>NW_026988415.1:47682500-57682500 GCF_030222135.1 Aotus nancymaae | reverse complement strand
GCAGTCTTGAAAGGGTATGGGGAGGATGAAGAGGGTGTGGTTAATGAGCAAAAATACACAGTTAAATAGAAGAAATAAGTTCCAGTGTTTGATAACACAATAGAGTTACCACAGTGAACAACAATATATCACATATTTCCAAATAGTTATAAAACTATCTGAAATATTCTGAATACAAATAAATGATAAATTTTCACAGTGACACATATGCTAAATACTCTGGTTTGATTATTTCACATTGTATGCATATATCAAAATATCACATGTACCCCAAAAATATGTATCAATGTGTACAAATATATACAAATATTATATATCAATTACAAAAGAAAAGCTGAAAAATTGAGTATTTTTAAAAATGAATGAACAAAGCTACTTTTAAAAGAAACATTACTGACTAACAGGAAAATAAATTTTAACTTGAAGTAGATAATATTATGGCACCTACTATGACAATTTTTTGAAATATATATCCCTTTAGTAAGTCTATTTTATTATATAGATGTTATTAAATATTATTTCCACATGGAAACAAGTAGAATTACCATTTGTAGTACCAAAAAAGCTTTAAAAAAATTGACAAAGATGCTCCTTTTTGTGAATGGATGGGCATTTTAAACAAACAAACAAAAAAATTAACAAAGATGCTCTTTTTGTCAGTGGATGGGCATTTAAAACAATCAGTGATCAAGAGATGTAAACTAACCCTGAAGAACCAAAAAGAAAGTTATACCATGAAAGACAGAATATGTGTCTCCAAAAAAAAATTTGATAAATAATTTTCAGATGCAATGAGTTGAAGTTTTGTGTGAATGTGTTGCCAGCAAAGCAGTGGAAGGACACCGAGGACAGGTGTGCATTGGTCGGGCAGAAGCTCTCCAATGGTAATGTGGGGTCTGCCTGCAAAGGAGCTATGGCAGTGACCCTTGGAAAGCACCTCGGTTGGGCAGCTGAAATTGTGTTGCAAACAGTATGCTAGGCAGGGACTCAGAGAAAACAGCAGACAGTGGTGTATTCATATCAGACTGGTCCTGTCCCACAGCAAGATAACCCTGTTTTGTCCAGGTTCAATAGTCAACAAAGGCCAAAACCATCTACAGGATCATGGTCATTTGGGGGGGCATGGGGAACAACAGCTGTGCTCCACTACTGCTGTTTCAATACCAAACACTCTGGGCTCTGCACAGGCTGAAGTCCCATCTTTGCCAACTCTCTAAGCAGCTCTCTCTGCCAGCTCAAATGTCTCTGGGGGTCATGGCGTCTTCTGTAGCTATGACTCTGGTGTGCCTTGGTGAGAATGGGCCACTTCATGCCTATTTAACTTACCTTTTCCCCAGGAGCAACCTGGGGGCAGGAACTAGTCCTGGTGCCTGGCAATCCCGTGCAAGGTTTCTGGCTTCCTTCCCCTTCATTCCAGCATTTGTGTCTTCCTTCTGTCCACTCTCAATGCCTTTCTTCCAAATATTTGCTTGAATATACTGGTCTTCTTGGTGGCTTAATCACTGAGTGGAAAGAAGCTCTTCTTGGCAACATCTAGTCAGCCATCTTGGCTGTTCTTGAGACCCAATTTCTGTAGTTTGGTGACACCACATCCCTATACAGATTTCTCTAAACAAGGCCCAGAAATTTCTGTTCCTCCAGAGAGAATCTTATGACCACATCCCTGAATGATGACAGTCTTACTTTCCAGCTTCTGGCATGTCCCTGCATTTTTCCTACAGATCTCCCAGTATCTTCAGGTCAGAGGGCCACAGAAGCTATGGTAGAGTAACCTAGGGCCTTCTGAAGAGTAGAAGATGTAACGGTAAAGACAACAGCAAAGCTCCTTGTGCCGCACAGGGAGACAAAGGACAAACCCCATTTTCTAACCAAAGAGAAACTCATTATCTTGGAAGCAAGTTTGCATATCTACATTTGCATTAATTAAAAAAAATACTTCAATCATGCAGATAATATAAAATCAATAATAAACATGTATAGCATGTAAATTTTGATGACTGACCAATCAAATTGTGAAAGAAAGCTAAGAGCTTGGAAGGCAGCCTGTGGAAAAAAAACCTGAAGTAGATTAAAAAATTTATGAACTTTCCTTTCATTTAGTAAATATCCTCTAAACAACCTATATATATACACATTCTCCCTATATTATTTGTGGCAGATACAGTTGATTATCTAAACCACTCCCTCATTTTTCTTCCTCAAAGGTATTGTTACAGGAATTTTCCTTAATTTAACTAAAGATGGGTTCTTTGTACCAGGACCACAAAATTTCAGGCTCACAGACATTTTGAATGGTGAGTAAGAGAGTTTT
The DNA here is from genome assembly GCF_030222135.1 of Aotus nancymaae. Taxonomy (NCBI): domain Eukaryota; kingdom Metazoa; phylum Chordata; class Mammalia; order Primates; family Aotidae; genus Aotus; species Aotus nancymaae. The sequence goes on along the minus strand of NW_026988415.1, from coordinate 57,680,189 downwards.
CTGGGTGAAAAGGAAGAAAAGGGGGAAACAGGGACTCTCATAAGGCTAGCGTCCCTGCTAGAGCGCTTCCACCCAGCAGATTGAACTCCAGGTTCCAAACAGGAAGAAAAAGGGCCAGGGCTCCTCCCCACTGCAAATGGTGTGACACTCTGTGGCATCACCTCAGTGCCCATTCCAAGTGCACAGGCTGGTTGGAGTTTCTCCAGGGATCCTCTCCCACCTGGCTGTCTAATTCCACCCTCTAAAGAGGTATATCTAACTGCCATTAGATTAAGGATAAGGATGAAGACTGATCTTAACTGATTCCTCCTGCTGGTGGTGCTGTTTTGGGGAAATGGCAGTCAGAGCTCCCTCAGAGGCCTATTTAAGGGTTCATTATCAGGCAAGAACAGACAAACTGACTTGCTAGAAAACATGTATCAAAGAGAAACAAGGAGAGGGGTAAGGATAGCTTAAAAATTCCAAGGCCTTTTACCAGTTTTCACAGAGAGAGGGAGGCCAAAAGCCTGGCTGTTATAAAAAAACTTTACCCTATTGCTGGTATGTTGGGCTTCTGGGTTCCCTTTCACTGAGCCCAATCCTAAGCCAATCAGTTTAAAGTTTAAAAGCTGAACTCTTTCCAGTTGTGAGGATGCATCTGAGGAGAGTGCCCCATAGCATGGAGACACAATTACCTATCTGTGAAGAGAGAACCTATGAAGAGGAAGAAAAAAAGAAAGTGCCTTTTAAAGGAACCACAGGGGTTCAGGATGCATTTGAAAGGGGTACAGACTGAAGATGAATGGTTACCCATCTAGAAGAGGGGAGCAGGCATCCCTGGTTCCCTTCTCTTTCTAGTAGATATCTGGGCGTAAATGAGGGAGAGAGGGAAAAGCATCCTATTTCCCTTTTCTATCCTTGCACCCCCGAGTTCCAATGACCTTGGTAGGTGCCACCATGCATGTCCAAGAAACTTGCACCCATAAAGCAGGGGAGCTGAGGAGTGGGAATCATCCACTCTTACCCTTGTACCCACTGTCTCCCCTGCTGTCAGTAGCCTTGGAGTTCCCTAGACCTCATTTATGTCATGGATATTAGCATGGCCATTATCCAAGAAACTAGAAGCTTGGGCTTGGCATAATTGGCAGGAATCAGCCATGCTCACCTGTGCTGTGCCTTTTAACTTCTGTTATCATTTGTCTCTGGATCGCTCAGATCCAGTTTTCCTTCCTAGGGCTTTGACCTGAAGTTTGGAATTAAGTTTGGGACAAAAATGTTCCTCAGGGGTTGCATGAACTTATCATAAGCTGAATGCTAAGGTGAAACTGTGGAATTAAGTCCTCTTCCAACAAGGGAGAGAAGAGGATGTCTTGTGACACATTCAGATAGTTGGTGGCTATAGTTATGCTTGCTAGGATTTTGGTGCGTGGTGCTTGGCTTTGGTTAGCTCCCTTGGTCTTACTTTCCCAAAAAGGAAACCTCCAAGTGATGGGCATCCTATTTATTACCATCACCTAGCAGGATTTGATGGACAATTGTTCAGAACTAGAATATTGATCCGGATATCTACATTACCCATCTCTTCTGTTCTTTCTGAGCTGCAGCTGAAAATTGTTCATTGATTTCACAGGAACAAGTAAGGTTCGTCTAAAAATATAGGGAACACTTTAAAACAACTAATGAGTTTAGAATTTAGTGACAAAGGTATGATAAGTTTTAGAACACCATTTCTCTCTTTCTAGTCCTCGGTTTTAATCAAAAATTCATCATAGGGGTCAGGTGTGGTGGCTCACACCTGTAATCCCAGCACTTTGGGAGGCTGAGGTGGGTGGATCACTTGAGGTCAGGAGTTCTAAACTAGCCTGACCAACATGGAGAAATCCCGTCTCTACTGAAAATACAAAAAATTAGCTGAGTGTGGTAGTGCATGACTGTAATCCCAGCTACTCAGGAGGCTGAGGCAGGAGAATTGCTTGAACCCAGAAGGTGGAGGTTGCGGTGAGCCAAGATCAAGTCATTGCACTCCAGACTGGGAAATGAGGATGAAACTCCATCTCAAAAAATAATAATAATAGTAATCATAGGACTGAATGATTTGTAAAATAGACTTTAGTCTTAAACTTGACCTGATTATTTGCATTAAAGGCAGCAAGAATAATTTTTCTACATGGGCCTTTTGGATTGGCTTTGATGGAAGTTTGTTCCACAAAGAATCTTAAATAAGACCTTTTAAAGCCAAGCCCAATCATGGGTTTGTATCCTCAAATGCCTGTGAAGTGGTTGATCCTTTCCTCTTAAGGTCCCATAATAAATTTGGCGCTCCTGGACCTGTTAGAAAGTAACATTCTTTACTGACAACAGGTCAGGAACACTGTACGGGAACTGTGTAGACAAGGGTATCAGGCCAGTTTCCCCACTGGGTTTTTATTGGCTCTGTAAGTTGAGATTTGCTCCTTGAAGAGAAGCATACCCTTCCAGTCAAAGCCTTGGTAAAATAACCACTCTCTCCAATTGAGTTTCATTGCAAAAGAAAAATGGATTCATTTTGCACTGATGCAAACAACTATATTGCCATAAGAATACAGAGATAGTTTCCAAATTCTAGAAGAACCAGTCAAAGAACAGGAAACATGCTCCAAATTTTGCTCACAAGAGTGAATACCTTTTTTAATTATTAAAGGCTGTAAATAGTTCAAAATAAGTTTCCTTGATTCTGAAAATAATAAACAAGGATCAGCAATATTGCAAGCAAAAAGATTTGCTTCAGCTTCCTGAGTTCAGTCCATTTAGTAAACCCTTATTTTGCTTGATATTCATGAACATTTTAGTTCTTTTACAGACCCGTACATTTTTCTTTATTCCAATGTTACAATCTCTAGTTATCAGAAGCTTGCTTTTGAGAGCACCTGTTAAAGTTCTATCGCTAATTATAAGAAATCTTTGAAATGAATTAAAACAAAACAACAATTCTCTGTGAATATGAAGATGTCCAATGTAGTTACAGTTAGAAACACAATTGAAAAAGAAGTTTGATTATCTCTATGGTTTACAATAACTTAACAACCTTAATTATGATTGATAGCATACACTCAGACATTAGAATTCTAGAAATCTCATACAATTTTGGAACATATATTAGCATTATTCATGAAGATATAGTCTAAGGAAGATTGAGTATCATTTTGGCAATTCCATGTACCTATACACATCAAATAATCCTGTTCACCTCTTTTATCTGGACACTTCAGGAGCCCTCTGAAGAATTCAAAAAGCCAGGTGCCAGGGAAGACAATTATTAAACTGAAGTTTGATTTTGGGAAGGCTGTTAAATGTTTAAGGTTTAAAAGAGTTAATATTATGAAATAGAATCCAGATTACAGTAAGTTATTTATCTTGCCAAAATGGTGACCCAGAAATTTAAAAAAAAAAAAAACCTTTTATAACACTTTACAAATTTTGCCAAAGAGCAGATTAGCACCTTAGGAAAACTTTGCTATGCTTTTATTTCAATGCTCAATTTACAGAAAAACCATATAATACCCTTATTTGAATTTAGTCAACATGTTCACACAGATAATCTCTTCTGCAAGATTAATTTTCACAATTCTGGAGAGAGATCCAAGATGGCTGATGATTAGCAGCTCGGGCACGTACCTCCCGGTGAAAGCGCAAAGAACGAGAGGACGCCACACTTTCAGACGAATATTAGTTGCTCACGGACCAGGAGATTCCCAGTGGAGGAGTTCCACGGGTCGCCAGGGCGACTCTTGTGGCCGGCGTGGCGGTTTTGCTGGTGCCTTAGCACGCCAGTTCTTGGTGAAGAGTCCGGAGATTCCGGGCAGAAAAGCACCATCAATCTTAACACCGCTGTTTTGGCCGGCTCAGTGGATTGCTCAGATTTCGACGCAGGGAATCAACAAGTTGGACGTCAGAGACCCAGATAGAAAGTCGGTAATTATAAAGACGACAGACAGACAAATATATAATGAAGGGAAGAAACCAGCGTAAAAAGGTAGAGAATACTCAAAATCAGAATGCCTCTCCCCCTACAGGGGATTGCAATTCCTCATCAGTAACGGAACAAGGCTTAATAGATTACACGTGTGTTCCAATAACAGAAGCAGGTTTTAAAACGTGGGTGATAAGAAACTTCTGTGAATTAAAAGAACTTGTTCTAACCCAATGCAAAGAAACTAAGAACCTTGAAAAAAGGTTTGACGAAATGTTAACGAGAATGGACAATTTAGAGAAGAATATAAGTGAATTGATGGAGCTGAAAAACACAACACGAGAACTTCGCGAAGCATGCACAAGTTTAAACAGTCGAATTGATCAAGCAGAAGGAAGGATATCAGAAGTCGAGGACCAGCTCAGTGAAATGAAACGAGAAGACAAGATTGGAGAAAAAAGGATAAAAAGGACTGAGCAAAGTCTCCAGGAAATATGGGACTATGTGAAAAGACCTAATTTACGTTTGATAGGTGTACCTGAATGTGATGAAGAGAATGAATCCAATTTGGAAAATACTTTTCAGGATATCATTCAGGAAAATTTTCCCAACCTGGCAAGGCAGGGTAATATTCAACTCCAGGTAATATAGAGAACACCACAAAGATATTCTTCAAGAAGACCAACCCCAAGGCACATAATCGCCAGATTTATTAGGGTTGAAATGAAGGAGAAAATACTAAGGGCAGCCAGAGAGAAAGGTCAGGTTACCCATAAAGGGAAACCTATCAGACTTACAGCAGATCTCTCAGCAGAAACCCTACAAGCCAGAAAAGAGTGGGGACCAATATTTAACATCCTTAAAGAAAAGAACTTTCAACCCAGAATTTCCTATCCAGCCAAACTAAGCTTTATGAGCAAAGGAAAAATTAAATCTTTTGCGAACAAACAAGTACTTAGAGAGTTCACCACCACAGGCCTGCTTTACAAGAGCTTCTGAAAGAAGCACTATACATATAAAGTAACAACCAATATCAGCCTTTCCAAAAATATATCAAAAAGCAAAGAACTTTAACACAATAAAAAATTTACATCAACTAATGGGCAAAACAGCCAGCTAGCATCAAACGCCGGTATTAAACTTATATATATTTTAATTGGATAAAAAGCCAAAACCCATCGGTATGCTGCATCCGGGCCCATCTTACATGCAACAATACACAAAGACTCAGAGAGAAGGAGGAAGATTTACCAATCAAACAGAGAGTAAAAATAAACCAATAAACAAAAAGCAGGAGATGCAATTCTCACCTCTGATAAAGCAGACTTTAAAGCAACAAAGATCAAAAGAGGCGAGGAATGACATTACATAATGACAAAAGGATCAATGCAACAAGAAGAGCTAACGATTCTATAGATCAACGAGATAGAAAATTAACAAGGATATTCAAACTTGAACTCAGACCCGGAACAAGTAAACTTAATAAACATTTATAGAACTCTCCACTTCAAATACACAAAACATACATTACCACCTCACACGTATTCCAAAGGTGACTATATAATTGGAAGTAAATCACTCTGCAGTAATCGCATAGCATTTCATAGGTTTAAATTAAATATTGGTTGGCTGTTTGTTTGTTATCTTCTTCCCTTATTCCTTCCTGACTACATCATTAAGTATAATTATCAGTATAAAAGAGGTTTTCAATACCCATTACTAAATTGCATTCTAGCCTGGGCAAGAAATCAATACTCCCATTCTCTCTCCCTCTTTCTTTTCCTTCTCCCTCCTCCCCATTCTGTCTCTCTCTTTCTCTTCCTTTTTCCTCTTTCCTATTTTCCTCTCTTTCTCTTTAAAAAAAAAAAAAAAAAAAAAAAATTTTCACAATTCTTCCACCACTTCTTTGAACCTTCAGCTTTTCCCTAATTTAACTCAAAACAATCCTTTACCTAGGCAAAAGTTTATATTTCCATTCCTTCTTATAACCTTTTACTAGAAAACACATTTTACTGTTCTTACACACCTTGCACGTAAATCTATTTCTAGTAGTTTCAATTAACTCCTTGTAATTTTCAAGGTAAAACTTGCTAAGTTGCTTTAATTGTGTGCTAACTGAAGTCAAGATTTGCCTTCTTAGGTAAGGGTGAGGTTAGTTGCATATGTCCCCAGGCCTTACCAATCATGAAGCCAGCAAGTCAAATAGTTCTCAAAACTCAAAAGGCAATTTGTAACCTCAAAACACTAAGTAAACCTTGCATCTGCCCAGCATTTTATCAATAATCTTCAGAGCTGTTCATATTTCTTAAAGATTAAAGTCACATAAACTGAAATGTAACACAGGTTTTATGTTCCATTTTAAAAATATTATATCCAAGTTCTTGTCTTTCATTTGGCCAAATTAATTAGAGCTGTTTTTACAGGTATTACACAGAATACACACACTGACAGGCAGAAGAATACCCAGTCACTGGGTGTGGCCCTTTAAGAGACAGGGCTAGGAAAATATGCAGATATTGAACCAGAGAGGGCTCATCCCCTAAGGCAGGATTACTAAACAAAGCCTTGCCAAGTGGTTACTGGCCATCCCTCCAGGATGCAAAACAAGGTGGAAGCATGAAGCACAGACCATACAGATATGCAAAGCAAATCAGATTGGCCACAGCCCAAGACTAGCCCCACGAATACTTTTTCACAATTAAAGATTTACAGAGAATATACACAGTGATAGCTGGGGGGAGTGGCCTAGTAAAACATTTTCTAGAAAGAAAAAAAAACACTTTAAAGATTAACTGCTTACAGGATGGAAAAGAGAAAAGAAAAAGAAACGATTTTAAAATGCCTGGGGAAGAATCTCTTATTCTTATGCAAGTGGTTCCTCCACTGGGGAGACAAGTTTATTTGATGAGGGTTGGAGCTGACCTCCCTGATGCTGGGAGGAGGAGACTCCATTGGCCATGGCAGAAAATGCCAGCCAGCTCCCCACAGCACTTTGGGCCATGTGTTCCAGCTCTGGCAATGAGGGGAGGGTGAAGGGGAAATACTGCTTGCCGGTCAGTCCCAAAAAAGGAAAGAAAAGGCCATGGAAAGTCTGGGTTGATTCCAGAACCCCAGGAGAAGAAGAGCTTGGGGGTGCAGTTTCCATAAGCTCAGAAGTCCAAGGATGAAAAGGCTTAAAGGTGACACTAAGAGGTTTTGAGTCCTCGTTTCACTCACTGCTTCTCAAGCTCCACATTGGGCACCAAAAATGTTGCAGGACTTTTCCTTAATTCAGCTAAAGATGGGGTTCTTTGACCAATGGCCATGAAAAATTAGGCTTGCTGACAATTTGAATGATGAGTAAGACAGGGTTTTATTGGGTAAAAAGGAAGAAAAGGGGGAAACAGGTACTTTTGCAAGGCCAGAGTCCCTGCTAGAGTGCTTCCCACTCACAAGATTGAATTCCAGATTCCACACAGGAAGAGGAAGGGCCAGGCTCTTCCTGCTCCAAATGGCATGAAGCTCTGTCACTCTATCCCATTGCACATTCCCAGTGCACAGACAGGTTGGAGTTTCTCCAGGGATTCTCCAGGGAACCCACACCTCCCATCTGGCTCTCTCAGTATCAGGTAAAAATTCCTTGCTCTCTAAGAAAATGGGTACATGCTTAGAGACAGACATGAGATCCAGTTCTACCCTATAAAATATAAGGTAAACTTTTCTGGAGTAGAGTGCTTCCTTTTCAGATACAAGATGGGCATGGAAGAACAGTTCTACTCCATGACATTGTCTGTTTTTATGCCTTTGGTGCAGTTTAATGAAATGTAGTTGATATAGCCATTGAGACTGTATTATGGTTATGAGAAAAAGTCAAGAGAATTGCAGAGATAACTATCCATAGTCCTGACCTTGTTAAGAAACAAAACCAGTGCCTGCATCTTACTCTCTAATAACTAGTTATTTTGGAAAAAAAAAAGCCCTCTTATTTAAGCCTCAGTGAGTCCACATTCTGCTTCTTATAGCCAATACAGTTTTTAATTGCATCTTTTTAAAACTTTCATCTTATTTTTTACTCTGTGTAAATATTTTTTTCTTAGTTCTTTTTTTTTTTTTTTGTATTACTAGGAAGAAATTCAGAAGGCTTGGTAATTTATGAAGAAAAGAGATTTATTTGGCTCATAATTTAGCAGGCTTAAGAAGAAGCAAGACAAGATCTGCTTCTGATGAGGGCCTCAAGCTTCATCAACACATCTTGAAAGGTGAAGGGGAGTCAGTGTGTGCACAAGAAGCAAAGGGGTGTCAGGGAGATGCCAGGCTCTTTTTTTACAACCAGCTGTTGCTGGAATTGAGAGCTAGAACACACACATTACCATGAGGACAGAACCAAGATGAGGGATCTGTCTCCATCATCTATATTGCCTCCTGTTGGGCCCTGCCTCCAACACTGGGTATCAAATTTCAACATGAAATTTAGTGGATGACAAACATTTAAACTATAGCATGTGTGTATGTGTATATATATAAAAGTATATATATATACACACACATAAATGTATACACACATATCTATACACACACACATATATATGTGTATGCACACACACATACATATATAATATGTGGTATTTAATGTTACCAAGGTAAGGAAACAAAAATTGCCCAAATATGGCTCTAATATAGCTGAAATGTAGCAAAATATTTGTGATAAATGTTAGAAGAGGACTCGAATGTTGTAGGAAACAAAACTGTGAACAGGAATGGGAGTGAACAGAGAATGTGTCAAGGGTAGAAAGTAGAATGTGGAACGTTTAATGTGTTGCTATTGAGCTGTCACTACAGTGCAATTTAGTGAAAGTGACAGGTATAATATTCCATTAGAACATCCTGATACCAGCACAGATTGTTTATAGTATCTGCTGCAATTAGTTGATGCTTAGACTGTACTGGTTGTTCATTATTTTGAGTATCCACAGTGAACAGTGGCAAATAATGATTAAATTGAATGAAGAAAAGTTCAAACCAAAGATGTGGATCAGGCTTGAAAGAAAATCCTCAAATCAAAAGAGCAATGACACTCATGGTCGCTTGTTTTATTATCAGTTTCTCATAATTTGGGAAAAGCAACATTCCAGATTTTTGAAGTAAAAGTAATCTATAATAAATTACTATAAAAAGTGAATTTGAATGGACAAAGTGAATGGGAACATCTCAAGTCAAGATGGTAGCATGCCATCCTTTACACCCTCTTTCAAGTTTACGTTAGCAGACCTAGCAATTTGACTTCACATATTATTTTTACTCTATTCCCAAAAGTACTGCCTTCAACAAGCCATTATGTAAGTGGCATTTTCTTCAGGACCAGATTGGCACGTACACCGTTGGTTGGTATTCAGTTAGCACAAATTGTATACACTTTTCTCCAGTTATTTCTGCCTTACCTAGAGCTACATTACTATATACTAGTTCAAAATTAGTGTTAATGGAGTTAGCTAATATAGCAACTGAGACTGATGTTATTCAATATAGAAGAGTAATAACCTCAATATCTTATTCTAATTACTCTGTCGTACTTTTCACACATCATATTTTATAGTACCATGACGACATGGAATTCTAAAATACTCGATACATTTTGACATTTTAAATGGAAAATTATGAGTAAATATAAATGTTATATGAATTCTTAATGTATTCATATTTTTTTTCAGAAATTTCATTCCAACTAGATTTAATGTAGCTTAGTAGGAAATTTTGTTCTATTCTGTCAAAAAAATACCACAGAGGAGTATAGTCAGTATATGGCAATGCTCATATTCCAAGAGCTAATTTGATCATCTTCATATTGCTATTTGAATATCCTTTTGTCTTGTAGAATACATGCACAGGGGGCCGGGCACGGTGGCTCACGCCTGTAATCCCAGCACTTTCGGAGGCCGAGGCAGGCAGATCACAAGGTCAAGAGATCGAGATCATCCTGGTCAACACATTGAAATCCCGTCTCTATTAAAAATACAAAAAATCAGCTGGGCACAGTGGCGTGTGCCTGTAATCCCAGCTACTCAGGAGGCTGAGGCAGGAGAATTGCCTGAACCCAGGAGGCGGAGGTTGCGGTGAGCCGAGATCACGCCATTGCACTCCAGCCTGGGTAACAAGAGCGAAACTCCATCTCAAAAAAAAAAAAAGAATACATGCACAGACAGTTCTTAACTGACACCTACAGAGTAAAGAAAATGCAGAAATAATTGTTAGGTGAACATATGGGTTATTTTCTTAAAAATACTCCAAAAATTTAAAATATAATGCAAAGTTTAAATGTTTTTGTTAACTTGAGAAAAACTGTTACAACCCAGATTAACTGTTAAGTATAAAATGAGCAATAATTCTAGTACATAGAAAATGTCCAATGACACAATAGTAAAGCAAAAACGCATATTTAAATTACTTCAGAAAGTAATTCAAGCACTAGATAATACCCCTTATAACACACATATTTAATCATATGTTCAAGATATTCTTTTTTGTTTGCCGACCTTTTCTCGTATGTAGTAAAAGCAATGAGTTCACTGAAAGAATTAAATTCAATTATATCTAAAAGAAGATACCCTGGCTTAAAGCTAATCTATTTTCATTTTACTTTGCAAGGGAAAGATTAGTTGCAACAGAAGTGCATGCTGAGTCTTGATGACAAATTAACAAATGGTAGGAAATCAGACAATCCACTGTATATCAGCACCCAACTCCAACCAAGCACACCCCTAAAACACGTAGATTTTTACTGTATGATTTTGTGACTTCACAAACAAGCTAGGCATATCCTAAACTGTGTTTCAGTCATAGTTGAGACTTCTTTGTTTCCTCTGGCTCTTCCAGGTTCTTAGAAATATTTTCCATTCTATCCTCAACATCTGGCTTGCTCCAGAGGTTCCTGAAAAATTACTTAAATAATGCACAACTGTCCATATTTTTTACATCAGTCAATTAACTGCATTAGTCTCCAAAAACTTCTGGGTCAGAACGACTTGTTCAGTTTGTTTTGGAGTGTATTTTACTCCTCATTAATGAGAACATTAAAATTTAGTAGTCTCATTACCAAGATATAATTGGATTTATTCAAATTAAGTTCTGCAGAATGTAACACTAATGAACCCTTCATGTAATTCAGATTCTTATATCCAGGGTTATACTGCCACAAGGGGAGTGGCATATCTTAGTACTAGCTAGATAAAGAAGAGTTCTGGGGGAAGAACAGGCTGCTTCTATAAATGTATGTAAGTAGAAAATTGTCAAAATTTATTTACCACTTGATAAGCACTGAAGTGCCTGGTTCACTGATGACAGAATGAGTAAGTGGTTGTTATTCTCCATCTACTGGGGAGCTGATGATGCTCTGCTAGTTACCACCTTCTAAGTCCCTAAAGCACATCTCAGAATAGAATTGCAATGAAGTTAAAAGTTTTTCAGGGCTATTTTTGATAGCTAGTAACGTTTCGATGTACAAGATAAAAAAGAATTGGAATTAGAAGTAGTAGAGAATGCAAAAATCAAGAGCAGCAGAATAATTGCTTAGAACCCAAGTAATTAAAATCTTCAGTGATTCAGATAATTTTGTCTCCTTTTTAATATTTTAAATTTTTATTTTTCATTTTTCCAGGTATATAATAGTTATATATATATGGGGTACATATGATGTTTTGATACAGGTATGCAATGTGAAATAAGCATATCATGGAGAATGGGGTATCCATCCATTCAAGCATATATCTTTTGAGTTACACAAAATCCAATTAAAATTTTATCTCATATTCTACTTTGAGAAAAATGACATACATTTTTTAAGAGAAGAATAAAGAAAATAAAAATCTTGCATTAGGAGTTCTTGAATAAAAGCCATGACAAAATGAAAATAATGCTTTGGAAAGAGCAGTATGTCAGAAGAGAATGCAAATCCTGAGGTATATGGAAGAAAGATAATAAAGAGGACATTATGGTAATCCAAGTCTGACTTTACACAAGTTTGGACTAGAGTGGATAGCAGAACAAGAACAAAAGTGGTAAACCCAAGAGATGTTTAAACAAAAAAATAAAAATCTGAGTTAGACATTGGACCTAGAAGAAAAAGAAATAAATGAGTTAAAATAGCTTCAAAATTTTTACCTAGAAAAGTGAAAGTTACACAAATAATTTGGATAGAAAGGGGATCTACTTTAACTAGAACATTAATTTCAGTTTCATATATTTTGAGTTTGCAGTATCAGTGTAATATTTATTTTGATACGTCCTGAGAAGTACTCCAATGCATGTTCATAGATAGGTTAATTTGGGAATCATTTGCATGGAGCAGTATTTGAAGAAATAAGAAAGAAGCCATTTTGGAAAGCAGTATGGTGATTTCTTAAAGAATTTAAAACAGAAGTACCACTCAACCCAGCAATCTCATTACTGGGTATATATCTGAAGGATTATAAATCATTCTACCATAAAGACACATGTATGTATATGTACATCACAGCACTATTCACAATAGCAAAGACATGGAATCAATCTAAATGTTCAGCAATGGTAGACTGGATAAAGAAAATATGGTAGATATACACCACAGAATACTATGCAGTCGTAAAACAGAATGAGATCATGTTCTTTGCAGGAAGATCAATGGAACTGGAGGCCATTATCCTAAGCAAACTAATGCAGGAAGTGAAAACCAAATACCATGTGTTCTGACTCATCGTTGGGAGCTAAGTAAGAACACACTAACACATAGAGGGAAACAACACACTGGAGCCTATCAAAAACTGGAGGGTGGGAGGAAGGAGAGGATCAGGAAAAATAACTAATGGGTTAGCACCTGGGAGATGAAATAATTTGCACAACAAACTCCCATGACACAAGTTTACCTATGTAAGAAACCTGCTTATGTACCCTTGAACCTAAGATATAAGTTAAAAAAAAAAAAAGAATAGTGGACTAAGTATGAAATTTAGGGCATACTCATAATTAAGTGGTAGAAAGAATAGATGTAAGCAAAGGATATAAAGACAGAGTAGCGAAAGAAAGTATGAGAAAATTAAAATTACATCAAAGCCAAGCATTGTGATTATTTCTAGGAATATTAGATTGGTTAATAGCATTCCAAAATACAGAAACATTCATGGAGTTTGGTAAGAAAACTGTTAATTTTTTAATGAATTGTGGGTGGAGGTTAGACAGTTGTAACTTAATAGGAAGTGTATAGGATATAGAGAATATGGGAAGTATTTGGCAACAAAAGTTTGGATAAAGTAGAAAAGGCAAAAATTGTTTAGGTCACTATGGTCATCACCAATTAAAGTTCTTTAAAAAAAAAAAACTTAGTATATTTTCTTATTAGACTACCAATTTCCAGTAGAAGACAAAATGTTAGTGATTTGCTTTCTTAAAAGTTCTTCTGAAGAAGTTAAAAATATGTGCAATGCTATATAATAAGTAAAACCAAGGCAAACAAAACAAAACAAAACAAACTCCTCACTTTATTTAAATATCTCTAATGAAGATGGTTTTATACATTAAGAGGGCAAGGTAGAAATAACTTAAAAACAACTAATAGGTACTAGGCTTAGCACCTGGGAGATAAAATAATCTGTATAAAAACCTCCCATGACACAACATGTAACAAACCTGTTCGTGTACCCTTGAACCTAAGATACAAGTTAAAAAAAAAAAAAGAACAGTGGACTGAGTATGAAATTTAGGGCATACTCATAATTAGGTGGTAGAAAGGGAAGATGTAAGCAAAGGATAATACATAAGCAAAGGATAATACCAAAAACTGCATGGAAGAGATACATACAAATTTTTTAAGGAGTTAACAAACATACATGAGTGTGTGAATCAAACCTGATAAACTGATTCCTCATAGAGCAGTACAGTGAGCATCAGTGTGTGGTTCTTCCTTTCTTTGTTTAATTTTATATTAGGCAAAAACTTTTTTCCAGCATATCAAATCATATCAAAATGTTGTCATTCAGTTTTAGAATTAGACATTCATCTATCATTTTGAAGCAGCTGGAATTCTGGTCCTTGTCTTCTTATACACTAGTGAGATAACAGCGAAACTGAGAAGTTGCATAGCTTCTTCAGAGTGCCACAGTGAGTCAGGGAGCAAATCATGGCTCAATCCCAAGTTATTTGCTTTCTAATACCACAAACTCATGCAGTTTCCTTTTTTTTTTTCCTTTTTTATTTTAAATTTTACTTTAAGTTCTGGGGTACATGTGCAGATCTTGCAGGATTGTTACATAGGTATACCCATACCATGATGGTTTGCTGCCTCCATCTCCCCTTCACCTACATTATTTCTCCTAATGTTATTCCTCCTCAATCTCTCTACCCCCGCTACCCGTCCCCTAGCTCACCACCCCCCAGCAGACCTCAGTGTGTGATATTCCCCTCGCTGTATCCACGTGTTCTCATTGTTCAACACCCACTTATGAGTGAGAACATGTGGTGTTTGGTTTTCTGTTCTTGTGTCAGTTTGCTGAGAATGATGGTTTCCAGATTCATCCATGTCCCTGCAAAGAACATGAACTCATCCTTTATAATGGTTGCATAGTATTCCATGGTGTATATATGCCACATTTTCTTTATCCAGTCTGTCTTTGATGGGTATTTGGGTTGGTTCCAAGTCTTTACCATTGTAAACAGCGCCGCAATGAACATACATGTGCATGTGTCTTTATAATAGATCAATTTATAATCCTTTGGGTATATACCCAGCAATGAGACTGCTGGGTCAAACGGTATTTCTATTTCTATATCCTTGAGGAATCTCCACAGTCTTCCACAATGGTGAACTAATTTACACTCTTACCAACAGCGTAAAAGCATTTCTATTTCTCCACATCCTCTCCAGCATCTGTTGTCACCAGATATTTTAATAATCACCATTCTACTTGGTGTGAGACAGTATCTCAGTGTGGTTTTGATTTGCATTTCTCTAATGACCAGTGATGATGAGCATTTTTTCATATGTTTCTTGGCCACATAAATGTCTTCTTTTGAAAGGTGTCCATTCATATCTTTTGCTCACTTTTGATGGGTTTGTTTTTTTCTTGTATATTTGTTTTAGTTTTTTATAGATTCAGGATGTTAGCCCTTTGTCTACTGGGTAGCTTGCAAAAATTTTTTCCCATTCTGTTGGTTGCTGGTTCACTCTAATGATTGTTTCTTTTGTTGTGCAGAAGCTCTTAAGTTTAATTAGATCCCATTTGTCTATTTTGGCTTTTGTTGCCATTGCTTTTGGTGTTTTAGTCATGAAGTCCTTGCCTATGCCTATGTCCTGAATGGTATTGCCTAGGTTTGCTTCTAGAGTTTTTATGGTGTTAGGTTTTATGTTTAAATCTTTAATCCATCTGTAGTTAATTTTTGTATAAGGTGTAAAGGAGTCCAGTTTCAGCTTTCTGCACATGGCTAGCCTGTTTTCCCGACACTATTCATTAAACAGGGAATCCTTTCCCCATTGCTTGTTTCTGTGAGGTTTGTCAAAGATCATATGGTTGTAGATGTGTGGCATTACTTCTCAGGCCTCTGTTCTGTTCCATTGGTCTGTATCTCTGTTTTGGTAACAGTACCATGTTGTTTTGATTACTGTAGCCTTGTAGTATAGTTTGAAGTCAAGTAACATGATGCCTCCTGCTTTGTTCTTTTTGCTTAGGATTGTCTTGGCTATGCAGGCTCTTTCTTGGTTCTGTATGAAGTTTAAGGTGTTTTTTTTCCAGTTCTGTGAAGAAGGTCAATAGTAGTTTGATGAGGTTGGCATTGAATCTATAAATTACTTTGGGCAGTATGGCCCTTTTCACAATATTGAGTCTTCCTAATCATGAACATGGAATGTTTTTCCATCTGTTTGTGTTCTCTCTTATTTCCTTGAGCAGTGGTTTGTAGTTCCCCGTGAAGAGGTCCTTCACATTCTTTGTTAGTTTTATTCCTAGGTAGTTTATTATCTTTGTAGCAATTGTGAATGGAAGTTCACTCATGATTTGTTTGTCTGTTATTGGTGTATAGTAATGCTTGTGATTTTTGCACATTGATTTTGTATCCTGAGACTTTGCTATAGTTGTTTATCATCTTAAGGTGATTTGTGGCTGAGATGATGGGGTTTTCTAAATATACAATCACTCATACAGTTTCTTTGACAATTCTCAGTATTATCCTGTTTCAATCTGTCTCATAGCACTAATTAAAAAACATTGTGAATGATTTGATATCAGGATTCCTAAGTGTGGATTGTTCCTCATATTTAGAAATGTGATTAATATGTCTGTTTTTAGGTAATATTTTCTTCAAATAAATTTAATTACAACATTGTAAAAAAGAGGACTTCCCTCTTTCTCCATCTAATATGACATCTGATAGGAAACTTAAGTGTACTTTTTATTTCAAAGAAAAAACCCTAATGTGATGCTCTAAATAAGATCTGAAAGGATTACTTGGTCATAGATAAAAAATATCTATTATTTTAAATAAAATTACCAAGCATAGTTGTATAAAGTCAAGATTAAGTTAATAATCAAGAAATTTTCATTTCACTGTAAATTTTGCTCTATCGAGTATATTGTAGATAGTGGGTAAAATGCAAAGTAGGCAAGCATTGAAACAAATGACTTGCTGGCCAACTCATAGTCACATGAGTAGTGTTTCACAATTAGTCCTACTCTACTCAAGCAAAAACAGTTTCATCATAGGGCCATCACTGCTCTCCCAAGCATCACCCACAAGATGACTTTTATCCTGACTTTTTGTAACTTCACTCTCATTCCAGCAGCTAATATCATGCCTCCCATGTTCTGTTTATGCAAGCATGCCCAACGGCCTGCTTTCTGTACCTATTATATTGCCCCATGGATTCCATTTAAATGCCTACCTTAATGCCATTGTTCAATATTTGCCCTCATCTGGAATGTAATGCTACCTTTCCAATCAATTTTTCTTCAAGGATTGTATTATAAGTACCACCTCTCTGATTAAATACTTTAATCACTCTTGAATCAGTGATGATTCCCTCCTTCAAATTTCTATTATTTCGTCTGACATTGTATTTTAAAAATCATAACACAACAAACTCTGTTGTTTTTTAAAAATATATTTTACATATTAAAAAATTTTTTAACAAAACAGATAAAACCATTACTCTCATATAGGCATGGAATAAACACATATTAATGATTAATTAAACTTGTTAATGAAAAACTGGTAAGATGTTACAACTAATTCAAAGAAGAACAAATCATACAGACAAATTTACAGATCAACAATTTAAAAATGAATAGATTACAATTTAAAAATGAATAGATTAATGAGGGCAAAACTAACTTTTTCTACAATGGAAAAAGAAATTCAAATGGAATCATTATAAATCATAATTTTCATATTTGTAGATAATAATTATTTTTATTTTATCAGTTATTTACAACTGCCACCATTGTAACATAGCTGTTATTGAATCTGAATCAGATAAGTCAGAAAGATGTGTTCTTAACAATATATCATTTTCCACTGAAGCACAATTTTTTTTTCACATATCCTTTAGAGTTTGGACTCTAGTTCCAAGATGATGTGACTATTTAAAAACAGTTTTATAATCTCTCCATTAGACTGGTTAAGAATTCAAAGAATATTTTTTTGAGTACCATTGGTAATGACATACTTTTTTCATTTGGGGGTTTACATGGTAGTTGAAAAAAGTAAAGAGCTACAATGCCATGGTTTTTGGAAAATGTGCATAATTGAGCTCAAAATGCCACTGTGTCTCATTATAAAGTAATGAATTAGGGTGTTTTGGGTCACCTCTGCATTTATTTCATAGGAAGTTTCAAATGAAGACTACAAAATATTTCAATATGCTTATTGCTCTGGAGTGATTTAGAGATTTAGCTCCTGGGAAACATTTTTTTACATGTCAGGGTTATAAATCTGGAGATCTTAACCTCACCTCACTGGAGAGGAATTTTTGGCATTCTAGAGTAAAGGTAAGGTATCTCACTCCTTTTAGAGATGAGAAAAGGCATATGTTCCAATTGCCCCATATAAGCTGTGAGTCTCATCATGTTAGAAATCCTCTTCTGTGACACAGACTCACTGCATGTACTGGTAACATGTAGTCTGTGAAAACTGGACTCAGGAAACCAGCAATAAGACATTTCTTTTGCTACTGTTGTTCTGGCCATAATAATCTGTTTTGCTGACACAGGGTTTTTTGTAATTTTACACACTTATGTGTGGGGTGTGAATGTGTGTGTCTGTGTGTGTGTCTGATGTAGGCAATGGAACTCAGACTCTGAACTTGTAGAATCACTGCCTCTGTTCTAAAAACTCCACCACTGACAAGATCCAGAATCATCATCCTGATACTTTAGATACAGTAATCATCTGCCATTGAGCGGCACCACATCATAGGTACAACCATAGCAGATTTGGAGAGTGCGGTAAAGACCCTGGGCTACCTTACAGATTGCTACTCAGACTCCCAACGTTGGTGGTCATTTATTAAGCTCACAATAACAGAACTTCCATTGTAAGTGACTAAATTTTGTATGCATCTTATTACAATATTTTATACTTTCACTGTCTTTGCAAAATAATAACATAATGAAACAGAGTGTGCTTAAAGGTAAGGGTTGACAGGAAAGTCACTTTAGAGTGGCGATATATATTGGAGTTCTTTTGTATGTCCCAGAACTTAACTTTCTACTTTGAAGCTCTGTTTCTAATGTCTCAATCAGTGAATTTTCTGAAAGGAAAAAAAGTGTGATTTGAAAGGAATGAAGGAGAGCTGCTTGCTTACCCAGTTAGGTATAGGAACCACATTAGAAAAAGAAAGCAAACAAAGCAGGTCAAAAATACTATTGTGTCCCTGTTTCTACTTTAGGATGTAAAGACAAAACTGTTAGTGAATCGTGGTTATGCCAGGTGATCGTAAGAGTAAATATTTATAAAATCTTAATATTAACCAGGCACTGGACTAAACATTTTTTACATGTTAACTGATTTAAACATATCAATAGCCCAATGATATAGATACTATTATTATTCTATATGTTACAGATGAAGAAACTGAGTTACAGAGATAGAAAGTGTCTTGCCCAAGTCTACACAGCTAGTAAGTAGTAAAATAAAAATTTAATCTGAAACAATCTGTCTTTAATATACCTGTTATTGGCTGGGCATGGTGGCTTGCATCTGTAATCCCAGCATTTTGGGAGGCCGAGGTGGGTGGATTACTTGAGGTCAGGAGTTTGAGACTAGCCTGGCCAACATGGTTAAATCCTGTCTCTACTAAAAATACAAAAATTAGCCAGGTGTGGTGGTGCATGCCTGTAATCCCAGCTACTCGAGAGGCTGAGAAAGGCAAATTGCTTGAACTCGGGAGGCGGAGGTTGCAGTGAGCAGAGATCGTACCACTATACTCCAGCCTGGGCAACAGAGTGGGTGAGACTCCATCTCAAAAAAAAACAATAATAATAAAATAATATATATATATATATACATATATGCTTTCAATCATGTTATCTATGATATACAGCTTTGAATTGTGGTTTTATATTTCAATTTTGAAGTGAGTTGGCTTTCTGTTCCAGGGAGTTGTCCAAACAATTAATAATGACTCCATCTTGAGAGCATATATCAGGAGTCATTCAATAAGAATACTTATCTAATATATGGCTACTGCTATGCTTTGCATCATTGTACCCCATGAAGCTCATGTTGAAACTTAATCATCAAGAAAACAGTATTAAAAAGTGGGGCCTTTAAAAAGTGATTTAGTCATGAGGTTTCCACCCTCACGAACAGACTAATCTATTCATGGGTTAATGGGTTGTTATGGGAATGGGTTAGTTATCATGAAAGTGGGTCTGTTTTTAAAGCCAGTTTAGTGCTTTTCTTTTCCTGTGATGCCTTTCACTGTGTTATGACCCAGCACAAGACCCTCACTAGAAGGCAACAAGATGTGGTCCCTCAACCTTGGACTTCCCAGCCTTCAGAATTGTAAGAAATAAATGTATTTTCTTCATAAATTACCCAGTCTCAGGTATTCTGTTATAGCAACAAGAATAACACTGAGACAGCTACATAGTCCTCTTTTCAGAGAAAACATTTATCAACACTTCCTACATTCCTGGAATAACATTTTTAAAATGAGCATATACAGTGGTATTTTGCATACATTTCTCCTTTTCTTTCTTTGAGCACAATTCTTCGTCCCACCTGGGATTTACCTTAACTTTTTTTTTTTTTTTAACCTTAACTATTTTTAAGTTGCCTTTTTGTGTTCTACAAAACTTAAGAAAATATAAATATGGTCCTTGCTTCTCATTGCTTTTTTTTTTTTTTGAGATGGAGTCTCCCTCTGTTGCTCAGGCTGCAGTGCAGTGGCGTGATCTTGGCTCACTGCAACCTCTGACTCCTGGGTTCAAGCTGTTCTCTTGCCTCAGCCTCCTGAGTAGCTGGGATTACAAACGCCTGCCACCACACTCAGATAATTTTTGTCTATTTAGTAGACACGGTGTTTTACCATGTTGGCCAGGCTGGTCTCGAACTCCTGACCTCAGGTGATCCATCCACCTCGGCCTCCCAAAGTGCTGGGATTGTAGGCATGAGCCACCATGCCCGGCCCTCAGTGCCTTTTAATCATTGCAGGAGACATAAACATAAATGCATCAAACATACTAAACTATATGTAACTAAATGCTGTGACTGGGCTCTAAAATATCAAGTATTAGTAAAAAAATAGATTTTTAAAAAGTGTGAACTGTGCAATAAAGGAATTGGGATAATTCAGGTTGGTGTCATCAGATCAAAGTCTTTGATAGTAAAAGTTAAAAAAAAAATCAAGCTGGAAATTTTCCCACACATTCACAGACTTGCTGAATTTAGCTACTTCCCAAAATAAATTCACCCAGGAGAGAATACTCTTTCATGTTTCCACAAGTTTATTATGTTTCCTTCTGAAAGCTAAAGCAAGTATGTCAGTCTGCTCATATGCAAGATAAAAAAGGGAACTGCATATAATTCCTCAACCTTAGCATTAATATAACCCTACTAATTTGTATAGTTTGAGCCCTAAAAAGGATGAATTATATGTCTTTCATCAAAAAAATATGGAAGTCTCACATTTTGCTGATGAGGATGTAAATTAGCACATCCTTTCCGGAAAGAAATCTAGTAAAATATCAAGTGCCTTAAAAAAGAGAGTTCTCCCACCACTCTTCTTTCTAGGAACCTATATTTAAGTAAGTGATCATATGAATAAAAATATTTATACTCGTTACTATTCATACAATGCTATTTTTAATAGCACAAGAAATAAAATTATATAAATAGTTGACTGGTCATATAAATTAGAATGCATTTGTGCAACAAAATAATATGCAGCAATTAAAATGAACTTTTGAAAAACTGTGAGATAGAAAATGTTTTTGGTATAATGTTCGGTGAAACCACCAAGACTTGAAAGAATATGTACAATATGATTTTAACTGCAAATATATGTGCATCAAAATGACTAGAAGGAAACATAACACAATATTAACAATGGCTATCTCACTTTAGAGTGCAACACAGGCAATAATTTTCTTCTTTTTATCTTTTTTAACAAAATGAACATATCTCAGCCTTAAAATAAGAAACCAGTTTTTTTTTTTTTTTTTTACTTTATAAAAAGTGATGGTAATGATGGGCTGATTAAGAATGCAGCTGACTGAAGGGAGAGAGAAAGGATAAAGCAAAGAGAAGGGAGCATGACCATGGCTTTAAGATTAGGGGAAATAAAAAAGAAGAAAGGGGAAGTACCAGGAAAGTGAAATTAAATGAACCAAGACAAACTCACTGAGTGATAAATTGCATGTAAAGTAGCATCTGATTTCATGCATGCCAAATTTTACTCTTTATAGTGAGTGCTGGTAAGGATTCAATTTTCCAGCTCTTGTTCGAGGATTTTTTATACCAACTATCACATTCTCTTTCACAATTTTATTCAATTGTTTTCCTCCATTGAACCATAATAATGCCTTCTTCAACAAACATATTATCCCAGAGTATGCAATTTTGAGCCCTTACTTTAGAAATTTCAAATACTGTAATTAAGTTCTATAACACAGATTTTTGGCAAGAAAAATATTTATCTTCTTATCCTTCACGTTGGGCTAAATACATTTTAGCTCAATTAAAACCCTGAAGACTCTCCATGACTCTTTTTGAAGCTGTGAAAATGTGTGTAAATTCATCATATGATAGAATTCATTCCCAAATTCATAAACCTGTTGTGTAATTGACCTATAGTAACCTACAAAACACCCTGTGAATGAATGATAACATAGGAGATGGGACAAAATGCCAGAATATCATTCTTATTTTTCTTTTATTATTTTTCTTTTATTTATGTATATTTTATTTTTGAGACAGAGTCTGGCACTATCACCCAGGCTGGAGTGCAGTGGCATGATCCCAGCTCACTGCAACTTCTGTCTCCCAGGTTCAAGCTATTTTCCTGTCTTAGCCTCCTGAGTAGCTAGCATTAGAGGCACGTGCCACCACACTCGGCTAATTTTTGTATTTTTAGCAGAGATGGTGTTTCACCATGTTGGCCTGGAATCTGGTCTGGAACTCCTGGCCTCAAGTGGTCCTCCCTTCTTGGCCTTCTAAAGGGCTAGGTTTACAGGCATGAGCCACTGCGCCCAGCCAGAATATCATTTTTAAATCAAAGTGAAGAGGGTGATTTGTGATAAAGCAAATCATTGTTTTTCTCTAGCAAAGGTCAAATAGTCCATTTTCCTTCTTCAGATACTTTAATTTGATGTAATATCTAAGTGATTTAAGAAATTCATCAATGTAGTGTGCATTTATTACAGCTATCAGGGTAGATTTCAAAGAAGAAATAAATCATTATATGTTTATGCAAACACTGGAAATACACAGGCATTAACTTCTAGTTATTTGGAAAAAGATAATTCAAACAAATGTCTAATATCAATCTAATTTCACGTACCCTGAAGAAATATTTTATAAAATTGTACAAACTTTTTTGGTAAATATTTGATATACTTCTGAATATAAATGCTTTATATGCACATATATATGTTTCTTTCAGTAACTATTCCCTTAGGGAGAAATTTACTCATACTATATAATTGTACTATTTAAAAGTGTGTATTTCATAGATCTCAAAAACATTGTTAGGATGGTAAAAATAATTCACAATGTAAATGGCTGTGACCCAAGTACAAAACATTAAATTACCACATATCTTGCCAATTAAAATGTGTGGAAATTGATTTAAAAATAGTAAAAATGATAACCAAGTGATATCTTCCAGCCTTAAGGTTTGAAGTTATTGAACTTGTAATAAAATAGAGAATTATTTTGGAAAATTGATTTTCCAAAGTTTCTAAGGCTTAATTTAACCTAAGATCATAATCTGATTTTACCATTTTTTATGTCACACTTATACAGAGGATCTAGTATTTCCAATCATCCTTCATTTTACTTTTTAATAGGATCTTAAAAATTGATTTCTAACCCATCTTTTCATGGGAAATGAGATGATTCTTCACAACGTTTTATTTCACAACAGAACCACAGTTTATACTCATCAAGTCAGCATATCAAATGTCTTAGCTCAGACTGCTATAACAAAATATCATAAATCGAATGGCTTAAGCAACAAACATTTATTTCTCAAAGTTCTTCTTGTATCCTCATGTGGCAGAAAGAGAGCCAGCTAGCTCTCTAGCTTCTTATTGTAAAGGCGCCACTGCCATTCATGCCTCATGACTTAATTACCTCTCCAGTGCCCCACCTCAGCATACCATCATGTGAGGATTAAAGTTTTGACATATGAATTTGTGCGGGACACAAACATACAATACATTTCTCCAAGTAGTGACTCTAAATCCTTCTTGGAATTTTTGCACTGCAAAAACACATTATTATATTTGCTTTACGTAATAAACATCTGGCCATGTCTTTATTTATTTACAGATATTTAGTTCATTACAGTTTTTCCATTTTTATTTCCTTAAAGAAAATAATTTTTTAATTTAGGTCTTTTTATTTCAAATCAGTAAGACATGTAAATTATAAAAAATTCCATTATTTTTAAGACCGAAGACTTCACATTTATTTTCTTTTTAGTATTCCATAGTTAGAAATTAAACTTGATTAAAATTCTTTCCACAGTCCAGGAATGTCACTCTTGGCTTTATTTTTTATTTAGAAGACAGTAAACCTAGCTGTTTTTTTTAAAGCAATAATATATGATTAGATTAGTGGCAAGGCAATTAATTTAGGTAATACGTGTTCAAGTCTTATTGGATGAATGCTTAGGTATAATTCTAATTCTTTCTATCATCTACTGATAGGAAAGAAATGATAAAATATTACATTGTTATTATTTAATTAGTCTTTTCATTAGGCACCTATTTGACACTTCAATATCAATTACATTCAGCACAGGCAACATCAATTTTATAATTCATACAAAATGCTTTATGTGATTAATGGAATGATGAGGTAAACAAAAGAATGGATATAGAAAAAGGAGCTGTACTGTATGCCTTATACTTGATATTGGAAATGCTAAATTGTAATGGTTATTCTGGACTGGCTCAAAGCAGGTTAACACCTGGTCAGAAGATAAATAATGAAGTATCTGATTGGTTTGGGTCAACCTGTGGTGATTGGGACTCCAAATAACCGAGACCTGTAGATACATTTTGGTGGCTACATAAATCCCCAAATCATTCCATGATTTAAAAAAATACATATACATATACATACTGGTGAGAACAAATTAATCTAGGTTTGGAGCCCCAGAGATAGGCAAGAATGATTGTTAAAAGTCAAAGAATAAAGGAAATCTGTCAAGCAAGCAACTTATTGTTAGGCTTCTCTTTATTCAGTGTTAGTCTTTTTCAAGATTATATACTAACACAGAAAAACACCAAGAAGGTACAAGTGATATCTTCTTAATTAACAGACATTTAGATTTTGTTTTGCATGTGTGAATGAGAAGTTTTTATCTTTATTTTCTTAAAGATAAATAAAAAAACAACAAAAAACTCTTTTGAATTTAAAGGCAAAGGGTGAGTCAAAAATATCAGAGCACTATATATTTACGCAAAAGGTGAATAAAAACTATCAAAGTACTACATATCTATGTAATTTAACAATCGTAAAGGCAGGGAGAATTATGGTAAAAATACTTGTGTATATCATGAAAAAATAACGTCAGATTAAAAGAATGAAAACAAAATTTTATTAGTTCAATATATGCTATTTAAAATATCTAATGCCAAAGTCTTTCAGCTTTCCTCTATTATCACTTGATGAGCATGCTGGGCTTGCATTTTAAAGATAATTGTATTGATAAATGTATGAACATATTTTAACATTGGTTTCAACATCAGCTAATCAAAACGTTTAGAGGTGAGATGTAATTTCTAAAATATACTGTATGAAAGAATTTATGCTGATACTAGTAATTACATAGGTGATCTGCAATCAAGAGTCTATAGTAATTTAGGAAAAATAATAAAGCAGAGAAGAAGCTTATGTGACCTATACACTAGTCACCACTTCTCTTTCTTTATAATTACATCTTCAACAATCCTAAAAAAAATTCACAAAAGAATAATGAACATTTCCACTCTTATCAAATAATTCTGTAGTTATGTACACCTGTTCTTGAGAAGCTTTTCAAGACAGTACTCCAGTTTCTCTCTTTCAAGACTATGGAAGATACGCAAGGCCATAACCAGGTTTATTTCCATATAGGCACTTAAAACTTACTTTACACATTTGTTATCCAATTTTATTTCACTGGCTCCAGTTTCTTTATAGCCATAGTGAATTCTTCACAAAAATGAACATTTTTATCCAATAATATTGTAAACCATGGCCTTGAGCAGTAAATTACATCCATAAAGCAAAAAGTACATTGTTTGTTTTCTAGAGTCTTGCTACTCAAAGTGAGATATTTAAACTGGCAGTATCAGCATCACCTGGAAGATTGTTAGGAATGCAGACTCCATGCCACACCCCAGACCTGCTGAATAAAAATGCACTTTAACAAGACTCCAGGTGATTCATCAGCACATTAAAAGTTGAGACACACTGGGCAGGTGAAAAGATTTAGGTATTTGAAGATAAGAAATGATGTGACTCTATCATTTGTGAGTAACCATAATAAAACAAATATCACATTGTATAAGCATAATTTATCTTCCCTCAATAAAACTATAGATCTCTAAGTAGTTGCTGAATAGACTCTTTATTTGTCTCTCTTTTTTCCATTTTTTTTTTTTTTTTGAGATGGAGTTTTGCTCTTTGTTCCTCAGTTGGAGTATAGTGGTGCGATCTCAGTTCACTGCAACCTCTGCCTCTCAAGTTCAAGAAATTCTCCTGTCTCAGCCTCCTGAGTAGCTGGGATTACAGGCGCCCACTACCACGTTCCACTGATTTTTGTTCTTAGTAGAGATGGGGTTTCACCATTTTGGCCAGGGTGGTCTCGTACTCCTGATTTCAAGTGATCTGCTCACCTCAGCCTCCCAAAATGCTGTGATTACAGATGTGAGCCACCATTTCAGCCTTTGTCTCTTGAATTAACTTGAATTGTTTCCTTAGTTTTCTGTCAGAGCTCTTTAACATGCATGTAATATCATTTTACTGCGTTAGCTTTGGGTTCACTGCTGAAAAACTTTGTGCTATGTGCAGCAAGAAGTGCATTCAAAAGTTAGTTGTTTTTTTTTTAACTTAATACAGAGAAATTTTTCTATCTTCCAAGACATCATAGGCCATATCAATGGGCTTTGGAGAACTGGAACAGAATCAGCCAATCCTACCGGTCTCGGATGATGTGATGTGAGAAAATTCACTCTTTGCTGTCATTTCCTTTGTTTGCAAAGCAGATATAAGTCATTTCATGTGTAAAATTATATATGTTAAAGTTGAAATAATTCGTCTGATACTGCCAAATTCTATACATAATCTGTTAACAGTGAAAATATTTGTTGGCAATATTAAATAGCATTTCTTGTAATATATGTTTCTTGGGTTTTATCTCATTGTATCTACGTTTAAAATTGGCAGTTCATATGTTCTGCATTTCTTTATCGTAGGGTAATATATCAAAACACATGATTAAATGTAGGCAAAGGAGAATGATAAATTCATCAAATAAGCTATTGCTATAAATATTAACTTTTTCCTATGTGTATTATACAAATAAAATTCTAACCTTCAAATATTTTGTATGAATACAGATGTACAGTTTGTAAAGTTTGATTGTCATTACTTGAAAAGTATAGATTAAGCTTTTAAGTTTGAATGGTGTAAGCAAATGAAAATGTAATTTAAACTTAAAGAGCACTTGTGCTACTCAAAGGAAAATGAAGAGCACTAATTTGCATTTTAGTAATCAGTAATAGGGGTTATGGGGTTTCAGTTATATTCCACATATGACCTTTTTCAGTTTCTGGGCAATGTACCTCTATTAATTTTCTGTGACATCATAAAAACCCCTTTTTACTGCTGCATGGCTATGAAAAGCAATAAAATTCTTTCTATGCAGCTAAACTATAAAATGCACAACTGACCTCAGCACTTAGGAGCAGCTCAGTGTGTTAATGCATATTTTCTAGTGGCATAATTTACAATGTGGTCAAAAATCAGACCAGCTCAACTAATGCATTCTTTCTTACAAGACATGCTGAGTTTTTTTGAAGTCATAGAAATAGTCATGCCTTTAAATTCATATTTCATTATCAGCTGTCTAAATATATACTGAAAACTAATTAGGACATTTAGTATTATCATAATGAGCGAAATTGGAAGTTACTATTGATGAAACAACTTCAACTCTTATTGAAGGCTTTTCTATTTCTTCCTGGGGTTGCCAGAAACCATGAAGAAAACCTAGAAATTACTAGGTTACTAAACCGAGAAATTATTACCTCATTCATTTATTGACTATCATGTGAAAATCAATGTGTATATGCTTGTAGATAACAGATAATAATGCATTAAATAAGACATTGTTCTTGTCCTCAAGAGTTTACAGAAGGGAAGAAGAAATTTACAATTACTATACAGTTCTAACCAACCCTACTTCAGAAATAAATAGCAATTCTGAAAACAAGCAAATTCAGAGTGGAGGGCAGGCTTATGCATATACTGGAATTGGGTATGCGAAGAGCTGATGAGAAAGTAGAATGTCTTAAGATTTTCTTCTTGAGAGAGAAAGGGACAAAGATAATAATATAAGACTTAAATGAAAACACTGATAATCCATAAGTATCCTAGCCTGTCATGTATTGCTTCAGGAACTCTACTGTATTTCAAGTTTAAATGCATTAACACCATTTCAGTGACAACAATATACACAATTCATTCTTCCATCTATCATCCACCTTAAGACTTACAAAACTTCAAAATGCAGCAAAAGACAAAACTTGATTTCCATTCTTTGTAATCGTATTTATATTTCATGCAGTGAAATTGGACCAACAATTGTGTTTGACCTGGCATATTTATTGTGTTAAAATTGAATTATTACCACCCCGAATAAACCACTTATTACCACCAGGAATAAATAGTCTTCCCATTATGAGAGGCTCTGAGAACTAGAGGTATTATTTTTAGCTTATTCATAACTCAGAATTCTATTTTAATATTACCAAGAAAATATGTGTTCATGTGTACACACACACACATGCACACACACACACGCACACAGAGAGAAGAAAAGGTTTTATTCAGTTCACATTAATACATCATTATTTAAGATTACTTGGAAAATATTCTAGTTTCTTAAGTTACCAAAAACATAATAATAATTGGGTTATTAAGAAATATCTTCACTAATATTTTATTATATACTACAAAATACCAAGCGACACAAGTAAGAAAATAAAAATCACTTTAGTTATACCAGAGATAATCACTATTATATTCATGTATAATTTTTTCCCTTGTATGTGTATTTTACCCTTGTTAGGGTAATACTGTATACATGTATACATGGTTTTATATTCTGCTTTTTGTGTCTCATATTACATTCTCAAAATCAGTTTAAAATAAAATTTACTAAGCTTTTGGAGGGCCACATATTAAAATTGAATGTCATTATTTCATCTTTTAGATTACTGAGACTTAAAAATATGCCCTTAAATTATGATCCTAACTCAGTTGTAATTTTAAGTTATGGCATTACCAAATATATTATGCAAGCAAATAGTGCATTCATTCATTATTACACATTAGCCTAAGGAAAATATTTTTTTTCAGACTTTCTACATAAGCTTTGAAACTACAAAATGGAATATAATTTTGTAACCTTGTATTCATGCATTAAAATGTACCAGAATTCATTGGCAAGATGAGATAGCAGAATAGAAAGTCATAGAATGTATTCCTGTATAAAAACACTGACATGGCAAATATACATGTATCAACATGCCTTAATGTGATATTTAGAATTCAATAAAGAAGTTGCAGTGCCCCAGAAAAGTACAAAACTGAGAGCACTATATTAAAATGGGAAACAAAAGCAGTTTTACTTCACTCAAATTACCCCTTCTGCAGGCCATCACAGCTCCATGCCTAGAGAGGTTCCCTCAGCCCATGGTGGCTCCTCCTGGGAAAAGAGAGAGCTAAGTATGATTATAACTTCCTCAGCTTTTCTGGGCACTTCCCATAGACTAAATCTTGGGAAGTGCCCAAAACACTTGAACACTCTGTCTCATATCATTCAGAGTGTTGGGAAAACCTGCAAGGTTGGAATGCCTGAAAGTAGCTAAGAGCAAAGAAAAGGGGAGGTGTAGGGAGGATGATGGCAGCTGACACATGGTCTTCAGCAACTGGCAAGCATATCTTGGTACACAAATCTCACATATGTGCAGATCTCACATGGGTGAGATCTTGCCATGGGTTGCTCATATTAATTGAGGTGTGTTTCTTCAATACCTAATTTGTTGAGGACTGTTAATATGGAGGGATATTGAATTTTATTGAAACCCTTTTCTGCATCTATTGAGATTATCATGTGGTTTTAGTTTTTAGTTCTGTTTATAAGTTCTATATTTTTTGCAGATATGGGGTTTCACCATGTTGGGGCTGCTGGTCTTGAACTCCTGACCACAAGTGATCTGCCAGCCTTGCCCTCCTAAAGTGCTAAGATTACAGCCATGAACCACCATACCTTGCCCTGGTTTCAATTTTCTATGTTAGTCAGTTTTCACATTGCTATAAAAACTGCCTGAGACTGGGTAATTTATGAAGAAATGAGGTTTAATTTACATAACCTCAGGCATAACAGGAAGCCTGACTCGAAGGCCTTAGGAAACTTACAATCATAGCAGAAGGTGAAGGGAAAGGAAGCACCTACTTCACATGGTGGCAGGAGAGAGAGAAAGAGCACAGAGTGAAGTGCCACACTCCTTTAAATCATCAGATGTCATGAGAACTCACTCCCTAGCATAAGAACAGCAAGGGGGACATCCACCCCCATGATCCAATCACCTGTGACCAGACCCGTCTTCTTCCAATTTCACATGAGATTTGAGTGGAGACACAATTCAAACCATATCATCTGCTTTCCTTGAACTGGGTTTCAAAATTCTCATGCATCTTGTTGAATTTCCTTACCATCTGGATTCAGATTTCTTTGTCTGTCATTTTAGTCATTTTCCTGGTTAAGAACCATTGTTGGGAAGCTAGTGAAGTCATTTGGAGGTAAGAAGTCACTCTGGCTTTTGGAGTTGCCAGAATTCTTTTGCTGATACTTTCTCATTTAACTGGGCTGTCGTTTCTTTAATCTATGCAGTTGCTGACTTTTGGTTGGTGCTTTTTGCTTTTATAATATTTGATGCCTTTTAGTGTTCGATTGTGGTTTAATTTGGTTTCAGCTGATTGGTTTTATTTCTGGATGATTTCAGGGGCCTGTGCTCAGCTCAATACTACTGGGCCATGTCATCTAACAACCGGGGACTGTTTTGTGGTCTGTGGCTTTGTTCTCTGCCCCCTCAAGGTCAAGTACTTGCTGCCCTGGAGGAGTGAGGTGTTCCTAGTCCACTGGTAATAACTGATGGGGATTCTAGCAAAAGCACTTTGGTAGGGCAGTGGGGGGACCATGATACAATGCACTGCAGTAGGGCAGCCAGGGGCAAGTGCATAACAATGAGTCTGGTGGGCTATTGGCAACTGCACACCAATAGGGTAGTGGAGGGGTCATGGGTGTGTGCATGCCAGTGGGGCAGTGGGGGTCTTCATGCATGTGCATACTGGAGGGGCAGTGGCATTCTCATGCCCATGCTTACTGGTGGGCAGCAATGAGTATTCATGCATGTGTGTACCAGTAAAGTTGCATGAGGATCCTGAAGGTGAACATTTGCTGATGGAGATTCATCAGCAGAAGTGCTCTTGTGGGAATGTGGGGGCTGCTGTCAAAAGAGCTATCATGGTGGCCACTGTAAAATATTTTTGCAGGACAGCTGAGGCTGCACTGCAAGTGAATACAGCCAGGCAGGAACCCTAGAAGAGGCCATTTGCTATGGAGGTGTTCAGATCAGACTGGCTCACTCATGCGGGCAGGACAGCCCTGCTCTCTTCAGGGACAGCTGCTAGAACAGGCTAAAAGCCACCAAGGGAATATGACAAGCCTTGAGGAATGGGCACCCATGGCCGTGCTCCACTGCACCAGTTTCCTCACCAAACTCTCTAGATTCTGTGCAGACTTGAGTTCTGTCTCTCCCAACTCTCTGGAAAGTTCCCTCTGCCAACTCAGTTGTGTGTAGGGGCTATGGGATATCCTGCAGTTGGATCCCAGAGGTCCATGATAAGAGTGGGCTGCCTATTTTACTCATTCTTTCTCTAGGAGCTGCTCAGCACCACAAATAACTCCTGGTGCTTTTCAACCCTGTGAAGAGTTCCAAGATTCCTCTTCATTTAGCCACAGGGGATGCATCCTCCTCATATCCACTCTCCAATGCCTTCTTTCCAAAGATATGTTCGGAGTGTGCCAGTCTACTTAATGGTCTAGTCTCTCTTGATGGGAGAAGCTCTTTCTGGATGAGTCTACGCAGCAATCTTGGCTCTTCTCCTAATAAAATTATTTTAGGATTCAATGTTTGCTACTCATGTACGTGGCATTTTTAGAATTAATTTTTATATAATCATGTTTTATTTGCAAATTACAAGATACAAAATTTAGGTTTAAGATTTATGACAAAAATGTTATAGATGTAAGTCATCTTTGAATAAAATAGTGAAATGGTATATAATTTTCTTTTTCAATACATTTTCACTCTTTGAATTTCTTATAATTGCTAAAAATTCATGTATATGCTTGGCATATGATTTTGATAATGTTAATGAACTTTTGGATGTGATTAAGGTCATCTTAATTTGCATGATTGTCACTTTATATTTCTCAGCATAATTTGTATCTTAATATTAATTGCATAGAAACTAAAGATTATATATAAGGAAAATAATGTAGAATTATATAATAATAAAAATTATCATGAACCCTAACAGAGTCCAGCTGAGTAGTTTAAAATAAAGTGAGAGTATCATGACAACGATTATGATTTTTTCTAACTACACATTTATTTAACAGATTCCAAGGGTTTCAAGGACTTACAGAAGAAATAGTCTCAAAAAACTTTATTTAATTTGCTCTTTAGATTTAAAATAAATGCCTTTATAAATTATGATAAACACCTTTATCTGAATCAATTATATGAAATTCTGGATGAAGTTTAGAAATGTCACATTAAAACAATATAGACTATATTTCAAAGAATATTTGTAAATCCTAAAGCAATTTGTTGTTACAGAAATATTTGTTTCTTCCACATCCAGAAAACCAAATATATATTTCAGACAAACGTACTTATAAATAATAACTGCTTTCATTGTACCTTGACTTGCTTAATTACAGTAATTGTGAAACCAGCAAAACTGGCAATTTATTCATGAGCCCCTTTTTGAAATCTGTAATACATATATATACA
This sequence comes from Aotus nancymaae, assembly GCF_030222135.1. NCBI lineage: Eukaryota > Metazoa > Chordata > Mammalia > Primates > Aotidae > Aotus > Aotus nancymaae. Next base: position 57,647,240 of record NW_026988415.1, on the reverse strand, counting down.
AAAACATACATAAACGAGTTAATGTTTTGTAGATCTGTCTTTTACATAAAATTGGCATAATTTACTGCAACGATGGCTTTAGTAATGCTTCTAGGCATCATTATTTTCAAAACAGCTTAAAAGATTTCTGTGAGTACTGATTTTAATATCTCTAATTAATTCATTGAATGCAGCTTACCTACTTTCCTCATAAATTCTTAAAACTTCTTGCAAAATTAAATAATAGAGTTCTCTATCATTTTATGAAAGGAAATGTCTATGTGCTAACACCATTATATGACTCGGCTATAATTTGGATAGAACTAAATGTGGTTAGCATTATGCATCTCCTTAGGTAAACAAAAGGAAATAAGAAATCACAATATTAAGATATTATTAACAAGTCTCATCTTTGCAAACTGTTACTAACAAATATATAAAGAACATGTTTCAGAAATTTTTCCCAGAGAGTGTATCTATATCTTATGAATAATTTTATGCCTAATATATGCCCTAGGTATACTGGTAAAATACAGTAGAATTTAAAAAAATATATTTGCCAATTAAATATATTTTGAAATTAAACATTTTCATAAAATGACATAATTTTTTGTATAACATACTGTAGCTTGAACCCCATATATAAAATTTTCTTCTCATTTTCATGCCTAATGTTTATTTTAATTCATTTTGGTATTTCGTTTGTAATATAAGTTGCTCTCTGGATTTATTTCTTCCAGAACCAGCTCACCAACAATCTAAACTAAGATTATCTTGTAAAACACTAAAATCACTTTATAAGTTATAACTTTCTAAATGCAGATAGTACTTTACTAAAAGACAGATAAACAAATGCAATTATAATAAAGAGAAAACAGTTGATGGATTTTGAAAAGCAAGATAAATATAGCATTTATCTCTATGTAAAAACTACTTATATCACTGGTACTAGTTTTTAGTGATTTTGCAATTAAAATTTTTGTTTTTAATCAAAATTGGGTAGATTGAATAGAAGAAAATATCTTAAGTATTTATAACAATATACTTGACAATTTAAATTCACAACTAATATTAAAAAAGGAAGCTTTTAATAACATAAAGGTATTATCAGTATGTTGCCTTTTGACTCAATTCTAGAATACTGAGAACATTATTATTAATATTTCCATTTATAAAGTGCCCCTATTATTTGACTGTGAAAATTTACTTTTCTTGATTTAGGGTTTGATTATTTTACTTTTATTTTTATTTTTTTAATAGAGAGATTGTGGGAAAAAAATAGTTTCAAGCTGTTTAATCAACCCAATAATGAAAGTTCCATATTTTAAAATATCAAAATGTTAACAGACATAACATTTATCAAGCATGCTACAACAACAGTAGTTTACAATCTAAAATTTACCCATGACTCAGTTTGAAAAACTCAGTTAACATAAAATAATTTTGATTTCTAAAGACTGTCTGGTGACATTGAAAAATATTGATTTAATGAAGGAATCAGTGTAATTGTAGAAAATAATGTGTAAAATTGAGTAGAAAAGTTTACATGGTTTGGATTTGTGTCCCCACCCAAATATCATCTCTAAGTAATCTGTCATACTCCCCACACATCTGGGGAGGAACCTGGTGAGAGTGACTGAATCATGGGGATGGATCTTCCATGCTGTTCTCGTAATAGTGAGTGAGTTCTCATGAGATCTGATGGTTTTAAAAGGGGATATTCCCCCCTTGCTTCACACACTTCTCTCTCCTGCCGCTATGTGAGAAGGTCCAAGCTTGCTTCCCTTTCATCTTCCACCATGACTATTAGTTTCCAGAGACCTCCCCAGCCATGGGGAACTTTGAGTCAAGTCTCTTTCCTTTACAAATGATCCAGTCTTTGTTATTTCTCTTTAGCCATATGAAAACAGACTAATAGAAAGGTCTTTACTTTTTTTTCTATATTTATTGTCACTACCATTTCCTGGACTGCCATGAGGGTTGTGATATTTTTAACAGAGACTTCCATCTGTATGTGACTCATTTTCATTAAACAAAATAATTTTATATTAAAAGAATGTATATCCTAAACTGAGTTATGATCTATGTCTTGAATTTGATAAAATATTTTTGATTATTCACACTTGAGAGTTATTATTTATTTTTCTACTCTTCTTAATCTAGATCTGCCCTTCAACTCAGAACTCTTCTTCCCCCAAATACAAGTTGTGTAATTCCTCTTACCAAGAGCATGCTTTCTCTTTATACAGAAAACTTTGACTCTTTTCAGTAAATATGTATAAAAATTTATTTAGGTAATATTTATTTGTTAATATAAAATGATACTAATAACCATCCTATTGACTGACTTATGTTTGTGTAGTTGTTTTAAGTGAGAATGGAAAGGTAGGAGAAACTGTTTTCCCCATGTTAGGAGTTTAGACAACTATACACATTTTTTTTTAACAATATAGCTTTTGCTATGCTGCATTGCTAATATTTAGAATTTTGTAAGCAAACAAATAAAATTCAATTTTTATTTAGAATGTTATTTGATACCTTAACTACAATATGAACAGATCTCCATGTTTTCCATCCTCTGTACAATCATTAGCAAGGTATTTTTCTTCCAATATTATCTATAGGCAATTTAACTACATTATTATAAGTGATTATTGTTACTGAACTAATCAGTAGCTTCGTTTTGGACACAGTGATCAAGTTTCCTAATTCAGTGATTGCGTTCATCTATTTAGAAAATATTATAGCTATTTAATTTTAATAACATTTAATACTACTCATTATAAACACTATAATCATTATTAATATGATATAATTATATTTTATTTCAGATTTTCAGTTATGCTCTCTTTTACCTATTTATGTCATTCTTGGTTTATTGCAAGTCTGTCCATTACACTAATTCATTTATATCTAATATTCTTCAGTAAAGACCCAAACGATTATTAACTGGTCATAATACTACAGCTTCTTTTAATACTTATGGCACTTGTATAAACCACTTATAGTTTTATAAGGTTGCTATAGTGATTAGCTTCAAATATTAATAATGATAGTGAAAATGACAAAATCTAATGAAAGTATTTACCATTAACTTTTAGCCTCAATCCCATCAAGTAGACACATACATTTCTTACAGCTTTATTGAGGAATAACTGAGAAATAAAATTATATATATTAAAAGTGTACATTGTGGTGTTTGATATAAATAAACCTTATGTAATAATTACAACCACCAAGCTAATTAACATATAAATCACCTTGCATTGTTACCATTTTTGTGAATCTGTTGAGAACACTTAATATCTACTCTTTTAGCAAATTTCCAGTGTATAATACAATGTTACTAACTACAGTTATGATGCTGTACATTAGCTTTCTAGTAGAACTTGTTTATCTTATAACTGAAAATTTGTACCCTTTGAACATCATCCAAATTCCCCCACCCCACAGCTCCTGGCAACCACCATTATGTTCTCTGTCCTTCTAAGTTTAACTATTGGAACTTCCACATGTAAGTGATAATATACAATAATTACCTTTCTGTATCTGGCTATTTCATTAAACTTAATGTTATCCAGGTTCATCTGTGTTGGCACAAGTGGCAGAATATTTTTTTATAGGCTGAATAATATTTCAGCATATATACATATATACGTGTATATATATATATGTATGTGTACACACACACAACCACACACACAGCATTTTTTTATTTGTAGATGAAAACTTAGGTTGTTTTCATGTCCTAGCTATTTTGAATGATGCTGCAATTAACATGAGAGTGTGGATATCTCTTTGAGACACTGATTTCATTTCCTTCAGCTATACATCAAGAAGTGTGATGCTAGACACATTTTCTTAAATCATTTTAAGGACATCAAATATACCTCTTTTCTCAAACCACCAATAATTTTCAGAGATTTTCCCTTTTTTGAGGTCTGAAAGGCCTGGGCCTAAAGTTTTCTCAGGGCAGGAAAATAGTTATACGGATATTATCCCAGTGATTATTTCTGAAAGTAGCTTTTTCGTGGTTAAAATATTACTTATTTCTATGTATAGTGTAACCCTCTATGTGTGAATTCATCTTTCAGTCTTTAGTTCCTTCCTATTTAAGATAAACTTTAACCTCTGTCATGGGTGTACATTTATGATATTTATGTTCTATGGTGTAATGTATATTTTTATATCTTAAATACGTATAGTGGCAGAAAACTAGAGAAAAAGACTAGTTATATTAAGCAGATTTTAAAGTTGAAAATACAAAGTTTTCCAGGATTAGATTAATATTAACCCACACGTTAATGTTCTGGTTTGGTTCAATTTTAATTTTTAAAGTTTTCTTCCATCTTTACTTTTTATGTATCAACACAGCTAAGAGATTGTGATTGAAAAGAAAATATCCCTATAAAGATGTTTTAAGACTAATGTTTTAAAAATCCAGAATCCACATGCGTTTCAGATTAAAATAAACATGAAAGATTAACTCAGAGTATCTCATTATGTAAATTCTTATCTCTCAATGTATAATATTTGAATAATTTGAGTTCTGCTTTGCACTTGATTTGACAATGCAAATCTCAATGTTCCAAACATTTTCCTCATGACACAGGCCATTATGGAGAAAAAACTTCTATACGGCTATCTCATATCATAGTGATGTTTTTATCTGCAGTGTGGTAATAGAGTCTCCTGAGATTATTTATATCAATAATACTCACCAAATGTGATGGTAGAGGAAGGTTGATGTTTTGATAATCTTTTAATGGTTGTTGCCAATTTAGACCAATCATCAACATCATTAGTATACCGAATGTGACTAAAAATAGGAAAAAGGAAAAGTGGGTTATTTTCAGTTTAATTTGGGACTTTGGGCCTTAAATGCCAATGTAATAATTTATTAGTAAAAGTTATATCAAAAGCTTTTGAAAATAATTACAAGCAAATTACATGCATGTGGTCAGTAAACTCAGAGGTTAGATTCATTATTTCTAATAAAATGGATGGTTTGTGGACAAAATCTGTTGAGTTTTGTATTCTCTAATTTAATCAGCATTAACTTCAACTCTGCAGAGTTATATGGTCAAAAATGTCATTAAAAAGTCGTGAAATTGCATAAATCTACACTGTGTAAAATAGTGTGTATCTCATAACTTCAATTTAAAGTGCTTCAAACTGACTTCTTAGTTTTATCATCAAATTGACATCACAGGGAAAAATGCTGTACCAAAATGTAGAGAAATAGACAAATACAGAGAATCACCATTTACTGGAGAAGAAATTCACCAGCAGAAAACTCCAGAGGAACATGGGTCTGAGTAAGAAAACTGAAATGTAGTTGATGAATTTCTGGAGACCAAGTGTAGACAAATTTGAGTTAAAAACTCCAGGGGCACCCAATCATAAAAAGGCCTTTATGCTTTTGTGAGTTTATCTCCGGGAAATCCACTAGGTCCTTATAGTGATTATCAAAGAAAAAAATCTCATTATGCTACTAACAAAAAGAAAAGAACATGAACAATTTTAGAATATCCAGAGCATTCTGTTATCCTTAATAAGCCCAACCCTCTGTATAAGCTGTTTTAGTAGAGTCTACTCTGTCAGAGTTTTATCAAAGCCTAATATATTAGGGGAAAGGAAAATATTTTACCCCAGACAACTGTTTCCTTGCATGTGAAGGAAGGCAAACACCTAACTCCAGCACCCTCCAGCCATCTTATCTCACCTAAAAGGATAAGGATTGAGAAGAACTGGTAAATTTTATAGTCTAAGCATACAGGATTACCAAAAGACTGAGATCTTATCATAGGACTATAGGATGCTTCCCATGTCTTCATACCTTGCCACTATATCAATAAAGACCTGTTTATTGCAGTTCCTTTTGCCCCATATATCATGTCTATCTTTTAAAAAATATTACCAGTCATGCTAACAGGCAAAATACACAGTTTGAAGAGCTTGATCAGGAATTAGAATGAGGCATATGTGGAATAAATGTTGGAATTATTAGCCCAGAATTTTTGTAACTATAATATGTTAAGAAAATTAACAAAAAGCATGAAAGAACAGATGGATAACATAAGCAGAGAGATAGAAATTATAAGAAAAAAATTAAAATGCCAGAAATAAAAAATATTGCAACAGAAATAAACAATGCCTATGATGAGATCATTAGTGAACTGGACACGGCAGAGGAAGAATTTCTAAGCTGGAAGTTGCAACAATAGAAATTTACAAAACTGAAAAGAAAGGGTAAAAAGATGACAAAAAGAGCAACATATCCAAGAAATATGGGAAAACTACAAAAGATATAACACATATGTAATGAAAATAAAAGAAGGATAAAAGGAGAAAGAAAGAAACAGAAAAGCAATATTTGCAGCAATAATTATTCAGAATTGCTTCCAAATTAATAACAGACATAAGACTACAGTTCTGTAAAGCTCAAGCAACACCAAGAAGAACAAATGCAAAATAACTACACCTAGGAAGACCATATTCAAATTGCAGAAGATGAAAAATAAAAAATTCTGAAAGAAGCCCAAGATTAAAAATATTTTACCTGCGTGTCAGCAAATATATGAATTACATCTTACTTCTCTTCAGAAACTATGCAAACAAGAGAAAAGTGGAGTAAAATATTTAAAGTTTTGAGAAAAAAGTTTAATCAAATTAGAATTCAATTTCCTGTAAAATTATCCTGTAAAATGAAGAAAAAGTAAATACTTTCTCAGACAATCAAAAATTGAGGAAACTTGTTGCCAGTAGAGCTGACTTCTAAGGATTGTTGAAAGAAGTTCTTCACAGAGAAGGAAAATGATATAGGTCAGAAACTCAAAGGTAAATGAAGAATTGGAGAATGAGTAAATGAAAGTAAAATAAAACTATAATTTTTTCTTATTTCTAACAGACCTAACATATAAAATTTTGATTAACATTTTAATAGCAGCTATTTATTCAATGATGTATAATTATATATATATATGCTTATATATAGATGACATAAGTGACAGCAATAATACAAGGGATGAGAGAGGTATTAGGAATGCTTTGTTATATGGTAATTGTACTACCTCTGAAGTGCTATAGTGTTAATTGAAAGTGAACTTTAATTATTTGTAAATGTAAATCATAAGTGCTAGTGTAACCAATGAAAAAAGTTTTTTTTTTTTTAAAGTATAATGGACATGCCAAACAAAGGGAAAATAAAAACATATAAAGTGGTCAATTTAAACCACAAATAACAGAAAAAGTGAAAAGTAGAAACAAAAAAAAGAAAGAATAGAAAAGAGACACAAATAAAATAAATATTAATGAAACTATTCCAATTTAAACATCAATGTTCTAAGTACACTAATTAAGAGGCAGAGGTTGTTAGAATGCATCAAGAAACAAGACCCAAACATATGTTGTCTACAAGTAACTAACTTCAAATATAGATATATTTAGTTTAAAAGTGAAGAAAGAAAAATATACCATGTTAACATTAATCAAAATAAATCTGCAGCAGCATATTTTAATTTCAGACATACATGACTTCAGAGTAAGAAAAGTTATTGGAGATATAAAGAGGCATTATATAATAATAAAGATGTCAATACTTCAAGAAGTCATAATAACACTAATGTTTATTCATCTACTGACAGAGCATGAAAATAAGTGAATCAGTGAAACAATTGAACTGAAAACAGAAATAGATGAATACATCATCATAATTCTTTTAAAACTTTTCAAACAGAAATGGACAAATTGAGCAGGTAAAAACTACTACTTTCAAAATACAATGCTAGGGTAGGTATAGAATACACATTCTCATTCCAAAAGGGAAAGATAAACAAGAAGAAATGAATAGTTGATCCCAAATAAGTCCAAACCAAACAGGGTGAATAAAATTAAATACTAAGACTCCAGAATAATTTTTGTTGACTCTGTGACTCTCTTCTGGGTACATTAAGAGGCTGAACCATTAAGGTCTCAGGTAGCCACTCTCTAGTGGCTTTGCTGGGTGAAGCCTATATTGCAGCTCTCATGGGTTACAGCCTCATGCCTATAGCTCTCCCAGGCTGGCATTACATGCTGTTGGCTTAACTGTTCTGGCATCTCAAGATATGACCTCACTCCAGTGATTGCATTAGGTATTGCCTTAGTGGAGACTCTCTGCAGTTGGTCCAACCCAGCAGCAAGTCTCTGCCTGGGCCCCAAGGTTGACCATGACATTCTTTGAAATCCAGGTGAGGAATCTATGTCTCCACAGCTCTTGCATTCTGTGTACCTGCCGAATCAGCACTACATTGACACTGTCAAGGAGAGCTATTTACCATTTTTGCCCTTTAGGGTGTCAGGACAGGCCACATCTGTGATCCCTTGAGCCACAGTTTGGGTTGCTAAAAAGTGCTGTGCCAGAATTTAGCAAATCGAGACCTTGAGTGGCCCTTGGCAGAAAGCCCTTTATGCCTGAAAGGCCTTAGCATTCTGAGCCTGTCATGGGAGTAATACCACCAAAAATCTCTGAAGTGCCTCTGAGACATTCTCCCTTGTCTGGATGAATAAAACCTGACTTCTTTTCTATGTATACTGATCTCCTTATCAAATGATCATGTGGCCACACTCTTGTTTGTTTTTTTCCTTAACATGACTCTTTGTTCTGTACATGGCCAGATTGGAGATTTTCCAAATCCTTAGATTCTGCTTCCCATTTAATTATAAACTCTGTCTTTAAATAATTACTCTCTACTTGAATTATACTATATGCAATTAAATGTAGCCACACAGAATCCTAAATACTTTGCTCTTTTGGCATTTATTCTGACAAGTAGTCTGGGTTTTGCTTTTAAGCTCTTACTTCCATAAAGTCCTAGGACATGAACACAATTCATTCAAGTTCTTTGCCACTGTATAACAAGAATCACCTTTACTCTAATTTCCAGTACCTTTTCCCTCATTTTCAATCTGAGACTTTATCAGAATTTCTTTTATGCTATGCATTTCTACCAACCAAAGATGCGAAATCTTAAAGGCTTATACAAAACCTCTTATCTCTTCCTCCTGGGTCATTTTTTTCATCTGCTCTGTTGACCGTCCCTCCTCATTCCATTTCTCACTCAAACACTCTTAATCAACTTTTCAAATGACCTGAATGCCAAATATTGCGGGGAGCTTTCTAAAGAAACTGAGTAAGACATGAAAGAATAGTAGGCAATGTGATATCTTTATATTCTGCTGAGAACATTTACCCATCAAACACAGAAAACTTAATAATGTATACACCAAATATTTAAAATGTAAGGTTTTTTAATGTGAAACTTAAAAGAAACAGGTAATGTAAAAATAATATGGTTGCCTACATTCAGTTAATATATATTTGGAAATTTTTTAAATGTAGATTTGTAACTGGGGCAGGGCACAGGGGCTTAGCTCCCTCCCCGTGCTCACCAAAGATATAACTAGGGGATGGGAACAGAGCAGCAGGGGCATCCCAAAGATGTTTTCTGTTCTCTGATTGGATGTTTTCCCCAATGTGCCCAGGTCCTTGGCCTATCTTATCCCAGGAATGGAAAAGAGGCCCCAGAGGCACGGTGAGCTTACCATTTGAATAAATATTGCAGACCCAAAGAGTTTAGCAGAGAGTAATTTATTAGGGGGAGGGAGGGAGGGAGGGAGGGAGAGAGAAAGAGAGAGAGAGACAGAGAGAGAGGAGAGACAGCTCCCACGCTGCCATGGGAGGGAATCCAAGGGAGGAATCTGTATAGGTAATGAGCAGTGGGTTTTTAACCTTGGTGTTATTCCTGCCCAATTCATGTTCTTGTCCAGAGAGGAGTTCTTTCAAACTTCACTGGAGTGATTGATCTTTGACTTTGATATGGAATTGACTGCCCAGTCTACAAGTAGAACCTCCTTCTCCCAGAGCTTTTGGCAGGCTTTTTGGAACAAAGAAGCTCACCTGGAATTGCTACCTAACCTGTGCACAGAAAAGTCAGACAAAGAACTTTACATTCCCAGATGGGGATGTGGATGGAGGCATGGTACTTGGAAGCTCCTGCCTTTGAGACAATGCCCCTTGTGGACTCAGGAAGAGAAGTTTCTTGTTCCTTAGCACAGTCCCTCAGATTGACCCTATTATGCAAATTATTATTTTAATAATGTAGATATTCTTAGTAGTAATAGTATTGTAGGAGTATGTTCTTATGCAAAACAATATAGATGAGAAGATTAGATAAATGACTGAAATAAAGTGTTTGGATGTATCTGGAGAGAAGCCTATTTTTAATTTTGTCTGGAAAATATTTTCCCTAGACAAACCTATATTTTATTGTCTGTAAACATGTTTTACTGTCAGCAATGTAAAGATAATTAAGTGTGTGGACATTCAAAATTATTCTCAGATGCAGTCATGTTTTCAAATATCCTTTGAGTTTTATTTTTTCTATTGTTGAAAAACCTTTAAATACAAGATAGCATAATTAATGCCAGAGATTACATGTGGGTATATGATATTTAGTAATCTTTTATCTCACAGTGTACCTATGAGACCAGTTCCGGGACACTGGGGAGGCTGAACTCCCCAGTAGGATGTGTTCTTCAAGGTTTTTGGTCCCTCACTCACCCAAGAATGGGGGAGAGGACCCCACCAGGTGCAGTGAGCTCACAAGTAAATATCAGACCCCAAAGAGTTTGGCAGAAAGTGATTTATTTAGGTAGAGAGAGAAAAAGGAGAAAGAAATAGAGAGAGCAGCTTCCATGATGTCATGGAAGGGGATCCAGAAATGGAGTCTGAACCGATGTGGGGGAAGGGGACTTTTAACCTGGGAGTAATTCCTGCCCCATTCAAGTTTTCTGTCCTATGAAAGGAGTTCCTTTAAACTTCTGCTAGAGTGATTGATCTTTGATTTTTTTTTCCCTTGCGCTCGAAAGTTAAACAAAAACCTCTAATCTCCTGGATGGAGACAAGGATGGAGGTATGGCACTGGGAAGTTCTTGCCTTCGAAACTATGCACCCTTGTGGACCCAGGAAGGAATACATTCCCTCAGTCCCCCCTCTGAACAGGAAAGTCCAACTGCTGTTGAGACACGGGCATCAGTCGCTCTTTACTGTCTGCTGAAAAGGGGCCTAGAAGGGGCCCTGCAGCTGAGGTTTCCTCCAGACTCCCTTTGGGGAGAAAACCCTGTTTCTCCTTATGAAACTGCAAGAGTGTAAACAGACAAGTTTAAAGCTCATAAACTGCTTGCTTTTGTATTGTGTTATCAAATTTTTTGACTAAAATAGTTATTTCAACAGAGGCTACTCTTGGATTTTTAAGCGTGTAGTTTAGTCACTTAGAAATGTCTTTGCTAAAAAGAATTATAAATGCACTGTAAAAGTATCATATGGTCTAATCTCATAATAATTCTCCCTTTTTGGAGACCCAGTATTCAGTGTGGGCTCTGCCTAGAGCTCAGAGATTCAGTTAAAAGACAGATCGTTCCTATCTAAATAAAATTGGTCTTCTTATATGATGCTGTTATGGATTTCTATGCTTTTATGTTTGATATGACTTCTGATATGATTTGGCTATGTCTTGGCCCAAATCTGATCTTGAATTGTAACTCCCATATTTCTCATGTGTTTTAGAAGTGACTCAGTGGAAGATAATTGAATTATGGTGGCAGTTTCCCTGATATGGTTTTCATGGTAGTGAGAAAGTCTCACGAGATCTGATGGTTTTGTAAAGGGGAAAACTCTTTTGCTTGGCTCTCATTCTGTCTTTTCTGCCACCATGTAAGATGTGCCTTTCACCTTCCACCATGATTGTGAGGCCTCCCCAGCCATGTGGAACAGTGAGTCCATTAAACCTCCTTTTCTTTATAAATTACCCATTCTCATGTATGTCTTTATCAGCAGCATAAAAACAAAATAATATAGTAAATTGGTACAGAGTATTAGAGCGCTGATGTAAAGATACATGAAAATGTGGAAGTGATTTTAGAACTGGGTAACAGGCAGAGATTGGACCAGTTTGGAGGGCTCAAAAAGACAGAAAAATGGGGGAAAGTTTGGAACTTCCTATAGACTTGTTGAACGCCTTTGACCAAAATGCTGATAATGATGTGGAAAGTGAAATTGAATCTGAGGTGGTCTCAGATGGAGATGAGGAACTTGTTGGGAACTGGAATAATATGGACCCTTGCTGTGTTTTAGCAACAAGACTGGTGGGATTTTGCCCCTGGCCTAGAGATCTGTGTAACTTGGAACTTGGGGAAGATGATTTAGGGTATCTGGCAGAAGAAATTTCTAAGCAGCAAGGCATTCAAAATTTGACTTGAGTGCTATTAAAAACATTCAATTGGGCCGGGCGCGGTGGCTCACGCCTGTAATCCCAGCACTTTGGGAGGCCGAGGTGGGTGGATCACAAGGTCAAGAGATCGAGACCATCCCGGTCAACATGGTGAAACCCCATCTCTACTAAAAATACAAAAAATTAGCTGGGCACGGTGGCACGTGCCTGTAATCCCAGCTACTCAGGAGGCTGAGGCAGGAGAATTGCCTGAACCCAGGAGGCGGAGGTTGCGGTGAGCCGAGATCGCGCCATTGCACTCCAGCCTGGGTAACAAGAGTGAAACTCCGTCCCAGAAAAAAAAAAAAAAAAAAAAAAAAATTCAGTTTTAAAAGTGAAATGGCATAAAAGTTTGGAAAATTTGAAAGGTAGCAATGTGATAGGAAAAAAACTCATTTTCTGAGGAGAAATTTAAGCTAGCTGCAAAAATTTTCATAAGTAATGAGAAGCCAAATGTTACTCACCAAAACAATAGAAAAAACGCCTCCAGAGCATGTGAGAGACACCTGAGGCAGCCTCTCCCATCATAGGCCCAGAGGCCAAGGAGGAACAAATGGTTTATGGGTCAGGCCCATAGCCTCTCTGCTGTGTGCAGCTTAGGGTCTTGGTGCCCTGCATCCCAACCACTCTAACCATGGCTAAAAGGGACCAAGTTAAAGCTTAGGTCATGGCTTCAGAGGATGTAAGCCCAAAACCTTGGCAGCTTCCACATGGTGTTGAGCCTGCACGTACACAGAAGTCAAGAAATGAGGTTTGAGAAACTCCACCTAGATTTCAGAGGATGTAGAAAAACACATGGATGTCCAGGCAGAAGTTGCTGTGGGAGTGAGGCCCTCATGGAGAACCTCTGCTAGGACAGTGCACAAGGAAGTAACTAATATGCTTTTAATTGTACAGTATCACAGGTAGAAGGGACTTTTCTTGTCTCAGATAAGACTTAGGACTATGAACTTTTGAGGTAATGCTGAAATGAGTTTAGACTCTGAAAAATGAATGGAAAGGCATGATTAGTTTAGAAATGTGAGGACATGAGATTTGGGAGGGATGAGGAGTGGAATAACATGGTTGGGCTGTGTCCACACCCAAATCTCATCTTGAATTGTAGCCCACATAAATTTCCCATGATTTTGAAGGACCTGGTTGAAGATCATTGAATCATGTGGGTGGTTCCCCCATACTGTTCTCCTATTAGTTAATAAGTCTCATTAGAGCTGATGGTTTTATAAGGGGAAACCCTGTTCACTTGGCTCTTATACTCTCTTGTCTGCCACCATGTTAAATGTGTCTTTTGCCTTCTGCCATGATTGTGAGGTCTCACCAGCCATGTGGAACTGTGAGTCCATTAAACCTTTTTTTCTTTATAAATTACCAAGACTCAAGTATGTCATTATCAGAAGCATGAAAGTGGACTAATACAGCTATCATCTTTCAGCTAACTCTAGCACCACCAGGCTTTTTCTCTCTGTACCCCGAGATGTAAATTTTGCTATCTGATTTTTCACCTAAGAGTTGATTCCCTCAATTTACACATTTAGATCTATTTAGCTGACAACTGACAAGGTAATAAAACAGGTTATCAATTGTTTGCAAATCTAAGATAGGAAAAAAAAGGAGGTCTTATGAATCTACAAGATATACTTCTAATGGTATGCATAATATATGAATTTGTGTATTGTGCATACAATGTTTTATTACTAAAAATGTATAAAACAGCTATAATTAATTGGCTTAAGGTAAAATAAAAGTGCTTAAATCAAATACTTTATCAGAAAATGCAAAAGATCAGTAAAATGCTTTTTCAAATTTGTGTGTCCTAAGTAAAATTTTTAATCAATAAGCCAGCTTTAAAATTATTGGTAAAGTAATATTAGAAATGTCTTAAGACTTTCAAGTATACATTTTTGTTTACATTTATTAATCAAGCCATTTTATACATATTCCTGCCAAATACTATAAGATGTCAAAATTTGGCAGAGGGTTTGAAAAACTATAAATCCCAGACCTTATCATCTTGTTTTCAAAGTTAAACTATAAACTAAGTACTTCTAAAAGTTAGTTTGGCCTATGCCCAGGAATAAAAAAGGACAGCTTGGAGGTTAGAAGCCAGATAGAGTCAGTTAGGTCAAATCTTTTTCACTGTCTCAGTTATAATTTTGCAATGGTAATTTCAAAACTTCAAATGATGACTATTGTAGTTTTCATAAATAATCTAAGTAAACAAATAAAATAATTAGGTAACTTGTAGACAAATTTGCCAGAATTTAGAATGTAAAGTTGTATTAAATTAAATAATAGATATTATACTATTTGGGTATTTTCTAATAAAAATATGTTGTAGTAAAACATTCTTTTAAAAAATAAGTGTCCTTTTTAAAAAGATGAATAATTTTTGTCTAATTCAAAGCTTATTTAAAGGTTATGTATTAAACATAGTAAAAGGAACCAGGAAATAAGGGAGACATAAAGAAAGTTATAGAAATAAAGATTTACTTTATGGTAAGAAAGCTTAAAGAGAAATAATTTTTTATGAGAAATGATCTTTTATGGTAAATTTAGTCCTAGAATAAAATGACTGATTGTTTAAGACAGAGGGACAAATAAGAAAGTCTAAGCATGTCATGAATAGTCTGTGTAGGTAACAATAAGATTTTTTTTAAAACCTTTTATATGATCAAGTTGTCTAAAATTAAAAGAAATTTATAATGCTTTTTCTAAAGATTGGGTTTAATGTAAAAAACACTTATACACAAATAATTGCTTGTAACAATACAATTTTTAAGGGATTGATTTACTCTTAATAAATTATAAGAGATTTTAATTATTTTAACCCAAAGTTTAAATTTTATTTCATCTCACTAAGTATTCTCTCCCCTTTTAAAATTGGTGAAATAATAATGCAATTCTATTCCTTTTCAGCTCATATCATTTATTTCATTCTGTTGGGTTCTGTTTGTTGTGGCCTGATAGTAACAATATTTTCTTAAAAGGTCTAAAGAAAATACTTTCTTCCAACGTAAATAACCTGTGCACTGCAGAAATTCTTTTATTTTACCTTTTGATAACTGTACTAACAGATTTTATGCTCTATCAAAATAATTCCTAAGCCATTGAGTTTTGATTTTCTTTAAAAAAAAAACCAAGATTAAGAATTTTTTTTACTTAAATTTATTACAACTGTGTATCTTTCTGCATGTGCTTTAAATGTCCTTGTGGCATTGAGTTGCAGGGCTTTGACTCCTGGATCTAAAATGGACACCAAGTCTTGCCAAATCTTAAACACTGATAGCAATTAAAGCCTCATCTTCAGACTTGAAAAAAGATGTCAATAAAAATAAACTGTTTTTGAGACACAGGGCCAGAAATTAAAGCTCTTCAACTCCTGATGGCCAAGGGACTATCATGGAAGAGGTGGGCACATGAAACTGTAAGGACCAATTTTGAGAGATAAAATAGTTTAGTTTCTCTACAAAGTAACCATTAATATCAAAGGCACACTGAGGCAAGACGAGCATATGGGCCCTTGTGTCAGAATCACAAGATTTTCTAGAAGCATTAACTGACTTTTTAATAAATGCTATCAATAATTTATGGAAGATGTAACATGGTCAATATTAAAATTTTATAAATTGTTTATAAAATTTTCAAAAAATACTTAATTGGCTTCATGCTGTTTCTATTAATGCTTA
The DNA here is from genome assembly GCF_030222135.1 of Aotus nancymaae. NCBI lineage: Eukaryota > Metazoa > Chordata > Mammalia > Primates > Aotidae > Aotus > Aotus nancymaae. Next base: position 57,631,264 of record NW_026988415.1, on the reverse strand, counting down.
TTATTAGAAAAATTAAGTCTCCTCTCTCAAAGAATGAAGGATTTCTCTTTTCTTTTGTTTTCAATCCTTGAGTTATCAGTTTGGTTAAATGAGTAACTTATTTTACAAAGACCTGTGATCCTATTTTGTGATACCAAGTGTTTTAAACCTTTCATATTTGAAAAACTTGTCAAATGAAATATTAAATTATGTGTTTTTCTGATCTAATTAATCCTTTAAGATATTAGGTTCCCTAAGGACAAAAAAAAAAATAAAAATATTTGGCTTATTTGGTATAAAAATTCATACAGGAAGCATTTAGAACATGAAGTGTGTTTGGCTTTCTTTGGCTTGTATTTGTATAAATATGTTATTAATATGTGTTTAAAAATTATGGGAAAATTCTGTAATTCTGATAGGACAAGGTGTACATTATTAATAATAATTATCATTGTTATGTTAAATTATTGTGGGCCACCAAGGTAACAAGTTTTCTTGTAAATTGTGTCTTTAACTATGGCTGCTCTAAAATGTTTTGTCATCCACAGACAATTGTCTTGCTTTGGTCCTCTCTAGAAGATGGATTTATGATCAGCCATAAAACTCTAACAGGTGCTTTGTTTTTGTGAAATGAAGTTTTGCTGTTGTTTTCCAGGCTGGAATGCAATGGCATGATCTCGGCTCTCTGCAACCTCTGCCTCCCAGGTTCATAGTTGAACCTGCCTCAGCCTTCTGAGTAGCTCGGATTACAGGTGCTCACCACCATGCCTGGCTAATATTTTGTGTTTTTAGTAGATATGAGGTTTTACCATGTTGACCAGACTGGTCTCAAACTCCTGATCTCAAGTGATCCACCTGCCTTGGCCTCCCAAAGTGCTGGGATTACAAATGAGAAACATCACACCCAGATAGCAGGTGTTTTTGAATGCAGATTTCTGATAACCTTGGAGATTGTGACATAAGAACAGAGGAAAAACTGTTAAGACTCTCATGGAGAGCTGGAATGTTCATGGAATATCAAGCAGAAAAGGAGTTAACTGCCTAAACTAAACTAATAGAAGAATGAAGTAATATTTTTTAACTTTTTTGCTTAAAACATTGCTGACCCTTTGTTTTGTTTTTCAGAGTCAAAGAGTGGGTTTTTCTTTTTTTTTTTTTTTTTGAGTTATTATCTACTTGTAGCAATTGTGTGTTGTCTGTTTACTCTGCTGATTGTTTCTTTTGATGTGTGGAAATATTTTAGTTACATTAAGTCTCACCTATTTATCATTTTTTGTTGCATTTGCTTTTGGGTTTTTTATCATTAAGTATTTGCCTAAGCCAATATCTAGAAGGTTTTTTTATGTTATTTTCTAGGATTTTTATGGTTTCATGTCTTAGATTTAAGTCTAATGCATCTTGAATTGATTTTTGTATATGGAGAGAGATGAGGATCTAGTTTTATTCTTCTACATATGGCTTGCCAAATATGCTAGCACAATTTGTTGAATACAGTGTCGTTTCCCCACTTTATGTTTTTGTTTACTTTGTCAAAGATCAGTTGGTTATGGGTATTCGGCTTTATTTCTGAGATTTCTATTCTGTTCCATTGGTCTATGTGTCAATTTTTACACCAGTACTATGCTGTTTTTGTGACTATCATCCTATAGTATAGTTTGATATCAGGTAATGTGATGTCTCCAGATTTGTTCTTTTCATTTACTCTTACTATGGATATGTGGGCTCTTTTATGGCTCTGTATGAATTTTAGGATTGTCTTTTCTAGTTCTGTGAAGAATGATTCTCAAAAGATGATAAACAAATGACCAACAAACTATAAGAAAATACTCAACATCACTAATGACCAGGGAAATGCGAATCAAAACTGCAATGCAATACACCTTGCTTCTGCAAAAAATAACCATAATAAAAAAAATCTTTAAAATAGATGTTTGAAGGGATGCAGTCAAAAGGGAACACTTTTACACTGCTGGTGAAAATGTAAACTAGTACAAGCACTATGGAAAACAGGGTAAAAATTTCTTAAAGAACAAAAAGTAGAACTACCATTCAATCCAGTAATACCACCACTGGATATCTACCCAGAGAAAAAAAAGTCATTATACAAAAATGATACTTGCACATGCCTGTTTATAGCAGCTCAATTCACAATTGCAATATAAAACCAGCCCAAATATATGCTCATCAGGCAATGAGTTGATAAAGAAATTGTGACATATATATATATGTGTGTGTGTGTGTGTATACATATATATATATATATATATATATATATATGCTATAAAATACTCTTCTGCCATGAAAAGGAACAAAATAATGGCATTCACAGCAACCTGGATGGAATTAGAGACCATTATTCTAAGTGAAGTAATTCAGGTATAGAAAACCAAATATCGTATGTTCCCTCTCATAAGCGGGAGCTAAGCTATGAGGATGTAAAGGCATTAGAATGATACAATGGACTTCTTGGACTTAGGGGAAAGGGTGGAAGGTGGTGAGAAGTAAAAGACTACAAATTGGGTACAGTGTAAACTTCTCAGGTGACGGGTCCACTAAAATCTCACAAATCACCACTAAAGGATTTATTCATGTAGCCAAACACCACCTGTTCCCCAAAAACCTATGAAAATTAAAAAATAATATAAAATAAATAATAATAATCTGGCCAAGTATAATAAAGCAAGTTGGTTCAACTATAATTTGTCTTTAGTAAAAATAGGAAACTAAAGTGACAAAAATTATTTTTCAAAAAGTATAGTACACCTGTTGTTAGATTCCAGTATTGTCCAATGTTTTCCAATCTTTATTATTTTCTACAATTTGGACTAATTTTCAAAATAGTGTTTTTATTTTTTTCTTCTTTCTTTTCCTTTTTCCCTCCAATGTTCCTAATTTTAAATTACTGAAAACTAAGCTGTGCTTTCCTAAAGCCCTGTGATCTGAAGCTAGACAACTTAAACTTCAGAAGAAAATAACAGCAACCTATTTACATACATAAGCCACTTTCACACCTGCCTACTGATGTATGGTTTTCACAGAGTAGTGTGGCCTATATTGATTTTTGGTGATTGTTCTTTTGTTTCTTGTTTTTGTTTCTCTTCATAGGACATGAGACCTCACAATCTGCTAAAAATGAGTTTTTCTAATAACTCGGGATCTACTCATCTAGGAATAAACCTTCTTAGTCATAAGAAATCAGATGAACCCTGAAACCAGAGACTCATTTTCTTCTAAAATGCTTTCTCCCAATGATTTTAAAAAGCAAATGGGGAAAATGTAACAGGAAACTAAATCTTGGGGCACCAAAATTACTAAGCTAAAGGGAAAAGTCAAGCTGGGAACTTCTAAGGGCAAACCTGCCTGCCATTTTATTCAGTCATTCCTCTGTTGACTGAGATAAATGCATATCTGATTGCCTCCTTTTGGAAAGGCTAATCAGGAAAAAAAAAGGATACAATATTTTGTCTTTTACCTACCTGTGACCTGAAAGCCCCTACTCTCTTTTCAGTTTTTCTATCTTTCTTGAAGGCCCCAATGTACATCTTACATATATTGATTGGTGTCTCATGCCTCTCTAAAATGTATAAAACCAAGCTGTGCCCTGACCTTCTTGGGTACATGTCATCAGAACCTCCTGCGGCTGGATCATGGGTGTGCGTTCTCAACATTGGCAAAACTTTATACATTGACTGAGACCTGTTTCAGATATTTGGGGTTTACAACATTAAGCTTAACTTCAAAAGTTTGAAACAGCAGAAAACAGTTTACCACAAAAAAAGGTACTACAGAACTTTAGTCCTGACTTAATGCTATAGAGCCATATAAGAAAATTGAGCTTAGCATATTAAAGATAAAGAATATCTCACCTAGGACAACCGGCTAAATTTCTAAGTGCAAAGAAGAGAAGCCAAAAGGCTTTTCTCTTAATCTACAATAGTCTTTAAATCGAGGCTTTATAATTTTAATAAACAAAAGATATATTTTCTCACTCTCTTTACATGAACTTTCATAATTTATATGATAGAAAAATGTTATATAGCAAATGTGTGTGTGTGTGTGTGTGTGTATGTGTGAGATGTGATATTATTGTACTTCTTTCAAACTAAGCCACTCTCTGGGAAATACCAGGGATCCCAGCCAGACATCAAAAGGCCAAAAAAGTGTTTTCTTCAAAGATTACATCTGTGCTCTTGGAGCAATGATTCATGCCTTCGCTAGGTTTTCCAATCCTCCCCTAGAATGTATGTTCTTACTCTAAAATGAGAGTGGAGAATGGGTAGAAATCAAAAAGAGAGGGAAATGAATAGTAAATACAAGGGCACCTGACTTCTCTTCCTCCTTTCATGCCTCAAAAGGTAGTCCTGACAAATGCAAAGCCTTTTAGGAATAATGGCCTACAGGCTTCTCTCAGTACAATTGCACTTTAGAACTCTATCTGTTCTAGGTCCCATTATTTTTCACTACTCTCTTGGGTATTCTCAACTGCATGTCTTATTCCTTCAGAATATGTGTGTGCTCTAGTGTTTGCTTTAGTTAAATAAGACAAAAGTTAACTACTCCTTTAAATGTCCATCTGCCTCTAGCATATTCCTGCTTTTGCTTTCGCATTCTCTTTCCTTGTGTTGACAGCTAAGCTCTTTTAATAGCATACATTAACTATCTAAAATTTATGGCTTCTGTTTCCACAATTGCATTGAAAAAGCTCTGACAAAGGTTGTCAATCAATTTCTTTTTGCTAAATTAATGGTCGTATCTCAGTTCTTACACTGTTTGAAATATCTGATGTCTTATTCAAATTCCTTGGTTTTCCTACACTATTCTTTCCAGTTACTTCTTCTGACTCTATGTTCACTCTCTCTTGATCTTCATTTGTGACTCCTCTGCCCACTCCTTTCTTCCTGATCATTTACAATCTGCTGATCGAGATGATGGTTTCAAGTTCAATACAGAGAAGATAGAATTGAGACAGAAGGGCAGGGAAGAGGGATGTAAAAGAAAAAAAAATATGTAATGTCTTCCTTGTATATTTTATAAAGCTGCTAAAAATAAGGTGAGCTATTTGATGTGCTGAGTTCCTTTTAAGTCTGAAGCTAGTTTGTAAATAGATGCCTTAGAAAGAAAAGACAAATATTCCCAGCCTCTTTTTATGCATTTTGTCATCTAACAAGCATTTGTTGATTTGCCTACAATGTCCCAGATTTTGCATTAGGCACTCCGGAATAAAGAGATGCATGAGAAAGAGCTCCTGTCTTTCAAGGAGCCTTATAAGAGAAACATTTTTAATACTTCAGTAATAATTTTATACATCTGTCATATGAAAATATTGTGGCAGGCTTCCATAACAGCTGTTTTAGTACTGACAGAGTGGTTAAGTTAAATATAAAATGCCATTTCCCTTATACAAAGGCTGGAACGTATCAAAAGCCCACCAAGAGTTTTGCCTATGTGTTTCCTGGGCCTTAAAGTATGAGAAAATAATGAAGGAATTCTTAACAAGACCCATTTAGGATTAAGCAAGTTTTATTGGTGGTCTGAAGGAACTCCCCAAACCTTGGTAATTTAGCAGGAAATAAGACAAGGGTAATCACTCCAGGTCCTAGACCTATTTGGATTAAGTAAACTTACTGAGGATCTAAAGGAAAGTCTTCAGGACTCAGACCTTAGTTACAGATTAAAAGAAGTTAATCACTTATGTCTATAAATGAGTGCACACTTACACACAGACATATAGCTTTGGAGATATATAATCTCTGAAAAACTTTGTAATTTTGAGTTGGTCTGGTGTGAATTTCCAGGCCTTCTCCCTGTAACTGGTTACAGAAATGAAAACTCTTCTCCTGCCCAGTTCATCTGCATCTTATTATTGGGCCAATTTTGCATGCCAGCCAGGAGATAAAGATGGCACAGCGGTTCAGCAACTGTCAGCTAGCAGTGAGATGGTCTTCAGGAGGATTCCAGCAGCTGCCAGGTAAGATTTCCCCTTAGAGGGCTGTTCCATGTGCAAATCTGCATGTCCCATTCACTACTGTGGAAGAAAAAAGATCAGGAGCGAACATGGTCAAAGGGTGAATTAACTCGATCATATGCAGGGAGCCTATTGCTTTCCTATTTGGGCTCATTAAGCCATTTGTCCGGTACCACCAAGGGAAGCAATAGGGCTTTCTCATACATCCACTTTGCATTTTGTTTGACATTATTGTGGAAAATTTTACCTGACAAGAAACCCAAGCAGCACTCAGGGAAATGGAAGAACACATTTTATGATGCCGGCGGGCCCAGAATGGTTCACACCCAAAAGTCTGGACCCCAGCTAAGAAAAGTACACGGTTTTTATAGGTGAACGGGCAGGGGAAGTAACTCAGAACTTTAGACAATGCAGAGAGTTTTAGAAGATGTGGCAGTTTTCCTTAAGGTTTTTAGCTAGCAAGCAATAAGCTGAGGTACAGAAGCAGAAGGAGGCAGTTATTAGCAGAAAAACAGGGGCAGTTTTAAAATAGGGAAGTTGCTATGTGCTAACAAATTCCTGGGCAAAACTTCCACTTCATCCCCCTCTTTGATGCTCTCTTATGGATATTAGGGAGCATCACCTTTACACCCTGGTGCCTGTATTTAGCGGCTTGTACCCACTGAGGGCCAGTAACTGAGCATTTGTTTTTCTAATTACCATGGCTTCAATGAAGCACCGAAGTATGTTAATTAGGCAAGGGATGAAGGCAAGGGCCAAGAAGATTATTAATAGCAAGACAGAAAGTGACATTTTACACCAGACATGGACAAGAAATGTCCCTCAAGGGACGACAATGATGACAGCACAACAGTAGAACAACAAATGCTGTCAGAATAGTTCTAAGTATTAAGACTTCAGTCCACATTTGCTGATTCAGTGGAGGCTCCTCAAGCTCCGGCCGTGTGTTGACTAGTCAGCTTCCGTTGTGTGACTAGAGCAGGGCTTGACAAGTTCTCAGGATTCAGCTCACAGGAGCATGATTTTCATGGGGTGCTGAGGGTCTGGATGTGCAGTCCACCGGTCCAGCGATGAGTTTGGGTGGGCCCTGTTGGCTCTGGAATAGTGTACCCACAGAACGACTCCTGCAACTCTGAGAGCAGTTGGGGTGACAAGGATTACAGTATGGGGCCCTGTCCAGGCAGGCTGGAGGTGTTCCTTCTTCCAATCTTTCACCCAAACCGGGTCTTCGGGTTGGAAGGGATGTACTGGATTGGCTAGGGAGATAGGTGCCCTTTCTATTACAAACTGACTGACCTGGGACAGCACCTTTCCCAATGCCTGCAGCTGGGATGTCATGCTTGTGTTCCCCAGCTGTCTGAGGTCTCCCCTCACTTTGTTAACCAGAGCTGGGGCCTCCCGAATAGGATTTCAAAGGGTGAGTAACCAGCAGGTTCTGGTGTACAGCGTGACTGCAACAGGGCTAGGGGAAGCACATCTACCCAGGAAACCTGGGTTTCCTGACAGCTTTGCTAGTGTAACCTTCAGGGTTCGATGCATGCATTCCACTTTCCCTGAACTTTGTGGCCTGTAGGCTGTATGAAGTTTTCACTTAATCTTGAGCACACTGGTGAGTGTGTGGATGATCTCTGCCACAAATGCTGGCCCATTTTCACTGTGTATGGTGAGTGGAATCCCATATTGGGGAACAATTTCACAAAGTAGGACTCTCACTAGTTCTCAGGCTTTTTCCATCTTAGTTGGGAGTGCCTCAGCCCAGCTTGAGTATGTACATACAAGGACCAGTAGGTATTTGTACCCTTTACTGGGCTTGACTTCAGTGAAGTCCACCTCTATGTTCTCAAAGGGGTAGCCGCCTACTCATTGCACCTGTGGGGCTCGATACTGCCATAAGCCTTATGAGGTCACCACAGAAACACAGGCTCAGGCCCTCTGGGACTCCGTAGTTTGCACTGTGGAGTCACAGATTGGAGGTTCACGGGCAGTCCCTTGAGCTCACCATGCATTCACACACTCACTCAGGGGCTGTCACATTCCTGCCCTAGAATGGGAAATCTGCCTGCTGTCCCAAATGGAGACCCTGGGAGGTGATCAAGCTCCCCTTCCATCCATAGATGGGCCTGCCCTGGGTCAGGTCCCAGGACGTTAACTTATCTAGAGTTCCCTTCAGTTCAGTCCGTCTTCCCCACAAGTCAGGTGAGTGGCAACGCCAGAGCAACAGCAGTTCCCCTTCAAGGGAAGGAGGCCCTGTAGAAGCTTATGGGGGGGCCCCTGCCTCATTCCCTGGGGAACAGGTGAGCTGTCCATCCTTTCTGACCCCAAACTGGTGGCTCAAGGGGACAGCACAGTTGAGTTTCCTTATCAGGGAACCAAATGTTCTGAAAAATTTTACCTGACAAGAAACCCAAGATCCAAGTGGCACTCAGGGGATCAGAGGAACACAGTTTATTATGTCGACAAACCCAGAAGGGTTCACACCCAAAAGTCTGGAACCCGGCTAAGAAAAGTACACAGGTTTTATAGGTAAAGTGGCAGGGGAAGTAACTCAGAACTTTAGACAACGCAGCATGTTTTAGACGATGAGGCAGTTTTCCTTAAGGCTTTTCAGTTAGTAAGCAATAAACTGAGATACAGAAGCAGAAAGAAGCAGTTATTAGCAAAAACAGAGGCAGTTTTAAAATAGGGAAGGTTGCTGATTACGAGCTGACAAAATCCTGGGAAGAATTTCCACTTCATTGGTAAGCATAGAAAGATACTTCTTTTATGCAAGATATTTCAGTGACATAGATATTACCTTTGAGTAGCCAAAAGCAAAGGCCAGAACTGTCTTGGGATATGGTTTTTGAACAGAAAATAAATCCTAGGATCCCAAAGTCACTAAGCTAAAGGGAAAAGTCAAGCTGGGAACTGCTTAGGGCATACCTGCCTCCCATTCTATTCAAATTCATCCCTCTGAGGCTCACCTAAGACAAATGCCTATCTGATTCCTTACTCTGTCCTACTGCTTTTGTAAAAATACAGATTAACTGAGCCAGACTACATTTTTTATTCAGTGGAAGGCTGATCAAGGACTCCAGGATGCAACCTTTTGTCTTTTATCTACTTTTAACCTGGAAACCTCTACTTTTAGTTGTCTCACCTTACTGGACCAAACCCATGTACATCTTACACATATTGATGTCTCATGTCTCCCTAAAATGTATAAAAGCAAACTGTACCCCTGCCCATCTTGGGCACATGTATCAGGACTTCCTGAGGTTATGTCATGGGTACATACCTAAATTTTTCAAAATAAACTTCCTAAATTGACTGAGACGTGTCTCAGGTATTTTGCATTCAGAGGTTCATTCTCTACTATACACAGCCTAACAAATTTTTACCATTTCTTTAAGCTATGGCGAAAAAAATCACAGTTCCTAAAGATAACTAAGCAACAAACACCCTATAAATATGGATGTTTGCTCCTGCAGTATCAAAGATAAAAAGGTTTCAATTCCTTTTTATAAAAGTATCTCCAAAAGCACTTTAAGAAAACTCCAGAATACAAAAGGTACATAAAATAAAACTTTACACTGGAGACTTCTAAATACTATTCAATGTGAGCCATAAACTTAGACTTCTGTCATTTATTAAAAAGCTTAATGCTGTACCTGAGTGAGTCAAGGAATGCGCCGCACTCTGAGACTGAATTATGAGTCCTTTATTATGCCAGCAACAGAGAGGTGGCTAATGCCCAAAATTCACCTAAGAAAAAGTTAGGTGGTCTTTTATACCCTAGTTTTAAAAGGGAGGGGGAACCTAGCTGAAGCAAATTTTTCACAAAAGCAGAGTAAGCAAAAAGTTAAAACATAAACCAGTACATGAGAAATAAAACAGTGCCAGGTGCGAGAGGTAAAGCTGTCATGAAAGACATACAACTTACAGATAATGGGCGCTCAACAGCACCTGCATTCCCAGGCTCTGCTGGTACCACTTAACTCAGCCTCTTATCAACAAATGCATTCCTGGAGGTGCCAGTGTCAACCTGCCCCAGCTACATACTATAGTTACATACTGAATGGTGGGAAAATAACTAAAATGAAGAAGCTAAGATGGAGTCTGTCTGGCTCAACAAGCTAACATAAAGCCTGAACAGCTTTTAGTCTGAGAAAGAGAGTTAGTTTTAACAGGCAAAAAAGCAGGTTATCACACTAATATGCATGGTGTTATTTAGAGTCTGATTCATTTCTCAGGTAATGTTTTCACCTTGTTCCTTCCCTGTACTTGAAAAATGTAAATTATCCATGAGAAGACAGACCCTAAGCAAATGAGAAAAGCAACAGGGAAACAATAATAATAAGCCGCCTTGTTTACAGAAGCCTCAGATAACAGTGTAGCAAAATGAGAGTTTGGCTTTGGGACTCATCATTTGATTCTGGCTGAATCACTTATTTTTTAAAAATTTTGTTTGATATGAATGCTAAGTGTTTTTATCCTTAGTATTTTTTTCTTTATGAATAATTTTAGGTCGGTGGATAGATAGATACAAGCTTTTTGACGTGTGTGTGTGTGTGTGTGTGTGTGTGTGTTTAACAGAGTCTCACAGGCTGGAGTTTACTTTATAACTAATTCCAAAATTATGAGATAATATTATTTGCCTACAAGACTGGCAAAAATGAAAATGTAAAAAATGTAACATCTGTAATATTATTTGCCTACAAGCCTGGCAAAAAATGAAAATGCAAAATGTAATACTAAAGAATTGTAAAAATATAGAGCTTAGGAACTCTCATGTGTCACTGATAAAAATATAAATGCCACTGGTAAAAATGTAAATTGATGCAATAACATTAACAATTCTCAGGTAATGTCTGTCGAACTTGGCCACTTATATTCTATATGATCCAGCAATTTCACTACCGTGTATTTACTCTAAAAGTTGTGCAAGTGTGCATATGAATAGATGCACAAGAATGTTCATTTCAGCATTGTCCCTAATATCTCCCAACTGGAAATAGTAAGACTATGCATCAACAGTAGCATAGGCTAATATACTGTTGATTATTTAAAGAATAGAATATTTCATAAATTTATAGCATTGAAAACGCATGAACTACATCTACAGAAAATAGTATAAGTGTAACTTACAAATATTTACTGAAAGAAAAAAATTACAAAATAATATAGAATATAATTCCAATCATTTACATTTTTATAATAAAATACTGGCAAAACTAAACAATGGCATATTGTTTAGTAAAGCATAGTTAAATGATAATGATGTAGAAATTTTCTTGGTCCCTTTTTCATTTGGGGACCTCTGGCCAGTGATACCAGAGGCATCACTCAGGCTACACTACCTGCTGCAGGAGTTGACCTGCCCAATCAGCCTGGTTGGGCAAGTCTGGCTTACACACTGGTTCCTGAACTCTTGATTATCACCTAAGAAGAATGAGGATGCGCTGAACATTGAAGGGTGAGAAGGGCAGAGAACAATTTTATTAGGTGATGAAACAGCTTCCAGTGGAGAGGGGATGCAGGGTGGTCCCCCATCTGAAAATGGAAAAATCCCTTGTATGGCTGGGTCCGGGGCCTTATATGGACTTACAATGGGGAGTGTGTGGTGATTGGTTTGTAAGTACGCCAAGAAAGTTAAAGTGAAGACATCACTAAAAGGCGGGCACAACAGTGTAGAAAACCAATTAGGAAAGGGTAGGTATATGTAAAATAGGTGAAGGGTGGGGATCAATCAGAGGAAAGTGCACCAAACAGGAAGACAAGTTCTCAATTGGGTCCAAGGATTTAACTTGTAGCTTGGCTTTCGGACTTTAAACTGCCTTTGGCTTGGGTGTGGGATTCCACCAGGTACCCGACCCATCTGCCGAGGCATTTGGCTGCCTCCTGTTGCTATCAGTAATGCTTTATATACAAACAAAAAAGTGGTTATAAAACAGAAGTGTGGACAGTTCATCTATAGTAACAGGAGGGAAAGTAGAGTAGACGGGAATGGTTGCAGAAACATCTACAGGTGTGGTATTAATAAAGAGAGACCCTAGAACCAAAATGCATGGGATAAACTGCAGCTGTTCAACTTGGGGGAAAATTATGTGATTTCTCTGTGTCTTTCAGGTGCCTCATATGTAAAATGGAACAAATAACAGTAGTTATCTAACAGTGAGTATCCAGAAAATGTTTCCTTAGTACAAAGGAAACATTTAATTAGTGGTATCTTTGCTCATTTTTAGGTTTCCTACTCATTCACTATTTATTAAATGACAGCTATATGCCAGACACTGTATAAAACATAATGTTTACCCTCAAGGGGCTTACAATCTGTCAAATGGTCATATAAGCAATAATTTGGTAATATAAACAATATAGTCACCTACACAATGCTTTTATTGATAGCTTAATATGTACACTGCATTCCAAATTCTGTACAAAAGTGAAATTTGGCTGTAACTGAATCTACAGAGTTTAATGTGATAACCACGCCATTGATTTCTCAACAAATGTTCAATTAAATTGAGTTAAATCAAATGAATAAATTTAGTTATTGTTATTTTCATTTAAGATCTATCATCTACTACCTTATCAATTACTAATAATTATTTGGATATGGCCAGAGTCCAAGATCTCACAATATTGTATCTTTCCAATTAAACACCACATTCTCCTATATTCATAGACAATACAATCTCATGTGGTAACTATGTGAAGAGAGATTCAAATAGTTACTATAGGAATATTTAGCAGTGAAGAAAAGTTATTTAATACCCTGAGACATTAGGAAAGGATTTTCTTGATAATGTGATATATGAAATAAATTTTAGAAGATGAGTAGAATGTAAACAGATAAAAGTAATGGGACAGTGCATGCAAATATTGTGGACAGTATGAGAAATAATTGGAAAGTTTGCGTGAAGAAACATGGCATTTTCTAAAATTTAGAGTGGTTTGGAAAAACTGGAGATTAGGGTATAGTGGTAGAATATTGAGCAATAAGGTTGGGGAGTAAGTTGAGGTCAGATCAGGGAAATATTTGTATGCTAAGCTAAGGTGTTTCTTTTATTTCAGAGATGATGACAAACCACTGAACTGAAATACCCCAAGTACACAAGCAGAATTTTCTTTCTGTAACCTCTAGTCATTTGTATATGATTTTTTTATACATCTAAACCAAGGTCCTGCTTCCACTAAACATGGCTAGAATCTTGATCTAGCTTATTTAAGAAGCAATTATTTCCCTTAAGTAGCTATAATATGACTCAAGCACTTAGCTCTTCTCCAAACTCAACACCCATTGATTGTAGAATCTGTTTTTGTCATTGTTTCTGTTTATGGGATGGATTATGTTTATTGATTTGTGTAGGTTGAACCAACCTTGCATTTCAGGAATGAAGCTGATTTGATTGTGTTTGATAAGCTTTTTGATGTGTTGCTGGATTTGGTTTGACAGTATTTAATTGAGAATTTTCACATCAATGTTCATCATGGATAATAGCCCAAAATTTTCTTTTTTTGTGTTTCCACCAGGTTTTGGTATCAGGATAATGCTGGCCTCATAAAATGAGGTAGGGAGGAGTCCCTCTTTTTCTATTGTTTGGAATAGTTTCAGAAGGAATGGTACCAACTCCTCTTTGTACCTATGGAAGAATTTGGTTGTGAATTCATCTGGTCCTAGGCTTTTTTCAGTTGGTAGGCTGTTAATTAGTGCCTTAATTTCAGAACTTGTTATTGTTCTATTCAGAGATTTGTCTTCTTCCTGGTTTAGTCTTGGGAGGGTATATGCATCCAGGAATTTATCCATTTTCTTTCTAGATTTTGTAGTTTATTTGCATAGAGGTGTTTATATTTATATACTCTGATGGTATATTTATTTATATACTCTGGTATTTATACACTCTGATGGTAGTTTGTATTTATGTGGGATAAGTTGTTATATCCCCTTTATTATTTTTTATTGCATCTATTTGATTCTTCTCTCTTTTCTTCTTATTAGTTTGGCTAGCAGTCTATCTATTTTGTTAATCTTTTCAGAAAACTGGCTCCTGGATTCATTGATTTTTTTTAAGTTTTTTTGTGTTTCTATCTCTTTCAGTTCTTCTCTGATCTTAGTTATTTCTTGTCTTCTGCTAACTTTTGAATTTGTTTGCTCTTGCTTCTCTAGCTCTTCTAGTTGTGATGTTAGGATGTCAATTTTAGATCTTTGCAGTTTTCTGATGTGGTCATTTAGTGCTATAAATTTGTCTCTTAACACTGCTTTAGCCATGTCCCAGGAATTCTGGTACATTGTCCCTTTGTTTTCATTGGTTTCAAAGAACTTTGTTATTTTTTGCCTTAATTTTGTTATTTACCCAGTAGTCATTTAGGAGCAGATTGTTCAGTTTTCGTATAGTTGTGTGGTTTTTGAGTGAGTTTCTTAATCCTGAGTTTTAATTTGATTGCACTGTGGTTTGAGAGATTGTTGCATTTCCATTCTTTTTCATTTGCTGAGGAGTGTTTTGCTTCAATTATGTGGTCAATTTTAGAATAAGTGCAATGAGGTGCTAAGAAGAATATATATTCTATTGATTTGTGGTGGAGAGTTCTGTAGATGTCTATTAGGTCTGCTTAGTCCAGAGCTGAGTTCAAGTCCTGAATATCCTTGTTAATTTTCTGTCTCATAGATCTGTCTAATATTGACAGTGGGGTGTTAAAGTCTCCCACTATAATTGTGTGAGAGTCTAAGACACTTAAAAATCTGGGTGCTGCTGTATTGGGTCTATATATATTTAGGATAGTTAGCTCTTCTTGTTGCATTGATTCCTTTACCATTATGTAATACACTTCTTTGTCTTTTCTAATATTTGTTGGATTAAAGTCTGTTTTATCAAATACTAGGATTGCAATCCTTGCTGTTTTTTTCTTTCCATTTGCTTGGCAAATATTCCTCCATCTCTTTATTTTTAGCCTATGTGTGTCTTTTCACATAAGATATGTCTCCTGAATACAGGACACTGATGGGTCTTGACTCTCTATCAAATTTGCTAGTCTGTGTCTTTTAATTGGGGCATTTATCTCATTTACATTTAAGGTTAATATTGTTATGTGTGAATTTGATCCTGTCATCATGATGCTAGCTGGTTATTTTGCACATTAGTTGATGCTATTTCTTTGTAGTGTCATTGGTCTTTATATTTTGGTGTGCTTTATAGTGGCTGATACCAGTTTTTTCTTTCTATGTTTAGTGCTTCTTTCAGGAGCTCTTGCAAGTTAGGACTGGTGGTGACAAAATCCCTCAGCATGTGCCTGTCTGAAAATAATTTTATTTGTCCTTTGCTTTTGAATCTTAGTTTGGCTGGATATAAAAATTCTCAGTTGAAAATTCTTTACTTTAAGAATTTTGAACTTTGGCCCCCACTCTCTCCTCACTTGTAGGGTTTCTGCAGAGAAATTAGCTGTTAACCTGATGGACTTCCCTTTGTTGGTATACTGACCTTTCTCTCTGGCTGTCCTTAACATTTTTTCTTCATTTCAGCCTTGGAAAATCTGACAATTATGTGTCTTGGGATTGCTCTTCTTGAGGAGTATCTTAGTGATATTATCTGTATTTCCTGAATTTGAATGTTGGCCTGTCTTGCTAGATTGGGGAAATTCTCCTGGATAATATCCTGCAGCATGATTTCCAACTTTGTTCCATTTTCCCTGTCACTTTTAGGTACACCAATCAGTTGGAGGTTTGGTGTTTTCACATAGTCCCATATTTATTGGAGGCTTTGTTCATCCCTTTCATTTTTTCTTCTCTAATTTTATCTTCATGCCTTATTTAAGTAAGTTTATCTTCAATCCCTGATATCCTTTCTTCCACTTGATCAATTTGGCTATTGATACTTGTGTATGCTTCACAAAGTTCCCGTGCTGTGTTTTTCATCTCCATCAGATAATTTATGTTCCCTTCTAAACTGGTTATTCTAGTCACTCTGTAAGTGTATTAAAGACAGGAATAGGTTAGGTATCTATGGTAACTGCTTCATTTTAAAAAAAAAAGTCTTTATGTTTAACCACTAGAAGTCCTTGCACCTACTACAATCTGCTTTTAGGCAGTAGATGGCATGAAATGTCACACACAGTTTAGTAAGCCAGCGAGAAATTACGCTGTACTTGTTAAAGATACATCTGTAGAGATTGTTAGTCCATTTTCCACATAAATATCAATTAATCTGTATTTTGCTTAGAAAAATGTTAAAAATAAATTGGTTGTCTTTTCAGTCAAACTTCTCTAATTTGGGGCAACAGGAAAGTCTAACTGTTTTTCTTTAAATAATGCACTTATTAATTTCAAATGGATATCATTCTTATAACTGGATCAACAGTATTACAAAGTTCAAGTAATCAAGATACTTGCCTTAATGAACTGTTTAATTATTGTTTCAGGTATTTGTTTGTACTTTAGTCCTTTTAAAGTGCTGTACATTGAAAATAGGTGACCAACTTAATGGCATCCAGATAACAATATGTGATTCTTACTGAACACATAAAATGTTCCAGTTATCATGTTAATCTCCAGAAATGGAGTGGAATAAAAGTGGTATCTACTCTCTAAGCAGTCACAGTCTGCTGCGGAAGACTTAAAAAATATAATAAGGGGGTGTTACTGAAGCTCAGATGAGGAAATATTTAAGCTAGACATAGGGAGGGATTAAGGATATTTTAGGCAAAAGGAGCAATATGTGCAAAGGCCCAGAGTCCAAAAGAACATGACACAGGGTATATGTAGTGCAATGATAAGGGATAAGTCTGCTTAGGTAGGTAGAGTCTAGGAGGCCATGAAGGGTCCTGCATAACGACATTAAGGATTAAGAATTTTATATTGAAGTTGATTTAGAGCTATTGAAGAATCTTAACAGAGTATCCTCTTCATGTCTGAGTTTGAATACAAGTGAAACACTGAACCTACCCATGTGGAGGCAATGTTGCATTTTTTTTCTAAAATTTTCTGCTTCAAATCCTTCAATAGCTCCGCACTGTCTTCCAAACAAAACTCCAACTCCTAACCCAAATTGTTAGTGGTAGAGTAGTCAAATAAGTATTCTTATAGGAGAAATTGGCTGAGATTAGTTGTATGGAAAATTTACAAATTATTTTTTTCAAAGAAGCAATGGAAAGATGTTTTGACAGAGAAGGAGCAGCACAGGCAAAAGCCCAGAGACATAAAAAAGCAAGGTATGGAGAACTGTATAATGGGAACAAGAACTGGTGAAAAAGACAGAAAAATTGAACATAGTATGCATATGAATGAGTTGTGCAGATTAGAAAAATGGGTCCTTATTCCATAGATTTTTAGAGAACAATATTGAAAAGACTTGATGCTTGACTTGATGACTAGAACTTTTATGAAAAGAAAGGAAGCGTTTGATATAAATTTCAGTCTTCTGCTTTAGGCTACTGGATGGATGTTGATGGCATTCTTATGGACCACAATTGGGCAAATGAGCAGATTTTGGTGGAAAATACTGAATTCAACTAAGGACATGTTGAGTTTAAGCTTTTGAAATATAGTTGTTCAGTGGGCCTGGAGCTTATGAAACTTATCCATGGGAAAATGACATAGATCATTAACACTTCAAGTTACTACTTGATACTACAAAAATGTAAGTTTATATAAATTTCTGCCTATTACTTAATTTATCAACAATCCTAACAGTAGTGGCCCATTTAATTATTTTTACTGTGGTCTGTTTAAGCTGTGACTTCACCAATTTAGATTATATCAGCTAACATTTGATATTCATATTCGTACTTATTTGTGTATAAACCATTAGAATATGAAGGAGACATGAGTAGTTGATGTAGAGAATGTAAAGTCATTTATTTTTATTTATTTAATTTGTAAGAGATGCATTTTAATAAGCACAGCAGAGTAGAAATAGTGTCTCAAAGCTGAAATTTATTAGAATAATTTGTAGAACAGACTATAATGTTGAAGAATCTCATACCCTATTTTACTTGTATTTTCGCTATCATTTTCTTTAATGAGAATGAAACTGAAAGTCAAAATTTATAGAGCTGTGTTACTAATGAGATGACCCTTTCATGATTGGGATCCTATCAATAAGGATTTATATATTTTCTTCACATTTATTTCTATTACTTACCAAATAATTCTGTCAATGTTGTGATTGTTAGAAATAGTCTTCTGTTGCAGATACCATTGCAAATAATACACGTGGCCAAATGTTAAGGTTTAGTTAACTAGAAATTGGAAAAGGGACATTTGACACAAGCATACCCCAGTGACAAGTGAACTTTGGAACTTGACAGAAAGCAAGGAATATTATTAAAGCTTTCACCTCAACTCTCTTTTTATTATAATACATGCACTAGAAAAAAAACCTTTAAATTGTATGTCCCTTGTTTCCTCTAAATCAAACCTTGAATAATGCTTCAAAATATACCAATTTTATTGGGTGGAATCCTACTTTTAAAAATAAAATATACTTTATGGAGGCAGACAGAAAAGAGAAATATTTTCTAAGAAATTAAAACTTATGAAAGAATGGATTTGTGATAACTATACATCTCATCTTCCTGAAACCACAACTTCCACCTGTATTTGTCAACATTAAAAGCAACAGAATAAACCTGAGAAAAGAATATTTTGAGAAAGCAAAATAAAGTCTGCTGGACTCTAGCAGATCTTTTTTGGATAATAGAAACTTATGGGAGGCACTTTGAAATGAAAGAAATCCCATTCCATGGGTTTGAGTGATCTCTGCTGCTTTCTCATGTTCAGTAAATGAACATACTCATTGGTGTGGAACCTAATGAGCTTGTTAGTAGGCCCATATCCTTTATTTGGGAAGGAATATATGACACTGCCCCAGATGCCCAGGGCCAAAAATAATTCAAATTGAAATTACTGATAAAACCGTGTATATCAGACTTTCTCTCCTTTTTTATTTCCGTTTTCTTTATTCATTGTGTTAAGTAGAAATGCCTAGCAGGCACTGTGGCAGTTAGCTACATAAATTAAAAGAACACAGATCTCCTCTTGGAGTTCAGTTAAACACATAAACACACAGTGTAATGAGCACTCTAACTGATGTCTAAACAAAAATACACAGGAACAAAAAGAACAGAGTGATTAGCTTCATGGAAAGTGGAGGAACAGGAAGGATAATCTCCAGAGCATTATAATGTGTGTGTGTGTGTGTGTGTGTGTGTGTGTGTGTGTGTGTGTGCATCCTCTCTTCCCACATCTTGCTTACCGTCATACAAGAATTTTTAAATATTAACATCTCTGGTTCTCTTACAGGCTGGCAGCATGCTTCTATCTGCACTCCCTTAGCTTTACATCTATGAAAGAATGATTCATAAAGTGTTTGCCAGAATTTGCCAGGAGGAAAACTACTCAATTATCTGTTCTATGAGAAAAGAATATTTTATTACTCTAACCCTGAGACTATGAATGATCTCTCTCATCCTTAAGTGTGACATTTAGCCCTCAGGCCCTACCTTCTGTCAGGGTTATATAGTCTTTCTTTATTCACATAAAAGTCAATGGAAATTTTATTCAGTGTAGAAATTTGCAACTGAGCTGTTATTTCAAATCAAGAAATTCCATTTAAGTTAATGCAGCAGTGTAGGTTATCAAAGACAGAGGGCAATGATTCTTGTTCAAGTAATATTT
Source organism: Aotus nancymaae (assembly GCF_030222135.1). Lineage (NCBI taxonomy): Eukaryota > Metazoa > Chordata > Mammalia > Primates > Aotidae > Aotus > Aotus nancymaae. The sequence continues at coordinate 57,611,669 of NW_026988415.1, read as the reverse complement.
TTGGTATTTACCTGGCCAGCCAAATCTAGAGTCCAGACATTGTTTGGATTTATCTGGATTCAAGTCTTTCCTCAACCACTTCTGAAAGATTTCTTTTAAATCAATGATTAGTTTAAAGGAATCAAAAGTTTGCTAAAAAATGTTTTAACCATATATAGCTCTACAATGGAATCTGCAATTCCAACAACCACTGAAAAGTCAACTTTTTTTTTAAGTTGATGCCAAAATTTATTTTGTGGCAAAACATGATTTGAACTGACTTAGGACCATTTCTCATCTTTATTTTTTCACCGGATGTAAATATCTATGCATATTGTGACAGAAGTATTAATCAATTTGATTATGGAGTACTGCTTCAGATGGGGATGGGATTGTTAATACATGAAATAGATACATTATAACATTTTAAAAATCTGAATTATTCTGAATCCTGAAACACCTCTATATCCAAGAAATTAAAAACATATAATGACATTTGTATATCTAATGTGATAGAAGCATTGAAAACACTTTTGTTTCTGGAAAACTGGTACTAATCTTTCACAATTCATCTTAAATGTAACTTTTTCTGGGAAGCCTTCTCAGACTCTCATAGCTAGTACTTCATTTTTCTGTGCTTCCTTAATACTTGATTTATATGTCTAATATACTTATAAGGATATTGTTTCTTTCATGATGTCTCTATAACTAGGCTACAAACTCTTCAAGGGCACTCTTTTTCTCCAGTCACTGTCTAGTGTCTGGTAGAGTGCTTGTAATGTACCAGATACTTAGTAAATTTTAAACATCTCTGTGCTAGATGCAACAATAAAGTTAAAAACTTAGTATTTTCCCAGAGAGTCCTTTGATACTTACCAATCATTTTATTCATTCATTTTTCATTGTAGAGCATGTATTATGTATATAGAAAGCTGATATCAGCTATCAGAAAAATAAAATGAAGCCTAAATTTATTCCTTGCTATTAAGGATCTGACAGTGTCATTGACTAGCAGTAAATTCACATCCAAACTTAGTAATAGTTTAAGGGCTAAAAGAGTGCACAGACATAAAATGCTAAAAGAGTTTTTAAAAGATATAGAAATACAGTATAGAGCTTCCATAGCCTACATGGGTCAAAAATTATATAAAGACCTTAGTGGAAGATGGAATATGCTGAAAATTAGCAAGGCTAAGACACCTAACTGGATGTGGGACCAAGCTTCAAATAAGAAAAGAAAAAAAAAAAAGAGTGGCAAGATCAAAAATATAAACCAAAGAACTGTGGTAAACTCAGAATTCCCCTTGGTGTACACTCAGGAAATTCAATATGGTAGGTTACTTATAGTCAGTTTGTGGTCTATTGACCAACATGTATCAAAATAATCAGTGGGGGTTATTTAAAATGCAGATTCCTGGGCTTCATTCCAGCGTTTTTGAATTAGAATCCCTGAGTAATTAGAATTTTCTTGTAGTTTTTTGGTTTCATTAGTTTCTTTGTGTACTAAGTATCTATGATTGTGTAACAAGTGACTACAAATTTAGGAACTTCAAGCAATATGTATTTAGCATTTTACGTTTGCTGTAGGTCAGAAGTCTGGGCATGGCATAGTTGGAAGATGTTAGCTGCAGCTGCTATCTCATCTGAGGCTCAGGGACCTCTTCTAAACTTATTCAAGTTGTGGTCAGAATTTAGTTTCTTGCAGTCCTAAGACTGAAGTCTCCCGTTTTCTTTCTAGTTGTTGACCAAGGGCCACTTTCAGCTTTCAGGGACTACTCTCAGTCCTTGCTATGAGGACCCCTGCATCTTCAAGCCAGCAACAGTACATTGGATCTTTCTCACGTTTTGAATTTCTGTATTGCTTTAACCAGCAAGGTAAAACTTTTTGCTTTTAAACATTTCATTTCATTAGGTCAGGCCCACCAGATAGTCTTTACATTTTAAAATCAACTGATTTGTGACTTTAATTATCAAAATCTCTTCAAAATCTCTTCATAATAGTAACTATATTAGTGTGTACTTTGAATAACAAAAGACTAGGGAATCTTGTGGAGGGCATCTTAGAACACTGCCTAAGACAGATCATTTTAAAGTAATTCATACATAAAACAAATGGTTTAAAAATTATAAAAGGGAATAGCAAATCTGTTTCCCATTCTTGATTCTGAGTCTCCCAGCTCTCTCTCCGCCACAAGCAACAATTGCTATCAGTTTCTTCTGAATCATTTTTGTATATTTGAAAAATTATGTTTTTTTCTTCTTTTTCTATCCTCACAGAAGTATACTATACACACTATTCCATACTTTATTTTTTATCACTTGACTGGGTTCCTTGAATCTCTTTAAATATCAGTATATCTAGGTCTATTACTTTGTTCTTTATATTGGTTGTGTTTGCACTTTGTGTGAAATGTTCTTTCTCCCCAGTTCCCTCCTCCTAACTCCCCATGGCTTGAGTTCTCACTTTATTTACTTTACTGTGTAATTTTCCCTTTTCTGAGATCATTTATCTGTTCATCCAATATTAAGTAGCCACATGCTCATCATAGCACCTGTTTAATTTTCCTCAACTTTTGCCTATCTGAAATAATCCTGTTTATTTATCTGTTTACTTGTCTATTTTCTCACCATCCAAACAGAAGGTAACCTTCATGAAAACAGATAACCCATCTATCTTGTTCACTGCTTTGTCTTTAGTTTCTGAAATAGTGCTCGCTGCATAACAGATGTGCTTTAAATATTTGTTAAGTATGTAATTCCATCACATCGATGCCATATATTATTTAACTAATATTATGTTTGTTTTCTGTCATAGACAATACTGCAATGAAAATCAGTGATCATATATTTTGTGCCTATTTGTGAATATATCTTACAGCTAGGGCTCACAGTTTGAACCCTTCAATGTCTGCCTGGGCACATGCAACAGACAGATTTTGGTGCTTTCTCAACCTTCCTCTATAAAAGTAAACAATTCTATTACCATTGGTTTTGGAAAGCCTAATTTTGTTAGAAGCCATAATGTAGGAAGGTCTATGATGGTCTATCAAGTGCTGGACCACTCTGAATGCCTCTAGACAACATCCCCATAAGAGGCTATCTTATTGATTTCTAGGAGCTATTTATATATTTCAAAAAACAACTTTCTGAATGTCATATGTGTTGCCAATATTTTTACCATTTCAACTTTTATATTTTCACTTGGTTTATGATATGGTTTGTGGGTATTACTTTATTTTCATGTATTGCTACATGAAATACTTTATTTTCATGTATTGCTACACATATTGCTTAATGTCTTCTGGGTTTCTATTTTGTATTTGGTTGAAGAAATTCTTTTCCACCTCTAGAATTTCTAAGAAAACCAATCCTATGCAGTCTCCTAGCACTACAACTATTTATTTTAAGATATATCTTTGACCTATTTAAAGAATTATTTATTAAATAACACATCTGTCTTTATTCTTATCTGAAATGTCGACTTTTCAGATTTAATTTCTGTATGTATTTGGATGTATAGCTGGTCTCTCTTTTACATTCTATTGATCTTTCTATTAATGTGTCTATTCTAATATATTCTAATATCTTAGGTTTATTAGATGCTTTAATACCTAGCACTTTCTATTACTCTCCATCTCTATTATTTTCTTTTCTAGGCTATTTCTACCAATTATATATTTATCTTCTCCACATGAATTAACATGTTGAATTTATGCAGAGAATTATATTCTTTACATTATTGAATCTTCCTCCAAAAACTATGTACAGTATTTCTTTTCTATTTTTGTCTTGTTTTACTTTCTCCTGTGTTTTTAATATATTTGGTAAAAAATAAAATTTATTTCTGGAATTTTCCACAATACTGAAGAATAACTATCAAATATTTCCTGAAGCATTGATTTTATACATGTATTTTTCTTTTTTTCCCTTATTTATTTATTTTTATTATACTTTAAGTTCTGGGGTACATGTGCAAAACGTGCAGGTTACATAGGTATATATGTACCATGCTGGTTTTCTGCATCCATCACCTTGTTTCGTACATTAGGTATTTCTCCTAATGCTATCCCTCCCCTAACCCCCACTCCCTACTATCCCTCCCCTAGCCCCCCCACCCCCTGACAGGCTCCAGTATGTGATGTTCCCCTCTGTGTGCCCATGTCTTCTCATTGTTCAACACACATTTATGAGTGAGAACATGGGGTGTTTGGTTTTCTGTTCTTGGGTCAGTTTGCTGAGAATGATGGTTTTCAGCTTTACCCATGTCCCTGCAAAGGACATGATCTCATCTTTTTTATGGCTGTATAGTATTTCATGGTGTATATTTGCCACATTTTCTTTATTCAGTCTATCATTGATGGGCATTTAGGTTGGTTCCAAGTCTTTGCTATTGTGAACAGTGCCGCAATAAACATATGTGTGTAAGTGTCTTTATAATAGAATGATTTATAATCCTTTGGGTATATTGCTGGGTCAAATGGTATTTCTAGTTCTAGATTCTTGAGGAATCACCACACTTTCTTCCAAAAGGTTTGAACTAATTTACATTCCCAACAATGTAAAAGCATTCCTTTTTCTCCACATCCTCTCCAGCATCTGTTGTCTCCTGATTTTTTAATGATTGCCATTCTGTCTTGAGATAGTACCTCAGTGTGGTTTTGATTTGCATTTCTCTAATGACAAGTGATGATGAGCTTTATTTCATATGTTTGTTGGCTGCATAAATGTCTTCTTTTGAGAAATGTCTGTTCATATCCTTTGCCCAATTTTGATGGGGTTGTTTTTTTTCTTGTATATTTGTTTAAGTTCTTTATAGATTCTGAAAGTTAGCCCTTTGTCAGATGAGTAGATTGCAAAATGTTTTTCCCATTCTGTTCATTGCTGGTTCATTCTAATGATAGTTTTTCTTTTGCTGTGTGGAAGCTCTTTAGTTTAATTAGATCCCATTTGTCTATTTTGGCTTTTGTTGCCATTGCTTTTGGTGCTTTAGTCATGAAGTCCTTGCCCATACCTATGTCCTGAATGGTATTGCCTAGGTTTTCCTCTAGGGTTTTTATGGTGTTAGGTCTTATGTTGAAATCCTTAATCCATCTGGAATTAATTTTTCTAAGATTTAAGGAAGGGATCCAGTTTCAGCTTTCTGCATATGACTAGCCAGTTTTGCCAACACCATTTATTAAATAGGGAATCCTTTCCCCATTGCTTCTTTTTGTTAGGTTTGTCAAAGATCAGATGGTTGGAGATGTGTGGTATTATTTCTGAGGACTCTGTTCTGTTCCCTTGGTCTATATCTCTGTTTTGGTACCAGTACCATGCTGTTTTGTTTATTGTAGCCTTGTAGCATAGTTTGAAGTCAGGTAGCCTGATGCCTCCAGCATTGTTTTTGTTTATTTATTTTATTTATTTATTTTTTGCTTAGGAATGTCTTGGCTATGCAGGCTCTTTTCTGGTTCCGTATGAAGTTTAAGGTGGTTCTTTCCAATTCTGTGAAGAAAGTCAGTGGTAGCTTGATGGGGATAGCATTGAATTTATAAATTACTTTGGGCAGTATGGCCATTTTCACAATATTGATTCTTCTGAACCATGAGCATGGAATGTTTTTCCACCTGTTTGTGTACTCTCTTATTTTCTTGAGCAGTGGTTTGTATTTCTCCTTGAAGAATTCCTTCACATCCCTTGTTAGTTGTATTCCTAGGTATTTTATTCTCTTTGTAGCAATTGTGAATGAGAGTTCACTCATTATTTGACTCTGTTTGTCTATTACTGGTGTATAGGAATGCTTGTGATTTTGCACATTGATTTTGTATCCTGAGACTTTGCTAAAGTTACTTATCAACTTAAGGAGATTTTGGGCTGAGATGCTGGTGTCTTCTAAATATACAATCATGTCACCTGCAAATAGAGACAATTTGACTGCCTCTTTTCCTCATTGAATACGCTTCATTCATTTTTCTTGTCTGATTGCCCTGGCCAGAACTGCCAATACTATGTTGAATAGGAGTGGTGAGAGAGGGCATCTTTGTCTTGGGCCAGTTTTCAAAGGGAATGCTTCCAGTTTTTGCCCATTCAGTATGATATTAGCTGTGGATTTGCCCTAAATAGCTCTTAATATTTTTGGATACATTCCATTGATACCTGGTTTATGGGGAGTTTTTGGCATAAAAGTCTGTTGAATTTTGTTGAAGGCCTTCTCTGCATCTATTGAAATAATCATGGGATTTTTATCTTTGGTTCTGTTTATGTGATGGATTCCATTTATAGATTTGTATATGTTTAACCAGCCTTGCATCCCAGGGATGAAGACGACTTGATTGTGATAGATAAGCTTTTTGATGTGCTGTTGAATTCAGTTTGCCAGTATTTTATTGAAGATTTTTATATCAATGTTCATCATGGATATTGGCCTGAAATTTTCTTTTTTAGTTGTGTCTCTGCCAGTTTTTGGTATTAGGATGATGTTGGTCTCATAAAATGAGTTAGAGAGGATTCCCTCTTTTTGTATTGTCTGGAATAGTTTCAGGAAGAATGGTACCAGCTCCTCTTTGTACCTCTGGTAGAATTTGGCTGTAAAACTATCTGGTCCTGGACTGTTTTTGTTTGGTAGGTTATTAATTGCTGCATCAATTTCAGACCTTGTTATTGGTCTATTCAAGGATTCAACTTCCTCCTGGTTTAGTCTTGGGAGGGTGTAAGTGTCCAGGAATTTATCCATTTCTTCTAGATTTACTGGTTTATTTGCAAAGATATGTTTGTAATATTCTCTGATGGTAGTTTGTTGTTCTGTGGGGTTGGTGATGATATCCCCTTTATCATTTTTATTAATATTTCATTAATTTATTAGTATTAATTATAAATAAAAATAAAATTTATTTCTGAAATTTGCCACAAAACTGGAAAATGACTATCAAATACTTCCTGAAGCATTGATTTTATATGTCATTTTCTATGCTTTTGCTTTTCCAAAATTGTCATATTATAGTAGCCTGTGCTTCGAGCTCTTGAGCTGACTGGCTATCTAACAAAGCATGTGACAGAGCTGAATCAAACTTGTCTTAATTCACTAAATATCTAAATATCTGTGAATATAGTCAGCCAGATTATTCATTAATCTTTTCCTTAATTACAAAGTCTCACACTATTCTATGGAATTGTCCCATTTTAGAGTAAAAGGTCCTATTTATCATACTAGTGTCTTTATAAATTTGGCAATAGACTTTGATATACTCAGCAAAATCTGCCTCAAACAGAACAATGCAGAGTGGAGGATAGCTGGCTGTGCGTGGTCTTATACTTTCTCTCTTTGAATATCAGTAGTGGACATTTTAAGGCTCCTGGATTCAGAAATAAATGTGTATCATCCTTTTCCACTCTTGTTATGATGTGTTGGTTGCATGACACTTTGTTCTCTGATCACAGTAAGATACCCTCAGTATGTGTGGGATTTTTTTTTAGGGTGTTTGTGTGGGAGTGGTGTATACATAGATATGTTTGGATGTTTTATCCGTTTATGACTTGTGTACTGCTTTGTAACCTTTTGTAACTATGCCTGCATCATTAGCTTATGGATTAATGGTTTCAGTTCAACAGGTAGATTTAAAATCTACTGTAAATTCAAACCAGTCATCCTAATGAGTATGTTTTCAGCTTGCTCAGAGAACTCAGAGATACTTGATTCAGCCTCAGAGTTTAGCTGACAACCCTGGTAAATTTCTTTAGGACCCAGGGTTGGGTCTGGGTCAGCAGATCTTCTTCATGCCTAAAGAGCCAGTCTGGTATTTCCACAGTGACAGAGTCAGTAGTATTTTAGATTTTGCTTCAGTGTTTTGATTCTGTGTATTTTGTAAATGTAGTTTACTTCTAGGAACTTTTAAATTGCCATTTTAAATAGTATTTCCCTTTTATGTTAGAATCATTATTTTCAAACTGTGTCTTTGATGTGCACCATAGATCAAGAGCCAAGTCTTGGGGCTAGGAGGTAGTACAGACCCTGGGGACCGAAGAAGCACTCAAGACCCAAACAAGTAAGTGTGGTTCAGGGCCGGACCTTAATCCTTGAAGGAACATCGGCATTGAAAATAAGGAAATGCAGATCTCAGTTTGTATGTGGTCTTGTAGGAATTTATACAAACCTGTATTTATATCATCTGTCACATTGTGACTATTTATTAACCTATCCTTCTCTTCTACTAATTGTGAACTCCTTCAAAACAGGGGGCAATCTAGCTTATCTTGGAGTCTCTAATGCAAAACTCCAGACATAGAGTGGTTGTTGAATAAATTGTTGTCACTATATATTTCTGCTGTGCTATCAGGTGGTTAGTACCCAATATTTCCTCTGTAAGGCCGGTTGCCTTGCTGGAAACCAAATGGAAACACCCTTCTCTCTCCGCGCCTGAAAATTACGTCACCATTCTGAGTGCATTACTCAGCATCTGCCCTCTCCACGCAGGCTCCCCACAGTCATTTCCGCATTCCAATCTCAGTTCTGCACTCAACAGCAAACTATGCACCTGCCGAAATTTTGAAAAATCCCACCAAAGACCTGTCCTATGGCACCTTGCTCCATATGTCCTCAACCAGCCCACTTGCCAGTAGCCCAGCTTGGCTGCCAATGACGGCTCACCTCGTCCGTGCCCAGTCCTTTCATAACCAATGAGACTACCTCCGCTTTGTTCACCTCGTCTGTGCCCAGTCCTTTCATAACCAATGAGACTACCTCCGCTTTGTTTCCCCTGCAGCCGATCAACTACCTCCACTCCCTATAAAACCCCACGCCCCAAGAAGAGAAGTGTGACTTCTTTGGCCCCTTTCCAGGACCATAGAACCCTGCCCGGGAGCTGAATAAATTGGCTTTTAATTTCCTTACTCTGGTCTCCATTTCCTCATTTAACTCAGCAAGAAACCTTACATCCTCCACGTGCTCTTCAATATCAAGTGATTCTGACTAGGTAATCCAGCTTCTTTCAAACTGTCTAAAACAGAAGTGCAAAGGAAACTGATGAATCTTCATTTAGAAATATTGAGTTTGAGCCATTTGCAGGAAACCTAAGTATAAATGCATTGGAGAGGAGAGGATCAGAACTCTGAAATCTCTTTCAACATAGTATTCTTGACCGCCCCACAAGAGGTTTCTGAGTACTGCCAAGATTAAAAGGAATTTCTGTCCTATGTAGTGTTGTAGAAAGTGGCCATACTGACTTCCTGCCTTTGTGTTTTAAAATTCACTGTTTGAATCGGACATGTATAGAAATGCCATCAGATAGTCACTGAATCTGAATATTTGAAATACCATTATCATATTATAAATTTTTTTTAAAGCATGTCATGGGTACTAGCTAAGTAAAAATTTACTTTTCATTTTACCTGAAGGTCTGCCTTAAGTTAACTAAAAATTATAATACATTTCATTAGGTATTGTTAGTTTTCATCAAACTTATAATTTGATATTTATGAAAAAAGATCTTGGTTTCTTTGGCAATAAACAAACAGTGCCTTTCCTAGTTTAAATTTAATTAAGACTGTGTCCCTGGTATGTTCTTTAATGTGAAAGACTACTTTTTGTGCCCATTCTGTAACATGCATTTGGTGAATCTATAGAGACGAGGCTCATCTAAGTGTTCAATTCTTAACTGAAGGCAATCTGACATTTTTTTAATACAGTGCTTATAAAGTGGTAAGCCATAATGATGTTTAAAATGTGAGCTATAAGTAAAAAATGATGCTAAAAAGGAGTTTGCTGATCTTTAATTTCAATCTAGTTGGAAGTGCAAATCATCAACCAGAAGTTTTAGTAAAAGGGATACTAATACTGATATAGAACTATAGAGAGTTAATTCTACTCATGTGGACCATCATTCTTGGCAATTAAAAAACAGTTTTAAATAATCTCCAGTGCAGCCTGCTTTACTGAAGATCATCCCTGGCTTCAGTAATTATGTAGCCTAAATTTGTATAGTGGGTCAGCAAAACATCATGGTTAAAGGGAGCTTGAGATGAATCTAGGTTGGAATCCAAGCATTTTTTACTAGCTATGTAGCCTTCTGTGAGTCATTTAATCATCATGATTTTATGGTTTTTTCTTTATAAAATGAGGATAATTATAGGATTTGTGGTTATGAACAGAAATAAGATAATACAAGTAAAGTGACAAAAGAACACTTTTTTAAATAATATCAATGGGATTCAAAATGAATCCCATTGATATTATAAAGCACCAATAACATGTAAATAAGTCTGGCTGTTGAAGATAATACACGTTATAAACTGTCTTAAAAAAAAGCCTAGGAATTATTTAGATCAAACAAATATATAATTTGAACTTGCTGGAAAAATTCTAGCTTTAATGAGTACTTGAGCACCTTCTAAAAAAGCACAGTTTTCACTTTTTATTAAAAATTAAAATGATGCATTGATCTTTTAATTGAAAGTGAGGTTGAAACATACATGGTAACAGAATAAAACTGTTAATTAAATAATAGCTACTTTAATATTCAATGTTGTACAACTTTGAAGGTGGGAGGAAGAAGCACAAAGGACAAACTCTCATAGAAAAAACATGAGTGTCCTAGGCCAGGCTCTGCCTTTTCCTTAAAATTGTTTGCTAAAAGTTGTAAGAGAAAAGAGAATTACTTGCAACATATTGGTAAAGCTAGTCAGTTGTTCCTGGTACATGCAATTAGTGATTATCACAAATGTAAATCAAATGAGGAAGGTTATATGCATACGTATTTTTCTAACATCAAAGCACAGTATGACCTCATTACAGAGAAAAATTATATTGTTTTTACATTAGAATTATCTGCAATTGAATATTCTCAGTTTATATTTAAATGTGTAATTTTGTATTTGGAAAATTCAACTAAGGAAGAACAAAAGGGAATCACACACAAAAAAGGTTATTCCTACTCCATTATCATGGAATCTAGAGTTTGAACCTTCTAGATTCAGCTACACACACAGCTAGTAAATAACAAACTCATTACTGATTGACATGCTAATCTCAGGAGAAAGTAAGATATTCAGTTTACTACTATCTTTTGTAGAGGATATTCATGTGGAGAATACCCAAAATATTTTGATATGTGCCATTCTGCTTAATTCTGGAAAGTATTTTTAACTTATCATCTCTGCCACATAGTAGTCTGTTTAAAGGGCATGAAATCGATATGGACCTTGTCACAATCAAATGTACTTATCATTTTTCATTATCCCTCCTTCCTTTCTGTGACCAAAATTCTTATTCCACCCTTTTCCCCTTCCTATTTTTCATGGAAGCATAGAATCTTAAAACTGTAAAATCATTAAAATTCATTAGACTCCAATTTTACAAATAGGAAAAAATAAGGTAAAGCTACTTTACACAAGATCACAAAGTGAGTGGAAGGCAGAACCAGGCTTGAACCAGCATATCCTAATGTAAGTTTTCTTTTGTCACTGTTTTCAACTATCTATAGTTTGAGTCTTCCAGTATCACTTGATGATAATATGAAGGCTTTAAATGTTGTTGTTAGTTTTTTATTTATTCATCTGGGCACTCAACAAATATATCAATTTCCTACTATGTGCTAATGAGAGGGAGAGAGATTACATAATGAGCCAAAACCCATATTAAGCGTGGTTCCCTGCTGCCAGGTTGTATACAATCTAGTGAGGAAAGTGAACATTAAGCAAGTTATACATACACTTAATGTCAAATTAACCTTGCAGAAGATCCTAAGAAGGTCACTGTGCTATAAAACTCTGTGAGAGAAGAGAATTTAACCTATGGGGTATGTAGGCAAGGAGTAAGGTATGGGTTCCCTGGGGATGAACTGAGATTTAGCTGAGAGCAAATAGCTGAGTATTAGTAAAATAGGTGAAAAGCAGGGGGAGGTGAATAACACTCCAGGAAGCAAGCACCATGTGTGATGGACCAGCAACAGAAAGGAGAAGAGGTGACTGAGAGGCAGCTACTGTGGCCACAGAAGCTGGGGGAGAGAGACGGAAGTATTGTACACTCCTAACTGCAGGATTAGAAAGAACTAATCATTTAAGGCTAGTGGACAGATGCTAGCTTCTTGAAAAAATGAGGCAAATGCCAGTCTTCACTGATCCGTGATAGACAATTCTTTTTAAAATAAGTACCAACCTAAATTTAAAAGGTATGACAAAAATGTGAGGAGTCATAAAGAAATATCAGGAATGAAAAAAGAATTAAAGAAGCATAAAACAAATTGAAGCACTGACGAGTAACATCCATTTAAAAATACAGTAAGTTCACAATTTAATTTTCTTTTCAGTTTACACTTTTCACCAGAATATATATACAGGCATTTTAAAAAAGAATTTTTTTTTCTTTTTGGTCAGGGGAGGCTGTGACATGGTAAATTTTGTAAGCATAAAAGCTTAGTTTATTCAATTGCAGAATGCCTGGATCAATATAGTCAATTCAGAAATATTTGAGTACTTTAATAACTAGTAATTATTACCAAATAGCTCTAATAAGCACTGTTCTGTACAAGGAGAAAAGCTTAGTGACTACCTAAGTATCATGTATTGGATAGAATGGGGAGGAAAGTGAACGTGTAATTTGCAGAAGGGAGTATTATAGCATAAAAGCTGTCTTCTGCTTACAGAAGCTGTGTACATAGCTTTCTGTTTTTATGAGCATGATGATACGTTATTACATGCTGGTTTAATGTAAGCCAGTGATAAATTTAGACTGCTGTAACAGAGAAGACATTCAGAAAACTTCAAAAGAAAGTATGAGCTCATTAAAGAAAAAAGTGCAGAGAATAGAATGCCTGGCTGGAATTGCACCAACATTTTAAAGAAGGATTATTTTTAAGTTAAGAAATTTAATTTTTTTTTCTGTCCTTATATTTCTATATTTTTATGTAATAATGGTTTTAACATAACTTTCATATCTTATTACTACAAAGTTATTCATATTTGAAGAAAATGTAGAGAAGTAAAAAAGAAAATAAAAATAACCCAGAGAAAGCAACTGTTAATATTTAATGTATTTTTTTCTGGTTAAAATTTTTATCTATTTATATGCCTATATTTTAGTAAAAATGGTACATGGTACAATAATATCAATATTATACTTTCTATTTTTTAACCCCCATTCATTTAATACATTATAAATATCTTTCTGTGTCATTACTTTTCCATTCATTCATCCTAACAGTTGTACATTATCCATTGCACGTACATGGCTTCATCCCCACCCACCCGTTTTTTTTTTTTTTTTTCCAAGATAGGATCTCATTCTATCACCTAGACTTGAGTGAAATAATGGGATCATAGCACACTGCAGCCTCGAGCTCCTGGGCTCAAATGATCCTCTCTTCAGCCTCCTTACAGGCATGTGCTACCTTGCTTGGCTAATTGCTAAATTGTTGTTGTTGTTGTTAGGGATGATGTGTCACTATGTTGCCCAAGCTAGACTTGAACTGCTGACCTCAAGCAGTCCTCCCACCTCAGCCTCCCAAAGTGTTGAGGTTACAGGCATAAGCCACCCCACTTGGTCCAAAATTATTTTTTAACAAGAAAAATAATTTAGCCGGGCACGGTGGCTCACGCTTGTAATCCCAGCACTTTGGGAGGCCGAGGCGGGTGGATCACGAGGTCAAGAGATCGAGACCATCCTGGTCAACATGGTGAAACCCCGTCTCTACTAAAAATACAAAAAATTAGTTGGGCATGGTGTCGCGTGCCTGTAATCCCAGCTACTCAGGAGGCTGAGGCAGGAGAATTGCCTGAACCCAGGAGGCGGAGGTTGCGGTGAGCCGAGATTGCGCCATTACACTCCAGCCTGGGTAACAAAAGCGAAACTCCATCTCAAAAAAAATAAAAATAATAATAATTTAAATGGCATTGGAAATGTACACACTAAAGCTTACAAAATAAGGTTTTTTTTCATGGCATTTGTATATTTCGTCTCCTTCTTGTGCCTGTCTTACACATGTACATACTCACACATACACACTTTAACAATTTGTTATGAAGTAGACTAATTGAGTGCATCTTAAGTTCAGCACCAATGGTATATAAATTCCCAGTCTGATTTATACAAGATATTGTTAAAGAGTTATTTTTGAGAAAATATATTACAGTGCAATTATTTTTTAATGGGGCTATGGTTCATATATTTAAAATATGTGGTAATATTCAAAGAAACAAGAAAAGAAAAAAATTCCAAATAGACTTGTTTTAGGAATCTCATTTAATTCTGTGGTGAAGTACACCTGACTAAGATATAGTAGAATGGGAGCTTCAAAGGTCTTTTCCTAGTTCTTAGAGTTTGGCAGAATTAAGTGCTGCTAATTAGTGCTAAACTGACTGGAACTGTAGTTGGGAGTGAAGATTGGGGTCATGTTCAGAGATGAACCCAGAGAAATGTATGATGGAGCCCTACACTTTATTTGTGTCCCCATGGACAAACAATAAAAAAGAAAAGACAGAGTGGGAAGTTGCAGTTTACTAATTGCAAATTGAGCTTGGATGTTGGGAAGACCTAATGTGATCCTGACACCAAAAGTCATTCCAACTGACTTGATATGTATACAAATAACAGTATAATTTTTATTTTTAAAATGCAGCTGCAACCTGTCCACTGAATCAGTACAAATAACAGTACAATTTGTATTTTAAAAATGCAGCTGAACCTGTCCAAGGGAACATTTTCATTTTCACTTGATCAAACACAACACTATGTAGTCTATTGGTATACATTTCTAAAATATTTGCCTTGACTACATGACTACAAAAAAAATCTTAAATATCAAATTATAAAGATAAATCAACCATTCAATATAAATATCTGAATACATGTATAGTATATAGATATCTATTCTGAATAGATACCTATACAAAATAGACTGAATCTATACTGAATCTATATAGTATAAATCTATAATGAATATAACAGTATAGCTATCTATACTGAATAGTTGATTTGCCTTTATAAATATATACATACTGAATAATTGATAGTTGATTTTTTTTACATTGATTACCTACTATGTTTATTTTCCTAAATCTGATGATTAAAATAAAATTCAGACCCAGACCTAATACAATAAAAATTAGCTCATTTTATGTATGAACTTAGCTTAACTTCAAAGTCTTGATCATAGCTTTGAATACATTTTCTTTTAACAACACAATTGCTTTTCATTCAAAAGGGAAAAGTACTCTCTGAAAAACAGTTGATCTAGCTGAAGGATTCTGGTTTCTTTGAATCTGTGGATACATCATGAATGTTTTTTTTTTTAATTCCTTTCCCTGACCTCTTTCCAAAATAAATTAAATGAATTAATTAGAGAAAAAGATGCTCTTTGTCTCTCTGTTGGCCTAGTCTTAAGAGAAACCATCAGATATGAGGCTTAATGGCCAGTCATGGAGCCAAAAAATGTAATTAATTCTTATATAAATGTCTGCTTTGAAAACACTGGTTAAACACTGTGGAGTGGCCAGATTTCTCATTGGCATGCTGATTCAGTTTTCACTGGAGATTAGACAATGTTCCAGCTAAATCAGTTAGATTGCATAACTGATTTTCTAATTGCCAATTAGAAAATCAGGGCAACATTTTGGACATGTGTTTGTGGTGATTCTGGTGTAAACAAACCTATTGCACTGTTAGTCATATAAAAGTGCAGCACATATGATTATATACATTTCATAATAAATGATAATGATAATAAACCCCTATGGTTTATGTATTTACTCTTACCAAGAGTTGTTCACTAATGTGGAAAATCACATCACTGAAAGAAATGCTACTTGTGATATTTGAGTTGTTAATACAGTATGCTTACATCAGTCTTTATTTCTAGTTGTCATATTCATGGTCATTCTATTTATACATGCAAGTACTTTATCACTTCATTACTTCTAGTGTTATTGTGACTAATAATTTATATATCGAGAGCCTTATTATTTTGAAAAGAAATATTTCATTTCAAATACTGAAAAACTTCTCAACAAATAAAAATCCAGGATCAGATAGTTAAACTACTTGAGTCCCATCAAACGTTTAAAGAAAAGTTAAAATCATCACTTCTCAAATGCTTTCAAGAATGTAGAGAGAATAAAACACTTCCTAAGTTAGTCTATGGAGCCAGAATTTCCCTGATCTTTGATTTTATCATTAACATTTATACATTTTCTTGTCTTTGTTCAGGCGATTATAACGAATCACTATAGACTGGATGGCTTATAAACAACTGAAATTTATTTCTCACAGTTTTGAAAGCTGAGAAGTCCTAGATCAAAGTGTTAACAGAATCAGTGTCTGGTGGGGGCCCACTTCCTGGTTGACAGACAGCTGTCTTTTTGTTGTGTCCTCACGTGGCAGAAGGGATTAATGAACTCTCTGGCAACTCTACTATCAGAATACTAATTCTATTCATGAGAGATCCACCTTCATGACCTAAACACCTGTCAAAGACCCCATCTCATAATACTATCACATACGGTATTAGGATTTTAACATAGGGGTTTTGCAGAAATACAAACTTTCAGTTTATAGCATTGCTTTTTAGCATTTCATATTTTTCAACAATCTTGTGAGGTAGGGAGGCCTAATATTATGTTTTCTATTTTATGGGACAGAGCTCCAAAATTATAATAGGATTCAGAAGAAAGGTCATGGCTTGCTGAATAACTGATCATTTCATTTATTAAAAAAAATAGAAATGTATTCCATGCATAAAATGAGCTCAGTCTGTAGTACATTATAAATAAATGCACTTAGATTATTTACTCTATGGGAAGCCTGAACAACTTAACTCTACTCACATGGATCATTAAGCTGTAACTGCACTCAAATAAGTAAATTGTAAATTATGGAATGCTGGCAAGCAATATACCAAGTAGTTTCATAGAAGATCATGAAATTCATTAGGACTTCTGAATCAATTTGAGACATTTTTATTTATGATTTTTTTTGTCCTATAATAACAACATACGAGAATAGTTATAATAATAGCACTAAGAATGGACAGTTAAGAGATCTCTGGTGATCATTGATTAGACTCTTAAAACCTTCTAACTTTCCTATTCTCATTAACTCTGTGAATATTTATTCTGCAATAATTTATGTTTAGCAAGTAATATCCTACATTCTAATAGTAATTCATCAACAACATGTAAAATTTTCAATTTTTAACATCTGACTACCATGGCATAACCTACACTGAAGTTTATATAATTTGAATCAAAGCAAATAAATTTAATATGTTAGTTAATAAAATATGGTTTGTCTTATAAATGATGAAAAGTTTACTCCAAGTTTTATAATGGGTGATATTTTTGGACAAGCTTATATAAATACAAGGGAGATAGATTATTATGCAAGGTTCAATGGATGTTTAAATATAGTAAATCATATCTTAATTCCTAAAGGGACTTATCATATAATAATAGTAGGTGCTTTTAAATATATATATTTGATTATTTTTTAAGTTACACACACACACACACACACAGTTACCCACTTACTCATTAATTGTTAGAATAAGAAAGACAATCTTAAAAAAAAAAAAAAAAACACAACTCATCAAGTATATGTATCAGCACAGCAGCTAGTCTGGCAGCTATAAAAATACAATTATGCAAATTAGGTATGTGTTCCCTGAAGGGTCCTAATAGGATGATTAGGATGATTGACCTATATATGGCTTAATTTGTTCTCATGCTTTCTCTTTATTGTCTTTCATTTGCACAAGAAATTAAAACCTGTTAAATTATATTGCTCCCCAATTACATATCAAAGGTGCTTTGTCATTCCATGTTAAAAATAATCAGTAGTTTTTTAATGGTATTTTCACTGATAATGCAACTATGGTCCTGGAAGATAGCACAATTTCAAATCATACATCTGAATACTCTCTTTTTAAATCAACATATCACTTATGAAATGACAGTGAGTTTTACAGGTATGTAGATGAGAGATCACAAATCACTGGGTTACATAGACAATGTATTTGCTAGTGTTTTTGATCATATGTATATAATGTCTCCTATTTGGATGTTCATTTTAGGAAAGACTATTTGGTAATAGCCACACGGGCATGCTACTGATTTAGCTTTTGGTATCACTAAAAAATCTTTATAGTGTTAAGGTTTGATTTCACTAAGCAGACCAAAACTTAGTGCAAAGAAAAGTATCTTGCTTGCCTCTCAGTCATAAAAACAGTTTTCTCAAAGCCTAACTTACATAAAGGATTCACTTTTTCTTATTATGCTGCTTAGCCTAAACAAAAATATATTGCCAATACAGTTTGTTTCCAAAGTAAATTAAACGACTGTGTGTTGTTTCATAAAGGGGAAAAATGCTTCCACTTTATGGAGATAGAAACACAGAATGTGAGTACTTTTAAATCCCCTTTCTCCTCAACTTACTAAAATTCTGGAAACTTTAACATTTATTGAAAGATGGGTCCAGTATTCTGGGATTGAACAGCTTCATGACAAGGTTTCTTATATGGTCCCTTGCCCCTGTAGCACTGTTAAAAAATAAACTGGGTTGGAAGTTGCTGTTCTTGGTCTACTGCTTTCTGACTTACATTTTATGATGCATTGTATATATAAGTAGAAAACAGGTAGAATCTATTATGACCCACTGATAATGGCAGGTCAATGTTCCCAGCAACAATATCTCAGTATCTTGCTGCACACTATGTCAAATGGCTAACTCACTGTGTCCAGAGGCTGCTGGCCAAGAATTCAGGTTCTTTCCAATCATCATAAGAGATAAAGAATTGATATTCCAGTATACCTGGAGCTCTTGTGGAACACACTGCTTAGGAAGCTTTGTGCTAGGTGTTAGGTAAATCATTGCCCTTTTGCCACCCTCAATATTGGAAGACTAAGAGGCCCAGCAAGTGACGTTTCTTTATGAATAGTAATCAATTTTGATAACATTGAGCAGTGTCTGTACTCGGGAGTCACCAGATTATTTAGACACAAATGAGGCTTTTCCACTAAATTACTATTGTCTTATTCTCTAAGAAGCTTAGTAACATCTCCAATTTTTTTTTAAACTGATTTCCAAACAATTAAAATCTATATATTACAATAAATAGTCTTGTTTCGTTTATTTAGTTTACATGGCTATAACAATGGATATGTTGATGATTAGTCCCCAGATTGCATTCAAAGAGTGATGTACACATTCTAATGAAAAAAAATCATTTTTTCCTTCAGAAAATTGCTCAGCATTTGAAGACTAGGTGTCCCAAAACACCAAAATAAAGACCAACGACAAATTTACTGGAGTTATAGTTTTCTTCTATTTCATAGATTTGTAGTAAGTAATTATTCCTTTAATGTGACTTCTAGTGCCATTTTAAAGATCATCTCTTCATTATTTTCTAGTCATAGTCAAGAGAGTTTAACAATAAGTATATTTTTCGAATAAGTTTATTGTTTGAGTACTAATTTCAGAGGTAGCCTTTCCCCATGAATTATTATATTTACTAATCACTACCATTTCTAATTAGTAATTGTTTCTGAAGATGATATTTCTAATGGGAGTTATTTTCCTACTGGGTCTGTTATAACCCTCTTGCCAAAATACAACTGAAGAACAAAATAAAACATTTAATTCGATTAATATTTCACAGACTTGTTGGTCAAGGTGTGTGTGCATTCCTACGTGACACAAGTTCATCAACCCTACTTATGCCTAGTGTTCCATTATTGGAACGCTAAGCATGTAGGGGTTATTTATATCCTACTGCTCAAGGTCATCACCAAGGTCTGATTGCAAAAATTCGAGAAATTGCAACCCCAGGCATAAATGGGGTAATAGACCCTAATTAAAAACAACAACAGTAATAGCAAAACATCTTTTTGACTTTCTCATTGGTGTTTAGAATTCCAGCTATCGCTACACTGCTTTGTTCCAAAATGTTTAATTAAGTGTACCCTGTTTTGTGTAACTGCATAGCCAATATAGATGACAAAAGATAAGTCTTGTTGGATTTATTGCATGTATTTGCATTTATTTTTAAATTACTTTTTGATTATTATTATCTTTATTGTGGAAAAAACACAACATGAACTCAACTCCCTTAACAAATTTGTAAGCAAATAATACAGTATTTTTAACTATAGGCAAAATATTGAACAATAGCTCTTGAAAACATATTCATCTGGCATAACTGAATCTTTGTCAGTTATGCAATCTAACTGACTGAGCTGGAGCACTGTCTAATCTCCAGTGAAACCTGAATCAGCATGACAATTGGAAAATATTCAGCAATCTAACAAAGGAACAGACCACCAAAAACTGCAAGTTCTCACTCATAAGAGGAAGTTGAACAATAAGAACACTAGGACATAGAGAGGAGAACAACATGCAACTGGGTCTGTTGGGGGTTAGGGGGTAAGAGGGAACTGGAGGACAGACCAATAAGTGCAGCAACCCACCATGGCACGTATATACCTGTATAACCAACCTGCACGTTCTGCATATGTATCCATGGCTTTGGAAGGAAAAAAATAAAATAGAAAACAGTAAAACAATAGAAAATATTACAACAAAACTGAGAGTTGCTTCTTAAACAAAATTGAGGACAGAAAGAAAGAGAGACTTAACGAATGGGGGACATTTCTATCAATTCCATATAAATTAACAAAAAGTACTACAAGAGAGTACTATAAGCAAGTGTTTGCTAACAAATTATATAACATATATAAAATGGAGATATTCATAGAAACCCATAACCTATCAAGACTGAATAAAGAAAAATAGAATACCCAAAGAAAACTGTAACTAGTAAGAATATTGAATCAGGAATCAAAAACTTCTCAACAAATAAAAATCCAAGACCAGATAGTTAAACTAGTGAGTTCTATCAAATGTTTAAAGAAAGTTTAAAACCAACACTTCTTACACTTTTTCAAAAATGTGAAGAGAAAGAAACACTTCCTAAGTTAGTCTATGGAGCCATAATTTCCCTGATACCAAAGGAAGAGAAAGACACTACAGGAAAAGAAAACTATAGACCGACGTCCCTTAGGAATATTGATGTAAACGTTATAAACAAAGTACAAGCAAACTGAATTCAACTACATATTAACATGAATAAAATGCATGACTAGGTAGGATTTATTTCTGTAATCAGAGATGAATCAACATATGAAAATCAATTAATGTGACACCACATTAATATAATTAACAAAAGAATCACATGATCTCAACTGATACAAAAACAGTATTTGACGAAATGCAACATCCTTTCATTGAAAACAAATCAA
Organism: Aotus nancymaae; assembly: GCF_030222135.1. Taxonomy (NCBI): domain Eukaryota; kingdom Metazoa; phylum Chordata; class Mammalia; order Primates; family Aotidae; genus Aotus; species Aotus nancymaae. The sequence continues at coordinate 57,590,435 of NW_026988415.1, read as the reverse complement.
AAGAAAAACCTCTTAAAAAATTAGATATAAAAGGAATGTACCTAAGCACAATAAAGGCCATGTATGGCAACCCACAGATAATATCATATTCGATGGTGAAAAGTTGAAAGCTTCTCTAAGATTAGGAACAAGAAAAGGATGCTAATTGCTACATTGGATATTTGTTCCCCTCAAACCTCATACTGAAATTTGAACACCAATCTTTGAGGTAAAGCCTAATTGGAGGCAATTGGGTCATGGGGATGGATTTGTCATTAACAGATTAATGCCATTCCAGGGAGAGGGAGGTGTGATTGAGTTAAAAAATGTCTGGTGTCTTCCTGACTGCCTCTCTTACTTCCTCTCTCACTCTGTGATCTGTGAACATGTTGATTCCCTTTGCTTTCCACTGTAAGTGGAAGCACACTGAGGCCTTCATGAGATGCCCAATTGTGAACCCTCCAGCCATAGAACTGTGATCTATATGAACCTATTTTCTCTATAAATTATCCAGTCTCAGGTATTCCTTTATAACAACACTAAACATACTAAGACATCTACTCTCACTACTTCCATTCAACATAGTGATGGAAGTCCTGGACAGAGTAATTTAGCAATAAATAGAAAAAAAAAAAAGTCACCCAAATTGTAAAAGAAGAAGTAAAATGAGTTATTTGCCTTCAACAGATCTGATATAAAGGGTCTACACACACACATACACACACACACACACACACACCTCTCTTAGAAGTAATCATCATAGTCAACAAAGTTACAGGATACAAAATCAAAACACAAAAATCAATCTAAAAAGTAAAAATAATTTCACTTGTAACATAAAAAATAGTAAAATATTTTGGAATTAGCATAACTGAAGAGGAAAAAGACTTGTACAATAAAAATGAAAAAAAGTATTATTAAAGGAAATTAAAGAAGACAATAACAAATGAAAAGACATCCTACATGAATGGTCTTAAAGACTTAACATACTTAAGACTTCAAAATTACCCAAAATGATCTACGGATTCAATATAAACCAGATTTTTTTTGCAGAAATATGGAGGTTCAACACAAATTAATGTAGAATTCAAAGGGAATCGGAGTAACCAAAATGATTTTGGGAAAAATAAAACTTGGAGGCTTCATGCTCCTGATATGAAAATTTATTACAAAGTTTAGTAGTCAAAATAATGTAGTATGGCTGAAAGACAGACATATAGACCAATGGAGTAATACAGGGAACCCAGAAAGTATCCCCCACCTACATGGTCAAATGATTTTCAACATGCATGGAAAGAATATTCAATAAAGAAAGCCAAAATTGTGTGTAAAGCTGCATATCCAATAGCAAAAGAATACAGTTATAGCACATATGAAAATTAACCACAAATAAATCAAATAGCTAAATAATAGATAGAACTATAAAATTTTTAGAATAAAACCTAGAGGAAAACTCATGATATTGGATTTAGCAATGACTTTTTGGAGATGACTCTAAAGGTTAAGGCACAAAAAAGTAGGCAAAGTGGAATTCATAAACATTAAAAGATGCAAACTTGTGTGCATCAAAGATCACTAGCAAGAGAGTGAAAAGGCCACCCACAGAATGGGAGAAACTCTTTGCAAATCATATGTCTGAAAATGGGTGAGTATCCAGAATATAAAAAAAATTCTTATATCTCAAAAACAACAAAACAGTCAACCTGTTTCAAAATAAGCAAAAGACTTGAATAGGCAATTAGTTTAAGGAAAAAAATACAAATGGCAAATAAGAATAGAAAGACCCTCAACATCATTAATCTTTAAGGTAGTAGATATCAAAACCACAATGCGATACTACTTTATACCCAGTGGAATGGCTATCATTCTTTTTTAATTGGAAAAAAAATACTTCATTTGAACTCTTCAGCTTGAAGGTCTGGGTTCACTGGGAACCTGCCCCTGTCTGCCAAAGATTTGTCTGCCTCTTGCTGCTATTATTACCCACTCTGAAGAGGTATATCTAACTGCTGTTAGGAGAGGGATGATGACTGCTCTTAACTGCTTCCTGCTGACAGGGGTGCTGTTTTGGAAAGATGGCAGTCAGATCTCTCTAAGAGGCCTGAAGGTTTTCAGTAAAAGGAAGTCATCATCCTGGGCTCCAGTTCCATGACCCTTTGGAGTTTAATGAATATGTTATCCCATTCTTTCCTTACTGGTTAGGTTTCAGCTGGAACATTTGCTGTTAGTCAATGGGAGCTCCTTTATAGGTAAATGGATGCTTTGCATTTGCTGGTTTTAGAATCCTCTCATTATTTTTGACTTTAGGCAGTTTGACTGTATTATGTCATGGAGAAGATAATTTTTACATTATATAAGTTTGGGTATCTTTGTGCTTCCTGTATCTGAATATTTAAGTCTTTTGCTAGATTTGAGATGTTTTCATCTATTATTTTGTTAAATAGGTCTTCTAAGCCTTTTATTATTTTTTACCATAGAGAGCGACAATAATTTGAATATTCAGTTATTTTATGTTGTCCCAAAGGTTATGAAGTCCTTGCTCCTTCTTTTTAAATTTTTATTTATTTATTTTTATCTTACTACATAATTTCAAAGATCTTTTTTCAAGACCTGAGATTCTTTATTCTGTTTGATATAGTCAATTGTTGACTATTTCAAATGTATTTTATTTTTCACTCAATAAATTTTCAGTTGCAGAATTTCAATTGTTTTTAATGATCTCTCTCTCTCTCTCTCTCTCTGGTAAATTTCTCATTCATATATTCAATTGTTTTTCTGGTTTCTTTGTATTGTTTCTCAGAATTCTTTTGTATTTTGTTGAGCCTTAAAATCAATATTTTGAATTATTTGTGCAAGATATTGTGAATCTGTTTTTTTATTGATATTTTGCAAGTGAATTATTGTCCTTGGTAGGTGCCATTTTTCCTTGCTTTTTTTTTTTCATGTTTTCTGTGTTCCTACATTGATCTCTGTGTAAGTGGTGCAATAATGCTCCTTTCAGATTTTTAAATTTGCTTTTTTAAAGGAGATCTTTCTCCTGAAGATATATGTATAGTGTTGCATAGGTAGGGCACTTTGGTTTTTATTTTCAATGCATACAGCAGTGTGGTCTCCGTATCTTTTTTTTTTTCCCTAAACAGCATTAGTTGTATCTCTGGTTTTCTTGGGGGCTTAGTGTGTGTTATCAGTAGAGCCTGTGAAGAGGTTTTGCTGGGGACTGGAAAGCCAGGTGGGCCAGTCTCTGGGCTCCAGTTGTGGCAGTGGTGAGATGAGTATGCCTATCCTTGAGCCCCAGAGCAATGTATACTGGCTCCGGTATTAGTGAGTCCAGGCCTATTCCTGGGGCTCTGGCCATGGTATCAGTAGACCAAGCATATGAACAAGTTCTCAGACTTCTGGGCAGATGGCGTGATGTCAGCAATGGAAGTTAAAGTGTTGGGGCAACCCAGTGTAACCCACATGGTCCAAGTTGGTGTTCATGGAGGTGATGAGTTGGATGAACCAGGACCCTAAAATGCAGGTGTCATGTGAATTTGGGAGTCAACTATGTTGATATAGGCATGTTTGTTTGGCCCAATCTCAGACCCTGAGAGGAGTACTTAGGTGCCAATTGTAGTGGACTGGAACCCCTTGTAGAGTTCTCAGGTATTGGCTGTAATATGTAGTGGTGGGGTGCTCCCCAGTCCACTGGTGAAATGCTCAAGTGGAGGCAGTGGCAGCTGCACTGCAGGCCTGCCATCAGGGAGAATGGAGTCACTGTCAGTGGGAGCAGCATAAACAGCAAGTTTTGAGGCACACGGTTTGCTCATTCTTTGGTCCTACAGAAGCCCTCAGCAGAATCTGTGGGTGGTATTTGTCTTTGGGGTGCATAATAATGTCCAGTCTTCTTTTCTCCTTTGCCAGATGGTAAGAAGGGTGGTGTCAGCCCTAGGGAAAGACACAGTCATTTGAGCGCTGGCCTCTCAGAATCCTTTTAGCATATTCTTATAGGGATAGCTTAATATAAACTCTCTCAGCTTTTGTATATCTGGGAATGTATTTATTTCTCCCTTGCATTTGAATCACAGTTTAAGTAGATATAGAATTCTTAGTTGACATTTTATTTTTCTTTCAGCTTATTAAATATATCATTTCATTGCTTTCTTTCCTGAAAAATTTCAGCTGAAAAATCTACTAGTAATCTTACTGGATATCTCTATTGTGTGATCAGTCATATTTTTCTTGCTGCTTTCAAAATAATCTCTTTGTTTTTTGACGGTTTGTTTATAATGTACCTTGGCGTGGGTTTCTGTTTTTATCCTACTTGGAGTTTATTGATACTCTAGGATTCTTAGATTGGTGTCTTTCTTAAAATTTGGAAAATGTTTAGCCATTATATCTACAAATAAAATATTTACCCTGTTATCTTCCTCTTCTCTTTCTGGCAATTTCATAATGCATATTTGCACCTTCTTGATGGTGTTCTGTAAATCTTTCAGACTCCATTACCTTCCTATTCTGTTTTAGGCTCAATAATTTTATATAATAAGTCTGACTTTTCTGATTCTTTCTTCTGCCTGAGTCTACTGTTTAATTGCTGTAGTTAATTTTAAAATTCATTTATTTCATTTTTCAGCTTTAAAATGTCTTCATGTTTTTATTCTTTTTTAGTTTTAATTTTTGGAAATAGAGTCTTGCTTTGTCATCCAGGCTGGAGTGTGGTAGCACAATCATAGCTTACTGCTGCCTTTGACTACTTGAGAAAAGTAATCCTCTTACCTCAGCCTCTCATACAGCTAGAACTATAGGCATACACCAGCATGTTCAGCTATATTTTAGAATATTTTTCTAGAGACAGTGTCTTGCTATGTTGCACAGGTTAGTCTCATATATATGGGCTCAAGTCATCCTCCCATTTCATCCTCCCTGTTCTTTTTTCATAATACATATATCTATGTTGATGTTGTAATTTTGTTTATACATATATATTTGTTTATATGTGTTGTTTATATATATAGTTTATATATTTTTTATTTTCTTTAGTTCTTTGTGTTTTTCTTTGGCTCTTTAAACATATTAAAGATGGTTGTTTGCAAGTCTTTGTCTAATGTGTCCCATGACTGTGTTTCTTCAGGAATAGTTTTGAAAACTTATTTTACTTCTCTTGGATATGTTTTTCTCTTTCTTTGCATGCCTGCAATCTTCTTTGGAAAGCTGAACATATTAAAAAACCAGTTCTCTGGGAGGATCCAAGATGGCTGAATAGGAACAGCTTCGGAGTGCAGTTCCCAGCAAGAACAATGCAGAGGCTGAGTGCTCACTGCATTTCCAAACAAGTTTTCACTGCCCACAGACCAGGAAATTCCCAGGCCGAAAAGCACCATGAGTTGTCAGCATGGCTGGTGCTGCGGGTTGGTGTACAGAAACTCACACAAATCTGGGCAGCCATTTCAACTGGCACCTGGAATGCCTGGGAGACAGAGCCACCCATTCAACTGAAAGGGATGGGGCTGAGACAGTGAGCCAGGCGATCTGGCTCGGTGGGTACCACCCCCACAAAACATGCAATCTGAAATGCTCTGGATTGAGAGTTTTGCAGCAAGTGAACTGGACCCAGGATGGTCCAGCTCAGTGTGGGGAAGGGTGTCTGCCCCTACTGAGGCAGTCTGCCAATACTGAGGCAGTTCACACAGCAGCTGGGCAGAGCCTGTGACAGCTCAGCAACACCCCTGCTGGCAGACTGTGACTAGACTACTCTGTGCAGGGCAGGGCATCTCTGAAAAAAGGCAGCAGCACATCAGGAACCTGTAAATAAAGCCGACCTTCCTAGGTCAGAGCACTTAGGAAAATTGGTGGTTATGAGTTCCAGTGCAGCAGACTTAAAGGTAACTGCCCAGCAGCTCTGCACGGAACAATGGAGCTCCCAGCACAGCACCTGAGCTCCTATAAGGGACAGAATATCTCCTCAAGCAGCTCCCTGACCCCCATATACCCAAAGAAACACCTCATAAAGGAGAGTTCGGGCTGACATCTGGTGGGTACCCTTCTAGGATGAAGATAACAGAAGAAGAAACCAGCAGCAACCCTTACTGTTCTGCAGCCCCCACAGGTGATCCCCAAGCAAGCAGGGTCTGGAATGGACATCCAGCAGTCCTGCAGCAGAGGGTCCTGACTTTTAGAAGGAAAACTAAGAAACAGAAAGAAATACTTTCAACATCAACAAAAAGGATGTCCACTCAGAGAGCCCATCCAAAAGTCACCAACTACAAAGACCACAGGTAGATAAAGCCACTAAGATGGAAAGATTTCAGAACAAAAAGAATGAAAACATGAAAAACCAGAACACCTCTCCTTCTCCAAGGGAATCACAACTCCTCACCAGCTGGGAACAAAGATGGATGGAGAATGAATCTGATGAATTGACAGAAACGGGCTTTAGAAGGTGGGTAATAACAAACTTCTCAGAGCTAAAAGAACATGTGCTAACCCAATGCAAAGAAACTAAGAACCTAGAATAAAGGTTAAATGAGATGCTAACTAGAACAGATTAGAGAAGAATATAAATGACTTGATGGAGCTGAAAAACACAGCATGAGAACTTTGCAAAGCATACACAAGTTTCACTAAAAGAATTGACCAAGCAGAAGAAAGGATATCAGAGATTGAAGATCAACTCAATGAAATAAAATGAGAAGGCAAGAATAGAGAAAAAAGAGTGATGAGGAAGGAACAAAGCCTCCACTAAATATAGGCTTATGTAAAAAGACCGAATCCACCTTTGATAGGGTATACCTGTATGTGACGGAGAGAATGAATCCAAGCTGGAAAACACTCTTCAGGATATTATCCAGGAGAACTTCCCAAACCTAGCAAGGCAGGCCACCATTCAACTCCAGGAAATACAGAGAACACCACAAATATATTCCTCAAAAAGAGGAACCCCGAGACACATAATCATCAGATTCACCAGGGTTGAAATGAAGGGAAAATTGCTAAGGGCAGCCAGAGAGAAAGATTGGGTTACCCACAAAGGGAAATCCATTAGACTCACAGTGAATCTCTCCACAGAAACCCTACAAGCTAGAACAGAGTGGGGCCAATATTCAACATCCTTAAAGAAAAGAACTTTCAGCCTAGAATTTCATATCCAGCCAAACCAAGCTTCATAAGTGAAGGAGAAATAAAATCCTTTACAGACAAGCAATTGCTGAGAGATTTCGTCACCACCAGGCCTGCCTTACAAGAGCTCTTGGAAGAAGCACTAAATAAGGAAAGGAACAACTAGTACCAGCCACTCCAAAAACATACCAAATGGTAAAGTCCATTGACACATTGAAGAAACTGTGTCAACCATCAGGCAAAACATCCAGCTAGCAGCAAAATGGCAGGATCAAATTCACACACAACAATATTAACCTTAAATGTAAATGGGCTAAATGCCCCAATCAAAAGGCACAGACTGAAAAATTGTATAAAAAGTCAAGACCCATCACTGTGCTGTATTCAGGAAACCCATCTCACATGCAAGGACACTCATAGGCTAAAAATAAAGGGATGGAGGAAGATTTATCAAGAAAATGGAGAGCAAAAAAGAGCAGGAGTTGCAATCCTAGTCTCTGATAAAATGGACTTTAAACCAACAAGGATCAAAAGAGAAAAAAAGGGCATTACATAATGGTTAAAAAGATCAATGCATCAAGAAGAGATAATGATCCTAAATATAATTGCACCCAATACAGGAGCACTCAGGTACATAACGCAAGTTCTGAATGACCTACAAAGAGACTAAGTCTCCCACACAATAATAGTGGGAGAATTTATCACTCCACTATCAATATTAGACAATCAATGAGACAGAAAATTAACAAGGATATCCAGGACTTGAACTCAGATCTGGACGAAGTGGACCTAATAGAGATCCACAGAAATCTCCACCCCAAATCCACAGAATATACATTCTTTTCAGCACCACATTGCACCTACTCTAAAATTGACCACATAAGTGGAAGTAAATCACTCCTCAGCAAATGCAAAAGAATTGAAATCATAACCAACAGTCTCTCAGACCACAGGGCAATCAAATTAGAACTCAGAATTAAGAAACTAACTCAGAACTGCACAACTTCATGGAAACTGAACAACCTGCTCCTGAATGTCAACTGGATAAACAATGAAATGAAGGCAGAAACAAAGATGTTCTTTGAAACCAACGAGAACGAAGACACAACATACCAGAATCTCTCGGACACATTTAAAGCAGTGTCTAAAGGGAAATTTATAGCAATAAATGCCCACCAGAGAAGCAACAAAGGATCTAAAATCGACACCCTATCATCAAAATTGAAAGACCTAGAGGAGCAAGATCAAAAAAACTCAAAATCTAGCAGAAGACAAGAAATAACTAAGATCAGAGAAGAACTGAAGGAGATAGAGACACAAAAAAATCTTCAAAGAATCAATAAATCCAGGAGCTGGTTTTTTGAAAAGATTAACAAAATAGACAAACCACTAGCCAGATTAATAAAAAAAGAAAAGGGAGAAGAGTCAAAAAGATGCAATAAATAACGAAAAAGGGGATATCACCACCAATTCCACAGAAATACAAACTACCATCAGAGAATACTACAAACACCTCTATGCACATAAACCAGTAAACCTGGAAGAAATGGATAAATTCCTGGACACTTGCCTCCTCCCAAGCCTAAACCAGGAAGAAGTTGAAACTTTGAATAGACCAATAACAAGGGATGAAGTTCAGGCAGCAATTAATAGCTTACCAACCAAAAAAAGTCCAGGTCCAGACGGGTTCACAGCTGAATTCTACCAGACATACAAAGAGGAGCTGGTACTATTCCTTCTGAAACTATTCCAAACAATACAAAAAGAGGGAATTCTTCCAAAATCATTTTATGAGACCATCATCATCCTGATACCAAAACCCAGAAGAGACTCAACAAAAAACAAAAAAAAATTCAGGCCAATATCCATGATAAACTTTGATGCAAAAATCTTCAATACAATACTGGCAATCTGATTACAACAACATATCAAAAAGTTTATCCGTCATGATCAATTAGGCTTCATCCCGAGGATGCAAGGCTGGTTCAACATACACAAGTCTATAAACATAATCCACCACATAACAGAAACAAAGACAAAAACCACATGATTATCTCAGTAGATGCAGAGAAGGCTTTTGACAAAATTCAACAGTGTTTTATGCTAAAAACTCTCAATAAACTAGATATCGAAGGAACATATTTCAAAATAATAAAAGCTATTTATGACAAACCTACAGCCAATATCATACTGAATGGGCAAAAACTGGAAGCATTCCCTTTGAAATCCAACACTAGACCAGGATGCCCTCTCTTACCACTCCTATTCAATATAGTATTGGAAGTTCTAGCCAGAGCAATTAGGCAAGAAAAAGAAAAATAAAGGGTATTCAATTAAGAAAGGAGGAAGTCAAATTGTCTCTATTTGCAGATGACATGATTGTATATTTAGAAGACCCTATCTTCTCAGCCCAAAATCTCCTGAAACTAATAAGCAACTTTAGTAAAGTCTCAGGATACAAAATCAATGTGCAGAAATCACAATCATTTCTATACACCAATAAAAGACTAACAGAGAACCAAATCATGAGAAAGCTCCCATTCACAATTGCTACAAAGAGAGTAAAATACCTAGGAATACAACTAACAAAAGATGTAAAGGACCTCTTCAAGAAGAACTACAAACCACTGCTCAACGAAATAAGAGAGGACAGAAACAGATGGAGAAACATTCCATGCTCATGGTTAGAAAGAATCAATATTGTGAAAATGGCCATAATACCCAAAATAATTTATAGATTCAACTCTATCCCCATCAAGCTACCAATGACTTTCTTCACAGAACTGGAAGAAATCACCTTAAACTTCATATGGAACCAAAAGAGAGCCTGCATAAAGAAAATCCTAAGCAAAAAGAACAAAGCCAGAGGCATCACGCTACCTGATTTCAAACTATACTACAAGGCTACAGTAATCACAACAGCATGGTACTGGTACCAAAACAGAGATATAGCCCAATGGAACTGAACAGAGACTTTGGAGGCAACACCACACATCTACAACCAACTGATCTTTGACAAACATGACAAAAACAAGCAATGGGGAAAGGATTCCCTGTTTAATAAATGATGTTGGGAAAACTGGCTAGCCATATGCAGAAAGCAGAAACTGGACCCCTTTCTGACACCTTACACTAAAGTTAACTCCAGGTGGATCAAAGACTTAAACATAAGACCTAACACCATAAAAATCCTAGAAGAAAACCTAGGCAAAACCATTCAGGACATAGGCATAGGCAAGGACTTCATGATTAAAACACCAAAAGGATTGGCAACAAAACCCAAAATAGACAAATGAGACTTAATCAAACTTCAGAGCTTCTATACAGCAAAAGAAACAATCATTAGAGTGAACCAGCAACTAATAGAATGGGAAAAAAATTTTGAAATCTACCCATTTGACAAAGGGTGAATATCCAGAATCTACAAAGAACTAAAACAGATTTACAAGAAAAAAACAAACAAACCCATCCAAAAGTGGGCGAATGATATGAACAGACACTTTTCAAAAGAAGACATATATGAGGCCAACAAACATGACAAAATACTCATCACCACTGATTATTAGAGAAATGCAAATCAAAACTACATTGAGATACCACCTCACGCCAGTTAGTATGGCGATCTTTAAAATATCTGGAGACAACAGATGCTGGAGAGGATGTGGAGAAATAGCAACACTTTTACACTGCTGGTGGGACTGTAAACTAGTTTGACCATTGTGGAAGAAAGTGTGGCACTTCCTCAAGGACCTAGAAATAAAAATTCCATTTGACCCAGCAATCTCATTGCTGGGTATATACCCAAAGGATTATAAATCATTCTATTATAAAGACACATGCACATGTATGTTCATAGAGGTACTGTTTACAATAGCAAAGACCTGGAACCAACCCAAATGCCCATTGATGATAGAGTGGACAAGGAAAAGATGGCACATATACACCATGGAATACTATGCAGCCATAAAAAACGATGAGTTCGTGTCCCTTGTAGGGACAGTGTTTTAGCATAAAACACTGATGAATCTGGAAACCCCAAGAACAGAATATCAAACACTGTATGTTCTCACTTATAGGCAGGTGTTGAACAATGAGAACACATGGACACAGTGAGGGGAGCATCACACACTGGGGTCTGTTGGCAGGGGGCAATTGGGGGGTGGGGAAGTTGGGGAGGGATGATATGGGGAGAAATGCCAGATATAGGTGACTGGGGGATGGAGGCAGCAAACCTCATTGCCATATGTGTACCTATGCAACAATCATGCATGATCTGCACATGTACTCCAGAACCTAAAGTACAATTAAAAATAAATAAATTAATAAAATAAAATAAAAAACCAGTTCTCACACTCTTTTCAGACTGGTAGAGAAGGCTTTACTAATTAGTCAGGCCCTGAGTCTTGTGATCACCCTGGGTCAAAGGCTTAAGGTCTTCTCAGGTATTTTCTGGGCATCAATTCTCACTGGGATTGTATGTGTGCTTTTTTAACCCCATTTCTTTTGTGTACAAGTCTGCTTTAAAATGATTTAATTTCCCAAAGAGCTTAACTACATCTTCTGATGACCTTAGATTTTCTATTTTGTTCCTCTGCATATAATCTTGTCCCCAGAGGTCCATGGATCTGTTGTCTTCATGTGGTTCTCATGTTCTGGGGCACCTGCCAATGCCTTTCATTGCTGACATCTTCCATCTATGTTCTGAATCAGTTGAGATAGAAACAAACCTTTCATGCAGCCCACAGAAAGGTTATAATATTATAAACGTATTTCACTTTACTACTTCCATTCCATGAAAGAAAACTGGGAAATGGGCTGCTTTCTCCTGACTGCCATGCCAGGGTGGGTGTGGGGAAAGGAGGGTAAAAGGAACAAAAACCATTTTGAATGTGGCTTCTTCTCTTTGTGTTTTGTTTGATTGCTCTAGATGTTTGCATAGTTTTCAGAGCTCCTATTAAGTTGTTTCAATGTCTATATTGGGGGAATGAGCACCTGTACCTTCCAGGTCAGCCATCCTACATACATCAAAATATCCATTTTCAGATTTTTTGCTCAAGTGATATACTTCATAATAGTCAGTAAAGCATAACAATAGCACTTTAAATTGTTCTTAATAACTTAATACAAAACATTGCTTATAAAGCCAATTATAAAAAGGAAGTTAAAGCCAATTTTTTTTTGAGATGAAGTTTCACTTTTGTTGTCCAGGCTAGAGTGCAGTGCTGCTGTCTCAGCTTACTGAAACCTCCACCTCCCAGGTTCAAGCGATTCTCCCACCTCAGCCTCCTTAGTAGCCGGGATTACAGGTATGTACCACTATGCACAGCTAATTTTTGTACTTTTCTAGTAGAGATGGAGTTTTACCATGTTAGCCAGGCTGGTCTCGAACTCCTGACCTGAGATGATTCACCCGCCTAGGCTTCCCAGTGCTGGAATTATAGGTGTGAGCCACTGCGCCTGGCCCCTTAAAGTCAATCTTTAACATGTTGGCAATTTTTAAGTTCTGAAGACAGAAGTTAAAGACCTGTGGTACTCTATGATTGTTAGTATACACTCAGATTTTTAGATCTTTTCACTTGGTAATTACTTTTTCTATTTCTGCCAAGAATTCAACACAGCTGAATGACTTAGAAGATTTTTCTCAGCTTTTTCTTTCATGGCATGACTACTTTATTTCAGGGGATGAAGGGGCAACGTAAAGTTCATGGTCCTTGGGTTGTATCTCTCTTCTCTTGTTTTAATGGTTCCTCTTTTTTTATATGTGTCATTTCTATTCTGTTAGCTTCTCCCAAGTTAAGTAATGTCCTAATTTCTGTAGCTTTGTGGGGCTATTTGTTGCTCTTCTCATGATTTTCTTAATATTATAATATAACTTCTTATCTTACCACTATAGTGAAAACTGCTCTCAGCAACTACCATTTTATTGCACCCTATCTTATATGCACTGTTGTATCCAGGTTTTATCTTGCTAGATATATCATAGGTAATAATTTCTTTTAAAAAGCTCTCATAATATTCAGCACACTACTATGACTATTGTAGTGAACAATTGTTTATTGCAATCATACTATTAGTGAGGCATTCTGCCATGCACCTTTTTAAATGTATTATTTAGACACTTTTGTCTGCATACTGCAGACAGAAAACTCAAGCTGGGAGAGGCTAAGTGACTTGACAAAAGGCACTTCCTGACTAAGTCTAGCTGACTACGAAGCTGGTTTTGTTAATAAGCTTTCTAAGCCATGTCTCAGATAAGTACTCAAATATTTATTCTATGGTCGTCTTATATAACCAATAAAACAAACAACAACCAAACACACAAACACACCCACAGGCATACACACACACAAGCACACATATGCACACATGCTGAGTTAAAATTTCTTCAAATAAAAAACACAATATTAATGTGTGAAAGTCTAACTTATGAACAGTTTTATCTTCAAGTTGATTTTAATTGTGAAATTGAGATAGAGAAGGTAGAACATTGCTTAACAAGGCCATCTGCTTCTGTCATTTGCACTGGCTTTTCTCTTTCTTCCTATATCAGAGACCGTGTGTGTGTGGGCATGTGATACTCCCTGAATACAAAGGCTTCATAAGGAGCTTTTAATGGAAAAAAAATTAACATTTTCCTAAAATAAAATATAACTGGTGCTTTATTAGTCCAGGCTTTTGGGACTTAGGTTGATCTCTCAATCTCCTGCAATGCATGCAAATCTTATGATTTTACAGACTTACAAATTTATAAAGAGGATTTAAGAGGATACTTGATTACTTATAAAACATCTCATTATATAAGGAAACATAAATGAAATGAAGTCCTTTATTTATACTTGTTCTAGTCCATTGTTGAAACTTTCCAGTGCATTTTTATGTTTCTCAAAGTGTGTGTTTTTCATTTCCAGAAGTTTTGTTTGTTTTTTCTTTATGGTATCTCTTTCTCTGGAGAATGTTTCATCCATATCCTGTATTCTTTTTTAATGTATTTAAATTGATTTCCCCCTTTCTCTGGTATCTCCTTCAGTATCTTGATAATTAACCTTCTGATTTCTTTATCTGGCCATTCAGAGATTTCTTCTTGGTTTGAATCCATTGCTGCAGAGCTAGTGTAATCTTTTGGGGTTGTAATGGGATACTGTTTTGTCATACAACCAGAATAACTTTTCTATTTTCTTCTTACTTGGATAGACTTTTACCATAGAAAGATATGGAACTCAAGCCCTGCTGTTCAGATTATTCTGTCCTACAAGGTGATCTTTTGATATGGTGCTCTCTCCCTTCCTCTAAGGATGGGGCTTCCTGAGAGTCAGACTATAGTGATTATTATGACTCTTCTGGGTCTAGCCACCTAGTGGGGCTATCAGGCTCTGAGTTGGTACTGGGGAATGTCTTTTGTCTTCAGCTACCAGGATGAATAGAGAAATACCATCTAGTGGGGGCAGGTTAGGCTGGTCTGAGCTTAGACTCTGTGAGCAGGGCTTTCTGTGGCCACTGTGAGTGATGGGGGGACCAGCAAGGCTGGTCTCACTGCCACAGTGCCCTGCTAACAGTGCTGAGTTTAGATACAGGTAGACTGCATGCAGAACTTTTCTGATCAGGCCATAAGCTTCCCTGATCAGAAAGCAAGCATGGCTTTCAGGCCACACCCCTCCCCATCTGCCCACAATGTCGGCAGTGGCTCTTTTGCTCCTATCTGCAGCATTTCCCATTCATCCCCTGGATTCTGCTCAAAAAGTTTGTGCCCCCTTGAAATTAATTAACAAAAAATTTAACTGGAATTATTTTTTTCACCCTGTGACCCCTTTCTAATTTCTCTGTCTGCCTTCCCCAAAGGCTCCTGTGAGATATAGTGAGGGATGTCTTCCCTGGTCTTGAGCTGGAGACTGGAAGTTCCAACAACACTCTTCCTTCAGTTGCTTATACTTTTATATTTCATGTGGCTCCCTAAATTCATTTTGGCTCTAGGTAAGGTTAAATCCAAGTGGGAGCTGCATGTTACTCTGTCTCCTGTCTGCCATCTTTCCACATGTTTTTGACTGGTAGGTTTTATTTTTACATTACTTAAAAGTAATATTGACACTTTTTAGATTAAATCGACTTTTATGTTTTGTCATGGAGTCTTTCTTTCGCTAAATCCATGTTGCTAGCTCAAGAAAATATTTCTTAAGTGGCACACAGTTTTAATAATAGAATACTATACACCTAAGGTCATGTTCTAGTTTCATTTCTTATAAATCTACATGTATTAATACGTTGTTAAACAGCTTGTCAGTTTCACTGACACTTTTCTTCCTAAGTAAAAAGTTACTTCTAGAATACCACTGGGCATTGTAATGTACACATAATAATTCTGTCATTATATCTCACTTATGTTCTCCTTCAAAATAACATATATATTTAATGTTCAAATAGATCCTGAGGAAAGAAACATACATTAATGGCTCCTTCACTTTAGGAACCAAATCATTACCTTTTGAGTCATTGTCTTAGTATCTGCTGGTGAAACTGTCACTACCATGAGCGTCATACTTTTACATAAGAAGTTGCATTTATTTTATAAAATGTTTTCTAGTTCAGAATAGAAGTAGGCCCAGTAGCTTCAGAATGTGATGTTCTGTAGAAGCTCTTCGATTTGATTATAAAATATAAACATCCCTGATAAGATTAGTACTGTAATAATATTTAAAATCCCTGAGACCTAACACTTCTGTTTTATTGTGAAAAGTGTATGTAGATGAATAATCCTGGTTATACTGACATAACTTTCTATAAGATATATTATTGAAAAACTATAAAGAGTATCAATGGAGTTACTAGTAAAGATCATTTAAAAGCTTATTAGTCAATGATGTAGTAGATTATAAAAGCTTAAAAGAGCAATTTAGATAAGAACTAAGAAAGGATAGCTAACCTGAACAAAACATAAGTATACACTAGAAAGAGCAGCATGAACCTGCCTGTCATTGAGTTGGGTAACTTATTATGTTGTTTCCAACTATACTTTCTATGATTAATTATGCTGCATTTTGATTTGATCTATACAAGGAATAGCTACCTGAATCAATGTTTCAGTTTGGCATCTTAATGAAATGTGAAAAGCAAATCAATATCTCTTTTGTGTATTATATCTCCGATTCTAAAATAGTTACAGGGAATATGTCTACTCACTTAACATAGATCAGATAGTTCACTTACTATTATTTGCATGGCAATTGCAATATAACTACAAACAAGGAGACAATACAAACTCAAGGTGAAACATGTTGCATAATAAATATAAAAATAATTCTTCACCAACATGCTTTTAATAAAGAAGTAAATGATTCACAGAACATAGAACCTGCGTTCTTTCAAGCCAAGATAAATAAAAGTGTGTTTTTCTATAAAATTATACTTTTATTTATTCAGCTTCTATTCCTGTGGTTCTGTATAGTACCTCGTACCCAGTAAGGCCAAGAACATTACTGTAGAGTTGTGATGTTTCTAAAATAATGGTTTCAGCTCTTTAAAAGCAAAGTTTTATTAAGAGGGACTGCAACCAATTGGATAATAGACACTCATAGCAATTATGTGTGCATGAAAGTAGAAAAAGATAACTTAAATTTCTAATCATAAGCTTAAACTTAATGTAGCTGTGAGAAAGGAATGCTAATAGAAAGCCACAGTGTGTCGTGGACTTGTGTCCTCTATTTCCCAAAGGCCTCAGTGTGCTGTTCCTTCTCCAAAATTGTTCTTTGTCATGTTGAAAGTAAGATAAAGTAGTCCATTTTTAAAAGTAATCTAAAGATAACAATCAAAGAAAATGTATGCCTTCCATAGAAATTCTAGAAGAAAGACACAGCCATCTTACCAAAGCTGTATGTTTTTAATTTTTATAAAATTTCAGAAGCCAAGTGAGAAAACTGTAATATTTTTTTCTACTTACATAACTATTATCAAAAGGAAATATACCTACATGAAATAATAAACCAGAGGTATATTTATTTAGGAGAAATTGTGAAATTATCATATGAAATACATTTTTTTTTCTCTGGTAGAGATTTTATATTTCTAATTGTACGAGCCTTAGAGGATTCAAAAGACTTTCAATCATCTTCATGTGAGAATGCATTATCTATTAACTTTAGTCAACTCAAATTACATATTTGGCATTATTAGCCACAGTGTACAACTCTCATCTGCTATAACTAAATGATCATTCATTTCTTTCCATTTTTGCTATAAATATACTCTTCCTGAAGGTTATGAAGATAGTGTCTACTTTGGTATTTGTTTGGGGTGGGATTGGGCCTGAAGATGACTATTTAATAGCTTTATTATTATGTTCTAATTCTCAAATGTATTTAAAAGAAAAATGTTTGATAGATCATTGCCAAACATATCTGAGAGCCCAGCTTTGGGATATGGACAAATTTTGATGCTAAGTCACTTGTTGCAAATCTTGTTTTATTTTCCAAAATTTCTCTGTTATTGCACTATATGATACAGTTTTCCTGTCTTACTTTACCTTTAAGCTGACAATACTAAGTCAAAAAAATCAGCACTTTGGGAGGCCGAGGTGTGTGGATGACAAGGTCTGGGGTTCAAGACCAGCCTGGCCAACATGGTGAAACCCCGTCTCTACCAAAAATACTAAATTATCCAGTCGTGGTGGCACGTGCCTATAGTCCCAGCTACTCAGGAGGCTGAGTCAAGAGAACTGCTTGAACCAAGGAGGCAGAGTTACCAGTGATTGGAGATTGCACCACTACACTCCAGCCTGGGCGACAGAGCAAGGCTATCTCAAAATAAAATAAAATAAAATAAAATAACATAAATCAATACTTGTAATTAATTCTTAACTAGAACAAGAGAAGCATTCAAAAACTAGAAACTGTGATTTCCCAGAATTTCTCAGCTCTATTTGCTTGTTATATTCTGTTTTACTCTAGGCATTTAATGTTTTAGATTCCCAGTGTAGGCTTCTTCAGAACCCTCATGAAACTGCTGACAATTCAGAAGAAATAGGCAGAAAAACCAAACTCACCACATGGCATTGAGCTTAATGAATCCTCTGGTTAAAAAAAACAATATTCCTTAAAACTCAAGAATTAAAAATATATTTCCAAAGAAAAGTCAGGTTAAAATGCATAGTTCCTTTTAGAGAACACCTGGAAACATTTTACTTTTACTTTTTCAGTAGTAACTTTTTTATATATTTGCATTAGTAGCCTTCTTCGGAATGTTGCAAATCTCAAGAGTCTTGAGTAAAGGAAAAACTTAGGCTTCTGTCTAAATAGACGTGGTAAGTTTGTATTTTCATAATATTAAAGTGACCACAGACAGATACTACCAACTGCCATTATAATTTACAGTAATTACTGCAGTTGGATAATCATATTCTGAAAGATTGAAAATAATAATCACCATTTACTGTAAAATTGCTATGAAGTGGCCGGTATAAACCGTAAATTATGTGCTTTATATGTGCAAACTTATTGAAATTTCCATCAAATCTATAAGGAAAGCATTATTATTCTACCTAATCCAGGGTTGTAAGAGCAATTGGATTCAGACTAGCAAGACAGATCTATCTACAATTTTAGTTAATTTAGTCTTAAGGGGTTTTGATCAGAATTAGGGGAGATATTTTAAACACTTAAATAGTAGCACTCTGGAGTCAAAGCTGCTTTGTTTAGGTCTTCTCTCATGTTCTCTAAAATTAGGCAAAGTTGCCATTCTGTGTCACTCTGAATTTCTTTATTTTTTAAAACGTATTCTCTGAATCTTGGCTCCAGGTCAGAATAACATAGTTTTGTTTATAATAGAGACAGATGGTCCTACCCAAGAGACTCTAATTCTGCAGCTGCTAAGGTGTCCTGAGATGTGTCTTTGGAAAAGAGCCGTCATGATAAATAGCTGGTACAAAGAACAACAGTATTACCAGAGCCAGCAGTTGATAATCTATACCCCAATTTTTGTATAATATTTTGCACAGTTTTATGGTCCATATTTTCTCAAGTTGTTGTCCACAGGACTCCAACAACAGAAATCTTGGACTACTATTCCAAAATACTGCTTATTGAGACTCAACTGAGACCCACAAATTCAGACATTGTGGGAAGAGAAGAATCTAAGAAACTGTATGTTGAACAAGTCACACAGTGATTTTTAAATCTTCCTAAGTTTTAGAACAATTAATTTAGTTAAAAGTGTGAATTTAAAGCCAGATGAATTTGGATTTAAATCCCAATTTTATTGCTAATCTTTTCCCAAAGCCACTACCACTCTCCTGTGTCGTTGTAAGCTATCTGAACACAGGAACCTTTTAAAACATAAGGCTACACTTACTAAAAAGCTCTGTGAAGTATATTTTTATTACCAAGTACTTCTGGAACAAAAGTAAGTCCTTTCAATGAATATTGTCAATATTGCCATACCCTACAATCGCCCATGCCACAGGTGTGAGATTGTTAAATTGATAGATATTTTGCTTCATTTTCCCACAAATTTATTGCCACAACATATTACCCAATCATTTTTCCCAAACATGGTTGAGATTTGTACACTGACTAAATAAAACTCTGATGCTGACATTTCTTTGATGTCTTTGCTTACATTATATTTTAAAAGGTGATGTAGACAAATTTATTAAAAAATAAGCATTTTGTTCCTCTGTTGGCCAAGTCATAATAGAAACTATCAGCTTAATAGCTTGTCATGGAGGCTAAAAATATAATTAATATTTACATGAATATCTGTTTTGAAAACATTGATCAAATTTTGTAGAATGTTCAGATTTCCATTTAATATGATTCAGAGAGTTCAAATTTCCATTTACCATGATGATTCGGAGAGTTCAGATTTCCATTTAATGTGATGATTCAGTTTTCAAACTGGGATTAGACAACACTCCAGCTAGAAAAGATGACTCAAGAATTAGAGGCAGTGTTTTTGAAAGTGTGGCCAAAAATGAACCAGGTGCCTCAAAAAATGCAAAATCAAGGCCCCACTTTGAGTCAGAGGGAACCTAGTGAGTCATAGGGAATCACTGTAGACTGGGCCTGGAAACATGCATTTTCACAAAAATGTGCGTTATACCATGAGGATGTTTGGATAGGGAAAACAGCATGGGTATTATCATTGAACTTGGGCAAAGTTCCAGCTCTTTCAGTTCCTTGTTGGGCCCATGGTGCACATCCTCTTAACGTGTCTCATTCCTCCTTGCTGTGATCTCTTTCTTCCACTCCTCTTTTATGTAACTATCTCCCACCTTTGCAAGTTTAATTTGCTTGTTTCCTGTTCTCTTCTCAGCCAGGAAAAGCCCCTCAGTAGGTTTATTACCACCAGTCACTCACTGCCGCTATCTTCTGAACATGTGCAGAGCACTTATCCAACTGACAGCCCTTTGGTCATGTGTCCTGTCCCATACTTCCCAACTCAGCTTCCTGGCCTGACATCACTTCTGTTCCTTTTCCTTGGTTATGGTTGCCATCAGGTTGGCGCTCAGACTTCTGACCTTTGAAAGGCATTGTACTGGGTATTTTGTAATTCACACAGTTCTAGCCCTTGAACTAAATGGGCTCTGAATTTTTATTTCAGTGCAAGACTTCAGTGCCAAACTTCTAGCCTCTGCTCGTGTTCTATTCTGCAGCTCCATTCCAGCTCTCTTCTCACATATCCTGATTCCCAGTGCTAATGCCTTGTCATATGGCTCCAGTCCCACCATGTTGGGCAGGAGAGATCAAATGATTCATGGATCAGGGATGCCTTCATAAGTAGCATAATTTAAGCTCAGCCTTGGAGGACAAGTGGAATTTCCACAGGCAGATATAAAAGGAGTAGGCATTTCCAGTGATGCTTATATAAAGTGCAGATTCTTGCACCTCTCCTCAAATCTACTGGTTTAGAAACCTAAGGGTGAGACAAGATAATCTGCAATTTTATAAACTTCCTGGGTATTTCTGTTGAATATAATGACTGATAATACTGCTCCAGATGCTATGCATTTTGGAGGATATAGGAGGTCACAAAAGCACTGATACTACAAAATTTGAGAGCTGATAAAGTAGATAATATTTAAACCCATCAAAGTATCTAAAATCCTGTCCTGTTCTTAAGGTAGTCTTTAGTCTTTGATAAGAGTGCAAATTTTGGATGAACATATATATATATATATATTTATATGTACTTATAGACACATATATACATACATAAACATAAATACTTAAGTAACTAGATACAGGAATATAGATACACATGCATATATGGAGTAGTGTAAAAATATATATTTTGTGTTCCTGGGAACAAACATACCCTAGTAGCCACCAGCACATTCATTGTTCAGATCTTTGATTTAAAAATTAAATGATAAAGTCATGTCCAAATGACACAAAACCCAACCTGAGTTTCCAATTGCCAAGACTGAAACAGTGTGAGAAATATAGTAAATAACAATTTTGTTGTCATATAAATATCCATGTGTCCATACTGCAATTAGTAAATGTTTTAATAATTAAATGCAGAAAGTAGGCAGATATTCCTCATAGGATAATTTTGACTAATAAATGTAGAATGAATGAGAGAAATAGGAAAACACCATTAGAACACCACAGTGATTTGGGACGCTGAGGTGGGTGGATCACGAGGTCAGGAGTTCAAGACCAGCTTGGTCAAGATGGTGAAACCCCATCTCTTCTAAAAATATAAAAAATTAGCTGGGAGTGGTGGCATGTGCCTGCAATCCCAGCTACTCGGGAGGCTGAGGCAGAGAACTGAGTAAATCCAGGAGGCGGAAGTTGCAGTGAGCTGTGATTGCACCACTGCACTCCAGCCTGAATGACAAAGTGAGACTCCATCTAGTAAAAGAAAAAAAAAAAGAGCATCACAGTGATAACTGCAAGATCCACAGATGAATGATGCAACCAATAAGGAAAGCTTTGAGAAACATTTTGTTTGCATAAACTCAAAATGCTCCCCCAACAAAAAAATATTTACTAACTTCTGTAGTGGTTTTAACATATGCTCCGAATATGTTTGTTACTTCTCCCTAAAGGAGATGGAACTTAATTCACATTCCTTGAATATGTACTGGACATAGTGTCTCCCTTCTAATAAACTATAGAAGGGGAAAAATGTAATTTTACATTGGAGGAATCTGGTAAACATCACCTAAAGTAAGTATCAAGTTTAGCTTCACGAATAATAATTCATTTTGATAGGTAAACCAGATATAATGTGACAGCAAAGGGGATATTCCATCTCTGTTTCTCTTTCCAATAATCTGTCATGTCAGGCTAATCACAAGACAACACCAGACAAATTCAAAATTGAGTAACACTGTATTAAATACCTAACCACTATTCTTCAAAAGTGTCACAGTCATGAAAGACATGAAAAAAACTGAGGAAGCATCACATATTGGAGGAAGCTAAGGAGACATGTCAACTAAACATAAAATAGGATACTGAGAGGACATTTCCAAGATGGCCGGTTAGGAGCAGCTTAAGATTGCAGCTCCCAGTGAAAGCGCAGAGGGTGAGTGGATGCTGCATTTCCAGACGGATTTTTATTGCCCACAGACCAGGAGATTCCCAGGCGGAGGAGCCCCATGGGTTGCCAGTGTGGCTGTTTTGGCTGGTGCGGCTGTTTTGCTGGTGCCCCGGCACAGCGGTTCCTGGTGCAGAGTAAACGGGACTGGGCCCACCCGTTAGCCAGCAAGGGGAGCTCCGGGAAGTTCCGGGAAGCTCTGGGAAGGCAGAGTCACTCACTTATCTGACTGAAAAAAAGGGGACTGAAACAGGGAGCCAGGACAGGAGAATCCCAGGCAAAAAAGTGCCATGAATCTCAGCACCACTGTTTCAGCTGGGGCAGTGGGTCACTGCATGGGAAATCACACAGATCCTGACATCTTTTCAACAGGCAACTATAACACCCGGGAGAGAGCCGACCGTTCAACTAAAAAAAAAAAAAAAAAGGTTCTGAGGCAGGGAGCCAGGTGATCAGGCTCGGCTGGTCCCAACCCCACAAAAAAAAAAAAAAAAAAACACAAAAAAAAAACAGCAATTGGAAATGCTCTGGGTTGAGAGTTTCACAGCAAGCACAGCTGAACCTGGGATGGTCCAGCTCTGTGGGGGAGGGGCGTCTGCCATTACCGAGGCACTCCACCACTACGGAGGCAATCCACCATTGCTGAGGCAGCCTGCCGTTGCCGAGGCAACTCACCGGTGCAGAGGCAACCCGCCATTTCAGAGAGAGTCCGTCATTACAGAGGCGGGCCACCATTGCCGAGGCAGTTCTAACTACACCCATATAATCAGGACTTCAGGGAAGTTCACACGGCAGCTGGGCGGAGCCCACAGCAGCTCAGCAAAGCCTCTACAGGCAGACAGTGACTAAGCTGCCTCCTTGCTCGGCAGGGCAGCCCTGGAAAAAAAAAAAATGGCAGCAGCACAGCGGAAACTCATAAATAAAGCCCTAACTCCCCGGGACAGAACATCTGGGGGAAAAAAAGGGGGGTTATGAGTTCTACTGCAGCAGACTTAAATGTACCTGCCCAGCAGCTCGGAATGAACAACAGAGCTCACAGCTCAGCACTTGAGCTACTATAAAGGACAGACTGTCTCCTCAAGCAGCTCCCTGACTCCCATATATCCAAAGAGTCACCTCATAAAGGAGAGCTCAGACTGACATTTGGCAGGTATCCTTCTGGGACAAAGCAGAAGAAGAAACTAGTAGCAACCCTTACTGTTCTGCAGCTGCTGCAGGTGATCCCCAGGCAAGCAGGGCCTGGAGCAGACCTCAGCAGTCCTACAGCAGAGGGGCCAGACTGTTAGAAGGAAAACTAAGAAACAGAAATAACTTCATCATCAACAAACAGGATGCCCACTCAGAGACCCAATCAGAAAGTCAGCAACTACAAAGATGACAGGTGGATAAATCCACAAAGATGGGAAGAAACCAGCACAAAAAGGATGAAAACACCCGAAACCAGAACTCCTCTCCTCCTACAAGGGATCACAACTCCTCACCAGCAAGGGAATAAGACTGGATGGAGAATGAGTGTGATGAAATGACAGAATCAGGCTTCAGAAGGTGGGTAATAAGAAACTTCTGTGAGCTAAAAGAACATGTTCTAACCCAATGCAAAGAAACTAAGAACATTGAAAAAAGATTTGATGAAATGCTAACGAGAATGGACAACTTAAAGAGGAATATGAGTGAATGGATGGAGCTGAAAAACACAACACGAGAACTTCGTGAAGCATGCACAAGTTTCAACAGCCGAATTGACCAAGCAGAAGAAAGGATATCAGAGGTCGAAGATCAACTCAATGAAATAAAATGAGAAGGCAAGATTAGAGAAAACAGGGTAAAAAGGAATGAACAAAGTCAACAAGAAATATGGGACTATGTGAAAAGACCTAATCTACGTTTGATAGGTGTACCTGAATCTGACGAAGAGAATGAATACAAGCTGGAAAATACTCTTCAGGATATTATCCAGGAAAACTTCCCCAACCTAGCAATGCAGGCCGATATTCAAGTCCAGGAAATACAGAAAACATCACAAAGATATTCCTCAAGAGCAACCCCAAGGCACATAATTGTCAGATTCACCAGGGTTGAAATGAAGGAGAAAATGCTAAGGGCAGCCAGAGAGAAAGGTCAGGTTACCCACAAAGGGAAGCCCATCAGAATCACAGCAGATCTCTCAGCAGAAACCGTACAAGCCAGAAGAGAGTGGGGGCCAATACTCAACATCCTTAAAGAAAAGAACTTTCAACCCAGAATTTCATATCCAGTCAAACTAAGCTTCACAAGTGAAGGAAAAATAAAATCCTTTGCGAACAAGCAAGTACTCAGAGAATTCATCACCACCAGGCCTGCTTTACAAGAGCTCCTGAAAGAGGCACTACATATAGAAAAGACCAACCAGTACCAGTCACTCCAAAAACATACCAAATGGTAAAGAGCATCAACACAATGAAGAATCTGCATCAACTAATGGGCAAAACAGCCAGCTAGCATCAAAATGGCAGGATCAAATTCACACATAACAATATTAACCCTAAACATAAATGGACTAAATGCCCCAATCAAAAGACACAGACTGGCAAATTGGATAAAAAGCCAAAACCCATTGGTGTACTGTATCCAGGAAACCCATCTCGCATGCAAGGATACACAAAGGCTCAAAATAAAGGGATGGAAGAAGATTTACCAAGCAAATGGAGAGCAAAAAAAAAGCAGGAGTTGCAATTCTCATCTCTGATAAAATAGACTTTAAAGCAACAAAGATGAAAAGAGACAAAGAAGGACATTACATAATGGTAAAAGGATCAATGCAACAAGAGGAGCTAACGATCCTAAATATATATGCACCTAATACAGGAGCACCCAGATACATAAGGCAAGTTCTTAATGACTTACAAAGAGACTTAGCCTCCCACACAATAATAGTGGGAGACTTTAACACCTCACTGACAATATTAGATCAATGGGACAGAAAATTAACAAGGATATGCAGGACTTGAACTCAGACCTGGACCAAGCAAACCTAATAGACATTTACAGAACTCTCCACCCCAAATCCACAGAATATACATTCTTCTCGGCACCACATCACACCTACTCTAAAATTGACCACATAATTGGAAGTAAATCACTTCTCACCAAATGCAAAAGAACGGAAATCATAACAAACAGTCTCTCAGACCACAGTGCAATCAAGTTAGAACTCAGAATTCAGAAACCAACCCAGAACCACACAGCTTCATGGAAACTGAACAACTGGCTCTTGAATGTTGACTGGATAAACAATGAAATGAAGGCAGAAATAAAGATGTTCTTTGAAACCGACGAGAATGAAGACACAACATGCCAGAATCTCTGGGACATATTTAAATCAGTCTCTAGAGGAAAATATATAGCAATAAATGCCCACATGAGAAGAAAGGAGAGATCTAAAATTGACACCCTATCGTCAAAATTGAAAGAGCTAGAGGAGCAAGATCAAAAAAACTCAAAACCTAGCAGAAGACAAGAAATAACTAAGATCAGAGCAGAACTGAAGGAGATAGAGACACAAAAACCCTTCAAAAAATCAATAAATCCAAGAGCTGGTTTTTTGAAAAGATCAACAAAATAGACAGACCACTAGCCAGATTAATAAAAGAGAAAAGAGAGAATAACCAAATAGATGCAATAAAAAATGATAAAGGGGATATCACCACAGATACCACAGAAATTCAAACCATCATCAGAGATTATTACAAACAACTCTATGCACATAAACTAGGAAACCTGGAAGAAATGGATAAATTCCTGGACAGTTGCCTCCTCCCAAGCCTAAACCAGGAAGAAATTGAAACCCTGAATAGACCAATAACAAGGTCTGAAGTCAAGGCAACAATTAAGAGCCTACCACCCAAAAAATGTCCAAGTCCAGATGGGTTCACAGCCAAATTCTACCAGACATACAAAGAGGAACTGGTACCATTCCTTCTAAAACTATTCCAAAAAGAGGGAATCCTTCCCAAATCATTTTATGAGACCAACATCATCCTGATACCAAAACCCGGCAGAGATTCAACAAGAAAAAAAACTACAGGCCAATATCTATGATGAACATAGATGCAAAAATCTTCAATAAAATACTAGCAAACTGATTTCAACAGCACATCAAAAAGCTTATCCGCCATGATCAAGTAGGATTCATCCCGGGGATTCAAGGCTGGTTCAACATACGCAAGTCTATAAATGTAATTCACCACATAAACAGAACCAAAGACAAAAACCACATGATTATCTCAATTGATGCAGAGAAGGCCTTCGACAAAATTCAAAAGCCCTTTATGCTAAAAACCCTCAATAAACTAGGTATTGATGGAACGTATCTCAAAATAATAAAAGCTATTTATGGCAAACCAACAGCAAATATCATACTGAATAGGCAAAAACTGGAAGCATTCCCTTTGAAATCTGGCACTAGACAAGGATGCCCTCTCTCACCACTCCTATTCAATATAATACTGGAAGTCCTAGCCAGAGCAATCAGGCAAGAAAAAGAAATAAAGGGTATTCAAATAGGAAAGGAGGAAGTCAAATTGTCTCTATTTGCAGACGACATGATTGTATATCTAGAAGACCCTATCGTCTCAGCCCAAAATCTCCTGAAACTGATAAGCAACTTCAGCAAGTCTCAGGATACAAAATCAATGTGCAAAAATCACAAGCATTTCTATACACCAATAACAGACTTAAAGAGAGCCAAATCAAGAACGAACTGCCATTCACAATTGCTACAAAGAGAATAAAATACCTAGGAATACAACTAACAAGGAATGTAAAGGACCTCTTCAAGGAGAACTACAAACCACTGCTCAACAAAATAAGAGAGGACCCAAACAGATGGAGAAACACTCCATGTTCATGGTTAGGAAGAATCAATATCGTGAAAATGGCCATACTGCCCAAAGTAATTTACAGATCCAACACTATCCCCATCAAGCTACCAATGACCTTCCTCACAGAGCTGGAAAAAACCACCTTAAACTTCATATGGAACCAAAAGAGAGCCTGCATAGCCAAGTCAATTCTAAGCAAAAAGAACAAAGCGGGAGGCATCACACTACCGGACATCAAACTATACTACAAGGCTACAGTAATCAAAACAGCATGGTACTGGTACCAAAACAGAGATATACACCAATGGAACAGAACAGAGGCGTAGGAGGCGACACAACATATCTACAACCATCCGATGTTTGACAAACCTGACAAAAACAAGCAATGGGGAAAGGATTCCCTGTTTAATAAATGGTGTTGGGAAAACTGGCTAGCCTTATGCAGAAAGCAGAAACTGGACCCCTTCCTGACATCTTACACTAAAATTAACTCCAGATGGATTAAAGACTTAAACATAAGACCTAACACCATAAAAACCCTAGAAGAAAATCTGGTCAAAACCATTCAGGACATAGGCGTAGGCAAGGACTTCATGACCAAAACACCAAAAGCACTGGCAACAAAAGCCAAAATAGACAAATGAGACCTAATCAAACTCCACAGCTTCTACACAGCAAAAGAAACTGTCACTAGAGTTAATTTGCAACCAACAGAATGGGAAAAAATTTCTGCAGCCTACCCATCTGACAAAGGGCTGATATCCAGAATTTACAAAGAACTACAACAGATTTACAAGAAAAAACAAAAAAGCCCATTCAAAAGTGGGTGAAGGATATGAACAGATACTTTACAAAAGAAGACATACACGAGGCTAACAAACATATGAAAAAATGCTCATTGTCACTGGTCATTAGAGAAATGCAAATCAAAACTACATTGACATACCATCTCATGCCAGTTAGAATGGCAATCATTAAAAAATCTGGAGACAACAGATGCTGGAGAGGATGCAGAGAAATAGGAATGCTTTTACACTGTTGGTGGGAGTGTGAATTAGTTCAACCATTGTGGAAGACAATGTGGCGATTCCTCAAGGACCTAGAAATAGAAATTCCATTTCACCCAGCAATCCCATTACTGGGTATATATCCAAAGGATTATAAATCATTCTACTATAAGGACACATGCACACGAATGTTCATTGCAGCACAGTTTACAATAGCAAAGACCTGGAACCAACCCAAATGCTCATTGATGATAGACTGGACAGGGAAAATGTGGCAGATATACACCATGGAATATTATGCAGCCATCAAAAACGATGAGTTCACGTCCTTTGTAGGGACATGGATGAACCTGGAAACCATCATTCTCAGCAAACTGACACAAGAACACAAAATCAAACACCAATGTTCTCACTCATAGGCAGATGTTGAACAATGAGAACACATGGACACAGGGAGGGGAGCACTACACACTGGGGTCTGTTGGGGGAAAATAGGGGAGGGACAGTGGGGGGTGGGGAGTTGGGGAGAAATAGCATGGGGAGAAATGCCAGATATAGGTGAAGGGGAGGAAGGCAGCAAATCACACTGCCACGTATGCACCTATGCAACGATCTTGCACGTTCTTCACATGTACCCCAAAACCTAAAATGCAATAAAAATAAATAAATAAAAATAAATAAATAGAGGTAAAAAAATAGGATACTGGATTAGATCTTAGAACAAAGGAAACACATTAGTAAAATTTAAAAAACAGTTTAATATAAATAGTTTGTTGTTTAGTTAATAGCAACATAGCAGTGTTAAATTCTTAGTTTTGATAAATGTACCCTGATTATGTAAACTTCTGTTAAAGTTAACAGAAGCTGAACAAAGGGTATACAGGAATGTTGTATGCTGTCTTTATAATTTTTATGCAAGCCTAAAATAATTTTGAAATAAAAAACTAAAAAAGCATTATAAGCC
The DNA here is from genome assembly GCF_030222135.1 of Aotus nancymaae. Lineage (NCBI taxonomy): Eukaryota > Metazoa > Chordata > Mammalia > Primates > Aotidae > Aotus > Aotus nancymaae. The sequence continues at coordinate 57,560,997 of NW_026988415.1, read as the reverse complement.
AATGATGCAATGGACTACTTCTCAGTAATTAAAAAGATAACTATTACCTAATATCTAATGCATACAGGGCTTAAAACCTAGATGATGGGTTGATAGGTGCAGCAAACCTCCAAGGCACATCAATATCCATGCTCAATGAAAGAAGTCAGACCAAGAAGAAAATTCTATTGATAAGAAGTTCTGCAATGAGAACACATAGACACAGGGAGGGGAACATCACACGCCAGGGCCTGTCAGGGGTGTGATAGAAGGGAAGGGAGAGCATTAGGTCAAATACGTAATGCATGCAGGTCTTAAAACCTAGATGACGGGTTGATAGCTGCAGCAAACCATCATGGAACATGTATACCTATGTAACAAACCTGCACATTCTGCACACGTGTGCCAGAACTTAAAGTAAAATTAAAAATAAATAAATAAATAAACAAATTTTTAAAAAAGAAGTTCTAGAACATGTATTTCCATAAATACATTAAATAACATGTATTTATGGAAATCAGAATAGTGGTTGCTGTTGGGGGTGGAAGTGACTGAATAAAGATAAGACAGAACTTTCAGGGGTGATTGGAATGTTTTATATCTTGATTCAAGTGTTGGGGATACGTGTGCATATGTCTGTCAGGAAGGATCATCTGTACTTTCAGGATATTTGAATTTCACTCCATGTAAATAATACATCCTTAGAGTGCATTAGATGCCTTGCTTTTAGCAAAACATGAACGCTACAAAGTGTTAGAATGGTTGAAATTGATATTTACAGCCATATTTGACTCTATGTCAATTTTTTAAAGTCCATTAGTAAGCATCATCTACTCCCCACAATTTCTATATTGTTGGTCAACAGAAAATAAGCTCCTACAGCTATATTCTCCTTTCCCTAGTTTATTGCACTTATTTCAACTACATGTATTCTATTATGCTTCCACTCACAGGCTCTTTCATGGATTTCTATTCAGATGGATGCTTTCTGAAGATTCACTTCATTTCTTTTGATTTTCTTTTTTTCTCATAGCCCTATTCTAATCTATCTTACCAAATAATTGCTTTTTCCACCAAATCATTATAATAAAATGTCAAGTTCACTTGGTTAACTGTAAATTGAAAGTCACCACCATTTGCAATTGTTTTTGCAAGAATTATTAGGAGACTAAGGAGTTTCATATATGTGAAAGAGATTCAGGCCATTATAGCCTCGTGAATTTTAGTTTTCCAGTTAAATACTTATGTATGTCAAGATACCATGCTTTTCTTTATATGGCGTAACAAAACCATATTGTAAAATGCAGTAAATCAGCATCATTATTATTTATTTTCATATGTGCATTTGAAAATATCTCAATAGAAGGTTGCAATGGCTCAGCAACAATAGGGATCATGACATTCCTTTGACAATTTAATGTGTCATTAATTTTCAGATATGCATTTATCTAAAAGCAATTAACGCTTTATTGCAGCATAACCTGAATAATTTAGAAATGCAAATTAGTACAGAAAGCAAACAAGTATGTGTTCATTAATTTCTGATATCACCATCTGTTTAATTTAAAAATTGAGTTTTACTGAATGACAGCTTGCTAACTGTATAAATGGTTTCCTGAATGGAGAATGTCCATTGCAATGGAGGTCAGCATCTGATAAAATTTGAGTTTGTACATACATGTGTTACATAAGCAAACTCTACTGTTTTTAAATTTATGAGAAAATTATTGCCAATATATATAATTTGTATAGTAGAAAACATAAGTTTATTATTTAAAGAAAAATACTGCTCATTAGACAAAAAACAATTACAGTGTACTACTGCATTTTTAAACTTTAATATTTTTGGTTACTTTATTATTTGTTTTTCTTTTGTTTTTATTTTTGCATAATGAATTTTTATGCATTCATTAAATTATAACTAGAAAGTGAATATTAAAATTTTGAAATTAGAAGGAAGAAAGAGCAATAAATGACTGGTTTTAGATTATTGTGATTTTAAAAATATAGATTATGTAATCAAAGATATTTAAAACCTTGTAGAAATTATTCATACCTTGGGGATTCTTTCTAACTCATACTGTTTTAAGAATCAAAGTAGAAATAAATTGTCTTACAGGTTTGTGATGTATGAAATAGGGGGATTTTTTAAAAAGAACCCAGAAGCATTAAATAGAGGCAGATATTTCTTATCAGTGCTATATAGTGTATCATTGATCTTGTTAGTGTTATAAAGCAATCAGCATTTTAAAATTACTATGAAATTAGAACATTAATAAAAATTGACACAGCCAATACACATAAATTAGATCAAGTCCACAAAAATGTCATTATACATATTATACATGTAGTATATGTATATGTGTATACATGCACATGCATATGCACAGAGTTGTTGTTTTCTATTTTATTTTTTCACTTCATGTAATTTGTGGATACATTTAACTACCAGCTCATGCATTTCTATGTCATTTCTCAATAGTATCCTATTGTATGGAAGTTTCAAAATTTATAGCTGGTATTTTATTGATGAGACATTTTACTTGCTTCCATTTTTCCATTAAAAAGATGCAATACATAACATTCATGCATAAAGTTTCCTGAATGTGTGCTGGGATATCCATCGAATAAACCCCAAGAAAAAGCAAATTACTGGGGCAAATGGTACAATGGATTTAATATTTTGGTAGATATTGAAGATATTTTTCTACATGGCGCCAGCAACAATAAAAACACCAATCAATTGTAAATAATAACATTTTTCCCCCAACCTTGCTGACATCAGATATTTTCAAGTATCTCAATTTTTGACTGTTTGAAAAATGGAAAATGGATCTCACCATTGCTTTAATTTTCTTTTATTTAATTATGAGTAAGGCTGATGTTTATCGGCCACATATTTCTTTGTGTGTAAATGTAGCTGTACTTTGTTTTTCTCATTGGGATTTTTACTTATTGTTTTGTAAGACTGTTTCACTTGTTTTCTTTTTTTTCTTATGACATGATCCTCTAAAAACGTAGACTCTTCATTAAAAAAATATAAAGGCAAAATCTTCACTTGGTAGAAATTGTCAAAATTCATGCACCTAATTTTTCCTGATAAGCTATGTTTGGTCAGTCTTTGCTGTGTATATTTTAGAATTTACTTTCCGCTTTAGCATAGAGAGGAATGATAACATAATTTCAATCTAACTATTGTTCCATATGCAATGTGGAGAAAATAATATGTTCAATATTTTATATTAAATACATATGCTTATATAAATTCATATATGTATTTACATATATATGTTTGTATTAATATATACAAGTTCCTTCTAGGAGTAAATGTATTCTGTATCATATAATTCCTATATCTGCAGTTTCTGATAATTTTAATCTGCAATTCATTTCTGCTAATTCTTTTTTAACTTGTCATATTTTCTCTCATGCTTTTTAATTTTTACTTGTATTTGGTTTGACTTTAATTTTTTAAATCAGTGTGGACACTTTGGGGCATGTTATATCAAAGAGAATTCACATTAACTACATCCACATAGTGGATGTAATACCTGGGAGCACGGCCCACTTAGAACCTATTTAAATTAAATTTGTGCTGTAGGTGTTCCTTGAAGGGATGAAAAAATAGCATGAATTCTAGTTCCAAATTTATATGAGGATTAGCTCATGGTTAAGGTTTTAATTTGTTTCCTTTATCTAGAACCAAGGCTGGGCTATGAAAGTGTCTGCACTTTTGGTTTTGTGGAATGGGTTTTGAAAAGTCACCTAGATTTCTAGGTCAGCAGTACAGAATGGTTTCTCCAGATAACTGTTGTGAAATATGTCAGCAACAGAAATCCAGGTGATATTTCTTAACTAGTGATTATATCTCTATTCTGAGTTTGTACAGGAATCCACTAGGAAACATTTTTAAACTAGTAATGCCCAAGCCTCAATTTAGGCATACTGAGTTAGAACTTCTAGTGGATGAGATGTTTAATTTTCTGTTAAGACAGGATAAAAGGCAGAATCGGAAGTTCAGTAAGAGTATGGATCTTGTCCAAGCTCACACGTCTACTAAGAGACAGCACTTGGACTAGCTCTGTGTTTCTCTGGCCCCTTGTCAAGTATGTCTTTGTTCCTTGTCTTATGCATTTTAGGGCACAGTTAGTATTTCTGAGTATATATTGATACGGTTTGGCTTTGTATCCCATCCGAATCTCATCTTGAATTGTAATCCCACCATAATTCCCCAATGTCATGGGAGAGACATGGTGGGAGGTAATTGAATCATGTGGACAGTTACCCCAATTCTGTTCGCATGACAGTGAGTGAGTTCTCAGGAGACCCGATGGTTTTATAAGGGGCTCCTCCCTTTGCTTGGCACTTCTCCTTCCTGACATCATGTAAAGAAGGACATATTTGCTTCCCCTTCTGACATGATTGTAAGTTTCCTGAGGGCCTCTTTAGCCATGCTTAACTGTGAATCCGTTAAACTTCTTTCCTTTATAAATTACCCAGTCTTGAGTAATTATTAGCAGTGTGAGAAGGAACTAATACATATACTAAACAGAGACAGAGAAAATTTGGGATTTTGGGGGGTGCTCTGTGAGTTTTCTTTTAAAATCATAATTGTAAAAAGTGTGTTTAATGTTAAACACAAATATATGCTCATTCTGTTTTTGATAAAGCTTGAGATACAAGCACATGTGAAATATTTAGTTTATATAAGTAAAATAGTTTAAGCTCTTGGCCTACTGCTAATATACCCTTTAAGATGTTTTAAACTATCACAATGTTCATGTAATTATATATTCAGAATTCTAGGATGCCTGTCTACAGGAGTATCAATCTTTTTAAACAGTACTTCATTTTATATTATTAATATTTCATTTATAGCTACATCCAATTCTTATTGTTGAGTTCTCATTTAAGGAAAATAACAGTTTATGTAAATAAATAGAAGAATGATGAATTGAGGCAGTGTGTATTAATATATTATACAGGATATTACATAAATTTGACTGGGAATGACAAAATCATAGCCTTTTTCTCTTTTTAAATATTCTTTATGTGATCATAGTTGCTGACTTTTCACTAGATGGCAATATTGCATTACATGTACGTTAAAAATAAACACATCTATATAATCACAATCCTCTTCTGAGAAAATAATACTCACAGAGAAGTTTAAACATAATACTTTCTGTCCACTATTTTCAACTTTAGTTGAATTTATGACCAAAAAATCTGGTTTTCAACTTATAAAAGCCAATATACCTAAATTTTTATGTCTTTGTTTTTATTCATATTCATTATTGAAGTTCTTTGAACTTTCCCTCTACACTGTTTTGGTGTGAATGTCAAAGTGACACATGAGTGGCATGACATTATTATCCTGTTTAGGAAAAATATTTTCTTTTTAAAAACTGCTTTAAGCTAATTATCTTGAGCCACTTAATGGTTTTCCTCATCTTACTTGAATCTCTCATCATTTAAAACAGGTGATCTTCCTTAAAAAGCTCTTGTTCTTTGGCTTCCATTGCAATACAAGCTTGTGACTAATTTTTTCTTTCTACTACTATTCAATTATTTTGTTCAATTTTTTTCTCCTCTAACTTGCAGCTTCAAAGTTCCAAACTTTCCTGAAGTGGTGGTGTCTACTTTAGTGAGTTTATTTTCATTTTTTAACTTTAAGTTCAGGGGTACATCTGCAAAATCTGCATGGTTGTTACATAAGTAAACATGTTTCATGGGAGTTTATTGTACAGATTATTTCATCACCAAGGTATTAAGCCTAGTATCTATTAGATATTTTTCCTGATTCTCTCCCTTCTCCCACCCTCTGCCCTCTGATAGACCCATCTGTGTCCACATGTTTTAACAATTTAGCTCCCACTTATAAGTGAGAACATGTGGTATTTGGTTTTCTGTTTCTGTGTTAGTGTGCTAAGTATAATGGCCTCCAGCTTCATGCACGTCCCTACAAAGAACATGATCTCTTTCTTTTCTTTTTTTTTTTTTTTTTTGAGACAGAGTTTCACTCTTGTTACCCAGGCTGGGGTGCAATGGCATGATCTCGGCTCACCGCAACTTCCACCTCCTGGGTTCAAGCAATTCTCCTGCCTCAGCCTCCTGAGTAGCTGGGACTACAGGCGTGCACCACCATGCCCAGCTAATTTTTATATTTTTAGTAGAGACTGGGTTTCACCATGTTGGCCAGGATGGTCTCCATCTCTTTGACCTCGTGATCCACCCGCCTCAGCCTCCCAAAGTGCTGGGATTATAGGTGTGAACCACTGCACCCGGCCTGATCTCTTTATCTTCTATGGTTGCATAGTATTCTGGTATATATGTACCACATTTTCTTTGTCCCGTCTACCTTTGATGGGTATTTAGGTTGATTTCTTGTATTTGCTATTGTGAATAGTGCTGCAGTGAACATACATGGTCATGTGTCTTTATCATAGAATTATTTGTACTCCTTTGGGTATATACCCAGTAATGAGATTGCTGGGTTGAATAGTAATTCTGTTTTTAGGTCTTTGAGGACTAATCACACTGTCTTCCACAATGGTTGAACTAATTTACACTCTCACCAACAGTGTATAAGCATTGCTTTTTCTCCACAAACCTCGCCAGCATCTGTTAATTTTTGACTTTTTAATAATTACCATTCTGACTGGCATAAGATGGTATCTCATTGTGGTTTTCATTTGCATTTCTCTAATGAATAGTGATGTTGAGTTTGTTTTATATATATGATTGTCAGCTGCATGTATGTCTTTTTTTGAAAAGTGTCTGTTCGTGTTCTTTGCCCAATTTTTAATGGGGTTGTTTGTTTTAATCTTGTAAATTGTTTCAAGTTCCTTATAGATGGTGGATATTAGACCTGTTTCAAATGCATAGTTTGCAAAAATTTTCTCTCATTCTGTAGGTTGTCTGATTATTCTGTTGATAGTTTCTCTTGCTGTGCAGAAATTTGTTAGTGTAATTAGATCCCATTTGTCAATTTTTGCTTTTTTTTTGCAGTTGCCTTTTGGTATCTTCATGAAATTTTTTCCCATGCCTATGTCCTAAATGATACCATTCTTTGGCTGTCTTTCAGGATATTTATAGTTCTGAGTTTTATATTTAAGTCTTTAATTCATCTTGAATTAATTTTTGTGTATGATGTAATGAAGGAGTGCAGTTTTAACCTCCTGCGTGTGGCTAGCTAGTTATTCCAGCACCATATATTTTATAGGGAATTCTTTTCTTTTAACTTGTTTTTGTCAGATTTGCCAAAGATCAGATAGTTGTAAATGTATAGTCTTATTTCTGAGTACTTTATTCTGTTCCATTGGTCTATGTGTCTGTTTTTGTACCAGTACCATGCTCTTTTGTTTACTGTAGCCCTGTAGTATAGTTTGATGTCAGGTAGTGTGATGCCTCCAACTTTGTTCTTTTTGCTTAGGGCTGTCTTGGCTATACAGTCTCAAAATAAAGAGATGAAGGAAGATTTACCAAGCAAATGGAAAGAAACAAGAAAACAGCAGGGGCTGCAATCCTAGTCTCTGATCAAACAGACTTTAAACAAACAAAGGTCAAGGAAGACAAAGAAGGGCATTATATAATGGTAAAGGGATCAACACAACAAGAAGGGCTAAATATCCTAAATATATATGCACCCAATATAGGAGCACCCAGATGCGTAAAGCAAGTTCTTAGAGGCCTACAAGGATAAACTTTTTATAACACTATGAACACGTAACTATTTCTTCTTTTTTTCAGATTTAGTGCTACCTTTAGGGAAGTGTGATACACTACTATTCATGAGTTATATATAATGGAATATTTTAGATGTTTTGCAAATGTCAAGAATAATAAAACAAAAAGCAAACAAAACTTTTAAGCTTCCATTAACTGTAATGTTGCTTCCTGAGAGAGCAAAATGCTTCAGGATTGACATGGTTCTAGTAGACTTGAGAAAGTTGTACTATAATGAAGAGGGGTATTAATTAATGAATGTCTTAATTTTCTTAAACAAGTGGCAGTGTAATTGCTGTAGTAGCACTCATTGAATTAGATCTGCACCATTGTCTTTAGGACAATAAACACTTTAAAACGTATTACTGAATTAAAATATTTTATGCACATATAAAAATGTATGTTTTATATAACTTTATGTATTACCTTATTCTGTTTGTTTCTGTAGATGGAAGTATATCATGTACACTTCTGTACATTTTATTTTTCACTTGATTACAATTTTGAGATACTTCCAGATCAGCACATGTAGGTTCAACTCATTTTCAATGCTGTGTAGTATTTCCAGTATGAATTCAACCATTGCTATCAATATATATTTAATTTTTTTCTTATTTTTTCAGTCTTGTAATAAGTCATGTCATAATTAATAACATGTAATTATGGTTTTTGCATTTTCATGCTAGTTTATCTGTAGAATAGAATCTTGAATATAAAATGGCTATGCTAAAGGGAAAAAGGTATTATTGGATAATAAAAAACCATTTGATTAATATCTTTATGGGGTCATTAGAATGGTCAGTCTCCTTTACATGAAATAAATTTCTTAAAATTAGTGTACTGTAAAATGAAGTTCTCAATGGACTAAAATAAGGAAGTAGTTCACTTCAGAAAACATATGCAAATGCATAGAAACATTTTCTACACAAAACTGCCTCCGAAATCTAGAGGATCATTAGGTCATGGTAAGTGAACATAAGGATACATTTCTGAGTAATAGGAGCTAGCATACTTATGTGAGGGATCAGAAAATGCTAACTTTGAAATAGACTTTTTATTGTTATTAAAATATTATTTTACAAGAAGCTGATTATCTGTCATATTGGATTAAAACCAATTTAAAAAATAGAAACGGAGATACAGAAAGCATAAATGACTTGCTCATGTTGACACAGTTCATCATCCTCCTGCTCCTCAGATCAATGAACTTTCCAATGCACTGCCTTGTTTTTCTTATGCCTAAGAAGTTTGTAAACAGTGTCACTGCATGGAGTTGTTTAGGTTATTCATTAAACAAAGATACCAGGCTAAAGAGGCAAATAGGGACAAAAATTCAGCCTACACACTACTCGCCAAGCCATGTGCTCATGGAATCTACCTGTCTTTTTAGTTCACTAAGTTTCTCCCAGGGCTAGTCAAGGCCTTGTTTACAAGTTTTAGGGGAATTTTTCTTTTTTTTCTTTTTAAGAAGCAGTGGGTTTAGGATGTTCCCATTCTCCTATAAAAAAGCAGTAATTTTTAAGGAGTATGTACTCTGGCTATAGTGAGAGAATAAAGGTGCACTATTTTACTTTCTTAATGTGGATTATAAGAGCTAAGGATTAGGCCTGGTCTCTTATGCATTGGAGGGTGACTTTTTCCATGTTACCATATTCAATATATAGCAGAGCTTAAAGACTAGGTGTGTGTCTTTTCTGAGCTTGTGAGTCTGTATTACTCTCTGATGAGGAAATAATTGAGAGGTTAACAAGCATATCAAAAGAAAATCAAGATCAATCTGAAATAGCATCAATATAAACGTTTTCCATTTCCATATAGTTCCTATTTCAAGTCTTTTTTTTTTTGAGAAGGAGTCTCACTCTGTCGCCAGGCTGGAGTGCAGTGATGCGATCTCGGCTCACTGCAACCTCTGCCTCCCAAATTCAAGCAATTCTCCTGCCTCAGCCTCCCGAGTAGCTGGGACTACAGGCACGCGCCACCACGCCCAGCTAATTTTAGTGTTTTTTTTTTTTTTTTAGTAGAGATGGGGTTTCACCATGTTGGCCAGGATGGTTTTGATCTCTTGACCTCATGATCCGCCTGCCTCAGCCTCCCAAAATGCTGGGATTACAGGCGTGAGCCACCGCGCCCGGCCCTGTTTCAAGTTTTTGGAGTATACCTTTTGTAAATTTTCTGAGTATTTACAAATTAATAATTAAAATATTCACTTGGATGTTTCTAGAAGACAGCTAAAACACAATTTCAAAATGTCATGCCTTAATTTTGTAGTTCATTAGAGCTAAAAAATAAAGGCTACTAATGCATATTTTAAATTTGCAAAAGTCATGGTAATTTTCAGATTCAATAAGGTGACACGCCATAAAATTCACTACATCTTTATAATCATCAACAGCAACGGCAGCAGCATCATTATCTCTAATTGACTTCCAGATTCATATATTCCACTGTTGCTCTGACATCTTCACTTGTACATCTCAAATATCTCAAATTAATGGTCCAGTATAGACAGAATTATTGATTACTCTCCTCCAGTCTATCCATTCCTTAGTCTCCCCCATCCTGTCTAGTCACTCAGGCCCAAATTATGTACATAATCTATAAGTCATCCTTTTCCTTTACCATTCACATTTAATTTGTCCTCAAGTCTATAGGCATTATCTTCAACATATACCTCAAACTCTCCATCATGTAGTCCAATCTAAAATCATCACTTTCCTGGACCACCTCAATAGCCTCCTAACTGGTCTTTTTTTCTTTCACTATTGACTGTCTTAAAACTAATTGTCACACTGCAGCCACAGTGATTTTTTAAAGGCAAATTCGACTACATCAACACTATTCAAAACTCTTCAATCACCATGTGACAGTCTGCCTACTTCTCCAGGCTTGCACTCCCCTCCTCATTCTTTTTTTTTTTTTGAGACGATGTCTTGCTCTGTCGCCCAGGCTGGAGTGCAGTGGCTGGAGCTCGTCTCCCAAGTTCATGCGATTATTTTGCATCAGCCTTCCGAGTAGCTGGGACTACAGGTGGATGCCATCATGCCCGACTAATTTTTGTATTTTTAGTAGAAACAGGGTTTCACCATGCTGGCAAGGCTGGTTTAGAACTCCTGACCTCGGAATCCACCCACTTCAGCCTCCTGAAGTGCTAAATGCTGGGATTACAGGCATAAGCCATCACACTCGGCCTCATTCTTTATATTTGAGTGACACAGTCCTTTATTCAAGTCTTCAAAATGTACCAATCACTGCCTTACACTGAGACCATTATGTATGACATTCCCTCTGCCTGGGCTTCTCCTTGTCTCTTTTCTTTGTGTTGCTTAACTCTTACTTACCTTTATATCACAGTTTAAGTGTCATCCTCAGAAAGCCTCTCTGTATCCTTCATTCTAAATTAAGTTAATCCTGTTATTTTCTCTTTATAAAGCCCTATTATTTAAAAATATTATTTATCACAGTTTATACTCCCTATGTATTTGTGAGACTGTTTATTTAATGAGGATTTTCCACACCATATTATATGTTTTACGGGTACTGAAACAATAAATAGTCCACTTGCTTCATAAAAGAGCAACAGTGTTTTTCAATTACTTCTCCTAGTAAATTCAAACTTTCTAGTCTGCTTTTCAATGTCCCTTTTCAATTAACTTTCCCCATCTGGCAGTGCTTACTTGCAAAGGAGAGAAGCAGAGAAGATTAAAAGCAACATGTAGTGAGAGTCTTCCAAGTACCCAGCCATGTGCTAGATATATTTACTTACACATTCTAATTTAATCCTCATCATAATCTTCCTGAAAGATGCATTATTGCGGCTACTTTTACAGATAAAAAAACTGAGTTTGAGATGGTAAGTAATTTGTGTGAAATCTGGAATGTAAACCTAAGTATGAATAATATCTTATAACCTTTATTCCTGCATTGCAGGCAAACTAGGCTGCTTGCCATACCTTATACACACATGACTCATATAGGAGCATTTCCCTCTTCTTATCAGAAACACTGAAGTTTAGGGATGAACCATACCATGTATAAAACCCATTTTCCAATGAGTTAACAAAAACGTAAAAAAAGAATATATAAAGAGAGAGAGAAATAGAAGACAGATGTGCAACATTAATAATTATTGAGTATAAATTAAGGAGATATCAGTGCTTATTGTACTATATTCCTCCAATTCTTTTCTGCAGGGTTGAAATATTATAAAATTAAATGTAAAAAGCAAAAAGAAGAGATGCATAATTATATTAACTACATGCAATACATAGGCCTTGTTTAGATCTAGATTTAAACAAAGAGAATGAAGAAGTCAGCTTTGAAACAATTGGGGAATTTGAACATTAATGGGCTATTAGAAGATATTAACAAAATATTATTTTGTTAGGTATTATAATGCTGTGATTAAATTTATAAAAGAGAAATTCTACCTCTTAATGATACATATTGAAATAGTCACAGGTGAAATACAATGTCTTGGATTGGCTTCCAAATAGAATAGTTGTAGGGGTGAGGAGATTAAATAAAACTGGCCATTTGTTGATTAAATTTTAAGCTAGGTGATGGGTACCTGAAGGTTCATTATATTCATCAGGTTATTTTTGTATATGTGGGAAATTTTTCATAATAAAAATTTAGAAAAAGTTCATTTACCCTGAGTCTCAAATAACTTAAATGACCCACATAATATCTCCATTTTAGACTCCTTTTAAAAATTGCCAACAGCATAAAGCTAATAGGCGCAATTTCCAAATTGTGTTTGGCAATATGCTAATAATGTCAGTGCACTAGTAGTGATGTTTTTCCAAGATAAGGTGCTATATAAATTGAATTTGCCACCATTAAAAAAGACTAGCAGTACTTATTCTCACTCATCTGAAGAATATAGAAAAAATTCAACTTTTGAAAAATGAAAAAAGAAGTAAGACAGGGCATCCAAGTGTTTCAGCAATTATCCTGAAGATCAGAAATCCTTATGTGTATAGGCACATAATATTTTGTAGTGATAAAAGTAGTGAGATATTTTTGTTATAAAGATTATATTGATTTTAGCAGAAATGTAATATTAGTCCAAAGATAAAATTTATCAACTTTTTTGCATAAAGTTTCATATTATTTTAATTGATAAATTTGGATCAAGTCAATGAGAACACTGGAATATATTAGCATTGACTATTCTCAATTGGAGTGAGATATATTTAGTGAGGCTACATTTTGTTCAGGGTTCTCCACAGAAACAGAACCAATAGGACATAACTAGCTAAAGCTGGACAGACAGACAGGTAGGTAGGTAGGTAGGTAGGTAGATAGATAGATAGATAGATAAAAGGTATATATAATGAGACTGTACTCCCACAGTTATCACAGTTACGGAGGCTGAAAAGTACCGAGATATGCCATACACAAGCTGGAGAAACAGGAAAGTCAGTGATGTTATTTAGTCCCAAAAGTCTGAGAACTAGAGGAACCGATGGTGCAACTCTCAGTCTGAAGACAATGGCGTGAGAACCAGGTGAAGGGGAAAGCCGATGAAAGTCCTGAAGTCTAAAGTCCCCTGAATCTGAAGCTTTGATATCCAAGGGCAAGAGAATATAGATGACCCAATTCCAGAAAATAGAGAAAACTAACCCTTCCATCACCATTTTGTTCTATCTGGACTCTCAATGGATTGGATGATGCTTGCCCACACTTCTTTACTTACTCCACTGTTTCAAATGATAATCTCTTCTGGAGATATCTTCACAGTACATCCAGAAATGGTTTCATCACTTATCTGGGTATCTTTCACACAGTTGAGTTGACACATAAAGTTAACCATTGCTGGTTACCTCTCAATTTAGATCCCAACATAACTGTCAAATTAATGTAACAGATTGTTATCTAATTGACAACTTTGATTTTCACAGTTTTATAAATAAAGTTATTTCACATAGCCAGGTGGACTGAAATATTGCCTAGTCTTTGCTCATAGGCTCAGAAATATCAACATATATACAGGACTCACTCACATATTTATGTCTGCAATTCTAAGATTGCCTTCTTTGTGTCAAAACAGTTGGCATTTAAGTCCATTAGTTCCTTAAGAAACTGTAAAACTGAGAGGACAAATTCTTGATTATTTTAATATAGCCTGAGGTTTGCAATACAAAGTCAACTACAGAAAATTAAGCATGATTCATATACTCATCAAAGTCTGAATCTTTACTAAAATGATAACAATATAACAAATAGCTCTGCATTTTAAAAAAATCTTTTTTTTTTTTGGATTTGAAGCAGTTCTGCAGGATAAAATACGCTGTTTTTGCGTCCATCTAGCTGATCAAACTGTCTAGTTTTAGAAAATTTCTACACATCTTTTGTAATGATAAACAATGTTTTTAAGTTATTTCTATTCTAATATTTTCTTATATGAGTTAAAAAGTAAGATATTCTATGTTTTTAGATATTTTCTCATATGAGGAAGAAATTATGATGTTGTAAGTTACTGGAGAAGACTGACAAATTTGAGCTTTCTAATGTGCTGCGGGTTTTTTTGTTTGTTTTTTGGTTTTTTTTGCCCAAAGAACTTCCTCAACTCTGGTTTCTTAATTTGTACTCAGCCTTTCGGTTTTACATTAATTGTTATCTCCTCAAAAAGTCCTCTACTGTAGGGCAATGGCAACTCCCTATCTGTACCATTATACTTGGCAAACTCTACGATAATTACCTATCTATGTTTCTATATTCCCTATTGGACTGTGAAGTCATTGAGGATGGATTCTATTTCTTATTTTTTCCTTATTCTCTTGTATGTAACTTTAAGCTTAAAAAATAGCAAGTGCTCAATACATTTTAAGAAGTTAACACATTTTAAAGCCAATGGATTGACAATGAGCTTCAGACATTGTAGCAGATAAATTAAAATGATATTTCTGAATAAGAAGGAATATGTTTTAGTGCTCTTCAAAATATGCTTACTTACTCTCTCTATGATTAATGTCAGTCCTGATTGCTTTTACTACACTATTTTTTTTTTTTTTTTTTTTTTTTGAGACGGAGTTTCGATCTTGTTACCCAGGCTGGAGTGCAATGGCACGATCTCGGCTCACCGCAACCTCCGTCTCCTGGGTTCAGGCAATTCTCCTGCCTCAGCCTTCTGAGTAGCTGGGATTACAAGCACACGCCACCATGCCCAGCTAATTTTTTGTATTAGTAGAGACGGGGTTTCACCATGTTGACCAGGATGGTCTCGATCTCTTGACCTCATGATCCACCTGCCTCGGCCTCCCAAAGTGCTGGGATTACAGGCTTGAGCCACCGCGCCCAGCCTTTTACTACACTATTAAAAAAACATTTGTTATTCTAGCTATGTCACCATGGTGACTGAAAACACTATGTTACCATATTTACTGGTGATACCATAAATTGTTCTCAGAAGACTTCTCTCTTTACAGCTGATTACAAGATGCAAAACACATAGATGCTTCTACTGTCTAAATGAGTGGTGGTGTATAAATGACTATTTATATCAAAATATTAAGGCTTAGATTTGGCATTATGTTTTATATAATTTAAAAATTCCTTTAATGGGAAGATATAATGTACTGACTCTTGGATAGATGAAAGGCAGAACTGGGATAGGGTAACAGCAATCTACAGCTATAGAAGGCAGCTCACATATGGCAAGCTGGTTGATGTTAGCTGTTTTGCAGGCTCCCTGTGGATTGACTAATTTGAACAATTCCATGGGCTTCAGGGCGTAGGGGCTGCCCATATTTGTCTGGTACTTGGCGCTAAAATAATTAGAAAGGGTGCGTAGTGGCCAGGCGTGTGAGAGTCCACTGAGGACAGTAATTGAGATTTGGACTTCAGGAGCATCTCAGATAAAGGACATTTACAGAACTCTAGCCAGGACCTCAAAACTGGGTCAAGACAATATATATTTTTTAAACCCTATATTATACATTAGATCAATGACTTAAATAGAATTTAAGTTGATTACACAACGCATAGTCTGTATTAATGAATGAGAAGTAATTGTATGAAGAGTAAAGATCATTGGCTAAAACAAATTACATACTAAAGGCTACGTTTTGATGACAGAATTTTCCTTTAAAGTCTTTCAGTGACTTTCCATCCACCTATCTTGCAATCATTCCTTTTTAAGCGTTTTCTCCAAAGCTTTTATAATTGATAAATTATACATATTGAAGATATACAACTTGATCTTTTACACACATTTACATTGTGAAATGATTGCTACAATCAATTTAATTAACCTACCTACCGTCTCACATAGTTACCTTTTCTTGGTGTTGAGAATATTTAAAATCTACAATCTTAGCAAATTTCAAGTGTACAATACAGTTTTTACTTATTCTTATTTTTACTTGAAAGCTTTCTTTTACTCAAATATTAAACCAAGATGTAACTTATATCCCTATGCATTTTAATCCTCTCTTTTTGCTTCAGGGAAGTCAGCTTCCCCTCAGTCCCATTATCTTTATTGTTATAATATTTTATTATTGGTTTAGGCAAGTGTCATCTCAAACTTAGTGTAAGAGTGACTTCAAGGAACTTATTAAAACTGCAGATTCCTGTGCCATACTCCCAGATATTTTGATTCTACAAGTCTGTGGAAATTCTCAGGTATCTACATTGTTAAAGGATTACCAAGTTCTTCCAGAAGTAATAATGTTAAAGAGACATAAACTGACATCTATTATCATTATTCGTTCATGAAAGGAAGGGCATTTTAGGGCTGGGTGCCGTGGCTCATGCCTGTAATCCCAGCACTTTGGGAGGCCGAGGTGGGTGGATCACCTGAGGTCAGGATACTAGACTGGCCAACACAGTGAAACCCCATCTCTACTAAAAATACAAAAATTAGCCAGGTGTGGTGGAGGGCACCTGTAATTCCAGCTACTCGGAAGGCTAAGGCAAAAGAATTGCTTGAACCCAGGAGATGGAGGTTACAGTGAGCTGAGACAGCGACATTGCACTCCAGCCTGGGCAATAAGAAGGAAACTCTGTCTCAAACAACAACAACAACAACAACAACAACAACAAAACAACAAAAACTTGAATATATTTAACTAATGAAAAACTTGCCACATTATGTTCCAAAATGAGAAAAATATCTGCCTGCTAACAGCAGCCTCAGAAGATTATAATGTAGCTGGTCTGTTTTAGGTCTTGTCTTTTGCCATCTGATGCCAGAACACCAAATCAAGCAACTCATTTAGTCTATACTTACAGATTACTGTGGTCAGAAAACGTTTTCTCTGTAGTAGTCAACCACCTTGCAAGGAGATATCTGTCAGAATGAGGGCTTGGGCTGAGATCAGAAGTCTAGATATATTTGTGAGGTCAAATATAAGTGAGACGTGTGAGTACAACAAGGTCAAGGGATACGCCTTTTAAAAGACTGGAAAACGGAGTCGTTAATTGAAAGTTCGAATAAGTAAGTGCCAACTTCAGGAAGAAAGGACAAAGAGGACATATGTATCATCACCAAATGACAAATCCACATCGCTATCTCATGGATAGTAAGTTGACAGAAATTTAAGCAGCAAATAATCACAAGAGATATGGGCAGATAGTAAGAAAGGAAGCTCTGGTAAGATCTGACTGATATTGTTGACACAGTAATGGGGATACGAAAGATCAGGAGCAGAAATCTAAACAATGACCACATGGTATGAGCCTGAGAAAATGAGATGCCAATCTCAGGGAAGTTCCAACATCATGACTGATACTACTGATCAGTGAAACAACCATCTCATACTTTATAGAATTAATCATAGAATTTTCAAGGAGACGAAATTTTCAGATTCATTCAGATAAGCTTACCCCACGAAGCTTAGAAGATTTGAGTACTATAGAAACAAGGTGCCAAATGGGTGTTTACAATTGCATTTAATGTATTCCAAACTATCACACATATTCATTCAGTTGGTCAAATAGAATAATTAAACCTTTACTGATTGAAAATCGATGCATTAGAAGATGTATATAGGATAACATATTCTAGTAGAAGAAGCAGCAAATGTTCAATACCAATTACAATGCATGGCAATCCAAATGAAGGATTAAAAACAGTAAACCATACTGTCATACTCTAGTAAATGATATACATGATCTGATTAGGGTTAAATATACTGATATGAACAGAGAAGCTTCAGAAACAAGAGGATTCATGGATGGATAGAGGAAAGAATAGATGGATTGTATGCTATAAAGTAAATATAATTAAAGGTTAATTGTAGAATATAAGAGGTGGGTATTTTTTCTATGACAATAAGTAAATTGACATATAGGTGTTGGTAGAACTTAAATATGCAGAAAAAGGAGGGGGCTTTAGTGAGGGAAAAGGGGGAAAGAAAGAAGGAATTATCTTCAAGAGGAAGAGTAAGCACAAAAGGAGAAAATTGGAAAATTTTAAACAAGTATAGCGGATTTAAAAACATCTAGAATATTTGGGTAGAAGAGTAGGCTAAGGGGTAGTTGAGAAGTAGGTTGAGATCAGATTATGTAGAGTTTTCAATCTTTAATAAACAGTTTATTTTTTAGACATTAGGAATTTAAATAATTAGTTCATTGGCAATAACTGACTAATATACTCCTGTTACCTTTTTCTCACTTTATTTATATGACCATGCCTCACATTTTTCCTGAAAAAAAAAAAAGATAAACTTTAGTAGTAGTTTAGTAGCTCATCATCATCATTCCTGTCTAACTGTACCTTCAGAATCTACTCCCATGCCTAGTCTTGATAGGGCAAATGGAAAAAACAAACAAACAAACAAAAAACCCATAGCAGAGCACTTTGACAATTGGAACCATGAAGAAAAACCTGCCTCCTGGGAACTATAAACCTGAAGAAATGCAGCCAGTACTGTTAAATGTAGCACTGAAGTATGTAAGGGATGAAAAAGAAGTATTCATACTTAATTCTCTACCTGTCTTCCTAATAGCTGGTGCTTCCAAGTGGTCAAACCTAACTAGAAGTTATTCAGTAAGAGAGCTCATTTAAGGGAAACCTCCCAGGGCACGTAACACGGCAGAGAAGAATTGAAAATGCATGGGGTGTGCAGATGGAGAACAACCTGCATGTTACTATTTTCCTTCTCCTTTTAGAGAAAGAAGTATTCCTTTCCTCTATTGCCTTGATGAACAAATTTAGTTCTGTCCTTGAATCCACAAGCTCTTACCTGCTTCAGGATCTTAAACCATCAATTATTTTTAAGGTTTTAATTGAACAATAAATACATTATATATCCTGGTTTCAAAGGATACCAAGATCACTCTCCCCAAAGAATAAAAAGGTGTTATCAGTATTCTGTATGTCCTTCCAAACCTTTAACCTCTTCTTTTTCTATATCTTTATACTTTATTTTTATACTTAAACAGAGATACACACACACGTGCAAACACAAATCCATAATTATTTTTCTGAAAACTCTTAGAAAAATATTTGCGATTTCTTCAGCTTTTACATAAGAAATAAGGTACAAAAACTGCATATTATGTAACACTTTCTAATAAACAATATAGGTTTGGTAACTGGTAAAGCATGACCCAAGACAAAGGAGAAGCAAATAGATAATGCCAAAGAATATTTGTTGAATGAGTAGCTGTTGCATTTAGATTGGGTAGTGGGCCTGAAGAAAGTTGAAGTGTTGTCATTATAAGTATAGTGACAGGAAATACTGATAATGATATCTATGAAATGAAGAAGGGAGAAATGTGTGACAAATGGCCATGATCTCTCTGGCTTAGGAATATAAATGCTTATTTTTCTTTCTCATGAGTGTGTGAGTTGGTGGGATACGATTCATGCTACAGTTTCTGGTTCAGTTATGCTTTACATGTCTCAATAAAGGGGCCAGCCTAAAAAGGCAATGTCTGCCCAATACATATCTTTCCATGGTAATGGCAGATGTGCAAGATATCAAGCACAGTCCTACGTGTACATTTCAAACCTATCTTGACTCATATTTACTTATATACCATTTTCCTAAGTATGTCACATGACCAAAGCTAAAACCAAAGGGCAGAAAAATGTACTGTGCCAGCCATAATACAATGGCAATGGTATGGGTACAAGTACTCCTATAGAGGGATTAAGTAAAATAATTCAATGTTGCTGTGGGTGTTAACTATCTAGAAAAATATCATTTTTTGCAAGTTTTTCTTATTTTTAGTTTTAGTGGTACTTTATTAGTCAGGGTTAGAGGGACAGAACTAATATGATAGATGTATATATGAAGAGGAGTTTATTAGGGGAATTGACTCACATGATTACAAGGTGAAGTCCCACAATCGGCCGTATGCAAGCTGAGGAGCCAGGAAGCTGGCCAGTCTGAGTCCCAAAACTTCAAAATTAGGGAAGATGACATAGTGCAGCCTACAGTTTGTGGCCCAAGAGCCCCTGAAAATCACTGGTGTAAGTCCAAGCGTCCAAAAGATGAAGAACTTGCAGTCATGTTCAAAAGCAGGAAGCATCTAGCATGGGAGAAAAATGAAGGCCAGAAGACTTAGCCAGTCTAGTCTTTCCTCGTTCTTCTGCTCTCGTTTATTCTGGCTGTGCTGGCAGCTGGTTAGATTGTACCCATCCAGATTCAGTGTGGGTCTGCCTTTCCCAGTCCACTGACTCAGATATTAGTCTCCTTTGGCAATACCCTCACAGACACACCCAGGAACAATCCTTTGCATTCTTCAATCCAATCAAATTGACACTCAATAGTAACCAACACAGGTACATAGCAGGTATATATATTTATGGGACACATGAGATATTTTGATACAGGCATGTAATGTGTAATAATCACATCATAGAAAATGGGGTATCCATTCCCTCAAGTATTTATTCTTTGTTACAAATAATCCAATTATACTAACTTAATTATTTTTAAATTTACAAGTAAATTATTTTGAATATAGTCACCCTGTTGTGTTACCACATAATATGTATTATCCACTCTTTCAAACTATTTATTGTACCCATTAACCATCCCCACCTGTTCCACACTTTCCACTACACTTCTCAGCCTCTAATAGCCATACTTCTACTCTCTATTTGCATACATTGAATTGTTTTGATTTTTACATCCCACAAATAATTAAGAACATGTGATGTTTGTCTTTCTGTGCCTGGGTTATTTCACTTAACATAATTATCTACAGTTGCCTCCTTGTTGCTGCAAATGACAAGATCTTGTTCTTTTTTAAAAAAACAGAGTCTCGCTCTGTTGCACAGGCCAGAGTGCCGTGATCTTGGCTCACTGCAATCTCCACCTCCTGGGTTCCAGTGATTCTCCTGCCTCAGCCTCCCAAGTAGCTGGGATTACGTGCATGCCACCATGAACAGCTAAATTTTGTATTTGTAGTAGGGAAAAGGTTTCACCATGTTGGCCAGGCTGGTCTTGAACTCCTGACCTCAAGTGATCCTCCTGCCTCTGCCTCCCAAAGTGCTGGAATTACAGGCCTGGGCCGCTATGCCTGGCCATCATTCTTTTTATGGCTGAATAGTACTAAATTGTATATAAGTACCACATTTTCTGTATCCATTTATCTGTTAAAGGACACAAGTTTTCTTTTTAAATATTGCCTGTTGTGAACACTGCTGCAACAAACATTGGATATTTTTATTTCTATTTTTTAGGTATACACCAAGCAATGGGATTTCTGGATAATATGGTAGCTCTATTTTTAGATTTTGAAAGACTCTTAAAACTATTCTTCATAGTGGTTTTACTAATTTACATTCCCACCAAGAATTTATGAGTGTTCCCTTTTCTCCACATCCTCTCCAGCATTCGTTATTGCCAGTGTTTCGGATAAAAGCCATTTTAACTGGGGTGAGATCATATCTCTTATTGTAGTTTTGATTTGCATTTCTCTGATGAACAATGATCTTGAGTGCCTTTTCATGTCTGTTTGCCATTTGTATGCTATGTTTTCAGAAAAGTCTACTTAAATATTTTGTCCATTTTTAAATCAGATAATGAGATATTTTTTTCCTGCAGGGTGGTTTGAGCTTCTTATATAATCTGGTTATTAATTCCTTGTCAGATGGGTAGTTTTCAAATATTTTTCTATTCTGTGGGTTGCCTCCTCACTTTGTTGATTGCTTTCTTTGCTGTGCAGAAGCTTTTTAACTTGATGTTATCCCATTTGTCCATGTTTTCTTTGATTGGCTGCGTTTGTGGGGTATTACTCAATAAATTTTTGCCCAGACCAGTGTCCTGGAGAGGTTCTTGAATGCTTTTTGTAGGAGTTTCATAGTTTGAGGTTTACATTTAAGTCCTTAATTCATTTTGATTTGATTTTTTGCATATGGCAAGAGATATAAATCAAGTTCCCTTTTTCTGCTTATGTATATCCAGTTTTCCCAGGACCATTTACTCAAGAGACAGTCCTTTCTCCAATGTAAGTTCTTGGCACTTTTGTTAAAAATGAGTCTACTGTTGCTATCTGGATTTGTTTCTGGGTTCTCTATCTTGTTCCATCGGTTTGTGTGTCTGTTTTTATGCCAGTATTGTGCTATTTTGGGTACTATAACTGTAGTATAATTTCAAGTCAGGTAATATGATTTCTCTTTTGTTCTTCTTTCTAAGGATAGCTTTGGCTAGGCTCTTCTGGGTCTTTTGTGGCTCCATATACATTTCAGGAGTGTTTTTTTCTGTTTCTTTGGAGGATGCCATTGATATTTTTATAGAGGTTGCATTGAATCTGTAGATAACTTTGGGTAGTATAGACATTTTAATGATATTGATTCTTCAAATCTATGAACATAAAATGAATATCCATTTGTAGGTTGATCTTGTATACTAAACTTTACTGAATTTATCAGTTGTAATAGTTTTTTTGGTGGAGTCTTCAGGTTTTTCCAAATATAAAGTTATATAGACTGCAAAAAAAAAGATAATTTGACTTTTTTCCATTCCAGTGTAGATGTCCCTTATTTCTTTTCCTTGTCTGTTTGCCCTAGCCAGCACTTCTGGTACCATGCTGAGCGGCAGTGGTAACTGACTTTCTTGTCATGCTCTAAACCTTAGAGGAAAGGGTTTCAGGTTTTCACAATTTAGTATGATACTATGTGCAAGTCTGTCAGATACGACTTTTATTTTGTTGAAGTATATTTCTTCTATACCAAGTTTTTTTCAGGGTTTTATCATGAATGGACTTAGAATTTTATCAAATGAGTTTTCAGCATCATTTGAAATGATCATATGGTTTTTGTCCTTTATTCTTTTGAGATGATATATCATGTTAACTGATTTGGATATGTTGAAGCCTTCTTGCATCCCAAAGATAAATTTCACTTGGTCATGATTAATCATATTTTGAACATACTGTTGAATTCAGTTTGCTAGTATTTTGTTGAGGATGTGCATCAATATTCATTGGATATATATTTTTAGTTTTATATTTTTTGATATGTCTTTGCCCAATTTTGGTGTCTGGTATTTGTGGTCATTTAGAATGAGTTTAGAAATATCCCATCCTCCTTTATTTTTGGAAAAGATCGAGTAAGATTGGCATTAGTTCTTTAAATATTTGGTAGAACTCAGCAGTGAGTTCATTGGGTCCTAGGCTTTTTTACTTGGAAGTTTTTATTACAGCTTCGATATTTTACTTGGTATTGGTCTGTTCAGGTTACGGATTTTTTCCTGATTCAATTTGGGTAGGTTTTATCTCATTCTAAAGTATCAGTTGCAATGTCTTCTTTTTCATCTCTAATTTTATTAATGTGGGTCTTCTCTCATTTTCCTTAGTCTAGCTATAGGTTTGTCAACTGTGTTTAACTTTTTTAAAAAAACAACTTTTCCTTTCATTGATCTTTTGTAGGTTTTTAAATTTCAATTTAATTTATTTCTTCTTTTATCTTTATTATTTGTTTTCTTATACTAATTTGGGGTTGGTTTGCTCCTGCTTTCTAGTTCTTTAAGATGCATTAAGTGGACATTTAAGGAACCAAATAAAATTACTTAAATGAAGTTATTTTAGATCAAGGTCTATTTGCAAACAAATATTTTGACTTTAAACACATTACTGTGCTGTAGAATTTTGAAACAAAGAGGTATGACAAACTGTGTTCACAGTGCTTACTTGTTGAGTAGAAAAAACACACTTAGGTCCATCCATAGTTTTTATTTTACCTATAATTTCTATTATATCAAAATAAATTAGACAAAATGTACATTATTCTGAAAAATATCAGTGTTCCATTCTATCAGGTCCCGCTTTTTCTGTAAAATGCACAATAGGTCGATGGAGAATCTGAGACTTCATTCAAAAGTAAATTTTACATGCAAGTTTTTATAAGAAATGGTAAAAACTAAAAAATGCAAATTTATATATTATCTTGAAGGAGATAACAATCTGAGATAGTGCAAGTTATTTTTAAGTACCTTAAAATCTTTTTTCCAAACTGAGATCAACTATTTCTTATACCTACATAATAGCCATTTTGAAACTATAATCATTTTCAATAAATATCAAGAAAGTTTGAAGCATATTAAACACAAGAAAATCATATGGAATTGAGATTGCTTTTATAATTTATTGCTCAGATTAATTACATATTCATAAACTCACAGCAGCTATACTGTGAATTTAGAATCAGTTTGCCACATAACATGATGCATATTATTGTGATAGGTTTTTATTATTTTAGAAACAATTTTATACTGAATTTCCAGTTCTGATATGTTATTAGGAATAGTCTAGAATGTTGTAAAATATTAAAATCAAATGTTGTTTGTAGCAAGATAGAAATTGAGATAATATTGCTACAAAAATCATAAATATAGGAGGACTGTTATCCAAACTGAAACTTCATTGTTATACTGACTGCTAGAATGCCACCATATTGGTAAAGAGAATAAAGTACACTACTGGATTAACTAAAACACTAATAGAAAATAACATCAGATAAGAGTAATATTTATTTTTAAACATTACAAAATGCAGCTCAGTATGACTTCTTGGTGTGGACAATATCAATTTATTGTAGATAAATTCTCACATGAAAAAGACTAATCTTTTTAAAATAATATATTCTTTCTTAACATTATAACTCTCATGTTTTTAATGCAAGAGAAATATAGCCTTGTGATATTTTCTCTTTGCATATATTCTAGTAACATCACCAGTTTAAGGACATTCATAAAACATTTACTTGGCCTAAAAAGTTAAAGAAATTCAAATGTATTCATGGTCACAAAGTTTTAAGTTGTATCTATTCTTATAAACAAAATTATTAGATAGTTGGTTAGAATTCTTCATTAAGACAAACATTTCTTTCACTTAGGTTATAATCACAATATTTTTATCTCACAAAAAGTTGTATCTGTAGATTCTGGGAGGATGACAGCAGGATGATCTTTTTCACCCATCTCTCTGAATCCCTGAATGAAAAGAACCAAGTAAGTAGCAAACTAAAAAGTGACTGTCTTCTGAAATGAAGGAGTGAAGAGTATGGCAAACTTTCAACACAAAAAAAAGTTATTTAACTGGATAAAATTATTTTAAAAATAAATTAAAATCTCTGGAGATTATCCTAAGGGCATATAGCAAGAAAGGAAACATTAATTCAGAAAAAAACTACTAATTTGTAGAAGAACATTGAGAATCTATGACCTTTGAGCCATAACCTGTTTGATTATCATTACTTCTTCTGCTTAAATCTGTGTTATGGGTGCTCTACTCCAGAAGGTGTTGCAGGGGTCAGAAGGCTGCCTACTGTTTTTCCCCTGACTCAGCCATGTGTTTCAGAATCTCTACTACAGTCAGATGTGACATAGAGGTCCTGGTCTTTCTTCTGCCACTTGTAACATAGAAGGTCTTTCTCAAGTGCAGCATGCTGAGATTCCTGGAGCTACAATAGTTCTGCCCAAACTTTCTCATTGAGTAGAAGCTCTACCCAAGGAGAGAGAGAGGGGAGAAGACCAGGAGTTGTTATTCCTGACTTCCCCACTCTACCTACTCACAGTAGGGGTTTTACTCTCAAAAAAGTGAGCCACTCTCTCTACACTTAGTTATTGTGTAATGTCCATGGATAGAAGCAAGTCAGAGATGCAGGCCTTGAAGATGAAAATCCTTGCAGCTCTTCCTGAGGCAACTGGCTGTATTTGGAACATAGCTTGGAGAATTTTATGCCTAAGGACGTTGCTGATGATGAAGGAGCTCTCGAAGAAGATAAATTAATGGAAAACTTCTAAATACATGAAACAAACAGCAACAACGAAAAGGGAAGAACAATCAGAAGTTTAACAGAGGGAACCAACAAAAGGGACACATAAGAGCAGTTCTACTGGGTTTAGAGTCAACACTGGGTCCAGCATTTTGCATACACAAAGCTTCACCTGCTCAGGAACAATCAGAGCAGGATATAAAACAGAATTGAAATCATTACTCAAGTTACAAACAAACCTATGAAACCAGGGATGGAGACCTCACAGGCACAAAGGGCTCAAACACAACCTCTGACCAAATACTGGTTGAATAATGAGCTACTCTAAGAGATAATACCAAAAATGCCAGGTTTTAAAAAATAATATCAGTCATACTGTCAGCAGTGGTGAATCCATATGGGACTTCAGCAACTCAGTTCTTGCTTTCTCAGAGGAAATAATTCAGCCAAGGGGCATAAGGCAGAAAGACCAAGGCAAGTTTTGAGCAGGAGCAAGAGTTCATTAAAAAGTTTTAGAGAAATAATAAAAGGAAGTAAAGTACACTCAGAAGAGGGCCAACTGAGCAACTTGAGAGATCCAAGTATTCTGTTCAGCCTTTGACTTGGGGTTTTAAACATTGGCATGGCTCGGGATTTGTCTCTCCTTTCTTGAGTTTTCCTTGGAAAAGGATGTCTACATGTGCAGTGGCCTGCCAGTACTTGGGTGTGGCTCTTTTTTTTTTGGACAGAGGAGGTGTCATTTGCCCCCATTATCTGATAGGATATGGAGGAAAGTTTTTCTGAGAGGATTAATATAGAGTAAGCAGTTCTTGAACCCAAAAGGGAGATTTATAATTTTACTTGCCACCTCCAAAGTTGCCCTTAGCTTTGTCTTTTTGATGATAATGTCTGATTTGAAGCCAGCTGCAGCAGACAGCCTCTTCAGTTCAAGGCCATCAGGGGTTAGGATTCTGTTTCAGAGGCCCTTTAGCTTTCAGAGCAGTACTGTGTCCAGTGAATAAGCTTGTGGCACAGAGTACAGGCTGTGCAGGGCTTTTTTCCATTTATCCATTTGGAGCAGTTTCCCTTTCAGCACTGATGGCAGTTATATCCTGAGGGCAACTTAGAGGGGACTGAAGGGTTTGTAAGGGAGCCGGTAGTTAAGCCTGTCTTTTCTCCCTGCATTTTTCCTTCTCCTTAGCCCTGTCCTCCTTGTCCTGTTTTAGGTTATGAAAAACTGGGAAGGCTAATTTGAGGATTATCTGTATGGGGCATTGAGTTCTAAAGCTGACTTTTGTAATTTTTTCTCAGTTCATTTTTAGGCCAGATAATATTATAGAGAAAAACTAGATTTTTGTTTTAAGGTTTGGGGTACCAACCTTTATTTCAGTTTTTGAGAAGTCATCAAAAAAGTGTGTCCTATGATATGGAGATGTGATTACCTATCTGTGAAGAGAGAATAGAAGATAAATAGGAAAAAGAAAGTATCTTCTTATTTGCCTATTATCCTTTCCTGAATATGGCACCCCTCTTTTGTCTTTAGGGTTTCAGGATGAAGCTGTGTCCCTGGGTACCCTTAATCCTGGTCCCATCTTGTCACAATTACCCACTTGAGAACAGAGCAGATTCTACAGTGAATAGGTGACCCCTGTTCATCCTAGGGGTTCCAGAATAAACTAATCTTACCAGGAACACCTAACCTTCCCTTTGTCTCTGTTCTAATGCTAATCTGTTCTTTGCCTGTAGCCTGGTACCAGCCTTCATCTCTATCCTGTAATTTTGTCCCTTCTAACTGCAGCCTTGGGCTGGCCCTACATCCTTGTCTCTGTGAACTTACAGTGATCTCTTTCAGAACATTCTAGCAATAAAATGATTATCTGTTTTCTCAGATTGCCATTCCACTTGTTCTTTAAGTAGAAGAAAAGCCTATTTTTCACCCAACTGCCACAAGGGGGCTGGACTTCCCTCCCTTCAAATATAAACTTGGAGGTCCTGATGCATATTGAAAAGGGCATGGAAGTGATAAGAAGAATGGAGAAAAATTGCATGAAGGGCTCTTTGTCTTCCCAGGGCAACATGCAAAACAAATGCTTAAACAAACAGCCAATTTCTCTGCTATTGGATGAAGTGAGAGGGATGTTCATCGAAAGCCTTCATATGCCCACAAAAGCAGTAGCTCTTGGATTTGAGAAGGCAATGTTTATTTGCTTTCTTGACATAAAGGAAAACCCTCTGGAGGATTTGGGTCCTGAAATAAGGGCTTTTACATGGCAAAGAAAAATTTTCTCTCCTCCAAAAGGTGTACTAACTCAATCAAAACAATTATGTGGGTTCCTTAAAGGGCTACAGAGTGAAGTCCCATGCAGGCAAACTAACAACTTCAAAAGCCACAGAAAAACTACTAACAACTTCAAACAGCACAGAAAAACTTGGCTCTGGAGCATAACAGAGATGAAAGGCATATGCTAAGTCATAGGATCTGGCAGAGCTGAGATTCTGATTAGTGTCTGTCCTTTCAATGAATCTGAGCTGGTTGTGTAAAAAACAAGTATAAATCTCAGGGAATATCCACAAAAGAGCCTATCTCTTGGCTTCCAGGCAAACAAAGCAAGAGCCATGGGTGTACAAATAACAAACAGGGAGTGTGTGTTTAAGGCAGAAGAGGAAGTTGTGTGGCATGCAAAGGGAAAGCAGAGAAAAGCAGACTTGCTCTTGAGGTGGGTAGTCTGGTAGGTGCACAAGGCCATTTCAGAACACATACAGAGAAAACAGGAGAGAAGATTGTGCAGGGTTTTGGGAAAAAGCCAATTTTAGATGAAAAAGCAGAAGAAACCCCAGACATTGCACAGCTTTAGGCTTTACACCTACCACTGTCATGAGCCTTTTTATTCAGGAGGGCTATTAGTGTCTCAGGTCTACTCAGTGCAGACTCCAAGGTTCTTTCCACCCCCGCAAGCCACCCATCAGAGTTGGCTGAGAGAGAAGCTGGGAAAAATAGAGCCAGTATGGCTAAAATATATAGTTCTGGGGGTTTGTAAAAGAGGAGAAGAAAACTGTATATGGGAGGGGTTAAACACCTCCAGCTAAACAAGGCGAGTTGTAGAGGTGTCTTATCATTAGGGAATGTATCCCAGTGACAAGGAACCAAAGTATATTAGCAGCAGAAAATTTCTATGGATCTGCAGCAACTCAATCCTTGTCTCCTAGAAGGAAATAATTCACATGAGGGCATAAGGCAAAGTAAGACACTGAGGCAAGTTTTAGGCAGGAGTGAGTTTACTAAAAAATTTTAGAGAACAAAAGGGAAGTATACTTGGAAGAGGGCCAAGCCAGCAACTTGAGAGATCTAAGTGTTCTGTTCAGCCTTTGACCTGGGATTTTATACTATGGTTTGGAGTTTGCATTTCTCATCCCTCGATTTTTCCTTGGGTTGGGCTCTCTGCATGTACGGTGGTCTGTCAGCACTTGAGAGGAGTCACATGCACAGTGTGTTTGCTGAAGTTGTGTGCATGCTCATTTTAGGTGTTTTTTCACATACCAATTAAGTGTTCCTACAGGAATGTCATATATCAGTTAAACTCCACCATTTTGCCTCTTAGTATGCATGCCTGAGCCTGTTATCCCAACTCCTGAGATCTTACCAGGAAGCTGTTGATCACCAGCTTCAGATTTTTTTTTTAATCTATTTGGAGACTGCCTTTCCCTAGCATCAACTCTGACCAATTCTTATTTTACAGGGACAGTTTAAAAACCATGACTATGACCTGGTGGTCACCTGATATTTCTGGTGTGGGGGGTGCACTATCCTGCTCTGCTCATGGCTGCCTAGTTACTCTAAAAATATCAATGAGTCTAAAAGGCTGTATTCATTTCTAAGAACGTGCTATCTCAATAACAATAAAAGAGGGAAAATCTAATCTACTAGTTTTTAGATGGACATGCAGAAACATATAAACTCACCAAACTACAATAGTAGCTTCCAAGCCACATACATATATCTAATGGTATGGAATGAAAATATAACTGGCTAAGAGTGATTAAGAACAATTTGTAAAAATTATTTCCCATTCTGTTGGTTGCCTGTTCACTCTAATGATTGTTTCTTTTGCTGTGCAGAAGCTCTTAAGTTTAATTAGATCCCATTTGTCTATTTTGGCTTTTTTTGCCATTGCTTTTGGTGTTTAGTCATGAAGTCCTTGCATATGCCTATGTCCTGAATGATGTTCCTTGGTTTTCTTTAAGGGTTTTTATGATGGTAGGTCTTCCTTTTAAATCTTTAATCAATCTGGAGTTAATGTTTGTATAATGTGTAAGGAAGGGGTCCAGTTTCAGCTTTCTGCACATGACTAACCAGTTTTCTCAATACCATTTATTAAACAGGGAATCCTTCCCCATTGCTTGTTTTTGTCAGGTTTGTCAAAGATCAGTCGGTTGTAGTTGTATGGCATTATTTCCAAGGCCTCTGTTCTGTTCCATTGGTCTATATCTCTGTTTTGGTACCGGTACCATGCTGTTTTGATTACTGTAACCTTGTAGTATAGTTTGAAGTCAGGTAGCATGATGCCTCCAGTTTTGTTCTTTTTACTTAGGAATGTCTTGGCTATGCAGGCTCTTTTTTGGTTCCATATGAAGTTTAAGGTGGTGTTTTTCCATTCTGTGAAGAAAGTCAATGGTAGCTTGATGGGGATAACATTGAATCTATAAATTACTTTGGGCAGTATGGCCATTTTCTCAATATTGATTCTTCCTAACCATTAGCATGGAATGTTTTTCCATCTGTTTGTGTCCTCTCTTATTTCCTTGAGAAGTGGTTTATGGTTCTCTTTGAAGAGGTCCTTCACATCCTTTGTTAGTTGTATTCCTAGTTATTTTATTCTCTTTGTAGCAATTGTGAATGGGAGTTTGCTCATGATTTGGCTCTCTGTTTCTCTGTTATTGGTGTACAGAAATGCTTGTGATTTTTGCACTTTGATTTTGTATCCTGAGACTTTGCTGAAGTTGCTTATCATCTTAAGTAGATTTTGGGCTGAGACCCCATCTGACAAAGGGTTAATATCAAGAATCCACAAAGAACTAAAACAATTTTACAAGGAAAAAAAAAACCATCAAAAAGTGGGAAAATGATATGAACAGATGCTTCTCAAAAGAAGACATTCATGCGGCCAAGAAACATATGAAAAAATGCTCACCATCATTGGTCATTAGAGAAATGCAAATCACAACCACAATGAGATACCATCTCATACCAGTTAGAATGGTGATCATTAAAAAATCAGGAGACAACAGATGCTGAAGAGGATATGGAGAAATAGGAATGCTTTTATACTGTTGGTGGGAGTATAAATTAGTTCAACCCTTGTGGAAGACAGTATGGTGATTCCTCAATGATCTAGAAATAGAAATACCATTTGACCCAGCAATCCCATTACTGGGTATATACTCAAAGGTTTATAAATCATTCTATTGTAAAGACACATGCACACATATGTGCTTTGTGGCAGTGTTCATAATAGCAAAGACTTGGAACCAATCCTAGTGCCCATGAATGATAGACTGGATAAAGAAAATGTGGCACATATACACCATGGAATACTATGCAGCCATAAAAAAGGATGAGTTCATGTCCTTTGCAGGGACATGGATGAAGCTGGAAACCATCATTCTCATCAAACTGACCCAAGAACAGAAAACCAAACACCACATGTTCTCACTCATAAGTGGATGTTGAACAATGAGAACACATGCACACAGGGAGGGGAACATCACACACAGGAGTCTGTTGGAAAGTGGAGGAGCTAGGGGAGGGATAGCAGGGGGTGGGGAGATTGGGGTGGGATAACATTAGAGAAATATCTAATGTAGGTGACAGGGGGATGGATGTAGCAAACCACCATGGCATGTGCATACCTATGTAACAATTCTGCATGATCTGCAGATGTACTCCAGAACTTATAAGTATAATTTAAAAAAGAACAATTTGTGCCTAATAAGTAACCTGACATAGAGGTAACCCCTCAGTAACCAGACTAAAAGATCAAAACTAGAAGAAAAAAATAAACGGATTCAGGACAAAGGAGGTTACATATTGCAGAAAAAATATTCACACAATCAATTCAGCAAAATCATTAAAGAAATAAATGAACAACCAACCAACAGGAAACGACACCACAATAACAACCGTTTAATGTTTAAGTTTACAAGTTGCTACAATTTATTATCTAAATTGTCTCTTTTTAAACAAAATGTTATGAGATGGACAGAGACAGAAAAGTGTGATACATACTAATGGGGGGGCAGGAAGCAGGCAAAAAAAACTGCCTGCAAAAGGGGCCAGGTGTCAGATTTTTAAACGGCTTTAAGGTAGCCATTATAAATATGTCATAAGAACTAAAGGAAATAATGCTTAAAAAAGTAAAGGAAGGTATGAAAACAATGTTTTATCAAATACAGAATATGGTTGAAGAGGTAAAAATAATAAAAATGATCAGTAAAAGTTATTTATTTTATTATAAATTGACAATTTATAATTGTATATATTTATGTGACACAAAATGAGGTAATGATTTACGAATACAATGCAAAAAAAACCAAATCAAGCTAATTAACATATCTATCACCTCAAATACTGATGTTTTGTGATAAGGACATTTGGAAATTACTCTTGGCACTTTTGAAATGTAAAGTATGCAATTAGTATCTATATTAACTGTGTCACTCAATAGATCTCAATAAAAACTACTTTTGTACTTTCTATGCTGTATCTATGGGTTAAATTGTTTTAGATTCCAAATATAAGTGAGAACATGTGGCATTTGTCTTTTTCTCTCTGGCTTACTTAGTATAATGTTTTTCACTTTGATAAAAGTAAAACTTCAGCTGGATTCAGTTTAAAGGAGTTTAATTGAGCAATGAACGATTTGTGAATAGAGCAGCTCCCAGAATCACAGCAGATTCACAGAGACTCTAGCGCAGCCATGAGTTGGAAGAAGAGTTATAGACAAAGAAAAAAAAGGAAATTGACATACAGAAATTAGTAGTGAGGTACAGAACAGCAGGATGTGTTACCGGTTGGTGTTTGCCTTACTAGAGCACAGTTTGAACACTTAGCAGTGTATGAATGGTGAAAGTACCACTGCTGGGATTGGCCAAGGCTCAGCTATTGCTACAGGTGCATATCCCTAAGTTAGGTTTTCAATCTTGTCTACCTATTAACTTACGTTGCAATCTGTCCAGAAGGACTCAAATACAGAAGTACAGAGTTCTTCTCAGGCCATATTTAGTTTGCTTCAACAATTTTCCCATTTTGGTCATTTTCTCAATTTACTGTCCTACCTTAGGGGTATATCAGCTCTCCAGCTTTGTGTCATAATCTTGTTTAAAGAGACCCTGATCGATTTTTTCCTCCACAGGAGCAAGAAGTAGCAAAAACACTGGACATATTGTTGAGACATTAGTGTCCCAGAAGATGGAAAATAAGTCCAATGAAAACTCAGGGACCTTCTACCTCAGTAAAATTTCTAGGGGTCTAATGGTGTCAGGCCTGTCAAGATATTCCTTCTAAGATGAAGGATAAGTTGCTGCATTTTGCCCCTCCTACAACCAAGAAAGAGTCACAATGCCTAGTGGGTCTATTTGGATTTTGAAGGCAACAGGTTCACCCCTTGAATGAAGGGGAGTCCTGGTCTCCTTGACAAAGGATCCCACTACACTACTGACAATTTATGCTGTTAATCTTTCTCCCATTCTTCCACAAGGAGACCTCTGGTCTTTTACCAGGGTAACTGTGGACTGGGGAAAGGGAAATGATCAGACCTTTAGGGGACTGCTGAACACTGGCTCTTAGCTAATGTTGATTCCAGGGGATCCAGAATGCCATTGTGGTCTTCCAGTTAAAATATAGTATAGTATAGTATACAATTAGTATGGAGGTCAGGTAATTAATGGAGTTTTAGCTCAGCTCTAACTTTCAGTGGGTCCAGTGTGTCCCTGGACTCATCTTGTGGTCATTTCCTCTGTGGGAGAATGTATAATTGACATAGACATACTTAGCACCTGGTAGAACCCCGACATTGGCTCCCTTACTGGTAGAGAGAGGGATATGGTGGCAAAGGCCAAATGGAAGACAAAAGAGCTGCCTCTACCTAGAAAAATAGTAAATCAAGAACAATATCACATCCCTGTAGGGATTGTGGGGATCAGTGCCACCATCAAGAACTTGAAAGGTGCAGGGGTGGTGATTCCCACCACTTCCCTGTTCAACTCTTCCATTTGGCCTATGAAGAAGGTAGATGGACTTTGGAGAATGACAATGGATTACCATAAGCTAAACTAAGTGGTGACTCCAATTGCAGCTACTGTACCAGATGTTGTTTTATTACTTGAGCAAATTAACACATCTCCTGTTACCTGGTATGCAGCCATTACTTGGAAAATGCTTTTTCCTCCATTCCTCTCCATAAGGCCCACCAGAAGAAATTTACCTTCAGCTGGCAAGGCCAGCATTATACCTTTAGTTTCCCACATCAGGGGTATATCAACTCTCCAGCTTTGTGTCATAATCTTAATTGGAGAGACCTTGATCGCTTTTGCTTCTGCAAAATATCACACTGGTTCATTATGTTGATGACATTATGCTGATTGGATCCAGAGAGCAAGAAGCAGCAAACATACTGGACTTATTGGTGAGACATTTGAATGCCAGAGGATAGAAAATAAGTCTGACTAAAATTCAGGGAACTTCTGCCTCAGTATAATTTCTAGGGGTCCAATGGTGTAGGGCCTGTCAGGATATTCCTTCTAAGGTGAAGGATAAGTTGCTGCCTTTGGCCCCTCCTACAACCAAGAAAGAGGCACAACACCTACCGGGCCTATTAGGATTTTGAAGGCAACACATTTCTCATTTGGGTATATTACTCTGACCCATTTATCGAGTGACCCAAAAGGCTGCCAGTTTTGAGTAGGGTACTGAGAAGGAGAAGGCTCTGCAACAGGTCCAGGCTGCTGTGCAAGCTGCTCTGTCACTTGGGCTGTGTGACCCAGCAGAGCCAATGGTGCTTGAGGTGTCAGTGACAGGGAAACTGTTTGGAGCCTTTGGCAGGCCCCCATAAGTAAATCACAGTGGAGGCCTCTAGGATTTTGGAGCAAAGCTCTGCCACCTTCTGTACATAACTACTCTCCTTTTGAGAGACAGCTCTTGGCCTGTTACTGGGCTTTGGTGGAAACTGAACATCTGACTAAGGGTCATCAAGTCACCATGTGACTTGAACTGCCTGTCATGAACTGGGTGCTTTCTGACCCATTTAACCACAAAGTGGGTCATGCACACCAGCATTTCATCATCAAATGGAAGTGGTATACATGTGATGGGGCTTAAGCAGGTCCTGAAGGCACAAGTAAATTATATGAGGAAGTGGCTCAAATGCTCATGTTCTCTACTCTTGCCACCCTGCCTTCCTTCTCCCAGCCTGCACTGATGGCCTCATGTGGAGTTCCTATGATCAGTTGACAGAGGAAGAGAAAACTAGGGCCTGGTTCACAGTTGGGTTTACATGATAGGAAGGGACTGCCCAAAAATGGATAGCTGCAGCACTGTAGCCCTTTTCTAGGACATCCATGAAGGACAGTAGTGAAGAGAAATCTTCCCAGTGGGCAGAACTTTGAATGATGCACCTGGTTTTGCACTTTGCATGGAAGAAATGGCTAGATGTGTGATTATGTACTGATTCAGGGGCTGCAATCAATGGTTTAGCTGTATGGTCAGGGACTTGAAAGAAGCATGATTGGAAAATTGGTGACGAAGAAATCTGGGGAAGAAGTATGTGGATGGACCTCTCTGAATGGTCAAAAACTGTGAAGATATTTGTATACCATGTGAGTGTTCACCAATGAGTAACTTCAGCAGTGGAGGATTTTGATAATCAGGTGACTAAGATGACCAGCTCTGTGGACACCATTCAGCCTCTTTCCCCAGCCACCCTTGCCATCGCCCAATGGGTCCATGAACAAAGTGGCCATGGTGGCAGATTATGCATGGGCTCAGCAACATGGACTTCCACTCACCAAGGCTGACCTGGCTATGGCCCCTGCTGAGTGTCCAATTTGCCAGCAGCAGAGACCAACACTGAGCCCTTGATATGACATCATTCTCAGTGTTATCAGCTAGCTATGTAGTGGCAAGTTGATTATATTGGACCTCTTCCATCATGGAAATAGCAGAGATTTGTCCTCACTGGAATAGACACTCACTCCATATATGGGTTTGCCTATCCTGCACACAGTACTTCTGCCATGACTACCATCTGTGGACTCATGGAATGCTTATTCACCATCATGGTATTCCACACAGCTTTGCTTCTGACTAAGGCACCCACTCTATGGGTAAAGAAGTGTGGCAGTGGGCTCTTAGTCATGTTATTCACTGGTCTTACCATTTTTACCATCATTCTAAAAGAACTGGATTGATAGAATGGTGGAATGGCCTTTTAAAGTCACAATTACAATGCCAAGTAGGCGACAATACTTTGAAGGGTTGGGGCAAAGTTCTCCAGAATTCTGTGTATGCTCTGAATCAGCGTCTAATATATGGTTCTATTTCTCCCCCTGCCAGGATTCATGGGTCCAGGAATCAAGGGGTGAAGTGGAAGTGGCACCACACACCATCACTCCTAGTGATCCACTAGAAAAATTGTTGCTTCCTGTTCCTGAGACATTACATTATGCCAACCTAGAGGTCTTAGGTCCAGAGGGAGGAATGCTCCCACCAGGAGACACAACAACGATTCCATTAAACTGGATGTTAAGATTGCCACCTGGACACTTAGGGCTCCTCTTACCTTTAAGTCAATAGCCTAAGAAGGAAGTAACAGTCTTAGCTTGGGTAATTGACTCAGACTGTCAAGAAGAAATCTGTCTACTACTCCACAATGGAGGTAAGGAAGCATGTTCATGGAATATAGGAGATTCATTAGGGCGTCTCTTAGTATTCTTTTCTTCTAGCTACTTTACATTTTCTGGTCTTTTCTTTAAGTGTTTAATTCCTTTTAATTTGATTTTTGGACTTTATGTGAAACAAGCATCCAATTTTGTTCTGCTGCATGTGAATATTTATGTTTCCCAATGTCATTTCTTGAAGGGAATATATTTTCCCATGATGTATTCTTGGCACCTTTGGCAAAAATTAATTCACTTTACATGCATGGGTTCATTTCTGTGGTCTGTATTCTGTACTGTTACTCAACATGTCTATTTTTGCATTAACCATTCTCTTTTAATTACTACAACAGTGTAGTATAGTTTGAAATAAGATAATGTGATGCTTCTAGCTTTGTTCTTTTTGCTTAAAATTAATTAGCTATTTTGGTTTTTGTGTGTGTGTGTGTGGTTTCATACGAATTTTAAATTTTTTTGTTTCTATGAAAAATGACATTAGAAACATAATTGAGATTGCATTAAATCTATAGATTGCTTTGGGTAGTATGAATTTTTAAAAAATATTAACTCATCCAATTCAGGAACACAAAATGTTTTCCCATTTATTTGTATCTTCAATTTTTTTCCTCAATGTTTTATAGTTTTCAGTGTACAGACCTTTCACCTCTTCAGTTAAATTTATTCTTAAACAGATTAATTAAATTTTGTAGCTATTATAAGTGGAATTATTCTCTTGATTTCTTTTATGAATAGTTGATTTTTGGTGAATAGAAATGCTACTAATTTTTGTATGTTGATTTTGTGTTTTGAAACTTTACTGTATGCATTATTAATTCTGATGATCTTTGGGTTAGAATTAGAGTCCTTAGGGTTTTATATATGTAAGATCATGTCATCCACAAACAGGGACAATTTCCTTCCTTTTCTTGAAATTTAGTATTCTTTATTTTTCGTGAGTACATAGTAAGTGTATATGTTTATGGGGTGCATGAGATGTTTACATACAAGTATGTAATGTGAAATAAGTGCATCATGAATAACGGCATATTCATCCCCTCAAGGATTTATTTATTAAATTGCAAAGAATCCAATTACACTCTTTATTTTAAAATATACAGTTATTGTTGACTATAGACATTTTGCTATGCTATCAAATAATAGGTCTTATTCATTCTACAATTTTTTATATGCCCATTAACCATCTCCACCTACCCTCACCACCAAGTACACTCCCAGCCTTTAGTAACTGCTCTTTTATGCTCTATGCCCATGAGTTCAATTGTTTTAATTTTCACATCTCACATAAGTGAGAACATGTGATGTCTGTCTTTCTGTGCCTGGCTTATTTCATTTAAAATAATGATCTCCATTTCCATTCATGTTATTCCAAATGACTGGACCTCATTTTTTGTGTCTGAATAGTACACCATTGTGTGTATGTATCAGATTATTTTAATTCATTTATCTCTTGATAGACACTTAGGTTGCTTCCATATCTTAGCTATTATAAACAGTACTGCAACAAACATAGGATTCCAGATATCTCTTCAATATACTGGTTTTTTTCTTTTGGGTGTATATCCAGCAGTTAAATTAAAGGATCATATGGTAGCTCTCTTTTTAATTTTTAGATAAACCTCTTAACTATTCTCAATAGTTGTTGTACTAATTTACATTTCCTTCAATATTGTACAAGGGTTACCTTTTCCCCACGTCATCACCAGCATTTGTTGTTGCCTTTGTTTCTTATAAAAGCCATTTTAACTGGGAATAAGATAATATCTCATAGTTTTGATTTCCATTCCTCTGATAATTAATGTTGAGCATCAGTTTATATAGTTGTTTGCCATTTGTATGTCTTGTTTTCAGAAATGTCTGTGAAAATATTTTGCTCATTTTATGATCAGAAAATTAACTTTTTACGAGTGATTTGAACTACTTTTATATAGTAACAATTAATCCTTTGTCAGGTGAGTAGTTTGCAAATATTTCCTGCCATTCTGTGAGTGGTGTAGTTACTTTGTTGATGTTAACCTTTGCTGTGCAGAAGTTTTTTAACTTGGTATTGTCCATTTTTGCTTTGTTTGCCTGTGCTTGTGGAGTATTACTCAAAAATATTTACCCAGACCAACATCCTGGATATTTTCCCTAGCGTTTTCCTGTAGTAGTTTGATGGTTTGATGTCTTAGATGTAAGTCTTTTATACATTTTTGTATAATTTTTGTATATGGTGAAAGATAGGGTTCTAGTTTAATTCTTCTGCATGTGGATATCCATGTGAAAGCAGCAACGTTTATTGAAGGCACTGTCTTTTCTCCAGTATATATTCTTGGCACCTTTGTCAAAAACAAGTTCACTGTAGGTGTGTGGATTTGTTTTTAGATTCTCTATTTTGTTCCACTAGTCTCTGTGTCTACTTTCATGCCAGTACCATGCTGTTTGGTTATTATAGCTCTGTAATAAAATTTCACATCAAGTAATGAGAATTTTCCAGCCCCCAGTTTTGTTCTTTCTACTGAAAATAACTTTAACTATTTAGGGTCTTTTGTAGTCTTCCACATAAATTTAAGAATTTTTTTTTCCATTTCTGTGAAGCATGCTATTGGTATTTTGATAGGAATTACATCGAATCTGTGGATTGCTTTGGTTAGTACTGACATTTTAACAATATCGATTCTTCCAAACCAGGAACATGGAATGTTTCAATTTCTTGATGTCCTCAATTTTCCTCATAAGAGCTTTATAGTCTTCATTATAGATTTTTTAAATTTCTTTGGTTAATAGTAGATATTTCATTTTATAATGTGTCTATTGTAAATAGTAGTACTTGGTATTTCTTTTTCAAATTGTTCGATCTTGGCATATAGAAATGCTACTAACTTTTGCAGTTGATATTGTATCCTGCAGCTTTACTGAATTTTTTGATCAGTTCAAATAGTTCTTCAGATGGAATCTTCAGGTTTTTCCAAACATAAGATTATATCATCTGCAAACAAGTATAATTTGACTTCTATCTTTCCAGTTTGGATGCCCTTTCTATTAATATCATTTTCTTGTCTGATTACTCTAGCTAGGACTTCCAGTACTATTTGGAATAACAGTAGTGACACTTGTCATCACTATCATGTTCCAGATCTTAGAGGAAAAGCTTTCAGGTTGTTTCATATTTAGTATGATATTAGCTGTGGGCCTGGCATATATGGCTTTATGTTGAGGTATGGTTTCTCCATTTCTAGGTTTTTTAGGGCTTTTATCATGAAAGGATATTAAATGTTATCAAATGCTTTTTCAGCATTAATTGAAATGATCATTTTTTTCCCTTTATTCTATTAATATGATGTATCATGTTTATTGGCTTGTGTATGTTGAAGCATACTTGCATCCCAAGGATAAATGCCACCTGGTCATAATAAAATATCTTTCTAATGTATTGCTGAATATTATTTGCTAATATTTTATTAAAATTTTTGTATCA
The DNA here is from genome assembly GCF_030222135.1 of Aotus nancymaae. Taxonomy (NCBI): domain Eukaryota; kingdom Metazoa; phylum Chordata; class Mammalia; order Primates; family Aotidae; genus Aotus; species Aotus nancymaae. The sequence continues at coordinate 57,520,729 of NW_026988415.1, read as the reverse complement.
ATATTTATCAGAGATGAATGTTGAACTACTGTACCTATCATTTTCTTGATGTGTCTTTGTCTAGTTTTAGTATCTGAGTAATATTGGCCTCATAGATGAGTTTAAAGTTATTCACCCTTCCTCTACTTTCAGAATAGTTTGAGTAGGATTGGTATTAGTTCTTCTTTAAACGTTTGGTAGAACTCAGTAGTGAAGCCATTGGGCTCCAGCTTTTCTTTCCTGGGAGACTTTTTATTATGGTTTTAATCACATTACTTGTTATGGGTCTATTCAGGCTTTGAATTTCTTCTTGATTTAAACTTGGTAGATTGTATGTATCTAGGAATTGGTCCATTTTTTCTAGATTTTCTAATTTATTGGCTTACAGCTGTTCACAAAATCCACTAGTGATCCTTTGAATTCCTGCAATATCAGTTGTAATGTCTCCTTTTTCATTTCTGATTTTCTTCATTTGGATCTTTTCTTTCTTTTATTTTAGTTAGTCTGGCTAAAGGTTTGTGAAATTTGTTTAACTTTACAAAAAAAAAAACATTGTTTCACTGATCTTTTCTACTGTTTTTATTTCAATTTTATTTATTTATACTCTGATTTTTAACATTTTTTGTCATCTAATACTTTTGGATTTTGTTGTTTCTTGCTTGTTTAGCTTTGTAGGATGCATTGTTATGTTGTTCATTTGGACTTTTTTTTCTTTTTGATATAGGCACTTATAGCTATAAACTCTTCTCTTAGTGCTGCCTTTGCTGTATTTCATATTTTTTTGATGTGTGTGTTTTAATTATCATTTGTTCCAGGAAATTTTTAAAATTTTTTCTTAATTTCTTCATTGACACACTGGTCATTTCAGATCATTGGTTTAATTTCTATGTATTTGTATAGTTTCCAATATTTCTCTTGTTATTAATTTCTACTTCTATTGTGATCAGAGAAGATATTTGATATTATTTCATTTATTTTTCAGTTTTAAGACTTGTTTTGTTAACTAACGTGGTGTATCCTTGAGTATGATTCACGTGCTGAGAAAAAGAGCTGAAATAACTCATTTGTCATTATATAGTAATGTTCTTTGTGTCTTATATTTATTGTCTTAAAATGTATATTGTCTTATATTAGTGACTCCTGCTCTTTTTTGGTTTCCATTGACAGTGAAGATCTTTTTCCACTCCTTTATTTTAGGTCTATTTGTGTCTTTGTAGGTGAAGTATGTTTCCTGTTGGCAACAGATCAATGGGTCTAGTTTCATCATTCATTCAGCTAGTTTATGTGTTTTCATTAGAGTGTTTATTTCATTTACATATTATGTTATTCTTGATAAGTAAGGACCTAACTTATTCCTACCATTTTGTTATTTGTTTTCTGGTTGTTTTGTGGTCTTCTCTTCCTTTTTTTTTTTTTTTTTGTTTCCTCTAGTGAAGAGGATTTTCTCTGGTGCTTATTATTTTTTGTGTATTCATTATGTATGTTTGGTTTGAGGTTACTATGAGGTTTGCAATGCTATATTATAACCCATTATTTTAACCTGATAACAACACTATTTGCACAGACAAACATGCAAAAAGAAAACTAAAAAAAAAATTTTCTTAATTTTATTCCCCCAATTTTTAACTTTTTGTTGTTTGTATTTACATCTTATTGTATTATGTCTTAAAATTTGTTGTAGTTATTATTTTTGATTGGTTCATCATTTAGTCTTTCTATTTATGATAATAGCTTGCACACTACCATTACAGTGTTATAATATTGTCTGTTTTTCTGTATACTGACTATTGCCAAAAAGTGTGCCTTCAAGTATGTATTGCTCTTTAATGTTTTTGCTTACTAATTGAAGTAGTCACTTTAGCATTTCTTGTAGGACAGGTCTGATATCAATTAAATCCCACAGCTTTCTGTAATTTGTCAACTAAAAAGTCTGATGCCAGACGTATTGCAGCTCCATTGTATATCATTGGTTTATTTTTTCTTGCTGCTTCTAGGATCCTTTCCTTATTTTTGAACTTTGGTAGTTTGATTATGAAATGTCTTGAAGCGGTCTTCTTTGGGCTAAATCTGTTTAGTGTTATATCACCTTCTTGCACTGGGCCATTAATATCTTTCTCTAGATGTGAAAAGTTCTCTGTCATCACTTTGAATGAGCCTCTTACCACCATCTCTTTCTCCACCTCTTCTTTAAGACCAATAATCGTTAAACTTGCCCATTTGAGGCTATTTTTAGATCCTACAGGCATGCTTCATTCTTTTATATATTTTTTTCTTTTATCTCTTGTGATTTTGTATTTATAAATAGCCTGTCTTCAAGTTCACTAATTCTTTTTTCTGCTTGATCCATTCTGCTATTAATGGACTCCAATGCATTCTTTAATATGCCAATTGCATTTTTTCACCTCCAGAATTTTTGCTAGATTCTTTTTAATTATTTCAACACGTTTGTTAAGTTTACCTGATATAATACAATTTCTTGTCTATGTTATTTTGAATTTCTTTAAGTTTCCTCAACACAGCTATTTTGAGTTCTCTGTAAGGTCCCATAGCTCTGTTTCTCAAGGACTGGTTCCTAGTGCCTTATTTCATTTATTTGGCGACATCATGTTTTGCTGGATGGTGTTGCTGCCAGTTGGTTATTTTTGGTATCTGGGCATTGAAGATTAAGGTATTTATTGTAATCTTCACAATCTGGGCTTATTTGTGGTTATCCTTCTTGAGAGGGCTTTCCAGATATTTAAAATGCCTTGGGTTCTATGATGTAAACTGTTTCTGTTTCAGAGGCCACTTGAAGATCAGTAATGATGTGGTTCTTGCGGATTCATAGAGGTTCCATCTTGATGGTCTTGGACAAGATCTGGAAGAATTCTCTGGAATATCAGGTAAACTCTTGTTCTCTTCCCTTACTTTCTCCCAAACATACAGTCTCTCTGTCTGTTCTGAGCCACCTAAAGCTGGAGGTGGAATGACAGAGGCAGCCTTGTGGGCACCACCACTACGACTGTACTGGGCCAGACCTGAAGCAAGAACAGTGCTGGGACTCACCCAAGGCCTGCTGTAACCTCTCCCTGGCTACTGCCTATGTTTTCTCAAGGTCCTGGGGCTCTGCAATCAATCAGTAGGTGGGAATGTCAACCATGCCTATGTCCTTCTCTTTAGGGCAGCGATGTCTCCCAGGCCTCCGGTAGGTCCAGAAGTACTGTCTTGCTGTTAGGGACTGGAGTAAAACATCTCAGAGGTCTATCTGGCATTCTATTGTATTGCAGCTGAATTGGCACTCAAACCACAAGATGCTGTCCTTCTTACTCTTCCCTCATCTTTCAAAAGGCAAAGGAGTCTCACCCCATAGCCACTGCCATACCTGTCCATAAAGAGCACTACCTGATTACCATCAATGTTTTCTTCAGGCCCCTGGTTTCTGAACTCAGCTTATGGTGAATGCTGCCTGTCCTTGGACTCACCCTTTAGGGCAGTGGGCTCCCCTGCAGAACAGGGTGGGTCCAGAAATGCTATCCAAAAAGGAAGTCCTGGAACTGAGGACCCCCAAGAGCCAGCTTGGTGCTCTACCATCCAGTAGTAGTATTGGTACCTAAGGTGAAAAACAAAGCCCCTTACTTTTCCTTCTTTTTTTTTTTTCTAAGAAGGAGGATTTTTGCCCCATAGTCACCACAGCTTGTAATATGATGAATCTCACCTGAAGCCAGCAAATCTCAGAGGCTCAACAAGGTTCTTGATGTAGTACCTGGGTATCACTGCTGCTTTTTCAGGGCTCAAGAGCTCTTCAGTTTGCAGGTGATGATTGTTGGCAGGAATGGGTCTTTTACTTCAAGGCATTGGCTTCCTTTCTGGCCCAGGGTGTGTCTAGAAGAGTCACCTGGGAGCTAGGACCTGGAACAGGAGCCTCATTGTTCTGATCAATGCCCTATCCTGCTGCAGCTGAGCTGGTATCAAAGATGCAAGACAAAGTCCTCCTCACTCTTCCCTCTCATCTCTTCAAGCAGAAGAATGGGGACTCTTGGAGTTATGTGCTATGCAGCCTGGGGCTACGGGAGGTGTGATGCCAGCACTTCCTTGGCTTCTCCAGCTGGTGTCTCTATATGTCATGTGCCTCTGCAGTCCATTGTCTCACTGCTTAATTCAGCGCTAGGACTTGCCTAAGTATTGCAGTCCACATGGCCTAAGCTGCCTTTCAAGCTTACTTAATGACAAAAAGCATGTTGGCCCTCGGTGGCAAGGTTTGTGGGCACTGAAGTTAGGACCACTGAAATTAGTGATTACTCTGTGTCTAGCACTAATTTAACTGCTCCCTCTGTGGGTGGGCATCAGCTGAGTTTGGTGTCTTTTTTGTTTCTGCTCTAACAGAACAGTACTGAGTATAATGCCTCACAATTGCTGTGTTCTGCCTCCCCCAGCATCCAGAAACGTTCTCAGCACCATATTGCTGCTGCTGGGGGTGGGGGAAGAGAGGTTTTGGTGATGCAGGACTGTTTTTTCCATCTTTTCACTGCCTCTTTCAGAGATATGAAGTTAATACCAGGTAGTATGAATGCTCACCTGAATTTCTGTATTTTTAGGAAGTTTTTTTTTCTGTGTAGATAGTTGGTAAATTGGTGTCCTTGCAAAGGAGAAAACACATGGTGATTTCTGTTCTGTCATCTTGCTCTGCCGCCAGTATATCCAATTTTATTTTTTCCTATTTGGAAAATTGTTATTTCTTTTTCTTGAAAAATTTCTCTAAGTCTTCCAGCACTATATTGAATAGAAGTGGTGAGCTTGCATCCCTATCTTTCTTCAAGTTTCAGGAGAAAGACTTTCAATTTTTCACTCAAGTGTAATATTAGCTGTGGGCTTCTTATATATGGCACTAATGTAGAAACAATGACACCATCATAGCAACAAGCACATCTTGTGCTCATATCTTAGTTTGTAATATCATTCTCCAATAAAAGGACACAGGGATGCTTGGAGAAATGGTTGATTGTAGGGTTGGGACAGGGAAAATATAAGATGTTCTTGGAGCATCTTATATTGGCAAAAACTAATAAAATCCTTGAAAGAAAGGAGGAAAGGAAGGAACTAAAGTAGAAAGAAAATGCAAGAATAGAATATGTTAAAGTTATAACGTCCCACCTTAAAGAGTTCTTTTTTTCTTTTGTACTTTAGGTTCTGGGGTACAAGTGCAGATCATGCAAGATTGTTTCATAGGTACATACATGGCAAGGTGGTTTGCTGCCTTCATCCCCTCATCATCTATATCTGGTATTTCTCCCCACATTGTCCCTTCCCACCCTCCCCACCCCCCACTGTCTCTCCCCTAGCCACCCCGCACTGACCGCAGTGTGTGATGCTCCCTCCCTGTGTCCATGTCTTCTAATTGTTCAATACCCACCTATGAGTGAGAACATGCGATGTTTGATTTTCTGTTCTTGTGTCAGTTTGCTGAGAATGATGGTTTCCAGTTTCATCCATGTGCCTATGAAGGACACAAACTCATCATTTTTTATGGCTGCATAGTATTCCATGGTGTATATATGCCACATTTTCTTTATCCAGTCTATTGTTGATGGACATTTGGGTTGGTTCCAGGTCTTTGCTATTGTAAATAGTGCTACAATGAATGTACGTGTGCATGTGTCTCTATGATAGAACAATTTATAATTCTTTGGGTATATACCCAGTAATGGGATTGCTGGGTCAAATGGTATTTCTACTTCTAGGTCCTTAAGGAATTGCCTCACTGTCTTCCATAATGGTTGCACTAATTGGCACTCCCACCAACAGTGTAAAAGTATTCCTATTTCTCCACATCCTCTCCAGCATCTGTTGTCTCCTGATTTTGTAATAATCACTATTCCAACTGATGTGAGATGGTATTTAAATGCGGTTTTGATTTGCATTTCTCTAATGACCAGTGATGATGAGCATTTTTTCATATGTTTGTTGGCCTCATAGATGTCTTCTGTTGTAAAGTGTCTGTTCATATTCTTTGCCCACTTTTGAATGGGTTTGTTTGTTTTTTTCTTGTAAATCTGTTTTAGTTCTTTATAGATTCTGGATATTAGCCCTTTGTCAGATGGGTGGATTTCAAAACTTTTTTCCCACTCTGTTGGTTGCCAGTTCATTCTAATGATTGTTTCCTTTTCTGTACAGAAGCTCTGGAGTTTAATTAAATCCCATTTGTCTGTTTTGGCTTTTGCTGCCATTGCTTTTGGTGTTTTAGCCATGAATTCCTTCCCTATGTCTATGTCCTGAATTGTTTTGCCTAGGTTTTCTCCCAGGGTCTTTATGGTGTTAGGGCTTATGTTTAGATCTTTAATCCACCTGGAGTTAATTTTAGTGTAAGGTGTCAGGAAGGGGTCCAGTTTCTGTTTTCTGCACCTTGCTAGCCAGTTTTCCCAACACCATTTATTAAACAGGGAATCCTTTTCCCATTGCTTGTTTTTCTCAGGTTTGTCAAAGATCAGATGATTGTAGATGTGTGGTGTTGCTTCTGAGACCTCTGTTCTATTCAACTGGTCTATACCACTGTTTTGGTACCAGTACCATGCTGTTTTAATTATTGTGGCCTAGTAGAATAGTTTGAAGTCAGGCAGCATGATGCCTCCAGCTTTGTTCTTTTTGCTTAGGATTGTTTTGGCTATGTGGGTTCTCTTTGGTTCCATGTGAAGTTTGAAGTGGTTTTTTTCTAGTTCTGTGAAGAAGGTCATTGGTAGATTGATGGGGATAGTGTTGAATCTATAAATTACTTTGGACAGTACGGCCATTTTCATGATGTTGATCCTTCCCAACCATGAGCGTGGAATGTTTTTCCATCTGTTTGTGTCCTCTCTTGTTTCATTGAGCAATAGTTTGTAGTTCTCCTTGAAGAGGTCCTTTACATCCTTTGTTAGTTGTATTCCTAGGTATTTTATTCTCTTTGTAGCAATTGTGAATGGGAGTTCCCTTTTGATTTGGCTCTCTGTTTGTCTGTTATTGGTGTATAGAAATGCTTGTGATTTCTGCACATTGATTTTTTAACGTGAGACTTTGCTGAAGTTGCCTATCGGCTTCAGGAGGTTTTGGGCTGAGACAATGGTGTCTTCTAAATATACAATCATGTCATACGCAAATAGAGACAATTTGATTTCCTCTTTTCCTAATTGAATACCCTTTATTTCTTTTTCTTGTCTGATTGCTCTGGCTAGGGCTTCCAATAGGAGTGGTGAGAGAAGGCATCTTTGTCTTGGGTCAGATTTCTAAGGGAAGGCTTCCAGTTTTTTTCCCATTCAGTATGATATTGGCTGTGGGTTTGTCATAAATAGCTTTTATTATTTTGTGATACATACCATCGATACCTAGTTTATTGAGGGTTTTTAGCATAAAGGGCTGCTGAATTCTGTCGAAGGTCATCTCTGCATCTATTGAGATAATCATGTGGTTTTTGTCTTTGGTTCTGTTTATGTGATGGATTACATTTACAGACTTGCGTATGTTGAATCAGCCTTGCATCCCCAGTATGAAGCCTACTTGATCATGATGAATAAGCTTTTTGGTTTGCTGCTGCATTCTATTTGCCAGTATTTTAGTGAAGATTTTTGCATTGATGTTCATCATGGATATTGGTCTGAAGTTTTCTTTTTTAGTTGCATCTCTGCCTGGTTTTGGTTTTAGGATGATGTTGGTCTCATAAAATGAGTTGGGGAGGATTCCCTGTCTTTGTATTGTTTGGAATAGTTTCAGAAGGGATGGTACCAGCTCCTCTTTGTACGTCTGGTAGAATTCTGCTGTAAACCCATCTGGACCTGGGCTTTTTTTAGTTGATAGGCTATTGATTGCAGCATAAACTTCAGCCCTTGTTATGGGTCTATTCGGAGTTTCATCTTCTTCCTGGTTTAGTCTTGGGAGTGTGCAAGTGTCCAGGAATTTATCAATTTCTTCCATATTTATTGATTTGTATGCTGGCCTTGAGCTGTGTCAAATATTATGTTAGGCCATGGGGATACAAAGATGAATAAAACCACTTTCTCTCCTCAAAGAATTCACATGATGGCAGGAGTGGGAGATATGCGAACAAGTAATCAAACAACCAATTCCAAACATAAGAGCTATAATAGATGAACATTCAGAGTGCTTTAAAAACACTGAGAAATGAACAAGCAATCTGTCTCCCTTTCACAAAGTAGACCTATGTCCCTTTCACAAAGTAGACATATGACAGACCATTGGGAGTTCACTGGTAGCCATGGGACACTGTAGAAAGAACTCTGAAAAAAGACATTGCAGTTAGAGAAAATGTAGAGACAGAGGGAATAAAAACACATGGAAAAGAGATTAAAATTGCCAATGCTTAGGTTTTCATCAACAGTTTTCCTCTCACAATTATTATTGTGATCATAAAATATTATTATTACTAGCAGTAGTAATAGTAGTAGCAAGGCTTGCATTTATTCAGCATCTACTACATACAAAACATTCTTCTAATCACCTTTACTTATATCTTTAAACACTCTTGATAACTTTTAGACAGATTATAAAGTTTGTCAAATTTTGTAGATTAAGAAATGATGCATCCAGATATAGGAAACATAGTGAAAGGAATTTAGCTAGTAAATGGCAGGATTTATATAAACTTAGGCAGTTTGCATTTGAAACATGCTATAAAGTACTTAGCTATCCTTACATTATATAAACATGACAAGGAGAAAAATAAAAACAAAGTATGGTAGTAACTCATTGCTACTCATTTTTACTAACCTGCAAAACATGTCTTTCCATAAACTAACAAGATTGTGAACTCATTGAGTTAAGGACCAACGTATAATTTCAGTATATTTCCCATTCTGTGGGACATGCAAAGAAATACTACATGCAATGGCACCCTTCATGGAGTCTATAGGTCTACACTCTAGTTGAGGAAACACAAAATAATTTGAAACATTAAATGTCAAACTCTATTTACTGGCCATGAATGAATATTCTAGATGATAAAAGAAAGGGAGCATCAGCAGGTACAATAATAGCCAAATCAGTTTTCCTGTTGAATGGGGTAGGATTATAGAAATACATGAGAGTAAGTAAAATAAGAGATCCTAATGAGGGAAGACACAAAAGCAGACACCAAGATGCCATATGTGAGAGACAGAGGGGAGCCTGGTCTGCTGAAATATGTACTGTAGGAAAATTCAAGACTAAGCATAAGTAGAAAGAGCACAAGTTTTTAAGGGTCTTGATAGCTTTGGGCATGGTACAGCAAACAATGTAAGAGTTCTTGTGACTGTGCAAGTAATTGCCATGATGAAGTAGTTTTTTTTTTCTTTTCCTGAAAAACATAATGTGTGCTTATTTGGAATAGGGAAAAACACTAGAGTCAGAAAGACTTGAGGGTATATTTGAGACATTTCTTGAGTAACATCCCATTATGCTCATCCTTGGATCACCTAAATCAGAGCACACAGATAATCCCTAATATACAGATTCAACTTTCCTAAATTGACTGAGTCTGAATCCTTTGAGTGAGGTCCAGGCATCAAATTTTTAACAGGAATCTCGGGTAATTCTATGTGGCAGCCAGTAATTCTAGTATATTTTCAGAATGCTGTTTTGGAATTTCTTATAAAATCAACTCATAGACATTTAAAAAAATAACCTTGGTGACTATTAATTATTACTCAGAAAATAGAAAGAGGGAGAGCAGATAGCAAGCCAAGTACATTATCTCTGTTTCACATTACATTTAAGTGGCAGGCGCTTTTCATATCATTGATGTATTCCCTGCGCATTGAACTGAATTTGCCCATTTATTTATAGTAGTTTCATTCTTCCTTTATTATATCCCTTTGACTTTGTTCATTTAGATTTTCTCCAAAGTAGTGTTTTGTTTTGCTTTAATTAAAACCATTAATTATCAACTGAATTTGGCACTTTCAAACAATGTATGTGAAAAGAAAAGTAATCAAAACTCCATTACTGATTTCTGAGTAGTTAGTGTAGTTCTACTGAGAAATGCCTTTTATTGACCACTGGGTATTCTGAACCCTGCCTTTACAAATATGTCGGTGACCCATTCCCAGATTAAGTACATGGTAAATACTGAACAAAATACAAAACTGAGTAACCAAAATTAGCTAATGATGGAATTATAATTGTATAATTACATGCATTATATGTCAATCTGGAAAACATGCTTTGCAAATCTACTCTCTGTGACATTACTGGCAAGTATCATAATATTGGTTTTGTGAAGTGAATCACAGTAATCTGCTTCCTAAAGTTTTTTTTTTTTTTTTTGAAATTGCATTATATTACATTTGTTACAACCAGTAAATTAAAATAAAAACTTATTTGGATAACACTGTATTGAAAAAAAAAAGATTTTCTGCATGTGAAATATAAATCTGGATTAATGATAATCTTCTAATTCACCATGTATAATAATTATTTGAATATGTTGACAAAACTAAAAATAGATTTATGGTGACTATATGCAACACACACACATATATACATACATATATATATATATAAAATCAATGATTAAACTCCCCACTATTTGTATTGGGCAGCATTTATTTCTCACATAATTTCATGTAGTAGATAAAATAAATACTATTTTTCCATTTGACCAGTGAGAAAACAGGTCAAAAAAGCAATTTGCCTAAAGTTACAGAATAAGTTAAGGAAAAGCTGGAATTCAAACCTATTTTTCTTGACACAATACAATATTTTTGGAACTAAACCTTACTACTTTCAGTAAATGGAGTATTTCATATTAGTTTAAAATTTTACTAAGTAGGAAGTTTAGTCACTGGGTGACTGACAAAGTGAACATAGACAAAGTTAATATGTCACACTATAACCAGAAACCTCACATATTATGTCCCCCAAACTCACATTTTTTTCCTTTTTTTTTTTTTTTCTGAGATAGGGTCTCACTCTGTTGTCCAGGCTGGAGTGCAGTTGCATGATCACAGCTCACTGCAGCTGCAGCCTTAGTCTCCCTGGACTCAGGTCATCCTTCTGCCTCAGCCTCTCAAGTAGCTGGACCTACAGGCGTGTGCTATCACACCTGGCTAATTTTTGTATTTTTTGTAGAGATGGGGTTTCATCATGTTGCCCAGGCTGGTCTTGAACTCCTGGGCTCAAGTGATCTGCATGCCTCAGCCTCCCGAATTGCTGGTATTACAGGTGTGAGCCAGCATACCTGGCTCCAAACACACGCTTTAATTAAACAATACCATCAGGCTAAATAAATGCCCATACGACATATTTTATGCAATTTAAATAGTATTGACTATATTCTTACTATGTGCCAGGTACTGTGTAAATAACTGACAAAAAAGAAGCCTTAAACACAGCCTTTGCCCTTTAGAAGTTCACAGTAGAATAGACAAACATTCAAATAAATAAATCATGATACACAACAATAGAGGCAATGACAGGAACCGGTATGAAAGAGAGACAGAAGGGCGGAGAGAGTGACGAACACTGTTGAATTTAGAAAAGCCTCTGGAGACGTAATAATTTCTGTGATAAATATTGATGTATAAGTAAGAGAATCAAAATAAAAAATAAATTGGCTATATGTAATAATTTTGGTTTACAAATGATTTTCACAAAAAAATCCTGAATTAATGAAAATAAACAGAATAATATACAATAATCATACTTTTTGACTGGTAATAATTCTTCTCTAGCTAATATCTAAGTTATCGTAGTTGTGATATAGGCAACACTCATTTTGGAAACAATAGTGGACTGGGTAATTTTGAACTTGGGCCTAAGATCAATTGCTCTTAGGTAATTCTTCTGCTATCTCATTGGCCTTGGAAATGATAATACAGGGAGTTCAGAGAACTCTCATCTACACTAAATGTTCTGCATAAAGTCAGATCTTTTGTTTCTCTTATCAGCATTCCAGGTACAAACAAACAGTACAATGCATGGCAAATATGGATTATGTATTCAAATATCAACACAGAAAATCTGATTTTCTGACTTTTTTGAAAATTTGGAAGATTAAAAATGATGAGTGTATATTCTCTGAGGCTAACAAACAGTTGGATAGCTCAAAATTGCTCACTGAGAGAGTATATACTCTCCACTTAATTGTATTATACATTTTGATTCCCAGCTTGGTCCTTGTAGGCACTAGGTTTCAATATTAAATACAAAAGCTTTCTCTTTATTGAAACACCTCTCTTCCTTATGAAGTCTCAAATTTCAGCAAATTATAAATGCCTTCTACTTTTGGCATGGCCAGTTATGTGCATTTTTACTCTCCCCCAATAGTGATTTAGAAACTCATAGCTCTCCAGAGCCACGGTCTAAATATTTGCACCACATCTGTTTGTGTTCCATAGATTACTTGAGGGCTAATGTCGCTTCTAAGACTATTCCTAGGCTCCTGAGAATCTTAATGTTTCTAACATTCTCTCCAGAAGACAAGAACACAAAAGATCAGGTTATGTATATACTATGGCTAAGGGCCACAGTGTTTTTCAGCAATCTTTTTGTTACTTTTATAAAAACTATTTCTACTTTGTAGTGGCTTGCACAGAACTTGGGAAAATAGGAATTTATGTTTGATTTGAAGTGGGTTTGTAGAGAAAGAAATAAAAACTGTTATAAGAAGGATAACAAATCTGTGGCGTCAAAAATACTGACAATAGTGAACTTTGAACTAGAGATTGTAAGAGTTTTTAAAGAAAAACTTTAGCCAAATTAAAGCAAAAGAGTTTCACTGAGCAAAGAATGATTCATAAGTCAAGTAGTCTGCTGAGTCAGAGTAGGCTCAGAGACTCCAGTGTAGCCATGTGATGGAAGAAGACTTATGGACAGGAAAAGAAAAGTGACATCTAGAAAGCGAAAGCAAGGAAAAGAATTAGCAAGATTGGTTACAGCTTGGTATTTGCCTTATTTGAACTGGGTTTAAATAGTTGACTGCCTTTGATGGCCAAAACTTGGTGATTGGCACAAGAGTAGGCCACAGTGTGTGTACAACTCTATTTAGGTTATAGTTCATGATGAACAGAGAAATCTTACAGGCTGAACTCAAAATATGTAAGGAGGTATCTTTAGGCTAAGCTTGATTTAACAATCCCCCCTCTTTGTTATCCTAGCAATTTTGAAAGATTGACCAAAATTTTATGCATTGAGGTCATTATCACTATCATAAATGTACCTATTTGGTCTTTAAACCCACTGGGAAATAGCAGAACAGTGGGTTTTGTAAGGTTAGAAGAAGAACTTCAGGTTATTTTGTGTAAGGGTTAGAGTACAGGGTAACCCCTTAGGCTAGAATGTCCTGTTTACAGGAGAAAAAACAAAACCTGGTCTGTTCTGCCATCTAAGTTTCCTTAAAGTCCTAGTTTGATTATGTCACATTTAGCATAAGTTACTGCATTTTCATTTGATCTGGTCTATTGGGGCCTAGTGCATTAGCTCAGTCCAAAACAATAGCCTACCATAATTTGTCTAAAAACTCTCCTCTTCTGGCCAGGTTCTCACTTAGGTGAGAGTGTGACCAAAACTTAGGGCCTTAGTCCCAGTCTCAGTTACCATCATTTTGGGTTTCTGGCATTATTTACAGGTTATGGTGCACTCATGATCATGCATTTCTTTCAGCTCTTGTCATTCCAGTTGAAGAGAAAAAATTTGAAATTCTAGAGATGGTTTCATAAAAATATTTATATTTATATATATTTATATTTATATTATATTTTGTGATTGGCACAAGAGTAGGCTACAGTCTGTTTACAACTCTATTTAGGTTTTTGAACCCTGAGTATCTGAAAAAGGTCTCAGTAAATTTAGAAATTTTATTTTGCCAAAGTTAAGGATGTGTACCTATGACAGAGCCTCAAGAGACCTGGATGACAGGTGCCCAAGGTGGTCTGCACACAGCTTGGTTTTATATATTTTAGTTAGAATGAGACATCAATCAACATATGTAAGATAGGCATTGGTTCAATCTATAAAGGGGAGACAACTCAAAGCAAAGGTAGGACAGCTCAAAATGTGGAGGGTATTCCAGGTCAAAGCCAAATAAGAGACAAAGGGTTGCATTGAGTTTCTGATGAGCCTTTCCAAAGGAGGCAATCAGATAGGCATTTATCTCAGTGAGTAGAGGGATGACTTTGAATAGAATGAAAAGCAGCTTTGCCCTAAGCAGTTCCCAGCTTGACATTTCCCTTTAGCTTAGTGATTTTGCAGCCACAAGATTTATTTTCCTTTTACAGGTTACAGTTCACAACGTACAGAGAAACCATTAGGCTAAACTTAAAATATGCAAGGAAGCAGATTTAGGCTAAACCTGATTTAACAGAGTAATGTCATGAAAATGTAACACATCTTCTTATTACTGAAAAGACATCTGGCTGGCAAAGCCATAAATAAAAAACAACCTTTGGATATAGCCACTTTTTATTTCCTTGTTGAACTTGTAAACCAAAAATAAAATTTTAAGGCCTCTCAGCCATCTGCACGGACCCCTCTTTGCAGCCAAGTGGCATTTCAGAGTTAACCTAAAAAACTGTTTTAGGCCATGACTGGAAGTGAGGGTCTGACAAGCCTCATTATGTCCTCCTCCCTTTTGGAATTCAGGAAATGTCAACCAGCATTTAACATCAACAAAGAATTTAAGCCTTATTAAAACAAAAACTAAAAAAAAAATAACAGTCTATTCTCTCTAAAGCCTGCTACCTGGAGGCTTCATCTGCATGATAAAACTTTGATCTCCACAATCTTTTTATCAAAAACAAGGCATTACTTTCTATTGATAACTCTTTTAACCAATTGCCAGTTCAAAACATTTTAAATCTACCTATAATCTGGAAGCCACTCCACCTGTTTAAAGTTATCCTGCCTTTCTGGACCAAACCAATTTATATCCTAAATGTATTTGCTTGATGTCTCATATCTCTCTAAAATGTATAGAACGAAGCTGTGCCCCCATAGGGATGGGGAGGAAGGGCAGAGAAATTCTAGGCAGAAAAGTGCAGGTCCCCAGCAAAACCCCACCCTTAAGCCAAAAAACCTGGAACCTTGGACCAAAGTGAGAACATATATTGGTGTTTTCCCTCTCGAATGTTGCCTTTTCCTAAACCACCCATGGCCCTGACCCATTCTGTACCTATAAAAATCCCAAACTCAAACAGTAGATGGGACTGTGGCTGGGTGTTGGATAAAAGCAGCTTGACTTTAGACAGACAGCTTGACAGTGTAACTTCAGAGAAGAATCCAGCTGGAGATCGCCAAACTCCAGGGGAAGAGTACTTACCTGCTCCATCCCCTTTCAACTCTCCTCCCCACTGAGAGCCACTTTTATCGGGAATAAAATCCCCCATATTTGCCGTCTTTCAATATGTTCATGTGACCTCATTTTTCCTGGATGCCTGACAAGAGCTCAGGAGCTACAAATGTGGATACAAAACACTGTCTCACTGGCCCTTTACCCTCAGTGGTGGAGGGCAGCTGTCTCACATGAAAAGGCAAAACGCCCGCTGAGCTGTTAACACTTACATTGTCTGCAGATAGCCGAGAGAAAACAGCACTGTAACATGCCTTCTGGGGTTTCCAGAATCACAGGCAACCTTGCCTGGATGCTGCCACAGGGCATGCACGGACTTCACTCCTGCCAGCACTGAAGCATCTGGCTGGATATTCCACCCACTCTCCTGCACGCTCCCTCCTGCAAGAGGTGGAATGCAGTGTCCCAGTGAGTGGAGTTTGGTCCCACTGGCATCAAAGCAGCCAGCTGGTTCCAGCATTTTCAGTCCAATTCCTGCACTTCTTTGCTCACAGACTGCCTCCTGTGAGGAGCTGAGAGTGGTGGACTGAGTAAACAAGGCACCCCTGTCATGAGCCCTGCAAAGGGGTCAGGGAAATATCCTACTTACCCCAACCACCTTGGGCACGTATTTTTAGGATCTCGTGAGGGCCGTGTCCCAGGTCATGGTCACTCCTATTTAGCTGAGAAAGGCTATCTTCAAATATTTTACAGTATTTGACTCTTTCCACTGATGAACTTGAAGTACAATTTCACATTCTTCCCCTGGCACCAGAGACCATTTTCCCAGACTTAAGGTCATTTCAATTGTTCAAACATTATAAATTTTTATAGACCAGAAAAACTGTGCAAAAGTTTCTGGTTTATCTTTCCCAAATAGAAAAGTATAATAGATAATATTTTGGGGTAAGGATCATTTTGATTGCTGTTTAGCTTATAAAAATCTGTTCTTCTTGTCTTTATCTTTTGATATAAAAATAATTTAACAAAAGTTCAATAGGATCACAATTCTTATTTTCTTTGCTTTATTTGGTCATGCTACCTAAGTTAGATTGAGTTAAGTTTGAAATTATATATCCCAAACTCTTGTTCTATGGTTGCTACTTTTAGTAGCTATTGATGGATCATAGATGATGAATAGTTTAAGATGTTGTGAAAAGCTAAATTAAATTTAGTCTTAAGTACACAGGTTTTTTAAGCCTTTAATATGTAAATAGGCACTGTTAGGAGAATATCACCATTTTCTATTGTTATTGTTATTATTGGTTTACCAAACTAGCTTATGCAACAGCAGCTTTAGTCATATTGCATTTAAATTTTACTTTCTTTTTTTTAATCTACGTTAAAACTTTTTAAAACAATTTTTAATATTTATGTTATGAAACCCAGCTTGGGTCAGCTTGGCTGGCACAGCAAAGGCAAACACCCACACTTAGGCTTGCACCAAGAAAAAGAAAGGTATTTATTTGCTGAGCAGGAAACAAGGAGAAGAGGCTGGTAATACTTGAGACTAGAGCTCCTTGATGACTTACAAGCAAGGGATTTTTAAAAGCTCAGGTTAGGGGGGTTTCTAAAGTGACTTAGGTATGGGAAATTTCTGAAATTTCTTTATCTATTTTCTGGTTCCAGTCTGTCTGAGGTTCCAGTCTGAGGTCTATTTGACAATGGCCAGCATTTTTCATGCAGTGGAAGTCCTGGATTCTGAGAAAAACTCAAGGACTTATGTCAAGATGTTATTGCTAGTTTATGTAGGACACCAAACATCTTGTGACTCTAATTTACTTGGGTGACTATTGCTTAAGTTATTTTTTCCTTCTTGCTTAGCAGTTTGTTTATTCTCTTCACCAGTTGCTATTAGCAAAGCTAGCTAGATACATGAAATTTCCTATATAAGGATGCAAATCTTTCTTTATTCTCCTGCTTTGAAGAGGGGATAGAAACCTGGGAGATCCCTAAGAGAGACACCTACTCCATTTCATTTGTAGTATCTCTCTCACTGTAAGAAAAATATATCAAATCTCCTCCAATTCACATTTTGATTCCCCAACAGTAGCTGAAATAATGGGTATGCAAATATGCTCTAATAGAGTTTAGTGAGATTGATAGTAATAATAATAAAAGCTAACATTTAATACATGTTTGCTAAAGGTAAAGCATTGTGCTAAATGCTTCACATGATTTATCTAATTTACTTCTTACGACAAGCTCACAGAGTACATCTTATTATTATCCCAATTTTATGAGCGAGAGAACTGAAGCACAGAGGTGATCCCAATTTCCTAGGGTAACACAACTAAATGGTTGAGTAAGGATGTGAATCAGGCAGTCTGATTTCATAATTGTTACTCTGAAAATTTTATCCTGCTTGCCACATCAGATTTATCTATGAGACTCCTTTCTACCTCACCTATTCCTTAAGATGTCATCACTTTATAAAATAGCTTGCTTTTTCCTTTCATGGACCCTTAAGTAATGCAACATTGTTTGTATGGTAGCTCTCTATAGATGGGCATATGTCTCTTTAAGAGGTCAACATGAAGTAGAATGACATTATGCACTTCTGCTTTATATAAGTGGCAAAAAAGTAGGATTTGTTTTAAAGTACTTACTCATACTATAAGATACAGCAACTAGTTGGCACCTCACTTGAGTTTACTTATTTTTAACATACTCTGTCTTTACCACTTTTATCAGAAATAAGTGGCTTCTCTTGACATCCAGTTTTCTATCTATAAATAAAAATTATATTTGTTTCCTAGTTAATATTTTTTGTGACAACTATGGATATCTATCTCTGTCTATCTATCTATGTATCTATCTAGTCACACATCTCTTACCTATGGGAATGCATTCTGAAATACGCAACATTAGGCAATTTTATCATTGTGTAAACATTATAGAGTATATTTATACAACCCAGATAGTGTAGCCTACTACACATCTAGGCTATATGCTATAGCCTATTGCTCCTAGGCTACAAACCTGTATACAATATTACTGTACCGAATACCGTAGGCACTGTACCACAATGGTAAGTATTTGTGTATTCTGAACATATCTAAATATGATATGATATAACATATAATATATAATATATTATATAATAATATATAAGAGGTACAGAAAATTTATAGTATAAAGGACTAATAAAATGGTACACCTTTATAAGGCACCTAACCAGGAATAAAACTTTCAGGACTAGAAATTGCCGTAAGTCAGTGAATGAGTGCTGAGTAAATGTGAAGGCCTAGGACATGACTGTACACTACTGTAGATATTTAAACCTATATTAACTTTGTAAAAAGTTCTTTTTTCTTTAATAATAAATGAATTTCAACTTACTCTAAATTTTTTATTTTATAAATGTTCAATTTTTGGGACTTTTTGAGCCTTTTATAATAGCATGAAATTTAAAACACAAGCACAGTGTACAGCTGTACAAAAATATTTTCTTTTTAATGTCCTTATTCTATAAGTTTTTTTCTATAAAATCTGAGACGCAAACACACACATTATCCTGGGGCTGCACAAGGTCAGGGTCATGAATATCACTGTCTTCTACCTTTGTATCTTGCTCCACTGGAAGATCTTCAGAGCTGTCATTTCCTATAACAATGCCTTCTTCTGGAATACCTAATGAAAAACCTGCCTGAGGCTGTTTTATAGTTAACTCTTTAAAGTAAGTGGAAAGAGTACACTCTAAAATAATAATAAAGACAATAGCATAGTAAATACATAAACCAATAACATAGTTGTTTATTATCATTGTCAAGTATTATGTACCATACATAATTGTATGTGCTATACTTTTATACCATTGGCAGTGCAGTAGGTTTTTTTATACCAGCATGATGACAAATATGTGTCTCATGGATTGCACTACGATGGCTGAGACATCACTAGGCAATAGAAATTTTTCAACTCCATTATAATCTAATGGACCATTATTGTATATGTGATCTGTCATTGACAGAAATATCATTATATAGTACATGATTGTATATCTACATACATATTATACATATATGTGTACATATATGTATGTGTCTGGATAGATGAATAAATAGGTGAAGGCTGGTATGTAAAAAATGGAAAATTTGTTCACGAGTGATCAAACTAGCAATAAAAGAATTTCAATCTCAGTTACACAGTAATTATAAGTCATATTAAGTGATAGAGTCTGCTTCCATTAAGGCTTTTAATGCCCTCAACTAAGTTAAATTGTTTTAACTTTTTCATTTCCCAAAGGTATACAGTTGATGTTCATATCATAGTTCACATCAAGGATTCATTTGATATTATAATGGACTTGTAAACTGAGCCTTAATTGTGCTAATTTTTATTTAAAATTAAGTATTAACCTTCACTATAGTAAATATTTTATTTATACATTTGTCTTTGTGTATGCGTTTGTATTCATATTTGTTTCAATCATTGTTGAATTCTAGCAGACTGATATGGTTTGGCTGTGTCCCCATCCAAATCTCATCTTGAATTGTAACTCCCACAATTCCCATTTGTCATGGGAGAAACCCAGCGGGAGGTAATTAAATCATGGTGGTGGGTTTTTCCCATGCTGTTCTTGTGATAGTGAGTAAGTCTTATAAGGTCTGATGGCTTAAAAAAAAGAGTGTGCCTAAACAAGCTCTCCCTTTGCCTGTCACCATCCATGTAAGGTGTAACTTGCTCCTTTGTGCCTTTTGCCATGATTGTGAGGGCCCCCCAAGTCATGTGGAAATGTAATTCCATTAAACCTCATTTTTTTTTTTTTTGGAAAATGCCCAGTTTCTGGTATATTTTTATCAGCAGCATGAAAACAAACTAATAAACAGATTGAAACTAAAGCAATTTGTATTATGCCTTCAATTTGAAAAATGATACAAGGCAATATTACCAAGGAGGCCTTTAAAATACACTGAAAATCTAGATGATACCATTCAGGACATTGGCATGGGCAAAGATTTTATGATGAAATTGGCAAAAGCAATTGCAACAAAAGTAAAAATTGACAAATGGGATCTAGTTAAACTAAAGAGCTTCTTCACAGCAAAAGAAACTATCATCAGAGCAAACAGACAACCTACAGAATGGGAGAACATTTTGCAATCTACCCATCTGACAAAGGTCTAATATCCAGAATTTACAAGAAACTTAAACAAATTTACAAGAAAAATATAAACAGTGTCATCAAAAACTGGGCAAAGGACATGAATAGACACTTGTCTAAAGAAGACATATATGTGGCCAACAAACAGATGAAGAAATGCTCAACATCACTAATCATTAGAGAAATGCAAATTAAAACCACAATGAGATACCATGTCATGCCAGTCAGAATGGCAATTATTAAAAAGTCAGGAAACAACAGATGCTGGTGAGGCTGTAGAGAAATAGGAACACTTTTATACTGTTGTTGGGAATGTAAAATAGTTCAGTTATTGTGAAAGACAGTTTGGTGATTCCTCAAAGATCTAGAACCAGAAATACCATTTGACACAACAATCACATTACTGGGTATATACACAAAAGAAAATAAATCATTCTATTATAAAAATACATGCACATATATTTTTATTACAGCATTATTCACAATAGCAAAGACATGAAATCAATCAAAATTCCCATCAAAAATAGACTGGATAAAGAAAATGTGATCCATATACACAATGGAATGCTATGCAGCCATAAAAAGGAATGAGATTATGTCCTCTGCATGGACATGAATGAAGCTGGAAGCCATCATTCTCAGCAAGCTAAGCTAACACAGGAACAGAAAACCAAACACTGCATGTTTTCACTAATAAGTGGCAATTGAACAATGAGAACACATGGACACAGGGAAGGGAATAACACACACTGGGGTCTGTTGTTGGGCTGGGGGCAAGAGGTGGGAGAGCAGCAGAACAAATAGCTAATGTACGTGGGGCCTAATACCTAGTTGCAGCAAACCACCATGGCACACGTTTACCTATGTGACAAACCTACACATTCTGCACATGTATCTCAGAACTTAAAATAAAATTTTAAAAATAAAAAATACACTGCAACTTTTCTTAAATGTATTGTTTTAAAATGTATGCAAAATATACATATTATATAATAGTTTCTTGCAGGAAAATATTCACATTGAAGTAACAAATAATAGTACAAATCAGCTTAAGATTTCAATAATCTTACACTTAACAGCAATTAATATACCTGATTATCAGATAATAAAATATGTAGGAAAATACAGGGTATCAAGAACAAAATTACTGAAAGTAAAAGAGAAAAAAATGAATTATCACACTTGCAAGTGAAAAGCAGAAAATAAAATATATTATCATATCTGAATTGGACCATGAAACATATGTTAATATTTTATAGGATAATTATAGTTAATGTCTTCAAGTTATTTTTTGTGTACTGTTTATCATAAGTTTCATCATATCTCAGGTAATGTTCCTTTATTTCTAGTAACATGGAGCTCATATTTTAAAGATTGCTAATGAAGCATAATCCAGGAGGAACTTCATAAGACAATGTACTCTCATTAAGAACACGTAGTGTTTCACCCAAAGCATTCTGGATATGCTTTTGAGAATATATATGCAAATACTCTTAACTAATTAGTGCATGCCAGTATTTAAAATTCTGCGTCTAAGCTAAATGCTTCTTATTTTAGTTTCACACAGTCTCTAATGAAAACCAAAAATAGATAATTCCTTTATTCCCTAAGTGAGTTTTACCTAGATCCTTTAACATTCCTCCTAAAGGTATCACATTAAACTTCAATTTTGTTAATACATACAGTTTTTATTTGTTAGATATATCTCAATAAAGTGGGGGAAAATAAAATAACAAGAGCAGTTTGAGACTCTAGTTGCATATTTTAAATGGTGAAGTTATGTGGTCAATTTTCAATGGGTAATATATTAAAACACAATGTACTGTAAACTACATTATCTCCAATGGGGAAAGATAATTTGCAAACACTTCAATAATTTCCCCCAAATATTAAGACAAAAAAAGTTACACAAAGGCATTTCAAGATATTATGTGGCTTAGTAAGTGATAAAGCTGCAAAGCTCAAGGTGATCAGCCCCTTGTTCAAATGTCAGTGTTAATATTGAGCATGATTTTCCATGTATGAGGTCTCAAGACTATTACTATGACATATAGTAACCTGCTAGGTGATCTGATTACTTCTGACCTTTTAAAAGTTTCAAAGAGCAAAAATAGTTGAAAGGTGTTCATGCATATATGACACAATGCTGGAAATTTGTATCTGGACTATAGTCAAGACATATCTAATGTTCACAAATTTCTGACAAGGCTTATAGGAAATAGTTTCTTGGATGGTTTGGTATCATAAAAACCTGTCATTTATTATAGTTGAGCAGTGACAAGAGACATAAGTATGATTAATTTTCTATAAACATGCCATATAAGAATAATTGCAAAACATAGCCATTTTCAAAATTTGTGAAGGATTGTCCAAAATAACCATCTATTTGACTCCCGTAAAACTTTGTCAAAAGCTTTAAAGATAGATTTGTTTTCTGTAAGTTAATTTCTAACATCATTTAGTATCATATTATGAGAGAAAATAAAGTATATTTTATATACATGTAAATATGTACATATGTATATAAAATATCTCATATATGTAAATTGCGTATATATATAAAGTTTGTGCATACATTACATACCTACACACACACCACCCAAAAGGCATGGATATTTGATGTCTCAAAAACAGAAAAGTAGATTTTTCATGGTCAATTTAAGCTTTAAAATTACGTTTTATCAATGTGTTAATTGCAAGAAATAATGCATAACCAAAATAAATTTGCAATATATAGTTAAGATTTTGATTAATGGACATTTCAACAAAGTCTCAAGATACAAGATCAATGTGCAAAAATCTCAGCATTCCTATACAAGAAGTCAAGCTGAGAGCCAAGTCATGAATGAACTCCTATCCACAATGGCAAAAAAAAAAAAGTCCAGGACTATGGATAAAAAGGGAGCTAAAATATTTCTACAAGGAGAACTATAAACCACTGCTCAAAAAATCAGAGATGACATAAACAAATGTAAAAAACATTTCATACCCTTGGATAAAAAGAATCAATATTATTAAAGCAACCATACTGCCCAGAGCAATTTATAGATTCAGTGCTATTTTTTTAAACTATCATTGACATTCTTCACAGGACTAGAGAAAACTATTTTGCAATTCATATGGAATCAAAAAAGAGCTCTACTAGCAAAGGCATTTCTAAGCCAAAAGAACAAAGCTGGAGGCATCATGCTACCTGGTTTCAAACTATACTACAGGGCTATAGTAACCAAAACAAGATGGTACTGGTACAAAAACAGACACATAGTTGAACTAAAGAAACAGAATAGAGAGCCTAAAAATAAGGTCGCACACCTACAACCATCTGCTTTTCAAAAGAACTGACAAAAAATACAATGGCAGAAGGATTCCCTATTCGATAGATGGTGCAGAAAATTGAAGCTGGACCCCTTACTTATATCATATATGAAAAAAACAAAACCCAAGATGAATTAAGAACTTAAATGTAAAACCAAAAACTATTAAAACCCTGAAAGAAAACCCCAGGCAATAACATTCAGGACATAGACACAGGCAAAGATTTCATGACAAAGGTAACAACACCAATTACAACAAAAGCAATAATTGAAAATAAAATATAATTAAATTAAAGAGCTTCTGCACAGCAAAAAAAGAAAAAAGAAGAAAAAAAAACTATCAATAGAGTAAACAGACAACCTAGAGAACAGGACAAAATTTTTGCAAACTATGAATCTGCATCTGACCAAAGTCTACCATCCAGTATCTATAAGGAATTTAAACCAATTTACAAGAATCAAACAAACAACCCAATTAAAAAGTGGGCAAAGTACATAAACAGACACTTTTTAAAAGAAGACATACATGTGGCCAACAATCATATGGAAAAAAAAGCTCAACATCACCGATCATTAGAGAAATGCAGATCAAAACCACAATGAGATACCATCTCACACCAGTCAGGATGGCTACTATTGAAAACGTAAAGAAAATAAAAAAGCAGATGCTGGTGAGGCTGTCCAGAAAAAGTAACACTTATATACTGTTAATAGGAGTGTAAATTAGTTTAACTATTCTGGAAGACAGGGGGTGATTCCTCAAAGACTTAAAAACAAAAATACTATTTGACCTAGCAATCTCATTACTAGGTATATACCCACAGGAGTTCTATTATAAAGATACATGAATGTGTATGTTCATTGCAACACTATTCATAATAGCAAAGACATGGAATCAACATAAATGCCCATTAAAGGTAAAATGGATAAAGAAAATGTGGTACATATACACCATGGAATACTATGCAGCCATAGAACAGAATGCGATCATGTCCTTTTCAGGGACATGGATAGAGCTGAAGGCCATATTGTATAGCAAACTAACACAGAAACAGAAAACCAACTATGTCATATTCCCATGATAAGAACATGTGGACACATAGAGGAGAACAAGACACACGGGGGCCTAGCTGAAGGTGGAGAGTGGGAGGAGGGAGAGGATGAGAAAAAATAACTAGTAGATACTAGGCTTAATACCTGGATGATGTTATAATCTGTACAAAAAAAAAAAAAAAACCCATGAAACACATTTACTTATGTAACAAAGCTGCACATCCTGCACATGTACTCCTGAACGTAAAATAAAAGTTTAAAAAAGGCAAGATAAAAGTAAAAAGTATATATATATATTTCTAAGTAAGTTTAATTACATTGAAATACATCACATTTGCTATTTTGTCAATCTTCATTAGGTACCTCTCTAACATGTCTGTCTGCTAAATTGACACATCAATTTATCATTTTGTGATCATATAGTAGCATAATAGATTTTAAAAGAAATTGGTTCTCAAGGTGAGCCCAGCTTACCATCATGTGTGAGCAAAAGAATAATAATGAAAATTGAGTAAAGGATATTTTATGCAAATTATATGATTTGAAAAAAATAAAATCACTCAGGTCAAGCTGGGTATCTCAAAAGTAGACATGAATTAAAAGAGTCAAACTCTGTAATATATTTGAAAAGATTTATTCTGAGCTAAATATGAGTTACCATAGCCCATGACACAACTCTCAGGAGGTCAAGAGAAACTTATAGGTAGATATTAACATTTTCTGGTTGACAATTGGTTAAGTTTATCTAAAGACCTGGGATCAATAGAAAGAAAATGTTTAGGTTAAGATAAAGGATTGTAGAGACCAAGTTTTACTGTGCAGAGGAAGTTCTCAGATAGCAGACTTTAGAGAGAGCAGGTCATAAAATGTTCCTTATCAGACTTAAAACGGTGCCTGACTCTTAGTGGATTATATCCTGGGTCTTGAAAGAAAGAAAGAAAAAGGTGCGGGGAAGGGGATTCTCTATAGAAGGTGGATTTTTCTCACAAGAGACAACCTTGCAGGGCAATTTCAAGTTATGACAGGGAAATACATTTGGGGTTAAAATATTTTGATTTATTTCCTTATTTTTTATGTAATGCTATGCCACATTATATAGAGTTATATAAACCCCACTCCCAATGAGACTTTATAATTTGTAGAGTGTGACTCCCCAGACCTCTTAGGTAAGAATTTTGCCAAGATAAAACATATCAGAGATTAGTTTTTATAGAGAAACTCAGGGTTTCTCTTTAAACAAATATTCAAAGCTTCAAGATTCCTGCAGGATTGCTTTCCCTAGGAACCTCTCCTTTTCAAAGTATACACACACAAATACAGACACACACACACCCCACATTTCTTTCTTTGTGCATCATGGTTTTACCTCAGTAATTTTACAAATCTTTCTTACTTCTCTTGAGGCAATGATTCTTTACCATTTTTAGGTTACGTGTGCCTTTGAGGTTCAGATAAAATTGATTGAAACGTTCCCAAACGTTGTGTTCTCCTAAAAAAAGGCAATTTGCAGAAGTTTCTCCTAGAATCCTTTACAAGGTTCTGAGATAAAATTTCCTATGAAGAGGATAATCCCTTATGGTTTCCAGAAAACCGAACAGCTTATGCAGTAGAGTCCCTACGACTACAGATGCAGAAAAGGCTGCCACTTACTCTTTGTTGCCTTAATTTTTTTTTTTATTGTTCTGTGATTTTAACTCAACTGACTCACTTCTGAGAATGTAGATCAGGATCTCTACCCTTAAATGGTCAAGTT
Organism: Aotus nancymaae; assembly: GCF_030222135.1. Lineage (NCBI taxonomy): Eukaryota > Metazoa > Chordata > Mammalia > Primates > Aotidae > Aotus > Aotus nancymaae. The sequence goes on along the minus strand of NW_026988415.1, from coordinate 57,494,258 downwards.
CTCCACCTTTTAATAAAAAAGACTGTGTGTGTGTGTGTGTGTGTGTGTGTGTGTGAATACTAGTTAAGACCATATATTCTATATATATGAGCATATGCAGAACACTTAAAATTAAAAAAATTTCCATAACAGTCCATGTTTGGCATGTAATAATTTAAAAACCTTGATTCTATTTTCATTTTAAACATAAACTTTCAGATTCTCAGAGAAAATTCCCACTTTTGTCTGAGAATTAGAAATGTACAGTACATACATACTGTCATATTTTGAAGAGATGCAGTCTGAAATGTCTCCATAAAAGAAGTTAATCATATGCTCAACTGTAATTCACTGATATATATAATGAAGTTTTAGATTATTAATATTTAAAATAGCAACAGTTATATTAGTCATTTCTATAATTTTATTACCTGGATGTTTTAAAATCTGTATAATTCTTAGATGTCTCCTTTGAAAGAACACAGGAATGGCCAAAATTAACAAAAAAATAATGAAGGAGGGAAATATAATAGTCAACATGAGCAGAGTCCCAATGCATTTTAGGGACAGTAAGATTCATATATATTCCATATGCTCTGTTAATCAGTTTTATTTTTTCCTCCCATGAATAGAAAAGAAAACAACTAAAGAAGAAAATAACAAATACCAGAGTTGTCAATCTTGTCTGAGTCCATAGCGGACTGAATCACAAAGTAAATGCACTTGCGGGAATTGTGAGGCTCTTAATAAAAGATTCAATGATATCACAACTCTAAAGATTATTTTCTTTCTCCAAAAAGCAAAGACATTACAGAAAAGTCTTCATATCTATATATCTAAATAGCTCTGAGCAGTAAAGAACCATTCATTAATGACTCTGCAGTATAACAGAATGACAGTAAGTAAACAAAAGCAAGGGATACCTGCTAGGAAGAACCAAACATTTTTGAAGATACTGTAATCATTATCTATTATTCATAAATTCCTTTCCATTTGCAACTTTTGGTGAAAAATGTTCTTCAGAGAGGGATTATAGTAATGATAGTCAATTTTATAGATATTTTCTTCAATAAATAGCAAACTTAAAAAATAACTATTTAAGATATTAATGTACAGTGAATAGATATTAATATTTATTCATTCATTATTTTTATGAAATTGAAAGACAAAGCATTGGTAGGTTAAATAAATATCCTGCCCATTGCAGAATCTTTCGATAATTTCTGGGATGTCAGGCTTAGATGGTTGCAGCCATGTCAGAAACACTGGAGTAAGTGAACAAATATAAGCAAAATTCTGATAACATACTTTATACCTCTTTCCCACTCAGTTCCAAAACAGTGATATTTAAATATCTACCTTCTAATATAAAAGACAAAGATTTTTTGCAAGCCAGTAATAGAAAAAAAAGCAGTTTGGGGAAAGCAGACTACACAGAAAGGAGATAACTTAGGGAAAAATGATCAATATATTTGGAGATATAAAAAAAGTTACAACTATAAATCAAGAACAGGAGGATATAATAAACATTTTGAAAAAATCTGTTAGAAATGAAAATTAATATTTTCTTTTCAAAAATTAATAGAATATTTGAAATATGAGGTAGGTAAAATCTTCCAGAAATGTAACAGGAAAAGATGGCAGTCCAGAAAATGTAACATTTGAAAAAGAGTTCTGGAAAGAAAAATTGAGAGAAGAAAAAAGTTAATAGAGTTATTTTGAAACATTCTCAGAGCTAAAGAACATGAGTTTCCAAGTGGAAAGGGCACATTGACTTTCCAGCACATAGGTAAAAAATGAGAGCGGTTCTCTGCTGTGTAGGACCTTGTGTGGCTATGGACAGATTATCCTGGTAGAACACATGAAAATGCTAAAAGAAGTGGCCTCTGCAGAAGGAAAGAAGGTAGCTGGGAAAAGGGAGTATACTTTTTATTGAATCTCTGTGGCCCCTTTTCCATTCTAAATTTTGAATTCATGCATAGATCTTGCTTTTAAAAAAATATTGGGCTAAGAACATTTAAATGAGATATACCCACTTAACAAATTTTAGGTGCACAATAAGATATTGTTACCTATAAACACAGTGTTGCACATCAGATCTCTAGAACTTATTCATCTTGCCTAACTGAAACTTTATATGGATTGTAGTAGTCCATTTTTACATTGCTATAGATACTACCCACAACTGGGTAATTTATAAAGAAAAGAGGTTTAATTGACTCAGAGTTCCACATAGCTGGGGAGGCCTTAGGAAACTTACAATCACGGCAGAAGGGGAAGCAGGCACACCTTACATGGTGGCAGACAAAAGAGAGCATGTGAAAGTGCAGGAAACCTACCATTTATAAAACTATCAGATTTTGTGAGAATTCACTCACTATCACAAGGACAGCATGGGGGAAACCACTCCCATAATTCCATCACTTCCCTCACTTGACATGTGGGGATTACAGGTTCCTCCCTTGACACATGTGGATTAAAATTCCAGATAAAATTTGGGTGTCAACACAGAGGCACACCATATCACCAGTTGAACAGCAACTTCTCATTTCACACTTTCTCCAACACCCACCAACCTTGGAAAACAGCATTCCACTCTCTGCATCTATAAGAGTGAAATCATCTTTGATTATTTTAGATATCTCATATAAATGTAATTATACAGTATTTGTCCTTTTGTGTGTGGCTTTTTCTCCATGTTCACCCATGTCACATATGGTAGGATCTCCTTCTTTTGGAAGGCTGAAAAATATAACATTTTATATATATATATATATACCCAAATTTTCTTTTTCCATTCATCTGCAAATGGCCATTTAGGCTACATTAGGGCTATTAATTTTTATAATAATAGCTAACACTTATTGAGCAATACATAGGTTTTGTTAGGCATTGTTCAACTGTCTTCACAGGAATGAGCTCATTTAATTCTCACAGCAATTCTAATATGGTTATCCCCATTTTACATATAAGAAAACTAGCTACAAGGATAAGTAACTTCTCCAAGGTTCAAAGCTAGTCATAAAACGTGGGTTTGAATGTAAGCAGGTTTCTCAAGTTGGAGAAATGCACAAAAAGTTTCAAACTCTATGGCTGACTATCACTATTAGAATATTCAGTCACAAAAGAAGTTTCCCTAGGTGTGCACCATATTTTAGAATTCTATTAATATATAAGTAATTTTTCAATTGCCCATTTTTAATTGTAATTGAGAAGGCTTACAAATATATATTTAAAACACATTAATGCAGAGTCTCTGAGGAAAAAAATGAATTTAACATCGTTAGATTGTGTGGGAAGTGGCAGTTTTGAAAGAGTTATTGTTACTTATAAGCAATCACAGCTCCTCCTACTATTGACAATCACTGCCAACAGTACCATTTATTGAGTAGTTACTATATATGAGTCAGTATAGGTATGTGAAGGGCATCATTATATTTATATTCAGAAGAATGCTCCACCATATTTTCTCTAACTAGAAACATGGTATATATCTCAAAGGTCTTTTCTTTCCTGGCTTTGTTTTTATTTATTTATGTATTTATTGAGATGGAGTCTTGCTCTGTCACCCAGGCTGGAGTGCAGTGGTGCAATCTCGGCTCACTGCAACCTCTGCCTCCCAAGTTCAAGTGATGTTCCTTCCTCAGCCTCCTTAGTAGCTGGGACCATAGACATATACCACCACATCCAGCTAATTTTTTTATGTTTAGTAGAGATGGAAAAAAAAACTCACTTTAAAATGTTATGCTTCAGCCAATGTTGTGCCCTCTATTAGTTTTCTAATGCTGCATAATAACATCACCACAAATTTAGCAATTTAAAGTAACATACATTTATTATCTCATAATTTTTCTGTGAGTCAGAATTCTGAACATGATATAACTGGGGAAAAATCTACTTCTAAGCTCACATGGTTATTGGCAGCATTCGGTTTCTTGCACGTTGCCAGAATGAGAACCTCAGTTCTTTGTTGGCTGTCAGCCCGAGGTCAACCACGGTTCCTTGGTACATGGCTCTCTCAATGCAATCCACAATATGGCAACTTGTTTCTTCAAATTTAGCAAGAGAGTGAGTTATTCCAGCAAGAGAGACACTGCTATTTTATAAAAAATAATTACGTCTACAAAATAAAGTACATACTATCACACCTTCACCATATTCGATTGGTAGAAAAAAAAAAAAAGCCACAGATTATGCCTACACTGAAGTGGAGCAAATTATACCAGAGTATAAATATCAGACAGTGGGGATCATGAGGATCACATGATCCAAGACTGTCTGCCCCACACCGATCTATATTTCTGATAGTTTTTAATCACGTTTCCGACATTTACCTTTTCTTCTCTTGGTGTACCTAGACATTACCAGTGAACTGCTGTGTGCTCCCCATCATACACTTACTCAAATCCCTTGGATCTTATAGCCTTTAAATCATTTTAGATAGAAACAGAAACTTCAAACCTAAAGGCAAGAACAAGTGGTAATTTTTTGAAATAAACTGGTGTTGAAAGTAGATTATTATACATTTTCTCGGTGGCAAAGAATTGCCTCTGTTGGCTTTGGTTTTGGAAATTAAATCAAGTGAAACTGATTTTATTTATTTTGAAAAGGTCACTTGAATGTTCCCTTTATTTATGAAACCGTAGGATGAGAAAAATTAGAAAGGAGCTGCAACTCTGCTCACATTCTAATTCCGCTTGTATGTGGTTTAAACAAAAAACGCTTAATCACACAGTATGGGAGTAATTACTACCTTTAGTGGGGAAAACCAAATAATGTTTAAGTCAATATCTATGATCTTATTGGGAGATTTGTGTAGAGAAAGCAGTGTGTCGACATCACAATCAATGCTAATTTGAGGTATACTAGTGGAGTGTAATGTCAGTGAGTTCAAAAGAGTTTTAAAAAATGATTTAGAACTGAAAATCTTAGGAAAACGGAAACCAGTTTGTTCTCCACTTATTTAGAAAAATGGTCAAGTTATCCTTTTCATGACACGGAAAAGTACATTTGGATGAAAACAAACACACAAAACATTTTCTATGGTATCCTTCAAAAGCACTTATCCCATGATCGGAAATCTTGTTTTCTAAAGTATTCTCGATGAGGTTTCTTGAGTGCTGCAAATATCAAAGTTGTACAAATGAAAATGATCTCAAAAGTAAGATTGTCCTAACCTCTCTGTGTCCTTTCCTCTTGAAGGGGAGGCACAGTCAGACATAAAGTCTGAACATCATGGTCTTAGAATTGTGTGTAAAAACTTTGAATTGGTGTGCCTTTGTTCTCCTAAATGCAATCAATCTTTAAAGTTGCTTAACCAATATTAGCAATTTTTTTCAGCCGATTGATTTTATGTATGCTCAATTAAAATAGAATTACTCACTGACAATTTTTCAGAGTAGCTGATAATAGCAAGGTAAGACATTTATATGTTTACTTTGTATTTAACAAAAATTAAATGTGTCATTTACTTATTTGCTTATTTTTAAAGGAAATTAACTTCAAACCAAGATCTTAAATATATTATATTGCAGGCAAGTGCTAACATTTAAAACCACAGTTTCTATAAGGAATACGGGAAATAAGAGGTGAATTTCTGAAGTGTTTACATTTCTATGTGCAGAAACCAAGCAGTATGTACAGTTTTACATATTCTCTGAAAATGATTATGGTCACGTTTCTCATAATGACCATTTGAAATTATTTTGTAGGTATAAAAAGAAATCATAGTATTTTAACAAATGCAGTTTTTTAGGTATTTTTGTATTAGATATATGAGTCTTTCAATCCAAAGAGTATCCGGGACAAACCTCAATCAATTTAGAAAGTTTATTTTGCCATGGGTAAGGACACACTTGTAACACAGCCTCAAGAGATCCTGAGGACATGTGTCCAAGGTGATCGGGGCACAGCTTGGTTTTGTACATTTTAAAGAGACATGAGACATCAATCAATATACATAAGATATACATTGGTTTGGTCCAGAAAGGTGGGAAAACTGGAAATGGGGAGTCTTCCATGTCATAGGTAGAGGAGAGACGAATGGTTACATTCTTTTGAGTGTTTTTTTTTTTTTTTCCCAGAGTTTACTTATTGAGGGCTTTATTCCTGAGTACCAAACAAAAGTCTAGGGGTGAAAGTGAATATGTTTTCTCTTCTGAGGTTCCTTTTTATTGTAAAAAATAATGTAGTATTTCAGAAAATTCAAAGGTCATGAGATGTCTTGCACTTCCTAAATAGTTTTCATGAATTTTAAGTTTCAAAAAAGTTTGATAGAGTTTTAATCTTAAATCTCTTGCTTATATCATCAATTAGTTGTGGGGTCTTCTGATTTATACAATGTTAGAGTCTGACAATTACAGGCTGTGTTATTTTGAAGTCAAAACGTAAGCACGAATTATTTTTAATAGAGTATAGCATCCTTGTATTTGAAAGTAGAATCTTAGTGATTAAAAACAGATCGTAGGACAAGTTCTTTCATCTAATCACAGCTGTGTCTCCAGTGTTCATTCCATCCAGTCCCTGACACAGATTAGGTGCTTTATAAACAGCAGTTGGTGGAGATAATCTTTTGAGTTTTTGATTAGCCTTTATTCTGACTTAGTAAAACAGTAGGGCAAAGGAAGGAATGAGATATGCATTTGTCTCACGTGAACAGAGGGATGACTTTGAGTTCTGTTTGTTGTTTGTCCACAAAAAATTTTCTTGTGGGCAAATTGTGAGGGAGGTATGAAGATTTTTTTAAATCTTTGTAGCTATTATTTACAAAAAGTATGAGACGTAGTCTTGCCCTATGAAGTTCCCAGGTTGACTTTTCCCTTTGACTTCGTGATTTGGGGTCCTGAGATTTATTTTCTTTTCATTGTCTAGACCCGGAAGAGAACCTAAAGTGCATTACTTTAAATGCAATAATAATAGTGTTTTCATTTTTGTAACTTGTAAATTAGAAGTCAGTTTTTCAGTTTGTTTATAAATTGGAAACCTAGAAGAATTCATTTGTAAAAATCAAAGATAATATTAAAATTTTGATTTTGAGAGTTATGACAAATTAGCATGGTGGGTTTTGACTTAATTTATTAGAATTTCTGATGCTGAATCTATTTTTAGTTCTCAAACTGAAGGCTTGGAACTGTTTTTTTTTTCTTGTTTTGTTTTTGTTTTTGTTTTGAGACGGAGTATCACTCTGTAGCCCAGGCTGGAGGGCAGTGGCCCAATCTCAGCTCACTGCAACCTCTGCCTCCCAGGTTCAAGCAATTCTTTTGCCTCAGCCTCTCTAGCAGCTGGGACTACAGCATGCACCGCCACACTGGCCTAATTTTTTGTAATTTTTAGTAGAGACGGGGTTTCACGGTGTTGCCGAGGCTGGTCCTGAACTCCTGACCTCAGGCGATCTGCCTGCCTTGGCCTCCCAAAGTGCTAGGATTACAGGCGTGAGGCACTGTGCCTAGTCTTGGAACTCTTCATATATGTATACTCCATTACACCGATCAACTGTCTGCATACCTGCCCTCCAATGTGTATGCATGTGTGTATATTGTGGATAGATACAGATACACAAACACACACATATTTTTTATAAACATACAGCTTTTCTCTGAAATTGCTTCTCTCATATGCCATAAAATTTCAAGCTTCTGCTATGTGCCTCAAGTAGCAATTACTTCTGCTCACTTTGCCCTCTGCTCAGCTCTTGCCTTGTTTCAAGAGAGCTTTTTCAAGCACCTAAATATAAGGAAGGAACTAAGAACACAACTTCCTCATATTTGGTGAACTTTTCTGTAAATGCTGCCGTAATTTACTGGAAAAAATGAACCTACTAAAAATTAAGGTGATTATAATATTTTCTGGCTAAAGTTAGAGAAGATATTTCGGAAGATGCAATCGCATTTGGTCCTAAAACTTGAGAAAATGTAAAATAATCTCTTTATAATTGGAATCAATTACTAATTCTATGTTGTTTCATTAAACAAATAAGAACCCAGAGATAAATGGTATGCAGTGAAATAACGTGCTTTGGCTCTGAGTCCCCACCCAAATCTCATCGTGAATTGTACTCCCATAATTCCCACATGTTGTGAAAGAGATAATTTGAATCACAGGGGGTGATTTCCCCCAGACTGTTTTCATGATAGTGAATATGTCTCACCAGATCTGATGGTTTTATCAGGGGTTTCTGCTTTTGTATCTTCCTCATTTTCCTCTTGCTGCCACCGTGTAAGAAGTGCCTTTTGCCTCCTAACATGATTCTGAGGCCTCCCCAGCAATGTGGAACTCTAAGTCTAATTAAACCTCTTTTCTTCCTGGTCTCAGGTATGTCTTTATCAACAGCATGAAAAGGAACTAATACAGTAAATTGGTACCAGTAGAGTGGGGCATTGCTAAAAAGTTACCCAAAAATATGGAAGCGATTTTGGAACTGGGTAACAGGCAGAGATTGGAACAGTTTGGAGGTCTCAGGAAAATGTGGGAAAGTTTGGAACCTCCTAGAGACTTGTTGAATGACTTTGACAAAAATGCTGACAGTGATATGAACAATAAAGTCCAGGTTGAGGTGGCTTCAGATGGAGCTGAGGAACTTGTTGGGTACTGGAGTAAAGGTGACTCTTGTTATGTTTTAGCAGAGACTGGTGGCATTTTGTTCCTGCTCTAGAGATTTGTGGAACTTAGAACTTGAGCTAGACTATTTAGGGTATCTGGTGGAGGAAATTTCTAAGCAACAAAGCATTCAAGAGGTGACTTGGGTGCTATTAAAAGAATTCCATTTTAAAAGCAAAATAGAGTATAACAGTTCAGAAAATTTGCAGCCTGACAATTCACTTGAGAGATAAACCCATTTTTTTGAGGAGAAATTCAAGCTGGTTGCAGAAATTTGCATGAGTAACAAGGAGCCAAATATGAATCCCCAAGCAATGGGAAAATGTCTCCAGGGCATGTCAGAGGACTTCACGGTAGCCCCTCCCATCACAGACCCAGAAGCCTAGGAGGAAAAAATGGTTTCAGGGGCCAGGCCCAGGGTCCCATGCTATGTTCAGGCTAGGGACTCAGTGGCCTGTGTCCCAGCTGCTTCATCCATTGCTAAAAGGGACCAAGGTACAGCTCGGCCCATGGTTTCAGAGAGTGCAAGCCCCAAACCTTGACAATTTCCACATGGTGTTGAGCCTACAGGTACACAGAAGTCAAGAATTGAGATTTGCGAACCTTCACCTAGATTTCAGAAAATATATGAAAATGCCTGGATGCCCAGGCAAGTTTGTTGCAGGGGCAGGGCCCTCCTGGAGAACCTCTGCAAGGCTAGGGCAGTGTGGAAGGGAAACCTGGGGTCAGAGCCTCCACACAGAATCCCTACAAAGGCACCCCCTGGTGGAGCTGTGAGAAGAGGGCCACTGTCTTCCAGAGCCCAGATTGGTAGATCCACTGGCAGCTTGCACGGTATGCCTGGAAAAGTCACAGACACTCAATGCCAGCCCATGAAAGCAGCCAGGAGCGGGGCTATACCCTGCAAAGCCACAGGGGCAGAGCTGCGCAAGACCATAGGAACCTGCCTCTTGCATCAGTGTGACCTGGATGTGAGATATGGAGTCAAAGGAGATCACTTTGGAACTTTTAAATTTGACTACCCCACTGGATTTCGAACTTGCATGGGCCATGTAACCGCTTTGTTTTGCCCAATTTCTTTCATTTGGAATAGCTGTATTTACCCAATACCTGTACCCTCATTTTATCAAGGAAGTAACTAGCTTCCTTCTGATTTTACAGTCTTATAGGGAGAAAGGGCCACACCTTGTCTCAAATGTGACTTTGGACTGTGGACTTTTGGGTTAATACTAAAATGAGTTAAGACTTTGGTGAACTGTTGGGAAAGCATGATTGATTTTGAAATATGAGGACATGAGATTTGGTGCAGCCAGGGGCAGAATAATATGATTTGGATCTGTGTCCCTACCCAAATCTCATCTTGAATTGTACTCCCAAAATTCCCATGTGTTGTAGGAGGGACCTGGTGGGAGATAATTTGTACATGGGGGAAATAATTTAGGATTTATAAGACAAGATTACTATACTGAGAGAAAAACAAATAGAACCGAAATTAAAATGTTCACTAAGGGAAGTTGGAAATACAAGTGAAAGCTTTAAGTATAGACTAGGCCAAGTAGAAGAAAGACTGGTGTTTCAAATTAACCCAGTAAGTCAAAAATAAAGAAAAATTAATTTTACAAAAATGAAAAAAGCTTTAAGAAACATGGGATTGTTTAAAGTGATCAAACATATAATTTACTGGCATGACTGTGAAAGAAAGAAAGGTGTATAAAAAAACATAATTGAGGAAATAATTCAACAAAATTCTCTGAATCATTTTAGAGAATTTGACATCTATATATAAGGATTTAAAGAACCTGTGAGATACTATACAAGATGACCATCCCCAAGGAATATAGTCATCAAACTATCCAAGGTCAACACAAAAGAAAAAAAAAAACCTGAAAGGAATGTAGAGAAAATGGCTAAATTACCTATAAAGTCAATCCCATCAGACTAATAGCAGACTTAAAAACAAGAAATATATAAGCCAGAAGTGATTGGGAGCCTTTTTTTTACCTTTCTTAAAGAACAAAACACCAGCCAAAGACTTCATATTTTGCCAAAATGAGCTCACTAACCAAGAAGAAATAAAGTCTTTCCTGGCAAGAAAATGCTAAGAAAATTTCTTACCACAAGAGCCAAGCACACAAGAAATGCTCAAAGGAGTTTTAAACTTGGAAATGGGAGAATGATACTTGCTACCATAGAAGTACACATAAGTACGAATTTCATAGGCCTTATAAAGTAATTGTGCAATTGAGACCACAAAGCAAGTACTTAGCAACACTATGACAGGAGTAAAACCTTGCATATCAATATTAACCTTAAAAATAATGTTTTAAATATTTCACTTAAAAGACAGAGTGGCAAATTGGGTTAAATAAACAGGACCCAACCTATTGCTGCCTTCAAAAGACCCATGTCACTTGTAATAACACCCACAGGCTCAAAGTAAAAATACGGCAAAATATCTCTTATGAAAATGGAAAACTAAGAAGGGCAGGGGTTGCTACTCTTTTATCAGATAAAACAGACTTTAAAACAACAGTTAAAAAAAGACAAAGAATTTAAGACTAAGATCTTGAAATGAAATGCAAAAAAAATATAGACAAATAGGACTTAAAGAGCTTCTGCAAAGAAAAAGAAACTATCAACAGGGCAAACAGACAGCATACAGGATGACAGGATGAAATAAAATATCTTCAAACTATGCATCTAACAAAAAGATAATATCCAAAACCTATTAGGAACTTAAATCAACAAGAGAAAATAGCTCCATTATAAAGTGGGCAAAAGACATGAATAAACACACCTCAAAAGAAAATATATGATATGGTTTGGCTGCATCCCCACCCAAAACCTCATCTTGAATTGTAATCCCCATTATCTCTATAATCACCTTAATCCCCATTTGTCAAAGGAGAAACCAGGTAGAGGTAATTGAATCATGGGGATATTTTCCCCATACTGTTCTCATGATAACGAGTGAGTTCTCATGAGATCTGATGGTTTTATAAATGTGTATTAGTTCCCCCTGCATTCAGTCTTCTTCCTGCTGCCATGTGAAGAAGGTACCTTGCTTTCTCTTTCCTTTCTACCATGATTGTAAGTTTTTTGAGGTCTCCCCAACCATGCTGATCTGTGAGTCAATTAAACCTTTTTATAAATTACAGTTTCAAGGAGTTCTTCATAGGAGTGTGAAAAGAGACTAATTCAACATACACCTGCCCAACTAACGTATGAAAAAATGTTCAGCATCACTAATCACCAGAGAAATGCAAATTAAAAGAACAATGAGGTAGTATTTCACAGGAGTCAGAATTGCTATTATTATAAAGTCAAAAGATAACAGTCATTGGTAAGGATGTGGTGAAAATTGAACTCTCTTATACACTGTGGGAATGTAAATTAGTTCAACGTCTATGTTAAACAGTATGGAGATTTCTCGAAAGAACTAAAAATAGAACTACCATTTGACCCAGTAATTCCACTACTGGGTATCCTTACAAAGAATTAAAATTGTTTTATCAAAAATTCACCTGCACCTGTATGATCATCACAGTACTATTCACAAAACCAAAGTCATGGAATCAACCTAAGTGTCCATCGACAGTGAACAGGATAAAGAAAACATGTTATGTATACACCATGACATATTACAGAGTCATAAAAATGATGAAATCAGATCCTTTGCAGCAACATGGATGCAACTGAATGCCATTATCCTAAGTGAAATAATGCAGAAATAGAAAATCAAATACCATATTTGATTAATAAGTTCTCACTTATAAGTCAGAGCTAAGCAATGTGTACACATGAACATAAAGATGGCAATAATAGACACCAGGGCCTAACAGAGGTGGAAGGGAGGGAGGGGAGCAAGGGAGGACAAACTACCTACTGTGTACCATATTCATTATTTAGGTGATGAGTTCACTAGAAGTCCAAACCCTACCATTATGCAATATACTCAAATAACAAATGTGTACATATACTCTCCTAATCTATAATTAGATCAATAAAAGTTAAAATAAAAATAGAACTTATACTTAAACACAATAAACTAAGAATAACCAAGGAAATCTTGGATAAAAAACAAAGCAGGAGGCATCAAATTTTCTTATTTTAAAATATATCACAAAGATACAGTAATTGAAACACGATGATACTGGCATAAAGACAGACACATGACCAACAGAATACAGAGCTCAGGAGTAAAATCATTTATATATGGTTAACTGGTCTTCAACAAGGGTGTCAAGAATAAATAAGGGAGAAAAGATAGTCTCTGTAACAAACATTGTTGGGAAAACTGAATATCCACATGCAAAATAGTGAAGTTGCACCATACACAAAATCAATTAAAAAGGAATGAAAGACAAAAAAGTAAGAGCCCAAACTCTAAATATTTAAAAAAATATATAGGGGAGAAGCTTTATGACCTAGGCATTGGCAATGATTCTTTAATATCAGACCAAAATCAGATATCAAAAATGAAAATAAACAAGTGGGACTACATTGAACTAAAAAGCTGCTCTACAGCAAAAGAAACCATCAACAATGTGAAAACAACCTTTGGAATGGGAAAAAAATGTTTCCAAAAGATACACCTGAAAAGAAGTGAATCTCAAAAGTATATAAAGAACTCCTATGACTCAACAGTTCAAAAAATAATAATAACTCAATTTAAAAATGTGTTCAGAAATTGAATAGGCTGGGTGCCGTGGCTCACGTCTGTAATCCCAGCACTTTGGGAGGCCAAGGTGGGTGGATCACCTGAGGTCGGGAGTTTGAGATCAGCCTGGCCAACATGGAGAAACCCTGTCTCTAGTGAAAAAAAAAACCACAAAATTAGCCAGGCATGGTGGCACATGCCTGTATTCCCAGCTACTCAGGAGGCTGAGGCAGAAGAATCGCTTGAACGTGGGAGGTGGAGGTTGCGGTGAGTCGAGATTGCACCATTGCACTCCAGCCTGGGCACCAAGAGCGAAACTCCATCTCAAACAAACAAAAAAAAATTGAATAGACATTTCTCCAAAAAAGGCCTAAAAATGGCCAACAGCTATATGAAAATATGCTCAATGTTACTCATCATCAGAGAAATGCAAATCAAAACCAAAATCTCATATTGCTTCACACCTGTCAGAGTGATTATTATCAAAAAACAAAAGACAACAAGTGTTCAAGAGGATTTAGAGTAATTGAAATCCTTGAACACTCTTGGCAGAAAGGCAAAGTGATGCAGCTGTTGTAGAAAACAGCATGGATGCTCCCAAAAAATTATAAAATGGAACAATCATATGATTCAGTTATCCCACTTGTGGGTATTTATCCAAAGACTTGAAATCAGTATGGCAAAGAGACATTTACACTTTAATGTTCACTGTAGCACTACTCACAAAAGAACAAGACCTACGTGTTCATGTGGAGATGAGTAGATTAAGAAAATGTGGCATACACATACATTGGAATATCATTTAAAGTCATTCAGTCTTTTAAAAAAAAGTTCATAATATGTAACACTCTGGATAAGATAAATTTTGAGATTTTAAGTAAAATCAGCCAGACACAGAAATCCAAACATTGCATAATTCCATTTATATGAGGTGTCTAAAATACTCCATTTTTTAAAATTCCAATATTATAAATTGGAGTCACCACACAAAAGTCAGCCAACTAGCTCAGGCAGTGATCACAGGTTGAAAGAAGCTGCCAAGTCAATTTCATGATGTAAACTCAAGTGGCGATACATTTCCTTGGCCAGAAACTCGTGGGTGAGTGGGAAGTGTGTCCCAGCCACAAGTGCAAGAGCTGGGTGCCTAGCTTAGCAGGCAAACAGGGAAGGACATGGCCTAAAAGTCCTGGTTGCTGTCTCTGCAAGGAAAGCTTATGTCCTGGGCAGGTCTGAGTTCTGAACACAGACTACCTGGAACTTAGCTTGCTGCTGTTAGGGAAGCACTGTGGGAGTAAGATATACCTTGCCAACTGCGTGGGATCTGGGTGAGGCTTACTGCTTCCTGCTAATCCTCACTCTCTATGCCAACTCTTCTGTGCAGCATAGGCATCTACAGTTCCCTCTAGAATATTACCCCAGCAGTCTGAGAACCAACCATCATACTCTACAGGAGCTGCAGATTGCTCTCCATATGGAGAGCCAAACTGCTGACCCACCTGACTCTGCCCCTCCACCCACGCTGGTAATTTAACACAGAAGATAGAAACTGTTGGGAGCTTTGTGGCCCCACCCATAACCTGAGAAACCAGAGTATCTCGCCTAGACAACTTAGAGCAAACACAAATTCCACTGCTACTAACGCAGCTGGTGATCTTTTGCAGTACCACCTCCTGGCTGGAGGCCAACTGAAACAGTTCATTGTAGCATCTCTAGCTGTAGTAGCAACAGAAGACAGTAAATTTGCTCACATACCAAATATGTTGCAACTACAGCCAACATCTGAGTAAATCATCACACAAAGACTCTCTATAACTAAGGAATTTATACAGCGCAGAAAAATATTAAGAAGCAACAAGAAAAATATTAGGCTATAATAGACTATATAAAAACCATATTTTTAAGGGGTAAAAATGACAAACCATAGTGAAATCAGAAATAAATTGAAGAATTATTAGAAGAAATAGTCTACTCAAATTAGAAGGAACGAGAAAAGTAGTTCTGGTAATATGACAAAACAGGATTTGATAACACCCTCAAAAAAATCACACTAGCTTTCCAGCAATGAATTCAAACCAAGATGAAATCTTTGAAATATGAGATAAAGAATTCAAAACATTTATTATTAAGCTGCTCAAGGAGATATCAGAGAAAGGTGAAAACCAGTATAAAGAAATTTAAAAAGCAGTTTAGGATATATATGAAAAATTTTCTAGAAAGACAGATATCATCAAGAAAAACCAACCAGATCTTCTGAAAATAAAAGACACCATAAGTGAATTACAAAACACAGTGGTAAGTTTTAAAAATAAACTAGAATAAGTAGAAGAAAGAATTTCAAGGCTCAAAGACAAGGCTTTCAAACTAACCTCGTCAGACAAAAATAAAGAGAAAATAATCAAAAGAAATGAACAAATCTAAAAAAAAAAAATGGGATTATGTAAAATGACCAAACCTAAGAATAATTTGTACTTCCAAGGGATAAGAGAAATTGAAAAGTTTGAAATACTTATTTGAGGGAATAATTGAGAAAAACTTCTCTGGCCTTGCTAGAGATTTAGATATTTTTTTTTTTTTTTTTTTAAAAAGCTCAAATAACCTCTGGGAAATTCAATGCAGAAGGTAATCACCAAGTCACATGGTCATCAGGTTATCTAAAGTTAACACGAAGAAAAGAATTCTAAGAGTAGTAAGACAAAAGCATCAGGCAACTTATAAAGGAAAATCTGTCAGAATATCAAGAGACTTCTCAGCAGAAACCTTATATGCCAGGAGGATTGGGGTCCTACATTCAGCATCCTTAAGCAGAATAACTATTGGCCAAGAATTCTGCATACTGCAAAACTAAGGTTTATAAATGAAGGAGAAATAAAGTAATTTTCAGAGAAACAAATTCTGAGGGAATTTGACACTGCAAAACCAGAAGTACAAGAAATGCTAAAAAGGGTTTCAATTATTGAAAGAAAAGCTCAATATGCAGCAAAATAGAACATCTTAAAGGCATAAAACTCACAAAGACTATAAAACAAAAAGACAACAAAAGAAAACCAAAATATTAAGGCAAAGATAAACATGATTAATAGAATAGTACCCTACATCTCAATATTAACATTGACTGTAAATGGCCTAAATGCTCCACTTAAGAGATATAGAATGGTAGAATAAATAAAAAATCAAAAACAAAATATGTGTTGTTTTCAAGTGACAAACCAAATACTGCAGGATTCATATGAACTCAAAGAAAAGTTTGAAAAAAGATATTCCATGCAAATGGAAATGAAAAGCAAGCAGGAATTTGGGGTTAATTTATGCAAATGGAAATCAATAGTGAGCAAGAGATTTTATTAAATTTTTATCAGGAATCTGATATAATTTTTATATCAGACAGAACAATTTTAAAAAGACAAATAAGGTCATTGTATAATAATAAAAGTATAAATCTAACAAAATATTAAATTTAAAATTAATATATGCCTCACACTGTGACTGGTGCTACCAGATTTATAAAACAGTGGCTACTAGATGAGAGAAAGGAGACAGGAAGCAATACAATAATAGTAGGGGACCTCAATATTCCAGTGAAAGCACTAAACAGGTAAGACAGAAAATTACCAAGCAAACAATGAAATTAACCTACACTCTAGAACAAATGAGCTTAACAGATAATGACAGAACATTCTATCCAACCACTGCAGAATGCATATTCTTCTCATCAGTACATGGAACATTTTTTCAAGCTAGATCATATGATAAATCAATAAATTTAAGGAAATCAAAACCATATCAAGTATCTTCTCAGACCACAGTGAAATAAAATTAGAAACTAACTCCTAAGAGAATCTTCAAAACTATACAAATACATGGAAATTAAATGATCTGCTCCCAAATGATTTTTAGGCTAAAAATGAAATCAAGATGAAAATTTTAAAATTCTATGAAATGAATAATAATTGTGACAGAAGTTATCCAAACCTCAGAGATACAACAAAAGCAGTGCTAAGAGAAAAGTTTACAGTACTGAACACCTACATCAAGAAGTTCAAAAGAGCACAAATTGACAACCTAATGTCACCAGTGAAAAAAGAGCAAGCTAAACCTAAAGCTGGCAGAAGAAAAGAAATAACAAAAATCAGAGCAAAATGAAATGAAATTAAAACAAAAAATGTACAAAAGAAAAACAGAACAAAAAGTCGGGTCTTTGAAAATATAAACAAAATTGATAGACCATTAGCTAGATTAACCAAGAAAAGGAGAGAGAAGATCTAAATAAGCTCAATTAGAAATAAAATTGGAGACATTACAACAGACACCACAGAAATACAAAGATCATTTGAGACTACTATGAATACTTTTGTGTGCACAAACTACCATGAACACTTTTCTCTAGAAAACCTAAGAGAAGATGAAAAAATTATTGGAAATATAAAATTCTTCTAGATTAAATCAGAAATGAAAATAAACCCCAAACAGATCAATAACAACCACCAAGACTGAATTAATAATAAAAAAATTGCCAACAAAATAAAGTCCAGAGCCAGGTAGATTCACAGATGAATCCATCGGCTGAAGGAACTTGCCTCAAAATAATATGAACCATGTATGATAAACTCACAGCCAACATTATACTGAATACGGAAATGCTAAAAGCGTTCCCCCTGAGAACTGAAACAAGACAAGGATGCCCACTTTCACCATTCCTATTCAACACAGTTTGGGAAGTAACTAGCCAGATCAATTAAATAAAAGAAAGAGATAAAGTCCATTCAAGTTAGAAAAGAAGAAGTCAAACTATTACTGATTGAAGACGATATGATTGTATACCTAGGAAATCCTAAAGACTCCTTCATTCCAATTGATTAGTAATGTTTTTATTTCCCTCTCCCTGCAGCTAGTGGCAATCATCATTTCACTCCTTGGTATTATAAATTTGACTATTTTGTTTTATTTATTTATTTATATTTTTTATTTCAATAACTTTTGAGGGTACAAGTGGTTTTTGGTTGCATGAATACATTCTATAGTGGTGAATTCTAAGATTTCAATGCACCTGTCACCCTAGTGTTATACCCAATATGTAGTTTTTTATGCCTCAGCCTTCCCCCACCCTCCCCCTTCTGAGTCCCTAAAGGCCATTATATCAGTCTGTATGTCTTTGCATCCCCTCACAACTGAGAAAATAAGGTATTTTGTTTTCCATTCCTGAGTTACCTCACTTAAAATAAATGCATCCAGTTCCATCCAAATTGCTGCAAAAGACATTATTTTGTTCTTTTTTATGGATCGTTGAGTAGTATTTCATGCTGCATATATGCCACATAAAAAATATACTCATTGGTTGATGGGCACTTCAGTTGGTTTTATATTTTTGCAATTGTGAATGTGTGTGTGTGTGTGTGTGTGTGTGTGTGTGTGTCTTTTTCAAACATTGGCTTATTTTTGGGGGGAGAGGGGTTGATACACAGTAGTTAGCTTGCTGAATCAAATGGCAGTTCTAGTTTTAGTTTCTTAGGAATCTCCACACTGTTGCCCATAGAGGTTGTACTAATTTACATTCCCACCAGCAGTGTATAAGTATTCTCTTTTCACTATATTCATACAAACATCTAGAGAGTTTTTTAAATGTTTTATCAAGTTCCATTCTTGCAGGATTAAGGTGGTATCTAATTATGGTTTAAATTTGCATTTCTCTAATGATTAGTGATGAGCATTTTTTTTTTTTTTTTTGACAGAATCTTGCTCTGTCACCAGGCTGTAGTGCAGTGGCAGGATCTCGGCTCACTGCAAGCTCCACCTCCTGGGTTCACGTGGTTCTCCTGCCTCAGCCTCCCAACTCTCTAATGTCCCGTTCAAGAGTCTATAATTTTAATAGCCTTTCTGGTAGAACGATCTGCCTTTCAGAAAATCCAAGCCATTAATTTTCAAAAGTAGACTCCACATTGTAAAGCTAGTTCAGAAATACAGAAAAATTTAGAGATTAAAGTAACAAACAAAGAAATATCTATGATCTATATTTAACGGTTACCATTTAATTATTTTTGGTTTCTGAGTTTATGCCCTCCTGCACATACAAAGGAAACAAAATCATAGTTAACCTGGAATCCTTCTTTTCCCCTCCCTAGACCCAATCCCATCCATCCCACTTTCACCACCCCTGCTTTAATCAATAAAATAAATGTGTTATGTTTTTGTAGTTCATTTTAATCTTCTTAAAAATGTTATGCATATGCATATATACACATTACTTAACATTATATAGCATTACTTAGTGTCTTTATTTTATTTTATTCACTTTCTCTAGTAAGAACACTTAACATGAGATCTATACTCTTGACAAATTTCTAAGTGTACAATACATTATGAAGCTTTGATTACACAAAAAATGAGTATGCTCTTGAAATCTGCTGTATATTATTCATAAAGCAAAAATAATGTATTGTACACTTAGAAATTTGTCAAGAGTATAGATCTCATGTTAAGTGTTCTTACTAGAGAAAGTGAATAAAATAAAATAAAGACACTAAGTAATGCTATATAATGTTAAGTAATGTGTATATATGCATATGCATAACATTTTTAAGAAGATTAAAATGAACTACAAAAACATAACACATTTATTTTATTGATTAAAGCAGGGGTGGTGAAAGTGGGATGGATGGGATTGGGTCTAGGGAGGGGAAAAGAAGGATTCCAGGTTAACTATGATTTTGTTTCCTTTGTATGTGCAGGAGGGCATAAACTCAGAAACCAAAAATAATTAAATGGTAACCGTTAAATATAGATCATAGATATTTCTTTGTTTGTTACTTTAATCTCTAAATTTTTCTGTATTTCTGAACTAGCTTTACAATGTGGAGTCTACTTTTGAAAATTAATGGCTTGGATTTTCTGAAAGGCAGATCGTTCTACCAGAAAGGCTATTAAAATTATAGACTCTTGAACGGGACATTAGAGAGTTTCTAGGAAGCTTATTCAAGGAAGATGTATTATTACAGCAAAACAGAATTGTTTGCAAAGAGGGTGAGGATTCAGACTAAATAAGCTGGCATTGTTGGGTAAAAACTAAACCTATGAAATCTTTGGAGCATTACAATACCTCCTGTTCTCGGCAACACGATTTACATTTTTAAAAAGTGTTCATAGTAGAGAATAGAATAAAGATATAGTGATAATTCATCTTGCTGAAGTTCCAAGTATTTTTCTTTCCTTTTCTGAAGATTTCCGACATTTATTCATTATTTCTGGACGTAGTACACAACAGTAAGACGGAAAAGTAAGGAGGATACTTCCTAGAACATCAAATGAAAAACATTTTTTCCACTTATCAGTTGTGACTATTTCTTTTTTTTTTATCCATCTGTACTCCCACTTGTTCCACTAGCATCAGCCTCAATTCTTTGCCTTGGTGTCCTTCTGATCACAGGTTTTTGCATTTCCTCCTTCAATCTTTCCTCCTAACTCTCCCCGTATCTTCTTCCCAAATCTCTTTTCTCTATTGCTGTTGCTATTCCCTCTAATTGTTCTCCTTTACACTTTTAGTATACCTTTATGGTACTTCAACTCTAGGTTCTAATCAGCATTGCTTATTTTATTATTTTCTTCTTTATCTGGAAAAGTTACATGCATCTTCCCCATTCCTGCTCTCTCTCAAACACAAACTTAATCCATTGTTTTTAAATTTTTCTCCTTTTATTCCCTTTCTTCTTTCTCCTTTTTCATTCTTTTGAGTTATTTTCTTCTTAATTTTCCTGTTCTTTTCTCATTACAGTAATTCTGAGTAAAAAATGCTTGTCATCAATTTATCCCTCCCACTCAATTCCAGACCATCATATCATCTTTCCTGTAAAATCTCTCTTTCAATCTTTCATTTGCCTAAATTATCTTAGTTACTGCTTTGAGATCTGCCTCTTCTACACTAATGCAGTTTCTAGTTGATTAAGAACCACTGCTCTGTAAATTTTATGGGGGCAAGATTATTTTTCTTTTTTGTTCACTGCTGTATCTCTAGCATCTAATGTAGTAGGTCTGGGGTGGGACCCAGGGGCTACCTTTTTACATGCTTTTCAGGTGACTTTGATCTTTGTAGTCTATGGAACACCCTTTTAGGAGTATACTAAACTATATGATGTGGTGTGTGAGAGGGAGGACTACCAGTGATGCTGTTCTCTTATTTTTCTTTAACGATCCAGAGAGTAGAAAAACCTGTGATTAGTTCTAAGATTTCTTATTCTGTTGGGGTACCAGTGGAGACTTTCTGTCCCTAATTTCCCCCTCTCTGAGAGCATCTCTAGTTTTTTTTTTAATGCTTATTTTTACACTACATGAGAATTCTATTTCGATTAGAGCTCTATCCCTCCCCAGAATATTCTATTGTGGGGTACACTTCTGGTTGCTGGAAATAAGGTCTAAAAATCAAACCAAGTAGAGACTACATTCATTTCAGAGATAATTTCTGCCTCTCTACAAATATTAGAGCATCTTGATTACCCTCTATGTTCAATGCCCAAAACATATTGGAAGTTGATGTGGCTTGGATCTGTGTCCCCACCCAATTCTCATGTCAAATTGTAATTCCTAATGTTGGAGGTGGGGCCTGGCAAGACTTGACTGATTAATGGGGGTAGTCTTTCATGAATGGTTTAGCACCATCTGCTTGGTGCTGTTATTGTGATAGTGTGGGAGTGAGTTATCATGAGAACTGGTTGTTTAAAAGTATATACAAGTATATAGCACCTTCCTCCACCTTTTCTCTTCCTCCTCCTCCCCCTTCACATTCCACCATGATTCCAAGTTTCCTGAGGCATCCTCAGAAGCTGAGCAGAAGCTGTTATGCCTCCTGTATAGCCTGCAGAACCATGAGCCAACTAAACCTAATTCATAATTTGATCAATCTCAGGTATGACTCTATAGCAATGTGAGAATGGACTAATGTAGGAAACCAGCCCCCACACCCCACCCGTGGGTACCCTGAGTTCAGTGGCAATAAAAGAATGAGAAAAAGACAGATTAAGAATGAAAGTGGGACTGGGGATCATCACTTTGTACTGGAGGCAGTGAAGGCCCCAAGCTTAGGTTCCCCACAGCATTTATTGGTTACCATCACTTTGAGCAGTCAGTAGATGATGGGGTGAAGGTGAGGTGATAGTGGGGAGAGGGTGGCGCAACGTTGGAGCACTCTTCGGTGAACAGGACCTGGCATATCGTTCCAAAGATTGTTAGCAGTGGTAGCTTTGTGGGAAACTTTGAAAAGCAGAAGCATGTGATTATCTATAGATTGCATTCTAGGAGCAGCTAGAGGGAGTGTCTCTTACAAGGAGCCTACAAGTCTGGTTACTTTGTAACGCTACAAAGGGGTTTTAAATCCTTGAGTACGTTATGTACTGTAACAGAGTCAAGTTTACTCTGCACCTGGAACATAAAGGCTTAGGGAAGTTTGCCTCCCCAGAGGCCTGCCGCAGTTTGCCGCAGTTTACTGTTCCCAGTACTTGCAACCATTTTATGTAGGCACTCTGCAAGCCTTTCCTCCATTGCTGTTTCCCCCAGCAGACTAATACAGAAGTTATATTTTGAAAAGCTAAGACAAAAATAAAAAATAGGAAAAAATATGTTTCAAAAATTCAAACATTATCAGCATTCTGACTTGTCCTTATTTTTTTTTCAACTAATGGACATTTTAAAAATTTTGAAATAAAGGCATAACCAAATCAATGCCATAATGTAATCTCTACTTATATGGGTTGTGGTTCACACAAAAATATCTTTCCCCTTAATCATAGGAATTACCTGAATATAGCTCAATATTTAAAGGTATTAGCATCCTTCAAATTGACATCATTTCAAAAAATTAAAATAAAAAAGATTTAAGCTAACACATTTTTCCCATGTAATATATCTGTACAGTAAGTCACCAACGTAGCACTAAGGTTCCTAGGCAATACCAGACTTAGTACAGATGGACATTTCTTGTCAATAGCTTACAGAATGTCAACAAACCCAAAACTGCTTATGGTATTAAAGACCATAGGACTGTGGAAGGTTAACTTACTTAAGAATTCTACACATGAAATATCTTGTTTAAACCTAAAATCTTAATGCCTGAATTTTTGATTTCACACAATTTAACAAATATGAGGTGAGCACATTTCCAATTATTAATTTGGTTTGTTTTGCTTTCGGCACTTCTCTGGAGACAGATCTCCATTTATTTCCAGACTCAATGAACTGACCAGCAGATGTCATTATTGCTATTTTAAAATGTTCTTAACAAAGCAAAAAGGGAGCAGTAAAACAAACTGGCAAAATATTTCTTTTTACATTAAAAAGAAAGTGTTCTCCTTTTACTTATGATTTATACTGCAGAGATATGAAAAAGATCCACATCACGCATTTTAAACACTGGACAAAATATACCCTTTGGCAAAAGTGTTAAATGCCAATAAAATTAATAATTTGCAGTTACACATAAGTTCAGTACTTGTAATTATATCAACCATTTACAGATTTTTAGTTAGTGTGGTAGCATTTTTCCCCTACACGCCATATGTATATTTTCAAAATGATTGCATTAAACAATTATTTACTTGTTATATTTAGGGATGTTGTTTTATTTTCTACTGGCAACATTCAGCAGTATTATTATCTTTAACAAGTTCCTACAAGATGGAGATGGCTATGGGAGTTAAGAGGAGAAAGACTGATTTTTGTCTTCCACAAAAATAAACACCTTCCCTAGTTCTGAATAATGTAAACAGTCTGAAAATAGAAGGCCTTTGCTAAGATTTACAGGGAGTTTTGATTTCTAGTTAAAAGTACAGATATACCAAGTGCTGATGATTTCTAACTCACCACCTAGCTTATAACACATAGTCAATCTTTATCATTCTATTTCTTCCTGCAAGTTAAAAAAATAACAAGAAACTAACTAAAGTCACAATAATAGTCCAAACATGCTCTGGCTCTGCCTGTGCCCTATCTCATGAACTCAGAACTTTCCACTTCCCTTCAAATCTCCTTCCCACAACTATTTTTGGGAATTTCCTAAAGGAGAGCCCTCATGAGTTAGTGAGTAGCCCTCACAGTTGCCATCTGGAGTTTGCCATTTTGTTCCTAGAGGCAGCAGATGTTTTTGTTTGCTTATTTTGATGAAACATGTCAAGGTTGAGCTTGAGAGTCAGACATTGATTAACAGTATCTCTTGTACAGATGACATTTTAAAAAACATCTAATGGGGTGTTTGTTATAAGAATCCAAAGTAGAAGTAATATTTGTGGACAAAGTCCTCTTAAATACATGAAGGAGCCAAGGAGGTATCTTGTTGCTATTGCCACCAGAGAGTGTTTCCAAACCACTGATACTGATGGTGCTATAGATACATAAAGCCTCTCAGGTCATTGATGTCATGTTATGTTCTGTGATGAAAAGGAAAAAAAAAAATTCTTCTCTTTCACATTTTCTTGATTACTATGGTCCCAATTTGGCACTGTATTTTGCTCATAGATATTTGTGTGTAAGGTGTTCTTTTCATTTCTGCTTAGTACTCTCTCCATAGGCTTGAGGGACTTGACGGAAAATTCTATAAATGACATACAGCTACTCTATTTAAACGGTTCCTCTGCCTTATTCACCAGGGCAATACTATTATTATGAAACTTGCATATCTGACTCTTCTTTGCTCCCATAATAATGCCATCATAGCTAATAATTTCACTAATATTCATCAAGCACTATGTAACATGGTTTTATTTTAATTCCCTGAAGATCTCTCAGAGTTAGATTTTACAGAATTGGAAACAATAACAGAAAAACTAAAGGACAAGTCAAATAACATGTGACTAGTAAGTGGCAAAGCTGGAGTTCAAAGTAATGTCTACCTCTAGTGCCTGCGTTTATGTCACAAATCTAACAAGCCCCACAATGGTCCTTTTGGAATGTGTCATGCAGCCAGTAATCATAGATGTAAAATGTCTTCATTTCTCAGTATTAAAGAGTAATCAAAAAATGGAGCCAACAAAAATCTTAGAGATTATCTATTCTAGCCCCTCATTTTACTGAGAAAGAAATTCAGACCTACCCTTGAGGAGTGAGTGAATTAAATCAGAAGAAAGTTGATTCATTTTTTATCTTATAATTCTACAACAACCCTAAGGTTATGGGTAAACCTGCCATTTTCTTTGTGTATGCATTTAGGTCCAGACATAAAAACATTTTCCATCATACCACATTATTGGTATTATAATCCAAGAGAAAATGTTTCACATGGGAAAGCACATCTCTGAAGACAGGATGTGAGGGAGATTTTCATTACTTTCTACCATTCTCCTCTACTTGCAGTCTGCTTGTAGTAATGAGGATGCAGGGTTTAGTTCCAGGGAGACACTCCTCAACATCAGGGACTGATTAGTGAAGATATTTAACACTATTATCTGAAACAGAGTACTCCACTAATACATTTCAGAGAAATGTTGCTTGAACTGGTCTACTATACATGTTAGCCACCCAATTATGCCTGGCCAACACATAATATACTAGGAAATAAAAACTACCACAAAGTGGGCAACTTTCTGTTCACATCCAAAGATGTTTTCTGGGTTTTTCCAGTTCTACTGGCCCTCTACATCAACTGAAGGGAGAAGAAAACTTAACATTTACCATATGCTAATTATGGGGCCAAGTACAGTGCATGTATTATTTCACTCAATACCCATAACAGTCCAATCTAGTAGGTATTATTATTTCAGTTTTACAGATGAAGATACAGATGAGAATTTAAATAACTTTCTCAAGTTGCTAGTAAGTGTTGGAGCTGAGTTGAATCAAAGTTTTTCTCAGTCCAAAGTATCATATTATCTACTATGTTACTCTGTTGGGGGAGATCTTAAAAATCTTGGAACTAGAAATTAACAGGGATCAAAAAGAAGAAAAACATCACAAAGTAAATCTCATTTCCTTACTATGTCGCCAGTGTACTCAAATCTATAACCAAATTGCTGATGGTGACATACGCTTGCATTTTAAAGCAAAGTACAATAATTCAACACTGAGTGTGCTTTTCTTGTTTACTTCTTTTCTCATAAGGCTTCCACTTTTCTGGTCACAACTATGAAATAAGCTACAACCTACTTTTAATTAAGCTCTTTCTCTGAACGAAAAAATATCCAAGTCATAACAGAGTTTATCATTGTTTGTTCTACATTTAGAAATTCTATCTTGACAATACATGGAGGTTACGTATGCCTAGAACTTCAAATGAAGATTTATTTGTCCTCTTGATAATTATAAAACAAGTTTTTTGGATCAATTAAGTAAATCACTTTGGATTCAGTCTACTGTATACTTTATAGGTGAAAAATCTTTGTTCCTTATAGCCTCTATAGCAACCTCCTTCCAAAAACTATGCACTTAATAACCTACTAGTCTCTAGGATGAGCGTCTTTCAATGTTTGTGAAAATGAGCAATTAATTACTTGCAGTTTGCTAACAGAGATTACATGTTTAGATTTGTGTCCATGACCAAATCTCATGTTGAACTGTAATCCCCAATATTGGAGGAGGGGCCTGGTGGGAGGTGATTTGATCACTGGAGCAGATTTCCCTCTTGATATTCTCATGATAGCAAGTTATCATGCAATCTTGTTATTTAAAAGTGTGTAGCACCTTTCCATTCTCTCTCTTTTTCTTGCTCTAGCCATGTAAAATGTGCCTGCTTCTACTTTCACCACAATTGAAAGTTTTGAGGCCTCCCCAGCTAGGCTTCCTGTACAGTCTGCAGAATCATGAGCCAAGTAAATCCCTTTTATTTATAAATTACCCAGTTTCAGGTTTTTCTTTATAGTAGTGCCAGAAGGAACTAATACAGAAAATTGGTACCAGGAATGGGGCATTGCTATAAGGATCTGAAAATGTGGAAGTAACTTTGGAGCTGGGTAACTGGCAGAGGCTGGAAGAGTGTGGAGGGCTCAGAAGAAGACAGAAAGATGTGGGAAAGTTTGAAACTTCCTAGAGACTTCTTAAATTGTTGTGGCCAAAATGCTGACAGTGATATGGACAATGACATCCAGGCTGAGAAGGTCTCAGATGTAGATCAGAAACTTATCAGGATCTGGAGGAAAGGTCACTTTTGCTATATGTTAGCCAAGAGGTTAGAATCATTGTGACCCTGTCCTAGGACTCTATGGAAATTTGAACTTGAATGTGATTATTTAGGGTATCTGGTGGAAGAAATTTCTAGAAAGCAAAGCAATCAAAATGTGGTCTGTCTGCTTCTAGCAGCCTATGCTCATATTCATGAGCAAAGACATAATATAAACCTAAAATTTATAAAAAAAAAAAAAAAAAGAGGGGGGAAAATAGAGTATAAAAATCTGGAAAATTTTCAGCCTTGCCATGTTGCAAAAAAGAAAAACCTATTTTCAGGGGAGGAAGTCAAATCCGCTTTAGAAATTGACATAACTATTAGGTTGGCGCAAAAGTAATTGCAATTTTTGCCATTACTTTCAATGGCAAATGCCACAATTACTTACAAACCAACCTATAAAAGGACAGCAAGTACTAATAGCCAAGACAATGAAAAAGGGTTCTGAAGGGATTTCAGAGACCTTCACGGTAGTCCTTCCCATTACACACCTGTAGGCATAGGAAAAAAAATAGTTTTATAGGCCAGGCTGAGGGTCCCACTGCCCTGCAGGACACTGCCTCCTGCATGCAACTGCTCCAGCTCCAGCTGTGGCTCAATAGGTTCCAGGTACTCACACTGCTGCTTCAAAGGGTGAAAGCTATACACCTTGGTGGTTTCCAGGTGGTGTTAAGCCTGCAGGTGCTCAGAATAAAAGAGCTGAGGCTTGAGAGCCTCTGCCTAAATTTCAGAAATTGTAGGTAAAAGCCTGGATGTCAAGGCAGAAGTCTGCTGCAGAGGTTGAGCCCTCATGGACAACCTCTACTAGGGCAGTGTGGAAGGGAAATGTGGGGTTGAAGCCCCCACACTGACTCCCCATTGGGGCACTACCTGGTGGATCTGTGAGAAGAATGTCATTATCCTACAGACCACAAAATCATAGAGTTACTGGAAACTTGCACTGTGTTCCTGGAAAAGCCACATGCACTCAACACAAGCCCTTGAGAGTAGCTGTGGAGGATAAGTCCTGCAGAGCCACAGGAACAGAGATGCCCAAGGCCTTGAAAACCCAGCCTTGCATCAGAGTGGCCTGGATATGAGACATGGAGACAAAGGAGATTATTTTGGACTTTAAGATTTAATGATTTTCCAGCTGCGTTTTGGTCTTACATGGGGCATGTAGCCTATTTCTTTTGGCCAAATTCTCCCTTTTGAAATAGGAGTATTTACTCAATGTCTGGACTCTCATTGTATCATGGAAGTAACTAACTTATTTTACAGACTCATGGGAGAAGAAAATTGCCTGCCTCAGATGAGACTTTGGACTGTGGATTTTTGAGTTAATGCTGAAATGAATTAAGACTTGGGGGACTATTGAAAATGGATGACTGAATTTTGTAACGGGAGAAGAATATGAGATTTTGGAAGAGCCATGGTTAGAATGATATGGTTTCCAATTGTGTTCTCACCCAAATCTCATGTTGAATTGTAATCCCCAATGTTGAATTGTAATCCCCAATGTTGAAGGAGGGGCTTAGTAGGAGGTGATTGGATCATGGGAATGTATATCCTTCTTGATGTTATTATAATAGTGAGTGAAAGGCCGGGCATGGTGGCTCACGCCTGTAATCCCAGCACTTTGGGAGGCCAAGGTGGGTGGATCACAAGGTCAAGAGATCGAGACCATCCTGGTCAACATGGTGAAATCCCGTCTCTACTAAAAATACAAAAAAAATACAAAAAAAAAAAAAAATTAGTTGGGCATGGTGGCGCGTGCCTGTAATCCCAGCTACTTAGGAGGTTGAGGCAGGAGAATTGCCTGAACTCAAGAGGTGGAGGTTGTGGTGAGCCGAGATCGCACCATTGCACTCCAGCTTGGGTAACAAGAGCGAAACTCTGTCTCAAAAAAAAAATATAATAATAATAATAATAGTGAGTGAGTTCTAATGGGATCTCGTTGCTTAAAAGTGTGTAGCACCTCCACTTCTCTCTCTTTCTCCTGCTCTGGGCATGTAAGACATGCCTGTTTCTGCTTCTGTCATATTTGAAAGTTTCCTGAGGCCTCCCAGCCATGTTTTCTTTACTGCCTGCAAAATTATGAGTCAAGTAACTCTTTTCTTTATACATTACCCAGTTTCTGGTATTTCTTTGTATCAATTCAAGAACTAATACAAGAGACTTAAGTAAAAAGACAATATTAATACGAACTTATATAATATTTGTGTTATTCTTTCAAATGTTTCAAGTAAATGCAAATAAATTTGACTACAATTACTTATGGTACTTTAAACACTAAATGCCTTTAGTTTTTTTTTTTCCCAAATAAGAGCTTGTCTACCATTCATTGATAGTTCATACCATATAAGCACAGAATGGTTGAAAATTTAGGGTGACCTGAGGAGGTAAAAAATCTAATGAGATAAGCATAAATCCCAAAAACTTCTGCTTAAAATAGTTTATGGGAGTTACAGAAATATTAGAATATCCTTAATTGTGAAAAATGTACTAAGAAAACTTGTGATCAAAATAGAAATTTTGCATTTTGTTTCTGGGGTAATCAAATCAGAGAAGCATAATGTTTAAGCAATAGACAAAGGAACAAAATACTCATTTCACTTCATTCTCTAATAATGTTTTATAGCCCCTCACATCTCAATATTAACATAGAATATAAATATCCTAAATGATTTACTTGAAGATACAGAATGACACAATGGATTAAAAAAACTACCAACCAGATATATGCTGTCTGCAAGAGACTCACTTAACACATGAGGACTCATATGAACTGAAGGTAAAGGGGTAAAAAAAGATATTGCAAAGTAATTGAAACCAAAAGGGAGCAGGAGTAGCCATTCTTATATCAGACAAACCAGACTTTAAAGAAACAAAAGTAAAAAAACACAAAGGAAGATATTGTATAATAATAAAATAATTAGTCTAACAGGAAGACATTACAATTCTGAATTTACATGCACCTAACACTGTAACACCCAAATTTATAAAACAATTACTGGATATGAAACATAGAGTCAAAGGAGATGATTTTGGGGCTTAGAAATGAGATCAAGGCCAACACAATAATAGTGGTGACTTCGATACTCCATTGACAGCACTAGACAGACCATCGAGACAGAAGGTGAACAAAGTAAAAAATGAACTTAAACTAAAGCTTAGAACAAATGGACTGAACAGATGTTTATAGAGCATTCTTCCCCAAAACTACAGAATATACATTCTTCTCATCAGCACATTGAACATTGCCCAAGATAGACCATATGATAGGCCACAAAACAAATCTCAATAAATTTAAGAATATAAAAATCATATCAACTATCTCCTCAGAACAAAGTGGAATAAAATTGGAAATCAAATCCAAAAAGAACCCTCAAAATTATACAAATAAGTGAAAATTAAATAATCTATAATAACTTTGGGTTTAACAATGAAATCAACATGGAAATAGAAAACTTCTTTGAAATAAATGATAATAGTGAGATAACTTATCAAAACTCCTATGATCACAGCAAAAGCAGCACTAAGATGAATGTTCATAGCATTAAATAGCTGCATCAAAAAGTCTGAAATAGCACAAATATACAACCTAATGTCACACCTCGAGGACCTAGAGAAAAAAAGAACAAACTAAACCCAAACCCAGGAGAAAAAAACAAATAGCAGAGATCAGAGCAGAACTAAATGGAATTCAAACAAAAACATGATACAAAAGTTAAATGAAACAAAAAGCTGGTTCTTGGAAATGATAAACAAAATTGATATACCATTAGTCAGATTAACCAAGAAAACAAGAGAGTTCTAAATAGGCTGAATTAGAAATGAAATGGGGATATTATATCCATTACCACATAAATACACAAAATTATTCAAGGCTACAATAAACACCTTTATGCTAACAAACTAGAAATCTAGAGGAGATGAATAAATTACTGAAAATGTACAATTCTCCCTGTTAAATCAGGAAGCAATATAAAACCTAAACAGACCAATTACAAGCAGTGAGATTGAATTAGTAATAAAACAATTGCAAAGAAAAAATAAAAACCCAGAAATAGATTCACAGCTGAATTCTTCAGACATTCAAAGAAAAAATTTATATTATTTCTACTGAAAATATTTTAAAGATTGAGAAAAACAAAGTTCTCCCTAAATCATTCTGTGAAGCCAGTATCACCCTAATACCAATATCAGAGAAGCACATAACAAGAAAGAAAACTGTAGACTAATATTCCTGATGAACATAGATGCAAAAATCCTCAACAAAATACAAGCTAACCAAATGCAACAGCATACATACCAAAAAGATAGTATGTCATGATTAAATGAGTTTCATATCAGATATGCAGGGATAGTTTAACATATGCAAGTCAATAAATGTGATACATTAAAGAAATAATTAAAAAGCATATGATCATCTCAATAGATGCAGAAAATTCATTTGACAAAATCCAGCATCTTTTTATGATAAAAATTCTAAACAAAATAGATAAGAGACTTACTGCAAAGTAATAAAAGTCATAGATGACAAACCTACAGCCAACATCATATTGAATAGAAAAAAGTTGAAACATTTCCCCTTAAATCTGAAACAACAGAAGGATGCCCACTTTTAGCCCTTCTACTCAACACAGTACTGGACATTTTGGCCAGAGCAATCAGACAGGAGAAAAAAATAAAGGACATCCAAATTGGGAAAAAAAGGAAGTCAAACTGTCATTGTTTCCCAATGGCATGACTGTATACCTAGAAAACCCTAAAGGCTCATCTAAAACACTCCTAGAACTGATAGATGAATTCAGCAAAGTTTCAGGATACAAAAACAATGTACGCAAATTAATAGCATTGTTATACACCAACAATGACGAGGCTGAGAATCAAATCAAGAACTCAATCACTTTTACAATAACTTCAGATATACTTAGGAATATTTCACTGAGGAGATGAAAGATCTCTACAAGGAAATCTCCAAAACACTGCTAAAAGAAATCATAGATGAACAAGTAGAAACACATGCCATGCTTATGGATGCATAGAATCAATATTGTGAAAATGACCATACTGCCCAATGCAATCTGCAGATTCAATGCAATTCCCATCAAAATACCATCATCATTCTTTACAGAAATAGAAAAAAAATAAAAATTCATATGGAACCAAAAATGAGCCTGCATTGCCAAAACTATACTAAGCAAAAAGAAAAAATCTGCAGGCATGACATTACCTGACTTCAAATTATACTACAATGCTAATATTTACAAAACAGCATGGTATTGGTATAAAAATAGGCACATAGACCAATGGAACAGAATAGAGAACCCAGAAATAAATCAAAATACTTACAGCCAACTGAACTTTGACAAGGCATACAAAAACATAAATTGTGGGAAGGACACCCTATTTAATAAATAATGCTGCAAAAACTAGCAAGCCATGTGTAGAAGAATAAAACTGGATTATCATCTCGCATCTTATACAAAAATCAATACAAGATGGATCAAATAATTAAAGTTAGTGCCTGAAACCATAAATACTCTAGAAGATAACATTGGAAAAACTCTCCTTGACATTTCTTTGCAACAAAACAAAGATAAATAAATGGGACCTAAGTAAACTGAAATGCTTTTGTACAGTGAAATTAATAATTAGCAGAGCAAACAGTCATCTCATAGAGTTAAAAAAATATTCTCAAACTATGTATCTGACACAGGACTAATATCCAGAATCTACAAGGGACTCAAGCAAACCAGTAAGGCGAAAACAATAATATAATCAAAAAGTGGGTAGAGGACATGAAGAGACAATTCTCCAAAGAAAATATACAAACAGCAGACAAACATATGAAAACATGCTCAACATCACTAATTATCATGGAAATGAAAAATAAAACCACAATGAGATATCACCTTACTCCTGCAAGAATGGCCATAATTAAAAAGTAAAAACATAATGCGCATTGTCATGGATGTGGTGAAAAGGTGACACTTTTATACTGCTGGTGGGAATGTAAACTGGTACAACCACTACAGAAAATGGTGTGAATATTTAGATCTTTAAAACTTAAAGTAGAACTACCATTTGATTCAGCAAGTCCACTACTGGGTACCTACCCCAAAGAAAATATGTCATTATATAAAAAAAACACATGCACACAAGTGTTTATAGCAGCATAATTCACAATTGCAAAGATATAAAACCCACCTAAGTGCGCATCATTCAATGAGTAGATAAAGAAAATGTGGTATATATATGAAATACTACTCAGCCATAAAAAGGAACAAAATAATATCTTTTGCAGCAACTTCACTGGAGCTGGAGGCAATTATTCTAAGTGAAGTAAATCAGAAATTAAAATTCAAATATTTTGTGTTGTCACTTTTAAGTGGGAGCTAAGCTATGAGAATGGAAATGTATAAGAATAATATTATGAACTTTGGTGACTGGAGGGGGAACGGTGAGAGTACAGTGAGGGATAAAAGGCTACATATTGGGTTCAGTGTACACTGCTTGGGTGACAGGTGCACCAAAATCTCAGAAATCACCACTAAAGAATTTATCCATGTAACAAAAACCATCTGTACATTAAAAACTATTGAAATAAAATTGTAAAAAATGTGAAAAAAAAAGTTTCAAATTCAACCTCAGTCTTGTAATGAACTTATGCTGCCTAAAAATAGAAATCATTTGTAGTAGAAAACCATTAATAAGACTATATGATTTACTCATTAGTATTTTAGGCATTTGAATATTTATATAACAATCAGTTTCACTTTAATGTGAAAAATGAATAAACAACCAACAGAAAGCAATAGGAGGTGCATTAAATTAAACAGCCCAGAGAAAACAACCCTAAGACACACTGAAGAGTGATTATCCTTGGTAAAGAAAGTCTATTAATTAGACACAAATAATTTTTACACTAGCCAATTTATAGATTTTATCCACTGAATTATATTTAAATTTCTTACGAGACTCAAAGAGAAAAAAAAGGACGCTTTCATTCCTATTGTTATTAAGCAGTATTGTGTAGAGATTACTCATTCAAACTCTACACTCAGACCTTGCTAGCCTTGACCTTGGAAAATGTAATCTCTTGACCTTCCAATTTTACACATGTAAAATGTACTGTTAACTATGATATTATTTGTAAAGTGCTTAGCACAGTACTTGAAAAGTAATAAAATCTCAATTAATATTTTTGTAATAATTATTTTTGATATAGCAATTCCAATTACTGAATACTTATTTTAGCTCCATGTATTAAGAGAGGCATATAAGAAAAAATATTTGTCACTCTTAAAGGTCACTGGAATATAATTTAAAATATGGCTCCCATAAGGTAAGGAGTCTACTCACTACTCACCAAGATAATTCCCTCACCCTGAAATAGGTGACTACTAGGGGTATAGAGACATTCCTAGAAGTAGGGCAAAATTATCCACCAAAGACTGTACATCATATACCTATAGCTGTAATGCTGTTCTTCAGGTAACTTTGCCTCCACTTTTCAGGCTTAGAAATTACTAATTCCTTTCATTGTTCCAAGCAAAATAATCCATCTTCAAATAGAAACACTACTAAAATGAAACACCGTGGTAACAGTTTAGTTAAATCATAAAAACTGACAGCCATAAGATATAGCAAATATGGTTACTTTTTAAATTAGAAAAGTTAAACCCCTGACTCTATAAATTGATACTACAGTTGATATACTATTAATAAAAATAGTAATGCAGCAGTCATTCAAAATTGGTATTTCTCAATAATATTTATTCTTTATATTCACAAACTATCTTCAAGGATGATTTTATAAGCAGAGGCCATCTAAAATATGTTTTTGCTACAACAATGTTAAGTAATTTATTTGTTAGTGTTAATTTATCGCTAGATTCAATGAAAAAAAATGTCCTATCAGAGTGAATTTTGTTATGCTGATGTAACATATAGGCTATGAAATAGAACATTACTCTGTCCCATCTTTGATTTCAAGATTAAACTACTCAGAAAAAAAAAAAAAAAAGCCATGTGAGGGAGCATGAAGTGCGGGTGATACAGGAGATAGGAATAAATTATTTAGGTAGATGGATGATTAGGTAGAGAAGTGATTTTTTCTTTATTAGAAGAGAAGAGAATTTATGCTTTACTGCCTTGAAGATCTGGTGGTAAAGCGTAAATAAGCAACTCTGGCACAGAGGGAGAGTTTCTTGGGTAATCACCAAAGTTCACATGCATACGATGGGTCCCAGTAAAAACAATGGTCCTTAATGAGCAGATATCTTTCCCATTTTTACGCACACTAAGATAGGGAAGTTGGAAGCTTGCATGGTGGATGATGCCTGCAGCTGCAAGGAGGTTGCTGAAAGCTGGCACAGAAAGCGGAGGGGAACCTCCCCTTTTTACCACATGCACGTGGGAAGGAGATAAACAGTGTGGAGTAGCTCAAGCTAAGAACCCACCTGCATAAAGGAGTAAGGTGGGGGCTGCCAGAGATTCTGCTCTATTCAGATGACACAACTGGTTCTAACTGGTTTTCTTTGCCCTATATAAATAAGATATCCACTCCCCACTAGCTCATTTATAAAAACCTTTAAATTTGACTGCACCATGGCAACCAATTTGGGACCACTCTCTGTGACAGAGAGCTGTTCTTTAACTTTCACCTATTAAACTTCTACTCTAACCTTGCCCTTTATGTGTCCATGTCCTTAATTTCCACAGTCGTGAGACAAAGAACCTCAGGTAATATTCCAGACAATGCAGCTGCTTCTGGGGCCAGGGTTAGAGGAGAAAATAACTATTGTATTCATTATCATTTATTGTGTAAAGTGCTTTTTACTATAATAAATGATGAACTCTAAAGGCATATTAAATTCATTACAAAGTAAATAATTTAGAAAATTTATTGGTCTGGAAAAAAATTTTAAGGGTTTTCTCATGCACTATTATAGATCAAAAAGACAGGGATATTCACTTATTAATGTATTTATTCATCAAATATTTGTTGAGGATCTACCTGTATCAGGTACTCTTTTAGGTACTGAGGGTATAGCAATACACAAAACATAAAAAGTCCTGCCTTTATAAATCTTATATTGTAATGAAGGAAGATATAAAATAATAAAATACATAGATAAAACACAAAATATCATAGGGTGATAGAGACTGTGGAAAAAATTAAAAAGCAAAATGATATTAAGAGTACTGGAGAGAGAGATTTGCCATTTTAAATAGTATTATTTTAAGGGCGCATTTGGCTAAGAAAGTGGAATTTCACCAAAGAGCTGAAGGCAATGAGGATACAAATCATACAGCTGTATGAAAGAAGAGCATTCCAGGTGGATGCATAACACCGTCAAAAGTCCTGAGGCAGAAGCACGCTTTCTGTGTTTAAAAAACAGAAAGTGGATGGTGTTGTGAAACCAAGAGAGAGCTTTGATAAGAGGAGCAATATTATTTGATGCATAGCTTAACAAGTTCATGCCTGCTTGTTTGCAAATAGACTGTAAGAAGGGGGGTGCAAACAGAGACCAGTTAAGAGACTGTTGCAATCATCTAGGTGAGAGATAGTAGTGGCTTGGACTAGGGTGTTAGTAGTGAAGTTACTGAAAAGTAGTGAGTTTCTCAATGCACTTTTAGACAATGCCAAAACATTTTCTAATTGTTTAAATGAAAGTTATGAGCAAAACAGGAGTTTTAAATGAGGAACTGAAACAATAGACTTAATTAAATATGAATAACTTCATAAAGGACAGGATTAAGGAACTAGATCAGGTAATCAGTTTTTGACAAGTTAAGTTGGAAATTGCTATTAAACATCCAAGTGGGGTAGGCAGCTGCATATATTGGTCTGGAGTTTGGGAGAGGAGTGTAGGCTGGAAAAATAAATTTTGAAGTTTTCAGCATGTGGAAGATACTTAAAGCCATTAACATTGATAAAGTCTTCAGGGAAGTAAGAAGAGATAGAAAAGAACTAGAATAACTAAATATTGTAGGCTTTCCATTTTCAGATGTAGGGAAGATAAGGAAAAACTAATTGCAAACTGAAAAGCAACCAATGAGGTAGAAGGAAACAAACCAGGAGAGTAGTGTCCTCGAAATCAGATAAAGTGCTTCAATGTGTAGGGAGTTATATGCTGGGTCATCTGCTGCTTAATTCATTGAGAAGAAGACTTGACCACAGGGTTTTGCAATGTGAAGGTCATTAATGATTTCTTACAAAATCTATTTTTTTTTGTAGATGGCGAGGATAAAATATAAATAGAGTATCTTTAAGGAATAATGGGAATACAGGATTTAGAGAGATCACACTACTCTTTGCAGGGTTTATTTTAGTATGAAAGAAATTACAAAATCAATATTAAATAGAGGTGGGCATGCAGAACAGAGATAGGAAGAGAGAAGAAGAAGAAGAGAAAGATGGTGGTGAAATGAGGATTGAGGGAGAAGCAGTATCACTATTACAGAAAATAGTATCTTATCTCATTTTTAACAGTAAACCACATACCCTACCTACCCTTTTAGCAAAATAAAACTTTTTTTCTATTATACCAGGAAAATTCCATGCTTTTTTCTCCATGACTTTAACCTCATTTTGTATGTTATCGCTCATTGAAAATACCTGCACTTTTCTGTGTTCACAAAAAGGAATTCCTGTCCTTCAACATCTACTTTAAGTTCCCCTTCACTGAAGCCTTCCCTGACCACTCCGGCCATCCATAGATCATTTGTAATTTCTAACAGCATAATTTAGCTTTTAATCACAGACTCTCCAGTATCATTCAACTTTGACATATTTATCAAATCTATTCAGCCAGAATATGAGATTCTTAATGGCAAAGACCATATTACATTTCTGTGTCTATTCATAAACTGTAGATTTTTTAAGTACCTAAGTATATAGCATCACAAATATCTTGGCAGATATATGTTAAACTATTAATAATAATATTTTAATGTCATATTTGGAGCATGGGAATTTTAGACAAGTGAGAGAGAACATGTTACAAATGACACCACCTGGTTAGTAGTTATGAAATCCCACCCCACAGGTCACTGGTACTAGAGAATATTATAGAAAGAAGAGTAGACTAGAAGTTATTAGTCATGGATTGTAATCTTACTATAATATTAACTAGTACCTTTGTGAAAAACATTGCTTCTCCCTTTGTAAACTTAGTGGCACTCACTAGATGGTCTCTAAGATAATTTTAGTTGTAATATTTTATTTTTAATTATAGTTCTAACTACAAAAATGATTGTACTATCCAAAATTAATAATTATTTATTTAAATAGAAAAAACCTCAATATATTGCTGTATTTTTTCTCACTCATATGCATGCAGTATTGAGAGATTTTCCTCATAGCCCATTATCAGATGAGGCCTATACACGAGTGATATGATAACCTCAAATAATAAAATTAAGTACGAGAGCACTTGAAAGAATGAATGATAGTGGTAAATGTCTGGAATGTTTTGAAAATTAAGTGGCGTAGTATTTAGAACAGGCTAAGGATTATACCAAATAAATCCCCAAATCATAATGGCTCAAACACAATGTAAGCTTATTTCTCACTCACATCAGATGGGTTTTCCTGGTAATCAGGCATATTTCCCATATGTGTTGATTCAAGGATCAATATTTCTTCCATCTTTCAGCTCTGGCCATTCCCCAAATATAATGTACTGTGATGAATCTGAGCTTATATTTCCCCATTTTATTTTAGTTTCAGAGGTACATGTGCAGGTTTCTGATAT
This sequence comes from Aotus nancymaae, assembly GCF_030222135.1. Taxonomy (NCBI): domain Eukaryota; kingdom Metazoa; phylum Chordata; class Mammalia; order Primates; family Aotidae; genus Aotus; species Aotus nancymaae. The sequence goes on along the minus strand of NW_026988415.1, from coordinate 57,455,149 downwards.
AGGTAAACTCATGTATGGGGGCTTGGTATACAGATTATTTCATCACCCAGGTAATAAGCGCAGTACCCGATAAGTATTTTTTCTGATCCTTTTCCTCCTCCCACCTGGGTCTGAGATTTTACCGGACTTGCAAGCTAGCACGTTAGCCTACTATAGTTTCATGAATGCTGGTGGAGATGCAAGACTCTTAGGTCATAAAAAATGTAGTCATAGCAGTAACCAAATACCAGAATTTTTGCACTGATTTCATGAGCATCATATTCTATAAGGCGGCACAAAGAAGGCCAGTTGATGCCTGCACATACAGTGAGTTGAGCTGCAGGAAAGAAAGCCTGAGATTAGGGAATCCAAATCTTGTATACTAAATGTTAGCTTGCCTAATTTTACTTAGGAGGGAGATACAATGTTTGTTGTACTGGATAGTGAGCATGTCTGCTCTGGACTCTGTAGGAAGAATCTATATTGTCCAAACTTGTTAGGTATACAGATATCCTTTAAAAGATGGTTCAGAACAAAAGCCAATCAGTGCTCATTCAAAAGATATGCAGATATATCAGACTCATGGAGAATTGTTTTCCCTTTTTAAGGCCTCATTGTTGTCTGCATCAGTCAGCAAAAGGAAAAAGAGCATAGAAAAGGAATACTCACTTAAAGGCCTTGGCTCAATAGACCACTTGCATTTACATTTGATTGATGAAAGTTAATCAAAAAACATAAATTATTATAAGGGAGTCTGGTAAATATTAGCTTGCTATGTCATCCTCCTAAAGAAAAATTGGCTTCCTAGAAAATAATAGATTTTGGTGATCAGGTACTAGTATCTGCCAATATAGAATTATATCTAAACTCTTAAAGCGTTTACTATGGGCTATGTATTATTTCATTAAGTTGTCATAACAATTATATGTGGTTGGTGCTGTCATATCCTCATTTGTCAAATGAAAGAAAATTGAGGCTCAGAGAGGATAAAGAACTCACTAAAGGCACATATATAGGAAATAGATTATTATCAAAATTTGTCTGCTTCTAGACTCCAGCATTTTCCATAAAGCTTTCTATAGAATAACTATCTTGTCAAATAACTCCATAGATCATCAAAAATATCACACAAGATAACAAGGAAAATATCACTGTGTTGATTAATTTTATGTGTCAAATTGGCTACCTCAGAGCTTCCAGTTTTCTGGTCAAATACAGGCATACCTTAGAGATATTCTTGGTTCAGTTCTGTACTCATGCAATAAAGTGAATCTCACAATAAAGAGAGTCACATTAATAATTTGATTTCCCAGTGCATATAAAAGTTATGTTTACACTACACTATAATCTATTAAGTGTATAATAGCACTATGTCTATAAAATAATATACATACCTTAGGAGTACTTTACTGCTAAAAATGATAATGATCATCTAAGCTTCAGTGAGTCATAATCTCTCTATTGATTAAGGGTCTTTCCTCAATACTGATGGCTGCTGACTAATCAGGGTGGTGGTTGTTGAAGGTTGGGGTGTCTATAGTAATTTTTTCAAATAAGACAAAAATAAAGTTTCCACATCGATTGACTCTTTCACAAAATATTTCTCTGTAGCATGAGATGCTGTGTGATAGTATTTTCTCCATGGTAGAATGTTCCAAATTGAACTCAATCCTCTCAAACTCTGCTGCTGCTTTATCATCTAAGTTGATGTAATAGTCTAAATTTTTTGTTGTTATTTCAACAATGTCCATAGCACCTTCACCAGAAGTGGACTCCATCTCAAAAACCATTGTCTTTCCTCATCCACAAGAAGCAACTCCTCATTCATTCATTTTATTATGAGATTAAAGCAAATCAGCCACATCTTAAGGCTCGATTTCTAATTCTAGTTCTCCTGCTACTTCCACCACATCTTCAATTACTTCCTCTTCTGAAGTCTTGATTCCCTAAAAGTCATCCAGGAGGATTACAATCAACTTCTTCCAAACTCCTATTAATGTTGATATTTTCACACCCTCCCATGAATCACAGATATTCTTAATGACATCTAGAATAATGAATCCTTTTAAGAAGGTTTTTAATTTACTTTTGTCTGGATCCATCAAAGAAATGATTATTTATGGCAGCTATAGGCTTACAAAATATGTCTCTTAAGCAATGAGACTTGAAAGTCAAAATTCTCATTCATCCTTGGGCTGCTGAATTGATGTTGTGTTAGCAAGCATAAAATCAATATTAATCTTTTACATCTCCTGGGCAACCATGTGCATTGTCAAAGAGCACTAATATTTTGAAAACAAATGCTTTTTCTGAGCAGTAGGAGCCTTGCATTTTCTAGGAATATAATCATATTATCTTAAAATAGTGAGAATTTGACTTCCTTTTTTCCAATCTGGATGGCCTTTAATTTTTTCTCTTGCCTAATTGCTCTGGCTAGTATGTCCAGAACTATGTTGTATAAGAACGGTGAAAGGGGGTCTTTTTGTCTTGTTCTGGTTATCAGGGGGAATGCTTTAAACATTTCCCCGTCCAGTGTGATGTTGGCTGTGGGTTTGCCATACATGACTTTTATTATTTGAGGCAGGTTTCTTCTATGCCTAGTTTGCTGAGTGTTTTTATTGTACACAGATGCTGGATTTTGTCAAATGCTTTTGCTACATCTATTGAGATGATCAAATAGTTTTTGTTTATGATTTTTATGTAATGTGTTGTATTCATTGACTTGTATGTGATAAAACAGTCCTGTATCCTGGGATGAACCCCACTTGAACATGATGAATTATCTCTTTGATGTGCTGTTGAATTTGGTTAGCTAGTATTTTGTTGAGGATTTTTGCATCTATGTTCATCAGGAAAATTGTTCTGCAGTTTTCTTTTCTTGCTGAGTTCTTTCCTGGTTTTGGTATCAGGGTGAGACTAGCTTCATAGAAAGATTTAGGGTGGATTCTTTGTTTTCTCATTCGTTGGCATAGTTACAGTAGAATTGGGGCCAGTCCTTCTTTGAATATCTGGTAGAACTCATCTGTGAATCCATTTGGTCCTGGGCTTTTTCTTTGTATGCAATTTTTAAGTTATTGATTCAATTGTGCTGCTTGTTATTGGTCCGTTTAAGGTTTCTATTGCTTCCTTATGTAATTAATGTAGGATGTTTGTATTTTTAACAGGAATTTGTCCATTTACTCTAGGTATTCTAGTTTGTATGCATAAAAATGTTTATTGTAGTCTAAAATGACCTTTTGCATTTTTGTGGTGTAAGATGTAATGTCTCCAGTTTCATTTCTAATTGAGCTTATTGGGATCTTATCTCTTTTTTTTCTTGAATAATCTAGTGCATGGTCTATTAATTTTATTTATTTTTTCAAGAAACCAGCTTTTGGTTTCTGATCTCTCATACTTTTTTTTGCTGGTTTTAATTTCATTTAGTTCTGCTCTTATCTTTGTTATGTTTTTTCTTTTTCTAGCTTTAGGTTTAGTTTGTTCTTATTCTTCCAGTTCCTTAAAGAGTGACATTAGCTTGTCAATTTGTGCCCTTTCAGACTTTTTGATGTAGGCATTTAGTGTTATAAACTTTCCTCTGACCACCACTTTTGCTGTATCTTAGAAGTTTTGATCTGCCTTGTTTTGCTATTATCATTCAATTCAAATAATTTTTAAATTTCCATCTTGACTTTACTGTTAACCCAGAAATTATTCTGGATTAGATTTACTTAATTTCCATGTATTTGTATACTATTGAGGGATCCCTTTAGAGTTATTTCTAGTTTTATTCCACTGTGATCTAAGAAAATACTTAAATGATTTTGATTTTTTAAAATTGTTGAGACTTGTTTTGTGGTCTATCATATGGTCTATCTTGAAGGATATTCCATATGCTGATGAGAATGTATATCATGCAGATCATGGGTAGAATGTTTGGTAAATATTTGTTATTTTGACATTTGTTATATCATTTTGACTATCGATAGGCTGGTGACTATGTTCATTTGTTTTAGTGTGTCACTTAGTTCACTATTTCTATCTTGAAGATTTGTCTAGTGCTGTCATTGGTGTATTATAGTCTCCCACTACTATTGTTTAGCTGTCTAACTCATTTCTTAGGTCTTATAGTCATTTTATGTATCTGGGAGCTCCAGTGTTTGGTGCATTGATATTTACAGTTGTAAATATTTTCTTATTTAATCAATATTTTTATGTTATATACTGATCATCTTTATTTTTTTCCTGTTGTTGCTTTAAAAATCTGTTTTGTCTTATATAAGAATAACCACTTCTGTTTGCTTTTGGCTTCCATTTGTATGGAATATCTTTTTCCACCCTTTGAACTTGAGTTTATATGACTACTTCCAGGTCAGGTGAGTCTCTTGAATATAGCAGATATTTGGTTTGTGATTGTTTTATACATTCTTTTATTTTGTATCTTTTTTTTTTTTTTTTTGAGACAGAGTATCACTTTATCTCCCAGGCTTGAGTGCAATGGTGTGACCTTGGGTCACTGTAACCTCCACCTCCTCAAAAAATAATTTTTTTATTTATTTTAAAATTATTTCTTAATTATTTCCTCAAAACATTTTTTTCAGACATTATTTTCTCTTCTTTCTCAGGAACACCAATTAATCCTAGATTTTGCCATCTTATATAATCCTATAATTCTTGGTGACTTTATCCATTTATTTTTATTCTCTCTTTTTAAATTTTTGTTTCATTGAGTTAATCCCCAAGCCTTGTTTTTGAGCTCTGAAATTCTTTCTTCTACTTGTTCTAGTGTATAGTTTAAACTTTCCACTCCATTTTGTAATTCACTCAGGTGCCTCTCATTTCCAGATGTTCTGGTTGGATTTTCTTGATGATATCTGTCTCTCTAGATAATTTTTTATTCATATCCTGAACTGCTTTTTAAATTTCCTTGTGATAGTTTTCACCTTTCTCTGATATCAACTTGAATAACTTAAATTTCCTTCTAAATTTCTTATTTGGTATTTCAAAGTTTTCACCTTCGTTTTGGTCCATTAGTGGAGGAGAGCTAGTGTGATCCTTTGAGGATATTATAACACCCTGTTTTGTCATATTACCTGAGTTATTTTTCTGGATTCTTCTCATTTGGGTAGATGATCTCTTCTAATTATTCTTAAATTTTTGTTTGATTTGACTGTGTTTCTTTGTTTGTTTTTAAATTTCCTTTTTCCTCTTAAGGTTGAGACTTTAATACTTGTAGTTAATTATGGCCTAATTTAGTTCTTGGTGCTTTCAGGGGTGAGAAATCTGTAAGACTTCCTTGGTTAATGAGAGTATTTGTATGACAGCTTTCTTATATGCTGTTTGTAGTAGCAATGTGCTTGGTGTGTGAGCTAGTTCACTATCTCCTATGAGGTTGGAATGGTAGAGGCTCTTAAAGTCTATCTCATTCCCACATGGCATACAATATTTCACTTATTCATTTAACCCCAGTATTTTATTTACTGGTTTGATAGTTCAGACCTTAGTCTAGTAGGGGAGGTGTCCTTAGGTAGAAACCAAGTGTGGCTAAAGCAGCTGGATAAATGAAACGCCAGCCTTGACAGTGGTGGCTGGAGGAGCTCTCAGTGAGTTAAACTAAGGTCTTATTGGGGGAAGGGTTGGAGCCATCTCAGCTCCCCTGCCAGGGTAGCAGAAAAGTTATCCACCTCTCAGACATTCCTGTCCCCGTATTATGGCTATTCTTTGTGCAGAGACCTGCTGAGCCGTCTGAAACAGCTGTGCTGGAGACTCGTGGTGCTTTGCCACCTGTGAATCTCCTGGTCTGTGGGCAATAAAAACTCATTTGGAAATGCGGTGATCACTCAGCCTCTGCGTTCTCACTGGGAACTGCACTTCAGAGCTGTTCCTATTCAGCCATCAAAAGAATAGCTGGCTATTCTTTTCATATGTCAGAATGTTGATGTTTCAAGTAGAGAGGGAGTTGGACTCTGTCTCTCATGTAAGCCTGAATCTAGAGGGTGATCCTGCTGTGGAGATGCAGTCAACCTAACGGTGACACGTTACAGAAAGACTTTTTATATTTGCACCCACACCGAGCTCCCATGGGAGAAGCCCCATCTGTGCCTATGGTGATAGACAAGGGAAAAAAGTCTCCCTTTTCTCCAAGATCCTTCATGTACACCAGGATTGTCTGACTGTTGAACTGAAGACTTTCCCTGCTGAACCCAGCACTGCAACCGTACCTCTGCTGAAAGAAGCTTTCCACCAGTGGAAGGATATGGTGCTCAAGGCTTAAAATCTTTGTTCTTTTGTCCCACAGGGTGTTCCCTTAATGTAGTACACTACTCCTTCTCCTAAGAGGGGGAATCCCTGAAAGCCAGACTAATGTGAGTGTTGTTGCTCCTCTGGGTCTAGCTTCCCAGTGAAGCTCCCACACTCCATGCTGGTGCTGGGGAATTTTTCCAAGGGATCTAGTGATGTGATCTGTCCTCAAGTTTCCCAGAGGTAGGTTCCAGGCCCAGACAGAATAGGGGTGTCAGGGGAGTGACATAAACTGAAATTTCTTTGTTATTGATACTCTTATTGTGTTGGCTTACTTGAATCCTGGTTAGGATAGTAATAACCTGGTCACTTAGAATCAGAACCTCTTGGTTAACTAGAGTGGTGCAGGCAGAGGTAACAGCTGAGATTATGTAGTGATATTCTCCTTCCTTGGCATAGTACTATTCTACCAGGAGATGCTATAATGGAGTCTGTTTATTGGCTTCCAGCCGGGAGGTGGCACTTGCAAAAGAGCACCAGTTGCAGTAGTAGTAGTGAGATTTTTGCTTGCCTTACGTTGCCCAGAGAGGGTACTCTGGTATCTTAGGCAATGGGCAGGGCCATGTAGCTCCCAAGAGATTCTGTCCTTTGTGTTAAGCTACCAGGATGGGTGGAGGGACACAACCAGGTGTGAGCTGGGTCAGATCTTTTTGCACTCTTACCCTTTGTATGGAAAACAGCAGCTTCTGTGGGTGTTCAGGAATGGGAGTAGGTCTCAGGCTACTGGATTGATGTTCCAAAGGGGAATGTTGCTACTTCTGCTACACAGAAGAGTTTGAACAGAGAGTGAAGAGTAGCAGCTGGTAGTAAGCCCCACACAGTTCCATACAGTTGGTGAGGGAGATCCACTTTCACAGTGTTCCACTGGTAGCAGTTCCAGTCAGCAGTGTAGACTGCAGCCTCCTGCTTCCTTCAAAAGGTTTGTAGATTCCTTCAGTTTTTCTGTTTAGTTCTTGCATTGCTTCTTGAGAAAAGATCACAATGTGAATCTTCACAACCTATTTATCCTTCCAAGTGAGAGACATTATATATATATATATATATATACACGCACATATATATATATATATATACATGTTGAGCTCTGAAAGAAGACATATATGTATATGTCTTCTTTGAGAAATATATATTCAGATCTTTGCCAGTTTTTAATTGGATTGTTAGATAATTTTAAGTTGTTGTGTCTCAGAGAATAAGTAGTTCTGAGAATAGGGAAAGAAATGAGAAAATAAACTGTCAGTGAGGCAGTCAGAACATACACAACATTGACCTACTAAGTTTGCCATTTTATGTGGGCATAATTTGTGGTGCCCAAAACAATTACAGTAGCATCAAAAATCACTAATCACAAATTACCATAACATTTATAATAACACAAACTTAAAATATTACAATAATTATCAAAATGTAGCACAGAGACACAGAGTGAACACATGCTATTGGACAAATGGTACCAATAGACATTCTCGATGCAGATTTGCCACAAACCTTCCATTTGTGAAAAACGTAGTATATGTGAGGTGCAATAAAGCACAGTGAAATAAAACAAAGTCTACCTGTACTAGTCTAGTTATTTCTGTGAAGATATTTTGCAGATGTAATTAACATTAAGAGAATTAACTTCAATGTGGGTGAGCCTCATTTACACAATTGAAAGCCTTAAGAGAAAAGACTGTAATCACCTGAAGAGGAATAAATTCTGTATCAAGGCTACGATACACAGATTATACCTAAATTTCTAGCTTATGAACTCAAAACTAAAACATCAGTTCTTGCCACAATTTCCAGTGATGGCCTGTCTTGCAGATTTTGGACTTTACAGCCCCCATAATCACAAAAGCCAATTTTTGTAAATTCTATTGGTTCTGTTTTTAGGGGAAACCATAACTAATACTTACTTTTGTATTAAGAGTGGTTGGAGAAGAACAGAATATTTTTAAAAAGTAACTTCAATCTTTTATTCTAGACTCAGGGGGTACATGTGCAGGTTTGTTATATGTGTATATTGTGTGATGTTGAGGTCTGGGACACCAATGACCCCTTCACCCACATAGCAAGAATAGTGTCCAACAGCTTGCTTTTCAAATCTTGTTCCCCTCCCTCCATCCCTCCTCTATTAGTCCCCAGTGTCTATTGTTGCCATGTTTATGCCATCAGTATCCAATATTTAGCTCCCATTTATAAGTGAGAACATGCAATATTTTGTTTTTTGTTTCTGTTTTAATTTGCTTAAGATAATGGCCTCTAGCTGCATCCATGTTGATGCAAAAGACACGATTTTGGATTTCTTTTGTGGCTGCATAGTATCCCATGGTGTATATGTACAATATTTTCTTTATTCAATCCACCATTGATGAGCACCTAGGTTGATTCCATGTCTTTGCTATTGTGAAGATTTGGTAGAATGATTTATTTTATTTTGTATATATATCCAGTAATTGGATTGCTGGATCAAATGGTAATTCTATTTTAAGTACTTTGAAAAACCTCCAAACTGCTTTCTACAGTGGCTGACCTAATTTACATTCCCAGGAACACCTTATAGGCATTCCTTTCACTTTGCAGCCTCAGTAGGATCTCTTGTTTTTTGACTTTTTAATGAGAGCCATTCTGAATAGCTAGATGGTATCTCATTTTAATTTTGATTTGCATTTCTCTGATGATTAGCAATTTTGGACTTTTTTCATATTTGTTGGTTGCTTGTATCTTTTCTTTTGAGAAGTGTCTGTTCACGTTTTTTGCCAAACTTTTTAATGCGATTATTTGATTTTTTGATTGTTGAATTATTTAAGTTCCTTATAGATTTAGCAGACCAGAAGCCTAATGAGTTTTATGAGGTTGTTTTGTGGTTTCTGGAATAGGTTCTCTATGCTTATATGATTTAGAGAACTAATGACTATATTTCCAAATTTAGAGATTGCTAATATTCTGTGATATGATATGGCAATAGAGATATACAAAATATCACTAATGGATACTCTTAATGAAACACTTATAAGTGGCAAAGTTCTAGTCGGCCATGTATTTAATACCATAGAATGTTTCTGTCATAATGAGTATAATGAAATTGCTTCTAACTTTGCTTGATAGAGAGGTAAAAAAAAAAAAAGGAAGCTTATATATTAAAATTCCTATCTTGTGTGCTACATAAGTGACCTAGACATTTCTATGTCTGCTCTGAAAGAAACCCTTTTTTTCCCACAGCCATAAAGCTAAAATTGTTTGAAAGAAACACAGAGTTTTATTCAGTGAGTGACTCAATTACACAAATTAAAATGAGGGCATTGATTGGGAGGGAATGGAATCCTGAAAAGTGGGAGGCAGACGTGGTAAGATGCTGGTGAATCTAGCAATATTGAACCACTAAATTCTAATGAGTCTTCTTTGGAGAGGAAACAGCCATTCTAAACCCTTGGAAGTGAATAACCTTGTTTACCCTGAGGGAACTATAATGGTCTCCCAGAGGTTGTTACTGACCAAGACACTAATTGTCCTCATGGCCACCCCTCACTCTTTTCACTTCTATACTTATTACTAGACTGAAGTCTCAGCAAACCACTAAAGATGATGTACAAAGTGTGACCCATGAAGATGTGTACTAAGTTTCAAAATAACTAAAATATTTTTCCAATTTATTCAGACAGAAATCCTTTGAATAATGTGAAAATGGGTATTAGGGGTGTGGGGTAAGAACTGTGCATTCACCCTGTGATAATACACCTTTTACCATGAGTGTGAAAAGTAAGTTTGTGGCAGAAGGCCCAACATCCTTTAAGAGCTCTGTGGTTGCTCTTCTATATAAGGCACACATTACAGTGGGAACTGCTGCAACTTAATTGGGTAACCTAAATTCCATGAAGATAATTGGGTTCTAGGATGGCAAGGGCCAAGTGGCAGTGCTCAAATACTAAAGGCAAGGTGGACATGGATTTTGAAGGCAACACAACATATTTCTCACTTGGGTGTACTATTCCTTTATCATGTGAATCAAAAAGCTTGTAGTTTTAGTAGATTCTAGATATTAGCCCTTTGTCAAATGGGTAGATTACAAAAATTTCTTCCCATTCTGTTGGTTGCTGGTTCACTCTAATGATTGTTTCTTTTGCTGTGCAGAAGCTCTTAAGTTTAATTAGATCCCATTTGTCTATTTTGGCTTTTGTTGCCATTGCTTTTGGTGTTTTAGTCATGAAGTCCTTGCCTATGTCTATGTCCTGAATGGTTTTGCCTAGGTTTTCTTCTAGGGTTTTTATGGTGTTAGGTCTTATATTTAGATCTTTAATCCATCTGGAGTTAATTTTAGTGTAAGGTGTCAGGAAGGGATGTAGTTTCTGCTTTCTGCACATTGTTAGCCAGTTGTACCAACACCATTTATTAAACCAACCCAAATGACCATCCACAATAGACTGGATAAAGAAAATGTGGCACATGTACACCATGGAATACTACACAGCCATAAAAAATGATGAGTTCATGTCCTTCATAGGGACATGGATGAATCTGGAAACCATCATTCTCAGTAAACTGACACAAGAACAGAAAACCAAACACCGCATGTTCTCACTCATAGGTGGGTGTTGAACAATGAGAACACGTGGACACAGGAAGGGGAGCATAGCACACTGTGGACAGTTGATGGGGCTAGGGGAGGGACAGTGGGGGATGGGGAGGGTGGGGAGGGATAATGTGGGGAGAAATACCAGATATAGGTGATGGGGAGATGAAGGCAGCAAAGCACCTTGCCATGTATGTACCTATACAACACTCCTGCATGATCTGCACATGTACCCCAGAACCTAAAGTACAATTAAAAAAAAGAAAAAAAAAAGCTTCTAGTTTTCAATGGGACCCAGAACAAGTGAAGTCTCTGCAACAAGTGCAGGCCATTGTTCAAGCTATTTTGTCACTAGGGCCACTTGAGACGGTATACTCAATGGTATTTGAAGTGTCAGTTGCAGATAGAGATGCCTTTTGGACTTTTGGTAGGCACATAAACATAAAGCACAGGTCTTTAAAATTTTGAAAAATATCTATGGCATCTTCTGCAGAAAGTTACTCTTCTTTTGATAAACAGCTCTTTGACTTGCTACTGGGCCTGAATAGAGACCGAATGCAAAACCATAGGCTAACAAGTTATCATGGGACCTGAGCTGCCTGTCATGAACTCAGTGTTGTCTGACCAACTAAACCATAAACTTGTAAAAGCATAACAACATTCCATCATAAAATGAAAACGACATATAGAAAATTGGTCTGGAGCAGGCTGTGAGGGCATAAGTAATTTACATGAAGAATTGACACAAATTCCCATGATCCTCATTCTTGTTATGTTATTTTCTGTCTCCCAGCTAGCTCCTGTGGCCGTATATGTTCTTTTCAATTCAATTAATTTTCAAAGGAAGAGAAAACTCAGGCCTGGTTTGCTGATATTTCTTGCATGGTAATCAGATGCACCTGAAAAATGGACAGTTTTAGCACTACCTCTCCTTTCTGGATCATCCCTGAAAGACTAGGGTGGAGGAACATATACACAATGGGTATAGTTTTGAGCTGTGCACCCTGTTCACTTTTCTTGAAAGGATAAATGGCTAGACATGTGACTGCATACCAATTCATGAGCTGTGGTCAAATGGTTAGGGTAGATGGTCAGAGACTTCCAAGGAACATAATTGGGAATTTGTGTACAAAGAAATACGGAGAAGAGGTATGTGGACAGACTTCTCTGCATGGCTGATAAACTAGCATATGTTTGTCAAACGTATATCCTCACCAAATAGCTGCCTCAACAAAAGACTTTAATAATCAAGTGGATATAATTACTTGTTCTATGAATGTTATTCAGTTTCTCTTCCCAGCCACCTATCTCAATGTCCAATGAACTTATGAAAGAATAACCCATTGTGACAGGAATTGGAGGTTATTCACAGGTCAGCAAGATGGGATTCCATTCACTAAAGCCAACCTTGCTACAGCCACTTTTGAATTCACAATATGCTAGCAGCAAGGACAAATGCCTTGTTCTCAATATGGCATTATTTTCTCAGATGATCAGATAGCTATATCCTGGCAAGTTGATTGAATTGGTCTGCTTCTATCATAAAAAGTGCAGCATATTTTTCTTACTAAAAAAGATACTTTCTCTGGATATGACTTTTCTTCTCTGCACTCAATGTTTCTTCCAAAACTACTGTTCATAGTCATACATCTATCATCATAATATTCTAGATTATTGTTTCTGATCAAAAATTATACCACATGAAATGAAGTATGGTAATGAGCTGACACTCATGGACTTCACTAGTTATATCATCTAAAGCATCTGGTTTGATAAAATAGTGGAATGGCCTTTTGAAAATGTAGTTACCTTGCCAGCTATGTACTAGTACCTTGCAGGGCTTGGGGAAGATTGTACAGGAGGCTGTATCTGTTCTAAATAAACATCAAATATATGGTATTGTTTCTCCCGTAGGCAGAATTAATTGGTCCAGGAATCAAGGGGTAAAAATGAAAGCTGCATTACTCACTATTACCCTTAATAATCCATTAGGATTTTTTCTTTCTTCTGTCTCTGAAACCTCATGCTCTGCTAACCTAGAGATCTTAGGTCCAACGGGACAAATGCTTCCACAAGGAAACACAACAATGATTTCACTGAACTGGAAGTTGAACTGGAAGTTAAGACTTCCCTGCATTCACTTTGGGCTCCTTAATGTTCTGAATCAAAAGACAATGAAGGCATTTGCAATACTAGCTGGCTTGATTAATCCTGATTACTAAGAGGAAATTAAATTTTTACTTTGCAGTTAAGGTAAGAAAGAATATGCTTTGAATATAGGGGTTCCTTTAGGGCATTTCTTAGTATTGCATCAATCTCTAATCTAATCTTCATACATCTCTGATCTAATCTCTATTATTTCTTTCCTTCTGGTAGCTTTAGATTTTTTTTTCTCTAGTTCCTTAAGGTATAAAGTTAGGCTTCTTTCTTCTTTTTAAATGCACACTTTTACAGCTGTAGCCTTCACTTTCAGCACTACATTTGCTGCATTCTAAAAATGTACATATGCTGTGTGATTTTTTTAATTTGTTCCGAAGTATTCTCTAGTTTGCCTTGTGACTTCTTCTTGATCCATTGGTTAAGAGTGTGTTGCTTAATTTCCACATATTTGCTGATTTCCCAGTTTTCTTTCTGCTATGGATGTCCTGTCTTCCTCTATCGTGATCAGAAAAAATACCTTGTATAATTTTAATCTTTTCATTTGTCTTAAGACTTGTTTTGTGGTCTACGGTGTGGTTTGTCTTGGAAAATGTTCCATGTACAGTTGAGAATAATGTATATTTTGCTGTTGTTGGGTACATTTTTCCATATATATTTTTCAAATCCAATTGGTCTATGGTGGTGTTCATGTGCTCTCTTTATCAGTCTTCTGTCTGGTAGTTCTGCGCATTATTGAAAATGGTGAATCAATGCTTCCTAGCATCATTGAGATTCTGTTATTTCTGTCTTCAATTCTGTGAAAATATCATTTGTGTATTTAGGAGCTCTACCATCTGATGAATATATATATAAATGTTATATCTTCTTGATGAAGATTTTATCTTTACATTATGTCCTTTGTCTCCTGTATAAGTTTTTGACTTGAAGAGTACTTTGGTATTAGCTTAGCTACCCTTGTTCTCAGTTGCATGGAATATATTTTCATTATTTTATTTTTAATGTATATGTGTTCTTAAATCTAAAGCAAATTTATCGTAAGCATCATATAGTTGAATAATGTTTTATTATCCATTCAGCTAATCTTTGCCTCCAATTAGAGAGTTTAATTCATTTACATTTAAAGTAGTTACTGATAGGGAATGACTTATTATTGCCATTTTCTTGATTGTTTTCTTAATGTCTTGCAACTTTTGTTCCTCCATTTTTCTCCTAATGCCTTTTTTTGTGTTTCACTGATTTTTTTTTAGAGTAGCATGCTTTGATTCCCTTCTTATTTTCTTTTATATGTGTTCTATAGATATTTTCTTTATGGTCACTATTGGAATATATCACATATCTTAAGGTTACAGCATTATGTTAACTAAGCTGATAACTTTAATAACATACAAAACTCTACACCTATACATAATCCCTACTTTATAATATTTATGTTATAAATTATTTATATGTATATTGGTTTTGTTTCTCTAGGAACTCTGACAAATACAACCACTCTTAGCTGCACACAAATATCAAATAATCTCTTCTATGCAAGGCATAGTTGGTAATCTGGCTATATTTCTGTTTTATGTATGAAAGCACTAAGACATAGGCAGGTTACGTACTTGGCAGATACAGAGATGCCTGCTTCACTCTTTCTTTTTTTAAAAATTACTTGCTTAGCTGCAGGGAGCATAGTAGCTGACAGCTCCCAGGTACTGTTTCCTTTTCTGGTTCTTCTACAGCTATCAATCTAAGATTACACTTTTCTCTGGGCTAATATGGCAAGTGACTTAACAATGAAGTAGTAGGCAAGTTTATAATCTGTTTGGAGCAGCTTCAAGACAAGATAATGGTGCATTATATCTGTCCAACAGAATTTATCTATAATGCAATCTTTGATACAGATGTCTCTGTTGGGCAGCCAGAGACTTTGTAAGGTCTACATCTTGATGTGATGACTCCCATTGCTCAGTTCTGTTTCTTCTCTTTTTTTCTTTTGACAACTATTACTCTCTAACCAACCATTTGCACCCCTAACTGTGGCTCAGCATTTTACTTCTGGAGAGCCCAGCTAGCACAGGTACCTACTCAGTTGTATACAATTATTGACAGTTGGTTGAAGAGCACAGATTAACAATGATATCACTGGCTGGGTGTGGTGGCTCACACTTGTAATCCCAGCATTTTGGGAGACTGATGCCAGAGGATCATGGGGTCAGGAGATTGAAGCCAACATGGTGAAATCTCGTCTCTACTAAAAATACAAAAATTAGCTGGGTGTGGTGGCTTGCACCTGTAATCCAAGCTACTTGGGAGGCTGAGTGAGGAGAATAGCTTGAACACAGGAGTCAGAGATTGCAGTGAGCCAAGATCACACCACTGCACTCCAGCTTAGCAACAGAGTGAGCGAGACTCCGTCTCAAAAAAAAAAAAAGATATCACTATGCTTATGTAATGCTACATTTTAAAATAATATTTTATATTTTCTCTAGTGAAGAGAGAAAGCATTAATTTCAATTAATTTGGCAAATATATATTGAACAAAAATATATATTGAACATGCTTGAATAGAGTTCGTCATCTAATGTTCTTGGTGCAGCTGAGTTCACAGTGGCCCAGAAAAGTGACTCATACAAGTCAGAGATGGAAAGACACTTCAAGTGTTCTGATGCTTAGCTACAGTATGCTTTTCACTTTAGCATAATGCCTCAGGGTTTAGGTTTGATAAACCATTGCTGCTTGCATTACTTGTTTTTGGCCTTCAACTGTTCCCCAGACAAAAAGCTACACTGCCTTTATTACTACAATTATGAATTATTACCCAAATCCACAAACTTCTTTAAAAATGTTAATGTTTAAAACCAAGGAAGACAATCCTGTGACTTTTTACATGGGAAATGACATAAATCTACTGAAATTTTTTAGTTACAACAATTGCTTTCCAGAGCAATTCTAAGTTTTCATAATTATTATGAATGCTGTGTCTATTACAGCAGTGGTTGCTATTTATCTGGTTTTAATGGAGTTTTAAGATCTTTCTAAAAGCAGTCTTTTGTCCCCTAAGATTTTAGAGTTCTTTAGAATGTTTATTAATTCAACTAATTCTTTTTGAAACTGATTCTACATTATTAAGGTAAGAAGTAACAAAAGCTTTAGGATGCTCCACTTTTGTGGCCAAGTTATTTTGGCTGAGGCTTCCGTGACCTTCCTTCTTTCCTTGTATGTGTAATGTAGAGTGATTTTTCTATACATAGAAAATTGATCATATACAAGCTAAATTGTTCTAAAGAAAAATGTAAGTGCCTAATTTGCTGTTTCTGGCAGGATTTTTAGGTTCAGTGCCAATATTTACAATAATTTAGACTGTATTAAATGACAACACAGGGAAATTTAATCCATTTTACTACATAAACACAGATTAGGGATAAAGTATATAATTGTTGTTTGATAGGTAGCTAGGCAATTAGACAATTAGAGCTGAATAGCATTTTATCATTAAAAAACCTAAAGTACAGTATACAGTATACAAAAACCAGAGTACAGTACACTTATATGAGTAAAATAAAAACAAATTTATATTATGCTCTTCGGGTGGCGTCATATGAGATGGCAGCTGTAACTATATTCAATCAATACAAATAGATACCATTTATAAAATACAAACTGATGCACACTTATCACTTAATGGTTTCAAAAATCATATTTTAGCTTGCTATTGTTGACATAATTTTGGTATAGAAAAAGGTTTTTAAATTATGAATTGTCTTTGCAACCCTAAGAGAAATATAAATGCATTACTAATTAATATAAATTTAAATTTGAGTAGAAATGTATTTTTTTTTTTAAGTTATAGATTATCTGCTATGTACCAAACACTGTTATATGATAAATGCATTTGTATGGGCAACTTTCATCAGGCTTTCTTTAGATTACAGAAACAATGATTATTTCACTGACTTGCAAAATGAAATGTTTTGTTATTGATAGCATCAAACAATGGTATTTATAGAATATCTAACAGATGTGTAGCACAAATATTCTGTACTATAGTAGCTATAGACAAATATTAAATACATTTTTGAAATGCATGAGGTTTAGAATATATTGGAGAACAAAAAAAATTCATATTCCCAAACAGGGCATGTTACAAGGATGGACATAATGAGGTCTTTGATTGTCTAGCAAAGTTTACACAGTTTAGTGATCTGGGGGGACAAAATGGAAGAGCATAGCTTTAATTATGACAATGTTCAGTAGATATTTCTTAGATGAATGAGTAAATAAATGTGAGAGTACTTAGAGTATTAATATTTACATCTGTATATGACTTTACTATACCTTCCTTCATCTGTTTTCTGCTGCCATAATGGAATACCAGAGTGGGTAATTAATAATAATCAGAAACTTACTTGGCTAATAGCTCTGGAGACTTGGACATCCAAGAACATAGCACTGACATGGGTGAGGGCCTTCTTGTTGCATTATCTCATGGCGAAATGTGGAAAGGCAAGCAAGTGCGTAAGACGGAAAGAATGATGGTCTAACTTTATTCTTGCATCAAGAGACCATTACACTGATAACTGAATTAAATCATTCATGAGGGCAGATCCCCTATGACTTAATGACTCCTTAATGATCCTACCTCTTTAAAGCAACACAATGCCAAGTAAATTTCAACATGAGTTTGAGAGTCACTGTGCAAATGATACCATTCTTGTCCTAGCTACTCAAAACTCATACACAAAATACATTCATTTCATTCTAATAGCTCCAAAATCTTAATTCAGTCCAGTAACAACTCGAAAGTCTGAAGTATATAAAGTCTCATTTAAATCAGATATGAGTCCAGGCACGAAGGCTCATGCCTGTAATCTCAGCAATTGAGGAGGCCATGGTGGGAGGATTACTTGAGCTCAGAAGTTCGAGACCAGTCTGAGCAACACTGGGAGACCTCATCTGTACAAATATATATATATATATATAAATAGCCAGATGTGGTACACATGTGTGGTCCCAGCTACTTGGGAGCCTGTGGTAGGAGAATCACGAGCCCAGGGTTCAAGACTACAGTGAGCTGTGATAGCACCACTTTACTCCAGCCTGGGCCACAGAGTAAACTCCAGTCTCAAAAAATTAAATAAATAAACCAGAATGAGTGGGAGTCAAGGCATGATTCATTCTGAGAAAAAAAATCCCTTCAGTTCAAAGCCTGTGAAATCAAAATACGTTACCTACTTACAAAATATAATTATGGAATAGGCATGGAATAGACATTTGCATTCCAAAATAAAGAAACAGTTTGGCTTTTTTATTATAAAAATAGTAAATATTTTCAGCTTTGAAAGCTATTGGGTATCTGTTAAATCTACTTAACTCTTCCTCTGTAACATAAAAGCAGCTATAGATAACATAGAAACAAATGAGTGTGAATCAATAAAATTTCATGTATGTGATTTGAAATTAGAATTTTATATAATTTTCATATGTCATTAATCATTATTTTTATTTTTTTCAACCATTTAAACTATCATTCTTAGCTCATAGGCTACCAAGATGAGTCTGGACTTGCCCTGAGGGCCAAAGTTTGCTGATTCCTGATATAGACCATAGTTGTCACTATCAGAAAGCTACAAAATAGTTTACAAATTAAAATATAAAACTTAAGATTCATGATCATTGTGCTTTTGTCCATCCCTGTGACTTAATTTTCTCTTTTAGAATGCTATTTTTCTTTATGCTTTCTAGTAATGACTTTACTTGTTGTTTCTGTGAATAAGTGAAGCAAGGAAAGCACTTGGTACCTCAATAATTTTCAGAGCTGATCTCTATCATATGAGATTAAATATATTTTTTTTATCTAGGAGGAAAGTTATCTAAATGCATTTCAATGAAGGCTTTATACTGAGCACACAATGACTCCTTATTTAAATTTTGAAAATTGGGAGAATGCTTTTACTAAGTATATGAGGAAGGGAAAATGAATTACTTAGAAAACAATAGTAATTATCATACATGTCAAAATTATTGAAACATATTTATTTAACCAAGTATATAGCACAGGTTAGCATACCTTAATTTGCTGAACAAGTTAACAGGACATGTAATTTCTTTTTTGTGTGTGTGTGTGTTATTTTACTATTAGTGGTAATAAATCTGTATATTTCTTGATACATAAATAACTCTGCTTAAAGAAATAAAGTTTAATATTATACTAATGCAATGTATTTTATTTTCTAAAATAAATGAATTTTTTTCTCTATGATTTATTTAAAACATCAGAGATACTTCTCTAGTTATAATATTTGAGTTCAGAGGCCATTGGAAAAATAATGCAGATAGAAGGTTTTATGGTATGATTAAGTATATCTATAAAATTTGAAACTGTATTAACATTAATAATAGCAAGTTGAATGCATTTACTCTATTCAAATCAAATGGGACATAAAATCTAAACATTTTATGCTAAATTAAATGTAGATTCTTTGGACTCTATATCTCCTTTCTGTTATATTTGTTTAAATAATGCTTTTTAACTTGAGGTCCACAGGTCTGTGGATATAATTCAGTCTGTTTATGTACTCAGATTGAGAAATATTTACATCTTTATTTTCACTAACCTCTAACTGCAATTTAGTACAATGTTTCCTTCAATTATAAATGTAAGCAACAAGACACAGTAGTATTATGAAGACTGTATCTAGATAAACACAAAACAAAGTAAATGAAAGCAGTTCAAGATTTCCCAAAGTTTTCAAACTATAGGAATTACCTAGGGGATCCTTATTAAAAATACAAATTCTTGGAACCACATTTCCCAAGTCAGAAATTCCAAGGTAACACACACACACACACACACACACACAAATACACACATAATTATTAAGTCTAAATTACTACTGAAACTTCTAAAGCTAGAATAATTTTATTCTTCAAATTTAGTTTAACCATACATTAACATACTCTCTAGATATATACTAGTACATATATATATGTGTGTGTGTGTGTGTACACACTAGCTTGAATCATTAAAAATTGGGGCCCAATATAGAAATATTCATTATGTATTATATAAATAGGCCTAATGTATACCTTGAAAGCCTACTCATAAATTATGGGATGTTTGAATATTTGCACTTCTATTCAACTAGTCTCATGGTAAATATTGAAAAATATTTTGGAGATAGTACCATTTTCTGGACTGATAAAGCCAAAGAATGTAATTATCATGAGGAGAGCTGCATTATTGCCATATGTTATTATTAAAAGCAAAGAATTAGTGATTTGTATTTGGAGCTTCAAGAGTTACATCTATGTTACCAGAGGTCCCAAAAGAATCAAGAGATAAGAAGAAAATAATACAAAAATAAACATCTCCAGGAAATTAGATATTGTAACCATATTAAGACTGGTGGAATTTTAACACCTTAAAGTAAATATAGACTCTTTTGGAACTTCTGAATTACAGGAAAACTCCCACCTCTGCCTGGAAATACAATATTGCTTTATTTCTTGTTAAATTTCCTTTATATGAACAAGTTTGTGTATCCTTTACCAACTCTGTGTATGTGCATGTGTGTGTGCATTGGTGTGAGTGTACACAAAAACCATAAGAGTTTGGATCCAATGTGTAAAGAACTTGGAAATTGTCATCCATATTCTTTCAACACAAAGAACTGGGCCAACTGAAAAGCATCTACTTTTATTGGACTTGTCCAATACCTGAGATCACATGACAAACTACCACTCTGAAATCTGGAAAATCTGGAGAGACAAGTGAATCTAGGAAGACAAGTAAGAGATGTTTACCTGTAACTAAAGCCACTGAAGCCATAAATGGATAGGAATACTTGAATAGCAATGTGGAGAATGAATGGAGGCTGAGTGTGAGTAAGAAAATCCCAAGGGCTGCTGCAGTCTAAGTGGCAGGGTTCGGGGGCAGGGGGATGGTGGGGAAATTCTACGCTTTCCTGAATATTCCCACCAGAAATCTCAAAAGTTTCTCTCAGAAGCTGAGATTTTCTAAACATCCTGGTACAGTGAAGGGGAAAATAACCATTGTGAAACACACCCAGAGCCCTCTTCATAAAAAAAAAAAAAAAAAAAAAAGCCAACTCTCAAGGGGAAAGACTTTGCCAGAGCCCAGAGCACAATTCAGAAACCTTATCTCAACTGGGGAAGGGAATTCTCATTGTAGCCACCTCTTTTTTTCCTGGCTCACATGAGGGAGAAACAAACAAACAAAAACAGTGTACCTAACAGGAGATAGTCTTTAAGGAAATAGATTAGGGGAAAAAAGTACTACCACTGAAGGAGAGACAGAGACACTTGTAAAAGGCACAGTTCTGGGATCAAACTCAGTAAAAGATGGTACTTAATCAAAATATTACAGAATGTTCTGCTCTCCCACACCATACAACCATACTAAGAAACCTCCAGTAATAATAATTACAGCTAAAAAAAACTTCAAGACAAAGGAGTGAATAGGGGACCCTCCCAAAACACACACACACACACACACACACACACACACACACACGCAATGAGAGAAAAAGACAAGGTCTATGAAGCCTCTGGTATACATGGCAATAACAAACAGTAAACACAGCCAAAATCCTACCCAGATTAAAATAAATCTTCACACTAAAGGTATATTTACCTCAGTTTGTATTGTTGCTAGAAAATGGATCTTGTCTCAGACCCCAAGAGTGGGTTCTTGGATCTCCCATGGGAAAGAATTCAGGACAAGTCACTGAGTATGGTAAAGTTAAAACATTTATTAGAAACTACTCTGTTACGGGGTAGAAAGTCCTCAGAAAGCAAGAGGAGGAACTCCCCTATCTTAAACATAATGCTTGGTTATGTAGAATATTAAGGCTAAGAATAGTATATTTTATTATAAAATCTTGTCATCAGCTTGTGACAGGCTACTAGCATTGTTACTTTCCTGAGTATCAATTTCAGCAAGAATTTATGAGTATATATCATCTTTAAAGCAAAACATATTCTTAAATGAAGAATACCTTTGTTCTTAAAATATTGAGACATTTCCATAAGTTTTGGGTTTTTAGTTAGTTAGCATCACTTACTCGTTCCCGCAAACATAATCTTATGTCTAACTCCCTAGGAATGTAACCCACCAAGTTGGGCTTTATCAGTCTTTATTCAAGATGAAGTCACTCTAGTTAGGATGCCTCTGACATTATCACTCAATATGTGTCCAGGTTGCAATAAGAAATTAAAATGCATATCAAAAGCATAGATACTGTGAACACCCAATTGGTTCTTTTACATACTGCCCAGATAGAGTCTATTTATCAAGACAAAGGAATTGCGATAAAGAAAGAGTTTAATACATGTAGATCTGGCTGAGAGATTAGAGTTTTATTATTAAGCAAATAATCCTCCTTCAAAATTTGGAGGCTAGGGTCTTAAAAGATCATTTGACAGACAGGGAGCTAGGGTATGGGCACTGCAGTTTGGTTGGTAATTCAATCATAGAGTTGTGGAAAACAGTCCTTGTGCACTGAGTGGGCTTCAGAGTGAGGTCCACAGAGGAGTTGCTGGGTCTGGGTGGGGTTGTCCAATCATCAGAAATGCAAACCCTGAAAACACATCTTAAAATGCCCATCTTATGTTGTACAATAATGCTGTTATTTACAGGAGTAATTGGGGAAGTGTCAAATCTTGTTACCTGCTGAATAATGGCTAGTGATTGTTTAACTATTAACTCAGGCCCCTGTCATCATCCTACCCAGATTTTACAGAATCAGTTTAGTTTTAGAGAAAGGCTATTATCATTTAAAATATAAACTAAATTTCTCCTAAAGTTAGCTTGGCCCATGCCCAGGAATGACCAAGTGTAGTCTGGACATTAAAAGCAAGATGAAGTTGATCAGATCCGCCCTCTTTCACTATTGTGATTTTCTTACTGTTAAGATTTTTGCGGAGCGATCCAAGATGGCCGATTAGGAGGAAGTTGGGATTGCAGCTCCGAGAGAAGGTGCAGAGGGTGAGTGGACGCCGCATTTCCAGACGGATTTTTACTGCCCACAGACCAGGAGATTCACAGGAGGAGGAGCCCC
Organism: Aotus nancymaae; assembly: GCF_030222135.1. Taxonomy (NCBI): domain Eukaryota; kingdom Metazoa; phylum Chordata; class Mammalia; order Primates; family Aotidae; genus Aotus; species Aotus nancymaae. The sequence goes on along the minus strand of NW_026988415.1, from coordinate 57,432,118 downwards.
ATGGGTCACCAGCTCTGCTGGTCTGACCGGCGTGGCCGCTTGGCCTACACCCTGGGGCGGGGGGCAGCGGCTCATTGAGCAGAGTGAGAAAGATTGAATCCCCTCTGAGCCAGCAAGGGGAGCTGAAGCAGGAAGTCAAGCCAGGAGATTCCTGGGCAAGGGTGCACCAGAAATCTCAGAGCCGCAGCTTCGGCTGATGCAGTGGCTCACAGGGCAGCAGATTTTTACTGCCCACGGACCAGTAGATTCACAGACGGAGGAGCTCCACGGGTTGCCAGCGCCGCTGGTTGGACCGGAGCGGCCGCTCGGCCAACACCTGGTGCAGGGGGCAGCGGCTCCTTGTGCAGAGTGAACAAGACTGGGTCTCCTCTGGGCCAGCAAGGGGAGCTGAGGCAGAGAGTCAACCCAAGAGATTCCCGGGCAAAGAGGGCGCCATGGGAAGCACGGCTGAACCCGGGACTGTCCAGCTCAGTGGGGGAGGGGCGTTCCCCCACTGGGAAACACCGTGCAGTTCCCAGGGCAATTTGCAGTAACCAAGGTAACCCGCCACTACAGAGACTCCGTCACTACAGGGGCAGGCCAACATAGCGGAAGCAGTTCTAACTACACCCATATAAACAGGACTGCAGGGAAGTTCACATGGAAGCTGGGCGGAGCCCACAGCAGCTCAGCGAAGCCTCTGCAGGCTGAGTGTGACTAGGCTGCCACCTTGTGGGCAGGGAAAACGATAGCAAGACAGCAGGAAATCATAAAGCCCTAACTCCCTGGGACAGAACACCTGGGGAGAAGAAAAGGGGGTTTAAGAGTTCTGCTGCTGCAGACTTAAAATTACCAAAATCAGAAAGACAGCAACTACAAAGTCGATAGGTGGATAAATCCACAAAGATGGGAAGAAACCAGCGCAAAAAGGATGAAAACACCCAAAACCAGAACACCTATCTTCCTACAAGGGAGCGCAACTCCTCACCAGCAAGGGAACAAGACTGGACGGAGAATGAGTGTGATGAAATGACAGAATCAGCTTTCAGAAAATGGATAATAAGAAACTTCCGTGAGCTAAAAGAACATGTTCTAACCCAATGCAAAGAAACCAAGAACCTTGAAAAAAGACTTGACGAAATGCTAACGAGAATGGACAACTTAGAGAGGAATATGAGTGAATTGATGGAGCTGAAAAACACAACACGAGAACTTCGCGAAGCATGCACAAGTTTCAACAGCCGAATTGACCAAGCAGAAGAAAGGATATCAGAGGTCGAAGATCAACTCAATGAAATAAAACAAGAAGGCAAGATTAGAGAAAACAGGGTAAAAAGGAATGAACAAAGTCAACAAGAAATATGGGACTATGTGAAAAGACCTAATCTATGTTTGATAGGTGTACCTGAATCTGACGAAGAGAATGAATACAAGCTGGAAAATACTCTTTAGGATATTATCCAATACTTCCCCAACCTAGCAATGCAGGCCAATATTCAAGTCCAGGAAATACAGAGAACACCACAAAGATATTCCTCAAGAAGAGCAACCCCAAGGCACATAATCATCAGATTCACCAGGTTGAAATGAAGGAGAAAATGCTAAGGGCAGCCAGAGAGAAAAGTTGGGTTACCCACAAAGAGAAACCCATCAGACTTACAGCAGATCTCTCAGCAGAAACCCTACAAGCCAGAAGAAAGTGGGGGCTGATATTCAACATCCTTAAAGAAAAGAACTTTCAACCCAGAATTTCATATCCAGCCAAATTAAGCTTCACAAGTGAAGGAAAAATAAAATCCTTTGAGAACAAGCAAGTACTCAGAGATTTCATCACCACCAGACCAGCTTTACAAGAGCTCCTGAAGGATGCACTACACATAGAAAAGAACAACCAGTACCAGCCACTCCGAAAACACACAAAATGGTAAAGAGCATCAACACAATGAAGAATCTGCAGCAACCAATGGGAAAAACAGCCAGCTAGCATCAAAATGACAGGATCGAATTCACACTTAACAATATTAACCCTAAATGTAAACGGACTAAATGCCCCAATCAAAAGACACAGACTGGCAAATTGGATAAAAAGCCAAAACCCATCAGTGTGCTGTATCCAGGAAACCCATCTCACATGCAAGGATACACAAAGGCTCAAAATAAAGGGATGGAGGAAGATTTACCAAGCAAATGGAGAGCAAAAAAAAGCAGGAGTTGCAATTCTCATCTCTGATAAAATAGACTTTAAAGCAACAAAGATCAAAAGAGACAAAGAAGGACATTACATAATGGTAAAAGGATCAATGCAACAAGAAGAGCTAACGATCCTAAATATATATGCACCTAATACAGGAGCACCCAGATACATAAGGCAAGTTCTTAAAGACTTACAAAGAGACCTAGACTCCCACACAATAATAGTGGGAGACTTCAACACACCATTGTCAATATTAGACAGATCAACGAGACAGAAAATTAATAAGGATATCCAGGACTTGAACTCAGACCTGGAACAAGCAAACCTAATAGACATTTACAGAACTCTCCACCCCAAATCCACAGAATATACATTCTTCTCAGCACCACATCACACCTCTAAAATTGACCACATAATTGGAAGTAAATCACTCCTCAGCAAATGCAAAAGAACGGAAACCATAACAAACAGTCTCTCAGACCACAGTGCAATCAAGTTAGAACTCAGAACTCAGAAGCCAACCCAGAACCGCACAGCCTCATGGAAAATGAACAACTTTCTCCTGAATGTTGACTGGATAAACAATGAAATGAAGGCAGAAATAAAGATGTTCTTCGAAACCAACAAGAACGAAGACACCACATACCAGAATCTCTGGGACACATTTAAAGCAGTCTCTAGAGAAAAATATATAGCAATAAGTGCACACATGAGAAGAAAGGCGAGATCTAAAATTGACACCCTATCGTCAAAATTGAAAGAGCTAGAGGAGCAAGATCAAAAAAACTCAAAACCTAGCAGAAGACAAGAAATAACTAAGATCAAAGCAGAATTGAAGGAGATAGAGACACGAAAAACCCTTCAAAAAATCAATAAATCCAGGAGCTGTTTTTTGAAAAGATCAACAAAATAGACAGACCACTATCCAGACTAATAAAAAAGAAAAGAGAGAATAACCAAATAGATGCAATAAAAAATGATAAAGGGGATATCACCACAGATTCCACAGAAATTCAAACCATCATCAGAGATTATTACAAACAACTCTATGCACATAAACTAGTAAACCTGAAAGAAATGGATAAATTCCTGGACAGTTGCCTCCTTCCAAGCCTAAACCAGGAAGAAGTCGAAACCCTGAATAGACCAAAAATAAGGTCTGAAGTCGAGGCAGCAATTAAGAGCCTACCACCCAAAAAAAGCCCAGGTCCAGATGGATTCACAGCCGAATTCTACCAGACATACAAAGAGGAACTGGTACCATTCCTACTGAAACTGTTCCAAATAATCCAAAAAGAGGGAATCCTTCCCAAATCATTTTATGAGACCAACATCATCCTAATACCAAAACCAGGCAGAGACTCAACAAGAAAAGAAAACTACAGGCCAATATCCATGATGAACATGATGCAAAAATCTTCAATAAAATACTGGCAAGCTGATTGCAACAGCACATCAAAAAGCTTATCTACCATGATCAAGTAGGATTCATCCCGGGGATGCAAGGCTGGTTCAATATACGCAAGTCTATAAATGTAATTCACCACATAAACAGAACCAAAAACAAAAACCACATGATTATCTCAATTGATGCAGAGAAGGCCTTTGACAAAATTCAGCAGCCCTTTATGCTAAAAACTCTCAATAAACTAGGTATCGACGGGACGTATCTCAAAATAATAAAAGCTATTTATGACAAACCGACAGCCAATATCATACTGAATGGGCAAAAACTGGAAGCATTCCCTTTGAAATCTGGCACTAGACAAGGATGCCCTCTCTCACCACTCCTATTCAATATAGTACTGGAAGTTCTAGCCAGAGAAATCAGGCAAGAAAAAGAAATAAAGGATATTCAAATAGGAAACGAGGAAGTCAAATTGTCTCTATTTGCAGACGACATGATTGTATATCTAGAAGACCCCATCGTCTCAGCCCAAAATCTCCTGAAACTGATAAGCAACTTCAGCAAAGTCTCAGGATACAAAATCAATGTGCAAAAATCACAAGCATTCCTATACACCAATAACAGACTTAAAGAGAACCAAATTAAGAACGAACTGCCATTCACAATTGCTACAAAGAGAATAAAATACCTAGGAATACAACTAACAAGGAACGTAAAGGACCTCTTCAAGGAGAACTACAAACCACTGCTCAACAAAATAAGAGAGGACACAAACAGATGGAGAAACATTCCATGTTCATGGTTAGGAAGAATTAATATCGTGAAAATGGCCATACTGCCCAAAGTATTTACAGATTCAACGCTATCCCCATCAAGCTACCAATGACCTTCTTCACAGAACTGGAAAAAACCACCTTAAACTTCATATGGAACCAAAAGAGAGCCTGCATAGCCAAGTCAATTCTAAGCAAAAAGAACAAAGTGGGAGGCATCACACTACCAGACATCAAACTCTACTACACTACCGGACATCAAACTCTACTACAAGGCTACAGTAATCAAAACAGCATGGTACTGGTACCAAAACAGAGATATAGACCAATGGAACAGAACAGAGGCGTCAGAGGTGACACAACATATCTACAACCACCCGATCTTTGACAAACCTGATAAAAACAAGCAATGGGGAAAGGATTCCCTGTTCAATAAGTGGTGTTGGGAAAACTGGCTAGCCATATGCAGAAAGCAGAAACTCGACCCCTTCCTGACACCTTACACTAAAATTGACTCCAGATGGATTAAAGACTTAAACATAAGACCTAACACCGTAAAAACACTAGAAGGAAACCTAGGGAAAAACATTCAGGACATAGGCGTAGGCAAGGACTTTATGACCAAAACACCAAAAGCATTGGCAACAAAAGCCAAAATAGACAAATGGGACCTAATCAAACTCCACAGCTTCTGCACAGCAAAAGAAACAGTCAATAGAGTGAATCGGCAACCAACAGAATGGGAAAAAATTTTTGCAGCCTACCCGTCTGACAAAGGGCTGATATCCAGAATTTACAACGAGCTAAAGCAGATTTACAAGAAAAAAACAAACAAGCCCACTCAAAAATGGGCGAAGGATATGAACAGATACTTTACAAAAGAAGACATACATGAGGCCAACAAACATATGAAAAAATGCTCATCATCACTGGTCATTAGAGAAATGCAAATCAAAACTACATTGAGATACCATCTCATACCAGTTAGAATGGCGATCATTAAAAAATCTGGAGAAAACAGATGCTGGAGAGGATGTGGAGAAATAGTAACACTTTTACACTGTTGGTGGGAGTGTAAATTAGTTCAACCATTGTGGAAGACAGTGTGGCGATTCCTCAAGGACCTAGAAATAGAAATTCCATTTGATCCAGCAATCCCATTACTGGGCATATATCCAAAGGATTATAAATCGTTCTACTATAAGGACACATGCACACGAATGTTCATTGCAGCACAGTTTACAATAGCAAAGACCTGGAACCAACCCAAATGCCCATTGATGATAGACTGGACAGGAAAAATGTGGCACATATATACCATGGAATATTATGCAGTCATCAAAAACGATGAGTTTGTGTCCTTTGTAGGGACATGGATGAACCTGGAAACCGTCATTCTCAGCAAACTGACACAAGAACACAAAATCAAACACCGCATATTCTCACTCACAGGAGGGTGTTGAACAATGGGAACACATGGACACAGGGAGGGGAGCACTATACACTGGGGTCTGTTGGGGGGAGTGGGGGGGACAGCGGGGGGGTGGGGAATTGGGGAGGGATATATGGGAAGAAATGCCAGATATAGGTGAAGGGGAGGAAGGCAGCAAATCACACTGCCACGTATGCACCTATGCAACAACCTTGCATGTTTTTCACATGTACCCCAAAACCTAAAATGCAATTAAAAAAAAAAAATTTTTGCAAAGATCTTTTTAAAATTAAAATCATGGTAACAAAAATAAAAATGCATTTGACAGTTTCATCTGTAGACTGAACATGCGGAGAAAAGAATTAGTGAGCTTGAATATAAGCAAATAGAAAGCTATCAAATGAAGTTTAAATGAAATAAAGTGGAACAACTAAAAACTGTAAGACAATATCAAAATATGTAACTGGAATAACAGAAGGAAAAGAGAACTTAGCAGAAGAGTTATTTGGAAAAATAATGGCTGATAACTTTCCAAAATCCATGATAAACACTAAATCACAGATTCATGAAACTCAGAAAGTGCTAAACAGAATAAATTGCAAAAAAAAAAAATGGAAATGTTGTTAGCATAGTATGTTAAAACCGAAGAAAATCAAAGACAAACAGAAAATTACAAAGGCAGCATGATTAAAACAAAACAAAAACAAAACAAAATTCTTATCTATAAAAAACAAGTATAAGAATTACAATGATTTCTCATCAGAAACCAGGCAACACAAAGAGAATGGATTAAAATTTTTAGCATATTAAAAGAAAAAAAATCCACCAATCTAGAATCCTACATCCCATGAAATTATCCTTCAAAACAGAAGTAAACATTACCTCAGACAAAATTGTGGGAATTTGTTAACAGCAGATTTGTTTCCTTCAAATTTTTACCAGCAGCAAATCTTTCAGCATCTGCAGCAACCTCAATTCTTGCCTCCTCAGAAGAAAGAATTCTATTGAGAGGCGTAAGGCAGGAGAGATCTGGACAAGTTTTATAGCAGGAGTTAAAGTTCATTAAAAAGCTTTAGAGCAAGAATGAAAGGAAGGAAAGAAAGTACACTTGCAAGAGGGCCAAGCAGGCAACTTGAAAGACACATGTGCAGTTTGACCTTTGATGTAGGGTTTGTTTACTGGCATACTTCTGGGGTCTTGTATCCCTTCTGCCTTGATTCTTCCCTTGGGGTGGGCTGTCTGCATGCACAGTGGCCTGCCTACAGTTGGGAGGGGAGCATGTGCAGCGTGTTTACTGGAGTTGTATGCATGCTTTTCTAAATATCAGCAATTAACCATTTGATTTTGAAATTAAAAACATAATACCATTTACAATACTCTCCCCCAAAATGAAATTCTTAAATGTAAATCTATTAAAATATGTATAGGATCTATATGTAGAAAACCACAAAACTCTGATAAAAGGACTAAATAAATGGAGAAATATTCTTTGTTCGTGGATCAAAAGACTCAATATTACGGTGTATCTTTTTAAACATAACCTTTAGATTCAATGAAGTTTCCACAAAAATATTAGCAAGAGATTTTGTAGATATCAACAAACATATCCTAAAGTTTGTATAGAAAGGCAAAAGATTCAAAATAGCTAATGTTAATATAATAAAAAGGAACAAAGTTGGAAGACAGATGCTAGATAATTTCAAAATTTACTATTAAACCACAATAATCAAGACAGTGTGGTATAAGTGAAAGAATAGATGAATAGATCAACAGAACAGAATAGGAAGCCCAGAAATAGACCTACAAAACTACAGCCAACTGATCTTGCTAAAGAGGCAAGACAACTCAACGGAGAAAGAATAGAGTTTTTAATAAATGGTGCCGAAACAATTGGACATTCATATGGAAAAAAGTACCCAGACACAAACCTTATATTTTAAACCAAGAATTAACTTTAAATGGATTATCGTAAGAGGAAACATTATGAAACTGTAAAAGAAAAAATAGGAGAAAAAAGCTAACTTACTTTGGGTTTGGTAACCAACATAATGATACAAGATATTGTAAATTGAATTTTATTAAAGTTAAAATGTTTTCTCTGTGAAATACGATTTTAAGAGAATGAATAGATAAGCTGCAAACCAAGGAAAAATATCTACAAATGACATATCTGACATAGGACTTGTATTAGCAACATATTTAAAAAATCCTTAAACTGGCCAATATGAAAACAAACCAATTGAAAATGAGCAAAAGATTCTAACAGACACTTCATGAAAGATGTGCAGATGGAAAGAAACTATTTATAAAAATGGCTTAGCATTTTTTGACATTAGGGAAATACAAATTAAAACAACAAAGGATACCACTATATACCTATTAGAATGGCTAAAATAAAAAAAAACTTACAACACTCATTCCTGGTGATAATGTGGAACAAGAGAAATGCTCATTCATTGCTGCTGAAAATGCAAAACAATACATACACTTTGGAAGAAAATGGCAATTTCTTGCAAAGTTAAGCATGATCTTACCTTATAATGTAGCAGTAACAGTCTTATTTATGCAACCAACTAATTTTTACACTTATGCCCACACAAAACTGTACAGTTTTTTATAGCAGTTGTGTTTATAATTGTCAAAAACTGAGAGCATGTCTGTCTGTAAGCTATCTTCTTGTGGCATATGGATTAATAATTCTGAAACCATAATACATGTATATTGGAACTGAAAAATTAAGTAAATGTATAGCAAATAATGGGACCCAAATTTCTAATCATTAACGAGACAAGTTATAGATAATCAAATGGAGAAGACTAAAATAATACATGCGACAATGAATTAGAGTTGGAGATATCAGTATGAACTCATGGTTTAGCCTGACATGACACAGATGTATACATATATAAATATTTTTTGATATGTGTATATACATGAGTTAGTATACACACATATATTTCATTGCTCTTTTCACTGAGAAGGCATAAAAGCAAGGACACCCAGGAACAACAAGCCTATGTAGTGCCTTAATGCTGATGTCTAATATCATCCTTTAGTAAAAAGTAAACAAGACTCCCTGGAGAAATGGCTGCCTATCATGCTGAGGCAGGGAGTATACAAGATGGGCCTGGAGCATCTTGCATTGCTAGAACTTAAGGAAATACTTAAGAATCACAAAAATGAGAGTATGACAAATGGAGATAGGAACCAATTTAAAAAGCCCCCAAGAACTAAAGCTAGAACAATCTGAGCAACAAAATAAACAGAGTAGTGTTGGAGGACAATTTAAAGCATAAAATAAATATCCATAAGTCCGTACCACATATATATAGTTCCATCAACAAATAAATAGAAAATAACTGAATCTCCTGCACAGATTGAAAATAACTTGTATAGATATTCTACCTTAAAGGAGGCAGAGCATAACTTCCAATTTCTCGTGTTCACTGTGGACAATGACTTTATTTCAAAAAGTATAGTGTGGAAAAGGGAAAGAAAGCATAGATTTACAGTGGAGACTCCTCACAAAACCTATCTTAGACAGGTAGGTGATCAAAATTAACATCAATAGCGAGAAGTCATGTTGACAGCATGTACCATGTGATGTCATGAAAATGACACTTTATCTCTGTTGTGTTTCTCCCAAAACTCATGTACTTTAAACATAAGAAAAATATCAGACAAATCTCAGTGCAAGTCAGCCTACAAAGCACTCTTCAAAAATGTGTAAGTCATCAAAATGAAGTTCTAAGAAGTCATCACAGCAAAGAAAAACCTAAAATACATGGCATTGTCATGTAGTAACCTTGGTGGGATGTGCCTTGGTCTCTTCAGACTGCTATAACAAAATATTTATAGACTGGGTGGCTTAGATACCGCAGAAATTGATTTTTCACAGCTGTGGATGCTGGAAAGTCCAAGATCAATGTGTCTGCAGATTTAGTGCCTGGTAAGGGCCTTCTTCCTAATTCATAGATGGGGCCTTCTTACTGAATTCTTACATGATGGAAGGGGCAAACGAGCTTCCTTGGGCCTATTTTTAATCACATTTATGATGGCTCTGTTCTCATAGCTCAGTCATCTCCCAAAAGCCATACCCGCTAATACCATCACACTGATGATTAGGTTTTGACATATTAATTTGAAAGGGACACAAACATTCAGATGATAGCAGAATGTTGGCATCAGAAAAAAAATACATCAGGACAACACAAAAGGAAATCTCAATAAAGTATAGACTTTAGCTAAAGTGCACACAAGCACAAGAGCACACACACACGGACATTCATTTATTTTTTTGTTGTTACTGACAGTATCTGCAAACTGTATAAACATATCTTTTGAGAACTATGCTTGTACTTAATAAATTTGGGGTATTTTTTTTTATTTTTACCATTCCTCACCATAACTCACACCCTAGTATTATTTACTTAGGTAAAAACCTAATATCCTGAAAATGACAAAATTAATAGAAAATCAATCTTCCACTAGCTGAGTAGTAGTAATAAACAGAAAGATGCAGGTACATTAGCTACAGAAATTGATTTTAAATTTCTCAAAATAAAACATTATTTTAAAAATAAAAATAAGTTGTTATATTTTAATTGGCTAGTATAAATAGAGTGCCAGATTAGGAAACACAAAATACATTCATTCTGTTGTTTTCAGATTCAAGGGGGCATAGAAGGCAGATTGTTAGCTATTTGAGTTGAATATGTAAGTAATATATTTTCACACTTATTATATTAAAGTAATACATTTTTCACATAATTCGTTTTTGCAGGTATTTAATTTTCACCTACTTTCTTTATAATCAATTCAATGTGCCTCTCCTCTACCCCACATAAGTGCTCATTTTTCAAGAAGATCAAGTGATTTTAGCTTCTCTTAGTTGCTTCTTTTTTTAGAGAAGCAGGAAATCTCTCCTGATGAAACCTATTTTTATCATCCTTAGGAGACAACGGTAGGAGAGTAAAATCTAATATTTGTCAGTGATTGTTTTACTAAAGTGTTGAATTGTGTGTTTTCAGAAACTCTGGAGCCATATTCAACACCAAATTGTAGGTATTAGAACCCCATTGGCAAAGTGGCAAAAAATGATCAGCTACTCCCTAAGTATACTGTGAAGTAGACAGGCAATAAAATGAATAGAATCAGCATTCTTTACTACTAATGCAGAGAAACTTTGATCGACTCCAGGCTAGTGGCTATTTCCAAAGATATGACACTTGACTCATAATTATTTTCAAGTCCCAACTTTTCTGCACTTATTATTATAAATTTGGCTCAGGATATTCGGGTTTTTTTTTTCCTCTGGGAAACATTCAAATCTTTAGCTGCATCTTTTATTAAATTAGATGGGCTAGTTGCGAACTTTATTCAACTAGATTAAAGAAAAGGTTTGAAATAATATAAAACTGCATCTATTGAATTGTGGAGAGATTGGAAATGCAATTCTTTAAGTTGTAGGGTGGTGGGGACTAATCATTATTGGGTTTCTACTTGGTTCTGTTCAGTGCGCTATCTTTATATTTGCATATTTGTTGTTAACACATTCAATCAATGATGTAGATTTTATCAATGAGGAGACCATAGTACCTGGCATATAGTAAATAGTTGATAAGAGTTAGCTTCTCTTATTATAGTTTTTATTTTACTCCTGAGAAAATGGAGAATAAAAATATCAACTAATTTTTCCCAGATAACAAAGCTAATTGTTTTCACTTCAAAGTTTACATAGAATTTTTTTTTTTTTTTTTGCTCTAGAACATAAACCTGTACTGTGCTTACAATACATTTCTCATGGCATAAATATCAAACTCCTTTATATCATGTTTGGTGTCCTTCAAGATCTGACCTTGATTCTTTTCATTGCATTTAAGTTCTAGTCATTCAGGACACAGTTTTTTGAGCAAGCCAGGCTCCCTTCCTCACTCCTTTGCATTTACTCCTGATGACTCCCTTGAATGCAATGAGAAAACTTTGAACTATCAAGACTCTTCTTAAATTTAGTCTCTTTGGAGCCTGTTCTGATCTTTGCCCCACCTAGTCCCCAACACTGTACTCTTTTCTTTCTTCTACAATTGTACCTATTAATTTCATTGAGATTATGATTTTATATGTCTGTCCTTCAATACCAGACAACATTTTTGGAAGCAAACCTGTGCCATATTAGCTTTAGTTTGCTTAACATAAAATGGACATTTAGGGAATGGGTCAAAAGATTAATAATCATGAACTGGAATTATAATTATAACTAAATTCTATACGAGTTATTTTTCTTCAAGTATCCTTAAGTATTATGGCATTACAAATTTAACTTTCTTGAATAAAATGGTAATGGTTATCTGAAGTTCTAAAAATTGTACCAAATCTATGACAGCTTCTATTACTTGCCATGAATTTAGCACCTTTTTATTACCACTTATTAAAAGAAAGGAAAAAAAAAAGAGTAAAGAAAATAAAGAAAAAATCCTGGCACGTTGCTGATTTATGATATATTGTTTTATGTATTATTTGTGATAGACTATATTTTACCATGAACAAGACACTACTGTTTGAATTTTGAATACATAGAATTGTATATTATCAATTTTCAGAGAAATTCACTATTAATGTTTAGAATTCGATGTTTCTTTCTAAATATAAAAATAGCTTTTGTATCTTGTTGCAAAATAATTCCATAAGTGTATGGTTACAGTATATTAAACATAAGGCATTTTGATGGCAATATATTTCAGAAAAAAAATGATAAAGCAATGAAAGGTTTAAATCTCTAGAGCTCAGGTAAACATAAATCTTCACTTAAGCAATGTGGAATTTGGGAACATGGAAAAAGCCAGTCAGTAGTTCAGGTAACCTAAAGCAGATTGCAAAAATTCCACTGTTAGTAGGAGCATAAAGAAAGATGCTTTTCCTCTTACCAATGTCAATCATAGCAAAGACATGGCTCCGGAATATTTTTGAGTTAGTTTGGGCAAAGCATAAGCCTTTTGTCAGAAAATAAATCTTAACAACACAAGACAATGAAAATTGTTGCCTTTAGATGAGGAAGCTTTGGATTCAATCCACAATTGGATCTTTCTTTATCTTTCTGTGACTCCTAATAAATTCTGCAACCAGTTTTTCAAGGAACTTGCTAAATTTAGATAACAGAGGAAAAGAACAAAATAAAAGTTTCGTGTTAAAATGTGTAGTCCTCATTTTTTGATAGCATAAGCATTTGACAATATTTAGAGTCCCAGAATTGTTTTTCACTAATTATTACAAATTTTATGTATAAATGAAAGAGTAAACATTTATTTGTTTCTCAGATGATTTATTTATTTGGTTCTTAGATAATTTATTGTATGTTTAATTAACATAATCTGTTTTCCTACAGATAAAATTATGAAACTATCATTTCAAAAATAGTCAAATATAACAAAAATTATGTATCTATTGCAAAAAAAGACACATAATATGTAATATTTATGGAGTAGTTACTATGATTAAGACATGGTGTTAGAATCTTTACATTAACTATTTTTAAAATTGCAACATAATCCAAGAAGATAAAGGATACCAAAAAAATGTAAAAATTATGTTTAAAAAGGGGGTAACTTTATCTCTGCATTTTAGTATTAGTATTTACACCCACGGCTGTCAGTGTAAAACTTCATTCACAGTAAGTGGATAAGAGTAATGACTTGATTTCAGACAGCCATGGGTGTAAATACTAATTCTACTCTTATAAACAAGTTGTTCTACCTCTCTAATCCTCAACTCACTCATTTGTACAATGAGGATAATAATAATACCTGCCTCACAGATTATTTTAGAATGACTAAATGTGAGAAAGTATGTAAAGTGATTAGCACAATGTCTGATAAATAGTGAGTGCTCTGCTTTGGCAATGAACTATTACAATTACTATCATCATAAACATAGAAGTATCTAATTCTCATTTAAGAGGGTATAAAAGCCAAGGATAGTTTAGAAGCTAGAAAGTTATGGTCTATGGCCTATATCTTGACTATGAATATATTTGTTTAGTTAATGCAATCTTTTTGCAAAATTAAGACATTACAAAATCAATAAGTGTTACATAAAAATCTTGATTTCTGAATTTTCCAGAAAAACAGGAAGATCTGACAATATCAATCCATATTTTCTCATGGTAAAAAATAGTCACACCTCTGGAATAGAATAGAGATCTCTGAAATAAGATCACAAATCTACAACATCTTATCTTCCACAAACCTATGAAGAACTAGCAATGGGGAAAGAATTCCCTATTTAATAAGTGGTGTTGGGAAAACTATCCATATGTAGAAAACTGAAACTGGACCTCTTCCTTACACCATATACAAAAATTAACTCAAGATGAATTAAAGACTTAAAATGTGAAACCCAAAACTATAAAAACCCTAGAAGAAAATCTAGGCAATACCATTCAGGATAAAGACATGGGCAGAGATTTTATGATGAAAACGTCAAAAACAATTGCATCAAAATCAAACATTGACAAATGGGATATAATTAAACTAAAGAACTTCTGCATAGCAAAAGAAACTATCATTTGTGTGAACAGACATCCTACAGAATGGGAGAAAAATTTTGCAATCTATCCATCTGACAAAGGTCTAATACCCATAATCTACAAGGAACTTAAACAAATTTAGAAGAAAGAAACAAACAAACACATGAAAGAAGGGGGCAAAGGACATGGACAGGCACTTCACAAAAGAAGATATTTATGCAGCCAACAAACATATGAAGAAAAGCTCAACATTAGTGATCATTAAAAAAATGCAAATCGAAACCACAATGAAATACTATGGAAACAGGTATGTTGTAGAGAAAGTAATAAAAACGTATTTAATTACAAACGATTATGCCCAATGTGGCTCACAGTGCATATTAAAATGCTAGCAAGATATAACTTTCCACCTATGTTCTTAGCAAAAAGCAAAACAAAGATTTGAATAAGATCAGTGTGTTGATGAGAGAGGGAGGGAACAGGCCCTTTTAAACAAAGTTAACAGGACCTTAAATTGCACCACCGATGTGCAGAGCAATTTTGTAATCGCTATGAAAAGGTAAAATGAATATATCCTTTATCTCAGCAATTCTACATCTACAATACTTGCACATGTATATAAATAGACATATACAAATATATGCAAATGTATGTACAAAGATACAGAATGTTCATTGCAGCAAAGTTTGTAAACACAGGAAAACAATCTAAACATCAGAAGTAACTATTTAATAATTTTAATCTCATCCAGAGACTGGCACATTTTACAGATGGAAAAATATAAAGAGTGATGAAAATAAATATGGTGATGAATTATTTTAATATATTCAGGTAAATGACAAAGTCAAGGAGAAGAAAAACAAAGCAAAACCCAGATTTGTATGTCTTTATTTGAATTAAAGAATAGAGTATAACTCTACCAACATGTTTTTAAGGCATAAAAAGCTCTGGACTGATACATGAGAGACTAGTAACTGTTTGACTCTGGGGAAGAGGCTTTGAGACCTAGATATCTTGGAGGAGATGGAGTTTTAACTTAGTTATTAAATTCTTTTGTTCTATTTGATATCTTGGAGGAGATGGAGTTTTAACTTAGTTATTAAATTTTTTTGTTCTATTTGAAATTTGACAATTTGTTTATTTTACTTTTTTTAATGAAAAAGGTTGCCTTACAACAGATGCTGATGAGGTGCAGAGAAAAGGGAACACACATATTTGTTGGTGGGGATGTAAATTAGCTCAGTCCCTTTGGAAAGTAGTTTGGTGATTTCTGAAAGAACTTAAAACAGAACTACTATTCAACCAGCGATTCCATTACTGGGCATATATCCAGAAGGAAATAAATTATTCTACCTGAAAGACACATGCACTCATGTGTTCATCACAGCACTATTCACAATAGCAAAGACATGGAATCTACCGGGACCTACTGATGGTGTATTGGATTTAAAATGTATGGTACATGTACACTATGGAATTCTACACAGCCATGCAAAGAATACAATCATGTCCTCTGCAGCAACATGGATGGAGCTAGAAGTCATTATCCTAAGCAAATTAATGCAGGAGCAGAAAACCAAATACAGCATGTTCTTCCTTATAAGTGAGAGCTACACAATGGGTAGTTATGACATAAAGATGATAACAATAGAAACTGGAAACTAGTAGAAGCAAATTGCAAAACATGCCCACCTAAAATATTGGTAGTAGTTTCCTATAGGAGTAGGAATGAGATTCGAGAGTAGTGATAAGGATGATTGTCATATTTTGCTTTTGATACATATGTATTGTTAAAATACTTTACAGAAAACATTTACCCATGCTTTAGTTTTATAATAAATAATAATAATGAAATAAAAAGGTAAGGTATTGCAAGTCACTGAAAAAGATTATGCACACATTTTGTTGATATGGTCATGTACCTCATAATGACATTTCAGTGAATGATGGACTGCAAAAATGGTTGTGGTCTCATGGGATTATAAGGAGCTGAAAATTTTCCATTGCCTAGTTACCTAGCCAAGGTTACTGATACAGTTTGGCTGTGTCCCCACCCAAATTTCATCTTGAATTATAGCTCCCACAATTCTCACATATTATGGGAGGGACCCAGTGGAAGATAATTGAATCATGGTGGCTCTTTCCCTCACACTGTTCTCGGGGTAGTGAATAAGTCTCAGGAGATCTTACAGTTTTATAAGGGGTTTCCCATTTCACTTGGCTCTCATTTTTTCTTTACTGCTGCCATGTAAGAAGTGACTTTTGTCTTCTACCGTAATTGTGAGGCCTCACCAGCCATGTGAAACTGTGAATCCATTAAACCCCTTTTTCTTTATAAATTACCCAGTCTTTGATATGTCTTTATCAGCAGCATGAAAATGGACTAACATAGTAACATCATAGTGCAAAGTGCTACCTTTTCTATATTAGATATATTTAGATA
Source organism: Aotus nancymaae (assembly GCF_030222135.1). Taxonomy (NCBI): domain Eukaryota; kingdom Metazoa; phylum Chordata; class Mammalia; order Primates; family Aotidae; genus Aotus; species Aotus nancymaae. Next base: position 57,415,368 of record NW_026988415.1, on the reverse strand, counting down.
TAAAAATTGTCATTATGATACAATTTCCTACAATATTCAGAACAGTAATATGTTGTACAGGTTTGTAGCCTAGGAGCAATAGGCTATACCATGTAGCATAGGTGTGTGGTAGGCTGTACCATCTAAGTTTGTGTAAGTACATTCTATCATATTTACAAAAATGACAAAATTACCTAACAATGTACAATGTATTCCTCAGCATGCATCCCATCATTAAGTGATGTATGACATATATTATAGATAGGATTTAACATTTAATTTTAAGGTAAGGAAAGTTCAAATAAATTGTATAAATTTTTATCTCAAAGCATGAGGTAATATGATGGCAGAGGCATACAGCACTCACATTCTCCATAAAGAAAAACCAAAATTGCAAGTATATTATCACACTCTAAATAGATTGTCTAATAGATAACACTAGAATTCAGCATAGAAGTGACAAGAAATGCCTGAGGCATGAAAGGAGAGGGAAGCAAGACATCCAGCCCATTCTAGACTGGCTGGAAACCTGGAGAGGTTTCCTAGTGCATGAAAATAGTAAGTGAGAGATCCCCAGAGGTCCACATTCTCACCATAGACTCCTGCAATCCTAGCCATGAGAAAGCTTCTAGAACCTCATGGGCCTTGAAACTAGTATCAGGAGCTGCCTACAGTCCACACAATGGTACTGTTTCAGAAAGGGTGCCCATGCTGCATCCCACACACCCAGTGAGACCCAAGAAACTGAAGCATGACACCATTTTGAGAGGCCAGTCTCATCAGACTATATTCTGTTTTGATGCCCAATGGCCATGGTACCTCTCCAACCCTGGAGCTCCATTGATATTGCCCTATATCTACCTGAGGACTGCAGTGGTACAAAACTGGTTGGACCTAGCAATGTTTCAGGGTCCTCTAGCCCACTCAGTTTCCTACATCCCAAGGAATGGAGAGTGTGGTATATTAGGGAAGTGGCCCCAGGGACAAAAGGAGCCGAAGAATGCACCCCTCAGAGCCTGAAAGCCACTTGCCTGGAACTGCTACCACTGAGAGTGGTAGAACCATTGCATATTCGCACACACGCTGATAACAGGCTTTCTCTTCCTTCTGCTGCTGCCAACATAAATTGTGAGCTCCTTACAGCCTGAGAGCTGCTTGACTAAAACTGCTGCCACCGACAATGACTTTGTCCCAATTTTGGCACAACCAGCAGCAGTAACAAACCTGCACATCCCAGATGACAGATATTCTCCACTTGCTGTCATAACTCCTGCCCCGAGACTGAAGCACATGTTTCCCAGAGCTTGAGAGCCACTTGGTTGGGCCACTCCTACTTACAGCACTCTAACTCCACCATCAGCAGCAAGGCTGCAAGACATATGCATGCATCCTGAAAACAGATTTCCCTCCCTACTACTACTGCTGCTGCCCCAACCCAAGCAACAATACCTTGGGGCCTGGGGATATACCTGCCCTGGTCACTATTTCCTGCTCCTGTGTGCATGACCAGGAGTCCTGAGGACAGGTCCATTCAGTCTGGCACCATATACAGTGCCCAAACATGCCATGCTAGGGCCTGAGAATTGCCCTGCTCCATTTATCACTGCTGGCATCTGTACATTTCTCCAAGGGGCCTGAGGATGGGCCCACTCTACCTGTTGCCTCCAAAACAACAAGCATCCACCCACACATTCACCTGGAAGCTTGGATACTGGTCCACACGGACCACTGCAGGCCCCAATAACACAAGTATGTGACACCAGGTATCCTGATGGTTGTCCACCCATGCTAATGCCATCTTCATGCTACACACGCTACCCAGGGCCAGATGACTTTCCCACCCATGACTGGAGGTCCAATAATTGGTCTGACTAGATCCACTATCATTAATGCCCACGTATGCCCCCTGGGGGCACAAAACAGGCACATGTAGCCTGCTGCTGCCATGATTGGGGCCCAAGGACTGATGCTCCTGGTCTCCCCATTCAGAACAAAGCCTCACCACAGCCTCCACTAACCACTCCAGCCTAAGTCAACAAGAAAGTGGTGGACATCAGTGATGCTCTTATATATCTGAAAAAAGCATGTGGATACTACACCACTGAATGTACCCAGAATCAAAGCTATAGTACCTTACTCAACAAACATGACAGACACAGTTTCAGAAAAAAAAAAAAAAAAAGTCTTTCCCTATGAAAGCCATTTCAAATAACTAGAAATAACTTTTACAGCAGATGAACAGATATCACAGTAGGAAAACCAAAAAAAAAAAAAAAAAAAAAGAAAAGAAAAGAAATGACACCTCCAAAGGAACACAGTAATTCTCCAGCAACAGAATCTAATGAGAAAAGTATGAAATTAAAAATAAGAATTCAAAATAATATTACAAAAGCTGCATGAAATACAAGGAAACACAGATAAACACACACATAAATCAATAAAAACAATTTAAGACATGAATGAGAAATTCACCAAAGAGATATATATCATAAACAAGAAGGAAACATAAATCCTAGAACTGAGGAATTGAATGAATGAAGTAAAAACATATATGTAATTGAGAACTTAAAAACAATAGACTGCATCAAGCAGAAAAAAGAATTTCAGAACTTGAAGACAGGTCTTTAGAAATAATTCATTCAAGTGTAAAAGGAAAGGGAAAAAGAATAAAGATAATTTAAATAGCCTACATGGCCTATGGAACAAAATAAAGCAATGAAATTTTTTAATTTTGGCTATTTCAGAATCTGAAGAGAAGTCCAAGGACATGGAAAATCTATTTAATGAAATAATTGATGAGAACTTCCAATGTCTAGCAAAAGATTTAGACAACAAGATAAAGGAAGCTTCAAGATCCTCAAATAGACACAAGTCAAAAAGGTCTTTTCCAAGGTGCATTATATTTAAACTGTCAAAAGTCAAAGACAAGGGGAAAATTGTAAAATCAAGAGAAAAGCATCTAGTCACTTATAATGAAAGCTTCATAAAACAACAGCAGATTTCTCAGTAGAAATCTTATAGAATAGAAGGAAATTGGATGACATATTAAAAGTTCTGAAAAAAAGAAAAATTGTCAATCAAAGATACTATACCCAGCAAAGTTATGCTTCATAGGGAGACATAAACTATTTCTCAAACAAGCAAAAGCTGAGGAAAGGCATCACCCCTGGACAAGCCATGCAATAATTATTTAAGGAAGTTTTAAACCTGGAAGAAAAATGACAGATATCTACAAAAAAGAAAATACATAAAAGTATAAAACTCACTGGTAGAACAAACACTCAAAGGAAAAAGAGAAAAGATTCAAATGTTAACAATAATGAAAATTACAAAATCAAAATGACAACAAAAGAGAAAGCATATACAAAACAGTGATACACAAAACAACAAAAAGACAATGAATAAAATGAAAGGAATAAGTCCTCATATATCAACAATAATATTTAATGTAAAAAGATTGATTTTTCCACTCAAAAAGTATAGATTGCCTGAAAGGATATAAAATAGTCAAACTATATGCTGTCCACAAGAAACTCAATTCACCTATGGGAAACATATAAACTGAAAAGAATAAGATGGAAAAAGACATTCCACACAAATGGAAATTAAAGTAAGCATTAATAGCTATAGTTATGTGAGATAAAACAGACTTTACGTCAAAACCAGTAAAAAGAGACAAAGAAGGTTTTCATGAAATAAAGAGATCATTTCACCAAGAGAATATAACAATTCTACATATATAAGCACCCAACACTGCAGCAACCAGATATATAAAACAAATATTATTTGATCTAAAGGGAGAGACAGTTTCCAATACAATAACAGTTGGATATTTTTAACACCCCATTCTCAGCACTAGACAGATCATCTAGACAGAAAGTCAGCAAAGAAACATCTGATTTATATTGCACTTTATAACAATGGACCTGACATTTATCTGACAGCTGCAGAACACACATTGTTCTCATCACCACATAGGACATTCTTCAGAATGAACCATGTGTTAGACCAAAAACCAAGTCTTTACAAATACTTTTTAAAAATCACAATTATATCTTTTCTTTCTCAGATCACAATGGACTAAAACTAAAAATGAATAGCAAGAGGAACTCTGGAAACTGCACAAATACATAGAAATTAAACAACATGCTCCTGAATGACTATTGAGTCAATGAAGAAATTAAGAAAAAATTTTAAAATGTCTTGAAACAAATGAAAATGCAAAGGCAACATACCAAACATTTTTGATACAGGAAAAGCAGTACTGAGGGTGAGATTTATAACAAGAAATTCTTTCATTGAAAAAGTAGAAATATTTCAAATAAGCAACCTATTGATTTAGTTAAAGAAACTAGAAATGCAAGAACAAATCAAACTAAAAGTTAGTAAAATGAAAGAAATAATAAAAATCAAAGGACAATTAAAGAGAAAAGAGGCCAAAATTGCAAAGAACCAAAAGAAAAAAAGAAAAAAATTGATGTACCACTAGCTAGACAAATCAAGATTAAAAGAGAGAAGTGTCAAAGAAATTTAGAAATGAAATGAGACATTGTAACCGATACCATAAGAAATACAAAAGATCATGAGAGGCTACTATGAACAACTATATGCTAACAAACTGGAAAACCTAGAGGCAATGGATAAATTTGTGGGCACATATAACCTGCCAAGATTGAATCATGAAGAAATAGAAAACTAAACAGTCTAATAATGAGTAATGAGATTGTCTCGGTAGTAAAAAGTCTCTAACCAAAAAAGTGCCTGGGACCAGATGGCTTCACTGCTAAGTTTTACCAAAGTATAATGATGTAAAAGTATTTTCCCTCAAACTAATTCACAACATTGAAGAGAAGGGAATTCTCCCTAACTCATTCTATGAGGCCTGCATTATCCTGATACCAAAACAAGATGGGGACAAAACAATAAAGAAAACTACAACACAAAATCCCTCATGATCAATGATGCAAAATTCCACATGATAATAGATGCAAAATTCCTCATCAAAATACTACTATACTGAATCCAACAGCTCATCCAAAAGATAATACACCATGGTGGGGTGGGATTTATTTAATGGGTGTATGGATGATTGAACATAAGTAAATCAATTAATAGGATGTGTCACATGAACCAAATTAGGAAGAAAAATGATAATATCACCATATGATATTATGTGTCACAAATGTGTCAATTATGGTGATATTATCATTTTTCTCCCTAATTTGGTTCATGTGACACATGAAAAAAAAATTTGATAAAACTAAACATCCCATCATGATAAAAACTCTTAATATTTAAAAAACATACATGAACATAATAAAGGACATATATGACAAAGCCACAGCTTACGTTATAGTGAATGAGGAAAGTTATATCCTTTCCGCTAAGAACTGTAAGAAGACAAGAATATCCACTTTTCCCACTTCTATTTAATAAATTATTGGAAGTCCTAACCAAATCAGTCAGGCAAGAGAAATAAGTAAAAGACATCCAAATTGGAAAATAAAAAATGAAATTGTGCCTCTTTGCAGATGACATGATCTTATATTTGGAAAAATCTTAAGAATCCACCAAATAATTATTAGATCTGTCTGCAAAATAGAAAGTCAACACTAAAAAATCAGTAGCATTTTTATATGTCAATAATGAACTAGCTGAACAACAAAAAATGAAGGCAATCCTATTTTCAATAACTAAAAATAAATAAAATACATAGGAAGAAATTTAATCAAGGAAGTAAAATACCTCTGTATTTAGCCACAGAAGTAAACAACCTCTATAGGGAAAACTACAAAACTGATGAAAGAAATTGAAGAGGACACAAACAAATAGAAAGACATCCTATGCTCATGGATCATAAGAAGTAATATTGTTAACATGACCATACTACCCAAAGCAACCTATAGGTACGATGTAATCTCTATCAAAATACCAATGATGTTTCTCACAGAAATAAAAAAAAAATCCCTAAAATTTATATAGAACCATAAAAGAGCCTGAATATCCAAAATGATGATGAGTCAAAAGAACAAAGATGGAGGCACCACACTCCCTAACTTCAAAATATACTACAAGGCTGTAGTAGCCAAACAGTATGGGTATTAATATAAAAACAGACACATAGACCAAGGAAACAGAATACAGGACCTCGAAATAAATTCAAATATTTATAGCCAGCTTATTTTCTACAAAGACAAAAAGTACAAATATTGAAGAAAGGACATCCTCTTCAATTAATGATGCAGGGAAAACTGGGTACCTGTAGACCCTATCTCTCATCATATACAGAAATTAATTCAACATGAATCAAATACTTAAATATAAGACCTAAACATTAAGAGTACTAGAGGAAAATATACTAGAAACAGTCCAGGACATTGGTTCAGGCAGAGATTTGACAGCTGAAACCTCAAAAGCACAGGCAAAGAACCCAAAACTAAACATATTACACTATTTACATAGTGTAATGTAGAAATATGTTAGACTTAAAAGCTTCTGCACAGCAAAATAATCAACAGAGAGAATATACAACCTGATAAATGGGAGAATATATTTGCTAACTATTCATCTGACAAGGGACTAATATCCAGAATATACAAAAACTCAACAGTAAGAAAGCCCAAATAGTCCTATTAAAAATGAACAAATGACATTAATAGACATTTCTCAAAAGAAGACATACAAATAGCAAACAGGTATGTGAAAAAATGTTCAACATCACTAATTACCAGGAAAATAGAAATCAAAACCACAATGAGATATTGTCTTACCCCAGTTAAAATGGATATAATCACAAAGAGAAACAAATACTAGCTGCCGGCAAGAATACAGAGAAAATAAAACTCTTATACACTGTTGGCGGGTATTTAAAGTGGCACAAACATTATGGAAAACAGCATGGTAATTTCTCATTTAACTAAAAGTATCTGATCCAGCAATTCCATTTCTAGGTATTTTTTTTTAAAGAAATTAGTATATTAAGACATATCTGCAATAAACATGTTTATTGCAGCTCTTTTCACAATATCGAAGATATAGAATCAACCTAAGTGTTCATCAATAGATGAATGGATAAAGAAAAAGTAGCATACATATAGATGTATGTGATATATATATATATATCACATAACCATACAAATTCTAGAAGATAACATTAGAAACTTTTCTAGACATTGGTTTAGGCAAATAATTCATGACTACGAACCCAGAAATAAATGTAAGAGAAACAAAAATAAATTGCACCTGATTAAACTAAAAAGCTTCTGCACAACAAAAGAAATAACCAGCAGAGTAAACAGACAACTCACAGACTGGCAGAAAGTATTCACAAACTATGCATACAATGAAGGACTGATATCAAGAATCTACAAGGAATTCATACAAATCAGCAAGAAAAAATAAAAAGAATCCCATCAAAAATGGGCAAAGCACGTTGACAGATGATTCTCCAAAGAAGATATACAGCCAACAAACATATGAAAAAATGTTTAACATCAAATGCATATTAAAACCACAATGAGACACCACATTACTCCTGCAAGAATGGCCATAATTAAAAAGTCAAAAAACAATAGATGTTGGCTTGGATGTGGTGAAATTGGAACACTTTTACATTGCTGATGGGACTGTAAATTAGTACAACTGTAGAAAATAGTACAGAGATTCCTTTGAAGAACTAAAAGTAGAAATGCCATTTCATCCAGCAATCTCACTACTGGGCATCTATCCAAAAGAAAAGGAGTCATTATACGAAAAAGATGTTTGCCCAGGCATGTTTATAGCAGCACAGTTTGTAATTGCAAGGATATGGAACCAACCTGTGTGCCCATCAACCAGAGTGTTTAAAGAAAATGTCTTATGTACATAACATGGAATACTACTAAGTCACCAAAAAAAAAAAAAAAAAAAAAAAAAATTAAATAGTATCTTTTGCAGCAACTTAAATGGACTTGGAGGCTATTTTTCTAAGTGAACTAACTCAGGAATTGAAAACCAATCATGATATGTTCTCGCTTATAAATGGGAGCTAAGCTATGAGAATGCAAAGGCATAAGAATAATATAGTGGGCTTTGGGGGCTCGGTGGGGGAAGGTTGGGAGGGACCTGAGGAATAAAAGTGTACATATTGGGTACAGTGCACACTGCTCAGGTGACAGGTGCACTAAAATCTCAGAAATCACCGCTACAGAGCTTATCCAGTTAACCAACAGCCACCTGTACCCTAAAAACTATTGATATAAAAATAAATATTAAGAATTTATTTAAACAGCTTTTAAAAAGAAACCAAAAAAAGATTTAGTAATGGCAGATGCAAAACAGCCCTTAGTTTAGGTCTAGGTTATTCCCACTATCAAGGTTAATATCCTTCTTGAGGACTCTATCTGAAGGGCAGTATATTAGGAGATTTTCTCCATTCTAGTTGGAAAAAATACAATTTTTTCATACAGGTGCGAGTCCCAGAGACCGTTTCACCTTCTCTCTTGCAGTGATTATTTCCTGTATTCCGGTACTTTTTTCCCACCCATCTGAACCAGGACTCAGATTCAAGGAAACCCCAGTATACATTTCTGGAGCTTTATTTATGTATATCTACAATTTCTCAGGCTTTTTGGAAAGAATTTTAGCCACATTTGCCTCCCTGAACTGGGAATATTGCCTCTTCCATGGAGTCATAGCCTTGGTCCCTGTGCACTCCACATTGTGAATGTTCTCCATACACAAGCTAAGGCAATAATAGGGCTCATCTTATTTTTCTCTCTTCTATAAAAGATTACTATTTTTGCTGTTTGTTCTTCCATGTTTATGATTGTTTAATATATATTGTCCTGTTTTCTACTTTTTTAAGGTAGATGAATAAAACTCTGTCATGGCTCTAAGTGTAAGTATACACTAACTTATTGAATACAAATTTATATTTTGAACAAAAAAAACACACAATTGACTGAATAAGAGTTTACATTTAATCTCTTTTAACCTATCAATTACTATACCTATCCAAAGCTTGACAAGTAAATCTGTAAAAAAATAAAAAAAGTGTCATAGAAGGCAAAACTATGGTTAATTTTATATCTGTAATGATGCCTTTGTCATGTTGTTGAGAAACGTTATAAAGATTCATTATTTCATCTAGAAGATAAATGAATGGACCAGAAATTGTGTTAAAAGATATCTCAAAATCCTTCATGTGTTTAATACTCCTTTGAAGATTTCTATGTGATAAAATTCCTAGATTATCTTTAAGAAACATAATACAATATTATTAAAGAAATGTGCCTTATCCAGTTTACTTTCAGTATTTTGGAATTGTTAGCATTCTAGTGACATAATGTCTTCTACCTTTCCATTCTATTAAGACTCAAAACTGTAAGAAATACAATAACAACACATACCATCATTAATTTCTACAATTTATTAAAAAATGAGTCATGTCACTTGCCACTTTGAGGACAATGAATGAAGTTTTCTGAATTTCATTAAATATACAAATAATTGAGGAATAGAAAGGGGTCAGTATTCACATTTTCTATGCTAATTTTTCATGCTCTGTAATACATTTTTTTCTTTGTAGTGCAAAAATCCTCTTTGTAAGTGGAATTTACTGTTGTTTACATTCCAGTTTCTGTTTAAAGACTTAACTCATAATTGCTTGAAAGGTGAATTGTACTGAAATGAATATAGAATAACAACAATCTAAATTGAAATAATGCTTTTTGCTTTTCCTTGGAGAAAATGAATAAGCCAAAAAAACAGAATGCATTTAGATGATTTTTCAACTGTTTTTTTTTCTTTTCTTTTTTTTTTTTTTTGAGATGGAATCTCACTCTGTCGCCCAGGCTGGAGTGCAGTGATGCAATTCCAGCTCGCTGCAACCTCCACCTCCTGGGTTAAAGCTCTTCTTGTGCCTCAGTCTCAAGAGTAGCTGGGACTACAGACGCATACCACCATGCGCAGCTAATTTTTGTATTTTTAGTGGAGATGGAGTTCACCATGCTGGCCAGACTGGTCGCAAACGACTGACCTTGTGATTTGCCCACCTCGGCCTCCCAAAGTGCTGGAATTACAGGCATGAGCCACTACGTCCAGCCAGCTTTTTCATGCCTAAGAATCTGGAGAGTTTATTAAAGCACAGATTTCTGGAACCCACACTCAAAGCGTCTAATTTATCAGGTGTAGAGACTAAGAACTTGCATCTGTAACAAGTTTCAAGGTAATGCTGATGCTGCAGATCTTAAGACCACAAATTTATAACCACTTTTTTTTCTTTGACTGTACTGGGTTTCAGTAAAGACAAACCCTTACCTTAAGCCATATGTAAAAATTAATTTACATATGGAAATTGGATTTACATTAGGAAAATGCAAAATTTAAGATCAAAAAGTATAAAATCTTAAGAATAAATTTTCATAAACTTTTATTTATTTTTTTCAACTTTTATTTATTTGGTTTTTTTCCAACTTTTATTTTAGGTTCAAGGGATATATATGCAAGTTTGTTACATGAGTAAATACCCATTTGCAGTGGTTTAGTATGCAGATAATTTTGTCAATCAGGTAATCAGCATAATACCCAATCAGTAATTTTTCAATTGTCACCTTCCTTCTACCCCTACTCTCAAACAGGCCCCAGTGTCTATTGTTCCCTTCTTTGCATTCATATATACTCAATATTTAGCTCTTACTAATAAGTGAGAATATATTTTACTCAACTTTCAGTGAATGTGCAAAATTCAAAACCACAATGAGATACCATCTAAGGCCAGCCAGAATGGTGATTGTTAAGGTATTTTAAAGATGAGATTAACATTTAAATCAAAAGACTTTGAGTAAAGCAGATTGCCTTCAATAATGTAAATAGGCCTCATCAAATCAGTTAAAAACCTTAACAGAAAAAGACTGAACTCCTTGAAAGAAGATGAAATCTTACAGCAGACTATCTTCAGACTCAAACTACAGAATCAATTCTTTCCTGTGTTTTCAGCCTACTGCCATATCCCACAGATTTGGACTTGCCAGACTTCACAATTGTACGAACCAATTTCTTAAAAATTTCTCTCTCTCTCTCTTTATCTCTCTGTGTCTCTCCAGGTACCCAAATGTACATCTTAATGGTCCCGTTTCTTTGGAGAACCTTACAAAATCAGCTTGTTAATTTGTTCAAAAAATGACATTGGTTAGCTAGTTTTCTCAGCGCCATTTATTGAATAGTGAGTTCTTTCCCTGTTGCTGATTTTTGTTGACTTTGTCAAAGATCTATTGACTGTAGGTGTGCAGCTTTATTTGGGAGCTTTCTATTCTGTTCCACTGGTCTACGTGCCTATTCTGTGGCATAAGCGTTGGTTTAGTTACTGTAACCTTGTTGTATAGTTTGAAGTCAGGTGATGTGATTTCTCCAGCTTCATTCTTTTTGCTTACAATTGCTTAGGCTATTTGGATTCTTTTTTGGTTCCATGTGAGTTTTAAAACAGTTTTTTCTAATTCTGTGAAAAATAGTATTGCAAAAGAATGAAACTGGACTTCTACCTTTTACCATATATAAAATTAACTCAAGATGGATTAAAGACTTAAATGTCTTTCTTCTGAAGTGCTCAAAAGACTGTGTAAATGCAAAATAACTTGGAGGATGGCTATCATGGTGTCCTCAGGGTCTTGATTATGAGGTGGATACATTTTGTCTGGTTTTGCCTTGTACTGAATTCCTTACTAGAATAGAAGGTCAGATATCCAGGCTCCTATATATTGCTAAGGTGCCTCTAAATATAAGTAAGAAAAATCGTACATGAATGCCAAAGTGTGTGATTTAATTGTATCTTTAATGTCTCATCATGTACTTGAAGTTCATATTGCTTTATTGGTTTCCTTTCCAATTTTTCCCTTGGGTTAAAGACAAAGTCTAATAATAAAACATAATTAAATTTCCTTCAGTTGAGAATATCAATGTAGTAGGTATTCAGAATATCAATGGATTTTCTAAAGGGAAGAAATTAAGCATGGAACGTTTAGTAAGACAAATATTACTATATATCAAATCTGGACTAAAATTTAGATGCTACTCCTTAGCTCTTAATGGTACTTAACATGGCAATTTTTCTACAGCATCAAGTAATGTGACTGGAGGCAAGGTGGAATAAATATAAAACCTTTTATCCAATTGAAATATATATCAACACAGTGACATTTTTAGTTTCAATTTTTATGATTGCATATGTGTACATGTGATTGTATGTCTGTGATGTAAATCATCCTTGCTACATTACCGGCTTTGAAATTATTAGGTTGCTGTCCTTAACTCTCAATCCTCAGTAGAGGAAATTTTGCTGTAGGGCAGATTACCAATACAGCACTCCATCAACTGGCACTGTTTGCTATCTCCACAGAGATATGCCATTACCTAGAAATCTCCAAAATGCCATAGCTAAAAAAGTCCAAGGTATGGATATGAAAGGAGATTAGCCAAATTTTAAAGTATTTTTTCAGACACCCCTCTCTGGGAAGTTGGTCCTGTTATTACCATTATAATAACCGGGGCAAATATACCTATGCTTTCAGAAACTAGTGTGTAATCTTTAGTTTACATGATGAATTATCGCCTTTACCCAAATCCTTCTCTTTCCATTTTCACAAAATATGATAGGAATAAGAAACACCATATCTATTATTTTATAGTGAGAAGCATTTCTTAGGTATGCTGACAAAATGATGAAATTCTTTGCTTACAGAGTAAGATATTTCTGGCAGACTCTGATAGTGGTGAAATAAAACAAATTGAATCAACCTATTCAGTTTGGTATAGTAATAGATATATTTTATCTTAATTTATTTATAGTATAGTAGTAGATATATTTCCATCTTAATCCGTTTATATAAATATTGGTAAACTTATATAGGTAAACATTTATTGAGTACATAATCTGTGCCAGGCACTGTTGTAGATCATGTATGGGAATCATTAATCTGAGTATGTTTACTAGAACATTCTATTATTAATAATGTCAGAGAAAATAGGATACTGTATAAAGTTTTGACTCTAACAGTGAGTATTTAGAACATATAAGTTTATGTATACTAAATTATTTTATGTTTAAGATCACCAAACACGTCTTTATTGCCAAAGTCAATGAGTGATTTTCAGTATAATCTGCTTGAGCACCCTGATGTATACTTGTTATGGTACCATTTACTGGCTCCTAGATATGTCACTCTCTCACCTTTCTAAGGTATATTTAGGTAAAACAGACCACCCCAAGGCCAGTCATCACAAGTAATTTAAAGTTTATGAAAAGCAAGGTGAATTCTCTTACCTAGGTGTGGGTACCACTAGCAAGAGGGTTCTTTGGTGGTGTGCAGGAAAGCAAAGAAGCGAGACAGTTTTAGCAGCGTCTGAAGTACAAATAAAGAACGGGAACCTGTTAGTGGCAGTTTAAAATAATTCTAGAAGTAGACTAATTCTGGCAGTGGAGTATGTGTGTTGGGGGACTTGATTGGCTGGTGAAGAAAATGCAGAGTGATAGGTGGTAACTTGGTGACTTGAGTGCAGCTTTTTGGAAATCAACTGAAGTGACAGCCGTTGAATGTCTATTGATTTTTTATTCTGGCAGTTTTTAAAAAGGTTTAGCCAAATGTTATTTTGTCAGGAGTTGAGATAATTCAATTTCTGCAGACAGGGTTGACAACCACTTATTCTTTATTTGACTTCAGTGACTTTTATCTTTCCTGATTTCACCACAACAGTCCCCTCCCCTGACCCCATCAACTCTCACTTTGTTTCTCTTTTCCAGACCCTTTCTCGTTATGACAATGTTTTCCTGTGTTCCATCCTTAGCTTTCTTCTAACACCATATATTATTAGTGCTCAAGGGGTGTGTGTGTATGTGTGTGTGTGTCTGTGTGTGTGTGTATTTGTGTGTGTGAGAGAGATCAGTAATTTCTGGGAAGCTATTCCAGTATGTATGGACTATAGTCCCAGGTCAAATCAGACAATCCAAATTATTTCTTAGGTACAAGGAGGAGTGTCATGTCTCTTCCACTTGAGATATGATTATCATTATTTTTGAGACAGGGTCTCACTCTGTCACCCAGGCTGGAATGCAGTGACACGAACATGGCTCACTGCAACTTTGACATCCAGCTCAAGTAATCCTCCTACCTCAGCGTCCTGAGTAGTTGGGACTACTTCCAAGTAGTTCGACTGCATGCCACGATGCCCAGCTATTTTTTTTTTTAAAGTTTTTGTAGAGATGAGGGTCTCCTATGTTGCCCAGGCTTGTCTCTAAATCCTGGGCTCAAGCAATCCTTCCACCTCAGCCTCCCAAACTGTTGGGATTACAGGGATGAGCCATGGCTCCTAGTCAAGAACTATTATTTTGTACACTCTCCATGCATGATCTCAATCACTCTCAAGGAATATTGAATTTATGTCTATATCTATCTACATTTATATCTGTATCTGTATCTCTATATGTTTTACCCATTTGTGTCTCAGTTTCCTCGTATATAAAATGTCTGCAGTGTCTATATCAAAGGGTTTTATCTGTGTTTACTGAAAAAATACTTCGTATATTCTGAACTTAGAATTGTGCCTGGCATATGCAAAGTGTTCTATCAATATTACTGCTTATTATTATTATATCATTGCTTTTTAATTTATTTATTTAACTCTGTCAACAAACCCATATGGATTACCTACTTACTACATGCCAAATATTGCCATCCAGAATCTCTCTTCTGGGCTTCTGACTATATAATCTAACTGCCATAAAACTTTAATGCCACCAAGACACCTCACACTCAACATTAAACTCTGTATGCTGCTTACCAAAGCTGATTTTCTTCCTCTAATTATCACCTAAGAGGCAAATCTAACTATGAGGTTTACTTAATAACTTTCAATTGCACCTCAATGCCCAAGTGACAAACTCCTCATAATATTAAGAGTGGGATCTAAAGTCAGTTAACCTCTCCAGATTTATCTCTCTTCACTGCCAGTACTTTAGCCATATTAATTACTTTTAGTTCTTCAAAAAAATAAAAAAAGAAAACAAGAACACATATACATATGGCTCCTTGCAAATCATACTTTTACCCAGAATCTGTTTATCTTAGAATTTCTACGGGTATTCATTCAATGAGAAAACTTTTTCTGAACTCCGTAATCTAAGTTGTTGTGATCTGTCTATATATTTTACTTGAATAGCACTAATAACTCTACCTTGAAATTGCTGATCATCGTGTCCTTACTGATAGTAAGCTCTGTGAAATGTAGAATTTGTCTTTGTATGTGTGTGAATTGCCAGAAGCATGTATAGCAATTATACTACTTGGCCTTAAAGGGTCTTCAATAAATACTTGATAAATGAATGAATGATCCCAACATTTCTAATCTCTAGTGGTTGTATATACTTTGGCACTACAGCAATTTCAAAAACAATTGAACAAAAATTTTATTTTTATCTGGATCTAATTAACAATTTAAAAATATATTCAACTTATTATTTTCATTAATTTATTATAGAAGTCTTCTAATTCAATATTTCAACATATTGAAGTTAAAACTTTGAAATACAATTTTAACTATAAAAGATAAAACCAAATCTGAAATAGTTATGACTAACAGTATAAATGTTTATAGATTTTTGATTAAAATATTGAATTATGTCATTTATTAACATGCCAAAGAATCAAAAGTCATATGAGTGAACACAAATAGTGGGTAACTACCAGCAATAATTTTTTATAACTTCTAAACTGATGAAATAATATATTTAATAGGACTGACTAAGAGGGAAAAATAGGTGTTCACTTTATATGGCTTGAATTTATTTTTTAAAATTCAACTTCTTTAGATTTATTTCATTTTACATCTCAGACATTGCACTACTGCATACTACTTTTTTAACCATAAATAATACACCATCTTCTTTCTCTAATATGAAAATTTCTTAAGTGACTTTGCATATAATTTATTTATAATTAAGTAATAAACTTGTAATAGAGTCTATTAATTTTAAATTAGATCAGCAGCATATTATAGTTTCAACTATTTAATATGATACAATATAATGATTGGGAATACATCTCTGCAGTTAATCCTTGTTCCATTCTTACCATTACAAACTATAACCAAGAGAAGTAGTTTAACTCACTTAGACTTTCCTTTCCTCATTGGTAAGATGGGGAGAATAGTCATTTATGCATTATAGAAGTGCTATAAAAATTAAGTGAGAGAATGCATACAAAAAATCTATTTTCTTGTTAAATACATTATAGAAATTTATAACTGTGTTGTGTAGGATATTTATTAAGTGAATAATTCCAGATTGCATCATCGGCTTGATGAATTAAAACTCATTAATGTGAAAATTTGGAGTAGACGTTAAACTTTTTTTAGATTTAAAGTATGATTGTAGATGAGATCTTATTGGTCTTTATGACTTTAGTAACCTAAAAGAGTTCACACAGAGCTGAATAATTCCTACCAAGTCCGTAATGTTATACGGTGTTATTTTGAAGATCATTTTACTATTACCTTGAGTCTCTGATTCTAAAAATGCTGAAAAGGATGCCAGGTCTGAGATACTCTGTAGTATCTTTCTGATTTGTGAATTATATATTATTAAATGTGTTTCATTATATAGGGATTTATTCAATAGTAAAATGACTGAATATTTTTCTATGTGTTTTAAAACAGAAATGAAAATTACATTACTTGGTGTGAATAAGAAACTTAAAAGTCTAAATGTTATATTCTTCTACTAATAATGTAGGTTTCATGAATTTTTGAAAAAGTCCCAATTATCAGATTAAAAATATTTTTGTAGAAAATTATACATTAGTATCCATGGTTTTCTGGTAAAACTTTTAAATCTGCAATATTTTGCCCATTCATATTTTCAGACCTGTAGCAGCTCTTAGAAATTCCAAGGGTTTTATAAATATAAAAGATGCCAATTTATAATTTATGAGAATGTGGTTTTTCTGGATTTTTTTTTTTTTTTTTTTTTGAAACTGAGTTTCGCTCTTGTTACCCAGGCTGGAATGCAATGGTGTAATCTCGGCTTACCGCAACCTCTGCCTCCTGGGTTTAAGCAATTCTCCTGCCTCAGCCTCCCGAGTAGCTGGGATTACAGGCACACGCCACCATGCCCAGCTAATTTTTTGTATTTTTAGTAGAGACGGGGTTTCACCATGTTGACCAGGATGGTCTCGATCTCTTAACCTCGTGATCCACCCGCCTCGGCCTCCCAAAGTGCTGGGATTACAGGTGTGAGCCACCGGGCCTGGCCCTGGATGTTTTTATAATAATCAAAGTTATACCTAAACTTTCAAAAATCAGCTAAAATTAGAATAAGATTCTTTCTCAAGAAAACTGCAATCATTGGATACAAAAATATTTAAATATTATAAGAGATGCAAATATAATAAAAATTTATGCAACACTGAAGATGAATAACTTTGTATTAGAATAGACTCCAACTTCCAGTGTGTAAGTCCATCACTAAATTAAACTTATTTTTTTAAATAATTTCAACTTTTATTTTAGATGAAATGGTACATGTTCACGTTTATTACATGGGTATATTGTCTGATGCTGAGGTTTGGGTAAAAATGTTCTAAGCACCTATAAGTTACAATATGCAGCATGTGCTTTTTTGTTCTTGCATTAATTTGTTTACTGAAAGAACACAATTTTGTATCCACAAACTTTACGGAAGTTGTTTATTAGTTCTAGGAGCCTTTTGGCAGAGTCTATGGAGTTTTCTAGGTATAGAATTACATCCTCTGTGATGAGAGATAGTGTGATTTCCTCTCTTTCTATTTGGATACCCTTTATTTCTTGCTCTTGAATGATTGCTCTACCTAGAACTTTTAGTATTATGTTGAATAGGAGTGGTGAGAGAGGACATTCTTGTTTCGTTCCAGTTCTCAAAGAGATTGGTTTCATCTTTTGCCTGTTAAGTATGATGTTGGCTGTGAGTTTGTCATAGAGGACTCTTATTATTTTGAGGTATGTTTCCTTGATGTCTGGACTGCTGAGGGGTTTTGTACATGAAGGGATATTGGATTTTATCAAAGGCCTTTTCTGTATCTATTGAGATGATCACATTTTTTAAAAATTTTACTTTAGGTGCATACTATACCTGCCATTTCTCCCCATGTTATACCTCCCCATCCTTCCCACCCCCTGCTGTCTCTCCCCTACCCCCGCAACTGCTCCCAGTGTGTGATGCTCCTCTCCCTGCATCCACATGTTCTCATTGTTCAACACTCACCTATGAGTGAGAACATGTGGTTCTGTTCCTGTGTCAGTTTGCTGAAAATGATGGTTTTCAGATTCATCCAAGTCCCTACAAAGGACACAAACTTATCATTTTTATGGTTGCATAGTATTCCATGGTGTATATGTACCACATTTTCTTTGTCCAGTCTATCACTGATGGGCATTTGGGTTGGTTCCAGGTCTTTGCTATTGTACACAGGGCTGCAATGAACATATGTGTGCATGTTATCTTTATAGTAGAGTGATTTATAGTTCTTTGGGTATGTACCCAGTAATGGGATTGCTGGGTCAAATGGAATTTCTATTTCTAGATTCTTGAGAAATTGCCACACTGTCTTCCACAATGATTGAACTAATTTACACTCCCACCAACTGTATAAGAGTGTTCCTATTTCTCCACATCCACTCCAGCATCTGTTGTCTCCAGATTTTTTAATGATTACCATTCTAACTGGCGTGAGATGGTATCTCAATGTGGTTTTGATTTGCATTTCTCTAATGACCAGTGATCTTGAGCATTTTTTCATGTGTTTGTTGGCCTCATATATGTCTTCTTTTGAAAAGTGTCTGTTCATATTCTTTGCCCACTTTTGAATGGGGTTGTTTCTTTTTTTCTTGTATCTCTATTTTAGTTCTTTGTAGATTCTGGATATTAGCCCATTGTCAGATGGGTAGATTGCAAAAATTTTTTCCCATTCTGTTGGTTGCTGGTTAGCTCTAATGATGGTTTCTTTTGTGTACAGAAGCTCTGAATTTTAAATAGATCCCATTTGTCTATGTTGGCTTTTATTGCCATTGCTTTTTGTGTTTTAGTCATGAAGTCCTTGCCTATGCCTATGTCCTTGACGGTTTTGCCCACGTTTTCTCCTAGTGTTTTTATGGTGTTAGGTTTTATGTTTAAATCTTTGATCCATCTGGAGTTAATTTTAGTGTAAGGTGACAGGAAGGGGTCCAGTTTCTGCTTTCTGCACATTGCTAGCTAGTTTTCCCAACACCATTTATTAAACATGGAGTCCTTTCCCCATTGCTTGTTTTTGTCAGGTTTGTCAAAGATCAGATGGTTGTAGATGTGTGGTGTTGCTTCTGGGGCCTCTGTTCTGTTCCATTGGTCTATGTCTCTGTTTTGGTACCAGTACCATGCTGTTTTCATTACTGTGGCCTTGTAGTATAGTTTGAAGTCTGGCAGTGTGATGCCTCCAGCTTTGTTCTTTTTGCTTAGGATTGTCTTGGCTATGTGGGCTCTCTTGTGATTCCATATGAAGTTTAAAGTGTTTTTTTCCAGTTCTGTGAAGAAGGTCATTGGTAGCTTGATGGGGATAGTGTTGAATCTATAGATTACTTTTGCCAGTATGGCCATTTTCATGATTTGATTCTTCCTAACCATGAGCATGGAATGTTTTTCCATCTGTTTGTGTCCTCTCTTATTTCGTTGAGCAGTGGTTTGCAATTCTCCTTGAAGAGGTCCTTTACATCTTTTGTTAGTTGTATTCCTAGGTATTTTATTCTTTCTTTGTAGCAATTGTGAATGAGAGTTTGCTCTTGATTTGGATCTCTGTTTATCTGTTATTGGTATATAGGAATGCTTATGATTTCTGCACATTGATTTTGTATCCTGAGACTTTGCTGAAGTTGCTTATCAGTTTGAGAAGATTTTGGGTTGAGATGATGGGGTCTTCTAGATATATAATTGTGTCATCTGCAAATAGAGACAGTTTGACTTCCTCCTTTCCTATTTGAATACACTTTATTTCTTTTTCTTGCCTGATTGCTCTGTCTAGAACTTCCAATACTATATTGATACTGCAGTGCTATTTATACTTATAATCAAGAAGTAGCTTAAATTTAAAATTCCAGCTAGGTGTGGTGGCTCATGCCTGTAATCCCAGAACCTGAGGTCAGGAGTTTGAGTCCAGCCTGGCCAACATGGTGAAACCTCATCTCTATACAAATACAAAAATTGGCTAGGCATGGGGATGGGTGCCAGTAGTCCCAGCTCCTTGGGAGGCTGAGGCAGGATAACTGCTTGAACCCAGGAGGCGGAAGTTGAAGTGAGCCAGGATCATGTCAAAGCACTCCAGCTTGGATGACAGAGTGAGACTCTGTCTCAAAAAAATAAAAAATAAGAATAAAAATAAATAAATTTTTATGCACAAAGATTGTCCACACTGGGATAGGAGTACATGTCTGTATTTGATTGAACTATTAGTTATTCTTATCAATTTTCATATCACCATTTTATATGTAACACAAGTGAGGTTCAGAATATTGAAGTATTTTTCCTAAATAACATTCCTAGTTTTATCATGTAATTTTTATCAACATCAACAATGTGTCTATTATCATATGACAGGAAATATTCTCTGCTATCATCTGAATAAAATAATGGCTTTTTAAATTGTGAGGCCAAATTTTAAAACCTTTCAGATGAATCAGCTTAAAGTGTTTTTTGCATTTATATGTTCTACGTTTATTTGCAACAGAACTACAGGAGAAATAGTTTGCTGTGTAGACAAAAGACCTACTAGAGTTGGTAAAACCTCTGTGATTGATACAGAATAAGGGCTAGAGCACAGCACCCTAGGATGAATACTAGATTCAGAGTCCAGAGCTTTTGTGTTTAGCTCCATTTCTAATTCTAGCTATGTAGTTGGTTTTTGTTCTGTTTTGTTTTCCTTTTAGACACTCAATTTTTCATCTGTAAATAGATTGTATTTGAGCAAAATGATCACTGAAGAAGGTCATTTTAATAGTACTATTTGATGAGAATAAACCTGCCTTTTTGAGTAATCCTAAAGTTAGTACTGTGTTATTCTTACACAATAAGCATCTTGAATTTTTTTTTTTTTTTTTTTTTTTTTTTGAGACGGAGTTTCGCTCTTGTTACCCAGGCTGGAGTGCAATGGTGCGATCTCGGCTCACCGCAACCTCCGCCTCCTGGGTTCAGGCAATTCTCCTGCCTCGGCCTCCTGAGTAGCTGGGATTACAGGCACGCGCCACCATGCCCAGCTAATTTTTTGTATTAGTAGAGACGGGGTTTCACCATGTTGACCAGGATGGTCTCGATCTCTTGAACTCGTGATCCACCCGCCTTGGCCTCCCAAAGTGCTGGGATTACAGGCTTGAGCCACCGCGCCCGGCCTTGAATATTTTAATAGTAACAAATGCATGACTGAATTCTCTAGGTAGTGCTCCCTGAAAATTTATAGCCTTCTGGGACAAGATTTCTTCAGAATCAAGTTCAATAGGAAGGTATGATGCTTATAGAACTTTTAAGAAATATAAAATGTGAAGAGGCAAGATATAAAAGAGAAACAGGAAGAGTGCCAAGGTCATAAAATGATTTGAACATGAAAGAAAACTTATGAGACAGGCTATGAAAGTCAGTCATCAAGGTAGTAAGAAGTGAGGTAAAGAGCTCTAAAGCTGGAACTATTTAGGCAACTGAGATCCCATTTACCCAATTGCATTTTCTGAAAGGTGCTATGCTAGTTTGGAAGAGCCAATACAATCTAAGAGTCAGTCATATTGCTCTCCTTGGAGCAGTCTCAGCTACAAGACCCAAAGCCCTTCTTTGCTTTCATCATGTGATACTCTTCAAATAACCAGCCTATGTAATGGTAAGTAATAAAATGTGCAGTCCTGTGCCTCTGGACATTATTACAATAAAAGAGAAGGTGATACTAATAGCTATAAATCCCTAAAGAAAATATTTTCAATGGATAATGAAATTATACATTTTCATAGTCTCCCAATTATCCAAAGCTGCATGTGGACATTTTTGGTAGGCATTCTGGTGGCTTCTATTCATTACGCATATCTGGCTTGTAGGAAATTGTGTTTTCTTTTTGCTGCACACCAATTTTTTAATTTGTTTTCAAATTAGGACATTGGGAATGTAAGTAATAATGTTTGGCTAGAATAGTTTTATACTAAAGAACTTTATGTTATTATTTCTACTTTATTGACAGAGCTTTCAGAAAAAAACATCAGAATTAGAAATATTAATGTTAGCATTAGAAATGTTATTAATATTTCTAGTTCTCCAAGATAAATGAAAGAAAACATTATACAAATATTATAAAAAATACATTGTATAAATTACTGAACCACAGAGAAATCGAAGATTTGGAAGATAAAACATTTAAGTATTTAAGGGGCAATGTGCAAAAAAAGCAAAGAATTTTCAGGCTGCAGATTACCAAAATCTCATTTTACTACAGAATATCCTCACCAAGACCGATTGGATTAGGCTTCAAGACTCTAATGAAGATAATTTTGTCAAGGTCATTAGCTGCTCAGTAGTGTTTTATAAGAGCTGTAAAAGAATTGCACCTGGATTGTCTCATAATTGTTTGTATATCAGGAGAAGGGAAATGGTGTGCAGATTGGTTAGCAATTGTATTAAAATATTAATTACAGCACTTGCAAATGTTTTTGAGTCATAATACCAGGCAGAAAACAGGTTCAGACTCATCTGTTATAAATTCCAGTTTCACAACAGGCACAGATGCATCAATTTGTGCCTAATTATACTCTTCCATTTGAGACATAAAATACTTCATGGTTTCTATAATAAAGACTCATTAAAACAGTTAAGATGTAATTGTATAACTCTTTCTGCCAGGGCTAATGTTAGTATAGGTGCTAACTGCTCTGACAGGCCTTTGGGGCCCATATTTACCAAAGTGCCCTCCTTTTTGGCTTCCCTAGATTCTGTAGTCACAATTACTTCCTGACAAACTTCTATTGGAAACCCATTTTTTATACTCGAGAATTAATATTGATAGTTGTAATGAGAAATAAGAACGATTACTTTAGATTCCTAGTTTACATAGAAAAGATAAAATATGACAACTATTTACAAAAATTCTAAAGCTGTAGTTAAATTCAATATCACATTCATCATCAAACCCAGCCAATCTGAAACTTTCAAATATTGATATAATTGACTTTAATTTAGTCATTTGTCACTTTTCATTTCATATTCTTAAACGCAATTCAATTAATCAAATGCCTATTAGGTACAAGGTTCTCTGATAGAGTTAAAGTTGAATAAGATACGGGCTTTGTCCTCCTCTCATCTGTGGAACTTTAAAATAAATAGAAGAGGCAGGTAAGTACTAAGCAACTAATACAAGGCAGAATATAATAAAGATTATAATGTAGTTCAAGTAAAGTGTAACAGGTGGACATAAAGGGAAATGTAAACAGGAATGAAGAAAGGCTGCACTGAGGAGATTGCATTTGAATAGGTCTTTAAGGTGTACATAAAACCTCAATATATGGAATTTGGAAAGAAGACAAAGAGTTCAACATCAGTAAAAGTACAGATGTAGAAGACACAGAACACGTATGTCATAGTGTGGTTGAAGTATCAGCATGTACTAGGAAAATATGGCTAGATAGACAATCTGTTGCCAGATACTAAGAGTCAGGCTGAAAATTTTGGATTTTATTTTGCATACTATAAGGCACAATTGAAAGGTTTTTTTGAAGAGAGTAACAAGTCGGCATTTCCTTTGTTGGCAATGAAGAGATGTATTGAAGAAGAGACTAGAGATGAGGAGACCTGTTAAGTGGCTATTTAAAGAGAGGTTTAAATTAAATGAATGTAAAATAATTAGAAAAAAGCATCTTGGAATTAAGACACACTATCTTCCTTATAGGCTTGAAAATTATCAGGCGATATTGTCATGTTCATTTGTGTTCATGCTTTGCATCATATTACAATATGCATGAGGATTAAAATCATAATATTATATCACCAAACCTTAGAAAGATCTGAAACAGGTCATTAGAAACATGTGAGTAACCATCTCCAGTACCTCAAAATTTGACTGTATTTGGAGATAAGTTATTTAAAGAGGCAATTCAGTTAAAATGAGATTATTATGTTGAGTCCTAATCAAATAAGACTGGGATCTTATAAGAGGAGGGAATTTGAACATAGGCACATACAGAGGGGGAAAAAAATTAAAGACACAGACAAAAGACCATCTACAAGTCAAGGAGAAATGCCTTGATCTGATCCTTCTTTCATAGCTGTGAGAAGGCACCAATCCTACTGACCCTTTGATCTTGGACTTCTAGCATCCAGAATTGTGAGGAAATATATTTCTGTTGTTTAAGCAATCCAGTCTCTGCTACTTGGTTACACCCGACCTAGCAAACTAACAAAAGTTTGCTGTGGTTAATTCAGAGACGGTGACCTCAATTACCAATTTCTACATGTCTATAATAATGAAAAATATGGCCAGAAATCTGTGTCAATAACTATAACAAAAAATGAACACAAATGAACATTACACCACCTTGGTTGTCATGCATTTCATCCAAAACCATGGATATATTATGAAAATACAGCTATAAATCACTTAAAGATAGGAATATGTCCTGAGACAAATGTAAGTAGTCAATTTTGTTGCTGTGAGAACACTGTAGAGTGTACTTACGCAAACCTAAGTATAATAGTGTACAACATACCTAGGCTATATCATATAACCTATGTCATATAACCAAGACTACAAACCTGTATTGTATATCACTGTACTGATTACTGTGGGCAACTGTAACATAATGGCAAGATTTTCTGTATCTAAACATAGAAAAGATACAGTAAAAATACAGTATGAAGGATAAAAAGTGGTACAGTTGTATAAGGCACTTATGAATGGAGTTTGGAGGACTGGAAGTTGCTCTGGATGAGTCAGTAAACAGTGAGTGAATGTGAAGTCCTAGAATATTGGTGTAAACACCTGTAGACTTTATAAAAACTGTATGCTGGCCAGCTGCAGTGGCTCATACCTGTAATCCCAGCACTTTGGGAGGCCAAGGTGGGCGGATCATGGGGTCAGGAGTTCAAGACCAGCCTGGCCAACATGGTGAAACCCAGTCTGTACTAAAAATACAAAAAAAAAATAAAATTAGCTGGGTGTGGTGGCAGGTGCCTGTAATTTCAGCTACTTGGGAGACTGAGGCAGAGAATTGTTTGAACCCGGGAGGCGGAGGTTGCAGTGAGCTGAGATCTCATCACTGCACTCCAGCCTGGGCAACAGAGCGAGACTCCATCTCAAAAAATAAAACAAAACAAAATAAAATAAAATAAAAACTGCTTGCTTAGGCTACATTACATTTACTTAAAAATACTTGTTTTTCTTTATTAATAAACTAACCTTACTGTAACTTTTTTACTTTATAAATTTTTAATTTTTTAACTTTTGACTCTTTTAATAACACTTAGCTTAAAACACAAACACATGATATAGCTGTCAATATATTTTATTTTTATCCTTATTCTTGAAGCCTTTTGCCATCTTAAATTTTTTTTTGCTGTTTAAACTTGTTTGTTAAAAAAAAAGACACAAACATGATCCCAGACCCAAACAGGGTCAGGATTATCAATATTACCGTCTTCCACTGCCACATCTTGTCCCACTGAATGGTCTTCCGGGGCAATTCCACATATGTAGCTGTCATTGCCCATGACAATGTTTCTTCTGTAATACCTCCTAAAGGACCTGTCTGAGGCTGTTCTGCAGTTAACACTTCTTTATATGTATAACAGAACACTCTAAAATAACAATTAAAAATGGAGTAAATACAACCAGTAATATAGCCATTTATTATCATTATCAAGTATTATGAACTCTATGTAATGTATGTGTTATACTTGTGTATGACTGGCAGCACAGTAGCTTTGGTACACCAGCATCACCACTAATCTGAGTAATGTATTTTACTATGATGTTATGACAGCTATAAAGTCACTAGGCCATAGGAATTTTTCAGCTCCATTATAATCTTACAGGACCACTGTTGTAAATGCATTTCATCATTGACCAATACATCATTTAATGCCACATGACTGTATACAATAGTGTGGGATTCTTAGTATAGGAATGCATACAATTATCCTTCAAACCTGGCTTAATAAAATAATTTTTAAAAAGGCAATAATACAAATGTAACAATTTTTACAAATTAACTATTCTGAAATTAGAATAAAGATCTTTAATCTTGTCTCAAAACCTCCATTCTCTTCAATCTATATAAATTATTGTAGTACATGCCAGATGAGTATTCTTAAACCAGAGTTACGATCATATTTATTCTGTACTCTGTATCTTCCGCATTTCATCCACCGCTTCCCTTAGTCGGTATTGAACATGCTAGAGTTGAACTCAAGGCTTTCACTTATTTCCAGGGTGGAGTATTTTTTGTCTATCATTCTTCTTCCCATCCCAAGATATTGGTCAGATTTTTAATAGTAGACTACAGCCTGGTCATCTCACCTTAGCTTTAATTGATCAGCAGCCCTTTCTAATGTGTTGGTTTTCTGTTTTAGGACTGACTCCTGTACTTCCTGTTCCTTTTCCACAGATCTTGTCCTGTTAGACTTAGTCCATTAGTCAGGATCTGGGTAGATATGGTAAACAGAAATGTTGATGATAGCATTTCTGGCTGCTACCATTTTATCTGATTAAATTATTCCTTTCTTGTTTCAAACTTTTTGTGACATATACTATTGTCAGTATCTTTTGAATTAAGATTATAGGCCTTCTTCAGATGCTGTTCCTGGAATATCTATGTAGTTGGTCTAAATCAGATTCTTTCTTACTCAAGTCCACCTTGAAAAGAAAAATTCTGCTCTCACCCAGAAAGCTTGGTTTTGCTAAAGACTCCTTTTGCTTCATGTCTAAACCAGCCCAGGTTTAAATTCAAATTCTGAATTCTGTGAGGTCAATGGTGCCTTGTTCTTTCATTGAACAGAAATGATATATTTATAGTGAGGCACATAT
The DNA here is from genome assembly GCF_030222135.1 of Aotus nancymaae. NCBI lineage: Eukaryota > Metazoa > Chordata > Mammalia > Primates > Aotidae > Aotus > Aotus nancymaae. Next base: position 57,388,318 of record NW_026988415.1, on the reverse strand, counting down.
ATTTTTACTGGTTTATGATGTCAAAAATAGATAGGGACTTTTGAATGGCAAACCACAGAAATATAATCTAGTTAATATGAGAATAATATGGTTGAGATATTTAATGAAAGCATTTTTATTTTTGGTAACACCTATTTCCTAGTTGTCCTGTGGTACCTACACCCAATGAAGCAATAACAAAATATATTTGAACACAAAGCAGTCTATTTATTAATTCATGTATTTGCCTTGGTGTCTCAAGAGAGGGTTGGGTTTTTGTTTCTGTTTCTGTTTTGAGGTTTTTGAGTGTGCATGAGTATTGTTTACAGATTTTAATTTTTAGATTTTTTTATTTTTTAGCTTTTATGTTCAGGGTACATGTGCTGGTTTGTTATATAGGTAAATTGAATGTCATGGGGGTTTTGTGTTCACACTATTTCATCACCCAATTAATATGCAGAATTTTTCAAACCTCATGCTCCTTCAACCTTCCACATTCAAGTAAGCCCCAGTGTCTGCTGTTCACTTGTTTGCATCCACGTGTATTCAAGGTTTAGCTCCCACATATAAGTGAGAACATGCAGTGTTTGGTTGTTCATTTCTGCATTAGTTCACTTAGAATAATGGCCTCCAGCTCCATTAATATTTCTTCAAAACACATGATCTCATTTATTTTTTGGCTACATAGTATTCCATAGTATGTACGTATCACATTTTCTTTATCCAGTCTACCATTCATGGGCATTTGAGTTGATTCCATGTCTTTGCAATTGTGAATGGTGCTTCAATGAACATATCCATGCATGTGTCTTTATGATAGAACAATTTCTATTCTGTTTTTCTATTTTTCATATTCTTGTTGGCTGTGTGTATATCTTCTTTCGAAAAGTGCCTGCTAATATACTTTGCCCCCTTTGTAATGGAGTCATTCAGTTTTGCTTGTTAATTTGTTCCAGTTTCTTATAGTTTCTGAATACCAGACTTCATCAGATCCATAGTTTGCAAATATTCTTTCCTATTTTATATGTTGTCTGTTTACTCTGTTGGTGGTTTCCTTTGCTGTGCAGAATCACTTAATTCAATTAGGTCCCATTTGTCAAATTTTGGTTTTGTTGCAATTGCTTTTGGCATTTTTGTCATGAAATATTTGCTAGGATATATGTAAAGAATATTTTCTAGGTTTTCTTTTGAGGTTTCTATAATTTTAGGTTTTATGTTTAAGTCTTTAATCTAACTTGAACTGACTTTTGTATGCAGTATAAGGAAGGAATTCAGTTTCAGTTTTCTGACTGTAACTTGCTGATTATCCCAGCACCATTTATTGCTTTCCCCAATGCTTGTTTTTGTCAAGTTTGTCAAAGATCAGATGGTTGTAGATGTGCAGCATTATTATTTGGCTCTCTTCTATTCTATTCTATGCTATTCTATTCTATTCTATTCTATTCTATTCTATTCTATTCTATTTGTCTATGTGTCTGTTTTTGTAATAATACCATCCTATTTTGGTTACTGTAGCCTGGTAGTTTAGTTTGAAGTTGAGTAACGTGATGCCTCCAGAGTTGTTCCTTTTCCTTAGGATTGTCTTGGCTGTTAGGGCTCTATTTTGGTTACATATGAATTTTAAAACTGTTTTTTTTTTCTTCTAATTCTGTGAAGAATATCATAGGTAGAGTGATAGGAATATCATTGAATCTATAGATTGTTTTGCGAAGTGTGGCCATCTTAAGAACATTGAGTCTTCCTATCGATGAGCACAAAATGTTTTTCCATTTACTTGAATCACCTGTGAATTTTTTGAGCAGTGTCTTATCATTTTCCTTCTAGAGATCTTTCACCTCCCCAATTAGCTGTTTTCCTAGGTATTTTTATTTTTTGTGTTCATTTAGAATGGGACAGCATTCATAATTTGGCTCCCAGGTTGGACAGTGTTGGCATATAGAAATGCTATTGATTTTGTACATTGATTTTGTGTCCAGAAACATTGCTGAAATTGTTTTCCATATCTACGAGATTTTGGGCAGAGATTATGAAGTATTTTAGGTATAGTATTATATTGTCTGAAAGCAGAGATAGTTTGATTTCATAACTTTCTATTTGGATGCATTTTATTTCTTTATCTTGCTTGATTGCTCTGGCTAGGACTTCTAATGCTACGTTGAACAGGAGTAGTGAGAGTGGGTATCCTGATTTGCTTTTTTTCTTAAGTGAAATGCTTTTAGCTTTTGCCCATTCAGTATAATGTTGGCTGTGGGTTTGTCTCAGATTGCTCTTATTATTTATTATTTTGATGTATGTTCTTTCAATGCTTAGTTTGTTGAGGGCTTTTAACATGAAGGGATGTTGAAGCTTATCAAAAGCCTTTCTGTGATTATTGAGGTGACCATATGGTTTTCTTTTTAGGTCTATTTATGTGATGAATCACACTTATTGATTTGCATATGTTGAATCACCCTTGCATCCCAGGAATAAAGCCAACTTGATCATGTTTTTAATGTGCTGTACTGGGCTTTCTAGTATTTTGTAGAGAATATTTGCATGTATGTTTATCAAGGATATTGGCTTAAAGTTTTTTCTTGTGGTTGTTGTGTCTCTTGTCAGGTTTTGGTATCAGAATGATGCTGGCCTCATCACATGAGTTAGGGAGGAGTCTCTCCTAAATTTTTTGGAATAGTTTCAGGAGAAATGATGCCATCTCTTTTTTATAAACATGGTAAAAGTTTGCTGTGAGTCTGTCTGGTCCTGTGCTTTTTCTTGTTGGTAGGCTTTTTATTACTGATTCAATTTTAGAACTTATTATTTCTCTGTTCAGATATTCTACTTCTTCCTGATTCAATCTTGGGGGTGGTATAGTTTCAGAAATTTATGCATGTCTTCTAGGTTGTCTTGTATGTGTGCATAGAGGTATCTGTAGGGTCAATTGTAATGTCCCTTTTGACATTTCCAATTGTGCTTATTTGGATCTTTTTTTCCTTCATTAATATAGCTATTGTTGATTTTTTTTTTTTTTTTTTTTTTTTTTTTTTTTGCATCTCATTTTCTTTCAGCCCAGCTCTGATTTTCCTTACTTACTGTTTTCTGCTAGCTTTAGGACTAGCTTTTTTCTTGTTCCTCTGCTTCCTCTAGGTGTGATATTAGGTTATTAATTTCTAACTTTTGGATAGGAGTGTTTCATGCTATAAAATTATCTCTTAACAATGCTTTAGTTGTGTGCCAGAGATTCTGGTATGTGATATCTTGGTTCTCATTAGTTTCAAATAATTTTTTCTTTCTGCCTTAATTTCATTGTTTACCCAAAAGAAGTCATCCAGGAGCAGACTCTTTAATTTTCATGGTATTGCATGGTTTTGAGTGATTTTCTTCATATTGATTTCTAATTTTATTGTGCTGTGGTTTGAGAGTATGTTTGTTATGACTTTAGTATTTTTAATTGCTGTAGATTGCTTTTGGGCCAATTGTGAGGCTGATTTTAGAGTATGCATCTTGTGCAGATGAGAAGAATGCATATTCTGTTGTTTTTTGATGGAGAGTTCTATAGATGTCTGTTAGGCTTAGTCAAGTGTGTCATGTTAAGGTCCCAAATATCTTTTTTAGTTTTCATCTTTGATGATCTCTCCAACATTATCAGTGGGGTGAGGGTTCTGTAGAAGTCTGTTAGGCTTAGTCAAGTGTGTCATGTTAAGGTCCCAAATATATTTTTTAGTTTTCTTCTTTGATGATCTCTCCAACACTGTATTATTGTGCAGTTATCTAAATATCTTCATAGATTGCTAAGAACCTGCTTTATGAATCTGGGTACTCCTCTGTTAGGTGCATATATGTTTAGGGTAGTTAGTATTCTTGTTGAATTGAATGCTTTACCATTTTGTAATACCTTTCTTTGTCTTTTTTGATATTTGTTGGCTTAACATTTGTTTTGTCTGAAATTAGGATTGTAAGCCCTTTTTTTTTCTGATTTCAATTTGCTTGGCAGATTTTTCTCCATCCCATTATTTTGAGCCTATTGGTGTCACTGATGTGAAATGGGTCTCTTGAAGATAGCATGACATTGGATCTAGTTTCTTTATTCAGCTTGCCACTATGTGCCTTTTAAATAAAGCATTTAGCCCATTTACATTCAAGGGTAGTATTTATATGTGTGTATTTGATTTTGACATTGTGTTGTTAGCTGTTAGTTATGCTGGATTGATTACGTAGTTACTTTTTAGTATCAGTGGTCTGTGTACTTATGTTTGTTTTTGTAGTAGCTGGTAATGGTCTTTTCTTTTCATATTTAGCATGCTTTTCTGGATCACTTGTAAGACAGGTCTGGTGGTAATTACTTACATTTGCTTCTCTGTAAAGAAGGTTATTTCTTCTTTACTTTTGAAGCTCAGATTGGCTGGATATAAAATTCTCAGTTGGGATTTCTTTTCATTAAAAATGCTGAATATATCTCCACAGTCTCCTCTAGCTTGTAGGGTTTCTGCAGAAAGTTTCACTGTTAGTCTGATGGGGTTTCGCTTGTAGATTATCTTCCCCTTTTCTCTAACTGCCTTTAACATCTTTTTTTTTCAGTTCAACTTTGGACAATCTGAAGGCTATGTGTCCTGGGATGGTTGTCTTGTATATTACACAGGTGTTCTCTGCATTTCCTGAATTTGAATGTTGGCCTCTCTACCAAGGTTGGGAACATTTTCATTGACAATATCCTCAAATATATTTTCCAAGTTGCTTGAATTCTCTCCCTCTCTTTCAGGAATGAAAATGAGTCAAAGATTTGGTCTCTGCATAATCCCATATTGCTTGGAGGCTTTGTTCATTCTTCTTTGTTCTTTTTTCTTTATTTTTGTCTGACTGAGTTATTTTGGAGAACTGATCCTTAAGCTCTGGTATTCTTTCCTCAGTTTTGTTAATTCTACTATTAATACTTGAGATTGTATTATGAAATACTTGAAGTGGGTTTTTTAGCTCAGTCAGCAAAGTTTGTTTCTTTCTTAAAATGGCCATTTTTTTCTTTCATCTCCTGTATCATTTTATTGCATTCTTCAGATGCCTTGAATTAGTTTTCTACTTTCTCCTGAATCTCAATAATCTTCATTCCTATCTATATTCTCTATTCTATTTCTGTTAATTCAGCCAATTCAGCCTGGTTAATAAACATGGCTAGGGAACTAGTGTGATCATTTGGAGGTTAGAAACTATGGATTTTTGAGTTGCCAGTGTTCTTGCACTAGTTCCTTCTCATCTGTGTGGGCTAACGTTTCTTCGATGTTTGAAGTTGCTGTCTTTTGCAGGAGTATTTTTTTTTTCTTTTATTATCTTTGATGCCTTTGGAGATTTGGTTGTGGTTAAAGGTTGATTCAGTTAACTGGCTTCATTTCTGGAAGATTTTAGGGGGCCAAGACTCAGCTCAGCACTCTTGAGCTGTGTGCACTAACTGTTTGGGGGTATTACCAGGCATTTGGCTTTGTTTTCTGGCTTCTTGAGGTTAGAAACCTGTTGCACTGGAGGGTCCCAAGTGTTCCCAGTCCACTAGCCACAACACTCCAATGGGTTTTGCTGGTCAAAGTGCTTTGTTAGGGTCATGGCAGGAGGATCCATGCTCGCTTGTGAGTGTCAGCAGCTGTGGCAGCACCGCAGGGTCTACACGTGTTGACAAGTCAGTAAACTAGTGGAAGTGAGGCTGTTGTGCTTCTGCACATGCTTGCACCAGTGCTGGCAACATCATATGGGGGCACGGTCCTGGTGGGCATGGAGTTGCTGGCTTCCATGCATACATTTGCACTGGCAGTGGTGACAGTACAGGGGGTTGGACCACTGACATTTGTGTTCACATTGTCACTGGCAATGGTGGTGCAGCCAGGTACCTGCACATAGGCAGGAGGCAACAGGGTGCACTCATGTACATGTGCTGTCTAAGTAGTTGAGGGATGGCCATGGGTGCACCTGTGCTGGGAAAGCAGTGTGAGGGAAAATGCAGTGCAGAGAGGGTGGGAGTAGACAGGTGCACTTCAATGGGGCCTGCTCAACTGGAATAGTCTGACAGTCAGTTGCAGTTTTCTAATGAAAAGGCTGATGAGGGCCTCTGGGAAGTACTTTGGTTGGGCAACTGAGGCTTTCTGCAAGCAGATGCAGCCAGGCTGAGGGGTCTTGAGAGAAGCTAGCAGACAACAGAGCACTCAGATTTGACTGGTCATGTCTCACAGGCAAGACCACCCTACTCTGTCCAGGTCTGGCAGTGATTCCAAGACTAAAGTCTCCTAGAGGAGCATAACCTGCCTTATGAGATGGGCATCCTTGGCCATGTTCCACTGCAGACATTCCCACATAAAATTCTCTTGGCTCTGCCCAGGCTGGAGTCTTCTCCTTACCACCTCTCTAAGCAGCTCTGTCAGCTCAAGTGTCTGTGGGCTTCTGGAGTCCCCTGCTGCCAGGATTCCACAGATCTGTGGTGAAACTGGGTCACTCCTTACTTATTTAACTCATCCATTCCTCATCCACTGCTGGGCACTAGGAGTGAGTCCCAGTGATTAGTAGCTACATGCAGAGTTCCCAGTTTCCACCCCCTTTAACTCAGCATCAGCATCTTCCCTCCTACTCTCAATGCCTTCCCTCTGAAGATATGCTCAGAGTAAGCCACTCTTCCTGATATCCCAGTCTCTTGCTGACAGATGTTCTGTCTGGCTTCATCTAGTCAGCCATCTTGACTGGAAAAAAAAAAAGTTTTCATTTTTTTCCTTAGTAAGAAACCTTAAACATGAGTACTTTTGATTTTTTTAGGAGCCAAGATAAATTGAAGGAATAAAATAAATGTTTATTTCTTCCACAGCTTGGCTTTTATATATTAAGAGCTATGTTTGGGAGACTCAGGTTGCATATTTTTTTCTGCATATCACAGAGTCCGAGAGGAGAAAGAAATTATATAAAGAAGATACCTACTCATTAAAATTGAAAAGTTCTTCTGGTGCCAGAAATGAAACCAATGGACAAAAGTGTGGATTACACAATGGAGGTAGTTGAAAACCTGAAGAACAGACTCAGGCAAAAGGCCCTTTCCTTGCCACCAAAATATAACATATACATTCCTATGTATATAGATACCACCCAAGAGAAAATAATGTGAAATAAAGAGGAAGTTGGACAAGTTAGAAGTCCCCAAAGACTTGTTTTGCTGTAAAACAAATGAGTTGTGAACTTACTGAAATCAACAGATTTTAGCTGAAATATTTTTATCTTACTCTTTTAAATAAAATGGGATATTAGAGAAAAATCAAGGTCAAATTCAGAAAAAGTAAAAATACACATTTTGGTATATTTGAATTGCTATGTGTAAATTTTGCATATACTTCATTGGCTTAAATGTTAAAAAAAAAAGATGAGAATTTATTGGAAAAAACATTCAGTTGACTTACAGAATTGAGGGAATTGTTAAACTAGGGCTTGGGAAGAATGAAAACCAGTATTGTTTTTCAGAAACGCAATGGAAGTTTCTTTAAAAGAGACCTATTAATGTTACAAGATTCTAAGTATTCCCTGTTTCCACGTCTCTTCATCTTTTGGATTTCTTGAGAAAGAGGGTCTGATTGTTTTTTACTGTGAGTCAAGGTTCTACGCTGGGATCAACGTACTATAAAAACAGTGCGGTGATTTCTCAAGGATCTAGAAACAGAAATTCCATTTGACCCAGCAATCCCATTAATGGGCATATACCCAAAGAAGTATAAATCGTTCTACTACAAAGACACATGTACACGTATATTCATTGCAGCCCTGTGTACAATAGCAAAGACTTGGAACCAATCCAAATGCCCATCAATGATAGACTGGACAAAGAAAATGTGGTACATATACACCATGGAATACTACGCAGCCATAAAAAATGATGAGTTCGTGTCCTTTGTAGGGACATGGATGAATCTGGAAACCATCATTCTCAGCAAACTGACACAAGAACAGAAAGCCAAACACCACATGTTCTCACTCATAGGTGGGTGTTGAACAATGAGAATACATGGACTCAGGGAGAGAAGCATCACACACTGGGGGCAGTTGAGAGGGTAGGAGAGAGACAGTGGGGGTGGGGAGGGATAACATGGGGAGAAATGCCAGATATAGTATGCACCTAAAGTTAAATAAATAAATAAATAATAAAAATAATATAAAAAAAGAAAAAGAAAATTTTACATTCACATGGTCAGTGAGAACTATTCTCTGTCTATTGAGGGTTTTTTTTTTTTTTTTCCCCAGGGAAAGGGGATGTTTCATTTACTTATTGCTGCATAATTTATCCCTAAACTTGGTGGCTTAAAATGACAACTGTTTCATTGCTCACAATTATTCAAATCAAAAATTGGAGCAGGCTCAACAGGGTTGATGACCTCCTGATATCACATGGTATCAGCTTAGGGACAATAAATTTGACTGAAGGCTAGAGTACCCAAAATAGTTTCACATGTCTACAACCTTGGAGCTGGCTCTCAGCTGGGTTACTTCAGTTCTTCCTGGAACCCCTTCTCTCTTCATATGACCTCTTACCATTTTGTAGAGTAGTTCAAGCTTCTTTATTTGGCAGCTGGCTTCCAAATGGAAGGTGCCAGATATCTTAGGCACTAGGCATTGAAGTCACAGTGTATCACTTCTGCCACATAATATTGACCTAAAAGTCAAGGAATAGCCAATATTCAAAGAGAGGAGAAAGAGACTCTACCTCCTGGTGGGAGGACTGGCAAAAAAAAAATTGCAAAAAGGCTTATGAGATGGGAGGAATTACTGTGACCATCTTTAGAAGCAATGTAATATATGAGAGCTGGAATAATCTATGCTGACATTACAATTAGTCCCATCATATTATCTACAGGATAAGGATAGCAATTTAGGTTAACAAATGTGCTTGCTTAAATTCTCACCAGACATGAGACCACATATCAATGGATTCACTAATATGGCTCTTGTTACAGGTGCTTAATATACCATGAGGATCTCGTTGGACACAAAGAATACAGGAATGATAAAAAAAATAAGGTTCTGGAAGTAGCTTTAGCTATAATGCCCACATTATTAGGAAAACTCATGTTTAGCAGGTTGTGAAGTCTCATGTCCTACAAAGGGAAAATTGGGAAAAGAAGGGAGAAAAATGACAATGAAAGGACAATCTTGGAAAATTGATATAGGTCATATTATTCTAAAGTTGATAATCAATAGGCAGAGAAGAAAGTGGCTTATGTATGTAAATAAGTTGCTGTTACTTCCTTCTGAAGTTTTAAGTGGTCTACCTTCAGTTTGCAGGGCTTTAGAAAAAAGCACAGATTAGTTTTTAATGATTTCAAATTAGGAAAAATCAGAGGGTAAATGGAAGGAAAAGAAAAAAAAAGAAGGAAAAATTGTTTAAAGAAAACATCCTATTGCTCTTATGCAAAAAAACGATATTGCCGTAAGTTAAGAATACTCACAAAGAGTTTCCAAATTATGGAGATATCAGGTAGAGAGAAACAAATATGCTCTAAATTTTGTTCATAATAGTATACGATATTCAATTGCAACAAGCTGTAAATAGCTCAAAACAGCAATCCGATTACTGGGTATATATCCAAAGGATTATAAATCATTCTATTATAAGGACACATGCACACAAATGTTCATTGTGGCACTGTTTACAATTGCAAAGTCTTAGAACCAACTCAAATGCCCACTGATGATAGGACAGGGAAAATGTGTCACATATACACCATGGAATACTATGCAGCCATAAAAAACGAAGAGTTCATGTCCTTTGTAGGGACATGGATGAACCTGGAAACCATCATTCTCAGTAAACTTACACAAGAACAGAAAATCAAACACCGCATGTTCTCACTCATAGGTGAGTGTTGAACAATGAGAACACATGGACACAGGGAGGGGAGCATCACACACCGGTATCTTTTAGGGGGGAACTAGGGGAGGGACAGTGGGGGGTGGGGAGTTGGGGAGGGATAACATGGGGAGAAATGCCAGATGTAGGTGATAGGGAGGAAGGCAGCAAATCACATTGCCATGTATGTACCTATGCAACAATCTTGCATGTTCTTCACATGTACTCCAAAACCTAAAACACAATAAAAATATATATGTTTTTTTAAAAAAGTTTTCTTGACTCTAGAAAACAAAACAAAGGAACAGCAATGTTTTAAGAAAAAAAGGAAAAGAAGGTTGTTTCAGTCTCCTTTGAGTTCAGTCTATGAAGATAACTCCTGTCCTGCTTGATATTCATGAACATTCCATCTCTCCATGAGAGTCCTGAGAGAGGTTCCTATATTCTCATGTCACTATCTCCAAAGTCATTAGAACCGTATCTTCAAGATCATCTGTTATAGCTTATCATAAAACTACCTTCTAAAGAAGACCAAAACAAGATGACAACCATCTGTAGATAATAAAAATTTTAGGGCAGCCACAGTTAAAGACACAATTGACAAGGAAGTGTATTACCTCTGTGGCACACAATATTTTAGCATAACAATTATAATTATTACTGATGATGTACACTGTTGTATCAGAATTATAAGAGGTTTCCATAAATTTGGAACATGTACCAATAACATTTTATACAAGTACAGCCCAAAGAAAGCCAAATATTATTTCATGTTTGGCAATGCTTCCTGTATGATTTTTATATGAAATAAGTCAATATGTCATTTTTGGACTTTATGGAACCTAATGTCTTAAAGGATTAATTATATCAGAAAAAAATCAACATTTATATATATATATTTTTTGGAAAGTGTGTCAAATATCAAAGCTTTAAAATGCCTGATATTACAAAATAGGATCACAGGTAATTGTAAAATAAGTCACTCATTTAACCAAAGTGTTTCTTTGAGAGAGGAGACTTAGCTTTCCAAACAATAAGCCCCAATAAAAACAGCATGAAGCCAGTGAAATTTGTTTTTCAAAATTTTATAAACAATCTATAAAATTTTAATCATCTGGACCATACATAAGCATTTTGTAACCTTCATAACCCTTATTAAGTGGTTGGTTAATTCTTCAAGAAAACCTTGTTAATATGACACAGGATCCACATTCTGGTCTTGCATCAGTATGCCTTTGACATCAATGTTTAATTTATAGAGAAACTGAAGTTATTTTATCTCTCAAAATTGGCTCTTATAATGCCATGTTCCCACCTCTTCTGAGATAAGTCACTGGCCTTAAAGAGTTGAATAGCTTTAATGTCTGGCCCTGTGTCTCATGAATGCAGTTTATTTTGATTACTATCTTCTATCATATCTGAATTTGAGGCTCTAACTGCTGTCAGTGTTAAAATTTAGCAGGAATTGGTGTCCTTCTAAGACTAAGGAGTCAAAGCCCTGTAACTTAATGGAAAAAGGAATTTAAAAATACATGCAGAAAGTTACACACATGTAATAATATTAATTAAATTTTTTTATACTCTCAGTTGTTTTAAGCAAATCAAACTTAGTAATAATGATATAGGAATGATTTGATAAAGCATAAGATCTGTTTATTAGGCCAGTTACCCAAGGAAAAAGTGTCTTATAGGACACTTTGCTGTGTTCTGTAAGAAATGTTACATTAGAAAAAAAATTACTTTTTTTTTTTTTTTTTTTCTGAGACGGAGTTTCACTCTTGTTACCCAGGCTGGAGTGCAGTGGTGTGATCTCGGCTCACCGCAACCTCTGCCTCCTGGGTTCAGGCAATTCTCCTGCCTCAGCCTCCTGAGTAACTGGGATTACAGGCACGTGCCACCATGCCCAGCTAATTTTTTGTATTTTTAGTAGAGACGGGGTTTCACCTTGTTGACCAGGATAGTCTCGATCTCTTGACCTCGTGATCCACCTGCCTCGGCCTCCCAAAGTGCTGGGATTACAGGCGTGAGCCACCATGCCCAGCCAAAAATTACTTTTAAGATATAACTTTTATTTTTATTTTCTAATTTTTATTTTTTTTTTTTAGCATTAGGCCACAACAGTTAGAACCCAGAGGGGGGAGGGGGCGGAAAAACTTTCATGAGTTGAAAATTAGTTGAAAGATAGACTTATTATGTCATTTCAGCCCTTTTAAAAGGTGAGAGAAAGCTGAAAAAACAGTGAGATGCAGTAGAATTTGAATTTTCCATTAAAAATAGTATAATGTCTTGTAATTTAAGAGTAAAGCAATACGTTAAGAAAATTTTGTAGTTTGAATTAATTTTTCAGTGTTTAAAGTTTTTTTAATCAAAATTTAATCTCTAGAAAAAACATTATAATTTTCATTTAATTATACACAACTTGATAAACTTTTTTTAAATATAAATCCTCATGTTATGACTCGAACAGACCATTCATGATCTGATTGGACATTCTGGTTTGTCCTGAACATTCCTCTTTTTTAAACAAACAGTCATTTTTTTCTAGGATAAATTTGCCATACAAGATTCTTTTCTATATAAAATTATTTATGTTTAAGCATTCTTACCAAAAATATCTCTATTTCTTTGACATTCTTTAAATTCCTCTTATTTCCCAGTTCCTTTTACCTTGTTGTATACACATAACCTTTAAATAAGCTTTGAATTAGACAAAAAACTTCACCTTTTTAAAAGGACACTTATTTTTTAGAAAGAGTATTTTCCTAAAATAGTTTATAGAAAAATACCCAATTAATAAAATATCAATTATTTAATTTAACTTTAAAATTTAATTATGACAAGTTTGTCCACAAGCATTTACCCATTAAATTTATGTTTGAATAGTTTACCTAGATTATTTATGAAAACTATGATAATAATCATTTAGAGTTATTAAACTACCACTGAAAAATTATAACTGAGACAGTGAAAGAGATCTGACCTACTGACTCCATCTTCTTTCTCACTTCCAACCTGTCTCTGTTCACTCCAGAGCCAAGGATGAACTATCTTTGAGGGGAACTAGTTTATAGCTTACCTTTGAAACAAGGATGACAATAGTCCTCTCTCAAAACAAACTCCCTTGCTACCTGGGGACGGAACTGCCTAAAGCCACAAGATTAGAAATTGTAGTTCAGGAGTCATGCATCTAGAGGTTCCAAGATCCTAATCTCCCCAAATTGCTACAGAGAATAACATCACTATTGTAAAATTTTAAATCAATGCTTGAGATATTTTGCAGACTCTGCATTCTGTGGATCAGCTGGCATCACCCAGATTGACACACTAGCTCATCTAGTCTTGTGGCCCCCACCGGGGAAGTAACTCATCCCAAGAGGACAGCTCTACTCCCTATGATTTCATCTCCAACCCAGCCAAACAAAATTCCCAACTCACTGGCTCACTACCCACCAAATTGTCCTTAAAAACTCCGACCCTGAATCCTCAAGAAGACTGATTTCAGTAATAACAAAACTTCAGTGTCCCATACAGCTGGCTCTGTGTGAATTACTCTTCCTTTATTGCAATTCCCCTGTCTTAATAAATCAGCTCTAAGTAGTGGGCAATGTGAACCTGTTGGGCCTGTCAACCATTTTATAGCCTATGAGTTATTTCCCTGTCAACCACTTTATAGCCTGTGAGTTTTAGGTGGTTATCTAAGTGAGAAACTTAAGATTAAATATGGGGTTATCTTACTAAAGAATTTAATATTTGACTATTTTTATTAAACCAATATTAATGTCTTACATATCAAAAATTACAGAAGCAAAGATTATTCTGTTCTGGGCTTGGTTTACAGTTTTGTAACACTTATGCCAAATTTTCAAACCTTATAGTATTTGGCGGGAATAACTATTAAATCGCTTGATTAATAAATTCCAACAAAAATGTATGCTAGAAGTTCTCAAAACATTTCTAATATTACTTTACCAATAATTTTAAAGCTAGCTTATTTATTAAAAATTTTACTTAAGTCACATAAACAGGAAAAAAGATTTGACTAGTCTTTTTTTCTGATAAAGTATTTGATTTAAGTGCTTTTATTTTTCTTTCTTTTTTTTATTGTACTTTAAGTTCTGGGGTATACGTGCAGATCGTGCATGATTGTTGCATAGGTACACACGTGCCATGGTGGTTTGCTGTCTACATCCCCCCATCACCCACATTAGGCATTTCTCCCAGTGTATACCACCCCAATCTTTCTGTCACCCACTGTCCCTTCCCTAGTCCCCATCCCCCAACGGACCCCAGTGTGTGATGTTCCCCTCACTGTGTCCATGTGTTCTCATTGTTCAACACCCACTTATGAGTGAGAACATGCAGTGTTTGATTTTCTGTTCTTGTGTCAGTTTGCTGAAAATGATGGTTTCCAGATTCATCCATGTCCCGGCAAAGGAAACGAACTCATTGTTTTCTTATGGCTGCATAATATTCCATGGTGTATATGTGCCATATTTTCTTTGTCCAGTCTGTTATTTATGGGCTTCTGAGTTGGTTCCAGGTCTTTGTTACTGTAAACAGTGCAGCAATGAACATATGTACGTGTTCATGTGTCTTTATAATAGAACAATTTATAATCCTTTAGGTATACACCCAGTAATGAGATTGCTGGGTCAAATGGAATTTCTATTTCTAGATCCTTGAGGAATTGCCACACTGTCTTCCACAATGGTTGAACTACTTTACACTCCCACCAACAGTGTAAAAGTGTTCCTATTTCTCCACATCCTCTCCAGCATCTGTTGTCTCCAGATTTTTTAATGATCACAATTCTAACTGGCGTGAGATGATATCTCAATGTGGTTTTGATTTGCATTCCTCTAATGACTAGTGATGATGAGCATTTTTGCATGTTTGTTGGCTGAATAATGTCTTGTTTCAAAAAGTTTCTGTTTATGTCTTTCACCCACTTTTGGATGGGTTTGTTTGTTTTTTTCTTGTAAATCTGTTTTCGTTCTTTGTAGATTCAGGATATTAGCCTTTGTCCAATGGGTAGATTGCAAAATTTTTTCCCATTCTGTTTGTTGCCATTTCACTCTAATGATTGTTTCTTTTGCTGTGCAGAAACTCTTAAGATTAATTAGATCCCATTTGTCTATTTTGGCTTTTGTTGCCATTGCTTTTGGAGTTTTAGTCATGAAGTCTTTGTCTACACCTATGTCCTGAATGGTTTTGCCTAAGTTTTCCTCTAGGGTTTTTATAGTGTTAGGTCTTATGTTTAAATCTTTAATCCATCTGGAGTTAATTTTAGTGCAAGGTGTAAGGAAGGGGTCTAGTTTCAGCTTTCTGCACATGGCTAGCCAGTTTTCCCAACACCATTTATTAAACAGGGAATCCTTTCCCTATTGCTTGTTTTTCTCAGGTTTGTCAAAGATCAGATGGTTGTAGATGTGTGGTGTTCCTTCTAAGGTCTCTGTTCTGTTTCTTTGGTCTGTATCTCTGTTTTGATATCAGTACCATGCTGTTTTGATTATTGTAGTCTTGTAGTTTAGTTTTAAGTCAGGTAGCATGATGCCTCCAGATTTGTTCTTTTTGCTTAGGATGGTCTTGGCTATGTGTGCTCTCTTTTGGTTCCATATGAAGTTTAATGTGCTTTTTTTCCAGTTCTGTGAAGAAAGTCAATGGTACCTTGATGGGGATAGCACTGAGTCTATAACTTACTTTGGGCAGTAAGGCCATTTTCACGATATTGATTCTTCCTAACCATGGGCATGGAATGTTTTTCCATCTGTTTGTGTCCTCTCTTATTTCCTTGAGCAGTGATTTGTAGTTCTCCTTGAAGAGGTCCTTTACAGCCTTTGTTAGTTGTATTCCAGGTATTTTATTCTCTTTGCAGCATTATGTATCCTGATACTTTGCTGAAGTTGCTTGTCAGTTTAAGGAGATTTTGGGCTGAGACAATGGGGTCTTCTAAATACACGATTATGTCATCTGCAAATGGAGACAATTTGACGTCCTCTTTTCCTAACGGAATACCCTTTATTTCTTTTTCCTGCCTGATTGCTCAGGCTAGAACTTCCAATACTATATTGAGTAGGAGTAGTGAGAGATGGCATCTTTGTCTACTGCCAGAGTTCAAAGGGAATGCTTCCAGTTTTTGCCTGTTCAGTATGATATTGGCTGTGGGTTTGTCATAAATAGCTTTCATTATTTTGAGATGCATTCCATTGATACCTAGTTTATTGAGGGTTTTTAGCATATAGAGCTGCTGAATTTTGTCTAAGGCCTTCTCTGCATCTATTGAGATAATCAGGTGGTTTTTGTTTGGTTCTGTTTATGTGATGGATTATGTTTATAGATTTGCATATGTTGAATTGGTCTTGCATCTGCAAGATGAAGCCTACTTGATCATGATGGATAACCTTTTTGATGTGCTGTTGCATTCGACTTGCCAGTATTTTATTGAAGATTTTGCATATATGTTCATCATGTATATTGGCCTAAAGTTTCCTTTTTTAGTTGAGTCTCTGCCAGGTTTTGGTATCAGGATAATGCTGGTCTCATTAAATGAGTTAGGGAGGATTCCTTCTTTTTGTATTGTTTGGAATAGTTTCAGAAGGAATGGTACCAGCTCCTCTTTGTACATCTGGTAGAATTTGGCTGTGAACCCACCTGGACCTCGACCTTTTTTGGTTGGTAGGCTATTAACTGTTGCCTCAAATTCAGCCCTTGCTATTAGTCTATTCAGGGATTCAACTTACTCCTAATTTAGTCTTGTGAGGGTGTCAGTGTCCAGGAATTTATCCATTTCTTCTAGATTTGCTGGGTTATATGCATAGAGTTGTTTGTAGTAATTTCTGATGGTAGTTTGTATTTCTGTGGAATCGGTTGTGATATCCACTTTATTATTTTTTATTGCATCTATTTAATTCTTCTCTCTTCTTTTTTATTAGTGTGGCTAGTAGTCTATTTGGTTGACCTTTTCAAAAAACTAGCTCCTGGATTTATTGGTTTTTTGAAGGTTTTTTTGTGTCTCTGTCTCCTTCAGTTCTACTCTGATCTTAGTTATATTTTGTCTTCTGCTAGCTTTTGAGGTTTTTTGATATTGCTCCTCTAGCTCTTTAAATTTTGATGAAAGGATGTTTATTTTAGATCTTTCCTCACTTCTCATGTGGGCATTTATTGCTATGAATTTCCCTCTAGACACTGCTTTAAATGTGTCCCAGAAATTCTGGTACATTGTATCTTCGGTCTCATTGGTTTCGAAAAACATCTTTATTTCTGCCTTCATTTCTTTGTTTATCCAGTCATCATTCAGGAGCCAGTTGTTCAATTTTTATGTAGTTGTGTGGTTTTGAGTGAGTTTCTTAATCCTGAGTTCTAATTTGATCAGAGACTAGGATTGCAACCCCTGCTTTTTGCTCTCCATTTCCTTGGTAAATCGTCTTCCATCCCTTTATTTTCAGTCTATGTGTGTCTTTGCATGTGACATGGGTCTTCTCAATAGAGCACACCATAGGGTCTTGACTTTTTATCCAGTTTGCCAGTCTGTGTCTTTTGATTGGGGCATTTAGCCAGTTTACATTTAAGATTAATATTTTTATGTGTGAAATTTGATCCTGCCATTTTGATATTAGCTGCTTGTTTTGCCTATTAGTTGATGCAGTTTCTTCATTGTGTTGATAGTCTTTACCATTTGTTATGTTTTTGCAGTGGCTGGTACTGGTTTTTCCTTTCCATATTTAGTGCTTTCCTCAAGAGCTCTTTTAAGGCAGGCCTGGTGGTGATGAAGTCTCTCAGCAATTGCTTGTCCATAAAGAACTTTCTTTCCCCTTCACTTATGAAGCTTAGTTTGGCTGGACATGAAATTCTAGGTTCAAAGGTTTTTTCTTTAAGGATGTTGAATATTGTACCCCACTCTCTTCTGGCTTATAGGATTTCTGCTGACAGAGCCACTGTGAATCTGATGGCCTTCACTTTGTGGAAAACCCAACCTTTCTCTCCGGATGCCCTTAGCATTTTTTCCCTCATTTCAACCCTGGTGAATCTCATAATTTTGTGCCTTGGGTTTGCTCTTCTTGAGGAATATATTTGTGGTGTTCTCTTTATTTCCTGGATTTGAATGTTGGCCTGTCTTACTAAGTTGGAGAAGTTCTCCTGGATAACATCCTGAAGAGTGTTTTTCAACTTGGATTTGTTCTCCCCATCACATTCAGGTATACCGATCAAATGTAGATTAGGTCTTTTCCCATAATCCCATATTTCTTGGAGACTTTGTTCATTTCTTTTCATTCTTTTTTCTGTAGTCTTGCCTTCTCATTTTATTTCATTGAGTTGCTCTTCAATCTCTGATATCCTTCCTTCTGCTTGATTGATTCAGCTATTGAAACTTGTGTATGCTTCGGGAAGTTCTCATGCTGTGTTTTTCAGCTCCATCAAGTCATTTATATTCTTCTCTAAGCTGTTTATCCTAGTTAGAATCTCATCTAACCTTTTTTCTAGGTTCTTAGTTTCTTTGTATTGGGTCAGAATATGTTCCTTTAGCTCAGAGAAGTTTGTTATTACCCACCATCTGAAGCCTGTTTCTGTCAATTTGTCAAATTCATTCTCCATCCTGTTTTGTTCCCTTGCTGGTAAGGAGTTGTGATCTCTTGGAGGAGGAGAGGCATTCTGGTTTTTAGTGATTTCATCCTTTTTGCACTGTTTTCTTCCCATCTTCATGGATTTTTCTACTTTTAGTCTTTAAAGTTGGTGACTTTCGTATGGGGTCTCTGAGTGGACATCCTTTCTGTTGATGTTGAAGCTATTTCTGTCTTTTTTTTTTTTTTTCAGTTTTTCCTTCTAACAGTCAGGCTGTCTGCTGCTGGACTGCTGGATGTCCACTCCAGACCCTGCTTGACTGGGAATCACCTGCAGGGACTGCAGAACAGCAAGGATTGCTGCCTGTTCTTTCCTCTGGTAACTTCATCCCAGTAGGGTACCTGCCAGATGTCAGCCAGAGCTCTCCTCTATGAGGTGTCTTTTGGATATATGGGGGTCCAGGAGCCACTTGAGGAGGCAGTCTTTCCCTTATCAGAGCTCAAGGGCTGTGCTGGGAGCTCCATTGCTCCCTTTAGAGCTGCTGGACAGGGATGTTTAAGTCTGCTGCAGTGGAACTCACAACCACCCCTTTTCCCAGGTGCTCTGTCCTGGGAAAGTGGGGTTTTATTTATAAGTCCCTGACATGCTGCTGCATTTTTTCAGAGACTCCCTGTCCAGCAAGGAGGGAGTCTAGTCACAGTATTCTGCAGAGGCACTGCTGAGCTGTTGCAGGCTCAGTCCAGCTGCTGTGTATAAACTTCCTGATGATTTTGTTTACACAGCTATGATTAGAACTGCCTCGGCAATGGTGGACGCCCTTCCCCCGACCAAGCTCAATCATCCTGGGTTGAGCTCAGACTGCTGTGTGGGCTGCAAAACTCTCAAGCCAGAGAGTTTCAGTTTGCTGGTCTTTATGGTGGTGGGACCCACTGAGCCAGATTACTTGGCTCCCTGCCTTCAGCTCCTTTTTTTCTGGGGCGTTGGACGCTCCATCTCACAGGGGTTCCTGGTGCCAGCTAAAACCTGAGGTGCAGGCTGAAATGGCCACTCAGATTTGTGCTGGTAACCTATGGCACTTGTTGGCCCAGTGAAAATCTCCTGGTCTGCAGGCTGTAAAGACCATGGGAGAAGCACAGTATATAAACTGGAGTGCCTGGATAAGTCCCCAATGGCCTCCGTTGGGTAGGAGAGAGGTCCTCCAGCAAGTTGCACTTCCTGAGTGAGGCAGCACCCCACCCTGCCTTGATGTGCCCTCCTTGGGCTACACCCACTTTCCAACCAGTCCCATTGAGATGAAACTGGTACCTCAGTTGCAAATGTGGAGATCACCCACCTCTGCATCACTCCTGCTCAGAACTGCACTCTGGAGCTGTTCGTATTCAGCCATCTTGGTGGAAGACCAGCAATGTGGTATATCTTTTAAAAATCTGGACTATGATACAAAGCCCTCAGTTGGAGTCATAGTTTTGTTACTATGTAAATTGCAATGAATAATCTTGAAAATCATTCAATTTTTATTTATTTAAGTTTGATTAAAAATTATTAATCACTGACCATCCTGACCAACATGGTGAAACCCTGTCTCTACTAAAAATACAAAAAATTAGCCAGGCATGGTGGCACATGCCTATAATCCCAGCTACTGAGGAAGGCTGAGGCAGGAGAATTGCTTGAACCCAGGAGGTAGAAGTTGCAGTGAGTTAAGATTACACCATTGAACTCCAGCCTGGGCAACAAGAGTGAAACTCCATCTCAAAATAAATAAATAAATAAATATAAAAATTAAAAAAAATCAATTTATTGAATTATTAATCACCTAGTATAGCAAGACTTATGGCTAGGTAATCATTAAGAGCATTAATAACTAACATTCTTTAATTCAAACATTTCTCTAATTTTTGGACATGTCAGTTTACTAATGAGAAAATTTTAGCACATAGGTGGTATACCATATCATGACTTTATGGCACTCAATCCTCTAACATATTTAAATTAAAAATTTAATTCCAAAATCAGATACTGTTAAAACTTTATAAGGTCTTTTGTTTTTCTTTCAAAAAATAGGAGTGATTCGGGGGGAAATAGGGGAGGGACAGTGGGGGATAGGGAGTTGGGGAGAGATAGCATGGGGAGAAATGCCAGATACAGGTGATGAGGAGGAAGGCAGCAAATCACACTGCCATGTGTGTACCTATGCAACAATCTTCCATGTTCTTCACATGTACCCCAAAACCTAAAATGCAATAAAAAAAATCTAAAAATCAAAATTTACATTAAATGTGAAAAATTAAAAATTAAAAAAATAGGAGAGATGAAGATGGCTAATGTATGTGTGTAATTTTACTCTTACCTGTGGGTATGTGACTAATTATAATTTTATATTTTTTACTTTGATAGATATCATGTACATTGATTATTTTATGCCTCTGATATTTTATGTTACAAAATTATAATTCTAAAAGTCTAAAAGTTCTTTTGCTTGAGGGATATAGCATACTTCAATGAGTCATTTAAGTGGTTGTATTCTTTCAGATCATCTTGACATCAGCAAAGTAGGTAACAATAACATAAACCCATAGAGCTTACCTCACTTATTTGTCTCAAGCTATGTCAGCTATTTAGACTCTGCAAATGGGATTTAAACCAGCTATGGTATTCAGTTCAGAAATAAAATTATGGTTCTTTGAACCAGAAAAAGACATTTGTATAGGGCAGTATAAAGGAAATATGATTTGACCAAATAGGCTGCTAAGAAAGATAAAAGATGTGCTAGATTTTGGAGCCATGTGACTTTCAAAGGGTTTTAGCTCACACTTAAATTTATAACAATAAGAAATTGAGCTTCACTTATTCATGGGTAGAAGTAACCTGGTAAATAAGCTGCCAGCCATCAACTGAGGACAAGAACAAATGGGTCAAGGAAAAGAATAGACCTTTCAGGGCCAGGAACTAAAAGGTTTCTAAGAAATATGAATGTGCCAAAAACTATTTAGGGTAGGATATTCTGAATCTTAGGAGAGAAATCTCTGGCACCATGACAGAAGTTTGGTAAAACAAGGATGGTGATAAAACTTTCTAGCATAAAAATAATAATTCAGATAGTTTAAATTCAAATTTAAACCTTTTCACTATTCTTTTCTGTTACTGAGGTATATTGGATTCTTTCAGCCTATGGGGACAATGAAAGGAGACATACTAATGTCCTGGTCCTGATCAGACAGAAAACCAGTGAGGTTTCTTAATAGAGAACTTCATGGTTTCATACTATACAATTTGTTGTAGAAACAATGACACTAGTCAAAAGATGTTGTTTAAACTTGAGAATTAGATAAAGTTGTATTTTAGTGACAGTATTACAGAAAAAATCAATTGTATCCATAGAGTTGTGCCTATGATGAATCTCTTCAAATTGCCTTCAGTTGGTATCTGCCCTTTAGAACTGTCAGCTTTGTTAGTTAGCATTCTCAAACTCTGAAGCATCCTTGAGCCCGGAAAGGAAACCGTTTTCAGCCTACACACTAATACATTGCTGATGTCAAGATGATCTGAAAGAAGTTTTACTTTGAATGATGCTTAATGCCAGTTTGAAATAGCAGCACTCTGTTTTCATGTTGAAATATCTGGTAGGCAATATCAGAGTGAGAATTTAGAGAAAGAAATTTGACAAACTGTTTTAGAAATCTCTAAGCTTTCACAATGGTATTTCATTAGTAGATTTAATATTAATTTGAAATTTACATCATAGTAAAGACAGAAATTGCATGTCAGAATTCATTAGAAACTTTCTTTAAATTATTCACACCTCAGTCACTGTTTGTTTAGTAACAGAATTTTCTGCCCTTGTAGTCTTTCAGGTTTGCTTTTGACTCCAATGTTATTCAATTAAATCTGGAAAAGATTTTTATTGTGATGCAAATTTAAAAGTAATGAAAAATTTTAAAATATAAACAGAAATAGGAAAAAATAAGCACTGTGTATTAATACAGTACTGAATGTTAATTAAACATAATATAATTATAGAAAAAGCACCAACTACTTATGTTACATAGGAGATACATGACTTTGAACAAAATCCCTGAATTCTTTTTTTAATTTAAGTTTATTTTAAATTCTGGGATATACATACAGGACATGCAGGTTTGTTACATAGGTAAAGGTGTGCCATGGTGACTTGCAGCACCTATCAACCAATCACCTAGGTATTAAGCCTTTAATGAATTAACTATTTTTCCTGATGTTCTCCCTCTCCCTTGCCCTCTCCAACAAACTCCAGTATGTGTTGTTCCCCTACCTGTGTCCATATGTTTTCATTGTTTACCTCCCACTTATAAGTAAGAACATGCAGTGTTCGATTTTCTATTCCTGCATTTGTTTACTGAGAATAATGGCTTCCAGCTCCATCCATGCCCTGACAAAGAACATGATCTTGTTCCTTTTTATGGCTGCATAGCATTCCATGGTGCATATGTATCGCATTTTTTTTAGTCCATCATTGATAGGCATTTGGGCTGATTCCATGTCTATGCTATTGTAAATAGTGCTATAATGAACATATGTGTTCATGTATCTTTATAATAGAATGATTTATATTCCTTTGAGTATATATCCAGTAATGGGATTGCTAGGTCAAGTGGTATTTCTGGTTCTAGGACTTCGAGGAATTGCCACACTGTCTTTCACAATGGTTGAACCAATTTACATTCCCACCAACAGTATAAAAGCCTTCCTATTTCTTCACAGTCTCACCAGCATCTATTGATTCTTGACTTTTTAATAGTCACCATTCTGACTGTCATGGGATCGTATCTCATTGGAGTTTTGATTTGCATTTCCCTAATGATCAGTGATGTTGAGCATTTATTCATATGTTTCTTGGCCATATAAATGTCTTCTTTTGAGAAGTGTCTGTTCATGTACTTTGCCCACTTTTTAATGAGGTTCTTTTTCCTTGTAAATTTGTAAAGTTCACTGTAGATTATGAATATTAGACCTTTTTCAGATGGGTAGACTGCAAAAAAGTTTATCCTATTCTGTAGGATGTCTCTTCACACTATTGATAGTTTCTTTTGCTATGCAGAGGCTCTGTTTTTTATTACCGAAAGTTTCAGGGATAGGGGTAAAAAGTCCCACTTACCATTTCCCAAGTGTATTTTAATTTGAAAATATAGTGACTAGGCACTTTAAAAAGTGACATTTACTTCACAAATATATGATATTCAATATTGGCCTTTTCCAAAAAGAAAAATTATTTTTATTTTAATTTTTTTTTTAGCATTTACCATGTTTTCACTAGTATTCCTTTTTTGTTTCCTCTCAAACTGGTATATAACCTGTGAAAGTGATTTTTGTGCTTCTTTCCTGATAAAAGTCAGCATGTTTTATCTTCTAAAAGTATATAATTTGGACTTTCAAAGGGTAAAATGATACAAGTTAAACAGCAATTTTCACCTCAGAACTAATGATAGATGTAGTAGAAAAAAGAAAGCAAAAGACTTCAGAGCAGGGCTTAGGCCACAGAATAACAGAGCAAGATAGAAATTTAGAGATCATTTAATATAAAAGATAATTTAATGCAAACCCCTCATTTTACAGGGAAGACACCTCTGAAACTTGAGGTTCCATAGCATGCTGAGAAAACAAAGTGCATTGTAGGTAGGATCAAGCCTTCACTTTCCCTTTCATTGCCTTTGACCCATCACCCAAAACAAAATTATTGTGAAATAAATAAATAAATGTGAATTGTCCATTCTTATTAAAGCTTAAAAATTCATTGAAAAGATACCAAATTATGCCTTAATTGTATTTCTGATATCAATATTTAAATAATAAGCTTTTGAAAAATTAATGACACATATTTAAAATATACAAATACTAAGAATCAGGAAAAAAAATAGTACCTAACATTGAATTATTTTTAAAAAATGAAAATAGGACCTAGGCTGTATCAGAGAGGTTTTTGTTGTGTTGGTGTATTTTCAGTTTTGTTTTTTTTTCTGTTGCTATAAACTCAACTCAAATATGGGGTGTCTGATCTACAAAATATGATATATGACTTAAAATAGCTAAAATGGTAGAAATTAATCACATTTAAACCTCTCAGATGCTATAAGAATGATGAATAGTAACCTACAGAGTGCCACTGAATCATCCAGCACATTTTTCGAGATACTGCAGGTCTCATCTACAGATACACTGATCTTCACTGTGCCCCTGACAGATTTGTTTATCTAATTTTAGCTTTTGAACATTCAGCTTGACATTTCAAAGTCATTGCTTATTTTTTAAGAGCATATACTAAGCTTGCCAACAATTCTATTGATTACTCTTCTGTCAACTTTCTTGTCTCATGAATCACAGGCAGGAGATATGTCTCATGAATCTTAGTCATATTGTGAATAAAATAAACCATTAATTTTAAGTGAGGGAAATAAAGAAATGCTTTTGTGGAAGTGTTAAAAGCAGCAATAGAATGTGTGAGTATATTGATTCATTCATTCATTTATTCATTGAAAAACTATCCAGTAATTTATTAGGACACTAATCTAGGCACTGAGGATATAGCGGTGAGAAAAACAGGTACAGGCCCAGTACTCTAGTATGTACATTCAAGTTGGCACAGGAAATACAGCAGTCTTGCTTTAGGGATTGAAGCACTGTTGAGGGAATGTCTTCTCTTTCCAAGTCCACTCCAGTGGTGGTAGTTTCAAATGCAGGAATTTCCCAGAGCCATGCCCCCCTACCCCCATGCCTCTCCATCCAGGAGATTTAATGGTTTCTGTTTAATTTTCACGGGCACAGGAAGGAATCTAAAGTCAATCACTACAACGGAAGTTTAAGGGAACTCTTTTCGTTGGCCAGGGGGCTTGGAGAAGGTGGGAATTCCTCCCAGGTTAAAAGTCCCCTTCTTCCACACCTTTTTGGATTTCGTAATTGGGTCCCCTTCCACACTCCCTTCATGGAAGCTGTCTTTCCTCTCCAGGATTTCCCCTCTGGAGTCCCCTTCCACTCTCTTGTGGAAGCTTGGCTTCCCCTCCTAAACTCCATCTCTCTCTCTCTCAATTCCCTTCCACTCAGTGTGGGAGCTGCTTTCCTCTCCTGGATTCTCTCATTCAGTGTGAGAGCTAGCTGTTTCTTTCTCCTTCTCCTTTTTCTCTGTCTGCCTGCATAAATCATTTTTCTGCAAAAACTTTTTGGGTCTGGTATTTACTTTGTGAGTGCACTGCACCGTGGTCTCCTCTTCCATTCTTGGGTGAGTGAAAGACCAAGAGCCTGGAAAAACTTCCTTTCAGGGGAGGTGAGTGCTCCCCTGCACCCCAAAACCCGGCAATACTGTGGGCAGATAAGTAAAATAAAGGAAAGAGTCATGCGTGATGGAATTTGGTTTAAGATTTTTGGTGGCTCAGAATGGGCCACTTAGTCCTTCCCTGGGTGATGAAGATGGGGATAAATGAAGATCATATCTTCCCTGTGTTAAACTACTGTTTTTACATTGTGAGCTCCTAGTCATCTGCCTCTAATATCTCCTTTTTTAGGAAGCCATTTTAAGTAAGTATTTCAGACACCAGCAGATAGGAAAGGCATTTAAGAACATATCAGATTTTATTTAGATTCCAGACATTTTCTTGACTCCTCCCCATCTTGTGCCAAATCTGCTTCCTAATATCTATTCAGAATGACTCAACTCTGCAGTCAGCTTGGAGATTGTGTCTCCACATTGGTGATCCAGGATAGCTTCAAAAATGGTAGTGCCTAGCTAAACTAATAAAGAAATAAAGAGAGAAGATCCAAATAAACACTATCAGAAATGACAAAGGGGACAATACCAATAACCCCACGTGAAACAAAAAACCCTGAGACTAATATAAATACCTTTATCAGACAAATTTAAAAAGCATAGAAGAAATGGACAAACAGCTAGAAACATGCAACCTCCATGTTTGGTTTCCTCCAAAGGATGAACCAGGAAGAAATGGAATCCTTGTACAGAATGATAATTAATTCCAAAATTGAATGAGTAATAAAAAAACTAACAACCAGAAAAAGCCTAGGACTAGATGGACTCATAGCTGAATTCTATCAGATATATAAAGAGGAGCTGGCACATTCCTATTGAAACTATTCCAAACCATTGATCAGCATCATCGTGATACCAAAACCTGGCAGAAATACAGCAAAAAAAAAAAACCTTAAATTATAGAAATTCTAGAAGAAAACCTAGAAAATGCCATCTTGACATATAACCTGGCAAATATTTCATGACAGAGACCAAAAACAATTGTAAGAAAAGGGAAAATTGACAAATGGAATCTAATTAAACTTAAGAACTTCTGCCCAACAAAAGAGACTATCAACTAAGTAAACAGACAACCTAGAATATGGGAGAAACTATTTGCAAACTATGGATCTGACAAAGTCTGATATTCAAACTCTATAAGGAACTTGAACAAATTAACAAGCAAAAAGCAAACAAGCCCATTAAAAACTGAATAAAGGACATTAGTAGACACTTTTTAAAAGAAGACGTACATGTGAACAACAAGTATATGAAAAAAGTGCTTAACATCACTAATCATTAGAGAAATACAAATCAAAACCATGAGATACCATCTCTCACCAGTCAGGAAGGCTAGTATTAAAAAGATGAAAAATAACAGATGCCAGAGAAGATGCAATTAAATTAGAACTTTGGATTAAGCAACTCACTCAAAACTGCACAACCACATGGAAATTGAACAACTTGCTCCTGAATGACTCCTGAGTAAATAATGAAATTTAGGCAGAAATCAAGAAGTTCTTTGAAACCAATGAGAACAAAAAGACAACGTATGAAATTTCTCAGACACAGCTAAAGCAATATTAATAGGGAAATTTATACCACTAAATACCCACAATAGAGAGCTAGAAAGATCTCAAATCAATACCCTAACACCACAATTAAAAGAGCTAGAGAAGCAAGAGCAAGCACTTCCAAACGATAGCAGAAGACAAGAAATAACTAAGATCAGAGCATAACTAAAGAGGATAGAGACACAACCCTACAAAAAAGCAATGAATCCCGGAGTTGGTTTTTTGAAAAAATTAAAATATACAGACCACTAGCTAGACTGATAAAGAAGAAAAGAGAAGAATCAAATAGATACAATAAAAAATGATTAAGGAGATATCACAACTAATCCCACAAAACTACAAACTACCATCAGAGATACTATAAACACCTCTCTGCATGTAAACTAGAAAATCTAAAAGAAATGGATAAATTCCCAGACACAGGAATAAATAGCTCTTATTATTTTCCAGGAATAAGTCAAATCCCTGAATAGACCAATAACAAATTCTAAAATTGAAGAAGTAATTAATAGCCTGCCAACCAAAAAAAGCCCAGGGCCAGAGGGATTTACAGTCAAATTCTACCAGAGGTACAAAGAGGAACTGGTACCATTCCTTCTGAAACTATTCCAAACAATTGAAAAGGAAGGACTCCTCCATAACTCATTTTATGAGGCCAGCATCATTTTGATACCAAAGTCTGGCAGAGACACAACATTGTTATGTGTCTTTTTCACATTGCTGCCCAAATGCTATGCTTTCTGATTTTGAATCTATGTTAATGCCTGCTCTATCTCAGCTACCTTTTGTACCATATCTTTTGGACATTTATTTTCATATTGTCAATCACAATCTGAAGGTCAATTTCACAAATGGCACTTGGAATTTTCTGAATGAGAGATGATAGAAAATTCATTTATGAAACTAAACAATTTTATTCAAATTCAAATGATAGTTCTTTTATTCCAAGAGGTTATCTCTGGCAAAAGCACCAAAACAAGTTCAACAATTACAACGTTATATCTGTTACTTAGTTATTTAATGTCTTATATTACGTATGCCATTACAGACATGTTTATCTATGATTACATAAAAATCATTTTCTACTTCATTAATCTGTGTTTTATTTCTTTATTTCCTTTCCAGAGCATTCTGAAAGTTTGCTACCTACCATTTTTAAGTAATATTTTTGTTAGTTTGTTTGACCACTTAATTATTCTCTACCTTTAGTTTCTTTCTTATTTTAAATAATTTTTACCTTTAAAAAAGTTACTAGAGAACCACATGCTTGTTGTAACAAAGGAAATTACATAGAGATTTATAAAGTGAAGTAAATAGTCTCCTCTTTCTTCTCTAAATCCATCTCCACCTCATGATCCCACACTTTGATATAGTAACCACTATTAAAAATTGAATATTATATACAATTTAACAGTTAAGTATATACACAAATTTTACAAGGACAATATTTTTTGAAATAACTCCTATTGTGCTTCTGCTTCCAGTAACCTATTATTTTTCGGTCATCATTGCCAATTGGAAGAAAAAGGTTAAATGCAGCTGTGGGAAGAAAGAAAATGAGATGTTTAAGAATGTCATCACAGTCAGAGAAAAAACTAATTAATGCCAACTATCTTGGATAGTGCAGAAAGGTAAGGATAAGTGAGAGAAAGTCCTCCTGATTTCTCTATACAGACAAGTTTGGCATGGCAGGGGTTTCTAGGTTTCTCATGGGCCTAAATTTGGCTCTAGAAGAAGAGTGACACAGAGATTCCAGCACCCTTACTTTCTTTACTCCCCTTAAGAAGTGACTTGGTAGGACAGCATTGCCCCATAAGAAGGCTTTGAGGTGAATATCTTACTAGTGGTAAAGTGGGGCAGTAGACATGCTTCTGTAGCCTCCCTGCTAGTGAGACTCTGTGGGGAGGGTATGGAGTTAGTGCATGTGATTGCAACATCAGTGACACATCACGAGTGCCTAAAACAAACCTGCCTGGGAATAGTAGCAGAACAAATTTCAAGATTTATCATATATGCACATCAGCAGCTGATGGCATTTTGATGTCCAGAGACAAAATTAAATCAATTAGCTGTATTACATCAGAAACCTGTGAAGACCTAGAATATAGGGTGTACATACATGTACTCCCTCCTCCATCACCATGAGGACATGTAGACTTTTGTCAACACACAGATGCCAGCACAGCAAGAAGGACACAATCCTGAAAGTATCAACATTTATTCTAAAGAGTAACCTTAAAAAGCCAGTAGGGAAGGAATAGCAGGGGGTTGGGGGACTGGGGAGAGATAGCATTAGGAGAAATACCTAATGTAGATGACAGGGTGATGGATGCAGCAAACCACCACCATGGCATGTGTACACCTATGTAACAAACCTCCATGATCTGCACATGTACCCCAGAATTTAAAGTATAATAAATATTTTTTAAAGCCAAATCTTCATGTTCATGTATGAACATGGGAAAATCACTTAAATGCTCTTTCCGTCAGTTTCTTTGCATATAAAAGGAGTGACGATAGTATCTGCCTTATAAGATTACTATGAAAATTAAATGAATTATGTATGTAAAGTATATAGAATACTACCTGGTATATATTAAAAGCTATATATGTGTTACTTATTATGAAACTGGAATAGACATGGATGCCTTTGTTTGGCAAAAATTATTTTCCACCAAACTCTGTCTTTTCTACTACACAGCAGAATGAAGACTATGGGATTAGATCAGTTATAGAAGCTAAAATACTTTGGCAATCTACATTGTAGTGTGTGTGTGTGTGTGTGTGTGTGTGTGTGTGTGTATAATATTTCATGTACATATATAAGTGACATTTTTTTCTTTTTCTGTCTCAAAGAAAATGGGATCTTTCTTAATTTCTGTAGATATTTCTAATTTATTAACATACCAGGACTTAGTAAATATGTTTGAGTTGACAATATTATTTTCTTTCATGAGTCCATAAATTTTAATCATATTTCCTTTTGCCTTTGTCTCCAGATAATCAAGTCCTAATATTTTTAAATCTATCCTTATCATTGGATATATGTTGACCCAGCTGTTGGAGGAAACTACAATAATAAGATGTGGTAAATTCTAGCTTATGTTTATGACTAGATGAATAGGGATAATCTTAATTAAGACCAGTTACTCTAGACACAGAGAAGTTAAAAATGATCAAAGACTGTTCCTGTTCCAATTCTTGTTAGTACAGTATTTGAACACTGACTTGCTATGATACATTGCTTCATTAATGAGAAAGAGGTGAGCTGCTAGATTTTTATTTGAAAATTAGTGTCAACTAATGGACACACATTTCTTTAACAAAAGGACAGCAGCAATAATTGAGAGTTTTATTGTTTAGGAACGGAAGTCCTTATAAAAACCTTAGAAATGCAGGCCGGGCGCGGTGGCTCACGCCTGTAAACCCAGCACTTTGGGAGGCCGAGGCGGGTGGATCATGAGGTCAAGAGATCGATTCCTGGTCAACATGGTGAAACCCCGTCTCTACTAAAAATACAAAAAATTAGCTGGGCATGGTGGCGCGTGCCTGTAATCCCAGCTACTCAGGAGGCTGAGGCAGGAAAATTGCCTGAACTCAGGAGGCGGAGGTTGCGGTGAGCCGAGATTGCGCCATTGCACTCCAGCCTGAGTAACAAGAGCGAAACTCCGTCTCAAAAAGAAAAAAAAAAAAAAAAAAAAAAAAGCAGAGGTCGGTCACAAACAATATGTTTTTTCAAAGTAGATTTTAAAAAAATTTTTGTTATAGTAGTTTGAAAAGTTTTTAGGGAGCTCAAAGTTTATTCAGTGGTGGACTGTAGAATACATGGTCTTAAGACTTTGGAACCTGTTCAACAGGATTCTGCCAGTATTTTTAGAAAGTGGTCTGTCCAGACTTGTTATATAGACATCTCTTATATAGATGCTTTGAGTGGCAAGAAGATCATTTGGGGACTTCACAGGAAACTTAGAAAATGTGTTTATGGAACAGAACATCACATTGATTTCTGAATGTTCCCTTGGACGCTGTTATTTTGTTAAGTTATTTAAGCAAAAAGAATTAAATAGCATACTGAGTTTGTTATTCAGCATTTCCATTAGTCTC
Organism: Aotus nancymaae; assembly: GCF_030222135.1. Classification (NCBI taxonomy): domain Eukaryota; kingdom Metazoa; phylum Chordata; class Mammalia; order Primates; family Aotidae; genus Aotus; species Aotus nancymaae. The sequence goes on along the minus strand of NW_026988415.1, from coordinate 57,357,000 downwards.
TATTTTCCATAGCTCTTAAATCACTGCAGATTTTTTTTTCACAAGTAATTCACGTTAATTACAGAAACTTCATAACTCCTTCATATTATTACCAAATCACAGATATTTAATAATAATAACTGCTAACAGTTTTTGAGCACTCATCATATCCAGGCACTATTCTGTTTAATTTATAGGCATTATATCATTTAATCTTTAATCTTATAACAACTGTATGAGGTGGCGTACTGTTATTGTTCCCATATATCGAGGTGGAAAACAAAGGGCAGAATGATTGAGCCATGGTCCTCAGGTTGCACAGGTGGGACGTGTTGCTAATCCACTCAATTTGTAATTAACGTTGTTTTTAGGCTTGATTTTCTAGAAAATAAGAAACACCTGACAGTTCATGTGGGCGAGAAAAGAAAAGGTGTGTGGGGGTTTCCATGTATGCTTGTGATTTTTCTTTTCCCCTTCTATTTTTGGGAGGCAATATAGTATTAAAGATGTAAGGAGTCTAGGCTCCAGGATCTGAGCTTTGGATCTGGGCTCCACCACTTATCTAGCTGGGAAAATTACTTCAGTTCTAAGAACCTCTGTTTTTTCATATGTAAAACAGAAACAAGTTGTATTTACTTCACAGGGTTGTTATGATAATTAAATAGTGACTAAATGCTATCCTCCCATAGGTCCCTTAGCTTTAAATATATTTATTATTATTATTATCACTATTTTATCATTCAACCTGCACCTTCACTAACTGGGCAATAGTTTCCTAACTCCTTTACTTGGGGCATATATTCACCTATCCATTTTGAATATTGCTGTGAGACGAGTATAATTACTCAAAACTCCTTTACATCACATCACTATCCTACTAGAGAAATTATATCATAGAATGGAGGCCTTCAAAACGTGAAATTTAGAGTCCCATAAACTTGTCCTTGAATCCTAGAGTAGCAGCTGGGTAACCAGCCTTTATAGCACAGTAGCCATCAGACAGTAGGCAAGAAAGAGTTATTAAATTTATGGAACAAAATGCAAACACTTTTAGAAGAAAAAATGCAACAATGAGTTTCTCATATAGGCTGTCAATAGTGTGAGTTTTCATGGCCTCAGCAAGCAGATAACAAAAAGTCAATAAGATAAATAATAAACATACATAAATAAATTTGCATAAACAAAACCACAAATATAGAAGGCAGGATATGTTTTTAATATCTACCTTTGATGTTAAAAGAGATTTGTGAAGGCATAATTGAAATTCAGTAAGTAAAGCCTTTTGAGTGATGAGGAAAATTTACCCCTTCCTCGCCTAGGAACCTTAGACATGGCCTGCATGAAACAAAAATGGCAATCATGTTAAGTGCAATGCTATTTATATAATCCTTATGTCCCTGTAAACACTGAAATAAGAGCATAAACTAGATTTTTTCCCCGTATAACAAGAAATACAAAGGGCAATATATACAAACCAATTGACCAAATAGAAGTCGAATAAAACAAAATGAAATCAAACTAATTAGCTATACTCACAGATCAACTTCTTTTCAAATAAATTTATGACCTGCTTAAAATAAAGCATCTGCACAGTTTCTCTATGAAGAAAGAAAATGATGTTATCCATTACTGCCTCATTTTCTTGGCGTAAAGGTATCACCTTATAAAATTAACCTTCTAAATGAATCGTTCCTGAAGAAAATTTGAAGTGATAGGTTTTAATCACCTCAAAGATGTAGGAGATCGGTCAGGGTGGTAGGAGAAGCTATAGGGAAAGATGCAAACCGAAAGGTCGGAAGGTTTTGCAAAGCTTCAAGGGAGAAAAAGCTGAATGCAGCTGTTCTCTTACCCTGAGGCAAAGGGCAAGGAATAGGTACAAGGGAATATAGGGGAATTTATCTAAATGACTTGTTTACATACGTTGTCTGGAAACCAACCTTTGAGTTGCAGTGAGACTGCTCCCTGCAAGGGGGTCAACAATGTTAATTACCCAAAGATTGTGTTGGCTCCAGGCTTTTGGCATTGGGTCTGGATAAAAGCTAGTGGCTTCAGCTGCTGCTCACTCTCTGGCAGTCCCCTAGCACTCTTTCACTGGACACCTGTGTCTGAGTATGCCTTGCATCCGTCACTCAGCCAGGGTCTGTGGGGCAGACCTGGCCCAAAGAGGTAAAAACCTAATGTTGGGTGATTTATAAGCAGTGTCAAATAGAGATTTTTTTATATTTTTGTTAGAATTGTGAAGCCAATTGATATACCAGTATACCTGTGGGCAAAGTCTCTAATACGTATTATTGTTCAAAATTATGCCTTGAAAATAAATCCAGGCTAAATCAGCATGGGAAGGCAACTGATTCTTATTTTGTGCCTCATATGGTCCTTAGCACTTGTGTCTCAGAAAATAAATCTAATCTTTTAATCCCTTGCCCAACGTTCACTAACTCCTCTCCTCCCTTTACCCTATCCAGGTCTATATTTAGTCAGCCTCTTTGACTACTGCCCACTCTCAGTGAGGCTCTTGTAATCAGGGAACAAAAAGTAAAATAAATGACAATCTTCTCAAAACTTCTGTATGTCTTGGTTATCGCCTAGTAATTTAATTCCAGAGACTTTCTAGATATCAGCATTTGGTGGTAAATGTCCTTGTCATACAATAGGATACAAGTCTCAGATGGAATTTATATCTGGCTAATATAAAAAATAATTATGTTAAAAATCATATTTCTAGGTAGAAGAAAAATTTGAAATTTCACTATATCATAAATTGTAAACGTGAAGTCTGAAAGGACACTCCAATCTTAATTTAGTGTATTTCCTGTTTCTGAGCATCATTCTCTTTAAATGTCCCAGGCAGTAGACATAAGATTAAGCATGGTTCTTAAAGATACTGAATTTAAAATGTCTCAAGGAAGAAATAGTCATAATTTCTCTTACTAATTCATTCAAACAATTGCCATGTTTGAAAGGTCAGACCTGATACTACATTTCTTGTCCAGGTTTCCTTTATGGCTAAATTCCTGTTCCACATTCATGGCCATGTCCTTATTCTTGAATGTTCATAAAGACAAATTTCATACGAACTTTGTTGAAGCCCATAAAACCACAAATTTGAGTTCCCCTTGTGATGTTCACTTTATCTCTTCACTAATGGATAGGAAGTGTGGACCTTAAACCTGAGTTTTGCAAAGTGACTGGCTGTGGAATTTTATTGGTTTGCTGTCTATATTTTTCACTTTCTCCCCAGGAGAGGACTTGAGACCATTCCTATCAGAGTAATTATGTCATCTGAACTGAGCGATTAATTTTACTTATTACAACTGACTGCTATAGATTAGATTGTTAGCTAACAGGTCCAATGAGTCTCTTATGTTTTATTTGTGAGCCATATCTGATTAAAGATAAAACAATTGCCAGAGTAGTAGTTCATTCACACTAAGAGACAAATGAAAACTTACCTTCTAATTGCATAAGAGTTTTGAGAAATGTAAAGTAACTGTAACATTCATAATAGATTTTTGTATTTTAATAAAAACTCCAGCTCTTTTAGAGACACAGAAAACATTTTAATTGAATGTCAGTGTTGATAAACATAGCCAGATCACTGAGACAGCCTGTGGGTTTTGTAATAAGCATGTATTCTGCTCTTATTACAGATTTACTGCTGCATTGAACAATTCATTTAGCAAAGTCATTTTAAAGTGATTAAATGTTTCCAATTTTATCTCTACTTATAGTAGGCTGGAAAATACCAAGTTTGGGGCAAAGGGATTGCTATGTTTAGTCAACGCCTAGATATTGTTAAGATTACTAGCAATGGTTTGACCGTTGTCAAACTAGTGCTTTTGATACTGTGTTTTCCTTTGCGTCATAATTTTAATATGTGTTGTGTTTATTCTGTGATCTGGAGATATTCAACACTTAGATATTTCACGGCTAAGTGGAGAAAAGCTATGCAACACATTTCTGATTATTTTAACTAACCACAAATGTTAAATGTTAAAATCGATTTCAGTTTCATATGAATTGATGCACTGAGATTTGTGAATTCATCCTACTTGTACATTGGCATTTTCTACTCCCTCACACCCACAGTGATATCTGAAGAATTAATCCTTCCTTTCCAATATCATTCTACAAGCATTTATTGAGATGATCCTGCATTCATGGCACTATGGATTATATAAAAATTAGTAGAGTAGAACTTACACTTTCAAAATCTTACTAGGCAAATGATTATGTATCAAGATTCAAGAGTCTTCTTTATAAATATTACAGTTGAAGTCATTGAAAAGAATAAGGTACCAGAGAAAGAATAAGAAAAGAGAAGAGAAAGGTTTCACAGGCATAATCACATTTACATTTTGGGGTTATGTTTTAGAGATTCTGACTGGATCCTGGTGTATTTTACATTATGTTCTAATGTAATTCTACCATATATGAAAATAAAAATAACAAATGTGATTAGTTCAATGTTAATACTTACCAAGATAGAAGTACACTGGGGTCCTAAGGGTAACCAAACGTGAAAATTTTAAGAGTGGTGACCTATTCTCATATTATCCCTGCTTTAAGTTTCTTCTCAAGGAAATTGAGAAAGACGGCTTCTGAAGGTCTGTATCTTTGAGTTGCATATAGCAAATAAAGGTCCCTCGGAACCTTCTCGATGACATCACAAGCTTTTCTAGATAGATTCACTGTTTGTTCCTACAAGTTCTTTTCAACACACTGAGGATGAACCAACTGATAGTGACATTTATCTTTAAGGTCATCAAAATCAGTTATTAACTAAGGATTACCAGAGTACAAATCTGTTTTAAAGATTCTAGGTAACTAAAAAGAAAAGGAATTGATAATATAGCTGACCTTCTTTGATACATAATGACAGTTAAAGGTTTTACAATTTCTCTGACACAAATTCTTTGAAACTTTTATACTGCTTTTGGGAATATTCTTTGATTTATTACTAAGTTCCCAGGTTTAAATAACCATCTTATTTCAACGCAAAAATCATCATCAAGGATACCACTAGATGGCAGTATAATTCTTCTAATAAAAATGGAACCGCACCAACATTTATGGTTAAAAATAAATCAAGGATAAAGCATTATTGCAAGAGAAATCACACAACCACACTTTCTCCTGTTAGTCTGAAGCGCATTCTTACACGTTTGGACATATTTAATTAAATTTTCTGACTCTCAGCTAGTCTTAAAGGAGGCTTTTTTGCATTCTTACTCTTTCAAAAAGAATTGTATATATTTTATAGGTTCCTTTATACCCCCCTTCCTGCCTTATACTCACTCTGACAGACAATAGAAACTTTGATAATTACTTGCTAAATAGAAAATGTTATGCTAGTTGAATCTAGAAAAATATTGATGTGTTTTCTGGAAAATATATTGGTAGAAGGAAAAAGGAAATATATAGGCTAGGTGTGTTCTCACTTAAACAGATTTTTGCTTTTTGTCAGATTTAAACAATTTTTTATTATAAATCTGGTGAAACCACAGATATGATATGAAACAGTAGGAGACTTTAAAAATAATCAATGGGCTTCATTGTTATTGCTTTTAGTAGAAATATATTTCATCGAATCGAATATTAACCAGAAATCCAATGTGTACAACCAAAGAAAGTGGAGCTTCTGCAGCTTTAGAGGAGGCGGAGAACCTGGAGCCCCGCCAGGTCTGTGCTGTCTCTCATTTCCTCGGCATTCCCTACATGGATCTGAGGAAATCTCTGACACAGTCTAACTTCTTCACTTTTAAAATTTTCTAATTCAAAGATTCGGAGAAGAATAACGAGAGTAGAACTTTATAGGGGGCCCCACTCAAGGTGATCATTGTGGTAGAAGCACAATTCTTTCTGGTCTTCCTAACCCAAGGTTCAATATTACTTCCATTGGATCATTAATTCTTTCATAATCTTAGACTGAACTCCTATGAAAAGTAAAAATGCCCTGATGGTCGTGTATATTATTATCATTCTTTTATAAGGTTTTAATATTTTTTCTCATCTTCATATAATTGCTACGTGTGCCTGAAATTCCACGTGAAGGAGTGTAGATATCTTATGACAGATATTATGGGAATACCATGGTAAGGGATGGTTTCCAATATTTTTGCACTTTCAGCTGGTCTTGTTTCTCATAAAACAACAATGTCAGCAAAATGATATAAGACAAGAGCATTAGACTGGAAGTCAGGAAAAACCAATACCAGAGGCAGAATGGCATAGTGGAGAAGCAAGGACTTTGGAGTCGGACTGCCTTGGTTAAACAAAATTTACTGTGTCAACATTGGGTGAGTTACTGACATAATCAGCTACCTCAGCGATATAATAGAGATAATAGTAGTACTTAGTTCACCGGATTGTCAAAAGGATTACCTACCATAGGGACTAATTTCTCTTTTCTCCTCATTGCCGCTATTCTATTTCGGCTCTGATTTAAACACATCAACTTGGTGACTTTGGCAATGGACTCATTTAGACTTCTTTACTTCTAAATTCCTTCCTAGCTCTGAAATTCCATGGTTATAAAAATGTGATTATTTACATGGTTTAAACACTTCAAACTTTTTACTATTCTTTAATGTGATTTTTAATGAAGTGTTAGTAGTACTGGCACACAGTCAGAATTCTTATTCATTGTTTCATTAGTAGCTCTATCATTCATCACAAAACAAAGCGGTAATACCATTTTCATTTAAAAACTTTTTTCTATTTAAACCTTATGAACTTTGCTGACTAGACTTTATTGAACCTTAAGTTTGGGATGATTTTCTAAAATTTCAATGAATTTATATAAGTCAAGAGTGCATCAACAAAAATATTCTTGCTTGTTTTCACATACGTAATATGATAAAATTAAGAGCTATAAATATTCATGAATACTGCCTATTTAACTTTCTGATTTTCAAATGTTATACTCATCTTTAAGTTATATAACTTTTACATAAAGCAAGCATGTTTTATTGAAATCTGTGTATTTTGTACAATGTCCCACTATCAAATACATGTTCATCATACCATTAACTGGCATGCTATTATATATCTTAAGCCATAAAAAGACAGGCTTTGAAAAGCTTCCAGTCTCCAGAACTGTGACAAAATAAATTTGAGTTGTTTAAATTACACAGTCTATGGTATTTTGTTATGACAGCCCAACTAGACTAAGACAAATAGTGTGAAATTATAACTCCATTTCCTTTCCTAGGGTGTCAGAAATTAAGTCAATGACTTGGACTGTGGAATGAAATATTTGATCCTTGTTAAAGGGATTCTAATAACTTTGAGGTCATGAAGATGAGTGTAATTTTTAAAATCCTACTGGGTTGATGGGTGTCCTCTCCAATTAGGTGCATGCCCATTTCTGTTTCTACTTCTCAATCAAAACATGAACTCTTTTCATTCAAGCCTCAAGTTACAAGCATCATGGTTTAAGTCAACATCTCCCAAACATGAAAATGCTCATTTATCTTTAAAATGAGTTTTTTCAGGAGTGAAATAACTTAAGATAGCTCTTGTTAGTTTCAGAGAAGTTTTACTGATTCAGAATATCTTCAATATTATTACTTAGATTGTGTTACCAGCTTCTTATTTAACTGTTAAACTATACTTCTGATTGTATTATCTATGTTAGGTGAAGGAACTAAAAGTGACTGTTTCTTGGGCTACTTCCATTTAATGATGATCAGTTTTAATTCAGTTTAGCTTACTTCAATTGAACAAGTGTCTATGAAACACACACTGTATTCTAAATGGTACTAAAAATAAAAAAATGCATATAACTTTACATTATGCTTCTTATGAGTTAGATATTTGTGCTGAAACATCTACTGTCAGTGGCTCTTCTGAATAGATGAACAGATTTGCAAATTACTTACAGTTTCAGGTACAATCTGTGTCTATAATACAGTAATGGTAATTAGCCCAGCCAACGACAGAACCTACAAACTTGGCTTCATTAATCACTGACGGCACACTCACCAAATATTTAGGTCAGGATTATTGATTATTTTTTTCACTTTGTTCTTTTGCTTCAGGAGACTTCAAAGAATGAGAGATATTTTTCATTCTTCTATCCTGTGAAAGTAGGCAAGTTTGAATCTTGTGTGATTGCTTCATGAGGTCCTTAACAGTGTTTGTAATTTAGAGCCCAAAACAGAAGTTTAGAGTATCGAGATTCAACATTTGGTTATAGGGCAGAGGTTAATCCAGGGTGAAGGTAAACAGGCTACTGTTGAAAGTCAAGGGAGTTTAATTGGTTTGCCCTGAGGCAGTGAATAGTGAGGGAATATTTTAGTTGAAACTAGGATAGGGATATGTATTTTGCATTATCTGTCATAAGTTCCTCACAGATAACATCACCTAGGAGACTTGACAGTTTCCCATTTCCCACAGAAACATGGAGGGAGGATAAGCAACGGTCTTTCAAAATGGACCAAAAGGACTTAAACAATGAGCATTTCGGTGGCAATTAAAGTGGAATGAAAGTCATAGGAACCTTATAGAGATTTTCTCGTCACTGTAAGACTCTAGCCTAAGGGGGAGAGTCAAAATTATCACTGGTATTGGTCATCTTTGTGCTCTGACAAGTTGGAGCACAGAGAAAGATAGCATTTGATTTAGGAAAATGTGTAAAGTTGGACATTTCTTGCATCTGAGGGTTGTGGTGAAAAATGTGTCCATTATGAACTATAAAATGAAGATCTGTGCATTTTCCACTCCAAGTACATATACATAGGATTAAAATGAAGCTTTTAACAAGAGCATTAAGTGTGAGTATGGAATACATTTATTCTATGAGCAGAAAGAATTCCACTGAAGTGTCTGAGAGCTGATCTGACCCATATTGCATTGATTCCATTATATATTTGTGCAGCAATCACCCGAGAGAAATTCTAAGTGGTGCAGATAGTTTTGTCCATCAGGCTTTCATCAAATCTGTGTAACCTGAAATCAATGCATCATTTAAAAATACTTGGTTATTGTGGCCTAGGCAATAGGTTCACTGCAGAATACATAAAACAAAATTGTATTAAGACAATCTGATAGCATAATTGTCAACTCTTGCCTCCATGCTTCCCAACTCTCTTTTTCCCTGAAGAGTGAGCTCTCCATATCTTTTCAGGAAAACAACAACAATAAATGGTCCTGGCTGACAAAAGAGTAATGAGGAAATGATGGTCAATGAGATTATTTTGGTTGTACAATATCCATAGCATTTTAATCTGTAATAAGGGAGCCCCTGCAGAGATAGGTATATAGGACCACACTCCTTAAACTACGGAATATTTGTCTGATGCTCTGCCCCCATCCAACTTCTCTGCCTGGAATTTCCACCATCAGTGTCATTTTGGGGGGATAACAAATATTATGCAGAAAATCTGGAAGCTATTCAGATACATGAGCCTGTATGTTCTCTTGCAAGGTAGATGTCCTTCGTTTTCTTGTTCTACCTTCTTAACATGCAGGTAATATCAAAAGTAAAGGTCCTGAAAAACTTTCCACTAAAGGAATACGAAAAGATTAGGCAGAGGAGTAGACAACAATAAGAATAAGCTTCACAGTTTGTCAGAGGATTTGTCTCACATATCTTCAATAAGTCCTAAATATCTTACTTCAAAAAAAAATGCCTAAGGATGATTACTTCAATCGGCCTCTTTCGAGACAATATAATATTTGGCAGCTTGTCCTATCTCTCCTGCCTTTTAGTGACTTGTAACTGTTTGTATGAATAATTTATAGACAGCATAAATACCTCTAATAAATGCAAAAGGGAGCATATGGTGTGATATAAAGTCTTTGATAACTGGTGATATGAGCTATTGAAAGTTGCCTGATAAAAGAGGTTTTGTTGTTCATTCATACAATTCCATCAACAACAGTTTACAGAGAAGTGAATGCCTGATATCTAATTGTTTTCTTTGTGGTATGGATTCATTTCATGCAAAGATGCTAGAAAATGCCTTTCTTAAAGGAGACATCTTCCAGAGATTCTGCTTTCATGATGTATTCATTAACGCACCACAAGCAAGATTAAGAAGAAATAAAACAAGAGAGTGTGTATGTGTGTGTGTGTGTGTGTGTGTGTGTAGGGGGAATGTATGGGTATGTGAGTGTGTGTTTTTCATTTCCTTTTTTTCATATCTTTCCTATTTTGAGAGTTCACTTTGTCTTTAATCTTTTAATGCTACTTCTGTGTGAGGATTGCATGGAAGCTGTGTGTGGGTTACTGCTGAGTGTTTCTGAAGAGAGATTGAAAGAGCGTTTTTCTATTGCTTTTTCACTTGGTAAAAGTGTGAATTTTTCATTAACACTTCATAGGCTGTAAGTGAAATGTCCTTTTGAAAAATGATGAACAATCTGTGTCCCACAGCTACCCACCTAATCTGGTTAGAAAAATCTCTCTGCACTCACCGAGGGAACAATTTCATTTTATGTTTGCTAATTTTTTTACTATAAAGCATTGGAGACAAATTCTGGGTATGAGGGTCTAAGGAGAGCACACTATTCCTGCCTCCTTCTAAGCTCAGGGGCAAAGACCTTTTTACGGATACTCTGCTTCAGATATTGAGGTAAGCCCAACAGTGCCTGTTGCCAGAAGAAGATAGTTGCTCAAGTTTGTGTCTTTTTTTCCTATTACCTTAAGTCTTTCCTGTGAAAGTGTTAGCATAAGGCTAAAAAGTCCAAGGGAAGCTTGTTAATGCTGACGTTATAGGCAATAAAACAATATAGTTATAATTCAGAGGATGGGGGAGGGTGATTTTTATTTCCTACCTATGGCTCCCTAAACAAAATTAGGGAACAAAAGAACTGGAAAAGTAATCGGTTTCAGTATTATTACAGTACTCTGCTCTAAGCTCAAGCTGGTGTTATAATTGAGAATGGACTTCTATTATTAACCTGTATCTTCAGAGGTTTATAATTCAGTTATTAGTAAATACGTACAGGAACAGAAACAGCCTATAATGTCACATGGTATTATTCAATCTATACAAATTTCATTTGGTTTAATAAAGCAACTTACAGCATGGATTCTGGATCCATGCCTGGATTTAAATTTTAGTTCTGTCTTTTACAAGCTTTATCTGTACACTAGTTAATTCTCTGAGCCTTACATTACTTTTATGTGAAATGAAAATAATCAAAGTCCACCTACCTCAAAGAGTTGCTGAGAGAATTAAATAAGTTATGTAATATATTTAGAAGAGGTTCCTACACATTTGTGCACCACGTGTATGTTAGCTATTATTATTGTCAGTATCTTCCAAAGTTGATCAGAGTAAAGAGGGGAGGAAAAATATCGAAATAGGGAGGCTTTTCTTCAAACTATGCAGTCTTCACCAAGATCATGATAAATTTGTCTAGGGAAGACAGTATATCCAATTCAAATATGAAGCACTGCTCTTTTGGAGCAGCATCACTATGTATAATCCCTGGGTGTGTTGGAGCTGTAAAATAAGTCAACAATACTGCTACACAGGGTCATACATGTATACCAACATACATATAACCTCTAAGTCAGGTGCTTTACATACATCCTGTTTAACTTCATGGCAATCCTTCAACCCTGAGAAGAATGCATTGCTTTTCCTATTGTACACATGAAGAAACAGCAAAGGCAGAACAGGTGTGAATTTTCCAAGATCACACAGAAAATAGCACTACTGAGGTTTCAAACCAGGTCTCTTTGTCTGCAACTTTTTTTTAACCTCACCAACCTTCTGGAAAAATATATACATATATTTTAAGCAACAAAGTGCAACAGTATGCGTCTGTGAAATGAATGAACCACTGAACTATATCTGGAGTGTGACTTTAAAGAATGGAATATGTTTTTGTTAGTAAGGATTTCATACCAAGCAAGAATTTCAGACATAAAGGGAAAAGCAAAGCAGACTTTTTCAATACCGCAGACCTGATTCCAAAGGACCTTCTTTATATATCCAGTGTGTGAAAAGATTATTATTCTGACATTAGTGTTTCAGTCACTCCTATACACACATATGGGAGGACATCAAAATGTAAATAGGGACATCTATTATAGCTAAAGATTAAACTGAAGCTGATATCTGTAGCAGAAAAATAATTAGCAAGTGCACTAATCAGACTTTTCTACATTTTATATGAAAGATTAAATGTTTTGTGTATATGAAAGATTAAATGTTTTGTGTATATGAAGATTTATATTTTTAAGGCTGAAAGGAGACCTGCGCTTTGTTTGCAAATGTTGCCTTTTATTAATAAGCACTAAGGACTGAACAGTGCAGAAGAACTCAAGTTTTAAAGCCTAAGACAAAAAAGAAACAGACATAAATTTATAAATTAGTAAATCATTATTTTTTTCTATAGAAACCACACATATGTTCTCCAGCCATGATATGTATCTATTTTTTACTAGGTGGAAAATCTTGGCTTCATTCTACTAAACTGTCCCATATTACTCTATTATTTTGTAGAATCAAGTAATAAAAGTGGACTTTACTTAGTCTAGCAAATGTAAAAGAGAATTTAATGAAAGCATTTTCGGGGACATTCCAAAATACTTGGGAGAATCCAAGGTAAAGGAAACCAATCAAGACTTTTTAAGAGGTAGGGATCAGGGAAGCTCTGGAGACCAGCAGCAGGAATTCTTGAACTGGTTTGGGAGACAGAGGGCTCTCTGAATAATAAGACTGAGTGCAGTGATCCACGTTCTCTGTACTTGTTAATGCAAAATTCCACATTCCCAGCTTTGATTGGGTCCTAGCATTGTATATTCGATAACTGTTCCTAGAGAAAGGGGTGAGTGGGATATTGTGAGGGGCCAGCTCTCTGCAAAAACATCAGTTGCAAACGCTACTTCATTTAACACTACTATGTTGTCTTTTATTTTTCCAACATTATATTTTAAAATTTTCAAACACACCAAAAATTTGAAAAAAAAATTGTATAAGAAACAATAGGTGTTTTATGTACCACCTAGTTTCCATAATTGCTAAGATTTTGTAATGTTCGCTTTATCTATCAACATATACAGCAAACAGATACACACCACATTTACATTTTGATGAGTCATTTAAAACTAAATTACAATTGTCATGACACTTCAATTCTAAATAATTTAGAAAGAGCGCTTTCCTAACTACATACAATGCCACTATCACACATAAAGAAATTAGCTATTTCATATTACTTAATGCCATTACATTACTAAAAATTTCCCAACTGTCTTCTCTAATTCTACTTTTTAAATCAGAATCCAATGTAGGTTCATATATGAATTTATTTGCCATGTCATTGTATTCTATTTTCAATTTAGAATAGCCCTCTCATCTTGCTTTTTATTATTACTATGACAGTGACACATTGAAAAGGCCAGGCCAGTTACAGTATGGTCCTCATTCTGGATTTGTGTATGTGCCAGTTATTAGTTTATTGACTCTCAAATCCACATTCAACTTCAGTATCTCCTCTGAGATAAAGGACTGGATAGCATTTTCTTTTACAATGAACACGATTTTCAGCATTGTCAATAGAGGTTGCTGGCGGTCACACAGGAGAAAAATGGATTCTCTCTTTTCAAGTGTGCTGCCTTTTGGTTTTCTCTTTTTTTTTTTTTTTCTTTTTCCCCTGCTGCATGGTTGTTCAGAGATGTGAAGACATATTTGAAAACATCTGGTAGTTCCCTGCCCCATCCACATACCCAGTGTGTGCAGCTCCTCAGCAACTTCATAGCCCTGCCTCAGGCCCGATGACCACCTTGTCACTGCCCTTTCTCAGAAGACATTGCACACTCTAGGCCTTAGACTCTCAGCAATGGCTCAACTCCCTCTGTGAGCCAGCCCACTAACCCCATTCCCTTTCACCTGGGAAGTTATTTCCTTCTTTCCTAGTGACTGAAGGAAACTTCTTCCTTCTCCACTAGCAGTAGGCTACAACTGCAGCGTCCCCAACAAGGTGTCAATGCCAAGACTGGGAAGGACACTCCCACTTCCAGGGATGTCCTGTTTTGGGTACTCTCCCTCAAATGTAGAGTGTCTCTTAGAGATTTCTCCTTTTATCTTTAAAGTTATTTTCCATTAATAGCCCAAAAATTATTTACATTAAATTTACCCTCTAGATTTATTGCATGGCCTCTGCCTTTTGAAAGGACCCAGACTAATATACTCAGTTACTTTTGGTCATGTGGTATTATTTAATTTGTTTATCCCCAGAATTTCCTGAAAATTGAGATAAAATACTTTGTTAGATTTAAGTAAAACAGTTTTGGTGAAAATAATTTATACATGATATGGTATACTTAGCATTTCATCTTATAACAACACAATCACAAAACACTGTATTGTATCTTTATTAGTGATGCTCATTTCTATTGCTTTGTTAAGGTAATGATTGCAAAGTGTCTCCACTGTTAAGATACGCTTTCTGTTGAAATTAGCAAATAGGCTGGGCACGGTAGCTCACACCTGTAATCCCAGCACTTTGGGAGGCCGAGGCGGGTGGATCATGAGGTCAGGAGTTCAAAACCAGCCTGGCCAACATGGCAAAACCCTGACTCTACTAAAAATATAAAAATTAGCCAGGTATGGTGGCAGGCGCCTGTAATCCCAACTACTCAGGAGGCTGAGGCAGGAGAATTGTTTAAAAATGGGATGTGGAGGTTGTAATAAGCCAAGGTTGTGCCATTGAACTCCACCCTGGGCTACAAGAGCAAGACTCTGTCAAAAAGAAGGAAGGAAGGAAGGAAGGAAGAAAGGAAGGAAGGAAGGAGAAAGAGAGAAAGAGAAAGAAAGAAGAAAGAAAGAAAGAAAAAGAAAGAAAGAAAGAAATTAGCAAATAATCTGTGAAAGTTGATGCTTTGGGATTATGTGAATATCCCATTCTCCCCAAATATTTTACTAATAATTTTAGCATCCATTGATTATTAACTGAGTTATTTCATTGAATGTTGCAAAGTGGTGATTTTCTAACTCTATTTTATTTTATTTTTCTTTAATCATTAGTTCTTCTACGAAGAAGAGTGTTCCTTCATCATCTGGTAAAGAACTTTGGCAGAGTAAATGCATTTTCCCTTTCTTGATTTCAGAGTAATAAATTGATATCTAATAGTTTCCTTCAATGGTGGCAAAATTATCTCTCTGTGTCATTGGGTATCATTATAGCATTATGAATCTTTAGTATTTTAAAGGCAAAAATAATTATTCTTTATGATGCTTTTTTTTTCAAATTTGTAGTCATTTTAAAACAGTTTCTTTGTCATTTTGACTTGACACTTTTAGTCTTTGAGTACTTTCTCGGCTACTGCCATTGTAAGATGTTATAGGCTCTGGAATAATTTACTGTTACAAGCACTCTTCTTTTGAGTGAGAAATAACATTTAGAAATATGCTAGGTTCTAGCTGAGCTCACTGCTCGTAAACCATCATCGCTTGATTTTTGTTAGATCGTTCAGTGAATTTAAACATTGTCCAGTGTTGGTTGTAAATAACCCTTGGCTTTGGTTGTGGCTGTGGATGATATTCAGTACCTAGAGCCACAGGTAGCCTTAGCTCACCACCCACTGTTTCAATGTCACGGGTAAAGCCCAGGCTCTGACAGGCACCGTGAACCCTGGCCCAGATTCCCTGCCCCGATGCAGCAGATTGTGTGGTCTGATTTCTCACTTCAGATCCCTAACCATGTCTCCTCTCCACAGGACACCCAGATGCCCCAAGCCTGATGCCAATGCCTCCAGGACCTTGAAGATAAGCCACTTTTTTTTTTTTTTTTTTTTTTTTTTTTGAGATGGAGTCTCGCTCTGTCACCCAGGCTGGAGTGCAATGGCCCGATCTCAGCTCACTGCAACCTCCTCCTCCTGGGTTCCAGTGATTCTCCTACCTCCTCGCAAGTAGCTGGGATTACAGGAGCCCGCCACTAATTACACCCAGCTAATTTTTGTATTTTTAGTAGAGATGGGGTTTCATCATGTTAGTCAGGCTGGTCTCAAACTCCCGACCTCAGGTGATCCACCCACCTCGGCCTCCCAAAGTGCTGGGATTACAGGGGTGAGCCACGGCGCTGGCCCCCATCTTTCAAATAAAGCTTTTTGTGCAATTCAAATTCAAACACTAATAATGATTTTATGCTATTTCCAATTCAAATTGAACACTGGGGGCTTTTTTCTTAATTTACCTTAACAATGCGATAAAAAAGAGCATCACTAATAACGATACAATACAGTGCTGATTCCATTCACAGGGAGGAACCCTCATGAATTAATCACCTTTCAAAAGCCCTATCTCTTAATATAGTTGCATTGGGAATTAAGTTTCAATATAAATTTTGGAAGGGAAAGAAGTATTCAAACAATAGTATTCTGTCCCCGTGCCCCTACACAAATGCATGTTTTTCTCATATATGAAATATGTTTATTCCATCCCAATAGTACCAACATTCTTAACTTGTTTTAGCATCAACTTTAAACTCCAAAGTCTCATCTAAATATTATCTATTCAGATATGAGTGAGACTAAGTATGTCATTCATTCTAAGGAAAATTACTCTCCAGCTGTGAGCATGTGAAATCAAAGAAGTTATGTTCTTCTGAAATACAATGTTGGGACAAGCATAGGACAGCAATTCCGATTCCAAAAGGAAGCAATAGGAACAAAGAAAGGAATAATAGATTCCAAGTAAGTCCAAAACCCAATAATACAAACAATTTCAAATCTAGAGGCTTGAAAATAATTCTTTCTGTCTCCCAGACTCACTTTCCAGATGCACTGTGGCAGTGGTTGAGTACCCAGGTCTTCAGGGGGCCCCACCGTCATGGCTTTGCTCAGTGCAGCCTATGCAGCAACCACGGGTAACCGCCCAATTGCTTGTAGCTCTCCCAGGCTGGAGTTGCATACTAGTGGATCTACAGTTCTGTAGATCTTGGGGATGGTTCCTAAGCTGTGAATCCACTAGGCATTGCCCCACTGAGGATTCTCTGTGATGGTCCTACTTTTGTAGCATTTCTCTGCCTGAGCCCCAAGGCTCTTGGAGGCATCCTTTGAAATTCAGATGGAGGCCGGGCGCAGTGGCTCATGCCTGTAATCCCAGCACTTTGGGAGGCCGAGGCGGGTGGATCACGAGGTCAAGAGATCGAGATCATCCTGGTCAACATGGTGAAACCCCATCTCTACTAAAAATACAAAAAAATTAGCTGGGCACGGTGACGCGTGCCTGTAATCCCAGCTACTCAGGAGGCTGAGGCAGGAGAATTGCCTGAACCCAGGAGGCGGAGGTTGCGGTGAGCCGAGATCGTGCCATTGCACTCCAGCCTGGGTAACAAGAGCGAAACTCTGTCTCAAAAAAAAAAACGAAATTCAGATGGAGGTAGCCATGCCTCAGCAGCTCTGTGGACCTTCAGATTTAGCAACATATGAAGTTGCCATGGTTTATGGCTTGTGCCTTTTAGAGCAACAGACTGAGCTGTACCTGGCCCACTTTGGCCACAGTTGAAGTGGCTAAAAATCACTGCACTGGAATTCAGGTAGTAGAGACTTGAGGCAGTGTTGAAGAGTGAGCCTCAAGCTTTCATGGTCATTCTGTGCATTTTTCTTAAAACTGTTCTGGCCTCAATGTCCTGGTATTCTGAGCCTGTGATGCAAATGGTGGCACCAAAAATCTCCAGAATACCTTGTGGGTCATTATTTGATATGGTTTGGCTGTGTCCTCACCCAAATCTCATTTTAAATTATAGCTCCCATAATTCCCACATGTCATTGGATAGACCCAGTAGGAAGCAATTGAATCATGGGGGTGGGTTTTCCTGTGCTGTTCTCATGATAGTGAATAAGTCTCACAAGATCTGTTGGTTTTATAAAGGGCAGTTCCCCTACACACACTCTCTTGCCTGCTGCCATGTAAGATGTGCCTTTGCTCCTCCTCTTCTTTCTGCCATGAATATGAGGCCTCCCCAGCCATGTGGCAATGTGAGTCCATTAAACCTCTTTTTATCTTGAAATTACCCAGTCTTAGGTGTGTCTTTATTAGTAGCATGAGAATGAACTACTACATTCTTTCATTATCTTGAAGAATAACATCTGACTTCCTTGTATGATATTCATTTCCTTATCAAATATTCACTTGGCCATATCCTTGGTATTATCTTTCAGATATATATTTTTACTTTTCTTACATGTCCATGCTAAGAATTTTTTAAATCTTTAAGTGCTGCTTTCCTTTAGATTGTAATTTTCATCTTTAATTACTTCTCTCTTCTCATATTTTACTATAAACAGTCAAGAGAAGCCATGCAGGATTCTGAACACTTTGCTTAGAGATTTTTTCTGCCAAAATTTTAGTTTATCACTCTTAAATTCTGCCTTCCACAAAGCACTAGGATATGGACATACTTCAGCTGAGTTCTTTGCCACCTTGTACCAAGTATGGCCTTCCTTCCAGTTCTAATAAGATATTTCTCACTTCCATGTAAGACCTCATCAAAAGGGACCTCAGTGTCCATATTTCTGCCAGCATTCTGATCACAGTCACTTAGATAATCTTTAAGGAGACTGAGGCTCTTTCTACAACTTTCTTCTTCTTCTGAGCCTTCACCAGAATTGACCTTAATGATCCATTCATATCATCTAGACGTTTTCCAGCATGCACTTCAAAACTGTTCAGGCTTTTACCAATTACCCAGTTCCATAGATGTTTTCATGTTTACAGATATATGTTACAGCAACATTCCACTTCTGGTCCCAATTTCTGCTTTAGCCTTTCTGTGTTGCTATAATAAATACATGAAATTGAGTAGCTTCTAAATGAAAGAAATTTATTTTTCACATTTCAGGGGTTAGAAAGTCAAAAATCAAGGGGCTGGCAGGTTTGGTATCTAGTGAGAGCCCAGTCTCTGCTTTCAAGAGAATGTTGTTGCATTCTCCAGGGGATGCAAACTCTATGTTCTCACTTGGAAAAAGTGAAGGAAGGGCAAAAGGGCAGAATGCTGTGTAAAACTTATTTCATAAAGACCTGAACCTTATTTACAAAGGTGAAGTTCTCATGATCGAATCACCTCCTAAAGGCTCCACTTCTTTATATTGCTCCACTGTGGATTAAGTTTCCACATAAATTTTGGAGGGGGAACAACCATTCAAACCATAGCATCTCTTAATATATCTATATATAGATGTATGAATTTATATTTTAATTATTTACAAATTAGTTACTGATTGCCACATAATACATTACACCAAAACTTAGCAGCTTTAGGCAACAAACACTTAGGGCACATAGCTTCTATGGATCAGAAAAAAGCAGCTTAGCTGGGCATTTGTGCTTCAGAATCTCTCATGAGGTTGCGAATTGTTGGCCAGGGCTGTAGTCATTTGAAGGCTTAACTGGGCACTGGGGTTAGAGTTTATACCTCCAAGTTGAGTCTCAGACCTCAGTTTCTCACTGGCTGCTGGCATAAAGCCTCATTTCCTTACCAAATTGACCTCTGAGTAATCATTCCTAAGTCATCACATGTATTGCTTATGTCCCCTTAGAGAGTGATTGAAGAGGAAGAATGAATAGTGAGGAGCCACAATGCCTTTTAAGACCAAGCTTCAGAAATGGCACTGTGTTCACATCTACCAAATTCTATTTATTAGAAGCAAGCCACTAAATCCAGCCCACACGCATGGAGAAGGGAACTAAGCTTCATTTCTTGAAGAGAGGAATAGCAAAGTAACTATGACCATGTTTTAAATACACCACATTTGTTTATTCTATGTCATACACAAAACAGATTCAAATTCACCACATTTACATAACTAAACATGAAAATAGTGAGGTAAGCATGAAATTCCTTTGTAGTGTTTTTTCAATTTTTGAATATATACTATTAACAATGTATATTCAGTGTATTGTGTTCAAAGCCTACGAAGTAATTTTCTCTCTATGATTATGTTACTGATTTGGCATAGAGTTAAATTACCTTAATTTTTTCAGTGTTAGAGTTTTTTTATGCAAATCTGTTTTTTGATCAAATGCAATACATGCATAGTTCAGAATACAAAAAAAAATTTTAAAGTTATCTTCAGACACGTCTTTATCTTTGGCTTATCTTTTATATTTACTATTTACAATACTGTGTTTCTACAGAGAGCCATTGCCATTTTTATTTGTTTGTGGTTTATTCTCCTTTTATTTTGTTTTTTAAAATAAGCCTTATGAAAGTCAAACAGTAATTCTACTTTGATACTTTATAATTTTGTTTTTGGCTTTATAAAAGCCAAATGTTTACTAATTAATTTACATAGGAGCAGGAAAAGGACATAGCGACTCCTTTGTGTTCAGTAGTATGGTTAGGTTCCTCAGGTTGGTCGTCACGATGAGCAGCCTGCTGTTTTTAGATGTCCTGCCAAATAAACTGTTCCTTAGAGACATTGGACATGCCAAAGGCACAAGTGGTAGTCAGTTCCCTTTACACAGTCCTGGTTGATAGACCAGAAACAATTTCCTTTGACAGGGAAATCTATGCTAACTCTATTGAAAATTGTAAGACAGAAAAATGGTACATATTACTATACATTCCCTCTTGGTTAAAACTAAATTCAAGTTTTCTATGCATATTGTTCATGATGTATTTTAAGGTTAGAGCATTCATAAAGAAATTCCTGAATCTGAATATAGTTTGATTTTGTAGCTAATGGTTGAAGGGGTAAAAAGGATTACACATTAAGATGTGGTATTAAAGTTCATTTCTAAAAAAATTTTAAATCTATTTTTCAGGTAATTTTGAACAAAAAAGCATTAAATGGCATAACAATTTTCTGTTTTAATGATTATGGTGTTACTGGGATTAATTTATACTATAGAGAAATGATAAATACACGTCTTAGTAACAGGCTTGTTTAGGGAAAATGCCAGTGAATTACAAAAAAAGGTGCATGAAACTGTTTTTATTTCAGCATAGTTGTTATATTCAATGTTTCACTAAAGCAGCAACTAAAACCACAGCTTAAAGTGATTGGAAATTTTGCCTGTTTTGAATCACTAAGAATGACAAACAAGTTTAAAGGGACTGCATATCATCAGTTATGTGTCTCTCTTCTTTTCTCTTATTCCTTCTTCACTTTTTTCTTTCTCTCATTTGTTCTTCATTAATTTGTCAATTTCTTTGTAATCTATTCATTTTGCTGTTAATTTGTTTATTTATTCATTCATTTACCTATTCATTCATTCATCCATGTAAAGTAACATCTGCTTTAGTGTAGACCAGTACAATAGCAAATAGCATCTTAATTTGTTCCCTGTTCCACTCTTACACCAATGCAAAGCATTCCCCACACAGCATACAGTGACCATTAGAAAGTAAAAATTATATTGTTTCCTTCCTCTGCTAAATACCCCTCCAATGGCCTCCTGTATCACTCAGGAAAATTTTAAATTTCTACAATGGCTTACTTAATTTGACACCTTGCTCTCTTTCCAACTTCATTACCTTTCACTCCCCCTTGTATACATTGCTTTAGTCACACTGACTTTTTTTTTGCTGTGCCTCAAAAAACACCAACATCTTTCTATGTTAGAGACTTAATACTTGTTATTGTTACTCCTTTTACCTAGAATGTACTTCCCTCAAATCTCAGCATTGATGGCTATTATCATTTTTATCATTGCTGAAATGCCACCTCAGAGATGCCTTTCTGACTACCCTGTCTCAAGTTGCCTCCCATTCCTGCCTATCATAACATTGTCTTCTTAGCATTCACTACTATTTGAAAGTGATTGTGCATATCCCTAAACAGAATGTAAGATCTCTGAGCACAAGGAGTGTATCTATCTTCTTTATCATTGTATTCTCAACACCCAAAAAAATGCTGACACATAGTAAATTCCTAGTATATTATAACGATTGGAGTAATGTATGAATGAATACTTCTGTTCCAGAAACAATCATTGTTAACATATTGGACATTTTGTATGGTCATAAGATAACAGAATGAATGAAATTGTAATAAACAGCACGATTCTAGTGATGAGACACAAATACAACCAAACAATTAGCACATACTGTGATAGTGACAAAACAGAATTCTATCCTAAGGGCAAGGCAGCTTAGAGAAAGGAGGATATTTCGACTAAAAAAAAAAAAAAACAGAATACTTGTCTTGTTTGCAGAAAAGCAAGAAGGCCATTTTCACTGGAATAGACAGTAAGAGGCTATGAACTCAGCGTCATGGACAGAGGCTTGGATGTCAAACCAAATTGTGTTTATGGAATTCCAGTACTGTAACATCTTTCAAATGCACTGTTTAAATTAAATGGCAAAGAAATATATAGTGCTGAGAAGTGTTTGAACTCCTTGAAGAAAAAGACATCTTTTATGTTCTTTCTTTATATTTCCCAAGGTGCCTATCAGAGCATTAAACACATAGCAAACACTTGATGATAACACACGTTTGGATTACTAAAGGCACAAGCAAATGTAATACCCTATTTTTCCATCTGTTTAACAGCTCATAAGCCGCATGCTTTAAAGCACACTTTTAGCTGAGGTGGAGTTCCTCCTTCTATAGGAATATTTCATCCAGCCAATAGGAGAGGGTAAACTGAAGATCTCTTTCTCTTTCAAGAAAGCTTCCTTTCTATTCCACTTGTTCTGCTCACATGGCCAGTCTTCTACTGGAAGACAGAGAAGCATGCCTCTTATCAGTTGATTTCTTAGCTTGTTTTCCAATTATTATCACTATGTAACAAAATGTGGGAAAAAATAAGCATCTTACACAATCATTTATTTTGCTTGCAATTTTTATGAGTCAAAAATTTGACAAGGCTTTGGCTAAGCAATTATCATGTGGGATTGATTTTGCCGTTGAGGTAGATGTCAACTTGAAGCTGTAGTCATCCCAAGGCTTGACTGAGAAAGATGTCTAGGATAACTTATTCACATTGCCAGCAGTTGATGCTGGCTGTCAGCTAGAATCACAGCTAGGGTTTTTGACTGCAGTGCCTGCATATGGCCTCTCCAAATGGTCTGTGTTTCCTTATAACATGAAGGCTACAAGGTAGGTAGAGACTTCTAGAATGATAGCTGTGACAGTTAATATTGAGTGTCAACTTGGCTGGATTGAAGGATGCAAATTATTGTTTCTGGGTGTGTCTGTGAGTGTGTTGCCAAAGGAGATTAACATTTGAGTCAGTGGGTTGGGAGAGGCAGACACACCCTCAGTCTGGGTGGGCACCATCTAATCAGCTGCCATCGTGGCTAGAATAAACAGGCAGTTTCCTCTTTCAGGCTGGTCCTGAAAGAGCAGACCTGCTTTGTCTTCTGGCCTTCTTCATCTTTCTCCCATGCTTGATGCTTCCTGCTCTTGAACATCAGACTCCATGTTCTTCAGCTTTTGGGCTCTTGGACATCATACACTAGTAGTTTGCCAAGGGCTCTCGGGCATTCAGCCACAGACTGAAGGCTTCACAGTCGGCTTCCTTACTTTTGAGGCTTTAGAATTCAGACTGGATTCCTTGCTCCTCAGCTTACAGACAGCTTATTGTGGGATTTACCTTGTAATTATGTGAGTCAATACTCCTTTATAAACTCTCCTTCATATATATATATATATCTATCCTATTAGTTCTCTTCCTCTAGAGAACCATGATTAGTACAGATTTTGGTACCAAGAGTGGTTCTAGAGGAACAGAATTTTAAGAATGGATTTCTTTAGTTGGTTTTGGGGTTTCTGGATTTGGCTACTTAATATGATTAGACCCCTAAGGACTCTACTTCTAATAGTATGGAGAGCACTGACAGTCCTTAGTAAGAACTGTTTAGAGAGTTATGCAAAATAAATACATTTGATATCCTGATTCCCTGCTTATAAAACGCAAGGAGTCTAGTGACTCTATACATATATACATAATACTGTTGACCATATGTGGAGAACCAAGGAATATAATGAAGTTGGTTGGTTGCTCCTAAGTTCGCTGAACAAAGTGACAAAAGAAAAGGATGAGCTCAGGGATTCTAACTCCTGGCTCCAGAAGCACATACTGAGCCTCAAGTCTTCTAAGATTGCCCTGAATGAGAGTCTTTTCTCCTGCAGACAAAGGGCTAAAATTACAGAAAATCAGACAAAACCTCTTATCATAAGAGTGGCTGACCTGCAACAAATGGTGCATGCTCAGTCTTGCCAAGTGTCTACTGTTAAAGTGAGGACATTGATTGGAAAAGAATGGGATGCTACAACTTGGAATGGGAATGTGGGGGTGGACCCTGATGAAGCTGGGGACACTAAGCTTGTCACCCTGGCCGGAGTGCAGTGGTGCCTTCTTGGCTCACTGCAACTGCCACCTCCCAGGTTCAAACAATTCTCCTTGCCTCAGCCTCCTGAGTAGCTGGGATTACTGGCACCCACCACCACAACGGGCTAACTTTTGTAGTTTTAGTTAGATGGGGTTTCGCCATGTTGGCCAGGCTGGTCTTGAACTCCTGACCCTATGTGTTCCAGCCTCCTCGGCCTCCTGAAGTGCTGAGATTACAGGCATGAGCCACTGCACCCACCCTGGACAGAGCTTGTAAACTCTGATGAAGCCTTTTTTTGCCAGAGGAAACAGCCTCCCCACTCCCAGTGGTGGCAACAACCATCCCCCACCCATGCTGCCATCAGCCTTTCCACCTTTGTCTGAATAGATTAACCCTGCACTGCCTGAGGCAACAATGATGGCCTCCCCTAAAGCAGTTGCCAGTAAAAACAATGCTGATTTTTCTCAGGATCCACCCCCAACACCCCTGTTGGCTCCTAGACCTATAACTAGACTAAAATCCTGGCAGGCCCCTAGAGGTGAGGTTCAGAGTGTGACACACAAGGATGTGTGCTACATTCCAAAAGAATTGCTTGAGTTTTCTAATGTATGTAAGCAGAAATCTGGAGAACAGTCATGAGAATGAATATTAAGGGTGTGGGAAAATGGTGGAAGAAACATAAAGTTGGATCAGGGTGAATTTATTGATATGAGCCCACTAAGTAATGATTCTACATTTAACATTGCAGTTTGGGGACTTAAAAAAGGTTCTAATAGTTTATTTGCTTGGTTAGCTGACATATGGATCAAAAGATGGTCCACTATGAGCTAGCTGAAAATGCCTGGTTTCCTTTGGTTTAATGTAGAGGAAGGGATTCAAAGACTTAGGGAGATTGGGATTCTAGAGTAGATTAGGCACTTTAGACCTACTTATCCCAGCTGGTAGGGTCCAGAAGACACTTCACCAATACTTTGTGAAATAGACTTATGAGGGGAGAACCTGCATCCTTGGAGAGCTCTGTTACTGCTCTTCTCTATATGCCAGATCTTACAATGGAAATCATAGTCACTAAATTACAAAACTCAAATGCAATGGAAATAATTGGATCCGGAGGTGGCAGGGGGCAAGTAGTGGCACTCAGCTGTCAAAGGCAAGGTGGGCACAGTTACCGTAATTAACAGTAGAGGAAAAGCAGCAATCAGAATAGTCTGACTTGTGTAGAGCTCTGGCATAGGGTAATTAATCATTGTATTTCTAGAAGTTAAATTGATAGAAAGCTTACAGCATTCTTACCTAATGTGTATAAGCAGAAAGCTTTCAGGTTGAGTGGACAAAAGACTAATTGAATTATAAAAATAGAGAATCATAACTCCTCAATCAATGTTCACACCGGAATCAGTTTACAGGCTTAGAACCTCTTGAATAAGGGGGAAGCCAGGTCCCCTTGAAGAAGGACCCTACCACACTACTGACAATTTATGCTGTTAATCTTTCTTCCATCCTTCCCTGAGGAGACCTCTGGCCTTTTACCAGAATAACTGTGCACTGGAGAAAGGGGAATTATCAGACTTTTTGGGGACTACTGGACATTGACTCAGCTGATGTTGATTTGAGGGGACCCTAAATGTCATCATTGTCCTCCAGTTAAAGTAGGGGCTTTAGAGGGTTAGGTAATTAATGAGGTTTTAGCTCAGGTTCAAGTTACAATGGGTCCAGTGGGTACCCAGATTCATCCTGTGATCATTTCCCCAGTGCCAAAATGCATAATTGGCATAGACATACTTAGCAGCTGACAGACTCCCTACACTGGGTTCCTGACTAGTAGGGTGAGGGCTATCATGGTGGGAAAGGCCAAATGGAAGCCATTAGAGCTGCCTCTACTTAGAAAAACAGTATATCAAAAACAATATCACAATCTTGGAAGGAATGCAGAGATTAGTGCCACCACCAAGGACTTGAAAGATGCAGAGGTGGTGATTCCCACCACATCCCCATTCAACTCTCCTATTTGGCCTTTGCAGAAGACAGATGGATCTTGGAGAATAACAGTGGATTATCATAAGCCTAACCAAGTGATGACTCCAATTGCAGCTGGTATACCAGATGTGGTTCCATTGCTTGAGCAAATTAACACATCTCTTGGTACCTGGTATGCAGCCATCGATTTGGCAAATGGCTTTTTCTCCATTTCTGTCCATGAGAAGCACCAGAAGCAATTTGCCTTCAGCTGGCAAGGCCAGCAATATAACTTTACTGCCCTATCTAAGGGGTATATCAACTCTCTGGCTTTGTGTCAAACTTTTTCACAGAGAACTTGATCATTTTTCCCTTCCACAAGACATCACACTGGTTCATGCATTGATGACATTATGCTGACTGGATCCAGTGAGCAAGAAGTAGCAAATGCACTGGACTTATTGGTGAGACATTTGCATGACAGGGGATGGGAAAAAAAATTGATTAAAATTCAGGGACCTTCTACCTCAGGAAAATTTCTAGGGGCCTAGTGGTGTGGGGCTTGTCAAAATATGCCTTCTAAGGTGACCAATAAGTTGTTGCATTTAGCCCGTGTTACAGCCAAGAAAGAGGAACAATGCCTAATTGGCCTACTTGGATTTTGGAGGCAACACATTCCTTATTTGGGTGTGTTACTCTGGAACATTTATCGAGTGACCCAAATGGCTGCCAGGTTTGAGTCAAGTCCAGAATAGCAGAAGGCTCTGCAATAGGTCCAGGTTACCATGCAAGCTGCTTTGCCACTTGGGCCATATTACCCAGCATATCCAATGGTGCTTGATATGTCAATGGCAGATAGAGATGCTGTTTGGAGCCTTTGGCAGGCCCCCATAGAAGAATCACAGCAGAGGCCTCTAGTATTTTAAAGCAAGGCCCTGCCATCTTCTGCAGATAACTATTCTTTTGAGTGACAGCTCTTGATGTTTTACTGGGCCTTGTTAGAAACTGAATATTTGACTATGGGCCATCAAGTCACCATGTGACTTGAACTGCCTATCATGAACTGGCTGCTTTCTGACCTATCTAGCCATAAATTTGGGCATGCGCAGTAGCTTTCCATCATCACATGGAAATGGTATATACATGATTGGGTTCAACAGGTCCTGAAGGCACAAGTAAGTTACATGAGAAAGTGGCTCAGATGCCTATGGTCTCCACTCCTACCACCCTGCCTACTAACTCCCAGCCTGCACCAATGGCCTCATGGGGAGTTCCCTATGATCAGTTGACAGAGGAAGAGAAGACTAAGGCTTGGTTTGCAGATGGTTCTTGAAGATATACAGGAACCACTTGAAAGTGGACAGCTGTAGCACTATAGCTCCTTTCTAGGATATCCCTGAAGGACAGTGGTGAAGGGAAATCTTCCCAGTGGGCAGAACTTTGAGCAGTGCATATGGTTGTGTATTTTGCTTAGAAGGAACAATGGCCAGATGTTTGATTGTACACTGAGGTGGGTGTAGCCATGGTTTGGCTGAATGGTAAGAGACTTGGAAGAAGCATAATTAAAAAATTGGTGACAAATAAATTTGGGGAAGAGGTATGTGGATGGAACTCTCTGAGTGGTCAAAAACTGAAGATATTTGTATCTCATGTGAATGCTTACCAAAGGGTTACCTCAGCAGAAGAGGATTTTAATAACCAAGTTGATAGAATAACTCATTCTGTGGACAACACTCAGCCTCTTTCCCCAGGCACCCTGTCATTGCCCAGTGGGCCCATGAACAAAGTGGCCATGGTGGCAGGGATGGAGGTTACACATGGGATAAGCAACAAGGACTTCCACTCACCAAGGCTGACTTGGCTACGGCCACCACAGATTGACCAATTTGCCAGCAGCAGAGACCAACACTGAGCCTTTGATATGGCACCAGTCCTTGGAGTGATCAGTCAGTTAGTTGGTGGCAGGTTAATTATATTGTGCCTCTTCCATCATGGAAAGTGCAGTGGTTTGTGCTTGCTAGAATAGATACTTACTCCAGATATGAGTTTATCTGTCTTGCACACAATGCATCTTCCAAGACTACCATCCATGGACTCACAAAATGCCTTATCCACCATTGTGGTATTCCATGCAGCATTGCCTCTGACCAAGGCACTCACTTTATGGATAAAGAAGTGTAGCAGTGGGCTCATGCTCATGAATTCACTCCTCTTAACGTGTTCCCCATCATCCTAAAGCAAGTGGATTGATAGAACAGTGGAATGGACTTTTGAAATCACAATTACCATTCCAACTGGGTGACAATACTTTGCAGGGCTGGGGAAAAGTTCTCCAAAAGTCTGTGTATGCTCTGAATCAGCATCCATTATATGGTACTCTTTCTCTCATAGCCAGGATTCACAGGTCTAGGAATCAAAAGGTGGAAGTGGAATTGGTACCTCTCACAATCACCCCAAGTGACTTAGTAGCGAATTTTTTGCTTCCTTTTCACGACATTAAGTTCTGCTGGCCTAGAGATCTTAGTTCCAGAGAGAGGAATGCTGCCACCAGGAAACACAACAATGATTCCATTAAACTGGAAGTTAAGATTGCCACTTGGCAACTTTGGGCTCCTCCTACCTCCAAGTCAACAGGCTAAGAAGGGAGTTAGTGTTTGCTGGGGTGACTGACCTGGACTCTCAAGATGAAATTAGTCTACTACACCACAATGGAGTTAAGGAAGAATATGCGTGGAATACAGGAGATCCCTTAGGGCATCTCTTAGTATTACCATGTCCTGTGATTAAGGTCAATGGAACAACTCAATAAAGGTAGGACTACAAATAGCCCAGACCCTTCATGAATGAAAGTTTGGTTCACTCCAGCAGATAAAAAACCAGGACCCACTGAGGTGCTTGCTGAAGGCAAAAAGAATACAGAATGAGTAGTAGAAGAAGATAGTCATCAATACCAACTACAACCATGTAACCAGTTGAAGAAATGAAGACTATAATTGTCATTAGTATTTCCTCTTTATTTTGTTAAGAACATGTTTCTACATGTATATGCTTGCTTTTAAGAAACTATTTTCATTTTATTTTCTTTAGCATGTGACAGGATTTATTGACTTCATATCAGCATTTAAGTGTTGTTAACTTTATGTAACAACATTTAGGTTAAGAATTAGTGTGTTTCCGGTTGTATAAAGGATAGCTATATTATGTTAGGCATAGTTATGACATTATTGTCTTTATTTGAAGATTATATATAGTTTCAGGAGATGTATATGGGTTTAAGTTAACAAGGGGTGGACTTGTGATAGTTAATATTGAGTGTCAACTTGACTGAATTGAAGGATGAAAAGTATTATTTCTGGTTATGTCAGTGAGGGCATTGCCAAAGAAGATTAGCATTTGAGTCAGTGGCCTGGGAGAGGCAGACCCACCGTTAATCTGAGTTGGTATTACCTAATTAGCTGCCAGCATAGCTAGAATAAAGCAGGCAAGAGAAGATGGAAGGGCAGACTTGCTGAGTCTTCTAGCCTTCATCTTTCTCCTGTGCTGGATGCTTCCTGCCCTTGAATATCAGACTCCTCTTTCTTCAGGTTTTGGACTCTCTGACTTACACCCATGATCTTCCAGGGGCTCTCAGGCCTTTGGCCACAGACTGAAGGCTACGCTGTCTGCTTCCCTGCTTTTGAGGGTTTGGAACCCAGACTGGCTTCCTTGGTCTTCA
This sequence comes from Aotus nancymaae, assembly GCF_030222135.1. Lineage (NCBI taxonomy): Eukaryota > Metazoa > Chordata > Mammalia > Primates > Aotidae > Aotus > Aotus nancymaae. The sequence goes on along the minus strand of NW_026988415.1, from coordinate 57,327,107 downwards.
GGTTGTAGATGGCCTATTGTGGGACTTCACCTTGTGACTATTTGAGTAAATACTCATTAATAAACTCCTTTTCATATATACATCTATCCTGTTAGTTCTGTCCCTCTAGAAAACCCTAATACAATAGCTTAGAGCTCCAAATATTAGTCTTCATGTAAGATACAACCTAGATCACCTCATATATTCTCAGAAGCCAAGGTGCAACATTTCCACTGCATCTTAATAGTATATGAGTTTATACTTTTTCCCAAAGCAGATTGGTCAAGATAATAATTTGTAGTCACACAGAAAAAATAATCCAGGTATGGTTTTGATTAACATTTGCAGTTAAGTTAGGTGTTTAATACGTTTTAATAAATTTAATAAATATGTAGATTATGTTAATGATCTGTCAGGCTTAGAAGTGTTATTGCATTAATGACAATTTTTCCAATTTTTTTTTTTTTGAGACAGAGTCTTGCTCTGTCACCCAGGCTGGAGTGCAATGGTGCAGTCTCAGCTCACTGCAACCTCCACCTCCTGGGTTCAAGCGATTTTCCTGCCTCAACCTCTTGAGTAGCTGGGATTACAGGCATCCACCACCATGCCTAGCTAAATTTTTCTAATTTTCAAAGATAATATTTTATTCACTTTAAATACTACATCTATTTATGCAGGAACTCTATTTATTAAAAATTCCTATGTCCATGAATCTTCCTTTCTTGCCCGTTATGCTCCTAAAAATAAAACAGATTTATTTGAGTGACGATACAAAATGTACCTCTTAACTGCAGTTTTGCATCTCATCTCCCTCAGGGTTTACTTATAGGAGTGTTCATCCACATTTTTCTCTTCTAGGTAGAGCCATGGATATCAGGATTGCAATAAAGCAGAGTCATGACAGATGTGACAGTGACTAATTGTAGCTGATGCTGGCAATGTGGCAAAGGGATTTTCTCATTAAAGCTAAGGGTCAGAGGAAGATTTGAGAATGAGAAAGCAATGTAATGGGGTCAGGGCAAAGTGACCACTTTAGCCTTGAATCAACCCAAGTGGAAAATTGCTTGAAAAGCAGGTTAGCAATTTCAACGAAGAGTGAAATACAGTATAAAAAAGCTTTTAACAGATGCGTAGAGATGATCACACACATTCTCAAATAGCCTTTAAATTATCGTTTCTTACTTTCCAATGAAAGATTTTTTCAATGCCTTTTATAATAATTTTTTCACTGTCTTTCAATATAATTACATGAATAATTAAATTTTGCTGATTCTCTCTCTTCATTACCTTTGCATCAGCTTCCTGTTCTTTACATCCATTGTCATTATCCTAGTTCAGACCCTCAATTGATCTTCCTTCGACTAAAGCAATCATCTCCAACTGGTCTCTCCACTTCCATGTTCTCTTCTCTTTATAGTTTATTATTTCTCTCTACCAAAAGCTTAAATGGTACTGTAATACCTACCAAATGAAAAGTAAACTCTCTAGCTTTTCATTGAAGGCCCTCCACAGTATGACCTTATTCTACTTTCTTCTAATCTTAACCTCTGTGACTGCTGTGCAAATGCTCTATGCTCCAGTCTCATATAAATATTATGTATTCAGATGAACTCTTTTCCAATGTTATTACTTTTTGCATATTTAGTTTTACATCTCTTTATATTCAAATCAAATGCTTATTCCTTCGTGATGCCTTCACTGATTCTTTCCAGCTAGGCTAATTTTTGTTTCTATGAACTCTCATAGCATTTTATCTCTTATTACATATATCAAACTGCACATGATACTATAGTAATCTTTGTACTTGTCTCATCTGGTTCTCTTCCATTGTCCATTTCCCAGTGTGTACCACTATTGTCCTCCAGTCTTCATCTTATTTATCCTCTGGTAGCATTTAACATTGTTGACCTAATTCTACTTATTAAAACTCTCTTTTACTGGAGCCCACAATGATGTATTGTTATTTGTATCTTCTGAATGATTATTCTCATCTTCTTTGCACAGTCATCTTGTCTAACTAGTTATTAAATGTTATATGTTTTCATAGTTCAGTCCTAAGTGCTCCAATCATCCTATACTCTCTTCTAAGGCCACTTTTCCCATACCAATGGCTTCAATGCATATGACCTGCAGATTTACATTTCTAAAAGAGATTAGCCAGGTAATTTCTATACCTTCATATTCAGCTGATGATTTTGCATCTCATCTTGAGCATCATAAACGACAATGAAACTCAACATAACCAAAACCAAGTTTATAATATCGTTTTACCCTCAAATGTATTTCTCTTCCAGTATTCCTTGTCTTAACAAATGACAGTGACATCACCCAGTTCTACAATTCAGATCATCTCTACCACCTCCCTCTCCCTTACTTCCCATAGTCACCTTGCCACCTAGTTTTTACTTACTACACTACAAATCTCTCTATTTCTTACTATGTCCCACTAAAAACACACTGGTCATCGCTAGCATCAGTTCTTGCTGGGACTGCTCTTAGAGACTTCTAATAGTCTTTCCTCCCCTATCAGGGACTCTCATCTATTCTGCACACTGTATTTAGTTTACGTTTTGAAAACATAAATATTATTTTCCAGCTAAAGCTCTGAAATGTTTTGCTAATGTTTTTAGAATAAACATATTAACACTGTTGTAGCCTTTTTCCAAGGCATCATGCCATTTTCACTTTACCACTTGGCCATTTCCCATGCTGCTCCTTCTGCCTGGAATATGCCTCCCAGCTTTTTTTTCTTTTTTTTTTTTTTTAACCAGATTAATATTTCTCTAACATATCTTGGTTAATGTGTTACTTTTATTAAAAATAGTCGTTCCTGACCTCCTTAACCTGATTATTTCCTTCTATTATCAGTGGTCACTGCACTGTGTGCCTCATTTTATAACATTTGTCACAATTGCAATTTTATATCAATTTACGTGATTATTAAACTAATGTCTTCATCTCTCACAAGACTGTAAGCTTCACTGCATAAGGGATGAGATGTATATTTTTCACCTTTGTATTCCCAGCACCTGGCAAAATACTAAAACAAAATGGACATTCAATTACTATTTATGGAATAAATTAATTCCATCTACTAGAAATTATATTCATTCATTCAACAGGTATTCTTAGAGCATTTATTATTTTCCATGCACTGGCATGCAGCAGTTTTATCTTTGTCTAGTCTATAATACTTTGATACATGAATGAATGGATGAATGTGAAGCCGTTTATCCTACTAGACCTTTAATTCTCAAATAGAAGCCTTCATAATATGAAAAATTAAGGAGCCATGAGTATGTTGGTTCTACATCTTGAAACTTCTTTACATTTTATTTTATTATAATACTATTTTATATGTAAACATCACTTTACAGTTTTAGTCATTTTCACATATGTCCATTTGAGTCTCAAATAATTTTCATGCCTTCTTAGTACATAAAGATTAAGAGGTTCAGAATGATTAAATTATAAGTAGAAATTGACAGAGACAAGATTAGAACCTAGGAGGACTAGTACAAGCTCACAGTCCAGCTTTTAGTTACTATAAACTCATCCTACGTAATTAAAGGAAAGCAAAGTCTATTAAAGAAGACATCTTCGTTTCACAAAAAAATGTTACCGGTAGCATGTTGAGAAAATTGTGAGAATTGCTGGTTTAAATGTTGCTACATGTAGTGGATATTTGTGTTGCCTTCCCTTGCAATGTGCACACCTGATGGCTTTCTACCATCACACTTTTTGTCTTGAATTCCATTTGCACTGCAACTTAAAACCAATATACATTTATAGGTTTAACCTGTCTCCCATGCTTAGAATAAAAAGGTACAGGATAATCTTCAAAAGTAGTGGAGAAAAGAAAGACTATATTCAATCAAAATATGCCACAAATTATTCAATATTAGTAATTTTTGGAACATGTGACTTATATTACCTGACAGAGAAGATCGCAAAGGCTACCTTTATTTATTTTTCCATTTATCAACTCCAGATAAGAACATAGAAAAAAAAATAAAAGTGATAGCAATGAAAAGATGTATTAACCAGCTTTCCAAAAGTGAATAGCTTCAGCTTACTATTTCTTTTTGAAAGGCATAACTAGCTAGGTTGTATCTAATGTACTTCTCTTTAATTATACGTCCAAAATGGATTATGCTGTGAAGAATAAAAACAATACAGAAAAATTAAAATAATATTTATATAATTAATGATGATGGGTTTAATTATTTGAAGAAATATTTTGATCTCCAGGCAATCTCAACTTTAATATAATTTTAGCTCTTTTAGAAAGGGCTTTTACATTTTTTTCAGAAGCTAATTAAGACTACACAAAATCCTATAGTCAAACAACCATAATCTGAATCCAACATTACTTAAAATACTATTCTGAGTATTTTTCACAAATAATCATTAAAATTGTTGAGCGATCTGAATGTCTTCCTTTGAAGTATTATTCCACCTAAAAAATGTCACAGGGTTTTTCAGGGCAATGCTCAGAAAAACTCTCTGTATTTTGTTTGTATATAATAAATATGTGAGTATGAGGCTAAAAAGTCAGTGTAAAAAACTTTCAAAGAATCAATGACTTGTTTTTCTACTTTTATTTTCGTTTCAGGGATACATGCATAGGTTTGATACATGTGCAAATTGTACATTATTGAGGTTTGATGTAAATGATTTTGTCACCTAAGTAGTAAGCATATTACCCAAAATATAGTTTTTCAATTTTCAGCCTCCTTCCACACTGCACTATCAAGTAAGCCCCATAATCTATTGTTTCCCGTTTGTGTTCATGTGCACTAAATATTTAACTCCCACTTATAAGCAAGAATGTAGAGTATTTGGTTTTCTGTTCTTGTGTTAATTTGCTTAGGATAATGGCCTCCAGTGTTAAAGTAAGCTAAGTATGTCCTGAGAAGGACTCCATATTTCTACATTTGAGTCCTTTTGGATGAACTGTAACCTAGCTTAGTAGTCAGATAAAATTTAAAACCTAACTTAATAGTATGCACCTGTAACAATGGCTGAGTGTTTGCCAATCTCCTCAGCCATACTTCAACCACTCATAGACTGCTGAATGTTTGTACTGCTTTCAAATAAGGCAAACGATGAGCTGTAACCAATCTCACTGTTTCTGTACCTCACTTCTGATTCCTGTATGTCACTTTACCTTTTTTGTCTATAAATTTGTTCTGACCACAACGCACCACTGGAGTCTGTGAATCTGCTGTGATTCTGAGGGCCTCCCAATTCACCAATTGTTCATTGCTCAATTAAACTCTTTTAAATTTAATTTGGCTGACATTTTTCTTTTATCAGATGGTGTCAGAAGCGGGATCTGAAGTAGAGCTACTAGAGACCTCCAGGAGTGCTGAGTGAACACACAAAGTACCTGCAGGACCCATTTGTATCCATTGATCTCTCAAAGCAGCTGGGAATTGTGGGTAAACTCCCTCTTGGATTTCAGGCTCCAAGGATTTCTTTGAGCAAATTTCTGATCCAAACTGTGCTTGGAGTTGTGACAGAAATTGGACTGGGTCCAGGAAAAGATTTGATAAGGTTATTAATTGGCTTGGATTCAGTTAGAGGCCTATAACATCTCACTGGGTCAGAAAGGAACTGGTTGTAAGCAGTAATGTTGCTGGAGTTATAAAATTTGGCTTTTGAAAATTCACAGGGATTTTTGTGAAATAACCTTTTGCTTCATCTTTTCTTTTTTTTGCACATTTAGGTAGGAAAAATCACTGGCTAAGTTAATCGTGAGAACCTGAGGGTAAAGCCAATATTTTAAGTAAAAATGACATCCTTAATTTCTGGAAAATCAAATTCAGCATGATGTTGGCTGTGGGTTTGTCATAGATGGCCCTTATTATTTTGAGGTTTGGTCCTTCAATTGCTAGGTATTTGAGAGTTTTTAGCATGAAAATATGTTGAAGTTTTTAAAAGCCTTTTCTGTGACTATTGAGATAATCCTGGGATTTTTGTTTTTATTTCTGTTTATATGATGAATCGTATTTGTTGATTTGCATATGTTGAACCAATCCTTACATCCTTGGAATAAAGCCTACTCCATCATAATGAATCAACTTTTTGATGTGCTGCTGGATTACATTTGCTAGTACGTTATTGAGAACGTTTGCATTTATGTTTCTCTGGCATATCGCCCAGAAGTATTCCTTTTTTGTTGTGTCTCTGTCAGTTTTAGTATCAGAATGATGCTGGCCTAATAGAATGAATTATGAAAGAGTACCTCTTTGATTTTTTGGAATAGTTTCAGGAGGATTGGTACCAATCTTCATAAGTCTGGTAGAATTCAGCTGTGAATCCATCTGATCCAAGGCTTTTTTCTGGTTGGTAGGTTTCTTATTACTGATTTGATTTCAGAACTCATTATTTGTCTGTTCTGGTAATCCATTTATTCCTAATTCAATCTTGGATGGTTATATATTTTCAGACATTTATCCATTTATTCTAGGTTTTCTAGTTATTGTGCATAGATGCGTTCATAACAGTTTCTGAGAATATTTCATATTTCTGTCAGTTGAAATGTAACCTTTGTCATTTCTGTTAGTGTTTATTTGGATCTTCTCTCCTTTTTCATTAATCTAGACAGTGGTCTATCAATCTTTATTCTTTCAAAAAACTAACAGTTGGTTTCACTGATCTTTTGTATGGATTTTTGCATGTTTTTAATACAGCTCTGAATTTGGCTATTTTCTTCCACTAGCTATGGGGTTGAATTGCTCTTGTTTTTCTAGTTCTTGTAGGTGTGCTATCAGGTTGTTAGTTTGAGATCTTCCCACTTTTTGATGTGAGTGTTTGGTGCTACAAACTTTCCTCGTAATGTTGCTTTATCTGTGTCCCAGAGATTCTAGTATGTTGTAACTTTGTTTTCATTAATTTCAAATAATTTACTTATTTCTGCTTTAATTTTATTGTTTACACAATAGTCATTCAGTAGCAGATTGTTCAGTCTCCTTGTAATAGTGTGGTTTTGAGAAATCTTCCTGGTCTTGATTTCCATTTTTCTTTTTTTAATTCTGTGCTCCAAGAGTGTAGTTGGTTTGAATTGGGATTTCTTGAATTTGTTGACAATTGCTTTCTGGTTGAGCATGTGGTCAAATTATAGAGTATGTGCCATGTGCAGATGAGAAGAATATATATTCCCTTGTTAGGGGGAGTGTTCTATAAATTTTTTTAGGTCAATTTGGTCAAATGTTGGGTTTAGGTCTTGAATATCTTCATTAGTTTTCTGCCTTGATGATATACATAACACTCAGTGAGTTGTTGAAATCTTCTGCTATTATTGTGTGGTTATCTAAGTCTCGGTGTAGGCCTCTAAGAACTTGTTTTGTCAATCTAGGTGCTCCAATATTGGGCGCATATACATTTAGGATAGTTAAATCTTCTTGTTGAATTGAGTTCCTTATCATCATGTAATATGCTTCTTTATCCTTTTTGATCTTTGTTGGTTTAAAGTCTGTTTTGTCTGGAAGAAGAATAACAATCCCTGCTCCTTGTCGTTTTCCATTTGCTTGATAGGTCTTTCTCGATCTCTTCACTTCAGTTCTGTGCATGTCATTGTCTGTGCAACAGGTATTTTGAAGACATCGTACAGTTGGGTCTTGCTTCTTCATCCAACTTGCCACTCTGTGCCTTTCATGTGTGGTGTTTAACTTGATTACTTTCAAGGTTAATTTTTATATGAAAGGATTTTATTCTGTCATCATGATGTTAGCTGGTTGTTATATAAACTTGATTGTATATTTGTTTTGTATTGCCATTGGGCTATGTAATTAACTGTCTGTTTTTGTGATGGCATGTAATGGTCTTTTGTTTTCATGTTTAGCATTCCCTTAAGGACCTCTTGTAAGGCAGGTCTGGTGGTAATAAATTTCCTTAGTATTTACTTGTCTGATAAGGATTTTATTTATCCTTCATTATGAAACTTAGTTTGGATAGATATGAAATTCTTATTTGGAATTTCTGTTGTTTAAGGATGCTGAATATAGGCTCCCAATCTCTTCTGACTGTAGAGTTTCCAATGAAAGTCTCACTTTTAGCCTGATGAGGTTCCCTTTGTATGTGATCTGTCCCTTCACTCTAGATACCTTTTTTTTTCTTTTCACACTGACCATAAAGCATCTGATGACCATGTGTCTTGAGGATGGTCAACTTGTGTAATATTTTGCAGGGTTTCTTCAAATGCTTCTTTCCTCAGCATGGTCTTTCCTGCTGTTAATACTTCTAATTGCATTATGAAATTTTTGTAGTGGGTTTTCCAGCTCCAGATGACCATTTTGCTTCTTTCTTAAAATGTCTCTTTTTTCTTTTAGCTCTTGTATCTCTTTTTATTGGATTCCTTAGATTCTCTGGGTTGGGTTTTAACATTTTCCTGAATCTTGATGATCTTTATTGCCATCCAGATTCTGAATTCTATGTCTGCCATTTCAGCCATTTTGTTATCATTAAGATCCAGTGTTGGAAATCTAGTATGGTTATTTTTATGTAAGAAGACATGCTGGCTTTTAGAGTTAACAGAATTCTTGTGCTAGTTCTATCTCATCTGTGTGAGTTGATATATTTTGTTTAATGTTTATAGTTGCTCTTTTTGGCTAGGGATTTTTTTCTTTTATATTCTTTGTGCCCTTGATGCTTTTACTGTGGTATGAGCTGGGTGTGTTCTTTTGCCTTTCTTTCTGGATGATTTCAGGCAACCAAGGCTTAGTTCAACACTTCTGGGTTGCATGCTGTAACTCTGTAGGTCTAGGACCAGGCTTCTGCTTTTTCCTCTGGTCTCTTAAGTTTAAGCACTTTCTGCACTGGAGGGTCCAAGGTGTTCCCAGTCCACTGGCAACAATACTCTAATGGGAGTGGGGGGACTGAAGGCCAACACACTTTGGTGAGAGATGGCAACACAGAAGGGGTTCCCTTATGCATGTGTGCTACCAGGAGGACACCAATGGATCCCTCACGTGTGTGTGTCAGTGGTTGGGATGGCAGTGGGGTGGAGGCAAATTCAGCATGTGTATGTGTGCCAGGAAAGCAGCAGGGTGATGTGCATCAATGAAACAGTGAGGCTCAGGCCAGTGTGTAAGCAAAACAGTGGGGGTAGGCTGTGGGTGAGTGTGTACCTGTGAAGCAGTGGAAAGAGATTATGGGTGAATGTGTGCTGGTAAAGCAGTTAGGGGAGGGCTTCAGGTGGCTGTGCACCTGTGGGGGCCCACCTACAGAAGCTCTCTGACTGTTAGGCAGGGTCTGCTAGCAAAAGAGCTATGGTGGTGACCTCTGGCAACTGCCTTGGCTAGGCAGCTGAGGCCATGCTGCAAGTGGATGCAGCCAGGCTGGGAATTTGTGATAGGCCAGCAGAAAGGGGGACACATATATCAGATTGGCTTAATTTTATAGGCAAGATAGCTCTGCTCTGTCCACATTCATTAGCCAACAAAGGCTTAATCCAACTAGAGGGATATGGTGAGCCTTGGGGAATGGGCACCAATGGCCATGCTCCTCTTCAACTGTTCTTATTCCAAACTCTTTGGGCTTCATGAAGGTTGGAGTTCATCTCTGTCAACTCTCTAGGCAGTTCTTTCTGCCAGCTCAAATGTCTAAATGTCCATGGGGGCCATGGCATCTCCTGCAGCTAGGATTCTGGAGGTCTGAGGTAAGAGAGTGCTGCTCCAAGACCATTTTACTTACATTTTCCCCATGAGCTGTTCAGGGTCAGGAATTCATCCTGTCGTTCAGTAACACCATGCAGGGTTCTCAGTTTCCTTCTCTTTCAGTCCAGGGTCTGTGTTCTCCTTCCCTATACTATCAATGCCTTCTTTCTGAAGATCTTTTGGGAATGCACCGGTCTTCTTGATGGTCTGTCTGGCCTCTCAGTGATAGGAGTTCCTCCTGTCAGCATCTAGTCAGCCACCTTATCTCCATGTTTAAGCATTGACTTTGAACCTGTAGTTATTTAGTAGCAGTTTCATATTAAACACTTAAAATTCTATGTCTAATGAATTGGTAAATATTCACTATCACATTATCATTATTAATATTAATATTATTTTGTTTCCCTATACTCTCCTCTGTCTTTTAATATATTTTTTTAAATTTCTGCCTTTATAAAATACTGTGTGTCCATTAGTGGATAGAAATGCTTAATTAAAGAAGAGGGTCCATTGCTCTAGCTCTTTATAGAATGTATTATTTTAAGTAATAGAGACAATTGGTATAATCACTAATGTCTTGCATAATTTCCCACTTCCTTGATAAAGTTTCTAAACTGCAAGCTTTTGAATATTTTATTTTCTGAAGTGATGGTTTCACCCATTTAATTTCTTTGGTTTCTGGATGATGCTGTAACATAACTTGTGAAATTTTAAAGGACAACTAATGGCTTCTTCTGAATGTATTTTACAGTAGAAAAATCCTTGGATACAATTAGTTGTAAAATAGCAAAAGTTGATTTTCTCTCTAAATTCGTAGTACAGCTGAATGTTAATTGGATGTTACATGACAAAAAGGATAACTGAATTAACCATTGATCTTTGATTTACTTTTGTTGGGTTATACTTGTGTACGATGGAAATTTTGAACAAATTGCAAACTCTGCTTAGAATGTATCTGTAGTTTAATACAATATTCAAATAAATGCATCAAATTTTATTTAATTTTTATTTTCTAATGTTCTGGAAGTCAGATGGTCATTAATAGCAATTTATAATATCATCCCCAAATTCAATTGTTTTTAATAAAATTATGGCCTTTTTTAGTCTTTCAAAGACAAATCATGCTTTAAAATCTTTTCAAAAGTTCAGGCTGAGTTACCTGAGAGGATGTGCTTTAGTTCTATGTGTGAGAGAATAGGAAGCTTTTTATTGGAACATTACATTGATTCCATGTTTTCTTATAAAATAAGGGTAAATGTATTTGGTACAAAATAATACATTTCTTTTATTATTATTATACTTTAAGTTCTAAGATACATGTGCAGAATGTGCAGGCTTGTTACATAGGTATATACAAGCCATGGTGGTTTGCTACACCCATTAACCCATCATCGACATTAGGTATTTCTCCTAATGCTATCCCTCCCCTAGCCTCCCACTCCCTGACAGGTCCTGGTGTGTGATGTTCCCCTCCCTGTGCCCCTGTGTTCTCATTGTTCCACTCCCACTTATGAGTGAGAACATGCAGTGTTCAGTTTTCTGTTTTTGTGTTATTTTGCTGAGAATGATGGTTTCTAGCTTCATCCACGTCCCTGAAAAGGACATGAACTCATCCTTTTTTATGGCTGTATAGTATTCCATGGTGTATATGTGCCACATTTTTCTTTATCCAGTCTAATATTGATGGGCATTTGGATTGGGTCCAAGTCTTTGCTATTGTGAACAGTGCAGCAGTAAACATATGTGTGCATGTGTCCTTATGATAGAACAATTTATAATCCTTTGCATATATACCCAGTAATGGGATTGCTGGGTCAAATGGTATTTCTGGTTCTAGATCCTTGAGGAATCACCACACTGTCTTCCATAATGGTTGAACTAATTTACACTCACACCAACAGTGTAAAAGTGTTCCTATTTCTCCACATTCTCTCCAGCATCTGTTGTTTCCTGACTTTTTAATAATCACCATTCTAACAGGTGTGAGATGGTATCTCATTGTGGTTTTGACTTGCATCTCTCTACGTACCAGTGATGATGAGCTTTTTTTCATATGTTTTTTGGCTGCATAAATGTCTTCTTTTGAGAAGTGTTCATGTCCTTTGCCCACTTTTTGATGGGGTTATTTTTTTCTTGTAAATTTATGTTATTTGTAGATTCTGGATATTAGCCCTTTGTCAGATAAATAGATTGCAAAAATTTTCTCCCATTCTGTAGGTTGCTTGTTCAATCTGATGAAAGTTTCTTTTGCTGTGCAGAAGCTCTTTCGTTTAATTAGATCCCATTTATCGATTTTGACTTTTTGCTTTCGGTGTTTTAGTCATAAAGTATTTGCCTATGCTTATGTCCTGAATGGGATTGCCTAGGTTTTCTTCTAGGGTTTTTTATGGTTTTAGGTCTTATGCTTAAGTCTTCAATCCATCTTGAGATAACTTTTTATAAGGTGTAAGGAAGAGGTCCAATTTCAGTTTCCTTCATATGGCTAGCCAGTTTTCCCAACATCATTTATTCAATAGAGAATCCTTTTCACATTGCTTTTTGTTGTTATTGTTGTTAGGTTTGTCAAAGATCAGATGATTGTAGATGAGTAGTATTATTTCTGAGGCCTCTGTTCTGTTCCATTGATCTTTATATCTGCTTTGATACCAGTACCATGCCTTTTTTGGTTACTGTAGCCTTGTAGTATAGTTTGAAGTCAGGTAGCATGATGCCTTCAGCTTTGTTCTTTTTGCTTAGAATTGTCTTGGATATATGGGCTCTCTTTTGGTTCCCTGTGAAATTTAGAGTTGTTTTTTTTCTAATTCTGTGAAGAAATGCAATGGTAGCTTGATGGGGATAGAATTGAATCTATAAATTACTTTGGGCAGTATGGCCATTTTTATGATATTGATTCTTCCTAACCATGAGCGTGTATTGTTTTTCCATTTTTTGTGTGTCCTCTCTTATTTCTTCGAGCAGAGGTTTGTAGGTCTCCTTGAAGAAGTCCTTCACACCCCTTGTAAATTGTATTCCTAGGCATTTTATTCTATTTGTAGCAATTGTGAATGGGAGTTCACTCATGATTTGGCTCTCTATTATTGGTGTATAGGAATGCTTGTGAGTTTTGCACATGGATTTTTTTATACTGAGACTTTGCTGACGTTGCTTATCAGCTTAAGGAGATTTGGGGCTGAGATGATGTGGTTTTCTAAATATACAATCATGTCATCTGCAAACAGAGAGTATCTGAATTCCTATCTTTCTATTCAAATAACTTTTATTTCTTTCTCTTGCTTGACTGCCCAGGCCAGAACTTCCAATACTATGTTGAATAGGAGTGGTAAGAGAGGGCATCTTTGTCATGTGCTGGTTTTCAAAGGGAATGCTTCCAGCTTTTTCCCATTCAGTATGATACTGGCTGTGGGTTTGTCATAGATAGCTCTTATTATTTGGAGATATGTTCCATCAGTACCTAGTTTATTGAGAGTTTCTAGCATGAAGGAGTGTTGAATTTTATTAAAGGCCTTTTCTGCATCTATTGAGATAATCATGTGGTTTTTGTCATTGGTTCTGTTTATGTGATGGATTATGTTTATTGATTTGCATATATTGAACCAGCCTTGAATCTCAGGGATGAAGCCAACTTGATCATGGTAGATAAGCTTTTTGATGTGCTGCTGGATTCAGATTTCCAGTATTTTATTGAGAATTTTTACATCAATGTTTATCAGAGATATTGGCCTGAAATTTTCTTTTTTTTTTTTTAATGTCTCTCCCAGGTTTTGTTGTCAGGATGACACTGACAGACCCTATCCTTCTTCTTTTTTCCCCTCTGTCTCTAGGTATTTCAGCTATGTTGGTCTCCCATGCAATGTGGATTGAGTGAAACTGTAGTTGGTCACTTGAGCAGTGCCCCAGTAGGCTAGGGGAGATGGTTGTTCTCCCTACTTTCTCTTTGTAACGGGGTACTCATGAACCAGGGAGTTCCCTCTTTGTGATGATCTGTTCTGGCCTGGGAGATAGGGATGATACAGGATAAATGAACCTATTTTCCCTATCCTTGTAATGTATTTTTTCTTCCACTGTATTGCTATAGCTTAGGTGGAGTCCTGAGCACTTCCACAGTTATTTTCATTCATAGATAACTGTCAAATTGCTGCTCTTTGTGAGGTCAAGTAAAACCGTAATCTACTAATCTGCCATCATGTTACAAGGAAAAGCATGTTAATACAATATCAAAGTGGCTAAAAGTGGAACTAATTAACTCAAATATTGAAAGCATAAAACCATGTATAGTTCTTTATCCTATTACCAAATGGACTTCAAAATTATGATATATTTTCCAAGCTTTATTATTTACCAATTATTCTGGTTTTAATATTGTATGTTTTCTTAGGAATATCCAAATTTTCTGTGACCTACAAATTATAATTATAGGAAAGGAAATTATTTATTGAGCAACTCTCAGGGTTTTTTTGGTTTTATGATCCACTTAGAAGTCTGAGGCTTCAAATAACTTTTGTTTATGTAAGTTATACCAATTGATATTTCTCATATCAGTAATTTAAAAGATCAATTTTGGAAGTTATTTATTTATTAGAAAAAATCAGATATCCCAGTAGATTTTAATATGAACCAATATTTTTATTAAAAATATATGTATATTCCAAAACAAAAACTAAGGAATAGAGTTTCATATTTCAGTATGAAGCATAAATTCTTTAAGCATAATTTTCACTTATTATGCAGAATAATAAAAATATATGTATTCAATTGTCAAGATTTGGTAAAATTGGTAACTGTTATTCCTTTACAAAAGACATCCATAAGTACTGGAATAAATAGTTTTTTCCTTCAATGAATGCATGCTGATGAAAAATACAACTATTACTAAAACAATTTAACAGTTTTGTGCCACTATCTTAATTCATGCTAAGATAAAGTTTTAACCATCACTGCTTTTGCATTATCAGTGCAAATAACAAAATAGTTAAAAAAAAAAAGCAAATAGTTCAATTTTGATTTTTTGAGTTCCCTAAAAATACCTCACAAATTGATAAATGTCAATGGCTTCTAAACAATAGTTCTTTCAAAAGGAAAGGAGTATTATCAATTGAAGTGTATTCTAGCTCAAAGATGATCTTTACACAGTACATTGAATACATATACATACATGTACTCATTCTATCTTCTATGTTTGCAAAACAAGAGTTGCATCATTAGAAAACATATAGATGAAAAGCACCAGATCATTATCACAAACACTTTTAGGATTTTAGGAAAACTGGTTTGGTCATAAATTTCAAAATACCTTCTCAAGCATCAAAGATATTTTTAGTCACCAACATAGTTCATTTCTAAGTTTTTAATATATGGAATATTTTACAGTATATAAAATAACATCATTAGCCAAAGTAGTTAATTGGTCAACATTACCTTCTAAACTTTTGGATTCATAGCATGCTGAGAAGGATCTCTGGGACAGAAATAATGATGCAAAGATAGTAGTACAAAAGGTTTATTGATGATTAACACTTGTGAAAGGGAAGAGGAGGAAGCAAATTTGGAGAGATAAGACATCAGACTGTGATGCAGACCTGAAAGTCTTCATGACCTCAATGGGAAGTGCGGTAGCAAAGACTGACTATTAGACCTACATTGGGCAGAAATGGCCAGGCTATGGTATTAATATTTCCTGATCATTTACTGGGAGTCACCTTGAGAAGAATGTGACCTCAGCCTAGGAACACAAAAGATTTACTGGAGAGTGATGCAGAGAGAAACCATCAGACAATGATGTAGACCTGACAAAGTTCCTGCCAGCCCAACAATGGGATTTACAGCAAGTATTGTCATTAGAGAAGTCTCATATTGGGCAGAAATAGCTATACGTCGTTCTTGTTTAGTCTTTGGCTCAGATCCTCTTCAACATGAGCATGACCTTGGCCCAAAAGCTGAAGCTTTCTTCTGCTGAGGCCTCTCAGAGCTGAAGACCATAAGCTAACCACACACTTCAAAGCAGGGTGACCAGTCCATTTTATGAGGGTCATCTGACCTCTGCATCTTAGTATATAATGCAGATCTTTACCAGTAAACTTGAAATCAGATAATAGTATGTCTATCTGTTCACTTAAATAAAATAGTGCTGCATGACTTTAAAATATTGGGAAAGGAGAAAAGGAGCTCTAATATTTCTTAAAGCTACTAAAAATAACTGACTATAATATATTCTTTCCAATGAATTGACACTTTAATAATGTGGATGATTTCTTCAGGAACACAGTTGGAATCAGAAAGGCCATAATTACTCTATAATATTTCTGAGTCTTAAAAGAATCATATTGGACAACTTTATAATGTGGGGATTGTCTTTGTAATTGCCCTCCAACCTTTTTAAGAACTTTAAGAATGACCATGTATCCCACATATTGTACTGACAAGTATTTGATCATGTTTCATGATTGCTGGTGCATTTTATAAGGAATCCTTAAAAGCTTCAAAACAGAAGCTAAAACTATACTATGCTCATTGACCTTTTGCCATACTATGTTGTTTAAATCTCTTGTGCAATGAGATAATGATTTTTCTTTCACAAATTGGAGAGCACAGCTTTCAATTTAAGAAGCAACAAAAATAACAACACCAACAAATGTTAGAGTGAGTTCCCAGAAACAAACTAATATGTCTAGAAATTCTTCACTGATTTTCTAAAATATTGCTGGCCAGTTTTCCAAAGTGCTAGTTGCATTGATGTTCTTGACATGTTGTGTAAACAACAGACATCTAGTCTTCCAGTCATATGGAACTACATTTATGAAAAAGTTTTATATTTATATATATATATAGAATTGCAGCAGTAAAAGATGGCTGTAAGGCTATATTTGCAAAGGCTTACTTCAACATATATATAAGATTAACTCTTTGGAATCACCTGCTTAAAAATTACTTACCCAAGCTGGGGTAGAGAAATGAAGTGTTCAATCGTGATAATTGTTTTCAGTTCAGGAATTTATATCGCTGCCCTCTAGAATGTACAGTACTATTCAGTAAACAAGTTCCTAGTTAACAAGTCATCCTTGTGTAATGCTGGTAGCATAAATCTCCAAAGAATGACAGGAATGAGATAAAGCGTTAATTATATACTTGAAAAACTTAAGCTCAGAAACCCTCTTCATCCTTGATGCCTTTGACCTTGATGATGAGGGTGTGCTGCAGAACCCAGGACCTATTGTTAGAGAACTAAACACAAATACACCTGGCCAAGGAATCAGAGAAACTGAAGAAAGATTCTGGGACAAGTGACAGCAACTGCATGCCCAGCTACTGCCTCACATTAAGGAAGAGTCAGTGGATTAGTATCTGTGTGTATTATAAAATGGCTGCTGTCTCTTTTCTGACCTTCGGTTCTCACCAGAGAAACTCCTCATAGTTCATCTTAACCAGAAACATTACAACAAAAGAGAATTATGGGAAATGTAATTCAACTAGCAAAGTTGATACATTATAAAGGCATTATACCATCTCATGTTAAAATATATCTCAGCCAAGAAAAACACCCAAATAAACAATAATCAAAATATTATAATAATAAAGTGCTTTGCACCTGGAGTATACATAGTCAACATTTTTAGCCAGAAGAGTGTAATACTACAGTGTCAAGTGGAGCAACAGAGCAACACGAAAGCTAAAGGAGAGAATAATGGAAAAGCCACAAGGTTTGTTTTCAAGGTGTAAACTATTTATTGGAATGAAAGAAGGAATAATATTTATCTCATCTCTACTTGATGGGATGTGCCAGTTATCAATGTAATGCCTCTCAATGGCAAATTCATTTTTCAAAATGTGCTATAATGGGTAGGTGTTTTATTTTTTAAAAACTTTTTTATTATACTTTAAGTTCTGGGGTACATGTGCAGAATGTGCAGGTTTGTTACATAGGTATACACGTGCCATGACAGTTTGCTGCATTCATCCCCCTGTCATCTATATTAGGTATTTCTCCTAATGTTATCCCTCCTCAATTCCCCCACCAATTCCCCCACCCCCTGCTATCCCTCTCCTAGATGTCCCACCCCCTGACAGGCCCCAGTGTGCGATGTTTCCCTCCCTGTGTCCGTGTGTTCTCATTGTTTAACACTCACTTATGAGTCAGAACATGAGGTGTTTGGTTTTCTGTTCTTGTGTCAGTTTGCTGAGGATGATGGGTAGATGTTTTAAAGCATTTCTTCTTTACAGTCAATGTTAGGTTGGACTTTCTTAGTAGATGACACTGGACGGACATTGTGGAATTTAGGGATTTTTTTTTGCTGGTTCCCATGGCTGTAGCATCAGTCAGTGGTATGAGAGAAAAGACATTTAGTGGTTGTCTGCCCTAGTCATACAATCAGGACACATAGTGTCTGAGGGGCTTTGTAATCCCAGCCGAAACTGATAATCACCTTTTTGTAGCTGTATCAACACTAACACTCCATGCACCAGACAACCCACTCTAAGTCCCTGTGCTTGGCTGTCCCCCAGAAATTCGTCTTCTCTGACCCTTCTAATACTGTCACTTTTTAATATGTACACTGTATTTTATGGCCATCTCTCTCAGCAGCCATATTAATAATATTGCCCAATGAACAATGTGGATCTCCAGTGAGTGATTTCTTTATATCTGAAATGCATATTTTTACAACTGTTGGAAGATATATAATGACAAGAGAAGAAACAGGCAGGCACAAAGCAGGCAACAAAAAATAATAAGCATATAACTAGACCTCAGAAACATTCTGAAACCAGGAACAGATGTTCTCTCTACTCATTTTATTCCTTTCCTAATTGGATTAGATTTTTCTTATTTTTGGTCACTATAGGTGGTCATGATGAATGTAGATATTCATTCCTTATGTGTAGCGGAATCTGATTTTTACTTGCCCCCTGAAAGTCAGTAAAATTTCCAGTATGAATTAGAATATGCTGTGATAGAAGATGTGTAGGGTTGTTCCTGTCCATTACTTCCAGCCCCATCTTTGCCCCATTGCATTGAAGTCACGTAGCCACACCAGTATTACTTCTTCTGTTAACAACCACATTTACAATAATCAGAATAAACAGAGTAGTTTTCAGAGAATGTATTAGTGAAAATTTTGAACTTAAACAGTCTGAGGAGAAAAAAATTGTAATACTGATGGCTTTGATCCTGTGTAATCACAATGGAATCGGGGTCACATCCAGAGGCATTTTGTGCCCATACCATAGTCACTCTTTAGAAAAAAAAAACAGAGTTCTTATTTTTGCCACTTAATTCTCAGTTTTGTGCACTTTTCAAACACACACAAGAAATATATTTCATAAGTTCACTGTCATTCTGTGAAAAGCAAAGAGGAAAGGGAAATGACAAACACTTATTTTCTTGATTTTGTCTTTTTCAAAGTTTAATGGCAAGGACGTATTCATTTGACAATTAACTGTAGTCCAATTTATTTACATGATATTTTTCTGTTTTGCTGTGGTGAATATATATAATATAAAATGTATTATTTTAATCATTTTGGAGTGTATAATGTGATGATATTAATCACATCCACGTTGTTGGGCAACCATTACAACCATTTCCAGAATTTTTTTTTAAATCTTCCAATACGAAAGCTCTGTACCCTTTAAACAGTAACTCCTTTTTCCCTCCTCCCAGAAGTTCCTGGCAACTACCAATCTACTGTCTATCTCTATGAATTTGATAGTTCTATGCACCTCATAAATGTGAAAACATACAGTATTTGGTTTTTGTTATTGTTGCTGTGACTGGCTTATTTCATTTAGCAGAAAGTCTTCAAGGTTCATTTGTTTTAGTATGTGTCAGAATGTCATTCCTCTCTAATGCTGAATTTCTGTATGGTTCTTTTTCATAATTTCTATTTGTTGATATTCTTATTTTGTTCATATATTATTTTTCTAACTTCTTTTAGTTCACTGTATTTTCCCTTAGCTCTTTGCACATATTTAAGATGGGTATTCTAATATTTTGTCTAGTAAGTTGGTACACATGGACATAAATATGGGAAAAATAGATACTGAGAATAACTAGAGTGGAGAGAGAGAGGGGGGATCAAGGGATGAAAACCTCTATTGGGTGTTATGCTCACTACCTGTAACAAGATCATTCATACCCCAAGCCTCGGTGTCAGGCAATAAACCCATGTAACAAACCTGCATATGTACCACCTGAATCTAAAATAGAAGTTGAAATTATTTCTTTAAAAAGTCTGATGCCTGTGTTTCTCAGTGACAGTTTCTGCAGATTTACTCTGTTCTTTTTAATGGGCCATGTTCTTCTGTTTCTTTGAATATCTTGTGCTTTTTTTGTTGAAAACTAGTGGATTAAGAAAACAACTTCTCCCAGTCTTTGCAGACTGGTTGTGGAAATTTTGCTAATTAAGAAGGTGAGTTCAGAGTGTTGGAACCAGCCTATGGTGAAAGCTTAATGTCTTCTGTGGTCTTTTCTGGGCATGTGTCTTACCTGGGCTAATATGTGTACTATATTTTATTTCACTCATAGAAATTGCTGTCTTCGAGTGTCTTAAATTTGCAAGGAGTCACACCCTAGCTTTTTCTAGGAACCACACACTCTATTGTACTCCTCTACCCATCATCTCTTGCCACGGGGGTCTACAGCACTGCTGCAGCTTTGACATTCTTCAGTGTCCACTATTGCCTTCCAGGCCTTACATTTTTCAGTGTTCACTATTGCCTTCTATAGCTTACATTGGTGTGAGGTCCCAGCTACGCTCCCTTTTTCTTTATGAGCTCTGAGACAGAAATCAGTCTCTCAGGCAGCCCAAATCTAGGTTAGAATGTTGCAAATAAGTTTTTCTCTGCTTCTTCAGGCCCCTGAGAGGAAACCAGGGATTTGGCAACTTCCACCTGACGGCACCACACTGCACCAAAGAGTGAGTAGGGCAAGTGTGAATAAAGATGTCCTGATATTTCCTACCATTGAAACGTGGCTTCTTGATTAGGCATTTGCTTGGTAAGTTTCCTAGTCCACCATTTTACTGGCATCACATCTCTATTTACATAATTTTAATCATAACAAAATATAAAGAAAATTCAAAAAAGTATGACAGACAACATGAACATCTTTATAAGAGCATTTGTTATGGAGAAAAAGTAAAGTACATATATTTGATATGTTTATTATGATTTTATTTTTACTTTAAAACTACTGCTTTACTTAACTTTGAAAAAGTTCTCATTTATCAAGCTGAAATATTTATGTTATGGGGACCACAGAAAAATCAATATATATCTTTGGTATTTGCCCTTAAACGTGTTTCATACTGCTTTGATGGAACTTTAGGGCATGAACCTTAAATCACCAAAATGATAGCAAGCCAACATTAAAATAAAATTCAGGGAAAGCACTTCAATTGGAAGATATCCTTTACCTTCTGAGCTTGTGATTTCCTTTAGGGGAAACATGGATAGAACGGTTACATTCTGAAAGAGGTAAGTTTAGAAAGTCTCTATATTTAAACCAAAAGAAGTATGTTAAAAGAAACTATTACATCAGGATGTTTAGGGAGACCTTTAAAAGACTCTTCTAGGGTCACTTTTGGACTTAAGCATTTTTATCTCATTGATTTTAACTTGCACATGCCTCTAGCAGTAGAAGAAATCAAAATAATTTGAATCTACATTGTATTAAATGTATATTTGTTTAACATGTTATTCCAGTTTTAACCATTTAAAATATGAAAGCATAAATGCTTAGAAAAAAATGGGCTCAAAATTAATAGTTGTTCCATTTTACTTGCTTCCAGATGTTTAGTAATACAACACTTAACAATAGTAAAATAATTTAAATACTATGCAATATGCCATGACATGCATTAAAGCAAAGAATACTTAAAAAGTAAATGAGATCAGATAGTAAAGCGATAATGTAGCTGAAAGAAACTCATTAAAGAGAGTATAGAAAGAAAACCGAGCCTACTAACCAGCTTCCTTGTTTCTTTTTAAACTAATGTAGTTTATGATGTTAACTTTGAAATGAGCACCCCCATGAAAATTGTGACCATAATGATGTTTAAATGTTGTTTAAATTAATCATAAAATAGTTTAAGATAATTACCTTATGCTTTTGTAATTAGTATGCCAAAATTTTAATTGCAGCCTGCTACTTGTATAATATTTTTGTTATAGGAAGATATTTGCTACAATCATACAGACATATATTAGCAAAGTCACAAATGAGTACATGGAATATAGAGAAGGGAAGATTTGATTGCTTTTAATCAACCTCAGCCTCCAAATTACTAGCTACATTTTTCTTTACTGATCAGATAAATACTACACTTGGCTATACTTGTCTTAAAGTTGTTTAATGTCTTCAGATATTTACTCTATAGGTTGTAAGTATCTGTAAGGAGCCTGATGGGCTGATGGGGCTTTACCTCTATCTCTGCATTCATCAGTGAAACATCATTTTATTCACAAGAAGTCTGACAAAATGAAGCAGCTCTACTACTTTTAGATCTAAGCTGTAGGATAAGAAAAATAATAAAATAACTAAATTCCTCTTATTCAGGTACATAAGGGAAACCTTCTACCAAATGAACGAAAATAGAGCAAAAGGTTTATGGAACATTCCTACTATGGCTAAGTGAAATGAACAGAACTTAACCGCTAAAAGAAAAATAGCTACCCTTTATTGAAAGGTCACTACGATTGCTCTGCTAGATGTTTTACATAAATTATATAAGTCCAGCTCCTGGCTAAAAAACTATGTCTAATTTTTCAGACCCAACCATATGCAATTAATTACAGAGGCTTTGCCTGGCAGGCATCATCAGATAAGCTGCCTCCCAACAAAAGACTTAGTGTGCAGCCAGTGCATTGAGTCCCTGAAGGCAGTTGCAGTTAAGGACTCAGGCTCCTCTGGGTGGCCATGCTCTTATGACTATCTTCATTTCTATCCCAGGGATCTCCATTAAGAGATTTCTTTACCTGGGCCTTTGTCCAAGACTTTCCTCAGGTGCCTCTGTGAAGACCTCTTTATGGGCCAGGGAAGGGGGGTGTTGGAGAAGAAATTTGAAAACAATTTTTCTCCACTCTTACTCAGTACTCAGTACTTTTCCATTTCTAGCTCTTTACCCTCTCACTATCCCAGATTTTGGTTCCATAAAAGGAAAGACAGAAACCTTTTGTTTGAGGTTCCTTGGCAGTGAGATCATTCTCCACATCTGGGCTGATTTACCTAACGTAGATCAGTGCACTTCTATGGGGAACAATGGAACAGTGGGGGACTTGGTACTTTCTATGTTTTAGGCTTTTTGTTTATACTAATTTCATTAAGTAATTAAAGGCTTGATTGTTATTTAGGTTTTTACTTGTTTTCTTAATTTGCTACCCCATCACTTGGCAGCTCAGCTCAGCTCCTAATATATAATTGAAACTTCTGAAAAACCTAATGAGTTATATGTTATTATTATATGCATTTGTATATAGGGAATACTGGGGCTAAGAAAGGTTTACATAATTTACATAATCACATAGTTGATAAGTAGCAGAATCAATATATGAACTTGGTTCTTACTAGAATGCAAGGCCAGCACATTTGATCAACACACTCACTAATTTCAGTAAACAAACCATGTTATTAGAACAGGGTTACCATTGTTGGATAGGGATTAGTGTGTGATAATATCTTGGAGCCTATTATTATAATACTTTTACCACAACAAAGCATAATGGCCATTGTCAGTGGAATCATTTGATGCAGCCATTCAGAATGTAATTGTTTTCTATTTGCTGTTGTAACAAATTATCACAAATGAAGTGGCCTAAAACAAAACGTATTTATTACCTTAAAGTTTTCAGGGTATATAGTCTGACATGGGTCTCATTGGGTTAAAACAAAAGCATTAGCAGTGCAGTGCTTCTTTCTGGAGTCTCTGGGGAAAAAAAACAATTTCATTGTTCTTTCTAGGTTCTAGTGGCTGCTCACTCTCCTTGGCTCATGGCTCCTTCCTACTTCTTCAAAATCAGCAACATCAGGCTGAGTCCTCAAGCTGCCATCCCTCTGATTCTGCCTTTCATATTCACATCTCATTCTAATTCTGTCTTCTGCTTCTTTCTCCCTGTTTCATATTTATGAACCCTTGTGATTACATTGGGATCACACAGTTAACCTAGGATAATTTCCCTTTTTTTTAAAATCAGCTAATTAGCAACTTTAATTTTCTGTTTCCCTTCTAAACTAACCCATTCTTAATTTCCTGATATTAGGAGTTAAATACCTTTTCTGGGACACTATTCTGGCTCTCATATAGAGTATTACCATTTTGTGAAATAACTGCACAGAAGCACTTGAATCAATTTTGTTTCATGCTGTATTTCTGACAAAAGCAACTGTCCTTCTTGGATAATGTAAATTTTGTAGATTTTATGTCAATAAAACAGAAAATACTATATGAGGCATATTAAGACAGATATTTTTAGACGCCATGGCAGTCTTGCAGAAGTTTATCGTCAAAAGAAATAACGAGTATTATCAAATCATTTCTCAAAATAATTACATTTTCAAAAACCAGAGCTTAAAAATTATTTCAACATTAAAAATATGCTGCAAATGTATCTGAAACCTTTCTGATTGAAGACTTAAGTTTGAGAACTGAATTCAGTTTGGAGAGAATAAATCAGACATAGTTTCTGTCCTTGCAGAGTCTATTGGAGACTTCTGCGGGAAGACTTCTATAACAAAGATGATAGGCACTCTAGTCCTCTAATCAGAAGACTTATTTTAGTAGCCAGCTGTTTGGCCATTGTCAGTCTTGATTACACTCGGCTTTATTAATTGTAAAATGGAGATTACAGTAGCACACTTTGATGGTTAATTTCATGTATCAACTTGACTGGGCTGCAAGGGGCCCGGATATTTGGCCAACCATTATTATGGGCATTCCTGTGAGGATGTTTCCAGATAAGAATAGCATGTGAATTGGTTTACTAAGTAAAGCAGATTGCCATTGCTAATGTCAGGGATGGGGGAGACTCATCTGATCAGTTAAAACCCAGAATAAAACAAAAACATCCACCCTCTCATGAATAGGCAGGAACTTCTCCTGCCAGAGTACCCTTAGCTGGGACATTGCTTTTATCACTATCTTTGGTCTCAAGCTAAAACACTGGCTGTTTCTGAATCCTTAGTTACCTGGCATATTAACTGGAACTAAACCACTCACTTTCCTGAGTTTCCAGCTTGCTGACTGCAGATCTTGGAAATTGTTTTCCCCATAATTGTGTGAGTGAATTATTTATAATACCTATCTATCTATCCATTGATCCATTCACGCAAATCCTATTGGGTGTGTTTTTCTGAAGAAACCTGACTAATACAGAGTTTGGTACCCAGAGTGCTTCTAGAAGAACAAAATATCAAAGATATTATTTCTGAATTGACTCTGTGATTTCTGGAATTGGTTCTGTAATTTGTTTATATTTAAAACAATAATGACTATTTTCAGTAATAAAGATAGCACATTAAGTCCATGGTGTGATCTGGAATTAGATATATTCAAAATATCAAGTTTGAATAGTCCTAATCAAATATATATAGAAAGCAAGGTTTGAGTGAAGATGTATATGATACCTTTGAAACATTTTTACCAAACTAATGAGTACAATGAGATTGGTTGGTTGCTCTTAATATCACTGGAAAATGTGAGGATAAAAAAGAATGAGCTCAGGAATTTGAATTTGTAGCTTAAGCCCAATATAAATAGCCTAAAATCTTCTATATGTGCCCTGAAGGAGATTTCCATCTCCTTGGCTGCAGGGTTGAGATTATTAATAATCAAAACCAGAATCTCATCTTGCTACTTGTTGAATTATATTGAAAGTTTAACTCCTAGCCTTGCAAGATACCTACTGTTAAAGTGAAGACATTAATTGAGAAAGAATAGGATTCTGAAAGTTGGAATCAAGATATGTGAAAAGACCCTGATGAAACTGAGGACATTAAACACCTAAACTCTGATGAGTTTTCTATGCCAACAGAAGAGGTCTTTCACCTCCAGTGGAAGCTGCCACCCACCCTCAGTGAGTGGAAGTGACCTCTCCATTTGTGCTCCCCTCATCTGAAAATATTCAACCTGCATTGCCTAAGAAAATGGTAATTGGCAGTTTCCATGTAAGACAATATTAAGTCTTCTCAGTAATCACCCTCATTACCCTATCTGCTTTTAGACCTACACCTTGGCTCAAGTCCTATTAGACATTGAAAGGTGAGGTACAAACTGTGAACTATAAGGAGGTATGCTACACTCCAAAAGAATGAATTGAGTTTTCCAATTTATATAGACAGAAATCTGAGAAACGTGATAGAGTGAATATCAGATGTAAAAAAAAAATGGTGAAAGGAACATAAAGTTGATCAAGAAAATTAATTGATAGGGGCTCACCAAACAAAGATTCTGCATTTAATGTTAGCTCAGAAAGTTAGAAAACACTGTAAAATTGTTTGGTTAAATGATAGACCAAATGGTGGCCTAGAGTGAGTAAGTTGTAAATGTCAGACCTGCCTTGGTTTACTGTAGAGGAAGGGATTCAAAGGCTTAGGGAAACCAGAATGTTAGAAGGAAATTGTTATTTAAGCCTACTCATCCACTGTGGGAATAAATATGCATTTCATCATGACTGAAAAATACATTTCTGAGGGGAGCTCTACGATCCCTGAAAAGCTCTATAATCACTCTTTTCTCTAGGACAGATGTTTCAGTGGGACTGTACTCACTGAAATAGAAAACCTAAATGCAACACCAGAAATTGGATTCTAGGGTGGCAGAGGCCAAGTGATTGTACATGACTACCAGAAATGAGGTTGGTTTGGTTACCACAATGGACAAGCGAATCAAAGCAGCAATCAGAATAGTCTAACTATTCTGCATACCTATGGTGTTGTGTAGTTTATAAATGATATACCTGGAAGTAAATTAGATAAGAAGCCTATTACATTCTTGCTTGATCTGTATAAGCAAAAAAAAAAAAAAAAAAAAAAAAAAAAAAAAAAAAAAATCTAGATCAAGTACAGAAAAGTCTAATTTGAATCTAAAACAACAACAGAGTAATGACCTTTCAATCAATTCCCAGACTCGAAGAGCCAGCTTACAGATCTAGAACCCCTTGAATGAAGAGAAGACTGGGTCCTAGTAAGGAAGGACTTTGGTACAACGCTAAAAATCATACTATTAATATTTCTTCCAGCCTTCCCCAAAGGGATCTATGCCCTTTTATAAAGCTAACTGTATATTGTGGGAAAACAAATCAGATATTTCAGGGAATATTGGATGCTGGCTGAGAACCGACATTAATTCTAGATGCCCCAAAACTGGCCCACCAGTTAGAGTAGAGGCTTATGAAAATAAGGTGACAGTAACTGGCAGATTCTTCACATTGGTTCTCTAACCTGTGGAGTGAGGTTTATTATGGTGGAAAAAGTCAAATGGAATTTACTTAGAAATGCCTCTACCCAGGAAAATAGTAAACCCAAAGCAAAATCACATTTTTGGAAA
Source organism: Aotus nancymaae (assembly GCF_030222135.1). NCBI lineage: Eukaryota > Metazoa > Chordata > Mammalia > Primates > Aotidae > Aotus > Aotus nancymaae. The sequence continues at coordinate 57,299,935 of NW_026988415.1, read as the reverse complement.
GACGGCAGAGATTAGTGCCACCATAAAGGACTTGAAAGATGCAGGGTTGGTGATTCCCACTATATTTCCATTTAACCAATTTATTTTACCTGTGTAGAGGACAAATGGATATTGGATAATAACAGTGAATTATTGTAAGCTTAACCAGGTGGTGATTCTAATTGCAGCTACAGTATCATATATGGTTTCATCGCTTTGTGCAAATTAGCACAAACCCAGGTACCTGATATACAGCTATTAATCTGATTTTTTTTTCATATCTGTCAGTAAGGACAACAAGAAGCAGTTAAATTTCAGCCTGCTCTCCTAGCAATACACCTTAACTGTCCTACCTCAGGAATATATCAACTTTCTAGCCCTATGTAACAATTTAGTTTGCAGGGATCTTGATCACCATTTTTTCCCCACAAATATCACACTATTCCATTGCATTGATGGCATCGGGCTGATCGAACCTAGTGAGCAAGAAGTAGCAACTATTCTAGACTTACTGGTAAAATATTTGTGTGTCAGAGGATGAGAAATAAATTTCACAAAAATTTGGTGGACTTGTATCTCAGTTGTATTTCTAGGTATGCAGTGGTGTGAGGCATGTTAAGACATTTTTGCTAAGTTAAAGGATGCGTTGTTGCATCTGACCATTCCTACAACCAAAAAGATGCACAGATCCTAGTGATTGGGTGTGCAACATATTAATCATTTGAATGTGTTACTCTGGCCCATTTACCGAGTGACTTGAAAAGCTGCTAGTTTTGAGTGGGGGCCAGAAAAAGAGAAGGATGTGGAACAGGTCTGGACTACTGTGCAAGCTGCTCTTCCATTTAGACCATAAAATCCAGTGGATTCAGTTTTTCTTAAAGTGTCAGTGGCAGATAGAAATGCTGTTTGGTGCCTTTGGGAGGCCACTATAGGTAAGTCACAGTGCAGGCCCTTAGGATTGTGGAACAAAGATCTGCCATCTTCTGTGGATAGCTACTCTCCTTTTCAGAAACAGACATGGCCTGCTGCTAGGCCTTAGTTGAGACTGAATAGTTAATCATATGCCACCATGTTATCAAGAGACCTCAGCTTTCCATTATGAAATGGATGTGATCTTACCCACTGCCTTAGATTCTTCCTGCTGCTCTAATAAAATACTTTAGATTGTGTAACTTATAAACAACAGAAATGTATTTCTCACAGTTCTGGAGGCCAGTAGATCCGAGATCAAAACAGGGAAATTCAGTGTCTGGTGAAGCCTCATTCTTTGTTTCTAAAATGGTGCCTTTGTTTTTGCATTGTCACATGGTAGAATGTGGAAGGGCAGAAAAGGTGAAAGAGCCTGGTAGCTCTCTGAAGTTTCTTTATACAAACATTCATAACATTCACAAGGGTAGAACTGTCATTAGTTAATCACTTGCCAAAATACTCCACCTCTTAGTACCATTCTATTGGCGTGTAAATGCTAACATTTGAGTTTTGGAGGGATACATAAAATCAAACCGTAGCACCCATAACACCATAAAGTTGGGAATGTACAGCAGCATTCCATCATTAAATAAAAATTACATATATGAGATTGAACTCCAACAGGCCCTGAAGACAAAATTAAGTTACTTGAATAAGTGGTCTAATTGTTAATTTTCTTCATTTCTGTCACACTACCTTCTCTCTCCCAGCCTACACCTATAGCCTAATGAAACATTCCCTAAGATAGGTTGACAGAGGAAGAGAATATTTGAGCCTGATTTAAAAATGGTTTCACATGAAATCTAGGCACCATACAAAAGTGGACAGCTGTGGTACTATAGCCTCTTTCTGGGACATACCTGAACAACCTTGGCAAAGAAAAATCTGCCAGTAGATCTCTCCTCACAAGATCTGGTTGTTTGAAAGTAGACATAACTTCAAGAAGTTATGTCTACTGTTTCCCTTCCTCTCTCCTCTCTCTAGTAGTCCCCAGTATCTATTGTTTCTATCTTTATTTCCATGTGTACTTAGTGCTTAACACCCACTTATTAGTGAAAACATGTGGTATTTAGTTTTCTGTCCCTGTGTTAATTTACATAGAATAATGGCCTCTAGCTGTTTCCATATTGCTGGAAAGATCATGATTTTGTTCTTTTTTATGGCTGCATAATATTCCATGTTGTATACATACCATATTTTTTAGTACAATTTACGATTGATGGACACCTTGGTTAGTCCAAGTCTTTGCTATTGAGAATAGCACTGCAGTAAATATATGACTGCTTGTGCCTTATTGGTAGAATGATTTATTTTCCTTTGAGTATATACCCAGTATTGGGATTGCTGGGTTGAATACTAGCTCTGTTTTTAGTCATTTGAGAAACTGCCAAACTGATTTCCACTGTGGCTGATCTAATTTACATTCTCACCAACAGTGTTAAGCACTCCCCTCTCTCCACAGCCATGCTAGAGTTGTTATTTTTTGACTTTTTAGTAATAACTATCCTAACTGTTGTGAGATAGTATCTAATTGTGGTCTTGATTTGCATTTCTCTGATTAGTATATGAAGCTATTTTTTACACATTTCCTGGCCACTTATATGTCTTCTTTTGAGAAGTATCTCCATGTCTTTCACTCACTTTTTAATGGGGTATTTGTTTTTAGCTTGTTTAATTAAGTTTCTTAAAAATTCTGGATATAGAATTTTGTTAGATGCATAGTTTGCAAATGTTTTCTCCCATTCTGTAAGTTATTTGTTTAATCTGTTGATAATTTCTTTTGCTGTGCTGAAGCTCTTTAGCTCAATTACCTCTTATTGTCAATTTTTGGTTGTGTTGCAATTGTTTCTGAGGACTTAGCAAAAAATTCTTGCCCAAGGCTAATGTCCAGAATAGTATTTCCCAGCTTTTCTCCTAGAACTTTCACAGTTTTAGGTCTTACATTTAAATCTTTAATCCATCTTGAGTTAATTTTTGTATATGTAAAATATAGGGGTCTGGTTTTATTATTTTGGTTATGGCTAGCCAGCTATCTTGGCATTATTTATTGGGTACAGAGTCTTTTCCCCATTGCTTATTTCTGTTGAATTTGTCAAAGATCAGATGGTTGTTGGTGTGTAGCTTTCTTTCTGGGTTCTTAATTCTGTTCCATTGGTTCTATGTATCTGTTTTTGTACCATTACTATGCTGTTTTGGTTACTGTAGCCTTATAGTATAGTTTGAAGTTGGGTTAATATGATGCGTCTGATTTTTTTCTTTTTGCTTAGTGTTACTTTGGCTCTTTGGGCTCTTTTTTGTGTTTATATAAATTTTAAAATAGTTTTATCTAATTCTGTGAAAAATGACATTGATAGTTTGATAGCAATAGTGTTGAAACTGTAGATTTTTGGGGCAGGCATGGTCATGTTAACATTGCTGATTTTTCATGAGCATGGAATATTTTCCATTTGTTTCTGTAATTTATGATTTCTTTCAGCAGTGTTTTGTAGTTCACCTTGTAGAGCTCTTTCACCTCTTTGATTAGATGTATTCCTAGGTATTTTAATTTTTTGTGCCTGTCATAAATGGGATTATGTCATTGATTTGGCTCTCAGCTTACTGGTATATAGAAATGCTACTGATTTTTGTAAATTTATTTTGTATTCCAAAACCTTGCTGAAGTCATTTATCAGCTCTAGGAGACTTTTGGCAGTCTTTAGGGATAAAATCATATTATCGGCAGAAAGAGATACTTTGACTTCTTCTTTTCCTATTTGGATGTATAGTGTTTTAAATTATGATATTTAAGTTACAGGTTGTCAAAGTAAAGAGTAAACTTTACTCAGATATCTATTGTCTTTTATCAGTAAGAGCTTGGTGCATTTTTGGTTGTATACAGAATAGTTTTGTCATGTTAGGTGGAATTATAACCTTGTTATTTTCTTTATTTGGAGATTAAATGTGGTTTATGAAGTTATCTATGGGTGTCAATTTGACCAGGAATGATTGTGATGCTTAGTTTTATGTGTCAATTTGACTGTGCCATGTGTGCCCAGACATTTGGTCAAATATTATTATGTGTGTGCCCATGAAGAAATTTCTGAATGAGATTAATATTTGAATCAGTAGACGAAGTAAAGCAAATTGCCTTCGCTAATATATGTGAACCTCATCTAACCAGTTGAATGTCTAAATAAAACAAAAAGATTGACACTCTGGAGAGTATTAGGGAACTCCTTGTGCCTTATTATCTTTAGTTAGGACATCTGTTTTGTTTTGTTTGCCACCTTTGGACTCAAACTGAAACACTGGCTCTTCCTCAGTCAATCTAGTTGGCATTCAGACTGGAATTGTACCATTGATTCTCCTGATTCTCAGGCCTTCAGACATGGAATGAAAGGATATCATTAGTTCTCCTGCATCTTTAGACTGCAGATTTTTGGACTTGTCAGCATCAATAATCACATGAGACAATTCCATTATTTGTGTGTGTGTGTGTATAAATATGATCTTTTATTGTTATATTCCTCTGGAGATTTCTGACAAATACACCCTAATTGGGTTTACACCTTAATTGGGGTGTGTAAAGGTTAAATGAACAATGCTTTTAGATTACTCAGCTTATGAGGAGCACACTGTTATTATGATAACTATCTAGAGTTAATATCTTATAACTGCATAGAATTTTCCATTGCATGAGAATGTCTTCCCAGTAATACAACATATAGGAAAGTTAAATTATGCTTGAAATCACATTTTAAATACCTGTAGTCAAAGGTCTGCATAAGTGTACTCACACTGTTAATTCTTTCAAATATTTACCTAACTTTCTTTTAAAAAAGATAAACTGTATGCTCTTTTTACTGCCTTGGCAAGTATTTGTATCCCACACAACATATAGAATGTCAATATCCTTTCTGACAATTTAAATGATTATTTCATGTGCTTACTTCAATGTTTATGTTTTATTATCTAAACATATTGTATATCACATAATTCAATTCTCATTTTATGGAGTTAAAATGAAGGACCTCCAAATCACTCATTGAAAGTTTAGATAAAGAGTTGCATTCACTTAAAAAAAGTTACTAAATGCCCTTCCCTTCATATCTGAACATCACACACATAACATTGAATTTTCTTTTGTGATTAGCATATGCAATTTTTTTTTAATTTTATGGCTTCACCATAAGTATCATGTTTAATGATGTGTTAATTTATTCACAGATTTAGTTAAGCTTGCTAAAAGTTTAAAGTATTTTCTATTTCATTCATATAAACATATCAGTAGACATAGAAAGTATTTTTGACAAAATTCAGCATCTTTCCATGTAAAAAACTCTCATCAACCTAGGAATAGAAACAAATTACCCAAACATAATGAAGGTCATATATACAATGTTCACAGCTAACATCATACTCAAAGTTGAAAAACTGAAAGTATTTTCTTTGAGATGAGATACACGGCAAGGATGCCCACTCTCTCCACTTCCATTCACCATCATACTGGAGGTTTCTGATGGAGCAATTAGGTAAGAATTCTTGTTCTTACCCAAGAAGCACCAAATTAAAAAAAAAGTCAAAATTGCATATATCATGATTATATATATATATCTATATATATATATATAGAGAGAGAGAGAGAGAGACTCTAAGAAATCTATAAAATAACTATTAGAAATAAAAAAAAAAATAGGGAGAAGATGGAGCAAGCTGGTGGAATAGAAGGCTCCACTTACTGTTCCCACCAATAAAGACTCCATTTTATCAACTGTCTACCCAAGAAAAGTACATTCATAAGAAACAAGTATCAGGTGAGCACTCATAGTACCTGGTTTTAACTTCATATCACTGAAAGAGACACTGAAGAAGTAGAAAAAACAGTCTTGAATCACTGATGCCATCCCTTCCCCACTCCTCTGCATCTGCAGTTTGGTGTGCAGAGCATTTCTGTGCACTGGGGAAAGGAGAGTGTAACAACTGTGAGACATTGTACTTGATGATGCCCTGTTAGAGCAGAAAGAAAAAGTGGACTAAATTCAATTGACATCTGCCCCCCACAGAGGCAGCATTTAAACCAGCCCTAGAAAGAGAGTAATTTGATACTAGCAGTCAGAACTTGAGTTTCCACAAACCTCACCACTACAAGATAAAATTCTCTCAGTTTGTAAATAAAATTGAAAGGCAGTCTTAGGCTACAAGACCTGTAACTTTTAGATGATTCCTAGTGGTGTACTGGGCCCAGAGCCAGCAGACTGTAGGGGCATGTGACCTAGTGAGACACAAGCTGAGGTGGTTAAGGGAATGCTGGCAACACCTCTCTCTTAACCCCAGGCTGCATAGCTCGTGGGTCCAAAAGAGGACTTTTCCTTCCACTTGAGAAGAGAGGGAAGAGTGTGGAGGGCTTTGTCTTGCATCTTGGATTTTGCATACTGGTTACTAGGGCACCAGAGTTGCGAGGAACTTTTTCAAGAACCTAGCTCCTGGATAACATTTCTAGATATGCTCTGAGCCAGAAGGGAAACTTCTGTCTTGAATGGAAGGAATCAGTTCTGGTAGGATTCATCACCTTATAAATAAAGAGCCCACTACCTTGGGCTCTGAATAACTAGCAGTGATACCCAGGTATTATGTCGAGGGCCTTGGGTGGAGCTCCGATTGCTGGTTTAAGGTGAGATTCAGCACATTCACAGCTGTGGTGGCTGTGTTGAGGTAAAATTTCTGCTCGTGAAAAGCAGAGAGAGAAGTGAAGGGGACTTTGTCTTGCACCTTAACTATCAGCTTGGCCATAGGCGGGTAAAGCACGAAGTGGAATCTTGGGGTACCTGAATCAGAACTTGACCGCCCACTGTTTCAGCCTTGCCAATGCACCACAATGTTTCAATTTTGTTGTTTGAAGTAGGACTCAGAATTCTTTGTGTCACAACCGAGAAAATTAAGGATCATTGACACAGGGGTGAGGTTGGAGCGAAAGTGTAATAAGCAAAAGGAGAAACCTCTCCACAGCCAAGAGAGGACCCTAAAGAGGGTTGCCATTCTTCAGTTGAGTACAAAGTCTTTTTTAAACTGGTTAGTAGGAAGGGGTATTTCATTTACATAAGGTGCAAAAAAACAGTTAAGCCTAGGTGTTTCATTCGCATTAGGCATGAATTCCTGACTGTTCCACCCTGTCCTTTTAGTGTGCATGCAGATTCTTAGCCTAAGTTACTCCATGTTGTTTAATTTTCCTTACTGCACGTGTGTTAGAGGGCAGAATTCTCCATTGTGGCTGTGCCTGGTTCGGTGTAACTCCCCTTATCTGTGCAGCTGCAGACACATTTCAATTAAGCGACCCCCTACCCCAACAAGCTCCCTTATCTGAGCATGTGCAAAAAAGGAAAAAGATGTGTTCACTGAAGCCTACCATATATATGTGACCCTTATTAGTTACACATAAGGCATTTTTATGGTGGACCTTGCCCCCTTATCTTTACTTGCAGCTTGACCTTTCAAGCTGTTCCTTTGTCAGAAAAAGGAATTCTACTGAGGACTTGTCCTAACTATCTGCTTAACTTGTTCTTTTCTCTTTTCTCTCACCACTACCCTGAAGGGTGGGTCCCAGGCCAGGCAGCATTCACCAAATGTTGACTAAAGATCCTTGGGCCTTAAGGGAATGTTACTAGTATTCTGGCAGTACTCCTCATGGTCCATGATGGTGGTAGACATGCCATGAAAATCCTCTGCCTTTGGAAAGGGGAGGGAAAAATAGAAAGGCGTATGTCTTGTGGTGTGAATGCCATCTCAGCCTCATTACATTAGAATACCAGGTAGATGTCTAAGGTCGTTGACTCTAGATGTTGGCTCTTAGATGGTACCTCTGGACTTGCCTGGGGACTAGGAAATCTCACTACCCTGAAGGGAAAGACATAGACCTGGCTGTGTTTGTCACCTTTTGATTATAGGTTCCCCAAGGCCTTGAGTGAACATAGGTGGTAACCAGAGAGTGGTTACAGCAGGACTTGGGCAAAACCCAGTGTCGAGCTGGCTATAGGTCTAATCCACAGCAATCATTGTGGTGGTGGCCACAGAGCAGCCCGTCTCTCCACCCCAAGCTTCACGTGGCTCAGAATAGAGAGAGAGGATCTGTTTAGGAAAAAGTAAGGAAAGAGAATAAGATTCTCTGCCTGTTAATCCAGAATATTCTTCTATATCTTGTCCAGATATTATATAGTGATATTGCTATATGACTATATAATAATAAAGGGGTCATTTCAGCAAGAGAATATAACAATTTTAACAATATATGAACCTGATGCTAGAGCACCAAGATATAAAACAAATGTTATTAGAGCTACAGAGAGAGGCAGGCCCCAATACAATAATAGCTGGAGACTTCAACATCCCACTTTCATCATTGGATGGATCTTCCAGACAGAAAATCCACAAAGAAACATTGGACTTAATCTGCACCATATACCAAATGCATCTAATAGATATTTACAGAATATTTAACCTAAGAGCTGAAGAATACACATTCTTTTCCTCAGCACATGGATCATTCTCAAGGTAGACTGCATGTAAGGTCACAAAACAAGTGTTAAAATATTCAAAAAAATAAAAAAATAATAATATTAACCATTTTCTCAGACCACAATGAAATAAAGTAGCAATCAATAACAAGGTGAATATTGGAAACTATACACATAGATGAAAATTAAACAATTTGCTGCTGAATGACCAGTGTGTCAATGAAGATAATTAAGAAGAAAATTGAAAAATTTATTGAAACAAATAATAATGGAAACACAGCATGACAAAAACCTATGAGACACACCAATCAAGAGGTTACCAATTCTAAATTAATAGAGAAAAGAAATAATAAACATCACAGTAGAAAGAAATGAATTTAAAATGAAGAAAACAGGCCGGATGTGGTGGCTCACACCTGTAATCCCAGCACTTTGGGAGGCCGAGATGGGCAGATCATGAGGTCAGGAGATGGAGACCATCCTGGCCAACATGGTGAAACCCCATCTCTACTAAAATACCAAAAATTAGCCAAGCGTGATGGCATGCACCTGTAGTCCCAGCTACTCAGGAGGCTGAGGAAGAGTAATCCCTTGAACCCGGGAGGCAGAAGTTGCAGTGAGCCAAGATTGCACCACTGCACTCTAGCCTGGCAACAGAGCAAGACTGTCTCAATGAAAAAAAAATGAAGAAAACAATAAAAAATTAATAAAACAAAATATTAGATTTTTTAAAAAGTTAAGCAACATCAACAAACCTCTATCCAGACTAAGATGAAAGGAGAGAAGATTCAAATAAATAAGACTATAGATGAAAAGGAGACATTACAACTGATACTGCAGGAATTCAAATAATCATTAGTGGCTGCTATGAGCATCTACATGCAAATAAATTTGAAAATCTAGAAAAAAATGAACAAATTTCTAGACACACAAAATCTACCAAGATTAAACAAGAAAGATATTCCACTATGAGGCCAGTATTACCCTGATACCAAAACTAGGCAAAGACACATAAAAAATCCCCACAAAAATTACAAGCCAATATCTAATAAATATTGATGCAAAATTTCTCAATAAAATACAAGCAATCCAAATTTGGAAATACATTAAAAAGACTATTCATCATGACCAACTAGGATTAGTTTCTGGTATGCAAGGATGGTTAAACATAAAGAAATCAGTAAATGTTTTGAATCACGTCAACAGAATGGAACACAAAAACCATATGATCATTTCAATTGATGCTAAAAAAGCGTGTGATAAAATTCAACATTCCTTCATAATAAAAATTTCTCAAAGAAACTGGGCATAGAAGAAACATACCTCAACATAATAAAAACCATCTTTGACAGAACCACACCTGGTATCATGCTGAATAGGGAAAATCTGAAAGCTCTTAGTGGGCATGGTGGATCATACCTGTAATCCCAGCACTTTGCTTAGGTGGGAGGATTGCTTGATCCCAGGAGGTCAATATGCTTGATCCCAGGAGGTCGAGAGCAGCCTGGGCAACATAGTGAGGCCTGTCTAAACAAACAAACAAAAAATTTTTAATTAGTTGGGAGTGGTGGCATGCATCTGTGGTCTCAGCTACTCAGGAGGCTGAGGGGGAAGGATTGCTTGAGTCCAGAAATCAAGGCTGCAGTGAACCATATTATTTAGCCTTAAACATGAAGAAAATTTTGGAATATGCAGTACTAATGAACCTTGAGAATATTATGCTATGTGAAACACGATAGTCACAAAAAGACAAGTATTGTACAAATCCACTTATAATGGGTCATCTAAAATAGTGAATTTCATAGAATCATAGAATCAAAGTGTACAATGATAATTACCAGGGGCCATAGGAAGGGATAAATGGAAAGTTAATAATCAATGGACATAGTTTCAGTCAAACAAGGTGAATAAGCTCTAGTGATCTGCTGAACAACATTGTACCTAAACAATAATGTATTGTAGGGTAAATCTAATTAAAAAAATCTTTCAGATCTATACCTGCAGATGTGTTCATACCACAATAAAATAAAATAAAATAAAATACCATGGTAGTTTCATAATTTAATGAAGGAAAATATACTGAATTACAGGGAACTCTTTTTGTTTTGATTTATTTCCTTTTTTTTTTTTTTTTTTTTTGAGACAGAGTTTATCGCTTCTTGCCCAGGCTGGAGTGCAATGGTCAACTCACTGCAATCTCCACCTCCCAGGTTGAAGCAATTCTCCTGCTTCAGCCTCCCAGGTAGCTGGGATTAGAGGCATGTGCCAACACACTGGGCTAATTTTTTATTTTTTAGTAGAGATGGGGTTTTACCACGTTGGTCAAGGTGGTCTCACACCTCTGACCTCAGGTGATCCACCGGCCTTGGCCTCCAAAAATGCTGGGATTAAAGGCGTGAGCCACCATGCCTAGCTCAAATTACAGGGAACTGAATATACTCTGAAGAACTATTATTTTCTCTGTGTTTAAAAATCAGGATTGGACATTTCTTTTTTTTTAACTCTTATTTGTCTGGTCTTATAAATTCTAAAATAAAATTTTAGAAGTGAATTTTAATTTGTCACCTATGATGCTACCAAATTACTTTTGTGTGCTTCACTCCAACTTTTTGTAAAGAGAAAACTCCCCTATCATAAATGAAAAATAACATTTAAAACAAAAGTTTGCTCAATACACATCGGCCTCTTAATTGACATGAAATAATATTCATCTGCATTTCCAACCACTAACTTATTGATTTTCTAAAGTGTAAGCCATTTTTAAACTAAATCTTATATAATTTTTTTTACATTGTAATTCCAGCTGCAAAAAATAGATGTTTTTCTTTTTTTCTCTTTTTTTTTTTTTTTCTTTTTGAGAGGGAGTCTTGCTCTGTCACCTAGGTTGGAGTGCAGTGGCTGCCTCCTGGGTTCAAGCAATTCACCCGCCTCAGCTTCCCAAATAGCTGGGATTATAGGCACCCACCACCATACCCAGCTAATTTTTGTATTTTAGTAGAGATGGGGTTTCACTATGTAGGTCAAGCTGGTCTCGAACTCTTGACCTCAAATGATCCACCCACCTCGGCCTCCAAAAGTGCTAGGATTACAGGCATGAGCCACTGCACCTGGCCAAAAATAGATTATTTTTTAAAGTATTTGAAGAAGGAGGTGATGTGGCACCTTAGGCAACACAGATTGATAAAGTATTATATTTAAGTCATTTATCTGTCTTCTGCATTTTTTATAGACAATTGACACTTATATGAGAAAACTGGAAATTGGAAAATTCTCACAAGTTTTTTTTAACTTTTAAGTTCAAGGATACATATTCAGGTTTGTTACACAGACAAACTTGTGTCATGAGGTTTTGTTGTACAGATTATTTAATCACCCAGCTATTAAGCCTAGTACCCATTAGTTATTTTTCTTGATCCTCACCCACCTCCCACTCTCCACCATTCAATAGATCCCAGTGTTTGTTGTTCCCTTCTATGTGTACATGTGTCCTCATCATTTAGCTCTCAGATATGTGAGTTCATGCAGCATTTGGTTTTTCGTTCCTCTGTTAGTTTGCTAAGAATTATAGCCTCCAGCTCCATCCATGTCCTTAAAAAGGGCATTATCTTGTTTTAATCTATGGCTACACAGTATTCCATGGTGTATATGTACCACATTGTCTTTATCCAGTTTATCATTGATGTGTATTTAGGTACATTCTATGTCTTTGCTATGATGAATAGCACTGTAATGAACATATGCACTCATGTGTCTTTATAATAGAAGAATTTGTATTCCTTTGGATATATACTCAGTAATGAGATTGCTGGGTCGAATGGTATTTCTCTCTTTTAGTCTTTGAGGAATCACCACATTGATTTCCACAAAGACAGTCCCATCAACAGTGTATAAGCATTTCTTTTTCTTCACATTCTTGCCAGCATCTTCCTTATAGATGCTGGATATTAGACCTTTTTCACGTGTATAGTTTCCAAAAATTTTCTCCCATGTTCTAGGTTGTCTGTTGTCTGATAATAGTTTCTTTTTCTGTGCAGAAGCTTTTTAGTTTAATTAGATCTCATTTGTCAATTGCTTTTGTCATCTTCATCGTGAAATCTTTGCCTGTGCCTATCTTCTGAATGGTATTGCCCAGATTTTGTTCTAGTGTTTTTTATAGTTTTAGGTTTCACTTTTAAGTCTTTAATTCATCTTGCATTGATTTTGCACATGGTATAAGGAAGGAGTTCAGTTTCAATTTTCTGCATATTACTAGTCAGTTCTTCCAGAACCATTTATTAAATAGGGAATCCTTTCATCATTGCTTGCTTTTGTCAGGTTTTCCAAAGATCTGATAGTTGTAGGTGCACAGTCTTATTTCCAGGTTCTGTATCCTGTTTCACTGGTCTAGATGTCTGTTTTTTACCAGTATCATACTGTTTTGGCTACTGTAGCTTCATAGCATAATTTGAAGTAAGGTAGTGTGATCCCTCTTGCTTTGTTCTTTTTGCATAGGATTGCCTTGGCTCTCTGGGCTCTGTTTTGGTTCCATATGAATTCTGAAATAGTTTCTAGTTCTGTGAAGAATCTCATTGGTAGTTGAATATGCATAGCAATGAATCTATAAATTGCTTTTGACAGTATGGCCATTTTATTGATATTAATTCTTTCTATCCATGAGCATGGAATGTTTTTCTATTTGTTTGTGCCATCTCTTATTTCTTTGAGCAGTGATTTGTAGTTATCATTGTAGAGATCATTCACGTCCCTAATTAGCTGTATTTCTAGGTATTTTATTTTCTGTGGCAATTGTGAATGGGACTCTATTCCCGATTTGGCTCAGCTTGAATGTTGATGATGTATAGGAATGTTAGTGATTTTTGCACGTTAATTTTGTATCCTGATAATTTACTGAAGTTGTTTGCAGATTAAGAAGCTTTTGGGCCCTTACTATGGGATTTTCTAGATACAAGATTACGTCATCTGCAAACAGGGATAGTTTTACTTCCACTATTCCTATTTGGATGCCCTTTATTTCTTTCTCCTGCCTGATTGCTCTAGCCAAGACTTCCAAAACTATGTTGAATAGGAGTAGTGAGAGAGAGAATCTATATCCTCTACTGTTTTCATGGAAGATGCTTCCAGCTTTAGCCTATTTAGTATGATGCTAGCTGTGGATTTGTCATATATGTCTTTTATTATTTTGGGGCATATTCCTTCAATATCAAGTTTATTGAGCATTTTTAACGTGAATGGATGTTGAAATTTATTGAAATTTACTTTATCTATTGAAATAATCAAGTGTTTTTTTCTTAGTTCTGTTTATGTGATGAATCACATTTATTGATTTGTGTATGTTGAACCAGCCTTGAATTCCAGAGACAAAGCCCACTTGATCATGATGGATAACCTTTTTGATGTGCTGCTGCATTTTGCCAGGAGGCCTGGAAAGCCAGAGTATGTAAATTTCCTGGGTCACCATGCATGTTTGAGTGGCTGCTTTGCCAATACTCCACGTAGCTCTCTATGTCAGACTGAAGGCCCTGGTGGAGTGGGTTCATAGGGGATATTCTGACATGAGGGTTGTAAAGATCCATGGAAGAGGTGTGGGATCTCATGGTAGCACATTCACGCATTGTTTCTCTGGGTGTAGAAGCTTCTTTTGGCTCTGTGTTGCTCCCAGGTTTGCCATTGTCCTGCCTTGCTGTTTTCCATTTTCCATGAGCCAAGTTGTTTCCTTTATTAGGCTCAATGTGAGTAACAATGTTTCAGCTGAAGGCACTTTATTTACTCGTCCCTTCTATTTATCTGCTTGAGAGCAATGCATATTAGCTACTTCTAGTCAGCAGGGCCACTCCCCCACCAAGTATTTTATTGTTGATAAATTTAGGGTTTTTTTCAAAATAATCAGAGTAAAACTTTTAATGCTCTTTCTTCTTTGCAAGAACACTTTAAATCATCCAATAATGTGGTCCCATCATAACATCTATCCCAGGCTTGTCTTAAGCAAGATAATATTGAGATAAGTTCATTTAAGAAGCGATATACTAATAATATAATTTTGAAATACTTCAGTATTTTTATTCAGAATACTAATGATAAACACAGCATAATCATACCTGGTAAGAATGAAAATTGATTGCAAAAGCAAGGTGAATAGAGGGACAACAAGATTCATTTTTATTGGCAAAATATGTTGGTGTTTGCTAGATTTTCTCATTTTTATTGTAGCATCATGTGATTAAAAACTATTTTTATAAAAAAAATGAAGAAGCAGGAGCTCAATGAACTGACTTATAGTGCTTTCCAGAACATATTGTTATATGTAAATTTCTAAAAAGCAAGATAAAAAGAGTATAATATGAAGTATAATATGCAAAAGAATATTTAAAATTTATAATATAGAATCAACCTAGATGCCCATCAATGATATTTTGAATAAAGAAAATGTGGTAGAGGGGGGAGATCCAAGATGGCTGCTTAGGAGGAACTCGGGGATGCAGCTCCGAGAGAAAGCACAGAGGGTGAGTGGACGCCGTATTTCCAGACTGATTTTTACTGCCCACAGACCAGGAGATTCACACGCAGAGAAGCCACACGGGTCGCCAGCGCCGCTGGCGCCGCTGGCTTGAATGGCGCAGCCGCTGGGCCGGCACCCTGAGGCAACGGCTCACTGTATAAAGTGAGAGTCTGAGTCCCCTATAAGCCAGCAAGGGGAGCTGAAACGGGGAGCCAGGCCAGCGCCACGAATCTCAGAGCCGCGGCTTTAGCCAACGCAGCGGCTCCGGAGGCAGATCAGATGAGACGGTGTCCCCTCTTACCCAGCAAGAAGACCTGAAACACAACTGAAACCGGGACGGTCCAGCTCTGTGGAGGAGGGGCGTTCTCCATAGGCACCCTGCTGTTCTGTACCAAGGCAATCCGCCACTACAGAGACTCCGTCACTACAGGGGCGGGCCAACATAGCGGAAGCAGTTCTAACTACACCCAGAAGTTCACACGGAAGCTGGGTGGAGCCCACAGCAGCTTAGCGAAGCCTCTGCAACCTGAGTGTGACTAGGCTGCCACCTTGTGGGCAGGGAAAACAGCAACCGCACAGGGGAACATCATACAACAGTAACTCCCTGGGACAGAACACCTCGGGGGAAGAGCAGGGGGTGTATGAGTTCTGCCACAGCAGACTTAAAATTACCAAAATCAGAAAGACAACAACTACAAAGTCAGCAGGTGGAAAAATCCACAAAGATGGGAAGAAACCAGCGCAAAAAGGACGAAAACACCCAAAACCAGAACACTTCTCCTCCTACAAGGGATCACAACTCCCCACCAGCAAGGGAACAAGACTGGATGGAGAATGAGTGTGATGAAATGACAGAATCAGCTTTCAGAAAGTGGATAATAAGAAACTTCCGTGAGCTAAAAGAACATGTTCTAACCCAATGCAAAGAAACTAAGAACCTTGAAAAAAGACTTGACGAAATGCTAACAAGAATGGACAACTTAGAGAGGAATATGAGCGAATTGATGGAGCTGAAAAACACAACACGAGAACTTCGTGAAGCATGCACAAGTTTCAACAGCCGAATTGACCAAGCAGAAGAAAGGATATCAGAGGTCGAAGATCAACTCAATGAAATAAAACGAGAAGGCAAGATTAGAGAAAACAGGGTAAAAAGGAATGAACAAAGTCAACAAGAAATATGGGACTATGTGAAAAGACCTAATCTACGTTTGATAGGTGTACCTGAATGTGACGAAGAGAATGCATCCAAGCTGGAAAATACTCTTCAGGATATTATCCAGGAAAACTTCCCCAACCTAACAAGGCAGGCCGAGATTCAAGTCCAGGAAATACAGAGAACACCACAAAGATACTCCTCTAGAAGAGCAACCCCAAGACACATAATCATCAGATTCACCAGGGTTGAAATGAAGGAGAAAATACTAAGGGCAGCCAGAGAGAAAGGTCGGGTTACCCACAAAGGGAAGCCCATCAGACTCACTGCAGATCTCTCAGCAGAAACCCTACAGGCCAGAAGAGAGTGGGGGCCGATATTCAACATCCTTAAGGAAAAGAACTTTCAACCCAGAATTTCGTATCCAGCCAAACTAAGCTTCATAAGTGAAGGAAAAATAAAATCCTTTGTGAACAAGCAAGAACTCAGAGAGTTCATCACCACCAGACCAGCTCTACAAGAGCTCCTGAAGGAGGCACTACACATAGAAAAGAACAACCAGTACCAGCCACTCCAAAAACACACGAAAAGGTAAAGAGCATCAACACAATGAAGAATCTGCATCAACCAAAGGGCAAAACAGCCACCTAGCACCAAAATGACAGGATTGAATTCACACATAACAATATTAACCCTAAATGTAAACGGACTAAATGCCCCAATCAAAAGACACAGACTGGCAAATTGGATAAAAAGCCAAAACCCATCAGTGTGCTGTATCCAGGAAACCCATCTCGCATGCAAGGATACACAAAGGCTCAAAATAAAGGGATGGAGGAAGATTTACCAAGCAAATGGAGAGCAAAAAAAAGCAGGAGTTGCAATTCTCATCTCTGATAAAATAGACTTTAAAGCAACAAAGATCAAAAGAGACAAAGAAGGACATTACATAATGGTAAAAGGATCAATGCAGCAAGAAGAGCTAACGATCCTAAATATATATGCACCTAATACAGGAGCACCCAGATACATAAGGCAAGTTCTTAAAGACTTACAAAGAGACTTAGACTCCCACACAATAATAGTGGGAGACTTCAACACACCACTGTCAATATTAGACAGATCAACGAGACAGAAAATTAACAAGGATATCCAGGACTTGAACTCAGACCTGGAACAAGCAAACCTAATAGACATTTACAGAACTCTCCAGCCCAAATCCACAGAATATACATTCTTCTCAGCACCACATCACACCTACTCTAAAATTGACCACATAATTGGAAGTAAATCACTCCTCAGCAAATGCAAAAGAACGGAAACCATAACAAACAGTCTCTCAGACCACAGTGCAATCAAGGTAGAACTCAGAATTCAGAAGCCAACCCAGAACCGCACAGCCTCATGGAAAATGAACAACTTTCTCCTGAATGTTGACTGGATAAACAATGAAATGAAGGCAGAAATAAAGACGTTCTTCGAAACCAACGAGAATGAAGACACCACATACCAGAATCTCTGGGACACATTTAAAGCAGTCTCTAGAGGAAAATATATAGCAATAAGTGCCCACATGAGAAGAAAGGAGAGATCTAAAATTGACACCCTATCGTCAAAATTGAAAGAGCTAGAGGAGCAAGATCAAAAAAACTCAAAACCTAGCAGAAGACAAGAAATAACTAAGATCAAAGCAGAATTGAAGGAGATAGAGACACGAAAAACCCTTCAAAAAATCAATAAATCCAGGAGCTGGTTTTTTGAAAAGATCAACAAAATAGACAGACCACTAGCCAGACTAATAAAAAAGAAAAGAGAGAATAACCAAATAGATGCAATAAAAAATGACAAAGGGGATATCACCACAGATGCCACAGAAATTCAAACCATCATCAGAGATTATTACAAACAACTCTATGCACATAAATTAGAAAACCTGGAGGAAATGGATAAATTCCTGGACAGCTGCCTCCTGCCAAGCCTAAACCAGGAAGAAGTCGAAACCCTGAATAGACCAATAACAAGGTCTGAAGTCGAGGCAGCAATTAAGAGCCTACCACCCAAAAAAAGCCCAGGCCCAGATGGGTTCACAGCCGAATTCTACCAGACATACAAAGAGGAACTGATACCATTCCTACTGAAACTATTCCAAATAATCCAAAAAGAGGGAATCCTTCCCAAATCATTTTATGAGACCAACATCATCCTAATACCAAAACCTGGCAGAGACTCAACAAGAAAAGAAAACTACAGGCCAATATCCATGATGAACATAGATGCAAAAATCTTCAATAAAATAATGGCAAGCCGATTACAACAGCACATCAAAAAGCTTATCCACCATGATCAAGTAGGATTCATCCCGGGGATGCAAGGCTGGTTCAATATACGCAAGTCTATAAATGTAATTCACCACATAAACAGAACCAAAGACAAAAACCACATGATTATCTCAATTGATGCAGAGAAGGCCTTCGACAAAATTCAACAGCCCTTTATGCTAAAAACCCTCAATAAACTAGGTATCGATGGAACGTATCTCAAAATAATAAAAGCTATTTACGACAAACCGACAGCCAATATCATACTGAACGGGCAAAAACTGGAAGCATTCCCTTTGAAATCTGGCACTAGACAAGGATGCCCTCTCTCACCACTCCTATTCAATATAGTACTGGAAGTTCTAGCCAGAGCAATCAGGCAAGAAAAAGAAATAAAGGGTATTCAATTAGGAAAGGAGGAAGTCAAATTGTCTCTATTTGCAGACGACATGATTGTATATCTAGAAGACCCCCTCATCTCAGCCCAAAAGCTCCTGAAACTGATAAGCAACTTCAGCAAAGTCTCAGGATACAAAATCAATGTGCAAAAATCACAAGCGTTCCTATACACCAATAACAGACTTAAAGAGAGCCAAATCAAGAATGAACTGCCATTCACAATCACTACAAAGAGAATAAAATACCTAGGAATACAACTAACAAGGAACGTAAAGGACCTCTTCAAGGAGAACTACAAATCACTGCTCAACGAAATAAGAGAGGACACAAACAGATGGAGAAACATTCCATGTTCATGGTTAGGAAGAATTAATATCGTGAAAATGGCCATACTGCCCAAAGTAATATACAGATTCAATGCTATCCCCATCAAGCTACCAATGACCTTCTTCACAGAACTGGAAAAAACCACCTTAAACTTCATATGGAACCAAAAGAGAGCCCGCATAGCCAAGTCAATTCTAAGCAAAAAGAACAAAGCAGGAGGCATCACACTACCAGACATCAAACTCTACTACAAGGCTACAGTAATCAAAACAGCATGGTACTGGTACCAAAACAGAGATATAGACCAATGGAACAGAACAGAGGCATCGGAGGCAACACAACATATCTACAACCACCTGATCTTTGACAAACCTGATAAAAACAAGCAATGGGGAAAGGATTCCCTGTTCAGTAAGTGGTGTTGGGAAAACTGGCTAGCCATATGCAGAAAGCAGAAACTGGACCCCTTCCTGACACCTTACACTAAAATTGACTCCAGATGGATTAAAGACTTAAACATAAGACATAACACCATAAAAACACTAGAAGGAAACCTAGGCAAAACCATTCAGGACATAGGCGTAGGCAAGGACTTCATGACCAAAACACCAAAAGCATTGGCAACAAAAGCCAAAATAGACAAATGGGACCTAATCAAACTCCACAGCTTCTGCACAGCAAAAGAAACAGTCAATAGAGTGAATCGGCAACCAACAGAATGGGAAAAAATTTTTGCAGCCTACCCATCTGACAAAGGGCTGATATCCAGAATTTACAACGAGCTAAAAAAGATTTACAAGAAAAAAACAAACAAGCCCATTCAAAAGTGGGCGAAGGACATGAACAGATACTTTACAAAAGAAGACATACATGAGGCCAACAAGCATATGAAAAAATGCTCATCATCACTGGTCATTAGAGAAATGCAAATCAAAACTACATTGAGATACCATCTCACACCAGTTAGAATGGCAATCATTAAAAAATCTGGAGACAACAGATGCTGGAGAGGATGTGGAGAAATAGGAACACTTTTACACTGTTGGTGGGAGTGTAAATTAGTTCAACCATTGTGGAAAACAGTGTGGCGATTCCTCAAGGACCTAGAAATAGAAATTCCATTTGACCCAGCAATCCCATTACTGGGCATATATCCAAAGGATTATAAATCGTTCTACTATAAGGACACATGCACACGAATGTTCATTGCAGCACAGTTTACAATAGCAAAGACCTGGAACCAACCCAAATGCCCATCGATGATAGACTGGACAGGAAAAATGTGGCACATATACACCATGGAATATTATGCAGCCTTTAAAAACGAGGAGTTCGCGTCCTTTGTAGGGACATGGATGAACCTGGAAACCATCATTCTCAGCAAACTGACACAAGAACACAAAATCAAACACCACATGTTCTCACTCATAGGCGGGTGTTGAACAAGGAGAACACATGGACACAGGGAGGGGAGCACTATACATGGGGGTCTGTTGTGGGGGAGTGGGGGGGACAGCGGGGGGGTGGGGAATTGGGGAGGGATAGCATGGGGAGAAATGCCAGATATGGGTGAAGGGGAGGAAGGCAGCAAATCACACTGCCACGTATGCACCTAAGCAACAACCTTGCATGTTTTTCACATGTACCCCAAAACCTAAAATGCAATTAAAAAAATAAATAAATAAATAAATTTAAAAAAAAAAAAAAAAAAAAAAAAAAAAAAGAAAATGTGGTACATATATACCATAGAATACTATGCAGCCATAAAAAAGAATCACATCATGTCCTTTGCAGGGACATGATGGAGCTGGGGGACATTATCCTTAGCAAACTAACACAGGAACAGAAAACCAAATACTGCATGTTCTTACTTCTCCATGGGAGCTAAATGATGAGAACACATAATCACATAGAGGAGAACAACATACACAGGGGCCTTTTGGAGGATGGAGTGTTGGAGAAGGGAGAGGATCAGGAAAAGTAACTAATGGGTACTAGGTTTAATACCCAGGTGATAAAATAATCTGTATAACAAACGCCCATGACACAACCTTACCTGTGTAACAAACCTGCACTTGTACCCCTGAGCTTAAAATAAGTTTTAACAAATACACCATAATTTTACAGTTAATAGACCTGGTAAACATCTTGCCAAAGTGATCAAGTGATCTACTAGGATTTAGCCATATCAGCATTATATGTCCCTGACATGATGCACAGAAAAGCTGGTAGCATCACTTCTGTGGTATTTGTACCAAAAAAATGCATAACCAGCAATTGTTCATAATCAAATATTGGACAAAGCCAAACTGAGAGAAATTCTGCAAAATCACTGACCTGTTGTCCTCAAAGAATGTCGAGGCCATAAAAGAAAACGAAAGACTGAAGAACTATAAAAGACTAAGGAGACAGATCAACTAAATGCCATGTGGGTTCCTGGATTGGATCCTGAAACTGAAAATAAACAAAAAAACTGGTGAAATTTGAGTAAGGTCTATAATTTAGGTGATTGTTTTGTATCAATATTAATTTCCAAGATTACATTATTATATAGTTATTATATTACACAAGATATTAACATAAGAGGAAGCAGAGTGAAATCTATACAGAAACCCTCTGTGCTATTTTTTGCAATATTTCTGTAAGTCTAAAATTAGTTCAAGTTGTAAATGGAAACAATTAATAAATGAATACAAAATTATGAATAAATATATAAGCTGTATAGATCTGAAAATTTTAGTTGAGGCCAATTCAAGAAACCTGTATTAATATGCATCTCAGTGTTCTCCTCTGACAGATGAGCATGAAAAATAAAGAAACCAAGCCGGGCGCGGTGGCTCACGCCTATAATCCCAGCACTTTGGGAGGCCAAGGCGGGTGGATCATGAGGTCGAGATCGAGACCTTCCTGGTCAACAAGGTGAAACCCCTCCTCTCTACTAAAAAATACAAAAATTAGCTGGGCATGGTGGCGCTTACCTGTAGTCCCAGCTACTCTGGAGGCTGAGGCAGGAGAATTGCTTGAACCCAGGAGGCGGAGGTTGTGGTGAGCTGATATCACGCCATTGCACTCCAGCCTGGGTAACAAGAGCGAAACTCCGTCTCAAAAAAAAAAAAAAAAAAAAAAAAAGAAAGAAAAAGAAAGAAACCTATATTAAACATCTATTTTGTGCAAAGCAAAATATAGGCACTGAAAAACAGTGTGGGGAAGGAGCAAGGATCAGTAAAGTATAGGCCCTGCCCTTAATGAGTTTCAAGTCTATTGTCATAAGAAACAATCACATACTGTACAGATTTAACTGTAATTTGATAAACAATCATATTATAACCTGTCCCACATCTAATAGGGGCATAAAAGCAGAGTTCTTATGTTAATCTGAATGTCTGCAGCCGGCTGATTGGAATAAATAGTTTCTGGCCTAAGTTTTTCTTTTTTTAAGAAATAAGCATTATTTAGGAAAAAGCATATATTTTGTACTTTTTTGTATTTACTCATTCATTAGTCATATTAGCTTACAAATTTTCTGCTAACTTTCTGATTTTGGTCAAAATATCAAAGAAAAATTGTATTCTCCAGTTCTTTTGGCTTTGTCTATATACAACCACCAATACGTACTCTGATAAAGTAGTTTGCCTGTTTTCATAATTGATTTCAACAGTCAAGCTAAATTGATTGACTGGCAATGCACAAAATCATCAACATTGTGCCATGAAATATTTGAGTGTTCAGTTTGATAATATTTTGCGGCCAGTAAGGGTCAGCCTGCAAAGTTATTTCTCTTCCAATCAGTATTCCACCCTTGAAAGTTTGCCACACCAATTGCTACTTCCATATTAAATTGCAGCAAATAACTCCTAATATATTTAACTTCAACATTAATCTTTTCTTGTTAGATCAGCATTTTCATATACATTTTATACACATAAGATTTTTCATGAAGTGAGCTCAATAAAGTCACCCAGATAATTATAAGCCTTGTCATACATGTCAGTTCTGCAATTATCCTTAATTAGCTGAAACCTTGATCCACATACCAGAGGTAATCAGCAGTAATCATTCCGAATAGTTCTCCTTTGACTCCCCTAAAAAATGGGTTATTGGAGTATTGTCTTATTTTAAGAAAGTAACTAAAAACACAAATCTTAAAATCCTTTTTAATAATTTATTTTAAAGAATATCTTAGCAACTGCTCTTATTATTTTTTTTCTAGCAGGTAACACTCCGGGATGTTTAAGTGGCTATGATGTACAAAGTGTATAAGAGGCCAGGATTTTGAAAAGATGTTATGAACGCACCTTAGCTTTGGGACAAGTAAAGCAAACATCAACAAAAATAGTAATTTAAAAGTTTCAATGTTTAAGCAAAATAGTCATAAACTACACATACATGCTAAGGGGCTAAGGGGTTTAATTGAGATGTTGTAGATAAATATGGTTGCTTGAAGAATGGAAGACTGATTGACATTATCAAAATCAAGCAGAAGTGGTTAGATTAACCATCTGCAATGCTAGTAGTACAATGTTATTGTGAGAGCAGAGGCTACACTCTCATGTAAAGAGACAAAGATGGCTATGCAATAAATTTTGGAGGGCCTTAAAGACAAAAATAAGAGAGTTTCAATTGCTGTTAAAAGATATTGTGAAGTGGCATCATCTTCAGAAGAGAGGAAATGCTTAAAATGGCACATAGAAACATATTACCTTTGTCAGGTCACTTTTGGAAGAGAGATGGTCATGAAGAAGACTGTTCTAATTTTTCAAGATTAGTGAGAGTGGAGTTGGGGGAGAGATCGAGCATCCGCAAAGGGAGTAGATGGTAAATGCTGTTACAGTCCTGGCCAGCACCTGGAGGCATGTGCATGACTGCCCAGGACTACTGATGGTATTTTGTAAATAGTGTGATGACTGTATCAACTAGTATTGTAGTCAGACAAAAGTAATATAAATTCCCCAAACAGTGGCTTAACAAATAGTTTATTTCCTTGTTGTTTATATCATGAAATAAGAAAACCTGACATAGGCAGTCCACAGCTAGTATATCCATTTAACAGTATTGTCAAGGACCAATGGTCTTTATATATTCCTGATCTATTAGTTCCCTATGGCTGCTGTTAAAAAAAATAAAGTCACAAATTTAGTGGCTTACAAATATTTAAAAAAACAATTGATTCTCTTGGACTTCTGGATGTCAGAAGTTCAACATCAATTTTATGGGGTTACAATCAAGGTTTAGCCATGGCTGGATTTCTAGAGGCTCCAGGGGAGAAGTTGCTCCTTGCCTTTTTTTCTAGAGGCTGCTGTGATCTTTGTGGAGCTACTATTTAGACACCTGCTATGTCATCACTCATCTGTAGCTTTGATCTTTCTAATTGCTGTACCTCTAGGCATCTCAGGAAGAAAGAAGGGGAAGGTCAAGGCATGGTAGTATACTGGTTCTTTTATGAAAAAATTCCTAAAAGCGCCATTCAGCAACCTTTACTTCCACTTCATTTACAAAAACCAAGTCACATGGTCAGTCTTATATGGAAACAATATTAAGGAGACACTATTTTAAATTATAGCCTCTTCAGAGGAGGAAAGCAAAGCAAAGAAATGGAAAGAGGGGTTGGAAACAGTCACTGAACAACTAAGAATATCTTCTAGTGGGTGTGAGTCCCAACAAACATATGCCTCTCACTGTGGGAGCACATATGCACACATACAAATCACATTGTTTCCTCAATTGATCAGATTTTCTAGTTCTTATGTCCTTGGCTTAGTGAGTAATGGTGAACTGAAAGTGGAAAGGGAAGTGAAAAGAAAATAGGATTAGTAGTAGATTGATAATAATAAAAAGAGAGTGATGCCAATAAAATTATTAATTTGGGTTCTTGAAATGTTGTGTTTCACACTAATCTTCTGATAAAAATTATTTGTAAACAATTTATCCATTTATAAAGAACATGTCACAAAATCCACATCTGTATATCTAGGATATTTTATGATTTATTTTTAATTGATAAATTATGACTGTATATATGTATTGAGTAAAATGTGATATTTTGGTACATACATACATTGTGGAATATTTTAGAAAAATACCACAAGTTCCTAAAAAATCTAAATAGAGGTTTTTTTTTTGCAAAACATTTTTTTCTCTTAAGAAACTTACAGTCTATTGCAAAATATTTTATCAAGACTCAAAAAGAGTCTCTTTCTCAAACTTAGAATTTTGTTAATTTCTGTTGCCTTAGAAAACTTGTCCCAGGAAAAAAGCTATTGGATAACCAACATAAATAATATTTCTTGGCCATTTATTATATAAAGTAGATGTTAGCTGGATAACTATATGCATGCTTTTTTCTTCACATATATTCTTGTCAAACAGGAACATAACTAGAAAAAAAGACAAAGAAAGGTGATGATGATTTGTGATTTAGACACAAAAGCCTTGAACATTTGAA
The DNA here is from genome assembly GCF_030222135.1 of Aotus nancymaae. Lineage (NCBI taxonomy): Eukaryota > Metazoa > Chordata > Mammalia > Primates > Aotidae > Aotus > Aotus nancymaae. The sequence goes on along the minus strand of NW_026988415.1, from coordinate 57,274,362 downwards.
ATTCACTGGCACAGGTAATAGGGATTATGGAACACCTGGTGTTAAGCATTTGACTCTGTAATCATTACGTATCAGATTTACATTTTAACAAATATACACATTACATCACTTTTAAACTTTGTTTATTCTGTTTCCAGTTTCTACTTGGAAGGTGAATTATTTGCTTTTTGTTTTTTTTTTCAGGTGGCACGGCATCCAATTTTTCCTTTTTTACATGAATCTCTACTCTCATGTTCTCCCAAATACGATCCAATCATACATAAACACAACATGTGATGATTATGTTACAGAACAGGGATCCCAATCTGGACCCCAAGAGAGGGTTCTTGGATCTCGCATAAGAAAGAATTCAGGGCGAGTATGTAAAGTGAAAGCAAGTTTATTAGGAAAGTAAAGGAATAAAAGAATTGCTACTCCATAGACAGAGCATCCCTGAGGGCTGCTGTTTGCACAATTTTATGGTTATTTCTTGATTATATGCTAAACAAGGGGTGGATTATTCATTCCTCTGCCTTTTAGACCATGTAGGATAACATCCTGTCATTGCTATGGCATTTGTAATTTTTCATGGTGCTGGTGGAAGTGTAGCAGTGAGGACGACCAGAAGTCATTCTTGTGGTCACCTTGGTTTTTAGTGGGATTTGCCTGGCTTCTTTACTGCTACCGGTTATATCAGCAAGGTCTTTATGACCTGCATCTTGTGCCGACCTCCTATGTCATCCTATGACTCAGAATTCCTTAACCATTTGGGAATACAGCCTAGTAAGTCTCAGCCTTATTTTATCCAGCTCCTATTAAAGATGGAGTTGTTCTGGTTCACATGCCTCTGACAATTACACTTTTACAGATGGGTGACCATGACATAATAATTTAAGCACTCAAAAAAATTACAGCTATCAGAAGTTTGCATAAAATGGTATCTATGGAAATTCTAAAAAAGACAACATATTTGAACATTTAAAGCAAAGAAAATCACTTTAATATGTATTTCCCTGGGTATTGGTTGAATCTTAGAAATTACAATTTATGAGTTTATAATACCACTGTGCATACTCTGCAATGTAATATTTTTTCTATATGTTAGTTACAGTAGATAGGCTAAGAAAAGCTACTTTTACAAGATGTCAGATGACATTTGGCTGCGATTTTGCAGAACCTGTTGGATTTACTGGTGTCTGAAAGCCTGCTTCCTTTTAGTTGTTATTTAAAGAATGACCTAATATTAATGTCCCATCAAAGAATATTCTCTTCAAACTCCTTTAAAAACACCCAATTTCAGAGATTACTCAATGAAATCCTAAAACAAGCTTTCATTTAAAAAAAAAAAAAAAAACTTCTTTCTGTAGTTACTGTTTTTCTGGTAGCTCTGATCTCCAGATATCTAGTGCAAAAATATCCTCCATTTATAACACATATCTGACTTATACTGTCAGATAAATTATTAAAAGCCTTGGTTCTGACTTTTAACCTCAGGGCCATCCATACTTCTTTATTCATTAAATTATTACCTCCAATCTTAACACCAAACTGTGGCTGATTTCTCAAGTTAGACAAAAGACTGCTTGAGTTATCCTTGATGGGCTCCCCAACTGGGAGATTCTGGTTCACTTAGTGTTCTTCCATTAAATTCACCATTGAAGTGGAAATTGACTATAAGAAAAACAACAGTGACTGAGCAGCTACCACCTGCACTTCTCCAGAGAGTCAATTCAGCATTTTGGAAGCTGAATGACTTCTTTCAGGCCACTGGAGCAATAACTTACCAGAGGTACTCCAGTGATAAGGAAGAGTTCACACAGCTCCGAAAATGCCCATTTTCCCTGGGAGTAGTTTATACATTTAAAAAATCTAGCTCAATCAATGTAAGCCAAATACTTCATTTATAAAATGTTAAGATATTTTGATTTTGTTAGATAATAAAATGGGCATATCTATTACATATGGGTGAGTAATAACTTCAAAGGCAATCACAATAGAAATATAATACTAATGTAGGCAGTGAGCCATAAACATAAGTTATAAACTGCATGTCTATATGAGTTACATACAGTTTCATTAGGCTCAAGAGAGAAAGAAGCAACATTTTCTAGAACTTACAAAAGAAGTTTAGAATATCTTTGCCATTACATTAAATCATTTAGTAAATAAAAAATATATTAGAACACATTTTTTTTAAGTTAAATATTGTCCTAGGTATCACAAAGAATGTTGTCTAATTTTATGTGGTAATCTTCCTCTTAACAAGCTTTTATTTAATGGAGAATACAAAGAATACATAGTAAAATATTCAAAATGAAGATAGGCACTAAACGTAACATTGTATTTTCTGTTCTTAATGGTCTGAAGTACACCATAGCTAAATATTTATATGAGTGTTCTCCATGGATATTTTAAAGGATTTAATAAATTCTACTGAATTATCCCCTGGATAGATAAGGATTTAAACCATTGATCACTAGAAAGTTTATTTTCACCTTGCTATTATAAACAGACCAGTCTCATTAATTTTAACTAATCACAGTAAAGAGAGAGGGATGTATCACTAAAAGTTCCATCCCAACGTGCATTGGTAGTCAAAACATTTCTAGTTTATTTGTAAGCCCAATTGAATGTTTTCCTCTGGCCAAGCATATTCTTTTCATATCTATCTATCTATGTATCTATCTATCTATCTATCTATCTATCTATCTATGTATACATAATTTCTTGTGTTCTCACTTTTACCTTTTTGGTTCATTTGGTTAATTTTGATTATAAACTTGCTGGAAATCATGGAAATTTAAATTGTGAACCTAGACCATTATTTGAACTTTACAACAGAAGTACAGTAATTAATATAATGCTAAGTTTGATTTAAAATTCTGATCCAGATATATTGCAAAATGAGTAATTTTAGTGTATGGACACTGCATTTTTTTTTATTGCTGCACAACAAATTGTCAAAAATTTACTGGTTTAAACAATTCAAAAGTATTATTTTATAGTTTTGTAGGTTAGAAGTCTGACATGAATCTCTCTGGGCTAAAACTGAGATGATCACATGTCTTCCCTCCTTTCTGGTGCTCTAGGGGAGAATGTATTCCTTGTATAATCAGATTTATCTTAGTATGGGCTTCCATAACAAAGTACTATAGATAAGGTGGCTTAGAAACAATACAATGTATTTCTCACCTTTCTGGAGGCTAGAAGACTGAGATGAAGGTGCCAGCATGGTTTGGTTCCAGTTAGGACACTCCTCTGGGTTGACACAAATATTCATTCTATTTTAAGTTTCTTCGCAGATTTCAGATCCTTGCTGCTGCAGGACTGAGGTCCTCCTTTCCATGCTGGCTGTTGGCTGAAGATGTTTCCAGCTTCTAGAGGCAATTTGTGTTCCTTAGCTCTTGATTCCCTTCCCCCATATTCAAAGCAAACAATGATGGCCAAGTCTTCTTACACTGTGAATCTCTCATCTTTCTGTCTTATCTCTCTGACCCACTCTTTTGTCGTTTTTTTTTTTCTTTTAAGGATCCATTTAATTACACTGGACCTACTCTCCCACTGGACCCAATGGAAACTTGAAGATGTGATTAAGGTTATTGACTTTGAGATGGAAAGATGATCTCTATAAATTTCCCTACACTGAAAGTTTTATATCAATTGAATCATGAAATATGCGGTCTTTCATGACTGGCTTTTCTTACTCTTTCACTTAGCATAATGTTTTCAAGGTTCATTCATGATTTATACTTCATGATTTTGTACTTCATTCTTCTTTATGATAAGATACCATTCCATTGTATGCATACCATTTTGTTTATCCATTCATTAGTTAATGGACATTTGGATTATTTTCATCTTTTGGGTATTATGAATAATATTGATAAATCATCCATGTACAAGTTTTTGTGTGAATATATATTTTCATATCTCTTAGGTATATACCTAAAAGTGGAATTGCTAAGTCATATGATAACTCTATGTTTTCTGATTTAAGAAACTGCCAGGTTAATTTCCCAATGTGGCTGTAATTTATGCCATTTTATTACATCATTTGATCCCTTCACATTTACTGTTATTATTGATATACTTGTATCTACATCTGCCATTTTATTGTTTTACACATCTCATTTCTACTTCATTCATTTTGTCCATCTACTAATCTCTTTATTTATGTTTTTCTTTTGAACTAAATGAATACTTTATTATTTTTTTCTTTGAGACAGAGTCTCACTCTGTTACTTACAGTGGAGTGCAGTGGCATGGCATTGGCTCACCTCAGCCTCAAACTCCTGGGCTCAAATGATCCTTTTGTCTCAGCTTCTCAGATAGCTGGGACTAAAGGAATATATCTCCATGCCTGGCTAATTTATTATTATTAGTAGTAGTAGTAGCAGTAGTAGTAGTAGCAATAGTAGAAATGGCATTTCTGATGTTGCTCAGGCTGACCTCCAACTCCTGACCTCCAGCAGTCCTCCCACTCAGCATCCCAAACTGCTAAAATTATAGCATTAGCCATTGCACCTGGCCAAATTAAGTGAATATTTTATAATGTAGCATGTCAATTTCTCTCATAATATTTTACTATATTTTAGCTATTTTCGTGTTGACTGTGCTAGACCTTACCATATACATTTTAACTTATCTGAATAAGCTTCAAATGTATACAAATTTAACTTCAGTGAGATATCGAAACATTATACCCACATAGCTTTATTTTCTTTTTCCCTCTTTATTGAGGTAATATTCTTATGTATAAAACATTGCTACAAACCCAACAATACTTTATTTATAATTTTAAGCAATTTTATGTCTTTTAAAAATGCTCCGTGAAGAAAGAAGAGCAAGCACATAATTATGGCTTCTCTTACAATATCTTTTATATAAATTGTTTCTATGTGTTCATTCCTGTGACTCTGAATTAACAACTGTAGTCATTTCCTTAGCAGAATATAACTTTACTTTCACCCACTTCATTTATGCTGCTATTGGTAAATATATAGCATTTCTACTTGTTACATGCCAAACAATACCTCATATACATACTGTGTGTAGAGTGGCTTTTTAAGTTTGTTAAGAGAAGAAAGGAGAAGAAATAAGCACATAAACTTTCTTTAGAAGTACATAATACCTAAACACCTTTGCTAGTGTTCTTTGTTGTGTGTGTGTGTGTGTGTGTGTGAATCGGCATGATGGCATAGTCTCACTTGCTTTTGCCCTGAAGAATTTCCTATAGAATGTCTTGTAACGTGAATCTGCTATCAACAAATTCAATTTTTATTTATCTAGGAATGTCTTTATTTTACCTTTATTTTTGAAATGTAGCTTTGTTGGATACAAGGTTCTTGATTGACAAGTTTTTCTTTGTGCACTCTGAATATGTTATCTCACTGCCTTCTAGTTTCTGAAGAGAAGTCAGTTAATCTTAATTGATATTCTCTGGTAAGTGAAGAGTCATATTTCTCTTGTTGCTTTTGAAGATTTTCTTCTTGACTTTGGCTTTCACTATTTTTACTATGATATGTATGTAGATCTCTTCACATTTATTCTACTTGGAGTTTGTTGAGCTTCCTGGATGCATAGATGAATGATTTTCAATAAAGTTGGAAATTTTTAAATTATTATTTCTTTAAATGTTTTTCTTATTTTTTCTCTTTCTTCTCTTTTTTGTAATTCTATTATGTGTACATCCCACTCTTCTCTAATTATTTTATTCTTTAATTCATATTTCTTTCAATTCTATGGATTATATAATCTATATCAATCTATTTTCAAGTTTATTAATTCTTCATTCTTTCAGTTTAAATATTTTTCTTAGCTCCTCTAGTCAAGTTTTCAAATTATTTTATACTTCTTAACTTTAAAATTTCTACTTTGTTCTTTTTGATATTTATAACTGTTTATTAATATACTCTATTTGAGGTGGACTGCCATATTACATTTCTTATTTAATCATGGTTTTCTTTCATGCTTTGAACATATTTATAATGGCTACTTTGAAGCATTTTTTTGTTATATCTGACATCTGGGCACTTTAACAGGAAGGTATTTTTTGTCTGCCTTTTTTTCAGTGTATGGGTTACACTTTTCTGCTTCTCTGTCTTCTTTTGTAGAAATTGGATATTTTAGATTGTATATTGTAGCAATTCTTGACCAGTACCAAGAATTCTTCTCTGGAAGAAGGATCTTTCAGAGGAGATGCTTCTCTGAACCTTCTTCTTATTTCTTTCTTTGATTACTCAGTTACTTCCTGGATTATGTTAGTAAAGCTAATTTTCCTCCTACAATGTGAAGCTATAGTGTTATTTCTGGGGAGTACAGCCCTGGGTATGTAAACAGTCATCCTGGAATGTCAATGGTTTTGTCACAGCTTTCAGTGAATGACTCTTTTCCTATCCATATCCAGCTTTTCATCTCCACAAATTGTAAACTAATTGTTCTACTATTTTCAATAATGCTCTGAGATATAATTTTTAACACAAAGGTTCTTTTAAAGAGATAGTTCTAAAAATTACTTTTTAAGATTTATTCTGACCTAAGGAAGGATCCAAGTTCTATCATTTCCTGCTTCTCTTGTCAAACTACCTGGCCTACACTTTATCTTGTATTACAAATGAATCATAAATCTCCTCCCAATTGCCTTTCACAACCTCTACTGTTTGAAAGTGTCTTTCTTAGGTTTAACATTTTTTTATACTCTGTTGCAAATAAAATTAGCTGCTTTGAGAAGATATTAGGAGATTTCAACATAATTCTTTCCCCAAGCAAAATCTCTGAGCCAGGGCTCTGAAACTGGGGTTTGAGGAAACAATCATGCTCTTTCCTTGTAGTAATATCTCAGGTTTGGAGCTGAGCATTCTGAAGAATGGAGAAGCAGATTCACATCTCTAGGCTTGCCTCTTTTAGCTTGGCAGTATCATTTTACAAGCCACAGGAGTGGTGATTAGGGCCCCACTGTTCTCAGTCTCACGGCTACCAAAATAGTTCCTACACCCCATGAATGGTAGCTGAGCAGAGAAAGGGAGGCCAATCTATCACTCGGAACTTAACCTCAGAAACAGGTAGCCCTTGCCAGGATGAGAAATGTTAACATCTTACCCTATCATGAAAATAGCCCTTTGACTTGGAACTGGCCAGGAGAGACTGTCTTATGTTCTTGGATACACCACCTAATGTGGAGTTTCTATCTTACTGAGCTGGAAATGGTGAAGGAGGGTGTAAGTGTTGGTTCACATATCACAGATTCTCAATATCTTTACCATCTTTAGTAGATTTTCTTGATAAAATACTTTTTCAATTATTACATGCCTTTAGGACAATTTTGTGAAACATTTAATTGTTATATTTTCATAGTTTTACTACTTTAGCTAGAGAGGAGGTCCATAGAGTTTCTCACACAGTCTCACCTGAATTGGAAACTAGATTTTTATCTTTACTAAACAGTAGTATACCCTGAACATGATTTTATTTTATTCTTTCGTCAATATTTTCTGGTGATGGCTCCATATCAGTAGTAATAAATCTTCATTTTTTTACTCAGTCTTCTATTAATAGACATTTGAGTTGTCTTCAGTATTTTTATTATAAACAATATACAGCACAGTATACATATCATTTGTTATTGTTTGCCAGGGTATATTAGGAATTGATTCCTAAAGTTTGTATTACTGTATTGAAAGGTATATATATATATATATATATATATATATATTTACACATTTTCTAGATAGACATTGCAAAATTCTACTCCATAAGTCTTTCAAATTTTCATTCTCACTGTCAGTGTTTGAGGTGCCTGATTCTCTACATCTGAGAGAAAAATTTGCTGTCAGAATTTCATTGTTTTTTAAATTGATAGCTGAAAAATTATATATCTATGTACTTTTATTTGCATTTATTAATATCTAATTTTGAATGATGTTAAGTATTTTATAATTTGCTATTCTTTTCTGTGAGATATCTGTTCATATATTCTCCACATTTTTCTCTAAGGTTTTTGGCCTATGTATTCCTTTCCAGATTTAAAAGCTCTTTGGCAGTGATATTACAATATTAACACTCGTAATGTAATGTTAGTATATAACTTGTCACATATTACAGTTTGCCATTTTACTTTGCTTTCTATGTTTTTATTACAACAGAAAATAATTTTTTAGGTAATCAAATTCATTAATATTTTCACCTTAGCTTCTGAAAATTTAGCCACCATTTATCCCTTAATCCAAATTATAAATTATTATATTATTTTATTTTTTACAGTTAACTTCATGCTCCATTTGGAATTTACTTTGATATTTAGTTTGAGAAATTGATCCAATTTTATATTTTTCCTATGAGGCCATCTAGGTATCACAAGACAGTTTATTGCAATGTCCATCATTTCCTCACTACATTGAGTTGATACCTTTACTGTGTGCTGAATTGTCATGAGCACTTTGCCTATTTGTGGATTTTCCAGTGTGTTCCAGTAGTTTCTGTATATTGATGTGTTTATCCTATATTGTTTAGTAATAGTGCTTCATGGTATATTATAATATCTGCAAAATCATTTTGAACTTTCTATTTGTTTCAGCTAACTGACATTAAGATCATAAGAATATATCACCATCACTATTTTGATGGCATCTTAATTTCAAGTAAAGATCTAAAAATCAATAAAACTTTAAAAAAATATTTTATACAAACTGAAGTGTGTGTTGTTACAGCCCACATAGCCAAGTCAATTCTAAGCAAAAAGAACGAAGCTAGAGGCATCACACTACCTGACTTCAAATTATACTACAAGGGTACAGTAATCAAAACAGCATGGTACTGGTACCAAAACAGAGATATAGACCAATGGAACAGAACAGAGGCCTCAGAGGCAACACAACACATCTACAACCATCCGATCTTTGACAAACCTGACAAAAACAAGCAATGGGGAAAGGATTCCCTGTTTAATAAATGGTGTTGAGAAAACTGGCTAGCCATATGCACAAAGCAGAAACTGAACCCCTTCCTGACATCTTACACTAAAATTAATTCCAGATGGATTAAAGACTTAAACATAAGACCTAACACCATAAAAACCCTAGAAGAAAATCTAGGCAAAACCATTCAGGACATAGGCATAGGCAAGTGTTCATGACTAAAACACCAAAAGCATTGGCAACAAAAGCCAAAATAGACAAATGGGACCTAATTAAACTCCAGAGCTTCTGCACAGCAAAAGAAACAATCATTAGAGTGAATCAGCAACCAACAGAATGGGAAAACATTTTTGCAATCCACCCATCTGACAAAGAGCTGATATCCAGAATCTACAAAGAACTAAAACAGATTTACAAGAAAAAAACAAGCCCATTCAAAAGTGGGCAAAGGATATGAACAGACACTTTACAAAGGAAGACATAAATGAAGCCAACAAACATAAGAAAAATGCTCATCATCACTGGTCATTAGAGAAATGCAAATCAAAACAACATTGAGATACCATCTCATGCCAGTTAGAATGGCGATCATTAAAAAATCTGGAGACAACAGATGCTGGAGAGGATGTGGAGAAACAGGAACACTTTTAAACTGTTGGTGGGAGTGTAAATTAGTTCAACCATTATGGAAGATGGTGTGGTAATTCCTCCAGGACCTAGAAATAGAAATTCCATTTGACCCAGCAATCCCATTACTGGGTATATGTCCAAAGAATTATAAATTGTTCTATTATAAGGACACATGCACACAAATGTTCATTGCAGCACAGTTTACAATAGCAAAGACCTGGAACCAACCCAAATGTCCATCGATGATAGACTGGACAGGGAAAATGTGGCACATATACACCATGGAATACTATGCAGCCATAAAAAACAATGAGTTTGTGTCCTTTGTGGGGACATGGATGAACCTGGAAACCATCATTCTCAGTAAACTGACACAAGAACAGAAAATCAAACACTGCATGGTCTCACTCATAGGCAGGTGTTGAACAATGAGAACACATGGACACAGAGGAGCATCACACACTAGGGTCTGTGGGGGGGCACTAGGGGAGGGACAGCAGGGGGTGGGGAGTTGGGGAGGGATAACATGGGGAGAAATGCCAGATATAGGTGATGGGGAGGAAGGCAGCAAACCACATTGCCATGTATGTACCTGTGCAACAATCTTGCATGTTCTTCACATGTACCCCAAAACCTAAAATGCAATTTTATATATATATATATATATATATATATATATATATATAAAATTTACTGTCTAATATTATTTTGGCTGAATACATATTCAGATCTTCCAGTGTGATAACATTTATTTGCATTCTTTTCAAAGCTCATTAATAAATTTAAAAAATTATAAGCATATAGTAGAATATAAAGGATCCAGACCGGTCACAGTGGCTCTGTCTCTACTAAAAATACAGAAATTAGCCAGGCATGGTGGTGGGAGCCTGTAATCCCAGCTACTTTGGAGGCTGAAGCAGGAAAATCATTTGAACCAGGGAGGTAGAGGTGGCAATGAGTTGATACCGTGTCACTGCAATCTGCCTGGGTGACAGAGCAATACTCTGTCTCAAAAAAAAAAAAAAAAAAAAAAAAGAATATAAAGGTTTGGTGCATTAATTAAGATCTTTTATTGCAAGTAACAGAAATTAAATCTGATTGATTTGAGCAAAATAAAATGGAAGTTTTGTTAGTGATACAAAACTTTATTATGGAGTACAGGAATTGGAAATAAGATATTACAAGAGATTGGAATACTAAAGAGAATCCAGGAATTGTTTTAAGTAATTAATTGAGGTGACATTCTCATAAATAACATTAACCCTTTTAATGCAAACAGTGAAGTGGCAGTTAGTATATTTACAGTTTTGTGTGAGCATCAGCTCTATCTAGTTATGTTTTTCATGTTCCAAAGTGAAAACACCCACTATCTTAATCCATTTGGGCTACTATAACAACATACTTTAGATTGGATAATTTACAAACAACAGAAATGTATTCCTGATAGTTCTGAAGACTGGGAAGTCCAAGGTCCAGGTGCCAGCAGACTTAGTGTCTAGTTAGGTTTTGCTCTCTGCCTCAAAGAAGGTGTCTTCTGGCTGTATCTTCACATGGCAGAAGGTGAGAACAACTCCCTCAAGCCTCTTTTATAAAGCCACTAATTTCATTCATCAAGGAAAAACCTTCATAACCTATTCACCTCCCAAAAGCAGTACTTCTTAAGATTATTGTGTTGTAAATTTAGGTTTCAATATATCTTCAACACATTCAAACCACAGCACCCATTAAGCCGTCTTTCTGCAATCCCCATTCACCTAGTCTTTGACAGCCACCGATATGCATTCTATCTCTGTAATTTCACTTACACTGAGTAATTTATATAAATATAATTATATGTGTGTGTCTTTTGTGTCTAGTTTCTTTCCCTTAGCATAATGTATTGAAGGTTCATCCCTGTTGTAGCATATAGGATAATTTATTCCTTTTTCTGACTGAATAATATTTCATAATGTGTCTATGTCACAATTTATCCATGATTCTTTTTATTTGTATAAAATAAAAAGAATTTTTATTTTGTATAGAATTGTTTTCTATTTCAACTATTGTAACTAGCACTCCTATTAGCATACATGTACTTATTTGAGCATCTGTGTTCAATTATATATGCCTAGTAGTAGAATTGCTGGAGTCATATTGTAGCTCTATGTTTAATGTTTTTTAGAGCTGTCATATTCTCTTCTGTAGTAGTTACATCATTTTAAATTTCTACCATTAATGTGCAAGGGTACTATTTTTTTTCAAATTTTTCCCACCATGTGTTATTTTATGTTTCTTTTTTATTTTTTTAATGTAGCCATTCTACTGGGTAAAAAATGATACCTCATAGTGGCTTTAATTTGCATCTCCTTAATGACTAATAATATTGAGCAACATTTCATGTACTTACTGGACATTTTGTATGTCTTCTTTGGATAAACATTCAATTCCTTTATTTTTAATTGGGTTGTTTGTCTTCCTGTTGTTAAATTGTAATGTTTAATATATGCTTAATATTATACTCTTATTACATAAATAACTTGCAATCATATTTCTCCCATAATACAGGTAACGTTTGTACTTCTTTGATATCATTTTATGCAAAACAAATTTTGATGTAGTGAAATATGTCTGTTTTTTTCTTTGTTGAGATTTTTTGCGTCATATCTAAACATTAATTGCCCAATCTAAGATTTAAAAGATGTACACCTATGTTATCTTCTACAAGTTTTATAGATTTAGTTTTCATATTTTGGTTGCTGATCCATTTTGACTTAATTTTTGTATGTGGCATGAGATAGATAGAGGTCCATTTTATTCTTTTGCATCTGGATATCCAGTTGTCTTAGCACTGTTCGTTAAACTCCTTTTACTCTATTTAATAGGTCTTAACACCTTGTTAAAGTTAAATAGGCTGTAAATGCATGGGTTTATTTCTATTCTCTCAGTTTTATGCCATTGGCCTACATGTCTATGATTATGCCAATGCCACACTATTTTAACTAATCTAGATCTGTAGTAAGTTTTAAAATCAGAAACTGTGACAACCAAGGTTATTTAAATAGTTTTGGCTATTCTGGGTGTCTAATAATTTCGTATGAATTTGAAGATATAATTTTCCATTTCAGCAAAAAAGATGAATTTCTATAGAGATTGCATTGAATTTGAGTTTGCTTGACATCTGCATTGACATCTTAACAATATTGATGCCTTTTTATTAAATTAAATCTTCTTAATTCCTTTCAACAATGTTTTGTAGTTTACAGCATAAAGGATTTTTCATCTTGTTGGTTAAATTTAATCCTAGATATTTTCTTCTTCGAGATGCTATGGTAAACAGAATTATTCACTTTTACTCATTTTCATATTTTTATTGCCTATGTATAAGAACATAATTGATATTTCAGTACTGATCTTGTAGCCTATAATCTTACTGCATTTGTTTATTAGCTCTAGTAGTCTTTTTTTTTTTTTTGACGTTTGAGGATTTTCTCTACATAGAACCAAGTTATCTTCTATTAAAGAGTATTTTCTTTTTTCTCTTTTGTTTTTAAATGTCTTTTATGTCTTTATCTAGGGCTAGAATTCCCAGTAAATTGATAAAGAACAGTGGCAAACATTGACACCCTTGTCTTATTCCTGATCATAGATAGAAAACTTTTATTCTTTCATCAATATTTAATTTTATATTAATTGTGGAGTTTTCCTATAATCACCATTAATATGTTGAAAGGTTTTCCTTCTACTCCTAGTTTCTTTTGTTTTTATTATGCACACATTTTGAATTTTGTCCAATTCTTTTTCTGCATCAATTGAACTGATTATGTGCTTTTCTTGCAATTTTTCCATTAATGGGGTGCATTACGTTGATTATTTTCTTATGTTTAGCCATCCTTGCATTCTTGGGACAAACCCTACTTGATCTTGCTGTATATTCTTAATAGGTAATTGAACCTGGACTTGGTTTTCTAGTATTTTGTTGAAGATTTCTATATCAATATTCATAAATAATATTGGTTTGTAGTTTCCTTTTCTTGTAGTGTCTTTGTCTGAATTTCGTATCAAGTAATATTGGCCTTATATGTCTGAGAAAGTTTTATGTCCTCTTATTTTTTGAAAGTTTGAAAAACAGCTGTTAGTTCTGTTTTTCTTTAACAGTTGGGCAAAATTCACCAGTTAAGCCATCTGGCTCTGTCTTTTATTTGTTGTGAGGTTTTTTTTTTTCTTATTTAATCTCTATTTTGTTATAGGTCAGTTCATATGTTTTACTTTTTCTTTAGTCTGGTTTAGTAATTTGTGTGTTTCTCAGAATTTCTGCATTTATTCTGTTAACTAATTTAAAGACATATAATTTATCACAGAATTCTCTTATTATTTTCATTTCTGTAAGGTCAGTAGTTATGACCCCATTTTCATTTTCAAGTTTATTTATTTGTACCTTCTCTCTTTTTTCCTTTGTCATTTCACTTCAATTTTTTTGCAATTCATTTATCTTTTTGAAGAACCAGATTTTGGTGTCATAGTATTTAGTTTTGGGGCAAGGACAAATAAAAATGCCACAAATCTTTCCTAGCATTTTTAAGTTAATTTTTCCTTAATTTAGCATTTGTTCGGTTGCTGCATCCTTTTGACTATTTTCCAGAGCCCTGATATAATTGGTTCTGACATTTTTTGTTTGTTTTTCCATGTTTTTGTGGAGCAATAAATGTTTGAGTTGTCTTTTCCATTATTTTGCTGACATCACTCTCCAGGTGTTTTGTGCTTGTAGTCTGAGTCTACTTATCTCTGCATGTTTGCTTCAATTTTCTTTCTTTAATTTGTATGGCAGAACACGATTGCCAACAGCTCCTGAATTGCAGCCACATATATACTGACTGAGCTCTCTTTCCCAGCTCATGTTACAATATTCTTGATAAAGAAAGTGTAATTTCTGTAGCTTTCATCAAATTATCTCACCTGAACCAGTCAACTGTTACCAGAAACAGGTCCGTATTATCCTCAAAGAGGCTCACATAATAACCATGCAAATTGGTTGGGCAAGTGAATGCAGAAAAAGGAGTTTTCTTTAAAGTAACAAATAGATGTTTCACATGGATTGTGAGCCTTGATTTAACATACCTGGTGAAATATAGAACACATTGTGCTCAAAGATTCTGGTTCAATATCCTTGAAAATTTTTTAAACCTACCACACAAATGATTGACCTCTTTAATTATTTATCGATCCATTTATCATCACTTCTTTCCAAATTTATTGTTTACTGAAACTAAAGTGTAGTTTGTATAAGTGCCCTGTTTATTTCTAGAAAGATCTTTTATACTTGATTTTAGCAACTACATATTCAGTGCAGTTTCCCAGTTACTGGGAAGAGTTAATAGACCTGTTTGTAATTGTACTTGTTTTCCAGGAATCAATTGACTCTTACAAAAGATAACTAAAAGTAACATAATTCAAAGCCTTACAACAAAGATGGGTTGTAATAACAAAAGCTAGTGTGTGCTGAGAATAGCAAGGGAAGGTAGGGAGATGTGTTTTTGAGAAAATGCTTTGCCATTCATGAGGCACTTTGGCTCAGTTGTAGTTACTTCCAGCAGAATTCCAAAAAACAGATTGTCTAAAAAATCTCTGTAGAAATGACTGTAGACAACATATGGTATTTGACAGTCATACATTTAGACACACATGAGCACACACGCAGACAACACACACACATATCTAGTCTCTGATATTACACAGAAAAATAATAACATAATTTAGCTATCATCTGGAGGGAAAATGTCCTTTGATGTATTTCCTAAATATCATTTTACAAAGAGAATATTGATAAAATATGCAAAGAATTTTGTTACTATGTATTTTACTATTGTTTATTAATAAGAAATTTCACATCTTGAAGAAACCTGAGATACCAATGTGACTTACTTGCTTTATGGAGCATGACATTGAAGGTAACTTTCTACTTGCTGCATTGTTTTGCTCACTGAGGTATAAGATTGTGGAATTTCTTTTTCAATTCCTGTGCTTTCTAATGATTTCACTTCCTCATGTTCCTATTTTTTTTAAATGCATTTTATTATGTGTAATTACAAAAGTATATGAAGTTTTAAAAATGGTTAAAATACTTTGGTGACTAAAAGGATTCTATGTGAGACAATACAATGTATGCAGCACCAAAGAAATGTAATAAAGGACATAAAATGTGATGGAAAAGAATAAATCAATCTTTAAAAAGCATGGAGATGGGGACAAAAAAAGATAAAAGATGCACTACAATCCTAATTCTGCATCAGTTCAAGCATATTATACCCACTTAGGAGCAATTAGAACAAAAAAGATATATCTATGATTTTATATCTAGTGAAATTGTGTTCTTATATCTCATGTGTCACACATATTTTCTTAAATAGAAAACCAGTGTCATTCTTTTTTTGGTGTATCAATGTATTTTGCTACAGAGAGTATATAAATTATTAATAAAAGTGTGATGAATTGGCCAGATTAGGTAGCTATCATCTTAGAAAATGTTTACATGATGGCATAAGATTGCTGCCTATAGATTTGGGAGAAAATGTGTTGGCAAAAGTGAGCAATGCTGAGTTTTTGTGCATAAGATGAAAATGGCAAAGAAAAGTCAGATATGACAAAAGACCAGCTTGTTTCTGCCTCACAATTCCATCTCAACCAACTCTCTATATAAACATTGGTGATGTTGACATGTAAAATAAACATCTTTTAATTTAGGTTTTTTAAAATCAAATACACAAAAATGTAGTGAGAGAGCATCAATAGAATTTTCAAATCTAAAATAATATTTGGTAATTCTATAATTTTTTACTTAGTGAAAATAGCCAGTAATATTTTAATAGCTTTATTTTAATATATATTTATTGGTAATAAACTGTCATGTTACCTGCTGTGAACAACATTTATTTACATTCTGA
Organism: Aotus nancymaae; assembly: GCF_030222135.1. Lineage (NCBI taxonomy): Eukaryota > Metazoa > Chordata > Mammalia > Primates > Aotidae > Aotus > Aotus nancymaae. The sequence continues at coordinate 57,257,924 of NW_026988415.1, read as the reverse complement.
ATACTGTCTAAATAATTATTTGAGGGGGAATTATTTAAAATTGCTAAGTAGTCAGTGAGCATAACTAATATGCAAGGGAATTTTTTATGAAATGCCTGAAAAATGCAGTGGCGTAATATGGTTGTATTGTACTTTATAAATTCTTTTAAAATAAAAAGCAAAATAATATATATATATATATATATATATAATGTAGTATACCAAAAAGTTGCAGAAACATAAAAAACTAAAAAGTGTTCATATCAATTAAAAAAAAACCAAAACATTTGTCCAGTAAACTTTCACCTTAGTCTACATATGGCAAGGAATAGAAGCGACAGTTCTAGCAATGTGTTCACAGTTTCTCACTCTCCTGAGTTACTTCATGTAATGCATTCTAAAGATTGAAGAATCATACATTTTTTTAAATGGACATTTGGCTAATATTTGACAAAGGTCTAATACCCAGCATCTATAAGAAACTTAAATTTATAAGAGAAAAACTAACAAACCCTTTAAAATGTGGGTAAAGTTCATGAACAGACATTTTTCATGAAGACATACATATTGCCAACAAACATGAAAAAAAGCTCGATAACACATCACTAGAGAAATACAAATCAACACCATATGAGATACCATCTCACCCCAGTCAGAATTGCTACTATTAAAAAGTAAAAAAGTAACAGATACTAGCAAAGTTGCAGAGGAAAGGGAACACTTAAATACTGTTGTTGTGAATGTAAATTAGTTCAACCCTGTGGAAAGCAGTATGACAATTCCTCAAAGAGCTAAAAGCTGAACTACCATTCGACCCAGCAATTATCCACTACTCACAATAGCAAAGACATGTAATCAACCTAAATGCCCATCAATGACATTGGTTAAAGAAAATGTAGTACATATACACTGTGGAATAATACACAGCCATAGAAAAGGACAAGATCATGTATTTTGCAGGAACATGAATGGAGCTGGAGGCTATTATCCTTAGTAAATTAACATAGGAACAGAAAGCCAAATACCACATCTTCTCACTTATAAATAGAAGCTCAATGATAAGAACTTATGAACACAAAGAAGGAAACAACAGACACTGGGGTCTACATAAGGGTGGAGGGTAAGGAGAAAGAGGAGCAGAAAAGAAAATATTGAGTACTTGGCTTAATACCTGAGTGATAAAATAATATGTAAAACAAACCCCCATGACATGAGTTTACCAGTGTAACAAACCTTCACATGTATCCCCAAACCTAAAATAAAAGTTAAAGCAAAACAAAAGTACAAATGTATTTACATTCACTTCATATATTACTAAAAAGTTAACTACTAATTGTTTCAGGTCACATATCTTTATATTTCTATTTCATATTTGAATGACCTAAAATACTCATTCATTCAGTTTATGTTTATTGAGTACCTGCTATGGGCCACCACTCTGCTAAATTCTAGGGCCACAGTAGTGCAAAAAAACCAAAATACTTAGTCTTTGCCCTGTGGAGTCTTTCATGTAGTTTTGAAGTTAATAATAAAAAAGTAAATTGCTCAAGTAATTATTGAATTATTAATGTAAATAATACTCAGATTCAAAATTCAATCCCTATTTTAAAACAAAAGCATATTTCATGCTGTCACAGTAGTGTCAGGTTAAAGTTAGAGCTATAAACTGAACTAAGATCCCAAGTTAGAATAAATGATACAAACTCACAGAGGCTTATTATTGAGGCACTACCGCTTCCAAATTGGATGGGGGCCTATATCATAACAACCCTTAATCTGAGAACAAGTCTATAAACTGGATCAAAAACAAATATATAAACAGCTTCCTAAAGGCATTTAAGAACAACTAAAGAAGGCAGGATTTGAAGGGCCAGGATCAGGAAGAGATGGAAAATTCAAGGGAATGTAGTAGACATCATTTACTTCTTTCTAAAGCAATGATCCTCAAAGGACTGCAGAGACTGAACAAAATGTGGGATCTCAGAACTATCTGTAGTCTCATGGGGATGGTATTTATTGCTGTCAAGTCATCTAGGAGTTGAGGAATCAAGATCTTGTGGAAGGATATCAGCAGAAATAGTTGGGTAAGGATCACCAAAATTCATTTCCTTCTTAAAATCAATGAGAAAACTGGTAAAAATACTCAGAATCAACTTTTCTCAGAACTCAGAGAATTAACCAAAATATTCCAACAATTGAGTTAACATTTATTTAAGAAAAACGGAAGAATATCATTAAGAACAGTGAGCCTTGTGACATTAATTTTAATTTGCCCTACTTCCATCTCCCTTACTCCAGTTCTGTGGTAGCCTTGAAACCAAACTACCACAATCAGATGGAAACCCACAGTCTAGAAGCCACTGGGGACAAAACAGAGTTGGATCTTCATGTAAGTATCACTCTAAGATAATTCTAGAACTTTATTTGACCTGATTTATAGGTTATGTAATGTAAGACGCTATTTCCCCAAGGTGTTGGTCAAAAAGATTAGAGGAAATTATTTAACTCTCTAGTTGCCTGAGGCAGTGAATTACAGTTGGGATAGACAATGCAGGTTAACCAAGAAGCTTAAAAAGAATAAGATGTCCATAGAATTTACAAAAAAATTGACATATTTCTGAAAATCTAGCAAGCCGTGTATATCTGTGAAGCTATGAGCATGTCCAGGGTCGGGCACATGCTCAGGAAAGACCTGAGCAGGAACCAAGCTTTCATGTTTAGCAGACCTTGAGGCCCAGGACAAGCAAGATTCTACTGGGCAGTGTTCAAGGCAAGACTAACATATACAGAGCCCTTTGCAAATACTTGGAGACACTGGTTTTACGTGTTTAAGAAAATCTGCATCCCCAAATTAGCTTACCACCAAGCAAACCAAGAAATACTTCATTATGCATGTATGACAACAAAATAAATAACAGCTATACCAAAGTAATTCATAAAAGTCGCTAAATAAACAACAAACTATAAAATAAACAATAACAAAAACAAAGTTTTGAGGGTTGTAGTTCTATAGCTGCCAGATTATATTACTTAAAATATCCACTTTTAAAAAATATGAGATATGCCAGGAAACATGACAGTATAGCCCATACACAGGAAAAAAAAAAAAAAAAGGTAACAGAAACTGTTCCTGAAGAAGCTCAGATTTTGGATTTACTTAACGAAGTCTTTTTAAGCCAGTTATTTGAAGTCTGTTCAAAGAACTAATAGAAATCATATCCAAAGGACTAAAAGTATGAAGAATTTATCTTATTAAAGAGATAATTTAAGTAAAGAAATGAATATTATAAAATAGAGCAAAATAAAAATTCTGGGGTTGAAAAGTACAGTAACAAAAATAAAAGATTTACTAAAGAAGCACAACAGCAGATTTGAGCTGGCAGAAATAATCTATCAACACTTGAAGGAATTTTTAAAATGTATATTCATACTGTGAATAATTATTCAACAAAGAGAAGGCATAAACTTTGGATAAACACAAAAACGTGAATAAATCTCAAAATATATGTGTAGTAAAAGGAGTCACACTCCAGATAGTATGTCCTGAATGATTCTACTTGATAAAATTTCTGAATAGGCAAAACTAACAATAGAAAATAAACCATTGTTTATCTAGAACTGGGGCTAGATATTCTTTGCAAAGGGGCATGAGGAAACATTTACAAAGGGAATAGAAATGTTCTACATTTTGCCAGGCATGGTGGCTCATGCCTATAGTCCAAGCATTTTGCAGGGCTGAGGCAGCAGGATTGCTTCAGCACAGGAGTTTCAGACCAACCTGGGCAACAAAGTGATACCTCATCTCTATAAAAAAATAAACAAGGTTAGCTGGGCATGGCGGCTCGCACCTGTAGTCCTAGCAAATCCAGAGGCTGAGGTGGGAGGATTCCTTGAGCCCTGGAAGTTGACGATGAAGTGAGCTGTGATTGAGCCACTGAACTCCAGCCTGAGTAACACAATGAGACTTTATAGTATGTGTCAAAATTTATTGAACTGTTTTGAAATTTTTATACATCTGATTAAAATGCATGCAAATAAAAAACATATTTTACATAAATATGCAAATCCCAATATATTTAATATGTTAAAATGGACTCTGCAGTGTGTGTGTGTGTGTGTGTGTGTGTGTGTGTGTGTGTATCCTACTGGAGAATAAAAGAGAATGAGCGATTAAATTAAATAAGAGATGAGCTTTCTGTGGGTAATGATGATGATCGTGAGCTGAAGAATGTAATTAACTCAACCCTCCATATCTGTATTCCAAAAGAAGAAAAAATTACACTTATTTCATTGTAAATGTTTAAAAACATTTTTGGTATATTATGATGTCCTGATATATATATAGAGAGAGACAGTCTCTCTCTGTCGCCCAGGCTCGAGTGCAGTGGCACGATTTCAGCTCATTGCAACCTCTACCTCCCAAGTTCAAGCAATTCTCCTACCTCAGCTTTCCGTATAGCTGGGATTACAGGCGTGCACCGCCATGCGCTGCTAATTTTTTGTATTTTTAGTAGAGATGGGGTTTCGCCACGTTGGCCAGGCTGGTCTTGAACTCCTGAGCTCATGATCTGCCCGCCTCGGCCTCCCAAAGTCCTGGGATTACAGGCATGAGCCACCATGCCTGGCCAATGTTTTGATATCTTAAAAACCCTTTCTGGCTAGAGAAACTGCACTTCTCAGGACTAGCCAATTTTTAAAAGTAACAAAAGGCCTATTCAGAATCATGTCTTTGATATGTAAACTAAATAATCTAGAGCTACACCTCCTGAATCTGGCCCTTACACCCCAGAAGACAATATTCCTCTGCCTTAATCGACTCAGGGCCAGGTACCAGGCAGCTAGAGACCTTCATGTCTATAGTCCAAAACCCTCTGAAATTATTCATATCACCAAACCCAAAATTATTCAGCCTGCCCTGCCTTGCCTTTTCAGCAGAATCCCCAACAGAGGCAATGACCTAAACCTTTCCCTTATTTCTGTCTCTGTTCTTCCTCACAAGAATCTTTGCGTCTTGCCCATGTGGTTATGTGGGGGCATGTTCTGCCTGTGATTCTTGTCTCTTGTACCTGTAAATATAATCTACTTTATTTTTCCTGAACCTCTACTCTGCCTCCTCTTGAGTGAGGAAAATAGGGTCTGGTGGCAGGGAACATAAGGCCGATTCACACTTCAGCTATAACAGGATATGTTCTCTCTAGAGGACGTAGACCCTAAATGACTTTGTAACTTTACTTCATCCTTTTCATTTACATAGAGCATACCCAAAGTAACCAATGGAATCCACTAGGGGGTATTTAAACTCCCCAAGATTCTGTAATGAGGCCTTTGAGCCCCCATGCTCATACTGGCTCCCACACTGTGGAGTGTACTTTCATTTTCAATAAATCCCTCCATTCCTTCTTTGCTTTGTTTGTGTGTTTTGTCCAATTCTTCATTCAAGACTCCAAGAACCTGGACACCCTCCACCATTAACACTCTGGTGGCCACACCTAATTGATCACCTCATAAAACAGTAACAAAACACTTAATCTAGTGAGCGATGTGCCAATCCATGCACTAATGCTGAGGTTAGCTGCCTCCATTGAGCTGATAGTTAAACAAGGGATATACACTTTACATGAATAATATTTAATAAATAATTATGATTACTTAAATAATTGCACAGCTATACATTTCTGAGAAGAAGAAATACATACCACAAAGGAAACACAAAACAGAGATGAAGGATCTGGGTGCAGTGAGAGAAAGCTTCCCTATGAAAGTGTGTTTAAGTTGAGACATTAAATAAGTAGACTTAGCTAAGTAAATAGAGGCAAAGAGGTTTTCATGCAGAGCAAATAACATGTGCTTTGATATGTTCCCTCATAATTGCTCATGTTGATGTTTTAGATTAATGGTTTGATGTTCAGTGGTGTTCATTTAAAATTTTGGAGCTTCTATTGGCTGTTTTAAATTTTGATTAATAATGCTTTATTATTGCTATTTGTTAGAGTATATTCTGTTGCTTATATTTCTCCTTTTTTGTAGTAGCCTGATTTTTTAATTGGTACAAATGACATGAATATTTAACTAAATCTTGCATTTTACATGTGAGAAAACAGAACTACAGATGGGACAGCCTATGTTCAGGTTGGCTGATACGTTTTTCTGCTCCATAGTAACAGCAGTTTGTAGAATAATTGAAATGATCCATAAAGAAATTGATATTAAGGAAAGATACGATGAGCAAAAGCAAAGTAGTTTTTTAAGCTGTGCTCTTCTGCTTCTAATTTATTGCACTGAGAAATAATATATGTAGTCAAGATCTATATCAGATGTTTGAGATTTTGAAGGAGAGAAAAATGCTGTACTATAAATGAAAAGTGTTATATACTCTTAAAGTGAAATTGTATTAATTCATGTACCCATATTATGTAAATCTGCAGATACATATACATGTAGCCACAAGTTATTTTTAGTAATAATAAAAATAAAATGAATAAAATAAGATTTAAAATTGTGTTTGACCTTTTTCCAAATAGCTTATAAAATTATGTAGTAGCAATAGCAAAGGCCATTTAACTTAATTTATTGTAATCTTAAGATGATTAATTAATTCATTGTTCTACAAATGCACTAAATCAGTTTTAAGTGATTCTGTTAAAATATGCCATAAAGAAACTATGTCAGATTTTGACAGTTTCTGCTGTCCAACCTTTAATCAACACATAGAGATATGCATTGGAGTCTCTCTCTGAATAGAAAGACACAAACAAAATAATTGACATTGTTTAGTGAATTTTTTTATTTCCTGGCTGCAATTTTTAAATAAATAAAAAATAACTATGCTGAGTACTGATTTTATTTGTAATGTTTTCAATGGAATAATCATTAATTTTGCATTATTATTAAAAAGGCACCCTCTTTTCTCTGAAAATTAAAATTCTTCCACTATCCCTGCAGAGGAAATAAAAGGTTACACCTCCACTTCATTTATTGTAGCTTTTTTTTCTCAGCAGAACATTGTGTGTATTTGTCAATAGGGTTGTAAGACAATACAGATAAGAAGCATTCAGTGTACAAGGGTAGCAGCGAGCCCTAAGCATATATAACGTTTATGGTATCAATTTATATAATAACAGTAGTGATGCTTTGGGGCTTCTATGGCATGCAGGTGATGGAGCTGGTGGTTTTACATGCATTTGCTCTCACCTTTAATACAGTTTGACATTTTTAATTCCCTTATACAAATGAATCATTAGAGAAACAGAGTTTCACTCATCAGTCTAAGATCATGAATCTAGAATATGAGAGATTTATGTTTTTTCCCCTAGTCTTTGATAATTATGAACTAAAAAGGTAGAAGGAATTTGGACTTAAAGAATAAGTAGCTAATTTTCATGTTTATTTCAGGGAAAGAAGGGAGATTCTAGATATTACTTATATGTTTTCCCCTTACTGCTTCTTACTAATGGAACATGTTTGTTTTGGTGCCAAATAGTTCTGGTGAATGAGAAGTAAGCAGATATCTACACATCAGCTAGCATTCTCCTTTTAGCCTTTACTCTTTGGATTAGTTTTGTAGGATTGCCATAACAATGTACCATAGCCTGGGCAAGCTTAAACAACAGAAGTTATTTTTCTCACAGTTGTGGAGTCTACAAGTCCAAAATCGAGGTGTCAGCAGAGTTGGTTTCCTCTGTGGTCTCTCTCCTTGGCTTGTGTATGACCACCCTCTCCCTGTGTCTTCATATTGTTTGACCTGTGCTTGTATCTGTATCCGCATTTCCTCTTGTTATCAGTACACCAGTGACATTGGATTAAAGTTCACCTAATGACCATGATTTGACCTAATTACCTCTCTAAATACCCAAATTCCTAATATGGTTGCATTCTGAAGTACTGGAGGTTAGGACATCAACACCTGAATTTAAGAGGGTAATACAATTTAGACTATAACACTCCTTTTCTTTTCCTGTAGGTAGATTATCAATGTTTCAACTATGAGAATAAAATTCAATGTTAAGGAGAGAGGATCAAGATGTTCCATTCCTAACGGTGCTCTGAAGGCACATAATCAACTATTTTATCTAATTAACCTTTTCAAAAGTTTATTATTGTATTAATTCATCATTTATTTCCCACTTTCTATATAGTACCAATCAATGGGGTAGCTATTGGAGTTAGTTCATTACGAAATTTTCTCTAACCTAAAGAAGCTTGGAATCTAGCTTCTGTTTAGAAAATAGCAAATTCACAGGCATGTATTTTCCCTGCTGTTTATCTCTCTATACTGTGCTGTTTCATAAGGGGCTATAATTTAATCTTTTCTTAACTTAGGTCCTGTGGATAAGCTTGCAAGGGCTTCAAAATGTCACTGAACTTGTATGCTAAAGCATGAATTTGTTCATGTGTGTGATTTTTGAGCTATGATCCATAAATTTTATGTCTTCTTATTGATTAGAGACCTAAATTATAACAATTACTGTAGAAGATAAGGTATATCTCAAATCTCTAATCTACCTATCACCAATCTCTCCCCCCGCACCGCCACCCACCATGCACATTATAGGGCATTGATGGTTATTATTGGGCAGTTTATTTTCTGACTCATATCCCCCATGTACAGTAAGCTACTAGTTCCCCAGTAAATGCAATAGCACTCTCTAATCATAATGTCTAATAATATTTAACATTAATGTACAGAACTTTTCCCTGCCCATGATTGCATGACACTCTCCTTTGTATCCCTGCAAGTTAAAATACTGATGCTACTTTCACAAAGAAAATTTTAAAACATTGTTCTTGTTCATTTCCATTAAAGCTCTGGTAGCTATACATATCTTATCAAGATAAATACCAATGCCAGCATCAAGTTAATTGGCTGCTGCTCAAAGTTTACTCTAAAATGTATAAACAATCAGAATAAAATCAGTGTTTATCTTGGGCTTCAGCAAAAGGTTATCCTCAAGTGAATTTATTATCTGATTAAAGTTTTTGATTTATTTTATTCCACAAAGATACATAAAGAAAATATATACTATCTAGTAATAAGTAAAACTTGAAGCATATACTTTTTCTGGAGAATTTTACTTTCCTAAGTATTAAAAAAGCAACAGCTGACTCTTCAATGTTATCACTACCATTATCATTATTGATTTTCCCAGCACATTCTCTGTGAAGGTTCTGGGCATGAGAAAGTAAGAAGCAGAGAAATGAACTTGTCATTAATACCAGGTGCTTACAATCGATCCATAACCAACCTCATCAGATTCAAAACATTGGTGAGGTAGATAAGTGAATGAATAGCCAGGCTAAATTTAACTTATTGATAGAAGGCTAAAAAGGTGAAATTTCTTCTAAAATTAAAGGAAGAGAAAATGTTTATGTGCACTCTTTACTGAAACACACAGTCCAAATTCTTTAAAAAAGACGCTGATCCTTACCAGCAGGAAACTCATGTGTCTCAAAAGTGGGTAGTAAAAAAAAAAAAAAGAATAAATCAACAATCTAAAGAGCCAACCACAAAGTTTATGTAGACACAAGATGATGGTGAGGGCAAATTGGCAGAGAATTTTGGTATTGAAATGATCTAATTCTGAAACTGTGGTTACCTCAAGTCTATTTCAAAATACAAATAAGCAGGAACCTTCTCCACATGTGAAGAAGGTACCTGCTTCCCCTTCATCTTCCACCATATTTTAAAGTTTCCTGAACTGTCCCCAGCCATGTAGAACTGTGAGTCAGGTAATCTCTTTTGTTTATAAACTACCCAGTCTCAGGTAGTATTCTTTATAGCAGCATGAAAATGAACTAATTCAGAGAATTGGTACTTGGAGTAGGGCACTGCTATAAAGATAACCCGAAAATGTAGATGTGACTTTGGAGCTGGGTAACACACAAGGTTGCAACAGTTTGGAGAGCTCAAAAGAAGACAAGAAAATGTGGGAAAGTTTGGAATTTTCTAGAGATTTGTTAAATGGTTTTGACCAAAATGCTAATAGTGATATGAATAATGAAGTGCAGGCTGAGGTGGCCTCAGATGGAGATGACAACCTTATTGTAACTGGAGAAAAGTTCACTCATGCTATGCTTTAGCAAGGAGACTGGCAGCATTTATGCCCTGCCCTAGAGATCTGTGGAAATTTGAACTTGAGAGAGATGATTTAGGGTATCCGGTGGAATAAGTTTTTAAGCAGCAAAGCATTCAAGAGGTTACCTGGTTTATTCTGAAAGTGTTGAGTTATAAGCATTCACAAAGAGTTTGAAATTGGAAATTATATTTAAAAGGGATGCAGAGCATAAAAGTTTGCAAAATTTGCAGCCTGACTATGTGTTAGAAAAGAAAAAAAAAACATTTTCTGGGAAGAAACTCAAGCCCACTGCAGAAATTTTTGTAAGTAAAGAGGAGCTGAATGTTACTAGCCAAGATGATAAAGAAAATACCTCCAAGACATTTCAGAGACCTTTGCAGTAGACCCTTTTACTACAGGCCTAGATCCTCAAAGGAAAAAATGGTTTTGTGGGGCAGTCCCAGAGCCCCACTGCTCTGTGTAGCCTCAGGACATGGCACCCAGCATCATGGCTGCTCTAGCTTCAGCCATGTGGGCTGAAAGGGGCAAAGGTACAGCTCCAGTCATTGCTTCAGAGGGTGCAAGTCCCATGCCTTGGTGGCTTCCATGTGGTTTTGGGCCTGAACATGTCCAAAAAGCAAGAGTTGTGACTTGGGCGTCTCTACCTAGATTTCAGAGGATGTATGGAAAGGCCTGGATGTCCAGGCAGAAGTCTTCTGCATGGGCAAAGTTTTCATGAAGAACCTCTACTAGGGCAATGCAGAGGGAAAACATGGGCTTGGAGTACCCAAATAAAGTCAATATTTTGGGTCACAGCTTATTGGAGCTGTGAGAAGAAGGCCACCACCCTCCATGCCCCAGAATGGTACATCCACTGACAGCTTGTATTCTGTGCTTGGAAAGGCCACAGGCACTCAATGCCAGCTCTTCAAAGCAGCTTCAGGGGCTGTACCCTGCAGAGCCACAAGGGCAGAGAAGCCCAAGACCTTGGAAGCCCACCCCTTGCATAAGTGTGCCCTAAGTGTGAGACATGGAGTCAAATGAGATTATTTTGAAGCTTCAAGATTCAATTAGTGCCCTGCCAGATTTTGGACTTGCATGGGGCCTCTGGTCCCTTAGTTTTGGCCAATTACTCCCATTCAGAAAAGGAACATTTACCCAATGCCTGTACCCCTATTGCATCTTGGAAGTAACAAACTTTTTTTTTTTTTTTATTTTACAGGTTCATAGGCAGAAGGGACTTGCCTTATCTCAGATGAGACTTAGGACTTAGACTTTTGAGTTAATGCTGGAGTGAGTTAAGAACTTGGTTTGGGAAGTTCATGATTATAAAACGTGAATAGAACCTGAGACTTGAGAGGAACCAGGTTTGGAACAATATGGTTTGGCTCTGTGTCCCCACCCAAATCTTATTTCCAACTTTAATCCCTACATGTCAAGGGAGGGACATGGTAGAAGGTGACTGGATCATGGGGGCAGTTTCCTCAATGTGATTCTCATGATAGTAAGGGATTTCTCATGAGATATGATGGTTTTAAAAGTGGCAGTTTCTCTTGCACTTTCTCTTTCTTCTGCTGCCATGTAAGATGTGCTTGCTTCTCCCTCATCTTCCACCATAATCGTAAGTTTCCTGAGTCTTCCCTAGCCACATGGAACTGCTAGTCAATTAAACATCTTCTATTGATAAATAACCCAGTCTCAGGTAGTATCTTTATAGCAGTGTGAGAACAAACTAATACATCTAGCTTCATCAAAAATGACTTTAACTTACAAGTAAATATGAAAATCTTGGGGTAGGATCCAAGATGGCCGATTAGGAGCAGCTCAGGATTGCAGCTCCCAGCGAAAGCCTGGAGGGTGAGTGGACACCGCATTTCCTGACGGATTTTTATTGCTCACAGACTAGGAGATTCCCAGGCAGAGGAGCGCCATGGATCGCCAGCGCAGCTGTTTTCACCAGCACAGCTGTTTTGCTGGCACTCTGGAGCGGCGGCTCTCCGTACAAAATACACATGTCCGGGACCCATTTTAGCTGGAAATTGGAGCTCCAAGGAGACAGAGTCGCCCATTCAACTAATTAAAAAGGGACTGAAACAGGGAGCCAGGCCAGGAGATTCCTGGACAGAAAAGCACCAGGAATCTCAGCACAGCTGTTTCAGCTGCAGCAGTGGGTCGCCACATGGGAAATCACACAGATCCCAGTGCCTTTTCAACAGGCGACTGGAACACCTGGGAGACAGAGTCAACCGTTCAAATAAAAAAAAAAAGGGCTCTGAGGCAGGAAGCCAGGTGATCAGGCTAGGCTGGTCCCACCCCTACAAAAAAAAAGCAATCGAAAACGCTCTGGATTGAGAGTTTCACAGCAAGCACAGCTGAACCTGGGATGGTCCAGCTCTGGGGGGGAGGGGCGTCTGCCATTACCAAGGCAGTCCACCAATACAGAGGTAGTTTGCCATTGCTGAGGCAGCTTGCCATTGCTGAGGCAGCCTGCCATTACAGAGAGAGTCCACCATTACAGAGGTGGGCTGCCATTGCCGAGGCAGTTCTAACTACACCTGTATAAACAGGACTGCAGGGAAGTTCACATGGCAGCTGGGCAGAGCCCACAGCAGCTCAGCAAAGCCTCTGCAGGCAGACAGTGACTAGCCTGCCTACTCAAGGGGCAGGACAGCCCTGAAAAAAGGCAGCAGCACAACAGAAACTCATAAATAAAGCCCTAACTCCCCAGGACAGAGCACCTGGGAAAAAAAAAAGAGAGGGTTTATGAATTCTGCTGCAGCAGACTTAAACGTACCTGCCCAGCAGGTCTGAATTAACAATGGAGCTCACGGCTCAGCACTTGAGCTCCTATAAAGAACAGACTGTCTCTTCAAGCAGCTCCCTGACCCCTGTATATCCAAAGAGTCACCTCATAAAGGAGAGCTCAGACTCACATTTGGTGGGTATCTTTCTGGGACAAAGATAGCAGAAGAAGAAACTGGCAGCAACCCTTACTGTTCTGCATCCGCTACAGGTTATCCCCAGGCAAGCAGGGCCTGGAGTGGACCTCAGCAGTCCTAGAGCAGAGGGGCCAGACTGTTAGAAGGAAAACTAAGAAACAGAAAGAAATAACTTCATCATCAACAAATGGGACGTCCACTCAGAGACCCAATCTGAAAGTTAACAACTACAAAGACAACAGGTGGATAAATCCATAAAGATGGGAAGAGACCACCGCAAAAAAGATGAAAACACCCGAAACCAGAATGCCTCTCCTCCTACAAGGTATCACAACTCCTCACCATCAAGGGAACAAGGCTGGATGGAGAATGAGTGTGATGAATTGACAGAATCAGGCTTCAGAAGGTGGGTAATAAGAAACTTCTGTGAGCTAAAATAACATGTTCTAACCCAATGCAAAGAAACTAAGAATCTTGAAAAAAGATTTAACGGAATGCTAATGAGAATAAACAACTTAGAGAGGAATATAAGTGAATTGATGGAGCTGAAAAATACAACACGAGAACTTCGTGAAGCACACACAAGTTTCAACAGCCGAATTGACCAAGCAGAAGAAAGGATATCCGAGGTCGAAGATCAACTCAATGAAATAAAATGAGAAGGCAAGATTAGAGAAAACAGGGTAAAAAGGAATGAACAAAGTCTCCAAGAAATATGGGACTATGTGAAAAGACCTAATCTACGTTTGATAGGTGTACCTGAATGTGACAAAGAGAATGAATCCAACCTGGAAAATACTCTTCAGGATATTATCCAGGAAAACTTCCCCAACCTAACAACGCAGGCCAATATTCAAGTCCAGGAAATACAGAGAACACTACAAAGATATTCCTCAAGAAGAGCAACCCCAAGGCACATAATTATCAGATTCACCAGGGTTGAAATGAAGGAGAAAATACTAAGGGCAGCCAGAGAGAAAGGTCGGGTTACCCACAAAGGGAAGCCCATCAGACTCACAGCAGATCTCTCAGCAGAAACCCTACACGCCAGAAGAGAGTGGGGGCCAATATTCAACATCCTTAAAGAAAAGAACTTTCAACCCAGAATTTCATATCCAGTCAAACTAAGCTTCATAAGTGAAGGAAAAATAAAATCCTTTGCAAACAAGCAAGTACTCAGAGACTTCATCACCACCAGGCCTGCTTTACAAGAGCTCTTGAAAGAGGCACTACACATAGAAAGGAACAATCAGTACCAGCCACTCCAAAAACATACCAAATGGTAAAAAGCATAAACACAATGAAGAAACTGCATCAACTAATGAGCAAAACAGCCAGCTAGCATCAAAATGGCAGGATCAAATTCACACATAACAATATTAACCCTAAATGTAAATGGGCTAAATGCCCCAATCAAAAGACACAGATTGGCAAATTGGATAAAAGTCAAAACCCATCAGTGTGCTGTATCCAGGAACCACATCTCACATGCAGGGCTACACAAAGGCTCAAAATAAAGGGATGGAGGAAGATTTACCAAGCAAATAGAGAGCAAAAAAAGCAGGAGTTGCAATTCTCATCCCTGATAAAATAGACTTTAAACCAACAAAGATCAAAAGAGACAAAGAAGGACATTACATAATGGTAAAAGGATCAATGCAACAAGAAGAGCTAATGATCCTAAATAAATATGCATCCAGGAGCACCCAGATACATAAGGCAAGTTCTTAATGACTTACAAAGAGACTTAGACTCCCACACAATAATAGTGGGAGACTTTAACACACCATTGTCAATATTAGACAGATCAATAAGGCAGAAAATTAACAAGGATATCCAGGACTTGAACTCAGACCTGGACCAAGCAAACCTAATAGACATTTACAGAACTCTTCACTCTGAATCCACAGAATATACATTCTTCTCAGCACCACATCACACCTACTCTAAAATTGACCACATAATTGGAAGTAAATCACTCCTCAGCAAATGCAAAAGAAAGGAAGTCATAACAAGCAGTCTCTCAGACCAAAGTGCAATCAAGTTAGAACTCAGAATTCAGAAACTAACTCAGAACCACACAGCTTCATGGAAACTGAACAACTAGCTCTTGAATGTTGACTGGATAAACAATGAAATGAAGGCAGAAATAAAGATGTTCTTCAAAACCAATGAGAACGAAGACACAACATACCAGAATCTCTGGGACACATTTAAAGCAGTCTCTAGAGAAAAATATATAGCAATAAATGTCCACATGAGAAGCAAGGAGAGATCTAAAATTGACACCCTATGTTCAAAATTGAAAGAGCTAGAGGAACAAGATAAAAAAAAACTCAAAACCTAGCAGAAGACAAGAAATAACTAAGATCAGAGCAGAACTGAAGGAGATAGAGACACAAAAAACCCTTCAAAAATACAATAAATCCAGGAGCTGGTTTTTTGAAAAGGTCAACAAAATAGACAGACCACTAGCCAGATTAATAGAAAAGAAAAGAGAAAATAATCAAATAGATGCAATAAAAAACGATAAAGGGGATATCACCACAGATTCCACAGAAATTCAAACCATCATCAGAGATTATTACAAACAACTCTATGCGTGTAAACTAGTAAACCTGGAAGAAATGGATAAATTCCTGGACACTTGCATCCTCCCAAGCCTAAACCAGGGAGAAGTCGAAATCCTGAATAGACCAATAACAGCGTCTGAAGTCGAGGCAGCAATTAAGAGCCTACCACCCAAAAAAAGCCCAGGTCCATATGGGTTCACAGCCGAATTCTACCAGACATACAAAGAGGAGCTGGTACCATTCCTCCTGAAACTATTCCAAATAATCCAAAAAGAGGGAGTCCTTCCCAAATCATTTTATGAGACCAATATCATCCTGATACCAAAACCCAGCAGAGACTCAACAAGAAATGAAAACTTCAGGCCAATATCCATGATGAACACAGATGCAAAAATCTTCAATAAAATACTCGCAAGCTGATTGCAACAGCACATCAAAAAGCTTATCCACCATGATCAAGTAGGATTCATCCCGGGGATGCAAGGCTGGTTCAATATACACAAGTCTATAAATGTAATTCACCACATAAACAGAATCAAACACAAAAAGCACATGATTATCTCAATCGACGCAGAGAAGGCCTTTGACAAAATTCACCAGCCTTTTATGCTAAAAACCCTCAATATACTAGGTATTGACAGAATGTATCTCAAAATAATAAAAGCTATTTATGACAAACCAACAGCCAATATCATACTGAATGAGCAAAAACTGGAAGCATTCCCTTTGAAATCTGGCACTAGACAAGGATGCCCTCTCTCACCACTCCTATTCAATATAGTACTGGAAGTTCTAGCCAGAGCAATCAAGCAAGAAAAAGAAATAAAGGGTATTCAAATAGGAAAGGAGGAAGTCAAATTGTCTCTATTTGCAGATGACATGATTGTATATCTACAAGACCCCATCACCTCAGCCCAAAATCTTCTCAAACTGATAAGCAACTTCAGCAAAGTCTCAGGATACAAAATCAATGTGCAAAAATCACAAGCATTTCTATACACCAATAACAGACTTAAAGAGAGCCAAATCAAGAATGAACTGCCATTCACAATTGCTACAAAGAGAATAAAATACCTAAGAATACAACTAACAAGGAATGTGAAGGACCTCTTCAAGGAGAACTACAAACCACTGCTCAACGAAAAAAGAGAGGACACAAACAGATGGAGAAACATTCCATGTTCATGATTAGGAAGAATCAGTATTGTGAAAATGGCCATACTGCCCAAAGTAATTTACAGATTCAACGCTATCCCCATCAAGCTACCAATGACCTTCTTCACAGAACTGGAAAAAACCACCTTAAACTTCATATGGAACCAAAAGAGAGCCCACATAGCCAAGTCAATTCTAAGCAAAAAGAACACAGCAGGAAGCATCACACTACCAGACTTCAAACTATACTACAAGGCTACAGTAATCAAAACAGCATGGTACTGGTATCAAAACAGAGATATAGACCAATGGAACAGAACAGAGGCCTCGGAGGCAACCCAACATATCTACAACCATCTGATCTTTGACAAACCTGACAAAAACAAGCAATGAGGAAAGGATTCCCTGTTTAATAAATGGTGTTGGGAAAACTGGCTAGCCATGTGCAGAAAGAAGAAACTGGACCCCTTCCTGACACCTTACACTAAAATTAACTCCAGATGGATTAAAGACTTAAACATACGACCTAACACCATAAAAACCCTAGAAGAAAATCTAGGCAAAACCATTCAGGACATAGGCGTAGGCAAGGATTTCATGACTAAAACACCAAAAGCATTGACAACAAAAGCCAAAATAGACAAATGGGACCTGATCAAACTCCACAGCTTCTGCACGGCAAAAGAAACAGTCATTAGAGTGAATCGGCAACCAACAGAATGGGAAACCATTTTTGCAGTTTACCCATCTGACAAAGGGCTGATATCCAGAATTTACCACGAACTAAAGCAGATTTACAAGAAAAAACAAACAAGCCTATTCAAAAGTGGGCGAAGGATATGAACAGACACTTTACAAAAGAAGACATACATGAGGCCAACAAACATATGAAAAAATGCTCATCATCACTGGTCATTAGAGAAATGCAAATCAAAACTACATTGAGATACCATCTCACGCCAGTTAGAATGGCGATCATTAAAAAATCTGGAGAAAACAGATGCTGGAGAGGATGTGGAGAAATAGTAACACTTTTACACTGTTGGTGGGAGTGTAAATTAGTTCAACCATTGTGGAAGGCAGTGTGGCAATTCCTCAAGGACCTAGAAATAGAAATTCCATTTGACTCAGCAATCCCATTACTGAGTATATATCCAAAGGATTATAAATTGTTCTACTATAAGGACACATGCACACGAATGTTCATTGCAGCACAGTTTACAACAGTAAAGACCTGAAACCAACCCAAATGCCTATCGATGATAAGCTGGACAGGGAAAATGTGGTACATATACACCATGGAATATTATGCAGCCATCAAAAACGATGAGTCTGTGTCCTTTGTAGGGACATGGATGAACCTGGAAACCATCATTCTCAGCAAACTGACACAAGAACAGAAAATCAAACACCACATGTTCTCACTCATAGGCGGGTGTTGAACAATGAGAACACATGGACACAGGGAAGGGAGCACTACACATTGGGGTCTGTTGGGGGGAAATAGGGGAGGGGACAGCGGGGTGTGGGGAGTTGGGGAGAGATATCATGGGGAGAAATGCCAGATATAGGTGAAGGGGAGGAAGGCAGCAAATCACACTGCCACGTGTGTACCTATGCAACAATCTTGCATGTTCTTCACATGTACCCCAAAACCTAAAATAAAATAAAATAAAATAAAAGAATCATAAAATTAAAAAAAATTAAAAAAATTAAAATAAAATAAAATAAAACTTAGTACATAACATGAAGAGTTTTCCATATTATTATGTACAAATTTAATTCATTTGTTTTAATAACTGAGTAGTTAATTCTGTACTATAAATGTACCATCATTAATTCTAAAATTATATGACTAATGGACACTGCATTTTGCCCATATATATAATTAAAGTCTCTTGTTATTATATTGGATCTACTTGAATAAACAATTAACATCCTTGGGCTTAAGTACTTGAGCTTTTGTTTCTGTGGAAGACAGTCATAGAATTTAGAATGGCTTATTAAAATATATGCATTTGGGCTGGGTCCGGTAGCTCAGCCTGTAATCCAAGCACTTTGGGAGGCCGGGGTGGGTGGATCACGAGGTCAGGAGATGGAGACCATCCTGGAAAACTGGTGAAACCTCGTCTCTACTACAATACAAAAAATTAGCTGGGCATGGTGGTGTGTGCCTGTAGTTTCAGCTACTCAGGAGGCTGAGGCAGGGGAATTGCTTGAACCCAGGAGGCAGAGATTGCAGTGAGCCAAGATTGCACCACCGCACTGCAGCCTGGCGACAGAGAATGACTCCATCTCAAAAAAAAAAAAAAAAGTTTATGCATTCTAAATTTTAATAGAAACTGCCACATTAACTGTAATTGTAATTGCAACTAACATGTTTCCCAGTAACATATGAAAGTTTTAATTTCTCCACGTATCCAAAAACATTTCATGTTCTCAACATCTATGTTTTGATAGATTGATTGCATTTGCTTTACAAAAAACATATGAGATCATTTGTCTCCTGATGATCCCTAATAATGAACCACTTGTTTCTTTCCTTAAGTGGCTAACAATTTAATTTTAGAGAAAAACATTTATAACCATTAAGAGTTATAATGTTTGTGGTGGAGATACTTTTGTGGTAGAGGGCCAGGGTTACATTGACATAGGGGTGGAGTTGTTGCCTTACATTATTTAGTTCAGGCTCCCAGCCAAAAGATAACACAAAATTGCAGTGAACAATTCAACTCTCCTTTCTGAAATAATCGGATAAATACTTATTTTGAGAGGAAAAAAAACAGTAAGCATTTTGTGATCTGCAATGGGCAAACAATGATTGTGAGATCCACAAAGCTTTATTTGTCACAGTGAAAAACTCTCATTGTGTTTTTTGCATCACATCTCCACTGAGGTTTGTTGCAACTCTATCAGTAGAATAATTGTTGTAATAATTCAGAATTTTGAGTTATTTTCCTATCTCTACCACAGCTTGATGCACAATTTTGGACAGGTCACTACCTCTCAATTGCCTTAAGTTTTTTCATTTAGGCTTCTTAATTACATTAAACACACCTTTAGTTTTAATAGGGATATATATATAGAGAGAGAGAGATTAGGTATATATATATTTAGTTGGTATATATATGAATATATATATTTAGTGATATATATATAGTTTTAGTAGGGATTATATATATAGTTTTAGTAGAGACATATATAAGGATATATATATAGTTTTAGTAGATATGTGTGTGTGTGTGTGTGTGTGTGTGTATGTATGTATCTCCATCTCTTAAATAATAAATGGTCACAATATTGCATAGAAAATTCAACCACTGGAAATAAATTCTAAATGGACAAATTGGTGACTCTGAAATATAAGGATGGAGAAAATGTATGTGTTCAGAGTTTGTGATTCTAACATGATTATCCTGGAGCAAGTACTATGTATACTGATTTTGGAAATTAAGTATAACAATTAGGGTTTGGTGTTAAGAAAACTTTTGTTGCAGTCATGACACTGGCTATTTAGCAGGTTAAAGTTAGGTAAATAATGTATTAGTGAGAATGCTTTCTGTTTCATGAATCAGAAACCCTAACTCAAAGTCCTTTAAAGAAAGACACAAATATATTGGCTCATGATGAATGAATAGTTAAATAGTTCACATAGTTTTCTGAAAGGCTTAGTTCAGTGTTCACATAAATTTACCTGGGTGGGGTTTTCTTTTTATTTTATGATTCTACTTTAGTATTGGTCTACTTATAAGCACCACATAGTCACAAAATGACTGCAGCAAATATAATTCCTCTGTGGTCTCTCTTTCACATCTAGCAAGGAATAAGTAATTTATTTTTCTAATAGTTAAAAAAATTGAAATTGGGCCCAACTGGTTTAACTTGTGTCATGCACCTATCCCTCAAGTAGCCATTTTGGCTAAATGGAAATAGAAAACTTTAGTTAGATTCACTTGAATCACATGCTGTACCCATAACAACTGGGTAAAGATGCAATTTCTCCAGAAGTGCTTAACCTGAGAGCACATGAAGGCCCCTAGAAGGCAGAATAGTCAAGAAAGCAGTTGTCCCATACAGTTAGAAAGAAATGAATTCTTTATGAAACCTTCAAAGCCAGGTACTGTAATCACTCACTTGCTTTCTGGTTCTTACAAAGTTGATTTCTTGTGTTGGTAGTTGTTCAATTTGATGTTTCTGTGACAGGAATAACCACTGGAGAGTTTTATTCAAGTAGATCCAATATAATAACAAGGGACTTTAAGTGGGAAGGACAGAGGCACAGGAGTCAGAATTGGAGAGACAACATCATGAGAAAGATTAGACTGGCCTTTGTTGGTTTTGAAGATGGAAGGGGGCCCACATTCCTTGGCTCATGGCCCTTGAATAAACATCAGCAGTAGCCAGGTAGTAGTTGCCATAGACCTTGGACAAGACTTAGTACTGTTCTGGCTTCAGGTGTGACCCAGTGCATTCATAGTTGTGGTGGCCACATAGAGTGATTCTTTTTGCTTGAGGAAAAGTTAAGGAAGACTAAAAAAGACTTTGTCTTGCAACTTGGGTATCAGCTCAGCCACAGTAGAATAATGTATTAAGCAGACTCCTAAAGTCTCTGATTCCAGGCCTTAGCTCCTGGAGAGGTTTTTAGACCCACTCTGGGCCAGAAGAAAATTTGTTGCCCTGAAGGAAAATAGCTAGGCCTTGCAGGATTCAAAGCCAGCTGACTAAAGAGCCCTTGGATTTTGAATAAATGTTAGTGGTAGCCAGGTCATAATTGCCAT
This sequence comes from Aotus nancymaae, assembly GCF_030222135.1. NCBI lineage: Eukaryota > Metazoa > Chordata > Mammalia > Primates > Aotidae > Aotus > Aotus nancymaae. The sequence goes on along the minus strand of NW_026988415.1, from coordinate 57,236,448 downwards.
AGGCTATGGGCAGTGGTGGCCATAATGAGAGACACTTTCAGCTTGAGGAAAGGAGATGAAAATGTAAAAGGAGCTTTGTCTTGCAACTTGGGTACCAGCAGAGCCACAGTAAAATAAAGCACCAAGCAGATTCCTAAAACCCATAATTCCAGTCCCTAGCTACTGGACAGCATTCCTAGACTCATCCTGAGTCAGAAGAAAACCTGCTACCCTGAAGGAAAAGTCTCAGTCCTAGCAGAATTCACCATCTGCTGAATAAAAAGCCCTTGATCTTTGAATAAACATCACTGGTAACCAGGCAGCGTTCATCATAGGCCTTGGAAAAGACACAGTATTGTGCTACCTTCAGATTTAACCTAGAACAATCTTAGAAGTGGTGATCAGAGGAGTGCTTGCATCACACGCATGACCCACCACCAACTCTAGGCAGCTCAGCACAGAGATAGAGACTCCATTTTTGTGGGGGAAAGTCAAGGAATAGAACAAGGTACTTTGCCTGGTAATCCAAATAGTACTTCTGGATCTTACCCAGCATCATCAAGGTGGTACTTCTATGAGTCCAAAAGAATTACAGTGTTACAGCGTTTGGGAGACCTCTTTGTGCATATATGGCCACAGCAACCAAAGAATTAGCTCACAACACTCAATATTATTTTAGTACTTGGAAAGCTTTCTCCAGAAGGATGAGCACAAACAAACCTAGACTGTGAACATTGGAATAAATACCTAACTCTTCAATGTTCAGACATTAGTAAGGATCCACAAGCATCAAGACCATCCAGGAAAACATTACCTCTACAAATGAACAAAATAAGTCACCAAGTGAACAATCTCAGAGTGATGGAGATGTATAATCTTTCAGACAGAGATTTCAAAGTGCTGTTTTGAGGAAACTCAAATAAATTCAATGTAACACAGAGAAGAAATTCAGAATCTTATCAGGTAAATTTAACAATGATATTGAAATAAAAATAATCAAGCAGAAATTCTAGAGTTGAAAAATGCAATTGCTGTACTAAAGAATGCATCAGAGTCTCTTAGTAGCAGAATTGATCAAACAGAAGAAAAAATTACTGAGCTTGAAAGCAGGCTATTTAAAACTATAGCTGGAGAAGAGACAAAAGAAAAAAGACTAGGAAACAATGAAGCATGCATACAAAATCTAGAAAATAGCCCAAAATGGCAAATCTAAGAGTAATTGGCCTAAAGGGCAGATAGAGCAAGCTCAGGGTAGAAAGATTATTCAAAGAGATAATGACAACTTTTAAAACGTAGAGAAAGATCAATATTTAAATACAAGAAAGTTATACAACACCAATCAGATTAAACCCAAATAAGACTACGTCAAGACATTTAATAATCAAACTCCCAAAATTCAAGGATAGTAAAAGGATACTAAAAGCTTCAAGAGAGAAGAAAATAATAATGTATAAGGGAGCTGTAATACATCTGGCAACAGACTTCACAGTGGAAACCTAACAGGCCAGGAGAGAGTGGTATGAGTTATCTGAAATGCTGAAGGAAATATGCATTATATATGTATATATAATGTGTAATATATATAAAATGCATAATATATATACAGATATATATTACTTATATGAGACAGAATCTTGCTATGTTCCCAAGGCTGAACTCAAACTCCTGGTCTCCAGAAATCTTCCTACCCCGTCATCCAAAAATACTGGCATTGCAGGCATAAGCCCCTATGTCTGGCCCTTGAAGGAAATAAACTTTTATTTTAGAATATTATATCCAGTAAAAGTAGTATTCCAATATGAAGGTGAAATAAATACTTTTGCAGACAAGCTAAGATTGGGGATTTCATCAATACCAGACCTATTCTGCAAGAAATGATAAAGAGGATTCTTTAATCTGGAAAAAAAGGATGTTAACAAGCAATAAAATATTATATGAAGGTACAACAGTCACTGCTAACAAATACCTAACAATAATACAGAATACCATAGCACTGTATTTTTCATATTTAAACTACGCCCTACTTCCATATTTAAACTACTTCCTACTGAGTAGGAAAACTAAAACAAAAACTACCAAAATTGATAACTAAACAACATTCAAGATAGAGACCATATAAAAAGATGTAAATAGATATGACAAAAAGTTTAAAAGCAGGGTGGATAAAGTGTAAAGTTTTCATTAGTTTTCTCTTCCTTGTTAGTTTATTTTTTTAATCAAAGTTAAGTTTTCATAAGCTTAATATACACAGTTATAAGCTGTTATTTCCAAGCCTCATGATAAACTCAAATCAAAAAACCTACAACAGATTCACAAAAAATAAAAAGGAAGACATTAAAATATAACACCTGAGAAAATCACTTTTAAATAAAGGAAGACAGAAAGGAAAGAAAGATGAAAGAAAGAGAACACCACAAAACAACCAGAAAACAACAAAAATAGAAGTAATAAGTCCTTACTTATAAATAATAGCATTGAATGTAAATAGACTAAACTCTACAATCAAAAGACATAGAGCAATTAAATAAATAAATAAAAAGATCCAACTACTTTCTGCCTTAAGAAACATACTTGCCCTATTAAGACACACATGGATTGAAAATAAGGATGCAAAAAACATTCCATGGGAATGGAAACCAAAACAAAAAGAGAAGGAATAACTATATTTATATCAGACAAAATAGATTTCAAGAAAAAACTGTAAGAAGAGACAAAATGTCACTATAAAATGATAAAGGGGTCAATTCTGCAAGAGGATATAACAATTTTAAATACATATCCACCTAACACTGGAGCACCTAGATATATTAAGCAAATATTATTCAAGCAAAAGAGAGAGATAGGTCCTAATACAACAAGAGCCATAGACTTCGACAACCCATTTTTGGCATTAGACTGATCTTCCAGACAGAAAATCAACAAGAAAATATTGGAATTAATCTGCACTGTAGACCAAATGGATCTAATAGATATTTACAGGACATTTCATCTAAAGGCTGCAGAATACACATTCTTTTCCTAAGCACATAAATTATCCTCAAAGATAGGCCATATTTTAGGCCACAAAACAAGTCTTAAAACATTCAAAAAAATAAAATCATATTAATTAATTATCTTATTCACCACAATAGAATACAATTAAAAATCATTAATAGGAGGTACTTTAAAAACTATACAAACATGTGGAAATTAAACAATACACTTCTGAATCACCAGTGAATCAATGAAGAAATTAGTAAAGAAATTTAATAAATTTTTGAAATATGAAAATGGAAACACAACATACCAAAACCTATGAAACACAGCAAAAGCAGTCCTAAGAAGAAAGTTTATAACAATAAGCATCTACATGGAAAGAGTAGAAAAACTTCAAATAAACAACCTAACAGTGCATTGCAAAGAACTAGAAAAGGAAAAGTAAACCAAACCTAAAATTAGTAGAAGAAAAGATATAATAAAGATCACAGAGAAAATAAACTGAATTGATCTTAGCGACTATGAGCAATTTGTACACCAATAAAGTAGCAATTTCACAAGGAAAACTATAAAACTCTGCTGAAAGAAATCTTAGATGACACAAACGAATAGGAAAACATTCTCAGCTCATGGATGGGTAGAATCAATATTGTGAAAATGACCATACTGCCAAAAGCAATCTACAAATTCAGTGTAATTCCCATTAAAATACTACCATCATTTCTGATAGAAGTAGAAAAGGCAATCCTAAAATTCATATGGAACCAAAAAAGGAGTCCACATAGCCAAAGCGAGATTGTGCAAAAAGACCAAATCTAGAGGCATCCATTACCCAACTTCAAACTATACTATAAGGCCATAGCCACCAAAACAGCATGGTACTGGTATAAAAATAGGCACATAGACCAATGGAACAGAATAGAGAACCCAGAAATAAACCCAAATACTTACAGCCAACTGATCTTCAACAAAGCACACAAAAACATAAAGTGGAGAAAGGACACCCTATTCAACAAATGGTGCTGGGATAATTGGCAAGCCACATGTAGAAGAATAAAACTGGATATTCATCTCTCACCTTATATAAAAATAAACTCAAGATGAATCAAAGACTTAAATCTAAGGCCTGAAGCCATAAAAATTCTAGATGATGTTGAAAAAACCCTTCTAGATACTGGTTTAGGCAAAGAATTCATAGCCAAGAACCCAAAAGGAAATATAACAAAAACAATCATAAATAGGTGGGACTTAATTAAATTAAAAAGTTTCTGTACAGCAAAACAAACAATCAGCAGAGTAAACAGACAACCCACAGAGTGGGAGAACATCTTTACAATCTGTGCATCTGACAAAGGGCTAACACACAGAATCTACAAGGAACTCAAACAAATTAGCAGAAGAAAACAAAGAATCCCATCAAAAACTGTGCTAAGGATATGAATAGACAATTCCAAAGATATACAAATGGCCAACAGATATATAAAAAATGCTCAACATCACTAATCATCAGAGAAATGGAAATCAAAACCACAATGTGATATCACCTTACTGCTGCAAGAATGGCCATAATCAAAACATTGAAAAATAATATATGTAAACAGGGATATGGCGAAAAGGGAACCCTTTTACACTACTGGTGGGTATGTAAACTCGTAAAACCACTATGAAAAACAGTGTGTAGATTACTTTAAAAACTAAAAGTAGAACTACTATTTGATCCAGCAATCGCACTACTGAGTATTTAACCAGAGGAAAAGAAGTCGTCATACGATAAAGATACTTGCACACCCATGTTTATAGCAGCACAATTTGCAATTGCAGAAATATGAAACCAGCCTAAATGCCCATCAATCAATGAGTGGATAAAGAAATTGTGATACACACACACACACACACACACCATGGAATACTATTCAGTCATAAAATAGGAATGAAATAATGGCATTTGCAGTAACCTAGATGGAATTGGTGACCATTATTCTAAGTGAAGTAACTGAGGAATGGAAAAACAAACATCGTATGCTCACATTCATAAGTGGGAGCTAAGTTATGAGAATGAAAAGGCCTAAGAATGATGCAACGGACTTTGGGAACTTGGGGGAAAGGGTGGGAGAGGTGTGAGAGATAAAAGACTGCAATTGGGTACAGTGTATACTTCTCGGGTGATGGGTGCACCTAAATCTCACAAATCACCACTAAAGAATTTACTCATGTAACCAAACACTACTTGTTCCCCCCAAAACCTATGGAAATAAAAAATAAAAACAAAACAAGCAAAAAAATTTCTAGAAAAAATTGATAAATTTTTATACACATACAACCTATCAAGACTGAATCATGATGAAATAGATCAATATCATGAAATAAGATTCATAATAAATAAAACAAGATCCATAATAAATTCATAATACAAGCCATAATAAAAAGTCTTCCAGCAAAAAGAAAAAGCCTGGAGGCCAGGCATGGTGGCTCACATGTGTAATCCTAGCACTTTGGAAGGCCGAGGCAGGTGGTCAAGACCAACCTGGGCAACATGGCAAAACCCCGTCTCTACCAAAAATAATACAAAAATTAGCCAGGCTTGGTGGCACATGTCTGTAGTCTCAGCTACTTGGGAGGCTGAGGTGGGAGGATAATCTGAGCTTGGGCGGTCAAGTTTGCAGTGAGCCAAGACCATGCCACTGCACTCCAGCCTGAGCAATAGAGTAAGACCCCATCTCAAAAACAAAAACAGAAAGCCTAGGACACAATGGCTTCACTGGTGAATTTTACCAAGCTATTGAAGAGAAATTGATACCAGTCCTACTTACACTGTTCTGACAAATAAAGAATGAAGGAATACTTCCAAAATCATTCCATGAGGCCAATGTTACCCTAATATTAAAACTAGACAAAATTCTTAAGAAAATACTAGCAAACCAAATTCAACACCACATTATAAAGATCATTCATCATGACCAAAGGGGATTTATCCCAGGGTTGTAAGGATGATTTAACATACACCAATAATCAATCATATACATCACATCAACAGAATGATGGACAAAAGCCATGTGATAATTTCAATTGATGTTGAAAAAGCACTTATAAAATTTATCACCTCTTCACGATAACCCTCAAAAAACTGGGTATAGAAGAAACATACTTCAATGCAATAAAAGCCATATATGAGAGAGCCATAGCTAGTATCATATTGAATGGAGAAAAACTGAAAGCCTTTCCTCTAAGACGTGGAACAAGACAACAATGCCCACTTTCACTACTGATATTCAACATAGTACTGAAAGTCCTAGCTACAGCAATCAGACAAGAGAAAGAAATAAAGGGTATTCAAATTGGGAAGGGAGAAGTCAAATTGTCCTTGTTTGCAGATGACATAATTTTATATTCGGAAAATCCTAAAGACTACACCACAAAGCTAGTAGAACTCATGAATAAATTCAGCAGTGTTGCAGGATACATAATCAACCTATATAATAAAATTTCTATATGCTAACAGCAAATAATCTAAAAAAGAAATTTTTCTTAAAATCCCATTTACAATAGCTTCAAAGAAAAGAAATCACCTAGGAATAAATTTAACCAAAGAAGTGAAAGATTACTATTATGAAAATTATAAAACCCCTGTGCAATAAATAGAAGAGGGCCCATATAAAAGGAAATATAGACCAGGCACAGTGGCTCATGCCTGTAGTCCCAGCACTTTGGGAGGCCAAGGTGGACAGATTACAAGGTTAGGAGATCGAAACCATCCTGGCTAACACAGTGAAACCCCCATCTCTACTAAAAATACAAAAATTAGCCAGGTGTTGTGGCAGGTGCCAGCAGTCCCAGCTACTTGTGAGGCGGAGGCAGGAGAATTGCTTGAACTTGGGAGGCAGAGGTTGCAGTGAACTGATATCATGCCACTGTAATCCAGCCTGGGCAACAGAGCAAGATTCTGTCAAAAAAAAGAAAAAAAAGGAAATATATTTCACATTCATGGATTGGGCGAATCACTATTGTTAAAATGTCCATTGTTAAAATGTCCATTGTTAAAATGTCCATACTAGCCAAAGTCATCTACAGCTTCAATTCAATCTCTATCAAAATCGCAATAATATTCTTCACAGAAATAGAAAACAAAATCCTAAAATTTATATGGACCACAAAATACCCAGAATAGTAAAAGCCATTTGGAATAAAAAGAACAAAACTGGAGGAATCACACTACCTTATTCAAACTAGACTTCAGAGCTATAGTAACCAAAGCAGTATGGTACTGCCATAAAAACAGAATACATAGACCAATGGAACAGAACAGGGAACCCAAGAATAAATCCACACATCCACAGTGAATTGATTTCCAACAAAGATTCTAGGAATATACATTGGGGAAAGTACAGTATCTTCCATAAATGGTGGTGAGAAAACTTGATATTCATATGCAGAAGAATGAAACGACTCCTATTTCACACCATAGACAAAAATGTAATAAAAACTGATTATGCACTTAAATCTAAGACTTATAAAATGACTGAAAGAAAACGGTAAATAAATTCTACAGGACATTGGTCTGTGCAAATATTTCTTGAATCATAATTTTTCATTGTTTGTATGACTTCTGAGGTACCACTTCTCAGTTACAATTTTAGTCTGCAGCTGTTGGGACATGCGCACTTGTCCAAAGAACCAGTTCCTTAATCAACACATTTATGGTCATGGAGGTTGAACTAAACATGTTTCACATAGAATTTAAAGTATTTTGTATTTTGGCTTTTCATATTATGTAAGTTTCAAAGGGATTATTTAAGAGACCATAAAGAATGAGATTTTAGCATTTTGAAAAGTTTCTCTATCAGGATCAGTTGATTGTCACTTTTTTCTTTTACTTTTTTTTTTTTTTGAGACAGACTTTTGCTCTTGTCGCCCAGGCTGGATTGCAATGGCATGATCTCGGCTCACTGCAACCTCTACTTCCTGGGTTAAAGCAATTCTCCTGCCTCAGCCTCCCAAGTAGCTGGGACTACAGGCATGAGCCATCACTCCTGGCTAGTATTTGTATTTCTTAGTAGAGATATGGTTTCACCATGTCGCCCATGCTGATCTCAAACTCCTGACCTCAGGTGATCCATCCACCTCGGCCTCCCAAAGTGCTGGGTACAGATGTGAACCACTGAGCCCAGCCCACATTTCAGTTAAAAACAAAACAAACAAAAACAAATAAAAAACTCTATTTTAAGCACAAGCACAGGCAACCTAAGAAAAAATGGAAAAATAAGAACACATCAAGTTAAAAAGTTTTTGCATAGCAAAGAAAACTGTCAAAAAAATATAGAGACATCCTACACAATGGGAGGAAATATTTGCAAACTATTCATTTGACAAGGGATTTAGAATCATAATATATGAGGACCCCAAACAACTCAATAGGAAAAAAATCTTATAATCTGATTTTAAAATAGGCAAAAATGCTAAAAGATATTTCTTAAAATCAGAGATACAAACGGCAAATAGGTTTATGAAAAGGTGCTCCACATCACTGATGGTCAGAGAAATGCAAATAAAAACTACAATGAGATATCATCTAACTCCAGTTAAAATGACATTTATCCAAAGACAAGTGATTACAAATGCTGAAAAGAATGTGGAGAAAGGGGAACATGGTACACTTTTGATGGGAGTGCAAAATAATACAACCACTTTGGATAATGATTGAGAAGTTTCTCAAAACACTTAAAAATAGAGCTAACATATTGAGGGAATGTAGTCTCTTCTCAGGCCCACAAGGGGGCATAGTTCCAAAGGCAAGAACTTCCCAGCACCATATCTCCATCCACATCTCCATCTGGGGACTAGAGGTCTTTGTTTATACTTTAGCAAGTGTGGGAAAAAATCAAAGGTCAATCACTCCAGCAGAAGTTTAAAGGAACTCCTTTCATAGGATGGGAACATTGAATGAGGAGGGAATTTCTCCAAGGTTAAAAGTCCCCATCCCCCACATCGGGGCAGCCCCCATATCTGGATCCCCTTCCACTAACTCTGGAAGCTCTTTCTCTTTCTTCTTTTTCTGTCTCTCTCTGCCTAAATAAATTACTTTCTGCAAAACTCTTTGGGGTCCAATATTTACTTAGAAGTGCACTGCGTCCAACAGGGTCTTCCCTCCTATTCTTGGGTGAGTGAGAGACCAAGGGCCTGGAAGAACACAGCCCACTGGGGAGCTAGCTGAGCCTCCCCTGCGTCCCTGAACCCTGTGACAATACGATCCAGGAAGCCCACTACTGGTGTATACCCAAAAGAAAAGGAATCAGTATATCAAGGAGATATCTGCACTCCAATATTTTTTGCAGCACTATTGACAATTGCCAATAATTAGACACAAGCTTAGTGTTCATCAACAGATGAATGAAGAAAATGTGGTACCTATACACGATGGAGTACCTTTCAGACATAAATAATAAAGATATCCTGTCATTTTCAACAAAATGGATAGAACTGTAGTAAATAATGCTAAGTGAAGTAAGGTAGGCACAGAATGACTAACTTTGCATATTCTCACTCATTTGTGGGAGCTAAAAATGAAAACAATTGAGTTTACCGAGATAGACAGTAGAATAATGGTTACCAAAGGTTGGAACGTTTAGTGGGAGGCAGGGAATTGGGAGGAAGAGTGGGAATGGTTAATGAATACAAAAATATTTAGTTAGAATGAATAAGATCCAGTATTTAATAGCACAAATGTTTGACTACAGTCAACAATAATTTCTTATACATTTTTTAAAATTAAATAGTATAATGGTCATGTTTTTAACACAAAGAAATGATAGGTGTTTGAGATGACTGATACCCCATTTCTCTGAGGTGACTTTATGTATTACATTATCATATCATAAAATCTCACATATCCCAAAATAGATATACTATGTATCTATAAAAATTAAAGATTAAAGGCCGGGCGCGGTGGCTCAAGCCTGTAATCCCAGCACTTTGGGAGGCCGAGGCGGGTGGATCACGAGGTCAAGAGATCGAGACCATCCTGGTCAACATGGTGAAACCCCGTCTCTACTAATACAAAAAATTAGCTGGGCACGGTGGCGCGTGCCTGTAATCCCAGCTACTCAGGAGGCTGAGGCAGGAGAATTGCCTGAACCCAGGAGGCGGAGGTTGCGGTGAGCCGAGATTGCGCCATTGCACTCCAGCCTGGGTATCAAGAGCGAAACTCCGTCTCAAAAAAAAAAAAAAAAAAAAAAAAAAAAAAAAAAAAATTAAAGATTAAAAATAATAAAAATTAAAATATAGTCAGTTGATTATTATCTTAATTTCATCTGCAAGAATTAATCAGTAATTAATTCCATTTTAAACTCTCTCATTCCATGTAATATAACTTATTCCCATGCTCCAGGGATTGGAATGTGGACATCATTGTGAGGTTTAGGGGAGGCTATCATTCTGCTCAGTATATTATTTAAACTATTTGAGACTTATTGTATCATTTATAAGGTGAGTTAATGATACTTTGCAAAAGATCATTGTAAATATTAAATGAAAGTATTTTTAGAATAAGTGCCAAATATAAGACCTGTTACATAGTATGCACTCAAAATTATAACAGCAGTTCTTTGGAGGAATTATTTCTATTAATGGTAGTAGTAGCATTATATATAGTTGCCTTAAATTAACATACAGGTATTTGAGAACATATATTTCACCTGTCCCTTAATATACTCTCACTTCCAAATACGAAATTCAGTTGAAATTAGGAAGCTGGGTGATAGTGTCTCATTCATTAATCGTCCTGATGTATTATGCCTTAGCCTGGGTTTGAGGTTAGCAGTAAGAGCTGGTGTTTGCTAACCTTTCTACAAGATGCTTTCAGTTGTTTTCTCTCAAAGAACAGAGTAGCTGAACTAATACTGTAGTTGAGAAGCCAGGTGGCTGAAAAAGAACAAGAGAACTTCTGGCAAAGCATTCTAAAAATTAGAAGGGAATCGCAGGCAGACATATACACAACTGATTTCCTTAACTCTTCCTCTATTGTTATTTGTATGTCCGAATTAAGGATATTTACCATAGTTCTACTTCTGAGGTACCACTTCTCAGTTACACTTTTAGTCTGCAGGTATTGGCACGTGCTCACTTGTCCAAGGAGCCAGTTCCCTAATCAACAAATTTATAGCCATGGAGGTTGAACTAAAAATGCTTCAAATGGAATTTAAAGTAATTTGTATTTTGGCTTTTCATATTATGTGAGTTTTAAAGGAATTATTTAAGAGACCATAAAGGATGAGATTTTAGCGTTTTGAAATATTGCTCTATAAGGATCAATAAAAAACTATTTCAAGAACAAATGCACAAACAAGTTTAGATACAATAAAATGCTAGATAAGAACATGTACTTTTATGCAGCTTGATTCACATAAGACATCACAAACTCTACAGTCAGAGTCAAGCATAAGTTAAAGATGAAAGGAAGGTTTTAAGGTAAGACTTAAAGAGGCAGAGAGGCACTGGAGTGGGCTCTGCATGACAGGCAGATCAAGTAGAGGTAAAATACCCATGCTTAAGGCATCCAATGATGCATTTTTTGATCTTCAAAAGTAAAAAGAAAGGAAGCCTGAACAGCATCATCTAATCCAAAATCCTTCATATGTGGTAAGCTCACTTAGTGAAAGAGTATCCTTGAAGCATAGGCTCATTAAAGAACTCATACATAATTTGGTTTTGGAATAAAAGAATGTGTTACACATAATGCCCATTAATTTTTCCTGATAATATACAAAATTCACTGAATAGAAATAATGTCTTCTAGATTTTTATATTAAATATCTTCAACTCTAGGAATTTTATTATAATCCAGTGAGAATATGTGAATAACAAAAGATACTGGAAAGGACTTTCTAACTTTCTTGTATTTGGTATTTTCCAAATAACTGTAGGTTTCTAGCAAACAGTTCAGTTTAACACATACTCATTTATTTTATGTTTTAGAACTTTATACATGAAGCGTTCCAAAGTCAGTTGCTAATAAGAATTTGTCAGTTTTGAAAGAAAAGCCATATTAAAGTAATTAAAACATTTAAAAAATTACATTCAAGTTTCACACTACTAATTTTTTGAAAGCATAGGCTCAAAGCTGAGGCAAGAAGTGAATGAAAATATCTGTTGAATTCCAAAATGTGATAGGATGATGTAGAGACAAGAAGAGATGGCATTAAATACAAAAAGTTGCTCATTTGTTTCACAAGAGAGAATTATATTAGTAAAAAATAAGAAACAGCCTTTAACCTATGACAGGTAAAATCCTGTTGCAGATTTAGAGATTTTCCTTTTCCTTGTACTTCCTTACAAAAACGAGCATGAAAAAAGCCACTTTTACTTTAACTGTGACAGGCATGGATAATTTTTTTTTTTTTTATGAACATAGTCTCAACCCCAGCCCCAAAGTCCCTGGTGCACAAGAAAACCTTTGTGTTCTCTCTACCCCTTTTCTATTCATCGGGTAGAAAACTAAACAACTTATACCAATAATTCATTAAAAAAATGTAAAGGCACTGGGTAGTATAATACTCTCTTGTAGCTCATTGTCATGTGTCTATGCTTAAACCAACCACTGCAAAGGGGAATAGAACTTCATAATTTTTCCACATCAGTATTCAACTCCTAAACCAGGGAGGGTGTGTCAGCTTCCTTGAGCACATAAGAGAGTGAATACTTAAAGGCAGTGTTCTGCCAAAATGGGGGAGTACCTATCAGATAAGAAACATACTATTCCTACATTGCCACATTCTGAGTAACACCACCTATTAAACTAAGGGGAGAGTCAGTGCTTTGAAGAGATTAGTAGTTCAGATAATTACTAAACATTGCACATTCAATTATTATATTAATATAAATACTTAATATATGAATATATTTTTTAAGTAGCAGATACTGATAAAAGTATATGTAACTCATATATTCAGTGTACATGATTCTGAGGCCTCTGCAGCCATGTGGAACTGTAAGTTCAATTAAACCTCTTTTTGTTCCCAGTTTTGGGCATGTCTTTATCAGCAGTGTGAAAGTGAGCTAATACAGTAAATTGGTACCAGTAGAGTGGGGCATTGCTGAAAAGATAGCTGAAAATGCAGAAGCGACTTTGGAATTAGGTAACAGGCAGTGACTGAAACAGTTTGGAGGGCTCAGAAGAAGAGAGGAAAATGTGGGAAAATTTGGAACCTCCTAGAGACTTGTTGAATGGTTTTGACAAAAATGCTGATAGTGATATATACAATAAGGTACAGGCTGAGCTGGTCTCAGATGGAGATGATGAACCTGTTGGCAACTAGAGCAAAGGTGACCCTTGTTATGTTTTAACAAAGAGACTAGCAACATTTTGTCCCTGCCCTAGAGTTTTGTGGAACCAAGGAGCCTAATATTAATCCCTAAGTCCATGGGAAAATGTCTCCAGGCCATTTCAGAGAACTTCAGAAGCCCCTCCCACCAGAGACTGGGAGGCCTAGACGGAAAAAATGGTTTTATGGGCCAGGCCCAGGGTCCTCATGCTGTGCGCCTCCTAGGGACTTGGTGCCCTGTGTCCCAGCTGCTCCAACCATGGCCAAAAGGGGCCAAAGTAGAACTCAGGCTATGAATTCACAGGGTGGAAGACCCAAGCCTTGGCAGCTTTCACGTGGTGTTAAGCCTGCGGGTGCACAGAAATCAAGAATTGAGGTTTTGGAACCTCCACCTAGATTTCAGATGTTGTATGGAAACACCTGGATTCCCAGGCAAAAGTTTGCTGCAGGGGTGGGGTCCTCATGGAGAACCTCTGCTAGGGCACTGCAGAAGAGAAATGTGGGGTCAGAGCCCCCACTCAGAGTCCCTACAGGGGTACTGCCTAGTGGAGCTGTAAAAAGAGGGCCATCATCCTCCAGATGCCAGAATGGTAGGTCCACTGACAGCTTACACCTTTCACCTGGAAAAGCCGCAGACACTCAACACCAGCCCTTGAAAGAAGCCAGGAGGAAGGGTGTACCCTGCATAGCCATAGGGTCAAAGCTGTCCAAGATCATGGGAACCCACCTTTTGCATCAGCATGACCTGGATGTGAGACCTGGAGTCAAATGAGATCCATTTTGGAGCTTTAAAATTTAACAGCCCTGCTGGATTTTGAACTTGCATGGGTCCTGTAACCCCTTCATTTTGAACAATTTCTCCCATTTGGAATGGTTATGTTTACCCAATACATGTACCCCGATTGTATCTAGGATGAAACTAGCTTGCTTTTGATTTTATGTGCTCATAGGCAGAAGGGGCTTGCCTTGTCTCGGATGAGACTTTGGACTGTGAACTTTAGGGTTAATGGTGAAATGAGTTAAGACTTTGGGAGACTGTTGGGAAGGCATGATTGGTTTTGAAATGGGAGGACATGAGATTTGGAGGGGTCGAGGGTAGAATGATATGGTTCAGCTGTGTCCTCACCCCAATCTCAACTTGAATTCTATCTCCTGGAATTCCCATGTGTTGTGGAACAGACCCAGGGGGAGATAATTTAATCATGGGAACTGGTCTTTCCTGTTTTATTTTCATGATAGTGAATAAGTCTCACGAGATCTGATGGGTTTATCTGGGGTTTCTGCTTTTGCTTCTTCCTCATTTTCCTCTTGCAACCACCCTGTAAGAAGTGCCTTTCATCTGTAGCATATCATAATACCTGTATATACATCTAAACAAACACATTAAATAAAACAACCTATATAAGACAACTGATTTGAGTTATTTACAAAACTGGGACCCATCTACCTGGCCAAATTTTTTGCCCCCATAGGTATGAAAGACAGAAAAAAAGCACGGAAGGGGATCCTACAGCATGAAATAAAGAAGGGAAGGGGCAAACTGTGTTACTCGATAGTAGAACCCAGAGTCCCTCAGACACTGGAAAACTCTTCCATCAGTGAAGACACCAAAGAAAAATGTTTGGGCAGCTGCTTTTCTGCCACTCCAGGAAGCTGTCAGCCAGGTCAAAGGTCCAAGGCTCCCAGTGAACTTACTTGAGCAAAGAAGCTCATTTTTGCTAGTGGAAGGAGATTAGCACACATATCAGTGGAAAGCCTTTTTGTTTTTCACTTACTAGAGACATTTAGGTCATTATCATTGCCAATGGCCTTTTGCTTATAGTAGGCATATGTTTTGTTGCCCAGGGGCCAGTAAGTTGGGGGCTGTTGTCAGGGCATCCCAGATGCTGATTTCATGACACTTGTTTAAGATGGACAATCCTCGGGGGCCAGGAGTCCTAAAGTTACCACCTTCAACCTAGAAATTTCTGTATAAACTGCCCTTTAATCTCTGCCTTCCCTTTCCTTCTTAGCCTCTGGTAAATATCATTCTACTTTATACCTCCATGAGAGAAAATGTTTTAGCTCTACCATATGAATGAGAACATGCAGTATTTGTGTCTCTGTGCCTAGCTTATTTCACTTACCATAAGAACCTCTCTTTTCATCTATGTTGCTGAAAATGACAACATTTCATTCTGTTTTATGGCTAAATGACATTCCGTTGTATATGTATACTGAATGTTCTTTACCCTTTCATCTGTCGATGGAGACCTAAATTGTTTCCCTATCTTGACTACTGTGAGTAATGCTGAAATAAATAGGAGTGCAGTTATTCCTTTGATATACCAATTTCCTTTCCTTTGGATAAAGACACCGTAGTAGAATTGTTGTATCATATGGTATCTCTATTTTTAGTTTTTTTGAGAACTAAAACCTCCAAACTGTGTGGTTTTTATTTTTTTTTAACTTCTATAAGGGCTGCAGTAGCTTACATTTCCAACAATGGTTTATAAGAGTTCTCTTTTCTCTACATCTTTACCAACATCGGTTATTTTTTTGTCATCTTCATGATAGCCATTCTGATTGGGTTAAGATGATATTGCAGTGTGGTCTTGATTTGCCTTTTCCTAATGATGAGTGATGTTGGATTTTTTGATATACCTTTTAGCCATTTGTATATCGTTTGAGAAATATCTGTTCAGGTCTTTTGCCCACTTTTTAATGGTATTATTATTATTTTGCTATTGAATTGTTTAATTGTATATTCTGGATATTAGTCCCTTGTTGAATGAATAGTTTGTGAATACTTTCTCCCATTCTTCAGGTTGACTTTTCACTATGTTGATTGTCTCCCTCGCTGTGAAGAAGTCTTTTTAGTTTAACATAGTTCCACTTGTGAAGGGTACAGCAAGATTAAAATATTTAAAAAGTAAAAATACACTTCAGTTGCTTAAATGGTATTAGGACGTTCTCTGGCAAGTTTTAAACTTACCTAGCTCTCCCTTCAATACTTCGTCCCAACTGTTTGCATTACCCCAGTGGTAAAAAACCCAGAGTGGGCTGCTTTCCAGCATCCCTCAGCTTCACTGCAAGTGAAGAACATGCAGACAATATTCCATCTATCCTGGGCAGCTTAAGCCTTATTGGACTAGCTTGCCCTTAATTCTACACTTCTGCGGTCTCTTGCTGTTTATCTGTGAGTAGTAAACTTGGTTTATGTAACTTGCTGTGTGATAGTTTTGTCTCATGGGACTCATACAAGTAGTAGAAATTGCAGCCCAATATGCAGTGAGTTGAAGTGGCAACCTGTGTGGATTGAACTTGATTCACAATATTTACTTAGTGCCTTACTTAAATAAAGTATTTCGATCATGGTTCCATATTTTTAATATTAAATATGTGATCTCATATATTCCAAAATGTAAACAAACTCTTTTCGTAATAGGACAGCAAAGTGGGTCAGTTAGGAATAATGAGTGGAAAATAACCAAAACTTTAATAGTAGTAATAATTATTATTGGCTGTCATCAAATAATGTGTCTGACATTCAAATATTCTAATTCAAATAATTGTTATCTAATTAATATTAGATCAATATTAACAGATTAAGTTGCAAAAAATCACAATTATCACACAACTTTGATAAAAGCGATAAGGTGATTTTCATCTTAAAATGGGTTAGGATTAGGAGGCCAGGTGCCAAGCCTGTAACCTCAGCACTTTGGGAGGCAGAGGCAGGCAGATCACCTGACGTCAGGAGTTCGAGACCAGCCTGGCCAACCTGGTGAAACTCCGTCTCTACTAAAAATATAAAAATTAGCCTGGTGTGTTGGCAGGCACCTATAATCTCAGCTACTCAGGAGACTGAGGCACGAGAATTGCTTGAACCCAGAAGGTGGAGGTTGCACTGAGCCAAGATCTCGCCACTGCTCTCCAGCCTGAGCGACAAGAGCAAGACTCTGTCTCAAAAACAAACAAACAACCAAACATACAAACAAAAAAGATTAGAGTTTTACAAAATTTGTTAGATGTAATTAACATTTACATTCATTCTATTTATTTAACCAATGATGTACTAACAATATATCTTTTCAAAATATGAATTCATCATTTGAATTTAAATAAGTTATATAAAATAATGTTATACAAAGCCATCAAGATTAAATGCATAGAAATTGCTTAAATGTATTTATTATAACGGTGCAATAAATCATTTTTATTTTGGTTCTTAATTCTAAAAGTTTCATATCTATATCTGCAAACCAATGTGTAACTAATAGAAAATCTTCAAGTTAAAACTACTTATATACACACATACATAAAATTTCAAAATATATATAAGACTAATGGTATTTTAAGTAGAGTCAGAATGTTTTCCTTTTAGCACAACAAAAAAATTACATAACAATTCTGTTTTTTCAAGAAAGTATCATCTAGAAGAGAGCATGGATCAATTAGCCTTTTGATTTTAAACAGAGAAAATTGGTTTTTTTTTTCTGAGAATTTCTGCATTTATCAAGTACTAACTTACCAGTAAATTAGTATTTATCCACAAAATATGAATTTTTCAAAATTTTCACATTTTCTTGAGTACACATGTAATTCATGTTTATTTCAGATATTTTAGAAAATGCAATAAAACAGAAAGGAATCAAATTAATACCAAAGAAGAAAACCACCATAATCTCAGTACCATTCCCAGAAATATTTACCATTTACTTTTGGCACATAATATTTTCAACATTGTGGAATAGACCAACAGACAGACACAGACAGACACACACACACACACACACACACACACACACACACACACACAGATGACATATCAATATTCTCCTTCTGATTTTGATGTAGAAATTTGGCTAGAGATATCACTCTTTCCCTCAACTCAAAACAGATGCATGGGCATATTGGTGCCCATGGTAAAGTGTTCTGTATCTACCAAAGTGCAGTAACACACCAAGGGAAGCTTATCAAAAGGTGTGTAATTCTCTGTGCAGATGCAATAACTTTGCTCCAGAATCCTAGGGTTCTGTTTTGTGATTTTCCCACCAGAGTTCACCATAAGCTCCACATGAAATCTTTTTCTACAATTTACATCTGTAATACTTTAGGATCTGACAGATCTTATGACCTAAGTTGCAAGGCTGCTTTAACCAAAGCCTGGAGCTAAAATAGAATCCTTTCTCTCCTGAGGCTCTACTCAAAGCTGTATGTTTTTCCTGGCACAAAATACATAGGCCAGAGGAATATTTCTAAGAGCGGAATTTGTTACTTCCAGAACCCAAATATGCCTACCAGACACTGTGATTCTTTGTTTGTGTTAAGGGATGCAAGGCATAGTAAATTGTCTTATAATTAAATGGGCATATTTTGAGATGGCTCTGGCCACTTGACGCCTAAAAATGTCACTGAGATGTCTAATCTCTGAATTGCAGTAACACTTGTTTTCCACCCACTGGAATGCAAATGACTTATCAAAGCATCTAGTAGTGTATTAGCCACCTCTTGATCATTCTGTACAATGTGTATGATGTTATTAATGTAATGGATCAGTTTGATACTTCTTGGATATCCAGGAGTTTGAGATCTTTCCAGACTACATTATTGCAATGAATAAAATAGCCCTGAGGTAAAAAATATAACAAACATCATTTACTGTTATATGTGCATACAAACTGTCTCTAATCTCTGTGTTTGTTAGGGAAAAGAACATATTTGCCTAATCAATGGCTACATACCATGTACCTGAGACCTTATTAGTCTCCTTTAACAATGGCAGTGTTAAATACACAGCTCCAGTCAGGACTACTACTTGATTGGTCTTGTAGTAGTACACATTCATTCTCAATAATCTTACTGATTTCTGAAGGTGCTAAATATGCTGATTACATCAGCTATAATAGGGAGTGTTATGGGCTGAATTGTGTTCCCTGAAAACTCATATGATAAAGTCCTAACCTCCAGTGCCTTTGAATGTGATTGTATTTGGAGTTAGGGTCTTTAAAGAGATAATTAAGTTAATGAGGTCATTTTAGTGGGTCCTAATCCAATCTGACGAGAGAGTCCTTATAAAAAGGGATAATTGCGGGTCAAGCTCGGTGGCTCAGCCTGTAATTCCAGCACTTTGGGAGGCCGAGGTGGGTAGATAGCCAGAGGTCAGGAGTTCGAAACCAGCCTGGGCAACATGGTGAAACCCCAGCTATAATAAAAATACAAAAATTAGCCAGGTGTGATTGAGGGTGACTGTAATCCCAGCTACTTAGGAGGCTGAAACAAGAGAATCGCTTGAATCTGGGAGGCAGAGGTTGCAGTGAGCCAAGATTGTGCCATTTCACTCCAGCCTGGGCAACAACAGCAAAACTCCGTTTCAAAAATAATGAATAATTTTTTTAAAGAGGTAATTGTGAAACGCAGACACCAGGAATGTGCTCACAAAGCAGAAAGACCACTTGAGGGAACAGGGAGAAGTTGGCCATCTGTAAGCCAAAGATAGCCCCAAGAAGAAGCCAAACCTGTTGATACATTGATCTTGGCTTTCTAGCCTCCAGAAGCATAAAATAATAAATTTCTGTTGTTTAACCACCCAATCCTTGGTACGTGGATATGGTAACCCTAGCAAACCAATACAGAGATCAAAATCCTTGCATCTTTTAAGTCTTTAATAGGGGCACAAATCTCCAGCTCATCCCACCCTCCAGGATATAACATTATTTTAGTTTTGCCATCTTGCCAGAGGCAGGATAGGTCCCCATTATAATAGATAGGTTTTATCGCACATAGTAATGACAAAAATAGTGGTTGCTTCAACTGCCAAGTATCCCAATTCCAATTATCCACTCAATTATCAGGGAAGTGACCACTGGATGGGATCATGTGAACCAAACTTCAGTCAGGACTTCATTTATTACTTTCCCAATTTAAGTTGATCCTTTTACAAGGCAGTATTGATAGTATTTTGGGTTTCTGAGTATCAAAGTCAACTGAGATGCTCTGTCTCATAGTTCTCAAACTATCTGTTTCTCCACTTTATTTCACATATGGCCATCTGAATGAATAACCGTAGCTTTGATCAGAAAAAAACTGAGAGAATCTGCATATGTACTTGCTGTGGTGTTACAGTGTCCTTCTATCTAGGGACCTGATCACCTGTTATATTAATGTGTCCTGTATCTTAAAATCCATCTTAGGTCTTTTGTGTATAGTTCATCTCTTGTGTCATGCCCTGCATGTTCCTGCTCAGATTAGAAGAAGATTCAGCTCTAATTACCAGCCTGGCAGTGAAGAAAAGAGGTGTTGGCATATCTGGAAGACAGCACATTTTACCTTCCAGTGCTTCAACATGGGGGAAATTATAATGGACCACTCATGAAAACTAGAAAGATTTTGGGAGTCTTCAAAGACAACATCATCAAAACATACATCCCAATGTCTCTAGCCCATGTTTCAGTGTCCTGGATTTTCTCAATCTGGGTGCTAATCTTAGCATAACAGATACAAGTTGACTGGGCATACCAACATCCATGGAGCTCTATGATATTAACTATCATTCCTTTAGTCTGCTTCTCATTTCTACTTGCTCTCTCATAGTAGCAGATAAGAGATTCTTGGTTAATTAACAAAGAGAACGTCTGGATTTTTAAGCTTATCTTTAGCTGATCGTTAATGACACTCAGTTTTGTTTTCTTATCCCTCTGTAGAAAACCAATGCAATTTTTCAGTAATGAATTCAGCTTACTTTTTAGGTACTTCACCCCATGTCTGTCAAATGCCTCAATAATCACACTCGCAAGGGAGATCTACTGAACCAGGATAATCTCCTGTCACCAATGGTTAAAAAAAATAATTAAGTACTTGGTTGCCACCTTGTTCCAAGGACAATCTGTTGCTTACTAAGTGTTGTAGCCTCTTTGCTCCCTAGAAAGTGAGTGAGCCAATTCTAAATTCTCATTTTATTACCTGTTTTCTTGAATTACATTCAGAATCAATTGCATTAATTCAGGCCCAACAAAAAGCAGACGCTAAGGTGAGATTAAATGTGTAAGATATGTATTAGATAACAGTGTAGGAGATTGTTGAGAGATCTTAAGGCTGCAATGCAGTTGTAATACCTGAAGAAGAAAAGATAAGGAAAAGGAGAATTGAGTTGGAAAAGTCTCAGATTGAACTGTAATTCCCTGAAAGGTTCTGCTGGGCATATAGGGAGTTTCAAACCAAACATCCCGATATCTTGATAGTAAGAGTGGAAGTAATATGTAAGGTAGTAATACGTAAGGGTGGAAGTAATATGTAATAAGTAAGGGTAGAAGCAATGAGCAAGACTTGCAAAATTGATGAATGACTTCATTCCACAGATCCAAGTTGCTGAGCAAATCCCATGATGGGCAAATACAAATAAATTCACATCTCTCAACAACAACAACAAAAACAAATGACCCATTAAAAAGTGGGCGAAAGACATGAAAAGACATTTTTCAAAAGAATACTTAAAAATGTCCTAGAAGCATATGAAAAAATGTTCCACGACACTAAAGATCAGAGAAATGTATATTAAAAACCACAATGCTATATCATCTTATGCCAGTTAGAATGGCTATTATTAAAAAATTAAAAAATAACAGATGTTGATGAGGATTCAGAGAAAAGTGAACATTTATGCAGTATTGGTGGGAATGTAAATTAGTACAAACTCTATGGAAAACACTATGGAGATTCCTCAAAGAAATAAAATAGAACTGCATTCAACCCAGCAATCCCAACACTGGCTATCTATTCAAAGGAAAAAAAAAATCGTTTTAACAAAAAGATACCTGCACTTGTATGTTTAGCACCAGAACTATTCAGAATAACAAAGATATGGAATCAACCTAAGTATTCATCAATGACTGGATAAGAAAATGTGGTGTACATATACATATACATACACCAAATGGAATACTATTTAGTCAAAAAAGTATGAAATAATGTTTTTTGCAGCAACATTGATGGATTTGGAGATCTTTATCTTAAGTGAACAAAACACAGAAACAAAAAGTCAAATACTAGATATTCACACTTATAAGTAAGAGCTAAATAATGTGGACACATAAACACAAAACATGGAATAATAGACACTGGAGACTCCGAAGGGTTGGCGGGGAGTGTTTTTATAATTACAATTTGATTTTAGATAATTATAGATTCACATGCAGTTGTAATAAATAATACAGAGATCCCAAATATGCCTTACCCAGTTTCCCCAAATAGTATTTTTAAAATCTATAATACAAAATCAGATGTAGTTTTACTTATACTCATTTGTGTTTATGTAATTAGTTTTATACAATTTTATCACATGTGTAAAGTTCATGCATTCATGACCACAGTCAAAATAAAAAAAAAAAAATTCCATTACCACAAGGATCCCTCCTGTTCTTTAACAACAACATTCAGCTCCACACCCTCACCCTCCATACTCCCTAGTTTCTGAACACCACTAATCTGTCTAAATTTTTATCACTTTAAAAAATATTATATATATAGAATCATATAGTATGCAGTATTTTGGTATTATCTCTTAAGCCCCTCACACCCTTTCTCTTTCACTCAGCTTAATTTTCAGTAGATATATCTATTTACTGAATGATATTTCACAGTATAGCTGTGCCAGTTTGTTTAATCATTCACATGTTGGGATACAGAATGCATCTGAACTGTTTCTAGGTTTTGGATATTATGAATAAGCTGCTATGAACATTGTTGAACAGGGTTTTTAAAATGAACATAAGTTTTCATTTATTTGGGATAATAGCCCAGGAGTGCAATGGATTAGTTATATGGTAATTGTATATTTTGTTTAATAAAAAATTGCCAAACTGGTTTCTAGGGTGTCTGTACCAACTTGTCTTTCCACCAGCTTGCATGAGTGGCTTAGTTTCTCTGCACGCATTCTCACCAGCCTTTGATGTTAGTTTTAATTTAGCAATTTAGATAGGCACATAATACTAGTTTTAAAACTGCTAGTTTTAATTTAGAAATTTAGATAGGCACATAATACTATGCATTATGGTTTCAATTTGCATTTCTCTGATGAATAATGATGTTTAACATATCTTCATGTACTTATTTGCTGTATTTATATCATCTTTGGTAAAATGTCTGTTCATTTTTTCTTTTTTTTGCCCATTTTCTAATTAGATTTTTTTTTTAACTGTTGAGTTTGAAAGTTCCTTATACATTCTAAACACTAGTCTTTTGGTGAATATATGGTTCAAAAATATTTTCCTCAAGTCTAGATCTTCTCTTTTCATTCTCTTCACATGGGCATCCACAGAGCAAAAGTGTTTTGTTGTTGCTGTTTGTTTTGATTATGTACAATTTATCCATTTTTTCTTTGATAGATTATGCTTTTGGAGTCAAGTCTAAGAAATTGTTGCTTGGATCCCAAAGATTTTCTCCTATTATTTTCTTAAATTTTTACAGTTTTATAGTTTACATTTAAACTCATGAGACATTTTTAGTTAATTTATGCATAATGTATGAGGCTCAACTTGTGGAATTTCTATTTGTTTTTGTTTTTCTTTATCTTTTTTTCTTTTGGCCTATGGAAATTCAATTGCTGCAGATCCATTTGTCAAAAAGGCTTTTCTTCTGCAGATCCATTTGTCAAAACAGCTTTTCTTCTGCCATCAAATTGCTTCTACAATTGTGCAAAAAATCCATTAAGCCTATTTGTTAGAATCCATTTGTAAGTTCTGTCCTCTGTTTCATTGATCTATGTATGTGTCCTTCCATCAATACCACACTATTTTTGTTGCTATAGTAGTATAGTAAGACTTAGTGTTGTGCAGGGTGATTCTTATCACTTTATTTTTGTCAAGATTACTTTAGCTGCTATAGAATCTGTACCTATTCCTTCTAAATTTTGGAATAAGATTTTCTGTATCTAAAGTGATCCTTGAAGTTAGAATTTAGTCTGTAATTTATTTATTATTTATTTATTCATATATTCATTTATTCATTTTTGTTTCCTCTGTGTTTACTCTGGTACTCATTGTACTGTTTATTTTTTCTTTTCCTTTGTAATACTTACATATTTTTTAGATTTCCACCTTGATTTATTTATAGTAGCTGTGAGTATATTTTACTGAATGTTTTTAGAATACTTTCTGTCAATTTTTCTTTCTCCCTCACCTCCCTAGTCTCTCCATCTTCAAAGTTATCTCATAAACAGAAAAGGGCAGTTTTAGGTCAGCACTTTTCTGGGAGGCTTAATTTTGCAAGGAATTTCGATTGATCTCCCTTGCTGGTTCTGTCAGTTTGTCTAGTGTTGTCAGAGGGACTCCTTTTTGATCCAGATGAGAAATTGTTCTGAGTTGCGTACTGCTACTGTTTGTGGTTACAAAAGACTGGTGTTGTGTCAGTTTCTTCTGTTAACTGGGAGCCCTAAAATGTATACTAACACACCACATGTTAGAACAACATGTTCTACAACAGTAGTAGAACAACATACTACTATGTTGTTTCTCTAGTCCTGGGGTCCCAAACCAGTTTGCGTTTGTCTCACCATCTTTCAGTATTCTCATTTTGTTGCCTTTTGTATTTTTGAGGATACACAGTTATGTTTAGCAGGGAGTTACAAGGAGACACAGGTCTATACCATACTTTCCAAACTAGAAGCCTAAGGTAGAATAATTTTAGAAAGTGGAATGTGCTGTGTTATTGTGAATATTTTCATCAGAAAGCCAGTCAACAGTAATGTAAAGTGAAATAACTGGACACTCAAGAGAAGAGATAAAATAAAATAATTTAAAAAGAAAGAAAACAACTTCACTCACCCTCCATCTCTCTCCCTCAAAAAAGTAAAGAAGAACAGAGATGCAAAGCACAGACAGGACAATTAGAAAAGGGACATCGAGATGGTGCCTGACTTTTGTCACTCAGCAAGAGTTATCAAGTGGCAAAAATTGCTTCTATGAGATTTTCTGTCTCACCCCACCCACCTGAAGATCCCCGAAAGATTTTAAAATAAAGAAAAAAAGTGACACTATAAGGTTGCTGGAAAAAATATCCCTCATTATTTATCTTTTTATCTCTATGTCTCAAC
Organism: Aotus nancymaae; assembly: GCF_030222135.1. Classification (NCBI taxonomy): domain Eukaryota; kingdom Metazoa; phylum Chordata; class Mammalia; order Primates; family Aotidae; genus Aotus; species Aotus nancymaae. The sequence continues at coordinate 57,211,110 of NW_026988415.1, read as the reverse complement.
CCACTAAAGGCAAACAGTTGGAATATTACCTCAGCTGTTCCTACCTCTATTTTCTCTTTCTTAAATTATTAATATATTCCTTTCATACTTCTTACCAGTTTTATTGAAAAATTTCTTTGTATGCTGAGATTTATTTACATGAAAAGGGTAATGCAATATCTAAGAAGTAAATAACTAATATAAATAACAAAGTAGCCCCTGAAGTTAAACATGTTATTAAGATAAATATACAGTACTATTATGTGACATTTATCATGGCCAATATAAAGTGTGAGTAAAACCATCAAGCCGTTTTATTTTGAGAGTCATTTCCTACTAATATAGTATTATTTTCTGAGAGTCTAACATAATATTAATTGATTTGTCATTCAGCAAATAGTTATCAAGTGGCAAAAATTACTTGTATGAGATGTGCTGTCTCACCCCCACCCACCCGAGCTGGGTATACACCGTGTTACTTCTAGCTTTCAATGTACTTTTCCACCAGCAAACTTTATTTTATGTAGGCATTTTTTTAGACTGAAAATTTTGTGATGCCATTTTATCTTTCTTTGGCGTATCTGTTCTTAGGATCATAACGTGCAACTTAGACTTTTCACGGGTCTCCTGATTCATGGCTTTTTCTCATAAATCTTCTATTTATATATTTGTGGACCAGAAAACATAAAAGTAAAAAAAAAAAAATAGTAAATAAAAGTATCTGAATTACTCAGAGTGGGAACCTGCTAGGAACATGAGTACAGATTACTCTACATGGATAATCGGTGCTGTTTCACCATGGATTTCTTTTAGAAAAGTAATTCAGGTTATTTCAAAAAGTATCAATAATTAACTTTTCATAGGGATTATTTTTCAGAATAAGAACAAAGTAGGCTTGAATATGAACCCATGAAACCTCATTAAAAAGTTTTTACAATTCAAGAACCATCAACAAATCTAAGGTCAATATTCCTTCAAACAATAACATATGAATAGTGGTCTATTGAACTACCTTTTCCCTCAAAACTTCATGTACCAATGTGTAACACATCTCACCTGACTAATTTTTAAACTAGAAGTACTAAAAATCTTAATATCCTGTAATAACTGAAGGCAAATATCACTTCTCTTTTTTCCCTGTCTTTACTAAGACATTTAATTACTACAATATGTATATATGATATGTGACAAATATTTAATTTTATTGGACTCACGCTGAAGAATCATAATATGCAACTAAAAACTATGAACACTTCTTTAGAGTTAGGAATACTGACATTTTTATAATTTCTCAAACTTAAATGGGATTTTTTAAAGCCATTTTTAAACTATGACCCAGGGAACTCATAATGACCATGTTAAGCCCCCAAATAATGCAGTACATGTATTCCTCTTCACTTCTTACCTATCTTAGTAAAAAAATGTCCAAGGACTCATTTGAACCCCTTTATTTTCACACACACGCACACACACACACACAAACAGAAAGAGAGAGAGAGAGAGGTTGAATTTTACTCTTAGGGATTGCTTGTATATAACAGCAACAAATATAAAGTGTATAATAAATGTAAAAAATAGCCTACTCTTGACAAGTTCTCAGACCACCTTAAGTTTTTTAATTCCTTACTATAAGAATGTTTTATAATTATTTTATGTCCCTATTAACAGACAAATCCAGATGGCTTGAAGCCTTGTTTTCCTCCTATTGGGTAATCTAGAAGAGAGCTGGCTGCAATGGACTGAACGTGTATGCCCCTACACCAATTCATATGTTGAAACCCTAATCCCCAGTGTGATGCTATTTGGAAGTGTGGCCTTTGGGAAGTCATTAGGTCACGTGGGTGGAGCTCTCGCAGTGGAATTGGTGCCGTTCTAAGAAGAGGCACAAGAGAGCTGGCTTCTTCCACTCATATCCACCGTATGAGGACACAACAAGACGACAGTCATGTGAAGAGACTAGGACGAGGTTCCTTATTAGAACGTGACCATGATGGAATCCTAATCTTAGAATTCCCAGCCTAAATTACTTAAAGGAAGAAAAGAGGAAGGCTACTCTATGAACTCTAGAGGTTTCCTGTTTCCAACAAAGTCGTTTCATCAAACTGAGAGTTTCTAACGTTATATAGTCACATAGACTTTTCTTCCTTCCTGACCCTATAAATGTTTGAGAACATTAACTGAGAGGTTTCCTTTCTACTGGAATATTGCCTACAACATAGGAAGATAGTCTATACCCTAAGTTGTGGAATACTAAGAATTTGAGAGGATTGTATGCACGGTGTTACTTCTAGCTCGCAATGTACTTTTCCCCCAACAAACTTTATTTGATGTAGGCATTCTTTGAGACTGAAAATTTTGTGATGCCATTTTATCTTTCTTTGGCTTATTTGTGCTTGGGATCATAATGTGTAACTTAGACTTTTCACGGTAAATCTTCCATTGGAGACTTTTCACGGTAAATCTTCCATTGCTATGATACTACTTCAAATATATGATAGGAATCTTACAATTAGTGTACATCCATTTATTCCCTCCTGACCTTTGTGCTGTTGTTACCATACATGTTATTTCTACATTTGTCATGAATTCTAAAATGTGCTGTCTTTATTTTTGTTTTAAATAGCCAATAGCTTTTAAACGTATTTAAATAACAAGAAAAAAATATTTTATATTTATCCACTTAACCATTCCTGGTGCTTCTCATTCCTTTGTGTAGTCCTGAATTTATACCTAATAAGAGCTTTATTCTGCCCGAAAGACTTCTGTTAAAATTTCTTGTAGTGCAGCTATGTTGGTGAGGAATTTTTTCTGCTTATGTATGTATGAAAAATTCTTTATGTTAATTTGTTTTCATGGTATTTTCTTCTCTAAATTTTTATTTTAGTAAAATACACATAACATAAAATTTACCATCTCAATGATTTTTAAGCGTACAGTTCAGTGACATTAAGTTCATTCACAAGGTAGTGTAATCAAGCTCCAGAATTTTCATCTTACAAAACTGATGCTCTCTGCCCCTTAAACAGCAAGTCCTTACTGCCTCTTCCCTACAGTCCCTGGAAATCCCTATTATAATTTCTCTCTGTGTAACTTTGACTACTCTAAATATCTCATATAAGTGGGTTAGTACAATATGTTTCTCTCTGTGACTGATCCATTTCACTAAGCATATTGCCTTCCAGTTTCATTCACGTTGTAACATATATCAGAATTTCCTTCCTTCTTAAAGCTAAATAATATTTCATTGTATGTGTATACCAAATTTTGCTTATCTATTCTCTTTCCATGGACATTTGCATTGCTTCTATCTTTTAACTATTGTGAATAATGCTGTTATGAACATGAGTGTACAACTGCTTCATTGTGGCCCTACTTTCTACGAATTTGGATTTACATGCAAAAGTAGAATTGCTAAATCATATGGTAATTCTATTTTTAATTTTTTGAGAAACCGCCATACTGTATTTTGCAATGGCAGTATCATTTTACATTCTTTTAAACACTGCAAAAGGGTTCCAAATTCTCCATATCCTCCCCAGCACTTGCTTTTGATAGTAGCCATACTAATAGTTGTCAGGTGGTATTCTTTAGTTTTGGTTTGCATTTTCCTAATGGTTAATGATGTTGGGCATCTTTTCATGCGTTTGTTGGCCATTTGTGTATCTTCCTTGGAGAAATGTCTATTCACGTCCTTAGCCCATATTCCAGTTGTGTTGATTGATTGTTTTGTTGTTGAGTCGTAGAATTTAAAAAAATATATTCTAGATATTAATCCCTTATCAGCCACACGATTTAAAATACAGTTAACCTTTAAACAATACTGCCATTAGGGTCACTGACTCCCCTGTGCAGTCAAAAATCTACATATAACTTTTTAACTCCCGCAACACTTAATTACTAATAGCCTACTCTTGACCTGAAACCTTACCAATAACATAAACAGCCATACATATTTTGTATGTTACATGTGTTATGTACTATATTCTTAAAGTAAGTTAGTGACAAATAAATTGCATCCTTGGGTCGCAGGCATCATGGACAGATCTAAAAAAAAACTGCATTTCTGGGCCTGTTAAGGCTATAGCACCAGTTGGAGGTCCAAAACATGTTCTTGTGACTCAGCAATTTTCTTGTCAGAATCCATTACCTGCAAATAGTGGCCAGGGTCAGAGAGTCTTGTGTCCTTCAAATTCTTCCCATTGTGTTCCTTTGCAAGCACAAAAGCTTGTCTCCAATCACAAGCCGGTTCAGAAGCAGAAGCAATTGCAGGCAACCAGTGTACCTCACCCTGTCTTCAGGCCACTGCGTAACACCCAAAAGAGCAAGCAGCCCCAGCCGCCGGCACCTGAAAATAATCCTGAGGAAGAACTGGCATCAAAATGAAAATGAAGAAAAATGAAGAATCAAAAAAGAGGCAATGGTCTTTGGAAGACTTTGAAATCGGCCGCCCTCTGGGTAAAGGAAAGTTTTGTAATGTTTATTTGGCAAGAGAAAAACAAAGCAAGTTTATTCTGGCTCTTAAAGTGTTATTTAAGACTCAGCTGGAGAAAGCAGGAGTGGAGCATCAGCTCAGAAGAGAAGTAGAAATATAATCCCACCTTCGGCATCCTAACATTCTCAGACTGCATGGTTTCCATGATGCCACCAGAGTCTACCTAATTCTGGAATATGCACCACTTGGAACAGTCTATAGAGAGCTTCAGAAACTTTCAAAGTTTGATGAGCAGAGAACTGCTACTTATATCACTGAATTGGCAAATGCCCTGTCTTACTGTCATTTGAAGACAGTTATTCATAGAGACATTAAGCCAGAGAACTTACTTCTTGGATGAGCTGGAGAGCTTAAAATTGAAGATTTTGGGTGGTCAGTACATGCTCCATCTTCCAGGAGGACTACTCTCTGAGGCACCCTGGACTACCTGCCCCCTGAAATGATTGAAGGTCGGATGCATGATGAGAAGGTGGATCTCTGGAGCCTTGGAGTTCTTTGCTATGAATTTTTAGTTAGGAAGCTTCCTTTTGAGGCAAACACATACCAAGAGACCTAAAAAAGAATATCAAGGGTTGAAGTCACATTCCCTGACTTTGTAACAGAGGGAGCCAGGGACTTCATTTCAAGACTGTTGAAGCATAATCCCAGCCAGATGCCAATGCTCAGAGAAATACTTGAACACCCCTGGATTGCAGCAAACTCATCAAAAACAGCAAATTGCCAAAACAAAGAATCAACTAGCAAACAGTCTTAGGAATTGTGCAGGGGGAGAAATCCTTGAGCCCAGGGCTGCTGTACAACCTGTCAGGAACATGCCACTGACATTTATCTTACTGTTGACTGCTGCCCTCAATTTAGGACGCTACAAGAAATATTTGTTTTACTAAGCAGGTGTGCCTTAACTGCCCTATTCAGAAAACTCCACATCAATAAACATGATACTCTGAAGTGAAAGTAGCCACAAGAATTGTGCTACTTACACTGGTTTGTAATCTGGAGGGCAAGGTTTGACTGCAGCCGCCCCCTCAGCCTGTGCCAGGCATGGTGTCCTCACAGTGGACAAATCCAGAGTCTGGCTGTGGGGAAAGTGACCACTTGGCCCTGACTCGATCAGTTAAGGAGCTGTGAAATAACCTTCCACGTACCTGAGTGAGTGTGTAACTTATTGGGTTGGCCAAGCCTGGTAAAGCTGTTAGAATGAGTATGTGATTCTTTTTAAGTGTGAAAATAAAGATATTTGTACAGACTTGTATTTTTTCTCTGGTGGCATTTCCTTAGGAATGCTGTGTGTGTCCAGCACTCCAGAAGGCCTGGTTGGGTTTCTAGTCCTCCTTAACCACTTATCTCCCATATGAGTGTGTAAAATAGGAATACGTGCTCTACCTCCATTTAGGAACCTGCCTGGGATACAGAAGAGGCCATGTGTCTCAGAGCTGTTAAGGGCTTATTTTTAAAAAAGCACTGGAGTTTTTAAATGGCATGTGTGGAAACTTTATGCAAATAAATATCTATGTCAAAAAAAAAAAGTTAAGAAAATTATTGTTATTAAGGAGGAGAAAATGTATTTAGTATTCATTAAGTGTAACTGGATATACATAAAGGTCTTCATTCTAATTGTGTTCACCTTGAATAGGCTGAAGAGTAGAAGGAAAAGGAGGGATTAGTTTTCCTGTCTCAGAGATGGCAAAGTTGAAAGAAAATCTGCATATAAACAGACCCATGCAGTTCAAATCCATTATTCAAAGGAGAATTATTATTTTCTGTGGGTTGCCTTTTTACTCTATTGATAGTGCCTTTTGTATATTAACAAAATTTTGAAGCTCAATTTGTCTATTTTCTCTTTTGTTGCCAGTGACTTAAATGCCATATCCAAAAAATGACAATCAAATTCAATGTTATGAAGCTTTTGCCCTATTTTCATTCGATGGTTTAAAGTTTTAGCACTTTTGTTTCATTTTTTTGATCAATTTTGAGTTTATTTTTATATATGCTGTCAGGTAAATGTCCAGCTTCATTTTTTTGCATGTAGATATCCAGTTTTCCCAGCACTATTTGTTGAAAAAGCTGTACTTTTTCCACTGAATGTTCTTGACATCCTCATCAAAAATCATCTGGCCATACTTCGGGGGTTATTTCTGGGCTATCTATTCTATTACATTGGTTTATATGTCTATCTCTAAGCCAATCTCACTTTTTTTGTATTACTGTGGCTGTGTTGTAAGTTTTGAAATTAGGAAGTGTGAGTCCTACAGTTTTGCTTTTCATTTTCAAGATTATTTTAGCCATTTGGGGTCCCTTGAGATTTCACATGAATTTTAAGATGGGTTTTACTATTTCTTCAAAAAATGTCATTAGGATTTTGACAGGGATGACAACAAATCTGTAGATCGCTTTAGTAGTTTTGACATCTTAGCAATGTTAAAGCTTCTAATCCATCACCCTGAATTGTGTTTCCACTTATTTATGTTTTTAATATTTTTCACCAATGTTTTGTACATTTCACTGTACAAATAATTTACCTCCTTAGATAAGTTATTTTCTAAGTATTTTCTTTCTATGTAATGCTATCGTAAATGGAATTTTTTTATACTTGTCCTTACAGATTGTTTTTAACATTTTGTGCAACTAACATTTTGTGTTGACTTTCCATCCTGCTACTTTGCTTAGTCCATTTATTATTTCTATAAGTTTTTGTGCAAAACATTTAGAGTTTTCTACATATACACTCATCATCTGTGAATATAGATTACTTTTTCCTTTCTGATTTAGGTACCCATTATTAATTAATTTTTTTGGTCAAATTGCTCTGGCTGGGTCCTGCCACATGATGCTGAATAAAAGAGGCAAAAGTGGGCATCCTTGCCTTGTTCCTGATATTAGAGGAAAAACTTTCCCTCTTTCACCATGGAGTATGTTGTTGACTGTGGGAGATTGAATTTTGGCTTCAATATATAGGATTTACTTTGTTGAGGTTTTTTTTTTAATTTTTTTATTTTTATTGCATTTTAGGTTTTGGGGTACATGTGAAGAACATGCAAGATTGTTGCATAGGTGCATACGTGGCAGTGTGATTTGCTGCCTTCCTCCCCTTCACCTATATCTGGCATTTCTCCCCATGATATCTCTCCCCAACTCCTCACCCCCCACTGTCCCTCCCCTATTTCCCCTCAACAGACCCCAGTGTGTAGTGCTCCCCTCCCTGTGTCCATGTGTTCTCATTGTTCAACACCTGCCTATGAATGAGAACATGTGATGTTTGATTTTGTGTTCTTGTGTCAGTTTGCTGAGAATGATGGTTTCCAGGTTCATCCATGTCCCTACAAAGGACGTGAACTCATCATTTTTGATGGCTGCATAATATTCCATGGTGTATATGTGCCACATTTTCCCTGTCCAGTCTATCATCGATGGGCATTTGGGTTGGCTTACCCATCTGACAAAGGGCTGATATCCAGAATTTACAATGAACTAAAACAGATTTACAAGAAAAAAACAAACAAGCCCATTCAAAAGTGGGCAAAGGATATGAACAGATACTTTACAAAACAAGACATACACAAGGGCAACAAACATATGAAAAAATGCTCATCATCACTGGTCATTAGAGAAATGCAAATCAAAACTACATTGTTGAGGTTTTTTACTATACTTCTTTTTCTAGTTTTTTGAATGTTTATGATCATAAAAGGGTGTTGAATTTTGAAAATACTTGTTTGCATCAATTGATATAATGATTTGTTTTTTTAACCTTTGGTATATTAATGTGGTATAAGTTCACTCGCTGATTTAATAAGTTGAACAGACTTGCATTCCAGGATTAAAACCCACTTGGGCAGGATGTATAATCCTTTAATATGCTTTTGAATTTGGTTTGCTGGTAGGTTTTTGAGAATTTTTCCATCAGTGTTCACAAGGGATATTACTCTGTAGTTTTCTTTTCTTGCAGTGTTCTTGTTCAACTTTTTTCATTAGCCATTTATGTATCTTTTTTCGAGAACTGTCTATTCAAGTCCTTAGCTCATTGCCCAGTACCAGGTCAATATTGGCTATATGAGGTCACATAGTCAATATTCCCCCTTCATTGATTTTTTGGGAAAATTGAGAATTCTTTGTATTAGTTCTTCTTTAAATGTGTGTTACAAGTCACTAATGAATCCATCAGGTCCAAGGCCTTTCTTGGTTGGGAGAGAAATTTGATTACTGATCCATCTCCTTAGTTAAAGGCTTATTCAGATTTTCTATTTGTGATTTAGTCTTGATAGGTTGGTGTTACTAGTAATTTTTTTCATTTTTTTCTAGGTGATAAAATTTTTTGGTGTACAGTTGTTAATAGTACTCCTTATTTTTATTTCTGTAGAATCAGTAGTAACATCCCCACTTTCTTTTCTGTTTTAGTCATTTAAGTCATCTCTCTTTTTTCAGTATATCCACCCAACGTTTTGGCAATTTTGTTGATCTTTTCCAAGATCCAACTTATTGTTTCACTAGTCTATTTTCTCTTTATTTTTCTATTTTCCATTTCACTTTGTCTCAACCTTTATTATTTTATTTTTTCTGCTAGATTTTGGTGTAGTTGTTCTTTTTCTATTTCCTTAAGTTGTGAAATTAGGTTGCTGATTTGAGACCTTTTATTTTTTAATTTAAGCTATTATAGCTATAAATTTTCCTGTTAGCCCTACTTTTGCTTTGTTCCGTGTTTTGATATGTTGTGCTTTTATTTTTATTTACCTTGATGTACTTTACAATTTCACTTGTGATTTTTTTAATGACCCATTTCTTGTTTAAGTGTGTGTTGTTTAAATACACAATTTTGTGAATTTTCTAGTTCTGTTTTCAATTTCTAATTTTATCTTTTGGTGATTGAAGAAGATATTTTATTTGATGTCTGTCTTTTAAAATTTAATGAGATTTAATTTGTGGCATTAAATATAGTCTATTCTGAAAAATACCCCATGTGCAATTGAAAAGAATGAGTATGCTATATTGTTGGGTAGAGTATTCTGTATATGGCTGTTAGATCTAGTTGGTTTATTGTGTTCCTTAAGCCATCCATTTCTTTACTTTTGTCCTGTCTGTATTATCTATTATTGTAATTGGAGTATTGAATTTTCCAATTATTATTGTAGAACTGTCTATTTCTTCCTTCAATTTTGTCAGGATTTTTTTCTTTTAAAAACATTTTTGGCTGGGTGCAGTGGCTCACATCTGTAATTCCAGAACTTTGAGAGGATGAGGAGGGCAGATCACCTAAAGTCAGGAGTTCAGCCTGGTCAACATGGCAAAATCCCATCTCTACTAAAAATACAAAAAAAAAAAAAAAAAAAAAAAAAATTAGCCGAGCACGGTGGTGGGCACCTATAGTCCCAGCTACTCGAGAAGCTGAAACAGGAGAATCGCTTGAACCTGGGAGGCAGAGGTTGCAGTAAGCCAAGATGGCACTACTGCTCTCCAGACTGAGTGACAGAGTGAGACCCTGTCTCAAAATTAATGATTATGGGCACATAATAGTTGAACATATTTATGGAGTACATGTGATATTTTGATACAAGCATACAAGATGCAATAAGCACATCAGAATAATTGGGGTATCAATCACCTCAAGCATTCATTATATATTTGTGGTAAGAACACTCCAATTCTACTCCTAGTTTCTTTGAAGTATGCAATAAATTATTGTTAACTATAGTTGCTTTATCACATTAATGAACACTAACTCCTTCTTCCTAAGTGTATTTTTGTACCATTAACTACCCCATCTTTCTCCTCACCTCTGCACTACCTTTCCCAGCCTCTGATAAGCACCATTCTACTTCCTTTATTTATCATTTCAATTTTTTAGCTCCCACATGTGAGTGAAAATATGTGATATTTGTCTTTCTTTGCCTGGCTTATTTCACTTAATGTAAGTCCTCTGGTTCCATACCTGTTGCTGCAAATAACAGGACTTCATTGATTTTTATGGCAGAATAATGTTCCATTGTGTATGTGTACCACATTTTATTAATTCAGCCATTAATTGATACTTGGGCTGATTTCACGTCTTGGCTATTGTGAATTGTGATGCAATAAACATGAGAGCACAGATACCTCTTTGATATACTGATTTCCTCTTTTTGGATATATACTCACTATTGGGATTGCTGTAACATAAGGTAGTTCCATTTTTAATTTTTTGAGGAATATCCATATTGGTTTTCATAGTGAGTGGCTGTACAAATTCACACCCCCACCAATAGTGTGTAAGAGTTCTCCTTTCTCCACATCTTCTCCAGCATTTGTTACATACTGTCTTTCGGACAAAAGTCACTTTTTTGGTCTTCTTTTTCTTTCCAACTTTTATTTTGTACTCAGGGGGAACATGTGCAGGTTTGTCCATGGTTAAATTGTGTTTTAAGGGCATTTGGTGTACAAATTATTTTGTCATCCAAGTAATAAGCATACTACCTGATAGGCAGCTTTTTGATCATCATCTGTCTCCCTCTCTCCACCCTCAACTACGCCTCAGTGTCTGTTATTTACTTCTTTGTGTCCATGTGTACGCAATGTTTAGCTTCCACTTATAAGACAGAACATGCAGTATTTGGTTTTCTGTTCTTATTTTAATTCACTTAGAATAGTGAGCTGAGACCGCGCCACTGCACTGCAGCCTGGGAAACAAAAGCAAAACTCCATTTCAAAAAATAAAAAATGAAAAAATTATGGCCAGCTCCAGCCATGTTGCTGCAAAGGACATCATTTCATTCTTCTTATGGCTGTGTACTATTCCAAGGTGTATATGTACCAAATTTTCTTTATCCGATTCATCATTGATGGACATCTGGGTTGATTCTTTGTTTTTGATATTGTGACTAGTGCTGGGATAAACATATGCATGCATGTCCCTTTATAAGTAGAAAAATTTGTATTCCTTTGGGTATTTACCCAACACTGGGATTGCTGGGTTGAATGAGAGATTTGTTTTCAGTTCCTTGAGAAATCTCCCAACTGCTTTCCACAGTGAATAAAGTAATTTATATTCCATACTAACAGTGTGTAAGTGCTCTCTATTCTCCATAACCTTGCCATAATCTGTTATTTTTTACTTTTTAATAATAGCCATTCTGACTGGTGTGAGATTATTTCTCATCGTGGTTTTGATTTGAACTTCTCCAGTGATTATTGATGTTCAACAATTTTTCATATGCTTGGTGGCCATGTGTATGTCTTCTTTTGAGAAGTGTCTTTTCATGTCTTTTGCCTTTTTTTAATGTGGCTGTTTGTTTTTCGCTTGTTAATTTATTTCATTTCTTTACAGTTTCTGAATATTAGACCTTTATCAGATGCATAGAGCACAAACATTTTCTCCCATTCTGTAGGTTGTTGAATTACCTTGTTGCTAAGTTTATTTTGCTGTACAGAAGCACTTTAATTAGATCCCATTTGCCAATTTTAGTTTTTGTTGCAATTGCTTTTTTAGTCTTTATCATGAATTTTTTTTCCAAGGCCAATGTCCACAGTGGTAATTCCTATGTTTTCTTCTAAAATTTTTGTAGTTTTAGGTTTTACATTCAAGTATTTAATTGATTTTAAGTTGATTTTGTATACAGGGAAAGGAAGTGGTCTGGTTTCAACCTTCTGCATATGGCTTGCCAGTTATATATTCAGCATTTATTGAATAGAACGTCCTTTCTCATTGCTTGTTATTGTCGACATTGTCAGAGATCACATGGTTGTAGTTGTGCAGCTTTATTTTTTGGATTTTCAAACCTGTTTCATTGGTCTATACGTTCATTTTTGTACAAGTACCATATTTTGATTACTATAACATTGAGGCATATTTTGAGGTCAGGTAGTGTCACGCCTCTGGCTTTATACTTTTGTTTAGGATTGTTTTTTCTATATAGAGTCTTTTTTGGTTGCATATGAATTTTATAACTTTGTTTTCTGATTCTGTGAAAATTGTCATTGATAGTTTGACAGGAATAGTATTGTATCTGTAAATTGCTTTTGGCAATATGTCTATTTTAATTATATCAATTCCTTCTATTCATGACCATGAATGTTTATCCATTTGTTTGTGTCATCTGATGTCTTTTAGCAGTGTTTTGTAGTTCTCATTGTAGAGATATTTCACCTCTCTGATTATCTGTATTCTTAGATATTTTATACTTTTCATGGTTGTTAAAAATGAAATTGCATTCTTGATTTGCATCTCAGCTTGGATATTATTTGTATATAGATATGCTACTGATTGTTGTACACTGATTTTGCATCCAGAAACTTTGCTGAAGATGACCATCAAATCTAGGTGCTTTTCCTCCAAGAAATATGGGACTATGTAAAGGGCCCAAACCTATGATTGATTGGTGTACCTCAAAGTGATGGGGAGAATGAAACCAAGTTGGAAAACACATTTCAATATTATGCAGGAGAACTTCCCCAACCTACCAAGACAGGCTAGCATTCAAATTCAGGAAATACAGAGAACACCACTGAGATTCTCCAAGGTTGAAATGATGGAAATAATGTTAAGGAGAGCCAGAGAGAAAGGTCAGGTCACCTACAAGGGGAATTCCATCAGACTAACAGCAGATCTCTCTGCAGCAACCCTACAAGCCAGGAGAGAGTGGGGGCCAGTACTCAACATTATTGAAGAAATCATTTTCAACCCAGAATTTCTTTTTTTCATTATTGTACTTTAAGTTCTGGGGTACATATGCAGAATGTGCAGGTTTGTTACATACATATACACATGCCATGGTGGTTTGCTGCATCCATCCCCTTGTCTCCTACATTAGGTATTTCTCCTAATGTTAGCCCTCCCCAGTTCCCCCACCCCTGCTATCCCTACCCTAGCCCCCACACCTGACAAGCCCTGGTGTGTGATGTTCCCCTCCCTGTGTCCATGTGTTCTTGTTGTTCAACACTCACTTATGAGTAAGAACATGCAGTGTTTGTCAACCCAGAATTTCATATCCAGCCAAACTAAGCTTCACAAGCAAAGGAAAAATAAAATCCATTCCAGACAAACAAATGCAAAGTGAATGTGTCACCACCAGGCCTGCCTTAGAAAAGCTCCTGAAGACAGCACTAAATATGGAAAGGAACTGGTACTAGTTTTTTCCTGCAAAAACACAACAAAATATGAAGACCAATATCCCATTTACTAAAGTTACAAAATAGAAATAAAATACATCAAAATAAATTTAACCAAGGAGATGAAAGGCCTGTTACTGAAAGTTATGAAAAATTGATAAGAAAAATTCAAGAAAAAAAACAAATAACTGAAAAGATGTGGTTATATTTCAGAATAATTAATATTGTTAAAGTAACTATACTACCCAAAGTAATTTACAGATTCAATACAATCTGTATCAAAATAGCAATGACATTTTTCACAGAAAAAAATAAGATAGTTCTGCAATTTATATGGATTCACAAGTTACTCTGACTATCCAAAGTAATTTAAACAAAAGATCTAATCCAGAGGCACCACACTATCTTCAAAATACACATTAAAGTCCTAGTAATCAAAACAGTATGGTACTGGCAGAAAACAGAGCCCAGAAATATATTTATATAATTGATCTTTGACAAAGGTGCTAAGAATACACAAAAGAGAGTTTCTTCAATAAATAATGTTGGAATAACTGAATATTCACATACAGAAGAATGAAATTAGACTCTCATCTCACATCATATATGAAAGACAGCTCAAAATGTATTAAAGACTTAAATCTAGGACAAAGAACTATAAAACTACTAGAAGAAAGCATAGGGAAGAAGTTCCTCAACACTGGTCTGGGCAATGATTTTTTGTAGCTGTTCCCAAAAGGTCATGCAACAAAACTAAATAGACAAATGGGATTATATCCAACTATAAAGCTTCTGCACAGCAACAACAAGAAACAAACACAAAACAAAAAAATGGAAAAAATAATAGAGTGAAGGGACAACCTACATAATGGGAGAAAATATTTGCAAACCATATATCTGATAAAAAGGTGAATATCCAAAATAGAAAATGTAAACAACTCTTTAGGAGAAAGAAAAACCCTATTAAAAATGAGCAAAGGATCCTAATATACATTTCTGAAAAGAAGACACACAAATGGCCAATAGGTATATGAAAAAAATGCTCAAAATCACTATCAGAGAAATGCAAATTTCAGACACAAGCAACTAACAGCCCATACATGTTATAATAGCTATAATCAAAAGGATGAAAGATCACAAATGCTGGTGAGAATTTGGAGGAATGGAACCCACATTGTTGATAGGAATGAAAAAATGGTGAAGTCAATATGGAAAACAGTATGGTAGTTGTTCAAAAGATTAAAAATGAAAATACCATGTAATTCAGCATTTCCACTACAATGTATATGTCTTACTCCATTTTGTGTTGCTATCACAGAGTATCTGAGACTAGGTGATTTATAATAAAAAGAAACATATTTGTCTCATACTTTTGGAAGCTGAGAATAGCAAGATCTAGGGGCCATTTTGGGTGAGCACCTTCTTGCTGTGCCATAACATGGTAGAAAGCATTGCTTGGTGAGAGAGTGTGCACATAAGAGAGAAAAGGGGGCCGGGCATGGTGGCTTACGCCTGTAATCCCAGCACTTTGGGAGGCTGAGTTCTGTGAATCACCTGAGGTCAAGAGTTTGAGACAAGCCTGGCAAATATGGTGAAACCCTGTCTCTACTAAAAACACAAAAGTTGGCCGGGTGTGGTGGTGGGCCCCTGTAGTCCCAGATACTGGGGAGGCTGTGGCAAGAGAATTGCTTGAACACGGGAGGCAGAGGTTGCAGTGAGCCAAGATCACACCAGTGCACTTCAGCCTGGGCAACAGAGTGAGACTTTGTATACAAAAAAAAAAAAAAAAAAAAAAAAAGAGAGAGAGAGAGAGAGGGATTGAATGCATCCTTTTATCAGAAACCTACTCTCAAGATAACCAACCCACTTTTACAATAACATTAATCTATTCATGAAGGAGAGCTGTCATCACTTAGTCACCTATTAACGTTCTCACCTCTCAACACTGTTGCTTTGGGGATGAAGTTGCCAACACATTAACTCTGCAGGATACATTCAACACTTATCAATATGTATCTAAAGAAATAAAATAAGTATGTGAAAAGATCTCTAAACTCTTATGTTCATTTCAGTGTTCCTCACAATGGCTAAGATATAGAATCAACCCAAGTGTCCAACAACAGATATTTAAAGAAAGTGTAGCATATATACACAATGGAATACATTAAACCTTAAAAGATAAGGAAATCCTGTCATTTGTGACAACATGAATGAACCTAGATAACTTTATGCCAAGTGAAATAAATCATGAACAGAAAGACAAACACTATATGATCTCATTTATATGTGGAACCAAAGAAGTTGGACTCATAGATTGGGAAAGTGGAATGGTGGTTACCATAGCCTGTGGACTGATGCAGATGCTGGGAAAATGGTCAAATAAAACAAAAATTCAGTTAGATGGGAGGAATAAGTGCAAGATATTTATTGACAACTTGGTTACTAGTTAGTAACAATGTATTACATTCTCAAAACTTGCTAAGTGAGATTTTAAGAGTTCTCATCACAAAAAATGTGCGTGAGGTAATTCATATGTTAATTAATCTAGTCATTCAAAAATGTATATGTATTGGAAAACATTACCCTGTACATTATAAATATGTACAGGCTTATTTGCAAACTAAAAATAAAAATAACTTACAAAACAAAGATTTTAAAAAGCAGAGAGACAAAGATAGAATTTTAAAACTGGCTGATTTTGAAACTTCCTAAAAAGCCACAGCAATAAAAACAGTGTAGTAGTTGCATAAAAATAGACATATAACAATAGATTATATTGATAGTCCAAAAATAAACCCATATGACTATGGTCAATTCATTTTCAACAAACCTCAAGGCAAATTAATGGGGAAAAATATTTGTTTCAACCAGTATTACTGAGAAAACTGTATCCACATTCAAAAGGAATTAGGAATCCTAATCCACACTAGATATAAAAAATAATTTCAAAAATCATCAAATACCTAGATGTATGACCTAAAATTATAAAACCTTTAGAAGAAAACATAGGTATAAATCTACATAACTTTAGACTATACAATGGTTTCTTAGATATGGTATCTGGGGCACAAATGCCCCCCCAAAAAATAGGTAAGTTGGAATGCATCAAAATTTAAAAGCTTATTTTTGCTTTGAAAGAGTCTATCAATAAAGTTAAAAAGAAACATGCATAATGGATAAAAACATTTGCAAACTATATATCTGGTAAGTGTCATAAGTGCCTAGTATTCAGAATATATATATAAAAAAGTAAGAATCATAAAAACGCAAGCTATTAAAAATGGTTAAAGTATCTGAATAGACATTTCTTTAAGGAGGATATACAAATGGCCTATAATCACTTGAAAAGGTGTTAAAAAGTAATAGTCACTAGAGAAACGGAAGTCAAATCCCCAATGAGATGATGCTGTCTACTCACTAAGATGGCTAAAATAACAAGTTTAATAAATGTGTAATAAAAAGTGTTGCTAAGAATGTGGAAAATTTGAAATCCTCACATATTGTTAGTGAGAAATTAAAATGGTGTAGACACTTAAAAATAATTTGGATGTTCCTCAAAAAGTTAAACATAGAATTGCCACATGATTCACCAACTCCACATCTAAATATAATTCAAACAAATTAAAAATGTATATCTATCCTAAATCTTTTACATGAATGATCATAATGGCATTACTAATAATAGCCCAAAGTGAAAACAGCCTCAAAGCTTATCCATTAATGAATACAAAAACAAATGTTTTATATCTATAAAATGGAATAGTGTCCAGTCATAAAAAGTAATAAAAAGTCCTAATTCGTGCTATGACATGAATATTAAAAAAATTCTAATTACATGAAGCCAGATATAAACAGATATATATTTTATGATTCTATTTTATTAGATGTCTTGAATAGCCAAATTCATAGACACAGATAATACATTGATGTTTGACAAAACTTGGAGGGTGAAGGGGAATGACTGCTAACATGGAAGGTATTTTCTTTTTTTTTTTTTTTTTTTTGTTTCCTTTTTTAAAAACAAAATGCTTTTTTTTTTTTTTTTTTTTTTTTGAGAGAGAATAGGAAGGAGGAAAAAGGAAGAGAAAGAGAGAGAGAGAATGGGGAGGAGGGAGAAGGAAAAGAAAGAGGGAGAGAGAATGGGAGTATTGATTTCTTGCCCAGGCTAGAATGCAATTTAGTAATGGGTATTGAAAAGCTCTTTTATACTGATAATTATACTTAATGATGTAGTCAGGAAGGAATAAGGGAAGAAGATAACAAACAAACAGCCAACCAATATTTAATTTAAACCTATGAAATGCTATGCGATTACTGAGGAGTGATTTACTTCCAATTATATAGTCACCTTTGGAATAGGTATGAGGTGGTAATGTATGTTTTGTGTATTTGAAGTGGAGAGTTCTATAAATGTTTATTAAGTTTACTTGTTCCGGGTCTGAGTTCAAGTTCTGAATATCCTTGTTAATTTTCTATCTCGTTGATCTATAGAATCGTTAGCTCTTCTTGTTACATTGATCCTTTTGCCATTATGTAATGTCATTCCTCGCCTCTTTTGTTCTTTGTTGCTTTAAAGTCTACTTTATCAGAGGCGAGAATTGCATCTCCTGCTTTTTGTTTATTAGTTTATTTTTACTCTCTGTTTGATTGGTAAATCTTCCTCCTTCTCTCTGAGTCTTTGTGTATTGTTGCATGTAAGATGGGCCCGGATGCAGCATACCGATGGGTTTTGGCTTTTTATCCGATTAAAATATATATAGGTTTAATACCGGCGTTTGATGCTAGCTGGCTGTTTTGCCCATTAGTTGATGTAAATTTTTTATTGTGTTAAAGTTCTTTGCTTTTTGATATATTTTTGGAAAGGCTGATATTGGTTGTTCCTTTATATGTATAGTGCTTCTTTCAGAAGCTCTTGTAAAGCAGGCCTGGTGGTGGTGAACTCTCTAAGTACTTGTTTGTTCGCAAAAGATTTAATTTTTCCTTCGCTCATAAAGTTTAGTTTGGCTGGATAGGAAATTCTGGGTTGAAAGTTCTTTTCTTTAAGGATGTTAAATATTGGTCCCCACTCTTTTCTGGCTTGTAGGGTTTCTGCTGAGAGATCTGCTGTAAGTCTGATAGGTTTCCCTTTATGGGTAACCTGACCTTTCTCTCTGGCTGCCCTTAGTATTTTCTCCTTCATTTCAACCCTAATAAATCTGGCAATTATGTGCCTTGGGGTTGGTCTTCTTGAAGAATATCTTTGTGGTGTTCTCTGTATTACCTGGAGTTGAATATTACCCTGCCTTACCAGGTTGGGAAAATTTTCCTGAATGATATCCTGAAGAGTATTTTCCAACTTGGATTCATTCTCTTCATCACATTCAGGTACACCTATCAAACGTAAATTAGGTCTTTTCACATAGTCCCATATTTCCTGGAGACTTTGCTCATTCCTTTTCATCCTTTTTTCTGCATTCTTGTCTTCTCGTTTCATTTCACTGAGCTGGTCCTCGACTTCTGATATCCTTCCTTCTGCTTGATCAATTCGACTGTTTAAACTTGTGCATGCTTCGCAAAGTTCTCGTGTTGTGTTTTTCAGCTCCATCAATTCACTTATATTCTTCTCTAAATTGTCCATTCTCGTTAACAGTTCGTCAAACCTTTTTTCAAGGTTCTTAGTTTCTTTGCATTGGGTTAGAACAAGTTCTTTTAATTCACAGAAGTTTCTTATCACCCACGTTTTGAAACCTGCTTCTGTTATTGGAACACACGTGTAATCTATTAAGCCTTGTTCCGTTACTGATGAGGAATTGCAATCCCCTGTAGAGGGAGAGGCATTCTGATTTTGAGTATTCTCTACCTTTTTACGCTGGTTTCTTCCCTTCATTATATATTTGTCCGTCTGTCGTCTTTATAATTACCGGCTTTCTAACTGGGTCTCTGACGTCCAACTTGTTGATTCCCTGCGCCGAGATCTGAGCAATCCGCTGAGCCGGCCAAAACAGTGGTGTTAAGATTGATGGTGCTTTTCTGCCCGGGAATCTCCGGACTCTGCACCAAGAACTGGCGTGCTAAGGCACCAGCAAAACCACCATGCCGGCCACAAGAGTCGCCCTGGCGACACGTGGGGCTCCTCCACTGGGAATCTCCTAGTCCGTGAGCAACAAATATTCGTCTGAAAGTGTGGCGTCCTCTCGTTCTTTGCGCTTTCACTGGGAGGTACGTGCCCGAGCTGCTAATCATCAGCCATCTTGGATCTCTCTCCGGAAGGTATTTTCATTGGAGGGGCAGGGTTGTGGGGAAATGTTATGGAATTAGATAGTGGTAATGGTTGTGCAAGTTGGTGAATATGCTAATACCCTCATAACTGTACAATTTAAAATAGTAATTTTAATTGTTTTAAATCACATCTCTATTTTTTAAATGATCTTCACAAGAATGCAATATGGTTTGGGTGTTTGTCCCCTCCAAATCTCATGTTAAAATGTGGACTTGATGGTGAAATGAGTTAAGACTTTGGGGAGTATTGGGAAGGGATAACTGTATTTTGTAATGTGAGAAGAACATGAGATTTGGGGAGCCAGAGGCAGAATACTATAGTAGGGATGTTTGTGCCCTCCAAATCTCATGTTAAAATATGACCTCCAATGTCAGAAATGGGGCCTATTGGGAGGCATTAGATCATGGGGGCAGATCATTTATGAATGGCTTAGTATCGTCCCCTTGGTGATAAGTGAATTCCCACTCAGGTCATGTGAGATATAATTGTTAAAAAGAGTGTGAGACCTCCCCTTTACTAATGGGGAAGTGAACAAAAAGTTAATATGCTAACATGTTAATAAAACTGCAATAGTACCTTATATTAATCAAATTGTTTGTTGACTTAAATATTGAATTAATAAATATAAGAGATAATACAAGAGATATGAATAGATGCTTTAAGGTAAAACGATATAAAATGTATATGGAAACAGAAGATTTTAGGTTGAATTCTGATACTATCACTTAATAAATATGCAACCTTGAGAACACTGATAACCTCTCTGAACCAGTATGTTCTCCTTCGTAAAGACAAATTATGCGTTAACTGTCTCACAGTTTAGTGGCAAGGATCAAGTGAATTAATGCCTAGAAAAAGACAATTATAACTCTCAAAAGTGCCATATAGCACATATTCTTAGGAACCTACTTAAGAGACTTAATGTTTCATCAATTATATTAATTTTATACAATGAAATGGAAATGTGCTCAGTATATTTTTTTATCATGTCAGTACATTTGGATTGCAATCTCAGAAAAAGGGTGAGATCTATGAAAACACTAGAGATGCTGTCATCAGATCTACTTTAAGTAGGGTAAATTTAGGCTTAAGTTCACTGAGGAAAACTTCAGTTTTATGCCTATTGTCCCAGTATAATGTTATCTTCTCTTTTTATTTCAGATGTGTAAATTTTTAAACTACGCTTTATATGATCACTCTGATATTAAATTGTCAACGCCAGTATTCACTAACAGGAGAGTCAATCTTTAGGGATTTAGAAGTAGCTCTGAACAAAGTGGATAGATTGATTATATGACAGAATAATTAAACATTTGGATTTTTTCCAAGATAGAGGCTTGAAAGCTTAGTTAGCATGCCTCATCTGCTTGGGAAGAGCAAAATAGTGTATAGAGACTCACAATGTAAAGTTTTATCTAAGAAGTAACACAGAAACTCCACAGAAAACGTGAAAGAAACTTTATACACTTTGAAAAAAGGATGGGCAGCAACCTGTACCATAAATCACGTGGAAAACTGTGAGTCTCCAGAGCATAAAAGAGGGAGGTTATTTCCATGATTCACACATTCACTGGGGAGTTGGGCAATTCAAGCCACAGGAGACTGCCTTAACCTAACCCAGTGCTGGAGTTAATTTGGTGACCATTTGGGGGGTATATGAGAAAGAACCACCGCGGGGCATGCTTTATGTGCACTCCCACACCCCAGCTGGGACCGAAGGAAATTATTCCTCATGCTAACATGTAAGGCACCTAGTGGAATTCTGCCAGCCAACTCAGGCAGTGGTCACAGGTTGGGGGAAGCTGTCAACTAAGATTATAATCTA
Source organism: Aotus nancymaae (assembly GCF_030222135.1). Classification (NCBI taxonomy): domain Eukaryota; kingdom Metazoa; phylum Chordata; class Mammalia; order Primates; family Aotidae; genus Aotus; species Aotus nancymaae. The sequence goes on along the minus strand of NW_026988415.1, from coordinate 57,189,480 downwards.
ATCTCAAGCAGGAATAAATCAGAACTGAGAGGCTAGCTGGATGTGTGCTCTGGCCACAGTCTCAAGAGCTAAGCACTATGTCTGCACAGGTGAGCAAACTGGTGGTGGTGCCTTAGAGACATAGTTTCTGTTTCAGATGTGAAGCCCTGTAGCCTGAGGCAGTTGTGCATTCTACATGCAGATGGACTGGGACCACGCTAGCTGTTGAAGCTTTCTGCCAGTAGGAGGCTGTGGGTGTGAGACTGGCTATGTAACGGCATGGGAGCTGAGTGCCGCTACTCCTGTCTACCCATGTGGACTTCTCTGTGCAGACTAAGCAGTTCTGCTACTTCCTGGAACATTCCCCCAGCAGCTAAGGAACAGCCCTGCAGTCCCCGCTGGGTATGCTATTTGTACCCACTTGTGGAGAGCCAGAGCATTACTCAGCCCCAACCAAGATTTGCCTTTCCACTCACTTTGGCCGCAGAACATGGACAGAAACTTTTGGGAGTTCTGTGGTTCTGAGGGAATGTCTTCTCTTTCCAGGTCCACAAGAAGACATACTTTTAAGGGCAAGAACTTCCCAGCGCCATGCCCCCCTCACACCTCTCTCCATCTGGGAGATTTAACTGTCTTTGTTTAAATTTTCCCAGGCACAGGAAAGGGTCAAAAGTCAATCACTCCAGCAGAAGTTCTAAGGAACTCCATTCATTGGCCCAGGGTCTTAGAGAAAGTGAGGGTTCCTGTCAGGTTAAAAGTCCCCTTCTTCCACACTCCTTTGGACTCCATATTTGGGTTCCCTTCCATGAACACTCCCTTCGTGGAAGCCGTCTTTCTCTTTCCTGGGTTTTCCACCTCTCTGGAATCCCCTCCCACATAGAGGGAGCTGTCTTTCCCCTCCTGGATTTCCCCTCCGGGGTCCCCTTCCACCCAGTGTGGAAGCTGCTTTTCCTCTCCTAAACTCCATCTTTCTCTCTCAGTTCCCTACCACTCAGTGCGGAAGCTGTTTTTCCTCTCCTGGATTCCATCTTTCTGGATTCTCTCACTCAGTGTGAGAGGAGCTTTCCTTGTCTGGTTTTCCCACTCTGGGAACCCTTCTCACTCAGTGTGAGTTAGCTGTTTCTCCCTCCTTCTCCTTTTTCTCTCTCTGCTTTAAATAAATCACTTTCTACAACACTTCTTGAGTCCGACATTTACTGTGCACTGCGCCGTGGTCTTGTCACCCATTCTTGGGGAGTGATAGACCAAGAACCTGGAGAAATGTCCTCTCATGGGAACTGGGGGGGCACCCTTGAACCCCTGAATCCCAATATAACAGTTCCACTTATTGTCTGAGATATTTGACTTCTTCTTCTGGGAAACACAGGCCAAGCATAAATCCCACAGCCACCACAGCAGCTGAATCTCTCCTGCAAGTACCACCTCTTGGTCAGTGGTCAACCAGCACATCTGTAAACACAACACAGCACTTGGGAGGGAGAAAATTTTTGCATGACCTCAGCTTACATCATTGTCCACAATACCTCAGCTGCTCAGGAGGCCTTCAGCCTACTTGTATGCCCAGGACATCAATACTACAGCTGGCAATTGAGAAAGCTACTACCCTAAGGCAATTTATAACCAAGGAAATCTTGCAGATTTCATGTCACCCCCCTGCAACTTCCGTCAGAGCTGAGAGACCAGAGGATAGGTCAGCTCAGTCCAGCTCCACCCAATATTACTTCCCTTTAGAGCTAAGAGTGGAGCTGAAGCCACTGCATACACCATAGACCAGTTCATACCCTGAGGCTTCAGAAAGCTTCTCCAAGTGGTTGACTAGAAATGCCACTGACCAATTCTCCTCAGAAGGATGAACTAAAATTAGAGGTGAATAATCATATCCCAGATGGAGTGTTAAGAGAAGAGTACTGGAGCCTATCAGGGAGTTCATGGGAGGAATCTATGACACACATACAAAAAAATAAAAATAACAAGAAGCTGGCAGGAATCAAACACTGAGATAGTATTCCGTGGAAAGGGTAGGTTGGAGTGCATTCAGCCTTGCTAGCCTTTTTGGCACATTGATGGTATCCAAACTCAGGGAGACCTTCTTTGCTCTCATGAATCCAAGTAATAGCATGGACTATGAATTGAGGACTTCTCAAGAACATTACACCAGGCTACCAGATTACACACTGTCCCTTCCCTTTCCTACTGGATCTGAGCTGCAATAGTGGGTGCCATACTGGGTGCACACCCATTGTGAGACTTTTTCTTTCTTTTCTTTTTTTTTTTTTTTTTTGCTCAGGGACCTTCAACCCTTGTGTCTTCAATCTTACATCCCTTACAGACATTTCCCAGAAGCAACCTGGATGGTGGCAGCCCCACAGGGCAGCTAGACCCAGAGGAGTCACAGGATTCACAGTAGTCTGGCCTTCGAGGATCACCTGTCCTAGGGTAATAAGGAATTAACCACACTAAAGAAGCACTCTGTGCAAAAAACAAACCACACTACAAGGTTTTCTGTGTCCCAGAACTTCCTGCTTGTGGGAAGTTTCTCTCAGTGGGGGCACTGGTGCAGTGCTGAGCTCAGTGGGGGGAGACTACAGTTCTGCTCTTCATAAAGTGACTTGGAGAAGGGGACCTCTCTCGCCTCTGCAACCACTGTACACAGCAGGAGCTTCTCTTGGAGGAGATTGGTGCAGATATACATGTAGATACATCTTCTGAGGCTCTTCAGGGTGACTGCATCCCCACAGGAGGTGTGCCCTCCAGTATCAATCCTTCATGAGAGGTGGAGTTCCATCCCCTCTCTACATGATCCATCAGGTCCCTGCAGATGAATAAACGTGCTTATCTGATCTGAATATATGGAACACTGGGACAGGGGCATGATGGGGAGTTGGAGCATTTTTCTGCTGTCCTGCTAGTGGAGGAGGTGAGGCCATTCTCACCCTTCCCTCTGTGAAGACATCACTGCATTTCTCTGGGAGCTCCTCCAGCCACTTCTGTCAGGACTGAGACTTTTGCTCACCCTTGAGATCTTGCATATATGTAAGTGCTTCAGCTGCAGCCAGTTCTTATATTGTAGGTACCTCCTACTGGCTTGAAGGTTAAACTGTTCCAATCCAGTGGAAAAAAAATAATAACAACACTGGAAAAAAAGAACACATTACTGGGAAATAAGTTTCAAGAGACCTTTGCTGTTTGGGCCCAACGGAAGACGGTGAACCTATTCAACACCCAGAATATCACTACTCATCTAAAACAAGGTTAGTCCCTCTGACTATGAGTCTGTAAAATAAAAAATAGTTACTCCCAAGATAAAATGGGGGTATAGGCATTGAGTACATATTCCCGTTCCAAAAGAGAGACATGATCTAAAACATAGGGGCTACAGGCCCCATGCAAGTCCAAAATCCACCAAGGCAGTCATTGTAAATCTCCAAGTTCCCAAATAATCTCCTTTGACTATATGTCTCACATCCAGGGCACACTTGTGAAAGGGGTGCGCTCCCATGGCCTTGGGCAGATCTGCCCCTATGGCTTTGCAGGAGTCAGCCCCTACAGCTGCTCTAAGAGTCTGGAGTTGAGTGCCTGCAGCGTTTCCAGGTGCGTGGTGCAAGCTGTCAGTGGATTTACTATTCTAGGGTCTGGAGGATGGTGGCCCTCTTCTCACAGCTCCACTAGGCAATGTCTCAGTGGAGACTGAGGGGACTCTGTGTGGGGATACTCCAACTCCACATTTCTCCTCTGAACTGCCCTAGTTCTCCATGATGGCTCTGTCCCTGTAGCTGATTCCTGCCTAGAAATACAGGTGTTTTCATACATCCTCTGAAATCTAGGCAAAACCTCACAAGTCTTGACTCCTGCACTCTGTGTACCTGCAGGCTTAACACCACTTGGAAGCTGCCAAGGCTTATGGCTTGTACCCTCTTTAGTAGCAGCTTAAGCTATATCTGGGGCCCTTTGAGCTTAGGCTGGAACTGGAGGAGCTGGCCTGCAGGGAGCCATGTCCCAAGGCTGAGCAGGGCAGCAGAACCCTAGGAATGGCCTGCAAAACCATTCTGTCCTGCTAGGCCTCCAGGCCTCTGATGGTTGGGGCTGCCACAAAGGTCTCTGATATGCCTTCCAGGCTTCTTGCCCATAGTCTTGGCTATAAGCAGATGCTTTCCTTTTAGTTATGCAAATTTCTGCAGCCTGCTTGAATTGCTTTCCTAATTATGGGTCTTTCTTTTCTACAATGTGGCCAAGCTAAAAATTTTCAAAACACTTATGCTATGCTTCTCCTTTCAATATAAGTTCTAGTTCCAGGCCATTTATTGCTCACACATATTAGCATAGGTTGTTAGAAGCAGCCAGGCCACATCTTGAATGCTTTGCTGCTTAGAAATTTCTTCTGCCAGATACCCTAAATCATCACTCTGAAGTTCAAAATTCCACTTATCCCCATGGTAGCAATACAATGCAACCAGGCTCTTTGCTAAAACATAGCAAAAGTGACCTGTACTTGAGTTCCCAGTAAATTTCAAAATAATCTCCTTTGACTCTATGTCTCACATCCAGGACACACTGGTGTGACGGGAGGGCTGCCAAAACCTCGGGCAACTCCACTCTTGTGGTGCTGCAGGGTTCAGCCCCTGCAGCTGCTCTCTGGGGCTGGCATTGAGTGCCTATGGCTTCTCCAGGCATATGGTGCAAGCTGTCAATGGATCCACTATTCTGGGGTCTGGAGGATGGTGATTCTTTTCTCACAGCTCCACTAGGCACTGCCTCAGTTGGGACTCTGTGTAGGGGCTCCAACCCCACATTTCTTTTTCATACTGACCTAGACAGGGTTCTGCCCCTGCAGTAGGCTCCTGCCTGGACATGTAGGCTTTTCCATACATCCTCTGAAATCTAGGCAGAGGCTCCCAAGCCTCAACAATTGCACTCTGTAAACCCATAGGCTTATTACCACGTGGAAGCCATCATGGCTTACAGTTTTCACTCTCTGAAGAAGTGCCCTGAGCTGTACCTGAGCTTCTTTGAGCCACAGCTGGAGCTGGAGTGTCTGGGATACAGGGGTCAGTGTCCTGAGGCTGTGTAGTGCTGTGGGGCCCTAGGCCTGGCCCACAAAACCATTCTTCCGTCCTAGGCCTGCAAGCCTGTGATGGGAGGAGTTGCCATGAAAGTCTTTGCCCTTATCTTTCCGTCTTCTTCTGAGCCCTTCAAACTTCTCCAACCTTTGCCAGTTACCCCATTCCAAATTTGCTTCCACAGTTTCAGATATCTTTATAGCAGTACCCTAATTTGGATACCAATTTTCTGTATTAGTTTTTGTTTGTCCATTTTCACACTGCTACAAAAAATACCTGAGACTGGGTAAGTTATAAAGGAAAGAGGTTTAATTGATTCACAGTTCCACACGGCTGGGGAGGCCTCAGGAAACAAAATCATAGCAGAAGGCAAGGGGGAGCAGGCAACTTCTTCACAAGGGAGCAGTAGAGAGAAAAGTGAAGGAGAAATTGTAAAGCACTTATAAAACCATCACATCTTGTGAAGATTCACTCACTATCACAAGAACAGCCTGGGTGAAACTTCCCCCATGATCCAACCACTTCTTTCCCTTGACACATGGGGATTACAGATCCCTCCCTTGACATGTGGGAATTACAAATCAAGTTGAATTTGAGTGGGACACCGAGCCAAACCATATCATAGTCTCCTTGCACTGCTATAAAGAAATGCCTGATACTGAGTAATTTATAAAGCAAAGAAGTTTAATTGGCTCACAGTTTTGCAGGCTGTATGGGAAGCTTAATGGCTTTTGCATGAGAACTCCACTCCCATGATCAAATCACTTCCCACAAGACCCCATCTCCAACACGGGCGATTGCATTTTGACATGAGATTTGATAGGGACACAGATCCAAACCATATCACCCACAAAATCTAGAAGTGTTTTCAGTATAGAAGGCATTTCAAAAATATACATAAAATTGAATTTATTCTAAATGTCTCTTATATAAATGGTCCCATTGGAAAGATACATTAGTAAATAGTAAGTAAATGTGTGTCTGATATACAAAAATAAGCATATTAATTGCTCTGGCATGTTATATACTTTTTATATGAAAATTGTATTTTTATAGCAGAAAAGCATTCTTAATCAACATAAAGTTAAGCTTAAATGATCTCTACATTGTTTTATACTTGAGAATCTAAGATGTATTTTAATACATTATATTTCTTCAATCTACAAATACTTTGAGACACAAATCTTTTTCCCCATGACCCCTACATTCATTTCTACTAACATTCTTTAGCCTATATCTAAACAAACAAAATCAAAAGATGCTTATGTTATTTTAAGCAATGTTTGACAGACTACACATTTCATATCTTTTGACATATTTTATTAAAATATTTAAATATTAATGATATGGTCTTAGAATAAGTTATAATTAAAATGCATTCCTTACATTTATTATGCTTATTGCTTTTCTGATTGATACTTATATATAAACATATTATCAACATCAATGTTAAGTAAACTCTATAATAGCCTATCTTGAAATAAGGTGCAACAATCATTTAAATTCAGTCAGTATCAGTTAACTCTATATGTGGTTGGAGCATTCTAATTAAGTTAGTTAATATGCAAATTTAGTTGGTTTTTACTAATTCTCATTAGTGACTGAGAATCCTATTAAAAACTGCCAGGTGTTGGTGCTGCTGCTGCTGCTGCTAGAGCTGGAGGAGGAATGCACTGGAGTGGGCCACTGGACCCAGTGAGAGACAGACTTGCCACCCGCTGATGCCTCAGCTGCTTGGGGCCCCCAGGGACCCTCTACCTCAGTGTAGAATGAACCAAGGAAACTCAAACCCAGCAGCTATTCCACATGCAGCAGAAGATATTTAAGGAGATGCCAGATGGATGTCTCAACACAACAGATTTGTTTTGGACTGTAAAGACAAAGAGATTTGATGTACTGTTTGTGGGAGATTCCATGGTACAGTTAGATTCCCTTTCATTTCTAGTGTTTGAAGGGGAGGAGGGATTTAAACTGGTCCTGTACATAGGAGGTTTGTTTAACAGAGGAGAAAAATTAGCCAAGGAAGATTGTCGTTTAAATTCATTTGAAACCAGAAGGGAACTTTTCAGTTGTATGTTTAACACATGCATTGAATTATTGAGGACAACATCAAGCCTAAATACTGAACAATACATTCTTTTCCTGGTCCTCCTTTCTGTGGATTATGTCATATATAATAATTATCAGAACTACACCTACTTGGCTTTAAAACATGCTTTTTCTAATTTTTACAGTTCATAATTTAGCCTTTTGTTTTTATGTTGCTTTTTTCATATGCATCCTGAATGTTTTCTTAACACGTGGCATCAGATTGAAATGCTTGTCATTCAAATATGGAAGATGTGATAGTTACAAGTAAATTTGTTCTGCTTTCTTAATCTTTCCCATGCTTAGCAGTGAAAGGTTTTGCCACAGTAGGGGGACTCTTCGGAGGGTATTATTTTTATGCTGCTGAATAGTATGTCTATAACAGACCTGTGTGTGCAGCCTTTCCTCCATTTTTTCCCTCATCCCCTTTTTTGTTTCTTTTTTTGATCTTTATTGACATTACAAGCTTTTAACACATTTTTGACCTAGTATCTCTTTTGTTGGAACTATAGTCTCCAGCCAGTTACTCTCCTGATAATACTGCCATAAAACTCAGTCTTGTGTGGTTTTCTGTGCTATAGAGTCTGTGTATTACTATTCAGATTCAGAGTTCTTGTTTGTTTTGTTTTTTCCTGAAAACCTATTACAGTTTCCATTTTGGGGAAAAAAATCAGAACTCTGTTTCCCATTCCATAGCACCTGACATTATTATAAGTTTTATAATATCTTAAGATGCATATTTCATTTTTTTATTGGTTTACTTTTTAAATTATCATCCAAAATTTTGGACCTTTTTCCATGGGGAAACAAGTGAAGCTGTTCTTCAGCATAGACACTCTACTTTCATCCCATTATTATACTAAAAAACAAGTTTGTTTCACTTCTTAGGCGTCTCGTTAATGTACTCCATCTGAAAATTTCTGTCAAGAGAGCTCTTTACAATCTTAATGTTTGCTTGAGCTGTAAGAACTGACATTTAAAAAAAAATGAAATAATAGTTTATTCAGTATACCTATGGAATATGTACAAACTGGATCAACAGATATTTTGAACTGGACCATGTGGGTATTGAAGCAACCCAACAGAATATGCTCTTCAGTGATTCTGTTTGATTTTCAAATTCAGTAACATATTTTTTATATTCTACTTGAGAGGCAAATTGCAGTGCTTTTGTGTGTTGGAGGAGATGTTACTGATTTCTGCTAAGACCCACTTCTGACTGAGAGGGACAGAACTTGGGCTCATTTTTTTTTTTCTTGCAAAGTCTCTTTCTATAATTTTTATTGGTTTTATTCTTTTTTAAAAAACAATACATTTTTTGCATGTATCATGTCTTTATTAACAACAGAAAATGCACATGGTGTTTCCTTAACTCGTTTACTATATTAAAAATTTCCTTTTTTAATTTAGAAGCCCAGGTTACTGACTTTTTAACAAGAGATTTTTCCTTAGCTGAGGTATAGTTGTATAGGAAGAGGAAATAAGCCAGATTTGTGTGTGTCAAAAGACAGTTTTCTTGCAGGAGTAAGGTATCGCAGTATATACTGCTCAGGTGATGGGTACACCAGGATGTCACAAATCACCACTAAAGAACTTACTCATGAAGCCAAATATGACCTGTACCTCAATAACTCATGGAAAAAATAAAAAATACAAAAAAAAGTGAAAAAAAAAAGACAAAAACGACAGTTTTCTATTCAGATCTTTTTCTGTTTGGCAGAAGGTGGGAGTACAGTTCAAATAAATACATTAGGTTACTCCCGCTGCATGCACTTTTAGCTTCTCTCTTGACTGAAGATCAAATATTCCTTTGTGAATTGACCTTCAGCTCCTTTGCTTATGTGTATAAACCTCAGAAGTTACTATATTTTATATCTACCAAAGCTATTCAAGCAATAGTATTTGAACCACTAGCATTTTAAAAAAATTCTACCAAGTCACTAATGTGCAGATACTGAGTTCACTTTCATTTTTTGCCAGATGTCTTTGCACTACTTTAAGCAAAAATAGTTAAATCTATTTTTCCTTGATTGACATCCCAATTTGCTTCAGTGACGGAACTTACTGCTTAGTCTTTTTATTTCTAAAAAAAATCTATAAATTTAATGCAGTGTCCAAGTGAAATGTCCTAGTTGTCATTGTGATTAAGGAGCCAACTTTCCAGGTAGCTAGCGGAAATACTATTTTCTTCCTCTCCCAGCAAGTTTTTATTCCTTTACCCACACATTCCTGCTACACTAGATGGCAGCCAGTGATGGAACTATAAAGATGTCTGTGGTCGTTTCTTGAACGTGACAGGTTGAAGATGCACTGCCAATGGTGATCTAGGGTAGGTTTTCTTCCTGTCCATATATTCTAGATTGCCATAGACAGTGCTCTGGCTACCACCCTGGGTCTACTTGGACTGTTGAGGGCATCTGCCTAAACCAGAATCTTTTGTCAGAAACCTTAACCTAACAAAACAAATCTTGAGTAGCTCATGCCCTGCTCTTAGGAATTTTGTCTCATTGTTTAAAAAAAAAATTCAATTTACTTTCTTTTTTTTTTAACCAAGTCACTGTTTACAGTTGTTTGCTAAAGCCTGAAATATTGTCTGTGCTGTGATACATGAACATTGCCAATTTCATATTTATTGCAATGAAGAAGACACTAAAAATCTACAAAAATGAAGAGCATGTCCACGTACCTAAATCCACATGGGTGAAGGTGGGAAAAGTGAAGCCTCCTCTTGAAAGGAGGCTTTTTGGAGTACATCCAGGTTTTTCCTTGGTGTTCCTGCTTGAAGATCACTGCTGCTAGCTGCCTAGACCTCCCCAATGGATGTTTGTGGTTTTGCTTTGGCAAAGTTTCCTTGACTAGTAGAACTCATTCTATTTTAGTGTATATTTCAATAAAAATGTAAACATTTTACTCAAAAAAAAAAAAAGATGTTGATGAATGATTATGTGAAAAAATATTGTAATTATTAATGCCCTTGCCATTGTATTAAAAATATGAAGATATAGAAGTACTTTTTTCAAAGTCAAAGGCACTGAAAAGTTAATGTATAAAGAGAAAAAAATTAAAAAGCTATTGATTATCTATTTCATTTCCAGGTATGAGGATGAAAGGTATAAGACCATTACTTTGTAACGAACTTTTACTCTAGCTGGGTACATGGTACTAAAATAGGCAACATATTGTGTGACTTTTTTGAAAAGCAGAAGCAAATGTGTAAAAGCAGATTATAGTTGCTTTAATTATTAAAGGGAATAAAGACATTCTTGAGGGTCTGAGGCAACAGAAAATGATTTATAGAGGAAGTAAGGCTTGTGTTTAGTCATGAGGACCTTTCAGCTACTTTCTCCATATTTTTTTCAGGTGTGTAGGTCTCAGTCACTTTTACTTGTTACTCGATACAGCCATTCCAGTCTACTACTATAACATTAAGTTGTATATAGCATACTTCTTAATGTAGGACTTTTTTGAAAAGCTAAATATCTCCTCAGTTTTTGACTAGGAAGTAAGGGTACCAGCACTGATTTTCTCAGATTCTCCAGAATCTTTGATGTTTGTGTGTTGGGGTTGGGGTGAGGTAAAATGTTTGAATATTCTCTCTCCCTCTCTTTGTCTCTCTCATTATCCATTCTCCTTCCCATCCAAAATATTTTCTTCCAACCTTTTATTTCTCTATGTTTTACACATAACTCTGTGATAATATGGCGCATACCATATGTTCCCTATCTTGTATTCACTGAAAACTCTGAATATCATTGTGCTATACAATTTCTAGTTGCATGTTTAGTGAAAGTATGCTACCAGCTAGTTTATATTTTCTCATACTTTTATTTATTCAGTTAGTGAAATTCCTCATTTTGAGGTACGTGGTATATGCCTAAATATTTGTACTTTGCTATATGGAGGTATTTATTTTCCCTCAGGAAACCTGACATTTTGTAAGATAATTCAATGTAATGTTGAATATCATATTCTGTATTTCACAGCAATCATATTGAAAATTACCTCACCTGACACCCAGACATACACACAGATTACCAAATCACTCCCAAATAATCTGCTTCCTTCCAAAATTGCAACAGGCCAAATACAAAAGAAAAGTTATAGAATAATATTAAATTTTATTCTGCACCATTTGCATATTTGAGAAATTGTTAATCAAACTGTAAATTTATGTAATTGCATCATTGAGCATATTCTCCATTATTGAGAAAACATTTCTGAGTCTAAGAATGTTTCTTACTAGTTCCTAAATATAGACTTCATCCTCAAATAAATAATGAATATAGAGATGCTCCTCAATTTATGATGGTGTTACATCCCAATAAGTCCATCGTAAGTTAAAAATACCATAAGTCAAAAATGCATTTAATACACCTAACCTACTGAATAGCATAGCTTACCCAAGCTTGCCTTAAATGTGCTCATAATACTTAGATTAGCCTACAACTGGGTAAAGTCATCTAATAAGAATCTCATTTTATAATAAAGTGTTGAATATTTCACATACCACATACAACGAGCCAAGAAAAAGATTAAAATTCAAAATGTGAACTGCATGAAATTACAATGGCTTTGCACCATTGTAAAGTTAAAAAATCACAAATCAAATCTTTGTAAGTTAGGGGCCATCCATACCATTCAAATTCATTGATTTCAAAAGTAGCATATTTATGGGACAGGTAGGTGATAGCATTACAATTAGCATATAAGAAAAAGTATTAAATAAATATTCTTCTTTTATTAGATTATATGGTATGTATGAGACATTAAGTGACCTTGTCAGTTATATATTTTACTATTAAATAATTGTTAACTAATAAAATTGAAAATGCAAGAACCGGAGAGTGATATCAACATGTCAGTGGAAAAGGAGATCCCCAGCTCTTGTCCCCATACAGAAACCAGTTCAGCAAACATTCATCATAGAAAAAAAAAATGCTTTTCTGAAAACTGTGGACATAGGTAGTGATGTGTAGTTAGGAAATAATAATTTGGGCAGATAGTGAGGATACTGGAGTCCTCAGTAAGGTTTTCCTTTTAATAAAAAACAACCTCCAAATCATTTTCTTTTCTAACAAAGAATAGCCTGTAAAGTTGAGCTGCAGACACAGACAAGCAAGCTAGAAGCTTGCATGGGTGAATGTTGTCAGTTATGCCAATAGGAAAAGGCTACCTGGGACTAGGTATATTCAAAATGGCAGCTCCATGTTTCCTTCTCTTTGCTAGCCATGTGTACAGTAAGGAGCAGAGGACATGGTGCCTTTCAAGTGGAAAGCCCATTTGCATAATAAGATTACCATTGGGTGGCCAGCCTTCCTGGAGCGCTATGTAAAAGTCACACCTGGTCCAACACATCTGTTGGCGCTACATGAATCAGACGCCATCTACTCAACGCTGTTTATAAAATCTGGTGCACTCTGTCATAGGACCAAGTTCCCATTTGGGCACCCCTCTCTATCACAAGAGAGAGAGCTGTTCTCTTTTTTCTTTCTTTTGCCTATTAAACCTCCATTCCTAAATTCATTCTTGCGTGTGGCCATGTCCTTAATCTTGTTGGTGCGAGACAATGAACCTCAGGTATTTACCCCAGACAATTATGCCACTTCAAGAGTAGGTTGAGACACCCCAGTGGAACTTAAGACTAAGAAAAGCTGCTTTGTGAAGGGAAGCCAGTTCCCCCCAGTAGCAAACTGACTAATTATAGACCTAGTTGCAAACCATGAAGCAACCTCATCTCCCTGTAGACTCAGTTCCAGCCCTGCTCATCCACAGCCCTGCCAACAGCCTCACCTGCCTACCAACTAAACAGCAACCATACCCAGCCATGGCCCTGGCAACGGACTGATTTACTGTGGACCAGACTGATGGTGAAGAAGCAGCCCTGTAATCCAGCTCTAGCCCTACTCATCCATGTTCCTGGAGCAAGTTGTGTCCACCTAGTGACCTAAGAGGAGTCATATACATCTGTACATTTGGCAATTGGCCTGCAAACAATGGACCCAGGAGCAGCCCCATGACCCACCTCCAGCCCCACTTGATCATCATCCTAAAGGCAGTCACACCTGCCAGGGATCTATGGGGAGCCATGCCTGTCTGCATTCCCAGTAATAGGCCTGCCAATCATTAACCCAACTGGGGACCCCAGAAGCAGCCCCATTATCCAGATCCACCTTCAATAGTAGACTTGATCAAGAAGAAGAAAGAATCAATAAACTTGACAACAGATTATTTGAAATTATCCAGTTTAAGAAACAACAACAACAACAACAAGAACAAAAGAATGAAAAAGAGTGAAGAAAGCTTATGGGACATATGGTGCACCATCAAGTGAGCTAATATATGCATTATAAGAGTTCCAGTAGAAGAAGAGGGAAAGAAAGCAGTAGAAGGTTTATTTAAAGAAATAATAGATGAACATTTTCCAAATTTTAGGAGTGAAATGGACATCCAGATTTATGAAGCCAAAAAGTCCCCAAATTGTTTGAACCCAAAGTAGCATACACCAAGACAAATTATAATAGCATTGTCAAAAGTTGAAGGCAATAAGAATTTTGAAAGCAGCAAGAGGAAAAGCAACCTGCCACATACAAGGGAAGCCATGTAAAAATATCAAAGGATTTCTCAGCAGAGATGGTGCAGGCCAGTAGAGAGTGGGATGATATAGTCAAAGTACTAAAAGAAAAATAGAAGACAAAAAATGGTCACCCAACAATATCTGGAAAATATTCCTTAAGAAGCAACAGGAGACAAAACTTTCTCAAACAACAAAATTTGAAGAAAATCATCACCATTAGACTTACCTTACAGGAAATGCTGAGAGGAGTTCTTCAACCTGAAATGAAAATATGAGAAGCATCAAGATAGAAGCATAAGAGTATAAATATCATTGCTAAAGTTGTATATATTAAATATCTTCAGCTTTTTATATATCAATTATACCAAAATTAAACAGTGTAAAAAATGCAAGAATTAAACCTTTTAATAACTATGTCATTAGAAAAGTCAAGGACTGGGGAATTTTATTAGAGTATATTGTTTTCTCCCTATTGTGTCTTCTCCTCATTCCTTCCTTAGTGCCAGACTCAGCGGTCTGCTTATTTTCACACATCAGATCATGAAATTTGGAAGTACATAGCAGAAAAAAATAAAATATATCTTTCAGCGAAATTAAGAGAATTCACGCAATCTTCTCTTTGCCCCTATATAGGTCTTTATCTTTGGAAATAGAAAAAAAATGTTTAATGCCATTCTTGAGGTGACAGACTCTTTTTCAAGTTTTTGATTTCTGTAAAGAGACAACGTATTTTCTTTCAAATTCAAGGAAAAAATGTGGAAGATCAGCCGTACCTTTCCAAATAAAACATTGTTGAAGCACAATAGAAATACAAAAAAGGTGCTGAAACCTAGATTGAACATTTACAGGAAAATAAAACAGCTTTTAGAAAATTAGAGAACAAACAATAATTTAAATTTTTTCACATTGGTTTTTCTACTGAAAGAAATTTTGTCTGAGCTTTGATCAAATTCAAATGCATACTATTCTATGATGTTACTTCATTTCTTATTAATAAACTGGGCACATAATAATATAATGTTTTCATAGTTTTTGTGATAATCTTAGAAAAAATAAAATTCATCCTCCTGATTGATTGCAAAGCAGGAATTTTTTTCCTCTTCAAAACATTAATTTTTGTAATAGCAATTTAGAGGACGTAAAGCTACTTAGGTATGGTGGTCAATGCCTGAGAACATTCTAAATAAGCATACCTGGATTCAGGATACTCTAATTCTTGAAGATTAGAAACCTATTTTTTCCTTTACCTTTCATTTTGGATAAATTTTCTTCTTTACCTATATTAATATGAATTTTGTCAGATAGCTACAAGTTTGGTTAAACTGTGTATCTTCTTGCTGGTTAAAAAAAGTACAAATGGTTAACAAACCCACAAACATGTAGACAGTCCAAGTTAATATACAACCTCAAGTTCAAGGAGCTACTTTATTGCCTTTACATTATGTGATTTCATAAAAGAATATTGAGTGAATAAATAGAATTTTGTCCAGTGTTGAATTAGAACTTACTCTTTTCAAGTGGTGCCAAAAATATTTATATTCATGCTTCTGTTTTGTTAACATTGTAATAACCACTTTCCCACTTGTGTATCATTACTTCTACTGTACATTCTCAGAGAGAAACTATTTAGTGAACATTGCTTAGTCACAAGAGGGCATTACTATATTGTAGTAGGAATCGCTGAATGTCCTTGCCTTGGTAGGTTTATGCCTTAAGCACAATGGTGTTTGAATGTAAGTTATTTTTGTTTAACTTCTTTCTGGCAGAATAACTCATCGTGACAGCATTTCATTTAGTGTTTCAGTACAAAAAACCTCCTCTGTAAACTTCCAATGAAATTATTTTACCACTATAAGATACGTTTGAATAGTGGTAATATAACAATTACATAACTGTAATTTTACTCTAAAACTATTTTGCCCAAATTTATATACTCACATTACGATATTGTGCAATAGCTCTAAGATTCTGTTGGCATTGTAATAGCAATTTAATAGTCTTATACCGGGCTACAAATAGAATTGTACTCAAATTGGTCATTGAAATTCTATGTTGTAAGAACATTGTAATATCTTCTTCACATGGTGTCCATAAGCTACTATTGGTAACTTTGTATTTCATTTTTAAATGTAAACTTTGTATAAGATGCTAGGAATTTAGTACCAAACTGCATAATCAATAAGAAAATTCACAATTTCCCTTTCTCCATTCAACATTTTTCAAAGTAAGAGTTAACTTCCAATTATTTTATATTATCTTAAAATTATTTTTAATGAGTACCATTTATCGAAGTCAAAAGACAATATAAAACATTCCTTGGGATTTTGATGACTAAGCTCATTGTGAAATTTTTTCTTTTATAGTCTGGAGTAGAAACATGAACTGTTATCAAAGAGTATGGAATGAGGAAAAAAAAAGAAGCACTGCTAATAAAGGCCAGGGATTGAGTGACTACAAACCAGAGTACTTAAGAGATATATTTTATTTTAAGATTACATCCTCCTTATGGAAATTTTAGTCCTGAGTTAGGAAATAAATCTGATGAGCAGTCTTAGAGCCTCTATATCACTGGTAAAAATCTCAGAAATTTCAGCCAATATATGCTTCTTGAATCCAGACTCTGATGTCTGAAGGTGTTTCAGATAACCAGGGCCATACAAGTCCTCATTACCTCACATCTTGGTGTTTCTGTTTGTTGTTGTTGCTTTGAAGAGGGCTCTAGTTTATCCAGACTTTCACTATCTATGGCCTAGTTTACTTAATCTTAGCATTCTAACTATCTCCCTCAATCCACTCTCTCTCTCTACTCCAACGCATTCTCTACTTTTAATCAAAATTCTCTAAAATATACTTTCATTGAATCTTTCTACATACCATAATGACCTTTTTCTTTCTTGAATCATTATTCCACGTTTAATCTCTACTTCATAATCAAGTACTGGACTTTATATGTCTTTGCATTGATCTTTAGTTGTTTTACTCCTGTTCCTCTTATCTTCTTGCTGAATAAGCAAGTTAGAATTTATAAGTGCTGCTTTAAGAGTTTTTGAGGCCAGTTAGCATTTATAAGTGCTGGTTTAAGAGTTTTTTGACTGGTTTATATTAGTTTCCAAATCCTGACACACACAAAAAAAAGAAAGGAAGAGAGAAAAAAAAAGAACACTTTTTATGTTGGTAGAATCATAGATTTCCAAAGTGGGTCTCTTCAGTAGCCTCACTAAAAAAGAACAATCATAAAATAAGCAACTTCAGTAAAGTCTCAGGATACAAAATCACTGCACAAAAATTATAAGCATTCCTATACACCAATAACAGACAAACAGAGAACCAAATCATGAGCAGGCTCCCATTCACAATTGCCACAAAGAGAATAAAATACCTAGGAATACAACTAACAAAGGATGTAAAGGACCTCTTCAAGGAGAACTACAAACCACTGCTCAATGAAATAAGAGAGGACACAAACAGATAGAAAAACAGATTCCATGCTCATGGGTGGGAAGAATCAATATTGTGAAAATGGCCATACTGCCCAAGTAATTTATAGATTCAATGCTATCCCCATCAAGCTACCATTGACCTTCTTCACAGAACTAGAAAAACCACCTTAAACTTCATATGGAACCAAAAGAGAGCCTGCATAACCAAGACAATCCTAAGCAAAAAGAACAAAGCTGGAGGCATCATGCTACCAGACTTCAAAGTATACTACAAGACTACAGTAATCAAAACAGCATGGTACTGGTACCAAAACAGAGATTGACAAATGGAACAGAACAGAGGCCTCAGAAGTAACACCACACATCTACAACCATCTGATCTTTGACAAACCTGATAAAAACAAGCAATGGGAAAAGGAGTCCCTGTTTAATAAATGATACTGGGAAAACTGGCTAACCATATGCAGAAAGCTGAAACTGTAACCCTTCCTTACACCTTATACAAAAATTAACTCCAGATGGATTAAAGATTTAAACATAAGTCCTAACACCATAAAAACCCTAAAAGAAACCCTAGGCAAAACCATTCAGAACATAGGCATAGGCAAGGACTTCTTGACTAAAACACCAAAAGCAATGGTAACAAAAGCCAAATAGACAAATGGGATCTAATTAAACTTAAGAGCATCTCACAGCAAAAGAAACAATCATTAGAGTAAACTGGTAACTAACAGAATGGGAAAAAAAATTTTTGCAATCTACCCATCTGACAAAGGCCTAATATCCAGAATCTACAAAGAACTAACACAGATCTACAAGAAAAAATCAAACAACCCTATCAAAAAGTGGGCAAAGTATATGAACAGACACTTTTCAAAAGAAGACATTTATGTGGCCAATAAACATATGAAAAAATGCTCACCATCACTTGTCCTAAGAGAAATGCAAATCAAAACCACACTGAGATACCATCTCATGCCAGTTAGAATGGCGATCATTAAAAAATCTGGAGACAACAGATGCTGAGAGGATGTGGAGAAATAAGAATACTTTTACACTGTTGGTGGGAGTGTAAATTAGTTCAACCATTATGAAAGACAGTGTGGCGATTCCTCAAAGACCTAGAAATAGAAATACCATTTGACCCAGCAATCTCATTACTGGGTATATACCCAATGGATTATAAATCATTCTATTATAAAGACATATGTACACATATATTCATTGTGGCACTATTTACAATAGCAAAGACCTGGAACCACCCCAAATGCCCATCAATGATAGACTAGATAAAGAAAATGTGGCACATATATACCATGGAATACTATGCAGCCATAAAAAAATGATGATTTTGTGTCCTTTGTAGGGATATGGATGAATCTGGAAGCTATCATTCTCAGCAAACTGACACAAGAACAGAAAATCAAACACTGCATATTCTTACTTATAGGCAGGTGATGAACAAAGAGAGCACATGGACACAGGGAGGGGAGCATCTCATACTGGGGTCTGTTGGGTGGGCCAGGGGAGGGACAGCGGTGGGAAGGGGAGGTTGAGGAGGGATAACATGGGGAGAAATGCCAGATATAGGTGATGGGGGAATGGAGGAAACAAACTACATTGCCATGTATGTACCTATGCAACAATCCTGCATGATCTGCACATGTACCCCAGAACCTAAAGTACAAAAAAAAAAAGAGCTTTTGCACAGCAAAAGAAACTATCAACAGAGTAAACAGATAACATAAAAATGAGAGAAAATATTTACAAACTATGCATCTAACAAAGGACTAATATGCAGAATGTATAAGGAATTTAAAAAGCAAAAAACAAATAACCCTATTTAGAAGTGGGTAACGGACATGAACAGACACTTCTGAAAAGAAGAAATATAATTTTCTAGCAATTATATTTACCAAAAGCTAAAAATCACTATCAGATAAATGCAAAACAAAATCCGAATGAGATACTATCTCACAACAGTCAGAATTACTATTAGGTTGTTGAAAAATAATTGTGATTTTTGCCATTACTTTTAATATTAAAAAGTCAAAAAATGAAAGATGTTGGTGAGACTGTAGAAAAAACAAAACGCTTATATAATGTTGGTGGGATTGTAAATTAGTTCAGCCTCTGTGGAAAGCAGTTTTGAGATTTTAAAACAAACTAAAACTAAAAGTATCATTTGACCCAGCAATCCTATTACTGGGTATATGTATTAGTCCGTTCTCAAACTGCTATTAAAAACTACCTAAGACTGGATAATTTATGAAGAAAAGAGGTTTAATTGACTCATAGTTCCACAGGTTATACAGAAAGCATGGCTGAGAGGCTTCAGGAAACTTATAATCATGACAGAAGTCAAAGAAGAAGCAAAATCATCTTACCATGGCAGAGCAGGAGAGAGTGAAGGGAAAAATGCTACACACTTTTAAACAACCAGATCTCGTGAGAATGCACTCATTATCATGAGAACAGAAAGAGAGAAATCCACTCCCATAATCTAATCACGTCCTACCAGGTCCCTCCCCCAACACTGGGATTTATGATTCAACATATGATTTGTGTGGGAACACAGAGGCAAACGATATCAGTATATAACCAATGGGAAAAGAAATTATTGTACAGAAAAGACACCTGTTCTTATATGTTCATCACAGAACTATTAAAAATAGCAAAGACATGGAATCAACCTAGGTGCCCATCAATGGTGGATTGAATAAAGAAAATATGGTAAATATACACCATGCAGTACTATACAGCTACAAAAAAATAATAAAATCATGTCCTTTGCAGCAACACGGATGCTGCTGCATACCTTTATCTTAATTGAATTAATGTAGAAGCAAACAAAAAAAAACCCATATATTGCATGTTTTACTTATAAGAAGCAGCCAAACATTTGGTACACATAGGCATAAATATGGGAACAGTAGACACTAGGGAATCCAAATGGTGGCAGATGAGGTAGGGAGAAGGGCTGAAAAACTTCCTACTAGGTACTATATTAACTCTCAGGGTAACGGGATCAATAGAAGCCCAAACCTCAATATCATGCAATATACTGTCATAAAAAACCTACCCATATATCTTTTGAACCTATATTTAAAATATTAAAAAATAATGATCCATAAATTACTCAGTCAAAGGTATTTTTTCACACTATCCAAGTGAACTAAGACAAAGAGTTATTAAGTTATTAAAATAAACAAAAAAGCATTGGGGAAAGGACTCCCTATTTAATAAATGGTGCAAAGAAGGATCGGGTGCAGGACTCCCTATTTAATAAATAAAACAGACATTGATGGAGTTGAAATAAAGGTCTTAATACAACATTGTTATAGGTTGGGTACACCAAAGGACCCCCTGTTGTTCCTCAACACTAAAGGTCTCCCAAAAATGTTCACTCTATTTAGCCCAGGTCGGAGAAATTTAAAATGCCAGTAAGTGTTTTACATATTTTAAAGATTATAGTGAGAAACTTGACCTGGAGTTTATTGGTGCAATCAAATGTCAGATTAATCATGATAAAAATTGACATTAGAGCCAGAGTCTCTTGACTCAACTACTCATTGGAGATCCAAAGTCTTTTGAATGAATGAATAAACTGATTCATGGGTGAGGAAAATGAATTTCTGGGGCTCCTTCACACAGTAGCCTCATGCACTACATGTAGTGTGGGATCAAACCCACTGGAAAATCTCTAGCAGGGACAATCATTAGATTGAAAGAGTATAGCAATGTAAGGAGTAGGAGAATTAAGAAAGTTACAACATGTAAATAGACTGTTCCTCTTTTACTTGAATGGTTTTTGGAAATAGATATTATGTTAACTGGGAAACACTTTCCCTGCCTAGTATTGCAAAAACAAAATTTGTTAATAAAGTCTTAATTGCAAAAACAACAACATTTGTTAATCAAGTGTTGCAATAGTCTATATGAAGGAATCCTGCCTATTTTACCTGAATGGCAATAAACATTTTAACTGACAGGGTAATAATTCCAATGCCCAGTGTTATAAAACTGAAGGCTTTTGAGGGATGCATTAAGATAAGACATGTTGATGCCCATTAGAAGAACATTCTTCTGTGTTTGAAGGGTAATTGGAATCTACTAGTGGATATTCTGGTGTCCTTGCTTGAGGTGGCGACATGAGTGGATGTTGGGGGGCTGCGGCAATTTAGAGATGGTTGAATCTTGATATGTTTCTCTTGTATCCTCTGAGGTACAAAATGCCAATAAGAACTGTTCTATCTGTCAACAAAAGAGAGAGAGTACAGATAGTATTTGGTAGATTTCCTGTAAGGCCCCAAACATAGCTGGAAAGTCAAACTGATACCCATAGTAATGGGGGACTACGTGTGGATCCTATGAAGAATACATGCTGACTCTGAACTGGGCTTTACTTACCAGCTGAAAATGTAAATGTACACAGTACTAGAAAATATTTGAAACAGAATATATTACAAAAATGTGGCCCACAGAATATATTACAAAAATGTGGACTGCCAAGCCATAGTTCTTCACAAGATACACAGTTTATAGTCTATAAAGTCAAGCAATGGGCAGAGATATTCTCCTAGAAGTAGTACTTGGGTAGAGAATTGGAAGAGGCAACTGAAAGACTGGTTGTCTAACACAAGGGGGAAATATAGCAATGAAGGGCTAATTTAGATGACTTCACAAGTTTGTGCTCACAATGAACATGAGAAGCGCTAAAGGGGTGTCCCACTAGACAATTCCCTCTGTTAGATTTGTTTTGTTTCTGTGTATGGGGTCGGAAGGTTGCTGGTATGCCTATACAATTCTTCCCATGGTAGGAACATGTTGGCATGATAACTATGCTTTTTTTTTTTTCTTCCCCACACCACATCAAGTTTCTTTTTCATCCCTGTTGCAGGTCCAGGACTGCAACAAGAAGTGCTGAAAACAGAGGTGATTCTTAACAAAGAAACTATAACTGCAGTCATATATCACTTAACAATGAGGATACTTCTGAGAAATGTCTTTTAAGGTTATTTTGTCATTGTGCAAACATTATAGAATGTATACATAAATCTGGGTGGTACAGCATACTATCTACCTAGATTATATGATAGAGCCTATTGCTTCTGCATTACAAACCTGTATAACATGTTACTGCATTGAATCCTGTAGACAATTTAACATAATGGTAATTATTTGTGTATCTAAACATATCTAAACATGGGAAAGGTACAGTAAAATTACAGTATTATAATCTTATGGGACCACTATCACATATGTGGTCAGGGTCAGTTGTTGAGTGAAGCATCATGTACTGCATGACTGTGTATGTTTACACCTTAATGTCAGAAATCAAGGACCTGATAATGTGGATTGTGCATACACGTTATCTGCAAAAGTAGAGTTGAGAATAAATCCTGCTGTGTTGCTTAATGGTCAAGATAGCACATTAGTTGCCTATGTAACACTATCTTATATAAATGTCTGTAAACTGCAAGAGAGGCATTTGCTAGACTAGTATTACTGGTTGTAATCTGGACTCATACAGTGGCTGAAAATGTTGTTTCCAAAGGAGGAAAAGTTTAGGTAGAAATGGATAGTTGGAAGAGTGGCAGCTGAGAATAAAGAAATGAATAAATGAGTCATGTAATGAGTGAAATCAATATTATATTTATGTCTTGAAATAGGCTCAGTGCAAGAGATGATATAGTCTCTTAGCTCAATCATACCAGATGCCAAACAAGGTAAAGTTGATATATTTCTGAGACTATTCCTGCTTGTAGAAGCTGAATAGATCAAATGGAAACCAACAAACCTGAGAGGCCTCACCCTGGGAGACATTCATATAACTGAATGATTGACTGACCTAATTATTAATTACTAAGTGGGAATCTAGTAATATGACAGTATCTTTCAAATTTTGTCATTCTTTTGCTATAAGGAATCCATGGTCAAAGACCAAGGAGAGGTCTGTGGCATAATAAAAAATATATATATTTAGTCTTTGATCCCAGTTTCTGGCACATAGCTTCTAAAACCCTTGGAATTTTCCAAGTTATAGCAATAAGTTACTTTCTTCATAATGATTTCCTTTGGATGACGTTTGAGTCTATGCTAGTGGGTCTCCTAGATCACCTCAGGATGGGAGCTGATTACCAGAAAGACCAAACATGCTTAGAGAATGAAAATTTTAGCCTCACCCCCTAACCTCCAAGGAAATGTGGGAATGGAGATTGAGTTATAAATACTCTTGAACAAGAAAATTCTGGGTTGGTGAACACATTGATATAATGGAAAGCTGTCATGCCAGAAAAAGGTATGGAAGCTCTGTGCCCCAACACCCGCATACCTTTCCCTACGCATTTCAGTGTATCTCAGTTGTATCCTTGATAATAAACCTGTAAATGAAACACACACCTTTCCACACACACCCCATATTTTCATATCTTAGATTATATGTGTAAGTATATGTAAAGACATTAAAAAATCATATTTCTAATCTTTTGTCTCATTTTCACCCACCTCCCTGTTGAAAATTTGTTCAATGCAATAAAAATATTTTTCACTTATTCATAATGGATTGCAAATTATAGAAAAAATATACCTGTCTTTATTAAATTCAAGCTCCTAAATAATGTTTTGCTTTACTGATGCTTTATTTCTAAAGTAGTCTGAAAATTTTAAGTCTACCAATATACCCTTAAGGTTTTTTTCTTGTAATTTTCAGTCAACATTTCTAATAACTTTTATTGGACTTTACTTTCTGCATTGTTACAGATTGCATTCAGCATTTTCATGCAGATACCATGTCACTACATGAAGATAATGCAAAAAGATGAAATTTGCACATGGAGAGCTGTAAGAAACAGTATGTTTCTTGGAAAAGAAACTGAAAATGCAGAGCTCTTTGAATGTCCTGTCTCTCATATCTGAAAGTTCTGGGTATGACTTTGTGGTTAGCAACTTTTTTTCCCTAAAGAATTGGCATTTAATGAAACTATTCTGGCCTGTCTGGCTTGTTATTTCATTAGAAAAAGATGATTCAAGAAAGCTGAATATGTTTCCTCTAATGTTTAAGTTTCCTAATTAAAAATAGGAGTGCAGATTCAGGACAGAAAAGCACTGTTGAGGGAGCAGTTTTTTTAAAAAGAAAATTGTATTGTTTAGGATTCCTTTTGGCCATAAATAAAACAACATCTTATTTGGCAAATGAAGTAAAGTCTTTATCTTTCTTTGTAATCAAGAAATTCGGCTCATCTGGCTGCTTGATGATGCAGTATGGGCCCAGGTTTCTTCTACAAGCTTTCCCAATATGTTTATCATGTGGCTTGCTTTCTTATGGTCAGCATTTACTTGCTGTGCCTCCATTATCTCTGTGTGCCAGGGAGAAAAAAGCGAAAAGGGGAAAAGCACAATGGCCAAAACATTTAACTTTTAAAGCCAGTGGTATTTTATTTGTGAATAAAAGCAACTCCTCAGGAACTTCTGCCTATATCTGATTGGTCGCAATTGCATCACAAAAGCGCTCATAGCTACAAAGGAGCAGGAGAAGGTAAACTATTTGAACGTATTGTCTGCCACCTGAATAAAATTAGGGTTCATTTAGTAAGAAAGAAGAGAATAGATATTAGATAAGCAGCTAGCAGTTTCTGCCTAAGGTAAATACAATATTGCTCTGAACATAGTTGTGATTTTAAAAAATACTTGCTGAATAAATTGAAGTTGAAGGCTCTCTGACTTAGTTACATTTAAAATGATTTTAGTTTTTATTTCTTTTATTTTCCGGGGTTTTTTTTTTTACAAGTACAAGCTATATCTTGAGATATAGATGTTAAATAGAGAATAAAAATATTTTCTCTGTTTAGAAGAAATATTTTGATAAACCTAAAGTAGTTTGGAATTCCAAACAAAAAACAAGTAGGTAAACTGCTCTTTAAAGAATGTAGTTCCTGTTAACTTTATGTTCAAATACAAACGTTATTCTCTTCAGGAGGAATTCTGGTGAACTAAAAATTTCTATCACATAGTAGGCTATCTTTAAAAACACGATATTTAGAACTAAATGCCCTACTACATGTACGTCTGGCTGGAAGGAGAGCAGAATTATCTGTTCTTCTAAACACATTATATATCTATTATTTTATGCCGAGATCAAGGTAACATTCTTTTGGCAACCCATCATACGGGTAAAAATTTCAGTCAATTATGATCTTTAGATTGTTTTTTGTTTGTTTGCTTTTGAATTCACTGCTGCTGTATCCTGTCTTTCTTATGCGATGCCTATATAAGTATTTACCTCAACCAATTGTAGAACTTTATATTTTTGCTTGTCAAAGTTAATCCTATCATGCATTGTTATATTATTACAGTCCTAAAATACATTGAAATTTTGATTTTCTCATCCAGAGTATTATCAATTGTCTTTGCCATGTCTCTTCATAGACATCATTTAAGTCACTGATAAAATATTAGAAGAAAACATAAAACAGGGGTAAAGACTGTCTGGCACTCTAGGGAAACCTCAGGTCTATCCATCCATGAATCAACCCCCTTTGGATGATGTGTGTAATTTGATGGACTCGTATAAAGGTTATTTCATTCAGTCTTCATTTTGCTACATTGTGTAGACTATTATGTACCATTGTGATTTATTTCTCATCACTAGATATGTTTTATCTTTCTCATTTCCATAATCAATCAGGACATTGTTTTTTATTTAGAAAAAAAGTGGTATATATTTAGGATGAACAAGTCTAGAGGTCTAATGTACAACACGAGAACGATACTTAATAAAAGTATACTATTTTTGGGATTTCTACTAAATGAGGTTTTAGCTGCTCTTGCCACAAAACAGGGAAACCATGTGAGATTGTAGATATGTTAATTTGCCTCACAATTGTAACCATTTCACTATTTATATGTGTATCCATAATATCATGTTGTATACCTAAAATATACACAATAAGATGTATTTTAAAAAATATATATATATGTAGTCTGTTGGCAATTTTTTTTACTCATGTTGACTCATAGTAATCACTGTTTCTTTCTCTAAATATTAACACTCCACTTATGTACAATATTTATTATTTATATTTTTTAATTTTTTATTTGTATCTTTTAATATTTAAAAATAATGCTCTTTATCAAATCATTCATTCATCTTATCCAATTTTTACAAAACTGAAATTGTGAAAATGTCTATATTTCAAAACTGCTTTAGATCTCTATGTTTTACCAGAGTCATAAACACTGGCTTGTTTCAGATCCATGGGCAGATTTTCATGTTGTATTAGGTGAAACTCTTCTTCAGGGACTACCTGTGGAAAAGGAGTGTATAGGAGGATATTGTTTTATCTATTCTGCCAATGTTTTCTTAGTAAATGACTAAATTTTAAGTAGTTTATTATCATTTATTTAAAAAAATTAAACCACTTAATTTTATGATAATTATTAATATGTTAGTACTTAAATCTACCATTTTATTGTTTGTTTTCTTTTTGTTTCTTCTATTTGCCTTTCCTCTGTGTTGTTTTTTTTTTTTTCTTGCCTTCCTGTGACTTGCATGAATATCTTTCAGGATTTCTTCTTAATTTATTTATAGTGCTTTTGAGTATCAATTTGTATAGCTTCTCTACTGGTTGCTCTTGGTATTACAATATTGATCATACATATTATTTAATTTACTAATATCAAAAGTATAATACTTTGAATAAAGTGTGAACCCTTACTTTCATTTACATTTCTTTACCCTCCTTCTTCTAAATAGTATTGTCTCAAGTATATAACAGTGTTATAATTTTTTCGGTGATCTTAATTGTCATGTTCCTTTCTACATTTGTATGTGCTATACTTTCTGCCTGGCTTATTATTTCTTTTTCTCTTTGCCTAGTTAATACCTGGTCATCCTTCTTATATTGACTATATTATTTTATCACAGACACTTATCCTGATTGGCTTGCCTGAAGAAAAACCAGGGAACTACAGGATCTCAAAGTTTTCCTTTTCAGCAAATGTCATAAATGTGTAACATCTGTAAAGGGATGACTTGGTTAGTGGCTTTCTCCCCTACTATAATGTATGCTAAATGTAACAAAATACCATATATTGTTTTGCTCTCTGATGTATCACTAGCACTTAGTACTTTTCTTGACATATAATACTTAACCAGGAAGTAGTTACTGAATGAAGGAATAAGCCTCTCTGGATTGTAGTATTCTCATCTGAATTACTGATATATGATTTATTATTTTTTAATTTGTAATGAAGATTAAAGGAGATTATGTATATGAAGATTCACATAAAGCATGTGGAAAAATGTCAAAAGCAGACAGTAGCTGTTATTATTGATAGATTAAAGGAAGTTGTAATATGAATGTATTGAGTTAGGAGATCAATGCTATATGCTATGAATCTGAGGAAATTACAGGTCATTTAAGTTAAAAAGTCAAGAAGCGGCCCAGCACAGAGGCTCATGCCTGTAATCCCAGAACTTTGGGAGGCCAGGGTGGTTAGATCACTTGAGGTCAGAAATTCGAGACCAGCCTGGCCAACATGGTGAAACCTCATCTCTACTAAAAATACAAAAATTAGTCAGGCATGGTGGCATGTGTCTGTAGTTCCAGCTACTCAGGAAGCTGGAGAATCTGAGGCAGAGAATGGCTTGAGCTTGGGAGGCAGATGTTGCAGTGAGCTAAGATCAGGCCACTGCACTCCAGCCTGGGTGACACAGGGAGACTGTCACACACAGACACACAAAAAAAGCTGATCTGTAATGTTAAACTGCAATTGGCAATAAGTGTAGAAACCTAGATTTTGAGTTTGCAAAGTGAAATTACTAGAGAGTTCAACTTTGATTTTACTCTTCAAAATGCATTGGTTACTTCAATAAAACATAAGACATTTGTAGAATTGTTAAGTATGTTTGATCATTTCTATAATTTATTTTTCTACATGTTACTTGTTTCTTCATTTTTGCTTCAGGTTTTGTTGATTCTTAGCCATTTTTGCTTGCACTGCACTACCTAGGATATTAGGATATTTGGAATGAAGTCTAAAATATCTCACACCCCAGGGTTCAACTCATGCCTTTTTGTTGTGGACTAAAAATTTGAGACATTTGAAATATTTAAAAAAATTAAAAATTTCTAAACTGGTAGATAAGGCATACCTGTATGAAAATAAAAAATTTAGAGTACAACATCAAAATGTTTAAATAATTCAGATCATAAAACTGTATTTCTTCTGATCAAATTTCTTTGACTCAAATTAGTAAATATTCAATCACAAAAGTTTGCTACAGAAAAGTCACATAATACATAGACAAGACTATTGAAGAACATAAGGGAAAGCCACATTTTCACACACAGAATCTCTGTTAGCCCCATGGTGCATATTTTCTTGTATAGCTTTCTCTATCTCTGATCAAAGACTTTATGAGTACTTATTATTTGCCAAGCAATGTTTTAGGGACTGGGGATACAGAGTCACCAAAATAGAACTCTTTGTCCCCATTTGGTTTATATTCTAAAGACAAAAAAACAGAAATTACATGCATATCATTACAGATGATGACTAGTGACATAAAGAGAAACAATTAGAGTAAGGTAATTGAAAGATATATAAGATTGGGTGGTAGGTTTTTTTTAGGTAGGGTTATAATATAGTTTGGATATTTGTTAGCACCCATATCTCACTCAGGAAGGTGCAAGCCACAAGCCTGGGCAGCTTCCACATTGAATTAGTTTGTTCTCACAGGGCTATAAAGAAAGTCTCAAGACTGGGTAGTTTATAAAGGAAAGAGGTTTAATCGACTCACAGTTCCTCATGGCTAGGGAGACCTCAGGAAACTTACAATCATGGTGGAAGGTGAAGGGGAGGAAAGGCATCTTCTTCACAAAGTGGCCGGAAGGAGAATGAATGCAGGAAGAACTACCAAATGCTTATAAACTCATCAAATCTCATGAGAACTCACTATCACGAGAACCAGATGAGGGAACTGCCTCCATGATTCAATTACCTCCACCTGGTTTCTTCCTTGAACTGTGGAGATTATCGGGATTTTAATTAAGATGAGATTTAGGTGGGGACACAAAGCCTAATTTATCACATGTGATTTTTGTTAGGCACGAGCTGTGCTGCCTCAGAAAACCCCCTCCGCGCAGGCGGACTCCTTTCCCCTCTCCGATTGCTCTGCAGCTACATTCCTGAACCCCTACCTAGGTGCCACATCAAGGCTGCCAGACGTGCTACAATTAAGCAAAGCCTAATTACAGCTTTCCGGGCAGCACAAGCAGCTGGAGGGAGGACAGGGAAAACATATGTTGGTTATCCATACTTATAAATTCCTGTTTGACACCTATGTGTAAAAAATCCTGGTTTCTTTTTTTTAAAGACTACAGCCACAAAAGTCACAGGATGATATATTGTAGGTCTGTTGCAAGTTAACAAACTATCTCTGTACCTGTTACCTGAAACCCCCCAATGCCCCTATCACCCCATATAAACCCTTGTATTGTAAGCTTGGGGCTGCCTCCTCTGATTGTTATGGAGAAGCCCGGCAGGTTAATAAAACTTACTTGCCTGACTTTGGGTCTATTCTCCTTTGTCTTGGCTACACTTACAATTTGAAGCCTGCAGGTGCACACAGTTTAAGAGTGAGGGAGGCTTAGCAGCCTCTGCCTAGATTTTAGAGGATGTATGATAAAGTCTGGGTGCCTAGGCAGAAGCCTGCTCACAGAAAACCTCTACTAGGGCAGTGCAGAGGGGAAATATGGGGTTGGAACACCCACACAGAATTCCAAATGGGACACTGCCTAGTGGAGCTGTGAGAAGGGAGCCACCATCCTCCAAACCCCAGAATGATATATTCACTGGTGGTTTGCATCTTGCTCCTGGAAAAGCTGCAGGCATTCAATACCCCGTGAACGCAGCATCAGGGACTGAAGCCTTCGAAGCCACAGGGTTGTAGCTACCCAAGGCCTTAGTGGTGAGGAAGGAGACCTAGTGTCTGGGATCACCTCCCCCTCGACTTCCACAATGCATTTCAGTAGAAGAAAAAGCAGGCCAACTGGTGCCTCCTGAATCTCCTTCCTGTAAATAACACGCTTGGTATTGGGAAAACTCTCCAGAAGACAATGTTTTTACTTAAACCAAGATCAAACCCCCACCCCACTCCTCCATCCGGAGACCAGAGCCTTTTCACATGTGATTTCTAAAACTGTAAACCCAAAACCCTTTCATATGTGATTTCTAAAGGTGTAAACCCAGAAACCTTTTCACATGTGGTTCCTAAAACTGTAAATCCAAAACCCTTTCACTGATGATATCTAAGGCTGTAAACCTAAGATTCTTCCACGTGTAATATCTAGAGTGTAAGCCTGTATAAAGGCAGAACCTTACTTTGTTAGGGGACCTGGGTTTTAGACAAATCATCGTCCGGCTCCCAGCCATAATAATAAACCCCTTTCCTTCCCCATTCGGTGTTTGAGAGCTCTGTTTCTCGTGGCCGCTCCTGCTACAGTAGCTTACCTCTTGCAGCAGTGAGGCCTGGATACAGTAGAGTATTTTAGAGCTTTAATATTTAATGACTGTCTTGCTGGGTTTTAAACTTGCGTGGGGACTGTAGCCCCTTTCTTTTTGCTGATTTCCCTTTTTTGGAATGGGAGTATTTACCCAATGCCTGTACCCCCATTGCATGTTGGAAATCAATAAATTGTTTCTGACTTTATATGCTCATAGGTGGAAGGGATTTTATTTCAGATGAGAGTTTGGACTTTGGAATTTTCAGTTAATATTAGAATGAATTAAGAGTTTGGAGGACTGTTGGGAAGATATATTGTATTTTGCAATGTGAAAAGGACATGAGATTCTGGGGGGGGCCAGGGGTGGAATGATATGGTTTGTATCTTTGTCCCCACTCAAGTCTTATGTTGAAATATAATCTTCAGTGTTTGAGGTGGGGCCAAGTGGGAGGTATTTGGGTCATGAGTGCAGATCCCTCATGGCTTGCTTCTGTTTTTGCAATAGAGAGTGCTCATGAGATCTGCTTGTTTAGGTGTGTGGCACCTCCCCCTCTGCTCTCTGTTTCTCCTGCTTTTGCTATATAAAATGCCTGTTCCTGCTTTGCCTTCCACCATGAGGAAAAGCTCATTGAGGGCTCCACAGAAGTCAGACAGATGCTGGTACCATGATTCTGGAACAGCCTGCAGAAACATGAGCCAATGAAACCCCTGATTTTTATAACATACACAATCTGATATTTCTTTATACCAATGAAAGAACAGGCTAATACAGATTGTCAGGGAACATCTCTTTGATCAGGAGATATTAGAGAATTTTGAAATTTTAAAGAAAGCCATATCTGGATTCCAGGAAGAATGACAAATTAGTCAACTTCTTCCACTTGCTTCTGTGATATTCAATTACACATTTATGAGTTCAGGTTATGTTTGAGATATACCGCAGTTGTACGTCAGGTTGTGAACTTTCTCTTGGCCAATTATGGAAAGGGTACTTTATTTCATTTTTTATGTTTATATAACAGGTCATTTTATGATAAAATTATAGGGATTAAGGCATTTTTAACTGATGTTCATTATCTGCCATGTTTTGTTGTCATTGATTTATTCAATGTTTATTTTCATTTTCTATATACTAGATATTATACCAGGTACTGGAGATTCAGAGAAAACTAATATAAAAATGCTTGTTCTCAAAAAACTCTCAGTTTATCAAGAAAAACATATATTTACACAAATAAATATAGTGCAGTCTTAAAGTTGCTCTAATAGAAATTGCATAGAGGAGTAGGTGATTGGCTCTGTTAAGGTGGCAGCATCCATAAGAGCAATATAGAAAAGCTGATACTTGGTCAAAATTTTAAAAGATAAATTAAAACTCTCCATTTATGTAATGATGTGGAGAAATGTATTAGAGTCAGATAGGATAGTATATAAAGAAGTGTGGCATGTTCTGGGCACTGCAACTAGTTTGATAGGGCAAGCAAAGGAAGTAAGAAAAAATTACATTTTTCTCCTATCAGAATGTCAATTCTAGGAAGGCACAAACACATGTCTACTTTCTCATTGATGTATTTTAAGCACCTAGATAAGTTTCCATACCAGAATAGGAATTCATTAAGTTGAATAATTAAATGAAGTTAAAGAGGTAGGTTTGTACCAAATCTTGAAGGGCTATTTATTATTCATAATGAACATAATGCATTTTGACATTTACTCTTAAAATATTTTTCTGTGTTTTAATTTTGTCAGGAATTTCAGGAAATAAATATTCATGGTTTGCATAGTCTACATTTTAAAATTTATTCCTATTTATTATTGCTACAGTTCTGTCAAGATTAGTTTTTAAAGAAATAAAACTCAAAATGAAGAAACTTGCAATGAAATCAACTACCCTTCTTGTCTCATACATACATAAACCTAGTCAAAGCATAATTACATATTGCCTGACCCACCAAAAATATATTCTTTTTCTTTCTTTCTTTTTTTTTTTTTTTTTTTTTTTGAGACAGAGTTTTGCTCTTGTTTCTCAGGCTGGAGTGCAGTGGCATGATCTCAGCTCACCGCAACCTCCACCTCCTGGGTTCATGTGATTCTTCTGCTTCAGGTCTCCCAAGTAGCTGGGATTACAGGAGTCCACCACCACACCTGGCTGACTTTTTGTATTTTTTGTAGAGATAGGGTTTCATCATGTTGGCCAGGTTGGTCTTGAACTCCTGACCTCAGGTGATCCACCTTCCTCAACCTCACAAAGTGCAGGGATTACAGGCGTGAGCCACCATGCCCAGCTAATATTTTCCAACCTTTGGAATAGCTTATTCAACAGATCAACCCAGTCCACATTTTTCTGAATATTTAATAAATAATAAGTAACAATAATAAGAACTAAAACTTTGGCTTTATGATACAATTTTACATTTATACACTTGTAACTCCCATTTAATTTATTTCTGATTATTACCTCTTTCTTTCCCATGGATATTTCTTGATTAGTCCTTTAATTTAAAGAGACTATATATGTGGAAGAGTACACATGGATATAATTATAATTCCAACTTGATATACAGGTGCACATCATACTTCATGTCATTAAAACATTTTCTTGTTATAATCCATGGCAAACATGAGATATAAGTTATTATTTATGCATAATGTTAGCAACATCCAGAAGTCATTCACTTTTACTCATTATTCATTATTTATGCATCAGCAGTTCTTCCTTTGACTATTTCTGATGGTTTCTAATTTATAATGTTCAGTTTTATATTCCTAACACAGTAATCAAATCTTTAGATCTTGAGTATGGAAAACAAATTCAACTATTAATATGTTAGATAATTGTTTTACTCACTGATTATAAATGATTCTGAATCTGAGAAGGTCATAAGAGATGTTTACAGGGATGCACAATATTGATTGACCATTAGGAGAGCCAAGAATAAAGAAGATATTCATTTAAAAATGTATTTTTATTTTTTAATAATTTTTTTTAATTTTATTTTAGGTTTAGGGGTAAATGTGAAGGTTTATTACATAGGCAAACACATGTTATGGGGGAATGCTGTACATATTATGTAATTACAAAGGTATTAAACCCAGTACCCAATAGCTATCTTTTATTCTCCTCTCCCACCTCCCACCCACCCTGCTCAAGTAGGCAGCAGGTTACCTTCTTTGTGTTCATAAGTTCTTGTCACTTATAAGCTCCCACTTGTAAGTGAGAACATGTGGTATTTGGTTTTCTGTTCCTATGTTAGTTTCTAAGGACAACAGGCTCCAGCTCCATCCATGTTACTGCAAAAGACATGATCTCATTATTTTCACAGCTGAGTATTATGCCTTGGTGTATATATACCACATTTTCTTTATTCAATCTGTCATTGATTGGCATTTAGGTTTTTTCCATGTCTTTGCTATTGTGTATAGTGCTGCAATGACCATTTGCATGCATGTGTCTTTATGGCAGACTGCTTTATACTCCTCTGTGTGTATATCCAGTAATGGGATTGCTGGGTCTTATGGTACTTCTGCTTTTAGCTCTTTGACAAATTGCCATACTAGTTTCCACAATGGTTGAACTAATTTATACTCCCACCAATAGTGTATAAGTGTTCTCTTTTCTCCGCAACCTCGCCAACATGTGTTATTTTTTGATGTTTTAATAATAGCCATCCTGACTGGTATGAAATGGTATCTCATTGTGGTTTTGATTTGCAGTGTTCTAATGATCACTGATATTGAGTTTTTTTTTTTCCTATGCTTGTTGGCTGCATGTATGTCTGTTTTGTGGAGTGTCTGTTCATGTCCTTTACTTACTTTTTAATCAGGTTGTTTTTCTCTTGTAAATTTGTTTAAGTTCTTTATAGATGTTGGATATTCAACTTTTGTCAGATGCATAGTTTGAATATATTTTCTCCAATTCTGTAGGTTGTCTTCTTACTCTGTTGATAGTTTCTTTGCCTGTGCAGAAGCTCTTAATTTAATTAGATTTCTTTTGTTAATTTTTGCTTCTTTTTTTTTTTTTTTTTTTGTAATCACTTTTGATGTCTTTGTGATGAAATCTTTTCCCATTCTTATGTCCAGGATGGTATTGCCTAGATTGTCTTCCAGGGTTTTTTATAGGTTTGAGTTTTACATTTAAGACTTTAATCCATCTTCAGTTGATTTTTGTGTAGGGTGTAAGAAAGGGGTCAAGCTTCAATTTTCTGCATATGGCTAGCCAGTTATCCCAACACCATTTATTGAATAGGGAGTCTTTTCCCCATTGCTCTTTTTGGTGTGTGTCAGCTTTATCTAAGATGAGATGATCGTAAATGTGTGGCCTTATTTTTGGGCTCTCTATTCTGTTTAATTGATCTGTGTGCCTGCTATTGTAACAGTACTATGCTGCTTTGGTTACTGTAGCCTTGTAGTATAGTTTGAAGTTGGGTAACATGATACCTACAGCTTTGTTCTTTTTGCTTGGGTTTGCCTTGGCTATTTTGGGCTCTTTTTTGGTTCCATATGAATTTTAAAATAGTTTTTCTTTTTTTTAAGTTCTGTGAAAAATGTCATTGGTAGTTTGATAGTAATAGCATTGAATCTGTAAATTGCCTTAGGCAGTATATCCATTTTGATGAATTTATTCTTTCTATCCATGAGCATGGGATATTTTTCCATTTCTTTATGTCTTACCTGATTTCTTTGAGCAGAGTTTTATAATTCTCATTGTAGAGATCTTTCACCCCCATGGTTAGCTGTATCCCTAGATATTTATTCTTTTGTGGCAACTGTGAATGGGATATCCTTTCTGATTTGGCTCTCAGTTTGGCTGTTTTGAGTGTATAGAAAGGCTAGTGATTTTTATTGATTGATTTTGTATCCTGAGACTTTGCTGAAGATGTTTATCAACTAGAGGAAATTTGGGGCCAAGATTATGGGCTTTTTAAGATATGAAATCATGTCATTTGCAAACACAGAGAGTTTGACTTCCTCTCTTTCTATTTGGATGCTCTTTATTTCTTTCTCTTGCCTGATTGCTCTTGCGAGGACTTCCAGTACTATGTTGAATAAAAGTGGTAAGCAAGGGCATGCTTGGCTTGGGCCTGTTTTCAAGGGGAATGCTTCCAGCTTTTACCCATTCAGTATAATGTTGGCTGTCTGTTTGTCATAGATAAACCTTATTATTTTGAGGTATCTTCCTTCAGTAACTAGTTTATTGAGAGATTTCAAAGAAAATAATCTTCAACCAAGAATTTTATATCCAGCCAAACATTCCTAAGTGAAGAAGAAATAAGTTCCTTTTCAGATAAGCAAATGTTGAGAAAATTTATTACCACCAGACTTGCCTTACAAGACATCTCCCTCAAAGGAGCACTAAATATAGAAAGGAGAGACCACTACCAGCTAATACAAAAACACACTTAAACACACAGGCCAGTGTCAATGTAAAGCAACCACACAAGCCAACATAATAGCCAGCTAACAGCACAATGTCAAATCCTCACGTATCAATGCTAACTTAGAATGTAAACAGGCTAAATGCTCCACTTAAAAGGCACAGAGTGGGAAGCTAGAGTAAGCAAACAAACAAAAAAAAGATCTATCTTCAAGAGATCCATCTGACACAAAATGACACTCATAGGCTCAAAATAAAGGGATGGAGGAAAGCCTAACAAGTAAATGGAAAGCAGCAAAAAGCAGGGATTACAATCCTAATTTCAGACAAAACAGATTTCAAACCAAAGATAAAAAAATACAAAGAAAGGCATTACATAATGATTAAGGTTTAATTCAACAAGAAATCCTATTTATCCTAAATATATATGCATCCAACACAGGAGAACCCATATTCATAAAGCAAGTTCTTAGAAATCTACAAAGATACATAGACTCTAAAATAATAATAGTGTGAGACTTCAACACTCTACTGACAGTATTAGGCAAATCACTGAGGCAGAAAATTAACAAAGATATTCAGGACCTAAACTCAACACTGGACGAAATGGCTCTGATAGAACTTCTTTAAAGGACTGTTCACCCCAAAACGATAGAATATACATTCTTCTCATTGCCACATGACACATACTCTAACATTAGCTGGATAATTAAACATTAAAACAATCCTAAAAAAAATGTAACAAAATGAAATTATACCAGACACACTCTTGAACCACAGCATAATCAAAATAGAAGTCAAGACTATGAAAATCACCCCAAACCATGCATTTACATGGAAATTAAACAAGCTTCTGAATGACCTTTGGGTAAATAAAATTATGGCAGAAATCAAGAAGTTCTTTGGAAATAATGAGAAGGAACATAAACATACCAGAAATTCTGGGTATTTTAACATTGCTAAGGCAGTGTTAAAAGGGAAATTTATAGCACTAAATGTACACATCAAAAAGTTAGAAAGATCTGAAATTAACAACCTAGCTTCACAACTGAAAGAATTAGAGAAGCAAGAACAAATCAACTCCTATGTTCAACAAAGCTAGCCAAAGATGAGAAAAAACAAAAATCAAGGCTGAACTGAAGGAAATTGAAATGTGAAAAACCAAAATATCAATAAATCCAGGATCTGGTTTTTTGAAAAATAAATAAATAAAATAGATAAGCCACTATCTAGATTAATGTATTTTAAAATGGCAGTAAGAAATCTTGAATTTTAATTGGACAAAATCAGTCATAATCATAAGGTCATATTAATAGAATTCTACAATTGTAGACAGTGTTCATTCTGTTAACATAATCCTACAGAATGAACATCTAAATGAGTAGATTTGACAAGGCTTAGACTTATTTGTACTTATGAATTGTTTTGATAAATTTTTACCTTCAGTAGATAAAAACATCTTTTTATTTCTTCCTCTACATTGGACTTTAACTATATGATAGATTTTTTCTTACATTTGAAACCAAGTTTTATGAACCATTATATCCAGACATATATATGATGATCTGGTCTCCCTATATTTGGAGGACCAGAAAATTAAAAATTAAAATGTGATAAATATTTAAAAAATAAAAAGGCATCTACTTTGAATGAATTATGTTCAAGTACCTTAAAACAATGAAAATAAGAGCACATAAGCATAAATCAATGAAAGAATACTTCCCAATAATGAAAAGAACAAGTATTGCCTAAAATATCCATTCTGTATCCATGCTGTCAATCTTAAGTTTTAAGAATACACTTCTATTTACTCATTGAATGATTTTCCCTCATTTCTTTCCAGGGGGCACTAAACAGGAATCAAACAAAATTCAGCATTTGGAAGGGGTATAAATGTCAGTTCTGAGCTGAGTACAAAGTTCTGAAATTCAGAGCAAGGATAAACAGTTGTAAACAATTCTGGGAAGCTGTTTCACTACATTTGCTCAAAGTAAATTTTCAATTACAGTGTAAATTACAGCACAAACATTGTGGCATAAACTAATAAACTACATGTCTATCTACAATTTCCTACTGAAGCAATAATTCTACCTACCATCTAAAAAATCAGGCATATGAAATGCACTGCTTATTCATTTTAAAATGTTTTTTTATTCATTTAGAGAGAAGATTGTGAAGGATTTAAAACTTAAAACTGCCAATTTAATGCAGTTACAGTTCTAAAACTTCAATGACTATTGACACACGGCTGTATTAATTTCTTTTTATTAGAGTATCTTGTCTGAAGTTCCCTACCCCAAATATATTTAATTAACTTGTCACTTTATCTTAACATATTTGATCAAATTCTTACAATTATTACAGACCACAATTCACTGACAATTTTGAGAATGTGCATTTTGAACAATGAGTACATTTTACAATTTAGTTACATGTCATTTAACACACACACTTTACTCTGTTGTATAAATACTATTTGATGATAATGGCAATGAATTATTGTGCAGACTTAACGTTTCATTCATCCTGAGGCTGGATAGGTAGTCAGGGAAGTAACTATGTCCTCGGGACATGACAAACATGTTGACCACATCATCAACACAATAAACCTTAGCATTTGCATTGTAGTTCAGCTCATTCAAGCAAAGCTATCTCCAGTAGGGAATTTTCCCTTTAGAGAGCATTTTGATTTTACCTGTCCTGAGACTGAT
Source organism: Aotus nancymaae (assembly GCF_030222135.1). Classification (NCBI taxonomy): domain Eukaryota; kingdom Metazoa; phylum Chordata; class Mammalia; order Primates; family Aotidae; genus Aotus; species Aotus nancymaae. The sequence continues at coordinate 57,150,749 of NW_026988415.1, read as the reverse complement.
GCTTTTATCATTATAATAGTATAAAACACACTATTCGGTGAAGATTTAAGATTAAAATTTAAATCTGTCTCATTAGCATCTGGGACCACCCAGAACATGCTTACTTACTGGCCACACCCCTTTCTGCCCCGATATAAATAACCACGAAACTACCCAATAAAGGGAGTCTCCTTAGTGCCAGCCATTGCTGTCTCATCTTTAGAAGCAGACCATCATGAATCCTCTCTCAGGGTGTACTGTCTGTTCTGTACCTAGTTTTCAGAATATTCTTTCTACTTTCCAATCAATTGCTCTATGCTGAATCTCCTTTGCTATGTGTCTCTTGTTTAAATTATTTTGAAATAGGAAGACAAGAACTGAGGTTTCAGAACAGCCATCAACAATCCCACAACAGCTATATTGAAAATTAAACACAATTCATAATCCACATTTTATAAAATGTTCCTTTAACTCAGACTTCCAGGTGGGGTTTATTTAAATTTCCTCAAGTTACTTTTCTCAGTAACTTCACTTCTCCAGAGCCAGAACAATTGTCATTCATTTTCATATTATTTAGAGTAAATGATATGCAATTCTCCTAATTCACAGATAATTCATGATAAATTTCTTTTTCAACTAGAAAAAAAGCATAATAATATAAAGCTAGTTTTTTAAGTTTTTTTTTAGTTTTTAATTTTTGTGGGCACCTAGTAGGCATACATATCTATAAAGTCAGTTTGCTTTTTTATTTAATTTTATTTTTCCATAAATTACTGGGGTACAGGTGGTATTTGGTTACATGAGTAAGTTTTGTAGTGGTGATTTGTGGGATTTGTGGTGCAATCATTATCTGAGCAGTATACACTGTACCATATTTGTAGTCTTTATCCCTCGCCCCACTCCCACTCTTCCCCCCAAGTCACCACACTCCACCATATCATTCCTGTGCCTCTGCATCTTCATAGCTTAGCTTTTAATACTCAGTAATATTTTTTACGAAGGCTTGTAACTATGGGTTAATAATTGATTTTAATATATACTGGAGGAGTTGGGAATGTTCTCAACCAATATCATAAACATTTGTGAACAAGACAGAATATTTTTTTCTGTGACATTGTTACAGTTTATAAGTAGAAATGAATACTTGCAATTTATGTGGAAAACCAGTGTTCTTCGTAAGAAATGAAATCGCACCATAAACATAAATTAGAAAAGAATATTTTATTTTATGGGATTTAGTAGTCTGCTTTAAGAGGCATGTCAACTTTCTTTTAAAACAATAATCTTAAGTTTATACTTTTAAGCTTAAAATTGATATCATAAGAGATACCATGCCTTTGTAAATGTAAGCTATGACAGCAGGCTATCCCTTTTTAAGAATATAAATAGTCTCTAGGATGTTCACATGACATTATTCAGCAATATAATTTTAATGCCAATACTTTTTAAATTTTTTGAGCATTACTCTAGTCAGAAAGAAAACATTTAAAATATATTTGAATGAGAATAAATAATTTTTTGCAGCATTTTCTAATTTGAATGCTTTTCCCACATGAATAAAACTATACCACTTTAAAATGTTTCTCTTGACTTAGAAATTATATCTGCACACTTAGATTCATTCTTGCCAGTAGAAATATAGTATTAAAGAGATTTTTGAGACAGAGCGTTTGGAGATATTATGAAGTTTGGTCACCAGAGTCTCAAGAATTACATACAGTCAGTGCACCAAAAAGCAAGAAAACCTTTCTCCCTTGATTGTATAAAATTCAGTCTTGGTATTTACTTGATATACGTATGAACCCTACATTTTATCAGAAAAGAAAAAGTATTACTGCAAATGTATCCAATGTTCTCTATGATAAGGTCCAGGCTCATGGACAAAACTCCCTTTTAATTTCCTTTTATTTTGAAAATTATGGGTATTTTTATTCATCAGAAGAAATTTGGCAAAGTCCAGTGTTATTTTACATTGTTTATTTTATGGAAGAATTTAAATTATCCTACCATGTAAATTTTCTAAGTTGGAAATAGTTATGTTAAAATGAGAAAGAAGAAGCGAGGGAAAGAGTCAGGGAAAGAGCGAGAGAAAGAGAAAGATTGTACATATTACCAATCAGATAAAATTACAATAGATTAAATATAAACTCATGTGCATGGACATCAACTTTCCTGAGAACATAGAGTGTGATTTACTTATGCAGATTTTTGGTTACTGAAAATCTCCTTTAAAAAAAAAAAATAGGGACTGCTGTCTTCCTCTAATTTCCCTTCTTTTATTGTTTTGCTTCCATATTGCCTGAAATGAGATTATTTTTACTGAGTTCTCTTAGACCCCCATAAATTAGGCAATGAAAACAAAAAAGCAAAATCCCTATAAAACACATGGGATTGATACTAAAAACCAGTAAAATTTTCTGAGTTGAATACCAATACATTTCGATATTTACTATTTCAATTTGAATTTATTAGACACGTGTTTTGTGATAGAGATTACTTGTTGTTTTCATGTTGTTATGTAATTTACTTAAAGTATGTTAGGAAAAATATAAAAAAATTAATTAAACATTCTCACTTAAGCAAAAATATTTTCAGCCAATAACTTCTTAAGTATTTTCTCTTTGGGCTTATATATAAGGGAATTTATTTTTATTTTTTCAAATTTTGAATATTTTTACGTTTCTTCAAGATTGATCTGCCAATTTAAGACCTGCCAATCTCCTCACATCTTACACCATCAGGACCATTCTTTTTTGGTTAATGGAAAAATTTGTTTAAAGTGGATAATCTTATAAAATATAAATATGCATATATATAAGAACTGTAATTATTTTATTTCACCTTAAAATATGTAAGTACACATTTGTGCATCAACCTATTAGTGTAGTTTCTAGGTAGCAAATAATATTAGGTATGTTGTGGTAACAATTTTAGGGGTAGCCAAGTAAGGATGAAGACATCAGAAGATCCCAGGCCAAGGCTGGGCACAGTGGCTCATGTGTGTAATCCCATCACTTTGGGAAGCCAAGGCGGGTGGATCACCTGAGGTCAGGAGTTCGAGATCACTTTGGCCAACATGATGAAACCCCATCTCTACTAAAAATATAAAAATTAGCTGGGCATGGTGGAGTGTGCCTGTAATCTGTTTCTCAGGATGCTGAGGCAGGAGAATCACTTGAACCTGGGAGGCAGAGACTGCAGTGAGCCTGAGATTGCCCCACTGCACTCGAGCCTGAGCAACAGAGCAGGACTCCATCTCAAAAAAAAAAAAAAAAAAAAAAAAAAAAAATACCAGGCCAGTTAACACCAGCCATGAGCAATCTTTCACTTTTCTCCACAGTGTACTGTATAGATTTTATTATTTATTTTTGTTTTTTTTATTTTTATTTTTTTCTGGTTCATGCTCTCTGATGAAGTTGCATTTTTTTTTTTTAAACAAGTCTCACTCTTGTTCCCTAGGCTGGAGTGCAATGGCATGATCTCGGCTTACTGCAACCTCTACCTCCTGGGTACAAGCGATTCTCTTGCCTCAGCTTCCCGAGTAGCTGGAATTACATGCGCCTGACACCATACCTGGCTAATTTTTGTATTTTTAGTAGAGATGGGGTTTTATCATGTTGGCAAGGCTGGTCTCGAACTCCTGACCTTGTGATACGCCCAAATTGGCCTCCCAGAGTGCTGGGATTACAAGTGTGAGCCACAGTGCTCAGCCTAGATTTTGTTATTTCTAATATACAACACTATGAAAAAAACCAGCAGACTTGAATTTCTACTCTGTTTGTATTGCATAAAATATATTTCTATAGCTCTATGATTTCCTATTTTAATGTCTTAATGCCAAAAAGTTACCAAATAATCTTACCGTAATCTTTCTAGATTTTTGCGATTATTTTATTCAGTACTTTTCAAATTTCTCACAAACATCTTATTTGATTATAATTTTTAAGGCCATTTTCAATATTTTGACTTCTCAAAACAGCTTAATTTTAATGGAAAAAAAGCACCATCTTTCTTTCCACATTTGAATTTCATAGTTTTACATAATAATTGTATTACATACTTGCAATAATAAGTAAAACTTTTACATAATAATTGTATTATATACTTGCAATAATAAGTAAAACTGACTCTATATGGTTAGCAAACAATACTACCATGTATAGTCATGTCAATGCAGAAAAATGCTTGCAAGCAAGTGTGTAGCCAACAAGAAGTGAGCCATGTAAATTCGTTTTCAGAGGGCATTAAAAGTGCTGGTTAATCTGGTGAGTAAGATTAAAGCAAAGTAGGAGGTTTTCTTGTAATATGTGATCTTGACTTCCTTTCACGATAGCCATTGTCAATTACAAATCTAATTGCATATATGATGCTTTTTGAGATTTAACTACATTAAGCAAATAAAATTACCAAAATCACATATTCATGCTTATTTCAAAACACTATTGTCTATAATATTTATGAATATGAAGGCATGTTATCAAATAAAAGCAAGATTAATAACATTTTAAAATAATAGATATTTAAGAAAAATGTAATTCCCAAATTTCTCCACATACTAATTTATATAACTGTCATTTGGCACAATATTGCATCAAATCTTTCTTAGATTGGTACAGCTGCCAACACAAAATACCTCAGAAAGAGTAGGTTAAACAACAGCAGTTTATTTTCTCACAGGTCTGGAGATTGGGCGTGAAGGATAGGGATGCAGGCAGGATTAGTTTCCTGTAATGCCCCTCTCCATGGCTTGCATGCCCTAGATGCCTCTCCATGTGTCCTAATCTCCTCTTCTTATATGTACATCAGTAATGTTGGTATAGGGTCCACCCTAATAACCTAATTTTGACTTAATTACTTTTATTTTTAAAGGCCCTATCTCTAAAGACAGTCATATTCTGACATTCTAGGGGTTAGGGCTTCAACATATGAATTTTTGGGGAGACGCAGTTCAGCCCATTCCAATATTTAATACAGAAAGTATAAGTTGCAATAAATATATCCAAGTCTTTGTTTACAATAAAATTGTATCATAATGTTTTCAATTTTGGTGAGACTTGAGCACATCTTACATGGAAAGGATCTGTTTGAACTTTAAAAATAGCTCTATTAGAAGGGAATTTACTTTCGTCACATAAATGCGTGATTTCATTTACTGATCTTATATCTGAAAGTTTTTTCAATCATATTTCATTACATTGTTCTATGTCCCTGACAGAAAGATAAAACAGGTAAAGGTTTTCTCTAAGAGGTGACAACTGAATTCTGACTCCATCTACTGACGTTAGCCTCACTACTTTTTACTTTGACGACAATGTAGAAAAGGACAATTGCAGCCACTTTGGACTTGTATTTACTGGGGACAAACATAAAAATATTTAGACTGGAGCAATGTCAAATGAAGCTGTGCTCCTGCATTTGACAAAGAGATTTACTTAACAAGAACCTGCAGCATAAATAATTTCTTTATTTAACCCTGCCTAAAATTGAAAGAAAAGAAGTATAATATTAGATACATTAATTTATATTTCAAGGTTTCTTTCTCTTTTGCTTTTCTCTACCGTCCTCCCCAGGCATGCGAAGGGGGTAACAATTGTTATTTTATAGCAACAGGAAGATAAGGAAAATAAAATATTGTTTTTCATATAAATGGGTTTAAAACATAGAGATAATACTTTCTACTCACATATGCTTTTCTTTTCACATTGTATGCTGACCTCCCATAGGAGGATGAATCAATACTGCTTTACAAAAGCTTATAAGATTATGTGAAATACTAAGCTTATATTCTACTTTTATTATGTTGGTAATTTAGTGTAATGCATCATTGTATCACATCAGATAATCCTGAAAAGTTAGGTGTCCAGACCTATTGTGCAGAGACTTTAACATAACTATATCTAAATGTACGAACTAATTCCAACAGCAAACAATGGAATGATACCAAGAGCCAAGGCTTATATAGGGCTTCTTAAAGTTCCAAGCACTAGTCTGATTTACATATATTAGCTCATTTCATCATGACAATGCTATGAATAGACACCATTGTTATATACATTTTATAGGTGAGAAAATCAGCATCCAAAATCCCACAGCTTATAGGTCACATTCACACTACTCAAGTCCAGTTGATTTGACTTGAAGGTTGGCACTCTTAACCATTATACTGTAATGCTTGATATTAAAGAATTAGTCTCTAGAATCAGGTGTATTCAGGTTCAGAATCCAATACTTCCACTTCTTCAGGTAGATTTTATATCTTTTATTGTGCTTCAATTTCCTTGTTTATAAACTGGAAAAATGATGGCACATTTAGGAAACTTATTTTGAAAGAGAGAAGCAAAGCATAAAGCACCACTTTGAAAACAACAAGGGGCAAGGAGCTTGGATTGATGACTTTGACTTTTATATTCTACCTCTGTATCTAAATGACTTTTATCAAACATCCAAGAAACAAGGAAGAGTGTGATGCAGTTCTCTAGACGAAAGCTGAATCTTTGACATATCATCTGATTTTTCTAGTTCCGTTTTTCAACTACAGATCCCTCACTCACCCTCAGGCTAATGACATCTTTCAGGAGGTCCTTTCCGCTATGCTTGACTCAATTCTGAGTCAACATTTCTATACCCTTTGGAACTCATAACTTCCAGAAATAAGATTAACATTAAGGATAAATTCAAACAGTATACATTTCTAAATACAGTAAGTTAACAACTTTCTACCTTTAAATGTAGCAGTTCTTCTATATCTTTGTAAAATGTGTGCGTTTAGTCATCATTGAATATGTTCAATGCGGATATGTGATGTTTTCAACATTACTTTCACAAGATTCAGACTAAATAAAGTTTAGAATGATATGTAGTTGCCAACATCTTTTCACTTTCATTTATCTACCAAGAAAATTGCATGTAAGAAGTCACGATAAAAACCTTTACACAGTTATACCTGTTTATATTATCCCAATTTTTATTGTATTTAATCTTTAGTTTTTGTTAATAAAAGAAAAACAAGCAGACCTGTTTAAAAATTACTTATTATTATATTATTTAAACCAGAAATGATATAAAAAATATATGCAATGAAGTAATTGAAGGTTTCATTACTATTGTAGTTTTCTTTCTTAGTTTTCCAGGGTAACAGTATGCGGCCTTTACAAAGCGAATTGTGAGATGTTGCCAGAGTGGTTGACCATTGTGATAACTGGTCATAAATTTGTCTTTCATTTCTCCAAATTATGTTTTAAAAGAATAGAAAAAGGAAAAAGAGGCCGGGTGCAGTGACTCATGCCTATAATCCCAGAACTTTGGCAGGCCGAGGCCGGTGGATCACGAGGTCATGAGTTTGAAACCAGCCTAACCAACATGGTGAAACCCCGTCTCTACTAAAAATACAAAAATTAGCCAGGAGTGGTGGTGTGAGCCTCTAATCCCAGCTACTCAGGAGGCTGAGGCAGGAGAATCGCTTGAACACAAGAAGCGGAGATTGCAGTGAGCCAAGATCGCGTGCCACTGCACTCCAGCCTGGGCAACAGAGCAACTCTGACTTAAAAACAAAAAAAAGGTAAAAAAGGACAGAAGGAAGAAAAGGAAGGAAGAAGGGACAGAAGAGAGGAAGGAAGGGAGGAAGGGAGGGAGGGAGGGAGAAGACAAGAAAAGGAATAGACAGATAAGAAAAAGAAATAAAGAAAATAAACTAATGCAAAATATTTATTTTAACCAGAACAAGTATTCTTAGAATAAAGTTATCCTCTAATACATCAGCAGGCTTTGTATTAATAATAAATTCTTGAGGTTTGTATCTTTCTTTCTTCTTTGCGTTAATAGTTTTATTTGTGGTCTAGTACTGTTACATAATAGCATTCCATTTTAATAACACGGAACTAGCTTTATTCAAAAAGATCAGAGGATACATATATTTTCTAATATGAATGTCCTTTAATTTATAGACTTGCCTAGTGCATACCAAAAAGCTTCTTTATAGAACTAAAACTTTACATTCATGGTAATCTCAATTTTGTTATTTTTGGCATTTGGGCTCCTGATTTGAAATCTATTCCAATGTCCCGCTTAAGAAAAAGATCCAATTTGAATTACTTAACTTAGTTTCTATTTGAATGTTTTTGTTTCCTAGCACTCAAACAATTTATGAATATTTTATCATATGTCGTATGTTAACCATCTTGTTTTTTTTTCTTTTCTTTTCTTTTTCTTTTTTTTTTTTTTTTTTGAGACAGAGTCTCACTCTGTTGCCAGGCGCCAGGCTGGAGTGCAGTGGCGTGATCTTGGCTCACTGCAACTTCCGCCTCCCAGGTTCAAGCAATTCTCCTCCCTCAGCCTCCTGAGTAGGTGGGACTACAGGCGTGCACCAATATGCCCAGCTAATTTTTGCATTTTTAGTAGAGATGGGGTTTCACCATGTTGGCCAGGATGGTCTCGATCTCTTGACCTCGTGATCCACCCGCCTCGGCCTCCCAAAGTGCTGGGATTACAGGCGTGATCCACCACGCCCGGCCAACCATCTTGTTTTCTATATATGGATGTGCACGTATGCACACCAGGGGTTTGACATGTTCAATATGTATTTGAAAGGCAGAGTGTCTGTATTGCCCTTAGCATGAGGAATCTGTACACATGAGATGTGGCCCATGCAAATGAAATCCCCCAACAACTTCTCTTTAAAGACAAGAGTATTTCTTGTGTTCAAATAAAGCTATGAAGACAATTTCCAAAGAAGCTTTTGGTGGGATCGATAGCTGGAAATTGAATAGAACAATATCTCAAGCTGCTTTATAGAATTTTCAAAAGGTTCATACTATACAAACCCAATTTCTCAAGCTTCACATTTGGATTTATTATCTTGTTTAATTTCTCTAAAAAGAAAGCAAACACTATTGACAGATTAATAATAATAAATTAATCTCAGAGAAGTTTTCCTTAAAAGAAGCAAAGACATGCTTATTTAGAGCTCTTGCTCTCCTTCACCTCAGTTGATCTGATACTTTAAGGCCTTGATTGAGAAGATTATGTGACATTTTCCCTTTTTATTTTGACCTGTGTGAAATTAAAAATATGTTTTATCTGTTCAGTTCTGTTTCTTAGATATTATATTCTTATGTTAAAATGATTATCTCAACATAAAACAACCTAATGTTGTAAGATAATTAAAATAACAAAAACAATTATATTTATATTTATGCAATAACAAAATCTGTATTTTGAAAAATTTCCTGAAGTACTAATTACATTTCCAGCCTTCATTTACTTGTTTCTTGTGTTTGAATTGTAGGCAATATACATTTTATGTGATTTAAAAACAATATTCTGGGCTGGGCACGGTGGCTCATGCCTCTAATCCCAGTACTTTGGGAGGCCAAGGAGGGTGGTTCAGGAGGTCATGAGTTCAAGACCAGCCTGGCCAAGATGGTGAAATCCCATCTCTAACAAAAATACAAAAATTAGCTGAGCGTGGTGGCAGGTGCCTGTAATCCCAGCTATTCGGGAGGCTGAAGCAGAGAATTGCTTGAACCCAGTAGGCAGAGGTTGCAGCACTGCACGCCAGCCTGGGCAACAGAGCCAGACTTCATCTCAAAAGAAAAAAAGAAAGAAAGAAAAAATTCTGAAAAAAAAGTTTCATTTGATAAATCCTTTCTTTTACCATTGCTCAATTTCTGAATATTTTAAAAATATACATAAATAGATGTTCTCAATTTAATATATGGTTGAATTGTGATTTCTTTTATTCAGTAATAATTTGCCAAAGACAGTCCAATTTTGTTATGGATTCCAGACAAAATATAAGCATTTTATGAGTTGAAATTCTATAAAAACTTACAACAGGAAAACAAAGTAATTTTCACTGGGACTCTTTAGAGCTTCCTATAATACAGTCCAAATTTAATCATTATTAATAAACATCCGAAGTTGACAAAGAGTTAAAGCAGTTTGAGTCTATGATCAATCCTTCCTGCATTTAATATCAATACCTTTAATTATAATGTCAGCATCCCAAAATGAATAGGTTTATTTCCCTTAGGATCAGACCAATGTTTTTCATTTTTTAATGATACATTATTTTACAACAAGGATATTGTAGCCCTGTTTTTTGAAATGGATAAACTATATTAGCATGCACCATCAATAAGTGAGGCTGAAGGGAAAATATGAAATAACACTAAGATAGCAGATTATGTGATTTCTGTCTCAGATACAAACCTGAGACTACATACATTATACACAAACCTGTTGTGAGGAATTCCCAGAGCAAATTATTTAATTTAGTTCCATATGCCCAGAATCAAAGGAATCATGTTCAAAATAAAAGATAATGATGCATAACTCCTTATATTTGTTTAGTTTGGCTATCAATATTCTTAACATGTTTTATTTTTAATCACTGCACATAATTTTAGATACATAAACCTGTTAGTTTCCTGGTATATATTTTGTCTTAAATTTCTCATGGGCAACCGAAGTTGTTTACAAATAAATCAAAGTACACATATCAAACTTGAAAATTTCATTGTTTGTGCAATTTAATAAGAACTTTAATTTAAAATGATAAAGTAATCAGAAAGGATGAATATAGGAAATAATAAAACAGTTCAGTAATAAATAATACTAAAGGACAATGGCTATTGGAATTAAATACCCTGATGTCTGATATGGTTTGGCTCTATGTCCCCACCCAAATCTCATCTTCAATTACAGCTCCCATAATTCCCACATGTTGTGGGAGGGACTCAGTGGGAGATAATTGAATCATGGGGGCAGTTTCCCCCATACTGTTCTCATGGTAGTGAATAAGTCTTACAAGATCTGATTGATAGTTTTATAGGGGGTTTCCGCTTTGGCTTCTCTCTCATTCTTTCTTGCCAGCGCCACGTAAGAAGTGCCTTTCGCCTTCCACCTTCCCAGCCACATGGAACTGTGAGTCCATTAAACCTATTTTTCTTTCCAGTCTCAGATATGTCTTCATCAACAGCATGAAAATAAACTAATACAGTAAATTAGTACCAGTAGAGTGGGGCGCTGCTGTAAAGCAGCTTCCACTGCTGGACTCAGGGAACACGGTGGCACCTGGGAGATTGGAGATGCTAAGAACCACAGAGCCCCAAAGAGAGTGTCACAGCCTTGACTCAGGGAGCTCCTAAGTCTGGGCTTTCCGAAGGGCTGCAGCTCTTCTCTTCTTTTCTCTTTCTCATCACCCACAACGTGACAAGCGATGGGGGGTGTTTCAGTACTGTTTCTGTTACAGTTCTTTCAGTCCCACCATTAGGCAGGTGCCAAGTTGTTGTCCTACTTCCAGGAAGAATGAGGTATGCAGACAAATGGAGGCGGAACAAGGTGAAGAGCTGTTTTATTGAGCAACAGTACAGCTCTCAGGAGATCCTAAATGGATAGCTCCTTTCCATAGGCAGGTTGTCCCAATGAGTGCAGCTCTCAGCGGAAAGGAGTTGGCAGCTCCTATCTGCAGGCAGGTCATCCCTGTGTCCTTGCAGCCTCACTGAAAAAGAAACCCAGAGTGGGTAGCTCCTATCTGCTGGCAGGTTATCCTGTCATCTGCCTGAGTCTGGGGTTTTAACGGGCTTCAGAGGGGAGGAAGTGCATATTGATTTGTCAATGGGTGGCCATGGGTGGGCCCAGAAAAAGCACCATAAGTTATCGCTCTGGTCTATGGAACTGGCATCCTGGCCCCTAGGCTTCAGGCCATCTTTGACTTTTAGCTGGGGTTTCACCAAAGACCCACTCCCTTCCATAGAGGAGACTATTTGCCTCCTGCCTCCTTCAACCTCCTGTCCACAGCACCCACAGGGCCTAGGTTGTTTGTGCCAAGGGGCATCTGCAGGCCTGTGACAAGCTGCCCTCAGGCCCCTCTCAGTCTCCCTCCTGTGCTCTTTAGGGCCCAAAGTCTGGAGGGGGCTGAGGCAGCAGGCAGCTGGTGTGTCAGTGCCACTACAAGAGTGCTCACACCCGGCCAGGTTGTGACAGCACGAAGACTTGACCACAACTTTGCTCTGAAATTGGAGTGGGCACTAGGAATGGGGAGAGGCCAGGCAGTGGGAGCAGGCACTCCTGAGCCTCTAGGGGTGGGAGGGGGTGTGCTTCCTAGGCCCCCCGCTAAGAGCGCAGGGATCACTAGGCTTGCAGCTGCGGCTGTGCAGCTGCAGCTGTGCCCAGGAGGTTGGGGTACCCACCCCTCTGACTCAGAAGGGGGCAGGGCTCCTGCTTGTTCCCAGCTCTCACTGGCTCCATGGAACATGAAGCTCTGGTCGCACCTCCACCACTGCAGCCGGAATCATGGCAGTGGCAGCTCCAGATGGGCCACTATCAGTACATACAACATTGCTTTATGTAACTTTTCTAAATCTTAAAATCCATTTGAGTTTTAAGGGGCAGTTTGTAATTTCCTTTACATAAATTTGCTTATTTTACTTGATGAGACTGTAATCTCCCTATAAATTAGGACTATGGACTACATCTATTATAATAACCATTTTATTTTAGTTGATTAGTTGAGTATCTAACACTGAAAAAATCATTGAACAAACATTAAATCAAAAGTTAGTTAATTAATGGGTACTCCTTGATATCATCTAAGAATTGATTGGAATTGTGTCCATTTATCAATTGATTAATGACAATTCAACTTTCTGATGGTAATTTCATTAAGAAACTCCTAGAAAATTGTCCTAATTTCCAACTTATGCCAATGAGAGAAAAAGGAATCATGCACTCTCTCCAATTCGATGTAGCTCGTCACTCTAAGCATCTTCCTGATCGAATTCTAATTGCAACTGTCTTTTTCTAAAATGTCTTCTATTTTGGTACTAGATATGCATGGAGAAATAGTAAGTTTTAACTTTCTGAGGACAGCTGGGTTTTATTAACTTTACTGAAAGTTATTTATCTAAAAATAACATCATCAGAAAATATGACTGATCTTTTGAACACTTTTGACTAATTTACTGATGTTCCAGTGAGGAATAAAATTTTCTGCATGCTAGCTTGCTATAATTAACCTTAAAATTTAAAAAATATTTTGATATTAAAAATAAAACTAGAGTGTATTTTTGTAAGCATGCTTCTTATTAAAATGTATGATAAACTGTTTCCTTTCAGTAAATGGAAGTCTGACAGAAAAACATGTTTATAAGCACGCATTGAGAATATGTCATTAAGACATGTGTTATTAAAACATTCAATTACCACATATTTCTTTGAGAAACAGCTAGTTCTTTGCTGTTTCTATGATGCTCAACTTCTATTTGCTTTTATATTATTTTAAAACAGATATCTACTGAGGGATATAATTCTGAAATGAATATTAACACCTAGAATAATTATGCTAGGATTTTAATTATTGTTTTAATATTTTATTAGAATTACTATTACTACTATTGTTATTTTGCACATGAGATGCAAAAGAAACAATAAGATTCTATTACCTATCAGTCCATCATAATTAGTTTTGGGCAAATGGCTATGTAACTGAGCAGCTTGACTTCAAAATGCATTTTTAAACATTTTTTTTCCTCTTTTTTCCCTAGTCTCAAGACATAACCTTGAAGCAAACTGCAGAAGCCTTTTCTCTTTAACATTAAAACAGACTCCACGTATCTCACTTTCCCATGTATACTCCCTTCACATTTATCTAACTGTATGCTAGTATCTAATTATGTGTTTACTTGGAACTTTTCTGGGCTAATCTTGAGACAGACAGACCAAGCCTGGAGACCCAGATGCAAAATTCCAGATAAAACCTCAAGGCGGATAGTCAACATCTTGACCACTGTAGAGGTGATGCCAGCCTGCACTCAAGGTGGACTGAAGAAATACAAACCCTTATACCCAGCACAACTCCTGCATGCCTCTTATATCAAGTCCCCACTTTTTAAAATCTTGCCTTCTCCCTAGAAATTTGAAGTGGCTACTTTGGATGGGAATCTGGCTACTTCCCCATTGCTAGTTTTGGCTGATAAAGTCACATACTTTCTACCGTACCTCACTCTCATCACTGGACTCTCCAAGTGGTGAGCAGCTGGACCTCTGTTTTGTTACAGCTACTTAAGTGTTGAAGCCTATCAAATTAACTAAACATTATTAAAATTAGAGAATATATACGTAAGACATGTTCTCACAGCGTTTTTTGGAAAAAAAGGGAGTTAGTGTGATATGTAGTAATCATGATGCTATGGTCATCTCTGAGATTAATAAAGATTAAGGTGTTTGATGTTATAATGCCCAGTTTTGGTAAGATGTTAGAAAACAAATACTCTTAAACACTGTTAGCGGGAGTATATCTATTTTGGGGAGGGCCATTGCATGGCAATAATCATTACTAGTGGACATACCCTGAGCTCTAATAATTCTACTAGAGATTTGTCATACTGATATTCTCCCATAGGAGGGCCAAGGAGATAGATTTATATATATGTAGGTATAGTGTGTATGTTATTTGTTTTTGTGTGTATACTTGATTATTCATAGAAAATATCTGGATGTATAAATAAAGATAAGAAATGGGTTGTGGAGAAGACTTTCTTTCTGTGTAATTAAACATACATTTTTAAACAATGCAATAAACTTTAGTGAAAATATAATGCAACTTTCAAAAGTATTTTTAGAAAAGGAATGTTTAATGTGGGTCAATGAAACATTTTAAATAACAATAAATCCTCAGAAAACAGAGAAAAAAGATCAATGTAAATGGCATGCCATATTTCTTTTTAAAAATATTTTTATTTACCTGCTTATATGCATGCATACTTTAGTAGAACTGGAAATGTGCTTTCAGTACTGAAATGTCTATAAAGAAATGGGCATTGTTAGAAGTATTATTAAATCATTTTTAATTTGTAGTATTTGTAATGAGGTAACTGCCTGCTTTTCCTATGTTAATTCAATGTAAATGCAAGATATTTATTTTTATTTTATTTATTTATTTTTAGATTTTATAGAGATGGGCTTTCTCTATGTTGCCCAGGTTATTCTTGAACTCTTGGGCTCAACTGATCTGCCTAACTCAGCCTCCTAAAGTGCTGGAATTACAGGCATAGGCCACCACACCCAGCCATAATATGTCTATTTTAAAAACTGTAAATTTTTTATTAATTTTTATTTTTATTATGGCCACTAAAATGCTATTTATTTCACTATATCTACTAACATTTTAGTAAGCCATGTTCTAATTTCATTGTGATTTGTGGCTATTTTTTCTTTACAAATTTTCAAGCAATTCATGTTTATTATTTTACTTAATGAAACTCTGATTTTCCATGAAAATAGTCAAGCAGTATTTACTATGTCTATGACAGCAAAAAATAAACCCCACATCCTAAAAGTCTCAAGACATAATTCTCATCATCATAGTTATAGCAGTAATATAAAACCTCAGAAAATGATAGTGTCTTCTCCATAAAGAGATCAGTCTAATACTTTAATTCATCAAGTCTATATCCTAAGATTTGACATTTGTTTGGGGGAATGGGATTGGCTATTAAATATACACACAAATCTTACAGAAAGAAAATTTGCATATGTCCTGTATTTCCACAGTCTCACAAAACACAATTATCCTGTCATAATGAAAAATAAAATAAAACAACTTAAAAACCCAGAAGGTCCACAGCAGGACAAATTCTCATTGTTAATAATACAAATCCCAAATATTTGTATCATATAGAAGATTGAGAATATAAAGGTTTAGGTCTCTCCAGTGTTAAAACTTCATAGCTCACTGAATTGTTAAGAAAAAGGGAATGAAAATCACCTTTCACACTAAATCAGGTTTGTACCACAGCTTTAAGACATAAAAACAAAGGATAAGTTAAAAGGGAGAAGTGTCCTAAATATCTTTCTTAAAAAAATAAAATGCATGGATTCCTTCTCTCATTCTTTTATCTGAGTTTTCCCCACAAACAAGGAGACAGGAGACTTGACCAGAGCAAGAAAGCTGCTGGGAGCTAGTGGTCTGTAGGTGACAAAGGGAAGCATGGTGGGGTGTGGGGTGGGGATTGAATTCTCCAGCCTAGTGCTTCCCTTTGCATTTAGCCTACTCTAGTGTGGGTCTGAACCAAAATGCAGAAAGCTGTCATCCCTCCTCTCTTCATTGTTCAGTAGTCTTATACTTTCTTCTTCCTCTTCTGGTCTTCCTTTTTGATTTTTTTTTTTAATTGCATTTTAGGTTGTGGGCTAAGAGGAAAGCTTTTCGTCCTTGTATTGTAGAATAACAAAGGAAGAGGGAGCCTATCAAAATGCTCTGGAAACTCTGGAAAGATTTTGCCACGTTAGAAAGTTGACATCTTGGTATCTCCTCATAGTCTTCTCAATTTCCTCTGAATATCTGAATACTCTTGGTATAAATTATTTCTATTGTCTGTCCATCTCTGGCCAACCCCTGCCAAAACCCCCGCTGATCAGGCCCCCTGCCCCTGCCAGTGTGTGTATGTGTCCATGGCTTTCCAGGGGAATGTGTGCATGTTTCTGAAGCAGGATCCACTGAAAGAAACAGACCTCTCAGACACCGAACTAGGAAGGAAGAGGTGTTTTGTTACGGCCCGCGAGAGAGGAGACATGCTTTGTCTAACTGCCAAGCTCGCCTAACAAAGAGAAGCTCTGCCTTTATATAGGCTTACACTCTAGATATTACACCTGAAAGGATCTTAGGTTTACAGCCTTAGAAATTACAAGTGAAAGGGTCTTGGGCTTACAGATTTAGAAATTACATCTGAAAGGGTCTAGGTTGATGGAGGAGTGGAGTGGGGGTTTGATCTTGTTTAAAAACAATGTCTTCCAGAGAGATTCCCCCATACAATGCCTGCTCAGGTGGCAAAATCTTTCCAGAGTTTCCAGAGCATTTTGATAGGCCCCCTCTTCTTTTGTTATTCTACAGTACAAGGACGAAAAGCTTTCCTCTTAGCCCACTCCAATGCCAGTCACAGTCATACATCATCTTCCTGCCATCCTGAGCCATTATTTTGCATCTTGACAATAATAGTCCTGAGGTGCAATGGGAGAAAATTGAGTCCTAAAGTTTTATCAGAAACAAGCAAACAAAAACTAAGGTCTATGAATCAAACATCACAGATAAGAGGGTGCCTATTTTTCCACAAAACACTGACAAGCACCTCAGGAGAGGTATAAAACCACTGTGTAAAATCATTTGCACAGTACTGATCTGGCTGAGATTATCTCTATGTCTTCTAATGGTGATCAGCATCATTTAGAAGAAAAAGGAAGTAAAGAATTTGCCACTTTCCTACCCTTATTTGAAATTTGAGCCAGGTTTTGTGGAAATTTGCGGTTGAAGAAATCCTTTTCTTTCTTTAAGGCTCATTGTCCTTAAGCTGTTTTGGCTTTTTCCACCAGATCTCACCCTTTTCTTTGTTATTTATGGTTATTTCAGACATCCTGCTACCAACTCATTTGGATTAGGAGCTTGCTGGTTTAGTATTTAGTGCTTTGAGGCTGAAAATCGACAACTAAAATCAGTGGTTCCAGGAACCCACCAACATTGTAATTTTCACCCTCAATGTGGGTGATACCCACATTTCAGGGAATTCATTGCCTTCCTAAATAATGTTTTCCCTGTCTTCAAATGTTCCATAGTGCAAACATATCAAATGCTTTCTTTAAAATGCATTTTATCTATGTATCAGATATCAAACATCAGCTATATTTCATTTTAAAGTTTGACTCTAATAGCATTTTCTCCTATAAAATGTACATACAGAACATAACTCAGAAGGCATGAACTCCAGTTACAAAAAAAGTCATCTACAACTTATTTAAAATTACACACTTGTCAAATATTTCAGAATCTAATTCAATTTATCTTCCATTTAAGCCATTTGAAAAGGGCAAATATAAAATGTTTAATTCAAGATGAATTCAGGGCATTGCAAACTGTCAGCAGATGGAGCCATTTTGTAACATACACTTACAATTTTTTCAACTAGGAAAGCAGACTAAAAAATTGTTTAATATCTTAACTACATTCTTGTTTCATAAGAGGATGATTAAAATTCACCTTAAAAAGTTTACTTATCTATAATTTAGAATACTATTTATTATATGTTTTCTTCTAAGTGTTTGCCATAAATATGCTAACATAAAAACTGACTTCTAATCATAATAGTGGTTTGAGACAAATAAATAGGAAATTTAAGTTTGAAAACAAAATGTTGTATCGTATCCATGCAATGAAAAAGCACATACACCTAGTTCTATTCACACACAAAATATAACACAAGGAAAGAAATTCTTCTCCTTTTACAATAATTCCTACAGTCAACACAAGCATGTTTCTCTTTTGATTTTGGACTATATGAAGTTTCCATTTTGATTTTCCAAAAGTAAAACCTTTTGGAAATCAAAGTTGCTGGATTAAAGAACTAGGAGGAGCAATTAGAAAGTATTCTCAGCATCTAAAATTAGCTTTTCACCTAATTGGCAGTAAACATACTTTTCCATAGGCGGGGAAAGAAGAAAGATGCTGGCTTAAAAGGTAACTTTGATTTTAATTTCCTATTTCTTCAACCCCTTAGAAGTTTTCAACCTTAACTGTGTTCCAACCTTCAGCTCTGTATCACCAGTCAACTCCACAGTGTAATTTGGAGGAATAATTAGAGAACTGGCCAGAGTAATTATTTTATGCTGATTGATTACATATATGGTTCATCATTTATTGATTCCTCAGCATACTCTACAGAGCAGTAATTTTGCACGTTCCTGTCTTTTCTTAAATCCTTTATTTAACTTTAATTGGAGGTGAAATTCCATCATGCATTTTACAGAAAAATAGAATGTTAACATTGATTACTACTATCAGCATAACCCTCTGCTTAATATTTGTGTCATTCATTCATTTAAATGCCTACTATGTGAGAAGTGCTGTGTTTTACATCTGCTATTTCAATTACATTGCACAAAAAAGTCCACTGCCTATATACGTCCATATTCTCCATCTTGCAAATGAGAAAACTGAATCTTAAAGAGGTTATTTGCCCAAAGTCAAACGGATTAAGAGTAGAAAGCAAAAGGGATATGGGAATTAGAGGTAAGCACTCTGCTTCATGCAGACATTCAGAGATCCAGGCCCTGCCATCTTCAATCCTTAACTCTCAAGATCACCAAGAACATCAAAATCCAGCTGTCAGATAAGGGAATGGAGAAATTATAGATTTGTGGACTATGCTTGGAAGTTGAAACTGGCTTATATTACTTCCGTTTATGTTCTTCAGGCCAGAACTCAATCACTAGGCCACATCTAACTGCAATGGAGAGTGGAAAATTGAGTCAAGCTTTGTACTCAGGAGGAAAGAGAAGTGGCTAGAGAGTGCTCCCAAAGGTCCAGCCCAGTGTCCCTCAGCAGCTGTAGCCATGGCTCAAGCGGGTCCATGTGTATCTCACGCCACTGCTCTGTGTAGCTGGAGCTACTGTACGGAATGCCTCTAGAGAAAAGTCATGGGACCAAAGCCACTGCAGAGAGTCTCCACTGGGGCAATGCCTAGTGGAGCCGTGAAACTGGAGTCACCCCCACAACCTTAGAACTACAAAGTGACCAGTATGCAACACAAGTCTGAGAGAGCTGTAGGAAAAAGACTCCAACTTGTGAGAGTCGCTGCATGGGCTGCTCCCAGCAAGGTTATACGGTCAATGCAGCCTGAGGACTTGATGACCCAACCCCTCTCCCAATGTGTGTACAAGGTGGCACATGGAATGAGGGATTATGCTGGAGTCTTAAGATTTAATGTTGTCTACCCTGTTGAGTGTTGGCCTTTCTTCCTGCCGATTTATCGCTTTTGGAATGAGAATATCTATCCTATACCTGTCTCAACATGGTATTTTGTAAGCAAGTAACTTCTTTTGATTTCATAGGCTCACAATTAGAGGGGCATTTGCTTCAGGATGCATTATGTCTTGAGTCTCACTGATATTGGATTTGGATAAGACCCTGGACTTTAGAGTTGATGCTAAAATGAGTTACGACTTCTGAGGCTATTGGACAGAAATGGATGCATTTTGCATGGAAGGAGGACTTGAATTTTAGGGGCTAGGGTTGCAATGCTATGGTCTGAATGTGTCTCCACAATTTCATGTGCTGGGAATTTGTTCCCCAACACAACACTGTTGAGAGATGGGACATTTAAAAGGTGATTAGGTCACAAGGGCAGAGCCCTTATGTATGGATCAATGTCACTATCACAAGAGTGAGTTTGTTCTATACTTGAGTCTGGCCCCATCTTGCCCTCACTTTTGCATTATGTTGTGCATGCCTTCTTGCCATATGAAGCCTTCTTCCATGTTACAATGCAGCAAAAGCCCTCACAAGATGCAGCCCCTTGATCTTGGACTTCTCAGCAGCCAGAACTGTGAGCCAAATAAATTTCTGTCCATTATACTCAGTCTGCAGTGTTCTTTTATAATAGCACAAAATGGATTAAGACCGTGACAAATCTGGAATATAAACTAAATGTGCCTACATGCAGCATCTAAGCCATTAATCGTTACGTTTTGCTTCTTCTCTAGATTGTTGAGAAACAAATTCTACACTAGTGTCATCTAATATGTTATAATCCCAGCATATATGAAGACTTCAAAATCATTTTAAAAGAGGTGAATTTCTGTTTGCATGCGAAATGTCAAAGCATATATTCAAGGAATTATAAATGTTTTATATATTTCTTAATGAGCATTATTATGGCTGGAGAGACAATGACGTTATTATTCATTGATTCCATCACTATTCTCTTTGATGTTACAGCTTCTATAAAACTCAGGCTAATAACTATACCTTCTTCTTTTACCACATACAATTGTTTCTCTTTATACAGGGTTTAGGGTAGTGATGCTAAAGGCTTAGAGCGAACAACACATTTACAAATTATTCTGTCGGGGGAAAAAGTCTTCTGTGCATGGCTTATATATCATCAAACTCAAAAACAATGTTGCTTTTCCTTACTTATCTGTAAAAATCCTGATATAACGAGATATTCATGATGAAGTACAGATTCAGTTACTGCACTCATGACACTGATCTCAGGTTGTTTAATCAAATATTAAAATCTAGGCATTTTATTACAAATGACAAAATAAGGACACAAAACGTAAGTATAACAGAAGGGGAAAGAAATTAAAAGAAACACTAAATTTTATAATGATTGGAAGGAATAGCACACTCACATTTTAAATTTCCTGAAAGAAAAAAGAAATGCGTATGGTTAATAATGAAAAAGATGTTATTGAAAGCACCTAACTTGTATCTTTTAATAGTCTACCAATTAATATGTGCTATGCGTTTACTAGAAACTCAAAAATGTATATGTGGGTGGATTAGCTACCAAACCAACAGCAAGCAATGGGTGCTTCTATCATCTAAGTACTAGAAAGCAGAGTTTATCATCTTGTAGTGCATATATAGACCCCTTGTTTATCTCCACGTATTGTTTGGGCTGATGCAAAAAGTAAGTCTTACAAAAACATGTGCTGTTTTCTCATCATGTATTTTCCACTGCTGATTTGAATCTGCAATAAAAATTAAAAGTCACCTTTAATATACCCACAGTAATGTTTAACTTATGTGAAAATAGCAAAATTCTTTTTGTTGTTGTTGTTTTATGTTGTTTTTGCTTTGTTATTGTCTTGTTTTGTTTTAGTGAGAACCATCAGCAAAATAAGTGTTCTTATAGAAGTTTGGTTTATTTAATTCTTATTAGGGGCTCTGTAGTTCAAAGATAAGTAAAAAGCATTCTCTATGTTTTCACATCATATTCTCTGCCTGATGCAGATTGGTTTTTTAGCTTCCTTTGATTCTTTTAATGATTTTACAATTAAATTCTGTCTATAAATGTGGTTTGATGCTTTAACCTGCAGACATGTAAATGGTCCTTATCAAAGTAACCAGTATCACTGCCACCATCCTATAATTCTTAGGTCACAAGTAGAAGAAACAAAAGGTTCTATGAGCAGCCAAATGAAATATGGAGACTTACTACATAATTTTCCAACCTATTCACATTTCCCATAGATCAAAGTATATGGACACAGTCTGATGTCAAAGTTACTATTAGCTATGTTGCTTAGAGTTGCATTTCCCAAACTTGTATGTTCACGAGAACTGGAAGCTTTCACAGCTACTACATCAGCATCTATAGGGGAGCCACCTGGACATCAATATGTTTAATAAGCTTACCAAGTGGTTCTTATGAGCAGGCAAATATGAAACATTGTAGGTTAGTATATAAAACTAGCAATTTGAAAATGGTCCTTTATTATCTCTGTATTGCTCAACTTTCTCTTACTCTGCAATCACAAACATTAACACTAACACTAACGCCAACCATTTGTCCCACACATGTGTGATATTCTTCTGACATACATTGTTGAGACTAAAACTACTGTACTACATAGTTGGGAAAAAATATTCTATATTCTGGATATGGTCATATTACTTATGTATTGACAGTGAGATATCTTACATTACCTGATTCATCGATTGTCTTCAATAGAGGTGACTGAATTTGGCAGATATATTCATATTTTGATTTTGTGACAATTTATTGAAGACATTTAAAAATATCTGAGATAGGCAGCTTACCCATCTGACACTGGGTTAGGAATCCCAGAGCCTTGTCCTCCCACTCAAACCAGCAGGCCATGAGACAAACTCAGAACTGTGGGACTCTGAGGATAATAAACTTGGAAACACTGCCTTGTGAAATAAACATCATGCTTTATTCAAATTGCCACACACTGTCAAAAAGTACTTATTTCACTTTTTTACATTCTCCATATAAAATATGAAGGATTATATTAAATAATTAAACTAGGTGGTTAGCATTAATTATAATGTTTTGAACACGATTCAATTTAGATTTCAATTTGCTTCAGTAAAACATAGCACTAATATATGTTCTGTTATGTTATACATGTTGAAATGCTAATACACACACACACTTGATTTACCATTTGAATTACATAATGTGAAGTATAATCTTTTATTTGCTTAAAGCAAAGTTGAAATTTAAAACTGATAGCAGATTATTAAAAAATATATATACAATCAGTTCTCTGTATCCATGATTCTTGGAATAAACAACTACAGATTGAAAATAAACAGAAAAAATTCCACAAAGTTCCAAAAAACAAAATGTGAGTTTTCTGCACACCAAGTACTATGCTGAGTCTACATAAAAAAAGTAATCTATAGGCATTGTATTAGGTGTTGTATGTAATCTAGAGAGGATTTAAATTATATGGTACAACATACATAGATTATACACAAATATTATACTATACTCATAGATTTTAGTAGCCATGTGGGGGATCCTAGAACCAATCCTGCATGAAGAACAAGGGACCAATATGCAATAAAATCATATTTTTAAACATTAAAAAAAATTATATTGCAATTGATCGATAAAATTTTATTTGTTTACTATGTACAACACATTGTTTTGAAGTATATATGCATTGTGGAATGACTAAATCTAGTAAATAACATACACATTTTATCATATAGTATCATTTCTTTGGTGAGAACATTTTACTCTCTACATTTTTCACGGATGCAAAATACCATTAACTATAGTTGCCATGTTGTAAGATAAATCTCTTGAACTTACTCCCTCTATCTAACTGAAATTTAATACTTGTCTTTCTGTGCCTGGTTTATTTCATTTAATATAACGTCCTCTAGGTCCATCCATGCTGCCAAAAGTGACAGCATTTTCTTCATTTTTATGGCTAAATAATATTTCATTATGCTTATATACCACATTTTCTTCATCCATTCATTTATTGATGGACACTTAGGTTGATCTCATACCTTGGGTATTATAAATAATACTGGAAATAAACATGGGAGTGCAGCCATTTTTTTCTATCTCTTCAACATACTGATTTTATTTCCTTTAGGATTGCTGGATCACACAATGATTCTATTTTTTATTTTTTTTAAAAAGCCTTTTTGTTGTTTTCCATAATAGCTATACTAATTTAGATTTCTACTAATATGGTGCAAAGGTTTCCTTTTCTCCATATTCTGTCCAACACTTATCTTTTGTCTTTTTGATAATAGCCAATCCGACTGGTGTGAGGTGATATCTCATTGCGGTTTTAATTTGCATTTCTCTGATGATTAGTGATATTGATCATTTTCTCATACATCTGTTGGCCTTTTATATGTCCTCCAGGGGAGAAGATCCATGACACTGGTCTGAAAATTAATGTTTTAGAATATGACCCCAAAAGCACAGGCAACAGGAAAAAAAACAAAAAACAAAAAACAAAACAAAACAAAAAAACAGACAAATAGGATTACATGATACTTATATGCTTCTTCACAGCAAAGGAAATAATCAACAAGGTAAAGAGACAACCTACGAAATGTGAGAAAATATTTGCAAACTATACATCTTATAATGGGATAATACCCAAAATATATAAGGAACTCAAACAACTCAATAGCAAAAATAAATCACTCGATTAAAATATGGACAAATGACCAGAGTAGACATTTCCCAAAAGAAGTATACAAATGGCCAACAGGTATATAATAAACAAACTCCACCCCTCCCCGCCGCCCTGTCCCCGCACAAAGGATGTGGGGTTAAACTTTAATTATGAGAACTTTAGTTCAGAAATATGTCTATAGTACTGATAAGGAAGACGAAGAGATTGGTATTGAAGGCTGCTAAAGTCTCTCCTTGTAAACAAATATATTCTTAGATACAGAAGCTTGGAGAAACTGCTCAGTCTCTACATGATTACTCTATATTTGCTGAGACTTTGTACTTCTTCACTTTTTACCACTCATGCCCTTCCCCCTTCAAGAAGCATAGCTACTATTTGCCTAGTTTTGGATGGTCACATGTATTGTATGTTGTTGCTTGTGTATGGTGATTGCTATTTGCCACTTAATATTTAATTGTCTGCTTTTTCTTAGAAACAAAACCTTAATACCATACAGAGAGGCAATATGCCCAAACAGAAGAACACATTTCTGGTCTAGTCCACACTAGCATGTCCATATAACTCTCTTTGTGTGATATCTGGGAAGGCTAAATGAAGCTGCTTCTGCCAAGAGGAAGACCCTTTTGTGTTTGCCACATTCTTCTTATTATTTGCTGGAAGGCTGAAGCTTGAGAAACCATCTTAGAAGATGAGGTAAGTACATTGATAAAAGCCATACTCTGAGAATGGTAGAGAAGAAAGATTAAAAGAGTCTGCCTCCCTGAAAACTTTTTAAGACTGAAAGACAGCCCCTAATTATCTACATCCAGATTTTTTTGTGTGTGGGAGAATAAACATTAATTTTTATTCTAGATTTTCTGTTATATGCACTGAATGTAATCCAATTTATATATCATTTTATTCTGATGTCATCACACATTATATCAGCTAGGAATTCTCTATGCTAAATACTGCAAATTAACTGCACAAGGGTTAAGCTTTACTCAACCTAGTATAAATTAGGGTCAGATAAAAATTTCAACTTCCCTGTTTTGTTCTAAATTTTCTCCTTCCATTCACTCTTTGTCGTATTGTTTTTTAATTTGTTCTTGAGGTCTCTTTCATGATATTGTCCATAAACTCTAGCCCTGCCCTGATGGGGCTCTAAGGCTGTGAATGTTCACAGTGTGTCCTCTACAGGATACTTCTTTATCGTGGTGAACAGCCTAACACCTATGTGTTCAACTCATGACTAGGTGTCCCTCTCACAAAAAACTTGTTTATTCTGGCAAATGTCATTATGGCTTTTGTGTTACCTGTGTTCAATTTATTCTTATCAAGATAGCCACTCCCTAAAAGAGCCCTGACTATGAATAAAGTTAGGTTCAAGAGTGTTGGGCAGGTGAGACCTAGAAGAGGCAATTCAACAAAACATGTAAAATAACAAAAGCAAAATAATACTCAAAAATCCCAGAAAGAAGAGGGCAGTATGCCTTGCAGGGCCAATGGGAATGGGGCAGACATGTGGGAAATGCAAGAGAAGAAGGGACCTGAGGGCAGGAGATTTTACTGGGATACAAGGTGTGTTACTCAAGCAGGAATTTTTGTTGTTGTTGTTGTTGTTTTGTTTTGCTTTGGTGTGAGGCAGTCCAATTGGTGGCTTTAGAGTAAGGAGGCACGAATTCCATGGAGGCATGTTATGGCTGAGAAGTGGTCACTGAGGCATATCTATGCAGTTCGTGCAGATTGTAGTGGTCAATAGGGCAAATAAAATTAGGTTGTATCTTGCTGCCCTATTGGGAATTGGTCACCAGGAGGTAGTTGTGTGAGGCAGCCATCTGGACTATGTACACTGAAGAACCAGGAGAAGGCAGAGAACTGGAAACTGTGTCAAGGACGACTAAGCCATATTTCTGGTATGAGAAAGTTAGACCTATATTTAAAATGGATATTGAGGAAACATAAACTTATAGGAATTCACTATACTTCTCAAGTTATTGCACTCTGACTTTACTCCCTATTTCTAAAACCTGTCTGTCAAGGTAATAATTGATTTTCTAATTATATTTCCATAGTATTTGCTTATGTCTTATTTAATCACTCTATGGCATTTGATATGTTAATTATAATCCCTTCTAATGGAACTTACTCTTGGTTTAGGTACTTGCAGTATCCTAGTTTGTTTATTACTTTTTTTTTCCAAGACGATGTCTTGCTGTGTCACACAGGCTGGAGTGCAGTGGCATAATCTCGGCTCTCTGAAATCTCTGCCTCCTGGATTTAAGCAATTCTCCTGCCTCAGCCTCCCAAGTAGCTGGAATCACAGGTGCCTGCCACCGTGCGCCCAGTTAATTTTTGTATTTTTAGTAGAGACAGGGTTATACCATTGTTGGCCAGGCTGGTCTCAAACTCTTGACCTCATGATCTGCCCACCTCACCCTCCTAAAGTGCTGGGATTACAGGCATGAGCCACTGTGCCTGGCCCCTTTATTTCTTAAATTACCCCAAGACTTCTTCACCTTCTCTTCCCTAATTCTTTTTATTGGCTATCTATTGTGCCTCTGCCATCCTCTCCACTCACCTTTATTTTATTTTATTTCATTTTAATTTTTTTTGGAACAGGTGGTTTTTTATTATATGGATAAATACTTTAGTGGTGATTTCTGAGATTTTTATGCACCCATCACCCAAGCAGTGTGCACTGTAGCCAATACGTAGTCTTTTATCCTTCATCCCACTCCCACTCTTCCCCTGCAAGTCCCCAAAGTCCATTATATCATTCTTATGTCTTTCCATCCTCATAGCTTAGCTCTTACTTATAAGTGAGAATATACAATATTTGGTTTACCATTCCTGAGGTACTTCACTTAGAATAATGGTCTGACACCATCCAAGTTGTTGCAAGTGCCATTATTTCATTTTTTATGACTGAGTAGTATTCCATGATGTATATATACCACATTTTCTTTATCCACTTGTTGGTTGATGGGCATCTAGGTTGATTCCATATTTTTGCAACTGCAAATTGTGCCGCTATAAACATGCATGTGCAAATGTCTTCTTCATATAATGCTTTATTTTCCTTTGGGTAGATACCTAGTAATGGGATTGCTGGGTCAAATGGCAGTTCTCATTTTAGTTCTTTAAGGAATCTCCATACTGTTTTCTATAGTGGTTGTACTAGTTTACATTCCTGCCAACAGTGTAAAAGTGTTCCCTTTTCACCACATCCATACCAACATCTATTATTTTATGATTTTTAAGATTATGGCCATTCCTACAGAAGCAAAGAGGTATCTCATTGTGGTTTTAATTTGTATTTTTCTGATAATTAATGATATTGAGCAATTTTTCATATGTGTTGGATATTTGTATAACTTCTTTTGAGAATTGGCTATTCAAGTACTACTTTGTCCACTTTTTGATGGGATTACTTGTATTTTTCTTGGTAATTTGTTTGAGTTCCTTGTAGAATCTGGATATTAGTCCTTTGTCAAATGTATAGTTTGCAAGTATTTTCTCCCACTATGTGGGTTGCTTGTTTACTCTGCTGATTATTCCTTTGCTGTGAAGAAGCTTTTTAATTGAATTATGTCTCATTTATTTATTCCTGTTTTCATTGCATTAGGTTTTGGTTTCTCATTAGGTGATGAATTCTTTGCCTAAACCAATATCTATAAGAGTTTTTTTCCTGTGTTATCTTCTAGAATTGTTATGATTTCAGGTCTTAAAGTATTTATCCTTCCTGAGTTGATTTTTGTGGAAGGTAAGAGAAGAGAATCCAGTTTCATTCTTCTATGTGTGGCTTGCCAGTTATCCCAGCATCATTTATTGAATAGGGTGTCATTTCCCAATTTATGCATTTATATGGTTTTTCAAAGATCAGTTGTCTCTAAGTATTTGGCATTATTTCTGGGTTCTCTATTCTGCTCCGTTGGTCTATATGACTATTTTTATGCAAGTACTATGCTATTTTAGTAACTATAGCCTTGTAATATAGTTTGAAGTCAGGCAATGTGATGCCTACAGATTTGTTCTTCTTGCTTAATATTACTTTGGCTTTGTGGCTTTTTGT
The DNA here is from genome assembly GCF_030222135.1 of Aotus nancymaae. NCBI lineage: Eukaryota > Metazoa > Chordata > Mammalia > Primates > Aotidae > Aotus > Aotus nancymaae. The sequence goes on along the minus strand of NW_026988415.1, from coordinate 57,122,245 downwards.
TTGTTCCATGTGAATTTTAGAATTTTTTTTTTTTAGTTCTGTGAAGAATGACAATGGTATTTTGATGGGAATTGCATTGAATCTGTAGATTTCTTTTGGCATTATCATTATTTCTACAATATTCATTCTACCCATTCATGAGCAGGGATGTGTTTCAACTTGTTTTTTTGTGTCATCTATGATTTCTTTCAACAGTGTTTTGTAGTTCTCCTTGTAAGGATTTTTCACCTCCTCTGATAAGTACACTTCAAAGTATTTTCTTCTCATTAGTTTTATTTTTGCAGCTGTTGTAAAAGGGATTGAATTCTTGATTTGTTTCTCAGCTTGGTTCTTAGTGGTGTATGGCAGTGCTTCTGATTTGTATACATTAATTTTACTGAAACTTTACTGAGTTCATTTATCAGACCTAGGAACTTTTTAGATGAGTCTTTTGGGTTTTCTAGGTAGGCAGTCATATCATCGGTGAACAGTGACAGTTTGACTTCCTATTTTCTGACTTGGATGCCTTCTTTTTTCTTTCTCTCTCGTCTGGTTGCTCTGGCTAGGACTACCAGTACTATATTGGATAGAAGTCATAAAAATCGGCATCCTGGTCTTTTTCCAGTTCTCAGGGGGAATGCTTTCAACTTTTCCCCATTCAGTATGATATTGGCTGCAGATTTGTCATTGATGGCTTTTCTTACTTTGACTTATGTCCCTTTAATGCCAATTTTACTGAGAGTTTTTATCATATAGGAATGCTGGATTTTGTCAAATGCTTTTTCTGCATCTATTGAGATAATAACGTAATTTTTGTTTTTAATTCTTTTTATGTGATGTATATTTATTGACATGCATATGTTAAATTGTCCCTGAATCCTTTGTATGAAACCTACTTGATCACGATGTATTATCTTTTTGATATGCTGTAGGATTTGGTTACCTAGAATTTTGTTGAGGATTTTTGCATCTATGTTCATCAGAGATATTAGTCTGTAGTTTTTTTGTTTTGTTTTGTTTTTTGCTATGTCTTTTCTTGATTTTGGCATTTAGGTGATACTGGCTTCATATAATGATTTAGGGAGGATTCCCTCTTTCTCTTATCTTTAAGAATTGTTTAAGTAGGATTGCTACCAATTCTTCTTTAAACGCCTGATATAATTCAGCTGTCAATCCACCTGTTCCTGAATTTTTTTTGTTGACAAAAATTTTTATTTTATTTTTTTGAGACAGAGTTTCATTTTTATTGCCCAGGCTGGAGTGCAGTGGCACGATCTCAGCTCACTGCAACATCCACTTCCTGGGTGCAAGCAATTCTCTTGCCTCAGCCTCCTGAGTAGCTGGGATTACAGGTACCCACCATCATGCCCAGCTAATTTTTATATTCTTAGTAGAGACAGGATTTCACCATGTTGGCCAGACTGGTTTTGAACTCCTGACTTCAGATGATCCACTCACCTCAGCCTCCCAAAGTTCTGGGATAACAGGCGTGAGCCACCGCGCTGGGCTGGCAATTTTTAAATTACTGTTTCAATCTTGCTACTTCTTTTTGGTCTATTCAGAGTTTCTTCCTGATTTAATCTAGAAGAGTTATATATTTTCAGGAATTTATTTCTCTGCTCCAGATTTCTACTTTGTATGCATAAAGGTGTTTATGGTAGCCTTGACTGATCTTTTGTATTTCTGTGGTATCAGTTGTAATATCTCCTATTTTGTTTCTATTAATTATTGAGCTTATTTGGATCTTCTCTCTTTTTTCATAGTCAATCTCACCAATGGTATATCACATTTGTTTATCTTTTCAAAGAACTAGCTTTCTGTTTCACTTATTTGGGCATTTTTGTTTCATTTTTATTTAATTCTGCTCTTTTTTATTACACTGGGTTTGTATTTGGTTTGTTCTTGTTTCTTTAGTTTCTTAATGTGTGAAATTAGGTTGCTATTTATGCTCTTTCACACTTTTTGATGTACACATTTAATGCTATGAACTTTCCTTTTAGCAGCACTTTTGCTGTTTGCCAGAGGTTTTGGTAAGTTGTGTAACTATTATTATTCAGTTCAAAGAAGTTTTAATTTTCATCTTGATTTTATTGTTAACTCCAAGATCATTCAAGAGCAGATTATTTAATTTTCATGTATTTATGTAGTTTTGAGGGTTCCTTTTGACATTTTTTTCAGTTTTATTACACTGTGGTATAATAAAGAAATAATTGAGGGAAAAATCACTGGCCTTCCTAGAGATTTAGACATCTAAATACAAGTAACTCAAAAAGTTCCTGGAATACTTGTCACAAAAAGATCATCACCTGGGTACATAGTCATCAGGTTATCTAAAGTCAAGACAAAGGAAAGAATCTTAAGAGTGGTGAGAAAAAAGCATCTGGAAGCTTGTAAAGAAAAACATATCAGATTAGCAACAGATTTCTCAGCAGAAACCTTACAAAACAGAAGGAATTAGGGTCCTATCTTAGCCTCCTTAAACAAAATAATTTTCATCCAAGAATTTTGTGACCATCAAAACTAAGGTTCATAAATGATAGAGAGATAAAGTCTTTTTCAAACAAATGCTGAGAGAATTTGCAACTACTAAATTCAAGAAATGCCTAAAACAGTTCTGAATCTTGAAACGAAACTTCAAAACACACCAAAATAGAAACATCTTTAAAGCATAAATTTCAAAGGGCATATAAAAAATAACACAATTAAAAAAAAAAAACAAGATATTTAGGCAACAACTAAGATGATGAATAGAACAGTACCTCACATCTCAATACTAATGTTGAATGTAAATAGCCTAAATGCTCTACTTAATAGGTACAGAATGGCGGAATGAATAAAGATCCACCATCACAGTATCTGCTGTGTTCAAGAGACTTGCCAAATACATAAATACTCACATAAACTTAAGGTAAAGGGGTACTAAAAGATATTCCATGCAAATGGAAAGCAAAAGCAAGCAGGAGTAGTTGTTCTTATGTAAGACAATACAGACTTGAAAGCAACAGCAGGTAAAAAATGTCAAAAAAGGCCAGGTGTGGTGGCTCACACCTATAATCCCAGCACTTTGGGAGGCCGAGGCGGGTGGATCACGAGGTCCAGAGATCGAGATCATCCTGGTCAACATGATGAAACCCCGTCTCTACTAAAAATACAAAAATTAGCTGGGCATGATGGTGCACGCCTGTAGTCCCAGCTACTTGGGAGGCTAAGGCAGGAGAATTGCTTGAACCCAGGAGGCGGAGGTTGCAGTGAGCTGAGATTGCACCATTGCACTCCAGCCTGGGTAACAAGAGTGAAACTCAGTCTCAAAAAAAAACAAAAAGTCAAAGAAGGACATTATATAATGATGACAGGACTAGTCCAACAGGAAAACATCACTCTCTTAAATATACATGCACTTAGCACTGGAGATCCCAAATCTATAAAACAATTACTACTAGATATAAGAAATGAGATAGGCAGCAACACAATAATAGTGGGGGACTTCTAATGACACCACTAGAAAGGTCATCAAGACAGAAAGTCAACAACAACAAAATGCCCATAAATTATACCCTAGAACAAATGGACTTAACAGATATTTGCAGAACATTCTACCCAACAACTGAAGATTACACATTATTTTCATCAGCATGTGGAACATTCTCTAAGATATTAAATGCCAGAAAACAAGTCTTAATGAATTTAAGACAATTGTAATCACATAAAGTATCTTAGCACACCTTCTACTGTAGCTATTGCTTTGGCAATTTGTTTAGCAGTTGTAACCTAATTGTAACCTAACAGCATTTTGCTTCAGCTGAACCAAATACCTGTTGCATTCTGTTCCCACACTTCCCTGATGCATCTAAAAAAGGAGACCTAGAGAAACCTAACCAGCAAAATGTGTGTACACATGGGTAACTTGGAAGTGAAAGCGAGTTAATACCTTCATGGGCATACTTTGACTAACAGAAGTTGGTGGATAAATTTTCTCATCTTCTGGCATTTGAGAGGACAATTGTTCATGGCATGTCCTTTAGAGGAAAAGTTCCACATGGCTCCACAGAAAAGACTAACAGACATGAGCCTCAGTTTTTCACAGGGTTGATCATTCTGAAAAATATGCCCTTGAATTAGCTTCCTCCTTTTCTCTGCTACATTCTAACTGGTGTCCCTCTGCATTTTTCTAAAATTTGTCTTCCAATATAAATTGCCTATATGCAAGGCTTTGTCTTAGCATATGTCTTTTTGGGTGAAAACTCAGACTAAGACATATTTTATTCTCTACTGTTTTATATGTTTCTCTTTTCTTTGCTGTGAATCCCATCTGTATTCCTGTGCTTTCAATTTTCACCTCTATCTCTGCTTCCTATAATACACACAGGTCATCGTCTGTCTGTCTGTGCTGTTTTTGCTCATGTTGTTATCTCTTTCGACTTTGAAGGTTTTGTTCAAATGTAACTTCCCTTATGAAGTTTTCCTCACTCTTCTAAGTTGTAATTGAGTTCAGGATTAATCATTTCTGTTTTCCTCCAGCTCCTTTCACAATGCTCTGTATGTAAAAGGTAAAAGACTGAACACATAAATGGACAATGGCCAGTTTATATACCAAAGGAAAACTCTCACTTGAAATCTGCAACAGCCAGTCCGGTAAACCACTGCACTACCTTCAGCAGCCAATCCAAAAAGTCAGAGCACTATCTGCAGCAACCAGTCCTACAAGCAAACAGCAACTCTTGTAGCAATCAGCCCCAAATGACCAGGACTTGATCAACAACTGGCAGCTTTCCTAATTTTTGCCCTACTTCCAACTTAGAACCAAACAAAGGAAACCAAATGTATTCCACTAACCAGTCACATATCATGGCCCCTCTTCTAGTTATCTCACCTACAGTCTCCAACCAGGGCATAACTATAGCTATCATTTTGTTTCCACTGTTGGGTTTTATCACTTGTCTACCTGTCTTTGAGTATCTATCAAACAAAAGAAGTGATGGTAGCTGTCTATATTGCTGTAGCAAGTTCTGTATATTAAGCGTATTATACATAAAATGTTTGTGGCCCTCCCCCCTCAAATTCATATGTCAAAACCTAATTCCCAATATGATAGAAATTGGAGGTAGGGCTTTTGAGAAGTAATTGGGCCATGAGGGTGAAACTCTCATGAATGGGATTAGTGCCCATATTAGAAAAGGCCAGAGAGCTAGCTTCTACCTTTTCTATTATGGGAAGATACAATGAGAAGTCAGTAATCTTCAACCTAAAAGAGGGCTGTCACCAGAATGTGATCATGTTGGCACCATCATTGTGAGTATCCAGTCACCAGATCTGGAAGAAATAATCTCTGTTGTTGATATGCCACCCAGTTTATGCCATTTTGTTATGGCAGCGCTAATTCATTAAGACAAATCCTTTGCTTGTTCTCATTTGGGTAGATTTTATTTATTTCCACAGAGACAGCCACCATTAGTATTTGGTAAAATTATGAAATTTGCTAAAGGTATCACCAAAATTGTAAAGGGAAATTTATTGGTGCTTGGTTTAAAGTAGTGACTTAGAAATGTGTAAAAGTGCTTCTTTTCATATCCTAAATGAGACTCCACAGTAAAACAAGATACATTAGCTAGTAATGTGATCTTGCAGAAAATGATTTGCTGATAATATCATAAAGAGCTGCTTGCTTTAATATTTTGTGGAAATAATAGAGCACAAAATAATGTCCAGCTTTTGTGAGTGACCAACAAGTAGTCCTAGCGTGCCAGGATCTGGGGGTTTTGAGATGGGACATGAACACTCTAAAGAGAAGAAGGGAGCAGGAAAGCATGCATGAAAGCTTCTTTAATGCAACATCTGCCAAAGGGTGACTTCACTAGACAAAAATAGGGAAAAAGAAATTCAAACTCTACTACCTTTACGTGAGAATCATATTTTTTGCTGCTTGTGAATATTTTATTATGTAGAAAGAGGAAGTTTTTGCTTTATTTTGTTCCATAGAAACACATATTCTCTACTGTTTCATGGAAGCATATAGCTATATTACGTATTTCTTCCAAATCATTTATAATTTCCAAGCTGCAGATTAAATTTTCTTTTGGAATTGCTGGTTTACTTGAATGAAGATTTTAGTAAACATATTTTATTTAGAAGGATAAAGATTGGAAAATACCTCTCTATTAGATACAGTCATTAAAATAATATTTTCATCTAACACACTGGAACTTTGTTTCTGCATTAAAACTGACTCTATAAAATTGCAAGTCCTGGGCTGGGCAAGGTGGCTCATACCTGTAATCCTAGCACTTTGGGTGGCCAAGGTGGGCAGATCACCTGAGGTTAGGCGTTTGAGACCAGCCTGGCCAACATGGTAAAAACTCATCTCTACTAAAAATACAAAAATTAGCTAGACATGGTGGTGGGAGCCTGTAATCCCAGCTACAAGGGAGGCTGAAACTGGGAGCTGGAGGTTACAGTGAGCCAAGATCATGCCATTGCAGTCTAGCCGGGGCAACAAGAGTAAAACTCTGTCTCAAAAAGAAAAAAAATTACAAGTCCCTGTTTGGAGATATCTCACACAAGCTCCCACATTTACACTATTGTACCTGAAAGACAAGAGTGAGATATTTCAAAAGTACTAGGTCTTAATTATCTCAATATCATAAATACTTTCTTAGTGATTATACTTGATATTGATACCTCCAATTAGATTTTAAAGATAAGATTTCTTTAACCACGAGCAGGTAGAAATGTAAGAAACTCTCCAGTCTCCCGTTTTTGCTGTTGGGTCTTTTGTTTTCCTTTTTTTTTTTTTTTTTTTTTTTTTTGAGATGGGGGTCTCATGCTGTAGCCCAGGCTGGAGTGCAGTGGTATGATGTTGGCTCTCTGCAATCTCCGCCTCCCTCCCGAGTTCAAGGAGTTCCTCTGTCTCAGTCTCCTGAGTTGCTAGGACTACAGGTGCCCGCCATCATGCCTAATTTTTTTTTTGTGTGTGTGTATTTTTAGTAGAGATAGGGTTTCACCATATTGGTTAGGCTGGTCTTGAACTCCTGACCTCAGGTGATCCACCCCCCCACTCAGCCTCCCAAAGTGCTGGGATTACAGGGGTGAGACACTGAGCCCAGCCAAGTCTCCAGTTTGAACCTGACATTGGCATATAATTTGAAGTATTGAGAGAGTGCATATTTGTTTTAATGGATATTTATAACTATCAGACCTGAACAAGAAATCGAGCAGTAAATTCACTGTCAGAAAGAACAAATACACAGGAGCCTTTTCTCATCATTTTTATTGCTGTGGTTCTGTAACATATCCTTGAACATAGGATAAACCTCTTTGCAATCTTCAGTGACTATTTCCATATTCACACATCAGAGGGCAAAATGTAAAGCTGACATCTGGTCATTTCTTGATTCAATGTATAAATGAGGAGTAATATTGACTTAGAAACTTAAAAGCAAATGAGAATTTACCCAACGAGTTCCAAACTTCCAACCTGTGTTCCCACTCAACACAGCAGTTTTTCCAACCTGGCAACAAGGAAAACCTAAGCGTAGAGTCCATTTTGAAGTAAAATACCATTTGTAAATTATTTTCCTAAAGTGTTAGTGCAATGTTTCCCAAAGTGCTTATTTGCTTTTATGCAAGGAACAAAAAGGAAATAGAAAAGTTTATAGGTTTATTATTACTACATATTCAGAAATAAAAATGCTTACACAATTTTCTGCTTTAGTTTTACCTGTGTTCTCATGGGCTGCTTATTTCTCATTTATACTTTCTTAATTCTACACATTTCTTAATAAAATATGATATTAGCCAACATTTATTAACACTTTACATTTTTTCCAATTAACCTAATTTAAAATATTGATAGACATGCTAATTAGAGCTTGTTATCATCCTTTTCTTTATTCTTTGCTTTTTTTCATCTGTGAAATAGGGATGGAAAAAACAACAGTAAGATAGAGTTTTTGCAAAGATTAAATGTATTAAACTTATTCTGCATAGAACATTTCCCAGCACATAGTAAGTGCTTTCTTAGGACTAGGTCTTAAAATGTTTTGATTTGGTTAAATTTCTATATGATCCAGTTAGGTGTGCATCATTTAACAGCTACATACGTCTCTTCATACTTCAGTAAGGTGTGCTGCAGATGGCTACTGATAATTGCATGGCACTCCAGACGTCAACAATATAAATGATGGGTAAATCCGTGAAAATCCAATTCTGCTTCCAGAAAGAATTTAAACTGACCCAGTAAAATGTCTTAATTGTCTTTGTACGAAAAGGAAAGTACTTCAGCAAACTATTGATTACTAGAATTCTACAATAATTCTAAGATTCCGAAAAACATTTGATTCATTCTATGCATATGATTCCTAGCACTGAAGTTTATTTCTTCCGCAATGTCAAATACACAGTTAATAATGAGAGAATTGCCTATTCTTTCAGAAACATTTGACAATGTTTGCAGCAAAAAGTTGCACTCGTTCTATGACTAACTCTTCATTCTGAAGTTGCTCTCAATTTTTCTCAGAATATCTCTATTTTTATCCCAGAAGTCAGGGATTTTAAAAAGAAAACATAATTTCTATTATTGGTAGTAAAATATTAGATTATCATATTATTTCTGCCACTCAACAGTATGAGATTTACCAATAGTAGAAATAATACTTTTAGAGGATAAAGTAGAAAATGTAAGAAAGGACATTCATAAATTTACTGTTTAATTTCTTGGAAAGTAAGCAAGAAGTATATAAAAATTAACATATAACTTGACTAAATGAAGGCTGAGAAAAGGCAAGAAAGATTAAATTTATATTTTAAAAGTGACATTCACTAATTATATTGAGGTGTCCTTTACCCTTTCCTCTCTGGCTTCTAATCAAGCTCCTAGGTCTTCATTATTTTAAACCCTGGTAAATGATTATTCTTATGCTGTTCATATAAAGATTTTCATTGTTATTATATACCACCCATATCTTCCTTTTATACTTGAAAATTATTCCACCAAATTTCCACTGAGAATCACATAAATTGATATTAAACTTCATTAGCTATTGGGGAAATGCATAGCTATGATGAGCTACCTTTACACACCTATTGGTATCTCCCCTCAAAATGATCAAATCATAAGCTATTGAGGATGGAGAACAAGAATTCTCACTCGTTGTTGGTTGGAATGCAAAATGAAATAGCCACTCTGGAAACAGTTTGGCAATTTCTCATGTAGCTAAACATGCATTTGCTGTGTGACTCAGCAATCTCATCATTTGTACGTACTAGAGTGAAATGAAAACTAATGTTTATGAAACTACCCATCTATGAATGCTGATAGCAGCTCTAATTACTAATGCCAAAACCTGTAGACAACAAATGTCTTTCAGTGGGTGAATGGGTAAACTACTACACGTGTACAATGAAATGCTATACAGCAATATAAAGTAATGAACAACAGATACATGAAACAACTTGGATGAACTTCAAAGACATTATGCAGAGTGAAAGAAGTAAGTATCAAAATGTTACGAACTATAGGACTCTACTTATATGGCATTCTCAAAAAACCAAAACTATTGGGACAAAGATCAGATCACTGTTTCCCAGAGATTAGGGGTAAGGAGGAGGGTATCACTATAAAGAGACAGGATGAGATAATTTGGGAGATGATCGATCTGTCTATCCTGATTATGTTGGTGGCACACAAATCTACCCATTTATTAAAATCCATAGGAGTATACACCAACAGAAACAAATAATCAAATTTATAGTATATTAATTTGAAAAATAAGGTAATAAAAAACCCTCCCACTCTCTGATAACCTCCATTCTGGTTATAAAAGGAAAAAAAAACTCTTGTATTGTGTGGATAATTGTTTTAAGGTATGGCCAAAAAAATTGCCCCACTAAATTTCATTTTAATTTTAAAAATAAGTCCCTGATATAAAACAGTACGTTCATAAAGACAATATTTCAGTGAGATAGTGGTTTCTGTATGGAAGAAACAAGCTGACTTAGAGGACTTCAGAAGTATCTCATAATCCTAAGGGTTCAGAAGCCCCAGAAGTCTTCTTGCTTTCTGCTTGTATGATGATAATCCCTTACCCAGATTGTCATAGTTTATCCAGCTTCTAAAGCTACCCATCCCTTGTTGACTGCTTGTATCAAATCCCAGGCTGATATGCAGCTTGAAACAATGACAGGAATAGCTTCCCACTGGCCCTATTCTTTCCATTAAAAAAATATGCAGGCCATAATTCAAACTGATTACCTACCTTCCCTAAAATATGCAAGGAATAAATTTTCCTTTTGCATATTCTTTTTTATCTCAGTCACACAACCAAAAGTACAAGCTTTCCAAACTGCTCTCAAACTATCCCCACATGCTTCTATCTGTATATCCCCTAAATTAACCCAAACCTTAACCTTCTACGCCTTTCTACTGTGACTTTGGAACACAATTTGATCAACATCCCCAATATTAAGCCACAGTTTCCTCATTGTTTTCCTCCTTTGTCTAAGCTAATTAAAACTGTTACCGGAAGAAACACCCAACTCCCGCCACGGGCTCCTTATGTAAGGGCTATTTTCCTTTCTTATTCCACATACCTCAGAGCCTAGAGGTGGATTCAGTGAACTCCTTGCTGCCCAATACTAGTTGCAAACTCCTTTTAGTTACATCCTGAATTCCTAGACACTTTTCTTCAACTCGACTGGATAATAGTCTTACTCTTACTCCAATCACTATTCATAGTGATTTCAACTTTTGTGCAGATGATTCAGCCAATACTCTGGTTTCTCAGTGTTCTTGGCTTCCTAAATTCCAAGGATTATTTTCTCTACCCATACTCTAGCCACTCACAAATGCACAGCCCTGCCCTTCTTAACACCAAGAATTGCACCACTTCAAAAACATCTTTGACAAGTATTTAGTTTCTTTTTTTTTTATCATATTAGATGACTTACTTTAGTATACTCCATACCTACAGTTCTTTGACTCTATTGGTGTCACTAATTCATTGATTCTAACACAGTTCTAATATTCACGTATCTCTGAACCACCCTTACTTTCTTCCCTATGTAGGTTGGATTGTGTTCCAGTGTTGTTACCACTTGTTTGAAGAATCTCCCTTCCTACTCATTTCTTGATCATATTCATCCAATTTAACCTTAACTCTCATTAAACTTAATTATTTGTACAGTTCATGGATACAGATGAATAACTGACTTTTGCTGTATAAAAGTCACACTAGCATGGTGACTAGTTTCACTTTACATTCATGAATAAAAGTTTCAAATAGGTTCCTAAAACTCACTCTGCAAGATAATGACTTCTCATTTTCTTCTCTTCTATTTGAATCTTTTTTTTTTTTGAGGCAGCGTCTCTCTTTGTCACCTAGGCTGGAGTGTTGTGGCACAACCTCGGCTTACTGCAACATTCACCTCCAGGTTTCAAGAGATTCTCATGCCTCAGCCTCCTGAGTAGCTGGAACTATGGGCACGTGCCACCATGCCAGCCTAATTTGTGGATTTTTAATATAGACGGGGTTTCGCCATGTTGTCCAGGCTGGTCTCAAACTCCTGACCTCAAGCAATCTAACCTCCTCTGCCTCCCAAAGTTTTGGGATTACAGGCTTGAGCCACTGTGCCTGGTCCTGAATCTTTATTTTATGATTTAATCTAATTATTTATGGAAAACATTGAAGCAATCAGATGAGCACTGCCATGTCTCCCTACCATACTCCCCAATGCATTGCATCTCTTTATAATTACTCAGCCTTCCCTCTTGTTATAATGAAATATATATCCTGGCTCATATCTAAGGGCACTCTTCTTCAATTCTGCATTTTATATCATTTGACTAGGGTCATCTATGGTTACTGATATTCCTATATTCCTAGGAAAAATGTACCCCTCTTTTAACTGCTTAAATATTAAAAGTTTACCCTGTTCATTTATCTTTTAATAGTTTCCCAGTCTTGATGACAAATTTATATGTTAACACTGTCTTTTCTAACTTACAAAAGATCTTTACTTCTATAGCTATCAATTTCTTGCTACTGCCTAGGCAATTCTCAGTAGCTTACAAAAATTGTCATTAACATTTTTCCATATTTAAAAGCCTGGTGTTGATTTCATCCTGTCCTCCAGCTTCTATACCTTGTCTGTCTTCTCTATCACAGCAAAATATTTTTAAAGGTTTTCAAAAATATTGTCTCTACTTCCTCATTTCCATTACATTTTTTATCCAGCCACATTTCGGTTTTTGCTTTTAACCATTGAATGAGTGTCAAGTTGCCAAACTCCAAAATCAGTTCTCTTTTCTCATCTTACTCAATGTTTAAATGGTCTCTGAAAATACATTATTTCCATGGTTTCTGTGACATGACATTGTTCTCGTCGTCTTCCTACTCCAATAGCCAGCCTGTCTCAGTCTTTTGATTCTAGATCCTTCCTTTCTGTTTGATGTCTAAATGTTGGAGTATCCCATAGCTCAAAACTGGTTCTTCTTCACTTTTTTTTTCTATTTCCTAGGAGACCTTATTTAATTTGATTAATTCAAATACCATTGGTATGCTAATGATTTCCAAATTATATTACCAGCCTTACCCCTAATGAGCTAATTACTTGTTTTGTATGTTTACAGCATGTCAAATTAAGCAGGTCAAAGACAAAACTCATAGTATCTTCTCCCAAACATAGTCCTTATATAGTATTTGTTATGAGTAAATGACAACTCAAACCAATTGTTTGACTTAAAGTTCAATATTTCCTTCATGATTCTTTTTTTTAAACCTTCCAAGTCATAACGTTCTACCTTCAAAATATATCCTGAATAAGGATTACCATCATTTCTAACATCTGAAAGTTACTATGGACGGTTGATTCTTTCTCCTGCTACATTACTCTAACACTCACTCTTCTGCCACTACATTTCACTTATAAGGACCCTGTGATTATGTTTGGCCCACCAGACAATGTAGGATAATCTTTGCATCTCAATATCTTTAACTTTATTCACACCTGCAAATACGCTTTTGCCTTTGAAGGTGCCATGTGCACAAATTCTGGAAATTAGAAAATGAACAACTTGGTGGGGCAGAGAGGCATTATTCTACCTTCCCAAGTCCCTGGGAATTTTTCATGATTCAGTGCAGAAGGAAAGATAGAAGGAATAGAAGGCATACATGATCAAGACTCAGAGGAGATTTACATAGATGTGTTAGAAAGAACCACTTTAGAAGCACACCTTGGAGAACATTATGCTAAGTGAAATAAGTTGACACAGAAAGAAATATGGCATGATCTCACTTCTATTTGAAATATAAAAGAGAAAACTCATAAAGTAGAGGAAAATAGTGGTTACCAGGGGCTTGGGGAGGGGCATGGATTGGGAATGGGGAGAAATTAATTAAAGGGTACACATTTTTGTCAGCCACAAAGAAGAAGTGCTAGTGATCTATGGTACAGAATGATGGTTATAATAAGTAATGAGGCTTTATATATTTCAAAATTTCTAAAAAAGTACATTTTAAATGTTTTAACCACAAAAAAATGATGTCTGTTAGATAATGGATTTGTTAATCAGTTTGATATAATTACTCTGCAATATAAACATACATCAAACCATTACATAATACCACATAAATATATATAATTATTATTTGTCAACTAAAAATAAAATTTAAGAGAAATAGCATCCCTTTTTCTCAATATAGAGGAATTAAAGGATATGTATAGAGATAGGTATATCATGAAGAGAAGTGCTTCTCTTCAAGAACTTCACAAAGTTTTTATGTTACATATTATGAATTCCGTGTGCATATATATATTTGTATATATGTATGGTGTGTGTAATTAAAGAGAGGTTTTTTTTTTTAAATATATAACTAGAACCTTGACATCATAGATGATGGCTTGGAAAAGGTAACAAATTAAAGGTAACAAATCAAATCAATGAGAAAAACATAGTAGGAATTCTAAATTAGAACATTAATTTTAGTGGTCCAAATTTGTATAGAGATAAGTACGGTTATGCAACACTGACATAAAAAATACATGATTTATCAGGAATGTGGTTTGATGTTGAGGATTAGGGCCTATATCAGAGAAATTTGTTGAGGGATTATAGATCAGTGGAGAAAGCATTAAGTATCTGGGAATGTTACAAGTGAGATAAGAGTGGGGTCATGCTTCAAAGATATTACTCAGTGCTTAATATTGACATTATCTAGCATAAATCACCCTGTTGGGGCATGTAGGCTAAGTGCATAGATACTACATTGAGATATGAATGTATAAGTATTTGCAACTACATTTACAGAATAATGGTGTAATTTTTTGAATTATACTTTAAATATTTAACTGTTTCTAAAGGTATATTGCAAAATTATTCAAATATAATTAATTTATTTTTACTGATTTTCCACAGGGTATTTATCATAATCTTTGAACTAGACATTTGCATAGATATCAGTAAAAGGTGAGGATATTTAATGGAATTGTATGTTAAATGGGTCACAAATTATCTCTATAAAATTGTTTACATTTTCAAAATTTAAGTCAAACTTAAATATCTATATAAACACAAAAATTAGTTACTCAATTAAAGATAAGTGTTTTATTTTGTACAGGTGATCTGCCCCCTTCAGCCTCCCAAAGTGCTGGGATTACAGATGTCAGCCACACCCCTGGCCACATATTAAATTTTTAAAAAGTCAAAAGCCTATACAAACTGTGAAGTACATAATTATCACAATATTTTATCATGATTATAAATGCCTGCTATGAAATATGTAAGGAATTATATTTCAAAATATATTTTACATAATTTATTGCATTTTCTTAGAAGTTATCCTTACATATGGCTCTATCTGAAATTGTAAATTAGCAAAACAACTCTAACTCAGCTTTTACTATGAGGAATTTGAAATTCCTTTATCTCTGAGAAATAATATCACAAATGAAATGTGATGTGTATTGTGTTTACGAAACCTTTTTTTTTAGAAATTCTCATACAATTAAATATTATATCCATTCTAATATATTTAGGTACTAACAGAAAGTAATGAGATTTAGAATTTGAACTTTTCTCTTTTTTGAGGCAAAGTCTCAGTCTTTCACCCTGGCTGGAGTGCAGTGGCGCAATCTTGGCTTACTGCAACCTCCGACTCCTAGGTTCAAGCTATTCTCCTGCCTAAGCCTCCTGAGTAGCAGGGACTACAGTAGTGCGCCACCACACCTGGATAATTTTTGTATTGTCAGTAGAGATGAGGGTTCACCATGTTGCCCAGGCCGGTCTCAAACTCCTGACCTTACGTGATCCGCCCGCCTCGGCCTCCGAAAGTGCCAAGATTACAGGTGTGAGTCACCACCGCTCCTGGTCTGAAGTTTTCAAGATAAAAATAGAATATATTTCAAATACTAAACTTGATAGAAGCTTTTACTTTTTAAAATAAATTTAAAATACAGTATACAATATATAAACGTTAAGAAATTTAATGTTTTCTTGCAAACAGAACATGAGAAAAACTAAGACGCATTTGAAAAGGCAACTTCTACTTATATGCTACTAAGATTGGATCTTGTTTTAACTGCTAATTCCTCCTGACACATGTGACTATTAAATAAATTATAAAAATTATTCATCATTTGCGGGACTGAGAAAAACATCACTCAATAATAAAATAATTTTTGGCTCTCAAGAGTTCAGAGTAAGCAGAGGTTTATGCCTTGCAAGATTTTATTTTATTCTATATGAAATAAGATATTTGAATGGAAAATTGATAATCATAAATTTATTGGCTGAACCACTAGATAAGTTTGACAACTTTTGATCAAAACTAATTAAAATGAAAACCAGTGATGCACATATTGTGGAACAACTTTCCCTAGATTAATAGGGAGCTACTAAAAAACACAGTTCATTAACTTTGCTGCTGATGCCTTTGAGTACTAAAAGAAAAAAATGTATGATATATCTGTTACTATCTTCCTTTGCTATGAAGCTCATGAGCTGCCCACCTGTTTACTAGAAGAATACAATTAATATGAAAGAAAGTGTTTCATTTTAGATGCACAGAAAGCATGTTATATATTTAAAATATAACTCCCATATATGTAGATTCCTTCATATACATATGTATAAAATATATGATGGGATTGCTTATTTCTATATACATTATATAGGAAGGAATCAAATTCCAGAAAGAGAATAAGTTTGATCTAAAAGGAATAAGAAAAGTTAAGGATTCTACAAAGAAGTACTATCTACACTGTATTCAAGTTATTGGTAACTTCATTAACTGTATATTTCAAAAAACTTTACGGACTAAGTAGATTAAAGGTTTAGTGCTTCAGCTTAAAAAAACTTTTTAGTGTTTTTTTTTTTTTTTATGGAGGGTGAACTATATTGTATTTTTGTGATGCATTCAAACTCTTTAGGCATTAACAATAGGAAATAAAATACAAGATTGGTCCAGGAATTGGTGTTTATATGCTATAACAAAATGCATTTGTTATAGCATTTGTAATATAAAGATGTCCTGTAATATAAAGATGTCCTTTATATTACAAATGTAATGCACTTGCTGAATCTGAAGCACAAGCAGGTTAAGTAATTTATGTTTGACTACAGGCTATATCGGGAATAAATACATGCTAATTTTTAGTTGGCCATTGTTTCCTTTCATGCACGTATGTGTGAGAAAGGCCTTCACAAAGCTTCATGTGGAAGTTAATAGGGAGATAAAAAGAAAATTCTGCCCCCCAAAACTCTAGTAAGAATAGTGATTACATTGAGATTGAAATCACTTTTCCATTTAGTTTACAGAAACTTAAATCATAATTAAGCTACATTCTGACTACATATATTCATATATTTATCTAGACTACCACATTCTTATTATGAAATCAAGTTATAGAAACATCTGTGAATTGCAATGAATGATAAACATCCCCAATTATCATAACTGCTATATATAAGTAACTCTGATTTTAAACTGAGAAAAATTCAAATCAGTATGAGTACCCAGCAGAATAACAGTTAAGGAAATGCTTTGCTTATAACACAGAGTCAAAGGTCATTTTATCAATAGAATAATTTCCAGATGGAATTGCGCTAGGATAATTAAGAGTACATTCAATTGTGCAAATGTGTTCTATGGGGTCTTAGCATGACCAAAGCTACTGTCAAACTGTTACACAAATCCTGTCTAAGTATCTCACATTATTCTCTGTATAAGGTGATTCCATTCTTGAGAAACCGATGAACAGTAGTATCTCACTGATTAATAAAACTCCATGCAGATACATGTTACTATTAAAATGCTTTATCAGGTTTCTGGCTTCTGGGGTGGCAATATAGAGAGCTAGAAGGAGCATGACATAATCCTTTAAAGTAAAAAGTAGAATAATTTCAAATTAAATACTAATTTTTCAAATACATTGGAAAGCTAGGGTTGCAGAGTAAACAACTGACCCCTATTTCTAATGAAAGAGAGTGCCTGTTGAGAAGGAGAAATATTGAACAAATATAAACTTTCATAGATGCAACAGGACACATAAATAAGAAGACTTCAGATAGAATAGGTGGTGTAATGAAAGGAATGGTGGACTCTCCCCACAAATATGCCTACATGCTAATTCCTAGAACGTATGAATATGAATTTACTTGGAGAAAGAGTCTTTGCAGATGTATTTAAATATCATGAGATGATGTCAACTTGCATTATCATGGTGGGTTCTTAATCCAATGGCAAGTGTCATTATAAGAGACACCTAGACAAACACAGAAAAAAGCAGAAGGACACATGAAGAAGGAAGCAGAGATTGGAGTTACATGCTTACAAGCCAAGGAATGCCTAGAGCCATCATAAGCTGAAAGAGGAAATAAAGAATTTTCCCTACAGGCTTTGCAGGGAGCATAGCCTGTCAATAACTTGATATTAGACTCCAAAACTATAAGAGAACAAATCTGATATTTTTAGTCACCTAGTTTGTGATAATTTATTACAGCAGGCTCAGAAAACTAATACATATTTTGGCACTTAAAGTCAGATGCTGCTATAACATATCTAATACTGTTAAAGTGGCTTGAAAATTGGGTAATTTGTAGAGGGTGGAAGAATTTTGAGAGGTATAAAAAATTCCTGGATTGAGTTAATGAGACTATTGGAGAAATGAGAACTTGAAAGGCACTGCTGGGGAAGGTCCATGAGAAAATGAGGAGCATGGTAGAGAAAGAACATAGAGAATACACATATAATCATAAACAAAATGTTGGTAGAAATAGGAATGCTAAAGATGCTTCCAGTGAGAGTTTATAAGGAAATGAGGAAGATGTTATTAGAAATTGTAGGAAAGTCACTTTTTATTATTAAGAGGGAGAAGAATTATCTGAATTGTGTTCCTTTATTGAATGGAACACAGTACTTGTAAGCAGTGACCATGGATACTTAGCTGAGGAGATTTCAGGCATAGTCTTGAAGATGCAGCATGCTTTCTCCTTGGTGCTTTTAGCAAAATGTGGGAAGAAAAAAAATAAATTGAAAAAAAAAAACTGTTAAGCTGCAAGGAACATAAACTTGATAATTTACAAGATTATTGGTTTACCAGAATTGCAAATGATGCTAAAATGATAAAATTCACTTTAGGGAAAGCATGCTCTCCAAAAGAGAAAACCAGAACTATCGCTGAGTAGATTAGATTTGTTAATCATAGATTCATTCAACCATCTTAGAAGAATCTAATAATAGAGATGGAGCTATCCAGGAAAGTTGGGTGGAAAACCCTCTTGTCTAATGGCAAGGAACCTCATGACATAAATCAGAAGATGCACAGGTTTTTAAGAATGTTGTATCGGTAGAAACACTGTAAACTTGAACTTAAAGGGACAGAGATAGGGCAAAATGAGAGAAAGCTGGAGGCATGGACACAAAGGCAGAAGTAGATTGGGCCACTGTGGATGCAGAGGCAGAGGCTGATAGAATTGGTATGGGAGTAGATTTACAAAACAGCAGAAGCCAAAAGAACCACAGCACACCGTGCAGAGATGTGGAGCCATTGATTTCAATGTGAACTGAAATGACAGAGAACCCACTCACAAAAGATTATTCTCAGGCCTTGAAACCTAATCAAATTTGTCCTGCTGAATATCAAATTTGATTGGGACAAGTGGCCTCTTTGTTTCTTCCAACTTCTTCCTTTTGGAATGTGAATGCGTATTCTCTGCCTGTCTCACCATTGTTTATGGGAAAGATATAACTTGTATTTTACTTTCAAGAATGGAGAAAAAATTTGCCCCAGGATGGATCATATGCAGAGCTTCATCCATACCTGATTTAGATGATTTACATAATAAAATTTGGGAATTTTAAACTGGTGTTATTTAGACAAGATTTTAGATTTAAAGTTGATGTCCTGATAGGTTAAGATGTTAGAGAATTTGGAATGTGATGAATGTATTTTGCGTGTGGGAGGGACATAAAATTTAGAGGCTAGAGAGCTGATTGTGGTAGGTTGAATTGCGAATCCAATAAGATATGTCCATATCTCAACCATATGAACCTGTAAATGTGACTTTATTTGGGAAAAATTCCTTGCAAATGTGATTGAGTTAAGGACACAGAGAGATCAGGGAGACAGAGGAAAAAGTTGTATGAAGAAATAAAGCATAAACTGGAGTAACGTAGTCGCAAAGAAATACCTGGACTTACCAGAATCTTGAAGAGGCAAGGGAGGATTCTCCCCTAGAGACTTTGTAAGGAGCATGGCAGTGCAAACACTGGATTTTTTACTTCTGGCCTACCTCCAGCACTGTACCACCTTGTGGCAGGCCTAGGAAACTGGTACAGTTGATAAACTGGTGAAAGGTTAGCTAGTGCTTGCTGGTGGGACAGTGTGAAAATTCTGGAGATATGATACTATTTTATATCAACATAGCTAGGCCATAGTACCAAGATATTTAGTCAAACACTGGTCCGCATGTTGCTGTGAAGATATTTCTTAGAAAAAATTAACATTTAAATCAGCAAACTTTTAAAGATCACCTTTTGCAGTGTAAGTGAGCAACATCCTATCACTTGAAGGCCTTAGGAAAAAAGACTGATTCTTCTAAGTAAGAGAAAATTATGTCTGAAGATCACTTTCAGATTTTAACTTAAATGTCAGCTCCTTCCTGGGTCTCCAGATTGCTGGCTTATACTGCCAATTTTGGGCTTGCCAGCCTCCACAACTGCATGAGACATTTTCTTAAAATGAATCTGTCTGTAATTCACATACATGCCCTATTGTTTCTGTTTCTCTGGAGAACACTATGTGATACAGGTGGTCATGTACACTTTGGGGAGCATGCATCATTTTCAATGCCCTTTTTCTTTTAACTAACCTACCAAGTGTTCACAGAAACCATTAGAAAGAGTCCTAGGAAACATCCATTGTTGTGGAGATCTGTGAAAGAACAGAAAGGATACCAGGAAACTCTGGAAGGTTCCTTCCTTCCTCTATCAATAGTATGGAAAAATAAATTCTTACTCTGTGGGGAACAGGGCAACACTGCTGCTCTTAGTGTGTTTGAAAACATTCATTGCCACTAGAAGGAAATATGGTAGGGCATTGGGGAAGATCCTAGTTATTGGGAAAAGAAAGAATTACACTGAATGTTCCAAGGTCACAACTGCAATCATAGAGGAGCAGGGGAACCAAAAAGGTTACTATGTTAGTTCTCCATGGATACTGCAACAAATCACCACGAACTTTGTGACTTAAAATAATATACTGTTGAGGGAATGTGTTCTCTTTCCAGGGTCCGCAAGGGGGCGTAGTTATAAGGGCAAGAATTTCCCAGCGCCATATTTTCTCTCCCCTCTCATCTGTCTTCATCCGAGAAATTTAAGGATTTATGTTTAAATTTTGTGGGCGCCGGAAGAAACTAAAAGTCAGTTATTCCAGCGGAAGTTCTAAGGAACTGCTTTCATTGGCCAGGGGTCTTAGAGAAGGTGGAGGTTCCTCCCAGGTTAAAAGTCCCCTTCTTCCACACCTCTTTGGACTCCATGCTTGGGCCCCCTTCCATGAACACTCCCTTCGTGGAAGCCGTCTTTCTCTCTCCTGGGTTTTCCACCTCTCTGGAATCCCCTCCCACATAGAGGGAGCTCTCTTTCCCCTCCTGGATTTCCCCTCTGGGGTCCCCTTCCACCCAGTGTGGAAGCTGCTTTTCCTCTCCTAAACTCCATCTTTCTCTCTCAGTTCCCTACCACTCAGTGTGGAAGCTGTCTTTCCTCTCCTGGATTCCACATTTCTGGATTCTCTCACTAAGTGTGAGAGGAGCTTTCCTTGTCTGGTTTTCCCACTCTGGGAACCCTTCTTACTCAGTGTGAGAGCGGCTTTTCTTTCTCTCACTCAATGTGAGTTAGCTGTTTCTCTCTCCTTCTCCTTTTTCTCTCTCTGCTTTAAATAAATCACTTTCTACACTTCTTGAGTCCGACATTTACTGCATGCTGCACCGTGGTCTCCTCTCTCATTCTTGAGAGGGCGATGGACCAAGAACCTGGAGAAATGTCCTCTCAGGGGAACTGAGGGCACCTCTGAACCCCTGAACCCCAATATAACACTGTGACTAAAAATAATATATATTTGTTGTTTTGTCATGCTTTCATGGCCCAGGAAAGGCCTAGGCAAAACTCTCGGTAGGCTATTGTTACATCCCAGCCTTTGTATAAGGGCACTGGCTTTTAATATTTAACTTAACCACTCAGTCAGTACTGAATCAATTGTTACAAAGGCCTGCCACAGTGAAACCTGGCCTGCCACAGTCACATTGCTCTCTCTTCTCTGTGTCAAATTTTCCTCTGCCTCGGTCTTACCAGAATGCTATGATTGCATTAAAGGCCATAAAGATTATTAAAAGTAATTTCTCCATCTCAGGGTCTTAACTAATGTCATCTGCAAAGGTCCTTTTCCACATACCATGTCCCAGCGATTAGGACATGCTATTGTTGGGGCCATTACTGACCTACTTACAACCACTCTTGAAAGTCAAGGACACAATTATATCTAAGACTAAACAACCATAAAAACAAAAGATGTTATACTCACATATAAACCATAAAAATAAAGGCATGCTCATTTTCAGACATCATTATTTACTCAAATGGGACAAAGACACTAGAAATATTCGGTAAGGAATTTGCAATTACTATAATTAGTGTGATAAAAGCTCTCACAGAAAAAGTGGATAACGAGAGATGATGTGTACTTTTAGTAGACAGACAAAAAAATAATGGAAATAATATAATGGAAATGCTAGAAATGGAAAAAAACCATAATAATAAAGATGAAGAGTCGGGTGCAGTGGCCCACCTCCCGGCACTTTGGGAGGCGGAGGCAGGCAGATTACAAGGTCAGGAGTTTGAGATCAGCCTGGCCAGCATGGTGAAACCCCATCTCTACTAAGAATACAAAAATTAGCCTGGCATGGTGGTGGGCGCCTGTAATCACTGCTACTCAGGAGGCTGAGGCAGGAGAATCGCCTGAACCCGGGAGGCGGAGGTTGCAGTGAGCCAATATCATGCCACTGCACTCTAGTCTGGGAGACAGAGTGAGACTCCATCTTAAAAAAAAAAAAAAATGAAGAATGCCATTGAACCATTGAAATGCCCCAGTGGAATCAACACATATGAGAAAATCAGTGTTCCTTAGTATAGTTCAGTAGAAGCTGTCTGAAATGAAACACAAGGAGAAAAAGAGTTGGGAAAGAAAGTAAGAACAGAAGATCCAGAGCTATAGAATAATGTCAAATGTTCTAACATATGTATAATTGGAAACCCAGAAGAAAAAAGAGTTAACATGACAGAAGAAATACATGATAAAGAAGCAGCCAATCTCTTGTAAAATTAAGGATACAATAAATGAATGTGTATATTAAATAACACAAATTCTATCGCACCTCTACCAGAAATTAGAGGAGGATGGAACACTTCCTAATGTGTTTTCTAATACCAGCCTTAAACTAATATCAAAGGGAGATAATGGTGCTACAAAAAAAGGATAATGTGGATGAATATCCCTCATGAGCAAAGAAGCAAACACAGTCACCAAAATATTAACCAATCAAGCCTGGCGCTCTCGCTCTCTCTCTCTCTCTCTCCTCTCTTTCTCTCTCTCTCTCTCTCTCTCTCTCTCTCTCCTCTCTTTCTCTCTCTCTCTCTCTCTCTCTCTATATATATATATAAAATGAGTCTATATTTACTTTGTTCTAGTATTGTGACAATCAAAAATTAATCAATGCAATGTACCATAGTCATACACCAACTAAGAAAAAATGATAAATTCAATAAATGTTTTAAAAACACCTTAGCTGGCTGGGGGTGGTGGCTCACATCTGCAACCCCAGCACTTTGAAAGGCCGAGGCAGATGGATCACCTGAGGTTGGGAATGCAAGACCAGCATGACCAACATGGAGAAACCCCATCTCTACTAAAAACACAAAATTAGCTGGACGTGGTGGTGCATGCCTATAATCCCAGCTACTAGGGAGGCTGAGGCAGGAGAATCGCTTCAACCTGGGAAGCAGAGGTTACAGTAAGCCAAGTTTGCACCGTTGCACTCCAGCCTGGGCAACAAGAGTGGAACTCCATCTCAAAAGAAAACCTTTGCTAAAAGTGACAATCCATGTATAAATTAAAAAATAAGTTTTAACAAACTGAGATCAGAAGATAAATTATTTAACTTACTAGAGAGCATCTAAAATATATTTAATTAACATTATACACAATGGTGGAATCTTTAATGCTTGCTCCTTAAGATTAAGAAAATGGGAAGAATGTTCTCTCTCACCACTCCTATGAATCATTATACTGGAAGCACTCAGTAACTCAATAAGGCAAGAAAAATAATGAAAGACACATATTAAGAATAAATGCAACTATCTATGTTCACAGAAAACAATATTATAGCCATCCTGAAAGAATATACAAAACTAGCTCTTGGAACTAATTAGTGAATTTAGCAAAGTGAAAGGTCACAAGGTCTACATACAAAAACATTATCACCTTTTGTTTTACTATACTTGTTTCTGACGACCATTTCCCTCCTTCACTTATCCATTTGTGAAAAATGTTATGTGGATTTATTACTTGAAGACAAGAAGACAATGTGACTACAAATGTTATTGTCTATACAATAAATAATAAACAAGTAGTGACCAACCACCCACAAACTCTGAAGAAAATTATGTGATTGGCTACTGATGATGATGAATGTGATAGGTAGAAATTGGCACCCAAGATGTCTATATCCTCATCACTGAAACCTATGAATATATTATCTTATATGAAAAAAGGAAGTTGGCAGATGTGATTAAGATTAAAATCCTTGGAATGAAGAGATTACCCTGGATTATCCAATGGACCCAATCTAGTCACATAGACCCTTAAACCAAAAATAAACACACCAAAAAAAAAAAAAAACCACACAAAAAAAGCCAAGAAACAAAAAATTAATGACTGTAAGCAGATGAGGCATGTGATATAATGAGGTCAGTAGAGAAAAGCTAAGCATGACAAGCACTCCATCAATTATTGATGATTTTGGAGACAGAGGAAAAGGGCCACAAACCAAAGACTGTGTGAGTCCTTTGGAAGTTGAGACTGACTTTCAGCCAGTAGCCAACAAGGAAATGTTAGTCCTACAACATCATGGAGCTGAATCCTTGCAATAATCTCAATAACTTTGGAAGGAGATTCTTCCCTGTGGCTTCCAGAAAGGGGTTGTGTGCCCAGTCTGTGGTATTTTGTATGATAGCCCTAGCAGACTAATGCACATGGTAACTAAAACTCATGCATATAAAAGCAATGCAAAAGAGGGATGCTTGTACTTGAAGTTTTGGTACTGCATGGTGGCTCACGCCTGTAATTCCAGCACTTTGGTTGGTTGAAGTGGGTGGATCACAAGGTCAGAAGATCGAAACCAGCCTGGCTAACATGGTGAAACTCTTTCTCCACTAAAAATATAAAAAATTAGCCGGGCGTGGTGGCAGACGCCTGTAGCCCCAGCTACTAGGGAAGCTGAGGCACGAGAACCACTTGAACCCAGGAGGCAGAGGTTGCAGAGAGCCAAGGTCATGCCACTGCACTCCAATCCAGGCAACAGAGCGAGACTCCATCTCACAAAAAAGAAAGAAAAAAGCACCAGATAAGCATTATTTATTACTGTTGCTGTTGTGTACAGTGATCACTAGTGCTAAAACTCTTCATCATACCTCCTTTTTCCTTCTATTTTAACTTGGATGCAATTTACTTCATTTTATTGACTAATTGCTCTGACTAAAAATACCAATGCTATGTTGGATACATGTGGTAAAAGCAGGTAACCTTATATTTTCTTTGATCTTAGAGGAAAACATTTGGTCTTTTATCATTGAATAAAACGTTGGTTGTAGGTTTTTCATAAGTGTTCTTCATTATATGAAGTAATTGCCTTCTGTTCCTAGTTAAGTGCTTTTTTAATTATAAAACATTGTTGAATTTTTTCAAATTATTTTTATGCATAATTTGACAAAATTTAACTTTTTTTATTATAATAACTCTAACCAAATTAAGAATAGAAGGAATGTACATCAACACAACAATGGCTATATATGAGAATTCCAAAGCTAATATTACACTCAATGGTGAAAAATTGAAAGCTTTTTCTCTAAGATCTGGAAAAAAGGCAAAATGCCCACTCTCAGCATTTTTATTCAACACTGTATTGGAAATCCTTGCCAGAGCAATTTAAGCAAGAGAAAAAAATAAAAGACATCTAAATGGGAAAGAGATAAGAGAAATTGTCCTGTTCGATGACAACATGATCTTATATACAGAAAACCTACAGACTCCATAAAAACAATTAGAATTCATAAATAAATACAGTATATCTGCAAGACAAAAAAATCAGCACACAGAAATTAGTAGCATTTCTATGCACTAACAATGAACTATTCAAAAAAAAAAAAAAAAAAGAAAAATTTCATTTACAGTAGCTATAAAAATAAATAAAATACTTAAAAATAAATTTAACCAAGGAGGTAAAAGACCTGTGTGATGAAAATGATAAAATGTTCATGGAAGATATTGAAGAACATGAAAATAACTGGAAAGATATTAGAACTTCATGGATTGGAAGAATTAGTATTGTTAGAGTGTCCCTACTACACAGAGCAATCTACAAATTCAATACAATCTCTATTAAAATTCCAATGCTAAATTTCATGGAGATAGAAAAAAATTCTAAAATTTATAAGGAAGCACAAAAATCAAGTAACCAAGTCAATATGGATCAAAAAGTACAAAACTGGAGTT
Organism: Aotus nancymaae; assembly: GCF_030222135.1. NCBI lineage: Eukaryota > Metazoa > Chordata > Mammalia > Primates > Aotidae > Aotus > Aotus nancymaae. The sequence continues at coordinate 57,095,953 of NW_026988415.1, read as the reverse complement.
AACAATCTACCTGATTTCAAACTATACTACAAAGCTATAGTAACCAAAAGAGCATGGTACTGGAGAAAACTAGATACATCAACCAACCTATGGACTAGAATAGAGAGCTGAGAAATGTACCCATGCATATATAGCCAATTGATTTTCCACAAAGGGGCTAAGACTACACAATGGAAAAAAGATAGTCCCTTTAATATATGGTATTGAAGAAACTGGATATCTATATGCAGAAGAGTAAAATTTGACCCCTTTCTCACATCATATACAAGAATTCAACTCAAAATAGATTAAAGACTTAAACACAAAATTAGAAGCTATCAAACTCCTAGAAGAAACCAGGGGAAAAACTATACATCATTGGTTTGTGTAATGATTTTTTGGATATTACCTCAACAGTTCAGGCAACAAAAGCAGGAATATATAAGTATGATTACTACAAACTAAAAATCTTCTGGACTGCAAAGAAAACAATTAGAGTGTAAATAGATTGGAAGAAAATATTTACAAGCCATACATCTGATAAGGGTGGTAATATCCAAAATACATAAAGAATTAAAGCAACTCAATAGCAAAAAATTCAAATAACCCATTTTTAAAAATAGGCAATAGTTTTGAATAGACATTTCTCTTTTCTTATTTTTTATTGATACATAATAGATGCACATAGCTTCAAGGCATATGTAGTAACTTACATTTATATAATTTATAAATATCAAATAAGTGTTGTTGGGATATTCATCACTTTAAATATTTGTCTTTTCTTTATGTTAGAAATATTTAAATTCTTATCTCCTAATTATTTTGAACTATACACTAGATTATTGTAAAGTACATGTTACCCTACTGATCTATGAAACACTAGGTCTTATTTTTTATATAAAACCATATATTCATACTCATTAATCAGCCTCTATTTATCTACCTCCCCACCCTTCCTGGCTTCTGATAATCACCAATCTACTCTCTATCTTCATGAGATTCACATTTTTAGCTCATACATATGGATGAGGACATAAAATATTTGCTTTCTTGGGCTTGGCTTATTTCACTTAGCATAATGACCTCCAGTTCCATCCATATTGCTGCAAATGACATAAAATTTTATATGGTGAATAGGAATATAAAAATGCTCAACATTGCTAATAGTTTGAGAATATAAATTAAAACCAAAATGAGGTATCATCTCACCCCTGACCAAATTGCTATGATCAAAAAGAGATAAGAGTGGGCAAGCATGTAGAGAAAAGGAAACACTTGTACACTTGGTGTGGATGTGTCTTAGTCCATTTTGTATTGCTATAAAGAAATACATGAGACTGTGAAATACATTTAAAAAAGGTATATTTGGCTTGCAATTCTGATGATTGAAAAAGTTCAAGATTGGGCATCTGTATCTGGTAAGAACCTCAGGTTTCTTCCATACGTGGAAAAAAGTGAAGGGGATTTGGCTTGTACAGAGATGACATGATGAGAGGAAACGAGAGAAAGTAAGGAGGTGTCAGGCTCTTCTTAACAACCGGTTCTGGTAGGAATTAACTGAATGAGAACTCAATTACCCCCAAAAGAGGCCATTAATCTGTTCGTAAAGAATCCATCTCCATGAGCCAAACACCTGCCATTAGGCTACCTCCAATATTAGAGATTCAATGTCAACAAAAGATTTTGAGGGAACAAACATTCAAACCATAGCAGAATGTAAACTAATACAGCCAGTATGGAAAACTGAAGGTTCCTCACAAAATAAAAATTAGAATTACCATATGATCCAGTAGTCCTACGTCTGGGTATTTAACAAAAAGATTTGAATTTAGTTTATCAAAAAGATGTGTGCTATTCCATATTCATTGAGGCACTAGTCACAGTAGGCAAGTTATAAATTTGAACTAAGCAACCATCAACAGATGAATATAGAATATGTGGTGCACATATACAATGAAGCACTATTCTATTTTAACAAAAAGGAAATTCTGATACATGTGACACCATGGGTAAGATTAAAGAACACTATGTAAAGGAGGCTCAGAAAGAAAATTACTACATATTCTTATTTATATGTAGATAGTGAAAGGAAAATATCTTGGGCCCCTTCAACCAGGGAACTGCTCAGGGCAAATCTGTCTCCCGTTCTATTCAAAGTCATCCCCCTGTTCTTAAATGGAGGTTTCTGATAACTTTGGAGATTGTGACATCAGAATAGAGGAAAATCTTTCAGGGTCATGGAGAGCTAAAATGCTCCCAGTATCAAGCAGAACAAGAATTAACTGCATGGACTGAACCAATCATTTTGACTTTTTGTTTAAAATGTTTGCTGATCCTTTGTTTAGTTTTTCAGTCTTAAAACATTCTTTTCTTTTTTCTTTTTTTTTTTTTTTTTGGCTATTGACAACTTTTAACAATTTAGTGTACTCCTATGAACAAAATTTGGAGCATATTTGTTTCTTGCTACCTGCTTTTCCAGAATTTTGACACTATCTGTGACTATTCTTAACTTGTGGCAATACAGTTATTTGCATAAGTTCAGTAAGAATCTGTTTTCATTTGTAACAGGACACATTTGGAGAGAAACTGGTTATTTTACCAAGGTTTTGACTGGAATGGTGTGCATTCCTTCAAGAAATTAAACTTGACTTATGGAGCCAATAGAGCCATTGAGAAAACTTGCCCCATATTTTGTGTACACAGCCCCTGTACAGGGTTTCTGACCTGTGGTAAGTAAAGAACGTCACTTTCTGACAGGCACGGAAGCCCCACATTTATCCTGGAACTTCAAGAGGACACGAAATTCACCCAAATCATAGGTATTTGATGGCACAAATCCATGGCTGGGCTTGGCTTTAAAAACATATTATCTGAGATTCCTCTTATGGAACAAAGTTCCATCAAAGTCAATTTTACAGACTATACAAAAAATAATTATTCTTTTTGCACTATATACTAATAATTAGTCCAAGCATAATAAGCAAACCAGTTTTACCATGATTTGTTTTCAGTAAAATGGAAAACTGGAGAATAAAATTATGTTTCAAAACAATTGTACACCTGTTGCTAGATTCTAGTCTTGCCTCATAGTTTTTAATATTTTTTCCCCAATGTTTATTATTTTCTATAGATTGGTACCAATTCTAATTTTTCTTGTCTATGTGTATTCAAAATAATGTTTTCATTGTTTTTCCTTTTTTTTTTCATTTATCTTAATTTGGAGTCAGTGAAAACTAAGCTGTGTTCTCTTAAAAACCTGCAAACTGAAGCAAGACAAACTTGAGAAGAAAATAACAGTAACCTGTTTACATACATAAGGCACTTTCATACCTGCCTATTAATGTATGGACTTCAGAGTAATGTGGCCTATATCGATTTTTCCAGGATTGTTCTTTTGTTTGTTGTTATTATTTCTCCCTTTCTCCCCACTGTTTTCTCTCCACAAGACATGAGACTTCACAACCTGCTAAAAATGAGCTTTCAGGACCTACCCATCTAGGAATAAACCATCCTAGCCATGAGAGACAGATGAAAACTGAGACCAGAGACTCATTTTCTTGTGAAATGCTTTCTCCAAAAGATTTTGAAAAGGTAAGAAGGTGGGGGAGGGGTGTTGGACATGTGAAAGGAAAATATCTTGGAACTCTTCAAGCTGGGAATGGCTCAGGGCAAATCTGCCTCACATTCTATTCAAAGTCATCTCTCTGCCCACAGAGATAGATGCATATTTTAATCAGCTCCTTGGGAAAGACTTATCAGAAACTCAAAAGAATGCAACTATCTGTCTCTCACCTACCTGTGACCTGGAAACCCCCAGTGGTGGGGACTTGCTTTGAGTTGCGGCTGCCTTTCTGGATGGAACTAATGTACTTCTTACATGTATTGATTGATATCTCATGCCTCCCTAAAATGTCTAAAACTAAGCTGTATCCCGACCACCTTGGGCATATGGCATCAGAAGTTTCTGAGACTGTCACAGGTACATACTCAACTTTGGAAAATAACCTTTCTAAATTAACAGAGACCTGTCTCAAATTTTCAGGGTTCACAAGATTATAAAACAATTGAACTCACAGAAATAGAGAGTAGAATGGTAATTATAGAGACAGGAGGGTGGGGAAAATGGTAAGATCATATTCAAAATGTACAAAATCTGTTAGAATACATTTTTTGAGTTATATTGCACAGCATGATGAATATAGTCAATAGAATATTGTACATTTCAAAACTTTTTAGTTTTTTTAATAAGGGTAAATTTCAAATGTTCTCACCACAAAAAATGGTAAGTATTTGAGGTGATGGACATGTAAACTAGTTTAATTATTTCACATTATATTCATAAATCATCACATCACTTTATATTCCATAAATTTATACAGATATAAATTGACAACTTATAAGTAATAATGCTATGAATTTGTACCACTTCAAATGTGGCTTTTTTCTTGATTTGGCATTTGCTTGATTGCAGGAGACATTTCATCATTTTTCCATAGCTATATTAAAGTTATTTTATTCAGGATCTAATTATATTTTTAATGATTCTATTGAAGTATGAGGGCCTGGAACTTCCTAGTCCACATCTTGCTGAAATTATTCTGGGTAATTTTTAGATAGACTTTTAGCCATTATAAAGAGCTCATATTTAAAGTAAAACACACCTGAAAAATAGTAATAATACCTGTCTCAAGAGATGATAGCAAAAAATAAATAAGAGACATATGAGGAGACTCTAAACCAGTGCCCATGAGATATAGGTTTGCTTTAAATACTGATAGAAGAAAAACTTCAGCTGGATTAAATTTAAAGGAGTTTAATTTAGCAATGAACAATTCATGAATTGGGCAGCCCCCAGAATCACAGCAGATTCACAGAGACTCCAGGGAAGCCTCATGGTCAAAACAAATTTATAGATGAAAAAAGGTAAAGTGATGCACAGGAATTGGAATTGAGGTACAGAAATAGTGAGACTGGTTACAGCTCAGTGTTTGCCTTATTAGAACACAGTTTGTACACTCAGCAGTCTGAGCGGTTGAAGTATGGCCGCTGGGATTGGCCAATACTCAGCTATTGCTATAGGTGCATATACTACTAAGTTAGGTTTTCAACTTTGTCCAACTATTAAGCTAGGTTACAGTTCATCCACGAGGACTCAAATATAGAAGTAGGTAGTCCTTCTCAGGACATATTTAGTTTGCTTTAACAATTCTCCCCTTTTGGTGATTTCCTCAATTTTAAGAGATTGACCAAAACCTTAGTCATTAACATTACTATCACTATTATAAACTTACATAGTTTTGAGACACACTGGGAAACAGTAGAACAGTGTGTTTTGCAAGGAGGGAATAAGGACTGAGTAGAGGGTACCTCCTTATGCTGGAACATCCTGTTTACAAGAGAAGAACAAAATCTGGTCTCCTCTAGAATCCATGTGTTTTCTTAGAGCCTTAGCTTGATTGTCACAGTTAGCATGCATTTTAGTTTGATTTGGTTTGTTGGGGCCTAGTACTCGAGCTCAGTCCAAAAGAATGTCCTCCCATAATTTTGTTTTTTAAAAAATTCCCCTTTTTGGGCCAGGTTCTCACTTAGATGAGAGTGTGACCAAAACTTAGGGCCTTAGTGCCACTCTCATTTACCATCATTTTAAGTTTCCAATCTCAGCATGTCATTCATAGGTTATGGTGTTCTCATGGTCTCACATTTCTTCCAGCTTTTGTCATTCCAGTTGAAAAGTGACCATTTAACATTCCAGAAGTGGCTGCATGCAAACATTTAAAATTTTTGAGAGAATACAGCACACCAGGGAGACGATTATAATTTCTATTGGGAGGATAACACCAAGAGTTTAGAGTATGCTCCTTACCCATTGTCTCCATAAATCAAACTACCCAAAATTAAAAAGATTAAAGAATGAACTAGATGAAGAGTCTACTTGCTTGACTACATGGTCTTTTAATTAATCCCGTACAACTGAATTTTTATAATCTACATCTGACATATTTTTCCATAGGCCACCATCATCAGCATGAAACATTCTTACACAACAAAGTAACTAAGGTTTAAATATAGCACATCTACTTTTTATTTGGGTGAACACTTCTAAGTGATTTATTTCCTCACTAATCCGTAGTATCTTCAGTTAACAACATGTATAAAGATTGTGCTTTAGTAAAAGTTAATTGAAATCAAATAAGCAAATAACTTTAACATAGCATCTAGTACAAAGTAAGAATTTAATACATGTGGACTACTATAAGGGTCTGTGTTTTCCAAGTAAATCCACTGATTTCACACTTGGTGAATTTTAACTCTGTAAGACTATTGGGGGGATTGAAACCTTAACGTATTTTCTCAGAGTCTGGAACACACAAATCAAAACTATTATCAGTTATCATTAAAAATACCAATTTGCCCCTAAGACCACTACAGTAGAATCAACCTAATATATACCTACTACTATTATTACTATAATTTTTACTCTACTTGTGAAACACTTCTATTTAGTTCAATATACAGGTGCCACTTTTAGTGTAGGACACTAAGAAGTTTAAGATGACACATAAACATCCTCATCCTGGGAAAGAAGTGTCAGAGGAACATATAATAATATTTGAAAGCCTTTTCTTTCCCTTTGTACCATCCCAAAACAATAATGAAGCAGTTGTTTTAAAATTTGAGCTCATTATTTAGTACCCTCATGACTTGCTAGCAGAGTGCTACTACTTTGCCTTATAATCAACATTTCCTTCTGGTTTCTGACAGATAATTCTAGTCTTCCATACAGACTACTGAGGGACTGTGTTAAGTAAAAAAACTTCTCTTTCCAGGTCCACGAGGGGTATGGTTTCAAAGGCAGGAGTTTCCCAGCACCATGTCTCCATCCATACCCCAATCCAGGAATGTAGAGTTCTTTATCTGTGTTTTCCCACGTGGAGGCTAGGTAGAGTAGTCTAGGTGGGCTTCTTCATTTGAAAAGCCCTGGGAAATCTCTGGGAGGACGGGGCTCTGTTGTGGACCAAGCAGCCAAGCTGGTATCAGAGTCAAAGGTCAATCACTCCAGAGGAAGTTTGAAAGAACTCCTCTCATTGGATGAGAATATGAATGAGGAGGGAATAACTCCAGGGTTAAAACTCCTCTGCTCCTTACCTATATGGATATCCTTCTCCGGATTCCCCTCCCACAACAGTGTGGGAGCTCTCTTTCTCTTTCTCTCTCTCTGCCTAACAAATTGCTTTTCTGCAAAACTCTTTGGGTCCACGATATTTATTCGAACAGTAAGCTCACTGTGCCTCCAGGGCCCCTTTCCCCATTCTTCCAGGTAAGAGAGGCCAAGGACCTAAGATGGGGGAACTAGGAGCATCTTCGGGACACCCCACTCCCTCCCCTGGTTACACTAAGGTGGGAGTCATGTGGGATATTTTTCCATAAAAAGGGAAACACACCAAAATATACACACAATCTTTGCTGTCTTTTTCCTACCCATTCACTTTCCTGGCTCATTTTTTCATATGCAGACCCTTTTGTTTGATTTGAAAGTGTATACCCTAATGTCTGTTCCTATTAGATATTTGAGTATGTAGTAACCAGAATCAAGCACTTATTTTCTCACACATTACAAATGCATGGACAAAAGATTTAATCAGAAAAAAAACATGCTTCAGAGTGCATTGAAGGGAAATATATTCTGGAAGTTATTTGCAGGCTTTCACAACTTTTACTGTCATCCAATGTTGGTAATTCAGCTGTAAAATGGCCAGAATATGTAAGAGTAGGTTAACTCCACCAGTAGATGTTCAAAAGCCCTAGAAGTTCATAGGCATATCATTAATCGAATTATTTCCTAACTCCCAAAGCATGTCTGCCTTTCTACACATACTGTAAACTTTATTTCACTCCTTCAGAAATTCCTGTCAACCAAATATCTACATAAAAATGTCGAGAAGAAGTGAAGAGCCTAGCATTCTTTATGTGTGTGTTTTTTTCTCTTGCTTGGCATTTCCCAGCTGTTTAGATAATGAAATTTAACTGTATCCTTGCATTCTTATAGAAAAATACCTATGCCTGAGTAATTTTATAAAGAAAACAGTTTAAATTGGTTCACAGTTCTTAGGCATTACAGGAAGCATCATGCTGATAACTGCTTGGCTTCTAGAGATTGCTTCAGGAAGCTTATTATGGTGGAAGGCAAAGGGTGAGCAGGCATGTCACATGGCCAGAGTGAGATCAAGAGAGAAAGAGACAATGGGGGGATAGTTGCCACATACTTTTAAATGACCAGATCTTGTGTGAACTCAGAGGGAGAGCTTGCTTATTACCAAGGGGATTGCCTAAGCCATTCATGAGGAATCAGAGTCAATAATACAAACTCCTCCCACCAGGCCACACCTCCAACGTTAGGCATTACAATTTAACATGAGATTTGGGTGGGGACAAGTATACAAACTATATCATATAGAAAAAGAAAAGGCTGTAATCTGGGAATAAGGAGAAGCATGTGCAAAGAGCCTGAAGTGACAGTCATCATATCTATTTCCAGGAATTATAAGTAGCTAAGTACATTGAAAGATATTTGATTTCAAGAGTATCTAAAGCTTGGGAAAGAAAACAATGTTCATTTTGTGAATGAACTTCCATATAAAATGGAGGGTGGACTTTATTTCAAATCCTGTGTAAGATCATTGAAAATTTTAAAGTATAAGATTGCTGTGAACAAATTTTCTTTTAAGAAAGATCACACTGGCAACTATGAGGAAATTTCTTTAGTAACAGGGTGAATGGAGGAAAAAAATAGAAACTAGAAAACTGCTATACCAACTAGATAAAAGATGATGATGTCAAAGAGGAGGCATTGACAGTAGATTAGGAGAGAATGTTTAGAGACATACTAATAATTTAGTATGCATGTAGACACACTAATAATGTAGTATGCATGTTTGCATGTAGGTTAGCATGTTTATACAGAAGGCAAAGAAACAAAAAAAAAGTCACAAAGGGACTATAAATTGAGGTTTTTAAATACAAATTCACAATAATGCAAAGAAAAGCAGAGGAGTTATGCTGGAAGCCAGAAGGTGAATGTATGTGTAGCAACTGCTTTAGCATCCCTCGGAAAGCTGAATCCTGATACAGCAATTAGAAAAACCAAGAAGCAATGACATTTACATTGGAGTACACATATTTGACTTGCAGGACACCTAATTCTCCTGGTTTTTCTCTTCTCATTGCTACTCCTTCTCAGTCTCCTCTTCTGATTTTTCTTCGTTTTCTTGACCTGAAAGCAATGTTGTATCTTGGAGTTTATTCTTGGACATCTCTCTGTTATATTTACATTCTCTTCTTTGGTGATGTCATCTAGCCCCATGACTTTAAATAGTGCCTCATTTTCAAATGGATGGTAACAATAACTTCCTGCTATTTAGCTAACAACTTCAATTTTGGGGGACTTCTCTCTCATTCTTCATTCAATTTGCCTGAACATTATCTTAGTTATTATTTCAAAATATGTTTAGAATCCAAACACTTTTCAGAACCTTCGCTATTACACTCACATATAAATCAATGTTTGTTTGTTTTGAAACAGTTTGACTCTTGTTGCCCAGGCTGGAGTGCAATGGCATGATCTTGGCTCACCGCAACCTCTGCCTCCCAGATTCAATTGATTCTATCCTGCCTCAGCCTCCTGAGTAGCTGGGATTACAGGCATGCACCACCACTCCTGGCTAATTTTGTAATTTTAGTAGAGATGGGGTTTCTCCATGTTGGTCAGGCTGGTCTCAAACTCCTGACCTCAGGTGAGCCACCTGCCTTGGCCTCCCAAAGTGCTGGGATTACAGGTGTGAGCCACTGCACCCAGCCTATAAATCATTGCTTTACCTCTTACCTATATTAATGCAGTAGCTTCTTAGCTAGTTTCCTGTTGGTCAACAGCTCCCCAAAAGACTACCAAAAAAGCCTATTGATCAATTAAAATAAGTTTATTAGATTTATTGCAATAAGAGAGAACATCACATTGACAGGCTTAGTAATATGTTTCAAAAGGGGGAAGTATCAGATGATATTAACTTAGCTTAAAGGCCTTAGCTTGGTAATATTAGGACAGGCCTAATATTAAGTGGTAAACTAGTTGATATTGGATAAAGTTTAGAATTTACAAGCCTTATGTTGGTGGACACAGCAAAGCAGGGGTATTGTAGTCAGTACAGATGATTAAGTAGTTAGGTAAGCTATACTCTTTGTTCACAGACTTTTTACAAGCAATAGGTATTTCCTGGAACAAAAAGCTAAGGTAGTTTGCCTAACCTCAATTTGGTTAACACACAGGCCAAAATAACTTATGCTTTCTCTCAGAATTATTAAACACACAAATGAGAAATTATGTAGGTTTCAGTTCTCATCCTTTGCTATACCCTTGCTTCACTTTAATCAGTTCTCAATAGAGCAGTGGGAGTAATTCTTCAAAAGTACTACTAAGATCAAGTCGCTACTATATTTAAAACTTTAAATAAAAGTCAATATTTAAAACATGGACTACAAATGGCAACAAGATCTGATCATCACATTTTTCCCCCCATATCTCTTTACTAACATATATTCTCCTTTCTCATTCACTCTATCCACATTGGTTTTCATATGTGCCTCAAACACACACCAGTTATACTCTTAGCTCAGTCCTATTTACTAGTTCTTTTCTCTATTTTGGACACTTTCCCCAAAATAGTCGTATATATCATTTCTCACTTAAGATACTTTTTCTGGCCAGGCCTGGTGGTTCATGCCTGTAATCCCAGCACTGTGGGAGGCCAAAGTGGGCAGATCACTTGAGGTCGGGAGGTCAAGAGGGGCGTAGTCAACATGATGAAACCCCATCTCTACTAAAAATACAAAAATAGACAGTCACCGTGGCATGAGCCTGTAACCCCAGCTACTCAGGAGGCTGAGGCAGGAGAATCACTTGAACATGGGAGGCAGAAGTTACAGTGAGCCAAGACTGCGCCATTGTACTCCAGCCTGGGAAAAAAAAAAAAAAAAAGATACCTTTTCCAATGTCATCTTTCCAGTGAAGCCTTCCCTGGTTTTGCTACATAAAATGGCAATCTTTGTCCCACTTTTTGCCTCCTTCTAAGCTTTATTTTTTTTCATGGCACCTACTACCATATATAACACTATATCTGAAATTTTAAAAGTTGTTTAACATTTGTATTCACCAATTAAAATGCAAGCTTTGTGCAGGTAGATACATTTGTCTGCTCTTGTCACTGCTTTGTTTCCACTGTACTCAGTAGTTTGTGGAACACAGCAAGTGCTCAATAAATATTTGTTGAATAAAATAATAAAAAGTACTTAGGAATTTGTAGTATTATACTCAGTAGTTTGTGGAACACAGTAAGTGCTCAATAAATATTTGTTGAATAAAATAATAAAAAGTACTTAGGAATTTGTAGTACTATACTCAGTAGTTTGTGGAACACAGTAAGTGCTCAATAAATATTTGTTGAATAAAATAATAAAAAGTACTTAGGAATTTGTAGTACTAGATTCCTGTGAGAATGGAGGATGCCATTATCTCTCCTACACTTGGAAAATAATCAGTTCTCCTCTCTAAGTTCATGCATTCCTCATATATTTTCTGTTCTTAACTTCAGAGGAAACCTGTTTTCATACTAACTTCATTCATGCACTCATTTATTCATTCATTGAACAAGCACTTATGAGTGTCTTTTGTAAGAATGATAACAAGTGACATGACATATCATGAGATGAATGGATTATTGAGAAAGGAAAAAAGTCTAATATAGTTATATTAAGCAATACTGTGTTGGATTTTTATGTCTACCATTTCATTTAATTTTATGGCAACACAGGTGATACATAATATTATTTTTAACTTTTAAAAATTAATAAATGAAAGCCCCAAGAGGACCTACGAATATAAAACTTGCCGGTAGAAAACCTGAGACTTGAATGTAGCAGTTAATCTAAAAAGTCCATACAATGTTCATTATTCTTTAATGAGCAAAACATAATCCCTTCTTTCAATTGTCATAGCACAATTTTTGACCAATTTACCTTCTTATTCACTACATTTATCCTTTACTAAATTCTCATGTAGTTTTTGTCTTAAAACAAGCACATCTTTTATTTTGAAATGGACCAATGCCAGTTGACAAACAAATTGGGATACTGTTAAGAATGATGAAAGGAATAAACATTTGGTAGGTAATAACAGTTTCTGCTTCATTCTGCTCATTGATATCCAATATTTAATCTAAGTGCTTGTATTACACATACATTTCTACAAATGCTAGCATACATTTCTCTATTTACTCACCCACTTCACTAACTCCAAAGTTGGAGTGGATTACTGCATTAAGCTCAATGTTCAGAATCTCTAGACTATATTAAGGTCTTTAAAACAGAGCCAGGCATAGAGTTTTTTTTTTTTTTTTTTTTTTTTGACATGCTGAACCGGGCCAGGCCCAGTGGCTCACGCCTATAATCCCAGCACTTTGGGAGGCCGAGGTGGGCAGATCACCTGAGGTCAGGAGGTCAAGACATGCTGAACCATACCCGAAAGACAAGTGATGTTCCCTTAAGAGCCAAGTATGTACAGCTGTCAAGAACTTAGAGAACAACTACTACTAAAGCCCTCAATCTGGACAGTAGAGAAAGGGAAACACAAGGTAATCACTGATTCATGGCACATATTTTCTTGAACAGGAATAATAAAGACTAACTGCCATAAGAATGGAGTCTTTTCCTGGGTTTTCTGAAAGAATCCTCTTCCATGGAAATCCATGGGCACTGGTTATGCCCTCCTGGAGAAATTTTGTTGCCTATTTTCCTCCATGGATGCATCTGAATTTAATAATGAGGAGGGTCAGTGTGAGGTCAAACTACAGGGACCACAGGAAAGAGTAAATAGGGAGGCTACATTCATTAAGAAAATTAATTTTCATCCTGAGGCATTTTAACCCTGGGATTTAATGTGGTTGCACAAAGTTACATAGAGTACTATTGCCCACTACTATTAGACTCTCTGGTTACTTTAAGATTTTATTTTGCTATATTTACTATGATATCTCTATCAAATGAAATCAGAGCATGCATTATATGATATTTAAAGTTATCCATCATGAGTTATATACAAATATTCTAGCATATGCTCTTAAACTCCTAGTATTGAAAAAATGTATTTTTTTTCCTGGTTTACAAGAGGGTGTAGTTTTGTTTTGTTGCTTTTTTTTTTTTTTTTAGAAAGAAAGAAGAGAAAGAGGAAGGGAGAGAGAGAACAATAGAGGAGTCTTGCTCTATTGCCTAAGGTGGAATGCAATCTAAAAATAGGTATTAAAAACTTCTTTTATGCCGATAATTGTGCTTAACAGCAGAGACAGGAAGGAATAAGGGAAGAAAATAACCAACAGCCAACCAATATTTCATTTAAGTCTGTGAAATGCTATGCAAATGTTGAAGAGTGATTTACTTCCAATTATGTGGTCACTTTCAAAATAGGTGTAATGTGATACTGAGAAAAATGTATGTTCTGTGGACCTGGGATGAAGAATTCTATAGATATTCACTAAGTTTACTTGTTCCAGGTCTGAGTTCAAATCATAGATGTCCCTGTTAATTTTTATCTCATTGATCCATCGAATATTAACAATGTGGTGTCAGAGTCTCCTGCTATTATTGTACGGGAGTCCAAGTCTCTTTATAAGTCATTAAGAACTTGTCTTATGTATCTGGGTGCTCCTATATTGGGTGCATATATATTTATGATCATTGACTCCTGTTGTTGCATTGATCCTTTTACCATTATGTAATGTCCTTCTTTGTTTCTTTTAGTCTTTGTTATTATTAAAGTCTATTTTGTCAGAGATGAAAGTTACAACTCCTGTTTTGTTTTTTGTTTGTTTGTTTGCTCTCCATTTGATTGGTAAGTCTTCCACCAACCCTTTGTTTTGAATCTTTGTTTATCCTTGCTTATGAGATGAATCTGGATACAGCATACCAATGGGTTTTGACTTTTTATTCAATTTACCTGTCTGTGTCTTTGATTGGGGTATTTAATCCATTTAATTTTAGGATTAATATTGATATTTGTGAGTTTAATATTGTCGTTTAATGCTAGCTGGCTATTTTGCCCATTAGTTGATATAGATTCTTCATTATGGAGATACTCTTTACCTTTTGGTAAGTTTTTGGGATGACTGATACTGGCTGTTCCTTTCTGTGTATAGTGCTTCTTTCAGAAGCTCTTGTAAAGCAGGCCTGGTGGTGATGAAATCTCTGAGTGCTTGCTTGTTCGTGAAAAATTTTATTTTTCCTTCATTTATGAAGCTTAGTTTGGCTGGATATGAAATTCTGGGTTGAAAATTCTTTTCTTTGAGGATATTGAATATTGATCCCCACTCTCTTCTAGTTTGTAGGGTTTCTGCTGAGAGATCTGCTGTAAGTCTGATAGGCTTCTCTTTATGGATAACCTGACCTTTCTCTCTAGCTGCCCTTAGAATTTTCTCCTTTATTTCAACCCTGGTGAATCTAATGATTATGTGTCTTGGGGTTGCTCTATTTGAAGAATATCTTTGTGGTGTTCTCTGTATTACCTGGAGTTGAGTATTGTCCTGCCTTACTAGGTTAGGAAAGTTTTCCTGAATAATATCCTGAAGAATATTGTCCAGCTTGGATTCATTCTCTTCATGACATTCAGGTACACCTATCAAATGTAAATTAGGTCTTTTCACATGATTTCTTGGAGACTTTGCTCATTCCTTTTTACTCTTTCTTCTCTAATCTTGTCTTCTCGTTTCATTTCATTAAGTTGGTCTTCGACCTCTGATATCCTTTCTTCTGTTTGATCAATTCGACTTTTAAAACCTGTGCATACTTCGTGGCGTTCTTGTATTCTTCAGTTCCATTAATTCACTTCTATTCCTCTCTAAATTGTCTATTCTCCTTAGGATTACGTCAAACCTTTTTTCTAGGTTCTTAGTTTCTTTACATTGGGCTAGAACATGTTCTTTTAACTCACAGAAGTTTCTTATTATCCACTTTCTGAAGCCTAATTCTGTTAATGGAATGCACTCGTTCTCCATCAGGCCTTGTTCCCTTGTTGACGAGGAACTGCAACCCCTGTGGAGGGAGAGGCACTCTGATCCTGGGTAGTCTCAGCCCTCCTATGCTGCTTTCTTCCCATCATTGTAAGTCCATCCACCTGTCATCTTTGTAATTACTGACCTTCAAAGTAGGTCTCTGAGTGGATGTCCAACTTGTTGATTCACAGCACCGGAATCTGAGCAACCCACTGTGGCTAAAACAGCGGCATTAAGATTGATGGTTCTGGGGCTGGGTACGGTGGCTCACACCTATAATCCCAGCACTTTGGGAGGCCGAGGCGGGTGGACCATGAGGTCAAGAGATCGAGACCATCCTGGTCAACATGGTGAAACCCCATCTCTACTAAAAATACAAAAAATTAGCTGGGCATGGTGGCGCATGCCTGTGATCCCAGCTACTCAGGAGGCTGAGGCAGGAGAATTGCCTGAACCCAGGAGGCGGAGGTTGCGGTGAGCCAAGATCATGCCATTGCACTCCAGCCTGGGTAACAAGAGTGAAACTCCATCTCAAAATAAAAATAAAAATAAAAATAATGGTTCTTTTCTGCCTGGGAATCTCCGGTCTGGCTTCTTTCTTGAGTCCCTTTTTCAATCAGCTGAATGGGCGACTCTGCCTTCCTGGAGCTCCAAACATCGACCAAAAGGGGACCCAGTCCCATTTACTCTGCACCAAGAACCACTGCACCAGCCATAAGAGTCATGCTGGTGACCCGTGGGGCTCCTCTGCTGGGAATCTCCTGGTCCGTGAGCAACAAAAATTCATCTGAAAGTGTGGCGTCCTCTCATTCTCTGCGCTTTCACTGGGAGCTACAATCCTGAGCTGCTAGTAATCGGCCATCTTGGATCTCTCTCCAAGAGGGTATAGTTTTAAGGGCAAGAGTTTCCCAGCACCAAGCCCCCATCCCATCTCTCTCCATCCAGGAAATTTAACAGTTTATGTTTAAATTTTGCGGGCATGGGAAGAAACAAAAAGTCAATCACTCCAGTGAAAGTTCTAGGAAACTCCTTTCATTGGCCTGGGGTCTTAAAGAAGGTGGGGGTTCCTCCCAGGTTAAAAGTTCCCTTTTCCACACCCCTTTGGACTCCATGTTTAAATCCCCTTCCACGCACACTCTTGTGGAAGCTGGTTTTTTCATTCCTGAATTTTCCCTCTGGAGTCCCCTTCCACACTCT
Source organism: Aotus nancymaae (assembly GCF_030222135.1). NCBI lineage: Eukaryota > Metazoa > Chordata > Mammalia > Primates > Aotidae > Aotus > Aotus nancymaae. The sequence continues at coordinate 57,079,688 of NW_026988415.1, read as the reverse complement.
CTCGTGGGAGCCTGTCTTCCCCACTAAACTCCATCTCTCTCTCTATTCCCTTCCACTCAGTGTGGAAGCTGCTTTCCTCTCCTGAATGCCATCTTTCTGGATTCTCTCACTCAGTGTAAGAGTTAGCTGTTTCTTTCTCTCTCCTTCTCCTGTTTCTCTCTCTCTCCTTCTCCTGTTTCTCTCTCTCTCTCTCTCTCTCTCTAAATAAATCACTTTCTACCAACGCTTTTAAGTCTGGCATTTACTGTGCTCTGCACCATGGTCCCCTCATTATTGAGAGGGCAGAAAACCAAGAACCTGGAGAAACATCCTCTCAAGGAAGCTAAGGGCACCCTAAACCCCAATATTACATTTTGGTGAGCCAGTCAGGAGAGGGGTACAGCAAAGAGATGCGTACAGCCAAGAAAGGGGCACAACCAGGAAAGGGGTACAGCCAGAGAAGACTTCAAAATTGTGAGTAAAACCAGCCCCATTCTGTCCTGTCTCTTTAAGAACACCTAATGCGGCCACAGCCAGGCAGGGCTGTGGGGAAGCCTGAGCAGAGGTGCCTCAGAGGCATAACTCAGCCCGTTTTAAGCAGCACAGCGCAGCAAAAATTAAAAACACATTTTAATTTTTCTTACCTTCAAGCTCTTTCTTTGCTTTCCCTTTCCTTCTCTATCCCTCCGAAATTATTTCTGGAACCAAAACCTGCAGAAACCTGTGGGGTGGAAAGATAAGCACCCTCCCCTTTTGTTCCTTGCCAGATGGGAACAGGAACCGGAACCACCCACAATCCAGCCCGGCAGCAAGTTGCAGCCAGGTGGGGAAAAAAAGCTGCAGAGTAAGGCAAGGTGTGTTCCGGCCAGGCTCGGCCAGGTTCGGAGGTTCTAAGCAGAGTGGCAGTGCTTAAAAAAGCAAAGTGGCAGAAGGGGGTGGCAGCATAAAACCGCAAAAAACCCGGCTGTTAAAAACCGCAGTTGGGAACTGCACAAGGAAACATCCCCCAGGGTGTTCACCTTCTGGCCTTGGGGCCCTGTGTGGGCAGCAGCTCGGGGAGTGACCTAGGCATGCACCTGGTTCTGGCGGGGTCAACATGGCAACCAAAAGCCACAAGGGCAGGGAAACTTATGCCCGGCCCAGCCCCGGCAGCAAACGCGGCTTTTAAACTCAAAGCAACAAGCGGTTTTTTTCTTCTGGGTGTGCAAGCTAAAAAAAAAAAAAGCAGCTGCTGTCAGCCTGGCCCAGCTTTTAGGCGGGCCACACTGCCTCAGGGTGCAGCATTCTCATTCAAAATACGGCTTAAAAAAGCTTTCTACCTTACCCAAACTCAAGTGGCCTGTATGCACAGTTGGTTAAGGTGTAGGGTCTGACACTGCAAGGTTACTCATTCAAATCCATGGTAAAGTCAGTCTTAATTTGGGGAAATTTAAGGAACTTTTTGTTTAGTGTATAATTTGTCTTGCTTAAAATTGGCTCTCTCTATGGCAAAACTTTTCCATCTAAAAAATCATAGTTAAACTGGTTCCAGGGCTCAAATAGTTCATGGCAGCTCTCGCATCCCTAAAGGCAGTTTCCTACAATGAAAAATGGGTCAGGGGAAAGAAGGCCCAGGTCCTAAAAATATCGTTCAGGCCTCAGCCACGCCTGGCCTACCTTCTTTAAACTGTGTGCTCTAATAGCTCCTCCCTAAAAGTTTACCCTTCTGGGGCAGTTTTATAAATTGACCTGTGTAAATTGAACCTTTGCTAAAAAATATTAGTACCCATCTCCTAAGCCTCACTGACCTGGTTCAAAAACTCATTGGTATAAACCATTCAACCCAACAGCCCCTTCATGCCTCTCTGGTGGTCATTAAAAGTGAAGCAAACAGTAAGGGGGTTCCATAACACTGGTAGGTCGTAATTCAAACCCAGTACATGGAAAGTCCTCTAATAAAATAAATCACGAATCTTGAGCACACAAAATATCGGGGTACTAACTGAAAAACATTTCATTTCAGTATTCATTTTACCTGGGGAACACCTCAGGTCAAAGCGGCTGTAATTTCTTTAACCAGGGATGTGGGCATCCCTTGTGTTCAATTTCAAATGGGTACTTCTATTACCAAGCTCAAGTCCCCATTAAAATGTATACTGGAAAATTAAAATGAATTTAGCACACAGTCTTTAAGGAAAAAGTGGCTTATATTTCTCTGGCCAAATTACCCTCTGCAGAGTAAAAAATCTAGCCCCTAAATGGAAGGGGGAAAAAAACAACAGCTTTCATTAAGCAATTGCAAAAGGCTTTAAAAAAAGTACACCCGTCTGTCAACCAGACTCCAATAAGTGTCAGCTAATACTAAAGAACAAGTTTATTACTTGGTCAGCAGCAAATATCAGGCAAAAGTTCCAAAAACTGGCCTTGGGACCAGAGCAAAGTCTAGAATCATTACTAAACCAAGCAACCTCACTATTTTATAATAAAAACCAAAAAAAAAAAAAAAAAAAGGCTAAAAGAAACAGAAAAAATCAGCCTTAGTCACAGCTTTCAGGCATGCAGACCTTAGGGGCTCAAATAAGGAAAAGGCTCAGGTTAGCCACCAGTCTGGCAAAGCTTGTTACCAGTGAGCTCTAAAGGGACATTTTATAAAAAATTGTCCCCCAAAAATGAATCAATCTCATCCTTGCCCTCTGTACCAAGGTAATCATTGGAAAGCACACTGTACCAGGGAATAAAGATTCCCAGGGCCTGAGGTGTCTAACAAAATAACCCAATGGCAAAACCAAGGGTGCCTGGGGCAAGTGCCAGCACAAGCCATCACCCTCACAAAGCCCCAGGTAAAGTTAACCATAAATGTCCAGGAAGTTAATCTTCTCCTAAACACTGCATGGCCTTCTCAGTATTTCTCTCCTGCCCTGGAAACTTAGTGCTTGTTAATTCTATCCCCTCAAACTCTCCCTCTCTAGGCCCATCCTGGAAGGGACCATTTTTGGTCATTCTGTCTGCCCCAAGGGCAATTAAGATAATGGAAATTAACTCATAAATTCATCACACTTTGCTAAAGCCTTTAATACATCCTAAGAAAAGTCACAAAGCCCCCACTCTGCAGCCTAAAGTTCCAGAAAATAACCCTTCATCTACCTGAGAGCCATTAAAAAATCTACATCTGCTTTTCCAACAAAATCCCCAGGGAAGTAACCACTCATAAGTCTAATTTATATCCTTGCATTAATAGGATTATAACCCCCAACTTTGCTATCTCTCAAACTCCAATTATCCTTTTCATAGTGGGAAGAAAACCTGTCTCTTTCTAGGAAAAATGCTGCTATTTTATAAACCAGTTAAGTGTTGTTTTAAACATAAAACTCAGGAATCAATCAAACACAGGGCTGAAACCTTCAAAAACCTGGCTCTATTCTCTTCTAGGCTCATTTATAACCATTCTATATTTGTAGGCCTCTGGGCCTCTGATCTTTAACCACCTTGTCACATTCATTTCTAATAAAACCGTAAGGTCACAAATAATCCTGCCACTGAAACTCCAAATGTCCTTGGCTCGTAAGCTCTATCGTAAACCTCTAAATCAACCTGCACCCCTAAAAGGCTCCCTTTTGAAGGAAACCTCAACTGCAGGTCCCCTTCTATGCCCCATTTCAGCAAAAAGTAGTTAAAAAAAATCAATGTCCATAATTCCAACAAAAGTTGAACTTTCCTGTTCAGAGTGGGGGAATGAGGGAAGGTATTCTTTTTCCAGGTCCACAAGGGGGTGTAGTTTTAAGGGCAAGAACTTCCCAGCACCATGCCCCCCTCCCATCTCTCTCTATCCAGGAAATTTAATGGTTTATATTTGAATTTCATGCATACGGGAAGAAACAGAAAGTCAATCACTCCAGTGAGAGTTCTAAGGGACTCCTTTCATTGGCCTGAGGACTTAAAGAAGGTGGCGGTTCCTCCCAGATTAAAAGTCCCCTTCTTCCACACCCCTTCGGACTCCATGTTTAAATCCCCTTCCACAAACACTTGTAGAAGCTGTTTTTTTCTATCCTAAAATTTCCCTCTGGAGTCCCCTTCCACACTCTCATGGAAGCCTGTCTTCCCCTCCTAAACTCCATCTCTCTCTATTCCCTTCCACTCAATATGGAAGCTGCTTTCCTCTCCTGAATTCCATCTTTCTGGATTCTCTCACTCAGTGTAAGAGTTAGCTGTTTCTTTCTCTCTCCTTCTCCTGTTTCTCTCTCTCTCTCTAAATACATCACTTTCTACCAACACTTTTAAGTCCATCATTTACTGCGCTCTGCACTGTGGTCCCCTCTCTTATTCTTGAGAGAGCAGAAAACAAGAACCTGGAGAAACATCCTCTCAGGAAAGCTAAGGGCACCCTAAAACCCTAAACCCCAATATTACAGTATCAAAAAGTAAATATCATTCTCAAGGTATAGTTTTAACAGCACAAAATAAAGTGCAGTGACATTTATCCCAGTCTACATACTCTGATGATATACAACTTAAGGTTGCATTTTTTGTTAACTACATCACCACAGTTTTACTTCTGTTGAGTATATTGTTAAATGAAATCAGAGAAAATGTCATATGTGCTGTAATGAACAATGCATCACCAACATCCTTAATTAGATAATTATAACCTATACAAATTATCTTATATTAGATTTCATCTTGTTATAGTCTCCTCATTTTTCATACAGCATGAAGTTATTGAGCACTTTCTCTAATTGTGAAATATTAGGAAATGTGGGAAAAATGTCAAGTAAAAAAAATCCAAGTTTCAAGATTGTGATTTGAGTACACATATTTATTATTTTTCCTATTAGATTTCAATTATTAAAAAATATAAAAATAAACAAATCATAATGTAAGAGATTTGGAAAATATACAATTTTCTTATATCAGTGGTCCAGTAATATAAAGAGACTGCTATAAAATATAAAAAATTCTAATTATTAATTACTTGAAACCCAAGTGACCTTCTCTTACCTTTTCATCTCATATAATGCTAAATCAAGGCAGCCAATCATACTGTAAATGAAATGGATTGCATTTGAATTAGTTGAGAACATTTATTCTGAGACTTTCAAAAAGAATAAAACAAAAATTACAATATAATATAGAGTATCACATTTAAGGCCAGAAAGAAATTTTATTTGTAGAGTAAAAAATGTGAGCTTGTATAATATTGGTATTTGTGTTATACTATATAAACCTTAGCCATATGAAATGTAAATTACCTTCATGCATTTTTAGCCAAATGCAAAATTAAAACCAGTTATTCATAACCAGGTAGCATTGTAACTATGTTAAGCAAGATTATAATTGTTATAAGGGAATTTTGGTACAATTATAAATAAGAACCCATGAAATTCAGTTTAAAACAAATTACATCATACAAATCCCACTATTTACTGAAGAATAGCATAAAATGAAAATAATAGTGAAATGATTGTATCTCAAATAAATATTCCTTTACTTTTGAGTTATCTCAAATTATTGATGATGTTCTAGTAACACATCCTGTTCTTTTCCTTAGTCTTTCATGTCATTTTATGTTGTTGATATTCCGCATTTACGTTATTTTTTCCCTTGGTTTCATGGGCATTATTACTTCCTTATTCTGCCTAACATCTGTGAGTGTTCTATATCTTTCTTCTCCATAGACTGCTGTTTCTTTACCTTCACATAAAATATTGATGGTCCTTTAAGGCCTATTATGATATACAGTGTTTCCTTATTCTGTACACATTCTGTGCTTGGTGCCATGGGCCACCATAGTTTCAAAGGCCATCTAATATGCTGGGACCTCTAAGAACTGCATCTCCAGCTATCATGTCTTTCCTAATATATCCGCCTGCTTATTGATAGCTCTTATTGAATACTTCATATTTTAGCTTTAACAAATATTATATTGAATTAATGATCTCTAAATCAAATGTGTTGCTCCTTTTATATTTTGTATCTTGATAAGTGTTACAATTATCAGTTTAGACAGCCCAAGTCAGAAATTGGCTTTCTCCTTCTCCTTTTTCTTTTTCTTTCTTTCTTTCTTTTTTTTTTTTTTTTTTTGAGATGGAGTTTTGCTCTTGTTGCCCAGCAGGCTGGAGTGTAATTGTGTGATCTTGGATCACAGCAACCTCTGCCTTTCTGATTCAAGTGATTTCCTTGCCTCACCCTCCTGAGTACCTGGAATTACAGGCATGTGCCACCACACCGGTCTAATTTTGTATTTTTAGTAGAGACTGGGATTCTCCATGCTGGACAGGCTGGTCTTGAACTCCCAACCTCAGGTGATCGGCCTGCCTTGGCTTCCCAAAGTACTGGGCTTACAGGTATAAGCCACCGCACTTAGCCTGAATTTTCTTTATTGTCAATATGTAATTAAGCATCAGACTCGCCGTAGTTTAGTTCCTTAGCATTTCCTAAAGAATTCATTACTTTCTTCTTTCCTTAACCATGGTCCTTCATTACCTCATGCCTAAGGCATTACAAAGTTTTTCATATTGGTGTCCAAGACTCCAGTTTTGCTCTCCTCTAATCTATTCTCCACACTGATATTTAAGTAATATTTTCTAAACTTGAATTATGATTATTTTGTTATCTTACATAAAGTTAAGTGAATTGTTACTGCTTACATCCAATGGTCTCAAATTTACTATACATATGAATTCCTTGGAATTATATTCCAATTTATGTATATATCATATTTTCTTTATCCATTCATCTTTTCATGAATATTTGCCTTGCTTCCACATTTTGTCTATTATGAGTAAAGCTGCTATGAACACTGGGGACTTGTTTAAAAAGCAGAATGCAGGTTGTTTAGTTCCAAGTACCAAAGACTCAATTATTAGGAGTGGAATTGGGCCCAGGGACCTGCATGCTAAAGAAGCCCCTCTCTTGACAATTTATACATAAATGGAGCTCAGCTCAAACACTGAGAAAAATTAAAATAAAGATTAAAAGTCAAATATCTTGAGATTACTCACAATGAGGTATCTTTGGATTGTTGATGTTCATGCAATCCCATTGCTTGATATATAAGGTTTCTTTTTAAAAAATTATTTTTAGCCAGGCGCGGTGGCTCACGCCTGTAATCCCAGCACTTTGGGAGGTCGAGGCGGGTGGATCACGAGGTCAAGAGATTGAGACCATCCTGGTCAACATGGTGAAACCCCGTCTCTACTAAAAAGACAAAAAATTAGCTGGGCATGGTGGTGCGTGCCTATAATCCCAGCTACTCAGGAGGCTGAGGCAGGAGAATTGCCTGAACCCAGGAGGCGGAGCTTGCGGTGAGCCGAGATCACGCCATTGCACTCCAGCCTGGGTAACAAGATCAAAACTCCGTCTCAAAAAAAAAAAAAAAAATTTATTTTTATTGCAATAAAAGACACCTCATATGAAATCTACCCACTTTGCACATTTTTAAGCATACCATATAATATTATTAACTATATGCACATTGTTTTATGACCGATGTCAAGAATATTTTCATGTTGGATGACTGAAACTCTATACTCACTAAACAGAAACTACCCATTTCCCACTTCCCTCAGCCCCTGGAAACCATCATTCTACTTTCTGCTTCTGTGAGTTTGAATATTTAAGATCACTCAAATAAGTAGAATCATATAATATTTGTCTGTGACTAGCTTATTTCACCTAGGATAATCTCCCTCCAGGTTCATCCATATTATAGCATATGACAGAATTTCCTTTTATATGGTTCTATAATATCCCATTGTGTGTGTGGGTGTATATATATATATTTCTTATACATATATCTGTGTATAAAAATTTAGGTTCTTTCCACCTCTTGAGTATTTTGAATAAGGCTGCAATGAACGTAAAGTGTAAATATCACTGAGATTCAGCTTTTAATTATTTTAGGTAAATACCCAGAATTAGCATTCTTGGATTATATGGTAGTTCTGTTTCTAATCTTTAGAGGAAACTACACAGTAGTTCCCATACTGAATATTCCACTTTACATTTTCATCAACAGTGCACAGGGGTCCAAATTTCTCTACATCCTCATCAATACTTGTAATTTTCTGTTTTTGTGAAAATGGCCAACCTAACAGGTTTGAGGTAATATATTTCATTGCAACTTTGGAAGATTTTGTTTATATTTTTATATTGGTGAATATATATAACATAAATTTTACCATTTTAACCATTTTTAATTGTTCAATTCAGTAGAATCAAATACATTTATAATATTCTGCAACGATCACCATCATTCATGTCCAGAACTTTTTTCATCTTCACAAACCACATCTTCATTCCCATAAACATTGCCCATTATCCTTTTACCCTTGTTCTTGCAACAACCATTCTACTTTCTGTCATCACAAATTAGACTATGCTAGGAACCGAATATAAATAAAATTGTACAGTATTTGTCTGTTTCTGACTGGCTTATTTAAGTTACCATAACATCATTAGTGTTCTTCCATGTTGTAGCATGTGTCATAATTTTCTTCCTTTTTTAAGGCTAAGTAATACTCCAATGTATGTATATACCACATTTTCTTCATCCATTCATCTCTCCATGGGTATTTGCGATGGTTCCACACTTTGGCTATTGGGAATAAAGCTGCTATGAACATTGAAGATAAAATATGATCTTTTTGAGTCTCTGCTTTTTATTTTTTGGCATAGACACAAAAGTAAAAATCTGGACAAAATTACAGTTGAATAGATGGAATATATTGTATGTATGCTTATGGTAATTCTGTTCAATAGAATTAAACATATGTAATTTCATATTTGATGTAATGAAAAATATGATAATTCTATGTTTAAATTGCTGAGGGTCTGTCATAATTACAGTTGAATAGATGGAATATATTGTATGTATGCTTATGGTAATTCTTGTATGTATGCTTGTGGCGTTTCTATGTTTAATAGAATGAAACATATGGTAATTTCACATTTAATATAATTAAACATAAGGTTAATTCTATGTGTAAGTTGTTGAGGAGTTGTTATAATGTTTTCCATAAAGATTGTACAATTGGCGTGTGCCTGTAGTCCCAGCTACACTGGAGGCTGAGGCAGGAGAATTACTTGAACCTGGGAGGAGGAGGTTGCAGTGAGCTGAGATTGTGCCTCTGCATTCCGGTCTGTATGACAGAGAGAGACTCTGTCTCAAAAAAAAGAAAAGAAAGATTGTATCATTGTATTTTCCCACCAGCAATGCACAAGTGTTTCCATTTTTCCACTATTCTTCCAACACGTTATTTTCTGTTTCCTGAAATAGTATTTTTCTGAAATAGTATTTTAATTGACAATTGTTGTACATATTTGTGGAATACAGTGTAATATTTGGTTACGTATATAATGTATAGTGATCAAATCAGTGACTAGCATATCAATAATCACAAACATCATTTCTTCATGGTAGGATCATTCAAAATCCTATTTTCCAGCTATTAGAAAATATACAATAATTGTTAACTGTAGTGACTCTGCAGTGGTATAGAACCCTAAAACTTACCCCCTACTTTTTTTTTTTTTTTTTTTGCTATTTTACCAGTTTTTAAAATTGACCTGTCATATAATCCAACAATTTAAAATATACAATTAGGCCAGGCACGATGGCTCATGCCTCTAATCCCAGCACTTTGGGAGGCCAAGGAAGGCAGATCACCTGAGGTCTGGAGTTTGAGACCAGACTGGCCAACATGACAAAACCCCATCCCTACTAAAACATACAACAATTAGCTGGATGTGGTGAAGAACGACTGTAATCCCAGCTACTCAGGAGGCTGAGGCATGAGAGTCCCTTGAACCCGTGAGGCAGAGGGAAGCAGAGGTTGTGGTGAGCCGAGGTTGTGCCACTGCACTCCAGCCTGGGTGACAGAATGAGACTCTGTCTCAATCAATCAATAAATAAATAAAATGTAGAATTCAAACATTTTTAAAAATATTCACAAAGTTGTACAACAATTACCAATATCTAATTCGAGAACATTCTCATCACCTCCTAAACAAACCAAAAAGCCATTAGAAATCTCTCCTTATCTTCCTCTAACCCTCCTAGCCCTAGGTATCCACTAATCTGCTTTCTGTCTCTATATAACTTGTCTGTTTTGAACATTTCATGCATATGGAATCATACAATATGTAGCCTTTTGTGACTGTTTTCTTTCACATGTTTTTAAGTTTTATTGCCATTGCAGGATTTATTAGTATTTCATTCATTTGTATTGCTAAATAGTATCCCTCTGTGAGGATATATCACCTTTTATTTATCCAGATACTTACAGCAAACTGATCTTTAACAAAGCAAACAAAAACATAAAGTGGGGAAAGGCCACCCTATCCAACATATGGTGCTTGGTTTATTGGCAAGCCACATGTAGAAAAATGAAACTGGATCCCCGTCTTTCACCTTATAAAAAATGAACTCAAAATAGATCAAATAATTAAATCTAAGACCTGAAACCATAAAAATTTTAGAAAATAACCTTGGAAAAACTCTTCTCGATGTTGGCTTAGGCAAAGAGTTCATAACCAAGAACCCAAAAGCAAATGCAGCAAAAACAAAGATCAATAGATGAGACCTAAATAAACTAAAAAGTTTCTGCACAGAAAAAGAAATAATCAGCAGAGGAAAAACAACCCACAGATTGGGAGAAAGTATTTACTAACTATGCATCCAACTAAAGACTAAAAATTTGACTCCCTGTTGATCCAACTTAGAGGCTCTGTATTTTTCTCTCGACTAATTGCACTGGCTAAGACTTCTAGTGCTATGTTGAATAAGAGTGGTGAAAGTGGGTATTCTTGTTGGTTTAAGTTCTGTTTTATTATTATTATTATTATTTGAGATGGAGTCTTGCTCTGTAACCCAGGCTGGAGTTCAGTGGCACGATCTCGGCTCACTGCAACCTCCACTTCCCAGATTCGAGACATTTTCCTCCCTCAGTCTCCCAAGTAGCTGTGAGTACAGGTATATGCCACCATCCCCGGCTAATTTTTGTAATTTTAGTAGAGACAGGGTTTCACCATGCTGGCCAGGCTGGTCTTGAACTCCTGACCTTGTGATCCACCCACTTCGGCCTCCCAAAGTGCTAGGATTACAGACATGAGCCACCGCACCTGGTCATTTGTTTCAGTTCATATAGAAGAAGGTTTCAAATATTTCCTTTTCTTTATAAAATTAGTTGTGAATTTCTCATATGTGGTGTTAATTGAATTGAGGAACATTCCTTGCATATCTAATTTGTTGAGTTTTTTAACATGGAAAAATGTTGACATATATTAATTGCTTATTCTGTGTCTATTGAGATAATTATATGTTTTTTCCTTCATTCTGTTGATGTGATATACTATGTTTATTGATTTGCATATGTTAAACCATCTTTGCATCTATGAGATAAATCTCACTTGATCATAGCGTATAATCTTTTTCATGTGCTGCTGGATTTGGTTTACTTGTATTTTGTTGAGGATATTTGCATCTATTTTTATCAAAGATATTGGCCCGTAGTTTTGTTGTTGTTGTGTCCTTATCTGGTTTGGGTATCAAGTTAAGGCTGGCCTCATAGAATGAGTGTGAAAGAATTTTATCCTCTTCACTTTTTTGGAATAATTTAAGAATAATTGATATAAGTTCTTCTTTAAGTATTTGGTAGAATTTACCATCAAAGCCATCAGTCCTGGGCTTTTCTTTGTCAGTAGAAATTTTATTACTCATTCAATTTCATTACTTGTTTAGGTCTGTTCAGGCTTTTAATTTCCATCCAGAAATTTAGATTTTCCAATTTGTTGATGTATAGTTGTTACTAATAATTCCTCCTTATTCTTTGCATTTTTATGCAAAGATATTAGAAATAATGTCTCCTTTTTTTTCCTGATTTTATTTATTTGTTTTCTTTTTCCTATTCAGAACTTTTTTTTTTTTAATTTTACTTAAAGTTCTGGGATACATGTGCAGAGCGCGCAGCTTTGTTACATAGGTAGACATGTGCCATGGTTGTTTGCTGCACCTATCAACCTGTCATCTAGGTTTTAAGCCCCACATGCATTAAGTATTTGTCCTAATGCTCTCTCTCCCCTTACTTCCCAACCCCCAATGGGCCCCTGTGTGTGATGTTCCCCTTCCTGTGTCCATGTGTTCTCATTGTTCAACTCTCACTTCTGAGTGAGAACACGCAGTGTCTGGTTTTCTGTTCCTGTGTTAGTTTGCTGAGAATGATTGTTTCCAGCTTCATCCATGTCCCTGCAAAGGACATGAACTCATTCTTTTTTATGGCTGCATAGTATTCCATGGTATGTATGTGCCACATTTTCTTTATCCAGTCTATCATTGATGGGCATTTGGGTTGGTTCCAAGTCTTTGCTATTTTAAATAGTGCTGCAGTAAACATATGTGTGAATGTGTCTTTATAGTAGAATGATTTATAATCCTTTGGGTATATGCCCAGTAATAGGATTGCTGCGACAAATGGTATTTCTGGTTCTAGATCCTAGAGGAATTACCACTCTGTCTTCAATAATGGTTGAACTAATTTACATTCCCACCACAGTGTAAAAGCTTCCCTATTTCTCCACAGACTCACCAGCATCTGTTGTCTCCTCACTTTTTAATAATTGCCATTGTAACTGGTGTGAGGTGCTATCTCATCGTGGTTTAGATTTGCATTTCTCTAATGACCAGAGATGATGAGCTTTTTTTCATATTTGTGTTGACCACATAAATGTCTTCCTTTGAGAAGTGTCTGTTCATATCCTTTGCCCACTTTTTGACGGGGTTGTTTGTTTTTCTTATATATTTGTTTAAGTTTCTTTTAGATTCTGGATATTAGATCTTTAGGTCAGATGGGTAGATTGCAAACATTTTCTCCCAATCTTTAGGTTGCCTGTTCACTCTGATGATAGTTACTTTTCCTGTTCAGAAGCTCTTTAGTTTAATTATATCCGATTTGTCAATTTCGGCTTTTGTTGCCATTGCTTGATGTTTTAGTTATGAAGTCTTTGCCCATGCCTATGTCATGAATGGTATTGCCTAGGTTTTCTTCTAGGGTTTTTATAGTTTTGGGTTTTACATCTACGTCTTTAATCCATCTTGAGTTAATTTTTGTGTAAGGTATAAGGGAGGGTTCCAGCTTATGTTTTCTGCATATGGCTAGCTAGTTTTCCCAGCACCATTTATTAAATAGGGAATCTTTCCCCATTGCTTGTTTTTGTCAGGTTTATCAAAGACCAGATGGATGTAGGTGTTATTTCTGAGGTTTCTGTTCTGTTCCATTGGTCTGTATATCTGTTTTGGTAACAGTACCATGCTGTTTTGGTTACTGTAGACTTGTAGTATAGTTTGAAATCAGGTAGTGTGATGCCTCCAGTTTTGTTCTTTTTGCCTTGGATTGTCTTGGCTATACAGGGTCCTTTTTGATTCCATATGAACTTTAAAGTAGTTTTTACAAATTCTGTGAAGACAGTCAATGGTAGCTTGATGGGAATAGTATTAAATCTATAAATAATGTTGGACACTATGGCCAATTTTATGATATTGATTCTTCCTGTCCATGAGCATGGAAAGTTTTCTCATCTGTTTGTGTCCTTTCTTATTTCCTTGAGCAGTGGTTTGTAGTGCTCCTTTAAGAGGCCCTTCATATCCCTTGTAAGTTGTATTCCTAAGTATTTTATTTTATTTGTAGCAATTTTGAATGGAAATTCACTTGTGATTTGGCTCTCTGCTTGTCTGCTATTGGTGTAGAGGAATGTCTGTGGCTTCTACACATCAATTTTGTATCCTGAGGTTTGCTGAAGTTGCTTAACAGCTTAAGTAGTTTGGGGGCTGAGACAATGGGCTTTTCTAAATATAAGATCATGTCATCTGCTAAAAGAGGCAATTTGACTTCTCTTTTTATTTCAATACACTTTATGTCTTTCCCTTGCCTGATTGCCCTGGCCAGAACTTCCAATACTATGTTGAATAGGAGTGGTGAGAGAGTGCATCCTTTTCTTGTGCTGGTTTTCAAAGGGAATGCTCCCAGCTTTTGCTCATTCCGTTTGATATTGGCTATGGTTTTGTCATAAATACCTCTTATTATTTTGAGATATGGTCCATCAACACCTAGTTTATTGAGAGTTTTTAGGATAAAGGGTTGTGGAATTTTATCAAAGGCCTTCTCTGCATCTATTGAGATAATCATGTGGTTTTTGTCATTAGTCCTGTTTATGTGATAGATTATGTTTATTGATTTGTGTTTGTTGAACCAGCCTTGGATTCTAGGCATGAAGCTGACTTGATCGTGGTGGATAAGCTTTTTCATGTGCTGCTGGATTCCATTTGCCAGTATTTTATTGGGGATTTTAGCATCAGTGTTCATCAAAGATACATGCCCCAAATTTTCTTTTCTTGTTGTGTCTCTGCCAGGTTTTGGTATCTGGATGATACTGACCTCATATAATGAGTTAGGAGGAGTCCCTCTTTCTATTGTTTGGGATAGTTTCAGAAGGAATGGTACCAGCTCCTCTTTGTATTTCTGGTAGAATATGGCTGTGAATCCATCTGTTCCTGGGATTTTTATGGTTTGCTGGCTATAAATTTACTGCCTCAATTTAAGAACTTGTTATTGGTATATTCAGGAACTTCTTCCTGGCTTATTCTTGGGAGGGTGTACGTGTCCAGGAATTTATCCATGTCTTCTACATTTTCTAGTTTATTTGTGTAGAGGTGTTTATAGTATTCTCTGATGGTAGTTTGTATTTCTGTGGGATCAGTGGTGATATCTCCTTTATCATATTTTATTCTATCTATTTGATTCTTCTCTCTTTTCTTCTTTATTAGTCTGGCTAGCAGTCTATCTATTTAATCGTTTCAAAATACCAGCTCCTGGATTCATTGTTTTTTTGAAATGATTTTTGTGTCTCTATTTCCTTCAGATCTGCTCTGATCTTTGTTCTTTCTTGTCTTCTGTTAGCTTTGGAATTTGTTTGCTGTCACTTCTCTAGTTCCTTTAATTGCGATCTTAGGGTGTTGATTTCAGATCTTTCCCACTTTCTGATATTGGCATTTAGTTTTATAAATTTGCCTCTTAACACTGCTTTAGCTGTGTCCCAGATATTCTGGTACATTGTGTCTTTATTCTCACTGGATTCAAATACCTTTATTTCTGCCTTAATTTCGTTACTTAGCCAGTAGTCATTCAGGGGCAGGTTGTTCAGTTTCCAAGTAGTTGTGTGGTTTTGAGTGAGTTTTTTAATCCTGAGCTCTAATTTGATTGCAGTATATTCTGAGAGACTATTCCTTATAATTTCTGTTCTCTTGCATTTGCTGAGAAGTGTTCTACTTCCAATTATGTGGTTGATTTTAGAATACGTGCTATGCAGTGCTGAGAAGAATGTATATTCTCTTGATTTGAGGTGGAGAGTTCTGTAGATGTCTATTAGGTTCATTTAGTCCAGATTATTTGGGTTTTCTATCTTATTTCTCACTGAGTTTAGCTGATGGTTTGTTAAATTTATCTTTTAAAAATCTGCTTTATTAATATTTTTATTTATTCTAAAAATTTCTATTTCATTCATTTTTGCTCTCATATTCAATATTTCTTTCCTTTTACTAATTTTGGGTTTGGCCTGTTCTTGCATTTGTAGTTCCCTGAGGATCATAGTTAGGTTTGCCTGCTTAATGTTTTCCCATGAATCTTATAGGCTTTCTTCATTCCTTTTTACTTTATTTTTCATCTGACTTGGATATTTCAAAAGACGTATTTTCAAATTCAGACATTACTTTTTCTGCTTTATCTCATTTATTCATGCTTTTTATTGTATTTTTTATTTTATCTATTGAATTATTTAGCTTTAAGATTTCTGTTGGGTCTTTCTTACAATTTGTATCCCTTTGCATAAATTCTCATCAGGTCATGAATTATTTACCTAGTTTCAATGAATTGTTTATTTGCATTTTCTTGTATCTCACAGAGTTTCCTTAAGATCATTATTTTGCATTACCTTTCAAGTGTTTTATAGATACCTTGTTTTGAAGTGTCTGTTACTGGAAAGTGGTTATATTTCTTTAGAGATGTTATGTTTTCTACTTTTTTATATTCCTTTTGTAACTACGTTGATATCTGCACATTTGATGAACTATTTGCCTCTTTTAATTTTACGGAGTAGCTTTCACAAGAAAAGAAAGACATTTTCCTATAGGTTTGTCCTGTAGCATCAGTTGGGTAGGTTGCTTTGGCTTTATTTCTGGGCATTCACAGTAGTGCAGTCTGTGTGTGATTTCTTTGGCTGTAACCAATGTCAGCAGTGTCTATAGATGTCTCAATTTCTTAGACCGTGGGTATTTGTGGAGACAGTGGTATGGCTTTTCTGGGGGTGAAGAGCTCCAGGCAGGCCAGATACTAGGTCTTGGTGGGTGGGCATGCACCAACCTTGTGCATTTGGTGGCACTACCAGTCATTACAATTTTGATTTGCATTTCCCTGGTGATTAGCGTCATAGTCCATTTGGACTGGTATAACAAAATATCACAAACTGAATAGCTTGTAAACATTATAAATTAATTCTACATTGTTCTGGAGACTGTAGTTTGAGATTCAAGTGCCACCATGGTTAGGTCCTGGTGATGGCCATCTTTTGGGTTATAGACTGCTGACTTCTGTCTTTATATGGAAGAAGGGGTGAGTGGTTTCTCTCAGGAATATTTTTATAAGCACAGTAATCTTATTCATGAGGGTTTCACCCCCACAACCTAATCACCTAAGGTTCCCACTTCCTAATACCATCAATTTGGGTGGGAGAATTTTAACATACACACTTTAGGGAGACACAAATACTCAGACCCTAGGAATTAGTAGGATATAGCATCTTTTCATAAACTTGGTCATTTACATGTTCTTTTTGAAGAAATAACTATCCAAGTACTTTGCTCATTTTTAATGGGATTATTTGTTTTTTGCTATTGATTTTTAGGAGTTTTTATATTTTGCATATTAATCTCTCATCAAATATATCATATGCAAATATTATCTCCCATTCTGTTGGTTGCCTTTTCACTCTGTTGCTTATTTTTTATACCATATAGAGTTTTTGGTTTAATATAGTCCCACTTTTTTAAAACAATTTTTCTGCCTGGGTTTTTTGTGTTAGATTCAAGAAATTCATTGTCAAGGCCAGTATTATAAAGATTTTTCTCTATATTTTTATTTCGGAGATTATAATAATGGTCCAACTTTTTAAATGTGGCTATACAGTGTCTCAGCACCATTTGTTTAAGAGGTATTGTTTCACCATTGTGTAGTTTTGACACCCTGGTTGAAAATTGTTTTACAGTATATCTATGGATTTAGTTTTGGGCTCTTTGTTTTTTTCCAGTTATGAAGTGTCTGTCTTTATGCCAACATCATATGGTCTTGATTACCACTGATTTATAATATATTTTTTAATCAGAAAGTTTGAAACCTTCAGCTATGGTCTTTCTCAAAATTGTTTTGGTTATTTGGTGTCCCTTATGTTCCAAATAAATTCATATTTTTTTTTTGTATTTTTGTGATAAACCAAATGAATCCTAATGAAAAACATTAGGATTTTAATAGAATTTGCATTGAATCTGTATATTGCTTTTGGGAGTACAAGGCATTTTAACAACATTAATTCTTCTAACCCATGAACATAAGATGTCTTTTCATTCATTTGTGTCTCCTTTAGTTTTCTTCAGAAATATTTTATAGGTTTACTGTACAAATCTTTAACCTCCTTGGTTAAATTTATTTCTAGGTTTTTATCCTTGTTAGTGTTGGTATAAATTGGACAGTTTTTTTTAATTTTATTTACCTATTTTTGTTCCTAGTATGCATAAATGTAACTACTTGTTGTAAGTTGATTTTATATTCTGCATAGTTTCTGAATTTATTAGTTTTTACAAGTTTTATGTGGAATTTTATACTTTTCTCTAGATAAGATCATGCCATCTTTGAACAGAGATAATTTTACTTGTTTTCATTTTGATGTAAATGCCTTTATTTATTTTTCTTGCCAATTGCTCTAGCTAGACTTCATATTATTCTGTTGAACTGAAGTGACAAATATGGACATCTTTTGCTTGCTATTCCTTTTTCCTTATCATAAGGAAAAACTTTCAGTCTTTCACCAGTAAGTATAATATTAGTCGTGGATTTTTCACAAATAGCCTTTTTTATGTTGAGAAAATTTCTTTTTTCTATTTTGTTAGTGTTTAACTTAAATTGCTTTTGTGTTTTATCAAATGCTTTTTCTGTATCTATTAAAATGATCATGTGATCTTCATTCTTTATTCTTCTAATGTGTTGTATTACATTGTTTGATTTTCATACGTGAAACATTTTATATCCCAGAGATAATTTTTGCTTGATCATGGTGTAGGATCCTTTTAATATGCTGTGGAATTTGGTTTTCTAGAATTTTTATATTCATGTTCATTAGGGATATTGGCTTGTAGTTCCTCTTTCTTGTAGTGTCTTTGTCTTTGGCATCAGGGTAATACTGACTTTATCAACCAAATTTAGAAAATTTTCATCCTTTTCAAATTTGTATAAGAGTTTGAGGATTGTTGTTAATTCTTTAAATATTAGGTGGAATTCACCAGTGAAGCCATGTTGTCCTATGCTCGCTCGCTCTTTCTTTCTTTCTTTCTTTCTTTCTTTCTTTCTTTCTTTCTTTCTCTCTCTCTTTCTTCTTTCTTTCTTTCTTTCCTTTGTTTCTTTCTTTTTGAGACAGAATCTTACTCTGTCACCAGGTCACCAGGCTGGAGTAAAGTTTCACAATCTCTGCTCACTGCAACCTCTGCCTCCTGGGTTCAAGCTATTTTTTTTGCCTCAGCCTTCTAGTAGCTGGGACTACAGGCGCACGCCACCACACCCAGCTAATTTTTGTATTTTTAGTAGAGATGGGGTTTCACCATCTTGGCCAGGATGGTCTTCACCTCTTGACCTCGTGATCTGCCTGCCTCAGCCTCCCAAAGTGCTGTGATTACAGGCATGAGCCACTATGCCTGGCCCCTAGGCTCTTTCTTCTTGGGAGTGTTTTGATTAATGATTCAATCTTCCTCTAGTTCAGAGTGTATCTTCATGGTTTAGTTGTTGTGGTTTGTATATTTCTAGAGATATATGTATTTCTTCTAGGCAGTCAAATTTGTTGCTGTATAATGTTTTATAATAGTTTCTTATGATCATTTTTCCTTCCTGTGGCATTAGTGGTAATGCCTCTTATTTCATTTCTCATTTTTTTTTTCCCTGAGTGCCTTCATTTTGTAATTCTAGCTAAAAGTTTATCTATTTTCTCTGATATTTTCAAAACACCACACTTAGTTTTATTTATATTTTTCTATTGTTTTCTATTTATTTATTTACTTCTACTCTAATTGGTATTATTGTCTTTCTTCTGCTATTATTGATCTTTCTTTGTCTATTTTTTCTTTTTTGTTTAGACAGAGTCTTGCCCTGTCACCAAGGTTGAGTGCTGTGGCACGATCTCAACTCACCGCAACCTCTGCCTCCTGGTTCAAGCAATTTGCTAGCCGCAGCCTCCCGAGCAGCTGGGACTACAGGCACATGCCACCACACCTAGCTAATGTTTTGTATTTTAGTAAAGATGGGGTTTCGCCATGTTGGAGTATGTTCGCAGTCTCCTGACCTCGTGATCCGCCTGCCTCAGCCTCCCAAAGTGCTGGGATTCCAGGCGTGAGCCACCGTGCCTGGCCTTTTCTTTTTCTTTTACTAGTTCCTTGAGGTGCAAAGTTAGGTTGTTTAATTGAGATGAACTAACACTATCCCTTTTATTACTGCTTTTGCTGCATTCTATATATTTTGGTAAGTTGTTTTTTTTTTTTATTTGCTTCAAAATGTTTTCTAATTTCCTTTTTGATTCCTTCTTTGACTCACTCCTTGTTCAATAATGTTTAATTACCAAAATATTTGTGAAGTTTCCAGTTTTTCTTCTGCTATTTACTTCTAGTTTCATTCTATTATGGTTAGAAAAGTACTAGGTATAATATAAATCTCCTGAATATTTTAAAACTTGTTTTGCAACATCAAATGTGTTCTATATTGAAAAAATGTTTTATGTGCATGTGAGAAGAATGTGTATTCTATTGCTGTTGGGTTAAATGTTCTGTATATGTCTGTTAGGTCCATTGATCTACACATTGTTCATGTTCTCTGTTTATTTATAGGCTATACAAATGTTCCATCCATTATTGAAAGTGGAATGTTAAAGTCTATTATTATTTTATCACTCTCGATTTCTCCCTTCATTCATGTCAATATTGATTCCATATATTTGGATGCTCTGTTATAGGGTACACCCACACACACACCCATACACATATATATATAATTTATCTTCCTGATGAATAAACCTTATATATATGTGCATGTGCATGTATGTATATATGTATGTGTATGTATATCTATACACATATATGTAAATATATATGTATTTCTTCTTTATTTCTTGTGACAGTTTTTGACTTAAAGTTTATAGTTCATTTAGTCTGATATAAGTATGGCCACCCTGCTTTCTTTTGGCTACCATTTGCATACTATACTTTTCTGGAATGCTTTCACTTTCAGTCTATGTGTGTTCTTATTTTTTTTATATTCTACATACAAATGTTCTCAATACATGTGTCTTTAAATCTAAAGTAAATCTCTTGTAAACAATGTATAGTTGGATTTTAAAAATTCATTTGATTCCTCAATTTCTTTTCATTGGTTCATCTTAACCATTTACATGTAAAGCAATTGATGACAGGGAAGGGCTTATTATAGCCATTTTGTTGTTTTCTGTCTATCTTGTAGCTATTTTGTCTTTTCCTCTTTTTGTCTTTTGTATTTCCTCATTTTTTTTGTAGTGACATGCTTTGATTCCTTTATCATTTTCTTTTGTACATCTTTTATCAGTATTTTCTTTGATATTACTGTCTTAACTATATATTAAACTATCATAGACTGGGAAGATTAAGCAACAAATATTTACTTATCTCAGTTCTAGGGCTAAAAATCTGAGATTGGGTGTCACCATGGTTGGGTTCTTGCTGAGGGCCTTCATTCTGGTTTATAGTCGGCTTCCTTGATGTATCCACATGAGTAAGAGTAAAGTTGCCTCTCTCTTTTGTCTCTCATCTCTCTCATAAGAACACTAATCCTATTCACAAAGGCTACATATTCTTGATCTCATTACCTCCCCAAAGCACCACTTCCAAATACCATCACATTGGGTCTTCCACATGAATTTGGGGGGAGGCACAAACATTCAGTTTATAACAGTTACCATTTGGCTTACATAAAACATCTCATAGATATAAAACATTTTAAGCTGATAACAATTTAACCTGAATTGTATACAAAAACCCTGCTCTTAATTATGTTATGAACATCACAAATTACATCTTCTTCTATTGTGGATCCATTAAACTATACTTAACATTATAGTTATTTTTTATACTTTTCTCCTTTATCTTCTATATTAGAATAAAAGGTGATTTGTGTAGTGCTGTTATAACAATATTCTGCATCCGTATATATATTTATTATTACCAGTGAGCTTTCACTTTATTATGCTTTTGTTTTGTTCTTTCCTGTTCTTTCATCTTAACAAACTCTCTTCAGCAATTCTTGTAATGCAGATCTGGTAGTAATGTACTTTCTCAGCGTTTATAAACACTTCTGGGTTATTCTTTATTTCTCCTTAATTTTTGAAGCACGGTTTTGTCAGATACAGTAGCCTTGGTTGTATATGAGCCTTAAGTCTACTTTCTACAAGCCTGTGGAAAATTTTCTTTCGGGGAAGATTATGACATGATTAACTATAATCTTCTTGCAATACTTGCATGTTCCTATGTTTATCTTTACTTTTTTGAAGGTAAAATAATGTTCTGCTGCTTCCCAAATTATTTTTACTGCCAACATTTTAAAACCTTGAGATGAAAATTTTAAAACTTTAAAAACTTAACTAAGTTTCCTTACTCAGGCTTTCTAATATCTGATTATGAATATCCTTTGCACCAATTAACAAAAACAAGGTACTCATTATAATCCATTTATAGTTCCTAGCCTAATTATTCTTCTTAAATACTTGATATAAATGTGAAATAGAACAAATTTTCGGTTCTTGCATCACTCCTATTTCTAAAGTATCTATTTTACTAGTGTATGATAACAAAGTGTGGGAAAATGGAGCTTTAATAATCATGAGGTTAGATGCACATCTGACTTTCACAGCTATGTTATATTACCAACCATTTTCTCTTTTATGATTGATCAGTGTCCATACATTGGTGATTTTTAAATATTTAAATATCACTATGTTTCTTTGGTTTCTCAATAATTTTAGGAAATGATTAGCTAAATCTTCATACTTCTTTCAAATTGTATGAAATGTAAGTTTAAAGAGTAAAGCCAATATTCAAACTTAGCATATTTACATTAACTGTGATTTATCTATATTTATACCTCTGTATAAATATAGATACCTCTGTATAAATATGGATAAAAACATATTACAAATATGTAAATGTAAAAATATAAATATCTATATTTATATATGTGTGTCTCCATATATCAGCAGAGGAGAGAGAAATACAAAGAGAGAAATACATAAAGCTATTTGGATACATTTTAATTTTGGATAATAAACCTATGTGTTTAGGGATTTACAATAATCTTACTTATTTAGTAATAAGCAGGGGCATCAATAATGAAAGAACTCTGCATGTCTTTAGCTTCTACATTTGTATCAAAATTTTCTTGATATAATCTATATCTTTTTTTTTACGGTGAGAAGTGGTGACTCACTTTAGTTTCTTTTTTCCACCCAAATTGGATATTTAAATGGCAACCTCAATCTCTTCCAACTTTTTGGAAATACACAAACAATCTGTACATACTTATTCATATGCATAGTGATATTTGTTGATTAAGTGACTAGTCTTCAATTACAGCCATTAATTTCCTTGTGTTGATTAAAATTCTTTCTTGATATAGCACCATGCTTACTGAGAATTTTTCTATAAAATATCTTATAAAGCATTACACTTTGATACTTTTGGAATATTAGATGTGATAGTTACAAAAATAAAGATAAATGAATAATTACATAGCATAGGAATTATTAATTGTAATAATTATTATCAAAATTTTTTGTTGTAAATGGCATACTCTTCAAAATATCTTCACTCTCCTTTCTTACTTCTTAGTGTGGAATGAATATATTTTCAGACCCCACTAATGTTAGACTTAGGGATGTGACTTGTTTGTACAATGCCATGTGAACAAATGTGATATACAAATGTCCAATAAGTGCTAATTATTGGCACTTCTCATGAGATTCTGACAGATGCCTGCAGAGTAAAACGTTTTATACAACAGATAATAATTCATTCTCAGTCCTAAGATAGAAAACCACATCATGCAAACCTTAACGTTCTGTTCAGCCTGAATCTAAACCAAGTCCACATCAGGAGAGCTAAATAGAATCATAGCTAACCTGAAGACTCAGTACTGATAAATATGTTTACTACAATTCATGAGATTTGTGAGATATTTATTAGCGCATCAAAGACTGGGTAATACATCATGTTTAGAAAAAATATATATTTGAGTTGCCTTTTGTTGTAAATAATAATCAGATCAATATAAACAACTGCTGTTGCTTAAACAGTCAACATTGGTTTACTTTTTTCACAGACAAAAAAATGTAATACAGGAAGTACTTGCTGTCAGCATTTATTATGTGTCTATTGGTGTTTCTGTGGTTTCCTTCATTGATCTCAAGACGGCTACTGTAGTTCTAGATACTGCATCAGCATTCAATACAGGATTGGAGAATAAAAAAGAGTAACATTTTTTAAAATTTAATTGAGAAATACAAAGTTTTTCCAAAGGTAATTGACAGACTTCTAGAACTGGATCACATGAACACTCATATCTATAATGTAGGCTAAGAAATAGGGTAACACATTGCTCTTATAGAATTAGATAAATTCTTTTTTTTTTTCCCGAGATGGAGGCTCACTCTCTCGCCCAGGCTGGAGGGCCAGTGGCACCATCTCGGCTCACTGTAACCTTTGCCTCCCAGTTTCAAGTGATTCTCCTCCCTCAGCCCCCTGAGTAGCTGGGATTACAGGCATGCACCACCACATCTGGCTATTATTATTATTTTTTGTATTTTTAGTAGATACAGGGTTTTGCCAGGTTGGCCAGGCTAGTCTCTAACATCTGGCCTCAAGTGATACACCCTCCTCAGACTCCAAAAGTGCTGGGATTAACACTATATATTTCAAAAATATGTACTGATGTCTTAGAAAAAATTCCCTGTATTAATAATAGGACTTGTTTAACAGATGTTGCACAGTTAACGGAAACAGAAATAGAGTAAGCACTAAAGTTAATCGAAGCAAAGAAATACAGTATTGAGGTGCAGACGTCTCCACTTAAGGTTCATATTTAGTAGGCTGTCATCCTAAAAACGCTGCTGAAGACAATAAAATTTGGTGTGTCATATTTAGTAATTAATTAGAGAGATCATATTAAAATGCACTGGAAGTGCATAGTGTGAGAAAGTTTATGGGCCCTAGGATTTACTCACATTCTCCTATATGACTAAATGCTGTATATTATAAGGCAATCTTAAGATGTTCAAAATAAGGTTGGGATAACTCTATAAAATCCCTGCAATGCAAAATAATTTAATCTCCACAAGGTAAGTCTCTCTATATGTTGCTTTCATGCTTTAAAAGGTTATGCAAAACATAACCTTTTAATACTAAGTAAAATCCAAAATACAATCAACGACTTAGCTTTTGCATACAGGTTTAGCTTTTGCCCTTTTATGTCAGTATTTTCCTCTGAAAATATCAATGCAGCACATTCTCTCAACAATGCAATCTTTTCTTGTTTTAGTTAATATCACCTTCCATAAAATTAGTGGTAACTTTTTGTCTTCTTCTCTGTAAAAGCTGGATTTTACTTTACTTGGAGTATAAGTCAAGGAATATTTTGAAGGAACTTATTTTTTAACATGTTGATCCTTCTATTAGTTTTAAAAGCATCTCATTACTTTGATATAATTGAAATATAAGACATAGTGGCAATTAACTTGTCATCCCCCTCCTGTGGTGTTAATTGGACATACGAAAAACTTCTTGCTCATGTTGGCTTTAATTTCTTCTGTGCTATTTTTTCAAAGTAAAAAAAATTACCAATTTTTATGTATTAAAATGGAAGATTAAAGATTAATGTAAGTTGAAAATACCAAATTTGATATGAATTTTACAAGTGTATTGGGTCCCAGAATGCTCTCAGTAATAGCAGTTTAATATATTTCTATTAAGAATCTAGAAATGTACACTGCAGAAAACATCAGAAAAAAAATCAGCTTCTTAATATACCAAGTGACTAAATAAGTAAATCACAATGAATAAAGCTGAAGTATATTCCCAGATCAATATGTAACATATCAATAAAATAATGGATCATAGGTGGCCACTGGATAAAATAAATATTTAAACTTATTAAAATATTTGAAAAAATTAAAAATAATTCTTAAAGTATAAATAAATGAAGGTTAGTTTACCCTGATTTTTTATGACTGCAAAAATGTATAAATAGACATGTTAGACATTAGGATATAATAAATTAATATTGACATTGATTTCAGTTTTTTAATTCACCACTTTAAAGCCAAAGAAAAATGGGTTTTTCTCTAGATGAAGGACTTTTTAAAAACAGCTAACCAACTTAATGGAGAAAGGATAAGAAAGGCCTCAGAAAATAGAAAGTCGTTTTTGATGAATTAAATAATGACGTGAAATATCAAAGACCAATGGTCAGAAATTCATTGTACTGCTTCTTTTTTTTTTTTTTTTGATTCAGTAGGAAAAGCTCAACCCAAGAAACTTCACTCTTAAGTTTTACATCTTCCAACAAACACTACTGAGAAACTGCATGTTTTCTTTCTTTCTTTTTTAATCATGTTTTATGCCTTCCTAAGGATGAATTTTAAGATGACACCAGTAAGGTATCCATGAATTGCATTTAATAGAGGTAGATAAAAGTAGAACGATTTCTTTAAATAAAATAATAAGCTTTTTCAGTATTAATAGTCATGTATGAAAGAGGAAAGACTATATGCTGAATAAAATAAAGCAATTATAGCAACACAGCAAGTTGAGATATAAAGACAAAATTATTAAAGAATTTTTGTATTTCTTCTCCTATAACTTATAGCTACTGTGGGAAGCTGCTAATCTGATTTATAAAATATGCTGGTACAGTAGTCTACAGAAAATCCTACTAAAAAAGTAATTTGAATATTCTTGATGTATTCAAACACATAAGACCACGTATCTTGATCCTAGGGTGCCAGAAATGAGAGAGGTTATTGTAGAGTAACTACTTACTAGTTCTGAGAACTTGTAGATGCATGGAAGGAATTTATGAATATTAGAAAAGGGGTACTAGCAAAGGTGAATGTCTAAAAAATTTTACATTTTAATATTTAAGATTTATGACTTAGAAAACTATGATAATTTATTTTTCAAAGCATTAGAAAACCATGGGTTTTTCAGCTAAAATTCAAATGTTCAAAAGATATGTTTGAGTATATTAAATGTTTTCTAAAATACAATTATGGGCTTGAGATATTAAGTAGAAATTATAGAAATCTGCCTTTATCTGGGAAGGTTTAATTCAGAGGGAAGAATATATAATGAACAAAATAAACCATGTAGTCTAAAGCATAAACTTGACCCAGAACTAAAGTTTCTGAGGCCATGATGAATGGTCAGTTTTGAGGTATTTGAAGAACCAAAATGTTAAGACATACACACACACACACATTTACACACACACACATCACAAATAGTTTGCAAATGAAATCAAACAATGAGACATGTATGGAGAGGACAGACAATTAGATGCAATTTAGATAATTTTGTCCAAATTGAAAGACCCCACACGAGTCACTTAACTGCTATATAATTGTTTTCTCATTTGTAAAATTAGGGTGTTAGACTAGATAATGTCTAGGGTTTCTTATAGCTGTAAAATTTTACAAGTTTGTTAGAGACAACCTGCACTTTAGAAGAAAATGTTTAAAATATCCAAATATAAGATAATTTTTAAATACAAGTACATTTTTCTTCTCACTGATCAAATTTCCTCCCACAAATTCTACCTCAAACAAAAACTCTTTTATCAAGGAGAGGTAGATATTATATTAGAGATTGTTTTAGATCTGTTGATTTAACACACAGTTTAAAATATAGTTGTGGTAGTAGTACTGCAATGTAGACCTAAAAATAAGAAAAAAAAAATTTTGAAAGAAGAAACAACAGATCTTGGTAATTGATTATCCATGTGTGGAAGATAAGGTAAAAGGAGAAAAAAATTTAAATACATCTTTAATTTGTGAGCCTTGTACTTGACAAAATTATATTATCATAGATTAAATTGTCTGAGACCGATGAGGACATAGTTTTTGAATGGAAGATAACTACTTAAATTTTTTTAGATTGAATTTAAGAATATGGACTTGAGTGTAAATATCCACTGAACAATTTAAAGTACATGGTAAAAGCCCGGTAGAGTTACCAATGATAGGGTCTCATTTATGCTACATACTGAGGGCAATTAGCCCTTTATAGTTTGTTTTCGTCTTATTTGTGTCTAATTTATGCTACATTCTAAAGGATGGCATTAGCCCTTTATAGTTTGTTTTTTTCTTGTTTTTTAAAGCCAAGTAACTATAACAATCTGGCAAAGAGTCTGGCACATAAGTTCTAAATAACAGGCAGAATAATCCCTTCAATTTCCTTCATCAGTTTATTATAGTTTTTATTGTAGAAATAGTTTACTTCTCTTGTTAAAGTAATTTTCTAGGTATTTAATTTTATTTATAGCTAATGTGATTACATTTGGTTTCTTCTTTGGATTGTTTTCTGCTGATGGAAAGGTGTTTTATGATCATAGATTAGAAGAATCAGTATTGCTTAAAATGTTCATACTACCCAAGGCAATCTACAGATTCAATGAAATCCTTATAAAAATATCAATGACATTCTTCACCGAAACAGAAAACAAAATTCTAAAATTAAATAAAACCACAAAATATAAAATAGCCACAGCTATACTGAGCTAAAAGATCAAAACTGAAAAAAATCACATTACCTGACTTCAAATTATACTACAGAGGTATTGTACCCAAAACAGCAGAGTTCTGGCATGAAAGCAGACACATGGACCAATGGAATGTAATAAAGAACCCAGAAACAAATATATATCTACAGTGAATTCATTTTTGACAAAGATGCAGAGAACTTGCATTGTGGGAAGGACAGTCTGTTCAAGAAATGGTGCTGGGAAAACTGGATATCCGTATGCAGAAGCATGAAACTAGACCCCATTCCTTGCCATATATAAAAATCAAATCAAAATGGATTAAAGACTTAAATCTAAGACCTCAAACTATAAAACCACTAAAATAATATTTTGGGAACACTCTCCAGGACATTGGATTAGCCAAAGATGTATTATGTAATACCCCACAAATGTAGGCAAGCGAAGAAAATATGAACAAGTGGGATCAATCAAGATAAAAAGCTTCTGCACAGCAAAGAAAAATATCAAAAAAGTGAAGAAACAAAGAATATGGTTTGGATTTGTGTTCCCACCCAAATCTCATGTTGAAATGTAATCCTCAATGTTGGAGGAGGGGCCTAGTACGAGGTGCTTGGATCATGAAAGAGGATGTCCCACTTGCTGCTCTCATGATGGTAAGTGAGTTCTCATAAGATCTGATTGTTTACAAGTATGTACCACTGCCCCCTCCTCTCTCTTTCTCCCTCTCTGGCCATGTAAGATGTGCCTGCCTCCCCTTCACCTTCCATCATGATTGTAAGGTTCCTGAGGGCTCCCCAACCATACTTCTTGTAGAGCCTGTGGAACTGTGAGTCAATTATACTTCTTTTCTTTATAAATTATCCTGTCTCAGGTAATTCTTTATAGCAGTGCAAGAATGGACTAATACAATAACCCACAGAATGGAGAAAATATTTGCAAAGTAACCATCAGACAAGGGACTAACAACCAAAATATTTAAGAAACTCAAACATCTTTATAGGAAAAATTTGAATAATCCAATTAAAAATAGGCAAAAGATCTCAATTGATGTTTCTCAAAAAAAAGACATAGAAATGACAAACAGGTAGATGAAAAGGTGGTTAACATTACTGATCATCAGACAAATGCAGATCAAAACTACAATGACCTATGGTCTTGCCCAGTTAAAATGATTTTTATCCAGAAGGAAGGCAATAACAAATGTTGGTGAAAATGTGGAGAAAAGGGAACCCTTGTACACTGTGGGTGAGAATGTTAATTAGTATAACTACTATAGAGAAGAGTTTGGATGTTTCTCAAACACTAAACATAAAACTACCATATGGTCCAGCAATCCCACTGCTGGGTATATACTCAAAAGAAAGGAAATCAGTATATTGAAGAGATATCTGCACTCCTATATATTTATCACAGCACTATTTATTCAAAGTAGCCAAGATTTGGAAGCAATCTAAGTGTCTGCCAATGGATGAACAGATAAAGAAAATTTGATGCTTATACAAAATGAAGTACTATTCAGCCATAAAAAAGAGAATGAGATCCAGTCATTTGCAACAACATGGATTTAACTGAAAGTCATTGTGTTAAGTGAAATGAGCCCAACATAGAAAGACAAGTATTGCATGTTCTCACTTATTTTTGGATTCTAAAAATCAAAATAATTGAACTCATTGACATAGAGAGTAAAAGGATAATTAACAGAGACTGAGAAAGCTTGTGGGGGTCTAGGGGAAAGTGGAGAGGGCAAATGGGTAAAAAAAGTTTAAAAGAATGAATAAGACATACTATCTTATAGCACAACAGGGTAACTATAGTCAATAATAACTTAATTGTACATTTTGAAAGAAAGTAAAATTGGATCTTTTGTAACATGAAGGATACATGCTTTACAGAACAGTTACCACATTCACCATGATATTATTATATTATTATGCATTTCATGCCTATATTAAACATCTCTTGTACCCCCAAAATATATATACCTAGTTTATTCCCACAAAAATTAAAAATTAAAAAAAATTAAAAAAGAAAATTGTCTCATGTTAATATTTCCCGTAACTACATTTATTCAACATTTATTCATTGAGTCATGTAGTAATTCAACAAACATTTATTTATAACTTATTTTGTGTCCAGGATGAAAATAGACATTTTCTCATTCTTTACTGATGCAGTTTTACTATTTATATTACACACTCAATAATATTAAGGGAATAAAACCTTTTGGATCAATGGGAAACCTTTTGGAAATCCTAGCATGGGAAAAGGTCAACACGGGTACTTTAACCATATCAGAAGACTGTTCAAACTGTCAGTCAGCTGTTCAACCACATTCCAGTATCACTTACAAGTTCAATAGAAACTAGAAAACAACCACCAGAAGGAGAGATTAGGTAACTTATGGGCACAAGCCTCCTCCACACACAGGACTAGGGGGCGAACACTCGGCAACTCAGAGGAGAGATTAGATAACTCATAGTCACAAGCCCTCTCCCTACACAGGACTAGGGGGCAAACACTCAGCAACTCAGAATTACTTGGGGATATAAGCCCAGGCAGCCCTTACTATCAACGGCAACCCTGTTGGGCCCATGTCCACCATTCCATGCTGTGGAAGCTTTTACTTTCACTTGCTCAATAAGCTGTATTGCTGTTCACTCTCTCAGTCTGTGAACACTTGTTTGAAGCTGGAACACTCACCGTTGGGGCAAGGCTCTCTGCTCAATACTTCAATCAAAGGAAGCCAAAAACCTAAGCCTGGAGCCCAAGCTGCAAATCTGGTTACAATATCTTTTATAAATCCAGGAAGATGACATTTATTTCTTAGACTGTAACCCCAATGTCAAATTTTCTCTGCCTATGTCTATAGGTGAGTATGCAGCATGATTTCTAGATCTTGAGAAACACTAAGAAATTTTTTGACATCCAGAGCCCTGCAATTTATTCTTTTGTTCCTCAATGCATATATAAAATATACAGTGAATTTTAATCAGAAAACTAAATATCCTTTTAAAAAATGCTGGAATATAATCAACTTTACAGAAAAACTCCAAAGTATCACATTTATCCTGTTAGTATCTATAGCGTGTGCTTCAAAATAAGACATTTTGCTCCATACTTGACATTAAAATACATTAAAAAATATTTTGTGTCTTGAGTACACTTTGAGTTTATTTTCTGGGCCACAACAGTTTCTCTTTATATATTAAATCTTTTCCTATGTTTTGTCAAACGTGGTGACCTTCAGCTTTGTCAAGTGGGAACTCCTTAGCATTCCACAGATTTGCTATGTTTTTGACATTCTTTCTCAAAGCTCCCTGACAACAAAACAAAACAAAAAAATTATTACTATTTTTTTCTTTTAATATTATGGTGTAGAATATTGCCAACTGATTGAAATAATTAGAATCTTTCCAATTACGTTTAGTAGAAGGAAAGTGTATTATATTTTCTGATACGGTCTTGGTTTGTCACAAGTACAAAATTATAAATTGAACCAATTGGGAAAAAATAAAAAGAGACTATAGGAATGCATTACACAAATGTAAGGGCAAACATATATCCAAACCAAAAGTATATTTACAATTGCACACCAAAATCATTATTCATGATATTGGATAATGCACATGCTGTTACCCATTTTGACATTTGGTAGAGTTTTTATGATGGTTAAAATCTTAACCAAATTATTGAACTTTTAAAATGAAACCTTTGTTTATGTGGAAACTCAAGGTTTCTAAATGTTACTAATACTTTTAGGCAAAATATTAAAATTATTTTTATTGGTATGCCAGAAATTATGAGAATCACATGTGCTATATAGGAATATATTAATGAAAGTACAACAATTTTCAAAGAGGTTCTGAGAGATCCCTTCCTTCCATTTGAAGAGAGAAGAGAGAAGAGTGGAGAGAATTTTGTCTTGCTTCTTGATACTGGCTCAGCCACAATAGGATAGAGCACCAGTCATGAGGACCTGTTTCCCGGCCCTAGCTCATGGATGACGCGGCTAGAAACATGATAGGCCAGAAAAAAATCTGATTCGTGATTTTAGGCCTTGGCTCCTAGATGGCATTTGTAGTCTCTCACTGGGCCACAAGAGAACCCACTTTACTGAAGGGAGATACTCGGGCCTTGCAGTATTCACCACAAGCTGATGGAAGAGCCCTTGGGCCTTGAGTGAACATCTGTGATAGCCAGGCAGTATTTGCCATAGGCCTGGGGTGATGGTGGTCATTGGAAGTGATTCCTCTGCTTTAGGAGAGAAGAGGAAAGAGTGGGAAGAACTTTGTCTTGTGGCTTTGGTGCCAGCTCAGCTACAGTAGAATAGAGCAAAAGGTAGATTCCTAAGATTCCTAAATCTAGGCCCTGATTCCTAGATGATATCTCAGAACCCAAGCAGGTTTTGTGGGATACACGCTGCCCAGAAAGGAAGAAGACATACCTGTTTGAATTCACCACTTGATAGTAGAGCCCTTTGGCCTTGATTGAACATATACATTAGCCAGGCAGTGACCACTGTGGACCTTGAGAAAGATCTTGTGCCGTGCTGGCTTTGGGTCTGACTCAGCACAGTCCCAGTGGTTGTGGCCACAGTGGTGCCTGTGGCACTCCTTCCCCAGCTACACACACACACACAGACACAGAGACTTCATTTGTTTGGAGGAAAGTAAGGGAAATGAACAATATACTCTGGTAATTCAGAGAATTCTCTCTAATCTTTTCCGAGACCATTAAGGCGGTACTTCTGTAGTCAACAAGAGCCACAGCATTACTGGGCTTAGAGTGCCTATCAATGCAAATACAGCTTCACTGATCATAGACTTAGATCACAGCACCCAAGTTCCTTTGAATACTTGGGATTTCTTCCCAAGAAGGATGGGTACAAACAAACTCAGACTATGAAGACTACATAAATACCTAACTCTTCATTGCCCAGACACTGATAAACATTCACAAACATCAAGACACCAATGACCAATCCAGGAGAGACAGAGATATGTGACCTTTCAAAGAGAACATTCAAAATAGTTGTTTTGTTGAACCTCAGTGAAATTCAAGATAACACAGATAAGAGATTCAGAATCCTATCATATAAATTTAACAAAGATAAAACAACTTAAAAGAATAAAGTAGAAACTTTGAAGCTATAAAATTCAATTATATTGAAGAATGCATCAGGGTCTCTTAACAGGAGAACTGATCAGACAGAAGGAAGAATTAATGAGCTAAAAGACAGACTATTAAAAAATACATGCCCAGAGGAGCCAAAAGGAAAGAGAATCAAAAAGAAGAAAGAATGTTCATGGGATCTGGAGAATAGCCTCAAAAGGGGAAATGTCAGAATTATTGGCCTTAAAGAGGATGTAGAGAGAGAAATAGAGGTAGAAAGTTTATTCAAAGGGATAATAAAAGATAACTTTCCAAATCTAGAGAAACATATCAATATTAAAGCACACGGAGGTTACAGAACACCAAGCTGATTTCATCCAAATAAAACTACTTCTAGACATTTAATAATCAAACATCTAAATGTCAAGGGCAAAGAAAGGATTCTAAAAACTGGAAGAGAAAAGAAATAAATAACATACAATGATACTCCAATAAGTCTATCAGCAGACTTTTCAGGGGAGACCTTATAGGCCAGGAGACAGTGGCATGACATACTGAGGTGCTAAAGGGTAAGAAAATCTAAGAATAGTATATCCAGTGAAACTATCCATCAAACATGAAGGAGAAATAATTTCCCAGATAAACGAAAGCTGAGGGACTTCATCAACACCAACCTGTCCCACAAGAAATGTTAAAGGGACTTACTTAATCTGAAGGAAAGGATGTTAATGAGCTGTAAGAAATCATCTGAAGGTGTGATACTCACTGGTAATAGTAAGTACACAGAAAAACACAGAATATTGTAACACTGTAATTGTGGTGTGTCACCTATTCATATACTTCAGTTGAAAGAATAAAAGATAAACCTACCAAAATTATAACTAAAACAAATTTAAAAGTCATAAATAGTATAATAATATAAGAATAGAAACAAAAAAGTGTGAGAGATGAAGTTAAAGCATCAAGTTTTTATTAGTCATCTTATTGCTTGTTTATGAAATCAGTGCTAAATGACAGAAGTGTGAAATGATAGGTTATGAGGTATTATTTGCAAGTCTTATGGTAACCTCAAATCAAAAAAATACAATGGATACACAAAAAACAAAATGGAAGAAATTAAACATATGTCTGGAGAAAATTACCTTTAATAAAGGAAGACAGAAATGAAGGAAAGAAGGAGTAAAAGACCAGAAAACAGCCAGAAAAACAAATAACAACATGGTAGGAGTAAGTCTACACTTATCAGTAATAACATTGAATGTAAATGACTAAACAATAAAAAAAATCAGATGAACGAATTAAAACAAACAAACAAACAAGCCAAATGGTCTGTTTCCTACAAGAAAGACACTTTAATATAAAGGCACATATAGACTAAAAATAAAGAGACAGAAAAAAATATTCCATGCCAACAGAAACCAAAAAAGAGCAATAGTAGCTATACTTACGTCAGACAAAATGCAATTCTTTACAAAAACTGTAACAAGAGTATAAGTAGGTATTATATATGATAAAGAAGGCAATTCAGAAAGAGGAGGTAACAATTAGAAATATGTATTCACTCAACAATGGAGCACCATTGTGGCAGGCCAGGTTTCACTATTGCAGGCCTCCATTACAATTGCCCCAGCACTGACTGAGTAACTAAACTAGGTTAAACATTTAAAGCTGATTGAGCCAGTGCTCTTACACAAACCTTGGACTGTAAAAAAAGAACCCACCAAGAGTTTTGTCTAGGCTTCTCCTGGGCCCTGAAGCATGACAAAATAATGAAGAAATTCTTAACAGGACTCTTTTAGGATTAAACAAATTTTATTGGGGGTCTGAAGAAACTCCCCAGGCCTCTGGGGTCTAAAGGAACTCCCCAAACCTTTATGATTTAGAGTAGATAAGATAAGGGTAATCACCCCAGCACCTAGACCCATTAAGTAAATTTACTGGGCCTCCAGAAGAAGGCCTTTAAGACTCAGTCCTTAGTTATAGGTTAAAAGAAGTTAATCACTTACGTCTTTAGATGAACACACACTTACATGTAGACATACAGCTTAGAAAGTATATGAGCTCTGGAAAACTGGGTAATTTTGAGTTGACCTGGTGATAATTTCCAGGCCTTCTCCCTGTAGCCAGTTGTAGAAAATAAAAACTCTTTCTCTCCCCAGTTCATTTACATTTCGTTATTGGGCAGCAAGAAATTGCAGCCCGACCCTCAGTTTGGTCTGGGAACACCCGGATATATAAACAAAATATAATTAGAGCTAAAAAAGAAGATAGATGCCAATACAGTAATAGCTGGAGACTTCAACACCCCACTTTTAGCACTGGACACATTATGCAGATGGGAAATCAACAGAGAAACATTGCACTGAATTTGCACTATACACCAAAAGGACCTAATGGATACTTACAGAACATTTCATCCAATGGCTTCAGATTATTCTCCTCAGCACATGAATCATTCTCAAGAATAGACCCTGCGTTATTCTCATCCCTTAGTTTCCATGTACTCCTTGCGAGGTTACCATAGTTGATGAAGGATGTGTGCAGAAGCCAAAACACTAAGAAAACACTGACAGGGAAGAAGGGATTCAGTGGCTACAAGACGGCTGGGCCAAACCGTATTGCATTATTTTTAGTACCTCCCTGCCATCCTGCCACATGGCCTGAATGCAACAGAATATCAGAAGTGGGTATTATTTGGTCAGAGTTCCAAAATAGGGAGACCAAGAGAACCTGAATGCAAAGGAGATGGTGGAGTTTGGGAAAGCAGGCCCACAAAGCTGTTTTTAAAATCCTGGATTTGCCTAAGACTCATAGTACTTATTCATAGATAAAATCTGAATTTTCTTGCCACAGTTTTTGAGAACTAACACATAGATCCTTTTTCGAGGTGGAGACTGACAACTAGGCAATGAACACATGTGACACATCTTATAAACAATACAACGGCTTTGAAAACAAAATTGACATTTGAACCACAGGTGGATAAGAACTAACAGCCTGAACCAAATATATTTCAATTGCCTGTTCAAAGAAAATGTTAGCATCCTGTGTAGGATGTAAACAAGACTTAAAGTCTCAGAATATAATATTCAAAATCTCCAGGTTACAATTTAAAATTACTCAGCCTATTGATAAGGGCAAACAATTCAAAAACACCAAAAAAAGATGACACAGATGTTAGAATTACCTGGAAAAAAATGCTGTCAAAAAATTGTTCAAATTTGAATGAGAAATTACAATGATCTTGAAACAAAGATTACTATAAAAATATCAACAAAGACATGAAATATATTTAAAGAACCAAATGGAAATCATAAAAATACAGTAACTTAAATAAAAAATGTACTTCATGAACTCACACACAAAACAGGGATAAGAGAGTAAGCAATTAGTAAATTTGTAGATAGATTGGTAGAAATCATCCAATTTAAATAATAAAGAGTGGAAATAAAGGGAAAAATGAACAGATTATAAAAATAATATTTTCTGATTATATAAAAATAAGATCGAGAATGTTTCTAACTTTACGATGAGCAACTATGATGAACTCACTAATTCAGTTTATAAAATGGCAAATCAAAAAACATTTAGGTTAAAGTACTGGCTTTGTTTCATCAAAATTTAGCATCAACAAAAATAATTACTAAAATAAATGTTCCTTGTCATGGAAAAATAAAGCATATTCAATATTGAGTAACTTATAAGTCATTTTACTACTTACAAACTGAAAAGTGTCTCAAAATTTCAAAAAATAAGAGAATAATTTCTAAGTTAAAAGAATCCTGTCTTAATATAACACAAACGCCACAAAAATTATATATAAAAACAAAATCATGAAACTAATAACAAAGACCCTCTGGCTGCCCGTTAAGGATAGTGAGTGATAGCAAATCAATAACACATAAGGCATGAGACTATTATCCCAATAACATCTAAAAATGAAAAATATATTTTGAAAATGAAGTTGTTAATTCTGATTGTGGTGGCATCATAACATTATATAAAATTTGAATTCCTACTAAGTTCAGAAATCTATATTTTATGGCTGGGTGTGGTGGCTCATGCCTGTAATCCTTGCACCTTGGGAGGCCAAGGTAGGTGGATAGCTTGAGCCCAGGTGTTTGAGACCGCCTAGGCAACATGGGAAAAACCTGTCTCTGTGAAAAATAAAAAAAATAATTAAAAAAGTAGCTGGCATGGTTGCACAGTCCTGTATTTCTAGGTACTCAGGAGGCTGAGGTGGGAGGATCACCTGAGTCCCTGAAGTTGAGGCTGCAGTGAGTGGAGATCACATCACTGCACTTCCCCGTGGGCACTGGAGTGAGACCCTATCAAAAAAAAAAAAAAAAAAGAAGAAAGAAAGAAAGAAGAAGGGAAGGAAGGAAGGAGAGAGAGAAAGAAAGAAAAAAAGATTGATTTTCCATCCATATCAGTTTTGATGGATGATTAAAATCTAAGTTCATTAGTTCTGAAAACATGAACCCCATTTCATATGTATGTGAGAAACACAGGAAAAGGTGTATAATGTACATCGTGGTGCTATAATAAGATAGATATAAAAACAATTGTCACAATATTATTCTCCAGAAGGTGTAATGTGTATTTTATATAGACCTGTAAACTCTAACCATGCTACCTATAAGGTACATCACAATTTTTCTGTGGAATAAGTTAATATTTAATAAATACCTAAAATGTATAACTATGTCACCATGTAAATTATCACTCAGTTACAACATTTAGTACTTTTGCTTCTTTATCTCAACGTTGAATTCACAATTACAGAAAAAATAAACAATGCCTCCTTAAAATCTGATATCAACATTGTAATTAAGAAATGCTGCATTCCACATTTCACACCCTTTCCCAAGAAGACAAAATTCCTATCTAGTGTAAGTGTCAGGCTTGATCTGCCACATTTCTAAGATTCTAAAGTTGATGCAAAATTCTAGCCCTAATACAAGGATTTATGGTATTTATTTATATATTAATGAATTAGTTACATTGCTTTAACATGAATAGAATATTTATCTCTCATGTAAAAGCCAAAGCTGGCAAAAAGAAAAATCCACGCAGAGAGTGAGGTAATAATGCCAGATATCTTAACAGAGTATTGAGAAAGTTGATGGAAAGTTCAAAAAGTTTAGCATGTCATAATGTATTTATAACTTGATACCATGGTTACATATCAGTTGACAATACTTACTAGGATGGCCCAGAGGATACTCTTCACTAAATCAATAATGAGTGCACTAATGTGAAGGGGTGGGACTAGCATCATTACAATCCAAAAGCTCATTGTAAGCCTCATTTAGGAGCTCATAATGCTCTATAAACCATGGTTGATGGTGAGGTGTTCTGTTTAATTTCTTTATTATCATCAGTGATAATAAGGGTGAGAGAATTATAGAAAATCGGAGACAAGGTGACATCACTTAATAATCAGAGAGAAGATGGACATATCTACTATAATGGGAAACAAAACTTAAGTAACAAACAAGGCATCATAAACCATAGGGATTGGAGGTTCTGGATAATAGACTATGGCATTCATAGGATTGAGATGGATGGTGAGCCAACAATAGCATAGCTTGATTATTTATAACCAAATATGTCAAAAGCTGATGTGTATGAGCTGATATAGCTGTTGGAAGAGGAAATGGAAATTCTTTGCCTCAGCATCCAGATTGCAGACACATATCACCCCCAGAGCCTATTGAATTCAGAGTCCACGATACCCTACAGAAGAGTCCTGCAATGCCTCTAAAAGTATATATGGCAAATATTCACCAAATACTTCCCCAAAGGTACCTGAAGTCATTTATCAAGCAGTCGAATACTGAGGAAAGAAGATTTCCCAGAATTGTGGAGGGCTATTAGAATTTGACCTGATCCTGATACTTAAAGACCCAAAATACTATCATGTGTTACCATTAAGAGGGACACCTATTGCAGCAAAATGATGAGTAAAATCCTGGCCCAACTCTGACTTATAGGAGATCATATGAGTCCACAGAAGTACCCTTCAGTTATTTTCTCAGTCTCTAAGAGAAAAATTGGAATGGAAATACTTAGAAGTTGATAGAACTCTCACATTGTTTCTGTGATATGCAAAGGAAGAGTCACAGTGTTAAGAATGATCAGGTGGAAGCAGCTGAAACTTATCCCCATCTCCCAGGCAATCATTACCAATATAAATTCTGGGAGTAATTCCAGAGATCAGCTCTACACTCAAATAATGAAAATATGCAGAGGTAGTGTTTCCCATTATATTCCCATTCAGATCACTGGTTCAGTTCCTTTAAGAATCTGGTGAATTATAACAGATAACAGTGGACAAGATAAATTTTAATGAAGTGAATGCCAATGGTAGATATTGTGCCAGATTTGGTATCTTCACCGAAACAGATTATACAGATCATGGCACTTGGTATGAAATATAAATCTGGATAATATTTTTTTTTTCAATTCTTATCCCTCAAGAAAACCAAAGGTAGCTTGTGCGCTTATAGGAAAAGAAAACGTAAACTCTCCATACCTTTCCTAAAAATTATTCTATTTCACCTGCTTTCTGTCACAAGATAAATAACAGAGACCTTAATCATCATAGTAGTCTGAAGAACATTGTGATAATCTGCTATATTATGACATCATGATGCTAATTGTATCTGCTGAACAGGACATGGAAAGTACTTTGGATGTTGATGTCTCACGAGATTTGATGGTTTTAAAAAGGGGAGTTTTCCTGCACAAGCTTTTTCCTTTGCCTCCCTCCTTCCACGTAAGATGTGACTTGCTCCTCCTTGCCTTCCACCATGATTGTGAGGCCTCCCCAGCCATGTGGAACTATAAGTCCATTAAACCTCTTTCTATCATAAATTTCCCAGTCTTGGGGATGTATTTATTAGCAGCATGAAAATGGACTAATATAGATGCTCTAGAAAGGATTATGGATACAAAACAGTGAGATGAACCCTACGAAGCTTCAGGAGCCTATGGGAATGCATGCTAAACATTTCTAAAACCAAAGAGTTAAATATCGTCTTATTACTACTGTGGAATTCTCTAAATTGGAGTTAGTAGGTTTGGGCCATAATTTTGAAAGACACAATCTGAATGCCATAATTCTGAATACTGAAATCCCATAAAATTGAAATTTCTAGTCTAAAATCCAAAGACTTGATTCAAAAGCATATTAAAATCCCAAACAAAGATAATTCTTGAAATAATGGTTTTAAAAATCCTTCAAAAGATATTTATTTATATTTTGAAAGGCGTTTATTTGAGAAACATATAAAAATACAAAACACTCCATTGGCCAATTTACACAATATAATAGGCAATAATAACATACATACTTTTGCAAGCATACACACTCAAGGATGCTAACAACAGACACATGGCTGCAATAATTATGAGCAAATGAATTGTATTCATAAAGAAAGAGGCCATAGGATGATCTGTGCAGCTAATCACCATGGCACATGTTTAACTATGTAACAAACCTGCACATCTTGCACACGTGCCCTTGAACTTAAAAGTTGGAAATAAAAAAATAAAGAGAAATAAGTGAAACAACAAAATATATAAATACATATCAGTATGATTGATAATTGCACATGCCCACCTATATAAATTTAGTCATATTAAATCCTGTGATGGGCAATCTCTTTTGATGAGATAAATTAAAAAATGCAATGGGTCACACCGTATATGCAGTCACCTAAATAACCAAGATCCTCAGAAATTTTATCTTTCACAAATGCAGCTGTACTAAAAGGACATCTTTTCATGTACTGAGGAAATTTCAATGTTTTCACATTGAGAACCAGAGAACCAGGGATGCCAACGGTGCAACTCTCAGTCCAAGATTGAAAGTCTCAGGACCTGATGACTTGCTGGTGTTATGTTCTGAAGTTCAAAGACCAGCAAGTTTAGAGTTTTGATTTCCTAGTCAGAGAAAGATATATATGTCCTAGCTCTCAGAGAGAGACCAATTCACCTTCTGTGTTTGTTCTCTCAGGGCCCCTGGCTGATTTGATGATGTCCGTCAACATTGAGGGAAGATATTCCTCACCTAGACCACTCAGACTCAAATAGTAATCTCCTCTGAAAACACCCTCACATACACAACCACACCCTAAATAACTCTTTACCAGGTTTCTAAGTATTCCTCCATCTAGTCAAGTTGATACCTAAAATTAAGTCCACAAGTCCACTCTTCACTAACTTGATACCCATACAGATCTTCTTAACTCATGCTTACTTTCTAAATAAAGATGATAACAAGGTTATAGCTCTGCCACATATGATGCAACTAACATTATGCAACTATTCTGCGTACAACTGAAAACACGCTAATCCCTTCCCTAGAATTCAGCTTTCAGGATTTTAGCATTTAGAATTTTAATCATTTTAGGATTGTAATTTTGGGGATTTTAGACATTAGGAATTTCAGATTTTAGGGATTATAGACTTTAGGAATTTTGATCTTTTAGGATTTCAACATTTTAGATTACGCTGTTCAGAACTGTATGTTTGGGGATTATGTTTGGCACTGGGACATACCATATACTGTACTTCGCAATATTGCTCAAACACATTTTATGGATAACATAAATTTATCAGTTTGAAGACAGGCCCAGGAGAGAGGACTCTAAAGTAGGTCAAGACTGAGGTAAAGTGACTTTTTTTTTTTTTTTGATTTATGATCCCCAAAATTCCATGGTGCTAGAAGTATTAATAGCATAAAAGAATTCCGTGTGGATCCTTTTATGATCACACGTAGATAAGTTATAGCACAGATTGTAAGAGTTCAGGAGAAAACCCATGCCATTGTAACAGATACCTATCCACCATTCAAAAAGCAGTTCCTTTTATGCTACTAGGCTCTAGCAGAGGATGAGTGCCTAATCATAAGACATCAACTGACAATGGAATTGGAGCTTTTTATCAAAGGAGAATATTGTCAAACCTACCAATTATAAATTATGGTTAGTCTCAATATGAGTACCCTATTGTATGATGGAAATTGTTCACATAGGATCAAGCTAAAGCAAATGAAGAGGGCACAAGTAAGTTATATGAACAGTTATATGAAGAGATTATTCCAACACTTCTCATTCACCTCACATCTATGACCTTATGTGTATTTCTCATCATCTGCTGATAGAGAAGAGACCCAGGTCTAGTTTTCAGATGGGTCAGTTTGATATGTTGGACCCAGATGAAAATGGACCCACTGTTGCACTTCATTCTCACCTAGATGAGACCAGGAAAAATACTGTTGAGGAAAAATCATCTTGGTGGTCTCTGTAAGAATGTGTAGAGAGCCCTGTGCATCTGCAAATGCCTTACTTGGTTGGCTAGAGTTCGGGACGGAGCAAGATTAGGGCACGGAGGACACAGAGGTCAGAGAAAAGATAATATATATGGATCTATGGAAGGGGGCACAAAATGTGCAGATTCTGATATGTTACGTTACCTGGCATAGATAATTCATCACTAATGAGGCACTGAACCACCAAGTGGATAGGATGAATTGTCAAGTGAAGGTCAATCAGCCTCTCTCTGTACTTGCCTTATCCAGTGCTTGCATAATAAAAAATACCTTATTGGAGTTAATATGGCTATGTATGAGCCCAGTAGCCTAAATTTCCTTACTTTAAGGGTTAATTACTTATTGCCACTGCTGAATGAATATACTTAGTAGCTCTGAGAATCTTTACACTGGTTACTAAATCGTAAGAAACATAATGATTAAATGC
The DNA here is from genome assembly GCF_030222135.1 of Aotus nancymaae. Taxonomy (NCBI): domain Eukaryota; kingdom Metazoa; phylum Chordata; class Mammalia; order Primates; family Aotidae; genus Aotus; species Aotus nancymaae. The sequence continues at coordinate 57,036,721 of NW_026988415.1, read as the reverse complement.
TGCCAATATTCACGGTGATTCTCTCCATGTCAAAAAACTACACTTTATATCTTTTTTAGCTTCGTATTCCACTGTTCTGCTATGCCAGTCCAGCACTATTTCTAGACATGTTCTACAATTTCTTCTTGCACATATTAGCTGTATCACTTAGCGTTATGGTGACTAAAACTTTTTCTTTTTGAAGGTGGGAGAGTACTTTCCCACCTATGACTTGGCCCTAGTTACTGCTCTCAAAGCAAGGAGAGGAGACAGAGGCAGAACAAGTGCCATATCCACCTTAGGTAAGGCCTCTTCATGATCTCTAGGCACTAGAAGACTACCATCCCTTTATAATGTGGAGTGTTCTACTTCTCCACTACCAGAGAGTTTCCTTAGGAGAGTCTAGAGATTCAATGTCTTTAAGTATCTCCACCCATGTTCCCCATCCTAGATTTTAGGGGCCCGCTCCTTTTATATGAAGGCTGAGGCCTTAGCATATTAGGATAATTCAGCTTTTAATTAAGACAATCATAATTCTGAGTACAATTATGAATAATAAAATTCATAAGTATGAATAAAATTGTGAATGACAATTGCAATTCTATTACAATTAAGTCATAACCTGATTATCAACACTCGCTTCCCTAAAGATACAGGAGAGGTTCATACAGGCTTTTTGGTATTCACATTTTGCCCTATGTAAATATTTGATGGGCTTGAACCAGTCATTTTTTTCTTTTTTGAGATGAAGTCTTGCTCTGTCACCCAGGCTGGAGTACAGTGGTGCGATCTTGACTCACTGCAACCTCTATCTCCTGGGTTCAAGCAATTCTTTGCCTCAGCCTCCCAAGTAGCTGGGATTACAGGCGCCCACCACTAGGTCCAGCTAATTTTTGTATTTTTAGTAGATACGAGGGTTCACCATCTTGGCCAGGCTGGTCTTGAACTCCTGACCTCGTGATTCACACACCTTAAGCTCCCAAGGTACTGGGATTACAGGTGTGAGCCACCGCTAGTCATTTTCTTCACTCAGCACATCTGTGGCCGGCAACAATGATCAACCTACTCCATAGTACATGTAATTACTAGCGCTATCATATTTGTCAATGCTATACATACTATGTAAGCCAGTGAATCTCTTTCAACCTGAAATCCAACCCAATTCACTCATGAGTTATCACCTTTATTATTAGTAGTAATAGGGTCCCTGTTTCCAAACAGCCAATGAGTGGTTAATTAAAAAGTCCATTGTGAGGATCTGCTTCCTAGACCTTTTTCTAGGAAGAACTCTCTTTGAGTTTCCTCTAAAACACACATTGAGATAAGAATTAAAGTGCATATGGTTTATTTGGATGCTAGAAGAATATGCTGGCAGAAGAATGGAGAAGATAAACAAGGAAGGAAAGGAAGCCAGTAAAGAGCACATTATCAAATCAGTTACCACTGACAAAGACAAAACTTAATCTCATGAAGACAACTCCAGAAACCAGTCTGAAACACATGACTCATAGTTATGCAGAGAAAATAAGTGTGGTAGTTTGGTACTTATAAATGACTCTTTTAGGTCATTGGTTAAAGGCAAGCTGGTTTCCTAGGCATACAATTTATATGGTTGTGCAAAGTCCTCTGCTCAAAAGGATTCTGTGGTTGATACAACGATCTATATTATCACTGTATTGAAACACTTAATAATTTTAATAAGGCTTAATGGGGATAGCATTGAATTTATAGATTCAATTCAATTTATGGATTCAATGCTATCTCCATCAAGCTACCATTGACTTTCTACACATAATTGGAAAAATCACCTTGAACTTCATATGGGATCAGAAAAGAACCTGCATAGCCAAGACAATCCTTAGCAAAAATAACAAAGCTGGAGGCATCATGCCACCTGACTTCAAACTATAATACAAGGCTATAGTAATCAAAACAGCATGGTACTGGTACTAATACAGAGATATAGACCAATGGAACAGAACAGAGGCCTCAGAAATAATGCCACACATCTACAACCATCTGATCTTTGACAAACCTGACAAAAACAAGCAGTGGGAAAAGAATTCCCTATTTAATAAATGGTGTTGGGAAACTGGCTAGCCATATGCAGAAAGCTGAAACTGGATCCCTTCCTTACACTTTATACAAAAATTAACTCCAGATGGATTAAATACTTAAGCATAAGACCTAATACAACAAAAACCCTAGAAGAAAACCTATGCAGTACCATTCAGGACATAGGCATGGGCAAAGACTTCATGACTAAAACACCAAAAGCAATGACAACAAAAGCCAAAATAGACAAATGGGATCGAATTAAACTTAATAGCTTCTGCATAACAACAACAAAAACACTATCATTAGAGTGAACTGGCAACCAACAGAATGGGAAAAAATTTTTGCAATCTACCCATCTGACAAAGGGCTAATTGGCAGAATCTACAAAGAACTTAAACAAATTTACAAGAAAGAAACAACCCCATCAAAAAGTGGGCAAAGGACACTTTTCAAAAGAAGAAACAGACACTTTTCAAAACAGACACTTTTCAAAAGACATTTATGCAGCCAACAAACATAAAAAAAGATCATCATCACTGGTCATTAGAGAAATGCAAATCAAAATCACATTGAGATACCATCTCACTCCAGTTACAATGGCAATCACTAAAAAATCAAGAAACAACAGATGCTGGAGAAGATGTGGAGAAATAGGAACACTTTTACACTGTTGGTGGGAGTATAAATTAGTTCAACCATTGTGGAAGACAGTGTGGCGATTCCTCAAGGACCTAGAAACAGAAATACCATTTGACCCAGCAATCACATTACTGGGTATATACCCAAAGGATTATGAATCATTCTGTTATAAAGACACATGCACACGTGTATTTATTGCAGCACTGTTCACAATAGCAAAGACTTGGAACCAACCCAAATGCCCATCAATGATAGACTGGATAAAGAAAATACGGCACATATACACCATGGAATACTATTCAGCCATACAAAAGGATGAGCTCATGTCCTTTTCTGGGACATGGATGAATCTAGAAACCATCATTCTCTGCAAACTGACACAAGAACAGAAAACCAAATACTGCATGTTCTCACTTGTAAGTGGGTGTTGAACAATGAGAACACATGGACACAGGGAGGGGAACATGACACACCAGGGCCTGTTGCGGGGAGGGGGACTAGAGGAGGAATAGCAGAGGGTGGGGGGATTGGAGAGGGACAGCATTAGGAGAGAAATACCTAATGTGACGGATGCAGCAAACCACCATGGCACGTGTATACCTATGTAACAAACCTGCACTTTCTGCACATGTACTCCAGAGCTTAAAGTATAATAAATTACAAAAACCCAATAATTTTAATAAGGCCTTCTCAATTTTCATTTTGCCTTGGGACCCACAAATTATGTAGCTTGTCCTAGTTAAAAGCTAGCTATTTCCAGGCAATTTGTTCCCTGATACTTCTCTTCTTTCATAAGCTAAGGCAATGTGGCCTTCCACTGCTTCAGAAAAAGCCTTTAGACAAAACAAGAATCCCCTTCGCCTTCTGCTATGATTGTGAGTTTCCTGAGTCCTCCCCAGCCATACTTCCTGTACGGCCTGTGGAACCATGAGCCAATTAAATCTCTTTTTCAAATAAATTTCCCAGTCTAAGGAAGTTCTTTATAGCAATGTGAGAACAGACTAACACATGGCTGTTTTAACTGTATTACTTTATGTATTACTGGCTAATTAATACATGTTTTCCATCACAGTCTAATGGTATAAAAATTTTACTTCTTTTGAGTAAAATATGGAAACTTCACTTTCATTGACTTTCCTTTCTCTTTCTCATGTTTATATGTCTTTGTCTGGAGTATTAGATAGTGATAAATTTTTGTAGATTTTATTCATCTGTCCTCATGTTCACAAATTTTATTTGCTGTCATTCTTACACTGTAATTGAGCTTACCCAGCAAGGTTATTATATTTACTATTGTATTTTCTTAATCTTATACTTTACATTTTAATTTATTTTATAACTTTTAATACTATGGTGAGATTTTCTATTTTTTAAATTTTTCTTCCAGAGAATTTGTAATATGTTGTTGAAACAATTTAATGATGGCTACTTTAAATTACTTGTTAGATAATTCCAACATGTGGCATAAGTTAATTAATTTTATTTTCTCATTCAAGTTGTGATTATCCTGATTCTCGGTATGACAGTATTTTATTTTTTATCATATACTGGACCTGTTTTTATGATGTAAACAGACACTGTGTTCTATTTAGTAATGTTAATTTAGCAGGCTGTCACTCAACTTATGTTTTGTATGCATGTCATAACCTACATTTTTTGACTTTGATTCCAGTAACAGCTTAATTTTCAAAGATTATGTGGTGTCAATTTTGTCTTCTGTTTTTTCTGTGGTGCTTCTGGAGCTTCCATTGGTCCCTGCTGGTGCTACCTGATAAGGTGAAAGGCATTTATTCACTGGGCCATCAGTGATCTCCCCTCTGGCAGGGGTATCTCAGGCTTATCAGAAGCTACCTTTTCCAGGTAGTTATTAAAACTGGACCTCTCCTCCACTTTGGACAAAAACCGTGTGCTTCCTTAGGTGATTGATTTTTGTATTGGGATTTATCTACTGATTCTCCCACCTGCTCGGGGTCTCTGGGCACAGATAGGGAGTGTCAGAAATTCCTCTTTTGGTCATATGCTTTTGCTTTTAATATTTTTTTTCTTCTAAGTTTCTTTAGTTAAACTATAAGAAATATCAGTATAGATTTCTTTATAGTATTCCAGTGTAAGACATTTAGACTCCCTTAATCTGAGGATTTGTGTATTTATTCAATCCGTAGTAGAATTTGCTCAGGCTTTGTCTATTTAAAAACTCACTAATTTGCCAAAGTTGTGTGTCCTCTCTTGCTGTAATGTATATTCATCATTTGTTGAATTTTTCATCCTGTACTTATTTCTTAATTGTTCTCTTTACAGACATCCTTCCCTTATTTGTGATTTAGCTTTCTGTGGTGTTTCAGTTACCCTCAGACAAGCACAGTTCAAAAATAGGTGAGCACAGTACAATTATATATATATGCATATAACCTATTTATTACATATAAATTATTACATATATTATATGTAACGAGAGACCACATTCACATTATTTTTATTTAGTGTATTTTTATAGCCATTATATTTTTTATTTTTCTTATTTTTCTTTTATGGTGACGAATTTGTAAATTGAACTTTATCATAGGTATTCATGTATTTAAAAACATAGTATATATAGTGTTCAGTACTATCTGTGGTTTTTTGCTTTTACTGGGGGTCTTGGACTGTACCCCCACAGATAAGGGTAAAACTACTGTAAATATTTATTTTTGTTTGTGCACTGAACACTGTATAAATTATTCAGCTTTTAAGTTTGGTTTCTTATGTATGCATTTATTTAAAAGTTTGTCAAATTATTAATTTCAATATATGTTTTTATTACAAATGATTCTATTTTTTATTTTGGTCAAATTAGGCTTTTTTAAAGTAATGCATTTTTCTTTTAGTAGGATTTTCAATATATCTTTTATGGCCATATTTGAATTGTGTTGAGTAACTTTCATGGACTATTTCTTTCTGTTGCACGTTTAGGAGCCTAAGTGTTGCTTTTGTCTTGAATTCTTGAATAGCCAAAGGTTTTTATTTTATTTTATTTATTTATTTATTTTGAGACGGAGTTTCGCTCTTGTTACCCAGGCTGGAGTGCAATGGCACGATCTCGGCTCACCGCAACCTCTGCCTCCTGGGTTCAGGCAATTCTCCTGCCTCAGCCTTCTGAGTAGCTGGGATTACAGGCACGCGCCACTATGCCCAGCTAATTTTTTGTATTTTTAGTAGAGACGGGGTTTCACCATGTTGACCAGGATGGTCTCAATCTCTTGACCTCGTGATCCACCCGCCTCGGTCTCCCAAAGTGCTGGGATTACAGGCGTGAGCCACCGTGCCCGGCCCAGTTTTTATTTTTTTAAGAACAGGTTAATGGTGTCTTTGTCAATATATTTATCTCTAAAATACGGTGGGGTTTATGTCTACTTTCTTCTTATGTACCAGAAACTTCATCCAAAAAAATATATATATACACATATATATTTATACATACACACACACACACGTGTGTGTGTGTGTGTGTGTGTATATATATTTATACATATTTATACATATGTATAAATATTTATACATTGTATAATATATATTATATATATACATTGTATAATATAATATTATAATATATAATATAATATAATATATAATATTACAATATTATAATATATATTATATATATACATTGTATAATATAATATTATACAATGTATAATATTTATACATTGTATATATATTTATACATATTTATACATACACACACACACACGTGTGTGTGTGTGTGTGTGTGTGTATATATATATATATATATATATGACAGAGTCTCGCTCTGTCGCCCAGGCTGGAGTGCAGTTGCGAGATCTCAGTTCACTGCAACCTCCGCCTCCTGGGTTCAAGCAATTCTCTCACCTCAGCCTCCTGAGTAACTGGGACTACAGGTGCACACTGCCACGTCTGGTCAATTTTTTGTATGTTTTTAGTAGAGACGGGGTTTCACCGTGTTGCCTAGGCTGGTTGTGAACTCCTGAACTCAGGCAATCTGCCTGCCTGGGTCTCCCAAAGTGCTGGGATTACAGACATGAGCCACCGCACCTGGCCCCCAATTTTTTTATTGAAATAAATTACATGTTCAATGTATTTTTTTGCTTGGCCTGCGTGCACCTCTGTCTATCACATTATTGTTAACAAATATAAATCCATTAGAAATAATATGTGGAAAGGTCACATTCTTAATTTGATCTTTGCAGCAGAGATGAATTTTTTTAATTGAGTAAACTTACTATTCCTTTGTCCCTTAGAATCTTCAGTATATCTTTTACTATGTAAGGTCTCAAAGCAATGGACTTTCCTATTTCTATAGAGACCTTGATCTCTGAATTCTGTCTACTAGTCCTGTCAATACACTTGAAAATAAGCCAAATCTTATACGAGCTCATTTATTTCTAATAATACTTTGCAAAACGCATATACTAGCCAAAGCACTGCAATTCTTCTCAGTCACTTCCCATAGAGCTACAGACTCACTAGGGACAAGATGTGCATTACGATATACTGTAAGCAACAATTTTACAAAATATATTATACTCTATAATTTAAAATTTTCAAACTTGAATATTAGTTTCTTCATTTCACAACTGAGCCAGTTCCAAATATTATTATTTCCCATAAGAACAGCTTAATTTTATGTATTTTGCTTGATATATATTGTGCACCTTATATAATACACAATAAGTAATAATCATTTTTAAATGTCAATAAATTTGACTACAATGAAATTAAGAAATTCATCAAAATAACTATGAAAGGTGAAAACACAAATTACTATCTTTGAGAAGACACTGAAACACAAAGATTAGAGAAAGAATCACAATCCACAATCTGCAAAATCAAGAAATCCAAGATAAACAATTGAATAGAAAATGGGAGAAGAGACCTTACATTATTATTCCAATATCCTCTCATAGCCCTTTGTCATTTTTTGTGCATACTTTTGCTGGTATGCCTTCATTCCTAAGAGCCAATATCTGAGACTTTTAATAGAAGGAACACAGTCTGAATAGTTTGGTTTAGTTTATCTAAATGGGAAGTAGAGATTAACTGGGAAACTATATCGTTCCAGCAGAACCCCTTAACAGAGTAATTGATTGTGGTGGCACAAATGTTCAACGCTGTCTTCTGGATCCCACAGCTATACTGATAATTGTGTCACAGAAACATTTCCTCATAAAACACCACTGTGTGAATCTTCAACTCAGGGGCTATTTCAGGAAGCTACAACCTAAGCTCAACACAAACTCTCACTTTAAATAGAGAACACAAGCAGCAAACCAACATATGAAATGAAGCAAAACTTTAGTGGTCAGGGAAATAAAAGTTAAGTTTTCAATTAGATTCAATTTTATATCATTTAAATTGGTAAAATGAAGATGTCTGAAATTACCAAGGGAAACTGTTCAAAGTTATTACAATACATTTTAAATGAGGATGTGAACCAATGAGAAATCTATAAATCATTCTCAAGTGTATAAATTGGTACCAACACTTCCATAAATTATTTGACACTGTGTGTTAAACTGAACATGCACGTTTCATGACTCAAAAATTCAATTCCTAGATATATGAGCTGGAATCTTGCCACTCAAAACGTGGATTAAACCAAAAGCATCAGTATCACGTAAGATGTTGTTAAAATGTGAAATTATAGTTGACACCTCAGATCTACTGCAACAACATCTGCATTTTAACAAAATCATTTGGTAATTCACATACAAGCTACATTATAAGAGTACTGTCCTAGTACTCAGGAAATATCTATGTCCTTATCTACATTTGCTAGTCTGGGTCAGGTGACTAGTTATGGTCAATAGGCTGAGAGTATAAATGGTATGTTTCACTTCTGGGAACCACGGGTTTAAGACCAGGTACGTGACACTCCAGATCTTTCTTCCCATGCAGTGGTGACTTGGAAACCATGTTTATTATATAGGGTTTCTGAATGATGGGTCAGCCAGAAACACTGATTTATCCCTTGGAGACACCCAGACTTAGAGTAGATGATGCCTTAAATTTTATATTGACCCACACAAAGTTCAGATTTTGTAATAATTTATGTTTTGCTTTTTATTTTGTACAATAAGAAACGCTTGAAACTTTGAGATGTAAGCTTGTAACAAGAAAACTTTATATGATTGACTCATACCGTCTTTCCTGAAATATGTCCACAAAATATGTATATTCATGAATTAAAAGCAAGTAGTAGACAACATTGACAGTTTCATGAAAAATTTGCCTAAATGCAGAGAGTAAACTTGCACAACTGTTGTAATTCTTTATCACAATGAAACAGAGACTACAAACTGTCAGCAAAACTGTAGTATAAACCCAACACAGCCGAATTATATTTCTCTTAATCTGCTCCTCTGAGCTATGTATAACAGTTGACAATCTTTCATAATTGTATATTTATGGGGCTTAACTGTGATACTATTATTTGCTTATATTGAGAAATTGTTCCTTCAAAGTTATTAGAATACACTTTAAATATTATCTACAATCCTGATGTCTCCTTATTGAATGGAAATATTGTTTAAAGGCACAATAAATTATATTTTTCCCTTTTGTCATTAGTTGGCAGAACAAATATTTTCTAATTATTATTATGTAATGTAAAATAAACAGTTGTTCTAAACCATGACCCATATAGTCTTCTATTTGAATAATTGTATAATTTTCAAAGTGCTGAACAATTATTATTTTTTATTGAAATGTTTACAAACTTAACACAATTATTTAAAGTGAAAACAAAATCAGGCAGATTTAATCAGATATCTAATCTATGGTAAACATATGATTGGAGAGAAAAACTCAAGCCTCCCAAAGCCATTGCTTTTTATCTGGATTAAAGCTAGATTTTGAGAATATTTGTTTCTTAAGAAACAGTTAATATAAATTATTTTTTAAATTCTCCTATAAGTACTGAGAAATTTATATCCCCAAAGTTATTTAAATGATATATATTTTTAAATTTATTAGCTTATTTTTTATTCACATGCACAAATGGGAATTTTAAAATTTGGTATAGAGAGATCTGTGTGCTTACTTATGGCTAACCATGTTTAGTAGTAAAATTATGGGTAGGGTTTTGGATATTCTGGACTGGCAAATAATGTCCTAGATATCACTTTCTTTTTTGTAAATGAACTATCTGGATTGTGTCTCTTCTTGATTCCTCAAGAAGTCAGCTAATTTGGCAACCCAAGACAGGATTTTTCAGAAGAGAAGAGGGAGAAGAATAAAAATGGAGAAGAAAAGAAGAGGAACTATACATAAACAGATGATGGTTGTGACCTGAAGACTCAGAGACAGACAGATAGACAGACAGACAGACAGACAGATAGATAGATAAGATATAACTTAAGCATTATCTCCAATTCCATATTTAAAAATGGATCATCAACACCATTAAATATATTTCCATGGATATTGCCCCATATGCTAATGCAAGACCATACCACTCTGAAAAGTCCCCTACAAATATGTCTAGGCATTTCCAGGGAACAGCTTACATGTGCTTGTGTACAAGTATAGTTTACTACCATGATACATGTTTTCGGCAATATTGCCTCTGTTGGACCCGACTGCCAATGTAGCTGCCATCGACTACTATAAATTTTCTGTTTTTGCTGATACCCTTTACAGTGACTACTATACCTGCTGTGCAGCATCAGGAATGCCCATGCTAAATTCAATTACCACACTAATTTACTGGAACCTTGATGAGGCTAAAACCTTACATGTTACAGGGTGAAATGAGAAACAAAGTCTCTCTATCACACATGCATCTGCGAGGGAGTCCCAAAACAGTAAAACGCTCTGTGGACTTAATAATAAAATTTGCAAACCCAAACTATAAGACTAATTTTACTCAGCCTTAGTATATGATCAATATAAATATATTTTTAAAGACGTTGTTCAATATTTCTAATGTTATTCTAATAGTAGCCAAGCAGTTCTTGAACATTAGTGACTTAAAAGTCTGTTTATTTAGCAAATACTGATAAATATAAAAAATTTATTTGGGAATTAAAAGTACCAAAATTTAATTATTTTCCATAGGTTAGTTTTGTTCTATTTTTTTCAACCTGGAAATTTTCTCTTAACCCGATAAACTAAAGACAAGACTCTATTTCTTTTTTTCTTCCTTAAGAGCGTATAAAAACATCATTAATCACATAGCAAGTTTGCATTTTCCAATGTATCAAAGACATCACTATAAGAAGAAGAGAGAATGATGGGAAAGAAAATGATGTATGCTTATGCTACATTCATATTCCACCTCTCCAGATATTATTTTTCATCCACATTGGATAAAAAATAATAACTATTTATTGTTAATTCTACATTGATACTCAACCCAATATAAATCCTTCTGGAATGCAATACTTTAGTTTCCTTTGTTGTATTTCTATTCAGAACTTAATATCTCACAGGATGACAACCCTGGCTTAGCATTAACAAATTTGAAATAAGTGTTTTATTCTTAAAACCAAAATTGCTTTTTTTCTTCTAATCCTCTTTTCTATATATTTCTCTGATCTGCTTTTCTGGGATATTGAAATACTAATTAATTTCACTTGTTCTTAAAAATTCTGCCCCTCTGAAGCCCAGTAGGTACTTTGCTTTTATTCTTCCTAGAATGGCTTGCAAGCAGATGGAGAAGTGGACAGTTTGTTGGCCAAGACCTAAATTCACTGTATGCCTCTTAACAACAGCGGTGGGCTGGCACCAAGTCTTTCTCACTTCCTTTTTTCTAAAAAGTGTTGACTCTAGTTAGGTAGGTCTAAATAAGATGCTAAAATCATAATTAACTGGGCAGTAAAAGGCAACTAATGAGCAATAATGTTGGAAGCTAGACATAAGAGGAAAGATTTTAACTTGAATATAGCACCACAGAAATGATACAAAGATGGACATGTGCGGAGACTTGGAGATGCTAATAGTTGTGTAAGATTTCACAAGGTGTAAACTGAGTTTTGTGCCAAAGCCACAAATATAAATTTTATTTGGAGACTTCTACAACCTAGAAAAAGTAAACAGCACAATAGGCAGCAATTGGCATTCATATGATACATTTATAACTGCTCTTAATGGCCACCAAGCAGGAAGTATCCTCTATCAATGTTACTGTAAGTAAGCCTAATATCATCAAATACATATTCATCCAAAGAATTACATAGGTCTAACTATGCATGGAATGAACCAAGGAATAATGATGGTTAGTGATGCTTCATGTAAGAGGCTTTTAGTAACTACTTTAACCAATGCTTTCTATGATATACTGTACTTAGCCAGGTTCTCCATGACACCACCTTTTGAGGGACCGATAAGATTCTTATACACTCCAAGGAGAATAAGAAGTAAATGGCATTGGAGGGGGTTAGGATTTAGCATTTTGTTGTACATTTAAGCACAGAGCTCTCCTTATGGAACAAAGGGTAAACTGTGATGTCAAAATTGTATTAATTGCTGGAAGTTTATAGTCTTTTGCAAATGCCCAAATCCTTTCCTTCATCAGCAATAACAAAATATTTCACCTAATATATGATGCCCATTTGGATAAATTTTTAAGTCAAGCACATTTTTATCCAAAAGGTTAAAAAAACAGACCAAAGTGAAGAAATTGTCTCATAAGAGAATGTGCATGGTGGGATAATATGATTTGTTGCGGAAACAACAAAAAAAGGGAGGCGTTTAAGGGAACAGGTTGGAGCAAAGTGTGACAGGTATGGACAAGACAAGGTATTTTTAGGGGAAATAAATGAGAGGATTCAGTGAGATTTATGATGCTATAAAATAGGAAGACACAATTGCATTTTATGAGACATGGTGGACTATATATTCATAATCCCCTAAATGTTTTAAAAAGTCATAAACAATGTGAATAACTTACTTGGGGGTTTTACTGTAAAAATTGTTCTAGTTGGCCAGATGTGGTGGCTCATGCCTGTAATCTCAGCACTTTGGGAGGCCAAAGCGGGTGGATCATGGGGTCAGGAGTTTGAGACCAGCCTGGCCAAGATGGCAATACCCCATCTCTACTAAAAATAAAAAATAAAAAATAAATTAGCCGGGCATGGTAGTAGGCACCTATAATCCCAGCTACTCAAGAGGCTCATGCGGGAGAATTGCTTGAATCCGGGTGGGGCAGAGGTTGCAGTGAGCTGGGATCACGCCACTGCACTCTAGCCTGGGCGACAGAGCAAGACTCCGTCTCAGAAAATAAAAATAAAAATAAATATATTACTCATTTGTCATAGTTTTAAATATGTATTTGTAGTATTGGTTGATTAAATTTTATCTTTCTCACTGAACTGAAAACTCCATGAGGAGTATAACTATTTTGCCCACTACTGCATCTACTATCAATACAATACTTCTTATCACATGTTAGATACTCAAAAAATATTTTAAATGCATGAAAATTATATTTATTTGATCTACATAACGATGAACATCAATTAGTTCAATAAAATATAAAAAAATTCTGAGACTAGAATAAGATTACTATATTTGAGTCTAGCACTCAATTTTACAATTTAGAAATCACATTTTGTTTTTGTAATTACCCTTGATTAAAGAGTTCTGTCAGTCAAACTATTCATATACAAGGTTCAGCTTGAAAGCCATAAAAATTAGAATAATTCAAAGACTATTTTTTATGATAATAAAATAATGAATATTTTAGATTTTTGTACTAGCTATTCCTCCACAGGAGGGGAGTTTGATTTTTTTTTCTTTGAAATTCTATATTAGAAAATGATAGAATATCAATGAAAATGCCTAAATGTTCTGTTAATAATTTTTCAAACACTATGCTTTTGTTAATGAAAATGAAAGAGTATTTACTGCAAGTTTTAACCTGTACATAGAATATTCAAGCAATCTAAATACATTGATTATTCCAACTATTTTGATAGAAAGAGCAACAACAATACTTCCAGGTTAAACCTTTTTCTAAAAATAAATATGCTTTGCAACTGCACCAAAATTTTTATTAAAATTTTTATTGAACAAATACTATGTGACTAACACTCTGTTTACATATACGTTTATATCTATATAATATATAGTATTATGTAGATAAAATTTGTTTCCATATACTTATTCATTCCATGAGCCTTCACCTTTCAGAAATCTGAAATAGTGATATCTATTGCTTTTGGGAAGCTGCCACAGAAGATTCAGATTTGTAAATACATTACATTTTTATATTTCTGTCTTTAAAATGTCAGTTTCAATTTCTTTTCCAAATATAAACCAAGAAGACTTGATAAAATCTATACTCAAGCAGAATCACTTCTCTGCTGCAATTCCCTCTCCTTCACAAATCTATGACGATCCTCAGAGAAGAGCAGGAAGAAGAAAAAGTTAGAAAAGAAACAAGGGAATTATATATAATGAGATCTCTGAGAATGGGCATTTATGTCCTGTTCCCACCACGGAATAGTCTCTTATGTGAAGAATAGCCATAACAAAATTTAGAAATATGACAACAGACACTAAAGGACAGAGACCTCATTGTATCTGTTTACCCTGAGAAGTAGCAAGTTTTACAATATTTAACAAATCATTGGACACTAGAAAATAAAGACAACTGTATGTGGTGCTCAGAAAGTTATAATGGAAGTTAAAATATAAAGGGAAAAATATACATGACCTAAAAGGACAGGAATAGAAATTCTAAACTGAATATAAGTGCAGAACAGAACAGTATTCAGCCACCAGGAATACCGATGTCCCAAAACAGTAGCAAAGGTGAGCCACAAAATTTAAATCATATTGTATGGACACCCAAGTCACATGTAAGTGTTTGTATGTGTGTTGTGTGTGTACAAATGAATGTGCATGTATGTGTGTTAGCCATCAAAAGAGGAATATCTGAAAACATGAGAACCAATATGTTCTAGTGTCCATGAAGCTAAAGAATCAGAACACTTTAATAAGAGTAAAGTTTTTGAAAGCGACAGGTGCTCAAGAGGCAAAAAGGAGAGGAAAGCTGACTTTCAAAAATGGCATTTTAGCAAAACAGAAGTCTCATTCTGCAAGAAGTAGAATATGTGTGAGGAAATGGAAATAGCATGAGAAGGTGAGTCATACAAATAGTTAGCAGTGAAAAAAAAAGATAAAAACGATGATTGCTTAGCACTAGATTCAAGGCCTGCAGACCTTCCATCCTTCATGGCAGAGGCTTATCAGAGGACCAAACAACTTTGATTCATAGAATTATTTTAGTAGTGAAAGGGTGAGGTTTCCCAAAAACATTTTTTTTAGAATAACTGTAAGGCATCAGACTCCTGTGAACCCACAATATCTGAGACAGGTTCCGGTAAACTTAGAAAGTTTATTTAGCCAAAGTTAAGGATGCATGCCCATGGCACAGCCTCAGGAGACTCTGTTGACATGTGCCCAAGGTGGTCGGGGCACAACTTGATTTTACACATTCTAGAGAGATATGAGACAATCAATATATGTAAGATAAACATTAGTTTGGTCCGGAAAGACAGGACAACTGGAAGCAAATGTGGGACAACTTGAAGCGGGGAGGGGGATTCCAGATCATAGGCAGGTTAAGAGTTTCTAACTATCCTTTCCAAGAAGACATTCAGATATGCATTTAACTCAATGAGCAGAGGGATGACTTTGAATAAAATGGGAGGCAGATTTGCCCTAAGCAGTTCCCAGCTTGACTTTTTCTTTTAGCTCAATGATTTTGGGGTCTCAAGATTTGATTTCCTTTCACAATACTCTACAACAATATCTTTCATTAAGTAAAAGCCAATACAGATGTTAGGATTCATTGCACATAAAATAATTTACTCAAGCAAAACAAAGTCAGGACCAATTATGTCTTCAAGCATTATTAAGAAAAAATAGTATTAATTTAAACACAAAATGGTTTTAATCTCTTCAAACTGTGCAGGGATATTGCTATGGAATCCAATGGTCAATTATGCTTGTCTGTTTCAAAGAATTTCTTGATTTCTGCCTTAATTTTATTATTTACCCAAAAGTAATTGAGGAGCAGGTTATTCAATTTCCATGTAACTGTATGGTTTTGAGTAAATTTCTTAGTCTTGCTTTCTGATTTGATCGTGCTGTGTTTTGAGAGACTAATAGCTATTATTTCAGTTCTTTTGCATTTGCTGAGGAGTATTTCACTTCTGATTATGTGGTTAATTTTAGAGTATGTGTCATGTGACAATGAGAAGAATGTGTATTTTGTTGTTTGGGGGTGAAGAGTTTTGTAGATATCTATCAGGTTCACTTGATCTATTGCTGAATTCAGGTCCTGAATATACTTGTTACATTTCTGTCTTGATAATCTAATATCATCAGTGGGGTTTTAAGTGTCCCACTATTATTGTGCGAAAGTCTGTGTCTCTTTGAAGGTCTCTAAGAACTTGCTTTATGAATCTGGATGCTTCTCTGTTGGGTGCATATGTATTTAAGACAGATTTTTTTTGTTAAATTGAATTTGTTGCCCTTATGCCACACCCTTATTTGCCTTTTAAAATATTTGTTGGTTTAAAATCTGTTTTGTCAGAAAGTAGGATTGCAACCCCTGCTTTTTTAGTATTCCATTGTTTGGAAATTTTTTATCTATCCCATTTTTTGAGCCTAAGTTTGTCATTGCATGTGAGATGGGTCTTCTCTCTTTTTTTTTTTTTCATAATAAATTTGTCTTTTAGTATTAGCTGACCCTCGATGGAGGAGATGAGTCTTCTCTTGAAGACAGGATAACAATGGCTGTTGGTTCCTTATCCAGCTTGCCACTCTGTGTCTTTTAATTGGGGCACTTATCTCATTTACATTTAAAGTTAGTATTTATATTTGTGGATTTGATTCTGTCATTATGATGTTAGCTGGTTCTTCTGCAGACTTGCTTATGTGATTAGTTTATAGTGTCACTAGTCTGTGTACTTCAGTGTGTTTTTGTAGTGGTTTGTAATGGTCTTTTTTCCCACATATTTAGTGCTTCCTTCAGGAGCTCTTTTAAGGCAGGTCTGGTGAGAACAAAGATATAACACACCAGAATCTGTGGGACACAGCTAAGGCAGTGTTAAGAGAGAAATTTAGGACGATCAAAGATGGCCACTTAGGAGGAAGTCATGATTGCAGCTCCGAGAGAAGGCGCAGAGGGTGAGTGGACGCCACATTTCCAGATGGATTTTTACTGCCCACAGACCAGGAGATTCACAGGAGGAGAAGCCCCACGGGTCGCCAGCGCCGCTGGTTTGAGCGGAGTGGCCGCTCAGCCTACGCCCTGGGGCGGGGGGCAGCGGCTTCTTATGCAGAGCGAGAGAGACAGAGTTCCCTCTGAGCCAGCAAGGGGAGCTGAAGCAGGGAGCCAAGCCAAGAGACCCCCGGGCAAGGGCGCGCCATGAATCTCAGAGCCGCTGCTTTGGCTGACGCAGCGGCACACAAGGCAGCGGATTTTAACTGCCCACAGACTAGGAGATTCACAGGCGGAGAAGCTCCACAGGTTCCCAGCACCGCTGGTTGGACCGGAGCAGCCGCTCGGCCTGCACCGGGGGCAGGGATCAGCGGCTCCTGGAGCAAAGTGAATGAGACTGTGTCCCCTCTGGGCCAGGAAGGGGAGCTGAGGCAGGGAAGCAAGCCAAGAGATTCCCGGGCAAAGAGGGTGCCACTGGAAACACGGCTGAACCCGGGACGGTCCAGCTCTGTGGGGGAGGAGTGTCCTCCATTGGGAAACACCCAGCAGTTCCCGGGGCAATTTGCTGTAACCAAGACAACCCGCCACTACAGAGACTCCATCACTACAGGGGCGGGCCAGCATAGCGGAAGCAGTTCTAACTACACCCATATAAACAGGACTGCAGGGAAGCTCACATGGAAGCTGGGCGGAGCCCACAGCAGCTCAGCGAAGCCTCTGCAGGCTGAGTGTGACTAGACTGCCACCTTGTGGGCAGGGAAAACGGTAGCAACACAGCTCAAAAGCATAAAGCCCTAAATCCCTGGGCCAGAACACCTGGGGGGAAGAAACGGGGGATTATGAGTTCAGCTGCTGCAGACTTAAAATTACCAAAATCAGAAAGACAGCAACTACAAAGTCAATAGGCGGATAAATCCACAAAGATGGGAAGAAACCAGCGCAAAAAGTATGAAAACACCCAAAACCAGAACACCTCTCCTCCTACAAGGGAGCATAACTCCTCACCAGCACGGGAACAAGATTGGACGGAGAAGGAGTGTGATGAAATGACAGAATCAGCTTTCAGAAAATGGATAATAAGAAACTTCCGTGAGCTAAAAGAACATGTTCTAACCCAATGCAAAGAAACTAAGAACCTTGAAAAAAGACTTGATGTAATGCTAACGAGAATGGACAACTTAGAGAGGAATATGAGTGAATTGATGGAGCTGAAAAACACAACACGAGAACTTCACGAAGCATGCACAAGTTTCAACAGCCGAATTGACCAAGCAGAAGAAAGGATATCAGAGGTCGAAGATCAACTCAATGAAATAAAATGAGAAGGCAGGATTAGAGAAAACAGGGTAAAAAGGAGTGAACAAAGTCAACAAGAAATATGGGACTATGTGAAAAGACCTAATCTACGTTTGATAGGTGTACCTGAATGTGATGAAGAGAATGCATCCAAGCTGGAAAATACTCTTCAGGATATTATCCAGGAAAACTTCCCCAACCTAACAACGCAGGCCAATATTCAAGTCCAGGAAATACAGAGAACACTACAAAGATATTCCTCAAGAAGAGCAACCCCAAGGCACATAATTATCAGATTCACCAGGGTTGAAATGAAGGAGAAAATACTAAGGGCAGCCAGAGAGAAAGGTCGGGTTACCCACAAAGGGAAGCCCATCAGACTCACAGCAGATCTCTTCAGCAGAAACCCTACAAGCCAGAAGAGAGTGGGGGCCAATATTCAACATCCTTAAAGAAAAGAACTTTCAACCCAGAATTTCATATCCAGCCAAACTAAGCTTCATAAGTGAAGGAAAAATAAAATCCTTTGTGAACAAGCAAGTACTCACAGATTTCATCACCACCAGACCAGCTTTACAAGAGCTCCTGAAGGAGACACTACACATAGAAAAAAACAACCAGCACCAGCCACTCCAAAAACACACGAAATGGTAAAGAGCAGCAACACAATGAAGAATCTGCATCAACCAATGGGCAAAACAGCCAGCTAGCATCAAAATGACAGGACCAAATTCACACATAACAATATTAACCCTAAATGTAAATGGACTAAATGCCCCAATCAAAAGACACAGACTGGCAAATTGGATAAAAAGCCAAAACCCATCTGTGTGCTGTATCCAGGAAACCCACCTCACATGCAAGGATACACAAAGGCTCAAAATAAAGGGATGGAGGAAGATTTACCAAGCAAATGGAGAGCAAAAAAAAGCAGGAGTTGCAATTCTCATCTCTGATAAAATAGACTTTAAAGCAACAAAGATCAAAAGAGACAAAGAAGGACATTACATAATGGTAAAAGGATCAATGCAACAAGAAGAGCTAACGATCCTAAATATATATGCACCTAATACAGGAGCACCCAGATACATAAGGCAAGTTCTTAAAGACTTGCAAAGAGACTTAGACTCCCACACATTAATAGTGGGAGACTTCAACACACCATTGTCAATATTAGACAGATCAACGAGACAGAAAATTAATGAGGATATCCAGGACTTGAACTCAGACCTGGAGCAAGCAAACCTAATAGACATTTACAGAACTCTCCAGCCCAAATCCACAGAATATACATTCTTCTCAGCACCACATCACACCTACTCTAAAATTGACCACATAATTGGAAGTAAATCACTCCTCAGCAAATGCAAAAGAACGGAAACCATAACAAACAGTCTCTCAGACCACAGTGCAATCAAGTTAGAACTCAGAATTCAGAAGCCAACCCAGAACCGCACAGCCTCATGGAAAATGAACAACTTTCTCCTGAATGTTGACTGGATAAACACTGAAATGAAGGCAGAAATAAAGATGTTCTTCGAAACCAACGAGAACGAAGACACCACATACCAGAATCTCTGGGACACATTTAAAGCAGTCTCTAGAGGAAAATATATAGCAATAAGTGCCCACATGAGAAGAAAGGAGAGAACTAAAATTGACACCCTATCGTCAAAATGGAAAGAGCTAGACGAGCAAGATCAAAAAAACTCAAAACCTAGCAGAAGACAAGAAATAACTAAGATCAAAGCAGAATTGAAGGAGATAGAGACAAGAAAAACCCTACAAAAAATCAATAAATCCAGGAGCTGGTTTTTTGAAAAGATCAACAAAATAGACCACTAGCCAGACTAATAAAAAAGAAAAGAGAGAATAACCAAATAGATGCAATAAAAAATGACAAAGGGGATATCACCACAGATGCCACAGAAATTCAATCCATCATCAGAGATTATTACAAACAACTCTATGCACATAAACTAGAAAACCTGGAAGAAATGGATAAATTCCTGGACAGTAGCCTCCTCCCATGCCTAAACCAGGAAGAAGTCGAAACCCTGAATAGACCAATAACAAGGTCTGAAGTCGAGGCAGCAATTAAGAGCCTACCACCCAAAAAAAGCCCAGGCCCAGATGGGTTCACAGCCGAATTCTACCAGACATACAAGGAGGAACTGGTACCATTCCTACTGAAACTATTCCAAATAATCCAAAAAGAGGGAATCCTTCCCAAATCATTTTATGAGACCAACATCATCCTAATACCAAAACCCGGCAGGGACTCAACAAAAAACGAAAACTACAGGCCAATATCCATGATGAACATAGATGCAAAAATCTTCAATAAAATACTGGCAAGCCGATTACAACAGCACATCAAAAAGCTTATCCACCATGATCAAGTAGGATTCATCCCGGGGATGCAAGGCTGGTTCAATATACGCAAGTCTATAAATGTAATTCACCACATAAAGAGAACCAAAAACAAAAACCACATGATTATCTCAATTGATGCAGAGAAGGCCTTCGACAAAATTCAATAGCCCTTTATGCTAAAAACTCTCAATAAACTAGGTATCGACGGAACATATCTCAAAATAATAAAAGCTATTTATGACAAACCAACAGCCAATATCATACTGAATGGGCAAAAACTGGAAGCATTCCCTTTGAAATCTGGCACTAGACAAGGATGCCCTCTCTCACCACTCCTATTCAATATAGTACTGGAAGTTCTAGCCAGAGCAATCAGGCAAGAAAAAGAAATAAAGGGTATTCAGTTAGGAAAGGAGGAAGTCAAATTGTCTCTATTTGCAGACGACATGATTGTATATCTAGAAGACCCTATCACCTCAGCCCAAAATCTCCTGAAACTGATAAGCAACTTCAGCAAAGTCTCAGGATACAAAATCAATGTGCAAAAATCACAAGCATTCCTATACACCAATAACAGACTTAAAGAGAGCCAAATCAAGAACGAACTGCCATTCACAATTGCTACAAAGAGAATAAAATACCTAGGAATACAACTAACAAGGAACGTAAAGGACCTCTTCAAGGAGAACTACAAATCACTGCTCAATGAAATAAGAGAGGACACAAACAGATGGAGAAACATTCCATGTTCATGGTTAGGAAGAATTAATATCGTGAAAATGGCCATACGGCCCAAAGTAATTTACAGATTCAACGCTATCCCCATCAAGCTACCAATGACCTTCCTCACAGAACTGGAAAAAACCACCTTAAACTTCATATGGAACCAAAAGAGAGCCCGCATAGCCAAGTCAATTCTAAGCAAAAAGAACAAAGCGGGAGGCATCACATTACCGGACATCAAACTATACTACAAGGCTACAGTAATCAAAACAGCATGGTACTGGTACCAAAACAGAGATATAGACCAATGGAACAGAACAGAGGCGTCGGAGGCGACACAACATATCTACAACCACCCGATCTTTGACAAACCTGATAAAGACAAGCAATGGGGAAAGGATTCCCTGTTCAATAAGTGGTGTTGGGAAAACTGGCTAGCCATATGCAGAAAGCAGAAACTCGACCCCTTCCTGACACCTTACACTAAAATTGACTCCAGATGGATTAAAGACTTAAGCATAAGACCTAACACCATAAAAACACTAGAAGGAAACCTAGGCAAAACCATTCAGGACATAGGCGTAGGCAAGGACTTTATGACCAAAACACCAAAAGCATTGGCAACAAAAGCCAAAATAGACAAATGGGACCTAATCAAACTCCACAGCTTCTGCAAGGCAAAAGAAACAGTCAATAGAGTGAATCGGCAACCAACAGAATGGGAAAAAATCTTTGCAGCCTACCCGTCTGACAAAGGGCTGATATCCAGAATTTACAACGAGCTAAAAAAGATTTACAAGAAAAAAACAAACAAGCCCATTCAAAAATGGGTGAAGGATATGAACAGATACTTTACAAAAGAAGACATACATGAGGCCAACAAACAGATGAAAAAATGCTCATCATCACTGGTCATTAGAGAAATGCAAATCAAAACTACGTTGAGATACCATCTCACGCCAGTTAGAACGGCGATCATTAAAAAATCTGGAGACAACAGATGCTGGAGAGGATGTGGAGAAATAGGAACACTTTTACACTGTTGGTGGGAGTGTAAATTAGTTCAACCATTGTGGAAGACAGTGGGGCGATTCCTCAAGGACCTAGAAATAGAAATTCCATTTGACCCAGCAATCCCATTACTGGGCATATATCCAAAGGATTATAAATTGTTCTACTATAAGGACATATGCACACGAATGTTCATTGCAGCACAGTTTACAATAGCAAAGACCTGGAACCAACCCAAATGCCCATCGATGATAGATTGGACAGGAAAAATGTGGCACATATACACCATGGAATATTATGCAGCCATTAAAAACGAGGAGTTCACGTCCTTTGTAGGGACATGGATGAACCTGGAAACCATCATTCTCAGCAAACTGACACAAGAACACAAAATCAAACACCACATGTTCTCACTCATAGGCGGATGTTGAACAAGGAGAACACATGGACACAGGGAGGGGAGCACTATACATGGGGGTCTGTTGGGGGGAGGGGGGAACAGCGGGGGGGTGGGGAGTTGGGCAGGGAAAGCATGGGGAGAAATGCCAGATATAGGTGAAAGGGAGGGAGGCAGCAAATCACACTGCCACGTATGCACCTATGCAACAACCTTGCATGTTTTTCACATGTACCCCAAAACCTAAAATGCAATAGAAAATAAAAATAAATAAAAATAAATAAAAAAAGAGAGAAATTTATAACACTAAATGCCCACATCAAAAAGTTAGAAAGAACTCAAATTAACAATATAACATCACAATTAAAGAACTTGAGAAACAATAACAAACAAATCTCAAAGGTAGCAGAAGACTAAAAATAACTAAAATTAGAGCTGAAATGAAGACTGAGACACAAGAAGAAGCATTGAACAAATCTAAGACCTGGGTTTTTGAAAAACCTAATAAAATAGACCACTAGCTAGACTAATAAAGAAAAACAGAGAGAATATTGAATTGAGGCCCTGAAGAGACTAACAATGAGCTCTGAAATTGAGGCAATAATATACAACCTATCAACCAATAAAAGCCCAGGACGAGATAGATTCACAGCTGAATTATTACAGATGTACAAAGAAGAGCTGGTACCATTCCTACTGAAACTATAACAAAAACTTGAGGAGGCAGGACTCCTCCTTTACTCATTCTATGAGGCCA
The DNA here is from genome assembly GCF_030222135.1 of Aotus nancymaae. Classification (NCBI taxonomy): domain Eukaryota; kingdom Metazoa; phylum Chordata; class Mammalia; order Primates; family Aotidae; genus Aotus; species Aotus nancymaae. The sequence continues at coordinate 57,013,294 of NW_026988415.1, read as the reverse complement.
GCATCATAATGATACCAAACCTGGCAGAGATACAACCAAAAAGAAAACTTCAGGCCAAAATCCTTGATAAACATCAATGCAAAAATCCTCAACAAAATATTGGCAAACCAAATCAGCAGCACACCAGAAAGCTTATCCACTATGATCAAGTAGGCTTTATTCCTGGGATGCAAGGTTGGTTCAACATATGCACATCAGTAAATGTGATTCATCACATAAATAGAACTAAATAAAAAAACCACATGGTTACCTCAATAGATGCAGAAAAGTCTTTTGATAACCTTCAACATCCATTTATGTGAAAAATTCTCAATAAACTAGGTATTGAAGAAACATACCTCAAAACAGTAACTGTCATATATGACAAACCCACAGACAATATCATACCTGAGCAAGAGCTGAAAGAATCCCCTTGAAAACTGGAATGAGACAAGGATAACCTCTCTCAACACTTCTATTCAACATAGCACTCAAAGTCCTAGCCAGGGCAATCAGGCAAGAGAAAGAAATAAAGGGCATTCAAATAGGAGGAGAGGAAGTCAAACTATATCTGTTGGCAAATGGAATGATCCTATATTTAGAAAACCCCATAGCCTCAGCCCAAAAGCTTCTCAAGCTGATAAACAATGTCAGAAAAGTCTCAGGGTACAAAAGCACCGTCCAAAAGCTACTAGTGTTCCTATACACCAACAACAGTACAGCCAAGAAGCAAATCAGGAATATACTCCCATTCACAATTGTCACAAAAAGGAATAAAATGCCTAGGAATGAAACTAACTAAGGAAGTGAAACATCTCTCCAAGGAGAACTGCAAACCACTGCTTAAAGAAATCAGAGGGGACAAAAACAAATGGAAAAACATTCTATTGTTTTGGATAAGAAGAATCAAAATCATGAAAATAGCTACAATATCAAAAGCAATTTTTACATTCAATGCCATTGCTATTAAACTACCATTGAGATTCTTCACATAATGAGAAAAACTATTTAAAAATTCATATAAAACCAAGAAAGAGACTGAATAGCCAAGGCAATCCCAAGAAAGAAGAAGAAAGCTCGAGGCATCACACTACCAAAGCAGCATTGTACTGGTACAAAAACTGACATATGGATCAATGGAACCGAATAGAAAACCCAGAAATTAGACTTCACACCTATGACTATATGATCTTGGACAAACATGACAAAAACAACAATGGGGAAAGGACTGCCTATTCAATAAATATTGCTGAGATAACCGGCAAGCCATAAGCAGTAGATTGATACTGAACCCCTTCTCATAGGGTTTGGCTCTGTGCCTCTACCCAAATATCACGTTAAACTGTAACCCCAGTGTTGGAGGTGTGGCCTGATGGGAGATGATTAGATCATGGGTGTGGTTTCTAGTGGTTTAGCACCATCCCCCTTGTTCTTTCTCATGAAAGAATTCTCATGAGATCTGGTTGTTTAAAAGTGTGTAGTACCTCCCCTTGAGGCCACCATTTAGAATGTGCTTGCTTCTTCTTCCCCTTCTGCCAAGATTTTAAGTTTCCTGAGGCCTTCCCAGAAGCAGAAGTCTGCACAGCCTGCAAAAACATGAGCCAGTTAAAAGGATTTTTTCTTTTTAAATTACCCAGTCTCAGGTATGTCTTTATAGCAGTGCAAGAAGGGACTAATACACCTTTCTTATACTATATAAAAAAATTGAACAAGATGGAACAAAGGCTTAAATGTTCAACTCCAAACTACAAAAAACCCTGTAAGATAATTTAGGCAATACCATTCAGGATGTAGGCACAGGAAAACATTTCATGACAAAGATGACAAAAGCAATTGCAACAAGAGCAAAAATTGACAAATTGTATCTAATTAAACTGAAGAGCTTCTGCACAGTAAGAAACTATCAACAAAGTAGACAGACCACCTACAGAATGGGAGAAAGTTTTTGCAAACCCTGCATCTGACAAAGGGCTGATATCCAGCATCTATAAGGAACTTAAATGAATGAACAAGAAAAAAAAACATTAAAAAGTGGACAAAGGACATGACTAGACCCTTTTCAAAAGAAGACTTACATGCAGCCAACAATCATATAAAGAAAGCTCAACATCTTGATCATTAGAGAAATGAAAATCCAAATCACAATGCAATACCATCTCATACCAGGCAGAATGGCTATTATTAAAAAGTCAAAAAAAAAAATTAAAGATGCTGGTGAAGCTGTGGAGGAAGAGGAACATTTAGACATTGTTGGTGGAAATGTAAATTAATTCAAACATTGTGGAAGACAGTGTGGCATTTCCTGAAAATCCTAAAGACAGATACACCATTACTGGCTATATACCCAAAGAATTATAAATTGTTTTATTATAAAGGCACAAGCATGTGTATATTCATTGCAGTACTATTCACAATAGAAAAGACATGGGATCAACCTAAATGCCCATCAACAATATGCTGGATAAAGAAAGTGTGGTACATATACACCATGGAATACTATGCAGCCATAAAAATGAATGACATCATGTCTTTTGCAGGAACATGGATGAAGCTGGAAGCCATTATACTTAGCAAGCCAATGCAGAAACAGAAAACCAAATGCCACATGTTCTCACTTATAAGTCGAAGCTACATGATGAGAACACATGGACACATGGTGGGGGAACAACACACACTACTGGATGGTACAGGGTGGTACAAGGGAGAGGATCAGGAAAAATAACTAATGTGCACTAGGCTTAATATCTTGGTGATGAAATAATTTGTACAATAAACTCCCATGACACAAGTTTACCTATATAACACACCTGTACACGTATGGCTGAACTAAAAAGTTTGTTTAAAAAAAAACAGAGAATTACACTTACACGAACATTGATCGTACAGTCTCCTGGGCAAAAATTTTAATTGCTTTCGAGCATCATGTACTTTCCTGCCTATGCGTGGTAGCTGCCTATCTTCCCAAGAAGCTGAACAGCCAGGGTACCAGTATACTCACTGTGGCTCTCTTCAGAAACTGGATCAATTATGTGTACTGCCATATTTGGAATGGCAACTGTTGGATGTAAAACAGGGAATCTGGACCTCTGGAACCAAGTAAAAGTCAAGGAGTCAATAAGCAAATTAGTTTCTGCCAGGAAAAGGAGAGATTAACGATAGAGGGATTATTTTAGTTCATTAATTAGAAGTAGGCTTTCCTGCAACCAATCCACCACACTTCAGCAGTCAGGTTATCTAGAACTGATATTTATGGGAGTCCCCATTTGTTCTCTTGGGATGTATGAGCTGCTAGGTAACTGGAAAAAGTTTTAGCTGTGTACACTAGGATAGACTGACATCAATTAATATAGATGACTTAATTATTCCCTCATTTACAGCTGAATTTCTGCCTTTGTTTCAAAATTGAAAATTTAATATAGTCCAGTAAGAGTAATGGCCTTATTGAACACTTTGGCTAGTCCTGTTCTTAACATTTTCAGAATAATATTTTTAAATAAAGAAATTTAACTTTCAGGCATTAACACAAGCTTTTTCTCTATTAAGTCATTCTTTGAGCCTTAAGAATTAAATTATAAATGCAAAGTATGTATTGATCTGAAATAACATTTAGGAATAGCATTCACCTATTATTAGGACTTAATACGGATTTTGTAAGGGCTTGCATGTATGTGAAAGTAACATTGTAAAAGATAAAATCATTTGAAAGAGAAAATTGAAATGCAGTTTAACGTTAACTTTCTATGAGTCAAAGCAGAGCAAAAAATTTAAAACATGAATACTTCCTACTTTCCAGATATTTTATTGTTTTTCCTAATAGAGTATACATATGGCTAAATTATTTTTTATTATTTCCTCTGGCAGTAGTCTCACATGTTATAGACATAAGCTTGAATTAATTTTGATGTTTAAGAAAACATCCTGTATTATAATTACTATGAAATAGGAATTTTCTTTCACTTTCTCTTGTATTACATCATATAAGCCTATCCCAGAACATTATTAGGGTTAACATGTGTCTTACATTGTGATTTTAATTCAAATTGCATTATCTGTCAGGTCACTGCTATTTCCTTTTAACCTGCTATTTTAAATACTTTTATTTACCTCAGACTTAATGATTTTGCATTAGTTTTTCTAAAAGATAATTGATAAATAATAACTGCATATCTTTATGGAGTATACTATGAGGTCTTGATATATGTGTACAAAGTGAAATAATGAAATATGAAAGAGTTGAACTCACAGAAGTAGAGCATAGAATGGAGTTTGCCAGAGGCTGGAGGCTGAGGAGAAGTGGATGGGAAAAAGTGAAATATTGGCCAAAGGGTACTAAGTTTCTGTTAGACATAGATGTAAGTTTTAGTAATCTATTACAGAACATAATGACCATAGTTAAAAATAATGTGTTGTATAGTTCAAATTTGCTAAGAGTGGTTTTTACATGTTCTCAATACAAAAATAAATATGAACAATGAGAACACACAGACACAGGGAGGGGAGCATCACACACCAGGGCCTGGGGAGTTGGGGGCTAAGGGAGGAATAGCAGCGGGTGGAGGGATTGGGGAGGGATGGCATTAGGAGAAATACCTAATGTAGATGACAGGGCGATGGATGCAGCAAACCATCAGGGCACTTGTATACCTATGTAACAAACCTGCGCAATCTGCACATGTACCCCAGAACTTAAAGTATAATAAACAATTTTTTTAAAAAAGAAACTTATGCTTATATGAATGAACTTCAAATTAAAATTTAGTGAAAATGAGAGTAAAAAAATAAGTATGCATGGCAATGGCTATGCTAATTTGCTTTATTTAATAATTCCACCTTATTTATTAGTTTTTCATTTCTGCATAAGGAGTTACCCAAAATTTCCCAACTTAAAACAACACACACACATATTATATCACAGTTTTTGTGAGTCAGGAGTCAAGGCACAGTTTTGCTGTATTCTGCAAGCCTGCAATGAATATGTTGGCTAGGATTGGGATCTCATCTGAATGCTCAACTACAGATGGATCCACTTCCAAGGACACTCTGGTTACTTTCTTGAGGTTGTAGGACAGAAGGCTTCTACTTTGTTGCTGGATGTGCATGAGGTGGGGTGCTTCTGTCAATTCTGAGAGGTTGCCTGCAGTTTCTTGCTATGTGTCTCTTTCCACAGGCCTTGTCTGTCTGAAGATCAGTAGGTCTTAAAGGAAAAACTAAGACTTCAAAATTGAACCTCCTGGGGTAGTCTAAAGCCATGCACCAGATGATTAGTATAGAAAATGGCTCAATTTAAAAGTGTGCAACTCTAAGTCCTATTTAACTTGTATAATGAATTATAAAAATAATGAGTCTGAGTTGTTTCACTTATTTAGCCTTTTCCCTCAAAATGAAATGTTTCAATGAAAACAAATGGAGAAAAAATGATACCTTCATAATTACTGGCCCTAAGTGAAGACTACAAATTATTTGCACCAATACCTCTAGTTCTCCTAGGAAAAAATGTGAGGTCAATACTTATGGTTGATATTTTAAAGCTCAAATTGAAGATTCAAATAACCGATAAATGGAGCATGAAAAGAAAGGACAAACACTAAATTGGAAAAGTTCTCTATGTAGACTGCTGATATTTCCATTCACGTCCAAATAAAAATAAATTACCTTCAATATGAATCAATCTAAATTGTCAACCGAATTCTGAACTAAGGTTATTTCTCTATAGATAATAAATATATTATATATTTCTATACAATTTACAACAGGTAAATATAAACATTACATTAAAAGAGTTTCATTTAACTGGGAAAAGATATAAACATTTATTTAAGCTTATATACAATAAGAACTTTTTTCCTGTTTATGCAACATAATTGTAAAACAGATTTCCCAACTTAAGTATGCATGGCATACATATATATAAATACATAAATATGTGTGTGTACACACATACATATATACACACATCTATACATATATATGTATGTCTACATATACACATATATGTCATGCATATATACACATGCACAAATATCTAATCTTGTATATGTGCATTTATCTACCAATAATATGTACTTATGTAATTATAAAATATGAAGAATTACTGGAAAGAAATAATTATTACTTTGTTACGAAGCTTACATACTAGGTGCATATGCATCAGCCTCATGAAATATATTAGAAACCTCATAATTTCAAATGTTTTTGTTACTGAAACACCAGGGGTTCAATCTAAGGCTTTCTGTTCACCACATACAAAGCCAACCACTGAGACAATTATTGCCAAGAAAGAAGCCTTTAATCAGGTGCTGCAGCCAAAGACCTGGGAGATCAGTCTCAAATCCATCTACCTGAACAATTAGTTGTTTAGAACTAGGGGTTTATATACCATGGAAGAAATGGAACAATGTTTAAGAAAACAGGAACTAGTGAGGGGCAAGGGAGAAATCATGATGAATGAGGGGTCTGGCATCTCATTGTCTGGATGTGGTGATCCGGTGAATTTTATTTCTTTGATACATTTTGGGAGGCCTGGGAATCCTTTCCTGAGGAAGCAACTCAGATAAAACAAATGTAAGTTTCAAGCTTTAAGACCAGAAGGGTCAATTTCTATGTTTATGAAAAAAAAAATTTATCTATGGGACTAGTGGGTATGTTTCAGATCCCTCTTTCTATTTATCAATTCCTCACCCATGGGGAATCTTGTCATCAATCTTTCTGGCTGCTTCATGCTGAGGAGAAGCATCATGGGCAGTTCCATACCATAGGTGACCTCAAGGCCACCTGGGAATTAAAGATTAATCTAATATCAAAATTTTTTTCTGAAACACAATATTTCTCCCTCCAGACCCCCACTTCCAACAAAGAAAAATAACAGCAGTACCAATATACATACAAAATTAGCTTTAGTCCAATATACATGGCCTGATTACCCACACAAAGTGCAAAAGGATCATTGTCCATATAGGCTCTCCTAAATTGGTGTTGCTATAAGCATTCACAAGGCCATTTCAGTCAAAGCCCTGAGAAAATAAGCAATTCCTCCATCTATGTCTCATTAGGAAAGAAAGCATTTTTGTTAACCACATGCAAAAAAGCCACATTGCCATGAATTTAAAATATTCACAAACAGATTGCAAATTCTGGAGAAATTAGGCAGAGAGTGAAGTATGCCTCCAATTTTGTTTACAAAGGTATACTCTACTCACTATATGTGAAGTATACTTAACGACTATAAATAGCTCAAAAGAAATAAAATTCTTCAGACTCTAAAAACCAAAACAAAAACAATCACCAATATTTCAAACAACAAAGCCATAAATGTATTTCAGACCTTCATTAGTTTAGCCCATGTGATAAACTTCTGCTATGCTTCATTATGGGTTAGCAATCTTTCTGAAGACATCAGCCTTTCGATTAGTGCTTTAGAAGCTTTCTCTCTTATCCGATGGCACCGTCTCCAAACTTACCAGAAACCTGCATTCAAGAGTCCTTTTCATGAACTTCCCCAAAGGAAGACGTCCTAGACTGTAGCTGGTTGTAAGTCACTTTTTGAGAAGGATCAAAGCAAAACAATTGTGGATGACAAAAGTCTTAAGACAGCCATAGTTGAAGACATAGTTGACAAATTTGATTGTCTGTGGTATACAAGTTAACATAATACTCTTATTACTGATAATATATATTAAGACATACCAGAATTTCAGGAATCTCATACAATCCTGGAACACATATTAACACATCCACATAAATATAACCCAAAAGAAGCTAAACATTGTCTCAGAGTTGATAATGCTTCCCCTATAATTCTAACATAAGAAATAAGCCTCTTAAATTTAATATGTCTCCCTCGAACTTCAGTGAACCTAATATCTAAAAAAATTAGTTTGAGGTCAAAAAGACTCAACTTAGAAGTTAAAATTTCACTCTTGGAAATTTTGCCAAATATCAAAGTTTTAAGACACTTGATATACAAAAATAGAATTGCAGGTAACTATAAAATAGACATTCATTTGGCAAAAGAGATAAAACAAAAAATATTTACCTTTTGATAGAAAGGAGACCCAGTTTCTCAAACAATATGACCTAATAAAGATACCATGAAGCCAACTAAATGTGTCTCTCCCCACTCCATTTTTCCTCTGTCATTTGCTCTAAAGGCAAACTAAATATTTTATCTTATTAATATTGTGCAAACATTTTGTCCAAAAGAGAAAACCAAAATTTTATCTTTATATGGTGTGTTGTTAATGTTAAAGTGAATTTTAATAAAATCTTATAAACAAATCTGTTTTATAATTTTAATCAGTTTGACCATAACATAAAATTTTCATGAACTTTTTTTTTTTTTTGAGATAGAGTCTCACTCTGTCACCCAGGCTGGAGTGAAGTGATGCAATATTCACTCGCTGCAACCTATGCCTCCTGGGTTAAAGTGGTTCTCATGTCTCAGCCTCCTGAGTAGCTGGGATTACAGGCATGCGCCAACACACCCGGCTAATTGTTTTCATATTTTTAGTAGAAACAAGGTTTCACCATGTTGGCCAGGCTGGTCTCGAACTCCTGGCCTCAAGTGATTCATCCACCTCAGCGTCCTAAATTACTGGGATTATAGGCATGAGCCACCATACTCAGCCTCAAAAACATTTTATAACTTTTTACAATTTTTTAGTAAAATGCACATCAATGATCCAAAAACAAAACTCCGTCATTCTGATAAAAGGGCTCAGACACTGGCCTTACATCAGTGTGCTGTTGATATTAATGCTTACTATATAAACACAATGAACCAATCGCTACTAACAATCTCATGTACCTCCTCTTCTGTGATAGTCCCTGGGCCTAGAATAATTCAGTAGTTTTAGTTTCTAGACTTGTGTCTCACAAAAGCAGTTCATTTTGATTGTCACCTTCTCTGGAGTCTGAAAATGTGATTTGACTGGTGTTAATGAACAAAATTTATCAAGGTTTGGTGCTTTCTTCAGACTCGGGATTCAAAGCCTTGTAACTTAATATCACAAGGATTAGTTAACAGGATATTCATACTACAGGAAGTCCTATCATTCTGTCTTACATGTTACAAATTAAAACAATGTGATTTGATGTTTAGGAGTTAATGTCTGCAGCTCTTCAAACCACTGTGTCATATTAGTAATCCTTTGCATGTCTAATTGCTAGTATTCTAGTGATAGAACTGTGACCAAAAGCATCAAAAAGTCATGGGTTTTATGCCAAACTTATCAAAGAAAGACACCTAACTTTTCTCTCCATCAAAAAAGGTGAAAGCAAATATCAGTTTAGAAAATTCAACATGAGAATAAATAATCTTTCACTTAAATATTATACAATAAAATAGGGACAAAGTAAGAACAAGCATACAGTAATTTTTTTCAGCTATTTAAAAGAGCATCATCACACATTTCCAAGATTGGTTTCTGCATGTATTACTGACAACTGATTAGATAACTTTCACCACTAAAATGTTGAGGCCAGTACAACACTTGTACATAATTTTTTTTTGCAAGTACATGCATGATGGCCCATCAGTGAAAAATGACTTGGGATAAAAATCACTAGAAAGTCTCATTTTTTTTTACTACTTAATCTTAGTAAATGTTACTTAATTTTAATAATGGTAAACACAACTAAAGTAGTTTGAGAAAAATCTTAATATAATTTTTTTAAGAACAAAACTATCTTTTCTGAACATTAAAATTTTATATCCATATCACAGTTTTTTTCTTTTACTAAAGCAAGAGGGAACCAATGCAAATTATTAATTGAATTACCTTGGAAATAAGCACTGTTTAAACATTTCTACTCTCATCTCCTTTTTCAAATAATAAAATATACATTATTTCTGTTCAGAACAAACAACAGTAAGTCTTTTATTTTTTGTTTTTGTGGCCAGTAAGTGTAAAGCTCTTGTAGCCCTCTAGACCATCAGAGGTGAATAAAAGCAACCAAATTTTAAATGGCTGGTGTGTTCTATCTCTGTTTACAGGCTTGACAAACGTAGCTTAGGAATATAAGATAAATAGAACAAATGATGTCTTGTTAGGAATGCGTAGAAATCAAAATGACTACTCATGGAGCCAAATAAAAGGCTTCCATTAGAAATTTTAGAACATAAATAATCTTATCAGTGAAGTCCAAAGGAGAACAAACAGCAAATAAGTAAATTAGAAACAAAAACAGGAAATAAACAGAAAACCAACTCCCAAATTTTCTTCTACTTAGTTTACCTTGGAGGTTACAGTGATACCCAGAGGAAAAAGAAATCACGTGATGAATACTTTACTCCTGATACACAATTTAATGTCTTTAAGTTTACCAATACTACTATACAATTTGTGCAATTAAAAGGCAATTAAGAAATTCACTTTAGGTACATGACCAGTAAGTACCCTAGTAGTCCTACTATCTGTGCAGAATCTCAAATACAATGTGAACCAATACAAACATACATGTGAAATTTGGCTCTAAGCTAAATCTGGCTTCATGCTTAGTTATATTTTTAGAAATTGCCAAACTGCCAATGTATTTTTTTACATTATTTATTATTTTACCTTCATCAAGACTAATAAACTCTCCTTACCGTAAACATACCTTCATGTTCATAACTTTCTTCAAATCTGTCTTACTTATTGGGTCCTTACTACCATGTTTCATAAATAATACTTTTAAGTTCATAATTCGAATTAACTTTTTGATAACTTCTGAATTAGTCACAAACTTTCTTTTTCTGATTAAGAACATATATTTTTGGTATATTTTATACAGACTTATATGTTAACTATAATTTTTAATCCTTAGTAACCTTAAATTTTAATGAAATCCTAAAAAGCAAGAAATACCAAACTGTCCAGAAGAAGGCTTTAATCAGGTGCTGTAGCAGAGAAGATGGGAGATCAGTCTGAAATCCATCTCCCTGACCAACTAAAACTAGGGGTTTATATACCATGGAAGATATGTAGCAATGTCTAAGAAAACAGGAACAAGGGAGGGGCAAGGAAGCAATCATTATGAATAAGGGATCTGGCATTTCATAGTCTAGATGTGGTGATCTGGTAAGCTTCAGTTCTTTAAGATCTGAAGAGTTAATTTATATGTTCATCCAAAAAAAAAAAAAAAAAGGAAAAAACCTATCTATGGGACTATTGGGTCAGTTTCACTTTCCCTGATCATCTCTGAAGTTTGAATAAACATCTGACATGAAGGGATGAGGTACAGAGTCACAAATCAGGTCCCTTACCAATCATTGTATATTGCAAGTATATACGAGATCTTAAAACTAATGTTGCATATCACAGAGATCATAAAGAGAAAAATTAAATAACAGAAATTACATGAACTTAATGGTCCAAACTATCATTTAATGTTTAGTATTTTATATAAATTATTTTGAGAACTACTAATGTGGTAAGTAGGCAATAAAGAATGTTCTCCTACATGGTAGAGAAGATTTATAAGAAATATATTCCCCCAAATTATCAAGCTGAGTCCCTTTTGCACTTTTATCAAAAACAGCACACTGATGTACCCAGCTAAAACTGCTCAGAAATAAAATGAACAAACAAAACATGTGTTTGAACTCTCTTAACTTTACTTGTGTCAGCTCCAATTTCAGAGATATTAAATTGTAAATAAGAAAAATCATTGTATCTAAGCATTCTTCTTCATATTGTAGAGTAGATTTTTTGTAACCAAATCTACAAAAACTTTTATCCAACTTTTTATTCCTGCAGGATTAGAAATCTAGAGCAAGCTTAAAATTAAAAATATCTAATTTAAGTATATATTACATATTGTATATAATAATTTTTGTTTCTCTTTATTCTTTATAAGAAAGTTTATAAGGTATTCTGAAATATGTGGCTAACATTTGATTCATTATTCACATATTTACTTTAACTCAAATAGAAATACCTCAACCTAAAATTACCATAAATGATTATCATTTATTTACAATAAGCTGAGTCCAGTCCCTAGAACATATAAATTTCTTAGACCTGAGAAGCTATTTAACAGATGGTCTACATGTACATCCAGGTTTGTGTTCTAAAAATCCTACACCATTCAATGTGAAAATTGATGCATATTATAAAGTGTTGTCAGTCTATTAATAGATATTTAGTATATTCAAAAATTGTGGAATCTAGAGCAAGGAACAATATTTCTTTTTTTTTTCAGCTTTTGAAGTACATTAATGCTGTCTCTCTTTAATATAATAAGTAACAAAATATAAATTCAATGAGGAATGAATAACAGACAATAATAACATTAGGAAAACCTCATTACATTTCTGTCAAAACTCTTCAGTAATTATACTGACATCCTTACATATTTTAATGTTGTATAACAATGTGATCGATGTGTATAAAAAGGCATACCATTAATAAAGATATAATCACATTTGAAATTCTACTTCACAGAGTTAAAATTCAGTCTTATTAACAGCTTAGAATCCAGAGACAAATATTCACTTCTATAACATTTGCATTCTTAAAGTGAAGTACCATTATCAGTTCCATGTTCTCAGTAAGTATATTAGTATTTTTGTTTGTTGGAAGGGTAAAAGTTACCAAGATTATAGCTTGTCCACATTGCAAATGAATATCCATGTATCTGCACTGTACCCTGTGACTAAATTTTAATCAATGATTCAATTAACTCTGGATTTAAAATATTATTGCTTAATATACACAAACAAATCTTTTTTTTCTGCAGTGACACATATGTCAGTCTGAATGATGTATGCTGTGACTTAAAATGATAGCTGCGTTATTAGGAGTTTTGTGCTATGTATATCAAACATTCCACAAAAAGATGGTAGTAATTCACTGATTATACTTTTACAAACTTGAAGATACTCAGTGTTCTGTCCTAGTCTTTTTATACAAGACAATTTGCAATACGTATTTAAAGAAATTTTATTAAGTAGTACAAAAATGGATCCTGAAAATAAAATATTTTTATTATATAAGCTAAGCTTCAAAATACAAACATCAAAACAGTCCAACTTTTTAAATAATACTTAATGTCATCTTTGACTTCTTCCCAAGGTTTATAATTCAATGAATTTTTTATTTGCATTTATATTGTAATATCTATCTGTAGACAATCTCAAAAGACTTAAACTTTTCTCAGTGTAATCACTGAAGTGGAATCGACTACGGTGTGTAACATATATACACACCTACAGTAACATATATACACACCTATGGTAATGTATATACACACCTATGATAACATATATACACACCTACTGTAACATATATACACAGCTATGGTAACGTATATACACACCTATGGTAACATATATACACACCTATGGTAACATATATACACACCTATGGTGTGTAACAATATAAGCCTTTTTCTTGAGGAACAATTGGGAAATGGGTACTAATTTCTAATTACAAAGTAGATATTGAAGAAAGTAGAGACTAATATGTACTTTGTAGGAAATTTGCACACAAGAAAAATACTTGATTATTTTCCTAAATTTGAATATTAGTTCTGTTGAGTGCACATATAAAAAGGACATAAGCAGCACAGACAGGTGTTGTACAAATAAAAACTCTACTTTGAACAAAGCATGAGCTTTTTCATTTATGAAATCTTTATTATATGACTATGATCAGTCCACCATGGCACATGTACACCTATGTAACAAACCTGCACGTTCTGCACATGTACCCCAGAATTTAAAGTATAATAATAAAAATAAAAATAAAAAGAAGTTAAAACCCTTTTGCAATTTATCTAATTTTTGTTTTAGGGAATAATTATTCATTTTAATGTTTTGGAGGGTTACAGTTTTTATTTGGGTTAAACTATGAAGTAAAATAGACAAACACAAATTTGAACTATTTGAATTTGTGGATCAATAAATTTAAAATGTATGGGATTATGGGTATTATTCTGTCATATTTCTGATTATCAAAGGAGAGTAGATTGCAAAACTATTAATTCTAATTAGGTTGATAAACAATGAATTAATTTTATTAAAAAAATTTAAAAATCTGGTAATAGCAAATTAAGTAACCTCCCCCAAGCACACCTACAAAAGCTGAGATATATACCTCTGCATCTATCTGTCTGCCTATCTATCTATATTTATCGATCTATTCATCTGTCTATCTATCTGGATGCTCAGTGAGGTGAACCTAATGGTGTCACGGTCTTCTTGGAACTGAACCTAATCTAGGAAGTAACATCCCAACTCTTGCCATATTCTAATGATTGGAAGTGAATCACCAGGTCTGGCTAAAACTCAAGGGGAGATAATTACACAAGGGCATGCCACCAAGGGAAGGGGTCAGAGTAGACCATTTTAGAGACTGTCTGCCTCAGCGGCCCTGGTGAACACAATTCATTTGCTTTCATACTCAAAAGTGCTGATTTCCACATTGAAAAGTGAATAAAAAGTAGGCAGCCTCCCAGAAAATGTATACTAGTTTTAGACCAATTCAATTATTTAATTGGATTAAAGCTATCCGGGGTGCTAATGTTTGCAGAGTCTATTAGGTCTGGTGATCTATGGAAGCTGATAAAAGAAAAAGTATATTCTATCATCTATTTAGTGTGAGGTAGATCACATCATACTAAACATCAAAATTGTTTTTCAAACAACTTTGCAGCACAAGATCCAACATGCAGTAAGAAATGACCAGACATATGAGCATATGAGATGAGAAGATATTGATGAAAATCAATAGAACAAATTAGACAATGGAGACAAAACGGTAAGAGTTCTAAATTTCAAAATTATAAGGCACAGATTTTATATATGTACATATATACAGTATAAAATAGATAATGTAAAATATAAGCTATATGTATTTTATACATATATACTGTGATATATACATATATGTATTATAAACATATGTACACATACTACCTGTAAATATAATATACTATGTATTATATACATATATACTGTGATATACACAAATATATGTATTATATATTTATATACATATATAAACTATATTTTACATATTCTATTATATACATATATAAATATATACTGTATAAATATTACATACATATAGTATGTATTATATATACTGTATATATATAATTATGCAATATATTCATGCAGATATACACTATATATATGTATATATGTGTATGTATATTAAAAGCTCATATATGCTGTGATATACACACACACACACACAATCACATACATATACATATGATTAATTCAAAAAACAGGAAAACTACCACCACTACTACTACTACAATGTTTTGGGATGCACAGTTAAGAAGTAAAATTATAAGCAAAAGCAAATAAATGATTGCCACGAAAGGCACCATACTGGTTATCTTTGCAGGGAAAGAAGAGGGTAGTGATTTAAAACTAGTATTAGGAAAGCTTTTGGGAGTTGCCAATGTTCTAATCCTTGACATGCTTGGTGGAACATTGGTGTTTACATTATACATAAATTACAAGGACCTCTAAACATTTGTTCTGTGCATTATCATATGTGTATATTTCATAATGAGAAAGTTTTTAAAGTGAAGGATATAACTGCCTTGATTTGATCATTATGCTATGTCTATGTGCATTAGCATATCACACTGTACCACAAAAATATGTATAAATACTATGTGTCAAGTTTATAAATTTAAAAATTAAATAAATAATAAAGTGTTTAAGAAAGAAAGAAGATGGGTACAAAAATAAACATTGCTTTATTGATTGCATTATGAAATGTTTGTAATATGCTTTTCAGCTCTAGACAATCACTTGTTTTTTTCTTAAAATGGCTATTTTGTCTTTCAGCTCTTGAATGATTTTGCTGGATTCTTGGATTCCTTGGATTAGGTTTCAAATTCTTCCTGAATCTTGATGATCTTCATTGCCATCCAGATTCTGAATTCTATGTCTCCCATTTAAGACATTTCAGTCTGATTAAGAACCATTGCTAGGGAGCCAGTGTGGTTCTTTGGAGAGAAGAAGATACTCTGGCTTTTAGAGTTGCCAGTGTTCTGTTGCTGGTTCTTTCTCATCTTTGTGGCCTAATGTTCCTTTAGCTGTGTTATAATTTGAGTCTTGTCATTTGGCTTCATTTCTGGCTGTTTGTAGAGGGCCAATGCTTTGTGCGGTATATATATATTTTGTGGGTGAATTCTTGCCCTTGGTTTCATAAGGGGTTATCTTAGCAAAGTGTTTTTGATCTAGTTTGGGCCGTGATCCAGCAGATTGTGCTTAAGTGTAATGGCAGGCAGATAGGTTACTACTCAGCCACCCAGCTCCTCTATTTCCTCATGATTTCAGCTATGCTCTCTCTCAGTCCTAGAGTATGGGTTCCTCTCCCACTGAAGTCCTGGACGCAGATCTTGGCTTGGACCTCTGAGCCTATGATGTATCACAGCCCTTGGGCAAGCTCAGGTCATTTGTTCCCTCCCTAGTTTGGGGGTAATGGGGGTGGGAAATTTGGCAGTGGCAATGGCAAAGGGTCTGTCACTTGTTTCTGTGAGCTCTACCCCACAGAGTTGGGGAAGCCATGCTGTGGGCAAAAGCCAGGGGTTCTGACTGGGGAAGAGCAGGAGGTTGGGGTTCAGAAGGAAGACAGACTGACCTCCTCTTTGCATGACAGCTGCAGCATGTTGTAGATGTGAGTAAAGCAATCAGGGCCTTTGTTCACTCCCCAGCCCCAAGGGAAGCAAGAACAGGTACTGCTGCAGTGGCAGTGGCATAGGGCTTGTCAGTTGTATCTGGAAATTGCACCCCAAAAAACAAACAGCCACTGCCAATTGAAGTGATTAGGTAGTTGTATGGCAGCTGTACTAGGAGCGCAGGTAGGGAGGTCCTGGCCAGTGAACAGTAGCAGGGGCAGAGGCCTGTGTGGAAAACTGCCTGGCCACTTTTCCATAGCTGTGGCATGCTGGCAGATGACAATGGCTCTTGGGCTCATAGTTCTCACCCCAGTCTGAGGGGTAGGGGTCATGGCAGCGGCAATTGAGGGAGTCCTGTAGGTTACCATTGGGAGCCCTATCCCAGAAGAAATGGAGAGCTATGACCTGCTGGAGTCCTCAGGCAGGGGTTGTGTTTGGGTCTCAGGGCAGTGGGCTTTGCCTGGCAAGGTGTAGTGGTGGTAGAGCCTACAGCGTATCCACTCCTCAGCACTGTGAATACAGCTCCTATACTGGAGGCATGCAAGATAGACTGGCCTCTTTTGTTGATGATGCTATGGCAGCTGGTGATGGGATGCTCAGCAATCCAAGGCCCTTGGGGCTTCCTGGGGCATGAGCAGTAGGTCTGTCCTAATTTCATGTAGCTCTCTATGTCATTCTGGAGGTCCCAGGGGCAGAGGGGCAGGTGAGGTAGGAGTCAGGCGAGACTCTCAAGTGCCCAGTATTGCAAAATCCATAGCATCAATGTGGGTCCCCAGGAGCTCTCACTCACTTATCATTTCCCCATGATGGGGAGCCTCTCTTCCCTCTGTGCCGATGTTTGATGGGTAACTGTCCTGCCTCACTCCTGTCTGCTCTCCATAGGTCACCAATGCTTCCTTGATGAATGCCACTGTGACCTCCTGGACAATTCACATGAAGAGCTAGTTTGTATTTACCATTCTATCTTCTCTGCATGACAGTGGCACATACCAGCTGCTTCTAGTCAGCCATCTTGGCCCCAAAACACTACTTTAAAAAAAAAATACAATTGTCATTTTATCGTATTTTTAACTTATTTTAGAATCAAGGAATACATGTGCATATTTTTACAAAAGAATATTGCATGATGCTGAGGTTTGGAGTATGACTGAATCCATCACTCAGGTAGTGGGCATGGTATCTAACAGGTAGCTTTCCAACCTTCACCCCCACTTTCCCTCCCTCTTCTTTTTTTTTTCCTATTGTAGTGTCTACTGGTCCCATCTTTATGTTCCCATATACCCAACGTTTAGCTTCCAATTATAAGTGAGAACATGCAACATATGGTTTTCTGTTCCTTAGTTAATTTGTTTAGGATAATGGCCTTCAGCTACATTGGTGCTGCTGCAAAGGACATGTTTTCATTCTTATTTTTGTGGCTGTGTAGTATTCTACAGTGTATATGTATCATATTTTCTTTATCTCATCTACCATTGATGGCACTTGGGCTGATTTCTTGTATTTGCTACTGTGAAGGGTGATGTGATGAACATGCTGGTGCATGTGTCTTTCTTGTAGAACAGTTTATTTTCCTTTGGATATATATCAAAAAATGGAATTGCTGTGTTGAATGGTAGTTTAACTCTTAGTTCTTTAAGAAATTGGAAAGCTTTTCTCCAAAATGGCCGAACTAATTTGTATTCCCACCAACAGTGTATTAAGTGCTTGATCTTAAGAAGTTTGTTCTCATTTGAGGAAAGCAGCTTTAAATAATTAAGTAAAGCACTTTATACAATGTTATAATAAATTAGTATTGTGTGCCTAAAGAAAGAAATACCACATTCTCTTTTAAAGGAACATTCTGTAGACAACTTATATTTCTATGGACTTCCTTTTCCTTTTGTTTTCAACATATATATGCACTGCATTGTGCTTGATGAATTAAAAAACCAAGGCCATTGATTCATCGGCCGAACCCCTTTCAGGATCCGAAAAATAAACCTGTGTACCATGCCCTGTCACTAGTGTTAAACAAGAATTTAGATTTCATTCCCAATCTTAATTGGGCACTGTGCTTTGCTAAAATCCACAGTAGTAGGATCTGCTTTTTACTTCTGAAAATACTTAGTACATTTCTTTAAACAAAAAAGTCACTTAATTTCCTGGCATTTATATTAAAGTACTAAACCTGTTTGTTTCTAAGATATATTGGCCTGTATTAGTGATTGTTTTTTATATATTTCAATAAAATTTTTTTTTGCCTGCTTTGTGCCTGTTTCTCCTCTTGTCATTGTATATTTTCTAACAATTGTAAAAATGTGCATTTCAGATGTAAAGAAATCACTCACTGGAGATCCAGACTGTTCATTGGGTAATATTATTCTTTAAAGCTGTAGCTGCTTGTAATTGTAACAAAACCAAACAAATTTTGTTGTATGCAATTGTAGGTGGTCAAGAACTATTTGTGTGTGTGTGTGTATGTGTGTGTGTACTGTTCAATAGTCACGCTGGGCTGAAGTTTGCTGTACAAGCATGAGTGTGTACACATTTACCTGCATGCCTGTGAGTATGTACACAATCCAGGATGTTAAATTGTGACACTTTGATGATTAAGGGCTTCTTGAAGCTTAGTTTTAACAATAAAAATTTAGGTACTTTTAAAAGTAGATTGACACGTACACTTTCAGGATATACATTACTGCTGCTAGCTGGACACATACATTTTCAAGATATACATCATTGCTGCTATAAAGCCTTATTTTAATTTAACTCTATATTGTTGTGAAGATTCCATGCCTATATCAAGCAGTGGAGCTTTGGATTTTTAAAATATTTTCTGTATTTGTTCATTGCTGCTTTGTCTTCTGATATCATTCACCATCTTCTGCCTTGATGTAACAATGTTTTTTATTTGTTTTTTATTCAACCAGTTTATTTTTTATTATTATTATAATACTTTAAGTTCTGAGATACATGTGCAGAACGTGCAGGTTTGTTACATAGGAATACACATGCCATGGTGGTTTGCTGCACCCATCAACCCGTCATCTACATTAGGTATTTTCCTAATGCTATCCCTTACCCAGCTCCCTACTCCCTGACAAGCCTGGGTGTGTGATGTTCCCCTCCCTGTGTCCATGTGTTCTCATTTGATTTAACAATGTTAATAATACGTATTAACAAACTCAATTTCAATGTAGGTATAATTTTCTTCTGATTTTTGTTTTTATGATTATTTTAATAATTCACTTTTTCATTATTACTGTTTTAATTATAGCTGACATATCAGTACATATTTTTTCCTAATTGGTAGATTTGTTTCTAGTCATGCACTATTTTGATATAATAAAATACAAATAATATATTTAATTTGCATGATCTCTGGAGTTGGGCATATATTTTGATATATAAAACCATAGACATTTTGGTCCTGGTTCTTTATTCTCAGAGTTGAGATGCTGCTATGTCTTCTGCTATTGTGATTGTAGTTTGAAATGCCAGCAACATGGGACTAACAAGGTCTCTAATGAGAATCTGGGTCATGAACTTATAAACACTGGGATACAGAAGAAAAAATAAGGCTTTGTAAGTATTTGCTTTTTGATTATACTGTCTTACAATTTTATTCTAAGAAACACAGGTCAATCCTGTAGATTAAAGCTAATAATCTTCCCAAAACTTTTATTTCCCCTACTTCAGAATAGCAGTAAAGTATGAAGATATTTTTTAAAATCATGTTTCAAACTTTTGTAATAAAATAACTTGGGCATAAATAGTGCATGACATATATTTTAAAAAATGTTTTGCAGGGAAAATACATGAATTTCTTTCACTCCCAGAGAAAGGACCAAACTCAACTAATTAATATATAATATAGAATCACATATAAGAAAATTAACATTTCATGAAACACATTTAATTTTTATTTTAAAAACATAATTTTTTCTCCAACCAATGCTCTATTCATGACATTAATTTTTCATTGGAACCCCAGTGATAAATGTATAAGAACACATCTGCTAGAGCAGGTAGATAGGTAGCCATGCATGGGAAAGGGAACCCTGGAGACATGAAACCCTGGAAACTTTCTGGCAGTAGCAATCAGTGCGCCACTAAAAATCAGAAAAAAAAAATAGTCACATATGTAATTGTGGTTAGGATTATCCGGCCCTAAACTGGGACTTATCTGGCCCTAGTAGGAAACAACTTCAGTAGGGACTTTCCCCAGTAGCGAGCATAAACACTTCCACTGGGCTCACCTTAAAGGTAACCTTTTTTTGTTCATTATTATAGTAAAAAACACACCCCTGGGTTGAGATTTAACATGATAATAAGACATATGACATATGCACTTAGCATGTATGGTTACAGCACATGCACACCCAGGGGGCCACCCAAAACATGCATGCTAGCAACACCCCTTCATGCCACTTTTATGAATAATGATGTAAGATTCCTTTAAAGAGGGTTCCCCAGTGTCAGTTGGCACTCATTATCAAGCAGCCTGCTCTCACTTGGCTTTCAGAGTGTACTGTCCCTTTAAATAACTTTGCTGCTGCTTATCTATCAATGCATGTCTCTTGACTTAATTATTTCTTCCAAGACAAGAATCTGTGAATCTGCCTTTGACTTGGAAGCCCCCACTTCCAGTTATCCTGCTTTTTGGGACCAAATCAATGTGTATTTTACATGTATGGATTGATGTCTCATGGTCTCCCTAAAAGGTATAAAACCAAGCTGTACTCTGACCACTTGGAGCACATGTTCTCAGAATCTCTTGAGGGTAGTGTCATAGGCCATTGGTCACTCATATTTGGCTCAGAATAAATCTCTTCAAATATTTTCAGAATGTGACTCTTTTCACTGATATACAAACAACAATAGTTAAAGGCATTCTTGTTTTAAATTTAAATTCTATTTTCCCATGTAACATGAAGTTTTGAAATTAATTTTATTTCTTGGTTAATAGTAGACATTTTTATGCAGCCACATACAATTGTTATTTACAATGATTTAAAAAATGTGTTTCTGAAACTGCAAATAAAATTAGCATTTGCTGTTTTCAGAAAAGAGAATATTCTATTTCTTAACTCATAAACCTTCAATAGATGAGCATATAGCTTTGAAATTCTCTATTTGAGGTAAAACAAAAGAAGCCATTGTTTTGAGCTGAGCTCTTGCACGAGGCATCAATATTCCAGACCAAAACAAAATAGAGTCACTCATGCTAGATGCAAACTAGTCAAACTGAAACCTTAAGGAAGCAGATGTGTCATCAGGGATGGGATTCAAGTTACCAGTGGTGAATCTGTATGGGTATAGAGCAAACTCAATTCTTGTGTCCTCAGAAGAAATAATTTGACTGAGGGGAATATGGCAGAAAAAAAGAGACTGAGGTAAGTTTTAGAGCAGGAGTGAACATTCATTGAAAAGCTTTAGGACAGGAATGAAAAGAAAGTAAAGTATTCCTGGAAGAAGACCAAGTGGGCATCTTGGAGGTCAAGTGCCCCATTTGACTTTGGACTTAGGGTTTTATATGCTGGCCTACTTTCAGCATTTTGCATTCTTTTTCCCTTGATTCTTTCTTTGAGCTGAGTTGCCCATATGTGCACTGGCCCGCCAGCACTTGGGAAGTGAGCATGTGTAGTGTGCATGCTTACTGGAATTACTGGAATTGTACACATGCTCTGCTGAGGCATTCCTCCCTTTACTGGTGGAATGCCCCTGAAACATCTGCCATTTTGTCTCTTAATGCGCAAGTCTGAGCTCACTCGCCCACCTCCTGAGAACTTATTCGGAAGCTGCTGATCACCAGTTTTCAGTTTTTTTTTCTATCCATAGGGAGACTGCCTTTCCCTGGAACTGGCTGTGACAAATTGTTATTTCAGAGAGACAATTAACAACCACCTGATCATCACATTATTGTCTACGGACATTCCTGTTGTGGAGAGGCCCTCTCCTGCCCTGCTCATGCCTTACTTGCTACCTACTGGAACAGACGGATATCAAAACTGACCATTTTTTTTTCTTGAAGAAAAGAGATTCCAGTTT
Source organism: Aotus nancymaae (assembly GCF_030222135.1). Lineage (NCBI taxonomy): Eukaryota > Metazoa > Chordata > Mammalia > Primates > Aotidae > Aotus > Aotus nancymaae. Next base: position 56,990,662 of record NW_026988415.1, on the reverse strand, counting down.
ACCTTAGTCAATAATAAGAAAATTCCCTCTGCTTTATTAATTACAAAAAAGTAACCTGATGTAACTTCATGCTAACGAATCAGATTTTTTTCTTTGTTCTGTTTCCTTGCTCTCAATTTAAATAGTCCAGTGTTCTGCTTGTCCATTGAGAGCTCTCATTCTATTTTGTAAAATAAAGGCTGCCTTTATTCATGAATCACAAATAAAAGCCAATTAGATCTATAACTAAATTTGTTGTCATTTTGTTTTTTGAGTTTGGTACAACTATTTCTTCCCCATCTGCCCTTCCAGTTTATCCTAGAAAAATATAGTTTGTATTCCCTAGGCTGTATAAATATAGCAAAACTAAAGCCATTTAAATTCCCTTTACAATTTCTAGGGCTTCTTTACACTTATATCAGATAAAGACAAACAAGTCCTTAGATAGGAAGACACTTCAGTTAAAAAGAAAGACTATTCCAATGGGAGGCTGCTTTAGATCTCACAACTCTTAACATTTCAAAACCAAGCCGAAAAATAATTTTCCTTAATAGGGTAACAAGGAGACAAGCAGAGATAAGCAGGATCATTAGAGGGGAAGTTGGACAAACAAGGGAAAATAACCAATGATTTCTGACAAAAACTGTCCTGCTATGCTCAGACAATTCTCAGGAAAGCCAGGGAAAGAGATTATATTTCACTTTTTGTTTGTTTGTTTTTGTGCTTGTTCAGGCTTGGAAGTAAGCAGAGTTCAGGGTCCTAAAGATAAAAGAGAAGCCTCAACAAAAGTTGGTCAAGATAAAGCACAGGGTAAAAAACGGTCAATTGTAAATACTTGGTCACTTTGAAGGAAATTGTCAATTAAATTACAATTTGTAAACCGCATTACTTAAGAAAAGGGGTCTTGAAACATTGAAACTCAGCTTAGATGTACTGATTTATTACTGATTGACCAATGCAATTGACATAAAAAATAATATTTAATTAATGTTTTACACTGTTTAATTCTCATCATCTATACACACACGCAGTATGATAAAATGAAAAGTAAAATATATTTGCTGGCAGAAATAATTATGACATTTAATAAAGGTGTGATCCTATTCAGTTAACTCCTCTGGCCTCATTAAAAATCATTAAAATCGATTTTATGTAAGGAATAAATTAGATAAAATGGCATATATAAAAATACTGAGCATAGTGCTAGGCACATATTAAATAATCAAGTGTTTGTTGAATAAATGAGTACTTGCTGATGACAGGTATACTAAATGAATGAAATTGGACTATTTGTCTTCCTTAGCTTTTTTTTTCTTTTTTTTCAGAGCAGGAGTGGAAGTTTATTCAAAAGCTCTGGAGCAGGAAAGAAAGGAAAGTGCAGTTGGAAGATATCCAAATGGGCAACTTGAAGAACACTGCCTCCTTTAGATTCTTAATGTTCTGAACTCACTGTATTGCATAAGATTATGTGAAAAATTCTTAGTTTCTAAATAAATATATAACTATTGAGAAATTATTTTTCTATGTGTTGTCACTTAGATTCATTAAACTGTAATTGCTTTAAAATTTACTTTTAAGTATAGAACAAAATAGCTTCTAGAAGATATTGAATTATAGAATCCCAACATATAGTCCTATCACATAAACAACCTAATAGTCTCAGTAACAACCTTTTGAAGTTAAAAGTACTTGGAACTTATTTTCTTTTGTAAACAAATAGCATATTAACTGCAGACATATGTCTCATTTACAAACTTTAATTCTTAACAATGAGGTCTGAAAAATTCCTATTTGACAGAGATTTTTGACATTTCAATATCAGAAATTTATGTTTTTTCTCTGTGGTAATTTCAGCCATAAGAAAACTCTTAAGTACACTAATAAGAATGCTATAAAGGCATTAATTAATTAATTACTGCAAAATAATAATACTTGTAAAATAGGCTACAGATTTAATATTTCTTTAACTTATAAACTTTATACCATTTGGTCTAATAAATTTTAATAATCATGATAAAACCAACATTCATAAAACACCTACTAAAACTTAATTTAAAAAGTTAATTATCAGCAGGAAAAAAATGATTAGCTTCCCTTTTAAAGTCTTTTGCATATTTGATTAAATCAACTGAATTATGGAAGGAATAGTAATTGAACATGAGACTTTCTGAAAAGGCATTAATGAAAAGAAAATGGTGTCTGCACCTGAAGTCTAAAAACTCAAGAAACAAAATTTTTTAAAAACCTAAAACATAAAATGACCAACAAAGCCTCTGCTTTTTTTTAAGGAGGATAAAACTGGCAAACTTTGAGCAACATTGATGGAGAATAAATAAATGTATATACCTCACGACACATCCAACAGACACAGAAAAAAATATATTAAAAAGATACTATAAACTTGTTTGTTCACACATTTATGTGAATAAACATAAAAATGTAGTTGAAGTTGTCAAACATGTAATTAGATTCAGAAAATAAGATTATGTAAAGAGTTTATTCGAGCACAAGACTTGAGGAAATGCACATTAAAATCATAATAAGATACAATCTCATACCACTCAGATGGCTATAATTAAAACGTACACAAACAACAAATGTTGGCAAGGTTTAGAGAAGAGGGAATATTTATACATTGTTAGTGGGAAGGTAAATTAGTATAACCTTAATGGAAAACAGTATGGAGATTTCTTAAAATAAAAATACAACTATGATTTGATTCAGCAATTTCAGTTCTGAGGTTATACCCAAAGAGAAATAAATCATTATTATCAAAAGACACCTGCACTCTTATGTTTATTGCAGTGCTATTCACAATAGCAAAGATATAAAATCAACCTAAGTGCCCATTGGTGGAAAGTTGGAAAAAGAAAATGTGTTCTACACCATGGAATACTACTCAGCCCTTAAAAAAAATGAAATCATGTCTTTCGCAGCAACATGGATGGAACTGGAGAGCATAATCCTAAGTGAAATACCCAGAAAAAGAAAATTAAACACAGCATGTTCTCACTTATAAGAGGGAGCCAAACAATTTGTACACATGGACATATGAAATAGAAAAATAGACATTGGAGTCTACAAAGGTGGGAGCATGAGAGGTGGGTGAGGGTTGAAAAAGTATCTGTTGCATGCAGCGTTCACTATTTGGATGATGCGTACACTAAAAGCTTCACTCTTTTGCAATATATACATGTAAGAAATCTGTACTCATGCCTCATTTTTATATATATATATATAAACTTTATACATTATATGTATATAAAGTATAGAGTTTATTTGAGCGCAAAGCTTGAGGATTTGAGGATGAAAACTCAGGTAACACAGAATCCAAATAAATGGGGTCAGTGAGGAAGTTAAGGTTTTACATATACACGCAGACATAGAAGAATTTAACAGGGTTGCAATAATATCCATAAGAGTCTAATACATATGTTACAGAAATTTGATTGATTACAGTTTGGTGCAATCTAAGGAAGATTGCTTTAACATTCCAGAAAGAGAAGTAATAGACTTGAAGTGGATCTATCTAGTCCTGGCTTTTCCTAATCATCTACGGTACAAGAATAAAGAAAGGAATTAATGTATAATCAGAGAAGCAGAAATTGTAACTGCATGCTACATGACTCAGGCCACTAAGTCATATTCCTATCAAAGCTCAAATAATTTAAAGTTCTACAGCATTAAGTTTGAATAATTTCACAAAGTCTACAACGTGCAAGAGAAAACTTCCAATAGCTAATACAAGAAAAAAATGATGTGAAGAATCATATGCCCCAAAAGAAATGGAATTAACTATGAAAATATTTCAATAAACAAAATATACTAGAATGAACTCAGAGAATTCTTCCAAATATTAAAAAACAAATAATGTCAATCTTAAATAAATATTCTAAAAAATTTAGGATAAACTTATCAACTATTTTTATGAAGTCAAAACAAGTTTGAAAACAAAACCCAACTAGAATATAACAAAGTAGGAAAATCACAGTTTTTTACTCAAATTGTTGCCAAAATTCTAAATTAAATTTTAACTCCTCTAATACCTACATAATCTTGTTATATATAAATTGGGTCATGCATCATGATAAATAGAATTTTTTTTTCAGAAATAATGAAGATGTCTAACATTTTAAAAAAGAATGCTGTGCTACATTATCAACAACCACAGCAAAAAAAAAAAAAAAAAACATATCTCAACACATGCAAAAATATTAGATAAAAGGAAACACTCATTTCTGATATATGACTTTAAGGGAACAAGAAATGGAAGAAAGCTCTCTTAGCCCAGTAAAGCACTACTACAAACAAAATAGTAGGTAATATGTTGATGAGATTTTGAAAGATTATCTCTTGAGATCAAGAAAAGGACAAACTTGCCTACCATATCATTCATAGTAAAATAAGGGGAAAAAATAAGTAAAATGAATAAAAATACAACAGAAAAAAAACTCTTTTATTTATTTATTTCAAATTCAAAATTTTTCTTTCTTAATTGTACTTTAGTTCTCAGGTACATGTGCAGATCATGCAGGATTGTGGCATAGGTACACACATGGCAATGTGGTTTGCTGCCTCCACCCACCCCGTCACCTACATCTGGCATTTCTCCCCATGTTATCCCTCCCTGACCTCCCCACCCCCACACTGTCCCTCCCCTATCTCCCCCCAACAGACCCCAGTATGTGATGCTCCCCTCCCTGTGTCCATGTGCTCTCATTGTTCAACACCCACCTATGAGTGAGAACAAGCAGTGTTTGATTTTCTGTTCTTGTGTCAGTTTGCTGAGAATGATGGTTTCCAGATTCATCCAAGTCCCTACAAAGGACACAAACTCATCATTTTTTTTGTGGCTGCATAGTGTTCCATGGTGTATATGTGCCACATTTTCCTTGTCCAGTCTATTGTCGGTGGGCATTTGGGTTGGTTCCAGGTCTTTGCTATTGTAAACAGTGCCGCTATGAACATATGTGTGCATGTGTCTTCATAATAGAATGATTTATAATCCTTTGGGTATATATCGAGTAATGGGATTTCTGGGTCAAATAGAATTTCTATTTCTAGGTCCTTGAGGAAGTGCCACACTGTCTTCCACAATGGCTGAACTAGTTTACACTCCCACCAACGGTATAAAAGTGTTCCTATTTTTCCACATCCTCTCCAGCATCTGTTGTCTCCAGATTTTTAAATGATCGCCATTCTAACTGGCTTGAGGTGGTATCTCAATGTGGTTTTGATTTGCATTTCTCTAATAATCAGTGATGATGAGCATATTTTCATATGTTTGTTGGCCTCATATATGTCTTCTTTTGAAAAGTGTCTGTTCATATCCTTTGCCCACTTTTGGATGGGTTTGTTTGCTTTTTTCTTGTAAATCTGTTTCAGTTCTTTGTAGATTCTGGATATTAGCCCTTTGTCTGATGGGTAGATTGCAAAAATTTTTTCCCATTCTGTTGGTTGCCAGTTCACTCTAATGATTGTTTCTTTTGCTGTACAGAAGCTCTGGAGTTTAATTAGATCCCATTTGTCTATTTTGGCTTTTGTTGCCAATGCTTTTGGTGTTTTTTAGTCATGAAGTCCTTGCCTATCCCTATGTCCTGAATGGTTTTGCCTAGGTTTTCTTCTAGGGTTTTTATGGTATTAGGGTTTATGTTTAAGTCTTTAATCCATCTGTAGTTAATTTTAGTGTAAGGTATCAGGAAGGGGTCCAGTTTCTGCTTTCTGCACACTGGTAGCCAGTTTTCCCAATACCAGTTATTAAACAGGGAATCCTTTCCCCATTGCTTGTTTTTGTCAGGTTTGTCAAAGATCAGATGATTGTAGATATGTGGCATTGCCTCCAAGACCTCTGTTCTGTTCCATTGGTCTATATCTCTGTTTTTGTACCAGTACCATGCTGTTTTGATTACTGTAGCCTTGTAATATAGTTTGAAATCAGGTAGCGTGATGCCTCTGGCTTTGTTCTTTTTGCTTACAATTGTCTTGGCTATGCAGGCTCTCTTTAGGTTCCATATTAAGTTTAAGGTGGTTTTCTCCAGTTCTGTGAAGAAGGTCATTGGTAGCTTGATGGGGATAGCATTGAATCTGTAAATTACTTTGGGCAGTATGGCCATTTTCACGATATTGATTCTTCCTAACCATGAGCATGGAATGTTTCTACATCTGTTTCTGTCCTCTCTTATTTCCTGGAGCAGTGGTTTGTAGTTCTCCTCGAAGAGGTCCTTTACATCCTTTGTCAGTTGTATTGCTAGGTATTTTACTCTCTTTGTGGCATTTGTGAATTGCAGTTCATTCTTGATTTGTCTCTCTTTAAGTCTGTTATTGGTCTCTTGATTATTTAAAAATATTATAGAAATATAACCAGGCATTTTTTTTTTACACATAGATCAGTACTGCTTACAAATAAGCACACACCCCATGTGAATATAAATCAATCTTGGTCATTTTGTAAGTATCCCCATTTTAATTGAAAGCTAAACCATAATAGTATTTTATGCTTAGAGGTTTATTGTATAATTGGCCTTAGAAACGATATTTGGGGATAGTAAAGGTTTGGCTTTATTCATTCATTTCAATCATGCCTTGTTATTCCTGCTTTACGTTAGTACATATATTAAAAATATCAGTGAAATAAGCAAATACATGGAATGAATGAATTTGTCCAATTATCATACATCAGGCTAAAAATGATTTTGTCATTATTGCCTTCCTTCCTTTTCATGATAATTTTCTACAGGTGTCCCAGAATTTTATAGTTACTACCTGTTCTCCCCAAACTCTCCTGCTCTCACATATTTATCATCACAGAGATGAAAATGAACTTAAAACTTATTCATTCTAATTATTTGCATTTTACTGAATAAAATACAAAACTAAAAAGATGAATCTAGTACAAAACTTTTGGTCTCCGTCCAATAATTTGATGAAGTAGACCCATGCCTGACATTTGTAGGATGGGGTCAAGGGTAAAATTAAAATTAAAAGCCTATAAACAATATATTTAAATACTTAAAAGTTGAAAAGCAAGCAAAATGGAAAGATATAAAAGGCATAAAAGAACAAATATAAGAATGAACTCGGGCTTTTTGTCGGAAACTACAAAATCCAGAATACAATAGCCCATCTTTAAAGACATGAAAGAAAAAAAATTATTAACCTACAATCTGGTGTCCAGTGAAAATCTTTCCAAATATTAACGCAGATCTAAAACTTTTTCAGACAATAAAAACTAAGATAATTTATTCACCTGCAACCTCAGAATGTCACCTTATTTCTAAGTAATGTCTTTGTAAATGTAATTAGCTAAGCATCTCAACCTGATAACATACTGAATTTAGTGTAGCCCTATATTCAATGACTGGTATTCTAATAAGAACTGAAGAGGACACAGAGAAAGAAACAATGAGAAGAAGACAATGTAAGGATGGAGGCAGAGAATGAAGTGATGGATCTACAACGCAAGAAATGACATGATTACTGTCAACCACCAGAAACTTGGAGAGAGCAATGATACAGTTTCTCCCCTCAGAGCCTTCAGAAGGTAACCTCGATTTTATATTTCTGCCATTCTGCAATTTATCCATTTCATTTAAGTCATTCAATTTATTTGTATACATTGTTGTTTATAGTATTCAATTAAAATCCTTTTTATTTCTTTAAGGTTGGCAGTAATGTCCCTTTTGTGATTTATGCTTTTATTAACTCGAGTCAACTCTTACTGTCTTTGTCAATATAGGAAAATCTCTTATCAATTTTATTAATCTTTTCAAAGATCAAACTTTTGATTTATTGATTTTTTAATTGTTTTTCTATTCTTAATTTAATTATTTCTTACATTCTGCTTTATTTAAGCTTAGTTTACTCTTTTCAGTGTTTCAACCTGAAAAGTTAGGTTGTTGATTTGAAATTGTTCTTTCTTTTTAAATAAGGGCATTTGCAGATATATATTTCTCTCTAAGAATTGCTTGCCCTGCATTCCATAAATTTTAGCACATTTTCTCTTTATTTTCATTAACCTCAAAGTATTTTATAATTTCCTCATTGTTTTTTTAACATTGTTTGTTTCACAGTATATTGTTTAATCCCATAAAACTTTGTGAATTTTCCAAATTTATTTCTTTTATTAATTTATAATTCTACTTCATTGTGAAGGGTGAATATTCTTTGTACATTCATACTTTAACATTAATTGAAACTTATTTTATGGTGTAACATATAGTCTATCCTAGAGAATGTTCCACATGCACTTAGGAAGAATGTATATTCCTCAAGTTGCTGGATGAAGTATTTTATATGTCTATTAGAGCTAGTCACTTTATAATTTTGTTCACCTTTGCCATTTATTTATTGATCTGCTGCTGCCAGGACAAAGAATAGGAGAAAACCTTTCCATGTTATTTGATAAGGCCAGCATTACTTTGATACCAAAACAACTCAAAAACAACAGAAGAAAATATATCTATAATCTAATATGCCTCATGAAAAAGACTAAAAATCTTAAATATAACTCTAGCAACTTAAATTCAGCAATATAGGAAAAGGATACACATCATAGCCAAGTAAAAGTTATCACCCAAAGTTAACACCAGTTAAACATTTGAAAATCATTTTAATTGATTATATGGTGAACTATATATGATAGTTCTATATTTCTGTCTCTGTCTCTTTTTCCCTGTCTGCTATAGACTAAATGTTTGTGTCTGCCCCAAATTTGTATGTTAAAAATTCAGTCTCTAAACTAAGAAGTAGGCTCTTACCAGACATGGAATCTTTTGGTATTTTGATCTTGGACTTCCAAGGCTCCAGAACTGTGAGAAATAAATTTCTGTTTTTATAAGTCACCCAGGCTATTGTATTCTGTTATAGCAGCCTGAATGAACCAAGACATCAACTTATCTAACAAATAATATAATAATCTCGATAGATATGTAGCTGACAAAATTAAACACCATTTCATGATAAAACTCAACAATCTTATCAGGAACTTGCTATATTTGATGATAACATTCCACAAAACACTTAACATCATATTTATTGGCAAAATAATAAATGCTTTCCTGATGAGAATGGATATGAGGCAGGGTTGTTTATGTGCACTGTCATATTCAATACCATACTGAAGATATTAGCCTATACAACGATTTTAAAAGAAACATTTTAAGGGAAGAAACAAAACTGTCTTTATAGTTAGACAATATTATCAAGTGTGTAGAAAATTAAATAAAGATTCAAAAGTTATTTAACCTATTAAGTTACATTTAATAATTTAACAGAGAACAATGTCAATATTCATATTTTAATAGTACATTTATATATTATGAACATTTAAAAATTCAAATAAAATATCATATTAACTGTATTTAAAAACATGAAATACCTAGAGAAACAGAACATTTATGTAATATTTATAAGCTGAAAGCTAAAAAGAAATATTCACAAAAGAAATTTTTTTAAAAAATGAAATTTCTCCATTGGTTCATGAAAGATTCATTTTACAGTATACAACTGCATAGGTACTACAAATAAATGAATAAATTTGGAAATTGAAAACCTCTTAATGACAGAATTTTAATACAGAAGAGACATATGAATGATTTGCAGATAAAAAAGCATCTCAATCCCCTTCTTGCCATTTAAACTTGAATAAGTTTAGGAAATATCGTACATGAGGGCTGTAAAATGGGAGCTGATAATTACAGATTATGTAAGTTACTGAGGTTTTCTACTGTATTTCACAGTTCTTGGTTAGAATGTAGGAAAGTAAAGATAAAATCAAGTGAGGTTTGTCCTTTCAAGTATGGACTAAGAACAATTCACATGTCTGTGTGTTTACAATTATAGTGGGTCTTGGTGGGTAAGATAGTAACAGAATAATAGTAACACAATAATGTCTTCTCCAAGTTTATGAACAATGAGGATTCTGATATTCTCTGGTTTAGGCTCATCCAATAAGCTATCATCAGCCAAATCATTTCGAAAAATCAAATTGTGGACATTCTTCTGTAGAAATTATAGTAAAAATTAATAATATTTTCACCATAGATAGTTGTAGTCAAGCACTTCCTCATGGTTAAATCATTACAACTGCTATATGCTGATAATACCATTTTATTTAGGTTTCTATGTCTCTAAATAATCAGTATAGTCAGCATGTAGCATTATTTGCATATATCTAATACTTAACTAAGTAATTATCTTTCATATTTTTAGTTTGCATAGGGACACTGACTCTACACTGATATCTTCTTTGTGGTGGTATGCAGACTAAAGATTTGCAGATTTCCTCTCAATATGTAACCAAAATATGATACACTGAAGGAAAAAAGTAACTTGTTTGTCACCACTAGAATTCATATTACCACTGATAGATATGTTTTGATAGTTAAGTGTGATAACAGGAGCTGCAACAATGAGATTGAGTCTTGTTCTAGAATTTGAAAAATCCTGTTAAGTTAAAAAAAAAGAGTTACTGCTTAAAAAAAATTCTTATCTAATTATGGAAAAAGGTTATATCATGTTTTCATTTAAAATAGAAAAAAAATCGAATAGCAGATTCATCAGTATAATTTATTCCTAATGGGAGAACTCAGAAAATGCTGTCTTCTCCTCCTTGAGCCAAGAGAGGCACCTTCTGAGAAATGACCATGCTTTTCAAAGGACCACAAAAGTTCTATGGAGGTTTGAATGCCAATAGGGTTTCTTGATATTGGGACCCTCAGAAATGTAGGAGATTAATGGTTAGAAGTTGGAACAACCTTTTATTTTAAAGTTGTCAGCAGTTTTTGGATTTATTTTTGGATACTGTTCTTTATTTTGAAAAAAAGATTTAAGAATTATATTTTGTTTCTTTAAATAAAAAATACAGAATTCGATTCTCAAATTGAAGGAATGAGTTCCACATTTCTGTCAACTTCAGGGCAAAGTAATGGGTTCTTCCCCAAGATATGTAATGGGATTAAGATTTTGAGACCAGAAGTTAGAGCTGAAGTGGCCCTGAGAGGGTAAGATTAGTAGGAATTCACAAAGATTTTTGGTAGAACACTAGGCTTTTCATTGAGATGTAGAAAAATGTTTGAGTAACCTTATCTAAAACCTATGGGACAGCATGACATAAAGTGGCAGCTCATGAAAAACTTACTATGTGTGCTCTGTGTGTGTGTGTGTGTGTGTCTTCTTGAGGGTTATACATATAGCAATATAAGTTGAAAAATAATACCTTGTCTCAGACATATTGGACATACTGTGCTATTGCTAAGCTCAGTAATTGTCTCAGTTCTTAGTACAAGCTTTCCCTTCCATCCATCCAATCAATGCTCCAATATCTGAACACATTAGAGCCAGCCATGGAGCTTTCAGAGTTAAATGCAAGCAGGTGAAACTGATATTAAATCGGTGACTGAAAGTCTGCTCTAATAATTCCATATGTATGAAATTGAGATTGTACATTTCATCAACAAAATGCACTTGAAATCTCATGATCAATACTTTTCATAAGCAGATGGTTCGTAACATATGGGGCTTCTGGTTTCCCTAGAGCAGTGGTTCTGAATCTTAGCGCCACATTATTATTATCTGGAGAGTTGAAAAAATTACTGGAGTCTTGCTTCATCCTCGGGCAAATTAAATCGGGATCTCTCAAGAAGAGGTGTGGGGCTTATACTTGATTAAGCTTCTCACTTGATTCCTATGTACAGTCATGGTGGAGGACCATTATCATAGAATATAAAAGAAGCCTCCTGTAGCAAAAGAAAAACTGCTGCCATAGAAGTGATTAAGCATTCATCTGCTGATCTCATAAACATTGTTATAAAGGTGTACACAGATAATAGTTAATATGGTTGAGATATAACCATAATCAAGTTCTATGATACAAAGTTTGAATATATTATATCTTGAAATCCTCATATAAAGCTAACAGGTTGGGCTTTATTATGTTGTTCTTTTTACTAATGAAACAACTAAGATAAAGGGCATAGGTTACTGCTTGTCCAAAACTTCTTAACTAGGAATTAGGAGCTATGGAATTAGGATTCAGAATTCTCTAATTCTGCTAATCCCCAGAAGTGTGCACTGTACCTTCGTGTCAGGCTTAACCTTTAAGTAACAGAGCAAATACGCATTCAATGGGATTTAGTAGACGAGAAGTACTTATTTGAGATAAGTCTTTTCTTTAGGATTATATAGTCTAAGATTGGTGCTCCAAGCCTTTTCAAGTCATTTAGATGTTAACAACAACAACAAAAAGAAAAAAAACAAATTCAGTGTATTATGTTACTGTGTATTACAGAGGAAAACAATTATATTGTAAGCCCACCAATTTTTAATTTAACATAACTAAGTAATAACTAATATGTAATAATTTACCTTTTTATAGTTGGGTTTATCTGCAAATTCCCAGATAAACTTTGTCCACATGAAGAATCTTTCATATCATTTACCACTAATTAGAATTTAAATATATTTTCCAAGACAGCTGATAGCAATAGAAATATCACATCACCCCTACCTTTATCTAAGAACAAAGCAACGGGCAAAACAGAAGATGTAATATTATGTTAGACACATTCCTGAGACATTTTTTGCTATCTAAATTCATTGTTAGGGATCATCAAGCCAGTTAGGAACAGATAATGTAGTCTTTAACTTCTATGCCCTAACATATTTATTACACATTGTATAGGAATTGTTCTTTTAAAAACACTAAAAAAAGAAATTCAATCTATATTTCACTAATTTTTAAACTATGTATAAAGAGCAAAACTGGAAAATCCATTAACATTTGAAATTCTAGATCGTGAGGAAGTGCCGGCCCACTGAAGCAGTGCGGATGCGCCCAGCGCAGCGGAGATTACCTGGCTGGTGTTTGGTTGTTCTGGGGTGATCTTCTGATTGGAAAAGAACTATGTCATGGATCAAGGAAGGAGAGCGAGAGCTGTCACTATGGGAGTGGTTCTGTACCAGCATCATAAAGCCAGGCCCAATGCCGGAACACATTGCCGTAATAATGGAAGGGAACCGTCACTATGCCAAGACGTGCCAGGTAGAGCTGCAGGAAAGCCACTCACAGGGCTTCAATAAGCTAGCTGAGACCCCGGGGTGGTGTTTGAACCCAGGCATCCTAGAGGTTACAGTCTACGCATTCAGCATTGAGAGCTTCAGACGCTCCAAGAATAAGGTAGACGGGCTTATGGATCTGGCCTGGCAGAAGTTCGGCTGCTTGATGGAAGAAAACAAGAAACTGAAGAAGCATGAGTTGTGTATCCAGGTCCTGAGCGGTCTGTGCTTGTTACCCTTGAATCTCCAGGAGCTGATTGCACAACCTGTACAGGCCACGAAGATCTGCAACAAGTGTTTCCTGAATGTCTGTTTTGGATACACATCACGTCATGAGATCAGCAATGCCGTGAGAGAGATGGCCGGTCGGGGGGGTGGAGCAAGGCCTCTTGGATCCCAGTGATATCTCTGATGAGTCCCTGCTTGATAAGTGCCTCTATACCAACCACTCTCCTCATCCTGACATCTTGATGCAGACTTCTGGAGAATTGCCACTGAGTGACTTCTTGCTATGGCAGACCTCTTACTCCTGCCTGGTGTTCCAACACGTTCTGTGGCCAGAATACACATTTTGGAACTTCTTCGAGGTCATCCAGATGGGCCATAGCATGCTTCAGAAGGCCTGAGACATGTATGCAGAGGAGCGAGAGAGGCAGCAGCTGGAGAGGGACCAGGCTGCACTGACAGAGCAGCTGCTGCGAGAGGGACTCCAAGCCAGTGGGGACACCCAGCTCCGAAGGGCACGCTTGCACAAACTCTCGACCAGACGGGAAGACCAAGTCCAAGGCTTCCTGCAGACCTTGGAATTCAAGCGAGCTGACTGGCTGGCATGTCTGGGCACTGCATCAGCCTGGGTGAGGCTGGCCACCTGCCACTTTGCCCAGTCCTCTGCCTCCAGGGCCCCACTCCCCTTCCTTTTCTTGGTGAAAGGTGCCTCCTTTCCTAATAATGAATTATATTCCCTTTGCTTGGCTGGGGTGTCCCACAGGCCGGGTCTGCTGGCCATAGATACCTTTGGGCTGCCTGGGACAGTGGTTCCTGGGGAAGATAGAGGGTGAAAGCCTCCCATAAGTATGCTAAACCCAGCTCTGGTCACCAACAGGGTTTGGAGAGCAAAGGGCCCCAATTCATCAGTTGTCTGTCTCCTAGATACACTTTCTTTTTCCACCAGCACATCCTTCAATGCACAGAATTTCAGGGAAGAGTTCTCCCCAAAACCCTAGCTTTTTACCCATCCATTTTAGCCTTCCACAAAATATTTGGCTCTACCTTGGGTCTGCTAGTAAATAACTAACAGACAGTCAGTTATTTGGGTAAGGAAAAAAGGTGCGGGAGAGATAGAAAGAAAATTTGGCCATCTGCTGCTTGTCCCCGTTGACTCTCCACCTGGGATTTGCTATTGAATCTCTACGCCCTCCCACTGTGCAGTGCTGATTGCCCACAGCAAGACTCAGCGCCCCCAGTGGTGTTCAGAAGCCAGGGAGGTGATTACAATCCAATTATCTATTGTTGACTCATTCCACACAAGCTTTTCTCCTCCTCTTGCAGGGCATGGGGCCAGGCTCCACTCCCAAGTGAGACTGGCCCCTCCATGATACAGGGTAACAGAGGGGCTTGTAGGCCCTGGTGAATTGAATCCAACACAGGCCTTCTCCCTGTAACACAGGACTGAGCAGAACCAAGCACTTCTCCCAAATGACTCTGCCCCCTGCCTTCACCATCTCAAACTCTGATTCCTACTCTAGTCTTCAAAGTTTCTCTCAGCTTTTTGACCTGGCTCCCTAATAGGCCCGAGATGATTTATTCTTGGCATGGCAAAGCTTGTTCTACGTCCTCTGCTTGTGAGGGTCAAAGCTGTGTCGTTTCCCTTACTTCCCCCTGCCACGCCTTGCTGCAGAGCTACTGAGAGGATTTGTGCCTTTGAAGAGTTGTGTGCTTGAGCAACTCTGTTTCAGGTGCTCCAGACTAGCAAGTACCAGCCAGCAACACCAACCAAATGCTACTCTCTTTAGTAAAGTGCATTTGCATTTTACTTTTCTTTCTTTCTTTCTTTCTTTCTTTCTGTTTTTTTTTTTTTTTAGATGGAGTCTCACCCTTTTCTGGCTGGTCTCGAACTCCTGACCTCAGGTGATCTGCTTGCCTCGGTCTTCCAAAGTGCTGGAATTACAGGCATAAACCACCATGCCAGGCTTCCCATTTTACTTTCTGCACGCTGTTTCCCTAGCAGCTCCCTCTAGGGGAGAGGTGGAA
This sequence comes from Aotus nancymaae, assembly GCF_030222135.1. Taxonomy (NCBI): domain Eukaryota; kingdom Metazoa; phylum Chordata; class Mammalia; order Primates; family Aotidae; genus Aotus; species Aotus nancymaae. The sequence continues at coordinate 56,975,380 of NW_026988415.1, read as the reverse complement.
TCTTGCAAGCAGTAGTAGGAGCACACACGAAACCCCTAACTTTCCTATACCCCAGCTCCCTCTTCCCCTTTCTGTGCTCAGATACCTGGCAGCACGAGACCGCTTGGCTATTGTCCATGCTCCCAGAATCAAGCATAAGTGCCAAATACTGCAATTGAGAAGCCAATCAATGCACCCTTTGGCAAACCCCCATTCACACCTGGCACTCCTCACTACCAATCCCTGGCACAGGGTTCCTGGACAGGAGGTGCTGTACATTTTCCAGCTTTACAATGGGGCTGTTGACAGCCATAATTAGAGAGGCATGAATTATGTGGCTATAATGCAGAGTCCTATAATTAAGGTGGGAATGAGGGGCTGGAGGCAGCCAACAGAATCTGCCTTATGAGCGTGGTTGTTGAGTCCTGTCTCCTGGGTCTGACTTTCGGTAATATGATTGAGGTACAGTAGAGGTGATTAAATGGGCTTGCCTGAGGTTCTGTACTCTGGGAAAGGTACACAGGGTGGAGTAGGGAGAAGCTACCCCAGGAGGTGATGTAGGGGTGGAAAGAAGCAGCAGAGAGGTCGTCATTGCACAGGAGCAAGGGCTGCAAAATAGTTGAACTTGTCGCTTTGGACAGGTATGATTTGTACAACCCAGGTTCAACCCTTTCCTTTCCTTTGGGTAAGGAAAAAAGGTGTGAGAGAGACAGAAAGAAAATTTGGCCATCAGCTGTTTGTCCCCCTTGACCCTCCACCTGGGATTTGCTATTGAAACCAGATGGGACCAATTTAAGTGTCCTTACTCCTGTAAGCCAAGCCCCCATTTGAGGACATCTATCGTATTCTTGTGTTCTGGGTCTCAAATAGAATTTTTAGAGAGTAAAAAAAAAAAAAGAAATTCTGGATCCTGATCTAAGAAACTGTTAATACAACCAATATGTGTAGGGCAGTAATCCAAGCTCAACTGCTTTTATAGGCTAAATATACAGTGCAAATATGGATTATGTATAAGAATATACATTACAACTGATACTTAGTGTTATTGCTATGGCATTAATAGGGCTCATGAGAACCCTGGGGAGGACATGTAGTTCCAGCAAACTTCTCATTTGTGAATGCAGCTAAATCTAATTTTGAGAAAAAAAATTTGACAATCTTTTTTCCAATTTTTTAAACACAGTAACAGTGAATGTACATGTGGATGATAATGTGAACGAACACTATCTTGATCAAAATCATTCCCCTATTCTCCTAAACGTATCTCTGCATCAGGGAAGCCAGATGACTACACACACACACACACACACACACACACACACACACCTGCTTATGACAACTAATGGTGCACACATTTTTCCAACTCTACCTTTAGTGACATTACATTGGTAGCTTTAGATTAACCATGGTGAAAGTATTTACACCATGGAAATAAGCAAAGGATACAACTCTTCTTGTTTTTTCAATACTTCTTCTGTATTTTCCAGAGACATGATTTACCAGTACAACAGTGCTATAGAGTGGGTTTGGATTAGGCAGTATCAATTTTTGGCACCTGCTATAAAATATGAGATCAACATGTTCCCAATTTATCAGAGATGATGTGTTAGTAAGAAATATTTGGATTACAAGTAACAAAATCTAACTCATATTATTATAAATAAAACAAGAAATTAATCAAGAGAACACTGATAGAGCTCATAGAATTGAGGGAATTTAGGTAGCAGGTTATGTTGGGAGAGTGAAGTGGGGTATGACCTAAATCTGCTCTAGGATCACATTATTCCTATATCAGTGGTCTGAGAGAGTAAAGAAAACCTTTTCCCCAGTTTTGTATTATATAAAACATAAGCTAAGAATTTGATTAGTCCATGTTCAGTTCCATCATAGCCCTTTAGATTAACCAATGAAACAGGAAAATGAAGCTTTGTGATCAGGTAGATATCGATCCATGGTCAGAAAGATCTGGATTACATGGAAACTAAGCAACGGACTATTAGTTGCAATCCTATTAGAATATGGTTGGAGTGATCAAAGGTCATTTTCATAATTAAAAAAGGAACTGCTCCTTCTACAAAAAATATTTGGAAGAGGAAAGTACATGATAAACAGGAACAACGTGACAAAGCAAAAATATTACAAATAGGCATTCTTTTCAGGATTAAGAAAGTGGTTATCAGTAATCCAATCATACCTATCATATTTTTTACTACTCATGGTATATAGGTTAGAACATGGAGGAAGTAAACCAGAGAAAGATTTTATTGTGCTGTATACCTGTTACACACAAAAATGTTTTTGCTTTGTATTAGTCAGGGCTCTCCAGAGAAATAGAACTGTAAGAATGTGCGTGTGTGTGTGTGTGTGTGTGTGTGTGTGTTTGTGTTTGTGTGAGAGAGAGTGTGGGCAGACAGAAACAAAAGACCTATTTCCCAGCTCAAAGAGCAAGGCAGGGGGAGTTCTCCTTTACTAGTGGAGAGTCAGCCTTTTAGTTCTATTCATGACTTCAACTGATTAGATGAGGGCCACTCATAGTAGGATTGGCAATCTGTTTTACTCAATCTACCAGTTCAAAGGTTCTTATTCAAAAATATACTCAAAGACACCCAGAATAATGTTTAAGCAAATATCAGGGTACCCCATGAGTAGTCAAGTTGACACATAAAATTAGCCATCACAATCCTTTCGCTAACCATATGCCCCCCACGCCATTTGTTTTGGCCAAAGGTAATGTCTATATATCTACTAAGGAAAGATTCCTTAAGTTCTGACTGCAATAAGCATGTGTTTTTAAGAATTGGAGTTCTGTTGCTTAAAATTAAAAAGTTTACATAAAACATATATACTGAAGTTTATCTCTTTGGTTTGGAGAATCACCTTGGCTCACTAGCAAAACTAACAATGGAGTTTATTGCAAAAAAAAATACACTAGGCAACATAATTTCACCAAATGCTATTAAATTAAAAAACCTGAAATACAAAGCAAAATATATCTCAATTGAAAGGATTCCCTCTATGAAAAATACATAATAAATATGAAAGTTCATAAATGTCAACAAAAAAGATTTCTATTTTAATTAATCTGTCTTCTGATCAGTACATCCCAGATCATTTAGTAAATGAGGATTAGAAACATAAAGTAAAAAATAAATGAAAGCAACTGAAGTTAGCAGGGCCAATATTCAAGTAATTATTTCTTCTCACATTTTAAAATAAAATGGGATTTATTTATTTATTTGCAGGGCTGATTAAAAAAAAGAAAAATATAAATATAAAATGGGATTATTTATTTGAGGGGCTGATTTTAAAAAAAGGAAATTATAATAAAATAAATTTAAGTAAAGAGAGGTCAATTATATAAGTAAATATAATATGTATACATATTTTCACTATAAAATACATTATAAATACCAAACCAAAAATATTGCTAAATCTATGTGTTATGTTTTGCTTGTGTGCACATAAGAAATGTGAAATAAAGGGTTGAACAAAGTTTATTCAGGCTGTGTAGATGAACAATGTTTAAGAGTAAGGCATTCACATGTTACTTTCTTTCAAATAAAGTTTTATTTGTTTGTTTGGTCCAAATGACCGAATTCTTTGACTGTGAAGGCATAGCTTTAATGCATTTTATACCAGATCACATCTATGGTTTTTAAAGACTCCCTATCAGGTTTAATATGCTTAGTTTATTATGCTTAGATTCTGCAAATTCATTTTGCCATAAATAGCAGCTTTTACATCTCTCCTATATCAGCCATGCATCAGGATAAACAACATGGCATAAAAGAGCAGAAGGCACAGTTAAGATGGAGTCATTATGCAAATAGGTTATGGCATGCTTTATATGAGAACGGCTTCCCTAAAGAGACCTAATGGGATGACTGACCTATAAAGCATTTAATTTGTTGTTAGCATTTCATTTAATTGTCTTGTAGTTCCTGCAGGAATAAAACTTTTAATTGTAAAAAACTTCTAAATGACGCAATGGTTAGTTTCTTTTCCTGTAACTAACAGGTTCCCTCACTGTAGAACAGAAAATTATATACCATCATTTCATAGATGTTTCTCTGGTATGGTTTTTGATCTCTGAGCTAGTAAATGGATCTAGACTAGTTATATAGATCATTTCTTAACTTGTAAGAGCTTGCTTTAGGAAATTATTGCCTTATGAATATGCGCACAATTCTATTCTATATTCATAAAAGACAGAATAAGAATGTAAAGAGGATATTAGTGTTCATTAAAATATAATAATTTTTTAACTTTATTATAGAAAGCTGTCCGTAGTAGGAAATCCATATTCTAACATTTGATCATGAATAAGATGATAAATACTTCACAAGCTAATAATGTTGTGTTTGACTGTCAATAAATAAATTATAAGGTATCAAACTTATCTCCACACACTTCTATCTACACATATTTGATTATTTAAACTTTCCTAAAAACTATTTTAGCATGTAACTCAGTGGTTCTCAAATTTACCTGAACCCTGAACCCTGGAATCACCCAGATAGCTTCAAAAAATACTTATACATGTGACACCTCAAAAGAGGAAGGTCAGAAATGTGGCCTGGACCTTGGAACTTTTGAAAGATGCACAACTAGCTTAAATGGGCAAACCCATTTAGGAAAATCTGATGTAAATAGATGTAATTACTCAAAGCCAGGTTTATTGTTACAGTTTCAATATTAGAGAAATAAGCAGTAACAATATACTTGCTGATTAGGAGCACCATTAGGCATAGCTACTATTTTTAGATGTTAATGGGAAACATACAGATGTACATATATGCACAACTTCTGAATAATATTTTTTAAACAGAGAAATAACCTCTTTAATTAATTTTTACCATATGAATACAGTAGACTAACGTGTTCAATGACACAAATAAATTCCTCAAGAATAATTTGTTGCTTCCAAAGCTACATGAGGCTTATTCTACTCTACAATAAAATGTTATTTAAAAAACAGCCACATTAAGAAGTGTTAGTTTATAAGCAAGAATACTTAAAAAGTATAAAACACAAACTAAAAGGATGGATTTTATTTTGTTCCTAGTAGCCGCAGATGTTGACATATGCCAATAGTTCATGTGTCTTCGTGAACGCTGAACAAGCACCCAAACCTGGACAGTTTTGGAAGACCGTGGTAACAAGCGATAAGGTTTTTAGTATATTAGTGATAAATTTCTAACTACCTCTCTGCAAATGTACTTCAAACCTTTGACTGACTTTGATGAGCATTAAATATGGCAGATATGGTGGCAAGTTGCTAACATGAGCTATAGGGCAATAATATAAAAATATTTAATTAGAAAAAGCCTAGAAACCATCAATGTGTCAAGACATACAAGGGCTAAAAGCACATAAGAAAATTATAAATTAATTCCGTTTAGGCAAGAAAATCCCTCAGAGGCCTAGCTATCTGGAATATTATTAGTTACTGGGGCACATTCAAGGTGAACAACTGCAACGTTGTGCCTAGGATGGGTATTTACTAAGATAATTTTCAGTGTTAAATCTGGAACAGTTTTGGGCAAAGAAAAATAGTCAACCTAAAACATTTCATCTTCTGACATTTTTCCAAAAACTTAATTACTATTTCAAAGTACATATTATTTTTTAATTTTTTTTTAATTTTAAAATAGTTTAGATCCATAGAGAAAATGCAAGGACAGTACAGAGAAGGAAAATAAATACCCTTTATACCTGATCTTCAGTTTTCCATATTACTAACATTTTACCTGAGGAACCAGACGCATGGTTGGACATACCTAAACTGTGCTTTTGTAATTGACAAATTGTTAGAGGCTAATTGTGGGTAAGTCTGATAATCAGAAAATCCAGGAGGACCACATCCGAGGGGAAGAGAGAGCACGTCATACTTAGAAGATCATAGTTTTGTTAGTATTATCTCCTTCAGTCCTACCAGAATTTCAAAAGGATTACTGAAGAAAACACCCCTCTTGATTTCCGTAGGTGGCGGGGGTGGGGGGAGGGAAGAACCCATTTTGAAATGTACCCAGTGCATTTAATTTGTCTTTAATTGGACCCTTCATGTGAAGGGTCCTAATGAAAAACGTAGGCAAGCGAGAACAGATGAGTAACATAAGTATAGAGATGGAAATTCTAAAAAAGAATAAAAAACAAATGCCAGAAATTTTTTTAAAAGCGCAACAACATTAATGCATGATTCCTTTGAAAAACTCATTAGCAGAATTGACACAGCTGAGAAAAGAATTAGGAAACTTGCTGATATGTCAATAAAAAATTTCAAAACTGAAAAGAAAAAGAAAAAAGACTAAAACTGTGGGACAACTACAAAAAGTGTACCATAAGGAATAGAAACACTAGAAAAAGAAGAAAGAGATAACAGGGGAAATATTTGAAGCAATAATAACTGAGAAAGCTCCAAAATTGATGTCAGATATAAAAGCACAAATTCAGGAGGCTCAGACAACATTAAGCAATATGAATGACAAGAAATCTACACTGAGGCATATCATACCTAAACTCCAAAAAGTGAAAGTCAAATATAAAATCTTGAAACAAGACAGATTTGGGGGAAATAACTTACCTATAGAGGAACAAGGATAAGAATTACATCAGAGTTCTCTTCAGCAACCATGTAAAGAAGTAGAGAAGGTAGTGAAATATTTAAAGTGTTGAGAGAAAAAATCCACCAATCTAAAATACTGTATCCTGAAAAATTACCATTCAACAGTGAAGAGAGAAACATACTCCCAAATTAAGTAAAAATTGAAGAAATTTGCTGCCATTTGACTTGTGTAGAAGAAATGTTATAAGAAGCTATTCAGGAAAAAAGAAAATGATATAGATTAGAAACTCATATCTACATAAAGAAAAAAAGACCATTAGTGAAGGTAAATGAAGGAAAAGTAAAACTCTTACTTCGATATCTAATACATAATAATATGTTTAAATAGCAATGACATATTTAATGTTTATAGTATATGGATAACTGAAACTTATGATGGCAGTGATATAAAGGATAAAAGAAAGGAAATACTGAGATATATCCTACCCAAAATACTTTGGAAATACTTTGTTATAAGGTCATTGCACTTCACATGAAGTAGTAGAATGTTATTTGAAAATGAATTAATTATAATTGTATCTTTCACACACTAGATCACTTGCTAACTAAGTAAATTTGGAAGTATAATTAATATGTTAAGAAAGAAGAGAAAACATATATAAAATGCTCAATTAAAACCAAATAAAGTAAATATTAGAAAAAAAGCAATAGCAGAAGACAAAACAAAAACCAAGAGAAAGAATAATGGCAACAAATAGAATAATTAACAAATATGATAGCTATTCATCCAACTATATTAATAAAGTTTTTAAACAATTAAAACACAGTGATTGCCAATGTAAACCAAGAAACAGTACCTAACTATATGTTGTCTACAAGAAATTCACTTTAAATATAAAGAGACATACAGATTAAATGTATGGAGAAAGAATTATTCTGCTAACACTAATCAAAAGATAGCTGGCCCCTTTACCACTGTTTTTGAATACCAGCTGGAAGAAGTGGAAGTAAAAATTTTTTAAAATTACCATTCACATATGAATTTCTTAAAATGAAATACTTGGGTAAAATCTAGTCAAATATGTACAATATCTGTATGACAAGAACTAAAAGGTTTGGATGAAATATACTAAAAATAAAAGAGAGCTATTACATATTCATAAATAGAAAGACTCAACAATGTCAAAATGTTAGTTCTTATCTATAGAGTCTATATATTCAGTATAACTTGATCTACAGGTTCAATGCAGTCCTAACCAAATGCCAACAAAATATCTTGTGGGTATTAGCAAATTGATATTAACTGGAAAAGACCCAGAATTTTCAAGTCAATATTGAAGAAGAACAAAATCAGAAGACTAAAACTACCTGACTTCAAGGCTTATTATAAAGCTACAGTAATCAAGATGACATGATGCGGATGAAAGAATAGACAAATAGACAAATGGAAGAGAGTAGAGAACCCAAAAATAAATCTATATACATTGATCTTGGACAAAGGAGCAAAGGCAATACAATAGAGAAAATATTTTTATAACAAATTATGTGGAAACAGATTGACATCCATATGCAAAAAATCAATCTAGACACAGTTAATTTCTAAAAAATGAATCATAATCTTACATGTAAAGTGCAAAACTATAAAACTCCTAGAACGTAACACACAAATAAATCTAGGTGACCCTGGTTATAGCAATGATTTTTTAGATGCAGTTCAAAAGGCATGGCCCATGATAGTTGATAAATAGTTGATAAAGTTGATAAAGTGAGTTTTATTAAAAGTAAAAACTCTGTTCTGTGAAAGACAATATCAAGAAAACGAGAAGACAAGCTACTAAATAGGAGAAAATATTTCCAAAAGACAGCTGATAAAAAGCTGAAAAACACACAAAGAACACTTAAAATTAAATAGTAATAAATCAAAGAATCTGATTAAAAAATGGGTAAAAGGCCTAAACAAATACCTGACAAAAACAGATGCTATGGTAAATAAGCATATGAAATGGTGATCAACATCATATGTCATTAAGGAACTGCAAATTATAATCACAATGAGATACCATCATGCAGTTATTACAATAGTCAAAATTCAACATACTAACAACCACAAATGTTTATGATGATGTGAATAAAAATAAACTATCATTTCTTACTAGTGTAATATGGTACAACCACCTTGGAATACATTTTGGTAGTATTTTTACAAAATTAAAGAAACATACTCTTACTACACTATGCAGCACTCTTGTTTCTTGTTATTTACCCAAATGCATTGAAATCTCATGTTCAAGAAAAAATCTGCACACCAATATTTATAGCAGCTTCACTCATATGTGCTAATGCTTGGAAATGACCAGGATGTATTTCAATAGGTGACTGGATAAGTAAGCTATGGTACATTCAAATAATGAAGTCAGTGCTTAAAAAAAATAAGCTGTAAAGCCATACGAAAACACAGACGAAACTTAAATATTTGTTACTCAGTGAAACAAGCCAATCTGAAAAGTCTCTTTACTGTATTTTCACAACTATAGGACATTTATTCTGGAAATGCAAAAACTATGGAGACAGTCAAAAGTTGCTGAGAAGAGGGAAAAAAGAGACAGGGCACAGAGATTTTTCAGGACACTGAAAATATGTATGATACAACAGTTGTGAATACGTGTCATCATATATTTGTCAAAACCCATAGAATGTACAAAACCAAATGCGAACACTAAAGTAAACTACAGACTCTGGGAGACAATGATGTGCCAACATGTATCACGGTAGTACGGGGATTTCAGTTATAGGTGAGGTTGTACATGTTTTCAGACTAGGAGTGTATGGAAACATACTGTACTTTAACAAAATTTTGCTTTGAGCCTAAAACTGCTCTAAAATAAAGTTTATCAATTAAAAAAATTAAGAAAGCTGGAGGAGCCATGTCTATAGACAGAGCAGATTTCAGAGCGAGGAAATGTATCTGGGACAAAGGAGGGCATTACGTAATGATGAAAGGGTAAATTCTTCAAAAAGACATAACAGGCTTTAATGGATATGTGCCTAACAACGTGTTGAAAAATATTGCACAAAATCAGACAGACATGCATGGATAAATAGATAAATCCACTCTTACACTTAAATACTTCACCGCTTCTCTCAATAATTGACAGCTCCAGCAGGTAGAGAATCAGTAAGAACATAGTTAAACTTTAATAAAACCAACAATAAGCTGGCAAGACTTGGCTTTGAGACATACTATAACACTATAATAATGAAGATAATGTAGTATTGATGAAAGAATAGACAAATAGACCAATAGAAAACAATGAAGAACCCAGAAATAGGCCTACATAAATATAATGGATCATACACCCAAATGTAAAACAAAATTATAAAACTCCTAGACAATAACATGCATGTCCATGTGTCTGATGTCTTTTTTCTCTACCCTTCATTTACTGTGTATTTTTCATTAAGTGAATATTTTCAAATGTAGCATTTTAACTTATTTAATGATATGTTCACTGTACTTCTTTGAATAATTTTCTTATTGGTCACTCTAGGGCTTATCATATGCATCCTAACATGTCAGAATCAGCTTCAGATTTATACTAACAATTCTAATGAAATATTGAAACATTACATCTATATAACTATTATTTTCCCTCTTTTAGGATTATTAATTACTATATATAAATTTTACAACAATACATAGTGGTAATTATTACTTTCTATAATTTTACATCTTTTAAAAAAGCTGAGAGAAGAAAGAATAGCAAGTGTATATTTATACCTTTTGTTAAATTGAGATTTACCATTTCTGATGATCTCTATTTGTTCTCATGAATTTGAATTACCATCCAGTATGATTTCCTTAGGCCAATACAATTTGCTCCCACCGACTTCATTAATGGTATTATTGGCAAACATAGTATATTTCTACATATCATGTTCCTAATAATGCATTTTGTTGTATACACCTGTTTCCTTTTCTTTTTTTAAAATTGTACTTTAAGTTCTGGGGTACACGTGCAGATCTTTCAGGATTGTTGCATAGGTGCACACATGCCATGGTGGTTTGCTGTCTCCATCCCGCCATCACCTACATCAGGCATTTCTCCCAATGTTATCCCTCTCCACCTCCCACCCCCCACTGTCCCTCCCCTAGTCCCCCAACCCCCAACAGACCCCAGTGTGTGATGTTCCCCTCCTTGTGCCCATGTGTTTTCATTGTTCAACACCTGCCTATGAGTGAGAACATGTGGTATACACCTGTTTTATAAAATTAGTTATGAGAAAAAAAAAGAAATGTTCATTTATATCATATATAATTATATAATTACTTTTATCTCTGTTCTTTTTTTAAAAAAAATACTTACATTATCATCTTGTCATTTGCTTTTAGCCTAAAGAACTTCTGCTAGTATTTTCTGAAAGACTTACCTTATAGCAACACATTCTTTTTTTTGTTCTGGAATTGTCTTTATATTTCTTTATTTATGAAAGCGTGCTCTGCTGGAAATAGGATTCTTGATTGACAGGCTTTTGTCTTTCAGTATTTTGATTATATTATTCCACTACTTTTTGAACTCTATTATTATTTCTGTTGAAAATTCAGCTGTTTTTCTTACTGGTGTTCCCTTATAAGTAATGAGTCATTTTTCTCTTGCTGCTGTCAATGTTTTTCCATCGTGTTTGACTTTCTGAATTTTACTGTGATTTGTCTCTTTGTGAATTTGTGCATATATCTTTCTTGGAGTTCATTCACATTCCTGAATATGTAAATTAGTGTTTTACAAATAAACTTGGGAAAGAAACTTCAGCCATTAATCTCTTGAATATTTTTTTCTTCACCTTTTTATCTCCTTTCTCCTTCTGGTTAACCCATTGTATATATATTGGTGCACATAATACTGTACACATTTTTCTGAGGCTCTGTTCACTTTTCTTCCTTTATTTTTTTCTCTCTAGTATTTCACTTACATAATCTCAATTTATCTATCTGCAAGTTGCTAATTCTTTCTTTTTCTAATTTAAATTAACAGTTGAACCTCTTCATTGGATTTCCATTTTAGTCATTTGGATTTTCATTTCAATTGTATTTTTCAACCTCAGAACCTCTGTTCAAATATTAAATTATTTTTTTTCTGGGTTCTCACATCTGCTAGGGCCTTTATCACTCAGCTTGGGTCCTGTTCCCACCGTTTCATGTTCTCTGCTCCAGGATACCCTGGTTGACTTTGCTGCAGCCTCTGTCACGCTGTGAATTGCAGGTACTAAGAGATCCATAAGGATGATGAGACTCCAGAAGCTGGGAAATTTCTCTGTTTCCCTGTGACCTGTGCATATGGAAATAATCATAAATATGATGCCAGGACACCCTGAAATATGGGAAATGTGGTGCCAAGATGGCCAACTAGACATGGACAGGAAGAGCTTCTCCCACTGAGACCAGAAGACATAAAAACATCCTGGTGCTTGGCAACTCTATGCAAGTTTCCAAGCTGGGGAAGTGAAAGTGTATGGAGTGGCTCACTCTCACCATGGATCTCCAGAATGCTAGTGGCAGGAAACCCCATGATTCCCACAGACTAAGCTGCAAGAGTGACCTGCCCAGAGAGTTGATAGAGACAGAACTCCAGCATGCATGGAGCCCAGAGACTTGATGCAGGAAGGGCTGCAGTAAAGTACGGCCATGGGTACCCATCCCCTATGGCTTGGCATACTCTTCTAGGTGGTTTTGGCCTTTGTTGGCTGCCATGCCTAGACAGAGAAGGGTTATATTGACTGTGGGAAAAGTCCAGTCTTATCTGACCATCCCCATGTCTGCTGACCTGTCCCGGGATTCCTCCCTGTCTGCACCTGATTGCAGCATGGCTTCAGCTACCCAGCCTAGGCACTTGCCAGTGGTCATAATGTCCACCTAACACTTGGAAAGCTTCCACAGGCAGAGTCCTACTGATGGGAAACTGCCCACAATCGTCCATGCTGTTTTTCTGGTAAACTCAACCACAGCCTCACCTTGTTGCTTCACTGACACGTGTATGCTAAACCCACTGCCACGCTGCTACTGGTGAACACATGCACAGGACCTGCTACCGTCCTGCCAAAATGCATTTACTGGTAACTCCCATCAGAGTATAGTTGCTATTGGACGGGGAACAACTCAGCCTTACTAGTGCAACAGGTACTTAACCTCAGGGATCCAGAAAAAAAAGCCATACATCTTACCTCAGCCCACCAGAATTAAAGATTGCAAACCAGGAGTGCCGAGTTGAGCATTGACCTGCTGAAATTATCCAGAATTGGAGCTAATCAACTAAATCCAACTCACACTACAGTCAAATCCTAAGGCATCAAAGAATATAAAAGCAAAAAGCCCCAACAAAAGGACAGCCACTTAAAGATAAAAGAAACATTACCCCATGCAGATAAGAAATAACCAGTACGAGAAATCTGGCAATCCAAAAGCTAGAGAGTCTTCTTACCTCCAAGCAACTCCACTAGCTTCCCAGCAATGATTCTTAACCAGACTGAAATGGCTAAAATGACAGGTATAGAATTTAAAATTTGGATGGCAACAAAGATCACTAAGATTTAGGAGACACTTGAAACCCAACTCAAGGAATCTAAGGATCCCAGTCAAATAATACAAGAGATAAAAGATGAAATAGTCATTTTAAGAAAGACACAAACTGTTCTTCTAGAGCTAAAAACTCACTAGAAGAATTTCATATTACAATCAGAAGTATTAACAGCAGGACAGACTAAGAGGAGGAAGGATTCTGAGAGCACAGAGACTCTTTCTTTGAATCAACTTAGACAAAAAAAAGGATTTTAAAATATGAACAAAATCTTCAAAAAAATCAGATTATATAGAGACCAAACTTATGACTAATTGGAATCCCAGAAATCGGGGAAAAGGGAACGAGCAACTAGAAAAACATATTAGAGGATAATGTCCACAAAATTTTCCCCAACCTCACTACAGAGGTTGACATTTAAATTTAGGAAATTAATAGAGCTCTTGTGAGATACTACACAACACAACTATCTCCAAGACACAGGTATCAGATTCTCCAAGGTCAATGTGAAAGAAAATATAATAAAGAGGCTAAAGAAAAGAGGCCGGTCATTTACAAAAGGAACCCCATCAGGCTTAATAGCAGAGTTTTAAGAAAAAAATATTTCAAATCAGAAGAGATTGGAGACTTATATTTAGCATGCTTATAAGAAAGAACTTCAAACAAAGAATTTCAGATGCAGCCAAACTCATCTTTATAAAAGAAAAATAAAACACTTTTCAGAAAAGCAGCACCACTAAGGGAGTTCATTACCACAAGGCCTGCCTTACAAGAGGTCCTTAAGGGAGTACTCAACATAGAAACAAAAGATAATTACCCGCCACCAAAAATCACATTCAAGTACATAGACCACTGACTCCATAAAGCAACTATACAACCAAGTTTACATAACAACCAACAAATAACCTAATGCTAGGATCAAATCCTCACATGTCAATATTACCTTAAACATAAATAGGCCAAATGGGTCACTTAAAAGGCTCAGAGTAGCAAGTTGGATAAATAAGCAAGAGTCAACTTATATACAGCTAGTGGGAATGTAAATTAGTTCAGCCACTGTGGAGAGCAGGTTGGAGAATTTTCAAATAAATTACAAGAGAATTAAAATTCAATCAAGCAATCCCATAATTGAGTATATACCCAAAGGAATATAAATCATTCTACCATAAAAACACATGTGTGTATGTGGTCATTGAAGCACTTTTCACAAGAACAAAGACATGGAATTGACCTGGATGCCCACCAATGGTGAACTGGATAAAGAAAATGTGATAAATATACACTATGGAATATGCAGCCATATAAAAGAATGAAATAATGTCCTTTGTAGCAACATGGATGGAGTTTGAGGCCTTATCCTAAGCAAATTCACACAGAAACAATAAACCAAATACCACATGATCTCACTTTTAAGTGGGAGCAAAACATTGATTATACATGGAAGCAAAGACGGGAATAATAGACACTGGGACTTACTTGATTGGTGGAGGGTGGTAGGAGAGTGAGCACTGAAAACTATGCATCCAGTATTATGCTCACTACCTGGGTGATGCAATCATTTGTGCACTAAACCCTAGCAACACACAACTAGCCACGTAACAAGCCAGCACATGTACCCCCAAATCTAAAATAAAATTTGCCAGGAAAAAAATAAAAATAACAACATCAAAAACTTTTAAAATATATTTTTTGATATTGTGTATTTGGAATGACATGGACATGGTCATCCAAACTTTACTTCACTAATCACAGTTTTCTTTATTCATATGAAAGTATTTATAATGGCAACTTATAAGGCTTTCTTAAATCTGACATTTGCTTCTAATTGCAGGAAGTTTCTCTCACTCTCCTCCATTTGGAATGAGTCATGCTTTTCTTTTTTTTTCCATGGCTGGTAACTTTGTTTTTGGAAACTGGACACTTTGGAGAATATATTGTAGTAACTTTGAGTACCAGTCCCTATCACCACAGGGCTGCTTGTTATTGTTATTTGCTTCTTAATTTTGCTTCTTAATTTGTTTAGTGGTACTCTGGATTATTTTGGGTCTGAGGAGTCCAGGTACTGGTTAAAGACTGAGCGTAATTTTTTGAACCCTATGAGAGACAATCATGAATTGTTTAACTGGCAAGCCTCACTGGAGAAAGCTGTCTTTCTCATACCAGACTTAGTGCACAGCCAGAGCATTGCAGTCTCTGAAGGAAGTTTATTAAACTCAAGCCCCTATATGCAGCCTTTCTTTACACATATTTGTATCCTAGCTCAAGCTCATTTATCCAGGACTTTCTTTATCTGGAGCCTTCTTCTAAAGGTTTTTAGATGTGTCCATCAAGGCCTCCTTATTATAGGCGGGGAGGAAAGAGAGCAACCTTGGAGATACTTTTCTTTAATCTGACTCAGTGGTCATTAATTTTCACTCCAATCATCCCCCTTTCTGGCACAGAATCCGTAAAAATGCAAGATCCTTTTATTTTCAACTTCCTTAACAGTGAGATAACTGGTCCCTCAACTAGTATGTCATTCTATGTGAAAAAAGCAAACAAAGGGGAAGTCAGCATATTTTCTGCTTTTAGCCTCCTGCTTGTCATACAGTAAATGATTAAAGGCTTAATTATTAGTTTCATTTTTGGTTTGTTATTTTAATCTGTTACTTGGACACATGGCAACTCAACGGACTCACTCTCTCCTGCTCAGCTGAGCTCTTGATGTACCTTCTTTATCAACCTGAAAACTTCTTTATCAACTGAAACTATAGTGTTGTGTCTGATATTACTCCTCAGGAGACACAGCCTTGTGTAGGCCCATATTCTGTCTGGGAAAAGAGTGGTTTTGGCTGGGATCTTTAACTGTTTCTTTCTTAGATCACACCCAGCTGTTTAGCTCCACTAAATACTGACTGATTGGTCTGAGTTATTCAGTAATATTGTAGGGCATAAATTGCTCTTCAGACTAACAAAACCTAATTCAGACTACTTTGAAGAAGTACTTTCAAAGACACTGTTTTCCTCTAAGTAATAAGTCTTAACTAATTAATATTAATCTAAACTAATAACGTAATGATATAGTATTTCCTCAAGCAATGTCTGTATTTTACCAATCATTTTCTGAAGTTACCTTGCTTTATTCAAGATTATTATATGTTCTGATCTATTTCTAGGGTTCCAGGGACACTTTCTTTTAGCTCACATCATATAAGCTAGAGTCCACATTTGGGTCTTGACTTCTGATCAGCATTGATTATCATTGATTTTAATTTTCTTCTCTGGTTGTTTTGAATTATAAAAGAAGAACCATGTACATTATGGGTGGTAATCTTGAGTAACGTCTGTTTTCACAAATGATGTTTCTTATTATATTGTATTGAAAACCCTCATGGTGGACATTTAGATGGAAATATAAATACATTATTTCACTATTCTCTAATAATAGTTAAATACCGTAATTTTTCATTTGAATTTTTCATGCATGTAATAAAGATTCCACGTAGAGTATCTCATATATTTTACTTATGTTGGTTTGTACCTGTTTATTTCCTCTTCAAGAATTTGCCACTGTTGATCTGTTAATTATTAAGTCCTTTTTAATGTACACTTATTTTCATGTTTTATAAACAGTTTATGCTTTTCATAGCACAGTAAAAATATGTGTAATTATATTCTAACTTCTTAAGAATGTAGAACC
The DNA here is from genome assembly GCF_030222135.1 of Aotus nancymaae. Lineage (NCBI taxonomy): Eukaryota > Metazoa > Chordata > Mammalia > Primates > Aotidae > Aotus > Aotus nancymaae. The sequence goes on along the minus strand of NW_026988415.1, from coordinate 56,958,588 downwards.
AAAATCATGACAATTAGGAAGCAATTTCACTAATTTCAACAAGTGAAGCAGCAATAGTGTAAGTTAAACGTCATATTTTTTATTCCCAGATGCTAACAGATGTTAGCAGTCATGGAATAAAAGAGTTATCTGTTGTTGTTTATAAAAGAACGCTCCTTTTTGAGAAGACATATTGACATAACCAAGACTAGAAATATCATTATGGTTTATTTTAAAACATATAATACAAAAATAAAAGCACCTGCTAAAATGCTAGTCTTCCAAAAATGAACATTTTGGGACAAAAGTTTATTTGGATAAAGTTACTGGGATAAAGTTTATAGTTTGCCAATTTTATCTCTGGAAGTGCTAAACTTCAATAAAATATTTTGAACTCATGATTTTCAATTCATTTTTGCACTCTTTATTTAATTTGATTATTATAATCCTGGGATGATGGTCATTATCTACATGGCACAAATTTTAAAAAATAATAAAAAAACTTTATAAAATTTCTACCTAGAGTGGAATCCAGCCTTTTCATGCTTTGTCTCATGTTCCTTCTTGCATACATTTAAATGTTTCCCAAATTATTTCATAATTGAGAAAATACATCTCTAGTGTTCTTCGGGTGTGTCACTTTTGCACATAGCACACCATAAAGTATTTACCTTTATGTTTACATAAGTATATAGAGAGAGAGGGAGAGAGAGAAATTATAAAATATATACCAAAATGAAATAGTTTCTGCATGTTCGGTTTACAATTTATTGAACATAGAACTGACATGCAGAAGGAGACCTAAACATCATTATGAATGAAATATCATAGTTACCTTTATTGTGTATCTTAACAGTTTCTATTTTCTTTCTATGTATTTATTTACCTGTATGTTTATATTTATGTCCATGAGATATATATAAGATGCATATAAAGTGATACTACTTGTTCTTTAAAAACATATACTTCCTTTTCTTTCCATTGTACACACATAGACACATGTATACACATACAAGTATATTCAATCAATAGAATGAGAGTAATATTTAGGACAATAAATTTTTACTTAATAATACTGTATCGTCTACTGAAAGAATCAATCATGTTCAAAGATAATTAAACTATTTTCATAGATGCAATAAATTAGTAAAGCAGCAATACACTAACACAGTTCTTAAGTAATCCAAACTGACCGTGAATTAAAATTAAAAACAGAAAAACGCCTGCCTATGAGTGAGAACGTTTTTCTGTTTTTAATTTTAATTCACAGGGAGTGGAGCACAACACACTGGGGTCTGTTGGGGGGAAATAGGGGAGGGACAGTGCGGGGTGGGGAATTGGGGAGAGATAGCATGGGGAGAAATGCCAGATATAGGTGATGGAGAGGAAGGCAGCAAATCACACTGCCACGTATGCACCTATGCAACAATCTTGCATGTTCTTCACATGTACCCCAAAACCTAAAATGCAATTTAAAAAAAACAGAAAAAAATTATTATTTTAAGTATTGTAGATAACACAAAATAAATAATAGGAATTCATGCAAATGTTAATATAGACAAAAAACATAAGGCAAATATAAAATCTACATTTGAAATTTGTTAAAGTAGATTTTTATTGTGGTTTCATATATATATATACATATAAATATAATACATTTACCATTTTAGCTATTTTTAGGTGTACAGTCAGTGCTATTTAGTACATTAACATTATTGAGCAAACATCAACACTGTTCATCTCTATAATTTTTGTGTTTTTACAAACTTGCAACCTATTAAACAATAACTCTCTAATTCACCTCTCTGCAGTTTCTTCAACCACCATTCTATTATGTTTCTATGAATTTGATCACTCTATGCATTTTGTAAAAGAAGAATCATACAATGTTTGTTTTTCTTGTGTGTCTATTAATTTTACTTAGTGTAACATCTGTAAAATTCACCCGTGCTGTGGCATGTATCAGAATTTCATTTCTTTTAAGCCTGAACAATATTCAATAGTATTCTATTTTATGTATACCAAAAATGTATACCACATTTTGCTTATCCATTTATCTTTAAATGAAAATTTGGGTTGTTTTTACTTTTTGGCCTTTATGAAAAATGCCACTATGTTAATGGGTATAGAAATATCTGTTCAAATGTTTGCTTTGAATAGTTTTGGATATAAACCTAGGAGTAAAATTGCTGAATCATAAACTTCATGAGGAAGGGCCAGACTAAGTTCCACAGTGGCTGCAACATTTTACATCCTACCAGCAATGCCCAAAGTAACAATTTCTCCACATCCTTAACAACATTTTGTTATTTTCTGTTTTTGATTGTTTTTTATAAAACACATTTTTACTTTATGTGCTATTTAATCTCATTGATGTGTTGATTTATGTTTTACGAATGATTAGTGACGATAATTATATTTCTACGTGCTTGTTGACAATTTGCATACTTTCTTTGAAAAAAAATCTATTTAAGTCTTTAGCTCATTTTTAAATTGACTTGTTTGATTTGTTGTTGTTGAGTTGTAGGGATATTTTATATTTTCTGGATATTAATCCCTTACAAGGTAAATAATTTGCAAATATTTTCTCCCATTCTTTGGTTGCCTTTGCATTCCCTCCACAGTGTTCTTTGATGCAGAAAACTTTTTAACTTAGTAAAGCATTATTTATTCATTTTCTTTTCTTTGGTTCCCTGAGCATTTGCTGTCTTGTCCAAGGATGTATTTCCAAATCTAATGTCATGAAGCATTCCTCTTATATTTTCTTCTAAGCATTTTATAATTTTAGCTATTAAATTTAGATCTTTAATCTATTTTCAGTTAATTTTTGTATGTTATAAGGTAAGGTGCAATTTTTTTCTTTTGCATGTGGGTATTCAATTTTACAAAAAGCATTTCTTGAAAATACTCTCTCCCATTAAGATCTTGGTACACATGTTGGAAAGCATTTGATGGTATACTTAAGAGCTTTTCTATGTTTTTTTTTTTAATTTTATTACATTGGTAAATGTTAAATACGTTAAGAAGTTCCTTTTCGCCAGGCACGGTGGCTCACGCCTGTAATCCCAGCACTTTGGGAGGCCGAGGCGGGTGGATCACAAGGTCAAGAGATCGAGACCATACTGGTCAACGTGGTGAATCCCCGTCTCTACTAAAAATACAAAAAATTAGCTGGGCATGGTGGCACATGCCTGTAATCCCAGCTACTCAGGAGGCTGAGGCAGGAGAATTGCCTGAACCCAGGAGGCGGAGGTTGTGGTGAGCCAAGATCGCACCATTGCACTCCAGCCTGGGTAACAAGGGCGAAACTCCGTCCCAAAAAAAAAAAAAAGAAGTTCTTTTTCAAAGGTTTGGCTTGTTTAGTTTCCTTGTCCTTTGTTCCCCACTCTCAAGGTCAGACTTCTGTGTTCTTTGTGCCTCACTGACCTGATTTCAGAAAATAACTTTCCCACTGATCCTAATCTATAGAGCCCACATCTGATACTCACTCTGTAAATTATCCCTCCAGCTGCAAAGGCTCTTCCTGCCAAAACTGCCCTTCCTCATAGTGTAATCCACCCTGCACTCTTCAAATTAGCCAATCAGGTTCAGCTTAGATTGTGCGGTCCAACTCCAGCCAATGGAGGCAGGATACAGTAGTAGAAACAAACTGCACTGGGAATAAAAATCCCTTTTCTTTCTTTGTTCAGTATGCTCTCCTGGTGACCAGACCTGCAAGCAGCACCCTTCTGCAGAAGTAAATTTGCCCTGCTGAGAAATTCTTTGAGTGATCATTTTCTTTGTGAAGCTGAGGTTTTATTTCCAACAGTAAATATTCCTCTTCATGCCAGCACTACAATGCTTTCTTTAGTGTAACATTGTAAAAAGATTTAAATTGAAGTGTAAGTCCTCTGACTTTGTTCTTCATTTTCCAGATTTTTTTTTTTTTTTTTTTTTTTTTGGCTAGTTGAGTTCCCTTGAGATTCCATATAAATTTGGGATTGAATTTTTGCATGTCTTCAAAATCACTGTTTTGTATGTTGACACTGATTGCATTGAATTTGTAAATTTCTTTGGCTAGTATTGACATCTTAAGAATATTAAATATTTCAATTTTTTAACTCAAGATGTCTCTCCATTTATTATATCTCTCTTAGTTTCCTTCAACAATGCTTTGTAGTTTTCAGTGCATAAGTTTTTCACTTTCACAGGTAAATTAATCCTTAAGTATTTTATATTGCAAATTGAACTGTTTTCTTAATTTCCTTTTCAGAATTTCCATTGATTTTGTAAGGGAATGCAACTAATTCTTGTGTGTTGATTTTGCATTCTGCAACGTTTGTCTATTATTTCTAAGACTGTGGTGAAGTATTTAGGGCTTGCTTTGTATGAGTACATGTCATGTGCAAACAGAAACAATTTGACCACAACAAAGTTAAATTTGACTTCAACCTTTCTAGTTTGGATGCCTTTAATTTTTTTTCCTTCCCAATTAATGTGGATATAGCTTCTAATATTATGTGGAATAGTAGTGGCAAAATCAGTTGTCATTTTCTGTTTCTAAATTTAAATTAAAAGATTTAGTCCATCATCATTGAGTATAAGATGTTTTCTTGATTTTTTTTATATAGGACTTTTATTTTTTTGAGACTTTTTTTTTATATTCCCAGTTGCTTAAGTGTTTTTATCATATAAGAGCCAAGATGCCCAACCAGATGCAGCCAGGAAGAATTTCACCCTATTAAAATGCCAGGCCATTAAGAAGACTAAGACACTCTCAGCAGATCTTCAGAAGGAAGGCATTGAGAGTGGACAGAGAGAAGACACAGACCTTGGACTGAAGGAAAAGGAAACTGGAAACGCTGTACAGGGTTGCTGAGTACCAGGACTTATTCCTGAACCTGAGTGGTTCCTGCGGGAGGGGTGAAGTAAATTGGCATAGTGTGACCCACTCTCTTCATAGACCTCTGGAATCCTAGATGCAAGAGAATCCATGACCCCCATGGACATTTTAACTGTCAGGGAGAGCTGCCTGGAAAGTTGACAGGGACAGGACCCCATCCTGTGTGGAGTCCAGCGGGCTTGGTTTGAAAACCATTTCACTGAAGCAAACCAGGGATGTCCATTTCCCAAGACTCACCACACTCCTCCATGTGGCTATAAACTTTTTTGACTGTAGAACTTGGACAGAGAGGGACTGTCTTGACCATGGGGTGGGACTACTCTTATCTGAGTATCACCCAGTCTGCCAGCCACTCCTGGGGTCCCGGACTGGCCATGCCTAATTATAGCACAGCCTTGGATTCCCAACAGTTGTTCTTCCTGGTAGCTGCCACCATAACTCCTTAGCTGGCAGATTCCAACTAACAGAGAAGAGTTTCTGCAGGTGGATTTCCACTGGCACACACCTACATGTAGCTGCCTGCCACTGTTTTGCAGGCACACACTCATTCACAGCCTATCCCCACCACTTTGCTGGTGCACACTCACCTACAGCCTCTTACAGCTGCTTTGCTGTGGTGATCACACATGCGAACCTCACCATCCTGCTATCACCAGAGCACATTCATGAGCAGATATCACTGCCCTGCCACTGTCAGCATAATAACAAATGTAGATTCCACTACCTCACCACTGCTGAGTGCGAGCACACACACACATACCCCACAGTGTTGCCACAGCATCACCAGTATATGCATGCAGACTCTGCCTCCACTAACCTAATGAAGCACATCTGACAGCACCTGACATTGGTGTCTTGTTGCCAGCAAACAAGAAACACATTATCCCCTCCAGCACAGTAGATTCTTAATCCTGAGGTGTCGTAGAACAAAGCCACAAGCTTGGACCTAGCCAAACAGGGTTATAACAGACAGCCAGCCCATGCCTGCTGAGCTGAGCCTTGTTCCACTGAAATTGTCCATAAATAATGTCAGTTGACTGAACCTAATTTTCATTGCAGTCAAATCTTTAAGAGCATCAAAGAACATAAAAACCAAAAGCACCATTCAAAGGACAGCAGCGTTAATGATTTAAGAATTATTAGCCCACACAGATGGAAAGAAACAGCATAAAAAATCTGGCAACTCAAAAAGCCAGAGGGTCTTCTTACTTCCAAATGTCCACACTAGTTCTGCACCAATAGTTCTCAATAATGCTGGGATGGCTGAAACAACAGACGTAGAATTCAGTATCTGGATGGCAATGAAGCTCATTGAGATTCAATAGAATGTTAAAATTCAATCCATGAAAACTAAGTAATTCAGTAAAACAATATAAGACTTGAAAGTTGAAATATATATTCTAAGAAAGAACCAACCTAATCTTCTAGAGCTAAAAAGAATCACCACAAGAATTACATAATACAATCAGAAGTATTAATGGTAGAACAGAAGGCCAAGTTGAGAAAAAAATCTTAGAGTTTGAAGATAGGTTCTTTAAATCAACTCAGTCAGATAAAATAAAGAAAAAAGAATAAAAAGAATGTACAAAACATCTTAAGAAATATGGTATTATTATTTCTTATTATGTAAAAACAACAAATCTATAACTTATTACCATTCCCTGAAAGGAGGGAGAAAAAGAAAGCAAATTGGAAAATATATTTGAGGATATTGTTCATGAAAATATTTTCAACCTCATTACAGTGGACAACATTTAAATTCCAGAAATTAAGAGAACCTCTGTGAGATACTATACAAGATGACAGGCCACAAGACACACAGTCATCAGATTCTCTAAAGTCGATATAAAAGAAAAAATATTAAAGAAAGCTAGAGAGAAGGGGCAGGTCACCTACAAAAGGAACCACATCAGGCTAACAGTGTTTCAGCAGACATCCTATAAGCCAGAAGAGATTGCAGGCTTATACTCCGCATCCTTAACAAAAAACAAAATTCCAAATGACAATTTTATATTCAGTCAAACTAAGCTTCATAAGCAAAAGAGAAAAAGACATGTTTTACACAAGCAAATTCTAAGGGATGCTATTACCAGGCCTGCCCTAAAAGAGTTACTTAAGGGAGCACTAAACATGAAAATGAAAGACCATTACCAGATACCACAAAAACAAACTTAAGTACATAGAACATTAATACCATAAAGAAACTATGCAATCAAGTCTACATAACAACCAGTTAACAACACGATGATATAACCAAGTCTTCACATATAAAAAAAATAACCTTGAACATAAATGGGCTAAATACATGTGTTAGACTGTTCTTGAACTGCTATAGAAGAAAGTCTGAGACTGGGCAACTTATACAGAATGGAGGTAAGATTGACTTATGGTTCTGCAGGATGTACAATCATGGCTTCAGCATCTGTTTGGTTATGGGGATTCCTCAGGGTGCTTTTAGACATGGGATAAGGCAAAGTGGGAGAAGGCACATCACATGGCAAAAACAGCAGCAAGGTGGGGTCGGGGAGTGGAGGTGCCACAAATCTTCACATAACCAGATCTCATGACAACTCATTCACTATTCTGACGATATCACCATGGGGATGGCACTAAACCATTTATGAGGGATACACCTTCATGATGCAAACATCTTCTATCAGATCATACTTTCAACATTGGAGATTAAATTTCATTAAGAGATTTGGTGGAGACATATATCCAAACTATATTATTCCACCTCTGGCCTCACAAATTTCATATCTTTCTCATGTTGCAGAATACAACTATGCTTTTTCAATAATCCCAAAAGTCTTAACTCATTCCACATTTAACTCAAAAGTTATAAGTCCAAGTCCAAAGTCTCATCTCAGACAAGGCAGGTCCCTTCCACCTATGAGCCTATAAAATCAAAAAACAGGTATTTACTTCCAAGGTACAATGGGAGTACAGGCATTGGGTATACATTCCTATTGCAAAAGGGAGAAATCAGCCGAAAACGTGGTTACAGGCCACACACAAGTCTGAAACCCAGCAGGGAAGTCATTAAACCTTGAAGCTCCAAAATAATCTTATTTGCCACTATATCCACATCCAGGGCACACTGGTGCAAGAAGTGGGATCCCAAGGCCTTGGGAAGCTCTGCTTCTGTGGCATTTCAGGGTACAGAACCTGCAGCTTCTCTTAATGGTTGAAGTTGAGTGCCTTTGGCTTTTCCAGGTCCAAGGTGCAAGCTGCTGGTGGATCTACCATTCTGGATTGTTGATTGCTTGGTCTGACTCGCAGACTCTGTCCAAGTGACAGATGAAAGGAGTTCACAGACACAGGTGTTTTGCCTGTGAGAGTGCGGTTAGGGCACCCCATAGCTTACAGACCTGGAAGAGGGAGTCCAGCCGTGCAGCCTCAATATGCTGGAGATGCTCATATTTATTTTAGAAAAGATTTAATAACAAAAGTCTTTAGCAAACACCATTTGTGGGTAATTAACATTGCCAATCCCCCGAGTAGAGAGCAGTAATGTGTGCAAATGATCAAAGGTTGGTTTCTGGGAAAATAAGTAAATCAACTTACCTAGATAAATTCCTTTACACTCTCTTGTAACCTGCCCTTTGCCCTAGCCCCAAGGTAAGAGGATTTAGCTGCCTTTAGCCATAATCCTTTCCAGAGGCTTTTGCAAAGCCTCTTGGCCTTCCAAGAAGGTTTGCATCTTTCCTATAATCTCTCCCACCATTCTGACCAATCTCCTACAGTTGATGATGGTGGCTTTCTTCACACAGTTCCTCTAGTGAGTGTCCCATATAAAAATGTGTCTCTAACTTCATATTTTCCCTTGGCACTGCCCCTAGTAAAGTATCTCTATGAAGGCTCTTCAGAAGTAATAGGCTTCTGACTAGGAATGCAGGCTCTATGTAGAGGCTGTCAAACCTCCTTCACTCTTGTACTCAGCATGCATACAGGCTTAACACAACATGGAAGCCACATAAGCTTAGAGCTTGCACCCTCTGAAGCAGAAGCTTGAATCATACCTAGGGCTTTCTGGGACGAAGCTAGAATCAGTGAGGCCAAGATATGAGAAGCAATCTTCTGGTGTGGGACAGGGCAGTGGTTTCCTGTTTATGGCCCATGAAATCATCCTTTTTTCCTAGTGATAGTAAGGGTGAGCTGGAAGACGTCTGAATTGCCTTGGAGGTTACCACCTCAGCTATAAGCATATGGCTCTTTTTAGTCATGCAAATACTTTTATCAAGTGGTTGCTCTGCAACCCACTTGGATTTCTCTACTAATAATGCTTTTTTTCTCTCTCTCTGCTACAAAGTCAGGCTACAAATTTATCAAGTGTATCTACTCTACTTCATTTGTAAATATAAGTTTTAACTTTAAGTAAATTATTTGTTCCCAAATCTGAGTGTATGCTGTTAGAATCAGCCATTGTAGTTCTTGAACAATTTGTTGCTAAGAAATTTTGTCCATTAGCTACCCTATGTTGTTGCTCTTAAGTTCATACTGCCAGAGATTCCTAGAGCAAAGAAAGAAGGCATCAAAGTTCTTTGCTGAAGTATAACAAGGGTGGTCTTTGCTCCAGTTCCTCGTTTTCATCTGAGACCTCCTATGCTTGCCCTTCACTTTCTATATCACTATTATCATTTTGGTCGCATCCATTTAACCAGTCTCTAAGAACTTCCAAACTTTCCTTCATCTTTCTGTCTTCTTTTGAGTCCTCCAAACTTTTCTAAACTCCCCCATTACCCAGTTTCAAAGTCATTTCTACATATTCAGATATCACTATAGCAATGCCCCACTCCAAAATACTAGTTTTCTGGATTAGATCATGTATGAACTAATATTAAGGAATACTTGAGACTGTGTAAATTACACAGAAAAGAAATTAATTGCTCACATTTCTGCAGGTTGTAGAAACAAGGCATTGACATCTTCTCAGGTTCTGAAAAAGCCTCAGGGAAATATTAGTCATGGTGGAAGGCAAAGTGGGAGAAGGCATGTCACATGGCAAAAGAAGAAGCAAGAGTGAGGGAGGGGCCACACACCTTCAAACAACAATATCTCATAAGAACACAATGCCACAAGAATAGCACCATTTACAAGAGATACACCACCAAGACCCAAATACCAGCCACCAGACTCCATCTCCAACACTGGGAATTATATTTGAACATCAGATTTGGTGAGGACATAGATCCCAAACTATATCACCCACTTAAAGGCATCACATAGCACACTGAATAAATAAGCAAGACCCAACCATATGCTATCTTCAAAATATCCATCTCACATGCAAGAAAACCCATTGGCTCAAAGTAAAGTGATAGAGAAAAAATTGATCATGGAAAACAAAATTTAGCAGGGAAAGTTATTCTTATTTCAGACCACACAGAATTTAAACCAACAGTGATAAAAAGGAAGAGCATTAAATAATAATTATAAGTTCAATTAAACAAGGACACTTTAATATTCTTAATATATCTGCACCCACCACTAGAGAACTCAGATTTATTTAAAAAAAAAAAATTATTAGGGACCTATGAAGTCACTTAAATTTCCATACAGCACTAGCAGGAGATTTTAACACCCCACTATCAGCATTAGGTCTCTGAGTCAGGAAATTAACAAAAACATTCAGGACCTAATCTCAATATTTTATTAAATGGATCTAGCAGACATTTACATAAGACATCACCCAACAATGACAAGATATACATTCTGTTCATCTGCGCATTGCACATATTCTAAGATCAGATCAACCACATGGTTGCCCATAAAACAATTCTCAACAAAGTCAAAAATGCCAAAAATATACCAACCATACTCTTGGACCACAGCACTATAAAAGTGGAAATCAATTTCAAAAAGACCTTTCTAAGCCATACAATTACATGGAAATTAAAGAATCTGCTCCTGAATGACTTTTGGGTAAAGAATAAAATTAAGGCAGAATCCAATAAATTATTTGAAACTAATAAAAACAAAAATACAGCATACCAGAATTTCTTAGACACATCTTAACTTCTAGTGCTAAATAACTACATAGAAAACATAGAAAGATCTCAAATTGGCAACTTACATTACACCTAGAGGAACTAGAGAAACAAGAGCAAACCACCCCCAAAACTAGCAGAAGAAAATAAATAACCAAAATCAAGCTGAACTAAATGAAAATCACAGGCAATTTTCATACAAAATATCAATACCAACAAATTTAATTACTTGATGGAATTCATAACACTGATAAACCACAAGCTGCACTAATAGAGAAAAAAGAGAAGATCCAAATAAACACAATCAGAAATGACACAGGCAGTTTTACCACTGACCCCACAGAAATAAAAAGAATAAAAAATCACTCAGAGACTATGACAAACACCTGTATGTACAGTAAGTAGAAAATCTAGAAGGAATGGATAAATTCTTGAAAATATAGAACTTCCCAATATTGAACCAAAATAATATTGAATACCTGAACTGACCAGTAATTTCGAAATTGAATCAACAACAAAATGCCTACCAACCAGAAAAGTCCTGAACCAGATGGATTCACTGATGTATCCCCATTGTTTTTGATATTACAGGCTCATAGGCAGAAGGGACCTTCCTTGTCTCTGAAGAGACTTTGGACTTGGGCTTTTGGGTTAATGCTGAAGTGAGTTAAGACTTAAGTCCTTTTTATATGATGAATCTCACTTAATAATTCACATATGTTGAACTAACTTTGCATTTCAGGAATAAAACCTATAAATGAATGATAATAAATACGTATTTAATATATATTTATAAAGAAACTATAAATAAACCAAAATAAAATCATGGTTATTTAGCTAATTAATATTCTGATGAATACTGTTTGAAAGTATTTTGTTGTGAATTGTTGCATCTATGTTCAACAGGGATATTGGCCTGAAATTTTTTTTTTGGCCTTGCTTTGTTTCTGTCATGTTATAAGAATGATGCTGGCATCACATAATACCTTAGGGAGGAGTCCCTTCTTTTCAGTTTTTTTGGAAGTTTCAGTAGGATTGGTTTCAGCTCTTATTTTAATCAAGTTAAAATGGATTACAACTTAAAACATAAAGCCTATACAATCTCTAGTGAAAAACATAGGGTATACCATTCTGGACATGGGCCCTCAGAAAGATTTCATGATGAATACTCCAAAAGCAATTGCAAGAAAAATCAAAACTGACATGTGAGACATTATTTACTCAAGTGCTTCTGCACAGCAAAATAAACTATCAACATAGTAAACAAATAGCCTACAAAGTGGGATAAATTATTTGTAAACTATGCCTCTGACAAAAGTCTAATATCTAACATGTACCATCTCACAACAGTCAGAATGGCTATCAAGAAGGCAAAAAATAATAGATGCTGGTGAAATTCTGAAGAAAATTAAAATCTTATATACTGCTTGTGGGAATGTAAATTAGTTCAACCATCCTAGAAAACAGGTTGGAGATTTCTCAAAGAATGAAAAACAGATTTATAATTCAACCTAGCAATCACATTACTGACTATATACCCAGAGGAATATAAATTGTCCTATTACAAAACACATGTATGTGTATGTTCATTGCAGCACTTTTTACAATAACAAAGACATGAAATCAACCAAGCTGCCCATCATTGCTGAAGAAGATAAAGAAAATATGGTATATATGCTGTGAAATACTATGCAGTCATAGAAAAGAATAAAATCATGTGATTTGCTGCAACACAGAGTGCAGTTGGAGTCCATTATACTCGGTGAATCAACATAGGAATAGAAAACCAAGTACCACATAGTTACATTTATAATTTGGAATTAAACATTGAGCATACTGTAAATGAAAAAACTACCTATTAACTACTATGGTAAGTACCTGCATAATAAAATAATTTGTACACAAACCTCCATGATTCCCCAAATAACCAAGTACTGCCTCAACCTAAAATAAATATTGGAAAAACATAAAAATAACAACATGTGGATTGTAATAATAATTAAATTTAATTTTATCTCAGTCTGATTAGGCTGCTATAACAAAATACGTTATACTAGGTTGTTAACAAACAATATAAATGTGGTTTTTACAGTTCTGGAAGCTGGAAAATCCAAGACCAAGGTGCTGGCCAATTTGGTGTTTGGGAAGATCTCATTTCATAGTTCATCATAGAGATCTGTCTTCTCACTCTGTTATCATATGACAGAAGAGGAAAGGGAACTCTCTGGGATCTTCTTTAGAAGACAACTAATCTCATTCATTAGGTATCCATCATCATGTCCTAATTACCTCCATATGACCCCACCACCTAATATGGGGTAGAAAATCTGTGGGACAACATCAAACAGACTAATGTATACATTGTGTAAGTTTCAGAAAAGGAAGTGAGTCAGAAAAGGGCAGATAGACTATTTTAACAAATAATACAAATACATTTTGATATTTTATGAAATACATAAGTATGAATTTCCAAGAAGCATAACAAACTCTAAGAAAGGTGAAACTCTAAAAGGCATGCACATTATGATCTTGTGACACGTTATAATCAAACTGTCAAAAGACAAAATCAAAAGTTTATTTTGAAGCCAGCAAAACAAAAGTAACTCACAACATACAAGAGATCTTTGGTAAAATTATGTGCAGATTTATCATCAGAAACTTTGAAATCCAGCAGGGAATAAATTAATTTATTTAAAATGATAGTAGAAAAAAAAATCTGTCAACTAAGAATTTTACCCTTCAAGAGTGTAGGAGGAAAGAAAACACTTTCAGATAAACAAAAAAGAGAGACTTTGTTACCACTAGATCTGCCCTAAAAGAATATCTAAATGGAATCCTACAGGTTGAAATGAATAGACACAAGACACTAACTCAAAATTGTGTAAGAAAATATGGATCACAATAGAGGTAAGTATATGTATAATTTTAAAAATTGTGTTACTGTAACTTTTGTTTGTTACTTCACATTTTTTCACATAATTTAAAAGATCAATGTATCAGAGTTTTTGTATTTGGGCATTACAACCAAAATCATAGAAATTCAAAGTATCAAAGTTACTCAACATCATTGATTATCAGAGAAATGCAAATCAAAACTACAATGAGATATCATCTCACCTCAGTTAAGATGGCTCTTATCCAAAAGACAGACAACAATAAATGCTGCTGAGGCTTTGAGGAAATTTGAACTCTTATTCATTGTTGTTGGAAATGTAAATTAGTACAACTATTATAGAGAACAGTTTGGATATTCCTCAACAAACTGAAAATAGAGTTACCATATGATCCAGAAATTCCACTGCTAAATACACATTTTCAAAACTCTACAAATTAACCAAAGGCAAACAAAAGATGAGGGATTTTATTATCACCAGACTTGTCCTACAAGAAATGCTAGAGGAAGTACTTCAGTCATTAAAAGAGAACATTAATGAGTAAAAAGTACTCACTTGGAGGTAGAAAACTCAGTGTTAATAGTAAGTACACAAAACAACACTGAATATTATAGCAATGTAACTGCAGTGTATGAACTTAAGTAGAAAGACTAAACAATAAAAATAATAATTACAATGACCTTTCAAGAAATAGTGCAATAAGATACAAATAGAAATAACAAGAAGCTAAAAAATGAGGTAACAAAGTTAATACAGATTTTTTTAATACTTTTCTTTTTGCTTGTTTTTTTATGTAGACAGTGGTGGGTTGTTATCAGGTTAAAATCATGAGTCATAAGTTTATATTTGCAAGCTTCATGTCAACTAAAAAAAACAAATACAATTGATACACAATAAGAAGAAATAAACTAAATTAAATCACCAAGAATGTCACCTTTACTAAAGGAAGATAAGAGGAAAAGACAGAAAGAAGATCAGAAAACAACCAGAAAACAAATAACAGCGTGGCAGAAATAAGTCCTTACTTACCAATAATAACATTGAAAGCTAATGGGCTAAATTTTCCAATCACAAGACATAGGACTTGCTGAATGCCTGACAAAAGAAGACTCATTGATTTGTTGCCTAAAAGAAACTCACTTCTATGAAGACACACTTCTAAACAGAGGACATACAAATTACAAACAGACATTTGAAAAGTTGCTCAATGTCATTGATTATTGAAGAAATGCAAATCAAAACTATCATGTGATATCATTTCCTCCCAGTGAAAATGGCTTTTTATCCAAAAGATACATGATAACAAAAGCCAGCGAGATTGTGGAGAAAACGGAACTCTTATATATTTATTTATTAATTTTTTTTGAATAGATGTGTATTTTCTTTTATTCTGGGGTACATGTGCAGATCATGCAGGATTGTTGCATAGGTACATACATGGCAATGTGGTTTGCTGCCTCCATCACCCTGTCACCTATATCTGGCATTTCTCCTCATGTTATCCTTTCCCAACCTCCCTAACCCCTGCTGTCCCTCCCCTAGTCCCCCCCAACAGACCCCAGTGTGTGATGCTCTCCTCCCTGTGTCCATGTGTTCTCATTGTTCAACACCCACCTATGAGTGAGAACATGCAGTGTCTGATTTTCTGTTCTTGTGTCAGTTTGCTGAGAAAGATGGTTTCCAGATTCATCCATGTCCCTATGAAGGACAAAAACTCATTGTTTTTTATAGCTGCATAGTATTCCATGGTGTCTATAT
This sequence comes from Aotus nancymaae, assembly GCF_030222135.1. Lineage (NCBI taxonomy): Eukaryota > Metazoa > Chordata > Mammalia > Primates > Aotidae > Aotus > Aotus nancymaae. The sequence continues at coordinate 56,943,085 of NW_026988415.1, read as the reverse complement.
GCCATAATTTCCTTGTCCAGTCTATCATCGATGGGCATTTGGGGTGGTTTCAGGTCTTTACTATTGTAAATAGAGCCACAATGAACATACCTGTGCATGGGTATGTATAACAGAATGATTTATAATCCTTTGAGTATATACCCAGTAATGGGACTGCTGGGTCAAATGGAATTTCTATTTATAGGTCCTTGAAGAATTGTCACACTGTCTTCCACAATAGTTGAACTAATTTACACTGCCACCAACAGTGTAAAAGTGTTCCTATTTCTCCACATCCTCTCCAGAATCTGTCTGAAGATTTTTTAATGATTGGCATTCTAACTGATGTGAGATGGTATCTCAATATGATTTTGATTTGCATTTCTCTAATGACCAACGATCATGAGCATTTTTTCATATGTTCGTTGGATTCATATATGTCTTCTTTTGAAAGTTGTCTGTTCATGTCCTTCATCCACTTTTGAATGGGTTTGTTTGTTTGTTTCTTGTAAATCTGTTTTAGTTCTTTGTAGATTCCAGATATTAGCCCTTTGTCAGATGGGTGGATTGCAAAAATTTTTTCCCATTCTGTTGGTTGCTGGTTCACTCTAATGATTTTTTTTTTTTTTTTTTTTTTTTTGCACTGTACAGAAGCTCTGGAGTTTAATTGGATCCCATTGGTCTATTTTGGCTTTCGTTGTCAATGCTTTTCGTGTTTTAGTCATAAAGTCCTTGCCTATGCCTATGTCCTGAATGGATTTGCCTAGGTTTTCTTCTAGGGTTTTTATAGTGTTAGGTCTCATGTTTAAGTCTTTAATCAATCTGGAGTTAATTTTAGTGTAAGGTGTCAGGAAGGGGCCCAGTTACTGTTTTCTCCACATAACTAGCCAGTTATCCCAATACCATTTATTAAACAGGGAATCCTTTCCCTATTGCTTGTTTTTGTCAGGTTTGTCAAAGATCAGATGGTTGTAGATGTGTGGCATTGTCTCCGAGGCCTCTGTTCTGTTCCATTGGTCTATATCTCTGTTTTGGTACCAGTACCATGCTGTTTTGAATACTGTAGCCTTGTTGTATAGTTTGAAGTCAGGTAGCATTATGCCTTCAGCTTTGTTCTTTTTGCTTACAATTGTCTTGGCTATGCGGGCTCTCTTTTTGTTCCACATAGAGTTTAAGGTGGTTTTTTCCAGCTCTGTGAAGAGGGTCATAGGTAGCTTGATGAGGATAGCATTGAATCTGTAAATTACTTTGGGCAGTATGGCCATTTTCACAGTATCGATTCTTCCTAACCATGAGCATGGAATGTTTTTCCATCTGTTTGTGTCTTCTCTTATTTCCTTGAGCAGTGGTTTGTAGTTCTCCTTGAAGAGGTCCTTTATGTCCCTTGTTAGTTGTGTTCCTAGGTTTTATTCTCTTTGTAGCAACTGCTAATGGGAGTTCGCTCTTAATTTGGTTCTATTTTAGTCTGTTATTGGTGTATAGGAATGCTTGTGATTTCTGCACATTGATTTTGTATCCTGAGACTTTGTTGAAGTTGCTTATCATCTTAAGGAAATTTTGGGCTGAGACAATGGGATCTTCTAAATATACAATCATGTCATCTGCATATAGAGATAATTTGACTTCCTCCTTTTCTAATTGAATACCTTTTATTTCTTTTCTTGCCTGATTGCTCTGGATAGAACTTCCAATACTGTATTGAATAGGAGTGGTGAGAGAGGGCATCCTTCTCTAGTGCCAGATTTCAAAGGCAATGCTTCCAGTTTTTGCCCATTCAGTATGATATTGGCTGTGAGTTTGTCAAAAAAAACTCAAAAGCTAGCAGAAGACAAGAAATAACTAAGATCAGAGCAGAACTGAAGGAGATAGAGACACAAAAAACCCTTCAAAAATCAATAAATCCATGTGCCTTTTTTGAAAAAAAGATCAACAAAATAGATGGACCGCTAGCCAGATTAATAAAAATGAATAGAGAGAAGAATCAAATAGATGCAATTAAAAATGATAAAGGGGATATCGCCACCGATTCCACAGAAATACAAACTACAATCAGAGATTACTACAAGCAACTCTATGCACATAAACCAGTAAACCTGGAAGAAATGGATAAATTCCTGGACACTTGCACCCTCTAAGCCTAAACCAAGAAGAAGTTGAAACCACGAATGGACCAATAACAAGGGCTGAAGTTGAGGCAGCAATTAATATCCTACCAACCAAAAAAAGTTCAGGTCTAGACAGGTTCACAGCTGAATTCTACCAGACATACAAAGAGGAGCTGGTACCACTCCTTCTGAAACTATTCCAAACAATCCAAAAAAAAGGAATCCTTCCCAAATCATTTTATGAGACCAATATCATCCTGATACCAAACCCCGGCAGAGACTCGACAAAAAAACAAAACTTCAGGGCAATATCCATGATAAACATAGATACAAAAATCTTCAATAAAATACTGGCAAACCAAATGCAACAGCACATCAAAAATCTTATCCATCAGGATCAAGTAGGCTTCATCCCAGGGATGCAAGGCTGGTTCGACATACACAAGTCTATAAACATAATTCACCACATAAACAGAACCAAAGAAAAACCACATGATCATCTCAATAGATGCAGAGAAGGCCTTCGGCAAAATTTAACAACCCTTTATGCTAAAAACTCTCAATAACCTAGGTATCGAGGGAACTCGTTTACACTGTTTGTACAAATGTAAATTAGTCAACCACTATGAATAACTCTTCAGAGGTTTCCCCAAAGATTTAAAAATAGAGCTATCATATAGTCTAGCAATCCCACTGCTAGGTATAGACGCAAAAGAAAGAAAATCAGTATATTGAAGAGATATCTGCACTTCCATGTTTGTTGCAGCACTATTCACAAGAGCAAAAATAGCAAAGCAACGTAAGTGTCTATCAACAGATGAGTGGATTGAAAAATGTGGTACTTATACACAATGGAGTACTATTCAGGCATCAAAAAGAATAAGACTCAGTCATTTGTAACAACATGGATGGAAGTGGAAGTCATTATGCTAAGTAAAATAATCTAGGCACAGAAAGAAAAATATCACATGTTCTCACTTATTTTTGGAATCTAAAAATTTAGAGCTATTAGATTTTTACTTATAGAAAATGTGCTCAATAATAACTTAAAATGGAATTACTATTCAACCCAGTAATCTAAGTACTGCATATATAGTAAAGAGAATATCAATTGCTCTACCATAAAGACATGTGGATGAGTATTTTGATTATAGCATTATTCATCATAGTAAAGATGTAATTGGCCTAAATGCCCATCAATGGTGGACTGGAGAAAGAAAACATGGTGCATATATACAATGGAATAATATGAAGTTATAAAAAAGAATAATAGCCTGTCATTCGCAATAACATGGATGGACATGAAGGTCCTTATGTCACAGAAAGACAAACTTCTCATGTTCTCAGTTATTTGTGAGTGCTAAAAATCAAAACAATTGAATTTATAGAGATTGACAGTAAGAGGATGGATAGCAGAGGTTGCAAAGAATAGAGTGGCAATGGAGGGATGTGGAGATAGTTAATGGGTTAAAGAAAAAAGAAAAAATGAATTAATACGATCTAGTATTTGATAGCACAACAGAGTGATCATAGTCAATAACAACTTAATTACACATTTAAAAATAACTAAAAGAACATAATTGGATTGTTTATAACACAAAGGATAAATGCTTCAGGAGATGGATACCCCATTCTCCATAATGTGCTTATTTCACATTACATGCCTGTATCAAAACATCTTATGTACTCCATAAATATATACAACTACTATGTTGCTACACACACAAAAAAAAAGTTTCTGGATCACAATAAGAATAGCATTTCTTTTAGCATTTTATCTTGACTTACTTCAATCTTTGTCTTTTTAGATCTGTATGTGCTTGAAAGCCTACAGCTTTGCAACCATGGTATCTGTGAAAATAAGTAGCCTATCAGCTATCAGAGAAAGTAGATTTGTTTTGGAGATACTCAAGTATTCCCATGCTTAGAGCATTTTTACTATTTTTTTCTGCCTTACATCTCCCAGGAAATGCCCCATTTGCATAGTGGTGTGTCTTACTTTATGGTAAAAAAAAATGCTATGGTCAGGTCATTATTCAGAAATAGTGTTAACTATTTTACCTAATAGTTGCCTGAATATGTCATATATTATTAAAGAAACAAAAGCTTGTCAAGAAATTTTCTTAAAAAAATTAGGAATGCAATGTCCACAGATAGGTTTGAAAAGCTCTGGAAATGCCTGTGATTTAAAAGGCTCTTATATGCAGTAAATTTTTTGCATTATTTGTAAAAGACTAAAGAGTCCCAATAAATCTAGGTAAAATTTGCTATTATTTGCTCTCGAACTCCAGGCAGTTTTCTGTTCTTTAGAAAATTACAACTGGAAGGGAAAATAATTTCTAAGACAAAATTCTTGTATAATTATTCCATTACCTCCTTTTTATTACAACATATAAAATGAAGAGAAGAATAGAAATAAAACTGAAATTGAACTTAAAGCCCAAATTTCTCAGTGATCATTTTAAAAAGAAAATATTGCCATTCAGCCCAGAAGTTAATAATAAAATGTAAATATTGCTGTTCTAAAACAGGCATTGTTATGATTTCCAACAGTCAACATGTATGAGGCTTGTTCACTGTGTATGTGTCTGTGTGTTCATGTGAGTGTGTTTCTGTGTGTGTGACTGAGTGAAGTCTGAGATTTGCTATATTGTATTATAAAAACTAAGGTTTAAAGAAAGGAGAAAAATTGTTATCATACCTATGCCAGGGAGAGAAATTATCACAGAGAGAAAATAGATTTTATTTTGAGACATATAGTACTGAAAATAATTATCATGCCTTAGCACCAAATTTAGAAGAATGTGTTTGCTTTTTCTTTGTCCTAGGTTTGTTCCTGAAGTGTTTTGAGTGAAAATAGGTATCAATTTATTAAGCAAAGAATTACATAGAGAAATAATACAGACTCTCCCCATGTGATCAGGAGTTTTGAAATATCAGGGACCTGGTAACCACAGTATGCAATTCTCTGAAGACATTAGTTCAGTATATTGTCACCATTAAAAAGCCATACAGAATAAATCATTAAGAAGGCTTTCTGGCGTAAAATTGAAACTGTTTGTCCAAACTTGCACAAACCCTGCTCATTACTTATTTTAGTAACATATAAAACTTCTGATTCTTAAGAAAAATAATTAGTGAAGAAACCATTTGGAATTATCCCAATAATGGAAGGACTGCAATTTTAGAGATTGTAAAAAATGAAAGAACCATCTACTAGAATTATAAAGGCTGAAGAGAGAGATAGTCAAACAACATAAATTGGACTATTTGATACTTTAACCTGAGATCTAGAGTATTATTCTAGCAATAAGAAAAATTATTCTTAATATTTTTATTTTTAAAATTTTATTTATATGAATTTATGTATTCTGACAATGAACTTTCAGAATGTTAAGACTAGGAAATCACCCTTTAAGACACAAAGAAGTAAATTCAAAGCAGATACAGATTAGAACTACTTTACATTGATTCTATTAATCTTGAATAATAAGTTACTCTAGAAGACCTAAAACACAAAGATATTTAAAGATGTTAGTAGTTAATAAACATGTAATGAGTTTTTGAGGAGCTGGTTATGAGTATATTTCTATAAAATTTTGAGATTGTTATACAGACCATTATTTGCTATAAATGGAAAACATAATGACATCCTTCCTGAAAGAAATAAGGGACTAAGCTTCAATGAGAATGCTACAGCTTTAAGAAAAGAAGATGGAGCTGAAGGATGTGTTAGGGCTCAGCTGCAGGTCAAAGAAACAATTCCAGCCAGGCTCTTGGAAGCCTGGATCTTGGCTGAATCTCTATTTATGATTTCCAGAACATCACCGTAGAGCTGACTCAGCAGGAATGCTTCAATTTCTGCCCCATTCAGAAAGTTCCAAATCACAAATCAGCTACTGCAACTACTGGCTACCTGAGCACAGATTCCTTGAACAGGAAGCTGACACCAGAATTGCTGGCTTAAGTGGAATGAGCAAAACTGCTACGTGTGCACCAGCAAAAAATGGGTCACCTGTTTGCACTATACACCCCACATAATTTGTTACAGAGCTGCGGAATATCTGCTGCTTATTCCAAAGAAAAGCCCACTATCTTAATGATAGTGACTGTCAAAAAACAAAATCAAACAACAAAAACAACAAAAAAACAGAAGCAGTAGGATATGAATAGCTTCCTCCAAATTTTTACCTTCCAATTCTCATCTGAGAACCTCTGACGGGGAGCCCAAACACCTACAGTACTTTAGTTGCAAGCAAGTCCGAGAAATGCAGTTATTTAGCCTTGCCAGAAGAAGTCGAAGGGAAGTAAATGGTGAAAATCAGCTGATCTGAATAGGTAGCAGCTTCAGGGGAGAATAGGGAGTTGAAACTATCTTTACCCCACCCTTTGTCCCTCTGTCTTTTCACCCTTGATCATGACAAAATTGCATGAGTATCATTAACTTCAACTTTTGCCTGAATGCAGGATAAGGTTCGTTTAATTGCTTGCTAATGTTTTTAAGTTAATCCTAAGAATTTTTATATCTAGGATCTATTTCCAAAAAAAAGTGTGTATGTGTTTTTGTATGTTTTGGGAGCACTTATATAGGAAAAATATTTCTTGACATTTTTATTATACTATTAAGTAGAGTAAGGTGAATATATATAGTAAATTAAAATATCCTATAACTTGAAATTGTTTCAAAATTTGTACATAGTATTTATCTCTTATTGTTAATGAATTCAGAACACAATGATTGTATTGAGTTATAATAATGCAAATTTTGCATTAATTACAGTGGATGCACTGATATTTTCTGATGTGAATCTTTGATTCCTCTATCTCAGATCTAGAATATTGTTTTAGTAATAAGCAAAATTAATACTAACATTTTGAATTTTAAAATGTAATTAATCCCATTACTGGGTATATATCCAAAGAATTATAAATCATTCGACCATAAAGACACATGAACATGTATGTTTATTGCAGCACTGTTCACAATAACAAAGACTTGGAACCAACCCACATGCCCATCAATGATAGACTGGATAAAGAAAATGTGGCACATATACACCATAGAATACTATGCAGCCATAAAAAAGGATGAGTTCACGTCCTTTGCAAAGACATGTATGAAGCTGGAAGCCATCATTCTCAGCAAACTAACACAAGAACAGAAAGCCAAACCCTGCATGTTCTCACTCATAAGTGGGAGTTGAACAATGATAATAAATGGACACAGGGAGGCCTGTCAGGACACATCGGGGCCTGTCAGGGGGTGGGGGCCTAGGGGAGAGATAGAATTAGGAGAAATACCTAATGTAGATGATGGGTTGATGGGTGCAGCAAACTACGATGGCACATGTATACCTAAGTAACAAACCTGCACATTCTGCACATGTATCCCAAAACTTAAAAAGTATAATAAACAAGTTATTTAACTTACTAAAACAATGAATTATTAATGTATTATTTACAGACATTCAGATACAGGTAAAGAGTAAGGAAAGTGCATGCTGTAGCATAAGACCCTTTCACATGTATTAAAAATGTAGGACATTAGAAGAAATTTAGGAAATGAACATTTCCAATACAAAAATTCTCCATCTTCTAATTTATTTGCTTAGTCTGAACTAGATAGCATTAGATGTCTGCGATGTATGGTTTCTCTCTTTTCTGAAAGTATAGTGTAAATGAAATTTATCATATGATTTTATATCCATTACTACTACTTCTTATTTTTTGAATATCTGCCCTCCAACTACTGATTATTACTACTTCTTTCAAATATTCTCATCCAACAGTGAGCATGTTCATCTAAGAGTCACAATTTTGTACCCTATTATTTCATTCTTATAGATGCAATGCATGGTTTAAACAGAGGCCTATTTGTAACGTTACTGTTAAGGGCCATAAAACAGGGAACTAATATGCAGTTTTACTGCAAGGGCTTTGTCTTAACAACATAACTGACTGTGACATTTATCCTGCTTAACCTCACCCCATGTACCCTGAGGAAATGTCAGCATAGTCCTATCCTGCTAATAAAAATGAATTATTAAAGAGTTTTGACAATATATTCATCAAAATATATTACACTTTTGTAATGAACATATGCTACAGGAGTTCAGAATTAACTTAATATAGCAATTAAATATAAAATGGAATAATTATACTTCTATATGTTACAGACATTTAAATTATTCAATGCAAATGCCACATTTTCAAGACTGTCATGTTTTTTAATATCAATAATTTGAATTTCACTGTGCTTATCATATTATTTCTAGATGCTTGTTATAAATATAATTCAATTGGCAAAGATAGATTGTTCCCTATACAAACAAGTAAAAGATTGTTTCTTTCAGTTACGTATATTGAGTTAAATTCCTGCCAATTATTTTTCAAAAATTGACTCACAATAACTCTTAAAAGTGAATATTTTTCTATTCCATTTATTGAGAAGGTGTATTTTACATTTTTATCTCATGACTATTAATTAATTTTACTTGACATAGAATAGAATACGAGTTTTATGAGGTAAAGGAACAATCCTCTTCGCAGACTCTCTTTTCTTCCAATTAAATTTGCTATGAAGACTAAGGGAAAAGAAAAACTTACAACTAGATAGAAAATTAAAGTTTGTTTAAAGTTAATAAAACATATATAGATTTCTTCTAATAGAAAAAGATAAGTGTCAATGAAGATTATTTTTAAAGAAGAGAACAAATGTGAAGCAAGCAAAACAATGTGCCAATAATGATCTAATATTCTCTGGCAAGGAAACACATACTGAAAGTAGTCAGCAAGCTACTTTGTAACACCTTCCAGTTTATTCCTTAAATTAGAGGCCCAAAACTTATACTTAGCAGTAAATTAGGTACTAAATAGGTGATAAGTTTTGACGTAGTCATAATAATGTTCTTGTATAAATAAATAAAGAGATCTCTGTGCTATCTCTTCCTTTGAATTAAACATTTTTATAGTTTAAATATCAGAGAAGTGTATTGTACATGTACATTGGGAACTTGACTGAGAATTTTGCACACAAATTTGACCCACAGCTCTAGATGAAAGAAAGAAGGTTGCCTATAACAATTGGAGAGGTGATATGGTTTGGCTTGGTGTCTCCACCAAAATCACATCTGGAATTAATTGTAATCCCCATAATCCCCACATGTCAAGGGTAGGACCTGGTGGGAGGTGACTAGATCATGGAGGTGGTTCCCCAATACTGTTCTCATGATGGTGATGATAGTGAGTGAGTTCTGATGAGTTCTGATGGTTTTATAACAGCCTCTTCCCACTTTGTTTCTTTGCTCTGTCTCTCCTGCCACCGTGTAAGACATGCCTTTGCTTCTCTCTTGCCTTTCCCCATGATTGTAAGTTTCCTGAGATCTCCCCAGTCCTGCAGAACTGTGAGTTGATTAAACCTCTTTCCTTTATAAATTACCCAGACTTGGATATGTCTTTGTAGCACTGTGAGAATGGACTAATACAAGTGGGAACTCACCTAAGGTTTACCCACACTTTCTGTCGAAAAATTTTAACCTGGAAAGATCGCATCTTGTGTACATGTCAGGAAATAAGAAAATAAAATGACAACACAACATAGGAAGAATTACTTAAGATCAGGAACGCAATCTTTAAATAATTAGGCAGAATACAAAAGAAAACTTCAAGAAAAAATTTTCTCTTTCAAAATATTTAAGAGGAAAATAGGATTTGAATAAATATAGGAATGTAAAAGAGAATAAGTTGAGATAAAAAAGTAATAGGGCATGATAAAGAAGTTATAAAAGAAAAGCAAAACTGTAATAGCAGAATTTACATCTATAAGTCAGAACAAAAATTGAAATAATATTTTAAGTATATATAGAAACACTCTCCAAATTAAAAAAGGACCAATAAATAAAAATGATGAGAAAAAGAAAATGGAGATGAAAATAATGTAAGAAAAGACAGGTAAGGTCAGAGAGAAGATAGCTAATTTATAGATATAGGATATGCTTTGAAAAAAGATACTATTGCTTCTAAAAGGATGCAAAATTAATAAATACATAGTATAATAATTTCTTGAGTTGAGAATAGTGCTTGTTTTGTAGGGCACTAATTGCATTCTAGGCACAATTACTGAGAAGATATCTCTACCTAGAAATATGACTGGCAATAATAAGGGCAAACATGTTTAAGTTTTAAAAAATAAAAGTAGAATATAGTACAGTTTATGCAATAGGTTATCTACAAAGAAACTAAAAACAATTTACCTCTATATGTTTCCTGTGCAAAGAGAAATGCTAGATGATGATGTGACTATATTAATTTTGATGGGGATGTTTGCCTTAAATCGTAAAAAAAATCTGTTTTTCACACATGAACATAATGGATAGCCTTGGATATATAAGACTTCAAAGAGTATGGTACTAATGAAGCATTTTCAATAAAAATGTTACTTGAAAGTATATTGGAATTGAGAAACTAATAAAGCAAAATTAAGAAATCAACAATGACAAAAAAACCTGCTGGGCTCATGGATTGAAAGAATCAGTATCTTTAAGATGGTCATACCATCCAAAGCACTTTACAGGTTCTACACTATTTCTATAAAGCTAACAAAGACATTTTTCATTAAATTAAACTAACACCTGTTGGGTGTTATGCTCATGACATAGGCAATGGAGTCTGTACCCCAAACTTTAGCATCATGCAATATACCCCTGTAACAAACCTGCACATGTACCACCTACATCTAAAATAAAAGTTGAAATTTTAAAAGTGACACACTCATGACATAATGGAACAGGCACTGGGAACTAAGACCAGTGAAATAAAGAATGGTCTAAATAACTGTTGAAAATGTGGATATAAAACATGTTAAAATATAAATCATTATTCTTGAAAGTTAATGCACCGGTAAAGCATAATTTTAAAACCTGCATGAGAGTGAAACGAACACATAAATCTATATAACCAAGAGCAAAAAAGAAGCCAGGCTCTTGTCATATTATTTTATCCTGTCTTGCTTTAATATCTGTTCCTGGACTTTTCAATAATATAATCCAGTTGATTGTCATTTCTTTCTTCAGGCTACTTAAAATAGACCTATATCTTCTCTTGCAACAAAAATTACTCTTATCATAGTATAAAAAAGTAATTTTAAACATTAATAAAACATGCTTTTTCATTAAAAAGATTGCAAAACATTAAAAAAAAAATCTCATAATAATGAATACCATGGGAACATGCTTTTTCATGGAGTACTGATTGGAATGTACATCTTTAGACCCACTCAAGAAAGTAATTTGGAAACATTTAGTAAAATTAAAAATACATATACATTTGACATAGCAGTCTCATTGCAGTTCAGCTTAAAACAAAACAAAATTTTAAAATGTTGTTAAGATATATGTTATAAAGTGTTCATCACAATATTGCTTACAGTGATTGAAACAGCTACCACTAAGAATTCATAATAGAATAAACTGTGGTAAAGTCAAACTATCAGACAAAAAGTAGCTATGAATCATTATGATTAAAAATTGGATTTACTAACCTAGAAGAATGCTCACAATATCCTATTAAAATAACTTGAAATGTTGGAAAGTAAAACAGGTATCGCGATCATCATTTGTATTAAGAAAAGCAAATAAAATTTTAAAAGAGACTATATTGCAATCAGCTGACAAAGGACTGAAATTATCTGCAGCATAATTCCATAATCATTTTTGCCAGTGCAGGGAAAAGATGCTGAAAGTTAATTTTTCAATGTGCTTTATTACAATATTTCTCCTATATATTACAACTTCAAATGTGGAATTGACATATTCAATGGAGAGAGAACAGAAGCCACAAAAAAATTCGAAAGAAATAGATTTAAAAAAATATATGGGTAAAGTATACATAGCAAATGTTACAGAAAATTGCTAGGCACAGTGGCTTGTGCCTGTAAATCTCAGTGCTTTGGGATGCTGAGGCAGGAGGACTGCTTCGACCCTGCAGTGAAGACCACCTTGGACAATGTAGCAAGACCCTATCTCTTAAAAAAGAATAATGCTGGGCCTACTGGTGTGTGCCTGTAGTCCTAGCTACTCTGGAGGCTGAGGTAAGACAATCACTTGAGCCCAGGAGTTTGAGGCTGCAGTGAGCTAGAAACACATTATTACACTCCACAAAAGTTACATAGAAATGAAAATCATATGAGACATTTTAATGCAAAAATGGGTATATGCAGAATTTTCTTTCTTACTTCAAGGACGGAATAGCAAGGCAAAATTGTTAGCATTTATGTGATCACTAGAGAAACAATTAACATTGGCCTAAGGAATCACCTTCCTTTTAAAATACACCTTACTTAGTTTTTGAAGACAGACTTTTTTTTTTTTGCTGTCATAAAATGCCAACGTCAGATTATAAAAATAACGAAATCAAATCTCACAAAGATTTGTAGTACAAAAGAAACCAAATTAAAATTACATTTAATAAGTGATAATAATTTGGCCTACTGAATTATTATAATACTCAATGGCACAGAGTGTAAAATAGAATGAGATTTTAATTTTATAGATAATTAAAAGTTAAATAAAAGTGATAATATCACTATTCTATTAAATTATTAAGAGTTTTTCATAATTCAGCACAAAGTATCTTTAAGAGAAAGCATCATAATTTTTATACTTGTTTTTATGTTTTCTCGGGGACCTACTATAAAATGACTTACTTCTTTGTTCTATGACTCGGATAATAATGGAAAGGAATAGAAAAATTATAGTTATTTCACTCTGGTATGTAATATAACCTTTCTCTTCAGAAGAGTAAATTAATTATTTTTATAAGTCTTATGAATTCACTTAATGGTTTGCTGATGCATAAATATATATGCACACCATTTACTTTACATTAAACCATTAAATTGAAACTTTAAAATTACAATGATAATATAGTCGAATCTAAACTAATAGAAACTTCACAATGAATCTGAGAGTAAAGTATTATTTCTTTGTGTTTTGGGTAAGGAAACTGAGTCTCAGGGGAAATTAATGAAATTTGTTAAGAAGGTGATTTACTAAATGATCAAGCCAGAACTGGACTTGGGGTACATGTGACTCTGCAGCCCATGATTGTGCTATTGAATCTTTAAACCCAAATTAAGTACATTAGCAATGTAAATTTTGTCAATTAACAATAAAAACCACTAAAAGTTTAAGTTTTGAGTGGTTGTGGAACTTCCTATAAAAAGTTTGGAAGAATAGATATTTAAAACAATTTACTCTTCACAAGTGTATCTAGTGATAATCCTACTTAAAATGAGGTGTCCTAGCAAATTTAGAAATACAACAGAGATCCAAGATGGCTGATGATTAGCAGCTCGGGCACGTACCTCCCGGTGAAAGCGCAAAGAACGAGAGGACGCCACACTTTCAGACGAATATTAGTTGCTCACGGACCAGGAGATTCCCAGTGGAGGAGCTCCACGGGTCACCAGGGCGACTCTTGTGGCCGGCGTGGCGGTTTTGCTGGTGCCTTAGCACGCCAGCTCTTGGTGCAGAGTCCGGAGATTCCCAGGCAGAAAAGCACCATCAATCTTAACACCGCTGTTTTGGCCGGCTCAGTGGATTGCTCAGATTTCGGCGCTGGGAATCAACAAGTTGGACGTCAGAGACCCAGTTAGAAAGTCGGTAATTATAAAGACGACAGACGGACAAATATATAATGAAGGGAAGAAACCAGCGTAAAAAGGTAGAGAATACTCAAAATCAGAATGCCTCTCCCTCTACAGGGGATTGCAATTCCTCATCAGTAACGGAACAAGGCTTAATAGATTACACGTGTGTTCCAATAACAGAAGCAGGTTTCAAAACGTGGGTGATAAGAAACCTCTGTGAATTAAAAGAACTTGTTCTAACCCAATGCAAAGAAACTAAGAACCTTGAAAAAAGGTTTGACGAAATGTTAACGAGAATGGACAATTTAGAGAAGAATATAAGTGAATTGATGGAGCTGAAAAACACAACACGAGAACTTCGCGAAGCATGCACAAGTTTAAACAGTCAAATTGATCAAGCAGAAGGAAGGATATCAGAAGTCGAGGACCAGCTCAGTGAAATGAAACGAGAAGACAAGAATGCAGAAAAAAGGATGAAAAGGAATGAGCAAAGTCTCCAGGAAATATGGGACTATGTGAAAAGACCTAATTTACGTTTGATAGGTGTACCTGAATGTGATGAAGAGAATGAATCCAAGTTGGAAAATACTCTTCAGGATATCATTCAGGAAAATTTTCCCAACCTGGCAAGGCAGGGTAATATTCAACTCCAGGTAATACAGAGAACACCACAAAGATATTCTTCAAGAAGACCAACCCCAAGGCACATAATCGCCAGATTTATTAGGGTTGAAATGAAGGAGAAAATACTAAGGGCAGCCAGAGAGAAAGGTCAGGTTACCCATAAAGGGAAACCTATCAGACTTACAGCAGATCTCTCAGCAGAAACCCTACAAGCCAGAAAAGAGTGGGGACCAATATTTAACATCCTTAAAGAAAAGAACTTTCAACCCAGAATTTCCTATCCAGCCAAACTAAGCTTTATGAGCGAAGGAAAAATTAAATCTTTTGCGAACAAACAAGTACTTAGAGAGTTCACCACCACCCGGCCTGCTTTACAAGAGCTTCTGAAAGAAGCACTATACATATAAAGGAACAACCAATATCAGCCTTTCCAAAAATATATCAAAAAGCAAAGAACATTAACACAATAAAAAATTTACATCAACTAATGGGCAAAACAGCCAGCTAGCATCAAACGCCGGTATTAAACTTATATATATTTTAATTGGATAAAAAGCCAAAACCCATCGGTATGCTGCATCCGGGCCCATCTTACATCCAACAATACACAAAGACTCAGAGAGAAGGAGGAAGATTTACCAATCAAACAGAGAGTAAAAATAAACTAATAAACAAAAAGCAGGAGATGCAATTCTCGCCTCTGATAAAGTAGACTTTAAAGCAACAAAGATCAAAAGAGGCGAGGAATGACGTTACATAATGGCAAAAGGATCAATGCAACAAGAAGAGCTAACGATTCTATAGATCAACGAGATAGAAAATTAACAAGGATATTCAGAACTTGAACTCAGACCCGGAACAAGTAAACTTAATAAACATTTATAGAACTCTCCACTTCAAATACACAAAACATACATTACCACCTCACACCTATTCCAAAGGTGACTATATAATTGGAAGTAAATCACTCCTCAGTAATCACATAGCATTTCATAGGTTTAAATTAAATATTGGTTGGCTGTTTGTTTGTTATCTTCTTCCCTTATTCCTTCCTGACTACATCATTAAGTATAATTATCAGTATAAAAGAGGTTTTCAATACCCATTACTAAATTGCATTCTAGCCTGGGCAAGAAAGCAATACTCCCATTCTCTCTCCCTCTAAAAAAAAAAAAAAAAAAAAAAAAAAAAAAAGAAATACAACAGAAGTAATTATATCATGTTCAATATATTCACATCGTATAGAGAAAAGCAGACTTCAGTTAATTAAAACTAAACTAATCTGAACCTGTGGTGGGCAGAATTCTAAAATAGTTCTCAAGATTCCCACTCACCGGTGTATACACCAGGTATAATTCCCTATACTTGCATGTGTGAAACCTGTGGCTATGATGGGATAGTCTCTCTTTTGATTAGATTACATTATGTGGTCAATGGTGGTTGAAGATCACTCCTGTAAGTAGGTTAAAATTATATGAGGCTCTTTTATGGCAGATTAGAAAGGGAAAAATGTTAGAGAGATGTTGTTCTGCTAGTCAGTAATAAAGCAAAGAGTACTGTTGTAAATAGCGTGGCTTATAAGGATTGTGTGACAAGAAATTGAAGTGGCCTCTAAGAGCTAAAAGACCAATCATTATCAAAAAACAGTCACAATCAACTAATGCAGGCCAACAACCACTGGGAAGGAACCCTAAGATTCAGGTGGAAACACAGCCATAGCCAACACCTTGTTTTCAGCCTGGTGAAAACTGGGCAAAAGACCTAGCCATATGATGCATGGATTCTTGATCCATGGATACAGCCATGTTGTTTTAAACCATTAACTGCAGGGTAATTTGCTACAAAAGCAATGGAAAACATATATAAGTCCCTTGACTAGTCATTCAATTTTTATTTTGCATTCCAATTTGCAGATGAGCAAAGTGTGATCAGAAAGCCTAGTAATTTGTCAAGGCCATAATTCTAGGGTCTTGCTTTATAGATAATCAATGTGATTAAATCATGTTTCAATTATATTTCTATTGCTATCAATGACGAAATTTATTTAGAAATATGACATCTTAAGATCTTTATGTAGAAAGCATTCAGGTTATTCAACAGCTGAGAAAGAGAATATCAAAATGTTGATAAACATTCTAGGCCAGGTGCGGTGGCTCACGCCTGTAATCCCAGCACTTTGGGAGGCCGAGGCGGGTGGATCACGAGGTCAAGAGATCGAGACCATCCTGGTCCACATGGTGAAACCCCGTCTCTACTAAAAATACAAAAAAATTAGCTGGGCATGGTGGCGCGTGCCTGTAATCCCAGCTACTCGGGAGGCTGAGGCAGGAGAATTGCCTGAACCCAGGAGGCGGAGGTTGCAGTGAGCTGAGATCGCGCCATTGCACTCCAGCCTGGGTAACAAGAGCGAAACTCCGTCTCAAAAAAAAAAAAAATTCTAATAAGAGTTTACAGCATCTTAATTAGGTCAAATAATAATAAATTTGATCAAGCAAATCAACTTAAAGCCCCATTTACAAAGTATTTAATTGTAGTTATTTTGTTTACTAATTATAGATCTCCCAAAATATAAGTCCTTAGATAGAAAATATTAGGTCTAAGAAGTTTAGTGTGGATAACATAGTTTTAAAATTTATCCCATGCACATCTTCTTCCATAGAAAGGAGAAAATCTTTATAAAAATCTTACCAGTATTCAAATATTACATTACATGATTCACTACTCATATAACCCAAGTCCTTTTTTAAATGGACCCAAGAAAAAGTGTGGTAATGTGACTTTGACAACTCAAAAACATGAGAAAGTCAGTCTTTAAAACAATTAGCACAACTACTTTAAAATAAGCAATGAAAGATGCCAAAACCTTTGTTTTGTAGCTTAACATTGTTTCTCTCTTTAGTTTTTATTTTCATGTAAATTTAAATTTACTGCATCTTTACTACTATACAAAATAAAAATCATGATTATGCTTTTCTCCTATTTTCACACATGTATATAGTATAATGAACATTCGAGAATCTGTCATCACATAAACATGCTTATAAAGCAAATACTCCAAGTATTGTAACAAAAATGCCAATTAGATTTCTAAATTATTTGTAATGGTGTGATACTAATTTGTAAAGAAAAAAATATATCTTTTGTTTTTAAATTTTGTAAACAAGAAGGACCCTGAACCATTAAAATCACATTTTGGAATCTCATTTATCACATCTTTTAACTACTGAAGCACATACAAGATTGCACTGCAATATTTTATTCATCTATCCTTGGTTCAAATCATCTGAAATAAATGGATGAAAAAAATTACAAATATTGAGTACTTGACTAATAAATAATAAGTTTTAATATAATTTATTATATGTAGCCTATTACTAATGAAAACTATTAATAATGCTAAATACATGAAATTTGATTTTAATATAACATTGTCTTAATTGAATAACATTCTCTTCTCACAATTGTATTAATTAACCAGTAACCATAGATACATATTTGTCTTTATACAATATACAGAGGAAACGTTTGTTTTTTAATTACCATATATGTAGGTAACACTGAATTTCATTTATCATTTTAAAAACTGAAAAAAACTTTCGTTTATACAAGGTAAGAGATGATAATCAAAAAAATATAAATCTTATAAATGCAGATAAAGGTTGATCATAGTTTAATTTCAGAGCATCAACCCTGTTTACAACTTCAAGTTTTTAAATAAAAGTACAGAAGTTATTAAAAACAAGCCAAACAAAAGAAACAGTCATTAGAGTGTTTCGGCAACCAACAGAATGGGAAAAATTTTTTGCAGTTTACCCATCTGACAAAGGACTAATATCCAGAATCTACAAAGAACTAAAACAGATTTACAAGAAAAAACCAAACAAGCCCATTCAAAAGTGGGTGAAGGATATGAACAGACACTTTACAAAAGAAGACATACATGAGGCCAACAAACATATGAAAAATGCTCACCATCACTGGTCATTAGAGAAATGCAAATCAAAACTACATTGAGATACCATCTCATGCCAGTTAGAATGGCGATCATTAAAAAATCTGGAGACAACAGATGCTGGAGAGGATATGGAGAAATAGGAACACTTTTACACTGTTGTTGGGAGTGTAAATTAGTTCAACCATTGTGGAAGACAGTGTGGCGATTCCTCAATGACCTAGAAATAGAAATTCCATTTGACCCAGCAATCCCATTACTGGGTATATATCCAAAGGATTATAAATCGTTCTACTATAAGGACACATGCACACGAATGTTCATTGCAGTACAGTTTACAATAACAAAGACCTGGAACCAACCCAAATGCCCATCGATGACAGACTGGACAGGGAAAATGTGGCACATATATATCCCATGGAATATTATGCAGCCATCAAAAACGATGAGGTCATGTCCTTTGTAGGGACATAGATGAACCTGGAAACCATCATTCCCAGCAAACTGACACAAGAACAGAAAATCAAACACTGCATGTTCTCACTCATAGGCGAGTGTTGAACAATGAGAACACATGGACACAGGGAGGGGAGCACCACACACTGGGGTCTGTTGGGGGGAAATAGGGGAGGGACAGCGTGGGGGGCAGTTGGGGAGAGATAGCATGGGGAGAAATGCCAGATATAGGTGAAGGGGAGGAAGGCAGCAAATCACACTGCCACGTGTGTACCTATGCAACAATCTTTCATGTTCTTCACATGTACCCAAAACCTAAAATACAATAAAAAAAAAAAAAAAAGCCAAAGCTAACAAAAAACAAAGGACTGGCAATCCATCCAATTTTGAAAGTTGAGTGCTTATATCCCAAGATAATAGACTTTTTATTTTAATGGTTATGAATATAAAACATGTATGTTTTAAAATATATACATATATAAACAATGGAATGTGTGCATTTCTCTTTCCAGCTTCAGCTTCTAGCCCTGTACAAAAAAGATAAACATTTTCAACATTTTCTTATCTTTTGTCCAGAATATATGTATATGTCCAAAATTGATACAAGAATCCATGCAGAGTGGTACATATTTCTATCTTTAATAGCTGAAAACTAGAACAAACTGAAATGTTTATGAACAGGTGGTTTACCCAGACAATAAAATATAACTCAGTAATAAAAAGGAATGATGTGTTGATACATGCAAACAACATGGATGAATTACATGGGACTATACAATACCATTGAATTGCAGCATGTTTTTTAAAACAGCTTCATAAAGTCCCCTCGTGTAAAAATAATATTATTTTATTAATACTAATGTACATTTACATAGTTTCCAGCTCTGTTTTCACTATTACAGACATTCCTTTGATTAACATCATTCTATACATTTGTTTGTACATATGTAAAAGAATATTTCTAAAAAAATGTAGCACTCAGAAGTTTTGGTTAAAATATGAGCTCATTTTAAGTTTTCATATATAGTATAAAATGTTCCTTAAAATAATTGAAGTAATTTACAGCTAAATTGTGTGTTTATTTACCTTTGTGTATGTTTAAAATTGCTTTAGGTAGCAGAACCATAAAATAAGCTAAAAATACAGCAGTGGACATAACAAGAAAGGGGTCTGTCTGCTCTTAGAGTGCTTTTATTATAGTAAGGGGCACAAACCAATAAATTATCCAATAAATCAATAAGATTTTAGGTTGTAAAGCAAATAAGACAGGGTGAGCTCATAGAGAATGATAATGGGGCAGGGGAAGTTAGATTAGGTGACATTTGTGCTGAGACTCGAATAACAAGAAATGACCAACCTGTTGAAGATAGTTGAAGATATGGGGACTGAGAGTTCCAGGCAGTAAGAATAACAGAAAAGGCATGAGTTATATTGGTATGTTTGATAAATAAGAAAAAAGAGAGAAAAATAAAAATAAAAGACTATTGTAAATAAAACATAATGCATACAAGGGTGAATGAATACAAGTGAGGTCTTAGAGGTAGGTGGCAAATGGAACCTGATAAAATAATAAGAAATGCTGCATGTTTTTCTGAGCACAATGGGAAGACATGGGGGTTTGGAGATGAAGAATCATAAGTCATGATGTTTATTTTAGGAAAATACCTGTGGCTAATGATTGTAGAACAAATTTCCAGAGGGTGAAAGCAGAATCAAGAAATCTATCTAAATGATTGTTATATTATTCCACTTAAGATAATATAACTTGTATTAGAAGGTTGAAAAGCTAAAGAAGGACTGATTCTACTTATATTGTGGACATAAAGTTGATAGAATTCCTGATATATTGAATGGGATGTGTGATAAAAAATAATCCAAATTTGTTTATAATCACTTAGAATAGTCTTCTTTCATTGATCATTATTTTCAATTTTTTTCTAGCTCTCTTCAGATATTTTTAATAGACTGTAATATTTAGAGAAATTTTAGGATCAATCACACCAAGATTGAGCTGAAGATATTGAGATTTTCCATATACTCACTGCTCCCACACATGCATAAACTCCCCCCATTTTCAATATTCCCCATCAGAATGGTACATTTGTTATAATTGATGAACCTAAATTGACACATCATTATTACTCAGAGTCCATAGTTTACATTAGGATTCACTTTGTGTACATTCTATGAGTTTGGGCAAATGTATAATGACATATGTCCACCATTATAGTACCATACACAGTAGTTTCACTGCTCTGAAAATCCTTTGTGCTCCACCTACTCATCTCTTCCTTTTTCCTAATCCTTGGCAAGCTGAATTTTTAATTGGCTCCAATATTCCAACATTGTGTGCCTTTTCTAGAATATCATCTCATTAGAATCATATAGTATGCAGCTTTTTCAAATCGGCTTATTTTACTCAGCGATATGTAGACATTTAAGTTCCTTCGATGTCCTTCATGGCTTGATACCTCATTTATATTTAGCTCTAAATAATAGTCCATCATCTGGATGTAGCAAAGTTTATTTGTCCACTTTATCTACTCTAAGCCCTAGATTTGTTATTTGTGAAATGATGAAATAAGATTATTTATATAGATGAGTCACACTATAGATAAAATAAAATAGTTTTTGTAACTTTGTACTTACATAGATGATCCATGATAGGGATTAGATTAAATAATACTTTACGCCATTGAGCACAATGTTTGGTATATAATAAGATCAAAACAAATATCAGCCATTAGTATTAATAGTGGTAGTATAATAGTAGTAGCAGTAATAATAGTAGTAGCAGCAATAATGGAAGTAGTAGCAGCAGTAGCAAAGTTTTGCAGAGTATCTGGTATCTTGTTAGGTATAAACCGATTATAAAAAATATACGGACAGTTCAGCATTGCAAAGTTATAATTCAAAATGAGTTACATAAATGTGGATTTGAAGGGAACCCACAAAACTTATGATTGTTTGTAAAATTAAAGCTTCTATTAGATATGAATGGACTATTTCTGAAGCTTTTACAAGTCATAAAAACTTTGCAAGTTAATGAATAGATTATCTACTGGAATTGTTGATAACCAGGCAACTGTGTCTGGGCAATTAATTTCCATTAAGGATATAATTTTAAATATGACCTTCTGGCACATTTTCTTCTACGTGTGGGGAAAACTGTTTTATAGCCTTTTTGCAATAATGCTTTAATATATGTATTTGCAAATGACATTTTCCTAGAGTTCATATATCGACATTTTTCTGTCTTAGTCCATTTGTATTGCTGTAGCAAAGTACCCAGGACTGGGTAATTTATAAAGAATAGAAATTTATTTCTCACAGGTCTGTGTCCTGCATATCCAAGGTCAATGTACTGGCCAATTGCATATCTGCCAAAAGCAGCAATCTTAGTACCGTTTTTGCTTAGTCTATAGCTTTTGGTATATTGAGCTTCCTTTTAAGTCTCCATTTCAAAGAAGGTATCATTTTATTGTGTCTTCCAGAGGACAAAAACACTGCAATTTCACATGGAAGAAGGAACAAAAAGGATCAATCCACTCCCTCATGTCATTTCATAAAGATCTGCTCTCATGATTTAATTACATCCTAAAGCCCCCACCTCAAGCCTATCACATTGGTGGTTAATTTTCATCATATGAATTATGAAAGACACATTTATCTTATAGTACTCTATTTTATAAGTAAGTGAGCAGAGTTATCTCTTAATCAAAAGGCTGTATGCTCATATCAACTGCAGAACTAGATCCACTATAGCACATTTGTATATCATCAGTTTTACTGGCAACATAATTATCAAGGTAAATGTGTAGCTTGAATGAGTTTTCAGTAAAAAATAATGAAATAATTGATAATACAATGAATTTTATGTGTAATCTGTGGCCTAAATATTAATCCTGCCAATGGGAGGAAGGCCAACTGGGAGACCATTTGAAAATTGCCCTCTTGAGTTTCAGTGATGTTCTTTGATTACTGCATGTAAAGTTTTAAATAATTATATTTTAATAGCTTTATTCATTATGATTTATATGCCACAGAATTATGAGTGTACAGTTTAGTGATTTTGTAGTAAATAAATGAGTTATGCCACCGTGACCATAAATCAGTTTTAGAACATTTCTATCACTTCAAAAAGTTGCCCCATGCTCATTTGCAGTCTATTGTCACTAACCATTCCAGCTGCATATGACCAATCTACATTATGTCTCTATAAAGATGACATTTCTGGATATTTAATTTTAATAGAATAATATAAAATATAGTATTTTGCATTGATTTATTTATCCAGTTGGAATATCTCTTCTCATTGGCTGGGGGATATAGTATATTAGAATTTGTTGCAGTTGATGATACAATTGGATTTATGTGTCAAATTTTGCTGTATGTTTGTCTATTTTATGTTTTACTTTCTTTTAAAAAATTAACTAACTTTTTAGATTTCAAATAAAATGTGTAAATTTGTCATGTTCAATAAGAGGGCTTGAAATTTGTATACACTGTGGAATGGCTAAATCAAGCTAATTAATCTATGTATTACTTCACATGTTTATTACTTTTTTTGTGGTGAGAACACTTAAAATCACTCTTTTAGTGATTTTCCAAAAACACATAAATAAGTATATTGAAGAAATATCTGCAAGCCTATGGTTATTGCAGCACTGATTCACAATTTCAAGGATATAGAATTAACCTAAGTGTCCATCAACAGATGAATACAGAAAATGAAATATATATATACAATGGAATATTATTTAGCCTTAAAAAAAGAAAAAAATTCTGCCATTTATGACAACATGAATGAACCTAGATGACATTATATTAAGTGAAATAAGCCAGGAAAAGAAAGACTAATACTACAGGACCTCACTTACATGTGTATTTTAAATAATTAAACCCATAGAAGTAGAGAGTAGAGTGGTAGTTAACTGGGGCCAGGGGAATGAGGTGGAAAAATACTGGTCAAAGAATACAAAATGTCATTATATAGGAAGAATAAATTCAAGAGATCTATTTTACAACGAGAAGACTGCACTTAGTGATCTATATCTTTTTATCTTTTTTTTTTCTTTTGAGACAGAGTCTCACTCTGTACCTAGGATGTAGTGCAGTGGCACGATCTCGGCTCACTGCAACCTCTGCCTCCCAGGTTCAAGTGATTCTCCTGCCTCAGCCTCCCATCTTAAAGGGCATTCTTTATTTCTTCAAATTATGTTTTATGTAAAATGTTGTAGTAACTATGGCATGATATAAAAATACATTTAGAAATGTTGATTACAGAATACATTTTTCTCAGAAGAAATGTAGCTAAAAATAAGTTCCTTTGAACAACTTTTGTACTGGTTTGGAAGTAATTGGTGCATTTACGATTATATTTCATGCCTCTTGGATAGTGTTACCAGGGGATATTAAGGACTAGGATGCTGAGAATAAAAAGAAAACAAAGCTTAATCAAAGATAATAACTGATATGTTACTTTTTCTTTACAATGATTTTTCCTGTCCATAATCAATTATTTGTTGACTAACCAAAGGCACATCTGAAACATATTTACAGGTTACATACCCAACGGCTAAGGAATTCCATGGTTGTTAAGGCAGTATTGCACAGGGTAGTCAACAAGGTTATCAGTACATCCTAAAATAAGTGATTGAAACTGAAGAAATAGTTTCTTCTATGAACTGGAGAAAGTTGAAGATGTACATTAAATTTGCATGTTGCTATATTAAGTATGCATTTTAAAATAAATACAAATAGTCACTTGAAGAACACTACCAAAAACAAATGTGTAATAAAGCACAGAAGCATTATAGACCCAGAAAGCTTTAAGAAAGATAAATAAATTAGGAAAAGGGCACAAACAGCAAAGACAACATAAGTCATAATATATAATCTTTATAATAAATATAAATAAAGCAATACTCTAGTTACAAAAAATATTTGCTATAAGATATACAAAAATTTTGTTAAAACTTGTTTACAATAACGTTGGATTTGTTTTTGTTTTTTTTGCCTTTCTGTTTCTTTGAAGTATTTAACCAGGTTATTTATTTGAAATCTTTCCATTGTTTTGATGTAGGTGGTTTTTTCTTTTTTTTTCTTTTTGCTATAAACTTCATTCTTAGTATTGCTTTTACTTAGTCCATAGCTTTTGGTATGTTGGGCTTCTATTTTATTTGTTTTAAAAACTTTTAAATTTTTTTTTTTAATTTCTTTATTGTCCCATTGGTCATTTAGGAGCACATTAAGTTCCATGTATTTCTGCAATGGAACTTGTAGAAATCTATAATAAGTAGAACAGTTTCCGGAGTTCTACTTGTTATAGATTTCATAGTTTTATTCTGTTGTGGTTAGAAAATGTATTTGATATGATTTTGATTTTTTGAATTTTTAAGACATTTTTGTGGCTGAAGATAAGGACTATTCTGGGAAATACTCCATGTGCTGATGAAAAAAAATGTGTATGCTATAGTATTCTGAAGAGTTCTGTTAGGTCCATTTGTTCTGAGTAGTTCAACTGTGATGTTTCTTTATTGATTTTGTGCCTAGATGATCTGTCCATTACTAAAAGTAAGGTGTTGAAGTCCTCTGTTATTATTGTATTGCAGTATCTCTGTCCATTTAGATCTAACATTATTTGCTTTACATATTCTAGTGCTCCAGTGTTGAGTGCATATATATTTACTATTGTAATGTTCTCTTTCTGAATTGACACCTTTATCATTATATAATGACTTTCTTTGTCTCTTGTTACAGTTTTAGACCAAGTCTATTTTATGTTAAATAAACATAGCTACTCCTCTTCTTATTTGGGTTCTATTTGCATGGCATGTTATGTTCTATCCCTTAATTTCATTTTATGTATGTCTTTATAGGTGTAGTGATTTTCTTGTAGAAAGCATATTTTGCATTTTTTTAATCAAAATCAGCCACTTTATGTCTTTCATTGAATAATTTAGTCCATTTACGTTCAAAGTTATTTTTGAATGTTAAAAATTTAATATTGTCATTTTGTTACTTGTTTTTTAGTTGTTTTGTAACTCCTCTCTTTTGTCATTCCTTTTCTATTAACTTTCTTTGAGGTTGAGTAATTTTCTCTGGTAGAATGTTTTTGATTCATTGTTTGTTATTTATTTTTAGTGTGTCTATTACAAGTTTTTCCTTTGGGGTTACATGAAGCTTATGAAAATACTAGAGCTATAAAAAGTTATTTATAACTTCATATCAACTTCACTTTTTTTCTTTTTTCTTTCTTTTCTTTTTTTTTTTTTCTGAGATGGTGTTTTGCTCTTGTTGCCTAGGCTGGATTGCAATGGTGCGACATTGGCTCACTGAAACTTCTGCCTCCTGGGTTCAAGCGATTCTCCTATCTCAGCCTCCCTAATAGCTGGGATTACAGGCACACTCCACCACACCCAGCTAATTTTTGTATTTTTAGTAGAGACAGGGTTTCATCATATTGGTGAGGCTGGTCTCAAACTCCTGACCTCAGGTGATCCACCCACCTCAGCCTCCCAAAGTGCTGGGATTACAGGCGTGAACCACTGCGCCCATCCCCAACTTAATTTTTATTAAAATAAATGAACCAACAAAAAACCCTGTAAACATTAACTTCCTTTGCCCCCCACATATAGAATTTTTGAGATCAAAATTTACATTTTTATACTATCTCTAAACCAATTGTTGTAGTTATTATTTTAATAGTTTTTCTTTAATTTTCTTATTAAAGATATAAATGGGTTACACACTAAGATGACAATAGTTGTGTAACAATCACTTTAACGTACTTCTAAGTTTGAAGAATTTTCTTTAACATTTCTTATGAGACATATCTGGTATTAATAAATTCCATCAGCTTTTGTTTGTCTAAGAAAGTCTTCATATCTACTTCATTTCTAAAGGACAGGTTACAGCAGTTTTTTATTACAATAGTTTTTATTCAGTACTATGAATACATTGCCCCTCTCCCTCCTGACCTGTAAGTTTTCTGCTAAGAAGTCTTCTTCTAGGAATATTGAATCTCCTTTATTTGTTATTTTTTTTTCTTTTCTCTTGCTTCTTGCAGGATTCTCTTTGTCTTTGACCTTTGAGAGTTAATTATAATATATGTTGGGGTATTACTATTTTGATTGAATATATATGGTGACTTTTGACATTCCAGTCAAAATTTATTTAGATACGTGAAAGCTGAACAACTTGCTCCTTGTTTCTGGGTAAAGAATTAAATTGAGTCACAGATCAAAAAATTATTTGAAACAAATAAAAATAGACACACAATATATCAAAATCTCTGAGATATGGCCAAAGCAATATTAAAAGGAACATATATAGTGCTAAATGCCTACATGAAGAAGTTAGAAAATTCTCAAATTAATTAATCAATGTCACACATAAAGGAACTAGAAAATCAAAGACAAACTAAACTCAAAACTATTATAAAAAAGAAATAGTTAGAGCAGAACTACATGAAATTCAGACCAAAGAAGCCATACAAATGATAAATAAAACTAACAGTTACTTTTTTGAAAGAATAAACAACATTGATAGACCACCAGGTAGATTGCAAAGAAAAAAGAGAGAGAGAGAGAGAGAGAATCCAGATAAGTAATGAGAAATGACAAAAATGACATTATAAATCATCTTACAGAAATAGAAAAGATTTTTAGACACTACCATAAACACCTCTATATGCACAAAATAGAAAATCCAAATGAAATGGGTAAATTCCTAGAAACACACAACCTGCAATATTGAACCAGGGAAAATTTGAAACACTAAATAGACCAATAATGAGTTATGAAATTGAATTCATAAGAAAAGGAAATTACTAGCCAAAAATCCCTGGGCCAGAGGGATTCAAAATCAATTTCTGCTAGATGCATAAAGAAGAGGTGATATCAATCTACAGAAATTATTCCAAAAATTCACCTGGAAACATTTCTTCCTGACTCACTCTATGAAACTAGTATCATCCTGATAACAAAATCTGGCAAAGACACAATAAAGAAATAAAACCAAAGACAATAATCTTCTGTTTTTCTTTCTTTTCTATTGTCTGAACAAATAACTGAAAGTCCTCAAAAAAAAAAAAAAAAGAACAAACACAATCCAGCAGCAGATCAAAATTCATAACAAATGAGGGGGCTTTATTCCTGAGATGCAAGGATGACTCAGTATACACTAGGCAATAAATATGATTTACCAAATAAACAGAATTAATTTAAACAAACTGTATAAAAATTTCAATAGATGCAGAAAAAGCATTTGATAAAATCACATATTGCTCCATGATGAAAATCCTAAAAAATACTAGGCATTGAAGTAGTATAACTCAAAATAGTAAGAACCATCTATGAGAAAACCCAGTATCAACATCATACTGAGGAGGCAAAAGTTGAAAGCTTTGCCCCTAAAAACTGGAACAAGACTTGGATATTCCCTCTCACCACTCCTATTCAGCATAGTACTGGAAGCCCTAGTCGGAACAATAAGGCAAGAGAAAGAAAGAAAGTGCATTTAAATAGCAAAAAAGAAAGCTAAATTATCTCTGTTCACTGAGGATATAATTCTATACCTAGAAAATCCTAAAGATTGCTCCAAAAGACTCCTGGATTAGATACATGAATTTGGCAAAGTTTCAGGATACAAAATCAATGTCCAAAAGTCAGTAGCATTTCTATACACCAGTAACATTTTCAAGATGAGAACCACATCAAGAATGTGATTTCATTTACAAAAGCTACAAAAAATACCTACCAATATATAGAACCAAGTAGTTGATATAGTTCTATAAGGACAACTACAAAAGAAAGATGTAAGAAATTACAGATGACACAAACAGAAGGAAGACAATTTCATGCTCATAAATTGAAAGACTCAATACTATCAAAATGCATATATTATCCAAAGACATCTACAGATTCAACACAGTTCCTATCAAATTACCAATATAACTTTTACAGAATGAAAAAATAATTATATAATTTTTATGAAACCAAAGAAAATCCTAAATAATCAAGGCATTCTTACACAAAAAGAATAAAGCAAGACACATCACATAACCTGACTTCAAACTTTATTAAAAGGTATGTTGGCTCATTCTCATGCTGCTATAAAGAATTGTCTGAGACTGAATAGTTTATAAAAGAAAGAGATTTAATCGACTCACAGTTCTGCAGGGCTGGGGAGGCCTCAGGAAACTTACCATCATGGAGCAAAAGGAAGCAAACATGCCCTTCTTCACATGGCGGCAGGGAGGTGAAGTGCTAAGCAAAAGAGAAAAAGCCCCTTACAAAACCATCAGATCTTGTGAGAACTTAATATCACAAGACCAGCATGGAGGTAACCACCCCCATGATTCCCTTACCTCCCACGAGGTCCCTCCCTTGACACATAGCCATGTTGGGATTATGGGAACTGCAATTCAAGATGAGATTTGGGTTGGGACACAGCCAAATCATATCATAAGGCTACAAAGAAACAAAAACAAAAACACCCGGCATGGTACTGTTACAAAAATGTACATATAGACCAATGGAGCAGTATAGAGAACCCAGAAACAAAACCACACACCTATACCTGATCTTCAAAAAGACTGAAAAAAAAAAACCACTGGGGATAGGAGACCTCATTCAATAAGTGATGCTGGGATAACTAGCTAGCGTTATGCAGAAAAATTAATCTGGACCCGTATTTTGCCACAAAAGCAATAATTAACAAACAGCACCTAATTAAAGAGTTTCTGCACAGCAAAATAAAGTATCCACACAATCAACACACAACCTACAGAATGGTAGAAAATATTTGCAAACTATGCACTTAACAAAGGACTAATGCCCTAAATCCATAAGAATCTTAAACATAACAAGAATTAAACCAATAGGCCCATCAAAAAGTGGGCAAAGGACATGAGAAGATGCTTCTTCTTCTTTTTTTTTTTTTTTTTTGAGAAGGTGCTTCTTAAAAAGAGACATAAAAGTGGCTAATAAATATATTTTAAAAAAGTTCAACCTCACTCAGCATTGCAGAATATATCCATGTAACAAACTTGTACATGTACGCCTGAATTTAAAATACAAAAAATCAATATAATTCATATCAAAATGTCAATGGCATTCTTCATACTAAAAAAAAAATAGTAAAATGTGTTAACCACAGAAACCTTAAAGCAAAAGTGGTTAGAGACAAAAGCTAGAAGAATCACACAACCTGATTTCATATTATACAATACAGCTATATGAACTAAAACAGCATGGTGCTAGCATAAGAAAAAGGATGAACAGCCTGTAATCCCAGCACTTTGGGAGGCCGAGGCTTGTGGATCATGAGGTCAAGAGATCGAGACCATCCTGGTCAACATGGTGAAACCCCGTCTCTACTAAAAATACAAAAAATTAGCTGGGCATGGTGGTGCATACCTGTAATCCCAGCTACTCAGGAGGCTGAGGCAGGAGAATTGCCTGAACCCAGGAGGCGGAGGTTGCGGTGAGCCGAGATCATGCCATTGCACTCCAGCCTAGGTAACAAGAGCGAAACTCCGTCTCAAAAAAAAAAAAAAAAGAAAAAGAAAAAGCATGAACAATGGAATATAATTGGACAATGTAATAGAATAGGTAACGCAGATACAGATCCATTCCTTTACAACTATCTCATTTTCAAGAGAGGTGCCAAAACTGCACTGTGGAAAAGATAGTCTCTTTAATAAACGGTGCTGGGAAGATTGGATATTCATATACATAATAATAAAACTGGATTTCTCATCTGTTACCATACACAAACATCAAGTCGAAATGGATTAAAAACTTAAATATTAAGCCAGGCATGGTGGCCCGCACCTGTAGTGTCAGCTGCTTGGGAGGCTGAGGCAGGAGAATTGCTTGACCCTGGGAGGAGGAGGTTGTGGTGAGCTGCGATTGCACCACTGCACTCCAGCCTGGGCCATAGATCAACGCTCCTTCTAAAAATAAAATAAAATAAAATGAAATAAAATAAAACTAAACTTAAATGGAACACCTGAAACTAAGAAACTGCTTAAAGAAAATTCTGGAGAAAGGCTTCAGGACATTGATCGGGGCAAAAGTTTTTGGGTGAGGCCTACAAGGACAGACAACAAAATCCCAAGTCAGAAATAGTCAAGTAAGATTGCATAAAGCTTAAAGGTTTCTGCAGAGTAAAAAAGCTGTCAACAAAGTGAGGAGAAACCTTTAGAATGGTAGAAAATATTTAAAAACGATCTATTCCACAAGTGATTAATAACTAGAATATAAAAAGAACTTACACAGCTTAATAATGTAAAAGAAATAATCCAATACATAAAATGTGCAAAAAGCCTAAATAGACATTTCTTAGAAGAAGGCACACAAATAACTAACAGGTATATTTTAAAAAGCTCTACTTCACTAGTCATCAAGGAAATGCAAATCAAAACAACGAGATATTGTCTTACAGAATTTAAAATAGTTATTATTAGAAAGACAAAAATATGACAAGTGCTGATGAGGATGCCTAAATGGGGAAACATTCATATACTGTTCGTCGAAAGGTAAAGTATAAGAGTAAAGCCATTATGAACAAGAATATGGAGTTTCTAAAAAAAAAAACCCTAAAAATAGAACTACAAGCAGTAGGATTATATAATAATAAATTAACTAATAATCATTAGATACTGCTCGGTATTTATTTAAAAAAGGATATGAGTATATTAAAGACATATCTGTACTTCCATGTTAATTCCAGCATTGTTTACAATAGCTAAGATATGAAAGTAACCTAAGAATCAGCCAATGGATAAATGGATAAAGAAAGTTTGTATTTTTCAAAATAGCTAGAAGATATTTAATGTTCCCAACACAAAAAAAGAAAAATATTTGAGGTGATAGATATCCCAACAACCCTGACTTGAACATTACATTGTATAAAGGTATCAAAATATCACCTGCTTTCCAAAAATATGTATAATTTTTATATATCAATGAAAAAAGAAAAGTATTTACAAAGGATATCTGTGCTGGAGGTACCATGTGTGTCTTCTGGAATTATGATTCTTGCATGTGTTGCCTGACTTTAGTTAAGCTACCATGCCATTGCCTTAGCTCTGAAAAGCATTCAGATCAACATCAATTCACTCACCAGAATTGTTATAGATATTACAACTTACCATAGACATTTGCCTTGCCTGCTAAGTTGACATCTGTATAAATTATTAGCATATTATCTGTATCTAAATTAATTCTTTAGGACAGGGGAAAAGATTAATATAGAAACATAAGAGAAAGCCACCTGGTTCCTAATAAAGATCCGTATCATTAATAGGATTTATTTATTTAGTTAATTGTTGTTTTTTGTTTTATCCATATTCCAACGGCATTAATAGGATCTGTTTTATCTGGTGAAACTCAGGGCCGTTAGAGGATATGATTAATGTGAATACTGCAGATTGGCCTTATCTTGTCACCTGAAACCCTTCTGCTAATAGCTTTCAAGTAAGGACATATTGGACAAAGTGCAGGTAAGAATTAACATAGCAGGGTTGATCTTTTCAAGAGTTTATTTATAGGGGTGTACTTTGGCTGTACTCTGTGAACCAGAGTGCCAGAAGTTTCCTTATATTGATAAGTTTGCTTTGCCTTCCTAGAACACTAAAAACTTATTTCACTTTTTGGAGTTTGAAATTTTGGTAATTGTGGCTGGCATAGAATGCCTTCATGACTGGTCTCTATTCAAATTTGAGGGCATTGAATCTCTGATGGACTTCCCGGGGCAGAAACATTGCACATATATTACTGCATTTTTGTTGCTGGAGAAAAATCACACTCGAATGTGGCCCCTCAGAGGACATAAAAAAAAAACAAAACATATAGAGTCTGGACACAGTTAGACTCCAAATTTCTCTCTTGCTGACCATTGTAGTGAATTGTTTCATGAATACTACTGCCTCTGATTCCTCTGAGTCATTCTAGTGAAACAGAAAGTGTGGGGATTGGTTATGAGACCCCTGACATATAAACAAATGTAAGGATAATCACAGATTTTCCACTGGAAACTATATGAGCAAAACAAAAAATTTAAAAAAAAAAGACTACAACAAAAATTATGCATAACATTGCCTATATACAAATAGCCTTTGAAAATGAAGCAAAATGGACAAAAGGGCTCTCCATGACTTTTTTCTGCCATGGACACATCAACAAAATTTAAAAATTGGTTGAACCAACCTTATAGTGGTCTTGGAAATAAGTCAAAGATTTACACAATCCAAGTAAACACACAATCTACAAAAATCCACATTCAAAACACTAGGAATTTTTGTTTAGTTTGTATTTGCTCTTCTTCCCACAGTCCACAGCAAGGTGTGGTTTTAGTCTGGAGCAAGCAGCCTCTCAGAGCCTAATTCCCTCCCTCAAACATGAGGTGGCAGAGCAGATATTTGCAATGCAACCATCTAAAGGCCTGAGGAAATGTTGGAGTAATATTCCAGAAAATTTAGACATTAAAAAGTAGCCATATATATGAAGAAATGTATTAATAGAAAGCCACAGACAATCCCAGGCAAGATATACACCCTTAAAACACGAGAGAAAAACTTAAGCTTTCATAATTGGTGATTCCTGAATCAGAGAAAGCCCAGGTAATCAGAGAAAGACTATGCAAGCACTGAAACAATCTGCAAAGACATGAAGATGAAATGTTTCTCAATGGAACAATATTGAACAAAAATATAAGTCACAGAGTGAAAATGAATTCACAGCTTATTCAAAGGAAGAAAATAAATTTTCAGAAACGATTTTTTAGGAAGCAGAGCCATTAGGCTTTCTAGACAAAAACTTTAAAACAATTGTCTAGGCTATTCTCAAAAGGCTAAATGGAGAAAATGAATAGAAGCTAAAGGAAATTGGTAAAACAACATATGAATAAAATGAGAATATAAACAGAGATAGAAGCTATAAAAAGAAACTAAAAAAAAATTGGGTACTAAAAAGTACAATTTAAATGAAAAATTCACTAGAGGAGTTCAATAGAAGATTTGGGTAGAGAGAAGAAAAAAATTATCAAACTACAAATGACAATTGAAATGATTTTTATAATAAAATAGTATTTCTTTCTAATGAACAGAAAAAAAGAAAGCACGAGGATAACTGAATAAGAACAAAGAGATTTGTAGGACACTGTTAAGGAGAACAACATATACTTTATGAAGACTCCAGAAGCAGAAGAAAGAAAAAGTAAGACAGAGATTTATTAAAGAAATAATGAACAAACCTTCAGAAATTTTATGAAACATAGGAATCTACAAATTCAAGAATCTCAATAAATGAAAGTAGGATAAAACTAAAGAGACTTTGACCAAAACACATTACAATCAAACTGTTAAAAGCCCAAGACAAGAGAGAACTTGGAAATGGCAAAAGAGACGTGTTTCATCACATACTATAGCTATTTAATAAAATTATGAACTAATTTATCAGAAGAGACTTTGAAAGGCAGAAGGTAGTGAGATGATATATTTAAGATGGTGAAAGATGATGGTAAAGACATGGAATCAACTGAGGTTCCCATCAGTGCTAGACAGGATTAAAAAATATAATACATATACACCATAAAATACTATACAACTATAAAAATGATTAACATTATATCATTTGCAGCAACATGGATGCAGCTGGCAGCCATTATTCTAAACAAATTAACAAAGGAACAGAAAACCAAATACTACATCTTCTTACTTATAAGTGGGAGCTAAACATTGACTACTCAGGGACATAAAGATAGCAACAACAGAGACATAGGACTACTAGAGAAAAGTGAGAAGAAAAGGAGCAAAGGATGAAAAACTAACTATTGCATACTATGCTATCTGGGTGATATGATTATTTGTACCCTAAACCTCGGCATCACACAATATACCCACGTAACAAACCTGAACATGTACCCCTTGAATCTAAAATAACAGTTGAAATAATACAAAAAAAGTCAGTTCTCCTCAAATATCTCTTTAAAAAAACTTTTCATAGTCAGAATAGTGAAACCCATTTTCTCAACAAAAATGTCCACATCCTATATCCTATAATCTATGAATATATTTCCTCGCATGTCAAAAAAATTTTGCAGATAGATTACGTATCTTGACATGGGATTAAATATTTCAGATTATGCAGATGGACACAATGTAATCACAAGTGTTCTTATATGTGTAAAAGAGAGG
This sequence comes from Aotus nancymaae, assembly GCF_030222135.1. Classification (NCBI taxonomy): domain Eukaryota; kingdom Metazoa; phylum Chordata; class Mammalia; order Primates; family Aotidae; genus Aotus; species Aotus nancymaae. The sequence goes on along the minus strand of NW_026988415.1, from coordinate 56,908,115 downwards.
TAGAAGAGCCAGTCATTCCGTCTGCCATCACTGGCTTTGAAGATGGAGGAAAAGGCCATTGAGCAAAGATGTGCAGCTTCTAGTTTCTGGGTAAGACAATGAAATACAGTATATGTCCCCTAGTGCCTCGAGAAGTAATGCAATCATAATGACATCTTGATTTTAGTCCAGGGAGATATCATAGACTTCCAACCTCTAGGACTATAAGATAATAAATTTGTTGTGTTTTATGCCACTAAGTTTGGATAACTTATTATAGCAGTATACAAAAACCAATATAAGATTTAACCCAATTTATATCAACAACCCAGTATTATCTTGTGTAATTATAGAAAAGTTGACTCTAAAACATATATAAAAAGAAAAAGGTACTTGGAAAGTTGACTCTACAATGTATATAAAAAGAAAACAGCATTAGTATAGCCATACAAAGTGTGAGAAGAAAAGTTAAAGTTGGAGAATCAAAATAATTATTTAAGACTTATTATAAACCTACAATAATCAAAACTGTATGTGGCATTTGTGAAGAGATAGACACATGTATCAATAAAACAGAAAAATACCCAGAATGAAACCCACACAAATGTGTTAAACTGAGTTTCTACAGAAGTGCAAAGATATAGAGAAAAGATAGCCTTTTGAACAAATGATTTTGTATCAACTGGACATTTATATGCAAAACAAAAAATGAACTTTATATTTCACATCTTACACAAATATAAACTCATAATGGATCACATTTCGAATATAAGATGTAAAACTCTAGCATTTAGTAGAAAACATACATGAAATTTTCTATGACTTAGAGTTAGAAATGACCCTGCAATCAGAGTAAAATGGACTTCATCAAAATTTTTAATAATCACCATTCTTACTGCTGTGAGATGTAGTTTTGATTTACATTTCTTTAATAATCAGTGATGTTAAGCTTCTCTTCATATGATTGTTGGCCACATGTATGTTTTTTATGTGTGTGTGTGTGTGTGTGTGAAGTGTCCATTCGTGTCCTTTGTCCAATTTTTATGCAGTTATTTGTTTTTTTCTTGTAAATTTGTTTAAGTTTCTTACAGATGTTAGATATTAGACCTTTGTCAGACACATGGTTTGCAAAATTTTTCTCCCATTCTGTAGGCTGTCTGTTGATAGTTTATTTTACTGTGCAGAAGCTCTTTAGTTAAATTAGATTCCATGTGTTAATTTTTACTGTTGTTGCAATTGTTTTTAGCATCTTCATCATGAAATATTTGCCCCTTCCTGTGTCCTGAATTACCATTCAGGTTGTCTTCCAGGGTTTTTATACTTTTTGGTTTTACATTTAAGTCTTTAATCCATCTTGAATTAACTTTTGTATCTTGTGTAAGAAAAAGGACCAGTTTTAATCTTCTGCATATAGCTAGCTAATTATCTCAACATCATTTGTTGAATAAGGAATCCTTATATAAATCGTTCTACTATAAGGACACATGCACACGAATGTTCATTGCAGCACAGTTTACAATAGCAAAGACCTGGAACCAACCCAAATGCCCATCGATGATAGACTGGACAGGGAATATGTGGCACATATACACCATGGAATATTATGCAGCCATCAAAAACGATGAGTTTGCGTCCTTTGTAGGGACATGGATGAACCTGGAAACCATCATTCTCAGCAAACTGACACAAGAACAGAAAATCAAACACTGCATGTTCTCACTCATAGGCGGGTGTTGAACAATGAGAACACATGGACACAGGGAGGGGAGCACTACACACTGGGGTCTGTTGGGGGGCAGGGACAGAGGGGTTGGGGAGTTGGGGAGAGATATCATGGGGAGAAATGCCAGATATAGATGAAGGGGAGGAAGGCAGCAAATCACACTGCCATGTGTGTACCTATGCAACAATCTTGCATGTTCTTCACAGGTACCCCAAAACCTAAAATGCAATAAAAAAAATAATAATAATAAAAGGAATCCTTTCTCTATTGCTTGTTTTTGTTGACTTTGTCAAAGATCAGATACTTGTACGTGTGCTGTCTTTTTTCTGGGTTTTCTATTCTGTTCCATTGGTCTACGTGTCTGTTTCTGTACCGGTACCATGCTGTTTTGGTTACTGTAGCCCTGTAGTATATTTTGAAGTAAGGTATTATGACGCCTCCAGCTCTTTTCTTTTGCTTATAACTGTCTTTACTATTCAGGCTCTCTTCCAGTTTCATGTGAATTTTAAAATAGTGGGGTTTTTTTTCTAGTTTTGTGAAGAATGTAATTAGTAGTTTGATAGGAATAGCATTAAATTTATAAATTGCTTTGGGCAGTACGGTCATTATAACCATATTGATTTTTCCTGTCCAAGATCATGGCACATTTTTCCATCTGTTTGTGTCATCTCTGATTTATTTGAGCAGTGTTTTGCAGTTATTCTTGTAGAGATCTTTGACCTTCCTAGTTAGTTATATTTCTGGGCATCTTATTCTTTTTGTGGTAATTGTGAATGGAATTGAATTTTGATTTGGTACTCAACTTGACTCTTGTTGTTGTATAGAAATGCTACTGATTTCTGTACATAGATTTTGCATCTGGAGACTTTACTGAAGCTCTACATCAGCTTAAAGAGCTTTTCAGCCAAGACTATGGGGTTTTCCATATATAGAATCATGTCATCTGCAAACAGAAATAGTTTGACTTCTCTTACTTTTTGGATGTCCTTTCTTTCTTTCTTTATATATATAATGTATATATGATTTTATATGATTTCTTTATATATGATTTTATACATACACATGTATATAATAAAACTATATTATTTTAACATGACTTTTATTGTTTTATTTTATTTTTAGTTGATGTTACAATTTTAAATATACTTGGGATACAAAATATTTTGATATGTGTGTACAAGGTATAATAGTCAAATCAGGATAACTAGCATACTCATCACCACATTTATCATTTCTTTGTGTTCTGAACATTCAAAATCTCCTCTTCTAGCTTTTTAAAAATATACAATAAACTATAGTTAACTACATTCATTCTACAATGCTCATGCTTTAGTTATTTTAATAAAATGCAATTTTGAACATGATTATGAGAATTCCACAAGAATAAAATGTTAAGTTGGAGATTATAGGCAACATTCTATGTATTAAAATAATCTAAATTAATTAAAAAATTTTAAAAATGAATAAAGTCATAATTGCAATGAAATAATTCTAAAGTAACTCTACTCATATTTAATGATTTTGATACCTTGACATTTAATATCAGGCAGTCAGTTCCTATTGCTCTTGAAGGTTTAGTCTATCACTACCCTCACTTGTATGATACCTAATGAAATATTGGCAATGGCTTAATTATTATTCTATTTATATCATTTCACATCAAGTACATTCTAGTCTCTTTACATGTTAGTGTTTTCTTCTGAGAAAATAGTTTAGAAATGTATCTGTATAGATTTGTATATTTATTGCCCTATTCTTCATTTCATCTTTTGTATTTATGCAGAATAAGTTTTATTTTCAATTTCTTGCTTCTAAAAATACTTATTTTTTTCTTTTTCTCTTTTTATTCTGCATCCATCTTGGCAGAAATTTGTCAAGTTATCTTTTAAAGTCGAATATATTTAGATTACGTTATATTCTCTATTATATATTATCTTCCTGTTTATAAATTTATACTACTATTTCTTATTTCTTAATAAATACTTTTGATCCTTTTGTGTTTTGTAGCTCACTGATTTTCAGCCTGCCTTCTGAGGTAAACTTGCTTTGAACATATTTTTATATGTAGTATTTCTGTTTTCAGCTGTAAATATTTTGTGATGTACAGCATAATTTCTTCTTTCATAGTAAGTTACTTAGAAGGACATTTATTAGTTTCATATATATGGACATTTTAAAAGTTATCTTTATTTTTTACATTTCTAGCTTAATTGCATAGTGACCCAAGAATTTGGGATGTCTGATACTAAGCTGTTGATATTTATTGGAACTCAGTCTGTGGTTTTGTTTCATAAATGTACAGTATATGCTTTAAATATTATGTATTTTCAACTATTGTTGTGGTATTTTGAATGTATCCATTATAGTGAGTTTGTCGTGTCATTAAAATCCTTTTTATACTAACTGATTTTCTATTTGTTTAAAACATCAATTATAGGAAGAAGTGTTATAATCCCCTACTACACTGATGCCTTTATTTTTTCCTTGTAGCTCTAGTTGTGTCAGTTTCCACTCTGTATATTATAGATGCATAGAAATGAGTGGTGTACTGGTAAATGTTTGAAATTCAGCTCTCTTCAAGGAAAAAGATGCCCTGATTTATAGTGTTTATCCATTTCCGTAGCACAAATAATCTCCCCAAGCTATAAGCTGAGGTCACTAATGCTGAGCTGAGAAAAAGATAACAATCAGCTCTCATAAGTCAATAACAGGAGACTCTAGTACTCCAGCTATACAGATATGTGTGTGTGTTATATCCTCTATATATTCTTGATTAATTGAAAATCTGTGGTGTGTGTGTGTATGTGTGTATTATGGAGGCCCTCTTTATTTCTATCAATGTTTTTTCCTTGAAGGGTTTGGTTTGTTTTTCACTGTGCCATTAAGAGTTTTATCAGTAGGCATGGTGGTTCACGTCTGAAATCCCAGCACTTTGGGAGGCCAAGGTGGGCAGATCATGAGGTCAAGAGATCGAGACCAGCCTGGGCAACACGGTGAAACCCTGTCTCTACTAAAAATACAAAAATTAGTTGGGTGTGGTGGCATATGCCTGTAGTCCCAGCTACTTGAGAGGCTGAGGCAGGGGAATCTCTTGAATCTGGGAGGCAGAGGTTGCAGTGAATAGAGATCATGCCCCTGCACTCCAGCCTGGTGACAGAGTGAGACTCAGTCTCAAAAAAATAAAATAAAATAGGCTGGGTGCAGTGGCTTATGCCTGTAATCTCAGCACTTTGGGAGGCCGAGGTGGGTGGATCACAAGGTCAGGAGTTCGAGACCAGCCTGGCCAACATGATAACACCCCGTCTCTATTGAAAAAATACAAAAATCAGCCAGGTGTGGTAGTGGGTGCCTGTAACCCCAGCTACTCGGGAGACTGAGGCAGGAGAATCACTTGAACCCAGGAGGCAGAGATTGTAGTGAGCTGAGATTATGCCACTACACTCCAGCCTGGGCAACAGAGCAAGACACCATCTCAAAAGTAAAATAAAATAAAAGTAAGAGTTTTCTGTAAGCTTTCTTTTTTACTTTTTCATGCTTTACTTTTATATACCCTATATTTAAATATGTTTCTGGAGGCTTTGGGATAGTTCATGCCTAATATCCCAGCACTCTAGAAGGCTGAGGTGGGCAGATCACTTGAGTCCAGGAGTTCAAGAACAGCCTGGGCAACATGGCAAAATCCTGTCTCTACAAAAAATATAAAAATTAGCAGGTGTGGTGGCACATGGCTGTTGTCCCAGCTGCTTGGGAGGCTGAGGCGGGAGGATCTCTTGAGCCTATGAGGGGAAGGTCGCAGTGAGCTGAGATGCCACCACTGCCCTCCAGCCTAAGTGACAGAGAGAGACACCATCTCAAGAAAAAAAAGTTTCTTATAGAAAGTTTATGGTGAGATTTTATTTTGTAATTAGCTTGAAGTCTTCATATTTAAGTTAATTAAATTACTGAAGTATTTTTATTTATTTCAACCATTTAATTTTGTATTTCAATTTCCTGACATTTATATCTCTTTTAATCTCTTTTTTCCTACTTTTTTCTCATTTTATTTTTTGTCTCTCTGCTTCTTTTGAAATTATAATCTTTCTTTCTTCTCCTTTGATGGTTGTCCTTGAGAGTTTAACATGCATATGCAATCAAAATTGTGAACTTCCATGCAAAACCAATACAAGTTCCTAAGAACATCTGAACAACAATAATTACCCTCTTGATTAATAAATTTTAGGTTTTATTTGCTGGATTTTTTTCTTCATCCTAGAAAAGCAAATTTGTTAGTGTTTCAAGATGTAAATATTTGTTTACATATAACTATATACGTAACACTTTCTTCAGTTTATTACTGCCCCTCAAATCTCAGAATGCAATTACTGATACTCGATAGTTGTATATGACTTTTTCTCATACTACTTCAGCATGAGCAAATATTTTGACTTCTCATCAGGTTTATCTGATGCATTATTTCAGTTAATTTCTTTTCTCTGAAAGATTAAAAAATGACCTCTGTTTTAGACTGCTGACTTGCCCTCATTCACGGTGAAATATTTTCCCTCAGCCACCATTGAATGTTTAAGAAAATATTGTAGAACAATATTCCAGTCACACTGATTTCTGTAGCCAATGATTTTGTTTCTCACTTTTATCAGTAGGTCACTAAAAGCACTATCAAATCAGGGTTTACTACATATACTCCTATGATATGTGTTTATTTAATATTAGAACAAATTAATATAAAAGTAAATTTAAATAATAATAAATTAGCATGTGCACGTTTGCTAATTCTCCTTTTCATATTAGCACACTATAAAAGCTATGTATTCATGATGTATTTTAAAACAATCCTAATATAAGTTTTTCATGTACTTTAGGTCAGATTTCCTAATTATATTGACATTTCTTGGTTATCGTGATAGCTCTCTGTCACAATGTAAAATAAGCTACTTTTATCATAATCTTTAATATTTCTTCATACAAACCGAACAAGCAAGAGTAAAATCTGACATTAAAAACAATTTATAGTAAATAGAATGGCTAATGTGGTTTGTCGTGTGTGTTTTAAGAATGAGGTTTAGAGAAGACTTTTTGCTAACTTGCTGGGTAAAGAATTAACTTAGGGATCACTTCTTTAGGATCGATTTCATCGAGTTAGTTTCATGAAGTTATTTCTTACACAATCTTTTAAAAAAACAATCTTCTAAATTTATATGTAGTTGGGGGAATATGGCATCAATGATATATGTGATCTAAAATATTCTGTTTGCAGATTGGTTGCTTTTTAAAGCCTATGGAAAAATATCCTTTGATCTTCAGCATCAGCAAATTCTTAAATATTTGTGGAGGAAATAATATATCAATATTACCTTATAAGCTTCAATTTGGAAGTGTTACAACATTGCCTGATAGTTTTAATCAGATACTCTTATCTGTCCTTGTTACATGTCAAACAATCGACCACTGTATATATAAGGAACAGATAATGAATAGCACTAATTTGAAGTAGTCATTATGGCTTTAAGCTCTACATCCTTAAAATGTGTGAGCCTGCATAATTTTTAACCAGAAGCAATTTTAAATGAAGATATTAAACCTAGGAGGTGAATTAGAACCAATATAAATGTTAATCTATTTTGAATACCAATTCCATGGTTATAAATTCTTTTGGCAGTTTGTGAAGATAAAGGAGCTACAATGGCGTGCATTTTAATCAAACATATATTATAGTATCAGACGAGTTGTATGCCTGGAATTGAATGAGTTATATTCTGCACAGTGAAAAACTTGAGCATAGAACTAAATATTTGGGTGTGATTATAAAACAAGGCACTGCTTTATACAGCATAAGATAGCTAATAGGTTTTTGGGTTGTTAACCAGATGTACCCTTTTTTTTCTGATTAGCCTTGGGAAAAGTAAGAGTAATGTTCCTTTTTTGTTCTTTTTTTTTAGAGAGTTTTCTAGCTGTAGAAAAGTGCATTGGGATGAGAAAGGAATTATAAATGGAGAGTTTATAGTGCATAGTACTACAGTGAAATTTTCTTGCTTTGGTTTGTATAGAAAGAATGTGAAAGTAAAACTTGTGGCTCAGTCCCTTTATATATTCTCCTAATTCTTACCTTCCTTCATGAAAGGGACTCTACATTTTTTTCCACCTATCTAAGATATACTCCCATTCAAGTGTCAATGTTAAATAGTAATACTACTATATTAATATGAAATAATGTTACTAATACTAATGTTGAATATTTCTTTAAATAATCCCGTCCAGACCAATCTATGGACCAGTATAATATTTGCCTTGCTATAATTTTGATTTCTTTCCTCTAGGTGAGGCACAAGTATATTCATTATGCTTTTCTCCTAACAATTATGTAAGCTTCTAGAAGGTGAAACATGAGAGTTACCTTTAAGTTTTTATCTTATCTAGTCTCACAGCACTTGACATAGTTGATCTGTCACTCCTTCTTGACATTTTTCTTTCCTGGCTTTCCAGAATATCACCCCTTTTGACTTTCCTCTTACTTGATTAGTTGTTCCATCTGAGCCTCCTTTGGTAAATTTAGACCATCTGTTCAACCAATAAACCCTCCTATTTTCTCTGTACACATTTTCACCATAGATGTTCTCATCATTTGAATGTTTTCAAATCATGTATGTATTTTGATAATTTCCAAAATGTATATCTTTAGCCTCTCCCTCTCACCTAAGTTCTAAACTTCTCTACTTTAATATCTGATGGAAATCTCAAACTTATCAAGTCCAATATGTTAGTATTCCTTTCTCCTTCAAAGTTAGTACATATACCCTTATACTGGTTTTTAACTTCTAATGAAAATGCTGCTGCTATACACCAAATTACTCACGCCCAAAAGTTAAGAGTCATCCTTGCCTCCTCTCTGCCTCACACCTTGTATCCAGTTTATTCACATGTCTTTTCTTTTTTTTTTTTTTTTTTTCTCTTTTTTTGAGACGGAGTTTCTCTCTTGTTACCCAGGCTGGAGTGCAATGGCGCAATCTCGGCTCACCGCAACCTCCGCCTCCTGGGTTCAGGCAATTCTCCTGCCTCAGCCTCCTGAATAGCTGGGATTACAGGCACGCACCACCGTGCCCAGCTAATTTTTTGTATTTTTAGTAGAGACGGGGTTTCACCATGTTGACCGGGATGGTCTCGATCTCTTGACCTCGTGATCCACCCGCCTCGGCCTCCCAAAGTGCTGGGATTACAGGCGTGAGCCACCGCGCCCAGCCCACATGTCTTTTCATTTGGCCTCCAAAATATATCCCACAACCAATGACTCCACTTTTATTATAATATTACTCTGGCTCAAGCCATCATCACATGAACTTGGACTATTGCAATTGTTTCCTATTGGAACTCACTAGATCTTACAACTCTTCCCTGCCCCACTACCTGTATAAATGCTCATTTGATTTTCTAGAGGAGGCATGGTGATATTTTTTTTAAAAGTAAGTTCCTGTTTAGACACTTTTCAAAAGAAGATATTTGTGCGACCAACAAACATATAAAAAAAACTCATCATCACTGGTCATTAGGGAAATGCAAATCAAAACTACATTGAGATACCATCTCATGCCAGTTAGAATGGCGATCATTAAAAAATCTGGAGACAACAGATGCTGGAGAGGATGTGGAGAAATAGGAACACTTTTACACTGTTGGTGGGAGTGTAAATTAGTTCAACCATTGTGGAAAACAGTGTGGCGATTCCTCAAGGACCTAGAAATAGAAATTCCATTTGACCCAGCAATCCCATTACTGGGTATATACCCAAAAGATTAGAAATCATCCTACTATAAAGACACATGCACATGTATGTTTATCGCAGTACTATTCACAATAGCAAAGACTTGGAACCAACCCAAATGCCTATAAATGATAGACTGGATAAAGAAAATGTGGGGGACAAGGGGAGGGATAGCATTAGTAAAAATACCTAATGTAGATGACGGGTTGATGGGTGCAGGAAACCACCATGGCACATGTATAACTATGTAATAAACCTGCACATTTTGCATATGTATCCCAGAACTTAAAGTATAAGAAGAAAAAAAACGTAAGTTCCATTAAATTCAGAATACTCCAAACATGCTTTGTCTTATAAGGCTCTACTATGACGTGCTCCAGACTACTTCCTAACTATTCTCTCTCCAATTCTCCCACTAACTCACCAACTTCACTCACATTATATTTCTTGTTTTCTTTTTAGCATACCAAGTATTCTCTCATCTCAGTATCTTTGCACACGAGGTTGCTTCTGCAAGGTACCCATTTTCTAAAGTATTGCATGGCTCCTTTCCTCACTTTATAATCAGATCTCTGCTCACATGTTACTTATTCAGAGTGATCTCCCTTGTCCACCTTGAATAAAACATCCCATATCTAGCATATTCTTGATAACCACACCCTATGATTTTGCTTTCATTGTGCTTAATATTTGAAAGTGAAATATTTGAAAGTATTATTATATGTTATATAAACAAGTGACTTGTTTATTCTGTCTCTTTTCCTCACTAGAACACAAATCTCGTGTCTGCAAGGACAATGCAGTAATCTGAGTCAATAATCCAAAATATAAGACCTGCACTGATGATAAAAGTAGTTACCATTTAATAAATTTTACATAAATAATGAGAGATTTAATAATAAAATTACCTCCAAACTGCTTCTACTCTATATTTTGTGGTCTACTTGTATTCTGACCTTCCATTACATCTTGATGTTCCTCAGTTTTCTGTAAAAGCCACTCTGCTCTTCTCTCTTTAAATTATTGTTTTTCCTAGATCATCTTATCTATTCATGTGGCTTCAAAAACTAAATGCTTGTAATAGCTAGAAGGGATTTGGAATGTTTCCAACAGAAAGAAATGAAAAATGTTTGAGGTGGTGGATGTTTCAATTACTCATATCTGGCCATTATACAGTATATGCCTGTATCAAAATAGTATAAATATTCCATAAATGTATACAACAATTATATATCAATATTGAAGTTGTAAAGGAAAAAAAATTAAATGCTTATACTTCTAAACGTGTAACTTCATCTTGGACTTTACTATGGACTAAATTGTGCCACTTCCCATACCCTATGTTGAAGACCTAACCCCAAATGTTACTCTCTTTGGATACAGGGCTCATAGGAGGTAGTTACACTTAAATGGCTTCATAAGGATGGGGTGCTGATTCAATAGGATTAGTGTCCTTATAAAAGAAACACCAGAAAGTTCCACAGGTCCACAGAGAAGAGTTCATGTAAGTACAGAGATAAGGAAACTATCTATAAACCATGAAGAAAGCCCTCATTCGAAACTAAACTAGCTGGCATCTTGATCATGGACTTTTTAGCCTTAGACACAATGCTCAGTCCTTAGACCTCCTCTTTTGGAGATTACTGTTGTATGTGTGCTTTGGGAGAGCAGGGTAGCACAAAATGTAGAAAACATGATAAGCAATGACTTTTTTTTTTGGCATTTTAGTAATGTGATATTTATAACTAGAGAAACCCAAACTGCTTTGAAGAATTTATCAATTCTACCTTCCTCCTGACTCTATTTCTTTTTATATATTTTAAGCAACAAAAAGCCTCTTTTTCTACTCAATGCCTCTCTCCTACAACACCTGATACATGTAAGTGTAAATAAAGTAGAATTATGGTCAAAAAACAAAGAAGAAAATTTAAAGAAGAAATGAAGTAGGGATTATGTAATTCTCCTCAATTCCAAAATTGTGGTTGCAGGCTTTAACTCCATTCACAGATACTTTTTAAAATGTTTTATAGAAAGTTTCCTACCTCTGTAGAAAAAGAACTGGTGGAATATTCCACTTCTTTTGTACTTCAAATGGTACCCTGTAAATGACATATTGTATTAAAATCATCTCTCTATGTCTTGGAATGAAGAAGGTATTACATGAAAGGCAGAAACCTTAGACAGAAAAAAATACATTGTGAAATACATTTAAAGTTCCAATTAAATCGTTTTCTTATGTCCATTTCCTTTGAAATTTGTTATACCAACATTTTAAGCCCTATGTAGAATACTTAAACATCTGATTGTAGTAAGTGGCATTTCTAAAGTCAAATTATAGGAAATGTTGGTAGTCTAAATGTTTCTTAGTTTGGAGATGGAAGAGCTTTTTTTAATGAAAGTAAAAGTCCAGTATCAAGCTTCTGTAGCTCCCAATCATCAAGAGTTAAGTCCACACTTTTCAACATTAACATAAATCCCTACAAAATGCAGTCCTTCCTTATATTTCTCTCATTATCTCGTCTCTCATTTTCTTCTCATCCTCATATATCCTAAATTCAATTTATTCTGAAGTTATTTATGTTCCCTGATCCTTCCATGCTTTTATTTATTTATGTATTTTGCATAAGATCTTCCTGTAAATTGTGCTTTACTTTCTACTCACCACAAAAGAAAAACTTCTCATTTTTAGATCTCAACTCAAGTATTATTCTGTCTAAAACGTCTTACCTGATTTTCCTTTATCTGCTGGTTGGTTTACTCTACCATATTCTTTTCTGGCATCCTATACTTATAATAATTGCCTGCTACTTTTCCTTTTACCTGACTAATTTGTAACCTCTATGAGGAAAGGAACATTATAAGCTGCTCGTAATTCTGTCACCAAATTTTAGAATAATTATTAAGTCAAATAGTTGCCCTAATAATTATTGGCGAAATTAATATGTAATGCATGAAGGTACAGGTCATAAAAAATCAGCTAGTTAAAGGAATGAGTTCATAAAATATTTATCTTGGTTTTACCATTTAATCTATTGTTAAGAAATATATATGTTTTGAGTTTTGAGAGGGACGTAATATTATACTATTAGTTTCTCTATAAAATTATTTTATGTTTATGTTTATTGTTTTTATACCTCTAAAGGTTGAAGGCTTCCTAAAGGCAAGTGTTTTGTTTGTTGTTTATAACTGTTTACCAAGCACAAAAAACACTGCTCAGAAGATACTGTTTATGTAATTTTTTTGTAATTGAATATGTGTCTTTACTATAAGTAGTATAATTTAATCAATCCCATTTAAAAAATATTAAATTACTTGTGGTTGTCCACTTTATAAATGACCATTTCTTTATAGACACATTAGTTTTCAATTCCCATTATATAATTAAGAGAGTTTAACAAGCCAAAATTTACAGTCAGATGTTATAAAATTTTTATTTATAATTTTTAATGTGCTATGAATTACATGCAGTGAAACGCATAAATTTTGTGGTACCATTGAACTAATTTTAGAAAATAAATACACCTTTGTATCACATACACCCCCCCCACACACAAATCAATGTTTACATCATCACAAAAAGTTTCCTAATTTATCACCCAATAAACAACCCATTAAAATAACATGGACTTGTTACTATCAAACCACATGAGTTTTCATGCTCTGGAAATTTATATAAATAAAATCAGAATGTACTATTCTGTATTTGGCTATTTAAATTCAGCAAAATATTTCTTAGGTGTATTTATGTTGTTTCATTTATAATTGTTTTGTTCTATTTATATTGAGTATTCCACTGTATTAGTATACTAGATAGATAGATAGATAGATAGATAGATAGATAGATAGATAGATAGATGATAGATACTTTTTAACCCATTCTCTTGTTGATGGAGAGTGAGACCATTTCTGCTTTTGGGCTATTGTAAATTAGGTGTCACAAGCATTTATTAACAGCCTTTTCCTAGACATATGCTTTTATTCTTTTGAATAAACACCTAGAAGGGAGACTGCTCATAAGGTGAATGCATTTGTATATTTTCTTAACATGGCCAAATAATTTTCCAAATTAGTATTACTATTTTCTGTTATAACAAACACTACATAAAAGTATTATTTATCCATACTGATCAACGTTTGCTTTTTCAATAGTTTTTATTTTAATGATTATGGATATAACTTTATTAGAGTACATTTTCTGATGACTAATGATACCAAGGACATGTTCATGTATTAATTGCTTATTTTGATATCTTCTTTGTAAGGTCTTTTCAAGTTTTGACCTACAATTTGAAACTCGCTCTTTGGATTTCTTATTGAATTGTAAAAGTTCTTTATATAGTCTATATTAAGTTATTCATTATATAAGTTTGCAAAAGATTTTATTATTCTTCCTTTTGCCTATCTTCTTTCTTGGGTCTTTTTCTTTCTTTCTTCCTTTCTTTCTTTTTTTTTTTTTTGAGATAGAGTCTTGCTCTGTTGCCCAGGCTGGAGTGCATTGGTACAATCTTGGCTCACTGCAACCTCTACCTCCTGGTTTAAAGCGATTCTCATGCCTCAGCCTCCCTAGTAACTGAGGTTGCAGGTGCCAACCACTGTGCCCAGCTAATTTTTGTATCTTTAGTAGAGACGGAATTTCACCATGTTGGCCAGGCTGGTCTCGAACTCCTGACCTCAGATGATCTGCCTGCCTCGGCCTCCCAAAGTGCTGAAATTACAAGCATGGGCCACGGCACCCGGCCTCGGGTCTTTTAACATGATGCTGTACTCTTCAATGATTTAAACTAATAAAAAGTAAATGAATACAAGAGAAAAAACAACTAATCTACATGATTCTAAAAGTACCAAAACTTATCAATTTTACAAAGCAATAGCCAAACTTAACAATTAAGATATCCAAATCAGTTTCAGCAAGAGGAAACTGGAATAAATTCATACTTATTGTTGAAATAATTTTAGCACCACAATTTTGTGACCTTTAATGAATTAAGTTATTTGGACATTGATCATAAATGGCTGCTAACTTCATGAAAAAGGAACTAGATTTCATGTGTTTAATAATGAAAAAATGCAACACCACCTATCAAGTAATTAGAAACCATCTCTGAGTCCGATTATTCACGTAGGATATAAATTTACTGGAAACATGTACAGGATAAGATATTATATAATAGCACTAGAATGTTGAAACCACGAAAATCCAGATTGTGGGATACTCTACAGGAAAAAGAATAAAAATAAAAGGGGGGAAAAAAGAGTGACATTGCACCAGTAATTAATATAAATTTACTTTCTTTTACCAGGAGCCTTTTCACCTCTTACAATGCAAGCAAATGAACTTCTGTTTTATTGGTCAATCTAAAGCTCTATATCAGCATGAGAGACACATGGAAGCTTTCTCTTCCTGCCTGGAGAATAGTGAAAAACAAAATTTAGGCAGCCTGTTTTTATCCTACCTATCCAAATTCAGCCTCATTAAAAGGTAGAACACCAAGATACCTTTATGTTTAACTTACTCACCTCTTGTCAAGCACACTTGCTACCTGACCCCAGGAAGATTTCTCATGTCTGTAAATCTAGCACATGTAGACCCCTTGTTTTCCCTTTTGCAGAAAGTCATGCCCCCATTTAGATACCATCTTCGTTACCAAAACTATCAAGAAATGTGAAAAGTTTTAGATTTTACTCTACTTAAAAACACACAGATCAACTTGTTTCATAGATGCTCAGAGAGGACACAGATGCTGAGAGAAGACAAGAACCCCAGGTCAGAGACAAAAGAGTAGATTACTAATGGCAGAGCAGGCAGCATGACCTTCATGTTTGCAAGAGTCTCCCCTTGTTCTCACTACCATACAGAGGAAATGTGGTGGTAGACCCAGTTGGATGCTGTGCAAACAGTGAATTTAAGTTCACAACTGAAGAACTCAAGAGTATAGGAAACCCTATCCTTGTAAGGTGACTGCTGGTAAAGATGCCCAGTCTGCCGTGGAGTGATACCTTTTTTATAAAATTCTGCTAGTCAGAAAATAAATCTTCCATCTACCATGAAGGTAATGATTGTATTTTTGCACAGGCTATTTCCAAGTAGGCATCCTTGGTAAGATTGAGAATAATAAAAATGGCTGATTCTTTTGCAGAGAATAAAGGAATGAAGGCAATAAACCCATGAATAACTGCCTCCCAACATTATACTGTTCTAATCATTCATGTTTTTGACAGAGAACAGTCTCTCTACTTTTAACCTTTATACGTGAATTGAGATTTGTTTTATGGAACAAACTAAGGTCTATCTTAATTAACATATAATGTACATTTCAAAAACGTGTATCATGCAATTGTAGAACGCCATGTTCTATAGATATCAATTGAGTTAAAATGGTTCATACTATTTTTAGATATTTATATTTTTCAGAATGTTTCATTAATTATGGAGAAAGTATTGTCAAAGTCTACAATTAGAATTTTTTAATTTCAAGTTTTTATTTTATATTCGGGGGGTATACATGATGCTGATGTTTGATCCATGAATATCCAACGTTTCACTCCCATTTATGAGTCAGAATATGTGGTATTAGGTTTTTTTTTTTTTGAGTTACATTTATTTATTTATTTTTTTATTGAATTTTAGGTTTTGGGGTACATGTGAAGAACATGCAAGATTGTTGCATGGGTGCATATGTGGCAGTGTGATTTGCTGCCTTCCTCCCCTTCACCTATATGTGGCATTAGGTTTTGTTTCTCTGTTAATCCATTTTAGATAATGGCCTCCAGATGCCGCCAAGTTGTTGCAATGGATATAATTTTCTTCTATTTAATGGCTGCTTAGTATTCCATGGTGTATATATATCACAATATCTTTATCCAAACCACCATTGATGTGCACCTAGGTGGATTCCAGGTCTTTGCTATTGTGAATAGTGCCATGTCAACATGCAAGTGCATGTGTCTTTTTGGTAGAACCATTTGTTTTCTTTTGAATACATACCCAGTAATAAGATTGTTGGACTGAATGGTAATTCTGTTTTAAGCTTTTTGAGAAGTCTCCATACAGCTTTCCAGTGGCTAAACTAATTCACATTCCGACCAACAGTGTAAACGGGCTTCCTTTTCTCTGCCGCCTTACCAGCATCTTTTGTTTTTTTTGTCTTTTCAGCAACAGTCACTCTGACTAGTATTGGAGGGCATCCCATCTGGTTTTGATTTGCATTTCCCTGATGATTAGTGATGCTGAACATTTTTTCTTATATTTGTTGGCCACTTGTGTGTCTTCTTTTGAAAATGTCTGTTCATGTCTTTTGCCTACTTTCTAATGGGGTTATTTGTATTTTGCTTATTGAATTCTTTAAGTTTCTTATAGATACTGGATGTTACATGTTTGTTAGTTGCATAGTGTATTAGCCAGGGTTTGCCAGAGGGAAACAACCAATAGGAGTTTATTAGGGAGATCTGACTCACATGATTACCAGTTGAAATCCCACAACAGGGAGTCTGCAAGCTGAGGAAAGAGAAAAGCTGTTAGTGGCTCAGTCCAAGTCTAAAAGCCTCAAAAACAGGAAAGCTGACAGTGCAGTTTGCAGTTTGTGGCCAAAGTGCAAGATCCTCCAAGAAATCACTGGTACAATACCCAGAATCCAAAAGCCAAAGAATCTGGAGTCTCGTGTCCAAGGTCAGGAGGAGTGGAAGCAAGAATCTGGCACAGGAAGCTTATACCCTCTTCATCTACCTGCTTTGTTGTAGACACGCTGGCAGCCAACTGGATGGTGCCTGCCCATATTCAGGGTAGGTCATCCTCTCCCAGTCCTCTGACACAAATGTCAGTCTCTGGCAACACCCTCACAGGCATACCAAGAAACAATACCAGCCATCTAGATATCCCTCAATCCAGTAAAGCTGACACTTAGTACTAACCATCTCACATAGTTTGTGAATAATTTCTCCATTCAGTAGGTTGTCTATTTATTCTCTTGATTGTTTCTTCAGCTGTGCAGAAGCTCTTTAGTTTAATTAGTTCCACTTGTCAATATTTGTTTTTGTTGCAATTGCTTTTGAGGACTTACTTATAAATTCTTTTCTAAGGCCGATGTCCAGAGTAGTTTTCCTTTATTTTCTCATAGGACTCATGGTTTGAAGTCTTACATTTAATTCATTAACCCACCTTGAGTTAATTTTCGTATGTGCTGAAAGATAGAAATCCAGTTTCATTTTGTATATGGCTAGCCAGCCATCCCAGCACCACTTATTGAATAGGGAGTCCTATTTCAGTTGCTGATTATTGCTGACTTTGTCAAAGATCAAATGGGTGTAGGTCTGTGGCTTTATTTCTGGGTTCTCTATTCTTTTCTATTGGTCTGTCTGTTTTGTAATCAGACCATGGATGTAATAGTACCATTTTATTGCTATAGCCTTATAATATAGTTTGAAGTCGTTTATGAGATAACTACAGCTTTTGTTGTTGTTGTTTGGTTTTGCTTTGGATTTCCTTGGCCATGCAGGTGACGGGTTCTATATAAATTTTGGAACTAGTTTTGGTAATTCATTGAAACATAATGACTTTGGTAGTTTGAAAGAAATAGCATTGAATCTGTATATCGCTTCGGGTGGCATGGCCATGGTAATATTTATTCTTCTAATCTATGAGCACAGAATGTTTTTCCATTTCTTTTTGTAATCTGTGAATTTTTTCAGTAGTATTTTGTAGTTCTCCTTATAGAGTTCATTCATCTCCTTGGTTAGATGTATTCCCAGGCATTTCACTTTTTATGGAAGATGTATATGGGATAGCTTTCTTAATTTTGCCTCAGCTTGAATATTACTGGTGTATAGAAATGCTACTCATTTTTGTACATTGATTTTTTTTTTTAATCCTGGAACTTTACTGAAGTCTTTTATCAGTTCCAGGATCCTTTTGGCTGATTCCTTTGGGTTTTCTAGGTATAGAACAGTATCATTAATGAAGAGAAATAATTTGACATATTTTTTATTTGAATGACTTTTATTTATCTATCTTGCCAGATTTGTCTGACCAGAAGAACTTCCAGAATGTTTAAGAGTAGTGGTGAGAGTGAGTATCCTTGTCTTGTTTCAGTTTTCAAGAGGAAAACTTCCTGTTTTTTCCTCTTGTATAATGTTGGCTGTGGGTTTGTCATAAATGGCTTTTTGCATTTTGCAGCTTGTTCCTTTTTTGCTTCGTTTGTTGATGGTTTCTATCATGAAGAATGTTGATTGCACTGAAAGTTTTTTCACAGAAGAGGTAGAGGAAGATGACAAAACAGAAGGCTCCACTGACCATCTCCCTCACATGGATACCAATTTAACAACTATCTACACAGAAAAAACAAACAATAAAACCACCTTTATAAGTATAAAATATCAAGTGAACCTTCATCATACCTGGCTGTAACATCATATCACTGAAAAAGGCACTGAAGAGATAGAAAAAAACGGTCTTGAATTATGGATGCCATCCCCAGAAGCAGCTGTGTGGTACTGAGGGCATCTCTGGGTGCTGGGGTAGGGAGAGCACAGCAATTGTGAGACACTGAATTCAGCACTTTCCTATTAGAGCAGAAGGGAAAACTGAACTCAACTAACCTGATGGCTGCCCATAGGGGTAGCATTTAAACCAGCCCTAGCAAGAAGGGACAAGTGGATCCCAATGGTCGTAACTTGAGCTCCCATAAATCTTGCCACCAAGGGCTAAAGTGTACGGGAACTCTTAAGTAAACTTGAAAGGCAGTCTAGATCAGAAGGACTGCAGCTCTTAGGAAGTCCTCATGCTAAAATAGGCCCACAGACAGTGAACTAGGGCGACACATGACCTGCTGAGATACCAGGTGGGGAGGCTTAAAAAGTAGTGACATCAGCCCTCCCTTAACCCAAGGCTGTATCCCTCATACCTCCAAAAGAGACCCCTTCTATCCACTTTATGAAGGAGAGGGAAGAGTGGAGAAGACTTTTACTTGTATCTTGGAAATGAGCTCAGCAGCAGCAGGATAAAACACTGGTCAGAGTCATCTGGACCCCATTCCAAACAACAATTCTAGACACATCCTGAGTCAGAAGGGAACCTGCTGCCTGCAAGGAAAGAACCCAGTCCTGCCAGAATTCCTCACCTGCTAATTGAAAAGCCCTTGGGCCTTGAATAACCAGCAGCTATATGCAAGTACTATGTCTAAGATTAGACCATGAGTGAAACACTGACGCTTGCTGACTTTGGGTACTAGCAAGGCCAGAGAGGGGTAGAGCATTAAGCAGGCTCTTGAATCTCCAATTCCAGAACTTCATTCTTGGATGGTATCTGTGGAACTTCCTTGAGGCAGAGGGGAGTCCACTGCCCTGAAGGGTGAGTCCTAGTCCAGGCAGCATTCACCACAAGCTGAATTAATAGCCTTTGAGCTTTAAGGAACACTAGTGGCCAGGCACGGTGGCTCACGCCTGTAATCCCAGCACTTTGGGAGGCCAAGGTGGGTGGATCACGAGGTCAAGAGATCAAGACCATCCTGGCCAATGTGGTGAAACCCCGTCTCTACTAAAAGTACAAAAAATTAGCTGGACATGGTGGTGCACGCCTGTAGTTCCAGCTACTCGGGAGGCTGAGGCAGGAGAATTGCTTAAAACCAGAAAATGGACATTGCAGTGAGCTGGGATGGCACCACTGCACTCCAGCCTGGTGATAGAGTGAGACTCTGTCTCAGGAAAAAAAAAAAAAAAAAAAAAAGGAACACTGGTAGTAGTCTGACAGCACTCCCAACGACCTGTGCTGGCAGTGGCTACTTGGTGAGGTTCCTCTGCCTTTGGAAAAAGGAAGAGTGGGAAAGACTGCATATTGTAGTTTCAATGTCAGCTTAACACAGTACAATAGAAAAAGAGGAAGACTTCTAAGGTTTTCAGCTGTAGTCTCTGTCTCCCAAACAACACCTCTGGACCCATCCATGGCTTGGGTGAACTTACTGCTCTGAAGGAAGGGACACAGGCCTAGCTGGCTTTGCCACCTTCTTATTGTAGAGCTGCAGGGTTTGAGCAATAATTGGCTGTAGCCAGGGAACATCAGGGTTGCTGTGTCACTTCACCCCCAGCTTTAGGTGGCTCAGAATACAGAGAGAGACTCCATTTGTTTGGAAGAAAGAAAGAGAAGAGAATGAGATTCTCTGCTTGGTATTTCAGAGGTTTTTCCTGTACCTTGTCCATGACCATCAAGGCAATATTAAGAGTCTGCAAGAACCACAGTGTTATTGGACTTGGGGTACCCCTTAAAGCAGACACAGCTTAGATCACATCCAAGTCTTTAAAAATATCTGGGAAGTCTTCCCAAGGAGGATAGGTACAAACAAGCCCAGATTGAGAAGACCACATTAAATACTGAATTCTTCAATGTCCAGATGCTGAAGAACATCTACTAGCATCAACACCATCCAGGAAAACATGACCTCACAAAATCAACTGAATAAGTCACCAGTGACCAACTATGAACAAGCATACATATGTGACCTTTCAGACTAAGAATTTGAAATAGCTGTGTTGAGAATATTCAAAGAAATTCAAGATAACACAGAAGATAGAATTTTATCAGATAAACATAGATCTTGAAATAATTAAAAAGAATCAAGAAGAAATATGGGGGCTGAAAAATGCATTTGACATACTAAAGAATGCATCAGAGTCTTTTAAAACAAAATTTGATTAAGATGAAGAAAAAATTAATAAGCTTAAAGACAGTCGTTCTGAAAACACAGTCAGAGGAGACAAAAGAACAAAGAATAAAGAAACAATAAAAGCATGCCTGTAGGACATAGAAAATAGTCTCAAAAGGGCAAATCTAAAAGTTACTGGCATTAAGGAAGAGGTAGAGATAGAGATAGGAGTGGAAAATTTATTCAAAGTGATAACAACAGAACTTCCCAAACACAGACAAAGATATCAGTATCCATGTACAAGAAGGTTATAGAATTACAAGGAGATTTAACCCAATGAACATTACCTCAAGGCGTTTAATAATCAAACTCCCAAAAAATCAAGTGTAAAGAAAGGACCCTAAAAGCAGCAAGAGAAGAGAAACATTAATAAAGTACAATGAAGATCTAATACATCTGTCAAAGGAATTTTCAGCAGAAACCTTACAGGTCAGGAGAGGCTGAGATTACATATTCGAAGTGCTGAAGGAAAGAAAAATCATTTATCCTGAAACAGTATATCTGGTGAAAATGTACTTCAAACATGAAGGAGAAATTCCCAGGTAAACAAAAGCTGAGGGATCTCATAAACACTAGATCTGTTCTATAAGAAATGGTAAAGAGAGTACTTCAATCAGAAAGAAAGGATGGTAATAGGCAGTAAGTAATCACTGTAAGGTAGATAACTGACTGAAAATAGTAAGTTCACAGAAAAAAAAAAACACCGTTATCACTTTGTTCTCACATTGCTATAGTGAAATATCTGAAACTGCAATTTATTTAAATAAGAGGTTTAATTTGCTCACAATTTCACAGACAGTATAGGAAGCAAGATGCTGGCATTTTCTCAGCTTCTGGGTCAACCTCAGGAAACTTACAATCATGACAGAAGAGGAAGAAGCAGGTCATATGGCAAGAGGAGCAAGAGAGAGGAAAGGGGGAGGCTCTGCACACTTTTAAACAATCAAATCTCATAAAATCTCACTCAATATTATGAGAACAGTAACAAGTGGAGATTGTGAAGCATTCATGAGAAATCCATCCCCATTATTCTATCACCTCTGATCAAACCCCACCTCCAACATTGGGGTGTACAATCTGACATGAGGTTTTGTGGGAACATTAATCCAAACCATATCATTCTGGCCCTGGCCCCACACAAATCTCATGTCTTTCTCACACTGCAAGTTACAATCATGCCTTTCTCAACAGTTTCCCAAAGTTTTAACTTATTTCAGCATTAACTCCAAGGTCTAAAGTCCTAAGTCTCATCTGAGACAAGGTTAGTCTCTTCCATCTATGAGCATGTAAAGTCAAAAACAAGTTAGTTACTCCTAAGACACAATGGGGGTACAGGCATTGTGCAACTACCCCTATTTCAAAAAGGAGACATGGGCCAAAAGAAAAGTGCAACAGACTCCATGGAGTTTTGAAACCCAGGAGGGTAATCATTAAATCTGAAAGCTCCAATGAATTCTTTAATTACATGTTCCAGATTCAGGGAAGAATAGTGTGAGGAGTAGGCTTCCAAGGACTTGGGTAGCTCTACGACTGTGGTTTTGCAGGGTTTAGAACCCAAGGCTGCTCGTAAGGGTTGCATTGTGTGCCAGGCTGAGGGTACAAGCTGCTAGTGGATCTACAATTCTGGATTCTGGAGAATGATGGTCCTCTTCTCAGAGCTCCATTAGGCTGTGCCCCAGTGAGGACTCTGTGTGGGGTCTCCAACCCCACATTTTCCCTCCACATTGCCCTAGTAGAGATTCTCCGTGAGGGCTCCACTCCTGCAGCAGACTTCTTCCTAGACATCAGGGCTTTTCCATACGTTCTCTGAAATCTAGGCAGAGTCTCTAAAGCCTCAAATCTTACATTCCGTGCACCTGCAGGCTTAAATGACATAGCAGATGCCAAGACTTACTGTTTGCACTTTCTGAAGTAGCAACTCTAGCTGTACCTAGGGCCCTTTGAGCCAAGGCTGCAGCCAGAGCAGCCCTGATGCAAGAAGCCATGTACTGAGGCTGTTCAGGGAAGCAGGGACCAGGAAACCATTCTTTTTTCCTAAGCCTTTGGGCTTGTGATGGGAGGGGCTGCCACAAAGGTATCTGCAATGTCTTCAAGGCCCTTTTCCCATTGTCACGGCTATCAGAACTCCATTTTACTTATGCATGTGTCTGCAACCTGCTTGAATTCCTCCTCTGAAAATTAGCTTTTCTTTTCTACCACATGGCCAGGGTACAAATTTTCCAAAATTTAATACTCTGTTTTCCTTTTAAATTAAATTTGTGTTTTATATCTTTTCTTTGCTTACACATATTAGCATAGGATGCTAAACAGGCCACATCTTGAATGCTTTTCCAATTAGAAAATTTCCCTCCAGATACTGTAAATTTTTGTTCTCAAGTTCAAAGTTCCACAGATTCATAGGGCAGGAGCACAATGCAACCAAGCTTTTTGCTAAGTCATAACATGCATGACACTTGCTCTAGTTCCCAATATATTCCTCATTTCTATCTGAGGTTTCATCAGTTGTCTGTCATTGTCCATATTACTATCAGCATTTGGGTCAAAAGATTTCTTGGAAGTTCCAATTTTTTTCTCATCTTCCTGTCTTCTTTTGAGCCATCCACAATCTTCCAACCTCTGCCTGTTACCCATTCCAAAGCTCCAAAGATGCTTGCACATTCAGGTATTTTTATAGCAATGCCTTAATCCCTGTTACCAATTTTTCTGTTAGTCCATTTAGACATTGCTTTAAAGAAATATCCGAGACTGGGTAATTTATAAAGAAAATAGGTTTAATTGGCTCATGTTTAAACAGGCTATGTAAGAAGCATATGCTGGCATCTGCTTGACTTCTGGGGAGGCCCCAGGAAACTTACAATCATGGTGGAAGGCAAAGGGGGAGAAGTAATTTTCATGGCCAGAGAATGAGCAAGAGAAACTAAAGTGGGAGGTACTACACACATTTAAATAACCAGATCTCATGAGAACTCACTCACTATCACAAGAGCAATACCAAGAGGAGATGGTGTCAGAACATTAATGAGAAATCCACTCCCACAATCTAATCACCTCCCACTAGGCCCCACCTTCAACATTGGAGATTACAATTCAACATGAGATTTGGTGGAGATACAGATCCAAACCATATCCAGAGTATTATAACACTGTGACTGTGGTGTGTAAACGACTCTGATCTTAAGTAGAGAGACTAAATTATGAGCCAATAAGCAATAATAACTACAACAAATTTTCAAGACATAGATAGTAAGATATATAGAGAAACAACAAAATGGTAAAAATCATGGGGATAAAGTTAAGGTACAGGGTTTTTCTTAGTTTGCTCACATATTTGTTGGTTTATGCAAACAGTGTTATTATCAGGTTAAAATAATAAGCTATATGATTTGCAAGTCTCATGGTGATCTCAAACCAAAAAACATATAATAGAGACACAGAGAAACTATATCATACTACCTGAGAAAGTTACCTTCAATAAAGCAACACAGGAAGAAAAGAAAGAAAAAAGAAAAGACCACAAAACAATTAGAAAACAAATGATAGAATGGTGGCAGGATTAAGTCCTTATTTATCAATAATAACATTGAATGTAGTTGGAATAAACTCTTAAATCAATAGAAATAGGCAAGTTGAATGAATAATAAAACAAGACTTTTTGATCTGTGGCCTGCAAGAAACAGACTTGACCTATAAAGACACACATAGTCTGAAAATAAAGGGATGGAAATATATTTCCATTTCAATGGAAACTAACAAAAAGTAAGAGTGGATATATCAAACAAAATAGATTTCAAGACAAAAACTATAAGAGACCCATGAGGTTACTATATAATGATAAAGAGATCAACTTAGCAAGTGTATACACCAATTTTTAATATATATACACCCAACACTACAGTATGCAGATATATAAAGAAATATTATTAGAGCTAAAGAGAGGAATAAGCTCTGATACAATAATAGCTGGAGACTTAAACACCCCACTTCCAGCATTGGACATATATTCAAGACATAAAATCAAAAAAGAAACGTCAGACTTAATCTGCACTATAGACCAAATGGACTTAATAGATAATATAAAGAACATTTTATCCCATGGCTGCAGAGTACATGTACTTTTTCTTAACATATGGATTATTATCAAGGAGAGACAATATGTGAGGTCAAAAAACAAGTCTCAAAATGCTCAACATATTAAAATAATATCAAATATCTTCTCTGACCACAATAGAATAAAACTAGAAGCTAATAACAAGAAGAATCTTGGAAAGTATACAAATACATGAAAATTAAACAATAGCTGCTGAATGACCAGTGCGTCAATGAAGTAATTAAGAAGAAAATTGAAAAATGTCATAAAACAAATAATAGAAACACGATATACCAAAACCTATAAAATATAGCAAAAGCAGTACTTTTATATTTTTAGTTTTTAGCAGAAGTTTATAGCTATAAGTGCTTATATCAAAAAAGAGAAAATTTTTCAAATAAAAAAATTTAACAGTATATCTGAAAGAACAAGAAAAGAAAGAGTAAGCCAAAATTAGTATAAGAATAAAAACAAAGATCAGAGCTGAAATAAGTAAAATTAAAATGAAGAAAACAATATAAAATACCAATGAAACAAAAAGTTGTGTTTTTCAAAAGTGAAATGAAATTGACAAATTTTTAGCCAGCATAACTAACAAAAATGAAAGAAGATACAAATAAAATTAGAAATGAACAATAAAACATTACAACTGATACTGCAGAAATTCAAAGGATCATTAGTGGCTACTATGAGCAACTATATGCCAATAATTTGAAAACCTGAGAAGAAGTGGACAAATTCCAAACAAACACAACCTACCAAGATTGAACCACGTAGAAATCCAAAATCTGAACATACCAATAACAAGTAATGACACTGAAGCCATAATAAAAAGTCCACCAGTAAAGAAAAGCCCAGGACCTGATGGCTTCACTGCTGAATTCTACCAACCATTTAAGAATAATTGGTACCAATTCTACTTAAACTATTCTAAAATATATACAAGAAGGGAATAATTTCAAATGTATTTTACAAGGCCAGCTTTATCCTGATACCAAAACCAGAAAAAGACACAGTTAAAAAGAAAGAAAGAAAGAAAGAAAGAAAGAAAGAAAGAAAGAAAGAAAGAAAGAGAAAGAAAGAAAGAAAAAGAAAACTACAGGCCATTAACTCCAATGAATACTGGTGCAAAAATCCTCAACACAATATTGGCAAAGCAAATTCAGCAATACATTTAGAATGATCATGGTATAGATGAGCAATCATGTTTAGAAACATCATTCAGCACAACCAAGTGGGATGCATCACATTACCTAACTTCAAATTATACTACAGAGCTGTAGTAACCAACAACAATGGTATTTATATAAAAACAGATAAAAAGACCAATGGAAAAAAAATAGAGAAACCCAAAACAAATCCATATGCCTACACTAGACTAATTTTTGACAGAGGTGTCAAGAATATATACTGGGGAAAAGATAGTCTCTTCAATAAATGGTGCTGGGAAAAATGAGTATCCATATGCAGAAGAATGAAACTATACCCCATCTCTCATCATATACAAAAATCAAATCAAAATGTACTCATGACTTAAGTGAAAGACCACGAATTATTAAGAAACTACAAGAAAATATTGGGGAAACTCGCCAGCACACCGGTCTGGGTAAAAGTGTCTTGAGCCATACCCTACAAGCACAGACAATGGAAGCAAAAATGGACATGTTGGATTGCATCAAGTTAAGAAGATTCTGCATACCAATGAAAACAATCAATAAAATGAAGAGATAATCCACAGAATGAGAGAAAATATTTGCAAAATACCCATTTGACAAGGGATTAATAATGAGAATATTTAAGGAACTCAAACAACTTTATAAGAAAAATAATTTAATAATCTGATCAAAAAATGGCCAATAGATTTGAATAGCTGTTTCTGAAAAGAAGACCCACAAATAGAAAACAGACATATAAAAAAGAAATCAATGTAATTGACCATCAGAGAAATGTAAATCAAAACTATAATGTATCAACCACTTCATTTCAGTTAAAATGGTTTATATCAAAAGACAGGCAATAACAAATGCTGGCAAAAATGTAGAGAAAAGGGACTCCTCATACACTGTTGATGAGAACGTAAATTAGTACACTAGCTATGGAGACAAATTTGCAGCTTCCTCAGAAAACTAAAAATAGAGCTACCATATGATCCAGAAATGTCACTGCTAAGGAATCCCTCCCCCGAAAAAAGAAAATCAGTATATCAAAGAGATATCTGCACCCCCATATTTGTTCCCACACTGTTTACAATAGCTAAGATTTGGAAGCAACCTAAATGCCCAGTAACAGAAGAAAGGAAAGGAATATACACAATAGAGTTACATTCAACCATCAAAAAAATTAGATCCTGTCATTTGCAACAACATGGATACAAGTAGGGATCATTATGTTAAGTGAAATAAGGCAGGCACAGAAAAACAAATATCGCATATTCTCACGGATTTATGGGATCTAAAAATCAAAACAATTGAACTCATGGACATGAAGAGAAGAAGGGTTACCATAGGCTGGACAGAGTAGTTGTGGAATTGATGTGGTGGAGACAGAGAGAATTATTGGATGTGAAAAATAGAAAGAAATAATAAGATCTACTATTTGAAAACACAACAGGATGACTAGAGTCAATACTTATTTAGTTGTACATTTCAAGATAACTAAGAATATAATTGGACTGTTTGTGACACAAAGGATAAATGCTTGAGGGGATGGATAACCAATTTTCCATGATATAATTATTTTACATTGCATGCCTGAATCAAAGCATTTCATGTACCTTATAAATATATACACTGACCATATACCCACAAAAATTAAAAAGTAAAAAAGTAAATAAAAATACAAGATATGCAAACAAAAAAAGGCCAGACTGGTCTCAAACTCCTGACCTCGTGATCTGCCCACCTTGGCCTCCCAAAGTGCTGGAATTACAGGCATGAGCTCCTGGCCTATTTTGATCTTTTAAATAAAATTTTTATGAACTTGAGTATGTGTTATTTCCCTAATAATAAATCTGGGACATGACTTCTTATCAAATATGCAAAGATTTTAAAACCTTACATTGCTACTATTACTTTAATAGGGAGACTTTCCCACACAGTGTGGTTATTGCATATTTAGGCAAAAATTATGTCAAAGAAGCCAGAATAAAATAGACAAAGAAGAATGGAATAATGTGCATATATGTGAGAAATAGTAGGTAAAGCTAAAACTGTGAGTTTCAAACTGTGCCAAGCCTATCATTGCCTATTTGCTGAGGGTTTTAATCATTCAGATATTTAGGGAAACCTATTTTTATTGTTTAAAAAAATGTAATAACTCTTTGAATTGATGAGCAGCTGACCTAAATATAAAGAGATAAGGGCATATTGTTCAAAACAGCATCTTACCTTTCTTCTGTGCTTTTTGAACCACTTACAAACTGACATTGAGAGAACTGTTCTGTTATAAAGAATATTTGAAAAAATTTGGATGTAAACATTGTAATATATTGCAAAAAGTTCCAGAGAAGCTATTTATACATAATGCATACAGTTTTCAAATAATATATAATGCCTTATTTATTTCCACCAAATTATTTATTATGGATTATACATTCCCTTTTCAATTTTACCACTGACTATCTATGATTACTATACTGAAAATTAATATACATTTCTAAATTATTAGGGTATTTTAAAATTTGACAAAACTACACAATTAACTAGGAGATTCCTGTCAATTCCCCTTTTTCTTCGTATTTCGAACACTCGACAATGTAAATAGAAATACGGAAAATAAGTAAATCTACATCTATTGAGATGCTTGTGTATGTTTTAAACTTTCTATAGCTATTGAGATGTTGTATATGCTTTATTTTTAATTGTGTTTGTGTGGCAAATAGTATTTACTCATTTGTCTGTCTTAAACCTACTGAACATCCCATAAAACAAGCCTACCTAATTATGGTGAACTTACATTTAATGTGCTGTTGGGTTAAGTTTATTATCTTGTAAAAAATTTTTGCGTCTATCGTTATCAAGAATATTGTCCCATAGCTTTCTTTTGTGTGTGTGTTTTTTTCCAGGTTTTGATATGAGGGTGATTCTGGCTGTATTTCTGGGATCAGATTTTTGACCTGTTCCATTGGTCTATAAGCCTGTTTTGTACAAGTACCATAATGTTTATTTGCCGTATCCTTGTAGTATAGTTTGAAGTGCTTTGTGTAACAGCTCTTGCTTTGTTCTTTTTGCTTAGGATCGTTTTGGCCATTTGGGCTCTGTTTTTGTTGCACATGAATTTTAGAATAGATTTTAATAATTCTGTGAGATGAATTTGGTAGTTTGATAAGAATGCTATTGAATTTATAAATTATTTTTTGAATTACAGGCATTTTAACAATGTTGATTCTTCCTTTCCATGAGAATAGGTTTTTTAAATTTGTTTGTGTTGTTTCTGATTTCTTAGAACAGTGTTTTTTATTTATTACTGTAGAGATTCTTCAGCTCCTTGTTAATTGTATTTTATTCTTTTGTGACTATAATGAAAGGAGGTTATCTTGGCTTATGGTTCTGCAGTTTGTAAAAGAAACATAGTGTCATCATCTGCTTCTGGTGAGGGCCTCAGAAAGTGTATTATTATGGTGGAAGATGAAGGTAGAGTAGGTATGTCACAAGGCAAGAGCAGTAGCAACAGATAGAAAGGTGGTCTCAGACTCTTTTTTAACAACCAGATATTGAGTAAAATAACAGAGCAAGAACTCACTCATCACCACAGGAAGGGCACTAAGCCATTAATGAGGGATCTGCCCCATGACCCATGACTCAAACACCTCTCACTAAGCCACACGTCCAACATTTGGAATCAGATTTCAACATGAGGTTTGAGGGGATAAATATCCAAACTACAACATTCTGTTCCTGGTTCCCCAAACCTCATGCTTTTTTTCACATTGGAAAACACAATTATCCCTTTCCATTAGATTCCAAAAGTCTTATTTTTGAAAAATGGTCTTGCTCTTTTGCCCAGGCTGGAGTGTGTGGTGTGAACATGGGTCACTGCAGCCTCAATCTCCTGTGATACTCCTGCCTTGGCCTCCCACGTACCTGGGATCATAGTGGTGTGCCACCATGCCCAGCTATTTTATTATTTTTATTTCTCGTAGAGATGGGGTCTCACTTTGTTGTCCAGGATGGTCTCAAACTCCTGACCTCAAGTGTTGCTTCTGCCTAGGCCTTCCAAAATACTGGGATTATAGGTACTAGCCCTGCATTTGACCCTAAAAGTCTTAATTTATTTAAAGCATCAACGGAAAAGTCAAAAGTCCAAAGCCTCATCTGAAATTCAAAGCCAGTTCCTTTAACCTATAAGCCTGTAAGATTATTTTTAAGTTGTTTATTTCCAAGATATAATGGTGGTATGGACACAGGGTAAACATTTTCATTTCAAAAGCAGAAAATCAAACAAGAGAGGAAATAGGCCCACAAGCAATTCTGAAACCCAGCAGGGCAGACATTAAGTTTTGAAGCTTCAAAATGATCTCCTTTGGCTCAATTTCTCACCTCCTGGGGACACAGGTAAGCTCCTGAGGCCTTGTCTAGCCGTATACCTATGGCTTAGCTGGACACAGCCTACCTGGCTGCTCTTCCATGTTGGAGTTAAATGTCTGCAGCTTTTCAAGGTTGAGGGTGTACACTACCAGTAGTTGTACCATTGTTCAGTATGGGTGACAACCCTATTTCCGCAGCTCCACTAGCCAGTTTCCTGGTGGAGATACTTCTTGTGGGAGCTCCAAGCTCACACGTTCCCTCTTTGACAATGACCTAGTATAGGCTCTCTGTGGAAAATCTGCCCTTAATACAGTCTTCTGCTCAGGCCCCCAGCCTTTCCCATACATCTGCTGAAATCTGTGTGAAACTGCCAAGCCCTTGCATTCTCTGTGCCTGCAGCTTAACACCACATAAAGGATTAGGGCTTATGGCTTGTACCCTGTGAAGCAACAGCCCAAGCTGTATCTAGGTCTCTTTAACAAGAGCAGTGGAAATGTAGGGAACAGCAGCCCAAAGCAGCACAGGGCAATATTGCTCTTAACCTGACTCCTGAGACCAGTCTTTTCTATTAGGCTTTTGGGCTTATAATAAGAAGGCTTGCTTTGAAAATTTCTGAAATGTCTTTGGAATTTTTTTCCCTCTTGTTCTTACTATTAGCAATTGGCTCCCATTTAGTCATTCTATTCTCTCTAGCAAGTGGTTGCTCCACAGGCTTTCTTGCCTGAAAACAGCCTTTCCTTCTCTACCACATGGCTAGCCTGTGAATTTTTCACATTTTGGCTCTGCTTCCACTTTAACTAACTATTATAAGTAACAACTTGGTCATTGTTTTGCTCCCATATCTGATCATAACCTCTTAGAAGCAGTCACATCACTTCTTGAGTGCTTGCCTACATATTACATATATATACACACATATATACATATATATACACATATATACATACATATATATACATATATACACATATATACATATATGTATACACACACACACACATATATATATATATATATATTTTTTTTTCCAGATACTCTAAATCATCACTTTTAAGTTCAGCCTTCCATAGAGTCCTCAAACACAGACACAATGCAGGCAAATTCTTTTCTATCATATAACCAAGGTAACCTTTGCTCTAGGTTCCAATAAATTTTTCATTTCCATCTGGGACCTTATCAGCCTGACCTTCACTACCCATATTTCCAGCACCATTGTGGTCACAACCACTTAAGCAGTCTCTAACAAGTTTCAGACTTTCTCTCGTCTTCCTGTTTTGTTTCTTTTTAAGTCCTCCAAACAAACTCCTCCAACCTCTGCACATTACCAGTTCTAAATCCACCTCCGCATTTTCAGGTGTCTTTACAGCAATGTCTCACTCCTAGGTACAAATTATCTGTGTTAGCCCATTTTGTATTGCTATAAAGGAGTACCCATGGGTTGATAATTTATAAAGAAGTTTATTTGCTTAATAGTTTTGCAGGCTGTACAAGAAGCATGGCATCATTGTCTGCTTCTGGTGAGGGCCTCGGGAAGCTTACAATCATGGTGGAAAGAGAAGGGAGACCAGCAGTGTCACTTGGTGAGAAAAGGAGCAAGAGATAGACAGGAGAGTGATACCAGACTCTTTTAATAACCAGATCTCAAGTGAACTAATAGAAAACTCACTCATTACCAAGGGGATGGCAGGCATGAAGTCATTCTTGAGGAATGTGCCCCCATTACCCAAACACCTCCCATTAGGCTCAGGGAGCCTAAAATGAAATTTGGACATGTTATCCGACATCAGGGATAAAATATTCACATGAGATTTGGAGGGGACAAATATTCAAACTATATGAAAATTCATGCATAAATTTTTGAAATATGCTTTTTCATAAACGTTTTGAGGACCCCTAATGTGTGTGTAGATGAGTGAATGCACATATATTCCAATATTTCCATTATTGTGTGTAGAGTAATCACCAATGGGTCTATGAAGTTGTTATATATCTGAT
This sequence comes from Aotus nancymaae, assembly GCF_030222135.1. Classification (NCBI taxonomy): domain Eukaryota; kingdom Metazoa; phylum Chordata; class Mammalia; order Primates; family Aotidae; genus Aotus; species Aotus nancymaae. Next base: position 56,875,363 of record NW_026988415.1, on the reverse strand, counting down.
TAACCTATTTAAAATTTAGAGGGTACATGAATTTGAAAGATACATAATTTAGAGGACTCTTTTGCTTTAACTCTATATAGTATATATAGATGGTAACATACATTGAATTTATTTACCCTGGAACTGCTCCAATTCCCCAGGGGAAGTGGTTGTTGTATAAATCAGAGTAAAAGTTACTGATATGACAGCATTAAAATGGGATTAAATAATGTATATTAGTAATAAAACACAGTGAGAAATGAAATTTGACTTTGGAATATGTTTTGGGGGCTGAGGAAAAAATAGAACAAGATTATTGATAATTTCCAGAGGAGGATCACAGCTTGAGCACAGCCTCTAGCTTTGTTTACAATTTCCACCACTTTGCAGATTTTATCACCCTTTTTTTATTTTGTGTTTTTGCTGCTTACATACTGACATAATGTCACACATGGCAAGCAAGTATGTCCAGTGAAAAGAAAGTCTGCATCCTTCATATAATACACAAAATTATGAAGAAACAAAGTACTTTGTTTCAAATGTCTTTGTCCAAAACCTTAGAGTTTTTACTAACCAACTACCTCAGCTTCTCTTAAGAGTTCATAACAGTAATATTGTTGCATCAACTATTGGCTATTAAATAGACACAAAATACACTGTAAGTTTTTTTGTGTCTATTTAATAGCCAATAGTTGATGTAACAATTATCATTTCCTTTCAATACGTAGAAATTAATTCCAATTTTGTCTGTCTAGGCCTAACTTTGTGGTTCATTAATAGACTAATAACTTTTATCTACTAACATGCAGACACACTTACATACACAAATACCAATTGCTCTTTTGACCCCTTTTGTAAAATCTTATTAAATTTATTTTGCACATAGCCTTTGTTTTAAATGCAATGCAGTTGGACTCTAGTATGCACTTTGGACTTCCTCAAAATAGTAGACTTAAATTAAAACAACCTTAAAATGTGATATTTAAAAAAAAAATGAAGCATGAGTTGCACAAAATTAAACAGAATCACAATTAAAGAATAAAAAGGAGCTATTATATGCCTGCCATTACTGCATTTGGACTTATCAGATTGTATTTGATCTAGGGATCGATATGTAAAATCAATTATGTTTCTTATGCAATATGTGAGCAAGTGAAAATTGTATCCATATACTTGGCATTGAAAATTATATTTTATCATAGATGGGTATGACCAAATAAGATAAGGACAACAGATTTGCATTTTTAAACATTATTTGCATAATTTATGAGTTTTATTTTCAAGCTCATGTCCCTGTATTTATAAATAATGAGTTTGTGCTAAGCTATATCTATGGAAATGAATGGGGAGAAAAGAGGAAGGATACAAAGAACTCACTGAGACCACCTGAGAAAAAGGATTGGCTACAGTTGTAAGACAGAAGGTACTTTCAAATTACTTTTTTCCTTTGCTTCCGGAAACAACCTTAGCATATCTTGAAGAAATGATTTATAAGAGCTGATCACAATCATGGTTGTGTCATTCTGAATGCAGTTTTGTTCAGAAACAAAGATATGAGACACCCTAGAAATGGTTCTGGTCTTTAACTTTTTTTTGTTGTTGTTGTTCTAGAGAATTTCTGCTCTCTCCCAGAGCTATATTGCTTCTGAATTATATTTTTGTAGGATGTTGAAGTAGTCTGGGAGAAAGAAGCAAAGCCATATATCAGGGAAAAGGAGGAAGTCTTGCAGGCAATGTGTATCAAATGCTAAAAGGCCTGATTTGTTAGCACATAAAAAGTAAAGTGATTTGTTTAGGAAATAGTATAAATTAATTCTCCAGATAAAAGTTGAAGAAAAACAGCCATTCTCTTCACTCCATTTCTGTTCATAAAACCATATATGGGGTTACCAAAATTTAGCTAAATTACTAAGCGACAGACAACTAACTACTTGTACAGTTATCATCAGCGAAAGATAATTATTGCCTCATCCTGCACCATACTCCACTAATAGAATATTCAGGCAAAATATGTAATATGCCTAAGATAATGACAACGGCAAATAATGTATTTTAATTTCAGAAATATGCTGTATTTAGCAACAACACAAATGTCTTGAAAAGAAGAAATCAGAATAGTGTGGGATTATCCAAAAATGTAAAAGAAAAATAAATCAAGCTAAATAATGTAAAGAAAAAATGATACTACAGGGTCCCATCAACAGTATTTTACTTTTTCTACATCCACAAATGCTTAACATATATTATTCTTAACTCTCTTCTACTAACTCAGGTAATCCCCAGGGGTTGTTTCATTTCTGTTACCTAATGAGGCCCTTTTGGCTTCCACGTGCCAGATGATTTCTTTCCTTTTCCTGGTACAGGTGGTATTGGGTTTATGTTCCTCTAAGCTTTACTGTAGCAACCTGATTCTAATGTTATGGCTATTTCACCCAAATTAAAGTACATAGCTTAATGTCTTGGGGTGTGTGTGTAAAAGAGCTGCTTTTGATTTTGGTCTTGTGTAAATTTTTCTTAGCCGTTGTTAGGACTCCTTCATTTTCTTCTGCCTATCTGATTAAGATATTGTTGTCTTCTCAGGCCAACACTTTCAGTGTGTAACCATTTACTATTTTAAGTTATGATGTGTTTTGACAGTCACCTCAGTGAAGAAAGTTTGTTTCATAAACAAAAATAGATCACCTTTCCTTTATTAATTGCTTCTTAAGTTTCCAACACATATCTCTAAAAGGACCAGAGTAAAACAAAGACGGTAGATAGGTAGGTGGTGGGTAGGTAGTTGGTAGGTAGGTAGGTAGGCAGATAGATAGACAGATAGATGGGATATATATACACACACACACTCTCCCTCTACATATATATATTATATATATATTACATTATTTTATATATATATAGAGAGAGAGAGAGTCTATATATATATATACTCTATTTTAATCTTCAAAATTACTGCTTATTTGCTTTATTCTAGGCTTAGGTGCTTTGACTCTGTCTTTGATGTGATATTTTCTCATGGAGCTCTTTAGTTTTTTATGAAAATAAACTACTTGAAGAACTTCCTCACAAGATTTCTAGGAATATCATAACAAATCCGAATCCTTAGAGACTATATTTTTAACTCACACTCCATAGCCTTCGCACCTAAATGTCGTAGCAGCAATATACATGAGAAAAAAGGGAAGAAAATAAACATTACATACAAAAACACCTAATAAAATAAAATGATAAAGAAAGTGAATCAATAGTGTAATTTGCTTAGGCACCTTTTATAGTATTTAGTATGCTCACACAAGCTCATACCTGAAAGAGAACCATTGGGCACACCTGCCCTTATCTGAGGCTTGTCTTTTATTTCTTTATTCTATTACTTCTTTATTTCTGGACTAACAGTTCAGTTTTGATGGCACAATTTGAGTCCTAGTCTTTCTCTCTAGGCCCTATGTTGACCCTTTGGAGTGAGAATGTCTTATCACTCACTCTGACAGCCCCTCTTGGATAGATTCCATCTATGAAGATGAGACACACTTTCCTCTCATGGTATAGTATAGTATGAGAGATACTTACCTCTAATACCCTCTCTGAGTCTCACAGGGCTCACATGCACCAGAAAACCCTCTCATCTTGCCACAAACCAACAGAAGGTAGAAATTAGAAGTGTTCTAGAGAAACTATGAAAATAAAAGTACATTGAAAAGTGTTCCAAAAAACCCCATCATATTTGCTTATACAATCAAATAATATATGGCTCCCTATTGTTTGATATTTGAAAGCTGGGAAACTAAAGGAAAATCAGTTGAGAAAACTAAGGAAGAACAGGAAAATGGTGTAAAGTGTGTAAACCAAACTCATAAAATGGAACAATCAGTCAAGTATTATCATCATGTAGGGTTACCAGATTTAGTAAATAAACATACATGAGTTCGTGTCCTTCACAGGGACATGGATGAATCTGCAAACCATCATTCTCAGCAAACTGACACAAGAACAGAAAACAAAACACCGCATGTTCTCACTCATAGGCGGGTGTTGAACAATTAGAACACGTGGACACAGGGACAGGCACATCACACAATGCAGTCAGTTGTGGGGGGCTAGAGGAGGGACAGCAGGGGTTAGGGAGGGTGGGGAGGGATAATATGAGGAGAAATACCAGATATAGGTGATGGTGGGATGAAGGCAGCAAACCACCTTGCCATGTATGTACCTATGCAACAGTCCTGCATGATCTGTATATGTACCTCAGAACCTAAAGTACAATAAAAAAATAAAAATAAAACAAAACAAAAACAAAATGCTCAATTAAATTTAAATTTCAGATTAACAACATTTTTATTAAAAAAAAATGTATCCCTAAACATTTTGGTACATACTGATACTAAAAAGTATCAGTTATAAGAAATTCAAATTTTACTGTTGTCTTGTATTACATCTGGCAATCCTGTCTTCACACTGCTTCGATACTGAGAATATTGCATATAGTTCGGATTTTGTGTGTGTGATAAAGCAAGAGTTATAAACTCATGGGTGTTCCCAGCCTTAACTGTTTGCTTGCCATCTAAAGAAGATTTCAAATTTGCCATTTCAGTTATTCCCTCCCCCTACAGTCTGAAGAGGGTTCTAGGTTGCTACGTTTCCATGTTCTGTGGGCATTGTGAAGCAGAGTCAAAAGAACTCTAAAAGAGGTATAAATTGAGAGGCAGATGGCAGAAGAAAAGGAGTCCAGAAGGCAGTAGCCGTGAAACTCACCTTTCCTAAGGATTTTCACAAAGGAGAATGAAGATGAAGTGTGAGTTGAAAGTGAAAGGGAAAGCATAAGGGATCGTTAATAAGTACTTTTTAGTTTGTGTATCCATTTTAGAATATATTTAAGAAATTACTTATGTGTAACTTTGGTTTCTTGAGTTATCATTAATTGATGTAGACACTACTCAGAGAGTTGTCCCTCGGGGTCAGGGATTTAATATGTTCACATATGTTTCTCTGAACATAGGCAGAAAAGTTTCTGGTTTAATTTGTCACAAATTTTTGAGTGATAAAATCATTTTAAAGTAAAGTTAACGAATTTGAAAGAAACAGAAGATAAGTTCCCTCAATTAAAGAAATTAGGATATGGTGAGGGGTTTCCTGCCAGTGATGAGTGTGTGGGAATCAGAAGGCATATGTTAGTTGAAGCTCTTTCATCTGAGGTGAAGTGAAGTTGTATATTGGAGGGTTTGTCAGCAGGGAAAGATGGGACATTTACATAGAGAAGTCTATTTGAGCTGATGAGTCATTAATATTATTTAGTGTAAAACATTTAAAGTTTTGGTAGAAGTAACATACATCTTTCTCCAGAGTATGTGGACATTGGAGGATACAGTATAAATAGAATAAAAATAAAATTCCTTCAATATAAAGGATAATCAAAACTAAATTAGAAAGATTCAAAATAGCCAGATTCTTTTAAAACTCGATATATATCTTTTGAATCTCAAAAGGCCATTACATAAAAATCTTAATCAGAAGAGAATATTTGAAAACACAACCCGGGTATTTAGAATAAAGTACAATATTGTTGTTCCTCAGGTCCCTGATTATCAACTCAAAAGTCATTTATTTTAAAGATTTTAAACATTATAATTTTAAAAGCTATCAGGTACATACATCTACATTTATCTTTGTGAGGAAAAAATGATTTTGGTTTTCTGTATAATAAACAAGGAAATGGTGTGTGTGTGTTTGTGTATGTATACATATACACTGATGGTTTTTGGTTTATTTTTAATATATATTAAAATGTATATTTAAGGTGTACATATATATATTTAGTGTTTATACTTAATTCATATATTTATAATGTCCTATGTAAATGAAGTATAGAACACCAAATACTTTAAAAATACCAGAAAACAGGAGAAAATGACAGAGTCAGTGGTAAACACAGTCATTTGGCTGAGGTATTTTTAAAAAAGTGATTAAATAAGAATATGACTCTTGGCTATTTCTAAACATAAGTCCAAACATTAAATAATAAAGATTGAGAGGTTTAACAGAATACATACAGACTTCTTGTGCAATTCCTGTGAGTGTTTATTTTTGAATGAGCAATAATAACCTTAAGTACATAGCTTTGTGATGTAACTACATTTTGGCGGGCAATAAGCCTCTAGATAACACATATATTATGTTTATTGAAAAAGCAGTCTTAACATAGTCTAATGGCATAAATATATGTGATAAATATGTGAGTATATTCACAATGAACACTGGATATTTCTTATATACAATCCTATTTCAGAATGTAGAAGGGAACAATGAATCTCGTAGTTATCCTGAAATATGGAAGTAAACGACCCTACCAAACAGCAGAGCAGCATAGATGCTTTTCTTGAGGGAAGAAGGTGCAGGTGCTAACTATTTTTTCCTTTGTTTTATGAAAATATCTTGATTTGTTTTCAGGGTTCATCTGAAAAGCTATAGATGACCACCACCAACTTCAGTTCTCACCGAATGACTGGATTCCAGCCTTATTGAGAAGCAGCCAGTTATATTATCCTCGAATTTTGTGAGTTCAATTTACTTTATTTAGAAAGCCTCTAAAATGTAGACTCTGTTTATTGTTTTGCCTTGATGATAACCACTGATGCTGAGATGTTTATGTAGAGAACTTTTCTAATTGCCAATATTAAAAACGTAAAACTCAGCAAAGCTTAGCAAGGGCTCAAAATTATGCCTGTGAAATGATAGGAATGTGCAAGGACTCTGAAGAAGAAAGTAAGCAAAAGTAGACTAGAGAATGGAGAAATGAGTCTTGAGAAATACCTATATTTAAATGTTAGAGTTTCACAAAGTAAGCATGAATTAAGCAGGATCAGAACATAGCACACAATAATAGAAGCAAAAGAAAGAAATGCTTGAAAGTTCAGGGAAATGAGAAGTATACAATTCCATGACCTTAGAAACAGCACAAGACAATGAAAGATACCAGATAAACTTTAATTGTGATCACTACCTTCAATAAAAAATATAAAGCCTATTTGGTAGAAAAATAGTCACACATGAATTCATATCAAACTCTGAAAAAATAATTGAAGATTGAATTGAAAGTTTTGATGAGCATGAGATAATAAAAGCTCAGCAGTATTGGAACAGAGAATGCATGTTGAGTGAATAGAGGAAAAAGTTGGTTAGGGGAGATGGAGCCAGATTGTGTAGGGTCTCTGAAGACTGTAATTATGAGATAAGGTTCCACATCATTCTACATCTTTAAATCCTGCTAACATATTCATAAATTCTGCCTAGGCTAGCTCATAAAAGCTAGCCATGAGAAATAAAAACCATGTTAGTCAATTTCGCAAATTTTACCAGATTTCTTTTCAGCTCACTTACGATCACCTTTCTCCACCACTGACTTCAATAAGAAAGTTCCCTGCCCATAATCCTGCTCTGAAGAAATCTGCCAAGTTGGTTGTTCAAAGTCCCCTCTAGGGTAGAATTGGAAGCACGGATTTCAGAGTTTAGGGTACACTGAAAGTGTTTGAGCAGGTAAAAGACATAAGGAAAGTAAAAAGGGAAGAGGACAGGGTGACGAGAGTGGCAAGTGTAGAGTTTGCAATCAGTGAAATCAGCCGCTATCAGCAGTAAAGCAAGCATGAAGTAATTTTTAGCTTGACTAGTACTGAGGCATTGAGAATAAACCGAAAGTAGTGAATTTGGAAGACATTTTAATAAATGAACTCAGAGTTTGAACTTCACTCATTAGCTTCCAACCTTCTTATCTAGCCTGCTTTCCCTTCCCATGTGATTCAAAATTGCACTTCTTCATATAGACATTACTTTATTTATCTATCTATCTATCTATCTAGAGACAAAGTCTTGCTCTGTCACCCAGACAGGAATGCAATGGCGCGATCTCGGCTCACTGCAACCTCTGCCTCCTGGGTTCAAGCGATTCTCCTGCCTCAGCCTCCTGAATAGCTGGGACTACAGGCACCCCAGCCAATTTTTGTAGTTTTGCAGAGACAGTGTTTCACCAGGTTGGTCAGGCTGGTCTTGAATTTTTGACCTCAGGTGATCTGCCCGCCTCAGCCTCCCAAAGTGCTGGGATTACAGGCATGAGCCATTGCATTTGGCCTAGCTAGACATTACTTTTAAAAAGGCAGACTTTTAAGAAAAGAAAAAAATTACAGGAAAAGAATGGCTTGTACCTTATACAAATTCAACCATATCATTTTCACATAGGTCTTAATTCTCTTTGAAACATATACACTCATAATACCTTCCTTCTATTTCAGCCTCATTTAAAATTCTCAGGTAGGTAATTCAGACATAATGAAAATTATTTATAATTCATCATCCAAAAGGAAATAATTGGGCCTTCTATCCAGAAATAAATGTGTTCAAGTGCATAGAGTATATGCCTATGCCTAAAATAGTCAAATGAGAGTTGTTATTCCAAGTTTAATCAAATTCCATAACTAAGTTAATGGAAAATATATTTAATAGGAGGCTTATATTTGCCCTCAGTTTTCACTTTTCCTTACTTTATTCTGTGGCTTTGTGACTCTAATATTTATAGTTGTGAGAAAGCACAGAAATAGCACATTCATAGGGTTTTTGCTATGACCAAAGAACTGAATTCTTATAAAACAGAACATACAGAAATTTAGTAAATCTTCGTCTTCTTTCTCATAAATAGAACCCAGGATGAGTTCTCCTACTAAAGAAGGAAGTGATCCAGATGAAAATGCTCAGAAAAATTCTGAAAATGAGTCTTCTAATGACTGTAATACAGACATGGAGTCTCCATCTGCTGATCCCGATATGATCTATCAGGCAGTAATCAACCCAATAAACAGGGAGCCGGGCACATCAACTGCCCAGGAAGATGTTGTTCCTCAAGCAGCAGAAAATAGTGAGCTTGAAACAGAGATTCAAAAAGATCCTAGAGAAGAAGACATCAAAGAAGAAGAGTCTCTTCTACTTCAGATCCGCATTCCTAGAAAATTTGTTTCTCTTATGTCAGGATTAGGAAGAACGCCCTATTTGAGAATCCTGCTAGTAAACATTGACAAAAACGGGCCTTAAATGATAGATCAGGATCCCACTCGGGCAAAGTTGAAATGAAAACAAACAGTTTCCGTCATAGCACCCATTTTCAACTCACAATTTCATGGAGAGTCCCATTTTTTAACAATCATGAGATAAGAAGTATGATTCTCCGCCTGCAATGTGGGAGATATTTCTCTCAGGCTGCAGGGTGTCAGAATACCATGTGGGTAAAGCAAAAATATATAGCTTGTCTTTACCATCCAAATAGTTTAACCCATAGTGACAGAGCCATAATATTTGGAAGCCTTTGAGGGAGCACTACTACCATCCCCTCATTGAGAGAATGACATCTGGAAAATTTTACAAATCAACTGACCCTAAAAGGAAATACAGATTCCAAATTGTTGTGAGTCCAGTGACCTATATTTCACGGATCCAAATTCAATGTACTTTTAATATAAAGGGTTTTGTGGATATTTTTAGATCTAATCATAACTTGAGGGTTAAGCTCATAAACACCAATAATGGTTGGAAATATTTTCGTCCTATCAGCAGAAGGACATTTAACACTCTCTTTGAATTTAGACAACATTCATGCAACTTTCCTGGAAATTAAGTAAAATTTTGGTAAATTCATTTTAAAATGTAACTTCTAAAAATTCATAATTTGACTACCAAAGTAAGACAAAATTGCATGAACATAAATTTTAGTATTATCAGATAGAGTGGCAGAAAGGAACATAAACTAATAGTACATCTCAGTAAGAAACACCTATGGGGAAAGAAGAAACCTCTGTTTATACTGTGCTTCTGAAAGTACATCATTGATATATCAGGCCAGTCATCTGTATTGAGTCAGCAGTTGAATCAAGTAAATGTTTTCAGTTTCTTAACATCTTTTTCTGTAGATAGAAACATTGTTAACATAAAATAGTCCAAGTAAACAGGATTCTGACTAAGATAGCAAACATATATTGGAAGGTCAGATAAAATGCTACCAGGTGTTTCCAGAAATTCTGCTAAATTTAATATCTGTTATGTTTTGCATATATTCAATAAAAATCAATTCAAAGGCATGAAAAGTGGTACTGTATATTTGTAATTAGATAAAAATTCCTATGTCTGGAATAGAAAAATTCAATGTACTATAAATAGACAATACTTAGGTGATTTTGATGATACAAAATATTAACAAAACACATAACAAATCACTCGATATTTGTGAAAGAGTTTGAGGTAAAAATGAACAAGTATTAAATTGATACCATATAACTATAAACCTTTTTGCTTGTATAGTATATTCACCATTGTCCTCAATCACTACCCAAATTTTACCTGTCCTTCCATACATACACGCACAAATGTCTACACATATTTAAGGTGTTCCTTATCTTGTTTTCGCAGCTCAAACATCTATGCCTCTTCTTTCATTTGATCTGCATACTCATAAATATTAAAGCTAGAATCTGTAACTATACCTCATATTTTTACTGTATCTTATATTTAATATATAATGCATATAGGAATATAATATGTAATATATATGCAATGCATATATTTTTATATATTATGCATGTTTTATATAATACAAATTATACTTTGAGTACCCATTATATGTGAAGCACTATGCTAGCATAATTTTACGTTAATCTTTGCAACAATCTTAAATTTTTTAATTTTCATGGCAACATTAAATATGTGGAAACAGTTTCTAGAAAACAATGATTTTACCAGGTCACAGAGTAAATGCATGCTATTGTCACCACATGATATAATAGAGTTAGAATTGAAAAGGACACTTTCTGCATATTTTGCCTTATTTAATATGTGTGTATTTATACTTGAAATATCATATAGAATTTATTTCATCCATGGATATACTGTATTATAGAAATTCTAAACTTGAAGCAGAGGATACTTAAGCTACATCTACAACAGGTCAAATTTGTTCATCTGGAGCAAAGTTTGATGCTTCCAGTTACAATTATTCAGTGTGAGCAATGTACAGGACTAAACAATTAAACCAAGACACTTCAAAAAACTGAATAAAATATTTCTCCATTAAAAAATATATCCTATATTAATTTTTATGTCATTTGCTTTTGAATATGAAACATAGCTTTACAAAAATATAAGCCATCAGGTAGCAACTAATAAAAATAAAAAAGAAACATTCTTGTTTTTTTTCACTTTTCCTAAATGGGGATGAAATTAAAATAGCACTTGTTATTTAAAAAACGGGTTTTATCACTGACATATTACCATCCATAGAATCAATATTTTTGCTGATAAACCTCCACAGAAATTGAAAATATATTTGGAATGCAGAAAAAATAGTTAAACACGATAGTATTTACATTTTCACTTTTTTTTCCCAAAATACAAAGCCATCTATTTAGCTAAAACTTCAGAAATGACAAATTAAAATTAAAATTAAGTCAGAATGGAGAAATTAGAAAAATGTAAACTAAACAATCCTAGATTTATCCTTCTCTAGCAGCCCATGTGAAAGATTTGCATAAGTACCAAAGTAGGGGAACCATGCTTTTGCTTAAAAAAAAAAAGGATGAGTAATTCAGTCCAGTGTTCAAAAAAATACAGTGTTCTATTTTTTACTTTATTTATTTTTTTCCGAGGCAGTGTCTTGCTCTGTCAACTAGGCTGGAGTGCAGTGACACAATCTTAGCTCACTGCAACCTCCACCTCCTGGGTTCAAGCGATTCTCCTGCTTCAACCTCCCAAGTAGCTGGGATTACAGGTGGGTGCCATCATTCCTGGCTATTTTTTGTATTTTTAGTAGACACAGGGTTTCACTATGTTGGCCAGACTGGTTTCGAACTCCTGGCCTCAAGTGATTCACCCACCTCAGCCTCCCAAAGGGCTGGGATTACAGGCCTGAGCCACAGCGCCCGGCCGTGTGTTCTATTTTTTCTTTAACTTACAAATCAACTCAACACTTTACAGATATCCTTGTTTTTTCTTGAAGATGTAGGAACAAGTATGTATATTTCTTTATAATTATATTAATAATTTTCATAATTCACAGACTTTTTAAATAAAGTATGGGTATAAGATACTTTCTTCATATTTACATAGTAACTAGCATCTAAAATATTAGCTTACTTTTAACATGACAATGACCAGAAAATGATATGGTCAACACAGAGTAGAATACATTTCTTATGGAAAATAAATTTATAGAACCCTGAAGATGACAGCCTTTTACTATTTTAATGTCCACTGTTTTTACTAGTTAGAATTTAAAATTATATTATATTTCAAAAGTTATCTTATAACAAATTTTTTTTTTTTTTGCCTCATATCATTTCAGTGTCATCAGCGCATTGGATATCTCCTCATAAATTATGCTTTACACATATTTAACCAGAACAATTTCAGGTTTATGGAAAGATTAGACTGCCTCCTGTGTGTGATGGTAATTTTATTCTGGCTTATGCAAGATACCTTAAAAGTAAAATTGAAAGCATAAAAATCATTCCAGGAAATTTCCTGAAATTATGATAAAAGTGAATTCTCAAAAAACATTCAATTTTATTCTCACTCTTAATGGACCTACCTAGTATTTGATACCATTAGTTTTACATAGAGCCAATCTTGGATAATTTAATCAATAGAAATAAAGGGGTAGATAGTATAAGTGTCTATGAAGTGTGATTTTTGGATTCCTGGTTGCATTATGGTTTGGAATAAAAGCCCACAAACTGTGGACTTATGCCCTAAGAATCCAGTACTATAGTTATTCATGTCCCATAAAACAGACTTTAATTCTAATCAGAATTTTATTACTTAGTGTTCAAGTATAATATACATCAATATCTAAAACAAAGTTAGTCTGTAGTTATTTGTTCAATTGTCTATTTGAAATAAAAACTATTTAATTAATTACATCATTTTATTAAACCAACCCATACATTTTATTAAAATGTTTGAATAATATGCTAACAACTAATATTAATTTTTAAAAAACTTTTATTTTTGAAACAGTAAAACTTGAGTAACCAGGCTCTTATAATTTATTATATCTAGTACCCAGCTAGAAAATAAGCAGCAGTTATTTTGCACTAAAGTGATGATTAGGGTTATCTATGGATTTGATAAAGGATTATTTACTCTTCTTGTTCTTGCTGTATTCTAATTATCTGGGTTCAGGAAGAGAAAAGGAAACATTAGCTTAATCATGGTTCAGATATGAAAATCTCCAACTGTTTTAAGACTCATTATAGCCCATGCTAGTAAATGGGTTGGTGGTTAGAGAAAAGTTTTCATGTCGTTGCTACATGTCTTTTGAAGAGACACTGACATCTTTTGTTCCTGTCTTTTAACTGGTATTTGTACAGCAAACAACCTCAGAAGCTGGAGATACTGTCTCCCTGCTGGACCTAGGGGCAGAGGATAGATTTCTTTCCTCACCAGTATAATAAAGACAATGTCTCCTTCAAGGGCAAAGGTTGGGCAAGTTTGCAAGCAGTCCCCTTACATGATTGATAGTTTCCTAAACTCTAGGTTCCTCATGTGTGACATGAACTCACTGTGTGTAGTATCTACCTGTGCCACTCTGAATTACCCTTATGTGACTTAGAGAGAAAGAGAAATCAATTAAATATGAAGGTCATGCTGCCTTCTCTGCTCCTTGAGTAATAAAGTCCTTTCTCTCTTACCCAGGTGTCCCATGTCTTTTGCCAGTATCTATGAAACTGCAGCAAGTTAACTTGTTAGCTCACAAGCAGGATAAAATGTCAAAGCTATTACCATTCTTTATATTTGAAAGAGAACTGGGTGAATAAAATTCCATTAAACAATTTTTGTTATTTTTTTTTTTTTTACTAAATGACACTTTCTATTCTTTCAACAGACTCAGACGATACCATCTTTTGAGAGCTTAACATTATTAGCTGGAATAAAGTATTTGTGTGAATGTCTATGTGCTCTCAGCTTAATGAAAGAAATGCTGGGATAATTTTGAAATTTATCATTCTTATCTTCATGAAAGAGCCACTTCTGTGAATGGAGGAAGTTACATATCTGTGTCTTGCTTCTGAATCTGTGCTTATAGAATATAAACATGATAATCTTCACTAACTTATTATGAGAAAACTTTATCTTCTGCTAGATATTCTCATGATAACACTCACTCCTTCTTAGTAACACCTAGAATTGTGTGCCTGACAGTCAGAATAGGAATGACACAAAATAAAAGCAAGTAAGTGACTTGTATTATTTAACTGAGAGACACTAGGCTACTTATTCATTAATAGAGAGTAGAGAAAATTAGAAGTTCGATATTGATATGTAAGTTACTAAAAGATTTCAAAACCTTTGGAATTGCATGGCATTTGGGATCTTTAAGCATTTGGCTGTTTGTCCATTCAGAGAGTTATACCTGATGCTCTACTGCATTTTTTTCAATAAAGATGTTATAATTTAAAATATCACTGCACAAATAACATAAAACATATACACTATTTGAAAGTTTGAAACTGCACTTATACTACAAACCTTTTTAAATGATTTTACTTAGAAGGTGATTATATCAAGAGACAGTATGAAGTAACAACAACAAATACATGTTCTCGATATATTTCCATAGGGTAGATATGCTGTTGAATAATCTATCAAATCTTGTCTTTATTATAAGTACATATTTGCCCATGGAAATGGAACATGAATCATTCATTTGTCCAAATATGTATTATACATATTTCTGTGTGTGTATATATAGAGAGAGAATTAAACATATATATTTGCTCTGTCTTAGACTCTGAGACAATGGATGATATTAAAAAGAAACCATACAGAAAGAGCCAGGCTCCTGTCTGTACTCTCAGCACTTTGGGAGGCTGACAGGAGCATCATTTAAGCCCAGGAGTTCAAGACTAGCATGGATACCATAGTGAGACACTGTCTCTACAAAATAAAAATAAAAATATTATCTGGGTGTCGTGGCACATGCCTGTGGTTCCAGCTACTCAGAAGGCTGAGGTAGGAGGACACCTTGATCCCAGGAGGTTGAGGCTGCAGTGAACTGTAATTGTGCCACTGCCCTCCACCCTGGGCACAAGAGTGAGACCCCATCTCACAAAAAAAGCATAAAGGAATTTTTCAAAAAAATCTGGTAGTGAAAAGAAAAATGAGGACACAGTTTTGTAGTGGATACTATGATATGCTACTCAGATACTCTTCTTAAAAACTGAGACTCTCATTGCCCAAACATCAAGGATCGTTGCCTCCTGAATACAGTGGAATCCCTAATAATTGCTTTGAACCAAGGGAACTGTCACTCACAAGTTTTCATTTCTCTCCCGGGCCAGCACACCTCCAGTTACTGGCCAATGATAGGGTACACGAACTTGGCCACTTTGTCTCATTTTACAGCATCTCTGAAGTGCCATGCCAGCTCCAGGCCCCACCCCTGAAATTATCTAAAAACTTTTAAGTACTTTATGTTCAAACTCCCCGCTTTGAGTAATCCTGCTTCCTTCACTCTCACAGATGTTCTTGCCCATGGCATTTCCCTTTCCTCAAATCATACTAAACCTAAGTCTCTACTCAGTCTTTTTTCCTAGTGAAACTGATCTAAGACAATTTGTAACAAAGAAAATAGGTAAGAACAATTAACAGAGACAGACAGAAATAATATGACCTAATGTCAAAATCATTAGCTTGAATGTGATTAAGAGGCAAAGACAGTTTTTTTAATAAGAGTAAACCACCTGGGAAATCTGTGTTGAATGAAGCAGAAAAGGGAAATGGATAATCACTAACTTTGAACATCATAGCTACAAGGTAAAAAATTTTTAAGCTATCACAGGCTTTTCTAGATGTCACTAAAGACTATTTCAGACTGAGCCTTTTGTTCTTATTTGCATATATAATAGTGCATCCTTTACACTTGGAATGCATTTAGAAAATCATATATTTTATACCTGGGTAGATATATACAACAGTGCATATTTCCCAAGTACACTACAGAACAACTTGGGTATCAGGAAACATATATCAGATTCACTGTTCCTCACATGAAAGAAGGTATGACAGAAAGCTCACCCTCACCAAATTTTCTTCCTAGAAATTATTCTCTACATCCTTCATCCATGTTAGGTTTGAAATTGGACAGACTTTCTACCAATTTAAAAATTACACATGATAGTGTTTATTCATTTTATTCTCTTTCTTATCTATATTGTATCTCCTTCCTGAAAATGAACTACAAATAAAAGAGTACCCTAAAAATCCCCCAGCTATGTGGAGGAAATGGCAGATGTAACTTGAAGCTTCAATTTTCTAGTCATATACATGTAATCCTAATATATTTTATTACTAAAACTAACATTTAGAAGGAAAAGTAATCAGCTTTACTGAGTCTCTGATAAATGTATAACACTGTCAGACACTTTAAAAAATAGTATTTGCCAAATTCAGTGAACTGCGTTAACCACCCAAGATATTTGCCGTATCCAAGTAACACTTGTATTATATACATAATAATTTTATTTAAAGTCATGTACAATGGACATGAGATTAAAAATTATATATGTATATATAATCTAAATTATATATTTGTATGTATACACTAAATTATATATGTATAAATGTAATACATGAATATATGTAATATATGTATATATATAAAATTTAGTTAGGACAATGGCCTCTGAAGAAAGATTTGCACTCAACGTTTGAAAGTAGTGACTAGCAACTTCAGGGATGGCAAGATATCTGGGTATTAACGTGCTGATCTGCAAATTTAGGAGCCAAGATAGATATAAAGTCAGCAAGAAAAGGGTACAAACATGGGTGCCTACATGAACTTATGATATACTACAAATTATAGAGCAAAAGGAAATTCCACATTAAGAGGAAAAATATTGCCGGAGGATAGATGCATAAATTGATAGACTGGAAGAGATTAGGCATCTGCAGCTGAAAGAGTCTTATAGGAGTATTAAAGAGAGAGGATTTTTGTATTATAGAGTAAGGTTACATGTAAAGAAAAAGTAGGGGCTATGTGAAATGGGAGGACATTAGGAAGGTATGTATGGGTTGAGGTTGAGAGATGGAAGAGTGTGTAACAGGTACAGGTCTATGGACTAAGATAAAGACACCTTAGGAAACATTTTGCCTGAGGGAGAAATTTAGTTTGGAGAAAAATAGGTAGAATTAAGTATTGAATGATTAAAGAAAAGGTTAACACTGCCTTAGATATGTCCCAGAGTTTCTGGTATATTGTATGTTTCTTCTTATTAGTTTCAAAGAATTTTAGATTTTTGCCTTAATTTTGGTCTTTGCTCAAAAGTCATTCAGGAACAGGTTAATTTTCATGTAATTATAGGGCTTTGAGCAATTTACTTAGTATTGATTTCTATTTTTATTGTGCTATGACCTGGGAGTACGCTTGGTATTATTTTAGTTTTTTTTTGAATTTGCTGAACATTATTTTACTTTGTTTTTATTTATTTATTTTTTCCATCAACAGAAGACTGTTTATTTTTTATTTTTTTATACTTTAAGTTCTGGGATATATGTGCAGAACGTGCAGGTTTGTTATATAGGTATACATATGCCATAGTGGTTTGCTGCATCCATCCCCCCGTCACCTACATCTGACATTTCTGCTAATCTGTCATCTACATTATATCTGATTGTGTGGTTGAATTTTTTACAGTATATGAAACAGGCAGATAAGAAGAATACATATTCTGTTGTTTTTGGGTGGAGTGTTCTGTAAATGTCTATTCGGTCTGTTTGGTCAAGAGTCAAGTTCAGTTTCTGAATATCTTTTCTAGTTTTCTTCCTTGATTATCTCCCTAACACTGTCAGTGGGGTGTTGAAGTTTCCTACTATTATTGTGTGGTTATCCAAGTCTCTTTGTAGGTATCCAAAAACTTGCTTTATTAATATGGGTACTGATGTATTAGGTGCATATATATTTAAGATAGTTAGGTCTTCTTGTTCAGTTGATCCATTTACCATTATGTAACAACCTTCTTTGTCCTTTTTTCTCTTTATAGGTTAAAAGTCTGTTTTGTTTGAAACTAGAATAGCAAGCCCTGCTTTTTTTCTGTTTTCTGTTTGATAGAATTTTTCCATCTCCATACTATAGGTGTCATTGCCTGGAAGGTAAATCTCTTGAAGACAGAATACTGTTGGGACTTGCTGCTTTATTAAACTTGCCAAACTGTGCCATTTAATTGGGATGTTTAGCATGTTTACATTCTAACTTAGTATTGATACATGTAAATTTGATCCTATCATCATGTTTTTAGCTCGTTATTATGCAAATTGTTTACATGGTTGTTTTATAGTGTCACTGGTCTAGGTGCTTAAGTGTGTTTTTGTAGTGGCTGGTAATAGTCTTTCCTGTCCATGTTTAGCACTTTCTTCAGGACTGCTTATAAGGCAAGTCTGGTGGTAACAATACCCTTTAACATTTGCTTTTCTGAATAAGATCTTATTTCTCCTTCACATATGATGCTAGTTTGGCTGGATATGGAATTCTTAGTTGGGAATTCTTTTCTTTAAAGATCCAGAATATAGGCCCCCAATCTCTTCTGGCATGTAAGGTTTCTGCTGAAAGGTCCACCGTTAGACTAATGGGGTTCCCTTTGAATTCCTTTTATAATTAATAATTCCCTTCAAAGGGAACCCCATCCTTTCTAGCCATCTTTAACATTTTTTTTCTTTCATTTCAACCTTGGGAAATCTAATGACTATATGTCTTGTGTAGTATTTCACAGGGGTTCTCTACATTTCCTGAATTTGACTGTTGTCCTCTTTAGTGAGTTTGGGAAAATTTTCATAAATGATATCATGAAATATATTTTCTAAATTGCTGGCTTACTCCCAGTCTTTCTCAGAGATGCCAATGATACGTGGAGTTGGTCTCTACATAATCCCATATTTATCAGAGGTTTTGTTCCTTCTTTATTGTTTTTTATTTTTGCCTGACTGGGTTATTTTAGAGAGATGATCTTCAAGCTCTGAGATTCTTTTTCAGCTTTATCAGATCATACCCCTCTTTCTTGTCATATGCAAAAATCAAATCAAAATGGATTACAGACTTCACTCTAAGACCTCTAACCATGATACTACTAAAATAAAGCACTGGGGAAACTCTCCAAAACACTGGACAGGTAAAATATTTCTTGAGTAATACCTTGTAAGTATGGGCCATCAAAGCGAAAATGAACATAATGCCAATTTTAAAAAACCTGCAAAATAAAAATAACAGTTGACAAAGTGGAGGGACAAACCACAGCATGGGGGAAAATATTTGCAAACTACCCATCTGACAAGGGATTAATAACCTCAATATGTAGAAAGCTCAAACAACTACATCAGAAAAAAATTATGGCTGTGTGTGGTGGCTCACGTCTGTAATCCTAGCACTTTGGGTGGCCAAGGAGGTTGGATCACCTAGGTCAGGAGTTCGAGACCAACCTGTTCAACATGGTAAAACCCCATCTCTACTAAAAATACTAAAATTATCTGGGCGTGGAGGCAGTCACTTGTAATCCCAGTTACTCAGGAGGCTAAGGCCGGAGAATCACTTGAACCTGGGAGTCGGAGGTTACAGTGTCATTGCACTCCAGCTGGGTAACAAGAGAGAATTTCCATCTCAAATAATAATAATAATAATAGTCTGATTACAAAATGGACAAAAGATCATAATAAACATTTCTCAAAAGAAGACATGTAAATGAAAAACAGGTATATGAAAAGGTGTTCACATCATTGATCATCAGAGAAATGCTAATCAAAACAACAATGAGAGATCATCTCACCACAGTTGAAATTGCTTTATCCATAAAAGAGGCAATAACAAATGCTGGCAAGGATGTGGAGAAAAGGGAAGCCTCATACGTTGGTGGGAATATAAATTAGTGCAGCCACTATGTAGAATACCTTGGAGATTCCCATGCAATCTAAAAGTAGAGCTACTATATGATCCAGCAATCTCACTGCTAGATACTTACCCAAAAGAAAGGAAATTAGTATATCAAAGAGATATCTGCAGTCCCATGTTTACTGCAGCAATATTCACAATAGCCAAGATTTTGTAAGCAACCTAAGTATTCATTAACATATGAATGGAAAAAGAAAATATGGTATATACACACAGTGGCGTAATATTCAGCTACAAAAAAGAATGAGATCCTGGCCGGGCGCGGTGGCTCAAGCCTGTAATCCCAGCACTTTGGGAGGCCGAGGCGGGTGGATCATGAGGTCAAGAGATCGAGACCATCCTGGTCAACATTGTGAAACCCCGTCTCTACTAATACAAAAAAATTAGCTGGGCATGGTGGCGCGTGCCTGCAATCCCAGCTACTCAGGAGGCTGAGGCAGGAGAATTGCCTGAACCCAGGAGGCGGAGGTTGCGGTGAGCCGAGATCGCGCCATTGCACTCCAGCCTGGGTAACGAGAGCGAAACTCCGTCTCAAAAAAAAAAAAAAAAAAAAAAAAAAAGAATGAGATCCTGTGATCTGTAACAACATACATAAAACTAAAAGTCATATTGTTTAGTGAAATAAGCCAGGCACAGACAGACAGACTTCCTATGTTCTCACTTATTTGTGGGAGGTAAAAATTAAAGCAATTAGACACATGGTGATAAAGATTTGAAGGATGTTTAAAAGAGGCTAGAAAGGTAGTGTGGGGGGAAGTGGTAATGGTTAATGAGTAGAAAAATATATAGACCTAGTATTTGCTAGCAGAACAGGGTGAGTATAGTCAAATATAATTTAATTGTACAATTAAATATAACTAAAAGTGTATAATTAGATTGTAAAGATAAATGGTTGATGTAATGGATATTCTGTTTACTCTGATATGATTATTACACATCTCATGCCTATATCAACATGTCAAGTTACACATATATATACCTACTATGTGCCTACAAAAATGTAAAATTAAAAATTAAAATAATGATGTTTGCAAAAATTAAAATAATGATGTTTGCAGATTAATTTTTTTCAAGATGGTTTTTACTAGGGACATCGGATGCCAGTTCACTTCAGAAAGATCAAAATTACTGGCAAATGGGCATGTTCTGAACAGAAAGCTGTGAAGAGAGCCATTGGAACACCCATGGGAAGAAGCTGGGGTACAGACGAGGAAAGCAGCAAGGGTCTGATAGAGATTAATCTCTGAGGATCTCAGAGCCCTGTGGAAAATGTAGGTGAGTGTGATTGTTCCCCTCACCTATCTGACAATCTGCTGACTGCCAAACTGTTGAGGTACCCTTTTGCTCTTGTGACCCAAAGCAATGGTATCAGTGACAATTTGGGTACTTCCTGGGGACAGAGAAGTAGGTGGCCAGCTTCTGAAGGCATGCCCACCTCAAAGCCAAACTGAGTTGGTAGGCACCATATGGGTTGTATACTCATGATGGACCTCTGTCCTGCTCAAGGATTCTCTACCCTTTTGTCATTGCAACACCATATTCCCCCAAATATACCTCACACCGTACTCCAACTGTGGAAACACAAGAGATAAGGAGGTCCCCAGAAAGCTGTGGGACCCCTGAAGACCTAACTCTTGTTATGGTTCCCCTGTAAGGAGGAATGAACTCATCTTACCAAAGCCCTCTTTGGAAAAGGAAATGCAGGTATCGTGCCAAGCACTGAAGAGGGCAACACTGACACCCAGGAACAGACGTGGAGGGAGTCATGTCCTTTTCCCACTCCCCATACATTGTGTGTTATTTGCACCTTTTGCAGCAGCTCCAGCCACACTGTAAGTAAGCCTGCTCCACTGAGGTCTACACAAAGTGCGGGCTCCAACTGTCCCTTTATAAAGAGAGCAATAGCATCCTGGCAGCAGGGGACAAGCAAGTCACAAAATTTGCTGCTCTCAACTGAGAAAATGGCTCTGAACTTGGCCCATTTTTGTGGTAATCCCTAGGTCATATCCACAACTCAAAGATGCACTGTGGCTGGAAACCACAGGACAGAAACTTTCTGAAGTGAAGGCCATGAGCCCTGCAACAGGGGTATGACAGGGGAGCAAGTCACTTTCTTGCTACATCAGGATGAGAAGCTGGTGTAGACTCCTGCTCTTTATCCTAAGACCTCAGCACACTGCAACACGATCTCTTCTCAACACTCCCCATCAGGACAGATGCTTTCACTGGTGGTGGACATCAGCCAGAGGTTGAGCCAAACCTTGCTTTTAATTGCCATCTACTAGACTACCACCTGAATGCACCACCAAATAAAAAACATATGAAAAAAAGGGCCTAATGCTAGTTCACAAGCTTCCTGAGACCTCTGCACCTTCAGCCCCTCAGGAGAAAGTGTATGGGCTTATACATCCAGCACATTACTACAACAAGCAGCATCTGAGAAAGATACTTCAATGAAGCTATCTACAACCAAAGAACACATACAGAGCCTTGGCTCTCTGAAATCAACCAGAAATGTAGCCAAACAATTGTATACAACAAACATCACAGTCATATCTTCAAGGAAAAAGAATTAAAAATTTCATTCAAAAAATAGCATATCTCCCACAGATGAAAAGGAATCAGTGCAAGAAAGTTAAAGTTAAATTTCTATCAGTTTAAAATAACTTGTTATAAATATAGGATTTATTTTGTACATCTTTTAGTAGCACAAAAATCTATCATAAATACACTAAAAATAAAAATCAATGATTTGAAATATACAACCAAAGAAAATCACTTAAACACAAAAGAAAACAGGAAGAAAAAAAGAGAGAAGTGACACACACCTAGGAAACAAGTTACAAAATAGAAACGGTAAGGCTTTACTTATCAAT
Source organism: Aotus nancymaae (assembly GCF_030222135.1). NCBI lineage: Eukaryota > Metazoa > Chordata > Mammalia > Primates > Aotidae > Aotus > Aotus nancymaae. The sequence goes on along the minus strand of NW_026988415.1, from coordinate 56,852,554 downwards.
CATAACATTGAATATAAATGTGTCAGATTCTTCAATTATAATATATTAAAAGGTTGAAAGGACCAAAAAAACAGGACCCAATCATATGTTACCTATAAGAAACTCACATCACATATAGAGACAAATATAAACTGAAAGTGAAGGTATGAAAAAGTTGTTCCACATCACACACTGGGGCCTGCTGGGGCGTGGGAGACTAGGGGAGGAATAGCTGTGGGTGGGGGTATTGGAGAGGGATGACATTAGAAGAAATACCTAATGTAGATGGTGGGGGATAGATGTAGCAAACCACTATGGCAAATGTGTACCTATATAACAAAGCTGCACGTTCTGCACATGTACCCCAGAACATAAAGTATAATTAAAAAAAGAAAAAAGGAAAAAGTTATTACATGCAAATGGATATTATAAAAGAGCAGGAGTAGCTATACTTATATCAAATAAAATGTATTGGAAGTCAAATCTGCAAAAAGAGACAAAAGGAAGTAATTATATAATGAAAGAGTCAATGCAGCAAGAGGACATAGCAATATTAAATATATGCACCAAACACCTGAGTACCAAAACATATAAAGCAAGTATTAATAAACCATAAAGGAGAAACAGACTGTAATATAATTATAATAAGAAACTTCAACACCCCCACTTTCAGCAAAGAACAAATCATCCAGGATGAAAATCAACAAAAATTATTAGAGTTAAGCTATACTATAGACTAAATTGACTTAAAAGATATTTATAGAAAATTTCATTTAACTGCTAGAAAATACACATTGTTATCAGCAGATGGAACATTATCAGGTATCTTTCCTGATAACAAGGTAATAAAACTAGAAATCTGTAACAAGAAACATTTTAGAAACTAAAAATACACGGAAACTAAACAACATGCTGATGAACAACAAATCAGTAAATGAAGAAATTAAGAAACACATTAAAAATTTTCGTAAAACAAGTAAAAATGGAAACATGACCTACCAGAACCTATGGGATAAAGTAAAAGCAGTACTAAGAAAGAAGTTTGTGGCAACAAAATAGAAATTCTTCAAGTAAAAGAAATGCAAAAGTGCATCTCAAGAACTAGAAAAGCAAAACAAATCAAACTAGAAATTAATAGAAGGAAATAAATAATAAAGATCATAGTTGAAATAAAATTGAGACCTAAAAATATAAAAGATCAAGAAAATGAAAATATGTTTTTAGGAGTTAAACAAAATCAACCAATGTTTGCTAGACTAAGAAAAAAAAAAAAAGGCTGGGTACAGTGGCTCATGCCTATAATCCCAAAACTATGGGTGGTTGAGGAGGGAAAATTGCTTGGGCCCTGGATTTTGTGACCAGCCTGGACAACATGGTAAGGTCTCATCTCTACAAAAATTTCACAAAATTAGCCTGACATGGTGGTACACTACTGTGGTTCTGGCAAATCAAGAGGCTGAGGCAGGAGGATCAATCAAGCCCAGAAGGTCAAGGCTGCAGTGAGCTATATTCAAGCTACTGCACTCCAGCCTGGGCAACAGAACAAGATACTGTAATAAAGAAAAAAAGAGAAGAAGAAGAAGAAGAAGAAGAGGAGAAGGACCAAATAAAATCAGAGACGAAAACAAAAAACTACTGCAACTGATACCACAGAAATACAAATTGTGATTAGAGTATTATGAACAACTATACATCAACAAATTGTAAAGCCTAGAAGACACAGGTAAATTTCTAGATACAAACAACCTACCATAATGGAATCATGAAGAAATAGAAAATATGAACATGCCAATAATATATAACAAGATCAAAGGAGTAACAAAAAGTTGTCTAAGAAAAGTCCAGGACCAGATGATTTTATTGCTGAGTTCTACCAAGCATTAAAACCTAACACAAATTATACTCAACCTGTTCCAAAAAATGAAAGAGGAAGGAACACTTCTAATCTCATTACATGAGACCAGCAATACTCTGATAACAAAACTAGACAAAAACATGACAAATAAAAGCCTAGATCACGGATGAAAAATAGATGTAAGTCTTTAATAAAATAGTAGACAAGTGAATTCAACAACTCATTTATAAGATCATTCACCATGTGTAAGTAGAATTTATTCCATGGATGCAGAAATGGTTCAACACACGCAAATCTATGAACACGATTGATTACATCAACAGAATCAAGAACAAAAACTATATAATCATTTCAATAGATGCTTTTAAAGCATTTGGTAAAATTAAACTTCCCCTCATGATAAACACTTAAAAATTGGGTATAGAAGAAACAAAATAATAAATGTCATTTATGACAAATTTACAGCTGAAATTAAACTGAATGGTAATAAATTGAAGTACTTTCAACTAAGATCTGGAATAAGACAAAGATAACTACTTTACTACTTTTATTCAACATAGTACTAGAAATCCTAACCAGAGCAATTAGGCAAAAGAAAGTAATAAGTGGCTACGCTAGAAGAAAACAGTCAAATTATCCTTGTTTGTTGACATCATAATTTTATATATAGAGAAAACCAGATTTCACCACAAAAATTTTAGAACTGAAAAATTAATTCAGGAAAGTTATAGAATACAAAATCTGTAGCATTTCTATATGTTAACAGCATTAAATCCAAAAAAAAATCTATAAATCAGTCCACTTTAAGATAGGCATACACACACACAAATAAAATATCTAGAAATAAATTTAACAAAATAAGTGAAAGATCTCTACAAGGAAAACTATGAAACACAGATAAAAGAAATTTAAAAGGACACACAAAAACCTGAAAGATTTTCCATGCTTATGGATTGGAAACATTAATTTTGTTAAAATGACTAGAGTACCCCAAGGCAATCTACAGATTTAATGCAATCCCTATCAAAATACCAATGACATTCTACATAATAATAAGAAAATCCTAATATGCATATGAAACTATGAAAGGCCATGAATATCTAAGCAATTCTAAGCCCCCACCAAAATGTTAGTGACATCATACTACTTGATTTCATATTATTCTACAAAGCTATAGTAAACAAAACCAGAGAAAGCGCTGTGCTAGCATAAAAAGTAGACATATAGACCAATGAAACATAATAAAGAACTCAGAAATAAATCCACACACTTGCTCATTTTTGACAAAGGTGCCAGGAACATACATTGGGAAAAAGACAATCTTTTTAATAAATGTAGCTGGGAGGCCTGGATATTCATATGTAGAAGAATAAAACTAGTTCTCCTTATTGTACCTATGGAAAAATCAATTAAAATGGATTGAAGCTGTAAATGTTAGACTTCAAGTTATGAAACTATTAGAAGATGACATTCAGGAAAAACTTCAGGAGACTGATCTGAGTAACTATGATTTGAATAAGATATCAAAAGCACAGGAAACTAAAGCAAAATATAGACAAATAGGATTACATTATGCTAAAGAGCTTCTGTTTAGAAACGGAAACAATTAACAAATTGAAAAGATAACCTATAGAATGACAGAAAATATTTACAAACTATCCATCCTACAAGGGAATAACCAGAATATATAAGTAAAACAAACAGGTCAATAGCAATAATAATTATAATAATGATAATCTCATTTCAAAAATGGATAGAAGACCTGAATAGACATTTCTCAAAACAAGACTTATAAATTGCCACAAGGTATAAAAAAAATGCTCAACATGACTATTAATAAGGAGAATACAAATAAGAGTTACAATGAAATATTATCTCACCTACTTTGGAATGGCTACTATAAAAAAGACAAAAATAAACAAATGCTGGTGAGGATATAGAGAAAGAAAAACCGTCATACACTGTTGTTGGGAGAGTAGTATGGCCATGAGGAAAAGTAGTATAGATGTGTGTATTAGTCTGTTCTCATGCTGCTAATAAAGACATATCCAAGACTGAGTTACTTATAAAAATTAGAAGTTTGAATGACTTACAGCTTCACATGGCTGAGGAGGCCTCACAATCATGGTGAAAGGCAGAGGAGGAGCAAAGTCACATCTTATATGCTGTCAGGCAAGAGAGAGTTTGTGGAGGGGAGCTCCCATTTATAAAACCATCGGATCTCATGAGACTTATTCCCTATCACATGAACAGTATGGGAGAACCACCCACATAATTCAATTATACCCACCTGGCCCCACCTTTGACACATGGGGATTATTACAATTCAAGGTGAGATTTAGGTGGGGACACAGCCAAACTGTATGAATGTTTCTCAAAAAACTAAAAATATAACTACCATATGATTCAGCAATTTCACTCCTGGGTAAATATCCAAAGAAAAGAAAAGCAGTCTATCAAATATATGTATCTGCGTATCTGTGTTTATTGCAGCACTCTTCACAATAGCCAAGATATGGATTAACCTGTGTTCACCAATGGATGAATGGCTAAAGAAAATGTGGTATATACACTCAGTAAAACACTATTTGGCCATAAGAAAATAAAATGATGTAATATGCAGCAACATGGATGAAACGATGTCATTATGTTAAGTAAAATAATCAGGCTGAGAAAACCAAATATCACATCGTCTCACTTATACGTGGGATCTAAAAAAGTGGATCTTACAGAGATACAGAGTAGAATGGTGATTACTAGAGTTTAGGAAGAAAAAGGGGAAAGAAAGAAATGAAGAGAAGTCTGTTGATGAGTACAAAAGTACAGTTAGATGGAAGAAATAAATTCTAGTATTCAGTAGTATAATGAGAATATTATGGTTAATAATAACTTATATTTCAAAATAGCTAGAAGATAATTGTTATGCTCTCACTAAAAAGTAAAAATAAATGTTTGAGATCATGGATATCCTAATAACCCTGATTTGATCCTTACATATTGTATACATGTATCAAAATATTACATTATCTAAAAATATGTACAACTATGTCAATGCAAAATATTAAAAAAGAATTACAGAAGAATATTAAAAAACAATGAAAGTCAGAAGATAATGAAATATCTTCAAAAACTTATAAAACACATTTTGTTAAAACCATCGCCCAGAGAAAATAACTTTTAAAACTTCAAGAAAAATATTATTCAGAAAATAAGAGGAAACAATTAATTATAAATGATTCATGCTAAAAGAAATGTTGACTGATTTATTTAATCCAAATAAATGTGATATTATCCAGAAATTTGGATTTATAAGAAAAAAAGAAGAGCTCTGGGAATGGCTAAAAGGAAGATGAATATAAAATATATTTTTTCTTGGTAATTTCTCTAAAAGATAATTGCATAAAACAAAAATAGTAATAATGAAGTGTGGGTTTCGAGCATATGTGCAATAAAATGTATAAAAACATTCAAACAAATGAGAGAGGAAAATTTGACAGATATAATATAAAATTTTTAATATATACATGAAATAGTATAATACTATTTTAAGGCAGATTTTCATAACCAATGCATGTACAATTAAACTCAGTGAAGCAACAATATTTAAAGATTTACTTATAAGACAAAATTAAATATAAGATATAACCATAAAAATTATTTATATAATAGAAAATAAGAAACTTCATAATAAAAATACAAAGAACAGGTGAAAAATGGAAAATGACTAGCAAAATAATAGATATCAACCCCACCACCAAAAATTGCATGCAAAAGGAGTGGAATTTAAAAAGCGATTTAAAAAAACTGTCAGATTAAAAATTTGTATTCAATTATGCATTGTATAAGAAACCCACTTTAAATTAAAGTGATTTAAATTAAAGAGATAGTCTACAAGTATAATGCTGGAAAAATATATATTACGCAAACACTGAACACACAAAAGCTGGAATGGTTACATTACTATAAGACAAAGATTTCAAAAAAGAATAATTACCATAGAAAAAGAAGGTAATTACACAATTCAAAAGAAAAGGTAAATTAATAAAGAAGTCTTTATAAGCCTAAATATTTATTCACTTACAACCCAGTGTGTGTTGCTTGTTTCACAATGTCTAGAAACAATGTTTCATATATTTGATCTATAGTCCAGTATCTTGTTTTTGTTTTGTGTGGTTTTTACACAAAAAAATAAAATCCCATACCCATTATTTTAATGGACTCAAATGTAAGCCAGTAAATTTGGGGTAATCTTAATTCTCTAAATAGTAAATGACTGAGAACATTCTTTCATATACCTATTTGGAATCTGCATAGCTTTTTTGATGAAGTATCTGTTCCGTTCTTTGCATAATATTTAAATGACTTTTTTGTGTTTTTTTAAATCATGGAAATTTAAGGGCTTTTGTATATTTTATATGCAAGTGTTTTATCATATGCCTTCCAAATATTCTGTCTCAGTGTGTAACCTTTTTTCATTTTGTTATCAATTTCTTTCATAGAGCAAAAGGTTTTAAATTGAATGAAGTCCAAAATATCATTTTTTCCTTGATTTTGGTATTGACGTTACATATAAAACACTCATCACCAGTGTGATATCACCAAAATGTCAGGCTAGAAAGCTTACATGTGTGTGTATTTTTTTAGCAACACGGATGCAGCTGGAGGTCATTTTCCTAAGTGAATTAATACAAAAACAGAAAAATCAAATACTACGTGCTCTCACTTATAAGTTAGGTTAAACATTGAGTACACAAGAACCCACAGATGGGAACAATAGAGACTTAGGCCTACTTGAGGTGGGAGGATAGGGGAAGAGTAAGGATCTAAAAACTACCTAACAGTTGAGACAGTCAGGTGGAGGGAGTCCCTGGAGAAACTCTAACCAGCCTACCCGCTGAGGTAAAGCCTCAGGAAGTTCGCACCCTGTGCAGCAGGAAGGAGCTTGGCTCTGCTTTTTCCTGTGTGGAACCAGAATTTGAAATGCCAGGCAGGAAGCACTCCAGCAGAGGGACTCTGGCCTTGCAAAAGTCCCTGTTTTCCCTTTTCACCAGATAAAACCCTGCTTTACTCACCCTTTAAGCCATTTGCGAGCCTAAATTTTTATGGCCATGTGACAGACAGGAACCCCGTCTTTAGCTGAACTAAGGAAAAGTCATGCAACATTTTTGGCACACAACCTGGGGCTGGAGAAGCAGTGAGTGAAATGGACACTCAAAACCTCTCACTGTGGTTTCTAAGCCTTTCTATCCTCAGACTTCTGAGCTTATGGGAAATTGCACCCCCACTCCCTGACGTTCCCCAGAGTTGGGGGACTTTTCATGGCCATTTTCTTCCTTTTTTGGAATGAACTGCCAGCTGTTTCCCACTCCCTGCTGGGGTTGGGGTATACGGCCCAAGGGTCCCACACAGCTGGCTGGCTGACTCCCAGCCACAAGCCATGACAGCTTTCCCTTTCCCAGGCCAAGAGTTTCAGTTCTATTGATCAAGAACTCAGCTTTTGTCCTGGTGGAGGAACCACTTTCCTAAGAATAAAAGTTCTTTTCCCCAGGCCTTTTTTTTTTTTTGAGACTGAGTCTCACTCTGTTGGCAGGCTGGAGTGCAGTGGGTGATCTTGACTCACTGCAACCTCTGACTCCCTGGTTCAAGCTATTCTCCTATCTCAGCCTCCTGTGTAGCTGGGATTTCAGGCACACGCCACCATGCCCAGCTAATTTCTGTATTTTTAGTAAACATGGGTTTTCACAATCTTGGCCAGGATGGTCTTGATCTCCCATCCTTGTGATCCACCCACATGGGCCTCCCAGAGTGCAGAGATTACAGATGTGCACCACCACACCCAGCTGACATTTTTAAACTGTTATTTTTTCTTTCCCCTTCTCTACCCCATCAGCAGTTAACTTTTAAAGTTATTTTTCCCCCTTTTAAAAGATGTTTAATATCTACATGTTCTCCTAGCCCTGTCTCTCAAAGAACCCCACCAGGGAACTGGGTTTTCTGTGTGTGTACTGGGTTTGATGTCTGTAAAAAGAGCTCTAATTAATTTGGCCTAAAGAAAGACAAGCACTTGGATCTAATAATTTTTAAAGAGAAGATAAAAGCAGTGGTACCTTTCAGTTCACATAATTTTTATCTTTGAGAAATAAAAGCAGCCTTAAAGACTACTGGTAAAATGCAGGTTAGATGCAAGGCACACAATTAAAGCAACTTACCAAGTTTTACCTTAAAGTTAAGAATTGCTAGGAGTTAATTAAAACTACTGGAAGTAAATTTACTTGCAAGGTGTGTAAAAATAGTGAAATGTGTTTTTTAGTAAAAGGTTATGAGGAGGCATGGAAATGTAAACTTTCGCCTCGGGTTAAAAGATTGCTTTGAGTTAAGAAAAAGCTGAAGATTCAAAACAGTGGTGGAAGAATTGTGGAAAATAATCTTGCAGAAGAGGTTCTGTATGTGAACATATTAACTAAATTCAATGGGATTAAAAGGTTTTTTTCTTCTTTAAATTTCCAAGTCATCATTTTGGCAAAATAAATAACTTATGATCATCTGGAACTCTTTCATAATCTCAAGTGTTTTAAACCTTGAGCATTTAACAGTCTTCCCAAAATCAAACTTCAGTTTCAAAATTTAGGGGCCTTCTGGACACTTTAGGGGCCCTCTGAAGTGTCCAGAAACAGAGGTAAAAAGAATATTTGACATATTAGGTACATGGGATTGCCAAAATGATGTTCAGTCTTTTTCAGGTTATATTTTGGGGAATAATGCTAATATATGTTCCAAAATTCTATGGGATTTCAAAAATTCTAATGTCTGAGTATATGCTAACAATCATAATTAAGCTTTTTATGTTTAATTATTGTAAGCCACGGATACAACCAAACTTCTTGGTCAGTTGTGTTTGTAATTGTAACTACCCTGACATTTTGCTATTCAAAGACAATTGTTTTAATCATTTTCCAAGATGGTTTATAATGAGCTATAAAACTTTAACAGGTGCTCTCAAATACAGACTTCTAATAACTTTAGAGATTGTAACATTAGAATAAAGAAAAATGTACTGGACACATGAAGAGCTGAAATGTTCATGAATATTAAGCAAAACAAGAGTTAACTAAGTGGACTAAACTCAGAAAGCTGGAGCAACCTTTTTAACTTTTGCTTGGAATATTGCTAATCTAGGTTTTGTTTTTCAGAGTCAAGGAAACTTATTTTGAACTATTTATGGGCTTTAATAATTAAGCAAGCTCGACCCCTATGATCAAAATTTGAAACATTTTTTGTTTCTCTCTGCCTGGTTCCTCTAGAATTTAGAAACTATATGTGAGTATTTTTATGGCAATATAGTTGTTTGCATCTGTGCAATAAGAATTCATTTTTCTTTTGCAACAGAACACAATTGGAAAAACTGTTAATTTTACAAAGGCTTTAACTAGAAGGGTATGCCCACCTTTAAGGATTCAATCTCAACTTGCAGAGCCAACAAAAGTCCAGTGGGGAAACTGGTCTCATAACCTTGTCTATGCCATCCCTGTACAGGGTTCCTGACCTGTGGTCAGTAAAGAATGTCACTTTCTAACAGGTCTAGGAGCTCCAAGTTTACCTTGGGACTTTAAGAGGAGAGGATCGCCTAATTCACAAGTATTTGAGGATGTAAATCCATGGCTGGGCTTGGATTTAAAAGATCTTATCTGTAATTCCTTGTGGAGCACACTTCCATCAAAGCGAACCCAAAAGGTCTATGTAAAAATAGTTATTTTTGCTGTACTTTATGCAAATAATTGGGCCAAGTATAAAACTAAAGGCTATTTTGCAAACCACTCAATCATATCATAATTTGTTTATTTTTTAAGAAACAGGACTGGAGAGAGAAAAACCATATTTCAAAACATAATACATTTGTGATTAAATTCTAAACTCATTCGTTGTTTTTAAGTTTTCACCTACTTTTTTTTTTTTTTTTTTTTTTTTTTTTGAGACGGAGTTTCGCTCTTGTTACCCAGGCTGGAGTGCAATGGCGCGATCTCGGCTCACCGCAACCTCCGCCTCCTGGGTTCAGGCAATTCTCCTGCCTCAGCCTCCTGAGTAGCTGGGATTACAGGCACGCGCCACCATGCCCAGCTAATTTTTTTGTATTTTTAGTAGAGACGGGGTTTCACCATGTTGACCAGGATGGTCTCGATCTCTTGACGTCGTGATCCACCCGCCTCGGCCTCCCAAAGTGCTGGGATTACAGGCGTGAGCCACCGCGCCCAGCTCACCTACATTTTAAACTAACCTTGCTTGCTCCTGTAAACCAGCCAGCAATCCCTGGCTGCAGCTCAGAAAGAACAAGAGGAATGGGTAATGTAGAAATCCAGAACAATATTCTACTTCTGAGAAATTATCGTGCAAATCCTGCCAGGTAATGAAATAAATAGGGTGCCCGTCACTCAGAGGTTTCCTTTTCGGGAAAGTAAGACCAGGGGAACTAACCAAAACCAAGCTCCATGCACCCAAATCCTAGCAAGCGTAACTACTGCTACAAGTTAGCTGGGTGTGTCACATGATATCCTTTCCTCTCTCTCATTAGAAGAGAACTCAGTTCCACAGTTTCACCTTAGCATTCAGCTTACGACAAGGAGTCTATGCAACCCCCTCCCCCGAGTTACATTTTTGTTCCGGACTCAATTCCAAGCTTCCGGTCAAAGTCCTAGGAAATAAAACTGGATCTAAGGAATCCAGAGGTAAATGACAACAGAGGTTAAAAGGCACAGCGCAGGTGAATGTGGCTAATTCCCGCCGATTAAGCCAAGCTCTAGCTTCCTGTTTAATGGATACAGGCCACGTTAGTATCAATGGCATAAATACGGTCTAAGGAACTCTAAGGTTACTGACAGTAGGAGGGAAAGAGCCATAGATGAGAGTGGATAATTCCTCTTCTGTAGTCTCTCCCTGCTTCATGGGTGCAAGCTGCTTTGGCATTCATGGCAGTGCCTGCCAAGGTCACCAGGACTCAGGTGCAAGGATGGAAGAAGGAAAGAGAATGCTTTTTCCTCTCTCCCTCACTTACCTCGGGTATCTGAGAATGGAACCAGTGATGCCTGCTCTCCTCTTTCTAGATGGGTAGCCACTCATCTTCAGTCTGTACTCCTTTAGAATGCTTCCTAAATCCCTGGGACTCCTTTAAAAGGAACTTTTCTTTTTCTTTTCTGTCCTCTCTTCACCAGTGGGGGTAATTGTGTCTCTGTAGTACGGGACACTCACCTGAAATGCATTCTCCAAACTAGAATGAGTTAATATCTCAAACCTGAAACTGATTGGCTTAGGATTGGGTTCAGGGTAAGGGAACCGAGAAACCCAATATGCCAGCAAAGGCATAAAAGATCCCATCCTTATGATTACATTTAACATGAATTACCTCTTTTTTAACTATTTGATTTCCAAATATAGTCATATTAAGACTTTGTGCTTCAACATATTAATTTTTGGGGGTGAACACAATTCAGTTCATAAGAGAGCCTAAAAGACTCATGGGAGACTGTCAAGAAGAGAAATATTATAAAAGTTTTACAAAGGCAAAGAAAATGAGAAAGGAACAGAAAGATTACTTGAAAAAACAATGACCAAAAACTTGACTAATTTGAGAAACAACATAGATCTACAAATTTGGAAAGATCAACACAAGTAAGATAAACTCAAAGAGACCCACACCAAGACACATTATAATGAAACTGCTGAAAGCCAAACATAAAAACAGAATATTGAAAGTATCAAGAGTAAAGTGACTAATAACTTAATAGGAATTCTCAATAAAAATATCAGCTGATTTCCCAAAAGAAAGTTTGGAAGCCAGAAAGTAGTGGGATATAATATTTAAATGTTGAAAAAAAATCAACCAATAATTCTACATTTAGTAAAACTTTCTTCACAAATGATGGAGAAATAAATTCCCCATCATTTACTTATTTACAAATAAGTAAAAAGCAGAGTGAGCATTACCACTAGTCATGCCCTAGAGTAAATAATAAAGTACTTTCAGTCGATATAAAAGGACACTATACAGTAACAAGAATTCATGCAACAGTATAAAGAATTCCAGTAAAGGTAAACATAAAAACAATCTTCATGTAATTTGATTTGTGATTTTTTAATTTTTGCTACTTCCATTCAATATAGAACTGGAATTCCTAGCCAGAACAATTAGGAGAAAAAGAGAAATAAAATGTATCCATATTGGAAAGAAGAAAGTGACATTATCTCTCTTCACATATGGCAGGATTTTATATGCATAAAACCCTAAAGGTTAAACAATAACAAAAATAACAAAAACTGAACTAATATAAAAATTCAGTTCAGTTGTAGGAAACGAAATCAGGACATAAAACTTAGTTACATTTCTATATACTAACAAATAGTCAAAATAATTTTAAAATTCTACTTATAATAACATCAAAGGATAAAATTTTTAGAAATAAACCTAACCAAAGAGGCAAATGACTTGTACACTTAAAGCCAGACACAAAAAGCCACATATAATATCTCATTTTTATGGAATGCCCATAACTGAAAATGTATTGAGACAGAATGTACATAAGTCTCTGCTAGAGACTATGTATTACTTTGCTCCCACCTCTTTAACAAATTGCCACAGAATGAGTGGCTTAAAACATTTTCTTATGTTTCTTAGGGACTAAAAATCTAGGTCCAATTTTTGGCTGAGTTAGTTTCTTTTGAGGTTTCCTTGCTCAGGTTGCAGATGACCACCATCTTACTTTGCATTCTCTCATGGTTATCCCTGTCACACAAAGCCTGTCATGTGGTCCATGTGACATAGTCACAAGTTCTATGCGTGCATCTGTACTGTGATCTTCTTAAAATGACACTAGTCATATTGGATTATGGGTCACCCTAATAAATTCATTTAACATTAATCATTTCTTCAAAGGCTGTATCACCAAATACAGTCACATTCTGAGTTACTGGCGATTAGGGCTTCAACATATAAATTTTGGGAGTGACACAATTCTGCCCATAAAAAACTAGGATGGAGGGAGAATAGGAAGGAATTGCTAATGGATACAGTGCTTCTTTTTTCCATGATGAAAATGTTCTTGAATTAGTGGTGACTGTACAGTAAAAATTAAAATATAAAATATTTATGACATAGGCAAATAATTTTAAGATATGCTGTTAAATGCATAGTCTACAAATTCATAAATTAGAGTTGATAAAAATTCAAAATTTTTGCTCTGAAAAACAAAACAACAACTGTTGAGTGGAGAAAAACACAATCCAGAAATTAGGGTTACTATTTCCAAATCACATATTTGTGAAGTCCTCATATGCAGGATATACAATAGAAATAACTCACTGAAGTAAAAATATCAAAGAAAGCAATTAGAAAATTTTAAAAGCTTAATCATTTCACAGAAAAAAATAAGTATCACAAATAACCATGTGAAACAATGATCAGCATTATTGGTTATTAAACAAAAGCAAATTAAAATCATGATGAGACACCACTATATATTAATTGTTAAAGTTTAAAAGAACGATGACAATATCAAATGGAAGGAAGGATTCAGGATCATTTATACATTGCTGCTGGGCATGTAAAATGGTACAACCACTGTGAATACATGTTAAAAGTTTATATATATATATATATATGGCTGTGATTGAGAGGGAAGAGGGAATTTTTATACATATGTGTTTGTGTGTATGTGTATATATATATATATACACACACACACATATATGTATATAAATATATCTATATATTAGACATGCAACTGCCATAAGACTAATCCCACTCTCCTTGGCTTTTACCCTGGAAAAACACAAACTTATTTTCACACCAAAAAAACCTGTTAACTAAGATGTATAAAAGTTTTATTTGTAATAGCCAGATACAGACAACAACATATATGGCCTGTGATGAGCAAATAGAATAAAAAATTGGATATCAGTACAATGGAATTCTATGTTGCAATATAAAGGGGCAGATTATTAGTATACAATGGATCTCAAGAACATTATACTAAATGTATCAAAGGAAATCACACATGATTGCATACTGTATTCCTCTGTTAAAATAACATTGTTGAAGTGACTACATTTTAGTGATGAGCAACAGATCAGTAGCTTCCAGGGATTAAGGTTATGGAAATAATGACTATTAGGGATACCATTGGGGTCTTTAATTGTGATGATGGAAGAGTTGTGAATCCTAATAGCAGTGATGGTAAAGTAAGTCTACACACTTGAGACCATTTTATAGATGTACAGACATACACACACACAACACACACGCACACACGATTGCATATAAACAATAGTAATATCTAAATAAAGTCTGTACCTGAGGTAATTGTATCTTACCAAAGTCAGTGTCCTGGTTTTGACAATGTACTACAGTATAGTAAAACATTGTCTTTGAGGTAAACTTAATGAATTGTGAATAGAAGCACTCAGTGTAACTTCACAATATTCTATCTTAATTTAAAAATAAAAATTTATATAAAATAAAAATGAAATGAAATAATGACATTTAAAAGCAAAATTAAAACACACACACACACACACACACACACACACACACACACACACATACACAGGCCAAGAGTGGTGGCTTATGCCTATAATCCCAGCACTTTGGGAGGCCAAAGTGGGTGGATCACTTCAGACCAGGTGTTGGCCCTGTCTCTACTAAAAATACAAAAAATAGCTGGATATGGTGGCACATGCCTGTAATCTCAGCTACTCAGGTGGCTGAGTCACAAGAATTGCTTGTACGCAGAAGGCAGAGGTTGCAGTGAGCCTAGATCATACCACCACACTCCAGCCTTGGCAGCACAGAGATACTCTATCTCAACAAACAAATAGAAATAATAAATAAATTAAAGCAAAAAAAAAGAGAGATAATTTATTACCAGCAAACTTGTGCCAAGGACAATACCAAAGAGTTTTCTTCATGGGGAACTGAAATAAATTTCAATTAATGCATAGATAATAAAAATGCACCTAGATTCACAAAACAAGTACTTCTTGACCTATGCAAAGCCTTAGAAGGGCATAAAATAATAGTGGGTAATTTCAATACTCCACTAAAAGTATTAGACAGGTCATTAAGGCAGAAAACTACCAAAAAATTTTGGACTTAAGCCTAACACTTGACTAATTGGACCAAGCAGACAACTAAAGAATACATCACCCAGCAACTACAGACAATACGTTTTTCTCATCTGCACACAGAGTGTATTCTAAGATAGGCTATATACTCAGCCATAAAGCAGATTTTAGCTAATAGAAGATAAAAGAATAACTAAAATCAGAGATGAACTGAATAAAATTGAGACCAAAATGTTCATCAAAACATCAGATCAATTAAACCAAGAATTGGTTGTTTGAAAAATAAACAGAATTGATAAACCATTAGCCACATTAACAAAGAAAAACAAACAGAAGATAAAAGTGGAATTAAAAATGACAAATAATATTACAACCAACCTCATAGAAATACAACGGTACCTCAAAGATTATCATAAACACCTCTATGCAAATTAATTAGAAAATGTAGAGGAAATCGATTAATTCCCAGAGACACACAGTCTCTCAAAATTGAACCAGGAGGAAAGTGACAATCTGAACAGATCAATAACAAGTTCAGAAATGAAATCATTAATAAAAATCCTACCAACCACAAAATCCTACAAATCACAAAATACTGAATGGAATAACAACTGAATTCTCTCACATATACAAAGAAGAATTGATACCAATTATATTGAATCTATTTCAAAAACTTAGGAGGAGGAACTTCTTCCTAACTTAATCAAATTAGAGACTTAACAAATAAAGAAAACTTCATACCAATATCTCTGATGAACACTGATGCAAAAATTGTAAACAAAATACTAGGAAATTAAATCTAGCAGCATATCAAAAAGTTAATTTACCATGATCATATAGGCTTTATTCCTGAAATACAAGGTTGATTTAATATATGCAAATAAATAAATGTAATTCATCATATAAATAGAATAAAACCACACACAATCATCACAATAGATGCAGAAAAAGTCTTCAGTGACATCCAACATCTCTTTATGATAAAAATCATCAAGAAACTAGGCATCTAAAAAACAAACCTTGAAACAGTAAGAGCCATCTATGACAAACTCACTACCAACATCATACTGAGCAGCCAAAAGCTGGAACCATCCTGCTTGAGAACTGTAACAAGGCAAGGATGCTTACTTTCACTACTCCTGTTTAACTACTGGAAGTCCTGGTTAGATTAATCAGGCAACAGAAAGAAAGAAAAGGCACTGAAATAGGAAAAGAAGAAGTCAATCTATCTCTCTTTGCTGATGATATGGACTCTATACATTGAAAACCCAAAAGACTCATTCTAATTATCCTTGAACTGGAAAATGAATTCAGTAAAGTTTCAGGATACAAAGTTAACTTACAAAAAATCAGTAGCATTTCCATTCACCGATAATGTTCTAGCTAAGAAGCAAATCAAGAATACAAAGTCACTTACAATAGCCACATAAAAATCATAAAAATGAAATACTCAGGAATTCATCAAACCGAAAGATGAAAGATCTCTACAAGAAGTGCTACAAAACACTGTTGAAAAAAATCAGAGATGACAAAAATAAATGGAGAAACATTTCATTTTCATTGATTGGGAGAATCAGTATTTTTTAAATGGTTATACTTTCCAAAACAATTTACAGATTCAATTCTATCCTTATAAAAATATCAGTGTCATTTTTTATGGAATTAGAACAATCTATTCTAAAATTTATTTGGAACAACACCACCAAAAATGCCAGGGTAGCCAAAGCAATCCCAAGCAAATAGAACAAACCCAACAGTATTACATGTTTCCATTTCATACTGTACTAGAAAGCTACAATAACTAAAAAAGCATGGTACTGGTAAAAAAAAAAAAAAAAAAAAAAAAAAAAAAGTAAAGAATTGAGAAATAAACTGACAACGTAGAACAATCTGATCTTTGACAAAATCAACAAAAATAAGCAATGCAGAAAAGACTTCATATTTGATAAATGATGCTAGGACAACTGGCTAGCAATATGCAAAACAATAAAAAATCACAATAATTCTCATTGTACACAAAAATTAACTCAAAATAGATTAAAGACCTAAATGTAAGATGTAAAACTGTAAAAATTCTACAAGGAAATTTAGCTGGGAGTAACGGTTGCTCATGCCTATAATCTCAGTGCTTTGGGAGGCCAAGGTGGGCAGATTACTTAAACTCAGGAGATCCAGACCAGCCTGGGCAACACCAACATGGTGAAACCACACCTATACAAAATATACAAAAATTAACAGGGCGCGTTGGCATTTGCCTGTAGTCCCAGCTCCTTGAGAGGCTAAGGTGGGAGGATGGCTAGAGTCTGGGAGGTATGGGTGTGGTAAGCTGAGCTGAGATCACACCACTGCACTCCAGCCTGAGCAACAGAATGAGACCCTGTCTCAAAAAATAGTAAAGTAAAATAAAAAAGGAAATCTTGGAAATACTCTTTTCAACATTAGCTTTGGTGAAGAATTTATGGCTAAGTCCCCAAAAAAATTTTCAATAAAAAAACAAAAATTGACACTGAGACCTGATTAAACTAAAGTGTTTCTGCAATAAATTGACACCAGAGTAAACAGACAGCCTTCATAATGGTAAAAATTATTTCCAACTATGCATCTGAAAAAGGTCTAATATCTAGAATCTATAAGAAAATTAAGCAAATAAACAAAAAGCCCAAATAACACAAATATAAAATGGATAAAAGACACGAACAGACAAACTTTTCAAAAGAAGTTATACAAATGGATCTATAATCATCCGAGTAATATAAATCAATACCACAACGAGATACTATCTCACACCAGTCAGAATGACTACCAACAAAAAGTAAAAATAAAAATAAAAAAATAAACAGATGCCCGTGAAGAGAAAAGGGAATGTTTATAAACTGCTGATAGAAATATAAATTAGTTCAACCACTGTGAAAAGTAGTTTGGAGATTTCTCAAAGAACTTAAAATAGAGCAGCCATTCAACCCAATAATCCCATTACTGGGTATGTATCCAAAATAAAATAAACTATTCTGCCAAAAAAACCATGTGTACTTGCATGTTTATCATAACACTATAATAGCAAAGAAATGAAATCAATCTGTATGCCCACTGATGGTATACTAGATAAAGAAAATATGGTACACGTACATCATGGAATACTATGCATCTACAAAACGAAAAAAAACATGCCTTTTGCAGAACTGTGGATGCTACTCAAGGCCATTGTCCTAAGCATATTATCACAACAACAGAAAAACAACTATTGTATGTTCTCACTTATAAGTGGGAGCTAAACATTGAATATATATAACCATAAAATGAAAACAGTAGATGGGGGGAAGGGAACTACTAGATGGTGGGGAGAGAGATGCAGTGTGGTCTGAAAAAGAGCCTAGTTTTTCTGAGCTGATAAATTATGATTAGTAATCATAATACCAGGGTGTTGAGATCATTTGTACCCTGAAGCTCAGAATCATAAAATGCACTCATTAATCAAACCTGCACACATACCCTTTATTCTATAAAAAAAGTAAAAATTATAAAATTTCAAATACAAGTAATTTTAAAGTGAAACTAAAAATAAAGAAGAGCCAAACACAAACATTACTGTTAATCTTTTTTTAAGAAACACATCAATTCCACATTGCCATAGTCCAAAGTCTAAATGATAACATGTAATACACTCTGAATGAAAAACAGTATATAATTTTAACCAGCAGCATCACCCAACACAGCCTCCAATTCCTCATGTTCTATAGACCAAGTGAAGCATTAACCATTTTTTCAAGAATGCTCACATATTCCTCTTTCCCTCTTCTGGAAACAAATGCCACCACTAACCACTTCCACTTTTTGTTTGGTTTAGAAAAGCATTTATCTTTTAAAAATTTGTTCAAATATCTCTCACTAAATGTTAACTTCACAAATTCATATTGATAAAATAACATTTGCAGAGAAAATAAACATATTTATATTTGATTACAATATGTGAATCAATATGATTGGTAAAACATTAAACATTTTTTAAATCATTAGGAACAAGACCATTATTTGACTGAGCCACTGAGTGCCTAACTAACAGAACCTTTTACCTGAAACTCCATGTACTATCTAAAAATGCATACCTAAAGTGTTAATAACTGAAACAACAGAAAGCCTCAACAACTCCGTTTTAGCTTTGTGATCTGCAACAATTAAGATTTGCTTCTCAGAATGTCTGATTTAACAGTTGTTAAATATTTTTATTTCCATCTTTATATTTCTCAACTTTTATTTTAGGTTCGGTCATACACGTGCACATTTGTTACATGGGGAAATTCTGTGTCACTGAGATTTGGTGTAAAAACGACCCCATCATCCACGGAGTGAGCATGGTACCTGATAGTACTTTCATCCCTCTTTCACCTCTCCTACTAGTAGCCTCCAGTGTCTATTGTTTCCATCTTTGTATTCATGTGTACTCGATGCTTTGCCCCACTTATAAGTGAGAACATGCACTATCTGGTTTTCTGTTCTTCCATTAATTCACTTAGAAAAATGGCCTCCAGCTGTATCCATGTTGCTGCAAAGGGCATGATATTATTCTTTGTATGGCTGCCTAGTATTCCATCGTGTATATGTATCACATTTGAAAATCTAGTCCACGATCAATTGGCAACTAGGTTCATTCCATGTTTTTGCTACTGTTAATAGTGCTGCAATGAAAGTATAAGTGAATTTGTCTTTTTGGTAGAACAATTTATTTTCCTTGGTGTATATGTAACCAATAATTGAATTGCTAGGTAAAATGGTAGCTTTAAGTTCTTTGAGAAATCTTCAAACTGGTTTTCACAGTGGCTGAACTAATCTACATTTTCACCAACAGTATATAAGAGATTGCTTTTCTCTGCAACATCACCAACATCCCTTATCTTTTGATTTTTTAACAATTACCATTCTGACTGGTGTGAAATAGTATCTCTATTTTTTTAATATGCATTTCTCCAACAATTAGTAATTGAGTATTTTTTTTCTATGCTTGTTGGCTGCATATTCCATAAGCTCTTATATTTCTGCTTTGTGGTTCTTCCTCAAACAGAAGATTCATTCATTCTATGTTTAAGGTTAGTGCTAAAATGTTTGATTATAATTTTAAGCTGCTTTACGAAAAACCTTTTTTTCTGAAAGTGTGCCATATCAACCCTTTGTTTCTTCCTGTTCTGTTTTCTTTTTCTTTATGTAGAATCTTTGTATGAATACTGTGTGTATTCCTTTTTGATTACTCATCACTGAAACAGCTGAGTTTTCTCTATGCCACTACATGCAAGAGGTTCATGTGATAGAAGAACAAGGGCCACTTACTGGTTAGTGGAACATTTTTTATGACCTTGATTTTGGATAATTTTTTTAGCCTTCACACCTCCTCAGCCAAAATAAACAGGCAGAAAATTTTCACAATGTGTTTTTCCCTTGGTTCAACCATAGAGACAGACTGCTTCCTATAATGTGGCTTTTCTATATATTTTCTCACTTAGGTTTTCCTCTGCTGCTTTTCAGAACCAAACCAGGTCCAAGGGTGA
This sequence comes from Aotus nancymaae, assembly GCF_030222135.1. Taxonomy (NCBI): domain Eukaryota; kingdom Metazoa; phylum Chordata; class Mammalia; order Primates; family Aotidae; genus Aotus; species Aotus nancymaae. Next base: position 56,832,076 of record NW_026988415.1, on the reverse strand, counting down.
TTTCATGGCCAGCATGTATGCCTTGTCCCTACTGTTATAAACAAGGTATTGAGATTTTCAAATAAAAACATCTTACCTTAAAAAAAAAGAAAATAAGAAAAGAATTTTCAATCCAGAATTTTATATCCAGCCAAACTAAGTTCATAAGTGAAGGAGAAATAAAATCCTTTTAAAACAAGCAACTGCTGGGGGATTTTGTCACCACCAGGCCTGCCTTACAAGAGCTCCTGGAGGAAGTATTAATATGGAAAGAAGAAACCTGTACCTGCCAATGCAAAAAGAAAGCAAAATGTAGAGATCATTCATCAACTAACACATAGCATCATAATGATAGGATCAAATTCACACATAACAATTTAACTTTAAATGTAAATGGGCTAAATGCCCCAATTAAAAGGCATACACTGGCAAGTTGGATAAAGAGTCAAGACCCATCAGTGTGCTGTATTCAGGAGGCACATCTCACTTGCGAATACATACATAGGCTCAAAATAAAGGGATGGAGGAAGATTTACCAAGCCAATGGAAAGAGAAAGGAAAAAAAAAAGACACAGGATGCAATCCTAGTCTCTGATAAAACAGACTTTAAACCAACAAGGATCAAAAAAGACAAAGAAGACAAAAGCATTACATAATGGTAAAGGGATCAATGCAATAAGAAGAACTAATCATCCTAAATATATATGTACCCAATACAGGAGCACCCAGATTCATAAAGCAAGTTCTTAGAGTCCTACAAAGAGACTTAGACTCCTATACAATAATAGTGGGAGATTTTAAGACTTCACTGTCAATATTAGATCAACAAGACAGAAAATTAACAAGGATATTCAGGACTTGAGCTCAGCTCTGGACCAAGTGAACCTAATATACATCAACAGAACTCCCTACCCCAAATCAACAGAATATGCATTCTTCGTAGCACCACATAGCACCTGTTCTAAAATTGGCCACATAATTGGAAGTAAAATGCTCTTCAGCAAATGCAAAATAGCAGAAATCATAAAAAAAAGTCTCTCAGATCACAGTGCAGTCAAATTAAAACTCAGCATTGAGAAACTCACTCAAAACTGCACAACTGCATGGAAAGTGAACAAACTGCTCCTGAATGACAACTGGGTAAATTATGAAATTAAGGAAGAAATAAGTAAGTTCTTTGAAACCAATGAGAACAAAGACAAAACACACCAGAATCTCTGAGACACAGCTGAAGCAGTGTTTAGAGGGAAATTTGTAGCACTAAATGCCCACAAGAGAAATCAGAAAAGAGCTAAAATCCAGACACTAACATCACAATGAAAAGAACTGGAAAAGCAAGAGCAAACAAATTCAAAAGTTAGCAGAAAATAAGAAAGAACCAAGATCAAAGCAGAAATGAAGGCTATAGAGACACAAAAAACCCTTCAAAAAATTCAATGAATCCAGAAGCTGGTTTTTTTTTTTTTTTTTTTTGAAAAGACTAACAAAATAGATAGACTACTAGACAGAATAATAGAGAAGAATCAAGTAGACATCATAAAAAATGATAAAGGGGAGATCGCCACTCATCCCACAGAAATACAAACTACCACCAGAGAATCCTATGAACACCTCCACATAACTAAACTAGAAGGACACATATACCCTCCCAAGGCCAAACTAGGAAGAAGCAAAATCTCTGAATAGACCAATAACAAGTTCTGAAAGTGAGACAGTAATTAATAGGCTAGAAACCAAAAAAATCCCAGGATCAGAGAGATTCAAAGCTGAATTCTATGAGAGGTACAAAGAGGAGCTAGTAGCATTTCTTCTTAAACTATCCCCAAAAATTGAAAAAGAGGGACTCCTTCCTAACTCATTTCATCAGGTCAGCATCATCCTGATACCAAAACCTGTCATAGACACAACAAAAAGAAAATTTCAGGCCAATATCCCTGATGAACATCAGTGTGAAAATCCTCAATAAAATACTGGCAAACTGAATCTAGCAGCACATCAAAAAGCTTATTCCCCACAGTCAAGTCAGGTTCATCCCTGGGATGCAAGGCTGGTTCAACATATGAAAATCCATAAAATTAATCCATCACATAACAGAACAAATGACAAAACCCACATGATTATCTCAATAGATGCATAAAAAGCTGATAAAATTCAACACGACTTTATACTAAAAACACTCAATAAGCTAGGTGTTGATGGAACATATCTCAAAATAATGAGGTATTTATGACAAACCCACAGCCAATATCATACTGAATAGGCAAAAGTTAGAAGCATTCCCTTTGAAAACCATTGCAAGACAAGTGTACCCTTTCTCACCACTCCTATTTAACATAGCATTGGAAGTTCTGGGCAGGGCAATTAGGAAAGAGAAAGAAAGTGTACTCAAATAGGAGGAAAAGAAGTCAAATTATCTCTGTTTACAGATGACATGATTGTATATTTAGAAAAACCCATCCAGGAGGCTGAGGCAGGAGAATTGCCTGAACCCAGGAGGCGGAGGTTGCGGTGAGCTGAGATCGTGCCATTGCACTCCAGCCTGGGTAACAAGAGCAAAACTCTGTCTCAAAAAAAAAAAAAAGAAAAAGAAAAACCCATCATCCCAACCCAAAAACTCCTTAAGCTGATAGGCAACTTCAGCAAAACCTCAGGATACAAAATCATGAGCAAGAATCACAAGCATTAGTATACACCAGTAATAGACAAACAACCAAATCATGAGTGAACTCCCATTCACAAAAGTAAAGAGAATAAAATACCAAGGAATACAACTTACAAGTGATATGGACCTCTCCAAGGAGAACTACAATCCACTGCTCAAGGAAATAAAGGAGGACACAAACAAATAGAAAAACATTCCATGCTCATGGATAGGAAGAATCAGTGTCACGAAAATGGCCATACTTCCCAAAGTAGTTTATAGATTCAATGCTATTCCCATCAAGCTTCCATTGACTTTCTTCACAGAATTAGAAAAAACTCCTTTACATTTTATATAGAACCAAAAATGGGCCTGTATGGCCAAGACAATCCTAAGCAAAAAGAACAAAGCTGGAAGCATCACACTACTTGACTTCAAAGTAGACTACAAAGCTACAGTAACGAAACAGCATGGTACTGATACCAAAGCAGATGTATAGACCAATGGAACAGATCAGAGGTCTCAGAAATGATACCACACATCTACAACCACCTGGTCTTTGACAAACCTGACAAAAACAAGTAATGGAGAAAGGATTCCCTATTTAATAAATGGTGTTGGGAAAACTGGCTAGCCATATGCAGAAAACTGAAACTGGACCCCTTCCTTACATCTTATTCAAAAATTAACTCAAGATGGATAAAAGATTTAAATGTAAGATCTAACACCATAAAAACCCTAGATGAAAACCTAGGAAATACTCTTCAGTACATAGCCATGGACAAATACTTCATGACTAAACGCAAAAAGCAATTGCAAAAGCCAAAATTGACAAAGGGGATCTAATTAAACTAAAGAGCTTCTGCACAGCAAAAGAAACTATTATCAGAATGAACAGGCAACCTACAGAATGGGAGAAAATTTTTGCAATCTATCCATCTGACAAAGGGCTAATAACCAGAATCTACAAGGAACTTAAACAAATTTCCAAACAGGTAACAACCCCATCAGAATGTGGGCAAAGAATATGAACAGACATTTTTCAAAAGAAGACATTTATGTGGCCAAGAAACATATTTTTAAAAAGTTCATCATCACTGGTCATTAGAGAAATGCAAATCAATACCACAATAAAATACCATCTCACACCAGTTAGAATGACAATCATTAAAAAGTCAGGAAACAACAGATACTGGGGAGGATGTGGAGAAATAGGAATGTTTTTACACTGTTAGTGAGAATGTAAATTAGTTCAGCCATTGTTGTAGACAGTGTGGCAATTCCTCAAAAATCTAGAACTAAAAATACCATTTGACCCAGCAATCCCATTACTGGATATATACCCAAAGGATTATACATTGTTCTATTATAAGTGCACACACATGTTTTTTGCAGCACTATTCACAATAGCAAAGACTTGGAACCAACCTAAATGCCCATCAATGTTAGACGGCATAAAGAAAATGTGGTACATATACACCATGGAATACTATGCAGCCATAAAAAAGAATGAGTTCATGTCCTTTGCAGGAACATGGATGAAGCTGGAAATCATCATTCCCAGCAAACTAACACAGGAACAGACTACCAAACACCGCATGTTCTAACTCATAGGTGAGAGTTGAACAATGAGAACATATGGGCACAGGGAGGAGAACATCACACACTGGGGTCTGTTTGAGGGGTGGGGGCCAAGGAGAGGCATAACAGGAGAAATATCTAATGTAGATGATGGGTTGAAGTGTGCAGCAAACCACCATGGCACATGTACACCTATGTAACAAACCTGCATGTTCTGCACATGTATCCCAGAACTTAAAGTATAATAATAAAAAAAAAGTCTGAAAAAAATGTGGGCAAAAAACTGACAAATGATTGAGTTTAATGACAAATGCATTATAAGTTTAGAAACATAATTTCTCTCTCTCTGTTGTCTCCATTTTTGTTAAAAACAAATCATGATAGGAATAAGTTGTTTCCAAAACAAACTTTAGTCTTATACTTGGCCTGATTATTTGCATAAAGTGCAGCAAGAATAATTATTTTTATATAAGTTTCCTAAATTGACTCTGATGGAACTCTGTTCTACAAGGGACATCAGACAGGAGTTTTAAAGCTGAGCCCAGCCATGGTTTAGTACCCTCAAATACCTGTGAGTTGTGTTAACTTCCCTCTTCTTGAGGCCCCAAGAACATGGGGTTTCTGGGCTTCTTAGTGACATTCTTTTTTTTTTTTTAATTAATTAATTTATTTATTATTTTTGAAGGAAAAAAAGGAAGAAAAAAGAGAGAAAGAAAAAAAAGAATGAAGAAGAGGAAGAAAAAGGAAGAGAAAGAGGGAGAGAGAACGGGAGTATTGCTTTATTGCCCAGGCTAGAATGCAGTCTAAAAATGGGAATTGAAAACCTCTTTTATGCCAGTAATTATGCTTAACAATGGAGACAGGAAGGAATAAGGGAAAAAAATAACAAACAAGCAGCCAACCAATATTTTCATTTAAATCTATGAAATGCTATGCGATTATTGAGGAGTGATTTACTTCCAATTATGTAGTCACTTTTGGAATAGGTGTGATATGGTACTGATAAGAATGTATGTTTTGTGTATTTGAAGTGGAGAGTTCTATAAATGTTTATTAAGTTTACTTGTTCTGGGTCTGAGTTCAAGTCCTGGATATCCTTGTTAATTTTCTATCACGTTGATCAGTCTAATATTGACAATGTGATGTTACAGTCTCCCACTATTATTGTGCGGGAGGCTAAGTCTCTTTATAAGTCATTAAGAACTTGTCTTATGTATCTGGGTGCTCCTGTATTGGGTACGTGTATATATAGGATCATTAGCTCCTCTTGTTACATTGATCCTTTTACCATTATGTAATGTCCTTCTTTGCCTCTTTTGATCTTTGTTGCTTTAAAGTCTATTTTATCAGATGCGAGAATTGTAACTCCTGCTTTTTATTTATTTATTTATGTTTGCTCTCCATTTGGTTGGTAAATCTTACTCTGTCCCTTTGTTTTGAGTCTTTGTGGACGTTGCATGTGAGATGGGTCTGGATACAGCATACCAATGGGTTTTGGCTTTTTATCCAGTTAATAATATATATGAGTTTAATACTGCCATTTGATGCTAGCTGGATATATTTTTGGAAAGGCTGATACTGGTTGCTCCTTTATATGTATAGTGCTTCTTTCAGAAGCTTCTGCAAAGCAGGCCTGGTGATGGTGAAATCTCTAAGTACTTGCTTGTTTGCAAACGATTTTATTTTTCCTTCACTTCTGAAGCTCAGTTTGGCTGGATATGAAATTCTGGGTTGAAAGTTCTTTTCTTTAAGGATGTTGAATATTGGCCCCCACTCTTTTCTGGCTTGTAGGGTTTCTGCTGAGAGATCTGCTGTAAGTCTGATAGGCTTCCCTTTGTGGGTAACCTGATCTTTCTCTCTAGCTGCCCTTAGAATTTTCTCCTTCATTTCAACCCTAATGAATCTGATGATTATGTGCCTTGGGGTTGGTCTTCTTGAGGAATATCTTTGTGATGTTCTCTGTATTACCTGGAGTTGAATATTGTCCTGTCTTACAAGGTTGGGAAAGTTTTCCTGAATAATCTCCTGAAGAGTTTTTTCCAACTTGGATTCATTCTCTTCGTCACATTCAGGTACACCTATCAAATGTAGATTAGGTCTTTTCACATAGTCCCATATTTCTTGGAGATTTTGCTCATTCTTTTTTATCCTTTTTTCTCTAATCTTGACTTCTCGTTTTATTTCGTTAAGTTGATCTTCGAACTCTGATATCCTTTTTTCTGCTTGATCAATTCGACTGTTAAAACTTGTGCATACTTTGCAAAGTTCTCGTGTTGTGTTTTTCAGCTCCATTAATTCACCTATATTCCTCTCCAAATTGTCTATTCTCGTTAGCATTTCGTCAAACCTTTTTTCAAAGTTCTTAGTTTCTTTGCATTGGGTTAGAACAAGTTCTTTTAATTCATAGAAGTTTCTTATCATCCACTTTCTGAAGCCTACTTCTGTTAATGGAACGCACTCGTTCTCCATCAGGGCTTGTGTCATTGCTGACGAGGAACTGTGATCCCCTGTAGAGGGAGAGGCATTCTGATTCTGGGTATTCTCAGCCTTTTTACACTGGTTTCTGCCCATGATTGTAAATTTATCCACCTGTTGTCTTTGTGATTTCCGACTTTCAAATTAGGTTTCTGAGTGGATGTCCAACTTGTTGATTCCCAGTGCTGAAATCTGAGCAATCCACTGCGCCGGCCAAAACAGCGGTGTTAAGATTGATGGTGCTTTTCTGCCCAGGAATCAGCCAAAAGGGGATCCAGTCTCGCTCACTCTGCACCAAGAACTGCCGCACTGAGGCGCCAGCAAAACTGCCGTGCCAGTCACAAGAGTCGTGCTGGTGACCCGTGGGGCTCCTCCGCTGGGAATCTCCTGGTCCGTGAGCAACAAAAATTCATCTGAAAGTGTGGTGTCCTCTCGTTCTCTGCACTTTCACTGGGAGCTACAATCCTTAGCTGCTAGTGGTCAGCCATCTTGGATCTCTCTCCGAAAGTGACATTCTTTACTCCTCACAGTTTAGGAACTCTGTACTGCAACTGTTTAGACAAGGTATGAGGCCAGTTTTCCAAAGGGGCTTGTATTGGCTCTGCATGTCAATCTTGATTACTTAAAGAGATGCAAAGACTTCTAGTCAAAGCCTTGGAAAAACAACCAGTTTCTCCAATTGCATCTGTTTCAAAGAAAATCCATTCTTATTGCACTGATACAAATAACCATATTGCTATAAATTAAGAATACTCACGTAGTTTCCAAATTCTAGAGGAACCAGGCATAGAGAAACAAACATGCTTCAAATTTTGTTCATAGGAGTATATCTTACTCAATTATTCAAGAATGTAAATAGCTCAAAATAAGTTTTCTTAACTCTGAAGTACAAAACAAGAATTAGCAATGTTTTAAGCAAATGTTAAAAAATGATTACTTCAGTTTTCTGTTAGTTTATTTTATTCTGTTAATTCCTGTTCTGTTTGATAGTTGTGAACATTTGAGCGCTTCATTGGTGCTGTGTGTTTTTCTTTATTTCAATGTCATGATTACCAAAGTTAACAGAAACTTGAATTTAGAGCACCTGTCAAAGTTCTATAGCTGATTTTAAACCATCTTTTGAAGAGGATGAAAACAAGACAACAATTGACTGTGAATAACAAAATATGCAGGGTAGCTATAGTCAAAAACAGGGTTGACAAATAAATTTGGTTATCCCTTTGGTTTACAATATGTAACATAAAAACCTTAACAGTGATTAATAGCATATGCTCAGACCTTAGAATTTTATAAATCCCATGCAATTTTAGAACATATATTAATATTATTCACTAAAATACAACCTGAAGAATATTAAACATTATTTTGTCAATTCCATGTACCTAAACATTCCAAATAATCCTGTTTATCTCTCTTCCAGATGCTCCAGAGACCCTCTGTAGCATCCCAGAGCTAGAGGTTAGAAAAGACAACCTTGCAACTGAGGTTTAATTTGGAAGAAGCCTGTTAGATATGTTAGAGGATTAAAACACTTGCTGTTATAAAGTAGAGTTTCAGATTACCATAAGTTATTTATTTTGGCAAAATAATGACTTAAAAATTTTAAAACAAGGCAAAAACCTTTACTCTTTAAGAAAATAGACTTAGCTTTTTAAACAATTTGTCTACTGTCTTCTCTTTCGTTTTCTTGGGAGCCTATCTGGAAGGCAAATGAACATCTTTCATTATCCTTTATTATTACATGAAAATTTTGTACAAGGGAGAGAAAGTCAAATTTTGCCCTTACATTAGTTAATATTAATGTCAACCTTATTTTTTTAATACAACTTTTTAGACAACTCTCTCCAATTTAAACCAGTTTGACCATGTGGTAAGATTCTTATAAACCTTTTATAACCCTTTACAAATTCTGCTAAAGATCAGATTAGTGCCATAAGGGAACCTTGTTGTGCTTTTATTTCAATGCACGATTTATGGAAAAACCATATAATACCCTTTTTATTGTAGTTAATGTGTTCAAACTTAGAATTTCTTTTGCAAGATAAATGTTTAGAAAGCTTCCACAACTTTTTAAAATCTTTAACTTCATCTTACATAATTAAAACAATTCTTTAACCCTAGGTAAAAATTTACATTTTAATGCCTTCTTATAATCTACTACTAAAAACACATTTTACTGTTCTTACACAACTTGCATGTAAATCCATTTTCAGTGTTTTCGATTACATGTTATAATGGTAACTCTTTGCAATTTTTAACTTCAATGTAAAATCTGGTAAGTTGCTTTAATTATGCACTAGGTGATGACATAGTCTGACCCTTCCAGCATAGTTAAGGGCATGGTTAATTCCATATGTCCCCAGGCCTTATCGAGTTGTAAAGCAGGCAAGTGGAACAGTTCTAAAAAGGCAGAGAAGCAGTTTACAATCTTAAAACAATTAGCAAAACTGGTATCTGATTTGCACAATTTAGACCACCCATTTATATTTTAACATTTACATTTTACCAAGAATCTTTAAGACTGCTTTTATTCCTCTAAGGTTGAAGTTGTGTAAATTAATAGGTATTACAGCTATTATCTTTCAAAAAGTATTTGATCTAAACAGATAGAGGAAGATCCAGTAGTTATAAGATTTTTTGTTTACCAATCTCCTAATTGGATTATTGGCCTCTGGGTAGAGCCCTTTATGAACAAGGCTAGGAAAAGTTATAGTTTCTATGGCCTAATCAACAGGTTTAACTGGAAGATAAAAACAAGTTTTGAGAGGGATCTATTCATTTTTATTTTCTGGGGTTCCATAAGCAACAGAGATTTATCCCAAAATGGAATTGGTAGTGCCTTTTCTGTTTTTCCCAAGGAGTCCCATGCTATGAGAAATTATCTTAGGGCCTCTCATGCATGCATAAAGAGTGGCAAAGCAAAATGGAGAAAAATAATTCGGTTGACTGAGAAAAATTTTTTTTTCCAGAAAAGAAGATCCAAGAAGAGAAAAAAAAAATACTGGTATTTTTAATATTTCTATTGCTTGTATATCCAGTTTTAATTAAGCTGAGTGCTCTTTAAGAAAGTCCCTTTAAATCCCTTATTACCTAATTTTAGCCATATCAAGTTGGTAATATTTCTGGCTTTTGAACTTTTTCAAAAGTAACCTCACAGGTGCAACCAACAAGCCTCAGTCAAGACATGCAAATCACACCAGGTTGGCTACAACTTAAGACCAAACTCATAAATTCTTTTTCACTAATTAAAACTTTATAGAGGATATTAACAGAGATCCTTACCATCCCTTTTACTGGTTTTCACATAAAGAGGGAGACCAAAAGTGTGACTGCTAAAAAACTTTCACCACTTTGCTGTCATGTCAGGCTTCTGGGTTCCCTTCCCCTGAGCTGAATTCTAAGCCAACCAGTTTAAGGTTTGGAAAAGTAACTTTTCTCAGTTTGTAGGATGGATCAGAGTGAAATTTCCTGTAGAACAGGGACACAATTATCCATCTTTGAAGAGAGGACAGAGGAGGAAAAAGGAGAAAAATGTGTTTTTATTTTTATAAGGAGCCCCAGGACTCAGGATGCATTTGAAATGAGTACAGACTGAAGATGAATAGCTGTTTATCTAGAAAGAGGTAAATAAGGGATCCCTAGTTCCCTTCTATTTTGAGTGATCCCTTCTCTTTCTTCCATCCTTATATCCCTGAGACCCAGCTGCCTTGACAGGGTGCCACCCATGGGTCCAATGTTGCTTTTGCCCATGTTAACAGCGGGCCTAGGGGGCAAAATTATCTACTCATATCCACATGCTGCCTTTCTCTCTGCTGTCAGTAGCCTTCAAGTTTCCTATAACTCATTTATATCATGGATACTAGCATGACCTTTATCCGTGAAAAGGGAGGCTTGGCTTAATTGTCAGGAATTAGTCATGCTCACCTGTGTTGTGCCTTTACCTTCCGTTGTCATCTGCTCTGGATCCCTCAGATCCCGTTTTCTTTCCTAGAGCTTCAGTGAAAAGCTTGGAATTAAGTTTGGGACAAAAAAGTGTGTCTCAAGGGGTGCATGGCCTCATTAAATCCCAGGTGAAGCTGTGGAATTGGGTCCTCCTCCAACAAGGGAGATAAAAGTGTGCCTTATGAACTGGGGCACTGGCCTAAGAAAACACTTCTCAAGAAAAACCTCTGGCATAGAAAAGCCCCCTCTAATCAACAGGCTCTGTTATTGGGTTGGTGCAAAACCAATCACAGTAACTGCCATTCTGAGTAATGACAAAAATCACAACTATATTTGCACCAACACATTCTAACTCCTGACCTAATGGAGAATAGAAAAAAAAAAAAAAACAGCTTAAGTGTAGGGCTATGTTAACCACTGGCAGTGTGGAGAAAATAAAAATAACAATGACAACAACAAAACAGCTTAAGTGTAGGGCAGGGAATTTGCTTGGGGGAAGAACCTTTTATTCTTATGCAAATAGTCCCTCCAAAAGGGAGAGAAACTTTTAATTGTTGTCAGACCAAGCTGGACCCCTTGGTGAGGGAAGGGCAAAACTCTCTGGGCTTGTGGCAGGGAATGCTGGTCAGCTGGCCGTTGTGGGGCCTCTGGCCTTTGAGATGGCACTGGGGACCAGGCAGCAGCTTTGGCTCAGCCCTATCCTGCATAACCATTGGACGACACATTCACATGCTGCAGACATGGCCATGAGCCCCAGCAGAGATGGAAGAGAGAGGGCAGAGAGCTGCCATTTGCCTGTTCATCTTGTGCATGCACCTGTGACTATTGAGGTGGGGGTGGAACAGCCCAATATTGTAAAAGAAAAAAATAGGTGCCATTATAATCTCAAAAAAATTAAATAAATAAAAGGAAGATGCCATAGAAAAAATTGGGTTGGACTGAGGCCAACATTCCTGATCCTTAAGAGTGATGGAGGGAGGGCAGTTTCCCCTGTCCTCAGAGAAAATCTGAGGACAAGAAAGGTCAGAAATAAAAGTGAAAGAAATTGTTGGGTCTGCATTTTATTCACCCTCCTGATGTGTCCCCACAAAGGCCACCAAAATGATGCAGGATGTTTTTCCTCCTTAGTTCAGCTAAACCTAGGTTCTTGTCTCACAACCAGGACAAATTAGGCATGCAGACACATTGACGTGTGAGGAGGGCAGAATTTATTAAGTGAAAGAAAAACTCTCAACAAAGTGAGGAGTCCTGCATGCAGGTTTCCACCTCACAAAATTGAATATCAGGCCACAACATACAAGTTGAAGAAGTCGTCTCCTCCCCTGCATAAAGTAGGAATTCATGGTGGCTCAACCCCCTTACCCCAGTGCATTTGGAGCATGCCTAGACAAGCACTCTGTGCAGGTTCCCTTATCTGAACAAAGTATCTGGTGTAGACTTGTTTGAGGTGTAGACAGGTGAAGTTGAGGAGTGTAAATTAGTTCAACCATTGTGGAAGACAGTGTGTCAATTCCTCAAGGATCTAGAAACAGAAATTCCATTTGACCCAGCAATCCCATTAGTGGGTATACACCCAAAGGATTATAAATCATTCTTTTATAAAGTCACATGCACACATATGTTCATTTTGGCACTGTTTACAATAGCAAAAACCTAGAACCAACCAAAATGTCCATCCATGATAGACTGGACAAGGAAAATGTGGCACATATACACCATGGAATACTATGCAGCCATAAAAAATGATGAGTTTGTTTCCTTTGTAGGAACATGGATGAATCTGGAAACCATCATTCTCAGCAAACTGACACAAGAACAGAAAATTAAACATCGCATGTTCTCACTCATAGGCAGGTGTTGAACAATGAGAACACATGGGCACAGGGAGAGGAGCATCACACACTGGGATCTGTTGGGGGGTTTAGGGAAGGGACCGTGGCGGGGGTGGTGAGTTTGAAGAGAGATAACATTGGGAGAAATGCCAGATATAGGTGACAGAGGAATGGAGGAAGCAAACCATTTTGCCATGTATGTACCTATGCAACAATCCTGCATGATCTCCACATTTACTCCAGAACCTAAAGTACAATAAAAAAATTAAAAAAATAAAAATAAAATAAAAAATAAAATTTAGACTGAGGGCGAGAAGAAGACAAAAAAAAAAACAACAGACTTTTACCAACAAAGATCAAAAGAGACAAAGAAGGGCCTTACATAATGGTAAAGGGATCAATGCAACAAGAAAAGCTAACTATGCTAAGTATATATGCACCCAATACAGGAGCACCCATATTAATAAAACAAGTTCTTAGAGACCTATAAAGAGACTAAACTCTGGCACAATAATAGTTGGAGACTTTAACAGCCCATTGTCAATATTAGACAGATCAAGGAGACAGAAAATTAATCAGGATATTCAGGACTTGAATTCAGCTCTGGAAAAGCAGACCTAATAGACATCTACAAAACTCTCTACCCTAAATCAACAGAATATACATGCATCTCAGTACCACATTGCACTTATTCTAAAATTAATCACATAATTGGAAGTAAAACATTCCTCAGCAATGCAAAAGAACAGAAATCATAAGAAGCAGTCTCTCAGACCAAGCAGTACAATCAAATTAGAACTCAGAATTAAGAAACTCACTCAAAACTGCACAATTACATGGAAGCTGAACAACCTGCTCCTTAATGACTACTGGGTAAATAACGAAATTAAGGTAGAAATAAATAAGTTCTTTGAAAACAATGAGAATAAAGACACAATGTACCAGAATCTCTGGGACACATTTAAACCAATGTTGAGAGGGAAATTTATAGCAATAAATGCCCGCAAGAGAAAGCAAGCAAGATCTAAAATCGAAACCCTAATATCACAATTAAAAGAACTAGAGAAGACAGAGAAAAATAAAAGTATTTTTTAATAGAATAAAATTGCACCCTTAGTTTCACAAAAATCAACTGCAATTGAACTGAGGACTTAAAGATAAAGCCTGAAACCATAAAACACCTAGCAAAAAATAAAATAAAATAAAATAAAAAACAGGAAAAAAATACTTGAGATTGGTCTTGACTTTTTTTTTTTTTCTTGAAGATGACACCACAAGCTCAGGCAAGAAAAGCAAAAAATAAACGAGGATTGTATCAACTAAAATGGTCCAGCATAGCAAAGCAAACAATCAACAAAATCAAAAGGCATCTTGAAGAACAGGAGAAAATACTTGCAAATGATACATCTAAAAAAAATTAATGTCGAAAATATACAAGGAACACTTACAACTGAATATCAAAGTGAATTAACACATTAAAAATGAGCAAAGAAAAAAAACCTAATGGATACTAGACTTAATAGCTGGGAGTTGAAATAACCTGTACAACAAACACCCATGACACAAGTTTACCTATGTAACAAACCTATGCTTGTATCGCTGAACTCAAAATAAGTCAAACAAATGGGCAAAGAACCTGAACGGACATTTCTCCAAATAAAACATAGAAATGGCCAATAGGTATATGAAAAGATGAATAATATCATTAATTATCAGAAAAATGTAAACTAAAACCTCAGTAGATATGACACCACACATTTTAGGATGACTACTGTTTAAAAAGTAAACAAGTATTTGTTCAAATGTGGAAAATGGGGAATCCTTTTACGCTGTTGGTGGAAATGTAAATTGACACAGCCACTATAGAAACAGTTGGAGGTTTCTCAAGAAATTAAAAAGATAACTACTATATATTCCATCCCCTCCACTACTGGACATATACTTAAGGGATATAAAGTGAGTATATCTAAGAGATATTTGGACTTTAATGTTTATTGTAGCATTATTCTCAACAGCCAAGATATGTAATCAACCTAAATATTTATTGATGGACAAATGAATTTTAAAACTGTGATATATATATATGCAAATTTGTATATGTGTGTATTACATATATATCACATATACATAAATCACATATATATGAACACATATACACATCAGAATATAATTTGGCTTCATACATAGAAGAAATCCTGTCATTAGCAAAAACATGGATGGAACTGGGGGATATTACATTAAGCAAATTAAGCCAGGCACAAAGAGATAAACTTCACATATTCTCACTCATTTGTGGGAGGTAAAAGTTAAAACGATTGAACTCATGGAGATAGAGAATATAATGATGATTAACATAAAAGCATATATAAAATTATTTTATAATTTAATAAAGGTGTCTGTATACACTGTTTTTCATAATTCATTAATGAAACACGATTATATTAAAGTGAGTCACCTAAGTAAGTTCTGTGATTTCCAACAGTTGCTTTAAAAAATAAACATTCAATATAATAATTCTGCTTTGTTTTAAAACTTGGCTTTTTTTGTAATTGGTGGAATGAGAAAAAGAGAGGGGAAACTTTTTCTTTCAGTGAATTTTGAATTTTTTTTTATTATACAAAACTTTTAAACATATACCTAAGTACACAAAATAATCTAATGAAACCTAATATCCCTACCATCTGACATCAACAATTTTCAGTCATGATTAATTAATTAATTAATTATTTTAGGTGTGTCGATACATGTGAAATTTTGTTACGTAGGTAAACATATTATCACAGGGGTTTGTTGTACATATTATTTTGTCACCCAGGTATTAAGCCCAGTACCTAATAGTTATCTTTCTACTTCTCTCCCTCCCTTCACCCTCTCACTACCTGTGGACCCAATGTCTGTTGTTTCCTTCTTTGTGTTCATAAGTTGTTAACATTTATCTTCTACTTATACATGAGAACATGTGGTATTTGATTTTCTGTTCCTGTGTTAGTTTGTTAAGGATTACAGCCTCCAGCTCCACCCAGGTTCCCACAAAAGACATGATCTTGTTTTTTTATGGCTGCATAGTATTCCATGTTGCATATATAACACATTTTCTTTACCAAATTTGTCATTGAGGAGTATTTAGGTTGATTCTCTGTCTTTGCTATTGTGAATAGTGCTCCAATGAACATTTGTGTGTATATATCTTTATGGTAGAATAATTTATATTCCTCTGGGTATATATTCAGTAATGTGATTGATATGTCAAATGGTAGTTCTGCTTTTGGCTCTTTGAGAAATGGCCCTACTGCTTTCCACTGTGGTTGAACTAGTTTACACTCCCACCAACAGTGTATAAGTATTCCCTTTACTCTACAACCTTGCCAGCATATGTTATTATTTGACTTTTTAATAATAGCCATTCTGACTGCTGTGAAACATTATCTTATTGTGCTTTTGATTTGTATTTCTTCAATGATCAGTGATATTGAGCTTTTCTTCATATGCTGGTTGCTCCATGTATGTCTTCTTTTGAAAAGTGTCTGTTTATGTAATTTGCCCATTTTTTAGTGGGGTTGTTTTTTTCTTGCAGATGTGTTTAAGTTCCTTATAGATCCTGGATATTAGACCTTTGTCAGATGCAAAGTTTGATAATACTTTCTCCCATTTTGTAAATTGTCTGTTTACTCTATTGATAGTTTCTTTTGCTGTATAAATGCTCTTGTTTAATTAGATCCCAATGTCAATCTTTGCTTTTGTTATGATTGCTTCTGATGTCTTTGTCATGAAATTTGTGCTCATTTCCTGTGTCCAGGATGGTATTTCCTAGGTTGCCTTCCAAGGTTTTTTGTAGTTTTGAGTTTTACATTGAAGTCTTTAATCCACCTTGAGTTGCTCTTGTATATGTGTAAGGAAGTAGTCCAGCTTCAATCTTGTGCATATGGCTATCCAGTTATCCCAGCACCATTTATTGAGAAGGAAGTCTTTTTTCCATTGCTTGTTTTTGTCAGTTTTGCCAAAGATCAGATAGTTGTAGGTGTATGGCCTTATTTCTGGGCTCTCTATTCTGTTCCATTGTTCTATGTACCTATATTTGTACCAGTAACATGGTGTTTTGGTTACTGTAGCCTTATATTATAGTTTGAAGCCAGGTAACGTGATGCCTTCAGCTTTGTTCTTTTTCCTTAGAATTGTCTTGGCTATGCAGGCTCCTTTTTTCTCATATGAATTTTCAAATAGTTTTTTTTTTTTTTTTTTTTTTACTTCTGTGAGAAATGCTGTTGATACTTTGATAGGAATAGCATTAAATCTACTCTATTACTCTACTACTTCCTATATTATTTTGAAGAAATTTCCAGTAATTGTAAATATGTCAGTAAATACCTCTCAAAGATGAGGACTCTATTATTTAACATAATTGTGATACTATTTTAATGCCTTAAAAAAAAAATTATCAATTCTTTCATATTATAAAATATGCAATCAGTGTAAAATTTCTAATTGCCTCATAAACGTTATAATTTTTCTTGATTTATTAATTTTGTTGAATCTGTATCCAAAATACCTTTATATATTGCAATTGGTTGATATATCTCTAAGGCTCTTTTAAACTTTAGTTCCTTCTTTGTGCAATTTATTGATAGAGACTAAGATATTTGTCCAAAGGCACATATTTAAAATATTAGTTTTATTGAGGTATAATTTACATATAAATACAATTTGGGGTGAATAATTCAATAAATTTAGACAAATGACCACATAATTACCACCAAGGTGATAATATATAGAGCATTTCTATTACCCCTAAAAGTTCCCTTGTGCTCATTTAAAAAAAAAAAAAATGCTCATGGCTCTTATTTATTATATTGAAAGAATGGAAGGCAAAATCAGCAAAGAAAAAAGTGCATGTGGCAAAATCTCAAGGAAATCAGGCTTAAGGTTCCAAAAGTCCTTTCCCAGTACTGTTGCACAGGAATAAATTAATTTCTTCTGCATGGAGTAGTGACAGCACATGAAAAATGTGGATTTTTTTTTCAATTTATTTTCGATTCGGTGAGTATATGTGCAGGATTGTTATCTGTGTATACTATGAGGCCCTGATGTTTAGTGTATTAATTATCCTGTCACCAGGTACTGAGCATAACACCTGACAGCTAGTTTTCCAACTCTTGTCCCCCTCCCTAGCTTCCCCTTCTAAAAGTCTCCAGTGTCTATTGTTGCCATCTTTATGTCCTTGAGTGCTCAATGTTTAGCTCCCACTTATAAGGGAGAGCAGGTGGTATTTGGTTTTCTGTTCTTCCATAGATTTACTTAAGATAATATCCTCCAGCTGTATCCATGTTGCTGCAAAGATATATTTTTATGACTGCATAGTATTCTGTGGTATACATGTACTATATTTCCTTTATCTAATCCACTATTGATGGGTACCTAGGTTGATTTCATATATTTGCTTTTGTGAATAGTGTCATGAATAACATACACATACATATGTTTTTTTGGTATAGTGATCTCTATTTGTTTGGTTATAAACCCAGTAATAGGATTGCAGTGTTGAACGATAGCTCTGTTTTAAGCTATTTCAGAAATCTCCAGAGTGCTTTCTGTAGAAGCTGAAGTAATTAACATTCCCACTAACAGTGTATAAGCATTCTGTTTTTCTCCATGGACTCATCAGTATGTGCTTTTTAAAAAAAAAATTAATAATAGCCATTCTGACAGGCTTGAGATGGTATCTCATTGTAGTTTTGATTTTCATTTCTCTAAGGATTAGTGATATTGAGCATTTTTCAATTGTTTGTTGGCTACTTGTATGTCTTCTTTTGAAAAGTGTCTGTTCATTTTTTTGCCCATTTTTAATGGAGTTATTTGTTTTTTACTTGTTCAGTTGTTTAAGTTCTTTATTCATCCTGGATATTAGACCTTTGTTGATGTATAGTTTGTGAATATTTTCCCCTGTTCTATAGCTTACCTGTTTACCCTGTTGGTGGTTTCTGCTGCTGTGCAGAAGCTCTTTAGTTTAATTAGGTTTCACTTTTCAATATTTGTTTTTGTTGCAATTGTTTGTCAAGACTGAGTCATAAATCATTTTTTTCAAGACTGATGTCCAGAGTGGTGTTTCTGTGGTTTTCTTTGAGCATTCTTATAGTTGGATGTCCTTTATATTTAAAACGTTAATCCATCTTGAGACAATTTTTGCAAATGGTAAAAGCAAGGGTTATAGTTTTATTCTTCTGTTTTTGGCTAGCTAGCTATCCCAGCATTACTTATCGCATAGAAAATCCTTTCTGCAGTGCTTATTTTTCAGCTTTGTCAAAAAATAGATGGTAGTGGATGTGAAGCTTTTATTTCATGGTTCTCTATTTTGCTACATTTGTCTATATATCTGGTTTTGTACGAGTACTGTGCTGTTTTGGTTACTGCACCCTCATAGTGTAGTTTGAAGTCCCATAATGTGATGCTTCCAGCTTTGGACTTTTTGTTTGTTTATAGTTTTTGCCTAGGATTGCTTTGACTATTCAGGCTTTTTGTTGTTGTTATTTGTTTCCATATTATTTTTAGAATAGTTTTACTAATTCTGTGAAAAACGGCATTGGTAGTTTGATAGAAATAGCATTTAATCTGTAAGTTGCTTTGAAGGGTATGGCCATTTTATGATATTGGTTCTTTCAATCCATGAGTATGAAATGTATTTCTATTTGTTTGTGTCATCTGAAATTTCTTTACTTATTCCATGAAGTCAGTATTAACCTGATATGAAAACCTGGCAGAAACACAACAAATAAGAAAAACTACAGGCCAATATCCTTGATAAACATAGATGCAAAAATACCCAACAAAATACTATCAGGTTAGTGTAAAAGTAATTTGGTTTCTTGCCATTACTTTGCTTTTAATGGCAAAACAAAAACAAACAATAACAACAACAAAATCACAACGACTTTTGCACCAACATAATAAACTGAATTCAACAGCACATCAAAAAGTTAATTCACCATGATCAAATTGGCTTTATTCCTGGGATAAAAGTTTGTTTCAATATATGCAAATCAATAAATGTGATTTACCACATAAACACAATTAAAAACAAAAACCATACTATCATCTCAATAGATTCCTAAAAAACTTTTGGTAAATCCAATATCCTTTCACAATAAAACTCTCAATAAACTAGGCATTTAGGAAACATAACTCAAAATAATAAAAACTGTGAAAAACTCACTGTCAGCATCACTCTGAATGGGCAAAAACTGGAAGCATTTTCATTGAGAACTGGAACAAGACAAGGATGCCCACTTTTACCACTCTTATTCAACATAGTTCTAGAAGTCTTGGCCAGTGCCATCAGGCAAGAGAAGGAAATAAAAGGCATCCACATTGCAGACTAAAAAGTCCTCCTCTTTCTCTTTGTTGACAACATATTATTTACCTAGAAAAACCTAAAGACTTCACAAAAAAAGCTATTAGAACTAATAAACAGTTTTAGTGAAGTTTCAGGATCGATTTTTACAAAATCAATGTACAAATATCAGTAGCATTTCTAAACACCAATAAAGTTAAAGCTGAGCACCAAATCACGAAAGCAATCACATTTACAGAAAAATAAAAATATAATACACAAAAAAATAAAATACCTGGGAATACATCCACCCAAGGAGGTTAAAGATCTCCACAAGATCAACCTTGTGCCCCTTTAAAATCAATTTTCTTTGTTTTGTCAACCATTGATGTGCATTTTATCATCATAGTTATTCCCTTTCTAGGATTCCTTGCAAGTGTAATTTTAGAGTATGTAGTCTTTTGTGACTAGCTTCTTAAACTTAGCATAATGCTTTTGAGATTTATTCATGTTATTGCATGTTTCAGAAGTCATTCATTTTCATTGGTG
Organism: Aotus nancymaae; assembly: GCF_030222135.1. NCBI lineage: Eukaryota > Metazoa > Chordata > Mammalia > Primates > Aotidae > Aotus > Aotus nancymaae. Next base: position 56,811,756 of record NW_026988415.1, on the reverse strand, counting down.
TACCAATCATATTCCATTGTCTGGATTAACCACAAAAAGCACTTTTTTTTTTTTTAACAACATAAGTTACCTAAGCAAAAATATTTTTGCCAATATGTTGTTTTTGTCACATTGGATAGAGATAATGGTAACCACTAAGTTCAAAAGAAAATAAATGCCATCACCTGATTTATAAAATTATGTTGATATTTCTTCCTATTTTTCAGGAGTGTCTACAATTAAACTCAATATCTATTTTTAAATACAAATTTAAAGTGTGCAGAAATAACTTTTCAAAGACATACTGAAGTACAGCTTTTAGGAAATTCTTTATGATTGTGAAAACCTGGAGATAATACTATTGTAATCAACTGGAGAATTTCTTCTAAGCAAATATATTCTAGAAAACACATTTTAGAAAAAGATTTATAAACAGAGCCAGGTTGTGCTTCAAATGACTGAATTCAACAATCAGAATTGTCATTCTTTATAAGTCTGAAGTATGAGCAAATACTGAATTTCTAGCAAGAGATGCTGAATTATCAATCACTCACTTTTGCCTCTTTATGAAATGTAGATTAAAAGATTGTGATAGAATGGACTAGCCCATGAACAGCATCTTGGAATACTAAAGTTAAAAAAAAAAAGCATATAAAGAAAATCAAAGATGTGTCTTCAAAGTGACTCACATTTAGAATGCTGATTCAAATAGAATTTTTGCTTGGTATTCAGTATAAATTAAAATAATATATTTCTAGCAGATTTATATTTTTTGTATATAGATATTTTTATTATATTTCTTCAGTATGTCATTTTTCTCTTTAGTGTATTATTTTTGCAAATTAAGACCCCTTATTTTCCAATTGTAGAAATTTTCCAGGTTTAGTCTACTTTATGCAGCATTAAAAGAGGATCAAAGTATAATACATTAATACGATAAGAAAACATCTTAAGTTTATGTAATTTTTGGGAAAATGATTCAATAGATTATCAAAGGGAGATTAAACAAAAATAATAAATATTTTATTTTTTTCTATTTCTCTCATTTAGGTTTCTAAACACAAAATTTATAAGCCTAAAATAAGAGCCCAATGTTTTAAGGCCAAAGAAAAACTGATTTAAAAGTTAGCATGGGGCAACATAGTGTAAAACCCTAGTGATAGAAGTAGAATATCAAGTTTGTTTTCCTTCTCTGTCATGAGCTAGTGTTGAATATCTTTCATTTCTTGGAGAACGAAAGATAAAAAGAAAAAAATAGTTTCCTTAATAGTGATGAAAACAAATAACTTTCTTTGTATCTTCTCTTTATTTCTCTGGATAAATACAAGAATGGTTCACCGAGAAAGGGATATAATAGTGAGAATCTGAGAAGCCAAAGTAGGCTGCATAATTCTGTCTCAGGCGACAGTTTAAAAGACAGTTTTCCAGGTTACTCACTCTCATTCCTGGCAAGTTTGGTTCTGGGTGTTGACAGGAGGCCTCAATTTCTCCGTATATGGCCCTCTACATAGGTAGCTTTAGTGTCTTCAAGACATGAGGGCTTGTTTCTTCCAGAGGAAATGATCCAAGACCCAGTTTTATCCTTTCAGTTGTGAAAACTTTGACAACAAAACAAGCACATTCCACTAACATCTGCAGTTGTGACTACATAGCAATTAAAATCTAACTATTTTGAATGAAGTTCTTTAATTTTTAACATTTTCTAAATGAGGGTTTCTATTTTCAGCCATATATTTGTAGCTGTAATGGTATAGTCCCTCTTTTTTCAAGCTTTGCATGATTTAAAAACACTAGTATTATAATTTCGATGCTATTTATGAACTCCTAGTTTACACATTTTTAGAAGTGATTTATTGATGTCAGTGTTCAACATAGTAATACTTAGTGTGTAGCTAATATTTTCTGATTATAAGTTTGTCTTTAGTCCCTTGTTGTCTTTTTACTAAGCTCAAATGTTTTTTAAGCTATCATACTCTCAAGAAACTTCCCCTCAAGATAAATTATTTCTTTCAGCAAGATTGTCTCCAAAGTCATAAAAAATTGACAGTAATGGAAAATAGTAAAAATTCATTTAAAATACTGTCCTCTCACTAATAAAATATCATTATTTGAACCCATTCTCACATTTTTCTATTATATTTCATCAGACTAAATAATCTTTCTCCAGACTAAGACTAATTTTTTAATCTTTTCAGAATCTTATCTCCTGCCTCATTCTCATAAGGCATTTGAGCAAATGGTTAACTGAGAAGAAAGAAGTCTAGGGCATGGCTCCACTTACTATTATTTTCTTTTAGGTTATTTTTTCTCTCTCTACTTATATATCGAGTATCTTCCATCTAAAAAGAAAATAAACAGAAAAACAATTAAAATCTCTATTTGTATATCTTATTTTGAGAATTGTCTATTCATGTCCTTAGCCCACTTTTTGATGGGATAGATTATTTTTTCTTTACTGATTTTTTGAGTACATTGTAGATTCTGGATATTAGTGCTTTGTCAGATGTATAGATTGTGAAGATTTTCTCCCACTCTGTGGGTTGTCTGTTTACTCTGCTGACTCCTCTTTTTGCCATGGTAAAGGAATTTAATTTAATTAAGTCCCCACTATTTATCTTTGATTTTATTGCATTTGCTTTTGGGTTTTTGGTCATGAAATCCTTGCCTAAGCCAATGTCAAGAAGGGTTTTTCCAATGTTATCTTCTAGAATTTTTATAGTTTCAGGTGTCAGATTTAAGTTCTTAATAAAGCATATGAAAAAGTGCTCAACATCACTATTGTTCAGGGAAATGCAAATCAAAACCCCAATGTGATAACATCTTACTCCTGCAAGAATGGCCATAATTAAAAAATAAAGAAAACCAAAACAAAAAAAAAAAGAAAAAAGAAAAAAAAACAATGTTGGCATAAATGCAGTGGTTAGGGAACACTTCTACAGTGCTGGTGAGAATGTAAACTAGTACAGCTACTATGGAAAATTGTGGAGATTCCTTAAAGAACTAAAAGCAGAACTACCATTTGATCCTGCAATCCCGCTACTGGGTATCTACCTAGAGAGAAAAAAGTCATTATATGAAAAAGATTCTTGCACACACATGTTTATAGTAGCACAATTCACAATTGGAAAATCGAGGAACCAACCCAAATGCCCATCAATCAGCGAGTGGATAAAGAAACTGATATATATATATGGACTACTACTCAGCCATAAAAAGGAATGTATTAACAGCATTTGCAGTGACCTAGATGAGACTGGAGACTATTATTCTAAGTGAAATAACTCAGGAATGGAAAACCATACTTCATATGTACTCACTGATATGTGGGAGCTAAGCTATGAGGACACAGAGGCATAAGAACAACACAATGGACTTTAGGGGGAAGAATTGGAGGGGAGCATGGAATAAAAGACTGCAAATATGGTGAATGTATACTGCTCAGGTGATGGGTGCACTAAAATTTCACAAGTCACCACTAAAGAACTTACTCATGTAGCCAAATATTACCTGTACCCCAATAACTTATGGAAAAAAAACAATTAAACAAAAAAAATCACTTGTAGTGAATCTACCTGTATTTTAGACTACATTTTACCTTAGGCATCTTTCCATTGATAGCCAAGGTTTAAAATAAAAATAGAAGTTTAGCTTCCATTTCTAATTTTCTTTTTTTCCCTGCATTAGTTTGATTAGGATAATGATCTTCACTTCAATTTATGTTGCTGCAAAGGATATTATCTTATTCCCTTTTGTGAATGCATAGGATTCCGTGGTGCATATGTATGACATTTTACTTTTCAGTCTACTACCGACAAATCTATTTACTTTGATTCTATGCCTTTGCTATTGCAAATCGTACAATAATGAACAAATGCATGCACATGTCTTTGTGGTAGACATATTTATATTTCTTTGGGTACATATGCAATAATGGCATTACTGGGCCAAATGGTAATTCTCTTTTGAATTCTTTGATAATTGCCATGCTGCTTTCCACAATGACTGAACTAATTTAAATTCCCACCAGCAGTGTGTAAACATTCCCTTTTCTTGCAACATTGCTAAAATCTGTTACTTTTTAATAATAGTCATTCTGACTACTGTGAGATGGCATCCGATTGTCATTTTGATTTGCATTTCTCTAATGATTAGTAATGGTGAACTTTCTTCATATGCTTCTTGCCCATGTGTAGGTTTATTTTGAAGAGTCTGTTCATGTCCTTTGCCCATTTTTTAATGGGGCTGTGTGTTTTCTGCTTTTTAATTTAAGCTCCATATGTGTTCTGAATGTTAAAACTTTGTCAGATGCAAAGTTTGCAAATATTTTCTCCTATTTCTGTAAGCTATATGTTTATTCTGTTGATAATGTATTTTGCTGTGAAGAAGCACTTTGGTTTAATTAGATCCTCTTTATCAATGTTTATTTTGTTGCAATTGCTTTTGGTATTTTCATAATAATTTTTTTGCAAGGGTCTATATCCAGAAACGTATTTCCTAGGTTTTCTATCTTCCCAGGTTTTTATAGTTTTAGGTTTTACATTTAAGTCTTTGATTTCTCTTTAGCTAATTTTTCTTCTTTTTTCATGAGAGAAAGAAGGAAAGAGAAAGAAAAATGGAGAGAGAGAACAGGAGTCTTGCCCTATTGCCCGGGCTGGAATGCAATCTAAAAATAGGTATTAAAAACCTCTTTTATGCCAATAATTGTGCTTAACAATGGAGACAGGAAGGAATAAGGGAAGAAAATAACAAGCAAACAGCCAACCAATTTCATTTAAGTCTATGAAATGTTATGCAAATGCTGAAGAGTGATTTACTTCCAATTATGTGGTCACTTTCAAAATAGGTGTAATATGATACTGAGAAAAATGGATGTTCTGTGGACCTGGGGTGGAGAATTCTATAAATATTCACTAAGTTTACTTATTCCAGGTCTAAGTTCAAATCATAGATGTCCCTATTAATTTTCTATGTCGTTGAGCCATCGAATATTAACAATGTGGTGTCAAAATCTCCCGCTATTATTGTGCGGGAGTCCAGGTCTCTTTATAAGTCATTAAGAACTTGTCTTATGTATCTGGGTGCTCCTGTATTGGTGCATATATATTTATAATCATTAACCCCTGTTGTTGCATTGATCCTTTTACCATTATGTGATGTCCTTCTTTGTTTCTTTTAGTCTTTGTTACTATTAAAGTCTATTTTGTGAGAGACGAAAGTTACAATTCCTGTTTTTTTTTTTGTTTTTTTTTTTGCTCTCCATTTAATTGGTGAATCTTCCTCCATCCCTTTGTTTTGAGTCTTTGCATGTTGTTGCTTGTGAAATAGATCTGGATACAGCGTACCGATGGGTTTTGGCTTTTTATTCAATTTACCTGTCTGTGTCTTTGATTGGGGCATTTAATCCATTTAAATTTAGAATTAATATTGATATTTGTGAGTTCAATATTGTCATTTAATGCTAGCTGGCTATTTTGCCCATTAGTTGATGTAGATTCATTATAGAGATACTCTTTATGTTTTGTTAAGTTTTTGGGATGACTGATACTGGTTGTTCCTTTCTGTTTGTAGTGCTTCTTTCAGAAGCTCTTATAAAGTAGGCCTGGTGGTGATGAAATCTCTGAGTGCTTGCTTGTTCATAAAAAATTTTCTTTTTCCTTCGCTTATGAAGCTTAGTTTGGCAGGATATGAGATTCTGGGTTGAAAATTCTTTTCTTTGAGGATATTGAATATTGACCCCCACACTCTTCTAGTTTGTAGGGTTTCTGGTGAGAGGTCTGCTGTGAGTCTGCTAGGCTTCCCTTTATGGGTAACATGACATTTCTCTCTAGCTGCCCTCAGAATTCTCTCCTTTATTTCAACCCTAGTGAATCCAGTGATTATGTGTCTTGGAGTTGCTCTACTTGAGGAATATCTTTGTGGTGTTCTCTGGATTAGCTGGAGTTGAGTATTGTCCTGCCTTATTAGATTAGGAAAGTTTTCCTGAAGAATATCCTGAAGAATATTTTCCAACTTGGATTCATTCTTTTCATGACATTCAGGTATACCTATCGATCATAAATTAGGTCTTTTCACATAGTCCCATATTTCTTGAAGACTTTGCTCATTCCGTTTTACTCTTTCTTCTTTAATCTTGTCTTCTCATTTCATTTCATTAAGTTGGTCTTCGACCTCTGATATCCTTTCTTCTGCTTGGTCAATTCGACTGTTAAAAACCTGTGCATACTTTGTGAATTTCTCCTATTGATTCACTTTTTCTATTAATTCACTTATGTTCCTCTCTAAGTTGTGAATTCTCTTTAGCATTTCGTCAAACCTTTTTTCAAAGTTCTTCGTTTCTTTGCATTGAGCTAGTACATGTTCTTTTAGCTCACTAAAATACCTTATTATCCACTTTCTGAAGCCTAAATCTGTTAATAGAGTGCACTCGTTCTCCATCAGGCCTTGTTCTCTTGTTGATGAGGAACTGTGATCACCTGTAGAAGGAGAGGCATTCTGATCTTGGGTATTCTCAGCCTTTTTACGCTGACTTCTTCCCATCATTGTAAGTTCATCCACCTGTCATCTTTGTAATTGCCTGCTTTCAAATTAGGTCTCTGAGTGGACGTCCAACTTGTTGATTCCCAGCACCGAAATCTGAGCAACCCACTGCACCGGCCAAAACAGTGGCACTAAGATTCGTGGTACTTTTCTGCCCAGGAATCTCCGGTCTGGCTTCCCTCTTGAGTCCCTTCTTCATTCAGGTAAATGGGCAACTCTGATTTCCCGGAGCTCCAAACGTTGATCAAAAGGGGACCCAGTCCCGTTTACTTCGCACCAAGAACTGCTGTGCTGGGGCGCCGGCAAAACTGCAACTCTGGCCACAAGAGTTGCCCTGGCAACCTGTGGGGCTCCTCCGCTGGGAATCTTCCAGTCCGTGGGTAACAAAAATTCGTCTGAAAGTGTGGCGTCCTCTCGTTCTCTGCACTTTCTCTGGGAGCTACAATCCGGAGCTGCTAGTGATCAGCCATCTTGGATCTCTCTCCAGCTAATTTTTATATGGTATAAGGAAGGGGTTCAGTTTCAATCTTCTGCCTATGACTGGCCAGTTATCTCAGCGGCATTTATTAAATAGAGAATCCTTTCCCCGTTGCTTCTTTTTGTCAGCTTTGTTGAAGATCAGATGGTCACAGGCATGTAGGCTTATTTCTGGGCTCTCTTTTCTGTTGCATTGGTCTATATGCCTGTTTTTGTAACAGTATCATTTTTGGTTACCACAGCTTTGTAGTATAGTTTGAAGTTGGGTAATGTTATACCTCCAGGTTTGCTCTTTTTGTTTAGGATTGCCTTGGCTGTTTGTCTGTTTCCTGGTTCCACATGAATTTTTAATAAGTTTTTTTTTCTAATTTTGCAAAGAATGTCATTGGTAGTTTAGTAGAAATAGCATTGAAGATTTTTTTGTGTTTTGGTTTTTGGGTTTTTTTTTTTTTTTTTTTGAAAATTTGTTGAAGTTCCTTGTAGATTCTGGGTATTAGATCTTTGTCAGATGGATAGATTGCAAAATTTTTCCCCCATTCTGTAGGTTTCCTGTTCACTCTGATGATAATTTCTTTTGCTGTGCAGAAGCTCTTCAGTTTAATTAGATTCAATTCAAGAAAACAACAACCCCATCAAAAAGTGGGCAAAGGATATGAACAGACACTTTTCAAAAGAAGATGTTTATGCAGCCAACAAACATATTTTAAAAAGCTCATTATCACTGGTCATTAGAGAAATGCAAATCAAAACCACATTGAGATACTCTCTCTCACCAGTTAAAATGGTGATCATTAAAAAATCGGGAGACAACAGATGCCAGAAAGGATTTGGAGAAATAGGAATGCTTTTACACTGTCGGTAGGAGTGTAAATTAGTTCAACCATTGTGGAAGACAGTGTGGCAATTCCTCAAGTATCTAGAAATAGAAATACCATTTGACCCAGCAATCTCATTACTGGGTAGATATCCAAAGGATTATAAATTATTCTATTATAAAGACGCACACACATATTTTTTTTTGTGGCACTGTTCACAATAGCAAAGACTTGGAACCAACTCAAATGCCCATCAATGATAGATTGGATAAAGAAAATGTGGCATATATTCACCATGGAATACTACACAGCCATGACAAAGGATGAGTTCATGTCCTTTGCAGGGACATGGATGAATCTAGAAACCATCATTCTCAGCAAACTGACACAAGAACAGAAAAACAAATACCACATGTTCTCACTCATAGGTGGGAGTTGAACGATGAGAACACATGGACACAGGGAGGGAAACATCACACACTGGGGCTTGTTGGGGGTTGGGGGGCTAGGGGAAGGATAGCAGGGGTGGGGAGATTGGGAAGGGATAACATTAGGAGAAATACCTAATGTAGATGACAAAGTGATTGATGCAGCAAACCACCATGGCACGTGTATACCTATGTAACAAACCTGCACGTTCTGCATATGTATCCCAGAACTTAAAGTATAATAAATAAATTTTTTTAAAAATAAGGTTTTTCAAAATCTTAAATCTTTAATAAAATAATCTTGTCCTTTCAAATATTATTAACGGCTGCATTATTGCTTACAATAAAACTAGACACTATTCACAACTATTTATTGAGTACCTTCTATATGCTATTTAATTAATCTACAGTGATTTAAAAATTCAGAGCCATTAAAAATATCAGTGGCAGCTGACATTAAATAGCATATCTTTTCTTAAATGTAAAATATAGTGAAACAATAAAGACAATTGTTTTCTAGTCAACTTTTTCAGGTTTATATGATTTATGTAACACATACTTTCTGAGTGTAGACAAGGTCCTAGGCATGGTAAAGAAAGGAGATGAGTACAGGAGATGAAATTAATAACTAATTTAGCGCTCCTAGGTGGCTTTGCAAGAGAAAGGACCTATTAAGCGATATTTTTCTACAACTTTACTGAGGTGTGATTGAAAAATAAAGATTGTGTATATTTAAGATGTATGACATGATGTTTTGGTATACATATGCATTGTAAAATTATTGTTACAATCAAACTAGTTAATATATCCATCAGCTCACATAGTTATAATTTGTATGTGGGGGGCGAGAGCAATTCAGATCTAGTCTTAGCAAATTTCAAATATGCAATATACTAATTAACTATAGTCATATGGTGCACACTGGTTTCTAAAATTTATTTACCTTGTAACTAATAGTTTTTATACTTTAGCCAAAGTTTCTCCATTATTCTCACACCTCAGGCCCTACTAACCTGATTTTGCGAAGTTCTCTATCCATGTTTTCCTGTATCTGGTTGAGCTTCCTTAAAACAATTATTTTGAATTATTTATCAATCCAATTGTAGATCTCAATTACTTTTAGGTTTGTTACTGAGTGATTATTATGTTCTTTGGAAGGCAACTATGCTCACTGCTTTACCACCAATGCCGTTTACTGTGTTTCTTTGGTGTTGCCGTGTTTCCTTGATTTTTATCTGTTTCTTGAAATCTTGTATTGCTACCTTCCCATTTGAAGAATTAGTCACCTCTTTACTGACTAGCTTCAGAAAAAAACAAACAAACAAAACAAACAAACAAACAAACAAACAAAAAACGCCTTTACCAGTAAGTCTTGTCAGGGATTCTGAAGTTTTCTCAAACATTTTCTGTGAATAGGTTTGTTCTATGCCTCTTATTTATTCTTGGTGGCAGGGAAAGGATTCTTAAGATTGTATACCTTCTCTCTATTCTGCAAAGCCAAGACAGCTGCTGAGAGTCTCTTACTTGTTTTCCATAGAGTAGTCCCCTAAAATATTCAAGTTTGTGTGTCTTCTTCCAATCACACAGTGTGAAGTTGGCTGTCTACATGTGCTCACAAGCCATTCTCAGAGGCTCACATACACTGTCTGCGGAAATGCACATAGGGAGCAAGCCACATATTTGAGGGGCCAAGTGTGAAGTGAGTGGAGCTTTGCGGTGCTTATGGACCAGCTGGGGGGTTCTCCAGGTAAGGCTCATAAGTGGGCTGTCTATTCAAGTCTATGAAGCATTTAGTAGAATGTATGACTGTTTGTTGAAATTCCAAGCCCTGGTTGCTGTGAGATCCTGCCTCCCTTTTCTGCTTCTGGCTTTTCCCCACCATTCAGTCATGCTGATCACCTGAGTACTCTGAGTGAAGCAGGTTAGAATGCTTGGCCTCTTGGGTAGTATAACACCTGGCTTGGAAGCCAGACACTTACTGACTAGCCTCTCACTTTCCTCTATGAGAGAAATTGTGGGCTGAGTTTGCCTACATTGGCAAATAGCTGTGCCACCTCAGAAGTGGTAATGTGAGTAAAGTAAAATTGTTCTTTCTATCATCTTCAGTGCATCGACTGTTGGAATATTCTTTTTCTCCAATGATGTGCTCAAACTTCTAACCTAGACTCTCACACAGGCACTCTCATCAATCTGTGATTATCAAAATTTATTTTTCTGTGAAAAGATGACAGTACACTCCTATCTGTCACATTGCTGTCACTCTTGAACAATTATTTTCTGATTAATTCTTACATGTAATACAGGAGAAAACAATTAAATGTCCATTTTATTTACACAAAGATAAGTTTAACCTACATTGATACTACCAATTCAAGTAAACTGTTATTGTTTTATTTTCTCTTTTTTCTTAAAGTTTTATGATTAAATTGGAAAACATCAAAATTTTATATTTGAAGACATTAGTTTAGACTCAAGCTTAACTTATATATTTTATTACATATATTTCAAACAAAATTATACATGGCTTTTTCTAAAAATCAAATGTATACTAGTAGCCAAACACTATAGAAGGAACCAGAGTCCACAGACACATAAAGACATATTTTAAAAAGTGAGTAAATATTTAGAATAAGAAAACTATCTTAACTGAATCTTTACAAATAAGGATGAGCTTTTTTAAAACTTAGGACCCATGAATTCCAATGTTCTTGTTGGTCTTACTGACAGCTACTAAAATTCTAAATAAGCAGTAAAAAAAAAAATACAAGACATGATGGCAAAATTAGTTATGTGTACATTTTATTCACATCTATAGTCTTCCTAAGCATCAGAGGAGTGAGATTGTTTAACTTTCTCTAAAGATATCTAAGGAAGCTCTTAGGGTACCTGAAAAACTACTTAACCAGTGAGTAGATAGTTATTACATGTGACAGCACATACTCAGTATCTTTATGAAGGAACCAACAACTCTTCAGCAAACCCTGCACAAAGGTTCATTTTGTAAAGCACATACATTTTTTTAATAGCATCGACTTATCCAACACTAAGAAAAGTAATCAAAAGACTGAAATAGATTAGCATGAGTAAAAGAAATACATCATTTGCCTAAGCCTAGGCAGATATTTCTTCTTTTATGAATAGCAATAATTTTAATTTATAAAACAAATTAATCTTATAGAATGACATTTAAAAATCTTTATAGATATAACCTCTCTGTATTCGTCGCTAAGTCCCCAAATATTGTATTTTATTATGTTAAAGTTTAATTTAATGTTAATATTTACAAATGTACTTTTTATTTAAAATAATTTTAGCACTGAAAAACAATGTTATCTGAAAGTAATCATTTTCTAATGATGTTTGTCACTAAATGAAGTTCACTGATATTATACTACGATAGTAGATTTTTATATTTCTGATCCATGGGTACATGACTCCTAAAATATATTTTCCATTACACCTTTTTCTTGAGATGATGCTAGGTAAATATATTAACTCCACACCTATGTGGAGTAAGAATCTCTTAATAAATAAAACTTTCCACTGAGAAGTCTTATCACTGCATGATAATGTAAGCAATATTTCTCCTGGAAATACTTTATCACTTGTGTGGATACTTGAATTTGATTGGTCTAAGACTGTCTATTCACCATATCCTATTTTTTGTTTCAAATAGGCTTTCCATGTTTAGCAAATAAATCCTAGTCTCAAGCTGCACCTGGACTATTATTTGGCTGGCTGTCTACTACTTTTTTTCTCTTATTGGTTTATATGATAAAAAAGTTACTGGCATAATTACAGGGAGAGATACTGATATATAGATTTCTATGGTTTAAATGTTTCCCCTCCAAAATTCAGGAGTTGCAGAATTTATTAACGGGTTGGGTCTTTAAGAGGTCATTAGGTCATGAGGGCTGCTCCCTTGAGAATGGGATTAAGGCTCTTATAAAAGAGGCTTTATGCAGTGTTTGTCTAGCTTGCTATTCCACATTATTTTAGAAGAGGAAAGTGGCTTTCACCAGACAATAAAACCTGCAGGCTCTTTGATCTTAAAAGCGGACAACACTGTCACACATTATGCAGTACATGTTTGTGGTTAAGCTGGTGCTAAATCATTCAAAGATGACCTACTTCTGGGTCACAAAGTCGCCTTAGGTCTTTGTTTCCTGCATTCTAGCCTAGTGCTCCTTGCTCCAGTTATAGTTCAAGTGGGCCCAGGCATGACTGAGGCTAGCACTTCAGAGGGCACAGTAATGAGCCTGGGGGTAATTTGGTGTTCACGTGCTAATTTTACAAGTGTGCAGGGTGCATGAGCTGTAGAGGCATGGTGTGGTCCACTTAAATGTTAAATAATGCCTTAGACAGTTTTGGAGCCTCAGCAGAGGCCTGCCACCAGAGCAGAGTTGTTGCAGAAAGCTCTCTAGAGCAATGCTTAGAGTGAAGCTGTGCGATTAGGGCCACTCCTGAGACCCAGACCGCTAGAGACACCAGCATGCAATACCAGCCTGGGAGGGCCACATGTATCTCACTGCAAACTGTGAGAGCTGTGTCATGAGCTGGGTCTGACAAAGCCATGAGGGTGAGTTTACCTGGAGTCTTAGGGACCCTGTGCCCACCCCAATTTGTATGAAAAGTGGTCGTGGAGCAAAGAAGATTATTCAAGCCTTAAGATATAATAATTTTTGCCTTGTGTTTTAGACTAACTTATGAACTGTTTCTCCTTTCTCTTTTCCTATTTCTCCCTTTTGGAATGGAAATGTCTGCTGCTTGCCTGTACTGCCACTGTATTTTAGAAAGACATAATTGGTTTGATTTTACAGGCTCACAGTTGGAGGGAGATTTGCCTCGGAAGGAACTGTACCTTGAGTGTTACTCATATGATGTTTAGCTAAGACTTTGGACTTATATTTTAAAGTTGATGGTGAAGTTAGTTAAGAATTTTGGGGCTCTTTAAATGGAATAAATATATTTTGCATGTGAGAAAGACATAAATTTTGAGAGGCCAGAGAAAGATGCTATTGTTCGAATGTGTCCTCTCCAAAATTTGTGTCTTGACAATTTGATATTAATAGGTTGGACCTTTATGATATGATTAGGCCATGAATCCTTCATACAACTGGCTGTTAAGCCATTGAGGAACTTGACTCAATCTTTGACATAATGATGTATGTCTGTCTTTGTTTAAAATACCCTAAAGAGGTGAGCTTTTGATTTTATATTTTAATTTTTATTTATGCTAAAGATAAAAGGTTCTAGTTCTATATAAAGGCAATTGCCAAAAGACATTTGGTTTCACCCATGTAATGTTGGCCTTAGTGGCATTTTAAATATAAATTAGCTGTCAGCATTTCAAAGTAGAATATTGCACATAAAAGTCTTGATTAAGTGGAAAAATCAGAATATCTGTAAGCCACACACCTGCATTATTTTATTACCAACAATCCATGGGGCCTGAGAAATAGCTGTACCTTTTAGGCATAGTGTATATGCTGTAATCTTTCCATCATCTTAATTACTCTATGGTTTTTTATTCCTCAAAATCAGAGTTTGATTCATTTTAGTTATCCATAATGTTACTGCAGCCTCTTTGCACATTTTGAGTATATGCTTCAGTGCATACACACACACACACACACACACACACACACACACACATCTTGTAAAAGAAAAAGCCAAACTTTTTGTTCTAAATAACTAATCTTTGAGAATAAGAAATAATTTTTTTTTCTATTCTGTTATATTGTATATTATCTTTAGATTTAGCCGCTGTTAATCCATCAACGACTATCTCTAACCTTGGGTATGCCACTAATATGTTTGAAATTTAGTTAATTTTCCTTAAAAAATGAAAAAATAGTTGACCTACCTAATTTATAATGTTGTTATAATAAAACAACCATAGGAAACTGAAGGTAGACATAAAAGATTAATGCTGCATAAATGCTGCCATATATAAGATAGTGCCAATTTAAAAAATGACTACTGAGGGGGCAGAGGAAGAAGGAAAAATGGAAGCCTTCAATAATCATCCTCTCACCCCACAAAAAGGACATCAATTTAACAACTATCTACAGAAGAAAAGACCTTCATAAGAACCAAAAATCAGGTTAGCACTCTCAGTACCTAGTTTTAACTCCATAGTGCAAAAAGAGGAGCTGGAAAGGTAGAAAAACACAATCTTGAATTACTAACGCCAATTCTCCCCCAACCCTGGCAGCAGTTGCTTGGTGCTGAGAGCATCTCTCTTTGAGAAACTCGGAAATGAAAAGCACAATTGTGAGGCATTGAACTCAGCGCTGTTCTGTTATGGCAGGAAAAAAAAAAAAAAAAAAAAAACTTGACCAAACTTAGCTGATGCCTCCCCACAGAAGGAGCATTTAAACCAGCAATAGCCAGCAGGAAATTACTGAGAGCAGTGGTAGAAACCTGTGTTTCTGCAAACCTTTTCATCACAAGTTAACTGCTCTGGGGCTCGCAACTAAGTTGAAAGGCTATCTAGGCCACAAGGACTATGACTTTTAAGCACTTTCTAGTGCTGAACTGGGCCCAAAACCAGCAGACTATGAAGGCACATGACCTACTGAGACACCAGCTGGGTAACAAAGAAAGTGCTGGCATTACCCATCCCCTATCACAGGCTGCACAGCTTACCGCTCCAAAACAGCTCCCATTTTATCACTTAGAAATAGGAAAAGAAAGAGTGAGAAAGACTTTTTCTTGCATGTTGGATACCAGTTCAGCCACAGCAGGATAGGACACTAATCAGAGTTGTAAGGCATTAATTCCAAGCCCTATTGCCCAGATGATATATTTAAACATGCCCTGGGCCAGAAAGGAACGTACTGTATTGAAGGGAAAAATCTCATTCTGGTAAAATTTATCACCTTCTAACTGAAGAGCCGATAGGTTCTTAATAACCAGTAGGGATGCCTAGGTACTATGTCAAGGGCCTTGGGTGAGATTGTGAGATATGCTGACTTCAGGTGAGACTCAGCACATTGCCAGCTGTAGTGACTATGGGGCAAGACTCCTCCTGCTTGACAAAAACAATGGGAGAAGTAAAGGGGATTTTGTTTTGCATCTTAGCTACCAGCTTGGCCACTGAGGGGTAGAACACCAAGCAGGATCTTGGTGATTCTGCCTCCAGGACTTGGCACTTACAGCATTTCTGGACCTTCCCTGGGTGAGAGGGAAGCCCACGGCCTTGAAGAGTGAGCCCCAGACCAGGAAGCATTCACTATAAGGTGACTGAGGAGACTTTGGACCTTAACAGAAGAGCAGTGGTAGCCTGGCAGTGCTCCCCATTGGGCATGTGGTGGCAATGGCCACAGGGGTGAGGCACCTCTGACTTTGGAAAAAGGAGAGAAGATTGTGAACTGTATCTCGTGGTTTGAGTGCCAGCTCAACCACAATACAATAGAACACCAGATAGACATCTGAGGTTTTTGACTCTAGTTTCTGGCTCCTGGATAGCACCTCTAGACCCACCCGGGACCTAAGGAAAACTTGTCACACTAATGGGAAAGACAGAGGCCTGGCTGTTTTTGCTACCTGCTGATTGTAGGTCCCCTTTAGAAACCATGGGTTGTAGTCCTTGGGCATCCATGGGCAGCAGTGACCACAGAAGGCCTTGGCTGAGGTACTGTTCTGGCCACAGATCTGACCCATCAGAATTATAATGATGGCGGCCACAAAGGAACCTGTGTCACCCCAAGATTCAGCTGGAATAGAACACACACACACACACACACACACACACACACAGAGAGAGAGAGAGAGAGTTAGAGAGAAAGAGAGACTCCATTTGTCTTGTAGAAAATAAGGAATGAGAGCAATAGTCTATGTCTGGTAATCCAGAGAATTCTTAATCTGGACCAAGACCATCAAAGCAGTACTTAATATGAGTTTGCAAGAGCCACTGCATTTTTGGTCCTGGTGTGTCCCCTAAATCAGATACAGCTTAGACCTGTATAACACCCAAGTCCATTCAAATATCTGGAAAGGCTTGCGAAGAAGAACAAATATGAACGGTACTAGATTTAAGACAATAAAAAATACTTAACTCTTCATGCCCAAACACAAATGAACATCTACAAGTATAAAGACATTACAAAAAAAGAAAAAAAAAAAAATGACCTCACCAAATGAACTAAGTCAGCTACTAGGGACCAATCCTGAATGAAAAGAGATATTTGACCTTTCAGACAGAGTATTCAAAATAGTTGTGTTTAGGAAACTCAACGAAATTAAAGATAACACAGAGAAAAAAAATCAAGCAGAAATCCGCAGCTGAAAAATGCAATTGGCACAGTGAAGAATGCATCAAAGTATTTTAAAAGCAGAATTAGTCACAGAGAAAAAAGAATTAGTGAGTTTAAAGACAGGCTATTTGAAAATACAAAGTGAGAGAATTCAAAAGTAAAAAAACAATGAAGTACATCTACAGGATCTAGAAAATAGTCTCAAAAAGGCAAATCTAAAAGTTACTAGCCTTGAAGAGGTAGAGAAATAGATAGGAGTAGAATGTTTATTCCAAAGTATAATAACAGAAAACTTCTCAAACCTAGAGAAAGATATATCTGTATACATGAAGGTTATGGAACACCTAGCAGATTTAACCCAAAGAAGATTATCTCAAGGCATTTAATAATCAAATTCCCAAATATCAAGAATGAAGAATGTATCCTAAAAGAAGCAGCAAGAAAAAAGAAACAAGCATACAATGAAACTCTAATGTGTTCAGAAGCACACTTTTCAGTGGAAACTTTAAAAGTCAGGAGAGAGTGGCATGATATATTTAAAGTGTTGAAGGAAAAACACTTTTACCCTAGAATAGTGTATCTATAAAAAATAATCTTCAAACATAAAAGAGGAATAAAGACTTTTCCAGAAAAACAAAAGCTGAAGAATTTCATCAACACCAGACCTATTCTACAAGAAATGTAAAAGGGAATAATTCAATAAGAAATAAAAGCATTTTAATGAGCAATAAGTAACCACCTGAAGGTACAAAATTCACTAGAAATAGTAAGTACACAGAATAACACAGAATATTATAACATTGTAACTGTGGTGTGTAAACTATTCTTTTCCTAAGTAGAAAGAAAAAACAATGAATCAATCAAAAATAACTACAACAACTAATCAAGACATAGACAATACAATAAGATTTAAATCAGAAAAAAAATGACAGAGCAAAGTTAAGATGTAGATGTATTAGTTTTATTATTCCTTGTTTGCTCCTCATTCAAATAGTTTTAAGTCATTATAAGCTAGAAATAATGGGTTATAAGACGATATTGGCAAGCGTCATAATAACCTCAAACCAAATAACATACAATGAATACAACAAAAATAAAAAATGAAAAAACTAAATTATATCACCAGAGAAAATTACTTTCACTAAAGAAAGACAGGAAGGAAAGAAAAAAGAGAAAATTACAAAACCAGAAAGCAGATAACAAAATGGCAAAAGTAAGTCCTTAATTATCAATAATAATATTAAATTTAAATGAACTAAACTCCTCAATCAAAAGACATAGAGTGACTGAATGCATTAAAAAACATGACCCATTGATCTGTTGCCTATAAGAAACACATGTTACCTGAGGAGACACATATAGACAGAAAATAAATGAAAGCAAATAGATATTTCATGACAATGCAAACCAAAAAAGAATGACAGTAGCTTTAATTATATCAGACAAAATAGATTTCAAGACAACAAATTTAAGAAGAAACAAAAGACTGCTATATAATGATAAAAGGGTCAATTTAGCAAGTGTATATAATAATTTTAAATATATATGCATCCAATGTTGGAGCACCCAGATACATAAGAAAATATTGTTAGAGGTAAAAAGAGAGAGGTAAACTCCAATACAACAGTAACTGGAGGCATCAACACTCAACTTTCAGTATTGGGCAGATCTTCTAGACAGGAAATAAGTAAAGAAGCATCAGACTTAATCTGCACTATCAAAAAAATGATCTAATAGATATGTATGGAGCATTTTATCCAAGAGCTGCAGAATACACATTCTTTTTATCAGAATATAGATCATTCTCAAGGATAGATCATATGGTAGGTCACAAAACAAGCCCTAAATATTTTAAAAAGTGAAATAATAGCAAGTATCTTCTTTGACCGCAATGGAATAAAACTAGAAACCAAGGAAAAGAGAAATCTTGGAAATTATACAAACACATGGAAATTAAACAACATGCCCCTGAATGACTGGTTGGTTAATGAATACATTAAGCAGAAAATAAAAAAAGTTCTGAAACAAATAATAATGAAAATACAACATACCAAATCCTATGGGATACAGCAAAGCCGTACTAAGAAGGAAGTTTGTAGCTATATGTGCCTACATAAGAAATAAGAACAACTTAAAATAAACAATCTAATGATGCATTTTAAAGAACTAGAAAAGCAAGAGCAAAATAGCAGAAGGAAAGAAAAATAACAAAGATCAGAGAAGAAATAAAATAATTTGAAATAAAGAAAATGAAATAAAGGATCAATGAAACAAAAAGTTGGTTTTCTGAAAAGTTAAATAAAACAGACAAAACTTTTGTCAGACTAACCAGGAAAACAGAGAAAACATTCAGATAAATAAAATTGGAGATGAAAAAGAGGACATTAAAACTGAAACTGCAAAAATACAAAGGATAATTAGTGGCTCCTATAAACAAGTAAATACCAATCAATTGGAAACTCTATTTAAAAATGGACTAATTCCTAGACATATGCAACCTACCAAGATTGATCCAGAAAAAAATCTAAAACCTGAACAGACCAATAACAAGTAAGAAGATGAAAGCCATAATTAAATCTCCCAGTAAAGAAAAGCCCTGGGACACCAATGCCTTCACTGTTGAATTCTACCAAACATTTAAAGAATTGATGCCAATCTTACTCAAACTTTTCTAAATAATGGCAGAGAAGGGAGTACTTCTAAAGTCGTTCTATGATGCCAGTATTACTCTGATATTAAAGCAAGACAAAGATACATTTAAAAAAAACTACCAAACTACCAGCTAATATATCTGATGAATATTGATGCTAAAGTCCTCGACTATATACTAGTAAACCAAATTTAACAATGCATTTGAGAGATTATTCACCATGAAAAGATGGGATTTATACCAGTGATGAGAGGATGGCTCAACATCTGTAAATCCATTGCCATCTGCAATAGCATGTGTAGAACTAGAGGTCATTATGTTAAGTGAAATGAGCCAGGCACAAGACAACAAACATCACATGTTCTAACTCATTTGTAGGATCTAAAAATCAAAACAATTTAACTTACTGACGTAGAGATTGTAAGGATGGTTATTAGAGCCTGGGAACGTAGTAGGGGTCTTGTGGGGAGGTGGGCATAATTAATAGGTATAAAAAAGAAAAAAATGAATAAGATTGCACAACAGGGTGACTATCATGAATAAGTTAATTGTACATTTTTAAATAACTAAAAGTATATAATTAGATTGTTTGTAACACAAATGATACATGCTGGAGGTGATAGATACCCCATTTTTCCATGATGTGATTATTTCACATTCCATGCCTTTATCAAAATATCTCATGTACCCCACAAATATATACATCTACTATATTCCCACAAAATTGAAAATTAAAAAAAATTAAATGAAAGAAAATCTATGTAAGTCACTTTTATGAG
The DNA here is from genome assembly GCF_030222135.1 of Aotus nancymaae. Lineage (NCBI taxonomy): Eukaryota > Metazoa > Chordata > Mammalia > Primates > Aotidae > Aotus > Aotus nancymaae. The sequence goes on along the minus strand of NW_026988415.1, from coordinate 56,791,830 downwards.
ACACAGAGACAGGCCTGTATTAAAAACATTAAGAATAATTTAATAATTTTACCTCCATCTGAATTAACATAATTTATTCTATGACTTGATACTAAATAATTTAAATGTTTGATTGCTGATGGGATTTTTTTCTGTCATTTTCAAAACTAGAGAGGGATTATGAATTTTTTGTTTAAAATATTGTAAATTCCTTGTGTGTGTATGTGTGTGTGTGTGTGTGTGTGTGTGTTTCCTCCAGAATTGCAAATTATTCAATTCCTCCAGGCCTAGAGACTGTCATATAGATTGTAAGCGTTGGTTGGGTTCGAGCAATAAAATTAATTCAGACCTTCCAAATCAAGCATGGGCATACATATGCCTCAACAGCTGGCCAAAGTGCCTGTGTTTTATACAGCAAATTGCTACAAACCAAGATTATGGTAACTCAATGAAGAGACTATATAGGTAAGTCAATTTTATGTCCTTGCCTCTTGGCTTTTGATTTTTGGTTCTTACGTTGCTTAAATAGGATTTTAAGGTTAATAAGTGCCTGGCCACCTCCACTGCCATCTGGGCTAGAATGTTTAATTGGCTATAAGTCTTTTTAGTTTAAGTCTCTTGGTCACAGATTCCTTCTGAAGGACATGACTGACCTGGGGCTGGTAGCACACCACTTGCACACAGATTTGGGACAAAAATAAAAGCTTGCCCATCAATACTGCCTTGGGTCTACCTTGACAAAAAAAGGGGGAATATAAACTAAAACAAATAAGATAAAATAAGATCCTAAGCCCTCCAACAGAATGGAAACCCCTCTATGCCAAAGGGAATCCCCACCAAAAAAAAATGCTGAAAAAACTAGTTCTTGCTATGATGGAAAGCCGGAGGTTGAACCCACATCCCTATACATTTTCTCCCTTGGAACCCAGGCACTACTTCTCAGCATTAACGTTAAAATAGAGATCATAAAACTGACAGAACAGACTCTTTATTACAATATATATCAAACTATTAACAGGATCTAAGACCATGCCAGGCAAGGGTTAAGTCTCCATCCAAATATAAACAGTCATATGTTACATTTGTTTGTTCAATATACATGTGTCAAAAACCTCCATAAACATTTATAGCTCCTTTGTTTAACCAGAAGACTTCAAGTATTATTAAAAACTTGGGAAAAAAAAGCCCTGAAAATCAATTACAACCAAAATGGAAGGGTATTACAAGGGTATTGTTCAGCACACCCACTGCTGTTTAACGTTAGGAAATTACTAGGTGGCTACACCATTGGACCTGTTTTTTAGGAGTCCCTGCAGTCACCTGAGAAAGACACCACTATCTACACTTGTGAAGCCCTAGTAGACCTAAAGCTGCTGTTTTGCAAATAAAAAGATAAGTAACATCTTTAATCCCTCCTACAGGTATGCAACGTTGTTAACAACTGCCATCTCTACTTTAGGCTATACCATACACAATTGGTTTAATTGGTTAATGGGTACTCTGATTCAGGTGTCAGGTAAAGTACGCTTTTGCTTTGAGAGACAAGACACAGCTGCTTCTAGGCTGACATCCATAACATAACCTCCTTTTACCTCAAAAACTATAGATGGAATCTCAAAATAAATCTCTATAGTTAGGTGCTGATATGGTTTGGCTCTGTGCCCCCATTCAAATCTCCCTTTGAATTATAATAATCCCCACGTCATGGGAGTGACCCAGTGGGAGGTAATTGAATCATGTGGGCAGGTTTTTCCCATGCTGTTCTCATTATAGTAAATAAGTTTCACAAGATCTGATGGTTTTATAAAGGGGAGTTCCCCTGCACATGTTTTCTTGCCTGCCACTATGTAAGACATGACTTTGCTCCTTGTTTTCCTTCCGCCATGATTGTGAGACCTCCCCAGCCATGTGGAACTGTGAGTCCATTAAACCTCCCTCCTTTATATATTACCCAGTCTTGGGCATGTCTTTATTGGCAGCATGAGAACAGTCTAATACAGTAAATTGATGCCAGGTAATGGGGTGTTGCTGTAAAAGTACCTGAAAATGTGGAAGTGACTTTGAACTGGGTAACAGGCAGAGCTTCGAATAGGTTGGAGGGATCAAAAGAAGACAGGAAAATGTAGGAAAGTTTGGAACTTCCTAGAGACTTGGGGGGCTCTGAAGACAGAAAGACGTGGGAAAGTTTGGAACTTCCTAGAGACTTGGGGCTCTGAAGACAGAAAGATGTGGGAAAGTTTGGAACTTCCTAGAGACTTGGGGCTCTGAAGACAGAAAGACGTGGGAAAGTTTCGAACTTCCTTGACACTTTTTGAATGGTTTTGACCAAAATGCTGATAGCGATATGGACAATGAAGTCCAGGTTGAGGTGGTCTCAGATGGAGATGAGGAACTTTTTTGAAACCAGAGCAAAGGTGATTCTTGCTATGTTTTAGCAAAGAGACTGGTGGCATTTTGCCCCTGTCCTAGTGATGTGTGAAACTTTGAACTTGAGAGAGATGATTTAGGGCATCAGGTGGAAGAAATTTCTCTTTTTTTTTCTTTATTTGAGACAGAGTTTCACTCTTGTTACCCAGGCTGGAGTGCAGTGGTGTGATCTCGGCTCACTGCAACAAAGATGGAAGAAATTTCTAAGCAGCAATGTGTTCAAGAGGTGACTTGGATGTTGTTAAAAGCCTTCAATATTATGTATTCATAAAAATATGGTTTGGAAGTAGAACTTATGTTTAATAGGGAAGCAGAGCATAGAAGTTTGGAATATTTTTACCCCAGTGATGTGATAGGAAAGAAAAACAAATTTTCTGAGGAGAAATTCAAGCCAGCTGCTGAAGTTTGCATAAGTGATGAGGAGCCAAATAATAATTGCCAAGACAATGGTGAAAATGTCTACTGCGCATGTCAGAAGTCTTCACAGTGGCCCCTCGCATCACAGACCTAGAGGCCTAGGAGGAAAAAATGGTATTGTGGGCTGGGCCCAGGGACTTGCTGCTTTGTGCAGTCTCGGGACTTGGTGCCCTGTGTCCCAGCTGTGGTTAAAAGGGGTCAATGTAGAGCTCAGGCCATTGCTTCAGAGGGTGAAATCCCCAAGGTTTGGCAGCTTCCACATTATATTGGGCTTGCAAGTGCACAGAAATCAAGAATTGGGGGTTTGGAACCTCTGCCTAGATTTCAGAAGATGTACGGAAATGCCTAGATGTATGGGCACACATGTACTGCTAGGCTGGAGCCGTCATGGATAACCTCTGCTAGGGCAGAGCAGAATGGAAATATGGGATTGGAACCCCCATAGAGAGTCCCCACTGGGTCACTGTCTATTAGAGTTGTAAGTAAAGGGCCACCATCCTCCAGACTCCAGAATGGTAGATCCACCAACAGCTTGCCCCATGCACCTGGAAAAACAACAGACACCCAATGCCACCCTACAAAAGCAACTATAAGGACTGTAACCTGCAGAGCCACAGTGGTGGAGCTACTTAGAGGGCTTAGGAGCCCATCCCTTGCACCATTATGCCCTAGATGTGAGACATGGAGTCAAACGAGATCATTATGTGGCTTTAAGATTTGACTGCCTGCTGGATTTAGGACTTGAATGGGGCCTATAGCACCATTATTTTGGCCAATTTCTCCTATTTGAAATGGGTAAATTTACCTAACACCTGTACCCCCACTGTATCTGGAAAGTAACTAACTTGCTTTTGATTTTATAGGTTCATAAGTGGAAGGGACTTACCTTGTCTCAGATGAGACTTTGGACTGTGGACTTTTGAGTTAACACTGAAATGAGCTAAGACTTTGGGGGGCTGTTGGGAAGGCATTATTGGTTTTAAATTGTGAGGACATAAGATCTGGAAAAAGTTGGGACAGAATGATATGATTTGGCTCTGTATCCCCAACCAAATCTCACCTTAAATTGTAATAATCCCCACATGTCATGAAACGGATGCAGTGGGAGGTAACTAAATCATGGGGGTGGGTTTTTCCTGTGCTGTTATCATGATAGTGAGTAAGTCTCATGAGATCTTATGATTTTATAAAGGGGAGTTCTCCTGCACATGTTCTTTTGTCTGCCACCATGTAAGATGTGACTTAGCTCCTCATTTGCCTTCCACCATGACTGTGAGGCATCCTCAGCCATGTGGAACTGTGAGTCAATTAAATTTCTCTCCTCTATAATTTACCAGTCTTAGGTATGTCTTCGTTAGCATCATGAGAACAGACTCATACAGGTGCGCATTCTTCTTCTTTGGAATTGTTATGGGCATTTGGGTCTCATGGTTAGCCATACCTATGTTACAATTGGACTGGATGATGTACTTGGGGTTTTCCCTAACTTCCAGGACATATCCTTTATATATCTAGATTCCCTCACCACCAACTGGGAAACAGTCAATGCTTGCAGACTACAAAACAGGCTTCTTGGTGGTTTTATCCTATAGCAATATTCTCTTCTCAGGCAGCAGTTGTGGACATTGAATTTCAGGTAGAATCCCTAGCATAAAGGCACAGAAATGCTAAAATAAATAAATAAATAAATAATTCTATGAAAGTATTAGTGACAAGAAAGCTATACTGATATCAAACAAAATATACTTAGGACAAAAAGTAATCAAAAATTTGTATGAAAGTATCAGTGAGAGGAAAGCTATATTAACAGCAAACAAAATACTCTTAGGACAAAAGACATTGTTAGCATTAAAGAACTTCCTGTCATAACATTGCAATGTTTATCTCACCAAGAACATATTAATTCTAAATTTTAATATACTTAATATAGTCTCAAAATAAATAAGGTGAAAATGACAATTAATAGAGAAATAGCCAAAAAATCAGTTAGTGATTTTAATACATTTTTCTCAAAAATTCATAGAAGTAGTAAAAATAAAGAAGCTTAACACAAGAATTAGAAGACTTTACATAAATAATGCATATGTAATGCTGAATTCAACAGCAGATTACATATTTTTTGAAGGACTAAGAAATAGGTAAGGAGATTTTAGATTGCCTATATGTAGATACTTGATTTATGACCAATAAAGCACTTAAAGCAGTGGGGATAGAACAGTCTTTTCAATGAATTGTGCTGAGAAATCTGGTTAAATATATAGAAGAAAATGAAATTGGATATCATTATCACACTATACACAAATATCAATTTCAGTTCTGTTAATACACAATAGTGAAAGGTAAAACTGTAAAGCCTTAGAATAAATTAAAGGAAAATATTATATTGAATTTAGAGTAGGGTAAGAGTTCCTAAACAAAACATGCAAAACATTCATCATAAAGGAAAACATGGTTGAACATGACTGGAGAAAAACGAATAACCTCTGTTCACCAAATGACAGCAAAAGAGAATGAAAACACAAGCCATGAAGTGAATGAATATATCTTAAAACATTATGACCAAACAAGGACTAGTTTAGAAATAAATAAAGTACTCTTCCCAATCAACCAAACAGAGAGAAAAAGATAGAGAACCTAGTACAAAAATAGCAAAAGACTTCAACATATATGTTATGAAAGAAAAAAACCAAATAATGTATAAAATTAAATTATAAAATTATTCTTAAATTTATTAGTAGACAAGGCACAATAGCTGACACCTGTATTCCAGCGTTTTGGAAGGCTGAGGTGAAAGGATCCCTTGAGCCCAGTAGTTTGAAACCAGCCTGGATAACAGTGAGACTCCTCCCTCTACAAAAAAATCAAAAAGAAAAATTAGATGGATGTGGTGGAATGTGCTTGGAGTTCCACCTAGCTATGCAGTTGGTGGAGATGGGAGGATTACTTGAGACCAAGGGGTCAAGGCTGCGGTCAGCTGTGATTGTGCCATTGCACAACATCCTGGACAACAGAGTAAAACCCTGTCTCAAATAAATAAATAAATAAATAAAAGTAAATTTTAAACTGTCAGTAGTATTCAGGGAAATGCAAATTCAAACCAAAATGAGATAGCTGTGTATACCCCACATGTTTGCTGGCTAGCAAAATAAATTTTAAAAGTGAATAAATACAAAAATAAATAAAAATAACAGTACCGTATATTAAGTAATAAGGATGTAGGGAAACACAATCTCTTGTAATCTGCTGGTAGGAATTTAAATTTCTATGAACACCTGCCAATAAATAATGGGTATTTTCCAGAAAATTTGAGGATATGTATATCCTAATAACAGTCAGTTTAACTGCAAGTTACACACATAGAAAAACTCATGAACATTAATGTGAGACTACTGTTACAAAAATATTCTTAGATATGTTCTTTGTAATTATCAAAAACTGTACATTTGAAATATTAAACTATAGTGGTATTCTAAATTTTGATAATTGACCCTAGGGAATATTATGCAAAAGTAAAAATGCATGCACTACAGCTATGCAAAACAATATGGATAAATATTATAAACGTAATATGGAGTGAAAAATCAAGACACAGAAGAATGTAAGCAATTCTATTACACTTATGTAAATTTCAGTAGCCAGCAAAACATAAGCGGTAGTATGTAGGAATGCAAATGCAGTTGGTAAAACTACCAAGAAATGTGAGAAACAATAGCATCATAAAAGCCAGGACTCCGTGAAAAAAAGCAGGTTCTCTCTGATGTTTACAGGTGTTTATGAATGTATTTTAAACTCTCAGTATACATTTTATGTACATTTTCTCTAAGTACGTGTTATTCCACAATTTAATTTTTTCCCCATTTTCATAAAGGAAGGAGTAATTAACTTGGTCAAATACACAGAGTAAGATGAGGGCTGAGAACTGACATTTGAACTTAGTGTTGTGGATGCAACTCAATATATGTCAGTTTGAGAATGGAGACCACTCTTTATGTTTCTTTTATAATAATTTTGCTACACACATTGGAGCTAAAGAGAACTATACCAATACCAATCTCTGCTTTTTATCAGCTGAATGACATTAAATATTTATGCATTCTCCATCTCAGTTTATTTGCTTATAAAATGGAAGCACAATACTCGCCTGACTGTACTGTAAGTATTGAATAAACTGATGGAGTAAAAATTATGTATAATGTGTGACATTCATATAGAAGGCACTCAGTTAATGTTTAATGTCCTACAACCCAGTTCAGTAAGCAGGTGATTAATAAACATATGTGGATTTTTCACTTTTACTTGACAGAAAGTAAAAATTATCAACAAAAATATTTATAGGAGAATTTACATGTTCTCTAGACTGATGTTAAGTGCACCTTCAGAATTAGTTATTTTTAAAATTTATACTTAATATTTCTACATGTTTATGGGGTACATGTGATGTTCTGTTATATTTACAGTATCCTACACATTGAATATTTATTATTTGTATATATTGGGAACATTTAAAATCTTCTATTTTAGCTGTTTTGAAATTGACCATACATTATTGTTAATTATATCTATTATGCTATCAAACATTATAGCTTATTCTATCTAACTGTATGTTTGTATCCATTAACCAATCTCTCTTCATCCCCCCAACCCAAATACACTTTCCATCTTCTGTTATCTATCATTCTTCTATCTTAATGAGATAAATTTTTAGAGCTCTCTCACATGAATGAGAACATGTGATATTTGTCATTCTGTGACTTGCTTATTTCATAATGATTTGCAGTTTCATTCATGTCGCTGCAAATTATATGCTTTCATTCTTTTTATGACCAAATAGTATTGCGTTGTGTACACATACTACATTTTCTTTATGCATTCATCCATTGATGGACACGGGTTGATTCCATATTTTTGCTATTCTGAATGGTGCTGCAATAAATGTGAGGGTGCATTATTCTTTTGATATACTAATTTCCTTTGCTTTGGAAAAATGCTCAGTAATGGGATTGCTGGGTTAGTTTTGTGAGAAATCTTCATACTGTTTTTCATTATGGCTTTACGAATTCAATTTCCACCAACAGTCAGGCAATCTTTTTTAATCAGATGCTTCAAAATCCTACCACTTATGTCAACAACATCTACAAGATATGGGCATTCTTCAGCTATTAAACTCAAGCTCTAAATCTATGAAAGTAGACAGAATAAGGTCTGCAAAACTCTCTCATTCAGTCTAAACTTCTGTACTAAGAGATGACCAAACCCTAGTGTGGCTTCTAATAGAATAAGAAAATGCCCCTAAGATCATCCCAGACCCCTACTAAAAACAGATCTATTATACAACATGGTTACTATAGTTAAAAACATTGTACTGTGCACTTGAACATTGATGAGAGTAGATTTGAAGTGTTCTCACATTCCTGGTAAGTATGTGAGGTAATGCATATGTTAATTGGCTTGATTTAGTCATTCCACAATGTATATGTATTTCAAAACACCATGTTGTACACTATAAATATATACAATTTGTATTCATCAATTTAATAAATTAAAAATAGGAAAAAAACAAAGCCTGCCCTAGAAAGCTCAGTGCTGCAGGAGAACTTACTGTTTGTTCAATTCCATACCTGGTGATAGGCCTCCTACCTCCTTTTCTAAGAAGAGTTACCAAAAAGGGCTTACAGTTATAAATCTTTACTCTGCCTCCTTGAGATGTATACACATGTCCTAAGATTCTGGAGTGTCTTTCACAATGATTTCAAAACCAATCCTTTCAAATGTAATAATTCAGAAGGATAAGGCCTCTGTCAGTCAGTCTCTTTGCCAGGATAGAATCTTAACTTTGCTTGTTGCCAGCAAGCAGACACAGCTGGCTTCATCATATTTACACTGGGTAACCCTTTCTAATTTTTCACTTAATCCCCCATTCACTCTCCCTCCCTTCTCTCTCATTCTTCTTTTAAAATTTCCAGTCAACCTGAACAAATCTGAGTAGAGCTCAGCTCTTTTTCTACTGTCAGTAATTGCTGAGTAAAATCTATTTTCACTGCTTTAACTAATGTCCAACTTCGTTTATCTTTGAAAAAAACAAGAAAATTTCCCAACCATCTATTGTCTTAGTAGAAATAGTCCTAGCAGTAACAAGTAGCAAAATCACATATTTCTTTAAATATTGCAATATTCGCAATAGCAGCAAAAAATCAAGTATTTCGTTCAGTAATAATACCAGTAAAACAAAAGAAGACATTCATTAAGTACCTATCACTTAATGAATATGTTGTGGATGTGGAGAAGATGAGACAAGAACATAGGAGTAGCACCCAGTAGCGGAAGGAAAGTGAGAAAAGCCAAAAGGAAAAGTAGTAGAAATCTTACCAAGTTACTTTGGATAAGGCAAAACATCTAAAGGTATAACTCTCTGCTTTGGCTCTAAGCATAAGTGAAATACAAATGGAACCTCAAAATAATGCTTCTCCAAAAGTAGAACATAACAAAAAACAAACCCATGGTTGAAAATAACAAACTCAATAATAATTATGTATGTGGAGGGGTTTTCCATTTTTGTATAGATAAAAAAACTGAAAGTGCCAGTTAAAAAGAGAGTTTGAAGGTAGAACTGAAGAAATTCTGCGGTCATATGGAAATAAGATAGGTTAAACTGTATCGTTTTTCTCATAATAGCAGAGCAAAAGGATATCCTTTGAAATTTAATATGCATGCAAAACATATAAATGAAATTTTTATTTTACAAATACAGTATTAATCTTCTGCAGTATACTACCACAAAAAGAGAACATGGAAAAATACTACATTCAAGAAAGTTTTTGATGACTCAGTAGATGCCAGAAACATTAACTTTCTATAGGAAACTTGTTGAAGTTGACAACCATATTTATTGCTCAGTGACCAAAAAAAATGGCTATTAAGCTTTACCAATTATTTGTTTGATTAGTATGTCATGGCTTACTCACAGACACACTGAAGTTGTCCTAACCCACAGGGTTGCTATTACAAACTATCACAGCCTGGGTGACTTAAACAATAGAAATGAACTGAGAAGTCTCACAATTTTGGAGGCATAAAGTGCAAAATGAAAGCACGTGCAGGTTGGTTCCTTCTGAGGGATATAAAGGAAAGATACCTTTCTGTTGATGACTTTCTCTTTGGCTTTCAGATTGTTTTCATTTCTATGTCTCTTCACATGGTCTTCCTTCTATGCAGGTTTCTGTGTTCAAATTTCTTCTTTTTTAAGCCTGTCAATCATATTGAATTAGGTCCCACCCAGTGACTTTAACTTGATTATCCCTGTGAAGACCCAATGTTCAAATAAAATGACATCTTGAGGTACTGGGGTCGGGGGGTAGGATTTCAACAAATAAGTTGAAGGGAAACACAATTTAATCTATAACATCCACCAATATAGTAACTGATATAGTAATCCTTTTGAATATTTTTCCTTAAAATGGGAAAGCTTCATTTTACAATTGAAATACTGAAAGTGTTATTTCTTACTATTTTCAAAGTAGCATTTTCTTTATTTTTTTTTGTGTTCATATGTGTGTATGTGTGTGTGTAAGGAGGTCAGAGAACAGAATCACTTTACTGCACTGCATTGTGAAAGGCTTCATTGTTTCTTATTATCATTTCAAAATCAATATTATTGGAATGAAATTTTCCATTCTCCTTTGTCAATACTTATCTTTGACACAGGGTATGTTATTTTGATCCTGATATTTAGCTCCCTGAATATATTTGCCTTTCATTATTGTGTTCTTTTATTGTATAAATTTAAAATTACAGAACAAATCATACTCCAGCAGACTCTGTATAACAAATTATGAAATAAAAAGAAACTTTAAATAGTACTCATATTTTTGTGAATAATATCTGGCTTCTAATAGATAGGAAGCCCTACTATCCTGAAGAGATATTAGTAGAACAGAGAGTTTTTTATTCAAATAGTTCTATTTAATACAGCAGATGGCAATGTTACTGAAATTGAAACAAGTGCAAAAGTAATACAGAGCATCATAGGCACAGATTTCTTTCTTTCTCATAATTTATTTGAATAAATATATTAAAATTGAATTTACTTGATTGTATTATACATCTGTCAATTCAGCTTTCTGTTTAGATAATGGAAAAAATGCTGCTGTTAATTGTTGAAATTAATTGGAAGAATTTTCCTAAAATTTGGCTTTTCAAATTTGGAGGTGACATATGTACATCACAAATATCATTCTAGGCCTGAAAAATTGTGTCACTTTAATAGTAGAAACACAATTTCTAACGAATTCTATACATATTCAATTCAAGCCTGAAATCCATTTTTATTTTCAAGTTAAAAGTAAAATGCCTACTAATTCACATGTGATTGAGCTCATTTATTATTTATAATTATGACATTGGTATGTGTTTCAATGTCCATTGGGTCAGGAAGTTTGTTTATCACTGGAAAGTTTATCTACAGAGTTTATTGCTGATTAAATTACATCATTGAATTATAATTCACTACAGTTTCACCTCACATTAAAAGCATTGGTTGATTAACTGAAGGCATGCCAATATCTTTATATGCTGTGTGTATGTCCTTGTGTAGATATGACTCTGTGGGCCCTGGGAACCTAAGAAGTACCAGACTAAAGTTGGCAAATATGCAAATGACTGTCAGACCCATAAGGGTGTGGCAAAAAATAAAGAGTGATCTTACTGTTGGACAAAGGGAGAGGTCAGGAGTGTGGAAAAATAAGAAAGACTAAATTCATGAAATTAAAAGTGTCATAAATAAAGCTCTGAATCTTCAGAATATTTGAGTAGAGGCAAACGAAGAAACCTGAATTATTTTTTCTCTTGGGAATAATTGAAAAATGAAATACTGAATCTGTGTTTTGAGCTGCATGTCCGGTCGTGGGTAAATTTTAAAAGTAAAAGGGAATATTTGTTCATTCTCGTGCCAGTTATTTTGTTAGACACCTTAATAAAGTATTTCCTTCATCCTCTAAAAATTCCTGTGAGGCAAATGTTATTATCTTAATTTTACAGAAAATAATGGCAAGTTTTAAGGAGACTAAATGATAGGTACAAAGCTATATAATTAATACTCAGTGACATAAAAAATCAAATCTTGGTACCATTATATTAATTAGGATCCAAGTTCAGAAGCTGTAACGAATACTGAAAGAATCATGACTTAAAGCAGGATGGAAATTTAAAGAATAGTCTGAACGTGAACAGTACAGAGATAATATGGTTGTTTTACTTTGTCAGGGCCACTACTACCTTGATGCTCTGTCATTTTCAATTGTGACTTTCATTTCGTAGTTTAAGACTTCTGCTTTAGCTCCATTCTTTATGGTTGTATTCTAGCCAATGGGAAGGAGAAAAGGGGAAATGGAGAGTAATCCCCTTCTCTTTAAGGATACTACTCTGAAGTTGTACATATCACTTCAATTTACCTGGCTGCCTCTACTGCAATGGAGGATTACAAATAGTTATAGCTGATGGCCAAGAGTCCAGTTAAAATATGAGGACTTTATTACAAAAGAGAGAAAAATAGAATGGATACTGGGAGATAGCTAGCAGACCCCATGGTCTGTGGTCATTTTGTTCTTGTTAATTTTTGTTGTTGTTAATTTTTGTTGTTAATTTTAAATACTGAGAGGACTTTTTTTGTTGTTAAAAAAAAAAAATGTCCTCTCAGTATTTGGAATCAACGCCTTTCCCTCTATGTGTCAACATTATTGTTCTTTCCCTTTACTCAGTATCATAAGTGAGGATGATAGTTCCAGGACTAGGTAGTTTTTTCTTCTTGACTACCATGGGACAATCTGGATACTTCTAAAAGAAGTTTGACATAATGGGGAAAAGTTTCCTAGAATCTTTTGTCTACAACTTTAGAAGCTTGTGTTTCAGTTTTCAAGGGTGGTCTTCTTAAGTCTAATTGGTCACAGTCTTGTTTGCTTCCTACACTAAGGGCAGTACACCGTAATAAAATATGAGAATGTTAAGAGATAAGAGTGTTATGTCTTTTGCAAAGTGGAGGAAAGACAATTGTCAAATAGAATATATAGAAAGAAACTTTCTCTTCATCAGAGGTGCTTTCTCAGAAAGCTCAACATCAGAAAATAGCACATTTTGAAGATATAATTCTCTAAACTGGTAAATTTAAAACGATCTAAGTAGGCATTACTCTTGGAAAGCCTTCATATACTGCAGGGGTTCTGTACATGGCAATAATAATCATCAGACCAGGTTGTGAGATATGACTAGGTTAATGTTTGGTGTTCTCACAAGAGTGTATTCTTCATAGTGATGGTTCTCAAAAGCTTATTTTAGTCTAGATGCCAAACATTTTGGGAAGAAAAATGGATATAGACAGTGAAATATTCTATCTCTTCTTCAAGTATACCAAGAAATAGTCTTGGCATGATTCCTTTGAGGATTTCTCAGGTTATTTGAAATTAAGTAACAATGCTGAATTTTTTTCAAAACCTTCTGTTAAAGAGATAATTGGAATACCTGCTCTACAAAGGGAATAAAGGGTCAAAGTTATTAGCATTGAATTTTATGTCCTATGACTATGTTGATATGGGAGTAAACAGCAGGGTCTGTATTATAGGGAGTGGATCTAGTTGACAAGAAGATGAACCAGAGCAGTGAATGGTCAATATTGAGGCATTGTAACACTGTATCAGGAATTAAGTGAAGGAAGGCAGGAATTTATTGGCTGATAAAAATATTAATACTAAAGCACACGTGAGATAATACCAGAGAATACAACTGGGATACAAAGTCATAAAATGAAAGCATTTGCTTTGCTTTGTTTGGTGCTGAATTATTGGCCTAGATATCATTAGCTTTTCCTGGATTAGGTGAACTATTAAAATCTAAATTTATGTTTGTAGATGAAATAGACCAAACAGTGAAGGTTAGAGGGGACATGAGAACAGAGAGCCAAGCAGGTTATTTACTTAACTCTTTTATATATTCATAAAGGTATTTTTAAGTAAAATGCTATGTTTTTAATTGCAAATTTTGTGCATTGTCAGTGGGAATGTAAAATGATACAACTTCTCTGGAAAACTGTATGACAGTTCTTTAAAAAATTAAAATTAGAATTAGCATATAATCTAGCAAATTTACTTCTGATTATATACCCCAAATAACTGAAATCAGGAATTTAAATGGATATGTTCACACCCATGTTCATAGAAACAAGGTTCAAATAGCTAAAAAGTGTCAGCAATTAAAATATCCCTTGATGGATGAATGGACAAACAAAATACAGTATATGTACATAATGGAATAATATTTAGCCTTAAAAAAGGAAATTCTGACACATGCTACATTATAAACTTTGAAGACACTAAGCAAGGCAGTCACAAAAAGACAAATAGTGGGAAATTTTACTCATATGATATTTGTACAGTAGTCAAATTCATAGAGATAGATGGTAGAATGGTGGTTGTCAGAGACTGGATGAAGGCAGACATGGTGAACTGATGTTTAATTGGTAAAGAGTTTCAGACTGGGAAGATGAAATCAGTTCTGGAGGTGGATGGTGGCAATTTTTCCACAACAATGTAAATTTACTTCATGCCACTAAACTATATACCTAAAAATTGTTAAAATGGAAAATTTTATATTATGAACATTTTATAACAATGAAAAAAGACTTTTTGAAAAATTCCTCTTAGTATTTTTAGTTGCTTTAATACAGGATGAAACCATTCATTACAATTGTGTAATTTCATGTTTTGAGTTAAAATATTGATGATATTATGTTGTTAATGCCAAAAGAATGTTAACTTTCCTCAAAAAGATAAGTGGACAAACTAATGCTTATTTAATGCCAATTCTAATGGGAAAAGTATGATTGACAACAGAATCTTCATCTGCTGTGTAAATCTGCCAACCCTGACACATGTCAACAACTATTTGCAAGAACTAAGACTAATGATTGCAAATATACTCTATTGGCCCATTTTCTTACCAAAAATGTAGAGATCTGGCAGACTAAGATGACACTGAAAGCAAAAAGTTGATTGCCATATGTATATAAAGCAAAGTCACCTTGTTGCATTCCGCATTTGGACACTTTCAGAGCTAAAATGCAAAATACCTTCTATGTGTAACTAATCCTGAGAATGAAAGTGTGAGGTTTGATAATTAACTTGATAACCGGTTAGTAAAATTAAAGTGCATGTAAAACTGCAATCAATTTGAAGCCAAACTATACCTCCAAAACCTCTGTTGGTTCCTAATAATAAGAATCTGAGGAATCATTGAAAAACAGCTTCAGACATATGTTTTTAATTTTTAATTTTAAAATAGCAGTATTGCTTTTATTAACATTATAGTTATAGTTTCCATGGATACAAATCTTTGTATACTGAAAGTAAAAAACTCTGTTAGAAGAGAGTAATCATGTTTATTAGAATACTGAATTCCAGCCTATTTTTCAGGTTTGTCTTCCATCTTCTCTAGAGTATTACTTTTTCTCTTTGGTCTCTGCTTTGTACATCTTCCATGTATATTTGACTTCCTTGTTCTTATATACATACTTTTCTCTTTTCTTTTTTAATTTTTTATATCCACACGTTTTGGGGTAACAGGTGGTATTTGGTTACATGTGTAAGTTCTTTAGTGATGATTTGTGAGATTTTTGTGCACACATCACCCAAGCAGTATGCACTGAACCCAATTTGTAGTCTTATTTCTTACTCCTTTCCCACCCTTTCCCACTGAGTCCTCAAAGTCCACTGTGTCATTCTTATGCCCTTGCATCTTCATAGTTTAGTTCCCACTTATAAGTGAGAACATATGATGTTTGATTTTCCATTCCTGAGTTACTGCACTTAGAGTAATAGTCTCCAATTCCAACCAGGTTGATGCAAAAGCTATTAATTCATTGCTTGCTATGGCTGATTAGCATTCATTTATTCTTTATCCACTGTTTGATTGATAGATTGATGGGCATTTGGGTTGATTTCACATTTTTGCAGTTGCAAATTGTGCTGCTATAAACATGCATGTGCAATATCTTTTTTGTATGACTTCTTTTCCTCTGGGTAGATAACCAGTAGTGGGATTGCTAGATCAAATGGTAGTTCTACTTTTAGTTGTTTAAGGAATCTCCACACTGTTTTCTATAGTGGTTATACTAGTTTACATTTCCATCAGCAATGTAGAAGTATTCCCTTTTCACTGCATCAACACCAACATCTATTTTTTATTTGTTTTTTATTATGGCGATTCTTGCAGGAGTATGGTGGTATCACATTGTAATTTTGACTTGCATTTCCCTGATCATTAGTGATGTTGAGCATTTTTTTCATGTGTTTGTTGGCCGTTTGTATTATCTTCTTTTTAGAATGGTCTATTCATGTCCTTAGCAAAATTTTTTGATGAAATTGTTTGTTTTTATTTCTTGCTAATTCATTTGATTTTGTTGTAGATTCTGGATATTAGTTTTTTGTCATATGTATAAATTGTGAAGTATTTCTCCCACTGTGTTAGTTGTCTATTTATTGTGCTGACCGTTCCTTTTGCTGTACAAAAGCTCTTTAGTTTAATTAAATCCCACCTATTTATTTTGTTTTTATTAGATCTGCTTTAAGGTTCTTGGTCATTAAATCCTTGCCTAAGCTGATGTGTAGAGGGTTTTCACCAATTTTATCTTCTAGAACGGTTATGGTTTCAGGTCTTAGATTTAAGTCCTTGATCCATCTTGAGTTGATTTTTTATAAGGTGAGAGAGGAGGATCCAGTTTAATTCTCCTACATGTGGGATGCCAATTATCCCAGCACCATTTGCTGAATAGGGTGTCCTTTCCCCACCGAAATCTCATCTTGTAGCTCCCATAATTCCCACATGTTGTGGGAAGGACCTGGTGGGAGATGATTGAATCATGGGGGAAGGTCTTTTCCATGCTTTTCTGATGATACTGAATGGGTCTCATGAGATCTGATGGTGTTAAAAACAGGAGTTTCTCTGCATAAGCCCTCTCCTTGCCTGTCACCATTCGTGTGAAATGTGACTTACTCCTCCTTGCCTTCTGCCATGATTGTTAGGCCTCCCTAGCCACATGCAATTTTGATTCCAAATAAACCTCTTTCTTTTGTAAATTGCCCAGTTGGGTGTATCTTTATCAGCAGGGTGAAAACAGACTAATCTACCCACTTTATGTTTTTATTTGCTTTGTTGAAGATCAGTTGGCTATAAGTATTTGGCTTTATTTCTGGGTTCTCTATTCTGTTTCATTAGTGTATGTTCCTATTTTTATACCAGTACCATGCTGTTTTGGCCACTATGGTCTTATAGTATAGTTTGAAATCAGGTAATGTAATGCCTCCAGATTTGTTCTTTTTGCTTAGTCTTGCTTTGACTGTGTGGGCTCTTTTTTGGTTCCATGACATGCCTAGGACCCTCATATAACATGATTTGTTGGCCTAGACAAAAATTTCTTGAAATCCCAAATCTCCAAAAAGTTTTAGAGTTTCTTTTAGTCTAATATGTTATTTTCAAACTAAGACATCATAAGCATGAAGAAGCTAGCAAAATTTAGAGTTTTTTAATCATAAGCACATAATAACCATTGAGTATTATAACTGCTAACCTCTTGCTCTTGATTTCCCATCACGTGATGGATAAGATGTGATAGCAATAGGTCATTATTCTAATAATAGGCCATGCATTTTGTATATTCAGATGTTTATTTAATTTCCCACACTAAAATATAATTGAGACTCTTATGCAATAAAATTGGAAAAGCTTGTAAATTTCAGGAAATATTCCAAATATTAATATAAATAGTACTTCTCAGGTTAAATTATGTATAAACTAGGTCTTTAATGTCCATGCATAATAAATAATGAAATTTCAAAAAGTGAATTTAATTAAATCAAGTGCACTTGATAAGTTACTTATATGGTAATAACAAATGTGAAAATAATTGTTCAAATATAGAAACTTTACCTTAATCAAATTTTATATGTACCTAGTATATTTTAACTTTATATTTGTTTGTTGTATTAGAGGTATGTATTTTAATTTTTTAATAAATGTGATTATAACATGTGTAAACTAGTCATTGTAAGAATTAGAATAGGTCACAAATAATGTAGTCATTGAGCTTGTTTACTTTACAGTGTTAAGCATGATAGAATTTTATATCTCAGATGATATTATGACCTTGAATTTGCATAGTGTCTTTCCTGCAAAAATCACAAAGCATTTTTGTATCAGTCACAACTAGCTGAGGTAGAGAGTTAGAACTTCATTTTACAGTTGGAAAAATATGAAGTTCAAAAAGGTTAAATGACTTGTTCAAAGTTTCAAAACAAAGCAGTTAAGATCTAGAGTGTAAATCCTAGTAAGATTATTTATATTTATTATTTTTCCTTTTTTTGTCTAAAATACACATAACAAAATTTGCCATCTTAATAATTTGTATGTGTACAGTTTGGTACTAATGGGATTGAATTTGCATACATATGACAGAAATGACTAGTTTAGAATATGACTGCTTTCTCACTCTAACCTATCATGAAATTTATATACTCTGTGCATTTTTCATGTTATAGTTCTGATATTGGGCTTTGTTTTATAGTACTTCATCTGAGGTCATTGAATTGTATATGATTTAGAGCTGTACAAGATTGTCATTTTCTCACTTGTTTTATAATGTTACTTTTTAGTAAGGGCTAGAACACAGTAGTTAAATAGTTTAGTTGTCTTTATTACCTTGGGTTACCTTGCAAGTGGTCATCCTCTTCCTGTTAGGTTTTGAGCTTTCCTCACTTCTTCCCCTTGTTTATGTCTGTGTATTTTGTAACACTCACTTTATTTATTGCCTCTTTCAGGAAGCTTCCCCTCACAATTTGCCCTTGCATTAGTCTGAGTTGAATGTGTGACATTACATATGCTGCCACAGTAATGGATACAGTGCTCCATATTGCAACAGTTCCTTTACTTGACTGTACCATTGCTAGCACAGAATATAAACTCTTTAACATAAAAAACTACATTTTATTAGCATTTGTATCCCAACCACAAACTATAGTGCCATGTACATACAGATAGATGCTCAGTCAATGAATATTCAATGGATATATAAGTGAATGTGTGATGAATTCTTCTTCACAGCATCTATTATATTTCTATTTGTTCAGTATTTTTCTTTGCTAAATTGTAAACTCTAAAAAGCAGAACTGTATCTGTTTTGGTCATGATTTTCACCTCAGCACCTAGGTACATCATAAACTCCCAATAAATGTGGAACAAATGACTAAATGGATGTATGCTCATCTCTCTAAATTCTGTAACACAGAAAATTGAATTACAATGACAGCAGTTATAAAAGGTTGTGTTACCAGAGATCATTATGGGTGACCCTATCCCCCAACAGAAAGTAAGTATGGCATTTTTCTGATTTATTGGTACAAGAGTCATTATTTAGGCAGCCCTCCACTAATTATATGATCTCAGGCCTTTTCTGTACATGCACTTCTATCTGATTTTCAACATCAAAGATTAGAAAATATTGCCTGCCAAGTTATGGAAAACTCTGACTCACAGTAATTGGATGTGAAAAAAGTTTTAAAAGATCTTACAGACGTGAGATCCTGGAAAGCAGGTCCACTCTGTAATAACTCTTTTGTAATAACTTACATCTTATCTCTAAGAACTAATTCTATGTCCTATTTCTAAAGTACTTTACTTTCAAATAAATAGAAATTTATGCTGCTGTGGAGAGCAATAAAGAATGAAAATATATGTGTATATATATATATATATATATATATATTCCCAGGGGCATTTGTATTTTAATGAAGAGCAGTTGAAAATGAAAATAACCTGCTACCCAAAAGCTTTTATTATGAAATATGGAATATCAGGTAATATAATGATTGAGATTACTTAAGGGTGACCTTATTTAGGAGTTGGCAGGAACCCATATGAGATTATTGTCAAGGTTTGTAGTAGATCATCATGTTCTATTTTTTTTTTTTAATTGAGATGGAGTTTCACTCTTGCTGCCCAGACTGGAGTGCAATGTCACAATCTCGGCTCACCACAACCTCCGCCTCGCAGGTTCAAGCAATTCTCCTGCCTCAGCCTCCTGAGTAGCTGGAATTACAGGCACACACCACCACACCTGGCTAATTTTGTATTTTGAGTAGAGATGGTATTTCACCATATTGGCCAGGTTGGTCTTGAACTTCTGACCTCGTGATCTGTCTGCCTCATCCTCCCAAAGTGCTGGGATTACAGGCATGAGCCACCGCACTTGGCCTATCATGTTCTTAAATATCTCTTACAGTTAGTGTCTTTTCTTTACGTAACATGTTAGAAGTAGCTATCCTGCAATGCTTTTTGGCATTATGTGCCCCCAACTGAAATGAAAATGTAACAAATAAGACACTTCAAGAAAATGAAAGGAAAACAAAACACAAGAGGAATCCCAGGCAAGAAAAAATAATAAGGTTAGACAGCAGTAGAACCAAAACTGAAAAACCCGCTTAGAAGGGTAATGCTACATAGAACAACAATTCCGCAGTTCAATCAAAAGACCACTTTTATTAGATACAACATACAGTTCTTGTATTCATTTAGTCAGCATAAAGGGGTGAGCCACAGTTGGAAATTACATATATAACTAAAAATATGAATGAAAACACTTTTATCAAAATATAATCTGGATCTTTAATAAGCTGAATCAGAATCCAAAAATATCCCATTGGATATTTTAGTAAAAACAGATAGCTAATTCTCACTATTCTTTGATACTAAGTCATGAGGTTTCTCAATGGAATAAGGAAGAAATTGTTTCTCCAAATTTATATCATTTTAGGAAGTAAGCCAATGCTCTCCTACAAGGCATTATTGGCCAAGAGCAAAGACTGTCCTAGAATGCAGTTTCTTCAATTACAATAACAATGTAAATAACAAAGTTGAAAGAAGACTCAGAACCTATCCAGTTTGTATATATTTCTGATGAACAATGTGATGATTTGATATATGTATACATTATAAAACGATTATCACAATCAAGTTAGTTAACACATCCATCACCTCACATAATTACTGTGTGTATATTCATGTGTGTGTGTGCTTGTGTGTGTGCTGAGAACACTTAAAATCTATTCTCTTACCAAATTTCAAGTATACAGTACAGTGTTATTCACCATAATCACTATGTTGTATGTTACATCCCCAGAAATTATTTATTTTATAACTGAAAGTTTCTATGCTTTGACCAATACATTCCCATGTTCCCACCCCTAGCTCCTGGAAATGATAATTCTATTCTGTTTATATGAGTTAGACTTTTTAAGATTCTACATATAAATGAGATCATGTAGTATTTATCTTTCTTCGAATGGCTTATTTCACTTAGTCTAGTACCCTCCAAGTTCATCCGTGTTGTCACAAATGGCAGAATTTTCTTCCTTTTAATAGATGAACAATACTCCATTTTGTACATACACTACCTTCAGCATTAGTTTGTTGATGGACACTTAGGTTGTTTCTGTGTCTTGGCTATCATGAATAATGTTGCAAGAAATATGAAAGTGTAAATATCTACTTAAGATACTGATGATGTTTTCTTTATATGTATGGCCAGAAGTGGAATTGGTGGACCATACAGTAGTCCTATTTTTAATTTTTAAAGCAATATCCATGTTGTTCTCATAATGGCTGTACAAATTTACTTTCCCAGCAACAGTGTACAAGGGTGTCCTTTTTTCCATGTCCTCACCAACACTTGTTCAAACTCTTGTACTTTTGATAATTGCCATTCTAATATGTGTGAGGTGATATCTCATTGCACTTTTGATTTGTATTTTTCTGATTATGTTAATCCCCTTTTCATGCATTTGTAGGCTATTTGCATGTCTTCTTTGAAAGATGTCAAAACATTTATTTGGGCCTTATACCCATTTTTAATTGGATTTTATTTTTATATTGTTGTTATTATTTCTGTTGAGTTGTATAAATTCCAGGTATATTTTGATATTAGTCTTTATTAGATATATTTTTCATTTTGTTGATTGTTTTATTTGCTGTAAGAAAGATTTCCAGTTTTATGTAGCACTACATTTTTTTTTTGCTTGAGTTATATGCATTTATTTTTTCCCCATTCAGCCACTGTATGTCTTTTTATTAAATAATTTAATCCATTTATATTTAAAGTAATACTTGAAAGGCAGTGACTTACTATTGCCAGTTTTCTCATTGTTCTTTGACTGTTTTTTAGTTTGTAATTTTTTTTTCCTTCTCTCTTCCAGACTTTCCTGGTGATTTAATGGCTTTTTTAGTGGTATGATATGATCTTTTTCTTAATCTTTTATATATCTACTGCACGTTTTTCTTTTCTGGTTACCATGAGTCCTGCATAAAACATTGTTCTCAATAAACTAGGTGTTGATGGAATATATTCCAAAATAATAAAAGCTATTTATGACAAACCCACAGCCAATATCATACTGAATGGGCAAAAACTAGAAGCATTCCCTTTGAAATCTGGCACTAGACAAGGATGCCCTCTCTCACCACTCCTATTCAATATAGTACTGGAAGTTCTAGCCAGAGCAATCGGGCAAGAAAAAGAAATGAATGATATTCAAATAGGAAAGGAGGAAGTCAAATTGTCTCTATATGCAGATGACATGATTAAATATTTAGAAGACCACATTGTTTCAGCCCCATATCTCCTGAAACTAATAAGCAACTTCAGCAGAGTCTCAGGATGTAAAATCAACGTGCAAAAATCACAAGCATTCCTAAACACCAATAACAGACTTAGAGAGCCAAATCAAGAATGAACTGCCATTTACAATTGCTACAAAGAGAATAAAATACCTAGGAATACAACTAACAAAGGATATAAAGGACCTCTTCAAGGAGAACTACAAACCAGTCCTCAAGGAAATAAGAGAGGACACAAACAAATGGAAAAACATTCCATGCTCATGGTTAGGAAGAATAATATTGTGAAAATGGCTATATTGCCCAAAGTAATTTATAGATTCAATGCTATCCCCATCAAGCTACCTATGACCCTCTTCACAGAACTGGAAAAAACCACCTTAAACTTCATATGGAACCAAAAGAGAGCCCATATAGCCAAGTCAATTCTAACCAAAAAGAACAAAGCTTGAGGCATGACACTACCTGACTTCAAACTATACTACAAGGCTGCAGTAATCAAAACAGCATGGTACTAGTACAAAAACTGAGATATAGACAAATGGAATAGAACAGAGGCCTTGGAGGCAACACCACACATCTACAACCATCCGATCTTTGACAAACCTGAAAAAAACAAGCAATGGGGAAAGGATTCCCTGTTTAATAAATGGTGTTGGGAAAACTGGCTAGCCATGTGCAGAAAGCAGAAACTGGACCCCTTCCTGACACCTTACACTAAAATTAACTCCAGATGGATAAAAGACTTAAACATAAGACCTAATACCATAAAAACCCTAGAAGAAAACCCAGGCAACACCATTCAGGACATAGGCATAGGCAACGACTTCATGACTAAAACACCAAAAGCATTGGCAACAAAAGCCAAAATAGACAAATGGGATCTAATTAAACTCCAGAGCTTCTGCACAGCAAAAGGAACTATCATTAGAGTAAACCGGCAACCAACAGAATGGGAAAAATTTTTGCAGCCTACCCATCTGACAAAGGACTTATATCCAGAATTTACAAAGAACTAAAACAGATTTACAAGAAAAAACCAAACAAGCCCATTCGAAAGTGAGTGATGGATATGAACAGACACTTTTCAAAAGAAGACATATATGAGGCCAACAAACATATGAAAAAATGTTCATCATCATTGGTCATTAGAGAAATGCAAATCAAAACTACATTGAGATACCATCTCACGCCAGTTAGAATGGCGATCATTAAAAGATCTGGAGACAACAGATTCAGGAAAGGATGTGGAGAAATAGGAACACTTTTACACTGTTGGTGGGAGTGTAAACTAGTTCAACCATTGTGGAAGACAGTGTGGCGATTCCTCAAGAACCTAGACATAGAAATTCCATTTGACCCAGCAGTCCCATTACTGGGTATATATCCAAAGGATTATAAATCTTTCTATTATAAAGATACATGCACACGAATGTTCTCTGCAGCACAGTTTACAATAGGAAAGACCTGGAACCAACCCAAATGCCCATCGATGATAGACTGGACAGGGAAAATGTGGCACATATACACCATGGAATACTATGCAGCCATAAAAAATGATGAATTCCTGGCCTTTGTAGGAACATGGATGAACCTGGAAACCATCATTCTCAGCAAACTGACAAAAGAACAGAAAATCTAACACTGTATGTTCTCACTCATTGGCGGATGTTGAACAATGAGAACACATGGACACATGGAGGGGAGCATCACACACTGAGGTCTGGTGGGGGGGACTGGGGAGGGACAGTGGGGGTAGGTAGTTGGGGAGGGATAACATGGGGAGAAATGCCAGATATAGGTGATGGGGATGGTGGCACTAAACCACATTGCCATGTATGTACTTATGCAAATATCCTGCATGTTCTTCACATGTACCCCAGAACCTAAAGTACAATAAAATATATATCAAAAAAATAAAAATAATCTATATAAACACAAATATACTAAAGTAAAGTCATTGAAAAATATATTCCGTGCATGTGGAAACCAAAAGAGAACAGAAGTAGTTACAGTAATATCAAATAAAACAGAATTTAATTCATAAACAGTAAAAAAAAAAAAGAATGTCATTATATAATAATAAGGACATTAATTTGGAAAAAGAATACAACAATTTTAAATATACACACATACAATACCAGAGAACCCAGATTTATAAAACAAATGTTACTAGACATAAAGAGAGAAAGACACCAATAAACTGATAGTAAGGAAGTTTAATATCCCCTAATTAAACAGATAACATAGAATATCAACAAGGCAACACTGAACTTAAATTGGACTTTAGAACAAATGTACCTTACGGATATCTACAGATCTTTCTATGCAAAAACTAGAGAATATATATTCATCTCATTAAAACTTAAAGAATTTTCTAAGATAGACCATCTTTGTTGAAAAAACAAATCTCAACAAACTTTTTAAAAATAAAATTATATCAAGTATCTTTTGTGACCTCAATAGAATAAAACTAGAAATCAACACCAAGGGAAACTTTGAAAATTATACAAATATGTGTAAATTAAACAACCTGCTCCTGAATGATCATTGTGTCATGAAAGAAATTAAGATTAAAATGTTAAAAGGTGTTGAAACATACAATTGAAAACACAACATAGCAAAACCTGTGGGATATAGGCAAAGCAATCTTCAAAGAGAAGTTTTTAGCATTAAATGACTATATTAACAGAATAGAAAGATTACAAATTAACAATCTAACATCACGTCTCAAGCAGTGAAGAGTAAGTGCAAACCAAACCTAACCTGGGTGCAGTGGCTCATGCCTATAATCCCAGCGCTTTGGGAGGCTGTAGTGGGTGGATCACCTGAAGTCAGGAGTTTGAGATCAGCCTGGCCAACATGGTAAAACCCTGTCTGTACTAAAAATACAAAAATTATGCAGGCGTGGTAGCGAGTGCCTGTAATCCCAGAGGCTGAGATGGGAGAATCACTTGAACCCAAGATGGGGTAGTTGCAGTGAGCTGAGATCACACCATTGCACTCCAGCCTAAGCAACAAAGCATGATTCCATCAAAAAACAAAACAAACAAACAAACAAAAAACCTATAAACAGCAGAAGAAAAGATCACAGCAGAACTAAATGAAATTGAAACAATGATTAACAAAATGAATTTTTTTTAGAAAAAAGATAAACAAAATTGATAAACCAGTAGCCATAGTAACCAAGAAGACAGAGGATACAAATAAACAAATTTGGAAATTACAAATGGACATTACAACTGACACCGAAGAGAAACAAAATATCACCAGAGACCATTTTGAACAACACACTGAACAAACTAGAAAACATAGAGAAAGTGCATAAATTCCTGAAAACATACAACCTCCTAAGACTGAATCAGGAAGAAATAGAAAACCTCAACAGACCAATAACAAGTTCCAAGATTGAATCTGAAATAAAATAGCTCCAAAGAAAGAAAACCTCAGAACCAGACAAATACCCAGCTAAATTCTACCAAATGTACAAAGAAAAACAATTTTCTTGAAACTTAAAAAACAGAAAGAAGTAAAACAAGGAGGAGAGAATTCTTCCTAACTCAATCTATGAGGCTAGTATGATCCCTAATATCTAAATCAGACAAGGATACAGCAATAAAAGAAAACTACAGACCAATAACGCTGATACACATACACATAAAAATTCTCAATGAAACACTAGCAAACCAATTCAACACTATATCAAAAGGATAATACATAACGACAAAGTTGATTTTATGCCAAAGATGAAAAGATGGTTTAACATAATGCAATTCAGTAAATCTGATATATCACATTAATATTCTGCATATGGCAGTCCAATTTTTCAAACATCATTTATTGAAAAGGGTGTCATTTCTCCAGTTATGTGTGCTTGACAGTTTTTTAGAAGATCAGGTGGTTTAAAATATTTTTAAATTCTCTATTCTGCTCCATTAATCTATGTTTCTATTTTTATATAAGCACGATGTTGGTTTTGTTACTATAGCCTTGAAGTGTAATTTAAAGTCAACTAATGTGATATTTTCAGCTTTGTTACTTTTACATAGGATGACTTTGGCTTTTCGGGCTTTTTCGTCTCATACACATTTTAGAATATATTCCATTATTTCATTTCTTTTGATGGCTGAGTAGTATTTCATGGTATGTATGCATATGTGTGTGTGTGTGTGTGTGTGTGTGTGTGTCACATGTTCTTTTTTTTTTTTGAGATGGAGTCTTGCTCTGTTGCCAGGCTGGAGTGCAGTGGCGCAACCTGGGCTCACTGCAACCTCCACCTCCTGGGTTCAAGTGATTCTTCCGCCTCAGCCTCCCGAGTAGCTGGAACCACAGGTGCGTGCTACAATGCCCCACTAATTTTTCTGTATTTTTAGTAGAGACGGGGTTTCACCGTGTTGGCCAGGATGGTCTCGATCTTCTGACCTCATGATCCGTCCGCCTCGGCCTCCCAAAGTGCTGGGATCACAGGGGTGAGCCACTGCGCCCGGCCTGTCACATATTCTTTATCCACTTATTGGTTTATGAGCATTTCGACTGGTTCCATACTTTTGCAGTTGTGAATTGTGCTGCATTAAGCATGTGTGTGCAAGTGTCTTTTCCATATAATGACTTCCTTTTCTCTGAGTAGATACACAAATGTGGGTTTGCTAAATCAAATGGTAGTTCTACTTTTAGTTCTTTAAAGAATGTTCATACTATTTTCTATAGTGGTTGTATTCGTTTACATTCCCACGAGCAGTGTGAAAGTGTTCCCTTTTAACTGCATCCATGCCAGCATCTAATGTTTTTTGATTATGGCAATTTTGGCAGGAGTAAGGTGCTATCTCATTTTGGTTTTGATTTACATTTCCCTGATAAATAGTGATGTTGGTGTTTTTCCATATGTTTGTTGGCCATTTGTATATCTTCTTTTGAGAATTGTCTATTCATGTCATTGGCCCACTTTTTGATGGGATTATTTGTTTTTTTCTTACAGATTTGCTTGAGTTCCTTGTAGATTCTGTATACTAGTCCTGTCCTTTTTCAGATGCATAGTTTGTGAATATTTTCTCTCACCCTGTGGGTTGTCTTTTTACTCTGCTGATTATTATAATTATGATCATTATTATTATTTTGCTGTGCATAAGCTTTTAGTTTAATTGGGTCCCGTCTGTTTATTTTTGTTTTTGTTGCATTTGCTTTTGGGTTCTTGGTCATGATATCTTTGCCTAAGCCAATGTCTAGAAGTTTTTCAGATGTTATCTTATAGAATTTTTATAGTTTCAGGTCTTAGATATAAGTCTTTAATCTATCTTGAGTTGATTTTCGTATAATGTGAGAGTGGAGGATCCTATTTCATTCTTCTACATGTGACTTGCCGATTATCCCAGCACCCATTTGTTGAATAGGGTGACTTTTCCCACTTTGTTTTGTTTGCTTTGTCAAAGATCAGTTGGCTGTAAGTATTTGGCTTAATTTCTGGGTTATCTATTCTGTTCTATTGGTCTACTTCCCTATTTTTGTGCCAGTATCAAGCTGTTTTGGTAACTATAGCATTTTAGCATAGTTTGAAGTCAGATAATGTGATGCTTCCAGATTTGCTCTTTTTGCTTAGTCTGGCTTTGGCTATGTGGGCTCTTTTTCAGTTCCATACGGATTTTACGATTTTTTTTTTTTTTTTTTTTTTAGTTCTGTGAAGGATGATTAAATTTGTAGATTACTTTTGGCATTATGGTCATTTTCATAATGTCGTTTCAACCCATCCATAAGGTTTGGATGTGTTTCCATTTGTTTGTATCATAAATGACTTTTCTTGACAGTGTTTTGTAGTTCTCCTTGTAGAGATTTTTCACCTCCTTGGTTAAGTGTATTCCTAAATACTTTAGGTTTTTTTGCACCTGTTGTAAGAGGAATTCAGTTATGGTTGTAACTCTCAGATTGGTCATTGTTGGTGTATAGTAGTGGTACTGATTTGTGTACATTGATTTTGTATTCTAAGCTTTTCCCAAATTTGTTTTTCAGATCTAGGAGCTTTTTGGATGAGTCTTTAGAGTTTACTAGGTATATAATCATATAATTGGTGAACAGTGACAATTTAACTTTCAATTTACCAATTTGGATGCCCTTTATTTGTTTCCCTTGTCTGAATTTTCTAGTTAGGGCTTCCAGTACTATGTTGTATAGAAACGGTGACGGTGGGCATCCTTGTCTTGTTCCAGTTCTCTTTCAACTTTTCTCTGTTCAATATAATGTTAACTATGAAAATAATTCAAAAAAGGATATAATTGTTTATGATTACAGAACAGAAAGTAGATTTTGTCAAACCCCAACAATTAAAAATACAGATTTATCATGGGCATTGAAAGAGAGAGGAGGACTGAAGGGAAATGTAAGGGCAAAAATATTCTCACTTATGAAGATGTTGTATAATGATAATGTACAATATAAGTGGAGCAAAATAATGCTGTTCTATGAATATATCAGCATTCTTTCCGTTTCTATCAGCATAAGTACACCCAGTCCACATGCTAACTTCTTTCTTATATTCTCTTTAATTTCTCCAGTTTGCATTTATGTGTATGTGTGTATAAGCATGGGATGGATCTGCAGCAACATACACCAAACTAATAATGGGAAAAATTACTTGGGTTTAGATTATGCAATAAAGACTTTCACATGCCACTAATATATATTATATAATTATATATTTACTCACATATAATTCATATATAATTACTTGTATATAATATTAATTATTCATATATAATTACTCATATATATTTATTATATAATTAAATATATTCATGAGTATATTATATATTATATCTAGAAATATTAAAAATAAGAGTATAAAGCAAAATAAGTATGTGAGTGATGTCACCTTGAGTTATTTTCTAGTAATAAAAAAAATACATGAAACAAAATCCTGTTTGAAGCCTATCAGAACAAGATAAGGCATTTAAAAGAAGTGACCTCGGAGTTCAGGAAGAAAAAAATGACGCTGCAATAGAAGTTATTTATTTCCAGCCTTAGCTTATAAAGGACATAAGGTAGTCTGAAAATGTAGGAGTGTAATGATGGTATCCCACTTGCTTCTTCTCACGTAAGCCAAATGATTGCCAGACTTGCAGGCAAATAATAACTAGCTGGTGGGAATAGTGAGGCAAGAGGCAATAGGACCAGGTGAGGTCAACAACACTTCCTTTTACTATTTCTGTTGCATCACTAAAACCCACCATACCAAGTGGCTAGCACAGAGTGATTTTAAAGGTTTCTTCTTTGTTTACTTTAAGTAGAGATAGTTCCTTAGTTTTTGCTTTATTACTATCCTTCATTTTCCTGTTAAGCATTTCCAAGTGTCATGTGTGTGAGCTCCATAGGGCGCAGGAGGCACCAGCTGCCTTGCACTGTGGAGGCCAAAACCACAGCTTGAGGGAGACCTGGCCCCTTTTTGTCTGTGTCTGGCAGAGGTGATATGAGAACAAGACAGTTCTTCCTGGCTGCGTGGACAATAAAGAATTTTGGGTGGACCTTTGAGCACACACTGGGATAGTGAGGAGCTAGGGAAAAAGCGCAAACTATGTAACTGAAGCAGATTAATAAGAAGTTTAGGGTTTTTTATCCTTGGCCCTCTAGCAAAGTGTTCTGTTGGATATGATAGGTTTCATTGGCAGGCTACAATTATAGGACCCCATTACAGCCTGTGTCGAGGTGGGTATGTTCTTCTTGACTGTTCGTTTTCATTCAGACTACCCTTCAAACCACCTAAGGTTGCATTTATTACCATAATTTATCATCCAAACATTTATAGTAATGAGAGCATTTGTCTCAGTATTCTAAGCTCACTATAGTCTTCTGCTTTAATATTTTTAAAGTTATTTTACATTAATTTGTTCACTGTTATGTGATCCAAGCCCAGAAACCAACCCCTCAGTGGTAGAGACTGCAGGGAACTATAAAATAAACAACGTAATAACAGAATATTGTGGAAATAGACTGAGAAGTACACCATGTGATGCTTCCTTAAAGTCAGAATTACCTGCATTATAACTGTAATAAATTTTATTATTTCTATTTAGATTTTCTTATGCAGCTGCTCTCCTATCAGACCTCATCTTTCAAAATAATTTTTAGTCTCCCTCCATTCATTCACATACTTATCTGAAAATTCTTAAGTTCTTACAGCTTTGGACAATAACTTCTTTTAGAAACTATAAACTAGTTACAATGGAAAAGTTACTCAAGATTCAGAACTTTAAAAAAAATGGAATATGTATATTATGTGCCCAATGTCTTTACCTTAGTAGGAGACTAAAGCCATTCCTCACTTCTCTAACATGCTGAAGAAATTATCTGAGTGGGGGAAGAGAGATGCAGCTATAATATCAAAAAAAGCAGCATTACTCAGCAGTATCCATTCTCGTTTAAACTTTTCACTTTTAGAGTTTTAAGGTTACATGATATACTTTATGCTCATAACCAATGTGGCTGGAGAATTGGTATTGAATTTACAACATCAGTAGAACAGAAAATGTCATGTATTTTATGCATGCCAATAAAGTAATGACCTGTTCTTGTTCTACAGATAATGGAAGAAAAAAGTTCCAAAGTTTCTGTATTTAATAGTCCTGGTGAACAGAGATTATCTTCTACATATTTTCTGGGGCACTTATTTCAACAGGAATCAAATATTAGCCCTCATTGGAACTCAAACATGAATGCTTAGTTAAGCCCCAATGTACTTTTAATAGGAATATAAAAAGCAAATGTTATTCAACACAGGAAAATCATAAGGTCAAGATGCATGTGTTTAGAGACTCATAACAATATTGATTTATTCTGAGTTTTACTTCATATCTAAAAGGTGATCTATTGTGGAAAAAAAAAAAAACCCATACTTTTAGTGGAAAGATCTATGACATAAAGTCAATAGACCCATGCTCTCATCTGTATCATAACCCATGACTTGTGCCTTTGGGTAAATTACTTAATTTACACCTCAGTTTCTAGATCAATAAAATATGGCTGTCGATGTGCTGATTTCTAAAATATACATTCAGCTCTCAGTGCTGTGGTAGAAAAATGTGAACTTTTAACAAATCCAGGTTTTAATCCTGATTCTATTCCTTATTACCAATCACATTAGACTAATGATTAATGTCTTTTATTCTCAGTTTCTTCTTCTCTATAAATGGGAATAATATTATCTGATTCCTAGAACTGCAGAGTTAAATTTAATTAGATAATATATGTAAAGTGAATGGCATAAATTAGGTACTATATATATGTATACAGAATATATGCATATATGTAATCTATATATTGTTACTTTTTCTATAATTCTAAGATGTACCTTTTACTTGAAAGGATGTGATAGTCACAGCCATATAACTATCACTTTTATGCTATGTTATTCTTTAGGTAAATAATGAAGATGAAACACCTAGCAACTGGGGATATTTTTCAAATTAATAATTTCTAGGCACCTAAGTTAAAGAAATCTTTTTCGGCTGAGCTAATAAAAGCAAGGAGTTGACTCCAGAGAACAACTCTTTGCAGCATTCATAGAAATTAATTGACTGCTGGGCTTCTCTGCACACCCACAGTACCACACAGTACCGTCACCAATATGATGCTAGATTACAATTGACAAGCACTATCAGGTATTGGTAAGTACAATCTGAGGACCATGTATATGCTTCTAGAGTACATGGAATGAGGCCAAATGCTTTCAAAAAATGCTGTTCCATATAGACTTTGGTCCAGTTTTAAAGCACTTTATCTAGTAAGCTTTTATGGAGCCACCATATATAGGTTAGATGTTCCTCCTCTGTACTTGTATAGCATCTATTCTTCTTCTCTCATTGAACACTTACCTCACTTTATTTTAAATGCCAATAGAACTCCTTAAGTTTTTACTAGACTATAAATTTCATAAACGTAAAGGTCATAATGATCTCATTTACTACTGAATCATCCATTTTTAAAAAAAAACCCTGAAATATAGTTTAGTAAATATTCAGCAAGTAGAAGTTAAATGAAGAGGATATTTGGTATGAAACCAGAGTTAGAGGTAACATAAAATGTGTTTGGATTGGTTAAAATTTTGAAGTTGCAATATAATCTAATTTTCAATTGTTTTATTTTCATTTAAAAATTATTCTCACAGGCAGGAATGGTGACTCATGCCTGCAATCTCAGTGCTGTGGGAGACCAAGGTGGGAGGATTGCTTGTGCCAGGAGTTCCAGACCATTCTGGAATATATAGTGAGATGTTTTCTCTAAAATAAAATAAATAAAATAAAATAAAATAAGTTGGACATGGTGCTGTATGCCTATAGTCCTAACTAATCAGGAGGCTGAGGCAAGAGGGTCACTTAATCCCAGGAGGTAGAGGATGCAGTGAGCTATGACTGCACCACTACAGTCCAGCCTGAATGACAATGTAAGACTTTGTCTCAAAATAATTATATATATATATGAGCATATATGTGTGTGTGTGTACATATGTGTGTGTATATATATGTATATGTATGTGTTCTGAGAAAATCTCCATCACTTACTGTAAAGAAGTATAGAGGAGGAAAGTAGACAGGACAATGAGCTAGGAGAACAGAATATGAGATCAAGTTTCACCTTTTCTACTTACTTAAGCATGCAGAAGAAATGAAGAAGATGCTCGGTTAAATTACTTAATTTTTCTGAATTTTAGTTTCCTCACCTGTAAATGGAGCATACAGATGAAATATGCTCTCTTTATATTTCAAAGGACGCTTGTGAGGCTTAGATACTATGATATAAAAGTACTTCAAAAACTGTCAAAACTAATGCAAATGAAGCATTTATTCTGAATTATGTAGGATTATTGAGACAATTACTATAAAACACATTGTAAACTTATTAAAGCAAGAACATAGTCTGTTTGTATAATTACAATGTTAAAAAGCTGAAAAATCATCCCCAGGTATGATATAAAAGAAAATTTTCTGTTAGCCATGGAAAGGAGGGGTATCAGAATTTTAATCCAGAAGGGACAAAAGTGGTGTGGAAGTAAAAGAATATATGCTTCGGATTTTATGGAAACAAGAAAGGCCAGTAGTAGAAATATTTGGAATCTACTATAAAGTAGGAATTGTCATGTGTAGGAAAATACTTATGCAGCTCACATTTTAATGGAGGTGACAGATAGCAAAAACAGTGACAGAATTCACCTATGAGCTCTCCTGTCCTTATTATCCCAATAAACTTCCTCATTCTTTCTTTTCAAATTCATTTCTATGAGCAGATATTCCATTTCCAACCTCTCCACTCTTCAACTAATAGAGAAATGGTGGATAATTAATTCTGTGCCCATTTGAAGTAATTTTACTGTTAAAAATACAAATAAGGATTGTGTTTTACGTACTTTGATGTTTAAGACAGACAATCAAGTCTGACATATCCAACTCTTCTTCTTACTTTATCAGTTACTATTGCACAAAGAAATATATAAACATTCGCACTCACGTCCCGCCAGGCCCGCCCCCAGGCCTCCCCCGCCCGCGTGGTCGTCGCCACCGCTGCCACCCGAGAGGAGCTGGGGGAGGACGGTGGCCCGCGAGGCTCGTCGCAGACAACGCGGCAGCGATGTCCGCGAGCCAGGCGAGTGCCGCGGCGGTAGCGGCGGGGCCTCGCGCGCGGCAGGGCGGCCTGGGCTTCGGCCTCCCTCCGGTTCCCTGGAAGCTGGCCCGCGGCCAGCGCGGGAGCAGCAGCATAGGCGGAGGCTCCAGCGCGTCTCTCTCTTCCCCCTCAGCCTGAGCCAGGGGAGGCCAGGCTGCCCAGGTGTCTGGAAGGGGGTCCGCTGCCCGAGAAAGGGAATTCTCTTCACCAGAATATGGAGACTGTTCAAGCACCAGGAGCACAAAGTTATCATTGTTGGGCTGGATAATGCAGGAAAAACTACCATCCTTTACCAGTTTTCTATGAATGAAGTTGTACACACATCTCCTACAATAGGAAGTAACGTAGAAGAGATAGTGAATAATAATACACGTTTCCTAATGTGGGATATTGGTGGCCAAGAATCTCTTCGTTCTTCCTGGAACACTTATTATACTAACACAGAGTTTGTAATAGTTGTTTTGGATAGTACAGAGAGAGGATTTCTGTAACTAGAGAAGAACTCTATAAAATGTTAGCACATGAGGACCTAAGAAAAGCTGAATTGCTGATTTTTGCTAATAAACAAAATGTTAAAGAATGCATGACTGTAGCAGAAATCTCCCAGTTTTTGAAGCTAACTTCTATTACAGATCACCAGTGGCATATCCAGGCATGCTGTGCTCTAACTGGTGAGGGCTTGTGCCAAGGACTTGAATGGATGATGTCACGACTTAAGATTAGATAATTTCTACTGACCTCTTCTCATAGACTTTGTATAAATGAAGTGCTGGACTTTACCTGAAAGCTGCAAAAATTAATGGTTTAGATATATTTATAATAAGCTGATTTAAACTTTTTCTATAAGAAGAAAAATTAAGACCACTTATTTGAAAACAAAGATGAAGTCTCACCTTCCAATTTGCTTTCTCATTAGTTTTTTCCAAAGTAAGTTTTAAAGCTGTGATTGACAATTTTCTCATAATGAATCCTCTCAGGACATTGTGTAGCCTATGGTAAGTACAAAGGGAGAGGAAGACATTTTGAATTATAAGAGCTTTATTATCAGTATAACCCTCCCTAGTTGAATGTTGTTTTCTTCTTGTTCCATTAAGTCAAAATACAAATCACAGATCCTCAGTTTCCAATACTTTAAAATGTAACATTACTTATAAAAAGTATTTTGCTTAAGGTTGTGTGTGTATTGTGTATATACCTCAAGTTCAAGTTAATGGCTTTGATTTATGTTCTAAAGAAACACAAAGAACACAAATATCAATAATATCCTTATGACCATAATGAGATAAATATTGGCATTCGTGTGAAGTGCCATTTTATACTTTCTCCCTATGTTCTCTGTATTGTACTAATCAACCTCCCAAATCAATGAGCTGCTTGTTAAAAAAAAAAAGGAAAAGGAAAAAGCATGACATTGTGTATTGATTTTTTGTTGACTAAGATCACACACGTTGAAACATGTAATTCAGCAGAGTGGGATAGCTATCAGATTCTTGGCTTAGTATTACTAATGGGCAGGAATGTACCATGAGCAACTATCAGATTATTCCTTTCAGTGGTTCTTATGGCATCTAAATTACTGAATAAATTATTCATTAATCAGTGAATCATAAATTATGATTAAAATAATCAAATGAATTCTCAGCATTAATTGAAAACTGTTGTGTGAAATATGTCTACCCAGGAAGGTAACACTCTATAAATACTGTTAAACAATTTAGCTATATTATTTTTAAGTATTATATTGTATGTCAAGTGGTTAAAATGAATTTCAGAGTAAAAGTTAGGTGTGTTTCTGAGCAACATTGATAATTTCTTATTTTGGTACTTGAAATATAGTGTAAGATTTTTTTATTTCTAAATTTTGTTGTATCTTCTATTACATAAATGCATTGTTTGACAGTTATAAAATGCAAGTGTTTTTTGAATGATCTTAAGAATTTGGCTTAAAAATTCATTGATACAATGTATTATTTGTATTACGAAGTAACTTGACCCCAAACAGCCTTTATGTTAGCTTAGGGTATCTTTTTTCAATGTGTGAAAGTCAAAGGTATTCCTGTCACAACTGTAAACAAACTTGTCCTAAATGTGTTAAAACATGGATACTCTATTTGTATATCTTTCATGCCTTAAAAATCTGAAGGTTAATCCAAACCCACATGTTTTAGCATATTTAAGAAAAAAACTACTTTTAATATCGCCGTTTTAAACTTTATGAAGATTTTGGTGAGGAATAGTAGTATATACTTTAAGTGTTGACAAAACTTAGAAAGTTTCTTTCTATAAAATGGGAAATACTCTGTATCTAAATCCAGGTCAGGCATGGGAGATCAGTATTTAACATTGGATGTTTTGTGTTTTATATTTATAATGTTCAAAATGCAAGCATAATTTAATCTTTGTCCACCTGGTTTTACAAAAGTAAATCTTAAATTACCAAGTTTTTCTCATGTTCACATACTTTCTCAAATCTCTATAAAGAATTACTTATCTATTAAAAATCCCCTTAACCCAAATCTGTATTATGGTTTCACCAGATAAATATTCTGTGATGTACCCCAGAAAATCCACATCTTTTGTCCTTTTTATTTTTAATTTGAATAATCATGTGCTTAGTCCCTTGGATTGCTGCCACATCAGTTTAACACGATATCAGCACATTCCCTTGTCATCAAGGTATTGGCTCAAATTTATTCATAATCGACTGTTTAAAGCATGCACTACCTTGTTACAGTTGGTTTAGTGTAGTGGATTATTGACATGACGTCATGAGAAGATGTGGGATTTTGCACTACATTTATAAAACTTGATTTTGTTATCTACCCTTCAAGGTGAACATTAAAAATAAGGTGAGATCTGTGTACTTGTACATAAAACCAAAATTATAGTTGGGAAAAATAAATTTATATATGAAAATGTCAAAAAAAAAGAAATATATAATCATTTAGATGTTATCTATATATCTTAGAAACTTAAAATTCCTTCTTAGTAGCATATATTCCTCTAAATAAAATATTAAACTAATGGGGTAATGAATGTGAGCAAAATTTATTAGAAACCAAGAGGCAGAACTTTAAAATTTTAGTTAATGTGATAGTAGAGTATAAATCTTTTTTAATTTTGTTTCACACAGATCATATAAGGGCAGTAAATAATGCAAAATCTAAGATAATCAGATTCAACTTCTATTTTCTATAAAGTGGAAAGAGTATAAATATATGCCACAGTGACTGATATTTGTATTCCTTCCTAGATTTAACATCAATGAATATGACATTTTCTGACTATACAGATACCATTGTATAATTAATAGCAATACCTTTCAAAACCCAAAATAAACTTTATGTTTCTAATTTGATTAAAAATAACTTTATTATTTGAGCTAATTTTATATTTTAGTTCCCCAAATGCAGCATATATTTTCCTTTACTCACAACCCACATCCCTCGCACACCAGATTGTAGACAGTTTTGTTCTAAATACAAACTCTCATTTTTATTTTTTTTCTATTTAAAAACTCTGTGGTTAGGATTTAAAGACCTGTGACAAAAAATTATTCTTATTAGTAACAGATTACAGATAAAGTAGAGCTGAGACAAAGGATTCATTCAAAAAGCATTTGGTAAATACTTTGTATAGGCATGATTCAGTGTCCCTGACTACATGCAGCTACCATTCTACGACAATACACCATAAAAATAAACCACAAGAAACTTCTATTTATCCTGGGGAGGGTCAACAAATGCTTTAGAGAGCAAGTTCTATTTTAGCTACACTTCAGAAGATGGCTATGCATCTATTAAGCAAAAAGTAGAAATATTCACATTGCAGGGACAAGGAGTAGCTATTTCTAAGGAAGGATGCAGTACAGCAAGTTTGAAGACAAGAAATAATCTTCATGTGATGGGAACATAAGAAAGTAAAAATGAGTGTGATATGACATCAGTCTACAGTGGGAGGAAAGGACTAGAACATGAAGGCTTTTGTGGATCACATTACAGAATTTTGCCCTCATTATAAAAGCCATGGAAGCCATTGAATGGTTTTATATTTGTATCTATTAGGGGATTAATGGCATGGATACCATCCTTACTCCTTGCCTGGTGTAGTGTGAGGTGAAACACATTGAACTGACTGTACTCATTTTAAATACATGATCATTGACAATGAGTGTGTGTATTACTTTATGTTTATGTTTCTATAAATAACTACTGGAGACTGGGTAATTCATGAAGAAAAGAGGTTTAATTGATGTACAGTTTTACAGGCTTAACAGGAAGCAATGCTATGAGGCTTCAGGAAACTTACAATCATGGCAGACAGTGAAGGGGAAGTGACTATATCTTATATTGTGGCGAGAGAGAGAGAAAGAGAGAGCACAAATGGGGAAACACAATACAGTTTTAAACCATCAGATCCCATTATAAATCACTCACTATCACACAAACAGCAAGGGGGAAGTCTGCCACCATAGATTCAATCAGCTCCCACCAGGCCCCACCTCTGACACCTGGGGATTACATTTTGAGATGAGATTTGGGTGGGGACACAGAGCCAAATGATGTAATACCACCCCTAGCTTCTCCCAAATCTCATGTCTTTTTCACATTTTAAAACCAATTATGCCTTCCCAACAGTCCCCCAAAGTCTTAACTCATTCCAGTATTAACACAAAGTCTAAGTCCAAAATGTCATCTGAGACAAGGCAAGTCCCTTCTGCCTATGAGCCTGTAAAATCAAAAACAAGCTAGTTATTTCCAAGAATCAATAGGGGTACAGGCATTGGGTAAATGTTCCCATTCCAAAAAAAAAAAAAAGAAATTGGCCAAAACTAGGATCTACAATCATCATGCAAGTACAAAACCCAGCAGGGCAGTCATTAACAATTAATTAAAGCTCAAAATTGATCTTCCTTGATTCCATATCTCACATCCAGAGCACACAGATATAAGGGGTGGGTGCCCAAGCCCTTGGGAAGCTCCACTCCCGTGGTTCTGCAGGGTACAATTCCCATGGTTGCTTTCATGGGCTGGTGCTGAGTGCCTACAGCTTTTTGAGGTACACAGTGCAAGCTGTCAGTAGATCTACCATTCTGGGGTCTAGAGGACAGTGGCCCTCTTCTCACAGCTCCACTAGGCAATGCCCCAGTGAGTATTATGTGTGGGACTCCAACTCCACATTTCACCTTCACACTGCCCTAAGAGAGGTTCTTCATGAGGGCTCTGCACTATAGCTAAATTCTGCCTGGACATCCAGGCATTTCCATACATCCTCTGAAATCTACGTGGAGGCTTCCAAACCTTAACTCTTACCTTCTGTGCAATTGCAAGCCCAACACCATGTGGAAGCCACCAAAGCTTGGGACTTATACCCACTGAAGCAATGGCTTGAGCTGTACCTTGGCCCCTTTTAGCCATGGCTGGAGCTGGAGTGGCTGAGATGCAGAGTGACATGTCCTGAGGCTGCACAGAGCAATTGGGTCCTGACCCTGGACCATGAAATCATTTTTCCCGCCTAAGTCTGTGATGAGAGGGGTACTGAGAAGTTTTCTGACATGCCCTGGAAACATTTTTCCTATTGTCTTGACTTCTCTTTAGTTATAAAAATTTTTGCAGCCAGCTTGAATTTCTCCCCAGGAAATGGCCTTTTCTTTTCTACTACATGATCAGGCTGCAAATTCCCTAAACTTTTATGATCTGCTTCTCTTTTAAAGAGAATTATAAGTTCTAATTTCAGACCATCTCTTTGTGAACTCATATGACTGTACACTGTTAGGAGCAGCCAGGCCATTTCTTGAATGCTTTGCTGTTTAGAAATTTCTTCCAGAAGATACCCTAAATTACCTCTTTCATGTTTAAAGTTTCAGAGATCTCTACAGCAGGGGCAAATTCTGTCAGTCTCATTGCTAAAGCATAACAAGTGTGCTCTTTGTTCTGGTTTCCAATAAGTTCCTCATCTCCATCTGAGATCACCTCAACCTGAGCTTTATTGTCCAAATAACTACCAGCATTTTGGCCACAACCATTCAACAAGTCTCTAGGAAGTTCCAAACTATCCCACATCTTCCTGCATTCTTTTGAGCCCTCCAAACTCTTCGAACCTCTGTTCATTACCCAGTTCCAAAGTTGCTTCCACATTTTCAGGTATCTTTAGAGCAATGTCCCACTCTCCTGGTACCAATTCTCTGTATTAGTTCATTTTCCCATTGATATAAATAACTACCTGAAACTGGATAATTTATGAAGAAAAAATAATTGACTCACAGTTCCACAGCTTTAACAGAAAGCGTGGCTAGGAATTCACAGAAAACTTACAATCATGACGGAATGTGATAGGAAGCAAGGACATTCTTCACTTGGTGGTAGCAGAGAGAGAGAGAGAGAAAGAGAAAAAGAGAGAGGAGAGAGGAGAGAGACAGAATAAGAGAGAAGGAAGGGGAAGCACCACAGTTTTAAACCATCAGATCTCATGAGAACGCACTCGCTATCATGAGAACAGCAAGGGAGAATTCCACCACCCTGACTCAATTAACACCCACCCAGCCCCTCCTCCAACACATAGGGATTAAAACTCAAGATGAGATTTGAGTGAGGACAAGCAATTATCAGTGTGGTTTTCACACTGCCCAGCAATATGATTATATTTTCCAGGTCCATACTCTCTTCTACTTAGTACGGACTATTTCACACTTTCTTTTCACCTCAAATCTTCACAATCTCACCACATAGCCACTCTCAGTTAATTCTCTTGCCTCTCAATTCAGTAAGAAATTGGAATAAACCAGGAGAGAATATTCAGCCCCTTCCATCACATCTACCAAACTGATATGCAACTCTTCACAGTTACCACCAAAGGGACTCATAATTAATTCAATAATATCAACAAAGCAAATTAAGAAATAGGCTTTATTGATAAAAGTTACAAAATGGTGGTCAATGAGAAGAGTAGCAAGAGAAGCATATGACATTCATAATCCTTTCATCATCTCATGGATAGGCATAGTGAGATTTAATTCATAAGACATGCAGATTTTTATTCCAGTGTAATGACCCTGCCCACTCTTGTTCTCCAGTTTTATAGGGTACAATAGGAGGAATTCTAAAGTTATCCCCAATAACACTCATCCTTCTATAAGCCCTTTCTCCTCAAGTATGGGTAAAACGTGTGAATGTGATGAATGATCCTTCCTGTAATCTTATTAATCATAAATTATATAAGATTATCCTGAGTTGGCCTTACCTAAGCAAGTAAGCTCTTCGAAAGCAGAGAGCTTTCTTTGCCTTTCTATTTCATAGAATAGGAAGTCAGAGAGATATTCAAAAGCGGAGAGCTTTCTCTGACTTTCTGTTTCATAGAATAGGAAGTCAGAGAGACATTCCACGACTGACCTGGAAGAAAGCAAGCATCCATTGTTGTGAACTGTCTATGAGTTCCACATGACGAAGAACTGCCAATTGCCTTTAGGAGATGCAAGTGGGCCCTGAATACAAATAACAGAAACATGGGGCTACAGTTTTATAATCACAAAGGGGTAAGTTTGGCCAGTAAATAATGAGCTAGAAAGAGGATGTCAAGTTCCAAATAAGAC
This sequence comes from Aotus nancymaae, assembly GCF_030222135.1. Classification (NCBI taxonomy): domain Eukaryota; kingdom Metazoa; phylum Chordata; class Mammalia; order Primates; family Aotidae; genus Aotus; species Aotus nancymaae. The sequence continues at coordinate 56,750,078 of NW_026988415.1, read as the reverse complement.
CCAGGCCCTGAAAAACAGCTTGTTTCAGCCTAGAAAGACCCTGACCAGAGAATCCAGTCACGCCATGCTCTTATTTCTGACCAACGGAAACTGAGATAATATATTACCATTGCTTTAATCCACTAAGTCTGTGCCCCTTTTATTATGCAGCAATGGAAAACTAATACGGATAATCTGCAAGCTATATAGAAAGCACAGCAGCATTTGCTTCTGCGGAGGCTTCAGGAAACTTACAATCATGGCTGAAGATGAAGGTGGAGCAGGCACATCACATGGTGAAAGCAGGAGCAAGAAAGAAATGGGGGAGACAGCACACACTTTTAAGCAACTAGATGGTATGAGAAAACACTCACTATCATAAGGGTAGCACCAAGAGTATGGTACTAAACCATTCATGTAAAATCCACCCCCATGATCCAATAGCTTCCCACCATGCTCCATTTCTAACACTACAGATTACATTTCAACATTTGGGTGGGAACACACATCTAAATTGCATCATATAGCTAAGGGAATTTCTGAGAATAGTTGTGAAGGTGCTACGTAGTTTATTTTGGTTGCTTACCATAAATATGAGAAAAGAAAGAGAGAAATTGAAGAAATGTTAAACAAAAAATAAAACAGTATGTAATGAAATTTTAAATTCTTAGCCTCTCAAGATGGCAAAAGATCCTAAAAGCAAAACATGACTGCTGAAAGTGTGGCATAAAGGAAAGCTGAATCTCTACAATTTTTTTTTTTTTTGCATTTCTTTTTTTTCTTTTTTTTTTTTTATTTTATTTTATCTTTTTCATTGCATTTTAGGTTTTGGGGTACATGTGAAAAACATGCAAGGTTGTTGCATAGGTGCATACGTGGCAGTATGATTTGCTGCCTCCCTCCCCTTCACCCATATCTGGCATTTCTCCCCATGCTATCCCTCCCCAACTCCCCACTCCCCCACTATCCCCCCTCCCCCCAACAGACCCCCGTGTATAGTGCTCCCCTTGTCCATGTGTTCTCCTTGTTCAACACCCGCCTATGAGTGAGAACATGTGGTGTTTGATTTTGTGTTCTTGTGTCAGTTTGCTGAGAATGATGTTTTCCAGGTTCATCCATGTCCCTACGAAGAATGTGAACTCCTCCTTTTTAATGGCTGCATAATATTCCATGGTGTATATGTGCCACATTTTTCCTGTCCAGTCTATCATCGATGGGCATTTGGGCTGGTTCCAGGTCTTTACTTTTGTAAACTGTGCTGCAATGAACATTCGTGTGCATGTGTCCTTATAGTAGAACGATTTATAATCCTTTGGATATATGCCCAGTAATGGGATTGCTGGGTCAAATGGAATTTCTATTTCTAGGTCCTTGAGGAATCGCCACACTGTTTTCCACAGTGGTTGAACTAATTTACACTCCCACCAACAGTGTAAAAGTGTTCCTATTTCTCCACATCCTCTCCAGCATCTGTTTTCTCCAGATTTTTTAATGATCGCCATTCTAACTGGCGTGAGATGGTATCTCAATGTAGTTTTGATTTGCATTTCTCTAATGACCAGTGATGATGAGCATTTTTTCATATGTTTGTTGGCCTCATGTATGTCTTCTTTTGTAAAGTATCTGTTCATATCCTTTGCCCATTTTTGAATGGGCTTGTTTGTTTTTTTCTTGTAAATCTTTTTTAGTTCATTGTAAATTCTGGATATCAGCCCTTTGTCAGACGGGTAGGCTGCAAAAATTTTTTCCCATTCTGTTGGTTGCCGATTCACTCTATTGACTGTTTCTTTTGCCTTGCAGAAGCTGTGGAGTTTGATTAGGTCCCATTTGTCTATTTTGGCTTTTGTTGCCAATGCTTTTGGTGTTTTGGTCATAAAGTCCTTGCCTACACCTATGTCCTGAATGGTTTTGCCTAGGTTTCCTTCTAGTGTTTTTATGGTGTTAGGTCTTATGTTTAAGTCTTTAATCCATCTGGAGTCAATTTTAGTGTAAGGTGTCAGGAAGGGGTCGAGTTTCTGCTTTCTGCATATGGCTAGCCAGTTTTCCCAACACCACTTATTGAACAGGGAATCCTTTCCCCATTGCTTGTTTTTGTCAGGTTTGTCAAAGATCAGGTGGTTGTAGATATGTTGTGTCACCTCCGATGCCTCTGTTCTGTTCCATTGGTCTATATCTCTGTTTTGGTACCAGTACCATGCTGTTTTGATTACTGTAGCCTTGTAGTAGAGTTTGATGTCCGGTAGTGTGATGCCTCCCACTTTGTTCTTTTTGCTTAGAATTGACTTGGCTATGCGGGCTCTCTTTTGGTTCCATATGAAGTTTAAGGTGGTTTTTAAAAATATGGAACGCTTCACGAATTTGCGTGTCATCCTTGCTCAGGGGCCATGCTAATCTTCTCTGTATCGTTCCAATTTTAGTATATGTGCTGCCGAAGCGAGCACTACAATTTTTTACTAAAGCCTCAGGAAGATTAAAAGATAAAAATAATCAGTCCCAATAAAAGCCTCTTGAAACAGTGTATGATTATGAGTTGGTGCCTCTCTTAATCACACCAGAGGTCCTCTTGAAAGCTTAAGAAGACTGTATCTCAATCATTTGAGCAGATGCTAAAAATATATAAGAAATTATCTCAGAAAGATATGTGGACCAGGCTTTAAAATTTTTTTTCCATTGGAGTGAAACCCAGAGCAATTCATGTAAGACCCACATGGTTTTTTAGTATAATATATCATCAGAAACACCACCAGCCATATCTGAAAGGGACAAAAAGAGTACAAAATAAAAGAAAGCTGTCAGACCCTCAAAATTCTGTCAAGGAGCAGGTTAATAAAACCACATGATACAAAAATATACCAAATTTCATGAAAAGAAGAGTGACTCAGCGGGTAGAATCAAGAGCCCAGAAAAATCCAGCGCCCCAGTGATTCTATGCAAGACCTCAGGGAAGAGAACCTAGATTCAAGGAAATTATTTCCAGGTCCTAAAATCTAATCAAGAATAATCTAGCATTTGCCTCGTTAGATTTTCAACTGCTTGGACCCATGGCTCCCTTTTACCTTCCTTTTTTCCCCTTTTTGAATCAATTTCGAAAACTATTTTCCTATGCTTGTCCCACCATTGTATGTTGAGAGTAGTGAGGAAAAACATCTTGTCTCTTTTCTTTTGTTGGTCCTCATATAGAGATGCTTTTTATGCCCAAGAGCCTCATTTTGACATGAGCACCTGAATTACATAATGGGATTTTGAACTTTGAGTTAAGATAATCTAGGTGAAATTTTTCATCTTGAGCTAAGATGCTAACATTTAGATGCAGATGAGGAAATTTTGAACCGGAGTTCATATCGGGGAAAAAAGGTTGAGACCCTTAGTATGGAGCAAATATATTTTGCATGTGGGAGAGAACTATGTCATGGAAACCAGAATCCACACTGCTGCAGGTAGAATTATCTAGGTCCCCAGATGTCAGTCTTGTGATTCTCTTAAATGATGTAGAAAAAAGGATGTTGCAGATGTAATTAAGTTTACTAACCAGTTGACCTCAAGAAAGATCTGCGTGTGCTTATCCTAATCAGATGAGTCCTTTAAAAGCAAAGGGCTTTCTGGCCAATTTCAACAGAGTAGGGGACGAGCATGTCAGAAAGATTGGGAGAAGCCTGAGAAAGATTCAACTCAAGAGAGATATCTTTAGCTAGCACTAAAGATGGAGAAGGTTACACAGAAAGGATCTGAGAGCTAAATGTAGCTTCCAGGTGATGGCCAGCAAGGAAAACAAGGACCTCAGCTGAAAGAAAGTGAACTATGTCAACCTCAATGAGCTTAGAAGTGAATTTTTCCCTAGAGTCTCCAAATAAGAACCTAGTTCTACTAACATCTTTATGTTCACCTTGTGAAATCCTAAGGAAATAATCTATCTGACCCCACCCAGACTTTCATCCTACAAAAAAAGTATGAGTTAATATATATGCTATTGTTTTAACCAGCCAAGTCAGTGGTAACTTATTAAGCAGCACGACACCTGAGAGGCACTTTATCTATGAAAGTGTAATCAGACTACTGGAGTATCAAGATGTCTAGGCTTAGGTGACAATAGTTTGAAAGCGGTATCTTCCAAAAATAGTTTGAAAGAGGTATCCCTCAAACTTGGTAAGGGAACTGCCTGGTATCTACATCTTTGCCAAGATACAGCCCCTTCTGCTCAAGTGGAAAAGAAAGTTTCAGTAATCTATGAATTTAGTTCAAATGCAACCCATCCTGCTGGGAGATTAAGTTGATCACCAAAACCAGCTTCTTCGTTGCCCAGGCAACCCATATTGCATTCTTAGGGTAATTTTCAGATATTCCTTCATGTCTCACCACATCTACCTGCATCTATTCTAATATACTCTACCTTTCCTTGCATTACTATATGCAATTATTTTGTTCTCCTAAGACCAGCTACTACACTTGTGCACACTAACCCCTGTAACCTAAACTACTCAAGCATGCCACTCTAGCAATATTCCCAATTTCCTTAATTATCAAAACTTTCCTCTCTACTGGATTATTCTCATTCATATGCAAACATCCCGTGAATTCTATAATCTTAAAAAATACAGTAGTGTTCCCCTTTTTTGTAGGGATACATTCCACGACTCCCAGTGAATGCCTGAAGCCACCAACAACACTGATCCTTATGTATAGTATGTTTTTTCCTATACATAATACATACCGATGATACAGTTTAATTTTATAAATTAAGCACTGTAAGAGATTAACACCAATAACTAATAATAAAATAGAACAGTTTTACCTATGTGAATATCCCTGTTCTTACACTTCTAGGCTATTATAAAGCACAGTAAGGGTTGCTTGAACATAAGCACTGAAATAACAATCAATCTGTTAATGGAGATGACTACCAAATGACTAATGGATGGCTACCATAGGCAGCAGGGAGTAACTGGACAAAGTGGTAATCCACATTCTGGGCAGGATAGAGCAGGATGGCACAAGGTTTCCTCATGCTACTTAGCAAAGCATGTAATTTAAAAATTACAAGTTATTTCTTTCTGGATTTTTTTCAGTTAGTGTTTTTGGACCATGGTTGACTATAGGTAACTGAAACCATGGAAAGCAAAACCACAGATGAGGGAGGGGGGCAGAAATCTACTGCAAAATAAAATGAAATAAAGCTTTTTTTAATCTCACGTATTTCTATAGCTACTACGTGTTTCTTTATCTACCTTGCGCATGGAACACTCCCTGAACAAATAGTTGATATCTTGCTCACTACTAATGAGCTACAAGTTTTGTTGGACTCATTTCAATAAAAAATTTGCCTCCTCCACTCTTTCCAAGACTATCAATGACTTCTATAATGTTAAATTCAATGGCAACTTTCAGTCTATCTTACTTGACCAATCAGTAGCATCTAACACAGAAGATAAAGTGTTCTCCTATCTCATAACCACTTCTTTTCAGCCACATTGATGACTCTTCTTTATCTACTCAACATCCAAATATTGCAATATTTCAGTATTATCTTTTATTCTTCCTAGAGCAGATCCTGGTTAAATACCAATAAGAACACAGGAAAATAAAGCATGGAAAGAAAAAAAAAACTAATGTAGGGTGTGTTATCAAGAAAGTTTTTATTGTATCTCAGAGGAAGCTTATCCCACTAGGCATTATGAGAGGCAGTGTAGAACACACACCATATTGTTGTCCCACATAAGTGGTTAACGAAAAAAGTTATTTATCAACTCTTATCATGGATTGGAAGGCGCTCCTGAGTGAATTTTCAGTTTTCTGTGTGTAAGGACAGATTACACTTTAGTATCCAGAGGTAATCTTTAAAAAGGGACAAAGGAAAGATACATAGTTGCTGACTATTGGAAATTGCATTGGTATATACAAAAATTATAAATGTCAAGGGGATGTGGATAGGGCAGTATTACCATCAGCTATTCTTGAGATATAGTCTTAGGATCCTTTCTATTTTGTCACTACCTAGTCCTCTGTGGCCCTAACCAGTCTCATGGATGTAAATATATTCTGCATACTGTTGACTCCTAAATTTATATCTTTAGCATGGACTTCTGTCTTTACCTTCAGACTCACATATCCAACTACTTCCTTGACATCTCTAGTTGAATGTATAATCTGCATGTCAAATTAATATATAAATGAAAACTTATGCTGTTTGTCTCCAAAATTATTCCCTCTTCATTTTTCTGTATATCACTAATACTGGACCATGAACTATCCAATTGCTCAGGCTAAAATCCTGGCATTATTCTTGATTTTTTTTATTTACACCCCAATTTGGTAATCTCCCAAATAATTTGAGCTTCCAAATGGTCTATATCTGCTTTTGCCCCCTGCTCCAAGTCTATTCTTGATACTGGAGCCGGAATGGTCTTCTAAAAATATAGGTCAAATCATGTCATTTGTATCCTCAAGATTCTCCAGTGGTTTTCTATCTCACTCAGAGGAAAAAAAAAATTTACATTAATTTTAATATCTTACATTAAGTTGATTGCCCTAATGTTACTACCATTTACCAGATACAAATTCAAATGTGTTTGAGACCATAGTTTATGCGGTTAACCCTTATCCAATCATGCTTCCAAAAGCTATGTTTTCTTCCTTAGGCTTACTCAAACACATTATGTTCTATATACATTCTAGCAGTAATTGCTATCCATCTTTACTTATATTAATTTCAGTATAAATTATTGTTGCTTTACATTTATACTTTTAGATATCAGATAATGATAGTTGTGTAAATGTAGGAATTCTTAGAAACCTAGTAGTTCAACACTTAGTTTTCAGAGGAAGACATTGGCATCCAGAAAAAAACAAGTAAATTCCTGTAGTTGATAGTAAGCCTGTACTTAGAAACCTGGCTTCTTCATGTATTTTTTTGCTCGTCTTTTCACTGTCGCCTACTAAGTCAATGATGCTATAAGAACAAAAAAGAAAATAGAAAACAAGCAAAAACTGAGTCTCAAAAACCCTGTTTTTGATTCCTTGTTTTTAAACAAAGATGGGTTTTGCAATGTTGCCCACGTTGATCTCAAATGTCTGGCCTCAAGCAATCTGCCCGCCTTGACCTCCCAAAGTGCTGGGATTACAGGAACCACTGCACCTAGACAAAACTCTATTTTATTTGTTTTATCTTATTGTTAATTGACAAATAAGTGAACATATTTATAGGGTACAGTGTGATGTTTTGATACATGTAACCACTCTGTAATTATCAAATCAGGGTATTTAGCATATTTATTACCTTTAATATTTATCATTTCTTTGTGGTGAGAACATTCACAATCTTCTCTTTTGGCTATTTTGAAATACGAAATAATGTTAACTATAGTAACCCTACTGGGCAATGGAACACCAGAACTTATTAATAACTTCTTATCTGGCTGGGCATGGTGGCTCATGCCTGTAATCTCAGCACTTTGGGATGCTCAGGCTGGTAGGTATACTGAGGTCAGAGGTTAGAGACCAGTCTTGCCAATATGGTGAAATCCCGACTCTACTAAAAATATAAAAACTAACTGGGTGTGGTGGCACACCCCTGTAATCTCAGCTGCTCAGGAGACTGAAGCACAAGAATCGCTTGAACCTGGGAGGTTGCAGTCAGTCCACTCCAACCTGGGTGACAGAGTAAGATTCTGTTAAAAAAAATGGTTGTACTAATTTATATTGCCACAAACAATAAAGGTTCCCACTTTTCTGAATCTATGCCAGCGTTTTTTTGTTTTTTGTTTTTTGTTTTTTTATGATGGCTATTCTAATGGGGGTGAGGTGACATTTTACTGGGAATTTGATTTTTATTTCCCTGATAATTAGTGATTCAAAAACCCTGCATTGAGCCTTGCAATTGGGAATTTATTGAAAGTAGAGCTAAAATAGTTAATAACTCACAGTCAGAAGAAAATAAATGATTTTATAGAGACAAAGTCTGGGTATAGATGAAAAATTAATGTCACATTTAAATTGGTTGATGTCCCATACCATATAGGATTAGAAGGTGTAACATAAGATAATTATATCTAAGGTTGATATTGAAGGAAGAAACTAGCTTTATTATCTAATATTTTGACTGTGTCCAGTAAATTGTAAGAGGCTGAGACATGACCTATCGTATTCTTGGATGTATTTCACAACAAATCATGTTTAATGTGATTCTTAATATACCATCTATTTTTTCTTCAAAAGGTGATTTCCATAGAATCATCCTCATATTGTATCTCTAGCCAGTCAACATGTGAACTTTAGAAAGCAATCACACATTATTGCTGATGCTTTCATTTCTATCAAAAGATTTTCTACAAAAACAAAAGCAGTAAATAATTTAACAGTTGGAGAAACTAAAACAGATTTTCAGCAAAAGCTCTCCTTTGCCTAAACCTTTGATGTGGAGAAGAACAGGGATAAGATGAGAATTTAGTCAGTGTAACTTCCTCAATAAATCTACCTCTATTCAGCAGCATGAAATGTTTTCTGAAATCCTCTAAACAATGCAGTCAGAAAAAAATGAAAGGAGAAAAGCATAAAACAGCAAGAAACTAGAGTAACTGTCCCAATGAAGGTACCCTAGAGGGAAAATAATTTGATTTTTCACAAACATACCCTGCACAGAAGACGAATACAAAACTACATGCTTTTATTGTATTTCTGCCTGCTAGGGTGGTTTAATGCTCTGCATACTTCATAGCTATTGGTCTTAAGAAAGAAACCTGCTTGAAATATAGTGCAGTTTGAGGTTTATATCCAGTGATACTCTGACTATATCAGAAGGTAGAGACAGGGATATAATAAAGAAAATTTAAAGTCCAGCGGGTGCTTGATGGTCTTTAGGTAGTTAGCATCCTAATTTAGAAATTAATTGGAAGATTAAGCAGGAAATGTTCATTGCCAGTTTTGTCATTTATTTGTTTGCATTTTTCCTCTGCCTGAGTACTTAATAAAGATGAATAACTCTTAAATATGAAATTATGGTAACAAATGGATACCACATAGTATTACTAAAAAGAGTAAAATCTGAATTGTTTTCCCCTTCAGAACTTAATAGTATCCTCTTTTTAATAGGCAGAAACAAAAGAAAATGAACAAAACCAAGTCTCTGGGGTGCTTTTTATATGGATAATTTAAAGGTTTTATGTAGGCTTTGCAGTAGGTATTTCTGAACATTTCATTTTTTTTTAACCTCCTTTCTTACAGTTTGATTTATGGCAGAGATCTCAGCAGTAACAGTGGAAGCCAAAGGAAAAATAAAATAATATCATCAAATGATGGGAGAAAAATAACTTTTAATCCAAAATTGAGTAACCTCAAAGTTATCTTTCAATAATGACAAATATACTTTCATATGAATAAGAACTGCAAAAGCTTACCACCAGTAAACCTTTCACTAAAGCAAGTTTTAAAGAATGTAATTTGAGGAAGGGAACTGACAGTAAAATTACTGATTATAAAAGGGAAAAATTAAAAAAAGATTGCTAGTAGATTATGTGTAGATTAATCAAACATTTTTAGCAAAAAGAATTATAATTTTGTGATTTATTTTAAAGTTTGTTTTGAAGTGGATGATTTGTTTTATAGGTGTTATAAGACTTTTGCATGATTGAGGCAGAAAGTCAAGTTTATAATTTGTTAAGAATGCATGATAAAACTTCAAGAGTAACCATTAAAATAACAGACATTTGAACAGTATAAAAAGGTAAGGTATCCAACGTAATGTATTATTGGCACAAATATCAATTAACAGAAGCTCAATGACAAAGTATGTTTTTAAACATGCATTTAGAAATTATACATACATTTCTATGGTACTCATAAATCAAAGAAGTCATAATGAAATATTAAAAATATTTATATCTGAATAAGAATGATGATGTAAATAAAAATAGAAGGGATGTGTCATCAGTCGTATATAAAGTAAAACTATTGGCTATAAAGGCTTATATAATAGAACAGGAATCAGTAAATATTTCTGTAAAGTGCTGAATAGTAAATATTTTTGACTCTGTAGGCTGAAAGATATCTGTCATAGTTCTTCAACTCTGCCTTAACTTAAGAAGCCGTACATATTATGTAAAGATGTGAAGATTTCTGTGTCCCAATAAAATTTTATGAACATTATTGAAATTTTGATTTCATATAATTTTCCTGTGTTCCAAATGTTATTCCTTTCTGATTTTCATCCATTTTATAAAATAAAAATCCTTCTTAGATCACAAGCCATAGAAATAAAGATGGTGAGCTAGATTTCGCTCATGACCTGTAGAGCCTTGGTATAGCAAAAAAAAACACTAAAAATTAATGGGCTAAGCATTTAAGAATTTAGGGGAAAAAATGCCTCAGCTAAAATAATTTTAATGAATACATTTCTACTTGTCAAAATATAATCACCTTGTGCTACTTTTAAAAGTCTTGCTTGAAGTGTAGTTAAAGGCTCCATTTCTATTCTCCATACCCTTTACCTTCTCTTTCCTGCTTTATGTCTTAAGAGACAAGGTCTTGCTGTGTTGCCCAGGCTGATCTGAAACACCTGGACTCAAGCAGTCCTCTCGCCTCAGCCTTCCAAAGTGCTGGGATTACAGACGTAAGCCTCTACACTGAACTGTCTTTCCTATTTAACATATTTTGTTCTCAGCAATAGCCAGGGTAAATTTCTCAGTACAGTATTATGCCTTCATTTGTTAATTCTTTCTTTTACTCTTTTGAGTAGAGAAAATAATCTATTGAGAATTTATTTTGATCACTGTATTTTTTTTTTTTTAAATAATCAGTCTCCACAGATACTGTCAAAAATTGCCAGTTCCGACTGTATTGCAAGTCGTCACGGTGGGGTATTGGGAAAAGTTTTCAATTAGCAATAATCACGCCTCAGATAAACCTCACCGGCTACGATACTGCCACTGCGCAAAGCCGATCACTGTATTTTTAATTGCACTCACTCTGTATTGCTTCCATTTCTTATTTGAAGTCATTTCTACTTTGTTTTAAGCATGGCTATGATTGGATTTTAAAAATTTTTTAAAATTTATGTGGTTACACAGTACATGCATATGTTTATGGGGAACATGAGTTGTTTTGATACAGGCATGCAATGTGAAATAAGTATATCATGGAGGACAGGGTATCCATGTCCTCAAGTATTTATCCTTTGAGTTACAAAAAATCCAATTACATTCTTTAATTTATTTCAAAGTATGCAATTGTTATTGTTGACTATAGTCACCCTGTTGTGCAAGCAATAGTAGGTCTTACTTATTCTTTCTATTTTTTCTACCTATTAACTATCCCCCATCTCCTCCCACCAGTCCCCCACTATCCTTCCCAGCCTCTGGTAACCATCCTTCTACTCCCTATGTCCATGAGTTCAATTGTTTTGATTTTTAGATTCCTCAAATAAGTGAAAACATGTGAAGTTTATATATCTGTGCATGGCTTATTCCATTAACATAATAATCTCCAGTTCAGTCTAGGTTATTGCAGATGATTTGATCACTTTCATTTTATAGCTGAACAGTACTCCATTGTGTACATTTACCACATTTTCTTTATCTAGTCACCTTTTAATGGACACTAAAGTTGCTTCCAAATCTTAGCTATCATAAAGAGTGCTGCAACAAACATAGGACTGCACATACCTCTTCGATATACTGATTCCTTTTGGGGGGTGGTATATACCCAGCAGTGGGATTCAAAGATTATATGGTAGCTTAACTTTTAGCTTTTAAAGGAACATCCAAACTGTTCTCCGTAGTGATTGTACTACTTTACATTCCCACTAACATTGTTGTTACTGACTTTTAAAAATATAGTGATAATAATTTATTTTTCTGGATTAGAATTGGAATTTTGGAATGAGGAGGGTTGTCATCTTGACTGAAATTGGGCGTACTATTTGTAATCATCTAAACTAAGACTAAAACAACCTAGTTAAACAAACTGAGTTTTCAAGGACGAAGCCCTTGATGTAGAATTACTTTGTTTTAAACTAACCTGAAGAGCTAAACACCATAGAGAAATGCCGATTTTCGTTATTTGCTACTAATCTGAGAGTTCTTTGTTGACAGTCTCTGTTCTATTCAGGTATCTTTCCTTGTAAATTAGCAGTTTCTGGCAAATAGTCATGAAAAATAAACACTTGACAACAAATGAAAGAATGAATTCTCTCACTGGACACACCATTAATACATTAAGCCAATGCTGCTGATTTGATTTTGACTATAAATAGAATGTCAGGCTATCTTGTCATAAATATATTAATTAATTCTACAAGGAAAATGATTTCATGTTCAAATGTCTAAATAATACTGCACTTATGACTGTTAAACATGACTTTTGACTACAGGAATTCATTGAATGTTTAACGTGACTGCTTTGTAAATTTTCAAAAAAGGTAAAATAAATTCTCATCTTATACAGAAACTCTTTTTAAGGATCATCTAATAGAATTAATATTTTAAAGACAAATATTTGAAAATAGTGTTACAATAGATCCCTAAAACTTAGATTGCATAGTAAGAACAGTACATATTTTGAAGTCATTCAAACTTTATTAATTGTACAAATTTGAGCAAGTTATTTAAGCTGTTTCAATTTCTTTATTGATCATAAGGGATAGTTATAACTACAAAAAAACACTGCTGGGAGAAGTTTAATGAAATATTGAACCTATAGCACTTACCAATGAATCATGGTTAAGCACTATATATGCATAGCTTTGTAGAAAAAAAGATGTTTCTATACCTTTATCTGACTCTATTTTTCCCTTTCTACTGAATTTCAAATTGTATTTCCCCCCATACATGGAAATTTTTCTTTTTCTGACTATAAGACTATATTTGAATTTTATTTATTGTATCACCAGAAGATTACAGTATCCCAATATTAGTCTTACAAAGAAATTCTTGTCCCATTCAGTCCTCAAAATTATATAGCATGTACCAGCCAAATTCTTTATTTCCTATTTACCAAAAATATTGAGCACAAAGCCATCTAATCAAAAAGCTGTACTTTATTTATAATTTTGTTTTTTTATAGCTTTATTGGGAGCCTGTTGGTAAGAAGGGATGACTGGTAGGACAAGATTTGGGCTATTCTCTTTGTTCCAGCCTAAACAATAAATACTTTCAAAACCTCACCTGGAGTTTTAACACCTGACATTGAGGCTCAATAAATGGTAGTTATTATTATTAGTTTTGTTTAGGAATATTTGGATTTCTAAAACTAATTTCACTCTTGACATTTACCTCATGATTACAATTCCACATATCATTAATTTTCTGAATTGATAATTATTTTCTAAAATCCTTCCACTGTATATAGAGAAGACCAGGAACATGAGACTCTCAATGGGTATCATCTTTCCAATATTTGAAACTAGGAGCTTTACTTCTACATAATAATTCCAAATTTTTTAAATGAATAATAAATGACTCCTCCAAACATACTCAAATATAAAAAAAGTTTGTATACTATTGTGGACTGATTTAAGATAATTTATGCATGTAAAATTATATTTTCTTTATATGTATAGTAATAGCCTCCACACATTAGAAGTAGATGAGGGCAAAAGTTTCTCCTCCACAACCTTGTCAACTCAATACAAAATGAAAGCAAGTCAATATAAAATGAGAGCAAGTCTCAGGATAAACTCAGACACTAAATGTAAGATTAATTAATCTTACAGCATGGTAACTGTGTTAGTCAGAGTTCTCCAGAGAAATAAAACCGATAGAATGCATACCTACACATATATGTGTGTATGTATTCTATTTGTATATATGGAATAGAATTATTCTATTAGAATAATTATATAATAGCATTATAATAATTCTATTATAGAATAGAATTTATATATATATAGAACAGAATACATACATATATGTGTGTGTGTATATATATATGAATGAGAGGATTTATTAGGGGAAATAGCTCATGTGATCATGGACACTGAGAAGTCTCGTGATAGGTTGTCTGCAAGCTAGAGAAGCAGGGAAGCTATAGCATGACTCAGTCTGAATCTGAAAGTCTCAGAACCAACAGGTAACTCTGAGGTTGAAGACCTGAGAAGCCAGTGTGCTACTGGAGTAAATTCCGGATTCCAAAGGCCAGAGAACCTGGAGTTTTGATGTGCACGGACAGGAAAAGAATTGTGTCCCAGATCCAGAAGGGAGAGTGAGAATGAATTTGCCTTTTTCCTGCCATTTCATTCTACTCAGCCCCTCAGCCAATTGGATGGATCTTCCATACTCAGAGCACTGATTCAAATACTAGCCTCTTCTGGAAACATCATTTCTGCTTTGCCAGAAATCTGGGTATCCCTTAATCCAGTCAAGTTGACACCTAAATTTAACTACCACACTAACCAAGTATTCTCAAAAATCAGTATGTAGACGAAGAACCACTTATCAGTCATACCTATGGGACCATATTTTATGGTTCAGGCTGCTGAGGTCATTTTACATTTACACCATATGCATAGAAGCATGAGAATGACTTTAAAATACTTCTAGTCAATACACATATTTTGAACTCTAGAAATTTTACCAATGCAAACTCTTCTGTAACAGTCATCTGTTATTTAATACCATAATTTTATTTTTTAACAAAACCACTACATGGTTCATGCATGAATTTTTAGATTACACAGCTCTTTTTCCCAGGTCACATTCTCTCAGCTCAATTTTTACTCTGTCTACTACATGAGCAACCAACTTCATGTAAGTATAAACTGACACCACCATGTTTTGTCTCAACCATGTCTCTCTTATATTCTGCCACAGAGTTTCACTAAAAGCTCCTCTAAGGGGTGCCTGCAGAACACTATTCAGCACTTTTACATGCTCAAACATGGAAGAATGGAATAGCATCCCAAAGGATAAATACTTCTTTCTTTCTTCTCTCAGGTGGGTAATTATCTAAAACGATATGCTAAGCTCCTCAAAAAGCCCCACATTTTTTTTTAAATTTTCATTTCAATACTTTTTTTGGGTATGGGTGGTTTTTGGTTACATGGATAAGCTCTTTAGTGGTGATTTCTGATATTTTAGTGCACCTGACTCCTGAGCAGTGTACACTGTACCCAATATGTAGCCTTTTATCCCTCATACTCCCCCAGTCTCCCTCCTGAGTGCCCAAAGTTTATTATATCATTCTTATGCCTTTGGGGCCTCATAGACTACCTCCCAGTTATAAGTGAGCACATACATTTGGTTTTCTATTCTTGAGTTACTTTGTTTTGAACAATGGCCTCCAGCTCTATCCAAGTTGCTGTGAAAGACATGACTTCATTCCTTCTTATGTCTGAGTAGTATTCCATGATGTACATAGACATTTCCTTTATTCATTAATTGGTTGATGGGCAGTTAGGTTGGTTCCATATCTTTGCAATTGCAAACTGTGCCGCTATAAATGCTTGTGTGCATGTGTCTTTTTCATATGATGCCTCCTTTTTCTTTGGGTAAACACCCAGTTCTGGGATTGCTGGATAGAATGGTAGTTCTGCTTTTAGTTCTTTAAGGAATTTCCATTCCATACTGTTTTCCATACTGGTTATCCTTATTTAAACCCTGATCACCAATGTAAAAGTGTTCACTTTTCAACATATCCATGCCAATATTTTTTTCTGGGAGTGAGACTTTTTAATATGGTCATTCTTGCAGGAGTAAGTTGGTATTTCATTGTGATTTTAATTTGCATTTCCTGATGATTAGTAATGGCGAGTATTTATTTATTTATTTACTTATTTTTACCTATATTTTAAGGTCTGGGATACATGGACACAGGGAGGGGAACATCACACACCAGGGCCTGTTGGGGGTGGGAAGCTAGAGGAGGAATAACATTAGAAGAGATACCTAATGTAGATGATGAGTTGATGGGTGCAACAAATCACCATGGCACGTGTATACCTATGTAACAAACCTGCACATTCTGTATATGTATCCCAGAACTTAAGTATAATTTTAAAAAGAAAAAAAGTTTTGATTTTCTTAAATTTATTGGGACATTTTTCTGGCCTATCATATGATCTTCTTTGGAGAATATTTTATGTACTGATGAGAAGAATGCATATTCTACAGGTGTTGGGAAGACTGTTCTGTAAATACCTGTTAAGTCCATTTATTTTAGGGTATAGTTTAAGTCCATTGTTTCTTGGTTGACTGTTTTTCCCCAAAGATCTATCTAGTGTTGTAAGTGGAGTATGAATGTCTCCCACTATTATTATGCTATCTATCTCATTTCTTAAGTCTAGCAGAAATTGTTTTATAAATTTGGGGCTCCAGTGTTAGGTGCATATAAATTTAGGACTGTAGTATCTTCCTGTTGGACAAATGCTTTCATCTTTTTTCTTTTTTCTTTTTCTTTTTTTTTTTTTTTTTAACTGTTGTTGCTTGAAAGTCTGTTATTTTTTCTGATATAAGAATAGCTACTTCTGCTCACTTTTGATTTCCATTTTGGGGCATGTATTTTTCTACCCCTTTACTTGAAGTTTATGTGAGTCCTTGTGTGTTAGATGAGTTTCTTGAAGACAACAGATACTTGGTAGATTTTTATCCATTCTGCCACGCTGTATCTTTCAAATGGAGCATTAAGGCCATTTACATTCAATGTTAATATTGAGATGTGAGGCAGTATTCTATTCATAATGTTAGTTGTTTCCTAGATAATTTTTTTTTTTTTTACTGTGACATGTTTTATAGGACCCATGAGATTTGTGCTTTAAGAAGATTCTATTTTGGATCATGACAAGCTTTTGTCTCAAAATTTAGAACTCCTTTTAGAATTTCTTATAGAGCTGATTTGGTAGTGACAAATTTCTTCAACATTTGTTTGTCTGAAAAATATTTTACCTCTCCTTCATTTGTGAATCTTAGTTTTATTGTATACCAAATTTTTAGCTAACAATTATTTTGTTTAAGAAAATTAAAGATATGACCTCAATCCCATCTGGCTTGTAAGGATTCTGCTGAGAAGTCTGCTGTTAGTCTGATAGGATTTTTCTTTTTAGGTTATTTAATGCTATTGTCTCACAGCTCTTAAAATTATTTCCTTCCTGTTGATAGCATGACTATGTGCCTTGGTGATGATCCTTTTGCAATAATTTTCCCACAAGTTCTTTGTGCTTCTTTTATCTGGATATCTAGATCTCTAGCAAGGCCAGGAAGTTTTTTTCTAGTATTTTATCATATAAATTTTCTAAACTTTTAGACTTTTCTATCTCAGAAACATAAATTATCCTTAGGATGTAATTTATTTTAAATTTCTTTAAGCTGCTTTTACCTTTCTCTGGTAACTTCCTGAGTAGCTTAAGAACCAACCTTCTGAATTCTTTATCTGGCATTTCTGAGATTTCATCTTGGTTTGGATCTATTGGTGAAAAACTGGTGTGATATTTTGGGGGCGTTATAGGGCCCTGTTTTTTTCATGTTACCAGAATTACTTTTCTGGTTCATTCTCATTTTAGTAGACTATTTCTTCAACTTGTTCTTGAATTTATCTTTGTTTGTATGTGTTTTTTTTTGCATTTGTTTTTCCCTCATTAGGATTTGAGGGAAATATATATAAAACTAAAACTATATAATAGTTATAGTTTATTATAGCCTAATTTGATTCTTGGTGCCCTTAGGTGTGAAGACTCTGTATGAGTTTCTTAATTATAGACACTATTTGTACACTGGCTTTCCCAGATGCTGGTTGTCATAGTTATGTACTCGGTGTGTGGATAAATTCACTATCTCCTATGGGGTTAGAATGGCAGAGGTCTCTTGAAGCTCATATCATTCTCTCATGTTGTATATTTTATTTATTTATTTATTTATTCATTTATTTATTTATTTTTATTTTCTCTGCAGTTTTCTACTTACTGAGTTGACAATTCAGGGTTTGGACCAGTAGAACAGGCATCCTTGGGTAGGCCCAGCTGTTGCTAAATCAGGTGGGTAGAGGTAATACCCAATGCTGGGCAGAGATCCCAGCCTTGAAAGTAGCTATGAGAGCTCTCGACTAGATATACTGAGGTTTTATCAGGGTGAAGGGTGAAAGCTACCTCAGTTTTCTTGCCAGGCCAGCAGGAACCTATCCACCTTTCATCCTTACTCCTGTTTCAGTGCTCCAACTTTTCAGATTAGACAGGCACCTTTTTTTTTATCTGTTAAAATGTTTATGTTTCAAGTGAAGTGGAATTGTGACTCTGCCTCTTATTCAGGCCTGAATCTGGGAAGTGCTCCTCCTGTGGTTCTGCAGTCACCCTGAATTTTTCCAGGAAGACTGTCAATAGGTGCATCCATGCTGTGTTCCCATGGGAGAAGACCTAGTAGCCTCATGGTCACAGAGGCTGCCTGCCTGTGAAGATGGAGGTGCAGACTTTCTCTACTGCACCCAGAAGTACAACTGTGTCTCTGCTGTAAGAAACTTTCCACAAGCAGAAAGATCTGGAACTCAAGGACCACCACTCAGATTATTTTGTCCCACAAGGTATTTTCCTGATGTGATCCTCTCCCCCTTCCCTTAGGAATGGGACTTCCTGAGATCCAGACTGCAGTGATTGTTATTGCTGCTCTTGGTCTAACCAATCAGTGGAGCCACCCTACTCTGGACTTGTTCTGGGGAATATCTGCAAGGGATCCAATGATGTGATCTGTCTTCAAGTCTCTTGGAAGTGAATACCAGCACCTGCTCTAATGGAGGTGTCAGGGGAGTGACACAGACTGCAAGATTCCTTGATTGCAGATAGGCTTACTGTGCTGATTTTCTCAAATGCCAGTTATACAAGTAGTGAACTTGTCACATGGAAAAGCTCAGGAACTCTAGTTAGCCAGGGTGTTGCAGGCAGTAGTGATAGCTGAGATCGTGCAATCCTTTTCTCCTTCCTGGGCTCAGTGTTATTCTATTAATACATAAGAGGCATTGTAATGGCATGTGTGGGTTACCCTCCTTGGTTGTCCACAGCAGTCACTAGCTCAGTAATACACCCTGGTATTAAGGTTTTTTTCTTCTCTACTTCCCTTGTCCTTCTGCTCCAGTTACCTGCAATAATTTCCAAGATTAGTCAATCTGGACACAAATTCTTAGTTTTTGCTTACTGTGGGAACCTAAGCTAAGAGAGTGATAATGACTCTAGAATATATCTAGCCACTCCAAATATCTGGAATATGATGAAATACTCCAGTGAAAATGTATTTTTAATTTCCAGTATGCTAATTAAGAAAACTTCCTGTGTTGATCAGAGGTAATGATAATATATTTTCTTATAGTAGCTACCTCTATAGTGTGATCTTTACTAAAAATGCCAGCTAATCACCCATGGAGTGTTCACTTCTGAGTAAGACAATTGGGTCACCAAAGGCTGTTCTAAAATTAGAAGTACAACATGCCATGGATGCTGAAGTGTTTGAAAATGAATTATACACTGTATGGCATATATTTGATTTGCATTAATTCTGTATAGTCTTTGTTTATACTGTTCGGAGAACTACTTTCCAAGTCATTTAAGGATTAATGATAGTCTTCTAAATTTTTGTTTTCAAAAGAAGTTGAATGTTCTGAGTTTCTACTTCATTTTTATATCTGTATTATAAAATCACTTGATCAAATATGATTACTCTAACTTTGGGCACTTTCCTTAGAACTAAACTGTATCAAGAGTTAACACAATTGTGAAAGGAGGTTACATTTGACAAAGATAAAAGAAATGGCAGAAAACATACTAACACAGATCTGCATACACTTATTATACTGCAGAGTTTGTATGAGTACATTTCTCAGACCACCTATATTATAATCATATTTGTCATTGTACCATATAATATAGATTCTTTGTCTAGACACCAGGGATGCCCAATCAGAATCTCAGAGAGGAGAGGACTGAAATTGTTCTTTTTAACAAGCTGTCCAAATGATATGACACATGTATACATAATTTTGAAAACCATAAAAATAGAGGGTAGTTGAGTCTTGAAAATTAGCCCTTTGTTAAGCTCTACTTTTTTTCTTCATGCTATTACTTAATTTTGGCCAAACTTTAGAGAGTTCTTAACTTAGAAGGGCTACCAGTCTGGTTCATCATTAGTATAGTTGTCAAAGAAGCTTCTTGACAGTCCCTTACTATATACACCCCAAGTTTGAAGTATACCACATACACATACTACTTCTTCCAAAAACACACCACTTCCCCATCAATCAAAGCCTCTGCTGGGGGCTGCAAATCTATTAGATTAATTTCTTAAGGAAATCCTTGATGATTTGTACCATGGGTAGGTTAAAATATGATATCACACAAAGTAATTAATGTATTTGTTTACCATTCTGTTTCTAATTTTCAGAGTGAAGGGCCCTGAGGGTGTGAGACACAGATAAATTTTAATAAAGAAAAACAGAGGAAAGGTCTACAATATTGTATTACCTCACATGGAAAGCCAGAAGAATCAAGAGATTACATATAATCCATATATGGTTATATTTTTGATAAGGGAAAAAGTGTCAAAAAGCCAATGTGAGATTCACCAAAAGAGAGGAAGAAAATAAAACAAAATTTGCCTGATTCAAAACTGTGAGATATTATTACTAAGGAACTCACCACATTTATTCAAAATACCAACTCAGCATTGCATATCTTTATGTTTTGTTTAAATTTTGAACTTAGGCAAGTTTTATAGCTATTTGAAATGTTTTGGATATTCTGTGCATTTGTAATTTAGATTTTACAGTTTCAAACATGAGGTTGAAAAAATTAAGATAATATACCAAAATGATCTGTTATACTCAGGGCCATACGAAACTATTCAAATTAACTTTTTTGAATGTTGAACATTTTTGTTTTAGTTTAGATTAGGTTGTGCTTATAAGATAGCCCAGTTGAACAGCAGGTAAAATCAGGCATTATGGTACAAACTTCTTAATTTTGTTCTTTTCAAGTGGTTCAGAAAAGCTTTATAAATCTCTCTTTATGGGGAATATATCAAACTTATTTAAGAGGACTAAGAACTCTCAATTGTACATTTTAAGCCAGAAATATATGTTTTTGCTGATAAAATTGCTGAAATAACTCCTAAAATTATTATAGTCTCTTAGAAATCTCAGCTTATACTTGCTATTCTATTTTCTTCAATATGTTAAAATTAATCATTTATTAATAAGTTGTTGGTGGCTTACCCTGTTCTCTGTATACCTGTAGTAACTTAAACGAAGTTTGGAGTGGGAGTTGAAGCTCAGAACTAAAGATGCATGATTAGCTCACTGCCATGGAGGAGTTCGTATAATCAAGTAGGTGAAAAGAGACATAGACAATAACTCAAGGTAAGGGAAACAGACAATAGGATGTAATTATGAGCCATGTTCTTAGTAGTATGCTTAAAAACTATACATATAAGGTCAAGAAAGGGAGAAAGTTGGCTGAGGTACTCATACAAAAGAGATGAGGCTTTGGCTCAATGTCGAAGCATGGGTAAAATTTGAATAGGAGAAAATTAAGAAATGGCATACTGGGCAAGACCAGCATAAAAAGTAAGAGGAGGCCGGGCGCGGTGGCTCATGCCTGTAATCCCAGCACTTTGGGAGACCGAGGCGGGTGGATCACGAGGTCAAGAGATCGAGACCATCCTGGTCAACATGGTGAAACCCCGTCTGTACTAAAAATACAAAAAATTAGCTGGGCATGCTGGCACGTGCCTGTAATCCCAGCTACTCAGGAGGCTGAGGCAGGAGAATTGCCTGAACCCAGGAGGCGGAGGTTGCGTTGAGCTGAGATCGCGCCATTGCACTCCAGCCCGGGTAACAAGAGCGAAACTCCGTCAAAAAAAAAAAAAGTAAGAGGAAAGATAGGCCTTCAATATTATTTTAAGAAGCAGTAGGGAGATAAGGTGGAATATTCAGGGGTAAAGATATTGTTATTTTCTTTCATTTCCAACATTTGGCAGAATCATTACTATTAGTAGCATAATACCTTAGTACAATTTATTTTCAGTGAACATGACTCAGCACAGGGACATTGAAAAATTTAAGCCACAGAGACAGAGAGAGAAACAAAACAGTATTAAAATTATACAGCTGCTCATTTTTAAAAGGCATGTTCAGAACAAGAAAATTGGTTGGTTAAGGAATATTGATAATGCCAAAACCTTGTGACAGTATTGGAATTCGAAGTTTGGCTTGAACCACACAACCAAACTATTCTTACCTAATTACACTGCAGTGAATTAATTTACCTTAGAAAATTTTATGTTTCTGGTTATTTCTCAATTTTCTGATATTATCCTATATTTCTTATTCCTTTTGTCATCAAATTTATGAAAATCTTTTATATTCTCTTGCTATTTTTTCTTCATTCAGTTTATCATAAAATCACTGTAACCTGTATTTTGTTCTTAATATAATAGTGAACTGTCTGTTAATTTGGATTATTAGTACATCCTGTCAAACTCAATAGTAACTTCTTAATACTAATATAAATAGTTTTGACACTAATAGATACATAATGGTCTTTTTTTCTTTCAACTTTTTTTTAGGTTCAAGGAGATACATATGCAGGTTTGTTACATGAGTAAATTGTGTAAAGTGGGGTTTATTGTACAGATAATTTTGTCATGCACTTCACCAGCTTTGTACTTGATAGTTTTCTAATAGTCATCCTTCTCCCACCCTCCACCCTCAAATGAGCTCCAGTTGCTATTGCTTCTTTCTTTGTGTCCATGTATACTTAATGCTTCAAGACATAGGCATGGGCAAAGTCTTCAAGACTAAAACACCAAAAGCAGTGGCAACAAAAGCCAAAATTGACAAATGAGATCTAATTAAACTAAAGAGCTTCTGCACAGCAAAAGAAACTATCATTAGAGTGAACAAGCAACCTACAGAATGGGAGAAGATTTTTGCAATCTATGCATCTGACAAAGTTCTAATATTCAGAATCTACAAGGTACTTAAACATATTTACAAGAAAAAGCAATCCCACCAAAAAGTGGGCAAAGCATATGAACAGATGCTTTTCAAAAGAAGACATTTATGCAGCCAACAAACATATGAAAAAAGCTCATCATTACTGGTCATTAGAGAAATGCAAATCCGAACCACAATGAGATACCATCTCACACTAGTTAGAATGGCGATCAAGAAAAAGTCAGGAAAAAACATGGAATACTATACAGCCATAAGAATGAATGAAATGTCCTTTGCAGCAACATGGATGGAGGCAATTATGCTAAGTGAATTAATATAGGAACAGAACTTAATACCACATGTTTTCACTTGCAGATGAGAGCTAAGCATTAATGGGGTTGTTTTATTTTTGCTTAATGTGTTTAAGTTTCTTACAGATTCTGGATATTAGACCTTTCTCAGATGTATAGTTTTCAAATATTTTCTCCCATTCTATAGGTTGTCTGTTTGCTCTGTTGATAGTTTCTTTTGTTGTGCAGAAGCTCTTGTTTAATTAATTCCAACTTGTCAATTTTTGTTTTTGTTGCAATTGCTTTTGTTGTCTTCGTCATGAAATCTATGCCCATTCCTATCTCCAAAATAGAATTAGTTGGGTTTCTTCCAGGGTTTTTATAGTTTTGGGTTTATGTTTACTTCTTTCATACATCTTGATCTGATTTTTGTATATAGTAAATGGTAGGGATCTAGCTTTAATCTTCTGAATGTAGTCATTCAGTTATCCTAGCACCATTTATTGAATAGAAAGTCTCTTCTTCATTATTTATTACTGTTCGTTTACTTAAAGATTAATTGGCTGTACTTGTACAGTTATATTTCTGGGTTCTCTAACCTATTTTATTGGTTTATGTGCCTGCTTTTGTTTTGTTCCAGTATCAAGTTATTTTAGTTACAGTAGCCTCATAATATAGTTTGAAACCACATAACATGATACATCCAGCTTTTTTTTCCACCTTAGGATTGCTTTGGCTATTCAGGATCTTTTTGATTTCAAGTGAATTTTAGATTTTTTTTCCTATTTCTATACAAATTATTGTTGGTAGTTTGATAGGAATAGCATTGAATGTGTAAATTGCTTTGGACAGTATGGCCCTTTTAACAATATTGATTCTTCCTATTTGTGAGCATGGAATGTTTTCCATTTGTTTGTGTCATCTATCATGTCTTCCAGAAGTGTTTTGTGATTGTCATTGTAGAGATATTTTACATCCCCAGTTAGCTATATTGTTAGGTATTTTGATAATTTTGCAGCTGTTGTAAATAAGATTGCATTCTTGATTTGGTTCCTATCTTGGATTTTATTAGTATATAGAAATGCTACTAAATTTTGTGCATGTATTTTGCATACTGAAACTTTGCTGAAGTTGTTTATCATATCCAAAATTCACATTGTCTGTGAAGAGAATACTTCCTCTCTTTCTATTTGGATGTCTTTTATTTATTGTGGCCTAATCGCTCTAGCTAAGACTTACAGTACAATGTTGAATAGTGTGGTAAGAGTGGGCTTCCTTGTTTTCTTTTGGTTCTCAAGGGGAATGCTTCCAGCTTTAGACTCTTCAGTATGACATTGGATATGTGTCATATATGGCTCTTCTTATTTTTAAGTACATACTTGGAATGTCTAGTTTGTCATGAGTTAATTACATAAAAGGATGCTGAATTTTATCAAAAGCTATTTGTTCATCTATTGAGATGACCATGTAGTTTGTGTCTTTAGTTCTGTTTATGTGATCTATCACATTTATTGATTTGTGTATAATGAACCAACCTTGCATCACGGGGATGAAGCCTACTTGATCATGGTGAATTAGCTTTTGGATGTGATGCTGGATTTTGATTGACAGTATTTTGTTGAGGATTTTTGTACTGATGTTCATCAAGAATATTGGTCTGAAATTTTTGTTTATTGTTGTATCTCTGTCAGGTTTTGGTATCAGAATAATGCTGGTCTCATAGAATGAGTTGGAGAGGTGTCAGTCCTCCTCAATTTTTTGAAGTGGTTTCAGCAGGAATTATACCAGCTCTTTTTTGTATGACTGGTAGATTTGGCTATGAATTCATATGGTTCAGGGCTTTTCCTGGTTGGTAGGTTTTTATTACCAGTTCAATTTGGGAACTCATTATTGATCTGTCAGGGATTCAATTTCTTATTTTTCAATCTTGGAAGTTTGTATATTTCAAGAAAGTTATCCATTTATTCTATGTTATCTAAGTTGTGTATGTATTGGTATTTGTAATAGTCTCTGAGTTTTTTTTGTTTTTCTATGGGCTTAGTGGTTATGTTCTCCTTGTCATTTCTGATTTTGTTTATTTGGATATTGTCTCTTTTTTCTAAATTAGCTTAGCAAGCACCATATCTATCTTTTTTTTTTTTTTTCAAAGAACCAATTTTTGGTTATGCTGATCTTTTGTATGGCAATTCTCATCTCCATTTCATTTAGTTCAGGCCCGATTTTGGTAACTTCTTTTCTTCTGCTAGCTATAGGGTTGGTTTGCTTTTGTTTTTCTAGCTCCTCTAGGTATAATGTTAGTTTATTAATTTGAGATCTTTCAAAGTTTTTGATGTGGGTATTTAAAACTGTAACATTTTCTCTTAACACTGTATTAGCTGTGTCCCAGAGATTTTGCTATGCTTTATTTTTGTTTTCATTAGTTTCAAATAATTTCTTGTTTTCTGCTTTAATTTCATTGTTTATGCAAAAGTTATTCAGGAGCAGACTGTTTAATTTTCATGTAATTATATGGTTTTGAGAGATCTTCTTGGTTTTGATTTCTATTTTTATTGTGCTATGGTCTGAGAGTATGGGTGGTATACTTTTTTTTTTCTATTGTCTTGAGATTCATTTTATGGTTGAGTGTTCGACCAATTTTAAATTATGTGCCATGTGCAGATAAAAATAATGTACAATCTATTGTTGTTGGCTGGAATGTTCAGTCAATGTATGTTAGGTCCATTTTGTCATGTGTCAAGTTTAGAACCCAAGTATCATTGTCAGTGTTTTGCCTCAATTATTTGACCATTTTTGTCAGTAGGGTGTTGAAGTCCCCTGCTATTATTGTTTGGTTACTTACGTCTCTTTTTAAGTCTCTATGCACTTGCTTTATCAATCTTTGTACTCCAGTTTCGGGTGCATATTTAGGATAGGTTAAGTCTTCTTATTGAATTGAATACTTTATCATTGTGAAATGCCCTTCTTTTTCCTTTATGATTGTTTTTGGTATAATGCCTATTTTTTTCTAAAATAACAATAGCAGCATCTGTTCTTTTTTGTTTTACATTTGCGTGAGAGATCTTTCTCCATCCCTTTACTTTTAGCCTATGGTTGTCCTTGCATGTGAGAAATATAGCATACAGTTGGGTCCTGCTTTTTTATCTAACCATTTTATCCAACTTTTTTAATCCTGCTTTTTTATCCAACTTGCCAGTCTGTGGCTTTCAAATGCGAGTGTTTAGCTCATTTCCTTTCAAGGTTAATATTGATATGTGAGGATTTGATCCTTTCATTGTGTTGTTAGGTGGTTGTTATGTAGACTTGATTGTGTATTAACTTAATAGTTTCAATCTTCTATGTACTTGAGTGTGGTTTTGTGGTAGCTACTAATGGTCTTTTGTTTCCACATTTAGCACTCACTTAAGAACATTTTGTGAGTCAGGTCTGATGCTAACAAATTCTCTTAGCATTTGCTTATCTACAAATAATTTTATTCCTCCTTCACTTAAGAAGCTTAGTTTGGTTAGATATCAAATTCTTATTTTGAATTTTTTTTTCTTTAAAACTGTTGAAAATAGGACCCTTAATCTCTTCTGGCTTGTGGGGTTTCTGACTGAAAGGTCATGTGTTAGCCTGAGGCAATTCCCTTTGTATGTGACCTGCCTGTTCTCTTGTTGCCTGTAATACTTGTTTTTTTGTGTGTTTCTATTTTCGTTTTTGTTTTTGTTTTATTTTAATTTGATAACTATGTTTCTTGGTAATAGTCATCTTGTATAATATCTCACAGTATTTTTCCCAATTTCTTGAATTTGAATGTTGATCTCTCTAGCAGGATTGTGGAAATTTTTATGATCCATGTCCTCAAATATTACTTTTAAGTTGCTTGCTCTCTCTCCCTCTCTTTGGTCTCCTTACATAATTTCATATTTTTTGAAGGTTTTGCTCATTCTTATTTATTCTGTTTTCTTTATTTTTGTCTGACTAAATTAATTTGAAGAACCAGTCTTTGAGTTCTGAAGTCATTCTCTCAGCTTTGTCTATTATGCTGTTAGTACTCCTGAATCCTGATGATCTCCATTGCCATCTAGATTCCCAATTTTTGTCTTTCATTTAAGCAATTTTCCTCTGGTTAAAAATCATTGCTGGGGGAGCTTGTGCAGTCATTTAGAGATAAGACACTCTGGCTTTTACAGTTGCTAGAGCTCTTGTGTCAGTTCTTTCTCATCTGTGTGGGCTAATGTTTCTTTAACTATGGTGTAATTCTAGAATAGCCAGTTTACTTCATTTCTGGATGTTTTCAGAGACACAAGTTAGAGGTGTAAGGTTATGTGCAGAATCCTTATTTGGGGCTGATTTCTTGACCTTGATTTCACAGAGGAATATATTAGCAAAGCATTTTTGATTTTGAAGTTTGGGATATGATTCAATAGATGACACTTATTTGTAATAGCTGTTTGATAGGCTCTTAATCAGCCAAGTGGTAGTAAGCATGGAATTACAATTTGCCTATCTAAAAATAATTTTTTTCTCCTTCACTTAAGAAGCTTAGTTTTGTTAGATATTAAATTCTTGTCTGGAATTTTTTTTTTCTTTAAAACTGCTAAATATTGGACCCTTAGTCCCTTCTGGCTTGTAGTGTTTCTGCTGAAAGTTCATGTGTTACTTCATTTCTGGATGTTTTCAGAGACATATGAAACATCAGATATCTGATGGCTCCGCTGTATTTTCTCATGTTTGCAGCCATGCTCCCTCTCAGTTCTCTGAGAGTATGGATGCCTGTCCTACTTCAGTGCTGGCCACAGATCTTGGCTTGGCACTTTCAGTCTGTCCACTGCAGACCTGGGGCAAGCTCAGACTTTTTGCTTACTCCCCAGCTTAAAGAAAGCAAAGGTGAGGAACTTTGGCAGTGGCAATCGCAAAGGACCTTTCCCTAGTGTCTTAGGCTCCACTCCAAAGAAATATAGAGCCTTTGAAAATTGGAATGATCAGCCTAAGGTGGGAAGACTGTGTTGTGAGCCCAAGACAGGAAGCCCTGGGTGGTGAAGAGTAGGAGATTTGAGGGGCTTATGGGGAAAACAGTCTGACCTTTTTATTTGTAGGGTGACTGCAATGTGCTGGAGATCCAGGCACTCAGACTCTCTGTTTCTTCCCCAGCCCAAGAGCAGTAAGGACAGTAGCACTGCATTGGTAGTGGCAAAGGGGCTATCAGTTGCCTCTAAGAACACCACCCCAGAGAGACAGAGCCACTGCCAATGGGAATGTTCAGCCAGGGTGGTGTGACTGTTCTCTGGGACCAAATCTGGGGCAAAAGTCTCAAATTTGAGTGGGAAAAATCTCACAGAGAATGAGACTGGGTTCTTCTCTGTATGGTGTCTGAATGTGCTGGAGGTTCCAGTAAAATTATCAGTCTCAGGTATGTCTTTATCAGCCGTGTGAAAATGGACTAATACAAGCATTTTACACAAAGTTAAAAAGATTACTTCAGACTTCTTTAGTTTATGAAGTTAACAGTCATGAACATTTCAGTCCTTCATGTGTCCTGAATGGTTTTTCCTTTATTCTAATATCACAATTTCTAAAGTTATTAGAAACCTGCATTTAATGACAACTGTTAGAGTTCTATAGCTGACTATAAACCACCTTCTAAAGCGGATTAAAACCAGACAACAATTATCTGTGGATGATAAAATGTCTTAGGACAGTCACAGTCAAAACACAATTGACAAAGAAATTTGATTACTTTTGTGGCAAACAAAAGTTGACATAACAATTGTAACTATTAATAAAATACACTAAGCCATATTAGAATTATAGGAGTTTCCCATAATTTTGGAACATTATTGGTATACAATAACATATTAATACAAATACAGCCCAAAGAAAACTAAACACAATTTCATGTTTGACAATGCTTTCAGTATGATTTTTATACCAAATAAGCCAAATGTCACTGTTGCATCTGTGCATTATTGATATCAAACCCAATTCTTAAGAAAACCTTATAGACAAATGTATTTAATCTTAATTAGGTTGACCATAAGGTAAGATTCTTATAAACCTTTGATCACTCTTTACATTTATAAGTTTTTGTTAAAGAGCATATTATAAGAAGGTTTTTGCTCTAAGAAAAACCTGTTGTGCTTTTATTTCAATGCTCAATTTATAGAAAGACTGAATAATACTCCTTTAACTTTACCCAAAATGTTTACACACAGAATTTCCTTTACAATCAATTTTCACAAACCTTCCACAACTTGTTTCAACCTTCAGGTTTATCCTAACTTAAAACAATTTTAACCCTTTAATTTAGGCAGAAAAAAATTGACATTCACAGAACTTCTTATAAATCTTTTACCAAAAGTATTAATATATTCTACTTTCCTTACACACTTCACATGTAGAACTGGTTTTTCAGTAGTCACAAATGCATGTTACAATGTTAACTCTGAGCGACTTTTAACTTTGGTAAAAACCTTGGTAAATTTGGGATTTTAATTATGTGCTAGGTGTGGAGCCTAGCCTAGGACACACCAGGCAGAAGTGCAGGTAAGGGTTGACTCTCTTTATAACTCCATGTGTCCCAGGGCTTACCTAGCTGTAAAGTAGGCAAGTTGTACAGTTTAGTCATACTGGCATTTTATGAAGAATTGTCTGTGCATAGCTAGGGGGCAGGCTAATTCCACTATCTAGAATCTAACGCTTCATGGTAGGTAAATTAAACAAGTTTTACAAGTCAAAGAAGCAGTTTATGACATTAAAGCAATTAGTAAGCTTAATATCTGACCTATATAATTTAGACCGAATGTTTATATTTTTGAGGATACTTTTATTTTACTAATAATCTTTAAAACTATCTTTAATTCCAAAAGATTGCTAAAGTCATGTGAACTAAAAGACATTACACTTTTTATTTTTCTGGCAAAATATCTGATTTAAGTACTTATTATTTTTAAACCAATTAAAGCTTTTTTATATTTCACATACAACTCATATAAATACACAGACTGAGAGAAGATAAAGGACTCATTTATTCTCTAAGCCAAGAATTCAACTCTAAACCCAGGGCACCATTGTGAAAAGAGAAAGGATGGCCGTATGGTTACAAGGTCAAGCTCCCAAGGACATACAAGACAAGAAGGAAACCTCATCCAGATTTTTTCAGGTAACTGCAATTAATTTTGTAACTTAGCAGTTGGCTGGGCTGTCTTGAAAAGTGGGCTTACAGGTGTCCTAAGCCTGTGTTCTATTCTGAGATACCCTTCTCCATTACAGAACACAGAAAGACACACAAAGCACACCAAATTCACTACAGTCAATCAAAACTTTACAGAGAAAATAAACAGGAATTTTTACAATTTATTCACCCAGTTTGCACAGAGAGAAAGAGAGAGAGAGAGAAAGAGAGAGAGAGAGAGAGAGGAGAGCACTGCCTGAGGCAGGATGGGGAAGGCCAGGCACTCAGAAATGCCAGAGGAAGACCCATTCATTACAGTCAACACTGAAAAGTTCAGGCGGCTGCTCGTCAGTTGTGAAGGGATCTTTTCCAGCAGTCACATGAGCTCTCAGATTTCCCCTTTTTTGGAAGAAACAAGCTCCCTATGTCCCATAATCCTGTGCATGCCTAATCCTGTCACCACTACCATCAGCAAAGAGTGCAAAGCAGATTATTTCAAAGAGAATAGCAGTTAACATCCGGCAGTGCCAAACCTGTTCTTAGCCAAGAGAGACTTTACCACGTAGAATTTTGCTGAGAAGGGCCCCCAAAACCTTCAATTTTAGGACAGACTCTAATCCTCCTAAATTGGGCCTCTAACCCAAGGTTAGTCAAGTGTCCTTGCCTTTTATTGAGTGGCCTCTAACCCAGTTTATTCTATGAGGCACTCTAACTCCTTTAAGTTGGGCCTCTAACCCATTCTCATTTTATACCTGGATATATGCATCCCACTTACCCAAAGGTGGACAATCAGTGCTGCAGTCTATTTCCTTTGAGTGGGAGGGGTCTCCTCAGTATTGTTGCTTCATGGCCACCAGAAAGATGTTACAGGAAAAGGGTCTTGATTCAGATCCCAAGAAAGGATTCTTGGATCTCACACAAGAAAGAATTCAGGGCAAGTCTGTAGAGTAAAGTGAAAGCAATTTTATTAGGAAAGTAAAGGAATAAAAGAATGGATACTCCCTAGACAGAGCAGTCCTGAGGGCTGCTAGTTGCCAATTTTTATGGTTATGGTTATTTCTTGACGATATTTTAAACAAGGGGAGGATTATTCAAGACTCCTCTTTCTAGACCATGGAGGGTAACTTCCTGACATCGCAGTGGCATTTGTAAACTGCCATAGCACTGGTGGAGTGTAACAGTGAGGATTACTAGAGGACACTATTGTGGCCATCTTGGTTTTGGTGGGATTTTCATGGCTTCCTTACTGCAATCTGTTTTATCAGCAAGGTCTTTATGATCTGTATCTTCTGCCAAACTCCCGTCTCATCCTGTGACTTAGAATGCCTTAACCATCTGGGAATGCAGCCCAGTAAGTCTTAACCTCATTGTACATTGCTCCTATTCAAGATGGAGTTGCTTTGGTTCATACGCCTCTGACATGGGTCTACATTAACCTAAAACGTAGTCTCTGTCTACTCTAATACTCTATTATGACACAGGAAGTAAAGGACTAACATCATTTTCTGTAGATTGTGAATGTGAACCTTGCATAGGACAAAATACTTTCATTGCAGACATTTTAAAAGAATTATCATCTATTTATTTATTCACTCATTCCTTTCATTTTTTAATCATACTATAGGAAAAGATTCCC
The DNA here is from genome assembly GCF_030222135.1 of Aotus nancymaae. Classification (NCBI taxonomy): domain Eukaryota; kingdom Metazoa; phylum Chordata; class Mammalia; order Primates; family Aotidae; genus Aotus; species Aotus nancymaae. The sequence continues at coordinate 56,718,136 of NW_026988415.1, read as the reverse complement.
CTTTTACCTCTGAAGGTTCACTGAAAATCATTGACAAAAGGCAGATTAATAGAAGAAAATACATCCAAATTTCTGTGTTTGTACTTTTATAAGAAATGAGAGGCTTCAGAATGAAGACCCAAAGATACAGGGGAAATTGTCCCTGTTTATGCATAGATGTAGACATATAGAAATATAATTAGACAACGTTAACAGACTAAAAGGGGAAACCTGGCAATTTCTGTTCATTTACATGCTTTTTGACCTCTCTATGCAGTATTCTTTCTTTCTGTGTAGGGGGCAGATTTCTTTCTGGAGGGAGGGTCTTATTACCTTCAAGCAAATACCGTAGCTCAGATCATGTCTTTATGACCAGTTTTTACAAATAAAAGTAGAAGAAGAGTTAGAGTAATATTTTTAGGTTTTATGGCTAGCTTTGGGGAAAAAAAAAGATTCTGTTTTCTAAGACTTGCATTGAAGAAGAGGAGTTCTAGTTTCTATTTCTAGCCTCAGGCAAGAATGAAGAGTCAGAGACAGGAGGGCAGAAAAAAATCGGAGAGGAAAAATTGCTTCTGAAGCTATTTCTGGGGTCATGTTGAAGTATGGTTTATCAAGCCTCTATAATGCATTAATCTACCAATTTATTACATAAGCACAGTATGTTCTAGTGTGGAATATTTCAATAACTTGGTTTAGCTAGGAAAACCTTTGGTCACATATACTACTATTAATTTTTTTAATAAAATAGATTAAAATAGAATGTTTCTGGTTCAAATTCAGGTTTGAGTGCTTTAAAATAATTTATTAAATATAGTTAAAAGGACATATCAAAGTATTGTCTCAAATTTGTAAAAGGAGAGACCTAAAACAGTTCAATTCATAGAGAGCAGAAGGATGGTTACGAGAGGTTAGGAAGGGTTGTGGGGATTGGGAAAGAGTTGGGGATGTTTAATGGTACAAAAAAATAGAAAAGATAAATAGGATCTAATATTTAATAGCCTAACAGGGTGACTCTAGTAAATAATAACTTAACTTTACGTTTTTAAATATTGCAAAGATTGTAGTTGGATTGTTTATAACTCAAAAGATAAATGCTTGAGGAGATAGATACCCCATTCTTCATGATATGCTCATTTCACATTGCATGCCTGTATCAAAGCATCTTATGTACCCTATACATATATATATACGCATATATATATATTTACAATGTACCCACAAAACTTAGAAATAAAAGCAAAAAAGAAAAGCCAGGTCAATTTAAATATAACCTCCAACTAGAACGTTTTCATAGAAAAATAGATTCATTAGAAAATTATTGTTTGGACAGGTGTGGTGGCTAACATCTGTAATCCTCACACTTTGGAAGGCTGAGGTAGGAAGATCGCTTGAGCACAGTAATTAGACCAGCCTGGCCAACATAGTGAGACCCTGTCTCTATTTTTTCTTTTAAATATAACCAGGCAATTTGGTACATGCCTGTAGTTTCAGCTACTCAGGAGTCTAAGGCAGGAGAATCTCTTAAACCCAGGAGGTCAAGGCTACAGTGAGCTGTGATTGCACCATGGCACTCTAGTCTGGATAACAAAGTAAAAGCCTGTCTTTAAAAAAAAAAAAAAAGCCAAAACCCATTGCTATGCTGCATCCAGACCCATCTCACATGTAACGATACACAAAGACTCAAAACAAAGAGAAGGAGGAAGATTTATCAACCAATCAGAGAGTAAAAATAAACAAATAAAAAGCAGGAGATGCAATTCTCGCCTCTGATAAAGTAGACTTTAAAGTAACAAAGAGCAAAAGAGGCAAAGAAGGACATTACATAATGGCAAAAGGATCAATGTAACAAGAAGAGCTAACGATTCTATAGATCAACGAGATAGAAAATTAACAAGGACATCCATGACTTGAACTCAGACCCGGAACAAGTAAACTTAATAAACATCTATAGAACTCCCCACTTCAAATACATAAAACATACATTACCACCTCACACCTATTCCATAAGTGACTACATAATTGGAAGTAAATCACTCCTCAGTAATCGCATAGCATTTCATAGGTTTAAATGAAATATTGGTTGGCTGCTCGTTTGTTATTTTCTTCCCTTATTCCTTCCTGTTTACATCAAGTATAATTATTGGTATAAAAGCGGTTTTCAATACCCATTACTAAACTGCATTCTAGCCTGGGCAAGAAAGCAATACTCCCATTCTCTCTCTCTCTTTCTCTGCCTTTTTTCTCCTCTTCTTTATTCTTTTTCTTTCTTTCTTTAAAAAAAAAAAAAAAAAAAAACTTAAGGCCAAGCATGGTGGATCAGGCTGTAATCCCAGCACTTTGGGAGGCCTAGGCAGGAGGATTGCTTGAAGTTAGAAGTTTGAGACCAGCCTGGCCGACATGGTGAAACCCCGTCTCTACTAAAAATACAAAAATTAGGCTGGGTGTGGTAGCTTACACAAAAAAGAAAAAAGAAAAAAAAGAAAGAAAAGAAACAAAAAAAATCATTGTTATTTATTATTGATATAATAAATTGGATACAAGGAAAATAATTTCCATTTAGTTATTATTTGACATCTTACTGAAATTAAGCTGATGGCCAGTTGAAGAAAGAACCAGTAAAATTGCCCAATATATTCCTGGTCCTGAGTACACATGGAGGTTTACAAACCATATGAATAAATATTTAAGAGTTATAAATCAAACTAACTGTTTAGCAAAATATCTTTTTGACAAGATACAGTTTCATAAAGACATGGAAGACCAGATTCTAGCTCAGAATTCTCTGATTCTTTAGAGTTATATACCATATGTGGCAATTCCAGGAGAATCATCCATAACCTATTTCTCATCTCTTCCCACCCCTGGTTTTTGTGAATTATACATCAAGGAGTCTTGAATGCAGGTGTGTGGAAACCTCAGTTTGCATGTCAAAGCTATGTCCACACTTTCACCCTTGCATTCAGCTACCTCTTGGCTAAACCTCAAACCTAGGGTTATACATACTACCAGACTTTCTACCTTGGATGGATTCAGGGAAAAAGGTCATGTAAGTTTTAAGCTCAGAGCCATTTGGGCAGAGAATATCTTGGATTTCTTTTTTAGGGGAGGAAAGGATTTTCTCTATTGCTCTACTCTCTGAAGGTTTGGTAACTACATCTATGAAATAACCTGAAAGAGACAAATTAAGAACAGAAAAGGTGTATAAATGTATTATATGCACAAGGGCATCATAGCCAGAAAAAAAAGAAAAGAAAATCCCTAAATCCAGTGAGATGTAGAAGCTTGTATGTCGTCTTCATAGGGGAGAGGAAATATAGGGAGCTTAGAGGAGAAGATATGATTTGCAAAAGATGAATGGGCCTTTAGAACCATATATTGAGAGAGGATAAAGTAAAAAACTGGTCAAGCAGACAGTTAGGGTGAGTCCTTAGTTAAATTCTTTCAAACAAAAAATGGCCTGAAAAATCAAGTTGCAGGAAACAGACAAAGGCACTTGCCCAGGGGGCTTGGCTAAGACATCCTCACAGCCACATAAATAAGAAAGTCTACATAAGAGACTCGTGAAGACATGCCCACAATGGAAAATTACATCCTCTGACACATTTGCAGTAAGGGGAACAAAGAAACATGTAATAACTCAAGCTAAGAGCCTGCATGCACACTAGGAGGATGGGGTAAAACTACCAGAAATGCACACCTTATGCAAATGAGATGCCCAGCCCCTATTGGTTTCTTATAAAAGCCTTTATATCCAAAATGTGAATTGGCAATCCATTTTTTCTGGGACCCCTCTCTGTACCAGGAAGCTATTCTCTTTCTTTCATCTATTAAATTTCTGCTCTAAACCTTTGTGGGTCCACATCCTTGATCTCCATGGCTGTGAGACAATGAACCCTGGATGTTACCCCAGACAACGAGGCTGCTTCAATATGATAGTTTGCATCAGTTTATCTGAGTGTGGTGCCAACTTCTAGTTTTACTCTCCTGTGATGAGTTAATCTTCCCTGGTTATCAAAATCCCTGGGGAGGGAATGGGTGACAATTGAATATTTATTAGAGGATTTGTCTTTGGACAGACAAGGCTTCTTCCTTCTCCTACTGTCCCCAAAGTATGCTCAGTTCAAAGTAAGCAGCATACAAAAATGACGTATTTTTGTGACATTTCCTGAACTTCCTTATAGTAGAGAGTGGTCTAAGAAAGAGGTAGAGGTTAGACACCCAGGTGCACGTGTCCACTTGGCCTGTGGTCTCTTCACACTGTGGGAAGTGATATAGCCATAAAATGTACAGATTGGATTCCTCTAAAGCATGGCTGAGGACACGGCACCCCAAAATGTGACTGCAGAAGACCAAAACATACAACCCCAAAATATACATTGAGAAATAAAAATAAAATTCTATGCCCCTAACTGACTAAACAGACCCCCTCTTGGCCACAGGATCCCGTTCTGTTCATCCCAGAGAAACATTGGAAGCTGAGTTCATAGCCATAACAGAATGGGAGATTAGACACAGTTCATTATACCCCATCCTTCACTAACAGCCATTAGGCTTTCTTCTCTAAGAATTAAACAGAAACTAGCCCTTTCAAAAAATTACTAGCTTATATTTTCAGGTACAGAAAACTGACAAAATTATATTAATCATTTCTTCATCTTTCCCTGAGACTAGATGAGATTAATCATTACTGCACCTCTCTCAGAGATGTCTACTTCCCCTTTTCCCTTTTTCTTTAAATGTTCACTTTATCTTTTATAAAATGTGAGTTTACTGGACACTAAAGTCTCACAAATATGTAATCATTTTTCTCACTTCTGCCCCCCTCCCCGTTTTTAAAAATAACATATAAATGCAAAACCTCCTGAGAATGTGTTTTGCAAAAACAGCCACCAATGCTTCTGTGACCTGCGCTTTTCCTCCGTGCAGCCTCAAGCTGGGTCAATAAACATTGATTTGAGACTTATGCCTCAATCACTCATTTTGGTTGTCAACCCCGTTGCCATATTGATTATTTTGATCTGTTTATTTTGAGAGACTGCAGACACAGCAGGAGGTCTGAAAAGCTGCCCCTTTATGAAAAAAATTAACATCTATAAACAGAGTTGTTACTAGTAAGAATGTCTTGTATCAAGAAGAAATCTCCTCTAAGATGATCTTTATTACCTGAGAGACTTTTATTTGCATAACAAGGCAGCCTTTGTTTGCCATACATTCCTCTTCTAATCCTCCTAAAATCTGTCACCACCACTCGCAGAAGCCTTGTGCCCCTGTTTTCCTCTATAGCTCGGGATGCTATACAAGTCCTGATCATCTGTGTTTTCTTTGAATTATATATTTCTGTGGTATTCTTGTGCATGTAATTAAAAGGTAGTTTTTTTTCTGTTCATCAGTCTTATGCTAATTTAATTTATAGCCAAGCCAAATAACTTAAATGGGAGGAGGGTTGCCCAATTTTGTGGTTATTTATTGATTACATACTAAACAAGTGGTACATTACTCATAAGTTTCTGGGAAAGGGGTGGGCATTTCCCTGGAGTTGAGGATTTCTCCTCTTTTTAGTCTAAATAGGGTAACTTTCTGATGTTGCCATGGCATTTGTAAACTGTCATCGCACTGGTGGGGTAGCAGTGAGGACGACCAGAGGGTACTCTCTTTGCAGTCTTGGTTTTGGGGGTTTTAGCCAGCTTCTTTACTGCAACCTGTTTTATCAGCAAGGTCTTTATGACCTGTATGTTGTGCTGACCTCCTATCTCATCCTGGGACTTAGAATGCTTAACCATCTAGGAATGCAGCCCAGTAGATCTCAGCCTTATTTTACCCAGCCCCTTTTCAAGATGGAGTTGGTCTGGTTTAATTGTCTCTGACAATTTCCTAGAAAAGCCCTTAATCACATCAAATTATATCCCAAAATTGCTTAAGTATTTTATACAAAATAATTCCTCCTTTTTCAGAGTTTGTAAATTATACTATACAAAAATATTCTGTTACATACTAGGTTTGTAATAATGTTATTCATTAAAGTAGTGCTAGCCTTCATTCTCTCCCCTTCAACATGCACATGCAAAATTATAAATGCACCTAGTAGGCTTTGTGAGAACTCCCATAATGAACAACTTTAAAACTACTGATCCGTTATAAAGGGTATAAACTTTGAAAATCAACCCTGAATTCAAATGTAGTTCAGTGATTATCTTTTTTTTGCAAACTCAGACAAGTTACTTAACCTCTTGGAATTCAATTTATCACACAGAAATAGTTCTAAATGCGTTTCAACATTTCAGGAGAATAAAATGATTGTGCAGGTTTGCTTTCAGTTATCAGGTATCCATTTCCCGAGAATTCAAGTTAATAATAAGATTCATGTTTTAGGGCATATTGATTTGAGAACATTTGAGAGGAGGTTCTATAAAGGAAAACAAGTTCCACAAATTGAAATGGCAAAGGGTAGTCTCCAGTGTATGTATCAAGGTCTGTGAAAAACAGGGTGGAAATCTGATTAACATTACCTCGAAGTCTAATTATATTTATGTAGGTGGCATGCTTTAATTGGAGTTGAGAATGCATGTATTCTGTAATAGATGTAAGGATCCTTTTAATGACAAAAATGGTAAGCACAGATGAATCCAAAGGACTAAATTGAGGCTTTAATTTTGTCATGAGAGATAATGAAAAAGATCACCCGAAGAACAAGACAATTAGGTTATATTTCGAAGAATTAGTAGACGATGGCTTTCAATGTCACCATCTGTTTTTACTAATCCTTTTACAGTTCATAGAGAAGAGTTGAGACTAAGGGTGAGAAATAAATGTATGTAACTTGAGCCAAAAGAGTAAAGACAGCAGTGAAAGCAGCAAAATATGGACAAATGCTGACTTTAAAATAAAACAGTATTTATAGAGAACTGGGGTTGGTGGATTTATGACATAGTTTGAAGAAGCTATTCATGTCATCTTCTGCTCCAAAATTTTGAAATTTTGCCAAGAGAAACACAATCATTTAGAGTGACACAGTTCTCTTTAAGGAGGTTGAGGGGGGAGAATCATTTGAAGCTAAGAGTTCAAGACCTACCTGGGCAAGAAAGAGAAAGCTCATCTTTACAAAAAAGAAAAAGAAAAACAATTAGCCAGGTGCAGTGGCATGTGCCTGTAGTCCCAAATCCTGGAGAGGTTGAGGTAAGAGAATTCCTTGAGCTCAGGAGTTCAAGGCTGCAGTGAGCTATGATCCTACTACTGAACTCCAGCCTGGGTGACAAAGTGAGTCTCTGTCTCTAAAATCATCATAATCATCATTATCATAATAATAATCATCATCCTCATGATAAATAAAGAGCCTATGTCTCCATTAGGTCAAAACTTAGCTTCCCTGATGCTTTGTATATAAAATTATATTACATAATATTATTTTCAACTACAACTGAATATAGTTGTGTATTATAAATATTTTATATATAAGTTGCATATTATCAATATTTTATAAATATTTTATGCATTTATTAAATCAGATTATCAAGCTACAAATAAAGTTAGTGGATTAAAGTAGAAAGTTGCTTGGGGAGAGGTTTTACATCATTTGCATTGCTATAAAAGAATATATGAGGCTAGGAAATTTACAAAGAGGTTTATTTGGCTTATGGTTCTGCGAGCAGTACAAAAAACATGGCACCAGCATCTGTTTTTGATGAGGGACTCAGGAAGCTTCCAATTATGGCAAAGAGGAGCAGGCTTGTCATATGGCAAGAGGGAGCAAGGGAGAGGAGGTGCAGGATCTTTTTAACAATCAGTCCTTGCACAAACTGTCAGATTGAGAACTCACTCGTTACCATGAGGATGGCACCAAGTAATTCCTGAGGGGTCTGCCCCCGATTTCCCAAACACCTTGCCCTAAGCCCCACCTTTAACATTTTGGATTAAATTTTAACATGAGACTTGGAAGGGACAAATATCCAAACTACATCTGGGTGAAAGGTCTTGTGGGGAACGTTCCCATGTGAGGCCCCTCATAAACTGGGCCTCGCCAGACGGTGAGCTTGATCCCGGACACAGTTTCCCACTGGAGGCAGTCAAGCTATGGGAAAGCAGGAATTGAGAGCTGGCCGATCTGAAAGAAAGATTGACGAGACAGGGCATGATGACCTTGTGGTCCTGAAAGACATTGTGCTCCTTTTTTGGTTCCTGTTTTTTGATGCGTCTTATGACTCTGTTTACCAAGTATTGTTTTGCCTTGTACCTGCTCTTGTGACTGCTGTTAGCATAGATAATGGTTTTACGGCCTAACTTGTGATTCTTGTAGATTGTTAACTTTGTGATTATCTATGCTTGTACTAAAGATAATGATCAGCCCTCTGCTACTTTTATTGCACCTGATTGTGTAACTGTTTTTACAGGTATTTTATCTTTTTTGTACCTTTGTTACTTTCTGTTCCCCTTATTGTATATCCTATACAATAGCATATTGACGTCAGCTGCTGTAAGCTGAAGGTATATATTGGAACCCTGTGCACAAATAAAGTTGCTGCCTAGGTGTTGCCTATTCAGCCCTCCAGACCCCATCTGTCTATCTCTCTTTTCTTTCGCGCACTCCCCTATCCAGGTTGGGACCCTCTCGCAGGTCGAGAAGCCCAGGCAGACGTGCTGTTCTCGACAAGGTCTGAGAAGGAGGAGCGTGTAGTTGGTAACTCTTGTTTGGCTGAGTTAACTCTGGCCAGTTAAGAGTGCTAGAGATCCAGTTCTCAAGGATCTAGAACTAGAAATATCATTTGATCCAACAATCCCATTACTGGGTATACACCCAAGGGATTATAAATCATTCTATTATAAAGACACGTGCACACGTACGTTTATTGCAGCACTGTTCACAACAGTAAAGACTTGGAACCAACCCAAATGTCCATCAATGATAGACTGGATAGAGAAAATGTGGCACATATAGATCATGGAATACTATGCAGCCATAAAAAGGATGAGTTCCTGTCCTTTGCAGGGACGTGGATGAAGCTGGAAACCATCATTCTCAGCAAACTAATACAATAACAAAAAACCAAAGACTGCATGTTCTGACTCATAATTGGGAGTTGAACAATGAGAACACATGGACACAGGGAGGGGAACATCACACACTCTAGCCTGTTGGAGGTTGTTGTGCTAGGGGTGGTGTAGCATTAGGAGAAATACCTAAATGTAGATGACAGGGTGATGGATGCTGCAAACCACCATGGCGGCTGTACAACTATCAAACAAACTTATATGTTCTGCACATGTATCCCAGAACTTAAAGTATAATTAAATTAAAAAAAAAAGAGTTCTAGGTAGCTGAAAAGTACTTGTGGCCTGAAGAGCAGACAAAAGAAGGAACATAAATATATGCTTAGGTGGATGGTGAAAGAAAGATTGTTAGTCAAAACTGTTAGAAAAGAGAGAAAAGGCATCACGAACAAACTCACCTTTAATCAAGTATATTCTTGATGTGGTTTGGCTGTGTTCCAACCCAAACCTCATGTTGAATTATAGCTCCCACAATTTGCACATGTCATGGGCATGACCCGGTGGCAGGTAATTGATTCATGGGGGTAGTTCTTTCCCACGCTGTTCTACTGATAGTGAATAAGTCTCCTGAGATCAAAAGATTTTATAAAGAGGAGTTCTCCTGCACACGGTCTCTCTTGCCTGCCACCATGTAAGTTGTCCCTTTGCTCTTCCTTCCCCTTCTGCCATAATTGTGATGCCACCCCAGCCATGTGGAACTGTGAATCCATCAAACCTTTTTTTCCTTACCAATTACCCAGTCTCGGGTATATCCTTATTAGCAGGGTGAGAACAGAATAATACAATTTTTCTTAACCTTTCAACTAGCCCTTTTGCTACGTTACAACACAAGGGAGTTTTAGTGTATAATGATTCATCTACCTTGAATTTTCCCTTTTAATGTTACAAAATATTTTGCTAAAAAAAATTAGAAGTCACCATTTAAAAATCTGATTGTCTATAGCATAGTATGTTAATTGATATTTTGCCTTTGCTTAGAAATCTAGCACGTGCAAAATACTTGTATACATATGTTATTTATGTTGATCCTTATATAAGCTCTATGTAAGGTTCATACAATTAGGAATTCTAGGAGTTTTCATATATCCAAGTTACATAAATGCCCAGTACCTAAAAGGTCGCTTTTTTCTTTTATGTCAAAACAAAGTAGGCCAAGATCTTATGCTGTTTGACTTCAAGAGATATTTTTTGTTTGGCTGTTTCTTTGTTTGCTTGCTATTAACTTGAGTTTATTCCAGAAATACTAATATGACTTTCCATAGACTATTTAACTACTCTATAAATTCATCTTGGGTGTCCCTTGACACCCTAGTCAACCTTTCCTCTTGTGCAGGTCACACTTATACATTGAAAGCTGGTTTCCACAAGCTACAGTGACTCTTCCTTTTACATCTTCACTGCAAATGTGAGCTGACACGCTCCCCTCAATTTTCTACAGCAAAGGCGAGCTCTATTTGTAATTTTAAATGGGATTTTTACTAAAGTCTTTGTTGTAATGGAATGGAATCATGACACACAGAAACTTAAAACTGAATGGACCTTTCTTAGAGTCTACAGATCTAACAACCTTAACTACCTCACATTTGTCTCTTGTGAATACCCTTGAGCATGTCTCCCCTGCCTCAAGTCCTGCCTTCTACAACTATAAATTTCAAAGAAAGTTAAACTAATTTTCAAAATTGCAATATTATTATGCAAAGCAATTTGGTCTTATTTTCCCATGTCATATTATAATCTAGATTTAGCTTGGTGCAAACAAAAGATGCAGTAAGTGATTCTCCGTTACAAGGGACAGCACTCTACCACTGAGAGTATTTTGCCTTTATATCCACAGAACAAACATTTGCAGGCATTTTTACAATAGTAGTTTTTCTTCTCTACTAGCAGGTAACTTTAAAAAAAAATGCGGTTCAGTTTCAACTGTAGTACCGTGCAACCCTCTGTTACATTTACTGTACAAATAAAGAAACAACTTATAAAAATGTAATTTACCCTAGTTTAATTCAACAAAAATTTGTTGAACACCCAAATTATGCAACTAACAAATGGTAAAACCGAAACAAAATCTAGGTCTTCAGACTCTTTATCCAGATATCTTTTTTCTTCCACCCTACCTTGACAGTTAAAATAAAAATACTGTTTTCAACATAATAATTCAATCGTCCATTTGACTGTTCTAATTGACCTATGTTGCCAACTAAGTTATATTTTTGCTGAATGTAATTTCACATGTGTATTTGTCTTCTATATATCCCCTTTGGTAAAATGTTTATCTGTGTGTTTGGCCCGTTTTCGAATTGGATTGTTTGGCATACTTCTGTGTGTTGTGATTCTATTGGAAGTCAAATTTTGGGAGCCTTAATGATGTTGCTTTATTCTGCTTGAATTACCTGGTGTTGCTGAGGCTTCCAGTTGTTCTTTGCTGATGCTGCCTGACAGACTAAATCAGACTAATCAGACAGAGTAGTCTGGTACCTCTGGGTGGGTGGGTGAAGGAAGCCTCCAGCCCACACTGCAGAGGAGTGCTTCCTTATCTAAGTGTTTATTATTTAGGGATTCCTTTTGTGTGGAACAAAAACCACTTCTGAGCAGGGGTGGCTTGTTGAGACAGCATCCTCTTATCCCCTTTGTCAGTTCCATAAGCCTGTCTCTATCTCGGTATCCCTAAGCAGGGGTAAAATGTCTCAGGCACAATGATAATGATGAGGACTACGATGAGAAACGAGGGCATTTCCCTGGCAGCTTATTGTCCCTATTGATCCTACTTGTAGGTGCTGCAGTCTGGCTTTCTTGTTTGGACTCCCATTCAGTCCAGGGGAGAAGTTAGCCTACCTGTCCTCTCTTGTTTGGTTTGGTGTCAGGAAATACTGGCCTGTATGCCTCTCTTCAGTTGGCTTTGAAGAGGGGGAACGTAAGAAGCCCTGCCCCTATGTTCTTCCAGTTCTTAGGTCCCAAACAAGTTCACACTTCTCTTACCATCTTTCACAGTTCCCCTTTGTTTGTCTCTTCTGTTACTTCCAGGGTTTCCAGTTGTATTCAGCAGGGGGAGGAGGACGAGAGGAGCCATGCTAACTTATCGACACTGGAAGTTTTACACAGTACGTTACTTCTCAAACAGTTTGCCTCAGTTTTCCAAATTTATAATACGTATTTATTGACATCCTAAAATTATATAGTTCTGATAACTTTTTATTTGGAATCTGACAATATATTACTCTTGTCACCATCTTTTTCTTCCTTTGCCTTCCACGGACCATTAATTTCCTAAATGTCAAATATCTATGTATACATATATATACATATAATATGTATATATGTTTTGTTTTATTGTGATTAAGTTTAAAACCTGCTTGTTTTTGAAACTTGTCCATGAGTCACACAGATTCCCAGATTCCTATAAAGTCCCACATATTCCCATCTCTTTTGTATATCCAAAAATTAATTATAGCCTGTCTTATAATAAGTATTAAACTTATCTTCCTTATTCTTAAGAAAGGTCATCTTTCTAGAGCAGTGTTTCATAACTGGGAATAATTTTGCTTCTTCCTCACACCACCCCCATAATATCCAGGAGGTATTTGGGAATTTTTGGAGTTTGATTTTTTTTTTTAACTTTGAGCCCAGTGCTTCTGGCATCTAGTGTGTTAAGGTCAGTGAGGCTGATAAATGTCTTTCTATACAAAGGATAGCGCCCCCTGCCCACAACAAAGAATTACTTGCTCCAAAATTTTTAAAGTGTTCAGGTTGAGAAACCCTGCCCCTATTTGCTGGCACAATACTTCTCCATTGTTTATCACATCCCAACAAAAAAACTACCTTATTAACCTCATTTTTCTATGAAATAGAAAATGTGTTCCTTTTTTTTTTTTTTTTTTTTTGGTATTTTCTGGTTTCTTTATTCTCCCTGTTCTAAAGGGCTAAATGTTTCTACTTAGTCCTTTAGACATGCAAATATAATATTTTACTTTCTCTTCACCAGACACTCTTCACAGGGTAAGTTCATCTATGTGTTCCAACATGAAACTCCTACCCACCAGGATGTTGCTTTGAGAGATTAGAATCAATTTTTAGAATAAAGATGTGTTCTGTAGAACTGTCGCCCACCAGGAGGTTGCCTCAAAAGATGACAGTCAAAAGCATGCCTGCTACTCTCTCTCCTCTGGAGAGATTTTGATCACCTTTACAACCTATTTCTGCCCATGAGATTGCCAACTTGACTGGCCAGGGCCTAATACACCAAAGTAGCATGCAGATTCCCCACCCTTGCTCCCTTCCTCTCCTTCCTTTTAAAAAGTTCCACATTCTGCTTCAAACGTGAAGTGCTATCCTTAAAGGCAAGAGATCTGTACTTCTTCCCCTAAACTACCTTTGGAATAAAAGTCACTTTCTTTGTACAAGACCTCTTCTTGTTAATTAGACAGCACTGAGTGACTGGACCTGCTTTCAGTTCCAAATCAACTTGTTTTTCCTAATAGGCAAAAACTATTTACAGTCCCATCTTTTCAAAGACACTCTGGACATCCCCACTTCAGTGTTTTCAAATTGGACAAACCAGTTATGTGGAAAACAAAACGCACTACTTTCCCCCATTCTTTATCCATTTTAAAAGAGTTAACTTTATCATAATCTCTTCAGTCTTTTAAATTAAAAATTAGAGAACCAAAATCAAATTCTCTTACCTCTAAAGCCTCACATTTAATTAACTAATAAAATTGGTCATTTTATGATGCAACTATAAAGCAATTTTAATTGCCCTTTGAAGTTTTTGACCTAAATATCTAGGGCCTTTGCACATGCCTTTTCTTTTTCATAAAATTTTACTTTCACCAACTTTTTTAAACATAAAACTTTCCAACTTATTATTTAAGAACCAGATCGAGTACAATTTTTATACGACCATTCTTGGACTCTCATTCTTCTGAGCTTTCACAGCATTCCCGTAACGTCCTTCATGTTTTATTTATTCCAACATCTCCCATGCTAAGCAGTAAGCTTCTGGAAAAAAAAAAATTATTATTCATCTTTATATCTCTAATACCTAGTTTGGTGCTCAGAAAAAGGATGCTGACTTACTGAGTAAATGAATTAACAGGTAGGTAATGGGACATATGTATGAATGTAGACAAATTAACACAATTCAAATTGAAGTTTATAACAGACTCTTTTACCAATGCCAATGTTAAAAAAGCCTTCTGAATTGCATTTGCTATCACAAAAAATATGTAAAGCATACATTAAAAATAGATTTAATAAAGTTAAAATATGGTTTCAAATATATTGAAATTTCCATCAAAGTATAAACATTATGAATTTTGATCTGTCAGATATGCCCTGAGATATTTCTCTAATCACATATGAACAAACACTACACTATATAGGCCACTCACAATAACATTCATAAATAAATAAGTAATGGATATTTTAAAATTGTAAATTTTTGCACGTCAAATTCAACTCAAGCAGAGGTAGTCATGACTACAGAATTTGAAATAAACTAATATTAATAATTTCTCTTTGCTACTACAAACTTGTTGAATGTGTTCTTATACAGTGATTAAAAATAACTTTTGGTATTATTTAATGTTCTCAAAAGGTTAATTGTAATACATTTTACATAATACATATTTTCTATATTTTTTTCTAAAATTATGTTAAGGCAGCCTAGTGATTTGCTAATTTATTAATGTTTATACTTTAAATAATATGAGTGCTTCTTTTCCCATATCTAAATGTTTGAAATGTGCATTAAGGAAAGAAAAATATGTCCATAATTCACTAATCAAATTTATATCCCTTTTTATTGTCTCCTTAGCCATAAAGTGATCTGCAACCTATTTTTTAGAAAACATATTCTCCTTAGTAAAAGGGAGATAATTTGAAGTATAATAAGAAAATAGAAATAATAGTAAATCATTTTCAGATTATAAAAGTTTGCTAACGCTAGCCTATGGTTGCCAGCCTTCAGGCCATTTGTTTACTCATTTTCTTTACATGGGATGGTAGGTAGGAAAAAAAAAAGACAAAATTAAAACTGGTCATCTTTCTTTGTTACGAATCTTCTAAGAATGTTTCTGAAAGAAAATATCAACATAATTATGTTTTAAATTACCTATTAAAGTTAGTAATTTCTATGTCCTAAACCATGGCTAATGAATTGAGAATAATAAAAATTAAGAAATTCAGAAAATGCCACCATAAAATATGGTAATTTGGTATGTTTATTACTTTGATGTAAGGTCACTTGGGGAACAGGTAATGCTGGCAGAGGCTTTCTCAGAGCTCCGCTCATCTGCTTAAAGATGGATCTTCTAAAAAGAACTGATTGTCATGAATCCCCTCCACAGAAATATTGTCAACGGGGAAGATAAATTTGTATCAAAGGAGAGAAGACTGCTGTGGCTTCAGGCCCAAACAGACTCTCACTTATTCTTCTGAGAACTGCTTCAAAAAAGGTTTTATTACCTGAGAGATTTTTTATTCACATAACAAAACAACCCTTATTCACCATGCATTTTCTTTCCTTATCCTCCCATAACTTGTTGCCACCACCACCCAGAATCACCAAGCCGCTATGCTTCTCTGTAGCTCAGGGTGCTATATAATCATCAGTGATCTTATCCTTCTTTGAGTCTCGTATTCTGTGGGACTTCCATGTATATATATGTAATTAAGCATGCTTTTTTTTTTCTCTTGTTATGTCAATTTAATTCATAGTTTAGCCAAAGGAACTAGAAGGGTGAAGAAAAGTCATTGTGTCTAATAAAGATGGAGTTATGCTATGTTTCCCAGGCTGGTCTGAAATGCCTGAGCTCAAGCAATTCTCCCATCTCAGCCTTGTAAAGTGCTGTGATTACAGGTTTGAGTCTGCGGGATTGGCCAAAAGTCAGTTTTTGCTACCCTACAAAGACTTACCAAAAAATGACTTTCAAAGTATAACTTCTGATTCAAACCTGAAAGAAAAATATTGACTAATTAGAGACATCATTCAATTAAAATATTTCTATTTATATTAATAGGGAAAACACTCCTAAATGATTAATTATTCATGATGTTTAATGGCATATTTCGACCTTACAGAATTTTCTATGTAACTTTCTATGAATGTGAATGTATTGATTTATTCATTTATTATTTCTACATTTATAAAGTACTTGTTATATGTGGAAAGTCATGTTTGATAATGGTATTACAAAAATGGTTGATACTTAGCCTCACTCTCAAGAAACTTACGGAGTCATTGAAGAGAAATACATGTATAAACAACCATTTATTTTCATGAGGGATAAGTGATTGTGAGATCTCCTTATTTCAACAACCTGATCAATATTAAGACAGGCATACTAAGAATTATTTTTAGAAACTGATGTTCAGATGACATTTTGTGAAATGAGAAAAAGAATGCAGGATGTGTGAACAAAATGAGTTTTAACTACAAGAACAAAGGGAAAGAATCCATGAAAAGTTTAAAAATCTTCTAATTCTAGAGATGATTAGCCAGAGTAATTCTCCTTATGTCATTTTAGCATTAGGGGTACCCAAAAATTTTTGATCTAGTAAGTGATTGATATTTGATTTGAAATCAACTAAAAATTAATTCTAGGGATTTTTAAATTTCCCGATACAAGAATTAAGATGGATGTTAATGGATAAGTAGTCAATGGTATCTTCTCTCCAAGTACAGATCACAGAAATAAAGTCTTTACACATACTCACAAACATACATGTACACACACACACACAGAGAATACATGTTTTAAAAAATTGCTTTCCATTTTCTGTCATATTCTGTAATAGAGAAAAAAACAAACAACAACAACAACAAACCTTTCATTCCTTTTTCACTACGTGTGCCAGCTGGAGCTCTTTTGTACCAACTCAAAGCCAGTGGAACTAAATCCTCTTGGCCAGTGGACTAAAAATTGCTTTGCATTGTAGACTGTCTGGCAACTTTGTTGCAAGACACACTTTCTGAGAGGCCAGTGTCTTTATGATTATGTATGGGCAGTGACTTAATGTAATTTATCTGCCTGAGATTTGTGAACATTCCTACAAGACTCCTTAGCAGAGTACTTTCAGGTTTCTACTTTTTAGAGAGGTGAATAAAAAACTGGCCGGAAAAAACAGTTTGCAAATAATTCAAAGTAATCTTGATGAGATTATGGAAAATCTGTGAGTAATCTACCCTCTAGACTGATTTCAGAAGTGGCAAAGTGAAAGAATACTACAAAGTAGAGAAAATAAAAACTGGAAATAAATTGGTTTAATTAAATTTGAATCATATTTTCTGAGAATTATTGTTTTGATTGCACATTTTTGGTTCTGTGCTGTGTATTAGGATTCTGAATTCACCAACTTTGCATACAATAAACTAAGCTTGTGGGGGAAAATAATTTTAATTTTGTAGCCATTAATTTTAAAAAATTGAAGAACATGGCAGATTTCCAATCAACATTGCAGGTATTTATTTTTTCCAACTAAAACTCCAGAAACATTTTAGCAAGCCTTTATAACATATAATGTAAATTGTCATATTTAGCAATAAATAGAATGTCATGTCTGTCATACATTCAAAAGAGTAATCACAAATAGTTTGGCAGTATCCAATTATTAAAGATCCAATGTTTTGAATAACAGTTGTGTATTTTATTTTCTAACTTTAAAAAAACATCTAATTTACATGGTGGCATTATATTTATTGGGTTCCAAATAATTTATGTATTTAGAAAATATTTGTATTCATGTATGCTTCATAGTAGAATGCATTTAGTTTTTATTTTTGTAAAATTATCATTTGTGAAAAACTCCCATTGAGTTTTTATTTAAAACTGTTTTTAATTTTTGTGAGTAAAAAATAGCTGTATATGAGATATTTTGATACAGGTATACAATGTGTAATAATCCCATTAGGCTAAATGGAGTATCCATCACCTCAAGCATTTATTCTTTGTGTTATAAACAATATATTTATATTTATATTTAGTTTGTGTTTTTTAAAATTATACTCTTTTAGTTATGTTAAACTGCATAACTAAATTGTTTTTGATTATAGTCACTCTGCTGTGCTATCAAATGCTAGATCATACTTATTCTTTGTAACTATTTCTGTAACGATTAACCATCCCAACTTTTCTTCCATCCTCTCACTGCCCTTCTAAGTCTCTGGTAATTATCCTACTGTTCTCTATCTTCCTCCAGACCCCAGAATGGTAGATCCACCAACAGCTTGCGTGGTGCACCTGAAAAAGCCACAAACACTCAACACCAGCCCATGAAAGCAGCTGGGAGGGAGGCTAGATCCTGCAAAGCCACAGACGCAGAGCTGCCCAAGGCCATGTGAACTCACCTCTTGCATAAGCAGGAATGGGATATAAGACACGGAGTCACATATCACTTTGGAGCTTTAAGATTTGTCCCACTAGATTTTGAACTTGCATGGAACCTGTTACCCCTTTATTTTGGTCAGTTTCTCCCATTTGGAACAGCAGTATTTAGCCAACACCTTTGTATCTAGGAAGTAACTAACTTGCTTTTGATTTCACAGGCTCATAGGTGGAAGGGACTTGTCTTGTCTCAGATGAGACTTTGGACTGTGGACTTTTCCGTTAATGCTGAAATGAGTTAAGACTTCGGGGGACTATTGGGAAGGCATGATTGGATTCGAAATGTGAGGACATAAGATTTGAGAGGGGCTAGGGCAGAATAATATGCTTCGGCTGTGTTCCCACCTAAATCTTATTTTGAATTCCCACGTGTTATAGGAGAGACTGGCGGGAGGTAATTGAATCATGGGGCAGGCCTTTCCCTTGCTGTTCTCATGATAATAAGTAAGTCTCACAAGATCTGATGTTTTTATAAGGGGAGTTTCCCTGCACAAACTCTCTTCTCTTGTCTGCCACTAAGAGAAACTCTTTTCTTACATCTTCTGCCATAATTGTGAGGCCTCCTCAGCCTTGTGAAACTTTAAGTTTATTAAATCTTTTTCTTTTGTAAATTGCCCAGTCTCAGGTATTTCTTTATCAGCAGCATGAAAACAGACTAATACAATAACAGAGTAAGGACTAGGAACCAGGTTTACTTATTATTAATTTATTATTTGTATTCTTTTTCTTAATTGGCTTCCTTCAAAATAAAGTAAAAGAAAATTTAAATAAACTAAATAAGTTAATATAATTGGTGTGTATATAAGTTATACATTTTTTTTCAGGGGTTTCGAATTACATATATACACTATCATCACTAATGTGTATTTATTTTTTTCTCTGTTAAACTTTATAGATATTTAAAGTGGAAAAGCTACTCTATAGGTCACCAAAACTGTATCTTTTTAATTTCTTCAACTTCCAATTTTTCAGACATGTGTGCGTGTGTGTGTGTGAGTGTGTGTGTGCATGTGTGCATGTGTGCGTGTGCATGTGTGCATATACATATCCCGTGCATATACATATCCCGTGCATAACAAAATCCAAGAATTAGATAGAGAGAAACTTTACCATTCAGGAACATTATGTCAGGTCTCCATACGCAAGCCTGGAGCCTGGAAGTCTGAAGTCCTGCTTGCCTCAGCTTATGTCTCCCACCGGCTGCCTGCATTGGCCATTGGCCCTGATCACCCAGCAGAGCTTCCCCAGACAAGCCCCTCACCCAACCCTGCCATCTTAACTGTTCTTATGATAATGTAAATACCTCTCACCCAACCCTGCCATCTTAACTGTTCTTATGATAATGTAAATACCTCTCACCCAACCCTGCCATCTTAACTGCTCTTATGATAATGTAAATACTTCTCAACCAACCCCACCATTTAACTGAACTTGGGGTCATGTATACTCCTTCCCCCACCCCCCACCACTATAACTGAACTTGCTCTGCAACACCCCCACCCCCCAAAAAAACTTCCCAAACCTGTAGAACCAACTCCTATCTTCCTGCCCTTTGCTAATGCCCTTTTCGGCCTTAGCCCACCTGCACCCAGGTGAATAAACAACTATGTTGCTCACACAAAGCCCGTTTGGACGGTCTCTTCATTCAAAACATTTTTCAACACATACTATAAAGTGTATGTGGAAGATACATGAAAAAAGCTAGAGGTAATTAAGTAAATGAAAATAAAAAGCACAATAGGAAGGGAGAAAAGGAAAACTAATTGCACATAGGAATCATTTTATTGATTCAAAGAATTGGTCACATTTTAAATTCATGCTTTTTCTACCTGTTCCATTGATACTATGAAATAAACTTGAAACATTCATTAGAATGTATTTCAACTTTTCAGCCATTTGTGTTAATTCCATGTATCCTATGCAATTTTTATTTAATCCTGAATAAAACGCCATGTTGCTGTTTAGATAGCTGGAGACCAAAAAATAGTGGAAGAGTGTTTAGTTGTACACCATATAAAAGTAGCAAAGGCAGATTTGGGACAACTTTCACTTATTTGAGTTCCAACTACATTTAGTTTGTGTTTTTTAACAAAGTATGATTACAACAAATGTCCTTCAAACACCTTTTAGTCATAATCTCAAAATTGATTAAAGAATTTATGAACATATTAATATAGAATTCAAATACAAATAAAAGGGTTTCTTAATTTTTCTTCAGCCAGTGTAGTAACTTACCAATAAAAAAAGGTGAAACAAACAAAATCTAGGGAACCGTGTGTTTACTTCCTAAAAGTGTTGCCTGCTTGACAGGATATAGGAAGTGTTTCGGCACTGCAGAACTATAGAGTGATATTATTTCCTTACAAATAGATTAGCTAAAGAACAATGATCTTAAACAGATGATTCAAATTGAGAGAAGTACCTAAAATTTGAGAAGAAAGACATGCAGTGTCTTGTTTAATACATGATAATAATAATGTAGCCTATTAGAAAAAAAAAAATTACCCATATAGCTTCCCTGCTGTAATTTCTACATTCTCGTTGTAAGGATTTGCAATTAAACTTAATTAGATTACTTTGTTTTCCCATGCAGTTTTAAATTAATGTGGTAATTAGCCATATTTAATTTTGAGCTGTGTTTTCACCATTCGCAGATGCGCTTTTAGCAAACATCCAAAGCATATGCTTTTCCAGTTGGTAATAAGTCATGGTGCTCTTGGAAAATCTTACTTTTATTAGGGTTTCTGTTTCCTAATTGTTGGAGCAGTTCTACAAAACCTTTTGTACTTGTAAATATCACTTGTACATATTTGTAGCTGAGATTAAAAGATAAAGAAACTCCCAGCTGCTAGAAACAGAGCCAGAAAAGGAAATTAAGGCAAATACCATAGTTGTCCTGATGGATCTTAGACCAATGGCAAAGGGCCTGGTTTTCAATATTTAGAAACAATGCAAATGCATGGCTTCAGGCCTGCCCAATGCAGAATGTTGGTCCTGGGAATTTGAATTAAACCAGGACTTTTGATTTTTATTCAATCATTGAAAAAAGATCGGAAAATTCCTATTCATAAGCAATTCTTGGGTTCTCAGGTAGAAAGAAAAAAATACATCTTATGAGAAATTGAAAGTGTAAGGCTGTCCTAGGTGCAAGCTCTAAATTACTGCTACTCATTTAGTGCAATAATCTCAAGTTTAGACATTAACAATGAAGAGAAAATCTGTCCCATGCAGGTAAAACCAGTGAAAATATAATGGGAAAAATCTTCTCTAGAAAAACTATTATATACGGGTTTTTATCGGGGAATAAAGAAGATTACGTTCACTGAAGAAGACCTCAATAAAAATGTTATGTGTCATTTGAGGATATAAATAATAAGACAAAAATTTCAGCAAAAGAAACAAACATGAGGATTTATTTTCTAGTTATAAGAAGTAATAAAATAGTATAAAAGAGATCATAAAGTTCACATGTTTATAATGAATCATAAATAGAATGCTTCACGCAAGAAAAAAAGCAAAGAAAAAAGGACGCTATGACGTTGACATGTAATCGACGATTAATTAAACAGATACCTATTACTTGTTCAAAAACAAACAGAGATTCTCAGATTTAATGTAATAAAAAAACAAAAATTGTGAACTTCTGGTTGTGTTTATGAAAGAGCAAAGTTTAAAGTAAAAGAATCAAAATGATATGTTATAAAAACACTAAGCAAACAAAAGTTGTACAGCTAAATTAATATAGACAAAGTAAACTTTAGGTCAAAAAATGTTACAGAAATTAAGACACAGGTGTCTTAATGATGAAAGGATCTATTGAAAAGGATATTAAAACAATTCTAAATGTTTATGTACCTCATAATTTAAGCTCAAAATATGTAAAGCAAAACTTGACACAACTGAAAATAGAAACAGGCGAATTTACAATCACAGTAGGAGGCTTTCACACGCAGTAACTGATCAAAAGAAGTAGAACAAAAAATTGTAAACAATACAAAGATTTGAACTTAATTCCATATAAAGAACTCTACACTAAACATATGCCAGGTAGATATTTCCTTGAAGTACACATGGAACATTTTCCAAGATATATAATACTTGACATTTAAAGTAACTCTTAATGCGTGTCAGAGAATTAAAGTCATAGAAATTATTGTCTTTGACCACAGTAAAATAAATCTAGAAATCAATAATATAAAGAAAAGTTTTAAGAATGATCACTTTTTGAAAATTAAACAACACATATTTAAATAACCCATGGATCAAAAAACCAATCACAACATGAACTAAAATATAATTTTAAGTGAATGAAAATTAAAATAAGACATATAAAAAACATGTGGAACACAGTTATAAAAGAATTGTAGACAAATGTATAGCCTTAAGTTACAATATAAAAATTAAAACCAGACATGGTGGTATATGCCTGTAATTCCAGCTAGTTAGAAGGCTGAGGCAAGAGGATTGCTTAAGCTCAGGACTTCAGGCCAAAGTGTGCAACGTAGTGAGACACCATCTCTAAATATGAAATAACATAAAGTAAAATATTTTAAATAAATGATCTAAGCTTCCTTTCTAAGATCATAAGCAATTAACAGCAAATTAAAATGCAACGAAGTAGAAAGAAAAAAATAATAAATTTAGAAGCAAAAATAAATAAAATAGAAAGAATATACACTAGAAAAAATAGCAAAACCAAATATTTATTTTTTGAAAGATTAAAAAGGATTAAACCTCTTACAACACTCATCAAAAAAAGAGAAAAAAATAAATTAGCAGTATCAAATTTTAAAAGGACATCATTAAAAATTTTCTAGACATTGGACCTGCCACCGCCTCCCTCAGCCTCCTGCCCGCGCCATGACCCAGCGGGTGCCCCGGCTCTCCGTGCCCGCCACACTGGCCCTGGGCTCAGCCACGCTGGGCGCTGCCTTCGCGGTGGCCCTCATGGCGAGGCCTGAGAGAGCTGCGCCTGCTTCCCCACGAGGACAGCCGCCAGTGGCAGTATCTCCCATGCGGGAGCACCCAGCGCTGCGGAGCCTGAGGGTGCTGACCCTGGAGCAGTCGCAGAGGGATTCCATGATGACCTGCGAGCAGGCCCAGCTCCTGGCCAACCTGGCGTGGCTCATCCAGGCTAAGAAGGCGCTGGATTTGGGCACCTTCACGGGCTACTCCGCCCTGATGCTGTCCCTGGCTCTGCCCGCAGATGGGTGCGTGGTGACCTGCGAGGTGGACACGCAGCCCCCGGAGCTGGGGCGGCCCCCGTGGAGGCAGGCTGAGGCGGAGCCCAAGATCGATCTCTGGCTGAAGCCCGCACTGGAGACCCTGGACGAACAGCGGGCAAGGCCGGCACCTTCGACGTGACCGTGGCGGACGCGGACAAGAAGAACTGCGATGCCTACTACGAGCGCTGCCTGCAGCTGCTGCGGCCAGGAGGCATCCTCGCCGTCCTTAGAGTCCTGTGAAGCGGAAAGGTGCTGCAACCTCCGCAGGGGGACATGGCCGCCGAATGTGTGCGGAACCTAAAGGAACACATCCGGCGGGAAGTCAGGGTCTACATCAGTCTCCTGCCCCTGGGCGATGGCCTCACCTTGTCTTTCAAGATCTAGGGCTGGCCCCTAGTGAGTGGGCTCGAGGAGGGGTTGCCTGGGAACCCCAGGAATTGACTCTGAGTTTTAAATTCGACAATAAACTGGGGCTGGGACCTCCTGAAAAAAAAATTTCTAGACATTTCAAAAAATAAATATTACGAACAGCTTCTTGTTAGCAAAACTGACAATTTTAAATAAATTCACAAATTCATACACTTTTTGAAAATTCACCTTAAAAGAACATGAAGTAGAGAAACCTGAATAGTTTTGTGCATATTAAATAATTAAATTTTTACAAATAAATTTATTCTACAAAGAAAGATGCACACACAAATGACTTACTGGTGTAATCTTCCAAATATTTAATTCAAAAAATAATAAAATTTACCCAACTCTTCCAGAATGTAGAAAAATACGGAACATTTCTCACCTGATTTTATAAGGTCAGAATAACTTTGAGGTAAATGTCTGATGAAGACATAAAAAAATTACAGACAAATATCTCTCATCAATATAGATACAAAACACCAAAGGCAAATATTGATAAATTAAATCTAGGATATATAAAACTGATTTGATTATAACTACCATAATGTGGTTTGATTTAATATTAGAAAATAAATTAATATAACTTACTATATTAACAGAATAAATGATAAAAGTAATATGATCACCTCAACAGCTGTGGGAAGAGCATTTAAAAAATCCAAAATTTATTTGTTATTTAAAAAATCTCATAAAAGTGGTTATAAAAAATCAATTATTTAAAAGTATCCTTTAAAAAGTTATTAGCAATATTTTGTATGATTATGGAATATTGTATAGTCATTTCCTGAATTCACAGACAAGACAAAGCTCTGCACTACTACATGTTATTTCCAGCAATATACTGCAAGTCCTTTCCAGTGCAATAAGATGAAAAGTTTCACTTATCTAGATGACATGATTCTATGTATCAAAAACCTAAAACAATCCACAAAGTAAATAGTAGAATTAATAAGGAAATTCAGCCATGATCCATGATATAAGGTACATATATAAAAGTACATTGTAAGTATATTTTCAATAAACAATTTGAAATTAAAATATTAAAATTATCATTATGATAGCATTAAAAGTATCAAATGCCTAGGAATAAATATAAACAAACACATCTAATATATTTAAATTGAAAACAATAAAACACTGCTGAGAGTGATTAAAGAGAACCTGAGCCAATGAAGGAATATAGCAAATTCATGAGACAATATTTCTATCATAAAAATTCTTATTTTGAGTTATAGATTCAATGTAATTTTAATTAAATTCAACAAAGTTTTTATGCTTGTGTGAGCATAAATTGAAAATCTGATTCTAAAATCTATGTGAAAAAGAATAAAATGCAAGGAATTATACTAATGGGTGCAGTAGTACTTCTTTATCTGCAGGGAATATGTTTTATTACACAAAATGGTTGCCTGAAATTATGGCTAATACCAAGCCCTATGTGTACTATTTTCTCCTATACATATAAACCTATGATAACATTTATTTTATAAATTAAGCATAATAAGATGTTAATAACAATATGATAATAAAATAGAACAATTATAAAAATTTCTGTAATAAAAGTATGTGAATTTGTTCTCTCTCTCTCTCTCTCTCTCGCTCGCTCTGTCTCAGTATCTTATTTTACTGAAACACAGGTAACTGAAACCATGAGAATCAAAATTGTGGATAAGGAGAAACTATAGTATTGTATTAGTTTGCTTAGGATGCCATAACTAAACACTAGAGATTGGGTGGTTTACACAAAAGAAATTTATTATCTCAAAGTCTAGGATCCAGATGCTGGCAGGGTTAGTTTCTGATAAGGCATTTCTTCCTGGCTTACAGACAGTTGCCTTCTAACTGTGTTCTTACACTTTATTTCCTCTGTGCATAAGTATACACAGAGAGACAGAAACACAGAAAGCACGCTTTCTGATGTTTCTTCCTCTTCTTGTAAGGACACTAGTAGTATTAGATTAGGATTCCATGCTTAAGACCCACTTAGTCATAAATAACTCCTTTAAAGCTCTACCTCCAAATAGAGTCACGTTTGAGTTTAGGACTTCAACATATAAATTGGGAAGAAAAACAATTCAGTCCATATTAGATATCAAGATATATAACGTTCATAAATATAAGTGTATTACTGGCAAAAGAAAGAAAAAGAAGACCAATGAAGAAGAATAGAGTTGAGAATCAAACCAACAGATATATAGACATCTTAGTTACAAGAAAGAATCCATGAAATTAAGTAAAGGATAGTTATTAATACACGGTGTCAAGTCAATTGGATGTTGATACTGATGTTGATACTGTAAATGAAAAAAAAAATATCCTTAACATCTGCATTAGTCCATTTTTCCATTGGAAAAATGCAAATTAAAATTATAAAATGCCACTATTCTTTCACCACAAAACTAATATTTTTTAAAAAATATGTTCTATAAAGTTTTAAAAAGACTGTGTAGACACTCAAACTTTCATATATTGTCCATGGGAGTGTCAAGTGTTATAATCTCCTTTGAAATCTATTGGTAGCATGTATTAAATATCAATATAAATACATATCATCATACAAAAATTCCACATTACCCAATGGAAATTTTTATTTCTAGCTACTAAAATAACTTACAAAAATATTAAGGCAGAGTTTGTAAACAGCTGAAAAGTTGGAAAACTCAAACTTTCATCAATAGAATGAATAAATACATTTTTATGTATTTATACAATGGGATGCAAAAACTGCAATAGAAAAATTGGCCAGGCAAAGTGGTTCACATTTGTAATCTCAACACTTTGGGAGATTGAGGCAGAGAATCACTTCAGCCCAGATGTTAGAGACCAGCCTGGTCAAAACACTGAGACCCTGTCTCTACAAAGAGTTAAAAAATAAAAAATTTAGCCAGGCATGGTGGTATACACCTGTGGTCCCAGCTACTCAGAAGGCTGAGGCAAAAAGATTGCTTGAGCCCAGGAGGTTGAGGCTGTAGTGAGCTGTGATCACACCACTGCAAATATGTATATATTATATGTAATAATATATACATCTAAATATGTATATATTTATGTATATATTATATACACATACTATTATATATATAGACTATTATACATACTATTATATATATTATATAATCTATTATATAGTCAATATACATGTTACATATATATTACATATATAGACACACACTATTATATATAGTCAATCAAGGAAAATGACTGAGACATGTCTCAATCATTTTAGGAGGTTTATTTGCCAAAGTTAAGCACCTGTTTCTGAGAGAAAGTTATGTGTCTTTTTCCAAAGATGATTTTGAGGGCTTCAATATTTAAAGGAAAAAGGGTGTGATATTGAGAAATACAGAGTTTTCGTGTGGGGCTAGGTAGGAAGGAACAGTCCTTCATGCCTTTGACAGGCTCAATGAATCTGCATTTTTACAAAAGATAAAGTAGACAATAGGGCAAAGGAAACAATCAGATATCCATTTATTTCCTGTGGGCAGAAGGATTAATTTGAGTTCTGACCTATGTCCCTGTACCTGTGAAGAGAGCTTATCACACAACCATGGTGAAATTTAACAGAAATGCTTCAGGATAAAGATCTTGAGGCCCAAAAGGAATTTCCTTTCAGGCAAAATATCAGGGAGGTATGTAGCTTTTCATTTTTGTATCCATCTTATTTAGGAACCAAAATGGGAGGCAGGGTTGCATATATTATCTATCTATCTGTCTATCTATCTATCTATCTATCTATCTATCTATCTATCATCTATCTATCTATCATCTATCTATCTATCATCTATCTATCTATCTATCATCTATCTATCTATCATCTATCTATCTATCAAAGAGACAAGGCCTAACATAAATTCAATTTTACCTCACAAAAAAGAGAAGAGAGAGGAATGTGCAGAAACAATAAACAATATTTAGAAAAATAACCGCTGGCAGTTTGCCAAAAACTGGCAAGGGCTATCAAGCCAGAGGCTGAAGAAGTCTTACAAAGGAGGATAATGAAATAGTAAAAATTTAAAAAAGAGAAAGTATTAAAAGTACCTGGGAAAAATAGGTAAATTACTTTTACAAAAACAAAATAGGACTGATATATATTAATGTGTTATAAAATAATTTAACATTGGAAAATAATTTATTAAATACTAGGAAAATAGTCAAAACATAAATTTTGCCCTTGGCTCTGCCTCTGAAAAGTTACATGAGCAGCACTCAGTTTTCTCACCTATAAATGGAAATCCAATATTTCATTTTTTAAACATATGTAAGTGCAAGAGAAGAAAGACACTGTTGGAGAGTAATTTGTTTTTGAATGACAGGGAAGGGAAATTAGGATTTTTTGTGACCAAAATGTTAATAAGTGTAGAAAGTGTGATGCAGCTGCTAAATAAACAAATAAACACACAAACTATTAGACTTTATTAAAAGAAATAGGGACTAAATAAAAGGAGGTGATAGTTTTAATAGATCCTCTCTTGGTTTGAGCACATCAGCCACTTCCAGTTCTGAGTAGTACTTGTTACTAAGAACGTGGCAGATGTGGAGAGGGCATTATGGAAAGCAGCATAAAGTAGGATTTCAAAATTACGTCAAAGTAGGAATTAAGATGACTTCGAATTTTTACCTTGGAGAAGAGTATATTCAGGGTGGGAATGGGTTTATGATACAATTATCATTTATGAAGATCAAATCAGTAATTATTTTGCATTATTTTAGAAAACAGAATAAAATGGAAGTTTTAAGAAGGCAGATACAGATAGCTTGAGTTCAAAGCTTAATGACCTTCTTTAATCACTATGTGACCTAAGATGTACTAGTCAGGATTCTCCAGAGAAACATAATAAATAGGGTAATTATGTAGGCTGACAAGTCCAAACTCTACAGAGCCGATATTTCCATTCCAGTCTGACAATCTGAAACTGTTGTAGAATCAAGAATAGTTGATATCCCAGTCTGAAAATCTTCAGGCAGGAGAATTTCTGTTATTTAGGAGAGAATCAGCCTTCTGTTCTATTCAGGCCTTTAACAAACTGAATGACACCCACCTATGTCGTAAAGAGCAATCTGCTTTACCCAGTCCACTGATTTAAATGTTGATTTCATCCAAAAACACCCTTATATAAACATACAGAATAATGTTCAATCAAATATTTGGGCACCTAATGGCCCAGCCACGTTAACACACAAAATTAACTGTCGCATGAAGCAAGTTATTAAACTTCTCTCTGCCTTTGTTTCTTCATCTGCAAAATGGAGCTATTAATAGTGCCTAGCTCACTGGCTCATTGCAAGAATGAAATGTAAAAACTTTCAATAAATATTAGGTAGCATTGTTTCTAATGCTCAATATACAAAGTTGTCAAATGAGTATAATAATTTGTTATAATATGATAAAAGACTATGAGTCAGAAGCACGCTATATTTTGACTCAATTCCAAAGTATAAGAGCAGAAAATCAAATCTTATCCTTACTTTACAATATCTTTACATATAGCAACCTAAGAATATTTTTTTTAATTGCATTTTAGGTTTTGGGGTACATGTGAAGAACATGCAAAATTGTTGCATAGGTACACACGTGGCAGTGTGATTTGCTGCCTTCCTCCCCTTCACCTATATTTGGCATTTCTCCCCATGCTATCTCTCCCCAACTCCCCACCCACTGCTGTCCCTCCCCTATTTTCCCCCAACAGACCTCAGTGTGTGATGCTCCCCTCTCTGTGTTCTTGTGTTCTCATTGTTCAACACCCACCTATGAGTGAGAAAATGCTGTGTTTGATTTTGTGTTCTTGTGTCAGTTTGCTGAGAATGATGGTTTCCCTGACAATTGGTAATATATTTTAACAGTATTTTTAGTAGTTTATTAAATTACATTTGATAAAGTTCTAGAGAAACTTTAGTTTGTATTTTACTACAAAGTAGTCAAAATTAGATTACTTTAGTATAATTATAGAAAATTATGTTTAAAGTAAGATCAAGCAAACTATTTTGAATTACTTAGAGGGCTGGATTTTAGAATAACTTTATATAAATATATTTTTATCACATCATAGTACATAGAAAAATGCTAAATAATAAAAATATCAAAAAGTTGTCCCATCAGGTTTCCTTGAAGGGAGAGGTAAAAGTCATTTGTAATTACCAGTAGACTTTCAAAATTCTAAAAAAAAAAAAAAAAAAAAAAAAAAAGGCAGTTCTCCTCACTAAGTTGAAAGCTTTTTATTTGCTATTTTCTGATAATTGCTTAATAAAAATTTGCATCATAACAAGTACAAAGATAAAATTTATCCTGGCTAAACATGGTTTGTAGTACTTTTGTTTGTTTGTTTTTTGAGACAGTGCCTTGCCCTGTCACCCAGGCTGGAGTGCAGTGACACCATCTTGGCTCATTGTAACCTCCGCCTTCCTGGTTCATGCAATTCTCCTGCCTCAGCTTCCCATGTAGCTAGGATTACAGGCGTGTGCCACCACATCTGGCAAGTTTTGTATTTTTTAGTAGAGACAGGATTTCACTATATTAGCCAGGCTAGTCTGGAACTCCTGGCCCCAAGTTATCAGCCTGCCTTGGCCTCCCAAAGTGCTGGGATTACAGGCATAAGCCACCATGCCTAGCCATGTAATATTTTTAATTGCTAAAGTATATTAATGTTAATTTAATGAAGAAATGAATTGTTTTTTGTACTCAAAGTGTCACTCTTCCAAGTACATCACCCAGAGTGAGAATTTGCAGCACTTATTCATTCAGTTATCTTCTTTCATTTAAAATACCTATTTCCATATTAATATTTTATTGCATTGATTGTGACAGTTTAATGCTATACTGTACAGATGTCATCTCAGAAAGTGTAAACACTGAATGAATTAAATGCAGAAGAAGGCCTCATTCTGTCCAAATTGAAGCATATCACAAGTCTTGACTATATTTATGTCAGATTTTCACCTCATACCAAACAGTTTATCTTTAGAAGTTCAGGAAAACACAGCCATTCTCCACTTCGAGAATATTTTCTGATTTATCCCTGACATAAGTGTAAATCTGATATTTTTCCCTTTTTGTAAAGCAAAAATTGAAATCTATGCATACCTGCTCACTTACAATTGACATGCCCCATCTCTACCCAATAAAAGCGGGCTGTAAAAGAATATAAGACTTCTAATAACTGGAGGATTTTGTTTTGTTTCGTTTCTACTACCATATTATGTATCAAGATGGTGTTAACACACATGTTAGAAAGCAGTGTCCCAGTAGTCCCATAAAATCTGAGACTTTAAAATTTAAGAGGGTAATAGTAGCTCTCATGCTACTATAAAGTCTTGTTCATATGAAGAAGATGCTCATAGACGTGTACGACAGTTTATTTACTTTTAATAACCTTCAAGAAAACGTTAATTAGTGTTTAGAAACTAGCAGGACTACCATACAAGTGTACTGAGGTTTTTGGCGCTACCTTAATGGCTTCTATTCAGGGAAGAAAGAGGTTTCCCTTCCTTTTCCTTCTCTTATCTGAATTTTAATCATATTTGCTCTGTTTTTTTTTTTTTTTTTTCCTTGTTTGTATATAATGCTAGTGAGGGACTGTGTTACAGAAGCTTCTCTTCCTGGGTCCGAGAGGGGCATGGCTAGCAGTTACAAGGAATAACCAGGGATGCAGGCATCCCTGTGTTCAATTTCAGATCGGTGCTACTCTTCCCAAGGCAAAATCACCCTTAAAGTGTATTCTGGATAACTGGGACCAATTTGACCCACGATCTTTGAAGAAGCGGCAGCTCATTTTTCTCTGCCAAACAGCATGGCAGCAATATGCTCTGCCAAATGGAGAAACCTGGCCTTCTAAGGGAAGTATAAATTATAACACCCTTCTACAATTAGAACTGTTCTGTGAGAGGGAAGGTAAATGAATTGAGGTTCCCTATGTGCAAGTTTTCTTTTCCCTAAGGAATAACACTCAGCTATGTAAAGCTTGTAAACTATGCCCTACTGGCCCCTCCTCAGGACTACCTCCATATTTAGGACTCCCTGTGGCTCCTCCCTCCATACTGATCAGGTCTCCTCAGCTCCCATAACCCAAGAAGAGTCAGGGAAGGCTATAAATGGCCAAGGCACCTCAGGCTACTAGGATGCCCCAACTCTGCCCCCTACAGGCAGTAGGAGGAGAATTTGGCCCAACCAAAGTACATACTCCCTTTTCACTTTCTGACTTAAAGCAAATCAAGGGTGACCTAGGACAATTTTCAGATGACCTGGACAAGTACATAGATGTTCTGCAGGGCCTGAGTCAGTCCTTCTAATTAGATTGGAAAGATATCATGTTATTGCTTAGTCAGACACTAATCAGCAATGAGAGAGAGCCTGCTCTAGCAGCGGCTGAAGAGTTTGGGGACATCTGGTACCTTAGTCAAGTACATGACCACATAACGCCAGAGAAGGATAGATTCCCTACAGGTAGACAAGCAGTTCTTAGCATGGACCCTCACTGGGATCCTGACTCAACAGGGGAAATGGAGCCATAGGCACCTACTCACCTGCATACTTGAGGGATTAAGGCAAACTAGGAAAAAAACTCATGAAATATACAATGTTAGCCACCATAACTCAGGGAAAGGAAGAAAACCCAGCAGCCTTCCTTGAGTAATTATGGGAGGTCTTAAGAAAGTATACTCCACTGTCACCAGATTCCATCGAGGGTCAGCTAATCCTAAGAGACAAATTCATTATGCAATCAGTAACAGACATTAGGAGGAAACTCCAGAAGCAGGAGCTTCTGGCAGGAACAGAGTCTAGAATCATTACTAAATCTAGCAAGCCTGGTGTTCTGTAATAGAGACCAGGAGGAACAGGCTGAAAGGGAGAGGAGGGACAAGAGAAAGGCCGCAACCCTAGTCATGGCCTTCAGGCAAGCAGACCCAAGGGGCTCAGAAAAGGGAAAGGCTTGGTTTAGCTGCCAGTCTGACAGAGCTTGCTAACACTGTGGCATATGGGACACTTTAAGAAAGATTGTCATCAGAGGAACGGACCACCTCCTTGTCCTTGCCCACTGTGCCAAGGGGATCACTGGAAGGCACACTGTCCCAGGGGAGGAAGTTTCCCAGAGCCTGATGTGGCTAACCAGATGACCCAACAGCAGGACTGAGGGTGCCCGGGGCAAGCACCAGCACAAGCCATCACACTCAATGAGCCCCTGGTAAAGCTAACCAGAGGGCCAGGAGTCGATCTCCTCCTGGACACTGGTTTGGCCTTCTCAGTTTTGCTTTCCTGTCCTGGACATTGTCCTCCAAGTCTGTAACTGTCCGAGGAGTCCTAGAATAAGCAGTCTCCCGATATTTCTTCCAGCCCCTAAGCTGTAACTGAGGAGACATACTCTTCTCCCATGCATTCCTCATTATGCCAGAAAGTCCCACTCCCTTACTAGGGTGGGACCTGTCCATCAGAGCAGGAACCATTATCTATATAAACATCGTCAGGGAGGAAATCTCTCTCTGCTGCCCATTATTTAAAGAAAGGATTAATCCTGAGGTTTGGGCAATGGATGGACAATTTGGGAAGGCAAATAATGCCTGCCCAATTCAAATAAGGCTAAAGGATCCCACCCCTTTTCCTTACCAAAGACAGTACCCCTAAGACCGAAGACAAAAAGGGGCTACAGGATATTGTAAGGAACATAAAAGCTCAGGGACTAATGAGGTCCTGTAACTGCCCTTGTAATACTCCAATTTTAGGAGTACAAAAACCTAATGAGCAATGGATGCTAGTGCAAGATCTCAGGCTTATTAATGAAGCTGTGATCCCTTTACACCCAGCTGTACACAACCCATACACCTTGCTCTCTCAAATACCAGGAGAGGCAAAATGGTTTACAGTCCTGGACTTTAAGGACACCTTTTTCTGTGTTCCATTACATTCTGACTCCCAGTTTCTGTTCGCCTTTGAACACCTTTTAAACCAGAATTCTCAGCTTACATGAACAGTGTTACCCCAGGGCCTTCGAGATAGCCCCCATATATTTGGCCAGGATCTAGCTCAGGACCTTAGTCATTCTTCACATCCAAGTACCCTGGTTCTTCAATATATGGATGACTTATTTTAACTGCTATCTCAGAAGCCCAGTGTCAGAAGGCCATCCAGGACCTCCTAAACTTTCTAGCCACCTGTGGATTAAGGTTTCAAAATCAAAATCCCAACATTGTAGGCAACAGGTAAAATACCTAGGGCTTGTCTTGTCTATTGCACTTGGGCCCTTGATGTAGAAGGTCTCCAACCCATACTGGCCTTCCCCCATCCAAAAACCTTAAAACAGTTGTGCAGACTGTTAGGAATAACTGGTTCCTGCCGATGGTGGATTCTGAGATATGGTGAAATCGCCAAACCCCTATACACTCTGATTAAGGAAACCCAAAAAGCTAACACCCATCTAATACAATGGGACCCTATAGCTGAGGCAGCCTTTCAGACCCTGAAGCAGGCACTACTGCAGGCTCCAGCTCTAAGCCTTCCTACAGGGAACAACTTCTCCCTATATGTTACAGAAAAGTCAGGAGTGGCACTGGGGGTTCTCATCAGACTTGGGGGACCACACCACAACCGGTGGCATACCTAAGTAAGGAAATTGATGCAGTAGCAAAAGGCTGGCCACACTGCTTGTGAGTCGTAGCCATGGTGGCTATACTGGTCTCAGAAGCTGTTAAATAGTGCTGGGGAAAGATCTAACTCCATGGACTTCACATGACATAGCTGGAATTCTGGCCTCTAAAGGAGGCTTATGGCTGTCTGACAACCGATTACTCAAATATCAGGCTTTAATGCTTGAAGGGCCTGTACTTCAGCTGCACACATGTGCAGCCCTCAATCCAGCTACTTTTCTTCCTGAGACAGTGGCAGACAAAGAACACAACTGTCAGCAGGTTTTAGCCCAGAACTTTGTGGCTTTAGAGGACCTCTTAGAAACTCCCCTAGCCAATCCAGACCTTAACCTATACACTGATGAAAGTTCATTTATGGAAAATGGAGTTTGAGAGGCAGGATATGCAGTAGTCAGTGACCAAACAGTGCTTGAAAGTAATTCCCTTCCTCCTGGAACTAGTGTCTAGCTGGCAGAACTAGTAGCCCTCATTCGAGCTCTCAAATTAGGAAAAGAAAAGAGAGTAAACATATACACAGATTCCAAATATGCTTACCTGCTTCTGCGTGCCCATGCTGCCACAGGGAAGGAAAGATAGTTCCTAACCTCAGCAGGAACACCCATTAAATATCATAAGAAAATTTTAGACTTATTATAAGCTGTCCAGGAACCCAAAGAGGTAGCAGTCTTACGCTGCTGAGGTCACCAGAAAGGAGATGAGAAGGAAGCAGAGGGCAATCACTGAGCTGACCTAGGGGCAAAAAGGGCAGCTAGACAAGAATTTGTAGAAGGATCTTTAATATGGGAAAGCCCTCTCCAGGGAGCTAGACCTCAATATTCATCAGAAGAGGTCAAGTGGGCAATCTCCCAGGGACATAATCTTCTTCCTGCAGGACGGCTAGCTACTGAGAAGGGAAAAGTTCCCCTACCTGCTGCAGCCAGTGGAAAGCACTTAAAACCCCACATCAAACCTTCCCTACAGGTATAAAGAATACATATCGAATGACTACATCTATATTTACAGAAAAAGGTCTCTTCAAGGCTGTCCAACAAATAATCAAAGGATGTGAAATATGCAAGAAAAATAATTCTTTGGCACAACCCAAAGTTTCTCCTGGGGAACAGTGAACTGGTCATTACCCAGGTGAGGCCTGGCAAATGGACTTTACCCATATGACTAAATATCACGCATATCAATATCTGTTAGTATGTGTAGATAGCTACACACACTGGGTTCAGGCTTTCCCCTGTAGAATAGAAAAAGCCCAAGAGGTAATATAAGTCCTGATTAATGAAATAATCCTTAGATTTGGACTCCCTTGCTGTCTTCAAAGCAATAACGGCCCTGCCTTCAAACCTGTAGTGACCCAAGGAATTTCCAAAGCGTTAGGAATACAGTATCATCTCCACTGTGCATGAAGGCCTCAGTCCTCAGGGAAAGTGGAAAAGATGAATGAAATTCTTAAAAGACACCTAAAGAAACTGGCACAGGAAACTCACCTCCTGTGGCCTTCTCTATTACCAATAGCACCCTTAAGGGCTCGAAACTCTCCTCAGAAAATAGGACTCAGCCCCTATGAGATGCATTATGAATGGCACTTTCTCACTAATAATCTTGTATTAGACAAGGAAACAGCAGATCTAATAAAAGATATAACCTCCTTGGCTAAGTACCAACAGGCTCTTAGGACCTTACCTGAAGGACACCCCAGGGAAAAGGGGAAAGAGTTGTTCTGCCCTGGAGACCTAGTGCTTTTTAGGTCTCTCCCCTCAGACTCTCCCTCTCTAGGCCCATCTTGGAAAGACCTATTTTTGGTTATTCTGTCTACCCTAATGGCAGTTAAGGTGGTGGGAATTGACTCATGGATTCATCACACTCAGCTGAAGCCTTGGACACCTCCTGAAGAAGATCATAGGCCCTCCACCCCACAGCCTGAAGTTCTAGGAGATGACCCTTCATACACCTGTGAGCCCTTAGAGGATCTACGTTTGATCTTCCAACGATCCCCAGGAAAGTAACTACTCATGAATCTAACTTACATCCCGGCATTAACAGGACTATCACTCTTAACTTTACTATTTGTGACTCTGTAGTCACCCCTATGGATTGGCCCAATAGCTCTCCTCCTCTCCTTCCTAGTGCCCCCCCATGACAATTTATACCAACTCTCAGGTGCAGAGTCTTCTCTTGCCAAGGCCACGCCATACTCAAACTATAATTATTCCTTTCATAATGGGGGGTGCAGAATAATAGGAGGACTTGGTACTGGCAATGGAGGAATTACTACCTCTACTCAGTTTTACTATAAGCTATCTCAGGAGTTAAATAATAACATGGAAAAAGTTGCTAATTCTCTCTGCAGAAGCAGCTTAACTCTTTAGCTCCTGTGACTCTTCAAAATAGAAGGGCCCTGGATCTGCTAACAGCAGAGAGAGGAGGAACCTGTCTCTTTTTAGGAGAAGAATGCTGCTACTTTGTAAACCAGTCGGGTATTGTCTTAAACAAAGTTAAAAAACTCAGAGACCAATCAAATGCAGGGCTAAGGACCTTCAAGAAACAGGCTCGTGGAGCTTGTTTAACAATGAGCTGTCCTGGCTCTACCCTCTTCTAGGCCCATTTATAACCATTTTATTATTGCTGGCCTTTGGGCCTCTCATCTTTTTTTTTTTTTTTTTTTTTTTTGAGATGGAGTTTCGCTCTTGTTACCCAGGCTGGAGTGCAATGGCGCGATCTTGGCTCACCGCAACCTCCGCCTCCTGGGTTCAGGCAATTCTCCTGCCTCAGCCTCCTGAGTAGCTGGGATTACAGGCACGTGCCACTGTGCCCAGCTAATTTTTTGTATTTTTAGCAGAGATGAGGTTTCACCATGTTGACCAGGATGGTCTCAATCTCTTGACCTTGTGATTCACCCACCTCAGCCTCCCAAAGTGCTGGGATTACAGGAGTGAGCCTCCGCGCCCGGCCGGGCCTCTCATCTTTAACCTTCTTGTCAAATTTGTTTCTTCTAGAATTAAGGCCATGAAGCTACAAATGGCCCTGCAAATAAAACCCGGAATGTCTTTGGCTCCTGAGTTCTATTGTGGACCTCTGGATCAACCTGCACATCTGGAAGACTCCCTTCTGGAGGAAACCTCAACTGCAGGGCCCCTTCTATGCCCCAATTCAGCAGGAAGTAGTTAAAGAGCAATCGATGCCCATGTCCCAACAGCAGTTGGAATTTCCTGTTCAGAGGCAAGAATGAGGGACTGTGTTATACAAGCTTCTCTTTCTGGGTATGCAAGGGGTGTGGTTTCAAAGGCAAGAGTTTCCTGGCTCCATGCCTTCATCTGGGAACCACAGGGCTTTCAAATGTAAAGTTCTTTGTCTGGGTTGCCCACGCTCGGGCTAGGTAGAAAAAGCCAGGTGAGGCTTCTTTGTCTCCAAAAACCCACCAAAAGCTTTAGGAGGAGGGGGCTCTGCAATTCAGAGTTGTGGACCAAGTAGCCAATCTGTATCAGAGTCAAAGGTCAATCACTCCAGAGGAAGTTTGAAAGAACTCCTCTCATTGGACAAGAACATGAATGGGGAGGGAATAACTCAAGGGTTAAAACTCCAGCTGCTCCTACTTACACAGATTCCTTCTCTGGGTCCTCTCCCATGATGGTGTGGGAGCTGTCTTTCTTTCTCTCTCTGTCTAATGAATTGTTTTTCCGCAAAACTCTTTGGGTCCATGATTATTTATTTGAACGGTAAGCTCATCATGCCTGCAGGGCCCCTTTTCTCATTCTTCAGGGTAAGAAAGGCCAAGAACCTCTTCAGAAGTGGGAGTTGAGGATGTTAATGCTCCCCCCATTAGGTGATGTTTAAATATTATTTATGACCCTTGTTATAGAATGGTAAAGCAGATTATACCTAGAAAGAATATCATAATAGGTATGGTTACTACCACAATGGGATTTTGAAGTAGAGGAGACAGATGAAAATCCATTCTGATTAAAAAAAAAAAAAGTGGGAATTTATATTCAAAGAGCAGGGTAGGTGTCTGCAGATAAAACAATTACTAAAATGTGAATCAATTTGAAACATCAGGTATAAGGGGAGATTCTGGCTAAACCAACATAACAAGACCATTGCTGAGGGCAAGCCAGGTAATCAGACATCACCTGGGGGATGATGGAAAATGAAGAACCCTATTAGATAACAATAGTGATCACATAAAAGGGTGGTGAATTTTGGCTTAAATTCTTTACCAGGATTCTTGCTAAAATTGGACAATGAAGACAAGACCAAGGAAGCCCAAAAGTGAGGGCCCAGTTGAAAGAGTTCAGAGGTGCCAAAGTAAAGTTTTGTCAAGGAGATAACCTTGTTCATGAGATTTTATATGCAACAATAACATAAGCAAAGGTTAGGTGACAAATCAAACCAATCAGGAAGAAGAAGATTCTCGTTGCTGCTGGAGCGCAGAGCTCAAGGAGGTAAAAGTTTCTTTTGTGAAGGAAATTTATCAGACTTTCAAAATGAACATCAACCTCCATTAATACACAACACTATTTTGGCCGTGCAAAAAGAAAAGTCTGAAGAATAGCAATCTTTGAGGTATGGCATATGTGAAAGGGAAGATAAATCTTGGGCCTTTAAAATCACTAAGTTAAAGGGAAAAGTCAAGCTGGGAACTGCTTGGGGCAAACCTTCCTCCCATTGTTTTCAAAGTTATCCCTCTGCTCACTGAGATAAATGCATATCTGATTGTCTCCTTTGGAAAGGCTAATCAGAAACTCAGAAGAAAGCAACCATTTGTCTTTTTTTTACCCATGACCTGGAAGCTCCCTCCCATCTTCAAGTTGTCCCACCTTTCCAGATCAAACCAATGTATAATTTACATATCTTTATTAATGCCTCATGTCTCTCTAAAATGTATAAAATGAAGTTCTGCCCTGACCACCTTAGGCACATATCATCAGGACTTCCTGAGGCTGTGTTACAGGTGTGCCTTTAAGCTTAGCAAAATAAACTTTCTAAATTGACTGAGACCTGTCTCAGATATTTTGTGTTAACAATTCGGTGACCACAAAGGGACTCTGAATGGAGGTGGCCTTGACCTTTGACAAATCTAAGGGTGCTTGCTACTAGTTTGAAATACTTTTATGGCTCCAACAAATAAAACAATTTACTGAAGCCTGGGAGCCCCCTTTTCTCAAGAAAATCTCTGATCTCCTAAAATTTGGTTGAGATCTAACGTTTGTTTTGCTGTACAATGTCTTTTATGGCATTTTATTTGCTTCCAATGAGGAAGGCTGTAAGACTGGCTGAGAGAAAGGAGAATAGACCCAAAGTCAGGTAAGCAAGTGTGTTAACCTGCCGGGCTTCCCCGTAACAGACAGAGGAGGCAGCCCTGAGCTTACAAAACGGAGGGGTTTATATGGGGTGAGAGGGTTATAAGGGAGTTTTAGGACTGAGATAATCTATCAGTTTGTAACAGGCACAGAGATAGTTTGCTAACTTGTGACAGACTTACAATATATCGTGTGTGATTTTTGTGGTGGCAGATTTATTAAAAAAAAAAAAACCCAGGATTTTACAAGTATGTGTCAAAGAGGAATTTACAAGTATAGCTAAGAACATTTGTTTTCCCTGTCCTCCCCCAAGCTGCCTGGATAGCTGTAATCAGGCTGCGCTTAATTGTGGCACGTTTGGCAGCCTTGACTCGAGGCTTAGATGGAGTTCAGAAATGCAGCTGCAGAGCAATCAGAGTGGAGGGTGGGGTCAGCTTGCATGGAGGGGGTTTTCTGAGGCAGCTTGTCCCTAACAAAGTCAAGTTTTTCTGCTTTTGTGCTATAGCTGGCCTGGAGCCGGAACCGGAGCAATGCCATTTTATAAGACACAGCCGTGTCTCAAAAATGAGTTGTAATAACTGCCCCATTCTTCTTGCAATAACTGCTGACTTGGTTTCTGTAAATAAGACTGCTAGTCTGCTCTGGATAATGTCCACCAGGTGAAGTTGTTTACCTTTCTCATCAGTAACCAACAGAATTGCTGGCCTTTGCTGTTGTTTACCTTTCTCATCAGTAACTGATAGAATTGCTGGCCTTTGCTTATCAGAATGCGCAGCCCAAGCTAATTTCATCTTGGCCCCTGTGAGCTAAGATCTGTAATTTCCACTGGTACCCAAACCATGTGTAAACTAATGTTTGTCTTGACTTTTGTGAATAATTTATGTAGCGATTAGAGTGACAATAAGTCCCCAAGCCCTCGGAATGTCCGGAGGCCCCCACCCCCGTCCCTGCCCAGGAGATGATTTACAGAATCCACCAGCCCTCGGAATGTCTGAAGCCCTTTCATCCTCCTCCCCGCTCCTCACCCCCACTCCCAAGGTGGTCTTTTGGGTATAAAAAGTCTTGACACTCTCCCCTCGTGGCCGCAGGTTTGAGAGACGTGAGTCCTCCGTGGTCGCCGGCAATAAAGACCCTACAATTTGGCATACTTTTGTCTTGGTGAATTATTTTAATCTCACATCCCAATACTACACTTTCATGACAATGCAAGGCAGGTAACTCCTTTCTGGAGTTTGAGCTCACTTCCAACAGGGAAGGCAAGTTTAAGTTTTTTCCTGCTTCTAGGATAGCAGATAGCAGTCTTCTGCCTGAGACTCCTCCTTAGGTAAATAGCTGAACTGAGGTTTTATCTTGGCTAAAGTTAAGATTAACAACTAGCTGGTCTTAATTCCTCTATACCATTAGAGCACTCCGTAATTGT
Source organism: Aotus nancymaae (assembly GCF_030222135.1). Classification (NCBI taxonomy): domain Eukaryota; kingdom Metazoa; phylum Chordata; class Mammalia; order Primates; family Aotidae; genus Aotus; species Aotus nancymaae. The sequence continues at coordinate 56,676,753 of NW_026988415.1, read as the reverse complement.
ATAAATTGTGCATCGTTTGTTTTGCTTAAATGTTTGTTGTGGTGGTTGTTTCTGTTTTTCTTGTTTCAGTTTTTTGCATTGGTTTGACCAACTCTATCTGACATAATCAAATCTGATATAAAGTTCTAATTTATGGCAAACAAGGCCTCTGAAGTGGCTAAATTCCTGCACAAAAAGGTAGGGGGGTTGGGGGGGTGGGTAGGAAATAAAAGGCCAGCCAAAAGAAAAAAACAAAAAGGAAAGACTTTTAATTTGACTACTTAAGTGGCTTTATTTACATAATAAGGCCACCTTTTTGCTAGCCAAGCCAAACTGAAATAGCAATGGTTGCCCCATGCTGCAATTCTGTTGTAGCTAAGGTTCTGCCTTCTTTTTTCCCATGACAGCCTGGGTTTGGTTCCTAAATCAAGTCTTTTCTGGTTTGATGCTTATTATTTTTGAAATATCTGCAGTTTTTCCTAGCTAAAATATGGTAATGAGATTTAAAAAGACTTTTTAAAAGAAGTTTAATGGTTAAAAGCTTAATTAAAAGCTAGCATCAAAGATGTGTGCATGAATGTGTTTGTATTTATGAGGCCTTTATGTTTTTTTTTCTCCTATGATCTTGTCTTTTTTGAGCAAAAGTTCTTCGCAGTTGACTAAATTCTGTTTTCTTCATTTACTTCTGTTGTCTCACCTTTCTATTGCTATGTTTTTCCTTTGCTTCATGAGGAACCTAAAATAGTTTGTAAGAGCCTAGGATTCCTTAAACAGAGAAGGTGTCAGGCTTCTGTTAGGGGAGAAACCTGTTTTTCTTTATGGGACCCCAAGTATATAAACAGATAAGATCATCTCGATCAAACTGCTTCATTTTGTATTGTGTTAGTCAATTTCTTGACTAACATAGTTATTCCAACAGAAACTACTTTTGAGTTTTTAAGGAAGAGTGTAGTTTAGACACTTAGAAATGCCCTCGTTAAAAAATAAAAAATAAAACTAAAGTGCACTGTAAAAGCATCACATGGTCTAGGCTCATAATAATTCTTCCTTTTTGGATATCCAGGATTCATTGTCGGCTCTGCCTAGAACTCAGAAATCCAATTAAAAGATAGGTGGACCCTATGTAAATAAAACTGGTCTCCTTTTATAATCCTATTGAAACAGGAGCAGCCGCCAGAAACAGACCTCTTGAACACCTAACTGGGAAGGAAGGGGTGATTTATTCAGCCTTGAGCAAGGTGGCATGATTACCTAACAGACAAGATTGTCTAACAAAGAAAACCTCTGCCTTTATATAGGCTTTCAACTCTAGATATTACATGTGAAAGGGTCTTGGGTTTACAGTTTTAGAAAGTACCTGTGAGGGGGTTGGCAATGAAGTAAGCCTGGGGGTTTGAGCACGATTGAATGGGAACAATGGAGGGCGTTTCTCCATATTTCCCCCATCCGTAAGATCACCTGAGATCTTAACGGTGGAGGGGGCTTAATCTTTAACCTCCAGACCACTGACCTCATGCCTGCTATGTCTCAACTTTTACTTCCTCCTCCTTTGAGACAAGAGACAGGAAGAGGGATTTCTTTCCTCAATATGATAGATTTCTATAAATTTGTGTTTGATTTGGCATCTATCTTTAATCTCCCTCTAGCATCACCAGACTTTCTCTCTGTATTTTGAGATTGTAAATTTCACTATAGTATTTTTTACCTCAGAGTCCTTTAATATGTAAATTTAGGGCCTTCTAGCTGACAATTGCCTAGGGTAATAAAATAGGAAACTGGAAGTCTAAAATAGTAGGGAAAAAATAGAGGCCTTATGAATCTATAAGATCTACTTCTGGGGCCGGGCGCGGTGGCTCACGCCTGTAATCCCAGCACTTTGGGAGGCCGAGGCGGGTGGATCACGAGGTCAAGAGATCGAGACCATCCTGGTCAACGTGGTGAAACCCCGTCTCTACTAAAAATACAAAAAATTAGCCGGGCATGGTGGCGCATGCCTGTAATCCCAGCTACTCAGGAGGCTGAGGTAGGAGAATTGCCTGAACCCAGGAGGCGGAGGTTGCGGTGAGCCCAGATGGCGCCATTGCACTCCAGCCTGGGTAACAAGAGCGAAACTCCGTCTCAAAAAAAAAAAAAAAAAAAAAAAAAGATCTACTTCTGTCTCTGTATCTAATATATCTATGCATTTATGTGTCAAGTATATGTTTCATTACTAAAAATGTATAAAATAGCTCTAATTGGCTTAAAATGCTTAAATCAAATACACTACCAGAAAAATAGAGACATTAAGCCAAGTGCTTTTTAAAATTCCTGTTACTTAAGTAAATATTTAATAAATAAGCTGCTTTTTAAAATATTGGTGAAATAAAATTAGAAATGGCTTCAGAATTGTTAACACACATTATCTTTGCTAGATGTCAAAGTTTGGCATGAGTGTCATGAAGCTATGAAAGCAGCCCAAAAGAGAATTATCTTCATTTATATAAAATTTAATAAATAAGGCATTTAATATTGCACAGTTAACGAAAACAACAAAATTCTGACTTATTGGCAAAAATATATATATAATTTCTCTAACCTTAAAATTTTTACTTAGGAAAACCTGAAATTCACAGGTTATAAAAATTGTTAACAAGAAAATAATTTTAAATAATAACTATCACAATTTTCATAAGGAATCTGATTAAATGATTAAAAATAATAATTTGGTCAATATAATGAAATAAATGTTTGTAATTAATCTTATTATATAATATAAAATCTAAAGTTATATTGAAGAACTTCTCTCCCCAGGTCCACAAGGGGCATGGTTTCAAAGGCAGGAGTTTTCTGGCTCCACAACTCCATGTAGGAACCAGAGGGGTTTCAAATGTAAAGTTCCTTGTCTGGGTTGCCCAAGCAAGGGCTAGGTAGAGAAATTTAGGTGAAGCTCCTTTGTCCCAAAAAACTCGCTGAAAGCTCTGGGAGGAGGGGGCTCTATAACTCAGAGTTGTGAACCAAGCAGCCAATCCGGTATCAGAGTCAATGATCAATCACTCCAGAGGAAGTTTAAAGAAACTTCTCTCATTGGACGAGAAGATGAATGGGGAGGGAATAACTCAAGTGTTAAAATTCAGTTGCTCCTTACCTGAATTGATATCCCACTTCGGCATCCCCTCCCACAACAGTGAGGAAGCTGTTTCTCTCTCTCTCTTTCTGTCTCTCTGTCTAATAAATTGATGTCCCACAAAACTCTTTGGGTCCACAATATTTATTCAAATGGTAAGCTCACCATGAATCCAGGGCACCTTTCCCCATTTTTCAAGATAAGAGAGGCCAAGAATCTCTTCAGAACTGGGAGCTGGGTACGTTGATACTCCCCCAGTTACATTAAGCTAAATAATAGGTATTCATTGAATGTCTGGGTCATTTCCAATTTTTTTTTTAATTATAGAAAAATATGGTTTTTCAAAAAGAACTGTGTTTATATTTAAAGAAAACTAATTTTTATCTAATTCAAAGGTTATTTTTAAGTTATTTATAAAATTAGGTAAAGGAAACCAGTGAATAAGAGCAATGGAAAAATATTATAAATATATAGAGAGGTATTTTTGGCAAGAAAGGTTAAAGGGAAAATAATTTTATATGAGAAAGAATATTGTATGATAAATTTTTGTCTTAAAATAAAATAAATGATTTTTTAAGAAATAGGGATGTCTAGGATAAAAGAGAAACCCAAGTCTGTCATAACATATTTTGCATCAAGTTGTCTATAATGAAAGGGAAATAATTTATAATCTTCTCTCTAGAGATTGGGTTATTGATGTAAAAACACTTTTGAACTGAAGAATTAGCTGGAACAATGACATTTTCTTAAGAGATTGATTTACTCTTTTTAAACTGTAAGATATTTTAACTTTTTAAACAAAAAGCTTTTACGAACTCACCATTATCAGTTTTCTCTACCCCTTTAAAAGGCCTGAAATAATGCCTCTCTCCTTCAACTAATTCTCAAGCTCACACAAGTTATTTTTTCCCTCAAGTTTTATTTGTTGTGGCCTAATGCTAACAATTTTTTTTCTAGAAAGTCTAAATGAAATATTTTCCTCCAATATAGAATTCTGTGTGTTGCAGAAGTTATTTTCTTTTGCTTTTGGTACCTGGATTAAAAAACAACAGATTTTACATTTTATTGAAATAATTCCTGTGTCATTAATAAGTTTTAGTTTGTTTAGAGAAAAAAACTGAGATTAATTTTTTATTTTAACTGAGGTTATTACAACCATGTAACTTTCTGCATGTGCCTTTAAAGTCCTTGTGCCATTGAGTTACAAGGATTTGACTCCTGGCCCTAAAAAGGACATTGAGTCCTGCTAAATTAATTAAACATTTACAGCAATTAAAGTCATATCTTCAGACCTGGTAAAAGATGCCAATCAAAATAAACTATGTTTGTGAGACATAGAGTCAAAAATTAAAACTGTTCAACTTGGGCAGGCATGATGGCTCATGCCTGTAATCTCAACACTTCGGGAGGCCGAGGCGGGTGAATAACTTGAGGTCATGAGTTCAAGACCAGCCTGGCCAACATGGTAAAACCCTTTTTATACTAAAAATATAAAAATTAGCTGGGCATTATGGCGGGCGCTTGTAATCCCAGCTACTTGGGAGGCTGAGGCAGGAGAATTGCTTGAACCTGGGATGCTCAAGGGTGCAGTGAGCCAGGATCACACCATTGCACTCCAGCCTGGGCAAGAAGAATAAAACACAGTCTGAAAAAAAGGGAAAAAAGCCATTCTACTCCTCAGGGCCGGAGGACTATCTTGGAAGAGGTGGACACATGAGATTGTAAGGACTGGCTTTAAGAGATAAAATTGGTTCAGTTTCTCTAGAAATTAACTTTTTTTTTTGAGATGGAGTTTCGCTCTTATTACCCAGGCTGGAGTGCAATGGCACAATCTCAGCTCACCGCAACTTCCACCTACTGGGTTCAGGCAATTCTCCTGCCTCAGCCTCCTGAGTAGCTGGCATTACAGGCATGAGCCACCATGCCCAGCTAATTTTTTGTATTTTTAGTAGAGACAAGGTTTCACCATGTTGACCAGGATGGTCTCGATCTCTTGACCTCGTGATCCACCCGCCTCGGCCTCCCAAAGTGCTGGGATTACAGAGGTGAGCCACCATGCCTGGCCCTAGAAATTAACTATTAATATCAAAGGCACACTGATGCAAAACCAGCATCTGGGTCTCTGTGACAGATTAACAAGGTTTTATTGGAGCATTAACCCACTCTTTAATTCAAAATTATAAAGGTTACAAGAAGCTTAATGGAAATTATATTGTATGGTCAAAATAATTAAATTGTATAGATTGTTTACAAGATGTTGAGGGACACATTTAATAGACCTCACACTGTCTTTATTAAGCATTGTTTGGAAAATTAAGTCTCCTCTCTCAAATAATAAAGGTTTCCATCTTTTTAAAAAATCTCTGGGTTATTACTTTGGCTAAATAAATGATTTATTTTACAATTACCTGTGATTCTATTCTGGCAGTTTCAAGTGTTTTAAACTTTTTAAATTAGACAAACTTTCCAAAATCAAATTCTAACTTCAGTCCTCATTGATTTTTGGATATTAGTTTCCTGAAGTCCAAAAGAGACATATTTGGCTTATTTGATATACTAAAATCATACAGGAAGTATTGTCAAATATGAAACAGTAGTTAACCTTCTTGGGATTATATTTATATAAATTCTTATTAGTATGTGTTCCAAAATTGGATGAAATTTCTGTGATTCTAATATGTCTTAGCATATGTTATCAGTAATAATTATGATTACTATGTAAAATTGGTGTATGCCATAGAAGTAAACACATTTCCTTGTCAATTGTGTCTTTAGCTATGCCTGTTCTAAGATTTGTCATCGACAGTTCTTTTTACTTTTGTCCTCTTCCAATGATGTTTGTATAATCAGCCATAGTACTGTGACAGGTGCTCTCAAATGCAGGTTTCTGATAACATTGGAGATCATTACACTAGAACATAGAGAAAACTTCCCAGACTCCCATGGAAAGTTAAAATGTTCATGAGTATCCAGTAGAACAGGAGTTAACTGCATGGACTAAACTAATAGAAGACTGGTGTTAGACTTTCCGCCCAGCTCAATGAGGAAACAGAGACCGGAGTGAGGAAATTAAAAGCCAATTTATTCGGCTCCCGGGCGAGGTTCTATGGTCCGAGAAGGGGCCAGAGAAGTCGCGCTTCTCTTCTTGGGGCATGGGGTTTTATAGGGAGTAGAAGTGGCTGATTGACTGCGGGGGAAACAAAGACAAGGTAGTTCTATTGGGTGTTAAAAGACTGGGGACGGGCGAGGTGAACAAAGCGAAGGCATTTCCATTGGGTATGAAGGGAGTGAGCACGGACGAGGGGCTGGCCGAGGATGTACGGGGGAGCTACCATAGGGCAGGCTCTTGGCAGGCCTTTTCAAAATTTATGGCAGGTGCAGGACTGAGATTGGAATGCGGACATGGGCAAGGGGAGCCTGCGTGGAGAGGGCAAATGCTGAGCAATGTGCTCAGTATGATGATGTAGTTTTTAGGCACGGAGAGAGAAGGGCATGTCCATTCAGCTCCCAAGGAGGCACCGGCCTTACATTCCGACCTTTTTGATGATATAGGACGTCGCTTCTTTTCTGGCTACTTCCTGCTGAACAGGGGCGATGTGGGGGGGTCAGTTGGCTGGTGCCTCAGTCGGGATTCGGACATAGGGGTGAAGTAACATCTGGTTTACGGCTACCCTAGAAATTTCCCTTATGCGTGCTTGTAGAAACCTGAGAAAGAACGGGGCTAACATTAGTAAAAGACAAACTATGATTAAGGGAATTACAACGGGAGCCAGCCAGGTAAATATGGGAGATTGCCACCAGTTAAAGAAAGAGACTTGTACATTCTGTTTCCTTTGGAGGTCTTCCTGGAGGCGGTGGAGAGTATTGACATTTTCTTCTACTAGGCCTGTTTCGTTGATGTAATAGCAACACTGTTCCTGGAGAAATAGACAGGTACCCCCTTTTAATGCCGTTAACAGGTCTAGGGCCCGCCGGTTTTGGAGAGTTACCTGAGCCAGTGACGTTATCTGTCGCTGGAGAGATGCCAGAGAGGCGGCCGATACTTCAATGGCCACCCGGAGCTTGTCCTCCAGCTGAGCGGCCGAAGTGACACTGTAACCCATAGCTCCACTTCCTATCCCAGCTGCTGCCAGAGAGGTTGCTAAAGAGAGGCCTATTACTATTGGGAGGAAGACTGCTCGTTTGTTCTGGTGATTAGGGGAGGGTACGATGAGGGATAGGAACTCAGCTTGCCCATACACTTCTAACTGTGGGACTAGGGTGACGGGCACACAGGGGAACGTGAAGGATGTTTTGATAACTGTGGTTAGGGTTTCATTATACCAAAAGTATTCTCCTGGGGGCACATAAAGGGAAGATTTTACATTCACTGTGGTGTTGCACCTGAGGCTGGGGTTATTAGCTATTCCATAACATAGAGAGAGAGAGAGTGGGAATGTATTTTGAATAATGGGATTCCTGTTAAGGTGGTGTCAGGTCCTGTGGGCGTTCGTGACAAGTTGAATCCGGTCCGGAGGGGAACTGCAGCTAGGGGGGGTTGGTTAAGAGATGCACATAGAAAACAATCTGTGAAGTTATCGGCTTCAGTTAAGCTCAACATGTTAGCACCTTGTCGTACTAGTGTTATCCATGAGAAAGGCTGGGGAGTGTTACTAGAGGGCTCGATTTGGTCAGTTAAGGTGGCTTCATTTTGTCGGATGGTGTTGCTCAATGAGTTAAGTCGGTCTATTTCTATGGGCAGAGTGCGGGTATAGACTCGATATATTAGCCACGTACCACTGGGGTGGCTATTTTGAAACCAGGAGTATATTTTGCCTGTAGTGCCCTTTTCCCAGCGGATGTTCCAGGGGTCACGGATAATAAGAGACACTTTACCTTGGTTGTCTAAAAGGAGCATATCACTTGGTGGGGCACCTTCAGTATGAAAGGGCTTGTGTATGACACAGTTAGCGTACGGGCACCCACCATAGGTTTGATTCCATAAACGACAGCGGTCCTGGGTTTGCTGATATAGGAAACAGAGGGCAAAGGCATCTTTAGAACTCCTAATAGTGTTGGACTTGGATTGCGGGAATTCGAACTTTATAGCTGACTGGCACCCTGCGGGTTGGCAGTCTGCTTGGGCGAGGTAATGAGTTTTAGTGGTGGGGTCATCTGCCCAGGACTCTTGAAGGTAGAACCGCCAGACATAGTAAGGACTGGCATTAAGGGGAAGGACTAGAATGACTGTGATGAGAAAGGTTTGGAGGGTTAGAGGATAATGAGCAAGGGCCCCGTGTGAGGCGTAGGCGAGTGGGGCCCAAGGTTTCGGACCTCCATTGACGATCCTCAGGGGCCAATTTGAGGCGGGACACATGGTACCAAGGGTTGTGGCCTAAAAGTTTTGGTGGCAGTTGGGGTGGTCAGGACAACGATGTGGGGTCCCGACCACCTGGGCTGCAGAGACCCCGGTTTGAGTTCCTGGAGGAGAATGCTGTCACCTGGCTGGAGCAGCAGTAGGGCCCTCAGGAGATTAGAGATTTGAGTAGCATTGACTATGGGAGATCCCTTTGTAGTGAGGAATCCCCGTTCTTTCCAGAGGGCAGAATGGCAATGGGTAATAAGGAAAGCATACTTTGAATCAGTATAAATATTCACTCGCTTTCCCTGTGCAAGCGTGAGAGCTCGGGTTAAGGCAATGAGTTCTGCTTTCTGCGAGGTGGTTCCATCAGGAAATCGGCCAGCCTCGAGAGTAGCTGAATCTGTAACTACTGCGTAAGCTGCTCTTCGCTGTCCCTCAGCTGTTGTTATGGAACTCCCATCTACATATAGAGTGAGGTCTGGGTTAGGTAGAGGAAGGTCGGTTAGGTCTTCTCTGGGTTTGGCAAATGTGTTTATGAGTTCAGGACAGGAGTGGGCTGGGGAGGGAGAGTGAGATGGGAGAGGAAGCAAAGTAGCCGGATTAAGGGGGGAGGTGTGATGGAGGCTTACTGAAGGATTTTCAATGAAGAGTAGATGAAACTCCTGTAAACGGGAGGGTCCTAGATGCATGAGGGATTTATGAGAGAGAAGGTCAGTAAGTCGATGAGGAGAGAACACTGAGATGGGCTGGCCTAAGGTAAGCTTTAGGGATTCTTTGGTCAGCTCTGTTGCCGCTCCTAGGGCTCGCAGGCACGGCTGCCATCCTCTGACAGTGGGATCGAGCTGTTTAGACAAATAGGCTACAGGACGATAGATGGGGCCTAGAGGTTGGGTTAAGACCCCCACTGCTGTTCCCTGTTTTTCATCAGTGAACAAGTGGAAAGGATGTGTAAGATCTGGCAATTGAAGAGGAGGTGCCGTGGACAGGGCAGCCTGCAGAATTTTAAAGGCTTGCTTCACAGCCCCTGGATGGGAGAGAGGTCCCGTGGGAGTGTCTTTGGCTGCCGCATATAAGGGCTAAGCCAAAGTGGCGAAGTTAGGAATCCAGTGACGGAAAAAAAACCCACAAATCCTAGAAAGGAGAGGATTTCGTCAGCCATTTCCGGGGACTGCAGTGCAAGTAGTGCCTTCCGATGGTCAGTTGTTAAGCCTTTAGTTTGGGGAGTTAGATGAATACCTAAATAGATTACCGAGGTGACCGACAGCTGAGCTTTGGAGGGGGAAACCCGATATCCCCTAGACTTAAGGAAATTAAGGAGAGTGGCAGTATGCTGCCGTGACCTGGAGAGGGAAGGGCTGTAAAGCAGCAGGTCATCCACGTACTGCAAGAGGAGACTAGGCTGCAGGGGGCAAGAGGTTAGATCAGCTCATTAGGAGGGATAGGGGATTGAGACAAGGGGTTGAGCCCAGGCATAGGGTTGGTTAGGAGGGGCAGTAGGAGGCGAGTGGGTGATAGGTTTGAGTATGGGGGCCAGTAAGTTGGAGAGTGGCCCCCACAGTTTGGAATATATCTCATCCTAATAGGGGAACTGAGCATGAGGGTATGATTAGAAAAGACTGAGAAAAGGGGTGTTTTTGGAGGACACAGGCTAAAGGATGAGTATGATTAGGGTAGGAAGGCTCTCCGTTAATTCCCATAACTGAAACCTGGGAAGGTATACTAGGCCCTGAGTAGGAAGGCAATACAGAACAGGCAACTCCCATGTCCATTAAGAAGAAAATGGACTTACCCGCTACTTGCAGCATTTTCATAGGCTTGGCAAGGGTGATGGAGGTCCTCGAGTCTGGGCTGCATCAATTGTCCATGAGGCCGAGGAGTTTAAATGAAGGGACTGCATTCTTTGGACTGGCCTGCCCCTCACATGGAGATGCAGGGGGTGAGCCTGTAGTCCGGAACGGGCAGTCTACCTTCTAGTGTTTAGTCTGTTTGCAGATACGACAGGGTCCAGGGGCTGGACCTGGACGGGGGCACAGTTAGGCCTCGTGCCCCTCCTGACTGCATTTGAAGCAGGGCCCGGGTGTGACCTTTGAAGCAGTTTGGACAGGTCTTGGGGGACCTTTTTGGAGGAACTTGGAGGAGTTCCTTAAACTAGACGCTGGGTGAGCTGCTGGCCTTAGGGGTGCTACAATGGCTTGGGTTTGGAGGCTTACCTGTTGCTGTAAATGGGCCTGGCGGATGGCCTCAGCCTTTTCCTCTCGGCTATTAAAACTTTAAATGCCATGTTTACCAGGTCTCCTATGGGAGTTTGGGTTTACTTGGGTATGTAGGACTATAGCGTTGGTTAATTGGTTAAGGAAGGTAGCTGGGTTAAGTTATAGACCTGAGTGAGATAGGGGAATTTTTAGTGTAAACAGTAGGATTGGTGGAGAATGACCCCAGGCGTTTTTAATGGTGGCTAAATTAGCGAGACAGAAGGGAACGTGTACTTGGATGACAGCTTTCATTGTAGCTAGTTTGCAGAGGGGACAAAGGAGGGAGTTCTCATTGGTGGGAGCGCTGTGTAGGTGAGCGTGAGCACTAGCAGGAGAGGCTATGTTAGGACTGGGAGGAGGAGGAGGTGAGGGGGTTGGGAGCAGCTTGAAAGAGGAGGAGGAGGGGGGCTGGGAGCAGGTTGAAAGAGGAGGAGGAGGAGGGGGTTGGGAGCAGCTTGAAAGAGGAGGAGGGGGAGGGGGGTTGGGGGCAGTTTGAAAGAGGAGGCCCACACAAGCCCCGTAGCTGTTAGGCTGTGGGACTACACATAAACTCAGTCACACAGACACTCACTCAAGAGCAGGAGAAAGGAAAAGTACCGAAGCGGGAGCCAGCTCGCGAAAGAGCGAGTTGAAGTTTGAGACCCAGAGGTTTAAAGGGCTCCTAATTACCCAAACCGCCGCCGCTGCGGAGATGATTGGTAGGGCGGATCAGCGTCCTGAGCCGTCCCACCGAACACCGACGAGCACGAGAGGATGCAGGATCAACGGGACGTCTCCCGAAGAACTCTGATCCTGAGTGACCCCTTACGGGGAGAAAGACAAAAGTGTACGGACGTCTCCGGCACACTTAAGTCTTTGAAACGAGACGAGACCGGGGCTGCGGGGCCCGCGGTAAACGAGGGGAGGGGGAGTCCCTGACGCGGCCACGTTTTCGAGCAGGGAGTCCGAGGAGCAGCCAGCGGGAAAAGTTGTGGGTAATAGAAGCCTTACCTCGGGGCGGAAGGCTCCTGGTCTCGCAGAGGGTTTTGGCACCAAATGTTAGACTTTCCGCCCAGCTCAATGAGGAAACAGAGACCGGAGTGAGGAAATTAAAAGCCAATTTATTCGGCTCCCGGGCGAGGTTCTATGGTCCGAGAAGGGGCCAGAGAAGTCGCGCTTCTCTTCTTGGGGCATGGGGTTTTATAGGGAGTAGAAGTGGCTGATTGACTGCGGGGGAAACAAAGACAAGGTAGTTCTATTGGGTGTTAAAAGACTGGGGACGGGCGAGGTGAACAAAGCGGGGGGCATTTCCATTGGGTATGAAGGGAGTGAGCACGGACGAGGGGCTGGCCGAGGATGTACGGGGGAGCTACCATAGGGCAGGCTCTTGGCAGGCCTTTTCAAAATTTATGGCAGGTGCAGGACTGAGATTGGAATGCGGACATGGGCAAGGGGAGCCTGCGTGGAGAGGGCAAATGCTGAGCAATGTGCTCAGTATGATGATGTAGTTTTTAGGCACGGAGAGAGAAGGGCATGTCCATTCAGCTCCCAAGGAGGCACCGGCCTTACAACTGGTATAATCTTTTTATGGCTTTTTGCTTTAAATGTTGCTGATCCTTTGTTTTTCAGAGCTGAGAAAACTTTTCTTTTGAGCTATTTGCAGCTTTTAACATTTGGGTAGTGTATACTCATATAAACAAAATATGGAACATATTTCTCTCTACCTGATTTATACACAACTTGGAAAATAGTTGTGAGTATTCTTTACTTATGGCAACATAGTGATTTACATAAGTGCAGGAAGAATCTGTTTTCTTTTGTAACAGGACACAATTGGACACACTGGTTATTTTACCACTGTCTTGACTTGAATGCCATACTTTCAGATACAGACTCCTTTAAGGAATTAAAGTTAACTTATAAAGCCAATAAAAGCCCATTGGGAAAACAGGCATCATACCTTGTCTATGCAGCCCTGTACAGATCCCTAACTTGTGCTAAGTAAAGAATATCACTTTTTGACAGGTCCAAGAACCCCACGTTTTCCTGTACCTTCAAAGTGAGGAATTCACCCAACTAATGTAGGTATTTGTAGGCACAGGCTGGGCTTAAGGCATTAAAATCAAATACGAGATTCTTTATGGAAATAAGTTGCAGCAAAGTACAAAAAAAGGAGGCTGTATGGCAAATAATTATTTTTTCTGACTTTTTGAAAATAGATCAAGTATCATAAGACTAAAACTTATTTTCCAAATGAATTTGTACTATAATTAGTCTTTACTGAAAACAGGGACTGGAGAGAAAAATATCATGTTTCAAAATCAACTGTAGTATACCTGTTATTAGATTCTAGTCTTGCATAAGGCTTTTAAATTTTTATCATTTTCTACAGTTTAGACTGAATTCTAAAACTTTTTGTGGCTACAAGTTCCCAATATGTTTTCCATTTTTTTCTTCTCTTTTATTTCTTTGAATTTTTCTTAATTTTAAATCACTGCAAATTAAGCCGTGCTTTCTTAAAGCCCTACAAACTGAAGCTAGGCAGCTTAAACTTTGAAAGAAAATAACAGCAACTTGTTTACATACATAAGCCACTTTCATACCCGCCTACTGAGGTATGAACTTCAGAATTATATGACTTATATCAATTTTCCAGAATTTTTATCTTTTCATTTGTTGTTGTTTTTCCACTTTCTCCCACTATTTGCTCTTCACAGGATGTGAGCCTTCACAACCTGCTAAAAATGAGTTTTCCTGTTAACGTGAGTCCTACCCTTCTAGGAATATATCATCCTAGCCATGCAAAATCAGATGAAAACTGAGACCAGAGACTCTTTTTATTCTAAAATGCTTTTTCTGAAAAATTTTGAAAAGAAAAGAAGGGAAATGTGAAAGGAAAATAAAATTTTAGACCCCCAAATGACTAAGCTAAAGGGAAAAGTCAAGCTGTGAACTGCTTAGGGCAAACCTGCCTCCCATTCTATTAAAAGTTACTCCTCTGCTCACTTAGATAAATGCGCATCGGATTGCTTCCTTTGGAAAGGCCAATCCTAAACTAAAAAGAATGCAACCATTTGTCTCTTATCTACCTATGACCTGGAAGACCCCTCCCCACTTTGAGTTTCCTTTCCAGATCAAACCAATGTACATCTTAAATATATTTATTGATGTCTTATGTCTCCCTAAAATGTATAAAATGAAGCTGTGCCCAGACCACCTTGGGCACGTATCATCAGGGCCTCCTGAGGCTCTGTCACAGGTGCATTCTTATCCTTGGGAAAATAAACTTCTTAAATAGACTGAGACCTGTCTCAGATATTTTTGGTTAACAGATAAAATACCAATTTTGCTTCCATTCTTAAACAATACTAAGCTTTGCAGACACAGAATGTTTGTAATAGTCAAGTGTTGTTATAAATACTAATATGTTATTTAAAGACCCATAAGCAACTTATATGTTTTTAAAAATGATAATAATTACTGAGAAAAAGAAAATAAAATTGTAAAATTGCAGATAATAGATCTGTAAAGAAACTTTTCAAACCACAATAATGTAGTTCAATCTTCTTATTTTTAATATGAGAAACAGAACACAGGGAGATTGACTAGTACAGGTTTATAAAGTTTTCTCACTCCCAACTTAGTGTTCTTTCTGTTTTGTCAGCCTGCCTTCAAATTATAAACGTTTAGATGTTTTTAAACTATACATATTCTGTTATTCAATCCAGAAATAACAGACATAATTTCCTTAAAAGAATCCCAACATTTGAAATTTACATGTTATAGGAGACCAGAATATGCCATTCCAAAATGTGACTGTAGGAGACCAGAATATATCACATCAAAATATGTCTCTTTAGCATAAGGATTATGTTGTGCTGATTATTTTGAGAAACAGGAAGGATAGGAATAGTTTTGAAAACAAAGTAGAAGCCACCTTCTGTAAGGTAAATTTACATTTATAAAGGAAATCTCCATTTATAGGTGTGTATCCTCTCTATTGGAAAAAGAAGGATGACTAAATCACAGTGGAATCCTATCATTTGAAAAGGCACAAATTTAAATCTGCAACACAAACCTTGTTTACCATGCTTTTTCTGGTCGCGTTTCTATACACAATCTCCCTCACAGTCTTCTTTCTTTGCTTTTAGCTGAAGATGACATTTAAACCTGAATTCTATGCCACCTCTTTTGGAGTTTCTCTTTCTCTGAGTTTTCTCACATTTATATATGAGATATAGGTGGAGTCCTAATGAGGGGAAAGTCAGGCTGACAGGAACAGGGAGAAACAAACAGATAAAGCAACTAAGCTTTATATATGCTTTCTTTCATGGTCGAGGGCATACAAACAAATACAGGAAGCAGATAAGCTATAGATCTGTTTGTTCTGTTTTGTTCAAACACCTCCACTAACAGAAGAATGCAAGTGAACCCCCCTGCTAACTTTGCATTATCAATCAGCCCAAGTCCCATGCATGAAATCTTCAGGAAGCCTTTGTTTATTTGCTGTCCGCTTCTCTCATGCAGACTGCCCATTGTCTCTCTGGTAATGTATTTTACTACTTTCTTTAGTAAATCTGGCTTCATTTACCTACAACTGTCTTGGTGAATTTTTTTTTTTTTTACTTCTGTGCCACCAGTCATCATTACCCAACAACATCTGGTGTTCTGTACAAGGACCTATCTCCATGTGGGGCTCCCTCTGCTCCATATGGGGGAACAATCTCTCTTCTCATGGGGAACTCTTTTCCCTATCTCTTTCCCTTTCCCAACTTGAGACCCTTGGCTGACAGTATCTAAATGTAACCTCCCAGTGGGTTCACCTTCTCCACTGCCTAGAGTGAGCTGATTTATCAAGACAGGGGAGTTGCAATAAAGAAAGAGTAATTTACAGAGAGTTGGTTGTGCAGGAGATTGGAATTCTATTTTTACTGAAATCGATCTCCCTGAGCATTTGGGGATTGGAGTTTCTAAAGATAATTTGGCAAGTAGGGGCTCAGGAAGTGGGAGTGCTGATTTGTTGGTTGGGTTGGATATGGAATTATAAGGGGTTGAAGAGAGTTTTTCTCGCTGTCTTCTTTTCCTGGGTGGGATTGAAGAACTGGTTGAGCCAGATTACTGGTGTGGGCTATGTCAGCTGGTACATCAGAATGGAGGGTCTGCAAAATAACTCAAGCATGGAGCCTAGGTATTACAACAATGATGTTATTTCCAGGAGAAATTTGGGGAAGTTTAGACTCTTGCATCCGCCAGGTGCATGACTCTTAAACCATAGTTACTAATCTTGTGGCTAATTTGTTAGTCCTGCAAAGGCAGTCTGGTTCCCAGGCAGGAAGGGGGTTTGTTTTGGGAAAGGGCTGTTATTATCTTTGTTTCAAAGATAAATCATAAACCAAGTTCCTCCCAGAGTTAGTTCAGCTTACGCCCAGGAATGAACACAGACGGCTTGGAGGTTAGAAGCAAGATGGAGTCAGTTAGCTCATATCTCTTTCACTGTAATAATTGTCTCACTTACAACTTTTGCAAAGGTAGTTTCATAAGCACAGAGGCAATTGTGGGTCTCTGGCATAAAGTTATGGGTTAGGATGTTAGAGACTGTTAGAGATGGGATACACTCCTGTGAGACTGAAATGTGTCCATGTGGAAATGCCTGACCATCATCATCCAGTTTGGATGAGGAACCTGAGTCCTTCTGCTTTCTTAGGTCTTTCAGTGACTGTTTCCTAGTAGCTCTTTGGTACTTGAAGGTAACTGGGCGGGGCTACTCTCGGGTGTTGCCTGAAGGCCAAAGAGTGAACAGGGATGGCTGCCCTGTTGGAAAGGTGAGAAATTCTCTCCTATCTTTTCTTGTTGTAGTCCATAATTCCTACATGTAATGTAATCAGCAGTGGAAGCTTGTTCAGGGCAAATTCACGCACATTTCAGGTGACTGAAATTCTTACTTTCTCATGCTAAATTCTCCTATGGAGTCAGCCAGCCATCTGTTCTAGACATTGCCAAATCAGATGATCTCAAACAGCCTCAGAATGTTGAGTTTCCTATTCACCCCTCTTCTGGGCCAGCACAAGGCAGAAATCTTTCTGCCCTTTCCCACACACCTGGACTGAAGTGAGTACCTGGGCTGGCCATCCAGCGTAATGCCCACAAATGGCTGGGTAGTCTTTTCTAATACGTGAGATGGCCCTTTAGAAAGTGCACCTAAGTCTCCTAGCGAACAGATGTGAAACCCTTTTTATCTTAGCAGACACCTTGAAAATGCAGTTAATTAGCCATGAGTGGTGCATTTTCCAGTACCAACATGGGACAAGCCCTGTTCCTTCAGATTCACCACTAGGCTGTATTTTAAAGAATTGAAGCAAATTTGATCCCCAAATTCCTCAAAAAGAAAAATCTGATTTTTCTTTGCAAAATGGCTTGCCTTCTCTGCCACAAGCTCAACCAGTGGAAATGGAACTGCACTGAAAGTTATAGGGCCCATGGGGCAAAACCCCAATCCTTAATGGCCTTAAGCTAAAGGAGTACTTTACTCTGGCTAAAAACATCTCACCTTAACTGGTAAATTTACTGGTGTAAAATGTACACGATGTAAATCTAAAATGCTAAGGCTCTCCCTAATAGGAGATAAAGAAAAGTAGCAAATAGGCTAACCCTGCACCCTGCAATGGCTGAAAGGCTCACTTCGGTAAAACTTAACCCTTTCTTCTCCACTCCTTTCTTTTATTTATCATTTTCTGTTCAATCTAAAAATCTAGACATAAAAGGGAAAAAAAGCAGTCTCTAACATCCTAACCGCTAATTTTATCATTCTCCTTAAAACTCCAGCTAGTTACATATTATGGCCTGTTTTGTGCACATTTTAAACTAATTGTCAAATTGCAACAAGAAAAATTTAAAGCTCAAATGGTTAACATACACTATAAAGTTAAGTAGTCTTCTAAAGCTTCCTATCTTCCTATCTTCCCTTTTTTTTTTAATTTGTCCCTGCTTTAAATCTGTGGTTACTAAGTTACTGCTGCTGACATAAAACTCATTATTTATGGTGTAACTAGAGTGTAAACACTAAAACCCCATTTAAAGTTAAAGAATAAAAGAAGTTTTGTTAAACCAAATTGCCATAAAGACTGGTTTACCCAAATTTTGCTTCGCAGCTTTCCTTGGATCCCAAAGTTTAACCATGTGAACAGGTTCCCATTTTATCTGGAAACAAACAAACAAGCAAACAAAACGTAAGTTTTAGAGGTTGGTAGGTTTATAAGGCTGTCTCATGGCTAAGGTTCTGAGGTAAAAGGTTTTGAATCCTTGTGTATGTATATATATTTAAATATGTATATGTAATGTACATGTAATAGTTATGCTCTTTTTCTTTAGCATGCTACCAAATTGTAGGATAAGTAAATGAGTACTCAAAAAAATGCTTTTCAAATTCACATGAACTTTTAACAAATAAGCCAGCTTTAAAATTATTGGTAAAATTATTTCAAAAATGTTTTAAAACCTGTTGATACATATTTTTGTTTAGGTTTATTGACCTCGAAGAATGTCTCACCCATTAGAATTCTGTCTTAATTCTCTGTATCTGTCTGCCTGTGTATTATTTGTATTGTATGTGTGATGTTTTATAAATGAGCTCTAATTAATTGGCTTAAATGAAAAATAAGCACTTGAATCAAACATATTTTTAAGGAAAAGAAAAATCTTTAATGCATTTAGGTCACAGGACTTTAAAAGATAAAAACAGTTAAAACGATCACTGGTAAAAAGAAAATAAATTTCTTACGAGTTTATACGTTTGGTCTAAACTAGGCACCCATTTACCAAACATACTGTTTGGTAAATGTTTTAAGGCTATGAACTGCTTCTATAACTTTTAGTAATTGTTTAACTTAACTGTTTTACAGCCACTAAATTCAAGGTAAGTCCTGAGAATATCCAAAGTTAGCCAGGTCCCCTGGCTAGGCTGGGAAAAGTTATGGACTCTGCAATCTTATACGTCTTTAAAATTGCTTTCTTACTAGGTTTTTTGGCAAAAATAAAAGTTGGTAAGAGTTAACACTGTGGCTTAAGACTATTGGAGAAGCAGTTTTACATGCAAGGTATTATATTAGTACATTTTCACACCGCTCTACAGACATACCCAAGACTGGGTAATTTATAAAGAAAAGAGGTTTAATTGACTTAAAATTCCACATGGCTGGGGAGGCCTCAGGAAACTTATAATCATGGCAAAAGGGAAAGAGGTGAGAGAGAAGGAAGAACTACCATCTATGAAACCATCACATCTAATGAGAATTCACTCACTATCAGGAGAACAGCATTGGGTGGGGTCGGGGGGAACTACCCCTATGATTAAATCAGTTCCCTCCCTCAACACATGAGGATTATAATTCAAGATGAGATTTAGATAGGGACACAAAGCCCAACCATAGCAGGGATAAAAGGGAAGTTAAATATGTTTCCTGCTAAAAGCTTCTCTGGATATAAGCAAGTTGGCTAAAATTTAAAGGGAATTATTTAGTCTTTTAAGTATTAAATACGCTAAAGTTCAGAAAAGAATATATTTGGCTTATCTGGTATATTAAAATCACACAGGATGCATTATCAGGCATAAAGTGGTGTTTAGCATTCTTTAAGCTATGTTTATATTATGGGTTATTGGTGTGTGTTCCAAAATTGTATAAAATTCCTGTAATATTTCTCAGCATATATTATCAGTAATAATTATAATTATTGTGTGTCACAAAAATAACCAGATCTTAACTGTGGCTGTTCTAAAACTTTTGTCACTCACAATTGTTTTGCCTTAATTAAATTCAAGGTAGTTTTATAATCAGCTATAGAACTCCAACAGGTGCTCTTAAATGCAGGTTTCTAACAACTTTAAGGATTGTAACATCAAAATAGAAAAAAAAAAACCTCCAAAAACTACCATTAAGAGCTAATGTGTTCATAAATATTCAGCAAAGTGGGAGTTAATTATATTTTATAAACTAAGGAAAAACTAAAATAGTTTATATGGCTTTTGGTTTAAAATATTACTAATTTGTTTGTTTTTCAGAGTCCAGAAAGACTTTATTCTTTTGACCTATTTATTAAACCCACTTTGCAATAATTATAACAGGAAATTATGACAGTGAAAGAGATCAGACCTAATCAACTCCATCTTGCTTCTAACCTTTAAGCTGTCCTTGTTCATTCCTGGGCATTGGCCAAGCTAACCATGAGAAAGAATTTAGTTTATAGTTTAACTCTGAAACCAAATTGATAATAGCTTTTTCCCAAAAACAAAAACAAAATCTTCTTACCTTGGGACCAGGATGCATTTGTAGGACTAACAAATTAGCTACAAGATTAGAAATTACAGTTTAGGCATCACAAAGCTCTGGCTGCAAGCATCTGAACCTCCACAAATTGCTCCTGAGGATAACACCACTGTTGTAAAACATATGATCAGTGCTTGAGATATCTTGCAGACCCTGCGTTCTGATGCACCAGTTGACACCACCCAGAGCAGTAATCTAGTTGAATGGGTTTTGCGATCTCACTCAGTAATAGTAGACAGCAAAAAAACCTCACTTTGACTTTCTGTGATTCCATCTCCAACCCAACCATTCAGAACTCCCCACTTCCTGAACTCCTACCTGCAGAATTATCCTTAAAAACTCTGATTCCTGAATGCTCTGGGAGACTGATTTGAGTAGTAATAAAACTCTGGTCTCCTGCACATCTGGCTCTGCATGAATTACTGTTTTTCTATTGCAATTTAGCTGTCTTGATAAGTCAGCTCTGTCTAGGTAGCAGGCAAGGTGAATCCATTGGGTGGTTACATTTACAGCTTTTAACAATTATATAAAGTACAATTCTGTGACCAAAATCTAAAGCATATTTCTCTCTCTACCCAATTTCTCCATAATTTAAAAACTATTTGCAAGTATACTTAACTTATGGCAGTATAGTTATGTTCATAATCATTAAGAATCTTTCTTTTGTAACAGGACACAATTGGAAACATGGGTTATTTTACCAATGCCTTAACTGGAATGATATACTTACAAACAGTTTTGGGGAATCAAAGCTGACTTATAAAGCTAGTAAAAGCCCCTTGGCTCCCTCATGCAGACTGCCCATTGTCTCTCTGGCAACATATTTCCCTACTTTCTCTAATAAATCTTTCTTCTTTTACCTACAACTGTCTTGGTAAATTATTTTACCCAGTGCCATGACAATATACATGTCAATAAACTTGTGTTTTTGTCTTGTTAATATGTATTTTGTTGCACGGGCTACTGCTGAAAACTTAGAAAGAGAAGAAAAATTGCTTTTTCTTCCCCTACAATGTCCTTTTGTGTATAAAATGCAAACCTGGCAGGTGTATGTGTGTGTCACGTTCTGGGCTGTGTATGTGTTTTACTCTTGTTTGTATAAAAACTACCCAAAATGTATTTGCTTAAAATATGAGGTTAAAAACATGGATCAATAGTGAGAAACTATCATTTCAAGTTTAGTTGGTGAGATCAACCACATCACCCCAAGCAAATCATTTACATGGTCAAAGTGGACAAAATCTATGTTTAGGAATGATTTCAGAAAACTTCTATTAAGACAACAAACAAGAAACAGAATTCCTTTGATATTTCTGATCTGACATTCTCTTAAACCACAGCACTTTTTATTTATGCTGTATTAGAGACTTTCAATCCACATTGTAATTACTATATTGCATAACAATAATTTTAGTTCAAAAGAAATCATCGTTTATCAGATATTCTTAATCTGACCAGCGTCAGCTTCTCATCTCCAGTGTTAGGAACGAGTCAATGATTGAAAAATTGCCCACATATGATGTCATGAGTAGAGTCATATAAATAGTAGAAAAGAAAATGGCCATTTTTATTCCCAAGGATAAATGCTTATTTCTGTAAATAATGGACTCTATGTTTTCTAACTGGCTTCAAACAACCTTTATAACTCTAACTTTGCTCATAGGCAAGGTGTATTTAAAGATTTTTTTGATCAGCAATTGGTTGAAAGAGTTTACCTAAAGACTTGGAATTAATAGAAGGGAGCATCTTAGTTAAGATTAGGGGTTGTGGAGACAAAGGCTTTTATTATACAAAACAACCTTTATAACTCTAACTTTGCTCATAGGCAAGGTGTATTTAAAGATTTTTTTGATCAGCAATTGGTTGAAAGAGTTTACCTAAAGACTTGGAATTAATAGAAGGGAGCATCTTAGTTAAGATTAGGGGTTGTGGAGACAAAGGCTTTTATTATACACATGAAGACTCCAGGTAGTAGGCTTCAGAGAGTATAGATTATAAATGATTTTTCTCAAATGCTAACAGGTCCAGATTCTTAATTTTCTCCTGGATTAGAAAAAAGGCTTGGAAAGGGACAGGGATTCTCTACAGAATGTAAATTTTCCCCACAAGAGACAGCTTTGCAGGGCCATTGAAAATGTGTCAAATACATGTATTTTGGAATAAAATACTTTGATTTCTTTTGGTGCCTGCTATCTGTTATGTTATTTTCTGGTTACAAAGAATCTGTGACTGTTTTGTTAGTCTTAAGGTCTCTGTTTTAAGGTCAGCTGTGTCTCAATTTCAAAAGGAGAAGAGTATAATGAGGCATAAATGACCAACCCCATTTCCCATCAAATCCTGAACTAGTTTTTTAGGTTAATTCAGGAATATTCTTGTCCAAGAGCAAGAGTCCATTCAATTGGTTATGGGGGCTCAGAAGTTTGTTTTTGGTTTACAGATATTATTGGTGTAGCACAACTAGAATAACTAAGAATGTAATTGTTTGTAATGTTACTGAAGCATGAATAAAATGAACCTCTTGCATTGTGAAGTTGTTTAAATGACAAGAGCTATTAAAAAGAAATCACAGTGAGTGTTACACAAAAGGCTCTTTTAGGAAACAAGAAAAGCTTATTTCATTTTAACTATATGTTACTGATTAATCCTGAAACTATTTAGAAATTCAGACCTTTAATGTCAACATTGTTTTCAGTATAATTGTTCAGTCACTAAATACACATCAATTTTACTGTGTCTGCATTGGTTTGAAAATTATAGAGATGTTAGCTTTCATCTATCTTTTTTTATTGTAAATTTTGGAGTTGCAAGGATTCCATTTCGTATTTGAAATGTTATGCAAAGACTGGATTACTGTGAGTTAAAGAAAATGGATTTAGAAATATAATAGCACGTTGCTGGATAAGATTTAGCCATTAGAAAATCTATTTTTAAAAAGGAAATAGAACACCATTATTTTACATTATGACATAAAAACCCATAATTGCATTTTACTTGTACATCTGGGACAAGTTGTATAATTATATTGCTCTTACTTGCAATTTTACTGTTTAAAGTTTACATGCTCCAACTTTTAATTTGATGATTTTATTACGGTTGAGAAAAATTCTCAACACTATTAAAAATCTGAAAACAAAATGAGTACTTGAAAAGCATTCTTTCATTTAAAAATGTTGGTTTCAAATTACTGCTCAAAATAGAATTCAATGTTACTGTCTCTTAAATTAAAATATTTCAGTATATAAGCAACAGAGCTGTTTCATTTTGGTCTATAATTATGCCATTAACACGTTTTAGGACATTATAGCACTTCTTTGAAATTAGAAATCAAATACGTGTACATTTATCACATAAAAAAATTATCCAGATAAAGCTGTACTCTAAACCTAACTCTACATTCAGCTAACGTTAGTTTAGTGTCTTCTGTCATTTGTACCCTCTATGTCAATTATAATGGGAGAATGCTATTTTAAAAGTAAAACAATAGAAATTGAAATGAAAACATGTCAATTCTAGCATTGTTGAAGGGTTGACTTCATGATGTTACAGAGAATTACTTAAAGCCCCAGGTCTGTTTCCCAAAAGAGCCTGCCATGACATCCACCAAAATTCGAACTCTTGGACAGTGCTTCAGTTTAGATCATCGAATTTAAGTTAGAATGTTAATATTTTGATAGTTAATATTTGATATGTTATTAAAGTAAATTAGTTTATTTGATTGGCTGTCCAAAAATAGACTGTGATAGACCTGACAGAGTACCTATAGTTGGGGCCTATAGCCTGCCAACTAGTAGACTAGTAGACATCTGTATATGAGTGTCAATTGATATGAAAGGGTATCAATAGGAAATTAAGAGCCCACTCCCCTTCATCTCTCATATTGGTGGAGTTTTAATATTCTGCCTGATCAGGGTAAAGAAGTACAGTGCTAAATTTCTCCTGCTGCTGAGGTTTTAGACCATTTATCGCAACAGAGTCCTATTTGGTGCCTTGTCTCATCCCGCCTCAACCCTGCGATATGCACCATTCTTAATCGTCAGATTTCCTCAGGAGGATGAAGACGGTTGAGAGTAAAGAGTCTATGTTTCAAGGCTATTTTCAAATAATTGACAAAACATTTTGTAACGTTTACAGTGAATTTAATAGCGCCTTCATATATTGTGAGCCATAGCATTTACATGGTTTGAGGAAAAAGAATGTGTGTGTTTGTGCCTGTGTGTGTGTGTGTCTGTGTGTGTGTGTGTGAGAGAGACACTTATTAACTCTATAAAGAATGTCTCTCTTACTCGTAAATCTTTGACACCCTTATGAGTCAACAGAGTGCAGACTGTGCTCCTCTGTGAATCCTCTGCTTTAGAGTATACTTGGCCAGTTTGGGAAATTAGGTTTACACATTCTGAGTGTGTCTAGATAGGATGAAAACAAAGCGAAATAAAAAATTTTTCATCCAACAAAGCTATACATTGAAAATTGAGATAGGCTTCTTAATCCACTAACTGATTCATTGGAAAGAATCATCAGGACAGAATGACAAATTGTTTCTAATATCCAGTTTTTGAGGAAGGTGAAACACACATGCACACTCAAGTTCAATATCAATTACTGTGACAATATGGCAACATAAACTAGTTTTCATTCCTAGTTCTAAATTAAAATATTACAAAACCCAATTCAGAAAGGCATAAAAGAATAACATCATGACCAAAAAGGATGCTTTTAAAAACTTAACCATTTCTGTCAGTGTAAATTGCTGTTCAAAATGAAAAACTCAAATAAAATTTTATTAAAATAATTTAAGCATGATTATAATGTTAGAAAATCTATTACCATGATAGTCCTGATGAGTATCTTAAACATATAAAAATAATTTAATGCACAGTAGGTATTTGTTTCTTTCTGTCTTTTTCTGAGACAGGGTCTTGCTCTGTTACCCAGGTTGGAATGCAGTGGTACAATTAATTCACTGTAACCCTGAAATCTTGTACTCCAGGGATCCTTCTGCCTCAGCCCCATGAGTAGCTAGGACTACATATGCATGCCGTTATGCTCAGCTAATTTAAAAAACTTTTTTGTAGAAGTGGAATATCACAGCATTGTGACATTATCTACACAGCATGAATACCAGTATAGCTCTACCAGAGAGAATCAAGGGGCCAGAATAGTGAGGAAAACCTTTTATAAAGGCTCTACAAGAGACTTATCCTTAGGTCTCACTGGACAAAATTGGGTTATGTGATTAAATCAATCACTGGGAAGAGAAATAGATCACCATAATTGTATTTCACTTATGTAATTCATTCTCTGAAACTGGAGAAGAAAACATTTATCCTGAATGCCTAGCTGTGTAGGGAATGGGTACTCAAGCAATATTTGAGTATTACCAGTGAGGAAAAAAAAGTTTACAATAGGGAAAGAGAATGTGACTATGGTATTAAATATCGCCTAGCACAGTGTTTAAGAAAATTATCATAGTGCTTGATTCACAGTAGAAAAAGTTAAGAAAAAAGTATTAAAATATGAAATGATCTGTTATTACTGATAATTCAAATAAAATTAAGTTTTTGGGAATAAAGAAATAGGAACATTCTCTCATTTTTTTTGGTAGAAAGTAGCTTATAATCTGTATGATTACAATTTTGTTTTAAAATAAATGAATAAATATACAAACACATATTATGTGCAGAAAAGAAAAAGAAGGAGGAAAGAAAAACAATGAGCACATACACTGGAAAACAAAGAACAGTATGTAACAGTGGGTTTCTTTGAAAATTGAAATAGCAAATGATTTTTATTAAAAATTCTAAATTATCCACAGCTTTTGTATCAAAAATAGCTGTTTAAATATAGTAAAAATATAGAGAATAACAAAAAGACTGTTTTCAATTTTATATTTTGTTAATTATAATCTATATTGTCATTGAATAAAGTAATTAATTCATTTATGTGCCAGTGAGCATTTAAAGATTAATTAACTGTTGCCAAGCTCATCATGAAATGAATTGCTTCTTTCAGAGAATTCATCTGTATCTTGGAAATGTCTTATTTATAATGCATTTGACCTATTCACCTGTGGTGTTGGGCTACAGTGCATCAAACTTAGTCTGATTATATTTCTTTCGTACACTATACGCATTTGAACATTCTCAAAATGAAATGATGTAAAGACTTCTGGTAAGCCAAATAATGCCTATTCTCCTTCAGCAAAAAATAAAAGAAAAATAAAAAATGAAATAAATGTCTACATCCTAAACCGTAAGTATTTAACTTTACATAGCAAAAGAGGCTTTTCAAATGTGATGAGTATCTTCAGGTGGGGAGATTTTTCTGGGATGCTCATGTGGGGTCAGTGTAATCACAGGGTCCTTATAACAAGATGAGGGTCAGAGTTATAGAAGGAGATGTGGCAATAAAAAATAGAAGTCGGATTGATGCAGCCACAAGACAAAAACTATGGGCAGCTTTTAGAAACTGAAAAAGACAAAGGACAGACTTCCTCCTAGAGCCTCAGAGGTAATGCAACTCTGTAGACAATTTGGTTTATTTCTTTAAAACCCAGTTCATACTTCTGACCTCTCAACCTCTCAGAGACTGTATTTGTGTTTTCTCAAACCATTAAATTTGTGGTAATCTGTAACAGAAGCAATAGGTTATTAATTATATTTCTATACTTTGCTACATTTTGAATTTATCATAAGTTTGTAGGAGATGATAGAATTAAGTATTTTTTATGTGTTATTTACAGAGATAAAGTAATATATGTGGTTTTTAACTGGCTTTTTCTTATCTTGATTAATAAATCATTGTTTTTCCTGATGGTCACAATTTAGAATATGCTAGCTTTGGTCAGGTGGATGAACATTTTCTGAACAGTTTTCAAATCAGTTTCTGAGTCTATTCTACTTCGCATATGAGAAATTGTTTTCCTTAATACATATATTACCACAGGTAGGCATAATAGCATGCCCTGAAAGTAGTATTATTTTTTCTAAAAATGATTAATTCAACTCATAGATAAATGTGTAATTCTGAAAAAATACATATCCAAGCTAATCAATCTACTGTCTTTATTATATCAGTTAGTAAGAAAAATAAAAAAATATACTGAGTCAATATATTTTTGGCAATTGTTCCAAGCCTCGAGAAATTATTAGTTAAAATAAAATAGATTGTATACCTTCATTTAAAAAATGAATAAAGGTGATCCATTTATAATTTAGTATCAGTATAAATAATAACCTCTTTTCAAATTAAATCACTTGAAGATCCTTATATTACTAATGTATCATTTTATTTCTGATGTGATTTTAATGTAAAAAAAAATTTTAGAATTGAAAAAATTATTCTTTTTTTTTTTTTATTGTACTTTAGGTTCTGGGGTACATGTGTAGATCATCCAGGATTGTTGCATAGGTACATACAGGGCAAAGTGGTTTGCTGCCTTCATCCTCCAAAAAATTATTAATTCTAAGTGGCACAAGTTTCTAGGCTTACTTTTTGTTTAAATATTAGTAAAAGGGGAATTTGTAGAGAAGGATTTTTTAATGTTCTACAACACGAACTTACAGCTCAGAGAAAGTTACGGCTAGTGATTACTGGCAGGAAGAGAGAAGAGAATGGAAGATAATAAAAAATAGTCACATTGACAAGGATTGAATCAGAATGAAACCATACCATAAAAGCAATGGTTTTTCTTATGCATGTTCCATTGTATTGAGTGGTACACGTATAATCATCTTGGACTTAGTCTGACTGCAACCGCAGAAGCAGACAACAGCTTAGCTGTTTAGAATTCAAGCCAGCAGTTTCAAGTTCCTCATGTCCAATCTTTCTACCCCACTTGGTTTTCTCTAATAATAGAGAATTCTAATGAATATTTTAATGTATCCTGTATAAATGGAGATTTTGTGGAATATTAAACCTTCATCAGTAATCTGCCTATTTAATTATTATGTAGTATCTCTTTATTAATCATTTTCTATAATCTAAACAATGCTTGCAAAATATGTCTGTGCATGATCATGTGTGCATAAGCACAGTCTATTAACTACCTCAGAGAGTATGTACATCAAGAATTACTAGAAGGGGCTATGTTAGTGGAAAATTGATTTTCAGGACTCTAAAACTAGTGATTTAGGCTTTTCGGTGAATATATAAATAAAGCAAGAGTCACACATATGAAAGAAATGTTTTAATATAGTAAGTCATATGTATTTGATATTCTGGTAATTGTGTGTATATAGATGCATCTTTACTAAAAAAAGACTCATTTGAAGAAATAATAGTAAGCAACTGTAATGTACCCTTGGAGTTCAATGAAAGGTGTAAATTATTCCTTCACGGATTTACTTGGGTCATTTTTTAACCCACAACAAATAATTTCTCCCGGGTTTGTAGAAACCCCTTATCTCTTGGTCTCCCGCTAATCATCCTGTCTGTCGTTCAATTCTCCCACCCATGATTCTTGTTCTTTGGTTCCCACGTCTATGGCATCCAAAGGAGTTTCTACAAGAAGAGCACCTATGAGAAAAAAGAAAATCTTAATAGTATTGATATGTTTTTATTGAGGAGTTTTGATTTATTGTTGTGATAAAAGAACCCTTCTCTTCCAGTGCTGAACTAAACACAGTAGGCAAATGAAACAGAGAACTCATCAATCACTACTACCGACTACTCATCAGGCAGAATATATTTTGTGTTAAGATTTTTAAACTCAAAAATATAAATCTTCAACTACCATTTGTATCTGGGTTAAAACATACACACACGCACACACACACAAACACACACACACACACACACACACACACGGACAGAGAACTTTCAAATAGTTTGAATTATAATAATTGACCTGTAGTATTTTGCAAATATTTAAATCATGCCAAACATTTTAAATTCACATATGACATTAGGTACTCAAATGCCTTGTTCTATAATAAGCATATCCCCAAAAGTGATACCAGATAGCTTTGGTAGTTTAGAATTATTTTTGTATCAAATGACTTCTACTAAATGCCATTCTCTGAAAGAGCTTGGCATGAAATGCCTCGAGCATGTAGCCAGGTTGTTGAAATGCTACTATTTTCTGAAAATCAAGTTTTCAAGAGAGAATGATGACATTGTGTTTTGGAAAGTGGAAGATAGAGCAGCAAAGTTAACAAAGTAAGAGTATATAAAACAGGTGTTTGGCAATCTACGTAAACAAAGGCTTAACATCACCACCTATGCCAAAATTCATATTTATGAGTAGTTTTTGGATAATCTTATTTATGCTTACAATTAAAAATACACATTGGTAAGGATGCTAACATGAGTTAACCTGGCAAATAAAAAATTAGAAGTAATGTCTGTCTCTCTTTCTCCTGCTTCCTACCCATACCCATTTGTGCCTGAGTCTGTGTTCATATATGTAATTTTATGTATGTATGTATACACACATATATATTTAATACATGTCTTAGAACATACATACATTAAAGAAGTTTCCATAATCGTTGCCAAAAGCGTGTATCTAAATATTTTTCTTGTGGTTGTGAATATGTGAGCATTGAAATATAAGCATTCTCTATTATGCCAAAATGGGTATTATAAAATTATTTATTGTAAAGAACCATGAGGTAAGGCAGACAAAATTCAAGAGTTTATCAATAAAGTCAGCCTCCGCTACTGCTTACTCAAATGAAGACAGATGTTGAAAAAAAAAACTAGATGATTTGTTTGTTTGTTTGTTTATTTTTTGAGAGGAATTCTCACTCAGTCGCCCAGGCTGGAGGGCAGTGTTGCAATCTCAGCTCACTGCAACCTCTGCATCCCGGGTTCAAGCAATTTTCTGCCTCAGCCCCCTGAGTAGCTGTGATTACGGGCACCCACCACCACGCCCGGTAATTTCTGTATTTTTAGTAGAGATAGGGTTTCACCATCTTGGCCAGGCTGGTGTTGAACTCCTGACCTCTTGATCCACCTGCCTCAGCCCCTCAAAGTGCTGAGATTACAGGCATGAGCCACCGCGCGGCAAACTAGCTCAATTTATATAAAACAGGTCTATTATTTGTAAAAAGAATACATTTGGGTAGGTGCTAATCTGTTACTGTTATTGCCTTTTGTTTTTAATGAAGCTGGAATACATAAACTCAAGTCATCTAATCTGAATGATATTTAGAAAGGTTATACTTGTTTAAGAGATACAAACTCCAGCTATAGATCATCTAACAACTGCTTAGAAAACAAATAAATTAGAAACACTTACTGTGGGGCATGTTAATAACCAAGCAGAACACATTGGATCATTCATTTCCTAGTAAAAGTGGTTCCATTTGGCCACATTTTCAGTTTGTTATTTAATAAAATGGCTTAACATTTTTAAATTGGTTTCATTGTGTTTGCTTTCTAGTGCCTGCTGGAGAAAATGTTTTTTAGATTACACATCCTGATTCCATAGGCAGTTTGCTTCCTCTGAAGAAGGCTTAACATGATTTGTTTCAAAAATATTTTATTCTAGGCAATGCCATTATTTTGAAGACCTGCATATTGAAAAATAGTTTTTAAAATTTTACAGAAATTATCTACTTTTTAATAAATAATTAGTAGGATGAACTTCAAGACCCATGAGATAATCTAGACAAGTGTTTGTGTTATTTTAAGGTTTCACATTTTCTCATTTAAAATAGTCTGAAAGGAGGTTTCTTTATTTGACTAAGTGTGATTTTCAAAAGTAAAACTTTGAAAGAAGATACCAAAATTATTCAGGTATTTTAGAAAAATCAGTTTGTGTGTATTCATAGACTATGGCATTTCAGAACCTCTATTGTGTGTTTTTCTGTGGCTAACTGTATTTGACATTAACAGTACAGAATAGCCATTTGATTAATCAACACACCTCCCCCCCAAAAAAAAAACTATTGGTAAAATGTTAAATCTGTCAATTGAAATACTTTTCAACAAAATAGGAATATAATGAACTTCCATATTCTGATTAGGTTTATACATCGATAATTTAAAAATTATAGCACATATTTTACTATGAGACTTTTAGGTAAATTTTTAGAATAAAAAATGAGACGAGGTTTCCCACTAGCACTGATCAGGGAAGTGAAACATAATCACGTGTAAGTCTCACAAAATTAACATATTTGTTTTCCGATTCTATCTACTTCCTCTAAAACTGTTCCTGTTCCAAATATTGAATATTTTCCCTCTTTGCTAGTATTTCTCTATGAAACACCAAATTAAATATGCCTTTGCTTTAACAGCCAAATAATTATATAAGAAAAAATAACAAATATAAAATAAATTAAGTTGGCATTTAAAGATTAAAATGAAGCAACAGTTTGATCAAAGAGATTTATTAGTTGGTAAATTTGTTCACTGCTACAGATATTTCAAATCTTATGTAGTCAAAACTAATCTGTCACTGCATTCCAGGAAGTGATAATATCTCCTATAGTGTCCTTAACAATGTTAATCTCCGTCAAAGTCCCCTACATTAAAAATGTATAAAAACAAAATGTTGCTGTAGTAATTATTCTAGAACAGTATTTCCTGGTTCTTGTGATTCAAAGACTTCAAATCTATAAGCAGAGCATCGTGGTCAGGGTATTAAGTACATACATAGATACATATATACAAATATACAATATGCTCCTCTCCCTTCTCACAGATAACTTTTTATGTATTTATCTATTTTCAGACATGGTCTTTCTCTGTTGCCAAGGCTGGAATACAGTGGCATGATCACAACTTTCTGCAGTCTTGACATTCCAGGCCCAAGTGATCCTCTCATCTCAGCTTCCAGGATAGCTGGGACAACAAGCATGTACCACCATACTCGGCTGTGTATTTATTTCTATTTTTTTATTTTTATTTTCATTTTTTTTGTAGAGACATAGTCTATGTATGTTGCCCAGGCTGGTCTCAAACTCCTGGGCTCAAGTGATCTTCCTATCTTGGTCTTTAAAAGTGTGGGGATTACAGGCATGAGCCACTGTGCCCAGCCTGAGAACTTTTTCTTGAAACAGAAAACATTAAATAGTCACACTTTCATGAAATGAATTTCAAACCTAGCAAAGCTTCACATGCATTTACTTATGGATCATTTGTGTGCTTTATATTAAAAGTAACCAAATTATTTTTTTCTGCTATGCCCATGAACATTGTGTAAAGACTTTCTGCTTGCCCTTGTCTCATTTCTTCTATTCAATCAATGTGTTCATCAGGGATCTTTCCATTTCAAGCAACAGAAATGCATTCCAGCTTTTATAGTTTAAACAGAGAAGAGGCACTCACTGAAAGCACAACCTGTGTTTCCTAGCCAGGAGGGGCTAGAACCAGAATTCAAGGGCGGAAAAGGCCAAGCACAGGCTCTTTCTGAGACGTCATTTTCTCTCCGCATGCACACTTGCTGCTTCTTCCTTCTCTCTGCAGACTGGTGCATAGGAGCAAAACCTGGCCACTTCCAAAGGCCTTCTCTGCCTCAGTCTGAATTCTAATTCCAAATAGTTTTTTTTTAAAGCTCTCAAAAATCACCATTATTATTTGGTATTTATTGTATGACATGAAATTATTTGGCACTACACAAAATTTTTTGCCTTATTTTCCCTCTTAAATAGAGGAACAATACCCAGATATTGCCTGTATGAAGAAAAATGGTCACCTTGCGGGTGGAAAGATGGTGGCAATTTGCTTTCTCTTCTTGGAGTGGAGAATAATGATAACTCAGGAAAGACATGAAAGGAAGTCTTGGATTGGAAAATATTTTTCAAGTAAATATTTGTGATACTTGCAGCTCCTGAATTTAGCAAGTAAAGCACATTTAAGTGTTTTTTACCTACTTCATTTCTATTTTTCTGCTTCTATATACCAAAGTTGGCCTGTCTTTTTGAAATCTACTGCAGGAAATAAATATCTTTCTCTACCTCAAGTCTTGTTGAGAAATTAAAAGGGTACACATTCTTAGTGAATAAATAAACCAATAAATATATGTGGGTTCACTTTCTGGCACATCAGAATGTTAATTGAGGTTGTAAACCATTAAGTATCTGAGATAGGTCCCAATCAATTTAGAATTTTTTTTTCAAGGTTAAGGATATTCCTGGAAACAAAGATTGCACATCCACAAGAACAATCTGTAGTCCAAGCCTTTTTCTAAAGATGATTGTGAGAGTTTCAATATTTGAGGGGAGAAGTGGAGTGGACTAGAAAGAGAGAGGACACAGTCACATTACTGAATCTAAGTGTTTCAAGGGAAAAGGAGCAAGTAGGGGAATAGTCAAGAATGTATTCAAGTTAACAATATTTGCAGATGACACGACTCTTCATAGAAAACCCAAGCAACTATTTAGAAAAATTAACAATCCCCAAAGAGTATTCTTGTTTCTAAAAATCATCAAAAATCCCCAGAAATGTGATTTTTTAAAGGCAACATTTAGAATTAAGTAAAATGTTACCTAGAAATAAGCCTAGCAAAACACTTCTATGTATTTTGTGAAGAAAATTGTAAAACTATATTGAATGACATAAATGATAACATAAATAACAATATATTGGTTTACAAAGTAGTTTGATATTCAAGTGACTATGGAAAGATCAACAAATATTACCCTATTAAGCTGCTATCCATATGATAAAAGATGGTGATACAGCCTAGATAATAAATGAGATACCAGTATATATATTTAAAAGAGAAATAGCATTCTATACTTTTATAACATAAGGTTAGAAAATAAAATTGTAAGGTATTTTCACCAGGATTTTGAAGGTGTTTGTCAACTGTTTGTCTTAGTTTTAGATCATCTGTTTATATCATCTGTTTAGAAGTCTAAAACTGTTCTGGTTTTTGAAATGTTTTATTTTGTTTGTTTGGTTTTGTTTTGGAATTTTCCTGATTGGTATGTCCTGGTATAGATTTAATATTATCTGTAGTAATGGGCATTCATTAGACCTTTTCAAGCTGGAGACTCAGGACCATTAATTCTGGGATATTTTCTTAAATTATTTATTTTTATAACATCCTCTTCATTTTCTATATCATTTCTGAGAGTGTTTTTATATGTATGTTATTCCTCTCAATACTCTAAATTTCTTACTTTTCTCATCTATTGTATTTTTCTTTTAATTTTTACCTCCTCCTTTCTAAGAGGTTTTCTTAGTTTTACATTTCTTCTTTTATGTTTTTGGACGCCTGCCTTTAATTGACTAATTAGTTAAATATCTTCTTATATATAGTAATGGGACACAAAAAGATTGAATAAATGCTATGTATGGTCAGATAAGGCTTTATTATCTCCATCTTTTTGTTTTAGATTTCTCAGATAAGATTGTTCTAGTCTTCTGTCTTGAGAATGGATGCCTAGCTACCAACATTCTGGAAATCAAACTGAGAAAGAAAGCTGGGAGTTTCATTAGTCAATAAGAAAATTTTCAAATAATTTATTTGCTTTTAGTGAATTACCTCTGCTCTGAACTCTGCCTATTTACCAGAATCAAAAGTCCTCTGTTCTACCCTCATTAATAACTAAACTGTGCTGTTTCATTTAGTTTTCCCATAGTTCCAATTTTATTAATTATATTTTAGTTTTTATTAAGAGCTAAACTGTTCTGGAACTATGGGAAAACTAAACTGCTAGTTCAGGAATCAGAATACTATGTCCTGCAAATGAAATTTGGTCCCTGCCTGTTTTTGCAAATAAAGTTTTACTAGAATACAATCACGTCCATTTGTTTAAGAATTGCCTATGGTTGCTATTGCACAACAACAGGCAAATAAGGTCGTGGTGTTATAGACCATATGACTTGCAAAGCCAAAAATATTTCCTATTTAGCCCTTTAAAAAAATGCTGGCTAAGCCCTGCTCTAGCCTTCTATTTAAGTAGAGAAAAGGACAGTTCTATTGTTGTTTATTCTGTTGTTTAGTGATAGGGAACTAAACAAAAGAAAGCAAAAATATTAAGGATTTAAAAAAAAATAACTTTTCAAAATTAAATTAATTATACATACATTAAAAAGTATAAATACTTAAAATACAGATTGTGACATAAAGAGCAAATGAACTGCCATCATTTCAAGAAATACAATGTTATCAATTCCCCCAGTAAGCTCACTTTCCCTACTCAATACAAAACGTCCCCCCATATGCTCAGAATCATTTTGTATTTTCTGAAAATATCTTTATTTTAGTATTCCTGAAGTATATTTCTCCTGAACACAAAGTTTTAGATTTTCATTTATTTTATTTAAACATATTCAAGGAGGGTTTTATTCTGAAGCTTTCTGTGTCAGTGTAAAAAGACAAACGCCATAAAATATTTGAAAAGATTTATTCTAAACCAAATATGAGTGATCAATAGCTTGTGACACAGTCCTCAGAAGATCTTCAGAATATGTACCCAAAGCAGCCAGAGCACAACTTGGTTTTATACATTTTAGGGAGACAAAAGACACTAGTCAATAGATGTAAGATTTACATTGGTTCAGGCTTGTAAGGTGGGACAAATAAAGTGGGGTTTTCCAGGTCATAGGCAGATTCAACATTTTCTGATTGGCAATTGGTTGAGTTATTATCTGAAGACCTGTAATCAAAAGAAAGAAATGCCTGGGTTTCGATAAGGGGTTGTGAAGACTAAAGTTGTACAATGCAGATGAATCCTCCAGACAGCTGGCTTCAGAGAGAACAGATTGTACTTGTTCCTTATCAGTCTTAAAGAATCTGTTCTATCAGTTTTAAGGTCTGTATTGATGTTAATGTTGGGCAACTAGGCCTGAATTACAGAAGGGAGGAGGGCATAATGAGACCTGTTCATCTTCCTTTTTTCATCATCGCCTAAACTAGTTTTTCAGATTAATTTTGGAATGCCCTTGGCTGAGATAAGTAATTCTTTCAGATAGTTGAGAGGGCTTGCAATTTTATTTTTAACTTATGTTATCCCCCTTCTGGCCAAGATTTTCCAGAGCCAATATTAATGGCTACCAAACTCTTATTTTTTCCCATAGCATTGTTGGGATGTCATGGCTGTCTGGCTGTCAGACTCAAGTCCATCCTATCTCTTGGTGGAACCCCTATGACAAATGGACTTAGAGCCAATTAAATGTTCTAGGCCAGATGGGAATGGAGGTGGACAGCCATTCATTAACCTTCAGATTCTTTAAGCAATGTGAAAGCCAAG
Organism: Aotus nancymaae; assembly: GCF_030222135.1. Lineage (NCBI taxonomy): Eukaryota > Metazoa > Chordata > Mammalia > Primates > Aotidae > Aotus > Aotus nancymaae. The sequence continues at coordinate 56,640,628 of NW_026988415.1, read as the reverse complement.
AAACACGAAGTCAAAGGTGAGGGTACAAAATTGACTAATCTTTAACTCTTATGCATTAAACTACTGTAATCTTGGTTTTAGTTGCAGACTTACAGCAATCACCTAAATGAAACATAAGCATTGTTAAAACATTTCAAGCCTAATAATTTAGAGACTTTTGTTGTGCCACAATATTTTTCATGGTTTTTAGTAATTTGTTCTAAGGGAGCTATTAATTTGTTCTTTTTAAATATTGATCTACTGCATAAATCTCATAACTGGAAGTATTAAATCCAGAAGGCTTTGTCATCAGGTATCTCTATGTTCTTTCAGCAATAACTTTCTTTTAATTCTACAGGAAGTAGAAAAGTCTTTATGATTGGAATGGATAAAAAGGTATCACACATGTAATAACCTAGGAAGCAAAGTCCCTTATTATACCAGTTGTTTAATCATCTTTGTACCCATTATTGATTTGTAAGGTCTAAGCTAATTCTATCCCTCTAAACAATCCCTTATAATCTCATGCATTTACCTCTTCCATGAGAGCCCATTGGCCTAGAAGAAAAATGTCTGTATAGTTTTAGTAGCAGGGCATTTTTGATAAAAACCAGATAAGGCCCAGTGTGGATCCAAATGAGGAAGACTGGCAGGCTTTGTCGAATCATCTCTATTTTTCAAAATAACATAATTCTGTTTTCTCAGAAGTAAAATTGGGAGAGATAAAAAAGACATGAATAATTTGATAAAAGAGTTTGTCTGTCATAACAGAAAAAGAAGTCCATTTCATTAAGGTGCCAACAAAAAACATGAAAAATTATAATTCAGTAGTTTTTAGTTGGTTATTGTAACCAAGAAGTAATTCATGAGTCAATCTGCATTAAAACACAAAATCCAGGTTGGAATCTAGTGATTGGTTTTATAATTTTCCCTTGAATCTATTTCTCTCTCTCTTTAAACCTTATTTTATACCAAATGTAAATTACAGTGCTATGGTGAGGCTTTGTGTCCCTATCCAAATCTCATTTTGAATTGTAATTCCTATAACCCCCCCAGTCTCTCAAGAGAGAGACTAGGTGGAAGTAATTTAATCATGGGGGCAATTTTCTTTATTATTTTCTCAGATAGTGAGTTATTATGAGATCTGATGGCTTTATAAGGCACTCTTCCTGCCTTTGTTCAACACGTCTTCTTCCTGCTGCCTTGTGAAGAAGGTGCCTTGCTTCTCCTTCACCTTCTACCATAATTGTAAGTTTCCTGAGGCCACCCCAGCAATGCTTCAATTAATCCTTTTTTCTATATAAATAACCCAACATTGGGCAGTTCTTCATAGCAGTATAAAAACAGAATAATACAGTAAATTTATATAAGAAGTGAGGTGTTGCTATAAAGATACATGAAGATTTATAAGCAAATTTGGAACTAGGCAATAGGCAGAGGTTGAAACAGTTTGGAGGGCTCAGAAGAAGACAGGCAGATATGGAAATGTTTGAAACTTCCTAGAGACTTATTGAATGGCTTTGACCAAAATGCTGATAGTGGTATGAACAATGAAGTCCAGGCTGAGGTGGTCTCAGATGGAAATGAGAAACTTGGGAACTGGAATAAAGTGGCTATTGCTTTGCTTTAGCAAAGAGACTGGCAGCATTTTGCCCCTGCTCTGGAAATCTGTGGACCTTTGAATTTGAGAGAGATGATTTATTAGGTATCTGGTGGAAAAAATTTCTAAGAAGCAAAGCATTCAAGAAGTGGCTTGGGTGCTTTTAAAAACATTCAGTTTTGTGCATTCACAAATAGATGGTTAGGAATTGAAACTTATTTTTAAAATAAAAGCAGAGCATAAAAGTTTAAAAAATTTGCTGCCTGACAATACAATAGAAAAGAAAATCCCATTGTCTGTGAAGAAATTCAAGCTGGCAGTAGAGATTTTCATAAGTATTGAGGAGACAAATGTAAATTGCCAAGACAATAAATAAAATGTCTCCAGGGCATGTCAGAGGTCTTCATGGCAGCCCCTCCCGTCACAAGTCCCAAAGGCTTAGGAGTAAAAAATGGTTTCATGGGCTACATTCAGGACCCTGCAGCTTTGTGCAGTCTTGAGACTAGGTGACGTGCATACCATCCATGGCTAAAAGGGGCAAAGATACAGCTCAGCTTGTTGTTTCAGAGGGTGCAAGCCTCAAGCCTTTGCAGCTTACATGTGAAATTGAGCCTTACAGAAGTCAAGAATTGGGGTTTGTAAACCTCTGCTTAGATTTCAGAGGATGTATGGCGATGCCTGGAGGTACAGGTAAAAGTTTGCTAAAAAGGTGAAGCCTTCATGGAGAACCTCTGCTAGAGTAGTGTGGAAAGAAAATGTGGGGTCAGAGCCTCCACACTGAATTCCTACTGGAGCACCACCTTGTGGAGCTGTAAAAAGAGGGCCAGTGTGCTCCAGACCCCAGATTAGTGAATACACTGACAGCTTGCACAACACACCCAAAAAAGCCACAGGCACTCATTGCCAGTCCATGAATTCAGCCAGGTGTGGGACTGTATGCTGCAAAACCACAAGAGGTGAAGCTTCCCAAAGCCATGGGAGTCCACCTTTTGCATCAGCATGACCAGGATGTGAGACATGGAGTCAAAGGAGATCATTTTGCAGCTTTAAGATTTGACTGCTCTGCTGGATTTTGGACTTGCATAGGGCCCTTTGTTTTGGCCAATTTGTCCCATTTGGAATGAGTATGTTTACCCAATGCCTGTACCTACATTGTATCTAGGAAGTACCTAACTTGCTTTTGATTTTATGGGTGCCTGGTCAGAAGGGACTTGCCTTTAGATGAGACTTTGCACTTGGACTTTTGGGTTAATGGTGGAATAAATTAAGACTCTATGGGACTGCTGGGAAGGCATGATTGGCTATGAAGTGTGAAACAGACATGAGAGTTGAGAGGCACCAGAGGCAGAATAACATTGTTAGGCTTTGTGTTCCCATCAAAATCTCATTTTGAACTGTAATCCTCATAATCTCTGTAATTCTGACATCTCAAGGGAGAGATCAGGTGGAGGTATTTGAATCTTGGGGGCAGTTTCTCCCATGCTGTTCTCATGATAGTGATTTCTCATGAAATCTGATGGTTTTATAAGGGGCTCTTCCTGCCTTTGCTCAGCATTTCTCCTTCCTGCCACCTTGTGAAGAAGGTGCCTTGCTTTTCTACTATCTTTCAACATGATTGTAAATTTCCCGAGGACTCTCCAGCCATGCTGAACTGTGAGTCAATTAAACCTTTATTTAAAAAAAAAAAAATTACCCAGTCTTGCACAATTTTTTATACCAGTATAAAAATGGACTTATTTTGTGTGAAAATACATTTTTGGCTTATTATACTTGACCTAATTATTCACATATAGTATAGCAATAATTGATTGATCATATAGCCTCTTTTCAAGTTGCTTTTTCTGAAACTGTACTTAATTGTATGTTATTCTAATCAAAGCCTTGATAAAATAACCAGTGTTTGCCAACTGTCCTGTTTTAAAAGAAAATGCTCTTATTAAACTTATGCAAATAGCTATATTGTCAATAATCAGAATACGCATGATCAGTTTTCAAATTTTGGATAACTCGGATAAAAACAAAAGTAAACTTGCTCACAGAACATACTTTAAACAATTGCTCTAAACTACAAATAACTCAAAAGAAAAAGATTTCCTTGATTTCTGTAGCCTTTCAAACAAGATATCATTAGCTCTCCTTGAAACTGGCATCCACAAGCCAAGCAGCTTTTGTCACATGAGAGCTGTTTTTCAGGAACTGTAGAATCTAGGCACTCCTCACATAGTTAGAGTCAGTCCTAGTCGGGGAAAGAGGCTTCCTGTTCAGAAGTATCTGCTCCTTGTATCTCTAGGTAGCAAGATCTTATTTTTATTTTATCATGAATCTCTTTGGGGCACCATTATTTCCATTAGTATAGGGGTACTTCAGTTAAAATCCCATAGCAAGGCAGTAAATTTTCCTCAGGTGGAAATTCTCTATTCCAAATTGTCATTTGTCATTACTGGGATGTGCTCACAGGTTTTTGCCATAAGCACAAATAAATGTTCCACAAGGGCTAAGTTCTTACTAGCACTCCAGCTTCTACCCTACGGTCTGTGGGCTCAGGTCATCTTACTAGTTCCCATTCAGTATGTTCAATTAACATTTCTCAAAGGGCAGATTTACATCTGTTCAGTTTTGTAGTACTAGCTCAGGGAAATACCCTAGTCAGATACAATACTCATTTTCATAATACATTTAGGTAAAGAAGTCACAATATCTTTAAATAAAGCTTGTTTAAACATCTCAGATTTTGTAATCCTATCAACCTTTATGTTTTTTATGTTCTGGCCCTAGGAACTTTTCTTCTTTTCCCCTAGAAGTCTTTTACCTTTTCTAATGAAAAAAGATTTGAATTTCCAGCAGTGAGCTGAGCCAAGAGACTCAAGCCCTTTTGTCATCTTATCTTAATTTTTCTCTACACTACCTCAGGCAATGTCAGCTTTCTCATATAATCTTTGCTTTCTGATGTTTCTTAAGTTTCTCCATTTAGGGGCAAATGCAGATAACTGGTATAGGGCCCTTTAATGTAGAAGGACCATCTGGGGTTCTCTTTGATCCACTCAACATTTCACAGTGAGTTAAGACTTTCCTTTTAACCCATCAATTTTCATTTTATTTCTCATTTCTTAATAACCATCTAAAGATTTTTACCTTATAGGTTGAGTCCTTTGACTTTTTTTTCTTTTTCTATTTGTTAAATGAATTACCCTATTCTATTGTATCAGTAAGACACATAAAGGACATTAAATATGTTAAGGCTTCTCAAACAGTTGTTTGATTATGCAGGAGTAATGTCACCTGCGATGCCCATGTAGAAAGGGCCTTCTTCACCACAGAATTTAGTATGGACCCACCGGGTGTGGTGGTTCATGTCTGTAATCCCAGCACTTTGGGAGGCTGAGACAGGTGGATTACAAGGTCAGGAGTTCAAGACCAACCTGGCCAACATAGTGAAACCCCACCATTACTAAAAATACAAAAATGAGCTGGGCTGTAGTCCCAACTACATGCCTGTAGCTGCATGCTTGTAGTCCCAGATACCTGGGAGGCTAAGGCAGGAGAATTGCTTGAACCTGAGAAGTGGAGGATGCAGTGAGCCAATATAGTGCCACTGCACTCCAGGTTGGGTGACAGAGCGAGACTCCAGCTCAAAAATAAAAAAAGAATTTATCATGGACCTGAGTATTAGGCCTATTTAGTGGGAGAATAGCCCTGTCATTATAATGCCAGTCTCACATGGCTTGCATATAAAGCATGCTTCATCTGGGGTGCACCACTTGGTATTTTATAGGGAGAGTTGGGCAGGACCCTTTTCATGGCAAACAGAACTTACAGTGCCATTTATAGAGTCCACTAGGCAGCTCATTCTCTTAGAAATAAACTCTCATGCATCTAGATCATGTGTACTTATCAGTGATTATTTAATAATGAGCTGTGGTTTCTGCATCTACCCAAACATGCATTTTATTTTGTAGCATTTAATATTAAAGATATTGTCTTGACGGTAGTTACAATTTATTACAGTAAATGTTTCTCAGTAAGCTTCTGGTAACAGTCTACAAAATGAAACAACTTTTTGTATCATACCCCCTGGTTTTAATAGTTACTACATTTTGCCCTTTCCCCACATTGACTATCCACAGGTCTCAGAGGTAACTTTTGTTTTCTTGGCTTAATTTTTACTTTTGTGAGTGGCTTTGTGGCTGGTGGGCTGAATTGAGACAGACCCACATCCGAGCATTGTCCAACCTCAAGGCCCAACCCAGAACTGTTTTACTTTCATTTTAGCTATTACAGATGACAGTAACCAAGGGATTCACTATTTTGCTCATTTTATTATTTTGCATTTCCTTATGCATTCAGGGAACTAACTCCTTGGGAGTATGAGTATGATTTATCTCTAAATGCACCTAGTAATATATAACTTTATCAACTGAAGACAGTCCAGCTGCAGCTCCATACTATGGGAGACTGTGTGGCCACCCACGTGTCAAAGGTTTCTCATTCCCATGTTTTTTATTTTTCTCTTTATCTATTTAATCTATATAATCCTTAGTTTATTTTAAGTGACTTTAAATAACTTCTAAACTAGAGAAAAGTTATATATTCTCTAGAAAAGAACACATTTTTGTAGTTTTATAAACTTTACCAAAAACACATTTTACTCTCCTACTATTTTAACTCTTAGTAACCCAAGTTCCCGGTAAAAAACTGATGTTACTTAATTTATCATAGCATAACTTCAAGTTTGAAACTACTGGAGAGAATTTTTATATTGTATTTACCAAATCAATCTTACCAAATATTACTAAAGTAATGTAAACTAAAAGACATCAGAGCTAGCTTCTATCAGTCTGATAAGCACATACTTTAATCCAGTTGATTAGAGTGCTTTCATATAATTTGGTTGTAAAATACCCCTTTCACATGACACATATAAACATAAAGACATAACAAACGTATATAAAAAGGCAGATCTTATAAGATTTTTTATTTGACTGTTCTCAAAATTTATCTCCCTTATTTAGACTAGTAATTTAGAAAAAAATTACAGGAGCCAACAAAAATTGAAAGAGTGTTACCGTTCCAGTTTTATTCAAAAGTGAGACAGAGCTAAATCAGCAGGGCACAGCAGAAGCTGAGCTTCTCAAATGTCCATCTTTAGATTTAAAATATATATATACACAATTTGAAAATTAAAAACTTCTTGCATTGAGTCATTCAATATTTTTAATATAATCAAATTCTTATAAATTGTTTAGTTTTATATTAGTATATGTGTAATAGCAAATTTTAATTTTTAGAAAGGCTATTATAATTTCCTTTTAATTATAAGCAACTTAATTATGTAGCTTCCTTTATAAATTTATTATTTACTAATCTTATTACATAATCTTGTTATGACTTAAACAGAATATTTATGACATGCTTTCACTTTCTGGTTTGTACTAAACATTTCACTTTCTTAAACATCCAGTCATTTTATGATGGAACGAAAATTTACTATACAAGATTCTCTTATACAAAGTCAATTTCCTTTTAATCTTTCTTACCAAAAATATCTCTTTGTATTTATAACTTTCTTTACATCTCTCTTACTTCCTTGTCTTATATATAAACTTTAAATGAGCTTTGAATTAGACAAGACATATTTACCTTGTAATAAGAACACATTTTTTAGAAAAATTATTTCCTATTTTTATAAATTTGAAATTACACAAACATTTAATAAATGTATTTTATTTAATATCACTTTAGATTCTAAATTATATGGCACATATGTTTACAATGATTTATTCTATTGCATTTATCTAATTAATTATTTTTATTACTTTACCTAGAATATTTATGAAAACTGTTGTAGTTATCATTTAAAGGTATTTTCCTGTTAACCATTTTTATAGCCTGTGAATTTCTGGTACTTACCTTAGTAAGAAATGTAAGATTAAATTCATGGTATTTAGGCAATAGGTTAGAATTTAGCTGTTTTCATTAAACCAACAATATTAAATGTCTTATTTATCAGAAATTACACAAGCAAAAATTATTCTGTTATGGGCTGGATTTATACATTTATAACCTTTATGCCAAATTTTGACTTTATGCCAAATTTTGACTTTATGCCAAATTTTGTCTTATAGTATTTGGAAATGATAAATATGAAACCACTTAATCAATAGCTGAAAATAAAATGCTGAAAAATTTTAAGACATTTTTAATATTACTTTACTAATAATTTTAGCTAGCTTATTCATTAATATTTTACTTAAGTCACACAAACTTTGGGCTTAATATTTACTTAATTTATGAGTACTTCATAGAAACCATTTAGCCTAGTGTTTCATTATTAGAACGTTAAGCATGTGGGAGTTACCTATGTCTTACTGCTCGAGGTCATTGCCATATTCTAAAAATTGAAACCTCAGGAATAAATGGGTTAACTTTAAGCCAATTTGGTATCTTATCACCAAAGCACATAAAAAAATGTACATGCACGTATACACATACACACTCATACAAAGATTCTAGCTTTTAAGAACTCTCGCCATGAGTGACTAATACAAACTCTGATTTACAAATAAAAACAGTTCAATCCAAACAGTGATGTTTATCTTAGTAGAAAAGTAACAGCAGATTTAATGCTGGCAGAAAAGAAAATAAAGAAATAGAAAAATCAGAAACTCTATAGTTGTAGGTCAACTTTTAGGCTCTGAATTTTTCTTTGAGGTAATTTGTCCATCAGTTTAAATTGTGCGCAACAGACCATGACATGTGACCAGCTGGAGTATTATAAAACCCAGCATGCCCGCCAACTCTTCAGTTTTACACAAATAATTTCAAGTGGAGATGCCATTAAACCAATGGGATGCCTGAAAGGGAGTTGTCTTCTTTTGTTTCCCCATTCTTAGACTTTTTGTTTCTCACTTTTTATTACATGAAGAAACTGAGCTGTAGCTTTGGATTTTCTGTGTGTGGTGTATTCATGTGTTCTTATTTTGGGTGAAACTTCACAGTGTTTTACCACTGAGTTGTTTCTGCCATTTTACATGTCTCAGTTTCTGCCTCCAGAGGTCTATCAACTTTGAGAGGGCTAAAAACACTGAATAATCAGCTTTTTAATGTGTTTCCTAAATGAGCCTGTAAGGCCGGTTGCCTTGCCGGGAGCATGTACGCACACAATCCCCCCCTCGCCCGGAGCTCGGACGCTCCCCGCTCCCTCTCCGGGAGCTCTGACACTTCCCTCCTTCCCTTGTCGGGAGCTCAGACACCCCCCTTCACCGGGAGCCCAGAAAAAAGCCCCGCCCATCCGGGCCCCACTCCCCGCCTGCCATTTTGTTCCATCCGGGCCCCACTCCCCGCCTACCATTTTGTCCCATCCGGGCCACACTCACCTTGGGCACAACCAATCAAATGCCTCCGCTCCCTATAAAACCCCACGTCTGAGAGGAGTCCGGGCAACTTCTCTGGCCCCTCCTGTCAGATCACAGAACCTCACCTGGGAGCCTGAATAAATTCCTTCACATTGGATTTTTTCGTGCTGGCCTCAGTTTCTTTCCTTTTAAACTTGGCAAGAACAAACCTTGCAGAGCCTGTTAAACTAATTTTGTTGAGGAGTTCCCTGTATGTCATGCTGTGGGGTATCAATCTCCCAGACATTTTCACCTAGCCCATGATCACCCAGGGTCACCTTTGGGCTGGGAGGTGCAAAATGTTTTTTTCTCTTCAGAGCTGAGGAGCTCAGTCTTTCATTTATCTGCAAAAAATACCAGTTCAGTTCCTTACACAAATGCACAGACAAGCCAACTGAGCTTGATTTTGAAAGAATAAGTGATCAAAAAGACCTTTAGAATGTACCTCTGAAGTAGAAAGCAAATGACATGTCCCCCACAAAAAGCCATTCTCCTCTTTAGACAAAATCAATGGAAAAGACAGTTTAGCATGCACCTCTGAACTGCTAGAATTGGAATTCTAAACAACATCTTCCTAGGAGAAAAAAAAATAGTCCAGAATAAATCAAGGACTATCAACCAAATGGGAGTACAGGGATCAGCAGAACTTAACATTTTCACCTAAGGAGAAGTGTGAAATAAAGGAGGACTTTCAATCAGACCTTCAAGGCTGAGCAGAACTTGTTCAGGTTTCTGTCTTTTCTGAGGTCTCATGTGTTCAGGCACAAAATTCTTGTTAATGAAAAGAGTCAACCTTTGTAATATATTTGAAGAGATTTCTCTGGAAGCGAATATGAGTGACCAAAGCCTCCGAACTCTGAAAATTTGAGAAGGGTCTCAGTTCCTTTAGAAAGTTTATTTTGCCAATGCTGAGGATGCATGCCTATGACACAGCTTCAGAAATTCCTGATGACATGTGCCCAAGGAGGTCGAGGCAAAGCTTGGTTTTATACATTTTAAGGAGATATGAGACATCAATCAATATGTGTAAGAAGTACATTGGTTCTGTCTAGAAAGGCAGGAAAATCTCAAAGCAAGCACACACCTCCGCGGGGGCAGGGGAATGCTTCCAGGTCACAGGTAGGTGAGAGACAAATGGTTGCATCCTTCTGAGTTTCTGATAAGCCTTTCCAAAGGAGGCAATTACAATATGTATCTATCTTGGTGAAAAGAGGGATGACTTTGAATAGAATGGAAGGCTGGTTTATCTTGAGCAGTTTCCAGCTTGAATTTTTCTTTTAGCTTAATGCTTTTGGTTGGGGGAGGAGCGGGGGCAAGAAATTTTTTTACATTTCTCTCCTTTTTTTTTTTTAATCTGTTGGATAAGGTATTTTAGAAGAGAATGAGTTTCTGGTCTCAGATTACATCTAATCTCTCATGGCTAGAACAGTTTAGTCCTAGATGGGTGGATCCCAAGGGCTAATTTTTAGAAGGTTGTGAAAACTTATGTTCTATGAAGAGAAAATAAGGGGCAGGAAGAAAAAGCAGCAACAATAAAAAAAAAAATCCTGTAAAAATTGATACAGGCCACATTACTGAAAAGTTCATACATTAGTAGGCAGGTATAAAAGTGGCTTATGTATGTAAATAGGTTGCTGTTATTTTCTTCTGAAGTTAAGTTTGTCTGGCTTCAGTTCTCAGTGCTTTAAGAAAGCAGAGCTTAGCTTTCAGCCACTCCAAATTAGGAAAAATGGGGAGAAAAAAATAAAATTGATAACATTATTTTGAAGACCTGTAGCCAAGAAAAATTAGAATTCAGTCTAAACTGTAGAAAATAATAAAAATTGAAAAAAAAAAATCAGGCAAGACTAGACTCTAACAAGGGTATACTATAGTTTTTAAATCATAATTTTTCTCTCTCCAGTTTCCCATTTATGCTAATGACAAATCACAGTAGAACTGATTTACTTTATTATACTTGGCCTAATTATTTATATATGGTACAGCCAAAATAACTACTTTTTACATAGACTTTTAAATTTGCTTTGATGGAGCTTTGTTCCATAGAAGTAATCTCAGGTAAGACTTTGATTAAAAATTTCTTCTAAAAAAACGGGATACGTGGGCAGAATGTGCATGTTTGTCACAAAGGTATATGTGTGCCATGGTGGTTTGCTCCACCTATTTACCCATCCTCTAAGTTTCCTCTCCTCACCCCTCAGTCCCCAATAGGTCCCGGTGTGTGTTGTTTCCCTGTGTCCATGTGTTCTCATTGTTCAACTCCCACTTATGAGTGAGTACAGGAAGTATTTGGCTGTCTGTTCATGTGTTTGTTTGCTGAGGATGATGGCTTCCCTGCAAAAGACATGATCTCATTCCTTTTTATGGCTGCATAGTATTCCACGGTGTATATGTACCATATTTTCTTTATCAAGTCTATCATTGATGGGCATTTGGGTTGGTTCCATATCTTTTCTATTGTAAATAGTGCTGCAATAAACATATGTGTGCATGTCTTTATATTATAGTGATCTATATTCATTTGGGTATATACCCAGTAATATTATTGCTGAGTCAAATGGTATTTGTGATTCTAGATTCTTGAGGAATCACCATACTGTCTTCCACACTGGTTGAACTAATTTACATTCTCTCTAAGAGTGTAAAAGCACTCCCGTTTCTTCATAATGTCTCCAGCATCTATTGTTTCCTAACTTTTTAATAATCACCATTCTGACTGGAGTGAGATGGTAGCTTATTATGGTTTTTATTTGCATTTCTCTGACAATCAGTGATGTTGAGCTATTTTTCATATGTTTGTTGGCTGCATAAATGTTTTCTTTTGAAAAGTGTCTGTTCATATACTTCATCCAGTTTTTGACGGGATTGTTCAATTTTTTTTCTTGTAAATTTGTTTAAATTCCTTGTAAATTCTGGATATTCGACCTTCGTCAGATGGATAGATTGCATAAATTTTCTCTGATTTTATAGATTGCCTGTTCACTCTGATGCTAAGTTTCTTTTGCTGTGCAGTAGCTCTTTAGTGTAATTAGATCCCATTGGTCAATTTTTGCTTTTATTGCAATTGATTTTGGTGTTTTAGTCATGAAGTCTTTGCCCATGCCTATGTCCTGAATGGTATTGCTTAGTTTTTCTTATAGGGTTTTTACGGTTTGGGGTTTTACATTTAAGTCTTTAATCCATCTTGAGTTAATTTTAGTAGAAAGTTTAAAGAAGGGATCCAGTTTCAATTTTCTCTGTATGGCTAGCCTGTTTTCCCAGCAAAATTTACTGAATAGGAGTTCCGTTATCCATTGCTTGTTTTTGACAGATTGTCAAAAATCAGATGGCTATAGATATGTGATGTTATTTCTGAGGTCTCTGTTCTGTTCCATTGGTCTATATGTCTGTTTTGGTACCAGTACAATGCTATTTGGTTACTGTAGCCTTGTAGTATAGTTTGAAGTGTGGTAGCATGATGCCTCCAGTTTTGTTCTTTTTGCTTAGGATTGTCTTGGCTATACAGGACCTTCTATAATTCAATATGAAATTCAAAATAGTTTTTTCTAATTCTTTGGGCAAATGGCCATTTTAACAATGTTGATTCTTTCTATCCATCATCATGGAATGTTTTTTTCATTTGTTTGAGTCATCTCTGATTTCCTTGCACAACTTTTAAATTGAAGTCATTACCAACAGCACTGAAGTAATTAAAGAAGTTGACGGAGAGAGATCCAAGATGGCTGATCACTAGCAGCTCGGGCACGTACCTCCCAGTGAAAGCGCAGAGAACGAGAGAACGCCACACTTTCAGACGAATATTTGTTGCTCACAGACCAGGAGATTCCCAGTGGAGGAGCCCCATGGGTCGCCAGAGTGACTCTTGTGGCCGGCGCGGCGGTTTTGCTGGCACCTTAGCTCAGCAGTTCTAGGTGCAGAGTCTGGAGGTTCCCGGGCAGAAAAGCACCATCAATCTTAACACCGCTGTTTTGGCTGGCGCAGTGGATTGCTCAGATTTCGGCGCTGGGAATCAAAAGTTGGATGTCCGCTCAGAGACCCAGTTAGAAAGTCAGTAATTACAAAGACGACAGAGGGATAAATATATAATGAAGAGAAGAAACCAGCCTAAAAAGGCAGAGAATACTCAAAATCAGAATGCCTCTCCCTCTACAGGGGATCGCAATTCCTCATCAGTAATGGAACAAGGCTTAATGGAGAACGAGTGTGTGCCAATAACAGAAGCAGGTTTCAAAATGTGGGTGATAAGAAACTTCTGTGAATTAAAAGAACTTGTTCTAACCCAATGCAAAGAAACTAAGAACCTTGAAAAAAGGTTTGAGGAAATGTTAACGAGAATGGACAATTTAGAGAGGAATATAAGTGAATTGATGGAGCTGAAAAACACAACACGAGAACTTCGTGAAGCATGCACAAGTTTAAACAGTCGAATTGATCAAGCAGAAGAAAGGATATCAGAAGTCGAGGACCAGCTCAGTGAAATGAAACGAGAAGACAAGATTGGAGAAAAAAGGATAAAAAGGAATGAGCACAGTCTCCAGGAAATATGGGACTATGTGAAAAGACCTAATTTACGTTTGATAGGTGTACCTGAATGTGATGAAGAGAATGAATCCAAGTTGGAAAATACTCTTCAGGATATCATTCAGGAAAACTTTCCCAACCTGGCAAGACAGGGTAATATTCAACTCCGGGTAATACAGAGAACACCACAAAGATGTTCTTCAAGAAGACCAACCCCAAGGCACATAATTGCCAGATTTATTAGGGTTGAAATGAAGGAGAAAATACTAAGGGCAGCCAGAGAGAAAGGTCAGGTTACCCATAAAGGGAAACCTATCAGACTTACAGCAGATCTCTCAGCAGAAACCCTGCAAGCCAGAAAAGAGTGGGGACCAATATTTAACATCCTTAAAGAAAAGAACTTTCAACCCAGAATTTCCTATCCAGCCAAACTAAGCTTTATGTGCGAAGGAAAAATTAAATCTTTTGCGAACAAACAAGTACTTAGAGAGTTCACCACCACCAGGCCTGCTTTACAAGAGCTTCTGAAAGAAGCACTGTACATATAAAGGAACAACCAGTATCAGCCTTTCCAAAAATATATCAAAAAGCAAAGAGCATTAACACAATGAAAAATTTACACCAACTAATGGGCAAAACAGCCAGCTAACATCAAATGCCAGTATTAAACTTATATATATTCTAATTGGATAAAAAGACAAAACCCATCAGTGTGCTGCATCCAGACCCATCTCACATGCAGCAATACACAAAGACTCAAAACAAAGAGGAGGAGGAAGATTTACCATCCAAACAGAGAGTTAAAAATAAACAAATAACCAAAAAGCAGGAGATGCAATTCTCGCCTCTGATAAAGTAGATTTTAAAGCAACAAAGATCAAAAGAGGCAAAGAAGGACATTACATAATGGCAAAAGGATCAATGTAACAAGAAGAGCTAACGATTTTATAGATCAACCAGACAGAAAATTAACAAGGATATCCAGGACTTGAACTCAGACCCAGAACAAGTAAACTTAATAAACATTTATAGAACTCTCCACTTCAAATACACAAAACATACATTACCACCTCACACCTATTCCAAAAGTGACTACATAATTGGAAGTAAATCACTTCTCAATAATCACATAGCATTTCATAGGTTTAAATGAAATATTGGTTGGCTGCTTGTTTGTTATTTTCTTCCCTTATTCCTTTCTGTCTGCATCATTAAGTATAATTATTGGTATAAAAGTGTTTTTCAATATCCATTACTAAATTGCATTCTAGCCTGGGCAAGAAAGCAATATTCCTATTCTCTCTCTCTCTCTCTCTCTCTCTCTTCCTTTTTCTTCCTCTTCTTCATTCTTTTTTTTTTCTTTCTTTAAAAAAAAAAAAAGAAGAGAAGTAGTTTAATGATCGTAACCTTTACTTCTGGCAAGACACAAATTAAAAAAACAAAAGAAGTTGACATTTCTTTATACATGATATATATTATTTTTTATTTTTTACTTTATTTATTTTTTTTGAAATGAGTCTCACTCTGTTGCGCAAGCTGGAGTGCAATGGCATGATCTTGGCTAACTACAGCCTCCACCTTCTAGGTTCAAACAAATTTAGTGCCTTAGCCTCTTGAGTAGCTAGAATTACAGATATGCACCACCATGCCCAGCTAATTATCTGGTATTTTTAGTAGAGATGGGGTTTTGCCATGTTGGCCAGGCTGGTCTTGAACTTCTGAGCTCAGGTGATCCACCTGCCTCAGCCTCCCAAAGTACAGGGATTACAGGCGTGAGTCACTGTGATTGGCCTTCTTTATACCTGATATGGTCAATTTAGTCTCTGTGAAACTTGCAATCAATAAATCATCAAATATGGGACTGGACCTGGAATCATAAATACATAGTCTCAGTAAAACATTGGAAAATATCAAGAGGAAACATATTCCAAAATAGAAGACACTTAAATTAGCATCCCCCACTTTTTGTTCTTTGGTGCTATTTTACATGGCACTTATTGCTGAACTCAGGGGACAAATAATGTGGCAAATTTCAGTCCATCAGCAAGAACTGCAAGATGTTGATTAACTTCAGGCATGAGGTGTAGTATTAATCAAGATCCATTTGTAGTTAGTGATATGTCTCACAACTTTCTTTCAGAACAGTAGTTCCTCTTTGTCACTATTCTTTAGAAAGTTATAATCCCCTGTGCATTGCTTCAGGACATCTCTCTAGGCTTGGTCATGTAAGTCTACTAAAGCAGTTTCCCTTGCTTTATTAATATATTTTTATTAGATAAAAGTAGTCTACCTGTATAGCAGCATCCAAAATTTTATTTCTGCTTCTCTCTCATCATTATCTTTATTTTTCTAATTTATCCATTTAAAAAATCAATTTAATGCTATTTTTGTCTAACCCTATAGGATTGAACAGACTTGACCAATCTACATTTTATAGTCAAATCATAGTAATATTTTTATAAATATAAATATATATACATATGCAAGTACATATTTGCCATCAAAAGTAACCTAATATTATATAGCATTTTGAAGGATTTTGATTTTTAAAATCCTTCAAAATCCTAATTTTATTTTATATGAAATGAAAGTAGCATCATTTCAAATTAATACGATCAATTTAAGTGAAGTAGTGTAGAAATCCAAATTTTATGTTGAAATAAAACAAATTCTATCTTAGCAGACTGCTGCTAATTAGTATTTGCAAATAAATATTTGCTAATTGGGGAAAGGAAAGAAATGTCAGTAAAGCATCAATTTGGATTTATTCCAGTAATTTATTTAAAAATTATTCAAAATTAATTAGAAATTTTTAATTCTGATTTTAACAATTGGTAATATCATTTTCTTCAAAATAATGAGACACTTTATTGACCATTTAATATTGGTACATATTTTGTGTTTACCAGAAACAAGTAATGCCAACAGCTTTCTATATCATGAGAATGAATCAATGGTATTCTTATTATCTTAAACCAAGTATCAATAAATATTTGATCTGATTTTAAAATTTAAATTTCTAGAACTGTCCACCATGTATTTTACTAAATACAAATAGCCCTTTTTAAAATTTTAAGTATGACTTCTGATTAGTCAAAGTAGCTGTTATAATTGGTTGGTATCCATGAAAAACCAATTGTCAAGTACTTTGGATACCATTCATACTTGTCATCACTTTTCTTTTTTAGAGACAAGTTCTCACTATGTTGTCCAGGAAGATCTTAAACTTCTGAGCTCAAGCAATCCATCCACTTCAGCCTCCCAAAGTGCTAGGATTACAGATGTGGGTCAGCACACACAGCCTATACTTTTAGCATCAATTATTTAATATGCTTTTTTTGTTTTTTACAAAATGTTTTCTATTTATCTGTCCCTCTCAGCATCCAATTCCCTTTCCTATTCATCCCCTGATATTGGAAGTAAAGTGAATTTATTTATTTTTTCTGCCAAATGAGCATAATCACAGAATGAGAAGAAATTATAAATGTAATTTAAAAACTAACTTAGTTTAATGTCATATTAGTCAAAGCATCTCTGTATTGGTTATCTTTTCTGGCATTCACAGATCATATCTACTTTCTTCCTATCATATCCTTGTTGTAAATTTGAATGAGATATTAATGGGAAAGTGCAGCAATCTAAATATACCTGACTGAATAATAGTTCTCCTCTATCTGAAAATGTTATCCTTACAATCATGCAGTTAGAGAAGAAATGTTTTTGCAGTTGCCAGATTATCTAAATAAAGTGTGTGAATCAATAAACAGACTGATACGGAAGTTATCTAAGAGGGTTTGCTACCAATATTATAACAATTTTAAATATTGGCATCATTTATTCTGAGAGTGATGAAGACAAATTAGGAAGCATTTTCAAATTTTGTTTTCTGAGATACAAAATTTCTAAACCTAAAGAGGAATGTAGCAATTTGCTATGAGTCATGTGAGGCAAATGAGAAAAATAGAAAAGTTGAAGTCTCTAAGGTGACATTAACTCTACTTGATTTATTATTATGGAGTTGGAGATGAATACTGTAATTACAATTTTAAAATGTGATGATTACTTTCTATAAATAAAGGTATTTATAGAAATGTGTTTCCACATGTGTAAATACATTATCTAACTTTAGTCAAATTTCAAATCGTAATTTTTCACCTCATTGTACTCAATAAAATTTCAATGAAGAAGAACTCAATCAATGCGAAGCTTCATTTATGTTTAGAAAACATAAAGAGGTATCAAATCAACTTCTGTGGTATATGCTATATTCAGAACACATTTACATTAGTTATATACATATATAAGTTGTTGAGCAGACAACAGTAGTAAGTTGAGCAGAACACTATGTATATACATGCATATATGTGTATATATACCTCTCTTTAAATGTATGTGTGTGTGTGTGTTTATATATATATGTAATACATTATATATATATATATATATATATATATATATATTTTTTTTTTTTTTTTAAGAGACAGGGTCTCAGTATGTTGCCCAGGTTTGGCTTCAATTCCTGGGCTCAAGCGATCCTCCTACCTCAGCCTCCCAATATGCTGGGACTACTGGCATACACCACTGCAACTGGCCCTGTTTAGTCTTAAGAAAGTAAGATTACATAAATTAATGAAAATGAAGAATCAGAACCACGTGGCTCTGTAAGTGCTTCAATCATTGAAATCTCAAGTTGTAGCTAAATTGAGCAAAACAACGCCTCTCTCAGCTACATTATCATAAAAATTGATGGCAGCTGGGTGTGGTGGCTCACGCCTGTAATCCCAGCACTTTGGGAGGCCGAGGCGGGTGGATCACGAGGTCAAGAGATCGAGACCATCCTGGTCAACACGGTGAAACCCCGTTTCTACTAAAAATACAAAAAATTATCTGGGCACGGTGGCGTGTGCCTGTAATCCCAGCTACTCAGGAGGCTGAGGCAGGAGAATTGCCTGAACCTAGGAGGCGGAGGTTGCGGTGAGCCAAGATTGGGCCATTGCACTCCAGCCTGGGTAACAAGAGTGAAACTCCGTCTCAAAAAAAAAAAAAAAAAAAATTGATGGCAATAAAATATTTCACTTGACTGAAGGCAAAGGGCTGGCTTACATTTTGAGGTCTCTTTTTACATTGTTTTATTATTCTGGTTATGTATATTTCTATAGGAAATATAATAAATATGAAGATAGCAATGGCTAATACAGTCAGAGTGTCTGCCTTATTTGCAACTGACAATGTTTAGTTATTTATAGTCCCACAACAGCCATTCTTGTGATTACATTTTGTCTGTATTTATTGCTATGATTTTGAAGCAAGTGAGATAAGGCCTCGCAACATCATAACTCTCTCACTGATGCTAATAGTTGATAATGGTTTACAACAATAATCTTAACTAGAAGTAAACATCTGAAATACACAGCAGGGACTGCTGTGGTCTGAATATGTGTATCCTTTCAAAATTCATATGTTGAAATTCTAACCCTTAAGATAATGGTATTAGGAAGCTGGCCTTCAGCAGGCAATAGCTCATAAGTGCATCCCTCATGAATAGGCTTTATAAATAGACCTAAAAGAGCTTGTTGACTCCTTCTACCATGTGAGAACACAATAAAAAAGCTCCATTCTGTAAACAGGAAAGTGAGTCTTCATCAGACGTCAAATCATTTAGTGTCATGATCTTGGGCTTTCTAATCTCCAGAACTGTGAGAAATAAATTTCTGTCATTTAGAAGCGACCTAATATATGGTATTTGATTAGATTATCCCAAATAGCCTATGACATAGGTATATGTCAAAACCACCTAGGTGGGTTTTTGAAATTACAGGTGCTTTGGTCCAAGCCCCAGAAATTTTGATTTTATAGCTTCAACTGAAATTAAGAACTGTTTTTTCTTAGTGTTTTCAATATTATTCTGAGAAGCAATACATTTTCAGCAGCTCTAAAGAGGAATTCTTGCATATTCATATTTTGGTCGAAAAATGCAAGTAAAATATTTCTTTAACCCAAGGGAACAGATATGAGTTAAATATTTGTAATAGGCTGGTAGCTGTAAACATTTTTTGAGGGGGAGGATTTTATTATTGTTATGTTTTAAGTTCTGAGATACATGTGCAGGACATGTAGGTTTGTTATATAGGTATACATGTGCCATGGTGGTTTGCTGCACCCACCAACTCGTCATCTACATTAGGTAATTCTCCTAATGCTCTGCTATCCCTCCCAACCTTTCAACCCCCCGACAGGCCCCACTGTGTGATATTCTCCTTCCTATGTCCATGTGTGCTTATTGTTCCACTCATGGGGGAGAATCTTGAGAGCTACATTTCAAACCACAATTTTACATGCCAGATGTTTTATTGTCTTAGTTGCAGCTAAAAATCTATAAGAGAGAAAATCAATGTACTTCAAAATATTACAGAGTGGTATCAAGGGTTAACCCTGGCTTTAGGGTATATTCTCAGATTTGTAGTTTTAAAATTTATAAGTTCAACATTAATAAATACAATATTGGAAAATGCTTTATATGCAACAAATACAAAAGACAGGGATATATAATAGAGGAAGCCAGATTATTAAAGTAGAATGAACATTTATTTGTTACCATACATGAAACTGGCCATTTAGTTGGGAATCTTTTCCATCTAGTTGCGTTCATCAATAAAAAACATACTCTTAAAATTACAGGCAATCAATATCCTATAAATAAATATTCTAAGAAAAAAATTTAAAAAAACACCCAATAGCTACAGACAAATTAAATACTTAGAAATTAACAAAAAAGTGAAAAATCTCTACAATAAAAACTATAATATAGTGATTAAAGAAAGTGAAAAGTACACAAAAAGTAGAACAACATTTTCTGTTTAAGGATTGGAAGAATGAGTATTGTTAAATTTTCCATACTACTGAAAGTAATCTAGATTCAATGTGATTCCTATCAAAATACCAAAGGAATTCTTCACAGAAATAGAAAAAAAAAATACCTAAATTTGTATGGAATCACAAAAGACCCAGAATAGCCAAAGGTATTCTAAGCGTAAAGAACACAACTGGAGGAATTACATTACCTGACTTCAAATTATACTGCAGAGGTATAGTAACAAAAACAGTACAGTACTGGCATAAATACAGACGCATAGACCAATAGAACAGAATAGAGAGCACAGATAAAAAAAAATTGCACTCCTACAATGAACTCATTTTCAACAAAAGTGCCAGAACATACATTGAAGATGCAATAAATGGTGCTGGGAAAACAGTTTATCTATATGCAGAAGAATAAAACATGATCCCCATCTCTCACCTCATAAAAAATCAAATCACAATGGATTAGAGACTTAAATCTAAGATCTCAAACTATGAAGCTGCTACAAGAAAACTTTGGGGAAAATATCCCAGAGTTTTCTGGGCAAAAATTTATTGAGCAATACTCTGCCAGCACAGGGAACCAACACAAAAATTGACAAATAGACATTAAAAAGCTTCTGCATAGTAAAACATACAATCAACAAAGTGAAGAGTCAGCCCCAAAAATGAGGGAAAATATCTGTAAACTACTTATCCGACAGGGCAGTTATATCCAGAAAATAAAATGATCTTAAACAACTCTATAAGAAAAAATTCAATAACCCAATTTAAAAATGTTCAAAAGAATTTGAATAGACTTTTCTCAAAAGAAGACATACAAATGATAAAGAGGCATATGGAAAAGTGTTCAATATCACTGATCAGAGAAACGCAAATCAAAACTACAATGAGATATCATGTCACCACAGTTAAAATGGCTTTTATACAAAAGTCAGGAAGTACGAAATGCTGGTGAGGTTTTGAAGAAAAGGGAACCCTTCTACACTGTTGGTTGGAATGTAAGTTTTTACAACCACTATGAAGGACAGGTTGGAGGTGCTTCCAATAACTAAAATAATATCTGGCATTCCGACTGCTGGGTGTATATCTAAAAGAAAAGAGATCATTATATTAAAGAGATATCTGCAGTCACATATTTGTTTCAGCAGTGTTCACAGTAGCCAAAATGCAAAAGCAACCTAAGTGTCCATCAACAGATGAATGGATAAAAGAAATGTGATAATTTTACACAATGGAATACTATTCAGTGATTTAAAAAATGAGATTCTGTATTTTGCAACAACATAGATGGATCTGGAGTTTATTATGTTAAGTGCAATAAGCCAGGCACAGAAAGACACATTTTACATGTTATTTGTGTGTTCTAAAGATCAAGACACTTGAATTCCTGGAGATAAAGGATAGAAGTATGCCTATCAGAGGCTGGGAAGTGTAGTGTGGTGGGGCGGGGGGTGGGTGGGAAGAAGGGAGATAAGGATGGTTAATACACACAAAAATAAACTGTTAGAAAGAATAATTAAGACCTACTATTTGATTGCACAAGAGGAGGATTATAGTGACTAATAATTTAATTTGACATTTTAAAATAACTAAAAGAGTATAAGGGGATTTTTTTTTGCTTTTTGTTTCTTTTTTTTGAGACGGAGTTTCGCTCTCGTTACCCAGGCTGGAGTGCAATGGCGCGATCTCGGCTCACTGCAACCTCTGCCTCCTGGGTTCAGGCAATTCTCCTGCCTCAGCCTCCTGAGTAGCTGGGATTACAGGCATGCGCCACTATGCCCAGCTAATTTTTTGTATTTTTTTTAGTAGAGACGGGGTTTCACCATGGTGACCAGGATGGTCTCAATCTCTTGACCTCGTGATCCACCCGCCTCGGCCTCCCAAAGTGTTGGGATTACAGGCGTGAGTCACCGCGCCCAGCCCAAGGGGATTGTTTATAATACAAAAGGTAAGTGCTTGACAGGATGGATATCCAGTTTTCCATGATGTGATTATTACGTATTGCCTGCCTGTAACAAAACAGCTCATGTAACCCATAAATATATACTTGTACAAAACCCATAATATATACTTGTACAAAAATTAAAGATAAAATTTAATAAAGATTATTTGCTAAGAACAGGGAGCTTGGTAGAAACAGAAAGTTTTTTTTAAAAAAAAATAAGGTTTATCTTCACCCTGAAAATTAAAATGACGTCTAACAGTTCAATGGGATTTTCAATTATCATGTATATAAAGAGAGTCATGGCATGGAAGATAAAAAATAATAAAAAGTAGATTTTGCCCTTAGAGGTTCATTTTCTAAAAGGAGACTATTTTAAGTCATACTTAAAAAACCACACAGTAGTATAAAGATAGACCTATTTTTCAACTTCTTATGGAAAAACAGAAGAGTACAATATATAATGGGATAAAATGAAGGTACAGCCTGGTGGGGAAAATAGTATTTGAACATTAACAAGTGATACTTTACTGAGAGTACAATTCTTTTTTCATTATTTGCTAATAAATTTTGTTTAATAGACTAAATTCTGTTTAGCTTTAATTTAAGACATTTTATGGGTTTCTTTTTCCTTTACATTGTTTTCATATTTCTAGGTATCATCTTATGATTTCTATAAATTTGGTTCTCATTAAAAAATTTCTCACAAAATAATGTCAGAAAATTCTCAGTATATGCAGATATCTCATGTAGTCTAGTCTTAATGTGAACATGTCATTTAAAAAGTGCCTCTAAGGGTAGGAAGTGGTGGTTCATACCTGTAATCCCAGCACTTTTGGAGGCTTAGGTGGGAGGATAGCTTGAGCCTAGGAGTTCAAGACCAGCCTGGCAACAAAGTGAGATCCTCGCTAAATTGTTTTTTTTTAATCACCATGTATGGTTGCATGTGCCTACTGTAGTCTCAGATACTCAGGCGGTGATGAGGGAGAATTTCCTTGAGCCCAGGAGTTTGAGGCTGCAGTGAGCTATCATAGTACCACTACATTCCACTCTGGATGACAGAGTGAGATCGCTTTTAAAAATAATATTAATAAAGGGTAAATAAGTAAAATGTTTTTAAGATACAAAAACAATTTTAATACTCAGAACGTGAACAGATTCACATCTAAGTTGGAAATAGACACATTTAATCCAGGAGAAATCTGTAAAGGACAACCTAAACAAGAAATTACTATTTTCTATTTATTTAAACTAGAGGAAAATTATTCTTAGAAGAAAATGAATCTGTTTTGGGGAAGTGAGATGTAACTTCCAGATTATTTTAATTTTTTTTCATATTTTTTTCAACATCCAACTTAATTGGAAAGTATAAAATGGGACCTTCAATTTTTTTTCTTTGTTCATAATAGTTATAAAGTCAAGGAAATTCAGTTGACTCTCAAACTATATAAAGTAATTTGACATGTGAAAATACAGATCATAAAATACATAAGATGGTGGTGATAAATAAAAATTAAAGTAAATACAGGGCCAGGTGCGGTGGCTCGAGCCTGTAATCCCAGCACTTTGGGAGGCCGAGGCGGGTGGATCACGACGTCAAGAGATCGAGACCATCCTGGTCAACATGGTGAAACCCCGTCTCTACTAAAAGTACAAAAAATTAGCTGGGCACGGTGGCACATGCCTGTAGTCCCAGCTACTCAGGAGGCTGAGGCAGGAGAATTGCCTGAACCCAGGAGGTGGAGGTTGCGGTGAGCCGAGATCGCGCCATTGCACTCCAGTCTGGGTAACAAGAGCGAAACTCCGTCTCAAAAAAAAAAAAAAAAAAAATTAAAGTAAATACAAAAATGAAGACAACACAATTTTTTGTGTTGTTTAAAGGTTCCACTCACTCTTTTCTTGTAGCATGGTTAACAGTTTACAAAGTATTGCATATGCAAAGAAAAGACATGAGAGTTATTTTAAATTCAATAATATGATATGCCATAGAAACAATTCAACGAGCTTGTCTTTAAAACCAATGAAAAACAAGTTATACATATCAAAATATGTAATTTATGAAACATTGCCCCTTAAGACTGATTCACAGTTTTCAGGATATGTCAGATAGCACTATATTAATACTGATTTATGATGTGCACAGCACTCTGCAGGACACAAGCAAGAGGAGTGCAATGCAGAGGCAGAAATAAAGCATAAGACATGCTTTATATTCTTTAGCATTCTGGCTGCTTTCTAAAGAGCACTCAGAAAATTGGAAAGAAATGCTATTAAAAGGAATCTGTAAACTTTAAAGGGATTTATTACATGGCAAGTAGCCAAAGCATTTGATCCTAAAATTCACTGGGTCTGATTATTATTGCTTATGAATAAGGCCTTCAAAATAATGGGTTCTCGGGATTCCAGCTGCCCTGTGGCTCATGGTGCTATGCAGCATTATATTGGCTCTTATTTCATTAGAGTTGTAAAAAGCTTTTGAAATGTCCAATCCTCATATTAAATTAAATTCAAATCTGCTCTTAAAACTTACATATATTCATCTTTGTATGTGTATTTTGATGATCCAACTTTTCATTTATTAAATATAAATTTCCTTATTTTCTAATTTTATTTTCCTACTTCTTTTTATCCATTCTTATTGTAAATCTTTAGTAAGTTAATTTTCAGTCATTTTTCTCCAAAAGTAAAATATTGAGTACTATGAAATTGATCTTAAATAGTTCATGTTTTAGGTTTGATATGTGATCATTTTTTTAATAATTACTAAATTGTTTATAGTTTCAGTTTTAACTTTTTAGTTAAATATACAATGGCTAAGATTATGTTGCTTTGTTTGATTATCTCTCTCTCTTTTCTTTTATTAACTTTATTATAATCTAATTTTCCTCAGGGTATATAAGATGTGAATTGAAAAGTATCTGAGATAGAGCTCAATTCAATTAGAAAGTTTATTTTACTAAGGTTAAGAACATGCCTGTGACACAGCCTCAAGAGGACCTGATAATGAGTGCCCCAGGTAGTTGGGGTACAGCTTGCTTTTTTATATTTTAGAGAGACATAATACATCAATCAATATGTATAAGATTTACACTGGTTCCATCTGAAAGTGCAGAGCAACTCAAAGCTGGGGCTTCTAGATCATAGAAAGACTTAAAAATTTTCTGATTGGCAATTAGTAGAAAGAGTTATTATTAATATAAAGGAATGCCTGGGCTACAATGAGAGTATAAAGGAATGTCTGGGCTACAATGAGAGAATACATTGTAATTGTTTCTTATCAGACTTAATGTCTGTGTTGATGTTAATGCTGGTCAGCTTTTCCTGAATTCTAGAAGGGAGGAGAGTATAATGAGGCATTTCTGGCTCCCTTTTCCCATCATGGCCTGAACTAGTTTTTCAGGTTAACTTTGGAAAGCCTTTGGCCAAGAGGAGGGATCCATTCAAATGGTTGGTGTAAGGCCGGCTGCCTCGCCGGGAGCTAAATGGACACACTTATCTCTCCCCGTGCCAGCCTCTCCATGCTGACACACTTATCTCTCCCCATGCTGGCCTCTCTATGCTGGCTCCCCACACCCACTCCTATCTGGTCTCTCTATGCAGGCTCCACACACCCACTCCTGCATTCCTCACTCGACCCCTTCAAAATTTAAAAAGCCCGCCAAAGATTTGTCCAACAGCAGCTTAACATTGACCTCCCCAGCCGGTCAGCCCACCAGTAGTCCTGCCTGGCAACCAATGGCAGCTCGCCCCATCGGCACCTTGACTTCCCCTCACCAATGAAACTGTCTGCTCTTTGTTTCCCTAGTGATCAATCAAACCCCCTCACCAATGAAACTCACCAATGAAACTGTCTGCTCTTTGTTTCCCTAATGATCAATCAACCCTCCTCACCAATGAAACTGTCTGCTCTTTGTTTCCCTAAAGACCAATCAATTACCTCCACTCCCTATAAAACCCCGCACCCTGAGAAGCCCAGTGCGACTTCTCTGGCCCCTTTCCAGACCACAGAACCTTGCCCGGGAGCTGAATAAATTGGATTCTCATTTTCTCACACTGGCCTCAGTTTCCTCATTTTGACTCTGCAATATACCTTACAGTTGGTAGCCTTAGAATTTTATTTTTGGTTTACAAACATTTTTACTTTTCAGAATTAAGGTGATTGTTGTTATCAAGCATAAAGCATGTGATATTTCAAGAGCATAAAACACTGTTATGCATTCTGTGATAGCCATAGTAACTTGAAATAATCAGTATATAGATAGTATTTAGAGCCATTGGAGGAGAGGACCTTTTCAAAGGAGTGAGTACAGATGGAAAAGAGATTCAGGAAGAGAGACACTCCAGTTTGGAAGGTGGAGGTATGTGAAAGATTATGAGATGAGACCAGTAAAAAAGATTGAGAATAAAATGTCAGTGAGAAAAAAAGTTGACTGTAGGAGCACAAGTTTCTAAAAGTGAAATAAAGATGTTTCATAAAAAATGGAGTGGGCTAGGCACAGTGACTCATACCTGAAATCCTAGCACTTTGGGAGGCTAAAGAGTCTGGATTGCTTGAGCCCAGGAATTCAAGATCAACCTGGAAAAAAATGGTAAAGCACAGTCGCTACAAAAAAATGCAAAAATTATCTAGGCATGGTGGTGCACTCCTGTATTGCCAGGTGTTAGATTTTGAAGAAAGGGTGAGTTAAAGAAAGACACACACACAGAAAGAAGGCAGCTCAACAGCAAATGCAGACTTTGTGTACAGCATAAAACCTACAGAAGTGGGGGGACCAGTCTAATTCCAGAGCCCACCACTGCTTACAGGCTGGGGCAATTTATAGATGGGGGTGGGAGGATTCTGGGCAGTATGGCTTGCTGTGGGGCAGAATGCTGATAAGGTGTCCCCATCATAAGGCAGTTCTTTTTCTTGTTCCAGTGGAATGTCACCGTGGTGTTCCTTGGAATTTTGTCCAGCAAGATATAATAGGGATGTTTCTTTAGTAGGCCTTTGTCTGCCTTGTAGACAGGTGGTTAGGCAGGATGCTTCTCATAGTCCAAACCCAGATAAAATGTTTCACTTTAACCAAGGTCTGCAAAATAGTGGTTAGCTTATAAAAATTGGTGCAGTTTGTACTAATACCGGCTACTAGGGATGCTGAGGTGGAAGAATCCCTTGAGCCCCGAAGGTAGAGATTGCAGTGAACCCTTCTTGCGTCACTGTACTCCAGCCTGGGTGACATAGTGATACCCTGTCTCAACAAACAAAAACTGGGTGATGAACTGTCAAATTATGTGAGTATGTCAAGACACCGGATGTTTTGTTTCCTTAAGGCTGCTATAACAAAATACCATAAACTGGATGGCTTATAAACAAGAAAAGTTTATTTCTCACAGTTCTGGAGGTTGCAAAGTCCAATATCAGAGTGCTGGCAGATTTGGTGTCTGGTGAAAGCCTACTTTCTGGTTATTAGATGGCTGTTTTCTCACTGTGTCCTCATATGGCAAAAGGAGTGAGCTAGTTGTCTGGGGTCTTTTTTTTTTTTCTCCCCATGCTATCTCTCCCCAACTTCCCACCCCACCCCCGCTGTCCCTCCCCTATATCCCCCCAACAGACCCCAGTGTGTGATGCTCCCCTCCCTGTGTCCATGTGTTCTCATTGTTCAACACCCGCCTATGAGTGAGAACATGTGGTGTTTGATTTTCTGTTCTTGTGTCAGTTTGCTGAGAATGATGGTTTCCAGCTTCATCCATGTCTCTACAAAGGACACGAACTCACCGTTTTTGATGGCTGCATAATATTCCATATGTGCCACATTTTCCCTGTCCAGTCTACCATCAATGGGCATTTGGGTTGGTTCCAGGTCTTTGCTATTGTAAACAGTGCTGCAACGAACATTCGTGTGCATGTGTCCTTATAGTAGAACGATTTATATGTCTTTCTTATGAAGACATACATCAAGAGTCCTCATTACCTAATCACTTTCCAAAAGACCCACTTCCTAATATCATGTCATTAGGAGTTAGGATTTCAAAATATGTATTGTGGAAGGAATATAAACAAACCATAGCATAGGAAAAGTGAAAGTCACTTGGTCAGTTTGGCACTGTAGAAATAATTAGTGACCTTGAAAATAGTTATTTCTATAGTGTGGTGGGGATGAAATTTTGATTTAACTGGGTTCGATAGTGAGCGGGAGGAGAGAAATTTGAAAAGGGGTTATAGGAGATTTATAGGAGAAGTCAATCATTACAACAAATGTAATACTGTCTAGGAAGAAATATAGGTAAAATTGATAGATGCAGTAGAGGGAGAAAGTGAAAGTATGGTTATATTTGTTATTCCTTTATGTTATCTAAAATTATGCTAACAAAAATGTATAAAAGCATAATAACCCCCCCACATACCCATCACTGAGTTTCAAAAATTATCAGCTTGTTTTACCTCTACCCTCATATCCCTCCAATTATTCTGAAATAAAACATAAATTATATTACTTTATCTGTAAATATTTCAATATAAATATCTAAAAGATAAAGACCCTTTAAAAATCACCAGAATGCTTTATGGCAATGAAAACAATATTAATTAAAAGACCTTACTATCATTAAACTACTCTAATCATTGATCTTCTAACATTTTTTAAATCAGGACAATTAATGTGTATAAAACATTGCAATCTGTTGAAATGTTTCTTAAGTCTCTTTCAATCTGTAGCAGTGATTTGCAACCTTAGTTACACATCAGAATTAATTGAGGGTGGAGCTTTAAAAATCCTCACGTCTAAGCTATACACCTGAAAAATTAAATTAGTATCCCTTGTCATAGGATGTAGGCATCTGTTTTTTTTATTTTTAATCTCTGTGTGTGATGCTGATGTTCATATGAATTTGAGAACAATGATCTATAGATCCCCCTTCCTCTCATTTTTTTTCCCTTCCCCTTCATTCACAATAACTACTATTTTGCTTTATGCCACAGTACATACAGGCACATACACATACACACACAATTTTTAGAATAACAACACTAAAATTTCCAATAATAACATGTTGAAATTTAAAAATGTATGTTATTTTTAATTGTATGCTTTGTTTTTAGGATGCATTTTATTAGCACTATACATTCCAACTACTGTTCTGTTTCTCTGTGGAGATGTGGTCTTACAATATCACCCACACTGGTCTCAAACTCCTGGCCTCAAGCGGTCCTCCCACCTTGACCTCCCAAAATATTGGAAATGTAGGCATGCACCACCACATCTGGTCAAATTACTAGGTTTCAAAATAACTTAATTTTATTTCTTTGTGTAGTTATATCTCCAACTTAATATTCAGTTAGACTTATTTATGTTAACTGTTTATTTGAGTTTTAGGAATGGCATTTCAATATTTAATTTTATTTAAACATTTTCTATGTATTTTCATGGATTCCAAAGCAAAAGTACAAAACATGGTATATTCGAAAGTCATGCAATTGCTTTTTCCAATAGCTTCAGATGTACAAGTGGTTTTTCATTACATGGATGAATTTTATAGTGATGAAGTCTGGCATTTAGTGGACCCCGTCACTGAACCCAATAGGTAATTTTTTATTTTTTTCCCTTCGTAACCTCCTCTCTTCTGAATCTCCAATGTCCATTACACCATTCTATATGCCTTTACAAACACATAGCTTAGATGCTGCTTATAAGTGAGAACATGCAGTATCTGGTTTTCTATTCCTGAGTTACTTCACTTAGAATAGCCTCCAGTTCCATCCACGACTTTTTTTTCTCTTTTTTTTTTTTTTTTTTTTTTTTGCCATAGTAAATTGTGTGGCATTAAACATACATGTATAGATTTCTTTTAAACATAATGACTTCTTTTCTTTTGGGTAGATACTCAGTAGTGGGATTGCCGTATTGAATGATAGATCTACCTTTTGTTCTTTGATACATCTCCATACTGTTTTCCATAAAGGTTGTGCTAACTTACACTCCCACCAACAGTGCATAAGTGATCCCTTTTCATTATATGTATGCCAATATCCATTGTTTTATGAGTGTTTAATAATGGCCATTCTGGCTGGGATAAGGTGGTATCTCACTGTGGTTTTAATTTTCATTTCCCTAATAATTAGTGAAGTTGGGTATCTGATTAGTGATGTTGAGTCAGTCATATTTATTGGCTTGCATATGTTGGCTGTGGATTTGTCATAGATGGCTCCCATTATTGAGATATTTTCCTTTTTGTGTGTTTGTTGGCCATGTATACGTCTTCTTTTGAAAAATGTCCGTTCATGTCATTTGCCCACATTTTAATGGAATTATTTGTTTTTCTCTGCCTATTTTTTAACTTCCTTGTAGATTCTGAATATTAGTTTTCTTTTTGTGTATGTATAGTTTAAAAATATTTTCTCCCATTCTGTATGTTGTATGTTTATTCTGTTTATTATTTCTTTTGCTGTGCAGAAATTTATTTAATTAAGTCCAATTTAATTACTTTTGTTATACATATATTTGCTTTTGAAATCTTAGCCATAAATTCCTTGCATAGGCCAATGTCCAGGAGAGTTTATCCTAGATTTTCTTGTATAATTTTAATGGTTTAAGCCTTTAATCCAACTTTACTCAACCCTTGTGGGTGGTGAGTTACAGGGATCCAGTTTCATTTTCCTACATGTGGCTATCCAATTTTCTCAGCACCACTTATTGAAAAAAGTGCCCTTTCCCCAACGTAAGTTTTTTTTAGCTTTGTCAAAGATCAATTGTTGTAGCCAGTTGGCTTTATTTACAGGTTCTCTATTCTATTCCATTGGTCTTTGTATCTATTTTTATAAAATTACCACACTGTTTTGGGTACTGTAGCCTTACAATATAATTTTAGTTTTGTAATGTGATGCCTGCGTATTTATTTTTGGATCAGGATTACATTGGATAGTCAGGTGTGTTATTGGTTCTATATGAATTTTAGGATTGTTTTTGCTAAGTTTGTGAATAAAACGGCATTGGTATTTTGAGAAGAATGTCATTTAATCTGTAGATTGCTTGGACAGTATAGTCATTTTCACAATACAAATTCTTTCAATCCATGAGAATGTAATATTTTTCCATTTGTTCCTGCTGTCTACAATTTATTTCATTAGTGTTTTTTACTTCTTATAGAGGTGTTTCACCTCCTTGGTTAAATATATTCCTACATATTTTATTTTATTTGCGGCTATTGTAAATGGGATTGAGTTTTTTACTTGATTAACAGTTTGGTTGTTTCTGGTGTGTAACAGTGCTCCTGTTTTATGTACCTTGATTTTGTAATTTGAGACTTTACTGAGTTCATTTATCAAATATAGTAATCTTTTGGAAGAGTCTTTAAAGAATAAGATTATATCATTGGAAAACAGAGATAGCTTGACTTCCTCATTTTCAATTTGAGTTTTTTTTTTTTTTTTGGAAGTAATTCATAGTTTTAATCCACTGTAGTCTGAGAAGATAATTAATATAATTTTGATTTAAAAAATTATTCAGATTTGTTTTGTTGCCTATCATATGGTCTATCTTAGAAAAATGTTCCATGTGCTTATAAGAATGTGTGTTCTGCAGCTTTTGGGTATAATGTTTGTGACAAATATCTGTTGGGTTTGTTTGTTCTAGACTCCAATTTAAGGTTAGTGTTTCATTGCTGAATTTCTACCTCTATAATCTGTCTACTGCTGTTAGTGGAGTGTTGAAATATCCCACTATTATTGTATTGCTGTCTTTCTATTTTCTTAGGTCAAGTAGTATTTCTTTCATGAATCTGGGAGCTCCAGATTTAGTTGTGTATATATTTAGGATTGTTACATTTTCTTACTAAATTGACCTTTTTATCTTTACATAATGACATTATTTGCCTTTTTATTTTTACTACTGCTGATATATAAAGTCTGTTCTTGGAGCAGACTATTTTTGCTCACTTTTTCTTTCTATTTGTATGGAATTGTTTTTTTCACCTATTTACCTTGGGTTTATAAGAATCTAAAAGTTCTTCTGGTGGGTGCAGTGGCTCACACCTGTATTCCCAGCACTTTGTGAGGCTGAGATGTGGTAGATCTCTTGAGTCCAGGTGTTTGAGATCAGCCTGGGAACATGGTGAAACTTTGTCTCTACAAAAAATTACAAAAATTAGTCAGGTGTGGTGGTGCACACCTGTAGTCCCAGCTACTTGGGAGCTGATGTGGGAGGATTGTTTGAGTCTGTGAGGTCAAGGCTGCAGTGATTAATGATCATATCACTGCACTCCAGCTTGGGAGGCAGAGTGAGATTCTCAGAAAAAAAAAAAAATTCAAAAGAATCTACAAGTTAGGTGGGACTCTGTAAGGCAGCAGATATTTGATTTGTGTTTTTTTCTGTGTTTGTTTATTTTTATTATTATTATTTTTGAGACAAGGTCTCACTCTGTCACCCAGGTTGGAGGGAAGTGGCATAACTATAGTTCACTGCAGCCTCAAACTCCTGGACTCAAGGGATTTTTCCCACCTCAGAATTCTGAGTGACTGGTAGTATAGGGGCACACCACTATGCCTATCTAATTTTTTAACATTATTTAAAGACAGGGTCTTGCTATGTTGTCCAGGCTAGTCTCAACCTTCTGGGCTCAAATTGTGGGCCCACCTTGGCCTCCCAAGTGATAGAATTGTAGTCATGAGCAAATGCAGCTAGCCAAATTTGTGCTATTTCATTGTCCATTTTGCTAATGTATAGTCTCTTAAATTGGACATTAGGATTCTTTATATTGAACATTAACATTGATATGTTACATACTGTTATAGTTGTCATATTAATTGCTACCTGGTTTCTTTGTTTTCTTTAATGGGTTACAGTTTTATAAACCCTGTGTTTTTTATATTTCAAGTATTTATTTATGCTGATGCATATTGATCTTTCATTTCAATATTTAGAACACCTTTGAGCATGTCATATAAGGCTGGTTTAATGGTGATAAATTCCCTCAGCAGTTACTTGTCTGGGAAAGATTTTATTTCTCCTTTATTTATGAAACTTAGTTTTTTTGTATACAAAACACTTGGCTGACAGTTACTCTATTTGAGATGAGTAGATATAAGGACCTCAATCCCTTCTGGCTTGCAAGGTTTCTGCTGAGAAGTCTACTGTTAGTCTAATTCATTTTCCCTATATTTTATTTTCTCTCACTGTTCTTAAAATTGTTTCCTTCATATTGACTTTATGTAACCCAATGACCATGCCTTGGTGACATCCCTTTTGCAGTGAATCTTTCAGGAGTTTCATGACCTTCTTATATTTGGAGGTATAAATCTCTAGCAAGACAAAGGAAACTTTTTTTAAATTATTTCCTAAATATATATATATACATATATATATATATATATATTTTTTCCAAACTTTTAAATTTTATTCTCCCTCAGAAACTCCTTTTTTTGTTATTTTCATCTGACTGGATTAATTCAAGAGTTTTGCCTTTAAGCTCTGAAATTCTTTCTTCTACTTGGTCTCACATATGGTTAAAACAATCCACTGCATTTTGTGATTTTCTAAATGTATCTTTAATTTCCAGAAATTCTATTTTTTTCTAAATATATTTCTCTTTGGAATATTTTTAAATAATATTCTGAGAATTTTTTAAGTTGCTTCTTGTCTGTTTTCAACATTCTCTTGGATCACATTGAGCAAATTAATAATCAACATTTTAAATAATCTAGCTGGTATTTAAAAGATTTTATTTTGCTTTGGATCCATCACTGAATAGCTTATGTGATTTTTTTTTTTCAAGTGTTGCAAAACTGTTTTCTTATATTGCTAGGATTATTTTTCTGGTTCCTTCTCATTTGGGAAACTATTTCTTCTTACTAGTTTTAGATTTATTTTTGATTCAACTGATTTTTTTTTTTCTGTTTTCTGTTGAATATGTGACATAAATGTGTATAGTCTATGGGTACCTAGCTTAGGCTCTACATGTTTTCAGCAGCAAAGACTCTGTATGAGTTTATTTTTCGAGAATCTTTATGCAATAGCTTTCTCAGATGCTGATGTAAGTAGTAATATACCAGATGTTTGAGTAAGTTTACCATCTCTTGTGGAGTAAGAATCACAGAAGTCCATAAATCTTTTTTTTTTTTTTTTTAGAAAGGAAAAAAGAAAAAAAAAGAATGAAGGAGAGGAAGAAAAAGGAAGAGAAAGAGGGAGAGAGAACTGGAGTATTGTTCTATTGCCCAGGCTAGAATGCAGTCTAAAAAAGGGAATTGAAAACCTCTTTTATGCCAATAATTGTGCTTAACAATGGAGACAGGAAGGAATAAGGGAAGAAAATAACAAACAAGTAGCCAACCAATATTTCATTTAAACCTATGAAATGCTATGCAATTACTGAGGAGTGATTTACTTCCAATTATGTAGTCACTTTTGGAATAGGTGTGATGTGGTACTGATAAGAATGTATGTTTTGTGTATTTGAAGTGGAGAGTTCTATAAATGTTTATTAAGTTTACTTGTTCCAGATCTGCTCAAGTCCTGGATATCCTTGTTAATTTTCTGTCTCGTTGATCTTTCTAATATTGACAATGTGATGTTACAGTCTCCCACTATTATTGTGTGGGAGTCAGTCTCTTTATAAGTCATTAAGAACTTGTCTTATGTATCTGGGTGCTCCTGTATTGGGTGCGTGTATATTTAGGATCGTTAGCTCTTCTTTTTTTTTGGATCACAGATCACCATAAAATAATAGTCATTTATTTAACCAAAGTGGTAGTCAATAGATTTTAAAACCAAAACCATTTACTATTTGATACAGGCGATTCAGTTTTCCAGTCAAAAAAACCTGAGAAAGATAGCATGAGAAAAATTATATCTTTTTTCTACTTTCTTTGTTTTGATATTTATTCAAAAGGTAAACACAAATATTTTACTATGTCATAGATAATATGTAAAATTTTTATTCAAAAGAAAATCAACTTTTACTTTTGTATTAGTGTATTAATAATATTGCAGCTAATTCTAATAAAATCTTTTTTTTTTTTTTTTTTTTTACAAAGGCTGGGTAGACACTTGGTTTTTGAGTAGAATCTCAAATCTCTGATGACATATATCTTTTTTTTTTTTATGAGAGAAAGAAAGAAAGAAAAGAAAAAGGGGGAGAGAGAACAGGATTCTTGCTCTATTGCCCGGGCTGGAATGCAATCTAAAAATAGGTATTAAAAACCTCTTTTATGCCGATAATTGTGCTTAACAACGGAGACAGGAAGGAATAAGGGAAGAAAATAACAAACAAACATCCAACCAATATTTCATTTAAGTCTGTGAAATGCTATGCAAATGTTGAAGAGTGACTTACTTCCAATTATGTAGTCACTTTCAAAATAGGTGTAATGTGAAACTGAGAAAAATGTATGTTCTGTGGACCTGGAGTGGAGAATTCTATAAATATTCACTAAGTTTACTTATTCCAGGTCTAAGTTCAAATCATAGATGTCCCTATTAATTTTCTATTTCATTGATCCATCGAATATTAACAATGTGGTGTCAAAATCTCCTGCTATTATTGTGCAGGAGTCCAGGTCTCTTTATAAGTCATTAAGAACTTGTCTTATGTATCTGGGTGCTCCTGTATCGGGTGCATATATATTTATAATCATTAACTCCTGTTGTTGCATTGATCCTTTTACCATTGTGTAATGTCCTTCTTTGTTTCTTTTAGTCTTTGTGACTATTAAAGTCTATTTTGTGAGAGACGAAAGTTACAACTCCTGTTTTTTTTTTCTTTTTTTTGCTCTCCATTTAATTGGTGAATCTTCCTCCATCCCTTTGTTTTGAGTCTTTGTATGTCGTTGCTTGTGAAATAGATCTGGATACAGCATATCGATGGGTTTTGACTTTTTATTCAATTCACCTGTCTGTGTCTTTAATTGGGGCATTTAATCCATTTAAATTTAGAATTAATATTAATATTTGTGAGTTTAATATTGTCATTTAATGATAGCTGGCTATTTTGCCCATTAGTTGATGTAGATTCTTCATTATAGAGATACTCTTTATGTCTTGGCAAGTTTTTGGGATGACTGATACTGGTTGTTCCTTTCTGTTTGTAGTACTTCTTTCAGAAGCTCTTGTAAAGCAGGCCTGGTGGTGATGAAATCTCTGAGTGCTTGCTTGTTCGTGAAAAATTTTCTTTTTCCTTTGCTTATAAAGCTTAGTTTGGTGGGATATGAGATTCTGGGTTGAAAATTCTTTTCTTTGAGGATATTGAATATTGACCCCCCACTCTCTTCTAGTTTGTAGGGTTTCTGCTGAGAGATCTGCTGTGAGTCTGATAGGCTTCCCTTTATAGGTAACGTGACCTTTCTCTCCAGCTGCCCTTAGAATTTTCTCCTTTATTTCAACCCTAGTGAATCTAGCGATTATGTGTCTTGGAGTTACTCTACTTGAGAAATATCTTTGTGGTGTTCTCTGGATTAGCTGGAGTTGAATATTGTCCTGCCTTACTAGATTAGGAAAGTTTTCCTGAAGAATATCCTGAAGAATATTTTCCAACTTGGATTCATTCTCTTCATGACATTCAGGTATACCTATCAATCGTTAATTAGGTCTTTTCACATAGTCCCATATTTCTTGGAGACTCTGCTCATTCCTTTTTACTCTTTCTTCTCTAATCTTGTCTTCTCATTTCATTTCGTTAAGTTGGTCTTCGACCTCTGATATCCTTTCTTCTGCTTGATCAATTCGACTGTTAAAACCTGTGCATACTTCACGGAGTTCTCGTATTGTATTCTTCAGTTCCATTAATTCACTTATATTCCTCTCTAAATTGTCTATTCTCATTAGGATTTCATCAAACCTTTTTTCAAGGTTCGTAGTTTCTTTACATTGGGCTAGAACATGTTCTTTTAGCTCACTAAAGTCCCTTATTATCCACTTTCTGAAGCCTAAATCTGTTAATGGAATGCACTCGTTCTCCATCAGGCCTTGTTCTCTTGTTGATGAGGAACTGTGATCACCTGTAGAAGGAGAGGCATTCTGATCTTGGGTATTCTCAGCCTTTTTACGCTGGTTTCTTCCCTTCATTGTGAGTTCATCCACCTGTCGTCTTTGAAATTGCCTACTTTCAAATTAGGTCTCTGAGTGGATGTCCAACTTGTTGATTCCCAGCGCCGAAATCTGAGCAACCCACTGCGCCGGCCAAAACAGCGACATCAAGATTCGTGGTGCTTTTCTGCCTGGGAATCTCCAGTCTGGCTTCCCTCTTGAGTCCCTTCTTCAATCAGGTAAATGGGTGACTCTGCCTTCCCAGAGCTCCAAATATCGATCAGTCCCGTTTACTCTGCACCAAGAACTGCCGTGCCGGGGCACTGGCAAAACCACAACGCCGGCCACAAGAGTCACCCTGGCGACCCGTGGGCCTCCTCCGCTGGGAATCTTCTGGTCTGTGGGTAACAAAAATTCGTCTGAAAGTGTGGCATCCTCTCATTCTATGCATTTTCTCTGGGAGCTACAATCCTGAGCTGCTAGTGATCAGCCATCTTGGATCTCTCTCTCCATTAGCTCTTCTTGTTGCATTGATCCTTTTACCATTATGTAATGTCCTTCTTTGCCTCTTTTGATCTTTGTTGCTTTAAAGCCTATTTTATCAGAGGCGAGAATTGCAACTACTGCTTTTTATTTATTTATTTATTTTTGCTCTCTAGTTGGTTGGTAAATCTGCCTCCATCCCTTTGTTTTGAGTCTCTGTGTATCGTTGCATGTGAGATGGGTCTGGATGCAGCATACCGATGGGTTTTGGCTTTTTATCCAGTTTGCCTGTCTGTGTCTTTTGATTGGAGGATGTAGTCGATTTAAATTTAGGATTAATAATAATATATGTGAGTTTAATACTGCCATTTGATGCTAGCTGGCTGTTTTGCCCATTAGTTGATGTAAATTCTTCATTATGTTGATGCTCTTTACTTTTTGATATATTTTTGGAAAGCTGATACTGGTTGTTCCTTTATATGTGTAGTGCTTCTTTCAGAAGTTCTTGTAAAGCAGCCTGGTGGTGGTGAAATCTCTAAGTAGTTGCTTGTTCACAAAAGATTTTATTTTTCCTTCACTTGTGAAGCTTAGTTTGGCTGGATATGAAATTCTGGGTTGAAAGTTCTTTTCTTTAAGGATGTTGAATATTGGCCCCCACTCTTTTCTGGCTTATAGGGTTTCTGCTAAGAGATCTGCTGTAAATCTGATAGGCTTCTATTTGTGGGTATCCTGACCTTTCTCTCTGGCTGCCCTCAGTATTTTCTCCTTCATTTCAACCCTAATGAATCTGATGATTATGTGCCTTGGGGTTGGTCTTCTTGAGGAATATCTTTGTGGTGTTCTCTGTATTACCTGGAGTTGAATATTGTCCTGCCTTAGTAGGTTGGGAAAGTTTTCCCGAATAATATCCTGAAGAGTATTTTCCAACTTGGATTCATTCTCTTCATCACATTCAGGTACACCTATCAAGCGTGAAGTCCATAAACCTTAACTTGTTCACCTGTGATTTGCCCGTTTTTTCTCAGCATTTTTTTCTCCTGGGTAGAAGAATTCAGCCTTCAGTTCAGTAGGAGGTGCCCACAGGTAAAAATCAGCTGTGGCTCCCAAGCCCCACCTCCAAAATTGAGGATTACAATTCAACATGAGATTTGGGTAGGGACACAGATCCAAACCATATCATTTTGCTTCTGGCTCCTCTCAAATCTCATGTCCTTCTCACATTGCAAAAGGCAATCATGGCTTCCCAACAATCTCCCAAAGCGTTAACTTATTTTAGCATTAACTTAAACATCCGAAGTCTATAGTCTCATCTGAGACAAGGTAAGTTCCTTCTGCCTCTGAGCCTGTAAAAGACAAAAACTAGCTACATCTCCAAGATATAATGAGAGTATAGGCAATGAGTAAATGCTATCATTCCAAAAGAGAAAAGTCAGCCAAAGGAAAGGGGCTACAGGCTCTACCCAAATCTGAAACCCAGCAGGGCAGTCATTACATCTTAAAGCTCCAAAATAATCTCCTTTGACTTCATGTCCTACATCCAGAGCATGTTGGTGCCAAGGGTGGGCTTCCAAAGCCTTGGACAGTCCACCCATGCTACTTTGCAGAGTTCAACCCCCACAGTGGCTCTCAGGGACTGGCATTAAGTTCCTATAGCTTTTCCATGTGCAGGTTGCAAGCTGCCAGTGGATCTACCATTTTGGGATCTAGAAGATGGTGACCCTCTTCTCAAAGTTCCACTAGGCAGTGCCCCAGTCAGGACTTTGTGTGGGTCCTCCAAACCAACATTTTTTTTCAATAGTACCCTAGTAGAGGTTCTCTCTGGGAGTGTTGCCTCTACAGCGGGCTTCTGCCTGGGCATACCAGCTTTTCCGTATATCCTCTGAAATCTAAGAAAAAGTTCCCAAGCATCAACTCTTGCATTCTGTGCATCTGCAGGCTTAAAACCAGTTGGAGGCCACAAAGGCTTATGTCTTTCACCCTCTGAAGCAGCAGCCCAAGC
Source organism: Aotus nancymaae (assembly GCF_030222135.1). Classification (NCBI taxonomy): domain Eukaryota; kingdom Metazoa; phylum Chordata; class Mammalia; order Primates; family Aotidae; genus Aotus; species Aotus nancymaae. Next base: position 56,600,859 of record NW_026988415.1, on the reverse strand, counting down.
TCTGCCTGGGGCCCTTTAAGACAAGACTGGAGCTGAAGCAGTAGGGATGCAGGAAGTAGTGTTCTGAGGCTGCATAGAGCAGTAGGTTCCTGGGCCTGGTCTACAAAATCTTTCTACACTCCTAGGCCTCTGGGCCTGTTATGAGACGAGCTCCTGAGAAGGTCTCTGAGGTGCCTTAGAGCCCTTTCCGCATTGTCTTGGGTATCAGTATTTGCCTTCCTTTTAGTCATAAAAATTCATGCAACTTACTTGAATTTCTCCTCAGAAAATTAATACTTCTTTTTAATCACATGACCAGGCTGAAAATTCTCCAAATATTTATTCTCTGCTTCCCTTTTAAATGTAAGTTCAGGGCATTTATTTGTTCACTTATATGAAGATAGGTTGCTAGAAGCAGCAAGTCCAAATTTTGAACAGTGCTTCTTAGAAATTTCCTCTTCCACATACCCTAAATAATGACTCTTGAGTTCAAAGTTCCACAGATTCCTAGCACAGAGCACAATGCCTCCAATTTTTATGCTAAAACATAACAAAAGTGTCACTTGCCCCAGTTACCAATATGTTTCTCATTTATATCTGGACCTCCTCAGCCTGAACTTCATTGGCCATATCACTATCAGCATTTTAAGGTCACAACAATTCAAAAACATCTAGCAAGTTCTAAACTGACCTTCATGTTCCTGTCTTCTTCTGAGTCCTCCAAACTATTCCAACCTCTGCCTATTACCCAGTTCCAAAGCTGCTTTCACATTTGTACGTATCTTTATGGCAATGCCCTGCTCCTCAGTACCAGTTTTCTATATTGGTCTTTTTTTGCTCTACTATAGAGAAATATCTGCACCTGGATAAGCTGTAAGAAAAAAGTTTAATTGACTCAACAGTTCTACAGGCTGTACAGGAAGCATAATTCTGGTATTGGCTCACCCACTGGGGAAGCCTCAGGAAACTTGTAATTATGTTAGATGGCAAAGGGGGAGACTAGAGTTCACATAGCTGAGAGAAGAAGAAAGTGGTGGAGAAGGTGCTTACACACTTTTAAATAACCAGATTATCATGAAAATTCTATTATGAAAACAAGAATAGCACCAAAAGAGAAAATCCACACCCATGATCCAATCACCTCCCACCAGACCACACGTCCAACATTGTGGATTACCATTAGACATGCAATTTTGGTGGGAACACAGATCTAAATTATTTCAAGTATGCTAATTTCTTTGCAGGGAGAAAGGTTGAAACCTCCTCAGCTCTTCTATCAATTCAGCAGGAAAGTGATCCACCTGTCTACCATGTTCCTCTAAGTGCTTTAGATATTCAGATCAGATAAGCACCTCGGTCCATCTGCAGGAACTCTGCTGTTCCATGTAGAGAGGAACTGGGACTTAATACCTTGTGAAACCCTAAGACTGGAGTGCCCTTCTCTCATGGAGAGGCCATCACCCAAAGAGATCCGGAAAGAATTTCTACAGGTGTACTCATGTTCAGTTCCAATAATAGAAGCCCCAGATATGTCTGAAGCAGTGGGTGATGGGGAGAAAAAAAAATCCCATTCTCCAAGTTTCTTCATAATCACCAGGGGTTCTTGGCTAATGGGGTAGAACCACAGTCTTTTCCCACTGATCCCAGAACTATGCCTGTGCCTCTGATGAAAGAAACTCCGCAAACAAAAAGGTTTCGGCTTCAATGTCTGCATTCCACCCATGGAATTTGTTTGTTTGTTTGTTTTTTTAGTCCCAAAGGGTGTTCCTTTAATGTGATGCACTTCCCCTTCCCCTAAGAGGGACAATCCCTGAGGGCCAATCTACCATGAATTCTGCTTCTCCTCTGAATCTAGCTACCCTGTGGTACTGCCACAACCCAAAATGGTGCTGGAGAATGTCTGCAAGGGATCCAGTGACATAAAGACACAAGGGCTGAAGATCTCTGAACAGAGCAATGTACCACAATGGGTACACACACAGTATGGCACCTGCTACTACAGTTCCTATCCAGAGGGAAAAGGAAGGGACTTTATGTGAGCAAAATAATGCCCTAGAGAAGTCTGCAAATTGCAGTCAATTCAAGTATTGGACTAGCAAGGGCAAATGAACTCTCCTTGAGTTTGGACACCACTAGTCTGCTTCAAGAGTGGGAGAGGCTGAGAGCACTCCTACCTACATTTTCCACAAAATACTAAGTCTCTCAGGCAGAGGTTGTAGTGAGCTGAGATTGTGCCAGTGCACTCCAGCCTGGGCAACAAGAGTGAAAGTCTGTTTAAAAAAAAAGAAAAGAATAGCTTTGGCTATTCTGGGTCTTTTGTGGTTACATATAAAGTTAAAATTAAAAAAATGATCTGAAGAATATCATTGGTATTTTGATAGTGATTGCAGTAAATTCATAGATTGCTTTGAGTAGTATGGACATTTTGACTATATGAATTCCTTCCACCCATGAATATAAAATACCTTTTTTATTTTTTGGTGTCCTCATTAATTTCTTTCATTAGCGTTTTATAGTTTTCAATACACAGATCTTTTGCCTCATTGTTTAAGTTAATTCCTAGGTATTTAATATTATGTGTGGCTATTTGAAGTGGGAGCAATTCTTTAATGATTTTTCACTTTGTTCACTGCTGGCATAGAAAAACGTTATTGATTTTTGTGTGTTGATTTTACATCCTGCAACTTTAAGAAATTTGTATATCAGTTCTAAACAGTTTCTTTTGGTGAAATCTTTAGGTTTTATTTTTTCAAATACAAGATTATATCATTTGCAAATAAGTTTAATTTTACTTCTTCCCTTCCTTTCTCTTGTCTGATTGCTCCAGCTTAGACTTTCAGTAATATATTGTAATTCAGTGATGAAAGTTAATATCCTTGTCTTGTTCCAAATCTTAGATGAAAGGCTTTCAGTTTTCCCCATTTTGTATGAAACTAGCTGTGAGTTTGTCATGTATAGCTTTTATTAAGTTGAAGTGTCCTCCTTCTACCCCAGCTTTATGAGGGTTTTTATATGAAAGGATATTGAATTTTATCCAATGCTTTTTCAGCATGAATTGAAATGATCATATGTTTTTTGTTCTTTCTGTTTATATAATGTATCACATTGATTGATTTGCATATGTTGAACCATGCTTGCACCTGAGAGATAAATCTCACTTGGTTGTGATTAATAATATTTTTAGCATATTATTGGTTTCAGTTTGCAAATATTTTATTTTTTGAGGAGTTATACATGTACATTCACCAGGAATATTGGCCTGTAAGTATTTTTTTTTTTTAATGTATCTTTGGTTTCGTTATCAGGGTAATACTACACTTCTAGAATGAGTTTGGAAGTATTTTCTTCTCTAATTTTCAGAATGCTTAGAGTTGGATTGGCATTAGTGCTTCTTCAAATGTTTGGTAGAATTCAGCATATAGCCATTGGGTACTAGGGTTTTCTTCAATGGGAGCCTTTTTTAGAACAGCTTTCATCTCATCACTTGCTATTTGTGTGTTGGTATTTGGGATTGATTCATGTTTCAATCTTCATTGGTAGTATGTGTCTAGGAATTTGTCCATTTCTTCTAGATTTTCCAATTTATTTGCATATATTTGCTAATGGCAGCCACTAGTAATCTTTCTAATTTATGAAGCATCAGTTGCAACGTCTTCTGTTTCATCTCCAATTTTATTTACTTGAATCTTCTCTTTCTTTTTAGTCTAGCTAAAGATTGGTCAATTTTGTTTAACTTTTCAAAAAAAAAAAACAACTTTTTATTTCTTTTATTTTTTGTATTGCTTTCTTCACTTGAAATTCAATTATCACTGCTCTGATCTTCATCCTTAGGTTATTTATTTGATTTTTTATGCCTACATTTATAGCTATAAAATTCCTTCTTGGTACTATATTGCTGTATCTTATAGGTTTTGGTATGTTGCATTTTCATTATCATGTGTTTAAAAAACAATTTTTAGTTTCCTTCTTAATTTCTTCATTGATCCACTGATTATTCAGGAGCATATTCTTTAATTTTAATGTATTTCTATTATTTCCAAAATTCCTCTTGCTATTGATTCCTAGTTTTAGTCTAGTGTGGTCACAGAAGGTAATTGACATTATTATTGCCATTATTATTCTTATTACTGTTTTAAGACTTGTTTGGCTAGATGTGGTGGCTCACATCTGTAATCCTAACATGTTGGGAAGCCAAGGCAGGTGCCTCTATTGAGCTCAGGAGTTTGAGAACAGCCCGGGAAACATGGCAAAACTTCATCTCTACAAAAAAAAAGAAAAATTAGCCAGGCATGGTGGCACATGCCTGTAGTCCCAACTACTTGGTGGTGCTGAGGCAGGAGGATCATTTGAACCTGGGAATTTGAGGCTGCAGTAAGGTGAGGTTGTACCACTGCACTCTGGCCTGGGTGACAAAGTGAGATCCTGTTTAAAAAACAACAAAAACAACAAGAACAAACTTATTATTTAACCTAAGATATGGTTTATTCTTGAGAACTATTTATGTGCTGAGAAGCAAAATGTGTATTTTTCAGCTGTTGGATAAAATGTTCTATCTACTAGGTCTATTTGGTTTACAGATTAAATTTGGTTTTTCTTTGTTAATTTTCTGTCTGGAAGATCTGTCCAATGCTAAAACTAGGGTGTTGATGTCTTTAGCTATTATTCTACTGGAGTCTATCTCTCTTTAGCTCTAACAGTATTTGCTTTACATATCTAGTTGCTCCAGTGTTGGGTGCATATATATTTAAGATTGTTATGTTTTCTTGCTGATTTTATCTTTTACCTATTATATAGTGACCTTCTTTGTCTTTTCTTTTGGCTTTTGTCTTACAACCTATTTTTTCTTTTGCAAGCATAGCTATTCTTGCTATTTTGTAGTTTTCATTAGCATAGAATATCTTTTGTCATCCCTTATTTTTAGACTTTTTTTTTTTAACCAAATAGTGAGTCAATTTCCTCTGAGTCCTCTGCCCTTACTAAGCCCAATCCTGAGCTTTCTACTTTGTCCTTATAGAACTCAGTTTTAGCAGAAATTTGGTAAATTAGTTTAGCAAAAATCACCCACTTTTGCTACCTGAGCACCCTTCAAATCTTACCACCCTGGCTTGCCTTCAACAATAATTCTATCTAAGGTCTAAGAAAGCTTTGCCCAATAAAAGTCACACAGATTTTAACCTGTGTCTCCTTTTAAGAGTTTTATAATTTCAGTTCTTACATTTACATTTACATGTTTGATCCATTTTGTTTTCAATTTTGTTAATGCTGTGGTGAAGTTTCCAACTCTATGCTTTTGCATTGGATATCCCGCCGTCCCAGCACCATGGGACAAGACTGTTTCCAATTGATGAACTTGATATCCTTGTCAAACGTGAACTGACTCTTTTCTGTAGGTGACAGCTAAATAAAACTGAATTGAACATAAATGTATGAGGTTATTCCTGGTCTCTCAATTATATTTATTTGCTAAATGTGTATATGCTTTCAACAGTACCACACAGTCTAACAGATTTCAAAATCAAGAGATGTGAGCCCTATTACTTCATTTTTGTTTTGATTGCTTTTGATTATTCTGTGATCCTCGAAAAATGTATATGGATTTTGGGATCAGCTTGTTCCCTTGTGAGAGAAAAAAGAGCAGTTAGGATAGGGATTGCATTGAGTCTATATAGCAATTTGTGTAATATTGCCATTGTAACAATATTAAATTTTCCAGTCCATGAAATTGATATATATTTATTTACATCTTTAGTTTGGTACAAGAATGTTTATACTTTTCAACGGAAAAGGCTTACACTTCCTTGGTAATGTATTAATAGATATCTTATTCCTTGACTTCTACTCTAAATGGATTTACTTAGTTTTACTGTTAGATATTTAATTACTAGTTTATAGACATACAAGTAATTTTTGTATATTAATCTTGTACTCCAAAACTTTGCTAAATTAACTCATTTATTAGCCCTAATTCTTAATTTGTTTTCTGGTAGTAGATTCTGTACGATTTTCTGTATACAAGATTATGTCATATACAAAAAGAGATACATTTTCTTCTTTCTCTCAAATCTAGATGTTTGTATTTATTTATCTTGAATAATTACCCTAACTAAGATCTCCAGAACAATGTTGAACACAAGCATGGAGAGAGGACATTCTTGTCTTGTTCCCAACATTAAAATTATAGCTTTTAGGTTTTCACAATTTACTATATTAGCTGTGGCTTTTCTAAAATGTTATTTATCAAATTGACATATGTCTCTTATTTCTGGGTTGTTGATAATTTTTATGAGGAAAGGGAGTATTGGCTTTAATCAAATGTTTTTCTCTGCATCTATTGAGAAAATAATTTGTTTACATGATTGTATTGATAGGATGTATTTCATTGATTCGGTTTTTATATTTTGAACGAGGTTTGCATTTCTGAAATAAATCCCAGTTAGTCATGATGTATGATTCTTTTGATAAACTACTGAATATTGATAGCCATACCTTCATGAAGATTTTTGCATCTATGTTGATAAGTTAAATTGGTTTGTAGTTTTATTTTGATGTCTTTGTCTAGCATTGTTATCAGGGTAATGCTGACTTCATAGAGTTAGTTTCTATGTGTTCCCTTCTCTTCTCGTATTTGGAAGAGTTTGAGAAGCAATAATAATTCTTTTTTGCTTTTGGTGGAATTCCCCTGTGAAACTGTCTGGTCTTGGAGTTTTCTCTATAGGAAGTTTTTAAATTACTAGTGCAATCTCTTTACTTCTTATCGGTCAATTCATATTTTCTTCTTCTCATTGAGTTAGTTTTGATTGTATGTTTTAAATAATTTGTTTATTTCTTCTAAGTTATATAATGTGTTGTTATGCAGCTATTTGCAGTATGCCCTAATAATCCTTTTGGTTTTGTAAGGTCAGCACTAATATCTCCTCTTTCATTACTGTTCTTAGTAATTTAATTCTTCTTCTTCTCCTTTGTCATCAGTCTAGGTAAAGTGTCTTAATTTTGTTTATATTTTCAAAGAACCAACCAAACTTTTGGTTTTATTAATCTTCTATGTTTTTCTCTTCTCTATCACATTTATTTTAATTCTAATTTTTATTATTCCCTTTTTATGCTTGCTTTGGATTTAGTGGTTCTTCTGGATTCTTAGGGTGATAGGTTAGATTATCGATTTGAGAAACTCTTTGTTTTTTTAATACATATGTTTACAATTGTAACTTTTTTTTTTTTTTTTTTGAAACAGGGTCTTACTCTGTCACCTAGGCTGGAGTGCAATGGTGTGATCATAGCTTATTGTAGCCTCAAATCTCTGGGACCCAGCATCCTCCCACCATTCCTCCTCAGCCTACTGAGTAGCTGGGACTACAAGTGCATGCCATTATGCCTGGCTAATTTTTAATTTTTTAAAACTAGATCACACAATATTTCCCACACTAGTCTCAAACTTCTGGCATTAAGTGATGCTTCTGCCTTAGCCTCCCATGTAGCTGGAGTTGTAGGCATTAGCCACTACACTCACAATGATAACTTTTCATTTACACATTGCTTTTGCTGGATTGCATAAATTTGGTATGTTGTGTTTTCACTTTCATGCTCCTCAAGGATGTTTTATGACTTCACTTTTATCCATTGGTAAAACCAACCTGAAATACATATGTATAATTTATCTTCACAAATCATTGATAAGAATTATTCATATGATCCTGCAAGGAGGTATAACTACAAGGAGGCTGAGAAACATAGGTGAACACATGTTATATTTGACTTCACTACAGCACACAATCTTTTTTTTTTCAAATCCTAATCTACTCAGGGAAAACGGTGTAAGTGCAATTTTTAATATCTAAAGATTCACAAACCCAGAATGACCTTCTACTTTCTTGTTCATCTAATTTCATGTTAGAAATATTTCACTGTATATTCTCTTTTAGAAATATTCCACTGTATACTCTCTTTCTACTTGCTTATGATATTTTAGGGTTCTTTTCTATACAATTGCCTTCTATATATGTCCATGTATGGCATGTATAAGTGTGTGCACATCTATCATACATATGCATACTGCTTTTCAAATAAGAACAAAATAAATATCAATCAAAAAAGAAAAAGCTTCAGAAAGTAACTAAAACAAGAAAAGTAAAGAAATAAAAGTGGCCCATAAGTAAATAAAAAATGTTCAAAATCAATAGTAAGAAAAAATGTAAAATAAAATTATATGCTATGTTTCCTTGATAAAATTGCCTTTAACTTGGCCTTGATCTGATCATCCTTGGCCCATGCCAGCTAATCTCCATTCTAAATATTGAGAAGAATTTGGAATATTACCTCTAGAGTACTTGGATCTTCCTATGCAAATGGTGTAATTCTTCCTTTAGATCTCTGAATGATAAGAAGTGAAGCCATCTTTGTAAAGTCAAACAAAAGATGTGATTATTTCATTTCCCAGGGATGAAATTATTTTTGAATTAACTTACATAACTATGATGAGCACAAAGCAAGTTTGCTCCATCACTAACTTTTGTTCCAACTTTTCCTTATGTTTTAGAAAAAAAACGTTCTGAAAAGCTGAGCATGGTGACACATGTCTGTAATCCCAGCACTTGGAAAGGCTGAGGCAAGAAAATTGCTTGAAGCCAAGAGTTCAAGACCAGCCTGGGAAACACAGCAAGACCTCATCTCTATAAAAAGTCAAAAATAAAAAATTAGCTGGATGTGTTGGCACGCACCTGTAATGCTAGCTACTTGGGAGGTAGAGGCAGGATGATCATTTGAGCCCAGGAATTTAAGACTGCAGTGAGCCATGACTACCCCACTGCACTCCAGCCTGAGTGACCAAGTGAGACCCTTTTTTCCCCAAAACATATTCTGATAAGTAAAATATATTTAGTTGTTTTTCTTCCTTTTTTTCATCTCTATTTTCGTTGTTGGTGATTTTTTGAAACTTTGTTAATTAAAAGCATCCATATAAAATAAGATTGAAGTCAGACTTTTATTGAAATAAATTTAATTAATTTACATATTTATTTTATTTATGAAATAAGGCTTTGAAATTCAAAATAAAAGACCAGAAAACCAGGGAACTGTGTTTATAATACAGCAATAAACTTTTAGGGAAAAATACAGAAATTGGACACCATTCGGGATCTCTGAGAGATTAGCAGATAGTCAAATAGATTGGAAGATGAGAAGGAGCAAAGGTTTGATTTGAGAGAATTCATAGGATTGCATGAAAATAAACTAGAACTAAAAACTGAGAGCAAAGAAACAGGGATTACTTTTGACAGAAGATTTCTAGTAACTTTATTTCCTGTACTTTTGAATTGTGAAAGAGTCTAATCAATGTCTGGATGCCATGCTAATGCCTGGAGAAAATAGAAGGGAACCTGGCAAACAAAACCTTTAGCCCACTTCTGAACATACACACGTACTGTGTGAGGAAAGACTCTGTTAGTTCCTGGTTTTCTGTTATATATTTCTATAATTTAGGCATTCTTTCATGAACAGCAGCTTTAAAATCCAGTGTGGCTGCCACCTATGGTCTTAGTGAGGTCCATTTACAAGTTTGGTAGTTTATTTTATTCATGTAGATTACAATGTGAAATACAGTATCCTAAAGCTGTGCAGTACACAGTCTGTACATCCAAATGTGAGGGCCCTGGAAACTCTCCAGTCCTGGAGTCATCTCAGAATTTCATCCAAAGTAACTCATATTTAAAGTTCCTTATAAATGGCCCAAAATAATGGTAAACTCCTCAAAACACAGTAAAGTAGAGGGATGGTTGATACCAAGATAACTATAAAAAAAAGTCCTAGCACTGGTACTTTATTGGCAAAAGTACTTATATATGTACATCTGTATCTGTAGCTACATCTAGAAATTTATCTGTACATAGTATATTATCAATATCAATATATTATTCACAATTGATCACATCTGGTTATTCAAAATCAATTTGAAATGCATTTGTACTAATCTGTTGATGATATGCATACAAATTAAGGCTGCAAAAGTCCCCTCATATATAATTGAAATCTCCTTTCTCTTCTTCAGAATATCTGACAACTCTTAAACACAAAGTTTCTAAATAGTTCCTGGAATATTACTATGAGGCAGGTTTGTTTGTTTTAAAAGTGATGATAAATTAGAATAATTAGCAGCTGTAATGCATTTTGAGATTTCTATATATTTGTTTTAAGTTTATATGTGTGTCTACTTGGAAACTAAGTGGTTATTTGTAGGCTAATGTACCATCAGTAAGATATTTATTTAAATATAAACTTACAAATAAGACAAGATGCTTTTTGTGCCAGTGGATGTGGATGTTGATGTTTAAGTGAAATTGCTTTCAAAATTCAGAATTTATTTTGATGAGAATGATTTTGACATTAGTTTCCTCACAGATTTAAGAAAGAAAGGTAGTGAACAGAACTGAAAGCAGCGGATATAATAACTTAACATTCAATATATAAAGCTCTATAACTGATAACTGAAGTATACAAGGGGTCTACTATTTTAAAATATATATATATATATATATATGTATGATTTTTTTGAGACAGGGTCTCATTCTGTCACCTAGGCTGGAGTGCAGTGGCACAATCACTGGCCATTGCAGCCTTAGCCTCCCAGGCTCAAACAATCCTCCCACCTCAGTCTCCAAAGTAATTGGGGACTACAGACACACACCACATGCACAACTAATTTTTACTTTTATTTTCTGTAGAGATTAGGGTCTGTTGCCCAGGCTTATCTCAAACTCCAGGGCTCAAACAATGCTTCCACCCTGGCCTCCTAATGTGTTGGGATTATAGACGTGAGCCACTGAGCCCAGTCATTTCTTTATCTATAGAAATCAATCACTGGCCCGCCATTGTTTTGTCAAATGATTACCTGATCTCTTAATCAGCTTTGAATGTTTCATTGTTCCGGAATTTGATTGAAATTAAGGAAATACTTCAAATTGTCCTACTTTTAGGTTTCTAAGAAGAAAAGTGTTTGTAGAGAATACTTCGTTGCAACAAAAATGAATGAATTCTCGGTGTAGTTATTATCCCACATATTTGTAGAAGCTGTTTAAAAGAAAAACCAATGTATGTTTTTATTTTGTTTACCTTTAGAAACTGATGATATAAAAATAGTAAATAAATATCTATAAGCCTAAAGGTTTATTTGATTTACAAATAGTAATGAAGACTCTCCCCTTTGTCTACTTGTTCATACACAAAGTTTAAAATAAGTATTTTAAATTTACAAGTAGTTATTATTTTACTAAATACATAGAGATTTGCTACATCATAATTCAGTTATCAGTAATAATTTAACTAACAATGATCCATTTTAAGATTTAGAGAAAATTGAAAATAATACAATGTGGCATGCTTTTATTGCCATAGTATCTTGTTGGAAATCTGGCTTGCCAGAGTGCCATGTTGAGAAAAATGTTGAATGTAATTAAATAAACATTTTAGCCAACCAAGTGGAGTACATACAGAAATGTTTAACATTCCATGAGCTGGTCTGTAACAGATGCTTTACAAAATTAAGTGTTTGAAGACATTTCAAAATTCATGAAACACTGTATGTAAGCTTTTCACTAAATCTGAAATTTGATGATGTCAAGGCTTCGTCAATAAAATTAGTTTGGTACAAACATTAGAACGGTTTTTGTTTACCATAGAACAATGAAGATTAACAGTTTTTTAATTAGCATTCAAAACTTATGTCCAACATTAATTGTTCCTTTTGGAAATAACTTTCTTTAGACCTTTTAGAGAGCATGAGGAAGAGAGTGCATATTACTCCTTAAATCTGAATAAAAAAATTCTTGCTGCATTTAATATGAGAATCTATCCTGCAGCAAATATTTTAAAGCAAATAAGTTAACAAGACTTAGAATAATGATTCTAAAGAGTCTGTTTACTTATACCAATGCTCTCCAATATATCTACTTAATCATAGCTGTATTTTACACCATAGCATGCAGTAATTATGCTCTCAGATAAGAACATTTCAGTGACAAACATCCAAACATCCAAATATTCAATAGATATTTGGAAATAATTAAAGATCCATTATATGACAAGCATTTATATAAAGGAAAAAGCTGAAATAGTTTAGAATTATTGAGTTATATTTTGTTGCCTTTGGGAGCTGTCACTTTATACAGTTAGGCAGTTGATCTTTTCTTCATGATAATTTTTCTTTTCCAAAAATCTTGGTTCTTTAAGTAATGAAAGAAATGTAATGTCCATATCTACCACATTGTCAAGAAAGTTGCCAACACGTAGAAAAATCACTTAATTAAGTTTTACTTCCATTCGATCACACTTTGCACCTTGCCTACTCTGTTGAAAAGATAATTATGAAGACTGAGCAGGTAAACTGAACAGCAGAACTAGAAGAAGCATGAGACCAGAGGACTGAAGAGTCTGACAGTTGCCTAATCAGTTCCTAAATAAACAAGCATTAATCACAGTATTTCAAATATTTGAAGCTTCATCAAATGTTCAGTTGAAATGAGATAAAAATAGACGTGCAGTAAGGCTACTGAAAATAAAAATGTGTTTAATGTCAAGAATGAAGAAAAGGGAAAATTGGAAAAAATGTGTGCACTTAGTTCAGGTTATATAAACTCTATATCTACATAAGATGTGGAAAAATAGTCACTTTTATTTATTCATTTTAACCAATAATTCTACCCATGCTTATTAATAATTAATATATGTGGATTAGAATTGATGAAAACTATGTGAAGTGAGAGCCAGATGGGTCAATCCTAATTAACCTGGCAGCCATTTAAAATAAACTATAATAGTATTCTCAAACTTTAGTGTGTTGATTGCTTTTGCAATAAAATGACCACATAAAGCTTATTCTGAGTTATAGGGAAAAGCCATAAGAGATGTTAGCTGTTTTGTTAGGGTAGCTCTCATGTGGAAACAATTGTAAGATGCTTGGCTTCTGTGAACCCGTTATGCTGAAGTGCCCACGAAGAAAGACTACAGAGATTAAAAAAAATAAGAAGGTGCTGGAGGGACATCAGCTGTTTTATCCTCCAGCTGTTGTCAGCCCTTGTGTCTCACATGTAAGTGATGACCCCAGCCCCAGCTACCACTTCACTGCAAACTTGGGAGAGAATGTGCAACCAAGCCGCTTCTAAATATCTGATTCACAGAAATTCAGGAATAATAAATATTGTTTTAAGCCACTAAGTTTTGGCATGGTTTTTATGCAATCATAGTAACTGACACCTTGTCTTACAACTCTTTTGAATTAGGTAGAAACTAGACTTTAATTATAATGATGAACAAACTGAATCCTAAAAAGGATAAATCATTTGATCAATGCCATACAATTAGTCTTTAGCAGAGCTGAAATTGTAATCCAGGTTTCCTTGACTCTAATGCAAATGTTCTTTCTAGTATAATACAGTGTCTTCTTCTTCTTCTTCTTCTTTTTTTTTAATTATACTTTAAGTTCTGTAGTACATGTGCAGATCTTGCCATGGTGGTTGGCTGCCTTCATCCCCCCATCACCTACATTAGGTATTTCTCCTAATGTTGTTTCTCTCCAATCTCCACACCCACTCCTATCGCTTCCCTAGCCCCCAACCCTCAATAGACCCCAGTGTGTGATGTTTCCCTCCCTGTGACCATGTGTTCTCATTGTTCAACACCCACTTATCAATGAGAACATGTGGTGTTTGTTTTTCTGTTCTTTTGTCAGTTTGCTGAGAATAAGGGTTTCCAGATTCATCCATGTCCCTGCAAAGGACATGAACTCATTCTTTTTTATGACTGCATAGTATTCCATGGTGTATGTGTGCCACATTTTCTTTATCCGGTCTATCCTTGATGGGCATTTGGGTTGGTTCCAAGTCTCTGTTATTGTAAACAGTGCCACAATGAACATATGTGTGCATATGTCTTTATAATAGAATAATTTATAATCATTTGGGTATATATTCAGTAATGGGATTGCTGGGTCAAATGGTATCTCTAGTTCTAGATCCTTGAGGAATCACCACGTTGTCTTCTACAATGGTTGAACTAATTTACACTCCCACCAACAGTGTAAAAGCTTTCCTACTTCTCCACATTCTCTCCAGCATCTGTTGTCTCAAGATTTTTTAATGATCATTATTCTAACTGGCATTAGATGGTGTCTCAATGTGGTTTTGATTTGCATTTCTCTAATGACCATGATGATGAGCATTTTTTCATGTTTGTTGGCCACATGAATGTATTCTATTGAAAAGTGCCTGTTCATATCCTTTGCCCAATTTTTGATGGGGTTGTTTTCTTCTTGTAAATTTGTCTTGGTTCTTTATAGATCCTGGATATTAACCCTTTGTTAGATGTGTAGCTTGCAAAAATTTTTTCCCATTCTGTTATCTACCAGTTCATTCTAATGATTGTTTTCTTCTTTTTTTTTTTTTCTGTGCAGAAGCTCTTAAGTTTAATTAGATCCCATTTGTCTATTTCGGCTTTTGTTGCCAATGCTTTTGGCCTCATGAAGTCCTTGCCTATGCCTATGTCCTGAATGGTATTGCCTAGGTTTTCTTCTAGGGTTTTTATGGTGTTAGTCTTATGGTTAAATCTTTAATCCATCTGGACTTAATTCTTGTATAAGGTATAAGGAATGGGTCCAGTTTCAGCTTTCTGCACATAGCCAGTTTTCCCAACACCATTTATTATACAGGGAATCCTTTCCACATTGCTTATTTTTGTCAGGTTTGTCAAGATCAGATTGTTGTAGACGTGTGGCATTACTTCTGAGGCCTCTGTTCTGTTCCATTTGTACCATTCTGTTTTTATTACTGTAGCCTTATAGTATAGTTTAAAGTCAGGTATAATGATGCTTCCAGCTTTGTTCTTTTTGCTTAGGATTGTCTCGGCTATGCTGGCTCTTTTTTGGTTACATATGAAGTTTAAGGAGTTTTATTCCAGTTCTGTGAGGAAGGTCAATGGTAGCATGATGGGGATAGCATTGAATCTATAAATTACTTGGGCAGTATGGCCATTTTCACAATATTGATTCTTCCCACCCATGAGCATGGAATGTTTTTCCATCTGTTTGTGTCTTCTCTTATTTCATTGAACAGTGGTTTACAGTTCTACTTGCAGAGGTCCTTCACATCCTTTGTTAGTTGTATTCCTAGGTATTTTAGGAATTGTGAATGGGAGCAATTCTTCTTTGTAGCAATTGTGAATGGGAGTTCACTCATGATTTGGCTCTCTGTCTGTTATTGGTGTATAGGAATGCTTGCAATTTTTGCACATTGGTTTTGTATAATGAGACTTTGCTGAAGTTGCTTATCATCTTAAGGAGATTTTGGGCTGGGATGATGGGGTCTTCTAAATATGCAATCATGTCTTCTGCAAATAGAGACAATTCGACTTCCTTTTTTCCTAATTGAATACCATTTATTTGTTTTTCTTGCCTGATTGCTCTGGCTAGAACTTCCAATACTATGTTGAATAGGAATGGTGAGAGAGGTCACCCTTGTCCACAGCCAGTTTTTAAAGGGAACGCTTCCAGTTTTTGCTCATTAAGTGTGATATTGGCTGTAGGTAAACAAATTCAAAATTAAAAGAACTAAATGACACTGTCTTCTTCCTAGTAGAACATGCTGCTCTTCATATTTCCTTAACTCCTCACTGATATTCCATGCTCACTAGCTTTCCATTAATATACAGAAATAATAATCAATATTTCCTTAAAAACAACACTGCATGGTGCATTTTTTAATCTACTTCTGCACAATAAATTATCATAGAATGGTAATTAAAAACAGCAAAAAGTTATCTATGTCTCCTATCATTTCTATGGAACAAGAATTCAGGAGTGGCTTGGTACGGGGGTTCTGGCATGAGGTCTCTCATAAGTTTGCAAGCTCCTGTTGGCTGGAGATGCTGTCATCTAAATGCATGACTGAAGCAAAAGTGTATTAGTCAATTCTCACTCTGCTGATAAAGACATAACTGAGATGTATAATTTATAAATGAAAGAGGTCTAATTGATTCACCATTCCACAAGGCTGGGGAGGCCTCAGGAAAATTACAATTATGGCAGAATGGGAAGCAAACACTTCCTTATTTACATGGCAGCAGGGAGAACAAGTGCTGAGCAAAGGGAGAAAAGCCCCTTATAAAATCACCAGATCCTGAAGGAGAACTCACTATTATGAGAACAGCATGGCACAACTGCCCCCATGAATCAATTACTTCTCACCGGATCCTGTCCACAACACATGGGAATTATGAGATTACAATTCAAGGTGAGACTTGGGTGGGGAGACAAAGCCAAACCATGTCATTCTGCCCTGGCCCTTCTAAAATCTTGTCTTTATCACATTTCAAGACACAATTATGCCTACACAACAGTTCCCCAGAGTCTTAACTCATTTTAGCATTAACCCCAAAGCCTAAATTTAAAGTCTAATCTGAGACAAGGTAAGTCCCTTTCACTTATGAGCTTGTAAAATCAAAAGCAAGTTAGTTACTTCCTGGATACAATGGAGGTACCCGCATTGGATAAATAACTTGTTTCAAATGGGAGACATTGATCAGAACAAAAGGACTACAGGATTCATGCAAGTCTGAATTCCAATAGGGCAGTTATTACATCTTAAAGTTTCTAAATGATCTCCTTTGACTCTGTGCATCACATCCAGTTCCTTTTGATGAAAGAAGTGAGTTCCCACAACCTTGGGCAGCTTCGAGCCTGTGACATTCAAAGTTAAGAGCAGACATGTTCATACTTACAATGGTAAGAATTAGGATTCTGAGGCTATTGAAAAACACCCCTCTGTGGAGTCCTGAACTATGAAATTAAATCATGGATATTGAATGAACTATCTAGTTTATTATCAAGAGAAGGATCTGTTCTCTGATGAAACGTTCACTTATTCCCTAGCCTGTTTCCTTGCTGACTTTTGATTTCTGACAAAGTCTGTTAGGTCAGGGAGGGCTAAATTGAAATAGTGAAGCTGCCCTGCCTTCCCCCATTTCCTGTGAGAATAAATCAAGTTGGACTTTCAATCCCCTCTCCGGGATATCTCACTAAAGCTGGCTTTTTTTTTTTTTTTTTTTTTGCCTTCAAACTATTTGCAATCTCAGATTTGTTCTGTTTATAGCAAAAATCACTCAACAAAAAGCTGATAGTTCGACTACATCCTTATGTTTTCCTTGTACAAATGTCTTGATAAAGTAGTTTGATTATTGAATGCAAGTGTCCCCAGAGTGGGCTGATCTTCTCACTAGATACTTATTGGATGATATAGATCTATTCTGAAAAAAGCAATTCAGGATTATGGCCCAATAATTTCCCTAGGCTTGACATTTTTTGTTTTTTTTATAATTGTAACCCCAGGTCAGGTTGACTGGGAAGGGAGCGGGCATATTCAGACTTTAGTTTTATGGAAATGTACTTCCGTAAAATGGCTTTTGTTTCTCTTTCACCAGAATGTTCTGAACAAAAGATCTAAAAGTAGAAGATGACTTGTTGTAGTGGAGCGAGCATAGAAAGTCAACACCAAGACAAAGGTATGCCAAATTGCAGGGTCTTTATTGCCGGTGGCCACAGAGGACTAGCATCTCTCCAACCCGAGGCCCTGAAAGGAGGGTGTCAAGACCTTTTATACCCGTAAAACCACCTCGGGGGTGGGGGTGAGGGGTTTCAGACATTCCGAGGGCTAGTGTATTCTGTAAATCACCTCCTTGGCGGAGATGAGGGTGAGGGGCTCTGGACATTCCGAGGGCCAGGGGACTTTGGACATACCGATTGTTACTTAAGTGGTTCACAGAAGTCAAGATAAACATTAGTTTACACATTGTCTGGGTAGGGTGGAAATCACAGACCTTAATTACTTATTACAAGTCGCAGGGGCCAAGATGGCGTGGGTTTGGACTGCTTGCCTGTCACATTAGGGGTTACAGAGAGCAGTTTCAACAGAAAGCCAAGGTATGGTTGAGGTATGCAGTTTTATGGGGCTTTTACCATGTCACAGACTGGTAACAAAAAACTATAAAGTTAGAGTTAAAGAAATGGGGCACTCAGGTTTTTTAACAATGGAGGAAAGCAAAAACCATGCCATTGGGGAAGGGTAAACTTAAACCTCTAAGAAGTGTAGAGGAAAAGGGACATTCATAAGCTCTGTCTTTTACAAAGCGTCCCTGGAGCACTGGTCTACACTGTTTTGCCGACTGGCTGCCCTGGTTGGAAGGAGTTCTTTTAAACTACTTTCCATGCCGTTGTGAGGGCTTTGAATTCAGGCTACCTGCTGAGCCAACCATCCTTGGCAAGAGAGCTGGGGATGACTTCAGCTTCTACTTTTCAACACAAGGCACCTACAGATGTCATCCATATCTCATGGAACAGATACATTGGTGTCGTGGATAAGCAGCATTGCCGAAAACGTACTGCCTTCAAGGGGTCCCTCAGAATCACAGACTGAATTGAACTAAAATATTGTGCCTCAACTGCCACAGTGTGGGGGTTTCTAAAATTTACGAACCAATGGAAGTTGTGAGACTAGATTGGAGGCTTTCTCTATTTGTGCTGCCTTACATGTATGTCTTACACAGGGGCATCCAACAGTTGTAAATTCTTTATCTCCAGGAAGACCATAAGAGACTTCTGGAATTGTGCTTCTTGTGTCCTCTGTGTACAAAGCGTATGTTATCTCTCTCTAGTCCTGACTGATACCTAGGGACAGATAGCAGCACATTAAAGTGTTCAGAGATATATTCTGTAGAATTTTTTTTCTACAACAGGACTGCTTCCACTAGAAGGGTGGTATTAAAGGTGTCCTGGATTTTATTGCAAATGATTCATGACCCCTCCTTAGTCTCGAAGGCATTTAATAGGCAGCTTCATCTCACTGACCAGCGTTGTATAAATAAAATTTAGTATAGATCTCTTCCTTGCAGATCAAAGTGAAGTCTGAGGAAATTATTAATACTTCTGTTGTACCTTGTGTATATGTTTCTGGCTAGTTGAGCCAAGTTAATATATAGACACTTAAGTGGGAAACCACAGGGCTTTCTAAGATAAACCTTTATCGTTAATGAGATTTGTTTGATGAAACCCGAGATCCTTGGAGGGTGTGGCTAAGACCAGTAGTGCAGATTTGATCTCATCTTACCCTTGGAATCCTGGCAATAGTTGAATAACTGTTGTTTACAACAAACTGAACGTATTTGGTCCTAATTCTTGTTGGTCAGATTAAAACAAAACAACCAATGATGTTGCATATGATGAACAAATTTTCCAGAAGACAATGATGAAGAAATTTTGAGGTATGGAGAGAATACTTATGAGTACATGCAGACGTGGGGCATTCTGAAATAAATTATGCTAAAAACTCGGGATCCTGGTCTAAGAGCCAACTTTAAGAAGTTAATTTACAATTGCATAGATAATGAGAGAACTCCAGAAATAT
Organism: Aotus nancymaae; assembly: GCF_030222135.1. Taxonomy (NCBI): domain Eukaryota; kingdom Metazoa; phylum Chordata; class Mammalia; order Primates; family Aotidae; genus Aotus; species Aotus nancymaae. The sequence goes on along the minus strand of NW_026988415.1, from coordinate 56,581,447 downwards.
TTGCCTAACTCTAGAGGTACGTGTTTTAATTTCAAGGGAAAATGAGGCCTGGAACCTTGGGAAAACTCTAAGTCATAAAAGCCATTGACACCAAGGCCCTTGGTAAGATGTATTTACATTTTAAAAAGGCCCTTGGTTAGATGTATTCACATTTTAAAAAGTTAGAACGATAACCCAGGATTCTTTCCATCCTGCTTCCAAGAGCAAAGATTATTATCTACTGCCTTTTGGGAGGAAAAGAGATGTAACTCTTTCTCCAGCATGTAAGTAGGGAAAATATTTTTTTCACTATCTCTTGCCTGTGGAAGCTTTGCCACTTTTATACATTCTTCCATCTAGCTTATTTGGTATTGCCCTACTGGTAGGGACAGGGTCATTGGGAAACCAACACAGTTATTATTATGTAGACATTAATAAATCATCTGTGTATGATCCAAAATGCCTTGTCCACACATTGGGGATAAAATGAATGCAGATGGATATCAAAAACCCAATGCAGCATAGGAGAAACCAGGTGGCATCTTCAATATTGTGCCTAGAAATCTCCTTGGCTAGATCACCCATTTCATTAAGTACATACCCTATCTTTCATGGTAATACAGGCTCCAGTGTGGATTAAACGCTTGCCATTACAAAACAAGAGTTTTCTTTCCTCTATTTTCCAATCACTTTTATTTTATTTTAACCCTTTACCAAAATCGCCTTTTCAAGGGTGATCAGGCTTCTGCTAACAGTTTCTTTAAGATATTTTAGGCTGGCAAAGTCCAGAATGTGCTGCAGTAGCATACGAATTATTTTGAGCTCAAGACATCTGAGAATCAGCAAATGCAGAAAGAGACTTTCCCTGAACTCCCTTTATCTGCCTAAAAACAGATCCTCAGAAAGAACTCAATTGTCATGAATCTCCTCCCTGGGAGTGTAATCATTCAGGAAAAATTGACTTTTATCACAGAAAAAGAGATAATAAGTTGACACCACACACAGACAGACCTTGTCACAGACAATATATTATCTCACATGTATATTTCATGTACATATCTCCCATATATTTTCCTAAGGGCCCATTTATATTTCCTAACTAAAATTTAGTTGCTCTCCCAATAAGTGGCCTTTTTCCTTCTCTCTTTCCTCTATTAAAACGGTATTTAAGTTTTCAAATCTCACCACTTTATTGGGTATTCACTCTTATTCTGTAATGTCCCTGTGCATGTACAACTAAAAATTAATCGAGTTGTATATATTTTTTATTTTTGCCTGTTTATCTGTCTGTTGTCAGGTCCCCATTTACTAAACCTAAGAGGATAAATAAAAAGTTGTTTTTTGTTTGTTTGTTTGTTTGTTTGTTTGATCTTCTACAAGGCTTTCAACAGCATGTTTCTCAAGGTCCTTCTGGCTTATTTCTATAGCCCTATCCCAAAGCCACCTCAACCTTTTAAGTTTTTGTTATGATATCATCCTACTTCTAGGTACAAATATTTGTACTTGATATGGAATCCTGTGTAATCAATTATTCAAAACATAGTGGCTTAAAACACAAATAAACATGTATTATTTCTCACAATATCTATAGGTAAGAAATTTGGGAGTGTTTTGTCAAGGCAGTTTCTGTTTGATGTCTCTAATTTAAAGACTGAAGTTAGATGTCAGCTAGGGCAGTTATCAACAGGAAACATGACTGGAGATAGAGGATCTGCTCCCATTAAGGTGTGTTTACATTACTGATAAGTTAATGGTGGCTGTTGGTGGGAAGTCTTAGTACTACAGGAAAAAAGAACTATCTTTTAAGCCTATTGCAAGGTTCACAGCTGAGGCATCTATAGCAAAAGACAGATTAACAAAAGAAAAGCATACACATTTTTTAAATGTAAGTTTTATGTGGCATCAAAGACTTCAGAAATGACAAAGAAACAGGTGGGCATGTGTATTTTTATGCTTAGTTTTGATGAAGAGCAGATAGTCATGAGGAAATATGATTGAAAACAAAAAAGTATGATTAGAGGACAAAAGGGTATAATATAATGGTAATAAACTGACAGAAACTTAGCAAGACCTGCTTGTTCAGATTCTTCTTGGTATGTCTGTGTCTTTACTAATAAGGATGTTTCTTTCCTCCAGTATAGGGTGGAGACATCTCAATTGAGAATCTTATAACCTACTTCAGAGGAGAAAGGTAAGGGGAAAAAGAGAGTGATCTTCCTGCTTCTACTGTTTCTCAAATGCTGTGATGCCACATTTTGTGGTATCATGTCCCGGACCCCATCAATACATTTCCATGTGTGCTTCTGTAACTGGGTTTTTTCCTGGGTGCTGGTGAGGCACAGCTCCCCCAAGGGAAGGCTGTGGGTTCTTGGTCTCCAACCTCTTAAAGAATAAGCGATGGGACCACTGCAGGTGCACCATATGCTCGTAAAGGTAAGTATAGGACACAAGAAGTGTTGCAGAAAGGTGATTTTATTAAGGTAGAGAAAAGAGAAGAAGAGAAAGACTTCCATGAAGAGTGTGGAAGGGGATTCCAGAGGGGAAATCCCAGAGGGGAAGGGAGCTCCCACCATGTGGGAGAGGATTCCAGAGAGCTGGAAATCCGGCGTGGGTGAAGGAGCAGGGGAATTTATCCAGGGAGACATTCCCACCCTCCCAAGTTCCTCTGGCCAATGAAAGGAGTTGCTTAGAAATTCCGCTGGAGTGATTGACTTTTAGTTTCTTCCCACGCCCATGAAATTCAAACATAAACCGTTAAATCTCCCAGATGGGGAGAGATGGGAGGGGGGCATGGTGCTGGGAAATTCTGGCCCTTAAAACTATGCACCCTCATGGACCCCGGAAAAAGAACACATTCCCTCACTTCTGCACAAGACTGCTTGAATTTTCCTAATGGCATCACAGCTGTCTCTCCCTAGAGCACGCAATCAAGAAGATGAAATGCCCTTTATAGCCTAGCCTCAGAAGTTGCACACTGTCACGTCTGAATAGTTTATGGATCACAACGAGGCCATAAATGATTTGAGAATCATTGGGGGCATCTGGGGAACTGGCTACCACACAAGAAAGTGGTCTAAATGTAAGAGATGCTGGTTCTGGCACTTGAACATAGTCCTAGGGATATCTGCTATCATTGGCCTGTGATGATGTCAGAAGGGTTTTCAGGTACGGGTGTTGGAACCCTAGATGCTAGGTGGCATTTGAGGGTAAGACTGAGGCCTAGGCTATTCACTGACTGAAACTGTCAGCTGAATATTAATTACCCACACACACATGCGCACACACACACACCTACACAGTATTTTGGCACCAAGAGTCATTAAATAAAAAAGAATAAGACATCCTTTTAGGCTGCTGTGTGAGAAAACATCAAATTAGAATCAAAAGCATTCCACAAAATAGATGTTCATTACGTTTTCTTTCTCTTCTCCGTAAGTTGTCTGACATATTTTACCATTTAATTATTCTCCAACTCTCAGTGGCTCCGTACTCTCATTTTCCTTCCCCGCTTAATTATTCATTCTTTTTAAAACAAGACTCTTATCTTAAACACACTTTTTGTTTGTATCCCCATATGTGAGAAGTACTGATGCTGGACATATAACCTATTATTGAATGATAAATCTTTATTGAGTTGGCTAACTCCTCCATCTCCTTATTATTTAGTTAATATTTTAGCAACTGTCTACCAAATTTAGAGCCTGTATTTTAAAAAGTACATTGAGCTCCTGCCCCAAGGATCACTAATTTTAACGAAATAATATTTAGAAATTTCAAAATGCATAAGAAATCAGAAAATACCATTCTAATATCATGTGAGGGGAGTATACTGTTATTTCTAGGGCAGGGATAACACTTTGAGTGGCACTTTGAAACTTATACACATTCTCCCGATATTCTGCATTTACTACCTAGGGGTTTTGGTCACTCACCAACAGTATTCCCCCATACCTCCTGGTCCCATTCCCCACTTCAGTAACTAATCTTTTTTCTTGATTTTTTCTTTAAAAAAAAAAAAAACCTTTTCCTTTTTCTTCTTTTTTAGAAACATTGATCTAGAAAGTAGTTATAATTTGATTGATTCTTATAAATTAAATGTCCTTCTTTTCCTTGAGATGTTGAGACAAATCTTATTTTGACTTGTGTCAGTTTTTATTTTGTTATATGCTGTTAGAACAGAGATGTGAGTGCTTATGAGAATTGACGTAGATGAAAATCTTCAAATGCAGTTTCTAAATTTGGCAGCCTAAAAAATAGTCAATTCCTCACAAAACATAAATGAATACATTTTCAAAGAACAAATAAAAAATCTTCACATCTTTTTTTTTGTCTTCCCCATGCTTTGTGCTTACAAAGTATCTTTCTCCTACTCACTTTTTCTAAAAGTTTTCAGATTTTGTCAAATCCGTATCTTGATGATATTGTCTCTGTTGAAATTGGAAATATCATCTTTACTGTTTAGAATAATTTAAAGTTGAAGCCTACAGTTGTCACCCATTGGTTTTTGTGCTTTCTGTATAGGGGTGTGTGTGTGTGTGTGTGTGTTATTTATAAACCATGAATTGCTTTCACTAAGTTACAATCCATGATGCTGATTGTGAAGGTTATAAAATTATCCTTCTTCTTTGGCTGGGCAAGGTAGCTCACACTTATAATCCCGGGACTTTGGGAGGCCAAAGTGGGAGGATCACTTGAGCCCAGAAGTCTGAGGCCAGACTGAGCAACCTAGCAAGACCCCATCTTTAAAAAAAGTAATTCTTCTTCATTATTCTTTAAGTAGTTAATTTTCAAGCAGACATGCTTCAGTGACTCAGAAGTACAAACACAAATTGTGGATTGATTGTAAATCCTTTATGTGCTTAGACTATGTATCTAGTAATTTCTTTTCAGAATCTGCCATCTAAGTTTGATCCAAGTTCATTTCAGATACCATTGTTTCTTGCACAACGAAGAAAGAGTGACATCAACTCTTATTACTGTCTTTCAACTAAGCATGAGCACAGAGGCAGACTCATACTGATCATTCTACAAGGTGCTTTTCTAGTGGTTTAGCCACGCTTGTGGCAAGGTTAAACTCTGAAGTCAAATATAAGTCAGACAACTTTAACAAGAACAAAAATTATTTCCTCTGACATAATCGCAATTGTCAAATTTCTCATAGAATATATACATTATGCAGGGCTGGGTAAAACTGTACAGGCTTTTTTTTTTTTTTTTTGAGACAGAGTCTTGCTCTGTAGCCAGGCACCAGGCTGGAGTGCAGTAGCGTGATCTCGGCTCACTGCAACCTCCGCCTCCCGGGTTCAAGCAATTCTCCTGCCTCAGCCTCCCGAGTAGCTGGGACTACAGTCACAAGCCTCCACGCCTAGCTATTTTTTGTATTTTTTAGTAGAGATGGGGTTTCACCGTGTTGGCCAGGATGGTTTTGATCTCTTGACATCATAATCTGCCTGCCTCGGCCTCCCGAAGTGCTGGGATTATAGGCATGAGCCACCTGCTCCCGGCCAGGCTTTTCCTTTTAACGGATATTGGGAGTGGGAGGAGTGGAGGTGAAATCCAGTTATTATGTCAATTGCTAAACCTGTTATTCTGGTGATAGACTGCAGCTGACCAGAGGAGGCTACTGTTACTAACTTATGTAAAAGATGTCTTATATCGGGGCTCCTGTGACAGAAGGCACTGAAGCACCAGGGTTTTTGTTGTTGCTGTAGTTGTTATTTAACAAATGTAACCTATTGATGACAAATATTGTTGTAAGTTGTAAAGATTTTATTTTCATTTTTATCTTTGTAAAATAAAATACAAAATATAAAATACATACCTTACAAAGTACAAACTCAAAACTTTATATTAAACAAAAATCAAATTACATTTCTATAATATAATTAGAACATATATGAAATAGAGAATCAAGAAAGTACATTGTTCGCTGAAAATATGCATATGATCAATTAATATAACGTCTCCCTATTAAACTTAAAACTTATTCACAATTATATCTAAACTTTTAAAAAACTGGTTATAATAGCAGTTCTCAATATTAAGTGCCTATACACACAGTTTGAATGAATACCTTGCTTATCAGTTTTAAAAATTTTAACATGAAGCAGTAGTGTGCATATTGTTTAATCTAATTTGGTTTGACAGCACTTCTCATGGGATAATGCATAGCTAAACAGTTTGAGCACTTCATTTCAATAACATTCATAGTAAAGAATAAGTCTTATGGATGTATGTTGAGGGGAATACAAGAGAAATTTAAAACAATTTCAGCAAACTTGAGGTACTAACATTTAAGTTTTATACATAACAAAGCCAAAGGGCCATATTTTGAAAAATTTTTTAAAACTTTTATCAGTAACCAGATCCACTAATTTATATTACAAAGTTTTGATAAGTTGAAATTATCTCTCAAGGAAAGAAATGAATTTAAAAATTTTCAAATTTATGAATTTCCTCTCTATGTATTTTCTTCTGAAGGAATATGAAATTCATTACATTCTAACAAATTTGTAATGTGTTTGGTGGTAACTTTATATAAATATGCAATATGGAGATCATCATCTCCTTATTGATAATTGTCCAATTGCAGAGCTCAGCGTAATAATCTGTGAAAACTTTTGACCAAGTGCTCATTATTTCCTATATATAATCCTCTTTTTTGTGTTGTTGTTTTTCTCACCAGTCATTAGTTGGTTTCTCTTCTCTCCAGAAGCCCTTGAACTTTGGTTTGCCTCTAAATCTGAGCAAGCACTCAAGTGCAGAGCATGCTTCCTTTGGCAGTTTATGGAGAATCAGCTAACCACAGTGCGATGCATTTCCTATTAAACCTGAAATATCCTGTAGTCAACTCAGTCTCCCTCATTTGTCCAACGTCTCCTTATGTACTGTACTCACTTCTCCCTATAAAAGAAAAATAAATGTTTTCTGTTTGATTTTGAGACCTTTGTATCTGAGATCTAGAGAGTTCTTCCTATTGTAGTAGTCAGTTATTTATTTATTTATTTATTTATTTATTTATTTATTTATCTGAGACAGAGTCTTGCTCTCTCGTCCAGGCTGAAGTGCAGTGGCATAATCTCTGCTCACTGCAACCTCCCAACTCCCATATTGAAGGGATTCTCCTGTCTCAGCCTCCCAAGTAGCTGGGATTACAGATACCAGCCACCACCTGGCTAATTTTTTTGTAATTTTATTAGAGACAGAGTTTCACCATGTTGGTCAGATGGTCTAAAACTCCTGACCTCAGGTAATCCACTCACCTCGGCCTCCCGAAGTGCTGGGATTACCGGCATGAGCCACCAGACCTGGCCTGTAGTAGTCTTTTTAAATAAAACTTCTCCTTATCTAAGTCTGGAATGTTCTTATTGGATAATCTACTCTTTCAGGCCTATAACTTTCTCTTTTGCCCTTTGACCTTAACTGCCATTGAAATACATGTTCTCTTCTTTCCTTCTATGAAAATTGTGTAATGACTAAGTATATCAGATAAATAAAATAAATGAGAAAGCCTGATTGTTCAATTTGTTATTTGAATATTTTGAACAAAACGATTTTTTTTACCTTGCAGAAACACCGAGATTGTGTTCAGTAACAACTATACCTCAGTATGCAGTATGATTGTGTATGATTAGCTAATAAATTTTCACATAATAAAGAGAATAATCTTGAATTTATAACATTAATTTTATGTAATTCACATTTTTTTTACTACACTGAGCAAACTATTTGGTTCAGCTGATCAGTTTTTGTATAGCCAGACTTTCTCTTCATTGGAAATTAGTTTAAATTTAGAAGCTAGCACTTTAATCTGGATACATTCCTTACATTTTAGCTATTCCATCAGAACATACTCTTAGATAAAATTTAAACTCCAAATCGCATTTATTGATAATGTGCTTTTTTGTGGATTTATGTAGTTAAGAATAGATATGTTCAGCAATGAAATGGGAAAAAGGAATCTTCTTTCATATTGTTATTATGTTCAAATTTTACATTCTTGAAAAAGATTCCCATGCTGTCAATCTGTGCTTTTGTCAAGTTGTACTTCAAATACTTAGCTAGCTGTATGTATTTTCTAAGTTAGCCTTCTATGTCACTTTTCATTTCCTGAGTATGTTGAGCTATAGTGTTAGTGAAAAATGATACCTTTTTTGCCACATATTCTCCAAACATTTAAGCAACCATCTTTGATGTAGTATTTTAACAATATTTTAGAAGATGCATATATTTTCAGTCTTAGTAATCTTAAATTCTATATTAAAATAACTACTAATATTTATATGTAAAATATTGACTGTCTGCATCTATCGATTTTTTACACAATACTCTCTCTTTAAAAGAGTTATTTTGGTTTTGAAATTATCTCTTTTGACTTTTATATAAATGCCACCTAAATGTTGATGGTTTTATTGCTTACTAAGCCAATATATCTCCACGAACTATATGTTATAGTTTTAGTAGTTCACAATAAATTATGGCTAAAACACTGAACTCGGTATATGAAGGAGCACACTTTGAAGCAAAACTACTACAGACCATATTGGTTATTTTTTTTCTCCTAGGATCACATCCATTATCAACATTTAGTTTGTAACAGCAACCACATCCAGAAGAAAAAAAAATGTACATTTCCTTAACAAAAAAGTTAGTGAAGTTTTTTATCATCAGTGTATAGAAGTCAAATATAAAGAATATAAATTGTCATTTTTGAATCTCGCTAGTAATGTTTAAACTGTAAAAATACTCAGTCTTCATTAAAATGTTAATGGATTACTAAAATGAAATTGATAAGTATAAATTTTTTTTTCATATTTTTATATACTTTTGGGTTCATTTGGGAAATTTTTCTTAAAATATCATTATCTTTTGTGTTTCCACTGCTCCTGCCTAGTAAGCAACTCATGCTATATGCACTTTATACATAAGACAATATCCCAAATGATCTATGTCCTGTTGAAGGCAGCAAGTTTACTAATCACATGCTTGATTGTTCAGACAATATTAGTAACAGTAGTTCCCCCTAATTTGCAGAGACACATTCCAAGATTGCCAGTGGGTGTCTGAAACTTCGGATAGTACTGAACCCTGTATATAGTGTATTTTCTTGTCTGATGACCAATACAGCTACTAAGTGACTAAGAGGCAGGTATTCTCTACACTGTGGATACGCTGGATAAGAAGATGATTTATATCCCGGGAAATATTTTATTATGTTTCTCAGAATGGTATACCATTTAAAACTTACCAATTGCTTATTCTGGAATTTTTTATTTAGTATTTTTGGACCACAGTTGGCCATGAGTAACTGAAGCTGAGGAAAGTGAGACTGTGTACTGTACTACAGTGCTACAAAGATATCTAACATTATTGGGATTACAAGCATGGGCCACCATACCTCACAAAACCACCCTTTGAGTTACACTTACATATGTTAGTGGAGGCTTCCACAAGTTTTCAGATGTAATAAAAGCACAATAATTGCAACTGGTTGATTGAAATTTTTTCTACACTTTTTTTGGATCTTTGTATGATGGTAACATTGTTTTAAGGCAAGAATGATACTCGTGATTGTTCTTCATTATCTGAATATGCTGCTATTTCTTTTGTTGCAAAAAGTTCACGATTCAAAAGTGTCTATTTTTACTTATAATACAGTAGATGAAACACTTTTTCTTATATTGAGCTTGTTACTGTTCAGATACAAACAGAGGAAGAGACAACTGGGTGCGTTTTATGCAATCATTTTCATGTTTGAGAAGGAAACAAAGGTGGGCTTTCACAACTTTTCATGGTATCTCTTTATCAAAATGTAAAAGGTCTTATTCTTACTGCCCCTTCCCTAAGTCTTAAAAGATTGCTGACACTTACTAATGTTGGGGCTCAGAAACCAACACCCCAAATTATGACATTTTGAAATGCTGAACTGAAGAAGCCTCAGGTTCTCTCTGACTTTTCCCCTCAATAGAATACCTCTTCTTCCCCTTCTCATCACCTGTTTTACCAGCCTCCAAGTCCCATTGTTTCTGTAACCTCAAAATGGTATATAAGCTTCTGTTACTCATTGAAAAGTTCAATCTTCATTCTGAAGGCTCCCATGTAGACAAGTTAAGTAAACTTGTATGCCTTTTCTCTTATTAATTAATCTGTCTCACACCAGTAGTTTTTTAGCAAACCTTTAGGGGGCCAAGACCCTATGGCACTCACAGTATGGTACTGTGAGCAAGATGACCAAAGCTGCTCTGCTCTTATTAAAGCTAGAGTGAAGAGAACTCAGGAACCTGACAAGCCAGCAAAAGGGTAAGAACTTCTTACTAATCAGGCTCCTGATCTGTCTCCCTCTCTATGCAATCTACTTGAGTAGAAGGTAAAAATCCCTGTTTTGTCTCAAGGTTTCGATTAATGGGAAAAAAAGCATTTATGTGACTAGTCTGCTATACTTTTGATACTTTGTGGTATGAATACTCACGTTGTTTGATCCTTTACTTCTCAGTAATAAACTCTTTTTGTGGTCATTTTCCTTTGTATTTTTCTTTCTGTACCATTCTGTTATAAAGAGGAGTACCGTAGGTAGAACACAGGCCTAGAACCCCTAGAAGAGTGCTATATGAGCCAGTCCTGCAGACTAATCAGCTTTGCAGTTATGACAAGACCAGGGTCTGTTAAGACAAACATTTCTGTAGGATCCAGATGTAAAAACTGTTGAGGTTTTCCTCTCGTCTTGGCTTATGGCCTTGAAAACTTGATTTGTGATTAAGTGGGGATGCTGTCTTAGTGTGTGCCATCCAAAGGGTATGAGTTTTCAGGATCAACTCAAGCAGCCATTCTGAAAAGATTGGGCATGAAGGACATGTAAGATTTTAAGTAACACACTTTTCATTCTAAACATAAGTCCTTAGGGAAGTTTGGTCTTAAAAGGCACCATCCCTGGGACAATTTTGTCATCTTTGCTCTCTTAAGTCTATTTCTGAGAGTAAATGCTGCGGGATCATGCGAACTGTCTTATGTATGCCATCTCCAGGAAATATGGTAAAAACCCCAGAAATTCACTTGGGCTTTACATAACAGGCTTTTGGACTGAGTTGCAATTGAAATTAAGTGTGCGATTATAAATTCTAATTTACAGTGGCGAAAAGGTCCCTTAAATTAGACTAAAATGCTAAATTAGAAAGAATGTTACAGATGTCTTATTTTAAATATTGATTATAAAAAACCACAGTCTGTAAAATATTTAGAGTCTCATTCTCAGTCAAATATGAGTGACAATGGCCTAAGGCACAATCTTAAGAGGTGCTGAGACCTCTTAAGATGTCCTGTACCTAAGATGGTTGGGTTATAGCTTGGTTTTCTATGTTTTAGGGAGATGTAACCACCCAAGAGGTTCATCTTGCCCATCGCCCAGATAGAGTTGCTTTATCACGTTAGGGGAATCACAATAGAGAACAAGTTGAATTGACACGAGGACTACCTCCTTGAGGAACTGGAATTATCATGCAAATCAGTCTTTCTGAAGGCATAAATGTTTGGGTTTTTATGGACAATTTGGTCAGCATGGATCTAGAGAATTGTTATTGCTGATTAGTTGGGGATGAACTCAAAGGGTGGCCAAAACAGTCCTCATGCCCCGAGTTGGCCTCTGGGTGGAGCCACAGGCTCAGTTGAGTAATGAGTCAGAAGTCCAGGTAGAATCAGTCTGAAAGATACCTCAAAAACAAAACAAAACAATTGTACGTTCTACAATAGTGATGTTATCTATAGAAGCAATTGGAGAAGTCACAAATCTTGTGACTTCTGGCCACATGACTCCTAAGCAGTAAGGGATTGTAGAAATTACACTTACATTTTAGCAGAGTTCAGGCTCCTCTCATAATCCTATTCTTGTGGCCTTTCATTAGTCTCATAAACGTGGGTTTTAATTCCCATGCAAGCTGTGGGGGTAGTGTTACAGAGAGACTTGCTTTTAAATTACACTAAAAACTAAACTCCTCCCAAAGTTAGCTTGACCTATATCCAGAAGTAATGAATGACATCTTGGAGATAAGAAGCAAGATGGAGCCATCTATGTCTGATTACTCTTACTGTCATAATTTTACAAAGGCAGTTTCAGGTCCCTATGGAATCATCTGATCATTGGAAATGCAAAAGTCTGAAAACATATCTCAAAAGGCCAATCTTAGGTTCGACAACCGTTATGTTATTTACAGGAATAATTGAGGAAGTTCCAAATCTTGTGAATTCTGGGACATTTAACTACACTAATGACTGCTAATCATTTAACTACACCTATATTTTAACAGAACAGAACAGTGACCTCTAATCATTTAACTATGCCTATATTTTAACAAAATTCAGGTCCCTGTTATAAATCTAACCTTGTGGACTTTTGCTACTTTTATGAAGATGATTCAGTTTTGTGAGGGCTACTATCGTTTAAACTATAAACAAAACTTCTCCCAAAATTAACCTGGCCCACATCCAGGAATGACCAAGGGCAGGTCAGAGGTTAAAAGCAAGATGGAGTTGGTTAGATAAGATCACTTACACTGTCATAATATTCTCACTGTTATAATTTGTTTCAAAGGTTGTTTCAGATGCATAAGCTATTTGTCAATACATATGAGGTATACATTTTTTCATTCCAGAAAGGCTGGACAACCCAAGCGAGGGTTTACAGGTCATAGGTGGGTTCAAAGATTTTCTGACTGGCAATTGGAGAAAGAGTTAAGTTATTATCTAAAGACCTGGAATAAATAACAAAGAATGTCTCGGTTAATAAGATAAAGAGTTGTGGAGACCAAGGTTCTTATTATGTACATGATGTCTCGTAGGTGGCTGCTTTTAGAAACAACAGATGACAAATATTTTCTATTTTGTCCTTGAAATGGTGCTATACTCTGAGTTAATCTCTTCAGGATTGGGAAGGTCTGAATGGGGAAAGATGTAGCTATGGTAATATGTGTTATATATAGATGCACATTTTTGCTCACAAAAGATGGGTTTTCAGGGCCATTTTAAAATGTGACAAAGAAATATATTTTTGAGAAAAAGATTTTTATTTCTTTCTTTATCTGTCATGTGACGTTATACTAGAGTCAATTTGGAATTTGGTATCTTATTGCTACAAAGAGCTTGTTTTGTCAGTCTTAAGGTCTGTTTTTTAATATTAATGCTGGTCACTCGTACCTGAGCTCCAAATGAAGAAGAGTACAAGGAGTCATGTCTGATTCTCCCTTGCCATCATGGTGTGAACTAGTTTTTCAGATTTCTTAGGGTTCCCTTGGCCATGAGGGGGTTCCATTCAGTCATTTGACGTGCTGTAAATTTTATTTTTGGTTTACATAGACAATTGATGAAAAAAATCAGTTTTTTTAAAAAAGAACACATAATAGTGTCATGGCTAGCCTTTAGAATTCTCTTGACTAAATTAAGGAGCAAAAGTATGACCTAAAAGAAGTTAAAATTTTTTATAAGCTTAAAACTTTCTTCTTCAATTCCTTTCTAGGGACAGCAATGGAGACCTTCCTATGCTATCTGCCAGTAGCTAAGGTGCTGCCCATTTACAACGGTGGCCTGGGTTTGATTTCTAGCCAGGGAGGGAGTCCTTTCTGGTTTGTTATTTGTGTGCCTTTTGCCATTTGTTGATGCTTTTCATTTCCATGGACAGATTTTGATTTCCCGTCTTCTGTCTGTGAGGCTTTTGGACTTGTGTGTGTAGATGATAAGCTGAGAAGCTGATACCCTCAAGAATACGGCACAACAGAATTATGAATTGCATTTTATTTATGACTAGCAAAACTTTCCTTTCTCTGAGCTACCTTTGGGGTGATTCTGCATTTTATGAGGGCTGCTTTGCATCTTTTTGGAGACTTGACATGTCCTTGTTTAAGTCATAACTCTAGTTAAAGCTTATTAGTTTCACTTGTAGAATACCTTTGGTAAGGAAGTTTAAAAGCCACAAATACCAGATGTTTATCTCAGCTAAAATCAAGTAATAAATGATTAATTTTTTTGTTAATTTATTTTTACAGAGATCTACAGTTAGAAGTCAATTTAATTAAAAGTTGATATCCAAGTATACACACACACACGAAAAAATTCAGACAAGTTAAATTTAAAGGCTTACAAGAGTTTCATTGAGCAATGAACTATTCATGAACCAGGCGGCCTTCTGAGCCATGGTAGGCTCAGAGATTGCAGTGCAGCCACATGGTAGAAGATTTATGAACAGAAAAGGGAAAGTGACATACAGAAAACAGAAGTGAGGTACAGAAACAATTGCATTGGTTACAACTCAGCATTTGCTTTATTTGAGCGTGATTCAAACAGTTGGCTACATATGATTGGCCAAAACCCAATGATTGGCACAGGTGTGGGCTACGGTCTGTTTACACTTCCATTTGTTACAGTTCACAATGTACAGAGAAACCTAAATGCCAAACTTAAAATATGTAAGGACGCAGATTTACGCTAAACTTGATTTAACAATTTCCTCTTTTAGATAATTTTCTCGATTTTGAGAGATTGACTAAAACTTTAGACAATGGTATTGCTATCACCATTTTAAATGTACTTATTTGGTCTTGAAACCCACTGGGACACAGTAAAACAGTGGGTTTTCCAAGATGGGTAACAAGGACTGAGTACAGGGTACCTCCTTATCCTGGAACATTCTGTTTACAGGAGAAAAACAAAACCTGGTCTGTTCTAGGACCTATGTGTTTCCTTAAAGTCCTAGTTTGGTTATGTCACATTGAGCATGAGCAACTCTATTTTGGTTTGATTTGGTCTGTTGGGGCCTAGTGCATGAGCTCAGTCCAATACAATAGCTTCTCATAATTTTGTTTTAAAAAATCCCCCTTTTTGGTCGGGTTCTTACTTATGTGTGACCAAAATTTAGGGCCTTGGTGCCACTCTCAGTTATTACCATTTTGAGTTTCTGGCGTCAGCATGTCATTTATAGGTTATAGTGTCCTCATGATCACACATTTCTTTCAGCTCTTGTCATTCCAGTTGAAGCGAGACCATTTGATGGTCTAGAGATGGCTGCATCTAAATATTTAAAACTTCATCCTTGTATTATTGTACTATTAATGTACAATCTTTAATAAAACCTTATAGGAAAATTCATCAATCTTAATCAGGTTGACCATGAGGTAAAATTTTAATAAACTTTTATGACAGTTTATAAATGTTTGTAAAGAGCAGATCAGTACTCTAAGTAAACCCTGTTGTGCTTTTATTCCAGTGTTCAATTTACAGGAAAAAAAAACACCCTGAATTATAGCCCTTTGAATTCAGCCAATATGTTCATACACAGAATCCCTTTTACAATTACTATTTCACAAATCTTTCATAACTTGCTCAAATCTTTAGCTGTATCCTATCTAATTTAAAACAATCCTTTAATCCTCTAAAGTAGGCAAATATTTACATTCTCATGCCTTCTTATAATCTTTCACTAAAAGCACGTTTTGCTTTCCTTACACATCTTGCATGGAAAACTGTTTTTCAGTAGTCTTGATTACATGGTATAATGTTACCTCTTAGCAATTTCAATTTTTGGTGAAAAACCTGGTAAGTGATTTTAATTAGTTACTAATTTTGGAGCCTATAATAACACACAAAAATGCAGATAAGGTCTGACTCTTTTCATTATAGCTAGGGTGATGGCTAACTCCACATGTCCCCAGGCCTTACCTAGTGGCAAGTTGAACAATTTTCAAAAGTGAAAGAAGCAGTTTATGACCTTAAAGCATTTAGCAAACCTAATATCTCACTTTGCCTTAGACCAAATGTTTTCATTGTGCCAATACTCTTTTTAAAACTGCTCTCATTTTCCAAAGATTACTAAAGGCACATGAACTAAATGGCATTACGGTTTTAATTTATCTTTCAAAATATTTGATTTAAGTGCTTATTTTTCTTTAAGCCAATTAATTAGAGCTTTTTTATATAAACATTGCATATGCAACAGATATATAACTACACAGACAGATAGATGAAGATCCAGAAGTTGTAAGATTTTTATTTGCCAGTTTTTAAGTTTCTTATTTGGATTATTAGTGTCACGGTGAAGTTCTTTGGAGAAGAGCACCAGGAAAGTCCTGCATTTCCTGGGGCTTGATAAGCAGGCATAGCTGGAAGACAAAGATCTCCAAAATTAATAGCCCCGTTTTACATCACATCCTGGATTCTCAAAAAGCAGGAAATGTTATGGGAGAAGAAAGTGTAATGCTATTACCATGCATTTCATTGCATGGCAACCCAAAGCCACTTAGCCCATTTTGCAATCAATCCATCCCCCAAAGGGAGTCTTAACGTTTCAGCAGGGAGTGGCGATATCTTCCTACCTTCTAAGTGGCCAAGAGCATGCTTCTCTAATCCAAAAGCGCAAAGAACTGAGTATGCCCCATAACTGCCATTAGCCATCTCTAAAAGTGTATTTTCTACCTACTTATAATGCAAAGTATTTTCTAATATCCCCAAAACTCAAAACCACAAAACAATACAATGCAAAACAAAACAGAGCCTTAGATTTTGAGAGAGATCTATCCACTTTCAATTCTTGGGGTTTGATGAGGAAAACAGATTTATCCTGAAAGGGGATTGATGGAGCCTTCTCTGTTTTCCCAAGGAGTCCCAGGTTATTAGAAGTTATGTTAGGTCCTCTCTTGTGTACATTGAATAGCAAAAAGACAAAATGGAGAAAAAAACTCAATTGACTGAGAAGAAAATAAACCCTTTTCTCTTCAGAAAAATAAAATTCAAGAAGGGAAAAAAAAACCCATAAAGGCATTTTAAATACACATATAGCTTGTATATCCACTGTTAATTAAGTCGACTTTTAACCATAGCACTCTGTAAGAAACTGTCCCTTTAAATTATTTATTATACTACTTTACCCAGGCCAAACAGTCAATATTTCTGGCTTTTTAACTTCACCAAAAGTAACCTCGGAAGTGAAACAAACAAGCCTCAACTAAGGTTCTGACTCAACCAGGAGTGTATGAGGTATCTTCAAAAAGGTGGTACACCATTTTTTAAAATATACATATTTTATTGTGTTTTAGGTTTTGGGGTACATGAGAACATGCAAGATTGTTGCATAGGTACATACATGGCAGTGTGGTTTGCTGCCTTCCTCCCCATCACCTATATCTGGCATTTCTCCCCATGTTATCTCGCCCCAACTCCCCACCCCCTGCTGTCCCTACCCTAGTTCCCCCCCATAGACCCCAGTGTGTGATGCTCCCCTCCCTGTGTCCATGTGGTCTCATTGTTCAACATCCACCTATGAGTGAGAACATGTGGTGTTTGATTTTCTGTTCTTGTGTCAGTTTGCTGAGAATGATGGTTTCCAGGTTCATCCATGTCCCTACAAAGGACACGAACACATCGTTTTTTATGGCTACATAGTATTCCATGGTGTATATGTGCCACATTTTCCCTGTCCAGTCTATCATCGATGGGCATTTGGGTTGGTTCCAAGTCCTTGCTATTGTAAATAGTGCCACAATGAACATTCGTGTGCATGCCTCTTTATAATAGAATGATTTATAATCCTTTGGATATATACCCAGTAATGGGATTGCTGGGTCAAATGCAATTTCTATTTCTAGGTCCTTAAGGAATTGCCACACTGTCTTCCACAATGGTTGAACTAATTTACACTCCCACCAACAGTGTAAAAGTGTTCCTATTTCTCCGCATCCTCTCCAGCATCTGTTGTCTCCAGATTTTTTAATGATCGCCATTCTAACTGGCGTGAGATGGTATCTCAGTGTGGTTTTGATTTGCATTTCTCTAATGACCAGTGATGATGAGCATTTTTTCATATGTTTGTTGGCCTCATATATGTCTTTTTTTGAAAAGTGTCTGTTCATATCCTTTGCCCACTTTTGAATGGGCTTGTTTGTTTTTTTCCCATAAATCTGTTTTAGTTCTTTGTAGATTCTGGATGTTAGTCCTTTGTCAGATGGGTAGATTGCAAAAATTTTTTCCCATTCTGTTGCTTGCCAATTCACTCTAATGACTGTTTCTTTTGCCGTGCAGAAGCTCTGGTGTTTAGTTAGGTCCCATTTGTCTATTTTGGCTTTTGTTGGCAATGCTTTTGGTGTTTTAGTCATGAAGTCTTTGCCTATGCCTATGTCCTGAATGGTGTTGCCTAGGTTTTCTTCTAGGGTTTCTATGGTGTTAGGTCTTATGTTTAAGTCTTTAATCCATCTGGAGTTAATTTTTGTGTAAGGTGTCAGGAAGGGGTCCAGTTTCTGCTTTCTGCATATGGCTAGCCAGTCTTCCCAACACCACTTATTAAACAGGGAATCCTTTCCCCATTGCTTGTTTTTGTCAGGTTTGTCAAAGATCAGATGGTTGTAGATGTGTGGCATTGCCTCCAAGGCCTCTGTTCTGTTCCATTGGTCTATATTTAGAATCTTCAAAGGTAGCTCAGAGAAAGAAAAAATTAAGAAGGAAAGCTAGAAGTTGTTCATGGAGAGAAAAAGAATCAACAAACGGTAAAAGTCAAACAGATATCACTGAGAAAATGCTCATTCCCTATGCTAGAAGTGAACCTGGACTGCCATTGCAAAACGTCAAAGCCTTAGTTGCTGAACTACAGAATTGGGCAGTTTCTTTTGCTCTTCCCAGGAGTCTAAAGCAGTCAATTTTGAGCTTGCAATGGTTTTTACCTACTCAATATAATTTTTACAGCTAACTATGACATGAATCCCAAAATCCTTGTTCCCAAGATGGCAGAAACCAAGGTAAAGTACTGCCACATGGTTACAAGGTGAAGCTCCCAAGGTCACAAAATAAGATGGAGACCACATCCAGTCTTTTTGCTTGTTTCAGGGACCTGCAGGAAAGTTTATTACTGACCAGTTTTCTGGGTCATCTTGAATGGCAAGTGTAGGGAGTCTTAAGCCTGTATTCTATCCTAAGATACTTTTCTTTATGTCAGAACCATACAGAAAGACACAAAAAGCACGCCAGATATGCTATAGCTTAAGAATAGCCTCAGAATTCTTTTTTACATTAATCAAAACTTTACAGAGAAGATAAACAGTGATTTGTTTTTACCATTCACTCAACCAGTTTGCACAGAGAGAAAGAGGCCAGAAGTCTGACTGGTAAGAAATTCTTACCCTTTTGCCAACATGCCAAGCTTCTCACCTCCCCCTCCCTGAGCAGTCACAACTGAAGCTCTGGAGGCCAAGCTACAACATAAAAGAATTTTTTTTTTCTGTTTCATGAAACAACAGGCAAAAGCCTCTCAATTTTGTAAGATGCTGTCCAAAGGGTGGCACGGGGTAACCAAATTAACATTTTCAGTTTCAGCCACAGTAAAATACATGTGATGAATTATAAACATTAACCACTCTGCTTAGCACCCAATATCAAATTGGCAAGGCTCAAACTTGCCCCCAGTGTGGCCCTGTCATGTTTAATCCAACCTCCCACCAGGAGATTTTTTTAAAAATTAATTTAGTTGTATTATTATACATTAAGTTCTGGGATACATGTGCAGATCGTGCAGGTTTGTTACATAGGTATACACATGCCATGGTGATTGGCTGCATCCATCACCCCGTCATCTACATTAGGTATTTCTTCTAACACTATCCTTCCCCTAGTCCCCCACCCATTGACAGACCCCATGGTTTGATGTTCCCCACACTGTGTCCATGTGTTCTCTCCATTCAACTCCCACTTATGAGTGAGAACATGCAGTGTTTGATTTTCTGTTCTTGTGTCAGTTTGCTGAGAATGATGATTTCCAGATTCATCCATGTCTCTGCTAATGACATGAACCCATCTTTATTTATGGCTGCATAGTATTCCATGGTGTATATTTGCCACATTTTCTTTATCCAGTCTCTGGTTTATGGGAATTTGGATTGATTCCAAGTCTTTGCTATTGTGAAGGGGATTTAACATGTGGTCTCTGGGCAAGATGGCTGCCATGAGTAACAGAAAAGATAGAAAAGGGAAAGGAGAGAAAAAAAGAAAAGCATTGCCTGTGGTGGGGTGGGAAAGGCAAGGAGCTCAGGGAGGCCAAAGAAAGACCCATCCAATGCAGCAATACTGAATCAAAGGTTCAGGCAGCTGCTTGTCGGTCACAAAGGGATCTTTTCCAGCAATCACATCTGCTCTCAAGTTTTCATTTTTTAATAGAAAAAGTTCCCCATGTTCCATGGTCCTTTTCATGCCTAATCCTTTCACCCTAGCTGTCAGAAAAACGTAAAAGGCAGATTAATCCAAAGAGAATAGCAGTTAACATCCCATAGTTCTAAATCTATTTTTAGCAGAGACTTTATTGAGGGGATGGTCTCTAACCCAATTCCATCTTTTACCCATGTATAATGTACCCCATTACTTAACCTAAGTCTGCCAATTGGTGCTGCAGTCTATTTCCTTTGGATGAGGATAGTAACTAAGCTAAAAGGTTAGTAGATTGTATTTATTTAATTAATTAGTCACTTAGCTTTTTATTTGCCTTTCATAAACTCTTTAAATAAAAGTACTAAAATCTTTTTAGAAGCTTCTGCATATCAAGAGTCATCTCTAGATAGGACTCATGTGGGAGCTCTCATTTCCAAATGCACTTCAGTGCCGTTTGGTTCATTTGGAACGTGTCACTCTAAGTTATCTTTAGTAAGATTTTACTGTTTCTGTGAGACTTTGGTGCTTCTGGGGCCTAACACTTATGCAGGTATGAGCCGGGAAAAAAAAACTCATCTCTTTGGAAATTAAGGATCCCATTTTTACCTAAGGTATTAGCTTTGGTCTCAGGTTCCCTTGATTAACGTAGCCAGTGATTTTTTTTCCTACCTAAGCATGTAGTAAAAATGAAACAGAGGGGTAGAACATAGAAATCCCTGTGAATTTTCAAAAGCCAAATAACACACTTCCTAAAATACTACCACTTACTACCACTTTCTTTCTGACCCAGTCAGATGCAAGAGGCCTCTAACTGGAACCAAGGCAATTAATTACTGGATCTAATTCAACCTTGGACCCAGGCCAGTTTCTGTTGCAACTTCTAATCCCAGTTTGGATCAGAAATTTGCTCAAAGAAATTTGAACAGCTCAAAACATAAATCTGTAGAGCTCTGAAATCTCAGCAAGAACTTACCATAATCCCCAGCTGCTCCAAGAGATTAATGGACACAATGGGTCCTGCAGCTACCTCACTTTAGTCACCCCGAACTCCTAGCGTTTGTTAGAAGTTTTACTTCAGACCCTGCTTTTGACACCATCTGATAAAAGAAATGTTCAGCTGAATTAAATTTTAAAAAATTAATTTTATAATGAACAGTTTATGAATCCAGCAGCCTTCTGAGCTAGGGTAGGCTCAGAGACTCCAGTGCAGACATGTGGTGAAAGAAGATTTACAAACAGAAAAAGAATAGTGATGTACAGAAAACAGAAGTGAGGTACAGGAACAACTGGGTTGGGTATAGCTTGATATTTGCTTTATTTGAACATGGTTCAAATAGCTGGCTACATATGATTGGCCAAAACTCAGTGATTGGCACAGGTGTGGTCTGCAGTCTGTTTACACCTCCACTTGCTATAGTTCACAATGTACAGAAAATAATTTAGGCTGGACTTAAAATATGTAAGGAGGCAGCTTGAAGCTAAACTTTACTTAACAATGTAAAAGGCCTTTATATATTTTATCTTTTTAGATTCTGTTTGGGGGAATTTTTTTTAATTGACTGAAACTTTTGAAAAATTATGTGCTTGGTATCTTTGCTCACTTTCTTTCTTGAAAATTGTTCTCTTATTAATATTTATTTTTACTTATTTATTTTTTCGTTTTTTACCATCTTTAGTCTCTTTTGGATTGCATTACCTTGTCTCTTTAGCTTTTGCGGGGTGGGGGTGGTCTGAGAAATTACTTTGTATTATTACAAAACTTGACCTTGGTGTGTATAATGGCTTTGTAATCAGTGAACCAGTTGTA
Source organism: Aotus nancymaae (assembly GCF_030222135.1). Taxonomy (NCBI): domain Eukaryota; kingdom Metazoa; phylum Chordata; class Mammalia; order Primates; family Aotidae; genus Aotus; species Aotus nancymaae. Next base: position 56,559,501 of record NW_026988415.1, on the reverse strand, counting down.
ACATAGAGATTAAATTGAAAACTATATGAATTAAACTGCTCTTTTAATAAAATCTTATGATAAATTTCTATGATTTTATGTTACCTTGGAATCCACTTTAAAATCATCCTATAACCCACCCAAACGTCTTTAAAAGGCTTACGTTCTGTCACTCTACATGCTTTGAGATGTACATTTTCTACCTTGTCTCACCTAAGAGTTATGCTTTAAAAACACAAAAATTAGGGTTGTCTAGCTAATAATTGCCTAGGGCAATAAAACAAGTAATGAAAACAGCAAACAAAAAAAATTATTTAAAAATTGACAAATAAAGAACCTTATAAATCTGTAACATCTGCTTCTGTGTGTTTTCATGTCTATATGTTTATACATGTTATGTATATGTGATGTTTCACTATCAAAATATATGAAAGAGCTCTAATAAATTGGCTCAAAGAAAAAATTAAGTACTTAAATAAAATATTTTACCAGAAAAAGTAGAAACTTTAACTTAAATACCTTTTAGTTCATGTGACTTTAGTAACCTTTGGTGAATAAAGATTCTTTTAAAATTATTGGTAAAATAAAAATAAATATCTTCAATATTTAATACAGACATTTGATCTAAATTGGTCAGGCAGGTCAGATGCTGTTTTGTATTTTAAGGTCATAAACTACTTCGGTGACATTTTTGATAATTCGTTAACTTGTCCATCTAAGAGCCATTACATTCTACGATCTACACAAATTGTCATAGAAGTGCCTGGGGACATGTGGAGTTGTCCCTGGCCTATTTGTGCCTCCTATCTGTGCTGTGAAGGATCAGGTATTACCCGCAGCTCTGTCCTTTGTCCTGTGCTCTGCATGTGATATATGATTACAATTTCTTACCTCTTAGGTTTTTCACGAAAAACAAGAATTACTTAAGAGTTAGTGTTGTAACAAATAAATGCAGTTAAAACTGCCAAATATAACAGAAACAATGATGTATACAAAGCAAATTTTAAAAGTTAGATGTGTTTTGGGCAAAAAGTTTATAAAAGTGCATGGGAATTTTTTTTTAAGGGAAAGGAAAGAGGTTTTACAGGATTATTTTTTAATTGGAGAATTAATGATGGTTAAAAGTGAATAGATACACAAAGTTAGTAAAGAAAGAATTGGAAAAATTATAAAAGCTTATAAAGGTTTATGATAAACTTACCTTTTGTTCAAACTGATATTGTATGGATTTGTTTTATGAGATTTTATGAAAACTAGCATTAGCATTTATACACTAATGCAAAGGTAGAATTTGGTTTTACCCTTTGAACAAAATCTTTATGTAGTATTAATAAATGATAATAAAAAATTTTGTGTACCTTTTCGGTAAACTGCAAAAAAAAAAAAAAGATAAAGTTGTAGAGAGAGAGACAGATTCGGTTGGCTTCCTACTATCTTGATCAGCTCTTATTTTTTGGAAAATTGACTCCTTTCTACCAATAAATAAAGGTTTTCTTTTTTTCTTTTTAAATCTTTGAATTTTGGCTCAGTGAATGACTAATTTTACAGTAACATGTAACCCAATTTTTTGATATCAAGTGTTTTAAATCTCAGATATTATAATTTTTAAATCAAAATTTCAACTTCTATATTGTCTTTTGACCTCAAATTATTTGCTTTTGGATATCAGTGTTCCTGAAGTCCAAGAGAGCCATATACGGCTTATTTAATATGTCAAATCATTCAGGAAGCATTGTCAAATATGAAATGGAGTTTAACTTTCTGTGAATTATATTTATGTAAATGTGTAGTTAACGTCTGTTCCAAAATTGTGTGACATCCCTAAAATTCTTATGCCTTAGTGTATGTTAAATTGCTTTGTCCCATAGAAATAGCAAAATTTCCTTTTTAATTGTGTCTTTAACTATAACTGTTATAAGACTTTTATTGTCAACCAACTATTATTGCTTTACTTTGATTTTCCCCCAAAAAGTGGTTTATGATTAGTTACAGCCCAAAACTTGCTTCTTTAGGGGAATTCATGAAAAGGATTCTGACAGGTGCTCTTGAAGGCAGGTTTTTGATAACTTTAAAGATTGTTTCACTAGATTAGAGAAAAAACGTACAATAATTTCATTGGAAAGCTGATGTGTGCATGATGATTATTGGCCAAATGTTGAGTAGCACAGGTGTTAATTGCATGTACTGAACTAATAGAAAATGAAAATAATAATACGTAATTCTCTAGTCCAGACTTTGGTTAAATAATTTTTACAACATTTTTGTTTGAAACATTGTTGATTCATTTTGTTTGTGTTTGAGTCAAGAAAACTTTTTTTTTCTTTGAGATGTTTGGAGATTTTAACAATTGAGTAAAGTATGCTACTATGAGCAAAATTTGAATCCTATTTTTTACCTGATTTCTCCAGAATTTTAAAACTATTTATGAGTATTTTTAATCTATGTCAATATAATGTCAATATAGATATTTACATAAGTTTATTAAGAATCTGTTTTCTTTTCTACAGGAAACCATTGGAGACCCTGATTATTTTACCAAGGCTTTAAATGGACTGGCATAGTTTCAGTTCTGACTACTTTGAGAAATTGATATTGACTTTATAGAGCTGATAAAAGTCGCTTGGAAGTGTTGGTCTTGTACCTTGTACACATTTCCTTGACAGGTTTCCTGAACTGTGATAAATTGAAAGTTCCACTTTTGGATAGGCTCATAAACCTTGTTATTTGAGGACCTTGAGAAGAGATAAATTAACCAAATTCATATAGGTATATGCAGGCAAAAATTCTCGTCTGGTCTTTAGAGGGCTTTTAGCAATATATATATAATATATATACACATGCATATAATATATACACGCATATATAATATATGGTATATATACACACATATATGGTCAACATAAGGGGAACACATCTCTACAAAAGTTTTAAAAAAAGAAAATAGGCAGAAGTGGTGGTGCATGCCCATATTCCCACCTACTTGGGGTGCTGAGACAGGAGGATTGCTGGAGCCCAGGAGGTCAAGGCTACAGTGAGCTATGATTGCTCCACTGCACTCCAGCCTGTGTGACAGCAAGACCCTGTCTCCAAAAAAGAAGGGTTCCATGTGTACATGTTAGTTAATTTTATATGCCTTTTCTCCAATTAATCAATTTGCTTCATGTTAGTTATACTTAAAGAACTCTTAGGGGGGCCTGTTTGGCCCCCACACTCCTTATCTTCCAGTGGTTAGAATCCAGTCAGCTTCTTGGGAGGCCTCAGGAAGCTTACACTCATGTTGAAAGGCAAAGAGGGAGCAGACACGTTACATGCTAAAAATGGGAACAAGAGAGAAGAGAGATAGTAGTGGGGAAGTGACACACACATTTAAATGACAAGATCTCATAAGAACTCACTATCATAAAGGCAGAACTAATTCACGAGTAGTATGTCCTTTTCAATCCAAACAGCTCCCACCATGCCCTGCCTCCAATACTGGGGATTACAATTAAACATGAAATTTGGGGAGGGGACAAATATACAAACTTTATCACCTTATGTGTTTAGGTTTTTATTGACTGGTGGCCAATGGCCCAGTCATATCATCAGATAGATCGGGGAAAAAAAAACTGGACCATAATAGGGATGAGACTATCGAGCATGGCCCTATGGAAACAACTATGGGAATTTAAAAGGCACATTAACCTAGGATATGCCAATGCTCATCAGAAAAACAAAACAAAACAAAACAAAAAAAACACCTTTCAAAATCAGAAAGTCATTGGAATCAACAAGTAGGTATGTGGGTGTGTTTGTTTGATGTGACCACTTGGGTTCGTAAAATGAATGGACATGGGAGTCTTGAAGCAATGCAGAGGTGAACCAAATCTAGATATATATTTACTGCACCCTCTGAGGCACAAAATGCCAACAGGAATTGCTTTGTCTGTGAAAAGAAACAGAGTTTGGATGTCTAAGAGGCAAATTCTCTGGCAGCAATATCCCACAAATAGTAAGTGAATTACACTGGACCAAGATCAATAGTAATGAAGCATTATAAATGGGTCTTGACAGGAATAGACACTTACTCTGGACTTAGCTTCAGATGTCCAGTGGCAGATGCGAATACTCAAAATATAAAATGCATGGAACAGAAGTTTTGTTCCAATTTGGATTACTAGTTTTGTTTTCTTTTTCATGCCAAGAGGCATATTTTCCAGTTCATAATGTTCAACAATGAGCAAAAAGTTACCTTAAATGGAAACATGCTGTACATTATTCTCAAAATAATGGTTTGAGATAGAATTACAATGGGCAATTGAAATATTTCTGTCTAAAATGAAAGATACATACATGAATTCTTCATAAATATTGTTCACACTGAAAATCACAGTGAAAACTAGCTTCAGTGACTCATGCCTGTAGCCCCAGCACTTTGAGAGGCCAGTGTGGTAGGATCCTTTGAGCCCAGGAGTTCAAGAGCAGCCTGTACAACAGAGTAAGCTCCCATCTCTACAAAAAAAAATAATAATAATAATTAAATTAAATTAGAGAAGGATTCCCATTAGACAAATTCCTCTACTTTTCTGGAAAATCTTGGCAAAGGGAAGTGAGCTAGGATACTGGTATGATAATACGAATTTTGCCATGGAGAGGGCATGGTGAGGATGTTGTTATGACTGTGATATTTTTCCCCATATCACTTTCAACTCTCTTTTTTTCCTATGTACTTGAATATAGTGGTCCAAAGCTACAACTGTGGTTCAGGAATTAGGAATGGTGCCTAATCAGAGAACTATAAATGTATTTTTAAACCTTCATGTCAGAATTCCTAAGGTTCTTATAGGGTGTATTATACCTTCCTCTATCTGGAAAAATTGGAGTTTGACAGGGAATATAGCTGCATTTCTTAGAGGTTAAGATAGCACACTATTTCTTTACCTGTAGTTTTAAAGTAACAGCTTTATTAAAATATAATTTGATGTTTTTGTTAGGGAAGAGCCATGCTGTCTCAGAAAACCCCCTCCGCGCAGGCAGACCCCACCCCCCTCTGATTGCTGTGTAGGTGCATTCCTAAACCTCTACCTGGGTGCCGTATCAAGGCTGCCAGACGTGCTACCATTAAGCAAAGCTTAATTACAGCTATTGGCGCAGCATGGGAAAGCTTGAGGGAGGACAGGAAAAACATATATTGGTTATCCATACTTGTAAATTACTGTTTGACGCATATCTGTAAAAAATCCTGGTTTCTGTCTTTTTTTAAAAAAAGACTGCCACCACAAAAGTCACAGGATGCGCTGGGCGCGGTGGCTCAAGGCTGTAATCCCAGCACTTTGGGAGGCCGAGGCGGGTGGATCACGAGGTCAAGAGATCAAGACCATCCTGGTCAACATGGTGAAACCCCGTCTCTACTAAAAATACAAAAAAATTAGCTGGGCATGGTGGCGCGTGCCTGTAATCCCAGCTACTCAGGAGGCTGAGGCAGGAGAATTGCCTGAACCCAGGAGACGGAGGTTGCAGTGAGCTGAGATCGCACCATTGCACTCCAGCCTGGGTAACAAGAGCAAAACTCCGTCTCAAATAAAAAAAAAAAAAGTCACAGGATGATGTATTGTAGGTCTGTTGCAATTTAACAAACTATCTCTTTGCCTGTTACCTGACACCCCCTTATACCCCTCTCACCCCATAAAAACCCTTGTCTTGTAAGCTTGGGACTGCCTCCTCTAACTGTCATGGAGCAGCCTGATGGGTTAATAAAACTTTCCTGCCTGATTTTGGGTCTATTCTCCTTTCTCTCGGCTACTCTTACAGGTTTCATATACATATACATTGGGAAATGACTACTGCAGTCAAGCATATCCATTACTGCATATAGTTACCTTTTGTTTTTGTGGTGAAACACTGACGTTCTATTCTCTTATTAAATTTCAGGTATACAATAGAGTATTATTGATTATAATAACCATGCTGTAAAATAGATTTACAGAACTCACTCATCTTATGTAACTAAAATTCGTACCCTTTTATTCACATCTCGTTATTACTTCCCACTCACAGGCCCCTGAAGGCCAACATTCAATTCCCTGCTTTCATGAATTCAAGTCTTTAGATTTAACATGTAAGTTAGATTATGGAGTTTTTTTTTATTCTCTGTTTTGTTTATTTCACTTAGTATAATGTCCTGCATTTCAGCCATATTGTCACAAATGTTAGCATTTCCTTATTTCTGTATTTATACAGTTATGTACCTATAATTTCTTTTGCCCATTCATCTGTTGGTGGACACATAGATTGTTTCCATACCTTTTGTATTGGGAATAATGCTGCAATGGACGTGAAGAAACAGATACCTTTTCCAGACACAAATTTCGTTTCTTTTAGATATATATCCAAAAGTGGGATTACCAGATCATAAGTTAGTTCTACTTTTAACTTTTTGAGTAACCTATGACTGTTTTCTCTAATGACTGTATCAATTTATACTCCTACCAACAATGTAAAAGCATTTCCTTTTATCCACATCCTTGCCAAACTTATCTGTTGTCTTTTTTATAATAGCTATCATAACAGGTATGAGGTAATATCTCACTATGATTTTTAGCATTTTTTAAAATGTTAATCTTCTGTAGAGATGGAATCTCAGTGATTCCCAAGTTGATTTTAAACTTCAAGCAATCCCCTTGCCTTGGCCTCTCAAATTGCTAGGGATTACAGGCATGAGCTACCACACCCAACCCTTATTGTGGTCTCGATTTACATATTTCTGATAATTAATGTTTTTGAGAACATTTTCATATATCTGTTGATGATTTGTATGTTTGATTTGGAAAAGTGTCTGTTCAGGTTCTTTGCCCACATTTTTATCTGCTTTGTTTGCTTGTTTGTCTATTGTGATTGAATGGCATTAAGCTCCTTACATATTTTCTTTATTAACCGCTTATAAGATATATGGTTGGCAAATATTTTCTCCCAGTTTGTAGGTTCCCTTTTCATTTTGTTAATTGTTTTCTTGTATGTGCAAAAACTTCTTAGTTTGAGATAGTCTCGCATACTTATTATTATTATTATTATTATTTTGCTTTTGTTGCCTGTGCTTTTGGCATTATACTCCACCCAAAAATTATCAACAAGAACAATATCATGGAGATTTTCCTCCATGTTTTCTCCAGACGTGCCACGACTTTAAGTATTACATTTAAATATTTAATCAATTTGTATTTGTTTATATTGCATAAGATAAGCATTCAATTTTATTCTTTGGCATATTGATATTCAGTTTTACAAATACCATATTGGAGAGACTATCATTTTTCTGTTGTGTATTCTAGGCACTTTTGTTGAGGTTTGTTGATTATACACTTTTGGGTCTATTTCTGGGTTCACTTTTCTGCTCCACTTTTTTTTTTTATTAGTATCATTACTATTGTTTTGTAATATAAACTGGAATCAGAAAATGTGATGCCTCCAATTTTTTTTTTCCCCAAGATAGCTTTGGCTACTTAGGGACTTATGTGGTTCCATATAACTTTGAAAATTTTATTTTATTTTTCTACCAAAAGTGCCATTTGAATTTTGATGAATATCAAATTTAATCTGTAAATTGCATTAAGCAGTATGGACATTTTAACAGTATTAATTGCTCCAATTTATGATCATAGAATTTATGATCATAGGATATCTTTCTAATTGTGTCTTCCTTAATTTCCTTCATCAGTGATCTATGGTTTGCGGTGTACAAATCTTTCATATTTTTGTTTAAATTTATTATTCAGTTTTTATTATTTTGTATAATGCTCTTATAAGTGGGGTTATTTGCTTGATTTCCTTTTGGATAGTTTGTTTCTGGTGTAAAAAAAAAACTCTGTTGACTCGTATGATGATTCTGAATCTTGTAACTTTACTGAATTCATTTATTAGTATGGTCAAGTTTTTAAAATGGGGTTTTTAGGGTTCTCTACATATAGAATTAGGGAATATGCAAACAGTAAAAATTGTACTTCTCCTCTTCAATATGGATGTCTTTTATTTATTTTTCTTGCCCAATTGCTTGAGCTAGGACTTCCGGTACTATGTTGAATAAAAATGGCAAGAGTGGGCATTCCTGCCTTGCATTGAATCTAAGAGTGAAAATGTACAGTGTCCCTTTATTGATTATAAAGTTAGCTTTGGGTTTTCATAAATCATCTTTATTATGTTGAGGAAAGTTCTTTCATTATCTGCTTTGCTGAGTTTTTTTTTTTTAAATTATGAATAGATGTTGAACTTTGTCAAGTGCTTTCTTCTATATCTATTGAGAAGATTATATGTTTTGTATCTTAGATTCTGTTAATGTGGTGTATCACAATTAATTTATGCATATTTACTTAACCTTCATTCCAAGGATAATTCTCACTTGGTCATAATGTATAATCTTATTTATATGCAGTTGAATTTGGTTTTTTTGGATTTTATTAAAATTTCTAAATCTATGTTCATCAGAGATGTTAGCCTGTAGTTTTATTTTATCGTGGCTTGTTTATCTTCTTTTGGTAACAGGATGATGCTGACATCAGAAAGTCTGAAAGTTTTTCTTAAATTATTTTGGAAAATTTTTAAAGAGATTCATATTAATTCTTCTTTGAATGTTTATAGAATTCAGCTGTAAAACCATCTCATCTTTGACTTTTCTTTGTTGGAAGGTTTTAAATTACTCATTTAAATTTATTTGTTATTGGAGTGTTCAGTAGGTTTCATGTGTCTAGATATTTATCCACTTTCTCTAGATTATCTAATGTGTTGTTATATAATTATTCAGAGAAATATCTTATGATTTTTTTTCTTGAGCCATTTATTGTAATTTATTTTGAAAAATATCTAATTTTATTTATTGGAATTTTTTCTCTTTTTTGGTGTAAATGCAAGTTTTCTGATTTTAGTTTTTACAAAAATCCAACTCAGTTTTATTAATTTATTTCTATTGTTTCTATTCTTTTACTAATTTATGTCTACTCGAATGTTTATTATATACTTTTTCCATTAACTTTGTACTCAGTTTGCTCTTTTCTTTCTAGTTCCTTGAGGTGTAAATATAGGTTGTTTAGTTTAAATCTTTTTTTCTTGCTTGCTTCTTAAATGTAGCCACTTATTACTATAAACTTTCCTGTTAGTATTGCTTTTGATGCAGCCCATACATTTTGGTAAGTTGTGTTTTTATTTGTTTCAAGATATTTTTAAAATAACCTTTTGATTTTTGTTTGACCAAATTCAAGAGAATGCTGTCTTTTTTTGTACATATTTATAATTTTTTAAAATTTTCTCACTTTACTACCTCCTACTTTTGTTCTATCATTGTCTGAAAAGATATTTATAATTATTTTCTTCTTCCCAAATTTGTTTTGAACATTTTTTGGTACCTAACATATGATATATCTTGGAGAATATTTTGTGTACATTTAAGAAGAATGTGTATTCTTCTTCTATCGAAGGAAATTAAATTTTTTGCTGGTAGGTCAGTTTTGTCTAGAGTGTTGTTCAAGTGAGGTATTTCTTGCTGATTTTTTTTCTCTCTGAATGTTCCATCAAGATAGCTGACTATTTTGGTGGACATGTAAATAACCTCATGAGGAATGGAAATGGACTATGGAGGTAGAACTTGTTAGACTAGTATTGCTGCTGGTAATCTGGACAAGTATAGTGGTCACAGCTAATGTTTCTTTCAAAGGTGAAAATGTTTGGGTAAAACTAAATGATAATTGGAGAGAAGGAGAAACGAGGAGGTGAGAGCAAATAATTTTTTAAAAATAGCTTATGCAATGAGGATTAGCTAATATTACATTGCTACCTAACAGGAGACTGAAGAGTATGAGATAATGTTTTCCCTTATCTCAATTTTACCAAATGCCCAAATGAGTAAAGACCACTTCTGCTCTTGAAGCCTAATGATAAAAAATAGAGAGTTGAGAACCTAGGTGGCAACATTTATCAAAATATCAATGGTCTTTTTTATGGAAAGGAAGAAACAACAAACCTCAAACTAATATAAAATTGCCAAGGGCCTTCAGTAACCAAAATAATATTGAAAAAAACAACAACAAAGCTGTTCGCTTGCCAATTTCAAAACTTCCTATGAAACTATAGTGAAAAAAGCAGTGTGATACTTGCAAAAGGAGATATAAAAGCCACAGAATAGAAATGAGAATCTAGAAATAAATTATCACATTTTTGGTTGATTGATTTTTCAACAAAGCACTAAAATCATTTGATGGAAAAAAAAAATAGTCCCTTCAGCAAATGGTGCTTGGAAAAGTAGATACATAGTGAAATGTAAAAGGCCAAAGTTGGATCCATAACTCATACTATGTATAAAAATTAACTTAGAATGGGCCAATGACCTAAAATAAGAGCTAACAGTATAAAACTCTTAGAAGAATATATAGAGGTAAATCTTCATAGTTTTTGATTTCATAATTAATTCTTAGATTTGACACTGAATTCAAAAGCAACAAAAGGAAGAAAAATAAGCACATTGAGCTTTATCAAAATGAAAAAAAAAATCTCTTGTGCATTAAGGAACACTCTCAAGAGAGCAGAAAGACAACATAAAGAATGATACAAGTATTTGCACATCATATATCTAATAAGGTTCTTATATTCAGATATATAGAGAACTTGTACAACTAACTCAACTATAAAAATACAGATGACTCAATTTAAGAAGTGAACGAAGAGGTTTGGTACAGTTGCTTATGCTTGTAATTCCAGAACTTTAGGAAGCCAAGATTGGAGGATTTCTTGAGGCTAGGAGTTCAAAACCAGCCTGGACAACATAACAAGTCCCTATCTCTACAAAAAAATATTTTTTAAAAAATGAACAAAAGATTTGAATAAACATTTCTCCAAAGAATATATGAAAAAAACCAATAGCACCTTAGAAGCTGTTTGACATTATTCTTTCATATAAAAATGCAAATGAAAACCACAGTGAGATACTTCTTCATACCCACTTGGATAGTTAAATCAAAAAAATTAAAACTAATAAGTGTTAGAGAGAATATGGAGAAACTGAAACTCTCATGCATTGCTGGTAGGATGGTTAAATGGTTCAACCACTGTGGAACATTTGGTGTTTATTCAAGTAGTTAAGTGTGGAATTATATCATCCAGCAATTTCACTTTTAGGCTTATATTCAAAAGAACTGAAAACAACTTCTCAAACATACACTTGTGCACAAATGTTTATAGTATTACTATTCACAACAGCTAAAAAAAAAAGGAGACAACCAAAAAGTCTATTAACAAATAAGTGCATAAACAAAATGTGGTATACACATACATAAAATATTATTTATCCATAAAAAGAAATGAAGTACTGATAAATGCTTCATCATAGATAAACCTTAAAGGCATGTTAAGAGAACAAAGGTTGACACAAAAGGTTACATATTGTATGACTCTACTTATATAAAATATTCAGAATTAAATAAATATATAGACTAGGAAAGCAGTTTAGTGGATGCAAGGGGATAGGAAAAAGGAAAATGAGGAGTGTCCATAATGGGTATATATACATATATATATATACACACACACACACACTTATATATACATACACACACATATATATATACACACACACATATATACACACACACACACACACATATATATGAGTGATGAAAACATATTGGAACTTCCTATAGTTGCTGATGGCATAACACTGTGAATGTACTAAATGATATTAAGAAAAGAGGAACTATTGTCTAAGTAACTTATAATTCTGAATACAAAAATTCCAACTGAAATGTTAATGAATTAAATCAAGAAATGCATTAAAATATATCATAACCAAATGAGATTTATTGAAGAATATAGAGCTAGGTTAAACGTAGAAAATGTTTCCATGTACTTGACTAGAAAAAGAGTGTTAAATAAAAATATGAAATTATATCAATAAATATCTTTCTCCAAAGGGCATTTTATAAAATTTAATACTAGTGCAAAATCAAAAATTAAAGAAAACCAAAAAACTTGGAACATGACTGATTTTAGCTTATAAATAAGATCTAAAAACATTTTGCTCAGTAATAAATAATATGTTAGAAAATGCTCGTTAAAGAAAGGAGCAAGACCAAAATACCTGTTATCACTACTATTATTCAACCTTGACTGTCTAGTCTTAGCCAACTCAATATGATGAGAAAGAATGATAGACTTAGAAAACAAGAGATATATTTGGAAATAAAAAATAAGTTGACAAACTATTGGGAATAACGAGAAACAGTAAAATAACACTCAAAAGCAATGTGAAAAGTCAGTTATGTATTGACAGAGTTGTGCAAAAAAGTGTAAAAATCAGTTGCATTCATATCCAGATATAATTTTAAAATAGACCTATTAATAACAACACCAAATATTTTAAATGATTAGGAAGCAAACAAACAAGAAATATACACAAATTTTAGATATTTAATTATACAAATTTATAGATGAACTGAAAAAATAATAGACATCATGATCTTTGTGTGAAAATTTCAGTACAGCAAAGATATCAAGTCTACCTAAATTAAGAAGAAAACAGTGACTATCTCTGTGGAGGAAGCATTTTTGATGGCCCTTTTTAAAAGATTTACAAATATCAGATATTTTCAAATATAACAATATATTAATTGTTCAATTAAATTTAATAGAAACATTTTCTTGCATGCTTACATTTCTTCTATGTAATTGCAATTATTTTTACCTATGTAGTAATTTAAGGGCTTTGATAATAATGCATTAATTCAATGGATTGTCAGGGTAAATTAAGGTTTTAATTAAGAGCCTGGCTGACTGAATTTCACAGGTGTCTGTGGGTTAGGAAATATTGGCCTGATAAATATTCACCCACCCTTTCTCAGTTGCTTGTCTTCTTTGTACTACTTCTGTTCTTTTATAACTAAGGTAGAGTTAAGGATAAGTTTTTACAGATGGTAATATCCAAGACAGTATGAAGTATGTTGAGTTATGTAACCTGTGAGTTTGAGAAGTACTTTGGACAATATTTGTCAGTTTTTATTTCTGCTGGCATATTTGAAACTAGCACAAGTAAATCAGCTATTACAAAGTCCACATAGTCAACCTATTTTATTAGTGCAACTGAATGGAGAAAACCTTTGGCTGGTGTATGCAAAGCTGATTCTCTTGATAACTTTTGTAAAGTGAGCAGTGATTGCCAATAACTTTGCTGTTAACAGTTGCTTACTTTACAAAATCAACACTGGTAAGTGAATAAAAAATCAAGAAACTATTCCAAAGAATAAAGGGTACTTAAAAAAAAGTCAAGGATCAGACTGGGGAAAAATATTTGCAAAGTGCCTATCTGATAAAGGATTTGAATTCAGAATGATAAACTCTAAATAATAAGAACATAAACATTGTGACAAGAATAAAAAATAAGCAAAATATTTGAACATAAACTTAGCCAAATAAAATATATTCATAGTAAGTTCAGGAAAAAGTAATCTACATCATTAAAATTTAGGGAATTGCAAATTAAAATTAACAAAGAGATAGCAATATGCGACATGAACAAGGCTTAAAAGTATAAGCGGATAAAAGCAAAATAAATTTTTTAAGAAAAATTTCAGACCAATGAAACAACAATAATAAAACAGTTTTATTTATTTAGAATCATATATAACATCAATGAAACAGTTACAGTTATTTTCAATTACAGAATACTATTCAGTTAACAGAATGACTATTTGCTATAAGCTGTATCAAGGACAACTGGCAATTAAGAAAACTACCGTCTCTCTATATAACTGATTTGTGCTGTGCACAAATAAAAATCTGCTTTAAATTTCCATACCGTACCAGGAAAGGTTAGTGACTAATGAAAATTCAACCCAGAGAAAACTAAAGGAACATTTAATAGCATGTTCACTATACAGTATAAAAATGAATCTTACACAGCATTAAATTTCATTTATTTTCCTTAAGAGGAATGAGTTTTGCACAGGGAGGTTAAGTGTTTCACAATTTAACCTGTACTAGCACCTACTTATTTGTCATCACCTTCATCATCTTCAGTTTCCTCATCCTCCTCATTCTCTTCTTTTTCCTCCTCTCCCTTTTTTCCTTGTTCTTTCAGCCTTGATGACTGCCCCACATTTTTGCCACATCAGGCTCAGTATGCAACAATTACTTTTTCATGTGCTTTCTTCATCTTCACAGTCTTCCTTAAATAAGGTTGTTTGCAATCTGCAACAATGATATTACACCTCTCTCCAAGTTTCCTTGCAACATCACCAATGAATAGACCAGAGTGTTCTCTTTTAGTTTTGGTGATACTGAAAACAAAACAACAAAAAAAAGCTGGAAGAAGCGTCTTGAGCACATTGGAATCCTTGAACTTTTTTTTTTTGTTAATTTCCCTTTAGGAGGACTATAGTTTTGTATTTCTTTTACATACAAGACATACCTTGTATGCCTTTTGCCAGGTCTTCAAATGTCAAATGTTTTTTTATTTCTCTCTCTTTCTTTTGTAGATAGGATCATCCACCTCTCCGTGAACTTAGAAATTTACTGAAGCATCTAAGTACTTCTTGTCCTTCTCAGGGCAAGCTTGCACAATGAATGCATATGATGACGTTTTCCTTCTCAGTGTCTTAAAATCTTCTTCACTCACATTTAGTTATTTGCATTAGAGAAGCACAGAGTCACCCAGTGTCCATTTAGTTGTCACTTGCTTCAGCACACTCTCTATGGAGCTCAATGTACTGCAATGGCTATGAAGGTTCATTCAATTTTTAAAACAGGTCACCCAAGCAGCAGTGAGGAGAATATAATGTAGGATATAATATATAGAAACAGTGAGATCAACTATGAGTGATAGTCACATAGACTCTATGTGACATATGATATTAGCTTAGATTAGAGGCTTAGGAATTGTAGTACAGATAAGTAGACAGATTTTGGGAAATATCATGAAGGCAAAGTCAACATTATTTTATGGTGTTACTCATATCATACATCAAATTACCCGGAGAGTAGCATTTCTAGCAACATGTCTGATAGGATGTTTTTATAATTAAACACCAATTTTTTGTTAGTTCTCTTTTGATTTATAAAAATAGCTCTCTTTTGAGTACTAAAATTCAAATAGATAAAGGGTGATATTTATCTGGCCTTTTTGGTTTTATAATTTTATTCCCCTCTTTTTTCCAAATATCTCTCTCTTCTACCATATGACGTCGTCTGGTCTTCTATACTCACCACTTCTATCACTGGTCAGTATAGAAATTTTTCCTTTTCTCAATAATTGTATACTACTTATTTCCTTATTCTGTTGCTTTGCATTTGCATTCTAAGTCAATTTAGTGACATTTTTGACGAGTATTTCTATACACCAAATTTGTGCTCAGTTTCTCAACCAAAAGCTGAACACTCAGAGAAAAGAAGAAAGTAAATGCCGATTCAAGAAATTGACAATACAGTATAGAGGCAGATATGTAACCCAAAATGTAGTTGTTAATGTGAATTGTGCTGATGGAGGCTTCTGAAATTTATATCTTTATTTATTCATCCAGTACATCTGAATGTATTGGAGTAGTTAGAGTACGCATAGCAAAGGAAATGGAGGAAAGAAAAGAAAGAAGAAGAAAGTGGAGGAAGAGATTCTTCATTAATTAGATAACTTTGGGATAGGGAGTATAATTCCAAAGAGATAAACTATAATCCAAATATATGTGAATTCAAAAAGCAATATTTAAGTAAAACATATAAAATAATTAACAAAGAATAACTTAGAATATTTAAGTAAAACATATAAAATAATTAACAAAGATGACTTATTTGTTAATCTCTATGTATCCTGCATTTTCTTCTTTCATGCATTAAGAATATCTAGAAAATTTAAAATGAGTAAATAATTGAGAATGTTGAAGAACAGGTGAAATGGCAAAATGCATAGGGATAGTAAGAAGTTGTGGTGGGGCTGACTCAGAGCATTCATTGGCTTCTGGTACAGTGTTTCTTCCATTTTACACTGTTTAGCTGGAAGGTCTACCAATCCACCTTTCTTTCTTTTTTTTTTTTTTTGAGAATAAGTCTCGCTCTGTTATCCAGGCTGGAGTGCAGTGGCTCAATCTCGGCTCACTGCAACCTCCACCTCCTAGGTTCCAGCTGTTCTCCTGCCTCGGCCTCCCAAGTAGCTGGGACTGCAGGCACGCGCCACCATGTCTGGCTAATTTTTGTATTTTTTAGTAGAGACGGGGTTTCACCGTATTGGTCAGGCTGGTCTTGAACTCCTGACTTCGTGATCTGCCTTCCTCAGCCTCCCAAAATACTGGCATTACAGGCGTAAGCCACCACGCCTGGCCTCACTTTCTTTATTATTAAATCTACTCAGCTCTTCATCTCTTAAAATTTCAACACTTGGAATATATTTTATCAAGTTTCAGATTTATAAAAATGACATAAAGTAATGATCACTTTACGTCCTCCCCGAGGTAGAATTTAAGATCTTAACTTCTTAGCTTTCAGCAACCTTTGTTATTATAGAATATTCAGTTTCTGGCACTGATGTGTTTATATGAACAAAATTAACGACCTTGTTACAGTGGTTTTGAAAGCTGATCTATTATTTAATACATATCGGAATTATCTTTATAAATAAAAAATATTGCCATGTAAGTGAAAAACAACAGCTTATTAACAATAAAAGCATGAGGTTCAAAGAGTGAGATAGGTATGAATGCACATTTTAGCTTTGCTCCATGACTAATAGTTGTCTTCTGCTTACTCCAAAACTGTTGGTATTTTTTTAAGTCACAGGGCCTATTTTCTTCTCACCATGTAATCACATCTGCCTCATGAGACTTTAGTTACAATCTATGTATTGTATCCCCAGGTCAAATGACTATCCTAAGTTATATCATCATCTTAAACTTCTCTCCTGAAAAATAAAACTTGTTTTCCTTATTGACTGGCATGACTATCTACACAGTTGCTGAAAACGGAAACCTGGGATACACTGGGTTCCATCCTCTTTAACATTATTTAATATTTTTGTTGTACTTGATTTGATTAGGCTCACTCAATTTCTACTCCATGTTACCTTTTGAGAGACTAACATGCTAAATAACACATTTCTAAGTTTAGTTTGAATATTTGTCACAGTCCACATCTCATGTTGAAATATAACTCTCAGTGTAGAAGGTGGGGCCTGGGGGGAGGTGTTTGATCGTGACAGTGGATTCCTCATGAATGGCCTGGGACACCCCATTGGTGATAAGTGAGCTCTGGCTCTGGTCATTTAAAAGCGTGTGGTACCTCCCCTCTTTAATGTCTCTTGCTTACTCCTGCTTTCACCATGTGAAGTGACTGCTCTTGTTTTGCCTTCTGCCATGATTGAAAGCTTCCTGCGACCTCAGAAGCAGATGCTGCTAAGTTTCCTGTACAGCCTGCAGAATCATAAGGCAATAAAATATTTTTTCTTATAGATTATCCAGTCTCAGGTATTTCTTTATATTAATGCAAGAACATCCTAGTGCATAAGTCATCTATAAATTTCAGGCTTTTTCTTGTGAATTAAGTTTCCCTAATTAGATTCACTCAAAAAAAAAATTGAAGGAAAATGAAGCATTAACTATCTTCATGTGGCCGTGGGCAGTACTTGTTGACAAATGAGATTTGGAAATGTGATACTCTCTGGAGGCAGCATTTTATGTCCCCTTCTCTACTGCAATGGGTGTAAAACTTGATTGTTAGATGTAGGATTATTGATCTCATTTTTAATTCTTGGACATCAGCTTTGGGGAAAGGCAGGTGAAGCAATAGCCACGCTTGCTTCTGAATATAGCTCTGGTTGTGGCCTCAGAAATAGTACTTTATTTAGCAGATCAATTATCTGTTGCTTTTGTGGTCCTTCCAGAAGGTCCATGCTAGAATATGAACATTTAGCCTTTTTGTGTTTGTATTAAATCTTTTTGCTTTTAAAATACTCAATCATTTTATTTTCTATTTTCTTCTCTAACTGAATTCTGCCCGATGTGCTTACCACTCTGCTCACTAAGTTCCACTGCTTCTGTCTCCTAATTACTTTTCCCTATCCATATCCATCACTAATATCAGTCATAATTAACATTTTCACAATGTTTTCCTAGATTATTAGAATAGCCTCATCAATAATCTTCTTTCTTGTTGTCTTGCATGTTTCAGGATTCCAACAGTATGCCCTTTATTAAAAAAAAACTGATTGATCATAAAATATTTTATAGCTGTAAAGAATTAGCAATTCATAAATAAAGCATAAAAATAATAAGACAAACACATAAGGATTTACTAGTCAGGATAAGAAATAGAACATTACTGATATTGTTTGCATATAAGTCCCTGCTGAACCTCATGTTGGAATTTGATCCCCAGTTTTGGAGATGGGTTAGGATAGAAGGTATTTATTCGGTCATGGGGCTGGTTACTTCATAAATGGTTTGGTGTCCTGCGGTGAGTATTGAGTGAGTTCTCACTCTATTCATTCAGGTGATATCTGGTTGTTTAAAACAGTGTGGAACCATTCCCCTTTCTCTTTTCCTCCCTCTCTTGCCATGTGACAAGCTGGTTCCCCTTCCCCTTCTGCCGTAAGTGGAAGCTTCCTGAGATCCTTAGCAAAAGGAGATATGGCACCATGCTTCTTGAATACCCTGCAGAACCATGAGCCAAATAAACCTCTTTTCTCTGTAAATTACCCAGCCTCAGGTATTCCTTTATAGCAATGCAAAAATGGAATATAATATCAATGCCTTTGAAGTTCCCTATGATTCCTCTTCCCATAGATAACTTTTTATACTCAAAAAATAAATTCTTGTGATTTTTATTTCTCAGATCTCTCCCTGTATCACAGACTGCCTCTTAGGCCCCCCTGGTAAATGGGATATATCTCTAGAGCCCTTGTTAGATGAGACTTGTCTCTCAGATTTCACTGTTGTTTGTGGTTTGTCTCTAAGGAGGCCCTAGTATACCTTCTCTATGGTTTTCTTCCCTCCATGCGGGGGAGAGAGTCATGTACTGTCTCTCTGGTCCTTTTGTGATAAGAACCTGTTCTAAAAATCTAAATTATAGTTAGATTTTAACTGTGTTAAGAACTGTTGCTAAGGTGTCTGATATGGTTTGAATCTGTGTTGTCACCTAAATCTTGTGTTCAGCTGTAATCCCTAATGTTGGAGGTGGGGACTTTTAGGAGGTGATTGGATCATGAGGGAGGTTTCTCATGAATTGTTTAGCACCATAAACCTTGATGCTATCCTTGTTATAGTGAGTTTTCATGAGATCTTTGTTTAAAAGTATGTAGCACATCTCCCACTTGCTATTGCTTGGCCCATCTGACACTGCCTGTTCCTTCCTTCGCTTTCTGCCATAATTGGAAGCTTCCTGTGGCCTCCAGAGAAACATAAGCCACTATGCTTCCTTTACAGCTTGCAGAACCCTGAGCCAATGAAGCTTCTTTTCTCTATTAATTACACTGTCTCATTTATTTATAACATGAGAATGAACTAACATAGTCTCAATGGGTGGAGACCATCTGTTTAATTTCCTCACTGGGCCTGGCCCATCTCTACGTCTTCTCTTATCTTCTATATGGAAGGCTTACCTGTCACCCATAATAGGTAGGGGCAGCCTCTATGGCTTCACCCACGAACTGGATCAGTCTCTAAAACTCTCCCTCACTGTATCCTTGTATGGGCGGGGTCTGTCTCAAAGCTGCCATTGATGAGGCCAGTTTAATAGGTTAACCGCACAGAAGGCCCAAGTAGGACAATCCTTGGTTCATCCATCTGACCATCTTGGTTATGTCTGTGTGTCCCATGGCAGAGCAGGAAGCAGATCAGAGTGAGAACATCCCAGTGTTTGCTGTGCACCTGCTGGCACCCACAGTGCTTCCTGTGCACCACTTGGCGAGAGGGGCTCGTGGACTTTATTTACTTCTATTATGCTGACAAAGTCTACTACTGATTCCACCATGCAGAATTCCTGCATCTGTACTATCAAGCCTGTGATAAAGCTTGGGCCTCCTTGCCTAGGAGTGGAAGTGAAGGATGGGCAGAGAAAGTGACAGGTCCTCCTGACAGCCACAGATGGTGTGCATCCTCCATATTATATTCTCCCCTGAGTGTATGGAGTCTGAGGTCTGGCACTGGCACATAGGTAACTTCCACAGCTTGAATGTAAAGCTTCTCTGGGAGGGCAGGGCTATGTCATGTTTCAGAGCTATCCCCACTGCTGTGCCTGCTAGAAGGTCCCTCACACAGACTATTGTGATGGCTGTTGGGAGCACATTGGCAGGTGAACATGATAGGACTGGACAGAGGGTTGGATGGACAGCTGGGCACCAGAATTTCTTTCGTCTTCCTGGCCACAGTTCCACTATGCCCTATGTTTTGTCTAGCCTCAGCACCAAAGGCATATACTCTTCTCTGCAAGTCCTACCTGCAACATTCTCCCTTATACCATACTTTCTAAACCCCACTTACACAACACTAGGCCAACACTACACATCTAGAACTACCTCTAGAATATGCTCTAATTCCCAGCTTACAGGGCTCTACTCTAAGCCTAGACTCTATTACCCTAAACAATATAATATTCTCTTTCATTTTTCTCTAAGAGCCCAAATCACTTTCTACTTTCCAGCTAAACCCTACTCTCTAACTCACAAAAAATTTCTATCACTGCTTCCTTAAAAAATCAAATTGCTTTTCATTTCATTTACTAAATGCACATATATCTTAAAAATCATTAAAATTTATGTATTTTGGAACTTAAATGATATTATATATTCATTCAATAATCCTCCTGATAGTCATTTATATTTTATACACAAACCTATAGTCTGTTTATGTTCACAGCTATATATGGCTACGCAATCCTGTAAATCTACCCCAAATTATTTAACCATTCCCTTTTTATTTGATATTTTTTACATGTTTCTGGTAGACATATCAAATATAATAATGCAGGATTTTTCTCAACCCCTTTGCTAAACTTGTGGAAGGGGTGGCCTATTTGCCCCACCATACTCAACACCTTGCAGGAGGGATCACACGAGTGAGTGAGTGTGGGATCTGACTGGCTTCTGCAGGTGCCTACACAGAAGCAAGCTCTGTGCAGGGCCTGTGGCCAGACCAGGTGTGTCAACTCAAGGGGAGTGGGGCAGTGCCCAGATGAGGGTGCCTATGACCTCAAAGCCTGAGAAGGGGTGTTACAGTGCTCTATCAGTTCCACTGCCTGTGGATGACAGCATGTTAGCAGCTCAGTTAGCTCCTTGACTTGTCATGTGGGGTGGCTGCCCTCCTCTGGTAAGAGGAAAGGGCCAGTGTCACATCATTTCTGAGTACCCACACTAGGTGGGTCCTGAGCTCTTATCCAAAGTCCAAGAAGAATGAAGCCATTTGAATGACTGAAGGATGGTGAAGGCATTTAATTCTATTGAGTGATGAAAATGACTCAACCAAGAGGAAAGCTGGAGAGGGAATGGGAAGGGCAGGACCTCTTCCCCAAAATCAGGTTGTCTCTTCCTTGAAGTCAGGCTGTCTCCTCCTCTACTGATTGAGTCTGGGGTCTTTATAGGCACATAATGGGGAGTGTGTGATGATTGGTTTGTGGGTATGCAAAAAAAGGTTAAAGTGAAGACACCGCTCAAAGGTGGGCACAACAGCGTGGAAAACCAATTAGGAAAGGGTGGGTATATGTAAAATAGGTGAAGGGTGGGGATCAATCAGAGGAAAGCACATCAACAGAAAGACAAGTTCTCAATTTGGTCTGAGGATTTTACTTGTAGCTTGGCTTTCAGGCTTCAAACTGTCTTTGGCTTGGAGATGATGGGGTTTCACTGGATACCTGTCCCTATCTGATTAGGAATTTTGCTGCCTCCTGTCTCTATCATTTACCCCCACTAAAGAGGTGCAACTCACTGCCTTTAGAATAGGGACAAACACTTGTCTTAACTGCCTCCTGCTGACCAGGGATGTGCTATTTTGAAAAAAATGGTGGTTGGATCTTCCTGTGAGGCCTATCCAAGGGTCCGCGGCAAAAGGGAGCCATTGTCTGAGGCTCTAATTACATGACTGAAGTTTGACAGCTTCTAGGTGAGAAGAAACAATTTGGGTTATTAGAAGGCATATATCAAAAAGAAACTTGTGGGTAAGGACAGTTCAGAAGTCCCAAGGCTGCCTACCAGCCCGGATTACTGATGGCTATAGTTATGCCTGCTAAGATTTGGGTGCATGGGGCTTGGCTTTGATTAGTTTCCTTGGTCTTATTTTCCCAAACAAAGAACGCTTTGGCTATGGTCACCCCTATTTACTTCTATCACCTGGCAGGATTTGCAGGCTAGTTGGTCAGAACTATAATATTTATCTAGATTTTCACATAACTCATCCTTTCTGTTTCTTGGGAGCTGCAGCTGGCAATCACTAGTTGGTTCACAGAAATAAGCATGGTTAGTCTAAAATGTTGGCAAAATCTTAAAAACAATGAATGAAACTAGAATTTAATAACAAGTGTATGACAAGTTTTGAAACATAATTTTTCTCTCCAATTCTCATTTTTGTTAAAAACAAATCATAATAGGACTGAGTTGTTTGCAAAATAAACTTTAGTCCTATACTTTGCCTGATTATTTGCATAAAGTTCAGCAATAATAATAATTTTTTATATAGGCATTTAAAAATGGCTTTGATGGAACTCTATTCCATAAGGAGTCTCATATAAGACTTTTAAAGCTGAGCCCAGCCATGGGGTTGTACCCTCAAATGCCCATGAGTTGGGTGAATTCCTCTCTTCTTGAGGTCCCAAGATAACATGGGGCTCCTGGGCCTGATAGAAAGTGACATTCTTTACTTACCACAGGTTAGGAACCCTGTACGGAGACTGGGTAGACAAGTTATGAGGAAAGTTTTCCCAAGGGGTTTTTATTGGTTCTGTAAGTCAAGCTTGATTCCTTAAAGGGAATCACACCATTCCAGTCAAATCCTTGGTAAAATGACCTGTTTCTTCAATTGTGTCCTGTTGCAAAAAAAAAAAAAAAAAAAAATTCTTATTGCACTGATACAAATAACTATATCACTGTAGGTTAAGAATTCTCAGATGTTAGAAGATTAGAAATCCCATAAAATTGTGGGACACCTATTAATATTATTGATAAAATTATAACCTGAGAAAGGTTAAACCTTATTTTTCTTTTGGCAATCCCATGTGACTAAACATGTCAAATAATCCTGTTGACTTTTTTTTTCTTTTGGATGCTCCAGGGGCCCTCTGTAGCATTCTAAAGTTAGGGGTTGGAAAAGGCAACCTTGAAACTGAAACTTGATTTGGGGAAACCTGTTCAATATGTTAGAGGTTTAAAACAATTGATATTATAAAATAAAATTCCAGATTACTATAAGTCATTTATTTTAGCCAGAATGATGACTCAAAAATTTTAAAACAAGGGAAAAATCTTTACTTATTAAAAGGGAAGACTCAACTTTCCAAACAATCTATTTTTAATATTACATAAAAATCCTGTTCAACAGACAGAAAGCCAAATTTTACCTTTGCATTAATCACTTTTTAGTAGTCTCAATTGCATGTCGTAATGGCAACTCTTAGCAATTTTTAATTTTAATGTAAAACCTGGAAAGTTATTTTGAATTATTTAAAGATAAAGTCTGAATATTTTCAGTGTAGTTAAGGCAATAATAAATTTCATGTGTTCCCAGGTCTTATTTAATTGTAAAGCAGGCAAGTTGAACAGTTTCCAAAGGCCAAAGAAGTATTTTACAACCTTAAAACATTTAGCAGACCTAGTATCTGACCTGTATACTTTAGACCACATGATTACATTTTGAATACACTTACTTTACCAATAATCTTTAAAGCTGTTTCTGTTTCTCAAAGATTAACATCACATGAACTAAAAGA
Organism: Aotus nancymaae; assembly: GCF_030222135.1. Classification (NCBI taxonomy): domain Eukaryota; kingdom Metazoa; phylum Chordata; class Mammalia; order Primates; family Aotidae; genus Aotus; species Aotus nancymaae. The sequence goes on along the minus strand of NW_026988415.1, from coordinate 56,535,621 downwards.
TGTTACAGCTTTTAATTTTCCTTCAAAAAATATTTTATCTAAGTGCTTATTTTCTTCAGGCCAATTAGTTGGAGCATTTTTTTTGTAAACATCACACATGTAACACATATGGTTACACAGAGAGAGAGAAGAAAACCCAGCAATTGTTATATTTTCATTTCTCAATTTCCTAATTGGATTACTGACCTCAGACTAGAGACCTTCAATAAGCTGGGCTTAAAAAGCATGCAGTTTCTATGGCCTAATAAGCAGACACAGCTGGAAGACAAAAACAGATTTAGAGAGGGGTATATGCTCTTTTAATTCCTGGGATTCCACAAAAAAAAAAAAGAGGTTTTTTGTTTTGTATTGTTTTCCCAAAATGAGGTCTTTGGCACCTTCTCTGTTTTCCAAGGAGTCACATGCTATCTGAAGTTGTCTTGGGGCCTCTCATGCATACATTAAGAGAGACAAGACAAAATGGATAAAAATAATTCAGTCGACTGAAAGGAGAAAACTTTTTTCCAAAATACAAGATCCAAGAAGAGAAAAGACATGAAGCCCTTTTAATACCTATAGCTTAGATATTTACTTTTAATTACACTGACTTTTAAACATAGCACACTTTAAGTAAATCCTTTTAAATTTGTTTTTACCCAAACCCAATTCAACCATGCCAAGCAGCCAATACTTCTGGCTTTTGAACTTTATCAAAAGTAACCTCACAGGTGAGAGCAACAAACCTCAACTAAGATTGTGACTTGGCTGAGAATGTATGAAGTATTTTCAAAGAGGTTGTAAGCAGTTTTTACAAAATCTAGAATCTTTAAAGGTAGCTTTGAGAAAGAATATTTAAGAAAGGAAGGTAGAAGTTGTTCATGGAGGGAAAGAGAATCAGCAAATGGTAAAACTCATACAGATATTTACCAGGTAAAGTCCCATGATAGGCCATCTGTACACTGAGGAGCAAGAAAGCCAGTGGTGGATCAATCTGAGTCCCAAAATTTCAAAAGTAGGGAAGCCAACAGTGCAGCCATCAGTCTGTGGCCAAAGGCCTGAGAGCCACTGGCAAACCACTGGTGTAAGTCAAAGACTCCAAAAGCCAAAGAACTTGGAGTCTGATGTTCGAGGGCAGTAAGTATCCATCACAAGAGAGAAAAGGAGGCTGGAAGACTAAGCCAGTTTAGGCCTTCCACATTCTGCCTGCTTTATTGTAGCCATGGTGACAGCTCATTATATGGTGCCTACCCAGGTATAGGGTAGATTTGCTTCTCCCAGTCCACTGACTTAAATGTTAATTCTCTTTGGCAACACACTTACAGACACACTTAGGAACAATACTTTGCAACATTCAATCCAATCAAGTTGACACTATTAACCATCACATTAATTTCTTATATATTTTAGATATTAGCCCATTTTCAAATGAATGGCATGTAAATATGTTCTCCCAATCCATATTTTGTCTTTTAATTTTGTTAACTATTTATTGTGCCATGCAAATATTTTTCAATTATATATACAAAAACCCTAAAAATTTCACCAAAAATTATTAGAAGTAAGAAAATAATGTAGCAAAGTTGTGGGATACAAAATAAATACAAAAAAATCACCAATACTTTTATACATTGACAATAAACTATCTAAAAATAATATCTAAAATTTCTATTTACAACAGATACAAAAATAAAATATTTAGGAATAAATTTAGCCAAGAAAATGAAAGATCTGTACTTTGAAAATTATAAAAAGTTGAAGGAAATTGAAGAAGACACAAACAGATAGCAAAATATTCCAAGTTCATGAATAAGAAAAATTAATGTTGCTAAAATGTCCATATTACCACAGTGATCTATAGATTCAATGTAACCTCTATCACATTTTTAATGTAACTTTTTTCAAATTAGAATAAACAGTTGTAAAATTTATATGAACACAGAAAAAAATCCTAAATAGCCAAGGTAATTTTGGGCAAAAAGAACAAAGATAGAAATATCACACTACCTGACTTAAAACTGTATTACAAAACTATTTTATTTAAAATAGAATGGTAGTGGCATCAAAATAGACATATAAACCAATGTGAAAAATAGAAAAAGAAAATTGATTTTCAGAAAAGGTGCCAAAAACACAAATGGGAAAAAGAGAAATCTGGATATCTACATGTAGAATAATGAGATTGGATCCTTATCACACACTACATGCAAAAATCAACACAAAATGAATTAAAGACTTAAAGTTAGACATGAATATATAAAATCACTAGAAGAAGAACTAAAAGAAAAATGACATAATATTTGTTTGGGAAATAATATTTTTAGGTTTGATTCCTAAAGCTCAGGCAATTAAAACAAAAATAGATGTGATTAAACCAAATGTTTAAATAATAATTAATGTCAATCTTTCTCAAAATCTTCCAAATAATAGAAGAGAAATACTTTCTAACTTATTGTGAGAGGCCAGTATTATTAGCCTGATACTATAGCCAGATGAAAACTCCACAAGAGATAACCAAAACCAAACCCTAACTACCAACCGCATACCTTATTACTATAAACACAAAAATCTATTTAAAAAAAAGCAGTAAAACGAAATACAACAACATCTGGAAAAGATTATATACACCTATAAAAGGTAATATTTTTCCCCAGGAATGCAAAGCTGTGTCAATATATGAAAAACTTAATAAATGTTTCACCATATCAAAAAATAAAGACCATAACTCACATGATCATATCAATAGATGCACCAAAAAGCATTTGGTACAATACAACACTTCCTCAGAATAAAAGCCTCAAGAAACTGTAGTAGAAGAAAACTTCCTTGAACTAATAAAGTTTATCTGCAAAAAACATACAGCAAACCACATTTAATAGTGCAAGTGGATTATCTTATTCTTTCTATAGTCAGGAAAAATAGAGTGATGTACACTGTCTTCACTCCTATTCAGCATGATACTGGAAGGTCTAGACAGGGCAAGCAGAAAATCATATGAAATAAACGGCAGTAATTAACTTGCCTACAGAAAATCCTAAGGAATCCCTACAAACACAGACACACATAAGAAACTATTAGAACTAATAAATGAGGTCAAAAAGTTTAGTATAAAAGATAGATATATAAAAATCAATTATATTTTTATATACTAGCAATAAATAATTCAAGAAAAATGTTAAGAAAATTTTATTCACAGTAGTATCAAAAATAATACAATACTTTAGCATTAATTTAACAAAATAAGTGTAAAACTTGAACTCTGAGATCTACATAATGCTGTAAAAATAATTTAAAGGCCAAAATATTTGAAAATACTTGTCATGTTATAAATCAGAAGACTTAATATTGTTAAAATAACAGTAGCTACTAAAATAATCAATGTATTCCATGCAATCCCCATCAGAATTTCTGCTGACTTCACAAAAATAGACAAACTGGTCCTGAACTTCTTATACAAATGCAAAGAATTCAGACTATTCAAAATAATCTTGATAAGGAAGAATGAAGTTGGAGGACTTACATTTCTCAATTTCATGTATACTACAAAGATACAGCAATAAAAGCAGTGCGGTACTGGCAAAAAGTTGATTATATATTGATTATATATAGGTTAATAAAATAGAAGTAATAAGAAAAAATAAACCTTGAGATTTACTGTGACTTGATTGTTGGCAAGGGTGCCAAAATAATTCACTGTAGAGAAAATATTCTATTTATCAAATGGTGCTGGCTAAATTCTATATCTACAAAAAAAGAATAAAGTTGCAATCTTATCTCATAAGAAAAAAAGCTCAAAATATACCATATTCCTAAATATAAGAACTGAAATAACAAAAATATTACATTGACATATGAACATTTCTTTTTTTACCTTAGATGAGGCAATAACTTCTGAGATATGACACCCATAACACAAGCAACAACAACAAACAGTATATTGACTTTATTTAAATTTTAAAAAAAATCTGTCCTGCAAAGATACCATCAAGGCAGTGAGAAACAACCCACAGGACGAAATATTCTGATTAAGTACATGTATCTAGAATATATACAGAACTTTTGCAATCAAACAATAAAGAGATGAATAAGCACAATTAAAAATAGGCAAAAATTTGAATAAACATTTATCTGATAAAGTTATTAAATAGTAATTAAGCACATAAGAAAGCGTTCAACATTATTAGCCATGAGGGCAATTAAAATTAAAACCACAATGAAATATCACTTCACTCCCCATTAAAATGGTTATAATAAAAAGATGGACATTAACAATTGTCCTTAACATGGAAAAGGTGGAGCCCTCCTATATTGCTAGTGGTAATGTAAAATGGTACAGCTGCTTTGGAAATCAGTTTACAATTCCTTACAAAGTTAAACTTAGGGTTACCACACAACCCAGAAATTTCACCCTTAGGTATATGTCAAAAATAATTAAAAACATATGTCACACCAAAACCTATAAATTGATGTTTATAGCAGCATTATTTATAATAGCTAAAAGGTGAGAACATTCCAAATTCCAATCAAATGGTGAATGAAGAAATAAATATGGTATATTCATAAAATGGTATATTTAGCCACAAAATAAATTATACATGTTATAATATAAGTGAACCTTGAAATCATTGGACTAAGTTATAGAAACCAGACACAAAAGGACACTTGCATCATTCCCTTTTGTGTTGGTTACTACTGTCAATTTGATTGGATTGAAAGATACAAAATATTGATCCTGGGTGTGTCTGTGAGGGTGTTATCAAAGGAGATTAACATTTGTCAGTGGACTGGGAAAGGCAGACCCACCCTTAATTTGGTTGGGTACAATCTAATCAGCTGCCAGTTTGGCTAGAATATAAGCAGGCAGAAAAATATGAGAAAAGAGAGACTGGCCTAGCTTCCCAGCACTGTGGGAGATGGAGGCGGGCAGATCACCTGAGGTCAGCAGTTCGAAACCAGCCTGCCCAGCATGGCAAAACCCTGGCTCTACTAAAAATACAAAAAAATTAGGCAGGTGTGCTGGCACACACGCCTGTATTCCCAGCTGCTCGGAAGGCTGAGGCAGGAGAATCACTTGAACCTGGGAGACAGAGGTTGCAATGAGCCAAGATCATGCCACTGCACCCCAGCCTGGATGACAGAGAGAGACTCTGCCTCAAAAAATAAAAAGTCTTCATTCCAAATTAAAAATAATACAAAACTATGTGGCTCTTATCAAAATACTAATTGATTTTGAGTAATGTACAAAATCTTTGAACATTATAGCTCTTTTTTCTGTCTTTCTCACTTTGTACTACCTTTGCCTTATAAATTACATCTTCATAGCTTATTAGCTCATCAAAATAGTTTTATAATTGTTGCTTTATGCACTTTAAATCAGTTACAAGAAAAAATATTTAAAATAAAAATACATTTATGCTAACTTAAGTGTATTAAGTTGGTGCAATTTTTAATAACAACAACTGCAATTACTTTTGCACCAACCTAATACCTGCGTACTTACCAATACCAGTCTATTTATTCACAGGGATTTGAGTTTTTGTCTATTGTCCTTTCATTTCTATATGAACGCTTCCATTTAATATTTCTTTTAGAAAAGTTTGCAAAACGTAAATTCTCTGTTTATTTTAAATCTGGAAATATCTTCATTTCTCCCTCAATTTTGAAGTGTAGTTTGATTTATAGAAAAATTCTGGTTGATAGGTTTTTTCTTACAGCACTTTGAATATGTCATTCCTCTCTGTCTTTTGGTCTCCATGATTTTTGATGAGAAATCAAATGTTAATCTTATGAGGTTCTTTTGTCTATGATAAGTAAGTTTTATCTTGCTGCTTTTAAGATTCTAAATTTGTCTTTGGCCTATGATAATTTGACTGTAATGTATCTAGGTGTGAATGATTTTGTGTTTATCTAATTGCAGTTTTTTGAGCTTTTTGGATATGAACATTAATATTTCATTTTTGGCAAAATTCTTGGTGTTCTCTCTTTCCTGTCCATCAGATTTCCATGTTGCATAATTCAGTATACTTATTCATGGCTCACATGTCTCTAGGGCTCTGTTTCTTTTTCGTTTCTTTGTTCGTTGTCTTTCTGTTTCTTAGACTGGATAATCTCAATTAACTATTCTTCAAGTTTGATGATTCTGTCTTTTTCAGTTGAAATCCATTGTTGAGCCACTTTAGTGATTTATTTTTCATTTCAATATTTGTACTATTCAACACCAGCATATTTATTTTGCTCTTTTATATAATTATAATCTCTTTATTGATATCCTTTATTGGATACAATAACATTGATCTACTCTCTTTCACCAGCATTTTCTTTTATTATACTTATAATAGGTCAACTAAATCTAAGAAGTCCAATATCTTGACGTTTTCAGAGTCAGTTTCTATTAACTTTTATATTTTCTGCATATACATCTTATTTTCCTATTTATTTGTATATCTCATATTTTTTGTTGAAAACTGGATATTTTAAATAATATAAATTGACAGATATTGAAATTATGTTTCTCTACCTCCTTTGGAGTTTTTGTTTTCTTGTTTTTTTTTTATATAGTTGCAGTTAGTTTGGTGGCTTTCCTGTACTAGTTCTGTTAAGTTTGTATTCCTTGTTATCTGTTTCCACCAAAGTTTTTCTCTGTTTAGCTTTCTGATCAGCTAATAATTGAACAGAGGTTTCCTTAAATTTTTTAACCAATAAATCATCCAAACTTTGCTGAGAGTTTCTCTCCATGTGGCAGGACATGTCTTTAATACTTTGGCAGGCAGTTTACAACTCTTAGTCTGCATTTCTGATTTGCCTAGAACCTCAAGGTCAACTATAGGTTAAATATTTTAACTTTCCCAGTATTTTAAAAATACTGGGAAAGTTAAAATATTTTGTCACATATATGTAAAATATATATGTAAAATATATGCAAAATATTTTATGTCACATATATGTAAAATATACGTAAAATATTATCTCACAAATGGCAAAATCGCTGTATACACACATATACACATATGTTGCAGGGCAAAAATGGCTTGTGGGAGATCCTTGAAGTGGCTATATATATATGCTTAGGATATATATATATTGCTGTTGTTTTATATATATATATTTGTGGTTGTTACATATATATGCATGTGTATATATACTATATATACGCTTCATATATATGTCATAAATATACATATATATGTATATATATGAAGTGGAACAACAGCAAGTAGTTAGGTAGATATGAGATTTTTGTGGTTTTGTTTGATTTCTTACTCTGTTTTCTGAGACCCAAAAAGCGTGAACCATCTTAAATAGTACCAGGAAAAATTAAGGTAAACATTACGAAAAACTATGTACCAAAAAACCTTCTAAATACCAGAGCATAAAATAAAAGATCAACATTTGATGAGTGAATTTGAATATAATAGACTGTGAACCAATGGCCTAAAAATTCGGTGAGAATATATTTTGATTCTGAGGCTATAATTCTTAAAGTGACTAAAAGCATTCAAGAACAGCGATAAAATTATGTCCTGCAGACAGTAAGTGCTACTTATCTGCCTGTAGTAGAGAACAACCAGTGTGAATGCAGCAGAAATAGCTGGATAACTCTGGAAGCTATTGATATTCTGAGATCACAGTGAAATGGGAAAGCTTCCCTTGTCCCCCTTGCAGGGCATGCAGCGAGGGTGTGGCTCTCTTCAGTGCCTCACTCCTCAAACCTCTATGGAGCATACAGATGGGCAGGCTGTGGGGCTCTGACTACATGGTCGTGTCTAGGGGTGAATGTTTACAGCTGAAGCCCGAGTGGCCGTGTGTTACAGAGTGCTCTTTTAGCTTGCCATCTATGGGTGACTTGTGTTAACCAGCTCAATTAGATCCCCTTCGCTATCACAAGGACAGAGGGATTTCTGTGTCCCAGGGTTTTTTGCCTTGGTGTACTGGAAGAATTGGATCACACGTGGGCTTAGAGAATGAGTGCAAGGTTTTATTTAGTAGAAGTAGCTCCTAGCAGATGGCGGAGCCAGAAAGGAGATGGTTTTCCCTCAGAGTTGGGCTGCTCGACTCTTCTCTGACCACTCTGGACAAACTCAACATCATTCTGAGGGAATGTGTTCTATTTCTGGGTCCACAAGGGGGTGTAGTTTTAAGGGTAAGAATTTCCCAGCGCCATGCCCCCTTCCTTCTCTCTCCATCCGGGAGATTTAATGGTTTATGTTTGTGTGGGAAGAATCTAAAAGTCAATCACTCCAGCAGAAGTTCTAAGGAACTCCTTTCATTGGCCCAGGGTCTTGGAGAAGGTGGGGGTTCCTCCCAGGATAAAAGTCCGTATCCACATACCTCGCCTGATTTCCCCTCTGGAACCCCCTTCCACACTCTTCGTGGAAGTCTTTCTCTTCTTCTCCTTTTCTTCTTTTTTCTCTACCTAAATAAAATCATCTTTCTGTAACACTTCTTGGGTCCGATATTTACTTTTATGAGTGTACGGTGCACCTGCAGTGGTGCCATCGCTTATTCTTAAGAAATTGGAGACCAAGAACCCACAGCATTCTCTCGGGGGAGCCGTGCCTCATCAGCACCCAAGAAAAAACCTGGTTACAATTCCACAGGTCGATGGCCTGCAGGCCTGCCAGTGCCTGTCAGCATGCTCTTGATGACCAGCCACTTGTCTCTTCTACCACTGATGTGCTCCTCACAACATCCAGCCACTTGGGTGTCTGCCTTGCTAGGGTCTCAAGTTTTTATAGGCCCAGGATGGGAGTGTGGCAAGCCAGAGTGGTCTTCGAAAATGCAACATTTGGGCGTGAAGGCAGAAGTGCCTATCCTCACCTAGGTCCATGGGGGTGGAGCACTAGCCAGAGACTGCAGCCTCCTGTACCCAGCACTTCCCTTCCCCGCTTCTGTATTATTTTAAAGGGACTGCACTCTTCCCTTCCCCGTACTTCCATATCAATAGAAAATTCTAGGCACCATCTATGTATCAAAATCCAATATATTACCCCTGGTAATTACTTTATACATTTTGTTTGTGACAAATTTCAGCTAGATAAACATTGAATACAAATGAAATATTGCTGAACTCTGTGCACTGTTCTCAGTTAAGCTTACCTTAGAATGCTACATTGATTACCCCAGTAAACTTCCAATAAATTATATAATTATAATATTCTTGCTAATAATTTCATCAAAAAAGGAAACCACTCTTGTATGTGTAACTCTATGGAGAAATAGCTTAATTTTATTAACATTGTTGTAAAATTAGATTCCAGAAATATTCAATACATTCCTATAGTAACACAGGTCACAGAATAGTTCATGTATTTTGCAACACATTTGAAAATATAAAATTTTGTCACTTTAAGCCAGCAATGTGGCACAGATTGCTGTGCTGTAATCCCAGTACTTTGAGAGACTGAGGCGGCATGATCACTTGAGGCCAGCAGTTCAAGACCAACCTGGTCAACATAATGCAACCCCATCTCTACAGAAAAATTAAATAAAAAAAATCTGGGCCAGATGGCAGAGGCCTGTAGTCCCAGATACTTGGGAGGCTAAGGCAGGATGATTGCTTGACCCCAGGAGGTTGAGGCTGCAGTGAGCTGTGATTGCACTACTGTACTCCAACCTTGGTTACAGAGTGAAATTCTGTCTCTAAAATAAATAGAACATCAGTTGCTTTAATGTTATTTGGGTGTTTTGATAGCATTTATTTTTAAATAGAAAGACTCCTGTATCTTGGTAAACATTTTTAAAGCTTGACAGTACCATATTAAATCTCTGAAGTTTCAAGCAAGTGTGTTATTTTTGTTGTGATCAATTTCATGGCATCTGGTATCTAAGCATCAGCTTTTGCTTCACCCATTAGAAAAGTATCAAATAATTCAGTTGATTTTATAATTATTAGAATTAAAGGAATTCTTGTCTTTCTAGTATAGTCATCTCAAAGCATTATCACAGCTGCTGCTTTTAGTTTTCTTTATATATATGATTCAAATATAAATATATTTAAATGTTATAAATATAAATATATTTATAAAATTTACCATTTGTATTTATAAATATATTTAAGTTATATAAATATAAATATATTTAAATATATTTAAAATATATATATCTATATATTTTTTTCATTTACCAAATATATTTTTCCTACTAAAGGAGACAACTTTGTGACTTTTGGTTTGAATGCCATTGTCCTCTCTGACTAGTTCAAGGATCTCACACAAGCCATTTTTGCACTGCTGCATATGTCACAAATGGCAAGAATGTCTGGCTAAGTTGGCATGTCAATGTTTCTTTTGTTGCTGACTATCTTGAAGATATTTGTCCAGTGACTTCAATTTCCATTGCTTTACAGACCTTAAATTATCAACAGCTTAAAACATATTTGCAAATGCAATGCAAACATAGCAGCTATGTTTTGTATAGAAAATTGTTCTGTAAGACACTGATCTTTGTTATAAGTTTGGAGAGCATTACTAAATACACTAATAATTATATAGCTTGGATGCCCTAACTTCATTTTAGAATATGAAAATACATTGGAGAGCTGTAAAAAAAAATTACCATTGGTTTATTCAGTCAGTTTCATGATTTTTATTTCATCTATAAAAATTCTAGAAAAGTGTTAAGTTTCTTGAAATTGTGCAAGAAATTTTAAAAAAACATTTGAAAGGTATTCATTCCTGATTTTGTTTAAATAGTACTTTAGTTGTACACACTAAATAGCTCAATTTTTAAAAAATGTAAATTAAATTAGCGTTGAATTAAATGTTCTTTGACCTTAGTTATATTAATCTACATATTAACTACCCTTCTAAAAATTCTTCATTCCTTTATCTAAGCAGGCATCTTTCTCATTTTCATTCAGTCATTATAGGTATAGATGGAAAATATACTTCCTTGTATTTTCAGGGTTAGAATTTCCCCTTGGGCTAAGTGGGCAAGTTTTCATGATAAAGGCTATGGTCAAAAATTTTGAAACATACTGAAGAATTTAGTCATAATCATAATTATGAAGATTTTTTCATTATGTATTTGGTTATGCTACCTATTAAACCTTAGATTAATTCATCTTATTAATGTTCACTCTCTCATCTCTCTGTCACCCTTTCCTAGCCAACCAAAGACAGATGTACAAAAATACACACTCATCATTCTTATCTGGCCCATAGTTCAAGGGTCAGATTCATTATTCTTCTCTGTCAGAGCAAAATTAACATCTACCCTGGCCATAGGCTAGTATGCTACTTGCTATTCTTCATATTGGCCTCTTCAGTTACTTCTAGTTCTTCATATAATAACTATTTCCAACCCTTGAGTATGCCCCTCGTAGATTAGGTATATTATCCAAATGATTTACATTTTTAGCTATATTACATTAGTATATTAAAGTTTAAATTTCTTGAGTGCCAGGCCTAATGTCAATGCAATGTCTCAGTTATCCTTATAAAACCATTAAACTATGCATTATTACTTTTACAAATTTATAGATAAGGCAGCTATAACAAAATACTTCCAAATAATGCATAATCATTAAATGTAAAAGAACCTTAGTCAATGGCCAGGCTTCAAAGCATGTGTATTTAACTGTTATGCTATATTCCACTCCTAGTTGTTCAGTTTGCATATAAAGACAAATAAATTTAAGTTTTTAGTTGCTCCATTGTTGCATATCATCTCACAATAATTTACTTAAAATTTATACAATTAACTGTTTATCTTTTTCTTACTTATAGCATATTCATGAAATATTCCTTTTTGGGGTACAAGATTGGGTCCCCTTGTCAGTATAATTTTTTAATGATGTTCAACAGAGTAGCAGCATTTTGAAAATTAATCACAACTGTGTATTGAAGAACAATTATGCATCATAGACCAAGCTGGTACTCAATCATCAAAGAAACACTATTTTTTCCTTACAAGGACTAATAGCTGAGTTTAATATTGCTTAAAAATATATACATGCTGCCCACATCATTTTATATTTCTATGAAATTAAATCCAGAAAGTATTTAAGTTTTACAGTACCCCAAAATATTGTTTTATGATCTAATCTACAAATGGTTCAAATGCTTTACATTTTACATACAGGTGTAACTGTTTATAAATTTCATAGCAGCATAACCTTAACACAGCACCTTTGAATCTCTTGACACATGAAGACATTAATATTTAATGTCTTAACAACTAAATTCACCTTTATAGCAAGTTTGGTATAAAGCTATAAAAGTGATATTGCTTACAAAAGTGATATTAATGAAACTCTAAAACTTTAATGCCTAGACTTTATTTTGATTACTAAACTTTATTAATATAGCAAACTAAAACAATTCTATTATGCTTCAAGTTCCTAAGAAATGCCATGCATACATTATTGAACTTTAATTGAAAATTTGTCAGGCATGGTCACTGCAACTCTGAACATTTATTGAAACATATAAAAATAACTTGATAAAATATAAATAATTTATATACAGAAAATAAGAGGCAAAATCTTTTCATATTAAGATATAGTAAACCCTTGCAAATACAGCCTGCACCATGGAAAGCCTCACAAATTTTAAATTGAACAGTGGGGTTTGGAAAACACCCTATTCGACTTTTACTTTACAAGTAGTTGACAAAGACAGATCATTTTTTTCCTAACAATAATAAAGATACTAAAATGCTATATTTACTTTCATAGTGAGCTATTTAATAGAATGTAGTCATTTCTCCCTCTGAAATAAGTACTTACTAATACCTGAAAGTTTGCTAGCTAGCAATTTTTATAGACTTGCACATTGCAAGGTTAATAGGCTACTAAGCTGATTCATCTTTTCTTAAAATAATTGAATAGTATCATTATGAACAATTTAATTTAGGCAATAAACACACAGAAGAGGCAGAGAAAGGATTGAATTCCTCAATATGTAACCAGAATATTATTTTCTTTTTCCTAGTATGGCTTGTGCATAGGAAAAAGGAAAAAATGTAACTATTTAAAAGTTCACCCGGCACCAATGTGAGTTGATTATTCAATACACAATATAAAGTCAAAATAATGTAATTAAGACATGTTTAACCTCTGGATTTTCTACACCCTGACTGTTTATATGTCACGAATGAACTCTTAGTTTACGAATATATTTTAGAAATTATTACCTGAAAAAACATAAACTTTTTTGAGTGCAAGGGCGAAGCACGCATTAACACCATTAATCTGGGAAAACATTTTTAGAGTTTTGCTTAAAATACTATGTTGTTAGTAAATTCAAGGAATCAAATCAAACAATGCTTATTTTTAATAAAACAAAATTATTACCTTTCTATGGGTTAAGTTGAATTAAATAAAAATAAAAATTTAAAAAAAATTTTAAAAATATAAGTTTTTTTTTTCAAATCTATTCTTAGCATCTGGTTCTTTATCACAATTTTTCACATTAGTATGGAGCTGTTGCTACCTTTTAAAGCACTTTTCTAATTGTTATTTTATTTCTATCATTCTGAAGCATATAGAAATTTATAGATTTAAAAGCAGTTTTACATAGTGTATCTTACTTGATCCTTTTGAAAATTTGTTTAAGGTTATTGGGAATGATTCTATTATCCCTAATGTACAGATAAAGGAACAGTCTAAATGAGGTTAAAGGGGTTGTATAAGGACATACCTCAAAAATGGCAGAGATGAGACAAGCTCAGATTTTCTGCTTCTGTCACTAACTTTTTCTGTGACCGTTGAAGAAGTCTCTCTGTATTTGTTTCCTCAACCGTAAAATAAGGTGTTAGCCAAGATGATCCTCATGGTACTTTACAGTTCAAACCTCATGATTCTGTGATTTTTTTGAGTTTTAATATAGTCTATTTACTATGATGTGTGTGTGTGTGTGTGTGTATATACATATATATATTCGATTAAAATTTTTGTGAAATAACTGTTGATTTTTACATGAATTTGTAAGAGAGAGTAGAGAAATATTAGTTTTACCCTCTGACACTTTCCTACAAGATAACAGTTTGCAATGTTGTAGCACAATACCATAACCAGGATATTGGTATTAATAAAATGTACCATTCTTATTTAGATTTCTCTAATTTTATTTGCACTCATTTATGTGTGTGTATGTAATGAATTCCATATTATTTTATGACAGGTGAAGGTTTGTGAAGCCACTGGCAGAGTTAAACACTGGTTTATGGTTGTTATTGTTAATATGTTGTATTAATCTGTTCCCAGGTTGCTAATAAAGACATACTCAAGACTGGGTAATTTATAAAGGAAAGAGGTTCAATTGACTCACAGTTCCTCAGAGCTGGACAACCTTCCAAAAACTCATGATCATTGTGGAAGGGGAAGAAAACATGTCCTTTTTTACATGGTGGCAGCAAGGAGAAGTGCAGAGTGAAGGGGGTGAAAGCCCCTTATAAAACTATTAGATCTCTTGAGAACTCACTCACTATTATAAGAACAACAGCTTGGGAGTAACTACCCCCATATCATTCGACTCCTGGATACCCCCAACTCTCATGTTATTACATTTTAAAACTAATCAATCCTTCCCAATAATTCCCCAAGACTTAACTCATTCCAAGATTATCTGAAAAGTCCAAATCCAAAGTCTCATCTGAGACAAGGCAAGTCCCTTCTGCCTATGAGCCTATAAAATCAAAAGCAAGTTAGTTACTTCCTAGATAAAATGGGGCACAGCTACTGGAATACCCCCATTCCAAATGGGAGAAATTGGCCAAAACAAAGGGGCTACAGGCCCCATGCAGGTCCAAAATCTAATAGGGCAGTCATTAAACCTTAAAGTTCCAACATGATCTCCTTTGACTGCATGATTTACCTCCAGGGCATGTTGATGCAAGAGGTCGGTTCCCATGGCCCTTAGGCAGCTCCACTTCTGTGGCTTTGCAGGGTACAGTCCCCCTCTCAACTGCTTCCATGGGCTGGCATTGAGTGTCTGTGACTTTTCCAGGTATATGATGCAAGCACTCAGTGGATCTACCACTCTGGGTTATGGAGGACGATGGCCCTCTTCTCACAGCTCCACTAGCCAGTGTCCCAGTGGAGACTCTGTGTGGGGGCTCCAACTCACATTTTCCTTTCACACTGCCCTAGCAGAGGTTCTGTATGAGGGCGCTGACTCTGCAGCAAACTTCTGCCTGTACATCCAGGCATTTTAATACAACCTCTGAAATCTAGGTGGAGGATACCCAACCTCAATTCTTGGCTTCTGTGCACCCACAGGCTCAACACCACGTGGAATGTGCCAAGAGTTGAGGCTTGCACCCTCTGCAGCAACAGCCTTAGCTGCACCTTGGCTCCTTTTAGCCACAGCTGGAGAAGCTGGGGAACAGTGCGCCAAGTCTTGAGGCTGCATGCAGCAGCAAATCTCTGGATCCAGCCCAGAAAACCCTTTTCCTATTAGGACTCTGGGCCTGTAACGGGAGGGGCTACTGGGAGGATTTTGACATGCCCTGGAGGTATTTTCCCCATTGTCTTGGCAATTAGCATTTGACTTCACATTAGTTATACAATTTTCTGCAGTAGGTTGGAATTTCTCCCCCGAAAATGTGTTTTTCTTTCTACTGCATCCTCAGGCTACAAATTTTTAAAACTTTCATCTCTGTCACCTCTTGAATGCTTTTCTGCTTAATTTTTTTTTTCTGCCGGATACCCTAAATCATTTATCTTTAGTTCAAAGTTCTACAGATCTCTAGGGCAGGGCCAAAACACCACCAGTCCTATGCTAAAAGAGTAATAGCAACCTTTACACCAGCGTCCAGGTTCTTCATCTCAATCTGAGACCACCTCAGGCTGAACTTCATTGCTCATATCACTATCAGCATTTTAGTCAAAGCCATTCAACAAGTCTCTAGGATGTTCCAAACTTTCCCACATCTTTCTGTCTTCTGAGCCCTACAAACTGTTCCAATCTCTTCCTGTTACCCAATTCCACTTTCCCATTTTCAGGTATCATTACAGCAGCACCCCAGTTTACTGGTACAAATTTACTGATTTAGTTCTTTCTTTTGCTGCTAGTAAAGACATACTCATGTCTGGGTAATTTATAAAGAAAAGAGATTTAATTGACTCACAGTTCCACAGGGCTGGGGAGGCTCAAGAAACTTACAATCATGGTGGAAGGGGAAACAAACATGTCCTTCTTCACATGGTGGCAGTCAAGAGAAGTGCACAGCAAAGAGAGAAAAGCCCCTTATAAAACCATCAGATCTCATGAGGACTTATTATCACAAGAACAGCATGGAGGTAACTGTTCCCAGGATTCAATTACCTTTGACTGGGTGCCTCCTATGACACATGAAGATTATGGGAACTACAGTTCAAGATGATATTTGCCTGGGGACATAGCCAAACCATATTATATGTCTTTGTCAGGCCTTAGTATCAGGTTAACATTGGCCTCATAAAGTGAATTTGAAAGTGTTTCATCCTCTTCTATTTCTGAAATAGATTATGAAAAATTGGTGCTAATTTTTAAAAATATTTTTGTGATGCTACACTTGAATAATGTGGACCTATAAGTTAGTTAGATTTTCACAAGATTTTTAATGATTAATTTATTTTACAGTCATCAGTCTATTGTCATTGTCTATTTTATCTTGTTTGATTTTTGGTGATATGTGGTTTAAGAGGAATTGATGCATATTTTCTGACTTACAAAATAAATAAGAATTTTTTTCATAGTATTCCTTTATCACTGTGGCTGCAGGATCTCTAATGATATCTTCTATTTTATTCCTGATATTAGTGATTTATTTTTCCTTCCTTTTTTGCCAGCCTTGCTAGAAGTTTATGAGTATCATTGATTCTTTCAAAGTATTAGCTTTTGTTTTATTAATTTTATCACATTTTTTCTACATCACATCTTACTGTTTTCTGTTGTTCTCTTCATTATTCATTTCCTTCTGCTTGTTTTAGATTTATTTTGGTTTATTGAGGTAATAAGTTGAGTGAATATTTGAAAGCATTCTGTGATTGCAATGTAAGCATTCGGTGCTATAAATTTCCCTCTCAGCACTGACTTAGCTACATTTTCCATAATTTGATATGTTGTTGCTCTTCAGTGTTTATATTTTTATTTCCTTTTTGACTTCCTCTTTCATGCTACTGATGTGTGTTTGTAAATTATGTGATGTATGTTAATTTTTATGTAATTAGAGACTGTTCTCTTGTCTCTGTTTTGATTTCTAGTTTTATTCCATTGTGTTCAGAAAACATACTTTGTATAAATTTATTTAAAAACCTTGAGATATATTTTATGGCCCAGAATAAAGTTTATCTTGGTGAAAGGTCTAAGGGCCCTTTTAAAATGTTATTCTTCTACTGTCCAAAGCAATATACAGGTTCAATACAATTTCTTTCAAAATGCCAATGTCATTTTTCACAAAATAAGAAAAAACAATTCTAAATTTGATATGGAATCAAAAAGAATATTTAAAGAAATCCAAAGAAGAAAGAACAAGCATGGAGAAATGGGTCTCTCTCACTTATACAGAAGAATATATGATATTTGGTTTTCAGTTTCTGTACTAGTTTGCTAAGAATAATGTCCTCCAGCTCCATTTGAAGTCCATCACATTGTTGGACTTCAAATTTTACTACAATGGTATAGTAAACAGAACATCATGGTACTGGTATAGAATGAGACACATAGGTCAAGATAAAAGAATAGAGAACCCCAAAATACAGCCACATACCCCATCAACTGATCTTTGGCAAATCCACAAAAATGTAAAGGACATCATTTTTAATAAATAATGAAAAAATTGGGTTGCCACAATCAGAAGAATCAAACTGGACCCATATCTCTCACCACATACAGAAATAAATTCAAGATATGTCCAAGACATGGATTTAAAACCTGAAACTATGCCAGGTGAGTTCACTAACACATGTAAACCCAGCACTTTGGGAGGCTGTGGTGGAAAGTTTGCTTGAGGCCAGGAGTTTGAGATCAGCCTCAACAACATACTAAAACTCAATCTCTACAAAATAAAATAATAAAATAAAATAAAAATTAGCTAGGCATGGTGGTGTGCACATGTAGTCCTGACTACTTGGGAGGCTGAACTGGAGGGATTGCTTCGGATCAGTACTTCAACGCTGCAGTGAGCCATGACTGTGCCACTGTGCTTCAGTCTGGGCCACAGAGTGAGGCTCTGTCTCAAAAAAACAAAAACAGCAAACAAACAAAAAACTAGCATCTATAAAAATACTAGAAAAAAACTTTAAAAATCTCATCTAGACATAGACTTTGGCAAAAAAAAATTTGACTAAGAATTGATGACAAGTGACAAAATCAAAAATACACAAATGAGACTTTTAAAAAGTTTTAAACGTTTAATTTTCTGGGTACATAGTAGGTGTTTATATTTACAGGGCACATGAGATACTTTGACTCAGGCATGCAAGGCATAATAATCACATCATGGAAGATGGGGTATTCATCCCATTAAGCATTTATTCTTTGTGCTACAAACAATCCAAATATATTATTTTAGTCATTTTAAAATGTAAAATTAAATTATTATTTACTATAGTCACCCTGTTGTGCTATCAAATATTAGGCCATATTCATTAATTGTAACAATTATTTTGGTTCCATCAATCATCCCTTCCTTCCCCTGTACCCTCTCATTATTCTTACCAGCCCCTGACAACCATTCTCACACTATCTCCATGGTTTCAATTGCTTTGATTTTTAGATCACAGAAATAAGAAAGAACATGTGATGCTTGTCTTTCTGCACCTAGATTATTTTACTTAATAAAACGATCTCCAGTTCCACCCAAATTGTTGCAAATAACTGAATCTCATTATTTTTATAGCTGAATAGTACTCCATTATGTATAAATACCATATTCTATTTTTTTTTTTTTACTTTTATTTTTGAGATAAACTCTTGCTCTGTTGCTCAGGCTGGAGTGCAGTGTTGTGATCTTCGCTCCCTGCAACTTCCACCTCCTGGGTCCGAGCAATTCTGCTGCCTCGTTCTCCCAAGTAGCTGTGACTCCCATGACTCCCATGACTACAGACCCATGTCACCACACCTGGCTAATTTTTGTGTTTTTAGCAGACATGGGGTTTCACCATGTTGGCCAGGCTGGTCTTGAACTTGTGACTTCGAGTGGTCTTCTGGTCTATGCCTCCCAAGGTGCTGGGATTACAGACATGATCCGCTGTTCCTGGCCTCTTTTTTAAAGTTTTATTTTAAGTTCTGGTGTACATGTTTAGGTTTGTTGCATAGGTAAACTTCTGTCATTGGGGTTTGTTGTACAGATTATTTCATCATCCAAGTATTGAGCCTAGTGCCCAATAGTTATTTTTTATGACCCTCTTGCTCCTCCCACTCTCTACTCTCCAATAAGCCCCAGTGTGTGTTGTTCTCTATGTGTCCATCTGTTCTCATCATTTAGCTCCCACTTATAAGTAAGAACATGTGGTATTTGATTTTCTGTTCCTTTTTTAGTTTCCTAAAAATAATGGCCTCCAGCTCCATCCATATACCTGCAAAAGACATAATCTCATTCTTTTCATGGCTTTATAGTGTTACATGATGTAAATATACCACATTTCGTTTATCCAGTCTATTACTTTTGGGCATTTAAGTTGACTCCATGTCTTTGCTATTGTGAGTGGTGTTGCAATGACACATGCATGTGTCTTTATGATATAATTATTTATATTCTTTTGGATATATTCTTTTGCAGTGCCAGTAATGGGATTTCTGGGTTTAATGGGATTTCTGTCTTCAGGTCTTTGAGAAATTGCCACACTGTCTTCCACAATGGCTGAACTAATTTAAACCCCCAGAAACAGTGTATAAGCATTTATTTTTCTCCAAACCTTGCTAGCATCTGTTATTTTTTGACTGTTTAATAATAGCTCTTCTGACTAGTGTAAGATGGCATCTCATAATGGTTTTGATTTGTATTTCTCTAATGATTAGTAGTAGTGAGCTTTATTTAATATGATTCTTTTCCACATGTATGTCTTCTTTTGAAAATTCTCTGTTCATGTCATTTGTCCATTTTTAATGGTTATTTTTCTTGTAAATTTGTGTAAGTTCCTTAACAAATTAGGATATTAGACCTTAGTCAGATGCATAGTTTGCCAAACTTTTCTCCCATTCTGTAGATTGTCTGATTACTTTGTTGATAGTTTTTTTTTTTTTCTTGTGTAGAAGTTCTTTAGTTTAACTTGATCCCATTCATCAAGTTTTGCTTTTTCTGCAACTGCTTTTGGTGTCTTCATCATGAAATCTTTGCCCATACCTATGTCCTGCATGGTGTTGCCTAGGTCATTTTCAAGGACTTTTATAGTTTTGGGTTTTACATGTAAGTCTTTAATCTACCTTTAGTAAATTTTTACATGGTGTGAGGAAGCAGTCCAATTTCAATCTTCTGCATATGGCTAGGTAGTTTTTCCTGCATCACTTTTTTTTTAATTGCATTTTAGGTTTTGGGGTACATGTGAAAAACATGCAAGGTTGTTGCATAGGTGCATACGTGGCAGTATGATTTGCTGCCTCCCTCCCCTTCACCTATATCTGGCATTCCTCCCCATGCTATCCCTCCCCAACTCCCCAACCCCCTGCTGTCCCCCCCTCCCCCAACAGAACCCCGTGTATAGTGCTTCCCTCCCTGTGTCCATGTGTTCTCATTGTTCAACACCCACCTATGAGTGAGAACATGTGGTGTTTGATTTTGTGTTCTTGTGTCAGTTTGCTGAGAATGATGTTTTCCAGGTTCATCCATGTCCCTACGAAGGATATGAACTCCTCGTTTTTAATGGCTGCATAATATTCCATGGTGTATATGTGCCACATTTTTCCTGTCCAGTCTATCATCGATGGGCATTTGGGCTGGTTCCAGGTCTTTGCTATTGTAAACTGTGCTGCAATGAACATTCGTGTGCATGTGTCCGTATAGTAGAACGATTTATAATCCTTTGGATATATGCCCAGTAATGGGATTGCTGGGTCAAATGGAATTTCTATTTCTAGGTCCTTGAGGAATTGCCACACTGTTTTCCACAGTGGTTGAACTAATTTACACTCCCACCAACAATGTAAAAGTGTTCCTATTTCTCCACATCCTCTCCAGCATCTGTTTTCTCCAGATTTTTTAATGATCGCCATTCTAACTGGCGTGAGATGGTATCTCAATGTAGTTTTGATTTGCATTTCTCTAATGACCAGTGATGATGAGCATTTTTTCATATGTTTGTTGGCCTCATGTATGTCTTCTTTTGTAAAGTATCTGTTCATATCCTTTGCCCATTTTTGAATGGGCTTGTTTGTTTTTTTCTTATAAATCTTTTTTAGCTCATTGTAAATTCTGGATATCAGCCCTTTGTCAGACGGGTAGGCTGGAAAAATTTTTTCCCATTCTGTTGGTTGCCGATTCACTCTATTGACTGTTTCTTTTGCCGTGCAGAAGCTGTGGAGTTTGATTAGGTCCCATTTGTCTATTTTGGCTTTTGTTGCCAATGCTTTTGGTGTTTTGGTCATAAATTCCTTGCCTACGCCTATGTCCTGAATGGTTTTGCCTAGGTTTCCTTCTGGTGTTTTTATGGTGTTACGTCTTATGTTTAAGTCTTTAATCCATCTGGAGTCAATTTTAGTGTAAGGTGTCAGGAAGGGGTCGAGTTTCTCCTTTCTGCATATGGCTAGCCAGTTTTCCCAACACCACTTATTGAACAGGGAATCCTTTCCCCATTGCTTGTTTTTGTCAGGTTTGTCAAAGATCGGGTGGTTGTAGATATGTTGTGTCGCCTCCAACACCTCTGTTCTGTTCCATTGGTCTATATCTCTGTTTTGGTACCAGTACCATGCTGTTTTGATTACTGTAGCCTTGTAGTAGAGTTTGATGTCCGGTAGTGTGATGCCTCCTGCTTTGTTCTTTTTGCTTAGAATTGACTTGGCTATGCGGGCTCTCTTTTGGTTCCATATGAAGTTTAGGGTGGTTTTTTCCAGTTCTGTGAAGAAGGTCATTGGTAGCTTGATGGGGATAGCGTTGAATCTGTAAATTACTTTGGGCAGTATGGCCATTTTCACGATATTAATTCTTCCTAACCATGAACATGGAATGTTTCTCCATCTGTTTGTGTCCTCTCTTATTTCGTTGAGCAGTGATTTGTAGTTCTCCTTGAAGAGGTCCTTTACATTCCTTGTTAGTTGTATTCCTAGGTATTTTATTCTCTTTGTAGCAATTGTGAATGGCAGTTCGCTCTTGATTTGGCTCTCTTTAAGTCTGTTATTGGTGTATAGGAATGCTTGTGATTTTTGCACATTGATTTTGTATCCTGAGACTTTGCTGAAGTTGCTTATCAGTTTCAGGAGATTTTGGGCTGAGGTGATAGGGTCTTCCAGATATACAATCATGTCATCTGCAAATAGAGACAATTTGACTTCCTCCTTTCCTAGTCGAATACCCTTTATTTCTTTTTCTTGCCTGATTGCTCTGGCTAGAACTTCCAGTACTATATTGAATAGGAGTGGTGAGAGACAGCATCCTTGTCTAGTGCCAGATTTCAAAGGGAATGCTTCCAGTTTTTGCCCATTCAGTATGATATTGCCTGTCAGTTTGTCATAAATAGCTTTTATTATTTTGAGATACGTTCCGTCGATACCTAGTTTATTGAGAGTTTTTAGCATAAAGGGCTGTTGAATTTTGTCGAAGGCCTTCTCTGCATCAATTGAGATAATCATGTGGTTTTTGTTTTTGGTTCTGTTTATGTGGTGAATTACATTTATAGACTTGCGTATATTGAACCTTCCTTGCATCCCTGGGATGAATCCTACTTGATCATGGTGGATAAGCTTTTTGATGTGCTGTTGTAATCGGCTTGCCAGTATTTTATTGAAGATTTTTGCATCTATGTTCATCATGGATATTGGCCTGTAGTTTTCTTTTCTTGTTGAGTCTCTGCCAGGTTTTGGTATTAGGATGATGTTGGTCTCATAAAATGATTTGGGAAGGATTCCCTCTTTTTGGATTATTTGGAATAGTTTCAGTAGGAATGGTACCAGTTCCTCTTTGTATGTCTGGTAGAATTCGGCTGTGAACCCATCTGGGCCTGGGCTTTTTTTGGGTGGTAGGCTCTTAATTGCTGCCTCGACTTCAGACCTTGTTATTGGTCTATTCAGTGTTTCGACTTCTTCCTGGTTTAGGCATGGGAGGAGGCTACTGTCCAGGAATTTATCCATTTCTTCCAGGTTTTCTGATTTATGTGCATAGAGTTGTTTGTAATAATCTCTGATGATGGTTTGAATTTCTGTGGCATCTGTGGTGATATCCCCTTTATCATTTTTTATTGTATCTATTTGGTTATTCTCTCTTTTCTTTTTTATTAGTCTGGCTAGTGGTCTGTCTATTTTGTTGATCTTTTCAAAAAACCAGCTCCTGGATTTATTTATTTTTTGTAGGGATTTTCGTGTCTCTATCTCCTTCAATTCTGCTTTGATCTTAGTTATTTCTTGTCTTCTGCTAGGTTTTGAGTTTTTTTGATCTTGCTCCTCTAGCTCTTTCAATTTTGATGATAGGGTGTCAATTTTAGTTCTCTCCTTTCTTCTCATGTGGGCACTTACTGCTATATATTTTCCTCTAGAGACTGCTTTAAATGTGTCCCAGAGATTCTGGTATGTGGTGTCTTCGTTCTCGTTGGTTTCGAAGAACATCTTTATTTCTGCCTTCATTTCAGTGTTTATCCAGTCAACATTCAGGAGAAAGTTGTTCAATTTCCATGAGGCTGTGCAGTTCTGGGTTGGCTTCTGAATTCTGAGTTCTAACTTGATTGCACTGTGGTCTGAGAGACTGTTTGTTATGGTTTCCGTTCTTTTGCATTTGCTGAGGAGTGATTTACTTCCAATTATGTGGTCAATTTTAGAGTAGGTGTGATGTGGTGCTGAGAAGAATGTATATTCTGTGGATTTGGGCTGGAGAGTTCTGTAAATGTCTATTAGGTTTGCTTGCTCCAGGTCTGAGTTCAAGTCCTGGATATCCTTATTAATTTTCTGTCTCGTTGATCTGTCTAATATTGACAATGGTGTGTTGAAGTCTCCCACTATTAATGTGTGGGAGTCTAAGTCTCTTTGCAAGTCTTTAAGAACTTGCCTTATGTATCTGGGTGCTCCTGTATTAGGTGCATATATATTTAGGATTGTTAGCTCTTCTTGTTGCATTGATCCTTTTACCATTATGTAGTGTCCTTCTTTGTCTCTTTTGATCTTTGTTGCTTTAAAGTCTATTTTATCAGAGATGAGAATTGCAACTCCTGCTTTTTTTTGCTCTCCATTTGCTTGGTAAATCTTCCTCTATCCCTTTATTTTGAGCCTTTGTGTATCCTTACATGTGAGGTGGGTTTCCTGGATACAGCACGCTGATGGGTTTTGGCTTTTTATCCAATTTGCCAGTCTGTGTCTTTTGATTGGGGCATTTAGTCCATTTACATTTAGGGTTAATATTGTTATGTGTGTGTTTAATCCTGTCATTTTGATGCTAGCTGGCTGTTTTGCCCATTGGTTGATGCAGATTCTTCATTGTGTTGCTGCTGTTTACCATTTCGTGCGTTTTTGGAGTGGCCAGTGCTGGTTGTTTTTTTCTATGTGTAGTGTCTCCTTCAGGAGCTCTTGTAAAGCTGGTCTGGTGGTGATGAAATCTGTGAGTACTTGCTTGTTCACAAAGGATTTTATTTTTCCTTCACTTATGAAGCTTAGTTTGGCTGGATATGAAATTCTGGGTTGAAAGTTCTTTTCTTTAAGGATGTTGAATATCGGCCCCCACTCTCTTCTGGCCTGTAGGGCTTCTGCTGAGAGATCTGCTGTGAGTCTGATGGGCTTCCCTTTGTGGGTAACCCGACCTTTCTCTCTGGCTGCCCTTAGTGTTTTCTCCTTCATTTCAACCCTGGTGAATCTGATGATTATGTGCCTTGGGGTTGCTCTTCTTGAGGAATATCTTTGTGGTGTTCTCTGTATTTCCTGGACTTGAATATTGGCCTGCCTTGCTAGGTTGGGGAAGTTTTCCCGGATAATATCCTGAAGAGTGTTTTCCAGCTTGGATGCATTCTCTTTGTCACATTCAGGTACACCTATCAAACGTAGATTAGGTCTTTTCACGTAGTCCCATATTTCTTGTTGACTCTGTTCATTCCTTTTTACCTTGTTTTCTCTAATCTTCCCTTATCATTTCATTGAGTTGATCTTCGACTTCTGATATCCTTTCTTCTGCTTGGTCAATTCGGCTGTTGAAACTTGTGCATGCTTCGCAAAGTTCTCGTGTTGTGTTTTTCAGCTCCATCAATTCACTCATATTCCTCTCTAAGTTGTCCATTCTCGTTAGCATTTCATCAAGTCTTTTTTCAAGGTTCTTAGTTTCTTTGCATTGGGTTAGAACATGTTCTTTTAGCTCACAGAAGTTTCTTATTATCCATTTTCTGAAAGTTGATTCTGTCATTTCATCACACTCATTCTCCGTCCAGTCTTGTTCCCGTGCTGGTGAGGAGTTATGCTCCCTTGTAGGAGGAGAGGTGTTCTGGTTTTGGGTGTTTTCATCCTTTTTGCGCTGGTTTCTTCCCATCTTTGTGGATTTATCCACCTATTGACTTTGTAGTTGCTGTCTTTCTGATTTTGGTAATTTTAAGTCTGCAGCAGCTGAACTCATAAACCCCCTTTTCTTCCCCCCAGGTGTTCTGGCCCAGGGGGTTAGGGCTTTATGCTTTTCAGCTGTGTTGCTACCGTTTTCCCTGCCCACAAGGTGGCAGTCTAGTCACACTCAGCCTGCAGAGGCTTTGCTGAGCTGCTGTGGGCTCCGCCCAGCTTCCGTGTGAGCTTCCCTGCAGTCCTGTTTATATGGGTGTAGTTAGAACTGCTTCCGCTATGCTGGCCGCCCCTGTAGTGACGGAGTCTCTGTAGTGGCGGGTTGTCTTGGTTACAGCAAATTGCCCCGGGAACTGCAGGGTGTTTCCCGATGGAGGACACCCCTCCCCCACAGAGCTGGACCATCCCGGGTTCAGCCATGTTTCCAGTGGGGCCCTCTTTGCCCGGGAATCTCTTGGTTTGCCTCCTCGCCTCAGCTCCCCTTGCTGGCCCAGAGGGGACACAGTCTCGTTCACTTTGCTCAAGGAGCCGCTGCTCCCTGCCCCTGGTGCAGGCCGAGTGGCTGCTCTGGTCCAACCAGCGGCGCTGGGAACCCGTGGAGCTTCTCTGCCTGTGAATCTCCTGGTCTGTGGGCAGTTAAAATCCGCTGCCCTGTGTGCCGCTGCGTCAGCTGAAGCAGCGGCTCTGAGATTCGTGGCACGTCCTTGCCCGGGGGTCTCCTGGCTTGACTCCCTGCTTCAGCTCCCCTTGCTGGCTCAGAGGGAACTCTGTCTCTCTCGCTCTGCATAAGAAGCCACTGCCCCCCGCCCCAGGGTGTAGGCTGAGCGGCCACACCACTCAAACCAGCAGCACTGGCGACCCGTGGGGCTTCTCCTCCTGTGAATCTCCTGGTCTGTGGGCAGTAAAAATCCGTCTGGAAATGCGGCGTCCACTCACCCTCTGCGCCTTCTCTCGGAGCTGCAATCCCGACTTCCTCCTAAGCGGCCATCTTGGATCTTCCGGCTGCATCATTTTTTAAATAGGGAATTCTTTCCCCATTGCTTGTTTTTGTCAGCTTTGCAGAAGATCAGTTTGTTGTAGGTGTGCAGTCTTATTTCTAGGTTCTCTACTCTGTTCCGTTGGTCTATGTGTCTGTTCTTGTGCCAGTACCATGGTTACTGTAGCCCTGTAGTGTAGTTTGAGGTTGGGTAGCATGATGCTTCCAGCTTTGTTCCTTTTGCTTAAGAGTCCCTTAGATATCTGGGCACTTTTAGGGTTTTATGTGACTTTTAAAATAGTTTTTGGGTCTTTTTTTGTGTTTGTTTTCGTTTTTTTTAGTTCTGTGAAGAATCTCCATGGTAGTTCAGTGAGAATAAAACTGAATCTATAAATTGCTTTGGGTAGTATGGCCATTTTAATAAAATTGATTCTTTTATCCATGAGCATGGGATGTTTCATTTGTTTGTGTCATCTCTAATTTCTTTGAGCAGTGGTTTGTGGTTTTCTTTGCAGCCTTCTTTCACTTCCCTAGTTAGTTGTGTTCCTAGATATTTTATTTTTTGTGGCAATTGTGAATAAGAGTCTGCTTCTGATTTGACTGTTGTTGGCGTATAGGAATGCTAATAACTTTTGTGCACTGATTTCGAATGCTGAGACTTTGTTGAAGTTGTTTATCAGCTTAAGAAGATTTTGGGCTAAGATTGAGGTTTGGCTTTGAAGTAGACTATGTAGAAATGTGATGTAGGCCTGAATCATAACAGTGGCAATTAAAATATAGAGAAGTGGACAGACCCAAGAAAAATTCAGGAGGCAAGATTGTCTGACCATTTAATAGCGGGTGCTGAATTAGCATTCTGTTATTAATGACTGCAAGATATCCAGCTTGTGTGGGTAATATAGATGATGTTCATTGAAATAAGAGGGTAATACAAAGGTTGAACACTTTTAAATGTAAGACGTAGACAGCTTTTGCTTGAGAACTAAGTTATTAATTTACTCATACTTTTTATTGTTTTAGTAAATAATTTGTATTAATGAGTAGAAGGTATTATTCAGTAACCTAGTAATACTTGTTTTTCTAAACCTGCTTCTCTTTGGGGCATTGATGTTTTCACTTTAGGAATTTTATTATATAGTTAAGTGACATGAAACTGTTTTACAAAGCATTTTCTCCACATGATGTATAAACATAATAAAATTAAGAAAATATTTTGATTTGTAATAAGAACCATCAATGGAAAAAGCTAAAATTTTTTGTGAGCTCACTACTTTCTACACACTATGTGAAACACTATATTAGTATACACATCATCTCAGTTCTTACAGCACAGAAGGCAGGGGAAATTGTTATCCTTATTTTTACAGATGAGAAAACTGAGGTTTAACAAAGTAAATGAACTTCGCCAAAGTCACATGACTAGTAAGTATCAAAGGCAACATTTCAATGTAGATGACTCTTAGCTGCACAATATGTGCTCTTAATCACTGTGAAATACAGACTTTTTGGACATGATTAAGAAAGACTATGAACACTTTGGAGGAATAAAAAAAGAGAAACTTCTCCAAAGGGAGAAGTTCAATTGCACTCTCTCACTGCTGATATATTAAGCAGAGGTCATCATTCTTTTGACAACTCTTTACCTATAAGGGTAATGTATCTATAGGATGCTACTGTTGTCTGCTGTTAAGTATCCACAATGCATTTCCCTCTGTTAAAACCTTAAAATGCACATGTTTTAGAACTCATATCATATGCCTAATAAAATGGTATTATTCTGAAGTTTATTGTCTAAAAAGTATCAATGATGGTGGCTGTAATTACTGTGTTTAGACAAGATAGATCCTTTCATATCTACAAAAACTTTACTGCTCATTGTATTTCCTTTGACAACTACATCAGTGAATATTCTAGTTTGAAGTAAAACTCAGATCATCTTATATTTCTAATAGGGCATAATTTGTGGAAAACTTTTGTTAAAAAAATTAGAACAGCAAGCTATTGATGCTGAACATTAAGATAAAAACTTGCAGTGCATTTTAAAGGAAAAAGCATTATCTTAAGACTAATTTTAATATTATAAATGAATGATAGTAATATCTCACTTTCAGATTTATTATTATTCTGATTCTAAAATTGAAGCATTTTCTTTACTTTTTTCTACTGTTTGAATTTTAACAAAGATAAATTTTTGTTTTACTTTTTCCCTTTTTATCCCTCATATTAAGGGATTCTGCCTAATTAACCAAATGCAGCCTTTGCCTAGTCAAGCCCTAGACAGGCCACAGCCAGTCCAGCTGACAATATTCTTTGGGTTTCTCAATAAACTGGATCAATCTAAATGACAAAGAAGAAAAAAACAGTTAAATAAGGAAATTTTATTGTATTAAATAAATTGTGGTGGAGTGGGAAAACAGTAGAGTTAGAGACCAGACAGAAACATATTCAAATCCTGACTCTGTAATTTACTAATTGTGCAAACTTGGATAAGTCAATTTGTCTGAAACTCTGGAAATGATATTTTTTATACAGTTACTGTAAAAATAATGTATACAAATTTTATGTCAAATAGTAAGCTCCAAGTGAATGGTAGTTTTTATGGAAGGAGTGGGGCCAAAATATTTTAGGATTCTTATGCATTTCAAAGCAGTATTAATAGGCATTTTACATATATTGCTTTATCTGAGTCTTCAGATTTATTTCAAGCTTAAAATTTGAGAGCATTAAATTAGATTAGGCTAGAGCTCTAGGCCAGTTCAAAAGCTCATGATGAATTTCTGATTCACATATGCTTATCACCAAGACATGAACTGTAAAAGGATTTTGACAGAGAAATATGATATAATAACTAACTTCAAAAGTAGAATACATATTTAAATTAGTTTTCTACTGAAGCAGGTGAAAATCAATACATCAAGTTTTAGTTCTTTAGCTGACTTTTATTACAATCTATCCACGTTAAAAGGAGTTTGGTCATACTGTGCTAATGAGTTCTGATAATTAAAGTACTTAAAAGAATAAGTGACCTATCAGGTACAAGCCCTGTGTGCATTATTCATTGTTAGTAATTGAAATTTTGTCTGCAATAGATTGTTGATTTTAGTGTATGTCCTGGATTAATTATACCTTTAAGTTTCCAGTAGGGTGAAAATTAATAATAAATATAATTTTAAATTTGCAATGTAGATACCTATGAAATCATTCTATAACCACTTTGCAAGATAATAGTTGAAACTTTTCTGCCATAGAATCTGTCTCAGCTAAAAAAAAAAAAAATGCCTGGGGACATCTATTTACCCCACTACTTAAATAATAATAATGTTCATATTATCTTGATATTCTGGCAAGTTCACTAAGAAATACTGTAACCGGCCAATTGGTTCTCCTTGCCCACTGCCTAGACAGAGTCAATTTGTCAAGACAAGAAAATTGCAATGTAGAAGGTGTAATTCATGCAGAGCTGGATGTGTTGGAGACCAGAGATTTATTATTACTCAAATCAGTCTCCCCTAGCATTTGGGAATCAGAGGTTTTAAATATAATTTGACTGGTACAGTATTGGAAAATGGGGAGTGCTGATTAGTCAGGTTGGAGATGGAATCATAGGGAGTCATAGTGAGGTTTTCTTGCTGTCTTCTGTTCTGGGTGGGATGCTGGAACTGGTTGAGCCATATTACCAGTCTGGGTGGTGTCAGCGGATCCATGGAGTGCAGGGTCTGCAAAATATCTCAAGCACTAATCTTAGGTTTTACAGTAGTGATACTATCCCCAGGAGCAATTTGGGGATGTTCACATTGTTGAGCCAGATGCTACATAACCCCTAAACTGTAATTTTTAATCTTGTAGTTAATTTAGCTACTTTCTTTGTTCTGCAAAGGCAGATGATTCCCAGGCAAAAAGGAAGTCATTTTTTTTTTTCAAAGACCTCAGGGTTTATTGTTGAAGAGGAAGTTGAAGGAGGTGATGAAGTACTAGGAAAATAAATTCTTGATAAGAGGCAGTAGATGTCCCTCAGCCAGGGTAAGGCACTCCTCTGGGTGATTCTGTAGGTAGAAAGCAAATGCAATTTGCCTCATTCCTAGGTGAGGTGGGGCCCTCCCAGTATTGTAGGTTTCTTTCCTCTTCCTGGGAACACCAGCTGACCTGGGGTTCCTAGATGCCTAACAGAGCCAGGCTTTTCCTTTGGCAAACCCATAGATGTGCAGAGGGGCCATGACCCATGGTACAGTCTTCTGTCTGTGTGCTCCTGGCTGTGGCTGCTACCTGGGGGTGGCTTGGGTAGTGCTGGGGCTGGGGTGTAGCAGGACTGGCCCTGGGGATGTCTGACTTTGAGTCAGGGACTCATCCACCTTGTGGGTCTCTGCCTCCAGGACAGTGACCTCAGCGTTCTGGGCCATGGCAAGAAGTGAGTGTGAGAAGCTGTGTTGCACGCCTGCTAGCTCACGGCTAGTCTGTACTGAGCAGGTGATGTATTCCTGCTTCTGCCTCCACCCCAGAGTCAGCTGAGCTCACAGCAGGGCCAACTCTTTCTGCAGTTCAGCCACATATTTGGCATCTGAGTTCTTCTGTCAACCTGCAGGATGGCAAAAAGGAGGTCTTTTTGGGAAAGTGCTATTAACAACTTTCTTTCAGAGTCAAATCATTAACTGAATTTCTTCTGAAAGTTAGTTAAGCCTACACCCAGGAATGAACAAGGACAGCTTAAAGGTTAGAAACAAGATAGAGTCAGTTAGATCTGATCTTCTTCACTGTCATAATTTCCTCAGTTATAATTTATGCAAAGGCAGTTTCAATCCCTATAATCAAATCCCTTTAGAAATCTACCTTTTCATTATATCTGAAGCATCTTGGAAGTGATCCAAGATGGCCAAATTGGAACAACTCTGGAGTGCAGTTCCCAGCAGGAACAACACAGAGGATGAGTGATCACCACATTTCCAAATGAGTTTTTACTGCCCAAAGACCAGGAGATTCCTAGGCTGAAAAGCGCAGCAGGTCTCTGCAAAAAAAAAAACTCACACAAATCTGGGCGGCCATTTCAACTGGCACCTGGAACACCTGGGAGACAGAGCTGCCCATTCAATTGAAAAAAGGGGGCTGAAACAGGGAGCCAGGTGATCTGGCTCAGCAGTTCCCACCCCCACAAAGACCAGCAATCTGAAATGCTCTGGACTGAGAGTTTCACAGCAAATGCAGCTGGACCTGGAACAGTCCAGCTCTGTTAGGGGAAGGGCATCTGCCATTACCGAGGCAGTCCACTGCTACCAAAGCAGTCTGTCATTACTGAGGCAGTCCACCATATCCGAGGCAGAGTCCATGGTAGCTCAACAATGCCTCTGCTGGCAGACTGTGACTAGACTACCTCCTTGCTGGGCAGGGCATCTATGAAAAAAGGCAGCAGCACATCAGGAACTTACACATAAAGCCCCACTTTCCCAGGATAGGGCACCTGGCAAAAAAGGCGGTTATGAGTTCCGCTGCAGCAGACTTAAATGTACCTGCCCAGCAGCTCTGAATGGAACAACAGAGCTCCCAGCTCAGCACTTGAGCTCCTATATAAGGGAAAGACTATCTCCTCAAGCAGCTCCCCAACTCCTGTATTTCCAAAGAGACACCTCATAAAGGAGAGTTCAGGCTGACATCTGGTGGGTATCCTTCTGGGACGAAGATAACAGAAGAAGAAACTGACAGAAACCCTTACTGTTCTGCAGCCACCGCAGGTGTTCCCCAGGCAAGCAGGATCTGGAGTGGACCTCCAGCAGTCCTACAGCTGAGGGGCCTGACTGTGAGAAGGAAAACTAAAAAAAACAGAAATAACTTCATCATCAACAAAAGGGACTTTTACTCAGAGATCCCATCCGAAAGTCACCAACTACAAAGACCTCAGGTAGATAAATTCACAAAGATGGGAAGAAACCAGTGCAAAAAGCATGAAAACACCCAAAACCAGAACACCTCTCCTCCTCCAAGGGATCACAACTCCTCACCAGCAAGGGAACAAAACTGGATGGAGAATGATTTGGATGAATTGACAGAAACAGGCTTCAGAAGGTGGGTAATAAGAAACTTCTCTGAGCTAAAAGAACATGTTCCAACCCAATGCAAAGAAACTAAGAACCTCATTTCTGTGCGGTCACGCCGAGCCAGCGCCTCGGCCTGGAAGCAGGCCGCAGAACCTCAGCTTCGCCCACCGCCTCCCGACCATGGACCCCCGCAAAGTGAATGAACTTCGGGCCTTTGTGAAGATGTGTAAGCAGGATCCAACCGTTTTGCACACCGAGGAAATGCACTTCCTGAGGGAGTGGGTGGAGAGTATGGGGGGTAAAATACCACTTGCTACTCAGAAAGCTAAATCGGAAGAAAATACCAAGGAAGAAAAACTTGATAGTAAGAAGGTAGAGGAAGACTTAAAGGCAGACGAACCATCAAGTGAGGAAAGTGATCTAGAAATTGATAATGAAGGTGTGATTGAAGCAGACACTGACACCCCTCAAGAAATGGGAGATGAAAATGCAGAGATAACAGAGGAGATGATGGATCAGGCAAATGATAAGAAAATGGCTGCTATTGAAGCCCTAAATGATGGTGAGTTGCAGAAAGCCATTGACTTATTCACAGATGCCATCAAGCTGAATCCTCGCTTGGCCATTTTGTATGCCAAGAGGGCCAGTGTCTTCGTCAAATTACAGAAGCCAAATGCTGCTATCCGAGACTGTGACAGAGCCATTGAAATAAATCCTGATTCAGCTCAGCCTTACAAGTGGCAAGGGAAAGCACACAGACTTCTAGGCCACTGGGAAGAAGCAGCCCATGATCTTGCCCTTGCCTGTAAATTGGATTATGATGAAGATGCGAGTGCAATGCTGAAAGAAGTTCAACCTAGGGCACAGAAAATTGCAGAACATCGGAGAAAGTATGAGCGAAAACGTGAAGAGCGAGAGATCAAAGAAAGAATAGAAAGAGTTAAGAAGGCTCGAGAAGAGCATGAGAGAGCCCAGAGGGAGGAAGAAGCCAGATGACAGTCAGGAGCTCAGTATGGCTCCTTTCCAGGTGGCTTTCCTGGGGGAATGCCTGGTGGTTTTCCCGGAGGAATGCCTGGAATGGGAGGGGGCATGCCTGGAATGGCCGGAATGCCTGGACTCAATGAAATTTTTAGTGATCCGGAGGTTCTTGCAGCCATGCAGGATCCAGAAGTTATGGTGGCCTTCCAGGATGTGGCTCAGAACCCAGCAAATATGTCAAAATACCAGAGCAACCCAAAGGTTATGAATCTTATCAGCAAATTGTCAGCCAAATTTGGAGGTCAAGCATAATACCCTTCTGATAAAGCCTTTACTGAAAGAAAAGCAACCTAGATCACCTTATGGATGTCACAATAATACAAACCAGTGTACCTCTGACCTTCTCATGAAGAGAGCTGGGGTGCTTTGAAGATAATCCCTACTCCTCTCCCCTAAATGCAGCTGAATCATTTTACAGTGGTTTGCCATTAGGGTATTCATTCAGATAATGTTTTCCTACTAGGAATTACAAACTTTAAACACTTTTTAACTTTAAAAATATTTAAAACAAATTTAAAGGGTCTGTTAATTCTTATATTTTTCTTTACTAATCATTTTGGATTTTTTTTTCTTTGAATTATTGGGCAAGGAAGATACTTAATGTATAGATGATTTTTGCTCTAATTTGAGTGAAATAAAAGTTTATTAGTGCAAGGCAAACAAAACTCATTTGAGGATAAAGTTTGTGTTGGATATGTGGTTCCTGAAGCATTTTGACTTGTCTTTTTAAATGCTTTATCTTTTTCTTTAAAGATTTATTTCAATAAAACTAATTGGGACCACCAGTATTTCAGTAGGACCTGGGTAGAGACTGGAAGTACTTGGCAGGGCAGCAGCAATCTTGCTGTGTTTTATATAACGTGCATCCTTGGGCAGGTTGTCCTTAAATCTTACACTGTGGTGAAGGGATGATTATTTTGTAATGCCGCAGTAGAGTTGGAGTACTTAGTTCTGTTCTTGTCTAGTATATCTAATAAATGTATCATATTATTTCCACATGGGGAAATAAGGGAGTACTTTTCTTTCTATATTTCTATGCTTAAAATTCTCTTTCCTAGTCAAAAAATGCCCAACTCTGTGTCTGCTTTCTGCTTGTTAAGGTTTTTCTCCCTGACTTTTCTTGGGCTAAAGACAGGCTTTTTCCACCAGTATCATCACTGCTATCATCATTAACAGCATAATTATGCAAGCATATTTAATGCTGAGTTTAATTTAATATGTAACACATATGGTAATTGTAGGGTAATACCCACAACAACTGTAGTTCCTTACTTGGCCATGAGAATGCTTATTTAAGTTCCACTCTGGCAAAATCTTGTCATATCAAAAGACATTGGAAAGAGGGATTCCCTTTGGTGTTTGGTCTTCTACTTAGAAAATACCTATTGCAGTTAGAGTTTATCTTGTAGTATTCATCTTTGTATTTTGAAGGTAATAAGGTTTGAATTAAATTGATATACACAGAGGGGAACCCATTTTTTTGATCCAATGTAAATTATACATGAGATAATCCACGGTTATTCACTGTGGAATTGTTGAGACTATGAAAGACTCATTGTCTTTGTATTCAGCTCTTCCTTAAATAGTGTAACAATACCCCCACCTCTCTTGCTTGCTTTCCCTTCCCTCCAATGAAAAAGAAAATGAGAAATTTTCTGTTGTGCATTCAATTCTTATTTTAAATAAGACTAAGTATAGGCATTGTACCTGACATTGCTACGTTTCTACCAATGTTTCAACTTAAAGTGCTAGTGTTTAAAAACATTTTCAAGGGATAACACCTTCCGTACTTTGCTTATTTGAAGAATCAGTGGTAGGAGCAGTGAAGTAAATTCTATGGAGTACATTTCTAATATAGCACATTTCTGAAATCATAAATAAGTTTATTCAGGTTCTAACCCTTTGCTGTACACAAGCAGACAGAAATGCATCTGTTATGTAAATGAGAAAAAGCTATTATGCTGATGGAGCATGCTTTTTAAATCCTTTAAAAACATTCACCATATAAACTTGCATTTGAGCTAGCGTGTTCTTTTTGTTAATGTGTGTTCTCCTTTCTCAGAATTGCCAGTGTGTACTTGGCTTAACTCAAGAACAGTTTTTTCTGGATTCCTTATTTGATTTATTTAACCTAATTATGTTCTGATATTGCAAGTATTACCATAAGTGGGTAAAAGTAAAATTCCTCTTCTGAAAAAAAAAAAAAAAAAAGAAACTAAGAACCTTGAAAAAAGGTTAGACAAAATGCTAACGAGAATAAACAGCTGAGAGAAGAATATAAATGACTTGATGGAGCTGAAAAACACAACACAAGAACTTCATGAAGCATACACAAGTTTCAATAATTGAATTGATCAAGCAGAAGAAAGAATATCAGAGATTGAAGATCAACTTAATGAAATAAAATGAGAAGGCAAGATTAGAGAAAAAAGAGTGAAAAGAAAGGAACAAAGCCTCCAAGAAATGTGGGACTATGTGAAAAGACCTAATCTACATTTGTTAGGTGTACCTGAATGTGACAGAGAGAATGAATCCAAGCTGGAAAACACTCTTCAGGATATTATCCAGGAGAACTTCCCTAACCTAGCAAGACAGGCCAATATTCAAGTCCAGGAAATACAGAGAACACCACAAAGATATTCTTCAAGAAGAGCAACCCCAAGGTACATAATCATCAGATTCACCAGGGTTGAAATGAAAGAAACAATGCTAAGGGCAGCCAGAGAGAGGGCAGCCTTACCTGCAAAGGGAAGCCCATCAGACTCACAGCAGATTTCTCGGCAGAAACCCTACAAGCCAAAAGAGAGTGGGTGCCTATATTCAACACGCTTAAAGAAAAGAATTTTCAACCTAGAATTTCATATCCAGCCAAACTAAGCTTCATAAGCAAAGGAGAAAAAAAATCTTTTATGAACAAGCAATTGCTGAGAGATTTTGTCACCACCAGGCCTGCCTTACAAGAGCTCCTGAAAGAAGCACTAAACATAGAAAGCAACAAGCAGTACCAGCCACTCCAAGGCATGTCAGAGGTCTTCACGGCATCCCCTCCCATCACAGGCTTAGAGACCTAGGGGGAAAAAAACAGTTTTGTGGTCCAGGTCCAGGGTTTCCATACTATGTGTAGTCCAGGGACTTGGTGCCCTATATGCCAGCCACTCTAGCCGTGACTAAAAGGGGCAAAGGTACAGCTCAGGTCATGGCTTCAATGGGTGCAAGCCCCAAGTCTTGGTAGCTTCTACATGGTGTTGAGCCTGCAAGTGCACAGAAGTCAAGAAATGAGGTTTGGGAACCTCTGCCTAGATTTCAGAGGCTGTATGGAAATGCCTGGATGTCCAGGCAGAAGATTACTGCAGGGGTGCCTCTTTCATGGAGAACTTCTGCTAGTGCAGTGCAGAAGGGAAATGTGAAGTTGGAGCCCCCACACAGAGTTTCTACTGGGGCACCACCTACTGGAGCTGTGAAAAGAGGGCCACCATCCTCCAGAACCCAGAATGGTAGATCCACTGACAGCTTGCACCATGTGCCTGGAAAAGCCACAGACACTCAACACCAGCCCATGAAAGCAGCTGGGAGGGAGGCTGTACCCTGCAGAGCTATAAGAGCAGAGCTGCCGAGACTATGGGAACCCACTGCTTGTATCAGTTTAACCCAGATAGGAGAGATGGAGTTAAAGGAGATCATTTTGGAGCATTAAGATTTGACTGCCCTGTTGGATTTTGGACTTTCATGGGGCCTGCAGCCCCTTTGTTTTCACCAATTTCTCCCATTCAAAACAGCTACATTTACCCAATGCCTGTACCCCTATTTTATCTAGGAAATAACTAATTGCTTTTGATTTTACAGGCTCACAGACAGAAGGGACTTGCCTTGTTTCAGATGAGATATTTGACTGTGAACTTTTGAGTAACTCAAATCTCATCTTGAATTTTAACTCCCACAGTTCCCACATTCTTGTGAGGAACCTGGTGGGAGGTGATTAAATTATGGGAGTGTGTCTTTCCTGTGCTGCTCTTGTGATAGTGAATGAGTCTCAAGAGATCTGATGGTTTTAAAAGTGGGAGTTTCCCTGGACAAGCTCTCTCTTTGCCTGCTACCATCCCTGTAAGATGTGACTTGCTCCTCTATGCCTTCTGCCATGATTGTGAGGCCTCCTCAGTCATGTGAAACTGTAAGTTCATTCAACCTCCTTTTCTTCATAGCCTTGGGTATGTCTTTATCAGCAGCATGAAAACAGACTAATACAAATATGTATACTTATTTATGATGATTAACTGAAGCAATGTAAAAATATAATTATTTTTCATAGCAAAAGGCAAATGCATATTCTTATAATAATAAAAGAAAACAGAAATTATATACATGAAAGTAATAAAGGCCATCACTAAAAGAATTCAGGAAAACATGATTAATAACATTAGGTGTCAGAGAGAGGCAGAATAGGTGATGGAAATATTTGAAAGTATGCTGATTCTGTCACATAGTCTTCAAATATTTTAGTGTTCTCCTTGCTTTCTATCATGTTGTAAAATCCTATAAGTTGTACAATTATTTGATACATATAGTCTTTGAAAGTGGGTTATACAGCATGGCGTGGTGCCTCATGCCTGTAATCTCAGCACTTTGGGAGACAGAGCTCAGAGGATTACATGAGGTCATGAGTTCGAGACCAGCCTGGCCAACATGGCAAAACTATATCTACTAAAAATACAAAAGTTGTCTGGACATGGTACCCAGCAGGTGGAGGTTGCAGTGAACTGAGATTGTGCCACTGCACTCCAGCCTGGGCGCCAGAGTGAGACTCTGTCTCAAAAAAAAAAAAAAGAAATAAATAAAAATAAAATAAGTAGAAAATGGGGTATATTTAATGTTTGGAAATTGTTTGACTCTCTCCCAACTACATAAATGCCAAATAATTATTAATATTTTTGACCTCACATTTATATATTGACATTTTGAAGCAAAATGCCATTTAATTTTTTTACTGATGACACATATATAAACAAATATACATGCATACAAGTATACGTATATCAGTATGCATATAGTCTATATATGCAACTACATATACACATAATGTAGATAGATAGATAGATAGATAGATAGATAGATAGATAGATAGATGATAGATAGATATGCATGGTGTCCCAGTCAGTTTGGGCTGCTAAAACACATTACTATAGATTGAATGGCTTATAAACAATGGATTTATTTCTCACAGTTCTGGGGGTTGAAAGTTTGAAATCAAAGTGCCCCATGGTGGGGATGTGGTTAGGACCCTCTCCCAGATTGCAGATTTCTGTCATCATTGTATCCTCATATGGCAGAAAGGGGGCTAGAAAGCTCTCTGAAATCTCTTTCATGAGGATTCGAATTTCATTGATGAAGGCTACACCCTCATAACTTAATTATCTAACGAAGACCTTTCTTCCTAAAACCATCACGTTGACTGTTTAATTTCAACATATGAATTTTGGTGAGGAGTGGGTATAGGCATTCAATCCGTAACACACAGTATAAAAGTTTTAGAACTAAACGTGTATCTTACTTTTAAACTATTTAATTTTTATCTGTAAGTATACTAGGTCAGTAGAGCCTAAGCCTCATCCAAGTTTATCGATTCCAACAGAGATCAAAGTTAGCAGTCAGTTAAGAACAAAACTTGGCATTTAGAACCTAACTAGCAGTCCAACGTTCTTTTCAGTCTGCTGCATATTCAAGAGTTGACAGGTGCATTCATTTTTCTTTATAGTTTCATTTAGTGTGAATGACTCATGTTAATTATGAAAAAAGCAAGTTACGTTATTTGTCTTCTCTTCCATTTTGTTTCTTCCTACCTACCTTAACCTCTACTTCAGTGATCTTCCTTGCAGGCTTTTTAAGAGCAACTATTCTGAAAATACCTGTTCTATCGAAATGTACCCATTCTAGAAACCTTTTATCCAAGGTATTTTGCTAATTAATCAAGTTGTTTATGATTTTTTGATTGTATTTGACACGTATTATTATTGTTTATGAATAAAGATGAATATTTTACGTAGCAATGAATGTTGAAGCTTTGCATTTTGTCAAACTGTAATCTTTGGACATATATAATGGTAAAGAGATATGGTGATCATGTCAACCAAAAATGCGAAGCAATGAGCAATGTGATATAGTGGAATGAGAAGCAGACTAGTAAGAAGACACAGATTTTAGTTTAGCTGTGAAAATCATAGTTAACTACCATAAGCACCTCACATTTTATATGTAAAATCAGGATAATAATATCTGCCTTGTATGCTTCAAGGATTATTGTAGTAGATTGGATTTTGTATACAAAAGCATTTTGTCAACTACAAAAAAATCCTCTAAATATAAAAGTTCAATTAAACAGTATTTGGTATAAATAATGTTCTTTTAGATAATCTTAATATTATTTAGGTACTAATAAGATAGCATGAAGAATCAGTGAAGCCTGAATATCTGAGACAGGTCTCAGTTAATTTAGAAAGTTTATTTTGCCAGGTTTGAGGATGTGTACCCATGACACAGCCTCAGGAGGTCCTGATAACAGGTGC
This sequence comes from Aotus nancymaae, assembly GCF_030222135.1. Taxonomy (NCBI): domain Eukaryota; kingdom Metazoa; phylum Chordata; class Mammalia; order Primates; family Aotidae; genus Aotus; species Aotus nancymaae. Next base: position 56,495,456 of record NW_026988415.1, on the reverse strand, counting down.
CCAAGTTTGTCAGGGCACAGATTGGTTTTATACATTTTAGAGTGAGATGAGACATCAATCAGTATATGTCAGATGTACATTGGTTCTGTCCAGAAAGATGAGACAAAGGAAGGAAAGAGGGCATTACCAGATCACAGGTAGGTGAGAGTTAAATGGTTATATTCTTTTGAGTTTGTGATTAGCCTTTCCAAAGGAGGCAATCAGATATGCATCTATCTCAGTGAGAGGTGGGATGACTAAATAGAATGGATGCAGGTTTGCCCTAAGCAGTTCCCAGCTTGACTTTTTCCTTTAGCTTAATGATTTTGGGGCTCCAAGATTTATTTTCCTTTCACAAACCAACATAGCCTCTTGAGAGAGAAATTTCAAAATTTATTATAAATGTACGGAAAATGAATTCAATGCAGTGAATGTTTATAGGAATCTATGAGTGTTTCTTTGTCTTGTTTTTCAAGATCCAGTCTTGCTCTGTCACCCAGGCTGGAGTACAGTGGTGCAAACTGGCTCACTGCAACATCAGCCTCCCAGGTTCAAGGGATTCTCCTGCCTCAGCCTCCTTCCAAGTAGCTGGGACTACAGGTGCATGCCACCATGCCTGACTAGTTTTTGTATTTTTAGTAGAGACAGGATTTTGCCATGTTAGCCAGGCTGGTCTCGAACTCCTGACCTTAGGTGATCCATCAGCCTCCACCTTCCAAAGTGCTGAGATTACAGATGTGAGCCACCGCACCTGGCTGTAATCTATGAATTTTTCATGCAAAACTTATGCAATAGTCTAACACGTGGCAGCATCAGTTGGTGCTCATTAAATAATGCATAAAGCTCTCCTACGTATCTCAGCCTTCTTTTCAGGAAAGTGAGGGCAATTTGTCTATTGCTGGCCATATTGTTACTCACATCTAGCTAAGGCCATTTAAAGCTGGTGTGCTGCATGCGTTCCTTTATTTCCTTTCAGTGACATCCTCAGAAGCTATATAATACAGATGGCACAGATACAAGGTGGCAGAATATTTTTCAGGCTGGGCCCAGGATTAGCACTGTGGAATAGACTCTCACTGACCTGCAGTGAATATGTAATGTGGATGGAAAATAAACTTTCACTGTATGAAACCACTGAGATTTCAAGACTAAATTTTTACTGCACCAAGGCCTATCATTTCATGTTTAACATATATAACTTCTCTTGAGAGAATTAATAAGAAAACTTAATATGTGCCCACTATACACCTAATAGTTTGCCAACACTATTAGAAGGGAGAGGGAGAATATTGATACATTGCTGGGGAGAGTGTGAATTGGAATAACAATTTCAAAAAAGATTTTGAAATTATCTAGTAAAGTTGAATATATTCCTAAGGACTAGCCTACCAATTTCACTCCTAGGTATATTGTCCTGAAGAAATGACTGCACATATTTTACAGGATGCATCTATAAGAATGTTCACAGGAGCATAGTTAATATTAGCTAAGCTTGGGGAGTAATATGAATGTTTAGAAATGATAGAATATATAAAGTGGTTTTGGTGCATTTGTACAATGTAATTTTTATGAATGGGAATGAAGAAGCTAGTTTCAAGCAATAATATGAATATATGTGGGAAACAAGATTCATGCAATGAAGCAAGGTACACACAAAAAAACATAATTTTTGAAGTACAAATGGAAAACCATGAAATTCCATTGATATGTATTTCAAACACAGGCAAAACTATGCTTTTAAGGGCTGCATCAATTGGCAAAAATGTATAAAGGAAACCAAGGAAATTGTTGCCATAAATGACCATTTTTTTAGAGGTCATGATGGGTAATTGATATCTGTGTGGGGGAAAATGTGCTATAACTAGGAAGAGAGACACACATGTCTTCTGTGGTGCTGGCAATGTTCCATTTCTTGACCTATTAGGTGGTCATGTAGATTTTCCTTTTAAAACTCTTTATTATACTCTTTATTATACTGTATATGTATGTTTTTACATACTGTTCTCTTTCTCTACAAAATTATAAATGTCAATACGCATTTTATATACCATAATGTAAATATTTAATATTAAAGGCTCATTTAATTATTCTGTATTTTAAAAAATGAAAATGTCACTTTTCTGGAAAATGAGTTAGAAAATTAAATAATTTAAAGTTATTCTTGTTTCTGCTATGAAAATCACAGAATAAAACAGAGAGTAAAGTAAAACTTTACTGTGCAACTGTCTCTCTCCATATACATACCAAATCTTCTGCATTGTTTTATATTCCTTGATAATTTTCTTTAACTTAAGGTCAGAATCTGGTAATAAAAAATGTAGTCCACAAGGAACATTTCATGTGTGCCTTGTGACTATCTCATGGTTACCGTTTATTTCTATACTTTTTTAGCATAAGTAATGACTGCCTAAAATATAACTATAAATAAATGGGCTTTCAATGTTATTCAAATAGAAACCTCGTTTCCATTTGGATATCTGAGTTTTCAGGCATACCATGAAAAAAGGAAACTCAAGGAAATCTCTAAAAGAGCTACTACATAGTATTGGAAAGGCTATGTCATTTATTAATATATTATGAAGCTATAATCTCCATGAAAACGGTACATATTTTAGCATAAATAATTTGTATTTTTGCCTCATATTAGGTACTGATACTTGCTCCCAAATCAAAGACATTCACCCACCTAGCTGGAATAACAATAATATTAAGGTATTTTCTAAGGAGGACAGCCAAATATGGAAGCCCTAAATTTACTTGATGTGTATCAGTATGTGGCATGATCTTAGGGGTATGAGAATGATTTTCAGGTTAAGGATCAAATTTAGAACCAAAGTACAACTTAGTGTGCGATGCTAGTTTTTAAGAGGGAGAGAATGAAGAAAGTAGTTCAGAATATGAATATTGGTTACAATTTGTTTTCTTACAGAGGTCTATATAGCACAATTTGCAGCAGTATAAAAACTCTCTGACAGAGAGCATCTAGGTCAAAAGCCACATTTTGAAATGTTACACTTGAATTTGTAACTGCCATCATGGGATGCTACCTCAGGAACAGATTATTCAGGGAAGGTATTGGCAATATTAGCTTAAAGGAAGGAGATATGTGCTGCTATGATATTATCCCTATGCAAATAGTTATGAGGAGATCATGGTGAACTTTCATTCTTAACATAACTTTCTATACACCCACTGCAAATGTTATGAGATCATAATCATAATCACCATCATCATGCAAATATTGGTTAACCCCTTGTCGAGGGCCAGACACTGGTTAAAAAGGCTTTATATGTATGTGTTAACTGACTTGATTCTCATAAAAATTTATGGGGTAGATAAAATGTATATTTTTGTTGTTTAGAGAAAGCAACCAAATCACAACTTAAATTACTTGCCCAAGACCAGGTCACATTGCTAGTAATTAGACAGCCATCTGGTTCAAGAACATACACTCTTTAATCACTGCACTTCATTGGCTTCTGCATAGAATTTATTACTCGGTCCTGGTGTGAATAATGTGGATTAAGAAAGATAGAAAAAGACAGTAAGTCTCTAGTCTACAAGGATTAACCCTATGGCAAAGATAAAAAATATATATATAAGCTATATAAAAATAAACACATGATCTATATTTATAGTAGGCATCTATGTGCAAGGGAACTTTTTTTCTAGGTACTATAGTTGTGCTATCTCATTTTAGGGGGACAAAAATATGTGTCAGGGTTAAATCCATTAGAAAACAAATGAACCAATGTTATAATAAATATATAAACTACTAAGATACGTAAGTTGCAGAAAAAAAATCTAAAACATTCCCAATTTATTTGATAAAAATCAATGCTCAGCTAGACTTTTACAATTCTTCTTTCATTGTCTGTTTGCCCACAAATATCCCTAGATCACTTATTGTTGCCCCACTCATTTTTAGAAGTAAACATCACATCCCCAATTCTGGTCTTCAGAAGTGGTTTGATTTTGCAGACTTACTCAATTCCTTACTTCATATTTTTATTTATTTATTTATTTATTTATATTTATTTATTTAGAGACAGAGTCTTGCTCTGTCACTGAGGCTGGAGTGCAGTGGCATGATCTCAGCTCACTGCAGCCTCCACCTCCCAGGTTCAAGCGATCCTCCCACCTAAGCCCCCCAAGAAGCTGGGATTACAAGGGTGCATCACCACACCCAGCTAATCCTTGTGTTTTTAGTGGTGGCAGGGTTTCACCATGTTGGCCAGGCTGATCTCAAATTGCTAACCTTAAGTGATCCATCATTCTTGGCCTCCCAGAGTGCTGGAATTACCCAAGTGTGTCAATTGATCTTAAATGAACCACCGTGCCTGGACCCTTACTTTCTATTTTAAATGTTCCAAAAGCTCCTGGGCCAATAGTTGCTCACTATCAATTTTTGTTAAATATGAAACTGGGTACTTACCACCTTCCAATTCAACTTCCTCATTTCAAAACATCTCTAAAGTTCTAAAATTTCTTATTAAGATAGAGCCAAATTATGCCACCTGAAGTTTTTAGTAATTCTTATTTTTACTGCACCATGGGATTACCTAACTCTTACTTCTATATAACTTTTTTGAAGACACCCATCATGTTCATTCTCCTTTTCCACTATTGCTCAACATACCAAATGTCTGTACTGGATTTAGGTTACCTCCAATCTCCGTGGGACAAAGTACTATACCCTAGTACTTTGGGTTTAATCAATTCAAATTACTTCCCAGGAGATAAAAATTGGCAAACAAATATTTCAGGAATTAAGTCCTGGGTTATTATTGAGGGAATGTATTCTCTTCCTGGGTCCACAAGGGGGCGTAGTTTCAAGGGCAAGAACTTCCCAGCACCATGGCCTCCCCCACTCTCCTGACTCCGCATCTGGGGTCTTAAGGGTCTTTGTTTAAATTTTTGCGGGCACGGGAAAATAATCAAAGTCAATCACTCCAGCAGAAGCTTAAAGGAACTCCTTTCACAGATCAAAGGGCTTAGAGAAGGAGGGAATTCCTCCCAGGTTAAAAGTCCCCTTCTTCCACACTCCTTCAGATTCCACATTTGGGGCTTCTTCCACAATCTTTGTGAAAGCTTTCTCTCATCTTTTTCTCTCTCCTTTTTCTCTTTCTCTGCCTAAATAAATCACTTTCTGCAAAAACTCTTTGTGGTCTGATATCTACTTGCAAGCACATCACGCCCAGTGTGTTCCCTTCTCCCATTCCTGGGAGAGGAAGAGACCAAGAGCCTGGAAAGACAGCCCACCGGGGAGCAAACTGAGCACTCCCCTGCACCTTGAAGCCTGGCAACATTATGACTTGATGTGCTTTCTGGTTTGTTGCAATTGTAACACATCTTGAATTACACGATTGTTACTACCTGGGAACAGGTTTTATTTAGTAATTTTTGTTTGTAAATTTCTTATGACTTTAGCTTTCTGTTCCATCATGACACTCCTGTCACTTCCATAACCAGTCTTGGACTTTTGTTACAAGGTTTAAACTACTCTATTTCTTCGGTAAAAGAAAAATTAAAAAGGAAAACAAGCAAAAAATAATAATAATAAACTTTTAATGTAACTTAAAACAGCAACCCAACAACGAATGCTAATTTTAGATTACATTAATTTAAGATACTGACCATTCCACAGAATCAACCATGATCTGGGGGTGATGGGAGACAGTGACAGATCATGTTGTAAATAACCTCAACATCTATAACTTATGTATTCTCTGGCAACTGGGCAGCTGTGCTTAAAAACTCAAATGCCTAAACCTTTATATCAGGTATCCGCAACTGTCAGGTCATAGGCCAGTACTGGTCCATGGCCTGCTATGAACTGGGCCACACAGCAGGAGGTGAGCAGCAGGCCAGTAAGTAAAGTTTCATCTGTATTTGCAGCCATTCCCCATCACTTACATTAGTGCCTAAGCTCCACCTCCCATCAGATCTATGCTGACATTAGATTTTCATAGAGGCATGAATCCTATTGTGAACCTCATGTGTGAGGGATCTAGGTTGCATGCTCCTTATGAGAATTTAATGTCTGATGATCTGTCACCAACTCCCATCACACCTTGAAGGGACCGTCTAGTTCCAGGAAAACAAGCTCAGGCCTCCCACTAATTCTACATTACGGTGAGTTGAATAATTACTTAATTATATATTACAATATAATAATAATAGAAATAAAGCACACAATAAATGTAATGCACTTGAATGACCCTGAAACCATCTCCCAACCCAGTTCATGGAAAAAGTGTCTTCCATGAAACTGGTCCCTGGTGCCGAAAAAGTTAGGGACCAATGCTTTATATTCTAAAATGGAGAATGAGGAAATTTTACTGAAGATATAGAGCATTTCTATCATCATTAGAGGTTTTCTATTCTGCCTTCCAGTCAATTCCCAATCCCCATGGGCAACCATTGTTTGCATGTTTTAAAGCTTTTTTCTTCCTTTTATTGATACATAATATTTTATGTATTTATGGGGTGCATTTGTTTGTTACATGCATAGAATGTGCCACGATCAGGTCAGGGTATTTGTGAAAGAAAGTAAAATTTTGTGACCCTAAACTCACTCTTTCAAGGGGAAAGTTGAGCTTGAGCACTGGGTCATGCAATATTGACTTCCTTTACATTTCCAAATATTTTTTGGAGGGTTTCATGGATTTTATTCAGCATGATTTCAAGTTGTTAGGCATTTATGGTGATTCCCAGGATTGGGGTTGTTGACTCAAATCCTGCTCTTTTAGCCGAGGCATCCCCAAGTTGGTTACTCTGTCTTTCATTGGTGTCCAATTTAGAGTGATGTGGAACTTTAATAATTGCCAAAAGCTTTGGCTTAAGAATTGCTTTCTAACAACTCTGACACTTACTTGTCCATTTTGTATAGATAGTCCTGAGAAGGTTAAATATTCTCTCTATTTCCATAACATCCCCAAATCTTGAGCAACCTCAAATACATAGTGATTGTTAATATATATGTTTGAAGGCTTGTCTTTTGTTAATTGAGAAGCTTGAGGCAGGGCAATCAATTTATCCACTTGAGCTGATGTGGTCCAGAGATGCCATCCAAGAGACAAGTCCTGGAATTGGGACCCCAAGAGTCCAATTGGTGCTCTACCCTCCAGTTGCTATGCAGGTGCCTGAAGCCAGCAATTCTCAGAGGCCCACTCAAGGCCCTCAACGTAGTACCTCGGTATCACTGCTGGTTATTCAAGGCCCAAGTGCTCTTCAGTTAGCTGGTGATCAATGCTGCCAGGACTGGCTACTTCCCTTCAAGACAATGGGTTTCCTTTCCTTTTTACCAAGAGTGTGTCTAGAAATACTGTTTGGGAGCTATGGCTTGGAACAGGGGCCTCACACTTCTTACTGGTTCCCTATCTTGCTGTGGTTGAGCTGGTATCCAAGATGCAAGACAACTCTTTCCTCTCCTCTGCTCAAGTAGAAGAAACTGATCTCTTTATGAGTTCTGAGCTGTGCAGTCTGGGGTTAGGGAAGGAGTGATTCCAACCCTCCCGTAGCTGCCTCAGCTGCTGTTTCTGTTGGTCATGTGACCTCAGAGTCCACTGGCTCTTGGCCCAGTGAAGCACTAGGGCTCACCTAGGGGTTGCACTCCTTATTCCCGAGACTGCCTTTCAAGTTTATTTAGAGCACAGAGCTCTTTAGCCAATGGTGTCAAAGTTTGAGGGAACTCAAATTTGGACCACTGGGATTGGCAATTCTGGTATGGCTAGGGCTGGTTTTAAATGCTCCCTCCTTGTGTGGGTGTCAACTGAGTTTGGTCCAGTTTTCCTTTCTCTTCTAACAGGACATCACTGGGTTCAATGCCTCACAATTGCTGTGCTCTCCCATCCCGAGTGCCCCAAGACACTCTCTGCAGCATGCTGCTGCTCCAAGAGGTTGAGGGGACTGGATGCTTTGGTGATTCCAGACAGTTTTTTTTTTTCATTCTTCAGTGCCTCTTTCAGTGATACTGAGTTAAAACCAGGTACTATGAGGGCCCACCTGATTTTTGATTCTTATGAAAGTGTTTTTTATTTGTAGATAGTTGTTAAGTTGGTGTTCTTGAAGTGGGAGGGGATGATTGGTGGAGGCTTCTTTTCCACCATTTTTCTCCTCCTACCTCTCCTAGAGTTTTTATAGTAACCTTAAGAATATTATGCTACAGTGCTATGGAATGAATGTGCATGTCCCCACAAAATTTCTAAGTTGAAATCGAGTTCCAAATGTGATGTTATTTGGAGGTAGGGTGTTTGAGAGGTAATTAGGTTATAAACATGGAGCTCTTAAAAATGGAATTTGTATCCTTATAAGAAGAGATATAAAAGAGCTTCTTGCTTTCTGCCATGTGAGAATACACCAAGTAAATGGTCTTCTGCAAACCAGCAAGGGGTCTTCTTACATCTTGATCTTCAACTTCCCATACTCCAGAACTATGAGATATAAATGTTTGTTGTTTAAGCCACTGTGTCTATGGCATATTTGTTATAACTGTTGGATCTAAGTCAGAAATTTGTACCAAAAAATGGGTTGGTGCTGGAAAAATGCCTAAAAATGTGAAAGCAGCTTTGGAAATCTGTAATAAGTAGAGACTGAAAGAGTTTTAGGGTGCATTCTAGAAAATGTTAAGATTGCAGTGAGGAAACTTTTAAAAGTGATTCTGGTGAAAGGTTAGAAAAAAAGGAAGAGTTGTAAAGAAAGCTGCTGCTTCTTAGAAAATTTATCAATAGGCCAGCCTGGTGGCTGACACCTGTAATCACAGCACTCTGGGAGGCCCAGGTGGGCAGATCACCTGAGGTCAGGAGTTCGAGATCAGCCTGGCCAGCATGGTGAAATCCATCTCTACTAAAAATACTTGATTTAGTGGGGCATGGTGGCACACACCTGTAATCCCAGCTACTTGGGAGGGTGAGTCAAGATAATTGCTTGAACCCGGGAGGCGGAGATTGCAGTGAGCCGAGAAGGTGTCACTGCACTCCTGCCTGGGCAAGAGTGAGACTTTGTCTGAAAAAAAAGAAAAGAAGAAGAGGAAGAAGAAGAAGAAGAGGGGGAGGGGGAGGGGAGGGGGAGGGGGAGAAGGAGGGGGAGGAAGAGGAAAAGGAAGAAGAAAATTATCAATAAATGTGTACAATTAGTGGAAATACGAACCATAAAGAAAATTCTGATGAGGTCAGATAGAAAAGAGGTAAATGTTATTGGACAATGGAGAACAGGCAACCTTTGTTATAAAGTGATTAGGAACTTTGTTGAATTGTGATTATGTTCTAGTCCTTTGTAGGAAATAGGACTTGAAAGCAAAGGAAATGGACAGTTAGCTTAGGAGTTTTGTAAAGAGAGTATTGAAGAAGCGGTTTTGTCCCTTCTAATTGTTATAATAAAATTAGAGAAGAGAGGAATTGAGTTGTTAAGAAGAAAGGAAGTAAAGATATGGAAACTTGCCTGCCTATTCATGTTACAAATTGTTGCAATGTAGGCAGCATCTCACCAAGCCATGCTGGTGATGTTGTAACTCTAGTGATTCCAGAAAGCAGATTATTAAGTAAAGGAGAATTATTTTTGGTGCTCTTCTTGCTAGGCTATTTGCTTGCTTTGAGACTTGTCACACTTTTCCTTTCTCCTACTGCTTTTTTGGGGGTTGGAGTTGAATTACACCATTTATTCTGTGCCTGCACCACTACTGTATTCTGGAAGCACATAATTTGTTAGGTTTAAAATTTTCACAGATGGAGAGAAAATTTGCTTGGGGATGAATTGTACCTTAAGTCTCACCCATATCTGATTAAGATAATGTTTAAATGATTATACTTTAGATTTCAGAGAGGGTGCTGATACAAGTTAAGGCATTGAGTGGCCTTTGGAACAAAATGAATGCAGTTTGCATGTAAAAAAAAAACCATAAATTTTGGGAGGCAGGGTTGAAATACTATGATTGGAATATGTATGTCCTCCCAAAATTTATATTTTGGAGTCTAATTTCTAATGTGATTGTATTTGAAAGGATTTGGGATTTAGGAGGCGGTTATGTTATGAGAGTGGAAACCTCATTAATGAGATTAGTGCCATTATAAGAAGAGACATGAGAGAGCTTGATTTCTATTTCTCTGCTGTCTGCTTTTTCATGATAATACAATAAAAAGATGGCCATTTGCAAACCAGGAAGTGTGCCTTCACCATACACCAGACTTGCCAGCATCTTAATCATGAATTTTTCAGTCTCCAGAACTGTGAAAAATAAAGTTTTGTTGTTTAGCCTACTCAGTATGTGGTATAATTGCTATAGCAGCCCAAATCCTTCTGTCTTGCAAGGGTTCCATTGAGAAATTTACTGATAGTTTTACAGAGGCTCCCTTGTACATCATGAGTCCCATTTTTCTTCTTGATTCAGGAGTCTCTTTGTCCTTTGACTTTTGCCTATTTGCTTATAATTTGGCTCAATGTCATTGTCTTTGGGTTCATTCTACTTAGAGTTTATTGAGCTTCTTATATTTGTATAACTTTTTCTTTCCTCAAATCTGAGTAATTTTTGGCCATTATTTCTTCAGATAAGTTCTCTACCCTTTTCTTCTCTTCTTTTTCTGAGACCCTCATAATATATGTTGGTCCACTTGATGATGTCCAGTAAGTCCTTCAGGCTCTGCTCACATTTCCTCATTCTTATTCAATTTTGCTTCTCAGAGTCAAGTTGTATGCCCACTCTTCAAGTTCACTTATTCTTCCTTCTCTCTGAGTTTATTATTAATCCCCTCTAGTAAATTTTTCAATTCAGTTACTGTGTTTTTGCACTTGAGAATTTCTGTTTTTTAATATACAATTTCTCTCTGTTGCTATTCTCATTTTGTTCATATATCTTTTTTTCTGATTTCTTTTACTTGCTGACAGTCCTTTTCTTTAGCTCTCTGAGCATATTTCAGGCAATTATTTTAAAGTCTTTGATTAGTAATTCAGAATTTAGTATCTCTCTAGTATTGGTTTCTAGAGACTTACTATGTCCCTCTAAATGAGTCATATTTTCTATTTCATGGATGCATTGTAATATTTTGTTCAAAATTGTGTATTTGACAATGCAGCTATATTTGCCGATCTTTGTAGACTGGCTCTGCACCAGGGAAAATCATTAATAATCATCTTGGAAGCTAAGCTTGTGGTCTTCTGAGAGATTGTCTAAGAAGTGCTCACCTGTGCTTTTTCCCCATTTCCCCCATATTCATGTCTGGTTTAAATATATTAATTTTCCAAAATATTTCACCCTTGCTGCTTCTCAGAATCTTAGATATTCTTTTTTTATTAGTAGTAGTATTTTGAGACAGTTTCTCACTGTATCATAGAGGTTGGAATGCAGTAGCACAATCATAGATCACTCTAGTCTCCATCTCCTAGGCTAAGGCAATCCTCCCATCTTCACCTCCCAAGTAACCTAGCTGGGAATGCAGATGTGTGCCACTAGACCCAGGTCAAGTTTGGTTTTGTATGTTTTTTGTTTTGTTTTGTTTTGTTTTGTTTGTAGAAACAAGGTCTCACCAGGTTGCTCAGGCTGGCTCAAACTTCTGAGCTCGAGTGCTCCTCCCACTTCAGCTTCCCAAAGGTCTGGGATTACAGGCATGAGCCACCATGCTCAGCCAGGTATTCTTTTATATTCCTCTACTCGTAATCCCTTGCATCCAGGTGATTGCAGGTCTGCATTTTCCTGGCTGCTCTTGTGCTGTGGTGTTCACCACTGGTTTATGTGGCTTCCAACATGATGCCTATACTATGTCATCATTCCCATCTGAGCTCCAAATAGGATAAGACAAATCAGTTCTTCTGGAAACCCCAAGAAAGAGCAGAACATTGCAAACAAGGTCCATACTTCCCCTTCCATCTCAAGGGAGGATCAAGGAATTAGGCAGCTTTCAATCAACCATACCATGCTATGCTGGAGTGAGGGTAGTGAAAAAGAAAACAAGATTCCTGTGTAATTTCTTATAATTTTAAGTGTGGCTTTCTCTTTATACAGAGTTTAGTTGTTTTCTGCCAATCCTTGTTTTGTTTCTAGAGTTTTTACCTAGATATACCAGTCACTGTTAGTTTTTACTTGATGTTTCTGTAGGAAAATTAGATGCTAGAGCTTATTTGCTTTCTATCTTACTTTCTTATTTAAGAAATGGCTCAAAGGCTATAATTTTGCTACAGAGTAAATACAAGCAGTAGGAAATTGGTAGGTTTTTCCTTTTATTTTTTATACTGTGTATGTTTATTCTGATGAATAGTTTCTGTCTTAAGTTGAATTTTGCCTGACATTGTATTTATACAATTTATCTAGATTAGTATTTATACTTAGTGTTTTTTTGATATTATAATTTTAGGTTAAATTTTAGATTTGTTATTTTATCCCAATTCTTTCTTTCTTTTTTTTCCTTTTTGAGACAGGGTTTCACTCCCATTGCCTAGGCTGCACTGCAATAGCTCAATCTTGGCTCACTGCAACCTCCACCTCCTGGCTCAGGTGATTTTCCTTCTTCAGTCTCACCAGTAGCAGGGACTACAGGTGCACACTACTGCGCTCAGCTAACTTGTGTATATTTTGTTGAGATGGGGTTTCATAATGTAGCCCCAAGTAATCTTGAACTACTGAGTTCAAGTGATCTACCCACCATAACCTCTTAATGTTCTGGGATTACATCCAATTATTTCTTTTCTAAAAGCATATGGTTGTATTTTTGGTCTAATATGATCATTGGTTTTATAAATATTGTGATTATTACTATGTTTAGACTTACTTTCTCTTACTATTCCCTGATCCTTTTTTGCTTTCATTTTTCTATTTTCTTACCTTCTATTGGATTTATAAACATATGTGTACCTACTTTTATCCCTCTTACTGGTTTCAATGCTAAAAGTTGTATATATATTGCTTTAACTGGTAACTGGACATTTTAAATACATGTACCTTAATATAGATATTTCCAATACATTATACAATTCATTATTTTCTCTCTTTTCTCTGTAAATAACAAGTGCTGAGAACATTTTGCCATCTATTTATGATTTTTTTAATCTTGTTATTTTGTTTGTAATTACAGTTTTACTTCTTAAAAACATTTTCAGAACAATCTATCAGCTATCTATCTATCTATCTGCATAGTACTTGTATATAACCTACTCACATCTTCCTGTATATTTATTTATTTATTTAGAAACAGAGTCTCACTGTGTGTCCTAAGTTGGCCTCAAACTCCTAGGTTCAAGCAATTCTCCTGTTCTTTGTGTAGTTAGGATTACAGGCACATGCCACATCCCCCAGCTTACCAATATATTTTATCCATATAAGTCTTCATTGTTTAACCTTTCCTAAGCTGATTCAGCAAATTCAGTTTGTATGCTGAAATACATATTGTAATGGCCATCTTTAAATGACAAACTTGCCTAATTTTGACTTGATTAAAAATTTTAATTCTATTTTTACTATGAAATGATAATTTAGGTCAGTATAAAAATTATTTGGCAGTTATTTTTCTTAATATGTATTTTTTTGATATTACTGTCAACCAAATTATCATTACTTGAAGTTATTCTGTCTTTAGTAGCTTTTAAGCTTGTTCTTTTATTCTTGATATTATTCAGGATGGCTACTATGTGTATAGATGAACAAATTTATTTATTTGTATTCAGTTTGATATGAGTATTGCTTTTTTAATTAAAAGACTTTTTATTGTAATATTATTATCACTTTCATTAAACTTTATATAAAATCTCATTTTTTTTTTCTTCTTCTATGTTGGCACTTCATAGCCTATCCTCCACTTTATTTTTTCTCTGTGTAAAACAAAATTTTCCATTTCTTTTTCTTTTTTGTTATTCACAATATTCTACTTTCTTAAGTTATTTTTCTTTGCACAGCAACCTAGCTATTCTCTTTTCTGATGGCCTTTGTTTATTAATCTCTTTTTGTAGGAAGATAATTTTTTATTTATTTATTTTTCACATCTCTATATTTATTTTATTTTATTTTTAAGGTATTTTTTACTTTCATAGGTTATTAGGGGAACAAGTGGTGTTTGGTTACATAAATATGTTTCTAGTGGTGATTTGTGAGATTTTGGTGCACCCATCACCCAATCAGTATATACTGCACCCAGTTTGTAGTATTTTATCCCTCACCTACTTCCTACTCTTTCTCCCAAGCCTCCAAAGTCCATTGTGTCATTTTTTTAAGTCCAAGTGCAATTTTCTAAATGTATGCTTATTTTTTACTATACTTTAAGTTCTGGGGTACATGTGTAGAATGTGCAGGTTTGTTACACAGGTATGCATGCACCATGGTGGTTTGCTGCATCCATCACCCCATCATCTACATTAGGTATTTCTCCTAATACTATCCCTCCCTTATCGCCCCACCCTCGACTATTCCTCCCCCAGCCCCCCACCCCCTGATAGGCCCCAGTGTGTGATGTTCCCCTCCCTGTGACCATGTGTTCTCATTGTTCAACATTCACTTATGAGTGTGAACATGCAGTGTTTGGTTTTCTGTTCTTGTGTCAGTTTGCTGAGAATGAAGGTTTCCAGCTTTATCCATGTCCCTGCAAAGGACATGAACTCATCCTTTTTCATGGCTGTATAGTGTTCCATGGTGTAAATGTGTCACATTTTCTTTATCCAGTCTATCACTGATGGGCATTTGGGTTGATTCTAGGTCTTTGCTATTGTGAATAGTGCCACAATAAACATACATGTGCATATGTCTTTATAACAGAATGATTTATAATCCTTTGGGTATATACCCAGTAATGGAATTACTGGGTCAAATGGTATTTCTAGTTCTAGATCCTTGAGTAATTGCCACACTGTCTTCCACAATGGTTGAACTAATTTACACTCCCAACAGTGTAAAAGCCTTCCTATTTCTCCACATCCTCTCCAGCATCTGTTGTCTACTGATTTTTTAATGATCATCATTCTAACTGGTGTGAGATGGTATCTCAAAGTGGTTTTAATTCGCATTTCTCTCGGAGCTGCAATCCCGACTTCCTCCTAAGCGGCCATCTTCTCATGCAATCCTTAATTCGCATTTCTCTAATGGCCAGTGAGGATGAGTTCTTTTTCATATGTTTATTGGCTGCATAAATGTCTTCTTTTGAGAAATGTCAAATTTACAAGGAAAAAAACATCAAAAAGTAGACAAAGAATATGAACATTGTTTCATTCTTATGCTTTGCATCCTCTTAACTGAACTCCCACTTATAAGTGAGAACATACAATGTTTGGTTTTCCATTCCTGAGTTACTTCACTTATAATAATAGTCTCCAGTCTCATCCAGGTTGCTGTGAATACCTTTAATTCATTCCTTTTTATGAAGGAATTCCATTTTATATACATATATATGTGCATAAAATGTACATATTAGATCTTTTTCAGATGTATATACTGTGAAGATTTTCTTCCACTCTCTGGGTTGTCTGTTTACTCTGCGGATTCTTCCTTTTGCCATGCAAAAGCTCTTTAGTTTAATTAGGTCCCATTCTTGTTTTCATTGCATTTGCTTTTGGGTTCTCGTTTTTGAAATCTTTGCCTAAGCCAATATCTAGAAGGGTTTTTCCAACATTACTTTCTAGAATTTTTATAGTGCCAGGTCTTAGATTTAAGTCCTTGATCCATTTTGAGTTGTTTTTTTTAATAAAGTGAGTGATGAGAATCCAGTTTCATTCTTTTACACATGGTTTGCCAATTATCCCAGCACCATTTGTTGAATAGGGTGTCCTTTCCCCACTTTATGTTTTTGTTTGCTTTGTCAAAGATCAATTTGCTGTAAGTATTTGGTTTTATTTCTGGGTTATCTATTCTTTTCCATTGGTCTATGTGCCTATTTTTATACCAGTACCATGCTGTTTTGGTGACTATGAACTTGTAATATAGTTTGAAATCAGGTAATGTGTTGCCTTCAGACTTGTTCTTTTTGCTTAGTCTTGCTTTGGCTATGCAGGCTCTTTTTTGGTTCCATATGAATTTCAGATTTTTTTTTTCTAATTCTGTGAAGAATGATGGTGGCATTTTGTTGGGAATTGTGTTGAATTTGTAGATTTCTTTTGGCAGTATAATAATTTTCATAATATTGATTCCACCCATCCATGAGCATGGGATATGTTTCTATTTGTGTCATCTGTGATTTATTTAAGTAATGATTGGAGTTTTCTTTGTAGAGGTCTTTCACCTCCTTGGTTAAGTATCTTTTTTCTTTTTTAGTTATTATAAAAGGAGTTGAGTTCTTGATTTGGTTCTCAGTTCGGTTGCTGTTGGTGTATAGAAGAACTACTAATTTGTGTACGTTAATTTTGTATCTGGAAACTTTGCCGAATTCTTTTATCAGTTCTAGGAGTTTCTGAATAAATCCTTAGGGTATTCTAAGCAAAACAAAATCATATCATCAGCAAACAGTGACAGTTTGACTTCCTCTTTACTGATTTGGATGCCCTTTATTTCTTTCTCTTTTCTGATCTCTCTGGCTAGAACTTCTAGTACTATGTTGAAGAGGAGTGTTTTCTACCAGATATTCAAAGAAAAATAATTGGTATTGACAGTATTCCACAAGAGGGAGAAAGAGGGAACCCTCCCTAAGTCATTCTGTGATACCAATATCACCATAATACCAAAACCAGGAAAGGAAATAACCAAAAAAGATAACTACAGACTGATATTCCTGATGAACACAGATGCTAAAATCCTTAACAAAATAATAGCTAACCAAATCCAACAACATATCAAAAAGATAATTCACCATGATCAAGGGGGTTTGATACCAGGGATGCAGGGATGGTTTAACATATGCAAGTCAAAAAATGTAATACACCACATAAACAGAATTAAAAACGAAAAATACATTATCATCTCAATATATGCATTAAAATTATTTGACAGAACACAGCATCCCTTTATGATTAAAACTCTCAGTGAAACTGGCATACAAGAGATATACCTAAATTTAATAAATGCCGTCTATGACAAGCCCACCTCCAACATAATACTAAATGGAGAAAAGTTGAAAGTATTCTTTCTGAGAATTGGAACGAGTGTATTTATTTTAAAATTCTTATGTTGAAAGCTTTGTCAGATCATAGTATAAAATTATTTTTTTCAAAAATTTATTTATGTATCAATTAATTGTTATGTGTTCTATTTTTCTTTCTGTTAAATTTACTAATGAGTTTTTGGAATGTGGGTTTTGCAATGTCATTTTAAGTATACAATATAACATCTTTAATAGAAAATGACATATCACAAGCACAGAAGCTACTCCTTGTATGTTTTCATCCATGCTCTCTAAACCTAACTTGAAAAATTTTAAAATGCTTTATGTTTTCCTCATTCTGACCTTTATATTTTCTCTCATTATCTTCAATGTTTTTGTCACTTTTTTAAAACTACATTTTATAAAACTCTTTTTCTCTCCTTTTGTTTTTATGTCCTTATTAAGCCACAGACCAATCTTTGCAGCTAAATTACTGTGGCTTTGATGTAATTGCCTTTTTTTAATAGGAATGGTTTATTGTTTATTTTCTAGATATTTGTCTTTTAACACCAATAATGACACTTGGTATGTTTAATATAAAATAATCATGAGAACATATTCCTCACTAGAACTCTGATTTTCTATTTTCTGTTTTTGTACATTTTTGATAGGCCATAATGCATTTTATATAGTAATTAATCATTTTCTAAATTGCTAATGTGTTCAGTGGCATGCCTACCTAGAATATTTGGTATCTGGAGAAGGTGCTGTTTTATCAGTTCCCACTTCTATTGAATAAAATTATTTTAATTAATAATCATGAGACAAAGTGTCAGTCAAAAATAAAAGAAAGAATATAGAACCCAAAATGACCAAAGTAACACATTAATACTCTTTTATTATATCCATGTAGTTTTGCAAATGCAAATAGAAACTGATAGTGAAATTTTCACTCTTTAAATTTTAAAGAAAAATTATAAACTCCAAGGAGTTACACAGAATGACAAAATTGAACACTGTAATTTAAAATATACTGATTAATTACAGGAATATATGGCATCACATATGTTAAAGCCAACTAAATATGGCCTGAAAAGAACTCTGTACTTCTATACTTGAGTTCTTGTGGATGAACTGTAACCTAGCTTAATAGTCAGAAAAAATAAAAAACTTAACTTAGGAGTACGTACCGGTAGCAACAGCTGAGGTTGGCCAATCCCAGTGTCCATATTTCAACCACTCATAGACTGCTGAATGTTCAAACTGCATTCAAATAAGGCAAACACTGAGTTGTAATCAATCTCACTGTTTCTGTACTTCACTTCCGATTCCTGTACGTCACTTTACCTTTTTGTCTATAAATTTGTTCTGATCAAAAGGCATCCCTGGAGCCTCTGAATCTGCTGTGGTTCTGGGGACTGCCTGATTCGTAAATCATTTATTGCTTAATTAAACTACTTTAAATTTAATTTGGTTGAAGTTTTTCTTTTATCACTTAGATATGTAAATATAGATATATAGATATTACTTAAAATTCAACAATAGCAGTTGCAATTGTTTAACACTTTGTGGACATCATTCAGAATTGTTTTCACATGATAATGGTTAAAAGCTGTTTGAATTTAAATTAGCTTTGTTTTTCCTTTATAATTATCTATGATAAACTCCGTTAGTACTCGTGCCCAGTCCAATCTTTCCCACTACCATTACTATGCCATTATTTTGTGCAAATTTTTCCTGTAGCTATTAAGTAACCAAAAAATCTTTCTTTCTTTCTTTCTTTTCTTTCTTTCTTTTTCTCCTTCCTTCCCTCCCCTCCCTCCCTTCCTTTCTCTTTCTCTCTTTCTTTTTCTTTCTTGCTTTTCTTCTTTCTTTCATTTGTTCATTCTTTCTTCCCTTTCCTTCTACTTCTTTTTTTTCTTCTCCTAAGGACATGTTTTAGCATATTCAAGCCCCTGATGTGTCCTATAGTAAATAAACCTACTTAACTTTACATAACCAAGCTAGTTAGGATGTATTACAATACTAAACACCTGCCATGCAATATGATATTTGATCTCCCCAATAGCTCAATTAGTTAGATATACTATCGTTACTGATATTTTACTGATGAATAAATTAAAACTTATTGAAATTAAAATTTCAAAGATTAAGAAGCTAGTAATTGTTTTTAATCTAGCATTTTATTTACTTTTTTTTTTTTAACACTAGTCATTTCTTTCCTATACTCACAGCTGATCTGTGAAGAATCTGTGCATATCAGGGGTTAACCATGATTAAAGAGACACTGAAATCATTATGGAAACATGATATTAGAACAAACCACTTACATTAAAAATCCTGGAAAAGTGAAATTATAGAAGAGGGATAAAATCACTATCCATAACAATAACCATAACATAACCATAATAATCACATAACCACAATAATCAAACCACATAATAAGTAGTGGTCTGAGTAGGCAGATCATAGATTGCAAGAAAAGCCCAGAGATTATATGTGCCTGGATACTGAACTGAACCCATGAAGGAGGAGCTCTGTGTAAAGGTCTCTTGAAGATATTGCCTCTAAGGGAATGCTAGTCAAGTCCTTGGTGGTACCATTCATGGAAGGATGGTACAAAATTTGAGAAGATGTGCTAGAAAACGGAGATCACTAGACATAAGTTTCCATTTATCACTCTGTCATTTTTTCTAGTATTTTCAAAAGTATTGTCTTCTTCTTCATTCCTGCTTTTCAAGCCTCACAAAAGATCTGTTTTTGGCTAATTCTAATCCGATATATTTTCCAAATGTGAATTTGAGGAACATAGTTCCTAGCTTAGCTAAGTTGACAAAGTACAGTCTAGTATAACCTTATGGAATGATTTTCCATGGAACATTTGTTTAAGGGAAGGTACAGTATAACAAATGTCAAGATCATTTTATAAAATGTTTTCAAATCACAGACTTTTTCTAGGTCCTATTAGATAAGTGTATTGAAATGGGCATCTTACCAATGAATAAACGTAAATGCTTATCCAACATCTGTATTTCAATTATATTTAGTTTATTTTGCTCAAAATTTAAATTATTTTTGTTGATAAGATGAAAACATAGTTGCTTGAGGAAAAAATTTCCTGAAATTAAAGTGAACTGCTAGTACTTATGATTACGATGGAGAAACTATTACAGTATAACAAAAGTTGCATTTTTAACACTTAAAGTTAGTATCATAAAGAGAATATGACTAGAATAAAATTATATCTAGAATGAGAATATGTATTGAAGGGAGAACTCAGATTCAATCAGACTTTTTTCTGTTTATCATAAAATAATTAAAATGATCTAAAAGGATTACTCATTTTTTCAATAATTATTATATGTTATGAGAGAAGTTATATGCTACAATAATAAGTATGAACTGGAGCATTCATAAGGGCCTCCAGACATATACACAAATATCAAAGGTCTACTGGAATTGCTACATCCTTACTTTGAATATTAAAGTGCCACATAGCAAGTAATAAATCTAAATTAAGACCAACATTCTAATTTGAAATTCTAAATATATTTTAAAAAATGGGCTGGGCGCGGTGGCTCACGCCTGTAATCCCAGCACTTTGGGAGGCCGAGGCGGGTGGATCATGAGGTCAAGAGATCGAGACCATCCTGGTCAACATGGTGAAACCCCGTATCTACTAAAAATACAAAAAATTAGCTGGGCATGGTGGCGCGTGCCTGTAATCCCAGCTACTCAGGAGGCTGAGGCAGGAGAATTGCCTGAACCCAGGTGGTGGAGGTGGCGGTGAGCCGAGATCGCGCCATTGCACTCCAGCCTGGGTAACAAGAGCGAAACTCCGTCTCAAAAAAAAAAAAAAAAAAAAAAATACCATTTCCTGTTTCACATTTGAATGTTTCTCATGTTTTCTTTGCACAATCAATTTCTTATTTTACCTATGCACCTAGAATAACATCTTGTGAATGGATTTGTGATGCTGAAATAACTGCCACTTGTTCAAAATTGATACGATGTACCAATAACTACAACTGTGAGGTATTAAATGAAGATGATTTATGATATAAAAGTATATATTTAAAAAAACTTTTTATCCATATAACATCAGAAACAATGCATCAATGTGTCATATTAGGAAAAATATTGTATGTTTAAATGGTATGTCATGCTTGTATTTTGGAAGTACATAACTTGTTTGATTTCATAGGCTCACTGTAGGACAGCAATTTGTCTCAGTATGAATCATGTGTGAGTCTCACTTGCATGATGTTTAGAAGAGATTTGGACTTCTAAGTCAGTGCTGGAACAAGTTAAGACTCTTCAGACCATTGAGATGGAATCAGTGTATTTTGTATGTGAGAAGGACATGAGTTTTGGGAGCCAAGGGGCACACTGCTACGGTTTGAATGTTTGTTCCTCCAAAACTCATGTTAAAATTTAAGTGCCCTTGTGACAGTATTAGGAGTTAGGACCTTTAGGAGGTGAATGACCCATAAGGGTTCTACTTTCATGAATAGATTAATGCCATTACTGCAGGAGTGGGTTCATTGCAAAAGGACAAGTTCAGTCCCTTTTGCTCTCTCTTGCCCTCTCTTTGCCCTTTTACAACATGATACCTTCACTCATATTATGTTTGCCACCTCAGGAAGGTTCTTGCCAGATATCAGGACCTAGATCATTGATTTCCCGGCATCTGAAAAGGTAAGGAATAAATTTTTGTTCATCATAAATTACCTGCTCTCAGGTATTCAGTTACAGCAGCACAAAACCTACACAGTAAAAACCAAAAGTAGGTTCTAAATTTTTAAGAAATTAATACATTCCACAAAATTATATCTCACATTGGTTCAGATAACAATTTTTTTCTGCTGTTTTTACACCTGTAATTTTCAAACAGTATCATGATTTTTTTAACATATTTTAATTCAAGCCAACAAATAATTCAGCCTCTTTCAATTGACACACAGTGGGGATATTTTTGCAAAATAAAGGATGATGAACCATGGGTCTATAAATATAATCTACATGGAAACAACACGTGGTGGTGGTGGGATATGAAAAATTAATGTCTTTATTTTTATCTCCTTTACAGATAGTTTTGCAAGGAAAGGAAAAAATACTCTTAAAAATTACTTTGGAATGACACTTTTGCACCAACAAGTATATTATTACAGCGATCTCAACTATTATACATGTTAAATATAATAAACTTCTAACATTCACATGTTCATCATTTTTCTCACAGTCACTTATGAAACATCAATATCATATATATATATACATATATATATAGCTTTCTTATAGCCACCACTGTAAGCAAAGCTTAAACATTAAATTATTTTTATAATATTACATAGCTCTTCATATTTATGCCTCTTATCAGGTTTGGGCATTTTGGAACTCGATTTAAAAAAAAATTCCTAGCCCAATAAAACTTTAGCATCTACTTATGGACACATATTTTCATTACTATTCAGTCAACAATCATTTTTCAAAAACTTCCAGCAAATAAAAATTTTAAATACATGGGTGTTTATGTGTGGCCTTTGTTCTCAATAATATGAAAATTTTTTAAGGAAGAAAAGACAAAGAAATGAAATGATCTATATTTAAAAATTAATTGATTGCTCATAAAAGTGAATTATAAAGAGTGGGTTAGTAAGCATGCTTAAGGAATAAAGACTAAGATAAGAATTAATCATTGATGTTTGAAGGGTGTATCACTTTTATTATTTAAAAGGGAATAAATTGGTATCTAAAGAACAGGTGTGTGGTGATTTTACTTTCAACTTGAGTTGGCAGACTGTTCATGTCCTGAGATTCACTGGTGTGTGGAGTTGTCTAGGGAACTGTTATAAAAAATGGTAGATAGAGTTTTCTGGATGTCCACTTGAGTAGAGGTGCTAAAAAGTATCCTGAGATATATATTTTGATAGAAAAGTAGCTAGATATGGCTATCCTGACCAAATAACAAATCTTTATTATGAGAATTGGTAAGGGAGCATTATATAAATCATATTATTTACAGTTTAGCTTAATTTATCTCCCCAGTTATCCATAGGACTAAAGGATGACTCATCTAGAGAGTAAGGATGTTCTAAGCCATAACTGTCATCTGCCAGTAATTGTTTTATGAAATACTGTGATACAAGCAAAAATGCTTTTATAACACTAATACTTCTAATGTGAAGAAAGAATAAAAGTTATTTTTCCCTATTGCAACATGGAACACTGCAGGATTTCCATCTTGTGGACTCTTTTACTTCAGAAGCAGCAGGAGATAATGATGACCAGCAGATAATGTAGTCATTAAGAATGAATTGAGTGGGAATAACACTTCATGGAAATAGACATTATCATGTGCACATTAGATAATGCTGTAGACTCCATAAATATTTGTGAGGCATTTCAGAGGTTACTATTAGTAATATCCTATTTGAATGCATGAGGTTAAAAAAAAAAAATACACAAAATTTGGTTTACTGCTCTTACTATAGCCCTTAATAGTATATATAGGTTGCTGAGGTCTAGGAAAAATTTGATTACACAGGAATAAAAAATCTTTTAGTGACTACAATTTTGTTTGTATAAATGTATATGAGACAGAGAGAATGAGTATAAGCAAGCACAAAATTAAAATTTTAAAAATGTATGCTAGGGCCTAAAAGAAATTTTAAAAGAAAAAGGCAGTATCTGGAACCAGATTCTCTAAGTCCTTGCTACCCAAAGTGTGATTCTCCAGCCAGCAGTATTAACATGACTCGGACGTTTGTTAGAAATACAAAATCCCGGGTTTAATGCCCAGACTCCTGAATTAGAATTTGTATGTTTTCAAGATCTCCATGTGAGTGATGTGCTCATTACAGATTGAAAAACACTACAAAGGCATTGTACCTATGGCCACACATTTGTGTTTATTATTATGAATTTAATCTCAGAATTAGGAAAGATATAGTCATCATGTCAAAGAAGTGAAGAATAAATGAAAGTACTCAGAGATACTATGAAAGAGATAGAAGTCAATTAATTATTAAAGAAGAAAATATGTGGTATACAAAAGTCAGACTAGTGGTGCATATATTAGTGTTTATTCACTACTTAATCAATTTGTGATAATCTGAAATATATGTGCCGTAATTACTATGGATAGTTTCTGTGATTAGTTTTGACAAAACTATAAGAGATTGGTGGAAATATAGCTAAGCTTAAATGGTAACCACTGAGTCACTGATTATGAATCACTTATCTGGATAAAGACACTACCTCCAAACAGAAAACCTAATTCAGACAGTTTCTTTAGATTCCCCAGTAAGTTTTGGTTTATACAACATTTTAGCCTTCAGGGCATGAAGTTCTTTGCATTTACATTCCTCAGAAGAGTTGCTTCACAGAAACGTTAGCAACTTACTCTGTTATATTCATTATTTGTATTCTTTTGGGAAACTACATCCACTATCTTTGGAGGGGAAGGAGTATACAGACACACACACACCCCCACACAAAACACACAGACACACAGACACACACACACACACACACACACACACACGGGATTCAGATATGAAACTTCATTCATCTCTTATAAACTTTGCAAACATCATTTGCATGCTGAACTTACTTGAAGAGTGAAATATCTTTTTACAAAATGACAGAATAGACTATTTCAATTATCTCTAAAGCCTGTCAGGAAATTACAGCATAGCCACATTCTGTCTTACTTCTCCTCCATAGGAATATGACAGTTTTAAATAGCTAAATCTCTTGAATTGTATAGCTGTTAAATGTAATTTAGCTATTTACTGCCTTTTCCAGAGATTTAGTTGATGTTTTATTAAATTCACTGATTAGCATATGTTTTATGGTTACTGAGATATAGTTATAAATAATCAGAGAAGAGCTCTAAAATAATGATGAAACATACCTGTCTCATCTTCAGCCTTTGGAAACTGTCGTACCAATGACTAGAAACTAAAAAAAAAAAAAAAAATCATACTTCTTGTTGCTTCAAACGTTAAAAAGTTTTATTTACAATAAAGAGAACACTTTCATTTCAATCGTTTGAGAAGAATAATTTTACAGTCCACATAGTTGAACAGAAAAGGATTTCCTTATAAAAGATCTGCCCGAGGTGATTGCGAAGACTAGAAGATAAGGTTTTCATGTAAAAAAGCAATATATTTCTGTTTGTTATAATTTTCTGTTTGTTGTAATCACAGGACAGTATTGCATATTTCAGTCTTTAGAATTTATGGCACCCTCAAATAAAAAGGTGTCTTAATTTCTTATACTTATCTAGATCTGAAAATGATTTCAGCAGACAGTCTTTGCCTATATAGTTCTAAAAAACAAAAAATACAAATTTGAGAGTGTGAAATTTTGAACTAAACTTTCAAATTTAATTTAAATAAGAAACTACTCCTTCAATCTAAGGAACAGGCACTTTCTCAAAGTAATTACTTTGCATTTATATTCCCTGTTGTGAATATCTTCTAAAAACAAAAGTCTAATACATTTTAAATTATAGTTGAAATAAATATGGTGCATTTTAAATGACATTGAATAATAATTAAATCATCATTTCTTAGTTTCAAATCCACCTTTTTCTATTTGCATTCTGATGTTGTAACTGGGATTCTACAAACCATGTTTCTTTACTGCCAGATGGTTTCTTTATAGTCACTGCCAATAGGAAGTGAAAGAGAGAGCAAGAGAGTTGCAGGAGAGGGGTGTGGGGAGAGGAGGGAGACTAAAATGCTGAAGGAGGAAAATGGGTCACATTGTTTTGCCTCATAATATCACAGCAGTGTTTTCACCCTGTCAATGACATTGGTTATAATAACATCGATTGGTCCCAAGTTGCAGTCTTCACGTCTGTGACCAGGCTAACTGAGGTATTTCAGAGGTACCAGCACTCGCTGACACTGTCTGATCCTAACTCTGTGAAGGCACTCCTCCGACCTTCTAGCTTTTAGTAATGTAAACCTCTTGGTTTTGTTCCCTGAGATCTAGGGGCTAGGAGCTGCTTCCTGAAGCTGCTACTTCTGTGATACTTCATAGTCCTTCCTTTACCTTTACAGTTTCATAATACCTGGTTAACACATTTTATAAAATAGAGCTGGTATTCCCGTATCTAGTTTCTTTTGATAGTTCAAATCAAAATGTTCGTTACTCAATAGAACTTAAAGCTTTCGACAAGTATTTGTTGAGCTAATTCTCTTATCAAGATATTATGCTAGCTAATAGAGAAATTAAAATCTTCAATCGACTTATGATTTGCTGGTAAAAGCAACACTATGCCACAACAGTTATCATTGCCAGCTTTGGAATCTGAGAAGCTTTGGTTTCTTCTCATTTCTACTACATATTTGATGCATTATAATTTCGAGTATCTACTATTTTTTTTTTAAAGGATGAGTGAGAATATTTAGTAATATATAACTAAAGCATAGAACATTTTGGGATATCTAAAGAAAAGAAAGATCTGTAGTAATATGGATTATTGACTTTAAGTCTTCACTTCTCTGTAATGGGATTATACATTCATACCATTTAACATATAACTTTACAGTGTTATCCCATTGTTGGAGGAGAATACTTCCCCAGCTCATTTATATTGGGCAACACTAAACAACTTGCATTGGTCAATAAAATGTTAGCATATGGGCTAATGAACAAAATCCTTAAATATGCTGCCGTAGTTTGACTTGGCTTCTTGTATTCTTTTCCATCACCATGACAAGAATACATCATGGGCAGGTGTTGGTTTAAGAAGGCTAGGAAAACTTTATTGCAGACCTGAATTCAATCTACAACCTGATTCCAATCCCAATGGTTCTATATCATTAAGCATGCTATCTAGTCTGAAGAAGTCTGAATTTAGCGTGGATCAGTCAAACAAGAGAAACCTAATTATAAGTATGTTTGTTGCAGCAAGCTACTAAATGTGGGGATGGTTTGTTTCACTGCATTATTTCAGAAATAGATGACTAAGAAAATCATCATGGGTTGATGGATTGGCATTGTTAGAAATATTACATGTGATAAAACTTAAATAGGCCAGTAAATTTTGAATGATTCATACAATTTTAGGGGTATGTGTATGTGTGTGAATGTGTGTGAATGTGTGTGTGTGTGTGTGTGTGTGTATTTTCAATGTCTCCAATCAAACAACAATCCTCCTTTAATGGAGGGAGTGTTTCTTACTCCTGGATTTTGGAATAAGCTGTTAACTTAAGAATTACGGGAGGTGAATTTCAGTATCCATTTTCCTACTGACTAGTCTACTAACCTTATGATTTCAAGCGAATAATCACTATGGGCTTCTATGACCACATAATCTATACAGCCTTTATCCCCACATCAGTTTATTTTTCTTTCCTTACCTTTAAGTAAACATTTTAGAAATAAAATTATTTTTGAAGTAAATTTTGCTTGCAAATTTAAGGCTGAATAGAAAAAAGAGTGGTGTCTGATTAAAGCAGAGGTGGTGACCAGTTCCAGCTGAGACTTAGTTTTCAGAAATGACACTCATGTATTTCAATCTATAAGCATAAATAGACACAGGAAAGATGAAAAAAGACTAGGCAATTCACACCTACATTCTGTAGTTTAATGGATGCTACCAAATCCCAGATTTCCTCTAAGAAGCCCTCTTCCGTGTTTATTCTGGATCTTAACTTCCTACTGTGAATATAACGAGGCTGACTTCCCAGAAAAGCCATGTTAAAAATAGGATAATTATGTTAATTGTGGTACTAATGATTAAGGCATAATATTAAGTTAAACCACATGAGATTACTGGGTTTCTCATTCAATATATGTTTTTACTTTATGAATGTAAAGAAAAATAAGTGATATTTTGGAACTAATAATATGTAGAGAAAAGAAATTCAGAATATTAAAATCTTGATTTTGAGTATCATAAGACAAGGCCTTGGAGGAACTGATATAAAACATTGGCTTAAACAACAGATTTTGAAGAAATCACAATAATATAAATGAGTTTTATTGCTTCAGAAAATATTTCTCTAGATTGAGAAAAGCAGTAGAAAGGAAGTTCACTTTTTTGTTAATTAGTAAGTATCCTTGATAAAACATGCTATGCTCTTCCACCCTTCAGATAATGGGTTGGTAGAGGATCATTAGAAATCACCAGACTGTGAAATTTTATGGTAGAACAAAACTTGATCTTATTTTCAAGTAAAGCCTGTGAGAGTTGTCAAGTCATGTAGTGTATACTGGTGCACAGCAGAACAAAAAATAAACAGAGTAGCAAGGCGTTGTTTGCTTTGTTTAGGATGAGATGGCTTGAGAACAAAAATGTCCTGAATCTACAAAATGAGTATCTAATATTTCATGTGTTATACAAGAGAAGTGTGGAAATTACTTTAAAAAGGAGAAAGAAAAGGAATATATTTGCAGATATATTCAAGTATTTTACCAGAGATGTGAGAAAAATATGGGGTTCCAGGCAGCTTTGCCATAACAAATAGTCAACTATACATAATTATTTTTTCCAGTTTACTAAATGTCACTATGGATGCCTTAATATTCTGTTAGAATTCTTCTAATGTTTATGGGCTGTAAGATTCACTTTTTTCACATTTTTACATATCTCAAATTTGGACGTAACTTATAATCAAAGACATTTTACAATTGTTGTTTATCAAGTGACAATTTAAATACAGTAGTCATTGCCTGAACTTGTGCTCACATCAAAAGCATTAGCATCACCAACATGTGCAGAGCAAATGTCAGAGGCTGGGAATTCATGGTGGAATATTTAGTTTAACCCCTATGAAGCAAATGATTGTAGGAAGAGAGTAGAAGAGTTGGTGCATCACATGTATTTAACAGCATTTCTAAAGTGAGAATCAAATTGATCTAACTACACATAATTTCAAAGCTAGCATAACAGCCCAACATTAATTAATGTGGTTATTTTGTAAATTCTTCTAAGAAATGTTGCATTAGCCAAACACTTGATAGCAAAAATATTATATTAAAAAACATAGGTTTGTTGACTCCAGGATGAAATGTTAAGGAGAAGAGTGGTACCGTGTGATATAAAATAATTTTAGAATTACTATACCCAAATTATTGTGCTTGAGTCTCCCTTTTTATGTAACTGTAAGCATGATATACAACAGAAACTATGTCTAGGAAGTCTAAACATCTTTTTAGATTAGTATAACTTTTTTCTAAGGCATAAGATAGTATTTTGTTATGGTTTCTCACTATTCTTTTTAATTAGATACAATAATGTGTATTTTTCAATTGTTTGTGTTTTAAATTTGGTAAAATATAGCAGATGTAACACTGAGAGAAAGGTATTCAGTTGACTTCAAAAAATTTGAAAACTCTAAATTTACTTTGAATTAATCAAATGTAAGTATCTGCCATCAGGTGTTTTGTGAACCTGAATTGTAGTTTAGAAATTAAAAATTATTTCAAAGAGAGAGAGAGAGGGAAGATAGCCAAATATACATAACCAGAAGGAACATCTGACAGCAAGGAACTGGAACATTAGGAAGATGGTCATTAGCAGATTGTCAGAGGGAAGACATTGAGAGCGGATGGAGAAAAAGCACATATGCTGGGCTACAGAGAGAAAGCTGGGAACCCTGCATGGAGCTCCCATGCAACAAGACTTGTTCCTGGCCACCAGCAACTCTGGGAAAGGGATGAGCAGAGCATGCAAGGAGCAATCTGGTCTTGCCACAGGCCTCTGAAATCCTGGCAGTAGGAGACCCTAAGAGACCTATAGATATTTGATCTGGCAGACAGAGCCACTTAGAGAAGTGATAGAGGCAGAACTCCAGCCAGTTTGGAGTCCAGTAGGTTTGGTACAGGAATGTCTACAGTGGAGCATGTCCAGGGGTACACATTCTTCAATAATTCCCCTAGGAGACTTTAGCCCTATGGGAACTATTGAACCTGAAGAGTGCAGGGTGGTCTTGTTCATGAGAAGGGGCCAGTCTAACCTGAGCACTCCTCTGTCTGCTGGCCTCTCAGGGCCACAGCCTGGCCATGCATGGTTGTGGGGCAGCCTAGGCTACCCAGGCCAGATGCCTCATGGGGGCCCATATCATAGCCCCTGCATTGATGGATCATGCATAATCAACAAAGAGCTGCATCAGAGCAGCTTCTGCAAGCATGCACCTGCGCGTTTGTGCCCTCCTTCATGCTGCTTTACCTGCATACAATTGCCCACAGCCAACACTCAGATGATCTTACAGCATATGTGCATGCCACAGGACCTTGTCTTCCCTTCCCTGCCAACATGTGGGTGCATATGCACCCTGCTGTGTCACTGTTGCCATCATAAGTGCACTCCACACCTCCTGCCTTGCCACCATTGCAGTAGGAGTGTTTGTGTGCATGGAGACCACCAGATACCTGCCAGTGCCTTGCTCCTGTGCCAACACTGCTGCCAATGTAAAACTATGCAGTGAGACCAGTGGACCCACCCCTGCACTGAGAAGGCACTGTTGCCAGCATAAATGCATGCACAAAGGGTGCACACAGTCCTGTGCATGCCAGCACCCTGCCCCTGCTCTAACACTGCCTCCACCATGAATGTGCACATGGGTACACCCCCCATGCTGTGTTTCCATTGCTTTCACTGCAAACACCTGCATGGAGGCCAGCATGCCTGCAACTACCAACACCCCACTGCAGCCAGTGAGTGTCCATCCCACTGCACTGCTGCTGTTAGCATGTGCAAATTAGGACAGATCTTTCTGCCCCCTCCCTATGAAGTGCTTTGGCTGAAACTATCCATCAGAGTGGAACAACTAGATGTTCATACACATCTAGGACCCTCCAGAGCAGCATGTTCCTAACCACAAGGGGCAGGAACAAAGCTAAGCCCAATCCCAGAACTCTAGAGTCAGAGCATGTAGTCCAGGAGTCTTGAACTGCACCTTGGAGAACAATAATCATCCAGAAATGAAGGTAGTCAATTGCAACCACCTTATACCACAATCAAACCCCCAAGAACCTCAAAAAGAATAAAAGAAAAACAAAACACATCCAAAAGACAGCAACTTCAGATTGAAGGAACGTCAGCCTACAAAGATGAGAAAGAACCAGTAGAGGAAGGCCGGCAACTCAAAAAGCCAGAGTGTCTTCTTACCTCCAAAGGAATGCACTATTTCCCCAGGAAAAGTTCTTAACCAAACAAAGAGGACTGAAATGACAGAAATAGAATTCAGAATATGAATAAGAGCAAAGATTTTTGATATACAGGGGTACAGTTGAAACCCAATCCAAGCAATTTAAGGATTACAGTAAAATAATAAAGAAGCTGATGGATGAAATGGTCATTGCAAGAAAGAACCAAACTGAACTGATACAGCTGAAAAATGCATCAGAAAAATTTCATAATTCAATCACAAGTATGAACCACAGAAATAACTAACGAGACAGAATCTCAGAGCATGAAGACTGGTAATCTAAAATAACTCAAACAGAGGAAAATAAAGACAAAAATGAATAAACAAAGCCTCTGAAACATAGGATTATATAAAGAGACCTAATCTATGACTTATTGACATGCCTGAAAGAGAGAAACTAAGCAAGTTGGAAAACATATTTCAGGATATCATTTGTGAATATGTCCCCAACCTTGCTGCAGAGGCCAATGTTCAAATTTAAATAAACATAGATAAGTTCTGTGGTGCACTATACAAGAAGACCATCCCTGAGACAGATAGTCATTAGATTCTCCAAGGTCAAAATGAAAGAAAAATGTTAAAGGCAACTAGAGGGAAGGGGCAGGTCATCTAGAAAGGGAAGCCCTTCAGGCTAACAGCTGATCTGTCAGCAAACATTCCACAAGCCAGAGGAGATAGTTAGCCTATATTCGACATGCTTAAATAAAACAATTTGCAATCAAGAATTTTATATTTGGCCAAACTAAGCTTCACAAGTGAAGGAGAAATAGAATCCTTTCCATACAAGCAAATGTTAAGAGAATTTGTTAATGCTAGAGATGTCTTAGAAGTGATCCTGAAGGCAGCACTAAATATGGAAAGGAAAGACCTTTACTAGCCACTACAAAAACATACTAAATACAGAGAACAGTAAAACTATAAAACAACCACACAAAAAAGTGTACATTGTAACCAGATAAATAAATCATGGCAGGATCAAATTCATAAATATCAATACTAACCTGGCATTGGCATAAATGAAATACCCCCAATTAAAAGGCACAACATGGGAAGTTGGATAAAGAAGCAAAACCCAAAGATATGCTGTCTTCAAGAGACCCATCTCACATACAATGACACTCATAAGTTCAAAGTAAAGAGATGAGGAAAAATCTACCAAGGAGATGAAAAACAGAAAAAAGGTAGAATTTGCTATTCTAATTTCAGACAAAACAGACTTCACACCAACTTAAACTAAAAAAAGACAAAGAAAGGCATTGCATAATGGTAAAGCATTTAATTCAGTAAAAATATCTAAATATGCTAAATATATATGCTCTTGAAAAAGGAGCACACAGATTCACAGAGAAAGTTCTTGTAGACCTATGAAGGAATTTAGATAACTACACAGTAAGAGTGGGAGAATTTAAAACACAATTGACAGTATTAGATAGTTCATCAAGGTAGACAACTAACAAAGATATTTGGGTGCTTAACTCAGCACCAAATCAACCTAAAATGCACCTATAGAACTCTCCACCCCCAAACAACAGAACATACCTCTTCTCATCTGCACATGGCACATACTCTAAAATCAACCACACAATCAGCCAGAAAAAAAAATCCTCAGCAAAACAAAAAACTCAAAAGCATACTAACCACACTCTCAGACCACAATGTAATGAAAATAAGAATAAATGCTAAGGAAATTGCTCAAAATAACACAATTAAATAAAAACTCAGTAGCCTGTTTCTGAATTACTTCTGGGTAAATGATGAAATTAAGGCTGAAATTCTTTTAAACAAAAGAGAAAATAAATGACATACCAGAATCTCTGATACACAGGCAAAGCAGTTTTAACAAGGAAGTTTATAGCGCATGTACCCCAGAACTTAAAGTATTAGTAAGATAGATTAACTACTAGGTAGAATGAAGTGAAAAAAAAAGATAAATTAGATAGATGATTGAAAGATAGATGATAGATGGTTAGAGAGATAGATAGGAGAGAGGAGGGGGGAGAGAAAGAGACAGAGAGAGAGAAAGAGAGAAGATCTAAACAAATGTAATAAAAAATGGCAAAGGGGTTATCACTGATCCCATAGAAATACAGAAAACTCTGAGACTATTATGAACACTTCTTTGCACACAAGAAAGAAAACTTAGAAGAAATTGATAAATTGCTGAAATCACATTACCTCCCAAGATTGAACTAGAGATTGAATCCTTGAGTAATTCAATAATGAGTTCTTAAAATGAATCAGTAATAAAAAGCCTACTAAACTGAAAAAGCCCAGAACTAGGTACATTCACAGTTGAATTCTACCAGCTATGTAAGGAAGTACTGGTACCATTCCCACTAAAACTATTTCAGAAAATTGAGAAGGAAAGACTTTTCCCTAACACATTCTATGAGGCCAGCATCATCATGATACCAAAATCTGTAAAAGACACAACAAAAATAGTAAATTATAGGCCAATATTTTTGATGAACATAAATGCAAAAATGCTCAACAAAATACTATCAAACCAAATTCAGCAGCACATTAAAATGATAATCTGTCATGATCAAGTAGGCTTTATACCTGGGACACAAGTAAGGTTCAACATACGCAAATTTAAAAATGTGATTAATCATATAAATGGAAATAAAATCAAAAAACACATGATTATCTCAGAAGATACAGAAAATCTTTTCATAAAATTCAACATCACTTCTGTTAAAAATCCTCAACAAACAAAACACTGAAGTAACATACTTCCAAATACTAAGAGCCATATATGAAAACCCCACAGCCAAAATCATACTGAATGCATAAAAAGAAGAAGAATTTCCCTTGAATACTGGCACAAGACAAGAATGCCTACTCTCACCACTCCTATTCAAAATAGTACTCAAAGTGTTAGTTAGATCAGTCACGCAAGAGAAACAAAATGTATCCAAATAAAAAAGGAAGGATGTCAAAATATCTTTTTTAACAGATGACATGAGTCCATTTAGAAATTTCTTGATTTTCTACCTAGAAATTCCCATAGGCTCTGTCCAAAAGCTCCTTGATTTGTTAATCAACTTCAGCAAATCTTTGAAGATACAAAATCAATGTATAAAAATCATTAGCATTCCTATATACTAACAAAATGTAAGTTGAGAAGCATTCACAGTAGCCATAAAATAATAAAAGACCTAGTAATACAGCTATTAAAGGAGCTGAAAGATCTCTACAATGATAATTACAAAACACTGCTCAAATAAATCAGAGACAACACAAACAAATGGAGAAAAATATTATTTCATGCTCGTGAATAAAAATATTCAGTATCATTAAAAAGGCCATACTGCCCAAAGCAATTTACAGATTCAATGCAAGTTAAATCAAACTAGCAATGACATTCTTCACAGAATTGGAAAAATCTATTTTGAAATTCAAATGAAGCCAAAGAAAGCTGGAATATCCAAGGCAAGCCAAAACAAAAAGAATGAAGCTGGAGGCATCACGCTACCTGACTTCAAATTATACCACAAGACTATAGTAACCACAATATCGTGGTACTGGTACAAAAGCAGACACATAAACCAATATAACAGAATAAAGAGCTCATAAGTAATGCCATATGCCATCAGCCATCTGATATTTGACAAAATCAACAAAAACAAGCAATGAGGAAAGGACTCCCTATTCAGTAAATGGTGCTGGGATAACTGGCTACTCATATGCAGAATATTGAAATTGAAACTCTTTTTTACATCATATACAAAAATTAACTCAAGATGTATTAAAGACTTAAATGTAAAACCAACAACTATACAAACTCTGAAAGACAATGTACAAAATGCAATTCTGTGCATAGAACCTGGCAAAGTATTCATGACAAAGATGCCAAAATCAATTGCAACAAAACCCAGAATTGACAAATGAGACTTGATTTAACTAAAGAGCTTCTGCACAGGCAAATAAATTATCAACAGAGTGAACAGACAACCTACAGAATAGTAGAAAATATTTTCAAACTATGCATCCCACAAAGATCAAATATTGAGAATCTATAAGGAACTTAAGCAAATCAACAAGCCAAAAACAAACGATTCCATCAATAAGTGTCAAAGAACATGAACATATTGCAAAAGAAAACATACACATGGCCAAAAAGCACATAAAAATGCTCAACATTATTAACCATTAGAGAAATGCAAATCAAAACCACAATGAGGTACTATCACACACCAGTCAGAATGGCTATTATTAAAATAAAATCAAGAAAAAAAATAACAGATGCTGGTGAGTTTGTAGAAAACATGCAATTCTTATGCATGGGTGGTCGGAATGTGGATTAGGTCAGCCATTGTGGAAAGCAGTTTGGTAATTTCTCAAATTACTTAAAATAGAATTGTCATTTAACCCAGCAATCCAATTATTGGAGATATACACAAAGGAATATTATTTTTTCTAACTCTAAAGGCACATGCACACATCTGTTCATCATAGCACTTTTCACTATAGTGAAAATATGGGATCAATCTAAATGCTTATCAGTGGTACACTGAATAAAGAAAATGTGGTCCGTATGCATCCTGGAATACTATGCAGCCATAAGTGAGAATGAGATAATATCTTTTACAGCAACATGGATGGAGTTGGAAGCCATTATTCTAAGTAAACTAACACAGGAACAGTAAAACAAATAGCATATGCTCTCATTTATAAGCAGGAGCTAAACATTGAGTACATATGAACACAAAGAATGGAATGAAAGACACTGAGGACTGAAAAACTACATACTGGGGACAACACTTATTACCTGAGTGACAAAAACCTTTTGCCATCAGTGGAAGATTCCTGAGACCCTCACCAGAAGCAGACGCTGATGCCATGCTTTTTGTACAGCCTGCAGAACGATAAGGTAAATAAATATCCTTTATTTATAAATTACCCGACCTCAGGTATTACTCCATAGCCACACAAACGGACCAAGGCAAGAGGTGAATTGGTATGGTGGGCAAATTAAAGATGTGGAGATGCCAAAAATCATGATTAAAACTGATGTGTGTGTATGTATGTAAGTGCGTGTTTATATTTGTGTGTTTGATTAAATCACTCAATTATGCTTTCTAGAGTGTTTACATTTTTCAGTTCTTATTCATTTCTCACTTAGGAATATGTAAAGCTGTCTTTAGTCTCATAAGTAATGTTCAATCATTGCCCATTGTGTAGATAAACTGTGAATGTCCTGATGAAAGTAAACTCTTTGTTTACATGTATCCTTCCACTTTTTCTGGAAAACAAGATTGAACATGTGTGAACTTCCATAATTTCCACAGGACCTTACATGTAGTAAGCACTGGAAAATTATTTGCTGAATCACGAGGAGTGTTTCTAAATTAAAGTTTGTTTTGAAGAGTTAGGTTTTTTGGATAATTCTTTTAATTTTTCATTTGACTTAGAATATAAGACATTCACAATCTTTTGCATTAATGGCCTCATGGGCTGGATTCATACATAGACTATGGCTATTCTTTATTCTTTAAAATCTCTGAAATCTTTTTATTGAAATAAGGCAGACTCACTACAAGATTCCAGAGAGGTGGAGGTTTTTATTCTGCTAGAAACTTTCTTTAAGACAGCACTTTTCTCAGGACAGTTGTTTTATTATGTATTTGGCAAGATTTAAATGGTATTACTATG
Organism: Aotus nancymaae; assembly: GCF_030222135.1. NCBI lineage: Eukaryota > Metazoa > Chordata > Mammalia > Primates > Aotidae > Aotus > Aotus nancymaae. Next base: position 56,458,663 of record NW_026988415.1, on the reverse strand, counting down.
TAAATATTATTAAAACCTCATCAGTGTGTTTTGGTTTGAAGTGAATACATGAATATTAATATAATAACTATGATTTATAAAATAATTGGGGAAATGTTTATGTAATTGCACGAACTGGAAACACCAAATAAGATTAAGATTCATTACTACACCCTGAGGGGTTAGTTCCAGATGGGGCCCATAAACTTGAAACCACTGTTTTCAGTGCTTTTGGAGAATCAGGAATAAAGTGTACAACATTTGGTGAACATGTCTTACAGCTTATGTGTTTTAAGTTACAGCATGATTTCCAAAAGTAACTAAGATACTAGAACTAAATCTTGATCTTATTAGTGAACAGTAAAATGGCATTTAATGGGCAGAATGGCATAACTAATAAGTCATGTGATTATTGTGATGTTAGCATTGGAATCTTAGATGATATTTCCTGTTAAGTGGTAGTGAAATATCTATTGCTGTGTAGTGCATTTTCGAGTTAATTTTACCTAAACTCCTATTAATACACTATCCTTTTCAAGTCCCCACCCCCCTACACCAGAGTTCATACACCATGATTTGTGCATTTAGGTAGTGGAGCTGGTGTTGGGATGCAGGCATCTTTTCTGTTTCAGGATATCCAAGTATCAAAGGACCTATCTAGAAAGTGAGTCCTCTGCATTTAACATAAATTAAAATAATTGTCAAACTAAAAGTTTAAGAGCAGGCCATGTATGCAGTGGCTCCTTCCGGTAATCCCAAAACTTTGGGAGGTCAACATGGGTAGACTGCTTGAGCCCAGGAGTTGGAATGCAACTTGGGCAACATGGTGAAACCCCATCTCTATAAAAAATACAAAAACTGTCCAGGTGTGGTGGCCCACACCAGTAGTCCCAGCTACTTGAGAGGTTGAGGTGGGAGGACCGCTTGAGCCAGGGAGATGGCGGTTGCAGTGAGTCAAGATCTCACCACTGCACTCCAGCCTGGGCAACAGAGCGATACACTGTCTCAAAATAAATAAATAAAGTGCAGTATAGGACCATTTTACTTGGTCAACTGTTTATAAAAAAAAGTAATATATTCATTGTTGAGAATGAATATATTACTTCAATCATATTTACTTTTCAAAAAGAAAAGTAAAATTAGCTATTTAATATTTTAAATGTTGCCAAATTTATTTCAAGTTCTAATGGAAGAATCGAAAATGTGCAAATAAAATAAAATGAATGAGAGTAACTTAAAAAGAAGTTCAGTCTTTGGTTGCATATACATAATGCCAACCCAAAATACTGCAAAATCAGAGACAGGGAGAGGATAAAAAATAGTTAAATGATTTAGAGTTGGCATTTGGTAGCATGAGGATTACCTCTTTTCTTCCCTTTACTCTAGTAAACTACTACTCTGATATATCCAGACATGGCCTGACATTTAGTTCAATTCTGAGTGAGTAAAGGAAAATGAAAAAAGTGAGAATAATATGGTAGAAACAGTGAAAAGTTACACAGTATACAGACAAAATCAGTAACAGTTTCTAAATCTATGTACAGAAAATGTTACAGGCTTATTATAAAAGAATCTTTAAAAGTAATGCTGTTATATATTTGTGTGTTTTGTTTACTTACTATCCCATGTAATACAGCAAGGACCAAAGTATGGAAGCAACAGTATGGTAAATTTGACTATAAATGTCTATTAAATAGGAATTGCATTTAGCAGTTGTCAAGAGAAACCAATATATAGTGGGTTAAAAATTAGAGTGGATGGCGTTCTCTTTGTAAAAGACATTTGGAAACAGGCAATTCGGAGCTAGTACGTCGTCTTCATAAAATTGTTTGGGCCAGATTCTTTCAGCTCCAACACACAGTTTTCATCTTTTAATTTAGGGTACAATGTGACCCTTCATGGATGTGCCACTAGGGCAGTTGCAGAGGCCCATGAATTCAGAATGACGCTGTACTTGAGATTTAATGCACGTTGCTGGCTTAAAATTTTTAATATTTTAGTCTTTGTCTTTATTTTTTCTAAGTTAAGTTTAATGGGATATTACAGTATGTGCCCATACGTTAAAATATTGGCCTGTAAGCAATCATAGCTGTTGCCTCATCCCTGGCTTCTGAGGACAACTTAACAGCTTCTTTCCCTGCCCTTGCCTCACTACTATGCTCCTCTGTGCCCAGGTGGTGTATGGGATGCATTGCCCTCCATTGCCTTCCTCCATTGCCCTCCACTCCAGGTGGGAGACTTAGTAAGAGTGTGGACGCCAGGTGCGATGGCTCACACATATAATCCCAGCACTTTGGGAGGCTGAGGCGGCTGGATCACGAGGTCAAGAGATAGAGACCATCCTGGTCAACATGGTGAAACCCCGTCTCTACTAAAAATACAAAAAAATTAGCTGGGCATGGTGGTGCGTGCCTGTAGTCTCAGCTACTCGGGAGGATGAGGCAGGAGAATTGCTTGAACCCAGGAGGCGGAGGTTGCGGTGAGCTGAGATAGCGCCATTGCACTCCAGCCTGGGTAACAAGAGCGAAACTCCGTCTCAAAAAAAAAAAAAAAGAGTGTGGAAAAATTTGAGGTTGCGTTTTCACCCCATGACATCTCAAGGAGAGAAAAAACAGCAACCATCCCAACTGTAGACTGACAGCTTAACAGGCAACTCACTGGGGGCTTCTTGTCTCCTCCCAAACCAGGTTCCAAGCACATCCAGCAGGGTGATGGCGAACTTTTGGAAGTTGCTCATCTGCCATAAGTTAAGATAGTGAGTCCAAGAGAAAGGAAGATTGCCTTTCTAACCCTCAATCAAGGCTCTGCATTTTTGTTTTGTGCTAGACCCTGAAAAGCTGTGCAGCTGTCCCTGATTTAGGTATTACGTTAACAAGGAAGAAGAGGAAACTGAATATTGTGTAATCAACCAGCAGTTTCCAGGGCAACACAAAAAGTATAAAAATTACAGCTGTCTGAAAAGTAGTGAGATTTCTGGGGAAGTAGTAGTGAGTTCTGTGCTCACTGTATGCAAACAGAACATCTACAACTTATACAATTGTGCAATCAATATAAAAATCAATGAGATGTTATGGTACTTGAGCTCTAATATCCTTTTACTTCTGAGTTTCTATGATTTTAAGTGAGAAATATAAGGTTGGTAGTTCTGATTAATTTTATCTCAATTTGTCTTATAGATGTTGGAGTTGGGTGGACTTTGTATATTAGCTATATGATCTTTTAAAAAGTAATAAAAATATCAGAATAATATTAATTTCTTAATTCCAAGAAATTTGCTTCAATAAAAAGATCCCTATTGTTACTTACATGTAAAAAAAAATGCACAGATTTGCGTTTATTATGCAATAATAAGGAAATAATTGTTTAAATATTGTATAAAATATTGAGAAATATTATTCAAATATATATAAATATTCATTAAATTTAATTTGACATAGATCCATATAGTCAGAATGTCTCACATCCTTCCGATCTTATTAACTTAATTACCTCAAAAGTTAAGTGTACTTGAGAATTTTCCCATGTTATCCATCTATTAGGACAATCTAAATTCCGTTTAAATATATAAAGTAAAAGCATATGCAACATATCAATTAATTTTAAGTCTATAACCTTCAGAGTAAAGAGAGGTTGAGATTGTGGGGTTGTTCAATAGTATTTTCTCATTAAACTCAAATCTCAAAGTAAAGTGAAAGGTTATATTAAATTTTTTATTCATAAGTGGAATACAGTTATACACTGGGAAGTGTCTTTCTCTAGGCTAGAAAGTTGAACAGCATCTGCTCCCTTCTTGAGGCCACAGAATAGTTTTTATATAATAACAGAATAAAATCACTCTGCATTGGTCCTTGCAAACTATAATCAGCATAAAATAGTTATAGAAACATGACTTACCTGCCATGCTTCTATATGTATGTTTTTTTTTTTTTTTTTTGAGATGGAATTTCGCTCTTGTTACCCAGGCTGGAGTGCAATGGCGCGATCTCGGCTCAGGCAATTCTCCTGCTTCAGCCTCCTGAGTAGCTGGGATTACAGGCATGCGCCACCGTGCCCAGCTAATTTTTTTTGTATTTTTAGTAGAGATGGGGTTTCACCATGTTGACCAGAATGGTCTCGATCTCTTGACCTCGTGATCCAGCCGCCTCGGCCTCCCAAAGTGCTGGGATTACAGGCGTGAGCCACCGCGCCTGGCCTGTATGTATGATTTTTTAGGGGAATATCTTAGAAGAACATAGGAATATTTTGATTCCCGTAAAGATCTTACTAAACAGTTGAACTGTATATTGTTATCAGATGGAATTCCTATGATTGCTAGCCTGTAACATAATCATACACCGGAACACCTGGATCCCAAAACAATTTAACATCTATTACTTAAATTTATGTAATGAAAGTGTGAAGAAATGATAAGTGAAATTCTGCATAATCTTCCTGTATTTGATTGGTTTTTGCAATAGACCAGTTCCATACAATAGCAATTGACTAAAAAATTGCCTTAGTGTGAGCATAACCTGAATACCATGGGAAGTTTCAGGCTCATCCAATAATAGACTAGTAATAGCTATAATATAGTTAAAAGGTAGACTTATAGAAACTTTATGTGAATATTCATGGCCTTTTTATGACAATTCTAGCTATCATTTTTGTCTTAATAGACTGTTCTTTTTTCCTTTGAACTTTTTTTATGAACGCTTCTTGTTGTCAAATTTTTCATTGAAGTGTAACATACATTCAGAAAAGTACATGAGTGATGACTGTACATCTCAATGAATGTTTATAAAGTGAACACATCTGTGAAACAACCATCCATGTCAAGAAATAAGCACCACCCTAGGATCCTCTCTCAAGCTCCCTTCCAATCACTTCTCATCCGCCAAACAAGGTTAAGGACTATCCTGACTTCAATCATGGTCCTTTAATTTTTCCAACTGTTGAACTTTAAATACACAATCATGCAGTATGCACTCTTTTGTTTCTGGCTTTTATTTAATACTATGTTGTTGAGATTCATCCTTGTTGCAGGATTTATTTTATTTTTATCCTTGTATATTCTACTATATGGGTGTACTTTCATTTATATATCCAGCCTTTTTGTTGGACATAAAAATTGTATCTATTTTCTGTCAATTGTGAACAATGCTGATGTAAAAATTCTTGTATGTCACTTTTAGTACACATATGCATGCACATATATTGGGTTTAAAACTGGGAGTGGATTTGTTGTAGTATAGGGTGTGCATGCACTCAACTTTGGTAGGCCTTACTTAACATTTTTCCAAACTCATTGTGTCATTAGTTAAAGAAACCAGCGGTATATGAGTGGTTCAGTTACTTCACGTCCTCGTCACCATTTGATATTATCTGTTTTTCACCTAACCAAGTATTAGTATCTCATTATAATTAAAATTTTAATTTCACTAATGAGGTTCTCATCCTCCTATATGTTTGTTTTTTTGGTATTGGAGACTTTCTTTTGCGAAATGTTATAATTTTTGGTCTTTCTGTTTTTATTTTTGTAAATTACATTACTATTATTTTCTTATTGATTTGTAAAAGATCATTATGTATTTTGGATGCAAATATTTTGTCAAATATGTGTATTGTAAATATATTATCTGCTGTGTGATTTGTCAGTAATTTTATGCTTTTTTTTTTAAGGAGTTTCACTCTTATTGCCCAGGTTGGAGTGCAATAGCGTGATCTCAGCTCACTGCAACCTCCACCTCCCAGATTTAAGCAATTCTCCTGTCTCAGCCTCCTGAGTAGATGGGATTACAGGCATGTGCCACCACTCCTGGCTAATTTTTATATTTTTAGTAGAGATGGGGTTTCTCTATGTTGTTCAGGCTGGCCTTGAACTCCTGAGCTCAGGTGATCTGCCCACCTCAGCCTCCCGAAGTGCTGGGATTACAGGCATGAGCCACCGTGCCAGGCCAATGATGTTTCTGCTTAATAAATTCTTAAGAAGAATTGTAGAGCACCTCTAGGTTTTGCAAAATTATAGAATAATTTTTTCCAGAGAAAAAAATGTGTTGCTCAGAATTGTCTTTTTCTCACTAGGAACCTTATTCTGTCAAAGCTTTTATTTCTAACAATTTCTAATTTTAATTTATCACGAACACATTATTTTATTTCTTCTCCCGGAAAGATAAATTGAAACAAAAGCTTTCTGACATGAAAATCAGATAAGTATGTTTTTAAAAGTTTTTTTTGGATTAACTGTCAATTTCTCTAAGGCTCCTAATTATTTACCAATGAAATTAATCGTAGTGGTGCATGGAGATAGTCCTGCTCCTTTTTTCAGTGACAATAGATGCTCGTACCATATTTATCCAGCAGCAACTGGATTGCTGGACAGGAAATATTCAAAAATTTTGTCTTCTGAGAATACATTTTAGAGACTTACACCTAGTATGTCTGTCCTGGACACGGTTTTACGGTAGTTTTTTCTTTTCTGTTTTTGAAAAAATAAGATGATTTTAAAATGTCACCATAGTGGTATCATTATGTAAATTATTAATAACTCATTAAAGTTGAAAAATTAATAGATAGAAGCTGGGCTTCAAGTTTCAATGTAATCACTGAGCCCTTGATTCTAACAAATCCTCAGTCCACAAATGCTAGCAAACAGAAGTTTAATGTGAACTACATGGAATTGATTTTTTTTTAATCTGATCAATTTAATTTACCTCGCTCAGTTAAAAATATCAATTATTCAAATGTCAAGTAAAGGTAATCTAAAAGAACATTTAAAAAATCTGAAAAATATAACAATTAAAGGCATCAATACAATTAATCATAAAGGTAGGCTCAGTGATGATGAATATGTCAGGATCCAGGCTATGGACAAATTGCCTGGCCTTGACCCAGAAAATAAAAGTCTCTAGAGGTTGAACTATTCAGGGAATGTATCAGAGAGCACTCCTCAATGTCATGCCAGAATGCACAAGGACACCAAAATCCCTATAGAAGGCCAAATTTGGCTGCCTTAATGCCAGAAATAAAATCCAACACATAAACCTGACCTATTTTCTCATAGATGCTAATTTTCTTACCACACACTTTTTCTGGTTTTTAATCCAAGCAACACATCACACTTTCTGCAAAAATAACCATAATACATTTAGGAAATATGTTAACATTTTAGCAAAACATGACAAACAACATTCAATAATGATACAAGAAATCACTATTGTTACATACTCCATGTGAGAGGGGAACAACACACACTGGGGCTTATGTGGGGGTGGAGGTTGGGAGGAGAGAGAGAATCGGGAAAAATAACTAATGGGTATGAGGGTTAATACCTGGGCGATAAAATAATCTGTACAACAAACCCCCATGACACAAGTATACTTATGTAACAAACCTGCACATACACCCCTGTACTTAAAAAGAAAAAACAATACTCCATTTGACTTAGATACAGTAAACATAAAAGTAATAATTGAACAGTTAGCCACCAAATTTGATTAATATGGGCAGCTGTATCTTATACTTCAAGATGAAAATGAAAAATAAGACTGGCAACTAGAAGCTTCATTTACTACTATCACTGTGTAAATACAGCCAGTATCTTTACAGATAATATGTGGAGAATATTAAAATTTTGGATACTTCTGCAACTTTCAATAGAAAGAAAGGATAATAAAGTTTGGTTAGTTTTTACTTTTTCTAGTTCCTGTTTATAGTGACCAAAATGTTCATGTAAATGCCTATCTCTCATTTAGTATTGGCTACTTCTTTTTGACCATAAAGTAGTGTTTGACCAGGAATATAACCACCTACGTTGTTGTAAGCTTGGATTGCTGGATAAAATGCACAACTCCTGATTATATTTGAATCTCAAGTAAACAATAAATATTTTAACATAAATATGTCCTATGTAGTATTGGGACATACTTATACAAAAATGTATTATTTATCTGAAATTTAAATATTATTATGTGTCCTATGTTTTTATTTGCTAAATCTGGCAGTCCTATTTTGGTGGAGATTTTCATTGGTCTATTCATGAGGATGGTAAGTTGCAATGATTAGTAAAGGCAAAGTACAGGAAGAAAAAAACATGAACTAGGATGTAAACAGTTCTGAGTTTGTTTTTAGTCTTAATCACTATGATATTGGGCAGATTGTCTAACCTCCTAAACCTTCACTCCTAATCCATAAAATAAATAGACTTTGCAATATCTACCTCAAGTTCTTATGGAGTACAAATAAGTTAATATATAAGAAATCTAAACAGAAAACTAAAGTGAAGAAAACACCAATGAATATTAGGTACTACAGTCTCATTTCACAGTTCAGCTACTATGAACTATTTACGTTTTAATGAACCTGGAGTGAATATGTATCATGCTGTTTTTTGCAAGGATTTAATAATGTTTGTCGTTTTACTTAATTATATAGATATGTAGACTAAATACCACCGAACAAATCTAATATTTTATTCCATCAATATTTTGCCAAGTAAAATGCCTTTTCTTTCTTTTACCACCAGCACCATTATCATTAGTACACAGTTTCTTATTCTGTCGCTTTATCACCCAATATCTTATGCCACCTAAACAAAACGGTTACCATGATTTTGATATATACACATACATATTTGCATATACAAAAGTGTGTATATAATAAATACATATGTGTGCATTTGTACACATACATACATATATGTTCACATATATTTGCACATATACATGTGCACAAATACACACATATATGTATGTGTTTGCCCCCATATTTCTGATGTTAAATCTTCAATAAAATTTCTATAACAAATATTGGTCACCTATACACCTATATGTATTTATTTATTTACCTATAAATTTTTAGTTGACATGTGAAAGTTGTATGTATTTATGGGATTGAATGTGATATCTCAATGCATATATACAATGTACAATGACAAAATAAGGGTAATTAGCATATCCATTACTTCCAACATTTATTATTTCTTTGTGTTGGGAACATTCAAAATCCTTCCCTCTACTTACATGGAAATATAAAATAAAACATTGTTAACTACACTCGCACTATAGTGCTATAGAACACTAGAATTTATTTTTCCTATCTAGCTGTAACCTTGTGTTCATTAAGCAAACTCTCCCTCAGGAATGCTTAGAGCAAGCTTCTATGGCCCCACTCATCACCTGATCCAGCAATATCACTAATGGGTATCTACCAAGAGAGAAATAAGTCATTGTATGAGAAGGCACTTGCACATACATGTTTACAGCAGCACAATTCACAACTGCAAAAATATGGAACCAGCCTAAATGCCCATCAACTAACAAGTGGACAAAGAAAATGCGGTAATATAAATATCATGGAATACTACTCAGCCATTAATAAAATGAAATAATGGCATTCGTAGCAACCTGGATGGAAACCTGGATGGAGTTGGAGACCATTATTCTAAGTGAAGTAACTCAGGAATGGAAAACCAAACACTGTGGGTTCTAACTTAAAGTTGAAGCTAAGGTATGAGGATGGCAAGGCATAAGAATGATACAATGGACTTTTGGGATCCGGGGTGAAGAGTGGGAGAGGATTAGGGGTAAAAGATTACACATTGGTACAGTGTACACTACTTGGGTGTTGTATGTATTAAAATCTCAGAAATGACCACTAAACAACTTATTCATGTAACCAAACCCCAACTGTTCCCCAAAGACCCATTGAAATAAAAACAAAAATTTAAAAATTATAAAAATTTAAAAATGAGCCTTAATACAACTGTTACGAAACTAAAATTTGATATTTTAAAACTAAATTTTGTATATAGTATTAATGAAATATAGTAAATTATTCATATTTTGATTAAACTGCAAAAAGCGTGTGATATTTTATGTTATCAAAGATTAAATATTAAGAGTAAAGGTTTTGCTTTTTCTATGTAGCTTCCTTTGCTTGCTTTTAAAGACTTATAATTATCACTTTCTTTAAATGGATGACTGTTATTTTACAGTGACCTGTGATCCTCTTTTAATCATGTGTTTTAAGCCTTTGATACATTTGACAGTCTTCCTAAAATCAAATTCCAAATTCTAAATTTGGTCTATTTGACTACAAGCTAACTTTTGGACAATCTAGAAGGGACCGTGGAAAGAAAAGAGAGACATATTAAACTAATTAGGCTAATTTAATATGTTAAAATTACATGGGAAGCATTTTCAAATAAGAAATAATGGTTAACTCTGAGTCATATTTGTATAAATTTGTTGTTAATGTTTTATTTGAAATGTATGATATTCCTAGAAATCTGATATATCTTTGTGTGATGGCTAATATTCAGTGTCAACTGGATTAAGAGATGCCTAGATGTCCGGTAAAGTATTGCTTCTTGGTTTCTCTGAAGGTGTGTTTAGAGGAGATTGACATTTGAATCAGTGGGATGGGAGAAGAAGACTCACTCTCAAAATAAATGGCCACTATCCAGTCAGATGCCAGCATAGCTAGAACAAAGCAGGTGGAAAAAAAGGGATAAGTAGCTTGCTGAGTCCTCTTACTCTGTTTTCAGGCCAGACACTTGCTTCCTCTTCTCCTGCTCTTAAACATTAGACTCTAAGTTCTTAGTCTTTGGACTCTAGGACTTTCGTCAGTGGCCTTCTGGGAGTTCTTTGGACTTTGGCATCAAACAGAGGGCTGCACTGTCAGCTTCCCTTGTTTTAAGGCTTTCAGAGTTGGACAGAGCCATGCTACGGGCTTCTGTCTTTCCCTAGCTTATAGATAGCCTATTTTGAGTCTTTGCCTTGTAATCATATTAGCCAACTCTTTCAAATAAACTCCTTTTTATATATACCTATATCATATTGGTTCTGTGCCTCTGGACAATCTTGGCTAATGTACTTGGTATACATTATCAGTCATAACTCTAATGCAAATTTGTAGTGTGCTATAAAATTACCAAATTTCCTTGTTAATTATATTATTGTTATAATGAATTCTCATCAGACTTTTAAGCATGTCCATTTTAAGTCTTGTGCATAGTAAATTGCTTTATTCTGATTCTTTTTTTCTTAAAACTTGTTACAAATTTTAAAATATTGTGTTTTCTAGAAGGTATGTAGAAAAATAATTTTAATATTCTCATAAGTACAGGTTTCTAGCATGTTTGAATTTATACCTTTTCACTACATTTCCAGACTTCTAATAAGAAAGAAACAAAAACTGGACTGATAAAATTGCTAACCCAACACTAAGCAGAATAATTAATTACATGACATTAAACTGATAAAAAACTATATTTTAATAATGTTTTGTTGAAAGCATTGCTGATTTTGTTAAATTATTTGCTTTCTAAATGGAAGGAAACATTTTTTAAACTGTGTGTAGCTTGTAGCAAATTGATAAAGCATACTTTTGTGGGTAACATTCAAGTATTTACTTTTGTCCTACCTAATCCCTTCAGAATTTAAAAACCATTTACAAATACTCTTATATTATGACAATATAGTAATTTTCATAAGTTCAAAAATATCTTCTCTTTATAACAGGACAATTGGGGATACTGGTGGTACTACCAAGGCTTTGACTGGAAAGTTATATTTTCAGATATAACCAGTTGGCTTTCAGAAACTGAGGTTGAATTTATGAAGACATCTGATGCTTTCGGAAAACCTTGTCTGGTTTTTTTGTCTAGACAGGGTTGCTTGCCTTTTAGTAAGTGAAGAACATCAGTTTTGACATGCCCAGGATTTTAAGTTTTGGGGTGACCTCCAGAAAAGAGGTATTCAACCAACTGATGCAAGTAATATAGGCACAGTGATGTTGAGATTTTGCTTTGGCTTATTAGCCTCAAGGGGATTTTCAAAAGTGTAATCTGAGGTTTCTTATGAAAACCTCCCAACAAGGCTAAATTTAAAAAGAGTGTATAGTATCAATCACCAATCTTGATAAGCTTAAGTAAATAATCAGAAAATTAATCAAAAAATCTGAATTAAGTAAAACAGAAAAATGAAACTCATTTAGTAAACATTATTCTGACTGTGACTATATTTGGTTAAATTATGGGGGCTTTAGAGAAAAAAATGTTTTAGACAAAACCTATAATATCCCATTATTAGATTCTATGTCATTGTTTCTTAGATTTTATTATTTACCTGCAATTTGGACTGAATCTTGAATTATTTCCTGTCTTTGAGAATCTAAACTAAGGTTTTCAATTATTTGCCTATTCTTCTAATTTGGAATTACCAGAAATTAAAACTACCTTTATCTTGAGGCCCTACAAGCTGAAGAAACTCAATTTGACTTTAAAGAAAAATCACCACAACAGCTTACCTTTGAACAAACTTAATAACATATAAACTGCAAACTAAAAAAATCTTTCAGATAGACACCGCCTACTTCTGCTCCAGCTGAAAATGAACTTCAAATGCAAAATCTAGACATTTTCTCAAACGCTGGACACAGAAACTACTTAATAGACTACTCCAAATATTACTCTATATTTTACATTTATTTCCATAGAAATGCCTCTTATTAAAACCTGTTTGCCTGGGCCTATAGTAGCCTAGTTTTCAGAGACCATCTGCAATGCCATCTTCTAAAATGAGACACACTGATTTAAATGGACTTACCTATTCCTAGGAATGAGAGACTGGCTTAATTGGATGCTTTGTCACTCAGCTACTACAGCAGTTTTTTTTTTTCCTTTGGTCACCTCAGACTGGAGTGCAGTGGTGCGATCTCAGCTCACTCCAAACTCCGCCTCCCAGTTTCAAGTAATTCTCCTGCCTCAGCCTCCTGAGTAGCTGGGATTACAGGCGCCCACCACCATGCCCTCTTAATTTTTGTATTTTTAGTAGAGATTGGTTTTTGTCATGTTGGCCAGGCTGGTCTTGAACTCCTCTCCTCAGGTGATCCTCCTGCCTGGGCCTCCCAAAGTGCTGGGATTACAGGTGTGAGCCACCATGCCTGGCCCCCAATTTAAGTTTTAATGTATATAACTTCTGGGAAAGTTTCAGACCTGGGAATATTGGGGCTTAGCAAATGATACCCCTAATTATGGCACTTTGATATGCTGAACTAATGAAGAAGCCTCAAGGTGTTTCTGATCATTTTCTCCCATCCTGTCTCTCAACACTCTGTCTTCTTCCAAAGCACAGAATGAGGCTGTTCTCTGAAGTTCCTTTATCTGCCTAGATACTGGACCCACCATAGAGAAACACAGTGGTCTTCAGTCCCCTCGCTAAAATATCATTGATCAGACAACATTAAAGCTCATATCACAGAGGAAGAGACTGAAAATTAAACACCACACCTAGACCCCAGAAAAATGTTGTCTCCAACTATTGTCTGTTCTATTGTTCCACTCAATTTCCAAAGAGAATTATTTACGAACCATTGTATGAGCATTGGGCATATTCATTCTCCCAAAAAATTATTTCCTATCTCACAAAATTGCCACATTTTCCTCATCTCCCCTTTCCCTACGTAGCATTGTGTATAAGCATTTGGGCATCATTGGATTATTGGTAATCACGTTTCTGAAATTTTCCTATGCTTATGCATATTGCATAAATTTGCATACCATTTTCTTCTGTTAATCTACCTATTATCAGCTCATGTTCAGTAAACCTTCAGAGGACAAAGGGAAAGTTTTTCCCCTTTAAATAAACCATTATACAATTCTGTGATAAAATTGTGTCATTGATGAATGAGTGAAGTTCTGACATACACCTTTCTTGTTTCACTGTTTTCTCATTCATTAACCTAAACAAAAATGTCAACCAACATTCAAGGCAAAGTACATCAATCTGTCAATTATACCAAAGTAGGATATGGCAACAAGAGTTCAGCAAAAATTTCAAAAGCATTCTATAATAATCAATTGGCAATATGAATTTACAAAAGGAGTTTTCTCCTTTATTACTTAGCATTGTGTGCTACCTCTCTTTTATGTTAGTAAAATTATATGTGTGTATATATATACATATAAATATATATAAGTATATATACTTATATATATATTATAAGTATATATATACATATAAAGTATATGTATATATAGTTATATATATACATATAAAGTATATGTATATATAGTTATATATATACAAAGTATACATATAAGTATATGTATATATAGTTATATATATACAAAGTATACATATAAGTATATATACACTTTTTCATAAGTATGTATATATACTTATATATGTATGTATATATACTTAATATATATAAGCGTATATATACTTTATATATATGTATATATACTTAATATATATAAGCGTATATATACTTTATATATATGTATATATACTTATATATATTAAGTATATATACGCTTATATATATACACTTATATATATTAAGTAAATATACTTATATATACATATGTATGCATATATATGTATGTATATGTACTTATATATATTAAGTAAATATATACTTTATATATATAAGTATATATAAAGTATATATATGTGTATATACATACAAACATATATATAGTATATATACACTTAATATATGTAAAACATATAAACTTATATATATTTTTATATATATTAGTATATATAAGGTATATATACTTATATATATATAAGTTGAATATATAAAGCATATACATACTTTATATATGTACAATATATATATACAGTATATATGTGTATATATACTTTATATACTTTTGTATATATAAAGTATATATACACTTTTTATATATATGTATATATATACTTATACATATATAGTGTATATATATACTATATTATATATAGTATATATATATTTTATATTATATATATTAAATATTATATATATAAGTATATATACTTTATACTATATATATTAAGTATAAAATATATATATACTTATATATTACTATATATAACACTATATATATTACTATATATACTATATATAATATATATATTAAGTATATATACTTAATATATATAGTATAAAGTGTATATATACTTATATATATAAAAATATATATATAAATACATATATAAAAATATATATATAAATATATATATTTTTTTTCCAGAAACTAATTGTTAAGCACTTACAAGTAAATAATTGAATGTAATTGTACTGTTCTACTTATATAATGACTGTGATTTATTTCATAAGTTTTTTTTTTTTTTTTTTGCTAAATGCCCTATTTATTCTGCAAACAAGGCTTAGAAATGTATAGACAAAATTTGTAGGTTGGAAGATCTCTGTGTAGTTATTACTTCACAACTATACTTCACAAAAGCAGTAATGTGGGCAGCTTAGGAACATATTAACCTACCATTGTTTTGTTCAGAGCGAACACAGCGAGAATAGATTCCTAAGGCCTGTTTCTCTAGGTGATTGTCACATTTTGCTGCTCTAGTCTTTAAGAACAAGTGAAGCCTTCACTTGAGCCGCCATCTCCTTGCTGTTCAGGGCTTCAACAATTGCAAGCGCGAACTCGAAGCTGGTCCCAGGCCCACGGCTTGTAAGAATCAGGCCGTCCTTTTCCAACCGATTCTCAGAGTAGGTGTAATGACTTCCGTTCATCATTTTGTCTTTAGCAAGCGGATGTGTTGCAACTTTACTTCCAAAACCTATTTCATGAGCCAACAGAGCAGTAGGACCTGCACAGACAGATGGCGGCTATCAGGCCCTTGCGGTTTTCCTGTTCCTTCAGTATCTCCTTCACAGCAGCAGACTCAGATAAATTCTGTGCACCCAGATTACCTCCTGGTAGAACCACCACATCATATGGTCCCTCTTTTTTTGCATCTTCAAGACTGGCATCAGGACAAATCATGACATCACGGCTACACTGTACTGGGTCTTTTCCAGTCAGACCTGCAACGGTGACCTTTATCCCAGCTCGCCTCATGACATCTACAGGAATGACGGTCTCCATTTCCTCCGCTCCTTTAGCCAGGATGACCAGAGCTCTTTTGGAAGCCATTTTTATATGTTTTAAAGGCCTACACCAGGATGAAGGTGTATGCGCTCCAACACGCATGCGCACCGCCCGGCCTCCCTCAGCCGCACATTCCATAAGATTATGTTTAAAGAGTGTAGCTATGTTTAATGCAAATATAAAGCTTATTAAGATAACTAGGCTTAAAAATTAAACCAAAAGGTAAATTTTTTTAATAGATCACTCTTTTAAGGAGTATTATCCAGATAGCGCTTGAATTCATTACTTTTATCAAACCCAATTCATTTTAATAATGATTTTATAGCTAGAATTGATTATTAGACTTGTTTGATTATTAGATCAGTTTGAAATATATGAGGTAATTCAGTGGATGGTCTTAGTTTATCTTTCTAGCATTATAACGAAATTACGTTTGTGTGTGTGTTTGTGTGTGTGTGTGTGTGTGTGTATGTGTATTGTAGTGGGTCAGAAAGTGAGAGAGTGAGAGAGAAAACAAAGCAACAAAAAGTATTATTTTTAAAACATCAAGCACAAGTCCTTTATGACTGTGCTCCTAATCAGGGAGGAGCCATTTCCCACATTTTTAAAAGGATAAACATGTTTTTTTCTCCTCATGTTATTAATTAACTTATTTTCTAAATGGTTCTCAAAATTTAAATATAATAGCACATTTATTAGCAGTAAAAATTACCTTAAAAACTAGATACTCTTTGAAAACTGCCTTCTTAGAAGTCATTAAAAGTCTTTCATTTTAAAAGAACCCTGCTTTAAAATAAGTTTAAATAGAAAAGTCAACAAGGTCTTTAAAAGTGATTTAAAGAAGCTTCATCTATCACAAAGGCTTATGATTGCTTCACTTTATTCTTTGTAGAAGGTTCTCCATATAAGTGTGAGAAAGATGAATTATAACCCTGTATGCGTAAGATATACCTTGATCCACTAAATCCATAGTATAGGGAAGCAATTTATAATAGGGTTTCATTATTCTGGTCTTCTATTATCATCGGAATATTGTAATCACTCCGAAGTGTCTCTGGTGTTCTCTATGTGACATCTTTAAATCTACCATCACAGTACCTGTCTTTGTCTTCTTTTTATTTGAAAAGCAAATAAACTACCAATTGTTTTTTAATTAATTTGATCAATAATATAAAGCTCTTCATTTGGTTTCAATTTGTGTGGAAACTCACCCACAGCATCTTTTGCTTTCATATGATTCTAGAAGCCAATTTTATAATAAAGTTTCCCTACAGGCTTTAAAATAATCAAGTTTATATTCCACTTGGTTTTCAACGCGCTTTATTTCTCCCTATATAATTGTAAAAAGATATGAGAAGACACGTTGATTTTATGTACCTCTATATAGGAAGTCTAAAGACCAGGTAACAGAAAAGAATAAAAAGGAAAACAAACTTAACTGATTATCAGAATCAATAAAACAACGGTTTAGTAAATAAAGCATTCTGCAATCCACTGAAGATATACTGAATCAGTTTCTTCCAGCTCTGGGGACTAGGAATTTATTTTTTCTCAGCTGTTGAATTATTCCAATGTAAACAGGTTCAGTGTTTAAATCTGGAAATCAGTGTCATAGATGAGTGGTTGTCAAAATGTTGTTCATAGACCAGCAGCACCAGCATCACCTAACAAAATGTTAGGAATGCAAGTTCTTGGGCCCCCTTACTCAGTCTCTGAGGATGAGACACAGGTGGTTCTGACAACTGAGAATCACTGTACAGAATATACTGATGAGGAGTTTCTGCTCCTTAGCTCAGCTAAATCGGGATCTTGTCTCATGACCAGGAAGAAATAGGCACACAGACACAATGAACGATGAGGAGGGTAGACTTTATTAAGTGGAAGGAAAGTACTCAGTAAAGAGAGGTGTTCTGCACACAGGCTTCCACCTCACAAATTTGAATACCATGCCACCACACATGAGTTGCCAAGGGAAGCCTCCTCCCCACATAAGGTGCAAATTCCTGGTGGTTTAACCCTATTCTCTCAGGGCACATGCCGACCCTTAGTGTGAGCCACTCTGCATTGAATTATTTCCCTTACTATGCATGTGTTAAGGGACGGAATTTTTGACAGTGGGCATGTTTAGGCAAGCCCCTGTGCACAACGATCTGGGCATGTCGAAGATTCTTTGGGGGCCATTCCCTATCTGTTGCATGCTGACAACCGAGAGATGCTAGGCATTTGTCAGCTTCCTGCCTCTATCGTTCCCGCTTGTAAAGAGGTACATCCAATTGTGTTAGAATAGGGATGAAGACTGATCTTAACTGCTTCCTGCTGACAGGAGGCACTGTTTTGGGAAGACCACAGTTAGATCTCCCTCAGAGGCCTATCTAAGGGTCCCCAGTAAAAAGGGCCATCATCTGAGGCATTGGTTGCATGACACTTTAGAGTTTGTTGAAGGTGACAAGAGACAAACCGGGTAATTAGAAGACATGCATCAAAATAAAACAAAAAGAGGTGGGTAAGGACAGCTCAAAAATCCCAATACTGATGGCACACCCGGATAACTGTTGGCTACAGTTATACCTGCTAAGATTTGGGTGCATGGGGCTTGGCTTTGATTAGCTCCCTTGGTCTTATTTTCCCATATAAAGAAATATCCAGGTTATGGACAATCTATTTACTCCTATCACCTGGCAGGATTTGTAGGATAATTGCCCAGAACAAGAATATTGATCCAGACTTTTACATTACCCATCCCTTCTGTTTCTTCCGATATCTGACACATTCATGAAAATAAGTGATCCATGTTGATGCCAATCCATGAAAATAAGCAGAGTTAGTTTAAAATGTGAGCAAAAAACTTAAAAACAACTGAGTTTAGAATTTAATGACAAATGTATGATAAGTTTTGAAACTTATGACACAGTGGCATGGTCTCAGCTCACCGCAACCTCCACCTCTCGAGTTCAAGTGATTCTCCTTCCTCAGCCTTCCTAGTAGGTGGATTACAGGTGTACACCAACATGTTCAATTAACGTTTGTATTTTTAGTAGAGACGAGGTTTCTCCATGTTGACCAGACTGGTCTTGAAATTCTGGCTTCAAGGGATCCGCCCGCCTCAGCCTCCCAAAATGCTGGGATTACAGACATGAGCCACAACGTCTGGTCCATTCTGTTAACACTTGTTCTGCTTGATATTTCTGAACATTTCAGCTATTCGTGAGTCCTATGTGTTTTTCTTTATTCCAATGTCATGATCTCTAAAGTTATCAGAAACCTGCATTTGAGAGCACCTGTCAAAGTCTTATAGGTGATTATAAACCATGTTTTGAAGATAATAGAAATGAGACAATTGTCTGTGAATAACAAAATGTCCAGGGTAGTGACAGTTACGATGCTGTCTTTTTTTAAAGGCTCGTGAATTTCTCTTTCAGTTATGTCAAGCTGATAGAGCCGCTACCAAAATGAGGTCTTTTTGGAGTAAGCAAAATCAATGTTTGTGGCTTCCCTTCAAATATAAATATAGTTTAAAAATTCCACTTTGCCATTTAGGCTGGTATGAACATGTGTTCATATATATAGTTAGGTATTCAAAGATAGTCACTCATTTTACACATATTTTGAGAAAATATACACAAATTTTTATATGTACCTCACAAAAATATCTACCTCTTTTTTATATATTAAAATTACAATATTAAATATTAACAATCTGCTGCAATATTAAGATAAATGATATATAACTTGATAGATATTATTGCATAAACAAGTTCACTTGAAATCTTATTAGTATAGGTTAAATAGAAATTTGAGCTTAAACAGAAATTGATTGCAGTTCATAATTACCAACAATTCTCTTGTACTTTATTCCCTGAGTGTAAATTAGGCTGCAAACAAGACAGCTCTGTCAGAGGAACTCATAAGTACCAAGCCTCTGGTTTAATAAATAAGCACATTCCAAGTTGACAACCACTTATAATTACGGAATAATTATGGACATACAGAGCGTCTCCCACCAAGTCTGCCAAATGTCCAGATGTCCTAAGAATGTAGACCTCTGTACTTAAATTAATGAGCAAGCGTAGGTTAAAAGGTAAATAGTCATCAATATGATCATTGATGACACTCATAGCCCCTACCTTTAGTGAGCATGTAGACATATTCCAATTTTAATTATAGATCCCTACAGTTTCTTTTAAGTAGAGACACTAACAAAGGATCGGGTGTTCCTTCTCCTACTTTCTGAGGACTCCCCACTTTGTAGCAGAATAGTTTCTAATCAAATTGCTTCATTTGCTGTGCTTTGTGACTCGGTGTGAATTCCTTCCTGCATGAGATCCACGAACCTTCTCTTGGGGAATGAATTGGGACCATCATTTTAGGCAACACCTCTAGAAACTGCACTGACTAATTTGTGAGTACATTAAAGCAGAGTGGTTTTTCTTTTTTCTTTTCTTTCTCTCTCTCTCTCTCTCTCTCTTTCTTTCTTTCTTTTTTTTGGGGGGGTGGAGTCTGGTTCTGTTGCCCAGGCTGGAGCACAGTGGCACGATCTTGGCTCACTGCAACCTCCGACTCCCAGGTTCAAGCAATTCCCCTGCCTCAGCCTCCTGAGTAGCTGGGATTACAGGTGCCCACCACCAAGCCCATCTCATTTTTGTATTATTAATAGAGATGGGGTTTCACCATGGTGGCCAGACTCGTCTCAAACTCAGATGATCCGCCTGCCTTGGCCTCCCAAAATGCTGGGATTACAGGTGTAAGCCACCATGCCCAGCCAAAACAGAGTGCTTTTACAGTGAGTTTCATAGAACTATATCCTTCTATTAGAACTATTAGGATTTTATGGGATACTTACAAGTAGCAGTGATAATTCGGTTTTGAAATTTGAATAAAAACCAAATCACTTCAGTTATACCCTAGCCATACACTGACACAAGTATAAAAATATTTACCTCTGTAGGTTCATCTCTGCACAATTTCTCAATTAATGAAAGTAAAACTTTGAAGTATATTAAATGTTTTTTTTTTTTTCATGAATACACAGGAGTTTTGAATGAGATCATGGCCTCAGTCTCAGGGCATCTGAAGTCATAACCTGTGCATATGCTGCAGGCAGCCTTCTGTCTAACTTCTACTGGGTAAATTTCATTTAACCAACTGAGCTTCTATCTCAGTTTGTGCTTCCCAGTTCCCTAAATTACTAATTCTCTCCCAGGGCATTTATTTATCTTTTCTATACCAGGGATCTTCTTCCTGTACCATCTGTTACAGTTCTTTTTGGAAATACAGTATTTTTTTACACCGAAAAATGAAGGACCAAAACAAATCAAAGAAGCCTAGAATCCTTTTGGCCTATCCTTTAGCCCTTTACTACCACCATGTTCTTCATTTTCCCCACACTCCTTTGGAATCATTTGTATATTGATAGTAAACTGGATGTGAATTCATTTTCTGCAGCCCCTGCAGATTCAAATTTGCAATGTTAATCACTCCTTGTGGGAATACAGCCAAACTGTTCCTGGATTACTCTCTTTGTTCTGAGCGGAAGGAACTAGGCCACGATACCTGGCACGTTGCATGTGATATGTCATTGAATTGATCAATAATGCTATCTAGGAAGGTGTGTTTGTCTGTTATGTTTTTGAAATGAGGAAACCAAGACCTGGAAATATGAGATAAGTTTCCCAAAGTCCACAGAGACTAAGTGGAAGATACTGGATTCAGACTTATATTTTGGGGTCCAAAAATCCATGTGCTTTGTATATAACAGCCAACTTTCTGAGTTACAAAAATCTGGATATAGAAAATACAAAATGGCCAATTTTTATAACTCTTCTTCTCAATTTATTGAATATTCTAATTATACTAATATTCATTTGGGGCTGCTGCTATTGTTATTGTAACTGTTTGAGGAAAGGAAATGGGGTATTGAATTTAATTATTTCAGTATTATAATGAGACAGCCAAACTTGAGGACAGAAAGCAAAGAAGAATAACATATACAAATGATTCAAAGAGAGTAGGCATATTGTTACTCTCTATTATCACATGGACGATTACTTAATTCTTACATCTGGAAAACCAAGAGCCCCCATACCTCCCATACCTCATGATGTTCCCTTGGTGTTAGGAAACAGTGTGTTGCACTGTCAACACTTTCTTGAATGTAGACCTTTGATTTCCTAGTCTTTTTTAGGAAATCAGAGTACCCATCCCTTTATGGGTACTGAGCTTTATTTCTTATTTTGTTAGTAGCCCAAAACATTTTGTACACAGAATTAGTAACTCATCACCTCTCAAAAAGTCAGACATATGAAAGAAGTATAGCTGTCTGTTCAATAGTGCTCTTTTTAAGTTGGTTACTTGGTTACAGTTGCAAAGAACTTTCTATGGAAATCAGTAGTTAGTGGCTTTGGTCATACTGATTTAATAATTTTGACTAGGTTACTAAATTATCATTTGCTGTAATTCAGCAAGTTGTACTGAAACTCCTTTGTGAGTATATATACAGCTTTAAAAACCAGGTTAACAGTGAATTTGCTAAATATAATAATTGCTATACTCATATAGGTGCAATGTTAAAAGAAAATAATGGTTATTACAGATCAAGATTGAGTACTGAGTAGAAAACTTATACCTCCAACCTGGAAACCAATCCAGCACAGTCTACATAGGCTCTAGAGCTAGGAGATAGTACTTAGGGAGGAGGAATGGAAGAGGATTTTAAAATCCAAAGGCCATCTACCTATCTTCCTGAAGAAAGCAATCTAAAAGCCATTAGGTGGGGCCAAACAAGGCTGTCATCTGGGCAATTTTGGGAGTGAGAGAGGAGCCATGCAGAGATCTGACCTAGAGTATTGGGATCCATGCATGGTGATGAGGACAAAATGGTACTGGGTACTGGTGCCACATACTGGGCAAAGAGGCTGTAATGTGTGGTGGGTGGACAAGGGGTAGAATGTGAGAAGTAGTGACTGGAGATTGTTTATACAGAGAGCAGATTAAGCAAACAAGTAAATATATTTAAGATAACAGTGGCCATGGTTTTCATTGTCAGAAAAGGCAGTTACAGATATGAAAAGGCAGAACATTAGAATGAAGACTGTGATTTTGTACTGAGAATAAAGTTACTGGCATAAGCTCTAATCTTCTTCAATATTTAAAGAGAAGTAGAGGTAGATATAAGTTTAGGTACATGTGTGTTTGCACATATATAAGTTTAGGTGCATGTGTGTTTGCACATACGTATATTTCCTACCGTTGCCTGGGAATGCTGCTACTTAATAGCAATGAGCATACCTCAGCCCAGATTTTGCTTTCTAAATGCCATTGTCTACTGACAGAAAGAAGGGTTTATTGGAAACCATGGTTAATTTCAAAACTGAGATGGGGGAAAAAAAAAAAACTAAGATGAGCCTGGGACATTTTGTTATGCTAGAAAGCAAAGAAGTACTCAAATAATGATAGGAGCATGTCAAGAGAATATAGGAGCCTGTTTGAAGGAGCTTCACTGCCAAATTATGTATAATTTGAGAATCAAAATAAATAATGATTATAATAAATTTAACCCATTGAATAAAAATTCATGAGCCCATAGTGATATAAATAACTAAATTAATAAATTAATCAGAGAGGGAAAATCTCATTTTTAGCAGCATAAGATCAACTAGTGGAAATGTAGGCATAATATTGGAAGTGAAAATCACTTTTTACTGCCGTGATATTAACAATTATTTCAGCCCAAATTTTAAAACTAGTGGAGAAAGTTTTCAAAACGGTTAAGGTATTTCAATGGTATTAATGCGTCTCCCCACAAAACATCTGTTCATTACAAAAGAAAAAAGAAAAAATAACTTTACAGTAGACAAAACTGGCAGATATCACCTTAATCAAGTAAGTAAAAGGAACATTATCAAGAATGGGATAAATCAAAATTCTGTGCACTGAAGATGAACTAAGAAGAGTGAGAAAAATATGACTTTAGTAATTTTTCAGCCAAAAATGTATAACTTGAATCACACAAACCCAAATTAAGGGACTGCATTAATCTTCTAGGGTTGCCATCACAAATTTTCAAACCTTGGTAGCCTAACTCAGAAGAAATTTATTCTCTCACAATTCTGAAGGCTAGGAAGCCTGAAATCAAGGTGTCAGCAGAGGCATGCTTTCTCAGAAGGCTCTAGAGAAGAAGTTATTCTTGCTTGCTTCAAATTCCAGTGGCCCCAAGCAATCTTTGGTGTTCCTTGGCTTATAGACCCTTCACTCCAATCACTGTTACCATCTTTGCATAGCCTGCTTCTGTGTCTTTGTGTGACTTTTTCTCTTCTCATATGGAATTAGAACCCATCCTAATACAGTATGATCTCATCTCAATCCTGAAGTCATTACATCTTCAAAAATCTTATTTTCAAATAAGGTCACATTTTGGGGTTCCCATTGAACATGAATTTGCAGGGGGACACTATTCAACCCACTATCGAGACTTTCTACAAAATTTCTGACCTGTAATCTTCCAATGTGCAAAGGTAATGAGCATCACAGAAAGATTTAGAACTCTTCCAAATAAAGGAGACTAAAGAGACATGCCAATAAAGAAAACAAAAATATTGTTTTTCAAAATGTTGGGGATTATTAAAGACACTTGAAAATGCAGGGGAACATTCTGCCTCAGTATTAATATGCCTGCTGGTAGGACATAAATCTTCCCTTGCTGAAGACAGCACTTGCTTATCTGCCCAGAGAAGGCACTAGAAGCACCAGAGAAATATGGAACCTGATTTTACTATATTTACACATTTTCCTGCAATTTAAAAGACTGGAACTGCTCTACCCTTTGTCTTCTCACTATGTAGGATTTATCACTCTTTGTTAAAATACTATTTAATTAAGGCCCTTAAGCCACTGCTTTGAGAGAGAAATACTTTTTAACTGTGGCCTCTCTCATATTATGGGTATAGCACACATTAATGATCTTTACTTGTGTTTCTTTTATTAATTGGACTTTTATTAATTTTCTTGTGTCTCAGATAAGAAATCCAAAAAGGAAATGAAAGAAATTGTTTTCTCTCTTACACCAACTAAATGTAACACTTGAATCTAAATTGGATCTCTCTATTATTAAGGGTATTATGGAGACAACTGATGAAACTTGAATGAAATCTGAAGACAGATGATAGTAAAGTATCAGTTTTAATTTCCTGATTTCTATAGTTATATTGTGTTTATGTAGGAAAATGCCTCTGCTTGTAGAAATTTCATACTAACACATTCAGGAATAGTGAGGCATTATGCTGGTATTATGTTGTATTTTATTTGCAATGCTTTCATAATTTTATAGTTATATACATTTCCAAAAAAGAAAAAAAACTAAAACCAGAAACTGTCCCTTTCTCATTTTAGGGGAACAATCATTCTAAGTGCTATTGATTGCTTGGTGATAAAGTATTTGTCAGTAAGATCAGAAGTCTGAAAGATGGTTGCATACATGTGAGGTAATTTTGAAGCTTATGGCATCAAAATGCCTCTGGTATTTATACATTTAGCTTTCATGATTTGTATGTTAGATGCTCAAATTGAAAATATATTACCTAGTCATGGCTATAGCAGTGTCATCAAACTAAGCTGGACAGTTCAGAGTTTATCAATAGCCTTTGATAAGTGGCAAAGGTTTCAGGTAAGATCTAGAAAAAAAAAATCTTGCCATGTGGCCATTTAAATTACATATATGTACAGCATTTTATTTTATATAAAATAATTTTCATCATTTATAACTTTTTTCTATAGAGAATTGGAAGCCCGGATGGGTGCAGTGGCTCATGCCTGTAATCCCAATACTTTGGGAGGCCAAAGTGGGCAGATCACAAGGTCAGGAGTTCAAGACCAGCCTGGCCAACATAGTGAAATCCTGTCTCTACTAAAGATATCAAAATTAGCCAGGTGTGGTATCATGTACCTGTAATCCCAACTACTCACGAGGCTGAGGCAGGAGAATCACTTGAACTCAGGAGGCGGAGGTTGCAGTGAGCCAAGATGGTGCCACTGCACTACAGCCTGGGTGACAGAGTGAGACTCTGTCTAAAAAGAAAAAAAAAAGAATTGGAAGCCTGTTAAACTGAAAAGAGGATAAGTGGTTACAGACCCAGTAACAATAAGTAGTATTTAGTATTGAAATATTTTCTCAAGATTTAAAAATTATTTCTGAACATCTATGATTTTCTTACCTTTGAAACATTTTTGTTAAGAATACCCATAAAATAAAAAGAGAAATAAAATATTGTAAATGTTAAAATGAATTTTACTTTGTTCTACTCAAGTATCTTCCTTTTGTATATATCATTATATTCATTTTTTATTTCTGTGGATGATTTTATCAACCTTTAATAAACATTTCTGCTCATTACATAGTCTTTTTATTAAGCCTTCCATTAAGTCCAGCATTCACTTACTTGTAAAATAGGCAGTAATTTAAGTTTTAATGGATTTGAATATGAATAAAAGGAGTAATTCTTTCTCTTAAAGGAATCTCCCAGAGAAACAAGTTAAAACAAAGTCTACCCACATGGTTTTCCAATGAATAGGACTAACAAGTTGTTTAAAAAGTACATATAAATTAGGAAAAATTTTTTGTCTATATTTTCCTTGGCAACAAAATGAATTGCTACTAAATCTTTTTCACATTACCACAGTCCTTCCAAAGTACTCCCAATGATATACACACAAAGTGCATTTCATTAAAAAAATAAATAAATGTATTTATACACAAACACAGAAGCAGCCTCATATTTTGACAAAAGGTCACACAGTTCATTAATTGTAACTTACAAACAATGTAGTCTATATAAAATGTGTATTATTTTCCAGTTTGTGGCTTGTCTTTCACAGAGCAGTTTTTAATTGGAATAAAATCCAACTGTATCATTTTTTGTTTCATGAATACATCTCTAGAGACTTACTAGAGACTATTGGCAAACCTAAGGTCACCTAAATTTTCTTTTGTTACCTTCTAGAATGTTTAAAGTTTTTTTTTTTGTTTTACATTCAGGACTATGACACATTTCAAATTAATTTTTGTGAACATTGTAAGGTCTGTTAGAGAAGGGGAATATTTCTTTTTATTGATTACTAGGTTCATAGCTGAGGACCTTATGACAAAAGACATATTATCCAGAGAAAAGCATACAAATTTATTTGCCCTGCTTCTAGGTCTTTTGTGCTTTCATACAAATTTGAAATTGTTATGTTACAATCTATAAAATACCTTCCTTGGATTTTGATTGGGATTACACTGAATCTATAGAGTTAGTTGGGAAGAACTGGTATCTTGACAATATTGAATCTTTCAACTTATAAACACAGCATATTTCTCCATTTATATATCATTTGATAATTTTCATAAGGGTTTATAGTTTTACACATATATATTCAATACATATTACATTAGATTTATACATAAGTATCACATTTTCTAGATTCTGTTGCAAATGATACTATTATCTTCTCATTTTAAATTCAAATTTTTATTGCTGTTATATAGGAAATTAATTGATTTTTGGATATTAACCTTATAACCTGTGACATTGCTACACTTGCTTATTAATTACAGGAGTAATTATATTGAATTTTTGATATTTTCTATCTCAGATAGTCTGAAAATAAATACAGCTTTATTTCTTTCTAATCCATATATATTTTACTATGTTTCATTCTTTATTACAATCATGAGGACTTCTGGTAAAATGTTGAATAAGAAATTTGAGCCCCCTCATCCCCCTCACTCTGGTTCAGATACTGTGATTCTCTCATGCCCTGTGCAACCCACAGACCAGGAGATCTCCAATGGGCTGAAGGCTGCTGCAAGTTACCAACACAGATCTGAGCAGCAGCTCCGGCAGATGCCGTGGCTTGTCAGCACAGATCTGGATGAACATTTTGACTAGCACCGAGAGCGCCTGCCACATGAAGCTACCTGCTCTCCAGAAAGCAGGAGAGCTGAAAGCAGGGAGGCAGGTGATACAGCTGGGCAGATCCCACCCGGGTCCCAGCCCCCAAAAGATCAGCAAACTGAAGCCCTCTTGCCTGAGAGTTTCGCAGCCAGCACATCAGTTCCAGCTCAATCCAGGATGATCAATGTTGTTGGGGGGAAGGGCGTCCACCATTGCTGAGGCAGATCTAACCCTACCTGTGTAAACAAAAGCCAGAGGAAGCTTAAACAGCAACCGGAGTGAGTCCGTGACAGCCCAGCAGCACCTCTGCAGGCAGACAAGGGACAGACTGCCTCCTCAAGCAGCTCCCTGACCCCTGTATAACCAAAAAGATGCCTCATACAGGAGAGCTCTGGTGCTCGCCTGGTGGGTACCCTTCTGGTATGAAGCTACCAGAGGAAAGATCAGGCAGCAATACCTGCTGATCTGCAACCCCCACAGGTGATTCCCAGGCAAGCAAGGTCTAGAGTGGACGTCCAGCACTCCTGCAGCAGAGGGACCTGACCGTTAGAAGGAAAACTGAAAAACAGAAAGAAATAGCATCAACCTCAACAGAGGATGTCCACTCAGAGACCCCATCTGAAATAATCAACTTCAAAGATCAAAGGTAGATAAATCCATGAAGATGGGAAGAAACCAGCACAAAAAGGATGAACTCATCAAAGACCAGAACGCCTCTCCTCCTCCAAAGGATCACAACTTCTCACCAGCATGGGAACAAAGCTGGATGGAGAATGAGTCTGACGAATTGACAGAAGCAGGCTTCAGAAGGTGAATAATAACAAACTTCTTTGAGCTAAAGGAACATATTCTAACCCAATACGAGGAAACTAAAAACCTTGAAAAAACATTAGACAAAATGCTAACTAGAATAACAAGCTTCAAGAAGAACATAAACAACTTGATGGAGCTGAAAAACAAAACAGGAGTACTTCACAAAGCATACAGAAGTTTCAACAGCCAAATCAATCAAGCAGAAGAAAGGATATCAGAGATTGAAATTCAACTCAATGAAACAAAACAAGAAGGCAAGATTAGAGAAAAAAGAGTGAAAAGAAATGAAGAAAGCTTCCAAGAAATACGGGATTATGTGAAAAGACCTAATCTAAGCTTGATCAGTGTACCTGAATGTAATGGGGAGAATGAATCCAAGCTGGAAAACACTCTTCAGAATATTATCGAGAAGAACTTCCCCAACCTACCAAGGCAGGCCAATATTCAAATCCAGGAAATAAAGGGAACACCACAAAGATATTCCTCAAGAAGAGCAACCCCAAGACACATAATCATCAGATTCACCAGGGTAAAAATGAAGGAAGAAATGCTAAAGGCAGCCAGAGAGAAAGGTTGGGTTACCCACAAAGGGAAGCCCATCAGACTCACAGTGGATCTCTCAGCAGAAGCTCTACAAGCCAGGAGAGTGGGGTCCAATATTCAACATGCTTAAAGAAAAGAACTTTCAACCCAGAATTCCATATCCAGCCAAACTAAGCTTCATAAGTGAAGGAGAAATAAAATCCTTTATGGACAAGCAATTGCTGAGAGATTTCATCACCACCAGATCTGCCTTACAAGAGCTTCAGAAGGAAACAGTAAACATGGAAAGGAACAACCAGTGCCAGCCACTGCAAAAACGTACCAAATGGTAAAGACCAATGACGCAATGAAGAAACTGCATCAACTAACAGGCAAGACAACCAGTCGGTAACAAAATGGCAGAATCAAATTTACACAAAATAATATTAATGTTAAATGTAAACAGCTTAAATACCCCAGTTAAAAGACACAGACTGGCAAACTGGATAAAAACCAAGATCCATTGGTATGCTGTATTCAGAAGACTGACACACATAGACTCAAAATAAAGGGATGGAAGAACATTTACAAAGCAAATGCAGAGCAAAAAAAAGCAGGAGTTGCAATCCTAGTCTCTGATAGAATGGACTTTAAACCAACAAAGATCAAAAGAGACAAAGAAGGGCAATATATAATAGTAAAAGGATTAGTGCAACAAGAAGAGCTAACGATCCTAAATATATATGCACCAATACAGGAGCACCCAGATACATAAGGCAAGTTCTTAATGACCCACAAAAAAACATAGACTTCCATACAATAATAGTGAGAGACTTTAACACTCCACTGTCAATATTAGACAGATCAATGATGCAGAAAATCAACAAGGATATCAAGGACTTGAACACAGATCTGAACCAAGCGAACCTAATAAACATCTTCAGAACTCTCCACCCCAAATTCACAGAATATACATTCTTCTCAGCACCACTTCACATTTACTCTAAAACTGGCCACATAATTGGAAGTAAATCACTCATCAGCAAATGAAAAAGAACGGAAATTAAAACAAACAGTCTCTCAGACCACAGTGCAATCAAATTAGAGCTCAGGATTAAGAAACTTGCCCAAAACTGCTTAACTACATGAAAACTAAACAAATTGCTCCTGAATGACGACTGGATAAACAATGAAATGAAGGCAGAAATAAAGATGTTCTTTGAAACCAATGAGAATGAAGACACAACATACCAGAATCTCTAGGATACATTTAAAGCAGTGTCTAGAGGGAAATTTATAGCAATCAATGCCCACATGAGAAGTGAGGAAAGATCTAAAATTGACATCCTATCATCAAAATTGAATGAGCTAGAGGAGCAAGATCAAAAAAAAGTCAAAAGCTAGCAGAAGACAAGAAATAATTAAGATTAAAGTAGAACTGAAGGAGATAGAGACACAAAAATCCCTTCAAAAAAAGATCAACAAAATAGACTGCTAGCCAGACTAAGAAAAAAGAAAAGAGAGAAGAATTGAATAGATGAAATAAAAAATGATAAAGGGGAGATCACCACTGATCCCACAGAAATACAAACTACCATCAGAGATTACTACAAACAACTCTATGCATATAAACCAGTAAACCTGGAAGAAATGGATAAATTCTTGGACACTTACACCCTCCCAAGACTAAACTAGAAAGAAGTTGAAACCCCGAATAGACCAATAACAAGGGCTGAAGTTGAGGCAGCAATTAATAGCCTACCAACTAAAAAAAGTCCAGGTCCAGACAGGTTTACAGCCAAATTCTACCAGACATACAAAGAGGAGCTGGTACCATTCCTTCTGAAACTGTTCCAAACAATACAAAAAGAAGGAATCCTCCCTAACTCATTTTATGAGACCAACATCATTCCGAAACCAAAACCCAACAGAGACACAATTGAAAAAGAAAACTTCAGGACAATATCCATGATGAACATCGATGAAAAAATATTTAACAAAACACTGGCAAACCAAATGCAACAGCATATCAAAAAGCTTATCCATCAGAATCAAGTGGGCTTCATCCTGGGGATGCAAGGCTGGTTCAACATACACAAATCTATAAACGTAATCCATCACATAAACAGAACCAAAGGCAAAACCACATGATCATCTCAATAGATGCAGAGAAGGCTTTCAACAAAATTCGACAGCCCTTTATGCTGAAAACTCTCAATAAACTAGGTATCTATGGAACATATCTCAAAATAATAAAGGCTATTTATGACAAACCCACAGCCAATATCATACTGAACAGGCAAAAACTGGAAACATTCCCTTTGAAATCTGGCACTAAACAAGGGTGCCCTCTCTCACCACTCCTATTCAATATAGCATTGAACGTTCTAGCCAGAGCAATGAGGCAAGAAGAAGAAGAAAAAGGTATTCAATTAGGAAAAGAGGAAGTCAAATTGTCTCTATTTATAGACAACATGATTGTATATCTAGAAGACCCCATCATCTCAGCCCAAAATCTCCTTAAGCTGATAAGCAACTTCAGCAAAGTCTCAGGATACAAAATCAATGTGCAGAAATCACAAGCATTCCTATACACCCGTAACAGACAAACAGAGAGCCAAATCATGAGCAAACTTCCATTTACAATTGCCACAAAAAGAATAAAATACCTAGGAATACAACTAACAAAGGATGTAAAGGACCTCTTCTAGGAGAACTACAAGCCACTGCTCAAGAAAATAAGAGAGGACACAATCTACCCATCTGACAAAGGGCTAATATCCAGAATTTACAAAGAACTAAAGCAGATTTACAAGAAACAAACAAACAAACTAATTCAAAAGTGGGCGAAAGATATGAACAATTTTCAAAAGAGGACATCTATGAGGCCAACAAACATATCGCTTAACATTTTCCATTAAAATCAACGAAATTTGAAAAGAAACATCAGGCAATGCACAGAAAGTAGTTACACATATAGTTGCTATTTATCCAAATACATCATTAATCACTTACAATTTGATAGTATAAATATAACCATTAAAAGGCAGAGATTGACAGAGTGGGTAAAAAATGTCAACTGTGGTCAGGTGCTGTGACTCACCCCTGTAATCTCAGCACTTTGGGAGGCTGAGGTGGGTGGATCACCTGAAGTCAGGAGTCCAGCTTGGCAACATGGTGCAACCCTGTCTCTACTAAAAATATAAAAAATTAGCTGGCCATGGTGGCAGGCACCTACAATCCCAGCTACTCTGGAGGCTGAGGCAGAAGAATCACTTGAATCCAGGAGGTGGAGGTTGCAGTGAGTCACGATTGCACCATTGCACCCCAGCCTGGGCAACAAGAGCAACACTCTGTCTCAAAACAAACAAAACAAAACAAAACAACAAAAAAAAGTTGACTGTATGAGGTTTACAAAGAATCTACTATATATATATATATATAAAAGAGATTAGAAACATATACTATGCTGCCACTAGTCAAAAGAAAGCTGGAGTAGCTATATTAATTTCAGGAAAAGCAGATCTGAGAATGAGAAAAAATTATCAGAACAAAGAGAGTAGGTATTATATAAAAATTAAAGGATCCATTCTCCACTAAGAGGTTAAAATTCTAAGCATCATTACACGTAATGAAAATATGTCAGGCAAAAACTGATGGAATTGCAAAAAGAAATAGATAAATACAAAATAATTGGAAATTTCAGCAGTCATCTTTTAGTAGCTAATAGATAAAAGAAGCAGAATATGTTTAAGGGGTAGTTGAAATTCATAGCATCATTAGTCAACTAGATCTAATTTATGGTTTGTAATACTTCATCAAACACTGGTAGACTATATAGACTATATATGCTTTTAATCTTCTATTTAACTGGTCACCATGATACACCACATTCTACACTACAAAACACATCCTAACACATTTTTAGAAATAGAAATAATACAAGGTATGTTCTTAAATCACAGTGGAATTAAATTATAAATAAGTGATTAAAAGAAAATCACCAAATATTGGAAATAAAACTACACATTTCTAACACGTGGGTCAAAGAAGAAACCTCAAGGTAAATTTTAAAATATGTTGAATTAAATTAAAACCAAAATATAATGTACCAAAATTTGTTATAAGCACTAGAGCAAGGAGGAGAGATTTAATGCCTCTATTAGAAAGGGAGACAAAACTAAAATAAACAATTTAAGCTTCTGCCTTAGTAAACTAGAGAAAGAAAAGCAATTTATGCTGAAAACAAGCAGATTAAAATAAATCATAATTAGATAAATAAATGAAATTGAAAACAGGAAATCAAGAGAGAAAAGCAATAAAAACAAGGGCTGTTTTTTTGAAAAGATCAATATAATTGATCAAACTTTAGCCAAGCAACCCAAGACAAAAAGAGAGAAGATAAAAAATTATCAGTATTAGAAATAATAATGAGGTCATCACTACTGATCCCACAGACATTCAGAGGATAATATAGGAATTCTATAAGCACCTGTGTATTAGATAAACTTCTCAAGAAAAACAGAACCAACAAGGTGTGTGTGTGCGTGTGTGTGTGTGTGTGTGTGTGTGTGTGTGTGTGTGTGATCTATGATATATAGAGAGACTGATTTTACAAAATTGACTCACACAATTTTGGAGGCTTGACATGTCCAAAAACTGCTGGGTAAGCTGGCAGAGTGAAGACCCAGAAAAGAGTTGCAATTGATGTCCAAAAGCAGCCTACTGGCAGAATCCCCTGTTCTTTGGAGAAGGTCAGTCTTTATCTATTAAGGCCCTCAACTGATTGTTTCAGACCCGTTCATATTATGAAGTATAATCTGCTTTACTCAAAGTCTACCAATTTAAATGTTAATCTCATTTTTTAAATATTCACAGAAACATCTAAAATAATGTTTGTGTCAATATCTCAGTACTATAGCCTAGACAAGCTGACACATAAAAGTAGCCATCATAAACCGTATGGACTGAAATTTGATAATTTAGATAAAATGGACCAATTGCTTTAAAGACACAAACTACCAAACACCCTCACATGGAGAAAGAGCCTGAATAACCCTAGTGGTTAAATAAGATATATTTTTAATTAATAACATTCTAAAAAAGAAATTACCAGGGTTAGATGATTTTACCAGTGAATTCTAGCAACACTTAGAAAAGATACAAATCCTCCACTACCTCTGCAAGAAAATAGAAGCAAAGAGAATACTCATTCTATGAGATCAGCATTACGTTAATACCAAACTTAGTTAAAGATATTACAAGAAAGGAAAACTATAGACCCGTATTTTATGAACATAGATAAAAAAATACTCAACAAAATATTAGCAAATCAAATCTAACAATATATAAAAGAATTATATATTACAACCAAGTGGCATTTAGTCCAGGTATGCAAGATGTATTCAACATTCAAACATCAATTGATGTATTCCACTGCATTAACAGATTAAACAAGAAAAATCATATGATTATCTCAACTGACGCTGGAAAAACATTTGACAAAATGCATGAATACATCATTACTGGTAAAAATTCAGCAGACTAGAAACAGAGGAGAAGTTTTCAATTTTATGAAGAAACATTATAAAAATTCCCCAGTTAAGAATACTTGATTGTGAGAAACTACACACTTTTTCCATTAGTTTAGAAATAAAACAAAAATGTTGTGCTTCAAATTTCTTTCTTTCTTTTTATTTATTTATTTTTTATTTCAGGCTTTCAACTGACTAGTTCAAGACCAGCCTGACCAATGTGGGAAAACCCCATCTCTACTAAATATACAAAATTATCTGGGTGTGGTGTCGCATGCCTGTAATCCCAGCTACTCGGGAGGCTGAGGCAGGAGAATAGCTTGAACCTGGGAGGTGCAGGTTGCAGTGAGCCGAGATCACACCATTGCACTCCAGCCTGGGCAACAAGAGTGAAACTTCATCTCAGAAAAAAAAAAGGAAGAAGAAGAAGCAGGGCTCAATGGTATGCTGTCTTTAAGAGGCATGTTTCACATATAATAACACCCATAGACTCAACATAACAGGATGGAGAAATATATATATCAAGAAAATGGAAAACTGTGACAAGCAGGGGTTGCTGTTATAATTTCAGACAAAATAAATGTTAAACCAAAAAACAACAACAACAACAAAGAAGGGCATTAGATAATGGTAAAGGGTTCAGTTCAACAAGAAGAGCTAACTATCCTAAATATATATGTACCCAACACAGAATCACCTAGATTCAACAGCAAGTTCTTAAAGACCCATGAAGAAACTTAGATAAGCACACAATAATAGTGGGAGACTTCAAAATCCCATTGACAGCATTAGACAGACCATTGAGGCAGACTACTAACAATGATACTCAGAACCTGAACTCAACAGTTGACCCAGTGGACGCAATAGATATCTACAAAACTCTCACTCCCAAAACAATACTAAGAAAATAACTTAAGACAATATTATTACCTGGAAATTAAAAACAACGTGCACATGAATGCCTTTTTGGTAAACAGTACAATTAAGGAAGAAATCAAGAAGTTATTTGAAACTAATGAGAACAAAGATACAGTATGCCAGAATCTGTAGGACCACAGCTAAAGCAGTGTTAAGAGGGAAGTGTATAGCACTAAATGCCCACATCAAAAAGTTGCAAATATCTCAAATTAACAATCTAAGATCACACCTAGAAGAACTAGAAAAACAGGAGCAAATCACCCCAAAGCTAACAGAATACAAGAGATAACCAAAATCAAAGCTGAGCTTTAGGAAATTGAGATGAAAAACAAACAAACAAAAAAATCAACTAATCCTAGTCCTAATATCTAAAATGTACAACAAACTTAAATTTACAAGCAAACCAGCAACCCTATTAAAACTGGGACAAAGGACAGGAACAGACACTTTTCAAAAGAAGACATATGCATGGCCAACAAGCATATGAAAAAAATGCTCATCATCACTGATCATTAGAGAACTGCAAATCACAACTACCATGAGATACCATCTCACACCAGTCAGAATGGCTACTACTAAAAAGTAAAAATATGACAGGTGCTGACAAAGTTGCAGAGAAAATGTAATACTTATATACAACTGGCAAGAATGTAAATTAGTTTAGCCTTTGTGGAAAGCAGTTCAGCAATTTCTTGAAGAAATTAAAACAAAATTACCATTTGCCCTAGCAATCCCATTATTTGGTGCATACCTAAAGGAATATGAATCATTCTACCATAAGGACATGTGCATGTGATTGTTCATCACAGCAATACTCACAATAGCAAAGGTATGGAGTCAACCTAAATACCCATCAACAGTCAATTGGATAAAGAAAATGTGGTACATATACACTGTGGAATATTACACAGTAATAAAGAAGCATAAAATTATGTTCTTTGCAGCAACATAAATGGAGCTAGAGGCCATTATCATAAGTGAACTAACACATGAACAGAAAAACAAATGCCACATAGTCTCACTTTTTACGTGGGAGCTAAACATTGAGTACACATGGACACAAAGAAGGGAACAACAGACACTGGGTCCTACTTTGAGGGTGGAGGATAGGAGGAAGGTGAGGATCAAAAGGCTACCTATCAGGTACTGCATTTATTACCTAGGTGATGAAATTATCTGTGCATCAAACTCCTACATTACATAATTTGCCTCTATAACAAACCTACACATGTACCACGGAACGTAAAATAAAAATTAAATATAAATAACATAAAAAAATTCACCTTCAAATATCACTAGATAGTGCTTACTGGCTATTTGTATACCATCCATTATGAAAAAGCTCTTTAAATGTTTTGCCCATTTCCTTTTTGTAAATTAAATAATATTATTAATGGATTTAAGTGTTTAATATATTACAGCTAGAACTCTATTATCATATATATACATATATGTATTTTTTACAAACATTTTCACTTAATTTTCCACATATTCTCTAAGACATCAACATAATTTAATGACCTAGAAAAAATGGATATTTATTTTGAACGATTCATTAGGTGGAAAGAAGTTCAGTGTTCCCAAGTATGGATTGTTGAAACTAAAACAATGTCAGATCACTCTGTGTACATCTTATGTTATTTTTCACATCTGAAGTCGTTGTAAATTTTTTCTAAATTAGGCGTCTGGCGACCATGTGAATTAGACTGCATTTTAAATGACTTGTTAACTAAACTAAAATTGTCTAACTAGACTATATTTATATAAACAGATTCTGAGAGCTACAAGAGACTTCAAAATACATTTTATCCAATAGTTTTTAAACTCTGTGAGATTTCAGCATTTTGTGCTTTTACATAAAAGGCTGTTCCAGTGAGTTAGGGAAAAGCCATGTGTGATAGCACTGAATCCTACATCTCCCATTTCAAAAACAGTAGCTCAACTTTTGTTTCTGCATATATTAGAGGGTTGTATAAGGTTTTATTTAAAAAAAGGAAGCCTTCTGCTGTTAAATTTTGAAAACCATCAGTTTATTTATATTAATTGAGATATAATTCATATACAATATAGCTAACCATTTTAAATTGTACATGTAATTGGCTTTTAGGACAGCTACAAAGTTGTACAGCCATAATCACACATTCATTGCAGAACACCTTTGTCATCCCAAAAGGAAACTCTTTACCCATTAGTAGTCACTCATCCCTGCCATTCCCACCCTCACCCAGACCCTGGCAACAACTAATCTACTTCCTGTTTTAATGGATTTGCTTATTCCAGTCATTTAATGTAAATTGCTAAATGGAATAGATAGCCTTTTGTGTCTAGATTATTTCACTTAACATATTTTCATGGTTTATTCTTATAGTAGCATTTATCAGTACTTCATTCCATTTCATGGTTGAGTAATATTCTATGGTTTGTATAATAAAATGTTTTGTTTATCCATTGTTTAGATGGACATTAGGGCTATTTCCACTTTCTTGTTATTATGAATAATGTGGCCATGAAAAATTGTATATAAAGATATTGGGTAAAAATACGTTTTCAATGTTCTTGGGCATATACCTAGGAGTATACTTGCTGGGCAATATGGTAATGCTATGTTTAATTTTTTAAGGAATTCCTAAATTGTTTTCCAAAGTAGCTGCAAAATTTACCATTCTCACTAGCAACGTATGAGCATTCCAATGTCTCCATATCCTCAAAAACAAATTATAATCTGTTTTTTTATTAGACTCATCGTTATGGCTGTGAAGTTTTGCATTGTAGGTTTGATTTGCATGTTCTCAATGACTAATGATGTTAAGCTTATATTTTGGGCTTACTAGCCATTTGTATAGCTTATTTGAAGAAAAACACTTTATTTTTTTATTAGATTGGCTGCTTATTGTTAAATTATGAATTCTCTATATATTCTATGTAGTAGATCCTTACAAGATATATGGTTTATAGATATTTTCTCCCACTGTGTAAGTTGTCTTTTTATTTCTAGATGCTATTATTCGTATTATAAAGGCCTTTTATTTTAATAAAGCTTTATCTACTTTTTATTTGGTTACTTGTGCTTTCACCAACCTATTCTGACCCTATAATTTTATGTAATGAGTAATTGATGCCAGAGTGATCTAACAAAGCTCATAATTCTATTTAAGATTCTAATTTAATATGACATAAAACTGGTTCTATAAATTATTGAGCCCACATTTCCAGAAGGTTTTTAAGACTTAATATATACTTTCTAACACACAAGTGCTACTGAGAAAAAATTATTTGAACTACCGTGAAAGGGGGCCAAAGACATGCAATCTTATGCCGAAGGCTGAAAAACTAAACTTTATTATTTCAGGACACATTGAACAATTGAAATAGTTATGTGCTATAATTATTATTTTTAAAAAATTCAAGAAACTTTATAAAATATCAAAATTATATACATTATATGTGTATATATAAGAAGAAATTATACACATGCAGTTTTGGATATATGTGCAAAGGAGAAATTATATGATATGTATATATGGACATATATATATTTATATATGCTCATACTTTTCACAAACAACATATGCACTTGGCCTTGCGTATGGTGGGTTTTGCAGCTTTGAGTTTTATATCTGTGAATTCAACCAAATTCAGAAAAACAAATATTCAGCACAATATTCCCACAAAGTTCCAAAAAGCAAAACTTGAATTTGCCACACTCTGAGTACTATCTTGAATCCATGTGAGTGACGTGATGTGTAGGCATTGTATTAGGTATTATAAGTCGTCCAGAAATTATTTAAAGCATATGAGAGGATGTGTGTAGGTTATAGGCAAATACTTCATTGTTCTGTATAAGGAATTGGGCATCCACAGATTTTATTACTTGAGGGCTTCTTTAAACCAATTATTCATAAATACCAAGGGACAACTGTACATTGATGATATAAAAGACAGTATCATCAGTACTTTTTAAATTGTATTGCATAATGAGCCAAATTAAAATATGCATTCTATAAACTCTGCCTTAGGTTGTTGAGAATTTTATAATGACAAGTTTACAAAATTTATAGACTCTGAGGAACTACTATTCATTTCTTCTTTTCCACAGTTGCCTCACAGAGTGTTTTTGTCCAAAATATATATTTAATAAATGTTTGCTAAATTTAATGGAAATTTTACCCAGGCAGGGATGGGCATTCTGTTTTAATGCCAAACAGACATGAAACAAACTTCTTTCACAAAACCCTAATAATAAGCAACAAACATTTTCTTTTTTTGCTTTCTTAGCCCATTTATTTGCCAATACATCTGTAATAGAGATGCACTGTGAGTCAGCTTTACATTTTCCCAGCAATCAGAATCATAGAACAATAGGATTTTAAAGCTGTGTCTTCCTTGTATATAGGTTGTAATTTTCTAACTTTGCATATGTTAGCATTTCACCTGTTATCATCAGTGGAGTTCCCTAGATTCTGTTCCCTTCTGAAATATGATTTCAAAGAAGAGGAACTAACATTTATTTCTTACTGTTTATAAAATGTTTTGCATACCATATCTCATATAAATCGGGAAACCACATTTTCAGATGGGAATAAATATAATTACTATCCCATCCTTACAATTCTGTTGCTAAAGGAAAGTTAATAACTTATCCATATTATTGAGCTCTTCAGTGCCAGAGCTGAGATTCTTACCCAGGTCTGCTTAACTTCAATGCTGATTCTCTTTCCTAACAAACAAGACAAAACAAAATTATTGTTATCTTATAAAGAGTTTATTTCCATTGGAAATATGTCACATAATACAAATTATAGTAGGCCACTATAATTCTTAGATTCAAAAATATGAAATAGACTTTTCCCTCCATATCAGCCGTTCCTACTCCATTTTCCAACATCTTTCATTGTTTTCAAGGTCATATTCACAAATCTTTAAGTTAAAATAATGTTTGTGAAACAAGAATGAAACAAAGAAAGCCAAAAATACCCTAAAAGGTGAATGAATACAGGAAAACACTGCATAACTTGGTAAGGATGAATTTTAATAGTTTATATTGCATAACTTTTAAGATAAAACTATTGCAGAATACAATACTTGTGCACATTGCATTGAATATTTTATGCCAATTACATTAAAGTTTTTTATTCATGTTTTAACCTGCAATCATGCACTAGATCTCAGAAAACTGACAGAAAAAACAAAACAAAAACAAACTGACATGAAATAGACAATTGCTGGTCCCAGTGGTAAGATAATAATTTTATGTCATAAGCAAACACAACCAGAATATTTTTCCTAGGTAATAAACTATGTATCCTTTTGAAATAGTTACTGTGAACAACCTTTAGAACATCCCAAAGGAATGACATATTCTGTTCCAGAGATTTTTTTGTATGTGGCTTCTCTTTGACACCCCTTAGTAATCTATTGCTGTTTTTCTCTCTCTTTTTCCTTGCTTTGTTCAGCCTGGTGAATCTCTCTTCTCTACAGGCTTTAAAAAATTTATATTAGTGTTCGTCAAGAGGGAATCTTGTAATGAATCCATTATTAATAAATCATTAATATCATTTTTAATGGATCATTAATATTTGCTGCCGAGATATCTGACTTTTTGTGGGTTTTATTTTCCATATTATTATGTGATCATTTAAGCCAGAGATGGAAAATAGATTTCATTTCATGTTCCACATTCAAATAGATGGTAGTGGCATGCTAGATTGAAATAAGAGTTGGAGATCATGTGCTCTTTAAACAGAGAAAAGTTCTGTGAGCATTCAAGATAGCTGAGTGTGTGGCTAGTGATGACAAGTGTGCTAGGTATTTCCCATTTTGATTGAAAATGTAGTCACTATTTAATATTTTCCTGTTGTATTAATTGAATATGTCCCCAGGATACACCTTTCTGGTCTAGTCATACAAACTTAAAGAAGTATCTAGGATTTCTAGTAATGGCTTTGTGGTCCTAGACTACAATATAGTACATACCAGCATTTATTGAATGCTGACTCTGCATTAGGCACAGTTTTAAGTTATTTACAGATGTGTTAGTTACTGTTATTATCATCAATGTGCAGATTAGGAAACTGAGGAAAGGGGGTTAGGTAAAAATATTTCCACTTTTTTCAACATATACTTTCTTTAGATAAAATTCTTTTGAAGAGTAGAAGGCTGCAGAAGAAAATTTAGGCATCCTGTAGAGGGGTAAAGAGGCTGGTTTAAAAAATTCAACTCTTTCAAGTTGTTTTATTTCAATAGGTCATCATGGCTAGGAACCAATTCATTTGCTGTAAGAAGAGGTGGACGTGAGTCATAAAATCACATTTAAGTCAGAAAATTGGATTTAATTCAGAATTTTTCTCCTATTACATCATCTGAATGA
Source organism: Aotus nancymaae (assembly GCF_030222135.1). Classification (NCBI taxonomy): domain Eukaryota; kingdom Metazoa; phylum Chordata; class Mammalia; order Primates; family Aotidae; genus Aotus; species Aotus nancymaae. The sequence goes on along the minus strand of NW_026988415.1, from coordinate 56,416,741 downwards.
CAGGGATAAATGAACTTGATTTAGCTAGATTTAGAATTAGAGTTATTTTTCTCATCTATCAAAAGCATGGCAGGCTGATAAGCTGGATATCATCAGCTGATGATCAAACATGTCAAATGAATGCAGAAAAAATGAAATAATTTGTGGAACTATATTTTATAATTTATTGCATTGATTCCTAAGAAATGAACTTTATTTACTGCAAAAAATATATAATAAATACACTTTATTTATTGTATAATAAATGAACACTTTATTTATTGCAAAAATATGGCATCAAAATTTGGAATTTTATCTACTTTACCAATTGGGTAAAGTAACTTTTAATCACATCGTATACTTTAAGAAATGTATTAGCCATTCTACTGCAATTGTAAAAATATGTCCATCCATTAAATTAAAAAATTCCTAATTGAGACAATTCTAATAAATTTTTTAAAAATTCTTCAAAGCTTCAAATATTTCATGTATGATGATATTTCTGATCTCATAATAAGTATAAAACTAAGAGATGCTTTTCTGTATAAGCAATGATGGTTAATATAGTAGCTACTGGGTTTTCCCTTTTAGTTGAAATGATTGTATTTTAACATCAGAAGTTACATGTGAAGCAGTAATTGTTATAATAATTTCATTACCCACTTTAAATAACTTTATAGTAATGTAGTTGCTAATACATGCTGTTTTTTCTACAGAACATCATTGGCAAGATTACATATTCATTATTAGCTTTGAGAAATTTTATGTACACAGGGGTAGTAAAAGATCATTCAAAATTATTTATTTTAGGCTGAAGTCTCACTCCTACAGTGCTTTCAGCAATGTTTTTGGCTCAGAAGATGGTATTCTCAGGCAAATTGTTTTCTATAAAAACTTCCTTTCTATGTTGAAAGGCGGAAGGAATAAAATAAGGAAAATCCCTTCATTTTTGTCAGACAGTGCAAAGGGAGAAAATTCTCTGGATAAATTCACTGACAATTTTATTTAATGGTTTGAATAGAAATTAAATAAATGTTTAAGAAGTAGTTTCGCTAGTTATACACGTCCTTCATTTAGAGAAATAATACAATCACATTTTTGGCATTATTGGAAATAACACTCAATTTAGGATCAGTAATTTCTAATTCTGATCATGCAAATTTAAAGCTCTGTGACTATGTTTTTAACATTGGCCAAGTCATTCATTTCTTAAATGTTCAATTTATTCAATTTATAACTTTATAAAATATATAAAATACAGTTAACAATATATGTACAACCTACTTCATGACAAAATACAACATCCCAAAGTATGCCAATCTGGCATATTGGCTATTTCAGTTAAAGGAACTTAAAAAACAGATTCAAGAAAAATGCTCGTATCTTCCTTCTGTTTCTTAAAAGCGGAAGATGATTCCCATGTGAAAGAAGTCCTCCCTCTATGATATGGTTTGACTGCGTCCCCACCCAATCTTATCTTGAATTGTAGCTCCCATAATCCCCATGTGTCATGGGAGAGACCCAGTGGGAGGTAATTGAATCATGGGAGTAGGTTTTTCCTGTGCCATTCTCGTGATACTGAATAAGTCTCATGAGATCTGATGCTTTTATAAAGGGTAGTTTCCCTGCATGTGCTTATGCCAGTTTCCATGTAAAGCCATGTGTATGTACCACCTTCATCTTCTGCCATGATTGTGAGGCCTCCCCAGCCATGCGGAACTGTGAGTCCATTAAACCTCTTTTCTTTATAAGTTACCCAGTCTTTGGCATGTCTTTATTAGCAGCATGAGAACAGAATAATACACTATATCAGAAAAAAGTAACATTCTGTGTACTGGGTAAGATGGAGACACATAAATATCTCCAATGGTCATTCACCATATGCTATGTGTTTATGGAGTGAAAAGTACCTTTAAAAACGTTTTATGATAACCCGTATAGGCATAGGAAATAAAAAGTTTTCTTCCTTCGGAGGTTTCCTCAAAATGTCACCTATTTATAGTATAATCTTCCCTGATCACTGTATTTAAAATTGCAATCTCTTCCTCTTCCAGATATAACCACCTCAGAGCACTTCTTACTGTCTTTTTATGTATTATTTTTCTTCTTAATATTTATCACCTTCTGACTTATATATTACAAATATATTTGTTTGTATCTCTTCACTATATTTTGAACAGAAATTTAATTTACTTTAATTTAATTAATTAATTTTTTGAGACAGCGTTTTACTCTTGTTACCCAGGCTGGAGTGCAGTGGTGGAATCTCGGCTCACCGCAACCTCCGCTTCCTGGGTTCAAGCGATTCTCCTGCCTCAGCCTCCTGAGTAGCTGGGATTACAGGCACCCACCACCATGCCCAGCTAATTTTGTATTTTTAGTAGAGACAGGGTTTCTCCATGTTGGCCAGGCTGGTCTCGAACTTCTGACCTCAGGTGAACTGCCCACCTCGGCCTCCCAAAGTGCTGGGATTACAGGCGTGAGCCACCACGTCCAGCCAGAAATTTTATTTTTCTGTGTTGTTTAATACTGTTTCTCCGATTTTTGGAATAATGACTGGCATCTAATAGCTGCTCAATAAGTATTTTTTAATAGATAAATGAGTAAGTGATCAGAAAATCCCTAATGTAAGTGGGCAATCAAGATATATATTAAAATATGTGAATGTTCACTTTATTGATTTATTGACTTTCAGTTCACAGTGATTTTTGACATACAACATATACATTTTCAGTTACTAAAATTTATCAGAATTGACTGGGCATGGTGGCTCATGCCTGTAATCCCAGCAGTTTGGGAGGCTGAGACCTGTGGATCACCTGAGCCCTGGAGTTCGAGACCAGCTGGCCAACATGGTGAAATCCCGTCTCTACTAAAAATACAAAAATTAGCCAGGTGTGGTGGTGCATGCCTGTAATCCCAGCTACTCAAGAAGCTGAGGCAGGAGAATCACTGGAACCCAGGTGGCGGAGGTTGCAGTGAACCAAGATCGCACCATTGCACTGTAGCCTGAGTGACACCGAGACTCTGTCTCAAAAAATAACAGTAATAATAAATAAATAAATAAATAAAATTTATCAAAATAACCTTTTTTTTCATTTTTTTCTATTGTGACAAGGTCTACATTATTAAAAAGCCCTAGGGACATTTCTTATCATATATTAGAATGGAAAATTTAGTATATGCCATCAAGTTGTTTTCATAAATACATTTTAGAGAAAATAATGACTAATAATATAAACACAATACATCCCAGATTAATTTAATAACTAAATGTGTTGTTTATTTTTATTTTAAAAATAAAGCAGTTATAAGAAAAATCAAGTTTCTATATATCTGAACTCTTTTCACCCCTTAATTTTATTTTATACAGTTACCTTGGAATGACAGTCACTTTATTTTCAATTCTTGGCCCCTATAAAACAATGTTGTAGGTCTGGGTGCAGTGGCTCACTCCTGTAATCCCAGCACTTTGGGAGGCCAACATAGGCGGATCATGAGGTCAGGAGATAAAGACCATCCTCGCCAACACGGTGAAACCCTGTCTCTGCTAAAATACAAAAAATTAGCCGGGTATGGTGGTGTACGCCTGTAGTCCCAGCTACTCGAGAGGCTGAGGCAAGGGAATTGCTTGAACCCAGGAGGCTGAGATTGCAGTGAGCTGAGATCACACCACTGCACTCCAGTCTGGCAACAGAGAGAGACTCCATCTCAACAACAACAACAACAAATGCTGCAATATATATGTTTGTATATACACTATATACGCTCTTACAAATTGGTATCCAAATCTTCACACTTTTTCATCAGGGTACTAAAATAAAAAGACCCCTACATATCTGCCAATGTTAAATGTGTTACTATTTTATATTGGAAGAGACTAATATGATAGTTCTTAATCACTTTAATTGTGATTTTCTTGACTTAGTAAATTTAAAAGTGTTTTCATGTGGAATGTTTATCATTTTGGGTTGATCATCTGTGAAGGGTCTAGTCATCTATTTCCCGTTCTTTTCTATTGAGTTTTATACATTTTTTCCTTGTCAATTTAAAAGAACTATGCACGTCTTATAGAAGTAATTTTAGTCTCTCTAGAGTAGTTTTGGTTTCTGAAAAAATAATTATTAACATGGGTTCTTGGTTCTCTCCTCCCAAAATATAAACTCTGGCAAACTATAGAAAGAATATGGAATAGAGAAATCTGCAACAACAAGGAGAAAACCCCCTGGATGACAGAAGCTGTTTTAACTTTCTGCAGGAGAAAAGGTATTTGTCTACACTCTATAGCAAGAGGCAGCAGGTTCAACTCTGAAATAATAAATTTGAGCAGTGGTTCTTAACGTGTGATTCCAGACAATCAGCATCATGTACTTGGGAAATTGTTAGAAATGGAAATTTTGGGACCCCACTGTGGATTTACTGGATCAGAAAACCTGGCTATGGTCTCCAGTGAACTGTTAGAGTGAGCCTATCATATAATTCTCATTCAACCCGGAGTGTGAAAATGAAGAAATTTTTGAAAAACTGTTGAATTTTGTTCTTCCATTCTCCTTGCCATTTCCTTTGGGACAATTAATGTCAGCTTCTTCACTACAGTAATCCTGAGGCAATAACCCAGATCACTGATTGAATACACAAATGGGCTTTCCCAGATCATGTGTGAAAACAGAACTCTGACCCATAGCCTCTGCCGAAAGCAGCCCAGGAAGTCAAACCATTTACGTAGCAATCAGCACAGAAGAGTCAGAACTTGGTCAGTGACTGAAAGCTTCCCTATTTTTTTATTCCCAGCTTCAGACTTGGGACTAATAAAAGTTGAATATGCTCCCCAACCAATCAATCACCTAAGATGCCCCACTTCTAGTTAGCATACCTCTAGATTTTTCATGCCAACAACCTCCAATCAGAACATAATTATGCTTTCCCTTTTTTTTTTTTATTATAGCTTTTCCACTTCCTTGCATATCTTTGAGTTTGCCAAAATCAAGTGATGGTGGTTGACTTCCTTACTATAGCAAGTTCTCAATAAACAGCCTTGGTTTGTTTTTATTTAGTTGGTCTTCATTTATTTCCACACTGCTAACACAAATGTAAATAAGGCTAATATCAGAGCAGGGTAAAAAACACTGCTGGGGTGAAGGACTGCTACTAACTGGAATGTTATTTACCAGCCTCCACTCCTTTCTTCCATTCCCCCAGTTAGTGGTCTACTATGGTCTTCAGAGGATTTAAAATTGAAACCCAGACTGAAGAGTTGTTTGGTTAGGTGAATAATTAACTATGGTTTTATGGAACCTGGGCTTTTCACAATAGAACTTGTTCACCTCCTCTCTGGAAGCAATTCTTTTGGCCCTGAAAAATTAGCACCATCTGAGTAGTCAGTACCCCCAGGAGAATAAGAGCTCACAGGCCAAAATAAAGATATGCCTTAGGAAATAAGACTGCCTCAGAAAGAAAAAAATGGTGTCTTTAAAAAAATAAAATTCAAACACGTATCCATTTAACTGTATAGCTTCATATCTTGGTTAGGGAAGGCTCCAACATCCTTCAATTTTATGAATAGACTTTTAGATATTCTTGCAAGACTTTTTAATATTTACATTTTACACTTTAGTACATCTGGAGATTATTTTTGTTTCCTCTATAAGATAGTTTCATTTTCATTTATTTCTAGATTTAAAAAGCATATACGCCATTATAATGCATTAAATAGTCTATCTTTCATTGTTAAATTCAGCCACTGCATTTTTTATAGCTTAGTTTCCCATATATCTTAGTATTTAAAAACATAATGATCTGATCTTATGACACAAAAGATTATATTCCATAGTTATTCCTCCAAATATCTTATAGGATCTTTTTTTTTTAAATTCCCTCCTCACTGCTACACCACCCTCATGAAAAATTCTATTAAATTTCCTCCTTACTGCCATACTTTCAACAAAATTCCTATTGAAATTGCACTAAACTTACGTGTTGATTTTAAAGTATTAACATAGTTGCAATATGCAATCTTTCTCTATACAAAGATCAGAATCTGGGGATGTTGTCCAGCTTACCACAATTTTCCTAGTAGCCATAAATGTTTTGCTTCTTTATTTTGGTAACTTTTTCCCTCTCCTCCCCTAGCCTAGACTTTCAATTTGAATGGGATTTTCTATTTTTAGTGTAAATCAATCATTCTGTCTCAGTGGTAGTTCATTAAGTATTTATTAATGTGGTTCAATCAAATATATTTTTGCTCATTTTATAAACTAAAAGTCTACTTCATAGATTTGGTGCTGAAAATATCTTTTCTGTCTTGTTTCTGGATCTGTAAGTCTGTAAGTCAGGTGCCATTGGCAATCCCATTTCTGCTAACAGGCAGAGAGAAACCAGAGAAGAGAATCAGAGTCCTGACGGCATTTAAGTGCATAGTTCCTATCATTTCTGAGACTAGTTTCACTCCTTTCCATCAGGTAGTTTGGATATAAAAACCAACAGATTTCACTTTTTGCTTAACTTTTCAAAATTATGTATCTATCACTTCTTACAGTAAGAGTTTTAATTCTCAATTAATAAATATAACATATTTTTATATAGTTAACATTTGAAAATGTCTAAAATGTATTCATGTCTCCAAATTGCAAGTTAATTTTGAGTTTTCCTCAAGTAGGCTTTAGGTATGTTTATTTAAGATGCTATCTAGTTAGATAGTATATCTTGTTCTTATATTAACATGCCATTACTCTCATTAATATTTCTACTGATTATTTCTGATACATAGAAAAGTTAGTGATTGTTGTACATTTGTTTCTTTACCAGCCAACCTACTACACTATTGAGGCACTCTTCCTGTATCTGCAAGGGTCCAGGTTTCAGCTCCACCCCTCCATCCAGAGCATTAAGTTCTTTGTCTGGGTCCCCCCCGCCCCGCCCCGGGGGCTAGGTAGAGAAATCCAGGTGCTCTCCTTTCTGCATAAAGCTGGCGAAGGATGGTGTTCTCTAACTCAGAGTTGTGGACCAAGTAGCCAATCTGGTATCAGAGTGAAAGATCAGTCACTCCAGAGGAAGTCTGACAGAACTCCTCTTATTGGATGAGAACATGAATGGGAAGGGAATAATTCAAGGGTTAAAATTCTGCTGTTCCCTCCCTATAGGGATTTCTTCTTTGGATCCCCTCCCACCACAGCATGGGAGTTGTCTCTCCTTCTCTCTCTGCCTAACAAATTGCTCTCTGCAAAACTCTTTGGGTCCATGATATTTACTCTAACAGCAAACTCACTGTGCCTCTGGGGCACCTTTCCCCATTCTTCAGGGTAAGAGAGGCCAAGAACCTCAGATTGGGGAATTGGGAGTGTCTTCCGGATACCCCCACTCCCCCTACCTTACACTATTTTATTACAAAAATATTTGTTTTTCAATTAATTCTTTGCTGTTTTGAGATAGATAAATTGAATTTTTTACATATCTTTCAACTAATAGCATGCCTTTTGTTGCCTAAACATGTCAGACATTATGAAATTATATTGTATATTACATGTACATAAATATACATATGTGTTCATGTATGTGTGTGTAAAATACATTATATAATATTTGGGATTATGGGGCTAGAAACAATTAGAAAGTTACAATTTATCTTGGCTATACAACTGACTTTTTAGAAAAGAAGAATAAATAACAGGAAAATTTGGTAATATCAATTACCAAAGCAAAATTACATCATATTTTTTCAAGAAATATCAAGAGCCATAAAAAATTTGTGTAGGTGTATTTTCTAGCTATTCCTAATTATATCAGAATATTGAACTACTGAACTAATGTGAGCACTCAATTTTCTATAAAACTGAATTTGTACAGTTGCTTTAATATATATTTATTTAAAAATAAAGAAAAAATGAACTCCAGACTGAGTGACAGTGAGACTGTCTCAAAATAAATAAACTAACAACATAAAATAAAAGTTTTAAAATAGGTTTTCAAAGATAATTTTATTTTTTAAATTACTGCACATTAAATTTTTATTGATATTGAATAAGAGTCTCTCCTTGACAAAACTCCAGTCAAGCTTTTCTGAATTGTCCTCCCAATTAGGATTTGACTCCTGGGTTTTCATGTTCTTCTCTGCATTGTCTAATTTTAGCCAGAATCCTGCTAAGAATCCCCTACTCTGATTATCTGATTGTGTTTCTCATCCCCCACAATCCTCCAAATGATATCTGATGGCTGGTCTGACCTCACCAAGAGTCATGTTAGATAGGTTTATCCAGAATCCTCTCTTATCCCTGATAACTTCTCTTAATAATTTCTATCCACCTACACCTTCTCCTCTCCATTCTTGACTGTAAATTTCCACTTTTCTTTATTGCATTCAGAATTGATTCCAGTTCCATTATGAGATGTTTTTTCCCTATTTCAATAGTTTCTGGGTAAGATATGTTCTACTGCTTTAACTGTTATCCAGTTCTAGCTTTCCTTTGACAAACATTCATAGGTTTGTATCACAGTCGTCACAATCAACATACAAAATAGTACCATCAGCTCAAAAAGCTTTATCATGCTATCCTTAAAAAAAAATTTTTAATGTAAGTTTTTATTTTTATATCCTTTGTGTCACAAATATTATACTAAGATGCATTTGTAGAAAAATACAGATTTTAAAATTGAACCTAATCTACTACCAATTATATTTGCTTCTGTTATCTTAAAATAGTGAGCACTATTTTAAGTGCTCACACAGAAATAGTAAGCTAGAAAGATTCTCTGAGGTAAAAGGCTGACTCCCAGATGAATTTATTTAACCAATAATAGAGATCAAAGATACAAGAAGCACACAAAGCTGCAATCATTAATATCAACTGTAGATAATATTAAAGAGCTGAAAACAAGGTATTCAATGTTATTATCATTTATCCTGAATTCTATTTGTTCTATAAACATATCCTTAAAGGTGAATTTCCTCTTGTTAATAGGCATATATACATTATTTTTTTTAATAACAGAGACATTACGCAGAAGTTAATGGTTCACATCACAGTTAGATTCCTAACATGTCTGAGTAAAATGGCATATTGATTTATATAGAGTGACTGTTTTCAATTGATGTAGATAAAAAATATTTACTATTTAACAAGGCTAGTTGTTGCTTTTAGAACAACATAAAAATGCATGAAATAAGAAACTATAGATTTCTATACACTTGCAAAAATGACTGTCTTTTTTTAAAAAAGATATCAGAAGATTCTATGTGTTAGATTTCAAACACCACTGCTGCTTTTCCAACATTGTATTAAAGGCGATTCCCAGTGATTGATCTTCATTATTCTTTTATAAAGTCAGATTTTCTAGGGGCCCTTATTTTGCAATTCAGTTACGTTCTATGTATTTAAGGGGCAATATAGGATTTGTGGTTATGTTCTATCTATCGTTAGACTTGCATCCGTAACTACTAAACATACTCAGTTTCTTCTTTATTCTGTTAAACTCTATGTCAGGTAAAACCCTTTGCAACTACTAATTTTAATGTAAATAAAGCACTAAAGACAATAGATTTGAAACCAAGATCTTGACCCAATGAAGCACAAATTGCAATGTCTTAATCACTCCGTCATTATAATATGTATGACTATCCAGGGGAGGACATTTTTTATTATCTTGGGTCATCTGCACTTAAATGAATACTGTTAGGGAAATCTGCCTCAGAAAGCCCCCTCGTGCAAACTGACCCCTTCCCCCCACTCTGATTGCTCTGCAGCTGCATTCCTGAACTCCTACCTAGGAGCCACATGAAGGCTGCCAGATGTGCTACAATTAAGCAAAGCCTGATTACAGCCATCCAGGCAGCTGAGGGAGGACTGGGAAAACAAATGTTTGTTATCCATACTTGTAAATTCCTGTTTGACACATACGTGTAAAATCCTGGATTTTCTTTTTTTTAAAATAGCCGCCACAAAAGTCACAGGATGATGTATTGTAGGTCTGTCACAAGTTGACAAACTATCTCTGTGCCTGTTACAAGTGGATAGATGGCCTCAGTCCTAAAACTCTCCTATGCCCCTCTCACCCCATATAAACCCCTCGTTTTGTAAACTCGGGGCTGCCTCCTTTGATTGTTATGGGGCAGCCTGGCAGGTTAATAAAACTTGCTGGCCTGACTTTGGGTCTATTCTCCTTTCTCTCAGCCACCTTACAAATACATTATGAAGAAGACATGCATACCACAGGTTAGCTTTTATTTTTCCTTTTAGTTAGTGTAGATTTAGTGTGTTTTACTGTTTTTGTTCAAAGTAGGCAGGTTCACAGACTTTGAATAATAGTAGTAATATCAGAAATTCAAGGGTACTGCAAAGAGGGGACAAATATTGTGTTTTTTAAGTTCATTTTAGGTAAATAAACGGAATGCTGGTTATTTCTACAAATAGATGTATTAATGAACAAAATAAGAGAATACTGAGAATAGCTTTTGCAGAGTGAGAGCAAGGTATCAGCAAATAATTATGTTCCATAAATAGGGATATCACAATGCAACTCAGTCAAAGACTATTTGAGATGAATGACATCATTTTATTTTGTTATTTTAATATTTTTAAAATAAAACAGGGAAGTCAAATATTTACCTATTTTTTGATGCATCCAAAAACTAGGTCAAAGTATCTGAAATAAAAAGGCTGTCTGGAGAATTGTGTTCATTTAATTCATATAGTATAATATCCATGACTTTCTAAAATAATTTTATTATGTGAATATGTCATATCAAGATTTTTATCTTGATGAATGCCCTCATTGCCCAAGGTTAACCTTTGATATAAGTGTAAATAGACTTCATCAGAGAGTTCAGGGAAAAGATAAAAAATATAACACTATTAAAAATTTGTATGCACATTTCAAAAAATTTTGTACTTTGTCATTTCTCAGATATGGCCCCAAAGCCAAGACAAATAATATGATAGTGAGGGGCTGTGTTAAGGAAAATCTTCACTTCCCAGGTCCATGAGGGGCATGGTTTCAAAGGCAGGAGCTTCCCAGCGCCACCATGCCCCCATCCCTACAGTGGGCTCTGTGAAAAATCCAGGTAAGCTTCTTTGTTCAAAAAGCCCGCTAAAAGCTCTGGGAGGAGGGGACTCCGTTGTGGACCAAGCAGCCAATCTGGTATCAGAGTCAAAGATCAACCACTCCAGAGGAAGTTTGAAAGAACTCCTCTTATTGGATAAGAACATGAATGGGGAGAGAATAACTCCAGGGTTAAAACTTCCATGCTCCTTACCTATATGGATTCCTTCCTTGGATTCCTTCCTTGGATCCCCTCCCATGGCAGTGTAGGAGCTCTCTCTCTCTCTTTTTCTCTCCCTCTCTGCGTAATAAATCACGCTCTGCTAAACTCTTTGGATCCACGATATTTATTCGAACAGTAAGCTGACCGTGCCTCCGTGGCTCCTTTCCCCATTCTTGAGGTTAGAGAGGCCAAAGACCTTAGAACTGGAATGGGGAGGGAACTGAGTATGCAGCTCCACCCCGGTTACAATAGCAGATTTGATTCTAAATAAAAATCTTCTTTTCTCTTTAAAATGGTAACCTGAAGCTCTATACTAGTATTTGTACAATCACTAATTCCTATATTGAAAGTCTAGTGAGGTATCTAGGCAGCACTTGCCATGTTTGCAGTTTATTAAGCAGTTTGAAGATGGTTAAACATTATATACATAAACACTTTTAAGTTCAGTACTGTTAGATTTAGTAAGAAATTAATGTATCTTTTTAAATTAATTACCTCTAAGGTCAGTGGAGTGTGTAGATGTTTACTAGTATTTCTATCTTCACTTAGTTGTACTCAAGACAAAAAAAAAAAAATAGTGGCTCTGTTAACTCCAGAAAATTAGCTTAATGATTTTACCTCTTCATCCTTCCTACCAATCTGGCCCCTTTTAAATCCTCCAGTGTAACCATCGGCACTATCTTCCCCTTGATCTCAGAGAACACCTCCTTGGAAATCTGTTGATTTTTCTCTTTTACTGTATAAACCAATTACTAAGTAAAGTAATTCTTTCCTTGAAATATGGTTTGGTTTCTTCTTTGTTCTCCATTTCTATCCCATTTCCACTTAGACTTGTCCCCACATTGTTGGAAAAACCTAACTAGTTTCTTTGATATGACAAAATTAGAGAGATTATCTTTTGATAGTAAGGTCAAAGTTCACCTACTAATCTGGATATCTAAAGATCTCCTTCAATTAAATGTTCTAATTCCTCTGCTTCCTACCTTCTTGACTCATTCCATAACATTCCTTGTTACTTCTATCCATATCTCTTCTCTTTCAGGTGACCATGATCCTCTCTATCCCATAGGCACAGCTTTTTCTAACAATGGCTTTACTTATAAAGATCACTTCACCTGATATGTTCACTGACACACTTCACCTAATATGTTCCCTGACACACTGCTCCCTATTCGTGCAAACCTTCATAAAACCCAGACGTTTTAACATTATATTGAAAATCATGTGTCTGTGTGTTTGTATGTGTGCACGTTTGTGTTTTCTTTTGGCATTGTTTTTATACTTGAGAGAAAAATGATGCCTGTGGTTTGATTAAAATATGAACATGAGGCTGGGTGTGGTGGCTCATGCCTGGAATCCCAGCACTTTGGGAGGCCAAGGCAGATGGATCACCTGAGGGTCAGGAGTTCGAGACCAGCCTGGCCAAGGTGGTGAAACCCTGTCTCCACAAAAACTACAAAAAATTAGCTGGGCATGGTGGCTCGTGCCTGTAATATCAACTACTTGGGAGGCTGTAGCATGAGAATTGCTTGAACCCAGGAGGTGGAGATTGCAGTGAGCCAATATCGCATCATTGCACTCCAGCCTGAGCAACAAGAGCAAAACTCTGTCTCAAAAAATATATAAATATGAACATGAGTGCTTAATCTGTCTATATATTTGCAACCTTTTTGTTATTCTTTCACACTTTACCTTAAGCTTGTCTTGGATAAGTTCCTTGTGTTCTCACCTCATTTACATTGTATCCCTAGTATTTAGTAAAGTTCAATTAACACATAAAGAATTAAATAATGCTTAATAAGTGAATGGATCATTCTGCAGCCATTAAAAGAAGGAAAATAAAATTTCGTATCCATTTGAGGTATTTAATTTTACGTAGTTTGGACATTCATAGACTCAAACATCTTAGAACTTGAAAGATGCTAAGGGAGTATCTAAGTATTTACCTTACTTTATAGGTCATTGCTATGGTTTGGATACTCCAAAACTCATGTTGAAACTTGATCCCCAGTGTTCGAGGTGGGGTGTAGTGGAAGGGGGTTGGGTCATGGTGGCTGATTCCTTGTGAATGGCTTCATGCTCTTCCCACAGTAACAACTGAGTTCTCTCTCTATTAGTTCACATGAGAGCTGATTGCTCAATAGAGCCTGGCAACTCCCTACCCACTGTATCTCCCTCTCCTGCCACGTGATCTCTGCACCTACAGCCCCCTCTTTGCTTTCTTCATGAATGGAAGCAGCCTGTACCACTCACCAGAAGCATACGCTGTCCCCATACTTCTTGTATAGCCTGCAGAACCATTAGCCAAATAAATATATTTTCTATATAAATTACCAAGTATCAGGTACTCTTTTACAGCAACTGAAACAGATTAAGACAATAATGGTACAATAGGAAGAACATAGAAAGAAAATATTCTCAGAGTTCGATTACTCAATAGAAAGGCAAAAGCATTTCCGAGGTCTCTGTTCTGTTCCATTGGTCTATATATCTGTTTTGGTACCAGTACCATGCTGCTTTTGTTACTGCAGCCTTGTAGTATAGTTTGAAATCAGGTAGCGTGATGCCACACATCTACAACTATCTGGTCTTTGACAAACCTGACAAAAACAAGCAATGGGGAAAAGATTCCCTATTTAATAAATGGTGTTGGGAAAACTGGCTAGCCATATGCAGAAAGCTGAAACTGGATCCCTTCCTTACCTTATACAAAATGTAACTCAAGATGGATAAAGACCTAAAACCATAAAAACCCTAGAAGAAAACCTAGGTTACCATTCGGGACATAGGCATGGGCAAAGATTTCATGACTAAAACACCAAAAGCAATGGCAACAAAAGCCAAACTTGACAAATGGGATCTAATTAAACTAAAGAGCTTCTGCACAGCAAAAGAAATTATAATCAGAGTAAACAGGCAACCTACAGAATGGGAGAACATTTTTTGCAATCTATCCATCTGGCAAAGGGTTAATATTCAGAATCTACAAAGAACTTGAACAAATTTACAAGAAGAAAAACAAACAACCCCATCAAAAAGTGGGCAAAGAATATGAACAGACATTTCTCAAAAGGAGACATGTATGTGGCCAACAGACAAATGAAAAAAAGTTTGTCATCACTGGTCATTGGAGAAATGCAAATCAAAACCACACTGAGATACCATCTCATGCCAGTTAGAATGGTGATCATCAAAAAGTCAGGAGACAACAGATGCTGGAGAAGATGTGGAGAAATAGAAACAATTTTACACTGTTGGTGGGAGTGTAAATTAGTTCAATCATTGTGGCAGACAGTGTGGCAATTTCTCTAGAATTAGAAATACCATTTGAGTCAGCAATCCCATTACTGTGTATATACCCAAAGGATTATAAATTATTCTGCTATAAAGATGCATACACATGTATGCTTATTGTGGCACTGTTTACAATAGCAAAGACTTGGAACCAACCCAAATGCCCATCAATGATAGACTTGATAAAGAAAATGTGGCACGTATACACCATGGAATATTATGCAGCCATAAAAAGGATGCATTCATGTTTTCTGCAGGACATGAATGAAACTGGAAACCATCATTCTCAGCAAACTGACACAAGAACAGAAAACCAAACACTGGATGTTCTTACTTATAAGTGGGAGTGGAACAATGAGAACACATGGACACAGGGAGGGGAACATCACACACTGGGACCTGTCAGGTGGTGGGGGCTAGGGGAGGGATAGCATTAGGAGACATATCTAATTGTGATGATGGGTTGATGAGTGCAGCAAACCACCATGGCATGTGTATACCTATGTAACAAACCTGCACATTCTGCACATGTACCCCAGAACTTAAAGTATAATATTAAACAAAAAAGACACATGCACATGTATGTTTATTGCAGCACTATTACCAATAGCTAAGACTTGGAACCAATCCAAATGCCCATAAATGATACACTGGATGAAAAAAAAATGTGGCACATATACACCATAGAATACTATGCAGCCACAAAACAGGATGAGTTCATGTTCTTCACAGGGACATGGATAAAGCTGGAAACCATCATTCTCAGCCAACTAACACGGGAACAGAAAACCAAAAACCACATGTTCTTGCTCATAAGTGGGAGTTGAACAATGAGAACACATGGACACAGGGAGGGGAACATCACACACCAGTGCCTCTCAGGAGGTGGGGGCTAGGGGAGGGATAGCACTAGGAGAAATATCTAATGTAGATGATAGGTTGGTGGGTGCAGCAAACCACCATGGCACGTTTATACCTATGTAACAAACCTGCACGTTCTGCCTATGTATCCCAGAACTTAAAGTATAATAATAATAATTTAAAAAAAAAACAGCAAAAAAGAAAGAAAGAGAGAGAGAGGGAGAGGGAGAGAGGGAGGGAGGGAAGGAAGGAAGGGAGGGAGGGAGGGAGGGAGGGAGGGAGGGAGGAATGGAAGGAAGGAAGGAGAAAAAAGAAAAAGAAGAAAGAAAGAAAGAAAGAAGGAAGGAAGGTAGGCAGGCAGGAAGGCAAGAGCATTATGTTTCTGGATTTCCAAAGCTCTGCTTCAGAATGTTCCAGGTTTGTTCCAGGTACTTTATTTAGTGCACATTCTTTGAATTCTCAGACACTGCTAGCTGCCTAAGCATAGGGGTTCTATTAGTAGTGTTTGATAGCACATTACATTTGTATGGAGAAGTACTAAAGTAATCAAGTTTTGGTGGGTAGGGATTCAAGCTACTGAATCTACTCTGTCAACTAGAAAACCTCCTTTTTGTTTTATGTCCTATAGTTCAGCACAAATAATTCATATGTATAAAATGCTAATATTACCAAAAAAATGTGTGTTTTCTGAGGATTAGGTCATTCCAAAGTGGCTGGAGTTTAGACAACAGAAGAGCAAACACCAGAAATGTCTCAAAAGGGAGGTAGGATATAGATCACCATGCATTGCCTTCAATATGTTCAGATTTTATTCTCAAGGTAATGGGACTTTACTGAAGAGTTTTCCTCTACTAAGGGACCTGTTCAAATATGTTTTATTTATTCTATATGGAAGCTATAGGCACACATGTTTTAAAAAACTTACTGTAGGTGCTCACTAAAATTATTTTAGCTATTTCTTGTGGTATTTACTACTAGATTTCATAATAACAAGCTTATACTATTTAATTCCTTGATTTTTAGCACTGTATGTAATGTGACGACTACTTACTGTGGAAGATGAGCCTATTGTTCATTTACCACCACCAACATCACCACACACTAAGGGCACCCCACTGTTCTTTAGCACCTGCATACTCTCCCACCCCTACTGTAGTGGCCATGGAAATCTCTTACTCAGATGGCCGGCTCCAGGAAGCATAGTTGACTGACATTCCATGTTTCCACACCTCTGGATTCGCCACCTGCATTGTGCTAAAATTTTGCATTCCTTAGGCTGCTCTTGGCCAATGACTAAGTATGCCTGTGGTACCAGAAAATAGTTTTGACCTTATAGATTCATTGAATTGACGCTGGGAAAAACTAGCAGTCCTGGATCACACTTTGATAACCACTGACCTATGCTGCATCAAATCTATCACACAGCTGAAATCCAGATATTTGTTTTCAAGCAATCACTCTGACAGAACAAAGGCACAGGAATACCTTGGAGATATTGCAGGTTTGGTGAGAGCTGATTGCTTAACAGTGCCTGGCACCTCCCTCCTCTCTCTCTTTAGCTTCCTCTCCTGCCATGTGATCTCTGCACATGCAGGCTCCTCTGCGCCTTTGGTCATGTTCCATATCAACACAATAAAGCAAATATCACAATGAAGTAGTCCGTGTACATTATTTTGGTTTCCCAATGCATGTAAAAGATAGGTTTATACTATACATTAATCTATTATGTATACAACAACATGTCTAAAAATGTATATACCTTAATTAAAAATATTTTATTGCTAAAAACTGCTAAGGATCATCTGAGCCTTCAATGAATCATAATTTTTTTGCTGGTCCAAGGTCTTGTCTTAATGTTGATGGCTGCTTACTATTCAAGGTAGTGATTGCTTAAAGTCAGGTGGCCATTGTAATTTTTTAAAATTAAAAAACAATGAAGTTTGCAACCCCAATTAACTCTCTTCTTATAAAAGATTTCTCTGTAGCATGCAATGATGTTTCATAGAATTCGACCCATAGAATATTTTTCAAAATGAAAGTAAATGCTTTCTCAAACTATGCTGCAGATTGATAAACTAAGTATATACAACATTCTAAATATTTTGCTGTCATTTCATCATGTTCAATTTCTTCACCAAAAGTAGATTTTATCTCAAGAAACTACTTTCCCTGCTCTCCCATCAGAAGCAACATCTCATCTGTTCAAGTTTTATCATAGATTATAGCAATACAATCACATCTACAAGCTCCACTTCTAATTCTAGTACTTTTGCTATTTCCTCCACATCTGAAGTTAATTTATCCACTGAAGGCTCAAACCTCTCCGAGTCATCCATGAGGGTTGGAATCTACGTCTTCTAAATTCCTGTTAATGTTGATGTTTAATCTCAAATGTTCTTAATGGCATCTAGAAGGGTGAATTATTTACAGAAGGTTTTCAATGTACTTTGCCTCGGTCCATTAGAGGAGTCAACATCTATGGCAGCTGGAGTCTTACAAAATACATTTCATAAATAATAAGATCTGAAAGCTTAAATTACTTCTTAATCCATGGGCTAGAGAATAGATGTTGTGTTTGCAGGCATGAAAGCAACATTAATCTCCGTGGACATCTCCATCATAGATCTTTGGTGATAAGGTGAATAGTCAATAAGTAGTAATATTTTGAAAGAAATCTTATTTCTGAGCCATAGATCACAAACTTGGGTTTAAAATATTTAATACACCATTCTATAAACAGGTGTGCTTTCACCCAGGTTTCACTGTCCTATTTATAGAGCACAGGCAGAGCAGATTTAGCATAATTCTTAAGGACCTGAGGAGTTCCAGAATGATAAATTAGATTCAGCTTCAACTTAAAGTCACCAGCTGCATTAGGCTATAACAAGAGATCCAGCCTGCCTTTTGAAGATTTGAAGCCAGACACTGACTTTCCATTCCTTGCTATGAAAGTCCTATATAGCATCTTCTACCAGTATAACCTTAGTTTGTCTTTACTGAGAGTCTGTTGTTTAGTGTCGCCACCTTCATTGATTATTTTAGCAAGATCCTCTGAATAATGTGCTGCAGCTTTCACATCAGCTCTTCTTACCTTGCCTCATGGAGATGGCTTCTGTCCTTAAACGTCGAGAATCAAACTCTGCTAGCTTCAAACTTTTTCTTCTGCAGCTTCATCGCCTTTTATAGGATTAAAGAGAGTTAGGGCCTTTTTCTAAATTAGACTTTGGCTTGAAGGAATGTTATAGCTAGTTTGATCAATCTAGATGACTTCATATCAGCAATAAGGTTGTTTTGCCTTCTCATCAGTTGTGCATGTACTACGTAGCACTTTTAATTTTCTTCAATAACTTTTGCTTTGCATTCACAAATTGATTAACAGTTTGGTGCCTGAAGCCCAGCTTTTAGCCTATCACAGCTTTCAATATTCCTTCCACACCAAGTTTAATCATTTCTAGGTTTTCATTTAAAGTGAGAGATATGTTACTGTTTTCTGTTTTTGTTTTTTCCACTGGAATACTTAGAGGCCATTTTAGAGTTATTACTTGGCCTAATTTCAGTATTCTTGTCTTTCAGGGAAGAGGGAAGACCAAAAAGAGGGAAAGTGAAATGGGAGTGGTGGGTTGACGGAGCAGTCAGAACACATTCATTCATTGATTAAGTTCACTGTCCTATACGAGTACAGTTCACGGTGTCTGCAAACAATTATAATAATATTAAAGAGCACTGAGTATACTACTGCACACACAGGTCATTATGACAGATTTAATAATAAAAAAAGTTTGATATATTTCAAGAATTACTAAAACATGACACAGAGACATAGTGATCACATGCTGTTAGAAGTATGGTGCCGATAACATTGCTCGATGCAGGATTGACATAGATCTTCAATTTTTAAAAATGCAATATTTGTTGTGGTTCATAATGGCTGACTAGAGACATGAGACATTCATGTTTTCCAGAAAACAAATAACTGAATTATGAATAGACAGTTATGCTACAAATAGAGCATCTAGGAGAGGAACACTAGAGTCCAGCAAAGAAGCCATGGGAAACACCTGAGCACAGAAAAAGATGCATGTCATGGCCAGCGCAGCTGACATTGGCTGGGAGCCTGGAGGGGCTTGCTATTGCAGGTAAAGACTAAATGAGAAAAATTTAGTAGTCCACATCCCCACCATCAATTGTTGCAATCCAAACGACAGGAGAGCTCCTCTATCCACAGAAATCTTGACTACCATTGTCAGTAATCTGGAGACCACGTAAGGGCATTACACCAGACAGGGGATATGTGCCTGGTCACTGACAACCCAGACACCTAAGTGGTTTGATCAGGGCATCATTGGGAGAGCATTGCCATAATGGGACTGCATTGTGCCCTGTGGAGCCACAGCCCTCATATCTCCAAGTTCTGGGAGCTCCAACATATATCCCCCAGTGTAAACTCAGGAAGCTACAGTGGCACAGCACTGGCTGAACCCAAAGGTATTACAGGATTCTCAAGACTGTAGCCAATAGGGAGTACCACTCCCTGAGAATAGGACAGTGCAGCACACCAAAAAGTGATCAAAGCACATGCTTTCCAGAGCCCAAGAGCTCTAGTGCTGTGAAAAGAGACACTTTTCCCAGCAGTGGCACGAAATTTTGCTTGGACTGGCAGGCAAACTGCATGATCCCCTGTCCCACTTTGCACTCTGCCACAGCAGTTGCTACCACTAGAAACCCAGGTTGGTGAGTCTGAGAGTTGACAATCGGAGGCTGGGGTCAATGACTCCACCTTAACCATCACAGTGACTTCTGTGCTCAGTCTCCTGCATAGAGAGAAGTACCCGCTTTTGTTCTCTGCACATCTCTGCAGCCACAGCTGTTGCTGCTGCTACCAAGCACTGGGGTGAATGAGCAAAACTGCTGCCTGCCTGGGGCTGTGAGTAGTGACCATCCACCCACTGGTAACATGACCTCTGTGCTTGGGCTCACTCACAAATGATGGGTCATTCTATACCTTTACATGGTGCTGTCATGTTTCTGCTGGCGAGAGTGGGCAAGCATGAGAACTACTTGTCCAGGGCTTTGGGTGTTGAATCTGCATTGCAACAACTACTAAAACCAGCACATACTGTGCATTACCCACTCTATCGTCCTGTAACTACTACTGCTGTTGTCCACATCAAACCAGCTGCCTAGGGAACAGGGAAGCTTTTCATTCACCCAGCCCACTGCTGCCACAACCAGCATTTGAGAAAGTCTCTTTGAGATTCAAGAACTGGCTTGGCTGGTGCTGCTAACATTGGTAACAGGGTATACTGTCCTGAGTCCCAGGAACAGGCATACTCAAACCCTCCATTGCTACCACTAAGGCCTGAAGACTGGCCCACCTGGTATCCCCATCCCCAGGAAAACTTTTTACCATAGCCTCCATTAATATCCATAGCATAGACCACTTAAGAAATCACAGATACCATTGAGGTTGTTTACAGTTGAAGAACTCATACACAGACTACACAACTGCACACTCCTAGAATCAAAGACAAAGTGGACTGCTCAACTGACAATATTGGTACATTTTTGGGAAAATGTCCTTTCCTATGAAAGCAAATTCAAAAAATTGGAGGAAGCAACTATTACACCATACATGCAGATAACAATGTAAGGATAGATAAAGCAAGAAAAACAAGAAAATATGACACTAGGAAAGGAATACAATAGTTCCCCAGTAATATATCTGAATAAAAACATTGTCAAAATTCCAGAAAAAAAAACACTCAAAATTATGGTACTAAATAAGCTCAGTAAGATATAACATAAATCCTTAAAACAAAGGAATTAGAAAAACAATTCATAATATAGATGAGAAATTTACCAAAAAAGAAAATGTTATTTAAATGAACCAAACAGAAATTCTAGGACTGAATAAGTCCTTGAATAAAGAACAAAATACACTCAAAAATCTTCAAAAATAAGCTAAATGAAGCAGAAGAAAGAATCTCATAACTTGAGCAAAGATCTTTTGAAATAACCCAGTGAGACACAAATCGTGAAAAAATTAATTAATTAATTAACAAAGCCTTCCTGATATATGAGACACCATAATGCCACAAAATATATGACTTATTAATATCTTCAAAGGTAGAAAGGTAGGAAGAAAAAGTGATGGTTTTCAAAAACATATTTAATGAAATAATAGATAAAAACTTTACATGTGTAGCAAGAGATGAAGACATTGAGATACAATAGGCCCAGTGATACCCAAACAGCTACAATGCAAAAAGGTATTTTTCATGGAATGTTACAGTCTAACTGTCTGAAGTCAATGACAAGGAGAAAATTCTAAAAATAGCAAGAGAAAAACAATTAGTCACCTATAAAGCAGTGCCAATCAGACTAACAGCAGACTTCTTAGCAGAAACCTGACAGGCCATGAGAAAATGGGATGATATATTCAAATTTACAAATGCAAAAAATCTGCCACCAAAGGATACTATATTTAGAAAAATTATCCTTCATAGGTGAAGGTGAAATAAAGACTTTCCCAGACATGCAAATCCCAAGGAAATTTATCATCACTAGGTTGACCTGTCAAAAAATATTTAAAGGAGTTTAATTCTAAAAGCAAAAGATGATGATTGCTATCAAGAACATGTTAGTATAAAATTCACTAGTAAACACACAAATTAGGAAGAGAAAAGACTCAAATGTTACCACCCCAGAACACCAATGAACCGCAAGGGCAAACAATAAGAGAATAAGAAAAGAAAAAAAATATATGAAACAACTAGAAAATGATTATCAGTATGATATGAAAAAAATCTCACATATCAATAATATCCTTGAAGGTTAAATTCTCCACCTAAAAGATACAGACTAACTGAATGGGTAACAAAATAATCCAACAATATGCTGCTTACAAGAAATGCGCCTTACCTGTAAAGACACATAAAGACTAAAAATAAAGAGATGGAAAAAGATATTCCATGCAAATGGAAACCAAAAGTGGACAGGAATAGCTATATTTATATCAGATATAGCAGACTGTAAGTCAAAAACAGTGAAAAAAAAGGCAAAGAAGTTAATGATAAAAAGGGATTAGTCCAGTAAAAGGACGTAATAATTCAATTTTTAGTCTCTATTTTGTTTAGATCTCCTTGAATTATTATTTATTTTATTCTGTTAATTTGGGGTTTGCTTTATTCTTGTTTTCTAGTTCTTTGAGAGGCATTGTTAGATTACATACTTGAAATTACCTTTTTTATGTGTATTTTTGCTATATCCCGCAAGTTTTGGTATAAAAATTTGTTGTGTTTCAATTTTCATTTATGTAAATTTTTTATAAATTTTTATCTTAATTTATTTATTGACTCAATAATCTCTTTCAAGAGCATGTTGTTTTATTTGTATGTATTTGTATAGTGTTCAAAATTCTTCTTGTTATTTATTTCTATTTGTATTTATATATATGCAGCAGTATTGGAACATCCAGATTTAAAAACTAAATATTACTAGATCTAAAAATGAAAGACTCCAATACAATAATAATAGGTGACTTTAATACCTTACTGTCAGCATTTGATCCATCATCTACACAGAAAATTAACACCGAAACATTGGAGGTAAATTGGACTTTAGGGAAAATGTATCTAACAGACATTTGCAGAATGTTTTATCCAACAACTGCAGAATGCACATTTTTCTAATGAGCACATGAAACATTTTTCAAGATAGATCATATGTCATGCCACAAAATGAGTCTCAACAAATATAAAAAATCAAAACTATATCAAGTGTCTTCTTATTCCACAATGGACTAATACTAGAACTCAATAACAAGAACTTTGGAAATTATACAAATACATATAAATTAAATGACATCCTCCTGAAAAAGACCACTGGGGCAATGAAGAAATTAAAATGGAAATTTAAAAATATATATTTAACTAAATGAAAATGAAAATACAACCTACCAAATTTAGCAAAAGCAGTGCTAAAATGTTTATAACAATAAACAAATGAAAAAGGACAAATTTCAAATAATCAATCTAATCATGCATCTCAAGGAACTAGAAAAGCAAGAACAAATCAAATCCCAAATTGACAGAAGAAATAACAAGATCAGAGGAAACCCAAACAAAATACAGACTAAAGATATACAAATGATTAATGAAAAATTGGTTCTTTGAAAAGATAAACAAAATTGACAAACTGCTAACAATACTAATCAAGCATATCCAAGTAACAAAATCAACAATGAAAAAGTGGACATTACAACTAATACCACAAAAATATGAGAGAATGTCAGAGTCTATTACAAACAACTATACACTGACAAAGCAAAAAACTGAGAGGAAATGAATAAATTCCTTGAAACAAACAATCTACCAAGATTGGATCGGGAAAAAAAAAAAAAAAAAACGTGAACAGACCAATAAGGACCAGTGAAATTAAATTAGTAACAGAAAGTCTCCCCTCTCCCCAGAAAAGTCCAGGATTAGATGAGTTCACTATTGAATTTTACCAAACATATAAAGAAAAACTAATAATACCAATTCTACTCAAACTCTTCCTAAAAATTGAAGAGGAGGATATTCTCTCTAACTTATTCTATGAGACCATTATTACCCTGATACTAAAAGCAAATCAGGACACCACAAAAAAGAAAACCACAGGCTAATATCTCTGATGAACGGAAATGTAAAAATACTCAACAAATACTAGCAAACTGAATCAAACTGCACATCAATAAAAAGTACATCATGATGAAGTGGGATTTGTTTCACAGATGCAAGTGTGGTTCAACACACACAAATCAATAAACATGATACATTACATCAACAGAATGAAAAAACAAAACCATATGTTCCTCTTAGTAGACAAAAAGAAAAACATTTGACAAAATACAACAATCTTTTATGGTAAACTCTCTCAACTAAACAAAGAATAACCATACTTCAAAATAATAAAGGACATAGATGACAGCTACAGGTAACATATTGCATTAGGGTAAAGTTGAAAGCAATTCCTCTAACAACTGGACCAAGAGAAGACTACCCACTTTTACCACTGCTATTTAACATAGTACTGGAAGTGCTAGCTAGAAGAAATCAGGAAAAAAAGAAAGAAAGAAAAGAAAAGAAAAAAGAAATGCAAGGCTTTTAGGGCTCTTTATTCATTTTAGAATTGTTTTTTCTGATTCTGTGAAAAATGATGTTGATATTTTTATAGAAATTGCATCGGATCTGTAGATTGCTTTGGGCAGTATGGTCATTTTCACAGTATTAATTCTTTCAGTCCATGAGCATGTGATGCATTTCCATTTGTATCATCTATGATTACTTTCAGCAGTGTTTTTAGTTGTCCTTGTACAGAGCTTTCACATCTTTGGTTAAAAATTTTCCTAAATGTCTTTTGCAACTACTGTGAAAGTGAGGGACTTCTCTTCCCGGGTCCATGAGGGGCATGGTTTCAAAGGCAGGAGTTTTCCGGCTCCACACTTCCATCCGGGAACCAGAGGGGTTTCAAGTGTAAAGTTCTTTGTCTAGGTTTCCCATGCATGGGCTAGGTGGAGAAAACCAGGTGAGCTCCTTTGTCTCAAAATGCCCACTGAAAGCTCTGGGAGGAGGGGGCTCTGTAACTCAGAGTTGTGGACCAAGCAGCCAATTCGGTATCAGCGTCAAAGATCAATCACTCCAGAGGAAGTTTGAAATAACTCCTCTCGTTAGACGAGAACATGAATGGGGAAGGAATAACTCAAGGGTTAAAATTCAGCTGCTCCTTATGTGAATGGATTCCTTCTCTGGGTCCCCTCCCATGATGGCGTGGGAGCTGTCTTTTTTCTCTCTCTCTCCCTGTCTAATAAATTGCTTTTCCACAAAACTCTTTGGGTCCATGATATTTATTCCAACAGCAACCTCGCTGTGCCTCCAGAGCCCCTTTCCCCATTCTTCAGGTTTAGCAAGGCTAAGAACCTCTTCAGAACAGGGAGCTTGGGACATTGATGCTCCCCCAGTTGCATCTAAAGGAAACTAGTTCTTAATTGAGCCTAAGCAAAAAGAACAATTCTGGAGGCAATCACATTTCCTGACTTCAAATTATGCCACATGGCTATAGTTACCAAAACAGCATGGTACTCATATAAAAGTAGACACATAGACTAATGGAAGAGAATAGAGAATTCAGAAATAAAGCCAAATAGTTAAACCAATTAATCTTCAACAAATCATTCAAAAACATAAATTGAAGAAAGGACACCCTATTTAATAAATGTTGCTGAGAAAACTACATAGTCACATGTAGAAAAATGAAACTGTATCCCTATCTCTCACCTTTTACAGAAATCAGTATAAGATGGATCAATGACTTAAATCTATAATCCAAAACCATATAAATTCTGGATGATTACTTAGGAAGAACTCTTCTAGACATTGGCCTAGGCAAAGAATTTATGATTCAGACTCCAAAAGCAAGTGCAATAAAAATAAATAAGTGGCACCTAATTAAACTAAAAAGCTTCTGCACAAAGCAAAAATCAGTAGAGTGAATGGACAACCAACAAAGTGGGAGAAAATCTTTGAAAACTATGCATTCAAAAAGGACTAATATCCAGAACCCATAAGGAACTCAAACAAATCATCATGAAAAAAAGTACTCCCATCAAAAAGTGGGCAGATTACATACATAGACATTTTTCAAAAAATATATACAAATGACCAACAAACATATAAAAAAAGCTCAACATCACTAATTATTATGGAATGAATATTAAAACCACAATAAGACACCACGTTACCCCGGCCAGAATGGGTATTGTTTAAAAAGTCAAAAACAATAGATGTTGGCATGGATGGAAGGAAAAGGGAATGCTTATACACTGCTGATGAGAATGTAAATTACGACAACCTTCATGGAAAACAGTATGGAAATTTCTCAAAAAACTAAAAGTAGATATACCATTCTATCCAGCAATCCGCCTATTGGGTATCTACCCAAAGAAAAAGAAGTCATCATATCCAAAAGACATCTGTACTTTATGTTTATTGCAGCATAATTAACAATTGCAAAGATATGGAATGAACCTAAGTGCTCATCAACAAATGTGTGGATTAAAAAAATGTGGTGTATATCTACCATGGAATACTACTCAACAATAAAAAAGAATGAAATAATGGTTTTTTTTTTGGCAGCAACTTAGATGCAGCTGGAAGTCATTACTCTATGTGAAGTAACTCAGAAATGGAAAATCAAATACTGTATGTTCTCACTTACAAGTGGAAACTAAGCTATGGGTCTGTGAAGGCAGGCAGATTGGTATAATGGACTATGGAGACTCAGAAGGGTGAGTCAGAAAGGGTGAGTAATAAAAAATGACATATTGGATACAATATGCACTAATTGGGTGATAGGTGCACTAAAATCTCAGACTTCACCATGATACAATTCATCACTGTAACCAAAAGCCACTTGTATCCCCAAAGCTATTGAAATAATAAAATTAGAAAATTTAAAAATAAAAAAAGTAAATATATGGCTCGTTTCTATGTGCCAAAAAAAAAAAAAAATCCAAATTGGGAAAAAATGAAATAAAATTCTCTCTTTAAAAACAACATGATAGTATGTCTACACAAATGAAAAGACTCTGCCAAGAAACTTTTAGAAGTGATAAACACAATGAAATTTTAGGATGCAAAATTAACACTAAAACTCAGGAGCATTTATATATAGCAATAATTAAATATCCAAGAAAGAAATCAAGAAGGAAATTCCATTTACAATGCTAAAGAAAATGAAGTACCTAGGAATACATTTAACAATGGAGGTGGTGGTTCTCTATAAGGAAAACTACAAAATGCTGATGAAAGGAGTTAAAGAGGATATAAAGAAATTTATAAACATCCCATGTTCATGTGTCAAAATTGATATCATTAAAACGACCATACTACCTAAAGCAATCCACAGATTCAAAACAATCCATATCAAAATACTAAACTCATTTTTTCATGGAAATGGAAAAAATCCTAAAATTTACATGGAACTCAAAAAAAACCAGAATAGTCAAGCAATCCTAAGCATAAAGAACAAAATTGGAGGCATCACAATACTTGACTTTAAAACATATTACAAAAATATAGTAACCAAAACAGCATGATATTGGTATAAAAATGGATACAGACCAGTGAAACAGAATAGAAAACAGAGAAATAAATCCACATATTTACAGCCAAATGATCTTTGACAAAGCTGCCAAGAACATACTTGGGGAAGGAACACTTTCTTTCACAAATGGTGCTAGAAAAACTGGATAACCAGATGCTGAAGAATGAAACTGGACTCTGTCTCTCATCATATACAAAAGTAATCTCAAAATGGACTAAAGATTTAAATGTAAAACTCAAAACTATAGCAGTAGAAAACATAAGGAAAACCCTTCAGGAATTGGTCTAGGCAAAGTTTTTATAACTAAGACCTGAAAAGGACAGACAACAAAAATAAAAATAAATGGGACTATATTACACTAAAAAAGCTTTGGTTGAGTAGAATAAATTATGGACAGAGTGAGGAGACAACCTGTTAAATAGAAAATATTCTCAAATTACTTATCCGATAAGGGACTCAACAACTAAACAATAAAAAACAAATAAATAATTAAAATGGCAATGTGTCATGCATAGACATTTCTCAAAAGAAGACATAAAAATGGCCAACAGACATATGAAAAATACTTAACGTCATTAATCACGATGGAAATGCAAATCAACATCCCAACAAAGTATCATCTAAGAGCAGTTAGAATGACTGTTACTAAAAAGACATAAAAATAACAGATGCTGGTGAGGATGTGGAGTAAAGGAAACTCTTACACACTCTTGGTGTGACTAAATTAGTACAACCACTGTGGAAAACAGTATAAAGATTTCTCAAAAAGTTAAAAAGAGAGCTATGATATGACCCAACATTCTCAGTACTGGGTATCTATTCAAAGGAATGGAAACCAACATATCAAAGAGATACCTGCACTCACAGGTTTATGATAGCACTTCTCACAATAAATAGTAAAGGTATGAAACCAACCTTAGTGTTTACCAATACTATTTGGCCATAAACAAGAATGAAGCCTTGTCATTTTCAGCAGCATGAATTGAACTGAAGGTCATTATGTTAAGGGAAATAAAGCAGACACAGAATGACAAATACTGCATGTTTTCACTCATATGTGGGAGGTAAAAAACAACCTCATGACACAGAGAATTGAGTGATACTTACCAGAGACTGGGACGGGTTACTAGAGGAAAGGGTAGATGAAGAGAGGTTAGCTATGGCAGGTTAGGATAACTATAGTTAGCAACAATATTACCTGTATTTTAAAGTAACCAGAAGAGATGACTTCAAAAAATACCAACCCAAAATGATAAACACTAAAGGTGATAGATATTCCAAGTACCGTGACTTGATCATTACACCTTCTGTACATGTAACAAACACTCACATGCAGCTCATAAATATGTAGCATACTACATATAAATAAAAAATTCAAAAATGCAAATCTGTGAAGTACGATAAAATGAAGTGCACTGAAACTAGGTATTCTTGCAATAGTTTGGGGTGGAAAAATTAATGACAGAGAGACAAGTTAGAAGGCTTAAAAAAAAAATACCGGGAAGAAGAAAAGGTAAAACTATGGCAGTGATAGTGAAGGTAGACAGAGGCGAAAATAATAATAGATATTTGGAAGTGTGATTGATAAGAACTGATAACTTACTAAATACAGAGAAAGAGATGAAATAGTCAAAGATGACTCACAGGTTTTTGCATCAAAGAGGAATAAATTGCATTGTGATGATTCCTTAAAGGCATTTTTCTCTCACTGAATGTAAACAACTTGTTAACAGGAATGTGATATTTTTTATCTGTTACTTTCCTTATCTGTGAAACAGTAAGTATTATCTACTCTGTAGGATAGCTATGAGGGTCAAATAAAAAATTCGAAAGTAAAGCATTTCCTTTATGGTTCAATAACATTTAGCAATAATTGTTATTATTATCCACTTCTCTGCCTTTTCCAATATTTAGGTCTGAGGAAGACTGGTTACTTTTCAGGACCAGATCTCCTGTGTTGCAAAATTCTAGGAACATCAGTTACATCACAGTGTATAGGAGCAGCACGTGCCCTTGTAGTTGTTCAATGCCATAGTATGAGCAGCCGAATGCAGTGAACCTGCATAGGTCATCTCATACCATGCATCTGGCTTCAGGGCAGCAGCAGTTGCTGAGCAGGCTCCCATTGTTCTGCCCCGAGTGACTTTAGTTATATAAAATTTATTCCTGAACCCTAACACCTGGGGAGAAAATTCCTTACATATTTTTAATGTAGGCATATTTTCTTGGTACCAAAAGGCAATTTTGCAACAAAATGAACACTACTACTTCTCCACAAAGTACGTTATATCTGACTGGGTACTATGATTAATAAGGCATAGCACTGAAATATATCGAGTGAATAAAAGAAGAGCCTTATTGAGTAAAATCTTGGTAAGAAAAATGAGTAATATTATCACATAGGCTTAAAATCTGATAAGAATAGACAATGAGCTGGTGTCTTCTACATTATTTACTGATAGTAAATTTATGGAGACATTAATTCAGATGGCTGGAGCAAGATGGGAAACTCCAATTCCAAGAACCTTATCAAAATCTCTTTGCTTGATTATATCCACCATTTCAGACAATATCTAGTGTCATCCATGCAGAACCTGTGAGTGAGGATGTCTTTTTAAAAAATTCCAATAATTCAATGATGGAATAGGCTTCCATGCATAGCTGCAAACTCCTTACACCTGGAAATATTCAAAGATTATATGTTTACATTTCAGGGATGCTATAATGATGATTCATGAATTTTAGAGTGGAATGGAGATATCCTCTAGGTTACCTTCCTAATCCAGAATTTTATTCTTTAGTTAGTGAAAGTTAAATATGAAAAATGATTAACATGTCGTTTCTACCTGAATTTTCTACCTTTGTAATTTTATCTGTTTTCTAGGCTTTAAATGCTTTATAGCTGCTAGTGATTCCCAGATCTGTAAGTCTAAACCTTATCTACTCTCAGAACTCTAGGCTCTAAGACCCATTTTCCTATTTTACATTTCTCCTGGAATGCGTACTATATACCTTACACTTAATACAGCTAGAATAAAACTATTGATTTTAACCCTCTTCTAATGCTCCTTTATGTGAATTATAAAAATGTTTTTAAATTACAATTATTATAATTATAAGAAAAGTATAATGTGCACATAGTATTAAAATAGGACACTTTTCTGCAATCTGTAAAAAGTGTCCAAAGCAAATATCAAAATACACAATGCCTAAGTTGAGAATGATGCTTCTCTAGGGATGTGCAGGGGCTAAACTAAATAACCAAAGTAGCAGGCCTTTTACTGCCGTCAGTTTCTCTTTCTGTCTTCCCCATCTCAATAAATGCAACTAGGTTTCAATCTATTAGTCAAAAAAAAAAAAAAAATCCTTGATTCCTTTTTTTCTTACTCTCCATATCCAGTTTATCTGTAAATTCTGTTAATTCTACTCCAAAATATATACTAAAATTCTAGTTGCTTTCCTCCATGTCTATTACCTCTCTAGTCTAAGCCATTATTACATCTCGCTTTACCATATCTTCTTAAATAGTCTCTTTGCTTCTTCTCCTATAAGCCACTCTCCACAGAGCATCAAGAAATAAATTTAAAACAAAATAATCGTAAGTCAGATCATTTCATGCCCAAGCTTACCAGGCCTGTGTCCAAAAGAAAAACTTTTCTTCTACCATCTTCGTTTTATACTTTGGAGCCTGCAAAGTAAACTGACAAAAGACAGATCAGCAAGAGAAAAGACAGTCTCAATCATGTACTATGTATGAAAGTTCACAGAAAAATGTGACTCAAGGAGGCATTTAGACTTCGGGGATTTTTATAACATCTTAATAGGAAAATTGGAAGGAGAGAAGGGTATTTACAGAAAAATAAATGACTTTTTCTTAATTGGTGAAATGAGGAAGGTATAGTGCACTTCTGGAAAAACAAATAATTTTTAGGAAAAACAAATGAGTTTTAGGAGTATAGATGGAAAAAAATGACAGTTTTATGATGTCTGTTTGGGTGTGATGGAAAGAATTCTCATTGCTCTGGTGATGAGTCAATCTTCCTCGGTTGCTCCAAGGGAGGAGATTTATGACAATTGGGTTCTTTTGCATTCTTTTGGGA
The DNA here is from genome assembly GCF_030222135.1 of Aotus nancymaae. NCBI lineage: Eukaryota > Metazoa > Chordata > Mammalia > Primates > Aotidae > Aotus > Aotus nancymaae. The sequence continues at coordinate 56,385,109 of NW_026988415.1, read as the reverse complement.
GGCTCTGCTTTTTGGCAGATCAAAACTTTATGCATTCACCTTTCTTAAGCTCAAAATAATTTTATGCTACATTGGTCTGTTTTGGACCTCTTTGCCTGCTACATCATAATCTCCAGGGGGAGACATTCATAGAAATATTAGGTGAATTGTGTTCCTGGGAATTGTGTAACACAATGGCCATGTAAATCCTTTGTTTTATTTCCTTTATTATGAAATAAAAACCAAATTACATACCTTGGCCCCATGATCTGGCCTCTGCCTTCTTCTTCAACTTGACCACTTTTCCACTAACTCCTTTGCTTCAGAAATACCAATCCTTTAAAATATATATATGTATATTATATAATATATATTATATTAATGTATATTATATAATATATATTATATTAATGTATATTTATAATTCATAAATATATAAACATATATTTATACATTTATATTCATATATATTTATATATTATATTATATATTTTATCATATAATAATATATAATATATAATATTACAATATTATATATTATATTATATATAACATATATGGCTGAGGCCAGATCATATATAATAATATATAATACATCATATTCTACATCATATATTAATTATATATTAATATGTATTGGATATTAATATATTTATTTTGTTTTATATATAGTATCTAAGTTCCCATGTACTCTTTGGACTACCTGCTCCCACTTTCTGAACTGTCTTCTCCCTGATGTTGCACTGCTGGACCTTAGTATCATTTAGATTTTAGATATATATCACCTCCTCAAATGGTCCTTCAGTAACTCTTAGGGTTCCAATCACTCCATTGTATTATTTATCATCATTTTTTACACATAATTTGTTTATGTCTAATTTTTAATATTTAGTTCTTATTTATTTTTCACTGCTTGATCTCTTGTACAAATGTCAGCTACTGAAAACCAATCACCAGCACCTAGAACAGTACCTGATACACAGTAGGAACAGCATAGCTATTTAGACAACAAAAAGAAAATACAATTAAGTTCATTTATTAGAGTCTAATATTCAATTAATAGCTTGTTGAAATTCCTCTCTTTTTGTCATTTCATCTAATGTCTTCTTTCTCCTGCCTTTTTTTTTTAACTATTCTTATATATATTTTTTCCCTCCAACTTTCTGTTACTATTTCCTATTGTCTCTTTCACTTCTGTATCTTACCTTTCCCTTTCTCTTGCTCTCTACTTTTAACTAGTAATGCCTGTATTATATTTTTAATATATATTGGTCTCTTTCAATAAAGTTTAGCATGAGACTAGAATTCAGGGCTTTCTGTGCTTAAAACACTGCTTCTACAGATTTGGGAGATGTAATGATGAATAAAATACAAGCCTTGCCCTTAGTAGTTAGCATTTAATACAAGAGGCAATCTATAAATACAGTAAGTGAGCTTTAAAAAGAAAAATGGTGTGGAAAAATTGCTGAGTGTAGACTGAATGTAACTAACTTACGAAAGCTGAAACGTTGTTAAAAGTCTGCTTTTTAAAATATTTTATATTGTTGATATGGTTGCTCTCCGGGGATGATATAGCAAATTGAGTGAAAGAGAAATAGGAGGTGGGACTCCATTCTGGACCAGACTGAGAAACAGGGAAGAATTCGAAGCACCTCTCCATAAGACACGTCCACCAGCATTGTGAGAGTTTACAGGTTCCCTGGCAACAACCCAGAAGTTGCCACTCTTTTTCTAGACATTTCTGAATAAGCTACCCCTTAATTTTCATGTAATTAAAATGAGTATACAAGCTGCTACAGAACTGCCCTGAGCTGCTACTCTAAACTGCCTGTGAGGTAGTCCTGCTCTGCAGCAGCAGTCAAGGAGCCCTAACGCTGTTGTTTCAATAAAGCTGTTTCCTTCTATCACCAGCTCACCCTCGAATTCCTTCTTGGGAGAAACCAAGGACCAATTATTTTAAAGAGATCTTTCCAGAATACACCACCATTTCTTTAAGATCTGAAGACAAACATGGTGATTTGATAGTAAAAATTTTTTTTTGCTGAGATCATGAGTTATGTGCATATTTGGTTGTGATGATGCCTGGGCAATCCTTACATTATGGCTTTTCCCTTTTTGTTATTTTACAACCAAAGATTTTGAGAAAAACTAAGAAAATTGTTTCTTTGAACTTAGCTTTGCTATGTATCTTTACTACATGGGTTGAGGTAGAATCATGCAGTAAAGTAATAATGTGTTTCCCAAAATAGAAAATTCATCATTAATTTTATAATTACTAGAGCAGGTATTTCTTTGAAGAAGTTGACCTACCAATTACACATTAAGTATTTTGGTTGCATAATCATTATTTTTCTTTATACTTTTTGATTTTCTTCTTTGCTTTTCATAAAAAAAGCAGCTGTGGTGTGTGGCTAATTTTTCTATGAGCAAAAAGAAAATGTCTCCAGTTCAATAGGTGTTTAATGTTAGATATGATTTTTTTATTTTAAATTTTAAAATGGTTTTACACATTTAGATAATTAGGCAGGGAAGATATGACAACTTTCTGAATTTAACCTCATTCTTGAATATAAGATAACATTTATTTTATTCAGTGTTTGATGTCTACCCTACTACAAACACTGTCAGTCTAGATTGAGCGCTGAAGGAAAATACAAACCCTTTTTTGCATGCAGATCTATTTAAAGGCCTCCTGGAGATAAAGCTGTTTTAGTCTTTTTTAGATGATACCATCTTGTCACAATGACAAAGCAAACCAGAAACTGCAAACTTAGAGTTTTATTTTTATTTATTTTAAAAACACAGCTATGACCCTGATGTCTTCAATCATCTGTTCCTAATGTAATTTTTAAAATTAAATGTTAATATAAATGAAATAGCTAAAAATTGGCATTACCCAAACAAAGGAAACAGTTAAATGACTTGTTTCTGTAGAATAAATAATTTACTTTACCTTGAACTGCAAATTAGAAAAAAATTAAATATTATACATATTTTTTGAATATTAGATATATCTAAATATAAAAGTTCGGAGATTTTATTGTTTTTCATAAATAACCGTTTCATGCACATGTGGAGTAGGCATTCACCTAAATGGAACAGATAAAGGAACTCCACACAAGCACAGTCACATATCACTTGATAATGGGGATACTTTCTGGAAAATGTGTTATTAGACAATTTTCTCATTGTGTGAACATTATAGAGTATATTTATATAAACTTAGATGGTAGAGCTTATTACACCTCTAGGATATATGGTATAGCCTAAGGCTCCTAGGCCATAAACATATACAGCATGCTACTGTACTAAATACTGTAGATCATGGTAGCACAGTGGCATGTATTTGTATCTAAATATAGAATGGGTACAGTCATTAGTCTGATAATTTCTCCGCTCTAAATAAAAGTAGGTACACTGTCTCTAGAAAGTCATTATCTAAATTACATTGTTATCTGGCAGGTTATGATTTCTTTGTCATTACTCTAGGACGTTAACATGAGCTGGATTTTTGTTTTATTTTATTTTAACCTAGAGTAAGGCATTCTTACCACTGCAGGATCAAAAAGACTCGCTTGGAGAGGAAAACAATAGTAGATGGAAATTTAAGTGAGGGTCATAAGAAGTTTTCAAATTAAAATTTAGTGTCCAGAATATGGCATTGGGGAAGGTAGCACATCTCCGTAGTAAAGACAGCTTCTGATGTTCCTTGTCTCCCTTAAAGCAGAAAAAAACTCATGTAACCAGGTATGAGAATGAAGGTCAAAAGTGAGAAAGGACAATATCAAATCCTACATAAATCAGTCTCTTAGAATGTTGACTTGAGTGAACATCGACTTGAGATAATGTTTAAGAAAAAGCAGAAAAAATGGATATGTATAAGAACTAGAATATGGTGGTAGGCGGAATGGCATCAAAAGGGCAAACTTTCCTAATTTCCTTAAGTCTGTTCTGCATTCACAGTTTATAGGTGTAAGAGATCGGTCACAGTAGTGGGAGAAACTATAGGGAAAGGAACAGGCCTTCTGAAAGGTCAGAAAGCTATGCAAAGCTTTGAGGAAGAATAGCTGAAGGCAGCTATTCTCTAACCCTGTGGCAGATGAAGGGGTAGGTACAAGGAAGAGTAGGGGAATTTATCTTAAACAGGCTTGTTTACTTATATTGACTAGGAACTGTGTGATGTTCCATGAAAGGGGAACGATAAATGTTAATTACCTGCAGACTATGTTTGCTCCAGGAACTGTGTGATGTTCCATGAAAGGGGAACGATAAATGTTAATTTCCTGCAGACTATGTTTGCTCCAGGCTTTCAGCATTATGTCTGTACTGAATAAAACCAAGCAGCTCCAGTTTCTTGGGGCGGCTGCACTTTGGGCACTTGAGCTGGGTAGTCCCCTAGCTGCTCTTACACTGCATACCTGTGTCTGAGTACTCACTTCATCTGTCGTTGGGCCAGGGTCTGCGGGACAGACCCAGCATATAAGTGAATGATCAGGATATGCTGATTTCAACCTTCCTGAGGGCAGAAGCTGTAGTGTACGTCTATAGAATCTTCCATAAAACCGTGAATTGTGCTAGGCATAATAATGGCTTATTAATTAATTGTACAAAATAACTTTATACTCAGGAGACCCATCAGTATGTTTGTAGGGCACAAATACATGTTCCTCTCTTTTTTCATTTTACTTAATAGACTATTTTAAGAACAGCTTTAGATTTATAGAAAAATGGGGCAGAAAGTATCTGTATACCTCCCCATTGCCTGACTTGCACCATTCTATTATTAATATCTTACATTACTATGGCACATTTTTATAATTAATGAATTGATACATTATTATTAACTAAATTCAATATTTTATTCAGATTTCCTCAGTGTTTACCTAATGGCCTTTTTGTACTTCAAGATTCCATTCGGGGTCCCACATTACCTTTGACTGTCATGTTTCCTCAGGTTACTCTTGGCTTTAAGGTTGTCTCAGACTTTACTTTTTATCACTTTGACAGGAGTACTGGTGACAGACTCTCTTCTTGACAAAACATCAGTCATGCTCTTCTCAGCTTTCTTTTGGACCTTGGCCCCCATCCTGGCCAGGCCTCCATAGCCTAGTTTTAGCAAGAATACTGCTAAGTTGCTTTGGAAAGGATTTCCCACTGTTGATATTTATCACACTGCTCTGCCTTCAGCAATAATATTAAATTGGTTTAGAAAAAGTATCTTTTCCCTATTGTCTTTTGTGGTAATTTTTTGTCCTTTGACCCCTTAACTGTTCACTGGCTATAACTTCCCAGATATCTGTGCTGTATGCACAGCTAAAATCAATCTCTCTCCCTTATCGTGATGATCTTATAACACCTATTGCAATAGTCCTGAATAAATTCTTCCTTATGGTTTTAAAAGATGCGGTAGTTAACTTTATATGTTAATTTAATTGGACTAAGAGATGCCAGATAACTGGTAAACATTATTTCTGGCTATGTCTATAAGGGTATTTCTGGAAGAGATTATCATTTCAATCAGTACACTATGTAAAAAAAATTACCCTCACCAATGTGAGCTGGCCTCATTCAATTCAATGAGATCCTACAAAGAACAAAAAATGCACATAGGTAAAATTTACTGTTCAGCAGCTGGAATATTCATCTTCGGTATCCAGCTTCTTTTGCCTATGGATATCAGTGCCCTGGTTCTCAGGCATTCCCATTCAGACTGAAAATACTTACATTATGAGCTCCCTTCATTTTCAGGCCTTTGGACCTGAATTGAGAATATAGCACTGGCTTTCCTAGGCCTCTAGCCTACAGATGGCTGATCACAGGACTTCTTATTCCCCATAAACACATGACCCAATCTTTCAGAATAAATCTCTTTCTACAAATCTCTCTTTGTATCCTATTCGTTCTGCTTCTCTAGAGATCTATGACTAATACAAATATTTGCACATATTTTTCTTTACCACTGGTCAAGATGTTCCCTATTAGAATTTGCCTGATGTTTTCTTCCCCATGATTTTATTCTCATGATTAGATTGATGATATGGGTTTAGGAGAGGAAAATCAGAGACAAAGTGGAATTCTAATCATATTATATCTAGGTATATACTTGATTTATGATTAATTATGTTGATATTGATTACTAGCTGAAGTGGTAATATTAAGATTGCTCCACTTTAAAATTAATTTTATTTTATTAAGATATAGTATACTCTAGAGGAAAGTCACTATATGCTGTCCACATTTAAGGAATGGGAAGTTATCTTCTACTTCCTTTAGAGAGGAGTATTTACATAAATTATCTGGATTCCAAGATGGAAGATTTCCCTCTTTCCCACAATTTTAATTTATTCAATAATTCATTTATTTATTTCTGTATGAATTCTTAGATATTTATTTTAGACTTTGTATCATTCTCTGGCACTACATTTGTTATTTTATTGATCAATTTGTGCCAGGTTTGGCCACTTAGAGCTTTTTCATTTGACTTCTGTATCCCTCTGATATAACTCCATCAATGTTATTTTGTTTTTGAACACACACATATTTTCTGGCACTACTCGAATCTTCATGCTCATCTTCTATATTTCCTACTGCAATCCCAGTATTAGCCATTTCTCAAAGAAGTCCTGGATCATTTGAAGGGAGAATGAAACCAAGACCTAGGCCCTAGCTTTCTTGTTACTACTAGAACGCTATATCTTTTAGGTACTCTGCTGACAGAGCAAATAACTATTTATGTGTATACTAACCTATTTATATACACATATGTATACATAAGTCTCTATTTTACCATCTATCTATATATTTAAACATGTTTGTTTTCTGATGCATCCAACTCTAGCTCATTACCATATGGATTATTTCAGCCTGCTCTTGCTTTTCCATAACCTTCCAATACAAAAGTACAACCTGTTTTTGTACAGACATAAACTTTCAACTCAGTCGGGTAAATAAGAACACAATTGCTAGATCATGTGGTATGATTATCTTTAGACTAGTAAGAAACTGCCTCGCTGTCTTCCAAACTAGCTGAACCATTTTGCATTCCCACCAGCAATAATTAAGAGTTCCCGTTGCTTCATATTTGTTTTAGTTCCTTTGTGGAGCTATAACAAAATATCTGAGACTGGGTAAGTAATATATAAATAATACTCTATTACCTCACAGTTCTGAAGCCTAAGTCCAAAATCAAGGCACTGGCATGTCAGGTGTCTGCTAAGGGCCCAGGTCTCGGCATCTGATATAGTGCCTTGAACACTATGTCCTCATAAGGCAGAAGGTATGGCAGGGCAAAAAAAGGGGGGCCTCTCTCAACCTCAAGACCATTTTAAAGGACACTAATCTCATCTATGAGGGCAGATCTCTCATGGCCTAATAACTTCTGAAAGGCCCCACCTCTTGATCCTGTTACACTGGAAATTCAGTTTCAACATGAATCTTGAGGGATACAAACTTTTAGACCATAGCAACATCCTTGCCACCATTTTGTATAGTCAGTTTTATAATTGTAGCTATTTTAATAAGTATATCATGGTATCTCATGTTTTTAACTCGCAATTACCTAATTACACATGACTTGAACTTTTCACATACTTACTTACTGTCTTCTTTCATGGCGTGTTTGCAGTCTTTTGCCCATTTACTAATTGAGTTGTTTGTTTCTCGTTGTTGCATTATAAGCATTCTTTGTATATTTTGGGCACATGTCCTTTATCAGATATGTTTTTCACAAATACTGTTTTTCCAGTATTTAACTTGTTTTTTCAATGCCTGAACAGCATAAATTATTCAGCAGAAATTTTAAACTTTATTAAAGCCCAATTTATTAACTTTTATTTCATCAATTCTGCTTTTGGTAATGTATCTAAAAGAATCTTCTAAAACCAAATGCCATCTATATTTTCTCTTGTTTTCTATTAGTTTTATAGTTTTGCATTTTACCTTCAAGTCTCATTCATTTTGAGTTAATCATGGTGAAGGCATAAAGACTGTGTCTAGATTTTCTTTCTTACATAATGTACATTCAATTATTCTAGGACCATTTGCTGAAATATTATTCTTTCTCCATTAAATTGCCTTTTGTTTGTTTGTTCTGATTTTTTGACAAAGACCAGTTGACTACACTCTGTGGATGTATTTTTGAATTTTCTATTATGTCCCATTAATCTATATGTCTATTCTCTTACTAATGAAATGTTATCTTGATTACAGTATCTTTACACTGAGCCTGAAGTTAGGTAGGTCATACCTGCAAATTGTTTCTTTTCCTTCAGTATGTTGTTGGCTGTTAAGAGTCCTGGCTGGGCATGGTGGCTCAAACCTCTAATCCCAACATTTTGCAAGTCCAAGCCAGGTGGATCACCTGAGATCAGGAGTTTGAGACCAACCTTGCCAACATAGCGAAACCTTGTTGCTATTAAAAATACAAAAATTAGCCCGGTGTGGCTGCATACGCCTGTAGTCCCAGCTACTCAGGAGGCTGAGGCAGGACAGTTGCTGGAAATTGGGAGGCGGAGGTTTCAGTGAGCCGTGATCCTGCCACAACACTCCCGGGTGACAGAATGAGACTCCATCTCCAAAAAAAAAAAGTCCTTTGCCTTTGCCATCTCATATAAACTTTAATATTAATTTTTCAATAACCACAAAATATCTTCCTGAAATTTTATTTCACATACACCAATTTGGGAAAAATTCACATCTTAACAATGTTGAGTTTTCTAATCCATAAATATAGAATACGTCTTCATTTATTTATATCTGTGATTTCTTTCATCAGAGTTTTGTAGTTTTCTGTGTACAAGTACTATACATACTTTATTAAGTATACACTTAAGTGTTTTTTGCATTGTTTTTTAGTTATAAAGCAAATTACTATTTTTAACTTTTTAAACTTATTTTTAACCTAAGTGTTCATTTCTGATAAAAATAATTTACATTTTTTCTTTTGATTTTCAAATTTTATTTTAGATTCAGGTGGTACACAAAGGTTTGTTACCTGGGTATATTATGTCATGCTGAGAGATTTGCAGTATGGAAGATCCTATCACCCAGGCTGGAGAAGAATATCCAACAGTTTTTCAAACATTGTCCCTTGCAGTAGTCACCAGTACCTACTGTTGCCATCTTAATGCTCATTAGTACCCAATGCTCAGTCCCACTTCTATCTGAGAACATGCGGTATTTGATTTTCTGTTCTTGTGCTAATTTGCTTAGGATAATGGCCTCCAGCTGCATCCATGTGCTGTGGAGGATATGATTTTGTTGATTTTTATGGCTTCATTGTATACCATGGTGTATATGTACCATATTTTCTTTATCCAATCCACTGTTAGAGGACACCTAGGTCAATTACATGTCTTTGCTATTGTGAATAATGTTGTGATTAACATACAGTTGCATGTGTCTTTTTGATAGAATTATTTGTTTTCCTTTGGATATATATCCACTAATGGGATTGCTGGGTCATATTGTAGCAAGTTCTTTGACAAATCTCCAAACAGCTCTCCAAAGAGTCTGAATTAATATATATTCCCACATATGGTGTATGTGATGGTTAATATTAGGAATCAACGTGACTAGATTGAAGAATTCCTAGATAGCTGGTAAGGTATTGGCTGTGGGGGTGTTGCCAGAGGAGATTGACATTTGAGTAAGTGGACTGGAAGAGGAAGACCCACTCAAAATGTGGCAGTCTCCATCCAATCAGCTGCCAGCAGGACTAGAAAAAAGCAGCCAGAAGAAAGTGGACTATAAACTGGCTTTCTGAGTCTTCTGGCTTTCATCTTTCTCCTGTGCTGGATGCTTACTTCTGTTCCTCCTGCCCTTGGACATCAGATTCCAAGTTCTTTAGTTTTTGGACTCTTGGACTTACACCAATGGTTTGCTGGGGGCTTTTGGGCCTTCAAACACAAACTAAAGGCTGCACTGGCAGCTTGTCTGATTTTGAGGCTTTTGGTCTTGGACTGAGCCACTACTGGCTACTTCTGCAGATTGCAGATGGCTTTTCTGGGACTTCACCTTGTGATTATGTGAACAAATTCTCCCTAATAAACTCTTTTTCATATAAACATATATCCTATTACTTCCGTCCCTCTAGAGAACCCTGACAAATACAGTGTATAAGCATTCCCTTTTCTCAGCAACCTCACCAACATCTATTGTTTTCGACTTTTTAATAAAAGACATTCTGACTGGTTTTAAAAAGTACCTCATTGTGGTTTTGATTTGTATTTCTCTGATGATTAGTGCTGTTGATCATTTATTCATATGTGTGTTGGACACTTGAATGTCTTTTTTAAAGAGGTTTCTCTTTATGTCTTTTGTTCATTTTTTAATGGGGTCATTTATTCTTCACCTGTTCAGTTGTTCAATTTACTTATAGACTTCGGATATCAGACCTTTGTCAGATGCATAGTCTGTAAATATTTTTTCCCATTCTGTAGGTTGCCTCTTTACTCTGTTTATAGTTTTTCTTTGCTGTGCATAAGCTCTTTAATTAGGTCCCACTTGTCCATTTTTTGGTTTTGTTGCATTTGCTTTTGAGGACTTAGTCATAAATTCTTTCCCAAGGCTAATATCCAGAGTGGTGTTTCCTATGTTTTGGTTTTGGATTCTTATACTTTGAGGTATTACATTAAAATCTTTGATGCATCTTGAGTTTATTTTTGTTTGTAATGAAATGTAGGAGTCCAGTTTAATTCTTTTGCATATGCCTTGCTAGCTATCCCAGCACTATTTATTGAATGGGGAGTCCTTCCTCATTGATTATTTGTATTGACTATTGAACAATAGATGGATGTAGGTATGCAGCTTTATTGCTGGGTTATATATTATCTTCCATTGTTCTAGGTGTCTGTTTTTTTATACCAGATCCATGGTATATTGGCTACTGTAGACAGTATAATTTGAAGTTGGGTAACGTGATGCCTCTGGCTTGGTCTTTTTCCACATGAACACTTTGGTCCTCTGGGCTGTTTTTTGTTTCTCTGTGAATTTTAGAATAATTTTTACCAATTCTGTGAAAAAAAATTACATTGGTAGTTTGATAGAAATAGTGTTGAATCTGTAGCTCCTCTGGAGAGTATGAACATTTTAATGGCATTAATTCTTCCAATCGAGGAGCATAGAATGCTTTTCCACTTGTTTGTGTCACCTGTGATTTCTTTTTGTTTTTTATAAATAAGTTTTTTAAAATTTATTTTTATTGTACTTTAGGTTCTGATTTCTTTTAGCAGTGTTTTATTATTATTATTATTTGTGTGTGTGTGTGTGTGTGTGCATGTGTGTGTGTGTAGATCTTTAACCTTATTGGTTAGATGTATTCCTAGGCATGAAATTTTGCATATTAACAGTATATTTTGTGACATTGTAATAATTACTTATATAGTCTTAGGAGTTATTGTCAATTACTTGTGATGAGTAGACTTTATTTTTAAAAAAATATTGTTAACTTATCTCTTTGTTCTTTTTCTTGGCTAACCTTGCTAGAGGTTAAAATATTTTATTCATCTTTTCAAAAACCAGATTTGGTTTTTCCTTTTTTTCTGTATTATTTTTGCTTTTAATTTTATTGATTTATAGACTGACATTTAAGTCATTTATTATTTTACTTTTTGTAGGCTATATTTGTCATTTTATTATTTAGTTTTATAAGATGGCCTGAGATTACTGATTACAGGAATTTATTCTTTTCAAATTTATGCGTTTAATTCTATACATTTTCCACTCTTCATTGCTTTGGCTGACTTTCACAAATTTTTATGTCATATTTTTATTTTTATTTAGTTCACAATATATGTTTTTTAAATTTACCTTGAGTATTTTTCCTTGATACATTTATTATTTAAAAGTTTAGTGCTTAATCTTGAAATATTTTTAAAATTATCAGCTTTTTCCTATCGATTTAAATGTTTATTTCATATGATCTAAGGACATATGTTATAATGATTTCTATTCTTCTAAATTTGTTAAGGTAACATGATATTAGAAAAAAATAGCCAAAAGGAAACCTAATAAGTCCATGCCACCTAAAACACAGTGAATAAGCTAGCAAAAACAATCAGAATCAACTTTTTCAGCACTCCCAAATGTAATAAAAACTTACAGAAACCAGGGGAAAGGTTTTTGAAAAAATAATAACAGCTGAGTTAGTAAAAGAGTTGTGTGGCATTTTTATTTACTTTGATAACATCCTCTGCTACTCACTTTGGTGATGGCCTTGAAGACAATAAGCTGCATTACTGAAAGAAATTTTTAGTACTGGTTTTCTAGTTTCAGCGGGAAAAGTAATACCTCATTCTTAAAGGACTATTGTTGTTTGTTTTTATAGAGCCAACTTGGAATTTTTTCAGAGCTGGAGATACTACTTGGATTGAAATTGATCAAAAAGTGTTTGAGGTGGGACTTGAGGCAGAGCAAGATGGCAGAATAGAAGGCTCCACTGATTGTCTCTCTTGCAAGGACACCAATTGAACAAATATATACACAAAAGAAACCTTCATAAGAACCAAAAATCAAATAAGCAGACATAATACCTGGTTTTCACTTTATATCATTGAAAGAGGCAGTGAAAATGTAGGTAAAATTCTTTAATAGTCAAAACACCACCCATTCACCATCCTTGGGCAGTGGTAGCATAGTGTGGAAACATTTCAGTGCACTAGGGTGAGGGAGATCACAGAATTTGTGAGGCACGCAACTCAGTGCCATCCTATTATAACAGACACAAAAAAAACCCATACCAAACTCCGCTGATTCCCACCAAGGAAGGGAGCATTTAAAACAGCCCTAACCAGAGGGGAATTACCAATACCAATAGTGGAAACATGAGTTCCCACGTTCCTCACCACTGCTTGCTAAAGTGCCTTGGGGATCTAAATAAACTTGAAAAGCAGTGTAGGCCACAAGGACTGAAACATCTATGGTGAGTCCTAGTGCTGAACTGGGCCCAGAGACAGTGGACTGATGGGGCATGTTGCCTACTGAGACACCAGTTGGGGAGGCTAAGGGAGTGTTAACATCACCCCTCCAAAATCCCTAGGCTGCAGAACTCATGGCACCAAAAGAGACTCCTTCTCTCAACTTGAGGAGAGAAGAGGAAAGAGAGGGGAGGCCTTTGTTTGTATTTTGGATACCAGCAAAGCCACTGCAGGACAGGGCATTAGTCAGAGTTGTGAGATCCCCTTTCCAGGTTCTAACTCTCAGACAACATTTTCAGACACACCATGGCCAAAAGGGAACTTGCTGCATTGAAGGGAAGGAACCAGTCCTGGCAGAAGGTATCACCTGCTAACTGAAGAGCCCTTCAGCCTTGAATAATCAGCAGTAATACCCACACACTATACAGAGGGCCTTGAGTGAGACTGAGACTTGCTGCTTCAGGTGAGACTCAGCACATCCCCAGCTATGGTGGCTAGGAGAAGACACCCCATCCACTTAAGAAGAGTGGATGAAAAGTAAAGCAGACTTTGTCTTGCACCTTAAGGACCAACATTCCCACAGAGGGAAAGAGCACCAAGCAGGCTCTTGAGGTCCCAAATTTGAGGACTTGGCTCTTGGACTGAATTTTCGGAACTGTCCTAGGACACAGGGGATCCCATTGCCCTGAAGTATGAGTTCCAGGCCAGGCAACAGTCATCAGAAGCTGACTTAAGAGACCTTGGGTCTTAAGGGAACATCAGTGATAGACTGGCAATTCTCCCCATAGGCCTGTGGTGGTGGTGGCCACGGGGTGAGGATCTTCTGCCTTTGGAAAAGCAATAGAAAAGTGGGAAGGACTGCATCTAGTCTTCTGAGTGCCAGCTCAGCTGCAGTTCAATAGAACACCAGGTAGGCTTCTAAGTATCTTGACTCTAGTCCCTGGCTCCCAGATGGCAACTCTAGACATACTTGGGGTCTAAGGGAAGTTGCTGCCCTGAAGTAAGGACACAGACCTGGCTGGATTTGACATATGCTGGTTTTAGACCCCTGGTGCCTTGAGCAAGCATAGGCAGTAGCCAGTGAGTGGTTACAGCAGGCCTTGGGTAAGATCTCATGCTATGCTTTCTTCGGATCTGACCCAGCACAGTCTCACTGGTGGTGACTACAGAGGTGTTTGTCTTACACCACCTGCAGCTCCAGGTATCTCAAAACAGAGAGAGAGAGAGACTCTGGAAAAAATAAGGGAAGAGAACAGATGTCTCAGCCTGGTAATCTACATAATTCTTCCAGAACCATCAAGGTGGAAACTCTATGAGTCTGTAAGAACCACAGAGTTACTGCAATTAGGATGCCACCTAAAGAAAAAACAGCTTAGATGCAAGGATGATCTACGTGGTATATCTTATCGACAGAATGAAGGACAAAAACGATTTAACAATTTTAACTGATGCTGAAAAAGCATTGGATAACATTCAATATCCTTTTGTTACAAAAATCCTCAAAAAGCTGGGAATAATAGAAACATACTGCAACACAATAAAAGTCATATATTATAGACCCACAGCTAGTATCATACTGAATGGAGAAACACTGCTACATTGAGGTGTATTGGTGAGACTGTAACAATACTATCTTGATAGTAATCACTCTTCTGAGTTCTAAAGCAAAGGTTGGTATTTACTGTTTTTGAACATTATATACATGGAATCATATTTTATTTGCTCTTTTGTTTTCTAGTTTTGTTTATTTTTTTTTGGTTTTACAAGCATTCTTACTCTTACTGTTATGCTTGCCAGATTCATCTGTGCAGCTCTGTATAGCTGTAGATCAATCATTCTCATTACTTTGTGTATATATTCCGTTGTGAATATACTATAGTTTATATATCCAAACTGTTATTGATGAGTGTTTGGGTGGTTTTCCATTTGGGTTTATTGTAAATAATACTACGGTGAACATTGTTGTGTATGTTTTTTCATGAACATATGTGTGCATTTTTATTGTAGGAATGGTTAAGTCTTAGGATGTGCACATGTTAAGCTTTAGTATATAATACAAAGTAGTTTAACAAAATGATTATAGCAGTTAAATATAACCTCCATTAGTGGTGTATGAAAATTCCAGTTGTTCCATTTATTCTCCAATACTTCATCTTTTCTGCCTTTTACTTTTAGCCTTCTTTGTGGGAGTATAATAGTATTGTCTAGTAGATTTAAGTTAAACACCATTTCAATCTGTTTGTTGGTGATACAAATATTCTCTTTTGCCTATTGATTTGTAATACTTTTTTATATAATCCAGGTATTAGTCATTTGCAATATGTGTGTTGCAAATTCCTTACCTCATTTTGTTTTGCTTTTTTATTTTCTTAAGGTATATTTAAGTAAAAAAAAAATACATTCAAATGTAGCTATATTTATTTACTTTTAAGTAAGATACAGTATGTGGTGAACGGCCCAAATTCCTACTGCAATGATTGAATAAAGCAAATAAGGTACAAATGTCATATTTTAAAAGGCATTGAAGCAATGGATGTGATAAACAAAAAATTCAAGAGAGGGAAAATAATTATTCTGAGGTGAGCTGATAATTGACTTCCACATCTCCCATCCTCCATGCTCCCTCTGACAGGCATTTGCCGTTTCCCATTGCAAGCTGTAGATCAGGCTTGGTTCAGTATTATTTTCTTCTGTAATTTTATAGTAAGACAAACTGTTACTCACTTAAGGAACTATGTCTAAGTATTAAATATCAGTATAAAAATATTTACTGTTTTTATCCTTTCTCCAAGTCCAAGTATTGTTATACCTTGACTATAATAGCAAAATCCTTTATTCGAGCAAGTAATAGTGTGCCATGGTAATGTAAGTAGGCTTTTAATAAGTTACTCTATGATTATGGAAATTAGGTTACATTGATACATTCACGTAATGAACTACATTTCACAGTAGTTTCAATTTGAAATTTGCAAATCTGTAACCAATATCCTCAAGGTGGTCTCAAGTTCATTGTGTCTTTCTTATTATATGAAAATGTTTAATAGCACTTCAGTGTCTGAAAATTAGAGTATGCAATTGAAATTTAAGTAAAGAATCCATAAAGATACACTAAACCATAAGTTTCTGCAGACACAAAATTATGGCAGAAGGTCCTATACATAAGACAGAATCTCCTTCATTCAAATTGACTTTGTTTCTATTTAACAATAAAAATAGAACCACAGCTTTAAGTCTAATTAGAAATATAAAGTTTTGCTTTCTAATTGCATTTGGAATTTATTAAGCAGTTCTTAATAGGGAGATTTTTAATGAACAAAGTCATAAATCTGAAAGGTATAACAAATTTCATAAATACAAATGCAAAATGAAAATGTAGCACAATTATAGGTTTTTTTTTAAATAAGAAAACATTTTTAATAGAATAACATTGTCATTCTAAACAATAACTTTTAATATCACCTGATTGTGAGCCATTTGTGTAAGTGCCATATATAAACAAACACACATATGTCATTAAAAAGCATTCTAACAATGGTACTACTGTAAATGATAGTATTAGGAACTGAAAAATTTGTCGCGATGATCAACTTCTGTGTTAATTTTGATTTAATGCCATAAAAATTAGCAGACAGTATATAGCCCTTTTGTTATTTTTGAATAGTTACCAGTAGTTCTCAGGAAATATCTTCTTCTTTACCACCTGCCTCACAAATTGAATATTTCACAGAGGTGAACACTCTCATGAAGTTTACACAAAAGTTTTCGGAGGGTTGAAATTGCGTGGGACTCCTTTGAGAGTGATCAAGAGATGACATGAAAAAGTTGCATGTCTGTTCTTACTCACAGCAGTTACCATAAACGACAGCATTAAAAATCTCCAGAGAAACTGAACCTTTTCATCCAGCTCAATAGCTTAAAAAATGTCGGGGAGTTTTCTATTTCCATCCAAGTAATTTAACATAGTGTATTTTTTTTTTTTGAGACGGAGTTTCGCTCTTGTTACCCAGGCAGGAGTGCAATGGCGCAATCTGGGCTCACTGCAACCTCCACCTCCTGGGTTCAAGCAATTCTCCTGCCTCAGCCTCCCGAGTAGCTGGAACTACAGGCGCGTGCCACCATGCCCAGCTAATTATTTTTGTATTTATAGTAGAGACGGGGTTTCACCATGTTGACCAGGATGGTCTCGATCTCTTGACCTCGTGATCCACCTGCCTTGGCCTCCCAAAGTGCTGGGATTATAGGCGTGAGCCACCCCGCCCGGCCCAACATAGTGTATTTTAAGCATGAAAGACTAATTAAAACAAAAGAGTCAAAGTGATGCTTTATTTACGTATTTGTTAAAATTCAATGGATTTTTAAAATCATAAAACTGCTTTATTTTCAGACACCATGTCTTCCTTCCCTCCTATGGAGCACTGTGTGTCCTGCTGGAAACTTTTTGATTGACAATTATAATCTGGTGACTTTTTAACCTCTTCAAATGTTAAATCAAAGCATGAGTTAAATTTTGCTTGCAAAATGCTCAATCCCAGAGATATTTTTTTTTAAAATCCACAGACCTTCTTATTAAATATTTCATAACAACTCTTTTTTTACTTTTTCTATGAATTACATTTTTAAATTTAATTTATATTTAAAATTTAAATTTTAAATTGACATTGAAATTTACATATTAAAATATTTTAATTTTTTTAATTAAAAATTTTATTTTTTTATTTTTTAAAATGTACTTTAGGTTCTGGGGTACATGTGCAGAACATGCAGGATTGTCGCATAGGTACATACATGACAATGTGGTTTACTGCCTCCATCCCCCCATCACCTATATCTGGCATTTCTCCCCATGTTATCCCTCCCCAACCTCCCCATCCCCCTGCTGTGTCACCCCTAGTCCCCCCAACAGAATCCAGTGTGTGATGCTCCCCTCCCTGTGTCCATGTGTTCTCATTGTTGAACACCCACCTATGAGTGAGAACATGCAGTGTTTGATTTTGTGTTCTTGTGTCAGTTTGCTGAGAATGACGGTTTCCAGATTCATCCATGTCCCTACAAAGGACATGAACTCATCGTTTTTAATGGCTGCATAGTATTCCATGGTATATATGTGCCACATTTTCCTTGTCCAGTCTACCATTGATGGGCATTTGGGTTGGTTCCAGGACTTTGATATTGTAAACAGTGCCACAATGAATATACATGTGCATGTGTCTTTATAATAGAACATTTATAATCCTTTGGATATATACCCAGTAATGGGACTGCTGGGTCAAATGGAATTTCTATTTCTAGGTCCTTGAGGAATCGCCACACTGTCTTCCACAGTGGTTGAACTAATTTACACTCCTACCAACAGTGTAAAAGTGTTCCTATTTCTCCACATTCTCTCCAACAGCTGTTGTCTCCAGATTTTTTAATGATCGCCATTCTAATTGGTGTGAGATAGTATCTCAATGTAGTTTTGATTCGCATTTCTCTAATGACCAGTGATGATGAGCATTTTTTCAGATGTTTGTTGGCCTCATGTATGTCTTCTTTTGTAAAGTATCTGTTCATATCCTTCGCCCACTTTTGAATGGGGTTATTTGTTTTTTTCTTGTAAATCTGTTTTAGTTCTTTGTAGATTCTGGATATTAGCCCTTTGTTAGATGGGTAGATAGCAAAAATTTTTCCCATTGTGTTGGTTGCTGGTTCACTCCAATGATTGTTTCTTTTGCTATACAGGAGCTCTGGAGTTTGATTAAATCTCATTTGTCTATTTTGGCTTTTGTTGTCAATGCTTTTGGTGTTTTAGTCATGAAGTCCTTTCCTGTGCCTATGTCCTGAATGATTTTGCCTAGGTTTTCTTCTAGGGTTTTTATGATGTTAGGTCTTATGTTTAAGTCTTTAATCCATCTGGAGTTAATTTTATTGTAAGGTGTCAGGAAGGGGTCCAGTTTCTGCTTTCTGCACATGGCTAGCCAGTTTTCCCAACACCATTTATTCAACAGGGAATCCCTTCCCCGTTGCTTGTTTTTATCAGGTTTGTCAAAGATCAGATGGTTGTAGATGTGTGGTGTTGCCGCCGAGTCCTCTGTTCTGTTCCATTGGTTTTTATCTCTGTTTTGGTACCACCACCATGCTGTTTTGATTACTGTAGCCTTGTAGTATAGTTTGAGGTCAGGTAGCAAGATGCCTCCAGCTTTGTTCCTTTTGTTTAGGATTGCCTTGGCTATGCGGGCTTGTTTTTGGTTCCAAATGAAGTTTAAAGTGTTTTTTTCCAGTTCTGTGAAGAAGGTCTTTGGTAGCTTGATGGGGATAGCGTTGAATCTGCAAATTACTTTGGGCAGTATGGCCATTTTCACAATATTGATTCTTCCTAACCATGAACATGGAATGTTTTTCCATCTGTTTGTGTCCTCTCTTATTTCCTTGAGCAGAGGTTTGTAGTTCTCCTTGAAGAGGTCCTTTACATACTTTGTTAGTTGTATTCCTAGGTATTTTATTCTCTTTGTAGCAATTGTGAATGGGAGTTTGCTCTTGATTTGGCTCTCTGTTATTCTGTTATTAGTGTATAGGAACGCTTGTGATTTCTGCACATTGATTTTTGTTTCCTGAGACTTTGCTGAAGTTGCTTATCAGTTTGAGAAGATTTTGGGCTGAGACGATGGGGTCTTCTAGATATACAATCATGTCATCTGCAAATAGAGACAGTTTGAGTTCCTCCTTTCCTATTTGAATACCCTTTATTTCTTTTTCTAGCCTGATTGCTCTGGCTAGAACTTCCAATACTATATTGAATAGGAGTGGTGAGAGAGGGTATCCTTGTCTAGTGACAGATTTCAAAGGGAATTCTTCCAGCTTTTGCCTGTTCAGTATGATATTGGCTGTGGGTTTGTGGTAAATAGCTTTTATTATTTTGAGATGCGTTCCATTGATACCTAGTTTATTGAGGGTTTTTAGCATAAAGAGCTGTTGAATTTTGTCGAAGGCCTTCTCTGCATCTATTGAGATAATCATGTGGTTTTTGTCTTTTGTTCTGTTTATGTGGTGAATTACATTTATAGACTTGCATATGTTGAACGAACCTTTCATCCCCAGGATGAAGCCTACTTGATTGTGATGGATAAGCTTTTTGATATGCTGTTGCAATCGGTTTGCCAGTATTTTCTTCAAGATTTTTGCACCTACGTTCATCATGATATTGGACTGAAGTTTTCTTTTTTAGTTGTGTCTCTGCCGTGTTTTCATATCAGGATGATGTTGGTCTCATAAAATGATTTAGGAAGGATTCCCTCTATTTTTATTGTTTGGAATAGTTTCAGAAGGAGTAGTACCAGCTTCTCTTTGTACATCTGGTAGTATTCGGCTGTGAACCCATCTGGACCTGGACTTTTTTTGGTTGGTAGGCTATTAATTGCTGCCTCAATTTCAGCCCTTGTTATTGGTCTATTCAGGGTTCCAACTTCTTCCTGGTTTAGTCTTGGGATGGTGCAAGTGTCCAAGAATTTATCCATTTCTTCTAGGTTTACTGGTTTATGTGCGTAGAGCTGTTTGTAGTAATCTCTGATGGTAGTTTGTATTTCTGTGGAATCAGTAGTGATGTCCCCTTTATCATTTTTTATTGCATCTATTTGATTCTTCTCTCTTTTCCTTTTTATTAATCTGGCTAGCAGTCTGTCTATTTTGTTTATCTTTTCAAAAACCAGCTCCTGGATTTATTGATTTTTTGAAGGGTTTTTTGTGTCTCCATCTCCTTAAGTTCTGCTCTGATCTTAGTTATTTATTGTCTTCTGCTGGCTTTTGAGTTTTTTATCTTGCTCCTCTAGTTCTTTCCATTTTGATGATAGGGTGTCAGTTTTAGAACTTTCTTTGCTTCTCATGTGGGCATTTATTGCTATAAATGTCCCTCTAGACACTGCTTTAAATGTGTTCCAGAGAGTCTGGTACATTGTGTCTTCGTTCTTATTGGTTTTGAAGAACATCTTTATTTCTGCCTTCATTTCATTGTTTATCCAGTCAACATCAGGAGCCAATTGTTCCGTTTCCATGAAGTCGTGCGGTTCTTAGTTTCTTAAACCTGAGTTCTAATTTGATTGCACTGTGGTCTGAGAGACTGTTATGATTTCCGTTCTTTTGCATTTGCTGAGGAGTGATTTACTTTAATTATGTGGTCAATTTTAGAGTAGGTGCGATGTGGTGCTGAGAAGAATGTATATTCATTCTGTGGATTTGGGTTGGAGATTTCTGTAGATGTGTATTAGGTTCGCTTGGTCCAGATCTGAGTTCAAGTCCTGGATATCCTTGTTAATTTTCTGTGTCGTTGATCTGTCTAATATTGACAGTAGAGCATTAAAGTCTCCAAGTATTATTGTGTGGGAGTCTAAGTCTCTTTGTAGGTAATTAAGAACTTGTTTTATGTATCTGGGTGCTCCTACATTTTAAATTTTTAAGTGCATGAGCACTTGCCTTGGGCAAACAAAGTTTTATAAATTTGTTTTTCAGTAATTATAATCAGTTATTTTCTTTACCATTTCTCTTTCTGTATCACTCATTTTCTCTAAAATTTTAAGTAATATTTAGTTTTCTTACCTCATATGTTAAGGAGAACTAAAAAGGAAAAAGAAATGCTGATTTGTTAAAAGTGAAGTACTTCCAAGATATCACTTATATGCTGCTATTTCATTTAAAAATATATACTTTATTTAACAGTGGTGCCATAGAAAATATTCCTAAGTACTTCTGGCCAGCCATTCACATGGACAAAATGGGTTCTAGTAGCAAGAGGCAACCATCTGACAAAATGTAGGTGTTTGATGTTGGAAATCAGGCTAGGGAAACAGAACATGGATAATTTCTGCTACAATAGACTTTTAAAATTGGAATAACTACTGAAGTGTCCATAGATCCACCAAGTGGGAGTCATCAGGAATTTAGCCTGAAATAGTTTCACCATCGGTAAAAGGGATGGGGAAACAACTTTTCAGGGTTGTTGTGAGGATTTAATGAAATGGCATGTCAGAAGTTCTGAAACAAGGCAGTCAATAAAATTTACATTTCCAATCCTTTTAAGTCCTAACATTAAACATTCCTCTTTTCACTTATCAAGCAGATATTAACATTTCATTTTTGTAGCTCAGATAATGAATTCTAGTGGTATGGTAAAGACATAATTCAAGAATTTTCAGAAGATTCACAACATTTTGAAGCTAAAAAAATCAGATGTGGAGTATTTTTTTTCCAACGTTAAACAAGTAATATAAGGAAAAATAAGTGAATGAATATATAAAAATTAAATCTAAATTAAAATTTGTGTTTTATTTTATGCTAAAACATGAATTTTACAGAATATAATAATGTATCTTAGGTTTTCTGGGACTATATACTATTTAAGAACAATGATGATATTTTGGAAGTGCCTAGGAAATTAATGTCAATTCTCTTAGGGAACGGCATCCTATTCTGTTGTTTAGGAGAATACTAGAATTGGGTAGAGGCACCATTATGTCACTTCAAATACAATGCTAACGTACGTGAAATCCCCCTTTCCATTCCTACCTCTAATGGTGTAAGAGGATTTTGATGAAGATAGAAACTAATGTGATACAACTGGTGGTACGTATAGACATCATTTGTTGGGTGTGTTAGGTATGGTAAACCTAACCAATTTAAGCTACAATGTCTAGGGAGACAGTTTCCAAAGATTAAAAATAATTGTAACATTATTAGAAATTACTAGATAGAAAGAGATCTCTTTCAAGCTTTCAATCTGTGTATTTTTAGAGCCGCTTAACCTTTTCTTACATATCCCACATGCATTTTAAATTCAAGGTATTAAAACTAAATTTTTTTATACCCAACACTCCGTCTCAATGAAAGATACCAGTTTACATCTATGTACTAAAACCAGAAACCTGAAAGCCATTCTTAAGTTCTCCTTCTCCATCATATCTCTCAACCAAGCAATTACCAATGTCTTTTAAATATACCTCCTGAATACCATGAAGAACCTTTAACTTTTCTATATTTTCAAAAACATCATCCTATCAGCCACTAAGAAGCCTCAACTGGGCTACTGTAATGACCTCGTAAGTAGTCTCTTTTTTTTCTTTTTTTTTTTTTTTTGAGACAGAGTCTCACTCTGTCGCCAGGTGCTAGGCTGGAGTGCAGTGATGTGATCTCGGTTCACTGCAACCTCCATCTCCCGGGTTCAAGCAATTCTCCTGCCTCAGCCTCCCAAGTAGCTGGGACTACAGGTCCATGCCACCATGCCCAGCTAATTTTTTGTATTTTTAGTAGAGATGGGGTTTCACCATGTTGGCCAGGATGGTCTCGATCTCTTGACTTCATGATCCGCCCACCTCGGTCTCCCAAAGTAGTCTTTTTCTTTGTGTCGCTTCCTATAACTCATCCTCTAAAGCTTAGTTTGACACTTTATTCTAAGCACCTAGCGTCTGGCACCTAATAGTTTATCAGTTGATATATTTTCAAATAAGAAATATAAAAAGAAAATAAACAAGAAAAAGTGAAATTTTGACAAGTTAAAAGTCAAATATGATTACTACTACATCTACTAAAAACTCCTCCATGACTTTTGATTACTCTCCCACCAATGACCCTCTGTATTCTGTATTCTTCACATTTAACATCTTTCAGGTCTCCAACTATGGCATTTTCTGTTTTCTCTAGAACTCCACAGGCTGATTCTTCGCTCTGGAATATTTTCCCCTCTCTGCTTCATCTAGACAACTCCTGCTTACTGTTAAGACCACTCCCGTGCTCATTTATTTTAGTATAACTCACCTGCATGCCCCCAAGTGTTACTCGAGAACCCGATTTCTATGGTCTCAAAAACCTGCTATTTTCTGCATCTTAGAAGTTAGCATATAATATCAACCTGGATATTTGCATTTCTTCTGTATTTGCTAAATTTCCAAGAGCAGAGACCATGTCTATTTTGTTTGTGGTGATATTCCCAAACCAAGGCACAGTGACTTACATCTAGTAGGTGCTCTTTAAGTATTTGTTCAATAAGTGAATGAATGAGTGAATGAAATCATATCATCTCTAGAGACCTTTCTAGTCCATTTTAGAACTGACATTTCCAAGATGATGTGGTAGATGTTATAACACATGACCTCAACTCATTTCGTAAATAAAGGATTCATTCTGCAGGTGCTGGGAGTGCTGCCAGTAGAAAATCCTCAGTGGTCATCCCCTTTCAGGACTCCTCAGCTAAGGAAGGGTGACTTGCACAAGGTTATGCCCACTTCCCAAGATGATATGCAGCCAAATACTGATCAGGAGCATAAAGGCCTTTTCTCGCCCTAATTCAGGACAGCTCTGAAGGGTCCCCCCATTCTCAGAACTCCAAACAGACTAAATTCAGTCATTCCAATCAGAATGCATTGCATCTTTTCCATTTTCTATTGTTTATTCAACTCTCTTCACTTTCCTACCACAAGAATTGAATTGAATTGAAGAGTATTCTCTAATAGAATACTTCTAACCTCTGTCTCAGAATCCACATTTAAGGAACCCAATCTGTGAAAGTCAGAATGGAGAAAGTTGGTGTTTCTTAAAAATTCAATAAATTAATATGGTTATTTTTGTGTTGATTATTTGCATTTGTCCCTGCCCCTAACCCCACTCCTATATCCATTTTTTACCCATCTCTATTCTGGTCTTGACCCAGGAGACTGACCTTGGTGCAATTCAGGGTATGCTACCTCAAAATATGGTACCTTGGTATTTGAGTCCTAAGACCCTCATTTAAGAGATTCTCTCTATATGTATGAAGGAAAGAAACATTCTTATCTCAGAAGACACAGGAACACAAAGAAGAATGTGAACAAACAAGCCTTGCTAAGTTCCCCCCAGCTAATTACTGTTAGTTTATATCATTTTGTCTTCCAATTACATTTCTCCATGGCTATCCACTCTTCATCACTCCTCAAAAGGTTTACCTGTTTCTTTGGGTCATTATTTCTAAGGGTTCCTGTGTCATGTAAGACTTATATCATATATATTTGTAAGTTTTTCTCACGTTATTATGTCCTTTGGTAAAGGAGCCTCAGCCACCAACCTAACATGGGAAGAAAGGGTATTTTTTCTTTCCCACAACATCCGTGTCAGAATATACTACCTGAGCTACCCTGCTGGTCTTCTTCCCAGTGGTGTTAAGCCAGAGGAAGGCAGAAGCAAGAGATAAGATAATGAGACAAAAGAGGCCAAGTTTTTTTTATGTTTTCTGACATCAATTCTGACACCAATTATATCATTTTATTCTGACACCAAATACATGTATTTTTCCACACCATTTCTGCAATTCTCCAATACCAACAAGGTGTTTGAAAATTCAATTCAATTCTGCCACAAACTTCTGGATTTAGTACAGACCCCACAGGTTAAGTAGAGAGCTCTTTAGGAGCACAGAGCTCCTAAAATCAGGGACAAAGAGCAAACACATTTTTTATTACACCACAGTATTTTTTTTCCTGCTCCATCCTTGCCTCCATATTATGTTTTTAACAGAATTTTAACAGGAGAAAGAATTTTCTGCTATTCTTTAAATTGCTCATTGCTTTACAGTAGTTCACTCCAATTTGACTCCTGTTGGACTTTGATATTACTATACTATTCTCTCCTTTTTCCCATTCAGGTTTAAGGAAAATAGTGTCTTCCTGCTGCTTCTCATCTTGGTAACTCAACATTCCTAGTTGATTCTATCTTGCCAACAACTAATAGAGGAGTGGGAGCAGATGGTATTTCCACTCCCTTCCCTCTTCTTTACCAGTTGTCAAGTAAAACATAACCTGAATTCCATAGTTGTTCCGAATGTTGGGAGGGTGTCTCATCCTACATTTGTGTAGACGTAAGAAAATCCCTTTCCACTGTACCGTTTTACAAGAGGAATAACTGTTTAGCGTTCACTTGTATATTCCTGCAGTTTGTTGCTCATTAAACTCAGATGTACCTCTCTTTGCCCTCATACATTGAGGTTTTGCCTTGTCTACTTCTGAATTGAGCCCAGAGATCACAAAATTTTTAATTCTCAATTGAAAGGTGATGAGGAATCACTAACAAAATCATTTTGTTTGTAATGACTCCTTGTCAGTTTACTGTTACTGTCCTCTTGACTATGAAAACTGTAGTATACAATAGCAGTACATTAATCCAACTGTCATAGCAACGTGCAAAAAATTATGGTCTTCTAGATTACTATTTTAATGAAAGAGATTAAAAGCTTTACCTCATTTAAATTAACATTAGGTTAAAGTTCTTTTTAATTTATGGGAAGGGGTCATTGCAAAGCAATTCAAATAACCATTTTTATGAATATAAGTTTGATAAGGGCTACACAATGAGTAGTTGAAAATGAATTATTATCCAGGAGTAATTGAGCTTGCTGCTTCCCTGAAATTGACACACCACATGCATAGTAATTTTCTATGTTTAGAGAAACTGTAGAATTGGCCTTGACAAGTAAAGAGAAGAATGAGATTAACTTTTTGTGAGATGATTCTATTAAAGAAGTGCCATAGAATTTGAAATTTGAACATAGAGCTATTCATTGAAATTCTAAAATAGTTGACATGAGGAAAAAATATATTGAAAGAGATTGGGAATTTCTAATTATACCTGCCCTGATCTCTGGCCAAAGTGTAGCCTTATGGCTCAAAATGGTCTAGAGTTTGTCCCTTGTTATTTGTTAGCAGTGAAAGAATGGTTTAGAACAGGCTTAATGGAGGAGCCAATGAAAGAGTTTTTCTTCTAACTCTTGACACAATAAACCCACCATATGAGTCATCACATAAATGTCCGTAAACCTTCAAAATGGGTCTGTTAGTTTGACTCTGTTGACATCTAATACTCTTTTTGCTGCATTCTTTTCTTCTTCATTTTTTTCCCTTCCTCCTTTCTTCCTTCCTTTCTTCTGTTCGTTGTTTCTTCTTAGCTTATTTATACTAGTAATACAAAAATACATTTTCATTTTTGTGTGTAATGGGGGTATTATATAACTATATATAGTTATATCTAATATATATGTGTATATATATATATGCATAGATATAGAGGGAGAGAGAGAGAGTGCAAAGCTTTATTTGCAATTCTCTTTTAGTTGTTCTCCTATTGTGATGATAGGTAACATTTACTTTACACAGCGCTGCTGCTACTCCATGTAATTATTTCTGCTTTTTCCAAATGATGGAAACGAAAGATAAGTGAAATTACAAGCTTCTGAAAGTTGCACAGACACTAACACAGCCATAACTTCTTCAGAAGGAGAATATCAGAGAAAATTGTCAATTACTGGACATTTTTTGAAAAGGCTTTTTTCCCCAAAGCCATCACAGAGCTCCTATGTTGTCAGAGCAATATCACTTCTGTTTTTTGTCTCATGGCATAACCTAGGGTGGGTTTGTGTTTTAACAGCTTTATTGAGTTATAACTGATTTCCGAAAACTTCATATATTTAATTTATATACTTCGATGAGTTTGAACATATGCATACACCCAGTAAACCATCACAACAGTGAAGGTAATAAAGGTCTTCACCACCTCCCCAAGTTTTCTTATGTTACTTGTTTGTGTGTACATATGTGTGTGCTGTACACACGTGTGTGGGAAGAACACAACATGAGAAGTACCCTCTTAACTGTTTTAAGTGCAATATATAGTATTGTTTATTGTGGGCACTGTGTTTTGAAGCAGCTCTGTAGAATTTATTTACCTTGTGTAATAAACATTATTGCCATTAAATAACAGCTCCCTATCTTTCTTCTCCCGAGCCTCTAGCAACCACCATTCTACTCTCTGCTTCTGAGTTTTAGATTACACATATAACTGAAAAGAACCATGTAGTATTTATCCCTCCGTGAATGATTTGTTTTACTTAGCCATGATGCCCCCCAGTCTCACTCATGTTGTCACATATGGCAGAATATTTTTTTGATAATTATATCATGAATAATATCTCAATGTCCATTTATATTATGCTGAATAATATCCCAATGTCCATATATATTAGGTTTTATTTTTTCATTTATCTGATGATAGACATTTAGGTTGTTTCTATATCTCAGCTATTGTAAATCATGCTGCAATTAACCTGAAAGTTCAGATATGACTTTGATTTGATACCGATTTCAATTCTATTGGAGATGTATCCCAAACTGGGATTGCTGTATCATATGGTTGTTTCGTTATATTTGCTTTTTATGAAATTTCATACTATTTTTCATATCAGAAGCCTCATTTTATATTCCAACCAACAGTGTGCAAGTGTTCCCACTTCTCTCCATCCTCCACAACACTTCATATCTTTTGGTGTTTTTAAAATAATATCCATCCTAACAGGCATGAGATGATATCTAATTGTGATTTTGATTTGCATTTCTCTGATAATTAGTGACATTTTTACAGGTAGTTAGACAGGAGTGGGGCAGGAGAGGGCTCTCCCCCAACCCACTAGGATGTCAGGTGATGGTTCGGCAGTTATGGCATTGCCTCTCTAAAAATGATAATTTGGTAGTGCCAGAGAATGGTCACTTCCTGATGGTCCATACCTGTTAATATCAAAATATTAATTGAATGCAGGCCCCAGGGAGAAGCAACTTCCTGCACATGAGTGTTAAGAGACAAAAATGGTAAAGTATCATCTTCCGGGGACACATTCCACCAGAAAAGGGAAGAAAACCTCAGATGGACAGGCTCATAATTCCCTTAACACACGCGCATGCTCAATTACAAAGAGCAAGGAAAGTACTAGGATCATGGTTAAACAGGGCACTCGACTTTCCCTTTTACCTTCACATGCCCGCTTGGGTCTCTTCCAAGTGCCCCTTCCTTTCTTTCCTGTGCTAAGGCCTTTTAAAATAAACTTCCACTCCTTCTCTGGAACTTGCCGTGATCTCTTTTTCTGCTTTATGCTCGTCAGTTGAATTCTTTCTTCTGAGGAGGCAAGAACTGAAATTGCTCCAAATCTGCAAGAATAGGCCGCCGGTAACTACTCGGTTCTTCTCCAATAATAACAATATTGAGGAATTTTTTAATATGCCTGTTGGTCAACTGTACGTCTTCTTTGGAAAATTTCTCTCTATTAAAGTACTTTAAGCATTTTTAAATTGTTTTATTTGGTTTTGGCTATTGAGTTAAAGGAGTTACTTATGCATTTTAAATATTGTTCTATTATGATACATTGTTTGCAAATATTTTCTCTGATTTCTTAGGTTATCTTTTCATTCTGTTGATTTTTTTTTTTAACTATTCAGAAGCTTTTTTAATCTTATGTAGTCCCATGTTTTATCTTTGCTTTCACTGTTTGAGCTTTTGGTGTGATATCCAAAAAATCACTGCCAAAGTCAGTGTCAAGAATTGTTTTCTCTACATTTTTCTTCCCAATGGTTTCTTTAATAACTGTAGTTTTATAGTTTCTGGTTTTATGTTTAGATTTTTAATTCACTTTGAGTAAATTTTTATGTATGGTATAGTATGGTATAATAAAAAGATTCAGTTGCAGTTTTTGCATGTAAATATTTTCTCAGCAGAATTTGTTGAAGAGATTAACTTTTCCTCATTATGTAACGTTGGCACCCTTGTGAAATGTCAGGCAACTATATCTATAGGAGTTTATTTCTGGGCTGTCTATTCACTTCCATTGGACTATATGTCTATTTTTATGCCAGTATAATACAGTTGTAACTATAGTAACTTTGTTCTATATTTTGAGGTGAGAAAGTGTGATACCTCCAGATTTCTTTCTTTCTCAGGATTCTTTTGACTATCTAATCACAGTCTTTTGTGATTACATTTGAATTTTAGGATTCTTTTCTATTTATGTAAAAAATGTCATTGGGATATTTATGGGGATTGCATTGAATCATAGATTACTTTTGGTAGTATGCATATTTTAACAATATTAATTCTGCCAATCCATGGAAATGGGATATCTAAGGTGTCTACTTTAGTTTTTTTAATCAATGTTTTATAGATTTTGATGTACAAATTGTTGCAGAACTTTTCCATAGTTCAGCTAAAGACGAGGTCCTTGTCTGTCCCATGGCCAAGAAAATTTAGGCTTACAGACAATCTGAAGGTTAAGTAAAGCAGGGTTTTATTCAGTGAAAAGGACGAAAAGGGGGACATAGGGACTCTCACAAGGCCAGAGTCTCTGCTAGAGTGCTTTCCACCTGGCTATTTGAATATCAGGTTGTACACAGGAAGAGGAGGGGTCAAGCTCCTCTCTGCTGCAAATGTTGTGAAATTCCTGAGGTTTCACAGGCTGGTTGGATTTTCTCCAGGAACTCCTTTCCAACTGGTTGTCTCATTTCCCCCTCTAAAGAAGTGCATCTATCTGCCGTTAGATTAAGGATAAGGACAAATATTATCTTAACTGCTTCCTGCTGACAGGGGCACTGCTTGGGGGAAATGGTAGTCAGAGCTCCCTCAGAGGCCTATCTAAGGGCCCAGCAGAAGGGGCCATTGTCAGAGGCTCCAGTTGCATGACTATTGGGAGTGTGATGTCCTGAAGGCAAGAACAGATGAACCAGGTTTTTAGGAAACATGTATCAAAACAAAACAAGGGGAGGGGTAAGGATAGCTGAAAGATCTCCAGGCCTTTTGCCAATTTGTACAGGGAGATAGAAGCCAAAAGCTTGACTGATTAAAAAAAACAACAACAACAAACTTTACACTTTTGCCAGCATTTTGGGCTTCTGGGTTCCCTTCCCCTGGGCCCGATCCTAAGCCAACCAGTTTAAAGTTTGAGAAATTAACTCTTTCTAGTTTGGAGGATGCATCTGAGGGGAGTGTCTCATAGTACAGAGAAACAATTACCTATCAATAAAGAGAGGACTGAGGAGGAGAAAGGAATAAAAACATGACATTTTTTCAAAGGTGTCCCAGTGGCTCAGGATGCATTCAAAAGGGGTACAGACTGAAGATGAATAGCTACCCATCTAGAAAGAGGGAAGCAGGTGTTCCTGGTTTCCTTCTCTTCCTAGTAGATATCTGGGAGAAAGTGAGGAAGAGAGAGGAGTGTCCTCTTTCCCTCTTCGATCTTTGTATCTCTGAGTTACAGTGAACTTGGCAGGTGTCAAAGAGGCTTGCATCCATGAAGCAGGGAGACCTAGAGAATTAGAAATATCTACTCTCACCTATGTCTGTTTCCTACCTACTGTCAGTAGTCTTAGAGTTCCCTAGACCTCATTTATGCCATGGATATTAACATGGGTTTTATTTATGAAATAGGAAGTTTGAGGTTGGCTTAATTGTCAGGCACCAGCCACACTCACCTGTGCTGTGCCTTTTAACCTCTGTTGTCATTTGCCTCTAGATCCCTCAGATCCAGTTTTCTTTCCTAGGGCTTTGACCCAAAGCTTGGAATTGAGTCTGGGACAAAAATGTATCTTGGGGGTGGAGGGTGGGTTGCATGGACTCCTTATCATAAGCCAAATGCTAAGGTGAAACTGTGGAGCTGAGTCCTCCTTCAACAAGGGAGAGGAAGGAATGTCTTGTGACACACTCAGATAAGTGATAGTTATAGTTATGCTTGCTAGGATTGGCTTTTGTTAGTTCCCTTGGTTTTACTTTCCCAGAAGGAAACCTCTGGGTGATGGGCACCTTATTTATTCCCGATTTATTCCATCACCTGGCAAGATTTGCAGGACAATTGCTCAGAACTAGAATATTGACCCCGATTTGTACATTACCCATTCCTTTTGTTCTTTCTGAACGGCAGCTGGAGATTGCTGGTAGGTTCACAGGAAAAAGTAGAGTTAATCTAAAATGTGGACAAAAACTTAAGAAAAACTAATGAGTTTAGAATTTAGTGACAAATGTATGATAAGTTTTGGAACATAATGTATCTCTCTCCAGTCCTCATTTTTGTTAAGAAACAAATGATCACAGGACTGAGTTGTTTAAATAGACTTTAATCTTATTCTTGGCCTGATTATTTACATAAAATGTAGCAAGAATAATTATTTCTACATAGATCTTTTGGATTAGCTTTGGTGGAATTCTTGTCCACAAGGAATCTCAGATAAGACTTTTTAAAGCCAAGTTCCACCATGGGTATGTATCCTCAAATACCTGTGAATTGGGTGATCCTCATCTTTTAAGGTTCCAAGATAAACTTGGAGCTCCTACACCTGTTTGAAAGTGACGTTCTTTACTGACCACCGGTCAGGAACCCTTACAGGAACTACAGAGACAAGAGTACAAGGCCAGTGTCCCCATTGGGCTTCTATTGGCTCTGTAACTCGAGCTGGACTCCTTAAAGGGAAGCATATCCTTCCAGTCTAAGTCTTGGTAAAATGACCACTTTCTCAAAATGTGTTCTGTTTCAAAAGAAAAATGGATCCTTATTGCACTGATGCAGTTATGTTGCCATAAGTTAGGAATACTCACAGAGAGTTTCTAAATTTTGGAGTAACCAGGCAGAGAGTTACAAACACACTCCAAATTTTGTTCATAGGAGTATACCTGACTCAATTATTAAAGGCTGTAAATAGTTCAAAATAAGTTTCCTTGACTATGAAAAACAAAACAAGGATCAACAATATTCCAACCAAAAATCAAAAAGGCTTCTTCAGCTTTCTGAGCCCAATCAATTTAGCTAACTCTTGTTTTGTTGATATTCATGAACATTTCAGCTCTTCATGAGTCCTGTACATTTTCCTTTATTCCAATGTTGCAATTTAGAAAGTTACAAGAAGCTTGTATTTCAGAGCACCTGTTATAGTTCTACAGCTCATTAGAGACCATCTTTGAAAAAAATTAAAACAAGACAACAATTGTGAAGAGCAAAATGTCTAGGTTAGAGTTAGATACAGGATTGACAAAGAAATTTGGTTATCTCCATGGTTTACAATAACTTAACATTAAAATCTTAATTACGATTGATAGCATATACTCAGACATTAGAATTTTAGAAATCCCATTCAATTTTGAAACATATATTAGCATTATTCACCAAGATATAACCTAAAGAAGACTGAGCATCATTTTGGCCATCCCATGTACCTAAACATGTCAAATAATCCTGCTGACCTCTCTTTTCTGGACACTTCAGGGATTCTCTGAAGTATTCAAAAATGCAGGTGCCACAAAAGACAATTTTGAAATTGAAGTTTGATTTGGGGGAGGCTGTTAAATGTTTGAGGTTTAAAACACTTGATATTAAGAAATAGGATTCCAGATTTATTATTTTGATAGCATGATAACTCAGAAATTTTAAAGAAGGAAAAACCTTTCATAACCCTTTACAAATTTTGACAAAGAGCAGATTAGCAGCTTAGGAAAACCTTGTGATGCTTTTATTTCAATACTCAATTTACAGAAAAACCATATACTTCTCTTTTTTAAATTTAGTCAATATGTTCACACAGAGAACTTCTTCTGCAAGATTAATTCCCACAATTATTTCACCACTTCTTTGGACCTTCAGCTTTTTCCTAATTTAACTCAAAACAATCATTTAACTCTTGGCAAAAGTTTACATTTCCATGCCTTCTTATAACCTTTTACTAAAAAACACATTTTACTGTTCTTACACAATGTGCATGTAAATCTATTTCTAGTAGTTTCAGTTAACTCCTAGCAATTTTTAACTTTAAGGTAAAACCTAGTAAGTTGCTTTAATTGTGTGCTAACTGCAGGGCATGGTTAGTTCCATATGTCCCCTGGCCTTACCAGATGTGAAGCCAGCAAGTCAAATAGTTCTTGAAATCCAACAAGCAGTTTGTAACCTCAAAACACTTAGCAAACCTTGCAGCTGATGTGCATTTTACAAATAGTCTTTAGGGCTGTTTTTGTTTCTCAAAGATTAAAATTACATGAACTGAAAGTTTCCACAGTTTTTAACTTCCCTGTAAAAAATATTACACCGAAATGTTTGTTTTTCTTTAAGCCAAATTAATTAGAGCTCTTTTTACCGATATCACACACAGTACACACACAGGCAGAAGAAAGCCTAGTTGCCAGGTGGGACCCTTTAAGAGACAGGGCTAGGAAAACAAGCAGATATAAAACCGGAAAGAAACTTATTCCCTAAGGCAAGATTGCTAAACAAAGCCTTGCCACTAAGAAAAGAAAACTTTAAAAGTTAACTGCAGACAGGATGGAGAAGAGGAAAGAAAAGAAACAATTTTAAAATGCCTGAGGAAACCTCTTACTCTTATGCAACTGGTTCCTTCACCAGGGAGAAAAGTTTAAGCTTAATTACTGTCTGATGGAGGAGTAAAACCCCTTGGTTGGGGAAGGGGAAGGCTGAAGCAGCTTGTGGCTTGGAACCAGCACAGCCGGCTGTGTGGGACCCACCCTTGGGTGGGCCGTGCAAACCAGCCCTGGCCTGCAGAGGGGAGCCGCTGGGAGCTGCTGCTCACCGTTCTGTCCCAAAAAAGGAAGAAAATGGCCACGAAAAGACCTCAACCCTTGGGAGCAACAGGGTGTGGGGGTGCGGTTTTCTGTAAGCACATAAGTCCAAGGTTGAAAATGCTGGGAAACCACAGTGAGAGGTTTTGAGTCCCCATTTTACCTACCGCATCTCAAGCCCCCATGTTGCATGCCCAAAATGTTGCAAGACATTTCCTTAGTTCAGCTAAAGATGGGGTCCTTGTCTGTCCCATGGCCATGAAAATTTAGGCTTACAGACAGTTTGAAGGATGAGTAAAGCTGGGTTTTATTGGGTGACAAGGAAGAAAAGGGGGAAATCGAAACTCTCATAAGGCCAGAGCACCTGCTAGAGTGCTTCTAGCCAGGCCATTCAAATCTGTTTCCACACCGGAAGAGAAGGGGCCAGGCTCCTCCCTGCTGCAAATATCATGAAATTCCTGACTCCACCTCAGTGGGCTGGCTGGTTGGAGTTTCTCCAGCAACCCCTTCCTGCCTGGCTGTCTCAAAATCTTTCACCTCCTTGTTTAAGTTCATTCACAAGTATTTTGACAATATTATAAATGGGATTATTTTAATAATTTCTTTTACAAATAACTCATTGTTAGTGTATAAAATGCAACTAATTTTTGCATGTAGATGTTAGGTCCTGCAACCTTACTGAATTTGTTTTGCAGTCTAACAGGTTTTTAGTAGAATCTGTTGGTTTTCTACATACATATAAGATCATATCATCTGCAAATGGGAATATTTTGCTTCTTTCCTCACAAATTGGATGGCGTTTTATTCTATTTATTGCCTAATTGGTTTGATTAAAACTTACAGTACTTTGCCAAAAGGAAGTGGCAAGAGTATGCATCCTTGTCATGTCTCTGATCTTAGAGGAAAAGAATTCAGTTTTTTAACATTAACTATGTTAGCTGTGACCCTGCCATATACAGCCTTTGCTATGTTGATATAAATTTCTTCTATATGTAGTTGGTTGAGTTTTATGACGCAACTGTGTTGAATTTTGTCAAACAATTTTTTGCATTTGTCAAGATATACATGTGGTTTTTATCCTTCATTCTGTTAATGTGATGTATCACATTAATGTCTTTCTGTATGCTTAATCATCCTTGCAACCCAGTGATAAATTCCACTTGGTCATAGTGTACATTTTTAAATGTTATTAAATTTGATTTGCTTGTATTTTCTTCAGGGTTTTTGCATATATGTTCATCAGAAATATTGATCTGAAGCTTATTTTTCTTGTAGCATCTTTGTCTGAGTTTGATATTAGAATAATGCTGGACTCACAAAATGAGTTTGAAAGTATTCCCTCCTTTTAAATTTTTTGGAAGAATTTGAGTATGATTGGTTTTGTATATTCTTTAAATGTTTGGTAAAATTCATTCATGAAGTCATCTGGTCTTGAGGTTGTTTTGCTGTTGTTGGGAGTTGTTTGATTTCTAATTGAATTTCCTTACCTGTCATTGGTCATTTTAGGTTTTTGATTTCTTCAGAATTCAGTCTTAGTAGGTTGTATGTTTCTAGGAATTTCTTCAGTTCTTCTAAGTTATCTAATTTCTTATTGTATAATTGCTCATAAAAATGTTTGTGATTTTTTATTTCTGTGGTAACAATTGTAATGTCTCCTTACTATTTCTGATTTTATTAATTTTAGTTTTCTCTCTTTTTTCCTTAGTCTTGTTAAATGTTTGTCAATTTTGTTGATTTAAAAAAAACTCAGTTTCATTGATTTGTTCTAATCTTTATTTATTTTTGCTTCAGATTTTATTATTTCCTTTCTTCTGTTAAACTTCTGGCTTGGTTTGTTCATGTTGTTTTTTGAGGGATCAAGTTAGATTGTTAATTTGTGGTGTTCCTTTTTTATTTTTTACAAGACTCCTGGATCAGAGAAAATCTTCTTCATTAATGTAGGCATTTACCTCAAAAAACTTCCCATATAGAACTGCTTTTGCTATATCCCATGAGTTTTGGTACTCTTTTGTTATTTCATTTTAATTTGCCTTAAGATATTTTCTGATTTATCTTTTTTTTAATATATTTATATAAATTTAGGTGCATACTATATCGGGCATTTCTCCCCATGCTAGCTTTCCCCACCCTCCCCTCCCTCCCTATACTCCCCTCCCTCCCCACCCCCTGCTGTCTCTCCCCTACCCCCCCAACTGCCCCCGGTATGTGATGTTCCTCTCCCTGAGTCCATGTGTTCATATTGTTCAACACCCACCTATGAGTGAGAACATGAGGCATTTGGCTTTGTGTTCTTGTGTCAGTTTGCTGAGAGAATGATGGTTTCAGATTCATCCAAGTCCCTACAAAGGACACGAACTCATTGTTTTTTATGGCTGCATAGTATTCCATGGTGTATATGTACCAAATTTTCTTTGTCCAGTCTATCATTGATGGGCATTGGGTTGGTTCCAGGTCTTTGCTATCGTACACAGGGCTGCAATGAACATACATGTGCATGTGTCTTTATAATAGAACGATTTATAGTCCTTTGGGTATATGCCCAGTAATGGGATTGCTGGGTCAAATGGAATTTCTATTTCTAGATCCTTGAGAAATCGCCACACTGTCTTCCACAGTAGTTGAACTAAGTTATACTCCCACCAACTGTGTAAGAGTGTTTCTATTTCTCCACATCCTCTCCAGCATCTGTTGTCTCCAGATTTTTTTTTTTTTCTTTTTTTTTTTTGAGACGGAGTTTCGCTCTTGTTACCCAGGCTGGAGTGCAATGGCGCGATCTCGGCTCACCGCAACCTCCGCCTCCTGGGTTCAGGCAATTCTCCTGCCTCAGCCTCCTGAGTAGCTGGGATTACAGGCACGCGCCACCGTGCCCAGCTAATTTTTTGTATTTTAGTAGAGACGGGGTTTCACCATGTTTACCAGGATGGTCTTGATCTCTCGACCTCGTGATCCACCCGCCTCGGCCTCCCAAAGTGCTGGGATTACAGGCTTGAGCCACCGCGCCCGGCCGTCTCCAGATTTTTTAATGATCACCATTCTAACTGGCATGAGATGGTATCTCCATGTGGTTTTGATTTGCATTTCTCTAATTGACCAGTGATGATGAGCATTTTTTCAGATGTTTGTTGACCTCATATATGTCTTCTTTTGTAAAGTGTCGCTTCATATCCTTTGCCCACTTTTGAATGGGGTTGTTTGCTTTTTTTCTTGCAAATCTGTTTTACTTCTTTGTCGATTCTGGTTATTAGCCCTTTGTCAGATGGGTAGATTGCAAAAATTTTTTCCCATTCTGTTGGTTGCTGATTAGCTCTAATGATGGTTTCTTTTGCTGTACAGAAGCTCTGAATTTTAATTAGATCCCATTTGTCTATCTTGGCTTTTATTGCCATTGCTTTTGGTGTTTTAGTCATGAAATCCTTGCCTATGCCTATGTCCGGATGGTTTTGCTGTTTTCTTCTAGTGTTTTTATGGTGTTATGTTTTATGTTTAAATCTTTAATCCATCTGGAATTAATTTTAGTGTAAGGTGACAGGTAGGCGTCCAGATTCTGCTTTCTGCACATTGCTAGCCAGTTTTCCCAACAACATTTATTAAACATGAAGTCCTTTCCCCATTGCTTGTTTTTGCCAGGTTTGTCAAAGATCAGATGGTTGTAGATGTGTGGTGTTTCTTCTGGGGCCTCTGTCCTCTTCCATTGGTCTATGTCTCTGTTTTGGTACCAGTACCATGCTGTTTTGATTACTGTGGCGTTATAGTATAGTTTGAAGTCCAGCAGTGTGATGCCTCCGGCTTTGTTCTTTTTGCTCAGGATTGTCTTGGCTATGTGGGCTCTCTTGTGATTCCATATGAAATTTAAAGTGTTTTTTTTTCCAGTTCTGTGAAGAAGGTCATTGGTAGCTTGATGGGGATAGCATTGAATCTATAGATTACTTTGGTCAGTATGGCCATTTTCACAATATTAATTCTTCCTAACAATGAGCATGGAATGTTTTTCCATCTGTTTGTGTCTTCTCTTATTTCATTGAACAGTGGTTTGTAGTTCTCCTTGAAGAGGTCCTTTACATACTTTGTTAGTTGTATTCCTAGGTATTTTATTCTCTTTGTAGCAATTGTGAATGGGAGTTCTCTCTTGATTTGGCTCTCTGTTTGTCTGTTATTGGTATATAGGAATGCTTGTATTTCTGCACATTGATTTTGTATCCTGAGACTTTGCTGAAGTTGCTTATCAGTTTGAGAAGATTTTGGGCTGAGATGATGGGGTCTTTTAGATATACAGTCATGTCATCTGCAAATAGAGATTTGTTTGATACAGTTTCAGAAGGAATGGAACCAGCTCCTCTTTATACATCTGGTAGAATTCGTCTGTGAACCCGTCTGGACCTGGACTTTTTTTGATTGGTAGGTTATTCATTGCTGCCTCTACTTCAGCCCTTGTATTGCTCTATTCAGGGTTTCACCTTCCTCCTGGTTTAGTCTTGGTAGACTACAAGTGTCTAGGAATTTATCCATTTCTTCCTGGATTACTGGTTTATGTGCATAGAGCTGTTTGTAGTAATCTCTGATGGTAGTTTGTATTTTTGTGGGATCAGTGGTGATTTCCCCTTTATCATTTTTTATTCCATCTATTTGATTCTGCTCCCTTTTCTTTTTTATTAATCTGGCTAGTAGTCTGTCTATTTTGTTGATCTTTTCAAAAAACCAGCTCCTGGATTTATTGATTTTTTGAAGGGTTTTTTTGTGTCTCTGTCTCCTTCAGTTCTGCTCTGATCTTAGTTATTTCTTGTCTTCTGCTAGCTTTTGAGTTTTTTTGATGTTCCTCCTCTAGCTCTTGCAATTTTGATGATAGGGTGTCAATTTTAGATCATTCCTTGTTTCTCATATGGGCATTTATTGATATAAATTTCCCTCTCAACACTGCTTTAAAGATGTCCCAGAGATCCTGGTGAGTTGTGTCTTCATTCTGATTGGTTTCGAAGAACATCTTTATTTCTGCCCTCATTTCATTGTTTATCCAGTTGACATTCAGAAGCAAGTTATTCAGTTTCCAAGTGGTTGTGCGGGTTTGAGTGTTTCTTAATCCTGAGTTCTGATAGACTGTTTGTTATGATTTCCCTTCTTTTGCATTTGCTGAGGAGTGATTTGCTTCCAATGATGTGGTCAATTTTAGAGTAAGTGCAATGTGGTGCTGAGAAAAATGTATATTCGGTGGATTTGGGGTGGAGTGTTCTGTATATGTCTATGAGATCCGCTTGGTCCAGCTCTGCATTCAAGTACTGGATATACTTGTTAATTTTCTGTCTCGTTGTTCTGCCTAATATTGACAGTGGAGTGTTGAAGTCTCCCACTATTATTGTGTGGGAGTCTAAATCTCGTTTTAAGTTGTTAAGAACTTGCTTTATGTATCTGGGTGCTCCTGTGTTGGGTGCGTATATATTTAGGATAGTTAGCTCTTCTTGTTGGATTGATCCTTTTACCATTATGTAGTATCCTTCTTTGTCTCTTTTGATCTTTGTTGGTTTGAAGTCCATTTTATCAGAGACTAGGATTGCAACCCCTTCTTTTTTTTGTTGTCCATTTTCTTGGTAAATCTTTTTCCATCCCTTTATTTTAAGTCTATGTGTGTCTTTGTATGTGAGATGGGTTTCCTGGATACGGCACACTGATGGGTTTTGACTTTTTATCTGGTTTGCCAGTCTGTGTCTTTTGATTGGGGCTTTTAGGCCGTTTACATTCAATGTTACTATTGTTATGTGTGAATTTGATCCTGCCATTTTGTTACTGGCTGGTTTTCTTTCCCATTAGTTGATTCATTTTCTTCATTGCATTTTTGGTCTTTGCCCACTGGTTTGCTTTTGCAGTGACTGGTACTTGTTCCTTTCCATGCTTAGTATTTCTTTCAGGAGCTCTTGTAGGGCAGGTCTGGTGGTGACAAAATCTCTCAGTAATTGCTTGTCTGTAAAGGATTTCATTTCTTCTTCACTTACGAAGCTTAGTTTGGCTGGATATGAGATTCTGGGTTGAAAGCTCTTTTCTTTAAGGATGTTGAATATTGGCCTCTACTCTCTTCTGCCTTGTAGGGTTTCTGCCAAGAGATCCGCTGTGAGTCTGATTGGCTTGTCTCTGTGGGTGACCTGACCTTTCTCTATGGCTGCCCTTAGCATTTTTTCCTTCATTTCAACCCTGGCAAATCTGATGATTATGTGCCTTGGGGTGGCTCTTCTTGAGGAATATCTTTGTGAA
Source organism: Aotus nancymaae (assembly GCF_030222135.1). Taxonomy (NCBI): domain Eukaryota; kingdom Metazoa; phylum Chordata; class Mammalia; order Primates; family Aotidae; genus Aotus; species Aotus nancymaae. The sequence goes on along the minus strand of NW_026988415.1, from coordinate 56,344,625 downwards.
GTTCTCTGTATTTCTTGAATTTGAAATTTGGACTGCCTTGCTAGGCTTGTGAAGGTCTCTTGGATAATATCCTGGAGTGTGTTTTCCAGCTTGGATGCATTCTCCCCATTGTATTCAGGTACACTGATCAAGCATAGGTTAGGTCTTTTCATATAATCTGATATTTCTTGGAGGCTTTGTTCATTTCTTTTCACTCTTTTTTCTCTTGTCTTGCCTTCTCTTTTTATTTTATTGAGTTGATCTTCAATCTCTGATATCCTTTCTTCTGCTTGATCGATTCAGCTATTAACACTTATGTTTGCTTCACATAGTTCTCGTGCTGTGTTTTTCAACTCCATCAAGTCGTTTATGTTCTTTTCTACACTGGATATTCTAGTTAGCATTTCGTCTAACCTTTTTTCAAGGTTTTTGGTTTCTTTGCATTGAGTTAGAATGTGTTCCTTTAACTCAGAAAAGTTTGTTATTATCCACCTTCTGAAGCCTGTTTCTGTTAATTCGTCACACTCCTTCTCAGTCATGATGTGATCCTGTGTTGTTGAGGAGTTGTGATCCCTTGAAGGAGAAGAGGTGTTCTGGTCTTTGATGGTTTCATCTTTTTTGTGCTGGTTTTTCCCATCTTTGTGGATTTACTTGGCTGTGGTGTCAGGGAGCTGCTTGATGAGGTCACTTGTCTGCCTGTGGAGGTGCTACTGGGTTTCTACGGACTCCTTCAGGTTACTAGGGAAGCTTCTTGTGTCTTTTTTGTTTATACTGGGAGATTAGCACTGCTGGGTTGTCAAGAATACCGTCCCGTTGCTACGTAGGCTTCCTGTGCTTTTTGTTAAAACATGTAACCCAGTCCCACCCCTCTAATGGTGGGTTGTGCCCTTCCTCCACTGGGCTGGATCATTCAGGGTTCAGCTTAGACTGTGGCACTGGCTATGCAACCCACTAGAGTTAGAGCTTCAGCCCTCTGGGGTTTGTAGGGGAGGGTAGGGACACACCCAGCAGCACCCCGACCATCTCCCCCTTTCAGCTTCCTCTCTCTCCAGTCATGGGGTAGGGGCCCACCCAGCTGCTTCCGCTTACAGCTCCCTCTCTCTCCGGGTGGAGGGAGGGGGCAATAGCTCAGTCCACAGGTTCTCCCGGCCACCTTTTGGGCTTATGTGTCTGTTTAGGTCTGTGGACACCATCCTGGATTATTATTCAATTCCACACTTTCAATTCCCGGCGCTTGACTGGCAAAGATCCCCTGTTCTGTGTATTGCTGAGGCTTTGGGGGAAGTGCTGTATCTGGACCAGAGTGCCAGAGAGGAAGCCTCTGACTCGCTGTTCAGATGCACTTTCTGGGTGAAGCAGCACCCCTCCCCGCCTCGGTCTGCCCTGAGTGGGCTTTGCTCATTGTCGGACCAGATGCATGGAAATGCACCTGGTACCTCAGTTGGAGCTAGGAGATCTCTGGATTTCTGCGTTTCTCTCGCTGGGTGTTGTGTGCTGGAGTTGTATCTATGCAGCCATCTTGGATCGACCTCCTCTATGCTTGATCTTAATGTTGTTTTCTGGGATTTTATTTAAATATGCCATTGTTTTTTTAAAAAACCTATTAAAGGTCATGGTGAAAACATTGCATAACTTAACAAATATACACACACACACACACACACACACACAAAATCCTGAGTGTGTTTATAGTATAAACATATATATTATATTGCTATTTATAAACAATTTATATATATAATATATACATATTATTTATATATTATAGTATGTATATATTATTATAGGTATATATTAATATATGCATATATTATTTATATATGTAATATTTATGTATTATATGTATTTGCAATATATGCATACTCAGGATTGTATGTGTGTGTGTATATATATACATTATATGTTACATATATTCTCATAATATTTGTGGGAAGAAATGCTGTCAATCTGAATAGAGTTAAATATTAATTATGCACTTAGTTTATGATGTGGCTGCTTTAGATTCATAGCCAGGCAAACCAAAAATAATTGTAAAAACTGATGCTATATTTTGTTTGAAAACCTCTAGATTTAAGATGCATAATTATTATCATTTTGTAAGATATTTTTAGAAAGTTTGTAAGACTGATGGAAGATTAACTCCCTAGATATCACACAGATGAAAATTCAGTGTCTGGGTCCATGAAGTGTTGTCTACATTTATTTTGGTATAACCTTTGGAAATGGTATATGGTGCTCTTTGCACTCATATTCATGTACTTAAATTTTAAATTCAATTGTATTTTCACTTTAATATAAAATACAAATATTTGTGAACATAAAATTTGCTATTAAAGTACAGATTACTCTAAACTCCACTAAGACTTTTGTTCATGGCAGCAGCACTTGCTCTTACAAGTATTAGGTTGTAATAAATTTAAGATGTTCTGAGCCTAAGAAAACCCAAAGTATTGCAATTAAAGAGAATATTTGCCATTTACTTGAAGTTAATGTTTTTCGCTTTACACTTTATTGCACAATAACTGTCTTTCCTTCTTATCTATTAAATGTGTTGTGAGCCATTAAGAAAATGCTAATTTTTGTCAGTGGGGAATAACATAAGATGAATTTTCACATTTATTGGACTGCTTCTTAGCCTATGTGGTCATTTATTCTTAAGAGTGTTTTGAATAGTACAAACTAGCAATAATGACTGTAAAATAATACAGTTTCTAATGACAGCTTGCATTAGGAGAGTGTCCAAATTAGGTAGCTCCAGTACTGCTATATTTCTTGCTGTATTTTATTACCCATTTTGTCTTGAAAAAAGCTTATATAGTTTAAGCTCAATGTTGAATCTCTGCTTTTTGTCTCTTTTAAAAACTATCCCAGAATATAACAAGAAGACCTATAGGGAAGATACAGCATTATAATTTTAACTTAGCCATTTTGCAAATTATAACACATAATTTGTTACACAAATTACACATAATTTAGCTAATTACTAAACTATTTAACCCTCATTTTCTTATTGCCAATATTTATATATTTATATAAATCAATGTAAAGTCAGAAAATCAATAAGGATTATATTATGGAAAATAATTAAAATCAGAATAGATCTTGGTTATAAATAAATTTGTTCAAGCTCATGAACTTATTTACATATAAAAAACCTCAACCCAAAATGTATTTTTCCAATGTTGCATGCTTTGATATTTGAAGAAGTAATTGAATAGCTTTTCAAATATATGCATAATAAGTCAACATTATTTCAGATTATTTGAAGTAGTTAGTTCTAATTAGTGATATGTATGTATTACATAATTGATGTTATTTTTATATAATGTGTGCAATCATAAATTTTACTTGAGCTCTTAATATGTGCTAAGCACTCTTACACAGTTTGCATACATTATATTATTTAATCTACAGAAAAACCATAAAGATGGACATCATTATTGTTTATACTTTATAAATAAAGAAACTGAACAAGAAATTTGATAACTTGTTTAAGAGTATTTTGTGACTGACTTAGGATGTGAATCCACACTTCTGTATGGGTGCCACTTTATTCGTCATTCAGTCTAGATTTGAATCCTGACTATGTGTCTAATGCTAAGACTGCAGCTGAGAATAAGTCAAAGGAAGTACCTGCCTTTAAACAATTATATTCTAGTGGAGAAAAAATAAACATGCAAATACATTAGTAAAATAATATTGGTAACTCTGAAGAAAATAGAATAAGGTAGTATGGCAGAGGTGAACTGGCTAGGAAGCATGGCCACCTCATTAGTAAAGGTCATTTTGGAGAAAATGTTTCTAAAGAATTGATGCTTGATTTGAGCCTTGAGTGATGAGAAGGGATTAACCATATAGATTTTGAAGGAAAAACCTAAGTAATTGGATTAGAAAAGTGTAAAGCCTTGTTTTGTCTGGAGCTTAGGGAAGCATGAACAAAAAAAGAAAGTAGATGATATAGAAGACGTAGATAGGGGCAAAATCAGGTAGTAATATGTAGGCTATGGTATGGATATTGATTTTTATTCTGAACACAATGAAAATCCATTGTAAACTCTTGAGTAGTAGTGTCTGATTTAAGTTTTATAAAGATAACACTTGACTGTGATGTGGAGAGCTCCTCTAGGGTTGCAAGGGTGGGTGAAGGGAAATACTTTTATTCACTGTGATAGAAAATATTTGAACAGACAGATATGGAGTAAAATTATAGTTCTGTTTTAGCATTGTTGACTTTGAGATACCTATCAGACATGTGAGTGGAGATTTTAGGAAAGTAGTTGGATATAAAATCCAGACTACAGAAAAAGGTCAGTAAATTGTATTCAGAGTTATACAACTGGATGAGATCACCCAGAAAAAATTCATAAATAGAAGAAACGTAAAGAGAGAAGAGACTTGAATCATCTCAAGGAATTTGTTAACCTACCATGGAATGACCTTTGTCTAATTGGAGAAAGTCATCCCTTCTAGACATGTGTCTATTCTGGTAACCAAAAATCAAATAGAACAAAAATGTGTTATCTCTTTAGAAAGCTGCAGTCTTGAGAGCATAGGGATTGTCTAGCAGAATTCTATTCTTACTAGCAGAAGTAGCTGAAGGAAAATCTGTGTTCAAGGTGTCAGTAGTGATAGTAGTCACAGTAGCAGTAATAAAGTGTGTGTGTGTGTGTGTGTGTGTTTTCAAACAACAAAAAAGGGATATGAAGATATGGACACATGCAAATTGAATGTATTCAATAGAGACAGAAGTTGAAAACACAGAAGTGAAACCGAGATATAATAAGAAAATGAGGTCATAGAGAAGATATGAATGTGTGAAATTCAGGGAAAAGTGACAGTGCTACTTTATATAGTCATACAAACACTTGCTCTGTTTTTCTCATATACAACAAGTTTATTTTGAAAGAATGCAGATACAAAATAAGACTGTGGTATCTAGATACATTTTTTTATACCAGAAAAAGTTACCCATTATTCTTACTTTCCCTAAACATATACTAAATGTTTCTTCAATTCTCTCCTGTGAGAATGAAGTGTTTGTGTGTATACATATATATATATACATAAAATATTACATATATAGGTATATATACATATTACAGGTGTTCTATTCAGACACTTAAAGCTTTAATCTCTTCCTTCTTCAGTATACTGCAGATTTTTTTAAATTTCAGGGGTTTTTTTTAAGATATAAGGGATACATGTGTAAGATTGTTATATAGATGCATTGGACCCAGGTAGTAAGCAAAATACCCAATAGGTAGTTTTCCAAAGCACATCCCCCAACCACCTCCCTTCCCAGTAGTTTGCAGTGTCTATTATTGCCATCTTAATATCCATGTGTGCTCAAAGTTTAGCTCCAACTTATATGTGAGAACATGCTTTTCTGTTTGTATGTTAATTTGATTAGGATTATGGCCTACAGCTCTATCCATTCTTCTTTATTACTGTGCATATTCTGTGGTGTGTATATACCATATTTTCTTTATCCAATTGACCATTGATGGCACCGAGGTTGACTCTTTGCTATTGTGACTATCACAGTGAAGAACATACAAGTGCATGTGTCTTTTTGGTACAATAATCTATATAACTTTGAGTATATACCCAGCAATGAGATTGCTGGGTTGAGTGGTAGTTTCCTTGAAGTTCTTTGAGAGATCTCCGAACTGCTTTCCAGAGTGACTGAACTAATTTATATTTCCATCAACAGGGTGTAAATGTTCCCTTCTCTCTGCAGCCTTGCCAGCATCACTTGTTTTTTGTTTTTTGGGTTTTTTTTACCTTTTATTAATAGTCATCATGACTGATGTGAGATGGTATATCATTGTAGTTTTTGATTTGCATTTCTCTGATGATTAGTGATGATAAGCATTTTTTTCAAATATTTTCTGGCCACTTGTATGACTTCCTTTGAGAAGTGTCCATGTCTTTTGCCCACTTTTTAATGGGGTTGCTTGGTTTTTGCTTGTTGATTTGTTTAAGTTCTGGATATTAGACCTTTGTCAGATGCATAGTTTCCAAACATTTCCTACCATTCTGTAGGTTGTGTGTTTTCTCTGCTGATAGGGTATTTTGCTGTGTAAAAGCTCTTTAGTTTAATTAGGTCCCATTTGTCAGTTTTTGTTTTTGTTTTAATTGCTTTTATCGACTTGTTCATAAATAATTTACCAAGGCTGATATCAAAAAGGGTATAGCCTAAATTTTCTTCTAGGATTTTTACAGTTAAAGGTCTTAAATTTATATCTTTAATCTATCTTGAGTTACTTTTTGTATATGGTGAAAAGAAAGAGTCTAATTTCATTCTTCTGCATATGATTATCCATCACCATTTAATTAATGGAAAGTTATTCCCCATTGCTTGTTTTTGTCAGCTTTGTTAAAGATCAGATGGTTGTAGGTGTGGAGCTTTATTTCTGAGTTATCTAATTTGTTCTGTTGATCTGTGTGTCTGCTTTTGTACCAGTACCATGCTGTTTTGGTTACTGTAGCATTGTAACATAGTTCAAAGTCAGGTAGTGTGAAGACTCCAACTTTGTTTTATTTGTTTAGAATTGCTTTGGCTATACAGGCTATTTTGGGTTCCATGTGAATTTTTTATATTTTTCTATCTGTGAATAATGATGTTTTTAGTTCAATAAGAATAGCATTGAATCTGTAAATTGCTTTGGGCAGTATGACCATTTTAATGATACTGATTCTTCCAATCCATGAGCATGAAACGCCTTGCCATTTATTTGTATTGTCTCTGATTTCTTTCAGCAGTGTTTTGTAGTTCTCTTTGTAAAGATCTTTCACCTCCTTGGTGAGCTGTATTCTATTTCTATGTATTTCATTTTCTTTGTAACTATCGTAAATGAGATTATGTTCTTGATTTGGCTCTTGGCCTGGATGTTATTGGTGTGTGGAAATGCTGCTAATTTTTTGTATATTGATTTTGTATCCTGAAACACTGCTGAAGTCATTTATCAGTTCTAGTTGCCTTTTGGTGGAGTCTTTAGGGTTTTCCAAGTATAGAATATCATCAGTGAAAAGAGATGGTTCAACTTTCTTTTTTTCCTATTTGGTTGTGTTTTATTTCTTTCTCTTGCCTGATTGTCCTGGCTAGGACTTCCAGTACTACTTTGAATAGAGGTGGTGAGAGTAAGCATACTTACCTTATTTCAGTTCCCAAGGGGAATGGTTTCAGCTTTTATCCACTCAGTATGATGTTGGCTGTGAGTTTGTCATAAATGACTCATTATTTTCAGATATGTTCTTGCAATGTCTAGTCTGTTGACGGTTTTTATTATGAAAAGATTTTGGATTTTATGTAAAGCTTTTTTGCATCTATTGAGATGACTATACGTTTTTTGCTTTTATTTCTCTTTATGTGGTAAATTTCATTTTGATTTGTGACTGCTGAAACAATCTTGCATCCTAGGAATAAAGCCTACTTGGTCATGGTGAATTAAGTTTTTCATATGCTGCTGATCTGATTTTTTAGTATTTTGCTGAGGATTTTTGCATCTATGTTCATCAGGGATATTGGCCTGAAGTTTCCTTTATTAGTCATATCTCTGCCAGATTTTCATATTAGGCTGATGCTGGATTTATATAAAGAGTTAAGGAGGAGTCCCTCTTCCTTGATTTATTTTAAATGATTGGTACGCTGTCTTCTTTGTGTGCCTGGTAGAATTTGACTGTGAATCCATCTGGTCCAGGGCTTTTTGGGTTTATAGAATTTTAAATCACAGGTTCAATTTCAGAACTCTGTATTGAACTTTATTTAGAGTTTCAGTCTCATCCTGATTCAATCTTTGGAGACTGTATGTTTCCAGGACATTTTCCATTTCCTCTGGATTTTCTAATTTATATGCATAGAGTTGTTCAAAGTATTATCTGAAAATCATTTTAATTTTTCTGCTATCAATTATAATGTCATCTTTGTCATTTCTGAGTGTACTTATTTGAATCTTCTTCCCTTTTTCTTGGTTAATCTATCTAGCAGTCTATCAATCTTACAATTTTTTACTTAGAGAACCAACTCTTGATTTCACTATAATTTGAATGAATATTTGAATTTCAATTTCATTATCTTCTTTTCTAATTTTGGTTATTTCTTTTCTTCTGGAGCTTTGGGGTAGTTTTGTTTTGTTTTGCTTTGTTTTGTTTTTCGCTAATTTCTTCAGGTGCAAAGTTATACTGTTAATTTGAGATCTTTTTAACTTCTTGGTGAAGGTATTATAAACTTTGCCTTATGAAGGGCTGCAAACTTTTCTCTTAACACTGCTTTGGCTGCACTCCAGAAATTTTGCTAAGTTATGTCCCTGTTTTCATTACTTTAAAGTAATTTTTAAATTTCTGCATTATTTTTGATGTTCACCTGGAAGTTATTAAGGAGCAAGTTGTTTGATTTCCATTTTTTTGTGCCCCCTTAAGGTATATTTTTTGATATTCACTTCTATTTTTATTGCACTGTGGTCCAAGAATGTGCTTGGTATGACTTCAATTTTTAAAAAATTTATTGAGACCTGCTTTCTGAAGAAGCATTTAGGCAATCGTAGAATATGTTCTGTGTGCAAATGAGAAGAATGTACATTCTGTGGTTGTTGGGTGGAGTGTTCTGTAGATGTCTATTACATCCTATTGGTCAAGTAATAAGTTTAAGTCCAGTGTTTCTTTGTTAGTTTTCTGCTGCAATGATCTGTTTAATACTGTAAGTAGTGTGTTCAAGTCTCCCATTATTGTGTGGTTATCTAGGTCTTTTCTTAGGCCTAAAAGAACTTATTTTATGAATCTTGGTGCTCCAAAGTTGGGTGCATATATATTTATGAAAGTTAATGCTTCTTGTTGAAGTCTACCCTTAATCATTATGCAATACCCCTCCTTGTTCTTAATTTGTATTGATTGATATGATTTGGGTCTGTGTCCCTGCCCATATTTTATGTTGAATTGTAATCCCCAGTATTGGAGGTGGGGCCTAGTGGGAGGTGATTGAATTATCGTGGCAGTTTCTCATCAGTAGTTTGGCAACATCACCCTAGTACTGTTCTCATGATAGAGTTCTCACAAGATCTGGTGGTTTGTAAGTGTGTAGTGACTCCCTCTCTCTTTCTTTGTCTTGCTTCTCTGATCATGTGAGGTTCCAGCTCCCTCTTTGCCTTCTGCCATGATTGAAGTTTCCTGAGGCCTCCTCAGAAGCTGAGCTAATGCCAGAACCATTCTTCCTCTACAGACTGTAGAACCATGAACCAATTAAACCTCTTTTCTTTATAAATTACCCAGTCTCAGATATTTCTTCATAGCAATGCAAGAATGGACTAATACATTGGTTTAAAGTCTGTTTTATCTGATGTAAGAATAGCAACTCCTGCTCTTTTTCATCTTTCGTTTCCATGGCAGATCTTTTTCATTCTTTTTACTTTGAGTCTGTGGGTGTCGTAGCATGTGAGATGGCTTGAAAACCACAAACAGTTGGTTCTTGCCTCTTCATTCAGTCTACCACTCTGCATTTTAAGTGGACATTTATTCCATTTACATTCAGGATTACTACTGATACGTGTGATTCTGATTCTGTCATTATGTTGTTTGCTGACTGTCATGTATACTTGATTGTGTAATTGCTTTATAGCACCTGTGGGCTATGTGCTTGAGTGTGATTTTGTGGTAGCAGGTGTCATTCTTTTGAATCCATGTTTAGCACTCTCTTAAAGAAAACTTGTAGGGCTTGTCTAGTTGAAATATATTCCCTCAGCATTTGCTTGTCTGAGATGGGTTTTATTTCTCCATCACGTATGAAGCATATTTTTGTAGAATATGAAATTTTTGGCTGGAATCTTTTAAAAGATGCTGAAAATAGGTCTCCCATCTCTTCTGCTGAGAGATTTGCTGCTTGCCTGATCAGGTTCCCTCTGTACTTTACTTGATCCTTCTCTCTAACTACCTTTAAGATTTTTTCTTTTGTATCGATATTGGTGAATATGATGAATATGTGCCTTGGGAACAGTTATGTCGCATAGTTTCTGTCTGAGGTTCTCTGTATTTCTTGGATTTACATGTCAACCTCTCTCGCTGTATTAGGAAAATTGTCATGGACCGTATCCTCAAATATATTTTCCAAGTTGCTTATTCTCTGTCCTTGTCTCTCAAAAATGTTGATGTATGATAGATTTTGTCTGTTTACATAATGACATATTTCTTGGATATTTTGTTTCTTTTTCTCAATTCTTTTTAAAAATTTTTGTAACAATGAGTTGATTTGAAGAATTGATCTTTGAGCTCTGAGAATATTTCCTCTGCTTGGTCTATTCTGCTGTTAATATGTCCAATTGTGTTATGAAATTTTTGTAGGGAGTTAATTGGCATTAGAAGTTCAATTAGGTTCTTTCTTATATGGATATTTCATCTTTTTAGTTCTTGGATAATTTTACTGGATTCTTTGGATTTCTTGGATGGAGTTACAACTTTCTTCTGAATCTTGATGAGTTTCCTTGGCATCTAGGTTCTGAATTCTATATCTGTCATTTCAGGCATTTCACACTGGTTAACTAGTATGGAACTAGTGAAATTGTTTGGAGGTATGGGGACAATGGCTTTTTGAATTACCAGATTTTTTGCGCTAATTATTTCATGTCTTGAGAGGGTTGGTGTTCTTTCAACTGTGATGTGACTTAAATATAGTCAGTTGGCTTCATTCCTAAATGCTTTCAGAAGGCTATAAATCTTTACCTGTGGGTGAATTATTGGGCTCGGTTTCAGTTGTATACATTAGTAGAATACACTTGTGTTGTTGTAGTTTGGGCTGTGACCCAGTAGATGGCACTTAAGAGTAATGGCCAGTACCTAGGTTAATACTCAACTGTGTAGTTTTTTTGCATATCCTGTAATTCATAAACATGTTCGGTGGTGAGTTTGAGGGAAGAAGTGGCCCCCTTACCAGGTTCACTCCTGGGCCTTGAAGGAGCCCCTTTGATTACTAGCACGCATTTGCATTTCTTTATTAGGCGTTCTGTGCCAAGGGGCCCCCTCTAAGAGAAGCTGTGGCAGAGAGATATGCCACACACTTTCTGGACCAATTCTGTGGAAAGAGACATTCCCTGCTCCCACTCTAGGTCAGGAACCTGCATGTCTCATCCCTCTCAGTGCTCTGAGGGTGAAGGCTCCTCTCCCATTCAAATGTCAGCCACAGGTCTTGACTCCATACTCGTGTGCTGCAGTCCAGGATGTCCATGACTCAGGTTGAGGTTTTGACTACCCTGTGGGATCCGATATGCTTCTGGGTCACCTGGAAATTACTCAGGTGCAGCAATGTACTTAGGTTGCTCTGTGGCGGCTTCACTGTGCACCCACTCCTGCAGGATAGCTTGGCATAGTTTCAGAGGGGCCAGCAGGCAGGAAGGCTAGCAGAGCAGATGTGCCCCAGTCCCATGGGGAAGTTGGCTCTGCACTTTCCTGGCTCAGAGGTCAGCTGGGGCCCATGACTCCCAGATGATGACAGGGAGCCCTGGGAGATGGACATATATGGCTTCTGTCCACTGGAACTTCCCAGAACATTGAAGCTCCTGGGCTCTGTGCTGTTTTCTAAAAGGCCTGTCTTTTCTCACTTCCTGGGGATATCCCCCTGCCGGCTTACAGGTTCATGGGAAATGCAGGGTCTCCTGTAGCTAGGATCCCAGTGAACCACAGTAAGAATGAGTTGTGCCTAAATTCCCTCATGTATCCCTTTCCCAAAAGCCATTCAAGGCCAGAAACTAGCTCTGGCATTCAAGTTCCTTGTGCAAGTTTCCCAGTTTATTCCCTCTTCAGCCTCATCATCAGCATTGCCCCTCCATCCACTCTCAGCAAATTGTCATGGTTTACTGGCTAATTTGAGCTCTCTCGATGGAAGTGGTGCTTCCTGGGAGCATCTAGTCAGCCATCTTGTCCTCTTTCTCATTCTCTATTATTGTAAAAGGGAAAGCAGTATATGTGTGTCTAGAATGGTAGAATATATGATATAAAGGTCAAAGTCATTATATCCTAATTGCGTATGTTTTTCCATGAAGTTTACATCTAGGTCATTAGCTGAGGTAGGTGATTCCGACTAAGACTTCAAAAAGAAAAAAATAAGGGTTAAAATGCCTGTCTTTGAGAAAAGGAAATTAAATTTTTAGAGAAGTGCAGTAAAAGTTTTGTCAGTGTTGATTATTCACTTGAGAAACGATGTCATAAATTTTCAGCAAATCCAATCAACAAGGTTTCGTGAGTTTTCTCCAACAGCATCCAGATATTTGGTATACCATGGAGTTAGCAGTAAACTGTAACGATCTAGAAAGTTTGAAACACAGTAGTCAAAGGTAGAACCATGAGATTGTACAGCTGAGTTGAAGTGGATGCTAAGACCATTAGACATGAGATTATAGAAGCTAGTGTGATGAAGGATCAGAAGCTAGCATCTTGAGTTTCTTGTCTATATGGATGAAGAATTTTTTATGAATGATGATGAAGCGAACTACAGTAACATAAGTATTAAATATCTTATGAATTAAGCGTTGTGTCTAGGTTGATACATGTCAACAACATGGAGCACTTGCAAGTAGTAAAATCCAATGATGTATTTGAAAGGAGTTTGTTTTTGTATAAAAGGAAAGACAGTCTGGAAGTGGTGGGAAGTAAGGAAGCCACCTCTCTATCACCACGCCCTGACATGATGCAGATGGGGAGGGGGCTGTGCTTGAGAGAGCTTTAGAAAAAGCTGTATCGTTTAGAGTGGAATAAAGTGAACTGAGTATTCAAGATATCATTGGAATATGTAGAAATGTTTGCTGTTGATCACTTTTGAGCTCCAGAAAAACTACAACATTTAGTAAAGGTGGTGAAGTGTGTGCGTGTGTACGTGTGTGTTTGTGTGGTATAGTGGGGAAAGGAAATGAGGTCAGATTTGAGGACTTAATAGATAATTATGGAATTGAGTGTTTATAGAATGACGCATCACTGAGGCAGTTTTATTGCCTACAAACAGGCTAAGGATGTATAAGGTTGTATTTTTTGATCCATTAAAGCTGATCCACGGAGCAAAAATTCTGGATACAATGATTCAGTGAAGAATCTGCATTTTAAAATACTCCTCAGGTGATTCAGATGTCCAGTAATGTTTGAGAGAGACTAGTTTAGTAAAAATTTATAGAAGACTTACCACAATAATTATGTTACATATATTTATATACATGTTTGTGTATATACATATATATACATTTATATACTATTTGAAAATAGAATGTGAATAATTTATAAATAACTTTCTTATAATGATTGAGAGTACTTAAAGAAATAAAGTCTTGAGCATTTTATGCGTTAGTCTTATAATTATTTTTATTCAATTAATGTGCATACTCCTTGAAGAAAAGATTTACTAAGCAAAGGTAAACTAGAAATTACCTTCTATTGAATTATCCTAATGTTTCATTAGAAGAGTTAATTGTGTTACATTATTTAATTATTGTGTATGTAATGATCTTCATTTAGAATTATCAAATGTTTGGGGAAGCAGTATGAAAATTCTTGAATGTATATGATTTTGAAAAAGTCTTGCATAATTACTCCTTCTTGCCATATTAATACACTGCAAAAGTTTGTTATTTATAGCTATAATTTATTTCTAATGCTTATCTGCCAATACCTCTATGTTGGTGATACAATAGCTAACATATATTAAAGGCTTAGTAGATTCCAGGTGTCAATGTATGTATTAATCAACCTATTCACCACAACCACCCTATGAGTCAGTTACTATTCTTTTGGCTGCTTTAAGCTCTCAGAGAAACCAGAGCATATGGTTGTTAAATAATTTGATCAAGGTCTCCCATTTAGTAAGTGGCAGAGTAGGGACTCCAAAATAAGTAGTTACATTCCAAGCCTGAACTGTTGGCCAGGCTTGGTGGGTCATACCTGTAATCCCGGCACTTTGGGAGACCGAGGTGGGTGGATCACCTGAGGTCAGCTGGCCAACACGGCAAAACCCTGTCTCTACTAAAAAATGCAAAAATTAGCTGGGCGCAGTAGCAGACCCCTGTAATCCCAGCTACTCGGGAGGCTGAGGCAGGAGAATCACTTGAACCTGGGAGATGGAGGTTGCAGTGAGCCGAGATTGCACCTGGGAGACAGAGCAAGACTCCATCTCAAAAAAAAAAAACAACCAAGACTGAACTGTTAATTACTATATTCTATACCTTCCTTAAAACTGCTCAAAGGGCAGTGGTAGAACATTTGTAATGAATAGACCTTCAAAATTTAGGTGGTTAAATATTTTATGTCAATATTCAGAGGAAAATATAATTATGACTTACCCATTAAAAAGCTATAAAAATTCCACACAATATCTATTTTCTTACAACAAAAAACAGGACATAATAGTGAAATAAATAGAGTCAGTGAAAGTGTAATTTTAGTCTTCAGTCACCAAAATTGACACACACCAATTTAAAAAAATTATGACGTCCTTGTATTTCTCACCTAAATTGGTGTTTTCCAAACTTGCTAAGTAGATATCTTGGTACCATATATATTCCTACGTACATACACTGGGGTTTCTGGTTCATTCCGTCCAAACTTGTATGTAGGAAATGCTTATTTTAAACAAACACCCTACTTGATTTTTATGATCTGGGAAGCAACGGCCTGAACTCTGGATTAAATTGTTTTGGAGTTGTAAAGTATGGTCTAAGAATATACAAGCACATCTCCTTGTTAAACCAAAATCACATTTGATTGAAAAGATTTTTGAAACTTAAAGCATGATTTTAAATTCTGAGATAACAATGATTTATCTTCCTGCTATTATTTTCTAGAAAAGTATAATTTTATTATAGCCATTGCCCCTTCACCCTTGCCTTCTTACTTTTTGAAATATTTTTTATTTAATATAAAATTTTGTTGACACTCTACAGTCGTACATTTTAATACAGAAGAGTTATATTTCACAATACCTTAGAACAAGGATTGGCCTTAGGATCGGACAAGAACACATCATGTAAAAATCATAATATTATTGTGAATCAGCATCATTCTCTGTGCCTTCATCTTCACGCATAGAATCAGAACATGGAAGCAAAATGCTGAATAGAAAAAAATAGAAAATTAATATGAGAATCGAGGAAGGGACTAAATTTGTTGCTTGAGATTTAAAATACTGTAAATTCTGGTTTTGTGCTCACACATTTGTTTGCAAATTTATTTGTTGTTCATTTCTTGAAGAAGGAAGATAATTATTTTAAATGAAGTGTTTTCCAAAGTTTCCTTCAGTGTAACTACTCTGGGCACCTTTTAGCCCCCTCAGTGGTAGAAAGCAGAGAATTACTGAACAAAAAGTAACCCAGAAAGGTGATATCCCCACTATGGTAATTCATAGTAATCCACTGAGTGATTGAAACTGTATATTCTGGTTGCCAAAATTAATGTTTTGTTGTTGTTGTTTGTTTGTTTTTTTAAGATAGGGTTTCATTCTGTTGCTCAGACTGGAGTACAGTGATATGATCATAGCTCACTGTAACCTTTAACTTCGGGGCTCAAGCAATCCTCCCACGTAAACTTCCCAAGTAGCTAAGACTATAGTTGCATGTCACCAGACCCAGCTAAATTCTTCTTCATTTTCTGTGGAGATGGGGTCTCACTATGTTGCCCAGAATGATCTCAAACTCCTGGCCTCAAGCAATCCCTCCACTTGCACTCCCAAAGACGTGGGATTACAGGTGTGAGCCACATTTTAACATCTAGAAGAGGATTGTCAGTAATAAATTCAGAATATCCATATTACCTATTTCCAACATCAGTCTCTGAATTTTTTTAGTTAATAAACATGTTCTCTTCTTCTGTTTTGTATCCTTGGGATTTGTATAATTTATGCTGTTTTTCTAATTTCCCAACCCTAGACTTTCTCTATCCTACAAAGTCATCAAGACTCTTAGTTGCCAGTTCTAAATTCTAGTGGAACATAGAATAATGCAAATAAAACCGTATATTTTCAATTGTAGCACCCTTAAGTTGATGGCCTATTTGTGTAAAAATATGGATTCTTTATTTATTTACTTTCTTTATCACTGAGATGATTTGGCATCTTCTGCCTTCAATTTGTCCTGAGAATTTGTATACATAAAATTAACATCTATGTATACAAATGTATCATATGTATATGTATAAGAGTTTCGCTCTTGTTACCCAGGCTGGAGTGCAATGGTGCGATCTCGGCTCACTGCAACCTCCATCTCCTGGGTTCAAGCAATTCTCCTGCCTCAGCATCCCGAGTAGCTGGGACTACAGGCGTGCGCCACCATGCCTAGCTAATTTTTTTTGTATTTTTTAGTAGAGACGGGGTTTCACCTTGTTGACCAGGATGGTCTCGATCTCTTGACCTCGTGATCCACCCACCTCGGCCTCCCAAAATGCTGGGATTATAGGCGTGAGCCACCGCACCCGGCCTGGCTAGCCTAATTTCACAGCCCTCATAGGACTTGTTATACCACTTCCGGATAAATATGGATGGGAACTATGTACAACCCTGGGCATTGCCCCTTTGATAAGTGATGTTTCCTAAAAGAATGAGTTTATCATTTTAGTTTGAAGCCACAAAGGTCTTCACTAAAGTTTCTTTGTCTGTAGTATGGAGACATATTTTAACAATTATTTATAAAGCTTTATTGCAAATCTTAAAATTAATTGAAAATATGTGAAGTGAGATATGAAGAGTTGCAAAACAAGACCTACGTAAGTGCATGCTACATCAAAAAATAGAAATTTTAAAATGTTATATTTTACTTACAGTCAAATATATATCAGTGCATTGTTGCAAAAAATCACCAATTTACTATAAATGCATTTGTCGATGTCTTTAAACTTTTTCTAGAATATCTATTTCATAGGACTGGGTGAGACAAAGAAACGGATGTAGACTATCTTAAAAACCACTTTATGAGAATTACTTAACATAAAGTGACAGAGTATAAATTACTTCCACTGTATATTGTCACAGGTTAAACAATTTATGTATTAATATATTACCAACATAAAAGAAGCTGTCTTAAGACTTAGAGATAAGTGGCTCATTTATGTTAAAGGTATCATTATACTCGGGAAAGTCAAGAAATGACCTTTATGTTTTACCCCTCAAGTCAACCTTTCAAGATCTTTTACTGGTGGTTATTTTTCATACTAGGATAGCACTTAATAGAAGTATTTCTAACTTTGTAATATAAAAATAAACTGGAAAATAGGGCTGGTTATTCAAGCTATCCTCACTCTAACATTTAAGTTTACATTAATATACCTTGGCTGCTTCAGATATCCAATTTATAATTTTTAACTATATATTCCAAAGTGTTTTGGTTATAAAACCTTTAGAGGATAACATAGTGAATTTTTCCCTCTGGTCATTATATTAATTCTTGTGTGCTTTCCAAAATACAGATATGTGTGTGTGTGTGTGTGTGTGTGTGTGTGTGTGTGTTTGCTTGTTTGCTTTGTTTTGTTTTAAAACAAGCATGACGTTGACCTCTTAAACATTTAAGTATTTTCTTACACTTTTGGAACATATCATTATATGTATAAATGTTATAGCTAGAAATAATGACACGATGGGTCCACTGGAAATTACCAGACATAAAAGAAGCCTCATACGTGTTTTGGCATTGAATAGGCCTTGATCTATGTCTCATATAAGCATGGTGCCCTGAGAAAGTACTGCTTGTCATCACTAGCGATTCTTATAACATAGCTGGTCATTACTCCTCCTGCCCTGAGTTCAATTATGTTGTAAATTATTTTATACATTAGTTCCAGTTTCCATGTATATTTCTACCAGAATTGGAAAATCTTAATTTATTAGATATTGTACCCCAAACAGTAACATTTAATTATAGATATTCCTAAAGAATTTGGTTCTCAAGTAAAGTCATTTTAAATTAATCTGGTACATCATTCTAAGCTGTTTGCCTTCCTTGCTGTACAAATTGGCGTCTTTGCAGCTGTGGTGAAGGATACAAGAAATCTGCTTCTAATGTGAGTTTTAAATTTGGCAATAGCATTTTCTTAAGAATGTAATGTGTGTCCAGGATGTTTTGGTTTAATGACTTAGAGCATCCTGTTACCTTGATTTAAGGCTAAAACCAAATTTGGTAAAAAAATAATCTATAAAATACATGTTTATCCAGGTTCATATATCCAGGTTTTTTTTTTTTTAGGCACAAACGCATCTTTATTAATCAAAATAGGAACCATTACAATCAACACATTTTTGCCGAGAAATAAATTTGTTTATTCCTGTAGCGTAAAAATCCATGCTTCAGGATTCAACGAACTCTTGGAAAGCATTTTCTGCACCCTGCTGGTGTGGAAGCATTTCACCCACAAAAAACCATCAAGATGTTTGAAGAAGTGGTAGTTGGTTGGCAAGAAGTCAGGTGAATCTGGTAGAGGAGGCAAAACCTCATAGACCAATGCCTTCAACTCCTGAAGCACTGGTTGTGCAACCTGCAGTTGGGAATTGTCATGGAGAATTGGGACCTGCCAGGTGCGGTGGCTCACGCCTGTAATCCCAGCACATTGGGAGGCTCAGGTGCGTGGATAACTTGAGGTCAGGAGTTTGAGACCAGCCTGGACAACGTGACAAAACCCCGTCTCCACCAAAAACACAAAAACCAGCCTGGGGTGGTGGCAGGTGCTTGTAATCCGATCCACTCGAGAGGGTGAGGCAGGAGAATCGCCTGAACCCAGGAGGTGGAGGTTGCAGTGAGCTGAAACTGAGCCACTGCACTCCAGCCTGGGTGATGTCTCTCAAAGAATTGGGCCCTTTCTGTGGACCAATTGCCAGCTGCAGGTGTTGCAGTTTTTGGCAAACCTCACAGATTTGCTGAGTGCACTTCTGTTATATAATGGTTTCACCGGGATTCAGAAAGCTGTAGTGGATCAGACCAGCAGCATACCACCAATGAGTGATCACAACCTTTCTCTGGGGTGCAAATTTGGCTTTGGGAAATGTTTTGGAGCTTCTCAGTCCAACTACTGAGCTGGTCATCACTGGCTGTCATATAAAATCCACTTTTTGTTGCACGTCCCAATCTGACTGGGAAATGGTTTGTTGCTGTTTCTCACCTTTCCAATTTTCTTCAAATGCCAAGCATAGAATGGTCGACTTTGATTTCTTAGGCAACTTCCTGTGTAGTTCTAAGAGGATCGGCTTCGGCGACTGCTCTCAATTAGTCGTTGTCAACTTCCAAAGGCTCGCCACTGTGTTCCTCATATTCAAGGCTCTCATCTCCTTTGCAAAACTTCTTGAATCACCACTGCCCTGTACGTTCATTAGTAGTTTCTGGGCCAAATGCGCTGCTGTTTCGAGTTGTCTCTGCTGCTTTATGCCCCATTTTGAACTCAAATAAGAAAATCGCTTAAAGTTGCTTTTTGCCTAATATCATTTCCATAGTCGGAAAGCATAGGCTGCCCAGACGCCCCAAGGGACCAAAGCTGGAGGGAGGCGCCCTCGTAAGCAGACAGGAGTGCGTGCACTGAGTTTGCGCCTATCCAGGTTTTTTAAATGGGACCCCAGGTATGGTATTTGGCTACAGCTCTAGTGTTTTGGAATCCACTTTGAGAATGCACTGCTAACCTACCTTGTTCACACCCTTTTAGATTTGCTTTGTTTAAGAGGATTACTGGTATTTCCCAAGTAGTACTGAGATTTAGGAGCACATTAATATTGTCTAGTGTTCTTTGCCTCCCTAAAGTATTTCTGACAATCTTTGGAGTAATAAGGTTTTCTTCGTTACAGCACATCCATAGGAAATTAATTCAATATTCTTGCATTAGGCTGTCTTTTTTTTTTTTTTTTTTTTAATTGAGACAGAGTCTCGCTCTGTTGCCAGGCTGGAGTGTAGTGGCACCATCTTGGCTCACTGCAACCTCCGCCTCCCGCGTTCAAGCAATTCTCCTGCCTCACCCTCCTGAATAACTGGGACTACTGGCGCGCACCATCACGCCCAGCTAATTTTTGTATTTTTAGTAGAGACAGGGTTTCACCATGTTGGCCAGAATGGTCTCGATCTCCTGACTCTGTGATCTGCCTGCCTCGGCCTCTCAAAGAGCTTGGATTACAGAGATGAGCCACCGTGGCCAGCCGCATTAGGCTGTCTTTAACTGGTGTAAAGTTATCTGGCTGTGACCAATAGAAATTCGTTGAGCTGAATGTTATGATCAACCTTTCAAATCAGACATATTTCACAACTGCAGTGATACAGCTTCCTAGAAGTTGAGCTAAACCATAGGTGTCTTTTCACCTCAGACTTCTATTAAGACAAAAACCTGTGAAAGATTTTCAGTTCCTTACAATTTTTTTTTTCAAATTCCCTTCGGTGTCCCTTGTTTATCTAGAAAAAATACCTACTGTAAATAAACATTCTTTCCATGATGATCTCTATTGACATGAAATATAAAAGCTGAAGTGAAATTTTACTGTTTTAAAAATCCAGTGAAAGTTTAGTATTTGATAAGTAACAATGTAATATGTATTAACATGAGTTCAAATATACAAAAAACTATATTTATTTCATAATATATCACCTTTATTTATTCATAAAAAAGAAACAAGACTAAAGCCTAGAGAACTCTCCAAACATCTATCATATTCTTCTCAAATTCTCTCTTTTTTTCATACCGGTAAAAATTGAAGGGAAAAAAATAATCATATGAAATGATTAAGAAAAAGAGTTGGAGAAAACTTACCTGTCGGGCTTGATAATGAATCTGCACTAGTCCCTCTACTCCTTTGAACAAGATTTGAGTTGGAGGCTCTGGCTCAATGTTAAGTCAATTAGCTATGTGGTACAACGATCTCAAAACTAGGAGCCATTCTGTGTCTCTCTTTCCTTTCCTCTTAGTTATTTCCCCAGTGGTGATTCTGAGATATGACAGAAAAGGGAATTGTGTACTGAGTGAACTATATGAAAGACAAATCATTTATTTCAAAATACAGAGATATTCACATAAACAAATACACTTTGATTTGAACATCTAATTTAATCAGTGTATAGCATCTTTGGTTAACTTTCATTAAAAATGAAGCTACAGACTGCCATTCCAGTTGGCAGAATTCTAGGAAAGTGTTTCTAAAATGATGTTTAGTCACATTCTCCCACTAAACAAGTCTTTTCTGTCAGAATTTGTATCTTACTAATGTTTATTTACCTAAGAGCAGTGCAAAGTATGATACAAATATTTGAAGTGGAGGTGCAAAAATTCTTTTGCAGACTAGCGGCAGTGTGTATTGCTACATGCTTCACTGTTCTAGATCTTATCCCGTAGAGCAGTGAAAGGCTGGTAACACTGACAGTGACCAACTGAACATATGAAAATGTTAAATGTATTTTTAAATCGTTAATGGAGTGATAGTACTATTCACTCCAATTTTAAAATATCCAATTTTATAATGTAAACTAGTCAAAAAATTAATAGATACACAAAACTTCAGTTGGCATTTCCTTTAGAAGAGTATATATATTTCTTCTCTCTCATGAAAATTTTTATATTTCGATTGGTTGTGACTAAGCATTCTAACTATTAAAAATCTAGGATTCCTGTCTCTGAAGCCTGCATTTTTAGGAAGAAAGTCTTCAACTATACATGCCGATGCAGGGTTTGCATAAGAAAATGATGTGGATAAACTAAAGATTTGGACCAGTTGGAGCTAGATGAACAAGATCACATACATGCAGAAGTTCCGTTTATTTTCAGTGAGATACAAGTAAATAAAAACAGAAAAGCCAGCTGTTGGAGTGGTGGCAATTTTTGCTTTCTTATTGAATATTTGCCAGTGTATAACTTGACCTTCAGGTTTTTATGTCATGTATAAATTATCTACTCAATAGCTCTCTTACCAAATTACTGTGCATTTTTTAACAAAATACATACATTACAATTTATGCTCCTTGGTTTGCAGGTCTGTGAGTTTTAATACATGCATAGTTAGGTGTAACCACCATCATGATCAGGATGTAGACTAGTTCCATCACCCCAAGTAACTTTCCTTTCTAAGAAGTAAAAACCATCCAAATGTCCCTCAATAGGTGGGTGGATATGCTATGCAGATTTATAATTACTCTAAATTAGGTCACTTATTATCTCACCAGTACCTTCATATTGCTTGCTACCTTTCCTCTTAACCACTTTAAACAATTCTAGCCCTAGATCAATACAGCCATCTGCCTATTCTGCTCCTGTACCTGGACTGCAGAAGACTTCTAAAGGAAAATCCACAGCTAAGTGTACAGATGATACTACTGTGAAATGCCTTTAATTTTAGCTCCTAAAATACCTATACTTTTGCTTATTTTTTGACATGTCTACTGTCCATCTCATATTTAGGCTGTGATCACATTTAAACTGGACACTACAATTTAGTGCTAACTGATCGTTTTCTCTTCAGTACTGCCCAGGCCACACATTGCACTTCGTATTTCCTCACTCTGCAGCACTCCACCTTGTAATAGTTACTGGAATAACTTTTAGAGAATGCAAAACTGACGTTTTTCACTCTGATGTTTATTCTTCAATGTCTTGCCAGAACCTCTAAAGTGATAATGTTCCGGTAACTTAGCATGTACCACCAGACTCTTTACAGTATAATGTCTGCAATCTTTTTTAAGCCTCCTCTTTGATGAGCATACCATACACCAATAATAGAATAATAGATTACGTGAAGTTTCTATACAGCACAATGCCACCTTGAAACTCCGAGTCTTTATCTGTATTGTTATCTTCAAGCAAAATCAGCTCCAAGCTTTCTTCAATAATATGTACCTGTCCTCCAAAATTCACCTCAATTGTAGCTTTCTGCATATTGCCTACATTCTTCGTGCCTTAATTAAGTCTATCTCTTGGGTGTCCTGCAGCTTTTCTGCAGTCTGTTATTTGTTCTTAGAGCAACAAATGATTATTTGTGTCTTATTCATCTATCTATGCCAATAAATTATAAATTTTTGTTGTTGTAGAGATAATATCTTATCTTACATTTCTGTATCCCTTTGTATCTAGTAAGTACATCAGACAAAATAAGTATTTAAATTCGTATTTGTAAACTAAATCTTCAACATAAAACTTGTAAAGCAAATAATAAATGCAAACTATTATTCAGGTTCAATATAAGGAAATCAGTATTGCATATTTGAATGTATAATTTTTATAGATTCCATTTAAAATAAGAGCTAGATTCCATTTAAAATGTATTATGTATATAAAAATATATTCATATATTAAGATAATATTTTAAAAATAGATCAAATTTATTTGAAAGTATCAATTTTTCCTGTTGATCATAAACATTGAATAATAAAATTTCTAGCTCTTAAGTTTAAAACATTATCTGTAAGACTATTTTTGGCATTTAAAAAGATAAAATGATTTTTAGTAATCCAATTTTTCTTGAATTTGTCAATCAGATCTTGAAGAAGACAGTATATGTATGTAGAAAATCATTTGTGTGAAAGTTCTGACAATTGAAACGATCTGTGTAAGTCCTAATAAATTCTGAAAAAGCTAGTGAATTTCAGTTTAGTTTCTTTGACTTGTAGTTTTATGTTATTTTGTTTCTGTGTTCCATATTTCATGATTTATTGATGAAAATTACTGTTTTGTGTTACATACTTGTTTTTCTTCAAGTTTATACCACATATAGTCAAAATGTTTTTTAACATATATATATATAATAAGCAGAGTTTTCAACAATCACATTTTCCTCAAAAACAATACTAATCCAGTGTTGTGAACATTCAAAGGCAGCCAGAATGCCTATTAAAATTTGATTAAGTCACAGGTCTTTCAGACAGTTCTTTGTGCATAACTGTATCTAAAAAAGAATTTGTAAGCACTGGAGGCTTGTTTTTATTTGCTTCCTTGTTTACATCAGCTACTTCATGCAATGTTCAGTTCTCCAGATTTCTCTTTTAAAGGTACTCTAGCAACCAGGCTTATATCTACAAACAGCTTTAAATTTTCTGCCACCATATTTTCTGAATTATTTTTAAATCACCATTAAAAAAATCTTGCTTTTAGCTTCTTAGAGATATTATAAGCCCCACTGCATATTCTGTTTGTTTGTTGGTTTTCTCCACATGCAGGCCACATCCTAAGAGATATTGGAAGAAAAGTTGTGTAGTCCCTCTCTGTTCTCATTCCACACACGCTTTAGCTTAGCAAGCACATCATGTTTAAGAAAGAAAATATAAAATTGCCTTCATCTGTTCCCAAGCTAATTGTGAGTAATCTAGATGATATTTAAATATAAAGCAGTATTGAAAGAACTATTTTTCTTAAAAAAGGGTAACACACATCAGCTTGAGAAATTGTGTTTTCCCATAGCATAGCATGAGAAATAGGCAAATTTGAGGACAGCAAAGAAAGAAAAGGAAACATTTTCTGGCTTATTTCGAGTCTGTCTTTTATGCCAAAGGGAATCTTTGTTATCTAGGGGAATATTGATGGATTCACTTAAAGGACAACCCTTCATTGGCTAACTTGATTCAACCAGTGCTTTCTGAGTTAAGATGCGAAGTTGCATTGTGCCACTCCAAAACATTTATTTACTTTTGATAAAAGCATATCTAGTCATCATTGTCTTCTAATTTTTGACTATCAAAGTGAAAAATTCTCCATAAATGCAGTCCTTCATTTTACTATATTTTTCCTTGCATATTTTTATATAATCAAGATTATTGTAAGGACGACTCCTTCTCATGACTAATGGTGGAGACTTAAAGGGAAAAAAATGTAAAAACCTTGCAGGTAGATTCAAGTGTTTATGTAAGTGACCAGATGAGGAAGTTTCTGCTTCATATTGTCTGAGTTCTACATCTGTGAGAGACGGTAAGGCCATTTATGGCAGATCCCAGATGCTGTAAGCTCTACGAAGTTGCAAACATTGCTTGCAGTAGAAGAGTACCTGAAACCTTCTTTGGGATGAGGGTGAAAGATACTTCCTTTTTATCCCTTTATAAACCAAAAAATACCTGAGTCATGTCTCAATCAGTTTACAGGTTTATTTTTGCCAAGGTTAAGGACCATTTTCCACGACACAGCTTCAAGAGGTCCTGAGAACATATGCCCAAGGTGGTTGGGTTACAGCTTGCTTTTGTACATTTTAGGAAGACAGAAGCTACAGGCAAAGACATAAATCAATACATGGAAGGCATACATTGGTTCAGCCTGGAAAGTTGGGATACCTCAAATTCAGGGCTTCCAGGTCATAGGTGGATTTTCAAAGATTTTCTAAATGGCAATTTGTTGAAAGAGACGCTCTGCCTGAAGAGTTGAAGTCAGCATAGCGAAATGCTTGAGCTATGATAAGGGGAAGGGATTGTGAAATGTAAGGTTCTTATCATGTAGATAAAGACTTCAGGTAGCAAGCTTCAGTGAACATGTTTTATCAGACCTTGAAAGGTGTCAAACTCTCTGGAAAAGACCTAGTAAAGTAAGGAGATTCTCTATGGAATGCAAATTCTTCTCCCAAGGATAGCTTTGCAGAACAATCTTGAGTTTCAAAATATGTCAAATAAATATATTTGGGATAAAATACTTTGATTTCCCTCAGGGTCTGCTATCTGTTATGTGATGCTATGCCAGAGTCAGTTGGAATTTGGTTTCTAATTGCTACGAAGTTTCTATTTTTTCAGACTTAAGATCTCTGTTTTAGTGTTAATGCCAGTCACTTGTGTCTAAACTCCAAACGAAGGTCAGTATAATAAAGCATGTCTAACCCCCTGTTCCTGCATGTCCTGAACTGGTTTTTTTCAGGTTAGTTTTGGATTCTTTTGGCCAAGAGAGGGGTCCATTTAATTGATTGGGAAGATGAGAATTTTATTTTTGGTTTACACTTTATTTGGAAGCAATAGGTCAGAATTTCTCTTATCCAGTAGAGTGTATTAGTTCATGAACTTCTCGGTCCACAGAAACCAAGTGAGCATAATTTATGTTATATGCATAGGACTTGGCCCGAAAGAAGCTTTGGTGTTTTCTGTGGAACTAATGAAGACCTAAATGCATGGTCCTAGCTTCCAGAAAATTTAACATGAATCACTAGAAAATTTCAGTGCTTTGTAGAAGATAAAGTTTATCTCAAAATCCACATTGAATAAGTTTGGAGAAAACAGAAATTACTTTCTGTGTTGAAGAAAGATGTTATGAAATTTGACTAAGTCAGAGGGGCTTTGGCTTGGGTTTGATTTCTGCAAAACATAACTATTCTTTATTCCTTGAAAGTTGCCTGGCAGTGGGTTGCAAATAGGTAGATTTTTATGTTTCTTATTACAGTCTGTGTTAGTTAACTGTGGGTAGCTATAAAGGAATACTTGAGTCTAAAGAGGTTTATTTGGCTGACAATTCTGGTTCTGAAGGCTGGACACCAAGCAAGGCACTGATATTTGCTTGGCTTCTAGTGAGGGACTCAGGAAGAGTTTACTCTTGGCAGAAGCCAACGGGAGTTGGCATGTCATATGGTAAGAAAGAACAAAAGAATGAGGGAAGAGATGCTACATTCTTTCAAATAACCAGCTCTCAAGTGAATTAATAGAGTAATAATCATAAATAGGGCATGGCACCAAGCCATTCGTGAAGGTTCTGCACTGATGACCCAAACACCTCCCACTAGGCTCTACCTTCAACACTGGGGCAAAGATTTCAAGATGAGATTTAGAGTGAAAAAACATCTAAACTATATCACAGTCTCTGATCACTCTTTCTCTATTGCTCACAAAAGGCTATTCCATTTGTGTTAATTTCAAATACCATTTTCCTGAATTGTTTCCTGCAATCTTTGAAGGAATTTATTTCAATTGAAATAAATATTTTCTTTCACAAAGGCTTTTCTCTGCAAAACAACAATCTGTTTATCGGTATTTATTTAGTTAATTGTCAAAAATTTATTTTTGTTTGTTTGTTTGAGACAGGGTCTCACTCTCACCCAGGCTTGAGTGCAGTGGCATGACCATGGCTCACTGTAGCTTCGACCTCCTGAGCTCAAGTGATCCTCCCACTTCAGTCTCCCAAGTACCTGGGATGATTGACATGCACCAACATACCCAGCTAATTTTGGTATTTTTTAAAATATAGATGGGGTTTTGTCATGTTGCCCAGGCTGGTCTTGAACTTGGCCTCCCAAAGTGCTGAGATTACAGCATGAAGCACCACGTCTGGCCACAAATACATTTTTATCTCTATGTTGACATATATATCCTAATTTTTACCTTTGAAATGTAATCATATTGCATTATTGATGTTTAAAAAACACTAATCTCAAATGTTAGGGATTAATCCTCTTTAAAGATGTTTATTGTAAGTCATACTAAAAAACAACTATAACTAGATCCACTCCTGACATTCAGAAGACCTAACACCATAAAAACCCTAGAAGAAAATCTAGGCAAAACCATTCAGGACATAGGCATAGGCAAGGACTTCATGACCAAAACACCAAAAGCATTGGCAACAAAAGCCAAAATAGACAAATGGGACCTAATCAAACTCCACAGCTTCTGCACAGCAAAAGAAACAGTTATTAGAGTGATTCGGCAACCAACAGAATGGTAAAAAATTTTTGCAGTTTACCCATCTGACAAAGGGCTGATATCCAGAATTTAAAAAGAACTAAAACAGATTTACAAGAAAAAAACAAACAAGCCCATTTAAAAGTGGGCGAAGGATATGAATAGACACTTTACAAAAGAAGACATACATGAGGCCAACAAACATATGAAAAAATGCTCACCATCACTGGTCATTAGAGAAATGCAAATCAAAACTACATTGAGATACCATCTCACACCAGTTAGAATGGTGATCATTAAAAAATCTGGAGACAACAGATGCTGGAGAGGATGTGGAGAAATAGGAACACTTTTACACTGTTGGTGGGAGTGTAAAGTAGTTCAACCACTGTGGAAGACAGTGTGGCGATTCCTCAAGGATCTAGAAATAGAAATTCCATTTGACCCAGCAATCCCATTACTGGGTATATATATCCAAAGGATTATAAATCGTTCTACTATAAGGACACATGCACACGAATGTTCATTGCAACACAGTTTACAATAGCAAAGACCTGGAACCAACCCAAATGCCCATCGATGATAGACTGGACAGGAAAAATGTGGCACATATACACCATGGAATATTATGCAGCCATCAAAAAGGATGAGTTCACGTCCTTTGTAGGGACATAGATGAACCTGGAAACCATCATTCTCAGAGAACTGACACAATAACAGAAAATCAAACACCGCATGTTCTCACTCATAGGCGGGTGTTGAACAATGAGAACACATGGACACAGGGAGGGGAGCACTACACACTGGGGTCTGTTGGGGGGAAATAGGGGAGGGGACAGTGGTGGGTGGGGAGTTGGGGAGAGATATCATGGGGAGAAATGCCAGATATAGGTGAAGGGAAGGAAGGCAGCAAACCACACTGCCACGTGTGTACCTATGCAACAATCTTGCATGTTCTTCACATGTACCCCAAAACCTAAAATATAATAAAAAAAAACAAAAAACAAAAAAACAAAAAAAAATGTGAGAGAAAACATAGATGTTGTTTTGAGCTACAAAATTTGTAGTAATTTGTTATGGCAACAATGAAAATTAAGATGATATGTTTAATTTTTTTCTTCTCCATATAGTGAAAAAAAAAATCTGACTGCATTTATTTTGGTTTCCCTGCTTTATTTTAAATGTGATGTAATACATTTTTAATGGAAAAGAAACTTCAGCCAAAGCCGTCTTGAAGTAAGTTGTGATGCTGGATTCAGAGTCTATATACTGAATATAATTATCAAATGATAGTAAAGGAATTGTGATTGGAAAGTAATGTCAGTATAATATTCATACACTTTTTTGTTCTTTCATTATCAGTGCCTGTAAAATCCTTCACAACTGATCCCACAGATGCTTAACAGACAACCCATGCTCCCCTACTGAAGCAATGCTGTACAAAACAAAATAGAAGGGCTAACACAAATCAGGGTCTGAGGTTTATTGAAGTAAAATCTGTTCTCCTGTTAACAAGTAGCATTGCATTTAAATACATAAATGAGTCAGAAATTTTTTTAGTAGGGGAAAATTATTTTGACAAACATTCTGAGGAGGATTTATTTGTAGACACTTGGGAAATCATCCTGCCATTTTTAGGATGAAAAAATGACTGTTTATATGGATAGTATAACCGTTATTTTTTACATAAAACAGAATATGGAAAAAATGATTTTTGTTCAAATGGGAACAATAATGGTGTCACTAATAAAATGTTTGTAAGTTGTGTATTAGAAACCAAATATTTCATTCTTTGATACATATTAAGCAAATGATTTCTTTAAAGCATAGAGTCATTGAAATTTTAATGAGTGTCATGAAATCCCAACCTTACATATATCAAATAGTTTTGTGGAATTAAGAAGTAGAAATGAGTAATTAAATACATGTGAATAAACTAGGTCACCCTCTCATGAGACCTGATCTTTATAAGCTGACAATTGTATATAAGAATATGAACATACTGATAGAACTCTGATTCAAGTTTTTATTAATTTATGTGTATCTCATACACTCTTTACAATTTAAAGCATTCATGTCCTATTAATTCAGGTACATTGCCTCTTCAGAGTGCTCAGATAGACTTTTGCTGAATGATACTTATTATAAAGGAAAGCTTTTCAACCCACTTGTTTATTGTCACAAAGGCAGCAATAGTTACTTGACTGGATGTGCCTTTTTTAACGAATTATGTTTTATAAAAGTTATGAGCAAATACCATATTTTTACTTTTATTATTTGTTTGCCAATGTCATTGTAGTTTAGCATCTTGTTTATCTCCTTCACAGGTGAGATGTGAAATTTCTCTCAACTTGAGATTAAAGGCATCAAACTAACCTGATATTTAAAGAATTCTTTCATTTGGATTTGAACAAAGTCTGTTCTATTCCTTAAAAAAGAATTCTCGATGATGCCAAACCTCTTTCTGTATTCAAACTTGTGCCTAGGATGACATTGGTTCTGTGAAATAAATTCCCAGCTTTCATATATGACAGCTAGTTTAATGCAGAGCAAAACAACTACCATCACTCGCATTTTGTTCGTAAGTATAATGGTAAAAATGTTCAGTGACAAAAACATATTAGAGAAATATACAATTTTATTGATGGATATTACAGAGGATATTAAACACGTATGTACATCTATTTCTCATCTATAGTAATATCTTTTTTAAAAAACTTTTTGTTTCGTTTTACCTTATTCTCATATACTCTTAGTAATAACTCAGACACTTTTCATGCATAAAAATCCATTTAATTTCTAAATGAAGGGAAGAACAGTTAAAAGAGTAGTCAAAAATGGCAAAAAAACTATCATGTCTTCAGATACATCTGCCACTGTTGGGGAAGCAGTGTGTTGCAAGATAAGTAACTCACTAAAGGCATGTAATAACCAGCAAAAAGAGATCTTTAAAATGAAATTTTTAATTAGTTTTATAGACAGAGCTAAGTCACTTTCTCTCATATGAAGTAGATTTTAAAACATAATTAGCCATGAAATAATGATTATTTAAAAATATTTTATGCACTTTCTTTCTTAATTATCTGCAAATGTTTTATTATTTTTCCATGAATATTCTATGAAGCACTAAAGAATATTGCAATATAGTGATCTTTCAAAAGTCTGTGGCTCACAAAAATATAGGAATGAATAAGATTTAACTGAGATACCAGAAAGCAGAGGCAAAATTATAATATTTGTATAGTTATCACAATATTTCAAAATACATTAATTATATTTTAAGTTATATAAATGGAAAAATGAAGATTTTTGTATTTGAACGCCTTAAGAGCTGCTTAAAATTACTCCCCAAAAAGCATAGATTTAAACATTTTATTCTGCTGCTGATTAATCTTTAATGATATCACAGTTATGGCCAACAGTAACAGAAGAGCTATTTTAACAGATTCCTCAGTAAACTAAGAAATGCTTGTAGGCTGGAAGTATGCAGCTCAGCCTTCATGGTTTAGAGACTACTGCACTGTGGCTGCACCAATTAATATCTGCTTCCTAATGTGTATACCTCTGTTGTTTAGACAACGCTGATGAATTTGTTTCACCTGCAGAACCTAAAAAAATAATTAAGCATTTTCTGTCCCTACTGTCTCAATGAAGTAGTTCTGGCTGTCAGTATAGGATTATACTTCTTTTTACTGTTACAGAATTGCATGTTAAAACTTAATCTTAAATGACAGGCTGAGCAGAAAGTTAGAAAACAGAGGAAACTAGGTGAGATTGTGTAGAATTGCTGAAATTCATTAGACATCGAGGTTTCATAATTTATATTTCACTGTAAATTACTAATTTGTACATCTCTCACATCATTTTATGTCAAGACTGGACTCAAAACAGACTCATGGGAAAGAAAAATGTCTAAGTATCAAAAATATAACCTATCAGTGTTAGGGCATTATTACTAATTGCAGTAAAACATAAGGTTTTTATAAGATAACTGTGTTAAACATGCTATGTGCAACTTAAGTCTTTAACAAAGTCTCCTTTTCTTTTACTCCTCCTATCCTGTATTCTCTCTTGGAGCTCTGATGAGTGAAAAAAGAGATTTATTAATATACACCTTAACATTAATGTACAGCCAACCCAGGCATTAGTGTTATAGCTCAGGTTTTGGAAGAATTCAAGTGCAATATCCTGTCATGTCATCCAAATGAAGAATGGAACAGAGCTATGGCAGCAGCAATTCTGATTCTTTGGCTGTAAGAGTAGTTTTGTCACACATCTTTTGAAAGTTACTTAAAATGGTAAACCACCCTTTTCATCAATATCAAGCTTTCATGGATAGCATATTGTTTTGTAAGTTACCTTCTCCTGGTTTGATAATTAGAAAATGCTATTGAAGGTATATTTTTCCTTACAATAATCACATTTGGCATAGATTATCTTCCTGTCATTTCTTGAAAAGATTGACATGGTCTAATTTTACAAATAAAATAGTTACGTTTGTAATTCAAAAATATTTACAGTATAGCATAATTAATAATTAGCTTATTGGTAACATCATTCTGACAAAAATATTTACATCGATATAAAGTGTGTAGAGCTTGCAGTAGAACTAAGACTTAGAGAATCCATTTTAAATTGGTGCTTATCTTTGCGTTTATTGAAACACATACAAACTGATATGCAGTTAGCACCTGATAGTCTTCTACAGCAAATTTAAATTTTACATTTTCACAGATGTTAACTGATTAGAAGGAACGTTAAACTAGTATGAATTTCTGTAAAGCAAGATAAGTATATATGGATATGTGTGTATAAATATTATATATCTATAGTATTTAATTTATCTTTCTTGCCAATAAATTGAGGTTATTAAGTACCTACTATACGCTAAGCACTGTTCTGATACGGAAGATATACTGGGATCAAAGACACAAATTCTCCAGCCTCATGGAGCTTAAATTTTTGTGGCAGAGTCAGAAAATAAAGAAACAAATACATAGTATCATATCAAGTAGTGATAAGTCGTATAAAACAATTAAATAAAAGGAATAAGTAAAGAATGAAAATGGCCATGTTGTAGATAGGAAGTCTGTGGGTGGCTTCCATGAGAAGATAATATTTGTATAGAGACTTGATTAAAGTGAGGAAACGATACATAAGATGAAAAAAAAAAAAAAGAACCAACTTACCACAGGGTTAGCCTGTGCAATTCCTTTTAATCTGCTTTGTCTATGATGTTTTATATACATAAAAGTGATGCAAAATATTTTACTCCCTTAAAAGGTTTACATAGTGTCCCTGCAATCTTGTTTGTATACTCGTTATAGGTTCTTTTTAATAACCAGCAGAAGCAAAAAAGAAGAAAAAACAAAACAAAACTTAAAATGTAATTAAATTTTTTTTCATTAAAATGTTTTTTTTTTTCTCCTATGATATCAGATTACGGAAGATTAAAGGAACCTTCAGGAATTTAGAGATTATACTGTCTTCTACTCCCCACTTTCGTAGTCAGGTAAATATGCATGGGTGTGTGTGTGTGTGTGTGTGTGTGTGTGTGTGTGTGTGTGTGTGTGTGTCTGCTTGTCCATGTTTGAAAAAGAATGCTGCTTATTCTGGTCAATCTTTCCTTTTCATACTGCACATCATGAAGTTTATCTTAGTTTGCAGAATTGCTTTGAAATATAATTCAGTTTCTGTTTCTGTCTGTGGTTCTACAACTTTCCCACACTGATTAAAGAATAATCTCTTTCAGCAAAAGCGCAAACATCCTTACTGTGATGGGTGCTTGTTGGAAGCAGCATGTCAGCTTTGGCTCGGATAAATTGAATCCTGTGTCTAAGTAGTAGATCTCCATGCTATAATATAAAAGTTGGCATTCGAAGGGTTTTTTAATTTATTTTTAATTGTTGTGGGTACACAGCAGGTGTATATATTTATGAGGTACATGAGATGTTTTGATAGAAGCATGAATTCTGAAATAAGCCTATCAAAGAGAATTTTATGTTTCTTCATATTTTCTCAGAAATATATTCTTCCTTAAGATACAAGTCTCACTTTTCCTAGTTATAAAGAGTTATTTTGTAAAAGGTTCCTACAGCATTTCCATGTGCCCTCATATGTGAAGCAAACTTTCTGAAATGATATCCCAGGGATGTCTCACCTTAATCCTCAGAACCTGTGACAATGATGAGATGTCACTCTTGCGAAAATGTTATATTGTACAGTATAGTGGATCCTAAAAATAAAGAGGTTATCCTAAATAATTTTGTTAGCCCCATGCAATCACATGAACCCTTAGAAGAATACAGCTTTGTCCGGCTGGTGGCAGAAAAAAAGAAAACCAGACAGATTTCAAGTTGTAGTGAAATTTAGTACACCATTTCTGGTTTGAAAAAGGAGGTGGCCACATGAGAAGAAGTGTGAGCAATCTTAAGAAGCTAAGAGAGTTCCCTGGCTGGCAGCCAGCAAGAGAAAAGAACACCTGTCATATAACCACAATACACTAAATTTTGGCAACAACTAGAATGAATTTGGAAGTGGTTTTCCCCCTCGAGCCTCCATATAAGAACCGTTATATAATTTTACCTTGATTTCAACCCCTTGTAATGTACACCTTGATTTCAACCATGTAATACTTTCAGCACAGAAGTAAGCTGTGCTGTACTAGACTCAGGACCTGGAGAACTGTGAGCTAATAAATAGGTATTTTTTTCAGCTACTAAATTTGTAGTAATTTGTTACACAGGAAATAAAAACTAATATATTTTTCAAAGTGTAGTTGCTTTGCACTAAAATCAATATATATTCTAGAAGAAAATCAAAACAAATATTTTTTGAGCAAGCACTGTGTACTAGATGCTCTCGAGCAGAGATTTCAAATTTCCGTACATAACCATATTATTTTGGTTTACTTATGTTCAGATGGGTAGAAGCATTAATAGTGGCTGTAGTCTGATAGAACTACTGGTGTTACAGTCAGAGTCATTTTTTAGAAGTTATCCACTTGAAATGTACAGTAGTCACTTCTGTGATACTTCTGTTTTTTAAATATTAGCAGTTACTGTGTTTTGCTTTGATTCTGCTAACCACTTACGATTGCTACTAGGTTAACTACTTAGCTTATTGTGAAATAGAATGGCTTCTAAAATAGAGGAGATTTAAAGTATTTATAAAGTTGGAATGCACCTAGAAACATAACTTTACCCTTGAAAAACATATTGCTATTCTAAACATATTGGGTGAGAAGAACTTTCTGGGGTTATAGACTTCTTGCATCAACTATTTAGAGGTACTGGGTTAGATAACTTATGTTTATGAAAGTTCATTTATAATATTATTTAAATAGCTTTTAGGAAACAGGTAGTGTTTGGTTACATGGGTAAGTTATTTAGTGGTGATTCCTCAGATTTTGGTGCACCCATTGCCCAAGCGGTATACAGTCAACCCAATGTGTAGCCTTTTATCTCTCACCCCCTCCCACCTTCCCCCGTGAGTCCACAGAGTACATTATATGATTCTTATGCATTTGCATCCTTATAACATAGCCACTTGTAAGTGAGAACATCCAGTGTTTGGTTTTGGTTTTTTGTTTGTTTGTTTTTTGAGATGGAGTTTCACTCTTGTTGCTCAGACTGGAGTGCAATGGTGTGATCTCAGCTCACTGCAACCTCCATCTCTGGGTTCAAGTGATTCTCCTGCCTCAGTCTCCCTAGTAGCTGGGATTACAAGCATGTACCACCACGCCTGGCTAATTTTGCATTTTTCGTAGAGGCATGGTTTCTCCATGTTGGTCAGGCTAGTCTCGAACTCCCGACCCCAGGTGATCCACCTGCCTCAGCCTCCCAAAGTACTGGGATTACAGGTGTGAGCCACCATGCCCAGCCCAATGTTTTGTTTTTAATTCTTGAGTTGCTTCAATTAGATTAAGGGTCCCCAACTCCATCCAGGTTACTGTGAATGCCATTATTTCATTCCTTTTTATGGCTGAGT
The DNA here is from genome assembly GCF_030222135.1 of Aotus nancymaae. NCBI lineage: Eukaryota > Metazoa > Chordata > Mammalia > Primates > Aotidae > Aotus > Aotus nancymaae. The sequence goes on along the minus strand of NW_026988415.1, from coordinate 56,309,124 downwards.
AGTATTCCATGGTATAAATGTATACCACATTTTCTTTATCCACTCTAGTTGACAGCCACTTAGGCTGGTTCCATATTTTTGCAATTTCAGATTGTGCTGCTATAAACATGCAGGTGCAACCGTCTTTTTTCATATAATGACTTCTTTTCTTCTGGGTAGATACTCAGTAGTGGGGTTGCTGGATCAAATGGCAGTTCTACTTTTAGTTCTTTAAGGAATCTCCACCATGGAATACTATGCAGCCATAAAAACGATGAGTTTGTGTCCTTTGTAGGGACATGGATGAACCTGGAAACCATCATTCTCAGCAAACTGACACAAGAACAGAAAATCAAACACCGCATGTTCTCACTCATAGGCGGGTGTTGAACAATGAGAACACATGGACACAGGGAGGGGAGCATCACACACCGAGGTCTGTGGTGGGGAACTAGGGGAGGGACAGTGGAGGGTGGGGAGTTGGGGAGGGATAACATGGGGAGAAATGCCAGATATAGGTAATGGGGAGGAAGGCAGCAAACCACATTGCAATGTATGTACCTATGCAACCATCGTGCATGTTCTTCACATGTACCCCAAAACCTAAAATGCAATAAAATTTAAAAAAAAAAAGGAATCTCCATACTGTTTGCCATAGTGGTTGTACTAGTTTACATTCCCACCAGCTGTGTAAAAATGTTGCCTTTCCACAACATCCATGCCAACGTCTGTTTTATTTTTTGATTTTTTTTAAATTTTGGTCATTCTTGCAGGAGTAAGGTGGTACTTCACTGTGGTTTCAATTTGCATTTCCCTGATCATTACTAATGTTGAGCATTTTTTTTCATGGCTTGTTAGCCATTTGTATATCTTCTTTTGAGATATCTATCCATGTTCTTTGCTCACTTTTTGATGGGATTTTTTTTTCTTGCTGATTTGTTTGAGTTCCTCATAGATCCTGGATATTAGTCCTTTGTCAGGTGCATAGTTTGCAAACATATTCTCTCACAATGTGGGTTGTCTGCTTTCTCTGCTGATTATTTCTTTTGCTATGCAGAAGCTTTTTAGTTTAATTAAGTCTCATCTATTTATCTTTGCTTTTGTTGCATTTGTTTCTGGGTTCTTGGTCATAAACTCTTTTCCTAAGCCAATGTCTAGAAAAGATTTCTGATATTATTTTTTAGAAATTATGGTTTCAGGTCTTTGATTTAAGTCTTTGGTTCATCTTGAGTTTATTTTTATAAAAGGTGAGAGATGGGAATCCAGTTTCGTTCCTCTACATGTGGTTTGCCAATTATCCACCACCATTTGTTGAATAGAGTGTTCTTTCCCCACTTTATGTTTTTGTTTGCTTTGTCAAAGATCAGTTGGCTATAATTATTTAGCTTTATTTCTGTGATCTTTATTCTGTTCCAATGATCTATGTGCCTGGTTTTATACTAGTACCACATTGTTTTGTTAACTATAGACTTGTAGTATAGTTCGAAGTTGGGTAATGTGATGCCTCCAGTTTTGTTATTATTGCTTTGTCTTGCTGTTGCTACTCAGGCTCTTTTTTTGTTCCATATGAATTTTAGTATTTTTTTCTAGTTCTTTGAAGAATGCTGGTGGTATTTTGATGGGAATTGAATTGAATTTGTAGATTACTTTTTGCAGTATGATCATTTTCACAATATTGATTCTATCCATCTATGAGCATGGGAAGTGTTCCCATTTGTTGTCTGAATATTTTTTTTATTGTGTTGTTGTTTTATAGGCTCTGTGAGATGTACGCTTTAAGGAGATTCTATTGTGGTGAATTTAAGGGTTTTGTTTCAAGATTTAGAACTCATTTTAGCACTTCTGGTAGTGCTGGTTTGGTAGTAAAAAACTTTCTCAGCATTTATTTTTCTGAAAAAGGCTTTGTCTCTCCTTCATTTATAAAGCCCAATTTCATTGAATATAAACTTTTTGGCTGATAAATATTTTGTTTGAGGGGTAAGATGAGAACCTAATCCTTTCTGGCTTGTAGTGTTTTTGCTGAAAATTTTGCTATTAATCTTACAGGCTTTACTTTATAGGTTACCTGATGCTTTTGCCTCATAGCTCTTAAGATTCTTTCTTTTGTCTTGACTAGATAACCTGATGACTATGTGTCTAGATGATTATCTTTTTTGAGATGAATTTCCCAGGTGTTCTTTCACCCTCTTGTATTTAGATGTCTAGATTTCTAGCAAGATCAGAGATGTTTTCCTCAAGTATTTCCTGAAATATATTTCTCAAACCTTTAGAATTTCTCTTCTTTCTCAAGATCTGCAATTATTATGTTTGGTTATTTAGCATAATCCTGGATTTCCTGTGGGCTTTATATTTTAATTCTTTTTCTATTTCTTTGTTTGATTGGGTAATTTGTAAGCCTTGTCTTTGAGCTCTGAGGTTCCTTCTTCTCCTTTTTTTAATTTTATTGTTAAAACTTTCCAATGTATTTTGCATTTCTCTAAATGTGTCTTTCATTTCCGGAAGTTGTGATTGTCTTTTCTTTATGATATCTATTTCTCTGGAGACTTTATCTATATTCTGAATTAAAAAAAATCTCTTTAAGTTCATTTTTACCTTTCTCTGGTACCTGCTTGAGTAGCTTAATAATTAACCTTCTGAATTCTTTATCTGGCATTTCAGAGTTTTCTTCTTGGTTTGTATCCATTGCTGAAGAGCTAGAGTAATCTTTTGGGAGTGTTATAGAACCTTTTTTTTTATATTACCAGAATTACTCTTCTGATTCCTTCTCATTGGGTAGACTGTTTCAGTGGAAGGATCTGAAACTCAAGGGTTGCTGTACATATTCTATTGTCACATGGGGTGATCCCTTGATGTGGTGCTCTCCCCATTCCCCTAAGGATGGGGCTTCCTGAGAGTCAGACTGCAGTGATTTTTAATGCCCTTCTGGGTCTAGCTACTTCCTGGGGCTAGTGGGCTTGGGGATGTTGCTGGAGAATGTTTGTAAAGAGTCCTGTGATGTGATTCATCTTTAGTTTTCCCAGGCATGGATACCAGTCCCTACTCCAATGGAGGTGGCAGAGGAATGAGGTTGACTCTGTGGGAGTCCTTGGTTGTAGTTTTGTTTAATACACTGGTTTTCTCAAATGCTGGTTATGGTAACAGTTAATTTTTCATGTGGAGAGACTCAGGTCCTCAGGTTAGCCACAGTGTTGTGTGTGGTGGAATTCGCTGTTTTTTTTCTTTTTCTATGGAGCAGGGTAGTCCTGTTATGAGTTGCTGTAATGTCTTGAGTTGGTTGACCTCTAGCCAGAAGGTGTTGCTTTCAAGAGAACACAAGCTGCAGTAGTAGAAGGGAGATATAAGCTTGCCCTATGTTGCCGAGGATAAGTATTCTAGTTTCTCAGAAAATGAATGGGGCCATAGAGCTCCCAAAAGTTTATGTCTTTTATCTTCAGCTACCAGGGTAGGTAGAGATGAGCCATCTGCTGGGGGCTGGGTTAGGTGTGTCTGAGCTCAGACTCTCCTTGGGCAGGCCTTGCTGTGGCCACTATGGAGGATGGGGGTGTGGTTCTCAGGCCAATGGAGTTATGTTCCCGTTTAGATTATGGCTGCCTCTTTGGCATCATACAGGTTTCCAAGAAAGGTGGGGAATGCCAGCAGTGGCAGGCCTTATCCAGGTCCCATGCAGCCAGCAAGGCCAGTCTCACTACCACTGTGCCACACCAACAGCACCAAGATTATTTTTGGGTTATATCCCAAAGGTCTTTGACAAAATTCAACAGCCCTTTATGCTAAAATTCTCAATAAACTAGGTATCAAAGGAACATATCTCAAAATAATAAAGCTATTTATGACAAACCTATAGCCAATATTATACTGAATGGGCAAAAACTGGAAGCATTCCCTTTGAAATCTGGCACTAGGCAAGGATGCCCTCTCTCACCACTCCTATTCAATATAGTATTGGAAGTTCTAGCCAGAGCAATTAGGCAAGAAAAGAAAAATAAAGTGTATTCAATTAGGAAAGGAGGAAGCCAAATTATCTCTATTTGCAGATGACATGATTGTATATTTAGAAGACCCTATCAGTTCAGCCCAAAATCTCTTTAAACTGATAAGCAACTGCAGCAAAGTCTCAGGATACAAAATCAATGTGCAGAAATCACAAGCATTCCTACACACCAATAACAGACAAACAGAGAGCCAAATCATGAGCAAACTCCCATTCACAATTGCTACAAAGAGAATAAAATACCTAGAAATACAACTAACAAAGGATGTAAAGGACCTTTTCAAGGAGAACTACAAACCACAGCTCAATGAAATAACAGAGGACACAAACAGATAGAGAAACATTCCATGCTCATGGTTAGGAATAATCAATATTGTGAAAATGGCCATACTGCGCAAAGTAATTTATAGATTCAATGCTATCCTCATCAAGCTACCAATGACCTTCTTCACAGAACTGGATAAAAACACCTTAAACTTCATATGGAAACAAAAAAGAGCCTGCATAGCCAAGACAATCCTAAGCAAAAAGACCAAAGCTGGAGGCATCATGTTACCTGACTTCAAACTATACTGCAAGGCTACAGTAATCAAAACAGCATGGTACTGGTACCAAAACAGAGACATAGACCAATGGAACAGAACAGAGGGCTCAGAAGCAACACCACACATCTACAATCATCTGATCTTTAACAAACCTGAGAAAAAGAAGCAATGGGGAAAGGATTCCCTATTTAATAAATGGTGTTGTGAAAACTGGCTAGCAGTGTGCAGAAAGCAGAAATTGGACCCCTTCCTGACACCTTACATTAAAATTAACTCCAGATGGATTAAAGACTTAAACATAAGACCTAACACCATAAAAACCCTAGAAGAAAATCTAGGCAAAACCATTCAGGACATAGGCATAGGCAAGGACTTTATGACTAAAACACCAAAAGCATTGGCAACAAAAACCAAAATATACAAATGGGATCTAATTAAACTCCAAAGTTTCTGTACAGCAAAAGAAACAATAATTAGAGTGAACTGGCAAGCAACAGAATGGGAAAAATTTTTTGCAATCTACCCATCTGACAAAGGGCTAATATCCAGAATCTACAAAGAACTAAAATAGATTTACAAGAAAATAACAAACCCATCCAAAAGTGGGCAAAGGATATGAACAGACACTTTTCAAAAGAAGACATACATGAGGCCTACAAACATATGAAAAAATGCTCATCATTACTGGTTATTAGAGAAATGCAAATCAAATCCACATTGAGATACCATCTCATGCCAGTTAGAATGGTGATCATTAAAAAATCTGGAGACAACAGATACTGGAGAGGAGGTGGAGAAATAGGAACACTTTTACACTGTTGGTGGGAGTGTAAAGTAGTTCAACCATTGTGGAGGACAGTGTGGCAATTCCTCAAGGACCTACAAATAGAAATACCATTTGACCCAGCAATCCCATTACTGGGTATATATCCAAAGGATTATTAATCTTTCTATTTTAAAGACACATGCACATGTATGCTCATTGTGGCACTGTTTACAATAGCAGAGTTGGAACCAACCCAAATGCCCATCACTGATAGACTGGACAAGAAAAATGTGGCACATATATGCCATGGAATACTATGCAGCCATCAAAAACGATGAGTTCATGTCCTTTGTAGGGACATGGATGAATTTGTAAACCATCACTCTCAGCAAACTGACACAAGAACAGAAAATCAAACACCGCATGTTCTCACTCATAGGCGGGTGCTGAACAATGAGAACACACGGACACAGGGAGGGGAGCATCACACACTGGTGTCTGTTGCAGGGGGCCAGGGGTGGCACAGTGGGGGGATGGGGAAGTTAGAGAGGGAAAACATGGGGAGAAATGCCAGATATAGGTGATGGGGGGAGGGAGGCAACAAACCACCTTGCCATGTATGTACCTATGCAACAATCCTGCATGATCTGCACATGTACCCCAGAACCTAAAGTACAATCAAACAAATGAATAAATAAAAGCATAGATTTTACATGTAAAAAAAAAAAAAACTAGTAAAGAGCAGGGCATGAACAATGGTTACATCTCCTTTAATCATTCTGAGCTTCTTTCTTCCTTGTTGACATTGCATTTATTATCTGTTGTTGCCCCTTCGCTATTTTCTGCTTCTGTTCACATTTTCTTTACAAAGATTTCAAATAAAAATTGCTTATAGCTACTTAGTCACCATTATTTTTCTTTGCACAATAAAAATATTGCTAGGACAAATTTTCAAACTTGGCATTTGTCAATAATTCTCCTACTAGGAAAAGACAAAAATTGTTTTATCATTTTTTTTCTGAAAAAATAAATCCTTCTCTATTGAAATTCTCTTGTGTAACAGGATTCAGAGTAATTTCTCTACAAATGAAAACTACAAAAAAACTTATGTTACCTATCTGTAATCTACAGCACAAAGTCCAGATTTTGTTCTTTGCTCTATAAGGCCCTCTGAAATAATGTCAAAATCTGACTTTTTTGCCTTATTTCTAAATGTTACCTCCCTTGTATCTCATCCACCGGCTACCAATAATTTTTTCTTTTTTTCTGAATAAGTCATTCTCATTAGTGCCATGCTCTTTGCACATGCTATTTCTTTGCGTGGGAACCCTTTCACCAACTTTTAATACTGTACAATCTAATTCTGACCCTTTAGCCCAAATAAATTCCATTTCCTTTGAGATGCCTCCCTTCATTTCTTCAAAGAGTGAACATATATCTTGCCACAGAACTTTTGCAAACCTCTACTATAGAACTTAACGCATTGTAGTTATCTGTGGACATATTTGTCTCTTTCCGATTGAGTTACTAGAGAGAACAGGTGACATTCTAGTCATTTATGACAGAATGTCAGAGTCATGACATTCTAGTCTAGTATTTCTTGAATCAAGCACTCATCAGCATGAGTAAAAGGTAGTAGTTTCTTAGTTAATATCTGACAGCAGAAGAAGTGAATGAATAAGTAATTTAATTAAGTCTTATCATTGACACTGGTAGACACTAGGTTCTCTGTGATTCCCTTGTAGTGCATAGTCTTCTTTTCTTGTCACGCAGCATTCTTATTAAACTGAGAAGATAATCTAAAATGGTCTATAAATCCTTTCCAGAAGATCAAATAAATATTCCTATGTAAGGCCTAGGTGAAATTTATGAGGCTACAAGAATGGTGAAATGAGATAAGTCAGTCAAGTGTGGAGGAAAGTAATTAGGGCTGGAAAAGTGTGAAACTATTAGAATAGAGAAGACTGGATTGGAGAATATTAATATTCTAGAAAATAACAAGCTTATGACAGGAATACTATATCAGAGTCATGAGGAAATAAAAATATAGATAAAGACTGAATTTATCATAGCCCATGACAAGGAGCAGGGACTGACTTTTAATCAACAGTATTTATTGAGTCCCTACGTGTGCCAAAATAAACGTTTAACTAGGTACTGAGTAACACATAAAGAAATAATTATGAAAGCTGGCAAATAGGAGGTGACTAATGAAACTAAAGATTTAATTTTACTTGCACACTGACTTTGTAGCTTCCTCAATGTAATTTTGTCTGATCTGAGTTGTGGCAAGATATCCTGTTATATGTAGTCACAGGTATTTCTGCTGAGAGTCATTTACTGTCCTGGCTCTACCATCAGAGGGGCCAGATTTATAGAAAAATGAACATTTATTGTTGCTAGATGGAGTTGATCGTGGAGTGGAAACTAACAATACGTTCACCTGTAAGTTGTAAGTGCTGTGCAAAGAAAGGCTCTTTGGAGGACATTGTCAGAATCTACTGTTTACATTTGCACATTTCATTTCTGGGAAATATTTTTTAAACCTATCCTAGGAGCTATTGAGAACCATAGAGTCTATTTCAATTCCCCTATCAACTATGAAATAGAGATCTACATTCAAAATTTAGCCTAAGTTGCTCTAAAACAAAAACAACATGGTTATATCCTGCTTTGGGAAATCTAGTATTCAAGTAGCTAAATTTAGAGATTATGAGAAGAAACTTGGGGATTTTTTGCCATTATAGAAGAAGTGTTAACTGTGCAAAACCACTTGCTGAGTATCAGGCTTTCTGGGAATGTTTATATGATCTGTAACATTAAACAATCTACACACAATTTTCAGGGTGTTATGTATATTTGCCCAAATTGGATTATCTGTAATATCTATACCATCTTAAGTACCATTTATTTTCTGATATCAGAAAATTTCAGATTTAACTTTTAATCAGGCAGTTTTTTTATGAGGAAGGCTGAGCTGAAGGATAAATGAAACATAATTGCTATATTGTGTGATTATCTATTGGGGAATATACCTTTGAGCTACTAGCACTTGCATGGGAGCAATGAAGTTGAAAACATTTTAGGGAAGATTCAAATAGGTTGGCATAGCTGGTATATTTGGAGACGATGTAGTGGTTGATGAAGAAGAGCTAGGAAGTAGATAATGTAAGTCAAACCTGAGCGGAAGAAGCAGAGATTTGTACTCTGAGACCTTAGTGGAGGACCAGCAACCTTACTCAGAGGGGCATGCCTTCACTGCTATTGAAGGCACATACCTGGGACTTCACATCTGATAGTCAAGAAAGATAATTTGATAATAAGTGTTGATATTCAAAAATTGGCATTTTAAGCTCCTATTTTTAATGGTTCCTGGATAGAAAACCATTGCTGTTTTTTCCCCCTCTGGATATGTAGAAGTTAATGGAAGAATTGTTTGAACAACAGTATGCTACACCTTGAATCTATTTTAAGAACATTCTTTCATGGCATCTACTCACTTGATCATAAAATGTGGTTCTCATTCAAACAGATAAACAAAAAGGACAAAAAAGAAAATTAAATGACTGCCAATGTACATCAGACATAAATTACTGTCATTAAGAATTACTGTAAAAAGAGATCACACGTTGTGTAGTTAAATATTTAATTCTTTTTGTATCCTGAGATACCAGTTAATATCCTTTCCTTTTAGCATAGAACTTAATTTTCTAGTTTCTTCTGGGTCCTAGAAATAGAAAATTCACTGATATTCACTGATGCTCACTACTAGATTTGAATGCAGGCTATTACTTAAAAGCATTTGGCTAATTGTCAAATGCAAGTAAAATTATTTTGGTTCTCTTTGTCATGAAGAGCAAAATGTTATATTAGAGTATTTGATAAAAGAAAAGAAAAAATGTAGGGAGAAAACACTTCTATAGCCATGAGATAGGGTTTTCAATAAGATTATGATTAGCGTGACTCAGAGACATTACTAAAAATATTTAGAATAAGATTATGAATAAAATAAGCATGCTAGAATAAAATCTAAAATAATTGTTAAGTGTCATTATTCATGTTATGAAAAGCCCTGCAGTCCAGGATAGTTAAATCTTTTGCTCTTGTCTGTGAATATTACTAACCACCAGATTTAGAAAAACAGGTTTGGTGTTTCTGTTTTTGTTTTTGTGTTCCACTTCTACTATGGGAAATGTTTAATTCTTTGGATGCTTTCCCACATTATTCTAATGCTAAATTTTTAGAAAAGAGTGAATTATGACTTTTACTCCAATGTATAGAAGGAATAGTTTCCTTAGGATAAAATAGTTTTGCTTTATCAGGATCACCATTATGAGGAGTTTTTACAAAGCCCTAATAAATTGCTCCCATATCCCCCTGCCCAATTTCTGAACAAATCAAAAAATAAAGACATTGTTGATCAAGAACCAAGATACCACCTTATAGATGAAAACATCAAAAGTGATGGGTACAGCTTAGTATAAAATCCAAAAGTGCTACCTACTGAATGCCAGAATTAGATGGTCTTAGCCAATAGAAGGCAGTATTGAATCAATACCCACCTGGTATGTATTGATGAAAGGAACTCTCTGGAAGAGTAATGTAATTCCAAGCAAAGAAAAAAAAATGAAGCTAAGTTATTATTCTCATTTTTACCAATCATTTAGCTCATCCTCCATTGCACGGGGTCAGAATGAGTAAAGAAGCAAGCCAATGCCAGAAATGTGTTTGGAAAAAATGTGAAGAGAGATTAGCAAAGTCATCAAAGTATTTGATAGAAGAGTAGTATCATGCAATATTTAGCAGAAACGAAGCAGTCTAAAAGATTTATAATACATTTGATACACCCTCAGAAGTTGAGAATTATTTAGGAAAACTGGTGGAAAATTTTTTAAAAAATTAGATCAAGTTCAATAAATTATAGGTTAAGAAAAGAAAACAGTAATAAAATATAAATAAGAAGAGGAAACAATTAATTGGAAAGTTTCCAAGTTTAAGTAAATTTAGTTTGAGTTAATGAATTGATCGTACTCAAAGGAAGTCTACAATAGTGAATGGTAAGTCTCATCCATACTGCCCCCATTTCACATAGGAAAAAAGTTAATAACAAGAATTAGAAAAGAACAAAAAATGTTGATTGAAGCAGTATCAATACAATGACATAAGAATAAAAGTAAAGCCTTACAGAATCCAAAAGAATGCTAATATAAAAATAAAAATAGTAGAAATTAAGAAACATAACCAATTCAAAGAGATCCTGATGACAAACACAATGAGAACTTCCAAAATTTGTGGGAAGTTAAACCATTTACTTGCAACATACAGGATAAGAATTTTAAAACATTGCCAAGTTTTTCGTGGCAGCCAGACTGATTATTAAATATATAAATTGAATTGTAAATAAAGTAATTTTTGTTGAACTACTTTGCTTTGGATATGACATTGTAATAACCACTCAGTAAATAGTTAAGTTTTACCTAGTCATATAAAAAAAAACCAAATCTTTAATTTATGCATTATTTTCTAATAAATATGGGAGAAAAACCTGAATTTTTGGACCAAATTCTGAATAACTTAATTGACTCTCGTAGTCCACCTCAATATATTGAAAAACATTGTATAGAATACATAAATTATTTAATACATCATCAGAGCACCTAAGAAAGATCAATAATTGGTAAACAAGCAAAATCTTAATTCACAAAATAATGTCTAATATTAATAATTGCAAGTATGCTATGTTTCCTCAAAACACTGAAGACAAAATATTATACACATTTTACAGATCCCAAAAATATACGAGGTTTTTCATCTATACTTATTAATAACTAATTAGTTACTCCTGATACAGGTGGATTTTTGTTGCTTTTTATAATGAAATGCATAGCATATATATTATTTCACAATTGTAGAGAAGCAAGTCTGTACCTTACCAATTATGAGAAGTCATTTACATTATAAATTTCACCTTAAAAAAATCAATAAACTCTATTTTTGAGAAGTTTTTAGGTTTACAGAAAAATTGAGAGAAAAGTACAGAGTTTCAGTACACTCCATGGCACCCTCCACTCTGACCCCAGCAATTAGAAATTTATCTTATTATTAATGTATTTCATTTTTGTGATACATTGGTTGTAATGGATGATGTAATATTGATACATTATAATTAAACTCCATAGTGACATCAGAGTTCACTCTTTGTACATCAGTTGTGTTTTGACAAATGTATAATGACATATATCTACTCTTATAGTATCATACACAATAGTTATACTGCCCTAAAACTTCCCTGTGCTCCATCTATTAATCATTTTCCAACTCCACTGAAAGCCCTTGAAAACTGCAGATCCTTTACTATCTCCATAGTTTGGCCCTTCTTACCCGGAATGTCATATAGTTAAAATCAAGTACTAAGCAGCTGTTTCAGTTTCTTTCACTTAACAATATGTATTCGAGATTCCTTTTTCTGCATTTTCATGGCTTGATAGCCCATTTCGTTTTATCATTAAATAATATTTTACTATATGGATGTACAACACTGTGTATATCCATTCACTTAGTGAAGGACGTATTGGTTACTTCCAGGTTTTGGAAATTGTGAAAAAGATTATTACAAACATTTTTGCACAGGTTTTTGTGTGGATGTCAGTTTTCAACATATTTGAGTAAATAGTTTCATAAGAAACTATGACATTGTCTTTCAAAGTAGCTGTATTATTTTGCTTTAGTGCCAGAAATGCAAAAGAGTTCCTATTGCTCCACCTCTTTGTCAGCTTTTGGTGTGATTGGAGTTTTTTTTCTTTTCACTTTGGCCATTCTGATAGATATCTATTAGTAACTCATGGTTTTAACGTGCAGTTCACTAATAGCATATGTTGCTGAACACGTTTCATTGGCTTATTTGCCATTTTTAGGTCTTCATTGGTCAGATGCCTGCCACATGTTTTGCTAATGTCTTAATTAGGTTGCTTGTATTCTTATTGTTAAGTTCAAAGAGTTTATTAGGTATATTTGAATATCAGTCCTTTATCAGGTATGTGCTTTGAAAAGATTTTCTCTCACTCTGTGGCTTATCTTTTCAGTCTCTTAACTGTGTATTTTTCAGAGCGGAAGTTTTTAATTTAAATCAAGTTCAACTCTATATATTTTTTATATTACGGATTTTGCTTTTGGTGTTGTAGCTAAGAAGTCATTGCCAAATTCAAGATCACCTAGATTTTCTCCTATGTTACCTTCTAAACATGTAATAGTTTTGTTCTACATTTAGGTTTACAGCCCACGAAAGCTAATTTTTATAAAAGATGTAAGATCTGTGTCTAGATTTGTTTTTGTTTTTTTGCATGTGAGTGTCTGTTTGTTCCACCACTACTTTTTAAAAAGTCTATACTTTCTCCACTGAAGGACATTCACATTTTTTTTTTTGTCAAACACCAGTTAAATATATTTGTATGACTCTATTTCAGAGCTCTCTATTATATCCCATTTATCTATATATCTCTTGTTTTACCAATACCACCTGTCTTGATTGTTCTAACTTTGTAGTCAGTCCTGAGGTCAGCTAATATAAATTCTCTGATTTTCTCTTCTCTTTCAATGTACTGTTGGCTCCTCTGGGTCTTTTGCATTTCCATATGTAATTTAGAATCAGTTTGTCAATATACACAAAATAACAGGCTAGGAATTTTTATAATTGTCAGGCTTACATTTTCCTGTTTGTTTGTTTATTTTGTGTTCTCCAACCCCCAAATTTCCATTAGCAGAAATGTGACTAATAGATCAAGAGGAAAATATAAAGAAAATTATCATTTTAAGAACATTAGAATGGTGATGTCTAAATTTCTACTTTGCTATACAAATATTGATAAATTATAGCAGATTGATCAAATATGATAATACTTCTTAAGAAAGAGGATGTACTTTGGTATTTGTGTCTGTGTTTAAAAGTGTTGCTATGAAAATACAAATACAGTGTATATTATTGGTGGACAAAAATCAATATACCAGTTTGAGAGTCTTGATTGGCAGAAAATATCATATCCAAAATCACATCAAGATAGAATTTATTTTCAATTAGAAATGCTCTTATTCAGTCACTGCTATCTGGTTCTGCTTTATTTTTCAATTATGATAGATTAGTCCTGAACTTCTTCCATAACTCTAATGAAATCTCATGTTACATTTTATGTAAATATTGAGGCAAATATATGTATAAAATGATCATATTTTATTGTAATACCTGTTTTGCCATTTTGGCTGTGTTTATCTAATGATAATTATATTTATTTTTACTAATCTTTTGAGTGTGTGTGTGTGCCCTTCAGTTAAGTTCTTAGCAATCCCTGGATGTATTACTTTGTTTCTGTTTCCTATTTGTCAATGATTATATGTTAATTATAACATTAACAATTACACTTAAAATGGATGACCAACTACATTTCAAACGCAACTTGTTGCTTCTATGCGTTGATAGAACTTTGAACTTTAACATTGTTTCTGACAAAAAAAAACTAGCTCTTTGCACATCATGTAAATTCAGTTGATAAAATAACATGCAGGTTTGATTCCTGATTACAGAGAAAAGATTTTTAAGACTGGCAAAAAGAAAACTTGACCATTGTTAGCTGGCATTTTAAAACTAATAACCAATCGTGTCTTATTTTTAGTTAGTCTAACCTTTGTTTCCTATTAATTAAAATAAAGCAAAACAGGCTGGGTGCGGTGGCCCACGCCTGTAATCCCAGCACTTTGGGAGGCCGAGGCAAGCAGATCATGAGGTCAGGAGTTCAAGACCAGACTGGCCAACATGGTGAAACCCCATCTCTACCAAAAAAAAATACAAAAATTGGCTGGGCATGGTGGCTCATGCCTGTAATTCCAGCTACTTGGGAGGCTGAGGTAGGAGAATTGCTTGAACTGGGACCCGGGAGGTGGAGGTTGCAGTGAGCCGAGATCATGCCACTGAACTTCAGTCTGGGCTACAGAGCAAGACTCTATATCAAAAAAAAAAAAAAAAAAAGCAAAACAAAATATAATTACAAATGCAGAGATATTGCTGAATGAAATTGCCTCTGAAAATAGATCACTGAAATTGGGAGAAGAGACAAAGATTATAGGTAGCAAGGAGAAAGAAACAATTGCTAATTTATAGGTGGATGATACCATTACTATTATCTTAAATATAAAAATTGTTTGCACATCTGCATCTGATTCTAGGAAAGTATATCATAAATATTCTCAATATATATACATATATACTACACATATATGTATATATACCAACTACATATATATAATACTACGTATAAATATATATATACACAATAGTATTTTGAAACTACATAGTTTTTATTTCCCAATGTACTTTTATTGTTCTTTTTCCCTTAAGCACATATATGATTCTTGTTTAGAAGGTGAAAGCTCAACATTTTGTAGAATTTAATATTAATGTATTATATCTTCACAAAGATTTATCATTTTCAAAATAATGAATTAGTAAACAATATAGCAATAACTTCTAACTCATATATTTCTACATTTGAATGGATGGATAATTGTGAGAACTATCTTCTGAAGCACTTGGAAAAGAGCTCTGCATTGGAGTCTCATCTTCTCATCAAGTACTTTCAAAATAGAGAATATATGGTACATGGTACCTGAGAGGTTGAGATGATCATATGAAATCTTTGTTTTTTCAGGGGGTGAAACAATTTGAAATAGCCAAAAATCCCTTCATTGTGTAGAGGCAAATCAAGTGTCTCATGACATTTCATTTAAGGCTGTCTCTTATTTTGACTCTACTAATTTTGTGCATCAGGTTAACTTCATGCATTTTCCGTAACTTAAGGGTAAGATTCCTAATAAGACTTCCACTGAGTTGATATAATTAAATAAGAAACAAAATATTGTTATTGTTTAAGTTGTGTGTGTTTTGTTTTGTTTTGTTTTGTTTGTTGAAGATCAGAGTCTTGCTCTGTTGCCCAGGCTGCAGTTCAGTGGCTTGATCTTGGCTCACTGCAACCATGCCCAGCTAATTTTTGTATTTTTAGTGGAGACAGGGTTTCTGCATGTTGGCCAGGCTGGTCATGATCTCCTGGCTTCAAGGAATCCACCCTACGCGAACTCCCAAAGTGTTGGGATTACAGGCGTGAGCCACCGTTCCCTGCCAAAGGTGTGGTTTTTCTTAAATGTGTTTTTAATGGATCAGAGGAGAGGACAGGTAAGGACACTATTCTGTACTTGCTCTGACTTTCTTCAATCTCAGCAACCTATTTCTATAGTCTAGTTGAATCAGTATAGATCAAGTGAATGGCCAAAAATATCAGTTAATGTTAATGATACAATTGTGTCCTGTGCGATTTGTTGCTTTTAGTCTTGTTTTTGCTTCTTTATCTGGGCTTCAAATATATGCTTTCTATGCATTTTAGTAAAAGTCATTGTCTGACCAAGAAAAGCACAAATATTGCTCTTCAAGTGGTCATTATTCTCCTTTATTTGCAAATACTCACAGATGTATAACTTGGTACCCAAAAACTCTCTGTTATATAATGTTTCTAGTCTATTAGTGTTTTTCAAGGATTAAAATGTTATCATTTATTAGAATATTAGAAATTTTATTAAAGATAAATTTATGCCATTTTATAATGCATCCTACCTAAGTTATTTCAGTAGCCAATAACAATAGAAGGAATATAAACAAGTAACCCAGAATGTCCCTTGAATTCAGTATTACAAATACAACATGCTTAGTATACAATTTTGCCAATATTTTTCAATTCATAGACATACTATAACATGTTTTATATATATATATAATGTAAATTATGAAAATATATATTTACTTTATTATGGCTAATTCTCAGAAAATAAAAGTAAATAAGTCTCTTGGGAACCAAACTGAAAGTTGAGAGTTTCAAAAATGGTCTTATTTTACTGAGAAAATGAAATATAATTAAGCAATCAGTTTTAAAGAAATGTAAGGCCTACATGTGATTAGGAGAACCAATAAGTCTCCTCCTACATGTGCCTAACTGTGTGTGACCAGACACAGAAATCTACTGCTGAACGATGTGTGATCATAGAGAGAGATTCCTGCAGAATCAATGCAACTTATTTATGGTCCTTGGAAAATTGAGAATGAAGCAGGCATATTGACAAAACTCTCCAACACTCTAGAATTCACACTAAGCAAGACGTAGCAGCAGACCCACTGCTGGAGGAATTTGAAGTTTGTGGCACAATGAAAATAACCATAGCAACAACAAAATCCAAACTGAGCTCAATTCCAGATGTGGTTGAACAAACTTCCTTTTCTTCCCCTAATCACGTCACACCCTGTATGAAATAAACACTAAAGCCTTGATAGATGAAAACACGTATTTTCCATTTGGTTGTTTTAAAGGTGTACTTGTCACTGCAGAAAGATATAGCATTCGTTTAACAGTATAACATTTAGTGTTCAGATTTATGTTATGTAGGCCTCCAATTTTACTTTTGCTCTGTGTGTATTCTTGTACATATTATTAAGGGCAACTCTAGAACTCAGAAAACTATGTGGCGCCAACAACTAGCATGAAATTGAAATCATAAGCTGTGACAGTTATTTATAAATTTTAGTAGACATCAGAATAACTTCAAGAGTATATTAGAAAGACATGTGTTAAGATCCAGGAATATGCTTTCCCCTGTCTTAACTCCAGAGTGCAGAATTATGTTATTCATGCTCAGTTCATAGATCATTGTCATCAAAACATCCCTTTATTTGGCAAAACATAATTTTAACTGGTCTTATTTTTCATCTTTCTCCAATCTTTCTTCATTTCTCCCATAGACACTCAGTCTCATGTATTTAATATATGTTCCATCAATCTATCTTACATACTATCTCTATCTACTCTAGATAGACAAGAAAGATGGAAATAGAGATTAAAAAGATAGAAAGAGAGAGACTAATAAGAGATGGAGAGATGGAGCTGTGAAAATATGAAATATTGGTTGTATATGTTTTCTCAAATTGTATTCTGCAGTTATTTTCATTTCATGCATTACTTTTCCACTTAATATTATTGTAAAATGTATGCATGCTTCCTTGTGCAATTTTAAAGTGCATTACATTCCATCATATAAACACTTCATGCATTCATTCTGCTATAGATGTGGACATCTGTGTTGTCTCTATCTCTGTTACCACAAATTACTTCTCTGTTAATTTTTTTTTTAACTAACTGAACAAGCTAATGCATAGCTCTTTGTGCTCCTGGCAGAAGTTTATTTCTTTTTAAATATTTCCCCCAGGCATAGTGTTATTCAATCATAAGAATCCTCAGTTGTAATAAGTATTGTGAAAATGACTTCCAAAATGGCCACAGCAGTTTTAATTCTCAATGACTATATAGTAAGGGTTGCTGTTCTCCAACCTCTACCAACATTTGAAATTAGTTGACTTTCCATTTTCCTCCTAGTAATTCTAATATAGCACATGCGTTAGTTTACATTTCACCTTTTCAATAACTGGTGAGGTTTACCACATTTTCACGTAATTGTTGGTCATTTATGTGACCCCTCCATTCACTCAATATTAACTAAGTGACTATTTTGTGCCAAGCGTTGCACCAGGCACCTATTGATCAAATGGTGAATGATTTATTCATATTACTTGCTTTTTTTTTTGCGTTATTGTGTTTTCTGTTTGACTTTCTATCTTTTTAAGGTGGATGTGGGAGAATTATTTGCATGAATTAGATATCAATCTTTTGTTGGTCAACACTGCAACGCTTATCTCAGTCTCTAAATGATCTGTTACCTGTTTATTTGATTGTCTTCTTTGAATAGAAATGGAATATTCATTTTTAAATAGCACGCAAGATAATTCCAATGCAGGTAGTACTTTACAGAAGCTGAAGAACTCTTGGTTCTGGATTTGTTCTCATTTATCTATGCTTTAGAAAGCATATATATGAAAGTAATATATTTAGAGGGTAGTGGCAAAAGTTTGCTTTCTACTTGAAGAGAGCAGCATCTTTCTGGAACAGTTAATGCTGAAGATTCTGCACCAGGAAATACTCTTCTATTAAACCAAATTTCCTGATATTAACATATTGAAGCAAGAGCATGTCATAACCAGTGTAATGAATGTTGTGTCTTTTTTAAAACCTCTAATGTAATTATATTGCCTTTAGTGTCTGAAAATGTGTTACTATTCTAAATCAAATGTTTCCACCATCATTTTCATTTTCATTAGTTTTGATTCTTTTTATAATCAGTGGATCTTCTGAAAAATGTTATAGCCTAATATCAGAAACCAGATAGAGTATGGATGGCTCTCTCAAAGTGTTATCAGGGCATCTAATATCTTCAAATTATTTTGGGTTTTATTTCAGCATCATTATTCTTTTTGGCTGAAGTTTTATGTGACTACTAAAGGATAAATACCGTTTTTGATACTTAATTCAGTTTTGAAGACCAACATGTTTTCCTATGAGAAATATTTTACATCTATTATGTTATGCTTTCTAGGCCTAATTTATTTGAAGAAAATATAATAATTAGGTGGAAAATAAATATTGTCAAGTGTGTTTCAACTTAATTTTTGTTATAATTATTATTTGCAACTAAAGTGTAAAATCTCTCTTGCTTCTTGTGGAGTTAAGTCCCCATAATTTCTTTTTTATGATATATATGTAAGCCATGCCTTAAAACAATACTTTAACTGTGTTCAAAAACCAACTTAAACTCAAAAAAGGCAGTTGAATCTTGTCAGTCAGCTTGTTTGTAGCTATTTAATGCTAAGTGATGAGTTTAACAGATGTCTTTACTTCTTTCCACTTATTTTGGCAAGGTTTACCCACAAACAGTATTTCCTTTCATAGTTCTTTGTTTACGCCCTAGCTAAAGCTCCTTCAAGGTACAATAAGGGGACACTTCCACTACCAGATATCCTAGATTAATCTCTATTATTACCAGTTTGCCTTTAGCCTGAATGTTTCTTAGGACAAACATTAACAACAGCAGCATTTAGAGATCCTCCTAACAGCAGGGATCCCTCTAGACAAAAAGGCATTGGCTTATAAGCAATAGAACATGTTTTCATACAACAGAGATCATCGTACTGTGAATCTGTAGAGATACATGAGCAGGAATTACTAAACATAGGAATACTTAAATTTTGTAGTATATCAGTTAGATTTTTTTCAGTTGGTTCCCTGTAGGTTCATCCTTAGCATCACAGCCAGCTGTTGGGTTGACTGGGGGCTGGATGGTTTAGGAAACTCTGACCTGGAACAGTATATCTTTGCTCCATGTCGTCTCTCATCCTCGAGCAGCCGTATTCACAGACTTGTTCACGAGGCAACTGGACAAGTTTTCAGGGAACAAATAGAAGCCTAGGAAACTTATAGCTCAGGCTCAGAGCATGTACATAGTTACTTATCCTGCATTCTATTGGCCAAAGCAAGTCACAATGCAGGTTAAGAGTCAAAAGAAGGGATAATAGATTATACCTTTTGATGGGAAAAACTGTAAAATAAAAAAAAGAACAAGAACAAGATAACTATGCATATAGCTTACCAAGGAGGTGAAATATATCTACGATAGGAATTGCAAAACACTGCCAAAGGAAATCAGATAAGACACAAAGAAATAGAAAAACATTACATGCTCACAAATAGAAAGCATCAATATTGCTTAAATGGCCATACTGCCCAAATAAATTTACAGATCCAATGTTATTTCTATCCAAGTACCAACATCATTCTTCACAGTCTTGGAAAAATCTATTGTAAACTTTATATGGAACCCCACCACCAAATAAAAAGTGCAAATAGCCAAAACAATTGTAAGGAAAAAGAGCAAAGACAGAGGCTTTACACTACCAAACTTCAAACTATGCTACAAGTCTACAATAACCAAAACATCATGGTACTGCTACAGCACATAGACACATAGACCAATGGAAAAGGTTATAGAACCCAGAAATTAAGCTATACATCTACCAACCACCTGATCTTCAGCAAATTTGGCAATAACACATGATGGGCAAAAGGCTCCATATTCAATAAATTGTGTTGGGATAACTGGCTAGTTATATACAGAAAATTGACGCTAAACCCTTTCCATTAATCATATGCAAAGATTAATTCAAGATGAATTAAAAACTTAAATGTAAGACCTAAAACAAAACCCAGGAGAAAACCTAGGAAATACCATTCTGAATATCAATCTTGGCAAAGAATTTATGATTAAGTCTACAAAAGCAATTACAACAAAAACAAAATTTGACAAGTGGGACCTAATTAAACTAAAGAAGTTCTGCCCAACAAAGCAAACTATCAACAGATTAAACAGACAACCTAAATAATGGGAGAAAATATTCACAAACTATGCATCTAAGAAAGGTCTAATATCCAGAATCTATAAGAAACTGAAACAATTCAGGAACAAAAAATAGAGTTTCCTAGACAAAACAAAGCTGTGGAAGTTCATCTTTGCTAGGCCTACCTTACTGAATAAGTTAAAGAGAGTTCTTACAGCTTAAATATGAAGCTACTAATTAGTAAGATGAAAACATGATTGTATAAAATTCACTGATAAAGGCTAATATATAGTCAAATTCAGAATAATTCTGTAACAGTGGTGTGTAAATCACTTATAACTCCAGTATAAAGGTTAAAAAAACAAAATTATTAAAAATAACTGTAGCTACATTTACTTCATGGCATGTAGAGATACATATCTTCTCTTTGGATATTTAATTTGTGTCTTCTCTTTTCTCTAAGTTTAAGGAGTCAAATTTTAAGTAACAAATCTAAACATAGGATTGATGATGATGATGAAGATAATGATGATCATATACTCCATCAATTGCTGCCTTACTGAATTTTAATACATAGGCAATTCATATGCAATGTTTTATTTAATTATAAATAGCAAACTTGAGAGTTTGACTACATTATCTATTTTTATATGCTCATAATCCCACAACAAGTAAGTAGCAGAGCCTATATTTGAGCACAAATCATGCTGACTCTAATGTCTACCATTAGTAAATATTGCAGAAGTTTTATTAGAATAGCCTGGGATACTTTGTAACTTTGTTTACAGAGAAAAATACATATTTTGTATCATTCCAAATCTGTATTTAAAAGTATATATGGTCAGGCATGGTAGCTCGTGCTTGTAATCCCAGCACTTTTGGAGGCCCAGGTGGGCAGATCACTTGAGGCCAGGAGCTCATGTTGACCAGCCTGGTCAACATGGCAAAACCACATTTCTAATAAAAATACAAAAATTGGCCCGGTATGGTGATGCACGCCTACAGTCTCAGCTATTCAGAAGGTTGAGGCACGAGAATTGCTTGAGCCCAGGAGCCCAAGGTGGCAGTGAGCAGAGATAGTGACACGGCACTCCAGCCTGGGCCACAGAGCAAGACCTTGTCTCAGAAAAAAAAAAAAAAACTACATATATATATGCATATACACACACATACATGTTTTATTAATATTCATGTATAAGTTAGGGAATTATGAAATCACATATGTGTTTCAAGGTTACTTGATGATATATATCAGATTATTAATGATAATCTGATAAGAGCAATTTATAAAATTGATCAATTATAATGTTTTGCATAATAGAAGTAAGCTTAATGAACTATTAAGAAGTTATGATATTAGAGAAAATTAAGTATCACTAGAAGTTATAAGATTCAATATGAAGATAAGCTTTGCCATATCTGGATTAGAGCCATTCACAACCTAAAGATTTTTTTGTTTTGTTACATTGACTATTTTAACACACATATATTTTAATCTAGGAATGACAAAAATATTAGTGAAAAGTTTTGCATCCATTCAAATAAAAAAACTATTTTAAATTCTTGAGTTTTTTGAAAAAAAGTAATATTTACTATATTTTATTATAGTGTTATATATTCATATCTCAGATTACACTATACATGAAATATACTCTTTACTTTTAAATACTTAAAATTATTTCTGATCATTTTTCATGATGTTGCAAATTCTTTGTATACGTAGTTGTAGGTGGCTGTATAACATCTAATCTAGTTGATGTTTTGTATGTATATATTTTGCCTATTTTGGGGTACAGTTTATCTTTCCATTTTTGATTATCATAAACAATTTTTTGATAAAAATGTATATGTGTGTGTTTATGATGTTTTCAGGCAATATTCAAATAATACGTTCTTAGAAGTAAAATTGCTAATCCAAGAATTATTTTTTTTTAAACCTCTTACTTGTTCAGGGAGGTTATGGCTACTTTAAAATGGAAAGGAATGATTTTAAATAAGAAACAATGAATAACATTAACCACAGAAAATCAGATCGAATTATCAAAATTAACATGGCATGTATCTTTTATTTTTTATTTACTTTATTTTTTTAGACAGGATCTTGTTTTCTTGCCCAAGCTGGAGTGCGGTGTTGTGATCATAGTTCACTGCAGCCTGGACCTCCCAGGCTCAATCGTTCCTCCTACCTTAGCCTGAGTGGCTGGAACAATGGGCGTGTGACACTACACCTAGTTAATTTTTGATTATTTGTAGAGATGGAATCTCCCTATGTTCCCTATGCTGGTCTTGAAATCCTGGCCTCAAGCGGTCTTCCCACCTCAGCCTCCAAAATTGCTGGGATTACAGGTGTGAGCCAACATGCCTGGCCAGTATCTTTCTTGAAGTCTTCGTAAAATCTTAACATCAGATAAATATAAATTTCTTTAAAACTTTGTATTAAATTTTACCACCATCATTAACTACCTTTATATACTTTATAGCTGTGTTGAAATGTCCACAAATGACCTTTTACAGGAAAAGAATACTGACAATATATTTTTAAAAATCAGATACAAAAACATGCATTGTACTCTCATTATAATGTTTTCATTTTTTTTTTCTAAGAATTGATATTCAAGTGTTAATAGTCAAACCATTTTTGTTGTACCAGATTAGGATTTACATAACTATACTTTTATGGGTCTCTGAGACACTATGTATTTGACAGTAATCATAAATAATATGAGAATAAAGGAAATAGTCCATAATGTAACTGACTACCAGTGATTAAATTTTTCTAATTAATCTGTGTATTAGTCAGGGTTCTCCGGAGGGATAGAACTAATAGGATATATGTATATATGAAAGGGAGTTTATTAAGAAGAATTGGCTCACAGGATCCCAAAGCGAATTCCCACGATAGGCTATCTGCAAGCTGAGGAAGAAAGAAGCCAGAGGCCAAAGCCTCAAAAGCAGGGAAGCCAAAAGTCCAGCCTTCAGTCTGTGGCTGAAGGCCTGAGATCCTCCAGCAAAACACTGGCATAAGTCCAAGTGCCCAGAGACCAAAGATTGTGGAGTCTGATGTTCAAGAGCAGGAGGAATGGACGAAAGCATCCAGCACAGGGGACAAATAAAAGCCAGAAGACTCAGCAAATCAGTTTATCCCACCTTCTTCCTCCTGCTTTGTTCTAACTGCACTGGCAGCCAACTGGATGGTGCCCAACCACATTTTGCATGTGGCTTCCTCTCCCAGTCCACTGACTCCAGTGTTAATCTCCTCTGGCAACACCTTCACAGACACACCCAGAAACAATGCTTTACTGGCTATCTAGGCATTCTTCAATCCAATCAAGTTGACACCTAACATTAACCATCACAATCTGCCTTATTTTTTGTGGTTTATGACTACTGCACTCAATGAAGCTTTAATAGCCCTTTTGCATGTACTATCATCCATATGCAGGCCTGTCCATCAATGACAGCTATTTCTTAATGAACAAATAATAAGGGGTATACTTCAAGAAAGGTGAAGAAATGTAATAACTCACTTATTACAGTTTCTATTAAAAGCTATCAGAGTTTCCGGTCAGAACAATGTGCTGTGCAGTTTGGTTTTATCAACATACTCAGCAGAGATCAATTAGACCCGATGTTTGAGGGTGCCAGAAATCTTGAAGAAAACGGGAGTCTTGTCTGCATTAGTGCTTTCAAGTACATGACTAAGGTAATTGTTTCAAAGAAGGTTGTTATAGAGTAGTAGCAAAGAACACAAGTTTTAAAATAGTTCATTAGATGGGTAAACTTAGACTAGGGCAATAACTTACATAAAGTTTCTTTTCCTCATTTAAAATGGGAAAATAATTTCTAATTTATGAGTTTGTGGTAAGAATTAGGTAATTTAACATCAAGCACCTAGTAAACAATAAACGTTGTCAGTATTACTAATTATTGGAGTCTTTAGTCATTAACATCTGAAACTGTTTTATATAGCTATTCTAAAATCTTTTGTTACTCCATTTTATGTTTTCTACAATTCCTCTTTGCATTAGTCATCCTAGTTTTTAAAAAGCTAAAATTACATCTCTAAAGTCATGTTAAATTTAGTTGATAACATTACAATGCATAAATGCATAAGTGAAGTGTTTTGACATAATCTTATTCATCTTTTTACTTTCACGTTATTACATTACCTCCTGAAGTTAAACGTTAGAAACTTAATGAACATTCAGTGGAAAAGCTATAGGTTGAGGTGATTTTAGGCCATTCTTTACTTAGAAATATGCATCTTTGACCAAGAATATAAAAAATAAAATAAAATGTGATACACTCTGGCATATGTCAACTAGATGTACTGACCAGGTGAATATTTTGACATTAAAAGTAGATGTTAAATTCTGCATTTATAAAGTTTGGAGTCTTCTACTGCTCATAGTGCAAGTAGATAACAATGGGAAGAGATAACGTAGCCTCCTTTAACAACTTGCAGCTATTTGGCAAAAAGCCAGAGGAAGATGAGAATAGTGGACAAGGAATATAATAGCTATTCTCTTGGTGTATAAAATTGACCTTTTTTGGGGATATCATTCTTACAAATGGTGGTTAAAACATTTTCTAGTCATATAGTCATCATTATGTTAAGGTTCCACTCCTAGGAAACATGTGCTTTGAAATTTTAAACTCAACCTCAAATAATATTACATAAATACATGCCTGATATGTATTGCATAGGCTGGAAAGCGTTAAAACACCAAACATTAGATGTATGTCTCTTGCAAAAGTAAGCTCATTGATTTTTGAGTAAAGGTTTAAACATTTAAAGATAATTGCAAGATGACATGAATAAACTGCAAAGAACACTTTCAATGAAAGGTGTTTATGTTAATTTGTTTTACTATCAGTAAGATTCAGTTTAAGTATGGCATTATTAGTTAAGTATGACTGAATTATTTAACCTTAGACAAAATTATTTGCTTTTAGCAAGAACTATCTTGCCATTTTATTACATCACGATTTCTGGTTAAACATTAACATATTATTCTTCAGCTAATATCATTTCATAATCATTTCTTATCAGTGTCTAGCTGATAGGCCTAGGCCATAACCTAAGGTGGGGACTTATTTTTCATCTATATCACAAATTATTTGTCTCTGACATTATTTCTGGAGTTAATTACTATCATATAAGAAGCAACAACACAGTTAAGAGAGCTTTGCTGAATTTACACATTTCTAGCATATATATATCTTACATATATAATATATATAGATTAATCTACTGTAGTGTACTATATCTATCTATCATGACATATATAATATCTTACTACATATGTAGATATATAGTAAATAACTGTTTTATATGTGTTATATAATGTATGTTATGTATATATATACATTTTGATTATATATGTACACACATAAACACATACATGTACATATGCACACATGCACAATGGAAGTTAGAAACTTCTCCTGGAATGAAAGTATAAAATATTATTTTCAACTTCTAAACATTGAAAATTGGCACCATAAAACGCTATTAAATAAATGTCACTTGTTGCTGTGGCTCATGCATGTAATTCCAGCCCTTTGGAAGGCCAAGTCAGAAAGATTCCTTGAAGGTGAAGAATTCAAGACCAGCCTGGGCAACATAGTGAGACCCCATCTCTACAAAACTGAAAAACAGACGGTGTGGTGGCATGCACCTGTAGTTCTAGCTACTCTGCAGGGTGAGAGAGGAGGATTGCTTGAGCCCAGTAGTTCATAGTTGTAGTAGGTTATGATTGTGCCACTGCACTCTAGCATGGGTGACAGTGAGATCCTGTCTCTTAAAAAATGAAAAATTAAAAAAAATGTAATATTTCAGTTCTATATATTATAATGGCTTAAGATAGCAAACATGAGGATACAAAGTAAAAATAAAGAGAAATTATCAGCACAGTCTTTTTTTTTAATCAGGGTTCCAATATGGCCAACATTTTACAGATATGAAATCTCTAATCTGGGCTGCTATAGATGGCACAAGGAACACAAAAAGGGCAAGCAATGGTTGACATCACCAAGAAAAATGAGATGTTAGTATTATCTGACAGAGACTCTAACACAGCAATAATAAAAATACTTCAATGAGCACTTACTAAAGTGTTTTGAACAAATGACAAAATACAAAGTTCCATCAAAGAAATAGAATCTTTAAACTTAAAAAGAGAAGATATAAGAAGCAGCAAACAAAAATTGTGTAACTGTGCTATAGTTTGAATGTATACCCCAAAGTTAATGTTTTGAAAATTAATATCCCGTGAAATAGTGTCAAGAGGCGAGACTGAGGGAATGTGTTCTCTTTCCGGTCCCACAAGAGGGCGGAGTTTTCAGGGAAAAACTTCCCAGCACCATGCCCCCCTCCCATCTGTCTCCATCCGGGAGATTTAACGGTTCAGTTTTAATTTTCGCGGGCGCGGGAAAGGGTCAACAGTCAATCGCTCCAGCGGAAATTTAAGGGAACTCTTCATTGGCCAGGGAACTTGGAGAAGGTGAGAATTCCTCACAGGTTAAAAGTCCCTGTCTCCCTCATCTGTGTGGATTTCCCCTCTGGGGTGCCCTTCCACATACTCTGTCTCTCCTGGAAGCTTTCTCTCTTCCTCTCCTTTTTCTCTTTCTCTACCTAAATAAATCACTTTCTGCAAACAGTGTTTTCGGGTGGGGTATTTACTTTATGAGCACACTGCACCATGGTCTCCTCTCCCATTCTTGGATAAGCAATAAACCAAAAACCTGGAAAAACGTCCTCTCAGAGGAGCCAAGGGCTCCCCTGAACCCCAACATTACATTCGGTGGGCCAGCCAGGAGAAGAAGACTTCAAACCGTAAGTAAAACCAGCCCCATTCTGTCCTGTCTCTTTAAGAACACTGGAGCCGACGCGCGGGCCAGCCAGAATTAAAGACAGTTTTTTTCCTCCAAGCTCTCTCTCTGCATTCCCTCTCCTTCTCTATCCTTTGGCTATTATCTCTGGGACAAAAACCTGTGGGAGGTGGGGCAGGCAAACACTAGCTGCAGTTGCCGGGTGCAGGACACGGTTCCCAAAACTCACAGCCGGCCCAACAGCGGCTGCAAAAGCGGCATTTAAACTCACAGTGGCAAGTGATTTTTTTTTCTCTTGGTGCGCTGGCTAAGAGGGAAAAAAAACGGCTGCTAGCTATCAGCCCCACTTTTGGCCCGCCACACCGCCTCAGGGTGCAGCATTCTCATTCAAATACAGATTTAAAAAGGTTTCTGCATTATATTAACACAAGTGGCTTGTTGGCACAGTTGGTTAAGGCATAGGACCTGCAACTGCAAGGTTGCTGGTTTAAATCCCCAGTGAAGTCAGTCTTCTATTGAAAAACCCTTTTGGAAAATTCAAAAGCTAAAGTCTATGGAACTTTGTGTTTAGTGTATGATTTGTCTTGCTTAAAATTGGCTCTCTCTCCACGGCAAAATTTTTCCATCTAAAAAATCATAGTTAAACCGACTCTAGGGCCCAAATAGTTAATGGCAGATCTCACATCCCTAAGGGCATTTTCCTACAGTGGAAAATGGGTTAAAAAAAAAAAAAAAAAAAGAAGGCCTGGGCCCTAAAGATGTTGTTCCAGCCTCAGTCACGGCTGGCCTGCCTTCTTTAAACTGTGTGCTCTAATGGCCCCTCCCTAAAAGTTTACTCTTCTGGGATAGTTTTACAAATTGGTCTGTGTAAATTAAACTTTTGCTGGGGAATATTGGTATCCATATCCTAAGGCTTACTGGCCAAGGACTCTTTAGTACAAACTACTCAACCCAGCAGTCCTTCATGCCTCTATAATGGTCACTAAAGGCATACAACCAGTAAGCATTAGTGTTCCCATAACGCTGGTAGGCGTAGTTCAAATCCAGTACATGAAAGGCTCCCCCCAAAAAATAATCATGCATCTTGGGCACCAAAAATTCAAAATACTACCTAAAAAACACTCCATTACCAGTATCTTACCTGGGAGACGCCTCTGGTCAAGCGGCTGTAATTATTAACTGGGAATGCTGGCATTCCTTGTGTTCAATTTCAGATGGGTGCCAGTCTTCCCAAGATTAAGTCCCCATTAAAGTGTATACTAAAAAATTAAAGCCAATTTGACACACAACCCTTTAAAAAAAGTGGTTCATTTTCTTCTGCCAAACAGCGTGTCCAAATTGCCCCCTGCCAAGTAAAAAAAACCTGGTCTCCAAAGGAAAGTATAAATTATAGCACTATGCTACAATTAAACCTGTATTGTAAAAGTAAGGGTAAGTGGTTTAAGGTCCC
The DNA here is from genome assembly GCF_030222135.1 of Aotus nancymaae. Taxonomy (NCBI): domain Eukaryota; kingdom Metazoa; phylum Chordata; class Mammalia; order Primates; family Aotidae; genus Aotus; species Aotus nancymaae. Next base: position 56,280,252 of record NW_026988415.1, on the reverse strand, counting down.
CTATGTGCAACTTTTTTTCTTTTTTTGAGACTCTCTAACAACAAAAAAGGCTGAATAGACTACTTGGGGGGTAAAATGATGGTCAATTCTGAAGGCTGAGAAATGTCTATGAAATTTATTTAAAAGCAATGTTACTTGACTTTTTTTTTAAATTATTTTTATCCAATTCAAAAGGAACAGCTTTCATCTAAATGTGCAATGCATAGTACATGAAATTTCAGGGACCGTTGTCATATAGCCTTTTGAAAGACCATATTGCTTGGGAAGGTAACTCTTTTCTGAACCCTGAATAGACACATTGAGATAAGAAAAAAGGTTTGCCAATAGCAATTGGAAGATACCATTGATTGTAGCTATGCATTCTGATTTCAGAAATGTTAAAATATAAGAAGAATGTGTGTGGAATAAATTGAAATGTAGTTCATGTACATGTGACATGTGCATTCGACTTTTTTTTTTTTTTTTTTAATTCTCCTGCCTCAACCTCCTGAGTAGCTGGGACTACAGACACTGCCACCGTGCCCTGCTAATTTTTGTGGGTTTTTTTTTTTTTTTTTTTTTAGTAGAGATGGGGTTTTACCATATTGGCCAGGCTGGTCTTTTTTTTTTCTTAAGAGAGGGAAGCAATTAAAGAATGTTGGAGAAGGAATCTCATGGAGTGTTAGAACGCAAAGTGGTAGAAAATTTCAACTAAGTGCTATCTTCATTGCTCTACACACCTTTCAATATCCAGTTGGCCTGAGGCTCTCAGTTCATTTCATATTGTCAATTCTAGACTACAATTTCATTCTCTCTACTTTTTTTTGTTTTGTTCTGTTTTTAAGAGATAGGATCTCACTATGTTGGCCAGGCTGAAGTGCAGAGGCTGTTCACAGGCGTGATCATAGCTCACTGTAACACTGAAATCCTGGGCTCAACAATTCTCCCAAGTAGTTGAGACTATAGGCACAAGCCACTGCGCCTGGCCCCTCTACTTTTTATTTCAAATTCATCCCACTGACTTCAGGTTCTGCCTGGGGATAAAAGAGAGCTGAAAAGAGCATTCCTCTCATTTTACAACAAAAGCCAGAAAGTCAATAAGTGTATCTGTTGTTGAAGGCACCAGAGTACTAACATCACAAGGCAACCAACTGGCCTAAGACTTAGGCTCAGGGTGAGACCTGTGTATACCCAAAGCCCTCTATCTGAGAGCTTCTGAGTGTATCCACCCAGTTCTTCAATGCAAATCTCGAGCATGGAGAGGAAGTTGAACAGTTTCCCTTTAAGCAAGGTAGTATATATATATATATATTTATTTATAATGATAAACCAATACACATTTATTTTTTCTTTTTTTGAAAGAAAGAAAGAGAAAGAGAGGGAGAGAGAACAGGAGTCTTGCTCTATTGCCCAGGCTGGAATACAATCTAAAAATAGGTGTTAAAAACCTCTTTCTTGCCGATAATTGTGCTTAACAGTGGAGACAGGAAGGAATAAGAGAAGAAAATAACAAACAAACAGCCAACCAATATTTCATTTAAGTCTGTGAAATGCTATGCAAATGCTGAAGAGTGATTTACTTCCAATTATGTGGTCACTTTCAAAATAGGTGTAATGTGTTACTGAGAAAAATGTATGTTCTGTGGACCTGGGATGAAGAATTCTATAAATACTCACCGAGTTTACTTGTTCCAGGTCTGAGTTCAAATCATAGATGTTCCTGTTAATCTTGTATCTCGTTGATCCGTCGAATATTAACAATGTGGTGTCAAAGTCTCCCGCTATTATTGTGCAGGAGCCCAAGTCTCTTTATAAGTCATTAAGAACTTGTCTTATGTATCTGGGTGTTCCTATATTGGGTGCATATATATTTATGATCATTGACTCCTGTTGTTGCATTGATCCTTTCACCATCATGTAATGTCCTTCTTTGTTTCTTTTAGTCTTTGTTACCGTTGAAGTCTATTTTGTCAGGGACGAAAGTTACAACTCCTGTTTTTTTTTTTTTTTCTCTCCATTTGATTAGTAAGTCTTCCACCAACCCTTTGTTTTGAGTCTTTGTGTGTCCTTGCTTATGAGATGGATCTGGATACAGCGTACTGATGGGTTTTGACTTTTTATTCATTTTGCCTGTCTGTGTCTTTGATTGGGGCATTTAATCCATTTAAATTTAGGATTAATCTTGATATTTGTGAGTTTAATATTGTCGTTTAATGCTAGCTGGCTATTTTGCTCATTAGTTGATGTGGGTTCTTCATTATGGAGATACTCTTTAGCTTTTGGTAAGTTTTTGGGGTGACTGATACTGGTTGTTCCTTTCTGTGTATAGTGCTTCTTTCAGAAGCTCTTGTAAAGCAGGCCTGGTGGTGATGAAATCTCTGAGTGCTTGCTTGTTCGTGAAAAATTTTATTTGTCCTTCATTTATGAAGCTTAGTTTGGCTGGATATGAGATTCTGGGTTGAAAATTCTTTTCTTTGAGGATATTGAATATTGACCCCCACTCTCTTCTAGTTTGTAGGGTTTCTGCTGAGAGATCTGCTGTGAGTCTGATAGGCTTCCCTTTAGGGGTAACCTGACCTTTCTCTCTAGCTGCCCTTAGAATTTTCTCCTTTATTTTAACCCTGGTGAATCTAACAATTATGTGTCTTGGGGTTGCTCTACTTGAGGAATATCTTTGTGGTGTTCTCTGTATTACCTGGAGTAGAGTATTGTCCTGCCTTACTAGGTTAGGAAAGTTTTCCTGAATAATAACCTGAAGAATATTTTCCAGCTTGGATTAATTCTCTTCATGACATTCAGGTACACCTATCAAACGTAAATTAGGTCTTTTCGCATAGTCCCATATTTCTTGGAGACTTTGCTCATTTCTTTTTACTCTTTCTTCTCTAATCTTGTCTTCTCGTTTCATTTCATTAAGTTGGTCTTCGACCTCTGATAGCCTTTCTTCTGCTTGATCAATTTGACTGTTAATACCTGTGCCTACTTTGCGGCGTTCTCGTATTTTATTCTTCAGTTCCATTAATTCACTTCTATTCCTCTCTAAATTGTCTATTCTCGTTAGGATTTCGTCAAACCTTTTTCCAAGGTTCTTAGTTTCTTTACATTGGGCTAGGACATGTTCTTTTAACTCACAGAAGTTTCTTATTATCCACTTTCTGAAGCCTAATTCTGTTAATGGAATGCACTCGTTCTCCATCAGGCCTTGATCCCTTGTTGATGAGGAACTCTGATCCCCTGTAGAGGGAGAGGCATTCTGATTTTGGGTATTCTCAGCCTTTTTACGCTGGTTTCTTCCCATCATTGTGAATTTATCCACATCTCGTCTTTGTAATTACTGACTTTCAAAATAGGTCTATCAGTGGACGTCCAACTTATTGATTCCCAACGCCAGAATCTGAGCAACCCACTGCGCCGGCTAAAACAGCGGGGTTAAGATTGATGGTGCTTTTCTGCCCAGGAATCTCCAGTCTGGCTTCCTTCTTGAGTCCCTTCTCCAATCAGCTGAATAGGCGACTCTGCCTTCCCGGAGCTCCAAACGTCGACCAAAAGGGGACCCAGTCCCGTTTACTCTGCACCAAGAACCGCCACACCAGGGCACTGGCAAAACCACCGTGCCGGCCACAAGAGTTGGGCTGGTGACCCGTGTGGCTCCTCCGCTGGGAATCTCCTGGTCTGTGAGCAACAAATATTCATCTGAAAGTGTGGCATCCTCTCGTTCTCTGTGCTTTCACTGGGAGCTACAATCCTGAGCTGCTAGGAATCGGCCATCTTGGATCTCTCTCAACTTTTCTTTTCCCTCAGGAATAAGCCTCAGCTCTGTCAGACCTGTACCCCGTACCCTAGTCAGCCCTCCTCAAAACTACCTCCACATGTAAAACTCCCTGTGGCAACTACCTCTGCCAATGCCAACCAGGACTCCTCAGCTCCTGTACCCCAGCAGGAGCCAGAAAGGGCCAAAATGGCTAGGGCATCTTAGGCTACCCAGATGCCCCAACTCTGCCCCCTACATGTAGTAGGAGGAAAAGTTGGCCCAACCAAAATAATTCTCAAACTCCAATTATCCTTTTCATAGTGAAAAGGAAACCTGTCTCTTTCTAGGAAAAATGTTGCTACTTTGTAAACCAGTTAAGTGCTGTTTTAAACAAAGTTAAAAAACTCAGGAATCAATCAAACACGGGGTTAAAAACCTTCAAAAAAAAGTATTGTAAAGCTTGTTTAACAACTAACCGTCCTAGCTCTATTCTCTTCTAAGCTCGTTTTTAAGCATTCTATATTTGTTGGCCTCTGGACCTCTCATGTCTAACCACCTTGTCACATTCGTTTCTTCTAAAACCATAAGGTCACAAATAATCCTGCTGTTAAAACCTCAAATGTCCTTGGCTTGTGGGCTCTATCATAAACCTCTAAATCAACCTGTACCCTAAAAGGCTCCCCTCTAAAAAAACCTCAACTGCAGGGCCCCTTCTATGCCCCATTTCAGAAAAAGTAGTTAAAAAGCAATCAACACCCATGTTCCAACAAAAATTAAACTTTCCTCTTCGAAGGAAAAAATAAGAGAGTGTGTTCTCTGTCCAGGTCCACAAGGGGGCCTAGTTTAAAGGGCAAAAGCTTCCCGGCACCATGCCCCCGTCCCATCTCTCTCCATCTGGGAAATTTAACAGTTTCTGTTTTAATTTTTGCTGAAGCGGTGAAGGGTCAAAAGTCAATCACTCCAGCAAAAGTTTAAAAAAACTCTTCATTGGTCAGGAAACTTAAAAAGGGTAAAAATTCCTCCCAGGTTAAAAGTCCATGTCTCTCTCATCGGGGTAAATTTCCCCTCTGGGGTCCCCTTCCACACACTCTCTCTCTTGTGGAAGTTTTCTCTCTTCCTCTCCTTTTTCTCTTTCTCTAACTAAATAAATCACTTTCTGCAAACACTGTTTTGGGTTCCGGTATTTACTTTATGAGCGCACTGCGCTGTGGTCTCCTCTCCCATTCTTGGGTAAGTAATAAACCAAAAACCTAAAAAAATTCCTCTCAGGGGAGTTAAGGCTCCCCTGAATCCCAACATTACAAGACCTTTAAGAGGTAATTAGATCATGAGGACTCTGCCTTCTTAAGTGGATTAATACCATTATCAATGAAGTGGGTTCATTATCATGAGAGTGGATTTGCTATAAAAGTGAATTTGGTTCCCTCTTGTTCTCTCTCATGCACATATGATGTCTCTCTATGTGATACTTCCTGCCATGTTATGTTGCAGGGAGAAGACTCTCAGCAGATGCAACCCCTCTAACTTACACTTACCAGCCTCCAGAAGGGTAAGCCAGAAAACTTATATTGTTTATAAATTACCCAGTCTGTGGTATTCTGTTACACCAGCACAAAATAAACTAAGACAAACTCTAAAATATAATGAATAAAAACTAAACAAAACTTTGAATGGGCTCAACAGCATGACAGAGAGGCAGAGAAAAGAATTAGTGACCATACCAATTGCCTAATCTGAACAATGGAAATAAAAGTAAAATGAGATAAAAATAGAGAGAGAGAGAGAGAGAGCCTTGGGGACTTATGGGACTATAGCAAAATATCTAGAATGCATGCTATCAGAATTCCAAAAGCAGTAAAGGAAATGGACAGAACTTTAAAAGTATTCAAATAATGACTAAAAACTTCCCAAATTTGTAATAATGACTGAAAACTTGATGGCTGAAAACTTCCTAAATATGAAAAAAAATAAATCTTTTGATTCAGAAAGTAGAATGAATCTAATCAGAATAAAGACAAATAAATAATCCATATAAAAATTCATCATAGTGAAACATCTGAAAAAGTCTCAGAAGAATTATTGAAAGCAACAGTTAAAGAATAGCTCACCTGTGGGAGGAAAACAAATGTATGAACAACAGATTTTTTCATCATAAATCATAGATAGAAAATGGAAATGACACATATTTTTCAAGTGCTAAAAATACTGTCCACTCCGAATCCTATACCATGAGGATATTATCATTCAAAAATTGAAGGGAAATAAAGATACTTTCAGATGAAAGTAAACTTAGAGAATTTGTTGCCAACAGACATGTCCTAAAATAATGTATTTTAAAGTTTAAAATAATATATTTTAAAAGTTTCTTTACAGAAAGAAAATGATTTTTAAACAAGAATACTGGTATATTAGGAAGGAAAAATGAATGCAGCAAATGAATCTCTGAGTAGATACAATAAATGTTTCTACCCCTCTTGAGGTTTTCAAATTATGGTTGATTGTTGAAAGAAAAATTATAGTGTCTGATGTGGTTCTGAATGTATGTAGATGAAATATATTAGACAATTATACATGAGGGAGAATAAAGTGATATGAACAAAAGGCAGATATCTATACTTGAACTGGTAAAATGACAATACAGATAAATTGTGTATATATAATATAATACCTAGAACAACTACTAAAAGCTATACAGAAAGATACCCTTAGAAACATTATAGATAAATTAAATCTCTACAAAAAATCAAGTAATACATAGAAAGCAGAAATATGAATACAAATCTAAAACCTAAAAGGGAAAATTCTATTAGTTTTTAAGCCTTGAGAATAATTCTCTTTGGCCCAGTGCTCTGTTCTTCAGACCTACCAGAGTGGTAGTCCTCACCTTTGGTGGCCATCTTGACCCTTCAGCCTTAATCTGGCCCTCTGAAACCAAGCATGTAGCTCAGCTTTTGGAACTGAGGAGGAGACCTTTTTACCACCCATATCTGTCCTCTCTGGGTCTGTGGTGGTAATGGCCGCCCTGCACCTATCAACCCATCACCTAGGTATTAAGCCTGGCATGCATTAGTTATTTTTCCTGATGTTATCCCATTCCCCTGCCCTCCCTCAATAGGCCCTAGTGTGTGTTGTTAACTTTTATTTTAAGTTCAAGGGTACATGTGCAGGTTTGTTATATAGTAAACCTGTGTCATGGGGGTTTGTTGAATAGATTATTTTGTTACTCAGGTACAAAGCCTAGTAGGGAGAGAATTAATAAAAATAACCAATAGGTACTAGGCTTAATATTTTTTCATTTTCTTGAGTAATGCATGTTTGCAGTTACATAGTTCCATTGTCCTATCCATAGAATTATAGAGGTCTGACAGCTTTTTAAAATTTGTCCAATTTCTGACTCCTTCAGTCCAAGCTAATAGCATTTCTGCTTGTATAAAATTCTTAAAAACCTCATTGGCCTCCCATACAGTTCACTGGGGTGTAAGCCGTCAGCCAAGAGAATTGTCCATGAGTCTTTCTTTTATAACTGCGTCTCTATTCCTGACTTCAACTGAGATGGTTGATTCCATATATTTTAGTTATTGTGAATAGTGCTGTGTCATTTTATTGCATCCCCTAGATTATTTAAATGGAGTTTTTTTTTTTTTTTTTTTTTTTTTTTTTGCTTTTATATTCTTTGATATCCTTGAGGGTTTGAATATGGTGTAAGTTGGGTTTAATTGACTGGCTTTGTTTATTGATGATTTCACAGGGCCAAGCCTTAGCTTGGCATTTCTCTGCTGCATGTTCTAATCTTGGAGAACTGGTGTCAGGCCCCTGGCTTTGTTCTCTTGCCCATTTATATTATGAACCTACTGCACTGGATGGCCAAGCTCTTCCTCGTCTGCTGGCAGCCAGACTCCAATGAAGATTGCCAGAAAAAGTGCTTCATCTGGACAGTGATATCAGATTTCAGGCTTGTGCACGTGTACCAATGGCAGCAGAGACCACACCTGTACACTCAAGCTGGTGGTGGTGATGTGCCAGTGTCTGACTGTGTGTCTGTGCCATCAACAGTGGTTGCATAGTGAGGTGCATGCACACTAGCATAGGGGTGGCAGCAGTGGTGAGGCCCACGTACGTGCACACTGGTGACAATAAGGTGGTGAAGTCTGCACATACACACACTTTCAAAGCAGGAGGGGAGGCTACAGGCGTATGCATGCTGGAAAAATGGTGAGAGGCTGTGAGTGGGAGCGCATGGGCAGGGGCTTGTCAGCTGAAGCTCCCCCATGGTTAGACAGGATGTTTTGGTGCAGAAGTTATTGTGGCAGCCACCAGGAAGCACGCTTTTTCAGCATCTGAGGTTGCTCTGCAAGCGGACGCAGCCACACATTGACCCCGGGAGAGGCTGTCAGATTGGGGTTTACTCAGAGCAAAGTAGCTCTGTCCCACTGGTGAGACAACCATTCTCTGTCCAAAAAGACCAAAAACACTTAGAAGAAATGGTGAGCCTTGGGGGATGGGTGTCCCTGGACATCTTCCACTGCAATCATTTCTGCACCAAGCCTTTGGTCTCCATACAGGCTAGAGTCCTGTCACTGCCTCTTCTCCAAACAGCTCTTCCTATCAGCTCAAGTGTCCGTGCAGCTAAGATGCCAGAGGTCCATGGCAGCTCCTGGGGAAGGGGTGAGTTGAATAGCCATGGAGTGGCCCACTCTTGCCATAGACCCCTGGGGTCCTAGCTGCAGGAGATCCCATGACCCCGGTGGACATTTGAGCTGGCAGGGAAATATTCTTAAAGAGTTGGCAGGGCAGGACTCCAGATTGTTCAGAGCCCAGAGGGTTTGGTGTGGGAGCAGCTGAAGTTGAGTACAGCCAAGAATACCCATCTCCCAAGGCTCTACATGTTCTCATTTATTGACTATCAGACTTGAAGAGCAGGGTTGTCTTGCCCATGGGACAAAACCACTTTGATCTGAAAAAAACCCTGTCTGCCAGCCTCTGCCCAGGTACATGTCTGGCCACACCTGCTGGCAGCACAGCCTCAGATGCCAAACCAGGGCATTTCCTGGCAGCTGCTGCTATAACTCCTTCACTGGCAAATTTTACCTTACCATTGGAGAGGTTCTGCACATGAGCCTCTGCCAGCATGCACCTGCCCACGATCTCTGCACGTGCATGCAGATCTTGTTGCCCAGTCACCACTGGGACATGCATGCAGACATTGCTGCTACTCCCCTGCTGTCACTAGCATGTGGGTGTTTGTGGACCCTGCTGCACTGCTGCCCCATTACTACCAGTGCATGCAAACTCCAATACGTTGCTGCCCTGTTGCTGTCCTGCTTTCACTGGCACACACACGAGTGCAGATTCTGCTGCCACCACTGCAGTGAAGCACTTTTTCTGGCATCCCCTATTGAAGTGTTGTTGCCAGCAGACTGGGAAAGATGTGTTCCCCCCAGTGCAACAGATATTTAACCTCAAGGGATATAGAAAAAAGCTATGGGCCTGATCTCAGCCCCATAGGGTTAGAGCATGCAGCCTAAGAGTACTGAGCTGAGCTCTAGCCCATTGAAATCATTCAGGCATATAACTATTTTACTGAACCCGCCTTATACAACAATCAAACCCTCAAAGGCATAAAAGAATATAAAAGCAAAAAGCCATATCCAAAGGACAGCACCTTGAAAGATTAAAGGAACACAGCCCACACAAATGAGAAAGAACTAGTGCAGGAAATCTGTCCAATATGGTCAATGGGGTGTGGAAATCTCTGACTATTATCGTGTGGTTATGTAAGTCTCTTCGAAAGTCTCTAATAACTTCTATTTTGAGTCATGGTGTTCTAGTGTTTGGTGCATATATATTTAGGATAGTTAAGTCTTCTTATTGAATTGGACCCTTTATCATTATCTAACGCCTCTCTTTGTCCTTTATGATTATTGTTAGTTTAAATGCAGTTTTGACTAATAAGAACAGCAACCTGATTTTTTGCTTTCCATTTGCTTACTAGGTCTTTTTCCATCCCTTTACTTTGAACCTAACGGGAGCTCTTGCATGTGAGATTTTTTTTCTTTCACATTGACCTTGGAAAAGGTGATCACTATTTGTCTTGGGAATTGCTATCTTGTACAGTATCTTGCAGGGGTTCACTAAATTTCCTGATTTTGTATGTTGACCTCTCTAGTAAGGTTTTGAAAATTTTCATAGGCAATATACTTAAATACGTTTTGCAAATCCCTTTCTCTCTCTTTTTCAAGAATGTTAATGAATCATAGATTTGGTCTCTTTAAACAATCCCATATTTTATGGGGGCTTTGTTGATGTTTTTAAATTCTTTTTTTCTTTCTTTTTTTTCCTGACTGACTTAACTCAAAGACTCTGTCTTCAAGCCCTGAGATTCTTGCCTCAGCTTGGGCTATTCTGCTATTAATATTTCCAATTGTGTTATGAAGTTCTTGTGGTGACTTTTTCAGCTCTACCAATTCAGTGTTTTTGTGGTGGTTGTTGTTTTTTGTTTGTTTTTAATGGTTATTTCATCTTTCATCTCTTTAATTGTTTTTCTGGGTTCCTTAATTTCCTTAGAATGGATTTCAACTTTCTCCTGAATCTTATCTTTGTTGCCATTCAGATTCTGAATTCTAAGTCTGTCATTTCAGCAATTTTCTTCTCATTAAGAACCATTTCTGGGGAGCTAGTGTGGTTGTTTTGAATCAAGGAGGCAGTTTGTCTTTTAGAGTTGCCAGAGTCCTTGTGCTGCTTCTCTCTCATCCATGTGGGCTAATGTTTCTTTAACTGCAGTGTAATTTGAGTATAGTTGGTTGACTTTGTTTCTGGATGTTTTCACAGAGCTGAGGCTACATGCAGGGTATTTATTTGTGGCTGAATTCTTGTCCTTTTCACAGAGGAGTATATTCACAAAGTATTTTTGATATTGAAGTTTGGGCTGTGATTCAGTAAATGGCATTTAATTGTGATGACTGGTAGGTAGGTTCTTGCTCATCCATGTGGCTCCTCTGTATTTCCTTGCATTTGTAGCCATGCTTTCTTTCACTGCTCTGAGAGTGTGAACTCTCCCACTAAACTGCTGGCTGCAGATCTCAGCTTGGCACTCCCAGGCTGCTCACTGGGGCCCTGGCACAAGCTCAGGCTTTATGTCCCCTCCACAGCTTAGGGGCATCAGGGAAGGAAACCTTGGCTGTGGCAATGGCAGAGAGCAGAGAGCCTTTCACTTGTCTCTTTGGGCTCCAGCCCAGTGAAATGCAGAGCTGCTGCCAATCAGAATGATCAGCCTGGGATGGGATGGCTGTGTTGCAGGCCCAAGCTGGGGAGGCTCTGCCTGGTGATAAACATGGGGGATTGGGAACTTGTACAGAAGACAGACTGTCCTTTTCTCTATAAGGTGACTGTGGCATGCTGGAGGTTCAAGTTAAGCAATCAGGGTTTTTGTTCCCTCCCTAGTCTGAGGAGAGCAAGGGCAGTACCACTGCAGTAGCAGTGGCAGAGACTTTCAATTGCCTCTGGGAGCTCCACTTTAGAAAAATGCAGAGCCATTGCCAATGGGAGTGTTCAGCTGGGAATGGGGCAGCTGCACTGAGGGCCAGAGCTGGGAGCCCGGCCTGGTGAAGAGCAGGGGGTCAGAGGCCCACAGGGATAAGAAACTAGGTTGCACTCTCTATGACATCTGTGGCATGCTGGGGACATAACTAAAGCATTCAGGGTCTTTGTTCATTCTGCAGTCCAAGGGCAGCAAGGAAAACCACAGAGATTTTTCTTTTGAACTGGCCATATTTTCCCATTTCTTTATATGTCTTCTGATCTTTTGTTGAAAATTGAGTATTTGAAAAGACACCCACGTCTACCAGTTTGTGGAGGAGAAGTTAAATATTAAATTTGAACTCAATTGAATGTGGGCACAAACAATGGTCACCAAGTCCTAGAACAGGTTGTGTGAGCCCCTTGAGGCATTCATCCAGCACTGTTTCAGAGAAATCTCTATTTCAATCTGTTCCTGTAAGTTAGTTGTTGAGAAACAACAGATAATCCCCAAAACAAGTTGACCTTTTGTGTTCCTTGAGCCTAGCGGTGAAGGACCCTCGTGACTGGGCCTCATGCCAAACAACTCATTACAAAAAGAGCTAGAATCCCAGACCACACTGAAGCTTCATGAGATCTCTGCTCGTCTGTGCACGGATGGGTGGCCGACTCTGGAGCACAGGCTGTTGCTTCCTGGTCTGGTGATGAATCCTCCATAGTCTGGTGAGTGTAAATATATACATTTTCCCTTCTCCTCTTTCATTGCATTTTTTTTTTTATTATATCAATTTGCTTATTGTATCATTTGGTTATTATATCTGCATTGCCATTAATGTGGGATAAGGTTGTTTACTCTTAAAGGTATTGTGCGTGTGTCTTTTCTTCTCCCCTCACACATTTCCCCGCACAGAACACAGTTTTAGCAGATTGGGTTTTTGCATGAAAATGCCTACATTAATTAGACTGGTTCGAAGACTCAAATTTCTCCCAGGTCGTTTTGTGGAGTTCATCTTCTCTGGGACTGTGCGTGTGCTTCGCTCCCCCAAACACACACAATTTCTTCGTTAGAACAACACTTTTAAATGTCTTAATTTCCTGAGAAGTGTCACCCTTGCTTCCTCTTGGAGTATTAGCTGTTACAGTTTATTTCTGTGCTTGTAATCTCATGCCCACAGGCACCTAACAGTCTGAAGTGCTCCAGCAGCTCTCTTGTATTATGGAACTCACAATTGCTTTAGCAGCTTCCAATCTGATATATAAACTATGTAACTAGTACTGTCAGTGCTCTATATCAGGTGAGACAATATGCCTGGACACCCCCAAGTCAAGTTAAAACACTGCAAGCGAGTTCTTTTCTTTTCACTTTATTGAGAGAGGGATCAGGAATTGGTCAGCTTTCTCCCACCTGTGCTGCAGATGCCATGGAGGTGGTAGGACAAGGGCAAGCAAAGTGCCACAAAATGTTCTTCCATTTTGAGTCTGGCCTTTTTCTTGATTAAATAGTCACTTGGTTGGTACATCTTTTAATCTGTTTTTAGAGTTCCCAGAAAGCTAACCTGGCCTGCAAGTTGGTTTATTTGAGGTTTGAATAGGAAAATGAGGCCTTGTACCCTACTGATCTGTCATTTTGATAGCATCACTCTCTGTAAGTTATGTTTACTGTGAAAAACTTGTTCTTTATCAAATTGGTGAATCTTCCCATTATACTTAGTTTGTTGAGAGGCTTTATCATGAATAGTGTTACCTTTTGTAATTTTACCTATTTATATAATTATATATATTTTTATTTAACTTGTTGATAAGATCATTTACGTAAATTATTTTTAAATGTGGAATGACCATGTATATCTGCAATAAATTTGGCTTAGTTGTGGTGAATAGTTATTTCTGTATATTGTGGAATTTGATTTGCTAACATTTTGTTGATTATTAAATTCTGTTTAATATTTGTTGATATCTCTCACAACACTTTATGTTCATGAGAGATATCAAATATTAAACATGAAGTCTCATGAGAGATAACAAATATTAAACATATAATAAGAGGGAGTAGAGAAATAAAGAGGGAGTAGAGAAAATAAAATATCTCATGAGACTTCATGTTCATGAGAGATAACATTGAGTAGTTTTTCTTCCTTACAAGGTTTTGCCTGGTTTAGTTATAGTGTCTTGCTTGTCTTAGAGAATAAGTTAGATGCATTCCTTGTGCTTATATTATCTAGAAAATGTTGTAGAAATTTGGTTTAATTTCTTCCCTACCTATTCGGCAGAATCTACCAGTGAAGCCATCTGAAACTGGTGGTCTCTGTTACAGGTTTTTAATTCTTAATTTGATTATTTGATAAATAACTATATATAGATTATCTATTTTTCCCTGTTTCACTTTTGGTAGATTGTGTCTTTCAAAATATTCATTTTATCCAGGCTATTAATTTTGTGGTTATAAAATTGTTTATAATATTCTTCTACTATATTTTTAATGTCCATAGGGCCAGTAATAATGTTCCCTGTTTTATTTCTGATATTAATAATTTGTGTCTGCATTCATTTTTGTTATAGTTAACCTCACTAGCTGTTTACATATTTTATTGACCTTTTAAAATAAGCACAATTTTTTTGTTGATTTCTCTACTGATTACACATTTTTTTCACTTTCATGGATTTCTCCTCTAATTTGTACTATCTTATTATTATTATTTTTTGCTTACTTTTATAAACCAAAAATTGACTGAGGAAAGTCTCAATCTTTAGAGTTTTATTTAGCCAGAATTAAGGATGCACCTAGGAAAAAATAGAAATCACAAAAGCATCTGTGACTTGTGTTTTTTCCATTAGGGAGTTTTGGGAACTTCAGTATTTAAAGTGGAAAGAGCAAGCAGAAGAATCATTAAAGGGAGGGTAGACAGTGAGACAGAGAGTTACATTCCTCTGAGACTCTGATTAGCCTCAGTAAGTGTACATTTTACATGTGAAAAGGGGGAGGAGAGGAAAAAGCGAATTGTGCATTATTTAATGCTCATTAAATCTACACTTTACATAAGATAAAGTAAACATATAATAAGAGGGAGTAGAGAAAATAAAACTACGTCACAGGTTTGCTAAATTACCACTATGTATTTGAGAACAACACGTAAGAAGTTTCTGTATGGCTCATTTCCCAAACTTAGCTTTCCCTTTGTCAAAGTGAGTGTGGTATCCCTAGGTTTTATTTTCTTTCACACTGAATTTAATTTACATTTCTATTTGCTGTTTCCTAAAGTGGAGGTTAAGGTTATTGATTTTAGATCTCTTCTTCTTCCCTTCCTTCCCTCCCAACCTTTCCCCTTTTGGAGTTTCCAGTGTTTATTATGTCTATTTTTATGTCCACATGTAACCATTTTTTAGCTCCCCTTTTTAAGTGAGAAGATGCAGTATTTGATTTTCAGTTTATGAGTTAGTTCACTTAGGATAATGATCTCCAGCTCCATTCATTCATGTTACTAAAAGGAACATAAATTCATTAAATTTATGGCTGTGAAATATTCCATGGTTTATATATACACCACATTTTCTTTATCCAGTCCATCACTGATAGGCACTTAGGTTGATTCCAATATCTTTGCTATTGTGAATAGTGGTGGGATGAATATATGAGTACAGACATCTTTTTGGTATAAAGTTTTCCTTTGTGTAGATACCCAGTGGTGTAATTGCCAGTTGAATAGTAGTTCTATTTTTAGTTCTTTGAAATAGTTCCAGACTGTTTCTCATAGAGGTTGAACTAATTTAAATTCCCATAAACAATGTGTAATTGTTCTCTTTTCACCACATCCATGCTAACATCTGGTGATTTCTGACTTTTTACTAATAGTCATTGTAATTGCTCTAAGGTAATACCTCATTGTGGTTTTAATGTACATTTCCCTGATGATTTGTGATGTTGAGGATTTTTGCTTGTTAATTTTTTTAAGTTCCTTGTAGACTCTGGATATGAGGCCTTTGTCAGATACATAATTTGAAAATATTTTTTCTCATTCTGTGGGTTGCCTATTTATACTGTTAATAGTTTCTTTTGCTGTGCAGAAACTATTTAGTTTAATTAGGTCCCATTTGTCAATTTTTCTTTCTGTTGCAATTGCTTTTGGCATCGTTGTCATAAAATCTTTGCCAAGGCTTATGTCTAGAATGTGTTTTCCTGAGTTTTCATAATTTGAGGTTTTACACTTATGTCCTTAATAAATCTTGAGTTGATTTTTGTATATGGTGTAAGAAAATAGTTCAGTTTCAAGAATTTGCATATTACTAGCCAGCTATCCCAGCTCTATTTATTAAATAGGGATGCCTTTCCTCATTGCCTTTTTTTGTTGCATTTTCAAAGAACAGATGGTTGTAGGTGTGTGGCTTTATTTCTGTGCTCTCTATTCTGTTCCATTGATCTATGTGTCTGTTTTTGTAACACTTCCATGCTATTTCAGTTACTGTAACCTTGTAGTATAGCTTGAAGTTGGGTAATTTGATGCTTCCAGCTTTAATTTTTTGTTTGTTTGTTTTGTTTTTCTTAGGATGCCTTTGGCTATTCTGGCTCTGTTTTGGTTCCATATATATTTAAATTTTTTTTATATATAATTCTGTGAAGAATGTCATTGGTACTTTGATAGAGATATTGAATCTGTAAATTGCTTAGGGCAGTATGGTCATTTTTATGATATTGATTCTTTTTATCCATGAGCATGGAATTTTTTCCATTTGTTTTTGTCCTCTCTTTCTTTTATTTCTTTCTTTCTCTCTCTCTCTCTCTCTTCCTCCCCTCCCCTTTTTTTTAAGACAGGGTTTTTACTCTGTCATCCAGGCTGGAGTGCAGTGCTGCGATCTCAACTCACTGCACCTTCTACCTCCCTGGCTCAAGAGATGGTCTTACCCTAGCTTGCTGAGTGGCTGGGACCACAATTGCGTGCCACCATGCCTGCCTGGCTAATTGTTTGTATTTTTCTGTAGAGACAGGGTTTCACCATGTTGCCCAGGATGATCTCGAACTCTTGAGTTTAAGCGATCTGTTCGCCTCAGACTTTGAAAGTGCTGAGATTACAGGCGTGAGCCACTGTGCCCTGATTTTTGAGCACTGTTTGGTAGTTCTCCTTGAAGAGATCTTTCACCTCCCTGGTTAGCTGTATTCCTAGGTATTAATATTTTATTCTTTTTGCAGCTATTGGGTAAAGTTTGTGTTCCTAATTTGACACTCAGCTTGGATGTTGCTGGTGTATAAAATGCTCCTTATTTTTGTACATTGATTTTGAGGCAGGAGAATAGGGCTTAGAAAAGCAGGAAACCTAAGGCCTATACGTGCTGAATCACGGAAAAACACCAAGCTCTGCGGGCAGGGAATCTAAGGGCAATTTACTCAGACTTCAAAGCTGGATCAAAAGGAAAACACCTGGGTCTGGGGGGTAAGGAACCTAAGGCCAATTAACACCAACTTCCTAAAGCTAAACCAAAAGGAAAAACCCCAACTCTCACACAGAGTAACAAAGGATCAAAGGGTACTCTCCCAACAGCCCTCCCTCCTGTTTACACCACATCTCCCAAGGTAAGGGAGAGTGCCTTGGATTAGCCATAGGCCAAGCAGGGACCATTGTTTTATCTGCATAGGGCAACAATTCACCTCAGCCTTTAATTAGCCACAGACCAAATCCTTCATCTAGATAAGGGGTAGCCTCAAACGGAGTTCTTGAAGCCCAGAAACTTCTATAACTGGGTCCTTGAGCCGCTTGCTCAGGCCCACTCCTTCCCTGCGGAGTGCTTTCTCTCTTTAATAAATTTCTGCTTTTGGTGCTTCATTCCAGCATTTCATTTCTCTGCTACTGTGTGCGTTTTGTTCAGTTCTTTGTTTATAACGCCTAGGACCTAGACAGTGTGTAGTCAAGACCCTCCACTGGTAACAATTTTGTATCCTGAAACTTTTCTAGAGCTGTTTATCAGATCTAGGAGCTTTGAGGCAGATACTATGAGGTTTTCTGGGTATAAAATCCCATCATCTATGAAGGGAGAGAGTTTGACTTCCTGTCTTCCTATTTGGTTGCCTTTCATTTCTTTCCTTTGCTTAATTGCTCTGGCTAGGACTTTCAGTACTATGTTCACTAGGATTATGGAATAGTGGGTATCCTTGTCTTGTTCCATTTCTCAAGAGGAATCTTTCCAGTTTTTGCCTGTTCCGTAAGATGTTGGCCATGTATTTGTCATAGATGACTCTTAATACTCTGAAATCTGTTTCTTCATTGCCTAATTTGGTGAGAGTTTTAAACATGAAGCGATGCTGAATTTTGCTGAAATCCTTTTCTGCATCTATTGAGGTAAATCATGTGGTTTTTGTTTTAAGTTCTGTTTATCTTATGTATCACATTTCCTGATTTACATATGCTGAACCAACCTTGCATCTCAGGGATAAAGTCTACTTGATCGTGGTGGATTAGCTTTTTGATATGCTGCTGGATTCATTTTGCTAGTCTTTTCTCTTTCCTTCTTCCTTTTTTTTTTTTTTTTTTTTTTTTTGGCCTGAAGTGTTTGTTGTTGTTGCTGTCATTGTGTCTCTGCCAGGTTTTGTTATCAGAATAATGCTGGCCCCATAGAAGAGTTAGGCAGGAATCCCTCCTCTTAAGATTTTGGAACAGTTTCAGTTAGAATGGCACCAGCTCTTTTTTATGTATCTTGTAGAATTCAGCTTTTAATTCATCTAGTTTTGGACTTTTTGTGGTTAATAGGCTTTTTATTACTGATTCAATTTTGGAACTTGTTATTGGTCTGTTCAGCATGTGAATTTCTTCCTGGTTCAATTTTGAGAGATTGTATGCTCTCTCAAAAATTTCCAGAATTTATTCATTTTTTTCTAGGTTTTCTACTTCGTGTTCATAGAGGTGTTTGTAGTAGTCTCTGATAAATTTTGTATTTCTGCGAGGGCTGTGTTGTAATAATGTCCTCTTTGTCATTTTTGGTTGTATTTACGTGGATTTTGTTTTCTTTTCTTTTCTTTCCTTTTTTTTTTTGCTTTACTTTTCTAGCTAGTGGTCTATCAATCTTATTTATTCTTTCAAAAAACAAACGTAGTTTTATAATAAATTTATTTTTTGTGTCAATTTTATTCAGTTCAGCTCTAATTTTGCTTATTTCATTTGTCTTCTGCTTGCTTTTGAGTTGGTTTGGTCTTACTTTTCTTGTTCTTCCTCGTGTGATGTTTAGTTGTTAATAGAGATCTTCCTAATAGTTATTTGAACATTTTTATCATGGGTGCTTTAAGTCATTTTCTGTTATATCTGATAACTCTTCATTTTTACATACTTTTCCCATTGTTTTCTTTTTTCTGTGTGTCATCCCCACATTCCTATTTATTTGCATATCTTGTAGTTTTTTTGATAACTGAACGTTATAGGTCATATATTGTGGCAATTTGGAGTACTAATTCTTTTTTTTTTTTTTCTGGCTTTGTTTCTCTTGTTGCTTTGTTATTTTTTTTTCTTTGACCTGGCTAGGCTATGGTAGTGAAATTGATTGCCACAGCAGTTTGAAGCCTTTTGTGTTCCTCCTTTGAAGGCACCTACATGGGTGTGTATAATGACCCTCAGATTGTAGTGACTTTGTCAGAGATCTCTTTGATTATCACTTTTCATATTTTTTTCTGTAAAACTCTCTGAAACATTTGGCATTATTTCCCTCCAATTAAGCTCCACTAATTATCAGCTGTTTTCTCTATTGTATTCAGCAATACCCTGAGTGAAGAATTGCTCAGCAATTTGGTCCAGTTAAGCTGGGGCAAGAATACTATTTAAGGCCAGTCTTTAAACTTTGTTATGACCTTAGGGTGGCTATTCTTATCTATATTTTTTCATACATTCTGGTAAAGTATCTGGCCTATGTTTCAGATCGCTGATCTTGATTGAGAAGAACCATTGTTACTGAGAGTGTCCTTAATCTTAAACTCCCACATGTTCTATAAAGTCAGATTTTGTAAGGAGAGCTACATAGCTCTTTTTCCTTATGTTCTTCCTTTCCCTCTGGCTAACTATATGAGTAACTACTCTGAGCACTAGGCAGGCCACTAGACTGTTCTCTTATGCTTGCCTCTTCTGACATGGAAACTTTGCTCAATAAATGAGCTAGGGCAAGAGCATTTGGGGGGGTCCCAGAATTCTAAGCTTACTGCACTTGGGTTAGAGTTTCCATCTTCTATGTAGACATTGGGTGTAGGTACAAGGTCCCACTTCTTGGTCACACTCCCTATTAATTTGGCCTCTTTAACTAGGAGTTGAGGGAGATCAAACACTTTGATGACCTACCCCTCTAGGTGAGATACATACAGTAAACCTTAATTTGGATTTGAGAGTAGAAAGTCTATCTTCTTGGCTATATCCACCCAATATAAAGTTTTTGTCAGGATGAGCACAGGCTGTGTGAAGGAAAAAGTCTCAGATACCGTGGGGTATCTCTGTTCTTATTAAGTTTTAGTAGATTTTTTGAATAATTTAGTTTTATTAATTAGGACAATTTCCAGGGACATTAAATGGTTGTGTTTTTTAAATGTTTTTATGCTAGTTAGGCTTATTTCACAAGGGAGTGTCTCTGTGAAACACTTCATATCATCATTCTGAAAGAAAAACACTCTAGTTGGTTTGTTAAAATGAGCATGTATGCAAGGAAAGAAAATTTATCGGACAATAAACATTATACAGAGTTGTAATTGCATTGATGGGAGTGAGAGGTCTGTGTTTTTGTCTCATATAATGGATGAACTGAAAACTTTAGTACTCAGTAAGCAAACAAAAACATTGAACCATGGATAGAACAGTGGGGAGCTCTCTTTTGAACAACTTGTAGATTTATGAGTAATTCAAGACTAGCACTTATGTTTATACAGAAAATAATCATGAGATTATCAAACCTTATGAGATAAGCAGAGTAAATACGTGATAGCTTTTAAACAAATTTCTTCCTAAACACAATAAAAGGAGAAATTTAATGGTTTTGATTAAGATAAGAACCTAAGTAAAATTGAAGAAATATGCATATTATATTGAAGTATTAGAAAAAGTAAACTAATAGACAATAAATTATTCTAAATAAGATCAATTACAAAATAAAATTTATGAAAAGCCCACAATTACAATGAAAAACAAAGAACAGAAAAGCACTCAACAAAGCAAATAAAAGTAAAATTAATTATTTTTTGAACTGAATTTATATAAAGTTGAGTAAAATGATTCATTTATAAGAAAACTACAATTACCAATAAATGACCCAAGAAGCAATAGAAAAGCTAATCAGATAAGTATTATATATAACACTGAGCACATTTTCAAAGGGTTATACGATGAAAATTTTCTGGCCCAGAAAATCTTGGAAGCAGTTTTTGCAACATGTTTAAGAACAGATAATTGTGTTGCTATTTACTATTTCTAACTATAGAGAACAAAGAAAAATTATGCATTTTTGAAGATTCAAGAATAAGTGAAATATGCTTAGCACACTGATAGTGTGCTACTTTGGTTATTTTCATTATTACTAAATCATCGTAGCATTGAAACCAATATCTGACAAAGACAGAGCTAAGAGAAATATAAGAAACATTCCACCTCGCTGATAGACATTAACAAATACATTTTTGATGCTATGTAACTGAATAGCCTCTTGTAATACATGCATAAAAATTACATCATGATCAATTCAGATAAACCTGGGAATCCAGAGATCATACAGTCATAGTTTTATCTTTTTTACTCAATTCACCATTTTTATAAAAGTGAAATATGATCTTAATAAATGGTAAAAGTAAATTTGATATAATTCACAACTAATTTTCTAATCACAACACTTAAATAAAATAAGCCCCAAAAGTTAATCTCTCTGTGGAAATATCAAAGACTAACTAAAGTTAGAAAGTTTGCATTTGATTATATTTAGAGAATATTATCCTATAAACTAATGTACTTACTGCTTGGAAAAAGCAAGTCTCTCTGATTCTGGAATACCTGTGACTCAACTCTGAGATTACTTTATTATGTTAAGAAATACTTGTCTCTCAACTGTGAGATTAATTTCTTATGTTTCTTAATCCTATATATTTTATTTTGGCATTTAAAATTATTATCCTGTGAAGGGATCGATGTAGTTTTTTTTTTTTTTTTTTTTTTTCTGACAAAGAATTGCATGGAGCAAAAAAAAAGATGACTAAATATAGCTCCTGTTTGGCAACCTCCTTTGTATGCTTTGTATGCTTTGTATGGCTTTAGCTCTAACAATGTTTCAATATCACCATTTCTTCCTTTTTGTCCCTTGAGAGCTAATGGTTGCAATGACTTCTTTCTGTTGCTAGTTACCAAATGCCTCAGTCTGCCTCATTAGTTCTCTTAGTCATGCCGTAACTTGGGGAATAGTCCCTTCCTTAAATATTCTTCAATTCCAGGCTTAGCAGGTCTTCTGTTTCCTTTGAAGTTAAGTAGCAAATATATTATTCTGCCATTATGGACAGAATTTTTGCATAGGCAGGATAGGCAAGGGAGTTAGCCTTATATGGTTTGATGAGAAGTGTGTCAATGCAGAGCTCCTTTGCTAAATACATATGACTTGTATAATGAAATACTAAAATCTCCTACTAACTTCTTCTAGATAAGATATCAAACCTACAAATGCTCTTCATTTTAAAATTCAGATGTCCTCTGGAGGTCTAACATATTCAGTTCCTTAAAAATAAATATAATTTTTCTTTGTTAACCAGATGTGTTGCTCATTTGCCTGTGAAGTCCTTACTACTGAAAGGGGTTCAAATAATACAAAAAAAAAAGGATGTTATTTTAAAAGGCAAACTTCCTCTTCTGTCTACTTTTCCATTTTCTCATGGCTATCTATGACATCATTTATAAAGAAAATACAAGAAGTAATATTTCTGCACTTTTTTTAGTGAATGAATAAAAAATTCTATAGAGAAAAATCCTGTACAGTACAAGTCTTTATCAGTGTTATACTCCTATATTCTTGTTTCTGCTTGTGTCTAGGTGCAAGAGAAACTGCAAAACATTGGGAGTGATGCCTTATTTATGTACTGTCTTCTGGAGCATCATCAATGTCTGCTAGAGTGTTTTATCACAATTGGTCTGCTGTGCCTTCCTCTGTTCTACCTTAACTGCTTTGTTGCAACTGAGCTTGTCCTACATTTTGGACATATGCTAACATTGACTGCTGATATATTTGGAATGTGTAGTGGCCTGTATTCATAAGAACCACAGACTTTGAACCTTCTTTGTCATAAGCCCAGGCCTATTTTGGCCATCAGTTCTCCCAAAACTCTTACACCTTCCCATTACGTAGGGTATGCAGAAATTTCTGGTTCTTCTCCATGGCCCATTGGGGCAATGTGAAACAAAGAAAGAAATCATCTTAAATACTCTATTTACCAAAAAATAAAATATATATCCCATTGTACTCCACTGTAGCTATCTCATGTTGGCATGTAACAGACTGTAATGATGTCTTCTTCCAGAGTTCCAAATAACAAGTGATGCAGAAACACATTCTGTTTTTTTTGTTTTCTTCGCTTGCACTCTCAATCTTATAATTCTATCTATCCATATGCTCAGTGGCCAGGGGAGCTAATATTGTCTCTTTTAAATATTTCCATCATCATCTCGTGTCCATGTAGTATTCTTTTTGCCTCCTTTCATTGTGGACACTGCCCTTGAATGATACCTGGTGTTTTCCAATGTCTAAGAGAGAAAGGAAGAGTACAATAGGAACTGAAATATAGAAAGTTCTGAAGTAATACCTTTTAACTCACTATTAGGACTCTCAAGTTTACATTTAATGGAATAAAAAGCCATTGGAAAGTTTTGAACAGTGGAGAGGTATGACAAAATGTTTTAGAAGAATCAATATGGCTGCCACACTGAGAGTAGATCAGAGTGCAGTGGTGGCCAAAATACAGACTAATTAGAGGCTATTGCCATAATACAGGTGAGAGATACTGGCTTGGAACAAAGCTGTAGTAGTTTAAGAGATAAAAAGTATCGAATTTTAGATTTTTTTTTTTTTTTTTATGGAATAGATGATAGTATTTTCTTGTGGACTGGAAGTAGAGCTTAAAAGAAGGCTTCAAGAATAATTAAGAAGTGACTGCTGACTGCTTGCCCTTTTCTTCTTTCTTCTTTCTTAATAACAAATTAGCCTTATTATATCCTTATTAGTGGAGGTGGCAATGTTTTCAAGTTATAAAAGAAGGAAGAGAAGGAGGAGGGGAAGAAAAGAGGAGAAAGAGGATACATTTCTCAGCTTCTCTTTCACAGGAAAGTATCCAAACAAAATGCAAAGATAAAATTGCCTGGTGGATCTTTTGGGAATGTACTTTAAAATGAGTTGCTTAGCTACAATATATACTTTATTGTACTCTTCTTTTTGAAATTTTCTTTGTTTTTAAGATTTTTGCATGGTTACATAGTAGAGTTACATCTTCATGGGGTATATGAGATACTCTGATACAAGCATGCAATGTGAAATAAGCACATTGTATAGCATGTACTCATTTTTTGTTCCTTTCTGCTATTCGGAATATGGACTAAAATGCCAAGACGTTGGTAAATGATGCATTTTAAGCCCTAAACTGGTAACAGTGGTTGTCTATATCTAAAATATTTGTCAAATTGGAAAAAATAATTCTTGTATGTTTAAACTACTGGAATCAGGTCTCTGTTACTTGTATTGTAGCTTAAATTCTAAGTAACACAAATGAATTCAAGATTTTTGTTCTTAGCACATCAAAGAATGGCCTTGCTATTTACTGAAAAAGGGAAGGCAGTTGGTAGAAGATTTTGAGGGAAAACCAGGAGCTCAGTTTTGCATGCATTAAGTTTTTGATGCCCATTAGATACCTATGTACAAATTTTTAGTAGATATCTGGGCATAGGAGTCTGGAGATCATGAATGAGTCTTAGAAATCATTATATTAAATGCATAGATACCTGTGAGTGATGTCTAAAGCCAGTACAAAATTCACAATTTCCCAAATGTTATTGATATATTTAAATCAATCAAATCATTGTCTTTATTTTTTTCTTTTTGTGTAATCAGGTAAATATTAGTTCATAATTAATATATAAAAATGAGTAAATAGCCTGTCTTTATTTTCTCTTACCACAGTGGCATCACAATGAAGATTTACTAAATTATAGTTGATTTCAGTTGACATCTTCAAATCTTTGTCATATTCTGGATGCTAATGTATTTAAGTCAGCTTGGAAAAAACTGTATTATATTTAGTATAATAAATAAAATACTAATAAAATCATTAATTCTATTACATTATTACAATTTATTTATTTATTACATTATTACTAATGACAATGTTCATTAGTACCAAAATAGATATATAGTAAACACACACACATGTGTATATATACATATGTGTTTTTGTATTTAAAAATATGTGAGCAATTATCATGAATGAAAATATTAATAGTTATATCAAAACACTAAGAGAAAATATTTCTATATTCATCACTGTTGATTAACATGACTAGCTAATCTATACATGCTTGAGATTTAGGAATATGTCAAAAAAGCAGATAGTAATAAATATGAAAATTATTACCCATTGAAACTGTTCAACCTAAGCAGCAATCTTAGCATTGCTGATCCTGCATTGTTACAGAAGTATGAATGATTATATTTCCAAAATTCTTTTCCTATAGAAACCTTGTTCTGCAAAAGCAGAATATCAAAATTTCTATTCACATTTTAACACCATAGTTGTATTTTTTTTACTCCCACTGTGATTACTTAGAGGAAAATTAGTACCATAAAATTATACATTTATCATCTTATGGCATTCTCCCATTTTTGATCCTGCATTTATGAGCTTGCATTCAGCCAGCAGTTTATTATTATCCACTTATAAGCAGCCAATAAAATAGTAAATTATACATTTGAAAGCCTGGCTTGCTGACATTTTTTAAAGTTCACTGTATTTATTTTCTTTTCTATAGCAGAAATGTGCTACAACCGCTCAAGGTCTGCAATCAGATTCCTATTTAGATGCTGTTGAGAGGCAAGTATGACTAGTTCTCATTAATATTTCATGTCCTATGTGCCACACTTACACTGCCATTTTGTAGTCATTTGTTCTACATCTAAAGATTAATTTATAATCAGATATGTATAATCTGTTACATGCAATAAGCTTGATTATACCTGTGTCTTCACGAAGATAACTGTAAGTGACATATTAATTAATTTGCAAGTGTGTTCTATTTACATTATATATAGTATCACAGACAATATTAGGCATATGATAATTTGCCATTAGGCCCCAAAATTAATAATATGATTTCCCAGTGACTCTGAAACATTTTCAAGATACTAGAAATTTGTGGCAGATGCCTCTTACATCTATGAGAATCTGGAATATTATGCTTTAAAATGCATTTTCTCATAAGTAGCTCATTAACTTTCTCATTGTTCTCAGTTGTAAATCTATAAAAAGTTATTTTGTTCACTTGTCTGTAACAAGAAATCTTTTGCACTCATTAAGGTAATTAAAGCATTACTAGTGCGTGCATGCTCGCTATATTCAAAACATTTTCTACTTGATATGAGTTGTCATGGCATTATCAAGACTGGGGAGGAAAGAAAAAATAAAATACGGTCAGCCTATGGTTTTGCTCTTTGACTTTGAATATGATTAATTGCATCTTTAAATTTGTTCCTGAGTCCTTGTTTAAAATCAAAACTGGAAAGCATTTTGTAGGAGCAATACTCTTTAGTTCAATTTGCTTCTTTTAATTCAATAGAATACTTAAAGTCATACATTTTGGCAAGTTTTAGAAATCTTTTTGTCTTTTTGTTACAGTTAGGTAAGGGTTTTATTTCCTCATGTGTTTGCTTTATTTTGCTTGGGTAAATAAATGTTTTTAAATTTAGTTTATGTCTTTATATAGGTAGTCCAAGATGTTAGCTGGTAACAAAATTATCAAAGCAAAATAGGTGTTTATGTTATGAGTTCCTTGATCTCCTACTCTTAGGTTTTTTGAGATAGATTCACTTCTACCATTTTGATCTTCTAAAATATTTTTTTCTTTTTAATTTTTGTGGTTACATAGTAGGTATATATATTTACGAGGCACAAGAGCAATTTTGATACAGGCATACAAAACATAATAATCACATCAGGGTAAATGGAGTATCCATCACCTCAAGCATTTATCATCTCTTTGTATTATAATTTAATTCTATGCTTCTAATTATTTTTCAATGTATAATAAATTCCTATTGACTATAGTCACCCTGATGTGCTATGACACAGTAGATCTTAATCATTCTATTTTTTGTACCCATTAACCATCCTCATTCTGCACCAGTCTTTCCACTATGCTTCCCAGCCTCTGTGCTACCCATCCTTCTACTCTTTATCTCTATGAGTTTAATGGTTTTAATTTAACATGCAAAGTTTGTCTTTCTCACCTGGTTTATTCACTTAACCTAATGACCTCTAGTTCCATCCATGTTGCTGCAAATGACAGGATGTCATTCTTTATATTTTATCCACAAATGGTATGACAAGCTGTAGTAGACAGGTATTATTTTCTGGTCTAATCTCACATCCCCATTTTATCTTTAGGAGAAACTAAACTATTTTTCTGCAAACTACCCTTTTCCCCACCTTAATCCTATAGGTGTTTTGTTTTGTTTTGCTGCAACTCTGCTTTATTACCTTACTTATTGTATGCCTGTTGCTCCATCCAGGTGTGGGCAATTTATCCTATTGATTAAATCATTTCTTCAATGAGCACTTTTTAAATTATACAGGAAAGTATGAGTGATTCCAATTTATTAAAAAGTTTTAAATTGTGATGACGTTAGCTCTATTAATAGGCTAATAAAAACTTTTATGATTAGGCCTGGTCATAAGAATACTTTTTCAGCAATCATTTCATGAATAGATACACAAAAATGTTTTATTTATGGTTCTGTATTAGTCAGAATTCTCCAGATATACAGAACCAATAGATAGATAGATACATACATGATAGATAGATACGAAAATAGATATATAAATATATGTGAGGGGATTTATTAGGGGAACTGGCTCAAATTATTATGGAAGTTCAGATGTCCCACACTAGATCATCTGTAACCTGAAGAACCAGAGAAGCCACTAGCATGCCTCAGTACAATTTGGAAGGTCCAAGAACTGAGAAAGCCAATGATGAAAGTCTCAATCTGAGTCCAGCGGCAGGAGAGCCCCAGGAGACTGCTAGTGCAAATCCCAGAGTCAAATGACTGAACAACCTAGAATTCTGATGCTCAATGGCCGCAGAAGGGTGTCCTACTTCAAAAGAGAGAAAGATATAATTGGCCCTTCTACCTTTTTTATTTTATAGGAGCCTTTAGCCAGTTGGATTTGACCACATTGAGAATGGCATTTCCCCACTCTGTTGACTGGCTCATATGCCAATTCTCCAAAAACATCCTTACAGACAAATCCAGAAACAATGCTTCATCAGTCATCGAGGCATCCTTCAATCCAGTCTACAATGAAAATTAACTGTCACAGGTGTCAGCTTGGTTTTTCTGTTCTACTTTCAATGACCCTTGATTGCAAGTTACAGAAAACAAAATTAAGCATAAATCAAAGTGTATTGGAAGGATCCCAGGGACCTTATAAAATAATAAAAATATGGAAAGAGAAAAAACAAAGATGGCCAGTGATTTATCACCAGGGTTCTTTATCACCTGTCTCTATTTCTCGCTACGTGTCCAATCTTTTGTTTTGTTTTGTATTTTAAATTGTGTTTACCTTAAATTTTTGTGAATACATAGTAGGCATATATATTTATGGGTTCCATGGGATATTTTGATACACACATGCAACACATAATAAGCACATCAGGGTACATGGAGTATCCATCAACTTAAGCATTTATCATTTGTGCTACAAACAATTCAATTATATTAGGGAGCTAAAAATTAAAATAATTGAACTCATTTTCAGTATGTTTGTCTCTCTCCCCTCAGAATGACTCTCTATCTTGAGAAAAAAAATGTTTAAACCTTGTACCATATCTTGTTTTTTTAGACATCCAGAGAGATGGGCTCTTAACGATACACAAACCCTACTTTTAAAATACTAGAGAAGAATTGAAGGAAAGATTGACCATCTGTCTTAGGAGAGAAAAAGTGATAGGTTTTCCTCACCCATCACAATGGTGTTCATAGCTAACACCTCTATAACAAAAGACAAATTAACAAGAGAAAATCATGGTTTATTTATATAACCAAAATTTTATGTGACATGAGAGCTTTCATAAATAAATGGAAACCAAAAGACCCAGAGAAAATGGTATATTTTTATGCTGAGTATGATGGAAAAAAATAGATAGTTGTGAAAAAACATGATTGGGGAAAAAAGAATATAATCTAGTGATATTATATAAGCTGAGATAAACTTGCACAAGGACTGTTCAGATTATTTCCTACATCTCTGTATAGACATTTCTTCCCCTAGAGTATGGAGCGGGACTCGTATACCATGAGGATCATTAGGGGCGAAGTCAGATCAGAGAGTCTCAACCAAGGTGCCATTTTTCAGTGTAGTACTTTCGAAGCCTTGACACAGTCATGAGTGTGAACTTTCAGAATCACGTGGCAATTCAAGCAGTTGGCAAGTTTTTAATGAGAACTAAAAATAGCTTTGAAGATATAAAAAAGATATAGATAAAAACAATTTATGTAATTTATCAAAAATTATTTCAGAGGAAAACATTATAGTGCTCCTGAGGGAATGTGTTCTCTTCCCAGAGTCCACAAGGGGGCATAGTTTTAAGGGCAAGAACTTTCCAGCACCATGCCCCACTCCCACCTCTCTCCATCCGGGAGATTTAACAGTTTATGTTTAAATTTTGGCAGGCTTGGAAAAGGGTCAAAGTCAATCACCTCAGCAGAAGTTTAAAGGAACTCCTTTCATTGGCCAGAGGTCTTGGAGAAGGCGGGGGTTCCTCCCAGGTTAAAGGTCCCCTTCCACACCCCTTTGGACTCCATGTTTGGATCCCCTTCCACACACTTCTTCTCTCTCATGTGGAAGTTTTCTCTCTTCTCCTGTTTTTTTTTTTCCTCTCTCTAAATAAATAACTTTTCTGCAACACTTTTTGGGTCCGGTAGTTACGAGCTTACCGTGCGCCTGCTGTGGTCCCCTCTCTCATTCTTGATAGGGCAAGAGACCAAGAACCTACAACATTCTCTCGGGGGAGCTGTGCCTCCCCAGCACCCCAAAACACAGTTACAGTTCCGCTTATCTGTAGGGGCTATGTTCCAAAATACCTAGTGGACGCCTGAAACTACTGTTAATACTGAACCCTATATGTAGTATGTTTTTTCCTGTGCACACATATCTATGATCATATTTAATTTATAAATTAAACACAATAAGATTAATAAAAACTGATAAACTAGAACAATCATAATATAACATACTGTAATAAAAGTTATGTAAATGTAGTCTCTCTGTCTTTTTTTTTTTTAAATATATGAACTTTATTTTTAAAAAATCAGTAAGAAAGATGTCTTCCATGTACTTTTCTTACTAATGTGGTCTTAAGGTAGATTTTGTTAAATTACAGTATGTTATAGATAAAAGGGGGCCATATGTCATTTAACTTAAATTCCTTATTTTATGTAAGAAAATCTAAAGCTTAGAGAGCTTAAATATCTTGCCTGGGGATTCATAGTGCTCAGTGACAGAGCTGGGGACTTGAAGTTAGATAATATAAGACAAATTCACTGCTTTTTCACCTACACTGTCATGTCTTTTTTTTTTTTTAATATTTAGTTTAATTTGTTTAATTAATCCTAAATTTATTTATGTTTAACTTTTTTTTTTTTTTTAAAGAGAAAGAGAGAGAGAGAATGGGGAGAAGGAAAAAGGAAGAGAAAGAGAGAGAATGGGGAGGAGGAAAAAGGAAAAGAAAGAGGGAGAGAGAATGGGAGTATTGCTTTCTTGCCCAGGCTAGAATGCAATTTAGTAATGGGTATTGAAAACCTCTTGTATACTGATAATTATACTTAATGATGAAGTCAGGAAGGAATAAGGGAAGAAGATAACAAACAGCCAACCAATATTTCATTTAAACCTATGAAATGCTATGCGATTACTGAGGAGTGATTTACTTCCAATTATATAGTCACTTTTGGAATAGGTGTGAGGTGGTAATGTATGTTTTGTGTATTTGAAGTGGAGAGTTCTATAAATGTTTATTAAGTTTACTTGTTCCAGGTCTGAGTTCAAGTCCTGAATATCCTTGTTAAGTTTCTATCTCGTTGATCTATAGAATCATTAGCTATTCTTGTTACTTTGATCCTTTTACCATTATGTAATGTCCTTCTTTGCCTCTTTTGATCTTTGTTGCTTTAAAGTCTACTTTATCAGAGGTGAGAATTGCATCTCCTGCTTTTTGTTTATTTGTCTATTTTTACTCTCTGGTTGGTAAATCTTCCTCCTTCTCTTTGAGTCTTTGTGTATTGTTGCATGTATGATGGGTCTGGATGCAGCATACCGATGGGTTTTGGCTTTTTATCCAATTGAAATATATACAAGTTTAATACTGGCGTTTGATGCTAGCTGGCTGTTTTGCCCATTAGTTGATGTAAATTTTTCATTGTATTAATGTTCTTTGCTTTTTGATATATTTTTGGAAAGGCTGATATTGGTTGTTCCTTTATATGTATAGTGCTTCTTTCAGAAGCTCTTGTAAAGCAGGCCTGGTGATGGTGAACTCTCTAAGTACTTGTCTGTTCGCAAAAGATTTAATTTTTCCTTTGCTCATAAAGCTTCGTTTGGCTGGATAGGAAATTCTGGGTTGAAAGTTCTTTTCTTTAAGGATGTTAAATAGTGGTCCCCACTCTTTTCTGGCTTGTAGGGTTTCTGCTGAGAGATCTGCTGTGAGTCTGATAGATTTCCCTTTGTGGGTAACCTGACCTTTCTCTCTGGCTGCCCTTAGTATTTTCTCCTTCATTTCAACCCTAATAAATCTGGCAATTATGTGCCTTGGGGTTGGTCTTCTTGAAGAATATCTTTGTGGTGTTCTCTGTATTACCTGGAGTTGAATATTACCTTGCCTTGCTAGGTTGGGAAAGTTTTCCTGAATGATATCCTGAAGTGTATTTTCCAACTTGGATTCATTCTCTTCATCACATTCAGGTACACCTATCAAACATAGATTAGGTCTTTTCACATAGTCCCATATTTACTGGAGACTTTGCTCATTCCTTTTTATCCTTTTTTCTCCAATCTTGTCTTCTCGTTTCATTTCACTGAGCTGGTCCTCGACTTCTGATATCCTTTCTTCTGCTTGATCAATTCGACTGTTTAAGCTTGTGCATGCTTCGCGAAGTTCTCGTGTTGTGCTTTTCAGCTCCATCAATTCACTTATATTCCTCTCTAAATTGTCCATTCTCGTTAGCATTTCGTCAAACCTTTTTTTAAGGTTCTTAGTTTCTTTGCATTGGGTTAGAACAAGTTCTTTTAATTCACAGAAGTTTCTCATCACCCACATTTTGAAACCTGCTTCTGTTGTTGGAACACACTCGTTCTCCATTAAGCCTTGTTCCGTTGCTGATGAGGAATTGCGATCCCCTGTAGAGGGAGAGGCATTCTGATTTTGAGTATTCTCTGCCTTTTTAGGCTGCTTTCTTCCCTTGATTATATATTTATCCATCTGTCGTCTTTGTAATTACCGACTTTCTAACTAGGTCTCTGAGCGGACGTCCAACTTTTTGATTCCCAGCGCCGAAATCTGAGCAATCCACTGCGCCGGCCAAGACAGCGGTGTTAAGGTTGATGGTGCCTTTCTGCCCAGGAATCTCCGGACTCTGCACCAAGAACTGCTGCTTTAAGGCACCAGCAAAACCACCGCGCCGGCCACAAGAGTCGCTCTGGCGACCTGTGGAGCTCCTCCGCTGGGAATCTCCTGGTCCGTGAGCTACAAATATTCGTCTGAATGTGTGGCATCCTCTCGTTCTCTGTGCTTTCACTGGGAGCTACGTGCCCGAGCTGCTAGTGATCAGCCATCTTGGATCTCTCTCTGTCTCTCTGTCTTTCTCTCTCTCAAAATATCTTATTGTATGTAATATCTTCACACTGTAGTTGATGGTGGGTAACTAAAATCCCAGAAAGTGAAAACAAGCATAATGGAGGACTACTGTATCTTAGAGTTAGATTAGTGTTAAATATGTGCCAACATAAAAAAACTGTCTCATTTACACAAATTCAATATATTGTTTTCTCTTAAAGCAAAAGGAGCTAATAATTATAGTGACTATTACTTCTTAATAATGTAGTTTCTTATTTTTCTTTGAGACAGGGTCTTGCTCTGTCAACCATACTAGAGTACAATAGTGCCATCACAGCTCACTACAGCCTTGACTTCCTGGGCTCAAGAACTCCTCTGGCTTCAACCTCCCAACTGGCTGGGGTTAGAGGCACCTACTACCACATCTGGCTATTTTTTGTATTTTTTAAAATTATATTTTAAGTTCTGGGATACATGTGTAGAACGTGCAGGTTTGTTACATAGGTATACATGTGCCATGATGATTTGCTGCACTCATCAACCCATCATCTACATTAGGTATTTCTCCTAATGGTATCCCTCTCCTTGCCCCCTCACACCCTCACAGGCACTGGTGTGTGATGTTTCCCTCCCTGGGTCCATGTGTTCTCATTTTTCAACTCCCACTTGAGAACATGCAATGTTTGGTTTTCTATTCCTATGTTAGTTTGCTGAGAATGATGGTTTCAAGCTTCATTCGTGTCCCTGCAAAAGACATGAACTCATTCTTTGGTATGGCAGCACAGTATTCCATAGTATATATGTGTCACATTTTCTTTATCCAGTCTATCATTGATGGACATTTGGGTTGATTTCAAGTCTTTGCTATTGTAAATTGTACTGGAGTAAACATATGTGTGCATGTGCCTTTATAGTAGAATGATTTATAATCCTTTGGGTATATACCCAATAATAGTATTGCTGGATCAAATGGTATTTCTGGTTCTAGATCCTTGAGGAATCACCACACTGTCTTCCACAATGCTTGAACTAATTTACACTCCCAACAGTGTAGAAGCGTTCCTATTTCTCCACATCCTCTCCAACATCTGTTGTTTCCTGACTTTTTAACTATCACCATTCTAACTGGCATGAGATGGTATCTCATTATGGTTTTGATTTGCATTTTTCTAATGACCAGTGATGATAAGCATTTTTTCATATGTTCGATGGCCACATAATTGTCTTCTTTTGATAAATGTCTGGTCATATCCTTCACACACTTTTTGATGGAGTTGTTTGTTTTTTTTCTGCAAATTTGTTTAACTTCCTTATAGATTCTGGATGTTAGCCCTTTGTCAGATGGATAGATTGCAAAACCATTTTCCCATTCTGTAAGTTGTCTGTTCCCTCTGATGATAGTTTCTTTTGTTGTGCAGAAGCCCTTTAGCTTAATTAGATCCCATTTGTCTATTTTGGCTTTTGTTGCCATTGCTTTTGGTGTTTTAGTCGTTAAGTCTTTGCCTATTCCTATGTCCTGATTGATATTGCCTAGGCTTTCCTCTAGGGTTTTTATGGTTTCAGGTCTTATGTTTAAGTTTTTAATCCATCTGGAGTTAATTTTTGTATATGGTGTAAGGAAGGGGTCCAATTTCAGTTTTCTGCTTATGGCTAGCCAGTTTTTCCAACAGCATTTATTAAATAGGGAATCCTTTCCTCATTGCTTGTTTTTGTCAGGTTTGTCAAAGATCAGATGGTTGTAGATGTGTGATGTCGTTTCTGAGGCCTCTGTTCTGTTCCATTGTTCTATATCTCTGTTTTGGTACCAGTACCATGCTGTTTTGGTTACTGTAGCCTTGTAGTACAGTTTCAAGTCAGGTGGCGTGAAGCCTCCAACTTTGTCCTTTTTGTTTAGAATTGTCTTGGCTATACGGCTTCTTTTTTGGTTCCATATGAAATTTAAAGTAGCTTTTTCTTTTTTTTTTTTTTTTTTTTTTTTTTTTGGAGACAGAGTTTCGCTCTTGTTACCCAGGCTGGAGTGCAATGGCGCGATCTCGGCTCACTGTAACCTCCGCCTCCTGGGTTCAGGCAATTCTCCTGCCTCAGCCTCCCGAGTAGCTGGGATTACAGGCACGCACCACCGTGCCCAGCTAATTTTTTGTATTTTTAGTAGAGACGGGGTTTCACCATGTTGACCAGGATGGTCTCGATCTCTTGACCTCGTGATCCACCCGCCTCGGCCTCCCAAAGTGCTGGGATTACAGGCTTGAGCCACCGCGCCCGGCCTTAAAGTAGCTTTTTCTAATTCTGTGAAGAAAGTCAATGGTAGCTTGATGGGAATAGCATTGAATCTATAAATTATTTTGGACAGTATGACCATTTTCACGATATTGATTCTTCCTAACCATGAGCAGTTAGGATGCAGCACTCCTGCCTAAACCTACAAACTACTCTTATATGTCCTCTCTTATTTCCTTGAGCAGTAGTTTATAGTTCTCCTTGAAGAGGTCCTTTACATCCCTTATAATTGTATTCCTAGGTATTTCATTCTCTTTGTAACAATTGTGAATTAGACTTTACTCATGATTTAAAGGTTAAAAAATAAAAAATAATTGGGATTGATGTATTTTATAATAATATTTCTTTGAATCTGAAGGCAAGTTATAATATATAAAATATTCTTGCCGGGCACGGTGGCTCACACCTGTAATCCCAGCACTTTGGGAGGCCAAGGTGAGTGGATCACGAGGTCAAGAGATCGAGACCATCCTGGTCAACATGGTGAAACTCCGTCTCTACTAAAAATACGAAAAATTAGCTGGGCATGGTGGCACATGAGGCTGAGGCAGGAGAATTGCCTGAACCCAGGAGGCGGAGGTTGTGGTGAGCTGAGATTGCGCCATTGCACTCCAGCCTGGGTAACAAGAGCGAAACTCTGTCTCAAACAAAAAATATATATATTCTTGGGTAAAAAAAATGAGCTAAGTTATTTTTTAAAGTTAGCTGTGGCCCAGTATGGTAGCTCATGCCTATAATCCCAGCATATTGGGAGGTTTAGGCAGGAGTGTTGCTTTAGCCCAGAAATTCCAGATCAGCCTGTGTAACACAGTGAGAACCCATCTCTAAAAAAAATACAAGAAATAGGAGTTCATCATGAGTGAATGATGTATGTCTGAATAGTACTACATTGTGTATGAATACTACACTTAATGCTTTCTTCTGTTGATGGACGCTTAGATTGCTTCAAAATCATAGCTATTATGAATGGTGCTGTAATAAACATGGGAGTGCAGATATTCCTTTGATATAATTATTTCCTTTCTTTGGGGTATATACCAGGCTGTGGGAAGAGAACTTTCCCCTGATGTATACTCTTGGCATCCTCATTGAAAATGAGTTTACTGTAAGTGTGAGGATTTGTTTCTGAGTTCTTTATTCTATTCAATTGATCCATATGTCTGTATCTTTGCCGGTACTACTATGTTGTCTATGTTGTTTGTTTACTGTAACTCAGGTAATGTTATTTAATTTGAACTCAGTTAATGTGATTCTTCCAGGTTTTTTTTTTTTTTTTTTTTTTTTAACTTTCAGAATAGCTTTGGCTATTCTGGGTCTTCTGTGGTTCTATATAATTTTGAGGATTTTTTTT
Source organism: Aotus nancymaae (assembly GCF_030222135.1). Classification (NCBI taxonomy): domain Eukaryota; kingdom Metazoa; phylum Chordata; class Mammalia; order Primates; family Aotidae; genus Aotus; species Aotus nancymaae. The sequence goes on along the minus strand of NW_026988415.1, from coordinate 56,244,308 downwards.
ATGCCATTGGTATTTTGATAGGGATTGCACTGAATCTCTAGATGAGTTTTGATCTTATGGACATTTTAACAATATTAATTCCTTGAGTCCATGAACATGGAATATATTTCCATTTTTTGTTTGCTTTTCAATTGATTGTATCAGTATCTTATAATTTTAATTGTAGACATACTTCACTTTGGTTAAGTAAATTCCTAGGTATTTAATTTTATGTGTGGCTATTGTAACTGAGATTAGCTTTTACATTTCTCTTTCACATTTTTCACTGTTGGCATGTAGAAATGAGACTGATTTTTATGTTGATTTCATATCCTGAAGCTTTACTGAATTTGTTTATCAATTCTAATAATTTTCTTGTGGAGTCTTTAGATTTTTCCAAATATAAGATTATAGCATCTGCAGACAAGGATAATTTGACTTCTTCCCTTGCAATTTGGATGACCTTTACTTCATCTTCTCTGACTGCTCTAGCTAGGACTTATATTATTACTATATTGAATGAAAGTGAGCATCCCTGTCCAGGTTTTAGAGAAAAAGCTCTCAAGTTTTTTCCATTTAGTAAGATAGTAGTTGTGAGTGTGTCACTTGGGGCTTTATTTTGAGGTATATTCCTTCTATACCCAATTTTTGAGGGTTTTTTTACATAAAGAGATGTTGAATTTTATCCAATACTTTTTAAGTATCAATTGAAATGATCATAGGGTTTTTGTTCTTCATTCTGTTGATAAGATATATCATATTGATTGATTTGTGTATGTTGAACTATCATTGCATCCCTGGGGTAAATCCCATTGGTTATAATGAGTGATTTTTTTTTTTTTTTTGAGACAAAGTCTCACTCTGTCACCCAAGCTGGAGTGCACTGGCATGATCTCGGCTCCCTGCAACCTCTGCCTCCCGGGTTCAAGTGGTTCCCATGCCTCAGCCTCCCGAGTAGCTAGGATTACAGGTGCTCACCACCACACCTGGCTAATTTTTGTATTTTTAGTAGAGACAGGGTTTCATAGCCACTAATGAGTCTTTGAATTTCTCTGTTAGCAATTGTAATGTCTCTTTTTCATCTCTGATTTTATGTATTTGGGTTTTCTCCATTTTTTCTTAATTAGGCTAGGTAAGGTTTTGCCAATTTTATCTTTTCTAAATATCAACTTTTTCTTTCATTGACCTTTTGTATTTTTTTTTTTTTTTTGAGACCAGAGTCTCACTCTGTCACCCAGGCTGGAGTGCAGTGGCACAATCTTAGTTCACTGTAACCTCCGCCCCCTGGGTTCAAGCAATTCTCCTGCCTCAGCCTCCCAAGTAGCTGGGATTACAGGTGCCTGCCATCATGCTCGGCTACTTTTTGTATTTTTAGTAGGGACAGGGTTTCAACATATTGGCCAGGCTGGTCTTGAACTCCTGACCTCCTGATCCACTCGCCTCGGCCTCCCAAAGTGCTGGGATTACAGGCATGAGACACCGTGCTCGGCTGACCTTTTGTATTGTTTTATGCGTTTAAATTTCATTTATTTCTGCTCTGATTTCTATTACTTCTTACCTTCTACTAATTTGGGGTTCAGTTTGGTCTTGTTTTCTAATTCTTTAAGATGTATCACTATGTTATTTATTTGAAATTTTTTTATGTGTACTCTTGTAGCTATACATTTCCAACTTGGCACTGCTTTTGCTATATCCTATAGTTTTTGAGGTGTGGTATTTCAATTATCATTTGTTTTAAGAAACTTTACAATTTCCTTCTTAATTTCTCCATTTGACCCACTGGTCATTCAGGAGCATATTGTTTAATTTCCATGATTTGTTTTGTTTCAAAATTCCTCTTGTTATTAATTTCTAGTTGTATTCCTTTGTGGTCAGAGAAGATGCATGATAGTATTTTAAAATTTTTGAATGTTTTAAGACTTCTTTTGTGATCTAATGCATAATCTATTTTTGAGAATGATTCATGTGTTAAGGAGGAGAATAATGTGTATTCTGCAAACATTGGATGAAATAGTCTTTATCTATTAGGTCTATTTGGCCTATGTTGCAGATTAAATGTGATATTTCTTTGTTGATTTTCTGTCTGGGAGCAACTGTTCAGTGTTGAAAGTGGGGTGTTGAAGTCTCCAGCATACTCAATAAAATGTTATTTTATTGAGGTATATGTCTCTCTTTAGCTATAATAATGTTTGTATTATATATCTGGGTGCTCTGGTGTTGGATGGATTTATAATTGTCATTTCCTTTTGCTGAACTAACCCCTTTATGATTATATAATGACTTTATTGTCTCTTCTTATAGTTTTTGTCTTGAAATCTGTTTTGTCTAATATAACTACTCCTGTTCATTTTTGGTCCACGGGCATAGAATATCCTTTTCCATCTCTGTTTTCAGTGTATGTGTACTACAAGTGAAGTGTTTTTCTTGTAGGCAACAATCATTATGTCTTGTTTTTACATCCATTCATCTATTTAACCTGATACAGACTACTTTCCCAGATAGAAAACAAAATAATTCAAAGTGGTATAGAATTTTAGGAAATTTAAAGTTCACTTTAGCTATTTCAACATGCTACTCAGAAATAACTATTTGGAAGTCTGTTTATTAAATGCATCCGATTTAATAGGCTATAACTTTTAAAAATTATGAAAAACAAAGTCATGCTAGCAGGATAATCAGGAATAGCTTATGTTTGCTATGGACTCTCAGACTGACCTTGCGGAAAATGTTTAATGCTTATGTAATATAGCTATTATAATTCTCTTAGTGTCATAACGGTAATATTTGCATGAAATAATATGTTCTTAAATTCACATTCAAGGATAATGTATAATTATTTATTAAACTTACCAATTTGACATTGAAAGCAAATGAATAAAAATATAATTTTTATAATTTATGTAATTTTATATTTTTATTCATTTGCTTTCAATGTCAAATTGGTAAATTTATATTTTTATATTTTATATTTTTACCTAATAATTGTAAAAATAAGGAACACAATTTAATAAAATCTGTTAGTAATTTAGCAGAAGAAATATTGATAAAACTTGTTATTCATTTGATTGTAGCATTTTATTGATACATTACATAATATCCTGAAATCTTGGAACCTGAAGTTGACAACTGTTTTTCTTAGAGCTATGCGGAGACACTATTGAAGTAGTGTAACATAGCATAAAGCAAATGTGGATGCCCTGTTAAAAGACGATGAAAGTCATACAGAAGAGCTCCTTTTATACCAAATAATTTTGCATAAATACTCTTAAAGCAATAGCAATGATACAAAACTTCATTGATTTATTAGAATGACAAGCAGCCATTATGCTTCCTGGTGTTTTTGCCATCTCCTGTTGAATTTTATTTTCTGTTTCTGTTTTGTAAGGTGTGTTTTCTGTCATTCTAATTACTTTTAACAAAATCACATCTGTGCTCACTTTTTATTAAATAAACATTTAGTTCTGGTCTCTGCCTCAAAGAACTGAAATTGAGTTGGAGTATTTGTTTTAATTTTAATGTTCAAGTTTTTGCCTTGTAAGACAGTGATGAGTTCTGGGTTTGTGTAGTAGACAGAATAATACTCTCAAAAGATGCCCACATTCTAATCCTCAAAACCTGTGAATATGTCACCTAACATGGCAAAAGGGACTTTTGTAACTATATGTTATTTTTTATGTCTTTACATGTAATCAGCTGAAATATTGTTTAGATTTCCACTGTGTGTCTTTACCAATTATCAGTTTAACAATTTTTCTATTATGGACATTTAGATTGACATCAACATTTGCTATTAGTCATTTATTTCTTCCTTTTGGAAAGTTGAATTTCTGGAGCAAGAGATATAAATTAAGACTGTTGTTACATGTTGCCTACATACATGACCTTCAAAAGCATGATTCCCAGTGGCATCTCAACAGCAGTCATAAACAATGGTAATTCAATTTATATTTATATTCAATTGGATATATTCATTGGAATATAGTAAATATATATTTATATGCTGAATATATATATATGTGTGTGTATATATATATATTTTTTAAGTATATCTCGTTCATTTACCTAACTCTAGATCAGAGTTTTTTAACTATGGTGATTTTACCCACCCCGATTCTTCAGAAGACATATTATTTATGGAGGCATATTCAATGGTCAAAACTGTGTGGGTTGTGTTTCTGGTATCCAGTAGGCAGATGCCACGGATGTTGTGAAAGGTCCTATAATGCATAGGGCAGCCCCCAACCACAAATAATTTTCTAACTCAAAATGTCAGTAATGTCCAGATTTAGAAACCCTATTCTTCCTATTGATTAAAACTGTTTTACCGTCTTTAAAAATTAGAAGCCATATGACAGAATTATTTTCACATTTCCTTTCGCAGAAGAATGTTACACATATTTTGCTCACTCTTTCTGAGTGATTTCTCCACAGACACTACTTGCATCTGTTCCCATTTATTTTTTTAGCATCAAACCAAATATAGAAATTTGAAAAACTAGTTACTTTTTCTGAATTAAATAAAATAAAAACATGATTTAAGCTGTGCCTTCAGATTTAAAATAACAGAATGCCTTTCCATATCGACCACAGTATATATGTACATAATACTTTTAAATATCTTTAAAGTTTTCAGAGGTCATGTTTTTGCTGGAAAGCTTTATCTTTACATATGACTGTGTATTTGTGTGTGGTGTATGTATATGTATGTGTGAGTGTGTTGATGTGTGTGACACATATCATATGTAATCTTTAACCACTTAAAAGGATCATAAAACCTACAACCATGTAACAATCATACTATTTTTAAAAATAGATTATTAATAGTCTTGAAACATTTCATTTGCTTTCATGAATCTCATTTCCCTCAACATCCCTGGAAAGAGCAACTTTCCTGGAATCAGCATATATAATACTCTAGATTTTGTTATCAGTTTACTTAAGAATATCTGTAAGATATTCATCCATATTATTTATATATATGTAGCTTATTTTCACTGCTATGCAGTTCTCCACCATATGAAAATTACACAATTATATCTATGCATCCCCTGGCTAGTGGTTATTTTGGTTGTTTCTACCATTTTCCTGTTACAAATAAGATGCTACTGGTATTATGTGCACATTGTCTACTGAATGTGGGAGTATCTCTTCAGCATCAATCTTCAAACTTCTTCTTTAATATAACTGAGAAAAACTATGTCCCCTTAACATATGTTTGGGTTTGTGTCTAAATATTTTTATGTAAAAGAATTACAAAAAGATTTAATTTCTAGCATACTATAAATGTGTCTTAAAACGTGTTTTCCTCAAACCTTTAAAGCTATAACTTTAGCCCATACAATTTGGGAAAATGTCTACTATATGCTCTAATTGGCAAAACAGTTCTCACACTAAGAATTGCCAAAAAAAAATACTTGCATTGCCAATAAGAGTAATTTCACTTTTGAACTCCAATAAAGCTTAAGATGTCCATTAAACATCTCATTTCTAAAGATTCTTAGATAGATACAGTATGCAGATAAATAGATGATTAATAGAGTAATTGATTGAAAGAGATAGAAAATTTTGACAGTAGTTTTGTACTTAGGTGAAATAAAGGCAGTATTTTTTACATATCTTTTTAGTTTGCTTTCACAATAAAACTCTTGCTCAGAAACTTTGTATGCTCAAACTGTTTCCTTGTAGGGTGCTCTACAGATTGGTACTCTCTAATGTACTATTATAATGTTCCAGATAGGAGAAATGGCTGCCTTTATTTTGTTCAATTGGAGATTGTTAACTATGACTAAGGACTCGCAAAAGTAGAAACAAGGACTTCTCAGTGAGGTTAATATGTGGAGGAAATGTGTTTAGAAACTGAAGATCTGTCTGAGTTTACCCCTAAGGTATATTATAGCATACAACAGTTTGAAGATTAATTTTTTAATGTATATATTTGGATATGGACTTGTTGAAGCATCAGCTGTTTGAAACTTCTACATTCCCAAGATATTTCTAACTTGATTTTCAGAACCGTTGTAACAGTTTACATATCCATAGCTCCCTTGGCTTCACATGATTGGGTAATACTTTCAATCAGATTGTAAATGTATTACACAGTGGTTTTAATTTCCTAATTAGTAATGAGACTGTAAATGAACTCAGGTTCATTTGTTTGCCAATTGAAAGCCAAAACTTGAGAGGCAAGCATTGGTGGAAGAAAAAGCAGGTTTATTCAGGAGCTGATAATCCGAGGAGATAGTGGACTTGGATAGCAAAGACCATCTCCAGTTTCTCAGCCTGGACAAAGGAGTTTTAAAGGGGAAAGAGCTTGGGAAACTATGTGCAGATATAGACCAATGGAACAGAACAGAGGCCTCAGAAGTAACGCCACACATCTGCAACCATCTGATCTTTGATAAACCTGACAAAACCAAGCAATGGGTAAAGGATTCCTTGTTTAATAAATGGTGTTGGGATAACTGGCTAGCCATGTGCAGAAAACAGAAACTGGATCCCTTCCTGACACCTTACACTAAAATTAACTCCAGTTGGATTAAAGACTTAAACATAAGAGCTAACACCATAAAAACCCTAGAAGAAAACCTAGGGAAAACCACTCAGAACATAGGTATAGGCAAAGACTTCATGGCTAAAATACCAAAAGCATTGGCAACAAAAGCCAAAAGAGACAAATGGGATCTAATTAAACTCCAGAGCTTCTGTACAGCAAAAGAAACAATCATCAGAGTGAATAGGCAACCAACAGAATGGGAAAAAATTTTTTCAATCTACCTATCTGACAAAGAGCTAATATCGAGAATCTACAAAGAACTAAAGCAGATTTACAAGAAAAAAAACAAAACAATCCCATCCAAAGGTGGGTGAAGGATATGAACAGACACTTTTTTTTTTTTTTTTTTTTTATTGCATTTTAGGTTTTGGGGTACATGTGAAAAACATGCAAAGTTGTTGCATAGGTGCATTCATGGCAGTGTGATTTGCTGCCTCCCTCCCCCTCACCCATATCTGGCATTTCTCCCCATGTTATCCCTCCCCAACTCCCCCCCCGCTGTCCCCCCCACTCCCCCGCAACAGACCCCCATATATAGTGCTCCCCTCCCTGTGTCCATGTGTTCTCCTTGTGAACAGACACTTTTGAAGACAAGACATATGTGATGCCAACAAACATATGGAAAAATGCTCATCATCACTGATCATTATAGAAATGCAAATCAAAACCACATGAGATACCATCTCATGCCAGTTAGAACGGCAATCATTAAAAAATCTGTAGACAACAGATGCTGGAGAGGATGTGGAGAAATAGGAACACTTTTACACTGTTGGTGGGAGTGTAAAGTAGTTCAACCATTGTGGAAGACAGTGTGGTGATTCCTCAAGGACTTAGAAATAGAAATTCCATTTGACCCAGCAATCCCATTACTGAGTATATATCCAAAGGATTATAAATCATTCTACTATAAGGACACATGTACACATATGTTCATTGCAGTACTGTTTACAATAGCAAAGACCTGGAACCAACCCAAATGCCCATCAATGATAGACTAGACATGGAAAATGTGGCACATATACACCATGGAATACTATGCAGCCATAAAAAATGATGAGTTTGTGTCCTTTGTAGGGACATGGATGAATCTGGAAACCATCATTCTCAGCAAACTGACACAAGAACAGAAAATCGAACACCGCATGTTCTCACTCATAAGTGTGTGTTGAACAATGAGAACACGTGGACACAGGGAGGGGGGCATCACACACTGGTGTCTGTTGTGGGAGACTAGGGGAGGGACAGTGTGGATAGGGAGGTTGGGGAGGGATAACATCGGGAGGAATGCCAGATATAGGTGATGGGGGGATGGAGACAGCAAGCCACCTTGCCATGTATGTACCTATGCAACAATCCTGCATGATCTGCACATACCCCAGAACCTAAAGTACAATAAAATATATATATATATATATATATATAAAGTAATAACATTACAGTTAGAGATTATTATGTATATGAAATTAATATTGTAAAACCACTGGGACTTGCTCTATTTCCTATTATATTGTTGATTTTCATGAATGGTTCCTGTTTCTTGAAACTGTATATTCTTTAGTTGTTTGGTATAGTGTTCTATGTATAGTCATTTTATCATTCTTACTATATGTTACTTAAATATTCTTCATAATTTTTACCTGTTTCACCCATCGATTACTGAAACATACGTTTTTAAATCCTCACTGATGTGGCAATTTTCAGCATATTTTACACATATACAGATGCTCCTTGACTTATGATGGATTTATGTCCTGATAAACTCATAACTCAAAAATATTGGAAATCACAATGTATTTAATACCCCAATAAATACATTGTAAGTAAAAAAAAAAACAAGTTGGACTATCATAAGTTCAGGTGTTGTTTGACTTATAGTGAGGTCACACCCCAATAAACCCATCATAAAGTCAAAAAATCCTAAGTTGAACCATAGTTAAGTAGGGGAACATGTGTATACTGGTAACCTTATCTATATAAATATAGACATAGCCATGTATGCACATGCATGAATGTGTATCATACAGATTTATGTCAGATTAGAACTAACGTATTAATATTTTTCTGATAAATTGAACCCCATCATCTCTTGTTCATTGTCCCTTGAAGTTTATTTTATCTGATTTTAATATAACCAGAGTAGCTCTTTTTTGATTATTATTTGCCTGCCGTATTATTTTGTATTGTTTTATTATAACAATTCCTGTTTCCTTGTGATTTTGGTAAAACCTCTGAACACTGCATATAGATTTAAAATAATTCTGGAAATCTACTGGCATCATTTTTGTAGATATATGTTGACTTATTTCTAATTCCAATTTTTAGTATTTTTCTCTTTTTTAAATTTCAGCTTTCATTGAAAAGTATAACAGATGTATAGGAAATTGCATAAAATTTATATATATTCTTTTAGGAATAACTTTAAAAAATAAATCTGTGGATCCAAAATCTAGAACAATATATAATTTTTTATGTGAAACCCAGTGAAACACAGTTATTTTATCAGCTGGGTATTTTTTATGGCCCAGGAATGCATGAAATTACAAAACAATTTATTTGCCACTCCACCAAATATAAAATAATGGGGCTGGAACAAAATCATGACAATAAAAATAATCCCATTTATAATAAAGGAGGATGAGAGACTCATAGCAATTATGCAATGCTGCTGGATAGGCAATTTGAAGGCCCTTTTCCTTGGCAGTGGGGTAATTTCTTTGTTTAGACTGATTCTTCTTTTAAGAAAAACTACCTTTTATGGTACTCACCAAGATTCCAGCTCTATAGTCAGCATAATTCTTTCTCTTTTATTATCCTTTGTGGCCTCATCATAGGAAAAATGTGCATATATTAAGATTTTAAATAAACTAATAATTCTAGATGTGGAAAGGTTATCATTATAGTTATAATTATAATACTATAATAATACAAAGATCTGAATGAATAGCTTCTCCCAGATAATATTGTATTGAAAATATATGTATAACTATTTTAAAAATGAACATAATTAAGCTGCTCTAATGGAAGAAAAATCAAACCTGCTTTTGGACCATGTACATTAATTGATCTTTGATAATAAAGTGCAGATTTTCACACACAGCACACCACAACACATTTGTCACTTTATCATTCCATCCAATCTGTGATATTAAGATTGTGTATGATCTCTTAAGATTCATTTAGCTCATTGTATATTCCCTCGAAAGAAAGTGGGGATATTAGACTCTCTCATTTGTTTCTCTCAATTTTTGCACAGAATGCCCTTTATTGTGGTAAATACGTTGTTTTGTCCTCCTATCATTACGTGTGAGATGCAAAAATTCCTTTTATCCTAATTTCGGTCATTTACAATTTTTAAATTTATTAGTTAAAAGTATAATAGTTCTATTTTTTTGTAGCATTTGAAGATAAGAGATAAATAACTCACCCAGAATTATCTGGATGATTCAGTTAAAATTAAGTTTATTATGTGATAGGCTGTTGAGTTTTCCTGCACTGTAATATGAATTGTGTAGATGAAAACATTTACTTAAATGCAGCTCTAGTCTCACTTATATTTTCTATTCTATTTTACATTTTAAAAAACTAAATGTAATTTCCATAAGAGCTCTATGGAAACACAGCTGCCAGACAGCATGGCATAATGTGGACAAGTGACACTGGGAGGGAACAGTCAGAAATTAGGTCAGTTTTCTGGTTCAAAAGCTTCGCTGGGGTTGGTGGAAATGGGAAACAGAAAAAAGCAGGTGTTACAATCTTAATTTCAGATAAAACAGACTCTAAACCCACAAAGATCAAAAAAGACAAAGGAAGGTTTTGTATAGCGCTGAAGGGTTCAACAAGAAGACATAACTATCCTAAATATATATGCACCCAACTCAGTGGCACCCAGATTCATAAAGCACGTACTTAGAGACCTACAGACTTAGATTATGACATAATAGTGAAAGACTTCAACATTCTACTGATGGTATTAGACAGATCATCGAAGCAAAAAATTAACAAATATATTCAAGATCTAAACTCAACATTAGATGAAATAGATCTGAGAGACCTTTACAGAACTCTCCAGCCAAAAACAACAGAATATACATTCTTCTAATTGCCACATGGCATGTACTCAAAAATTGGCCACATAATTGGACATAAAACAATATTCAGCAAATACAAAATAACTGAAATTATACCAAACACACTCTTGGACCACAGTGCAATAAAAATAGATGTCAAGACTGAAAAAAAATCACTAAAACCTATGCAATTACATGGAAATTAAACAACATGCTCTTGAATGACATTCAGATAACTAATGAAATTACGGCAGAAACTAAGAAGGTCTCTAAAACTAACATAAAGGTACAACATACCAGAATCCCTGGGACCCAGTTAAGCAGTGTTAAGAAGAAAGTCTGTGACACTAAATGCCCACATCAAAAAAGTATAAAGGTATCAAATTTGCAACCAAACATTACCATTTGAGGGACTAGAGAAATGAGAGCAAACCAACCCCAAAGCTAACAGAAGACCAGAAATACTCAAAATCAAAGCTAAACTGAAAAAAATTGAGACACGAAAACCATACCAACAAATCAACAAATTTAAGAGTCGGTTCTTTGAAAGAATTAATAAAATAGACTGCTAGCTAGACTAATAAAGAAATAGAGAAATATTAACATGATTGCAATCATGATAACAAAGGAGATATTATGACTGACCTCACAGAAATACAACAACAACCAAAAAACCTTCAGACACTACTGTGAATACCTCTATGCACACAAGCAAGAAAACTTAGAAGAAATGATAAATTCCTGGAACCCTACAGCTTCTCAAGATTAACTAGGAAATAATTGAATCCCTGAGCAAACCAATAATGATTTCCAAAATTGAATCAGTAGTAAAAAGCCTATCAACAAGAAAAAGATCAGGACAAGATGGATTCACAGCCTAATTCTACAAGATATATATACAGTCTCCTGACCATTTGTGTACATGTCACTTGCAAACACATTTTTCAAGATATTCACCTAAGAGTAAAATTCCTTGGTCACAGTATGTAAGTTTAAGCTTTGCAAGATAAATCCAATTTGTTTGCTAAGTTGTTTGTGCAAGTTACATTTTTATAAAGAGTGTATGCCACATGTTCTCTCTCATAAGTGAGTGTTGAACAATGAGAACACATGGACACAGGGAGAGGAACATATATATCGTATATATATAAGGGAACATATATATATATATGTGTGTGTGTATATATATATATATGAAATGGTACCATTTCTACTAAAACTATTTCAAAAAAATTGAGAATGAGAGACTCCTCCCTTACTCATTCTTTGAGACCAGCATCATCCTGATACCAAAACCTGATGGAGACACAACAATAAAAGAAATCTTCAGGCAAATATCCTTGATAAAAATTGATGCAAAAATCCTCAGCAGAATACTAGCAAACCAAATCCAGCAGCACATCAAAAAGCTAATCTACCATAATCAAGTAGGCTTTATCTCTGGGATGCAAGGTTGGTTCAATATATACAAATCAACAAATGATATTTACCACATAAGCAGTACTAAAAAACAAGAATTACATGATTATCTCCATAGATGCACTAAAGGCTTTTGATAAGATTCAGTATCTCTTCATGTAAACCCTCAACAAACTGGACATTGAAGGAACATACTCTAAAATAATAAGAGCCATCTATGACCAACCTATAGCAAACATGGTACTGAATGGGTAAAAGCTGGAAGCATTCCCCATGTAAAACAGAGTAAGACAAGGATGCCCAATCTCACCACTCCTACTTATCATCCTACTGGATGTCCAGGTCAGAGGCAATCGGCAAGAGAAAGAAATAAAAGCCATCCAAATAGGAAGAGAAAAATCAAACTATCCCTTTTCACAGATGACATGATTCTATACTTCTAAAGTCTCATGGTCGCTGCCCAAGAACTCCTTGATCTGATAAAAAGCTTCATCAAAGTGTCAGATGCAAAATCAATGTACAAAAGGCAGTAGCATTCCTATACAAGAACATGTAAGTTTCTAAGCTTACATGGCTTACATGGCTCTAGCCATACCTCTTATTGTTAAAATAATCACAATCCAAAATTTTGTATATATCCTCGCTTTATGGATGAATGTATAGATCTTATTTTGGAAGTTTTACTTCAGCTTACCATTTTAAAATTGTATACTATTTTATGATTTGTGGTTTTCATTGTGCTTCTAACATTTATCTAGATTGATGCATGAGCCCCATTAATATTATTGTGGTAATTTAATTCATTGTATGCATATACTACAATGTATTTATGTATTCTCCTATTGCACATCATTTGGGTTGTTTTCAGGTTTTGATTATTATGCAAATAGTCTCCTGACCATTTGTTTACATGTCACTTGCAAACAGACACAAATTTTTTGAGATATTCACCTGAGAGTAAAATTCCTTGGTCACAGTATGTGAATTTTAAGCTTTGCAAGATAATTCCAACTTGTTTGCTAAGTTGTTTGTGCAAGTTACATTTTTATAAATAGTGTATACCACATGTTCTCACTCATAAGTGGGTGTTGAACAATGAGATCATATGGACACAAGGTGGGGAATATCACACCCCGGGGCCTGTCACGGGGTGGAGGGGTAGGGGAGGGATAGCATTAGGAGAAATACCTAATGTAGATGACAGGGTGATGGATGCAGCAAACCACCATGGCAGGTGTATACCTATGTAACAAACCTGCACATTCTGCACATGTACCCCAGAACTTATAGTATAATTAAAAAAATAAAAATATAAAGATTATATAAGTTTCCTTTAATTTATACCTGTCAATGCATGTACATGGCATCTTAAAAATTATTTTTATGGCTGACTTTTGAACATGCTAAAACACTTCTTTGTAGATTTGATTTACATATCTCTAATTAGTATTAGTTTCAGCATTATTTCAGGTATGTATTGGCACTTTTTTCCTTTCTTATGTAACTTCTCTTCCTGATTTTGTTATTTTTTTCCAAAAAATATGCCTGTTGTCCCTTTCTTTTTGATTTTCAGGTATTATATAATTTATAGAGACAACTTTGTTAGTGATAAATATTGCAAATATTTTCTCCCACTTTGTGAATTGTCATCTTTTCCTCCTTTTATGGTGGTTTTAATAAAAAGAATTATTTAATGTAATATAGCCAGTTGTAGCATTTTATTATGTGTGTAGCTCATGAAATACATCTCTACTCCGAAAAGCATGAAGATAACGTCTATATTTTCTTCTGAAAGTTCTAAAGTTTTACCTTTTACTTATTTATTTTTAACTTTTAAAACATCCTGTTCTCTGTCATTGGTAGGTACATTTTTTTCAGAAGTTTAATTATGCTTCAATAGTTGCTAAGACAGATACACACTTAAAACATAAAAATCAGAACCTCAACAGAACTCCAGAGGTGAGCAGAGTAGGTAGGTAAGGTGTGATGCATATGGCAAATAGAATATCACTGCTGCTTTGGGGGCATGGGCAAATATATACAGTATTGTATTTAGGGTTCTACCTAATCAATGCCAGATTACTGGTTTTTGTTTGTTGTTGTTGTTGTTGTTTGAGATGGAGTCTCACTCTGTCACCCAGGCTGGAGCGCAGTGGCACCATCTCGACTCACTGCAACCTCCATCTCCTGGGTTCAAGCAATTCTCCTCCCACAGCCTGGTGAGTAGCTGTGATTACAGGTGCACACCACCATGCCCGGCTAATTTTTGTATTTTTAGTAGAGATGGGGTTTTGCCATGTTGGCCAGGCTGGTCTCAAATTCCTGACCTCAAGTGATCCACCCACCTCAGCCTCCCAAAGTGCTGGAATTACAGGCGTGAGCCACCACACCCAGCCCTGGTTGCTGTTTATTGGGATCATCTCCCACAGATGGAGACCAGAGTGGTGGAGGCAGAAGCCGTTCTGATACCAATGCTGTTGGTCCTATGGGTAACTAGTACCTCTTTTTAGAAGCAGGCCTCTGGGGCCTGTCAGTGCTGGATGAATACTTATTGGCTAATAATGTAAATTTGTGATAGAAACCAAGAGCCACAGAAGCTGGTGGAGAAAGGAGTATACAGCTGGTTGTCATGGTAGTAGTTATAGATGAAACTTATTTATTACCCTTGTGGGTAAATTAACACATACAGGAAAACCCAGGATGTATATAAATAGGGAGTTTGTTTAAAGGAATTATTGGCAATGATCCTACAAAAATGACTTAAAAATTGGCAGGAATGTTTCTGAAGTTGATGATACAATGGCTAAATGATTAAAAACCATTTATATTTAAATCCATAATATATTCAAAGTTGATTTTTATTAATCTTGTGAAATTTTGATTCTGAACAATTTTTCCGTAAGGATATCTGAGAGCATGATAACGATCTATTGAATAATCAATCCATCTTTGCCTAATAGATCTATCTCTGGGTTAATATTACTCTCTCTGTTACCTATAAGTAATTGTGATGGTTAATTTTATGTGTCAACTTGATAAGCCATGAGGTGACCAAATTAAACATAATTTCTTGGTGTGGCCATGAGGGTGTCTGAGTGTTAAATTAGCATTTTAATTCATGGAAAGAATTCACTTTTTCATTTGCTTCCTGTCTGCCTACTTAACCGGGGCATCTTCTCTCATCTAAGGCTCTTGAACTGGGATTCAGCTTCCCTGGTTTTCACGTCTTTGACTCAGAGTGAATTACATCATTGGTTCCAGCTCGTACACAACAGATCATGGGACTTCTCAACCTTCATTATTGCATGAAGAAATTTTCTATGATTAATTTTATTTTCCTTCTCTATCTATCTATCTATCTATCATCTATCTATCTATCTGGTTCTATTGTTAACGTCATTATCATCATCATCAACTAGTTCATACTTGGTTATGTTTCTCTAGTAAACCCTGACAAATACAGTAACTTTATACCACACTTTTTGATATATTGAAGGTTAATTTCTCCCACAATATTTTCCTTCTCAACATACAATTGTCTATGTTAGAATCGTTTCTTTTCATATAGATTTTAGAATCAGCATGTTGCTATGATAAGTGATAGTTTTTAAAATTATAGTTTCCAGATCTGTGGCTGTTATGCAGAAATGCAATACATTTATATGTACTGATTTAATTTCCCAAAATAGTGCTAATATCTTAACTATTTTTACCAGATTAAACTGTATGTAATTTTGTTTACTCTCCCACATCAATTTCAGAAATTGATTACTAAGGACCTTTCAAATTTAGTTCAAATTTTATTTGTAATATCACTGATTATAAAAATAAGTGAGAGGAGATTTGATATATTTTATGTCTCTCCATAAATATTGCATAATTATTTATATAGATCTTTATTGTTGATAATGAATAAAACTTTCTACTTTTCTAGCTCTTTTCAGGTTTACTATTGCTATCTTAAATAAGTATTTAAAGTGAATTTCCTAATTATTGGAGTAGACAATTGCCATTAAGTTTTAGATAATGATATTTGCTGGATACTTTGGTAAGCTTTCTAATTAATTCTAATGCGGCATCTGTACTTCTATTAGTGTTTCTATTTAGACAAGAATATCAGATGCATATAATGCATTATTGCTTTTCTTTGCATTTTTCTTGACTTAGTGAACTAGCTGAGCTTTGCAAGACATGGTTGAACTGAAGTGAAGATGGAGAATATTCTTCTATTTTTCCTCATTTAAATGAGCACAATTGTATTAGGTTATGATAAATTGATTAGGTGATAAATTTATTTATCACCATTATAATGATGATTGCTGTTGATGTCTGAGATCTGATTTGGGATGAGCGTTAATACCCTTTAAATTTCTATTTTGGCCAAGAAAATCTGGCTTTCAATCTTTCTCTGTAACTCTTGATTTGATCATACAATTTTCTGTTCAAATCTCTTAAAGTGGTAAATAACATTTGAAAATTTTCTTATATAATATCACTTTGTAATCATAATAGTCATGATTTACTATATTTTTAAGGGTTCATTCTATTCTGTTTACTAATATTTTATTTCGAGCATTTACTTCTAAATTCATAAGTAACACGGGTCTATATTTTTTCTAATATAAGTTTCATTTTGGTATTAAGATTATATTTTTCCATAGCATAGTTGAAGAATAATTTAATTTTTTCTAATG
Source organism: Aotus nancymaae (assembly GCF_030222135.1). Taxonomy (NCBI): domain Eukaryota; kingdom Metazoa; phylum Chordata; class Mammalia; order Primates; family Aotidae; genus Aotus; species Aotus nancymaae. Next base: position 56,227,593 of record NW_026988415.1, on the reverse strand, counting down.
TCTTTGAGTAGTATATATAAAATTGGAATTATTTCTAATAGTTCCCTACCAAATTTTAGGTAAGCCACCAAAATTTGGATGATCAGATGACTCCAATAAACAGTAATCTGGCATTGATCATGAAGATTATTTAGGCCTACCAAAAAAATCTTTGTGTGAAGAGTTTTTAAAAATAAAGCTAAATCAGGTTTCCTACTTGTTAAATCAGTTTTTGATATTTGTCCATATCATCTGAGTTTTCAAATTTACAGACATAAGGATTCTCACACTATGTTTTTATTCTCTTTTAAACCTCTTCTGTATTTGTGGTTATATCTTTTCATTAGTATTAGTGTTTCTTTGGAATTCTTATTTTACTTAATTATTTGTTGAAACATTATTTTATGAATCTTTTCAAAGAACCAAGTTTTTAATCTGTGTTATATTTTTAATAATCATATTAATATTGTCATGAATGCAAATACCAGGCTGCTGGATAAGAGCAGGTTGATTATTATCATATATATAATAGTAGTTATGCTAGTTTCCCTTTGCCTCAGTGCTTAACCCTAGCATAAAACTATGAGAGATGAATGTCATCATATGCCTAATGGAGTAGGTAAAAAATACTAAAAGTGTAAATCTGAGCATTTATATAGAAGAGAGAGTTTCTTCTCATCCCCTTATAAAAGGAGGAGAAAAATACTTTTCTCCTTGGGAAGAATTCTTAGTTTCTACTCTCACACTTTGTAATGTAAATAAGTTTCTGCAGTGGAAAGACTAGTGTCTTAATAAAATGTCTCCATCTTTATAACCCAGGACGTCTCTCTATAATCCAAGGTTCACCCTCCTTTGAAATCTCAACATATATATTTTCAGAAGGAAACTCCTTGTAGGTGGTCTCTCACTATATTATCTGCTATAATTTAACTTCTAGACTCGTTGGTAAGCTCAGATTCCAAGTTTTTGTAAGATTTACTCAAAAAAAACCCTAGTGTGCAAAAACAAAAATGTTTTCTCTACAACCTCGCTTTGAGCTTCTGCTTTATTTTTCATGAATTTCTGGCTATATATTTTATTATTTCTTTTATTCTTGTTTACTTGGTTTTATCTGTGTGGTTCTCAAGTTTTTAAGTTAGATACCTTGTTTTTGAAATATAATACACACACACACACACACACACACACACACAGACAAACACACATTGAAACCAAAAATTTCCTAAGTTAAACTCATGCTATATCTAAGTTGCTATATTCCATGACACTCTTCAATGTAATTCAATTTTTTGTTGTCTTGTTAAATATTTTAATATTATTTTTACTAAAGTTATATTGCAGTGTTCAGAAGAAAAAAATGGACTGACAGGCAAACAAAGTTACTTTTCTGGTGTTATTACAAGTGCTATTAATATACATAAGAAAAATATAAGGTAACGAACTTTAGCCAGTTTCTGATATGAATTACACAAAGTGACATTGATCAAGTGTTATCTATTAGTTTTAAATAGCTATGGCTATTTTGCAATATTTAACACTTTTCACAATTGAACTACTTATTGATATTTTTGTAGAATCACAGGCAGTTGCAAAAAATAACACAGAGATGGTTTTATAAATTTTGCCCAATTTCCTCCTGATAACATTGTGCAAACCTATAGTATAATATTGCAAACAGAATTTTGACATTGATAACATCCACTGATCTTACTCAGATTTTCCCAGATTTACTTGTGCTCATTTGTGGATGTTTTCTTTTTCTTTTGTTTTTTTTTCTTGAGACAAAGTCTGCTCTGTCACCCAAGCTGTAGTGCAGTGGCATGTGATCTTAGCTCACTGCAACCTCTGCCTCCCAGGTTCAAGGGATCCTCCTGTATCAGCTTCCCAAGAACCTGGATTACAGGTATTTGCCAACAAGCTTGGCTAATTTTTATATTTTAGTAGAGGTGGTGTTTCGCCATGTTGGCCAGGCTGGTCTCGAACTACTGGCCTCAAGCAATCCACCTGACTCAGCCTCCCAAAGTGTTGGGCTTACAGGCATGAGCCACTGTGCCTGGCCTTTGTATGTTTTTGTGCATGCTGATTTGTATACAATTTTATCACATGTGTAAATTGTGTGTTCATGACACAGTCAAAATAATCAACTTTTCTAACAGTACAAGGATCCCTTGCGTTGCCCTTTTGTAATAACCAACTCATAATTCCCACCCTCCTTTCTGTCTTAATCCTTAGTAACCACCATTCTATCTTCCATTTTTTAAATTGTATAATTTCAAACATGTTATATAAGCCAGAAAAGTAGCATGAAGATCTCCAAGAATGTCCTTAGAGGAACAATCACAAATAACAAAAATCATTTCAAAACCATCATGTAATGGGGTTGCTGGGTTGATCGGTAGTTCTGTTGTGAGCATTTTGAGGAATCTCCATGCTGCTTTCCACAATGGTTGAACTAATACCCAGAGGAATATTTATATCTATATCTGTCTGTCTATCTTTCTAGATAGATAGATAGAATGATATATAGACAAATATATATATAAAATTCTACCAAAAAGATACATGCAGGCAATTGTTCATTGCAGCACTATTCACAATAGCAAAGACATGAAGTTAACTAAATGTCTATCAGTGACAGACTGGATACAGAAAATGTGGTACATATACACCATGAAATAGTATGCAGCCATAAAAAAGAAGATCATACATTTTACCAAAACGTGGATAGGGCTGGAGGATATTATTCTTAACAAACTAATGAAGAAACAGACAACCAAATACCACATGTTCTCACCTATAATTTGAAGCTAAATTATGAGAACTCATGAACACAAAAAAAGGGAAAAACAGACACTGGGGTCTGCTTGAGGATGAAGGGTGAGAGAAGGGAGAGGCAGAGAAAAAAATAACTATTGAATGCTAGGCTTAATACCTTGATGATAAAATAATCTGTACAACAAATCTCTGTAATAATAGTTTGCCTATATAATAAACCATTACATATACCCCAGAACCTCAAATAAAAGTTAAAAAAAGAGAAAGAAATTACACGTGCCAGGATCTCCACTCCTATGTTACAGTAGAACTGTCCCACTGCAGAGGTCCAAGGCCTCAGCCTTCTTTCTCCTCTCAGCATGGTCTTGCTTGAAAGAATGGCTGACTGAAACTTATATCACATTTCTTTTATTCATCCATGCATATTCTCTGACTTTTGTCTGCATATGTATTGAAGAGAATAGCTAAGAATCAAACCATAAAAATTAAATGAATGAAAATGAAGAGAGCAGAGGAAATAAAAACCATCATGTAAGGTCTATGGAAATTGTTCTAAGTTTATGAAACAAGTGGAGAAATACTAGGAAAATCTACTAGCCTTTGGTAAGAGCAGCAAGGAGTTTGGGACATTTGACCCAGATGGTTATAGCCAAGAAACCAGGGCTTGTCCTGTGCCCTGCTCCAAGTCTAGGGTTATAATATGTACCTGATAGTGGCAGGCTACAAGCATTTCTAATCTGCTCTATTTCATGTGGCAGAAGCTCTGTTCTAGGCAAGCATATCTTCAAGGTCTGAAACTCTAGAAACAACTAAAGAGAATTCTTCTAAAACGGGTCTCATACCAAGTTAACTGTGCCCATAACCAGAACTTCACCATCTGATAAATGATACTAGACACTCAGGGGAAATATATTTTGCTGAACTAGTCCACTAGTCAAAGATATTTAACTGTTTAGATCACTAAATAAACGTTTTGTTTTATTAATATTCTCTATTTCCTCTATTATCTATTTTATTGATTTTTACTTTATATTATTTTCTTCTTTTTACTAGAATTTGGTTCAGCTTACTCTTCATTTTCTAGTTCTTTATAGGGTAAAGTTAGGAAATTCATTTGGGATCTTTCTCTTTTTTAATGTATACATTTTCAGTTCTTAATTTTCTTTAAAGTACTGCTTATGGTGCATTGCATAAGTTTTGGTGTACCATATTTTTATTTTCCCTTATCTAAAAATACTTTCTAATTTTATTTTTTAATTATTTTTGATTGAATAGTTATTCAAGAGTGGGGTTTTGTTTTTATGTATTTGTGAAATCTCTAATTATTGTTATGTTTTTCACTTCTAATTTCAATCCATTGTGATCAAATAAACTACTTTGTATGTTAACAGTCTTTTAAAATGTACTGAGCATTGTTTTGTGCCAACAGATGGTATCTCCTTGACTAAGCTTCGTATGCACTTGTGAAAACGTGTTTTCTGCTGGTTTTGCCTGAAGTATTCTCTATAATCAGACAGGTCTTGGTTTATGGTTTTTCAAGTCCTCAGTTTCTTAGCTGATCTTCAATTTTACTGTATTTATTTCTGAAAATAGAGTATGGAAGTCTTTAATACTGTATTTAAAGATCATCTTTGATATTTTTTCCCAAAGTCCACCACATCTATTTTAAGATTCTGTTTTTATGTGTGTATATGTTTTATAATTATTATAAGTGCTTAAGAAATTGATACTTTTATTATTACATATATCCTTCTTTGTCTTATGTAAAGATGTTAAAGTTGATTTTGCCTGTTAGTATAACTACCTTACCTCTTATCTGATTAATATTTGCATGTAGTATATTTTTCCATTCTTTCACTTTCAGTGCATTTGGGTTTTTGGATATAAAGTAATATATCTTGATATATATTTTTTATCTGTAAATTATACTTTAATAAAGCTGAGGAGACAGGGAAGTAAATCTATTATAGGCAACATGTATTTGGATTATGTATATTTTATATATTTCTTTAATATCTACCTTTTAATCGGAGAGTTTAACCTATACAGTTTTAAATTAATTACTGTTAAAGAAAGACTTAACACTACCATATTGTTTCATTTATTTATTGTAGGTTTTGTATCTCTTAAGTTCTTCCATTTGTTTATTGCTGTCTTCTTTTGTGTTAAATTATTTTTATGTATACATTTTGATTCCCTTCTCATTTACATTTTTGTGGTTTTTTTTAATATTTGTTTGCTTTTATTTGTATATATATATTCTCATTTTTTTCTTAATGGTTACCTGAGGGATTACAATGAACATCTTAAATTTATAGCAATCTAATTTAAATTAATTCCAACTTAGATTTAATATTATATAAAAACTGCTCCCATGCAACTCTCTTTCCCTCCTAATTTATGTTGCCATTTTGTTTATTATGTACTAATTAATATTGATTTATTATATTGTCTTATTTGTCTTTTATATCCTATAGGAAGAAAGTATAGTTGCCAACCAAAAATAATAATGACCTTTATATTTTCCTATGTAGTTATCATTTCTAGTATTCTTTATTTCTTCATGGGACTTGAATTTGTTCTCTACTGATCTTTTGTTTTATCTTTTACCTGTTCTTATGAGTCAACTTTGCTAGTACCAAAGTCTTTCAGCTTTTGTTTATTTTGGAATGTCCTAATTTCTCCTAAATTTTTGAAGGTTATTTTTGCTAGATATAGAATTTTTGCTTGACATGGTTTCTTCTTTCAACACTTTAAATATTTCTTTCTATGTCCCCTTGGTCCATGGTTTCTAATGAGAAATTAGTGATTAATCTTTTTATTTATTCAACATTTAAATTTTTAATTTTATGGGTAAATAGTTGGTGTATATATTTATGGAGTACGTGAGATATTTTGGTACAGGCATACAATGTGTAGTAATCACGTGGGTAAATGGTGTATCCATCACCTCAAGCATTTATTATTATTTTGTGTTATAAACGTGGCAATTTTACTATTTATTTAAAAGTATACAATAAATTATTATTGAGTATAGTAACTCTGTTGTGCTATCAAATACTAGATCTTATTCATTCTACCTAACTGTATTGTTTTATCCATTAATCATTCCCACATACCCCACCTCCCCACTACCCTTCTGAGACTCTGGTAACCATCCTTCTACTTTGTATCTTAATGAGATTTTTTTTTTTTTTTCATTTTTGGCTCCCACAAATGAGTGAGAGCATGAAAACTTTGTCTTTCTGATATTCTGAACCAGACCTCGAGTTTCATTTATGTTGTTGTAATGACAGGGCGTCTTTTTTTTGATGGCTGAATATTACTCATATGTGTATGTGTATGTGTGTGTGTGTGTGTATAAAATTTTATTTATCTGCTAATAGAGATTCCACATCTTGGCTATTATGAATAGTGATGCAATAAACATGAGAGTATAGATACCTATTTAATATGCTGATTTTCTTTTTTGGGAGTATATACCTAGCAGTAGGATTGCTGGGTCATATGTTAGTTCTGTTTTTAGTTCTTTTGGGACCCTGCATACTCTCATACATAGTGGCTGTACCAATTTGTATTTCCACAAACAATGTATGAGTGATCTTTTTTCTTCACATTCTTGCCAGCATTTGTTATTGGTTATTAATGTTACTGAAATTTTTTTGTATATGAGGAGTCACTCTTTTTTTATGCTCTTAAAATTGACTTTTTATTTGATTCTCCACAGTGTGATTATAATATTCCTCAGTGTGGTTTATTTGAATTTATTTATTCATATCTCATTGAGCCTCTTGTATACATGCATTCATATATTTTATAAAATTTTGGATGTTTTCAGTCATTATTTTCACAAGTATTTTTTCTTTCTTTTTCTCTTTCTCTTCTACTTCAGGAACTGGAATTACACATAAGTCGGTGAACTTTATCTTGTCTAAGAGGACTCCTTGGCTCTGTCGATTTTTTTCCATTTATTTCCATTTTTCAGTCTCAAACTGTATAATTTCAGTTGAACTTGATCTTCAAGTATAGCAATTATTTCTTCTCCCTGCTCAAAATTTCCTGTTGAAACCTTCTGTTGGGTGTTTTTTTCAGTTATTATACTTTTTATTTTCAATATTTATATTTTTTGTTCATTTATAGTGCTTTATGGATATACTCTATTTTTTGTAGCATTGTTCTGATTTTCTTTAGTACTTTGTCCATGGTTTTAGTTAGCTTCCTAAGTATATTTAAGATCGCTTTTCTGAAATCTTTGTCTAATTAGTCCAATGTTTGAGATCCTCAAGAAACGTTTTTGTTAATTTTTTCCTGAGGATGGTCCATAATTTTTATTTCTTTCCAAGCCCCTATTTTTGGTCAAAAACTGATCATTTAAAATATTATATTGTGGAACTCTGGTAATAAAATTTTCTCCCTCCTAATTGTTTGGTGTTGTTGCTTGCTGTAAATAGTAGATTTTGTTTGTTTTTTTAAGTGAATTTTCAAAACTGATTTTTATTTCTTAAGTCTGTTTATTCAGGATATAGACCGCTAGTTATATGACAGACATTTTCTTAAACAACTTTCAATATTATACTTCTCCTGATCTTTGCAGATTGGCTCTATATCATCAGGATATTATTTAATCCCTTAGCCACAGTTTATAGACTTTTCCCTAGCTTTCATTTTTTGCTTGCTCTGAGGCTAAAGGTCACACACAGGAAACATCTTAGGGTCTTTTTCAGTCTATTATAAAATTTCAGTGTACCTTATGCAAATTATGTAGCTTTGTAGCTCCTCTTTTACACATGGGATCTTCAACAAGTCCATATTCTGAAAAGTAGTTCCTAGCCAGTTTTTTTTTTTTTTAACCTGGAGAGATTTCCCAGGTAGACAAAGAGGCAAACCCCTTGTGCCAGTCCTTCAGGGAATCATCAGACTGATTATAATAGACAGACACAATTTCTTAAGAACAAAGTTCACTCTACTTTCCTCCAGAACCAGGAACCCACATGTAGCTCACCTCCATGCTAGGAAGAGTGGTAGGGCAACTCCTACAAAGTTGATTCTGAGAGTTTTTGCTTTTTTTTTTTAATATAGTTTCTGTGAAGGTTAGAGCCCTTAGATGTCCTGACACTGCCATTTTAATTAATGTTACTACCTGTAAAATTTGTTTTAGAATTAATGCTTACAATCAGTTTGCTCATACTTGTTAAAAGTTTTTTCACTACAGTTCCTGAGTGATAATGGTTTGTTGTATTCTATTATTGTATAACCTTTTTGGAGTTTTAGTGTGAGGGTAATACTAGCCTTATAAAATGAGTTTGGAAATATTTTCTACTAGACTATTTCCTGGAAGAGTTTATTATAACTGTTGTTAGTTTTTAGGTATTTGGTTGAATTCTTCAGTGAAACTTACTAGATCTGAATGTTTCATTTTGGGGATATGTGAAATTACAAATCAATTATTAATTATAGGTCTATTCAGACTATTTTATCTTGGTTGAGAATTGGTAGCTTGTGTTTGTTTTTTCATAATTGGTGCAGTTTTTTTTTCTAAATTCTCAAACATTACACCCAACAGCAGCAATATACATATTCTTCTCAAGCATACTCAAAAGATTCCTTAGGATAGATTATATATTAGGTCACAAACCAAGTGTTAAAATTGTACAAATATAGAAATTATATCGAGCAACTTTTTGACCACAATGGAATGAAACAAGAAATCAATATCAGAAGGAAAACTGGAAAATTCAAAAATATGTGGAAAATAAACAATATACTCTTAAACAGCCAGTGGGTCAAAGAAGACAAAAAGAGAGAAATTAAAACATGTCTCATGGTAAATACAAATGAAAATACAACATACCAAAGCTTATAGGATGCAACAAAGGCAGTATTAAGAAAAAAGTTCATAACATAAACACCTACATTAAAATTTTCTTTAAGTCTACACAAACTGCTTAATTTTTAACCTCAAGGAACTATAAAATAAGTGAACAAACAAATAAACAAGAAAAAAAACTAAGCCAAAAGTTAACAGAAGTAACAATATAGTACAGATTACAGAAAATATAATTGAAAGAGAGAATAGAATAACTACTGAAAAAGAATATAATTCACAGATCCTTTGAAAGAAGCAGCACACTGCTGCAAATTTATGAAACAGGTGAAAAACTGTGACTTCCCAAAGTGTGAGAGGGGGAAAACCTACCTCCAAAACACATCCTCACTGGGGAATTTAAAAATCTAGATCATGGAGAAGGATTTACCCGTACCTAGAGCTGAAACAGATTTAGGGAATTGTGTGAAATATAAAAGTAGAAGTAGCAGTGGGACGTGCCTTGCAGATACAGTCTCTAGCTGGAGCACAGAAAAAGCATCCTTGACTATACCTCACAGAGACCCCCAAGAATAACAGCCAGCAGAATCGAGGAGGGGTTTCATGGCAAAGGAAGCTTCCAACTAAAATTGGCAGTGGTTTTGACTGAGAACAGATTTTTGTCAGTGGATTCTGGGGAACATGCAAGATACACTACAGATAAAAGTGAAGGAGCACGGTAGCTGCCCAGACAAAGTGGGCAGATGAAGAGGAGTAAGGTCTGAAAGAGAAAGCCATGCTTGCATTCTCAGCAGGGAAACTCACAGTTTGGGGGAGGGTCTGAATGGGGCACTTTGGGACCTAGACTGGCCTCGTGAACTGAATGGAAGCTAGGTGAGGCCTCTCTCTACAGCCTATCCAACACTTCCCTGGTTAACTATATATCACAGCAGAGATGGCCAAGATCCTCTCTCGAACATAATCCCAATAGACTGAAAACCACCGCTAAATCACCCAAGTGGCTGTGGCAAGCCCTGCCTAAGGAGAGTCTGAGCCCAGATCTACCTACCCTTGCCCTATCTGATGGTATCACTCTACCTGCTCTCTTAGCCAAACACAAGAGACAGAAACTCTTGGGAGCTTTATAACCCTGCCCATCTCATTAGAAATCGAAATAATCACCCTGACCAACTTAGGGCAAGCTAAGAATCACCACTACTATTGCAGCTGGTGCTCTCCAGAAAGCACCACGTCTTGGCTGAAGGCCAAAGAACACAGGCCACTGCAACTCATCACAGAATGAGTTCCTGACCCAGGAAGGAGAAGACAATACCTAATTTGACTTCCTACAACATCCTCATTAAAGAGTTCCTGAGTATGCTAATGTGACATCTTCACTGCTACCATAACCAGCATTTGAGAAAGTCAGCACACTTAATATACCTACAACCAAAGATTCACACAGTCTATTTCACTTCCCTGCCACCTTTACCAGAGGAGGTGCTGGTATCCATGGCTGGGAGACCTGAAGATAGATCCAATCACAGGACTCTTTGCATGACCCTGGAGCCTTGTAGCCCGCTGGGTAGCTAGACCCAGAAGAGGAATAACAGTCACTGCAATCTAGCTCTCTAGAAACCCCATCTTATATTTTAAAAATGCTCAACAGCACTAATTATAAGGGTAATGCAAATTAAAACCACTATGAGATACCACCTTACTCCTACAAGAATAGCATAATAAAAATAAAAAAATAATATATGTTGGCATGGATGTGTTGAAAACAGTATACATTTACACTGATAGTGGGAATATAAACTAGTACAACCACTATGGAACATAGTATGAAGATTCCTTAAATAACTAAAAGTAGAACTATCATTTGATCCAGCAATCCCACTGCTGGGTATCTACCCAGAGGAAAATAAGTCATCATATGAAAAGGACACTTGCACACGCATGGATATTGTGGCATAACTCACAACTGAATAATATGAAACCAGCCTAAATGCTTATCAACCAACAAGCAGATAAAGAAAATGTGGTATATATACACCATGGAATACTACTCAGTCATAAAAGGGGGGACAAGATAATGATATTCACAGCAATCAAAGTAAAGTTGGAGACCATTATTCTAAATGAAGTAACTCAGAAAGGGAAAGCCAAATATCATATGTTCTCACTTATAAGTGGGAGCTAAGCATGAGGATGCAAAGGTATAAGAATGATATAATGGACTCCGGGGACTCAGGGGGAATGATAGGAGGTGGGTGAGGGATAAAAGACTACCCATCAGTATGTGGTCAAGTGATCTTCAACAAGGGGGCCAAGAATATACAATGGAGAAAGGATAGACTCTTCAACAAATGGTGTAGTAAAAGCTAGTTATCCATATTAAAAAAATAAAGAGGAATCTTATTTCACATCACACACAAAAATCAACTCAAAACTGTTACAGATTTAAATATAAGACCTGTAACTATAAAACTCCTAGAAGACAACCTATGAGGGAAGCTCCATGACACTGGGCTTGGGAATGATTTCTTGAATATGACACCAAAATCACAGGCAACAAAAACAAAAACAAGTGGTGCTAAATGAAACTAAAAAGCTTCTGCACATCTAAGAAAATAACAGAATGCAAAGGCAGCCTATGGAACAGGAGAAAATATTTCTAAACCATGTATCTGATATGGGATTAATATTAATCCAAAATATACAAGTAGCATATATCTGAACAGAAAAACCAGATTTTTAAAAAAAATGATCAAAGTCTTGAATAGATATTTCTATAAAGAAGATACACAAATTGTCCACAAGTATATAAACAGATACACAACAATACTAATCGTCAGGGAAATACAAATCAGATATTATCTCACATTTGTTAGGATGGATATTATCAAAATTAATGTTAAAGTATTTATGAAAATGTGAAAACATTGGAACTGTTTTTACTTTGGGTAAAAATGCAAAATGCTTCAGCCACTATGGAAAACAGTACAGAGGTTTCTGAAATAATTATGAATAGAATTACCATATAATCCAGCAATCCCACTATTGGGCATATATTCAAAATAATTGATATTAGCATCTTGAAGAGATACCTGTACTCCCATGTTTATCGCAGCATGATTTTAATAGGCGGGTCTTAGCCTATTTTGTGGGCTACTGTTCAAAGGACAGTTTAAGAACCCTTGTAGTGGTGCCATTGGAATTCTCAATGGCTCCATCTGGTGCTGCCTCATGGTACTAAGGGAGTTTCTCCAAGGTAGGCTTCTGAATGTCTCTTGGTGGGGGATGGTTTCAATGGGATTACCCTAATCATTTCTCCACCTATCTCTGGGTATGGGAGGAGAGTCTCAGCCTGCAGGGACAAAGAGGCTTTCTGGCTTGGGCCACTTGCTGTAGCTGTGTCACTAGCCCACCAACCATGATGTCTCTATGCAGGAGATAATCTTGAGCCTGTGGGTAAAGACGCTTGCTGTGACTGTATCCCATTTTCTAGTTCTTCCTACCCTGGTTTCTCTGTAGGATGGAAATATAGCATTGGCTTTTTGGGGAAGAAGAGGTTTCTCATTTTTCAGCACTGTCTCTTTTTCTATCTAGGGATTCTAGATAGAAATCACTGCTCTAGTAATTCTAGGCATGTGGGTTGGAAAAGTCTCAGGATTGGAAGAGACAGGATGCTTTCCTGCCAAGAATCTTAATCAAGTTGTCTGGCCCAAGATGCCAGGATCCCTTTATGTCATAGGGTCTTCTGTTCATTCCAGAGGAGGAATAAATTGGCCAGGATGCCTTTTGCTATTAGATTTGGAGTCAGAAAACCGTGGGCCTGGATGGCCTTCCATTGTTTGGTGGGAGGACCAAGACATCCTACTTCATTTTCCTCCATTTCTGGAGTCCCTTACCAGTTTTTCTTCTTCTTATCACCTTTCAGAATTTTTTTTTGGTTGCTTCTTGCATTATTTCCAGGATATAAAGTTATGTTTAATAAATAAGAGCAGGGAGAAATAACTGTATGCCATCTTGTAAAGTCTATGATTAGTTTTTTTTAAATTATTTTTATAATGGTGACTTGGTCAATATTTTTCTGCACCTCTATCAAGCTTTGCTTTGTGTATTTAAAGGTGGTTTTATTATGTTCATACAAGTTCAGAATTATTAAATCTTGATGGATTGATCATTTCATTGTTCTAAATTTATCAGTTTTTTTTATTGCTAACATAACAAATTACCATAAACAACAACCATTCATTATTTCAAATTTCTGTAAGTCAGAAGTTCAGCAGGCTCAGCTGAGATCAAGGTGTTGTAGGACTGTGTTCCTTAATGGTGATTCTCAGGAAAATTCTACTTCCAAGCTTATTAAGGATGTGGATTAAATTCTGTTTCTCATAGTTATAGGACTGAGATCCCTGATTCCTTGCTGTCTGTCAGCCAGGGAAGTTTTCTCAGCATCTAGAGGCCACCTATATTCTCTAAACCATGACTCTCTTCATTTTCAAATTAGACAGTGGTTTGAGTCCTTCTCATGCTTCAAATGTTTTTGAACTTCCTTTATGCATCCTCTTTTGACACATCTCTATTCTGCTTACAACCTAAGGAGTTTATCCACTTTTAAGGACTAATATGATTAGATTGAGTGAAACTAAATGATCCAGGATATTACTACATTAAACATATTTTAATGTAATTTTGACCTTATAAGTTAACAAGTTCAAAGGTTCCAGTAATTTGGATGTGAAGATCTTTGGGGTCCATTATTCTGTATACTATATGAGATGACACTGTCTCTTATTAATGCTTTTTCTTAGTAATTTTATTTTGTCTGATATTAATGTACCCACCTTCATTTTCTTTTCAAACTTTATATTGCATCAATAATTTTGCACATCTGCATTTTTGTATATAGCACATAGGTATTTTTTTAGTTTAAATTTGATTATTTCTGTCTTACAGGTGAAATATTAGGTCATTTACTTTTATTGGAAGTATGGCATTTTTAGATATTCACACATATTATCTTTTGCTTTCTATTTTAAATTTTTCTATGTCTATTTCTTTATTCTTTTTTAGTCAAGGTATTTTTGGTTTTATTTATTTATTTTCTTGGTCTGTTGGCTTGGGAATTATATACCTTACTTCTATTTTGTTAGTAGTTACCCTCTTCCAAGACCTTTCACATTACATATATAACAAGGTCTGAAGATAATACCTTAATGTATTTTTTATACAAGAGAAAGATTTTTAACTCCCTTAACCATAATTCAGCCTCTCATCACTTACATTCTATTTTGTCTAGTGTCTAAGATTTGTTCTTTATTAAAATCTTCCTTAGAATTTTTAAATATACTTCTTTTTTTATTGATTCATATTAAACTGTTTGGAGAAGCAGCAAAGGAGAAAGGACTTACAGAGTGCCTACATAAATTGGTTATGCGTAACACATAAACAAGGAACAACAAAGTGCAGAAGGCCGCAGGAGACCTCTGAGGAGGAAGGCCTCACCATGCCTCATGTTCTGGTGCAGGATGACCTAGACTCTGTTGCCATATACAATGTGCTCAAGGACATAAAACCCCTTTGTAGTACTATGACGTTGCCAGACTTGTAGGCTCCTTGTAAGGTCCACGTTCCATCAGCTGTACATAGATAATAAGCTAAAGACAACCGCATGTTCTTATTTTGTGAAACTCTCAAACCACCACTGTTATCAGTTCTTAGAATGACACACTAGTTCCGGCTCACTGATTCAGTTCCGGCTCACTGATTCACTCCACTATCACGTCACCCTCTCCCCACGATTACTCCACCCTACCCTATAGATCAAAGTGATTGTAACCAATAAATAGTGTGGGTGATCAGAGCTTGGGGCCTTCACTGTTTCCTCCAAAGTAATAAGTGATGGCCCCCTAGCCCACTCTCTCTCTTATCTGTCTTTCTCTCGTTCCCCCCAAACTCGGGGTATCCATGGGTGATGTAGGGCTGGATTCCTACATTCTGGTGCCCAATATGGGGCTCATGGATCCCTACATTCTAGCACCCAATGTGTGGGGCTCATGGATCCCTACATTAAACCATATTTTTATTATTTTGCAATGATAATTTATTTGTTAAGTTTCCCCGTTGTCTATAAATTTATTTGCTTAATATTTTTTCTGTTGTCACATATATTCATTTTGGGTTAAGTTTTCCTCTTCTTGCAATATTGAAATTATTTTAGAGTAAGCCAGTTGGTAATAAAATTGGCTGTTGTTTGAAAATTTATTTATTTAATTCTCATTCTTAATAATTTTTTGATAACACAATTTTTTTAACATTTATTTTCTCTCACACTTTTCATACACTGTCTTCTTGTTGTCATTATTGAGATGAAATTTTTAAGCCCCTACTCTTAATCTTTAATTATTTTAAAAACAAACCCTTTTCCTTAATGTTTTGCAATTATATATTACAATGGCTTTTCCTTTACCATTTTAGTATTCTGTATTTTCCTGGTTCTTTATATTTAATCAGAGCTACGACAATCTTAGAAAATGTCTTGACAAATATTATAATTCACTAATTCTGTTTATTGCTTTCTTCTGAGACTTCAACAGTCTTCTTTCTCAGTTGTTCACATTTATTCAGCCTTTATATTTTACATCTACTTGCCTATCAATATTCCATTCTGGGTAATTTTTTCATCTCTATCATTCAGTTCTAAATTTTCTTTTCAACTGACTAAACTGTAGCTTAATCTATTTTATGAGTTGTTTTCTTTTTTAATTTTTTTGACTTTTAAAATCATCTAATTTTGCCCTAATGCTTACTTCAGAGCATAGCACATAGATATTCCCAATATGTTCTCATTAAAGGTATTGACACTTGATTTTTAAAAGTAAATAACAGTAAAACTATGAGAAAGGAACCCCTTTTTCCTTTGAAAATTGTGGTTTAAATGCAGTGAAAGGTATTAGCAATTCTACATAAATGACTTCCTATTTCACTGAAGTGTTTTATAAGGTTTTTAAAACAGTACTTCATAGCATCCTGCTCTTCAGAGCAACATCTGTGGCTCTTTTGGCTTCCTATTAAGTAATAAATAGCAGCAGAATTTTGGTTCATGTAAGGATCTAAAACAGGAGAGTTGATTAAGCTATTCATACATGTTACTTTGAAATTGGGCTGGTATAATTTTATTTTATTATGTCTATAATTTACACAGATATTTTGTCAATCACCTTTTTCTTAACTTACAAGGTCCATTTTTTTCAAAACAAGAAAACCATATACAAAGCTTAGATTATATATGATGAACTGGTCATTTTTCTTCTCATCTCTCTTCAAATCATAGATTTCAAACCGTTTAAATTACTAATTAATTTGTATGTGTGTTATAATGTAGTAGAGAGGCAAACTTGATACATTTAATGCTTTAACATTACATACGGATGCATTCCTAATTCAAAGTTACATAATGACAGGAAGAAGCATACATGTGGGGTCTGTCAGGGGGAAATGGGAGGGACAGCGGTGGGTGGGGAGTTGGGGAGAGATAGCATGGGGAGAAATGCCAGATATAGGTGATAGGGAGGATGGCAGCAAATCACATTGCCATGTGTGTACCTACGCAACAGTCTTGCATGTTCTTCCAGAGTACCCCAAAACCTAAAATGCAATAAATATAAATATATATATATATATAGAGAGAGAGAGAGAGAGAGAGAGAGAAAATATTTTTGTTTGTAAAGATTTTGAAAATTGGAGGATCAAATAATACAACTCAGAATTTTTCCGGTCAAAGTAATGTGGAACATGAAGCTTACCAAAGGAGAGATATTTGGGAAGTTCAAGTCAGTCCATAATATTTCTCCTTTCTCTGAGAACTATCACTCGCTATTCAAACAAATCTATAAGAGAGTTCTTGGTATCGTGTTTGTACTGTGTGACATTTGCCTCTAGGCCAAGGCTAACAGTCACATTGCTTTTTTAATTTTGAGAATTTAATTTTACATTTTTACATGTTCAAACTCAGTTCTTTATAAAATATTCCTCTTCATTCTCTCTTTTTGTGTATTCTTTTTTTTTTTTTAATTTTGTAAGTATTTCATGAAGGTTTATTAGTATTTTTTAATTTGAATGTCTCTCTTTCTGTAATCTTAGGTTTCTGTGAATCTGTTGCTTGTTATTTTTCTTGACTCTAATTGATGCTGATTTGTTTTCTATTTTTTTTTGTTGTTGTTGTTGTTCTTTGTTTTTTGGTAATGTTTGATTAATATTATTAATCATTGGAAAAAACAGTGCTTTTCTCTAGAGAAATGGGGTTTAGTTTTTTCTGGTCCAGAGCCTAGACTATTCTGGCAACCTTCTAGGTTACCATGCTTAAACTGCAAATCTCGGAGAAGGGAAGAAAGAGGCAGAGTATTACTTCACAGAACATTCTTATTAAATGTTTTTATCGTGATATATTTCTCCTTTTAGGATTTTGTTTCTTGAGGTTTATATATTATGATGATCTGGTCATTCAATTGGTGTAGATAGCTTACATAAAATTCATCATAGAGTATTCAGGGATTACTTATTCTGTGAAATTCTGAACATAATTGGTTTATTGTTTCAGCTTATTCATGCTACTCTTGCACTTTCACAATACACATTACAATATCAAATAACTTAATAGACACTCCATTAAAGAAACATACTTATGTTTATATAACTGAGCACTTCCAAACTATATCGGAGTATGAAACAAACCTATTTCTTAGGTAATATTTATTACTATATCAAGTTTAATGGAATTTGCTTTACGAAATGCCAGCTAAATATTGTATTAGCTCTGAGGGTAACACAGTTGTACCATAACTATTAACTGATATTTTTAAATTGAGATAAACATATTTTTCTCACTCAACATCTTATGTATTATACAAAAACAAAATGTGGCTTTGTCCAATACCTATTTATTCCAGGTAAAAAGATTATCACACATCCTCTTCACCTAAACACATAGCGAGACAGACAGACAGACAGACACACACACACACACACACACACACCCCTAAATAATCTTCCTATTGCTTACATACTAGACATAATTAAGTAAATTTGAATGGAAGAACCAACTAATTGTGAGAATATCAACAGGTATTCAGGCACTGTCTTGGGTGTCTCTGATGCATTAAATTTCTCCAAATCTAGATTTGCTGACAGAAAAGTTGTTAAAGATCCTAAATATAAGCTAATCATGAAAAGGAAAATCTGGCCTGATGACCCAGGTCTCTTACCAGGATCTTTCTGTTTGTAGTGGAAACTGGTTCCTGCACAGTGCATGTGTTTGAGGCCACAAGCTTCATGAAAGCCAACCACCCTGTCCTGTGATCATAATTTGGGAACCTTTGCTGATCATGCTAGTGTAAGTTATAAAGTCTGATAACCTTAACAACTAACTCCTTGACCTACTTATACATCTTGGCTGGTGACTATTTTTCTATATCAATGTATAATGGCACATTAGACTATAAATAACAGCAACACCATTTTTTCAGTTACAAAAGAAATGCCAACCACTCTTAAAATACTTAGACTCTCTAATTTATTTCTCATGATTTGGGGAGACAGAACTTGACAAAATTGAAATCTGTATGTGTTAGCTAATTTGAGCAATTTTGAAGTAATAAAGTTTCAAAAACAATTTACTTGACTCTGCTATTATGTGTGAATGAGTTCTTGAGTGATTAATTAGAGGAAAAAAAATTGAAATTACTTCACAAAGAAGAGTTTCTGAATATCCATTGACTTTCTCCCAACTGGTCAATTCCCCCATGCAAATGGCGGAAGATGGCAGCATTTACACTCTATACTAATGAACTAAGTCACTTTCATTACAAAAGTGCTAAAACGTTAATGTGATTTACACTTTGTAGGACTCTTTATTTGGGCTTTAGAACTAAAAGTTTACTACTACTACATAGTTCTTACTGTATGTTTTTCTTACTATACTTTTTGTTATACTAACTGTAATAGATAGTGAATGGAAAGCTTAATTTTGAGACTCTGTCATCTGCATCCCAGAGTTTGAGGAATCAATGCAAATGGTTTAGATGTGGCAGTTTGGAAAAATGTATCTCTCCAATGTCTATAAAAGTAACTCCAAGTGAAGGGTTAGTATTAGGAATGATTGGAGTCATATATATTAGCTTGTTAATTATTCTCTACTGTCACTTAACTGATGAAAATTTCTTTCTGTATGTTTTCTATATATCACTTTATTAGCTTTTGAAATTTATTGTATCTCAATTTTGCCCATAGAAAATGTGGTGTGTGATGTTCTGGGATATATAGGAATGGTGTGGAAATCAGAGTAGGATGTGTTCCAGTCCAAATATATCTTTAGAGTTGACTGTGCCCACAAATGTGTTTCTAAGAGTGATAGTCTGACAAGTGATAGTCTAACAAGGCATAACCATTTCCAAATTTTTACTTACAAATTAAAACATGAAAATAAATATATGATGTATGTTTATAAAAAATATTTTTATATCATCTCAGCCATTTAATATGTCCCTAAAGAAGCTCTCATTTATTCCTGAACATGAGTACTTAATATATTGTGAATGCTTGTTGATTTTGATAGCAAGTTGACCCCTCATTACTGCAACTCTTTTTATAATGTGTAAAGAGCTCTAAGTATCAAGCACTTTACCTTTCCATAGCTAAGGAGATCCTTAAAAATATAATGGGATTCCAAATCATAGAATCGTTTTAGTACTTTAATAAAACCATGATTTGTTTAATGTGACCAGAAAAAACATTGTAATCAGAATCATACTTACCTGTAGAAGGTACAGACGCTGGTGAATTATGAGGGATACTAGAATGCGTTTCTGACCCAATTGATCTTGCAATTAGTGCTGAAGATGAAGTTTATTTGGTGGTCATTTCATTTACTTAAGCCAGTAATTATGGGAAGAAAGGATTGGGTAAATGTTAGTCAAAGTATACAAAATTTCAGTTAGGGGGAAGAAGTTCTAGAGATCTGCTGTATGGCATGGTGACTATAGTTAATAACAGTGTATTAACTAGTTAATATATAGTTAATATATAATATATTTTAAGTGTTCTCACCACAAAAAACTGATAAGTATGTGTGACAATGCATGTGTTAATTAGCTTGATTTAGCTAAACCAACAATATATGCATATTTTAAACATCATGTTATATACCATAAATATATAGAATTCTTTTTTTGTCAATTAAAAATAATAAAAGGCAAATGTTACCACGAAGAGTTGAAACACTCAGAACTGTTTGATAATAACTTAGTGTGTATGATGAAATAACTTCACAATGGCTATAATAAAAAGTATAATTACTTCCTCTGAATGATTTTTCTTTTTACCCTTAAGTTACAAAGTCCTTTTATTAAAATACAAATGTGAATCTCCTGTACATGTGTGTGTAATGAAAATAAAAGTTTCATGAAATAATGTTTACCCTTAATATATGTGATAAACTTTTATATTGCTATCCTAGTCTATGGAAATTTGGTATTTTGAATACTGGTCCAGCCCTGCTGAATTGATATAATGACTTGTTAATAGATTTTTAAATCACAAGTTGAAAGAAAGTATTTAGTTAACTTGACAAGGTACATTTAGTTAACTTGTTGTTGCATATTTCTAGGTAACTGTGAAAAGTATAGATTGTATTTATCGCCCCTAGCAACAACACCCAAATTTTTATCATTGTTTCCCAAAACCAGATTAATTTTTGTTTTAATCGTATGCTATTATTTAATAATTAAATATACTAGGTCTCACATTATGTTATTACGCAAGCTACCAATTTGTAGAAAGGAATATTAAATTTATTTTTTATATTCAAAAATATCTTTTGTTAATTTTTGCCACTTAAATCCTTGTATGAATCTTAACTTTGGTGATAAAATAATATTAAGGCCTGTCTCAGGTTTTATAGAGCAATTGAAGTTGATTTCCAGGTGTTTATGGAAAATAGCAGTAATGAGGGAATTAAAAAACAACAAGGGTGGAGGGAGGGGTAGAGAGTAATCTAAGCAAACTATTTTTATTCAAATTTCTTTGTCTTATTCACATTATTTATTTATTTTTAATAGATGCTATATTGACTAGTTGGAGAGTGCAAAAAAAGGAATAGAGTTTTAATGGAATTACAGTGCAAACAAACACAAGAGACTGCAAAGAGCCTTATAAATGTATCATTAAAATGGCTTTGACTTTAAGATAAATCACGACTGTAAAGCTCATAAGTTCAGAGGTAGTGTCTTTTTAATTAACTTTGATCATTCTAATATAGCCTGGTAGCATATAAGTCCTCTATAAATATGCATTCATTGCATGAATGCCTGAATTGATGTATGATTTTTGTACTTTTGTGAGTATTGAGTATTTTGCAGTGCTGTTTTCTGTACACACCATGCAACTAATAAATAATTTTGAATGAATGATTTTGAATAAATATTTTTGCCTGCTTTGCTAAACTTTCACAGTCTGCTAATTTTCACTGGACTAAAAATACATTACAAAACATAGACATTCGTTTCTGTGATGACAGTGCATACAAGAAATTCCAGGTTAGTCTGATTTAATATATTTTTTCTCAGTTGTCAAATGCGGTGCATCAAATTTTATTTCTGTACATATATGATAGATTGTGGGTAAGATTTTGGTCTTCTCACATTTGTTAAAATAGAAAAAGAAAATATGCTCCTAATACATTCACCCATATGACTCCTAGGATGAATCCTCATTTTTGGAGGCTTTTGAAGCTCTAAATCTACTTCTAAAAAGTATGCTGTTATCCTTCATAAAAGAGATTATTGAGACAATTATTCTAAAGCTGT
Organism: Aotus nancymaae; assembly: GCF_030222135.1. NCBI lineage: Eukaryota > Metazoa > Chordata > Mammalia > Primates > Aotidae > Aotus > Aotus nancymaae. The sequence continues at coordinate 56,206,167 of NW_026988415.1, read as the reverse complement.
TCTTAAAATTTAACATGTATTTCACCCCCACATCATATTTTATAGTGGTATTTTGTACTTGAGGCCCAGATTGCTGAAAACTAAATGAATTCAGCCATTCTTTTATGTCTATAAAGCAGAAAGTGACCAATATAAAGAGATTAGAATTGATCCCTAATATAAGCCAACCAAAAAAGTGATGTTTCTTTTTGAACTGTATATATTGCATATATTCAAAACAATAAAGCTATTATTTGGTTAGTGTCAGAAATTGTCAAGAACTTCCAGATATTTTTAGAATTAACTTTATTGAGATATAATTGAATACAATAAAAGGTATATACTTTAAGCATAGAGTTGCATGAGTTTTGACAAATATGTACATCTATGTAATAATTCTACTAATCAAGGTATAGAAAATCTTTATCACCCCAAGACTTATTTCTTCTCTTGCACTCAGTCCATAGACCTCTACTGCAAACAAGCACTGATGTGATTTCTAACTCTATGTATCTTTTTCTAAAACTTGATTTAAGTTGAATATGTATCAGTATTTTTTATTTACTTTTGTGTTACTCTATTGTTTGAATATGCCATATATTTTCCATCTATTTCTCCTGTTGATGGACATGTTGATTGTTAAAGCTGTAGCCATTATTTTTTTATAACTATTATAATTTTTGCTCAAGTGACAAGTGGTTTTGTGGACACATTTTCATTTCTCTTGATTAAATCCCTAAAAGTGAAAGTCTAAGAATATAGGCTAAGTTAATATTAACTTTATAAGAAAATGACAAATCTCTTTTTCAAATTCATTATCCCATTACCACCCATTTCTAGCTTTGGGGTAAATGTGTATTTCATTTGTGTTTACCTTTATGAGACAATTGTAACTGTGAAAAACCTTGGCAAACTGGTCCTATAAAGTATGAGAGTTAGTATAGAATGCATTTATGACCAAGAAAACCCTAGGGCAATATGAAATTTTCTAGTTAGTGAAAGTAGAACCCGAAGGGTGGGTGCTTAGGTTGACAGGAAAGGGGAAACAGAGAAATAAAGAGGTCAGAATGCAATGTAGAATGAACTTAGAAAACACATACTACTTCACCATTTTGCCTGTGTTTTCTATTCCATAGAAATAAATCTATACTCATTTCTCTGAATAAAAATTCTGTTTACCTCATTTAGATCATTTTACTACCAAAAGAAAATGAGAAACACAAGGTAGCAAAATGGTAGGTGCTCCTCTCACTACTAAGAAATAACATATTTATGGCATAACTCTGACACTGGGAGAAGATAGCAACATATTGTAGGATCAAAGGCACAGATGTTGAATTAGGAGATATTGTAATTTTAGTCCTAGTTCTGCTATTTATTAGAGTGTGACTTTGTACACGATGCTCAGTATGTCTAATCATCTATGATTTCATAAGTTATATGAAAAAATTATAATGGTAACCTCACTAGCAGATTAATTTAAGAATTCAAAAAATATCTTTCTGCTTTGCCTAGCTATTTTGATCCATTATGAATATTAATCCTTCTTGTTTATGGGGGTTATTGCATAATAAGAAATATAACTTCATACATGTATAATCAAACCACAAGTCAAAAGGGTTGAGGGTAGCCTAGATATTGCCTATGACATTTATACTTTTTACAAGACTTCTAGTAGATCTTCATCTTCAATGTAGAACATTGAAAGAACTAGATGATATGTAGAATTTGTTGATTTGGGCTATTATTCTCTTATTAAGAATTGTCTATTTTCTCACACTTTGAAGAGCCTTGAAAAACGTGACTTTTATCACAGCAATTGCATTGAGTTACCCAAAAGTAGTAGTAAGCAATGAAGCTTGCCATTTCACTCATGAGTTGTTCTCTTAGATTATGAGGCTCATCAATCATTTTATCCTGTTTTATTTCACATCACTTTGAAATTATTCACCTTTATACATTTGTTTATGTTCTGTCTTTACATTGAAATATAAACTCTGTAAGCATCAGTATCATATCTATTGTGTTCTCCCTTTCTATCCAGCATTAACATAATGTATGATGCATATTCTCTGTTTAATACATCTTTCTAATAAGCAGTCTCTTACTTCTATAAAAATTTCTTTTTGCAAACTTTTTCCTCAAGGTAATCTGAAAAAGAAAACCAAGGAGAGCCACCTTAAAATACTTCTACTATGTCCTCAATAAATATTCAATAAACAAAACAGTATTATTTTTCAATAGCTTTTTACAGTTAATACTGGATATTTCTTTTCCTTCGGGAGAAACAATAACAACAAAATTATAGACTAATATTTGTTTTTCAGTGAACCCTTAAGGGGAAAAATTGGTCTAAATTTTTAAAGTGTTGGGAGAGAGGCAGGGAGTGGCAGTGTTGACATAAATGTTAGGTAGATACAAGAACTGTGGAACAATGCTGTTCTCCAGCAAATGAGTGTTTTATACCAAAGCTTTCTGGACATGCAGTTTGAATATCAGCTGTTACTTTATCAGTGGAGATAAAGCTTCTCTTTTCTGTGAGCTTTGATCATTTACTTAATTTTCTCTAAGTGAAAATTAGTTTTTTACAAACTCTCAAAAAGAATGAGAAAACAAAGGGCTTATTTTAGAAAACATCCTGAGAATAAATCCAAAGTGTTGCCGGTCATTTCATACATTGATTTTTCTCATGGCAAACACTTCCTTTTTGGTATAGATTGTTATTCATTCTTTGAGATGTAAAATTCTATATACCTTATCAAATGCATAAGGTCAGATATCAAACATTTAGGAAGCACACAGAATACTTCACACTCCCAACCCAAGAAATCACTGATCTATTTACCATCTCTGTAGTTTTACCATTTCCAGAATGTCATATAAATAGGGATATGAAGTGTGTGGCTTCATCAGACTGTCTTCTTTCAGATAGCAATAATTATGAAAGTTTCATTCATGTATTTGCATGGGTGGATACTTCAATACTTTCTTTATGAGTGGTATTCCATTGAATGGATGCACCCTAATTTGATTATGGATGCAGCAATTGAAGGACATTTTAACTTTAAATTTTTTTTTAACTTTTATTTTAGGTTCAGAGGTATATATGCAGGTTTATTATATAGGTAAACTGTATGTCGGTTTGGTGTACAGATAATTTTATCACCAGGAAAATAAGCATGGTACCACCATCTGTGGGATTATGGCTGAACATCTTTAAGTCAGAATCCTACCCAGGTGGAACAATAGTTGTTGCCTTGGTAATCCTGCTCAGTATGAGAGGAACCATAGGTTCGGACATTTCATGTATGTACTTGGCTGAGTAACCAATGGGGCCAAAATGATCTCAGCCTATTCTCAAACTTTAAATGGGGTGATTGACCCAGACTATCAAGATGAAATCAGTCTACTACTCTACAGAAGAAGTAAGGAAGCGTATGCATGAAATACAGGAGATCCTGTAGGCTGTCTTAGTATAACCATACCCTGTGATTAAGGTCAATGAGAAACTACAACAGCCCAATCCAGGCAGGACTACAAATGGCCCAGACCCTTCAGGAATGAAGGTTTGGGTCACTCCACCAGGTAAAACTCCACGACCTGCTGAGGTGCTTGCTAAAGGCAAAGGGAATACAGAATGGATAGTAGAAGAAGGTATTCATCAATACCAGCTGTGACCATGTGACCAGTTGCATAAACAAGGACTGTAATTGTCAAGAGTATTTTCCTCCCTGTGTTGTTAAGAACATGTTTGTGCATGTATACACTTGTACTAAGAAACTATGTTCTTTTTCTTATCATATGACATAAGATTTATTGACGTCATATCAGCATTTAAGTTTTATTAACTTATGTAATAGCATTTGTGTTGGAGGTTGGTGCATTTCCAGTTGTACAGAGGAAAGCTGTATTGTGCTCGGTGTAATTATGACCTTATTGTCTTTATTTGAAGATTTTGTACTATTTGAAGGATGTGTATGGGTTTAAGTTGACATGGGGTGGACTTGTGATGGTTAATATTGAGTGTCAACTTGACTGGATTGAAGAATGCAAAGTATTGTTCCTGAATGTGTCTGTGAGGGTGTTGCCAAAGGAGATTAACATTTGAGTCAGTGGATTAGGAGAGGAAGACCCATCTTCAGTCTGGGCGGGTACCATCCAATCAGTTGCCAGTGCAGCTAAGATAAAATCAGACAGAGGAATGTGGATGAACTAGACTGGCTGAGTCTTCTGGCCTCCATCTTTTCCCTGTACTGGATGCTTCCTGCCCTCAAACATGAGACTTCAAATTCTTCAGCTTTTGTACTCTTGGACTTAACACGAGTGATTTGCCAGGGGCTTTTGGGCCTTTGGCCACAGACTGAAGGCTGCACTATTGGCTTCCCTACATTTGATGTTTTGGAACATGGACTGGCTTCCTGGCTCCTCATCTTGCAGACAGCCCATTGTGGGGCTTGACCTTGTGAGTCAATTCTCCTAATAAGCTCCCTGTTATATATTCATTCATCCTATTTGTTCTGTCCCTTTAGAGAACCTCGACTAATAAAGTACCCAATATGGTTTTTTTTTTTTTTTTTTTCTGATCCTCTTCTGCCTCTCACCCTCCCTCAAGCAGGCCCCAGTATCTGTTCCTTTCCTAGTATCCATGTGTGCTCATGGTTTAACTCCCACTTATAAGTGACAACATGTGGTATTTAGTTTTCTGTGTCTGTGTTAGTTTGCATGAGACAATGGCCTCCAAGTCCATCCATGTGGCCGTAAAGGACATAATCTCATTCTTTCTTATGACTACATAGTATTTCATGGTGTGTATGTACCACATTTTCTTTTCCAATATACCATTAATTGGCATTTATGTTGATTCTATGTCTTTACTATTGAGAATAGTGCTGCAATGAATATACATGTGCATGTTTATTTCTGGTAGAATAATTTCTATTCCTTTGGGTATATAGCCAATAATGGAACTACTGGGTCAAATGGTAATTCTGTTTTAAGTTCTTCGAGGAATTGCCACACTGCTTTTTGCAACAGCTAAAATAATTTACTCTGCCACCAGCAGTGTATAAATGTTCCCTTTTCTCCACCAACCTCACCAGCATCTATTTTTTTTTTCCTTTTCAATAATAGCCACTCTGACTGGTGTGAGATGGTATCTCTTGTGGTTTTGATTTGTATTACTTTAATGCTTAGTGATGTTGAGGATTTTTTTCATATGATGTTGGCGGCATGCATGTCTTCTTTTGAACAGTGTCTGTTCATGTCTTTTGTTTACTTTCTAATGAGGCTTTTTGTTTTTGTTTTTGCTTGTAAATTTGCTTAAGTTCATAAAAGTGGGCAGCCATCTGTGAGGCTGTGTCCAGGGTTTTTGTGAGCTTTCAATGGGGGAATGCATGCTGATTGGCTTATGGGTGGGCTTGGAAAAGACACTGTTTGATTAGTTAAAAGGCATCATTCATAAAGAATTAATTGAAGGAGTGCGGGTAAGACAGGGATGGAAGTTCTCCCTCTGGATATCTGGAACTGGTAGCTCGGTTTTTAGGTTTTAGTTTGTCCTTGACTTGAAGGTCAAGTTTTTCCAGGGACCCATCCCTGTCTGCCCAGAAATTTGTCTGTCTCCTGTTACTATCAATTCCACCCCAAAACAACAAAATATACATTCTTCTCATCACCACCTGGCACATACTCCAAAACTGACCACAAAATTGGACATAAAATAATGCTCAGCAATTAAAAAAAACATACCAATCACATTCTCAGACCACAGCACAATAACAGTAGAAATCAATACTAAGAACATCCCTTAAAAGCATACAAGTACATGGAAATTAAACAATCTGCTCCTGAATTGCTTTGAGTAAATACTGAAATTAGGCAGAAATCAATAAATGCTTTCAAATTAATGTGAACAGTAATACAATATTCCAGAATCTCTGGGACACAACTAAGGCAGTGTTAAGAAGGAAGTTCATTGCAAACTTTTACCAAACCTTATTTGCCAAAATGGAGCTTCCTGTTTTGATTCTTCATCTATGCCAAAACTTACTAATTGTTAGCAGCTGGTTTATTCTTCTCTCAAATTGTGTCTCATAATTGCTCTATGAGTCAATAAGTGATGCCAATGAGGATATGTCAGTTATCTCGATAGATCCTTATACTCTACAGATGGTATTTACATAGCATAGATGAAGCCAACTAATGGGGGCTAAGTTAAGAAGGTGGTGAGAAATCAATGGTGGTATAAATTCATAAAACTTCTTTGGTTTCAAGAGTGGGTAAGCTTCATTTGCCACAAAATTGGACATTTGCATAATTACATATGCTAGAACAATAGTTTAATGATTTTTCACATGAAGGAGTTTTTAGCTTTTCATCTGTTTTAACCATGAGGATACTCTAATGATTTTTCACATGAAGGAGTTTTCAGTTTTTCATCTGTTTTAACCATGAGGATAAAAGTAACAAATACTTTTAAAAAAAACTCCCTTAATTTTCTGTAGTCTCTTAGAATGATTCAGCCATTTTTATCTATCTTTTATTTTTATGAAAAAGGGCTCTTCTGTTACAAAAATAATCTTGCTTTTATGCTTAATTTTGTATTTCCTGAAACTTTGAATATTCACTTATCCCTGTTTCTTCTTTCATCTCCAAACTCTCTTCATTCCTTCCTCCTTCATATCTGCTAATTAATCACTACATCATCTCCAAAAACAAATACCCCTCCCATTAGGTTTCTTAATCCTGAAATATATAGTTTTCTATATCTTCTTTCTTCTATCGAGGGATATATCAAAAGCTTAAGTTATACATGTTTATTTCAATATTAGAAGTAATATTCATCCATGGAATTCTGAATTCTGCTTTTATCACAGTTATTGCTGTCTCAGAAGTAATGAAAAGTATCCTGAATACAAATTCAAAAGCCTATTCTCAGTACTCAACAAAATTTAAAACTGGAACTTCTTATTCTGATGATCACCCACTTTTTGGAATTTTTTTTTCCTTTTCTTTAGTGTCACTGCACTGTTCTCCTTTTCCTTCCACCTGAATCTTATTCATGCATTGACTCGTGTTTATTCATTCTTACTTTAAATAAAGATCATTCTTAAAATTTAGCCACTATGTTTTATTTTGGCCTTTACTACCAACCAGAGCAATTTAAACCACTATTGAAATTTTGACTGTCACAATTCTTTGTATGCAAAACCACTTTCTAATTCTGTCCCCTTTGCTGAGATCCCATCATGCATTTTCAATTGCATGTGGATACTTTCATATTGCTGTCTAAATTCCAAGATGTCCAAATCTATCTGTCTCCCAAATTCTCAATTGTAAGTGTGTGTCTATCGAACTGAAATTCTTCAGAGAAGGTGTATTAGATGCTTTGTACACTTCTGATAAATACGTACCCAAGACTGGATAATTTATAAAGAAAAAGAGGTTTAATGGTTTCACAGTTCCACGTGGCTTGGGAAGCTTCACAATCGTGGAAAGTGAAAGGCACATCTTAAATGGTGGCAGGCATGAGAGAATGAGAACCGAGTGAGGGGGGAACCCCCTTATAAAAATATCAGTTCTCATGGACTTATTCAATACCATGAGAACAGTATGGGGGAAACTGCCCCCATGATTCAATTATTCCTACCAGGTTCCTTCCACAACACATGCCAATTATGGGAACTAAATTCAAGATGATATTTCAGTGGGGACACAGTTAAAACATATCATTTCATCCCCTGGCCTTTCTGAAATTTTATGTCCTCACATTTCAAAATTAATCATGCCTTCCTAACAATGCCCCAAAGTCTTAACTCATTTCAGTATTGACTTAAAAATCCACAGTCCAAACTCTTATCTGAGACAAGGCAAGTCCCTTCTACCTATGAGCCTGTAAAATCAAAAGCAAGTTAGTTACTTCCTAAATACAATAGGGGTACAGACTTTTGACAAATACACCCATTCCAAATGGGAGAAATCAGCCTAAATGAAGGGACTAAAAGCCCCAGGCAAGTTTGAAATCCAGTGGGGCATTCAAATTTTAAAGCTCCATATTGATCCCTTTGACTCCATGGCTCACATCCAAATAACACTAATTCAAGAGGTGGGTTCCTATGGTCTTAGGCAGCTCCACTCCTGTGGCTTTGTAGGGCACAGCCCCACTCCTGGCTGCTTTCAAGGGCTAGGGTTGAGTGTCTGTGGTTTGTTCAAGTGCTCAGTGCAAGCTGTTGGTGGATCTACTATTCTGGGATTTGGGGATGGTGGCCATCTTCTCATAGCTCCCCCAGGCAGTGTTCCAGTGGGGACTCCATGTCAGGGCTTCAACCCCATATTTTCCTTACTTACTGCCCTAGCAGAGGTTTTCCATAAGGGCCCTGCCCCTGCAACAAATTTTTGCCTGGACATCTAGGCATTTTCATACATTCTCTGAAGTCTAGGTGGAGGTTCCCAAACCTCACGTCTTGACTTCTTTGTATCCTCAGGCTCAACACCATGTGGCAGCTACCAAGGGTTGAAGCTTGCACTCTCTGAAGCCATGACCCAAGCTGTATTGCCTCTTTTAACCATGGCTAGAGTGACTGGTACTCAAGGCACCAAGTTCCTAGGCTGCACAAAGCAGGGGTAGGGGGCTTGGACCTGGCCCACAAAACCATTTTTTCCCCTAAGCTTCTGGGCCTCTGATAGGTAGAGTGAGATGCCCTCTGCACCAAGCTACAGCTGCTGAGATTGAGAGGGATGACTTTGGTGATTCACAGTTATTTTTCTCTCTGTTCAGTGCCTCATTCAGCAATATGAAGTTAAAACCAAGTACTTGAGTGCTCACCTGATTTTTGGTTCTTATGAAGGTTTTTTTTTCTGTGTAGATAGTTGTTAACTTAGTGTCTTTGCAAGGGGGATAAATGGTGGAGCTTTCTATTTTACCATCTTGATCCCAACCTCCTTAATTAATTATAATTTAATTCCCTCTTCTGGCTTCTTAGCAATTTTTCTATACCTTTAGTGCTATAAAGGTGTTATTTTTTTGAAAAGAAATAAGTCACACATTTATCATTAATTTATTCATATTTTCCTCAATAAAATAAGTATTTAGTGCCTACTCTGCCTCATACTCTTTGATAACCTCTTGACATAGAGTGATACACAAGAGCAACATATCCATTTCCTTTTATAGAGCTCATTTTCCAGCAAAATAAACAAACAAACAAAAAAGAAATGAACAGCAAATGAATAAATAAGATAAATGCAGTACTTTTGAGGAAATAAAATATTTTGACAGAAAATGAAGAATGGGCTGATGTCTATTTTAAGTAAGGGTATAACTGACAACACACATACTTTGAAAATGATTCATGAGCTTAAATCTTATGGATGAAAAGAAGGTATCCCTACAAAAATGTGTCAGGAAAGTTTTTTAAACAAAATCAAAAATGCAGGGACATTGAGAGGGAATAAAAAGGTAGAACTTCAGTGTCTACTATTTAGTAAACAGCCAATGTGGCTATTTAGATTTAAATTTAAAATAATTACAATTTAATATTTCATTTCTCTGTTTTGCTAATCACATTTTCCTGGCTTGGAGTTTTATGGGGCTAGCAGTTACTATATTGAACAGTGCAGTGCTATAACACCATTTCAAAAAAAAAATTCCTATTGAACAATAATGAGCTAGAAACATTTTAGTATATTAAATGTAAAAATAAAAGACATTTCTAATGAGTGGGTTATGAAGCTTCAAGAAAAGGGCAAAAACTAAGATGATTAGTTGCATACCTATCTTTCCTTAGATTCTGCATTTTGGATGTAAGTACCCTTTTTTTCATGTTTGGGTCCCCTATCGTAACCTGTAAATAGTACATGTTCAGCTAATATAGTATATGAGGCTGTTCTTGCATTGCTATAAAATCAAAAACAAGCTATTTGTGTCCAAGATACAATGGGGGTTTTGGCATTGGGCAAGCATTGCCATTACAAAAGGGAGAAATAAGTCAAAAGAAAGGGGCTATAGGCCACATGTAAATTCAAAACCCAACAGGCCGTCACTAAATTATAAAGCTGGAAAACAATCTCCTTTATCTCCATGTCCCACATCCTGGGCACACTTGTTGCAAGAGGTGGACTCTAAAGGCCATGGACAGCTCAGCCCCTGTGGCTTTGCAGAGTTCAGATCCCAGGGCTTTTTTCCCATGTTAGAGTTGAATGCCTGTAGCTTTTCCAGGCACAGGGTTCAAGCTTCCAGTGGATCTACTTTTCTGGGATTGGAGAATAGTGTCCCCCCGTCACAGCTCCATTCGGCAGTATTCTATTGGGAACTCTATGTGGCAGCTCCAACCCCATGTTTCCCTTCTGCACTGCCCTAGCAGAATTTATTCATTAAGTCTCTACCCCTGCAGCAGGCTTGTGCCTGGGCACTTAGGCTTTCTCATATATCCTCTAAAATCTAGATGGAGACTGCCAAGCCTCCTTCCCTTTTGCACTCTGCATCTACAGGTTAACACTCCTGGAAAGTCACCAAGGCTTCTTGCTTGTGCTCTCTTAAGCAGAAGCTCAATCAGTATTTGATTCCCTTTGGGCCAAAGCTGGAGCTGGAGTGGCCTGGATGCTGGAAGCAGCATCCTGATGCTGAGCTGAGCAGAGCAGTGGGGCCTTAGGCATGGCCCATGAAATCATTCAGTCCTTCTAGGCCTCAGGGTCTGTGATGAGGTAGGCTGCCTGAAAGATCCGTGAAATGCTTTCCAGGTCTTTCTCCCATGGACTTGGCTATTCACGCTTTTCTCCCTTTTAGTTATGAAGATTTCTTTAGCAAGTGGTTGCTCTGCAACCTACATGGATTCTTCTCCCTAAAAAGGTTTTTCTTTCTTTGTTACATGGCCAGGTGGCAAATTTTCCAAATGTTTTTGTTGTAAATATAAATTTGTAAACATAAATTTCAAATTTTGGGCATTCTTTTTTCCTGCATTTGAGCATAGGCTGTTAGAAGCAGCTAGGCCACATTTTGAATGCTTTGCTGCTTATAAATTTCTTCTGCCTCATACCCTAGGTAATCACTCTCAAGTTAAAGCTTCCAATAATCCCTAGGGCATGAATAGAATGTAGCTGAGCTCTTTGCTAAGGCACACCTTTACCCTAGCTTCCTGTAAGTTCCTCATTTCGATCTGAGACCATGGCAATCCAGAATTCACTATCCATATCACTATCAGCAGTTTGTTTCCAATCATGTAACCAGTCCTTAAGAAGTTCCAAACTATCTCATTTTCTTGTTTTCTCGTGAGGCCTCATAAGTGTTCGAACTTCTGCCTATTATCTAATTCTAAAGCTCCTTCCACATTTTCAGGTATCTTTTGGTACCAGTTTTCTGTAGTAGGCCATGGTTACATTGTCCTAAAGGAATACTTGAGACTGGGTAATTTAAAAGAAACAAGATTTAATTGGCTCACATTTTTTTGCAGGCTGTACAGAAAGCATAGTGCAAGCATCTTAGCTCCTGTGAAGGCCCGGAGAGCTTTTGCTAGTAGTGGAAGGTAAAACAGGAGCAGACACCTCATATGGTGAAAACAGGATCAAGAGGGACTTGCAGAGCAGGTGCCACATACAATTAAACAACCAGATCTCAAGAGAACTTGCTATTGTGAGGACAGCACCAGGCCAGGAGGGATCCCCCTTCATGACCCAAACACCTCTTGCCACGCCCCACATTTACACTGAGTATTACCATTTAACATGTGATTGGGCAGGCACATATATTCAAACTATATTATCTAGCAAGTATTTTTAGGCCTCCAAATTAGAATAAGAAGTGTTGAGTTTTAATACATCTAAGACCACTTTGTTAATTCTACAGATCTAAGTAAAGACAGAATTTCATATTTCAGATAATAGGTACTTTGCAGTTAGAATGGTTTTTCTTTAAGGAGTAAACTTTTCTGCCCTTTGAAAAACAGCAAGGCTCCTTTTATCTTCCTGTGCCATTGTTTTTGATGGTTTGAAAATCTCTGCCGCATAAAAGTAGAAATGTGTTGTAGATAATGATTCATGAAAAATGGATTTACTCATTCTTAATATGCTGCCATATTTTTAAATGTCACATATTTCAAAGTGTCATTAAAATTTGTCATTATCTTTGTAAAATTATACTTAGCCCCCTAACACTTGTTTTTGTGTTTCTTCAGCAACAACTTGTACATTCATAGGAATATAAAATGCTAATCTTACATAATGAGATTTCTCTCATTCTGACTTGGCCATTGGGGAGCTTTGTACTATTTCCATTTTTCCTTTCTTCTGTAATAAGTTGTCAGTATTCCTGAAATATAGTTTCACTGTTATTGTTCTGGGTAGGAGGAGAAAATGTTCTATGAGTGTTTTCATGATTAAAAGAAGTATTCTGCATTTCGTTGAAATTATTTAAATTTTTAATTTTTATGAAATTTTAAAAATATTTCTTTGCAGGATTTGATACATTAGCAATGTGAATGATCATACAAAAGTTAAATTTAAGAGGGCTTGGAGGGCCCAACTCTTTAAAGTTGTTTATGCATCTCTCCATCACCACCACCACACACAGAAATAACTTTAGGAGGTAGTGAAGGCTTTTTGACTTTGCTGATTTCCAATTTATATGTAAATATCATTCAGAACAATCTCAAATACTGCCTATTATTATATAATAACCTAGCAAGTTTCCTGCTCAATCATGAAGTCGGCACTTGCGGAAGTGTTGTGTAACTAACATAATAAATAATATAATACATATATAATGGGAACTAATTTTGAAGACTATTTAGTTTGCTGTAAAAATGACTTCAGTTTTGAACAGAAATCCAACAGAATACCTTGGCTTGTAATAGACCCATAAAAGGATTTATCATTCTGTACTCAATGAAAATTTAAAATTTGGTTTAAACATTATATTTTTTTTGCTAATACAAATAACACAGATTTACAGCAGATAATTTGTTAAATATGGCACTATGCAGAAATATCTACATTTTGCTTTATTTCTGCTCTGGTCTGAATATGGCCTCCATCATTCATATGTTGAAACTTAATCACCAATGTGGTGGTATTAATAGGTGGGTGCTTTTACAAGGTGATTAAGTTGTGTAGGTGGAGCCCTCATGCATGGAATTGGGGCCCTTATAAAAGGTTTTGAGAGATTAGATTCTTTTTCCTTTTGCTCTTCTACCTTCTTCCCTTTGAGGACACAGCAAGAAAGTTCTCACAAGACATCAAATAACAGCTCCTTAATACTGGACTTCCCAGTCTCTAGAACTGTAAGAAATAAAGTTCTGTTATTTATAAATTACCTAGTCTTAGGTATTGTGTTATAGATCAAAAATGTACTAAGATAGTTTCTTTTTACATGTAACATACATCTGTATCTATACCCATACAAGTATCGATCACAATCTCAATTCACACTATGTGAATTTAAGAACTGAAAAATTTTGGAGCATTTCTATATCCATGTTTATCTTTGAAAATCAACATCAGTTTACTAATTGAGGTCTGAAGGACATATACCTTTTGTTTAGTTTCTTCAGATAAACCTAATTATACACTAAATTTCCTATTTTTGTGGATGAATAGAAAATTAAACCTCAGGGCTGGGCATGATGGCTCACACCTGTTATCCCAGCACTTTGGGAGGCCAAGGTGAGAAGATGTTTTGTGGTCAGGAGTTTAAGACCAGACTGAACAAAATAACAAGACTCTGTCCCTAAAAATAAACATTTAAAAAGTTAGCCAGGTGTGGTGGAACACCTGTGTAGTCCCAATAATTCAGGTGGCTGAGGCAGGACAATTGCTTTAACTTAGAAGCTTGAGGTTGTAGTGAGCTGTGATTGTGCCACTGCAATCCAGCCTGGATGACAGAGCAAGATCATGACTTAAAGAAAAAGAGAGAAATAAAAATAAAAATAAAAATTAGAGCTCAGTCTTTCCTAAGGATCTCTTACCAAAGTAGTATGTATGTCTCTGCAAAATCCACACATGGATTTTTACATTTTTATAGTAGTATCAATCAATCTTATATTTTACTAGTTTTAATATTTACTCTTTAGCATGAAAATCACCACTCCCAAAAAGATAATATGCATTTGTATTTGATGGAGGTCATATATAAAATATATCATATATTAAATAATTATACTTTGTTATATAATAGTTCTGGACATTCTGTTCTGTTTAATCTTTATATCCTTGATCATCTTATTTAATGGTACATTTTCAGAACTCTTGACACAACCATCATTAAATAGGTTTCTAAATATACATTTTCTTTGTTGTTATTCTATTTATGGTTTCAGGAAAACTTGAGAATTATATTTGCAATTTTAAAAATATAACTAAATATTACTTAATTTGAAGTAAATTATAATAATTATATTTAGTCATGAATTGACATCATAATATGCATAGTTTTCATCCAGGAACTTAGAAGAACTCCCAATTTTAATTTATTTGTATACTACTTACATATATATAGTTAATTGTATTATATAATGTTCACTTTTGCAATATAATATCAATGGTATTTTTATATTTAAAATTTCTAAAGCCTTTATTTTTATACAGAATTGTAGAATTGTATTTTTGTATTTATGTATAACTTGCTAATTAGACTCATACTTCAGATAGATATTGTCATCTCTCATATTATAAATATAACAATCCTCTCATGTTATTTTTGACCACTTGGTTAATGTTGTTTGTAGATTTGTGCTAGTCGTGTGGGGATACTTCCCATAATTCAGAGGGAATTTCTTTGACCCAGCTTCAAACATGCAGATGAAGATAACAACTTAGGAGAAGGAACAACAAAATAGAAAGAATTAGGGTCTCTGGAATAATGCATAGCAAAGTAAATAATCAAAATAAACATTACACATCCAAATGTTTGCATGACACTGAAACAAATATTTTCAAGTGGTCATATTAGGGGACCAATTTATTATCCCTATAAAAATATAATTCTATAGAACAACCTGATTATCCCCAGTGACATAAATTATATTCTATGAGCAATGATATATTTAATATTAAAACTGATGATCAATATAGTGATCTGCTTCCAGCAGTTATACTAATTCCTAGAATGTTCAAGTATACCAATTTTCCTGAATATACTTTAGAAAAGTAAATTTTCTAAGAAAAATCATACACAGTTTTGCCAGTTTCCATAACTATTTTATAATACTATTAATAATCCTCTTGTTTACCTATAGTTTACTGTTTTAATCCCTGATATTGTAATTTTTTTTCTCCATATAAAATTAACAAGATATTTAGCTGTTGTATTAGTCCATTCTCCTGCTTCTGAATGCAGAAGAACTGCCTGAGACTGGGTAATTTATAAAGAAAAGATGTTTAATTGACTCACAGTTCCACAAGGCTGGGGAAGCCTCAGATAACATACACTCATGGCAGAAGGGGAAGCAAACACAACCTTCTTCACATGGCATCAGGAAAAGAAGTACTGAGCAAAAGAAGAAAAGCCTTTTATAAAACCATTAGATCTTTTGAAAACTCACTCAGTATCACAAGAATATCATGGAGGTAACCGCCCCTGTGATTGGATTACCTCCCACTAGGTCCCTCCCACAATGTGTGAAGATTATGGAAACTATAATTCAAGATAATATTTGGGTGGGGATTCAGTCAAACCACATCATTCTGCCCTTGGCTCATCCCAAGTCTTATGGCCTCACTGAAATGTTTTGAAATAAACACAATCATGCCTTTCTAACAGTCCACTAACCCGAATGTCCAAATCCAAATTCTTTTATTTTCAGTGGTGGGGAGCAGTTTTAGCAATAAATTTAATTTCTTTTTTTTAATTGTACTTTAGGTTCTGGGGTACATGTGCAGATCATGCAGCATTGTGGCATAGGTACATACATGGCAAGGTAGTTTGCTGCCTTCGTCCCCCCATCACCTATATCTGGGATTTCTTCCCTCATTATTCCTCCCTACCCGCCCCACCCCCCGCTGTCCCTCCCCTAGCCACCGCCACTGACCATAGTGTGTGATGCTCCCCTCCCTTTGTCCCCATGTTCTAATTGTTCAACACCCGTATATGAGTGATAACATCCGGTGTTTGGTTTTCTGTTCTTGTGTCAGTTTGCTGAGAATGATGGTTACCAGATTCATCCATGTACCTATGAAGGACACGAACTCACTCGTAATTTTTTATGGCTGCGTAGTATTCCATGGTGTATATGTGCCACATTTTCTTTATCCAGTCTATCGATGATGGACATTTGGGTTGTTTCCAGGTCTTAGCTATTGTAAACAGTGCCACAATGAACATACGTGTGCATGTGTCTTTATAATAGAACGATTTATAATCCTTTGGGTATATACCCAGTAATGGGATTGCTGGGTCAAATGGAATTTCTATTTCTAGATCCTTGAGGAATCGCCACACTGTCTTCCACAATGGTTGAACTAATTTACACTCCCACCAACAGTGTAAAAGTGTTCCTATTTCTCCACATCCTCTCCAGCATCTGTTGTCTCCAGATTTTTTAATGATCACCATTGTAACTGGTGTGAGATGGTATCTCAATGTGGTTTTGATTTACATTTCTCTAATGACCAGTGATGATGAGCATTTTTTCATGTTTGTTGGCCTCATATATGTCTTCTTTTTTAAAGTGCCTGTTCATATCCTTTGCCCACTTTTGAATGGGTTTGTTTGTTTTTTTCTTGTAAATCTGTTTTAGTTATTTGTAGATTCTGGATATTAGCCCTTTGTCAGATGGGTAGATTGCAAAAATTTTTTCCCATTCTGTTGGTTGCCGGTTCACTCTAATGATTGTTTTCTTTGCTGTGCAGAAGCTTTGGAGTTTAATTAGATCTCATTTGTCTATTTTGGCTTTTGTCGCCATTGCTTTTGGTGTTTTAGCCATGAAGTCCTTGCCAATGCCTAGGTCCTGAATGGTTTTGCTTAGGTTTTCTTTTAGGGTTTTTATGGTGTTAGGTCTTATGTTTAGATCTTTAATCCATCTGGAGTTAATTTTAGTGTAAGGTGTCAGGAAGGGGTCCAGTTTCTGCTTTCTACACATGGCTAACCAGTTTTCCCAACACCATTTATTAAACAGGGAATCCTTTCCCCATTGCTTGTTTTTCTCAGGTTTGTCAAAGATCAAATGATTGTAGATGCGTAGTGTTGCTTCTGAGGCATCTGTTCTGTTCCATTGGTCTGTATCTCTGTTTTGGTACCAGTACCATGCTGTTTTGTTTACTGTGGTCTTGTAGTATAGTTTGAAGTCAGGCAGCATGATGCCTCCAGCTTTGTTCTCTTTGCTTAGGAGTGTTTTGGCTATGTGGGTTCTCGTTTGGTTCCATATGAAGTTTGAAGTGGTTTTTTCCAGTTCTGTGAAGAAGGTCATTGGTAGCTTGATAGGGATAGCATTGAATCTATAAATTACTTCAGGAAGTATGGCCATTTTCACGATGTTGATTCTTCCCAGCCATGAGCATAGGATATTTTTCCATCTGTTTGTGTCCTGTGTTATTTCATTGAGCAGTGGTTTGCAGTTCTCCTTAAAGAGGTCCTTTATATCCTTTGCTAGTTGTATTCCTAGGTATTTTATTCTCTTTGTAGCAATTGTGAATGGGAGTTTACTTTTGATTTGGCTCTCTGTTTGTCTGTTATTGGTGTATAGAAATGCTTGTGATTTCTGCCCATTGATTTTGTATCCTGAGACTTCTTTGCTCAAGTTGCTTATCAGTTTCAGGAGATTTTGTGCTGAGATGATGGGGTCTTCTAAATATACAATCATGTCATCTGCAAATAGAGACAATTTGGCTTTCTCTTTTCCTAATTGAATACGCTTTATTTCTTTTTCTTGTCTGATTGCTCTGGCTAAAACTTCCAATACTATATTGAATAGGAGTGGTGAGAGAGGGCATCATTGTCTTGTGTCAGATTTCAAATGCTTCCAGTTTTTTCACATTCAATATGATATTGGCTGTAGGTTTGTCTTAAATAGCTTTTATTATTTTGTAATACATACATTGATACCTAGTTTATTGAGGATTTCTAGCATAAAGTGCTGTTGAAATTTGTTGAAGGCCTTTTCTCCATCTATTGAGATAATCTTGTGGTTTTTGTCTTTGGTTCTGTTTATGTGATGGATTACATTTATAGACTTGTGTGTGTTGAACCAGCCTTGCATCCCTGGGATGAAGCCTACTCGATCATGATGAATAAGCTTTTTGATTTGCTGTTGCATTCTGTTTGCCAGTATTTTATTGAAGATTTTTGCATCGCTGTTCATCATGGATCTTGGCCTGAAGTTTTTTTTCAGTTGCATCTCTGCCCAGTTTTGGTATTAGGATGATGTTGGTCTCATAAAATGAGTTGGGGAGAATTCCTGCTTTTTGTATTGTTTGGAATAGTTTCAGAAGGAATGGTACCAGCTCCTCTTTGTACATCTGGTAGAATTCGGCTGTAAACCTGTCTGGACTTAGGCTTTTTTTAATTGGTAGGCTATTAATTGATGCCTCAACTTCAGCCCCTGTTATTGGTCTATTCAGGGATTCAACTTCTTCCTGCTTTAGTCTTGGGAGAGTGCAAGTGTCCAGGAATTTGTCCATTTCTTCCAGATTTACTGGTTTGTGTGCATAGAGTTGTTTGTAGTAATCTCTGATGGTAGTTTGTATTTCCTTGGAATTGGTGGTGATATCCCCTTTATCATATTTTATTGCATCTATTTGATTCTTCTCTCTTTTTTAGTCTTGCTAGCGGTCTATTTTGTTGATCTTTTCAAAAAACCAGTTCCTGAATTTATTGATTTTTTAAAGGGTTTTTTTGTGTTTCTATCTCCTTCAGTTCTGCTCTGATCTTAGTTATTTCTTGTCTTTTGCTAGCTTTTGAGTTTTTTTGATCTTGCTCCTCTCACTCTTTCAATTTTGATGATAGGGTGTCAATTTTAGACCTTTCCTTGCTCCTCATGTGGGCATTTATTGCTGTGAATTTCCTTCTAGACACTGCTTTAAATGTGTCCCAGAGATTCTGGTATGTTGTTTCTTTGTTCTTGTTGGTTTCAAAGCATATCTTTATTTCTGCCTTCATTTCATTATTTATCCTACATTCAGGAGCCAGTTGTTCATTTTCCGTGAAGTTGTGCAGTTTTGAGTTAGTTTCTTAATCCTGACTTCTAATTTGATTGCACTGTGGTCTGAGAGACTGTTATGATTTCCATTCTTTTGCATTTCCTGAGGAATGATTTACTTCCAATTATCTGGTTGATTATAGAGTAAGTGTAATGTGGTGCTGAGAAGAATGTATATTCTGTGGATTTGGGGTTAAGAGTTCTGTAAATGTCTATTAAGTTCGCTTGGTCCAGATCTGCATTCAAGTCCTGGATATCCTTGTTGATTTTCTGTTTCATTGATCTGTCTAATATTGACAGTGGTGTGTTAAAGTCTCCCACTATTATTATGCTGGAGTCTAAATCTCTTTGTAGGTCATTAAGGACTTGCTTTATGTATCGAGGTGCTCCTGTATTGGGTGCGTATATATTTAGGATCGTTAGTTCTTCTTGTTGTATTGATCCTTTTACCATTATGTAATGCCCTTCTTTGTCTGTTTTGATTTTTGTTGGTTTAAAGTCCATTTTATCAGAGACTAGGATTGCCACCCCTGCTTTTTTTTTCCTCTTCATTTGCTTGGTAAATCTTCTTCCATCCCTTTCTTTTGAGTCTATCTGTGTCTTTCCACGTGAGATGGGTCTCCTGAATACAGCACACCAATGGTTCTTGGCTTTTTATCCAATTTGCCAGTTTGTGGCTTTTGATTGGGGCATTTAGTCCATTTACACTTAATGTTAATATTGTTATGTGTGAATTTGATCCTACCATTTTATTACTGGTTGGTTGTTTTGACCTTTGGTTCACGTAATTTCTTCATTGCATCATTGGTCTTTACCATTTGGTTATTTTTTGCAGTGGCTGGTACTGGTTTTTTCTTTCTGTGTTTAGTGCTTCCTTCAGGAGCTCTTGCAGAGCAGGTCTAATAGTGACAAAATCTCTCAGCAATTGCTTGTCCGTAAAGGATTTCATTTCTCCTTCACTTATGAAGCTTAGTTTGGCTGGATATGAAATTCTGGGTTCGAAATTATTTTCTTTAAGGATGTTGAATATTGGCCCCTACTCTCTTCTGGCTTGTAGGGTTTCTGCCAAGAGGTCCGCTGTGAGTCTCATATGCTTCCCTTTGTAGGTGACCCTACCTTTCTCTCTAGCTACCCTTAGTATTTTTTCCTTTGTTTCAACCCTGGTGAACCTGGCAATTATGTGCCTTGGGGTTGCTCTTCTAGAGGAGTATTGTTGTGGTGTTCTCTGTATTTCCTATATTTGAATGTTGGCCTGCCTTGCTAGGTTGGGGAAATTCTCCTGGATTAACACCACCTGAAAGCTGCCAAGGCTTATGACTTGCACCTTCTAAAGTAGAAGCCTGAGCTGTACTTGGGCCTCTTTTACCTATAGATGGAGCTGGAGCAGCTGCAATGCAGTGAGCAGTGTCCCGAGGCTGTGCATTGCAGTGAGGCCCTGGGCCTGGTCCATGAAACCATTCTTCCTTCTTAGACATCTGGGCCTGTGCTGGGAGGGGCTGCTGGGAAGGTCTCTGAAATGCCTTTAAGATCTTCTCTCCATTGTCTTGGATATTAGCACTTGCCTTTTTTTTTTTTTTTTTAAGTAATGCATATTTCTGCATGAATTTCTCCCCTGAAAATGGGCTTTTCTTTTCTACCACATGGCTAGGCTACAAATTTTCCAATTTTTTACAGTCTGCTTCCCTTTTAAATATAAGTCCCAGTTTCCAAACATTTCTTTGCTCACACATATGTGCATAGGGAGTTAGAAGCAGCCAGATCACATCTTAAAATGCTTTGATGCTTAGAAATTTCTTCTGCCATATACCCTAAATCATCTCTCTAAAGTTGAAAGTTCCACAAATCCCTAGTGCCAGGGCACAATTTAACCAAACGCTTTGCTAAAGTATAACAAAAGTGAACTCTGCTTTAGTTTCCAATAAGTTCCTCTTCTCCATCTGAGACCTCCTCTGCCAGGCTTTCATCATTTATATCATTAGCAGCATTTTGGTCTTGATCATTCGACCAGTTCCTAGGAAGTTTCACAATTTCCCCTATTTTCCTTTCTTCGTCTGAGGCCTCCAAACTCTTCCAACTTCCTTCTATTACCCAATTTCAGAATTGTTTCTATTGTTCAGGTATCTTTTTAGAAATGCCCCACTCCTTGGTATCAATTTTCTGTATAAGTCCATTCTTATACTGTTATAAGGAAATATCTGAACCTTGGTAATTTATAAAGGAAAGAGGATTAGTTGGCTGAAGTTTCTTCAGGTTGTACAGGAAGCATGATGCTGGCATTTGTTTCGCTTATGGAGAGACCTTTACAGTCATGGCAGAAGGTGAATGGCAAGCAAGCATGTCTTATGTGGGTGGAGTAGTAGCAAGGGGGAAGAGAGTGGGGAGGAACCATGTACTTTCAAATGACCAGATCTCATGAGAATCAAGGGAGAAATCTGTTTCCATGATTTAATTACCTTCCACTAGGCACCACCTCCAACATTTGGAAGTACAATTCCACATGAGATTTGAGCAGAAACACAGATCCGAATCATATCAATGTCACTTAGTGATTTTTGGCAGTTATTTGTTTTTTAATTAACCAGTTGAGTACTTTGGGACTTAAATAAAATGGCATTGCTCTGAACTTGTAGGCATATGTTATCTATCAGGAATCAGTATAAAATGACAAACAGATTTTTGCAACATATTGGGTATAGAGAGTAATGTATTCAAACGTTTATTTACTTCTTGTATCTAGGTAAGTTCTTGTTTCAAACTGTTTTTGTCAAGCACATAGCAACAGAGTTTAGAACTTAACCAATAAAAATTAACAGCAGTACCTTATGCCTACATTTTCTGTATAATACATCGTAAGAAAATATGCATTTAATAGGACAGTTTATAAGTGAGAAAACACATATTTTGACTTAACCATTGAAAAGATCCACATCTGTGGAGTAGCTTCTCACACATTAAATTTTGTTTTTTAGTCTCAGAACATGTTGATGGTGATAAACTTAAGTGTATCACTAAATAAAATGTGAAAATACTATGTCTCTTTTAAATTTTACGATGGTAAACTTAGAAGATTATGATGACATTTCTATCAATTTATTACTACCTTTTCTTTAGAAAGCTGACTCTTACACCTCAAGACAATAACAACTTCTGGATTTAGGGCAAAATATCTTCTTAGGTTAGTATGGACTCAATTAATTTGTAGGAAGATATCTTGCTGTGAAGTTATCAAAGGTATCTGGACTAAGATTAGCATAAACTTAAAATTCAGTTTGGGTATTGATACATTAAATATTCATTATTATTGCATATATTTTATATAATGTTCAATTAGGCATCTGCAAGAGCGTAAGAGGAATAATATTTTACAAATAAATTTAACAAAAACAATGCATTAACAAAAAATGTTTCAAAGGACATTGGCTTCCTTATACTACATATTAATCTTCTTTAAATAAAGGCATATAGCTATGTGATATTTTATATTGCTTTTTGCTTTTCTTTCAGATTATGTGGGTTAATAAAATAAAATTAAAGTAAAAAAACAAACAAAGATTTTTAACCTATCTGGTTTGGGCAAAGTGATGATAATACTGTAGATTTTTTCAAAATCTCTAAAGTCCTCACAAACAATCTGAGCAAGTAATATAACAAACAAACCAAAACCAAAAAACAAACAAATAAAAGCAACTTTGCATATCACCTTTAATAATACTGGTAAAATATCAGAAATTCTTAAGAATCCTGGTATTTTCTTAAGAAACAAAATAGTTTGCAGAGTGGCTGTAACATTTACAGTCCTGTCAGTAATACATGAAGATCTCCATACTCTTACCAGCATGCATTATGGCCTATCACTTATTAAACCCATTGAAATAAATGTGCAACAATATCTCATTTTGGTTTTAATCTGTATTGCCAAATGACTTAAGACACAGACATTTTTAATGTGTTTATTAGCCATTTGTACATCAACTTTGTTAAACTGTCTATTTGAAGCTTTTGCCCATTTTTGATTAGGTCATTTGTTTCTTAATATTCAGTTGTAAAAATTTCTTGCAAATTATGAATTAAGGTCTTTAAGTAGTATTTCATAAATATTCTTCTTGGGTCTCTTTTGTTCTTTTTTCTGAAAATTACTATTTTTAAAATTTAGTTATTGAAGTCTATAGATATTTATCACATAAAACATGATACTTTGAAATATGTTCACATTGCAGAATGGCTAAATAAAGCTAGTTAACATATCTATTATATCACATACTTACCATATTTGGAGGATGAGATCATTTAAAATCTACTCTCAACTGTAGTCACTATTTTTGTGTGATTGATCTGGACTAATTTCTCCTACTAACTAAAATTTTGTATCATTTGACAAACATCTCCTCAATCTCACTCCCTTCCAACATCTAACTCATAGTAACCGCCATTTGACTCTCTGCTACTATTAGTCTATTTTAGATTTCACATATAAATGAGATCATGCACTATTTGTCTTTCTGTGCTTGACTTATTTCACTTAACATCATGTCCTCCAGGTTTATCCATGTTGTCACGAATGACAGGATTTCCTATTTTAAGTCTGAATAGTATTCCATTTTTTATGTATGATGCATTATTTTTTATTTATCATCCCTTAATGGATATTTAGGTTGATTCCTTAACTTGGGTATTGTTAGTAATGCTGCAATGAACATGGGAGTGCAAATATCGCTTCAAAAACTTCATTTTGTTTATTTTGTATTTATATGCAGAGGTAGAATTGGTGCATTTTATGGTAGCTCTAGTTTTAATATTTTGAGGAAATTCCATACTGTTTTTCATAATGACTTTAAGCTTTTCTCCATTTGAAACTGGCCCAATTTCCCCATGAAATTAATGTTTACTTTTTTTATAACCATAGAAATTGACCATCTGTGGAAGAAAGTTAAATATTAAATTTTAACTCAATTTGAACTTGAACACAAGGAATGGTTATGTGCCAGTAAATAGCCCCTGGGCATCTGCCCAGGAGCTAATAACCTATGCTGATTGTTCTCATAAGGTACATTTTCTGCCTTAAGGCAAATAAACAACAGAATCTGGAGAATCGGCTAATCTTCCTGTGTTCCCTGAGTCCAGTGAAGGGCCCTCGTTCCTGGGCCTCGGGCCAAGAAAGGAATACTACAAAAGGGCTAGAGTCCCAGACCTTGCAGAAGCTTTATGAGACCTCTCCTCATCTATGCACAGAGGAGTGGACAACTCTGAATCCCAGGCTGTTGCTTCCTGGTCTGGTGATGAATACTTCATAGCCTGGTGAGCCTAAATATATATATTTATATATTTTCTTCTCCCCTTCCCATTGCAATTCACTTATTATAACATTTGCTTATTATATCTGCATTTCAATTTATGTAGGATAAAGGTTGTTTACCCTTAAAGGTATTGTATGTATGTGTTTTCTTTTCCCTTCATGCATTTCCCGCACAGAACACCATCCTAGTCTTAAAGCTTGAAACTTACATTTGTCTTATGAGTTTCTTTCACAGACAACTGATCCTGAGGCCTCCGAAGTAGTGTCAAGATACTGAAACTCCTTAATTTCTGTTTTCCTAACTGACCACCTGCTTCCTGTTGACCAACTGCTTTTCCTTACCCTTCCCTAATTTTCGTTTTCCTTCATATAGCTACATTTCTTCCTATTTAAACTCCCAATTTTAGTTGGTTGGGGAATGGATTTGAGTCTTATCTCTCATATCCTCTGCTGCAGCACCTGAATAAAGCCTTCTTCCCTAGCAACACTAACCTCAGTGATCAGCTTTCCGTGTGGTGAGCAATGGGACCTAGATCAACCATCTGGGATTTCAGTAAAATATTGAGCATAATGACAGCTGTGAGCTTGTCATATACAGCCTTTTTTATGTTGAAATACATTTTTCTATACATAAATTGCAAAGGATATTTATTACGACAGGATATGGAATTTTGTCAAATGCTTTTACTGCATCTATTAAGATAATCACATGGTTTTTATCCTACATTATTTAATGTAGTGTATGACATTTATTATTATTATTATTACTATTATTTAGAGACAGGATCTCACTCAGTCACCCAGGCTGGTGTTCAGTGATGCAGTGATAGTTCCCTGTAGCCTCAAATTCCTGGGCTCAAGTGAGTCTCCCTTCTTGGCCCCATGAGTATCTAGGACTTAAAAGGTGCAATCCCATTACTGGGTATATATCCAAAGGATTATAAATCGTTCTACTATAAGGACACATGCACACGAATGTTCATTGCAGCACAGTTTATAATAGCAAAGACCTGGAACCAACCCAAATGCCCATCGATGATAGACTGGACAGGGAAAATGTGGCACATACACACCATGGAATATTATGCAGCCTTCAAAAACGATGAGTTCACATCCTTTGTAGGGACATGGATGAACCTGGAAACCATCATTCTGACACAAGAACACAAAATCAAACACCGCATGTTCTCACTCATAGGCGGGTGTTGAACAATGAGAACACATGGACACAGGGAGGGGAGCACTATACACTGGGGTCTGTTGGGGGGAAATAGGGGAGGGACAGTGGGAGGTGGGGCATTGGGGAGAGATAGCATGGGGAGAAATGCCACATATAGGTGAAGGGGAGGAAGGCAGCAAATCACACTGCCACGTATGCACCCATGCAACAATCTTGCATGTTCTTCACATGTACCCCAAAACCTAAAATGCAATAAAAAAAATAATAATAATAATAATAAAGGTGTATGCCACCACACCCAGATACTTTATTTCTTTAGAAATGAGATCTCACTTTGCTTCTTAGGCTGGTCTCAAATTACTGGCCTCAAACATTTCTCCCATTTTGGCCTCCCACAGTGTTGGGATTACTGATATGAGCTACTGCACCTGGCCTCACATTTATTAGTATGAATTATATTTCAGGCAATTAGTAGATCTCCATTTATTTGAGGTCATTTGCTGGAAATTTATTTTCTTTAGGTGGTGTCCTGTTTCCCTGATTTTTTGTTATTGACGTAGCATGGACTGGGTGTGGATCCTGTTTAGTATGTGGATATCTAATAGTCCCTGCACTTTGATTGAACAGACTATGGTTTCCTCAGTAATCTCTCTAGAAAACAGTAAAGAAAAAAAAAATCAGTCTAACCAAAACTGGAAGAATTTATTTATAGATTTTTAAGTGGTTGAATTGATCTATATGTTTATTCTTATGCCAGTACCATAGTGTCTTTACTTATTGCTGCTTTGTAGTATGTTTTTGAAATTAGAAAGTGTGAGTTCTCCCAACTGGTTTTCCTTTTCTAATTTTTGTGGCTATTCTGGGCCAATTGAATCTTTATATAAAATGTATACTTATCATCTCAATTTCAGAAAAATCAGCAGAGATTTTTATAGGGAGTGCATTGATTTTTGAGATTAATTTTAAAACTACCACCATTTTAGCAATATTTTGTTTTCCACTCCATAAACAAGGAAGATCTTTTCATTTATTTAGATCTTAACTACTTTTAATAATATTTTGTTCATTTCAACGTACAAGTCCTGCACGTATTTTGTTAAATTAATTTCTAATGGTTCTGTTCTTTCTGATGTTGTTTTAAATGAATTTTTTTATTCTCATTTTGAATTGTTTATTTTTAGAAAAACAATTAATTTTTGTATATTAATCACGTCTTGCAACTTGGTAGAACACATTTATTTATTAGTTCTAATAGTTTCTAAATTTTATTTCTTAGAATTTTCTTTGTATAAAATCATTTTATCTGCAAACAGAGATAGGTTTATCGGTTCATTTCCTATCTGGATACTTAAAAATGTTTTTTCCTTGCCTCATTGTCATAGCTATAACCTGCTCAATAGTGTTGAACAATGAGAAAAAACATTTTAATCTTGTTCTTGATATTAGGAAAAAACTCGAGTTCTTTTAAAATTCATTATGATGCTAGTTATGAGTTTATTACAGATGTTCTTTATCAGGTTGAAGAAGTTCACTTCCATTAAAAATTTAAAGGTTTTTAATAATGAATGGGTGAATAACTTTGTCATAATTTTTCTTCTTGATATGGTCAAGTGTTTATTTGTTCGTTATTATATCAAATGTTATATTACACAAAATTGAAGTGAATCTCACTTCATGACATACAAACTATTTGCATTTTTCAATTATCCTATAATTTATTTTTTTAACTTTCATTTAAGTTCAGAGGTGCATGTGTAGGTATATTATATAGGTAAATTGTTTTGGGAGTTTGATATACAGATTATTTTCTTACCTAGGTAAAAGCACAGTACCTAATAGTTTGTTTTCTTTTTTCAATCTCCACCCTCCTCTCATCCTTCTATTCACAAATAGCCCTGGCGTCTGTTGTTCCCTTCTCTATATTCATATGTACTAAGTGTTTAGTTCCCACCTATAAGTGAAAACATGCAGTTTTTGGGTTTCTGTTCCTGTGTTAGTATGCTTAGGATAATCTTCTCCAGCTCCATCCATGTTGTTGCAACAGACATGATCTCATTCTTTTTTATGGTTGTTTAGTATTCCATTGCATATATCTTTCATATTTTTAATAAATCCAGTTTATCATTGATGAACATTTAGGTTAATTCCATGTCTTTGTTACTATCAATTAATGCCAAGATTAATATATGTATGTATGCATCATTATAGTAGAATGATTTATATTCCACTGGGTATATAAAATCAATAATGGGATTACTGGGTCAAATGATAGTTCTGTTTTAAGTTTTTCAGGAAATTGACAACTGTTTTCTACAGTCACTGAACTGCTTTACATCCCACCAGCTATATATAAGCATTCCCTTTTCTCTACATCTTCACCAGCATCTGTTATTTTTTGACTTTTTAATAATGGCCATACTGACTTGTGTGAGATGGTACCTCATTGTGGTTGTGACTTGCATTTCTCTAACAAATAGTGATGTTCAGCATTTTTTGTGTGCTTCTTGGCTGCATGTATGTTTTCTTTGAAAAGTGTCCGTTAATGTTCTTTGCTCATTTTTAGTGAGGTTATGTCTTTTTTGTTATTTGTTAAAGTTTCTTATAGATCCTGGATATTAGACCATCATCAGACACATAGTTTGCAAATATTTTCTCCCATTTGGTAGGTTATCTCTTTACTCTGTTGATAGTGTCTTTCATAGTATAGAGGCTCTTAATTTAATTAAGTCCCACTTGTCAGTTTATGTTTCTGTTGCAATTGCTTTTGCCATCTTTATTATGAAAGCTTTACTGAGTCCTATGAACAAGATGGTATTTCTTAAGTTATATTCCAAAGGTTTTATAGTTTTAGGTTTTACATTTAAGTCTTCGATTCATCTTGAGTTGATTTTTGTATATGGCACAAGGAATGAGTCCAGTTTCAATCTTCTACTTATGGCTAGCCAGTTATTGCATCACCATTTATTAAATGGGAGTGCTTTTCCCATTGCTATTTTCTTGCCAAATTTGTTGAAGATCAGGTGATTGTAGATATGCAGATTTCTAGGGTCTCTATTCTGTTCAGTTTTTCTGTGTGTCTATTTTTCAACAAGTAACACACTTTGCTGGTCACTGTAGCTTTGTATTATAGTTTGAAGCTGGGTAATGTGATTTCTCCAACTTTGTTCATATTTCTTAGGATTACTTTGGCTACTCCAGCTCTTTTTAGTTCCATATAAATTTTATGATAGTTTTTCTAATTTTGTAAAGAATGTCATTGGCAGTTTGATAAGGAATAGCACTGAATGCATAAATTGCTTTGGGCAGTATGACTATTTCAACAATATTGAGTCTTCCTGTCCAGGAGCATTAAATGTTTTCCATTTATCTGTGTCTTCTCTGACTTTGAGCAGAGTTTTGTAATTCTCATTGTAGATTTTCACCTTCCTACTTAGCTGTACTCCTTGGTATTTTATTATTTTTTCTGGCTATTGTGAATGGCATAGTGTTCTTGATTAGACTCTCACCTTAGTTGTTGCTGTATAGAAATGCTCCTAATTTCTGCACATCAATTTTGTATCCAGGTAATTTTCTAAGGTTGTTTATCAGACTTAGGAGCTCTTGGGAAGAGACTATAAAATTTTCTAGGTATAGAATCATATTAAGTACAAAGAGATAGTTTGACTTCCTCTCTTGCTATATGGATATCTTTTATTACTTTTTCTTACCTGGCATGGAACATCCAGTCCAATCCTACATTGAGTAAAAGTGGTGAGAGTGGGCATTTTTGTCTTGTTCCAATTCTCAGGGGAATGTTCCCAGCATTTGCCCATTCAGTATGCTGATGACTGTATTTGCCATAGAAAGCTTTTTTGTTGTTATGCTTCCTCCACGCCTTGCTTGTTGAGGATTTTAAGATGAACAGATGTTGGATTTTATCAAAAGCCTTTTCTGCATCTATTGAGATAATTGTGTCAGTTTTGTTTTTTGTTCCTTTTATGTGATGAGTCACATTTATTGATTTTCACATGTTGAACCAATCTTTCACCCTAGAGATAAAGCCTACTTGATAATGATAGATTAGCTGTTTGATGCATTGCTAAATTTGGTTTGCTAGTACTTTGTTGAGGATATTTCCATATATGTTTATCAATTATATTAGTCTAAAGTTTTCTTTTTTGTTGTGTCTCTACCAGGTTTTCATATCAGAGTGATGCTGGCCTCCTAGAATGTGTTAGGTAGGAGTCCCTTCTCCTCAATATTTTAGATTAGTGTCAGTAGAAATGGTATCAGCCTTTCTTTATGCTGGTAGAAATTAAGCTGTGAATCCATCTGGTCCTCAGCTTCTTTTGGTTTGTAGGGTTTCTATTATAGATTCAATTTTGGAACTTATTATTGGTCTATTCAGAGATTCAATATTTTTATAGTTCAATATAGAGATGTTGTATGTATCTAGGAATTTTTTTTTCAACTGTTCTAGCTTGGTGTGTAGAGGGGTTCAAAGCAATTTCTGAGTGTTTTTTGTATTTCTAGGGATTTGTGGTAACAACCCCTTTGTCATTTCCGATTTTATTTATTTAAATCTTCTCTTTTTTATTAGTCTAGTCAGTGGTCTATCAATTTTATTGTTTTGAAAAAATCAACACCTAGATTTGTTGATTTTTGTATGGTTTCTTGTGTCTCAGTTTCCTTCAGTTCGGCCCTTACTTTGGTTATTTCTTGTCTTCTGCTACCTTTGGAGTTGATTTGCTCTGGTTTTTCTAGTTCTTCTGGCTGCGATGTTAAGTTGTTAATTTGAGATCTTTTAACTTTGTGATATGTGCATTTAGCAATATAAAATTCCCTCTTAACACTACTTTATCTAGGTACCAGAGATTCTGGTATGTTGAAACTTGGTTCTCATTAGTAACAAAGAATTTATTTTTGCATTAATTTCAATATTTACCAAAAAGTAATTTAGGAGCATGTTGTTTAATTTCCATGTAATTGTACAGTTTTGAACAATGTTCTTAGTATTGATTTGTATTTTTATTGTGCTGTGGTCTGAGTATGGTTGGTATAATTTTTGTTTTTTATAATTTGTTGAGAATTGTTTTATGACTGATTTTGTGCTCCATTTTAGAGTACGTGCTAGAGTATAATGTATATTCTGTTGTTTTGGGATGGAGAGTTCTGTAGATGTCTAATAGGTCTATTTGGCCAAGTGTTGAGTTCAGGTCCCAAATATCTTTGTTATTTTTCTGCCGCAATGATCTGTCTAATATAGTCTCTTTAGTGCTAAAGTTGCCACTGTTATTGTGTGGCAATCTAAGTCTCCTTATAGGTTTCTAAGTACTAATTATGTAAATTGGTGTGCTCCTGTTTTGGGTGCATATATTCTTCAGATATTAATATCTTCTTGTTGAATTAAATTCTTTACAATTATGTAATGCCTTTCTTTGCCATTTTTGATGTTTGTTGGTTTAAAATCTGTTTTGTCTGAAATTAGAATAGCAATCCTTGCTTTTTTCTGTTTTCTGTTTATTTGCTGGGCTTTTCTGCATCCATTGTCTTTGAACCTATGGGTGTAATTGCATGTGAGAGAGGTTCTGAAGACAGGATACCATTGGGTCTTCCTTTCTTTATGCAACTTGCCACTTTGTTCCTTTTATTTGGGGCATTTAGCCCATTCACATTCAAGGTTAATCTTGATATGTACAGATTTGATTTAGTCATCCTGTTCCTAGCTGGCTAATATGCAGAGCTGATTGTGTACTTGCTTTATACATCAATGATTTATGTACTTAAGTATGTTGTTCTGGTAGCTGGTAATGGTCTTTCCTTTCCATATTTAGCACTCACTTAAGGACTTTTTGTAAAGCAGAAATAGTGGTAATAAATTTCATTAGCATTTATTTTTCTGAAAATAATCTTATTTCTCCTTCGTGTATTAAGCTTATTTTGGCAGGAATAAAATTCATGGTTAGAATTTATGTCCTTTATGAATAATGTATATGGGCCACCACTGTCTTCTGGCTTGCAGTGTTTCTGCTGAAAGGTCCACTATTAACCTGATGGGATACCATTTTTAGGTGACCTGCTCCTACTCTTTTGCTGCCTTTGTCATTTTTTCTTTATTTCAACCTTGAAGAATCTGATAACAATGTGTCTTAGGGATAGTTGCCTTGTATAGTATCTTGCAGGGGGTCTCTGCACTTCTTGAATTTTAATATTGGCCTCTCTAGCAGAATTGGAGAAATTTTTATTGATATTTTCAAATATGTTTTCCAAGTTACTTGTTTTTGCTTCTTGTTTCAGGGATGTAAATGAGTCATAAATTTTGTCTCTTTACATAATCCTGTATTTCTCAGAAATTTTGTTCAATCTTCTTTATTCTTTTCTCTTTAATTTTATCTGAGTGTTTTCAAAGATCTGGCCTTCATGCTCTGAGATTTGTCCCTCGGGTTGATTGATTCTACACTTAATATTTTAGATTGTATTATGAAATTTTTGAAATGAGTTTTTCAACTATTAGGTCAGTTTAGTTGAGTTCATTGTTTTATCATGTTCTTAGATTCCTTAGATTGGGTTTCAAATTTTCCCAAATCTCAGTGATCTTCATTCCTATCCATTCTCTGAATTCTGTCATTTTGTAACCAGGGAGGGAGCAGGGCATCCCAAAGATGCTCCAAGTTCCCCAATCTGAGGTCCTTGGCCTCTCTTACCCCCAAAATGGGGAAAACGGCCCCAAAGGCATGGTGAGCTTACCTTTCAAATAAATATAGTGGACTCAAAGAGTTTTGCAGAAAAGCGATTTGTTAGGCAGAGAGAGAGAAAGAGAGAGAAAGAGAGAGAGAGAGAGAGAGAGAGAGATCCCACGCTGTTGTGGGAGGGGACTCTGGAGGGGATATCCATATAGGTAAGTAGCAGCGGAGTTTTAACCCTGGAGTTATTCCCTCCTCATTCATGTTCTCATCCAATGAGAGGAGTTCTTTCAAACTTCCTCTGGAGTGATTGATCTTTGACTCTGATACCAGATTGGCTGCTTGATATGCAATAGAGCCCCCTCCTCCCAGAGCTTTCCGGGGTGTTTTGGACAAAGAAGCCCACCTGGATTCCTCTACCTAGCCTGCTCCCTGGAAACCCAAACAAAGAACTCTGTGTTCCCAGATGGGGGCGTAGATGGAGGTGTGGCTCTGGGAAAGTCCTGCCTTTGAAACAATGCCCCTCATGGACCCAGGAAGAGAAGATTTTTTTCCCTTAACACAGTCCCTTAATTTCAGCCATTTCAGCCTGTTTAAGAAACTTCCTGAGGGACTAGTGGGTTTGTTTGGAGAAAATAGGACACTGTCTTTTTGAGTTACCAGAGATCATGTGCTCATTCTTTCTTATCATTGTAGACTGTTGTTCCTCCAGTCTTTGAAGTTGTCTTCCTTTGGATGGGGTTTTTGCTTTTATCTTCTTTGATGCCTTTGGGGGCGTGATTGTGGTATAAAGTAGGTTCAATTAACTAGTTTCAGATCTAGAAGATTTTAAGGGGATAAGTCAACTCAGCATTCTTAGGCTCTGTGTGCTAATTCTGAGGGGCTGATATATGGCTCCTTGCTTTGTTCTGTGGCCCCTCAAGTTTAAAAACCTGCTGTGCTGGAGGGTCCAATGTGTTCCCAGTCCACTAGCTACAACACTTTGATTGGCAGTGCTGGCCAAAGCATTTTGTTGGCATAGTGGCAGTGGGATCCATGCTTGCTTGTGTGTGCCAGCAGTGTGGCAGAGTACACATGCATGGGCTGGTGTGGCATACTGGAGAGAGTGGGGCTGCAGCATTCCTGCTTGTACCTATGCCAGTGGCCTCTAATCTTTTTATATGTTGTTGGATTGGTTTGCTTATATCTTCTTGAAGATTACTGCATATATATTGATAAGAAATATTGGTATGTAGCTGTTTTTTTCTTCTCGAGATGACATTGTCTATTTTTTCATCAGGCCATATATAATTGGATTAAATTTTTTTTCTCCTTTATTATCTTGTAAATGTTTTATTATCTTGTAAATGCAAATTTAAGATTGGTGTTATTTAAGCTTTTGGTAAAATTATACATTTTTTAAAATATATATTTTATTGCATTTTAGGTTTTGAGGTACATGTAAAGAACCTGCAAGATTGTTTCATAGGTACATACATGGCAATGTGGTTTACTGCCTTCCTCCCCATCAGCTATATCTGGCATTTCTCCCCATGTTATCCCTCCCCAACTGCCCACCCAGGAGTTGGTAAAATTAGATATTAAGGGAACCTCCTCCTTGACTCTTATTTATGGGAAGTTTTAAAATTGCCATTATAAAAGCTTTATTGTTACAGGTTGATTTCTATTTTCTGTTTCTTCCTATGTGGGTTTTAGAAGTTTTGTATTTGTGGTAACCTATTTCATCTAAGGTGTCTAATTTGCTTTCATACAGTTGTTCATGTTATTTCTTATAATCCTTTTCATTTCTGTAATGTCAGTAAAAATACTCCTCTTTTATTCTAAATTTAACACATTTGAGTCATCTCTATTTTCATTTTTGTAAGTCTAGCCATAGTTGCCAATTGATTAATGTTTTCAAATAAGCAAATTTTGGTTGTATTGATTTGTGTCTATTTTTTTTCTAGTCTTTATTTTATTTATTTCTATTCCCATGCTTATTATTCACTACCTTTTGCTTTATTTTTATAACTTCTATTATCTAAAAATAAAAAGAAACATAGGTGAAATAATCAATGGAAATGTCAAACTGGAAAAGTTATAATTTTTGTATCACAAACAATATGTAATATCCCTGGTATAGACAGAGCTTATACAAATTAAGAAAATAACAACATTTAAAAAGTCAGACCTGTAAATTGTGCAAGGAGAGAATTATAAATGCATACATAATACATAGAAATAAACACAAATATTCCTTAATCACATGAAAACATAATATTTTTTCAAAAGAAGAAAAATGCTACCTTAAGGCATTATTTTTATTCTACCACAACAATTCAGTGTTTTGATGACATGAAACAATAATATGATTAATACATTAGCAAGGCTTGGTATGATGGCTCATGTGCCTCCCAACACTTTGGGAGGCAGAGGCAGGAGGATAACTTAAGCTGGGCAATTTGAGACTATCCTGGGCAACATAGGGAGACCCTGTCTCTACAAAATACATACATATATGTATATATATATAACAACCAGGCAATGTGGTGCACATGTGTGGTCCCAGTGTCTCTGGAGGCAGGACAATCACTTGAGCCTGGAAAGTCTAGACTGCAGTGAGCCATGTTCACCCAAGTGCACTTCATTTTGGGCAATAGAATGAGACTTTGTCTCAACAACAACAAAAAAAGGTAAAGAAATTATCAAGAGACCTTAATAGACATTTTTCAAAAGAATACATACAAATCATTAACAGATAATAAAATACCCAATGTTACTACAAATTAAGGAATTACAGATTAAAATCAAAATGTAATTTTTTACCGGTTAGAATAACTACAATTAAAAAAAGGTATTGGTGAGAATGTGTAAGAAATTTAACAGTTGGACACTGTTGGTGACAATATAAATTAGCATATCCATTATGGGAAAGAGTATGAAGGTTTTTCATTAAACTAAAAGTAGAATTACCATATGATCCACAATCCCATGCCTGAGTATTTACCTGAATGATTTGAAATCAGTATGTCATAGAGATATTGTGTTCCCTTGTTTTTGCAGCACTAGTCACAGTACCTAAGATATAGTACCATCCTAAGTGTTCAACAACGATTGGATAAAGAAAATGTAAAATATACACACGATAGAATACCATTCAGCCTTAAACAAGAAATAAAATCTTTTTTTTCTTTTCTTGAGACAATGTTTCGCTCTTGTTGCCCAGGCTGGAGTGCAATGGCATGATCTTGGCTCACTGCAACCTCTGCTTCCCCCATTCAAGTGATTCTCCTGCCTCAGCCTCTCAAGTAGCTGAGATTACAGGCACCCACCACCACACCTGGCTAATTTTGTATTTTTAGTAGAGACAGGGTTTAGCCATGTTGGTCAGGCTGGTCTCAAACTCCTGTCCTCAGGTGATCCACACACCTCAGCCTCCCAAAGTGCTGGGATTACAGGCATGAGCCACCGCACTCATGTCTGTAATCCCAGAATTAGAATTAGAGCGCATTATGCTAAGCAAAATGTGCCAAATACCGAATGATAAATATCATATGTTCTCACTTATATGTATAGCCTAAAATAAACTCATTGAGGAAGAACATAGAATGGTGATTACCGAAGGCCAGGAGGTCAGGAATGAACAGATAATAATCAAAGAGTGCAAAGTCTCAGTTAAATATGAAGAATGCTTATTTTTTGATCAATAGAATAATGTGCTTAATATAGCTAATAATTGAGTACTATACATTTCAGTTATCACTAAAAGAGTAAATGTTTAACATTCTCATTACAAAAAATATAAAAAATGGTTACATATATACTAATTACTTCACATTGTATTAAAAATTATAGTAACACTTCATACTTTATAAATATATACAACTGTAATTTGTCAACATACAATATATATTTTTAAATAGACAAGAAAATGTTTTAAAACTGGTATTGGGACTACAGATTCTCTAAAGGGGAAAATATCTGAGCCTTTAATTGTAGCATAAAAACAAACAGAAAACAAAACAAATAAGAAATCAGTGACAAGCAAAAAGATTACAGACCTAAATGTTAAAAGCAAAACTTTAAAATATTTTAAGAACATTTTAGTAAGCATTCTGTTGAATTGGTTTAAGTCAAAATTTCCTGACATAAAGAATGTATAAGCATAAGGGAAAAGACTGATAATTGTACTGTTGTACTGACAAATTTGAGTATTTTAAAAAGTTTGCATAACGACACTATTTCCATAATTTAACAATAAACCAACAACACTTAGGGAATGTAGTGCTTATACACATGAAGTGATTAGTTTTTGGAACGTATAAACAATTTCTATAAATCAATATATATATATTTTTTTGAGACAGAGTCTCACTTTGTCGCCAGGCGCCAGGCTAGAGTGCAGTGGTGTGATCTTGGCTCACTGCAACCTCTGCCTCCCGAGTTCAAGCAATTCTCCTGCCTCAGCCTCCCAAGCAGCTGGGACTACAGGTGCGTGCCACCACACCCATCTAATTTTTGTATTTTTTAGTAGAGACGGGGTTTCACCATGTTGGCCAGGATGGTCTTGATCTCTTGAACTCATGATCCGCCAACCTCAGACTCCCAAAGTGCTGGGATTACAGGCGTGAGCCACCGCGTCTGGCCCAAATCAATGTATTTTAAAAAATGAAAGATAAGCAAAGGATATAGAGACTCAGTTTACACAAGTCACTTACATGACTGAGAAACATGGATGAATTCTCAACCTCAGTGATAATCAGGTAAACTCAAAATCACACTGTTACCATGTCTTGTTTATTATGAACGTAGCAAAACAAAGTTTGACAGTACAAAATGTTAGCAGCAGTGTAGAGTCCTGGGTGCTCTCAGACACATATGGTAGGGATATAAAGAGATATAACTATTTTAGGGAAAAATTTGGCATAATTTCGTAAAGTTGAAGTTGATTATACCCACTGAGCCTCCTGTCAGGTCTGTCTACATCTAACCTCCAGCAATATGTCAATTACAGTTAAAATGTTCCTACTGATACTAAATCCAGTTGTGGGCTTCTGCTCCTAAACTTCCATCCAGTAAGCTGTCTGTCTCTCCAGTGTTCTGGGTAGCAGTTTGTCTTATGACCTCAGTTCTCTAATAGATCAAAGATTTGTTGATTTTGAATGTTTTTTTCTTATTGTGAAGAAACTTATTACAATATTTGTTCAATTCTTCCCTCACTTTCTTTGTGCTATTTTTGTCATATATTTTAGTTTTGAATATGCTAATAACAAAATTGTTTCTATTTTTGTGTTAGTTATCTTTTAGAACAATTAAAATTAAGATAACCCATTTAATTTTACTTTTATTTAATCTATTCACTGTGTTCTTCATTAATTTGTACAGAATCAAGTCTCTGACCTTTCTTATATCTGTCCTTCCTGATTTTTTTACCATTTCTAGTAGACTAGAGCTGGTACTGTAACTGGAAAGGGATCCCAATCCAGACCCCAAGAGAGGTCTCTTGGATTTCACACAAAAAAGAATTTGTGGCAAGTCCATAAACCGAAGTGAAAACAAGTTCATTAAGAAAGTAAATGAATAAAAGAATGGCTTATCAAGAAACAACCATAAAAATGGTTGCCCATTTTTATAGCCATTTTTTTATTCATGAATTTTCCAGGAAAGGGGTGGGCAATTCCCGGAGCTGAGGGTTCTTCCCCCTTTAAGACCATATAGGGTAACTTCCTGACATTGCCATGGCATTTATAAATAATCATGGCACTGATGAGAATGTAGCAGTGAGGACAACCAGAGGTCATTCTCATCTCCATCTTGGTTTTGCTGGGTTTTAGCCAGCTTCTTTCCTGCAACCTGTTTTATCAGCAAGGTTTTTATGACCTGTATCTTGTGCCAACCTCCTATCTAATTCTGTGACTTAGAATGCCTAACCATCTGGGAATGCAGCCCACTATACCTCAGCCTTATTTTGCCCAACCTCTATTTAAGATGGAGTTGCTCTGGTTCAAACACCTCTGACATTTCCCTCATCTCTTTTATAAGACATCTCTTAATCTTAAGGGTTGTAGAGGAGCAAAGATCCATCTTCTGTAACTTCTTCAGCCTGAATAGGGTGATGTTATTCCTGCTTAGCTATTAGAGTCTCTTGTATTACAGGTAGATTCGAGCCCAGTCAGGAAGTATCAGTGTGGTGAAGGTCATTCATAACTATGAATTCCTACAAAAGGTGATATTTTAATAAGTGTTCAATTTAAGAAAATACTGAATAAGCTTATTATGCATTCCTACACAAAGAGTACAATCACAAATATA
The DNA here is from genome assembly GCF_030222135.1 of Aotus nancymaae. Taxonomy (NCBI): domain Eukaryota; kingdom Metazoa; phylum Chordata; class Mammalia; order Primates; family Aotidae; genus Aotus; species Aotus nancymaae. The sequence goes on along the minus strand of NW_026988415.1, from coordinate 56,167,644 downwards.
TTCCACTAAAGTAAAGTAAAATAAGCAAAATTATCCCAAGTAAACTTAAATTAGAAGGCTTTCCATGAACTGGGCAACTGTTGGAACCAAGCTGACATGAGGTCACTAGCTGTTCAAATATATGCCCAGAATTAGAATATCGATCCAGATTTTTACATTACCCATCTCTCTTGTTTGTTCTGAGCAGCAGCCAGAGATCATTGGTTGGGTTACAAGAATAAGCAAAGTCTGTCTAAAATGCAGGAAAAAAAACCCACAAAAACCTCTGATGAGACTAGAATCTAATAACAAGTGTACTACAGTTCTTGAAACATAGTTTATTTCTCCAGTCTCCCATTTTCACTAAAAAGAAATCATAGTAAGACTGACTTGCTTTATTATACTTGGCTTGATTATTTGTATAAAGTGGAGCAAGAATAATTATTTTTCACATAGGCTTTTTGAATTGGTTTTGATTGAACTCTGTTCCAGTAGGAATCTCATACAAGACTGTTTTCTTTTAAAGCTGAGCCCAGCCATGGAGTTTTATGATCAAATACCTATGAGTTGGGTAAATTCCTCTCCTATTGAGATCTCAAGACAACCTGGGGCTCCTGGGCCTGTAAGAAAGTGACATTCTTTACTTATCTCATGTCAAGAACCCTGTACAGGAACTCTGTAGACAAGGTATGAGGCCAGTTTTCCTAAGGGGCTTCTATTGGCTCTACATGTAAAATTTGATTCCTTAAAAGAAAGCATGTTATTACAGTCAAAGTCTTGGTGAAATAAACAGTTTATCCAATTGTGTCCTTTTGCAAAATAAAACATTCTTATGGCGCTTATGCAAATAACTATATTGCCACAATTTAACATACTCACAAACATATTTCCAAATTTTAGAGAAATCAGGTAGAGAGAAACAAATATGCTCTAAATGTTGTTCACAGGAGTATACTTTACACAGTTATTAAGGCCATAAATAACTCAAAAGTTTCCCTGACTCTTTAAAACAAAACAAAGGATGGGCAATGTTTTTAAGCAAAGTCAAAAAATAATTACTTCCATCTTCTCTTAGTCTAGTTCATGCAGTTGACTCCTGTTCTTCTTGATATTCATGAACATTTCAGCTCACCATGAGAGTCCTGAAAGTTTTTCCTCTATTCTGGTGTTATAATCTCCAAAGCTATCAGAAACCTCCATTCAAGAGGGCCTGTTAAAGTCCTATAGTTGATTATAAAACCACCTTATAAAGAGGACTAAAGCAAAACAATTGTCTGTGGATTAAAAAAAATTCCTTAGGGAAGCCTCTATTAAAGCCACAGTTGACTGGGAATTTTGTTTACATCTGTGGCATACAACAATTTCACATAACAATTATAACTATTAATAGCATACACTAAGCCATATCACAATTTTTGGAGTTTCTCATAATTTTGGAACATATACCAATAACACTTTTATACAAATACAACCCAAAGAAAGCCAAACACCATTTCATATTTGACAATGCTTTCTGTATGATTTTTATACCAAATAAGCCAAAGGTCATTTTTGCATTAATGCACTATTAATGTTAAACTTTATCCTTGATACAACTTTACAGACATTTCTAACCAATTTTAATGTTTGACCATAAGGTAACATTCTCAAGCCTTTTGTAACATGTTGCAAGATTTTGTTAAAAAGCAGATCAGTGTTAAGAAAAACATGTGCTTTTATTCTTTTTCAATTGTTCAATAAATCTTGAATTTATAGGAAAACTGTATACCCCTTTAAGTTTAGCCAATATGTTCAGACATAGTGTTTATTTTACACAATTCCAACTTAAAACAATCATTTAAACCTCTAAACTTAAGCAAGAAATCCACACTCCCATGCCTTCTTATAATCTTTCACCAAAAATATATTCTATATTCCTTACATGCCTTACATGTAGAGCTGTTTCTTTGGTAGTCTCAAATATATGTTACACTGCTAACTCCTAGCAACTTTTACTCTTGGTGAAAAACCTGGTTAGTAGGTGATTGTAATTATGTCCTAGGTGTGGAGCTTAGGACATCAGAAAGAAGGGCAGATAATGGCTTACCTTTTCCAGCATAGCTAGGGCACATGACTCTCCACATGTCCCTATGCCTTTGCAAGAATCTATTGCTTCAAAGTAAGTAAAATGAACAATTGTCAAAAGTCAAAGAAGCAGTTTATGACTTTAAAGCATTTAGTAAACTTAATATCTGGCCTTCCTGATTTAGACCAAATATCTTGATTTTACCAAAAATCTTTAAAGCTGTTTTTATTTCTCAAAGATTATTTAAGTCATGTGAACTAAAAGGCATTGCACTTTTAAATTTTTTGATAAAATATGTGATTTAACACTATTTTAAAACAAATTAAAGTTTTTTTTTAATATCACACACACAACACATATAAATACAGACACAGAAGAAGAGCCAGTGCTTGTAAGATTTTTAATTTGTCAGATTCCTAATTGGATTATTGGTTTTAGGGTGTAATCTTTGGAGGAAAAGGGCCAGGAAAGCATGCAGTTTCTACAACCTAATAGTCAGGCACAACTGGAAGGCAAAACAGATCTCTAGAAATTAAGGGTCCTATAGTTATACCAGATTCTGGATCCCAAAAAGAGGGAATCAGACCATCTCCCGTGGGAGTCTTATCTCTCAATGTGGGATGGGTAGATTTCTATACTTTCCAGGTAGTCAAGAGCATGCTTCTCTGATCCAAACGTGGAAAGAGCTGAGTTTCACCCCATAACTGCCATTAACAATTCCCCAAACTGTATTTCCTACCTAGTTATTACACACCAAAGTTCTCTCATAATTTGAAGTAGTTTCTGAAACTCCCAAAAGTCAAAAAAGTCAGATAATGTAATGCAAAACAAAACAAAACTTTAGATTTTGAAAGAAATCTGTCCACTTCAAATTCCTAGGGTTTCATGAGGGAAACAAGTGTTTTGTTTTTCCCCAAAACTGGGTCTGTGGTGCCTCCTCTGTTTTCCCCAAGGAGTCCAAGTCTGTTAGAGCTTCAATATCTGGTTTTAATTAAGCTGACTTTTAAATATAGCACTGTTTATAAAAGTCCTTTTAAATTTTTTATTACCTGACTTTAGTCAGGCCAAATAGTATTTATTTCTGTGCTCAGAGAAAGGAAATTCAAGACACTCTGTGGAGGGGAGGAGAATCAACAAATGTTAAAGATCACACAGGTATCAAACCAGAAAGGACTCATTCTTTAAGCTGGGAACTGAACCCTGAACCCGGGATACCATGTTTGTGGTGGAGACCAAGAGAAAGTACTGCTACATGGTTACAAGGTCAAGCTCCCAAGGACATGACTGACCAGTTTGCTGGGCCATCTTAATCAGCAAGCTTACAGGTGTCCTAGGCCCACATTCCATCCTAAGGTACCAGTCTATATGACAAAACAATACAGAAAGACACACAAAGCACACCAGATTTGCTACAGCTTAAGACTAGCCTTGAAAATCCTTTTTCCCATTAATCAAAATTCTACACAGGAGAAAAACAGTGATTTTTACCATTTATTTAACCAGTTTGAACAGACAGAGAGAGAGAGGCCAGAAGTCTAACTAGTAAGAAATTCTTACCCTTTTATTAGCATGCCAGGCTCAGTGTTCCCTTTCCCTGAGTGGCCCTAGTGACCTGGCTTGTTATGTGCTTGCCTAACAGACTCCATCTTAGATGTGAGCCAGACAAACCCCATTTTAGCTTTTCCCTCCCCACCATTTCTCTTTTGGGTGCATAACGGGGTCACGTTGTACTCAGAACCTTGTAACCGTTGTAACCACATCCTGCTTGGCAAGTTCCCCTGCTATTGTGAATACCCCCCTTGGTGATTGTATGGATATACCCTTACCCGCAACCACTACCCCTTAATCAGCATTCTTCTGCTTCTGTAAAATTCCACTTTGCCACCCCCTTTCTCTAAGCAAGGTATAAAAAGGAATGAAGACCCTTCTTCGGGGCCAAGAAAATTTTGAGCATTAGCCGTCTCTCAGTCTCTGGCAATAAAGGACTCCTGATTCAAACTCAGGGAGTGTGGTGTTTTCCTTACAACTCGCTTGGTTACAACATTTGGAGGCCCCAGAGAGATTTACCACTGGGCGCGGACCGGACTTGCGTGCTCCCCTGGATTAAGAAGTGGGCTATAGGGGAGGCACACCCTGAGACATTCCAGGGCCCCGGAGGCCACCACTTTCCGGAGGACAGCAGATCAATTCACGGTACGCCCAACCAAATTATTCCTCCGAGTCCTTAGTCCTGCTCCGCAGAGAAGGTAAGACAGATCTGCCCAGGTTATTTCTGGAGGCGAACCCTGATAAGGGTCAATCTTCAAATGAGTCAATCAATTCTCTGGGATGCCGGGAATGACTCCTGTATTCTGACTGGCTTAATAAATTGCAAGCCTGTATCCTCAAAATTGTAAAAACTTCCATAGCCTCTAAGTGTATGTGTGAGTGCATGGGGACCTTGGAGGCTTGCCTCTGAGGATCCAGTTTGTGGCTCCACGGTGAAAGCTACGGAGTTCAAGTGTGCCCTAACCTGTGGTTCCGTGGTGACCTCATACAGCTTAAAGACAGCATGGGAGTAGGCCTGATCTGAGTCGGGGGTTTAAAATGACCTGTTTATGCCATGAGGTGCCTAAAGTCCCTGCAAGAGGTGCAGCCAGACAGACATCTGAGTGTTCCTATATGGTACCCACCCTTTTTGTCTGCCTCTGATACTGCCATAATTGTTTGTCTATTCCAGTGTCTGTTGTCCTGTTTATCTTTAACGTCTTAATTTGTATGTCCCGTAGTCCTTACTGCCTGAGACGACTGGGTGAGAACTTCTTCAAGGTCCTCAGTACAGACTTCCTATTACAGGAAGGCAAATCCCTCATTAGTCATTTGGGCTGGCCATCCCAGTCCTGTCTTTTCTGTCAAAAACAAATCAGGTGTTGTTACGGAGGAAATTGTACAAAACATCCACCTGTCTGGGATTTCTGGCATCATAAAGGTTGTTGGTGACTAGATTGTCATACCCCACACCCCAATGACTGGTCAGACTTCTCCTTAGACCAGCGGTGGATCCAAAATAGCCATCCTGTTGACCTCCTTGCCCACCTTTTTTGTCATCCCATAACTTTCCCCGTGCCCTTAAATAAGGCACTGTGCCGGGAGACCTACGCCCATATAGCCCTGCACCTTCTACACTCCTATTACATCCCTTCGTGGCAACTCTCCAATCTTCAGGAAGACTCAAGTAGCCCTTATCTTACTCATCCCCATCTTTTACCCCTAACAACTCTTTTCCCCATGTCCCAATAAGTCCAGCATCTCCAAGACTTGGCTCTGTCCTCCCTCATGACTCTAATACTCCAGGATGCTGGAGGACAGAGTCCCAGTTCTGTCATTAATTCTATTTAAATTTAGTCTCCTTCCTGTTTACTTTGTCTGTTAAGTTCTAACTCAGTAATGAGAACGTCTTCGTCTCAACCTTCCTCTCTCCTTCAATGTATGTTAAAGAATTTCTTCCTCAGGTTTTTTGGATGACTGCGGAGTTCGCCTTATAAAAGGTAGACTCTGGACTCTCTGTGAAGTGGAATGGCCAAACTCTGGAACTGGATGGCCCTTGATGGGGTCCTTGGATCCCCTGATGCTCCAGACTGTTTGGCGAGTCATTACTGGAACGCCTGGACACCCTGATCAATTTCCCTATATTGATCAATAGCTAGACTTAGTCCAGAACCCTCCCCCTTGGCTCCGATCTTGTGCCTCTCATAGTCCTTCATCCAAGGTCCTTCTGAGCCAGACTTCTCCTTTGCCACGACCCTCAGCCGCCTCTGCTCCTCCTGTTGTGCCCCCTTCTGAGGAGGAGGAAAACTCTTCACCTCTTGCCTCCACCCTATAATCCTCCCACTCCCATGAGATCCCCCTGTCTCCTTGTTCTCATCTCCTGTGGCCTCTCTGCCTATCACTTCCCAAGTATGGCCTCAGCAGGGGGAGGCTGCCGCACTCTTCCCCTTAAGGGAGGCACCATCCCCACCAGGTGGCGAGACTTCTGTCCTATTTTTGGTCTATGTTCCCTTTTCTACTTCTGACCTGTACAACTGGAAGGCTCAAAACCCACCTTCCTCTGAGAAACCTCAGGTCCTAACCTCGCTGGTTGAGTCCATACTCCAGACTCATCAACCCACCTGTGATGACTGTCAGCAGCTTCTCCTGACTCTTTTTACATCTGAAGAGAGGGACCGTATTCGAACGGAAGCCAGAACGTTTTTCTTCACTTCAGTCACTAGACCAGAGGAGGAGGCCTGAGACGAGGTTTTTCCTTCTACTTGGCCTGATTGGGACCCAAATACCTCAGAAGGGAGGAAAGATTTGGACGATTTCCACTGGTATCTCCTTGTGGGTATCAAAGGAGTCACTCAGAAACCCATAAATCTGTCTAAGACAACTTAAGTTGTCCAGGGGCCTGACGAGTCACCTGGAGCGTTTTTAAAATGCTTCCAGGAGGCCTATCAAATTTACACCCCGTTTGACCCAGTGGCTCCTGAAAATAGCTGTGCTATTACTTTGGCATTTGTGGCCCAGGCAGCTCCTGATATTCGTAAAAAGTTACAAAAATTTGAGGGATTTGCTGGAATGAATATTACGCAACTCCTAGAAATACCTCAAAAGGTTTTTGACAATCGAGACCATGAAAAACAGAAGCAGGCTGTTCTGGCAGCTAAAAAGGCTTCAGGAAGGCAGGCAAAAATCCTAGTTGTTGCACTCCAGGAAACTAAGCAAGAATCCTAAATGAAAAAGTTATAGTGGGGGGAAGCCTGATTCAAAAACTCAAGACTCCCATAAAAAGGGAAAGAGAACACCCCTACAAAAAAATCAATGTGCATATTGTAAACAAATCAGACACTGGAAAAAGGAATGCCCAGCGAAGCCAGAGAAAAAGGTTCTCATTTTTCCAAAAACAAGGGATCCTGAAGAAGATTGATGGAGCCAGGGTTCCCTTTCTCTTGGCCCCCAGGAGCCCATGGTTACTGCTACTGTGGTGGTCCAGCCTGTACACTTCCTAATTGACACTGGCGCAGAACACTCTGTACTGCAAGCACCCTTGGGTAGCGTCTCTAACAAAAAGGTTGCCATGCAAGGGGCTATCAGAACTATCCGGGAATACCCTGTCAGCCACTCATGAGAAGTAAATTTGGGTCAACCCACTTGTTTCTGGTAGTTCCAGAGTGCCCTTTCCCCCTCCTCGGACGAGACCTACTCCATAAACTACAGGCATCCATCTCTTTCTTGGCCCAACAAGCTCATCTCACGTTGGGGGCCACAACGTCTCCTATTGCTCAGTACCTACTAACTGCCCCCCTGTTGGAGGAGTATCTCTTAGTTTCATCCTCCCAACCACTGGAGGGTGAAGCTAACCCTCTCTTACTGAATCTGCAAACTCTTTTCCCCTGAGTCTGGGCAGAGTCAAATCCTCCAGGGCTAGCAAAACGCTACCCACCAGCCATTGTAGAACTCCTGGCCACGGCTCTACCAGTCCAGGTAAAACAATATCCTATGAGTCAGTGGGCTCAAGAGGGACTCAATCCCCATGTTTAACAGCTATTACAGGCCAGTATACTCACACCTTGCCAGTCCGCCTGGAATACTCCATTTTTGCCAATCCAGAAACCCGAAACAAAGGACTACTGGCCCATACAGGACCCGTGGGAAGTCAACAAGTGGACAGTCACAGTCCATCTGACTGTCCCTAATCTGTACACTCTCTTCAGTCTGCTCCCACCAGAACATACAGTGTACACTGTACTTGACTTAAGGGATGCTTTCTTCACCATCACTCTGGCCCCCCAAAGCCAGCCGATTTTTACTTTTGAATGGACAGATCCCAGTTCAGATGATACCACCCAACTCACCTGGACTCGGCTACCCCAGGGGTTTAAAAATTCCCCCACCCTTTTTGGAGAGGCCTTTCAACAAGACCTTATACCTTTTCAAGTCAGCCATCCTAACTGTACTCTACTCCAGCATGTAGATGACCTGTTACTGGCCACTGAAACTACCAACAGCTGTCTGCAGCATACTAGAGAGTTACTTCACCTACTTCAGGAGCTTGAATATTGGGTCTTGGCCAAGAAGGCCCAGCTTTGCCTCTCTAAGGTTTCCTACCTGGGGTACAAAATAAACGAGGGGAAAAGGGCATTCACCAGTGCTTGAAAGGAGGCCATCCTGCGAGTCCCCACTCTCACCACCAAAAGACAAGTACATGACTTTCTGGGGGCCACAGGGTACTGCTGTCTGTGGATACCGCATTCACAGAAATCGCCAAGCCTCTGTATGCAGCTACAGGTGGAAATGGCCTGCTGGTTTGGACTGACATGGTAGAACAGGCCTTTCAAAACCTAAAAAAGGCACTAACTGAGGCCCCTGCCCTAGCCCTTCCAAATATCTCAAAACCATTTCATATATTTGTTCATGAGAGTCAGGGAAAAGGGGTACTCACTCAAACCTTGGGGCCATGGAGATGCTCAGTGGCCTATCTGCCCAAAAAATTGGACCCTGTAGCCTCCGAGTGGCCAAATTGTCTACGAACCATGGCAACAACAGCAAGTCTGGTCCAGGAAGCTGATAAACTAACCCTGGGTCAAAATTTAACCCTCACAGCTCCTCATGCCATTGAAATGTTGCTGTGCAGTGCTTCTGGCAAATGGATGTCAAATGCTTGTATATTGCAGTACCAAAGTGTGCTGTTAGACCAGTCCCACCTAACTTTCTCCCTGACAAGGTATTTAAATCCAGACACTCTACTCCCTGATCCAGACTTAACTGTACCTGTCCATGACTGCCAAGAGGTGTTAGAGACTACAGAAACTGGCCGACCTGATCTTCAGGATGTTCCCTTGGAAAAGGCAGATGCCACCATATTTACGGATGGTAGCAGCTTCCTTGAGCAAGGAGTGTGAAAGGCTGGTGCAGCCGTCACCACAGAAATGGACACTCTATGGGCCCAGGCCCTGCCAGCCGGAACTTCTGCACAAAAGGCTGAATTAGTTGCCCTCACTCAGGCTCTCTGGTGGGGTAAGGACAAATGTATTAACATCTACACTGACAACCAGTATGCTGTTGCCACTGTACATGTTCATGGAGCCATTTATCAAGAGCGTGGACTACTCACCTCAGCCGGAAAGACCATCAAAAACAAAGAAATTCTAGCCCTGCTCGAGGCTGTTTGGCTCCCTCAACAGGTGGCTGTAATCCACTGCAAAAGACATCAAAAAGAAGATACAGCAGTTGCCCAAGGAAACAAAAAGGCAGATTCTGCTGCCTCAGAGGCAGCCCGGCTCCCAGTGACATCTTTAATCCTACTACCCACTGTATCTTTCCCACAGCCTGACTTACCTGACCACCCGGCATGCTCTCTAGAAGAAGAAAAACAAACATCAGATCTTCAGGCCAGTAAAAACCCAGATGGTTGGTGGATTCTCCCAGATTCCAGAATTTTCTTGCCCTGTGCCCTTGGAGAAGCCTTGGTTGGTCACCTCCACTCTGCCACCCACTTTGGAGGAATAAAACTAGCCCAGCTTTTGAGAAGCTGTTTCAAAATTCCTCACTTCCATGATGAGGTGTAACCAAGTGGCCTCCTGATGTACGGCTTGTGCACAGGTAAACGCCAAGCAAGATCTGAGGCCTGAACTGGTCTGCCATCTCCGAGGATGCAGCCCAGGAGAAAGATGGGAGATAGACTTCACAGAAGTAAAACCGTGCTGGGTGGGATATAAATATCTCCTGGTAATGGTAGACACTTTATCTGGATGGACTGAGGCATTTGCCACCAGAAACAAAACTGCCTCCACGGTAGTTAAATTATTACTCAATGAAATCATCCCTCAACATGGGGTGCCGTTTGCCATAGGATCTGATAATGGGCCAGCCTTCACCTCGTCCATAGCTCAATCAGTCAGCAAGGCTTTAAACATTCAATGGAATCTCCATTGTGCCTATCGACCCCAGAGCTCTGGGCAGGTAGAACGCATGAATTGCACCTTAAAAAGTGCTCTTACAAAATTAATCTTGGAGACTGGTGAAAGTTGGACAAACCTACTTCCTTTAGTCCTTCTTAGAGTTAGATGCACCCCTTAAAAGGCAGGGTTCTCTCCTTTTGAAATCATGTATGGAAGGGCCCCATCTATTTTGCCCAGACTAAAAGATACCCATCTAGCAGAAATATCCTAAGCTTATTACAGTATGTACAGTCTCTCCAACAGGTTCAAGACATCATCCAGCCACTTGTCCGGGGAGTGAACCCTAATCCAGTTCCTGACCAGACCGGGCCCTGCCACACTTTCCATCCTGGTGACCTGGTGTATGTCAAAAAGTTCCAAAAAGAAGGACGCACTCCTGCCTGGAAAGGACCTCACACCATCATCCTCACCATACCAACGGCCCTAAAGGTTGACAGCATTCCTGCTTGGATCCACCACTGCCGCATCAAAAAGCCTAGCAAAACCCAACAAGAAACATGGGTCCCCAAACCTGTGCCAGGCCCCTTAAAGTTACACCTGAGTCGACTGAAGTCCTCCGACTAATCCTTCTTGTTAATCTTTTTTATCTGTTTCCTCCAGCTATGTCCTCTACCCCTACCTACTCTTTTCTCCTCACTTCTTTTAAGTCTGGGCATGTGTTTGCAAATACCACCTGGGCTTGGAAGACAGGTATCTCCAATAAGGTCTCTCTGGTGGTCGATTTGTGTGCTCTGTTCCCAGGACCTGGCCCCAGCATTGCCACCCGCAACTCTGTTGTTATTCCCAGAGTGGGCACCATCAACCTTGCCACCCACTTTGGACATGCTCGAGGCCAAGCTGGATGTGGAGAATCTACAAACGCAGAAAAGAGACTTCAGTCTGTTGACTTTTACCTCTGTCCAGGAGATCACCCCGATACTAGCTGCCAGCAAGTTTACGAATTTTTCTGCCCTTACTGGACTTGTGTAACCTTGGCCACTTACTCTGGAGGACCAACCCAGTCCTCAACTCTCTCCATAGCTCGCAATTCCCTCCCCAAAACATGTACTGTAGGAACTTGCAATCCTCTTACCATAACTATTCATAACCCTAACTCAGCTCATTGGTACTTTGGTATGACATGGGGATTAAGACTCTATGTCACAGGGTTTGATCATGGGACTCTGTTCACCATCCAAAAGAGAGTTCTGGTCCCATGGAGCTCTCCTAAGCCAATTGGACCTTTAACTGATTTAGGCGACCCCATGTTCCACCAACACCCAGACAAAGTCAGCTCAATTGTCCCATTGCCAATTCCAGCTCCTCCATCTTGGCCTCAGCATCAATACCTCTAACCTGGCCTAATGTCCATTCTAAATGGAATGCATCAACTTCTTAATGTTACTCAGCCTAAACTGGCCCAGGATTGTTGGCTATGCCTAAAGGCCAAACCCCCATACTACATTGGACTGGGAGTTGAAGCCACTCTCAACATCAGTCCTCTTTCTTGTCAGGCACTCCCCTGTTCCCTTACGCTAGGGGACATTTCAGGAAATGCCTCCTGCCTAATTAGCACTGGGTATAATCTATCTGCTTCTCCTTTTCAGGCTACCTGTAACCAGTCTCTAGTTACTTCCTTAAATGCCTCAGTCTCCTACCAGGCACCCAACAATACTTGGTTGGCCTGCACCTCAGGCCTCACCCGCTGCATCAATGGAACTGAACCTGGGCCTGTCCTGTGCGTGTTGGTTCATGTGCTTCCCCAGGTCTACGTGTACAGTGGACCAGAAGGACATCTCATCGCTTCCCCTGGACTGCACTCCAGGTTCCGCCGAGCTGCTCCACTCTTTGTGCCTGTCCTGGTCAGCCTTAGTGTAGCTGGGTCAGTTGCTATTGGCACTGCAGCTCTGGTCAAAGGAGAGACTGGGCCAATGTCCCTATCTCAACAAGTAGATGCTGACTTAGGAAATCTCCAGTCATCCATAAACATGTTACATACCCAGGTGGACTCTCTGGCTGAAGTTGCTCTCCAAAACCGCCGAGGCCTAGATCTACTGTTCCTTTCCCAAGGGGGTTTATGTGCTACTTTGGGAGAAAGCTGCTGTTTTTATGCCAACCGGTCTGGGGTCATAAAAGATACTCTTCAAAGGGTTCAAGAAAATTTAGATAAATGCCAACAGGAACGGGAAAATAGCACCCCATGGTACAAAAACATGTTTAATTGGAGTCCATGGCTAACTACTTTATTAACAAGGTTAGCAGGACCTCTTCTCCTCCTGTTAGGCTTAATCTTTGGACCCTGTATATTAAATTGGCTCCTTAATTTCATAAGACAACACACAGCCTTGGTCAAATTCATGCACCTTAGAACCCAATACATCCCCTTAGTTGTAACTGAAGAGTCAGTACTTTGAATCCCCAAAAACACAAGTGGAGAACGTGCTGGCCTAACAGACTCCATCTTAGATGTGAGCCAGACAACCCCATTTTAGCCTTTCCCTCCCCACCATTTCTCTTTTGGGTGCACAGCGGGGTCATGCTGTACTCAGAACCTTGTAACCGTTGTAACCACATGATGCTTGGCAAGTTCTCCTGCTATTGTGAATACCCACCTTGGTGATTGTATGGAAATACCCTTACCTACAACCACTTCCCCTTAATCAGCATTCTTCTGCTTCTGTAAAATTCCACTTTGCCACCCTCTTTCTCTAAGCAAGGTATAAAAAGGAATCAAGCCCCTTCTTCGGGGCTGAGAGAATTTTGAGCATTAGCCATCTCTCAGTCGCCGGCAATAAAGGATGCCTGATTTAAACTCAGAGTGTGGTGCTTTCTTTACAACTTGCTCAGTTACAACAGTTGCACCATAGCTTTGGGGGACAAGCAGCAACACAAAGGAAAATTCTCATTTGCCATTCTGGCCAGAGTAAAATACATGTGACAAAACTTAGACATTAGCCACTCTGCTTAGCACTCAATATCAAACTGGTAAGGCTCAAAGTTGCCCCAGGTTGGGCCCCATCATTGTTAATTCAACCTCCTACCAGGAGTTTCAACATGGGATTTCTTGGCAATATGGTTGCCCTGAGTAATAGAAAAGATAAGAAAGGGAAAGGAGAGAAAGAGAGAGGCAGAAGATTGTCTGTAGCAGAATGGGGAAGGTGAGGTGCTCAGAGAGGCCAGAGAAAGACCCACCATTGCAGTGATGCTGAATCAAACGTTCAGCCAGCTGCTTGTGAGTCATGAAAGGATATTTTCTGACAGCCCTATCAGCCCTCAAGTTTCCTCTTTTGAGGAGAGAAAAAAATCTCCCCATGTCTGGTGATCCTGTACATGCCAAATCCTGTCACCTATACCTGTCAAGAAAGAGTGTAAGGCAGATTAATCCGAAGAGAATAGCAGTTAGCATCTCATAGTACCAAACTTGTTAGCTGAGAGGAACTTTACTGAGACAAACATCCAACCTCCTAAATCTTAGGAAGGACTCAAACCTTGGGCCTTGAATCCGTGTTTGGTTAAGCATCCTTGCCTTTTATTAAGATAGGCCTTTAACCCTCTCTGTCTTAGGACAGACTTTCACTCCCCTAAATTGGGCCTCTAACCCAATCCCATCCTCTACCCGGATACCCCACCACTTATCCAAAGTTGACCAATCAGTGCTTCAGTCTGTTTCTTTTGGGTTAAGGGAGTCTCCTCACTAAATTGTCTCTTCAGTGTTCAACAGAAAGTTGTTACCCAAAAGGGGTCCCAATCCATACCCCAAGAGAGGGTTATTGGATCTTGCACAAGAAAGAATTTGAGGCCAGTCCGTAGAGCAAACTAAAAGCAAGTTTATTAAGAAAGTAAGGAAATAAAAGAATGGCTACTCCATAGGCAGAGTAGCCTGGAGGGCTGCTGGTTGCTCATCATTACAGTTATTTCCTGATTTTGGAGACTGTTATCAATTTGGAGGAAATCTTGGTTATTCAATATATTTATTTTTAATCATATATATTTATTTTTATTCTCTGTTATCTCTCTTCTTTACATCTGTGCTTCTGATTGTACTATTTTAGAATGTTTTACATTTTCTCATTGTTAAAATATTCTCCTGGCCAACAGACAAAATAGACTCCCCATGGCTAACTGAGGTATTCCAAGTTAAAACAGAACCAGACAGCCATCACAGCACCTCCCTTTTTATAATCAAGCCAAACCAGTCTGTTTTTGCCAAGATAAACTAGAATCTTCTTCTCCTCCTCCTTGCTATTTGAAAGAAACATCTGACCGAAGCCTTTGTTTGGGGCTTGAAAACCACCCAATCAGAGCTCGACTATTTTGAGCATTCATAGATGAACAAGTTTGAATCCTTTATTTACATGAATGAACCTGATTGAGAACAAGGCAAGAACTTTCCCTGTTTAAGCCAGACCTCTCCAGAGAGCACATTTTCATTTGTAATGAAGGCTATGCCTCTTTAATCTTCAGATTGTTTTTTCTCCTATGTACATCTCCTTTGTTGTTTTTCTCCTTTGTTTTTTAATTTAGAAAGTAAAGTCCTTCTTTTTTCCTCTGCAAATCTAATAATCTTTTGTTAACACTACATTTCTGAAAGGTACTGTTATGATCCCCCAGCACACACACACACAAACACACACACACACGCACACACACACATACTTTTCTCTGTTTTGATTTGGCTAATTTTAGTTGATCTATCTTCAAGTTCATGAATGCTTTCCTCATTTATATTCAGGTTATCAATGAGCCTGTTGAAAGTACTCTGATCTTTCATGTCATCTACTTTTATCATTAGAGACAAACATTTCATTATTATTTTAAATATGTTCTGTGAAATAATGTCAACATCTTTGTCATATCTGAGTCTTGTTTTAATAATTGTCATACCACTTGAAAGTGTGTTTTTCTTCATTTTTAATATTTCTTATAATTTTTGTGAAAGCCAGTCATGTTAGAAAGGGAAGTAAATAATGGGGTAAATAATTTTTATGCTTACTGATGAACACACATTTTCTTCAGCTAGACTTTTGTTGAAGTTTGTGTTAGTAAGGAGTAAGCTGGTATTTTTAAGGTCATGCCAACTGCATCTTAGGCTGTAAATTCCTCCAGTTATATGTTGTGTTAACAAGGTTGAGTGGTTTACCAGAAGTTATTTTCTCAATGTCTGCTTCTATTTGGGTTTTGGTTCTGCGTCTTTTTTTTTTCTGTACCCCAGAGAAACCTGTCTTTTATAACTCTTCGAGCTGTATTTTACTCTTATTTTCACTCAACACTTGTTAACTTGATAATAGCTGGTGACATAATGAGGCATTATCTGATTATCAAATTTTCCCCAGTTTGGCCATTTTATATGTTATTTTAATATATCCCAATATTCTTTGAGTACTCCCTTGCTTCCTGGCACAAGATATTTTAGATGCATCTTATATTTTTCCTCATCCCTGAAATGAGCCATTTCCCTCACAGAAACCTGGTCCCATTGGTGAAGAATAGTATTTAAAAGCATAGATTTTGGTGATCTGTATACTCACTGTTATGGGAGCATCATCCATCTACATATATGCACATCCAAGTATATATTAATTAATTTTTAATCAACCTTTATAGGGTAAAAACAATGAGTTTACACTAATATCTCTAATTTCATACTAATGGTACTTAGTGCATTGTAGTTTTTTTTTTCTATATCAGTAATTATCTTTTCTGACAATGAAAACTCAGTCTCCCATTATTCTTAATATGTTTACTTGCTATGTGCTATACAAAGCAGCAAGAGGCACTATCTTTCCGTTCAAGAAAATAAAACATACTTGTGACCATAATACGTAGGAATAGTCTCCCATCTCTGTCCGCTTTTATTCTCTGCAACCCACATGGATGCACTTCTCACTATACATGGGCTCCAACTCCCCATAGTAGCTCACGCGTCTGTGTAGAATCCTTCTCAACCTATTTAGGCTAATCTTCATGCCATACTGTCCGTTTCTGAGCATAATCACTCTCCTCACTACTGTCAGGCTCTGACACTTCAAGCAAGGCACGCTGGATGCACAATGCCCTCCTCATGTTGCTGGGGCTCTCAAATCCCACCTACATCCCAGAAGCACTTATCCCATGTGCACTCTCTTACGTTTCTCTGCTATGCATACTGACTACGACCAAAATGGTCAGAAAATGAAGGGAAAAATGAAGATCTTAGTTACATATGTAAATGTATTGTTAACTCTTGAGTTCACCTTTTCATAAGTCTTTTTTGGCACAATTATATTGAAATTCTTCAGTTGACAATAATGTGTCTCATACTGCTTTGTGTAATAAATAAACAATTATGCATAGCAGGGTTCAGTTAACATGTATTGGTTTTGTTTTTTTTTAAGTCTATGCTGCTCCTATTCATTATTTTTATCATTTATTAAATAAATTATATGTCAAACTTGTGTGTACAAATATATATATAAAATATATATTTGTGTGTATGAGTGTGTGAAAGAATGGAGTCTAGGAGAAGAAAAAAGCTTGTTATAAAAACTAATGGCACCGGGCACAGTGGCTCATGCCTGCAATTCCAGCACTTTGGGAGGCCAAGGCCAGTGGATTATCTAAGGTCAGGAGTTTGAGACTTGCCTGGTCAACATGGTGAAACCCCATCTCTATTAAAAATACAGAAATTATCATGGTTATGGTGGCACATACCTGTAATGCCAGCTACTCGGGAGGCTGAGGCAGGAGAATCGCTTGAACCCAGGAGACAGAGGTTGCAGTGAGCCGAGATCGCGCCACTACACTCCAGCCTTGGTGACAGAGCAAGACTCCATCTCAAAAAAAAAAAAAAAAGACACTGTACTAGCCATCATTTGGGTAGTCATTTACTTTAATGACCTGTTTATAATAGACTACTACAAACAAAAGTTTTAGCTTATATATGAGTATTTTAAATGTACTTAAAGTAACTATGTAATATGAAATATTTTAGGATTAAAAATTATATTTGAAGTCTTCAGGGACTTTTGATTTCAGCTTCAACATGTAATATTTAGAGTCCTCACTTCAGTCTTTACAAGAGAAAGTTCAATCAACCGGAAATCAATAACAGAACTAAGGTCCCAGGAAAAGCTGCCAACTTGAAATCTAGAGCGTTAGATGACCCCAAAGAGACAAACTGTGTCTGGTTAATTGGGAGGAAAGCTGCTGGAGCCATAAACTCTTAGGGGCAGTTATATGGTAATTTTACTGAATTGTTGAAAACTAAGTATAGATTAAAAAAAATTAGAATCTTTTGACGGGCCACATTTTTAGGGCCCCCTGCACTTTCTCAGGCCTTAGCTACAAGAAATAAAACAGGTTAACAAGGAGAAGACCTGAGAAATATCCGCTTATGGCTTTGGCATGAGGAGAGAAAAATAGTCATCTTAGAATAATCCCTAAGCCTTCTCCTTAACAAAGCCATACTCTCTAGGAAGAAATACGTTGCCAGAACCTTATCCCAACTGGGGCAAGGGTTTTGATTCCACTCCAGTCCTCTCCAGACTTACTATCTCACACCGAAGAGGATGACATAATACTAAACAGTGCCTGTAGTAAATAAATTCAGAATACTGCAACCAGAGAAGGGAGTAGGGGCCAAGCACGGAAAAACGCTACACCACAGGGGAAACTTCACACTTGTGAAGCTGTAGACCTGAGACACAGGCCCACTTAAAGACTAAAGTTTAGCCAGATGATTCTAGAACAATATACTTCCTCATAACTTACCACCATATTAAAAGCCTACAGTACAATAACGGTTTAATTTTAAAGAGTTGAACAGCACAGGCTTTCTCTGAGCAAAAGACAACAGCGAAGATAAAAACAAGGATAGTGGGGAAATTTGAGGCCTCTGGCAGCTGCACAAACAGCAAACAGTAAACAAAGGCCAGTTTCTAAAGTTGTACTTACCTCAGTTCTTATTGAGATAGCCAGGTGGGAAGGGGTCCCCAGAAAAACTCCAGCCCACCTGCTCACTGGGTGGAGTGTGCTGGGGTGGAGCCATGGAGGTTCATGCTGTTTGCCACAGGAAGGAGCTCGGCCCCTCCTCTTCCTGGGTGGAACCTGGAGTTCAATCTGCCAGGCCGGAAGCACTCTAGCGGGGACTCTGGCCTTGCGGAGAGTGCCTGTTTTCTTCTTTTTCTTTTCATCCAATAAACCCTGCCCTCCTCACGCGTCTGAAATACCCTAGCTTGAAGTTGGCTATAATGAATACATTTTAAATAATCCTGTCAACTCCATCTTGCCCACCTTGAGCTATGTTTACCCGCCCTGAGTTATGTAGGGCATTCTGTTCCTAAAGCTTGCGGTCTGAGACACCTGGCATCTTTGTAACCAATTTTCTGAGAAACAGGGCCCAACGGCCCTGTACATCCTGTATCTGTAACCGTGTAACTGCTACCCCACATCCTGAGTAAAAAAAAAAAACAATTTTAAGTAGAACTTTTTGTTAGGCCCCCCTTCTCCCCTAACCTGCTCCTTCTGCTTCTGTAATAATCTGCTTACCGCCCCCTGACCCTAAACTGGTATAAAAATGTGGACCACCCTTTGTTATTGGCCAAGAGGTTTGAGCTCTAGCTAACTCTCAGACACCGGCGTAAAGATGGACTCTCAACAAACTCAGTGCATGTCACTTCTGTTTATACTCGCTTGGGTATAACACTTCAAATTGTCTGCGAGCCTAATTTTTCATGGCCCTATGATAAGGACCCCTTCTTTAGCTGAACTAAGAAAAAAGTTCCACAACATTATTACCTGGTACAATGCTCGCCTTTCAAGAAAAAGAAAAATAAAGCAGACAAAAAGGCAAGTCAAACACAATGTTAAGAATCAAAGGAAGAATCAGGACCAGACTCAGATCCAAGATAGATATTGGAGTTGCAAGATAGACAATATAAAAATAACTAAGACTAAAATGTTAGGGATACTAAAGATAAAAGAAAAGGTAGCACAAAAGAACAGAGAAAGAAAATGCCGGAAATAAAAACCACTCTAAAAATCAAAATGAAGGCCCTTGACAGGCTTATCAGTACAAGGAAAGAATCAGCAAGCTTGATGATAAGGAAATAAAAACTTGCCATACTAGAGTGCAAAGATTAAACAAAATAATGAAACAGAAAAAGAAGAGAATTGTGGAACAGCTTCAAAAGGTGTGACATATGCTTAATTCTAATAACAAAAGAAAAGAGGAGAACAGAATATTTGAAGTTATAATGCTTGAAAACTTTCAAAATTAATAACAGATAGCAAACCATAGTTTCAAGAAACACAGAAAACACCAAGTTGGAAAACTTAACAAGAAGCTCGTAGGCATGTCTGTCCAAACTATAGAAAAGTAAAGAGAGAACATCTTGAAAGAAACCAGAATAAAAGCTGGTACCTTAACATGGAGAAATAACAATAAGAACTACAGTCATTTCTCATCAAAAACTTTGTAAGAAAGAAGAGAGTGTAATAAAATATTTAAAGTAATTTTTAGAAAAACCCTACAAATCTAAAAATCTAAATTCAGTAAAATTTACTGAAATTTAGGTATGCAAGTCTGTTTCAGCATTCTAATAAGAATATAGTCTACCATAACAACAGAATAAGAAAAAGAATCACATCATATGATTATATCAACAGATCCAAAGAAAAACCCTTCCAGCAAACAAGAAATAGAGAGGAATACTTGTTAAAAAACACTTACAAAACACTGTTCACCATACAAATAACTATCATCATACTTAAAAATGAGAAACTGTATACTTTCCCACCGTCAAAAATAAGTCAAGAATGTCCTCTGTTGTCACTTACTCAACATTGTACTATTGGAATGACTTAGCTTGTACAAGACAAGTACAGAAAATATGTATAGACTGGGAAGAAATAAAATGACAGTATTTATTCACAGATGACATGTTCTCTATGTAGAAAATCCCAAAGAATTAACAAAATCCCAAAGAGTTGACAAAATAACTACTGGAACTAATACATAAATATAGCGAGGTTGCAGACTAAAAGGATAATAAATAAAAATATATTGATGTCTTATATACCAGCAATTAGTTATAGAAATAAGAACTGTAATTAAAAAAATACACCACCATTATAGTACTCAGAAATGAAATACTTAGATATAAATTTATTAAAATGTATACAGGATCTATGTGGGGAAACTTCAAAAATCTTATGAAAGAAATCAAACCTCTAAATAAATGGAGAAAAATAAATAAATCAAAAAAGGAGTGGATGGAGCATTACTCTGTGTCTATGAATTAGAAGACTCAATATTTAGATGTCCATTTGTTGTCAGTCGCCTGGTTCAAGTTATTGAGTTCACCGCAAGTCCAAAGTAAGAGGGAGCAAAGTTTATTGCAAAACAAAATTACACTCTGAGAGGCAGAGCGGGCAGCTCAAAAAGAAAGACAGCCCCTGGTGTCTTCAGGGGAATTCTCTTTATGTGAACCGTACATACATATTCATAAAATACTGGTGAGATCAAGTACATAAAGGCGGGCCTGCGGTTGGTAAATGTGCTTAGTATGTGCTCTAAAATGCATCACATGCATCATTAGGGTATACAATCTCCTCCTAGGGAGCATGTTATTTTACTGTTAAAAATGAGGAAAAGGTTACTGAATTAAATCTTGAGCCTGGCTGCACATATGGGACTCCAGAGAAGCCCCTGTTACTCCCCGCCCCCACCCAGGCAGGAATTTGTAGTTAATATTTTTTTGGGCTTTTGGTGCTGACTGATTGGAGACTGGGGAAGTTACATGAGGAATAAGGGATCTTTTTTCTCTTTCTCTGGCTGTACTAGGTATAAGGAACATGTAACCATTTGGCAGTCTGTTGGTATCCTGTAGGACTGCTTACCTTGCAAAAGAATTAGGTGCTGATGCATGGGTGTGCAAGGGATACAGAGCCCACTAGGCTTCATACAAGAGGACAAGCCAGTACAGGCTCCTAATCTTATTTATCGTGCCTCAAATTCTTCTGAACTTAATCTGTATATTCAATGCACTCCATTTTAGAACTCAGAAAATTGTTTGTATATATTAAAAAACAGATTCTAAAGTTTATATGTAAAGCAAAAGAGAATAGACAACACTATACTGAAGAAGAAAAAATTTGAGGACACACACCACATGATGACAAGACTTACTATAAAATTACAGTAATTAAGACAACATAGTATTAGCAAATAACAGAAACGTAGATCCAGTCAACAACATAGAAATTCCATAAATCAACCATTCTAACATATTCAACTGACCTGTGGCAAGAGAGCAAAGTCAATTAACTGGAGAAAGAATAGTATTTTCAACAAATGATGCTAGAATATTTGGTCTTTCATATGCAAAAAGTGTGAACCTAAACACATATTTTACATGTTTCTCTCTTGCACACACAAATGGATCATAGATCTCAAAATGGATAATAGATATAAATATGGAATACAAAACTATAGAACTCAGATATGATAACAGCACAAAATCTAGGTGATTGGTTTTGACAGTGAATGTTTAGATACGTCTTCAATATGCATTGTTAATTGAAAGGAACCAGTCTGGAAGAGATACATAAAATGTAATTTCACTTTTTTAACACCCTGGAAAAATTTAAAATTAGGTAATAAAAAGATCAGTGATTTCCAGGGTTTTAGGGAGGAGGAGGGAAGATGAATGCTCATATCTTGGTAGATTTTTAGGGCAATAACTGTCTTTATGAAACTATAATGGTGGATGCACATCACTGTATATGAGAATTTGTAAAAATCCATAGTATATACAACACCAAGAGTGAATCCTAATGGGAATTACAGACTTTAGTTAATAACAATACATTAATATTAACTCATCAATTGTAATAAATGCACCACACTAATGTACGATACCAATAATAATGGGAACTGGAGGAAGGGGAGAAATCTCATAGCAAGCTCTCTAATTTTTTCTCAATTTTTCTGTAATGTCAAAAACTGCTTTAAAAAAGTCTATTGATTTTTGAAATTGAGCTATCAAACCACAGAAAACATAGATGAATTTAAAATGCCTATTGTGAAGTGAAAGAAGCCAGTCAGAAAAGGCTTCAAACCATATGAATGCAGTTATACCATACACCAGCAAAGGCAAATATATAGCGATGTTGAAAAGATCCATAGTTGACAAGGATTTAGGGGTAGATGAAGATTTTAATACGTCTAATAATATTAGTTATCCACATAATGTTAATCTGCTCTCCTATTGATGGATGCATGTATGTCCAGTTCTTGACTATTAAGAATAAGTACTATTGGCCGGGCGCGGTGGCTCAAGCCTGTAATCCCAGCACTTTGGGAGGCCGAGGCGAGTGGATCACGAGGTCGAGAGATCGAGACCATCCTGGTCAACATTGTGAAACCCCGTCTCTATTAATACAAAAAAAAAAATTAGCTGGGCACGGTGGCGCGTGCCTGTAATCCCAGCTACTCAGGAGGCTGAGGCAGGAGAATTGCCTGAACCCAGGAGGCGGAGGTTGCGGTGAGCCGAGATCGCGCCATTGCACTCCAGCCTGGGTAACAAGAGCAAGACTCCGTCTCAAAAAAAAAAAAAAAAAAAAAAAAAAAAAAAAAAAAAAGAATAAGTACTATTTAGATTTTTAAGAGTCTGCTAAACGTATCCAAATGCAGTGTGGTTTTCTACACTCCAACTAACACTCAGCGTTCACTTGATTCATACTCAAATGGCATTTAGTATTGTTAGTCTTTATTTGTAATTTTAGCCACTCTGCTGAATGTACCACACTGTATATTCAATATGAAAAAAATCTTTCTGATGACTTTTTCATGTTAATTGTGAAGTGTCTGTTAGAATCGTTCCCTATTTCTTAAAAAAAAAAAGTTTGTTTAAATGGAGTGTGTTATAATATTTCCCTATTTTTTAAAAATTGTCATTTTTAAATAGATTTGTTCGTTTAAAATATATGAGCATTACCAGTATTTTGTCAGATATATACTTTCTAAATATTTTCTGCTAGTTTCGAGTTTTGTCTTCCCTATTAATTTTTGTTTTTTTGTTTTGTTTTGTTTTGAGATGGGGGGTCTCACTCAGTTGCCCAGGCTGGAGTGCAATGGCACTCTCTGGCTCACTTCAACCTCCACCTCCTGGATTCAAGCAATTCTCCTGCCTCAGCCTTCCACGTAGCCGGGACTACAGGCGCACGCCACCAAGCCCGGCTAATTTTTTGTATTTTTAGTAGAGATGGGGTTTTACCATGTTGCCCAGGCTGGTCTCGAACTCTTGAGCTCAGGCAATCCACCTGCCTCAGCCTCCCAAAGTGCTAGGATTACAGACATGAGCCACTGCACACCTATTAATTTTCTTAACAAGGTATTTTGCTAAGAAGTTTTACATTTTGGTGAAGTGTAGTTTTTCAGTATTTTTTCTTATGCTTATTATTTCTTAAGACTTAAGATTTCCTTCCTTTCACTTAATTAATGGAGTTATTGTAGTGTTTTCTCGTACCTTGTATTTTGAAATTTTACCTTTAACTCTGTGGTCCATCTTGAATTATTTTTTATGTATGATGTGAGGATGTGAAATTACTCTTCTTCATATAAATATGCAATTTTTCCATCTTCCATTCTTAAATAAATTAATTTTCTCCATTTAACTATTTTGGTGTCTTGGACAGTAAGTTAAATTTTAAATGTATTTGCCATGTTTTTAAAAAAAAGTTTTAGAAAGACAGGCCACATTCTTGCCTTTTTCCTTAGCTTAGAGGAAAACCCTTCGACTTTTCACATCGAGTATGATGATCGCTGTTGGCTTTTCATACATGAATTTTCTTGTGTTCAGGAACTTTTCTTCTATACTTAATTTGTAATTGATGATACTTTATTATTTATATCAAAACAGCTAAAAAAAAAGGATTTTAAATGCTGTCACCACAAATAAATGATAGTATTTGTGTGTGATAAATATGTTAATTGACCATATTTGATTATTCCACAATGTAGACATGTTACAAAACATCACATTGTACCCATAAACATATAAAATTATTATTTGCAATTAGAAATCAAATATAACTTAAAAAAGAAAAGTAAGCCACAACTCCTTTCTGTAATTTATGAATTTAAGTCAAAAGTCTTAAATTTGGTTTGAAATATCTTACTGTATCTCATATTTACTATCTATTTACAGGTCACTAGACATCCTGCTCCGGCTATAATGATACTATTAACACAAACAACAGCTAGCATTCATTGAGCTCATATGTGCTAAGCAGCATGATAAGTACTTGTATATGCAATATATTATATCCAGGCAACAATTTTAAGAGGTACATATTATGCCTATAAGAATAGGGACCATGACTGTGGTGTTCACCACTGTACACCAGTACCTAAAGATGTGATTCATATATGGTAGGCATTCAATAAATTGTTATTGAATGAAGGAGCTTTTCATTATGTAGAAAGAAGACTTTGAAAGTTTCAGTATCTTACAGCAGGGATCCCCGACCCTGGGGCCACAGACTGGTACTGCTCTGTAGCCTGTTAGGAACTGGGCTGCACAGCAGGAGGTAAGCAGCAGGCTAGTGAGAATTATTGCCTGTCAGATTAGTGGTGGCATTATATTCTCACAGGAGTGTGAACCCTATTGTGAAATGCACATGCGAGGAATCTAAGTTGTGTATTCTTTATGAGAATATAATATCTGATGATTTGATCTGAGGTAGAACCCAGCCCCACCCTATACCCATCCATGGAAAAATTGTCTTCCACAAAACTGGTCCATGGTACCAAAAGAGTTGGGGACCACTGTCTTACAGAATGTCACACAGCACATGATTCACATCTCAGAAAATTAGTCCCAGATCTGTGTATAAAGCATATAATTAAAATCACTATATGATTACTACTTCTGGAATTTTCTGTGCATGTTGTGTTTTCACTTATACTGCTTGATTACACATTCACTGAAAATTCTCTTTATCACCGTCAATTAAATCATTATATTTCCTTCATGACTCACTAAAAGATGTACGCTTTCTAAACATGTTCACAGATTCATCCCACTTCATGCTAATCTTTTTCTTCTTTTCCATCTCCTTCATGCATGTATCCATCAGAACCATGCTGGTAATTAACCAAATAGACAGGCAGTTTTCAACCCTGATTGTATACCAGAAATACTTGTGGAGATTTTTAAATTGCAGATATTCCATGTACAAGTATAGATTTTCCTAATCAGAATATCCTGTTTTAGAGTCTCATTCTGAAAGTTTTGCAATTTTCTAAGTGTAGTGGGTGCTGACGTCTATTTGGCAGATCTAGGAATTCATTCCCTAAACTGTCAGGAATGTTGGTTGCCAATAGCTCACAGCTTAGACACTCAGAAAAAAATCACCCTCTGTGAAAGTAAACTACCTCTCCCAAGACTGTACTTCCGTCCTGGAGGCAGCTTACTTCCAACGATTATTGCTTAGGTTCCAAATGCTCCATCCTTTGCTTCACCTAGAAACTCTGAAAGATGATTTCAGCTTCAGCACTCCCTGTATGCACAACAGGGAGTTGTAGTCATTGAATTGCTATTGAACTTCTGCCACTGCCAATCCTGCTTCCTTCACTAATACAGGTGTTAATCAGAAGAACACTTTTCAGTAAACCTCCTGCATGCGTACCTTAGATATATATTTTATATATGGATGTAGAGCTCTGGTTCTGAGACGAGATGGCCTAGACTTTCCTTTTCCTTTTCTCTCCTGCTTAATAAAACAAAATGCCCTAGAAATAATTCAAAATGAAGAATTCAGAAGGGTGGAATTAAAGGTGGAATGCCTAGGGACATCAGGACTTGAAGAACATAATCATGGCGAATTTTGTGGTTTTTTTCTTTCTTTTATCTTCTGTATATCCTAGATGAAACATTACAGATATCTGAAACCCAGAACTGCCAAGAGGTTAGCTCTGGGGCAACAGTTAATGGGGAGTGGGGCATGTGGTGGAGAGGAATGAGAATCCTGCTGGGACTTAATGAGAAAACCTGTACCTGCTGGAACAAGCTGATTGAACTGCCTATGGCTAAGTCACCACCAGAGATCCAGGGGCCAACTCATCCCCTGCATCACACCAGTATGCAGCAGTTGGTGTGATGCAGGGGTTGGGTCTACAGCCACAGTGGCAACAGTAGATCTTTAGTGCAATGAAAATTACTAGTGACAACGAGAAACATTAGATAATGATAAATAGATTAACCAACCAAAATGTCATGATGATTTTAAATGTGTAAGCACAAAACAAGATAACCTAAAATTAAATGAAATCAAAATGGATGGAGCTGAATAGAGAAACAGACAAATCCACAAAAATATAATAGAATGAGATTTCTTTGGGGGCTGATGG
The DNA here is from genome assembly GCF_030222135.1 of Aotus nancymaae. Taxonomy (NCBI): domain Eukaryota; kingdom Metazoa; phylum Chordata; class Mammalia; order Primates; family Aotidae; genus Aotus; species Aotus nancymaae. The sequence goes on along the minus strand of NW_026988415.1, from coordinate 56,141,249 downwards.
AAAAGTCTAAATTGACTGTGATGATGGTTGCACATATTGTTGAATACACAAAAACCATTAAATTATAAAATTTAAATGCATAAATTGTATGGCATGTAAATTACATCTTTTTAATTTTTAATTTTTGTGGGTACATAGTAGGTATATATATTTGTGGGATACATTAGATATTTTGATAAAGACATGCAATATGAAATAATTCTATCATGCAAAATGGGGTTTCCATCTCCTCAAGCATTTATCCTTTGTGTTACAAACAGTCGAATTATACTCTTGTAGTTACTATAAAATGTACAGTTAAATTATGATTGATGATAGTCACCTTGTTGTGGTATCAAATACTAGATATTAGTCATGTTTTCTAACTATTTTTTGTACCCATTATCCATGTGATTTATGTGTTAATAAAGCCATTAAACATACTTTAAGAACCAGATGGAAAGAGACATATTTACTTGGCACATTAGAGATTAATACAATGAATTTGCATAACACTAGAATGTAATCTCTGGGGGCTATTCTTTTCTTCCTGTTTTATCAACTGCTATGTCTCCAGAACCTATAAACAAAAGGTGCTCAATAAAGATCTGTTACTGTTTGTTTTTTAACTGTTGGTACAATTATGCCAGTACACATTATTTAACTGGACAAATTCCCATAGAATCGACAGTTTTCTTTCGCTATAGTCTTTCCCTCTGCATATCCCTAAAATTGGGGTAGGAGGAAAGAAGGAAAAAAGTCTGATCATTTGTGTTTCCTCATTGAAGGATGTATTCTTTTTTGCTACAAACTTGTGCTTGGTAAAAACATTCAATTTCACTGTTTAAACTAAGGTAGTGACTGAGATTTGGTGATCTGGCTAAGTATTTTGAAACACATTTTGAATAATATGGCTTTGTGTTGATGGGGAATTAAATATGATTTTTTTTCTTAATCATTTTATCTACCCTGTACTGTATATTTGGAATTGATCATAAAATCTCCAAAAGAAAAAAAAATATTCAATTTCACAATCAAGATTGCAGACAACAAAAATATGATTGTAGCAGACACAATTTGTTTCCACTGAATATACATTCTCCATATTTTTCTTTGCCAACAAATCCCCAGTTCTGCTCAGGTATTAGATGACATTGGGCTCCTTCCTGTTTCAGGGATAAATTGTGATTGGTGCAATCTGATTATGGTATTTTATTCCTATAATAGACAGTGTTCTCCAGAAAAAAATAGAACCAATAGAATGTGGGGGGGGCGGTCAGGGGAGGAGAGAGAGTTTACTTTAAGAAACTGTCTACAAAATTGTTGAGGCTGGCAAGTCTCAGCTCGTAGACCAGCAAGCAGGCTAGAGACTCATGGAAGAGTCTATGTTGCAGCCCAAATATTAAGGAGGTCAGTGGGCAAATTCCCTTTTTCTCAGAGAAGATCAGTCTTTTCCTTAAATCCTGGAAATGACTGCATGAGGCCCACCCACATTATAGAGGGCAATCTGCTTTATTCAAAGTCCGCTAATTTAAATGTTAATCTCACCTAAAAAATACCTTCACAGCAACATCCTAATATGTTTCACTAAATAGGCTAGTACATAGCCTATCCAAATTGACACATAAAATGAATCATCACAAGTCTACCCTTTGTCCATCTGGCATGCATATGCATATCAAACTATAATCTCAAAATACACAAAATTAAAAAGTTATACTTCAGCCTAACATGATACATTTTACTACATACAACCAAAAATGCACTAACACTTTCTCCAGAAAAGGATGCAAAATCTTTAACATTCACTTTTCTTCTTGATATTCTAGAATTTAGTTACTATAATATACAGTTAAAAATGCTCAAATATTAGGCTATTAAGTAAAAATGCCTTACATTATATAAAAAGAGAGTAAGAGATAGAATAAAAATGGTATTTGCTCAACATTATAGAGATAGTTGAATGTATATATGTCTATATGTCTATATATTTCTACAAATATATGCATATAAATATATTTGCAGTAAAATAAGAAAAAACATTTATTATAATTACATCCTCACTTTTGTAACTCATCAGATAGTCATGGGATATACAGACAATCTCCAACTTACAATTTTTTTGCTGGCAATTTTTCAACTTGATGATGATGTGAGAGTGATATATATTCAGTAAAAATCATACTTTAAATTCTGAAATTTGATCTTTTCCCAAGCTAGCAATATGTTGTATGATACTGTCTTATAATACTGTTCTGAGCATGTTTAAGGTAGGCTAAGCTAAGCTATGGTGTATGGTAGGTAACTTGTATTAAATGCATTTTTGACTTACAATATTTTCAGCTTATAATGGGTTTATCAGGATGAAACCCCATTATAACTGGAGAAGCATTTCTATTTACAACTGCGTTCTTACACTACCCATTCAATATTTCCTTTGCCTTCGGCAAACATCTTGATTAGTCATGGCTATTTACCTGGTGGGGTAAACAAAACTTCATTTCAGAAGTGCCTGCTTTATTAGTAGTTTTGCCTGAATTGGGTCGTTGTAGTTTTCCATTCACTTTAATCACAGTGAATGGTGATACTAAGAGATACTCCAAGGGATCTCCTGTATTTCAGACTCCTATATTTCTTATGCTATTGTTAAGTAGCAGTTTAATTTCCACTTGGTAATCAAGATCAATCACCTCAGCCAGCACAATATTTCACTTCTTTGTCTATTGATTCAATGGGATAAGAATCTCGAAGTGTCCAGGTAGTATTCTTAACGTCAAGTACAGAGTAATCATTATTATGTCTCCTGGAAGAAGCATTTTCCCTTTGGAAATAAGACTTTTAGGCCAACAGAGCATAAGGTCATTGCAACAGGATGCAAAGTGGATCACTAGGCATAATAGCTAATCGTGCCACTACCATTTCTACTCCTTGAATTCTGGACACAGAAATCCTAGCTTTTAGAAAAATGGCACCAGATTAGATGCTGATTCAGAGAATAAACAGTGTACTGAAGAATCTTACCCCAGCCTTTCAAGATAGTAACTGTAGTTGGCATAGGAACTGAGACTTCAAAAGGCCATACCACTGTTCTATTAAGCCTGCTGCTTTATAATAGTGAGAAACATAGTAAGACCAATGAATTCCATAAACATGGGCCCATTGCCACACGTTATTTTCTGTGAAGTGGATTCCTTGATAAGAAGCAATATGTGTGGAACGCATGCTAAGGTGTCCTGTGAGTCCACAGATGGTAGTTTTAGCAGAAGCATTGCACATGCAGGAAAGGAAAATCCATTTCCAGAATGAGTTTTTGTTCCAGTAAGAAAAAACAAACAAAAAACCAAAAACACTACCCTTTCCATAATGGAAGTGTTCCAATGTAATCTTCTTGCTGATCACCACAAGGAAGGGTGTTATATCAAAGGCTCAGTGTTGGTTTCTGATGCTAGCAGATTGGGCACTCAGGAGTGGCCATAGCCAGGTCAGCCTTGATGAATGGAAGGCCATGTTGCTAAGCCTAGGCATAAACTCTGTCCTTGTCAGCAGAACCACTTTATTCATGAGCCCACTGGGCGATTATATGGTTGGCTGGGAAAGAGGCTGTCTGGTATCTTCCACAGAATGGGTGATCTTATCCACTTGATTATTAAAAACTTTGTCTTCTGAGGTCACCCATTGTTGAGCATTCATATGGGATACAAATATCTTCAAATTCTTCACCCATTCAGAGAGGTCTATCTACATACCTCTCCCCCAGACTTCCTTGTCAACTATTTTCAAATGATGTTCTATAAATTTTCTAACCTTTAAGCCAAACTATTGTCATGGGTTGACATACAACTGCAAATCTGGCCATTTCTTCTTCCAAACAAAGTAAACAGCCTGGTGCACTTATTGAAGTTCTGCCCAATAGGAGGATTTTTCTTCAATACTGTTTTCCGGGTATGTACAGAAAGAGGCTGCAGTGCTCTAACTATCCACTTTTAGGTAATGCCTACATATCAAGCAGAACCATTTGCAAACCAGGCCCAGATCTTCCCTTCCCCTATCAGATGATCACAAGAAATTTCCAAAGAGGCAATAGGTGCAGACTGAGAGAGAGAAGGCAATGCAGCAGGAGTGGGGACCATAGGCATTTAGGTCACCACTTCATATAACCCATCTTTGCATTTAGAGCCTGCTGAAGCTCCGTCTGGAGTTACTGCTTCCATTTCATAATGAAGTGCTGCTATACTTCCTTAACCTTATGGCTTGGTAGGTCGGAGAACATCTAGTTAATTATGGGCAGCTTCAGTTACATGGTAACTTGGTGACCTGTGATTAAGCATTCAGATTTTGTCATGGCCCAATAGTAGGCCAAGGGCTGTCTCTCAAAAGAAAAGTAGTTATCTGCCAAGAATAGCAGAGTTTCCTACAAATTCCTGATGCCCTGTACTGTGATTTATCTATAGGATCCTACCAAAGGCTCCAAACAGCAACTGTGACACGAACATTTCAAACTCCATTTTATCTGCATCATATAGCTCAAGTGACAGAGCAGCTTGCACAGCATCCTGCACCTGCCACAGAGTCTTCTCTTGTTCTGAACCCTGCTCAAAACTGACAGCTTTTTGGGTTACTCAATAAATAGGCCAAGATAGCATACATGAATGAGAAACATGTTGCCTTTAACGTCCAAAATGGATCCATAAGCATTGTGCCACTTTTTTGGTTGTGGGAAGGGTCACATACAAAAACTTATTCTTTAGCTTATAAGGGATATATTTACTTGATACAATCACAGTACTATAGCTATTTCACTCTAATAAAGGTCTCTGGTGTTTATTGAGATTTATTTTCTACTCTCTCACAGGCAAATACCTTACCAATTATTCCAGAATTACTGCTACTTCTTGTTCTATAGATTGAATCAGCATAATGTTATCAGTGTATTGGACCAGTGTGACTTTCGTAGGAGAAAATATGTGGTCAAAATCTCTGAAAAAATTATGACTTAAGACCAAATAGTTAATATACTCCTGAGTTAGGACAGTGAAGTTTGATTGTTGGTCATATCAGGTGAAATTATACTGCTTCTTATGGCTGTTACTAATAGTATGGAGATAAAAACATTTTCCAGATGAACAGCTGCATAAAGGTACCAGAGGATATATAGATTTTCTCATGCAGTAGAATCACATTCGGTTCAGCAGCTGCAGTTGGAGTCAGCACGAGGTTAAGAGTATGATAATCTATTGTAATCATCCAAAATTTGTTTTGTGTACATACCAAGTAGGTGACTTGAATAGAGATATGGTGATTATCACTGCTCCTGCATCCTTAATGCCCACTGTGGTAATGCCAGTTACTAGAATCTATCCAGGAGTATGACATTGCTTTTTGTTTTCTATTCTCCCAGGTAGTGGCAGTTCCACTGTGATATGGATTGGCTCTGTGTCCCCACCCAAATATCATCTGGAATTGTATTCCCAACATGTCAAATCCCCACGTGTCCCCACCCAAATAGCATCAGGAATTGTAATCCCCACATGATAATGGGGGCAGTTTCCCCCATACTGTTCTTGTGATAGTGAGTGAGTTCTCATGAGATCTGATGGTTTTATAAGCATCTGGCATTTCCCTTGCTCACTCTTCTCTCTCCTGCTGCCATGTGAAGAAGGTTCTTGATTCCCCTTCACCTTCCACCATGATTGTAAGTTTCCTGAGGCCTCCCCAACCATGTAGAACTGTGAGTCAATTAAACCTCTTTCCTTTATAAATTACCCAATCTTTGGTGGTATCTTTACAGCAGTGTGAGAATGTACTTATACATACTGGCTCCCACCTGACATTTCCTACCATAATAACCTTTATTTCACAAGTCAGGGAACTCATGTAGAGACTGTGCCAATTCCTGAGATTATCTATACCAATTATAGATTATGGAAATAGGGAATTAACCACAGAATGATTTGGGGCATCCTCTAGACCCTGAAGATGGACCAGAGCTAAAACATCATTGATCATCTGACCTCCATAAGTTCTTTCTTTGACTGGTGCAACAGAGTGATGTTATTAGTGTCAGTTCAGAGCCAGTATGTGGTAATTCCTGAAAGTTTCTGATTATATCCTTTTTCTCACTGCACAGTTATCATGGTAAAAGGACATAAATCTCTTGGGAGAAGGCTTGTAGTAAGATAAACTGTGAAATATTTTGACAATGTAACAGATTCCTTTTTCAAGTGGATCTGGCCTTTCTTTTATCAAAGGGATTCTGAGTCTGTAAACTGGCTTCATGTTTGGGAATTGATTAAAAGGTCACAACTACTATCTCTTTTTATGATTCAAGGTAGATGTTTGTTCACTTTACCTAAACATTTTCTGTTTATACAGATAATGTGAGAATTTAGTAAGTTTCCTATGAATTTCACTTTTAGGAACACTGTGATTAAATACCCAGAGCCATAGGTCTCTTCAAGTCAGACTATTCTGATTACTTCTTTGACTATGTTGTCCATTAGGATAACCATGCCCACCTTTTTGGGGGGAATTGAGTGCTGCCACTTGGCCCCTGCCACCTTAAGATCCAATTTCCCTTATTGCATTTAGATTTCCCAATTCAGTAACAGTAGTTTCCACTGTAAGTTCTGATTCACAGAGAAGGACGACCATAGAGCTCTTCAAGGATGCTAAAGGTCCCCTAACATTTTTCTCATGGTAAAAGGTTTGTTATTTGGACCCTACTGAGATGGATCAGCAGGTCTTAAAAGACAAATTACTTGCCAGTCTCTCTAAGTGCTTTAATTCCTTCACCCACAGCATACCAAAAAAAGTTTTGACATCTCTCCTTCATTTGTTGAGGGTCACCTTTTGATCCATGTTTCAGGCAACCAACCAAATAAACTACTGGAGCACTTTGTAAATTCCTGGGCTACAACCTTAAATTGAGAATCTCTGCTTAGTGGGCTCCTATCAATAAATATAGCGTATTCCAACTTTAAGTTTCTTCCACTATGATATCACATGTGTAAATTGGGGGAAAAATGTAGTTCTTTTGAAGTGTAACATACCTCATGAATCACACTTTGTATTCCACCTTTCAGTCCCTTTTGGGACTTGAGTCTAGTTATAGGTGTAGAAGTAAAGAGTAGTGTTGAGGGTGGATCCTGAGAAGAATCAGGAGTATCTTGCAAGGCAATAACCTTAAGGGAGCCATTACAGTTTCCTTGGGCAATGTAGGATTAATCTCCTTAGATGGGGTTGCAGAGGCTTCTCTACTTAGAGAGAAGACTCATGAAAATTCAAGGACTCGGTATCCTTAGGTTCATCACAGTCTGCCCAGATATCCCATTTCAAGTTTTAGGATTCCATGTCTTTCGAATCAATGATCTCACTTTAACAGCAGACACTTTCTGAGGTTGGAAATTCAATTTGGGTTGTGATTCAGTCACTCACCGAATGAAACTCTGGGTTTGGTTTTCAGCAATCTCATCTCTGAGGGTACAAACAATAAAGGTTTATTTCAGGCCAGACATTGAAACTTTCAGGTCATTTATGTGGCACTTGGGCTGACAGTAGGAATACCTGAGCTTATACTCTATTTTCTCCACTTCTTCAGCAAGATTAGGAGCAATCAGCCTGTTTCCTTAGAGTCAATAGTTTGTTTAGAATGTTCTAAAATACCAGATACATAGTTGTTCAAAATCTTGCCTCTTATAAGTATTTGATTAGGAGTATCCAATTGTGATATTTTGTGTACCTTTATTGCCACAATATGCCATGGACTCTCAGTACTCTCTTCACCTTTGGGAATATACTCATTACTATTTGAGAGCGCAGCAGTGTCTATAAATTTAAATCAATTAGAGAACTAATTCAAGAAACTCCAGAAGCTATTCAGAAAACTCATCCTTAAAACTCTGTTCCTCTAGAACCATTTTTGGTAACAAAATCCGTAGTCATCATGGTTCTCCAAAGAAAGAGAACCAACAGGATATTTACAAGTATAGATACATGAATATATACATAATACTTATATTCTTCTATGTCTCTATCTACCTATATCTATCTATCTATCTATATGTCTACTAAGAGAGAGAGAGACTTTTAGGACATCAGTTCACATGATTATGTGATTGTAGAAGCTGGAAAGTCTGAAAGGTAAATTGGCAGGCTGAAGACTAAGGGAAGAGTTGACCTTGCAGTTGGAGACTGCCCAACTATTTGCACAAATGCAACCTAATGGAGGAGGAATATCCTTTTCAATAAATAGCATTGGAACAATTGGACATTCATAGACCAAAAAAATAAAAATCAACCTAAACCAGACTGTACACACCCAAAACAGAAAATACTACAGTGATAGACTGGAATTGTGTTTTTCTGTGACTCACATAAGCACTACAATAAGACCCAACAAGAAAAATGTCCTTTTAAGTTTTGTGTCCAAATGGTCACAACTATACAATGCAGGACCCTTCTGAAGAATGAAACCACTTATTTGAGTGCACATTGATGGTTAGTATAAAGATAGTAATGTATCTTTCTAACCAAATTTTAATAGGGTGTAGGAGATCAGAAAACAACACTCCAAAGTGAAAGCCTCAGAAATTCTGTCTCCTGCCCTGCCATCTCTTAACCTCATTCTCCTCCAAGGAAAGCTGTAGAAACTAGAATCCTCTTCCACAAGGTAGGATATCATAACCAGAACTTTTCTCCAAAGCCAGCTATAAACCCTAAAACTACTACCTTAACTTTCCCCCTAATTTTGGCATAAGAATTGGCCATAAAGAAATTCTCTGACCTAGCTTGTTTGATTTTAGGTTATAGGTACCCCATTCTAGAAAGAGTCCTGCTCCATGTTAGTCAGTGTGGTCTTGACCTCCTGACCTCATGATCTGCCCGTCTCTGCCTCCCAAAGTGCTGAGATTACAGGCGTGAGCCACCATGCACAGCCGCTACTAAAAATACAAAAAGTCAGCCTGGCATGTTGGGACACGCCTGTAATCCCAGCTACTCAAGAGACTGAGGAGGGAGAATCACTTGAACCCAGGAGGCAGAGGTTGTGGTGAACCGAAATCATGCCACTGCACTCCAGCCTCGGCAACAGAGCGAAATTCCATCTCAAAAAAAAGAAAGAAAGAAAAAAAAGAGTCCTGCTCCATGAATGGAAGGAAGGAATGTTGCACAGAGAGGCCACAAAGAAGCTGGACAGGCCTTGCTGGGTTTCATTCCTCAGTCTATTAGTGTTAGATAATATTCTTTTTTGTCCAGTCTACACAGCTATCATTTCTTTATTGAAACTAAGCATAAAATGAATAGCTTCCCCTGTGTATTTTCTTCATTCTTATGCCTCCTGTGTCATGTAAACTATGATCAAATGATTGTGTTATGCTTTTCTCTTGTTAACCTGTCTTTGTTATAGGGGTACTGGCCATGACCTTTATGATAAATAGGAAAAGAATCATCCCCTTTCCACTTCTACAGCTCTGATGATGATGATGAGATGGTTAGGCACCTGATTGCTCAGAAACGTAAAAATGAGGTTCTGAGAGAACTGACAAAAAGCCAGCAAAGTAAGGTAAGAAGTTCTACCAGGGTCAGTTCTGGATCTCTGCCTGTAGTGCCCAGTTAAGAAGAGAAGCTATCATTCTTTCTTTATTCCTTCCTTTCCAAACTCAGGATAGCAGTAGAAAAGGATTTGTTTGTATTGTGACTCTTCTTCTGTACATTTAGTTTTGAGGCACCCATTTGTTATTGATCCATTCTCTTCCAGGAACAGCTGTTGCATTCCTGCTTGTCTCATTTTATGTCCTAAGAACTTGGTTTGGCTTGTTGTTCCTTATGAGCAAGGAGATTGTTGGGCCTGTGTGTCCAAGCAGCTAATCAAAAGGTTGGTGGCCCTCATTAAAATAATGTGGCCCTACAGAATATGAGTTGGATTTCATTTTGAGCTAGCATATTGCCTGCTGCCAGCTCTCAAGGAGTTAATTAAGCCTTTTCTTTTCTTTTCGTTGTCTTTGGAAGTGGCACTGGATCTTGTAAGCCCTGCTTCTTGATCCTCTTTGGAGACACTTTGTGCGTTCTTGGTTAAGACATACAAGTGTTATTGGTTTTGTATCTGACTCACTTCATAGAAACCTTCAATTTAAAAAAGGGGGCCAGGCGTGGTGGCTCATGACTGTAATTCCAACACTTGGGGAGGCCGCAGCAGGCAGATCACCTGAGGTCAGGAGCTTGAGACCAGGCTGTCCAACATGGTGAATCTCCGTCTCTACAAAAATACAAAAAATTAGCCCAGTATGGTGTTGTGTGCCTATAGTCCCAGCTACTTGGGAGGCTGAGGCAAGATAATATCTTGAACCTGGGAGGCGGAGGTTGCAATGAACTGAGACTGTGTGACTATACTCCAGCCTGGGTGATAGACTGAGACTCTGTCTCAAATAAAAAACTAAAAATAAAAAAAGAAGAAGAAAAAAATATTTTGAAAACCAGACATATTGTATGTTTCTCCTCGCTGAAATATGTTGAGATTTAAAAAATATTTTTTTCAAAAAGATCTCTATGGTCAAAGGTCAGCTTAATTAAAAGCTGATGTTCAAGTTATACTTTAAAAAAAAAAAAGAAAGCCTTTCTTTTTTTTCTATTTTGAATTATATTTCTTCCATGGGAACATCTAAGTCAAGTGAACTCCTTTTTCTTGAAACCTTGCTAACTGGAACTTCATTGGCCTTTATAGAAAACTTGAACTTTCCCTAACCTGGCTCCTTTAAGACTAATTCAATTTGTTTCTCCCCCTTTTTTCTTTTCACTGGCTTTTTTCAGCCCATACTTCTCCATTTGGTGGCCAATGAATAAGAACTCTAACGGGTAACCTTAGAGTTCTGGCTACCATATGGAGGGAATTAAAGTAGACTTGTAGCATACTTGAGATTGTTTGAGGAACACAAAATGGACACCATTAAACCCTCTTTGGAGATCCTGTCTTTCTCGTGGAGTCCCAAGAGTCATGGATGGGTTCCTCTAAAGTGTGAAGCTTTTTTATCTTTTGCCTTGAGTTCCGTGATCTCTGGCTTTTGGGAGTACCAAGTGTTACTTTATAGTGTGGCAGAACACTAGAACTTTGAGTTTAGAGTCACTAAAAAGTCACTGTCAAGAGCTGCAATTTCCAAGGTAACTGACAGTGGTTGCAAAAAATGGGTGTTACTCCAGGGAAATCTCTGGCTTCCTGTCCTCTTAGTTTCTTTACATGCTTAGATAAAAAAAAAGTCTCAAATGTCTGATGTCTGATCAAGTCAGATAGAAATTGGCAGTAAATGGCAATGATATCTTAATTTTCTCCTAGGCTAGTTTGTGTATTTATGTGTAAAATCCTGTATTAAATTCCTATGATTTTTTTGTTACCATTTTTGAATTATCCTGTCTCTCATCTGTCTCATCTAACTGAAACACTTGAATTTAATTCTCCCATTCACCTGGCCCTCCATCAGGGCTTTCCTAGAGAGTTGATAGCCTTTTTTCTAAAATTTTTATGGCTGCATAGAAGGTATATATATTTATGGGGTACATGATGTATTTTGATACAGGCATGCAATGTGAAATAAGCGCATCATGGAGAATAGGGTATCCATCCCCACAGCATTTATCCATTGAGTTGCAAACAATTCAGTTACACTCTTGATAAACCTGCCAGACCAGGGTTAGAGTTTATAACCACCATCCAGAGAAAATCCTGAAGACCAAATTAGAAAAAAATTGCAACAAATCTAGTTTTAGCAGTAATGAATATTTTGTCCACCCACATGAATATAGAAACATTCAAACCTAAAATCTAGTCTGCAGCCTACATAAATTTATTTTTAGTAGTAGACAACATATCTTAGTCTTTTGTGAAGATAAAAAATAAAAACGAACTCAAATGCATTTTAGTTTAAGCGATCTGAGATAACCTTAGGTAAATAAACCTAGCTTTAAAACTCTTTGTGAAATAAAAGTAAAAATGTCTTCAGAAGAGTCAAAATTTATTATTATGCAAGCATATTTTTTTAAACCTATAGTTTCTATTCAAACAAGCTTGTTACCTCCTAGATATTTATTTATTTATTTATTTATCTGATCAGACTGGGGCGGTATTCAACTCATCACTGGTGACTTCCTAGATATTTAAAGGAGAGGGAAAAACCATGTTTAACTTTTAGCTTTTTGTTATCTGCACTTTCATAATATTGTTGATACATACTTGATTTGTGTGAGGAGGAGGAACCTGAGGAGGCTGGATGCTGGGCTCCCAGAAAACATTATACGACTTGCTATGAGCTTATGTACTTAGATGTGAGCCTCTGTATTCTGGGATATAGGCAGATGGCAATTGTAAACCCTGGGAACGTGTGTGTTTAAACCAGCTGGGCCACCAGCAACAGGGCAAAATCAAGCTCAGTGTGAACATATCCTGCCTCCAGTGATTCACATGCATGAGTTAGGATGAGATTGGCTGATTTAGGGTAAACTTTGATTTGCATTTTTTGAAAGAGAATAACTTTTAAAAAGCTAGCTCTTTTTTCTACGGGCAATTAAAATATAATTGTTAAAAATAAGTAATTTATTTCTGACTTTTTTCAAGATGGCACATTAGAAGCATTGCTAGCATATTGAAAGGACAAAGTAGTGCATACAGAATCACATTGTGAACTTTTTCAAGAGGCAGTGCAGTTACTAAACAGGACCCTTTGAAAGGTCTGTAGATACCACCTTACTCCTGCAAGAGTGGTCATTATTAAATAGTAAAAAAAAAAAAAATCTGTATTGGCATGGATTTGGGGAAAAGGGAATGCTTACACATTGCTGGTAGGAATGTAAATTAGTACAAGCTCTATGGAAAACAGTATGAAGATTCCCTAAAGAGCTAAAAGTAGATCTACTGTTCAACCCAGCAATCTCACTGCTGGGTATCTACCCAAAGGCAAAAAAAGTCATTATGTGAAAAAGACACTTGCACACGTATATTTATAGCAACACAATTTACAATTGCAAAGGTTTGGAAGTAACCTAAGTGCCCATTGACTAATGAGTGGATGAAGAAAATGTGGTAGATATACTTAGATTACTACTTAGCCATTAAAAGGAAGAGAATAATGTCTTTTGTAGCAACTTGTGTGGAGCTGGAGGTCATTATTCTAAGTAACACGGGGATCATAAACCAAAAACTGTATGTTCTCACTCATAATTGGGAACTAAGCTGTCAATATTCAAAGGGATACAGAGTGATATAGTGGTCTTTAGAGACTCAGAAGGGGGAGGGTGGGATGGCAGCTAGGGCTAAAAAACTATGCATTAGTTACAATGTGCACTACTTGTGTGATGGGTGCATCAAAATCTTAGAATTCACCACTACATAATTCATTCATGTAACAGAAAATCACTTGTACCCCAAAATGTATTAAAATAAAATAAAAATTAATAAAACAAATTGGACCAGGCCAACAATAAAAAATTAAATTACGCAAATATAAACAAAATAAGCATTATATATTTATAAATGTAATTTGTCATAGTTTCAAGAATTCAGTTATTTAAAATCTTAAAGTCATGTTATGTTAAATTAAGTAGTAGATAATGGTACAATATCTGAGGAACTGTTTTGTTTTGTTTCCATAGAAATTCCTCATACTAAATGTTTAATTAGTGAAATCATATAGAGGCCTAACTTGTCTGGAAGCCCATCTACAACACCGCTTCCTGAAATGAGACCTAACTGTTGACTGTTTAACTGGACCGGCCTATTTTGGGATTAAGAGACAGAGACAATGGCTTATGAGACAATCCACCAACCCAATTTCTGGACTTCAAATCCTCTTGTGGAAGTTTCAAATTGGAGAACACTGAGGTTCATAAAACAATAACTCAAAATGAAGACCTCGGAAGCAGATCTTCAGAAGCATGGGTTTCCTCTGTCCTTCTGCACTGCACTCCTGTCTGTTACACCCTCATTCTTTCCCAAGGGAAGCCATGGAAACTAAAACCCCTTTTCTTCAAGATAGATCATAGAAACTAGAACTCCTTTTCCACATGAGACAGTTAACACTATGTCTCCTTTCTGGAAGAGATGTTGTAGATGGGCTTCCACAAAATTAAGACCTCTATATGATTTCAGCATTCTAATATTCAATAAGGCATTTCTATGGACATAAAATAAGCAATGATAAATTAGGTAATAGTTCTAAAACCTAAAAATGATTACCCTAACTTTCCTCTTCCTTTCTCTGAAAATGTTGGGGTGGCAAATATCCGTGTCTTCCAGCAACAGATATGTTACTGGTGGCACATATCTGAGTCTCATGGTACCAAATATGTTAGGGGTGGAAGGTATCCAAGTTACAGGTGGTGAATCCGTACAGGTCTGCAACATCCTCAGTTCTTGCCTCATCAGAAGAAATAATTCGACTGAGAGGCATAAGGCAGAAAAAGAGACCAAGGCAGGAGTGGAAGTTTATTTAAAAAGTCTTTTGAACAGGAAAGAAAGGAAAGTACGCTTGGAATAGACATAGGAGGGCATGTGAAGGTCAAGTGCTATGTTTAACCACTATACTAGAACTTTATAGACTAGCCCCTTTCCCATGATTCTTCATTTAGAGTGGGCTTCCTGCATGCACAGTGCCCTCCTTATCCTTGGGAGATGAGCACACACAGTATTTTTAGGAAGTTGTATGGACACTCATCTGAGACTTTCTTCCCTTTTCTGGTGGAGTGCCCTTGGAAGATCATACTTTGCCATTTTGTCTCTTAATGCATATGCCCAGGAAGTTGCATCTCTGTGGCATTTGCAATTAACACTTTAGTGCAACAGATGTGGACCATCAGGAAATGACCTCTCCCTGACACTGGCTGTCAATTATCAGTTTTTCAATGTGATAATTGCTGAACCATCACCCAACATTCCTAATGAGTGGAGAAAGAGCCCTCTCCTGCATCACTTATCCTGTCTAACTGCCATAAAGAACGTATCTGACCTACCTTGTTTGATTGTAGGTCCTAAGACCCTGTGATAATTGCTGAACCATCACCCAACATTCCTAATGAGTGGAGAAAGAGCCCTCTCCTGCATCACTTATCCTGTCTAACTGCCATAAAGAACGTATCTGACCTACCTTGTTTGATTGTAGGTCCTAAGACCCCCTTTTGAAAAAGGGTCCTTACCCACACCCAGAAGTAAGAAATGCTGCACAGAGAGGCCAGGACAAATATGAATAGACGGGCCTTGCTGTTTCCCTACTTAATCTATTAGCATTACCTATTATAGTCTCTTTTCAGTCATTGCTCTGCACAGTTGACCATTCTTCATTAAACCTAAGCATAAAAACTGATAGCTTCACCCATATCTTTGGGTCTTTATTCTGAAGGTTCTCATGTAACATAAAACTGTGACTAAATATAATTATTTTGCTTCTCTCTTGTTAACCTGTCTTTGTAATAAGGATGTCAGTTGTGACCCTTAGGGGGGAGGAAATAAATCACCAATTTTGTACCCCCCACAGGAAATTAGTTAACATATTATTTATTATTTTTTGTTAAAATATATCTTATATAACAGCTAGAGTGCAACTAAGCAGAAATGATGGTGGCATTACATAAATATAGAACATTTTTATAGACCTCTGTATTTTGTGGGCTCAGATACAGATATCCCAAAGATATGATGTTTTAATGTGCTGAACTTAAGAAGCCTCAAGTCCCACTGACCTCTCCTCCACTACAGTCTCGCCCAAAGCATGGGACAAAGTTGTTATCTGAAGTTCCTCTACCAGCCCAAAGTCCAGACTCACCAGGGAGAACAATTGTTGTTTTTCTCTTCCTTGTTATATAATTATGCATTGCCGAAAAGAAGACCAAGGATGTAACCACACCCAGAACAGACTCTTATACAAGATAAGAGTCTTGTATAAGATAATGGCTGTCTCTCAAATGTATTCAAATTCCAAAGAGAACTATTTATCAGTTAATCTCTGTTCCCCATCCGTTCATTCTCCCTATTATTAATTTATTGTCCCTCACCATAATTCCTCTTCCCCCATCTCATAATCTGTTTTGCCAGGATCTAAGTCCTCATTCTTTCTGTAACCTAGAGCTGGTATATAAGCTTCTTTACTTTATTGGGGGGTTGAATCTTTGTTATGAAGGCTTTCCTGTATAAGCATTAAATAAATTTGTATGTCTTTTCTCTTATTAATCAACCTGTCTTATATCAGTGATTTTCAGCAAACCTTAAGAGGGCAAAGAGGAACTGTCCCCTTGGCTAACCTACAATATCTATTACCTATATCTTTCTTAGAATTCCACGTTAGCCATTTTTACTGATTTTGAAATGTTTTTAAAAGAGAAAATAATGTTTTGCAAAAGTTACCAATTTTATTGAAGTCCGTAATGTCTATTTTTTAGTGATTATTTGCATAACATATATTTTGTTAAATGTGTTGCATTATGTTAATGGCATTTTGATTATTAGTACTAATTTATGTGATAAAATATTTGCTACATTAAAAATTTTAATATCAATAAATAAATAGCCTTCTTTCATTCACAGCACATATGGCTCTTTCAATGGGGCAAGGAAGTATCCAGCTGCTGCTTACTTAAAGCAGATCAAAAATTCTTTTCAGGTTGAGCAAGACACAAATTACAGTCATAATCAATCACATTATCTGTTCTCTTACACTTTCCAATTCCGCTCTGAATAGCATCCACAGAAAAGAATTAGTAGGAAATGAAATTATAATTATGTATTCTGGAAAATGCATAGAAAGTATTAAAGACTGTGTAGAAGAAATTTGAATAGAACACAAAGGCATTAGATTCATGTGAAAAGAACACAGCAGCATATGTTCCTTGTGATATGATGTCAGGGAAATTTCTTTCATGTAATTAGCAAAACCTGCTGTTGCAGAACTTTGCTCCTTAGTTCAGCTAAAACTGGGTTCTTGTTACACGACCAGGAAAAGTTAGGCATGCAGACACATTGAAGGGTGAGGGGAATGGAATTATTGGACAAAAAGGAAGAAAGGAAAAAAACAACTCTCAGCAAAGCAAGAGGGGTTCCTGCTAACAGGCAACCATCTTACAGATTGATTTTAGGCCACACACAGGAACTGAAGAGGCCAGGCTCCTTCTGTGTGCAAACACCACAAACTTCCCGTGGCTCCATCCCAGTCTCCCAGTCCACAGGCCAGTCAGAGACTCTCTGGGGACCCTCTCCCTTATCTTGCTTCCTGCATCTATCACTGGCTTACTATGTTCATGAATATAAGACAGAAGTTTTAATGTAACAACTATGGAAGCAAATAAATAAATAAATAATACAGTTTTACAGCCTGTTAACCAAATTCCATTTTCATTATTATCAGTGGTGTGCATTTTTAGAATTATAATATTTAATAGCATAGGTGTATTAGTCCATTTTCATACTGATCATAAAGACATACCTAAGACTGGGCAATTTACAAAAGAAAGAGATTTAATGCACTTACAGTTCCACTTGGCTGGGGAGGCCTCACAATCATGACAGAAAGTGAAAGGTATGTCTCACATGGAGGCACACAAGAAAAGAGAGTTTGTACAGGGAAACCCCCTTTCTAAAAACCATCAGGTCTCATAAGACTTATTCACCATCATAAGAACAGCATGGGAAAGAACCACCTGCATGATTCAATCATGTCCCACCAGGTCCATATCACAGCATGTGGAAATTTGAGATGAGATTTGGATGGGGACAGGGCCAAACCATGTCATTCCACCCCAGCCTCTCCCAAATCTCATGTCCTCACATTTCAAAACCAATCATGCCTTCTCAACAATCCCCCAACTCTTAACTCATTTCAGCATGAACTCTAAAGTCCACAGTCCAACATCTCAACTGAGACAAGGCAAGTCCCTTCTGCCCATGAGCCTGTAAAATCAAAAGCAAGTTAGTTACTTCCTATATACAATGCAGGTATAGGCATTTGGTAAATACAGCCATTCCAAATGGCAGAAATTGGCCAAAACAAAGGGTCTACAGACCCCGTGCAAGTCTGAAATCCAGCAGAGCAGTCAAATCTTAAAGCTCCAAAATGATCTCCTTTGACTCTATGTCTCACTTCCAGGTCATGCTGATGCAAGAGGTGGGTTCCTTTGGTCTTGGGAAGCTCAGCCCCTGTGGCTTTGCAGGATACAGCCTCCTTTCTGGCTGCTTTCACAGGCTGGCATTGAGTGTCTGTGGCCTTTACAAGCGCATAGTGCAAACTGTCAGTGGATCTAACATTCTGGGGTCTCAAGGATGGTGGTCCTCTTCTCACAGCTCCACTAGGTGGTGTCCCAGTAGAAACTCTGTGTGGGGGATCCAACCCCATGTTTTCCTTCTGCACTGCCCTAGCAGAGGCTCTCCATGAGAGCCCCACCCCTGCAGCAAACTTTTACCTGGGCATCCAGGCATTTCCATACATCTTCTGAAATCTAGACAGAGGTTCCTAAACCTCAGTTCTTGACTTCTGTGCATTCACACACTCAACACATATGGAAGCTGACAAGGCTTTGGACTTATACTCTCTGGAGCCATGGTCTGAGCTCTATGTTGGCCCCTTCCAGCCACAGCTGGAATGGCTGGGAGGCTGGGATGCAGGGTCCCAAGTCCCTAGGCTGCAAACAGCACAGGGACCCTGAGCCCAGCCCATGAAATTACTTTTCCCTCCTAGACATCTAGGCTTGTTATAGGAGGGGCTGCCATGATTGTCTTGGGGAATAACATTCGGCTCCTCATTACTTATGCGTGGATCTCTCCTCAGAAAATGAAATTTTCTTTTCTATCGCGTTGTCAGGCTGCAAATTTTCTGAACTTTTATGCTCTGTTTCCCTTTTAAAACTGAACGCTTTTAATAGCGCCCTAGTCACCTCTTAAATGCATTGCTGCTTAGAAATTTCTTCCGCCAGATACCCTAAATAATCTCTCTCAGAGTCAATGTTCCACAAATCTCCAGGGCAGGGGCAAAATACAGCCAGTCTCTTTGCTAAACCATATCAAGAATCACCTTTGTTTAGTTCCCAACAAATTTCTCATCTCCATCTGAGACCACTTGGACTAGATTTTGTTGTCCATGTAACTATCAGGATTTTTGTCAAAGCCATTCAACAAGTCTCTAGGGAGTTCAAAACTTTCCCAAAATTTCATGTCTTCTTCTGAGCCTTCCAAACTCTTTCATCCTCTGCTTGTTCACCAGTTCCAAAGTCGTTTCCACATTTTTGGGTATCTTTTCAGCAGCACTCCACTCTATTGGTACCAATTACACTGCTGATAAAGACATACCTGATACTGGGCAATTTACAAAAAAAAAAGAGTGAGAGAGAAAGAGAGACATTTAATGGACTTATACAGTTCCACGTGGCTTGAGAGGCTTCACAATCACAAGGAAAAGTAAAGGCGCATCTCACATGGTGGCAGACAAGAGAAGAGAGCTAGTGCAGTGAAACTCCCCTTTTAAAATCATCAGATTTTGTGAGACTTATTCACCATCACGAGACTAGCACAGGAAAGACCAACCCTTATGATTCAATCACCTCCGACTGGGTCCCTCCCACAACACGTGGGAATTCAAGATGAGATTTGGATGGGGACATAGCCAAACCTTATCAATAGAAAAGTATAAGTTTTCCTCCTGAAGGTTCAATTGTTTGAGTCTATAAAACCAACTAATAGAAAATATTGGGATGCAGAAAATGAATATCCAAAATATGGTGCTTGGGCATGCTTTGTGCTTTTGAAAATGAGAAGGCCTCAGAAATATGCCTCAGAATCAAGGTCCCTCTAACCTTGTTGCATTCCTCCCACTTACCAAGAAGCTTTTTCTTTTTCTGAGACAGGGTCTCCCAGGCTGCACTGCAGTAGCACCTCATAGCTCACTATTGCCTCAACTTCCCAGGCTCAAGCCATCCTCTCACCTCAGCCTTCTGAGTAGCTGAGACAACAGGTACATGCCTGTATTAGTCCGTTTTCACACTGCTAGTAAAGACATACCCGAAACTGGGCAATTTACAAAAGAAAGAAGCTTAATGGACTTACAGTTCTACATGGCTGGGGAAGCCTCACAATCATGGTGGAAGGAAAGAAGGAGCAAGTCACATCTTACATGGATGGCAGCAAGCAAAGAGAGAGCTTGTGCAGAGAAATTCCCCCTTGTAAAACCATCAGATCTCACGAGACTTATTCACTATCACAAGAACAGCAGGAAAAAGACCTGCCTCCATGATTCAATTTCCTCCTACCAGTCCCTCCCACAAGACGTGGGAATTCAAGATGAGATTTTGGTAGGGACACATCTGTATCATATCAATGCCACTGTCAATGAAAAGAGCCAAACTCTGTAAAATATTTGAAGAGATTTATTCTGAGCCAAATATGAGTGGCCATGGCTCATGAAATAGCCCTCAGGATGTCATGAAAACTTGTGCCCAAGGTGGTTGGGATACAGCTTTGTTTTACACCTTATAGGGAGGTGTGAGACATCAATCAAATACATTTAAGACATACATTGGTTTGGTTCATAAAGGTGGGACAACTCAAAATGGGGTCTTCCAGGATATATGTAAATTTAAACACTTTCTGGTTGACAATTGGTTGAGTTTTTCTAAAGACATGGAATTGATAGAAAGGAAATGTTCAGGTTAAGATAAAAGATTGTGAAGACCAAGGTTCTTTTGAAGTCTTACAGTGGCTGCCCTTAGAGACAATAGATGACAAATATTTTCTATTCAGATCTTTCAAAGGTGATAGATTTTTAGTTAATCTCTCTAAGATTGGGAGGGTCTGGAAGAAAAAGATCTACCTATGTTAACAGAGATTCTTTACAGATGATGCAAATTTTCCCCACCAAAGGACAGATTTGCAGGGCCATTGCAAGATATGGCGAAAAAAAAAAAGCATGTTTTCAAGTAAAATATTTTTATTTACTTCCATGTTTCATAATATTATGCCAGTGTCAGGTTGGAAAGTAAGTCATGATATATAGGATTAAATAAAACTCACTTGATGAGAATTTATGGTTTATTGGGCATGATTCCCCATGTTCTGCAGGCTAGTCTCAAACTCATGGCCTCAAACAATCCTCCTGCCTTGAACTCTCAAAGTGCTGACATTATAAGCATAAGCTGGGATGCTCAGTGCAGACCAGGAAAGCTTCATACCAAAAGGAATATAATTGCTTCCAATTTATTCCCTGAAATGTCATCAGTTTCAGAATAGAAGGCTAAAGAATCCAACCACACTAAATAGACTTTTTTGCCAGATAATGCCTGACTCTTGAAGAACTAATTCAAAGTTCAAAGAGAATCACTTATGAGTTTATTTCTGTCTCCCTGGTCCATTCATTCTCTCTAATAATTACTTACTGCTACCTAAAAGAATTTTCTACATTCCTTATAAACTCGCTCCCCTATGAAAAAGAGTACACTTCAGTATATCATAGAGGGTTTGGGGTAATCATTCTTCCCCTAACCCCTGCCCCTCATGCATGTTAATAAAATTTGTATGCCTTTTATCCTATTGTGAAACTGCCTTTGTAAAATTATGACAATAAGAGAAATCTGACATAATTGACTTCAAATCATTTACAATTTTCAAGCTGTCCTTGGTAATTCCCAGACATAGACCAAGCTAACTTTGGAAAATATTTAGTTTATAGTTTAATCTTAAAGCAAGGGTGACAATAGTTCTTCCCCAAACTAAACCACCCTTGTAAAATGAATGAAAGTTCCTAAGAGTAAGATGATGAGAAAAGCCTGAATTCTTCTAAGATGTAGGCATAGTTTCTATAATCCCTTACTGCTCAGGAGTCAGGTAGCTGGAGATGATAAGATTCAAGACTTCCACAGTTGCTCCTATAGATATCACTATTGTAGAAGCTAAGATTTGTCTTTGAGATGTTTTTGCAAACTTTTGCATTCTGGCAACCAAGTTAATCCATCTGGACTTCTGACCCATGTCTTAACCAGTCCTGTGGTCTCCCACCAAGAGGTGGACTTAGTGCATGAGGACCATTTTTCACACCCCTGTTATGGTAACTCCAACTGTTAGCATTGGCAAATATCCAGGTTATCAGTGGTGAATCCGTATGGATCTATAGCAACTTTAATTTTTGCCTCCTCAGAAGAAAGTATTATACTAAGGCGCATAAGGCAGAAACACAAACTGGGGCAAGTTTCAGAGTGGGAGTGGAAGTTTATTAAAAAGATTTACAGCAGGAAAGAAAGGGAAGTGCACTTGGAAGAGACCCAAGTGGGCATTTTAGAGGTCAAGTGCCTTGTTTAACCTTGAACCTCAAATTTTATATGCTGGTCAACTTCTAGCCTTTGCACTCCTTTCCTTTCATTCTCCCTTAAGGTGAGTCACTCACATGCATGGTGCCCTCCTTGCACTCAGAAAGTGAACATGAACAGTGGGTTTAAGTAGTTGTACACATGCTCACCTGCAGCTTTCTTCTTTTTCTGGTGGAATGCCCTGGGAAGGTGATACTTCACAATTTTGTCTCTTAGTGTACATGCTCAAGCCCAGTCAACCTATTCCTAAGATCTTACTGGAAGCTGTCAATGACCAATTTCAAGTGTTTATATCTATTGGAAAATTGCCTCTCCCTGGCATCAGCTGTGATGAATTATTATTTTAGAGAGGCTGACCATCTAGAAACTTCCTCTCCCTGGTATGAACTGCAACCAATTATCATTCTAGAGAGGCAGTGTGATAACTGCTAGACCATCATCTCATGGTTGCCTGACATTCCCAGTGTATAGAGCATGAGCCATCTTGTGCCCCTCTCACTTCTGACTAGCTACATACTGTAACACAACCAATCAGTAACTCCCATTACCTAGTCGTCTCCCCGCATACCAAATTGTCCTTGAAAGACCATAACTCTAAGCCTTTAAGGAAACTGATTTAGGTAATAAGCATGTCTCCTATGTGGCCAGCTTCTTGTAAAATAAACTCTTTCCTTACTGCAATACTGTGATCTCATTGTTTGTGCAGCAGGCAGGAAAAACCCATCAAGGGATTACATTGATATGTCTTTTCTCAATTTGGTTTTTTATAGAATCTTCAGAGGGCAAAGGAAAAGTTTTCCCTTGTCCCCTACAGAGATTAACAGAAAAAAAAGGCATACAAATGTATTGACATGAACATGTATGCATGGGAGTCATACAAACACAAAAACTGAAAGAAAGGGAAGATGACTGATGCTTAAATATTCACTTCATTGAAGAGAGGGGAGATGGAGGCTTGTAGGAGTGAATGATATTCAGAGGAAGTGAATGAATCTAAAGAAAAACAGCCCAGAAACAAGTTTCTCTGAGCTCTGAAGAATGTCACATTATAGGTTATAGAAAAGTAAAGGGAAGAATGTATGTCAAACAAAGGTAATCTTGTTATGAAGATAAAAATATTCAAGGTAATCTCTGAGCTGCCTTTAGAAAAAACAGATCCTCATCAATCTTCAGTGATCTCACTGTTGAAGCAAGGGTTTTCAGAATAACATTATTTCCAACACAGTCTGAATGATGAATATTATAGAAATATAATAAGAATAATCAGAAGTCTCACTCAAATATTTTCATTCTTGTGTAGTGATTATGGATCATGAACTCATTGAGTTTTTATATATAGTATATTTTTTATATATGTATGTTTTTTATAGACAAACATACTTTAAAACCATCAAAAAACATGTTTTCTTCCATGATTTTTTTTTTTGTTTTTTGCCAGATGCCTGGGTGTTGCAAATCTGACTCTAATTTAAATAAAAAACCTCATATTGCATGGTTTTAGACTCGAAAGATTGTATTAATTTAGGCCCCCAACATAATTGAGGCTTGATCTGCGGCCATGGATTGTCAGAAGAGATTATTGCAACCTTCATCCAAAGCAGTTCATAGCTGAGATAGATAAAGACCCTTTTTTATTTTTTTGAGACAGGGTTTCACACTGTCAACCCAGCTAGAGTGCAGTGGCACAATCATGGCTCACTGCAGCCTCAATGGGGCTCAAGTGATCCTGCCACTTTAGCTTCCCTAGTAGCTGGGAATACAGGTGCATGCCACCATACCCAGCTAATTTTTGTAATTTTTGCAGACATGAGGTTTTCCCATGGTGCCCAAGCTGGTCTCAAACTCTTGTATTTAATTGATCCTCTCACCTCAGCCTCCCGAAGTGCTAGGATTACAAGTGTGAGCCACTGCACCTAGCCAAGGTCCCTTTTATCTTCATCTGAGAGGCAGATCTTTTTATGATTCTCTATTTCCCTGAGAGACATTGTGTAGGTCATTGCTCAGCAGTCTTTTATCTGCTTCTTTGTTGTATGTGGACCCGATGCTTTGTCTTTTATGCTACTCATAGAGCAGGTAAAACAATTACCAGACAAACTGAAACCAGTTGATGCCTAGAGGAGGCAGAAAACTTTGGTGTTCATTTAGTTTGCTGGATTCAAGCTCTTGTTTAATTTCTGTTTTTATGTCCCAGAGATTTTTCCCTTATTTTTTTGCATGTTTCTTGCATGATTATATATATGAAATACATATATACATATATAAATACATATATATGTATCATGTGATATTAAACATTTCTCTTGATATGATGTCTTACATTAATTGATTTTTGCATGTTAAACCAAGCTTTTATTCCTGAGATAAATTCTACCCTGTCATAGTGAATAATAATTTTTCTATGTTGCTGGATTTAGTTTGGAAGGCTTCCTTATTTATCCTAGTTCAGATGAATTTACTAGACCAGAAGAGAAGATTACAATGAGGAACCTCATCTGGAATCACCTGAGGAAATAAGCATATCAATCAAGATAAAGATTGAAAAAAAAGCCTGGGCCCTTTGGCTCAAAATCCCACTGTGAACCCAAGACCTGATGCATATGAGTAAAATAATTAGGGAGTGGAGAAAAAAAAATCTGGAACCTGATAAGGAAGCCCTATGCACTTCGGTCACACAGGCCATTGGTAAGGTTCCAACAGGGTCTGCAATTAAATTCAGTGAATGTGGGAATGCACAAATTCATAGAATTAAGGTAAAAGTTTGAATGAAATATTGGAATGTTTAAATAGACTTTATGTCAAGTGGTGTGACTCCTTTACCTGAATGTTTAATGTAATTGATATTATGCCTTACTGGAGAACACATTCTCTACTTAGTATCCTAAATTCAAATTCTGGTGAAGTCTTAACATGAGCTACAATTAGATTGAGAGAATATAGAAATGCAAAGGGTGAAAGAAGGTAAAAGTTGAAAAAAATAGTATGTGTGAATAGGCTTTATGTGAAGTAGTTGCATCTTATTTACCTAAATAAATTATGGGGATGGATATTCTATCTGATTGAAAACTGTTTTCCTTCCCTAGTATTGTAAAAGAGAAGACATGCAAATCTACCCTTGAGGCAATGTTAATTGGACATGTTAATGGTAACCAATAAGATTCTAAGCACACATAGGTTGTTAATGTTAAACAATATAAAATAGAAGCTGGAGTGCTTGTATGGACAAATTCTCTGTACAATTCCCATTGGAAATGTAGAGGGGAGAGTATGACAAAGTCTTGTATGTGCTTCCCAGGGACAAATCCTTGGACTTTGCTCTAGAGAATCTCCATTTGTGAAGGCAGTTACTAGCTTGCTCTGAGGCATTAATTGAAACTGTCCCTTAGATTGTAAATCATAGAATAACATTGATATCTGAAATATCCATGATGTCTTAGGTAATATCAGATCCTTTTCTAATGAGAAGAGGGCAAAAGCCAGAGTAATTCCAAAATAAAGTTGAAATGGTTTATATAGAAACATGCTACAGGGGAAATTCAGAGAAATACTCAGAATATTCACAAGCAGGCCAACTCTTTTCCTCTAGGACTGACCTTGAAACAACCTAAGGATTCCATTGCCACTTAGTGCTCTATAAATAGCTCTCCATTGACCAACAAAGATCTTTTTGGTTTATGGATGGCAGTTCGAAGATAAATGGATAGTATTTTGTTAGAAAGACTACCATTCTGATGTAAGAGGGTAAAAAAAAATCAGTTTGTTGAGCAAATAGCATGCTGTTTGTCACTTTTTGTTTTCACCAACACATAGATGGTGGCCAATGGCCTAGCACAAGGTAAAGGCAAAAAGCAACGGAAAACTGGCATATTAAAGGAATTCCCTTATGTGACTATGTGACAGAGCCTACAAAAATCGTTATGTGAATTGAAGGGTGCATTAAAGTAAGACATGTTGATGTTTATCAGAAGGACTCTTTATAAGCATCAGAATTTGATTGGGCAGGCATCCCAGTGTGCTTGCTGGAGGTGGTAACCTGAATCCACAAAAAGAGTGGGCAGTGTGGGCAATGCAGACACGGGCTGAATCTAGACATATTCCTCTTGTACTCTTGAAGGTGAAAAATGACAATAATAATTGTTCTGTAAACCGGGAAGCAAGATTGATTCCCAGTGGGTAGGCCATCATATAGCTAACAAATTAAACTGATGCTGGTAGCCTCAAGAGGCTGGCTACAACGGGTCCTGAAAGGAACATATGCTCAACTGAACTGGGTTAGGCTTATGGATGGTAGATTAAAATGTTCAGAGTACTATAGAAAAATGGTAACAGACATACTGCACCAATTTGAACTGCCAAGTTCCCTTTCTTCACAACAAGGAACACTCTTTTTAGCCCATAATGTCTGACAATGGGTGGAGTGATATCCTCCTCAGAGTAACGGTCTGATATATAATTGAAATGGGGAATTGAGACATTGGTTTTCCAAAACAGAGATAAACAGAGATATATATAGGCACACAGGTCTGGTTTTCACACACTTTATGAGTGTGTGCTCCAAGTTAACATGAGAGGAGGCAAGTATGTGTATCCATTAGGCAAATACCTTTGTTTTTTTCTGGTGAATCTAGGAAAGATGGTGTGGGAGATGATGCTGATATCACTATGCATTTTTTCCCCGTGAAGAGGGAATACTAGTATAATATGATTTATTCTTTCTTCTGCACATTACCTCAACTTTCTTCTTCTGACACAATTAAGTGATCCTAGGACCAGAACTGCAACTATAAGTTTTAGAAGGGATGATTCTGAAGAAATAAACTGTATATTTTTAAACTTTTATGTCAGAATTTCTAAAGACCCAGTGGGGCAGGCTATGCCTTCACCTCATTGGACAAAATTAGGGTTAACTGTGAATGCATCTATATTGCCTAGTGGTGGAAATAACCCCCTAGTTATGGAGCTGTGTAACCTTATCCTGAATGAATGGTAATGGACTGCACTTGCTAGACTAGTATGACTGCCTGAAATATAGACCATCATGGTGGCCAAATCCTTCCAAAGGTGAAGACATTTGTGTATAAATGGAGAGAAACAGGAATAATTGAAGTGACTACATAGGTTATGTAATGAAAAAAACCCAACATTTCAAAAACTGCTCAAAAAGCAGATAATATTGTTTCTTAGCTCACTTGTATCACATTGGGTACTGTAACCACCCAATGGGTTCACCTTGCTTGCTGCCTAGACAGAGCTGATTTATCAAGACAGGGGAATGGCAATGGAGAAAGGGTAATTCATGCATAGTCAGCTGTGTGGGGGACTGGAGTTTTGTTGTTACTCAAATCAGTCTCTGAGAACATTCCGGGATCAGAGTCTTTGAGGATAGCTCCGCAGGTATGGGCTCCAAAAGTGGGGAGTGCTGATTGGTTGGGTTGAGGATGAAATCATAGGGGGTCCAAGTGAGTTCTTCTTGCTGACTTCTGTTCCTGGGTGGCATCTCAGAACTGGTTGAGCCAGATTATCAGTCTGGGTGGTGTCATCTGCTGTATTGGAATGCAGGGTCTGCAAAATATCTCAAGCACTGATCTTAGGTTTTATAATAGTGATGTTACTCCCAGGAGCAATATGGGGAGGTCCAGACACTTGCAGCCAGAGTCTGCATGGCCCCCAAACCACAATATCCAATCCTGTAGCTGTCTTGTAGTCCTACCTACAATGGCAGACTGGTCCCCAGGCAAGAAGGGGTTTTTCGGGAAAGGGCTATTATCCATTTTGTTTCAGAATTTAAACTACAAACAATTCCTACACCCAGAAATGAACAAAACAGTTTAAAGGTTAGAAGCAAGATGGGTCAGTTAGATCTGATCTTTTTCACTGACATAATTTCCTCAGTTATAATTTTGCAAAGGCAGTTTTAATGCCCAAAAGAGTAAAGCCATGTATTGCTGAGATCACTCCTACTTTTGGAAACTGACAAGTTCAAACTGAAGCCTGTAAAATTGGGTGGCCCCTCTCTGGGAGATATTTTGACCATATATTATAATGGACTAATTATTATTTTTTTAATTTTTTATTTACTTATTTTTTTATTTAATTTGTTTATTTATTTATTTTTTTTTTATTGCATTTTAGGTTTTGGGGTACATGTGAAAAACATGCAAGGTTGTTGCATAGGTGCATATGTGGCAGTATGATTTGCTGCCTCCCTCCCCTTCACCTATATCTGGCATTTCTCCCCATGCTATCCCTCCCCAACTCCCCCCCCCCCGCTGTACTCCCCTCCCCCCCAACAGACCCCCATGTATAGTGCTCCCCTCCCTGTGTCCATGTGTTCTCCTTGTTTTGGTCATAAAGTCCTTGCCTACACCTATGTCTTGAATGGTTTTGCCTAGGTTTCCTTCTAGTGTTTTTATGGTGTTACGTCTTATGTTTAAGTCTTTAATCCATCTGGAGTCAATTTTAATGTAAGGTGTCAGGAAGGGGTCGAGTTTCTGCTTTCTGCATATGGGTAGCCAGTTTTCCCAACACCACTTATTGAACAGGGAATCCTTTCCCCATTGCTTGTTTTTGTCAGGTTTGTCAAAGATCGGGTGGTTGTAGATATGTTGTGTCACCTCCGACGCCTCTGTTCTGTTCCATTGGTCTATATCTCTGTTTTGGTACCAGTACCATGCTGTTTTGATTACTGTAGCCTTGTAGTAGAGTTTGATGTCCGGTAGTGTGATGCCTCCCGCTTTGTTCTTTTTGCTTAGAATTGACTTGGCTATGCGGGCTCTCTTTTGGTTCCATATGAAGTTTAAGGTGGTTTTTTCCAGTTCTGTGAGGAAGGTCATTGGTAGCTTGATGGGGATAGCATTGAATCTGTAAATACTTTGGGCAGTATGGCCATTTTCACGATATTAATTCTTCCTAACCATGAACATGGAATGTTTCTCCATCTGTTTGTGTCCTCTCTTATTTCATTGAGCAGTGGTTTGTAGTTCTCCTTGAAGAGGTCCTTTACGTTCCTTGTTAGTTGTATTCCTAGGTATTTTATTCTCTTTGTAGCAATTGTGAATGGCAGTTCGCTCTTGATTTGGCTCTCTTTAAGTCTGTTATTGGTGTATAGGAATGCTTGTGATTTTTGCACATTGATTTTGTATCCTGAGACTTTGCTGAAGTTGCTTATCAGTTTCAGGAGATTTTGGGCTGAGGTGATAGGGTCTTCTAGATATACAATCATGTCATCTGCAAATAGAGACAATTTGACTTCCTCCTTTCCTAGTCGAATACCTTTTATTTCTTTTTCTTGCCTGATTGCTCTGGCTAGAACTTCCAATACTATATTGAATAGGAGTGGTGAGAGAGGGCATCCTTGTCTAGTGCCTGATTTCAAAGGGAATTCTTCCAGCTTTTGCCCATTCAGCATGATATTGGCTATAGGTTTGACATAAATAGCTTTTATCATTTTATGATATGTTCCATCGATACCTAGTTTATTGAGAGTTTTTAACATGAAGGGCTGTTGACTTTTGTCAAAGGTCTTCTCTGCATCTATTGAGATAATCATCTGGTTTTTGTCTTTGGTTCCATTTATGTGGTGAATTACATTTATGGACTTGTGTGTGTTGTACCAGCCTTGCATCCCCAGGATGAAGCCTACTTGATCATGATGAATACTATGAACTTTGGGGAATACATTAAGACCAAAGCAATATTTATAGAATTTATTATGTTAAACTTATTATTTACCATCTTTTTGTCTTCATTTGTTTCTGTGGATTTGAGTTACTATCTGGCATCAATTTCTTTTTCTTTTTTTTTTTTTTTTGAGACAGAGTTTCGCTCTTGGTACCCAGACTGGAGTGCAATGGCACGATCTCGGCTCACTGCAACCTCCGCCTCCTGGGTTCAGGAAATTCTCCTGCCTCAGCCTCCTGAGTAGCTGGGATTACAGACACGCATCACCATGCCCAGCTAATTTTTTTGTATTTTTAGTAGAGACGAGGTTTCACCATGTTGACCAGGATGGTCTCGATCTCTTGACCTCGTGATCCACCCACCTCAGCCTCCCAAAGTGTTGGGATTACAGGCTTGAGCCACCATGCCCGGCCTGGCATCAATTTCTTATTCCAATGCAGCTTTACTTCTGCTACCAGAAAGGGTCCCCGATATAGACCCCAAGAGAGGGTTCTTGGATCTTGCACAAGAAATAATTCAGGGCAAGTCCATAAAGTGAAAGGAAGTTTATTAAGAAGGTAGAGGAATAAAAGAATGGCTACTCCATTGACAGAAGAGCCCCAAGGGCTGCTGTTTTCCCATTTTATGGTTATTTCCTGATTATATATGAAACAAAGGGCGGATTATTCATGCCTCCCCTTTTTAGACAATATAGGGTAACTTCCAGAAATATCCATCGTATTTGTAAACTGTCATGGTGCTAGTGGGCATGTAGCAGTGAGGACTACCAGAGGTCACACTTGTCACCACCTTCATTTTGGTGGGTTTTAGCTAGCTTCCTTACAGCAACCTGTTTTATCAGCAAGGTCTTTATGACCCATATCTTGTGCCAACCTCATCTCTCATCCTGTGAATTAGAATGCCTTAACCAGCTTGGAATGTAGCCTTGTAGGTCTCACTTTCATTTTACCCAGCCCCTATTCAAGATGGAGATGCTCTGGCTCAATCACTCTGACATTCCTACCTACTTGGTTTGTGCTATTACTGTCAATTTCATGTAATCCCTATATGTTATAGTTTTAACAACATAATTATATACTTATTTTATACTATTGCTTTTTATATTAACTAAGAGTAGAAAGGGGAATAGGCATTTATGCTTTCTTTTATAATTATCTTTACTGGTGCTCGTTTTTTCTATAAAAAATCAAATTACCTACTTGGATCACTTTCTTTAACCTGAATAATTTCCTCTAGTTATTCTTCTGAAGTGAGTCCTGAGGCTGCTAGCAACAAAGTCTCTCTCTCTCTTTCTCTCTGTGTGTGTTTCGCATTGTTTTTGTTGGGACTCAGAAAATACACAAAAGTAAAGTGCTTTGGTAGGCTAAGTGTTGTGAATTAAATATAATTAGAAAACTTCAGAAGTCGCCTCAGAATCAGAGGCAACTTCTAAACTTTACCTTGTTTCTCCTCACTGCTCCCCCCACCAAACTCAGAGAAAGGCTTTCTCTCTGAAGTCCCCTCATCCGACAGAGAGTTTTTTTCAAAAGAAATATAATTTCCTTGCTTTCAGTCTTCTTTCTGAAATCTCATTAACCAGGGAAGGTTAATCACTGAAGAAGAAGCTAAAAGTCATCATCAGGTATGCCTGAACAGACTTTTCATGTATCCTTCTGATGGCTATTACATGAGATACTTTATTTGCATAATAAGACAATCTTTGTTTATAGCATAGGTCCACCACTCACCTCCCATTACTTGCTGCTATATCCCCCAGATCCATCAAGAACTTTGTCCCAGGCTATTATCTGTTCCTCAAGAACATTCATCTTCCCTAAGAATTATTCACTATTTGTATAAAGTTTTCTGTATCCCTCACGTGCCTCTCACCTATGAAAAAGATATTTAAGTATCAAGCATCTGGACTTTCATTGAATTTTATATTTTGTATGACTGTTGTGCACTTGCACATTAATAAATTTGTATGCCTCTGTTTCCTATTAATCTGGTTATTGTCAGTTTAATTTAGCAGACTCAACTTTGGAAACTTCAGATGGAATCTTTAAAGTTCCCTGAAATTTCAATTTGCAAATGTCTTAATTTAACATCATTTTTGAAAGACAGTTGTGATGGATATAATTTACTTTGATGACATCTTTTTCTTTCACCACTTTGAATGTGATATTTCAATGCATTAATTTATATATGCATTCTATATTATATATTTTATACTATATATTTACATGTTATATATATTATATATACACAAATATGTATTTGTATATATAATATTATATACAAATCTCATGGTGAAATTTAATTCCCAGTGTTGGAGATTTTAGAGGTGGGGCCTATTCGGACATAATTAGGTCATTGGGGCAGATTTCTCATGAATGGTTTATCAGCATTCCCTTGATGCTGTCCTCATGATAGTGAATGATTTCTGGTGAGATCTGGTAGTTTAAAGATGTGTGGCACCCTCCCCATTCTCTCTTTCTTGCTCCAGCTCTTGCATGTAATGTATCTGTTCACACTTCACCTTCCACCGTGAGAAAAAGCTCCCTGAGGCCACCCAAGAAGCTGTGCACATGCTAGTGTCATATTTCTTGTACAACCTGCAGAACCATGAGCCAATTCCATTTAATCAACTTTTCTTTAAAAACTACCCAGTTTTAGTTTTAGAAATTTTTTATAGAAACAAGAGCAGCTTAAAGATAGATGGATACATACATACATACATATATGCATACATAGGTAAATACAGATATAAATATCTTCTGATGGAAAGCCAACTTTTAATTTTATCAAAGTCCCCTTATACAAGATATATTTCAAAATTTTGGCTTTGACATTGACTTTGACAAAATATCTTCTATGATGTTTCTCTGTGTGGATATCTTTGTTTTTATCTTAAATAAAATATGTTTAGATTTTTGGACATGTAGATTAATATTTTTCATCAAATTTGGAGATTTTTGAATGTGTAGATCAGTATTTTTATTGAATTTGAAAAGTTTTTGGCCATTAATTTTTCAAATAATTTTCTGCTTTTTTCTCTCACCTACAGTGATTACAGTAAGCTATGGTTGAGCCATTGTACTCCAGCCTACTTGACAGAGCAAGACCTTGTCTCAAAATAAAACAAAACAAACAAACAAAAAATCACAGTGTATTCTGACATTAAGATGAACAAGGTAATAAAAGTAACAGACAAGGATTTAAAAATGTCTATTAAGACTATCCTTAGTGAAGCAAAACAATTTTTTTTGACATATGAAAACCTTAGCAAGAAACTAGTCTTAGCAGAGCAACCACTTGAAATAAGAAAAATAATTATAAGTTGGTATACTAATAGAGAAGAGAAAAAAGAATTCCATAAAATGCTCAATTAAAACAAGAGAAGGTAGAAAATACATAAATGAACATTGAATAGAAAACAAATAAATAATTCAACTTTATCAGTAATTACTTTAAATGTTAAAGGTCTAAATACAACAATTAACAGAAAATGTCAGATTTAATAAAGAAAAAAATGACCAGCATATATAGTCTACAAAAAATCCCCTTCAAATATGAAAACAGATAAATTAAAAGTTAAAAAATTGAGAAAGATATACAATGCTATAATATTCAAATGAAATATGGATAATTATCAAAGGAAATATAATTACAAAGCAGGCTTCAGTGAATAGAAAATTATCAGTGATAATGTGGGGCATTACATAAGAGAGCAATCCTCCAATAAGACATGATAATCCTCAATGTGTATGCGCCTAAGAAAAATGTGTCAAAATACATAAGGTCAAACGGGTAAAACTGCAAGGCGAGATAGAATTCATTATTATATGTGGAGACACAAACACAAAATCAGTGGAACACAGAAACAGACGCTTTTATGATCAGAACAACACTATAGTTACTTTGACTTAGTAGATGTTTAAATACATCTTGCAAGTACTGTATATATTACTTTTAAGTATACATGTTTTATTTTATTAGTATAGATCATATACTGGCAATGAAAAAAGGCTAAATAAATGTAAAAAGATTAAAATCTGAAAGAGTCTAATGTATTGCCAAAATGAAATAAATTAGAAATGAATTATAAAAAGAAAAATTTCAAATATTTGAAAATTAAAGAACATGACTTTAAATGGTCTCTGGGTGGAATAATAAATCAAAAAAATAAATTAGGAAGTATTTTGAGATGACAAAATCATAATAAGATATATTTAAAATATGTGGAATGCAGCTAAAACAACACTTGTTAGGACTTTTCTAGCTTTAAATGCCTATATTGGGAAAGAATAATAATAAAAGTATTATAAACCAGTGATCTAAACTTCCACCTTGAAAAATTAGAAAAGAATCACAAATTAAACCAAAAAAGAGAATACTAAAAACGGGCATAGAGCAATGAACTAGAAAACAAGCAAAAGCAACACAGAAAACCAATGAAACCAAAAGCTGGGTTCCTCTAAAAATTAATTAAATTTATAACTCATCAAAATCAGAAGATATTGATTTTTCCATTAATTTTCTCTCTAGGTAAAACTTCATGTCATATTTTCCTTTCACTTCACTATAATTCCTTGGGTAAGTGAGTAAGGGTACAAGAAAGATACTGGCTTAAAAAAAACTTAAAATGTAAAATATTTCAAAAATGTTGTGCTTGTTGAAGTGGTATTTGCTTGTATAAGTACAGAAAATGATACATACCAAAAAGTTAATTTTAGTAATCTTGGCAGGATAACACTGGAAGTTAGAGGAGCTATTAGCACCACTAGTATATGGTTTTTATACATTGCTTTATGTTTTGAATGGCTACAACAAGCATACAGTACTTTTGTAGTTTAAAAGTATAAAATTAAATACAGATATGCATGTATTCCAATTTACAGTTTAAGGAGTTAACATTAAACATAATGATAAGTACACATCATGGAAGCTTCAGCTATGAAGATTAAAATGTTAAAGATTAATGATCATGTAAAAAATAACTTCTGATTGAAAACTATCATGTGAAAGTCATCAAAACAAATAGATAATAAATTATTATGCTATTTTCTTAAGAAAATTTTCATCTGTGACTCTTAAAAGTAGTAGGACATAGTCATTTGAATTTTAACACAATTAACCTAAAATTTCTCTTGGGATAAATTGTAAATGAATGGTGGCTGTTTTAACTATAACTAAAACAAAGGACATTTATATAGCTAAGATTTTTTTCTAATTAAATGACAATAAAATACGTAGAAAAAGATAAAATATAAAGTAATTATACTATATTAGTTGGACATACCAGCTTTTGTTAAAATTGATGTAAATATTTATCAAATATCATAAGCTAAAAAATGGCTATATTAAAATTGGAGAAACTAGTATATATAAATGTTGATTAATATTGTTAAGAAAAAATGGTTGCCTGATTTGGCTGACTTATTCCCTGTTTAAACTCCAATTTGTATCAGCTAGAATACATAGTTGACTCTCATCCAGTTCAAATTATTTGCTGAGCATGAGAGCATATCGCATGTCTGAAGGCTGAATTTTTGTTTCTGCAAGGAAGCACAAATTTTAATTTGACATTCTTTTTCCAAAAACCCAATTTATTCAATAATAATATCAAGGTTGATAATTTAACTACCATATTTTTTTAACTACATAGTTTTGTTTTGCTTTACAACAAACATTTAAGTGTTTTACAAACATTAAGTATGTTAAAACAAACACCCAGTACATAACCTACTTTTTATACTATCTTTTGTGGAATGTTTATGCATGGCTGGAAAGGTTGCAATTCTTCATATATGTATTTAGTGAAGTCTGGTATGCATTTGTATTTTTACCCAATAGCAAATATAAGGATATGTCACTGTTCCAAGGATCATCAAACGGCATTCAAATTTAGAACCATACAATTCAAAAATAAATATTGTTATTCAATGTGCAGGAATGACTGATTACTATGTAATGTTAATGCTATGGAAAGTTAAATATCTGTGGAAACGCTGATGTCTATATTTTCCTCACTTACCAATTTGCTCAAGATGGTCTCAGGGAAGTTTCGGTTAGGCAACAGGGTTCTAGTTTTAGGGCACTGAGGTTAAGTTTTCTTGATGAAAAGAAAGGTAATAAAAGTGGAACCATACACACAGCACTATCTAAGTTAGGAAACATCTGTATTATTTTGTGTTTCTGCTGTATTTTATGTATAATTGCTTTAATAAAGAGTTCTATGTTTTTACAATAAAGAGTTTACTGGAGAATTATGAAAACTCACCTATGAGAAAGGTGTATGTTAGAACAAAAAAGTGCATCTCAAGTAACTATTTTAAACTTATAAAATATGAAGACATTTTTCTAGAAAGAAATTGTACATAGTCTCTTGTTAATCCAATTCTTATAAAACTAGGAAAATTATAGCAAGCATATTTTTTTGTTGATACAGAGTCTCACTGTGGTGCCCAGGCTGGAGTGCAGTGACACGATCTTGGTTCACTGCAACCTCTGCCTCCCAGGTTCAAGCGATTCTCCTGCCTCAGCCTCCCCAAGTAGCTGGGACTACAGGTGCACACCACCACACCTGTCTAATTTTTGTATTTTTAGTAGAAACAGAGTTTTGCCATATTGGCCAGGCTGGTCTCAAACTCCTGACCTCAGATGATCTGCCCACCTTGGCCTCCCAAAGTGCTGGGATTACAAGCGTTAGCCACCAAGCCCAGCCAATTATCTTCTGTAAAATTTTTCTTTGCAATATTATTTTTACCTTATCAATATAAGGAACCCTGCTATTTAAATAAAGCATAAAAATAAATGAAGTCAAGAAAAATATAAATATATTAATGGCCTTATTATTTTTAGTTCAAATGACTTTAAGTACTTTCTCACACTAACATACATTCACATTCATACATTTATACACATACACTGATTTAGTCCATTCTTGCACTACTACAAAGTAATACCTGAGACTCGGTAATTTTTTTTTTTTAAAAAATAGTTTTAATTGGCTTACGATTCTACAGGCGAGGAAGTATCGTGGTTTCTGCTTCTAGGGAGGCTCAGGAAGCATCCAGTTATGGCAGAAGGCAAAGGGGCTCCAAGGCATCCCATGGCCACAGCAACAGGAGAGAGTCAGAAGCAGGAAAGTATTACACACTTTTAAACAACCAGATCTCATGAGAACTCACTATCATGAGAATAGCACCAAGGGGATGGTACTAAACCATTCATAAGAAACAGTGCTATGATCCAATCACTTCCCACCAGGCCCTGCCTCCAACATTGAGTATTACAATTCAACCTGGATTTGGGAGGAGACACAGATCCAAACCATAGCGTATACATTGATACGGTTTACATAGACACATTAACCCTAGTCTTCAAATGACTTGGAAATAATGGCATCAATGAATCTTTATATCTATATATTCTATTTCTATATACATTATAGGGAAGTATTCTGCCCTACAAATCAGTAATCAGTTTACTGATAAAAGACACCTATAACTATTAAAGTGATTATTAATTAAAATTTTTAAAACACTTCATATGTTCCACATAATTCGCCAGGATTTCCGTTTCATATTCTTCTATGCCATGTTGGAAGTAGTCTTTCATTCATGTTTAATCTCTCTAGGAGCAATACTAAAAAAAAGAAAAAACTCCCCAAACTAGTACTTCAATGTTATTTCAAATCACATATGCATAGAAACAGTCTTATCTCTTTGTGTAATGTTTTGCTTCCATTAAGAAATATGGACATTTTTTAAAAAGTGGAATTACATTCTGGATTTTATATTATATATACTTTAATAAGACTCTGGTGAAGTTATATACCAAATTCGTCAAAAAACAAATCCAAGAGCTTAACTTACTCATATATTTTCCTCTTGATGTGTTGTTTTTCTTTTTTTAATCTCTTTTTTTACATATCATATCTCACCCTTTTTCACATGGCTTTGTATGTCCTTATTTAATTTTTTTTTTATTTATAGAGAGAGACACAAGAGAAGGAGAGAAAAAGAGACAGCTAACTCTCACACTGTGTCAGAGAAAGAAAAGATGGAATTCAGGAGAGGAAAGACAGCTTCCACACTAAGTGGAAGGGAATAGAGAAAGATGGAGTTTAGGAGGGGAAGACAGGCTTCCACGAAGGGAGTGTTCGTGGAAGGGGACCCAAACATGGAGTCCCTATGTCCTTATGTTAATAGAGTTATTTGATTATATAAATTGTGAATATATGCCAACTAATATTAGATATGTGGTTGAATCTCTCTTTGAATAGGGTAAGTTTTCACCTACAAAATACATCATAACTATTTTACCCACTGAGATCCAGTAGTATATTGTTAAAATATATAACTATTTATTATTGTCTATTTACTCAGCTTTTAAAAATCAGTACATTTTGAATGAAGACTATTCTCCATGGTGAAATAAATTTTATCTGCCTTGCCCTCTATCAAAGTCTCAGAACAGAGAACACTCATATAATCTATTGACGTGACAGGACAAAAGAATAGAGAAGTAGATTGAAGAGTTCAGTGAGTAGCAAAACAGATGCTTACCACTCTAAATTAGTACATTCTTATGCTGCTATGAAGAAACATCTGAGACTAGGTAATTTATAAGGAAAAGAGGTTTAATTGACTCACAGTTTTACTGGCTGGGGAGGCCTCAAGGAATTTACAATCATGGTGGAATACATCTCTTCACAGAGTAGCAGGAGAGAGAATGAGTGATGAGTGAAGGGGGAAGCCCCTTATAAAATCCTAAGATCTCATAAGAACTCACTCACTATCATGAGAACAGCATGGGGGTAAACACCCCCATGAATGAATTATCTCCACCTGGTCCTGCCCTTGACACATGGGGATTATGACACTTCAAGGTGAGATTTGGTTGGGACACGGCCACACCATATCACACCACTTCAAGCCCTTCTAGTCTTCAGTAATATGAAGACTCTCAGAGAAATATAAAGAAAAGGAAAGAAAAGAAAACAGATATTATTTTTGAAGGTTATATGGCATAAAGTATCCTTAGGAGAGATTCTGTTTTCTTTTACAGTAAGAGGAAGAAATACAACAAAGAAGGTTGTGAATATAGATTTTAAGGATGATAAAATGTTAGTACAGAAAAACACAAAGATGAGGCTTCCAGATTTAGGGAAGAGTATTACAAAGAAACACAGTAAGGACCATGCATAATCTTATTGGATTAGGGTATGGAAGGTGTGTGGAGACTGGAAAACTAGGACCACTTACAGTGACCAGTATGAACAGAAATAAAAGATATTATAAAGAGCCAGTTATGATGGGATTCCAGGAAGTCAATGGTGGAGAATCTGTGGATTTTGCAAATATAAAGTGGTTTATTTCTTCATTTTCCTCTTTATTCATGATGACTTGTGTTAGAAGGCCAAGAGGAGACCTTAATAAGGAAAGAATATTAAAATTTATATAGGAAAGATTTCTAACTCTCTTATTCCTTGATCATATTACTTTCTCTTAGAGGCCAAATGATTCATTTTCTGTTTACATATTCACTATTAACCAGTTAGCTCTTTTCAGTTTGTTAATAAAATATTAATAATAAGGGCATGACATAAAAATGTTTTTTCACTGATTGTCTTTGGGTTTACTCTTTCAAAATATGTGAAAGCTGTTTATTTAGATTATAAACTAGTGTGTTAGCTTTTTCTTTTATTGAATATTATATTTCAATAGTTTGGATGTTTGTCCCCTCCAAATCTCATGTTGTAATGTAATCACAATAGGGTGGTGTGGCTTGGTGGGAGGTGATTGGATCCTGTGGGCAGATCCCTGATGAATGGTGTAGTGCCATCCCCTTGGTGATGAATGAGTTCACATGAGAGCTGATTGTTTAAAAGACTCTGGCCCTGTCTTTTCATTCCCTCTCTCTTGCCATTCTCGTTATGTGACATGCTTGCTTCCACTTGGCCTTTCATCGTGATTGTAAGGTTCCCAAGACCCTCACCAGAAACAGATGCTGGAGCCACTTTGGTACAGACTGCTGAACCATGAGCTAATTAATCCTCTTCTCTTTATAAATTATGCAGTCTAGGGTATATTTTATAGCAATGCAAAAATGGCCAAACCCAGAATTGTGGTACTAAGGAATGAGGTGTTGCTATAATGATACCTTAAAATGGAAGGCAGCTTTTGAACTGGGTAACAGACAGAGGTGGGAAGAATTTGGAGGGCTCAGAAGAAGACATAAACATGAGAAAATGTTTGGAACTTCTTAGAGACTAGTTAAATAGTTGTGACCAATATGCTGATAGTCAGTCGGGTGTGGTAGCTCACACCTATAATCCCAGCACTTCTGGAGACTATAATGAGTGGATCACTTGAGGTCAGCAGTTTGAGACCTATGTTGTGAAGCCCCATTTCTACTAAAAATACAAAAAACTAGCCAGGCATGGTGGTGGGTGCCTGTAATCCCAGGTATTTGGGCAGCTGAGGCAGGGGAATCACTTGAACCTGGGAAGTGGAGGTTGCAGTGAGCTGAGATTGTGCCACTGCACTCCAGCCTGGGCAACAGAGGGAAACTCTGTCTCAAAGAAAAAAAAAAAGAAAGAAAAATAAAATGATGATAATGATATGGACAGTGAAGTCCAGGCTAACAAGGTCTCAGATTGAAATAAGAAATTCACTGAGGACTGGAGCAAAGGTCACCCTTGTTAGGTCTTAGCAAGAGCTTAGCTGCACTGTGTTCATGCCCTAGGAGTCTGTGGAAAATTGAACTTAAGAGTGATAACTTAAGAGTACCTGACAGAAGTAATTTCTAAGCCACAAAACATTCAAGATGTAGGCTGCTTCTATCCACTTACCACAGATGTAGGAGCAAAGAAGTTACTTAAAACTGGAATATATATTTGAAAGTGATGCAAAGCATGGTAGTTAATAATATGCATAATATTCATAGTAGGGATATTTGCAGCTAAGGCATGTCATAGAAAAGAAAAGCCCATTTTCAGGGGAAGAATCCAAGTTGGCAGAACAATCACTTGCTAGAGGGATTTGCATGACTAGAAAGGAGCAAAGTGCTAATAGCCAAAACAATGGAAGAAAGGCCTCAAATGCATTCCAGAAATCTATGAGGCAGCCCCTTCCATCACAGGACCAGAGGCCTAGGAGGAGAAAATGGCTTAACTGGCCAGGCCCAGTGCCCTGCTACCCTGTACTAACCCTGGAGGCTTCTCCAGCTTCAGCCTTGGCTCAAAGGGGCCCACATACAGGTCAGGCTGCAGCTCTGAACAGTGCAAGCTGCTGTAAGCCTTGGTGGTACTTTCCTGTGGTGTTAACTCTGTGGGCACATGGAATGCAAGAGCTAAGGGGGCTTGGCACCTTCTTCTTAGACTTCAGAGAATATGTCAGAAAGCCTGGGTTTTCAGGCAGAAGAATAATGTAAGGGTGGACTGCTCTGAGAGAAACTCCACCCAGAGCAGTGCAGAGGGGAAATATGGGCTCAGATGCTCCATACAGAGTCTCCACTGGGGTACTGCCTAGTGGAGCTGGGAAGAAGGCTGCCACCTTCTAGACCACAGAATGGTAGAGCTACAGGAAGCTTTCATCCTGAGTCTAGAAACCACAGACACTCATCTTCAAGCCATGAGAGCAGCCACAGGGCTGCACCTTGAAAAACCATAGGAAGAAGGCCATCCAAGACTTTGGGGGCCCATACCTCAAACCAGGATGTGGGACATGAAGTCAAAAATTATTTTCAAGCTTTAAGA
Organism: Aotus nancymaae; assembly: GCF_030222135.1. Taxonomy (NCBI): domain Eukaryota; kingdom Metazoa; phylum Chordata; class Mammalia; order Primates; family Aotidae; genus Aotus; species Aotus nancymaae. The sequence continues at coordinate 56,099,536 of NW_026988415.1, read as the reverse complement.
TATGATGCCTGCTCTGTTAGGTTTTAGACTTGCATGGGGACTATTACCTCTTTCTTTTGGCCAATTTCTTCCTTTTAAGACAGGAATGTTTACCCAATGCATGTACCACCATTGTGTCTTGAATGTAAAATATTTGGATTGATTTCATAGACTCATAGATAAAAGGAACTCATCTCCACATGAGATCTTGGACTTTGGACTTGGTACTTGGGACATTTGATTGAGTCGATGCTGGAACGAGTTAAGACTTTAGGGAAATATTGAGAAGGGATGATTGTATTTTACAATGTGTAAAGGACATAACATAAGAGGGAGCAGGGGTGCAATGACCTAGTTTGGATATTTGTCTCCTCTAAATCACATGTTGGAGGTAGGGCTTGGTGGAAGGTGATTTGATCATGCAGGCAGATCCCTCATGAATGGCTTAGCATTATACCCTTGGTGATGAGAGTTCACATGAGAAGCAGCTGTTTAAAAGAGCCCAGCCTGCTCTTCTCACTCTGTCTCTCTTGTTCCTATTATCACCATGTAATGTGCCTGCTCCTGCTTTAATTTCCACAATAATTGCAAAGTTCCTAAGGCCCTCACCAGAAGCGGATGATAGAGCCACACACTAGAGAATCATGAGCTAAGTAAACTGTAAGGCCGGCTGCCTCGCCGGGAGCTAAATGGACACACTTATCTCTCCCCGTGCCGGCCTCTCTATGCTGGCTCCCCACACCCACTCCTATCTGGTCTCTCTATGCAGGCTCCACACACCCACTCCTGCATTCCTCACTCGACCCCTTCAAAATTTAAAAAGTCCGCCAAAGATTTGTCCAACAGCAGCTTAACATTGACCTCCCCAGCAGGTCAACCCACCAGTAGTCCTGCCTGGCAACCAATGGCAGCTCGCCCCATCGCACCTTGACTTCCCCTCACCAATGAAACTGTCTGCTCTTTGTTTCCCTAGTGATCAATCAAACCCCCTCACCAATGAAACTCACCAATGAAACTATCTGCTCTTTGTTTCCCTAATGATCGATCAACCCTCCACACCAATGAAACTGTCTGCTCTTTGTTTCCCTAAAGACCAATCAATTACCTCCACTCCCTATAAAACCCCACACTTGAGAAGCTCAGTGCAACTTCTCTGGCCCCTTCCCGCACAACAGAACCTCACCCGGGAGCTGAATAAATTGGATTTTCATTTTCTCACACTGGCCTCACTTTCCTCATTTTGACTCGGCAATATACCTTACATAAACCTCTTTTCTTTATAAATTGTCCAGTCTCTGTAATTTCTTTGTAGTAGCCCCAACATGGCCGTAATACATGTTTCTAAAATTTTAAACTGCTAATTAATATGTTATGCTATATTATGCCTTAAATAAATATTTATCCCTGACATAGGAATTGTCCAACCATGATTTTAATGTATTATTTCGTTCCATTACATCATTTCAGTGCTTTCTTGAGGAAATAAAATGTATTTCTTGTGGTAGCTGAAACAAATTACAGAAAGCTTCAAACTAGTCAGAAATTTATTTTCTTCCTATAACTTTAAAAATAATATGTGTATTTTCTCTTTGGACTTACAATAAGCTGGAAGGTTGAAACAAAATAAAGCAACATAATAAAAAAGAAACAAATATATCATTTAAACTCCTTAAATTCGTTTGAATTTCTGGAAGGTCAGGAAAGCTGAGCTTTTACTAAGTTGCTGAAGCACAATGTAATATTGTAAATAAAATAATACACAATGCTATTTCCTTCTTGTAGAACGATTGAATCAGTGAAACTGGATTACAAATTTGTGTTTCTTAATATTTCATTGCTTTTGAACAGCATATCCTAGTACGATAGGATAAACCAGACATTTTCTTTATTTTTTGTTAGAACACATTTAGAATTAGGAGATCATGAATAAATTAACATGCGATTCAAAAGAAGGAAAATTTAAGTTCCAAATATTAGACAGTCATATTGATTTTGTGATTACAAATAAATACCTTTTCCTTTTCTAGACATCCAGAAAAGCAAATACATTACACGGACATTTCCATTGCAAGTTGAACACTTTCTTCTAGCTTTCTGTGTACTACACACATTGCATTGCCACAGATCTTAGATAAATCTGTCACTGGGTACAAGTGCAGAAAAAAATATTATTTTTAGATTGAAATGGTTATGTTATGTAGTTAATACCATTATTGTATCTAAAATGAAGAAATAATCATGATAACATTAGGTATAGTGGTGGCTTTCTTATTACATAATATTGATTTTAAGGGTTTTAAAATACTAATGATTTGGTTTAAATATGTATTAAACTTGGAAACTTTGCTATAAACTATCCATTAAACTATTTAAAAAATCGATTTTAACCTTTCTCAACTAAATTCTTCAAGTATGGTGTATATTTATATGCCATGAAAATAGTGACATTATATTTTATAATATCTATACAGTAAGTAATCATGATGACTTTTTTGTGTATTTAGATACCTATATTCCAAGCATACCAGACTTATATTTTTAGTAAAAGCAAAAAAGCATCAACCTATTTTGGATCACATTTTGAGTCCCATATGTTTCCCTGACAAAACTCCACTTTTCTTTATATTTGGAAATTTGTTATAAATTTATACATTGATGTGGTTTGGCTGTGTCCCCACCCAAATTTCATTTTGAATTTTAACTCCCATAATTCCCATGTGTCATGGGAGGGACCCAGTGGGAGGTAATTGAATCATCATGGTGTATTTTTCTCACACTGTTCTCATGATAGTGAATAAGTCTCATGAGATCTGATGATTTTATAAAGAGGAGTTCCCCTACGCAAGCTCTCTTGCCTGCCATCACGTAAGACATGACTTTGCTCCTCATTCACCTTCAGCCATGATTGTGAAGACTCCCCAATCATGTGGAATTTTGAGTCAATTAAACCTTTTTCCTTTATGAATTACCCAGTCTCGAGTATGTCTTTATTAGCAGCATGAGAACAGATTAATACATACATATAATTATTTTATAACTTTTAAATATACACATTTTTGTTTTGTCATTCCTAATATGATCTTCTACCAGTGCCAATACATATAAATGTATAAAAGTTATGTTTTGTCATTCCTAATATGATCTTCTACTGGTACCAATACATATAAATAGATTGATAGATAGATGATAGATTGATTGATTGGTACATATGTCTTTTCTATGAGACATACCTCATTTTATTGACTTGAGTTTTATTTTTTAAATTATGCAGCTGATATGACTTCAGTTAGTTAGATTATAGGCCATTCTTTTTGTAGGATTTCAGTTTAATTGATTTTGCTTTTACTCTCCCTTAACTCTCTCCCTCACTTACACACATGTTATCTGGCTTGTTATTGTTATTTTTCTAGCTTTCTGGGTTTAGAATTTAGCTCAATTATTTTCAGTCATTCTCTCTCTTTTTTTTTCTTTTGAGACAGAGTCTCACTTTGTTGCCCAGGCTGGAGTGCAGTGGGACAAGCTCAACTCACTGCAACTTCCATCTCCCAGGTTCAAGTGATTCTCTTTCCTCAGCTTCCTGAGTAGCTGGAATTACAGGCATCCATCACCATGCCCAGTTAATGTTTTTGTATTTTTTGTAGAGATGAGGTTTTGTTATGTTAGCCAAACTGGTCTTGAACTCTCAACCTCAAGAGATTTGCCCAACTAGGCCTGCCAAACTGCTGGGATTACAGGCATGAGCCACCGTACCTGACCTAGTCTTTCTTGTTTTTTAATTAATTTATTAAAGAAGATAAATCTTGTTCCAGGTGTTTTTTGCACAAACCACATCTATACTGATATAAGTAATAGTTAATTTTATGTGCCAACTTTCTGTCACTTACAAATGGAGATTTTCTTTATGTATATACTTTCTGTTACAAAAGAGCAATTTCTCAGAGTTTTTCCTGTGTTTGAGTTTTCTCATAATACAGGTTCAAGGTAATCATAATAAAGAGACATATTTTAGGGTGGCATACTCCGATCTCCTACAGTCATATTTTGGGGTGATGTGACCTAAACCCTATCAAAGTTCTATTTTCATTATCAAAAATATATTTTAGTGGAAGAGATAAATATGCACTGTATTTATTGATTTGAAGGCAGTTTTATATAATAGAATTAAACTAATTTCTGTTACTTCAGATATTATGCTTAGTTTTCAGCTATTTGATTTCTTTTATTGTCATTTATTTCTCTCACGGTTTCTTAAATTTTAAGTAATCAAATTTATCAGTCTTCATTGTGTCATGTGGTTTTACTTTCATGATTACAGTGAATAAAAGCAGACTGACACTTAAAACAAATTCCTTCACATTTTAGAAAGTATTTTTATGTTTTATTTGTACTGTCAAAATAAAATAAAATAAAGTTAGAATTTTAAGAGTTTATCTTGCATACATAAGAACAGTTTTTAAACTGGAAAACTTCACATTAAAAAAGGCATGAAGTCTCAATTTCAGAGCATTTACAGCATAGTTCATAGAGCATAAAGGAGGAAATATTTTTACTTTTTTCATCATTGGTTTCATATATTTATTTAAAATTAAATATAACGGTTTAAAATTATTTGTCTATAGCTTATTGTTTTAATTTTTTGGCATTATGCTGATGAGGAAAAATGTGTTTTGGGGTATATCAGGATGACTTTAGTTTTGATTGAATAGCTATGGATGGTTGTAATCATAGCCTTGGGAGTATCTGAACAGTGACCTCTGCTTTTGTTTTTATTTTATTTTTAACACTGTGTATAACTTATACCTTTCTGAAATCTATAGTAGTGTAAGAAGTGAGGTACAGGTCAACAGTATAGTTTTCCAAATAATATTCATTTTCCCAAACATGATTTATCAAATAAGCTATCTTTCTTATGCCTATTGAAAATGCCACTTTTATGCTATTCAAAATCTCCTAGTGGATTTTAGATCTATTATGACTTCTCTAGTCTATTCCATTGACCTAATTTATATTTATAACTCAGTACCAATATTTTTATTATTGGAGATTAACACTTATTTTTAATATGAAAATTACACATTATTTTCAGAGATTTTTTGGGCCAAATCTGAATATGTTTCACAGATTAGATTTGTTTTTTTAATTTTCAAGCTGATTAAAGTCACTAAAGGTACAAAGGAAATTTTCACATCAAGGCTGGCATTTTCCTGTTTATTTCTATATGAGTTCAATGAGTTTTTTTGTTTTGTTAATCATATGTTATAATTATGAATGCGCAATTTTATACATTTAAAGTATTTTAGACTACTGCATATTTTATTCTACTAGTGACTAATAGAAGGCCTCTTATGTAGACAGCTGTTTGTGCTGTCTACATACGTATGTTACTGGTTTAATACATTAGTCCATGAGAGTTTTCATACATTCTAACACAAAAAGAAATACAATGTTAATCTTATACTTTTCTTGCCAAAGTGCTGAAAGAAAACACTGCTTTATGTTTTTTTCATAGGGATATATTTACTAGCTGTGGTTTCTTTCATAGGGAGATATAATTAAAAGTATATTATTAAATTATTATTAATTATATATATTGACATATATTTATAAAATGAACTAGCTTATAACAGAATGAAATCCCACTTGTAATAGCTACAAAAAAAATAAGGAATGAATTTAACCAGAGATTTAAAAATCTCTACAATAAATAGTATAATACACTAATGAAATAAACTTAAGAGGACACACATGAAATAGAAAGACATTCTATGTTCCTGAATTGGACGAACTGATGCTGTCAATATGACCATACTACCCAAAGAAATATAGAGACAGAATGCAATTTCTGTCAGAATACCAATTAACATTCTTCAAAGATAAAAAAAAAATCCAAAAATTTGTATGGAACCACAAAATGACCACAAATAATCAAATCAGACCTGAGCAGAAAGAACATCCAGACATCACACCACCTGACATCAAAATATACTACAAACTTATAGTAACTTAAAACAACATGATACTGGTACAAAAACAGACACTTCATCCAATGAAAGAGAATAGCAAACCCAGCAATAAATTCATGCATTTACAGTCAATTGCTTTTCAACAAAGGAACCAGCAACATACATTGATAAAAGAATAACCTGTTCAATAAATGATGCTGAGAAAACTAGATATCCATATGCAGAAGAATAAAAATAAACCATTATCTCTCACTATTTGCAAAAACTAAATAAAAATGATTTGAAAACTCAAAAGTAAGACCCAGAACTAAAAACAAAACTACTAAAAGGAAACATAGGGTAAATGCTTCGGGGCATTTGTGTGGGCAGAGAGTTTATAGATAAGAATTCAAAAGCAAAGACAACAAAAGCAAAAATAGACAAATAATATTATATCAAACTGAAAGACTTTTTCACAGGAAAAATAAAATCACCAGAGTGAAGAGATGATCTGCAGAATAGACAAAAATACATGCAAACTATTCATCTGACCAGGGATTAAAATCCAAAATATACAAAGAACTCAACTCTCAACACCAAAACACAATTAGTCAATTTACAAAATGAGCAAATGATCTGAATAGATATTTCACAAAAGAAGTTGTAAAATGGCTTTAAACAAATTGTCATATTTTCAAATGTGACCAGACTACTTTGAGGAACTTATCCTTAATTTTTAAAACCAATAGACTTGGAAAATGCCTAACCTGGTACCTCGTCAACACGATAGGCTTAAAGACTTCTTAACCTTATAGTTACTAAATAATGTCAGTTTCTGACAGGGTTAGGAATCCCAAGGTATTTTGGAATCTTGAGAAGAGAGAAAATGACCAAATTCATACAGATATTACTGGAACAGTCTGATGGTGAATCCTTGGTTGGGCTTCACAGCCTCAAGAGACTTTTAAATGCCTTACCTGAAATTCCTTATTACAAAGTTTCAGCAAAGCCAACTTTAAAAAAAAAACTATATAAAAAATAACTATTATTACTGCACTTTGAAAAAATATTCAGGCCAAATAAACTTAGTTTGCAAACGAATTAGTCTTACTATGATTATCTTTGGTAAAAATGGCGGTGACTGTAGAGAGGAAAAAAAAAACAGGTTTTAGGGAAAAATGCTATAGTACATCTACAAATAGATTTTCCTCATTGCTTTTCGGGGTTTATTATCAACCTACAATCTGAAATTGAATCCTGATTTATTTTAGTTTTCTCCAATGTATGACTATGACTTTCTGAACTAATATTTGCAATTTTTCTCCCACAGCTTTTACTTGAAATTACTGAAATTAAAACTACTCTTTCCTGATGTCCTGCAAACTAAAATTGGACAATTTGATATCAACTTAATAGAAATCACTGCAAGAGCTTATGTGTAGGCCACTTTTATGTCTATCATGAGTGTACTACTTAGAATTTCCCTGGTTTGCAGTTTGCATCTGGTGTTCACTGGAAACTGTACACCAGGAAAATTCTGTCAGATTACTACTGTCTCTTCTCATGCCATCCAAATATACCTCAAGCTCCACATCTAAAATTCTTCTCAACTGGCTGCTTTTTGGACTCAAAAACTGAGTTTATAGTTTGTTCTAGCAATTAACCTTTGCTTTTCTTTTGTTTACATAGAAATATCCTTTATTAAATATCTGATTGCTCAAATCATGTAGAGGCCTGACATTGGCGGAAGACCATCTTCAACACCATGGCCTGAACTGAGACATGGCTTTGACTGTTTAACTGGACTGACCTGTTCTGAGACTCAGAGACTGAGTCAATGGCTTGTAAGATAATCCACTGACCTAATTTCTAGACTGTGAAACTTCTTAAGGAAGTTTTAGAATGGAGAATGTTGGCGCTAAGGATGAAGGTGTCAGAAGAAGCCTCAGAAGCAATAGTTTCTCTCCGACATTCTCATACCCTTCTGTCTCTGATTCTCATTCTCCCACAAAGCGATCTTAGAAACTCAGCTACTTCAAGGTGGTTCATAGAAACCAGAACCTCTTTTCTCTAAAGCCAGACTCAAACCCTACAATTATTATGTATTTTCCCCGCCACTTTTCTGAATAAAAACTTGCCACAAAAAAATCACTTGATCTACTATGTTTGATTATAGATGATCAGACCTCCATTCCGGAGAAGATTCTGTCTTATCTCAGGAGGAAGGATTGCTGCACAAAGAGGCCATGACGAATCTAAACAGACCAGCCTTTCTACGTTTCTCTACTCAGTCTATTAGCAATACATCATTAACTTTTTGTCCAAACATATGTCTACATTGCACCCATACTTTGCTGTTTATAAGTATACAAATGGACAGTTTCTCTTGTATCTTTGAGTCTTCATTCAGAAGATTCCTGTGTCACATAAAACTGTGATCAAATAAATCTGTATGCCGTTCCTCCTATGAATCTGTCTTTATCAGAGGATGAAGTGGCAGTATTATCAACGACATTGATAAGTATCAGTAGCTTTCTAGTGAACCTTCAGAGGGTGATAGGGCAGTATTCTCTTAGTCCTTACAGTACAAATCAGTGGTTTTCAATATATTCACATTTTTGTTTAACCATCACCACAGTCAATTTCAAAGCATTTTCTTCACAGCAAAAATAAAAAAGTACTACTTATCAATTACCGCCACCTTCCCTCACCTCCTCTCTTTGCCTTAGAGAAACACTAATCTACTTTCTGTTTTTATAGATTTCCCAGCACTTGATATTTCCTATATATGGAATCATAGAATAGACAGTCTTCTGTGAATGGCTTCTTTCACTTAGACGAAAGTTCATCCATGTTGTAGCATGTATCCATGTTTTTTTCCTTTCTAAGACAAAATAATGTATTTTATAAATATGCCACTTTTTTATACATTTGCTAATTGAACTTTTGGCTTGTTGCTATTACTGGTTGTTTCTGCTATTATGAATAATGCAGTTACAAATATTTTTCTAAATGTTTTGGCATGGTCATCTCTTTTTACTTTATCTGCCTCAGAATGTACTCAATGGGTCATCTGTTATTTCTATGCTGAATTACCTGAGGAACTGCCAGACTCTTATGCAAATTATTTGCACCATTTTGACATTTCCATAAGGAGTGATGAGGGTTCCAAATTCTTCACATCCAAGGAAAAACTTGTTTTTATCTGACATTTGATTCTAGCCATCTTAGTGGGTGTGAATTCCGTTGTGGTTTTGATTGCATTTTGCTGATGAATAATGGTAATAATAATAGCTTATTGGGCAATAATATATTTTCTTTGAAGAAATGTCCATTTAATTTATTTGTCTTTTTATTATTGAGTGGTATCATTCACATAATCTGTATATATGTATTTTATTTTAGTTATTCTGAGTCATTTTTGTTTCCCTACATGTCTAATGTCACCTTATCTATTTCTGTAATTTGCCTGCTAGAATTTTGATTAGGAATACATTGAATCTGCAGCTCCATCTTATCAATGACATTGATAAATATCAGTAGCATTGACATCTTAACAATGTTGAGTTTTTCTTTCCATGCAATATTGTGTCTTTCTATGTATTTATGTGTAATTTAATTTCTACCACTAGTTCTAGAACCAACACTGTAAAATTGACTAGAAGTTATGAAAACATGATTTTGCATGTTTGTGATTTGAGGGAATGGTTTGAAATCTTAAGGGCAAATAAAACTGTCTTTTTTTTACAGATGTCATGATAGTCAATGTAGAAAATCTGAAAGACTGGACCAAAAATTAACACTTCCCAAACTAATAAGTTATCATGGAAAGGTTGTAGGATATAAGGTTATTATACAAATGTCAATGATTATCCCACATAACAGTACTGAGAAAGTGGAATTTGAAACTGAATACACAATGTGACTTGCATTAACATCTGCTAACATTAAAACACTCAGATATAAGTCTAATAAAATATGTATCATATCTGTATGATGAAAATAAAATTCTGATTTAAAAAATCCAAGAAAAACTAAATAAATGGAGAGATATTTCCTTTCATTCATAGGAAGACTTGATGTTGTCAAGATGTTCAGTTCTTCTCAATTTGATTTATAAATTTATTTTTTTTACCTATTTATTTATTTATTTTTTATATTGCATTTTAGGTTTTGGGGTACATGTGAAGAACATGCAAGATTGTTGCATAGGTACATATGTGGCAGTGTGATTTGCTGCCTTCCTCCCCTTCACCTATATCTGGTATTTCTCCCCATGCTATCTCTCCCCAATTCCCCATCCCCCACTGTCCCTCCCCTATTTCCCCCCAACAGACCCCAGTGTATAGTGCTCCCCTCCCTGTGTCCATGTGTTCTCATTGTTCAACATCCACCTATGAGTGAGAACATGTGATGTTTGATTTTGTGTTCTTGTGTCAGTTTGCTGAGAATGATGGTTTCCAGGTTCATCCATGTCCCTACAAAGGACGCAAACTCATCGGTTTTGATGGCTGCATAATATTCCATGGTGTATATGTGCCACATTTTCCCTGTCCAGTCTATCATCGATGGGCATTTGGGTTGGTTCCAGGTCTTTGCTATTGTAAAGTGTGCCGCAATGAACATTCGTGTGCATGTGTCCTTATAGTAGAACGATTTATAATCCTTTGGATATATACCCAGTAATGGGATTGCTGGGTCAAATGGAATTTCTATTTCTAGGTCCTTGAGGAATTGCCACACTGTCTTCCACAATGGTTGAACTAATTTACAGTCCCACCAACAGTGTAAAAGTGTTCCTATTTCTCCACATTCTCTCCAGCATCTGTTGTCTCCAGATTTTTTAGTGATCGCCATTCTAACTGGTGTGAGATGGTATCTCAATGTAGTTTTGATTTGCATTTCTCTAATGACCAGTGATGGTGAGCATTTTTTCATACATTTGTTGGCCTCATGTATGTCTTCTTTTGTAAAGTGTCTGTTCATATCCTTCGCCCACTTTTGAATGGGCTTGTTTGTTTTTTTCTTGTAAATCTGTTTTAGTTCTTTGTAAATTGTGGATATCAGTCCTTTGTCAATTGTGGATATCAGTCCTTTGTCAGATGGGTAGACTGCAAAAATTTTTTCCCATTCTGTTGGTTGCCGATTCACTCTATTGACTGTCTTTCGCCGTGCAGAAGCTGTGGAGTTTGATTAGGTCCCATTTGTCTATTTTGGCTTTTGTTGCCAATGCTCTTTGTGTTTTGGTCATGAATTCCTTGCCTACGCCTATGTCCTGAATGGTTTTGCCTAGATTTTCTTCTAGGGTTTTTATGCTGTTAGGTCTTATGTTTAAGTCTTTAATCCATCTGGAGTTAATTTTAGTGTAAGGTGTCAGGAAGTGGTCCAATTTTTGCTTTCTGCACATGGCTAGCCAATTTTCCCAACACCATTTATTAAACAGGGAATCCTTTCCCCATTGCTTGTTTTTGTCAGGTTTGTCAAAGATTGGATGGTTGAAGATATGTTGTGTTGCTTCTGAGGCCTCTGTTCTGTTCCACTGGTCTATATCTCTGTTTTGGTACCAATACCATGCTGTTTTGATTACTGTAGACTGGTAGTATAGTTTGAAGCCCGGTAGTGTGATGCTTCCCACTTTGTTCTTTTTGCTTAGAATTGACTTGGCTATGCGGGCTCTCTTTTGGTTCCATATGAAGTTTAAGGTGGTTTTTTCCAGTTCTGTGAAGAAGGTCATTGGTAGGTTGATGGGGATAGCGTTGAATCTGTAAATTACTTTGGGCAGTATGGCCATTTTCACGATATTGATTCTTCCTAACCATGAGCATGGAATGTTTCTCCATCTGTTTGTGTCCTCTCTTATTTCATTTATAAATTTAATGTAATCAAAATTAAAGTCCCAGAAAGTTATTTGGTGGATATTGACAAAGTGATTCTAAGCTTTACATGGACAGGTAAAAGGCCCAGAATACCTGTTTTAGCTTTGTAGGGCAAAGAAAAAACTAGTTTAGGAATCTAACCACTCTATTTGAATCTCTGACTTTAGTCATAAAAGTAAGTTGTAACAACAATATGTTCATATGATTTGTCATAAGGTATAGGATGATTAACTTGTGTTTTGGAAGATATATGAGTTTACTAAACATGTTACAATGTCACAACACATGTGAATCTACTGGGAATTCAGATATACCAACGTGCATTAGGCTGACTGCCCTCCTTCTCATGAAAATGACTCAAAATGGCTTTGAGAAGGTCAGTTTCTTTAAAATAAAGAAGCACAAGATTTAATGTATAAATATTATAATTTAGTTTGAGTTCTGGGCACACCACTTGTTTGGGCACACTTCGAGACTAGTCTACTTCAAGTTCATGCTCCCATTGGATGTCTCTTCTTTCTTTCTTTATTGCTTTCTTCTATCCATCAATATTTTTATGCTTTATTCTGGAGGACTTAGGGCCATAGTCCATCCTCATATGCTAATTTGGCCTACGACTGTATCTTTTACTCTTTCTTCTTATTTCATAAAATTCTTCCATCCTGCCTTTCCTTTTTTTAAACACCCCTCCTTTTTTCTAGAAGATTGAAATGATTCCAGAAAATATTTTCTGTTTTTGTTAATGAAGATAACCTTAATTGTAGATAACATTAGTGTAAATAACAGATAGTATAGATAACTCTTATAGCACAGTCACATAAATTTAAGACTTTAGGAAAGATCTTAAAAGAGAAAATTATACTCATGATTTTAAGTACCAAACCAGGACAGTGAAGGGGCTGGTTTTGCTTTGAAGACTGTTATACCATTCCTCAAAGGACAGGATTAAAATAAGTGCCTACTTCACCTTTGTCAAATATTTATGAAGAAGCTTCATACATAGACATGTTAGCAATTACATTCTTTCCATTCTGAATCTAAGATATATCTTATCTGAAGGTGTGTTTTTAAATCAATAATTATACAGTGACATATAAATCAATTTCAATTAAAGAGAAAAAACACAGTTTCAAGTGGACAAAATGAAAAGTTTACATTCGCCATAATATAATAAAGTGGTAATTTTATCTACTGAATATGGGCAAAAATAGAGAGATGAGCCACAGATATATGTGTTTATTTCAGGGAACTTTCAAGGAATTGATATCATATAACTGTAACTGTTCTGGAAATAATTCAAATGAGAAATGTAAATAGCATGACACTTCAGAATTAAAGAAATTTTTTTGTTTATTTTTCCTTTTGTTTATTTCTGTCTCAACAACAATAATAAAGAATTCCATTCCACAGTGTTACTTTAAAATTTTAGGTTATTTTATTTGATTGCTTACAAATTTGATTACAGTTCTTCATTAAATGTGATTTCAATTGATATACATAGGGTAACTCTGCTTCTTGGCAGAGTTGGGGAATAAGATGTTCTAATAATCAGTTATTTAACTTTTTATAACATTTTCATGTATATTTGGGAAAAATAGTTTTATATTTGGGCACATGGGCTTTGAAATTATTGGAATAAGATAAATCTTGGTTTAAAATCTCAGCTCACTGGCTATCTTATACTAGTTAGAAAATTCACTAACTGTATGACATTTAGCCATTTATTTGAGTTCCTGATAACCTAGTTTCCTCAACTGTAAAATGGGGGTAAATACTTACCTCCCAGACATGAAGAAAACTTAAATGAGATAAAAGATGTACAACATAGTACTTATAACACAGTGATTCCTTTAAAATACAGGCTATTATAATTTTTTGTCATTCTCTAGATATATTCCCAAATTTCAAAAAACTGTAATAAATTTATATACATCAAAAAACCATATGTTAATCAAATTAGAACATTTTGTTGAAAATAACAAAATTCAATCCAAATAATCTTACAAATCTGCTCTGAATTCTAGGACTTACCAAGGTGTCATCCTAATATTAGAAATATAAATTATGTACTTTTTTCACACATATTCTGCTTATGTAATTTATATTCTTTTAAAGCTAATTTGGACTAGATATTTATCTTGACACTGTATTTTATTTTTACCCTCCTGTCTCCTTGTGCACCCACATTAAAGAAAACCCACAGTATATTAGGGACCTGAAAAACATGAATCTATTTAAAGTTCAATAATTCATAAGGCAGAAATAAAATTTCATAAATGGTAGATATTACTGGTGCATTATTATGGCTGGTTCACTTGTTCTTTCAGCTAGAAGGAAGCCCACACTTTCCAGATGCGCTGTGATTTTGTGGGACCTGCAACTTGTTCTGGCTAAAGAATCATGAAAGAAAGCAGTGTGTGTGTGTGTGTGTGTGTGTGTGTGATTTCTATGCTGAGTCGTCAATAAGACTTCCCATAATTATTCAAAATTTTTCTGGTTTAGGCCATGTGTTTCAAATACTGCAGTTAGAAGCTAGTAGTGCTTTCTTCATCATGAGTCATTGAGTATGGAATGATCTATTCCCTTCCCACGTGAAATACATAGTAAGCAAGAGGCAAGGTTGTATTATAGAGATACTGACTTAGGAGGAGGTTGTTTGCTACTATAATATAACCTAATTTACATTAACAAATGTATCCCCTATCAAATTCAGGCCTTATTTTATATCTCTACTGTAAGGCAAGATTCAGAACCAACAAATCACAAAAACAACAGCAACAACACACAAACACACACACAACACAAAAAGCAATTTATAAATTAGATATTCGAAAGCCTAATTAAAGAACAATTTAATAAATCCAGAATAATCTCATACCTAAACTTGTTTTATAATGGAATTCTGGGACAGACTAGTGTGATGTGAGCATTGCTATCCTGAGATTTTTTAAATATTTGTAACAATTTATACCTAAAAGCAATTTTGTTTTTCCATACGGTGTCTATATTTCTAATGCCAAACATTTTATATATGTATATATAAAATGTATATATATATTATATATACACATATGAAATATATGTGTATATATATATAATGTGTGTATATATGTATGTATGTATGTGTGTATATATATATATATTATGGGGAATTCTCACTATTTATAACAATAATTTTTTACCAAAAATACTAGAGGACGTCTCAAAATTCCTTTGATGTTAGGTAAATATTAAGTGAAACCCAGTTCTCATCCATACTACTATTTAATGACAGCTATTTTATCACATTTCCACATGGATATAAGCAACAGTTTTGACTAAAGAGGAAAGTCTATTGAAAATGAAAGTTACAACTCAGGTGTTATGTTCCAACATATTTTTATATGTCCCTGTCCATAAAATGGCTTCTAAACTATTCTTTTAAGAAACTTACATCTCCCCCAAAGTATTATGAAAATAAACTAGTCTCTTTTTGCTTAACATTCCATAGAAGTTAAAATATTTTTCATATGTTGAACGCTTATGTGTATATTTATTTCATTATGAATTTTTAATATTACTGTCACTGAATTTAAGCTGAGTAGACATAGTGAAAGAGGAGTAAGATGCATAAATATATAATTTTATTCACCCTGTTTAATTCCACACATGCCTATAAGTGATATTTAGGTAACATTGATATGAGGGTAAAATATCTTTACTTTTTCATATCCTAACATATTACCCATTCCATTTCCTAAAGCATATACCTCAATAAAGGAAAGGCATTAAAGAACTGAGAGAAAAGTTACCTGATTCTTCATGAGATTATCTGGTACTTTTCTGGAGAATAAAATTTATTGCAAGGTTGGAACCATGTGTGAGACCAATATACCAATAAAGATGTGCGTACACAGCTAAAAACTAACCAGAGAGTTAATAGTCAAGTATCAGAATATTTCCAAATATTATATGTAGATTCGTTGCTTAGAAGATCGGCTGTTTCTTTATGTACGTATTTCCTGGCATTATGAAATTCCAGTGACCGCTTGTCAGATAATACATTTACTCCAGTAAATATTTTTTTCTGTTTTTGATGCATTCAGCTATTATAAAATTTAGCTTCACTTGCTTAGTTGTGTCCATCCAAACTAAGTGGAAAGGAAGAGAAGAATGAGGAAGAAGACAAGAAGAAGCAGAAGGAGTAAGGAGAAGGAAAAGAAGAAGGAGTGCAATAACAGTAGAAGAAATGCAGACAAGTTCAAATTCATTTTCACTTCTCCTACTGGTATTACCCATTGTAACTATATTCTTCTGTGTCTTTACAGTGTAGAAGATTTAGACATAGCATGTGAGTATAAATTAAGGAAAGCAAATTAAATTTTCTTATCACGAACTGCAGGATCATTCCCTATTTACTCATTCACATCCAATGACTCAGAGTATCTGTAAGATTATTTTAAAAATATTATAATTGAAAATAATTAAAAAGAAAACAACAAATAATAAAATACAACATGAAATTGAACATGTCTGAATATTAATTTGCTGTCCTACACAAATGTTCAAGTAATAATTTGAAGATTTGAATGAGGCACCTAACGTAAGTAAAATTCACCTACCTCAGTAAATCATGTATAAAATGTATTATGTTTTCTTTAATTAGTTTTTGTTTGCTGCCATCTTTCATAAAACAAGAAATCCTGGTAGGGTACCTTACTAAATATTACTTTTTTAATACACAGTGCTCATATGCTATATGCTAATTTTAATTTCTGAAAACTTAATGATCAATCTCTAATAATGTCTTGTGATAATTCATTTTACAGTACAATTTAAATAAATATGGATGAATCTTTCTAAGCAAAATACCTTTGTCTCATGTCCCATAGGTATTTTAATTCTCTATAGGTACAAACTAATCATTTTTTCCTGTGAATATAAACATGTGGTGGCAAATTAAAGATTTTTGATTATATAGAGTTTCATTTTGAGAACTAGCAATTCCTTTAAATATTAATAGATTATGTTAATTTTTTAATTTTTGGAAAATTAAATGAAGGTGCTCATTCTGTAAGATAAAAGGACATCAAAACATTTTTGTTTCTTAATTTTTAAACAAGTATTTTTTATTTCTAAATGTCTGAAAATATAAATCTAAGATTTTGAGAAAATATATAACAAAAGCAAGGGATCTTACACCATTTAGTACATAGTATCAAATCACTATTGTTTTGTATTTTGTCATTTCAATTTTCATGTGTCATACAGTGAGATTGGTAGGAAGGTTTTTTTTATTTTCAGTCTAAAGGAGTTATATTGTGTGTCTTAGTAATGACTGTTTGATTATGTTAGTCCACAGTATATACCTTAAGTCTTATCTCATAATTTCCTAAGGCTAATTTTAGCACCCCGAAAGGGAGAAATTTTGCATTTTTTTTTTATAAAGATGGGGTTTCACCATGTTGGTCAGGCTGGTCTTGAACTCCCAACCTCAGGTGAACTGCCCACCTCGGCCTCCCAGAGTGCTAGGATTACAGGCGTGAGCCACTGGAAATTTTGCATTTTAATTGTGATTCATTACTAACAGGTGAGACTTAACCATTGCTCTTAAAAAATTGTTATAACGTTCACAACTGTGACAAACATATAAAAAAATACTAATATCTATAACAAAATGACTCTACAGACATAGATATATTGTAATTTTCCACAATGTTCAAAATTATTTTAATGGTTTTCATTTCTAAATAAATAGCATTTTAGCTATTTGGGCTGTCAAAGCCTTGGAAGCCAATTTTGCTATATTTGCTCCAGGTGGACAAAAACACATTATTCCACAACTGGTAAAATCTGTTTGCCTGCGATTCTTGAATAGCAAGCATGGAATTTCCTTTCTTACTAGATTTGCTCAGATTGGCAGACATCATAAAATCAAATATACACGTTTTAAAAATTAAGCAGCTATTCCAACTTCCATGACATGTAACACAGTTTAGGATATATTGCATTAGTGTAACACATAATAAATACAATTCATGTAGTGCTTCATATGTGCCAACAACTGCTCTATAAACATTAATTCATTTAATTATCACAATGCCACCATGAATATGTACAGTAAATATCTTCACAAGTGAGGAAACTAAGGCACAGATAGGTGAATTTGCCAAGAACATAGCTCAAGTTAATACATGAATTAAATACATGATTTAAAACAAGGTAATATAGATCAAGAGTACAAGCTTCTTATCTATGTATTGTATTGCCTAATCTAAAACAAGATTATTCATAAAAAGCTTTAAAACGTGTTATATTGTGCTAACAATAATTGATAACTGCTCTGGAGGCCTTTGTAGCTATTTTTATTTTTATTTCAACAGGTTTTGAGGGAACAGGTGATGTTTGGTTATATGAATAAGTACTTTAGTGGTGATTTCTGAGATATGGGTAAACCCATCACCCCAGCAGTGTACACCGTACCCAATATATAGTCTTTTATCCTTCACCCCCCTGCCACCCTTGCCCCGTGTCCCCAAAGTCCACTGTATCATTCTCATACTTTTGTATCATCATAGCTTAGCTCCCACTTATGAGGGAAAACATATGACATTTGCTTTTCCGTTCCTGTTACTGCACTTAGAATAATGGTCTCCAGTTCCATCCAAGTTGTTGCAAATGCCATTATTTTGTTCCTTTTTACGACTAATATTCCAAGGTATATATCACATTTTCTTTATATGCTTTTTAATTGATGGCATGTGGGCTGGTTCCTTATTTTTGCAATTGTGAAATGTGATGCTATAAACATGCAAATATCTTTTTTGGATAATGACTCCTTTTCTTCTGGCTAGATACACAGTAGTGGGATTGCTGGATCAAATGGTAGATCTACTTTTCATTTTTGTTATTTAAGGAATCTCCACACTATTTTCCACAGTGGTTGTACTAGTTTACATTCCCACCAACAGTGTAAAAGTGTTTCCTTTTCACCACATCCACATCAACATCTATTAGTTTTTGATTTTTTGATTACAGCCATTCTTGCAGGAGTAAGGTGGCATTGCATTGTGGTTTTGATTTGCATTTCCCTTATCATAAGTGATGTTGAGCATTTTTTATGTTTATTGGCCATTTTATTTTTTTGAGTTGGTAAAATTCTAGCACATCGTTTTTTTAACATTATTTTCTATTTATTTATTTTTATTATACTTTAAGTTCTGGGGCATATGTGCAGATCGTGCAGGTTTGTTACATAGCTATACACGTGACACAGTGGTGGTTTGCTGCATCCGTTGCCCTGTCAGCTACAATAGGAATTTCTCCAAATGCTATCCCTCCCCAATCCCCCCACCCCCTGCTGTTCCTCCCCAAGCCCCCCACCCGACAAGCCCTGATGTGTGATGTTCCCCTCCCAGTGTCCATGTGTTCCCATTCTTCAACCCCACTTATGAGTGAGAACATGCAGTGTTTGGTTTTCTGTTCTTGTGTCAGTTTGCTGAGAATGATGGTTTCCAGTTTCATCCATGTCCCTGCAAAGGACACGAACTCATTCTTTTTTATGGCTGCATAGTGTTCCTTGGTATATCCATGATATATATGTGCCACATTTTCTTTATCCAGTCTATCATTGATGGGCATTTGGGTTGGTTCCAAGTCTTTGCTATTGTGAACAGTGCCACAATAAACATACTGTGTGTGTGTGTCTATAATAGAATGATCTATTATCCTTTGGGTATATACCCAGTAATGGAATTGCTGGGTTAAATGGTATTTCTAGTTCTAGATCTTTGAGGAATAGCCACACTGTCTTCCACAATGGATGGATTAATTTTCACTCCCACCAACAGTGTAAAAGTGTTCCTATTTCTCTACATCCTCTCCAGCATCTGTTGTCTCCAGATTTTTTAATGATCACCATTCTAACTGGTGTGAGGTGGTATCTCAATGTGATTTTGATTTGCATTTCTCTATTGACCAGTGATTATGAGCTCTTTTTCATATGTTTGTTGGCTGCGTAAATGTCTTCTTTTGAGAAGTGTCTGTTCATATCCTTTGCCCACTTTTTGTTGGGTTAGTTTGTTTTTTCTTGTGAATTTGTTTAAGTTCTCTGCAGATTCTGGATATAAGCCCTTTGGCAGATGGGTAGATTGCAAAAAATTTTTCCCATTCTGTTGGTTGCCAGTTCACTCTATTGATAGTCTCTTTTGCTGTACAGAAGCTCTTAAGTTTAATGAGATCCCATTTGTCTATTTTGGCTTTTGTTGCCAATGCTTTTGGTGTTTTAATCATGAAGTCCTTGCCCATGCCTGTGTCCTGAATGGTATTGCCTGGGTTTTCTCCTAGTGTTTTTATAGTGTTAGGTCTCATGTTTAAATATTTAATCCATCTAGAGTTAATTTTTGTACAAGGTGTAAGGAAGGGATCCAGTTTTAGCTTTCTGCATATGGCTAGCCAGTTTTTCTAACACCATTTATTAAATAGGAAATCCTTTCCCCATTGCTTATTTTTGTCAGGTTTGTCAAAGATAGGATGGTTGTAGATATGTTGTGTTGCCTCCAACGCCTCTGTTCTGTTCCATTGGTCTATATCTCTGTTTTGGTACCAGTACCATGCTGTTTTGATTACAGTAGCCTGGTAATATAGTTTGAAGTCAGGTAGCATGATGCCTCCAGTCTTTTTTTTTTTTTTATGATTGTCTTGGCTATTTGGGCTTTTTTTGATTCCATATGAAATTTAAGGTGGTTTTTCCCAATTTTGAAGAAAGTCATTGGTAGCTTGATGGGGATAGTGTTGAATCTATAAATTATTTTGGGCAATATGGCCATTTTCACAATATTGATTCTTCCTAACTATGAGCGTGGAATGTGTTTCCACCTGTTTGTGTCCTCTCTTATTTCCTTGAGCAGTAGTTTGTAGTTCTACTTGAAGAGGTCCTTCACATCCCTTGTTAGTTGTATTCCTAGGTATTTTATTATCTTTGTAGTAATTGTGAATGGGAGTTCACTCCTGGTTTGGCTCTCTGTTTATCTGTTTTTGGTGTATAGGAATGCTTGTGATTTCTGCACACTGATTTTGTATTCTGAGATTTTGCTGACATGCTTATCAGCTTAAGCAATTTTTTAAGGAGATTTTGGGCAGAGATGATGGAGTTTTCTTAATATATAATGATGTCATTTACAAACAAGGACAATTTTATATCCTCGCTTCCTATTTAAATACCCTTTATTTCTTTCTCTTGCTTGATGGTCCTAGCAAGAACTTCTAATACTATATTGAATAGGAGCGGTGAGAGAGGGCATCCTTGTCTTGTGCAAGTTTTCAGAGGGAATGCTTGCAGTTTTTGCCCATTCAGTATGATATTGGCTGTGGATTTGTCATAAATAGTTCTTATTATTTGAGATACGATCCATTGATACCTAGTTTATTGAAAGTTTTTAGCATAAAGCGCTGTTGAATTTTGTGGAAAGCTTTCCCTGCATCTATTGAGATAATCATGTGGTTTTTCCTTTGGTTCTGTTTATGTGATGGATTACATTTACAGATTTGTGAATGTTGAACCAGCCTTGTACCCCTGGGATTAAGCCAACTTGATCATGATGGACAAGCTTTTTGATGTGCTTTTGGATTTTGACTGCCAGTATTTTATTGAAGATTTTCGCATCAATGTTCGTCATAGATATTGGCCTGTAATTTTCTTTTTTAGTTGCTTCTGCACCAGGTTTTGGTATCAGGATGATGTTGGCCTCATAAAATGAGTTAGGAAGGATTCCCTCTTTTTGAATTGTTTGGAATAGTTTCAGAAGGGATGGTACCAGCTCCTCTTTGTACGCTTGGTAGAATTTGGAAGTGAACCTGTCTGGTCCTGGACTTTTTTTGGTTGATAGGCTATTAATTGCTGCCTCAACTTTAGACCTTGTTATTGGTCTATTCAGGAATTTAACTTCTTCCTGGCTTAGCCTTGGGAGGGTGTATGTGTCCAAGAATTTATCCATTTCTTCTAGATTTACTGGTTTATTTGCATAGAGGTGTTTGTAGGAGTCTCTGATGGTTGTTTGTATTTCTGTGGGATCGGTGGTGATATCCCCTTTATCATTTTTTATAGCATCTATTTGAATCTTCTCTATTTCCTTTTTTATTAGTCTGGCTAGTGGTCTATCTATTTTGTTGATCTTTCCAAAACACCAGCTCCTGGATTTATTGATTTTTGAAGGGTTTTTTGTGTCTCTATCTCCTTCAATTCTTATAAAAGTTGTTCTCATGCCAAATTGTAATTTTCTATTTCCTGTAAAGTAAAATTTATATCCCTCCCATGACTTTGTTAAATAAACTTATGAACAGTCCTAATTCTAAACTTATTTCCAACTAGGTCAAAATAAACATAAATTGTATACCTTATTTTGAATATCATGAATATGATATAAATTTACACTTCAGGTAGCAATATCATTGGAATTCTGTCAATTATAACTCATTTCAACAAGGCAAAGAAACCTGCATACAATCACTTGAATGTTATTTTTTTAGGACTATACTTATATTCTTTTCACAAAAGGTCTATAAAATATGGTGCTTAAAATATTTGTAACAAAATGATCTGAAAATTAGAAACTTCTCTTTAATATGTATATATATTTACTTGAATTATTATTTCCTATGATCTAGAGCTCTCTCCCTACCTGTAAATCTGTTCAACATCATTTAAACTTCTGTTCTTATTATTTTTGTTTAATTATGGCCTACTTTTTTACCTAGTTTATCTTTATAAGAATGCCATCCATGTGCATGATTTTATATTTTTCAGAACAGAGTATGTTTGCATGAATTTAAAAAAATGAAATAGTTTACTGTAAAAAAATAAAAAATAGGAGAGGAGACAGAGCAAGATGGCCAAATAAAAGCCTATACCAATTATCCTCTCCTCAAGAAGACCAAACTTAACAGCTATTCACAGACACACACACAAAGCACCTTCATAAGAACCAAAAAATCAGGTGAGCAATTGGTACCTGGTTTTAACTTCATATCATTGAAAGACACACTGACGAGGGTAGGAAAGACAGTCTTAAATTGCTGTCACCAACCTTTCTTCATCACCCTGTCAGTAGCTGGCAGTGTAGCATGAAGAAAGAATCTGTGCATTTGGGGGAGGGAGAACACAGCAATTGTGGGACTTTGCACTTGAACACAGTGCTGCCAACACCAAGCAGAACTCAGCTGATGTTCATGGAAGGAGCATTTAGACTAGCCCTAGCCAGAGGAGAATTGCTTATCCCAGTGATCGGAGCTTGAATTTCAACAAGCCTTGCCACCTTGGGTTAAACTTGAAAGGCAGTGTAGGCCATCAGGACTGTAACTCCTAGTCGAGTCCTAGTGCTATAGTGGACTTGGAGCCAGTAGACTTGGAGGGCATGTGACCTAGTAAGATACCAATCAGGGTGGCTAAGAAAGTGTTTGTGTCACCCCTATGCCAGCTCCAAGCAGCACACCTCCCAGCTCTTAGAGACCCCTTCCTTCCACTTGAGGAGAGGAGAGAGAAGAGTAGAAAGGACTGTGTCTTGCAATGTGTATGCCAGCAGAACCACAGTAGGACAGGGCACTGGGCAAGGTCATGAGGCCCCCATTTCAAGCCATAGCTCCAAGATGACATTTCTAGACCCATCCTGGGCCAGAACGAAATCCACTTCCTTGAAGAGAAGGACTCAGTTCTGGTAGAATTCATCAGTTGCTGACTAAAGGGCCTTGGGCCCTGAGAAATCAGTAGTGATATGTAGGTAGTATGCCATGGGTCTTGGATGAGACTCTCAAATATGCTGACTTTGGGTGTGACCCACCACATTCACAGTTATAGTGTCTATAAGAGGAGACCCCTTCCGCTTGATAAAAGCAGAGGAAAGACTAATGAAGACTTTAGCTCAATTACAGGCCTCCACTCATACATGGACTCTCTGGACCTACACTGGGCCAGAGTGGAGAACACTGCCCTGAAAGGTGAGTTCCAGGCCTGGCATCATTTACCAGAATTGAATGAAGAGCCACTGACTGTTAAGTGAACATCAGCAGTACCCTGGCTGTACTTCCTGTAGGCCTGTGGTGGTGGTAGACTTGAGGAGAGACTTCTCTGCCTGGAGAGAGGGAAGAAAAGAGTAGAAAGGACTTTGTCTGGTGGCTTCAGTTTCAGCTCAGCTGAAAGAGAATACAGAACCAGGTAGATTTCTAAGGTTTCTGACTCCAGGCCTGGTTCAATGACAGCATTTCTGGACTTGCCTGGAGGCTTGGGGAACTCATTGCACTTAAGGCAAAGACACGAGCCTATCTGGCTTCACCACCTGCTGACTGTAGAGCCCTAGTGCTTTGACCAGGCAGCGGTGGTATAGTGATTACAGCAGGCTTTGGGCAACACTTAGTGCTATGCTGGCTTCAAGTCTGACCCAGTGCAGTCCCAGCAGTTGTGGCCACAAGGGTGATTATGTCACCCCTCCCACAGTTCCAGGCAGCTCAGCACAGAGAGAAAGACACTATTTGTTTGAGAGAATGTAAGAGAAGAGAACAAAAGCCTAGGCCTGGCAATCCAGATAATTCTTTTGGATCTTATCCAAGACTACCAAGGCAGTACCTCTACGAGTCTGCAAAAACCAGTGTTATTGAGCTTTGGGTACCACATAATGCAAATATGGTAGTGACCAATAATTTAGAATACAACACACAGGTTCCTTTACATACCTGAAAAATCTTTCCAAAAAGACAAGCATACACAAGCCCAGATTGTAAAGACTGCAATAAATACCTAACTCTTCAGTATGTAGACACCAAGGAACATGCGCAAGCATCAAGACCACAAAGGAAAAAATATGACCTTACCAAAAGAAATAAAAAAGTTACCAGAGAGCAATCCTGGAGAGATAGAGATATGTATTCTTTTACACAGAGAATTCAAAATAGCTGTTTTGAGGAAACTCAAAGAAATTCAAGGTAACACAGAGAAGGAATTCAGAATCCAAACACATAAATTTAACAGGTTGAACTAATTAAAAATAATCAAAGAATCAAGCATAAATTCTGGAGTAGAAACATTCAATTCACATACTGAAGAGCATCAGAGTATTTTAACAGCAGAACTGATCAAGCAAAAGAAGATATTAGTGAGATTTGAGACATGCTGTTGGAAAATAAAATCAGAAGAGTAAAAAGGAAAAAGAAGAAAAAACCATGACAGATGCCTACAAAATCTAGAAAATCACTTGAAAATGGCAAATCTAAGAATTATTGGCCTTAAAGTGGAGTTAGGGATAAAAGGTTTGTACAGAGAGATAATAATAGAGAATGTACCAAACATAGAGAAAGATGTCGATATTCAAGTACAATCACCAAGATGTATCTCAAGAAGATTACCTTAAGGCATTTATAATAATGAAACTGAAATGTCAGTGATAAATAGAGAATCCTAAAAGCAGCCAGAGAAAAGACACAAATAATATACAATGGAGATTCAATATGTCTGAAATGTCAATGATAAAGAAAGGATCCTAGCAAACTAACACAAAAACAGAAAACTAAACACTGCATGTTCTCACTCATAAGTGAGAGTTGAACAATGAGAACACATGGACACACGGAGGGGAACATCACATACTGGGACCTGTCGAGGGGTGGGAGGCTGGGGGAGGGATAGCATTGGGAGAAATACCTAATATAGAAGACAGGTTGATGGGTGCAGCAAACCACCATGGTATGTGTATGCCTATGTAACAAACCTGCACATTCTGCACATGTCTCTCAGAACTTAAAGTATAATAATAATAAAGTAGCCGGACGCAGTGGCTCACGCCTGTAATCCCAGCACTTTGGGAGGCCGAGGAGGGTGGATCACAAGGTCAAGAGATAGAGACCATCCTGGTCAACATGGTGAAACCCCATCTCTACTAAAAATACAAAAAATTAGCTGGGCATGGTGGTGCGTACCTGTAATCCCAGCTACTCAGGAGGCTGAGTCAGGAGAATTGCTTGAACCCAGGAGACAGAGGTTGTGGTGAGCCGAGATCGCACCATTGCACTCCAGCCTGGGTAACAAGAGTGAAACTCCATCTCAAAAATAATAATAATAATAATAACAATAATAAAGTAAAATAATAAAATTAATAATAATTTAAAAAAGAAAGGATCCTAAAAGCAGCAAGAGAAAAGAAACAAATAACATACAATGGAGATTCAATATGTCTAGTAGCAGACTTTTTAGTGGAAACTTTACAGGACAGAAGAGAGTAGCATGGCATATTTAAAGTTCTGAGGGAAAAAAATCTATTAAGCTATAATAGTATATCCAGTAAAAATATTCTTAATATATGAATAAGAAATAAATATTTTTCTCAAACAAAAACTGAGGGATTTCATCAACATGAGACTAGTCAAAAAAATTCTAAAGGGAGTTTTTCCATCTAAAAGAAAAGCAAGTTAATGAGCAATAAGAAATCATTTGAAGGTACAAAGCTTACTGGTTATAGTAAGTACACAGTAAAACACAGAATATTATAACACTGTAATTGTGGAGTGTAAACTAGTCATATATTTGTAAACTAGTCACATCTTAAGTAGAAAGTTGAAAGGATAAACACACAAAAATTATACCTACAACAACTTTTCAAGACATAAATAGTACAATAAGATAAATATAAACAACAAAAAGTTAAAAAGCAAGGGACAATGTTAAGGTGTAGATTTTTTATTGTTTCCTTTTGCTTCTAAGTTAGTTTGTTTTGCAGTTAGTGTAAAGTTGTCATCAGTGTAAAATAGTGGGTTATAATACGCTATTTGCAAGCCTCATCGTAACCTCAAATCCAATACCACACAATAAACACACAAAAAATAAAATGTAAGAACGTAAGACATGCCACCAGAGAAAATCACCTTCACTAAAAGGAAGATGGGAAGGAAGGAAAGAAGAAATAGAGAACCACAAAACAAGACAACAAATAACAAAATGGCAGGAGTAAGTCCTTACCTATAGATAATAACATTACATGTAAATAGACTAAACTCTTCAATTGAAAGACATAGAGTGCCTGAATGCATACAAGAAAAGACACAATGATCAATTGCTTACAAAAAGGAATTCCACTTCACCTATAAGGGCATATGTAGACTAAAAATAAAGGGATAGAGAAGATATTGCATACTAATGCAAACCAAAAAAGATGCAGGAGTAGCTGTACTTAGACAAAATAGGTTTCAGTACAAAAACTGTAAGAAGAGACAAAGAGGCTGGGTGCAGTGGCTCATGCCTATAATCCCAGCACTTTTGGAGGCCAAGTCAGGTGGATCATTAAGTGAGGCATTCGAGGCCAGTATGACCAACATGGTGAAACCCATCTCTACTAAAAATACAAAAATTAGCTGGGTGTGATGGCATGCACCTGTAATCCCAGTTACTCAGGAAGCTGAGGCAGGAGAATTGCTTGAACCTGGGAGGCAGAGGTTGCAGTGAGCTGAAATCACACCACTGCACTCCAGCTCAAAGAAAAAAAAAAAGGCAAGACAAAGAAGGTCAGTATACAATGATAAGGCATCAATTTAGAAAGAGGATATAACAATTGTAAATATATGTGTACTAAACCCTAGAACACACAGATATATAAAGAAAATATTATTAGAGTTAACTGAGTGTGATGGTTAATATTGCGTGTCAACTTGATTGGATTGAAAGATGAAAAGTATTGTTCCTAGGTGTGTTTGTGAAGATGTTGCCAAAGGAGACTAACATTTGAGTCAGTGGACTGGGAGAGGCAGACTCACTCTCTATCTTGATGGGCACCATCTAATCAGGCATCGAAAGTGGAGACTTGCTGAGTCTTCTGGACTCCATCTTTCTCCCGTACTGGCTGCTTCCTGCCCTCAAACATCAGACTTCAAGTTCTTCAGCTTTTGGACTCTTGGACTTACACCAGTGATTTGCCATGAGCTCTTGGGCCATTGGCCACAGACTGAAGGCTACACTATTGGCTTCCCTACTTTTAAGGTTTGTGATTATGTAAGTCAGTTCTCCAAATAAACTACCCAAATATATTCATTTATCCTATTAGTTTTGTCCCTTTAAAGAACCCTGATAAATACAGAGAGAGGTAGACCCAAACACAGTAACAGCTGGAGACATGAACATCCATTTTCAGCATTGGACAGATCATCCAGACAGAAAATCAATGAAGAAACATGAACTTAATTTGCACCATACCAAATAGACATATTAGCTATTTTCAGAATATTCCATTTATTGGTGACAGAATATACATTCTTCTCCTCAGTACATAGATCATTTTCAAGCACAGACCACATCTTAGGTCACACAACAAGTCTTAAAACATTCAAAACCTTTAAATAAGATTTAATAACCTTTAACCTTATTCTCTGACTATAATGGAATAAAACTAGACTTTAATAACAAGAGGAATTTTGGAACCTATGCAAATGCATACAAATTAAACCATATGCTCCTGAATGACCAGTGGGTCTATGCAGGAATTAATAAAGACATTGATAAATTTCTTGAAACAAATAATAATGAAAACACAACACACTAAAATCTATGGGGTACAGAAAAGCCATACTAAAAGGAGAGTTTGTAGCTATAAGTTCTTACATCAAAAAAGAAGAAAAACTTTAAGTAAACAACTTAATGATGCATCTTAAATAACTAGAAAAGCAAGAGCAAACCAATCCCAAAGTTAGTAGAAGAAATAATAAAGATCAGAGCAGAAAGAAAGAAAACTGAAATGAATAAAATAATACAAAAAAATCAATGAAACAAAATGTTGGTTTTTTGAAAAGACAAACAAAATTGACAAAACTTTGATCAGAATAAGAAAAAAAGAGAGAAGATATGAAGAAATAAAATCAGAGGTAAAAAAATAAAATATTACAACTGACACCACAGAAATCCAAGCAATTAGCAGTGGCTATTATGTGCCACTATATAGTAACAAATTATAAAACCTAGAGTAGATATATTCCTAAATGCATACAACTTACCAAGATTGAGCCATGAAGAAATCTAAAACATAAACAGACCAATAATAAATAACAAGATCAAATTTGTAATAAAAATTCTCCCAGCCCCAAAAAAAAAAAAAAGCCTATAATTCTATGGCTTCATTACTGAATACAAAAAAAAAAAAAAATTAAAGAATTGATGCCAATCATACCAAAACTGTTCCAAAAAACAGAGGAAGAGGGAGTACATCTAAACTTTTTCTATGAGTCCACTATTACCGATACCCAAATCAGACAAAGACATGTCAAACAAAGAAAACTACCGGTCAGTATCCCTGATGAACATTGATACAAAAATCCTCAAGAAAATACTAGCAAACCAAATTTAACAAAAGATTAAAAAGATCATCTATTATGGTCAAGTGGGATTTTTCCCCAGAATGTAAATATAGTTCAACACATGCAAATCAATGAATATGATACATCATGTCAACAGAATGAAGGACAAAAACCATATGATCATTTTAGTTGACACTAGAAACATATTTGCTAAGATTCAACATCTCTTCATTATAAAAACTCTCAAAAAACTGGGAATAGAAGAAACTTACCTAAACATTATTAAAGCTATATATGACACACTTACAGCTAGTATCATACTAAATGGAAAAAATACTGAAAGTTTTTCCTATACTATCTGAAACATGACAAGAATACACATTTTCAACACTGTTGTTCAGTATAGTTCTGAAAGTTCTAGACAGAGAAATCTCACAGATATAAATAAAGGTCATCCAAATTGTAAAGTGAGATGTCCTTATTTGTCAACGATATAATCTTATATTTGGAAAAATCTAATTACCCTGAAAAATCTTTTACCCTGATACCCAAATCAGACAAAGACACATCAAACAAAGAAAACTACAGGCCAATATCCCTAATGGACATTGATGTAAAAATCTTCAAGGAAATACTAGCAAAATGAATTCAACAACACATTAAAAAGATCATCTATCATGACCAAGCGGGATTTTGACTTCATTGAAGGCTATTATTAATAATACATTTGCAGGACATAAAATCAACATAAAAAATCTAGCATTTCTACATGCCAACAATGAAATATCTGAAAAAAAATCAAGAGAAGAATCCCTTATACAATAGCTACAAATTAAATGAAATGCATAGGGATTAACATAACAAAGGAAGTGAAAAATATCTACCTTGAAAACTAATCGAGAAGGTAAAAGACCTCTACAAGAAGAACTGCAAAACACTGCTGAAAGAAATAGATGACACAAACAAATGGAAAAACATTCCATTCCATGCTCATGGATTGGAAGAATCAATATCATTAAATGGCCATGCTTCCTAAAATAATCTACAGATTCAACACTATTCTTATCAAGCAACAAAAATCATTTTTTTACAGAACTAGAAAAAACTATTCTAAAATTTATATGAAACCAAAAAATAGCCCAAGTTGCCAAAGAACTTCTGAGCAAAAAGAACAAAGCTGGTAGGATCACATTATTTTACTTCAAACTATAGTACAAGGCTACAGTAACCAAAACAGCATGGTAATGATATAAAAACAGACACTTAGACCAATGGAACAAAAGAGAGAACACAGAAATTAAGACACACATCTACAGCCATCTGATCTTCCACAAAGTTAATGAAAATCCGCAATGGGGAAAGACTCCCTCTTCAAAAAATGGTACTGGGATAGCTGGCTACCCATATGTAGAAGCATAAAGCTAGACCCCCACATTTCTTCATATACAAAAATTAATTCAAGATAAAGACTTAAATGTAAGATCTCAAACTATAAGAATCCTAGAAGAAAATCTAGAAAGCACCATTCTGAACATTGGCCTTGGGAAATAATTTATGAGAAAATCCTCAAAAGCAATTGCAACAAAAACAAATATAATTTAAAGTGTGACCTAATTAAACTGACAAGAGTGTGCACTACCAAAGACGCTATCAATAGAGTAAATTGACAACGTACAGGATGGGAAAAAATATTCACAAACTATGCTTTTGACAAAAGTCTGATATCTGGAATGTATCAGGAACATTAACAATTGAACAAGCAGAAAGAAATCCCATTAAAAAATAAGCAAATTACAAATTACATGAACAAACACTTCTCAGTAGACACAAAATTAGCTAAAAAACATAAAAGATGCTCATCACTACTCACCAGAGAAAGGCAGACCAAAACTACAATAAGATACCATCCCACACCTGTCAGAATGACTATTATTATAAATTCAAAAACAACAGATGTTGGTAAGGCTGCAGAGAAACGTGAATGCTCCTACTCTGTTGGCAGGAATGTAAAATAGTTAAACCACTGTAAAATCCATTTAGTGATTTCTCAAATAACTTAATACAGAACTGTCATTTGACTCAGGAATCCCTTTACTGGGTACATGTCCAAAAGAAAATAAATTATTCTATCAAAAAGACACATGTATTTGTATATTTATCATAGTACTGTTCATGATAGCCAAGACATGAAATAAACCTCGATGACCTTTAATGATGGATTGTATAACTAAAATGGGGTACACAGACACCACGAGATACTGTGGAGTTATAGAAAAGAATGAATTCGGGAGGCCGAGGCGAGTGGATCACGAGGTCAAGAGATCGAGACCATCCTGGTCAACATGGTGAAACCCCGTCTCTACTAATACAAAAAATTAGCTGGGCATGGTGGCACGTGCCTGTAATCCCAGCTACTCAGGAGGCTGAGGCAGGAGAATTGCCTGAACCCAGGAGGCAAGGGTTGCAGTGAGCCGAGATCGCGCCATTGCACTCCAGCCTGGGTAACAAGAGCGAAACTCTGTCTCAAAAAAAAAAAAAAAAAAAAAAGAATGAATTCACGTATTTCACAGCAACATCAATGTAGCTGAAGGCCACTATTCTAAGCTAACTAATGTTGGATCAAGAAACCAAACACCACATGTTCTTATTTATAAGTGTGAGATAAACACTGGGGACTCATGGACATAAAGTAGCAATAATAGATGCCAGGGACTTCAGAGAGGGGAGAGATGGAGGGGTCAGGGCTTGGAAAATGAACTACTGGGTACAATGCTCACTACCTGCGTGATGGGATTAATTGTATTCCAAACCTCATCATTATGCAACATACATGCAACAAACCTGTACATGTACCCCCTTGAATCTGAAATAAAATTTGAAAATATATATTAAAAAAGGAAATGCTAGGGGGAGTTTTTCAAGTTGTAATAAGAGGATGTAAACTAATAACATAAATACTCATAAAATTATAAAACTCACTGTAAAAGTAAGAATATACTCAAATTCAGAATACATTAATACTGTAATGGTATATATTGTCACTTTAAGTGTCATATAAAAGTATAAATCGCTTTTAATCATCATATAAAAATTAGATAAAAGTATTACAATAATGATAGGTACAATAGTATATTAACGAACACGTGATATAAAAGATGTAAAGTGCAGCATCAATAATGCAAAAGGTAGAGGAAGGAAAAGTACAAATGTAGTTTTTTGTATGCAGTCTAAAGTAACTTATCAGCTTAACATAGACTGCTTTAACTATATATTTTTTGCAATCCTCATGGTAACCACAAAGAGAAAACCTGTATTAGATGCACCAAAAATGAAGAGAACAGAATCAAATCAGAACATACCACTACAAAAAAATCATCAGTCACAAAATAAGAGCACATGTGAAGAAAAATGAAACAAAGGAACAACAAAAACATTGGGAAAACAAGAAAATGACAATAGTAAGTTCTTATCTATAAATAATTACTTTAAATATAGATGTATCAAATTATCCAATGAAATGGCATGAAATGACTGAATAGGTTAAAAAAAAAAACAAGATCGCATTATAGTCTGCCTACTGGATAAAGAAAACACGGTATATATACACAAGGGAATATTATTAGGCCTTAAAAAAGAAGGAACTTCTGTCATTTGTGAAATCAGGGATAAATTTGTAGGATGTTAAGTGAAATAAACCAGACACAAAATAACAAATACTGCATAATTTCACTTATATGTTGATTCTTAAAATGTCAAACTCATAACAGCAGAGAGTGGAATAGTCATTGCTCAAAGTCATCTTTGGGGTTGGGAAGGGAGAATGGGTAGATGTCTGTCAAAGGATAAAAGCTTTCTGGTAGAATGAATAAATTTCAGAGGTCTATTGTGGAGCATGATGACTATTTAATAATCATGTATAGTGATACAATTTAAATGATGTCACTGCTCAAATTTCATGTCTAATTGTAATCCCCAGTGTTGGAGATGGGATCTTGTGGCAGGTGATTGGATCATGGTGGTGGATCCTTCATGAATAGCTTCTTACTATCCCCTTGCTGCTCTTCTCATGATAGAATTCTCATGAAATCCTGTTATTTAAAAGTGTATAACACCTCCTCCCTGGCTTGGTCCTGCTCCTGCCATGTAAAATGCCTGTTCTCTCTTTGCCTTCCACGAGTTAAAGCCCCTTAAAGCCTCCCCAGATGCTGGCCATGCTTCCTGTACAGACTGCAGAACCGTGAGCCAATTAAATGCCCCACAGAGCCATTTAAAATTCTTAACATTTAAAAGAGTCAATTAAAACTCTTTTCTTTATAAATTACTCAGTCTCAGTTATTTCTTTGCAGCAATGTGAGAATGGCCTAATACATATAATGTATTTCCAAATTGCTAGATGAGTAGATTTTGAATGCTCTCATTACAAAATAAATAAGTATGTGAGATGATGGATATGTTCATTGATTTAATCATTTCATAATGTATGTGTGTGTGTGTGTGTGTATATATATATCATGTTGTACTCTGTAAACATATAAAATTTCTGTTGGTCAAAAATACCTTAATAAAGCTGTAAAAAATATAAATCCACTTAAACAAATAAAAAATAAGCCAAGCAATGATTAATTCCAGGCAAAATAAAGTGCACAAAAGTAAAAGTATCCAGACTATGTTATAAGCTTCCAGTAATATTCATAAAGTAAGCAGGTAAAATCTGAATGTTGATCTAAATAAAACCATAATAAAATTATATTCACATATAGGTGAGTGTGAAATGCACGTTAGTGTATTGCAAAATGGGGAGGAAAAATACAGCTGAATTTTCATATTCCGCAGTGAAGTCATTGGCTAATGCCCAAAATTATAAAATCAAAAAATATCGATTGATAGAGTTTGAATATTTGTCCCTACCCAAATCTCATGTTGAAATGTAATCCCCACCCTTAGAGGTAGGGTCTGGTTGGAGATGTTTGGGTCATGGGGTGAATGCATCATGAGTGACTTAGGCCATTTCTATGGTGATACCTGAACTCTCTGAGTGCAAATGAGATCCAGTTGTTAAAAAGTATGTGACACCCCCACCTCAGACTCTCTCACTCTCTTGCTCTTGTCCTCATCACCTGATGTGCCTGCTCTCCTTGCCTTCCGCTGTGATTGGAAGCTTTCTGAGGCTTCCCCAGAAGCAGATACTGCTATGCATCCTGTACAGCCTGCAGAATCATGAGCCCGTTAAATCTCTTTTTATAAATTACTCAGCATTAGGTATTTCTTCATAGCAATGCAGGAATGGTTTAATACATCAATACATTCAATCTTATTTAAAGAAATGAAGGTTAACATTTAAAATATTATCTAAAATAGTTGAAAATGTCTCTGGGGAGATACAAGCAGGGAACGAGTGGGCAAACAATTTTTTTCTCACCAAATATTATAAAGCTATTTGATTTATTAAGTTACGTGCATATTAAATTTTTTAAAACTTAAAAAAAGTAAAAGTAACAACAGTGTAGCTGAAGAATATTTCTTACTCTTAAGTATTCTGTTGGTGTCAGAAAATTTGTCCCTATGTTTAAGGATAACAACACAATCTTCTATCGGTTCTGCTATCCTTCTTACAGCACATTTAGTAATTAGGATTCATTGTTAGCGAGCTCATATTTCACATTTTAATGTTAACTCTTGCAACACCAACAAAGCAGTGGAGTTTAGTGGAAAACAGTGAGGACTTGGAGTCTGAAGGAATATGCTATAGTCCCAGCTGTGCCGACAAAGCCTTAGTTGTGACTCACTTAAATTTCTGAGATTGAAATTCTTCATTTGCAATTCTTTTTTAGTTTTAAAATTGAGGTAGTAAGTTAGGTAAATTCGAAGTCCACTCTATTTGTATGATTTTCTGGTATTATCATTATTAAGAGAAGCAAATGTCACTTGGATGTAGTAGGTCAGTAAGCAATCATTAAAAAGCAAATACAAAGTGTGACCCTCTTGAATGAGTATTGAATGAGCCCTTTTTCCTGGAAACCTACTTTTATTGTAAGAAAATAACTGGTTCAGGGCAGTAAGCTGTATACCTGTACATTCACTGTTTTTTCTCATTAAGTTTTTTTGCATTTCCTTCACACAGCCATGATCCCAGGAGCATACATTGAGAATACTGAATAGACAGCTAGGCCATTTATTCTAGTCACTTTCATTCATGATTATGCCTATTGAAATTGAGTGGTATTTAGATGATATTTACCCAGCAAACTAAGGGATACTAAATCTTAGCCTTGACATCATTTCTTCTCGTGAGGTTTCTGGCAAAGATAAATACATAAAAAGGCAACAAATGAAAAATGAACGTGATTGAATGTTAGGGTTTTGATTCTAAAACTGAATATTGAACTCTAAAAGTGAGTGTGGACTGCACTAGGAACTCATATTTCCTAAGTTATGTAGGTATAAATAGAGATGAATTAAAGTGAAACCTAACCTTAGCTTCAGAATTCACAAGAGTGGTGTAATGAAATATTGACTAAGTCTTATATTTTACTATAAGAGAGAAAGGATCAAGGGAGCTGCTATAGTTTGGATGTCTGTTTCTCCAAACCTCATGTTGAAATTTGGTCCCCAATGTAGGAGGCGTGGTCGAATGGTAGGTGTTTGAGTCGTAGGTGGATCCCTCATGAATGGCTAGGAGCTGTCCTCATGGTAATGAGTGAGTTCATGATCTATTAGTTCCTGTGAGAGCTAATTGTTTAAAAGAGCCTAGCACTTCCCCACTTTCTCTGTCTTTTTGTCTCTCTCTCTCTCTCTCTCTCTCTGCTTCCTATCTCACCATGAAATTTCTGCATACACCAGCTCCCTTTCACTTTTCATCATGAGTAGAAGTGGTCTAAGGCCTTCATCAGAAACAGATGTTGATGCCATGGTTCTCGTACAGCCTGCAGAAGTATGAGCCAAATAAACTTTGTTTTTAAATAAATTACCCAGCCTTGGGTTTTCCTTTATCACACAAATGGACTATGGTAGGATCCAAAGAATAAAATAGAATATTTTCATTTCAATATTCAATGCCAGGGTTTGGCAAGGAAGAATGGGTGGTGAGGTATTAGTTAGACAAAAGAAAGATGTTCATGGATATTAAAGAAATGTTGTGTGCCATTCTTACATCTTGTAGGTTTGATTTGGTCAAGCCCACACACATAAGAAACTTCAGTTACACTGAGAACTTCACTCACTAGCCCCGTGTCACAAGATTCCCTAGGACATGCTTCATTGCAAGTTTCTGTAGTTTTTTTCGATCAGGTAATCATTTTTCAACTTTGGAAAAAGAACAAATGTAGTAATAAAGAGATGAAGAAGTGTTATTTTCCTATGCTGTCCAGTGGTGTCAGTTTCAATTTATGTTACTCTTTCAACTATATCCAGAAAAAGACCCAATTGTCAAAAGCCATGCATGAGCTACGTGAACATTTCCTATGCTCTGGTCACTTTTTCTGTTGCATATCTTAGGTTTTCTGTTTTGCTGTGATCATACTCTTTATCCATTTTTGTTCCTGTTCAGGGTCTCATATTGACATCTATTGCTGTAACATTAAATTTTGCAAATGAAGGTAAAAAAAATGATAAGATACTGACCCTATTATAGTCTTCCTCAAAAAACAAAAACAAATTTATGATTCATAAAAGAGCAAAATAAAAATTTTTATGGAATAAATGGATATATTTATTTTAAAATTTGTCATATTATCCTGGTCTATTTGTATTGACACTCTAAATGCTAATTTTCTCTCCATAAATTTGTAGAACTAGAACTACAGAAATAAGGTTTTAATAAATGTGTATTGAAATGTTACCTCTTAATATATAAAGAGTATGTGCAACTAAAATCCATTGGGAAAATAATCATCTGTATATGTCAGGAAAAGGGAATAACAAAATGTGCATTTTAAAAGCAATGTAAACATACTGAATGTTAAGCTTAAAATTCATTTTCTTTTCACATTTTTCAGGCATTTCAATGAACTTCTCCAGGTGTTAGAACTCTGTGGGCATGGGCAGAGTCTCTCCACACAAAAATTAACACGATGAGGCGAGATTACAAATCAGTGAATCTTGAACTTAGCTGCTAATCCAATTCAGGACATTTTAAAAACACAAATTTCTGAAGCTGCCCTAAGAACAGATAATTAGAATCTGTACTAAAAAAAAAATAAGCAAACCATAAAAAAAAATCTGCACATTATCCTTAAAAAAAATCACCTGTTTATAGAACTATGTTTGTAACCTATTAACACAGAACCATGTAGATATTCTAATCTTTCAATTTCTGAAATTATCAGAATAAATTACATGTTAGCATAGATAAAGGATATTGTATAGCTTACATTTAAACATACGTGTTTATTTTAAGTCATCAAATATTTCATGAGAAGCATTTATATTCAAGATGCAGTATTAGGCAATCTATGGAAGAAAAACATGCCCTTTCTTCAAAGAGTTTATAAATACTAAAGAAAAATGTGTATTAGTGAACATTAGAAAATAATAATGATCAATTTGACAAAATTCAGTGGGCCAAATGATTGAGAAACATTTCTACTTTTTTACATAGGTAATGATCATCTTGTCCAATTTATATCCAAAGTTCAGCTGAGGTCCTACTTTCTTGAAAAAAAATTTTGTGGATTACTTTTATTCTGGAAATACAATGTAACATATTTATTCAATCTTTACATGTTAGTCAATGATGTAATCATTTTTAGTACACTTTATTTTTATATTAGTTACATATTTACAGGAAAGCTGAAAAGATAGTACAGAGGATTCCCATACACTCTGAACTCAATTTCACCAATTCACTTAGATTTCCTTAGTTTTTAAATAATGCCTTTTTTTTCTGTTTAGAGATTTCATACAGAATAACACATTACAATGAGTTGTCATTTCTCTTTAGGGTACTCTTGGCTACGGCATTTTTCTAAGACATTTCTTGTTTTTGATTAACTTAGAAGTTTTACAGATTAATAGTCAAGCATTTTGTAAAATGTTTACTATTGCAATTTGATGTTTTTCTAATTGTAGATCATGGGTTATGAGTTATTGGGAGGAGGACTGCAGAGGTAGAGTACCATTTTCATCATATCAAAAATCCATATCATCGAAATGATTTATGACTGTTGTTGACTTGGACTGACTGCCTCAGGTCATTTGTCAAGTTGCTCCACCACTGTAGATGTACTACTTTTCCTACTTTCTATATTTTACACTTTGGAAGGAAGTCACCATGTACCACATGTAAGAGTATTTGCCGCCCTTCCTTGAGGGCAGGGTACCTACATAAATTATTAGAAATTCTCCTGCATAGGGAACTCATAATTCATTTCCATTAATTAATATATTTAATCATATATTTCTATCAGTATCATTTTATAGAGATTTATTTTATACTGGGGATTAAAATCTACTGTTACATTATTTATTTTGTTGTTTAAAATTCGCTGCATTTTGACATTGGAGGCTATTTCAGCTGACTCCTGTGCTTCTTTGATATACCCTTATCCTTGTATGTATGTTTTGTATTTACATACATATGTATGTATGTTTTGATCATTCTCTTGCTTCTTGGAACTACAAGATGCCACATACTTGTATATTTTCTACCCTAGTCCTATAACCAGCCACTTCTCCAATGAGCCCTGGTGCCTTTGTTGGAGAATGATATTAGAAATCATAATTTAGCCACTAGGTGTACTTACTGCTACTCATGTATTACTTCTTTTAGCCTCGCTCAGCTGACAGAGGAAAAAAATATTTGTGTATGATAACTTTTGTATGTACACATATCTATAAAGAGTTCTATATGTAAGTATCTGTATCTATTTTAAGCTAAACGTGAGTTCATACTGATGTTTCCAATTGCCATCCATTAACATATGGACAGGTT
The DNA here is from genome assembly GCF_030222135.1 of Aotus nancymaae. NCBI lineage: Eukaryota > Metazoa > Chordata > Mammalia > Primates > Aotidae > Aotus > Aotus nancymaae. The sequence goes on along the minus strand of NW_026988415.1, from coordinate 56,060,513 downwards.
TTTTTTCTTTGTTTATGAACTCTTACTGCAACTATAAGAAAACTGATTCCTGCCATTAGCCATGTATTTAATTAAATGTTTAATTGCAGTATACATGTATAGCAGAGCTATTAGCTCATACACCCATGGAAAACTATTTTATCAACTAGAGTACAGTGTTCATGTGCAGTTCTCATTGTCTTATGCTTACAGATCCTACTCATGTCCAAAGTTGCTTGAGTCAGCACCTTTTCTCTCTCTCCCATTGTGAGGTTGCTTTACATGTTTATAATACAGTTAGATTATCCTGTCACACTCTGCATTTTAAGTGACCCTCCGGCCACCTAAATTATGCTTTTAAATCTGCACATGCACCAGTTTTTGTGCAGTAAGGTTCTACAGGTTTTTACCAGTGCATAATGCCTTGCATTCACCGCTATAGCATCATACAGAAAAACTTTACTGTAATCCAAATGCCTGATCTTTATTTATTTCTCCCTCTTTATTATTCCTAAAGCCCTGATAACAATGGGTTACTTTGTGTTTATAATTTTACCTTTTCTAGAATGTTATACAATTGGAATCTTAGGATTCTTTATCAAGAAGCATTTAATATTTTTTGTCTTTTCATGGTTTAATAGCTCATTTTAACTACTGATTAATATCCATTGTATGAATAAACATAGTTTGTTTATCCACAGTTTATTTATCCTTTCACTTATTAAAGGACATCTGTTTGATTCCACCTTTTGGCAATTATAAAGCTGCTATAAACATTATGCTTGGGTTTCTGTGTGATAATAGGTTATGAAATCAACTCGATAATAACTAGAAGCATGACTATTGGATCATGTGGCGACTGTGATCATACAGTTTTGTAAAAGACTGACTGTCTTCCAAAGTACCTCAACCATTTTGCATTCCCACTACCAATAAATAAGTTTATATTGTTCTGCAACCTATCTAGCATTTATTATCATCAGTAAGTTTTTAGACATTTCAATAGGTATGTAATAGTATTTCATTATTCTTTTAATTTTCAATACCTCAAAAAAAATTTGTTAAAAAAGTAAATAATAAATGGAAAACAGAGAGCTTCCACACACAGTCATTCCACAGACCTTATATGCAAAGTTTTCATTACTTAGCAACATTACCAAAGATAGAAATCAAATCAATTTACTTTTTTTCTTGAGAACTACAGAGTAAAAAGAATACTTATGAGTGCTTTAGAAGATACAAAGAAAGACATGAGTTTCCATTCTCAAAGAATGTACAACCTGATTAGGGGCATAAGATATTTAAATTATATAAGATTTAATTTAAATAACATGTAAGACAATATTGGAAGAGGTATTTCAAGATGGGAGTACTTGCCAAACTAATGCGTGTTTTTAAAACTTAAGTATGGCCAGGCGTGGTGGTCATGTCTATAATCCCAGCACTTTAGGAGGCTGGGGCAGGTGAATCACCTGAATTCAGGAGTTCTAGACTAGCCTGGCCAACATGGTGAATCTGCATCTCCATTAAAAACACAAAAATAAGCTGGGCATGGTGGCACATGCCTGTAATTCCAGCTACTCAGGAGGCTGAGGCAGGAGAAGCGCTTGAACCCAGAGGGCAGAAGTTGCAGTGAGCTGAAATGACATCACTGCAGTCCAGCCTGGGTGACAAAGTGAGACTATGTCTCAAATAAATAAATAAATCTTAACTACTAAAAAAATAAACAAATAAATAAATAATAAAATAAATTACTATTGCATTTTAGATTTCTGTTCATGAACCTTCTTGAATCAAGTTTCGTGAATGTTGTAAGTGTCGTGTCCAGATTTACTTTTTAAGACTTCATATTTTACAGTTCCCAGCAAAATAAGAAGAAGGTACAGAGGTTTCCTATATAGACCCTACTCCCTCACAAGTCTAGCCTCTCCCATTATCAACATCCCTAACCAAAGTGGTACATTTGTTACACTCAGTGAATCTGCATCAATATATCATTATCACCCAAAGTCCACAGTTTATATTAGAGTTCACTCTTGGTGTGTACATTCTGTAGGTTTGGACAAATGTATATTGATGTATGTATATCATTACAGTATTATACATTGTACTCTCACTGCCCTAAAAATTCTCTGTGCTCCACCTGTTTATTCCTCCCTCCCCCAAACTTTGGTAATGACCAAATTGTCTGTATAGATATGCCTTTTCCAGAAAGCCACATTGTTGGAATCATATAGTATCTAGCATTTTCAGATTGTCCTCTTTCATTTAGTAACATGCATTTAAAGTCCGTCCATGTCATTTTATGGTTTGATATCTCATTTTTTGTGCTGAATAATAATCCCGTGTCTGAATAGTTCACAGTTGATTTATATGCTCACACACTGAAGGACATCTTGGTTGCTTCCAGCTTTTTGGAAAGTACAAATAAAGCTGTTATAAGTACCTGTGTGCAGTTTTTGTATGGACATAATTTTCAACTTCTTTGGGTAAAGACCAAGAAGTGTGATTGCTGGATCCTACAGTAAGTTTTTTTAAAAAGCACCAAACTATCTTCCAAAGTGGCTGCTCCAGTTTTCATCTCCACAGCAATGAATATGATTTCCTGATGCTACACATTCTTATCAGCTTTTGGTGGTGGTAATTTTTGGTGTTAGCCATCCTAATAGGCGTGTCGTATCTAGTTGTTTTAATTTGCATCTCCCTCATGACACATGATGTGGAACATCTACAAATATGCTTGATTGTCATTTGTATATTTCTTTTGCGAGGTAACTGCTAAGTTTCAGGGTCATGTTTTTGTCAGTTTTTCATTTTTTTCTTGTTGATTTTAAGAATTCTTTACATATTTTGGATTACTGTCCTTTTTCATGTGGGTCTTTTGCAAATATTTTCTCTCAGTATGTGTCTCATCTTCTATTTCTATTGACATTGCCTTTAACAGGGAAGGAGTTTTTAATTTTAATGAAGCCCAGCTTATAGGTAATTTCTTTCATGGACCATGCCTTTAGTATTGGATCTTAAAAGTCATTGCCATACCCAAATCATGTAGGTTTTCTTTAACGTTATTTTCTAGGAGTTTTGTAATTGTGTGTTTTACATTTAAATCTATAATCCATTCTGAGTTTATCTTTGTGAGGAGTGTAATATCTGGGTCTAGGTTCATTTTTTCTTTTTTGATGTAGAAGTCCAGTTGTTCCAGTACTATTTCTTTAAGACTCTACTTACTCCATTGTATTATTTTGCTTCCTTATTAAAGATAGTTGCCTACACTTATGTGGGTCAATTTCTGGACCCTCTATTTGGTTACATTAATTGATTTGTCTGTTCTTTCACAAATACAACACTTTTTATATTGCTATAATTTTACAGTAAATCTTGAAGTCAGATAGTGAGAGTCTTTCTACTTTGTTTTTACCTTCAATATTCTGTTTGGTATTTTGGGTCTTTTTCCTCTCCATGTAAACTTTAGAATCACTTTCCTGATACCCACAAAATAACGTGCTGCACTTTTGATAGAGATTGAATTGAATCTGTAGATACAATTTGGAAGAACTTACTTCTTGACACTATTGACTTCTATTCATTAACATAGACTATCATTTCATTTACTTTGTTTTTTAAATGTATTTCATTAATGTTTTGTCATTGTCTTCATATAGATCTTGTATAGTGATATGGCTTGGCGGTGTCTCCACCCAAATCTCATCTTAAATTGTAGCTCCCATAATCCTCACATGTCATGGGAGGGACCCAGTGGGAGGTAATCGAATCACGAGGGTGATTTTTTCCTATGCTGTTCTCATGATAGTGAATAAGTCTCATATAATCTGATGGTTTTATAAAGGGCAGTTCACCTGCACATGCTCTCTTGCCTGCCACCATGTCAGATGTGCCTTTGCTCCTCCTTCACCTACTGCCATGATTGTGAGGTCTCCCCAGCCATGTGGAACTGTGAGTCCATTAAACCTCTTTTTTTAATAAATTACCCAGTGTCAGGTATTTCTTCATAGCAGTATGAAAATGGACTAATAGCTACATTTTTTTTATATTTATAGCTAAGTATTATGGAGGCTTCTAATGTAAATGGTATTTTGGTTTCAAATTCAAATTTTACTTGTTCATTGCTGAGATATGAAAACAATAAATGTCCAGCAACCTTGCTATAATTGCTTATTAATTAAGCAGGCAGTCAAGGAAGTATAAAAGGATTAAATTTATTCTATTTAAACTCTCAACATATTATCTCCACCCTGTCCCTCCCATGATATGTAGGGATTATGGGAATTGCAACTCAAATTGAGATTTGGCTAAGGACACAGCCAAACCATATCAGCAGAATAATAATTAATTTTATATGTCAACTTCATTGGGTAAAGCTGTGTTTGCATTAAACATTGTTCCTGGGCATGTCTGTGAGGATGTTATTGAATGAGAGGACCATTTAAATTTGTGAACTCAATAAAGTAAAATTTTTAAAATTTCTGGTGGTTTGTTTTGTGGCCTAACATATGGTCTATCCTGGAGAATATTCTATTTGTTAATGAGAATAATGTGTACTTTTCTGCTATGAGACAAAATGTTCTGTAAATATTTGCTAGACCTATTTGGTTTGAAGTCTGCTTTATATCTAATATTTTTTGTTGTTTTCTGTTTAGATGATCTATGCATTACTACAAATGGGGTGTTAAAGTCCCCTAATATGATTGAGTTTGAGTATAACTCTCTCTTTAGATCTAATAATATTTGCATACCTGGGTGCTCTGGTGTTGGGGGGGATACATATATTTATAATTGTTATAATCTCTTTCTCAGTCGATACTTTTATCATCATATAGTGGCCTTCTTTGCCTCTTTTTACTACTGCTTAAGTTTTGTTCTGATATATGTATAGCTACCCCTGCTTGCTTTAAGTTTCCATTTGTGTACAATATATTTTTTCATTTCTTTGCCTTTGGTCTATGTGTGTCTTTACAGATTAAGTAAGTTTCTTATAGGTAGCATATAGTTAGTCCACTTTTTAAAATTTGTTCAGCCAATCTATATATTTCAAGTAGAAAATGTAATCCTTTTAAATTCAAGGTTATTATAAATATGTGAAGACTTATTCCTGTCATTTTGTTAATTGTTTTCTGGCTATTCTGTGTATGCTGTTCTTGTCTTTCTCTCTTATTGTTTATCAATTTGGTTTGGTGGTTTTCTGTAGCAGTAACATGAGTCTTAACCTCCTTCTTATTTGTCTGTTTGCTCTACCAGTGAGTTCATACTTCAGTGCATTTTAATAATTGTAAACATTGTGCTTTCACTTCCATGTTTAGGTCTCCTTTAAGAATTTCTTTACAGCCAGTCTATGGTGATGAGTTTTCACAGTTGCTGCTAGTCTGGGAAAGAGTGCATTTCTCTTCCATTTATGAAGGATAACTTTCCTGAGTACAGCATTCTAGGGTGACAGGTTTTTTCTTTTCTTTTCTTTAGGCACTTCCCATTACCTTCTGGCCTGTAAGATTTCTGCAGAAAAATCCACTGTTAATTTCATAGGGGTTCCCTTATATGTGACCAGATGTTTTTCTCTTGCTGTTTTTAGAATTCTTTCTTTGCATTTGACTTTTGAGAGTTTGATTCTATTGTGCTGTGAAGAAGGCCTTTCTATGTTGCATCTATTTGAGGATTTCTGAGTGTCCTATATCTGTATGTTTAAACCACTTGTCAGATTAGGGAACATTCCAGCTAGTATTTTGTTACATGGGTTTTCTATGGATTTGGCTTTCTCTTTGTTTTATGGAATACAAAAAAAAAATTAAATATTCAGTCACTCTATGATGTTTTATATGTCATAGAGGTTTGGATTATTCTTTATTATTTTTTCTCTTTCTTTTTTTTCCTGATTGGGTTATTTGAAAATACCAGTCTTTGTTTTTTAATTATTTCATCTGCTTTATCTAATATTTGGTTGGAGATCTCAAATATATTTTTTTTAAATATTGAGTTTATTAGGTCCATTATTTTAAAATAATATCTATTTTTTGGGTTAATTTATCATTGATATTCTGAATTGTTTTTCTAATTTCCTTCTATTGTTTACCTGCATTCCCTTTATCTCACTAAGTTCTTTAATATCATATTTTTAAATTCATTTTCTGTCACTTCATACTTTTTATTGGAACCTATTGCTGGAGAATTGTGTTTTTTGGAGGTGTCACATTTCAATGCTTTTTCATGTTTCTTGTTTCCTTACATTAATATCAGTTTGTCTAATGTAATAATCATTTCTTCAAATGTTTTGGATTGACTTTTGTGAAAGACTATTTCCTGAAAATGCATCTATGGTGACGGCTGGGTAGAATACTTTAGCTTTGATTCTATGTGTATGGAATAGTGCAGCCTCCATATGATTTTTCCTGCTATAAGCAGTGTTAGTGGAGTCTGTGATTTCTTCATTGGCTTGGTTTGTTTGTTAGTCGAGGCTGTGGCAAGGCTTTGGTGGGAATGGGGACAACAGGTGAGCTAGTCCAGTGATGGCTGTGGTGGGCTAAGTGTGTCCATTCTTGGGTCCCAGGGCATGGCACTGGTGTTAGTGGGTTCAGGTGGGCCAATTCCTAAGCCGCTAGGCACATTTCTCAGGTGCTGGCAGTTGGGGTAATGGGCCAGGCAGGTGCGCAGGACCTCAGGCCCCTGGGCAATGTCCTTAACATGAGCAATGATAGTAGCAGTGGTGGGACAACAGTTGGTCTCTCAGGTGACACACACTAATGTTAACAGTGGCTGCGATCAGCTGTTTTAGTCAATCCCCAGGCCCCCAGTTGGAGTGTGTAGGTGGGTGACAGTGTTGGTAGCAGCAGGTTGAATGGACTCCTCATTTTCCTGAGAGGAGTGCATAGATGCCAGTGGTGATGGACTGGGATGGTGATCCCTAGACCTCTGTCAGCATATTCAGGCACTGTGGATAGTGTTTGTAGGTCAGGCAGATTTCTCCCCACGACCCCTGGTAGTGTACATGAGCATAGGCTGGGAAGAGCAGGGTGGGGCCACCCACAGCTGAGAGTGGAGACAGCCTGACCTCAGTGTGCCTTTGAGTGCATTAAGAGTCGTGCTGCTGGAGGGAATGGGGTTGCTGTCAGTGGGAGCAGCCTCAGGCAAGCAAGCAGCTTTCAGGCTCTGAGGAGCATGTACTTGAGACCTAGAGACAGTGAAGGCAGTGGCAATGCGTAGGGAGAGCCTGTCTTCAGGGCATACATTAGTATACAGCAGCTGCACTACTGGTGGAAAAGAAGCTGCAGTCGGAGTGGCCCCAGATAGGTAGGTGGCTTTCAGACTCTGAGGAGCATATACTCTGGCCCCTGACAGCCGCAGTGGCAATGGCAGTGTGTGTGGACACTGTCCTCAAGAACCTTGCTGGTGTGCAGCCGCCTAGATGCTTATGGGGTCGGGGTTGCTCTTAGCAGCCTCAGACAGGCAAATCTCAGGCTCTGGAGACCATGTGCTTTGGCTTCTTTTGTCCTAGGGACAGTCTCGCCAGGTCACTGTACTGCCTTTTTCCCAGGGTGTAGGACTCTGCGTGGGCTAGAGTGCTGGGGACCCTTCTGCACTGTTGGGTCTAGCCAGCATTGTGTATCTGCAGTCTTCCAGGTGTATGTAGGGGAATGTCTGTGGGGCTCTGAAGATGTGGAGATGCTGGTTCTGCTGGGCCTGAGGGCAAACTATAATCTGGTGTGAACTAGACTCTCAAAATCGGACAGGCATGCAGTTGCTTAAATCTCAGAGGTTGTGTGGGACCAGGTGTAAGTTCCTCATCTGGACCATTGCCATCACATGGTCTCCAGGCAGCTCCTTATGTTAGTCTCAGGGCCTGTAAGTGTCAAGAGACTCTCCAGTGGTTAGGGGATTAGGAATCCATGGTGGAAATCTGTGCCACTGAGAATCATTCACTTTTTATTTCCTTGAACTGGAAAGCATCTCCAGGATCCCAGACAATTCTGACTGTGCTGTCTGTCTTACTTCTCTCTTCTTCCATGCCTCAGGTGTTTACTGTCACATCTCAGTTGAATTTTAGTGTTCTTTCTTAGATGCTCTATTTAAATTGGGACTATCTATTCAAAATTTTAGTTCTTTGTGGAGTAGGTATTTGATTTCTCTAGTCAGCTATTTTGAATCCTCCCCACAAGCCACATTTTGACATGAAGTAACTGTGTAGTTAAAAATAAAGGCTACATTTATATTATATTATCAAATTGTATCGACTGTGCTTATAATGGGTGGATATGTGTTCTTGAGAAAAATTGCCGTATCAAGTGTCTGGTAATAGTATCATGTCATAAGGGAAAATACTTTTTAAAAATGATTACCTTGTCATTGAATTAAATAAGAGACAGAACTTTTCTCAACTGAACTCCATATGCTTAAATCAGAAATTGAATGTACTTGAGTATACATTCCTTATCTAGAACTCTATGGTGCATTTTCTTATTTTCTCAAATCCATTGCCTGACATACATGTTTATGAGTACCTGTTTCAGGGATTTGTATTCTTGGGAATGGGTAATATTTATGGTTATGTAATCACTTCATATATATATATATATATATAAAAAACATAAATGTAGCACATATACATATATATATATGTATATATATATAAACTTAGGAAGGGAGAGATTCAGTCAGGTGAATCAAGAGTCATGAAGACTAATGGTATCATCTGTTTTATTCCTATTGCTATAATATATGCTCTGTCTACCTGACTTACCAGTTATATTGGAACAGAGCTAGAGTTTACAATAGGTGTGACTGTAATTAAATTGTCAGTCTCAAAGCAACCTGTCAGTAGTTTCAGGATGGAGGGGACAGTTTTGTTGTTGTGGTCACATCTTTATAAGGTACACCAATTTTATTTTGAATGAGATACTTGAGACAAAGGATCACTGGGAATGGTTAATACCTTGAGAAGGAAATTTTTCCTTCAAGTGACCCTGAGTGCTAGTATCGTTTCTCAGATCAGCAACAACCCTGCATTGTTTTCACTGAGTGCAGGGCTGTGACCCGCATCAAATGTGATCATAATGATGGCTGATTTTCTCCTAAATAAGTGACAGTAATACTAAATCAGTCATTTTTTCTGACTCACAAACATGCAAACAATTTTGGTTTTATTTCCGTTTTCTCTGTCTGCAAATGTCATGCATCTAAATCAGCTTTTATGCTTTAGAACTACATCAGCTCATGGATCATATTTATTTGAAAAATAATGAGCATTATCTTTTATTTATTCACTTTATCCACTCTGGACAGTTTCCAAGCTGACTTAGTGATATTGAAGTGGAGCTATGAGAAGTTAAATAATTAAAGTGTGAATTTAAGATTCTTTATTTTTCTTGCTCCTTCTTTCAATAAACACACATTTTGCAATCACTTTTACCTTTAGGAAGTTTTTAATTTCAGGTTCTCCAAATAGTGTGAAGTAGGGATTCTAATTCATTCTTTTGCATGTAGATATCTAGTGGTGCCTACACAATGTGCTTTTTTCCCATTGAATTATCTTGGTGCAGTGTCAAAAATTAATTGACCATAAATGTAAGGGTTTGTTTCTATACTCTAATTTCGAATCCGTTGATTTACATTTATACCTTCATGCTAGTATTACAAATAATTGATGACTAGTTTTGCAGTACATTGTGAAATTGAAAAGTCTGAGACTTTCTATTTGTTTTTTTTTTTTCAAAATTGCTTTGGCTCTTATGAGTGCCTTGAATTTCCATATAAATTTTGGAAGCATCTGACAATTTCTGCAAAAAAAAAAAAAAAGACGTGATTTTCATTAGATTTGTGTTTAATCTATAGACCAACTTGGGGAATATTATGGTAACGATATTGTTTTCCGTTCTATAAACATAGTATGCCTACTATTTATTTATTTTATAGGTTTCAGTAAAAAGTGCTGCACTTCTTTCATTAAGTTTTTAGTTGGACATAGAGAGTGGAAGGATGGTTATCAGAAGAATTGTATTTTTTTGATGCTGTTTTAAAGTAAGTTATTTCCTTAATTTCATTTTCTATTTACTCAATCAAAATATGTAGAAATACAATTGATATTTGTATGCTGATCCTGTGTTCTTACAAAGTTAGTGAACTTGCTTATTATTTCTAATAAATTTTTAGTGTATTCCTTGGGATCTTCTCTACATAAGATACCATTATCAGAAAATAAAATTATTTTAAGTCTTCATTTTCGACCTAGATGGTATTTACTTATTTATTATTTATTTCTTTCTCGAATTGGCCTTGCTGGAACCTAAAATTCAATGTTGAATAAAAGTGGCAACTGTGGACATATTTATGTTTCTTCTCCTGGATATGATGTATCTCCTGTTACTATATTCTTAAATACAATACATCTTTGTTCCTACCTTCTTGTATTGTTACATAAATTGTATTTCCACATATTACAGGTTCAACAAGAAAATTATATATTGTTTTATGCAGTTGCTCTTCAAATAAGAGAAGAAAGAAGATTATACAACTGTACCATTTTCTCTAATTACATAATTATTTTTACCAGTGTCTTTTGTACGAAGCTTCAAATTACTCTATAATTATCATTTTTTCACCCTAAAAACTTTCTTTACTATTTCTCATAAGGTAGGTACACTAGAAACGAATTATGTCAATTTTTCCATAACAGACAAAGGCCTTATTTTGCCAAACATTCTTGATTGATTGGTTGACAGTTTTTATTTTGTTTAGTTTTGTTTTACTTTTAGCACATTGAATATATTGTCCCAATGCCTTTGCCTTCTATTGTTTCTGATGGAAAGTCAGATACTGTTCTTATATTCTACATGATGTATTATTTTTCTCTTGTTGATTTTAATAATTTCTCTTTTTGTCTTTCAACATTTTTCTTATGAGGTGTCTGACTGTGGATCTTCCTCTATTTACTCTATCTGGAACTTGTTGAGATTTGTGAATGTCTAAATTAATATTTTTCATGCAATTTGGAAATGTTTCAGTCATTATTTTCTCAAACACTTTTTATCTGTCTCTTGTTTTCTCTTCTCTTCTGGTACATTCGTTATGTATACATTAGTATGCTTAACGCTGCACCATATTTCTCTGATACTGCCATTTTTCCTTATTTTTTTCTCTCTGTTTTTATAGAGATCTCTAATAATTTATCTTCATGTTTACTGATTGATTCTCATGACAGCGCAAATCTATTAAACTTTCTAGTTCATTTTTTATTTTGGTTATTATATTTTTCAACTTTAACATTTTAACTAAATTCTTTTTAATTATTTCAATATTTTAATATTCTCTATTTGGTGAAATGCTATCATCATACGTTCCTTCAAAATTTTAACATTTTTTTTTCATTAGCTTTGTGGACATAGTGATAATAGCTTTTTTGAAAATACTTTCTGAATAAGTTGCCACATTTGTATTCCTCAAAGTCTATTTCTTTTACATGGCTTTTTCCCTATGTATCAGTCTCATTTTCCTGTTTATTTAAACATATTATATTTTTTGTTGAAATCAGGGCATTTTGGATAATGCAGGTTATCTAGAATTGTTATAACTTATTATCAAAAATGTCTAATTTTTAACAAAAAAACAAGATGTTCAAAGTAACAGGAAAGGTAAGGGGATTACTGTGATATTCTCGTATGTTTCTGTTTTGTTTGTTTGTTTGTTTAATGGCTTGGCTTACTTAATTCTGAAAAATACATTTTCTCCACAGTGCGTAGAATCTGATGTTCCTACTGATGTTTTCTCCATTTTTATCTTTTAGCTTGGTTATCTAATGTCACCACTAGGTCAGCTTTTACCACTTACTAGTTAAAGATTGTGTTCTTATCCTGCTAGATTTTTAATTTTTGCCTTTAGGGGTAGGTGTGTGCACTCGTGCATGCATGTGTGTGGCTTAAAAGTCTCTATCACAATTCATGAAGATTATGTTATGTATGTTTACCTCATATTCATTCAGGGACTAGTAGCTTGAGGTTTCCTTCTCTGATAGCTCCTGAGTAGGTATTTTCTTTGCCAGGATTACTATGATGTTGCTTTTAGGTCTGGCATCCAAAAAGTATTTCATGGGTCAAAGTAACTTTTGGTTTAGTGCTTTGTCAGAGATTGTTTTGAAGCCTGTCATGTCGACGTCATTTCTGCCATAGGTTTTTTGAGTTTGTGTGTAGCTTGGGGGATAATTTCAATTTTGCACCACAACTTGCTCTGGCTGCTGTTCAGTAGGTGCAAGCTCGTGCTTATGCAAAGATTTCTCAAAACTCAGAACTGACTCTGATATCAGGAGGGCTTTTCTTGGGTATCTTTATTCCTGGTTCTCTTCATTGAATCTCTGACTGCTTTGACATTTTGCTTTCTCAAGAAGCTATCATCCACCTTTTAAATGTTCCTTACCAATATTTTTATTGTTTACTACCATGTCCCTAAGCATATAGTTCTCTATTCTCTGTTTTAAATGAAATTAGTCTCCTCAGACATAGATGCTGTGCTATTATCCCTTACATCCTTCCTTTCCCCTTGGGCAGAACCCCTGCAACAATTATCTCAAAGTTGGGATGGGGGTCTGCTTTACCTGGGGTTGTATCTACAATGTAAAAATGAGCACACTGTGGGAGGATTTCCCTTGGCCTCTTAGGTTGTCCCTCCTGTTGTGGAACCTCCACCCTACTAACAGTGTTAGGAGCAATTGTGCATACCTCCTTCAGTCTAATTCTATTCCAAATCATAATTTAAAATGTATGATTTGAAGCACTTTCAATTTTTGAAATTGGACTCAAGTTTAAGGCAAGTGTAAGTGCTGCATTTACTCTAATGAAGGCTTCTCATCTAACATGGCTACATTGCCCTGCATGCTATTGTCCATTGCTATCAGCCCAACAGAAGATTTCTTTTTTTTTCTGTTATTTTGTCTAAAAACAAACAAACAAACAAACAAACAAAAAACAGGATAATGTGCAGAACATGGAGGATTGTTACATAGGTATATGTGTGCCATGTTGGTTTGCTGCATCTATTGACCCATCCTCTAAGTTCCCTCCCCTCACCCCCACAGCAGAAGATATTTACTTTCCAGTGAGGAATAAGAAATTTAAAAATGAAAGGATATGGGTAAAGATGCAAACTTTTTATGCTATCAATCCAAAGATGAATATTTTCATTTTCCTGTTTTGTGCTTATAAAAAGTTGATTTTATTATTTTCCCAAAAAGATTAAAAAAGAGAGAGAGAGCATTTATAAAATCAGTAGGTCATTATTACCAATATGGCCCTAAAATTTAAAAAAAAATTAAAAAGTCTTTTAAATGTCTTTAGTACACTGGGAAACACCAAAGAGATTTTCAGATAAATAGATACACAAACAACTAAAAATTCTATATCAATCTGTATATCAAAGAATTAAAACAAACTTTATTAATTGAAAACCAAGTGAAATAAGACAATGTTTCTGTGTATTTTTACTCAATCTGCAGATATGACCCACTTAAATATAAAATATATAATTATGTTGACTAAAATTATGAATATTGTAAGTTATTTCTTGCAAAAATAAGTGAAGATTAAATAAATAAATAAGAAAGCCATGGGCAATTGATGTCTGTGCTTTAGTCCTGATACAACTGTTTAATCTCTACTTCATGATTTTACTGTAAATGTATTTTCTCTTATGCCTGCCCTGCTATTTGCATGTGAATAAGTATTTAGGAAGACCTGACAATTGGAGAGAAGTGGGAAAGACAAATTGTGCATAGAATTGAAGAAACCAGGCATAGATAGTTTTTAAATAAAAAGAAACATTTGGAGAAATTTTGTGGCTTTAGTTAGCAGTTTGCTAATGTTGAGGTTTAAAGTTCTAGAACAACTCTTGGGAAATAAGTATCTCACTAATACAGAGTACAAAGTGTCAAACTGATATTGCTTTTATAACAGTGGTGGAATGGGTCAAGAACACAGAGTAAATAGTCTGCAATGTGCTAAAAAGTAGAAACTAAAGCCTACGTCTTAAGTTATGGTGAGGCAAACAAATGTTTGATGATGCTTTTCTTTATACTGAAGCAAGAAAATTGGGTAAAGTCTTTTCATTAGCCGGCTATAAAATGACATTTTAGCTAGCAATTTGTTCAGTGAAGGCACAATTATATCCTCTCTCCATTATTAGTAACCTAAGGGAGTATTTGAAGGAAAAGTGTCTCTCATTCTTTTTAGAGTAGAAAGAAAAAAAAAAAAGGAGCCGGTTCATGTGCTTTCTTGAGAAATGCCTAAGAATAAAGGCATTCAGGAAACACACAACTCGTTATAGAAGAAATGCTCCAAGGTAATGCCACTATCTTGATGAAGTAATGAAAAGTAAAGAACTAACTCAGGTGATCATTAATGGCCCACATCTAAGGTAAGTAAAAAATCATATTCTAGTTGTCTGGATCTTTTTTTCTCTCTAAACATACCTCTTGTTTCCCAATTCCAAACCTTTATACCATCTTTTATACCCTACTTAAAAACTTTTTAACATTATTGTGCATTAATTTATTAATATGTGAATATATTTATTTACTAAATATTTATTATTGTAACATAGTTTGCAATTTGTATAAAATTTTGTGAATATAGAATGTATCAACTCTCTAAAAGTCTTCTTTTACAAGATCAATGCAAATCTCATTTCCTTCAATAAATTATTGAGATTGACTTTATAAGAATTAATATCTCTCTCACTAATATCCCCTCATGCTTGTATAAATCTTTATTTTGGCATATGGAATGGGCAAGTGGTGTTTCAACATTTATTTTTCCTGTATCACCTATCAAAGTTATTTTTTTCTGATAGGTATTTAATAGGTATACTTGTTAAACAATATTAAGAAATCAAAGAAAAACCTCAGAACTGTACTAAAGTTGAGGGAATTTTATGTCTCATGTTGGAGCCTACATTTCCAGAAAGCTCAGTACTCCTCAAAGGTATCTACTTTATAAAGTGTTTATCTTATTCAGATATATTTATTTACCCCTTCATAGTGGCCTTTTAATCTCAGGATATAAACATGGCTGCTTATTAGTTGAAATAGCAACTTCCCTACCATAAGATATTATTTGGATTGAAATTAGATAGTGTATTATTGAGAACAAATATAGCTTTCACTAATATAATTATT
Organism: Aotus nancymaae; assembly: GCF_030222135.1. Classification (NCBI taxonomy): domain Eukaryota; kingdom Metazoa; phylum Chordata; class Mammalia; order Primates; family Aotidae; genus Aotus; species Aotus nancymaae. The sequence goes on along the minus strand of NW_026988415.1, from coordinate 56,045,374 downwards.
TTTGAAATTTTTATGGATGAATAACTATATTACCTTGACTTCAAATAAGAATAGTTTAGAACAGCTTTTATTTAAAAAATAAGATACCTAAGTCGTATAGAAACTATAAATCCATCTTACTATTGTCAGAACATTTATTTAAAGTACAGTGAGCAAAACGTAATGAGTAAAAGTAGAAGATGTAATAAACGTTGTTTTTGCCTACCCCAAATTCCCTTTCCCCTTCATGTGGTGTAGCACCTGTTTATTTGTTTGTTTATCTTTTGAGGAACTTCCATTCAGTCTTAATACACATTGTTGTGACTGAGTTACTCCTCCTTTCTCTATTCCTCCAAGCCCTAGGCATGATCCAGTAACAGTGTTGTGGCCAGACATAGCACTATATTTTTTCAGTTATACTGATTGGTTGAGAAATGTGCACAGAAACTAAGCATAATCAATCAGAGTCTCTTCTCTGAGACTTTTTTGTTATAGCACATTGAAATAATACAATCTTTGGTTGCAGGGATTGATAGACTTTGGTAGAATACAAATGTTGGGGGGGGAGTCTAAAAAAAAGAGTAGAAATTTAAAAATAGAGCAAAATTAATAGAAAAAAATCCAACATGTAGGGAGACTTTTCTTGAATATAATGTCAACACAGAGAAGAGGAAAACCAAGAAATTGACAAAAGAAGATTACTGACAACAACATTCCATCTCTTGGATCCAGTCATTCATGAAGGTAGACACAGCGTGTGCAAGATAGCTTCAATTTTCCCCTTTAGATGCACACCCATCTCTTTTCCACTCTATTTCATGCCTTGGTAGAATGACCAGTATGCACTACATTGAAGTGTTTCCTTGCTTTTTGATTTCCCTTTGAGTTTGATTGATATTGGGATCCACAACAAGAAATTGAAAAGAAGGATGAAATTGAGGTCAATCCTCCCAATTCATTAACTGCTAGGCCACTATATGTACATTCACTTCATCCTTCTACCAAAAACCACAATTTATGTCAAAAGATCCCTCCACACAGCTACCACAGTATCTCCCAGTAACTTGTCACTCCTAATGGTAATAGTTGCTTCCTGATGTTGTTATCTTGTATTGCATTGTGCTTACTATATCCCTGCTCTTATTTCTGTAAATAGGATCTTTATGAAGCTGCTCTGGATTTATAAACAAAACAAAGCAAAACAAAAAAAACAGTTGTTTTTTTGGAAAATACTTTAGAGTTTTAGTCCAATATAGTAATAGTAAACCTTATTTGTAGTGACATTGCTACAGAAAGAGATCGTATTAACTGCTAAGTCCTTTTTCTGATTGTTTCTTCTACAGCAGTCCTGTAGAAAATAAGATAACATATCTTAATGGTCAAAGAAAAAGAGATGACTTTCATCCAGAAAAGCAAATGAATTATCAATATTCATGTGTGTTACTCGAATGTCCTATTCCATGTTTGCATAAGAAATAACAAAACTGGCTAAATGTGGGTAACCATTGATAGATACAATAAGAGCCCTACATTCCCAGTAATTCTTGGCATGATCTTAATTCAGGGTTAATAGTGTGAAATCGCTTACATTGACTTTCTTGATCCCCGAAAAATTGACTAGTAATTTGGAAGGAGTTCTGCAAATAATTACCAATGCTCCCAGAAATGCTATGTGTGAGAGCCGAAGCACTTTTCCTTCAGTGGGACTAGGTTTGCCATTTAAATCAAATCTGTTTTCATAAGATAAACTGCTATTTGCTTGTCAATGAAAAGAGAAGATTTATTAATGAGCTACTTGGAAAATCAAAAACTAAGGAATCGAATATGTTATGGTTTTTAAACATTATCTTTCATATTTTATAAACCAATATAAAATATAATTGATTGCTTGTATATAGAAAGGTTTCTCAAAATTTCATATTGTATTGGTATTAAAATTCAGATATTATGAGAATGTTTGAGATATTAATTAAAATACTTCTTTTAAAAATTTACTTATGAATCCAAAGTGTTAGGAGGTATTTAGATATCTGTATATAAAAAGAACTATTTAGGGACCCACATTATTTGTATTTTTGTGTGTTGAAGTCACTGTCACTCCTCCAAACCTTTGTATACATTTCAATTTCAAGACTCTATTTATGATCAACATATCATGCAAAGATTAACAACTAATGGGTCAAATAACATTTGCACTTTTCTCTGTTGCATTGAAAATAAAATGTCTTGAAGAAAATATGTTATATTTTTAATTCATTTTCTTTTGCATTTATTTTCTTTATTTTTATCTTTGTTATGATATTTTACATATTAAGAATTACAATAAAACATACAGCTTACTGATTTATTGCAAGTGAAGACTTGTGTAATCCTAAAATAGGTTAAAAAATAACATTGCCAGTGCTAGGAAGCCCCACTTGTGTTCCCTCGCAATCCCTATCTTCTCTCTTACCTGAAAAATAGCCTCGCATGAAACTAATATGCTGCCTTTCATCGTGAATATATGTTTCATTTTTTTTAACAACTAGTCATTTGTTGTTTAATGTATAATGTAGTTTCTTTTTATTTTACATATTATACAAATAGAACTATACAGCATATATTTTGTATCTCACTTTTTTCTTTCATCATTTTATATATGTGTTATTTGTTCATATTTTTCCTTGCAAGTATAGGAGTTCTTTCCATGAATGTACCACAACTTATCTTTTGAAATATATTTGCTGTTTTTGCAATTTAGAACTGCTATTAAAGATACCAAAAACACTTAAGTACACATCTCTTTGTGCAAAATGAAATTGCTAGTCCTTAAAATCTATCTATCTGTCTAACTATCTAGTCAATGGTAATAGATGATGGCGAACTGTTTTCCAACATGATTGGACCAGTCTAAACTTTTACCACAGTGTGTAAGGGTTCGTTTTGCTCCAAATTTTCAATATTTCTTACAGTTTATTTTTAACATCTTAGCTATTAAGGTAAGTACATAGCTATATCTCAATGTAATTTTATTTTACATTTCTCTAATTAAAATGATGTTGATAATATATTCTATGTTTGTCACTTGTGAACATTGGAATTCCATTTATGATTACCTTTTTAAAGTAAATTCCACACTTTATTTGGATTTTATCAGTTTTTTTCTTAATGTTTTTCTGTTTCAGGACCACATCCAGGGTATCATATTACACTTAGTCATCATAACTCCTTAGCTTCCTTCCTCTTCCCTGTGACAGCTTCTGAGACATTTGCTTTTGATGATCATAAAAGTATTGAAGACCATTGATCAGGCTTTTTGTTAATTTTTCAATTGCAAATCAATAGTTTACAATTGTATAAATTTATGTGGTACAAAGTGATATTATGATTTATGAAAATAATGTGAAATAATTAGGTCAAGCTAGGTAACGTATCCATTACTTCAAACATGTAAATTTTTTTGTGGTTAAAACATTTAAAATTTACTCTTTAAGCAAATTTGAAAAGTAAAGTACTCTAGTATTATAACTATAATCACCACACTATGCAATAGAATTTTTTAAAAAAACATATTTTTCCTGTCAAACTGAGACACTGTACCCTTTAACCATTATCTCCTCATTTGCCCTAATCCTCAGCTTCTATAACCATCATTCTACATTCTGCTTTTAAGTTTGATTGTTTTGATTTCCACATATAAGTGAGAACATGCAGTATTATTCTTTCTGTTTCTGGCTTCTTTTACCTAAAGAATCTTCTCCAATTCCATCCATGTTGTAACAAATGAAAAAATGTTGTTCTTTTCTAAAGCTGAACAGTATTCCACTGTATATATATACCACATTTTTAAAAGAATCATTTTTCTGTTGATGGACACTAAAGTCGATTTCATAACATGGCTATTGTGATAGTGCTATAATGAACATGGAAGTGCAGATGTATTTTTGATAAGCTGATTTCAAGTATTTTGGGGTAAATGCCTAGAAGTGAGATTGCTGAATCACATGGTAATTCTAGAAGAGTAAATTTTAAATGTTTTCATCATAAAAAGATGAGTATTTGAAGTGATGGATTGGTTAATTTGTTTGATTTAACCATTCCACAATGTAAACATTCATAGCAACAGTGCAAGGGAGCCTCTTTCTTGAAATCCTCAGCAACATTATTTAGCTTTCATCTTTTTGACAACAGCCATGCTGATCTATGTGAGATGATATCTTACTGTGATGTCTTTTAAATTGTACATGACCTATAACTATTTAATTTTAGGTTTTCACTTGCATAGTAAAAGTTATCTCTTTTTTCATTATTTATAATTTTTAAATATATATTTTCATTACATAGTAAACCTCTCTAGAGGAGCTCTGTGTATTTACTGACCATGGATAGGTGAGCTCTTAGGACATCTGAGAGATTAATTCTTAAGGAAGTCTAACATTTTTAATAATAAATTTTTGAGTATTTTTCTTAAATGATATGTATTTTCATACTTATCCAAAATATACTGTATATTTCATGACAATGCATATTGATTGTTTTAAAAGTGCAACATTATAGTTCTATGTTTAATACATGTGTGGTATTTGAAAGCAGGGAACTAAAAGGACTGCTCTCTTTTAAAAAAAATACCTCAACTTGAGATATATGCTCTTTTTTACTATCATGACTTTGACTTTGTGATTCTTTTCTACAGAAGAAATATTTCCTTAGAAGTAATTTAAATGAATACAGCATCCTGAGTAAAGACTATATAGAAAAGAATGTATAAAGAGAAACAATGGAAGAAAAATATTATAAAAAGCAAGTTTTTTTCTAATAAACACGGAATACTTACTATGCCTGTAGTTCCTGTTTAATAAGTGTTCAGAAACTCAAAAAATATATATTAGTATATGTAGATCATGTGTATAGACATTTATAATACAACAGGTCTTCAGAATGCAGAAAATGTAATGAAACAATTTTTATGGGGAAGAAAAGACTATACATACTTTGCAAACTACTTATGGAAATCTGAATAATGCCTTGTACACACACAGACCTACAAAAAAAATGATAGAAGATATTAATTTATATGATGAGGAAATAAATATTGAATATTTTAATGTACACTCTTGTTATAATAAATATGAGAAAAAATATATGATGAAACTTAGCTTTCCCACTACACACAAGATGAGGATACTCAAGAAAACATTGATCGCTATTATTATAATGGTGACACAAACATAGTTTTTAACCAACTGCTTGTGTTTATCTCAATGTATATCTTGGGGAAGAGCTGCAGGTTTTATTTCTGACCTGTAGCACAATTATAATTGAAATAGGTCTCAAACTGCACTTTTGTCTAATTATCTGATATTGTGTTTGTGTGTTGGTGAATGTTGCGTGTTTTTGTATGTTGGTTAGTATTGTGTATGTTTGTGTGTGCTTCTACTGAGTTAATTTTTGACGCCAGATGGTTGTACATAACCAGCAGAAGTAACCCACTTTTACCATTGCTGCTTTAAATAGTCTCATGGCACAGCAGGTGCAGCAGAACTGTCGAAAGTAATAATTCATAGAATTTATTTATAGACACCTCTACTTCATCTACACACATTAGCAAACTGATTAGTAAAGTATATCTCTTTGGTATGCTAATAACACTTTAGAAAATTCTCTGAAAAAAAGTAAAGTATAGAAAATAAGATAGTTTCTACTTTTAACAAATTGGACTGTAATATGTCTGACAATAATAAAAATTTAATAGAATCTATATCTACTGAATACTTACTATATCCTAGAGACCAGTCTAATTACCCAAAGTAGTCCCCAAAACAACTACTCTGAAGTAATAAATATAATCATGTTTTAGAATTGAAGAAACTTAGACTTAAAATGGTTAGTTTTCCCAAGTTTACAAGTTATTAAATGGTGGAACTGAGATTCAAACCTAGTGAAGCTGCGTTTGAGATACTTAGGCCCTCAAAAATCCCCTTTTATATGACAGAAAAATATTTATAGAAATTAATAAAAATCTAATAGTTTTTAAGAACCAGAAAGAATATCCTCAGCAAATCAAATTTTGGGGGTTCTTAAAAGTTACAAGGAAGATAGCACTAAATTGATTTAATCAAAAAATACTGGAGGTAATAGTTGTTATTTTCAAATAAATCCCAAAGAAGCTGCATGCTCAGTGTAAACAAATAGAAGATTGAGACTTGGAAATGGAGTAATAATCAAAATAATTAATTAAAAATCTGTTTTAGAACAGCTGGTCCCATTGGGTTTATCTCCTCTCCCACAGGGTGGCAAACAGCCCTGGCTTTGGTATGCAAATAAGCAGCCAAAAAATGCTTCCTATAAAAACTGGATGATGCTTCTGGGAAAGGATCCTGGTGTGTATGTTTGGGCATGAAAAGAAAGAGGTCTGAGAGTGAGGTAAGCTCGGAATTCCAGAACTCCACAAACATTACTAAGGGAAAATAAAGAGGTATCGTCTGCTCAGCTTAAGAGGAAAATATGTACACTCTCCCCTACACTTTCACTCTTTGTGTGGATAATTTTGGTTTGACATAAGGTGCAGAGAGAGCAATTAAATAACCAGGCATGCTCGATTATAAATAGCCCAATTAGTATTTATACTTATAATTTTATAACAATCATCAAAGGAATGAACTTGGCTATTTTTTAGAGCCTTCCACAATTAGAATAGGTTAAGTAATATGGATTAATGAGCACCATTTTTTTTGCTTTGCTGTGATGATCCCAATAGGTAAAATACAGATATGAGTCCCAAGAGTTTCTTAAACTCCCAAGTTCTCTTCAAGTTCTTTAACACTCATATAAAGTTCTCTATTCAAAGTTCACTTGAATGTCACCCATCCCTTGCTCACCCAATGTAGAACTAACAAGCCGAAATCTAGACTACACCTGGATTATGTATAAAAGATACATTCTTCATTTCCATGCAGTATATTTATTTATAATATTATTAGTATAAGGAGGGGGTCTCATTTGCAACAAGGAGAAATCACATTTATACCATCATTTTTTTTTATCAAGACCTTATTTAAATTCTATCTGTCATGGGTTCATTGCACTTAATATGATCACAATCACAGAGATGTAGACTATTTGGAGCTTTCTTATAGTCTCTTACTTGTATTGTCCTCATATAGTTCACATTGACTCCCTTGTTCATCTCATGTAGTACCGGGGTTTAAATTGTCATGTATATGGTAATGACTTCAGCTGTCCACCTGAATCCATTCTAGCTACCCACCAGAATCTATTATCTCCTTCTTTCATAGTAATAGAATTACTGCTAGAAATATGACTGTCCAGCTGTTCTTGCAGTGAAATTGTGCCACCTTTTGCTGCATGAGATCATACCATGTAAGTTATTCATCTTTGGCCATGCAGATGCCAGTGCTGAAGATGATATAAGAAAGTTGAGTTCCTTAAAGACTATGAAAAGATGCGCTGACTTGCTTAACATACCTGTGCTAAAAATTCTCCATTATTTCCCAATCTTGGGGTAAAAACCAAAGTCCTTTTAATAATGTATATAGTAATCCAAGTCTACACAGCAGCAGGACTCACTCTTTCAGTTTTCTTAGGTAATGATTCAGCCGGTTCTTGCTGGTCCAGGCTTCCTCTGGCTATTATATAAAAATTACACCCATTTTGTAATTCTTACACTTTGCCCCATCTTTATTATTTTTTCATACTTATTCCTATATGAAATTTTCAATGTTTTACTTGTTTTTGTTTCTCCTAACTTGTAAGAATGCAAGTGCTAAGCTGTCATATGTATTTTAAAATATGGAAAATAATTAAGCATATGTTTTAATTCTGTGGATTAAGAATTAAAGTGGGAGTCAGCTGGGTAGTATTTGTTCCCATAACATTGGCTGGGGTTATTCATGTAGCGATACTCAGCTAGGAACTCTGTTGTAGCTAACAAGTTCAAGGTAGCCTCAAACTACAGAGTTTCTCTCATTATGCTTCTCATTATTCAGTAATCTATCCTGGGCATTCTTTATTTTTTCACTTTTATTTTTGATACAGAGGGTACATTTCATTTTAGATACAGAGGATAATTTATCACATGGGTATGATGCACTCAGGAGGTGAGCATAGTTGATCCTTGCTTCCCTCCCTTCCTCACCTCTCTAGCAATCTATACAGTGTCAATTGTTTCCATGTTTATGTTCATGGGTGGTGAATGTCTAGCTCCCATTATAAATGAGGACACATGGTATTTGATTTTCTGTTCCTGCATTAATTTGATTAGGATTATGGCCTCTAGTTCCATCCACATTGCTGCAAAGGACATGATTTTATTATAGATTATTGTTGCAAAGTATTCCATGGTGTATATGTACTACATTTTCTTTATTCAATCTTACATTGATGGGCACATGGGTTGATTCCCTGTCTTTGCAATTGTGAATAGCACTGTGATGAACTTATGTGTGTATGTGCCTTTTTGGTAGAATCATTTCTTTTCTTTGGGGTATATACCCAGGAAAGGGATTACTGGGTTGAATGGTAGCTCTGTTTTAAGTTCTTTAAGAAATCCTCAAACTACTTTCCACAGTGGCTGGACTAGTTTACGTTCCCATAACCAGTGTATATGTGTTCCTTTTTCTGTACAACCTTGCCAACATTTGTTATTTTACTTTTAATAATAGTCATTTTGACTGGTGTGAGGTAGTACCTCATTGTGAATTTGATTTGCATTGATCTGATCATTAGTGATGCTGAGCAAATATTTTTCATGTTTGTTGGCCGCTTTTATGTCTTTTGAGAAGTGTTTGTTCATTTACTTTGCCCATTTTTAATTGAGATATTTGGTTTTTGCTTGTTGAATTAAGTTCTTATAGATTCTGAATATTAGACCTTTTTCCAATGCATAGTTTGCAAGTATTTTCTCGCATTTGGTAGGTTGTCTGTTTACTCTGTTGATAGTTTCTTTTGCTGTCCAAAAGCTTTGTTAATTAGGTCCAGTTTGTTTATTTTTTTGGAGGGGGGATATAATTGCTGTTGGGGACTTAGCCAAAAATTATTTGCCAAGACAGATGTCAACAAGGTTATTTTTTACATGTCTTCCAAGATGTTTATACTCTGAGGTCTTACATTTAAATGTTAAATCTCACTGAGAATGGTGGCTCATACCTGTAATCCTAGAACTTTGGGAGGCCGAGACAGGCAGATCATTTTTCCCAGGAGTTTGAGACCAGCCTGGCAACACGGTAAAACCCTGTTTCTACAAAATAATACAAAACTGAGCTGGGCATGGTGATGTAGGCCTGTGGTCCCAGCGACTCTGGTGACTGAGGTGGGAGGATCACCTGAGTCCAGTGAGTTTGAGACTGTAGTGAGCCACAATTACATCACAGAACGCTAGTCTGCTGGTGACAGTGAGATCCTTTCTCAAAAAAAAAAAAAAAAAAAAAAATTAAATGCATCTTGAGTTAATTTTTGTATACAGTGAAATGTAATGATCTAGTTTCATTCTTCTGCATATGCCCAGCCAGTTATCCCAGCATGATTTATTGAATAAGGAATCCTTTCCCCATTGCATGTTATTGATGGCCTTGTCAAAGATCATATGGTTGTGTGTGGCCTTGTTTCTGAGTTTTCTATTCTGTTCTATTGGTCTATGTCTCTGTTTCTGTACCAGTATCATGCTGTTTTGGTTATTATAGACTTACAGTATAGCTTAAAGTCGGGTTATTATAGACTTATATTATAGCTTGAAGTTTGGTTATTATAGACTTTGTATAGCTTTAGTCTTTGTGCTTAGAATTTTTTTGGATTTGGGGGACTTTTCAATTCCATGTAAGTGTTAGAAGAGTTTTTTTTTTTTTTTTGCTAATTCTAGAAAAATGATGTTAGTTGTTTAATAGCAATAGTGTTAAATCTATAAATTGATTTGGGCAGAATGGCCATTTTAATATTGGTTCTTCTAATCTATGAGCATGGATTTTTTTTTCTATTTGTTGTGTCATCTCTGATTTCTTTTAGCAGTATTTTTAGTTCTCCTTGAAGCAATCTTTCACCTCCTTATTTAGTTGCATCTTGAAGTATTTAATTTTCTTTGTGGATATTGTCAATGGGATTGTTTTCTTGATTTGAATCCTGGCCTGAGCATTGCTGGTGTATAGAAAGGCTACTAATTTTTGTACTTTCATTTTATTTACTGACATCTTGCTAAACTCATTTATCAGTTCTAGTAGTCATTTGGTGGTGTCTTTAGGGTTTTCTACATATAAAATGACATTGTCAGCAAAAAGAGATACTTTGTTTTATTCTTTTCCTATTTTGATGCCTTTTATTTCTTTATCTTTCCTGATCGATCTGGCTAGAACTTACGGTACTATGTTGAATAGTAGTGGTGAGAGTAGGCATGCTTGTCTTGTTCCAGTTCTAAACAGGAATAGTTCCAGCTTTTGCCCATTCAGTACGATGTTGGCCGTAGGTTTGTCAAAGGTAGCTTATATTATTTTAACGTATATTCCTCCAAAGCCTATACTGCTGAGGATTTTATCATGAAAGAAAGTTGGATTTTATCAGCTGGGCGCAGTGGCTCACACCTGTAATACTAGCACTTTAGGAGGCCAAGGCGGGTAGATCAGGAGATTGAGGCCAGCTTGGCCAACATGGTAAAACCCCGTCTCTACTAAAAATACAAAAATTAGCCAGGCGCAATGGTGGGCATCTGTAATCCCAGCTACTCGGGAGGATGAGGCAGGAGAATTGCTTGAACCCGGGAGGCAGGGGTTGCAGTGAGCCTCGATCATGCCACCGCACACCAGTCTGGGTGACAGAGCAAGACTCCGTCTCAGAAAAAAAAAAAAAATTGGATTTTATCAAAGCTTTTCCTGCATTCATTGAGATGATCATATATTTTTTGCTTTTTGTTGCATTTTTTATGGTGAATAACATTTATTAATTTGCATATGTTGAACCAACCTTGCATCCTAGGAGTGCAGCCTACTTGATAGTGGTGAAATAAATTTTTAATATGCTGCTGGATTTGGTTTGCTAATATTTTGTTGAGGATTTTACATTAATGATCATCAGAGATATTGGCCTGAAGTTGTTTTTCTTTGTCAGGTCTCTGCCAGATTTTGACATTAGGCTGATGCTGGCTTCATGGAATGAATTATGGAGGAGTCCCTCCTGTTGTTGTTGTTGTTGTTGTTGTTTGTAATAGTTTCAGTAGGGTTGATACCAGTTCTTTATATGTCTGGTAGAATTTGGCTATAAATCCATCTGCTTAGGAATTTTTTTTGTTGGTAGGGTTTTTTTTTTAAATTATTACTAATTCAATTTCAGAGCTCAGTACTGACCATTTCAGTGTTTCAGTCCTTTTTCAATTTTGGGAGATTGTATGTTTCCAGGAATTTGTCAGTTTCCTCTGGATTTTCTCATTTTTGTGCATAGAGTTGTTGATAGTATTCTCTGTGGCTCTTTTGTATTTCTGTCTGATCAGGTGTAATGTCATCTTTGTCACTTTTTATTGTACTTAATGGATTTTTTTTTGTTTTTTTAAATTAATCTAGCTAGTAGTCTATCAATCTTTTTTATTTTTTCAAAGAACAAACTTTTCATATCATTGATCTTTTGTATAAATTTTTGCATCTCAATTTCATTAAGTTTTTCTCTATTTTTAGTTATTTCTTCTCTTCTGCTAGCTTTGGTGTTGATTTTTGTTTTGTTTTCTTTTGTTTTTTTCCTAGTTCATTTTGGTACAAAGATTATTAGTTTCAGCTTTTTCTAACTTCTTGATGATGATATTTTGGGCTATAAACTTTCCTCTTAATACTGCTTCAGCTGCATCCTGGAAATATTGGTAAGTTGTGTCCCTATTTTTATTAATTTCTAATAATGTTTTATTTCTGCCTTAATTTTGATGTTCAACCAGGAGTTATTCAGAAGCAAGTTATTTAATTTCCAAGTATTTGCATAGTTTTTATAAATCTTGATATTGATTTCTATTTTTATAGTACTGTGGTCTGAGAGTGTGCTTGGTAGTATTTTTTTTTAATTTATTGAATCTTGTATTATGACCAAGTGTGTGGTCAATCTTAGAATATGTTCCATGTGCAGATGAAAAGAATGTACATTCTGTGGTTGGTTGTTGGAGTGTTCTGTAGATGTCTGTTGGCTCCAATTGGTCAAGTGTCAATTTAAATCCAGAGTTTCTTTGTTAGTTTTCTGCCTTGATAATTTGTTAAAGTCTTCCACTGTTATTGTGTGACTTGCAAATTTCTGTGGATCTCTAAGAACTTGTTTTCTGAATCTTATTGCTCTGACATTGGGTGCTTACCTATTTAGAATAATTAAGTCTTTTTGTTAAGTTTTACTCTTTATCATTATGTAATGTCTTTTGTTTTCCTTAATTTTTATTGGTTTAATGTAGTGGTGACTCCTACTCTGCTTTGTTTTCCATTTGCATAGTAGATCTTTATCCCTTTGCTTTGAGCCTGTGGGTGTTGTTACATGTGAGACTGGTCTCTTGAAAATAACAGATAGTTGGATCTTGCTTTTTATCCAGCTTGGCACTCTATGTCCTTTAAGTGTGTGTGGTGTTTAGCCTCTTTACATTCAACGTTAATACTGTTGTGTGTAACTTTGAACCTCTTATCGTGTTGTTAGCTGGATGTTCTGCAGATTTGATTGTGTAGCTGCTTGTAGTGCCTATGAGCTATGTCGTTGTGTGTTTTTGTGGTAGCAGGTGTCATTTTTTTTGAGGAGGTCTCCATGTTTAGCACTCCCTTAAGGGCCTTTTGTAATGCTGGTCTAGTAGAAACATGTTTCCTCAGCATTTGTTGTCTGAGGATTTTATTTCTCCTTCACTTACACAGCTTAGTTTGGCAGGATATAAAATTCTTGGTTGGAATTTCTTTTCCTTAAGGATGCTGAGAAAAAGGCCGCCACTTTCTTCTGGCTTGTAAAGTTTTTGCTGAGAGTTCTGTTGCCAGCCTGATGGGGTTCCCTCTGTGTGACTTGATCTTTCTCTCTAGCTGCCTTCAAGACTTTTTATTTTCCTTTGACCATGGTGAATAAGATGAATATATGCCTTGAGGATGATGATTTGTTATAGTATCTAGCCAGGGTTCTCTGTATTTCTTGGATTTGTGTCAATCTTTCTAGCAAGATTAGGGAAATTTTCATGGACTATATCCTCAAGTATATTTTTCAAGTTGTTTATTCTAGTTTTCCATCTCAGGAATGCCAACAAATAGCAAATTTGTTCTGTTTTCATAATCTCATATTTTTCAGAGGTCATGTTCATTTTTAAAATTCCTTTTTCTTTACTTTCATCTGACTGAGTTGATTCAAATAAGCGGAACTCAAGCTCTGATATTCTTTCCCTAGCTTTGTCTCTTCTGCTATTCCTAATTCTGATAGTATTCTGAAATTTTTGTAGTAACTTTTACATTTCCAGAAGTTCAGTTTAGTTCTTTCTTAAAATAGTTATTTTGTTTCAGCTCTTAGATAATGTTACTGGATTCCTTGGTTTCCCTGTATTGTGTTTCCATTTTCTTCTGAATCAATGAGTTCCCTTGCCATCCAGATTCTGAATTCTATTTCTGTTATTTCAATCATTTCAGACTGGTTATGAACCATTGTCAGAGAAGTAGTAGACTCATTTGAAGGTAAGGACAGACTATGGCTCTTTTAATTGCCAAATTTCTTGTGCTGATTTTTCTCATGTGGGATGGTTGGTGTTAAAATTATGCTGTAAGTTGAGTATAGTCAGCTGGCTTCATTCCTGGGTGCTTTCAGGGAGCCAAGGTGCTGCACAGGATCTTCGTTTGTGAGTGGATTCTTTTGCTCAGTTTTACAGATATACATATTAGTGGGATAATTTCTGGTACTGTTTGGCTCTGCCTCAGTAGAAAGTGCTTAAGAGTAATGGCCAGTAGCTAGGCTAATACACAGCCATATGGCTTTTTTGTGCTTCCTAATGTTAACATGTATCTTCTGTAGTGGGGGCAGGGAGAAAGATGTTTCCCTCACCAGATCTACCCCAGAGGCTTGGGAGAGCCTCCTCCAATCACTGGCGTTATGCTTGTATTTCATTTATTAGGTGTTCCAGGCCATGGGGCCCCTGAGGCTGAGATTGTGGTAGGGGGATATGCCATACCATTTCTGGACCAGCCCTGTGGAGGGAGGAATGCCCTGATTACTCTCCAGCTCAGGAATGGCAAATCTTGCCATTCTCAGTGTTCTGAGGATAAGGGCTCTTCCTCTGCTTGAGTGCTGGCTACAGATCATAGCTCTGTACTCCTGAACTGCACTCTGCACCTCTGGATGCACCAGAATGTCCCATGGCTTGGGGTTGAGTTCCAACTGCATTGGAGGATTCAGTGTACTCCCGGTTCTCTGAGAAAGTACTCAGGTGGAGCAGTGCACTCATGCTGGGCCATGGAGTCTACACTGTGCATCTGCTTTTCTGGGGTAGCTAGACATGGGTCAAAGGATGGGCTGGTGGACAGGAGGGCTTGCAGAACAGATCCTTCCTAGTACAACAGGGAAGATGGCCCCACTTTCTCCTGGTTCAGATCAACTTGGGCAGTGCCTCCTGAAAAGGGATGGTGAGCCTGGGAGATGGGCATCTATGACCACTGTCTGCTGGTGCTGCCCAGCACACAAAAGCTCCTGGGCTCTGTGACATTGGAAGGCCTGTCGCTGCCTGCTCCCTAAGGAGATCACCCTACCAGTTCACACATACATGGAGGACATGAGGTACCCTGCAACTAGGATCCTGGAGTTCTGTGGCAAGAGGGAATCATCCCCCAGTTCCCTTATTCATCCCTTTCCCAGAAGCCATTTGGGGCCAGGAACTAGATCTAGTGTTTGGGAATGCCATGGAGGATTACCAGTTTCCTCTCTCTTCAACCTCAGCTTCAACATCACCTCTCTATACACTCTCAGCATTTTATTTCCAAAAATCTGCCCAAATTATGGTGGCTTACTAGATAATTCAGTCTCACTTGGTGTAAGCAGCATTTCCCAGCTGCATCTAGTTGGCCATCTTGCAGTTTTATATGCAGGCATGCCTCAGAAATATTGTGGGTTTGGTTCCAGACCATTGGAATGAAATGAATACCAAAACAAAGCTGGTCACTTTTTAATTTTGCTTTTCAGTGTGTATAAAAGTTACTTTTACACTATACCATAGTCTATTAAGTGTACAATAGCATTATGTCTAAGGAAACAATGTATATACTATAATTTAAAAACACCTGGCATCTCAAGCCTGTAATTATAGCATCTTAGGAGACCAAGGCAGAATTGTTTGAGGCCAGAAATTCAAGATCAGCCTGAGTAACATGACAAAATGCTGTCTCTACAAATAAAATACAAAGAATTAGTTGGGTGTGGTGGCACATGCCTGTGGTCCCGCTACTCAGGAGGTTGAGGTAGGACGATCAGCTGAGCCCAGGAGTTCAAGGCTTCAGTGAGCCATGATTGTGCCACTGCACTCCAGCCTTGGTGACAGAGTGAGACTCTGTTTCTAAAACTTAAAACAACAACAACAACAACAAACACTTTATTTCACTAACATCTTTCCAAGCTTTCAGTGAGTCATAATTTTTTTGCTGTGGGAGATTTTGCCTCTATGTTGATGGCTGGTGTCTGATCTCATTTGTGATTGCTGAAGGCTGGGGTGGCTATGGGAATTTCTTAAAATAAGACATCAATAAAGTTAGTCACATCAATTGATTCTTCTTTTCATGAAACATTTTTGGCATGTGATGCTTTTTGATAGCATTTTACTCACAGTACTTCTTTCAAAATTGAAGTCACCTCAACTCTAACACTACAAAATCAGTTTACATAACTTTCTAAACCCATTGTTGTCATGTCAACAATGTCCATAGCATATTTACTAGGAGTAAGTTTCATCATCTCAACAAACCACTTTCTTTGATCATCCATAAGAAGCAACTACTGATCTGTTCAAGTTTTATGATGAGATTTCAGCATTTTAGTCACATATTCAGGCACCACTTCTAATTCTAGTATGCTTTCTGTTCCTGCCATAACTTCAGTTACTTCCTCCACTAAGTCTTGAACCTCTCAAAGTCATCCATGAAGGATGACTTTCTGTCAACTTCTGTTAAATTTGATAGTTTGACTTCCTCCCATGAATCACAAGTGTGCTTAATGAAATCTATAATGATGAATTCTTTCCAGAAGGTTTTCAATATCATTTGCCCAAATCCACCAGAGAATTGCTATCTATCGGTATTAGCCATGGTCTTATAAATTATTTTTACTAAACAATAAAACTTGAAAGTCAAAATTACTCTTTGATTTATGAGCTACAGAATAAATGCTGTATTAGCAAGCATGGAAACAACATTGATCTCCATAGATCCTCTGATCTACCTCCATCAGAGCTCTGAGGTGTCTAGATGAATTGCCAATGAGCAAGCATACTTTGAAAGAAATGTCTTTTTTCTAAGCAGTAGGTCTCAAGAGTGGACTTAAAATATTCAGTAAACTACACTCTTAATAAATATGCTGTCATCCAGGCTTTGTTCTTTCATTTATAGAGCACAGGCAGAGTATATTTGGAATAATTTTTAAGAGCCTTAGGATTTTTTAAAAGGTAAACAAGCACTGTCTTCAACTTAAAGTGATCAGCTTCATTAGCACCTAACAAGAGATTCAGCCTGTCCTTTGAAGCTTAGAAGCTGATATTAACTTATCTCTAACAATAAAACTCTAGATGGCATCTTCTTTTAATATAAGGCTGTTTTGTCTACATTGAATATTCATTATTTAATATAGCCACCCTAATCAAGTATCTAGATCTTCTGATTAACTTTCTGCAGCTTCTGGATCAGCACTTACTGCTTCATCTTGCACTTTTATGCTATGGAGATGGCTCCTTTCCTTAAACTTCATGAACCAACCTTCATTAGTTTCCAACTTTTTTTTTTCCTGCAGCTTCCTCACCTCTTTCAGCCTTCAAAGAATTGAAATGAGATAAGGCCTTGCCTTGGATTTGGCTGTTACTTAAAGGAATGTTGTGGCTCTCTTGATCTTCTATCCAGATTACTAAAACTTTGTCTATATCAGCAATAAGGCTATTTCACTTTATTATCTTTTGAATGTTCACTGGAGTAGCACTTTTAATGTCCTTCAAGAACTTTTTCTTTGCCTTTATAATCTGGCTAATTATTTGGCACACGAGGCCTTATTTTTGACCAATCTGAGCTTTCAACATGCTTTTCCTCACTAAGCGTAATCATTTCTAACTTTTGATTTAAAGTAAGAGATATGTGACTCTTCTTTCTACATGAATACTTAGCGTCCACTGTAGAGTTATTCATTGGTTTAATGCTGAAATTGTTGTCTCTCAGAGAACAGGGAGGCCTGAGGAGAGGGAAGGAGGTGGGGAAATGGCCAGGTAGTGGGGCAGTCAACAGAACACACACATTTATATATTATCTGCTGTTTTACATGGGTATGGTTTGTGGCATCCCAAAATAATTACAATAGTAATATCAAAATCATTGATTACAGATAACCACAACAGATATAATAATAAATAAAAAGTTTGAAATAATGTGAGAATTATGAATATGTGACACAGACACAAAGTGAACATGTGCTCTTAAAAAAAGGCACCAATAGACTTGTTTTATGCAAGGTAAAACTTCAATTTGTAAAAAAGCACAATACCTATGGAGCACAATTAAGTGAAACACAGTAAAACGAGATGGTATTTATTTTGTATTCATTTTGCAAAATAGTTCTACATATTCTTAAATCATATAATATGGCCATCTCTAGAACCAAGTGGCACTTTTGGCAATTTTGGTGCAGCTTCCCAAAATAATCATGTTTGAAGAGAAACTATATATTTGGAACTTTGCATAGGTTCTTTTGATATAATTAAACAATGAAAGTTCAAAATTGAACTTTAATTATGTTAAGAAAATAAAATTTAGCTCAGTGTTGCATGGCTTGCTCCTCAGTCACCAGAAGCATAGAATATATGACAGTCATTTCTGCCATCGTATCTAATGAATAGTTTGGTATATAGCTTCTTGGTAACATAGCTACCATTTTAATCTGGTTGGAAAGTGTGATGATAATTAAAATTTTTAGCTGAAACTCCTGCCTTGCATGAAAACCACCAGGCATTTTTATCCATATTCCTATTTTGATAATAAAAACTTTCATGATAAGCAGGTAGATATATTATTTGCATTTACTAAAAAACAAAACAAAACTACCCAGAGTCTTAAAAGATTAGTTGGTTTGCCTAAAGTTGCATAGGTAGTTAGTAACTAACAATACCAAACTAATATGCCTTGTTATCTTGTGGCAATTACACCAAATTACACTCCACTGTATGTCTAAAAATTAGAAAGCACAGACTTAAACATCCATGTAATTTATTTAAGTACAGTTAATTGTTGTTCATTTGTGTGGTTTAATGATTTGGCTTCCCAGAATGTTGGGCTTTCCTAGCTTCCATCAGAGCACAAAGAAGTCATGAACCACACCATGCTCTATTAACTTCAGGGCTAGTTGTTAGCACTAATAACATAAGATAATAATTGTAAATAAGTGTCATTTCGTTTGTACTTTTATTGCATATCACTTCAGCCTTTATTTTCTATCATGCTCTATGTGAATGCTTCCAAAAGAAATTTTGTGTAATATATATTTAAAAATACATCAAGGAAACAATTTTTAAAAGCAATGGCATTTCAGGAAATGACTAGAAGAATTACGCAAGTTACACTCGTTATGGGCATGGCTTAATTTTTCATGCATCTGTCCAACTGCTGTTTTATTTTTTCGAAGTTCCAATTGTACCAATCTAGATATATTTAAATGGATGTTTTAACCGTATTCTATTTTTTTAAATTAGGGGAAAAATTAACATCGCTACCTGCATGATATTTCCTGTCTTTCTTCTTTATCTAGTTCAAACAAAGAAGTAAAAATTATAACCGTTTGAAAAAATAATGGCGACGTCAACTGTGACATTTAAGGTAAAATAAACATCAATATTTAAAAGAAGAAAATAGTTCATATTATTTTGCAAGCCATTATTTCTGGATGTTTTAAACTCGAAAATTTAGGTAGCAGAGATGGTCTTTATGAATACTAAAAGGAGCAGTAATGATAAAGTTATTTTTGTATAATATGACATATTATTCAGAGATTTTTATGTTAATGCCCTTTATGTGGTTTGGAAATCACTGACTGTTGTTGTTTTACTCAACTCAGGGTGAGTTAGCACCACCTTCTTTAGGAGACCATGTCATAGCACAGCAGAAATTCACATTAAAAAACTCTGGGGGCCGGGCACGGTAGCTCACGCCTGTAATCCCAGCACTTTGGGAGGCCGAGGCAGGCGGATCACGAGGTCAAGAAATCGAGACCATCCTTGCCAACATGGTGAAACCCTGTCTCTACTAAAAATACAAAAATTAGCTGGGTGTGGTGGCACGTGCCTGTAATCCCAGCTACTCGGGAGGCTGAGGCAAGAGAATTGCTTGAACCTGGGAGGCGGAGGTTACGGTGACCCGAGATCGTACCACTGCATTCCAGCCTGGCGCCTGGCGCCTGGCGCCTGGCGCCAGAGTGAGACTCATTCTCAAAAAAAAAGAAAGAAAGAAACTCAGGGACACCTCCCAAGGTAAAATGTTAGTCTCTTTTTTGTATGTGTATGGGGGTGGAAGGTATAGCTTTGGGCAAAACTGTGAAATCTGTAAAGCTCATACTTAGAGCTTGTTGTATCACCTTTTCTTATTTTTCTGGAATCCAAGGTGTTTGATCCATCCTAGAAGAATTCTTTCATTATTGTTTTCAGTCTGAGGCCCTATATTACATGGGAAGAGCAAATTTTCAACCCAATAATTCTTCTTATGATCTATGCTTGGGGTTTTGATTTAATAGGGGTGAACTTTTATTTCCCAATTAACATTCTTGGTTAGAAAGCAATCTTTCTTATCACTTCCTCAAGTGAGTGAACTTATTTATTTATTTATTTATTTATTTATTTATTGGTTGGTTGGTTGGTTGGTTTCTCCTTTACAGATGGGGCTGGGTTTTGAGGCTTCCAGCTTTATACAACCATCTACCTCACCTGAGTAGGGAGCCAAGATTGATGTATCTCCCTTAGCAGTAAAATTCTGGCCTGGAGCAATGGCTCAAGTCTGTAATCACAGAACTTTGGGATACTGAGGCAGGAGAATCGCTTCAGCCCAGGAGTTTGAGACCAGCCTGAAGAACATGGTGAAAACCTGTCTCTACAAAAATATACAAAAAGTTAGCTGAGCATGGTGATGTGTGCCTGTAGTCACAGCTATTCAGGAGGCTGAGCTAGGAGAATTGCTTGAGCCCAGGCAGAGGTTACAGTGAACCATGATCACTCCACTGTGCTACAACATGGGTGACAGAGTGAGACTCTGTCTCAAAAAAAAAAAAAAAAAAAAAAAAGTCCTAGCCGACTGTTCTATGGTCTATGGATAGGTTTTAAGAGTGAAGGGCTAACATTCCTTTGGTTTTAGCTTACCATTCTCATTTTGTTCTTAACATTTCTTTATTCCTATTACCTTCTCCTTTCCTGCTTTCCTTTCTCCTTCTTTCTTTCCTCTTACATTCTTTTTCTCTCTTCTTTCTCTTCTCCATTTCCTCTCCCCTTTTTCTCCTTTCCCCTTCACTTCTTTCCTTGCCCCCACCCATTCTTTTTATAATTTTTCCTTCCTTTCTTTTAAATCTGCTATTTTTTCAATGATTATATTTCATCTAGCATTTCCATGTGCTTCTAGTGTGTGTGTGTGTGTGTGTGCGTGTGCGTGTGCGTGTGTGTGTGCTTTGCATGGTGGGTCATCATTAACTTCTTCTGTTATATAATTGAAAGTCTATTTGACTCCAAGTCAAAATTCATGTTGTGTCCAATTGACTCAGGGGTCTGTGTTCTATGGACATGTTAACTAACATATTTTCCCCATTCGGAAAAGGGAAAATAACATTTTAATCAGATTAAATATGTTTACTTGCACATGTACCCCTGAACCTAAAATAAAAGTAAAAAATATAATAAAAGGGAAAAAATAACTCATCTCCAGATTGACAGTGAGGAATGACAAATGTTGGAAATTTCTTGGAGTGATGCAAGACGATGGAAAACAAATTTTGGGGCTGGTGTATTTTTAATACTCTCTATATCTCAACTATTCTACTTAGATGTGGGGCTAATTTGTTGGCCTAAAGGAATAAGTTTATGGCTGAAATATTTGAAAAGTGAAAATATTTTATTGAGCCCTTACATGTATTAGGAACTCTTAACAACAACCCTATAAAATAAATTACCCTCATTTGAAAATTGAGAAAATGGAGGTAATGAGGGTGTAATGTGCCAACAGTCACACAGGTAATAAATGGCTAAGCTGAGATCCAAACCCAGGCAATATAGATCTGTTGTGATTAATCAATATATTGAAATGAAGCTAAAGGCAAGAAAGATAAGTCAATAGAATAATTGATTCTATCACTTTCTTATATATAGATCTGATGAAGCCTCTGTATTTTATCAAAGTCCAAAAGTTGTATATGCTTAACAACAATGGCAATAAAAAGTAGATTAATAGTCATCACTTTCACAGCAACTTGCCCTACCAGAGAAGAAAAGGTGCTCTCTTCTAAGGAAAACATTAGCAGGTAAGGACCTTATTTCAAGAAATTGCTTGTTAATTCACAGACACCTGTCTTAGCAGCTGGCTAGAACACTGAGACTGGATCATCCAGTAACTACATCTACCTTTGTGCATTTTTCTTTTATAGCATGGAAAGAATGTTCAATTGCTTAGATGCGTAAAGACATGTAGCTCCATCTTGATACTTTCTTACCCTAATGAAGCATTTCTGTTTTCAATAAAATAATTTTTTGGCTTAAAGAAGGAATTCTTGTTTCTAGCTAGGCAGTCCCTATATGCCTTTATAAAGAAAGCATTGTTTAGCAACATACACCAATAAATAATGCTAGACTTGAAAAGTCAGTTATCTTGTTATTACATTTTTTGTATTTTCTTAAAAGTAGGGCTGGTATGGTGGCTCACACCTGTAATCCCAGCACTTTGGGAGACTGAGGCGGGTGGATCACGAGGTCAGGAGATCGAGACCATTCTGGCTAACACAGTGAAACCCCATATCTACTAAAAATACAAAAAATTAGCCGGGCATGGTGGCACACACCTGTAGTCCCAGCTACTTGGGAGGCTGAGGCAGGAGAATTGCTTGAGTCCGGGAGACAGAGGTTGCACTCCAGCCTAGGCAACAGAGCAAGACTTCATCTCAAAAAAAAAAAAAAAATAGGAAACAAAAGAGTAATTTCACATATTTTTGGATGCCTAGTTGGGAATCCTGTGACACAAAGCCAGGCTAGGACAGTGGCAATATCATTTGACCTGTGTATAAAAAATGTGTGGAATTTGTTTAAAAATTATATTTTATAGACACACAACCAGGGATTCTGATTTCATACTTCATACCAAGGGTGAGGTCCAGGAATCTACGCTTACAAATATCCTGAAAATTTAGGTACAGTTAGTCTTTGGAATTTACTTTTTGAAACTAAGTTAAGGAGTAGTTCACATACATTTTGAGCATCTGATAAAATGATTTGTGCCCATCTAATGAGATACAGTATCGTTATTCATGTTAAGCCTAGATTTCCTTTTTCCTCTAGAGCCTCATTATTTTATGACGGAATTCCCTAATCCTCATTCTGCTTTTCAATCCAGTGGGACATTGCTTTGTTTTCTTTTTCTTAAGTCCACCTTCAATTTACTAGACTCTTTATTATTCCATAACCTTTCATGTCTCCTGTCATCTTCTTAGTGCACTAAGAGTATAGACTCTGGAGCTTGTCTTAGTTGGAATTTGGACAGTAGAAGCTGGCTATGCAACAATAAACAATTGGCTTAACCTCTCTTTGCTTACATTTAGTCATTTCTAAAATGGGTATGAAAATAGTACTTAACACATACTTTTCTTTGGAGATTAAATAATATAATACATTTTAATTAGAGTGCCAGTGCATGGTAAGTGCTCCATAAATATTACCTATCATCTGATATCTACCAGCATCACCATCATCATTATCATTTTATGATTTCCTACCAGGTTTGTTTCTTAGCTCTTCATTCCAGAGAGAGAATCTCGTCTCTCTCTCCTAAACTCAGATAAATGAATCTGATAGCTAAATGGTACAGTGCTAAAACTCATTACACTACTGTTACATTAATTTTATTTTTAAATAAGAAAGTATAAAATGTTTTTGTAGTTTAATAAATATTAATCATAAAATAAACACTCATGTAACAATAACCTGCATAGCCCTCATTGAGTATATTCCCCTCCCTCAGATATAACTTCTATCTTGATTAATCATTCTCTTACTTTTATTTGGGGTTTCATCATATACATATTTATATTTGAAAAATATATTGTTAGGTTTTCTGTGGCTTTGTACATTGTAAAGGTTAGCTGTTCCATATACATTACTCCATGATTCACTTTTCCTGCTCAAAGTTAGGTTTGTAAAGGACATCCATGTTCAAGGGTAAAGAAATACCATTTTCTCCTTTTCACGCCTATGGTGCATTCCATTGTATGACTACACAACATAATTACTTATTCTATTGTTGATGGATACTTCGGTCATTTAAAGCTTTTGCCATTATAAACATTGCTTCCATGAATGTGCTCATATAAGCTTCCCTGTGCACATATTCAAGACTTCTCTCTGCAACTAGCAGTGAAATTGCTAAGAAATGGGTTAGGCAGATGCTTGAGTTTGATAAACAGCATCAACATTTCTAATTAAAGTCATCATAGTCCATGTAACTTTAATCAACTTAATCTACCATCAGAATATGAGAGTTCTTGTTGTTTCATGTCCCTGCTGTAATTTTGTAATGACATTTCTTTTTTGTCAAAAGAGTAGCTATGCATGTTTTCTTCATTGCAATTTCATTTAAACTGACCCTCATTTCTAATGTTCTGCATCTTCTTATATGCTACCAAGTATTTGGATTTGTTCTTTTTTAGTGCCTGTTTAAAAGCCTGGCTTATTATAATACATACATCACAGTGTTTCAGTTAAACACTGTGAGGGCTGGTTTTAGATCTCTTGTGTTGAATATATCATTCCTTCAAGTATGCGTTCACTCATTCATTTTTAATATATTTTGAAGTAGTTACTGAAAGTAAAATGCTAAGTAAACTCTGTTTTTAAGAGACAGGGTCTTGCTCTGTCACCCAGACTGGAGTATAGTGGTACAGTTACAGCTCATTGCAGCCTCCAGCTCCTGAGCTCACGGTATTCTCCTACCTCTGCCTTCTGAGATGCTGGGATACAAGCACATACCACCATGCTTGCCTACTCTTTCTAAAAATACTTTATTTTTTGTAGATGTCTTGCTGTATTGACGAGATTGGTCTCAAACTTCTGCCCTCAAGCAATTCTCCTACCTTGGCCTCCCAAAGTGTTGGAATTATAGGCGTGAGACTTGGTAAACTCTTTTATACTTACCTGCATGTTGTAATTGTTTCGTGAACTTTAAATGGCTAGGCCGGGCACGGTGGCTCACGCCTGTAATCTCAGCACTTTGGGAGGCCAAGGCAGGTGGATCACAAGGTCAGGAGTTCAAGACCAGATTGGCCAACATGGTGAAACCCCATCTCTACTAAAAAATACAAAAATGAGCTGGGCATGGTGGCTCGTGCCTGTAATCCCAGCTACTTGGGAGGCTGAGGTAGGAGAATCGCTTGAACCGGGACCCAGGAGGTGGAGATTGCATTGAGCCTAGATCATGCCACTGCACTCCAGCCTGGGCTACAGAGCGAGTCTCCATCTCAAAAAAAAAAAATGGCTAAATGAAAATTAATATTTTTCACCCTTTGCCTCAGCTGCCAAGATCTTGAGGTCAAATATATTGATCATTTGAAATTTTCTGCATATCTCAGAGTCCTAATTGTATACATTAGTATCTAGGCATTGCCTTCCTATACAGCAAATCGATGAGCCATAATTTCCATATTAGGGTAAGTTAAGGAACATAAACATGTTTATTGGTGTTTTTCATTCAAAAGAAAGATAGCTTCATTGGGGCCTACATAAAAATGCATATTCTTACAACTTAGATTACTTATTTTATGTATTTTTTAAATGACAATGAGAATTAGGCACTATTATATTGTCACTAAAATATTAATACGTAGGCATAGTTGAGAATACATAATATGTATAAAAGAGAATAAAATTTCAGGACCCTCTAGATTTATAATGTTAAGGGAGATATTAAGCCCTAGTGACAGAATCATATATCACTTCTGCAATTCTGCTTCTTAAATAATAGATTAACTAACATCCTCATTGCTCTTGTTTCATAAATGACTAGGAGAGACCAAAGACCAGACTTTCCCCACTTTCCAATGGAAAGTGATTGAAACATTAACATTAACAAGCTATAATGTTTCTTATAGATTAACTGCCTCCTTTCTTGTCCTGTACTTAATTCAGGCTAGATGATACCCAAGAACATATAACTGTTACATCTTTGGTGTAGAAGGTTAAATATGTCTCTCTGAAAGAAAAAGACCACCTTGACTAATCAGATTCTTGAAACCAAGTGTTATGCCTTATATAGAAATATGTTAAAATTCTGTCGAACTTCCCTAAAGTTTGTTTATATAAGCAATCCCAAACTTCTACTCTTTGAAACACTGATTTCCAATTTTTGGAATCTGTACTTCCTAGATGGATCGCCCTTAAACTTTGTGTTTGCATAAACCATCTTTAAACTAGAGTCTGAGCATTTTGATTATTTTAGGTTGACATTTTGGTAACTCAGAAGGGACCTGAAGCAAGCCTCCATGATTTTGCAGACACCTGGGCCCTTGATACTCCCACAAATGGCTTTTGTTCACCCAACCTAACCAGAGCTGGCAGGGGTCTCTGTCAAGACTCTTCTTGTGTTTCAAATCTTCCTAATTTTGACTTGGAATTCAGGTCTTATTTAAGTGACCTGAATCCACACTCCCCAGAGCTGGAATTGAAGCTCTGCTTTTAAGGAAGGAGAATTGTTTGCTATTCTCTATAGATTCTGCTTACTGCAGATTTGTGATTTTCATTTTCCTCTGAGGTTAAGATTTTGTTTATCTTACTTATTAAAGTTTGCAATCCATTTCTCTCAGTAGAAGTTCAGTCAAGAAGAAAATAGTTTCTTTTTGAAAAGAAAAAGTGACATTTCTGTAGCTTAAGCAACATAGATATAATCTTTAAAACTGACCAGAATCTGAGGCTTGATTAAATTGACAATTCAAAACTTTCTTGAATGACCAAAATTCTTCCCACTAGGTTTTATGGTCATTCAAAAGAATAATCTAAATTATGAGCAATCATACCTATAAGGCCAAGTCTTTATCCTCAAAGAGAAATCCACCTTTAGACACTCCAAATGAATTCATGTAAAATACTTATGGCACTGTCTCCTGTTGATATCTAGAAAAATGGTCTCACCTAATGCATGAAGACCTCAAAATGGGGTACCTTTAAAAATAGGTAGCCAGAATAGAGTACCTTTAACATACCTAAATTAGTTTATCTGTGTGCTCAATGAGAAAAAGCCAGCTCTAAAGTAAAATAAAATAACTTGAAGAGATATTTTTCAACAGTACTTACTTAGAAACCTCCAAAAGAGGTTCTGATAGTCATTTCTTTGAAGGAGGAAAACAAAATATTGTCTAAAACTATTTTTGAATTAAAAAAGGGAAGACTGAAGGCTTTCTCCCTTTCACCTCCAGCTGCTCCTTTTTTTTAGCCCCAAGATCTGAGCTCATCCCTTTCTGCTTACTCCCTCAATTCCCATGCATCTTTTAGGCAGAGATTTTTGGAATTCCCCTATGCACACATTTTCTTTTCTTTTCTTTTCTTTTTTTTGAGAGGGAGTCTCGCTCTTATTGCCCAGACTGGAGTGCGATGGCGCAATCTCTGCTCTTTGAAACCTCCGCCTCCCGAGTTCAAGTGATTCTCCTGCCACAGCCTCCCAAGTAGCTGGGATTACAGGCGCCCACTACCACGCCCGGGTAATTTTTTTTGTATTTTTTAGTAGAGACGGGGTTTCACTATGTTGATCAGGCTATTCTCGAACTCCTGACCTCAGGCAATCCACCTGCCTCTGCCTCCCACAGTGCTGGGATTACAAGCATGAGCCACCATGCCCTGCCTATGCACACATTTTCTTTGCTCAAAAGGGGGGCAGTGTATTTAAATTTGGAACAGTGGGAATAAACAGAACAACTACAGCATGAAAATGAACCTAAGATTATAAAAATACAGATCCAACAAATTATTTCTAGACCAGAAATGATGAACAACACTGATGATAGATTGACCAAATAGCAGATGAACCCTTTAAATGCCTCGCTGTACTTTGTGGTCCCTTAGAGTCGTAAATCTTATCATATCTTTGAAATGGCAATATCCAGGGAATTAGCTAAGCAGCAGTTGAGATCAGATCTGAAACAAGTTAAAATCTTTTAAATACTCAAACTGCTTGCTTTGAATCCCATGCAGGATCTGAAAAAAGCCCTCTACCCTGTGGTCTAGTGGTTAGGATTCTGAACTTTCACGGCTGTGGACTGTTTTCAGTTACTCATTAAGGAATCAGTCTCATCTGTCTTAAATTATTTGTATGGCTCCACACCTTTTAGGCACTTTTTTTTGTTACTGATCCTTTTCCCTTCCATGGACAGCTTTTGATTTTCTGTCTTTTCGTATGTGGGTACATGGGACTTTGGGGCCTTCATATGTAAGTGCTCAGCTGAGAAGCTGATATCCTAGAAAATTTGGCCAGATACAAATATGGGTTGTATTCCATTTGTGACTAGCAAGACTTTTCTTTCTTTGAGCTGTCTTTGGAGTGATTCTGGATCTTGTAAGGATCGCTTTACACCTCTTTAGAGATGCCTACTTAATTATTTATTAAGTTATAAACTTGGTTAAAGCTTACTGGTTTTAGTGGATCACTCAAAAATATACCTTTGGCTTTAAAAAAAGTGGAATGAAGTATTTATAAAAGATAAGCCTTCAGATAAGGTAGTGAGAGACTGCGTTAAGGAACGAAAAACTTATCTTCCCGAGTCTACAAGGGGCGTGGTTTCAAAGGCAGGAGCTTCCCAGCACTACGCCTCCATCCACACCCCCATCCAGGAACCTAGAGTTCTTTGACTTTCCACCAGTGGAAAATCCAGGTGTGCTCCTTTGTTTAAAACGCCCAGGAAAAGCTGGGAGGAGGGGCCCCTATTGCAGACCTAGCAGCCAATCCAGTGTAAGAGTCAAAGATCAGTCACTCCAGCGGAAGTTTGAAAGAACTCCTCTCATTGGGAGAGACCATGAATGGGGTGGGAATAACTCCAAGGTTAAAAACCCACTGCTCCTTACCTATAGGGATTCCTCCCTTGATTCCCTCCCACAGCAGCCTGGGAGCTCTCTCTCTCTCTCCTTCTTTCTTTTTTTTTTTTTCTCTCTCTCTCTTTCTAATAAATCACTCTTTGCAAAATTCTTTGGGTCCATGATATTTGTTCAGATGGTAAGCTCACCGTACCTCCAGGACCCCTCCCCCCATTCTTTGGGCAAGACAGGTCAAGAACCTGGGCACGTAGGGGATAACATCTGATCAGAGAACTGGAAGCGTCTTTGGGATGCCTGTGAAGCTCTGTTCCTGTCCTCTGGTAACATCTTTGGTGAGCACGGGGAGGGAGCTGAGCCCCTGCGTCCTGCCCCCGTTACAGTAGGCTTACTTCTTTTTCAGAGCTACCTATGATGAGTTTAGGCATAAAAAAATTATTTGCCTGCATCCTTAATGGGCTCCACCCTGGACTTGATAATTTTAGATAAGAAATAGAAGGCTAAGTTTGAAAGACCACCCATTGAAGACGATTGGTATACAAAATACATCTTTCTGGCATTTAGCTGGTTATTTTAAAATCCCTTTGTAAAAGAATTGTACAGGTATAAAGGAGATCCTCATTTGTAAGGGCATTTCTCTTTCTGCATGATAGTGAATACATTGGCTCTAAGTTTACATAACAAACCTTGCCTTTGTTCAATATATTTTCCTGCAATTTTGTCTTGACTCAGCCTGTACCTATTTCATTCTTTCAGTAAATAATGGTGTTTACATCTAAGTTATTTGCCATTGGGATGTAAATTGTGCCTGAGTCATGTTTTTTGGAAGAGCAAATTTACTGTTGCCTAGCTCACAATTATTTAGGGCTTAATAGTCTGAAGGAGTGAGAGAAACTTTGAAAACTAGCAAAGAAAAAACTTTGTGAAGATATAAAAGCTGCTTCTGTCTGTATGTCTCTATGTCTATCTGTTTACTGGTGTCATGTATTCGTGACATTTCACTACCAAAGTAAGTGAAAGACCTCTAAGTAATTAGCTTAAAGAAAGTAAGTGCCTAAGTCAAATATTTTATCAGAAAAATAGAAACTAACTCCTCAAATGCCATTTAATTCTCATGACTTGTGTAAATCTTTGGTAAATAAGCATAGTTTAATATTTTCAGCTTAATAAAAACAATATTCTAAGTTATGACAAAAATGCATCTAACTATAAAGTTTGCTACTATTCTTGCTTAACATACAGTAATATAAAAATAGTTAATAAGATGATGGCTACCTTAGTTTAATCAACTATTCAAGCATAAATATTAGGAAAAAATTAAATGAGAAATAAGTTGATAAATGAAGTTTTTACAGTTTCAAAATTATTTTAGTAATTTGATATCTTGAATTTTTGTTAAGTTAAATAAAGTGATAACTATTTGATATCTGAGTCATTTCTAGGTAAGTTAAAATATTGAAACATTAATTCTGAAATATAAGCTTAAGTTTATATAATTTGGCATACTATTTTATATGAGATAGAAAAACTAAATACACTTATGTTGATAACCAAAAAAAATTGAGGAAAAGATAATTATCATTTAAAAAATTATAAAATGGGGCCAGGCACAGTGTGTGATGTTTGTAATTTAAACTTTTTAGGAGCCTGAGCTGGGATGATTTCTTGAAGACAGGAGTTTGAGATTAGCATGGTCAACATAGCAAAACCTCATCACTACCAAAAAATTAATAAATTACCCAGATGTGATGATGCATGCCTATAGTCTCAGTTACTTTGGACATTGACATGAGAGAATCCCAGATCCCCTGAGCCCAGAAGTTAGAGGTTATAGTGAGCTATGATTGTGCCACTACACTCTAGCCTGCGTGACAGAGCAAAACCTTGTCTGATAAAAAAAAATTCGTATACAAATTATAAAATTGTATTCTTCTACAAATACTGGTATAAAATGTTTGTAATTACTTTCTAGGTTTTTCACAGAAAATTGGGGTTACTAAGAGTTAATATTGCAATTAATATATGTAATCAAAAGTACTAAACTATACTAAGTACAATTACAAAAAAATTGTAAGATATTGTAATGGGGGATCAGGACATAGGGGCTCAGCTCCCTACCTGTCTATAGCCAAAGATGTAACTGGGGGATGGAAGCAGAGCTGTGGGGGTGTCCTAAAGATGCTCCCAGTTTCCCTGATCCATGTGCCCGGGTTCTTGGCCTCCCTTTTCCCCAAGAATGGGGAAGGGGCCCTGGAGGCAGGGTAAGCTTACGATTTGTATAAATATCACAGACCCAAAGAGTTTAGCAGAAAGTGGTTTATTAGGCAGAGAGAGAGAGAAAGAGAGAGAGAGCTCCCGCTGCTGGAGGGGAACTTGGAGGGGATATGAGCACAGGTAAGGGGCAGGGGGATTTTAACCCAGGAGTTATTCCCGCCCCATTCATGTTCTCGTTCAATGAGACGAGTTCTTTCAAACTTCCACTGGAGTGATTGATCTTTGACTCTGATACTGGATTGGCTGCTAGGTCCACAACTAGAGCCCCCCCTCCCAGAGCTTTTTGTGGGCTTTTTAAACAAAGGAGCTCACCTGGAATTTCTATTTAGCCTGCCCCACCGGAAAGTCAGACAAAGAACTCTAGGCTCCCGGATGGGGACATGGATGGAGGCATGATGCTGGGAAGTTCCCGCCTTTGAAACCACACCCCTTGTGGACTTGGTTTTCCTTAACACAGTCCCTCAATATTACAAAGGTTGCATAAAAATCTTATATTATGTGTTCAAAGATAATTGAGATTGGATGAATTTGATTTTAAGGTTTTATTAATGTAAGGTCTGTTCTCACCTAGGATAAAATGAAGAAACTGAGGCCAGCACGAATAGATCCAATGTGAAGGAATTTATTCAGGCTCCCGGGTGAGGTTCTGCGGTCTGACAGGAGGGGCCGGAGAAGTCGCATGGACTCCTCTCAGACATGGGGTTTTACAGGGAGTGAAATAACTTGATTGGTCATGGGAGAGCAGGACTGCTATTAGGTAAGTTACAAGCCTTGACCTAGGACTTGACTTGTTGTTGGTTGGAATTACTCGGCTGCTATTGGTTGTTAAGACTTAGCTGCTATTGGTTCTTAAGACTCGGCTGTTATTGGTTGTTAAGACTTGGCTGCTATTGGTCAATAGGGCTTGACTGCTATTGGTTAACAAGAGGCTATGGTTACAGCACCTTGTTTGCATACTGGGCTCTTTAAGGGAAGGTCAGGCTGTGCGAGCATGGGAGAAGGGAACAAGCCTGAGCATGTCCGAGCTTGCCCGAGCTCGTCTGGGCTTGTCCGAGCTTTTGAAAAAGAAGGGGGTGGTGTGCGTCTGAGCTCCCGGCAAGGCAACCGGCCTTACAATTAATATTAGCTTTTGTATTTTAAATACATGAATACAAAAGTAAATTTTGTGTTTTTGAACACGAATTTTTTGTAGTATTAATAAGAGATTGTGAGGGGAAGATCCAAGATGGCCGGTTAGGAGCAGCTCAGGATTGCAGCTCCCAGTGAAAGCACAGAGGGTGAGTGGACGCCGCATTTCCAGATGGATTTTTATTGCCCACAGACCAGGAGATTCCCAGGCGGAGGAGCCCCACGGGTTGCCAGCGTGGCTGTTTTGGCCGGCGTGACTGTTTTGCCAGCACCCCGGCATGGCGGTTCCCAGTGCAGAGTAAACGGGACTGTGTCCCCACTTAGCCAGCAAGGGGAGCTGAAACAGGGAGCCAGGCCACGAGATTCCTGGGCAAAAAAGCGCCACAAATCTCAGAGCTGCGGTTTCAGCCAGCGCAGTGGGTCGCCGCATGGGAAATCACACAGATCCCAGTGCCTATTCAACAGGCGACCAGGACACCTGGGAGAGAGCCGACCGTTCAACTAAAAAACAAAAGGCTCTGAGGCAGGGAGCCAGGTGATCAGGTCCGGATGGTCCCACCCCCACAAAAACAAAAACAAAAACAAAAATGCAGCAATTGGAAATGCTCTGGGTTGAGAGATTCACAGCAAACATAGCTGAACCCGGGACAGTCCAGCTCTGTGGAGGAGGGGCGTTCACCATTACCAAGGCACTCCACCACTACAGAGGCAGTCTGCCATTGCTGAGGCAGCCTGCCGTTGCTTAGGCAACCTGCCATTACAGAGAGAGTCTGTCATTACAAAGGCGGGCCACCATTGCCGAGGCAGTTCTAACTACACCCATATAAACAGGACTGCAGGGAAGTTCACATGGCAGCTGGGCAGAGCCCACAGCAGCTCAGCGAAGCCTCTGCAGGCAGAGAGTGACTAGGCTGCATCCTCATTGGCAGGGCAGCCCTGAAGAAAAAAAAAAAAAAACGAGGCAGCAGCACAGCAGAAACTCATAAAGACCTAACTCCCTGAGACAGAACACCTGGGGAAAAAAAGGGGTTTATGAGTTCTGCTGCTGCAGACTTAAATTTACCTGCCCAGCAGCTCTGAATGAACAATGGAGCTCACAGCTCAGCACTTAAGCCACTATGAAGGACAGACTGTATCCTCAAGCAGCTCCCTGACCCTTGTATATCCAAAGAGTCACCTCATAAAGGAGAGCTCAGACTGACATTCGGCAGGTATCCTTCTGGGACAAAGCAGAAGAAGAAACTCGTAGCAACCTTTACTGTTCGGCAGCTACTGCAAGTGATCCCCAGGCAAGCAGGGCCTGGAGTGGACCTCAGCAGTCCTACAGCAGAGGGGCCAGACAGTTAAAAGGAAAACTAAGAAACAGAAATAACTTCATCATCAATAAACAGGACGTCCACTCAGAGACCCAATCAGAAAGTCAACAACTACAAAGTCGACAGGTGGATAAATCCACAAAGATGGGAAGAAACCAGCACAAAAAGGATGAAAACACCCAAAACCAGAACACCTCTCCTTCTACAAGGGATCACAACTCCTCATCAGCAAGGGAACAAGACTGGATGGAGAATGAGTGTGATAAAATGACAGAATCAGCCTTCAGAAAGTGGGTAATAAGAAACTTCCGTGAGCTAAAAGAACATGTTCTAACCCAATGCAAAGAAACTAAGAACCTTGAAAAAAGACTTGATGAAATGCTAACGAGAATGGACAACTTAGAGAGGAATATGAGTGAATTGATGGAGCTGAAAAACACAATACGAGAACTTCGCGAAGCATGTACAAGTTTCAACAGCAGAATTGGCCAAGCAGAAGAAAGAATATCAGAAGTTGAAGATCAACTCAATGAAATAAAACGAGAAGGGAAGATTAGAGAAAACAAGGTAAAAAGGAATGAACAGAGTCAACAAGAAATATGGGACTACGTGAAAAGACCTAATCTACGCTTGATAGGTGTACCTGAATGTGACGAAGAGAATGCATCCAAGCTGGAAAATACTCTTCAGGATATTATCCAGGAAAACTTCCCCAACCTAGCAAGGCAGGCCAATATTCAAGTCCAGGAAATACAGAGAACACCACAAAGATATTCTTCAAGAAGACCAACCCCAAGGCACATAATTGCCAGATTCACCAGGGGTGAAACAAAGGAGAAAATGCTAAGGGCAGCCAGAGAGAAAGGTCGGGTAACCCACAAAGGGAAGACCATCAGACTCACAGCAGATCTCTCAGCAGAAACCCTACAAGCCAGAAGAGAGTGTGGGCCGATATTCAACATCCTTAAAGAAAAGAACTTTCAACCCAGAATTTGATATCCAGCCAAACTAAGCTTCATAAGTGAAGGAAAAATAAAATCCTTTATGAACAAGCAAGTACTCAGAGATTTCATCACCACCAGACCTGCTTTACAAGAGCTCCTGAAACAGGCACTACAAATAGAAAAGAACAACCAGTACCAACCACTCCAAAAACATACCAAATGGTAAAGAGCATCAATACAATGAAGAATCTGCATCAACTAACGGGCAAAACAGCTGTCTAGCATCAAAATGGCAGTATCAAGTTTGCACATAACAATATTAACCCTAAATGTAAATGGACTAAATGCCCCAATCAAAAGACACAGACTGGCAAATTGGATAAAAAACCAAAACCCTTCAGTGTGCTGTATCCAGGAAACCCATCTCACCTACAAGGATACACAAAGGCTCAAAATAAAGGGATGGAGGAAGATTTACCAAGCAAATGGAGAGCAAAAAAAAGCAGGAGTTGCAATTCTCATCTCTGATAAAATAGACTTTAAAGCGACAAAGAAGGACATTACATAATGGTAAAAGGATCAATGCAACAAGAAGAGCTAACGATCCTAAATATATATGCACCTAATACAGGAGCACCCAGATACATAAGGCAAGTTCTTAATGACTTACAAAAAGACTTAGACTCCCACACAATAATAGTGGGAGACTTTAACACACCATTGTCAATATTAGACAGATCAATGAGACAGAAAATTGACAAGGATATCCAGGACTTGAACTCAGACCTGGACCAAGCAAACCTAATAGACATTTACAGAACTCTCCACCCCAAATCCACAGAATATACATTCTTCTCAGCACCACATCACACCTACTCTAAAATTGACCACATAATTGGAAGTAAATCACTTCTCAGCCAATGCAAAAGAACAGAAACCATAACAAACAGTCTCTCAGACCACAGTGCAATCAAGTTAGAACTCAGAATTCAGAAACCAACCCAGAACCGCACAGCTTCATGGAAACTGAACAACTTTCTCTTGAATGTTGACTGGATAAACAATGAAATGAAAGCAGAAATAAAGATGTTCTTTGAAACCAACGAGAACGAAGACATCACATACCAGAATCTCTGGGACACATTTAAAGCAGTCTCTAGAGGAAAATATATAGCAATAAGTGCCCACATGAGAAGAAAGGAGAGATCGAAAATTGACACCCTATCGTCACAATTGAAAGAGCTAGAGGAGCAAGATCAAAAAAACTCAAAACCTAGCAGAAGCCAAGAAATAACTAAGATCAGAGCAGAACTGAAGGAGATAGAGACACGAAAAACCCTTCAAAAAATCAATAAATCCAGGAGCTGGTTTTTTGAAACGATCAACAAAATAGACAGACCACTAGCCAGATTAATAAAAAAGAAAAGAGAGAATAACCAAATAGATGCAATAAAAAAATGATAAAGGGGATATCACCACAGATCCCACAGAAATTCAAATCATCTTCAGAGATTATTACAAACAACTCTATGCACATAAACTAGAAAACCTGGAAGAAATGGATAAATTCCTGGACAGTTGCCTCCTCCCATGCCTAAACCAGGAAGAAGTCAAAACCCTGAATAGACCAATAACAAGGTCTGAAGTCGAGGCAGCAATTAAGAGCCTACCACCCAAAAAAAGCCCAGGTCCAGATGGGTTCACAGCCGAATTCTACCAGACATACAAAGAGGAGCTGGTACCATTCCTTCTGAAACTATTTCAAATACTCCAAAATGAGGGAATCCTTCCAAAATCATTTTATGAGACCAACATAATCCTGATACCAAAACCCAGCAGAGACTCAACAAGAAAAGAAAACTACAGGCCAATATCCATGATGAACATAGATGCAAAAATCTTCAATAAAATCCTGGCAAGCCGATTGCAACAACACGTCAAAAAGCTTATCCACCATGATCAAGTAGGATTCATCCTGGGGATGCAAGGCTGGTTCAACATACGCAAGTCTATAAACATAATTCACCACATAAAGAGAACCAAAGACAAAAACCACATGATTATCTCAACTGATGCAGAGAAGGCCTTTGACAAAATTCAACAGCCCTTTATGCTAAAAACCCTCAATAAACGAGGTATTGACGGAACGTATCTCGAAATAATAAAAGCTATTTATGACAAACCAACAGCCAATATCATACTGAATGGGCAAAAACTGGAAGCATTCCCTTTGAAATCTGGCACTAGACAAGGATGCCCTCTCTCACCACTCCTATTCAGTATAGTACTGGAAGTTCTAGCCAGAGTAATCAGGCAAGAAAAAGAAATAAAGGGCATTCAAATAGGAAAGGAGGAAGTCAAATTGTCTCTATTTGCAGATGACATGATTGTATATCTACAAGATCCCATCGTCCCAGCCCAAAATCTCCTGAAACTGATAAGCAACTTCAGCAAAGTCTCAGCATACAAAATCAACATACAAAAATCACAAGCATTCCTATACACCAATAATAGACTTAAAGAGAGCCAAATCAAGAATGAACTGCCATTCACAATTGCTACAAAGAGAATAAAATACCTAGGAATACAACTAACAAGGAATGTAAAGGATCTCTTCAAGGAGAATTGCAAACCTCTGCTCAACGAAATAAGAGAGGACACAAACAGATGGAGAAACATTCCATGTTCATGGTTAGGAAGAATCAGTATCGTGAAAATGGCCATACTGCCCAAAGTAATTTATAGATTCAAGTAATTTACAGCTATCCCCATCACGCTACCAATGACCTTCTTCACAGAACTGGAAAAAACCACCTTAAACTTCATATGGAACCAAAAGAGAGCCTACATAGCCAAGTCAATTCTAAGCAAAAAGAACAAAGCGGGAGGCATCACACTACCAGACTTCAAACAATACTACAAGGCTACAGTAATCAAAACAGCATGGTACTGGTACCAAAACAGAGATATAGACCAATGGAACAGAACAGAGGCCTCGGAGGCAACACAATATATCTACAACCATCCGATCTTTGACAAACCTGATAAAAACAAGCAATGGGGAAAGGATTCCCTGTTTAATAAGTGGTGTTGGGAAAACTGGCTAGCCATATGCAGAAAGCAGAAACAGGACCCCTTCCTGACACCTTGCACTAAAATTAACTCCAGATGGATTAAAAACTTAAACATAAGACCTGACACCATAAAACCCCTAGAAGAAAACCTAGGCAAAACCATTCAGGACATAGGCATAGGCAAGGACTTCATGACCAAAACACCAAAAGCATTGGCAACAAAAGCCAAAATAGACAAATGGGACCTAATCAAACTCCACAGCTTATGCACAGCAAAAGAAACAGTCATTAGAGTGAATCAACAACCAACAAAATGGGAAAAAATTTTTGCATCTTACCCATCTGACAAAGGGCTGATATTCAGAATTTACAATAAACTAAAACAGGTTTACAAGAGAAAAACAAACAAGCCCATTCAAAAGTTGGCAAAGGATATGAACAAATACTTTACAAAAGAAGATATACATGAGGCCAACAAACATATGAAAAAATGCTCATCATCACTGGTCATTAGAGAAATGCAAATCAAAACTACATTTAGATACCATCTCATGCCAGTTAGAATGGTGATCATTAAAAAATCTGGAGAAAACAGATGCTGGAGAGGATGTGGAGAAATAGGAACACTTTTACACTGTTGGTGGGAGTGTAAATTAGTTCAACCATTGTGGAAGACAGTGTGGCGATTCCTCAAGGACCTAGAAATAGAAATTCCATTTGACCCAGCAATCCCATTACTTGGTATATATCCACAGGATTATAAATCGTTCTACTATAAGGACACATGCACATGAATGTTCATTGCAGCACAGTTTACAATAGCAAAGACCTGGAACTAACCAAAATGCCCATCGATGATAGACTGGACATGGAAAATGTGGCACATATACACCATGGAATATTATGCAGCCATCAAAAACGATGAGTTCACGTCCTTTGTAGGGACATGGATGAACCTGGAAACCATCATTCTCAGCAAAGTGACACAAGAACAGAAAATCAAAAACTGCATGTTCTCACTCATAGGCTGGTGTTAAACAATGAGAACACATGGACACAGGGAGGGGAGCACTACACACTGGGGTCTGTTTGGGGGAAATAGGGGAGGGACAGCAGGGGGTGGGGAGTTGGGGAGAGATAGCATGGAGAGAAATGCCACATACAGGTGAAGGGGAGGAAGACAGCAAATCACACTGCCAGGTATGCACCTATGCAACAATCTTGCATGTACCCCAAAACCTAAAATGCAATAATTAAAAAAAAAAAGAAAATCAATTAGCAATCCAAAGTCTGAAAAAATATTCAAAAAGATACAGCTGAAAAAATATTATTTCCTGAATATATTTAAGAAACTTCCATAAATTAACAATTTAAAATTGCACAATAATAAAATACATAAATGGGATAACTGAGTACTACTATAGATTGAAAAAAAAAGAATAAGAGATAATAAAAGACTTGTTTCCCTTTTGAATAAATTGCAGAAAAAATAATAGAGGTGGCAGAGAAGGAGAGACATGTCCTTTTGGTTTCATGCTGTCTTCTTAGGGTCTTTTAATTGTTTGGTAAATTGAGTATCCTCTTTATCAGGTTAATGACCTTTGCCTTTTGATATGTTTGAATTATCATTTTAGCTAAATAAATGACATTTTACAGTGACCTGGGATCCTTTTTTAAGTGTTTCAAATCTTTGATACTTGACACACTCCCCAAAATCAAATGTTAAATTTTAAAGTTAAGATTTTTGACTTGAACTAACTTAAATGTAACAAATGGGAATCCATGAAGTGCAAACAAGACATGTTAGGATTATCTGGTATGTTAAAATCATTTGGGAAGAATTCTTTTTTTTTTCTTTTTTTTTTTTAAAGAAAGAAAGAAAGAAAGAAAGAAAAAGTATAAAGAAGAGGAGGAAAAAGGAAGAGAAAGAGAGAGAGAGAATGGAGTATTGCTTTCTTGCCCAGGCTAGAATGCAGTTTAGTAATGGGTATTGAAAACCTCTTTTTTATACCAATAATTATACTTGATGTAAACAGGAAGGAATAAGGGAAGAAAATAACAAACGAGCAGCCAACCAATATTTCATTTAAACCTATGAAATGCTATGTGATTACTGAGGAGTGATTTACTTCCAATTATGTAGCCACTTATGGAATAGGTGTGAGGTGGTAATGTATGTTTTATGTATTTGAAGTGGAGAGTTCTATAAATGTTTATTAAGTTTACTTGTTCTGGGTCTGAGTTCAAGTCCTGGATGTCCTTGTTAATTTTCTGTCTCGTTGATCTATAAAATCGTTAGCTCTTCTTGTTACATTGATCCTTTTGCCATTTGATGCTAGTTGGCTGTTTTGCCCATTAGTTAGTGTAAATTTTTCATTGTGTTAATGTTCTTTTCTTTTTGATATATTTTTGGAAAGGCTGATATTGGTTGTTCCTTTATATGTATAGTGCTTCTTTCAGAAGCTCTTGTAAAGCAGGCCTGGTGGTGGTGAACTCTCTAAGTACTTGTTTGTTCACAAAGGATTTAATTTTTCCTTTGATTATAAAGCTTAGTTTGGCTGGATAGGAAATTCTGGGTTGAAAGTTCTTTTCTTTAAGGATGTTAAATATTGGTCCCCACTCTTTTCTGGCTTGTAGGGTTTCTGCTGAGAGATCTGCTGTAAGTCTGATAGGTTTCCCTTTATGGGTAACCTGACCTTTCTCTCTGGCTGCCCTTAGTATTTTCTCCTTCATTTCAGCCCTAATAAATCTGGCAATTAGGTGCCTTGGGGTTGGTCTTCTTGAAGAATATCTTTGTGGTGTTCTCTGTATTACCTGGAGTTGAATATTACCCTGCCTTGCCAGGTTGGGAAAGTTTTCCTGAATGATATCCTGAAGAGTATTTTCCAACTTGGATTCATTCTCTTCATCACATTCAGGTACACCTATCAAATGTAAATTAGGTCTTTTCACATAGTCCCATATTTCCTGGAGACTTTGCTCATTCCTTTTCATCCTTTTTTCTCCAATCTTGTCTTCTCGTTTCATTTCACTGAGCTGGTTCTCGACTTCTGATATCCTTTCTTCTGCTTGATCAATTCGACTGTTTAAACTTGTGCATGCTTCACGAAGTTCTCGTATTGTGTTTTTCAGCTCCATCAATTCACTTATATTCCTCTCTAAATTGTCCATTCTCGTTAACAGTTCGTCAAACCTTTTTTCAAGGTTCTTAGTTTCTTTGCATTGGGTTAGAACAAGTTCTTTTAATTCACAGAAGTTTCTTATCACCCACGTTTTGAAGCCTGCTTCTGTTATTGGAACACACGTGTAATCTATTAAGCCTTGTTCCGTTACTGATGAGGAATTGCGATCCCCTGTAGAGGGAGAGGCATTCTGATTTTAAGTATTCTCTGCATTTTTACACTGGTTTCTTCCCTTCATTATATATTTATCCATCTGTTGTCTTTGTAATTACCAACTTTCTAACTAGGTCTCTGAGCAGACGTCCAACTTGTTGATTCCCTGCGCCGAAATCTGAGCAATCCACTGCGCTGGCCAAAACAGCGGTGTTAAGATGGATGGTGCTTTTCTGCTCGGGAATCTCCGGACTCTGAACCAAAAACTGGCGCCCTAAAGCACCAGCAAAACCGCCGCGCCGGCCACAAGAGTCGCCCTGGCGACACGTGGGGCTCCTCTGCTGGGAATCTCCTGGTCCGTGAGCAACAAATATTCGTCTGAAAGTGTGGCATCCTCTCGTTCTCTGCGATTTAACTGGGAACTACAAGCCCGAGCTGCTAGTGATCAGCCATCTTGGATCTCCTCTCCGGGAAGAATTCTTAAATAAGAAATGGGGTTTAATTTTCTTTAAGTTATATTTAAATGTTATTGATATGTTTTTAAAAATTGTATGATACTCCGAAATCCTGGTATGTCTTAGTGCAT
This sequence comes from Aotus nancymaae, assembly GCF_030222135.1. NCBI lineage: Eukaryota > Metazoa > Chordata > Mammalia > Primates > Aotidae > Aotus > Aotus nancymaae. The sequence goes on along the minus strand of NW_026988415.1, from coordinate 56,004,300 downwards.
GTTGTCAGTCATAATTAAGGTTATTATGTCAAATTGTTATATGCCACAGAAATGACCAAATTTTCTTCTCAATTGCATCTTTAGGCATGGCTATGCTAAGTCTTTTGTAATACATAAGAAATTTTTGTTTTACTTTGATTTTTTTTTTCAAAAACCAGTTTGCAGTTGTCTACAGTTCAAAGTTTGCCTTTTCTTTGGAAATTCATTTTTTATGAATTTCCTTGAAGAAATTAGTAGTTGCTAATTACTAATTAGCAAATTACTCAAGAAATTAGTACTTGTCCTTAGTACTTGCTAAGGACATGGACATTAGCAAGTACCCTTAAATAAGGAGTTTTGATAACTTTGGAGATTATATCTTTTATTGGACTAGATAAAACACTTCCAGGACTCTAATTATAAAACAAATAACTTTATAAGGAATGCTAACCCAACATTAAGGAGAATAAGAATTAATGCATGGAATTGTTATGGAATTCAATCATTTAAATTCTTTTTTTGTTTGAAACATTGCTGATTTATTTCATATTTTATTTTCCTGAATCAAGAAAACATTTCAGTAAGAATCCATTTTCCTTGGTAACAGGACACAATTGAAGACACTGTTTATTTAAGCAAAGCTTTATCTGAAATGGCATATTGTACAGATATGATGAGACTGCTTTGAGGAATTTAAGTAGACTTTATAAAGTTGATAAAAGCCCCTTGGAAAGATTGGCCTACTACCTCATCTACTTGGTTCCTTTATGAGCCCAGGAATCTCAAGATATTTGGGGACCTCAAGAAGCTACAAATTCACTCAATTTATACATATAGTACAGGCATAGTCTAATGGTGAATTCTTGGCTTAGTTTCCTAGTCTTAAAAGGCTTTCAGAAGTAGAATTTGAGATTCTTTGTTAAAACATTCCAGCAAAGTCAACTTAAAAGACCCTATATGACCATACATTATTCTTGTTGTACTTTATGCAAATAATCAGGCCAAGTAAAACACTAAAACTTATTTTGCAAGTACATTGGTTTTACTAAGATGTATCTTTGGTAGAAATGGGAACCAGAGAGATAAAAATTATTTATCAGGGGAAAATTATAACAAGTCTATTATTACATTCCAGCTCTCATCATTATTTCTAAGTTTGTATTATTTTCCTACATTTTATACTAAATCCTAAATTATTTTCTGGCTACAACAGGTCTATAAAGAAGGACTACATTTTAATTTTCTTCATGATGTTTTTAGTTGATTCTCCAATGAAATAGGGTTTCTTTTGTTCTGACATACAAATTCTCTTTTTGATTATAATTCTTATGTATACTATATTTCTACTATGTATCGCTCATTGTTTAAATTCTCCCAAGAAAATGAACCTGTAATGCTTTCAAATATTAGAGATGATTCAATAATTGACAGCAGCTATATAAATCAGCAACTTGACTGACATTCATTGTTACCACCCTGTTCTGCCATTCTAATTTTTTGTTTGGCAATCATAAAGTTCTTCAATGAGATGTATCCCCTACACTTTTATGGGACATGACTTCCATAGATTTTTTTTTTTTAATTTAACTTTTAAGTTCAAGGGTACATGGACAGGTTTGTTACATAGGTAAACTTGTATCATGGGAGTTCGTTGTACATATTATTTCATCACCCAGGTATTAAGCCTAGTAGTTATTAGTTGTTTTTTCTGATCTTCTCCCTCTACCCACCCTCCATTCTCTGATAGGCCCCTGTATGTGTCCCTGTGTTCTCATTGATTAGCTCCCACTTATAAGTGAAAACGTGGTATTTGGTTTTTTGTTCCTGTGTTAGGTCACTTCAGATGATAGTCTCAATCTGCATCCATGTTGCTGCAAAGGACGCAATCTCATTCTTTTTTTATGGCTGCATAGTATTTCATGGTGTATGTGTACCACATTTAGTTTATCCAGTCTACCACTGATGGACATTTAGGTTGATTTTATGTATTTTCTGTTGTGACTAGTACTGCAATGAACATATATATACATGTTTCTTTATAAAAGAATGATTTATATTTTGGGGGCATATATCCAGTAATGGGATTGCTGTATCAAACAGTATTTCTGTTTTTAGGCCTTTGAGGAATAACCACACTGTCTTCCACAATTGTTGAACTAATTTACACTCCCTTTAACAGTGTATACACGTTCCACCGGGTGCGGTGGCTCACGCCTGTAATCCCAGCACTTTGGGAGGCTGAGGCGGGTGGATCACGAGGTTAGAAGTTCGAGACTATCCTGGCCAACATGGTGAAACCCCATCTTTAAAAAAAAAAAGAGTGTATACGCGTTCCTTTTTCTCAACAACATTGCCAACATCTGTTACTTTTTGGTTTTTTAATAATAATGGCCATTCTGACTGGTGTGAGATGGTATCTCATTGAGGTTTTGATTTGCATTTATCTAATGATCACTGATTTTGAGCTTTCTTTCATATGATTGTTGGCCCCATTTCTGTTTTCTTTTGAAAAGTGTTCAGGTCCTTTGCCTACTTTTTAGTGGAGTTGCTTTTTTCTTGTAAATTTGTTTAAGTTATTTACAGATGCTGGATATTAGACCTTTGTCGGATGCATAATTTGCAAACATTTTCTTCTATTTGGTATGTTGTCTGGTCATTCTGTTCATAGCTTCTTTTGCTGAGAAGCAGCTCTTTAGTTCTATTAGATCCTATTTGTCAAATTTTGCTATTCTTGCAATTGCTTTTGATGTCTTTCTCATGAAATCTTTGTCTATTCCTATGTCCTGAATGGTATTGCCCAGGTAGTCTTCCAGGGTTTTTATATTTTTGGGTTTTACATTTAAATATTTGATCCATCTTGAGTTAGTTTTTGCAGATATTTTAAGGAAGGGGTCCAGTTTCAATCTTCTGCATATGGCTAGCCAGTTATCTCAGCACCATTTATTGACTAGGGAACCCTTTCTGAATTGTTTGGTTTTGTCATGTTTGTCAAAGGTCAGATAGTTGTAGGTGTATGGACTTATTTCTGTGGGCTCTATTTTGTTCCATTTGTCTATGTGTGTGTTTTTGTGCCAGTATCATGGAGGCTGTTTTGGTTATTATAGCCCTGTAGGATAGTTTGAAGTCAGGTAGCATGATGCCTTCAGCTTTGTTCTTTATGCTTAGGATTGCCTTGGCTATTCATGCTCTTTTTGTGTTCCAGATGAATTCTAAAATAGTTTTTTTTTTCCAATTTTCAAATAATGTCAATGGTAGTGTAAATGGGTGGGGGGGGGCATCCCAAAGATGCTCCCGGTTTCCCAATCCGATGTGCCCAGAACCTTAACCTCTCTTACCCCAGGAATGGGGAAGGGGCTCCAGAGGTTTGGTGAGCTTACTATCAGAATAAATATGGACCCAAAGAGTTTAGCAGAGAAGTGATTTATTAGTCAGAGAGAGAGAGAGAGAGAGAGAGAGTTAGAGTGAGAGAAGGAGAGAGAGCTCCCACACTGCCGTAGCAGGGGACCCACGGGAGGAATCCCTATAAGTAAGGAGCAGTGGGGTTTTAACCCTGAAGTTATTCCCACCCTATTCATGTTCTCATCCAATGAGAGCAGTTCTTTCAAACAACCTCTGGAGTGATTGATGTTTGACTCCGATACTGGATTGGTTGCTTGGCCCACAATCAGCGCCCCCTCCTCCCAGAGATTTTGGGAGCTTTCTGAACAAAGTCACTCACGTGGAATGTCTACCTAGCCTGTGTGGGGGAAAGTCAGACAAAGAAATTTACGTTTCTGGGGGAGCATGGATGGAAGCATGGCACTAGGAAATTCCTGCCTTTGAAACCATGACCCTTGTGACTCACCAAGAGAAGGCTTTTTTTCTTCCTTAACACAGTCCCTCAGTAGTTTAATAGGAATAGCATTGAATCTTTAAATTTCTTTGGGCAGATCCTTTTAATAATATTCATTCTTCCTATCCATGAGCATGTAATGTTTTTTCATTTGTTTGTGTCATCCCCAAATCAAGAATGCAATTCCATTCACAACTGTCACAGAAAAATATAAAACCTAAGAATACAACTAACCAGGGAGGTGAATGATCTCTACAAGAAGAACCTTTTACAAAACACTGCTCAAAGAAAGCAACGTGGAATTTTGTCATAGTTGCACTACCTGAATACATGATTCTTAAGGCAATGCTTTCTCCAAAAGATTTTGAAGAAAAGTTGGAAATGTAAAGGAAAATGAAATTTCAGGTTCATTTAATTTATTATGTGAAGGGTTTGTAAATCCCTAAAGTCTGAGTTACATAGCATTTTTCCAATTCTGCTTCTTAAATTATAGATTAACTCTCTTTCTCATTGTTCTTGCTCTGTACATTACTAGCAGCCCAAAGAGCAGTCCTCCAACTTGCAATCATTCATCTTTGTTACAGATTAACTGCCTATTTTATTTTTCTGTACCTGACTCAGACCAGATGGCATCAAAGAACTATGACCGTTACATCAAATCTTTAGTGTGAAATGTTGAATATACCTTTACAAAAAAAATACCACCTCAGTTAATCACATCATTTTCATGAAGCATTAAGCCTTACATAGAAAGATGTTAAAATTCTGTTAAACTTCCATAAACTTTGTTTTCATGTCATCCCAAACTTTTACACTTCAGAACACTAACTTCCATTTTTTGAAATCTGTGCTCTGCCTATCTTCAAACTTTGTGCTTGAATAAACTCCCATTAAAATAGATTCTGACCATTTTGATTATTTTAGGTTCACAATGAATATGCATTTCTATTCTTAAATCTCACAATGATAATGTGTCAGTCTGTCTGTAGTTTTCAGGCCACAGGTTACTAATCACTCCTTTATACATTTTCTTTGATATTTGCAACTATCTTACTGTGCACTATATTTTAATCTATAAGCTACCCAAATATATCTTCTGGTCAATGAGGGTAAACATTTCAAAATAAGACAAGGAATAGAGAAATTAAGAGAATATTGAAGAGAAATGGAGTTTATTTCCTTTTTCACTGACATCTTTTTCTCAGGAATACAAATTTATGTGCTTTGGCAATATTCGCTCTTGACACTAATCATACTTATTTACTCTTTGAGCTGTCTCAGCAATGAAAAGATATGAGGGCATTGACAAAGAAAGGCTCAGGGATATATGCCCTTTATGTTAGATGATACTGAGACACAAAAGAGTTTAATCACCACAAAGATCCCTCCTGTTTTCAGTTTATTTTTCTCTCACCTCTTTATCCCCCACCCCAACCTGAGTGCCAGGTAACTATTAATCTGCTTTTTATTTCTAAGATTTTCTCACTTCAAATATGTTATATATACAAAACCATACAGTGTGTAACTTTTGGGTATTTGCTTCATTTACTCAGAATAATTGCCGGGAGATCCATTCAAGTTTTTGCATGTATTAATAGTTCATTCATTATATTTTTTCTTGCTGGGTAGTATTTTCTGGTATATATGTAGCATATTTTTTTTTAACTATTCACTCATTGGAGAATATCTGGGCTGTTTCCAGGTTTTGGCTATTACAAATAAAACTGCTATGAATATAAGTGTGAATATAAGTTTTGATTTCTCTGGGGAAAAAATGCCTGGGTCATTTGGTAATTGCATAGTTTTATAAGAAGCTGTGAACATTTTCTTGTTTTTAATTTATATGCATTACTTTGGTATCAAAAATTTAAAAAGGCAAAAAGCCTCAACACAGTTATTTTTTAAATGGCAAAATTCAATTTTGCCATAGCTCTGAGGAAATGCCGTCCTCATCTTACATTCTTTCGAAGATTTTTGCCAGAGCAGAAAGCAGTGTAGAATATAAGATGAAGTGGCTTGGGGCAGTGGCTCATGCTTGTAATCCCAGCACTTTGGGAGGCCCAGGCGGGCAGATCACCTGAGGTCAGGAGTTCAACACCAGCATGGCCAACATTTCAAAACCGCGTCTATACTAAAAATACAAAAATTAGCTGGGCATGGTGGCAGGCAGGCACCTGTAATCCCAGATACGCGGGAGTCTAAGGCAGGGGGATTTGCTTGAACCCGGGTGGCAGAGCCGAGATCATGCCACTGCACTCCAGCCTGGGCAACAGAGGAAGACTCCATTTCAAAAAAAAAAAAAAAAGAATATAAGATGAAGTGAGCTTTAACTATGATTTTGAAATGTACTCCATTTCATCTTCCAGTAATTAACCAACTTCTCTGCCTCCCCTCTTTATAACATTATCTCTTAGAAAACGTCTTTATGTAGGAGCTCCAATATTTTCCAAGTATATTTTGAATTCAATCCATTTATGGATTTTTGTTAACCACTTTGCTACATTTGCTCTTTTCAAGGTCATGATTTCTGCATTGCTAAGTTCATTGATCAATCATCACTCTTCAATCCATATATTCTATACCTCTTAATATAGCTTAGTTAAAATAGAAGGGAAGGCATGAGGTTTTCTTGCCTTTTGTTTAGCTCTACAGCATGCACTTTTAGAAGGAAATTCCACATGGTAAATAACTGATCATTAATGCTTTTCATATAAAGAACTGACAACCACAGATAAAAACTTCTCTTGAAATGCATTCAACCACCAATAAAATGTAGACATGAAAAAATACAGCTTGCATGCCTTGGTACCAATTTTTCTCTGAGCTATGGGAGTCTGCAAAATAGTATATATTTGTGGCAGATTCAAATATACTTGCATGCAGTTTGCTCCCGGAGCTGGAGTTTGGTTTCTACGTGGCATGAGTGTCTGTGTTGTATTGACTAAAGACTTCTTATTTTTTCTGTGATATTTTCCTTTAACAAATTGAGCAAAAGACTGTTAAAGACAGGTTTTTCACAGTGACCCTCTGAAAGTGAGTGCTTTTACCTGAGATTTTGAGAAAAAAACAGAGGATTAGTTACCCCGTGAGCACACATCCAATACACAGAAAATAAAAAGCGTTGTCAGAAAAAGTGGATACTTTTCTGAAATAAAGTTAATAGTGAAAAATAGCAAATAGGCAATTTAAGAAGGGCTGTGAACCAAGATACCTCTTTGAAAAATGGTTTATAAATGTTGCTTTCAGCCACTATAAACATTTTTCAAAAAAACTTAATCTATCAAAACTGTAATGATTGAAATAAGCCCAAATGCTCATATTTACTGATTATATGCTCATCAGCAACAAAAAGACTATTAAAATCACAATCACAATAAAACAATCTAAATTCTATATGCTTTGAAATTCTTGCGAAAAGTACACATTTTAAAAATAAATCTTAATTATTGCTATCATTATTATGATATTATGACTACTTTAAAAACAGTGAGCATTTGCTTGGGTACTGCAATGTGATAGAAACAAATTCAAAGTATTGTTTTATTATGTGATGTGATTGAGATTATATCTTGCTGTTTTTGTTTCACTTTCTCTTTACATAATACCAAGTCTCTATTTTTTTTTTTTTTTTTTTTTTTTTTTTGAGATAGGGTCTCAACTCACTCTCTTGCCCGGGTAGGAGGGCAATGGTACAATCATGGCTCACTGCAGCCTTGACCTCCTCAACAAAAATGATCCTCCCACCTCAGTCTCCTGAGTAGCTGGGACTGCAGTCAACTTTTAACTAGCCCATGGCGATAGGGAGACCAAGTTATCTAAAAGTGTGTTAAAATACTTTTCAGAAAGGTCTTTATTACATGATTTTTTCTGACTCACAGCTTTGAAAACAAATGAACATTTTTGGACAAAAATTCGGGTGTTCTAAAATATGCTACTCCAAATTATTTTTTAAAAATAGACTTTGTTTTTAGAGTAGTTTTAGATTAATTGTTAAATTGAAAAGAAGGTACAGAAATTTCCCATATAACCCTTCTTCCAACATATTGACCTATGATTCCTCAACTAATAATATCCCACACCAGAGTGATACATTCATTACAATCGAGGAACCTACACAGACACATAATTATCACACAATGTCAGTATTTTATATTAGGTTCCATTTGTGGTGGTGTACATTCTATGGATTTTGACAAATACATAATTATATGTACTCACCATTATAATATCATATAGAGTAGTTTAATTGCCCTAAAAAATACCTTTGTATGTTGCTTAATTCATCTGTCTTTCTCTCCTAACACCTGGCAACCACAAATCCTTTTACTGCATTCATAGTTTTGTCTGTTCCAGAATATCATGTAGTTGGATTTTAGAGTGTATAGCCTTTTCAAGCTTGATCTTTTATTTAGTAACATGCACTTAATGTTCCTCTAATTTTTTCATGGTGTAATAGCTTTTTTCCTTTTCTTAGGCCTGAATAATAGTTCATTTTCTGGATATATCAATTTATTTATACATTTATTGAAATATCTACTGAAGGACATCTTGGTTACTTCTAAGTTTTTGCAATTTTATTTTGTTTTTCCCAACTTTATTAGAGTATGATAAATTAAAATTGTATATATTTATGGTATACAATGTGATGTTCTCATTTATTATATACACTGTAAAATTAATAAATCAAACTCATTAACATATTCATCACATCACATATCTATGTTTTTGTGGTGAGAAAATTTAGTCTATTCTCTTAATTGGGAGTTAGTACGTGGAAATGCTGCTTATTTTTACAAGCTGATCTTCTATCTTGCAACTTTACTAAATAGTTTATTAGTTCTAACAATTAGATGATGTCTTTAGGGTTTTCTATATACAAGATCATATCATCTACTAACAGAACATTTTGCTTTTTCCCTTCCAGTTTGGATGCCTTTTATTCTTTTTCTTACCTAATTTCTCTGGCTAGAACTTTTAGTACTTTTTAAAATAGAAATCATATGACTGAGCATCCTTGTCTTGTCCATGGCCTTAAAGGAAAAGCTTACAGCTTTTCTCTGTTTAGTGTAATGATAACGGTGGGTTTGTCAGATATGGCCTTTATTCTGTTGAGGTATGTTTCTATACCTAGTTTGCTGAGAGTTTTTATTATGTAAGGATGTTGAACTGTATCAATGCACTTTTTACATTTATTGAGATGATCAAATGATTTTATCCTTTATTGTGTTAATGTGGTATATCACAATTACTGATTTGCATATGTTGAGCCAAGCGTGAATACCGGGGATAAAACCTACTTAATGATGGTGTATGATCCTTTTCATGTTAGAGTTGGCTATCTAGTATTTTGTTGAGGACTTTTGCATCTATGTCCATCAGGGATATTGGTCTGTAATCATGTTTTCCTTGTAATATCTTTACCTGGTTTCAGTATCAGGGTAATGCCGGCCGTGTAAAGTGAATTTGTAAATGTTCCATTCTCTTCAATTTTTTGTAAGAATTTGGAGACCACTGACATTAATCTTCCCTTAAATATTTGGTAGAATTCACCAGTGAAGCCACTGCATCCTGGGCTTTTCTTTGTTGGGAAGTTTCTGATTACTGATTCAACCCTCTTATTCATTACTTGTCTGTACAGATTTCTTTATGATATAATCTTGATTGTATGTTTCTAGAAATTTATATATTTCTTCTAAGTTATTCAATTTATTTCTGTGTAATTGTTCATAGTAGTCTGCTGGGATTCTTTGTATTTTTGTGGTATTAGACATAATGTCTCCTCATTTATTTATAGTTTTATTTATTTTAGTCTTCTACTCTTTATCTTAGTCTAGGTAAAGTATGCCAATTTTTATTTTTCAAAAAATTAACCCTTATTTTTTTCCATATGAGACCAGCCTGGTACCTGGGCCTGCAGGTTTGAAACTGGTGCCTGGAGTAAATCTGGAGCTTGGGTCTGCTGGATTGTACCTGGACCGTGGCTCCACAGGAGCTGGCCTGGCACAGGATTGGGCCAGGAGTCTTGATCTACAGGTGACAGCTGGAACCAGGCTATGAGGGAAAGTCAAATACTAGGGTTTACCTAATGCCTGGGGCTACAGGTGCCAGCCTGATGGGATGGACCTGAATCCTGGGACAGTGAGGGTCAGTCTGGGACCTGGGAATAACATGAAGCAAAGTGACCCTGAAGACTTGGCCTCTGCCTGCTGAGCTGGTGGTCAAAGCCTGGAGTCTGAACCTGAAAAAGGTTAGCTTAGAGCCTAGGGCTGTGAGAGCCAGCTTGGTGCTAGGTTTCAAAGGGGTGGGCTTTGTGCTAGAGTCTGCAAAAAAGTCAGTTGCTTACTTTACTCTCCTTCCCTCATGTGAAGGATATCTCCCTCTATACTTTGCTGCCTGAGCTTACGGAAGAAGTGATATGGGCAATATGAAACTGCACTTCCAACTACCTTCAATGTATCTTTTTTTTATTTCTGTGCTACATCCAAGTATTATAATCTCTCATTTGGATTTATTATCTCTTGTGAAGGTATTTTGTGCATGGTTAGTTGATTAAATTGATGTGTCTGTGAGATGGGCACTGGAAAATCCTATTCCACCATCTTGCTGATGTCATTTCAGGAGATAATTTCAGTTTTAACAAATATGAATAAAGCTGATATAAAACCTCATGTGGAGGTTTCTGTGTGTGTGTGTGTGTGTGCGCGCGCGCGCGTGCATGTTTTCAACTCATTTGGCTTAATACCAAAGATGCTGGATCATATGGTAAGAGTATGCTTAGTTTTGTAAGATACTGCCAAACTGTTCTCCAAAGTGGCCGACCATTTTGCATTCCCACCAGCAATGAATGAAAGCTCCTGTTGCTTGAAATTCTCACCAGCATCTAGTGGTGTCAGTATTGTAGATTTTAGCCTTTCTAAAAGGTGTGTAATGGTATGTTATTGCTTGTTAGATTTGCATTTCTCTAATTACATATGACAGAGCATTTTTTTTCACATGCTTATTTGCCATCTGTATATATTCGTTGTTGTGTAGGTGTCTATTCATGGATTTGGCCTCTTTCTAAATTTGGTTGTTCATTTTCTTATTGTTGAATCTTGAGTTCTTTGTATATTTGAATAACAGTAATTTATTGGAAATAAATTGTGCAAATAGATTCTTCCATTATTTGGCTTGTCTTTTCATCCTTTTGCTTGTGTTTTGCACAGAGCAAAGTTTAAATTTTAATTTAATTCAGCATACCACTTTTTTCTTCATGGATTGTGCCTCTGTTATTATGCCCAAAAAGTCATTGCTATACCCAAGGTTTTCTTCTATGTTATCTTTTAAAAGTTATATAGTTTTTCATTTTAAATTTAGGTCTATTGTCCATTTTGAGCTAATTGTTGTGAAGCAGGAGGTCTATGTCTAAATTTGTTTTTTTTTGAATCGTGATGTCCAGTTGTTTTACTAGCATTTGCTGAGGAGACTATCTTTGCTCTACAGTATTGTCTTCGCTCTTCTAACAAATATTGATTGCCTATAATTATGTGGGTCTATTTCTTGCTCTCTATTGTGTTCCATTGATCTATTTTTCTATTGTTTTGCCAATACCCCACTGTCTTAATTGCAGAAACTTCATAGTAAATATTGAAGTTTGGTAGCACCACTCCTCAGATTTTGTTCATTTCAATATTGTGTTGACATTTCTGAGACTTTTACCTTTCCCTATACATTTTAGAATCAGCTTTTGAAGATCCAAAAAATACCATTCTGTAATTTTGATTAGGATTGCATTGAGTCTGTAGATCAAGTTGAAAAGAGCTGACATCTTGACAATATTGAATTTTTCCATCCATGAACATGTAATACCTCTCCATTAATTTTGTTCTTTTATTTCTTTCATCAGTTTTATGTTTTTTTCCTTTCTTTCCTTCCTTCTCTCTCTCTTTCTCTTTCTCGCTTTCTCTCTATCTTTCTTTCTTTCTTTCTTCTTTTCTTTTACAGACCATGTACATATTTAGTTAGATTTATAGCTAACCATTTCATTTTGGGGGATTCTAAGTAGGGACTGTGTTAAAGAAGAAAACTTCTCTTCCCAGTCCACAAGTGGCTTGGTTTCAAAGGCAAAAACTTCCCAGCACCATGCCTCCATCCACGTCCCCATCCGGGAACCTAGAATCTTTTGTTTGACTTTCCCCTGGGCTAGGTAGAGGAATTCAGGTGGGCCTCTTGGTCCAAAAGGCCCAGGAAAGCGCTGGGAGGAGGGGGCTCTGTTGCAGACCAAGCAGCCAATCCGGTATCAGAGTCAAAGATGAATCACTCCAGAGGAAGTTTGAAAGAACTCCTCTCATTGGAGGGGAACATGAATGGGGAGGGAATAACTTGGGTTAAACCCCGATGCTCCTTACCTATACAGATTCCTCCCTTGGATCCCCATCCATGGCGGCATGGGAACTCTCTCTCTCTTTCGCTCTCTGCTAAAGTCTTTGGGTCCACAAACTTTAAACTCACTGCGCCTCCGGGGACGCTTTTCCCCATTTCTGGGGTAAGAGAGACCAAGGACCTTAGCACATCTGAGCAGGGAACTGTGAGCATCTTCTGGATGCCCCTGTTCCCTCCGCCACTTACACTAGCATAAATGTCATTGTGTTTTAAAGTTCAGATTCCATTTGTTCATTGCTTTAATGTAGAAAAGTAATTGACTTTTATGTGCTATATCGACTCCCACTGTTAGAGTCAGCAGACAGCCAGACATAAACAGGAGTGGGGAGCCCTTGAGAAAAGGGAGGTCTGGAAAGTCTTACACCCTGGGGACCACCCAAAACCTACATGCTAGATATAAGCAAAGAAGAGAGGAAATACTTATGCAGGAAGAAATGAGTTCTTCCCTTTGTGTTCCTTCCTGCATAGGTATTTCCCCTTCACTCTACTCATATCTTGCATGCATGCAGGTTTTGGGTGGTTACTCTGCACTTATGACTCTGCAGTTTACCTACCAGAATGCAGCTACCCACATGCCTAAGGAGGGGCAAAGGGCAAAAAAGAAATCCCTAAGAGATAACACAGGGACAATTTCTATCCAACACTGAGCCTGCACATAGGCACCAACTAATAGTAAGGAAGGGTCCCACAAAGCTGAAGTGGGAAGTAGGCAGGTAAAAGGAAGGGACTTAGGGCAGAAGTAAGAAAGCTAAACAAATAAAAAAGGCAGGGACTTAAGACACAGGCAGAAACTTCAGGAAAAGTCCAACATCATAAAAACACAGTGCAGAACTGTCAGGCTGCTACTGACTCACTCCCTTCAGCAGCCCTCTCAGCTTCATCTTTTCAGAATGTACTGTCTCTTTAAATAAGCTGTGTGTTCTCTATTTTCTTTCAATAAATTATCTTTTTGGCTAAATCAGTCACTTGGCAAGATACTTCTACAAGTAAGCCTAAAAACCAAGGATTCTTGCATTTTCTGGAAACACCACAACATTTCAAGGATTAAGTATTAGTTTCAGGAGGCTTTTGTTAATTCATATCATATGTAAAAAAAGACACTTCTTTCTTTTCCTTCAGTATTATGTTTATTTCTTAATTTTAGTATGCCTTTCATGTTCTTTTCATGTCTAATTTTATTATCTGTGACTTTCGGTATGATGATTAAAATAAGTGGTGAGAGGAGGCATTTTTGACTCATTTTTTTTTTTTTTATCTTAAAGGGAAGGGTCCTACTTTCTCAGGAACATAATGTTAGTTGTTGTGATTCATTTAGGTGTTATTTCTTATGCAGAAGAAGTTCCGGTCTGTTCTTAGTTTGCTGAGAGGTTTTATCATAAATGCAATTAGAATTCTGTCAAATGTTTTTCCTGTAGCTATTACTATAATCATGATTTTTTAGTGTGTTGATGTAATGGATTACATTAACTGTTGAACCTTGAGCCAACTTTCCATACCTAAAGTAAATCTTGCTTCATCATAGTGTTTATTTTTCATACATTATTATATTCAATTTTTTTTTAAAGTTTCTTTTTTTATTGCATTTTAGGTTTGGGGGTACATGTGAAGAACATGCAAGATTGTTGCATAGGTGTATAAGTGGTAGTGTGATTTGCTGCCTTCCTCCTCTTCACCTATATCTGGCATTTCTCCCCATGTTATCTCTCCCCAACTCCCCACCCGCCACTGTCCCTCCCCTATTTCACCCCAACAGACCCCAGTGTGTAGTGCTCCCCTCCCTGTGTCCATGTGTTCTCATTGTTCAACACCCACCTATGAATGAGAACATGCAGTGTTTGATTTTCTGTTCTTGTGTCACTTTGCTGAGAATGATGGTTTCCTGGTTCATCCATGTCCCTACAAGGATACAAACTCATCGTTTTTGATGGCTGCATAATATTTCATGGTGTATATGTGCCATATTTTCCCTGTCCAGTCTATCATCGATGGGCATTTCGGTTGGTTCCAGGTCTTTGCTATTGTGAACAGTGCTGCAATGAACATTCGTGTGCATGTGTCCTTATAGTAGAACCATTTATAATCCTTTGGATATATACCAAGTAATGGGATTGCTGGGTCAAATGGAATTTCTATTTCTAGGTCCTTGAGGAATTGCCACACTGTCTTCCACAATGGTTGAACTAATTTACACTCCCACCAACAGTGTAAAAGTGTTCCTATTTCTCCGCATCCTCTCCAGCATCTGTTGTCTCCAGATTTTTTAATGATCGCCATTCTAACTGGCGTGAGATGGTATCTCAATGTAGTTTTGATTTGCATATCTCTAATGACCAGTGATGATGAGCATTTTTTTAAATGTTTGTTGGTCTCATGTATGTCTTTTTTGGTAAAGTGTCTGTTCATATCCTTCACCCACTTTTGAATGGGCTTGTTTTTTTCTTGTAAATCTGTTGTAGTTCTTTGTAAATTCAGGGTATCAGCCTTTGTCAGATGGGTAGACTGCAAAAATTTTTTCCCATTCTGTTGGTTGCCGATTCACTCTAATGACTGCTTCTTTTGCCGTGCAGAAGCTGTGGAGTTTGATTAGGTCCCATTTGTCTATTTTGGCTTTTGTTGCCAATGCTTTTGGTGTTTTGGTCATGAAGTGCTTGCCTATGCCTATGTCCTGAATGGTTTTGCCTAGGTTTTCTTCTAGGGGTTTTATGGTGTTAGGTGTTATGTTTAAGTCTTTAATCCATCTGGAGTTAATTTTGGTGTAAGGTGTCAGGAAGGGGTCCAGTTTCTGCTTTCTGCATATGGCTAGCCAGTTTTCCCAACACCATTTATTAAACAGGGAATCCTTTCCCTATTGCTTGTTTTTGTCAGGTTTGTCAAAGATCGGATGGTTGTAGATGTGTGGTGTTGCCTCCAAGGCCTCTGTTCTGTTCCATTGGTCTATATCTCTGTTTTGGTACCAGTACCATGCTGTTTTGATTACTGTAGCCTTGTAGTATAGTTTGAAGTCTGGTAGTGTGATGCCTCCCACTTTATTCTTTTTGCTTAGAATTGACTTGGCTATGCAGGCTCTCCTTTGGTTCCATATGAAGTTTAAGGTGGTTTTTACAGTTCTGTGAAGAAGGTCATTGGTAGCTTGACAGGGATAGGGTTGAATCTGTAAATTACTTTGGGCGGTATGGCCATTTTCACAATATTGATTCTTCCTAATCATGAACATGGAATGTTTCTCCATCTGTTTGTGTCCTCTCTTATTTCGTTGAGCAGTGGTTTGCAGTTCTCCTTGAATAGATCCTTTACATTCCTTGTTAGTTGTATTCCTAGGTATTTTATTTTCTTTGTAGCAATTGTGAATGGCAGTTTGTTCTTGATTTGGCTCTCTTTAAGTCTATTATTGGTGTGTAGGAATGCTTGTGATTTTTGCACATTGATTTTGTATCCTGAGACTTTGCTGAAGTTGCTTATCAGTTTCAGGAGATTTTGGGCTGAGACGATGGGGTCTTCTAGATATACAATTACGTCATCTGCAAATAGAGACAATTTGACTTCCTCCTTTCCTATTTGAATACCCTTTATTTCTTTTTCTTGCCTGATTGCTCTGGCTAGAACTTCCAGTACTATATTGAATAGGAGTGGTGAGAGAGGGCATCCTTGTCTAGTGCCAGATTTCAAAGGGAATGCTTCCAGTTTTTGCCCATTCAGTATGATATTGGCTGTTGGTTTGTCGTAAATAGCTTTGATTATTTTGAGATACGTTCCGTCAATACCTAGTTTATTGAGGGTTTTTAGCATAAAGGGCTGTTGAATTTTGTCAAAGGCCTTCTCTACATCAATTCAGATAATCAGGTGTTTTTTGTCTTTGGTTCTGTTTATGTGGTGAATTATGTTTATAGACTTGCGTATGTTGAACCAGCCTTGCATCCCCGGGATGAATCCTACGTGATCATATATTCAATATTTTAATAATTTCTTGAGGATTTTTTCACATATGCTTATAAAAGGTATTGGTCTGTAGCTTTCTTGTAATGCCTTTGACGTTGTGGTATGAGAATAATGTTCACTTCACAGAGTCAATTACAATTTGTACTCTTCACTTCTATTTTCTGGAAGAGATTGCAGAAAATTGTTTATAGTTTTGTTCTAAAATGTTTGGTAGAATTCATCAGTGAACATCTTGGGACTGGTACTTTTTGTTTTGGAAGATTAATAGTTATTAATTTAATTTCTTTAATATACATAGGCCCATTCAGATTGTCTGTTTCTCCTCACGTCAGTTTTGGTAGATTGTGTCTTTCAATGAATTCGTCCATTTAATCTAGGGTATCAAATTTGTGGATATAGTACTCACACTATTTTTATTATTTTAATATCCCATAGTATCTGTAGTGATATCCCCTATTTTATTTGTGATATTAATAATGTGTGTCTTCTTTACTTTTTTGTTATGTTGTCTAGCGACTTATCTAATTTTTTTCAAAATTGTTATTAGTTTTACTTTCTCCATTGATTTCTCATTTTCAATTTTATTGATATCTGTTCTAATTTTTAATATTTCATTTATTCTGCTTACTTTGGATTTTATTTTCTCTTATTGTTGTAGTTTCCTGAGGTGGAAGCTTGGATGACTGATTTTAGATATTTTAAGTTTTCAAATATATGCATTCAGTGTTATACATTTGTCTCTAATCCCTGCTTTTGCTGTAACCTGTAAATATTGATAGCCTGTATTTTTATTTTAATTTAGTTCAAAACATTTTTAAATCCCTCTTGAGAGTTCTTCTTTGCCCCATGTGTTATTTAGAACAGTGTTCATTAGTATCTAAATATTTTAGAATTTCCTTGTTTCCAATTTTTTTAAATTTCTGATTTAATTCTGTTATTTTCTGAGAGCAGAAATTGTCAGATTTCTTTTTTTTTCTTTCTTTCTTTCTTTTTTTTTTTTTTTTTCTGAGACAGAGTCTTGCTCTATTGCCCAGGCTGGAGTGCAGTGGCATGATCTCTGCTCACTGCAACCTCTGCCTCCTGGGTTCAAGTGATTCTCCTGGCTCAGCCTCCTGAGTAGCTGGGATTATAGGCATGCGCCACCATGCCTGGCTGATTTTTATATTTTTTTTTAGATGGAGCCTCACTCTGTTGCCCAGGCTGAAGTGCTGTGGCAGGATCTCAGCTCACTGCAACCTCTGCTTCCCGGGTTTAGGCAATTCTCAGCCGCAGCCTTCCTAGTAGCTGAGATTCAGGGGCACACCACCATGCCTGGCTAATTTTTGTGTTTTTGGTAGAGATGGGGTTTCACCATCTTGGCCAAGCTGGTCTTGGACTCCTGACCTCATGATCCACCCACCTCGGCCTCCCAAAGTGCTGGGATTGCAGGCGTGAGCCACTCCACCAATTTTTGTATTTTTTTAGTAGAGATGGGGTTTCACCATGTTGTCCAGGCCGGTCTTGAACTCCTGACCTTGGGATCTGCCTACCTCAGCCTCCCAAAGTGCTGGGATTACAGGGGTGAGCCACTGTGCCCAGTTGATATTTCTATTCTTATTAATTTTTAAGGGTGTTTTATGGCCTAAAACGTGGTAAATGTACCATGATAATTTGAGAAGAATATGTAAGACCAGGCATTGTGGCTCATGGCTGTAATCCCAGCACTTGGGATGCCAAGGCAAGATTCCTTGAGCTCAGGAGTTCAAGGCCAGCCTGGGCAACCTAATGAATCTTTCTTTCCATAAAAAAAAAAAATAGCCAGGAATGGTAGCAAGCACCTGTAATCCCAGCTACTCAGTAGGCTGAGGTGGCAGGATTGCTTGAATCCAGGAGACTGCAGAGAGCCATGATAATACCATTGCACTCCAGCTTGGGTAACAGAGTGAGATTCAATCTCAAAAAAAAAAAAAAAGAAGAATATATATTCTTTTGTTGTTAGATGTGATCAATAGGTGTCAATTACACCTATTTGACTGAGGGTACTATTTAGTTCAATTATGTCCTTACTGCTTTTCTAACCACTTGATCTGCCTTTTTCTAATATAATAATATTCAAGTATCCAGCTATAACTATGGATTCTTCCATATCTCCTTGCAGTTCTATCAGTTTTTGTCTCACGTGTGATGACACTATGTTGTTAGGAGCATACACATTATGAATTGCTAAATCTGCTTAGATAATTGACCCTTTTATAAATATGTGATGCCTCTCTTTTCTTACATCTTTCCTTGCTCTTAAGTCTGCTCTTACTTTCTTTTTATTAGTGACACATGGTATACTTTTCTTAAGCCATTCTTTTAATCTATATGTGTCTTTATATTTAAAAGCAATATGTTTTAGACAACATAAACTTGAACCTTTTAAAAAAATTTATTCTAACAGTCTTGGTGTTTTAATTGGTATATTTAGAGCAGTGAAGTTTAAAGTGATTGTCAATATATCAGTCAGATTAATATCTACTTTATTATGATTTTTTATTTGTGCCTACCATCTTGTTGCTGCCTTTTGTCACTTTTCTGTCTCTTGTATCAATGTCGTTGTTCATTGTATCAATGTCATCGTTCATTTCACTTATACATAAGCATAGACATATATTCATGCACTTATCTGCGTATATGTACATATACACACAAAATGGAATACATAAGGTAGAATAATTATTACTAAAATTATTTTTAATACATTATTATCTGTTAGATTAGGAGAAAGAAAAATAAAATTTTTAAGTGCATTGTCACTTATTCTTTCTCTGGTGGTCCTCCTTTATGTGGTTTTGAATTTCTGACCTATATCATTTTCTTTCTCTCTAAAAATATTTTTTAATAATTCCTGCAAAACAGGTCTACTGACAACACAGTTCCTCAATTTTTAATTGTCAGAGAATATCTTTATTTCTCACTTTTGAAGGAAAAGTTTACAGGGTTCAGAATTCTGGGTTGGTGGGCTTATTTTTTAACTTAACACTTTAAATATTTCACTCCATTTTCTTCGTGTTAATGTGGTTTCTTAGGAGAAATCATACTTTGATTTCTGTCTTTGCTCCTCTACAGTTAAGGTGCTATTTTCTTCCCTATGGCTTGGTTCAAGATTTTTCCTTTATTTTTGTTTTTCTACATTTTGAATATGATGTGCATAGGTACAGTGTATGGCATGTGTTATGCTTGGTGTTCTCTGAGGCTCCTGTATCTGTGATTAGGCATCTGACCATCATTATTTCAAATATTTCTTCTGTTAATTTTTCTTTTACTTTTCCTTCTGTAATTCACAGTACATCAATCTTACATCTTTTGTATAATTTTCCACAGTTCATTCTGTTTTTATTTTTCTTTTTGGTCTTTGCTTTGCAGTTTTTGGCATTTCTCTTGGCATATCCTAAAGCTCAAAGATTTGTTCCTTGGCCAAGTTAATTAGCCCATCAAAGGCATTATCTTTTTCTACTCTAGAGCTTTTGGCCATTACTTTTTAAAATTTTTCTTAGAATTTTCATCTTTCTGTTTGCATTTTCCGTCTCTTCTGGCATGTTATTTAATTTATCCATTAAATCCTTTACCATATTAATCAAAGTGTTTTGATTTCCCAGTCTGATAATTTCGATATCCCTGTCATATCTGATTCTGGTTCTGATGTTGGCTTTGTCTCTTTAAACTGTGTTTTCTACCCTTTAGTATGTTTTGTATTTTTTTTTTCTTACTAGCCACACATAATTTACCACGTAAAGAAAATTGTGGTAAGTAGGCCGTTGGTGACATGATGGTAAGGTATAGGAAAAAAGGGAGCATTGTGTAACCCAGTGATTTTGTTTCATTCTTTATTTTATTTTATTTTATTTTTTTGTTGGAGTTTTGCTTGTTACCCAGGCTGGAGTGCAATGGCACGATCTCAGCTCACCGCAACCTCCGCCTCCTAGGTTCAAGCAATTCTCCTGCCTCAGCCTCCCGAATAGTTGGGAATACAGGTGCGCGCCACCATGCCCAGCTAATTTTTGTATTTTTAATAGAGACAAGGTTTCACCATGTTGACCAGGATGGTCTCGATCTCTTGACCTAGTGATCCACCCACCTAGGCCTCCCAAAGTGCTGGGATTATAGGCGTGAGCCACTGCACCCGGCCCCTTGTTTCATTCTTTTAATGAGCCAGTGCCTCTCCACTATAAACTTCACACGTGTTTAGTAGTTCCCCAACCTTTACTGGGACAGAATAGCTGGGGCAGACTGAAGTTGAATATTTTCCTTTCCCTAAATTGGCTTGCCTCTTTTAAAAAAATCAAAAATAAATGAATAAATAAATAACTCCAGTTTTCCTAAAATTTTGTCTTTTGAGAGGAGACCTTGTTAAGGAGAACAGACTATTCTGGTATATTTTGAAGTGATTACTTTATCCCAATACCTGCTAGAAGCGTAAGGGGATTGTTCTCTGTTATTCCCTGTGACAACCTGGTTGGGATCCTGAGAAAAAAACTCTAAAATCTGAACTCTGCCCCCCATGACTAGGTCCTTGTGATTCTCCGACTTGTCCACACTGAGCCTCCAGTAATTCTTCAATTATAGTTTAGCTTTTCCTACCCTGGCGCTGGTTCTTGCAGAAGTTTCTGCTGTTTGGTTTTTGCTCCGGTAAATTGTTTCTATAAATCACTTGTCTATCCTTCCAATTTTTTGAGCAGCACGTTGCCCTGTGACCTTACTTCTTTGACAAGAGGCAAAAGAAGTTGCTACTTTTTCAGTTTGTTTATCTTTTTCCTTGTTAGGTCAGAGTGACAACTTCTAAGCTCCTTTGAATCAAAGTCTACATATATAGCAGTTTGTAAGTTTCAAGTGTTTTATGTTCAGGCTTCTGTGATTTAGAAAACCTATGAAGTACGGTTTATTATCTTAATATATAGAAGACTAATGAGCAGAGTTTAAACTGAAAATATGAAGGAGCATACATTAGGATATTCCAAGGTACTCTGAAAATATTAAGATAAGCTTCAGATAAGACAACTCTAGTCCAAAATAAATAGTGATTTGTAATAGAAAGGATGAGAACTCATTTAAATAAGCAAGTAAGGAAACAGACACAGAATGTGAGCAAATGGCTAATTATACTTCCATGCCAAACATAAATTAGGGAGCTAAATTACCCTTAGGCAAATTGTTATCTGCTGATTCTCTCATTGCTAGACTCATCTGGCATCCACAGACTTCAAATGTTTTTCAAAGTTACTCAATACCAGAAAAAAAAGAAAAGTTTTGAAACGTGTGAAATTATTTTAAATTAGACCCACATAAAACTATTCATTTGAAATGTAAATAGTGTCTAACACCAGATCAACACAATAGAAAACTTTGGCTTATCTAAGAGTTTAAAGCCTTCTTAATCTCTATTTCACCTTTATATGAAACTAAATATTTATTGTTTAGAAAATACCAGACAATAAAATAAAACATATCCTTACAGATTTATATTTATGTATTCTATATGTATCCAAATTCTCTTTTTATGTGATCCTAAAAGAATTACATACCGTCAACACATCAGGAAAACAGTCTGCTTTTTTTTTTTTTTTTTTTTTTTTTTGAGATGGAGTCTCACTCTGTTACCCAGGCTAGAATGCAATGGATGGCACATCTCAGCTCACTGCAACCTCCTCCTCCCGGATTCACACAATTCTCCCTGCCTCAGCCTCCTGAGTAGCTGGGATTACAGGTGCCTGCCACCACGCCCGGCTAATTTTTGTATTTTTAGTAGAGACGGGGTTTCGCCATGTTGCCAGGGTAGTCTCCAACTCATGACCTCAGGTGATTCACCCGCCTTGGCCTCCCAAAGTGCTGAGATTACAAGTGTGAGCCACTGCACCCTGCCAAAGTCTGCTTTATAACTATGTTTACAAAACATAACGTTTTTTTTAAATTCTTCTTTTAAACGTTAAAATGCAGAAGTTATTCTCTTGTGTAATTTGATTTGGAATTCCAATAAAGACAAATTCACAAGAAGAAGTTAAAGAATGAATGAAGAGTGACAAAATTATGAAATAAGAAAACATTGGTTGTTACTGTATTAAGCGTGCTTTTAAAACAGAGGTTGAAAAGAACATGTAGTGGCTCTTCAGCCAGCCGAAGCACTTTTTTGCTGTATAAACATTTATACCACACAAAAAAAGAAATCTTATGCTTATATAGTGCTTTATAGTGTGTATTGACTTTCTACAAGTATTTTCTCTTCTTGATGCCTGCCCTCCTCCAATTAGGTAGGATAATAAAAATTACTTACACAGTGAACCAGAGAGATAAAAAATAATAAATCTCCTAACATTGATAAATTTCCAAAGAGAAAGTGTAGAATGTCTACTAAAACTAGGTTTTTTCAATATTAGTCTGGTTCTTCATCTACTATAACACCAGTATATTTGTCCAGAGAACTTTCCTGTTTTCCTAGGTAGGGATATAGCATCTTCTCTGATGTGTTATCATAGAACTTTTATTGTAATTCTTTTCCTTTTTACTGTTCAACCTATTCATGTGTCTGTTTCACCTACTAGACTAAATCTTTTCCTCTTTGTGAAGCACCATCACTAATACACAATTAGAAGTGCTGAATATTTATGTATTTATTCAGTCATGCATTTATTCAACACATGTTCATTAAATGCTTGTATGTGTCAAACATTCTACTAGACACTGGGAAAAAGAGTTAAGACTACAGCAGCAAATAATGGTTAATATTTATATAGTTCTTACATTGTGTTGAGCATTTTTAAAGCATTAAATATATTTATTAAATTTTCACAACTCTTTCAGGATGAGGTAGTATATCTTTGTTCTCACATAAGGAATTGAGACATTGAAAGTTTAAATAACTTGTCCAAGTTTCCATATCTAACAAATGGTATAGCTAGGATACAAACTAGGTAGGCAGGCACCAGAGCCAAGGCTCTTACCATTATGATCTATCGGGATGTACTTTGATTTCATGGATTTTGCAGTCTACTGGGCAGACAATTATTAAAGGAAATAAATGAATATACTTCTGATGTTTGGGATGTAGTAATTAACCTCAAGTGAATGTGAATAATATGACAAGATATACATACTCTAGAGTGGAGAATTAAGAAAAATCTTAATGGATAGACAGAAAAAAATCAAAGTATATTTAAAATATTGTTAATATAGGTATTTTTATATTCCTTTTAGAAATAAAACAAACTTTTATAGCAATATGTTTCAATTTTATTCAAATACAAAATATTGTTTAGAAACTTTTGTAAGATTAAATACAATAATCTGATGAATTCACTTCAACTTGATTCAGTTTACAACTGAAGAAATACATAGTAGTTGATCTTGATTGACTTATTTTACTCATAAGGCTATTTCATCTTCAACATAATAATAATGAAAAGGCAGAAAAAATTCAGGTAAACACTCCAATTACCTAGATACAGTGTTTCTTTACTTTTGTAGCAACTTCAATAAAATGTGACCCTATTTAATACAAATGATCAACAGTGAATTAATTAAGCTGTATTTAACTAAAATGTTATGTTAAAATTACAACTTTTCTGGGATTCTGCATGACAGTTGTTCTTGCTGAAATAATTTTTATTATTTTTATGCTACTAAATCAAGAATAGGATACAAAAGTGAATATAATAATTGAAGATCAATAATACATATTTTGCAAGACTTAAACGGGGAACATTGGGATGTCACATACTTAGAAACCTGCATAGAATCTATACTGTATAAATGCAAATTTAAATTTGGTTACTTAAATCAACTTGTTTAAAATTCAAATTTAAGTTATTGTGATGCTTTTTTGAACATTCCTTTCCTAAAGACTTAATTGTATTTCTCATGACTGTATGTAATATACACATGTTAAATATCATGATGACAATTTTCAAAAATATATAGCAAATAAATATTTCTTGATATTATGGAAAAATTGCCTACAAATATTTTTTTCTAAATTATTCATAGGCAAACAAAGCACTTTAAAATCTTATCTCATTAAGTTTTAATTTTATCTATTATTACAAGCACATTTATAAAAATAATTTCTATATGAAGAATTTTAATTTTGAAACATTCTAAATTACATTGTTTTGGTCAGAAACATTAAATTTCAGCAAAACACATATATTTCATTATCAAGATTTTTAAGGGACCTTAATTTTAAACATAATTTTTCTAAAGAATTTTAGAGTTTCTACTGTCTTCTTGTATTAACCATGCCCGTTACCCAAGGTCATCAAAGCATTATTTAACTTTAGACAGTTTAAGAAAATATTTTTCTTAATTTCATTTTCTTAAAATACATGCATTGATAAAAAGAGAATCAGAATGATGTTTGTATAGCAAAATGATACATTATATTGTGTTGAATATTCTCTCCCAGCATTACCTAGTGGATTTATTTATTTATTTATTTATTTATTTATTTATTTATTTATTTATTTAGAGATGGAGTCTCCCTCTGTTACCCAGGATGGTATGCAATGGTGGGATCTCTGCTCACTGCAACCTCTACCTCCTGGGTTCAAGTGATTCTCCTGCCTTAGCCTCCTCAGTAGCTGGGATTATAGGCATCTGCCATCACATCCAGCTAATTTTTGTTTTTTTTTGAGTAGAGACAGGGTTTCACCATATTGGTCAGTCTGGTCTTGAATTCCTGACCTCAGGTAATCCATCCGCCTCAGCCTCCCAAAGTGCTGGGATTACAGGCATGAGTCCCAATGTCCGGCAGATTTATTTATTACTAAAAATTAGTAGAAAACTTTACTCTTCTGTAGAATAATGTCATTCCATACACCTAAGGCTTTCACCTTTTGATCAGCCTAAACTTTAAAGTAATTCAATTCTGTACTATACTTTCCTACTCTAAGAGATTTTATGGAAAACAGAGAAAATAACAAGTTCTTAATTTGTCTAATTTAGCCAACAAGCATCTTTATTTTTGAGAAAATGCCACTTTTCATAAAGAACAAAAATCTCAAAATTGATAGAGATGAAAAATACTAAAGTAACATTAATGAAGCAGGGATAAAAATTATCCTGAAACTCTGCAGTTTATGAATATTACTTACAGTTTTTACCTGTAAATGAAGGCAAAATAAGGTAACATGAAAGTGAAATAAATAACAAAATGATATATATATATATTTATAGCATTAAAATGCTAAGAATGTTATTAAACATCTAAAGAAGATAAAATATATAAGAATGCTATGAAATATATTCTGTAAAAAGCTCAAAAATTCTAAACCTATTTTGAATATTATAAAAATGAATTACTGAAAGTAATTTAATAACAATAAGTAAATCATAAGAATCCAATAACCATAAATGAACACAAATATTGTAAGCAATATTTGCCTGCCAAAATAAACTAAAGCCAGATGACTTTGTGGCCAAATGGTATTTAATCCTCAAAGAACAAATTTTTCCAATTTTTCTGTTTCTAGAATACAGAAAAAGAGGAAGAGGAAAAGGCTGAACACTTTTCTACTCAACTGAAAAGATTACAGCTCCAATAATAGCAAAGCTTTATCTATAAATCTATTTTATTTCCACATACTAGGCAAAAATAAGAGCATAATATTACAAATAAAATCAATTGATTTAATCTAATTAAAGATTTTTTGCATTGTCTTTTGAGCATTATCATTTTATTTTAATTTATTTCAACAGTTTTGGGGGTCACAGGTGGTTTTTGTTTACATTGGTAAGTTCTTTAGTAGTAATTTCTGAGATTTGGTGCACAAGTTACATGAGCAGTGTGCACTGTGCACAGTGTGTAATCTTTTATCACCCACCCCTCACCACCCTTCCCCGTGAGCCCCCAAAGTCCATTATGTCATTTTTATGACTTTGCATGCTCATAGCTTAGCTCCCACTTATATGTGAGAACATATGATATTTGGTTTTGTATTCCTGAGTTACTTCACTTAGAATAATGGTCTCCAGCTCCACCCAGGTTGCTGTGAATGCCATTATTTTATTCCTTGTTATGGCTGAGTAGTATTCTGTGGTGTATACGTACTGCATTTTCTTCATCCACTTTTTGGTCGATGGGCATTTAGGCTGGTTCTATATTTTTGCAATTGTGAATTGTGCTGCTATAAACATGCTTATGCAATTGTCTTTTTCATATAATGACTTCTTTTCCTCTTGGTAGATACCCAGTAGTGGGATTGCTGGATCAAATGGTAGTTCTACTATTAGTTCTTTAAGGAATCACCATGCTGTTTTCCATAGTGGTTGTAATGGTTTACATTCCCACCAGCAGTGTGAAAGTGAAGTGTTCCCTTTTCACCACATGCATGCCAACATCTATTTTTCTTTTTTAAATTTTGACGGTCATTCTTGCAGAAGGCGGTATCTCACTGTGGTTTTAATTGGCATTTCTCTGATAACTAGGGATGTTAAGCATTTTTTGATATGTTTATTGGGCATTTGTGTATCTTCTTTTGACAGTTATCTATTCATGTTCTTTTTCCACTTCATGATGGGATTATGTGTTATTTTCTTGCTGGTTTGTTTGAGTTTCTTGTAGATTCTGGACATTAGTCCTTTGTCAGATGTATCATTTGTGAATATTTTCTTCCACTCTGTGGGTTGTCTGCTTACTCTGTTGATTTCTTTTCCTGTGCTGAAGTTTTTTAGTTTAATTAGGTCCCATTTATTTATTTTTGTTTTTGTTGTGTGTGATTTTTGGTTCTTGGTCTCAAAAGCTCTTTGCCTAAATCAGCATTTAGAACAATTTTAACAATGTTATCTCCTAGAATTTTGGAGTTTCAAGTCTTAGATTTAAGCCTTTCATGCATCTTGATTTAGTTTTTATATAAGGTGACAGATGAGGATCCAGTTTCATTATTCCACATGTGCCTTGCCAATTATGCCAGAAGCATTTGTGGAATAGGGTGTCCTTTCCTGACTTTATGTTTTTGTTTGCTTTGTTGAAGATCAGTTGGCTGTAAGTATATGACTTTATTTCCTGGTTCTCTATTCAGTTCCATTGATTTATCTGCCTATTTTTATACCAGTACCATGCTCTTTTGGTAACTGTACCACTGTAGTATAGTTTGAAGTGGGGTATTGTGATGCCTCCAGATTTGTTCTTTTCGCTTAGTGTTTCTTTGGCTATGTGACCTCTTTTTTGGCTCCTTATAAATTTTAGGATTTTTTTTCTAGTTGTGTGAGAAATAATGATGATATTTTGATGAAAATTACATTGATTCTCTAGATTGCTTCTAGCAGTATGGTAATTTTCACAATATTGATTGTATCCATCGATGGGAATGGGATGTGTTTCCATTTGTTTGCATTGTTAATGATTTCTTTCAGCAGTGTTTTGTAATTTTTCTTGTAGAGATCTTTCACCTTCTTGGTTAGGTATATTTCTAAGAAATTTTTTTTCTGCAGCTCTTGTAAAAGAGATTGAGTTTTTGATTTAATTCTAGGCTTGGTCCTTGTTGGTGAATAGCAGCACTATTAATTTGTGGCAATTGATTTGTTTCCTGAAACTTTGCTGATTTCATTTATTAGATCTAGAAGCTTTTTGGATGAGTCTTTAGGGTTTTCTGGGCAAACGACTGTATCTTTGGCAAACAGCAGTAGTTTCAATTTTTCTTTACTGATTTAGGTGACCTTTATTTCTTTCTCTTCTCTGATTGCTCTGGCTAGGAATTCCAGTACTATATTAAGTAGAAGTGGTGAAAGTGGGCATCTTTGTCTTCTTCCAATTCTCAGGGGCAATACTTTCAACTTTTCTCTATTCAATACAATGTTGGCTGTGGGTTTGTCATAGATGGCTTTTACTTCCTTGAGGTATGTCCCTTCTATGCTTATTTTGCTGAGGGTTTTATTTATAAAGAAATGCTGGATTTTGTCAAATGCTTTTTCTATGTCTATTGAGATGATCATATAACTTTTGTTTTTAATTCTGTTTATGGGATGTATCACAATTTGTGTATGTTAAAGTATCTCTGCATCCCTGGTATAAAACCCCCTTGAGCATAATTATCTTTTTGATATTCTGTTGATTTCGGTTAGCTAGTATTTTGTTGAGGATTTTTGCATCCTGTTGATCAGGGATATTGGTCTGTAGTTATTATTGTTACTATTATTATTATTATTATGTCCTTTCTTGGTTTGGGTATTAGGGTAATACTGGCTTTATAGAATGATTTAGGGAGGAATCCCTCTTTCTCTATCTTATGGAATAGTTTCAGTAAGATTGGTACTAATTCTTCCTTGAACATCTCTGAGAGAATTCAACTGTAAATACATCTGGTTCTGAACTTTTTTTATTGGCAATTGTTTTATTACTATTTTAATATCATGACTTGTTATCTGTCTGTTCAGAATTTCAAATTCTTCCTGATTTAATTTAGGAGAGTTATGTATTTCCAGGAATTTATTCATCTTCTCTAGATTTTACAGTCTGTATGCATAAAAGTGTTCATAGTATCATTGAATGATTCTTTTGTATTTTTGTGGAATCGGTTGTAATATTTCTCATTTCATTTCTAGTTGAGCTTATTTGGATCTCTCTTTTTTTCTTGGTTAATCTCACTAATGTCTATTAATGTTGTTTACCTTTTCGAAGAACCAGCTTTTTATTTCATTTACCTTTTGTATATTTTTGTTTCAGTTTCCTTTAGTTTTGCTCCGATCTTGTTATTTCTTTTCTTCTACAGGGTTTGAATTGGTTTATTCTTGTTTGTCTAGTTCCTTGAGGTATGACCTTAAATTGTCTAATTGAGTTCCTTCAGACTCTTTTGATGTAAGCTTTTAATGCCATGAACTTTAATCTTAGCACTGTTTTTGCTGTATCCCAGAGGTTGTGATAGGTTGTGTCACAATTATCATTAAGCTAAAAGAATTTTAAAATTTTTATCTTGATTTTATTGTTGATCCAAAGATCACTTAAGAGCATATTATTTAATTTCCACGTATTTGTATATTTTTGAGAGTTCCCTTTGGAGTTAATTTCCAGTTTAATTACACTGTGGTCTGAGAGGATAGATAATTTCCTTAAGTTTATCAAGATTTGTTTTGTAACCCATCATAGGGTCTATCTTGGAGAATGTTCCATCTGCTGAAGAAAAGTATGTATATTCCATAGTTGTTGGGTAGAATGTTCTGTAAATATCTGTAAGTTGATTTTTTCTAGTCTGTAGTTTAAGTCCATTGTTTCTTTGCTGACTTTCTCTCTTGAGATCTGTCCAGTATTTTCAGTGAAGTGTTGAAGTTCTCCACTATTACTGTATTGCCATCTATCTCATTTATTAGGTCTAATGGTAATCGATTTATAAATTTGAGAGCTCCAGTGTTATGTGCATATATATTTGGAATTGTTATATTTTCTTGTTGGACTAGTCCTTTTATCATTACATAATGTCACTGTGTGTCTTTTCCTGCTGTTTTAAAGTCTGTTTTGTCTGATATAAGAATAGCTACTCTTGCTTACATTTCAATTTTCATAAAATGTTTTTTTCCACCCCTTTACCTTAAGTTTATATGAGTTGTTATGTGTTAGGTGAGCCTCTTGAAAACAGCAGATATTTGGTTAATGGATTTTTATATATTCTGCCATTCAGTATCTTTTCAGTGGAGCACTTAGGCTATTTAAATTCAACGTTAGTATAGAGATGTGAGGTGCTGTTCCATTCATTATGTTAGGTGTTGTTTTTCCAAAAAAATTGTGTCATTGTTTTATAGGCCCTGTAAAATTTATGCTTTATTGAGGTTCTGTTTTGCTGTATTTCAAGGTTTTGTTTCAAGATTTGGGAGTCTTTTTAGCATTTCTTGTAGTGCTGGCTTAGTTTTGTTGAATTCTTTCAGCATTAGTTTGTCTGAAAAACATGTTTTTTTTTTTTTTATTTATGAAGCTTAGTTTTGCTTGATACAAAGGTCTTCACTGAGAATTATTTTGTTTCAAGAGGCTAAAGATGGGACCCTAATTCTTTCTTGCTTGTAAGGTCTCTGCTGAAAAATCTGCTGTTAATGTTATAAATTTTCCTTTATAGGTTATCTGATGTTTTTGTCACAGCTCTTAGAATTCTTTTCTTCTCTTGACTTTAGATAACCAGATGGCTATGTGCCTAGGTGATAATTTTTGGCAATGAAATTCTCAGGTGTTATTTAAGCTTCTTTTATTTGGATTTCTAGATATGGAGCAAGGCCAGGGAAGTTTTCCTCAATTATTTTCTCAAATAAGTTTTCCAAGCTTTTAGATTTCTCTTCTTCCTTAAGAATATCAGTTATTCTTAGGTTCAGCCATTAAATATAATTCCAAATTTCTTCAAGGCTTTGCTTATTTTAAATAATTCTTTTTTCTTTGTCTAATTGAGTTTATTCAAAAGCCTTGTCTTTGAGCTCTAAAGTTCTTTCTTCTACTTGTCCTAGTCTAGTCTTGAAACTTTTCCACTGCATTTTGTATTTCCTTATGTATGTCTTTCATTTCCAGAAGTTGTGAGTTTTCTAATGATATCTAATTATCTGGAAAATTTTTCATGAATATCCTGTATTTTTAAAAATTTATTTAAGTTAGTTATCATCATTCTCTGTTATGTCTTTGAGTAGGCTTAGTAATCAACCTTCTGAATTATTTATGTGGAAATTCAGAGATTTCTTCTGGGTCTGGATCCATTGCTGGGGAGCTGGTGTGATCTTTTGTGGGTGTTATAGAACCTTGTTTTGTCATATTACCAGAATTGCTTTTATGGTTTCTTCTCATTTTGGCAGTCTATTTCAGTGGAAATATCTGCAACTCAAATCCTGCTATTCAGATTCTTTTGTCTTATGGGTTGATTCCTTGATTTGGTGCTCTCCCATTTCCCCAAGGGATGGGGCTTGCTGAAAACTTGGGCTGCAGTGATTGTTATATCTCTTCTGGATCTGACCAGCCAGCAGGGTTATCAGTCTCCAGGCTTGTGCTGGGGAATATCTGCAAAGAGTCCTGTGATGGGATCTGTCTTCAGGTCTCCCAGCTGTGGATACCAGCACCTGCTCTGGTAGAGGTGACAAAGTGAAGTGGACTGTTAGAGTCTTTGGTTTAGTGGGCTGGCTTTCTTGAATGCTGGTTATTCTAGCTGTGAAGTTGTCAGGTAGATATGCTCAGGAGCTCTGCTTAGCCAGGATTTTGCAGGCAATAGAATTAGCTGTTGTTTGCTCCTTCTTGGGAGCAGGGTGATTCTGTCATGAGTTGCTGAAATGGCCTGAGTTTGTTGGATTCCAGCCAGGAGGTGGTGCTTTCAAGAAGGTACTAGCTGAGGTAGTAGTTGGGGTATATAAGCTTGCCCAACACTGGCCAGAGTAATAATTCTGGTTTCTCAGGTGATGGGAGGGGCCATAAAGCTTCCAACAGTTTAAGTCTTTTGTGTTTAACTATAAGGGCGGGTAGAAAAATATCATCAGGTGGAAGCAGGATTAAGTAGGTCTGTTCTCCAGGGGTTTCTGTGGCCACAGTAGGGAATGGAGGGCATTGCAGGTCAATGGAATTATGTTTCTGAGGGGATTATGGCTGCCTCTGCTGTGCAATGTAGTTTGCCAGAAAAGTGGGAAATTGCCAGTAGTAAAAGCCCTCACACAACTCCCATGAAGTTGGCAAAGCCAGTCTTGCTCCTGTAGTGCCCACTTAGAACTTGATCCAGGCCTCGACTGCTTTTTCTCCACTGAAAAAGCAATCATGGTAACTCCTGTGCTGGTTTCTGTAGCAGTTACAATTCACTCTCTGGATTCTGCTCAAAAAATAGTGCACAGTTGAAATTATTACAAAATTCAGTTGGAAGCCTTTTTCACCTGTGACCACTCGCTAATTCCACTGGCTTCCCCAAGGGCCCTTGTGAGATATAGTCAGGAATGACTTCCCTGGGCTTATGCTGGAGACTCTGAGTGCTTATAAGGCTCTTTCAACCACTGTTGCTTCTACTTTTATGTTTTGCATACCTCTCTAAATCCATTTCAACTCTGTCTGAGGTTAAATTCTCCCATGATCTGAATTTTCAAATTTGCCAGTAGGAATTTGTGTTTGGAGGCAGGTTATGCCCCTGCCACGCTTTGGAAACTCCGTTTTTTGTGTCTCACTGAATTTGCAGTGATAGGCTGCTAATTTCAAAAGATTTGTGATTTCTTTCAGTTTTCCTGGTGTATTTCTGCAGTTGTTCCTGGAGCAAAAGTTCACAGTGAACACGTTCTGTCCATCCAAGTGGGAGCTGCATGTTAGCCCGTTCTTGTCTCCATCATCTTCCTAGGACTCCCAATTAAAGTTGAATACTGCATTAGAAATAGATTTAATATGATTACAAACATTGATATAATTTATTGAACTTATAAAATCTGATGAGGAAAATACATTATTTTTTGAATAGCATAGAAAAGGTATTCATTACAATACCAACAAATGATTTTAAAAAATAAGAATTTGTCAACTAGGGCTAGAAAAAAAATTATAAAAAGTAATTTGTTAATCATCATGATTAAATACTTGAAGCATCCTCATTAAAGTCAAGAGAAGGGAATAATTATAATTCATATCTACTATTTAAGAGATATCATTTGTAATAAGACAAAATTAGATATTAGAATATGAGAAGAGCAGTGTTAAAACTGCCATTATTTTTGCAGATATTATAATCAACTTTGTTTTTAACAAAAATATGGTGTAATTAGTTATGCCCCCAAAGTTAAAAATGATGAGATAAATAAGTAGAGGAAGCAAAAGCTCTGAGTTTTTCTAGAAAATTTTGTTGTAAAAATTATTTTTTGCAATATGAAGGTAAACTAATTAACAAAACTGTTTCAAAATGTTTTTAAAGCAAACATGAAAAAGGTATAAATACTACTAAATTGACTTCTCTTATAGTGGCGGGGTATGCTATTCCAAAACAACTTTTCTGCTGAGAACAATTAGAAAACAATTCAAAACTACACACAGTCTATTTGAAGGCAACAAAGAGCTACCAAGTTAAATTGTAAAATACATTGCAAGATTTAACAGAAACAAGATAATTTAGAAAAATATTCATAGTGAGAGTTTTAATATAGCTGACTGGGTGTCTAATAATAAAAACACACAAAAAACATCTGTTGGAATGTAGAAGATTTGACTTTAATAAAAAGATACTGATATGAGTAATGCTATTTTGCCAAACAGCTGCAAAATACATATTATTATCCAGTGGATATAGAACTTTTATCAAATTTAACCGTATGCTGGGCTGAAAACATGTCTCAGCAAATTTTGTAAGAGTGATACTATCTACAGTCCATTTTCCTACCTACTACAATAAAAATAAGCTAATAGTCAATTACAAAAGGATAACTGGTAAATATCTAAATCTTTTAGAAAATCAAATACTCTGTTATGCATAAAAGAATACATCATAATTAATAATATAAAGCATTGTGTACTGAATAAAATGGAAATCCTACATTTTAAAATCGGTGAGACACAGCTAAAATATGTGCATAGAGGAAGTTTTGCAGTCTTAAATTCATTTATGTAGAAAAAATACAGTTATCTCTCTTAAAACATTAGGTATTCACCTTATGACATTAGTAAAAGAACATACAACTAAATTCAAAGGAGAAAGAAGAAATAGAAACTGAAAACAATGAACTAGCATGCAAATATACAACAGAGATAATCAGCCATGTCTAAGGTATTTTGGGGGGGTATAAACTAACAAAAGTAGTAACACTTTGCATAACTGATCAGACAAAAGAATACATGACAAATGCACACAAAATTAAATGTGTTTTTACTGCATAACTTGTAGGTATCAAAACATCTTCAGAGTATATTATAAAAAAAAGAGTCAGTAGGGCTTAGTGGCTCACGCTTGTAATCCCAGAACTTTGGGAGGCCGAGGTGGGTGGATCATCTGAGGTCAGGAAATGGAGACCATCCTGGCCAACATGGCGAAACCTGTTTCTACTAAAAGTACAAAAATTAGCCGGGCATGGTGGTGGGTGCTTGTAATCTCAGCTACTCAGGAGGCTGAGGCAGGAGAATCTCTTGAATCCTGGAGGCGAAGGTTTCAGTGACCCATGTTCGCGCTTCTGCACTCCAGCCTGGGTGACAAAACAAGACTGGTCCCAAAAAAAAAAAAAAAAGAGTTGAGCCAATGGATATGATATTATATATTAAATAGTCAGAGTGGTTGCAAAACAACAGTTGCCAATATGAACACATGAAATTTAAAAAGCTCCATATGGACTAAAAATATTTTATTTGCAAATGAATACTTTCTACTGAAGCAAACTACAGTCAATGTGGAATATCTAATCAATTCAATCAAATATGTAAAAAGGTAAAAATAAAGCCACTCAAACATTGTCAGATATCAGAAAAAGAGAAAATATATCACACGTTGTCTTATGAAGTCAGCATAATGTATACATCAAAACTTGGGAAGATTATTAATACAAAAAATATTGTACACCAATCTATTATGGATATAGATGCAAACTTTTAAACAAATTACTAGCAAATTGGAATCCAGTGATAATTATAAAGAATAATATGACACACAAGTTTTATGGCAGGCCGGGCGCGGTGGCTCACGCCTGTAATCCCAGCACTTTGGGAGGCCGAGGCGGGTGGATCACCAGGTCAAAAGATCGAGACTACCCTGGTCAACATGGTGAAACCTCGTCTCTACTAAAAATACAAAAAATTAGCTGGGTGTGGTGGTGCGTGCCTGTAATCCCAGCTACTCAGGAGGCTGAGGCAGGAGAATTGCTTAAAACCCAGGAGGCGGAGGTTGCGGTGAGCTGAGATCGCGCCATTGCACTCCAGCCTGGGTAACAAGAGTGAAACTCCGTCTCAAAAAAAAAAAAAAAAAAAAGTTTTATGGCAGGAAAGCAAGATTGGTGTCACATTCAAAAACTGATCAAAGTACCAAATTAATAGAAAAAAATACGAATTTTTTGGTTATATCAATGAGTGCAGAAAAATTATTTGATAATACCTAACATCATTTAAGATTTAAGAAATGTAATTATGAATAGAAGAGAAAGTTCTTTACTAGATTAAAGTTTCTACCAAAACCACAGATTATGTTTAATATTAAAATGTTAAAAACTTTCGTCTATGAGAACAAAAACAGACATAAATGTCTCTTATCAACATATCTCTTACACAGTGATTAAGCCTGTTCAATTTTATACAGACAGAAATGTTTTCCAGTGCTTGAGGCTTTCAGTGATAAAACTTGGAAAGTGCCCAGCAAATTGGAGTGAATTTGTCATCCTAATTTTATATTTTACTCAAAGTCTTGACCAATGAAATAAAGTACAAAAGAGAAATAAAAGTTGTAAAAATTTGTAAGGGATAAATAAAATTTCATTATTCATAGGCACATATTTCTCTATGTAGAAAATTATAATAGACTGTCAGAATTAAAAAGTGAATCTTGTAAAAGTGATACAGGATTAAAATATTCAAACCAATTTTATTTCTATGTATCGTAAACAAACAGCTTAAACATAATTAAAAAGTACTGACATCCTCATAAAAACCTAAAATTTCCAAAACACTTCACAGAAATGTATAAAACCTAAGTACAAGATGTTGACATGAAAGATGTATTATGGTCTTCAAATTGAAGGTGTTATTTAAAGAAAAAATTTCAGTACCATGGAAATCACCTCTTCATTCAACGTAATCTGAATGAAAATCCCAGCAGGGATCTTTTCTAAAAATTAACAAACTGATTGGAAAATGTAATATGTCAGATATCATGTATCATTATAAAACAATAATGTAGAAATTTAATTTTACCTTTTTTTATAAGTATACTTTTATTCCCTTATAAATTTAAATAGCTAATCCATCCTATTTTATTTTATTAATTAATTTTTTTTTTTGAGTCTCCCTCTGTTGTCCAGGCTGCAGTACAGTGGTGTAAATCTCAGCCCACTGCAATCTCCACCTTCTGGGTTCCTGCCTCATCCTCCCGGTACCTGGGATTACAAGTGCCTGCCCACCACCACCCTCAGCTAATTTTTGTATTTTTAGTAGAGAGGATGTTTCACCATGTTGGCTAGGCTGGTCTGGAACTCCTGACTTCAGGTAATCCTCCTGCCTCTGCCTCCCAAAGTGCTGGGATTACAGGTGTGAGCCACCATGCCTGGCCCACATATTCTTTTCGTTTTCCTGTGTAGACATTTAGACTATCTAAGAACAATGACAGTTTTTGTCTTACTTTTGAAAATGTGAAGCTGTCCTGGTGAGGGGTGGAAAAGTAACCAAAAAGGTTAGGCTATTTTTCTTCTTTGTCTTGTCTTACTAAACTGCTCAGGATAACCAGGTTAATGTTGAATATGTATTGGGATAGTAAGTATTTCTGTCTTATTCCTTAAATATACTACATAACAATTAAGTTAAATGTTTTGGTGGTATATTAATAAAACAGTGATATATTAATAAAAGAATGCTTATTTTCTAAGTATTTGTATTTTTAAATTTATGTGTTTACACAAACATTTTAAGAAGTTTTACGCACAAACATTATATATGTAAAATAACTTGTTAGTGTTATGATTTACATTAAAACTTTTTCTAAAATGAAACCATTCATAAATTCTCTGAATTAAGTTAAAAAATATTTTATTTAGAAATTTTTAGTTTATGTTCATAAGTGGATTTCATCTTATGTTTTCAAGATCAAAGTTTCTTGTTTCTGGTTTTGATATCAAGGTTATACTGGTAGCAAAGCTGATTTGTGCAGTATCTTTTTATTTTCTGATACAATTTCAATAATGTTATGATTTTTTTCCCATATAAGTATGGTAAAGCTTTCTTCTTAAAATGTTCAAGCAATATAGTTTGTTTTATAGAGAGAGACAGGGAGAGGAGGTTGATTTTGACTAGCTGAGACACAGTCTAACTCTATTATCCAGACTGGAGTACAGTGGTACACTTGTGGCTGTTTGTAACCCTGACCTCCCTATCTCATGTGATCCTCCCAACTCAGCCTTTAGAGTAGCTAGGACTACAGGTGCATGCTACCATGCTTGACTTTTTTTGTATTTTTTGTAGAGATGTGTTTTTGCCATGTTGCCCAGCCTGGTCTCAGACTCTTGGGCTCAAACTACCCACCAGTCTCAGCCTCCGAAGTGTTGGGATTACAGGTGTGAGCCTCCACCCCCAGTCTATTTAATGTATTATTTTTAAAAATATTTATGTTTATTCATTCCATCTGAGAAAGTTTGGATATGCTTCATTCATTTTAGAAACTTATCCACTTTATTTACCAACCAGTGGGGCATGCATAGTAGTATGTCTATTTCTAAAATATTTAATCTCACAGAAATTTATTGGCTTCTCATATTTTTAATGCATTTTAAGAAAGTTTTTTTTTTAATTTCTGATTTTGTTAGTCTGTTCAAAGCATCAACTTTGGGTCTTTTTTTCCATCTCCTTATTGTTTATTTTATTTTTCTTTATTATTTAATCTTAACGTTGTTATATAGTTCTATGAGTTTTGTTGTTGTTCTCTTTCTATTTCCTATATTTGGATCCATAATTCATTTCTTATTTGCTAGTAGAAACATTCATCCCTAAATCTTGCCTTGGCGTATTCTTAGCTACAATACACAAGTGTTTATTTGCATTAATTTATTTAATTTAAAGTATTTAAAAATTTTTATTATGTTTATTTATTTGACTTGTGAGTAATTTGCAAGTATTGTCTTAAATTTCTATTTACAAGGGCTTTTAAATTTATGTGTCTTGTACTTTTCTTCTGCAAATAATACTGGTCAGAGAACAAACTGTGTGTGTCATACAAATTGAAATACAAGACTCATATATGGCTTAAATGTATTATAAATTCCCAATTGAAAATTTGTTCTTCTCATATTCAGAATCAGAGAGGAGATTCTATATTCTCTTTATGTGTCTAATGGTTGAATTTTTTTTTCTATGTGGTTCACTCTTTTCACTCTTTACTGGGAATATAATATTTTATGAGATTCAACATTGTACAATGGAGTGTGTGTTGATTCCCCACTTCATATGCATACAAAACCTTACCTCCCATCCCAATGCTAAAATTGTGATAGGAGGTCTTAGATTTTTTGTATTCCCCTTCCTCATATTCCCATTATCTGCATGTCAAGTCACTAGCTTATTTGGTTTTCATGTCCCTTATTTTTTTCTGGTCACTAAGAGTTTCCCTTATTTCTCATAAGCTCAGCTATGCATTTAATTTTAGGAAATGCCTCACTATTTTTCAGAGAGTTGATGCTATGTAGTCCACCGTATTATGAGAATTTCTTCTTCTTAAAAATGTTTCTTGGAGATTTTTCCATATTAGTATAGATATAAGGCCTTATGTATTCTGATGGTAATGTATCACCTTGTCCTATCCCTACGCCATTACTTTGTCAAAGCCCATCTGGTGAGCATGTACCTCTCTGTATTTTTGTGACTAGAGCGATAACATTTATTCTTAGACATCAATTTGGTTTGTCAAGAACAGAACATTATAAAATTTGACAGATATATTTACATGTTCCAGTATAAAGACTGCATCGACAGTAAATGCATACTCTGATATTTTTTCCAGTAAACTTTTTATTCTTTGTCAATCTTTTTAGTAAAGTATAGACTTCCATAGATATCCCAAAGTTGATTTTTTGAATTGTTAATGACACTGAGTATTGATAAATGCCAATTGGTCATTTATGTAACTTTTTATATAAACTTTGCCCTTTGCTAAATTTTCTATTTTTTTCTTACGGAATAATGAAAGGTTGTTTTTTTTTAGCAAAAATGCAGAAAATATGCCTTATTCTGTTTCTATTAGTTAGTTTGATTTCTTTATAACAGTACATGTGAAAAATGATTTAATTGTAAGCATAAATCGATCAGTACTGTTTCTTGATTGTTTCTGTTACATGTCAAGTGATTATTAGTCAGCATAGACAAGGTGATAGTAGAGTGTTAAACTCCGAATTTCATTGAGTCAAACCACAAAGTGTCTTTTATTACTTGTTACACATGTAAATTCTAAATCCCAGGCAGAATGAGATCCCACCATTTAGAATATCACCAACCATAGTAGTAAAAGAAAGGATAGCTGGAGAGAGATTCTCCTTTATCATTGTTTCTATTCACATATGGTTGTTGAAATAATTTTCATGGTCCCACCTAAATTCAGTAGATTAGGGAAGTGCAACCAAACTGTGTAACTAGACGAGTATACTCAGATATTAATGAACATTGATAATATGTACCTCGTATTCCCGGAAAGGCATTTCCTCACAGATTAGTCTAAAGTTCACTTGTGTGTTTGCATAACATTATCAAAAGGTACCAAATGTCTCATTAAAAAATTTTCTTAACTGGACATTTTTTTCAATCTGAATGATCAAATAGAAGTCCTTCTTTGCTCTAAAAATATATACTGCAACTATTTATTGACTAACATATCTTTCCCCACTGATTTAAAAGGCTCTTTTATGAAACAAAATTTCAGCTTCCACTTGTATCTGTTCTAAAACATTAACGATTTATGTTTCATTAAATATTAAATAGTTTTCATTAAGGTTTTATAATATTCAAAATATTATAATATTCTTTTTTTTTTTTTTTGAAACAGAGTCTCACTCTGTTACCAAGCTGGAGTGCAGTGCAGTGGCGCGATCTTGGCTCACTACAACTTCCTCCTCCCGGATTCAAGCATTTCTCCTGCCTCAGCCTCCAGAGTAGCTGGGACTACAGGCATGCACCACCATGCCCAGGTAATTTTTTTGTATTTTTAGTAGAGATTGGGTTTCACCATGTTGGCCAGGATGGTCTTGATCTCCTGACCTCGTGATCCTCCTGCCTCATCCTCCCAAAGTACAGGAATTACAAGTGTGAGCTACCATGCCCGACCAAAATATTATAATATTCAGTAACACGATCTGTTTCTGAAAAAATTAAACAGACACTTATACAATTCAGCAATTCCACTTCTGCATATACAACCAAAAGAATTTAATTCAAGTATGTAAAAAACCTTAATACACTAATGTCATAACAACAATATTCATAATACCCAAAATGGTGAAAACAATGCAAATGTCCATTGAAAGATGAATGGATGGACAAAATGTGGCATGAAAAAATGTCTTAAAAATAATAAAAGTTCTGACACATGCTTCAACTTGGGTAAACCCTGAAGACATTATGCTAACGGAAATAATCTAGTCACAAAAGGGCAAATACTGTATGATTCCAATTATTTGAGGTACCAGGATTAGTAAAATTTATAAAGATACACAGTTGAATGATGGTTGCAAAATGCCGAGGGATGAGACATATGGAGAGTAATGATTTTATAGTTAGAGAATTTCAGTTTGGAAAAATACAAGAGTTCTGGAAATGGATGGTGGTATTAATTGCACAACCATTTGAATGCAGTTAACATCACTGAACAATATACTTGAAAATGATTACAAAGAAAATTTTATGTTATGTATAATTTACCACACAAATAAGTCAATCTGGCTCATTTCTTTTTTTATTGTTTTTTTTTTTTTTAAATTTTTTATTCTATAGGTTTTTGGGAAATAGGTGGCATTTGGTTATAGGAGTAAGTTCTTTAGTGGTGATCTGTGAGATTTTGGTGCACCTATCTCCCGAGTAGTATACACTGAACCCAATTTGTAGTCTTTTATCTCTCATCACCTTCCTACCCTTTCCCGAGTCCCCAAATTTCATTGTATAATTCTTATGCCTTTGAATTCTTGTAGCTTAGCTCCCACTTATGAGTGAGAACATAGGATGTTTGTTTTCCCATTG
Organism: Aotus nancymaae; assembly: GCF_030222135.1. NCBI lineage: Eukaryota > Metazoa > Chordata > Mammalia > Primates > Aotidae > Aotus > Aotus nancymaae. Next base: position 55,963,309 of record NW_026988415.1, on the reverse strand, counting down.
CTGAGTTACTTCACTTAGAATAATAGTCTCCAGTTCCATCCAGGTTGCTGTGAATGCCATTAGTTTCTTTTTATGGATAAGTAGTAATTTTTTTATCCACTGGTTGATTGATGGGCATTTGGGCTGGTTCCATATTTTTGCAATTGTGCTTCTATAAATATGCCTGTGCAAGTATCTTTTTCGTATAGTAACTTCTTTTCCTCTGGGTGGATACCCAGTAGTTTGATTGCTGAATCAAATGGTAGGTCTACTTTTAGTTCCTTAAGGAATCTCCTCACTGTTTTTGTAGTGGTGGTACTAGGTTACATTCTGACCAGCATTGTAGGAGTGTTCCCTTTTCACCACATCCACACCAATATCTATTATTTTTTGACATACCTGTCTGGTGGTTAGGCTATTTAAATTATTTGCTATAGTTATAGGGTTCAGAGGCGAAAATTTCATCTGTTGCTTTTTTTATTGTTTCCCTTTTGTCTTTGGATTTTCCTAAATACATATTAGAAATGTGCAGTATTTCCAGTAGCATTCCCCTCTTATTGATATGGCTCTGATGACTGGAGAACACCAGGGTCCTTTGTCTCACGCCGATAAGATTAATGACATGGACACACGTCATGTGGCATTCAGAAGCAGAAAGTTTAATAAGCAAGAAAGAAGAAAGAAAAGAGAAAAACAGATGGAGGGCAACTCTGAATGGAGAAACCCCATGTGCCGCGGAAAGCAGTTGGTTATATTGGCGGTCTGGAAGAGGCAGTGTTCGATTTGCATAGGGCCCATGGGATTGGATTGACCAGGTGTGTCATTGACGTAGACCCAAAAAAGCTGGTCCTCCTACCCTAGCCTTTTAATATGCAAATATGGGTCACCATAATGTGCTGCGCACGTGGTATTATCTGGAGGCAGCCATGACACCTGGCACACATGGTGACAAGGAGAAGAGGGTGGGAACCGCTATGTTGGGTATTTGCATATTAATGCTTGCTAATCTGGTTGTCCAAACCACTTTCTGTTAGAAGGGAAATTGTGTGGGAGTTGCTTTTTATTAAAGACAACTTCCATTGAGAACCTCCACCCTTTTAAGCTGCCTAAAAATTATTTTTTAATAACTTCTGTATTATTTGCCCCCTCTGGAAAAGTAAACCTAACTTCTGTTAGGGGGTGTTGGATGGCAATTCTTTCTGTCTATATCCTGCTGAAAAGGGGTGTCTTGTGGGGGAACAGCAATTGGGCCTCCTCCTGAGGTTGAGCTAAGGGTTCTCGGAAGAATGGTGTGTCCATGAGTGGTTTGGTTTGCAACAACATTTGGCGTTTGCTTCTAGGAGAAAGAGAAATTTTACAAGAAAATTTAAAATATGGGGTTAGCATATGATCATTAACATTATCACTATTCGTGTGGGTACTACGGACCGTAACTGTGACGGTAGAATCTGTTAGTTACACCAATGGATTGTAATACCCACGTGCCTCCACTAGAGGACGCTGTATATTAGCAGAAACTTTATTAAAGTAGTATTTTCCTTGAGAAAAGCATAAATTTCCCCCTTGACTTGCCATTAGAGAATAATTTTGGACTTAGGCTATTTTTATATCTTGCAATATGATTGGAAGAAATACATTATTGGGTGGCTAAAAAAACTTTAGTGTTAATCTTGACAATTCTTTCCTTTAATTATTAAATTCTTTCATGACTTTCACAGACCTTCTTACATCATACTCAAGCTTTCTGACTTATCCTAAACATCTTCCTTTAAACAACCAATCATTTCCTTTTAGGATAAGAATTTGCCATGCAAAATCTTTCCTTATATAAAATCTCTTTCTTCGTAACCTTCTCATAGGTTAGAGTGCACCTTGTTACTAATCTTCAATAAAAAAATCCTATCAAACTTAATGATAGTAAAACTTGTACACCTACTTCTTATCTGTAACTATTATTCCTGCTATAAGCAAAATAACCTTGATTAATCTTTTCTGCAATTGCTAATCCTGTTATAAGGATAAGGATTAGGCAAAATATTACAGCAATTAGAATTTTACAACCGGAATTCCACATCGTGGTGCCACAGTGTGTAGTTCTGTTGCAAATAGTGGTGCGACTGTAACAATTCCCGTAAATGGTGGTGCGACTGTAACAATTCCCGCAAATAGTGGTGCGACTGTAACAATTCCCACAAGAGTGGTGTAGTGAATAATTTCCATTTAAAACTTTGCTTGCCAAGATATAACATTTCCCTTTAGGGATCTAGAAAGTTACAAATGCAATTCTATGAATAATTAAAATCTCCCTGCCAATATGAGTTATAAAGAAGTTCTAATATTTGGTGGCAAATTTCTAGAGGAAAGGGCAGAAATAATAAAAATTATCTGGTGAGATAGTAGTGGGACTAAGATGAGTAGTCCTCACCCAATTAGTTATCTTTTTTGCTTTTCAGCTTAAGATTTTCTATTTCTCCACATTGATATTCAGGGCATTCCTTTGGGCTGTTGCTCTCGCAGCTCTTCAGGTCTTGACTTGAGTGCAGTGTATTCAGGAGTTGATTACTATAACATTTACTGCTGAGGGATTAAAAGAAGGACAGTGCAAGACCCTTCCCAGCTTGACATAGGGAAGGAGGGAGGTGAGACTTTTCCCAATACCAAATTTCCTGGTGATATTTTATAGGAGATCCATTAGTGACAAGAGGATGTGTTTCCTTTTAAATGGCATCATGAGCATGGAGAACTGAGAAAGCCTAAGTGGAGTTATTATAAATGTTAGCTATCTTTCCCTTGCTTAATTCAAGGGCTATGGTAAGAGTTATTAGTTCAGCTAATTGAGCACTATGTCTGAGAAGAAACATTATTTATAGTGACTACTGCTAATCCTGCCTTATGTACTTCTTGCTTTACTGGCTGTTTGTTAGCTAAGAGCTCCCCCTAGAGGACACTGATCATATGTGTGGCGTGTAAACAGTTAAATTATTTCCTAAGGTTAATTTGGAGACTTTTCTGACTCCAGACAATGGTTTGGAAGCATGTGTAAACAATGGGTCTTCCTAACTGCAACTAAGACTGAGAACATTACTGGATTAGAGTTTTTCCTGAGTTACCCCTTATAGTCATGCTATGCAAAGATTATCCATGCCTGCATTAGAGAGGAGAAAAGAGAGAGAGCAGCTCTAGTGTTTAGAAAGAGGTCTACTTTCCTTCCTTCAAGTTCCGGAATCACCCAGGGGGTTCTGTGCTGTAATGGCGGCCTGAATCGCTGGAGCTAGGGGTTTGAGCCCTTGGACCCGTCAGTCTTGCTGGACCATCTGTGAGACTGGTTCTGAACCCCACTGACCTCTGTCTTTGGGGGAAGTTTCATCTCCAGTGGTCTCTGCCGAAGGCTGGACAGGGCTGAGGTAGCTTCTACTTGCTACCAGGGCATTCCTTCTTAAAACGCCCTGGCCTGGGTGCGGTGGCTCACGCCTGTAATCCCAGCACTTTGGGAGGCTGAGGTGGACAGATCACGAGGTCAAGAGATCGAGACCATCCTGGCCAATGTGGTGAAATCCATCTCTACTAAAAGTACAAAAAATTAGCCGGGCGTGGCGGTGCGTGCCTGTTGTCCCAGCTACTCGGGAGGCTGAGGCAGGAGAATTGCTTGAAACTGGAAAACGGGAGTTGCAGTGAGCCGGGATCACACCACTGCACTCCAGCCTGGCAATAGAGCAAGACTCTGTCTTTAAAAAAAAAAAAAAATGCCCTGACCTGCCACACTGCTAGCAACTAGCGGATGCACCTCGGAGATCGTGGACTTTGCAAGCCTGTAAAGCCGCTACTAGAGCCTCTGTCCTCTCTGTCCTCTTCCTGAGCTTTCTCTTTTTCTTTTGGGCCTCCTCCTGGTCCCTAATATAAAAGACCGAAGTGGCTACCTTCAGGAGGTTCTGTAAGGCGTTAGCTGGTCCTATAGCTTGCTTCTGTAGTTTCCTTCCAATATAGGGAGCTACCTATATAACAAACTTGTCCTTGAGGATGAGCTGTGCCTTGACTGAATCGGGGGATAGAGAGGTGTGTTTTATTACTGCCTCTCTCAGCCTTTCCATAAAGGCTGCAGAATTCTCATCTGGCTTTTGGTTTATCATAGACAGTTTAGAATAATTAAGAGGTTTGGCCTTAGTTCTTCGTAGGCCCTCTAAAATACATATTAAAAGGTGCTTCCTTCATTCATCTGCAGAGCTATTGGGGTCCTAATCAAGGTTGTCAAGGGGAACTGCTTCTTTTCAATTGAGAATGGTGTTTCTGCTATTTCTTCACTTTCCCTATCTGCTTACTTCTCTTTTGGTTTATTATAGGGATATATTGCTCATCTCCAAAATTATCTGCTGCTTGCAGAGCTGCCCACTTTTCAGCTGCAGTGAGGATTTCTTTTAGGAGCAGCATAACATCTTCCGTGTGAGGTGAAATACCCGAGTTAAACTGTGGAAAGTTCCTATATACCTATCAGGGCCATCAGAAAATCAGCCTAAGTCTCCCTTTACTTGCCTAAGGTCCTGTAATGAGAAGGAAAATTGAACACTCATTGCACCATTTCCATCCGTCATTTCCTGCAGAGGTAAGGGTGAAGTGGGGAAAGTGGGTTATACCAGAGATGGTGGAACTGGAGGAGCTATGGTATGATTGGAGGGGGTTCTGAATGAGGGAAAATGGAAGGGTTGGGATATTCAATAGCTGTCTCGGATTTCTCCTGTAAAATCTGCTTTAGCTCTGGGAAACTATTCTCTGTGGGCTTGCCTGTCATGGCTGCTAAAAGAACTGGGTTGATCTTATAGTGCTTGCAAAGGTTTAGTAAAAATGTCATGCCCTTGTTGAAAAGAAAATGAGTGGTTTTCTCTTCAGAGTCGTGAGGTTAAAGAAGTGCCAGTGTTTCAGAGTGCACTCCAGAGGGGTGCCAGCTGAAGATAATCTGTTTCCCATCTAGAAAGAGAAGGAAGAATAAGAGCATCTTTTTAGTCTCCTTCCTTTCTATGTAACCCGGGGTGGGGAAGAAGACCGTGGGAGCATCCTCCTGACTGTTTTCCTGGGTCCCGGCAAACTGTTAAATGTGCCACTCATGGTCGCAAGTGTGGCCGTCCAAGCCATAGAACTGGATGAACTAAGTGATGGGACTCACCACGCTCTGCCCATGCAACCTTAGCATATCTGCCCTGTGTGATTCCCCTTTGACTTCCTAAACCTATGTGATCTGCCTGGTTCTCCCAAAAAATGGATCTTAGGAAAGACTATATAAAAGGCAAGGCTCCTTTAGTGGAGGAAATTTGCTAGATTGCCTGCTATTATGGCTGGCACTAAAGCGTTTACCCTTAGAAAAAATGGTTCTGATTAACTTCTGCACTTAAAATCTTCTTACCAATTAAGTACCATTTTAATCAGAGACAGAATAGGTGCTTTAAAGGGACATGGAGACCCAATGACAATTTTTCTGCTCATCGGACAGTATCGGGACTAAAATTTGGCTGCAGAGGACATTTTACTCCTAATAGTTCAAAGCAGAATTTTTCCTGTTCACAGAAGCAGCATAAAGCCTGGTTTCTGGTAGAAAGGCATAAAAAGGAAAAATTGGAAGGCTGCGATGTACCACAGAAAACCAACACATGTGTCTTATGAAGAGGATTTCTATTTTTCAGTAGGTGGCCCTGTTGGCTTAGAAATACCATGTAATCACCAGAGGACTATTAGCAAAAAGAAACTGAGTCAAAACATGGCCAGCATTCTCAATGACCCATGGGTAATGGACGGTTTTCCACGTTCTCACCAGCAAGCTTGACATCCCAGTCTTTACAACTGCAGCCATGAGAAGTGTATTTTTAACCAGCTGACGGATTACTGTTAATTGATTTGATTTGGATTTTAAAATAGAGGCTACGAGGGCCTCAGAATGATAGAACAGATTTTTAAGTTCACTTCTATACTCACCACTCTAATGAATGTTGTACCTTGGATTCCCAGCCAATGCATGAAAATGATGCAGCTCCAATGACTGGAGAAACACTAGGGTCCTTTGTTTCTCACCAACAAGAATAATGACATGGGCTGGGTGCAGTGGCTCAAGCCTGTAATCCCAGCACTTTGGGAGGCCGAGGGGGGCAGATCCCAAGGTCAAGAGATCGAGACCACCCTGGCCAACATGGTGAAACCCCGTCTCTACTAAAAATACAAAAATTAGCTGGGCATGGTGGCGTGTACCTGTAGTCCCAGCTACTCGGTAGGCTAAGGCAGGAGAATTGCCTGAACACGGGAGGCAGAGGTTGCAGTGACCTGAGATTGGACCACCGCACTCCAGCCTGGTGCCTGGAGACAGAGTGAGACTCTGTCTCAAAAAAAAAGAATAATGACATGACACATGTGGAGTGATTTTTAAGGAGCAGAAATTTTAATAGACAAGAATAAAGGAACAAAGAAGAAAAACAGCTCCCCTATACAGAGGAAGCGAGGCTCTGAATGGAGACACGCTGTGTGTGGTGCAGAGCAGTTGGTTTTATTGGGATGCTGGAGGAGGCGATGTTTGATTTACATAGGGCTCAGGTGATTGGTTTGAACAGGTGTGTCATTCACATAGCCTGTGAAAAAATTGACTTTCCCACCCTAGACTTTTAATATGCAAATGTGGGTTGCCATGATGTCTTGCACAGGTGGTGCTCTTTGTAGGCGACTGTGACACCTGGCACATGTGGTGACAGAAGAAGAGGACGAGAACCATCATGTTGGATGGAACTGGTTTCTAGCCGTAGGCCTTTACATGTCAGTGTTTGCTGGTCTGGTTTTTCAAGCCACTTTCTGTTAGAAAGGAAACGGCTCAAGGTTTCCTTCTTATTAATGGAAAATTCCTCTGAGAACCTTCACCTTTTCTAGCTGCCTGAAACTTATTTCTTAATAACTCCTTTATTATTATTATACAGGAGATATATTTATATAGTAGTAAGGTATTAGGAGAGGGGAATCATTCTATGGTCCTATAATTTTGTGTCAGGTTTTTAGTGACGCTGTGTCCCTGGGCTGTGACCTTCCAAAATAGTTCTAAGTTTTGTTTATGTTTTCACTTTTGTTTTTGTTTTGAGACGGAGTTTTGTTCTTGTTGCCCAGGCTGGAGTGCAATGGTGCCATCTCAGCTCACCGCAACCTCCGTCTCCCAGGTTCAAGTGACTCTCCTGCCTCAGCATCCCGAATAGCTGGGATTACAGACATGTGCCACCACACCCAGCTCATTTTGTATTTTCAGTAGAGAAGGGGTTTCTCCATGTTGGTCAGGCTGGTCTCAAACTCCCGACCTCTGATGATCCGCCTGCCTCAGCCTCCCAAAGTGCTGGGATTACAGGCGTAAGCCACCACCTCCAGCTTAAATTTTGTTTTGTTTTATCATTTAGGTGAGACGGCATGATGAAAAGGGGCTGTAAATGGGTATTTATCTTCCCCTATAGAGAAGACTAGATTGTGGCTGGAGTGTATATTTCTTCTTTCAGGTCAGTTAGGCTCTAGTAACTGTAACCTGCAGTTAGTCAATCTCTTGTAAATAGTTTCTCTTGAGAACCAGCCTTTCTAAGAAGAACAGAATGCTCTGATTATATTTTAAAATGGTTAATTTTTTTTTTCTGTCTACCAGAAGCATGAGGAGAATTTTCAAGGATCTTCATTGTGAGAACTTGCTATAGCTCCTGGAGGTAAACTTACAAAATGGTAGATATTGCAAAACCCCCTTTGAAGTTTTTTTTTTAACTCTTAGAGTTGTCCACACTGAGGCTCCATCAAGTCTTCAATTACCATTCAGATTTTTCTATTTGGTACTGGTTCCTATGGAGTTTTCTGCTCCAGGGCTCCTTCTTTGGTACCTGTGATGCTCTGTATCGGCATGTCTGTTTCTTCCATTTGGGGAGCAATGGTTTCTACTATGATATCAATATTCTGGTGAATTAAAGAAAATTTGTTAATTTCCAGTTAGTTCCACTTATTTTTGTTTTTATTTGTAAGGATGAGAGTGATTACTTCTAAGCTCTTTGCATCCCAGACCTGAAACTGTAAATTAAACTGTAACTTTAATTTTTATATGTTATGTATCTGCATATTTTTGCCTTCTACCTATGTTTCAAATATCTTTTTACTCAGTATCTTTTATAGTTGAAATTTTATCGAGATAATAGTAGTTTCACACATAATCACATACAATTTAAGAAAAAATATAGAGGTATGCCATGTAGATTTTTACCCATCAGTGGTAATATTCTGCAAAATAATAATGCAATATTACAATATCATAGCATCACAATATCAAAGAACCAGCTTTTTGTTTTATATATTTCCTATTGTTTTCCTGCTTCCAATATCATTGGTTTCTGGTATGATTGTTTTTACACTCATATATGTTTGCTTTAGATTTATTTAACTCTTTATTTCTAGATTTTTGAGACAGTAACTTAGATTATTGATTTGAGACATACTCAGGTTTCTAATGTAAGCAGTTTTGTAGTGTTTTTATGGTGATTGCTCGAGGTATTATAGTACACCTATGTGACTTATTAAAACCTACCGGGAGCAAGATTTTAGCACTGAGCAAAGCAGAAGAATCTTACTTCCATTAAGGTCTATTCACTTTCTCCGTTTAAAATACCATAGTCTTGAGTATCAGATGGTCTCTTTTCTTTCGTTATCAAATGTAATTTATGAAATTCATAACAAAATGAATACTCTTTTTGTACCCCCATTTCTGCTATTTCTTTTGTGTTTCTTGTTCTGGTCTGCTGCTTGAAGATTGCTTCTTTTATTATTTGCTTTCCATTAGAAGACATTTTTATGAATGATATTTGAAGATAAGTATGTTGGTAACAAATTATTTTTATTTCATTTGATAATGTCTTTATTTCCACTTGATGCTTGAACAATAATTTGCCAGATATGAAATTTGTGATTGATAGTAAATTTCTTTCAGCACTTTAAAATTGTGCCTTTTCCTTTTGCCCTCAATTATTTCAGAAAAAAAATCCAGTGTCATTTGACAGTGTTCCCCTGTAGTTTCCATGTCATTTCCTTCTGTCTGCGTCCAAGGCATTTTCTTTACTTTTAGTTTTGAGTAATTTAATTACAGTGTGTCTTGGTATAAAGTTGTTTGGGTTTATTCTATTTTAGATTCACTCAAATTCTTAATTAGGTAGGTTTATGTCTTTCATCAAACGAGTAGTTTTCAAGCATCATTTTTTTTTAATTATCTTTGAGCTCCACCCTCTTACTTTTGTAGACGTTGATTATATGAATGTTAGATCATCTGGTATTGTCCCATGTGACTCTGAGCCTCTGTTAATATCTTAAATCTATTTCCACTGTTCAAATTGAGTTAATTTTACTGATTTGTCCACAAGTTCACTTATTCTACCATCTATCTTCTCTAGTCTACCAGTTAATTTAAGTTTTATCTTATTCTAATTGACACCTAATTGTATATATTTATGGGGTATGATGTGGTGAAAAAAACCATTAAGATAATGAATTAAAAAACACACAGGTTGGGAGAAAACATTAGCAAATCATACATCAGACAAGGAGCTAATATCCAAAGTAGATAGAGACTCAAACAACTCAATAATGAGAAGAAAAAAAAAACTCTATTAAAGAATGAGCAAAAGACCCGAATAGACATTTCTCAAAAGAAGACATAAGTGGCCAACAGATGTATGAAAAATTGCTAAACATCAGTAATTATCAGATAAATGCAAATTAAAACTGTTACAAAATATTACCTCACACCCGTCAGATTTGTTGTCAAAAAAAAAAATTCACCAAGTTTTTTTTCTTTAACTTACTGTATTATGCTTCTATAATTTTAATTTGGTTATTTTTTATATTTATATAAAAAGTATTTATATTTATTGTTGTTTAATAAGGCACCTTGAAGATCGCTGATTTAAAATTCTTGTCAGATATTTCCCAGATCTAATTTATTTTAGTGTTGGCATCAGTTCCATTTATTTTCTTGCTTCTTCATTTAACACGTGATTCTTTTGTTGTGTCCTGGACATTTTGTCTACCATGTTGGGAGACTATGGCCCATTTAAATATTTTATTTTAGCAGGAATTCACTCTGTCTAAATTTCATATGCATGTACCAGAATACTTTTATCGACAGTGATTTAATTGATGATTTGACTTTCAGAGTCATTGTGGTGTTATTTGAGGCTACATGGCTTATATGGTGCTCCTATGGCTGCTACTGGTTACTGCTCGTACTGACTAAGGGTACAGAAGGGATTTCCCTAGGCTGAGTTACTGGATGTCTCTCTAGGGGTTAGAGAGTCACAGGCAAACATGCAATGATAAAGAATCTTTACTTGACAAGTACTTCTTGTGACAGAGTATCTTCTGAATATGAGAAATGAAAATAGCTTTTCAACCAGGGCATTTGTTGTGCATGCATTCATATGGGCAGAGAAGGGAATGCTCAGGCACACTGGGATAAAGAGGCTTAGAGCATCCCTGGATGAACCATTATTTTGACTGGGTTACTGGTGGACCCTGGCCATTCAGTGCCTCCCATTGAGGGAAGGTAAAAGAATATGAGGATTGTGGGTACCAAAAGGCTTTCTGAAACAGGTAGCATATTGTGATCAGATATCCCTTGCCAGTTCTGCCTGCTCATTTCAGTATCTCTCATGAGTGAGGGGACTGTCGGGATCAACGTGGAAGAACACGTTCCCTGGCCTCCTCTTGTAACCAGAGCTCAAAAATAATTCCTCTTTGTCAGGCTTTCCTGACATCAGAGGTCTCTCTTTTATTCTAGGAGAGGAATAAGACTACCTGTTATGGCAACTGCTGCTGTTAGAAATCAGGAAATGCTGGGCTTGGGACACTTCTTTCTGTTAAGTGGGAGGATATAAGGAACCCTGCAGTTTGCCACCTTCTTATTATTATTCAGAGCTCTCCTCCTAGATGTTTCTAGATGTATCATGTGTTATTTTTATAGTTGTGCTTAGATGGATTGGAGAGAAGCATATCTCTGCAAATTATTTTACTTTAGAACAATTTTCCATTTACAGAATGATTATGAATGTAGTACAGAAAGCTCCTGTGTACCTCACACCCACTTTCATCTATTATTAACATAGTATATAGTATGGTGCGTTTGTCACAACTAATGAGTCAATACTGATAAACTATTATTACTAATTAGAATCTATATTTTATTTGTATTTCCTCATACATTTTCTCCTTTGCCCTTTCTGGTTCCAAGATCCTATCTAGGATGCTACATTACATCTAGCAGTTATGCGTGTCTCTTTAGGTTCTTTTGGTTGTGGCAATGTTTCAGACTTTTCTTTTTAATTTTTATGGCCTTCATCATTGTGAGGATAGGCAGGTACTACGTAGCATGTCCCTTAATTCAAGACTGTCTGATGTTTTCCTCATGATTTGACTGAAGCAATATCTTTTTGCTACCATGGTGCTAAAGCACTATTGTCATCATGTCATATTCATATACTATTTATATGAGAGGGGGGCAGAGAAGTGCTGGGTAAAGAAGGGTGGCATCCCTTTCGAGGGCTCCACCTCGGACCTGTGCCCACAGACCTAAGTGAGAAGAGGCACTTTTGTTTTTGCACCCAAATGCTGCATTTTCCTCAACCACTTTGGTCCACACCACCCCCATCCTGTGCTCATAAAAAACCAAGACCTTAGCAGGCAGACACAAGCAACTGGACAGCTAGAGGAGCAGAGGAACATACCAGCAGACAACAGCAGACCAGTGATGGTGGGAAAACACAGACACCAAGGGGCATTTCCCTGGGGGCAATCACAGAATAGTCTGGCCTCTGGACACCCCAATTCCAGGAGAAGACCACCTTCCCACTCCATCCCCCTTCCAGCTTACCATACACCTCACTGAGAGTCACCTCCACCACTCAATAAAACAATAAAACCTTGCACTCATCCTCCAAGCCCACCTGTGTTCCAATGTTTCTGGTACGCTGGGCAAGAACTTGGGATACATAAAGCCCTCTGCCCTTGCAATCAGGCAGAGGATCCAACTGAGCTGACTAACACAAGCCATCTGAAAATAGCAAAGCTGAAAGAGCACACTGTAACACACACCCACTTGGGCTTTGGGGGTCATAAACACTCACCCTAGACACTGCCGTGGATTTGGAACCCAAAAGCTCTCCCCACAACCTCTGCACCCGCCTGTCTGAATGCTCCCCCTAGAGATTTGAGCAGCCTTGTCACTGAAGAAGTGAGCAACATCTCTGTCACATGCCCAGGGAAGGCGATAAGGGAACTCTCTTGTTTCATTATCAATATGACTCGTCACATTTAATATTAACCTGAATCTCCTGGATTGTGTTAGTGTTTTTAAGTCTCTTCACTGTAAAGTTAATTTTTTTCTCTCTCTCTATGTTCATTCTGTATTCTTTAGAAGAAAGTTGCTATGCATGAAATATCTACCTAAATTATTGGAAATTCTACTTGGAATATATGTCTGTTCTTCTTCCCAAAATATTTATTTATTTAATCACTGGTTTATGTCACTATGGACTGATGAATACCTATTTTATACTTTCGGTTATAACCAAATAAAACCTTATTTATTTTGTTGCTGAAATCTTCCAACTTTATCCATTTAGAGCTTTTTCAGTTGTCACCTGTATCTTTTAAACATACCCTTTATGAATTATGTCTGTGTGTATTGTGTATTTGTGTAAGGTATAAGATTCGTGGGCATATTTTTTATTTTTCTTTCATATGGGTGTATGGTTCTTCCAGCCCCAATTGTTTAAAAAAACTATCCTTACTCCATTTAATTGCCTTTGGTTTTGATCAAAGATCAATTGACTATGTTTTTGTGGGTCCAGATGTGGGATGCCTATTCTTTTTAATTGATCTTTTTTCCTATGCTTTTTTCAATACAGGGTAGCCTTAGAGTAGGTCTTGAAATTGGTAGTATGAGTCTTCCAACTTAGTTCTTCTTCAATATTGTGTTTATATAAACTTTGGAATTACAGTGTCAATATTTACAAACTAGTTTGCTGTGATTTTTATTAGGATTCTTATATGATTTGGCTCTGTCCCCACCCAAATCTCATGTTGAATTGTAATCCCCATGTGTCAGGAGAGGAACCTGATGGGAGGTGATTGCATCATGGGGACAGATTTCTTTTATGCTGTTCTTGTGATAATGAGTGAGTGTTCGTGAGAACTGATGGTTTAAAAGTGTGGCACTTCCCTCCTTGCTCTCATTCTGTCTGCTGCTCCTCAATGGTAAGATATGCTTGATTTTTCTTTGTCTTCTGCCATCATTGTAAGTTTCCTGAGGCCTCCTAGTCATGCTTCCTGTTAAGTCTGTGTAACTATGAGTCAATTAAACTTCTCTTCATAAATTACCTAGTCCCGGGTAGTTTATAGCGGTGTGACAACAGAGGAATACAGATTGTGTAGGGCAAGTTGGAATTAATTTATATTTTAACAATAAGGCATCTTTAAAAAAAAAGCAGTCTGGGCATGTTGGGTCACACCTGTTATCCCAGCACTTTTGGAAGCTGAGGCAGGCAGATCACCTGAGATCAGGAGTTCGAGATGAGCCTGGTCAATGGGGTGAAACCCCGGCTCTACTAAAAATACAAAAATTAGCTGGGCAGGGTGGCACGTGCCTGTAATCCCAGCTACTCAGGAGGCTGAGGCAGGAGAATCATTAAGGATTGATAACAGTGGCAGTTTGGGAGTTTCAGAAAACAAGCACATGTGGTTATCTTTAGCATATTATCTATGTGCAGCTGATGGAACACGGGCCTTACAAGGAGCCTACAAGTCTGGCTACGTCATAGTGCCACGAAGGCGTTTTACATCTTTGAGCACAATGTTTACAGTAACAGAGCCGAGTTCACCTTGCACCGGAACATGAGGCATGAAGAGGCCTTCCTCCTCAGAGGCCTCCTGCCGCCTTCCGCAGTTTGTTTGTTTATATGTTACTCATAATCAATTTATGTAGGCACTCTGTAAGTCCTTTCTCCTTTGCTGCTTTTTCCCAACCAAACCAAACCAAACCAAAAAAAAAACATCAAAGAATCGTGGTAAAATTACAAAATGTAATTGGAATATCTGAAAGAGAAGAAAAGATCAGAAGAAATATTTGAAATAAAAATGACTGGAGGACTTTCTAAATTAATAACAGACATGTACATACTGAATCAGGAAGCCGAAGAACAACTATCAGAATACATACCAGTATTAATCTGTTGGGACTCTCATAACAAAATACCACAGATTGAGCCTGGTAGCAGGACCTCTCTTCATAAACCACAGACTATGAGAGCCCTAGTTGTATAATCTGTGTTGTGGGCCTTTCCCAAAAAAACTGTGTAGATGAGGCTGCGTAAAGCCTTGTGGGGGCCTAACTTTTCTAGGGAAAAGATGCAGTGGCATAACCTTTTCCTGAATGTGTCCTGAAAGCAGGACCTTCTCCTGAGTGACATTGAGTCAAAGAAGAATACTATTGAACCGTTAGAGGTAATGTTGTTTGCCTTGTTGGGTTTTAGACTTGCTTGGGACCTGTCACGCTTTTTCACTTATTTGTTCCTAGTGGAATAGAAATGTTTGTCTTGTGTCTGTGTCATCATTGTATTTCAGATGCATATAATATGTTTAATTTCATAGACTCACAGTTGGAAGGAAATTTATCTCATGTTAAGTCTCACTCATATCTGATTTAGATAATATTTAGATAAGACTTTGGACTTTAGACTTTTAAGTTTATGCTGGACTGATAAAATACTAGGTAAAATCAGTAAAGATAAAGATGACCTCAATAGCACTTTCAACTACCCTGACCTATTTCACATTTATAGGACACTTCCTACTAATAGCAGAATATATATTTTTCTCAAAGCAATGATAACCAAGCAGTACACATTCAGTACCATTAAAACAACTTAGCTAATTTAAAATAATATAATTAATACACAACATGCCCTAGACAACAACAGAATTAAAGTAAAAGTCAATATTATAAATATAATGGGAAAATCTCAAAGTATTTCTAAATTTTTAAAACACTTCTAAATGGTATATAAGTCAATGAGGAGGTCCGAAAAACAATACAGAAAGATTTTGAACTGAAATAAAGTGAAAATACAACATAGCATTTTTTTGATGTACCTAAAGTGGTATTTAGAGGAATATTTACAGACATAAATGCTTAAAGTACAAATCAAAAAATTAATTAAACTAGTAACAAGATTTCATCTTTAAAATAAATGACAAATTAAAACAAAAGAAAGCATGATCAAGTAATTAATAATAATTATAAAGGTATAAAATAGAAATCAATGAAATTAAAACAAAAAACACAGGTGTCATATATCAAACAAACAAAAAAATCTGTCTCTGTAAATATTATTAAAATTAGTCATGTCCAAACTATACTAAAAAATAATCGACAACATTAAAATTACCAATATCAGAAAATAAAGAGAAAACATGGTGCTTGTCCTCACCAACACTGAAAAAATACAACTTTCAAATAACGTTATGCCCATAAATTTGACAACTATAGGGGACATAAAGTGGCTCCAAAATATACACTACCTATCAAAACTCATTTTAAGAATAACAACTCTAAATAGCCCCATATCTTTTAAATAATTAGAGCTTGTATTTAACACCTTGAAACAAAGAAGAAACAAAACTGTAGATCCTGAAGGTTTCACTAGATGATATCTGCAAATCCTTAAGGAAGAATTAAATTCCACATACCTTTTTCAGAAACTAGTAAAGAAATACTTCCCAACTCATTATGAGCCCAGAATTACACTGATAATTAAACCACAAATGAATACAATATTATGATAAAGAAAACGGTAAATATACTCATGAACATAGGAGAATCTCAACAAAATATTAGCATATTGAATGCAGCAATATATAAAACGTTGAATGCATAATGACACAGTAAGATTCAGCCAAATAATAAGACTTTCAGTATTTTAAAAATCAGCCTATGGTAATAGTCTAAAGAAGAAAAAGAGTTGTATGGACATCTCAATAAATAAAGGCAAATCATTACACAAAATTGAATATCCAACCATGATTTAAATTCTCAATAGTTTAAGGAAAAAGAGAAATTAAACCTAAAAATGATTACCTGTAGAAAGTCAATAGTTAGCGATTATTATCTAGTAGTCAATATCTGGTTATTTTTTGCTGATGGTTAGCCAGTAGTTACCTACGCATCACAATTACTGGTGAGAGACTGAATGCTTTTTCCTTAAAATTGGAAACATCTCAATTACAGATTTCAAGTCTAAATACTCCTATTTAGAATAATATTTTAAGTTCTAGCTACTGCAACAAAACAAGAAAAGGAAATAAAAGACATACTGTTCAGAAAAGAATAAGAAAAACAAAAAATGTCTCTATTCATCAACAACATAATTGCTATAGTCATTTTTTGTAAACTACAAAAACCACTCTTGGAACTAAGAAGTCACTGTGGAAAATTTGCAGGATACGAGGTCAGTGTACAAAAGTCAGTCATATTGCTATATGCTGATAGTAAACAATTGAAATTTGAATTTTAAGTATCTTAAAAAAGTTGAAACTCTATTTTATTTAATATACAAAAATTAACTCAAAATGGATCAAATCCTCAAATGTAGGCACTAAGCTATGAAATCCTTAGATCACATACGTGTAAATTTTGATGACATTGAGGTAGGCAATGACACCAAAAGCACATGAACAATAACAAAAAATTTATAAATTAAACTTAATAAAATGAAAAGATTTATGCTGCCAAGGATACAGTCAGGAAATAAAAAGACAACCCAGAGGATAGAAAAAATATTTAAAGTTATATTTCTCATAAAGGACATATGTCAATAATATATAAACAGCTGCAACTTAATAAAGAAGCAGGTAGCACAATTCAAAATGATTAAAGAATCTGATTACACATTTCATCAAATGGGGTTCAAAAATGGCCAATAAGCGCATGAGAAGATGTTTGGCATTATTAGTCATCATATAATTGCAAATCTAAACCACAGTGAGATAGCACTTCATACCCACTAGGATAATTACAATAAAAAAAAGTGTGGATGTGGAAAAAGTGAAACCATCATATATTGCTAGTGGAAAACTGCTTGGCAAATTCTCAGGATGTTAATTAAGCATGGCATTTGCATATGACCCAGTAATTGTACTCCCAGACACATACTGAAGAGAAATGAAAATATATGTTCATGCAAAAATTTCTAGGCAAGTGGTTTTAGAAGCATTAAGTATAATTGCCAAAATGTGGACACAACTCATTATAAATCAACTGAAACACGTTTAAACAGAATGTTATATATTCACATAATGAAATATTATTCAGCCATAGAAAGAAATAAAGGTGGAAAATGAACAACAATTGTATACACAATATTTTGTTTCACATTCTTTTAGAAATATTGAAAGTATATATGACAATCTATAACCACTTATTATAGCCCATTGATAGGAACATGCTATTTTATTCACTGTAATTTTTAGTAAATTTGGAATGCTAACATTAACCAGGTTAATTGCAGCAACACAGACACACAAATCAGAGAACATATGCATTTGCTATACTTTCAGCTAGTATTTGAAAGTAACGTTGAAAAGAATTAATTGAAATTATGGAAGCCAAAAATAAGGAAGAGTTATACATTTGGAAAGAATTAATTTGGATAAATTAATTCTAGGGATATAAAATATGCAGCTATAATTTGAGTAACAGAAAATAAGGACCCAAACATTTGTCTAGGTGGTTATATGCCAGAACCACTAACTAGGAAATACTGATTTGTGTTTCTGTGTTGGCTGCAATTAACCTGGTTAATGTCAAATACTGAAACAATTTATAATCAATTTCAAGAACAAAACACAATATTTAGCATCAATTATAATAGCAAAATTAATAATATTGATAAAAATACTACCACTAAAGTTTGCATATATTGCATCAACACACAAATGTGAGTGCTCACCAGGTGCCAGACATTGTGCTGTATGTGCAGATGCTCATCTAATTTAAATTACAGTTATAATTATCCTATTGTTTCAGTGTTGTTTTTTCTCATTTTAAAATTGAGGAAGTGGGGTCGTATTTTAAGCCTTACTTGGAATAGGTTGATTTAGGAATTTTCGAGTTTATAATAGTGGGAAACCAATACACATCCAGTAGAAACTATATTTTGAATTTTGATCTTTTCCCAGGCTAGCAATATGTAGCATCATACTCTGTTGTGATACTGGACAGGGGCTGAGAGTGACAGTTCCCAGACAGCCATGTGATCATGAGGGTAAATAACCAGTACACTACAGCATACTCTGTTGCCAGTGGTTTTGGATATTGTGTTTTGTGCTTTTGCGTCGCATCATGTGTACAAAATGGCCATCTGTGTCTCATGCTTTTTCTGGTGAGAAGAAGAAGGCAATTAATCTTGAGGTGAAACAAGATAATAGTTTAGCACAAAGGTGGCAAGCCAGTAATGTCCAGTGCACATGAGTCAGGACTTCTGCAATCCACAATTCTGATTATCTTATCTTTTAAATGCATTTTGACTTACAATATTTTAATTTGGGGGGTTTATTGGGATGTAACCCCATCATAATTTGAAAAACCTCTGTAATTGAAAACATTAGAATTTAACCTTAGATATGTCTAATTTAGAGCTAGATTGCTTTACCACAAGAATGTATTAACATCAATGAAAATATTTTCCTTTGATTTTTAACTTTGTTAGAAATAAATAAATCAAAGTTATCTCTGTACATAGCAAGAACTTTCCATGTATAACAATGTGCCTTGATTAGTTTGATCACGTGCTCAAGAAAATGGCAAATATGTCAGTTAAATAATACTTCTTACAAAACTTTTGACAATTTTTTTTTTTTTTGAGACGGAGTTTCGCTCTTGTTACCCAGGCTGGAATGCAATGGCGCAATCTCGGCTCACCGCAACCACCGCCTCCTGGGTTCAGGCAATTCTCCCGCCTCAGCCTCCCAAGTAGCTGGGACTACAGGCACACGCCACCATGCCCAGCTAATTTTTGTATTTTTAGTAGAGACGGGGTTTCACCAGGCCCAACTTTTGACAATTTAATGATCACTTGTAACTTGTCCACCTCAATGTGTTTTATGCATATCTACATGATGCACAGCTTAACTGTTGAATTTAGTTATTTTTTAATAAAATACTTAGTTTCATTAAGAAGGAAATATTTCAAGTTGCTCATTGCTGTTCAGAAATGTTAGTCTATCACTAGTATAAATATTCTATACATATGGCCTACAACAGTTTAGATAATCATTCAGTACAAATTAATTGAAATGATTTGGGGGATTTTATTATTAGTCACTGATAGAATTAAATAAACAACTTATTTCTCAAAACCAATCTGAGTGCTCTCTGGAAGTAGTGACAGTCATGCATTAAGTGGTTTCAATTTCCTTTCACAATTATTCAGAAAAAAAAAACACTTACACAATAGCCTAAAAAACTAAAACTAAAAAAGGAAAACAAATTGGGAAGATCTGTCTATATTAATTCTGTGACTCTCAAATTTTATGAAGCCACAGAATAGATTCACTTGAAAAATGTATTTCTGAGCTGCTTTTAGACTTTAAGTAAAAATATCTCAATATTAGTATATGGGATGCATTGAAAATTTCAGAAAAATTACAATGAGTAAGTGAGAAGGAAGTCAACAGTGGCTTTAAATACATAAGAAATATAATTGCAACAGATTACTTTAGAAAATATTTTATTTCAGCTTAAACACTTATATGAAAACTCTGCAAAACAGACCAAAAAGAGGAAGCTACATAGATTACTGAGACAAATATCCTGTATGTTTTTATATGTGCTCTGTGGAGGATCCTTATTGCCTGTCACTGCTTGACTGAGACTGCTGGAAATAAATTAAATACAAAACCTCATCCTTTGAGCATGTGAATTACAATACAAGTTGAATTCAAAGCCTCACAGCATGTCTACTGTTAAAGTAAAGTGAAGGCTTTGATTAGGAGAGAATGGGACATTGAATGGTAGAATGGTAGAGTGTGAAAAGACTCTGATATAGCTGAGGATATGAGCCCCTCAATTTTGATGAGTCTTCTTTGCCAATGGAAGAGACTTCTGCCACCGCTGGAAGCAGCCACCTCAGTCTCGGTAGTAGTGGTTTCCTCACCCCAAGATGTAGTGGCCTTTACACCCCCTTTCTGAGGGATTTAATCCTGCATTGTCTGAGGAAATTATAATGAACTGTCTGGACTCAGTTGCCATGGAACACAATGTTGATTCTTCTCAGAACTCATCCCACCACCCTCACTTGCTTCTAGATTTATAACCAGACTCCAATCCCAGCAGGCCCTGAAATGTAAGGCACAAAGTGTGACCCTTGAGGAAGTACACTACACTGCAGAAAACTTACTTGAATTTTCCAATTTATATAGACATAAATACAGGGGAAATGTGTGGAAATGGATATTAAAGGTGTGGGATAATGGAGGAAGAAATACAAAGTTTGAACAGACCAGATTTATTGATACGGGCTCATTAAGCAGAGATTCCACATTAAATGCTGTAGATCACAGAGTTATAAAGTGCTTTCACAGTTTATTTGGTTGGTTGGCTGAAGCATGAACCAAAAGATAGCCTACAGTGAATGAATTGGAATTTCCAACCTGCCTAAATTAAATGTAGATAAAGGGGTTGAAAAGCTTAGGCATATTGCAAACTAGACCTTTATTCATAAAATCAAGACTTAGTTAACATCACTGAGAGTTTCCAGTAGACATATCTTTCACCACTACTGTAAGAAATAGCTTTGTAAGAGGAGCCTTGAAATCTTTGAGCAGCTCTGTGTTCAATTTTCTCTGTAAGACAGACCTCATAGTGGGGACTGCAGTCACCAAATCAGGAAAACTAAATGCGATGACAGTAATTAGATCTCTGGGTGGCAGGGATCACATGACAACACTCAGCTGCTAAAGACAGTGGGAGTATGTTTCTCATAATGGATAGCAGAGTCAAAGTAGCAGTCAAAAGAGTCTGACTCATAGACCTATAGTGTTGGCTAGTTGATCATGGTGTTGCCAAAAGTGAAATAGACAGGAAGTCTGCTACATTCTTATTTAATCTGCATGAGCAGAAAATACTAGTCAAGTGAAAGAACGTCTAACTTGAATCATAAAAACAGAGTCAAACTCTTTAATTAATCTCCAGACTTGATCCAATTCACAGACTCAGAACCCCTTGAATAAAAGGAAGACTCTGACTTCTCCAGGAAGAACTCCCATACACTGCCAAAAATTTATACTGTTCATCTTCTCCCCGGCATTTTCTAAAGGATCCTAAAGACTTTTACCAGAGTGCTATGGTTTGAATTCATCCCCTCTAAAAATCAGGTTTGGCCAATTATTGAGAAGTGAGACCTTTAAGAGATCACTGGGCCATGAAGGCTGCTCCTTTTCTCATTAAAGACATTAAGGTCCATTTAAAAGAGGCTTCACAAAGCATTTGGCTAGTGTGCTATTCTGCCTTCTGCTATGTGAATTCATAGCAAGAAGCTCCTCAATAGATCAAATGCTGGTGCCTTGATTTTGAATTTCCCAGCCTTCAGAACCACAAGAAAAAGTTTCTGATTTTTATGAATTACCTAGTCTCAGGTACAACATTGTAGCAGAACAAAATTTAGCGAGAAAGAGATTGGTATTAGAAAAGTAGGGTGCTCCTATAACAAATACCTCATTTATGCTGATGTGATTATTATGAATTGTATGCCTGTATCAAACTATCTTATGCACCCCTTAAATGTATACACCTACTATGAGATCTCTATTCCCTAAAGCATTTATTCTTAAATTGTTAACCATTTAATTATACTCCCTATGCTATTTTAATATGTACAATTAGGTTATTATTGACTATAGCCACCCTATTGTGCTATCAAATAGTAAGTCTTACTCATTCTTTCTATTTTTTAATGGGTACAGATTTATTTCTTAATGTTTGAACTCATTTAAAAAAGAATTTAAAATCATGAAATAATTATTTAACAATTTGAAATTAAGTTTAATCCCCTGTTGAAGCTTATGATATTAATTTAATAAGATGTATATATTAATGTCTCATATAATTTTATTATTAAATGAACAAAAAATATCAAATCTTATTTAAAGCCAGTATAATTTTTCTCTGAAGAAAGCATTTATTTAGAAATATGAAAATAATAAAATTGTACAAATGTTCAAGAATGCATTTATTGTCTTAGTTTAGGCTGCTATAATAAAGCACCGCAGATTAGGCAGTTTATAAACAACAAAAATTCACTTCTTACAGATCTAGGGGCTAGCAAGTTCAAGATCAAGTTACCAGTAGATTAAATGTTCAGTGAAGACCAGTTTCCTAGTTCAGGGACAGGACCTTTTAGCTGTTCCTCAGATGGTAACAAGGCTAACTAGCCATCTGGGGATTCTTTTATAAGGACATTAGACCCATTTTTGAGGGCTCCATCCTCATCTGATCTTTTTCTGAAGGCTCTGTCTCTTAATATCATCACCTAAGGGGGTGAATAGTGACATGTGAATTTGGTGGAAAATAAACTTTCAAGCCAAAGTAAAATACATTATAAGCAATTACTAATTTATAGATAATTTCAGAGAAAATATAAGTAAGCATAATTTGAATTATATATTCAAATTTTGGTTGATGTGCTTGTACTCCATAAATCTGCAGTTTTAGTTATCCTTTGCTGGTTGATTTTCCTCATGCTTTTATTAGTGCATTAAGTTCATTTTTGAGCTTTTATTCTTTTTTTATTTATGTTTATTATCATTATTATTTTATTTTATTTTAAGTTCCAGGATACAAGTGTAGAATGGATAGGTTTGTTACATAAGTATATTTGTTCTGTGGTGGTTTGCTGCACCTATCAACCTATCATCTAGGTTTTAAGCCCCCACATACATTTGCTATTTATCCTAATGCTCTCCCCCCTTCAGCCCCATCCGCTGACTGGCCCTGGCGTGTGTTTTTCCCCTCCCTGTGTCCATATGTTTTCATTGTTCAACTCCCACTATGAGTAAAAACATGTGGTGTTTGGTTTTCTGTTGCTGTGTTAGTTTGCTGAGGATGATGGCTTCCAGCTACATCCATGTCCCTGCAAAGGACATGATCTCACTCTTTTTTATGGCTGCATAGTGTTCCATAGTGTATATGCACCACATTTTCTTTATTCAGCCTATCATTGAGTGGCATTTAGGTTGGTTCCATGTCTTTGCTATTGTAAATAGTGCTGCAATAAACATAACATAGGCATGTGTCTTTATAGTAGAATGATTTGTATCCCTTTGGGTATATACCCAGTAATGGGATTGGTGGGTCAAAATTGACAAATGGGATCTAATTAAACTGAAGAGCTTCTGCACAGCAAAAAAAACAAGCATCGGAGTAAACAGGCAATCTACAGAATGGGAGAAAATGTTCACAATCTCCTCATCTGACAGAGGTCTAATATTCAGAATCTACAAGAAATTTAAACAAATTTACATGGAAAAACACCAAACAACCTCATCAAAAACTATGCAAAGGATATGAACAGACACTTCTCAAAAGAAGACATTTATGCAGACAACAAATATATGCAAATGAGCTCAAAATCACTGATCATTAGAGAAATGCAAATCAAAACCACAATGAAATACTATCTCATGCCAATCAGAAAGGCAAGTATTTAAAAGTCAAGAAACAATAAATGCTAGTGAGGCTGTGGAGAAATAAGAACACTTTTATACTGTTAGTGGGAATGTAAATGTTCAGCCATTGTGGAAGACAGTGTGGTGATTCCTCAAGGATCTGGGCTTTTATTTTTTACCTACAGAAACTCAAATTGTCACATAATTGAATGAAAACCAAATCTATATGTTTTTCTTTAATCTTCCTTCCCTGAATTAAAGTTTTTTTAAAAAAAGTTTAAGTTTTATAGTTACATAGTATGTGTATATATTTATGGAGTACAGCAGATGTTTTGATACAGGTATGCAGTATGTAATCATCACACCATGGAAAATGGGCTATCTATTCCCTCAAACACTTATTATTTTAGTTATAAACAATCAAATTACACTCATTACTTTCTTTTAAAATACACAACTAAGTTATTATTGACTATAGTCACCCTATTATGCTATCAAATAGTAGCTCTTATTTATTCTTTGTAACTTTTTTTTTGTACCTGTTAACCAACTCCACCCCCCACAGTCCACCACTACACTTCCCAGCCACTGGTAACCATATTTCTACTATCTTCATGAGTTCAAATGTTTTGATTTTTAGATCCCACAATTAAATGAAAGGATGTGATATTTGTCTTTGTGTATCTGACTTATTTTACATAGCATAATAATTTCCATTTCCATCCATGTTGTTGTAAATGACAGAATTTTTTTTTTTTTTTTTTTTTTTGAGACAGAGTTTCACTCTTGTTACCCAGGCTGGAGTGCAATGGCGTGATCTCGGCTCACTGCAACCTCTGCCTCTCCTGGGTTCAAGCAATTCTCCTGCCTCAGCCTCCCGAGTAGCTGGGATTACAGGCACGCACCACCATGCCCAGCTAATTTTTGTATTTTTAGTAGAGATGGGGTTTCACCTTGTTGACCAGGATGGTCTCGATCTCTTGACCTCGTGATCCACCTGCCTCGGCCTCCCAAAGTGCTAGGATTACAGGCGTGAAGAATCTCATTTTTTTTAAATGACCGAATAGTACACTATTTTGTATAAGTACCACATTTTCTTTATCCATTCAACTGTTTATGAAGACTTAGGTTCCTTCCAAATCTTAGCTATTGTATGTTGCAACAAATATAAAAGTGCACATATCTCTTCAATATACTGTTTTCTTTTTGATAATATATTGTTTTCTTTTGATAATATATCCAGCAGTGAGATTGCTAGATCTTATGATAACTCCATTTATAGCCTTTTGAGAAACCTTCAAACTGTTCTCCATAGTGGTTGTACTAAATTACATTCCCACCAAAAGTGTAGGAGGATGCCCTTTTCTCCACATTCTCACTAGCATTTATTATTGTCTGTCTTTTGAATATAAACCATTTAAATTCCGGTGAGATGATATTTCATTGTACTTTTGATTTGCATTTCTCTGATGATCAATAATGTTAAGAACATTTTTACATGCATGTTTGCCATTTTTATGTCTTCTCTTGAGCAATGTCTATTCAGGTGTTTTACCCATTTTTAAAGGAGATTATTAGATTTATTCTGTTAAATTATCTCTTGCCAGGAGGTAATATAGTTTGGATTTCTGTCCCTGACCAAATCTCATGTTGAATGGTAATTCCTGATGTTGGAGGAGGGGCCTGGTGAGAGGTTATTGAATCATGGGGGCACAATTCCCCCTTGCTGTTCTTGTGAGAGTGAGTTCTCATAAGACCTGTTTCCTAAAAAGTCTGTGGCACCTTCCCTCTCTCTCTTTTCCTTTTTCTCTGGCCATATAAGACGTGCCTGCTTCCTTTCACCTTCTGTCATGATAGAAAGTTTCTTGAGACCTCTACAGCCATGCTACCTGTACATCCTTCAGAATTGTGAGCCAATTTAATCTTTTCTGAGGAAATTACCTAGTCTCAGGTAGTTATTTATAGCAATGTTTAAACAGACTAATACAGAAAATTAGTACTGGGAAATGGAGCATTGCTATAAACATACCTGAAAATGTGGAATCAGCTTTAAAACTGGATAATGGACAGAGGCTGGAACAGTTTGAAGAGCTCAGAAGACAGGGAGATAAGGAAAAGTTTGGAAATTCCTGGAGACTTGTTAAATTATTGTGACCAAAATGCTCATAGTGATATGGACAATTAAGTCCAGGCTGAAGTGGTCTCAGATGGAGATGAGGACCTTGTTGGAAATTTGAACAAAGGTCACTTTTGCTATGCATTAACAAATATAGGCATTTTGCCCCCACCCTAGAGATCTGTGGCACTTTGAGCTTGAGAATGCTGATTTAGGGTATCTGGTGGAAGAAATTTCTAAGCAGCAAAGTGTTCAAGATCTGGCCTGGCTGCTTCTAGCAACCTTTGTTCATATTTATGAGAAAAAAAGATAACATCTCACACCAGTTAGATTGACTATTATTAAAAAATCTGGAGACAACAGATGCTAGAGAGGATGTGGAGAAATAGGAACACTTTTACACTCTTGGTGGGAGTGTAAGTTAGTTCAACCATTGTGGAAGACAGTGTGGCAAGTCCTTAAGGACCTAGAAATAGAAATTCCATTTGACCCAGCAATCCCATTACTGAGTATATACCCAAAGGATTATAAATTGTTCTATTATAAAGACACATGCACATGTATGTTCATTGCAGCACTGTTTACAATAGCAAAGACCTGGAATCAACCCAAATGTCCATCATCGATAGACTGGAAGAAAACGTGGCACATATACACCATGAAATACTACACAGTCATACAAAACGATGAGTTTGCATCTTTCATAGGAACATTGATGAATCTGGAAACCATCATTCTCAGCAAACTGACACAAGAACAGAAAACCAAACACCATATGTTATCACTCATAGGTGGGTGTTGAAAAATTAGAATATGTGGACACAGGGAGGGGAGCATCACACGCTGCAGTCAGTGGGGGGGGCTGGGGAGGGACAGCAGGGGTGGGGAGGGTGGGGAGGGATAATGAGGGGAGAAATACCAGATATAGGTGATGGGGGGAGGAAGGCAGCAAACCACCTTACCATGTATGTACCTATGCAACAATCCTGCATGATCTGCACATGTACCCCAGAACCTAAAGTGCAATAAAAAAAATTGATGTAAAACTGGAACTTATATTTAAAAGAGAAGCAGGCCATAAAAGTTTAGAAAATTTGCAGCCTTGCCATGTGGGAGAAAAAAAGAAGCACCCATTTTCAGGGGAGAAATTAAAGCCTGATGTAGAAATTTGCATAAGTAAAGAGGAACCTAAGGTTAATAGTCAAGGCAATGAGAAAAATGCTGGGGAGGTATACCAGACAACTTCAAGGCAGCCCCTCCCATCGCAGGCCCAGAGCCTAGGTGAAAATAACTGTTTTCTGGGCCAGGCCTGGGGCCTGACTGCCCTGCACAACCTTGGAAAACTGCTCCCTGCATCTCAGATGCTTCAGTTCCAGCCATGGCTAGAAGGACCCCAGATACATCTGAGGCTGTTGCCCCAGAGGGTGCAAGCCATTAGCCTTTGTGGCTTCCACATGGTGTTAAGCCTATGGGTGCTCAGAGGGCAACAATTGAGACTTGGGAGGCTCCGCCTAGATTTCAGAGCATGTATGCAAAAGCCTGGATATCCAGGCAGAAGTCTGCTGCAGGGGAGTAACCCTCATAAGGAACCTCTACTAGGGCAGTGCTGAGGGAAAATGTGGAGTTGGAGCCCCCACACAGAGCCCCACTGGGGTACTGCTTAGTGGGTCTGTGAGAAGAGGATCACTGTCATTCAGACCCAGAATGGTAGGTCTACTGGCAGCTTGCATTGTGCACCTGGAAAAGCCACAGGCGGCCTGTGAAAGCAGCTGTGGGGGCTGTACCCTGCAGAGCCACAAGGATGGAGCTGCCCAAGACTTCAGGAGCCCATCCCTTGCATCGGTGTGGCCTGGATGTAAGATATAGAGTCAAAGAAGATTATTTTGAAGCTTTAAGATTTAATAATTTCCCTGCTGAGTTTCAGACTGCCATGGGGCCTGTATCCCCTTTGTTTTGGCCAATTTCTCCTCTTTAGAAAGGGAACATTTACCTAATGCCTGTATGTCCCATTGTATCTTGGAAGTAACTAACTTGTTTTTGATTTTACAAGCTGATAGGCAGAAGGACTTGCCTTGTCTCAGATGAGACTTTGGACTATGGACTTTTGAGCTAATGCTAAAATGAGTTCAGACACAGGTACTGTTTAAAAGTGATGATTGTATATTACAATATGAGAAGGTCATGAGATTTCAGGGCACAGGGGAGGAATGATATGGTTTGGATGTGTTGTCCTTGCACAAATCTTACGTTAAATTGTAAATGCTTATGTTGGAGGAGGAGCTTGGTGGAAGGTGATTTGATGATAGTAGATTTTCCCCTTGCTGTTCTCATGTTAATGAGCAAGCTCTCACAAGATCTGTTGTTTTTTAAGTGTGTGGCACCTTCCCCCTCCCTCTCTTCCTCTTTCTCAGGCCATGTATGACGTGCCTGCTTCCCCTGTGCCTTCTGCCACGATTGAAAATTTCTCAAGATCTCCCCAGCCATGCTACCTGTACATCCTGCAGAACTATGAGCCAATTAAGCCTTTTTTCTTTATAAATTACCCAGGCTTAGGTGGTTATTTATTGCAATGTGAGAACAAGCTAATAAAGATGGGTAGTTTGCAAATATTGTCTCACATTCTGTGGATTGTCTCTTCACTCTATTAATAATTTCCTTGACTGTGCAGAAGCTTTTTAACTTGATGTGATCCCATTTGTCCATTTTTGCTTTTGTTGGTTTTGCATGTGGGGTATTAGTCAAGAAATCTTTGCCCAGACCAATGTCCTGGACATTTTTCCTAAAGCTTTCTTTTACAAATTTTATAGTTTGAAATCTTAGATTTAAGTCTTTACTTACTTTGATTTGATTTTTGTGTAAGACAAGAGATAGGGGTCAACTTTTATTCTTCTGTATATGGATATGCAATTTTCCTAGTTCTATTTATTGAAGAGACTGTCTTTTCCCTAGTGTATATTTTTGGCATGGTTGTCAAAAATGAGTTCACTGTAGGTGTGTGGATTTGTTTCTTGTTCCTGAGTTCTCTATTTTGTTCCATTGGCCTATGTGTCTGCTTTTTAAAAAAATTTTTTAAATTTTTTTGCCAGGACAATGCTGTTTTGGGTAATATAGCTCTGTAGTATAATTTGATGTCAGGTAATGTAATTTCTCCAATTTTCTTCTTTTTGCTTAGGGTAGCTGTGGCTATTGTGGTTTTTTTTGTGTGTGTATGGTTCCATATAAATTTTAGAATTCTTTTTGCTATTTTTGTGAAGAACATCATTTGTATTTTGATAAGGATTTCATTGAAGCTATAGATTGCTTTGGGTAGTATGAAGATTTTAACAGTATGGATTACTCCAGTTCATGAGCATGGATTGTCTTTTCAATTTTTGATGTCCTCTTCAATTTGTTTTCTCAGTGCTTTGTAGGTTTCGTTATAGAAATCTTTCACTTCTTTGGTAAGTTAATTTCTAGATATTTAATTTTATTTGTGGTGATTGCAAATAGGATTATTTTTAAATTTCTTTTTCAGATTATTAACTGTTGGCATCTAGAAATGCTACTAATTTTTAATGTAGATTTTGTATCCTGCATCTTCACTGAATTTGTTTATTAGTCCTAATAAATTTTTGTGGCATCTATAGGTTTTTACAAATATATGATTGTATTAGTTGCAAATAAGGATAATTTGACGTCTTTCTTTCCAATTTGAATACCCTTTATTTCTCCCTCTACTTTGATTGCTCTAGCTGAGACTTTCAGTACTATGTTGAATAACAGTGTTTAAAGTGGTTATCCTTGTTGTGTTTCACATCTGTGAGAAAAGGCTTTCAGGTTTTCCCCATTCAATATGATATAATCTGTTGGGCTGTAATATATGGCTCTTACCATATTAAGGGACGTTCCTTCTATGCCCAGTTTTTGAGAGTTTTTATCCTGAAGGGATGTTGAATTTTGTCAAATTTTTTTCAGCATCAACTTAAATGATCAAATGTTTTTTGTTCTTTATTCTGTTGAAATTATGTATCACATTGACAGATTTGGACATGTTGAACCATCTTTGCATCCCAGAGATAAATCCCATTTAGTCTTGATGTTTAATGTTTTTAATGCATTGCTGAATTTGGTTTGCTAGTATTTTATTAAGGATTTTTGCATCAATATTCATAAGAAACATTGGCCTGTAGTTTCTTTTTTGATGTATCTTTTTCTGTTGATGGTATCATAGTGATACTGGCCTCATAGAATAAGTTCGAAAGTATTTCCTCCTCCTCCATTATTTGGAATAATTTGAGTAGGCTTGCTAGTAGTTCTTCAATAAATGTTTGGTACAATTTGAAAGTGAAGCCATTTAGTTCCAAGGATTTTCTTAACTGGAAGACATTTAATTGTGGCTTGATGTCATTACCTGTTCAACAATAATGCCATCAGATTCTGGACATCTTACTGAGAGACTTTTTATTATGATTTTGATCCTGTTACCCATGATTTATCTGTTAAGTTTTGGATTTATTTCTGGTTTAATCTTGGTAAACTGTAAGAAGGAATTTGCCCAATTTTTCGTGATTTTTCAATTTATTGACCTATAGTTGCTCATAGTAGCCACGAATAATCCTTTGAATCTCTACAGCATTAGTTGTAATGTCTCCTTGTTCATTTGTGATTCAATAATTTTGGCCTTCCTTCTTTTTTTCTTATTTAGTCTGGCTAAAGATTTGTCATTTTTGTTTAACTTTCAAAAGAGCAATTTTTTAATCAATCTCTTTTATTGTTTTCTTCATTTAAATTGTATTTATTTCTACTCTGATCTTTATTATTTCTTCTGCTCTTAATTGGATTTTTTTGCTTTTGCTTTTCTAGTTCTTTAAGAGGTACAGTTAGGTTATTTGTACTTTTCTTACTTGTTACTGTAGGCACTAATAGCTATAAAATTCCCTCTTAGTACTGCTTTTGCTATATTTTACAGGTTTTGTTATGTTGTGTTTCCAATATCATTTATTTTAAGAAATTTGTCAATTTTCTTCTTAATTCTTTATTTCTCTACTAGTCATTCAGGAGAATATACTTTTATTTTCAGATATTTGTTTAGTTTTCAAAGTTTCTCTTGTTATTGATTTCTAGTTTTATTCCATTGTGGTCAGAGAAGATGCTTAAAATTCTTTAATGTTTTTGAATATTTTAAGAATTCTTTAATGACCTAACATATGGCCTATTCTTGAGAATGACCCACATGCTGAAGAAAAGAACATGTATTCTGCAGCTCTTGGATGACATGTTCTATACATATATATTACGTCTATTTGGTCTATAGTGCAGATTAAGACCAAAGTCTCTTTGTTGACTTTTTATTTAAAAATGCATCCAATGCTGAAAGTAGAGTGTTGAAATCTCCAAGTATTATTGTTTTGGGTACTATCTCTCTCTTTAGCTCTAGTGATATTGTTTTATATATCTGGGTGCTTTAGTGTTGGGTGCATATATATTTAAAATTGTTATATATTTTTTTCAGAGTTGACCTCTTTATATGGTTTCTGTATTTGTCTCTTCTTATAGTTTTTGGGTTGAAATTGATTTTTTCTGATATAAGTATAGCAACTCCTGCTCTTATTTGATTTCCATTGGTATGGGATATTATTTCACATCTCTTCATTTTCAGTCTGTGTGTGTCTTTATAGATGAAGTATGTTTCTTGTAGTCAAGAGATTGAAAGCTTCTTTTTCATACAGTTAACCACTCTATGTCTTTTGATTGGACAGTTTGGCCCATTTACATTCAATGTTATTGGTAATTAGAGACTTACTTCTGTATATTTATTACCTTTATCTGGCTGTTTTGTGGTCTTCTTTTCTGTTTTTCCTTTTAGTGAAGGTGATTTTTCTGGTGAAATGATTAATTTTTTTCTTTTTATTTTTTGCATATTTACTTTTTGCTTGAGGTTGCCATGAGGCTTGCAAATATTATCTTATAACCCATTATTTCAACCTGATAACAACTTAGCACTGTTTGCATAAAGCAAAAAACACTCAAGTAAAAAGCAAACTAATACTCTATGCCTTAACTTAATCCCTCCACTTTTTAACATTTTGTTGTTTCTATTTGGATCTCATTAGACTGTCTATCTATACCTTTAGTAGTTGTTTAGGCCATTATTTTTTATTTGTTCATTATTCAGTGTTTCCACAGAAGATAAGAGTACTTTACACACCACAGTTACAGTGTTATATTATTGTGAGATTTTCTGTGTACTTACTATTGACAATGAGTTTTTAAAAATTAGATGATTTCGTATTGTTCATTAATCTTATTTTCTTTCTAATTGAAGTATGCCATTTACCATTTCTGTAGGACAGATCTGGTGTCAATAATGTATCTCAGCTTTTGCTTGTTTCAGGAAGTCTTTATTTCTCTTTTATGTTTGAAAGATATTTTTGCCAAATATACTATTCAAAGTAAATTATTTTTACAGCACTTTAAATATGTCATGCCTCTTTCTCCTGACCTGTAAGGTTTCCACAGAAAATTCTGCTGCTAGATGTAGTGGAGCTTCATTATGTGTTATCTGTTTCTCTTCTCTTGTTACTTTTAGGATCCTTTCTTTATACTTGATCTTTGGGAGTTTGATTTATTAAATCGTTTAATGTAGTCTCCTTTGGGATACATCTGTTTGGTGTTCTATAACCTACTCATATTTGGTTGCTGATGTCTTTCTTTAGGTTTTGGAAATTTTCTGTTATTTTCACTTTAAACTAACTTTCTACATGAATTTCTTTCTCTACTTTCTCTTTAAGACCAATAATAATTGGATTTTCCCTTTTGATTCTACTTTCTAGTTCTTGCATGTTGCTTCATTGTGTTTTATTTTGTCTTATTTGATGGTATATATTCAAATAGCCTTTTTTCTAGCTCACTAATTTTTTTATTCTGCTTGGTCAACTCTGCTATTAAAGTATTCCGATGCATTCTTCAATATGCCCTTTGCACTTTTTAGCTCCAGTATTTCTGCTTAATTCTTTTTAATTATTTCAATTTATTTGTTACATTTATCTGATATAATTCTGAATTTCTTGTCTCTGTTATCTGAAATTTCTTTGCGTTTCCTCAACAGAGTTATTTTAAATCCTCTGACCGAAAGGTCACATATCTCTGTTATTCCAGCACTTGTTTCTGGTACCTTATTAACTTCTTTTGGTGAGGTGATGTTTTCATGAATGGTGCTGATGCTAGTAGATGGTTATGGTGTATGGCCTTGAGGAGTTAGGTATTTATTGTAGTCTTTGCTTTCTGGGCTTATTTATAGCTGTCCTTCTTGGGGTGGCTTTTCAGAGTTATTTTAAATCCTCTGACCAAAAGGTCACATATCTCTGTTATTCCACTACTTGTTTCTGGTACCTTATTCACTTCTTTTGGTGAGATGATGTTTTCATGAATGGTGCTGATGCTAGTAGATGGTTATGGTATGTGGCCTTGAGGAGTTAGGTATTGTAGTCTTTCCTTTTTGGGCTTACTTATAGCTGTCCTTCTTGGGGTGGCTTTTCAGATATTTGAAAGGACTTGGATGTTGTGTTCTAATCTGTATCTGCTTTAAGAGGAACCCCAAGCCCAATAATGCTGTGGTTCTTGCAGACTTGTAGAGGAACTTCTTTGATGGTCTTGAACAAGATCGAGGAGAATTCTTTGGATTACCACATAGAGACTTAATTTTTTCTTATTTTCTTCCCTTAAAACTAGAGTACCTCTCAATATTTATATATATATACACACACACACACACATACACTTAGAATATATATATGTGTGTGTGTATGTATATACACATATACACATACATATATACACATATATATGTACATATATACACATACATATATACACATACATATATACACACACATATATACATACATATATGTGTATATATGTGTATATATATATGTGTGTATATGTGCGTGTGTATATGTGCGTGTGTATATATACATATGTGTGTATATATGTGCGTATATGTGCGTGTGTATATATACATATGTGTGTATATATGTGTGTATATATACATACATGTATGTGTGTATATATATACATACACATATATGTGTATATATGTGTATGTATATATATGTGTATCTATGTGTATATATGTATGTATATATATACACACACATATACATATATATACATATATACACACACATATATATGTATGTGTATATACACACACACACACACACACATATATATATTCTAAGTCACCTGGAGCTAGCTATAGAGTAACACAAGCACCTCTGGGGCCATCACCACTAAGAATGTTCCGGGGCAGTACTGAAGCCAGGACAGCATTGGGTCTCCCCCATCGTCTGCTGTAACCACTCTTTGGCAACTGCCTTTGTTTGCTCAAAGCCCTGAGTCTCTACAATTTCCAGAAGACAAAGCCAGCCAGGCCTCTGTTCTTTCTTTCAGGGCAGCATGTTGCCTTTGGCCCTGGGTATGTCTGATGTGCCTTTAGGGAGCCAGGGACTAGAGTCAAAAACCATAGACTGGTGCTGTTTTAATGAGGCAACTTTTGGTGGTCTCTGTATAGCTTCAAGATGGGGGTTAGTCACCAAGATGACCAAGCCATGATTAGAAGCTTAGGACTTTCAGCTCCAACCCCATTCTCTGGGAAGAAAAAAGAGGCTGGTAATTTAATTGATTATATCTAAATAGATAAAGAAGCCCCGGTAAATATCCCTAAACTTTGGATTTCGGAGAGCTCTTGGATTCATGAACACATTCAAGCGCCGAGAGGGTGGTGTACAGGCCCAGGCCTATAATCCCAGCTGCTTAGGAGATTGACGCAGAAGAATAGGTTGAACCCAGGAGGTGGGGGTTGCAGTGAGCCCAGATCATGCCATTGCATTCCAGCCTGGACAACAGAGTGAGACTGTCTCAGAAAAAAAACAAAGGATGGCTCTACCTATTGTTAACCATTTATCAATATTAATTAGCACAATAATTCCACTTCTAAAAATTGTCCTTCAGAAATAAACAGAACTAGAGATAAAAACTTTATTTTTAGAATTTTTTCTTAGGGTTAATTTTAAAAGAAAAATTACGAATAACCTAAAACTCCAAAATTCAAAAATAGTTAAAAAGTGAAACAAACTATGGTATCTATTTAAAAAACAGAAAGTCAGGGCCAGGCGTGGTGGCTCAAGCCTGTAATCCCAGCACTTTGGGAGGCCGAGGCGGGTGGATCACGAGGTCAAGAGATCGAGACCATCCTGGTCAACATGGTGAAACCTCGTCTCTACTAAAAATACAAAAAATCAGCTGGGCATGGTGGCGCATGCCTGTAATCCCAGCTACTCAGGAGGCTGAGGCAGGAGAATTGCCTGAACCCAGGAGGCGGAGGTTGCGGTGAGCCGAGATCGCGCCATTGCACTCCAGCCTGGGTAACAAGAGCGAAACTCCATCTCAAAAAAAAAAAAAAACAGAAAGTCAGACATAATGTATCAGTAAGTAAAAACTGAGAAATTTTTGTGTTGGGCTTTTTTGTTAATTTATTTAAGAGTTGGCTTAGGTATAATGTTTGCTGTACCTGTAGATTCCAGATGCTCCAATATTTTTCTAGTGAGTTTTATTCCTATTTTCTTACATTTACCTAAAAACAACTTATCAAATACAGTCTGCACATTACTGCATTCTCAGCTAAAATCTCCTGTTGATACACTAAGGCTTTATTGATGTACCAGTAAGGTGTGAGGTAAGTAATGCATTTTAAAATGTTCTGATTAATTCTCCAGCTTTTGGTGGTTGTTTCCCCTTGATATATTCTTTACAAGGCTTTTTCTTAGCTATTCCCACACTTAGATGAGACAGGAAGGCTAAAAAGACTGGAATTGAATAAGTGCCCTCACCCTGTGTGTTTTAAGGCTCTAGTAAACTTTTTTCCCCTGGAGTATAGGCATTTGATATGGAAACACAGATAGCTTTTACTTCTACCTTTCAAAGTTGGATGTATTCTATACATTTGTCTTTCATATTACACTAGTTATTTCCACCAGTGCAATGTTGAATAAAAGAAGTAAGGTCAAATATCCTTACCTTTTTTCTGGTCCTAGAAGAGGGAGGAAGCACTCAATTTTTACTATTAAGATGTCAGCTATATCTTTTTGTATGTATCTATTTTAAGATTAAGAAACTTTTCATCTCTTTTTAGATTTAAAGATGCTTTAACAAGAGTAGTTGCTGGATTATTCTTCAATCTGTGTGTGTGTGTGTGTGTGTGTGTGTGTGTGTGTGTGTATTCAATGTATTATGTGATGTTTCTGTTTGGTTTGTTTATATGGCAAATAATTTTGAAAGATTTTTGAATGTTAGATAAATCTTGTATTTTTTGTGAAATAATTCTTGACCATGATGAATTGTCATATTATTAATTAACATTATGTTACAGTCAATTTTCTAAAATTTATTTTAGAATCATTTCATATATTTATGAGAAATATTGGTCTGTTTTCTTTGTTAGATATCTATCTATGTATCTATGTATCTATCTATCTGTCTATGTATCTATCTATCTGGTTTTGGTGTTGTACTAATGCTGGTTAATAGAATCAGTTGGGAAGTGTTCCCTTCTTTTCATTTTTTTTTAATTAAAAAAAAAATTTACTATTAAGTTCAGGGCTATGCACAGGTGTGTTACATAGGTAAACCCCGTCATGGGAGTGTGCTGTGCAGATTACTTTATCAGCCAGGAAATAAACATACTACCCAATAGATAGTTTTTTGATTCGCACATTCCTCCCACTCTTCACCCTCAAGTAGAGCCCAATGTCTAAAAAATCTAAAAGGAGATGAAAAGTTACCATCCTTGTTTCCATATGTGCTCAATGATTAGATTCCACTTATAAGTGAGAACATGCAGTATTTGATTATCTGTTCTTACGTTATTTTGTTAAGAATAATGACCTCTAGCTCTATCTATGTTCCTGCAAAAGAACTGATCTTGTTCTTGTTAATGGCTGCATATATTCATTGTTGTATATGTACCACATTTTCTTTATCCATTCTATCATTGATGAGCATTTAGGTTGATTCCATGCCTTAGCTATTGTGAATAGTGCTGTGATAAACACCTGTGTGCATGAGTTTGGTATTATTTACTATTAAGTTTTTGTAGAATTTTTCATTTAAAGCACGTGGGTGAGAATTTGTTTTTGGAGGATCTTTAGTCTGTCACATTTATTTAATTTATATGCATCCATTCATTTTATTCATTTTTTTGTATGAGCTCAAAAAATTTGTGTCTTTCAAGGAAGTTGGCTCTTTAATGTGATTTGCTAAATTTTAGGTATAAACTTTCTATTATTTTTTTATTTTATCTATAGAATATACAAAGAATTTACTGTCACTTATCATTATTTAAATTGGTAATATGTATCCTTTTTTTTTTTTTTTTTTGGTTTTCCTCCCTGCTATTTTACTGACATCCTCTCTGATGTGTATTATTTCCTATATTCTGTTCACTTTGGCTTTAACTTGTTTTTCCTTTTCTATTTTCTTTTTCACTTTATTATATAGTTACGCACTGTATAACAACATATTGGTCAATTATGTCCACATATGCAACAGTGGTATCAAAATATTATGTATAATGGAGCTAAACATTTTCTATCATTTTGTGATGTCATAGCCATCATAAAATTATGGTGAAATTGCTTTGGTTTTTAAAATAAATTTAGTGTAGCCTAAGAATACAATGTCTGTAATGTTTACCATAGTATATAGTGATGTGGTAGGCCTTCACATTCACTCACCACTCATTCACTGACTAAGCCAGAGCAACTTTCTGCAAGTTCCATTCAGGGTAAGTGCCCTACAACGGTATACCATTTTTAATCTTTTATACCATATTTTTAGTGTACTGTTTCTAGACATATCTAGTGATATGTTTAGCTAGACAAATACCATCATGTTCCAGTTACCTACAGTATTCAGTACTGTCACATACTGTACAGGTTTGTAGCATAGAGAAAATGAGCTATGCTGTATATCCTAAATGTGTAGTAGGTTTGTGTGAGTATATCTATGAGGTTTGAACAAGGGCAAAATCACTTATATATGGTAGTCTTTCCAATACCACATAATTCTGTAAGATTTCTCATACTTACACGACTGTCCAGATTCTTCAACAGTTTGGCTTTCTGTGCTATAAATGAATGTAAATTTTGTTTCGTTATCACTGTTATCCATAGAGAAATCTTCAGGCCTTTTACATTTTCAAAAATATCATTACATCACGGAGAAAATAATAAGCAACAAACATAGTAAGTAACACATGTAGGTTTGCTGCCATCTGAGGCATAGTGGGGAACCGGCTGTTAGCACATCTGGCCTGTACACATGCAATTTTATTATCGTTGGTAGGAATGCTTGAAAAAGATATGTTGCATCTGAAGTGGGCTGGAAAAATCTTTCCCTCACAGATGCTAAATTACCTATGTGTTACACATCTGAATTTTCACTGCAACCTGTCACATGAGGTCAGGTGTGAAATTTTCCACTTGTGGCATCATGTCAGTGCTCAATTTCAGATTTTAGAATTTTTGGTTTTAGATTTTTAGATTAGGGATGCTCGACATGTAAAAGAAAACATAGGAAAAAAACTTCTTCACATTGGCCTTGGCAATGATATTTTAAATATGAACTTAAAAGTACAAGCAACAAAAGCAAATGTAGAAAAATGGGATTGTATCAAACCAAAAAGTTCTCCACAGCCTGGTTAAAACTCAACTGCGTGAGGTGAAAAAATAGCCTTTGAAATGGGAGAAAATGTTTACAAAACAAACATTATCCTTTGGCTAAGGAGTTAATATTTAAAATAAATAAGGAATTAAAATCCTTAATAGCAAAATAAAAGAATACCTGATATAAAAATGGATTAAATGTGTGAATATACTTTTCTCTAAAGATGACAGGCATATGGTGAGCAGGTATATGAGAAGGTGTTGAACAGCATCTCAGGGAACTACAAAGTAAAACCATGAGGAGACATCACTTCACACTTTGTCAAATGTCTATTCAGACATACACAAGTTAACGAGTATTGTTAAGGAAGTAGAGAAAATATATTTCCTATACACTATTGTTGGGAATGTAAAATGGCTTATGTGTGTTGGAAAATAGTGTGAAGTTTCCTCAAAAACTTTAAAATAGAACTAATGTATATTAGTTCTATGCAGCAATTCCACTTCTGTGTATATATCCAAAGAAAATGAAGTCACATGTCAAAAATATGTCTGCATTCCAATTGCTATTGCAGTATTATTGATAATAGCCAAAATACAAAATCAAACTAAGTATCCATCAAAGATGAAGTGACAAAGAAAATGTCATATATGCATATGTATACACACGCACACACACACACACACACACAATGAAATGCTATTCAGCCTTAAAAATGAAGAAAATTCCTTCATTTCCAACAATATGAATAAATGTGGAGGACATTATGTCAAGTACAATAAGCCAGGCACAGAAAGACAGATAGAATATGATCGCACTGATATGTGGAATTCAAAAATATTTAATTCACAGAAGCAGAATAGTGGTTACCAGGGACTGGGGATGGGGTGAGAAGATGATGGAAAAAAGGCACAAAGTTTCAGCAAGAGAGGAGGAATAACTTCTTAAGTTGTATTGTACAGCATGGTGACTATAGTTAATAATAATGTATTGTGTATTTGAAAATCACGAAAAGGCTAGATTTTAAATGTTCCCAGCACAAAAACAATGAAAATGACAGTTGGCCTGGTGCGGTGGCTCACGTCTGTAATCCCAGCACTTTGGGAGACCAAGGTGGGCGGATAATGAAGTCAAGAGATCGAGACCATCCTGGCCAACATGGTGAAACCCTGTCTCTACTAAAAAAATACAAAAATTAGCTGGGCATGGTGGTGCGCACCTGTAGTCCCAGCTACTTGGGAGGCTGAGGCAGGAGAATTGCTTGAATCCAGGAGGCGGAGGTTGAAGTAAGCCGAGATCATGCCACTGCACTTCCACCTGGTGCCTGGTGACAGCGCGAGACTCTGTCTCAAAAAAAAATAAAATGACAGTTTGTAGTTATGTTAATTAGATTGATTTAATATTTCACAATGTATGTATATCAAAACATCACATCATACACCATAAATATATATAATTTTATTTGTTGAATAAAAAATAAATTAAAATTATATAATATTTTACACAGTATGTGTGGAATATGTCCTAAGGATGTACTCAGACTTGTATGTATTATATGAGAATGCAATAATATTTGATGCATCATTGCTTATTGTTGCTGAAAGGCAGGAAAAAAGCTAAATATCTCTTAATGGGAAGATTATTAATTAATTTTGACAATTGCATATGATAAGATACAGTGCACTTATTTTAAAAAGCACATAATTTTAGGTTCTGTTTTATTCTGAAATTGAAATATATCCAAAATAAGCTTTTAGGCAAAAATAAAAGTTATAAAAACAGTTAGTAGTACAAATAGTGTTAATTGTGTAAAGAGAAACTATTAGGCCTAATAATTTAAAATGTCTGTGGATCTTAACCATGATGAATGATGCTGGCAATCTTGATACTATATTATAAACACTAGTTTTAATTATTGATGGTGACGGTTTTCAGGAAGATTATTGTTAAAATGGTGGATGGATTATCCCATATCCTAAATTCAATTAAAAACTATGCTCTCCAAATAAAGCACTTTATTATAATATCAATAAATAGTAGGTTTATCTGAACTGAAAAATAAATGGACAGTGAGAATTGCTACTCACAGGTTGCCAGAACATGTTTCAATCTAATTGAGACACTTTAATGAATGCAATTAAATTTTCAGCTATGACTTTAAATTATTAATTATTCCCAAAATGTGCATTTTCCTTAATTATTGGTAGTAGCAAATAAGCCAGATAGCTAGAAACACTTCTTAGAAAATAAATACATTTAAGTCTTCCCAACCTTGAATTTACAAATAATTGAAACAAAATGACCAATAGTGATTAACCCTTAGGTATGCATATATTTTTTCTGTAGTTTTAACATTTATATCTTCATATACCTCAAAAAAGCTACTTTAATGCATGTATTATTCCATTCTCATGCTGCTATAAAGAAATACCCGAGACTGGGTAATTTATAAGATAAAGAGGTTTAACTGACTTACAGTTCTGCATTGCTGGGGAAGCCTCAGGGAACTTACCATCATGGAAGAAGGCAAAGCAGAAGCAAGTGCCTTCTTCCCAAGACAGCCAGAGAGAGCACAATGTGCAGGGGAACCTGCCATTTATAAAACCATCAGGTCTCATAAGAACTCACTCACTATCATGAGAACAGCATGGGGGAAATTGTCCCTAGCAGCTGATAACCTCCTACCAGGTCCCTTCCTTGACAGGTGGGGTTTAGTATTTGAGATGAGATTTGGGCGGGGACATAGAGACAAATTGTGTAATTCTGCCCCTGCCCCCTCCCTAATGTTGTGTTCTTTTTATATTTCAAAACCAATTATGCCTTTCCAATAGTCCCCCAAAGTCTTAACTCATTCCAGCATTAACTCAAATGTCTAAGTCCAAAGTCTCATCTGAGATAAGGCAAGTCTCTTCAACCCACGCACCTGTAAAATCAAAAGCAAGTTAGTTACTTCCAAGATACAACAAGGGTACAGTCATTGGGTAAATGTTAACATTTCAAATGGGAGAAATTGACCAAAACAAAGGGGCTACAGGCCCTGCACAAGTCCAAAACCTGGCCAGGCAGTCATTAAATTTAAAGCTCCAAAATCTCCTTTGACTCCATGTCTTGTATCCATGGTGGGCTGATGCAAGGGGTGGGCTCCCAAGGCCTTGGGCAGCACTGCTTCTGTGGCTCTGCAGGGTTCAGCCCCTACAGCTGGTTTCATAGGCTGGCATTGAGTGCCTGTGGCTTTTCTGGGTATACAGTGCAAACTGTCAGTGGATCTACATTTCTGGGATCTGGAGGACAGTGGCCCTCTTCTCACAGCTCCACTAGGCAGTGCCCCAGTAGGGACCCTGTGTGGGAATTCCAACCCCACATTTCTCTTCTGCACTGCCCTAGCAGAGTTTCTCCAAGGTGACTCTATTCCTGAAGTAGGCTTTTGCCTGAACATCCAGACATTTCCATACATCCTCTGAAATCTAGGCAGAGGTTCCCAAAGCTCAACTTTTTACATCTATGTACCTGCAGGCCAAACACCCCATAGAAACTGCCAGTGTTTGGGGCTTGCACCCTCTGAAGCAATGACCTCAGCTGCATGTGGGCCCCTTTTAGCCACAGATAAAACTGGAGGAGCTCAGATGCAGGGTAGTGCTGAGGCTGCACAGAACAGCTGGGCTCTGGGTTAGCCTCAGGAAACCATTTTTCCCTCCTAGGCCTTTGGGCCTGTAATAAAAGGGGCTGCCATGAAGGTCTCTGACGTGCCCTGTGCCGTGGTTTGTCCCACAGACCCCGGCTGTATGACAGATGAATAACATACTCAGACACCAATATTCAGTGAAAGAGTGGACCAGGGGGCCGGGCTACTGACTGAAAGAGTTGTAGCAGCCACAGCAGCCCTGACTTGCTGACCCTCCTGGCATTTATTCAGCACACATTCAATGACAAAGACTTTGAGTCAACACCTCTAGAGGGTAATTAACCTGGTTACCCTCCCCCCAAGAGAGCCATCCTGCCTGCACAAATGATCAAAGGCTAGTTTTAGGACAACATGAGTAAACAAGATATTTAGATGAACTTCTCTACATTCCTATGTTACTTGCTTTTCTGCTATTAACTCAAGGTAAAGGGGATTAGGCTGCCTTCAGCCAAATCTTTTAGTGAGGCTGTGCGAAACTCCTGGCCTTCCAAGATTTTTGACTCTCCCCTATAAATTTATCTTTACAATTGTTCCACTAAAATCTTTCCCACAACCCTAACTGAACTCCTAACAGCCCTGGGGACATTTTTCCCTTTGTCTTGGCTATTAACATTTGGCTCCTTGTTACTTATACAAATATCTGCAGCTAGCTTGAATTTCTCCCCAGAAAATGGATTTTTCTTTTCCACCACATGGTCAGGCTGCAAATTTTCCAAACTTTCACATTCTGCTTCCTCTTTAAACATAAGTTACAATTTCAAACCATCTCTTCGTGAGCATATATAACTGAACATTTTCAGAATCAACCAGGTCACTTCTTGAAAGCTTTGGTGCTTAGAAATTTCTTCTGCCAGATACTCTAAATTATCTCTCTCAAATCCAAAGTTCCACAGATCTCTAGGTCAGGGCCAAAATGCCTTCAGTCTCTCTGCTAAAGGACAGCAAAAGTGAATTCCTTGTCTCCATCCGAGACCACGTCAGCCTGGACTTCATTGTCCATATCACTATCAGCATTTGAGTCAAAACCATCCAACAAGTCTCTAGCAAGTTCCACACCTGCCCACATCTCCCTGTTTTCTTCTGAGCCCTCCAAACTATTCCAACTACTGCCTGTTACCCAGTTTCAAAGTCACTTCCACATTTTCAGGTTATCTTTATAGCAGTTTCCCACTCCGACTACTAAGGAAATACCTGAGACTAGGTAATTTATAAAAGAAAGGGGTTTAATTGACTCACAGTTCTGCACAGCTAGGGAGGCCTCAGGAAACTTACAAAAATGGCAAAAAGTAAAGGAGAAGTAAGTACCTTCTTCCCAAAGTGGCAGGAGAGAGAAAGAGAGTGTAGGGAAAATTTCCATTGATAAAACCATCAGATCTCATGAAAACTCACTCACTGTCATGAGAACAGCATGGGGGAACTGCCCCCATTCTCCAATCACCTCCTACCAGGTGTCTTCCTTGACACATGGGGATTACAATTTGAGATGAGATTTGGGTGGGAACACAGAGCATATCAATGCATCATTATATATGAGACTGTTGATTTTTAAAATGATAGGAATTCAACATTATCTCAATTATTTCATCAGAATGCTATCAGCAGGGCATTTTTAAATGATAATTTTAAACAGAACTAGATAAAAAGTAAAACTTCAACAAAACAAGCAAATAATAAAACAAATAAAACCCAACCCTAGCCAAATATATTTCTTAGTTTTTTA
Organism: Aotus nancymaae; assembly: GCF_030222135.1. Lineage (NCBI taxonomy): Eukaryota > Metazoa > Chordata > Mammalia > Primates > Aotidae > Aotus > Aotus nancymaae. Next base: position 55,919,368 of record NW_026988415.1, on the reverse strand, counting down.
ATCTGTAGATTTTTTAATGATTTTTATGCAAGAAATAATAATGGTTTCATGTATTGACAGAAAAATATATCTCAGAATAATTTATGATAGATTAGAATAAATTACAAATTCTTTTGACTAAACTTAATACCTCAAGTCATTTGAATATAATAACTTGTGGGAAACAAATGCATAATGTCATTTTACAGTTTATCACATTATTTAAACTTTTATCTTATTTAATTGTTTGATTCAAAAAATGCAGAAATAACTTCTTTACATTATGTTGTAGTTTACTGATGCTAGAAATATATAACATGAAAAATTTGAAAAGCATATAATTAAAGTGAACAGATGGCTCTTTCCAGCAAAAACAACTGGAAATGCAAATCAACTGAAATTTGGGAATAATTGTAGCAGATGGTATAGCCTTTGTACCACTTAGATAATGGCTGCGTTCAGTCTTCCTATTGAGGTTAGTTGAACATGTCTTTTTTCATGTATGAATTTAAATGGAAATACAAAAGAAGAGCAAAATGTAATTTTGTATCACATTGGTAAATAACGCATTCACCTGTGAAAGTTTCCAGCTGTCATTATCTCACATCAAATGTGCAGAGTGAATAAACTGCCCAGTGTCATAAAATTAGACTTCCTTTAAATGAATCTTCTGTTTGAAAAACAATACAATTGTGTGAGGTCATTCCCAGGAATATAAATGGGGCAAAAATGTGCCAAAACAATTATTAGTGTATACTCAATTCTTGTATTAAAAGTGAATGTCATCTGGTACTGTATCAAAGTAGTATCCTATTTAAAAACGTACTGAGAAAGAAAAGACTGCCTAATCTGACACTGTCTGTAGCATCATATATTATTGAAAAATTTCTTCTTGCGTTTTCTTGCTAATGTCAATTCTTACACCTGAAAATGAAGTCCGATATAATTTTAAAGATAAAAACGGTTAAACAAACTTTTGCTATTCAGCAACAGAAAGGCAGCTTTGAGATTTGAAGCACATGCAGATGAAATGCCATCAATTCATTTAATAAATATTTGAAAATTTAAATCAGGTTTGTTTAAACAGTCTTATGCAAGAACTAAAGAAGTGATATATGTGAGATAAAGCGAGATTTGAAAAGGAAAGTTAAAAAAAAATTTTCAAAGATGCAACAATACTCATTGTTTTTATGTTACTATTAAAAACAAGCTGAAAGGCAACCCTAATGATTGCATATAGCTGTTGTTGGCCAGTATAGCCAGACATCTTCTGCATGCTGAGAAACAAGGTAACATAAAGCCAGTCCTTTCACTATAAACAATAGATTTTGACACTAGGTGACAAGTTCAGATTACAGGTCAGCAAGTATGACCATATTCGTTTGGAAGAGAGATAGAAATAATGTTTAAAAATAATAAAGAAAGCATGCAGTAAAGGGTTTTGAGCAGTCACTGACCTCCAATAAAAGGTGTTCTCAATCTGCAATTGTATGTAAGTGAAAAGTTAATAGTCTGGTGAAAAATAAAAATGTTTTAGAAAAAAAGTAAAATATATTTAACAAACCAGTTTTATTTATTTAGAAAAGATTATGCCAAAGAGTTAGTTAGACATATTGCTTTTCATATATAAGAAAATTGATAAGAATATTTAGTGGTTAATTTTTACATCTATGGAATAAAAAATGCGTAGAAATGAGCTAAGGGAAGTGTGTTTTCAGACTACAGGAGTGCCAGGGACTTAATGATCCTAAATAAGAGAGGAGAGTTGGTGGATAAATCAACAACTTTGGTAGTGTGATTATGAGGCATATTCAACATTGTTTCTCAGAGTGTCTCCAGAAGAACTGAGTGATTCAGACTGGTAACACACTATTCATCCTACTCTTTATAAGCTTTCTGACTCCTGAACTTCAAATCCCCGGTTACTCAGAGTGTCTTTTTGGATCACCCTAGTCTGAAAGTACTTACAAACAGATTCTTTTCTGGGATACTTTGAGGAGAGCCAAAACAAAGAAAACTCTTTCGAAATAATTTCCAAAGTCACTTCTGCTTATGGCAGAGAGAACCACACTCCCCAAAAATAAATTGAACCAAAAATTTGGCCACAGTTATCATCACAGAAACATTAACTGCCTCTACCTTTATAAAGCATCACTTCTTTTTATTGTCTTATTCCTCCTATATCCCACTGTCTTTTCCTCTTTGTATCCTCTTCTTATTCACCTAATTGATATCCTCACCTTTTTATTTCATCAGTACTCTCAGGATCTCTGGTCCTGGTTCCCTAGGCTCTGAAGAGTTATGAAAATATTCCATTGCCTGGAGGATTTAGTATAATTTATGATGTTACAAGGTTTAATATTTCATAAACTACTGGATGATTATTTTCAATATATATTCTATGACAGTTTTATAAAAAGGATTATGTAAAAATCATCTGCTCTGGCTAAGTTCTGTTGACTGCCAAGATAGAAAATGGTAAGCTTATCGATAGCAAAATTTCTAAGAATTGTTAATATAATGTGAATTATAAAACCTTAAAATGAGCATAGATTTGGCAGTGTTTAACAATTAGGTTTCACTCCAACTCCTATTGCCATACCACTTTATTAGTGTAAAACTAAAATAACTTTGAAAAGCACAGATAAAAAAGCATTCTAATGGACAATATTATATCTATCTATCATTGATCTAAATGCATGCTATGATTTGAATGTGTAACCCAAATTCATATGTTGCAAACTTAATCCCCATTGTGACAGTATTAAGAAGTCAGGCCTTTCAGAGGTGATTAAGTTATGAGGGATGTGCTCTTCTAAATGGACTAATGTTGCTATCTTAGGAGTGGGTTAGTTAACATGGGAGTGGGCTCCTAACAAAAGGATAAATTTATTTCTGTCTTGAACACTCAATTCAGCATTCTATCTTCCTCCATGAGATGACCCACACGGCATTCCAGCCCATGCCTTTGAAATTTCTGGTCTCCAGAACCATGGGCCAAATAAAATTCTGTTTTTAACAGGACACCAGCATGTGATATTGTAATATAGAGGCGTAAAATGGACTAAGACAGATAATTGGTACCAAGAAGTGGGGCTGTTGCTACATCAAATACCTGAAACAGTGGAAGTCGCTTTGAAACTGGGTAATGGGTATTAGATGCTGAAAGACTTTTGAGAAACAGGCTAGGAAAAGCTTGTATTGCAATGAACAGAGCATTAAGGATAATTCTGGGAAGGGCTCGGAAGAGAACCCCAGAACTAGTGAAAGCCTAAGTCTACTTAGGCATTACTTGAGTGGTTGTGACCAGAAAGTAAGTAGAAATATAGATGGTAAAGGCAATTCTAATCAAGTCTCAAAGGTAAATGAGGAACAAGGTATTCGAGATTAGAATAATGGTCATTCTTGTTATTCAGTAGAAAAGATCTTGGCTGAGTTCTGTCCATGCCTGAGAACTTTATCAAAGGCAGACCTTAAGACTGATGAACTAGGATATCTGGCAGAAGAAATATCTAAACAGCAATAATTTAGGCTGCTTCATGGTTAGTTTTAATAAAACATATAGAGATCTAAAAAAAGGAGTTAAAAATAAAATTTGTAATTAAAAGGGAAACAAAATCAAAATATTTGGAAATTTTGCATCTTGCCAATGAGTAAACCTATTCAGGAGTGAATAGTAAGTGTGCAGTCAAGCAACCATTTGCTAAAGAGATTATAATAAATAAAAAGGAGCCATGCAGTATTTATCAAGACAATGGGAGAAAGATCCAAGAAGCATTTCAAACATCTTCAAAACTGTCCTTCCCATCACAGACCCAGGCTCTAGGAGAGAAGAATATTTTGGAAGAACCTTCAGACCACTGAAGGCCTGGGGCGCCTTCTCTGAACTCACTACCCAGATCTGCCTCAGGTCTGTGATCCCTACATGCCAGTGAGTGCTCTTCAACTTCTCTACCTGCAGCTCAAGAGAGCATTGGGGCCACTCTGGCAGCTGCTTTGGAAGATACAGGCTTTAATCACTGATAGCATACGTATTGTATTAAGTCTGCAGGCTTGCAGAATGTAACAGCTGTGGGAATATAGTTACCTCTACCTAGAATTTAAAGGATTTACAGGATAGCCAGGGGTCCAAAGCAGAATCCTGCTACAGCAGCGAAGTCCTCACAGTCTCCATCAGGACATTACCTAATGAAGCAGTGGAAGTGGGGCTACTCCTAAGACCACAGAACTGTGTGGAGTCACCAGCGTGCAACTCCATCCTGGAAAAGCTGCAAGCCTGAGACGCTAACTTGAAAGAGATGAAGCTGAACCCAGCAAAGCAAAGGAGTCAGGGCTGCCTGAGGTCTTAGGAGCCCACCCTCTACTCCAGTGTATCCAGGAAGCAGAACATGTAGTCCACAGAGATTATTCTCCAGCTTTAAGGCATAATGTTATTTTTCCTGCTTGGTTTTAGAATTACTTGCTACCAGTTACCCATTTTTCTTGTCTATTCACCCCTTTTATATCAGGAATATCTATTTTATGCCTGTTTCAACATTGTATTTTGAAAAGAAATGACTGGTTTTGATTTCACAGGCTCACAGTTCACAGATTTTGACTTGGGATGAATCATGTTTTGAATATCACCCATTTCTAATTTAGATAAGACTCTCAACTTTTGACCTCTGAGTTAATGGTAGAATGAGTCAAAACTTTTGGAATGATTGATATGCAATATTTATTTTGCATTGTGAGAAGAATGGAAATTTTGTATGACAGGTGGAATGCTGTGGTTTGAATATGACCCTCAAATTTTATGTGTTGGAAAGTTCATCCTCGTTGCAATGGTATTAAGAAATTGAGCCTTTAATAAGTGATTAGGTTATGGAGGGTTCTGCCCTCATGAATGAATTAATGCTATTATCATGGGAGTGGACTCCTAATCAAAAGATAAGTTTGCTCCCATTTTTCTTTCATTGTCTCACATGCTCACTCCTGCCTTCCATTTTTGACCAGAAGATGACTCTATGACCCCTCACCAGATTCCAGCATTATACTCTTGGACTTCCGGTCTCCAATACCATGAGTTATATATATAGCTAGAGGCATCCAGGGTCTCTCTATATATAGCTCTACATGGAGGCTGGAATATGCATATATAGAGGTATGAATATATATATTATGTGGATATATATTACACTCCAACATATGACTTCAAGTTTGAAATGTATGTCAGAATTATTCTAATTCCCTTTGAGCTTTGAATAAATAAATATTATATATAAATATATCATATATATATATCATTTTTCTCTCCTTCTCTTTCTTACTCTCTCTCAGTCCTCTACATTAAAAAATAAATAAAAGTTTAAGTGTGATGAATATATTATAAACACATTTTAAGTGCATATCTTCATCCTACAAAGGAAACTTACTTCTGAAATAGATTAATTTTATACCCAAAGTTTTGTGGGAATGTGCCCAGTTTGTGGAGATTTTCCAAGTAATTCAATAGAGATTAAGCAGTTTCTCATTGTAAGACTGTTACTAGACAACAATAACACTAATGATTTTTCAAATTTTTTTGATTAAACTATTGGTAACATAGGTTCAGCTCTGACGTCACTCATTATTATCAATGAGTTCTAACTAAGTGGGAAAGTTTTGTTGCATGGACATTTCTTTTAGATCATGTAGCTGCTATGTTTGATAGATCTGCCTACGAAGTGCCAAGTTTTTATTAGGGGACATACTAAATATTTGTTGATTAAATTTTATAGTTAGTACTTTTATCATATATACCATTTTGACCTACCTTTTAGGAAACCTGACATTTTGGCAAATACATGAGGCCTTAAAATGAAACTGTCAATGTTACTCTTTACCTGAGGACCCTTCCATTCTTCCCCTCCAGGCTCTAGTGGTTACAAAATGACATTGCAAATCGTTGATATTATGGAATTTTGAGTATTAGTGTAATAAATAGTTCACATATCTACATGGGAAGATACATGTCCTCCTATAAGTTTTACTTTCAAACTTGACAACTCATTTTTAATGAAATTATCAAAATGTGTGTTATGAAAAACTAGAGAAATTGATGAACATGTATTCACCTTTTAAGGAGCATAGTTTAGTTGAAAACATAGACTAAAAAATGTATAAGTACAATCGAGACTGGCAAACTAATACAGGATAAAGGTGAGCAAAGAATGTGGAGGAGAAAACAATAGAACTGAAACAAAATGGAACTACGCTTCTGTGAAAGAACATGAAAACGTCACACTAAGGTGAATTTGTATATGGATGTCCAGAAGATGAGTGAGCTGAAAAAGCTATTTGGAAAGTGAGACATAAATGTCTGAACTATGGAACACAAAACATTTTGAAAAATATGTATATATTTTATTTTAAAAGGTGGAAAATTAGTATGACTATAATAGCAATGTAACTTTTTTGTACCACTATTCAGATTAAAAAAAAGACAGTGAGATTCTGATGGCATGATTGTTTACATAATAGAAGTATGGTAGATGTGATAGTTTCTCATAAGAAGCCCTTTTCTTTTTCTGTAAAAGAAAAACACTCTGACACATTGAGAGATGCTTTGGAAGGAGCAGAGAGAGAAAGAGAATGATTTTCTGTCATGAAAAGCAGTATGCTAAAGTGGGCAATTTTTCCTTTAGCCTAAAAAAATTGAGTGTACATACATCCTATAAGTATTTAAGGAGGTAGAAACAATCTCTCATTAAAGCTATAATCTTATTCAAAATAGCAATAGTAGATAAGGAGATTAAGTGCCATCATATAAAGCTCATAATGAGTTAAAATTCCTAGTCTCCTAGAAAATATGTTGAAAGAAATACCCTGAAATCTCCAAACTACAGAGTATTCATCAGTGTTCTTCAGAGAAATAGAACCAACAGAAAGGGATTTGTTATAAGGGACTATCTCACACAATTATAGAGTCTGAGAAACCTTGCAATATGCTCTTTGCAACCTATAGACACAGGAAATCCAGTGGCATAGCTCAAAGACCTGAGAGCTGGAGTGCCAATGGTGTAGATTCCAGGACTAATCTGAAGGCTTAGGAACCAGTAGCACCGAAGGTGGCAGATTGATGTCCTAGCTCAAGGAGTCTGGCAGAGGGAAGGATAATCCAACTTTCCTCCACTTTTTTGTTCTATTCAGGTGCCCAACGGATTGGATGATGCCCACACATATTTGGAAGGACCATATATTTTATTTAGTTTATCAATTCAAATGCTAATCACTTTCCGGAAACACTCTTACAGATAAACATAAAAATAGTTTTAACCAGATAGCTGAACATTTGTGGCCATGTCAAGTTCACACATAAAATTAACTATCATAAGTCCACCCCTTGTCAACTTGGTACCCATATCCATCTCAAACCATATTTAATCTTAATGTTTTTTTTAATTTTTTAAATTTTTTTATTTTTATTTTTTATTGCATTTTAGGTTTTGGGGTACATGTGAAGAACATGCAAGATTGTTGCATATATGGTAGTGTGATTTGCTGCCTTCCTCCCCTTCACCTATATATGGCATTTCTCCCCCTGCTATCTCTCCCCAACTCCCCACCCCCCACTGTCCCTTCCCTATTTCCCCCCAACAGACCACAATATCATAATTCTGCCTAACATAATGCAATTATGCTGAATACATTGAAAAAATGCACTCACCTCCTCCCCAGAAGAGGAGGTAGTGTTTGAGTGATGTTTACTCTTCTTGATATTCCTTAGCTATGATGTAAAATTGACAACACTTAGAAACTTTTACATAAATTGTATTCATTTTAATGTTACATGATAAGACAAAAGAGAGGGAAGAAAACAAATATATTTGCTGTGTGTATGCACATGAATATATACACACACACAAATGCATTCTTAAAAACCTAAGAAAATACTCATGACAATTAAAATCCTCAATTCTCTAACTGCCCCCATGGTCATATCTGGTATTTATAGCTACTTTATTCCACTACCCATTCTGTATTTCCTTTGCCTACATCAGCTGGTCATGGTTGTTTACCTGGTGAGGTTACCCAAACCTTCCTTCGTAACAGATCTGCATTATTAGCAGTCCTGCCTAGATTGGGTTGTTCTAATATTCTATGGATCTTCATCACAGGGTATGGTAACACTAAGACACTGTAAGGAATTTTCTGTATTTCAGGCGTACTTTTTATTATCCCCATTGTGAAGTAGTAGTCAGATTTCTTTTTGGTAATCAAAATTAATTACCCCATTCAGCACAGTAACTTTCTTTGCCTGTTGATTCATAGGCATGAGTAGTCATAAGTGGCTGAGTGACAGTCTCAACTTTCATTCTAATGAAATGATTATTGTGTCTCCTGGTAGAAGTGTAACTCCCTTTGGAACTATGTCCTCTAGGCCAGCAGAGGATAATAGTGCAGTAACAGGAAGCAACATTTTTGCTAGTGGGTCACAGGGGATAATGGTGGGTGATTCCACTCCAATTTCCACACCTTGATTCTTGGACCTGAATTCTGAGTATGGGACAAATAGCACCAAATGTTACCAACTGACAGAGCTCATATAAAGTCTTCTAGAAAATACCCTTGCAAATTCTTGACACCCAGCTAGTACTGTAACTGTGTCTTCAAAAGACCGCTTATCTATTTTATCAAACTAGTTGCTTCAGGATCATGAATAACATCGGCCCATTGCCACTGTTTGTTTGCTATGAAGTGAGTTTCTTGATAAGAGGTAATGCTGTTTGGAATATTGTGATGGTGTATCAAGCATTCTCTAAACCCACAGATGGTAGTTTAGACAAAAGCATTGCATGCAGGAAAGGCAAATTATAATCTGAGTAAATGCCTACTCCAATATGAAGAAAATGTTGCCCTTTTAATGACTGAGGTGACCTAATGTAATCAACATGTCACTAGATACCATTGGCTGATCACTCTGGGAAATGGAGATATATTGAGAACTCAGTGCCGATCTGTGCTGCTGAATTATTTAGTCCCTTTAGGAAAGGCTTAGAGACGTATTAACAACATAAATTATAGTGTATCAGGTTCCTTCCTGGAGGAGATACAGCCTTTTAATTATATAAAGCGTTCTGGGTCTGTAAACTGCCCCAATTCTGGAAATTGATTGAGGGGCTGTGATTCTACACTTTTATGATTCAAGTTAGACTTTTGTTCAATTGACCTAGAAATGTTATGCTTATATAAATCAGGTAAGAAGATAGTAGGGTTCCTATCTATTTCACTTTTCAAATATCATGATTGACTAGCCAATGTCATAGGTGTACATAAGTCAGACTATTACGATTGCCGCTTTTACTTTGCTGTCCATTAGGGTAAACATTACAATCCTGCCTTTGGTGGTTGATTGCCAACACTTCACCCTTGTGCCTCTGAAGTTCATTTACTCCCATTGCATTTAGTTTTTCTAATTGAATTGCTGTGGTTCCCGTTGTAAGGTCTATCCCACAGAGAAAAGCAATCACAGAGCGCTTCATAGATAGTAGAGTTTTCCCCCAAAATTTATTTCTCAATAGTGGTGAAAGGTATAACTTCTGGGCTATCCCAGTGTGTCTGAGTAATTACTAAATGACAAATCCACTCTAACATTCAATTCTCTCTATGCCTCTTAATCCCTTCCTCTACATTACACCAAAGGAGGCACTAAAAGTGCCAAAGGAGACACTCAAAGTGGGCAATATTTTGGTCCCTGTCTCAGCCAATCGTTTAAAAATAAAACTGCTAGAGACCTTTTTAACTCCTTGAACTGCAACATTAAATGCACAATCTCTTTTAAGTGAGTCTACATTAATAAATTTGGCTTAATCCAATTTTATGTCACTTCCACCATTATCCCATAACCTCCATATTTATTTCCACACATATTCCCTGATTTATGCCTGTATTAATTAGAAAAGTCAAGTAGTTTCTGGAAGTGCAGCACATGTCCTCATTGGTCACACTTTGTACCTCATCATTAGTGGCCTGGTGGTAGCTGAGTCCAGTTACAGGTCTAGAAGCACATAAGGGTAATACGGATACGTCATGGAGAGAATCAGCATTGTCTGGTGTGGCAGTTGTCTCAGGGGAGTTGACTACTGTTTTTTTCAGGTAATGCAGAGTTCATCCACTCATGCAGGGGTGGAAAGGCTGATACCACTGCAGGTGTGGATAGTGTTGCCACTTGGACTGGAGAGACAGTTTTTATTAAACATGGAGATACTGCTTCTGCTTGGAGTAGGGAGGCCACTTATGCTGAAGTGGGGAAGAATTCATTCCACTGACAAAACTGTCGTCACAATTTAGAAGCTCAATTTCCCCAGTATAATCAGTCATTCCACATGTCCCCATTCCAACTTACAAGATGCCATTTTTTCCCAATCAATTAAAATTTTTAATTTTATTTTTATGTTTACACTAAACATCCTGTGAAGCTGGTCAGGAGTTCAACTTGAATTGTAATTCAGACAATTGCAGGATGAGATTCTGAGTTTGATTTTCAGCAATATCAGCTCTGCGGCTATAGGAGATAAAAGTTTCTTCCAAGACACATATAGAAGCCTTCAGGTCATTTATGCAGCTCTTGAGGTGGGACTTCACATCCCTGATATATATAAATATAAATATGCTTAATATACATAATATATTTACATATATATCAGGGATTTTTAAATATATATGATACATATTAGTATATCAATATGACATATGATACATACTTATATGCATATATATATCTATTAACATATACATATATAAATATATACATATAAATATATGTAACCACATTAGACCAGTGACATTTGAGCAAATAACCAACTTTATTATATTTCTCAGTTTTCTATATATGTTCAAAAGCATTATAAACATAGTTATCAAGCTTCTTGTTTCTTATAAGTGGTTAATCAAGAGTATCCAAATCAAATATTTTGTATGTCTCTATTACCAATTCATGCTGTGGACTATCAGTGCTCTCTCTCCGACTGGAAGTAGAGTCACTGGAATATCTAAATTATATCAGATTAGGAAGCCAATTGGAGAAACTCTAAATCCAATATGGAAATACATCTTTAGAATTTTTTTCCTCTAGTATATTCCCAGTACCAAAATCTTTATTTTTCAGGAGTTTCCAAAGAAATTGAATTAGTAGCATAGCTAGCTAGACAGATAGGTAAGTTAGATTTGTTGTAAGACATTGTTTCACATAATTATGGAGGCTGAAAATTCTCATGCTATGTCATCTGCATGCTAGAGACCCAGGGATGCCTGTAGTATAGTTAAAAGGCCTTAGAATTTAAGGGCTGATGGTTTAGATCTTAGTCTAAGTGTGAAGGCTTAAGAACCAGTAGTTCCCAGGACAAAAGAAGATTGTCATTCCAGCTCAAGCATTGTGGCAGAGGAAGGAAGGATCCAACCTTCTTTCGCTTTTACCTTTTTGTTTTATTCAGACTCTCAAAGGATTGGATGATGCCCACATGCACTGGGGAGAGCCATCTGCTTGACTCAGTTAACCAATTAAAATGCTTACCTCTTCTAGAAACACCCTCACAGACACATCGAGAACTAATGTTTAATCAGATGTCTACATCCTATGGCCATGTCAAGTTGACATAATAGTGTGCATCACACCCAATGTCTTATAGTAATATATGTTTGTTCATAAGTGTAATACAAATTTAGTCACAATGAAAATGTTAGCCTTAATAGCCCCAGTGTGGAAAATTATTGAAGAATTCAAGAGTTTCTTTAATTTTAAATAAGTAAAATTAGTTTTTAAAAAATAAATTATTAAAACTAAGATTTATACCATAGTATCTGAAAGGCACTGGATTAACACCTTTGATGTCGATGTTCATTTAATTTTCATGGGAATCCTGCAATGTTATTCTTATTCTTATTTGATTCCAAGTTTATAGATGAGAATAATTAAGTACAGATAATTTAAATAATTTGAATGAAGGATCATAGCTAATAAGTCCTTGCTCTTATTTACTTTGCTATGTAACCACACTCTATGCTTATGAAATGTATACTATTACATTCAAGTTAAATAAGGAATATATTAAACCTAACCATATCTGTTTTTCCCCTTCATTTACTCATCTAATTCAATAGAAATGTAGATATGGAATACATCTCACTTGGAACATGTAGTATGTTTTTGGAAAATGATAGCACCATTTATTTCTTAAATAATTACATTTAAAACAAAGCTTCGAAAATTGTTTTGGTCATATATTAGACTAATGCTTTATGCTGCTAAATCAAATTAAATAAAAATTAATTTCTACTTTCTATTGGATGTAATTTTTGATCAAAAATATTCCTACGTTTTGTAGGGGTAGATCATTTGGAAATATAATTTATTGAGCAATCTAAAATCTACTGGAATACACATCACTGGCATAATTATAAAAGAGGTATAATATAGTTTCAGAGCATTATAACAAGCTAAGTACTTTTAAAAATAATTTCAACTTTCATTTTAGATTCAGGAGGTACATGTGTAGGTTTCTTACCTGCAAATATTTCATGATGCTGAGGTTGGTGGTACAATAGATCCCATCACCCAGGTACTGAGCATAGTACCCAATAGATTGCTTTTCAACACTTGCCTCCTTCCTCCCTTCCCACTCTAGTAGTCTGCAGTGTCTATTGCTGCCACCTTTTTGTGCATGAGTACCGAAACTTCAGCTCTCACTTATAAGTGATAGCATGCTGCATTTAATTTTTTGTTACTGCATTAATTTGCTTAGGATTATGGCCTCCAGCTGCATTCATGTAGCTGCAACTGATGTGATTTCATTTCTATTGCTGCATAGTATTCCATGATCGAAATGTACCACATTAGCTGGATTTTAAAAAATCCAGCCCACCATTCATAGACACCTAGTTTGATGCTATGTCTTTGTTACTGTGAATAGTGCTGTGATGAACCTAAGAGTGCATGTGTTTTCTTTTTTGGTAGAATGACCTATTTTCTTTTGGATATTTACCAAGTATTGGGATTTCTAGGTCAAAACACAGTTGTGTTTTCAATTCTTGGAGAAATATTCAAATTGCTTTTCACAGGAGGTGAATTAATTTACATTCCCACCAACAGTATGTGAGGGTTTGATTTTCTTCACAGCCTCACCTACATCATCAACATCTGCTGTTTTTTGACTTTTTAATAGTAGCCATTCTGATTCTTGTGAGACGGTATCTCATTGTGGTTTTGATGTTGAGTATTTTTCACATTTGTTGGCTTTGCTTATATATCTTCTTTTGAGAAGTATCTCTTTATGTCTTTAGCCCATTTTTAATGAGGTTATTTGATTTTGCTCATTCAACTCTTTAAGTTTCTTATAGATTCTGCACATTAGACCTTTGTTGGATGCATAGTTTTTGAATTTTCTCCCATTCTGTAGATTGTCTGTTTATTCTGTTGATAGTTATTTTGTTGTGCAGAAGCTCTTCAGTTTAATTAGGTTCCAACTGTCAATTTTTGTCTTTGTTGCAATTGCTTTGGAACCAGCCTAAACGTTTCTCTTTTTGCATATACCCACAGAATTTGAAACGTTTGATTTCTTTCTTTTCCTTTTTTATTTATTTTTAATATTATACTTTAAGTTCTGAGATACATGTGCAGAATGTGCAGGTTTCTTACACAGGTATACATGTGCCATGGTGGTTTGCTGCCCCCATCAACCTGTCATCTACATTAGGTATTTCTCCTAATTCTATCCCTCCCCTAGGCCACCACCCCCCAACAGGCCCTGGTGTATGATGTCCCCCTCCCTGTGTCCATGTGTTCTCAGTGTTCAACTCCTACTTATGAGTGAGAACATGCAGTGTTTGGTTTTCTGTTCTTATGTTAGTTTGCTAAGAATGATGGTTTCCGGCTTCACCTATGTCCCTGCAAAGGACATGAACTCATCCTTTTTTATGGCTTCATAGTATTCCATGGTGTATACGTGCCACATTTTTTTTCTCCAGTCTGTCACTGATGGGCATTTGGGTTGGTTACAAGTCTTTGCTATTGTGAACAGTGCTGCAATAAATATATGTGTGCATGTGTCTTTGTAGTAGAATGATTTATAATCCTTTGGGTATATACCCAGTAATGGGATTGCTGGGTCAGATGGTATTTCTGGTTCTATATCCTTGAGGGTCACCACTCTGTCTTCCACAATGGTTGATCTAATTTACACTCCTACCAACAGTGTAAAAGCATTCCTATTTCTCCACATCCTCTTCAGCATCTATTGTTTCCTGACTTTTTAATAATCGCCATTCTAACTGGCATGACATGGTATCTCATTGCTGTTTTGATTTGCATTTCTTTAATGACCAGTGATGATGAGCATTTTTTCATGTTTGTTGGTCACATAAATGTCTTTTTTTGAGAAGTGTCTGTTCACATACTTAGCCCAATTTTTGATGGGATTTTTTTTTCTTGTAAATTTGTTTAAGTTCTTTGTAGATTCTGAATATTAGCCCTTTGTCACTGGATAGATTGCAAAAATTTTCTCCCATTATGTAGGTTACCTCTTCACTCTGATGATAGTTTATTTTGCTGTGCAGAAGCTGTTTAGTTTAATTAGGTCCAATTTGTCAATTTTGGCTTTTGTTGCCATTGCTTTTGCTGTTTTAGTCATGAAGCCTTTGCCCATGCCTATGCCCTGAACGGGATTGCCTAGGCTTTGTTCTAGCATTTTTATGTTTTAGGTCTTATGTTAAAGCCTTTAATCCATCTTGAGTTAATTTTTGTATAAGGTGTAAGGAAGGGGTGAAGTTTCAGTTTTCTGCATATGGCTAGTTTTCCCAGCACCATTTATTAAATAGGGAATCCTTTCCCCATTGCTTGTTTTTATCAAGTTTGTCAAAGATCAGATGGTGGTAGATATGTGGTGTTATTTCTGAGGCCTCTGTTATGTTTCATTGGTCTATGTATCTGTTTTCGTACCACAACTATGCTCTTTTGGTTACTGTAGCCTTGTAGTATTGTTTGATGTCAGTAGCGTGATGCCTCCAGCTTTGTTCCTTTGCTAAGGATTGCCTTGGCTATGTGGGCTCTTTTTTGGTTCCATATGAAATTTAAAATAGTTGATTTTTTTCTAATTCTGTGAAGAAAGGCAATGGTAGCTTGATGGAGATAGCACTGAATCTATAAATTACTTTGGGTAGTATGGCCATTTTCACATGAGCATGGAATGTTTTTCCATTTGTTTGTGTCCTGTCTTATTTCCTTGAGCAGTGGTTTATAGTTCTCCTTGAAGAAGTCCTTCATATCCCTTGTAAGTTGTATTCCTAGGTATTTTATTCTCTTTGTAGCAATTGTGGATTGGAGTTCATTCATGATTTGGCTCTCTGTTTGTGTGTTATTGGTGTATAGGGAGGCTTGTGATTTTCGCACATTGATTTTGTATCCTGAGACTTTGCTGATGTTGCTTATCAGTTTCAGGAGATTTCAGGCTGAGACAATGGGCTTTTCTAAATATACAATCATGTCATCTGCAAAGACAATTTGATTTCCTCTCTTTCTATTTGAATACCCTTTATTCCTTTCTCTTGCCTGATTGCCCTGGCCAGAACATCCAATACTATGTTGAATAGGAATGGTGAGAGAGGGTATCCTTGTCTTGTGGTGGTTTTCAAAGCGAATCCTTGCAGCTTTTGCTCATTCAGTATGATATTGGCTGTGGGTTTGTCATAAATAGGTCTTATTATTTTGAGTTAAGTTCCATTATTTTGAGTTATGTTCAATGTTTATTGAGCATTTTTAGCATGAGGGGATGTTGAATTTTATTGAAGGCCTTTTCTGTGTCTATTGAGATAAATCATGTGTTTTTTTGTCTTTGGTTCTGTTTATATGATGGATTATGTTTATTGACTTGCCTGTGATGAACCAGCCTTGCATCCCAGGGATGAAGTCAATTTGATCCTGGTGGGTAAGCTTTTTGATGTGCTGCTGGATTCGATTTGCCAATATTTTATTGAAGACTTTTGCATCGATGTTCATCAGGGATATCGGCCTGAAATTTTGTTGTTGTTGTGTCTCTGCCAGGTTTTGGTATCAGGATGATGTTGGCCTCATAAAATGAGTTAGGAAGGTGTCCCTCTTTGTATTGTTTGGAACAGTTTCAGAAGGAATGGTACCAGCTCCTCTTTTTACCTCTGGTAGAATTCAGCTGTGAATCCATCTCATCCTGGGCTTTTCTTGGCTGGTATGGTATTAATTACTGCCTCAATTTCAATACTTCTTATTGGTCTATTCAGGGATTTGTCTTCTTCCTGATTTAGTCTTGGGAGGGTGTATGTGTCCAGGAATTCATCCATTTATTTTCCTTTTTATTGTAAACTAAAAAATAATCTGACAGATAAATGGTTGCTCAAGTCCAGATGATTTAAAATATCTATATAGTCTTCTTAATTAGCAATGATAATTTAAAAAGATTAAAATAATACAAAATCTTGCAATTATTTTTCAATTGTAAAATTCAAACACCAAAAAGATGAATAAAATTCAGTTAGGGTTCATTACAAGAATAGCCCATCCAGTGAGAGAGATTACAGTATCGTTACATTAACTTTGGTCATTTTTGAATCACTAAATAATGATCTAGTTAGAACATTAGGAGGCACATCTACAAGATAATAATAATAATACACACACATATTCACATTAAATATTTATTTTAGCACAAAAATGCCAAAAATAAGAGTGAAGAATACAATAAATTTTCCAGGAAGTTTTACTTCAGTTTTTGTTTATGGTTTTTTGATCACATGAAAATCACATTAATACATAAAAAGGTAAGCATGAGAATTCATGATCACTGACATACATTTCTGATGAAACTGAGTTGATATGCATTTATTCTTCTTAATTTGTAGAAATCTAGGTTTTAATTTACTTTATATCATTTAATAAAATATTTTTTAATTCTAAATGGAGAAATTAAATGATAAAAAGAAGATACATATTTGACTTTATTTTACCCAGAA
Source organism: Aotus nancymaae (assembly GCF_030222135.1). NCBI lineage: Eukaryota > Metazoa > Chordata > Mammalia > Primates > Aotidae > Aotus > Aotus nancymaae. Next base: position 55,902,394 of record NW_026988415.1, on the reverse strand, counting down.
TTATTTTTAAGGTTTAAAATATTAAAAAAAAAAATATATATATATATATATATATATAGCTGGGCCCAGTGGCTCATGTCTGTAATACCAGCAATTTGGGAGACTGAAGCAGGGCAATCACTTAAGCCCAGGAGTTTGACAACAGCTTGGGTAATATGGTGAGACCCCCACCTCTAGTATAAGTTAAAATGTTTTTAAAAAGAATAAAAATTAGAAAAAATATAATTTAAAATTTCTCCTTTAAATATACATTTTTCAATTTTCAATTTTAATTTTTGTGGGTGCACAGTAGGTGTATATATTTATGGACTATTATTTTGAAAGTCAAATGAGAATGTTATGATTTGAAACTTAAGAAGCTTTTCTTCTACTTATTTTTTTTATACTTTAAGTTCTGGTGTACATGTGCAGATCTTGCAGGATTGTTACATAGGTATACACATGCCATGGTGGTTTGCTGCATCCAACCCTGTGTCAGCTACATTAGGTATTTCTCCTAATGTTATCGTTCACCAATCTCCCCATTCCCTGCTATCCTTCCCCTAGCCTCCCCATCCCCAACAGACCCCATTGTGTGATGTTCCCCTCCCTGTGTCCATATGTTCTAATTGTTCAACACCCACTTATGAGTGAGAACATGTGGTGTTTGGTTTTCTGTTTTTGTATCAGTTTGCTGAGAATGATGGTTTCCAGATTCATCCATATCCCTAGAAAGGACATGAACTCATCCTTTTTTATGGCTGCATAGTATTCCATGGTGTATATGTGCCACATTTTCTTTATCCAGTCTATCATTGATGGGCATTTGGGTTGGTTCCAAGTCTTTGCTATTGTAAACAGTGCATCAGTGAACATATTTGTGCATGTGTCCTTATAATAGAATGATTTATAATCCTTTGGGAATATATCCAATAATGGGATTGCTGGGTCAAATGGATTTTCTATTTCTAGATCCTTGAGGAATCCACACACTGTCTTCCACAATGGTTGAACTAATTTACACTCCCACCAACAGTGTAAAAGTGTTCCTATTTCTCCACATCCTCTCCAGCATCTGTTATCTCCTGATTTTTTAATGATCGCCATTCTAACTGGCATGAGATGGTATTTCAATGTGGTTTTGATTTGCATTTCTCTGATGACCAGTGATCATGAGCACTTTTTCATATGTTTCTTGGCCACATAAATGTCTTCTTTTGAAAAGTGTCTGTTCATATCCTTTGCCCACATTTTGATGAGATTGTTTGTTTTTTTCTTGTATATTTGTTTTAGTTCTTTGTAGATTCTGAATATTAGCTCTTTGGCAGATAGGTAGCCTACAAAAATTTTTTCACATTCTGTTGGTTGCCAGTTCACTCTAATGATAGTTTCTTTTGCTGTGCAAAAGCTCTTAAGTTAAATGAGACCCCATTTGTCTATTTTGGCTTTTTTTGCCATTGCTTTTGGTGTTTTAGTTAAAAAGTCCTTGCCTATGCCTATGTCCTGAATGGTATTGCCTAGGTTTTCTTCTAGGGTTTTTATGGTGTTAGGCCTTATGTTTAAATCTTTAATCCAGATGGAGTTAATTTTTGTATAAGGTGTAAGGAAGGGGTCCAGTTTCAGCTTTTAGCACAAGGCTAGCCAGTTTCCACAACACCGTTTATTTTTTATTTTTATTTTTGTTTTTTTGAGAGAAAGAAAGAAAGAGAAAGAAAAAGGGGGAGAGAGAACAGGATTCTTGCTCTATTGCCCGGGCTGGAATGCAATCTAAAAATAGGTATTAAAAACCTCTTTTATGCCGATAATTGTGCTTAACAATGGAGACAGGAAGGAATAAGGGAAGAAAATAATAAACAAACAGACAACCAATATTTCATTTAAGTCTGTGAAATGCTATGCAAATGCTGAAGAGTTATTTACTTCTAATTTTCCAATTATGTGGTCACTTTCAAAATAGGTGTAATGTGATACTGAGAAAAATGTATGTTCTGTGGACCTGGGGTGGAGAATTCTATAAATATTCACTAAGTTTACTTATTCCAGATCTAAGTTCAAATCATAGATGTCCCTATTAATTTTCTATGTCGTTGATCCATCGAATATTAACAATGTGGTATCAAAATCTCTCGCTATTATTGTGTGGGAGTCCAGGTCTCTTTATGTCATTAAGAACTTGTCTTATGTATCTGGGTGCTCCTGTATTGGGTGCATATATATTTATAATCATTAACTCCTGTTGTTGCATTGATCCTTTTACCATTATGTAATGTCCTTTTTTGTTTCTTTTAGTCTTTGTTACTATTAAAGTCTGTTTTGTGAGAGACGAAAGTTACAACTCCTGTTTTTTTTTTTTTGGCTCTCGATTTAATTGGTGAATCTTCCTCCATCCCTTTGTTTTGAGTCTTTGTGTGTCGTTGCTTGTGAAATAGATCTGGATACAGCGTACTGATGGGTTTTGACTTTTTATTCAATTTACCTGTCTGTGTCTTTGATTGGGGCATTTAATCCATTTAAATTTAGAATTAATATTAATATTTGTGAGTTCAATATTGTCATTTAATGCTAGCTGGCTATTTTGCCCATTAGTTGATGTAGATTCTTCATTATAGAGATACTCTTTATGTTTTAGTAAGTTTTTGGGATGACTGATACTGGTTGTTCCTTTCTGTTTGTAGTGCTTCTTTCAGAAGCTCTTGTAAAGCAGGCCTGGTGGTGATGAAATCGCTGAGTGCTTGCTTGGTCGTGAAAAATTTTCTTTTTCCTTTGCTTATAAAGCTTAGTTTGGCGGGATATGAGATTCTGGGTTGAAAATTCTTTTCTTTGAGGATATTGAATATTGACCCCCCACTCTCTTCTAGTTTGTAGGGTTTCTGGTGAGAGGTCTGCTGTGAGTCTGATAGGCTTCCCTTTATGGGTAACGTGACCTTTCTCTCTAGCTGACCTTAGAATTTTCTCCTTTATTTCAACCCTAGTGAATCTAGTGATTATGTGTCTTGGAGTTGCTCTACTTGAGAAATATCTTTGTGGTGTTCTCTGGATAAGCTGGAGTTGAGTATTGTCTTGCCTTTTACTAGATTAGGAAAGTTTTCCTGAATAATATCCTGAAGAATATTTTCCAACTTGGATTCATTCTCTTCATGACATTCAGGTATACCTATCAATCGTAAATTAGGTCTTTTCACATAGTCTCATATTTCTTGGAGACTTTGCTCATTCCTTTTTACTCTTTCTTCTCTAATCTTGTCTTTTCATTTCATTTTATTAAGTTGGTCTTCCACCTCTGATATCCTTTCTTCTGCTTGATCAATTCGACTGTTAAAACCTGTGCATACTTCATGGAGTTCTTGTATTGTATTCTTCCGTTCCATTAATTCACTTATATTCCTCTCTAAATTGTCTATTCTTATTAGGATTTCATCAAACCTTTTTTCAAGGTTCTTAGTTTCTTTACATTGGGCTAGAACATGTTCTTTTAGTTCACTAAAGTTCCTTATTATCCACTTTCTAAAGCCTAAATCTGTTAATGGAATGCACTCGTTCTCCATCAGGCCTTGTTCTCTTGTTGATGAGGAACTGTGATCACCTGTAGAAGGAGAGGCATTCTGATCTTGGGGATTCTCAGCGTTTTTACACTGGTTTCTTCCCTTCATTGTGAGTTCATCCACCTGTCATCTTTGTAATTTCCTACTTTCAAATTAGGTCTCTGAGTGGACGTCCAAGTTGTTGATTCCCAGCGCCGAAATCTGAGCAACCCACTGCGCTGGCCAAAACAGCAGCATCAAGATTGGTGGTGCTTTTCTGCCTGGGAATCTCCAGTCTGGCTTCCCTCTTGAGTCCCTTCTTCAATCAGGTAAATGGGCGACTCTGCCTTCCTGGAGCTCCAAACATTGATCAGTCCCGTTTACTCTGCACCAAGAACCGCCGCGCCAGGGCGCCGGCAAAACTGCAACGCCAGCCACAAGAGTCGCCCTGGTGACCCGTGGGGCTCCTCCGCTGGGAATCTTCCGGTCCGTGGGTAACAAAAATTCGTCTGAAAGTGTGGCGTCCTCTCGTTCTGTGCGTTTTCTCTGGGAGCCACAATCCCGAGCTGCTAGTGATCAGCCATCTTGGATCTCTCTCCCACAACACTATTTATTAAGCAGGGAATCCTTTCCCCATTGCTTGTTTTTCTCAGGTTTGTCAAAGATCAGATGGTTGTAGATGTGTGACATTACTTCTGAGGCCTCTGTTCTGTTCCATTGGTTTATATCTCTGTTTTGGTACGAGTACCATGCTGTTTTTATTACTATAACTTTGTAGTATAGTTTGAAAAGATTAACAAAATAGATAGACCTGTAGCCAGACTAATAAAAAAGAAAAGAGAGAAGAATCGAACAGATGCAATAAAAAATGATAAAGGGGATATTACCATCAATTCCACAGAAATACAAACTACAATCAGAGATTACTACAAACAACTCTATGTGCATATGCCAGTAAATCTAGAAGAAATGGATAAGTTCCTGGACACCTACACCCTCCCAAGACTAAACCAGGAAGAACTTGAATCCCTGAGTAGACCAATAACAAGGTCTGAAGAAGTTGAGACAGCAATTTATAGCCTACCAACCAATAAAAAGTCCAAGTCCAGCGGGTTCACAGCTGAATTCTACCAGACGTACAAAGAGGAGCTGGTACCATTCCTTCTGAAACTCTTCCAAACAATACAGAATCCTCCCTAACTCATTTTATGAGACCAACATCATCCTGATACCAAAACTTGGCAGAGATACAAATAAAAAAGAAAATTTCAGGCCAATATCCATGATGAACATTGATGCAAATTTCTTCAATAAAATACTGGCAAACCAAATGCAACAGCACATCAAAAAGCTTATCCATCATGATCACATAGGCTTCATCCAGGGGATGCAAGTCTGGTTCAACATACACAAATCTATAAATGTAATCCATCACATAAACAGAACCAAAGGCAAAAACTACATGATTATCTCAATAGATGCAGAGAAGGCCTTCAACAAAATTCAACAGCCCTTTATGCTAAAAACTCTGAATAAACTAGTTATCGATAGAATGTATCTCAAAATAATAAAAGCTATCTATGACCAACCCACAGCCAATGTCATACTGAATGAGCAAAAACTGGAAGCATTCCCTTTGAAAACTGGCACTAGACAAGGGTGCCCTCTCTCACCACTCCTATTCAACATAGTGTTGAAAGTGTTAGCCAGAGCAATCAGGCAAGGAAAAAAAATAAAGGGTATTCAATTAGGAAAAGAGGAAGTCAAATTGTCTCTATTTGTAGATGACATGATTATATATTTAGAAGACCCATCATCTCAGCCCAAAATCTCCTTAAGATGGTAAGTAACTTCAGCAAAGTCTCAGGATACAAAATCAATGTGCAAAAATCACAAGCATTTCTATACACCAACAGGCAAACAGCCAAATCATGAGCGAACTCCCATTCGCAATTGCTACAAAGAGAATAAAGTACCTAGAAATACAACTAACAAAGGACATGTAGACCTCTTCAAGGAGAACTACAAACCACTGTCAAGGAAATAAGAGAGGACACAAACAGATGGAAAAACATTCCATGCTCATGGTTAGGAAGAATCAATATTGTGAAAATGGCCATACTGCCCAAAGTAATTTATAGGTTCAATGCTATCCCCATCAAGCTACTGTTGACCTTCTTCACAGAACTGGAAAAACAACCTTAAACTTCATATGGAACCAAAAGAGAGCCCACATAGCCAAGACAATCCCAAGCAAAAAGATAAAAGCTGGAGTCATCCGCTTCCTGACTTCAAAGTATACTACAAGAAGCTTAAACATAAGTCTGACTTTCAAATAAGTACCTGAAAATATACTTGTGAATTTTATTTCTTTTAGAAAATAAAGCAAATAAAACAGTAAACACAAAGGAGAATCAACCAGTTGAAAGTGTTTATTACACCTTATCCAGAATGCCATGCCAGGTACATGAGCTGCTATTTTCAACACAGCTAGTATAAACTGACTCAAATATAATTTTTGACAAGTAATTCAGTTTAATAAATTACTATGATTTAGACTGGCATTTCAGTGTTACCCACTCTATGTAGTTTTCAGAAATTTCCCTTAATTAACTTTGCTTACTCTAAAAATTACTGTAAGAGAAACTTGTGTCTTCTTTGTACATTGTGGCTTACACAGTTCTGTATCCATTACTTCAATCTTGTCTTTTAACTTATATATCCCCTCAGAATTTATCTGTACTTGCTAAGTTTTATTTTGTTTTTTTCTACAGCTGCTTTCCTCCAATAACCTATCCTTTACTAAATCCACTTCACAGTCATTACATCATATATTCTATTCACACTTACATTTTATATGGTTTCCCCTTGCACATAGTATTTTTTTTTTTTTTTTTTTTTTTTTTTTTTTTGAGACGGAGTCTCGCTCTTGTTACCCAGGCTGGAGTGCAATGGCGCGATCTCGGCTCACCGCAACCTCCGCCTCCTGGGTTCAGGCAATTCTCCTGCCTCAGCCTCCTGAGTAGCTGGGATTACAGGCACGCGCCACCGTGCCCAGCTAATTTTTTTGTATTAATAGAGACGGGGTTTCACAATGTTGACCAGGATGGTCTCGATCTCTCGACCTCGTGATCCACCCGCCTCGGCCTCCCAAAGTGCTGGGATTACAGGCTTGAGCCACCGCGCCCGGCCGCACATAGTATTTTTAATCAAACTTTTCACTTTGAAGTAATTATAAATTCACATGCAGTTTTAAAAAATAATACAGAGAGACCTTGTACACTTTTCAGCCTGTCTTCCTCATTTGGAATATTTTACACAATTACAGCAGAATAACACAACCAGAATATTGACAGTAAAATGATTTCTTCATGTTTATAAGTTTGCCATTTAAAAAAAAAATCACATAGTGGTACAATATGTAACCATGGGGAATTTTATTGTTTAATTCAGCATAATTCACTTGAGAGCCATCAAGGTGTTGCATGCATCAGTAGATTATTTCTTTGTATTTTTGAATAATATCCCATGTGCCACAGATTATTTAACCATTTATGCCCTGAAAAAATCTGAGTTATTAACTTAGTACTAATAACAGTAAAGCTGATTTAAACATTTGTGTACAGGTTTTCGTGTAAATATAATTTTCACTTTTTGGATAATATGGGAATTGCATACTTAGTTTATAAGAAACTGTCAAAATAATTTGCAATGTATGTATGCCCTTTTATATTACCAAGAAAAATATATACATAATCTAGTTATTTTACATTCTAACCAGTATTGGCATTGTCACTTTAAAAAAAACATAGGCATTTTGACAGGTATTTAGCAATGTATCATGAGACTGAATAATTCATAAAGAACAGATTTATTTCTCACAGCTCTGGATGGGGAAAATCCAAGGTCGAGGAGCGCACTTCAGGCAAGGGCCTTTTTTCTGTGTCATCCCATGGTGGAAGGCACAAAGGCAAGAGAGTGCAGGAGCAACAGAGAAAGGGTATGGAACTTACCACTTTTTCACAAACTCACTCCCCTGATAATGAATCCATTTGTGAGGGTTCTGCCTAATGACCCCTTGAAGGACCCACATCTCAATGCTGGTGCACTGGAGATTAAGTTTTCAATAAATAAACTATGGAGGACATATTAAAACCACAGCAATTAGACATTCTTAGTTTTAATTGTTATCAAAATAAAAATTGGGTAGAAATTTTTTAATGAAAAATTAAAATGTTTAAGTTTGAATTTGTTCAGATACTGTACTTATTTTGATCTGGTTAGAAAATATATATTTAGAAAATGGAAACAATTAATCTAGTTTTGAAATAGAACTACTGGAGCAGACTGTCACTCAGAGAGTAGAACCAGAGATCTGTGGGAACTTGAAGAGACAATATTTATTAAGTGCCTACTTCATGTCATTCATTGTTCTATGCACCAGGGTTTATCCAGTGAACCAAACAGAAATACCTACCTTCATGGAACACCATATTAATGAGTATTATAAATAAAAAATATTTATAAGTAAAATATATATTATATTTAAAATCTAAGTACTAAATGAGAAAAAATAAAGCAATGGAGGATAATATAAAATTATTATGTGGATAGTCAATCTATGAAAAATAATCTTTTAGGAAGAAAAAATAGCCATTTTAAAGATTCTTAATAGCAAATATGAAGTTGAATATAAGGGTTTGGAGTTCCTTGGAAAGGTTATGGCTGGGAATATAAATGTAAGAGTCACTGGTGTCTGTGTGCAGATACTCTGAAGTCATTTTTAACTGCTCATCTTGAAGTAATGTAAAGTTGTCAAATACATTTGGTAATCCTATGGGTTATAACTCCTATTTTTAGAAGTTACTTAAATACTTATACATTTTTACATCTAATAGTGGTTGGTAAATCTCAGAAATAAAGGGAAGAAGACAAAAATATATATTCATAATATCAGATTCTGGCATTCAAAGTCCTACTCATATGTCAGTTGGAGAGCAAAACATTCAGCCAACACATTTTGAACTGGAAGCTACCAGGATTTGCTCCAGAAGGCACTTCATCTTATATTCATATTTCAAGGGCCCTGTTCATTGATGTCACAGCAGTGGTAAAAGCCATATGTTGATTTTGTAATCTATTTATTTTTCCATTGGCACCCGGCTTCACCTTGTGGGAAGTACCCTGTCTTCTATTATCCCCATTTTTCATCTTTGTGGGAGGATGTACTCCTCAAAGGCTGCACAAACAGATTTCTGTGTTTTATTATTACCATTATTTTAGAAAAAAAATTTCTCAAAACCTTAGTGACTTTCTTGTCTATTTGAGTCTAATCAATTCCAAACACCAACAGCCACATAAAAAAAGTTTTTCCTGGATGTAAATCTCAAGCCTGATGTATTTTGTGGCTTTTCTTGCTCCTTTGCATCTCTCTCAACTTGATGACTTATGACTTACTGTCATCTGAAGTAATAGATTGGAATAGATAAAGGAAACACCTAAACATGATCTTTATTTGGAAGACTGAGTTCCTTTGTTTAACTAAAAATTCTTAATGAATCTCTGTTACTCCAAGATTTTTTCAGTTTTGTCTCCCACTCTCTGGGGTACAAACATACTCAGATGTTCTAATCCAGTAAGGCTTTGATTTCATTCAATATTCTCTATTATCTTTGCTATTTCCACAATCCAGCCAGGAGTGATATTTCAAGTCCATAGCTAAAGATAATTTATTTCTTTTTATATATAAATCCAATATATTTATTCATAATAGATGGACAGATACACTGCATACATAAATTTAAGGATTCATTCTTCTTTCATCTTGTGGCTTCAGCATGCCTCAGGGCCTTGAGTCCTCTCTTTAAAGTTGGCTGACTTGGAAAGAGAGGCAAGGTGAAGATGCATTGGCCTTTTAACTGTCTTTGCCTCTAAGAGACACATATCACTTCTGTCCATATTCTATCATAAGAACTAACTATATTGCCCTTCCTATATCCACAGGCATCTGAGAAATGTAGTTTATGGCTGGGCAGCCACTTTGCAATGACAGTTTTATAGAACCATGAATTTTGATGAAAAAATAGCTGTCTTTGCAACATTGTATATCATAAATGTGCACTTTTATTCTTCTCTAGGTCATGGTGTACTGATTACTTGAGTTCATTAACAGTGTGGACTCTGGGATTTAAAATTACAGAAAATAGTCGGGAACAGTGGCTCATGCCTGTAATCCCAGCACTTTGGGAGGCTGAGGCGGGCGGATCATGAGGTCAGGAGATCGAGACCATCTTGGCCACGGTGAAACCCCGTCTCTACTAAAATCCAAAAAATTAGCCGGGCACGGTGGCGCTCACCTGTAGTCCCAGCTACTCAGGAAGCTGTGGCAGGGGAATCACTTGAATCTGGGAGACAGAGGTTGCAGTGAGCCAAGATCGTGCCACTGCACTCCAGCCTGGCAAAAGAGCAAGACTCTGTCTCAAAAAAAAAAATAAATAAATAAATATAATATAATATAATATAATTATAGAAAATAGGAGTTAGTGAAAATGGTTTTATATGCAACCATGGAGTGAATATCTGATAGACAAGTAGCCACTGGCATGGTCAGGATACATTTCAAATGCCAGAGTGGGTTTTCTATGTGGAATACTATCAAATAGCACTACAAGGTATGCTATCCACAATGCTTCCGCCAGGTCTTATGTATAGTCACCACTTGTGTAGCAAAACTATCCTTGAGTTATGAGTCAGAATTGATTTAGATATTATGGAAATTATAGAACTTTAATTAAGTTCCATATTAGGAAAATTAAAACATTCTATAATAATTTCATTTGAGGTTAATATGACATAAAAAGTTTCATAGCTTTTAATTAAGCACACATTTATTTTAGGTAATAACAGGGTGTTGTAAAAGAATTGCCCACTAATCTCACTTCCAGTTACCACTGACAGATGTGTGAAAACAAGCTGTCTCTCTCTCCTGATAATGTCTGATAGTCTGGCTGTCTAAATTTCTGACAACCCTATCTTTGCCTCCCTGATTCTTACAGTATGATCTGCTCCTTTTATTCCTCAAATTCAAAAGGCACCCTCATCCTGGAAAATCAGGTCAATACCCACCCTCCTTAGAGAAAATTCTCTGATTGTTTTATATCTTTCAAGTGAAATATTGCATATGTCTTATTTGAAGGTATTTAGAATCTTAAAAAAATGATATAAATTTTGCTTCATTACAGTACTTTTACATGAAAAGTCTATGCTTGGGACTTCTGTAATGAATGTATTTTAGGTTAATATGACTTAAAAAGCTTTCATATCTTTTAATTAAGTACACATTCATTATAAGTTGTTATTTTAGGTAATATCAAGATGTTACAAAAAATTGTCCAGTAACCTCACTTCAAATGATCACTGACAGATGTACGAAAACAAGTTGTCTCTCTCTCTCGATAATCTATTTTATAATTCAAGTATTAAAGAGAATACTGTTTTGACTGATAAAATTTAATTGCAGTTATTTTATGCATTGCTTATTGTCGGAATTAAGAGGGACTGAATAAGAACTGTAAATGGAAAATGGTTTGTATATTTGGGGAAAAGAGAAAATAGTCTCACTATTACTACTCAACATTTAATAATATACCAGAAATAGGTTACATCAAAAGAGAAAGGAATCTATGAGATATGTGACTCAGAATAATAAACCAGAGGATACTCTGGTTGGGAGGCTGCCTGATTCATGAATTGTTCATTGCTCAATAAAGTGGGATCCACAGTGAAGCTTCTAACAATCCCGGGGAGTGCTGAGTGACCAAGCAAGCTACCCGCCAGACTCACTGTGTCCATTGCTCTCTCAGAGCAGCTGAGAATCATGGTAAGGGCTCTGCTGGATTCCGAAGCTCCACAGATTTGAGTTTTAAGCTCTCCGAGTTTCTTCAAGCAAATTTCTGATCCAAACTGGGTTTGGAAGTCATAACAGAAACTTGACTGGGCCCAGGATCAGATTGGATCTGGTAATTAACTGGCTTGGATCCAGTTAGAGGCTTCTTAAATCTGACTGGGTCAAAGAAACCAGTAGTAAATGACAATATTGCAGCTGGTGTAAAATTTGGCTTTGAAAAAACTCACAGCAATTATTGTTTTCTACTCCTTTATTTCATTCATCTTGTGCACTTAGGCAAAAAATATTTGCCTAAGTTGAGAAGGGGAACATGAGAGCAGAGTCAATATTTGAAGTAAAAATGGGATCCTTAATTTCTGAAGAACTGACTTCCTTCAGCTTATACATATATATATGTATCAGGCCCAGGGAGCAGCAAAGTCTTACAGAAATGTCAAAATGTTACTAAAGATAACTCACAGTGGAAAATTCCAAATAAACAACACTGTACGGAAGTGCATTTGAAAATGAAACCCCTGAAATTAGTCTTATCTAGCGATGCCTAAAGATATGCAGAAACTTCTAAAATGTTTTCAATATTTTTATTTCAAGATTTTACAAAAGGCAAATAAAAAGTTTAAGCAATTAATTGATATAAAAAATTAAATCTGCTAACCTTTTGGCTTAGTTATTATCCTGATCCAAAGGAAATAGACTTCAGCACCAATTGGTTGACTTTTGGTAAGTAGTGGGTTATGTTTTACCTGGGTAAAGAATGGGATTGAATTTGAGGCCAAATCTAGGAAGGTTAGATTCTCTCCTAAGATGTAGGGAGTTAGAGGCCCTCCCCTTAGTAAAGTACCTCTTAGTTAAACATAGATTTGGCACTATGGGATGTTAACCGCTATTCTCTTTGGATTAATCTGTTGTGCACTTTTTGCTGATGGCTATGAGTGACAGGATTAGGCATGTACACGGTCATAGAACATGGGGAACCTTTTTCTCTCCAAAGGGAGAAACTTGAGAGCTGATAGGACTGCTAGAAAAGATCACTTCCTGACTGACAATTGGCCCCCTAACTTTTGATTCGGTGTCTCTGCAATGGATGAAACTCTCTCTGGCCTCCCTGAGCTCTTTGCCTTCCCCACTCCACCACAGGCAATGCTTTTATTTCTCTCTTTCTCTCCTTTCCCTTTTCTCTTTTTTTCTGTTACTTAGAGCGATGATCTTGCCCAAAAACCACATGTTGCCACTCCTGATTGGAGGTCATACCATCCCACTTTGAATGGATTAAAGATCACAGAGCCCAACCAGGGGAAAGTTTAAGCTCTCCAAGTTTGATATTGGGTGCTAAGCAAAGTGGCTAATGTCTATGTTTTGTCACAGAGAAGTATCTGTACAGCTTCTGTCACTAGAGGCCTATAAAGAAATACGTTACATCATGTATTAGATCCAATTGCTGGGGATTAACAAAGGGACTGCTTAGTTAAGCAAGTTAACTCTATCTAGCTCATTCTTTCATCTATTTAACTTTAGATGGTTTGGTTTATGGGGATCCTAGGTAAGGAGCATACTCCAAACTCTTGGTATTGCCCTCTTAATAGTCATAATAGTATTTTCACATATGTGCTGTTTTCTCTCAAAAGTTTTAAATGTTTGCATGTAGCAATCTCTAGAAGGTCAACTGGTCTCTCTTCATCTGCAATGATAAAAGCCGAAAAAAATGTGTGACCACAAGGGAGCCGCAACCTATGAATGACATGCTGAGACCAGAAACTCAAAATGATGGTAACTGAGAGTGATGCTAAGGCCCTATATTTTGGTTACACTCTTCCCTAAGTGAGAAACTGACCAAAGAGGAAAAATTTTTGAACAAAATTGTGGGAGGGCATTGTTTTTGACTGAGCTCATGTATTAGGCCCCAATAGAACAGACCAAACCACAATGGAGTCACTCATGCTAAATGTGACTTAATCAAACTAAGACTTTAAGGAAACACATAGATCCTGGAACAGACCAGGTTTGAGTTTTGTTTTCTCCTGTAAACAGGACATTCAAGCATAAGTAAGTACCCTCTCCTCTAACCCATCATCATCATCATCATCATAATAATAATAATGATAAAAACCTGAAGTCCTTGTTCCCACCTTGTAAAACTCACTGTTCTACCATTTTCCAGTAGGTTCCAAGACCAAATAAGTACATTTACAATGGTGATAGTGACATCAATGAGTGAAGTTTTGATTAATCTCTCACAATTGAGAAGATGAGCAAAAAGAGGGAATTGTTAAATAATTTTAGCCTAAAGCTACCTCCTTGCATAATTTAAGGTCAGCCTAAAATTTCCTCTGTAAAAGCTGTGAACTATAACAAGTGGAGGTATAAACAGACCATGGGTTACACTTGTGCCAGTCACCGACTTTGGGCCAATCAAATATAGCTAACTGTTTGACTGTGTTCAAATAAGGCAAACGCCTTATTCCAGTTCTTGAGGGAAATGCTTCCAGGTTTTGCCTACTCATTATGATGTTTGCTGTGGGTTTGTGACAGATAGCTCTTATTATTTTTAGTTAGGTCTCTTTGATATCTAATTTCTTTAAGGTTTTTATCATGAAGGGTTGTTAAATTTTATCCAAAACATATTTTTTGCATTTATTGAGGTGATTATATGGTTTTTCTTTCTAGTTATGTTAATATGGTGAATCACATTTCTTAATTTGTATATGTTGAACCAACCTTGCATCCCAGAAGTGAAGCCTACTTGATCATGGTGGATGTTTTTTTAACATGGTGCCAGCTTTAGTTTGCTAGAATTCATTGAGGATTTTTAAGTCTATGTTTATGAGGGATATTGGCCTCTAGTTTTTTCTTTTTGCTGTGTCTTTGTCAGATTTTAGTATCAGGGTGATGCTGGCTTCACAGAATCAGCTAATGAGAAATCCTTTGTCTCCAACTTTTTGAATAGTTTCAACAGGATTGGCACAAGCTCTTCTTTCCATGTGTTGTTCAATTAAACTATGAATCTATGAAGCCAGGGGATTTTGTTGGTTGATAGGTTATTTTATTATCAATAAAAGAAAATGTTAAAATGTTCACATTTAGTTAAATATAAATGGATACTCATCATGACTCAATTATCTGAAAACCTTGATGCAGCAAATTACTTTGTTCAGAAAGCATATTTCTCAGATAATATTGTCCAGCCATATTTGTCCTTCTCTAATTCATATTTTTCAAACTAAATATTTATTTCTTAACTGTTTCTTACCAATGAACGTTCTTAATAGATACTTTCTTTACTGAAAGTGGAATGAAGGTACTTACAATATATGATGAAATTCCCAGGGGAGCAAGATGACTGAATAGAAGCATCTACCAATTGTCCTCCCTGTAGGAACACCAAATTTCATATCTACACAGAAAAGCATATTAATAAAAACCAAAAATCAGGTGAGTAACCACAGTACCTGGTTTTAACTTTATATCATTGAAAAAGGCATAGAAGAGGACAGAAAAGATAATCTTGAATTGCTGATGCCACCCCTACCACATCCCCCAGTAGCAGCCCTGTTGCCCAGAGAGACAGTCTACGCTCCAGGGGGAAGAAAAGAATTGTGATTGTGGGACTTTGCATTGGAACTCAGTACTGTCCTGTCGCAGTGAAAGTAACATTACACAGAACTCAGCCAATGCCCATGGAGGGAGCATTTAGACCATATCTAAGCAGAGGGGAATCATCCATCCCAGTGGCTCTAACTTCACATCTGGCAAGACTAGCTACTATAAACTAAAGTCCTCTAGAGTACTTAATTAACTTGAAAGGCATTGTGGGCCACAAAGCCTGCAACTCCCAGGCAAGTCTTAGTGCTGTGCTGAGCTTGGAGCCAGTGTATTTGTGGGCACAAAACCTAGTGACACAACAGAATGACTAAGGGAATGTTTCTACCACTCTACCTCCAATACCAGGCAATGCAGCTCACAGCTCTGAAAGACACTCCTTCCTTCCACTTAAAGAAAAGAAAGGGACAAGCAAAGAGGACTTTGTCTTGCAACATGGAGACCAGCTCAGCCACAGTAGAATAAGGCAACAGGCAGAGTTTTTCAGGTCCCCATTACAGGCTCTAGCTCCTGGATGACATTTCTAGTCATACTGTGGGCCAGAAGGAAACTCATTGCCTTGAAGGGAAGGACGCAGTCCAAACAGTATACATCATGTTGTGACTAAAGAGCTCTTGGGCCCTGAATAAACAACAGTGGTAGCCAGGTAGTACATGGCACAGGCCTTGGTGAGACTGTGAGACCTACTGGCTTAAGGTGTGACCCAGAACATTTACGGATGTGGTGGCAGTGAGGACAGACTCCTTGTGTTTTTGAGAAGCAGAGAGAAAAATAAAGGAGTCTTTCTCTTGCACCTCAGGTACCAGCTCAGCCACAGTGGGGTGGAGCACAAAGTGGACATTTTGGGACCCCAATTCCAGGCTATGGCTCTTGGATGTTATTTGTGGGCATTTATTGGGCCAGAATAGAGCCAACTTCCCTGAAGAGTGAATCTCAGGCCTGGCACTAGCTGTCTAAAGAGCACTTGGACTTTGAGTGTATATTGCCAGTCACCTGGCAGTACTCCCCATAGGCACGTGAGGATGGTGGCCATGGGGACAGAATCCCTGTTTCTGAAAGAAGAGGAAAGAGTGAAAAAGACATTGTCTCGTGGCTTGGATGCCAGCGCAGACACAGAAGAATAGAGCAGCAGGTAGATTTCTAAGGCCTCTGATTCTAGGCCCTATATTCTGGGTAACTTTCCTGAACCTCTCCTGGGCCACCATGAGGGGAAAAACACAAACCTGGCTGATTTCACCACATACTAATTGTAGAACCCTAGGGACTTAAGTGAACAAAGGCAGCAATCAGGTAGTGATTACAGTGGGCTTTGGGAAAGACCCAGTGCTGTACTGTCCCACACAGCAGCCCCAGTGATGTTGACCACAGGGGTGCTTGTGTCACCCCTCCCCAAGCTCCAAGCATCTCAGCATACAGAGAGAGACCCTGTTTGTTTTGGAGAAAGCAAGAGAAGAGAACAAGAATCTCTGCCTAGTAATTCAGATAATTCTCCTAGCTCTTATGCAAGACCACCATGGCAGTACTTCTATAAGTATGCAAAAGCCACAGTGTTTTTGGGCTTGGGGTGCCCTATGATGAAGATACAGCTTAAGTGACCAAAAACAGATAAAAACTCCAAAGTCCCATTGAATACCTGGAAAGTCTTCCCAAGAAGGACAGGTATAAACTAGCTCAGACTGCAAAGACTACAATAAACACTTAACTTTTTAATGCCCCCAAACTGATGAACACCTGCAAGCATCAAGACCATCCAGGAAAACATGACCCCACCAACCTAACTATAGAAAGGTACCAGGGACAAGTCCTGGTCAAAAAGACTTATGTAACCTTTCAGAGAATTCAAAATGCATGTATTGAGAAAACTCAATGAAATTCAACATAACACACAAAAGGAGTTGAAAATCTTATCAGATAAGTTTAACAGGCATTGGAATAATTAAAAAGAATCAAGCTGAAGTTGTGGAGTTGAGAAATACAATTGTCATCCTGAAGAATGCATCAGAAGGTCTTAATAGCAGAATTGATCAAGCAGAAGAAAGAAAGAATTTGTGAGCTTGGAGACAGGATATCTGAAAATACACAGTCAAGAGAGACAAAAGAAAAAGACTTAAAAAAACATACCTATGAGGCCTAGAAAATAGCCTGACAACAGCAAATCTAAGACATATTGCCCTTTAAAGAGGAGGTAGAGATAGGGATAGAAAGTTTATTCAAACAAATAATAACAGAGAACTTCTCAAACCTGTAAAAAGATATCAGTCTTCAAGTACGAGAAAGTTATAGAACGTCAAGCAGATTTAACCTAAAGAAGATTACCTCAAGGGATTTAATAACCAAAGTCCCAAAACTCAAGATAAAGGATCCTAAAAGCAACAAGAGAAAATAAACAAATAGCATACAATGAACTCCAATATGTACATCAGCAGACATTCAGTGGAAACCTTATAGGCCAGGAAAGAGTGGCAATAACTTCTACCTTAGACTAGTATATCCAGCAAAAATATTATTTAAGCATGAAAAAGAAATAAAGACCTTCCCAGGAAAACAAAAGCTGAGGAATTTCATCAGCAACACACCTGTCCTACAAGAAACGCTAAAGGGAGTTCTTTAATCTGAAAGAAAAGGATATTAATGAACAATAAAAAAAATCATCTGAAGGTACAAAAAACTTACTAGAAATAGTAAGAATACAAAAAAACATTGAATATTATAACACTTTAATTGCGGTGTGTAAACTACTCATATTTTGGGTAGAAACACTAAAAGAAGAAATGATAAAAATAAAAAATTATAAAACTTTTCAATACATAGTCTGTAAAATAAGAATTAAATAGAAACAACATAAGTTAAAAAGTGGAGGGATGAAGTTAAAATGTAGAGTTTTTCTAAATTTTCCTTTTGCTTGTTTGTTTATGTAATCAGTGTTAAATGTTCTTCAGTTTAAAATAATGGTTATAAGATAGTATTTGCAATCCTCATGGTAATTTCACATCAAATACATAGTACAAGTAAACAAAATTGAAAAGCAATAAATTAAAACATACCACAAAGAGTCAATCATCTTCTCTGAAAGGAAGACAGGAAAGAAGGAAGGAAAGAAGAGACAACCACAAGACAACCAGAAAACAAATAACAAAATGGCATGAGTAATTCCTTCCTTATCAATAATAACATTGAAAATAAAAGAAAGTCTCCATAAAAGAAGTTCTCCAATCAAAATGCATAGAGTGACTGAGTGAATTTTTAAAAAGCCAGACCCAATAATCTATTGCCTACAAGATACACATTTCCCATATAAAGACACACAAAGACTAAAAATAAAGAGATGGAAGGAAATACTCAAAAAAAGATACTCCCTATTAAATAAATGGTGCTGGGATAGCTGACTAGCCCTGTGCAAAAGAATGAAACTTGAAAAAAAATACAAAAAATGCAAATAGTAGCTGGGCATGTTGGTGCGTGCCTGTGTAGTCCCAGCTACTTGGGAGGTTGAGGCAGGAGAATCACTTGAGCCCAGGAGGTTGAGGCTACAGTAAGTAGTGATCATGGCACTGCACTCCAGCCTGGGTGACAGAGTGAGATTGCGTTTCAAAAAAAAATTTTAAGAAAATGAAAAATGTTTTTTAAAAAATTTTAAAAATTGACAAACCTTTAGCAAGACTAAGAAGAGAGAAGGCACACATAAATAAAAGCGGAGATGAAAAAGGAGACATTACTACTGATACTGCAGGAATTTAAAGATCTTTAGATGCTTCCATGAACAACTAAATGGTAATAAATTAGAAAACCTAAAAAAAATGGGCAAATTTCTAGTCACTTAAAACCTACCAAGATTGAGCCATGAAAATTCCAATATCTGAGTAGTGCAATAACAGGTACCAAGATTGAAGCCATAATAAAAAGTCTCCCGGCAAAGAAAAGTCCAGCCCTCATAGCTTCATTGTGGTACTTTATTAAACATTTTAAAAGAACTAGTACAAATCCCACTCAAACTATTTCAAAAAATAGAAGAGAAGATACTTCCAAGCTTATTCTACAAGGCTGGTATTACCCTAATACCAAAAGCAGACAAAGAAACATACAAAAAAATACAGGCCAATATTCTTGATGGACATTTTTTACAAACACTTATTTTAAGGTCAGGGGTACAAGCGGAGGCTTATTATACAGGTAAGCTTGTGTCATGGGGGTTTGTTGTACAGATTATTTTGTCACCCAGGTATTAAGCATAGTAACAATTAGTTATTTTTTCCTGATCCTCTGCTTCTTTTCACCCTCCACCATCCAAAAGGCCCCATTGTGTGTTGTTCCCTCAGTGTGTCCATGTGTTCTCATCATTTAGCTTCCACTTATAAGTGAGAACATGCAGTATTTGGCTTTCGGTTTCTGTGTTAGTTTGCTAAGGATAATGGCCTCCAGCTCCATCCATGTTCCTGCTCTTTATCTAGTCTATAGTTGATGGGTCCTTGATGAACATTGATACAAAAATTCTGAACAACCTACCAGCAAAACAAATTCAACAACATATTAAAAAGATCATGACCAAGTGAGATTCATTCGAGGGATGTAGAGATAGTTTCAGATTGACAAATCAATCAGTATGATACATTATATTAACAGAATGAAGGAAAGAAACCACATGATCATTTCAATTGATACTGAATAAACATTTGATAAAATTCAACATTCCTTAATTACTCAATCAATGCGTCTGATGAAGGCCTAATATCCAGCATCTATAAAGTACTTAAACATATTTACAAGATAAAGAAAACACTAGCAAAACCATTAAAATGCGGGCAAAGGACATGAGAAGACACTTTTCAAAAGAAGACATACATGGGGCCAACAATCATATGAAAAAAAGGTCGATATCACTGATCATCAGAGAAATGTAAATCAAAACCACAGTGAGATACTATCTTATATCAGTCAGAATGGCTAATTATTAAAAATCCAAAAAATAGAAATGCTGGTGAGATTGTAGAGAAAAAGGAATGCTAATACACTGTTGGTAGGAGTGTAAATTAGTTCAACCATTGTGGAAGACAGTGTGGTGATTCCTCAGAGACCTAGAAACAGAAATACTATTTGACCCAGCAATCCCATTACTGCTTATATACCTGGAGGAATATAAATTATTCTGTTCTAAAAAACATGGATGCATATGTTCATTGCAGCATATTCAAAATACCAAAGACATGGAATCAAACCAAATGCTCATCAATGGTAGACTGAATTTTAAAATGTGGTTCCTATACACCATGGAATACTGCGCTGCCATAAAAAAGAATAAGATCATATTCTTTGAAGGAACATGGATGAGGCTTGAGCCCATTATCCTTAGCAAACTAGCATAGGAACAGAAAACCAAATACTGCATATTCTCAGTTATAAGTGGGAGCTAAATTTTGAGAACACTTGGACACATAGAGGAAAACAACACAAACTGGGTCCTAACGGAGGGTGGAGGTTGAAAGGAGGGAGAGGATCATAAAGAATAGCTAACAGGTACTAAGTTTAATACCTGGGTGATGAAATAATCTGTACAACAAACCCCCATGACACAAGTTTACCTATATAACAAACCTGCACATATACCTTTGAACTGAAAAGTTAAAACTGCAACTCTCAAAAAACTGAGTGTAGAAGGAATACGTCTCAACACAATAAAAGCCATACATAACAGACCCACAGGTAGTATCTTTCTGAATGAAGAAAAGCTGAAATCCTTTCCTTTGAGATCTGGAGCAAGACAAGAGTGCCCACTTTCACCACTGTTATTAACATAGTACTGGAAGTCCCAGCTAAAGCAATCAGACAAGAGAAATAAGTAAAGGGCATCCAATTTGGAAAGGAAGAATTTACACTATCATTTTTTTGCAGATGTTAATGGGTTCAAAAAGTAGTTGGAAATGATAAAAAAGACCTAGTGTTTGATAGCACAACTGGGCAAATATAGGCCATAATAATTTACTGTACATTTTAACATAACTAAAAGAATGTAATTGGATTGTTTGTAACAACAAGGATAAATGCTTGAGGTAATAAATACCTCATTTACCCTGATGTAATTGTTACATATTGTATGCCTGCATCAATATCTCTTATATACTCCATAAATACATAGATCTTCTATGTACCCACAAAAAATTAAAATGAAAAAAAATTTGAAAGGTATAATGAAGCACCATATCTGATAATCAACAAAATATGATCATTGACCTTTGGTCAATCCTGGTATATGATGTTTATATTGTAACTTAAAATTCATCATGGAAAGTTGTTACTTATATGCAATAGCAGGCCTAATGGAGAAGTTTTTGAAATTTGGAAAATTATTCATTTTCTTGAGGAAATGTGGTTTAGTAAGATTAAACAGAGGCTTTGAAAAAGGAAGATTCATAAGTTTGTCTCAACCATGTACAACATAAATGTTTCTGGGTCAGTTTCTTAAGCACATTTAAGGACTAATTTCACCTTTTGAAATTGGTTTATAACTACCCAATTGCATATACTTGGCACATAGTGGACTTAGTAAATAATATATTTTGTTATTTTGTTTTACAGTTTGACAATTGTTGTGATTATTGTGACTTAGTCAGTAGATTTGGTGCTGTTTTCTCACTTACAAAAGAAAGGTCATGAATCAGACAATTCTTATGTTTCTTACAGATCCAACATTCTCACTGTTGACAATAGGTCAGCAAATCTACTCTGTAAAGAGCCAGAGAGTAGATATTTTTGGCTTTGTGGGCAGATCATTTGTCTTAACTACTTAACTCTGCTATTACGATGTGAAAGCAGCCATAGACAATTCATGAACTAATGGTCCTGGCTGTGTTCTAATAAAGCCACATTTACAAAAACAGGTTATAGGTCAAGTTGGCCTGTGGGCTGAAGTTTTCCTACCTCTGCTCCAGGTATTCAAATAGTCAGCAAATTCAAATGCCTTTATTTGACAAAATAATTGTGTGTCATCTAATTCAAGATTAGCCACTGAGGCCTTTGCAACAATAAGCTGAAAGTAAGATAATATGACCAATAGAGAAGGCACTTACTCTCTATGTTGTCACTGAATTATCATGATTCTGTGGGGTAACAAGAAGGAGAGATTATTGTTATACTACGTAACTCTGAAAATAGAATTGCTACCTGGAACCATCATTGCTGGTGCTCTTCTGATTAAGATTTGCCATGATAAACATGCAGCTCCTGCACTGTGGAAAAGCCAGAAAAATTAACAGACGACATTAAAAAACATATTATAGAAAATTAAACATGCTAAAACAAAAGTCATTTAGAATAATTACTGAGTCCACACCAAATTATATTTCTCTTTCCCATGATATATGGTTTTGGAAAGTTATAGCATGTATCAGTATTTCCTTCCCTTTCATCAGAAAATAACGACCCATTTATAAAGATGTCATATTTCCTTTATTCATTAATCAGCTTTTGGACATTTGAGTTGTATACATTTTTATTATTTTGAATGATGTTTCTATGAGCTGTCATATCAAGTTTTTGTGTAAGCATAAATATTCAACTCTCTGGAATGTAGAGCTAAGAATTGAAATTTCTGCATATGCTAATTATATATTTAACATTTAGAGAAAGTAAAAAGCAGATTTCCAAAGTAATTGTACAATTTTCCTATCCCACCGGTTATGTAGAGAGTTGCAGTTCAGCCACATCCTTACCAACACTTGTTACTGTCTTTTTTTCTTATAGCCATCTTAGTGCATATCCAGTTGTGGTGCACATGAATTTTTCTAATAACTAATGCTGTTGAACATCTTTTCATGTGTTTACTGGCCATTTGTGTAGCTTTCAAGAAATGTTTATTCATATCCTTTGCCCATTTAAAAATAAGTAATTTCTTTTTTTATTATTGAGTTTTCAGTACTCTTTACATATTCCAGATACTAGTCTCTTATCTAATATATGGTCTATAAGTAATTTCTTACATTTTGTAGGTTGTCTTTTGTTATATCATCAACTAATAACTCTGTTGGTGAGGGAGAAATTCCCTAAATTTATGGAGATGGCCAAACATGTGACTGACTCTTGATAGATGAAATTGAGGGCAGTTTATTTCTCACGTACATTCAGAGCAACAGGAGAAGAAGACACTGCATACCACACAGGACCACACAAGGGTTACATCCAGGAACAGAGTGAACAGCCAGGAACTGTAAGAAACAGATTTTTTAGTGTGAAGATGGTGAGTTGTCCCCTGTTTGCTGCAGGAGAATGTAATTGGGTCTTTGAATAATTCTGTAGGCTGGTAGGGCACTGAAATTCACTTATCAAGGATTTACAGAAACTACTGCTGGTACTTTTCATAAGGAGAATTTTTTTTTTTTTTTTTTTTTTTTTGGTGCTCTATCCATGGGAGCAGAAAGGGAAGTGAACATGTAGTTAGGCCATTTGAAACAGGAATGATGTTACAGATATCAAGAAGGCGCATAATATTGGACCTTTATTTTAGACCTTAACTCACAATTGATGTTTGATGCTTTGGTATCAATTTAAACCCAATAATGGCTAAAACTTTTAGGGAGTAGGACAAGTGCATCCCGAGTGAATTTAGTGCATGAAATAGAGGACGAAGGCCACAATAATGAGGTAGTCATAAAAAAATGAATTTTAAAGGTATCTCTCTTTGTGTCCAGTACCACTTGTGTGGCATTGGTGTAGGGAGAGCACGTCTCCAGGGCATGTAATTTGAGATTAATTAATGCCTCTGGCAATAGTGACACCCAGTGGGGGGCCTCTTTGCCATTTGTCAATTAACTGGTATTTCTGAGGATCCCATTATACTTCTCAATTAAACTGCTGCTTGAGATCTATAGGGGAAGTGTAAAGTCCACTAATTGCCTTCTTCGAGAGTCCAGCATTGTGTATTCTGAGAGGAAAAAGCACCTTGATCACAATCATTACTATCTGCAACTCAAAGCGATAAGCGTCCTGATAAAGCTTTGTATTACAACCTTAGTGTATTCTAGAAATATTCATAACCTTGGTTAAAATTTTGGGTATATGTGAGTCAGGAGACTATCTGAGCGCTTTACCTCAAAGGGGGAAGCTCTTAGTCAGTGACCCAGAATTTGTAAAATTTGCAAATTGGAACATTTGTTGGACAGGGCATCCAGTGCCAAGGTGACTACCTGAAGTTTGGCCATTTGCATTGATCCGTGTGTCTTGTCCTTTATCAGGGATGTTTTGATTAAACTATAGAAATATTTTAATTTCCAGCTTTTGTCATACTAACAAGTTAAATAATGTAGTCTTTTAAAAAGATGTGACTAAATTTAGTTTTTTAATTGAATATTGGTTTTGGGGGGCAGAATAAGTGATGGTGGTGGTGGGATTTCTTGGTTTTTAAGTTTTGTTCTTCAATTCTACATATGCCTGAATCCTTACAACAAATAAAGTTCCCTTCTGTTTTACAAAACATTGAAAGACATTTAATTAGTGTTCATGAATAAAGAGAGATTCTTCTTTTTTTAAAAAAAAAAAAAAAAGAAAAAAAAGCAGTCACATTTCTCTGAGTTCCCTCACCTATCATAGTGTTAATATCTGTAAAATGTTATGAATTTTGAAAGAAACCAAAATATTTCACTCTAAAATATATTTTCTTTGACATATTTCAAGATGATTATTTAAAAAGGTTGGAATTACCTGAAATGCTATCTTTTGTGGGAGAAATTTGAATCTGTAGGGAAAAATCTGCATTGAGGTAGCCAGGCTTTCTCTGAGGGCCTTTTTTTTTTACTCTTCATTCATATCTAGAAAGTATTAACTGAGAGCCTGAAACTTTTAAAGGTTTGAAAGAAACACCAACTCTTATCTCTAAGGGCCATTACCCGTGACGTTTCGTCTACATAATGAGACTGTGTTTGTTAGTCAAGCCTCTTTTCTCTCTCTTTAGTACCTGTCCTGCCACTACAACCCATTTTGCCATCAATCAAGCCACCATTTTTTTATTTTTTGAGACAACGTCTTCTTCTGTCACCCCGGCTGGAGTACAGTGGCATGGTCATACCTTACCTCAGCCTTGACTTCCCAGGCTCAAGTAATCCACTTCCCTCAGCCTCCCAAGTAGCTGGGACAACAGGCACATACTACCATGCTTGGCTAATATGTATTTTATATATTTTTGTAGAGACAGAGTCTCACTGTGTTACCCAGACTTGTCTCCAACTCTGAGCTCAAGTGATCCTCTCACTTCAGCATCCCAGAATGCTGACATTACAGGAGTGAGCCACCACATGTGATCAAAGCCTTTATTCTTTTTGTAAACCTCAAGATGCTTTTTAAGCTTATGAATACTATTGAGATTAGGAGTAATCCCTCTGTGGTTCTCCCTGAGTGTGTTGAAGTTGCACGTCATTTCTTCTACTAATAGGCCTTTTGTTTGTTGAGTTTTCAGCAAACCTTCAGAGGGCAAAGGGGACGATGTCTTTGGCCCTTACAACTTTTATTATTTTCACTCTGTTGGTCCCAAGGGGCTCCACAGCCAGTGAAGGTTTCTGGTAGACAGGTTACCTCCTCCAGCACCATACCATCTGGCAAGGGACTGAGAACAAGGGAGGTCATTACCTCCTATAGATGAGATATGCCAAAGGACCCATGTTTGGCTTCATGTGGCAAGTAGGACTTGGTGGCCATGCCAAATTTTTGCAGTCTTACTTTCATGACCCAAGGCATAACGGGCCTCTAGGTATGCAGGGTTAGATGCTCAGTGTCTGTGAGAGCCTTTCTTCTCTGGGAACCCAGTATATGGCCAACAATCACCACTGTAATGGTGTATAGTCCTGAGCCTAATGGGCAGTTTCTTATATCTAAAGTCCATGGCAACTTACATCAAAATGTAACTGCCCAATGGATTCTCTTTGCTAGTTGCCTAGACAGAGCTGATTTATCAAGACAAGGGAATTGCAAGAGAGAAAGTGTAATTCACACAAAGATGACTGTAAGGGAGACCAGAGTTTTATTATTACTCAAATCAGTCTCTGCAAAAACTCAGAGACTGGGGTTTTTAAGGACAATTTGATGGGTAGGGGCCAATGAGTCAGGTGTGTTGATTGGTTGGGTCGGCGATGAATCATAGGGAGTTGAAACTGTCCTCTTGTGCTGAGTCAGTTCCTGGGTGGGGGCCACATTACCAGAGGTGCCAGTTTATCCATCTGGGTGGTGCCAGCTACTCCACCAAGTGCAGGGTCTGCAAAATATCTCAAGCACTGATCTTAGGTTTTACAACAGTGATGCTATCCCCAGGAGCAATTTGGGGAGGGACAGAATCTTGTAGACTCCAGCTGCATGACTCCTAAACCATAATTTCTAATCTTGAAGCTAATTTGATAGTTCTGCAAAAGCAGTCTAGTTCCTAGGCAGGAAGTGGGTTTTTGGGGAAAGGGCTGTTATCTTGGTTTCGAAGTTAAACTATAAACTAAGTTCTTCCCCAAGTTTGTTTGGCCTACACCCCGGAATGAACAAGGGCAGGTTGGCAGTTATAAGCAAGTTGGAGTCAGGTCAGATCTTTTTCACCGTAATAATTTTCTCAGTTATAATTTTGCAATGGCAGTTTCATAAAGAGTCTCTAGGGGTGCCTATTGATTTCAATTTGGACATATTCTAGATTATTTTGTTGGAGAATCTCCCATTTAAAGTTTGTCAATTTTAATGTCACACAGCAGTAATGTTAAGTAAAATTGTAAAGGAGTAGTATGTTGCATCCAGAATACAAAAATAATCAAAATATGTTGAATTTTATAATTATTATGGGAACTGAGAACATGAATAGATCTTTCTTGACAGTGTCAGGGATGAAGCAATCGTCAGTTCACCAAGTAATTTTTAGAAATTTAACAAAGGAGGCAGGGTTTTTCACTATATATGGGGAAATGAGTTATTTTTTTCTGTAACTCCCTTGTATTTGTATTTCTTCAGTCAGCATATCAAACAAACCCTCTCAGAGGAGGATGTCATCAATGTTATATACTCACATTCCTGAAAAAAAAGATGGCAGAATTAATATCTTGCCTACAAAATTTGTATGTAATGGCACGGCTGCTGAAATACACCATACGTAGCATGATACAGGTGTATTGTGTCCTTTCAAGGGAAGGTACACTTTAGCAGAGAAGCATTGAAATAGAAATTGAACAGAACATGTTAGCCAAATTTATAATAGGATGATATTCGCCAGTTGCTATTTGGATGGAGTCAGTAATTTCATTCATATTGGGCACAGGAGGCCTTAGTGGATGAGACCATAACATTAAAGTTGCAGTCATCTGCCAGGAGAAACCATTCATTTATTCCAGGTATAAGGGCTGGGCAAAAAACACCTCTGAAAGTTGTTAAATGGAAAAGCTGTGGGAATAATCACCTCTTTTCTAATTAGGTACTTGTGTTCTGATAATAATTGTCGGACACCAGCTAGGTGTCCTGACATTCAATTCAATTTTGATGATAATAATCTGAAAGTCGTGCAGACCCCAAATGTTAAGTCCACAGACTACCCTCACTTTAAATGTTAGTCCCAAATTCTGAGTGCCACGTGCACTTCTAACTGACCAACTATAAATATAGCGGTTCCCAATTCCCCTTAAATTTTAATAATTCACTAGAAATACTCACAGAACTCTCAGGCAAGTGCTATATTAGGGGTAATATTCTATTATAAATTGTGTAAATAAACAGTCAGATGAAGAGATTCATAAGGCAAGGGAGTGCAGTAGCACAAAATTTCTGTCCCCATGTTGTTGGGGGTGTGCCATCCTTCCATTACATCAACATGTTTACCAAGCAAGAAGTTCACCAGATCTTATTGTACAGAATTTTTGGTGAAAGTTTCCTCATGTAGGCATGCTTAATTACATCAGTGGTCCAGTTATTTAACTCAATCTTCAGCCCTTCTCCCTTCCTTAAAGGTAATAAAGTGGGGTTGAAAATTTTTTCTGCCTAATCATGTGTTTGGTTTTTCTCCAACCAACTCCCATCCTGAAGCTATCTAGGGACCCTGCCATGAGTCACCTTCTTAGCATAAACTCAGCTATGGTCTCAAGGGGCTTTTTATAAATAAAAAATGACATTTCTATCACTTAGGAAATACCAAACATTTTTTGAAACTCTGTACCAAGAAGAGGGAACAAAAGTCCAAATAGATTTACTTTTATTATAACATAGTCTCATATAATAAATTTCAATTGTTGAAGACCCTGTTTTAATTTATACTGGGCTATATTGACTATTTTAACTTGAAGTTTATAGGGTACCATTTTGTGAAGCCATTGTGTAACTGACAGAAACAATTTAATTTTATAACTAAGGTGACTTACACCTGTTAATCTTCTATTTTATATTTAGTTAACCCCCTGCTAAGATTATAGTAGGTATTGTTACAGTAGATAGCTAGTCAGACAAGAACAGGGAAGGAGAGGCCCCCAACACTACCAGGAATGTCAGGGAACCATCAGGTGATGGTCAGAAGGTTGTTAAACTGTTTCTATAAAATAATAACTGGTCTCAGCTGGCACCAGGAAAAGGTAGTCTCCCAATGGATATAGGAAATCTGGGGGCTGGTGATCCGCAGATTCCAAATGGGGTCTTGGGAGTTGGGTGAGTGAGTTCAAGCATGTTCACTAAAAGGCGAAATGGCAGAGTATAACTGGTATGTGACCTCCAAGGGACATTTGACTGGTAAAGGAAGAACATCTCAAGTGAGCATGCATACAACTCCATTAAATATACTGTGCATGCTCACCTCCCAAGTGCTGGCAGGCCACCATGCATGTGGACAGCCCACCCCAAGAGAAGAATCAGGGGAGAAGGGACCCACAACCCCAGAAGTATGCCAACATATAAAACCCCTAGTCAAAAGGTCAAACAGTGCACTTGATCTTTCAAGTCACCCACTTGGCCCTCTTCCAAGCATACACATTTCTTTCATTCCTGCTCTAAAACTCTCTGATAAACTTCACTCCTTGCTTCAGTCTCTCTTTCTGCCTTATGCCCCTCAGTCAAAATATTTCTTCTGACGAGTCAAGAATTGAGGTTGTTGCATACCTATATGGATTCACTGCCACTAACATACTTTGGTGCTGCGTGACTCAGATACATTCTGCTGCTAACATACTTTGGTGCTGTGTGACTCATACGTTCTGCTACTAACAGTACCATGTTTAAATTTCATTAGATTCCCAGGTATAACTCTAATTTGAACCCCAGTATTAAATATACAAGAGTTTTCCAGTTGGTACATTTTAGCAGATGTTACAGTTAATTCACAACTTGTGTTTTAGAGATGCAAAAGGCAGTCAGTCTATTCAACAAGTGTTGCTGGGAAAACTGGATGTTCACATACCAAAGCATGAAGAGGAGCCCTTACCTTACAGCACAGAAAATTTTTAATTCATAATGAATCAAAGATGTAACAGTAAGAGCTAAAACTATAAAACTCTTAGAAGAAAATATGGGGGTAAAGCTTTATGACATTAATTTAGAAATTATCCCTTTATTTTTGAAATTTTATTATTATTATTATTATTATTTGAGATGGAGTCTCGCTCTGTTGCCTGGGCTGGAATGCAGTGGCATAATATCAGCTCATTGCAACCTCTGCCTCCCAGGTTCAAGCGATTCTCCAGCCTCAGTCTCCCAAGTAGCTGGGACAACGGCATCCACCACTGCATCCAGCTATTTTTTTTTTAATATATATTTTTAGTAGAGACAGGGTTTCACCATTTTAGCCAAGCTGGTCTTGAACCCCTGACCTCAGGTGGTCTGCCCACCTTGGCCTCCCCAAGTGCTGGGATTACAGGCTTGAGCCACGGTGCCTGGCCAAAATGATCCCTTTAACATGACAAACAGAAGAAAAGAGATAAATTGGACTAAGCCTTTGACTTATAAAACCTTTTATAAGTCAAAAATGGATAAACAAAATGTGACATATATATACAATGGAATATCATTCAGTCTTAAAAAAGAAACACATTGTTGGAAACTGGTTTATAATGTCGGGAAAAAGCCACACTGAGACAATGGATCACTCAGCAAGGCTAGTTTACTTCCTGCAGAAGGGGTGCAACTCGCTGGTGGTCTTGCCATGAGAGCACACTTGAACAAAGGAGACAGGGACATTTATAACTTTCATAACCTGACGCAATCACCCTACTGCTGTGTCTGGTTTACATTGGCTGGAACAGGACCTCACATTCTATGCTTGACCCAATTGGCTAAAAACTCAGAAATTTCCTGAATAGATAAGGGATGAAGAAGAAGCAGCTAGTCAGGAGAAGGTCAGGAGGGTTTCCAAATAAGGAATGACATGCACCAGGGTTGAGAGCTTGCCCAGTTCTGTTCAGACATGTTGGAGCGAGTCAAGGTAGCTGATTTGAGGCGTAGCTGATTTAGAGAATATACATACATGGGTATATATTTATGTTAATTGTGGATAATGGCCGTAGAGCAAGAGATTGTAACTCTTTATAATGTAGTCTAATATACAAACTTTGAAGAAGAACTTCCCCATATCTCACAACATTTTGACACATGCTACAATATGAATAAACTTTAAAGACATTATGCTGAGTAAGATTAACCAGTCACAAAAGGACACATACTATATAATTCCATTCATGAACTAACTAGAGTAGTCAAAAACATAGAGACAGAAAGTAAAATGGTTAGTTGCTAGGGGGTGGGTTGAGGAGGGAATGGGGAGTAATTGCGATAGTTGTACAACAATGTGAATGTATTTAAGTCCACTGAATTGCACACATAAAAATAGACAAAGTGGTAATTTTTATAGTATGTACATTTTACCACAATTTTTAAAATTTTCATCATTTCTGCTGTATATTTTAGTTTTAGATTTCTAATTCTGTTAAATTGTGGACTTTTGTTTCGATTTATTTATTTATTAATTATGTATTTTACATCTTCATATCTAGGTTTCTTTTTTTTTCTTTCCTTTTTTTTTTTTTTTTTAGACAGAGTCCCACTCTGTCTTCCAGGCTGGAGTGCAGTGACACAGTCTCAGTTCACTGCAACCTCCACCTGCCACGTTCAAGCGATTCTCCTGCCTCAGCCTCCCAAGTATCTGGGACTACAGGCGCCTGCCGACATGCCCGGCTAATTTTTTGTATTTTTAGTAGAGACAGGGTTTCACCGTGTTAGCCAGATGGTCTCCATCTCCTGACTTCATGATGCGCCATCCTCGGACTCACAAAGTGCTGGGATTACAGGTGTGAGCCACCGCGTCCGGCCTCTTTTACTTTTATTCTTCTTGGTTTGTTTGTTTTCTTTTGTTTGGCTATTGGATATACTTCACGGAGCTTCAATTTGCCCTGTTACATAAATTTCTTCTCCAGAGAGTCTTAAATTAGTATTATCCAGATTAAGGGTCTGCCTTGCAGCAATGATTTTTTTATAGAATTTAAGGACCTGAGATTAAGTCAGGGTTTTTTTTTGTTTTGTTTTTGTTTTTTGAGACGGAGTTT
This sequence comes from Aotus nancymaae, assembly GCF_030222135.1. NCBI lineage: Eukaryota > Metazoa > Chordata > Mammalia > Primates > Aotidae > Aotus > Aotus nancymaae. The sequence continues at coordinate 55,870,877 of NW_026988415.1, read as the reverse complement.
CGGTCTTGTTACCCAGGCTGGAGCGCAATGGCGCGATCTCGGCTCACCGCAACCTCTGCCTCCTGGGTTCAGGCAATTCTCCTGCCTCAGCCTCCTGAGTAGCTGGGATTACAGGCACGCGCCACCATTTTTCTTTTCTTTTTTTTATTTTTATTTTTTATTTTATTTATTTATTTTTTTTGAGACGGAGTTTCACTCTTGTTACCCAGGCTGGAGTGCAATGGCGCGATCTCGGCTCATCGCAACCTCCGCCTCCTGGGTTCAGGCAATTCTCCTGCCTCAGCCTCCGGAGTAGCTGGGACCACAGGCGCGTGACAAACGCCAGGCTAATTTTTTTGTATTTTTAGTAGAGACGGGGTTTCTACTAAACCGTGTTGGCCAGGATGGTCTCGATCCCTTGACCTCGTGATCTGCCCGCCTCCACCTCTGAAAGTGCTGGGATTACAGGCGTGAGCCACCGCGCCCGGCCTAAGTCAGTTTTTAATTAACCCATTTGTTGTGCCACAGGGGTGACATGGGTCTTTCCTCCTATAACACTGAAGCCAGGACTTTGTTGAAACAAAGCCATAAACAGAAAAATGGCACAGTAGAAAGTTTTCAGCATCATACCTCAGATGACAAACATCTTTTGCTATGGCCTTTCCTTTCCTTACAACATTTGTTTTTATTTTTTCTCTGTATAAATTTCCTCAAAATATTTTGGATTTCTAGCCCTATAAAGTCATGGCTTTCAGTTTCTGCCTCCATCCAATTTTGCATGAGTGGTAACATTCTGCATAGTTACAGAGATCGTTTTGGAAGCATGTGGCCTGACCTACCTCATAGGCAGCCACCTACTTTCTCTAGGGATTGGCAATCAATTTGCCTGCGATTGAATTCCACCTCCAGTAAGGTCATTTTGTCTGTGGCTGGAGTCCGTCAAGCCCGAGTATCACACTATTAGCCTTTTGATGTACTTATAAGTAGCAGTAATGAGTGAAACCCAGGTACCTTGGCTAGTTGTTTTGCATTAGAAGAGTAGCTGAGAACAAAATGCTTGTTTTTCTATCCTTTCTCATCAGCAGCCACCATGGATGTGTACCTCAATATACTTAGGGTTTAAGACAATGTGTGCAACAACAGCAAGGCAAGCAGCAGCACAGAAAACGTGTGAAGTTGTTACGCTCACCTGAATAACAATGACTTGTTAAGCAACCATGGTGCCATGTTTAATTCTTCCCAAGGTGGTGATCCCCTTTGTTTTCACAATCCTCACCAAGGTCTGTGCCTGGGTCTATCCCAAGGGTACACAATCACAAAAATGTCTGTATGGCTGTCTTAACCAGCCAATCACAGTTACCAGGCTAGACACATTTGACCAGAGAGCTCTACGATGATTCTTGAAGAGAAGGACTCAGTAGCCAACCAGTTAGGCTGCTATGTTGTTGCCACCTTTATAGGTGGTAGACTTGAACACCCCCAGAGGCCAAACTCATCTGCACGTTATGCTATAGTCAATTAATAACAATTCTTGTATTTTGGATGAGAGTATTTTAGGGTAGGGAGAGATGGACACACCCAACAGAGAGACAGCAAAGTATCTTATAAGCTGACACCCAAAACCAAGATCCTCAGAAATTGGCAGTTCTGTCTAAGGCAGCCTTCTACTACCATAGAACCAGTTAGTTAACAAAGAACAGTTAATTAGAACTGACCGGGTGACCACAGTAATGGTTGGATAATCCTTTTAATGATAGCAGTTTTTATAATAACCTTCTGCCTAGCTTATTGATGAGAATGGATTCTTACCTGAGAATTATGGGAGTGGCCATGCACACAACATCTCTCAGTGGACAGTAAGTTTATTAGTCACAGACACACAGTGCAGGGTATGAGGGCACTGCCTAGCATACATGTTCACCCAGAGATTACAGTAGGGAATAGAGTGGAAAAGCATTGCATTTGAGAGATAGCCTTTTTAGTAACAGAAGTGTGGGATGACTCCTGATTCCTGAAGGAAGATGTGATTGGCTAGTTTGAACGATTCTACAGGCTTGCAGTGAACTGAAATTTCCTGCTCATGAAAAAGCAAGAACTGCATCTGGTCCACTTATAGAGGAGGATTTGTTTGTCTAGGATACCTTATCCTTGTGAATAGAATGGGGAGGGGAACTTGGAGTTAAGTCATTCGATGTGTGTCTTATTTCTCCAAATGTCAAGGCAGCAAATACAATTGCACCTTACTTTTAGACCTTACATGACATCTTTTTATGTTCTTGATGGTTTCATCTGAAGAACACTAGTTTTTAATTTTTATGTAGTTGCATTTGTTTACTTTTGTCTTTTGTCACTTGTGCTTCTAGTGTCATATCTATAAAATTATTACCTAACTCAAGGTCTTAGATTTACTTCTGTTTTTTTCTTCTGTGAGTTTTATGGTGTTAGCTCTTATATTTATGTCTTTGATACATATTTACTTAATTTTTGCATATGTATGAGGCAGGGGTTTAAATTTATTGTTTTGTATGATGATGTCAAGTTGCCTCAGCAGTATTTGTGGAAAAAATCATTTCCTCCATTCAATTGTTTTGGTACTTATTTTGAATCAACTCATTATAAATGTGTAAGTTTATTTCTGGAGTCTCAATTTTATTCCACTATTACTTTCCTTATGATAGTACAACAGAGTCTTGATTACTGTAGATTTATAGTAAGTTTTGAAATGATGGCGTGAGTACTCCAAATTTTTTTTTTTAAATAGTTTTAGCTATTCCTGGTTTCTCATATCTACATGTAAATTTTAAGATCAACTTGTCAATTTCTGAAAAGAAAGGAAAAAAGGCAGCTGGGATTTTTTACAGAGATTTTTACACAATCCCTATAAAATTAATATGAGCATTGTATATCATCGAATCTGTACATTAATATGGACATTATTGCCATCTTAACATTATTAACACTTCTAATCCATGAATATGAGATGTTTCTCTATTTAGCTCTTCTTGAATTTCTTTGAATGGCAATTTGTATTAATTTGTGTATAAGTCTTGTATCTCTTGTTAAATTTATTCTTGTCTTCATTGCTATAATACAGTATATAATCATGCAACTGATTTTTGTATATTGGTGTGTCCTTCAAATTTGTTGGACTCATTTACTAGCTCTAATAGTAGATGCTTTGAATTGCTTAATATAACATGATATTACGTGCAAATTCTTGTCTTATTTCTTAAATTGATGGATTTTTTAAATTCCTTTTTTTGAGACAGAGTCTTGCTCTGTAATCTAGGCTGGAGTGCACTGAGTGACACGATCACAGCTTCACTGCAGCCTCAACCTCTCAGGCTCAAACAGTCCTCCCACCTCAGCCTTCTAAGTAGCTAGGACTACAGGCATGTGCCACCACACTTGGCTAATGTTTTAAAATCTTTTGTAGAGACAGGGTCTCAATATGTTACCCAGGCTGGTCTTGAACTCCTGAACTTAAGTCATTCTCCCAGTTTGGCCTCCCAAAGTGTTGAGATTTAAAGCATGAGCCTCTGTGCCAGGACCAAAATTCATTTTTTTGACTAATTTCTATGGCAAGAGTGACCAGTACAATGTCAATTAGAAGTGATGATAGAAGACCTCTTTGTCTTATCCCTAACTTAAAGGAGAAGCTTCCAATATTTTCTCATTTAATATGGAATTAGTTGTAGATATTCTTCATCAAGTTGATGAATGTCCCTTCTATTCCTAGTGGAAATGGATAAGATCTATATATAAGTTCTAAAAGAAGAATAATGTTCTAGAAAAAAATAGGAATAAATCATTTGTAATTAAATATGTAATTTATTATAAAAATATTATGGAAAATATAAGATGTAACCAGAGCAAGCATTTTAAAATAGGAAATGTTCCTGACCACTTAATAACATCTAATATCAAGGGATTGGTTAATTGCCTTCTCCTCCTATACTGAAATACCAGATATCTGAGGCCTAAAAATTCTTAAAAAGAAAAATGCCAATTATTCCATAATTAGACAAGCGTTTTAAAAGTGGAGAGCCTGCCTGAGGTGTCATATAGGAAACTTGTTTCAGGAACTTACCCCTTCAAATCTAAACTAACAATGCCAGTGTTTGTGTACGTTCTCCGAACTTGGTATTAGGTCAGAATAGAACAGAATAAATTAGGCTGCAGCAACCATTTTGACCATAAAATTTCAGTGGCATAGTCCAACAAAATTTATTTATTGGTTACACAATGTCAGATGGTGTTTAGTGTTATCCAACTATCATCCAGTAACTCAGGGATTCAATGTCATGCAGAGGGTTTTCTCAATTTAAGTGTGATTTTGACACATGGCCATAAACACATATGAAAATAAAGAGAAGCACAAAAATAAAGAGAAGCACTGAATGTCTGCTAAAAGCACCTCACCTAAATCAGACAATACACTTTACTCGAGATACTATTACAAAAACAGGGTTTATGACCTTCTGGATGTACATGGTATTTTGAGGAAACCAAAGGAATAAATAATCTGTTGGACTACAGTGTGAGATAGTTGTTTGTGGTGTTAATTGCACAATTAGAGAGGATAAAAGAAGAGAAAAGTTTTCCTAGAGGAAGTAATTTTTAAGAATTCAATAGCTTGACATGAGGGGGAGAAAGAGCAGAATGTAATTAGGAGCAGAGAGAAATGTTCACATTCACAGTAAGTGTGTGTTTGATAGAACATAATGAGATATATACTCTAGAAAGATTTCTCAAGAGGAAATAAAAGGGGTAACTAAAAAAAGCACTAAAGGGAAACAGAAATTGTGAGCAGCTATTAAAATTAACCATTACCTCAGGACACACACCTTAAAAATCCCAGATCAATATGGTGCATAGTTTTCCAGGGTCCTCATCCTTGACAGGCCATGAATTTTTAATTGGTTTATCAAGACACTGAAGCTGTCAATAGCTCACAATCAAAATAAAAATATTCGAAGGGCTCACCTATCTGGTTTTATGTTTTCTCACAGATCTTTACCCAGTACGTTTTTTCTATGTCCTTAGATTTTTTGATGACTTTAAAAACAAATTTTAATATACTCTGAACCATTTTCAAGTTTTCTTTGAACTAGAAAGTTTGTTCAAATTAATTAGTCTATCATTATGAGAATAATTATTGCATCAATAATCTCATCCTCTATTTCTGCTAAATATGCTGATTTGATCTTCCTGAGAGAAATAAATGTGTTGAACAGGTTCACTTAATTCTTGACCTATTCAATACTACCCAACATTCATTTAGCTTGATCTTGCCTCATCTATAAAGCTTCCTTTGACCACCCCAGGTCAAAATAACCTCTCCCGCCTTTTTACTTTTACTTCACTTGTCTGGATCTACCACAGTAGCTAATTACTATAGTTATTTTTATGTGTCAATTTAGAGGGTATTTGCCGATGAGATTAATATTAAAACTGGTTCTGGTGAGCTTTGAATAAACATGTTTCCCTTCATCATGTGGATAAGCATTATGTAATTAGTTAATTGTCCAAACAGAACAAAAAGACCAGCCCTTCCAAGCAAGAGGAAATTTTCTCCAACAAACTATCTTGGAATCCATCTGCACCGTAGGGTTTCCTGGGTCTTAGGGCAGCTGGCCCACACTACAAATTTTGGTTTTACCAGCCTATGTAATCACATTAGCCAATTCCTCATAATTTTTTTCTCTCTCTCTGCTCTCACTCTCTCTATATATATATAAAATATAGAGGCACGCATATGTATATGTATACAAATATATAGATCACATTGGTTCTATTGTTCTGGAGAACAGAGACCAGAACACTACTGTATAAATACTTTCAAAATATGTATATTTTTCCTACATCAATCAATTTGTTAGGTAATTGGACACACCCATAACATCTGCAATAGATTCATAAATTTTTTAGTTTATTTTTAAAGCATTTATTATATTTTAACACCTATTTTAGGTCACTTATTCTGTGCTTTATTCAGCTTTATATCTTTTATAAAGTCTAACACAATGATTATCACAAAGCAAGAAATAAAGTTTATTTAAAGTTTACAGAAAAGCATAAATGACTGATAAATTAATAAAGATTTACTTTTGGTAGCACCCAGGATTTTGAAAAAATTAATTAATTGACTTAAGTAAAAATTATTGTTCACCAAAATACATCCCAGCATCTGTACTGTTTTCCTACAACCATGACCATGATCTATGCTAAAGCATATCCTATTTTACAGTTGTATTCTTTTCAAATATATTTTATCTTCTCAGGTGTGTGTAAATGTTTACTCCATGCAAAACAGGGGTGATAAGGGCAATGCCATACTGATTTACTGTTTAGTATGCGTCATAAGTGGTCTATATGTTTAGCTGATAAGGTAGCACCTCCCACATTATATTCCCTTTAAATCTCAAAACAATGGTTTGGTATGACAAAATTTCAGTACATTGTCTTTGAAATGTCAGCAAGAATAACATTTTTTGAAATCATGGAACTTATGTTTGCATTTTCAAAGATGGCAGTGCAGTACTTCCGTATAATGGTTGTATTTTGGTTTTCTGTTCCTGTATGTTTGCTAAGGATGATGGCTTCCGGCTCCATCCATGTTCCTGTAAAGAATATGAAAGAAAATATCACATGTTCTCATTTATAAGTTGGAGTTAACTGATGAGAACACATGGACATGTAGAGGGAAACAACAGACACTAAGGCCTACCTGAAGGTGGAGGGTGAGAGAAGGGAGAGGATCAGGAAAAATAAGGAATGGGTACTAGGGTTAATACCTGGGTGACAAAATAATCTGTACAACATACGTCCATAACATGAGTTTACCTATATTAGAAATCTGCACATGTGCCAGTTAATTCAATATAAAAGTTTAAAAAATAGTTGTGCTTTGATATTTGCAGTTCCAAAATTTTTTTTTTTTAAAGTGTGGCCAATTGTACACCTTCAACATTGGGTATGGCAGCCGGAGTATGGCAGATAACACAAAAACTGATACCACATCAAGGCCACAAATTAAGAAGATAAACTTTCTCAAATGAGGGGGTGACTTTTCTTACCATGTTTTTCACTAATGTCAAATTTAATGGTAAGATGTGGGGCCACTGCAATGTTTTTCTTATGGTGAAATCACATGCATTTTACCTTAACCTATTAAGCCAGTGTAAACTGGACTTGTGTTTTAGCTATATCACTGTATCTAACAACATTGACTCAATTTGCTTATTGTGTCAAATTTTCAGCCAACTTAAATGGCATTGAACTTATTGACGATACTATTACTATTATTATTATTGAGGTGGAGTCTTGCTCTGTCACCCATGTTAGAGTGCAGTGGCACGAACTTGGCTCACTGTGACCTCCTCCTCCCGGTTTCAAGTGATTCTCCTGCCTGAGCCTCCCAAGTAGCTGAGATTACAGGAGTGCACCACCAAGCCCATCTACATTTTTGTATTTTTAGTATGGATGGTGTTTATCCTTTTTGGCTAGGCTGATCTTGAACCCCTGATCTCAAGTGATCTGCCAACTTAGGCTTCCCCAAGTGCTGGGATTACAGGCATGAGCCACCACACCCAGACTATGATACCATTTTAAATGCCATACCCCTCATTCATTGATGTGGCAGAAAATTATACCATAACTGGGTTCACTTAATCCCTCCAAATTTGATCTCTATAATGTTGAAGTAGAAAATGTAATTGTTACATTTACTTCTAAAATTTTCTTTATAATTTAATAGATTGAATGATTAAATTTATAATTATACAAGATCAGATTAGTCCATTTGAAGCTTACAGTGGAAGTCTTCCTTCATAGAAACAACTCAATTCCATGTTAACCACTTAGTAACAAATAAATGTGGCAGAAATTTATTTAAAAATAATTTATGCTTTCTATTATTTAGACCATATGTGAATTACTGACCTCAGCTCCTGCACTTCAAAATACATATAAACTCAAATTTGACAGACACTTTGAGAGCTTAGGCTGTAGCAGGCTGTAGATCAAGACCATCTTCTGTCATAGACCTGCATTGTTAGCTGCTTCTCTGAGGACTAACAGCTCAAGTAGTGGCACAGCAACATCTTTAGCCTTTGAGTTAATCTTTGAACCCTTGTTGGTAAACAGAAACCCCATCTTCTTGTGTCAAAGACCTGAAGTGCCCTCACAGATCTCCTGCTATGTTGGACAAAATCTCTCTTGAGAACCAGTCCTATAAAGGTATACCTCAAAGTTGAATTAGACTTCACTTTCCACAGAGGCCTGCTTTCATTCAGATTTAGTAACTAGACTAATAATTTTGAAATCCACTTACTATGTGGTTAATGCACCTCGCCTGAGTGCATTCCTTGTGAGATTTGTTCTTGTTATTCTCCCCCTCCCTAAACACCGTAAACCTAAGGGAAAAATTATCATTGTATGTCAATAAACTGTGACATTCCTGTAACCATACTGTTACCATTTCTTTAGTTTTATGATACAAAACAACCACTAACTCAAAATAATACAACGTGAGTTTTAACATCAATAATAACTCTTGAAAAATGAAGTAGAGACTTAACATTTCATTTGAGAAACATAGTGAAACAAAATATCACCAGGCAATAGTTACAAAGAATTCATTACCATGTTTACACTAGAAGAATCTCCTCCAGGTTTTTTTCTTAGTGAAAGAAGTCATGTGGAATAGAATTTTTTGTTTGCCTTTTTTTTTAACCAGAATTTATAAAAGGTGTTTTATGAATTTCTCTGGGGAATCTACATCTGGGAAATAAGCCTTCATTTTTCAGTTATTCCGAAATTTTTAGGGAACAAGTTGTAACACAACTGGCATTTTAATTAAATGTTCTTATTAATGGACTGGCTGACACTTTCCAACATAGGTCCTGATTTGTAAGAGACAACATATGAGAACAGAAATGGAAGAGACACAATGTGAGAAGACAAATCATGTGACTCTGCAGTTGGCTAACACTTGAATAGACAGTTTGCTTAAGTGTATAATATTCCAAGGTCACTGGTATTTCAGCAGATACACTGAAGAAGAATTAATATTTTATTTTTATTGTTGGATATTAAATGCAAAAATCCATCCTGTTCCTGATGATAAAAGAGTTACAGTGACTAGATTTGCTCTTCCTGCATAAAGAATGGTAAATCAGGATAAATACATAAAATGACTTTCTATAGAATAGAAATTAAGCAGTACAAGTATGAGGTAAGTGGAAAAAATAAGTGGGTCCTAAGAGCCTCTTGGGTCTCTGCTTAGAGGTGATTTTGACACTAAAAAAAGATGATTCACTTGGCTGAAAAAAATGTGATATCAGGTGAAGTGTAGAGTATTGATGAGCTGAGAAGAGAAAGATCAGAATTGAGAGAGTGAGGGGCAGAAAATAAAAGGAAAATGTTTCTCAGAGGAGACAGAGAGAAAAGATCTCCAGCCCTTCATTAAGACCTTAATTTGTGACAATGATTAAGTGTCCAAAAGTTGCATATATATAGTAAAGAAACAATTTTTGGTAACACTTTTGTTCAAAGGCAGAATAAAATATGTGAGTTAAAATTTGATGAGACTAACTCATGGCATACATTATACACAGTTTTTTTCCACTGGATAACTAGTTTTTTTTCATGAAGTTTTTATTTTGGGGCTCAAAGAAAGTTAAGATTAATACATGTACCCCCAAATCTAAAATTTAAAAATAAAATAAAAAATAAATGTGTAGACTTACTTTTTCTGGAATTGTAAGCAATAAAATGAACTCATATTTATTTTGTGCTTTATAAAAGATTGCTAATTTTTAAGTTTTCACAAAATTCCTATGAGAAAGGCATATAATTTCTTACAGGTGAGATAACTGTGGCTCCTTGTGATCAAGACTGAAAGTGGTATAGTTAGAATGTGAATATATGTTTATATTACATTAACGATAATACATATAGAAGAATCATACACCCATGGACCCATTAATGCACATATGTATCCACACATATATTTACACCTCAACATGGAATATATATCTAAATGGTAAGTAAGAAGTATATATAAACATGCTGTATACCATTTGTCATTAGAAATTTGAATGAGAACCACTACATAACTAGTAGAACAACTAAATGGATAAAATAAAACAAAATATAAAAACATGCATGCACAAAGAAATCCTACTGCAAATGGTTATAGCTGCTTTATTCATAATTACCAAAACCTGGAAGCAAATAATATGCCCTTGAGTAGATGAATGGACAAAGTATGGTACATCCATTCAATAGAATATTATTCAGGAATAAAAATAAATCAGCTACCGAAAACCAAAAAGACATAGATTAATTTTAAACGCATGTTGCTACGTGAAAGAGACCAGTCTTAGAGCTAGAGACTGTATAATTCCAATTATATGACATACTGAAAAGGCAAAACTACAGAAATGATAAACACATCAGTGGTTGCCATGGGTTGAAAGGGTGAGAGAATGTTTGAATAGGTGAACTACGTAATATTTTTTAAAGAAGTGCCATTATTATGTATGTTATTGTAATGATGGATTTTGAAACATTGTGCATTTATCTAGTTTCATAAAATTTTACAGCACTAAGAGTAAGTCTGAATGTACACAAACATTTTTGTAAATAATTGAGAAGGTTAAGACTCCAGGGATGGAATGCAAAATCTGACAAAATAAAATGTACTAAAAAGATGTGAAATGCGTAAAATTATCTCAATGAAGGAGATAGAAGAAATAAGGTGCTCACACAAGTAACTGAAAATGTCTGGAGTCTGAAGGACTAAAGGCAAAAGAAATTGTGTAGATGCACTGTGTAAGTTTAAAAAACCATTTCCCATAAGGATATTGCGTAAAATTCTGAAATTACTATACATATATATTGGAATTGAGTAATTAAGAGGATGACAGAATGTAGAAACCGGTTTTCTCTGTTTGTTTTTGTTTATGCTTTTAGTGTTGGAGTGAGACGCTAAATATTAACAAAGAGAGGAGGAGGCTGGGATCGTGTATATGGTAATTAAATACTGTTGGAGACATCAGTATGAATTTATATATAATAATATAGAAATGATACAGAAATATTTATAGATTAGTCTATAATACAAAGGTTAGTATTCACAACTATATCTTTTTACTCTGTCAGGTGAGAGAGCCTAAAAGCAATTATACACCATTAGCAAAGAGGACACACAGCACCCAAATCTGGTTTTCTAACATAATTCTTCAGTACAAGAAACCACAGCTCCTAAAAGGAATGACTCATTCTAGAAACAGGGCAGAAAATACATAAGGAAAGCCTGGTACATCTTACAGCACCAGAAAGTAAGACAGTACCTTAAAAGTCAGATAATTTTAATGTTCATCAAAGGGCTATAGGAGCAAATAAAAAGAGCTCCCAATGGTCAAAGATGGAAAAAAAATGAGCAACATAATAAATGAGCTTGTACTGGATAATAATCCACAACAAAAAATGTGTTTATACTGATATAAATTAATGAGTGATTGAATAAATAAATGAGTAGAGAAGAATAGCTACGTCTTTCACACGAAAGAATTCTAAACAATTTGTGTAGCGAATTTGCCCTTAAGGAAGTGGAGGGTAATTACCCACTCCTTAAATTGAGCTGCACACACATACAATATGGATAGGGAGGGAATGAAAGTGACTTTACAGTGGAGAAAACTAGAAAACATTATCTATGGCAGGTGGCCAATGTTAATATCAATCTCAATGCATCGTGTTGGGAGATGTCATGACGAAGATGTTTTACACCTCTGGATTTCCACACATTGCTCCAGTCTAATCATGAGATAAACATCAGAGAAATTCCAATAGGGGGACATTCTGCAAAATAGCTGACGAGTGCTCTTCAAAACTGCAAAACAGTACTTGAGGGAGGTGGAGCAAGGTGGCAGAATAGAAGGCTCCATTAACAGTGTCACTGCAAGAACACAAATTTAACAACAATCTACAAAAAAAAAAAAGTAAAAGTTAAAAAATAAAAAAAGATAAAAATAAATAAATAAATAAAACAAAAACAAAAAGAAAAAAATAAAAAAAAAAGTAAAAGAACCAAAAATTAGATGAGCACCTGATTATAACTTTATACTGCTGAAAGAGGCACTGAAGAGGTAGAGAAAATAGTCTCAAATTGCTACCACCACTCTTCCTTCATCCCCTGGCAGTGTCCACGTGGTGTGGAGAAGAGGGACAGTGCAGCAATTGTGAGACATTGAACTCAGCACTGCAGTGTTACAGCAGAGTGAAAAATGAAAGCAAATTCCGCCGATGGCCACCCACAGAGGGTGCATTTAAACCAGCCCTAGCCAGAGGGGAATTGCCAATCTCAGTGGCCCTTCCTTGACTTTCTGCAAGCTTCACCACCATAGGCTAAATTACTCTGGGTCTTCAAATAAACTTGAAAGGCTGCTTGAGGAGATGAGATGCAAGAGTGGGAAGGGCTTTGTCTTGCTTCTTGAATACCAGCTCAACCACAGCAAGACAGAGCATCAGTCAGTCATGAGGTCCCCTTTCCAGGCGCCATCTCTTGGATGATGTTGCTAGACACACTCTGTGTGAGAAGAGAACCGACTCCCTTGAAGGAAAGGAGCAAATTCTGGCATAATTCATCAACTGCTAACTGAACAGCTCTTGGGCCCTGAATAACTAGCAGCAATACCCTGGTGCTATGTCAAGGGCTTGCCGTGACACTCAGACTTGCTGGCTTCAATAGACACTCAAAACATTCTCAGCTCTGGTGGCTACAAAGCAAGATTCCTTCTGCTGAGAAAACTAGAGGGAAAAGTAAAGGGAACTTTGTCTTGCACGTTAGGTACCAGCTTAGCCACAGGGCTTTACAGCACTAAGTGGGCTCTTGAGGTCCCTGATTCCAAGATTTGGCTCTTGGATGACATTTTTGGACCTGTGCTGGGCCAGAGGGGTGCGTACCACCCTGAGGGTGTGGGGGCAGGTCTCAGGCAAGGCAGCAATCACCACAAGCTGACTGAAGAGCCCTTGGGCCCTATATAATACCAGGTAGAGATGGCTAAGGTTTCTGACTATAGTCCCTAGGTCCTGGTAGGCACTTCTGGACCCATTCGAGGTCTGGGAAAACTTACCACCATAAAGGGAATGATGAAGGCCTGGCTGACTTTATCAACTGCTAATTGTAGAGCCCCAGGGCCTTGAGTAAACACAGTAAGTAGTCAGGGAGTGATCACAGTAGGCCTTGGGTGAGACCCAGTGCCATGCTAACTTCAGGTCTGACCTAGTGCTGTCCTAGGTGTGGTGACTACAGGAGTGCTTGTGTCACAAAAACTACAGTTCCAGATGGCTTAAAGGAGAGAAAGAGACAATGTTTGGGAGAAATAAGGGGAGAGAGCAAGACTCTCTGCCTTGTAATTCAGAGAATTCTTCCATATCTTGCCCAGGACCATCAAGATACTACCTATATAAGTCTGCAAAAACCAGTGTTAATGAGCCTGGGGTGTCCCTTAAAGCAGATACAGCTTAGATCACAACACCCAAGTCTTTTCGAAAATCTGGAAAACCTTTCTAAGAACGATGAAGATAAATAAGCCTAGGCAAAGAAAACTAGAATAAAAACCTAACTCGTTGATGCCCAGACAGGGATGAACACCTATAAGTATCAAAAACATCCAGGAAAACATGACTTCACCAAATTAACAAAATAAAGCACCAGGTACTAATCCTAGAAAAAAAGAGATATGTGACCTTTCAGACAGAAAATGTAAAATAGCTGTTTTGAGGAAACTTGAAGAAATTCAAGATAACAGACAGGGATTTTTAAATTATACCCAGCTTTGTTCTGCTCTATTAAATATTAGTTCATGCAAGCTGTGTTTTAAGCACTGTTGCCCAGGCTTAATTTTCTAACCTCTTCTCTCACTGCTCACAGATTACTGTTGAAAGTTAAGAATCAGTAATCATTCTCAGCAAACTGACACAAGAACACAAAATGAAACACGGCATGTTCTCACTCATAGACAGGTGTTGAACAATGGGAACACACGGACACAGGGAGGGGAGCACTATACACTGGGGTCTGTTAGGGGGGAGTGTGGGGGACAGCGGGGGGTGGGGAGTTGGGGAGAGATAGCATGGGGAGAAACGCCACATATAGGTGATGGGGAGGAAGGCAGCAAATCACACTGCCACGTATGCACCTATGCAACAATCTTGCATGTTTTTCACATGTACCCCAAAACCTAAAATGTAATAAAAAATATATATATATTCTAACTGATATAAATCCACATTCAAATAAAAATAAACCACTTTGCTTGTATAGGGACCTCGTAACAGAGTACTCCCAATTCCTCTCTCACCTCTTATGACATTGAAACCATTTATCTATATGATATAGTCATCTTATAATTGTTACTATTCTATTATTATTTTAAGCAGCTATATTTTCAATCAAGAATTAAACAAATACAATGTTAAATACAAAAAAAAAAAAAAAAAAAATCCCAGCACTTTGGGAGGCCGAGGCAGGTGGATCACGAGGTCAAGAGATCGAGACCATCCTGGTCAACATGGTGAAACCCCGTCTCTACTAATACAAAAAAAAAAAAAAATTAGCTGGGCACGGTGGCGCGTGCCTGTAATCCCAGCTACTCAGGAGGCTGAGGCAGGAGAATTGCCTGAACCCAGGAGGCGGAGGTTGCGGTGAGCCGAGATCGCGCCATTGCACTCCAGCCTGGGTATCAAGAGCGAAACTCCGTCTCAAAAAAAAAAAAAAAAAAAAGAGTCAGGCCAGGCATGGTGGCTCAATCCTGTAATCCCAGAACTTTAGGAGGCCTAGGCGGGTGGATCACGAGGTCAGGAGTTTGAGGCAAGCCTGACCAACATGGTGAAACCCTGTCTCTACTAAAAAAAAATTACAAAAATTAGCCAGTCTTGGTGGCACACACCTGTCATCCCAGCTACTCAGGAGGCTAAGACAGGAGAATCCCTTGAACCTGGGAGGTGGAGGCTGCAGTAAGCCGAGATCACACCACTGCACTCCAGTCTGGGCGAAAGAGAGACACTCTGTCTCAAAAAAAAAAAAAAAGAAAAGAAAAAAAAGACAATTAAGAGTGGTATTTCTTGGTTTAATATTATGTGTAAGGGTATATATATATATATATATATATATTTTTGTGAAGATAGGTAGCATACGAATAAAACTTTTCTGCACTAATTGAAATTTCTCATATTGGCTTTTCAATCACAATGATGTAGCATCTCACATATTAGTAAGTTGTTTTGAAATTTTTAGTTAGATAAGTGTAGCTCATTTGCATTAAAAAATCTACCTTATCAAAATATACTTAGGTAATGACAAATTTCATTTAAAAATGTATTGATATCTGGGGGGACACAGTGGCTCATGCCTGTAATCCCAGAACTTTGGGAAGCCAAATTGGGTGGATTGCTTGAGGTCTGGAGTTCGGGACCAGCCTTGACAACATGGTGAAACCTTGTCACTACTAAAAATGCAAAAATTAGCCAGATGTGGTGGCTCAAGCCTGTAGTCCCAGCTACTAGGGAGGCTGAGGCAGGAGAATCATTTGAACCTCGGAAGCAGAGGTTGCAGTGAGTCAAGATCATTCCACGGCACTCCAACCTGGGCCACACAGTGAGACTCTGTCTAAAAAATAAAAAAAGTATTGATACAATGTTGTGAGGAGAATGATTCTGATGTATTTTTTAAACTGTTCTCACATGGTGTAGATAGATGTGTTTCTATTGTACTTTTCCTTTAAATATATTTAGTAATCAAATAGGTCAGAAGAAAAGAAATTAAATAAATTACCCAGAGACAGGGTAAGGAGAGAAGGATTTGTGGTAACCAGAGACAATTTATCAAAAGGTAGCATGTATTTAAAAAAAAAAAAATATATCAAATGTAACTTTAAAACATTAGTGTTGGGACAGTCTCTTCAATTGAAAATAAAACTCAGAATGACTACAATACCAAAAGATGTTTAACAAAAAGAGAACTAAAACCTCCTGCGGATTCGATTTCACATTAAAAGTGAATTGCCAAGTGAATTAATTATGGTTTCCATAGTTTCAAACAGACACATACGGATTTTGAATATGCCACATTAGACTCCTTAACAATGATTCTCTAGAAAGCACAGATAGAGTCATATCTAAAATAGAAAAATATTAAGTTTTTTTGTAAAATATTCAATCAATTTACCAGTATTTACTAGAATTCAAAAAAGTCTCAAAACTACAAATAATATTTATATAAGAAGATCAGATAAATTACTGGAATATTTTAAATTATGGACTACAACAAAGGACATTAATAATTCAGGGCAGCAGTGGAGAATCCGGACAAAGGGAGAAGAGAGTGAATTTGCATTATTTAGTGGTAAATAGAAACTTTATTATCCTTTAAATTTGACTGAGGCTGTGCTGCTATGTCCCACAAACTTTTTATTTAGACGCATTGTAGATGTATATATGTGTATGCACATTTCTGTTAGTGAGTGTGTATGTATGTCTTTCCTGTACATCTTGTGTTAAAAGTAATGTAAACATATATTCACAAGCAACTACATTACTTCTAAGCTTGATCTTTTTGAGCCACAGTTTTCTTATCTAAGTAAAAAAGATGATATGCCTTTCTCACAAGATCTTTGTGAAATTTAAAAATTGGCAATTGATACAAAGCATAAAATAAACGTGAATTCATCCTGTTGGTTACTATCAGAAAAGAAAATAGGAAATCAAACTATACATTCATTGAGTCAAAAAATAAATATTTCATAGAAAAGAAACAGCTCTACAGCAGACAAAACTAATATGATGTATATATCACCAATTACAAT
The DNA here is from genome assembly GCF_030222135.1 of Aotus nancymaae. NCBI lineage: Eukaryota > Metazoa > Chordata > Mammalia > Primates > Aotidae > Aotus > Aotus nancymaae. Next base: position 55,854,021 of record NW_026988415.1, on the reverse strand, counting down.
CTCTGATAAAACTATAACTCATATTTTTTCTGCCTCTGAAGAAACCTGTAAACACTTTCATATATATGTTTTATAGATAAAATTTTAACTTTAGATAAATCACAACTTAATCTGAGTCAACATTATACACAAAAGAATTAGCAATGTTGTAACATTTCAATATGATCAATTTGTCATCAGCTTTATTAAAAATGAGCAAATGCAAAAACACCTACATGAAAACAAATAAGCAAACATGTCTAATTGAATAGATATGGGAGCTACCTGTTACAGTAACTTGGGCTTGAGAAGTTAAATCCCTGGGAAAGTGTAACCAGAAAAATAGTCAACACTGATGTTATGGAATCAGATATGTAACTCGGAATTTTCAACTATATTAATGACAATTATGAAATGTATGGTTTTCTTCCTTCTACTTTAGAATTAATTTGTTCTTCTCATTCTATGCTTTCAAAATTAAAGGTTAGGTCATTGATTTTAAGTTTTATTTTCACTTTTTAATATAAACATTTATTGTTATTCCTTTCCATCTCACTGCTTCTTTAACTTCCTCCTACAAATGTTTACATTTTTTTCTTTCATTATATTAAACAAAAAATAATTTATAATTTTCTTGTGATTTACTCTTTGATATTGTCATTTAAAAATATTTTATTCAAACTTTATCCAATTTTGGATATAGTTTTGTTACTTTTTCAGTTTTAGTCACAAAGCATACATTATATAATTTCTATTATTTGAAATGCATTAAGTATTGTTTTTGTGATCCAATATTGGTCTCCATTAGTGAATGTTCCATGAGTATTTGGAAAAAATACTATATATAATGTTTTCCAAGTGACAATTCAGTCATAATATATGATAAGTGTTAAAATATGCAACTATAACTTTGATTTGATTGATGAATAAACATTAGATCTTTTGCTTTGGTGTCTTGAAGATCTGCTTTCATATTCATACACATTAAAAATAATTATTTACTATTTAAGATTGACCCTTTGATTATTATGAAATGTCACTCTTTATCTCTTGTAATATATTTTGACGTGCAGCCTGTTTGATTTGATGTTAATGTACCTAACGACAGTTTGCTTGCATCCTCTCTTTCTTTCTAAACTCTTTATTGATGTCTAATTAGCATAATATGAAAATATAAAATGCACCTATTAAAAGTGTACAGTTCAATGGTATCTAGTATATTTACAACGTTGGGCAATCATCATCATAATTTAAACTTTGAACATATATATTTCAAGATAAAACCACTTTATCAGATATAAGCATTGCAAATATTGCCTCCCATTCTATGGATTGTCCCTTTTCTTTCTAAAATTATATTTTCTGGCACACGAAAGTATTTAGCTGGATGAAATATAATCTATCTTTTTTTGTTGATTGTTCTTTTGATATCTTATCTAAGAAACTATCAACAAATCCAAGCTTCTTAAGATGTATGTGTATTTTCTTCTAAGTGTTTTGTACTTTTAGATCTTATATACAGATTTTTAATCTGTTACTTTTTTTAACATGATGTGAGGTAACAATTCCATTTTATTCATTTGCATGTGGGTGTCCAGCTGTCCCAGCAATATTTGCTGAATGACTGTTATTTCTCATTAAATGGCCTTGGCACCCTTGTCAAAAAGAAGTTGAACATGGATGCATAGATTTCATTCCTGGACTCTGTTCTATTCTATTTCTCCCATATGTCTCATGCTTTTGCCAGTAATACTGCCTTAATTATTGACACTTTCTAGTTAAGTGTTGAAATTGAGAAGTGTGCGTCTTACTATTTTGTTTCTCCTTTTAAATATTGCTTGGTTATTCTGAGTTCCTTTGCAATTCTATATAAATTTAAAATTTAGAATCAGTTCACTAATTTCTATAAAGAAAATAACAAGCGTTGTGTTGCATCTGTAAGTCAATTTAGGAAGCATTTTCACCTTACAATATAAACTTTTCAGTTCTATAACTGTATTTTTCCTACATATTTTGGTCTTTAATATCTTTCAACAATTGTTTATGGTTTTCAGAGTACAGGTTTTACACTTCTTACGTTTATTTCGAAGTATTTTATTATTTTGGTACTATTGTAAATAAAATCGCTTTCTCAATTTTATTTTCAAGTTCTTTGTATCAAGTTTAAAAAAGTAAAATCACTGTTTGTTCACTGATCTTACATACTGCAGTTGTGCTGAATTCATTTATTCGTTCTAATATTTGTCATTAATTCCTTAAGATATTCTATATTCAAGATCATTTTATCTGTGAATAGAGATAGTTTTTTTTTTTTCTGGTTTAGATAACATTGAGGAATGGTAGTTTTAGAAATTATAAACTGCAGTTTAAAATGAAATATCACTGTATTAGAATTAGCTCATCAGTTATAACAAAGTAACATGCTAATGCAAGACAGTAATAATGGGAGAAGCTGGGAAAAGGAGAAGTTATATGAAAATTATCTGTACTTTCTTTTTTTTTTTTTCCTGGTAATTAATGTAAGAACTCTTTTTTTTTTTTTTTTAGAAAGAAAGAAAAAGAATGAAGAAGAAGAGGAAAAAGGAAGAGAGAGAGAGAGAATGGGAGTGTTGCTTTCTTGCCCTTTAGTAATGAGTTTTGAAAACCTCTTTTATACCAATAATTATACTTAATGATGTAGTCAGCAAGAAATAAGGGAAGAAAATAACAAACAAACAGCCAACCAATATTTCATTTAAACCTATGAAATGCTATGTGATTACTGAGGAGTGATTTACTTCCAATTATGTAGTCACTTTTGGAATAGGTGTGAGGTGGTAATGTATGTTTTGTGTATTTGAAGTGGAGAGTTCTATAAATGTTTATTAAGTTTACTTGTTCCAGGTCTGAGTTCAAGTCCTGAATGTCCTTGTTAATTTTCTGTCTCATTGATCTATAGAATCGTTAGCTCTTCTTGTTACATTAATCCTTTTGCCATTATGTAATGTCCTTCTTTGCCTCTTTTGATCTTTGTTGCTTTAAAGTCTACTTTATCAGAGGCGAGAATTGCATCTCCTGCTTTTTGTTTATTTGTTTATTTTTACTCTCTGTTTGGTTGTAAATCTTCCTCCTTCTCTTTGTTTTGAGTCTTTGTGTATCGTTGCATGTAAGATGAGTCTGGATGCAGCATACCGATGGGTTTTGGCTTTTTATCCAATTAGAATATATATAAGTTTAATACTGGTATTTGATGCTAGCTGGCTGTTTTGCCCATTAGTTGATGTAAATTTTTCATTGTGTTAATGTTCTTAGTTTCTTTGCATTGGGTTAGAACAAGTTCTTTTAATTCACGGAAGTTTCTTATCACCCACATTTTGAAACCTGCTTCTGTTATTGGAACACACTCGTTCTCCATTAAGCCTTGTTCCGTTACTGATGAGGAATTGCGATCCCCTGTAGAGGGAGAGACGCTCTGATTTTGAGTTTTCTCTGCCTTTTTAGGCTGCTTTCTTCCCTTCATTATATATTTATCCCTCTGTCGTCTTTGTAATTACCGACTTTCTAACTAGGTCTCTGAGCGGACGTCCAACTTTTTGATTCCCAGGGCCGAAATCTGAGCAATCCACTGCGCCGACCAAAACAGCAGTGTTAAGATTGATGGTGCTTTTCAGCCCGGGAATCTCCGGACTCTGCACCAAGAACTGCCGCTCTAAGGCGCCAGCTAAACCACTGCATCGGCCACAAGAGTCGCCCTGGGGCTCCTCCACTGGGAATCTGTTGGTCCGTGAGCAACAAATATTCGTCTGAAAGTGTGGCATCCTCTCTCGTTCTCTGCGCTTCCACTGGGAGCTAAGTGCCCGAGCTGCTAGTGATCAGCCATCTTGGATCTCTCATAGAGATAGTTTTAACTCTTCCTTTCAAATCTGAATGTTTACTATTTCTTTTGCATACCTAATTCCCCCAGAGAGTACTGCCAGTGCAATTTTAAATAGATGTAGTGAGAATAGATATTTTTGTCTTATTCTGATCTTAGGGAGAAAGATTTCAGTCTTTCACGGTTAAGTATAATATTACCTGTGGGTTTTTTGTGCATATTCTTTATCAGGTTGAGGAAGTTTCCCTCTATTCCTAGTTAATTGAGTGGTTTTTTCATGAAATTGCATTTGATTTGGTCAAATGCTTTTTCTGTGTCTATTGAGATGGTCCTCTGATTTTTATCCTATTGATGTGATGTGTTAATTTATTTAATTGTGAGATATTAAACCAATATTACATTCAAGGTATAAATCTCATTTGGCAATGGTGTATATTTCTTCTTATAAGTTGCAGGATTCAGTTTTCTATTACAGTTATCTTTGAACAACATGGGCTTGAAATATGTGGATTTTCAACAAATACATTGGCAAAATGTCTGGGGATTTGTGTTAATTTAAAAATGCCTCAGTCAAACTAGACAAGGAATTTTGATAAAATTAAGAATAAGTTTGGAATGTCATGAATGCATAAAAGATATGAATATACTAGTCTATATTATTATTCACTACTATAAAATATACACACATCTATTACAAAATTCAAAATTCATAAAAACTTACAGATACATTTCCAGACCATACATGGCACCAGTAGCAGTCAAAAGAAATGTAAACAAATGTAAAGATGAAGTATTGAATCATAATTGAATAAATATCATTATAGTACATACTTTGCTAATGTAAACATTTTGTAGCCACCTCCTGTTGCTACTGAGGTGAGATCCTGTTCCAAGAAAACACTTAGAATGGCCTCTGATGCTAATCATCGCCACATAAGCAGTTCACCTTTTCAGTAAATTGTGTATCGCAGTAAAAGGTGATATCCCTATTCTGTTATGTTGTGCATCATGTTCAGTACAACACTATAAACTTTAAATGACACCATAGGATCCATCAAAGTATCACAAGTAATTAGTAGAAATGCTTCTTAGAAACAGAAAAATGTCATAGTATTACAAAGAAAAGTTTAATTGCTTGATTATACAATAGATTGAAGTCTGTAGTTACAGTTGCCCACCATTTCAAGATAAATGAATCCACTGTAAACATCATTTTAAGAAAGGAAAAAGAAATTTGTTAAAGCTGTCATGGTAGCTATACAAGCAAGCGTGAAAACTTTGCACATTTTATGAAATAACCTTTTATATAATTTTAAAAATGCAGTTTTTATAGGAGTGTAGGATTTCTATTAGAAAACCATGCCTATAAACTCTGATATGATTTGAGAAGAGGCGAGTCATTATAAGACAATTTAAAGCAACACAAAGGTGAAGGATTTAAAGCTGCAGAATTTAATGCCAGGAAAAGATGGTTTCATAACTTTAGAAAGAGGCTTGGTTTTAAAAAATGTTAAGATAACAGAAGAGGCAGCTTCTGCTGATCAAGAGGGAGCAGACTAGTTCACATATGCCATTAAGAAAATCATTGAGGAAAAAAAAAGTATATCTGTCTCAGTAGGTTTTAAATGAAGACAAAAATGCCCTATTTTAAAAAGACAAAATTTCACTAAGGACCTTTATTAGTAAGAAAGCGAAGTGAGCACCAATGTTTAAGGCATGATGGAGTAGGCTAACTACTGCTTTCTACAAACAGTTTCATGTTTATGATCAGGGCTGCCTGCCATTATCTATGAAGCTGCTAAAGCCCAAGTCTTAAAGAAAAAAGATAAAACCCAGCTGCCAGTTTTTTGGTTATAAAAAAGAAAGCTTGGACAAGAACATTATTTTTTCTGAATTGGTCCCATTGACGCTTTATCCCTGAAGTCAGGGTATACTGTGTCAGTAAGGGAATGCCTTTGGGGGTTTTATTTTTTATTTATTTTTATTAAGTAATGACTCTTGACACACAGAACTCTATGAGTTCAACATTGAAGGAACCAAAGTTGTCCACTTCCCTCTCAAAACAATGTCTCTAATTCAGACTCTAGATCAGGGGGTCATAAGGACCTTTAAGGCTCATTACACAAAGTACTCTATGGAAATAATTGACAATGCTAAAAGAGAGCATGATAAAGAACACATAATAAAAGTCTAGAAAGATTACATTATTGAAGATGCTATCATTCTTATTTTTTTTTAATGTCATGGAAGCCATCAAGCCTGAAGCAATAAATTTCTGCTGGAGAAAATTTGTCCAGATGTTGTGCATGACTTCGCAGAATTTATGAATGAGCCAATCAGAGAACTCATGGAAGAGGTTGTGAATATGGCCAAAAAGATAAGGAGTAAGGGATTTTAAAATACGTTCTTGGAGAAATTTAGAAGCTATTAGACACTACACCAGAGAAGTTAGCGGAAGTTTACTTGATGCAGACAAATGCTTCTGAACCAGTGCCAGGCAATGAGGAAGAAGACATGTAAGAAGAATTGCTAGAAAACAAATTGACATTAGACAACCTGGCAGAAGTGATTTTATTATTCAAGACCACTTTTGACTTATTTTACCACATGGACCCATTTATAATAGAGGCACGGTAGAAGAAGAATAGAAACATTTTGAGATAAATGAAGAAACAAAAAAGTCAGACAGAAATTATGATGTATTTTCGGAAATTTACACCTAGAGTGCCTGTTGTTTCTGCTTTCCTTTCTATCTCATAAACCTCTTCTACCTCTGCCTCCCCTGAAAGAGCAAGAAAAACCCATCCTTTTCCTTCTTCTCCTCAACCTACACTGAACATGAAGACAATGAGGATGAAGACCTCTATGCTGATCCACTTTCACTTAAAGAATAGTAAATATATTTTCTCTTCTTTATGACTTTCTTAACAACATTTTTTCTCTAGCTCACTTTATTGTAAGAGTACCGTATTTAATAAATATAATATGCAAAATAAGTTTTAATCAACTGTTTATGTTATCTGTAAGGCTTCTAGTCAACAGTTGACTATTTGTTGTTGCTTTGGGGGAGGCCATCATTATCCTGGTACCCGAAACAGACATAGACGTTACGAAGACAGACAACTTTGGACCAAATTTTCTTTATGAATATAGATCTGTTGAGGAAAAGTCCTCAAAATAATACAGTTGACTTTCGAACAGTGCAGGAATGTGTCAATTGCCTGTGCAGTTGAAAATCCACATGGCCTTATATAAGTTGGAGTTCTTACCTTCACTATTTTTTGGAAGAGTTTGTGAAGATTGGTATTATATACTTTAAGTGTTTGATAGAGGTTGATCATAAAGCCATTTGGCCTTTAAATTTATTTGTGGGTATTTTAAAAATTGTTATTACTAATTTGACCTTTCCACTTGTTTTAAGTCTATTGTTGTTGCTTATTACTTTCTGCACTAGTTTCAGTACTTTGTGTCTTTCTAGGAATTTGTTCATCTAAGTTATCTAATTTTCTGAAATACAATTGTTTTACTTCTTTATAATCATTTTTGTTTCAGTGAGGATGACACTCACCTCTTTCAACTCAGACTGTAATAATTTGAGTCTTCTCTGTTATTTTTGACAATCTAGCTAAAGATTTCTTAAATTTGTTTATTAGTTCAGAGAACGATTTTTTGGTTTTATTAATTTTCTCTGTTTTATCTAGTCCCAATATCATTAATGTTATGCTAATGTTTATTAGCATAACATTAATGCTTGCCTTAGTTTTAGTTTATTCTCCATCCAGTATCTTTAGGTGGAAGTCTGGGTAATTGGTTTGAGACATTTCTTTTTTCTTAATATAGTGACTGATAAAATTCCCAGGAAGCACTGCTCTCACTTAGTCTCATAAGTTTTATTATATTACACTTTGATTTTCATTTATCTCAAAGTATTGTCTGATTTTCTGTTTTTTCTTTGACCTACTACTTAAGAGTGAGTAGGTTAATTTCCATATATATGTCGTTTCCCAATTTTTTCTGTTATTAATGACTAATTTTCTTTCATTGTGGTAGAAGAACATGCTTTTTACATTATTTCTGTTTCAATTGAGAAGAATGTATACTCTGTTCTTAAATGAAGCATTCCGTAGATATCTGTTGGGTTTACTTGGCTTACCGTCTTATATTTCATGGATGATATTCTGCCTTGTTGTTCCATCTACTGTTGAAGGCGTTACATTAAAGACTCTGTTACTGTTGAATGATCAACCTCTCTGTTACTCTCTGGCAGTTTTTGTTGTATGCGTTTTAGTGGTCTGTTTTTAGATGCATTTCCATTTATAATTATTTTTCTAATGGATTTATATATGTTGATTATTATTAAATGCCCCACTGTATTTATAGTGAAATTTTTTAGTCTATTTTGTCTGATAGTAGTATAGACACTCCAGCCTTCTTCTTGCTTTTTTTGTAATACATATTTTCCATCATTTTACTTGTGGCTCTTGTATTTTTGAACATAAATTATGTCTCTTATAAACAGCATATTGTGGAACCAGATAGTCTTATACAGTCTAAAAATCTCTGCCTTTTGATTGGATTAATCTATTTACATATGATGTTACTGTAAATAATTGGATTGCATCTGCCATTTAATTTTTGTTTTCTCTGTCATCTGTATTTTTGGGTTTTTTTTTCATTAAGGGAATATTTGCTAATTCAGAAATGAATAGGCAATTTAATAGCAATAGATGGGAATGTCAACACTCCACATTCAATAAGAGATAGAGCAACTAGGTTGACAATCAGTCTAGAGATATAGAAGACTTAAATAACACTATCGAAAACTGTGGCACTTCACACAAAATAGAATACACATTTAGTTTCAAGATTACACTCATATGACCATATGTCACAATTAAAACATAGACTTGAACTTTATATTCCACTGGGTAAATTTGATTCCTGTATGTGTTTAAAACATTTGTACTATATTTTTTAGTTTTTTATTGTTTTCTCAAGGGTTTATTATACAGACCTTAACAGAATCAACTTCAGATTTAAGGCACCTTAATTACACTGAAATATAAAAATGTCACTTCTATATAGCTCTGTCTCTTCTTCCTTACATTTGTGTTACTATTTTTATACATAATATACAGATATAGTCACTAACAAACTTTAAAATTATTACTTTATATAATTTTAAGTCTTTTAAAAAATGAGAGAAGAAATTACAGCAAAAATATAAAGTTTGTTATATTACCCTTATTAACTGTTTATGGTCCTTTTCATTTACTCCTGTGTACTTGAGTCACCATCTTTTGTTATTTCTCTACTGTAATACAGATTTGCTTTAATCCACATTCTTAGTGTTGTTATGTTAGTGTTAGATACATTACATTTCTATGTTATAAACCAACTGCTTTTTTTCTGGTGGAATGCCATAAAGGTATCAGTTAGTTCTTGATAGTGTTGATATTTGTTTGTCAATAATGTTGTTCAAGAATTCTATAATGCTACTAATTTTCTACCTAGTTGCCTTATCTCTTATTTGGTGTGGAGTATTACAGTTCTTAGCTACTATGATTGAATTGTCTATTTATTTATTTATGTATGTATATATAAAAGAATAAATCCTTCTCCTACAACTTAAACAGTGTAGGTATCAACTTGTTTGTTCACCATTAAGTTTATTATAGAGTACTATGTAAAATTATACTAGCATTATGAGTGTAAATATGTCTGGCCATTGATCAGATTCATAATATGTGAACATTTTACAATAGGCAAAAGAAATGCTTATCTGAAATAAAATATGTATTATTATTATTTTTTATTGTATTTGGGCCCTGGGGTACATATGCACATCCTGCATCCTGCAGGATTGTTGCATAGGTACATACATACCATGGTGGTTTGCTGTCTCCATCCCCCCACCCTGTTGCCTACATCAGGCATGTCTCCCAGTGTTATCCCTCCCCATCCTCCCCACCACCCCTCACTGTCCCTCCCCTCCCCTCCCCTTCATCCCCCCACCTAGCCCTGTGAGTGTTGTTCCCTTCCCTGTGCCCAAGTGTTCTCATTGTTCATCACCTGCCTATGAGTGAAAACATGTGGGGTTTGGTTTTCTGTTCTTGTGTCGCTTTGCTGAGAATGATGGTTTCTAGATTCTTCCATGTCTCTACAAAGGACATGAATTTGTCATTTTTTATGGCTGCATAATATTCCATGGTGTATATGTGCCACATTTTTTTTGTCCAGTCTATCATTGATGGGCATTTGGGTTGGTTCCAGGTCCTTGCTATCATAAACAGTGCAGCAATGAACATATTTGTTCATGGGTCCCTATAATAGAATGATTTATAATCCTTTGGATATATATTCAGTAATGGGATTGCTGGGTCAAATGGATTTTCTATTTCCAGATCCTTGAGGAATCGTCACATTATCTTCCATAATGGTTGAAGTAATTTACACTCCCACCAACTGTGTAAGAGTGTTCCTATTTCTCCACATCCTCTCCAGCATCTGTTGTCTCCAGATTTTTTAATGATCACCATTCTAACTGGAGTGAGATGGTATCTCAATGTAGTTTTGATTTGCATTTCTCTAATGACCAGTGATGATGAGCATTTTTTCATATGTTTGTTGGCCTCATGTATGTCTTCTTTTGTAAAGTGTCTGTTCATATCCTTCGCCCGTTTTTGAATGGGCTTGTTTGTTTTTTCCTTGTAAATCTGTTTTAGTTCGTTGTAAATTCTGGATATCAGCCCTTTGTCAGATGGGTAGATTACAAAAAGTTTTTCCCATTCTGTTGGTTGCCGATTTACTCTAATGATGGTTTCTTTTGCTGTGCAGAAGCTCTGGAGTTTAATTAGGTCCCATTTGTCTATTTTGGCTTTTATTGCCAATGCTTTTGGTGTTTTAGTCATGAAATCCTAGCCCATGCATATGTCCTGAATGGTTTTGCCTAGATTTTCTTCTAGGGTTTTTATGGTGTTAGGTCTTATGTTTAAATCTTTAATCCATCTGGAGTTAATTTTAGTGTAAGGTGTCAGGAAGGGGTCCGGTTTCTGCTTTCTGCACATGGCTAGCCAGTTTTCCCAACACCATTTATTAAACAGGGAATCCTTTCCCTGTTGCTTGTTTTTGTCAGATTTGTCAAAGATCAGATGATTGTAGATGTGTGGCATTCCCTCCACGGCCTCTGTTCTGTTCCACTGGTCTATATTTCTGTTTTGATATCAGTACCATGCTGTTTTGATTACTGTAGCTTTGTAGTACAGTTTGAAGTCAGGTAGCATGATGCCTCTAGCTTTGTTCTTTTTGCTTAGGATTGTCTTGGCTATGTGGACTCTCTTTTGGTTCCATGTGAAGTTTTAGGTGTTTTTTTCCAGTTCTGTGAAGAAGGTCAACAGTAGCTTGATGGGGATAGCATTGAACCTATAAATTACTTTGGGCAGTATTGCCATTTTCACCATATTGATTCTTCCTAACCATGAGCATGGAATGTTTCTCCATCTGTTTGTGTCCTCTCTTATTTCATTGAGCAGTGGTTTGTAGTTCTCCTTGAAGAGATCTTCTACATCCTTTGTTAGTTGTATTCCTAGGTATTTTATTCTCTTTGTAGCAATTGTAAATGGGAGTTGGATCATGATTTTGTTCTCTGTTTGTCTGTTATTGGTGTATAGTAATGCTTGTGATATTTGCACATTGATTTTGTATCCTGAGACTTTGCTGAAGTTGTTTATCAGCTTAAGGAGGTTTTTGGCTGAGATGATGGGGTCTTCTAAATATACCTTCATGTCATCTGCAAATAGGGACAATTTGACTTCTTCTTTTCCTAGTTGAATGCCCTTTATTTCTATTTCTTGCCTAATTGTTATGGCTAGAACTTCCAATACTATATTGAATAGGAGTGGTGAGAGAGGGCATCCTTGTCTAGTTCCAGTTTTCAAAGGGAATGCTTCCAGTTTTTGCCCATTCAGTACGATATTGGCTGTGGGTTTGTCATAAATAGGTTTTATTGTTTTGAGATATATTCCATCGATACCTAGTTTAGTGAGAATTTTTAGCATAAAGGGCTGTTGAATTTTGTCAAAGGCCTTCTCTGCATCTATTGAGATAATCGTGTGGTTTTTGTCTTTGGTTCTGTTTATGTGGTAGATACATTTGTAGGTTTGTGTGTATTGAACTAGCCTTGCATCTTCGGGTTGAAGCCTACTTGATTGTAGTGGATAAGCTTTTTTGATGTGCTGTTGGATTTGGTTTGCCAGTATTTTATTAAAGACTTTTGCATCAATGTTCATCATGGATATTGGCCTGTAGCTTTCTTTTTTAGTTGTGTCTCTGCCAGATTTTGGTATCAGGATGATGTTGGTCTCATAGAAAGAGTTAGGGGGGATTCCCTCTTTTTGTATTGTTTGGAATACTTTGAACAGGAATGGTACCAGTTCCTCTTTGTATGTCTGGTAGAATTCAGCTGTGAACCTGTCTCGACCTGGACATTTTTTTGGTTGGTAGGCTATTTATTGCTGCCTCGACTTCAGATCTTGTTATTGGTCTATTCAGGGTTTCAACTTCTTGACTTAGTCTAGAGAGAGTGCAAGTGTCCAGGAATTTGTCCATTTCTTCCATATTTACTGGTTTATGCGCATAGAGTTGTTTGTAGTACTCTCTGATGGTAGTTTGTCTTTCCAGGAATCGGTGGTGATATCCTCTTTATTGTTTTTTATTGCATCTATTCAATTCTTCTCTCTTTTCTTTTTTATTAGTCTAGCTAGTGGTCTGTCTATTTTGTTGATCTTTTCAAAAAAACCAGCTCCTGGATTTATTGATTTTTTGAAGGGTTTTTTTGTATTTCTATCTCCTTCAGTTCTGCTCTGATCTTAGTTATTTCTTGTCTTCTGCTAGGTTTTCAGTTTTTTTGATCTTGCTCCTGTAGCTCTTTCAATTTTGACAATTGGGTGTCGATTTTAGATCTATCCTTGTTTCTCATGTGGGCATTTATTGCTTTAAATTTCCATCTAGACACTGCTTTAAATGTGTCCCATAGGATCTGGTACATTGTGGCTTCATTCTCGTTGGTTTTGAAAAACATTTTTATTTCTGCCTTCATTTCACTGTTTATCCATTCATCATTCAGGAGCAAATTTTTCGGTTTCCATGTAATTGTGTGGTTTTGAGTGCTTTTCTTAATCCTGAGTTCTATTTTGATTTCTCTGTGGTCTGAGAGACAGTTTTTTATGATTTCTGTTCTTTTGTATTTGCCGATGAGTGATTTACTTCCAATTATAAGGTCAATTTTGGAGTTAGTGCCATGTGGTGATGCAAAAAAATGTGTATTCAGTGGATTTGGAGTGGAATGTCCTGTAAATGTCTATTAGGTCTGCTTGGTCCAGATCTGCATTCAAGTCCTGGATATCCTTGTTGACTTTATGTTCTCATTGATCTGCCCAATATTGTCAGTGGAGTGGTAAAGTCTCCCACTATTACTGTGCAGGAGTCTGAGTCTCTTTGTAGGTCATTAAGAACTTGCTTTATGTATCTGGGTGCTTCTGCATTGGGTGCATATATATTTAGGATCGTTAGCTCTTCTTGTTGCATTGATCCTTTCACCATTATGTAATGCCCTTCTTTGTCTCTTTTGATCTTTGTTTGTTTAAAGTCTGTTTTATCAGAGACTAGGATTGCTACCCCTGCTTTTTTTTGCTCTCCATTTGCAAAGTTCTTGTGCTGTGTTTTTCAGCTCCATCAAGTCATTTATGTTCTTCTCTAAGCTGGTTATTATAGTTAGCATTTCATCTAACTTTTTTCAAGGTTCTTAGTTTCTTTACATTGGGATAGAACATGGTCTTTTAACTCACAGAAGGTTTTTATTAGCCACCTTCTGAAGCTTGCTTCTGTCAAGTCATCAAATTCATTCTCTGTCTTTTTGTGTTCCCTTGATGGTGAGGAGTTGTGATCTCTGGAAGGAGAAGAGGTGTTCTGTTCTTTGATGGTTTCATCCTTTTTGTGCTGTTTTTTTCCCATCTTTGTGGATTTATCTCCCTTTGATCTTTGGAGTTGGTGATTTTGGGAGTAATCTCTGAGTGGACGTCCTTTCTGTTGAGGTTGGAGCTATATCTGTTTTGGCCTGTAGAGGGTATTGCCGGGCTCTCTTGGATTCTGTCAAGTTGCTGGGTGAGTGGTTCTTCCCTGGAGTTTGTTTGCCGGTGAGATTGGCCCCGCCTTCCCAATGGCGTCTCCTTTGCTGCACTCAATCTTCCTGGTTTGGGTCAAACTAATGTATTTGCTGTCAAGCTCTCTAGCGAGGGCTTTAGAGTACTGTGTGTGTGGGGGGGGGCCTGCCAGGCCTTATGGTCTGTTTCCCTGCTTTCAACTCTGCCTCTTTCTGTGGGACGGTAAGTCCCACTGGCATTAGTCCAAACTTCCTCCCAGGTTCGAGCAATTACTTGATAAGCCTGGAGGCTCCGCTGCTCAGATTTGCATCGACAACCCACAGCACCCCACAGTCTGGCAGGGCTCTTGTGGATTGTGGGTTGCAGGGGGGATGAGGTAAGCACAGGACCCAAATTGGAGCACTGAGGGTGTGAAGTCCCCTGACCCTCTGAACTGGCTGCACATTCCAGGTGGGGATGCTCCCCACCCTGTCTTGGTTTTCCCCCCTGGGTGGCTCTCGTGGCTCCTTCCCTGGGCTATTTTCAGTGCCCCATCAGTCCCACCGAAATGAAACTGGCACCTCATTTCGAATCGTGAAGTCCTCCAGCCCTCTGCATCTCATTCACTGGGAGCTGCATTCCAGTGTTGCCTTATCTCGGCCATCTTGGCCCCCAAAATAAAATATTTTTAGAAGTTAAAATAAATGTCCTGGAAAAACTAATTTTAAAAAAATATATATTTTGCTGCACTCCAGCCTAGGCAACAGAGCGAGACTACATCTCAAAAAAAATGCATATATATTTTTTTAGACATACATGTTTGGAATTGTGGAATATACATGTTATCCATGCCAGTATATTCCACAATTTGTGTAATGTGATGATAAAAATATGATGGCTGACAATTAATTATCAAAAGTTTTTTCAAGAAACATTCTTAGCAAAACTAAGCATATTCAAAAGATACTTGAATAGTTCACACTTTAAATTACAAGGAATTTTTTGAATCAATATTCCATAGTGTTACACTTTTCTGAGCTCATTTGTAAAAGCTATAGCATTAGTTGTATGAAGCAAATTATTAGCAAGGCATATTTTACTAAAATCATATTATGTTAAACTTTTATGTTTATATTGACATGTTCACTGAATGCCACGGTCATGGTATCATGTGAATCACTTCCACACAGCTCATCACATGTAAGAATTAATATTTAGCCAATCTGTAGTGTCAGCATAATATCAGTTTAGCATTTTTCAGTGGTTTGGGGTTTTTTAAGCCTGTTCAGCACACGTGTCTAATTAAGTATATTTTGTGTTCTTCAGGAATGATATTTTCATATAAATATAAAATTAATATAATCATAGTCAAACATTTCAGAATGTTACTTTTTCTACTGTTATACTTACACACTATTTGGTGAAAAAATATTCAATATCAAGTAAACTATAAAAAGTATATAGTCACCACAGCTCAAGTACACTGTAAAACATAGAATGAGCCAATCAAAAACATAACAGGTTTAGGTTAGCATTAACACTTTGAGCATCTACTAAACAAGGCACAAGAGAAAATGGATAATAAGTCACTGTTCTGTAAAGAAAATTCTCCCTTCCTGTTTACACAATAATTAGTATTAACTCATCACATCAATTGAAGCACAAAATAAGCTTCAATTATCCCATTTTAATTCTAGATTTATATGAAGCAAAACAGAAATTACTTTTTTGGGCCCCAAAAGCTTCTGGGTGCCATGATATGCCTATGGTGACAGTGTAATGAGTTTATGCTAACTGTTCATTGCCAGAGTATCAAGGAAGAATTTGTCTTTATGATCTATCTTTCAAGAAGTTTTATATTAGTAAAGATTTTTTCCCATTATTTACTAGATGATAGTTAAGGGGCCTTTATAATGTCTCTAGATGACTTTAACAATGGTTAGTTAAAAGAAAGTTAAAGTGCGTGAAATGTGCTTTTGTCTCAACATCAGAATTTTAATGTTGCTGATGCAAAACCTGAAGAAAGGTATTAAATCTAGGAGAGTTCTGAATTTGAGATTCACATAGGTTATTACTATCAAATGATTCCACACTTGAAAATTGATTTTGCTTGTTTTCATAAAACTTACACTCTGATAAATGGAAAACTTTAATTCTTTACTTTTTCGTATCTATAGAAAGCATTTATAAATCAACTCTAGAAAATGGTTGTCCAATAAAGATCATAAGAAGTTATTATAATGTTGGATCTTAATTTTTCAAACTTTACATAATCAGTAACTATAGTGAAAACCAATCTGCACAAATAAAATGAATGCATTTTATGAGATGCTAAGAATTATTTTTTGATAATACAAATACACATATTCAGGACAACAACCTCAAAATAATTTTGCTTTTTTTTCTGATTTTGTTGTTACTCTCTTACATGCTTCCTGTACTGAATTCAGCACTGTGCTGAAAGCAGCTTATACTGGCTAGCAAGCATAGAATGCTAAATTATATACTTTTTAGAAGCCAGTTGTTAAATACATCCATTATTATAAATCAAATTGTATAAAATTAAAATGAGATTAATTAGACTAAAAACAAAGTTTAATATTGGGTGACAATTCCAGAATGGTAGCATGAGAAGTTCTATAGACCCTTTCCCCAGTGAAAGAAACATAATTTGTGAAAATTATTTAAAAATCAGCAATTTCAATCTGTAGAAATTGTCCAAAGAGCATACAGAAAATTATATATATTTACACATATACATATATATTTATATATATAAATACATAAGGAAGCACTAAAGTATATATACACGCATATACATAGTTTTATATATTTAGTACATATTTAAGAAAATATACTAAATATTGGAAAATCATGATAATCTGTAACATTTGGACCATAACCCACTCCTTCCTATTTCCATGCCCTTTTCAGTGTGTTGAAATTCTACTGTGAGGTGGGAGAAGGGGTGTAATCAACAACACATGGCTTCTTCTCTCCTTCCCTTCCAGTCTGAGGCCACGACATCTTTCTAAGAGGAGAATTATGCCAAAAATTTTCATTCCCCTTGAGGTCCATGTGGCTAAGAGATCAGAGGTTTTGTTCCTGTACCCAGCCCCCATTCATATGGCAGGAGCTTTATCTATGCCATATGAATGGGCTTTCTTAGGGGGGCATAGGTTCCATGCCAAGAGAGATAGGCTGAAAAGACCAGAAGCTACCCAAACTGCCCATTGCCCTGCTTATACAGCCAGAGTGCCACTTGGAGAGGACTGGCAAAAAAGATTTTGCCCAGGAGAAGAGGCAGTCCATAAGACAGAGTTTTGTATTTTTTTTCCCAAGGGCACTGACTTTATCTGGAACAGAGCTGGGAAGTTTAAACCTAAAATAGCAGTAGAAAACAATGGAGATTTGTGTTAGTAATGAATTAAGAGGAGGCTAGTAGTTCTAAGAAACCAGCAAGCTAAGTTGTATACCAGCCAGAAGTTTAACAGGTGAAATGAGGAAAAGATAAACTTTAAAAAAAAGTTATCCTAAATATAAGATTATATTGTCTGCAAATAAAAGGAATTTTTACTTCTTCCTGGCCAACTTGGGTGTTCTTTATTTCTTTCGCTTGTCTAATTGCTCTGTCCAGTACTTCCAGTAGTATGTTGAATAAAAGTGGTAAAAGTGGGCATCTTTGCATTGTTCCAAATCATTGAGAAAAGGTTTTCAATTGTTTCCCATTCAATATGATGCCAGCTGTGGGTTTGTCATATATATGCCCTTTATTAGGCTGAGGTAAGTTCTTCCCATACCCCGTCTGCAGAGAGTTTTATTACGAAGCAATGCTGAGTTTTATCAAATGATTTTCTGGCATGTTCTAAAAGGTTCATATAGATTTTTCTTGATTCTATTAATGTGACGCATTATATTTATTTATTTGCATGTGTTGAACCATCCTTGCATCCCTGGGATAAATCCTGCTAGATTAGGGTGAATTATCTTTTTAATGTGTTGTTGAATTTGGTTTGCTAGTATTTTGCTGAGGATTATTGTATGTATGTTCATCAGGGATATTGGCCTGTAATTTTCTCTCCTCGTTGTATCTTTATCTGGTTTGGTATCTGAATAATGCTGGCCTCACAAAGTGAGTATGAATGTATTCCTTCCTTTTCAATTTCTTGGAATAGTTTGAGTAGGATTGCTATTTTTTGTTTTGTAAGTATTTGCTAAATGAAGCAGTGAAGTTATCAGGTCCTGGACTTTTCTCCATTGGGGGACTCAAAGATTCCACCAAAACATGTTAGAACTGATAAACAAATTCAGGAATGTTGCAAGTTAAAATGTTAATGGGCTGGGTACAGTGGTTCACGCCTGTAATCCCAACACTTTGGGAGGCTGAGGCGGGTGGACCACCTGAGGTCAGGAGTTGGAGACCAGCCTGGCCAACATGGTGAAACCCTGGAGACTAGCGATTTTTCTGGAGAACAAGTTAAGTCAGCTGGGGGAAAACAAACAGATGAACGAGCCACTCCGGAGTCGATTAAGAAAAGGTGATTAACTCTTGGTTGGGTCCCTTCTCTAAATTTATCAAGGGCTCCTTGTGGGACTCGAAATAAAAAGGATAGAGCCCCTGACCTCCCTACTCCTCTGCTTCAAAGATAGCCATGAGTGGTAGAGCCTCCTCTGCACTCTCTAATTCAAGACATTCTCTCTTGAAATGCCCTGATTTTCCACATTTATAACATCTATCCTGCCCTTCTTCCCTCCCTTGCCCAGGACCTCTTTTTCTCTGTCTTTCTTCCTTCTTTTCACATCCACACCCTTTACAAAACCTACTCTGACTTTCTCCTTTGAAATGCTAACCTTGCCTCCTCTCCTTTTGCATTCCTGAATTCCAGGATCTTCCTCTCTGACCGCCTCTGGAAAACTGTGCTGACATGGATCTAAATCTAGCCCCTGGCATCATTTGCCTCGGTGAATTCTGCTAAAAGATTTTCGCCTTCTGCCTTTGCATTTCTTCACACTTCCTTACATATATTTTCTGGGTTTCTCCTAAAAGCTCTTTTATTGACCGATTCTTCCAGTTTTCTACCTTTTGCAACATCTTTGCAATATCTGGCCAGCTATTAGTAACAAAGTGCAGCTTTAACATGCCTTGCCCAAGGGGGCTTTGTGGATCTAAATTAGCGTTATTTTCTCATTCGTCCTGACTCGCAAATCCCTTTAACAATCATTTCCTTTAAATCTCTCACGTTATTTTCGTGGGCTGCAGCATTATTGTCCTACTGTGGGTCTTGAGCTGGAAACTTAGTATCTGCTGCTGGGACACCCTCATCTGGAGGATGGTCACGCTCCCGGGCTGCCATAGCAGCTCTGTGGATCATGCTCCATTCCTCCCTGTAGAAAAAGAATACTTAAAATGGGCATTAGCTCTGTCTAAGTATATAACTGAGGACCTAAAAACTGATCAATCTGCCCTGCTACTCCATCAGGGTCATCTAATAGTAGCTTAAGCTGTCTCCTTAGACACCGGACCTCAGAAGCAGTTAAAGGAGCGTTCATAAAACCAATCGCACCTCCTCCTTAAGGCACCTCCTTTAGGAGGGTAACAGGAAATTTTGACTATCTCTTTGCATTGCTCTATCTCCCACCAGAGCCCTTTATTCAAGGAAGAACATTCAGGCTGGCAATGATCAGGCCATAGAGGTGCTAATTCTGAAGAGCCTGGATTATACGGAGACTAGGAAAGTCTGGGTCGGTTCCGGGCTTGGGGAGGAGGAGGCGGTACCACAGGAATGAGGGGAGCAGGAGCTAGAGGCTCCATGGGCAGTGGTGGAAATGAGGGAAGATGGTCTGAGGGTTCCTACTTACATGGGGGTTGCTCATGGATAAAACTTCACTCTTGTCAGGTGAGACCACTCCTGACTTTATTCTACTCTCTGGTTGTTGTCCTCCTTCTCTTAACAGGTGAAGGAGAACTGGTCCCTGCTGCCAACAGAGAGCATAATCTACTTCCTCTTGTGAGACAAGGCTTTTGTTATTACCATACATGATTAAGAGTTGACAGACCCAATCCTCATCTGACCCAAATTTTGGCCAGACAACTGTGGGCTTCAGGATTGGTTCTTCGGTCCAAATAAAACACTGATATTTTATCATTTGTTGCCTTTTCTTATGCTTGGTCTTTTCATTATCCTTCCAATATGTTAGCATATGCCCTAAAGGGCTATCGGGGGAATCTGATCACCATCACCTCTCCCTGAGTCTGCTTTAGTTCCTGTCCTTGTTTTACTAGAGATGTTTCCTGTATCAGGTACTCGTCAGGTTCACTCTCCTGAAACCAGTGGAAGGTTCAACCCCTCAAATTAGGAGTGTCTTGCTTTTCCTGCACTGAGAGGTTGACTTGTTTCCTCCCTTTTCCCTTCTGTGGGTCCCCTGCACTCTCACGCATGCAGACATTCAGTCCCCAGAAGTTAACCACCAAAGAAATACCTTGTGACATTTCCTACCTTGGCTCGTGCACAAGGTTTCCTGGCTTCCGCAGCTTTATAAATTTTTCCTTTCACTGCATTGTTGAGAATCTGAGTGGGTCTTGGCTCTCTACTCCTAGGACCACCGCAATGAGGCAGGTGGCACACCTCTCTAGGAGAGAGGGCCAGAGATCACCTCATAGGGGAATGCTCCCCGTATAGGCCACCATTTGTTACATGTAAATTTTTGGTGCCACAAAGAAAAGTTAGCACTGGGACAAAGGATCTCTCAGCAAGGCAATCTTTACTTCCTGCGGAAAGGGTAGTCTCATAGCAAGATTGCTGGTGTTATCCTTTGGTGATCTCACAATATTTAGATTTTTCATGACGCCAGAATTTACACTGATTCCTCATCTGCAAAGGCTGGCTCCTTGTTTTAGAACTTATTTTCTTTAGGATAGGATTGCTTTTTTTCATTATTTCTTTTTCACCCTTCCCCAAAGAGTGTAGCTATAATGTATGTTGTGTAATCTTTTGTCTTTGCTTCTATAGACCTGTTTCCTTCTATTGGCAGATTTTATATGCCACTGTGCAGTTTGAAGTGGAGACCACTAGGTGGTGCTTATGGGTAAGAGCCAGCTGCAACCTAAGCAGCTATGTACGCACTTTGTTGTTTACAGTGAGATGCTCTCTGCTGTTTCCTGTGATGGGCTGAACAGTGGAGTGTCCAGTGCCCTTAGCTTCTTGTTTAATTGGGGAAAGGTGACAAAACCGAGCAGAGCTAGATGTCTTGGCATGCTTACGAGTACTTCAGTGATGGATGCAGGCACCAGTCTGATGGGGGTGGCCAGGAGTCTTTGAGGTCTCTGCAGGAAGTGAGGGGATGGCACCTGCTCCATACCCTGGATAGGCTAGAGCACAACCTGTTTCCCAATAACACCCTTGTCCCATGGCTCATGCCTGTCCGTTTAGAGGGATACTGTTGTCTATCTTTAGGCCAAAGTAAATGCCTATACTGTTACTGTTAAGCCAAAATTTCTGAGACAGTTCTCATTTATTTTGCCAAGGTTAAGTAAACACCCATGACACAGCTTCAGGGAAGTCCTGATGACATGTGCCCAAGGCGGTCAGGAGTACAGTTTACTTTTACACATTTTAGGGAGACATGAGACATCAATCAATACATATAAGATGTATATTGGTTCAGTCTAGTAAGGCGGGACAACTTGAAATGAGAGCTTCCAGGTTAGGAGACAAAAGGTTGCATATTTTTTGAGCCCTTGATCAGCCTTCCACTGAATGCACAATTTAGTCTGGCTCAGTAAATCTGGACTTTTACATAAACAACAGGGCAGAGGAAGCAATCAGATATGAATTTGTCTCAGGTGAGCCTCAGAGGGATGGCTTAGAGTTCTGTCTGTCCTATTTCTGCAAGGAATTTCCTGTGGGCAAATTTTCCTTTGGGAAAATAAAGCTTCTTATCTTTATAGCTATCTTATTTAGGAATAAAATGGGAGGCAGGTTTACCTGAAATAGTTTCAGCTTGACTTTAACTTAGTGGTTTGGGGGTCCTGAGATTTATTTTCCCTTCACATTACTCTCTGTGGGAGTGGCTTCAGTTTGGGACTCCTTCAGTCAGTACAATGAAGATAGCTGTACGGCTTGCTTGTTCTCTGATTTGGTAACACAACTGATGTATATAGAGAGGTCTCTATTTTTTGGCCCATGTAGATGGGCATCAGTTGTGAAGGTGTCAGCTGGTGGAGTTGGCCTGACCTAATGCCCTGTGGGGAGTGGTCTGGTGACAGCACTGTTGGACTGGGCTCGATTGTTCCATAGTTCACAGGTCCTTCAATTGACTGCTGGATAGTGTCGATAAGTCCTGAGGAGTCTGGACCAGGCAGGGTTGGGCTAGTCCAGTGTTCAGATGTTGGCTTTGATGAGGAGGGCTGGGCTGGTCACATCACCAGCAGAACTCTCAGGTGGGGAGAGGGAGAACACTCAAGGGGTTGGGTTACACTTTGAAAAGTGCACTGGGCCATAAGGAGAAATGCTCAGGGCAGGGCAGCAGTGCTGTGGGCCTTTAATGGCAGAGAGCAGGTCCCAGCAGCTGGGGCAATAGAGACTGGCAGCTGTGGGGTGTGTGGCACACTTGCACTTCCCTCCGGCTCATGACTGTAATCCTAGCACTTTGGGAGGCCGAGGTGGGCAGATCACAAGATCAGGAGTTTGAGATCAGCCTGCTCAACTTGGTGAAACCCCGTCTCTACTAAAAAAATACAAAAATTAGCGGGGTGTGGTGGTGTGCAACTGTAATCCCAGCTACTCGGGAGGCTGAGGCAGGAGAATAGCTTGAACCTGGGAGGCAGGGCTGCAGTGACCTGAGATCGTGCTACTGCACTCCAGCCTGAATGACAAGAGTAAGACTCCATCTCAAAAAAAAAGCAGCATTGGGTTTTATTAATACTTTTGGGGGCATGCACATGTGCTGGGCCTCCTTGCTGTCCCTGGCCCTGGGGTGTCAATGACTTAGCCAGTGACAGTGGCAGCGCCAATGGGCTTGTCAGCAACCTCTGGGAGTGTGTTCTTAGAGGAACACAGAGCCACAGCTGCAGTGTTCAGGTGAGGGTGGGGCAGGAGACCTGGAGGCCTAAAGATGACAAGTCTCATTTGGCAGGAAGCAATGAAGGTGGAGAACTGTGGGGCATACAGCCTGCTGCTGTTCTGTACCTCATCTGCGGTTATCTGTGCTGACGGTGCAAGAACGTGTCCAACCTCCCCATTCCCTCCCTGACGTAGGGGCAGCAAGCTGTAAAGGGCTTGTCAGTGACCTCTGGGAGTGGTTCTCTCAGAAGAATGCTGAATTGTGGCTACAGTGTTCAGATGGAGATGGTGCGGGTGCGCTTGGGGCCAGAAGGTGGCAAGCCTCATTTGGCAGGGAGTAACAGAGGTGGAAAGTCACGTGGTGCATAGTCTGGCTGCTCCACCAAACCATGGATGTGGTTTCTATCTTTGGAGTACATGAAAGTACCTGGTCTTTCTCTTCGGTGGGGTGATGGGTCGCTGGCAATGACCTACTCAGGGATCAAAATCCTGTGGGATTCCATGTGGGCTTCAGTGATGCCTCTGCACTGTTTTCAGATGGCTCTTGTGTTTTTCTCGGGGCCTGGGGGCATTGAGGTGACACTCCCATCACTAGGATTGTAAAGGTCCATCGTAGAAGTGTGTATCCCTGATGGTGTCTCACTCACCCACCCCTTTCTCACAAGATCCTTTCTGCACCTGTCCTGAATCAGTGGTAGTCTCTCTGCAGACTTCTCTGCTTTCTGTAGGTCCCATCACTTATCTGGTGAATTTCGGTCTGCTCCATGAGATGATGTACTTGAGGTCATGCTATTTTGGCTTATCTTCCTAATAAAGGTAAACCAGAGATGCTTCTAGTCAGCCATATTGGACCAGAACCTCTCAAGATTCATATCCGGAAACATTCCCACCCCCCCCACACACCTTTTTGGTCATACCCACAATCTCTTGCATGATTTCCTTGATTGGATGTGTTTTAACTCTGTGAAGTCATGCACAATGTCTGAATATAAGTTTCTCCAGCAGAAATTTATTGTTTCAAGCTTGATACCTTTTGTGGCTTTTCTTATAAGAATAATAGCATCTTGAATGGTAGATTTTTATCATCTTCTCTCTATTAGAATTATTTTCCATAGAGTTGACAGTCTTTTCCATAGAGAACCATGTGTAATGAGGTTTATAGGTCCCTATGACTCCCTAATCTAAAGACTGAACTGCAAACATTATTTTGGGGGCAATTAGACCACTTTGATACATTCAGTGTTGAACACCATGGGTTCTGGGTAGCAATGGACATTGTCCAATACATAAGAACTTTAAAAGGCTGTCTCTTATTGGTAAGGTACCTTCTGATTTCAAGGACAAAGCATCAAATGACTAATAGAGAAAAAAGATTCTTACTGTCCCTGCGTACGTGTCTTAAGACTGGCAACTAGTATTTATCTTTTCTCTTCAATGCTCCAGGTTTAGCAACACTGTAGATAAGGGCAGTCCTTATCATAAATCTGACCGTATTTACACAAAACCGAAGAGTTATACTATCCTGTCCCTAATCCTTGTTCTCACTTCCCTTTTATCCTAATGAATGTCCTTTTTTGGCACTTTATTTCAGAATAGGGTGCTTTTGTGTGCATTAAAAACTCATTTGGGTAGATATAATTTCTCCTCAATGATTTTCTTAACGATGCTGGGACCTGGTCTGCTTTCACCAGGTCAGCAGAAGATGCTTCTCCACTTTTCTTGATATTTTTAAGCCAAAACTTCTAAAAGTGTTTTAAACCTGAATTTGTCTTTCTGAAATTATCAAATCATTTCTTGCTAGCATTAAAATTTTCAGCTTTAGATCCTTTATCTTCCTTTTGCTTTAAGTTGTCATATAATAACTGGGCTTTTTCTTGAGTCATATTAGAATATTTACGTGTGCATTTCTTTTAGCAATCCTTCACTCACATAAAAGCCGCATATTCAACACAAGATAAGTTATTTCCCAAGAAGTGCAAGGTTTGGGAGTCTGTTGTGTAACTGCACTGACGGCTTCAGTTTTTTTTGCAATGATCCTTGAGCTTGAGTTATTAATCTTGAAATGTCAGACAAACACCCCTGCAGACCTCAACCTACAGTACATATCAGGCAATTCAACTTTTTTCTTGTAATGTCATGACTTTTCTGTGCTACCTGTAGTACATATCAGTCAATTCAAGTCTTTATTGTAAAGTCAGACTTTTCTGTGCTCCTTGGAAGCACTTCCAGCCTTACTAGTGGCACTTCCTGTGGGTCTCATGGTTTTATTCAAGGGTTACAGGGTTACAAGAGTTCTATTCTATGATTTTATTCAATGGTTACAATTGTACTAAACAATATAAGGGTTCTATTCAAGGGTTTTATTCAAGGGTTACAATTGTACTAAACATTATAACAAATTAGTATAGTTTAAAGAGATACATATGAGTGCCACATCGACAAGGGTTGGATTTGTGTGCTTAATTTTAGGTGTCAACTTGACAATATTAAATAATACCTGGAAACCTGGTTAAGGATTATTTTTGGTGTGTATGTGAGGTTGTTTACAGAGCAGATTAGTGTGTGAATCTGAGTGGATTAAGTAAGGAAAATCTGCCCTTGTTATTGGTCAACATCAGACAATCAGTTGGGACCTAGAGAGAGAAAAGTCAGGAGCATATGTCTCTCCTTGAGAACTAAAACAGTGTCTTTCTGGTGCCTCAGTCATCAGGATTTTAGGCTTACCAGCCTTTGAATTACAGAATTTACTGGCGCCTCCCTAGGTTCTAAGGCTTTTAAAATCCTGAACAATTCTTCTAGCATCCCAGGTCTCCACTTGCAGAAAGCCGGTTATTGGACTTCCCAGCTACCTCAATTACGTGAGCCATTTCCCCTAAGTCCTCTGTCATATATCTACATACATATCCTATTGCTTTTGACTCTCTGGAGAACCGTGGATTATACAGATCTGGCATAGGGGAAGCTGAATATCATTTCTTCTTACTGTGTTTCTTACAAGACAATGAATGAGATCTATGAAATTATTACCTTTTAAAAAAGCTGTGATTAGTTAAACGTACAAGGTTAGTTGACGGTGAATGATCAAATATTAATTATAATTGGTGCTGCAAAAGCAAAAATCTGCTTAATTCTACCAGATGAGCAATAACCAGACTTAAATAGATAGCATATAGTTACAAAATTTGTAGAACAGAAGCACTCTCCAAATACGAGTGCAGTGAGTAGTTCAAAGATCACAGAGTAAGTGAAAATGTAGCTGAAAAATACAAGAACTCTCCTCTGCCGAATTATTCACTCATGTACTTTTGCTCCTTCATACATAGCCGTGCTTGCCTTCAAAAAATGCCTGTCAAGATTGTGAAGAATCCCACAAGCTCAGTGACCTGCTTAACTAAAGACACTTGTTCATATTATGGTTTCTTCAGTGTTACAAAACACATTAAATGATGAACTTCTTTGATTTTTTTTGTATTAATCAATAACCCTAATACAGAAATCCGCTTCACTGTGGCTAATGAGTGGCACTTTCAACTGTCCCCACTGCTTTTTATTAACTATATATACAATTAATGTTCCGGTTGAATCCAAAAATTTTAAAACTTGTCTACTCATTTATGTATGAATAACTCAAAGTAGTAAAGCATTTTGTAAATGCTCATTTGAAGATCTGGTGAACTTTGCAGAAAAAAATAAATTTTCAAACCACAATGACTGTTTTGAGTAAGTGTGGCCAAAGCTTCTACAAGTGAATAACAAAATGTTACCAATGAAATTTTTGTTTTGTTTTGTTTGGATTTTTTTTTTGTTTCTTTGTCTGTTTGTTTTCCGTTAAGCTCAATGCATTTGGATTGGCCACAAGCATGGCAATGACAGAAACTTCGGTTTAAAAATGTATCATTTGCCTGCATTGGCATTCCTTCAAGCTTATAACATTCCAGGAACTTTTCAGGAATTGAAACAGCATTTGCCCAAAAAGTCAGCAGTGTAGTTAACTACTGGCTCAAAAATAATTTTTGAGTATGGTAGTATAATAAGCCACTTATTTAATAGTGTTGTTGTTCAGCCAGTGTTGCTTACGTCAAATTTGTGGTCTGTAATTGAGTGGATACAGACTGGATTTTGTGCATAACCAAAACAATAGGGAAGCATTGCATATAAAATGAGAAGATGTAATCAGAAATGCTCATGTTGCTATATATCAAATCATGAAAGAATTTCAAAAAAGGGCGATGCCATGTAGTGGCAAATGAATGCGATCATCATATTCTCTGAGGACAGCCATTTCCTAAAATAAAAAAAGCAGCTATTCATTATGACACAATATTTCAAAATATAGTTAAGGCTCACAAAAGTCAGTTATCTCTTAGGGAGTATCTTCGTGAACCTGCCCATAAACTATCCCTGTAATACACTTTTTCATATGTCAAATTTCTGTTTTACTGATTTTTATCTTTTTTTTCCTTTTTTCAAGTTTCTTCATTACTTTAAATTGTCAGTATTTTTTGTTTGCAATTTGCTATACTATATTTAATCTTCACTTCATTTCCAATACTGGAGGTTGAAATTGTGTAGAGACTTTTAGAGAGTTTTAATTTGTTTAGTGCATTTTTAATAAATGTGATGCTACAAAAGTGCATTATCACAATGTTGACCTTGTATGTAAGCATTATGTATGTACATAAAATGTTGAAACTTCCCCAAAATAGGCACATAAAACAACGGAACAGACTAGAGATCACAGAAATAATTGAAAAGATGCCCTATCATGTGTTTTGTTGAATCTATGTACACAGATCATTTGGGGGAGAAATGTTCACTCTATAATATTGTTTTATAAGTTGTGATCCTAACATATCACTTAATTCAAGCTGGAATTTTTCTTGGACCAGTTAGATAATTAAGGTGACAGTACCAAATTGTCAGTGAAAACTTGGCGTGAATGATGAATTCAGAAGCACAGCAGATACCAGCTTACCTAGTGCAGAAGATAGAGCAATAAATTGACAGGATCACTGAAACAGTAATTGTAAAATATCGATGGAGGCTGAGTGTGCACTAGAGCAAAAGTAATAAATGTCTTGGGGTCATACTTTTAAGAGAAAGCCCACATTTTTATAGGTTTTACCTCTAGGAAATCACCAGTTTCTCACGGTAAAGAGGAAAAACACCCTAAAATCTTCCTTTTTATGGCAAGGAGATGGAATAGGTAACCATCTAAAATATGCACAACATGTTCTTCATGACAAAGGCCATTTCTGCAAAAGAAAGAATGTCACCAGCGTCTCATCTAAACTAGAAGAAAGACACTTACCCAAAGTTATCTCCTCCTAGACTGTGTGTCTCATCTAAGTGGAAAAAAAATAGCTATAGAAGTACAGAGTAAATATGAAACTCACAACCCAGATACACAAGTGCTCTAAAAGACTAAGATTTTTCCCAGTTTCATTGAGGTATAATTGACAAACAGAACACTATATATTGAAGGTCTACCATGTGACATTTTGATATATGTATACATTGTGAAATGCTTACCACAATAAAGCTAATTAACATATCAATTACATAGTTACTTTTTCTAGTGTGTGGTAAAAACTTAAGATCTACTCTCTTAGCAAGTTTTAAGTGTACAATACATTGTAACTAACTGTAGTCCCCATGCTATACACAAGATCTTCAAAAGTTATTAATCTTATAACCTCAAGTTTGTATCCTTTGACCAATATCACCTCATTTTCCCCATTCTTGACCTCTGGTAATCACCCTTCTAAACTGTAAAATGATACAGTGCTATGTGAAAGTAAGCTACATTGTAAACTTTAGGGAAACCAATAGCAAAATCAAGTATAAGAATAATTGATGTGTTAAAAGAAAAGAAAAAATAAAGATAAACAAAATGATGAATTAAAATCAAGAGGGCAGAGAAAATATAACAAAACAGAAAACAAAGAACAAGTGTGAGAAATAGAAAACAATTAACAAACATGTTAGATATTAATCTCATAGCAATAATCAGGGTAAATGTGAGTGGCTAAATGCCATGAATGTAAAGACAGACTTTCAGAGTAGATAAAAAGAATGATTAAAGTGTGTTTGGTTTATAAGAAACCACCTATACATATAAAGACACAGATAAATTAAAAGTATAGAAATATAGGAAGACATGCCATAATAACACTAGTTTAAGAAAAGGATGACTTAGCTACACTGATTTCAGGCAGGGTAGATTTCAAAACAAGAAATAAAACATTAGAAGAGTTACTACATAACAATAAAGAGGCCTGGTCCTGTGGCTCACGCTTATAATGCCAGCACTTTGGGAGGTCGAGGTGTGCAGATCACCAGAGGTGAGGAGTTTGAGACCAGCCTGGCCAACATGGTGAAACCCCGTCTCTATTAAATATACAAAAAAAAAAAAAAATTAGCCAGGCATGGTGTCTTGTGTGTGTAATCACAACTATTCTGGAGGCTGAAGTAGAAGAATTGCTTGAACCCAGGAGGTGGAGGTTTCAGTGAGCCGAGATCACGCCACTGCACTCCAGCCTAGTCAACAAGAGTGAAAACTCCATCTCAAAAGTAAATAAATAAATAAATAAATAAATAAATGAGTCAATTTTCTGCAAATACACAGTAGTCTTTAATATATATGTTTTTAATGAGAGATCATCAGAATACCTAAGGCAAGTTTTGGAATAATGACATCAGAAAGGTGGCAGAGTTGGACATACCTGCTTTCATCCTCCTCCACCATGACCACCACCACCACCAACAGCAACGAAACAACTAGCCATAAACAAAAATGGCAGCCTTAAGGGGCTTAAGGATTCCTTGCAGAATAAACAATAACAAAGTAGAGGAAAAAAAAAACCACAGAAAAAACTGCATAGGAAAGATAGATGATGAAAGTGGCATATCTGTAGTGTCTGGAGGTGACTAAGGGCAAAGAAGTGTGACTGCTTCGACTGCAGACCAATGGCCCGATCAGCAGAGGACACTAGCACCTTCCATCACTGAGGTAACAAACAGCCATCCCCACTGCAGACCCCCATAGAGGAAGACGTGATTGCACCATGGCCACCAAGAAGTTAAAACTGTGCTACTGTAGGACTGAAGATGCCATCCCTCCCAACCCTGTGTATGCTGCCCCTTGTCCCCTGCAGAGAGGTAGCCACTTAACCAGTGTCTACATTCCAGACCGTGGCTCTGTAATCTCTCTGTGCTTACCAGTGAACGTCCACAGCTTAAACACTGGAACTAATAGGGTTAAGGACTAGCACCACCATAAGCCCTGGACTCTACAGTTACTCTTTGTTTGCATAATACAGGTCATTGCCCTGCAGCCACCCCATAAGAACAATGTATCTGGTGCTTGAGCCACAGTCACAGCTAACCCATTCTCCAGTTCCTAGGGCTGCTGTAACCCTTCGTGTGCTAACACTTCAAACTCTAGCCCCATTGCTGTACTGCATGCACCTGTACCTAAAACTCAGAAACATAGACTCACAGGAAACGCCATTGCTATTGTTGTATTACACACATTTGTGCTCCATACTTCAATTCCCCAACTACTTCACAAACACCTATACCCCACACAGTATTACCAATATAGCAATGAGGGTATATGTATACCAGGCACCATTGTCGTGGCAGCCCAGGACCCTAGAGTCTTGATCTTTCCATGTGTGCCCATGCTTCAGATCCCAGCTCCATGGCTGCTTCATAGGCAATGTTCATGAGACGCCAGGGGAAGCATGCCATTAAGCTGCATCCAGTGACAATAAAGATCCTCAGGGCCATGACTTCTCTGGTAGAAAAAAAATGATGAGAAAGACCCAACAGCCTTCACCATTAAAAACCCTAATGGTCTTCATCACCAGTGCAGACACCTTCAGCCTTGGCTGTTAAGAACCACTGCAATCTTTGCTATCATCAAGCTAAGCTGGAAGATCTGCATGGAAACTATGCTGCTGTGCCCGAACCAGAGCCAGAACCTCCACAACCACTCAAACAGTGTCTTTGCAACTACCCACCTAGGAAAGACTGTCCTCATTTAAAGCATTTCGATAAACCCTGGAAGAGGTGACTGCTCCATCACATGTGCAGATATCAACACAAGGCAGTAAAAAACGTGAAAAACCAAGGAAACACATTACCACTAAAGAATACAATAATTTCCCAGTCACTGACCACAAAAAATGGAGGTCTTTAAATTGCCCGAAAAATAATCCAAAATAATTGTTCTAAGATTCAAATAAACAAACAGAGACAAGGGGGATATTACCGCTGACCACACAGAAAAGCAAATAAACATCTGAGAATATTATGAATACCTTTATGCACATGAGCTTGAAAATTTAGAAGAAATGGGTAATTTCCTAGACATACACCCTCCCAAGACTGAATCAGTAAGGAATTGAATCCCTGAACAGACCAATAATTGTCTCTGAAATTAAGTCAGTAATAAGTAGCTTATCAGCCAAAAAAAAGCCTACAGCCAGGTGGATTTGTAGCTGAATTATACCAGACATACAAAGAAGAGTTGATACCATTCCTAAATTCCAAAAATTTGAGGAGGAAGGACTACTTTCTAACTAATTCTATGAGGCTATGAGGTCAGCATCATCCCAATATCAAAACCTGGCAGAGAGACAACAAAAAAGGGAAACCTTTAGGTCAATATTCCTGATAAACAGTGACACAAAAATCCTCGATAAAATACTGGCAAACCGAATTAGGAAGCACAACAAAAAGTTTATCCACCACAATAATGTAGGCTTTATCTCTGGGATGTAAGGTTGGTTCAACATGTGCCCATATCAATAAATGTGATTCATCACATAAACATAACTACAGAGTAAACCTACATAATTATCTCAACAGATAAAGAAAATTCTTTCAGTAAAATTCAATACTGCTTCATGTTAATTCGATAATGTGGATGGTGAAGGAACATACCTCAAAATAATAATAGCCACCTGTGACAACCCCACAGCCAACATCATACTGAATGGGCAAAAGATGGAAGCATTCCTATTGATAATCTGAGCAAGATAAGTATGCCCTCTCTCATCACTCTCATTCATGATAGTATTGTAAGTCCTGGCAAGGGCAATCAGGCAAGAGAAAGAAATATAGTGCATCCAAATAGGAAGAGAAGAAGTCAAACTACCCATTTGCAGGCAACATGATTCTGTATCTACAAACCAGAGTCTCAGTCCAAAAGCTTCTTAAGCTGATAAAAAACTTCAGTAAATAATCACGATACAAAATCAGTGTGCAAAAATCAGAAACATTCCTATACCCCAACAACAGTCAAGCCAACAGCCAAATCAGGAACATCTTCCCATTCACAATTGCCATACACAAAAATAAAGTACCAATGAACATAGCTAACAATGGAGGTGAAGGACTGTACAAGGAGAACAACAAGAGGCTGCTCAAAGAAATTAGAGATGACACAAACAAATGGAAAAACATTTCATGCTCATGGATAGAAATAATCAACTTTCTTAAAGTGACTAAACTGACCAAAGCATTTTATAGATTTAATGCTACTCCCACTAAACTACCATTGACATTGTTCATAGAACTAGAAAAAACTATTTCAAAATTTATCTGGGACGAAAAATGAGTCCAAATAGCCAAAGAAACAATAAGCATAAAGAACAAAGCCAGAGGCATTATGTTACCCAACTTCAAACTACAATACAAGGCTATAGTAACCAAAACATTATGGAGCTAGTACAAAATCAGACACATAGACCAATGGACTAGAATAGAGAACCCAAAAGTAAGACCACACACCCACAACCATCTGATCTTTGACAAATATGAAAAAAATAAGCAATGGGGAAAGAATATCCTCCTTAGTAAATGGTGCTGGGATAACTGACTATTCATATGCAGAAGATTGAAACTGGACCCCTTCTTTACACCATGTCCAAAAATTAACTCACAATAGATTAAAGACTTAAATGTATAACCCAAAACTATAAAAAACCCTGGAAGACATCCCAGACTGTACAATTCTGGACATAGAAATGGGCAAGGACTTCATGATAAAGACACCAAAATAAATTGCAATGAAAGCAAAAATTGACAAAGGAAATCCAGTTAAACTAAAGAGCTTCTGCATGGCAAAAAAAACTATCAACAGAGTGAACAGAAAACCCACAGAATGGAAGACAATGTTTGCAAACTACGCATCCAACAAAGGTCTAATATCCAGCATCAATAATAAACTTAAACAAATTAACAAGTAAAAAACAACCCCATTAAAAAGTGGGCCAAGGGCATGAACAGTCACTTTTTAAAAGGAGACATACATGTGGCCAAAAATCATATGAAAAAAAAACTCAACGTCATCATTATACAAACATAAATCAAAACTACAGTGAGATACTAGTAATAATGGCTATTAGTAAAAATTCAAAAATTAAAAGATGCTGTCAAAATTGTGGAGAAAAACGAAGGCTTATACACTGTTGGTGGGGCTGTAAATTATTTCAACTATTGTGGGAGCGTATGATGAATCCTCAAAAACCTAAAAAGAGAAACACCATTCAACCCAGCAATCCCATTACTCGGTATATAGCCAAAAGAATATAAATCATGCTATTATAAAGACACACGCATGCATACATGCATACACCCATTGCAACACTATTCCCAAAGCAAAGATATAAAATCAATCTCAATGTCCATCAGTGGTAAACTATATAAAGAAAATGTAGGCTGGGTGCGGTGGCTCACACCTATAATCCCAGCACTTTGGGAGGCTGAGGCCGGTGGATCACGAGGTCAAGAGATCGAGACCATCCTGGTCAACATGGTGAAACTCCGTCTCTACTAAAAATACAAAAAATTAGCTGGGCACAGTGGCGCGTGCCTGTAATCCCAGCTACTCAGGAGGCTGAGGCAGGAGAATTGCCTGAACCCAGGAGGCGGAGGTTGCAGTGAGCCGAGATCGCGCCATTGCACTCCAGCCTGGGTAACGAGCGAAACTCCGTCTCAAAAAGAAAAAAAAAAAAAAAGAAATTGTAGTGCATGTATACCATGAAATACTATGCAGTCATAAAAAAGGAATAAACTCATGTCCTTTGCAGGAACATGGGTAAAACTGGAGGTCATTATCCTTTGAAAACTAACACAGTAACAGAAAACTGAATACCACATCATCTCACTTACAAGTGAGAGCTAAATAATGAAAACACCTGGGCACGTATAGAGAAACAGCATACATTGAGTTCTATTGGAGGATGGAGAGTGGGAAGAAGGAGAGGATCAGGAAAAATAACTAGTGGGTACTAGGCTTAATACCTGGGTGACAAAATAATCTGTAGAACTAACCCCCATGTTTGTGTACTAGACATAATGGAAAATGAACAGGAAGGTATAGCCAGTGTAAAAATTAATAGCTAGAGCTTTGCATGGAGCCACTAGCACCACTAGGTATTTAAACATACATCACATCTCTGTATTTGTCTCTATATTATGTAATGTAATAATGTACTGGCACACTAATATACAGGCAGAAAATGGATTAGTAAAGAATTACAAAAGTAGACCCAAGTATATAGTTACATTTATAATACAATGTTGACATTTTGTATCACCAGAGCTAAAAGGGGCATATAAATCACATTGAGATAATTGGATAGTCATTTTGAGAAAAAAACAATGTCTATATCTCATACCACACAACAATCAAGTACAAATTATTTGGAGATACAAATTTAGCAGAAAATAACCAAATAAAGAAAGAAATCACATATGAATTAGAAGAATGAGTAAAATCTTATGATCTTTGATGTGCAAAAATCTTTCTAACTACAACTCAAAAGCTAGTTTTAATAACAAAAGGGAGTGATAAATTTTACTACGTATTAACACATTTAGTTAAGGCTAAAATCATAGTAAACAAATTTTAAATTTTTCACCAAAAAATGATAACTTGAAAGCAAATCTATATTCTAGGTCAACTATTTTCATATTGGAGAAAATAAGAAAATAAAATATAAAATAGGAAAGTGTAAAATAAGATAATCCAAAATAGAAAGTACCAAGTATATGATAAGAAACTATATAAATGAATTCATAAGAGAAATGTCTATGTTAGCTACTTTGAGATACCATTTTACACCTCTCAAAAATTGCTAATATTCCAAACATTGGTAACATGTTTAGTTGGTAAGGATGGGAGGAAAGAGGCACAATCATATACAGACACTGGAAACACAATATTATATGATCATTATAGAAGGAGATTTGATACATTCTAATAAAAATATACTGTAGCATTATATTAATAAACTATAAACTATACTTTATCTCAACTCTAGGAATTTATCCTTAAGTTCTCTCCAGCTATAAGAACATTCATATGCACAACTTTGTTCATTGTATCAATAGTTGCAATTTAAAATAATAAAAGCAATCTATGTGGCAAAATATGGAAAATAGTTTGAATGAATTATGATACATCAACCATACACCCCACAGAGAACTATAGCAACCT
This sequence comes from Aotus nancymaae, assembly GCF_030222135.1. Classification (NCBI taxonomy): domain Eukaryota; kingdom Metazoa; phylum Chordata; class Mammalia; order Primates; family Aotidae; genus Aotus; species Aotus nancymaae. Next base: position 55,818,474 of record NW_026988415.1, on the reverse strand, counting down.
GATAAAGAAAGTGAGGAAGATCTCTACAGCCAATATGGAGTTATTTCCAAGATTACAGGTGAATGAAAAAAGCACAAAGAAATACATAAATTAAGGTATATCTATATTTTAAAAACCATTACAAAGTTCTATCTGCTTTTTAAAGAAGAAAAACAAAGAATAAGGCAAGAACAAATTAGATTATTTACCTATAGGCTATAAAGGAGCATTGGGTACAATGTGTAGAAGAGGGATTGGTATTTTCTGAGTGTAGCTTTATGCATAGTTTTGTGTTTTGAAGCTATGTTAAGGTTTCACATTTTGAAAAATGAAATAAAATAAAGATGGGTGAAAATGCTAAATTTTAGGGGAAAAAAACACGAGTGACTCTAGCTGTCTTTTTTCACAATGACATGATTGGCTATTTAGAAAACTCTAAAGATTGGATACATAGGTGTGCAATTGCTGGACAATACCAAATAATGACAATGTGGAGAAGATAAAATACTAATATATTGCTTGTAGCAATGTGAAATGATAGAAACACTCTGAAAAATTTTGACAACTTTATGGAAAGGTAAACTGTGCTTCCTGTAATCCAGGGATTCTATATTTGAATATCTATCCCCCAATTTGTTTAATTTCATAAAAGTTCCTTACACAAACGTTTATAACAGCTTTATTTGTAATATAAAAATTGTAAATAACCAAAATGCAATTCAATAGATGAATTGTTATGCTGCAGTTAGCATGCCTATACGATGGAATATTTCTCAGCAATAAAAAGGAACTATCAAGACACTCGACTAGTATGATATTAAAGGTAATTATGCTGAATGAAAAAAAGCCAATTCAAAACAGTTATATACTCAATTATTCCATGTATAAAATATTATGTAACATCCTTAAAATGATAAAATATTAAAAATGGAAAACAGCTTAGCATGTGCCAGAAGTTAGGGAAGGAGAAGGTGACTGTAGCTATAATGGCATCATGAGGGATCCATGTAATGGATCTCTTTCGTATTTTGATTATTGCGGTGGTCACAGAAATCTGAACATATAATAAAACTTCATAAAATTAAGTACACATAACACACAAAAATGAGTACAGGTAAAACTGAGAAAATCCAAATAAGGTTAATGAATCTTGTCAGTATCCTGATTGTGTTATTGTTTCCAGTTACACAAGGTGTTACTATTGGGGAATACCGGGTGAGGGTAGGCAGGATTTCTTTGCATCATTTCTTACAATGGCATATTAATCCACAATTAGCTCAAAATACAAAGTTAAATAAAATTCACAATAGTCCAAACATTGACTCATCTTTGAGTCAAAGTAAAATTCAATAGGTAAATATTGATACAACATGGGCTAAGTTTGTGATTTCTCCCTGCCTATATGTTCATGTTTTGTTCATGGAGTCATTAATTTTTTAAAAGTTAGTTATTCTTCAGGTGTCACTAATCCCTACTTCCACAATGGTAAATTTAAAACAAGTGCACATACTTAGAGCACAGAATCCTTTTACACCACTACCAAATTTGTCTTCATTTCTTTTGCTGGGCCAATACCATTAAGATCAGTAAACCCCGGCCGTATTTTCTCAGACGGCATGATAAGATAAATACTGTAATTTTGAATTGAACATTGAGTCAGTGTTACATCAGAAACCTAGTAGAGGAATAGTACCAAAAAGTCAAAAATCTTTAATGTGAGACACTGGATAATGACCGAACTTGAGACAAGCAATTTCTTAAAAAAAAAAAACAAAACAGAATATGGACAATTAAAATGGAACATAAAAATTTTAAATGCTGTAAACAGACATGAAAATAATCAGATGAAATCTGAAGCAAATAAGAGAAAAAAAGAATAAATTATATTTGTCATACAATTGAAACAAAAGGTGAGGGAGGGGCAGAACAGGAATTCAGAACTGTGACTAAAATCTGTCTGCTTTTATTTACTTGAATTTTCATATTTAGGTAATATGCTCTGTTTTAATGAAAATTTTCTGTAAAGCAAAATAAAACTACCTCTTCAATATCCTGGTAACCAATTTTCTCTTCTTCTAACTACCACACTTCTTCAAAAGGAGAATACGCCCTAGACATCATCTGCTGAGCTAGAAAACAAGCAGAAGACTGTTCAACAAGCCAGTCTATCATCCTGCTCACTGAAGGAACATGTGTATGTATATACCATTTTTTGTTAGTAGTCTTTCAGGTTTCACTTCCAATTAAAAGTTCACTAAAGTTAGAGAAAATGCAACGAATTATGTAGATTTGAAAATGCATGTTGATTTTGGGAAGTTATGTAAAATTAGTTTTGAATTTTCTCAGCTTTTCAAATATATAGGGGAAAAAGTTTTGAAAGCCAACTAATTCCATGAGTTCTATTGAATGGAAACATCGATGCAAATTTTGCCTTGAAAGAAATTAGATTTTTTAGTTGGTATAACTTTTAAATAAGATCATAATACTTTAGACTTCTGTTACACTTAGTTTAAAATATATGAGTGCAATAATGTTGAGACTTTATTGTTGGCACCCACAACACAGTAAATAGTTTTAATGCATAACCAAAATACCTATTTCAGGAAGCTAGCATAGCAACCTATGAATGTCATGCCTTCTGAAATGGCAGAAGATTTTTTCATCTCCTCTCCACAATCCCCATGAGAAAACAATGAGAAGTTTAATAGAGTGAGTTACAAAGCACAACTATGCAAAAATAAAAGATGTATAGCACATTGGGTCAAAGTTATTTGCTGTCCCTAGGTAGTACATTTAATTTACAACTAATGTTCATAAAATAAAATGATAAATATTTACCTTTTGTCATAAGTATCTACATCTGCCTGTCTATACTTTCAACTTTTTAGTGTAACCTTTATAATGAGACTGTGATACTGGAAATTTAATGTTCATATATTATTAATTATGCTTTTCTACTACATTGACCTTTTTAATATTCTGCATGTTGGTCATTTATTCTTACCCAGATAATTGCTTCACCTGTAGGTATAAGGTGATATTCAAAGCCAATGGCAAAATACTATTATTTAAAAGTTCAACTCTTTATTCAGAGTATAATATCAATTATTAAATATGCATACTGATGTATGTATTTACTATTCAAACATATATTTGTCATACTACATTTAAGCTTCCTGTTTGTGTCTTGTAATATCTACACTTATTCAAAATCTTCAAATGAAAATCATGTATAGATTTTATTCATACATGCCAAAAAATAGACTAAGTCTACAAGTTCAAAATTGTATTAATGTGTAATTTTAAGCTACTGATTAAATAAAAATTTACAGATATTTTTCTGCTTCTAAAAATATAACAGCAAAGATTGTTATAGTAGAAAAAAATAAAAAGAGTATTTTCTTAATCTCAGCCATTAAATCAAATAACTACTGTGTCAAAATAGGCCTGGGTTTCAGTCTATGTTTTTCATCAACATATTCTTCATGACTGAAAAACTTAGTTTCCATTACAGAACCTTTTAAAAAAATTTCCTATAAACACAGATTGTCTGTAAAATCACATTCAAATCAAAATGACCTCTGATGATATGAAAATAAGCAATGGAGATAAAATACTCTTTTGCTATAAATTTTAATAAAATGGTGACATATTATATTTAATAAATGTTATTTTCCAGGATAGAACAATTCCAGCTTAATAAAGCATATTGAGTAGCTATCTGTATATTTAAAAAATATGCAGAATTCCCTCTTGATAATGAAAGAGTACCTGCTATCAGAGCAATATCACTGCAGATAACTATAAACTGTGGACAAAATAATTAAAATATCCTTTAAATCTAACAATCTTAGAGCACAACAAAAAGCATGATAAAACCACAAAGGAGTTGACAGTTTAATATGGGAATAATACTTAGTAAGCTTCTGATATTTTAAAGGCTTCTTATGTAAAAGAAGACAGGTTCCAGTTCACTTTACATAAGATACCTCCACTTACATGGAATTCCACAGTCTTGTCTGCATGACTAGCCACAGAATAGAGTTCAGGCTACCACAGCAACTGTAAATTGAAGAGGAAATGTTGGAGAAAAATTCCACAGAAGAGTCCCAAAATGTATGTATAAATATTGCCCAAATTTTTAGCTGAGCCAAGAAGTATGCAAAGTCAGGACAGATGCCACGCAGACCAGGTAAGGCTAAGATATATATATATATATTTGTATTTCAGCTTATTTTCCATGCAGCACAGTCAACATTTAAAAAAATATATACCTAGCCAAGTTAACTTTTGGCTGAAACAACAACAAACAAACAAAAAAAACCCCACTGCTTAAATGAATATAACAGAATCCAGAATCTCTGCAATATTTTATGATGTCTAAGATATAATCCAAAATTATTATACATACAAAGAAACAGAAAAAATATTTAATGCTCAGATAAAAACAAAAAAGAACACAAATGGAGACTGATTCAGACATAATGCTGATGTTTGAAATTAGCAGACAGTTCTTTAAAACAGCTGTAATTACTGTATCAGATTTATGGGAAAATACACTTAATGAATAAACTTATAGGCAATTTTAAGGAGGTAGAGACTTTTAAAAGCAGACATGCTTAGATTAAAATTACAGTATCTAAACAAACACAGAACCTAGATAAAATAATGTCAGATTACAAATAAAAGAAGAAACGTCCAATTAGAAAAATAGAGAAAAAATATTTTTAAAAATGAATAAATCTGCAATAATCTCTGTTAAAGTGTGAAAAAGTCTAAAATACATAAAACGACCAAAATCTTAATTTTAAGAAAATTTATGTATGTGTAGAGTTAAGAAATTCAGACAACTTGAAGAAGAGACAATAAACAGAAAATAAATCATGTTCAGACATCTAAAAACTGACATAAAAAGAAAACTTTAAAAAAACCTAGAGAAAAATGATGTGTTGGAAATAGGCCATGAAAAATGTGAATCAGTTATGACTACACTTCAGAAAGAATGAAGAGGGAAAGGCAGTGGAGGGAGATTTTTTAATGGGCTCAACAATAAATAAAACAATTAACTGGAAATCTGATTCTTTACCCAGCAAAAATATCCTTTAATAATGGAAGTGAAGTGAAGACATATTCAGAAAATAAAAACTAAATACTAAGAAAATCTGTCACCCTTCTAAATACCTGAGAACAACTGCTACAGAAAGTTTTTCTGGCTGAAGAGTAATTATTCCAGATCTAAATCAGACTTTTAGGTATGAACAGAAAACACAGAAAATTCTGAAGATGTCAGGAAAGTAACAGAATATGCTTCCTTTTAATTACTTAAATAGACATATAACTTATTAAAACAAAAGTTATAACATTTTAATATGGAGCTTTGAACATATTTAGATATAATACATATGAAAACTATAAAATAGAAGAGGTATAGAGAACATATTCAAGCACAATGTTCTTATATTTTTTGCAGTGGTAGAATATGAAATCTATGGAGACCGTAAAAACTTAAAGATATATATTTCAATCACTAGCAGCACCTCTAAAATATAATTATAATAGATATATCAGAAAGCTAATAGATGTTAATATTAAATGCTAACAAATATTTAATTAACTAAAAAGAAGACAATAAAGGAAAACAGAGAAACAAAAATATGTTGGTAAAAGATAAATTTTAAAGCAGTAGGCCAAATATAACTATTATTATTATATTAAATATAAGAAGATTAATAGCTCCAATTAAATAGAAGCAATTTTCAGATTGTACAAACTAGCAAGACAAATACAAGGAATTCCACAAGAGATATATATTATAAAAATACAAATTAGTTTAAAGAAAATATACAGTACTTACACCTTTTCCAAAATTAACCTAACGTGGATCATAGAACTAAATGCAAAACACAAAATTATAAAACATTTAGAAAATAATGTAGGAGAAAATTTAGATGGCCTCGGTTTGGGTGATGTCATTTTAGGTTCAACATAATACATACAATCAACGAAAAAAAGAATTTATAGGTTGAATTTTATTAAAATTAAGACCTTCAGTAAGTGGATACATAAACTGTGATATAGCCATATAATGAAATATTATTCAGTGCTTAAAAGAAATGAGCTATCAAGCCATAAAAACATAGAGGAAATCGCTGGTGATTTTGATAGGAATATGTCATAAAAGTAAATTTAAAGACAATTAAATTTATTAAAATAGTGAAATTTTCCTAGGGTAAAATAAAATGTATTTTAAATTTTATTAACATCCATTTTATGGTATTAAATAAAATTTTCTATTTTTATTTGCATAAGTCATAGATGATAATTTCTAATTTTAGGCCTATATCTTTTTGTATCTTTAGTCTTGTTATGATTATAAACTAGATAATTTTCCTAATATATAGCAATGTTATAGTAGTGAAAATAAACATCTTTGCCTTACTTATAAAATTGAAAGAATCATTTTTGTTTTACTGTTAAGTATAAGGCTGTATATTGGAGATTTCAAAGTTTTATTATCTATGTTAATACAAAGGAAGGATCTTTTTATTCTTATTTCATTAAAATATGTTTATCAGAAATTTATTTATTTATTTATTTATTTTTGACATGGAGTCTCGCTCTCTCACTAAGGCTAGAGTGCAGTGGCACCATCTCTGCTCACTGCAACCTCCACCTCCCAGGTTCAAGAAATTCTTCCTTTCTACCTGCCTCAGCCTCCCAAGTATGGATTACACCTCACTAACTTTTGTATTCTGTAGTAGAGACAGTGTTTAGCCATATTGGTCATGCTAGTCTCAAACTCCTGACCTCAAGTGATCCACCTGCCTCAGCCTCCCAAAATGTTGGAATTACAGGTATGAGCCACTAAGACCAGCCCAGATATTTATTTTAAATTCCATAAAATAGTAACTCAAACTCCATCAAGACTGTATTTTTTCTTTTATCATTAATGTGATTAATTCTCAAAATATATATTCTAATGTTAGATCACGCTGCATTTTAGATCATGTTTCCATTTGTTCATGTGTTTTACATTTTACACATGAACACATTATTATTCAATAATAATTTATGATTTTATAAGTGAGTCTGCCACAGATATTTCTGTCATGCTTTGTGAGATTTTCACATCTGAGTCATGCCAGATTTATAAAGAACTGGAAAGCATTTTCTCTCTTTGTTATGGAAAATTTAAAATACAAAGAGAATCCTTTGCTCCTTAAGTTGAGGAAAATGAATAGAATAACTAAGCTGTAAGATCCACAAGTCTTATTGGGGGATAATTGTGCAGTATCTGTTTTTTGTTTTTGAGATGGAGAATCAGTCTGTCGCCCAGGCTGGAGTGCAGTCGCACGATCCCGGCTCACTGCAACCTCCACCTCCTTGGTTCAAGCAGCTCTCCTGCCTCAGCCTCCTGAGTGGCTGGGATTACAGGTTCATGCCACACACCTGGCTAATTTTTTTGTATTTTTAGTAGAGATGGGGATTCACAATGTTGGCCAGACTGGTCTTGAACTCCTGGCCTCAGGCATCCGCCCGCCTTGGCCTCCCAAAGTGCTGGGATTACAGGCCTGAGCCACCGCTCCTAGCCTCTGCTGTATGTCTTAGAGTCAGGCCATACTTCCAACTTTCATCCCTCCAAATTAGGGTATATTACTTGAATCTGCTAGAACTTCGTACACGTCTTACTCAACATGCCACCACTTCTGTCAATAGGGGAGTTTAATGTGGGTTTCCTGATTGTTTCTTCAATTTGTTTCAAAGTGTAATATACCTGGCAGGAATTATCCAGATACTTTACGATAGTAAAATCACTTGAACCTGGGAGGTGGAGGTTGCAGTCAGCTGAGATTGCGCCACTACTGCACTCCAGCCTGGGTGACAGAGCAAGACTCCGTCTCAAAAAAAAAAAAAAAAAAAAAAAAAATTAAATAAACTGTCTGTGATCACCAATATTTCTTGAATCCCATCTTATTCTACTTATTCCACATTGCTAAAGGACCCACGAATTTCTGACTGAAGTTTAAAGAAAACCACCACAACTAGATAGCAGAGATCAAGGAACAGAGACAAAGACCTCAGTGGTACTGACAGACAATAGCAAAGTCATCAAAAGACAGATTTTAAGGCCACAGAGAAGAAATCTTAAGCGGCAAGGCATCAAAAGCAAAAGTCTAGTTCAAAATTATTATTAATATCTGCTTTGAACATGGAAGGGAGGAGTCAAAGTACAATAGTTACACTCTTTTATTGAGGTTAATGGCTAATCAACAATTTGTTCCTGATATATCTGGATGAGCCAATGAGACAATTATAAGTAACAGGAGAGAAGAGCAATACCAGAGTAAAATCAAATAGGAAGAAAGTGATAGGCGTATTAACACTAAAGAAATAGAGTTCGTCAGTTAGTGGACACTGGTGACAACAGCAGAGAAAACTCTGGAGAGCTATAAACTGCGTGCAAACAAGGGCATTGGAAATTACAGAAAACGCAGAAGAGCATTGGGAAACAAGAAAGCCCAGGAAGTGTGGGGGAGGGTCAGCGTGGAAAAGAAAGGATGTGACGTCACAGAGCCACCTGGCTCCTCTGTTAGCCAAGCGGTTAGCAACGCTGTTTCTCTGCCTGGGAAACAAGAGGTGAGAGCTCCCCTCGGAGATCTGCCCTTGCTTTCTAAAGTGACTCTCCCTTTGAGTTACCTTTGTCCTAACTCAGTTGTCTGTGATTCCCAATATAGTAAAGATAAGCCTTTTGAATATGGAGGCTGCTGCAGAAGACCCTGCGGAGATCGAAAAAAACAAAACACCGGCAGACAACGTAAGGCCAGCCCAAGACACTTCAATGAAGTCGAGAAATAACGCAGGTATAGACAAACCTCTTGCCTTACCACAGCGCTTGAAGAAGCCCAGGGTGAACTTGCCAATCGAGTCCGTTAAGATTCTCCGCCGCTGGATATATAAGCATCGGTTTAGGGCTTACCCTTCAGAAGCCGAGAAGCAAATGCTGTCAGAGAAGACCAATTTGTCTTTCTCCCAGGTCTCTACCTGGTTCATCAATGCTCGCAGACGCATTCTCCCGAAGATGCTTCTACAGTCTGGAAATGACTCCTTCGTTGATCAGGAAATGGGCAAAGATGACACCCACCTGCAGGGCACCGATGACTCCGTGTTTCCCAAGTCAGGGCCCAGATATCTAGGCAAGGTACAATCCATCTGGCCCGTGACAATGGTCCAGATGTCACGAGAGAAGCTACCAGATCCGAGGTCGGCCCGTAGCAAGGAGCTCGCCGTGAAAGCCCAGCCAAAGAAAAAGCTCAAGGTTTCTACCAACACAACCCCGTCTTCTCCAGAACCTGTGTCTCCAAAGGAGTATCCCGACTTTACCAGGTTCCATATTCTGGTCGAAGTAGCAGCTCAAAGGGCTGTCGAGCTGGAGCTAGAGAAGCAGCAAGAGCAGAATCATGATTGATGATATCTCAAAAACCCAAGCACTCAGTCCCTTACCTACTGTGCTAAACCTGTTTATGCTTACTCCAACTTATTTGTGTGCTTACCTTTTATAGAGGCATCTTTCTTTTTTCTTTCTAGTGGTTTTATGAGAACCAGTCTTAGTTATTGGGACTAAATTCTGTCAGATATTCCAATGTTTCCAGGTGACTAAGGTGCCATCATGATTAACACCGGAGCAAAGATCTTTCATTTTCCTTCCCCCTGGATTTGAACTCTTTACACAATCAGACTAATACATCGGACATTAAACATCAAGCTAGATTTCAGAGACAAATGTTTTTGGCTTTCTAGCCAAGTTTCTTAATCCCAGGGTTGCTACAAATACTAAGTCACCCCTCTTTGTCCCTCTCTCTGTAATCTTCCTTATTTGTGTGAATGATAGAAAACAAAGTCTCTATAAAAATGGCTATAACATCACTCGCCTCCCGCATTTTATTGTTGGAGTTCAACTCTTATGCTCCTCTTTGTGCAGTTTATTGGCCAATGTTGAAGTAGTTATTCTTTGCAGGGGTTTGAGCATGAGAGCGAAAGTACAGTAAATTCATGAACATTTTCTTGAATACAGGTGAACTCTGCTTGGTTTGAGCAGTGAAAATTCTGAATAAAGGTAAGAAAATTCCAAATGTTAATCTTCTCTTGCTGGTTGTTGGTTAGATAGTTGGTTTTAGAGAATACTTTATTGGTCTTAATTATCAAAGTAAAAAGGTAACAACAAAAATAATGTAGATCCAGGTATTCTATTATTTTGTTTTTATCTTTTTAATACATTTATATATATTTTTTCTATTGAAATTCTTTTGGTAGGGGTTGGGGTAGGAATGTAAAAAACTCCAGATAGGTCCCACATGAAAATAATCCTATTGTCCTATAAAGGCAGCTTTTTCACACAGGCAGATTTTCAATAGAACAGGAACAGAAAGATATTACCCCAGAGAGCTGTAATTTTACTTCTTTGATTTTAGGGAGCTAAAACCTGAGGAATCTAGGGCTACAAATTGGACTCTATCCTGTTTCTGATTCTGCGCTAATGTGAAATGGATCATGATTTGTCTACTTCTAGTGCTCATTTTTATATCGTTATCAAATTCTTGGCAATTCTAAATACAAGATACCATATCTTCTTTAGGCATTGAAACAAGCAATGGTCATGGGCTATTACTCTGGATATTATCAGTTTCCATGTTATGAGAAAGGAAACAGACCCACATTCCCAAACTGCTATTTCTGAAATACACTAAAGTAGGAAGGAGTTAAGGTTTCTGAGCTATACACACATCCAGGGGCATTTAGAAGGAAGTGAAACAATAATATTCATTGTAACCTTACTGAGGAGGGCCCCTAAACACTCAAGGAAGTGCCATACCATTTTGTTCATACTGCCTTCCCTTGCCCCCCAACCCCCGGACAGGCCCAGGTGTGTTCCCCTCCCTGTGTCCATGTGTTCTTGTAACTGGAGTGTGTGTGCATACATGCATGTGTGTGTGTGTGTGTGTGTGTGTGTACTAGACACATAAAACCCAAGAATCCAACAAGAAAACAAGCTTTACTTCCAAATCAACGCAGTGTTAGTAGAATCTTCACTATGAAAGCAGAATCACAGTTGATAAGGTGACCGTGATATTTTTACACACTGGGTATTTCATAAAGATATCAGAAAATTTTGACCTTTAAGAAACAAAATGATTATAATAATTCCAGACAAATATATCTGGATTGTGGAGTACCAAGAGACTCTAAAAGCAGCTGTTGTGAACATGCATGAATATTAGAATATAATGCCAAAGATATTTGTTCCTGAATAAATGTTGTATGATTTTGAAAGTACCTGAACAAAATCAGGATTTCATTTGGTCAAGTGACCAACTTCCTGGATACAAGAAACTAAAGAAATTAACTTAAGGTATTAACTATAAAACAGAATAATTACAAAGACATTCAATGAACCACTGTATAAGATAATTATTAGAAACTATGTAGCTTTCCAAGAAAATTCCTATACATTTTAGTTATCTGTTTATAAATAAATGCCTATGATAAGTCTTACCTATACTTCTGACTTAATTATAATCATCTCTACAGTCAGATATGATTCATCTTTCCCAGACATTCCAACATTTTTATAAGTGGAATTCCTAATTGTGCAGCTAATGAAACAGGTGGTCTATAACACTCCGTTGCTTTCAATTAACAAAGCTAAAACTCTTCCCCTCTACTGTCCATCAAAGATAATACTATTTCACTTTTTTCTTAGTTATTTGCGATGGCACTCAAAAATGATATTTTTGGCATGAAATGAAAATATCATGATTCTTCAGTTATAACAGATTCATTGTTAGAGTTAGCTTGTGTGAAATCGAGTCTGTGTGTTTGAATGTGGAACATGTGCAGCATTGAATGTATTATCTCTCACAGCAGTTCCTCAGACAGGAAATTGTATCCCTCAGTTGGGTGGTACAACTGTAATTCTGTTTCCGTGTATTGTGCCAAAGAGCTCCTTCTGTGACAGGTTAGGTTATCGGTGATATGTGTCTATGTCATGCCCATTTTCTTCTTTGTCTGCAAGAATCTCATACCTAGAAAGTTTGTGGTATTCCAAGATAACGCTTTGCCAAAGCTACAAATTCCAATATACATAAATACTGTTTCAAGTTAGAGGAGGGTCACATCACAATCATTAGAAAAACCCATATTTTACACATGTACCCTAATCATTACAGCCAGCTTATGCAGGGATTGAGAATGGAACGTCTTTTTAAGCCAAAGTCTCAAAAGAAAGAAACATTTTAAAAGTAAATTAGGTGACAGATGTATTGATAATTTTTCATATTTTTTCCTTGTATTTTAAAACTATATATTTTTAATCACATTTATTCTGCTGTGAACTAGTTATCGGAGAAAAGTAATAACCAAATAACTATTTCAATGACATCACACCACTGGAGATGTTCTTATAAATAATAAGGCCACTGAAGCATACCACAGAAGTCTTTCTCATGCCTTATTGCTTTACTAGGTTAAATAAATAAACAAATGTAATAATAGAAACTTCCATATATTCTGGAGAAAGCAAACATACCAAACATTTATCATAGGAATTAGAAATAGTGAGAAAGGGCACCTCTAAATGCATCCAAATGAATAGAAATTTTGAAATGGCAATTTCAGTTCACAAAAACTAGTTTCTGAACCCTGCCAAGCAACTGAATTCTAGACGTCACTGTGTCCTTGCCAACTGTAGTAACCCAAAGTTTCACAGTGTCTTCAGAGAAATAACTGAACTGAATTCTTAAGAGTATGGGAAATGAATAGGATTTAACTTATAAACTTTGGGGTATTCTAAAATGACTTGGTTTCTTTCTAATAACTAACAAATGACATATTATTAATATACCAGCACCATCAACATGGTATATTTATGTTGCTGAAGGATTTTCCAATGTTGAAACTTGCTAAACCGAGCAGTATTACTGTTCAATGTAACAATTATTTCTAATTATATAATAAACAATAACAACAAAAACATTGGACATAGTATTTCTCCATCGTGCCACTAATCCAAAAATAAAAATAAATAAAATAGGAAACATAGAGCTCTTGTTATAGTTATTATAACCCTTTGATACATACACTTTTGGGTGAATATATGAAAATAAGATGTTATAATAAAACTGCGTTTCTAAAATCAGATCATTGAAAATTTTGATTATGTATGAACTGCTCCAACTAAAAAGCAGTTTTTAATATATATCCAGTTAAATAATATAATCAGTTCAATCTAATGCTGTTTGTATATACTTATTGTTTATTCCATTGTTAAATCAGGAATGGTGAAACCTCATCTCTACAAAAAAATACAAGCATTAGCCAGGTGTCATGGCACATGCCTATAGTCCCAGCTACTCAGGAGGCTGAGGTGGGAGGATAGCTTGAGCCTAGGAGGTTGAGGATACAGTGAGCGAGATCGCACCACTGCACTACATGCTGGGTGACAGAGCAAGACTCTGTCTCAAAAAAAAAAAAAAAAAAAAAAATACTATTTTAATGTAATGATTAATACTTCATTAGAAATGAAAATGTATAAAACAACAGTAAAACTAAACAAGATGCTGGGAAAAAAGACATAAATCAGAAATATTACATACAAACCTGAGTGTATGATGTTCCTAGCTTGTAGACAATACACTACATAATTTTGAAAGCAAAAGCTTTAATAGTTATCTACTCTTTGAAGCCAAGGAATACCTACTATTAAATTATTTGAACAGCCATACATGTATGTGTCTGGAAACTGATACTGACTTCTAAGGTGGAATTTGACAGTCTTCATAGGGACCACGTCAATTCCTTCACATAAAACCAAGCTATTTATTTCCAAGATACAATAGTGGTACAAGCATTGAGTCAACATTCCCATGCCAAAAGGGATACATAATCCAAAAGAAAAGAGCAACAAGCCCCATGCAAGTGTGAAACTCCTGCAGGGCAGTCATTAAATTTTAAAGCTCCAGAATAATCCTTGACTCCATGGCCACATCCAGGGCACACTAAGGCAAGGGGTGAGCTCCCTAGGTCTTGGGCAGCTCTGCCCCTCTGGCTTTGCAGGATGACCCTGTAGCTGCTGTCACAAGTTGGAGTTAAATAGCTGTCCTAGGGAGGGGAACATCACACAACGGGGGCCTGTTGGGGGTTGGGGTGCTGGGACGGGTAGCAGGGGTTGGGGGGCTAGGGGAGGGATAGCATTAGGAGAACCACCTAATGTAGATGATGGGGGGATGGATGCAGCATGTAGATTCTAATGTAGATGATGGGGGGATGAATACACCATAGCACATGTATACCTATATAACAAACCTGCATGTTCTGCACATGCACCCAGAACTTAAAATATAAAAATTAAAAAAAGAGGCCGGGCGCGGTGGCTTACGCCTGTAATCTCAGCACTTTGGGAGGCCGAGGCGGGTGGATCACGAGGTCAAGAGATCGAGACCATTCTGGTCAACATGGTGAAACCCCATCTCTACTAAAAATACAAAAAATTAGCTGGGCGTGGTGGCGCGTGCCTGTAATCCCAGCTACTCAGGAGGCTGAGGCAGGAGAATTGCCTGAACCCAGGAGGCAGAGGTTGCGGTGAGCCGAGATCGTGCCATTGCACTCCAGCCTGGGTAACAAGAACGAAACTCCGTCTCAAAAAAAAAAAAATAAGTAAAATAAAAAATAAAAATAAAGAAAAGAAAAGAAAAGAAAAAAATACCCAGGAATGGGTATTATTAGAAAACAAAAAACAAACCTGTGTCCTTTCCAGGCTGGGATTGCAAACTGCCAGTGGTTCTGCCAGATTCTTGGGTCTAGAGGATGATGTCCCCATTCCCACAGCTCCGCTAGGCAGAGTGCCTCTTCCGGTCATTCGGGATGCCTCTTCCAAAAAAGGCATTTTTTTTTTTTTTTAAATTGAAGTGTTTGCCGTCTGCACTGTTTCTTCAATGCACAGCTTTATGACCAGAACATTCCCTCAGGGCATAGTCACGAGAGAAAAGCGACCAAACAACAACCGAAAACCAAAACAAGCAATCTTCCAGGTCCACAGTGTTCTAGCTTTCTTTCTTTTTCTGTACTTTTCAATACAGAAATAAACTGCATTTCCCCTCCTTTTTTTTTGTTTGAGCCACGGGACTAGAAAGGAAGTTCTAACGGCTATTTAAAAGTCTGGGCTCTGAAATTAGGCTATCTGGATTTTAATTTTCAAAAACTATGTTGTCGCACTTACCAATGTCTCACAAGAAATATGAGTTATTATTTTTCTGTCTGTGTAAACATCTGAAGAAGGTGGTTTTTTTTCCAACAATCGAACCGCAGTGACTTCGTTTCAGTCTGTGATACTTGCTTTTTGTAATTTGTCCAGGATTTATCATTATAAACAGCAAAAAAGATAGGCAAGAGTAGGCTTATTCTGCTATAGCGGAATTGGAATTTGTTAATTTTTATAAATTTTACTTACCTCCCTTTATGCTAATCACCCCATGTAAAGCCCAGAGAATACTAGAGTTTGGTAGAATTAGCCTTTTTTTCAGTCAACACATAATTCTTACTATGTTCAAAAGGTAACCAGAGTCCTTGCCTTCAAAGTTTTAATTCAAGTTGCATTTATCTTCAAAGGATAAACTGTGTGGGAATATACATTGCCTTGAATTAAAAAAAAACATGGAGAATGAGATAGGTAATGAATAAAATTGAGGACCAGCTGTTTACTATTTTTCATGACTTATCTTTGAGTGGCAATAAAGCATTTCAGTAATTGTACCTCTATTCCTACAAGGAACCCGTCCCCGAAATGATTATCCCTAAGAAACAAGAAATAGCAATAAGATGTAAACATATTTCTGGGAGTTGTCAGATCATTCACTAAGTCAGAGGAGACCCAGAGGGATAGAAGCAGTTATATAGTTACATTTTGTGAAAACTGTGTCCAATTTTCTAGTTCTGTGAATACATGCTCTACAAACTTTGTTGAACCAGCATCCCATGCATTTTTGAGAAAGTGCTACCAATAAAAGCATACAGATTTTATCCCTAAATTTTACACAGGCATATTTACATTCTATATACATTATGAAATGAAAACAAATAAAGGTTATAATTAAATAAATGGCAAGCATAAGCCATTCCGAAATTTTCCCACACCCCAATGCACTTTTTTGGGTATCCCATGCTGTTCACACATCTGAATTTTGAAATAACTATTGTAAACATGTAATATATTCTATGAAAAGAGAAAACTATATCAACAAAAAATTGTGTAAACCATATACAGTTTAATGAAAGATGATGATAGTGTGTGTGTTTCTAGTTCTACTAAAACAACGAATGCAGTTTTATTTAATGAATAACTTCTTAGCCATTGTATTTTATAGAATATATACTCCATTAAAACATAGAAAATCAATTCTTGCTATTTATCTGTCTCACTCTGTCCTGACAAAGATCTCCCTGGACTTCTTCCTTAAAAATGAAGTCCTTCTACTGAATAAATTTTTTAAAAAAGTATAGAAAAAATTTTTAGCTCAAAGACTTCAGGAAACTTTTCAACAAACTAACATCAGGAAACAACTTATTCAACATCAGAAAAAGTATTTATATTCTAACTCTGACTGTTCTTGAGCTTTCTAGACAGTTCATTGTCTTTGACATTATTTGACATCTGTTTCAATATTTACATGAAAGTAGAAAACTACTTTTAGAATACCGTCTCTGAGAAGGTCACTGCGTGTATTTTATGCAAGTTTTCCTAAAATATGCTGAGATAAAATTTTGAATAAAGTTTTTAAATGTAAGATGATTTAATTCAATTTCTGTTTATTTTAGAATTATCATTAAAGAAAAATGCCTTTCAAAATAATTTTTTGTAACATGTATATGTTTCTTTTTCCTGTTCTTAATATATGCTTTAAAATATGCAGATCCCCTTGGATTTCCAAAATTTAATTCTGTTAATATTTTAGTTTTAAGACACAAAAAGGTAAATAAATGAATGCTTGCCTAACCAGAATTTAGATATTTTTAGAATCTGTTCACTTATTAAATATCTCATTGAGTTTTTCTATAAGAAATAAGCATCTTAATTTTTTTTACCAATTGAATATTGTGAGTTTTACAAGATTATTCTCTTACTAGAGAATAACACTCCTTTGCCATGTGCTTTTGAGATAGCTGGTATCATTCTTATATGGGGATTAAGTGAATATATTAAGGGTGGAAACATTTCTGCCAATGGGATTTACATGTCTTAGAAGACTTCTTGCTCATTATAGTTTTGACCATAATACTGAGCTTAATACACAAACACATACACACACATAGCCTCTATCCCAAACACCTGTTTTAAGTCATTTTTGTGTAATTCCCTTTCCTCTTTGTACATATAATGAAATATATTATATTTAAAAGTCATGTATTGAACACCTTGTCTTCTGCACCCACCATCTGACAACCTCTAATGTTTAAAAGCTGAAACATTCAATCGTAATTATCATTTATGACACCACTACATCCTTGTTCTCTAATGTTCTTGATTTATATATATTGCTATTCGTAAAATGAGATTATGAAGATGAAGTTAGGATAAACTGATGTCACGGAATAACATACTGAAGTACCAAAAGATGATCTGGGATATCGTATTGGAGCACAAAATTTCACAATCATACATTTTTTCTTGGATTGCTGGAAGCTTAGTTTATTATTAATTAAGATAAATTCTATAGACATTTTCCTGGGAAGACAATCTAGTTTCCAGTACGTATCACTGAAATAATAATTAATTAGAGGATCACTTATACAGCAGAAGAGTTGGTGGAGAAGAAAAATTTTAAGTTAAGCAGCATAAAGAACAATTAATTTTCTAATACCATATATTTCTGGAAGATCACTTATTTTGTATACAATAATGGCTCTTCTCAAACTTAATTCTTCTCACAAAGTATCCATGGAATAACATTTAATACAGATGGTATCTTGCTCTTCTGACAGTTTCTTACACTTTCATATATTTGAGGGAAGGTCTAAGAGTAAGTTTGAAGAAACTCTCTTGGGATATAACACTGCTCTATGATTTGCTACTACTGAGATTTTTATATAAACTTGTGTACATATATATATACACACACACATACACATATGATATGGGAGTGGGGCAAGAAAGTGCTGGGTAGGGAGGGCAGGGTCCCTGGCCAGGGCTCCACCTTCACCCTTGGGCCTGTACCCCTGGACCTAAGTGAGAACAGGCACTCCTGTTTTTACCCTTGAATGTTGCATTTCTTGAAGACGACTCTGGACTGCCACAACCCCCATCCTGTGCCCATATAAACCCGAGACTTTAGGGAGCACACAACACAAGTGGCTGAATGTCAAGAGGAGCAGAGGAACAGAGCAGCAGAGAGTGGCAGAGAGCAGCAGGGTGGCGCAGAAGAGAAGGAAGGAAGAGGTGTCTGAACATCCAGAGGAGTTCAGCCAAGAACTCCCCCACCCCTCCACCTTGCAGCTCCCCATCTATCTCGCCAACCACCACTTCCACCACTCAATAAAACCTTGCACTCATCCCTTCGAGCCCACATGGGATCCGATTTTTCTGGGACATGGGGCAAGTGCTTGGAATACAGAAGGTGGTCACTCTGGCCCTCTGCTCTTTTGATAAGGCAGAGCATCCATTGAGCTGATTTACCATCAAACAATCTGCAGATAGCAAAGCTGAAAGAGCTTTGTAACACTGGGGTTGCAGGCACCCACCCCTAGACACTGGCTTGGCCTCTGCACCTGCCAGTCTGCATGTTCCCTCAGGGGTTTGAGCTGCAGGGTGACTGAACAGGTGAGCCACACCCCCTGACATGTCCTGTTAGGGGAAATCAGGGAATTCTCCCATTACATATATCAGATTTAGCAGTAGGAGATAAAGTGGCATAAGTTAAACATGATGAATACAGGCATGATAAAATAATATATTATTACATTTCTACTAATTTCATAGCATTATTTCCTATTGGTCCACTATCATATTTGCAGACATTATGGACTATCTTTTCTAAATTTTCTCTATTTTTTGCAAACTATATTCATCATTTATTTCCCAAAGGGAAATATGGGTGGAAAAATTCATTGTGAGCTTCAGGCATTATTTCTTGGATATCTACCAAAAGCCCTCCTTCCTAGTATTTAGATTCATACATTTGACATTGGCCAGAACATGTTTTTCCAACATGAAAGACTCTTTTCTTCATTTTGTTTTTAGAGTACAAAGAGTAAAGCCAGCTTTCTGAGTAAAATTTTATTACTTAATATGTAGAGATTGATTTGTCACATTAAGATTATGTTTTATTCTTTTAAAATTAAGAATATAACACATACCAGAATAGTCATATTGTGTGAACAGCACATACTCTGGTTGTAAAGGTAGCCCGATGAAAAGGCAGAGTTTAATTAGAATGTTGCTTTTTTGGGAGCTTCAACTTTGAACAAGACAAGTTAGATATAAGTGTGATCTAGAAGTGGTATGTCTACGTAGGCATAATTGGTTCTCACCCTTCACCCACGCTGATGGATTTAGCACTTTGAAACATACCTGAAGAAGATCCATCTTTCCATTGCATGAACAAGGCCTAGATATTTAAAGAATATTTTATGAGGAGAGAGTTTTTAAGTAAAAGGTTTATGTCATAAGCAAAGTAGTAAAGATTTACAAAATTCCCTTTAAGAAAATCTCTGTTTTTTTTCCCCCAAAGTTACAGTGTCTTATTTCTCCTCACCCTTTTTTTTCCTTCATGTAGCTTCTAAAATATTAGCTTATATTTCAAAGTAATATGGATCCTTCCTTCGGCTTACATAATCAGCAAAAAAAAAAAAAAAAAAAAAAAAAAAGCCCAGTTATTGCTCTTGTAGTCAGATCTTGTATTATTTCTCAGATTTGCCTCTTGGGGTTTTTAAGTTCATTCAGCCACAAAGGACTCAAATATGTAATGCCATTAGGTTAAAATTGCCTGATTTATTTATCTATGCAACCATCCTTGCCAACAGGACACACACAAAAAGTATAATAATTAGCATCTACTAATGGCCCCAAATCCTTCTTTGGAACATATTAATGAACACCAACTAGCATTAGTCTCCGTGCCTTTCTTTTCTTTTTGCTCCCATTCCTTTAACTGAAATGTACCTTTCTAGATGTTTACATAGACAGAAAAATAATAGCTAGTATTTATTGTGAGACATTGGTAAGTGCCACAATATGGTTTTTGAAATTTATAATCCAGATAGTCTAACTTCAGAGCCCAGACTCCTAAATACATGTTAGACCTTCCTTTCGAGTCCTATTGATTAATGTCACAGAAAATCAAGCTAATTATTTAGGTTAGCAGTGATTTCATGTGCCCTTCATTCTATGCAGTTGAACAAAATATGTTATCACTCTCTGTATGCTAATTGTGTGCATGACATAGAATATTAATGTTGCAAATTTTGCCCATATGATTCCCTCAGGAATCTACTATTAGGTAGAGTTTATCCACTTTCACTTTTATATTGCTTAGTATGGTATGAACTAAGAATCAAATGCAATTGTTAGTGCCAATTAAGGAGAGATGTTTTCCCTTAGTCTACCTTTATCATCCTTAAGAATGTGTCTTCTTCCATATTTTGGACTTACAATATCTCATATTTTTGCCTGAAGGAATATAGTTTAAGATTAGTTACTTTTCAGAGAGAAAGAGAATGCTTTTTACCAAAGTTGTCTTCATCTTCAAATTTATTTCTGGTTCTGGTATTATGTTTTCAGAATACATTTCCAATATATATTTTATAAAAAACACATTTTAAAATAATGATATCAGCCCCAACATAAGTTTTATGGGACATGGGGCATAAAAGTACAGGAACATGTCAGTGCAAGCTTGGCTGTGCAGTCCTATGCTCTGAGGGAACAGGGCGGATGACTCCTCTTTATTATTAGTGATGATAAAATGTAAGAACAATTCTTTCAAATTTGTTTGATAATGATGCTATTTAAATATAACTATCTTAAAAACATATGGGAGATAACTGTATACCTTAAGATACCCTTAAACATATTATTCCTCTTGAAACCACTGGCAATTTAATTTTTCTATTTCAAGTAATGATTTTAATTAAGGGGAAAAGTGAAATACAAAGAGTAGAAGTTCATTTGCTCCTTTATAATATGATCCAAGGTGCAACTGAGAACAAAATGTCTAAAACCCTGTTTTTAAAATGCCATCTTGATTTTATTTAATTCTAAGTATGCAATTTTAAAATTTAACTGTGTATGGTGAATACGAATATTTTTCAATTAACTTTTAAAAAGAGAAAATATTTTACTGAATGATAAATAATCACATATTTCTGGCTAATTTATGTAATTCTATGTGTTTGCTTGCCCAATGTATCTGTGTTAATTAGCAGAATAAATTACAAGTATACAATTCATATGCAGACAGTTTCTAATTTATGTAAAGATTTTACATATGAACAGACATCTCTAATATAGCCATCAAATAATTAATTCACAAAAAGAATTAAAGTATTAAACAGGAGAAATACAAGGTGTTATACAGTCCAATTACGAAAGCTTACAATAATCACATATTAGTAGCCTGATTTTTGACAGACTTGCTGGGCTTATGATCTCCTTGGATGTCTAGTAGCATAATTTTACATGCATGAAAGCTTTATTTTAGAGTTAGAAGCTGAAGGAGCTTATTGTGAGGATAATAGACTTAGGGAGAATTAAGGGTGCTTAGGTTACACTTTGGAACTTGAAGAATTCGTAGCTTTGATATACATTAGGCTATATGAGCCAACTATTATCCCCCAGGCATGATATATGTGCTGGAAATAACAGAGTATCTGCAGAATGTGAGAACTGTAGACATGAAGTATAAACGTGTCCAAGTAATTCACTTTATTGATGGTGTAAACAACAGAGTGATTGTGGTTTCCACAGACATGCAGAACTATGATTAGAAAGTAAGAAATATTAGAGGGAAATATGATCCTCTGAAAACAAACAAACATCAAAGAGAGCCTGTGCTTCAGGTCACAGCCTGTAACCTTAAGACCAGACTTGTATAAAACCTAGAGTTAGGACTGTTAACCATTTTTTATGTAACTGACAACCAGCATCTGAATGTGTTTTGCAATAGCAAAATAACTATCTGCTACTATCTGTGAACTATCTTCTACTATCTGTGAATACTCACTACCTGTGATTATTTTAATCACCCAAAATTCCATATAGATAGATGGAGAGATATACATATTGCAATACTATATGAAAATAAAAATGCTCTCTTGAATTGCTGATAACAAATATAGAGTTATCTCCATTCGGAATTTCAGGAGTTTAGCAACTGAAACAGATTATTACAAATATGGGTTTGGTGAAATTGCTCTTCTTGTGCTTTATGTTTGAATAAAATTGTATCTCTTAATTTGCTCACCTTTTTCTTTAATAAATGCAGTAAATAAATAATACCTGCAGAAACACACATAATGTAGGTAAAAATAGAAGTAAAATAACACAATTGAGACTCTCATTTTATGTCTTGTAGTAGCTTTATAACCAGAACAAAAACTTTCTAAAACAGCTAGAAATATCAGTTAACATATAATTAAATGCATAGCTACATTTTTAATAAATCAAAGAAAAACTTCTATGGTACAAAAATGAAGAGGATCGTAGAACCAGAGCAAGAAGACAGACTCACCCTTCCTGATGTCATGTGCTGATATGAGTGATATTGTTTGGATGTCTGTCACCCCCAAATCTCATGTTGAAATATGATTTCCAGTGTTGCAGGTGGGGCCTGGTAGGAGGTGACTGGACCATTGGGGTAGATCCCTCATGAATGGTTTAGCACCATCCTCTTGGTGATATCTGACTTCTTCTTCAGTTAGTCACACGAGATCTGGTTGTTTAAAAGATTTCGGGGCCAGGCGTGATGGCTCACACCTGTAATCCCAGCACTTTGGGAGACTGAGGCACGCAGATCATCTGAGGTAGGGAGATCAAGACCAGCCTGGACAACATGGTGAAACCCCGTTTCTAGTAAAAATACAAAAATTAACCGGGCATGGTGGGGCGTGCCTGTAATCCCAGCTACTTGGGAAGCTGAAGCGGGAGAACTGCTTGAACCCAGGAGGTGGAGGTTGCAGTGAGCCGAGATCTGGCCACCGCACTCCAGCCTCGGCGACGTTGTGAGACTCCGTCCAAAAAAAAATAATAAAATTGGCTGGGCGTGGTGGCTCATGCCTGTAATCCCAGCACGTTGGGAAGGTGGGCAGATCAGAAGGTCAGGAGTTCCAGACCAGCCTGGCCAATATGGTGAAACCCCATCTCTACTAAAAATATAAAAAATTATCTGAACGTGGTGGCGGGTGCCTGTAGTCCCAGCTACTCAGGAGGCTGGAGAATCGCTTGCACCTAGGAGGTGGAGGTTGCAGTGAGCCAAGATCATGCCATTGCACTCCAGCCTGGGTGACAGAGCAAAACTGTCTCAAAATAACAATAATAATAATAATAATAATAATGGAATAAAATTTAAAAATAAATAAATAAAAATAAAAGATTCTGGGATGTCCCTCTTTACTGTCTCTTGCTCCCTCTTTTGCCATGTGACATGCTCATTTCACTTTTCCTTCTGCAGTGATTGTAAGCTTCCTGGGCCTCTCATCAGGGGCAGATGCAGGAATCCTGCTTCCTCTTCAGCCTGTAGAACTGTGAGCCAAAATAAACCTTTTTCTTTGTAAATTATCCAGTCTTTGGTATTTATTTATAATAAAGCAAGAACACACTAACACATATGAATACGTAAGATTATTGTGTCTTGACGATTTTGGGGCCAGGTGATAAGGGCTGGAAACTGAGAAGAGTGGGCGTTAAAACTCAGCCCTTACACACAGCAGCATTAAAGCCCCATATTCTCAATTAAATGGTCAACTAGGAATAATATGTTTGTCATCTAAGAAATTCTTCAGTAAAACTTTTCTACGTCTGCCTGGGGTCTAGGTATATACGTATGGTAAGCAGAATCTTAATGTGTCTCTCATCTTCTCCACCGACTTGTGTTATACCTGTGATTATGTTATATTACATGGTAAATGGTATTTTGAAAATAAAATGAAGATTAATAATTGGTTTTACTTACAATTGGATGATTATCTGCTTCTTCAGTTCATTGCAGAAGGGAAAGTCAGAGATATTTAAAGCATGAGAGAAATATAATACATGGGAGGTTTTTCATTTCTGAAATGAAGGGCCACATGGCGAGGACTTGATAGTAACCTCTAGCTGCTGACAGTCATCCCCAGTCAACAGGTAGCATAAAAATGAAAACTTCTGTCCTATCACTTTAAGAAAACAAATTTTGCAAAAAATCTGATGGTTCTTATAGGCAGATCTTCCTTAACGGAGCCTTCAGATAAGAACATAGCCCAGCAAAAACTTTGACTTCAGTTTTTTAAGACTCTAAGAAGAGAATCCAGTGAAAACATGCTGGATTTTTGGAACATGGGAACTATGACAAAACAGACTTTTGTTATTTTAAGCCAGTAATATTTTGGTAATTTTGTATGCAGCAATATAAACCTAATACACCTACTTACCTCAGTCATGATAAAGTGATTCCTGCATTTTCCTAGGGGATAATATGGACATTAGTAAATGGTGGTTGGACAACTAGTTGACTTCATACCTTCTGTACATTAAGAAATATACCAGTAGATGAAGTATGTGAATGCAACAACAAAAAAAGCCAATGCATGTATTAGAAGAAAATTGTTTAATAATCTTTTGTGGAAAAGCTCTTTCTAATTATGACACAATATATAAAAAAGAAAAAAATGATTCTTAAACTTAGGTACATAAAAATAATGAAAATTGTTTTATGGTTAAAGAAAAACAGCCCACCAAAGCACAGCAAAAAGATAAAATGTTAGTAAATTTTATACCATAATTTATCTATTTATTATCTATCTGTCCATCCATCCATCTATTGATATGTCAGAGGAATAAAAAAACAGACACAATTAACCCAGTAAAAATATAGGCAAATGGCATAAACTATTATAAAAATGTGCGATCTTCCCTTAAACATATAAAGGAGGTAAAATTCTTTATTGCTCACACTGACAAGTAATTTAAAGCTTTATTGAAACAACCCTCTTATCTATGATATTAACAAAAACACACAAGCTTGACCATACACAATGTTGTTGAAGCTGTAGAAAAACAGGATCTTTCACACTGTTTCATGGGGCATGAAATGTTATAATTCCCTAGGAAACAATTTCAAAAAACTGTCAAAATTGCAAATGCATTTACCCAAAATATTCTACAAGTATATCTATAAAATACATATGAACAAGGTTAGTTACGGTAATAGCAAAATGGGAAAATGTAGGGAAAACACCAACTGAACATCTATAGTATACTGGTTAAAAATTATAGTACATCCATACAATGCAGTTGCTAAAAAGACTGACAAAGCTTACCACGTACTGTTGGGGATAATTACAAAATATGCTGTTCTACAGCAAAATGTATGTGAGAAATGGGGAAGAACAGACTGCGTATTCCTTTTGTGCTTGCCTTCAGTAAGGAATTTTACAAGGAAATACAAAAACATTATTAAGAGCGGTTATGTATAGGGATTGAGAAATATTTTAGATGTGGAAAAGAAGGAAGCATAGTAGTAGACATTTTGTCACCTGTATTAGTTTGTTCTCAAGTTGCTATAAAAAAACACCTGAGACTGGGTAATTTACAAAGAAAAGAGTTTTAATTGGTTCATGGTTCCAAAAGCTGTATAGGAAGCATGGAGGCTTCTGCTCAACTGGGCAGGCCTCAGGGAGCTTTCAATTGTGGTGTAAGGCAAAGCGGGGAGTGAGTCACTTCATATGGCCAGAGCAGGAGGAAAAGAAAGGCAGGGAGGTGCCACACACTTTCAAATAGCCATATCCGGTGAGAACTCTATCACAAGAACAGCAAAGGGAAAATCTAACCTATAATGCAATCACTTCCCATCAGGTCCCACCTCCAACGTTGAGGATTACCATTCCACATGAATTTTGGGTGGGGACACAGATGCAAATCATATCATTCCACCACTAACTTCTCCCAAATCTCGTGTCCTTTTAACATTGCAAAATCCAGTCATGCCTTCCTAACAGTCCCCAAAGTCTTTACTCCTTCCAGGATTAACTCCAAAGTCTGAAGTCTCAACCGAGACAAGGCTAACGAACCTGTAAAAATAAAGACAAGTTAGTTATTTCCAAGATACAATGGAGGAACAGGCACTGGGTAAAAATTCCCATTCCAGAAGGGAGAAATCAGTGAAAAGAAAGGGGTCACAGGCCCCATGCAAGTTGAAAACCCATGAGGGCAGTCATTAAATATTAAAGCTCTAAAATAATCTCCTTTGACTTCATGTCTCACATGAAGCCCTGGAAGATTGCTGTTTAGAGTCGGAGAAGTTAATGTCCTCAAGGGCAATTCTCAGTCATCAGCAAAAATTTGTGAGGCATGTTCCCCACGGTGTGTCACAGAATTTTCAGCAGAACTAAGCCCTAGCTTCCCACAGAAATTATCAGCACAATAAGGCACCATTTACTCTTTTGTCATCCTTACCTGAAAATGCTATCACTTCTCCCTCCTTCTTGTTTACTGAAGTCAACTCCCATAATAAACTGCCTGGAGTGATTGACTTTTCTCCAAATCTGCATTTAAACTATATTAACAACAAATTTTTCAGTATATATAATTTTATATTGTTTTGATGTTTTAACTATGTAACTATCATACCTATTTTTGAAAGTCTGAAATATGAATATTGGCTATCGTGTGGAGCTAAGAGAGTTCTTAGAAATTCATTAGGGGAATTAAATTAGTTATGAAAAGTTTGAAAATAATTTGGCAAATTCTATTTAAATGTAAGATGTACGTATCATCACATTTTCAGTCCTAGAGAGCCCTCACATACATGTTCAGGAATACATATTCAACAATGTATATGTCAGTATTTTGACAATGACAAACAATTAAGAATAGCCTGAATGTACCATAATCAATAAATTCTGGAACAGTCATAAAATTGAATTCTATTTAAATGTTATGCATGAACTAGTAAAAATGAATGAACCAGTGCTACAAGTGTAGATGACTCTTAAAAACATCGCTATTTAAAAACATATTGGAGAAAAATTCACAAACCATTCTACACATTAAAAGTTAAAGCATGCAAATCATGCTACTTGTTGTTGAGGGTGTGAAAGGAAAATATCTTGGGCTCCCAAAATCATTAAGCTAAAGGAAAAAGCAACTGGGAACTGCTTAGGCCAAACCCGCCTCCCATTCCATTCAAAGTTATCCCTCTGCTCACTCGGATAAATGCGATCTGATTGCCTCCTTTGGAAAGGCTAGTCAGAAACTCAAATGAATGCAACTGTTTTTCTCTCACCTATCTGTAACCTGGAAGCCCCCTACCCATTTCAAGTCTTCCTGCCTTTGTTTCAAGTTGTCCCTCCTTTCCAGACAAAACCAATCATCTACTTCTTACATATATTGCTTGATGTCTCATTCTCCCTAAAATGTATAAAACCAAACTGCCCAACCACCTTGGGCACATGTCGTCAGGACTTCCTGAGGCTAGGTGTCAGGGGCATGCATCCTCAACCTTGGCAACATAAACTTTCTAAATTAACTGAGACCTCTCACAGATGGTCTGGGTTCACATTTTGTTAACCAAGGTCGGGGGTGGATTCTGAGTGGAGATGCCCCAGACCTTTGACAAATCTCTTACTGGTGCTTGGTACCAGCATGAGCGAACTTTATTGCTCAAACCAATAGGAAAAATTTCCGAGTTCTGAGAGCACCCCCTCCAGAGAATCCCTAATGTCCCAAAATTTCGTCAAGATCTAAGGTTTATTTTGCTGCACATCTCCTCTTTTTGGGGGAGTTTTACTTGCTTCTAACACAAGGAAAGCAAGTTTTTCTGCTTCCACGATGATGGAAGACAGGCAACTCCTGGACTTTGATTGAACTCGCTTCCGACAGGGAAGATGAATTTTGTTGTTGTTTTTCCTGCTTCTAGGATGGTAGAGAGCAGGAGAGCAGTCTGCAGCCTGAGACTTATACCTAGGTAAGTAGCTGATTTGGGGTTTGTCATGGCTAAAGGTAAGATTGACCACCAGATGGTCTTAATTTCTCCTTACTGTTAGAGCACTCAGCAATCACATAAGTTGTGTGATCATTTGTTTTGCTTAACTGTTTTTGTTGTTGTTTCGGTCTTTGTCTTCTGAAATAGCAGCAATTTGTCCTAGTGGAAACATAGTGCTGAGATTTAAAAACTTTTTTTTAAAGGAGCTCAATGGTTAAAAGTCAGCTTAATTAAAAGCTAGCATTCCACGTGTGTATATGTGTATGTGTGCATGAGTGTGTTTACATTTAAAAGGCCTTCATGTTTTTGTTTTTCTCTCTTAAGACATTGTCTTTTTGTTTGAGCAAAATATTTTTTTCTTCTCAGTTGACTGAATTATGTTTTCACCTGATTTTTTGACTGAAATAGTTATTGCAACAGAGGCTACTCTTGGGTTTTTAATAGTGTACTTTAGACACTCAGAAATGTCTTTGGCAAAAAAAATTAAGTGCACCTTAAAAGCATCTCTAGCACCACCAGACTTATTCTCCTCTCTGTACATTATAATGTAAATTTATTTATTTAATTTTCACCTGAGTTGTTTCCTTTAATATGGAAATTTAAGGCTCTTTAGCTAACAACCACCTAGCATTGTAAAACAGGTTATCCAGAATCTGAAAGTCTTAAGACAGAAAAAAGAGAATCTCTATGAATCTATAATATGTACTTTCATAGTCTATGTATCTATGTGTTGTTTACACAATGTTTCACTACTGAAAATATAAAAGACCTCTAATTAATTGGCTTAAAGAACAATAAAAATGTTTAAATCAAATATTTTATCAGGAAAAAGAAAAGACTAGTCAAATGCTTTTTCAAGTTTATGTAACTTAAAAAAGATCTTTAATATATAAGCTAGCTTTAGAATTATTGGTAAAGTAATGTTAGAAATGTCTTAATTGCCACCATGCATTTTTTGTTTGCATTTATTAATCAGGCAATTTCATACTTATTCCTGTCAAATACTATAAGGTATCAAAATAAACTTTCTAAATTAACTGAGGTCTGTCTCAAAATTTGGGGTTCACAAGGGACACCTACAAGTGTTGTGGAATTTGAAGAAAGCTATGGTAATGGCAATCACCAAGTTATAGTGATCACTTCTAGAGAAAAGGGAGAGTAATGAACTGAAAAATATTTTTATTATAAATTTCAACACCATTGCAAGATTTGATTTTTTAAGCTGAGTTATATATATAAGGGAATTCTTTGCATTATTATTTATGTCTTCTTCTATAGGCTTTGACTATTTCACAATCAATTCAAAAATAAAAGAAAAACAATATGATGCAAAATGATTACAGTAAATGGTTAAAGAATCTTAGCAGTAAGTATATTTCTGCCACATTTTTGAAACTTTTTCAAAAGTTGTTTCTTGTTAACTTGCACCTTTTTGAGGAGAGTTTTCTAGGTAATATCCTTTTGCTGGAATACTAATCAGTGAGCGTTTTGTTCATTCTCATCTATCCATCTATAATCGATATGGCTTAGATTTGTGTTCCCACCCAAATCTCATGTCAAATTGTAACTCCCAATGTTGGAGGCGTGGCCTGATGTGAGGTTATACAGTCATGGGGGCAGATTTTTACCCTTGCTGTTCTTGTGATAGTGAGTGAGTTCCCGTAAGATCTGGTTGTTTAAAAACTTGTAGCACCTATCCACCACCTTCCTCCTACTCTGGCCATGTGCTGATAGGACGCCAGTGTGAAGTCCAGAGGCTCCAGGGAGTTCAAGCAGCAAGCAGGAAACAAAAGAAAGCCTGTGGGACTATGCCTTTATAAAAGTTCAGGGGCATTATTTCTTAGGCTTTCCCACAGAGATTGTGATTGGCTAGTTTAAAGAAAACTCACTCGTGAAAGGTTAACTTAGTTACAGAAATCTGGCATTGACCACTGGGTTTTATCATAGTCAGCGGCTGTGCAGTGTCAGCAAGGTGAGGATCAAGTGGGATATGTCACAAACAACCACAGTGGGAAAGGAAGTTTTAACTAGGCCAGAAGTGATGGTGTTTGACTGAGTTATACACAATTTGTGTCAGACATAAAAACTGATTCTGAGGCAGCTTTATTAAATAAATTCATCACACAAATGTACATTTCTGGTATCTCAATTCTGTTCCGTTGATCTATATGCCTAGGCCAGTAACAAAATGCCTGGAGTACTGACATATTTTGAGTCAGGATATGTGTTTTCTAAACTTTTCCTTGTTTTTAATGATTGCTTTTGCTGTTTTGGGGTCCTTGCATTTCCATATGAATTTTAGGAAAAGTTTTTTATTTCCGAAAAAAAAAAACCAAGGGAAACAGAAAACAGCTGGGTTTTCAATATGGACTTGACTAAATCTGTAGATCAATTTAAGGAATACTCCTATTTTAACAATATTAAATCTTTTGATTCAAGAACATGAGATGTCTCTCTAATTATATATATCTTATTTCACTTTTTACAGCAATTTGTACATTTCAGAGAACAATTCTTTCACTTCTATTTCCAAATTTATCTCTAAATATTTTACGTTTCTGATATTATTTAATATGGAATGGATTTCTTAATTTAATTTCAAGTTGTTTATTGATAATATGTAGAAATCCAGTTTATTATTGGGTATTCAACTTTTATATGTGTTTAACTCAATTACTAGTTCTAATATGTCTTTTGAACATTACTTAGACTTTTACATAAATGTAATTTTATTTACATAAATGTAATTTTTAACTAGTGATGTTTTATTTTCCTCTTAAATCTGAGTGCTTTTTATTTTTTAATGTCAAATTGCTCTGACTAAAACTTTCAATTAAATTTTGCCTAAAAATGATGAGAATAGATTCTTATCTGGTTCCAGGTCATATGCAGAAAGCATTTTTTTTTTTTTTTTTTTTTTTTTTACCATTTAATGTGATGTCATGCTTTTAGTTTTTATGGATGGCCTTTATAAAGTTGAGGGAATTATTTCTAGTCAGCTGAAATATTTTGATATTATTATAAGGTGACAGATTTTACCAAATGTCTTTTCTGTGTCTAATAATGTAACCAAGTGGATTTGGGGCTTTAATATATTAATATGGTGTATTACATTGATTGATTTTTGTCTATTGGGCCAACCTTGCCTTTCTGAGACAAATGTCACTATTCAATGCTGTACAATGCTTTTTAGATGTTGTCAGATTATATATGCAAGTATTTTGTTGAGGATCCTTGCATCCATATTTTGATTTTTTGAAGACCCATGTGTTATTTAGAAATGTGCTGTTTAATGTTTGGGGATTTTCCAGCTGTCTTTTCTGTTATTGATTTTCTAGCTTAATTATGCTGTAGTACAGATTATATTTTTGTAATATCTATTCTTTTAAAAATATTAAGGTATTTTTGTGGTGCAAGATGTTGTCTATATTGGTGAATGTCCCATGTGAGTTTGACAAGAATATGTGTTCTATGCTGTTGAATTATTCTATGGATCTCAATTAGATCAAATCAAATGAGTGTGTTTGTTCATTTCAACTGTATTCTTGTTGATTTTCTACCTCCTGGACTTAGCAATTACTGAGACGAGTGTTGAAATTTCCAACTATAATAGTGAGTTTATTCTCTTTATAGTTCTATTAGGTTTTGCCTCACATATTTTGATGCTCTGTTGTTAAGTAAATACATATTAATAGTTGTTATGTCTTCTTGGAGAAATAACCTCTTTGTCATTACATAAGACTGTAATTATCCCTGATACATTTTCTTGTTCTAAACTCCATTTTATCTGGAATCAATATAGCTACTCAAGCTTGTTGCTACTAAGATATAACTCTCACTACCTCAGAGCTCTCAATATTTGTGTCTTTATATTTGATGTGGTTTGGCTGTTTCCCCACTAAACCTCATCTTAAATTGTAGCTCCCGTAATTCCCACATGTTGTGAGAGGGACCCAGTGGGAGATAACTGAATCATGGGGGCGGTCTGCCCCATACCATTCTGGTAGTAAATAACTCTCATTACATCTGAGGGTCTCATAGGGGTATCCTGTTTCACTCGGTTCTCATTCTCTCTTGCCTGCTACTGTGTAAAATGTGGCTTTTTCTTTCTGCCATGATTGTGAAACCTTTCCAGTCACCTGGAATTGTGGGTTCACTAAACCTCTTTTCTTAAAATAAATTACCCAGTCTCAGGTATGTCTTTATTAGCAGCATGAAAACTAATACAATATTTAAAGTGGATTTCTTGTTAAAATAATAGCTTGGTGTGCGTTTTTTTAATTCACTCTGACAGTCTCTGTCTTCTTACTGGTACATTTAGATCATTCTCATTTAAAGTGATTATTGATATAGTTAGATTAATATCTGTCATATGTATAACTGTTTTCTGTTTGACGTCCATATTTTTTTCCACCTTTTTCCTCCCCTCTCTGTTATTAACCAAAAATAATATGAAATTTCATTTATCACCTCTCCTATCATGTAAATTATTTTTCACACATTTTTGTGCCTCATGTAAAGTTTGCAATATATGTTTATAACTCATCTAATTCCACTTTCAAAGATTATTATCACCATGGAGATTAGGATTTCAATGCATGAGTTTGGGGGAGGGGGCATAAACATTTTGTTTATTGCAGTGATTTATGTATTTTTCTTTTATTCTGTTTGAATATAGATAAATGTTTATAAATATTGTTAATTTTCCAAAAAAAACCCACACTTGGTTTGTTAAGGTGGTGACTGGTGTTTTATTTCAGATTTTTTTCTATAATAGTTCTTCATAGCTATAAATTATGCTCTTAGCACTGCTTTAGCTAAATTCTATTACTTTGATATGGTGTGTTTCTTCTTTGATTCAACCCCAAATTTTTCTAAAATTTCTTGTGAGTTCTCCTTTGACCCATGGATTATTCAGAAATGTATTGTTTATTTTCAAGTATTCGTATATTGCAAAAGTGTTGATCCCTAATTTTACTGTTGTCAGAAAAAATACATTTTATAATTTAATTTTTTAAAATTTCATCTGAATTTTTAAAACCAAATATATTGCCCATCCTGGAGAATATCCCACATGTACTTAAGAATAATATGTACTGTGCTGTTCCTGGGTTAAGTGTTCTAGGTGATTGTTATCTCTAGTTAGTTTATAATATGGTCCAAGTTTTCCAAATCAGTTAGGCAAGTAACTATCAAGGGAAAAAGCATTCCTCTGTATAGATAGAACATGATCTTTAAAGGAGAAAGCACCACATCTATTTGTGTATGTATTGTCTATGGCTGCTTTTGTGCCATAATGGCAGAGTCGAGTAGCTGTGACAGACAATATATGGAATGCAAAAGGTAAGATATTTACCTACGGTACTTTACAGAAAAAGCTTGCTGGCCCCTGATCTAAATTATTTTTTAGGTATGAAATTGCCGGGTACAAGGTACAAACCTTCAACTTTAGAAATATAGTCAAAACATTCTGTAATGTGGTTGTGCAAAGTAATACTCTTTCATCTATGATGATTTCCTGTAGCTTCATATTTTTTGCCAACACTTGGCAATGCCAGAAAGATGTTTTGCTAATCTGTTCATAATATTGGTATGCCTTCATAATTATACTTTGGATTTCTCAGATTACCAGTGAGATTGAGCAACTTTTCAAATTTTGATTATTTGTGTAAATCTCTGAATTCCCTGTTAATATCTGTTGCTTATGTTTTCTATGGAGGTGTTTGAGCTTTTATTATCATTATTTCTTTAAAAATATTTTCAACTTTATTATCTTAAATTCAAGGGGTATATGTGCAGGTTTGTTACAAGGGCATACTTCATGATGCTGAAGTAAGTGTACAAATGATTCCATCACCCAGGTAGTGAGTATAATACACAATAGTTACTTTTTCAACTCTTGCCCCAAGCCTTCTTTCCCTTCCCATTAGTTAGCAGTGTTTATCATTGCCATCTTTATGTCCAAGAGTATGAATGTTTAGCTCCCACTTATAAGTGACAACACAGTATTTGGCTTCTATTATGGTGTTAATTTGCTTTAGGATTATGGCCCCTAGCTGCATCCATGTTGCTGCAAATGATATAATTTTGTTCCTTTTTATGGCTGTGTAGTACTCCATAGTGTCTATGTACCACATATTCTTTATCCAATGCATCATTGATAAACAATTAAATTGATTCCATGTCCTTGCTATTGTGAATAGTGTGGCAATAAACGTAAAAGTTCATGTATCTTTTGGGTAGAACAATTTAATCTTATGTAAGTATATTTCCAGTAATGAGATTGCTGAGTTTAATGGTTGCTCTAATTTATGTTCTTTGAGATATTTCCAAAGTGCTTTCCACAATGGCTGACCTAATTTCCATTCCCACCATCAATGCTTATTTTTGTCAACTTGGTCAAAGATAAGATGGCTGCAGCTGTGCAGCTTAATTTCTGGGTTATCTATTTTGTTCTGTTGGTTTTGTTGTAACCAACTGAGTTAGAGGAAAGCACCATGCTCTGAGTTCCATATTAAGAGTCCTTTATTAGCTGGCAACTGAGAGACCACTAACATTCAAAATTCCCTTGGCCCCAAGGAAAGGGCTTAATTATTTTTTATACTTTGATTTAGGTAGGGGAGGGGGTACCTAGCAAAAGCGGAGTTTTACAGAAGCAGAAAAAGCAAGTTAGTAGGAGGCATTAAGAGGGGTCACAGGGGGAGCTTTCCATACAATCACTAAGGGGGGTGTTCTGGTACTTTCTACACAATAATCAAAGGGGAGTTTTTCACAATAGCAGCTGGGCTTGCCAAGCAGGGTGTGGTTACAATGGTTACGAGTGCTAAGAACAGCGTGCTTCAAACCTGAACGCTTCACAGCTCTGAGTACAGCATGACCCAGTTATGAACCTAAGCATGACCCAGTTATGAACCTGAGGGACTGCAGCAGGCAGGGGGAAGCAAGCCTGGAGTTTTCAGCAAAAATGGAGTCAGTCAGGCTAGCCCAAGTTAGGTTACCACAGTTTAAACATCTGATTTTATATCAGTATCATGCTACTTTGGTTATTATAGCCATTTTAAAGTCAGGTAATGAGATATCTCTGGCTTGTTGTTTTTTTCCCCCCTTTTTTTCTTAGGATTGCTTTGGCCATTTGGGGTCTTTTTGGGGGTTCCATACAAACTTTATAATAGTTTTTTTTCCCTAATTCTGCAAAAAAATAAATGGCATTTGGAGTTCAGTGTAAATAGTATTAAACCTGTAAATAACTTTAGGTAGTATGGCCTTTTTAACAATATTGATTCATTCAATCTATGAGCATGAAATGTTTTCTTATTTGTTTGTGTCGTCTCTGATTTTTTTTTTATCAGTGCTTTGTAGTTTTCCTTGTAGAGATCCTCCCCTCCTTGGTTAGATGTATTCCTGGTTATTTTTTTAGTGTGGCTGTTACAATTGGGATTGCATTTCTGATTTGGTTCTCAGTTTGAATGCTATTGGTATATAGAAATGCTACTGAGTTTTGTAGATTTATTTTGTATACAGAAATGTTACTGAAGTCATTTATGAGTTCCAGGAGCTGTTTGATATACAGTCTTTAGGGTTTACTAGGTAAAGAATCATATCATCTGAGAAGGGAGACAGTTTGACTTGTTATATTTGGATGCATTTTATTTTTTTCTCTTGCCTGATTTCTCTGGGTCAGACTTCCTGCACTATGTTGAATAGACATGGGGCAAGTGGGCATCCAAGTCTTCTTCCAGTTCTCAAGGAAAATGTTTCCAGCTTTTAACCATTCGGTATAATTTTGGCTGTGGGTTTGTCGTAGATAGCTCTTATTATTTTAAGAAATGTTTCTTTAATGCCTAGTCTGTTGCTGACTTTTATTATGAATAAATGTTGAACTTTATCCAAGGTTCTTTTTTGGTATGTATTGAGATGATCATATGTTTTTTGTTTTTGATTCTGTTTGGGTGGTGAATCACATTTATTGATTTGCATATGTTAAACCAATCTTGCATCACAAGAATGAGGCCTACTTGATTGTGGTGAATCAAGTTTTTGATGTGCTTCTGAATTACATTTGCTAATATTTTGTTGAGAAGTTTTGCATCTATGTTCATCAGGGACATTGGTCTGTAGTTTTTTTTGTTTGATGTGTTTTTGGAAGGATTTAGTATCAGGGTGATACTGGCTTCACAGAATAAGTTATCTGTCTTATTCTTATCCTCATCTTTCTAGAAGAGTTTCAATAGAACTGGTATCAGCTCTTCTTTGTACATCTGGTAGAATTTAGCTGTGAATCTGTCTAGTCTGAGGCTTTTTCTGTTTGGTAGTTTTTTATTATTATTACTGATTCAATTTCAGAACTTGATATTAGTCTGTTCAGGGTTTCAGTTTCTTCCTGATCCAATATTAAGATGTTGTGTGTTTTGAGAAAATTATCAATTTTCTCTGGATTTTCTCCTAGTTTTTGTGCCTAGAAGTTCCATAATAGTCCCTAAGATTCTTTTGTGTTTTTGTGGGATCATTTGTAATATCACCTGTTTCATTTCTGATTGTGCTATTTGGATCTTCTCTCTCCTTTTCTTTGTTGATCTTGCTAGTGGTATATTGATCTTATTTATCTTTTCAAAAAACCAACTTTTGATTTGTTAACTATTTGTATGTATTTTTGGGTCTCATTTTGGTCAGTTTGTTAGCAGTGGTGCATATGTGATCTACCCTTGGCAAATTCAAATGAGCCTGCAGCAACCTCAATTATTGCCTCCACAGAAGAAAAAATTTGACTGAGGGGTACAAGGCAGAAAAGTTTAAGAGCAGGGTGGAAGTTTATTAAAAAGCTTTAGAGTAAGAAAGAAAGGAAATTACACTTGGAAGAGACCCAAGTGGGCACCTTGGAGGTCAAGTGCCCTGTTTCACCTAGAACATTGGATTTTATTTGCTGACCTACTTATGGCATCTTACACCCCTTGCTCTTCATTCTTCTCTTAGGGTGACCCACCTGCATGTGCGGTGCCCTGCTTGCACTTGGGAAGTGAGCATGTGCAATGTGTTGACTGGAATTGTACACATGCTAACCTGAGGCTTTCTTCCCTTTTCCAGTGGTATGCCCCTGGAAGGTTGTACTGCACCATTTTGTCTCTTAATGCACATAATTGAGCCCATTCACCCAATTCCTGAGATCTTATTGGAAGCTGCCAGTTACCGATTTCAAGTGTTTCTATCTATTGGGAAACTGCCTCTTCCTGGTGTCGGCTGCAATCAGTTACCATTTTAGAGAAGCAATATGACAACTGCCAGACTATTATCTGATGGTCACCTGATCTTCCTGCCCTCTCCTGTGCTGCTCATGCTTGACTAGCTACCTGCTGTAACAGCGCCTCTCCTTGGAGCCAGCTGCAACCAATTATCATTTTAGAGACCCAGTGTGACAACTGCTGGACCATCAGGAAACTGCTTCTCCCTGGTACAGGCTGTGACCAATTATCCTTTTAGAAAGGCAGGGTGACAATTGCCAGACTATCACCTAATGGTCACCTGACATTCCTGGTGGGTATGGTGGGAGCCCTCTCCTGCCTTGTTCATGCCTGACTAGCTACCTAGTGTAACAAGTTCAGCTCACATTTTAGATACTTCTAGCTTTGGGGTTAGTTTGTTCTTATTTTTCTAGTTCCTCCAAGTGTGAAGTTTGATTACGAGTTGGAGATTTCTTACTTTTTGAGGTAGGCATTTAGGGCTATGAAATTTCTTCTTAAAACTGTTTTTGCTGCTTTATAGAGATTTTTATATGTTGTGTCTCTGTTTTTATTTATTTTAAAGATTATTTAATTTCTGCCTTAACTTTCACTGTTTACCCAAATGTCATTCAGGAATAAGTTGTTTAAGTACCACGTAATTGTATGTTTTTGAGAGATCTCCTTGATATTAATTTGTTTTTATTCCAGTATGGTCTGAGATTATGGTTGATATTATTTCTATTTTTTGAATTAATTGAAACTTGGTTTACAACCAAGCATATGGTTGATCTTAAGAGTATGTTTCATGTGCAGACGAGAAGAATGTATATTCTCTTGTTGATGGGCTAAGTATCGTGTAGATGTCTATCAGGTCCAATCGGTCAAGTGTTGAGTTTAAGTCCAAAACTTCTTGTCAGTTTTCTGCTACGGTAATCTGTCTACTGCTGTCAGTGAGGTGTTGGCATCCCCCACTTCTTATGGTGTATCTGTCTAAGTGTTTTCCTAGGTCTGGTAATACTTGTTTTATGAATCTGGGTGTTCCAGTGTTAGGTGCTTATATATTTGGGAAGTTAAGTCTTTTTGTTTATTTAAATGCATATAATTACATAACGATGTTCTTTGTCTTTTTTCACTGTTGTTAGATTAAAGTCTGTTTTATCTGATACAAAAATAGTGACCCCTGCTCTTTTAGTATTCTGTTCACATGGTAGATCTTTCTCCAATGCTTTACTTTGAGACGGTGAGTGTCAATTATGTGCGGGATGGGTTTCTTGAAGACACCAGATGGACATATCTTTTTAAAAATCCAAATTGCGACTGCGTGTCTTTTAAATGGAACACTTCAACCATTTACATTCAATTTCAATACTGATAGGAGAGGTTTTGACCCTATCCTGAAGTTGTTTGCTGGTTTCTTTGTAGTTTCAGGTGTATAGTTGCTTTATATGGTATTTTTCTCTCAGTGTTTCCAAGCATCTCTCCAAGTTAGCTCTGGGGCTTGAGAGAAGCAAAGTGCTTTCCCTCAGCCTGGACTGCTCAAATTCCCCAGTGCAAAGAGGAGTCACCGAGATGTTCTCTGCCTCTCACATGTACTGGGGCATAAATAGGCCCTAATAAATGTCATTGAATGGAGATTTCCAAGTCAGAAAATCAAGAAAAAATATACCAACTCAGTGTTAAGTAAAATAAATGTAAAGAGAGAATCAGTAAAAAATAGCTCTCTGTCCTGAGTTTATAAGATAAAATTTGAACAGAATTATTTCTACCACTTGGGAGTTATAATTAATATTGTTTAATATGTTCTAATGTTTACTCTCTCTGTCATTTCTCATCCTCCAGACTTACTCCTTTTTTTACTGTGTACTCCCACATTCAAATGTGCAAACATACACACATTCATGAACCACAAATATGTAAGCACGTATTCACACATGAATATATTTTCTTTATTTTATTATTTATTTTATTAAAGCCTATTTAAAAATATTCCATCATATAATCCCAAATAACATGATCATGATATTATTTATGTGCAATTTAAGCTAATAATTAATAACTTTCATAAGATGATAAGAAAGTATAGAATGAATTTAAATTAATGCTTTAAAATTGAAATCTAGTGACATTCGATGCACATTTGTTTCCAGTGAACAGAAGGAAACGTTCAATAATGAAAAATACAATTTTATACTACAGTATATCAATAATAAGAATTGAAGAATTTCAGCTGCTCAATGAGGACTCACATGAAACCTCTGAACATGACAATTTTGCTTTAGGAAATATGGAGATGTTCTTATCTTAAAATCAAAAGCAATCACAGATTTCTATTACATTGTAGTCCTTAATAATACAAACTAATGTGGGGAAATAAGTAAATTTGAGATAAGATGTAAGATTCAATTTTATGAATACTGACATGTTTTTGGAATAGTCTAACTTCTCATATTCCATGGTTGAATATGAAGATAAGTATAAAACAACATTGAATAGGAACTTAAATCTAATTACTTATTTAAAAGTGTGTGATAAATGCAATTAATTTCACACAAGGTTTTATATATTATAAATACATCATATATAAATTTATATGATATATTCCATTTTTTTGGCAAAGTGGTATGCCGGTTTAGTTTTCCAAATCTGTTGAGAATCAAATTGGACCTCTTTCAACAAGTGTGCAATTTTAAGTACTTCTGTATTTGTATTATAGTAACATTTTTACTAAAAAGATTATGTATAGTCAACACCTGGCATTCATATCGTGGAGAAAAAAAAGTGCTTTATCTTCCTTTCCCATTGCCATAAACATTATCAGGTTTATAGCTGATATCTTTGTAACAAAAGACAGATTA
This sequence comes from Aotus nancymaae, assembly GCF_030222135.1. Classification (NCBI taxonomy): domain Eukaryota; kingdom Metazoa; phylum Chordata; class Mammalia; order Primates; family Aotidae; genus Aotus; species Aotus nancymaae. The sequence continues at coordinate 55,778,205 of NW_026988415.1, read as the reverse complement.
ACAATGGAAAATTAAACAAATTCATTATATGACATGGGAGCCTTCAGAAATGAAAAGTCAAAGACTTAGGAAAAAATGTGTTTTCACACTAAGTCTGATGAAAGAAGTAGTTTTGGAGAAAAACGATTGGACACAAAAGGTATAATGTATTGGTAATAAACTGAGGAGAGAACCCAGCACGGCCTATTTGTTCAGTTTCTTCTTAGTCTCTCTGTTTAGCATTCCTTTCCTCTGAATATACATCAGGACAACTGTCACATGAGGATCTTATGACATATGTTCAGAGGGCAATTTTTCTAAGTTTTATGGTTTCCTTTTGCGGAGAATTAGGAGTGGGAGACAGGAAGATGAGATAAGGTCAGGGAGACTTTCTAGCTTCTGAGGCACTCCTATCTCCTTCAACTAAAAAATACTTAGCATGCCAAGGCACCATACTTTAGGTCATGTTGTCTGAGCCATGATAATATACTTATTTATATAGCACAGAGCAAAAGCACAAGCATTATCCTTTTGAATACTCAATATATCCATTGTAGCAGACAAAACAAGAACTTTTTTTTTTGAGATGGAGTCTCTCTCTGTTGTCCAGGCTGGTGTGCCATGGCGCGATCTTGGCTCACTGCAACCTCTGCCTCCTGGATTCAAGAGTTTCTCCTGCCTCAGCCTCCGGAGTAGCTGGGACCACAGGATGTCCAGCCTCACCGGGCTAAATTTTGTATTTTTGTAGAGATGGAGTTTCACCATATTGGCCAGGCTGGTCTTGAACTCCTGACCTCAGGTGATCCACTCTCCTCATCCTCCCAAAGTGCTGGGATGACAAGCGTGAGCCACCCCAAACAAGAACTATTGCCTCTGTTTTACAGATAAAAACAACTGAAGCATCACAGTTTTTGTGACACACCATAAATATAACATAGCTAAAAAGGGTTTGTGGTAGGTAGAATAATGGCCTTCTAAAGATATCTACATGCTAATTCCAGCAAGCTGTGAATATGTTAGGTTAGATGGCAAAGGAAAATTTAAGTTCCACATAGTATTAAGTTTGCTAATCAGCTGATGTAAAATAGGGTAAAAAATGAATCCAAAATATTTCTCCCCAAAATATTGAAGATTGTTAAGTCAAAGATGCTAAAAATGCAAAGGAGCATTCTATTAGTCTGATGGCAGGATATAAATCCTTCATTAGTGGAGACAGCATTTTTTTTTTCCAGCTCAGAGAAAGCACCAGAAGGTACCAGTGGAATCTGGAAAACAGATTTTACTACTTCCCCACATTCCCTTGTGTTTTAAAAGACTAAAATTGCTCTCTCCATTGTGTTATCATTATGTTAAGATTTATTGCTCTTTAAAAAATTACTATTTAAGCAAGACCCCTAAGCCACTGCCTTGAGAGAGATTCTTTTGAACTGAGTTTTTCCCAGATGATGGGTACAGCCTATGTTAATAAACTTTTGCTGTTTTTTTCTCTTGTTAATCTGACTTCTGTTTCCATGAGAGTGTCTCAACTAAGAATTTATGAGGGTTAGAAAAATTAATTTTCCCCTTCAGTTTCATGGCTACGAAGGGAATAAGAGAGACATTCGACTCACTCCATGGCCAATGGATGGAATTCTGAACATTGGCAGAAAAATCAGTGTTCCAGATCTCTATCTGCAGTGCTTGGTAGAAAGGGGAAGATATTTTTTTCCTTTCTCTTTTTTTTCCAAATTCAAATAACAGGAGAAAATCATTTGTATAAATTCACTCTTAGATATAGTAACTGTTAGTTTTATTTTGGCTTATTGTTTCAAGTTACTTTGAAATACATCAATTAGCTATATTTAAAATAAATCTTTTTTTAAAAGAAGCTCTGTTTCCATGTTCCTATAAATTCATCATAATATTTACAAAAAGCACTTCAGTCTGACTGAAAAAGCCTTTTTCATCCAGTGGAGATGTAAATCTTACCATGTCTTTTAAATGTTGACTTCCAGGTAATTATTTAAGCAGCATTCCAGCAAAGATTAGTTTTAAAATAGGGTTAATGATCTTTAGATCCACCAGAACATTTATTTCCTCAGTGGATACCTTTTGCTCAAAATAGAAATGTTTATAAGAATTAGTTTACATTGTTTGTTTTAAATTATTTGTATGACTTTTGACTTTCTGTGGAATCTATTTGTAATCTTTTCTATTGGACAGCTTTTGACTTACTGTCTCTTTGGTTTATTTTGTCTCTTTCAATTTCCATCTATGGAACACACAGTATTGTTGGGTCTTTGTGTGAGGATGTTTAACTGAAACCCTGGAGAATGTTTTCACATTCTTTAAGCTATCATTGGAAACGGTCTGGATCTTGAAAGGGTTGCAGCCCCTGTACCCCTCTTTGAAGACCTTGATTAAAGCTGTAAAAGCCTTTTTGGTTTTGTTCTCATGTGTGCTTATTTGCCTTGGTTTTGAGTCATTTTTTGCAAGCATGCCATTCATTTAAATCCTTGGTTTATCTTTAGAGCATGATAAAAACATTTTGTTTTGTGTCTTCATTTTTTTTCTCCTAAGCCAAATGGGGCATATGCTCAAGAAGGAAAGAAACGATTTATTAAAACGTTTTGGAGACAATCAGCTAATTCAACGCAGATAAATATTTTGATTTCCATCTTAGCTAGATATTTATTCCCTAATATAAAAGAACAAGTTGAAGATAGTATAGTTAAATGGATGGGTCAGCCCTGGATATTGTTCAGACTGCAGCATAGTTTTAGGGGAATTGAAAGCAATTGTTTTTTTCTTACAAATGGAGTCATTACATAAACAAAAATACCCCTCTACACATTTTTTGAAGTCCATATATTTATCTCAAAATGTTTGCAAATACTTTAAAAGAAAATCAGGATATTGGAAATGGTACCATTCTCTTTAAAACCGCAAAAAAATTAGTGAGAACCCTAGACCTTCAGTGAGCAAATATCCCCTCTCCCACTCCAAAACTGTGTTAAGTTTACCCTAAATCTGTCTTCTTACTTATTTTAAGTTTGAACTTAGATTTCTTCATACATAATAAACTGTAACCTAACTGAATAGGTAAGCACACTATAACCTCCTCTTCTACCAATCTCATAGTTTCAGCCAATCACAAGTGTCCAAACTGTTCAAACAATGTTCAAATAAGGCAAATGTCAAGCTATAACCAATCCAGCTGTTTCTGTACCTATACTTCCAATTCCTGTATGTCACATTCCTTTTTCTAGCTATAAATATTTTCCAGACATGTGGTAGCCCCAGAGTCACTCTGAATCTATTCTTGTTCTAGGAGATGTTGTAGTCATGAATGATTTTGTGCTCAATTAAACTTTAACATTAATTTGTCTAAAATTTTTCTTTAGAAAGGTAACATCAAGAGTGAGATGCAATGTAGAACTCCCAGTGAACCCTAGGTCACTGGATGCCAGTGACCAAGTGAGGTTCCTGCTGGGCCAGTTGTGTCCATTGCTCTCTTGCAGTAACTGGAGACTGTGAATAAATTCTCTCTCAAATTCTGAAGCTCCACAAATTTGTGTTTGAACTGAGTTTGCTTGAGCAATTTGAGACTGAGTTTCGCTTAGTCGCCCAGGCTGCAGTGCAATGGCATGATCTCAACTCACTGCAACCTTCGCCTCCCAGGTTTAAGGGATTCTCCTGTCTCAGCCTTGCGAGTAGCTGGGATTACCAGCAACCTCCATCATGCCTGGCTAATTTTTATATTTTTGTAGAGATGGGATTTCACCATATTGGCCAGGCAGGTCTTGAACTCTTGACCTCAAGTGATCCACCCGCCTCAGTCTCCCAAAGTGCTGAGATTACAGGCATGAACCACCGTGCCTGGCCTGAGCAGTTTTGTTATACAATCTGTGTTTAGAAGTCAAATGGAAATTACTGGGTCCAGGATCAAATTGGATCTGATAATTAACAGGATTAGATACAGCTAGATTCTTTGGATGTCTGACAGTGGTAGACAGAAACTTGCAGTAAATGACAATGCAATAGGGGTATGAACTCCAGTTTTAGGAAATTTGCAGAAATTCTCGTGTTTTATCCCTTTTGTTTTGTTTTAATTCTTGTGAGCTTAGACAAAAAAAGAAATTGATCAAAGAATCTGTGAGCCAAACCCAGGATTCAAAGTAAATATGGGACTCTTCGTTTCTAAAGAACTGAATACTCCCTCTTCCATCTACATCTACATTTGCACTTTTAAGTATTAGGCCCTAAAAGCAGCAAATGCTTACATAAAAGGCAAAATCATACTAACAGTGATTTTAAATTACAGTGCAATGTCCTAAATGAACAACACTGAACTTGAAAAATGCATTTAATAATGAGACCTCTCAAATTAGTTTAACACCAGGGATGCTTATTGATGTGCAGAAGCTACTAAAAAAATTTCAATATTTTGTTGCCTTTTACAAAAGACTCTTTATAAAAGGCAAATAAAAAACCGAAGCAACTAATTCATAAGAAATAATGACTCCATAAGCCTTTAGATGAGTTGCTATTCTGCTCTGAAGGTAGAAAGAAAGCTGCATAGGGCATTTATAAAAAGTAAGCTCTCAGGTAACGTAGGCTTGCTTTTATTCTTCAGAGCTATTCATGCTGAGTCCAGGCATAGAGAATGCTTTCTTTGCCATATTAGTTAATGAGTTCCACTTTGAAATAAGTAATTGCAACTAAGAAACTAAAGCTAAGTTAAGAAGAGTGCATGTTGAATCAAATCCATCTCCAAAATACACCTTTCAGGCATTAGGCTGACTATTTTGAAACAATTTTGCAAAAGAAATGTGCACTTATAAAAGAAAAATCAACTTATAAAATTATATGCCTCTTCACTAGGAAGAAAGGGAGGATTGAGTCACTAGAAACTCTTACCATTATTTTTAATTTACATGGCAAGGCTTCCCTTTATTCAGGGTGTTTTTCCTTGCTATCTTGTCTTACAGGGCCTTTACCTATACCATCCTTCCTTGGTTTGAGCAAATGATGGTACAGTATATAGGCCTGAAATCTCAGCTCTGAGCTTTTGGGATGTAAATTTTTACCTTGCTTTCCCTAAGAATCATTTCATGATAAGAAGGCAAATTTTAAGCTGGGCAGCAACTGGAGATTGTGAGCAAATCAGCTCTCAAATCCTCAAGCACCATAGATTTGTGTTTGAACTATCTGAGTTTGATTGTTTTTTTATACAATCTGTGTTCAGAAGTCACAACAGAAATTGGACTGGGTCTATAACAGCACACACCTGTAGCCCCAGCTACTCAGGAGGCTGAGGCAGTAGAGTCTATTGAGCCTAGAAGCTCCCCGTGTGCTATGATCATGACTATGAATGGCCACCGCACTCTAGCCTGGGTAACATAGCAAGACCTTGTCTCTTTTTTAAAAAAAGTTTGAGGCCGGTGTGGTGGCTCACATCTGTGATCTCAGCACTTTGGGAGGCCACGGGTAGCGGATCACTTGAGGTCACGAGTTTGAGACCAGCTTGGCCAACATGGCGAAACCCTGTCTCTACTAAAAAAAAAAAAAAAAAAAAAAAAAAAATTAGTTAGGCATGGTGGCACACCTGTAGTGCCAGTTACGTGGGAGGCTGAGGCACAAGAATCGCTTGAACCCAGGCAGCAGAGGTTGCATTGAGCTGAGATTGCACCACTGCACTCCAGCCTGGGTGACAGATCGAGACTGTCTCAATTAAAAAAAAAAAAGAAAGAAAGTGTGAATTTATGGTTGCCTAGCTAAGGCAATGAAAACAGGTAATTGGAAGATTGATAGCCTGAATGGGGAAAAAATATTTGAAAACTGGCAAATAAAAAAGCTTGATGGAAGTTATAAGATCTTCTGTAGGTATGTGTATGTGTTATGCATATATGGTATTTCTATGTGATCTAAAACAGTATTTGATAAAGTTACATTAAAGTAACTTTAAATAAAATTTTTTGGTAAAATAAAATAGGAATGTATTTATCGGTATTAAATGAAATTCAACCTCTTCCTTGGTTCTACTTGTCAGACAGGCTCATATTGTCTGTGATACACATTTCAAGTTTATAAAACTGTTGCTTCTGTAATGTTTTTTATACTTACTTGATTTGTTTCCGAGCTTATGTATTTGGTTTTGAAACTTTAGATTCTGATGCCTAGATAGGGGACCATGGTGAGGCCTCAGGACATATGTGTGGCCACAACACCTGTGCTATCAGCTGCAGTGCAGAGCCAAGCACCAAAAGGCCCCATTCTCCCTGGCCCAGCTTGGTCTCTTGGCCATGCTGGGAGGATCAAATCCGCCAGTCGTCCTTTTCACAATTCTATCTACTGTTCTGAGCTTTACACCTGGTGTGTAAAATTAGGGCCCAAATATATCCTGCCCTTCATAGCTGTCCTTGGGTAGCAGGTGGGAATTTTGGACCCAAGATGACTGGGGAGGCCATTGGGAGTCTGCTAGTGTCAGAACTTCAAAATTCTTCTTTGTAATTTCAATTCTGAAAGTCATGCTATGTTAATTAAAGTAATGATCATAAAATCTCTAAGTCATTTCTAAGTAAGTTAAAATACTAAAACAAATATTAGTTTAAGAGTATATACCTCAGTGTCTTATTTTTGTATGGTGTAGGAAAAGAAAATATATTTAGATCTATTAATAAACAAAAAAAGGAGAAATTATCTCTTTCTGAAAAAGTACAAAATGGTTTTCAACTATAAATACTTATATTAAAAAGTTCAAAATTAATTACTTCCCAGATGTTTTTACTGGGAATTAGAGTTGCTAAGAGTTAAAATTGTGTTTAATATATGTAAGTAAAACTACTGGATATAAAAGAAAGAATTCTGTATACAGAGTGTTTTAAAAACTAATACAGCTCTTAGTGAGTAAAATTGCAAAGGCATGAAGATGTGTATTTGTTTTTTTTTTAATATATTTTTTTTTATTGCATTTTAGTTTGGGGGTACATGTGAAGAATGTGCAAGATTGTTGCATAGGTGCATACGTGGCAGTGTGATTTGCTGGCTTTCTCCCCTTCACCTATATCTGGCATTTCTCCCCATGCTATCTCTCCCCAACTCCCCACCCCTCACTGTTCCCTCCTCTATTTCCCCCCAGCAGACCCCAGTGTGTAGTGCTCCCCTCACTGTGTCCATGTGTTCTCATTGTTCAACACCTGCCTATGACTGAGAACATGTGGTGTTTGATTTTCTGTTCTTGTGTCAGTTTGCTGAGAATGATGGTTTCCAGGTTCATCCATGTCCCTACAAAGGACACGAACTCATCTTTTTTGATGGCTAAATAATATTCCATGGTGTATATGTGCCACATTTTCCCTGTCCGGTCTATCATCGACGGGCATTTGGGTTGGTTCCAGGTCTTTGCTATTGTAAACTGTGCTGCAATGAACATTCGTGTGCATGTATCCTTATAGTAGAACGATTTATAATCCTTTGGATATATACCCAGTAATGGGATTGCTGGGTCAAATGGAATTTCTATTTTTAGGTCCTTGAGGAATCGCCACACTGTCTTCCACAATGGTTGAACTAATTTACACTCCCACCAACAGTGTAAAAGTGTTGCTGTTTCTCCACATCCTCTCCAGCATCTGTTGTCTCCAGATTTTTTAATGATCGCCATTGTAACTGGCGTGAGATGGTATCTCAATGTAGTTTTGATTTGCATTTCTCTAATGACCAGTGATGATGAGCATTTTTTCATATGTTTGTTGGCCTCATGTATGTCTTCTTTTGTAAAGTATCTGTTCATATCCTTTGCCCACTTTTGAATGCTTGAAGATGTGTATTTGTTAAGAAAAAATAATCTTATCTAGTTTAGAAGTTATGTAAAGATTGTTTCAAAATGAAGGAAAAATTATGTAGATAAAACTGAGTACAAAATGTTGGAGAAATAAAAATAAATAGAAAATATTTTAGAATAGGTTATAACAGGTTGATGAATCTCTTTTGTGATCAAAAGCTAACAGATTTAATAGATTTGTTTATAAGGTTTTATTAAAATTAGCTTTAATATTGATAATACACTAATAAGTAAAATTTAGTTTTTCCATTTGAACAAGAATTTCATGTAGTAATAATAAGAGATAGTGAAATATTTTTGTTTACATTTAGAGTAAACTATAAGAAAAAAAGAGAGGAGAGTAGAGATTCTCTCTTATGTGGTCTTTATTAGAACTTTTATTGTTTGATAAACTGAGTCTCCTCTCTATCAAAGAGTAAAGCTTTCGCTTTTAAAGTTCTTTCAATTATTACTTTGGCAGAATAAATGGTTATTATTGTTATCATATTTTAAGTAAGTCTTTCAAACCTTTGATGTATTTGACAGGCTTTCAGAAATCAAATATCAAAATAAAAAATAACTATTTTTGACCACAAGCTAACTTTGGGAGATTATGTAGGGGTCCTGAGGTACCAAAAGAGAGTTAATAAATAGGCATACGTATATGTTAGTACATACATATACTGGAAAATATATCCTTCTATATATCTATAATGGAAAATATATCCTTCTAAAAAATTATGAAATAGTTTTAATATACAAATACTTTCATAAAACTAAGTTCAAAATTACTTTCTAGGTTTTTTAAAAATAGGCACACACACACACACGGTGTGTGGGATGCTTTGTTCTCTTTGTAAAAGCAATTCGGTCAACTGAATTTCTTTCTTCTTAAATCCCTGCTAACTATATGTGCTCCATCTGCTTGTCTTCTCATTGGCATATTTTTTTGCCGATAACAATGTAAAACTCAGAAGGGAGAGAATGGGGCAGGGTGTGGAATAAAAAACTACATATTGGGTAAAAGCACATTGTACAGTTGTGAATTCTGAGATTTATGACAGGTGCACTAAAATCTCAGAATTCACCACTATATGGTTCATCCATGTAACCAAAAATGACTTGTACCCCAAAACTATTGAATTTTTAAAAATACCAAAAGAAAACCTCATTAGCCTTTGAGAAACCTAATAACCCTTCAAACTGGCTCCTCTTGTAATAACCTAACTTGTGTTAGCCTAACTGACTCCATCTTAGCTGTAAGCTCCAGCCTAACTTCTCCCTCCCTGCCACAGCCCTCACAGGTGGATTACTGAGTCAGGCTGTACTCAGAGCTTTGAACTGTTGAGCTTTGGGTCACGCTATGCTCAGTACCTGTACATCCTACTTGGCAAGCACACCTGCTATTGTGAATACCTCTCTTGGTGGTTGATTGTATGGGAAGTCCCCCCTGCTACCCGCCTTGATAATTGTATGGAAATACTCTTAGTAACCAGCAACTATGGAAACCTCCCGCCTCCTGGTTACCAGCCTCCTCCTACTAACTTGCTTGTTCTGCTTCTGTAAAATTCCGATTCAGCTAGGCTCCTCTTCCCTTACCTAAATCAAGGTATAAAGGGAAATCAAGCCCCTTCCTCCGGGCCGAGAGATTTTGAGCGTGAGCTGACTCTCGGTTGCCGGCAATAAAAGGACTCCTGAATTCAAACTCAGAGTGTGGTGCTTTCATTCTAACTCGCTTAAATACTACACTCTAAGACTTGTTCCTCCATTCATTTTTGTCCATTTTTCCTTTTACAACATTTGATAACATATGAAGCACCTGGAAGAGACTCCTAATGATCCTGGGACCTCTTAAATAACAAAAATTGGCACCACTGATACCCTTTTATTAGATAACCCTATTTTTTTTATGGAGTCCCACAGGTTGTGATTAAGGAAGTTCCTTTCAAGTCTTAAGTTCTATTCTCTTTAACATTAAAAAATATCCTTTACCTTTTTGGCTTTTCCATATCTGCGTTATATGTTGTGTTTACCTGCATGTATATGTCTATACATGTGTTTGTATGTTTTTACATGGTACAAATTAAGTTAAAGATACACTGCTGTTAAAAGAAAGTCATGGGGGGGAAGATACACTATATTTCATAGTTTAAATAAATAATCCCAAATATTTTTCAGGTTCATGTGACTTGGGTAAATCATTTGGTAAATAAGACTAGTATAATTTTGTTGGTTTGATAAAGACAGTTATGTTTTCTGAGTTACCAGCAAAATATACATGTATATAACTTTAATAAAAAATTTCACTTCAGATGATGACTAGATTTGTCTAACATCTTATGCAATTTTTAAAACCTAATTGTAAGTAATAAATTAAATAGATGTAAATAGGATTAAAGATTACATGTAAAATTTTTAATGATAGTTATGTTTTAGAATATACTTACTTAAATAGGTTTTGCAAATATTTTTGGTTAACTACAACCTTAGAGGTTTTCTAAGCTGAATTAAACGATAGGTATTCATTGAATGTCTAGTTGTCTAGATATTCCAAATAAGAAATAGTGCTAAAACATTAAGTATTAAATATGAATTTAAGTTTATATGTGCTTGTGTATGCTAATTGCAGCCCCATTTACAATAGCAAAGACATGGAATCAAGCAAATGCCGATCAACAGTAGACTGAAAGAAAAGCTGATAAATATACACCATGAAATACTGTGCAGCCATAAAAAGAAATTAGATCATGTTGTTTACAGTGTCATGGATGGAACCAGAAGCCATTATCCTCAGCAAACAGAAAACAAAACACTGCATATTTTCACTTATACATGTGAGCTGAATGATGATAACACATGGATACATGGAAAACAACACACACTGGGGGGTGGGAGGGTGTAAGAAAAGGGAGAGCATCAGGGATAATAGCTAATAAATTCTGGGCTTAATACCTAGGTGATTGGTTGATCTGTGAAGCAAACCACAATGGCACTGGTTTACCTATGTAACAAACGTGCACATCTGCACATGTACCCAGAAATTAAAATAAATGTTGAAAAAAAGAATGTTTGTATGCATTTAGTTTCTTACTTCAGAAAAAAAGAAAAAAAAAAAGATATTTGAGTTTGTTAGCAGATGTGGCCTGTTCCACATTAAAAATTCTATAAATTGCCTATGTTTTTATAAATTATGAGATATATATTCACGAAATGGTGCATAAAAAATTGCTTACTTCTTAGGTTTTTCATTGAAAATTGAGGCTACTAAGATTTAAAATTATCATCAACATATATAATTAAAACTACTAATTGATACTCGAGGGGTTCTCTAGAGGGACAGAACTAATAGGATATATGTATGTATGAAAGGGCATTTATTAAGATTTGACACACAAGATCACAGGGTAAAGTCCCATGATAGCTAATCTGTAAGTTGATGAGCAAGGAAGCCAGTGGTGGATCAGTCCAAATCCCCAAATCTCAAAAGCGGGGAAGCTGATAGTGCAGCCTTCAATTGGTGGCAAAAGGCCTGAGAGCCTCTGACAAACCACTGGTATAAGTCCAAGAGTCAAAAACTGAAGAACTTGGCATCTGATGTTCTAGGGCAGGAAGCATCCAGCACAGGAGAAAGATAAAGGCTGGAAGACTCAGCAAGCCTGTTTTTCCATATTCTGCCTGCTTTATTCTAGCCAGGCTGATAGCTGATTAGATGGTGCCTACTCAGATTAAGGGTGGGTCTGCCTCTCCCAGTCCACTGACTGAAATTTTAATCTCCTTTGGCAACACCTTCACAGACACACCCAGGAAAGATACTTTGATTCCTTCAATCCACTCAAGTTGATACTCAGTATTAACTATCACACTATCTGTAACAAAATGATTCTTTATGCATAATCTATAAGAAAAATATGATTACAAAATATGAGGATGTGGCTTTTGTTGAAAGAGAAGTAATTTTATCTACTTTGGATGTTACTTAAAACTTGTTTCATCATAAAATAATTTTAAAATGTTACATGTAAAATAATTGAATGTATAAAAATTTTATAAAGTGGTTATAAAAGGTAAATCTTATTAAAAATTTATGCATGATTAAATTGATTGAGATTAAATAAATTTACTATAAGAGTTTTTAAAAATGAGCCTTAACATGACCAGCACAACTAAAATTTAAACAAGATTTTTGTGTAATATCGATGAGATAGTAAAAGATTTTTCTCCACTTCTTGAGTAAACAGCAAACAATTTAAAAAGAAGGGAAAGAGAAACAAGTTCTGTGTGGCTCAGCCTATCTTTTTTAGGTCTTTTGATTTTTTTTTTTTGGAAAACTGAGTCTCCTATCAAAGAGTACAGGATATGCTTTTTGAAATTTTTTCATTATTATCTTGGCTAAATGAATTGTTTTGTGGTTACCTGTAATCTTATTATAATTGAGTTTTAAAATCTTTGACATATTTGGCAGGCTTCCCAAAGTCAAATTGTAAATTCTTCAATTAAGTCATTTTGACCTCAAACTAATTTTGGGATGCTTCAGAGGACCCCTTATAATGTCTAAAAAAAAAAAAAGAGAGAGAGAGATAACAAGTAGACTTATTGGATACAATAAACTATATGGGAAGCATTGTCAAATAAGAAATGATGTTTAGCCTTCTTTGAGTTATATTTGTATAGATATGTTATGTGTTTCTGATATGTCATGATACATGTCATCAGTCACATTTTGAGCTACTATTTTAGATTGTTTTGGTCCACAGAAAACCTAATTTCCTTATCGTGTTTTTAACCATAGTAATTTAAGTCTTATTTTCTACAGGTAATTGCTTTATTCTGATGATTTTTTTTTCTGAAAACTCTGGAAATCTTTAATGCAATGTCTTTTTTTTTTTTTTTTTTTTTTTTTAAGAGATAGGATTTTGCTCTGTTGCCAAGGCTGGATTGCAGTGTGCTAATCATACCTCACTGTAGCCTCAGCCTCTTAGATTCAAGGGTCCTTCTGCCTCGCCCTTATGAGCAGCTAGGACTACAGATGTATGCCACCACACCTTGCTATTTTACTTTTATTTTTATTTTTATATATTTTTTAATATATTTTATTGCATTTTAGGTTTTGGGGTACATATGAAGAACATGCAGGATTGTTGCATAGGTACATACATGGCAATGTGGTTTGCTGCCTTCCTCCCCATCACCTATATCTGGCATTTCTCCCCATATTATCCCTCCCCAACTCCCCACCCGCCTCTGTCCCTCCTCTAGTTCCCCCCCACAGACCTCAGTGTATGATGTTCCCCTCCCTGTGTTGATATGTTCTCATTGTTCAACACCCGCCTATGAGCGAGAAGATGCGGTGTTTGATTTTCTGTTCTTGTGTCAGTTTGGTGAGAATGATGGTTTCCAGGTTCATCCATGTCCCTACAAAGGACGCAAACTCATAGTTTTTGATGGCTGCATAGTATTATATGTCCCACATTTTCCCTGTCCAGTCTATTATCAATGGGCATTTGGGTTGGTTCCAAGTCTTTGCTATTGTGAACAGTGCTGCAATGAACATTCGTGTGCATGTGTCCTTATAATAGAATGATTTATAATCCTTTGGATATATACCCAGTAATGGGATTGCTGGGTCAAATGGAATTTCTATTTCTAGGTCCTTGAGGAATCGCCACACTGTCTTCCACAATGGTTGAACTAATTTACACTCCCACCAACAGTGTAAAAGTGTTCCTATTTCTCCACATCTTCTCCAGCATCTGTTGTCTCCAGATTTTTTAATGATCGCCATTCTAACTGGCGTGAGATGATATCTCAATGTAGTTTTGATTTGCATTTCTCTAATGACCAGTGATGATGAGCATTTGTTCATATGTTTGTTGGCCTCATATATGTCTTCTTATGTAAAGTGCATGTTCATATCCTTTGCCCACTTTTGAATGGACTTGTTTGTTTTTTTCTTGTAAGTCTGCTTTAGTTCTTTGTAGATTCTGGATATTAGCCCTTTGTCAGATGGGTAGATAGCAAAAATTTTTTCCCATTCTGTTGGTTGCCAATTCACTCTTAATGATTGTTTCTTTTGCTGTGTAGAAGCTCTGGAGTTTGATTAGGTCCCATTTGTCTATTTTGGCTTTTATTGCCAATGCTTTTGGTGTTTTAGTCATGAAATCCTAGCCCATGCCTATGTCCTGAATGGTTTTGCCTAGATTTTCTTCTAGGGTTTTTATGGTGTTAGGTCTTATGTTTAAATCTTTAATCCATCTGGAGTTAATTTTAGTGTAAGGTGTCAGGAAGGGGTCCAGTTTCTGCTTTCTGCACATGGCTAGCCAGTTTTCTCAACACCATTTATTAAACAGGGAATTCTTTCCCCATTGCTTGTTTTTGTCAGGTTTGTCAAAGATCAGATGATTGTAGATGTGTGGTGTTGCCTCCAAGGCCTCTGTTCTGTTCCATTGGTCTATATCTCTGTTTTGGTACCAGTACTATGCTATTTTGATTACTGTAGCCTTGTAGTATAGTTTGAAGTCAGGTAGCGTGATGCCTCCGGCTTTGTTCTTTTTGTTTAGAATTGACTTGGCTATGCAGGCTCTCTTTTGATTCCATATGAAGTTTTAGGTGGTTTTTTCCAGTTCTGTGAAGGTCATTGGTAGCTTGATGGAGATAGCATTGAATCTATTGTTCATTATTTTTTTTATGTTTTTTCTTTAATTTTTCTCTTACTGAAGTACTTCAGAGATTCAGTCTTCAAACTCTTACATTCATTTATTAGCTTGGTCAGTTCTACCATTAATACATGTGATTTCACTATAAAATTTCTGGAGAGTGCTTTTAGCTCTATCAGATCAGTCTGGTTCTTTCTTATAATGGTCATTATTTTGTTTGTCAGCTTCTGAATTGTTTTCTTGTAATCTTTATATTCCTTAGACTGGATGTTAATAATCTTTGTTGCCATCTTTATTCTGAGTTCAATTTCTGCCATCTCATTCTGTGTAAGAACCATTGCTGGGGAACTAGTGTGATCATGTGAAGGTAAGAAGAAACTCTGCCTTTTTAGTTGCCAGAGTTCTTGTGCTAGTTTTCTTATCTTTATGAGCAGATGGTCCATCAATTTTTGAAGTTCCTGACCTTTGAATTTTTTCTTTTATTGTGTTTTATATCCTTGGGGGGTTGATTGTGGTATATGGTGGGTTCAGTAGACTGGCTTCATTTCTGGAGGAGTTTAGTGGGTCAAGGCTCAGCTCATTATGCCTGAACTGCATGCTTTAACTCTGGGGGGCTGGTATCAGGCCCCTGGCTTTATTCTCTGGCTTTTGGAGGTTAGAAACATGCCGCTGGTCTGAACACTTCTATAGGTGGTGCCAGTCACAGGGGTTTGTAGAGCAGTGGCAGCAGGCCTGCTTGTGTCCATGTGCACGTTCAGCAGACTGCGTGTGCCCTCTGTGAGCAGGTTCATGTGTGCAGCAGCTGCCACTGGGGGGATGGGGGGCAGATCCATTGGTCCCCCTGCATAGTTTTACATGGGTGGCAGTGTGAGCATGGGTTCAGGGAGCTGGTGGGCATGGGGCTGATGGTCTCTGTGCCTACAAATGCTCTTGCAGCATTGGTGGCATGTCAGGGTGTTGGGAGAATGTGATGTACTCATGTTGGCAGTTGTGACATGGCAGGGCATGTGCACTGGCAAGGAAGATGTAGCAAGGTCCACCTACATGCACACGCACTGGCAGTTATGTGTGGCTGGCCATGGATGAATGTGTGCAGAAAATGATTCAAGGAAGGCTGCAGTTGGGGGAAAGCATGGGTGGGCTGGTGTGTGTCCATGTGGGTGCTCTACTGGAGCTCTCCACTTGTCAAACATGATCTGCCAATGCAGAAGCTTTGTTGCAGGCCCCCAGGAGGCCCTCCATCTAGGCATTTGTAGCTGCACTACAGGTAGGCACTACCAGGCTGGGGACCCAAGAGAGGCCAGCCATGGTATACTCAAGCCAGATCTATCCCATCTCATGGGCAAGACCACCCTACATAGTTTAAGCCCAATAGTTTCCTTAGAACTAAAGTCTCCTAGGGGAGCAAAATGAGCTTTGGAGAATGGGCATCACCAGCCCCCACAATAAATCTTCAGGCTCTGCCTCAACTAGAGTTCTGCCCCTACCTCTTCTCTAGCTACCTCTCCCTGACCACTCCATGAGGGTTGTAGGGTCTCCTCCTACTGGCAAGATTTCCAAAGCCTGTGGCAAGAGTGGGTTGCTCTTTACCTGGTAAACTCGCCCCTTCCCCAGGAGTCATTGGGAGCTAAGAATGAGTCTAGGTGCATGGTAGTCCCATGCAGTGTCCTCAGTTTCCTCCCCTTTCAGCCCAGCATCTGTGTCTTCCCTCCATCCACTCTCAATGACTTCTCTCTGAAGATCTACACAGCGTCTTATTCAATATTACATCCTCCGCATAAAACATGATGCCTATCACACAGATATTATTCAATAATAATTGGCCCTTGAGTAAATGTAATATGCATAGTAGTAAAGAGAAATAATTCTACTCTCTGCTATGTTCAAGCATTATTGTGTGACAAAAGGAACATATAAAAGGTTTATGGGGCATATGACAATGACGCACACCAAAAGCAAATGTAGGGTATACAGTTACCAAGACGTGGCTTCCTCCAGCTTGCTTCTTCTTTACCACTCAGTTTAAAATTGAAAAACCCACATATAGTATATATTCATTTATGTATTTGTTTATGTGTCAGATAATTACATAACTACACAAAATGCTGTGTGTTTTCTGAAACATACTGGCTTATGTGTATCTGAGGATTCTTCATTATAATTGAAAATGAATTAATCTTTACAAAAGGATTTATAATTCATTTTTTGAAAACAGAATAGAAGAAATGGAGCAATATATTTTTTCTCTCAATGTTTGAGTATAATCCTATTCAAAAACCATAAATTATTTAGCACAACACAAGGACAAAAATGGGTTTAAGTTTCTCCCCTTCCTCACATAGTTAAATCTACCAAGAACTTATTCAGAATAGATACTTGAATACCTCTTTCTACAAGCTCACTCATTCCAATTAGAAGTTATTGCCTGGCAATCAAACTTTATATTTTACAGTGAAATCACATCATTGTAAAACAAAATTGATATAAAGAGCTTTCGCTGTTTTGTCAGTAACTCAACAGAAATTTGTGGTTTTAAGAAGTCAGGGCTTTTTAAGAAAAGGTTAGGTCTTATTTATTAGTTTTCTTTTGTCTGAGACATATAGAATTTGAACAAAATTTCTTCTTTTGTGAGAAAGTAACACAAAAACAGAAATATTTTTGTCTACATAGAAAAGGAAAGAGAGCCATAAAAATATTCTATTAATGAAGTGAACCAATTAGTGGTTAAAAGCAGTTAAATTTATTCAAATCAGCAAAGAATAAGAGCTCCAAAAGATTGAAGGCAAAATACCATATCTAGCTTCATGTTTGGAGGGGATATGGGAAAAAAGGTAAATGTATGCTGTTCAAGGATGAATTAAAGTCATTTGGCAGAAATTATAGTTTCTTTCTTCTCCTTCTTTCTGGAACATACTCCTGTTTACTATCAGACAATCAGGCTGGGTATTAAAGAGGGGAAGCAATTGGAAGGGAGAATAATTCATACATTATTCTTGTCTTTGCTATAAATATCCTGTGCACCTGCAGCTCTGAGACAATTATGAAAATAGAAGTACTTCAAAATTCAAAACAAATTTGTAAAATTTATGTTTTACCATGCAAATTATGTACTTCAGACATGAGTACAAAGTCAAGCAAAATGATTTATTTAGGAAAATGTTTTAATTTCTAAACATTTTCGATATTTTACATTTGTGAATGAATGATCAGATTACACTTGGTCAATTCCAAGTGTATTTCTGAATACTATTCAACTCAGCTTTGTGTGTGCCTTGAATGTGGAAAACATTAATTAAGTGGTGGTAGGCACGAAAAGTTGTGCATTCATGAGTATTACATAGAGCTGCATTCAGTCATTTGCACTTTGGTACATGAATAACAAGTGACCGTTTATGCTGCTAAGTAGGGAAATGTAGCCACCAAGGTGAGAAAGGACAGTGATTCAGAAGAAAGTGCAAAAAGTGGAGGTTTCTCTAACCTTAGAGTGCTTTCCATTTGCTTAATGGGTTAACAGAGGATCTGGCTACACAAGAGTTAAAAATCAGCACCTTTTCTTTACATGACCCCATAGTCACAGGCACTCAGGAGATTTACATTTATTGAGTCATGAGCTTTTGGCACTAAATTCATGAGATCCTGTTGTTGGAAGTGAATAGGCCTTGGGTATGTGTGTTGGTACAAATATGTCTTTCCATTTAGAAGTTCAAAAAAGCTTCCAACAAGCAATCCATATAAAAGGGGAAAAGATGCATCAATTTTGCTCAAACCCTTTTAAGGTAGTGCCATTTTCTCTGATGCATGTGCTGGGATTCTATTATATAAGTGACCTAAAAGTGTATTCCTTATTTATTTATTTAAGGA
Organism: Aotus nancymaae; assembly: GCF_030222135.1. Taxonomy (NCBI): domain Eukaryota; kingdom Metazoa; phylum Chordata; class Mammalia; order Primates; family Aotidae; genus Aotus; species Aotus nancymaae. The sequence continues at coordinate 55,759,908 of NW_026988415.1, read as the reverse complement.
AAACTTGATAGAGTGCCTGCCGTAGACCAGTCAGGGAAGAAAGAGTTTCTATTAGAAATACCATTTGAATTAAAAACCTAATAATGAATTAGAATAAGCCAGAAACGTAAAGTTAAGAAAATCCAGACAGAAAAAAAAGTTTAAGAGTGACAATAGTATATATTCATTACACTGATATTGTATACAAGAACTAGAGATTGAAAAGTGGTGACAGACAAATCTGTAAACAAATAGAAGAAGAGAAGGGAAGTGGTAAAAGCAAAGTTTTAATTTTTACTTGTTCTTTTGGGAATTAAGAAAATGTCCGCAGGAAATCAATCTTTTGTAAAAACAAAGAAAAGCCAGTCATTCTTAATGCTGTTATGGAGATATGGAGTTCTTCATTAAGTGAGTTCACAATCAGTAAGAAATGGAGTAATAGCTATGTACAGAAAATTTTTATGCAAATAAAAGTTCTGCTTTGGGTCACACGAATTCATTTTTATATTAAAATGAAAAAATATGTCATCCACAGAACTTATAATTGTAATTCTCTGACTACTGGTTAGTTCTTACGTTTTATCTTTCTTCTGTTCACAAAAACATTCTAAACACTAGTGTTCATTTTTTTTTGTTTTCTACTATAATGGAAATATAATGGTTCTATATTTCAATTTAACATCATTGGATGAACCTGGAAACCATCATTCTCAGCAAACTGACACAAGAACAGAAAATCAAACACCGTGTGTTCTCATTCATAGGTGGGTGTTGAACAATGAGAACACATCGACACAGGGAGGGGGAACATCACACACTGGGGTCTGTAAGGGGGAACTAGGGGAGGGACAGCAGTGGGTGGGGAGTTGGCGAGGGATAACATGGGGAGAAATGTCAGATATAGGTGAAGGGGAGGAAGGCAGCAAATCACACTGCCACGTATGCACCTATGCAACAATCTTGCATGTTCTTCACATGTACCCCAAAACCTAAATGCAATAAAATATATATTTAAAAAATTTAACATCATTTCTATATCATATTAGATTCCTGAGTATTTATTGAAAAAGTAAAAATCCCAAAACAGAGCTGGCAGGATTTTTTAAATGTCTATATCCATGCTCAGTCTATACTTAACTTTTAATAATATTTAAATACTTACTGGCTTTTTAACTGTATTAAATATTTATCTTGAAGATTTTTTCCTTCCTGTTAGTATAAGTTCCTGGAGAAGTCAAGATATAGTTCACTGTATTCTCAAAATAAATTTTCACAAGTCAAAACAATAATTTAAAATACATCTATAGGATTCTCACTTCTACTTAGGATGTAGAAAGCTGAAAAAGAGAAAAAGAAAAAACAAAAATTTTAGATAATCTGGAAGAATACAGCATTTTTAAAAGTTTATAAGAGAGATAAGGTTTTGGGACAATAAACTATTGTAAGATCTAGGAAAAGGCAGGCACAACCTAGGAGAAAATAGAATGAAAGCACTCGATTACATAGATGGGGCAGATGCTGAAAAATGGGTATTATGCAGTACAGCTAAAAAATGTTATTTTTTATTAAGTTGTTAAAGGTAGAACATGGGTTAGCATTTAGATGTATTAGAGAAAACAAACTTTCACCCCAAAATATGGTTTATTGACATATTTTGAGATGGTTATTCAGAGGGACTGCAGAGAGAAATATCTCTGCAAAGTTTCTTTGGAGGAGATTTTTATCAGTAGAGAAAAATATGCATTAGGAAAATACACAGTCAGGCTTTCTCTAAGGCTTCCTCCTTTGTCAAGGTCTAAAAAATATTAACTTACAGGAGAGAGAAACAGTCTGAAACCTTTGATTGTGTGACACAGAGACTGTTACCACAGGCTACTAGCTATAATTTATGCTACTTCTGAGGTTTCATCAGTTTAACAAGACTGTCTTTGCTAACCATGCCTTTCTTCTCTCTCTCTCTCTCTCTCTCTCTCTCATAAGCTATCTTGCCATGCTCCAAGCCTCTATTCTTTCTGGAACATCACCCACTGCTTTGGACCTAATACTTTGTATATGACTCCCATCCCTTTGAACATCAATAATTATGTATGCCATTTTTTTTCTGTTAATTTGTCCATTGTAACTCTGATTTATAGACTCAAGTTATTGTACCTTTGGGGGAGAAGATAATTATATTCACCTGTCCAATATACTCTGGGAGAATTGTAAGTAAAATAATAATTTGCACTAATTTACAAACTGTTCATTTTGTTCTTCACCAGGTGTTTGGTTGAAGGACTTGGGACAAGTTGAAAAGCTCTAGGAAAGCTTCCTTCTTGCTGCAGAGTTGCTTGGATGCAAGAATAATTGTAGTGTACAACAAAAATAAAATTCTAAGGTTACCCAACCATCTGAATGTAATTCCTCAGCCAGGGCATTCTAAAATTTAACCTGAAAACTGGTTCAGGCCATGATGGGAAGTGAGGGTTGGTCATGCCTCATTATACCCCTCCAGCATTAATATCAAGGCAGACTTTAAGTCGGATAAGCAACATTTACAATTAATTTTCTCTGAAGTCTGCTACCTGGAGGTTTCATCTGCGTAATAAAACTTGAGTCTCCACAACCTTTTATTATAAATGACACATTCCTTTCTATTCATAACTGTCAACAAATTGCCAATCAGAAAAAATTTCAAGCTACGTATAAACTGAAAGTCCCTGCTTCAAGTTGTTCCACCTTTCTGGACCAGCCCAATGTATATCTTAAATGTATTTGACTGATGTCTTGTATCTCCTTAAAATGTATATAACCAAGCTGTGCCCCGACCACCTTGGGCACATGTTCTCAGGCTCTCCTGAGGGCTGTGTCATGGGTCGTCATCACTCATTTTGGCTCAGAATAAATATCTTCAAATATTTCACAGAGTTTTACTCTTTTCATCAACAATAATCTGGCAACGTGGGATCTCAGAGAAGAATCAAGACCCAGAAAGAGTTGCCCAAACTCATAGCTAATTTACCATGAGGGTGCCATTGAAAGCCTCTCTGGCTTTGAGCTTCTCTTCTAGTGGAATTGGTAAGTCGTCCTGAGTCTTGGACCTTCCTTTGGTTGATGGTCCTTGATCTATTATGAACTGAGTTTTTTTTCCTACTAAGAAATTATTGTTTAGGCACCTAATTCTAGTTTGGAGATACATTTTAAATGATCTTCTCCATTGCTTTTTCTCCCAGAATTAATCTCCATTTGGCTTGTCTGCATTTGTGTGAGAAATTGAACTGTTGTTTTCTTAGATAAATTAGAGACTGTTTTCACAGCTCGGAAGAGAAAGGGCATTTTACTTCTGCCAGCCAAAAGGCAACACCCAGTGATGTGCAGTGGCTCTACGGAGAACCCCAACATAATTAGTTTAAAGAGGCTTGTCCAGGAAGTGCATATAAAGCTGGTCACGCCACACTTTGAGCCCTCCTGGAGGTACTAGACCTTCAGAGAAGGAAACTGACACACCTAAGAGGACAAAGATGACCCAGTGGTGACATACTGTGGCATCCTGCTCACAAGCAGCACACTTTGACCCACTACACTAAAACCCTCCTAGGCCACAACTCAGTTTCTCCTTTTGAGGAAAAAATCTGCAGGAAACAAATAATCTAAGAATGAGGAAAAAGGCCGGGCGCGGTGGCTCACGCCTATAATCCCAGCACTTTGGGAGGCTGAGGCGGGCGGATCACGAGGTCAAGAGATAGAGACCATCCTGGTCAACATGGTGAAACCCCGTCTCTACTAAAAATACAAAAAATTAGCTGGGCATGGTGGCGCGTGCCTGTAATCCCAGCTACTCAGGAGGCTGAGGCAGGAGAATTGCTTGAACCCAGGAGGCGGAGGTTGCGGTGAGCCGAGATCGCGCCATTGCACTCCAGCCTGGGTAACAAGAGCGAAACTCCGTCTCAAAAAAAAAAAAAAAAAAAAGAATGAGAAAAAAAAAAAACAGAGAATTACCCCCTTTCAGGTACTCCATTGGTTTGATAGTGCCTCTACTTTCACATTTTTGTGTAAAATTGGCATATTATTGTCTTTTTGCTCACTTTTGCATCAAGAATAAAGAGCATTAAGGTTGACCTGCAAATTATTGAGTTCCCGAGTGCTTCCTTCTTCTATTTTCTTTTCTGCCTGCTTCACATCTGCTCTTACTTTTCTACTGAGTTACAAGCCACTTTTTGGATCCAGGTGTTGTTGGGGTTTTTTTTGTTTGTTTATTTTGTGTTATTTTGCAAGCCAATGAGTTTGTATTAACATCCCATATCTAAAGTTCTGAAGTAAAAGATGTGTTTGTGTATGTGTGTGTATTTGAATGACCTTTGTTTCCATTTGGTTTTGTTGTTTTCTTTCCTATAACCTTGTTCATCTGGAGAAAGTATTTCTTAAATAGTTTCTAAGATCCTGGCATTCCTTATAGAAAACAGAGAAGGTGTCAGACTCCTTTTTGGGGAGAAACTGTTACCGGTGGTAAATATCCAAGTCTCCTAGGACCAAATACGTTACTGGTAAAAAGTATCCAAGTTATGGCAGTAAATCTGTACAGGTCTGCAGCAACTTCAATTCTTGTCTCCTCAGAAGAAAGAATATGACTGAAGGGCATAAAGCAGAAAAAGAGCCTGAGGCAAGTTTCAGAACAGGAATGGAAGTTTATTTAAAAAGATTTTAGAATAAGAAGAAAAGAAAAGTTCGCTTGAAAGAGACCCAAGCAGGTGACTTGAAGAACAAGTGCAGTGTTTAACCTTAATCCTAGGACTTTGTAGGCTAGCCCACCTCTGGTGTCTTGCACCCCTTTCCCATGATACTTCCCTCAGCATGGCCTGCCCACAGGCACCGTGTCTTCCTTACCCTTGGGAAGACAGCATGTGCAGTCGGTTTAGGAAGTTGTATGCATGCCCACAGGAGGCCTTCTTCCCTTGTCTGGTCAGTGTCCCTAGAAAGGAACACTCCACCATTTTGTCTCTTAATGCACATGCCCAGGAAGTTGCTTCTCCCTGGTGCCTGCATTCAATTAACACTTTAGTGCAACAAGTGTGTACTGTCAACAAAATGACCCCTCCCTGCTGCTAGCTGCCAATTTACCACTTTTAGAGAGGCTATGTGATAATTACCAAACCATCACCTGATATTCCCAATAGGTGGGGGAGAGCCCTCTCCTGTCTGTACTCATGCCTGTCTGAATACCTGTAACAAAACCTCTGTTTCTTCCTAATGGAACCCCAAGGGTGTAAACAGAAAAAATTTCCCTAAGGTCTTAAGCTCTTGCTTGTATTGTGTTACCTAATTTTTTACAATTAAAATAGTTATTACAACACAGACTACTCTTATATGTTTAAAATAAGAAAGAGTGTAATTTAGACACTTAGAGAAATGTCTTTGTAAAAAAAGAGAAAAAAGGGTGCACTGTAAAAACATGGTCTAGCCTCATAATAATTCTCTTATTGGAGACCCGGGAAACAGTGTAGGTTCTTCCCAGAGCTCAAAGATAGAGTTAAAAGATGCAGACTAAAATTAAAACTACCTGTCTGGTAGAGAACTTTTGGCCTCGTTCCCCAGTCATGCGGAAAAGGCCTAATTCCCAATAAAGGAGGCCCTTCCTCCCCAACAGGGAGGGTCCCTTATCTCACTCTATCCTGGCCCGGCCGGAGGCCAGCAACCTTTCCGCCCAGCAACCCCCCGAGCCAATCACCATCCGCCCCCATAGCCTCCCGTCCCACAAGCTCCCTCCCGGCAGGTTTTCTGCCCAGCAACCAACCCAGCCAATCGCTAGATCAGCTCTCCTACCGCTTTTCTGCCCAGCAACCAACCTGGCCAATCGCTACCTGCCAGATCAGCCTTCCTACCGCCCCAGGCCCTCAGTCCCTATAAAACCGACCGAACAAAGCAAGCGCGTGCGATTCCTCCCTTCCCACTTGAGTCGCCAGGAGATCCCAATAAAGCCGGTACCGGTCGCCACGCGTCCTGCCTCGTGTTTATCGAGCGCCTGCCTCCGTGGGTCGGGGTCCCACAGATGGGGTCGCACACTACCTATCTAAATAAAATTGGTTTTCTTACATGATTCATGATAGAGTTCTATAATTTTATGTTTAACTTGGCAATTAAATTCATTTTAATTTTCCTCGAGGACACTGGATTTTTTCGTCTCTGTAGTTAGAGATGTAAATTTTGCTATCTGATTTTTTAATCACAGAATTGTTACCCCTAATATGGAGATTTAGGGCCATTTAGCTGACAACTGCCTAGGATAATGAAACAGGTTATCAAGAATTTGGAAATCTAAAATAGGAAACATAGATCTTATTAATTTACAAGATTTACTTTTACATATAGTAGACATATCTACATGGATCTATTAGACATACCTATCATGTGTGTCTAATATGTCTGTGTATTTATGTGTTGTGTTTATGTGCTTATGTGCTGTGTACCTAGTGTTTCACTACTAGTAATATATTTTAAAAGCTCTAATTAATTGGCTTAAACAAAAATAAAAGAATTTAAATTAAATACATTATCAGGAAAAAAAGGCTAAGTCAAATGCTTTTCTTAGTTCATGTGATGTAAGTAAAATCTTTAATGAATTAACTGGCTTTAAATTATTGGTAAAATGTTCAAAAATTTTTAAGAATTGTTAGCATTTTTGTGTGCATTTATTGACCAAGCAGTTTCATACTTATTCCTGTACGATACTATAAGATTTCAAAATTTGCCATAAGGTTTATAAAACTATAAACCCAGCCCGAAACAGAATAATCTTTATTTGTGTAATTTTTCACAAATAAGATATTTTAATAATGACTCTCACAGGTTTCATAAATAATCTAGGTAAACTCTTAAGTAAATTAAACTGGTAAATGTAATAAATGCTTGCAAACAAACTTCTCATATAATTTATAATCTAAGGTTATAGTAAATAATAGATGTTAATTAAATGTCTGGGTAATTTCCAATTTAAAAATTATAGAAACACATTTTTAATAATATATTCTTATTAAAAGGTAAATATCTTTGTCTAAATCAAAGCATTTTTAAAGGTTATGTACAAAACAAGGAAAGAGGAATCAGAAAATAAAAAATGTACAGAGAATTATGAAGAGATAGTTTCAGTAAGAAAGGTAAGAAGGAATGTAATTTTATATAAAAAAGAATCCATAAAGAAGCCATAAAATAAAATTAAATGGCTGGCTTGTTGAAGGAAAACATTTAGGACAAATAAGAAAGTCCAAGCACATTGTGAATGGTCTAAGTTGTAATAAGATTAATAAAAAAGCAATTTATAAAAATGTTTTGAGATTAATAGGCTTTAATTAAAGGAAACTGTAAGGGTTATTGCCGAGTTTAAAATGAGGAAACTGAGACCAGCACAAGAAGATCCAATGCGAATTTATTCAGCTCCCAGGTGAGGTTCTGCGGTCCGACAGGAGGGGCCGGAGAAGTCGCACAGACTCCTCTCAGACGGGGGGGGGGTGGGGGGGTGGGGGGGGTGGGGGGGTTTATAGGGAGTGGAGGCATTCCAATTGGCTGTGGGAGAGCAGGATGTGGGCAGGGCAAGCTGCCATTCATCCTGCAGATAAGCAGGATGCACAATGCTACTGGGCAGATTTACAAAGCTTCTTTTGCATTTTGGCAGGGTTTTCCAATGGCTGGCTATGTGCTGAGTGCAAAGCCTAGTGCCAAGTGCAGAAGTGGGTGCGGGGTGATGACGTAGTTTCTCAGCACGGAGGGGGATGGGCATGTCTGAGCTCCCGGAGGGGGAGTGGGCGTGTCCGAGCTCCCGGCGAGGTGACTGGCCTTACAGAAACTATGATAGTTTTTCTACACTAATACAAAAATAAAGACATGATTAAAAGAAGTTTTTATTAAAAATATACACATTAATACTATAAGTTTTTAGTTTTTAAATTCTATAGACCGTCTCTTTAAAATTTTTCAGATTTATATCTCAGAAGTTAATCTCTTTCTCTTTTTTTGTGTGTGATGGAGTTTCGCTCTTGTTACCCAGGCTGGAGTGCAATGGCGCGATCTCGGCTCACCACAACCTCTGCCTCCTGGGTTCAGGCAATTCTTCTGCCTCAGCCTCCTGAGTAGCTGGGATTACAGGCACGCGCCACCGTGCCCAGCTAATTTTCTTTTTTGTATTAGTAGAGATGGGGTTTCACCATATTGACCAGGATGGTCTCGATCTCTTGACCTCGTGATCCACCCACCTCAGCCTCCCAAAGTGCTGGGATTACAGGCTTGAGCCACTGCGCCCGGCCATCTCTTTCTCTTTCGAAAAGTTTTTGTGTTGTAGGGCTTTCTTCTTAGTTCAGCTAAAAACATGTTCCTTGTCACCCAACCATGAAAGATTAGGCTCGCAGACACTTTGAAGGGCAAGAAAGGCAGGGTTTATTGGGTGAAAAGAAAAAAAAAAAGAAAACAGTGACTCTCAGCAAAGTGAGAGTTCTGCTAATAGGCTTCCTGGCTCACAGATTGAATTTCAGCTTTGGTTAGCCCCCTTGGTCTTACTTTCCCAAAGAAGAAACCTCCAGGTGTTGGGCGCCCTATTTATTTCCATCACCTGGCAGGATTTGCAGGATAACTGCTCAGAACTAAAATATTGATTGAAATTTCTACATTACACATTCCCTGTTGTTCTTTCTGAGGTGCAGCTGGAGATTGCTGGTTGGTTCACTGGAACAAGCAGGGTTAGTCTAAAATGTAGGCAAAAACTTTAAAACAACTAATGAGTTTATAATTTATTGGTAAATGCATGATCAGTTTTGAAACATAATTTCTCTTAATTCTTCATTTTTGTTAAAAAAACAAATTATCATTGCACTCCAGCCTGGGTAACAAGAGCAAAACTCCGTCTCAAAAAAAAAAAAAAAAAAAAAAAAAACAAATTATCATAAGACTGGGTAGTTTGCAAAATAGACTTTAGTCTTACACTTGGCTTGAATATTTGCATAAACCGCAGCAAGGATAATTATTTCTACATAGGCCTTTTGGATTGGCTTTGATGGAACTCTGTTACACAATAAATCTCAGAAAAGACTGTTAAAAGCCCAACCCAACCATATGTTTGCATCCTCAAATACCTGTGAGTTGGGCGATCCTCTCTTCTGAAGGTCTCAAAATAAACTTGCAGCTCCCGAGCCTGTTAGAAAGTGACATTCTTTATTGACCACTGATTTGGAACCCTTTACAGGGACTGCATGCACAAGGTTATAAGGCCAGTTTTTCCCATGGGGATTTTATTCTCTCTGCAAGTTGAGCTTGACTCCTTAAAGAGAAACATACTCTTCTACACAAAGCCTTGGTAGAGCAACCAGTTTCTCCAATTGCATTCTGTTGAAAAAGAAAATGGATTCTTATTTCACTGACCCAAACAACTATATTGCCATAATCTAAGAATACTCACAGTTTCTAAATTCTAGAGGAACCAGGAAGAGAGAAACAACATCTCCAGATTTTGTTCACAGGAGTGTACCTTACTCAATTACTAAAGGCCATAAATAGTTCAAAGTAAGTTTCCTTGACTCTGAAAAACAAAACAAGGATCTGCAATATTTATTCCAGGTAAAATTTAAAAAGGTTGCTTTAGCTTTCTGAGTTAAGTCCATTTAGTTAACACTTGTTTAGCTTGATATTCATGAAAATTTTAGCTCTTCCAGAGTCCTGTACATTTTTCTTTATTCTAATGTCAAAATCTTCAAAATTATTTGAAACCAGTATTTGAGAGTACCTGTAAGTTTTATAGCTTATTATAAATCATCATTTGAAAAGGATTAAAATAATACAACAATTGTCTGTTAATAACAAAATGTCCAGCATAGTTACAGTTATAAACACAATTGACAAAAAAAAATGGTTATCTCCATGGTTTACAATAACTTGATATATCAACCTCAATTATGATAATGTCTAAGCCTATGCTTAGACATTAGAATTTTAGAAATCCCATACAATTTTGGAACATATATTAGCATTATTCACCAAAATATAACCTGAAGAAGATTGAAGATCATTTTGGCAATCCCATCTACCTAAACATGTTAAATAATCCTGTTTACATCTCTTCTGGATGTTCCAGGGGACCACAGAACCATCCAAAAAGCCAGGTATCAGGAAAAACAATTTAGAAACTGAACCTTTATTTTGGAAAGACTGTTAAGTACATTAAAGGTTTAAAACACTTGATACTATGATATAGAACTCCAGATTACCATAAGCAATTTATTTTGCAAAAATGATGGCTCAGAGATTTAAAAAGCAAAAAATCTTTTATAACTCCTTACAAATTTTGCTAAAAAGCTGATTATTGCCTTAAGAGTACCCTGTGGTTTTATTTCAATGCTCAATTTACAGAAAATAAACATATAATACCCTTTTGAATTTAGTCAATATGTTCACACAAGAAATTTTGCAAGATTAATTTTTACAATATTTTTACCACTTATTTGAACTTTTAGCTCTATCTTATCTAATTCAAAGCCATCCTTTAACCTTAGGCAAGAATTTACATTTCCATGCTTTCTTATAATCTTTCATTAAAAACACATTTTACTGTTCTTACACACCTTGCAATTAAATCTGTTTTCCGTTGTTTCAATTAGATGTTACAAAGGTAACTCCTAGCAATTTTAACTTTAATGTAAAACCTGATAAGTTGTTTCATTTGTGTGCTAGGTGCAACCAAGGTTTGACTCCTTTCAGAGTAATTAAGAGCGTGGTTAGTTTCATATGTCCCGAGGCCCCATCGAGTTGAACAGTTCTCCAAAACCAAAAAGCAGTTTATAACCTCAAAACACTTAGCAGATCTTTTATCTGACCTGCATAATTTAGTCCACCTATTAACATTTTGATGACGTCTGCATTTTAGCAATAATTTTTAATGCTGTTTTTATTTCTCAAAGGTTAAAGTCACATGAAATGAAACGTACCATAACTTTAATCTTCCTTTTAAAAAAACATTTTACCCAAGTGCTTATCTTTTTTTAGCTCAATTAACTAGCACTTTTAAAATAGACCACATGCGACACATATATACCTACAAAGACAAACAGAGGAAGATTCAGTAGCTGTAAGATTTTTCATTGGCCAGTTTTTAATTTTCTCATAAAGTAATTTCTGATACCCCCAGAAATAAAAAATGTAAGATAACACAATGTAAAACAGAACCTTAATTTTTAGAAGTGTTTATCCATTTCTAATTCCTGTTGTTTCATGAGAAAAACAATTTTTTCCAAAATGGGGTGTTCGGTGCCACCTGTTTTTCCCATGGAGTCCCAGGCTGTTAGAGCTTGAATATCTGCTTTTAGCTAAGGTGACTTATAACCATAGCACTCTTTAATAAGTTTCTTTTAAAATTTCCTACTACCTCACTTTAGCCAGGCCAAAAAGCCAATATTTCTGGCTTTCAAATTTCACTAAAGGTTCAGAGAAAGGAAAAGCCAAGGTGATACATGGAGGGGAGGGGAATCAACAAACAGCAAAAGGTTATGCAGACATCAAACCGGAAAGAACTCATTCCCTAAGGCAGGAAGAATCCGGGCCACATGGTTAAACAATGCCCTGTCATGGAGTTACAGGCCATGTCCCCAGTGATATAAAACAAGAGAGAGGCCTGCAGCAAAGTTTGCTATGGATCATACAGAAAGACACACAAAGCACACCAGATTAGCTACAGCTTAAGACTAACCTCAAAAATTCTTTATCACAATTAAAACTCTACAGGAAATATAAACAGTAATATCCATTTTCCAGCCCAGCAAAATGTCCTCCGAAAGGAAAAAGTCCTCTCTTAAAAGTTAACTACTGACCTGGTGGAGAAAAAGAAAGAAATTTAAAAAAAAAAAAAGTTTAAAAATGCCTAGGGAAAAACCTCTTACTCTTATGCAACTGGGTTCCTTTCCCCTGGCTTGGACTGAGTGAGAATCTGGCCAGGCAACCACATGAAGCTCTGGGGCCATGTGTCCCAGCCCCGGCAGAGAGGGGAGGTGTATTAGCCTGTTCTCACGGTAATGATAAAGACATACCTGAGACTGGGCAATTTACAAAATAAAGAGATTTAATGCACTCACAATTCCACATGGCTGGGGAGGCCTCAAAATTATGACAGAAGGTGAAAAGCACATCTCACATGATGGCAGACAAGAGAATAGGGCTTATGTGGGGAAACTCCCATTTTTAAAACCATCATATCTCATGAGACTTATTGACTATCATGAGAAGAGCACAGGAAATACCCATCTCCATGATTTAATTACCTCCCACCAGGTCCCTCCCACAGCACATGGGAATTCAAGATGAGATTTGGATGGGGACACAGCCAAACCCTATCAGGAGGGCAACGGTGAGCTGCCAGTCACCTGCCCATCCAGAAAATGGAAGGAAAAAGCCATGGAAAGGTGAGTACAGTTTTCTCTACTCTCAGCAATCAAAGGGAATAGAGGCATACAAGCAAAAGGGAAAAAAGGTTTTTTGCTTTGCATCTCATTCACCCTTTCTCAAGCCTCAAATTGCGTGGCAAAATGTTGTGTAACTTTCTTGTTAGTTCAGCTAAATGTGGGTCCTTTTCACATGACCATGAAAGATTAGGATCACAGACACTTTGAAGGATGAGAAAGGCAGGGTTTATTGGGTGAAAAGGAAAAAATGGGAAACAGTGACTCTCAGCAAAACCAGAGTCCTGTTGACTTCCCACCCCACAAATTGAATCCCAGGTTACCACCCCAGATCAGGAGAAGCCGTCCTCTTCCCTCCTGTAAATGGAGCAAACTTCTGTGGGTCCACCCCATTCTCCCAGAGCACAGGCCAGTCAGAGGTGACCCCTTTATACTTGGCTGTCTCACTTGGATGGTAACTCTCTCCTTTACCTTTGTTGGCTCCTGTGACTTTTTAATATGAATAATATTAAGTAAGGGAGATAATTTCTTTCTGAAAATAGGCAAATGAAATATTTTTTGGATCTGCTTTTTTACTCTGCATGCCTGTAATATCTATGTTTATAAGTGTCATGTGGAAGTGATTTTTTACTACTAAACTATATGAATGAACTAAGCAACTGACTTAAAAAAAAACAAGTGCTTATCAGACTGGTACAAGCTAGCTTAGATGACTTTTGACTCACCTGACTTTGATAATCTTTGGCAAGGTGAATTCAGTAAATTTAATCTTAGATCTCTCCAATAATTTCAGATTTTGAAGTCATGTTATGTTAAATGAAGTAAACTCTTTTTTTTTCCACTGGGAATTTGGGATATTAAGAGTTAAAATAGTAGGAATATAAAAGGTGTTTTTGGTGAAGTTTATAAAACACAAAGATATAAATTGTTTTAAAAAATATTTTATGTAGTAAGAAACTATTTAAGAATGGCTTTAAAATGAAGCAAAAGTTATCAGATACAACCAAATGGATAAAAAGAATAATTAAGCCAGGGCAACAAAAGTTACTTCTGAGACTTGTGGTTACTAAGAAGATACTCAATGTTAGTAGAAGGGCAAAACCAAGTAACTACTAAAAACCAGAGAGTATAATGTAAAGCAATTGTTCCATTTGTAGATTTGTATTGTCAAGTTGCTTAGAAATGTATACTACAGTGGATTATAAAAATAACAGGTTGGTACAAAAGTAATTGCAGTTTTTTGCCATTACCTTTAATACTTTAGAGACAGAATCCTTAATTTTAAGTGCTACAGCATAAAAGCGCTTGTTTGGGTGGATGCAGGGCTCACAGCTCACTAGTGAACAATTACTGAGTATACGTGATCCAAAAGCACAGGAGTTTATTCCTGAGAGAACAACCAGCTTAAGAGACCAGAAAAACAACACTGTGAGGTCTGTTTGCCCTGCAAATGGGACTGCCTGACTCTTCCTATAAAGTACTAAGTGGAGCACCCCAGATGAAGCAGTTAATATGTGTCATATGTAAGCCACATGGGATTGGTTTTATAATGACCAGGATATTTCCCCGCCAAATATGCCTATTGCCCAGGTCATGAGAAATTTGGGGACATGGGTGCCCCTTTTACATGTGTGCCCCTCAGGCAGAATCATATAATTGTCTGAGTACCTTTATCAAGTTTGCTGTCCCTCATGGGTCTCACATATGCTTAATGAAACACTATAAAAGGAAAATGGGGGTCAAAGAACTTGCTCCTGAAGGGTATATGTTTGGATTGTTACTCACTATTTGCCCTGGATTGGAAAATTTAAAAATCACAAGGCAGAGGCTGTCATCAGAAAGCTCACATTCCCTGGGGTAATGCTGAGGCAAATTAAAACAAAAATTGACGAAAGGGCCTAAGACCTTTGGTTCAACTTCCTGTTCCTTTTTCACCAGAAAAGGTAAAATGGTCTGGGGATGGAAGAGAAAAAGTCCTGGAACCCAAAAAACTTTTTTAAAAACATACAAGTTAAAAGCATTATGAAATTTGAGATGTTTAAACAGACTTTATGTAAGGTAATTGTGACTTCTTTACCTAAATGTCTTACGTAAATGGATATTGTTTCTGATTAGGAGATATTTTCCCTCTCTTACCATAAAACTGAAGTCATGTAAATCTGGCCTTTGAAAAATCTTAATTGGATACATTAGAATTGAAATTACAAATAGTAAGATTCTCTGAGCCCACAGAATATACGGTAGAAGCTGGAGTGCTAGTCAGGACAAATCCTTCACTTCATAGCCCTTTTTGGAGCATTTATTGGGGCTAATGGCAAAAGACTGTGAATACTTCCCAGTGACAACTACTGAACTAGGAAATTTTTACTTGAGGTTCATTTACTGTCTTGCTATGGAATATTAACAGAAGTTACCCTTATGCTAATAGAAATAATAAGGCCCCAAAGAGTTCCATGATAAAATAAAAATGGTTTACATAGGATCTTGTTACCTGGAGATAAAAAGAGGAGACACTTTTACCTAATGGTAAAAGGACCAATGCAACAAGAAGAGCTAACAATTCTATATATACACGCACCCAATACAGGAGCACCCAGATACATAAGACAAGTTCTTAATGACTTATAAAGAGACTTAGCCTCCCACACAATAATAGTGGGAGACTGTAACATCACATTGTCAATATTAGACTGATCAACGAGACAGAAAATTAACAAGGACATCCAGGACTTGAACTCAGACCCGGAACAAGTAAACTTAATAAACATTTATAGAACTCTCCACTTCAAATACATAAAACATACATTACCACCTCACACCTATTCCAAAAGTGACTACATAATTGGAAGTAAATGACTCCTCAGTAATTGCATAGCATTTCATAGGTTTAAATGAAATATTGGTTGGTTGCTTGTTTGTTATTTTCTTCCCTTATTCCTTCCTGTCTCCATTGTTAAGCACAATTATTGGCATAAAAGAGGTTTTCAATTAAAAAAAAAAAAAAAGAGGAGACACTCATGAGTAGGGAGCCTCCTTTTTCCCCTAACATAGACTCTAACAATGTAAGGAGTTGCTAAAGTCTATGGCACCTAATAAGTAGCACTCATCTAACAAGAGCTGTTTAGCATGTCAATGGCAGTTCTAAGGTTAAAACATGTCTTATGTGGAAGGCTGCTGTTTTGATTTAAAAGGGTCAAGAAAATATTTTTCTTTTCAGTTATTTACGGAGAAGTATGTTTTTGTAAGCGAATTTGCCTTCCTTTCTGAATTCTCAAATTCAGATTGTGATTTTGTGACCATATAGTTATTTGCATGAGTTTAGTGACAGTCCTTTAAAACAGAACAATTTAACAATCATTAGAGTGAACCGGCAAACAACAGAATGGGAAAAATTTTTGCAAGCTACCCATCTGATGAAGGGCTAATATCCAAAATCTACAAAGAACTAAAACAAATTTACAAGAAAAAAACAAACAACCCCGTCAAAAAGGGAGCAAAAGATATGAAGACACATTTCAAAAGAAGACATTTATGTGGCCAACAAACATATGAAAAATGCTCATCATCACTGGTCATTAGAGAAATGCAAATCAAAACCTCATTGAGATACCATCTCACACCAGTTAGAACGGCGATCATTAAAAAATCTGGAGACAACAGATGCTGGAGAGGATGTGGAGAAATAGGAACACTTGTACAGTGTTGGTGGAAGTGACCCAGCAATCCCATTCCTGGATATATACCCAAAGGATTATAAATTGATCTATTATAAAGACACATGCACATGTATGTTCATTGTGGCACTGTTTAAAATAGCAAGACTTGGAACCAACCAAATGCCCATCAATGATAGATTTGACAAAGCAAATGTGACATATATACACCATGGAATAGTATACAGCCATAGAAAAGGATGAGTTCATGTCCTTTGCAGGGACATGGATGAATCCAGAAACCATCATTCTCAGCAAACTGATACAAGGACAGAAAACCAAACACCATATGTTCTCACTCATAAGTGGGTGCTGAACAATGAGAACACATGGACACAGGGAAGGGAACATCACACACTGGAGTCTGTTGGGAGATGGGGGGCTAAGGAAGTGATACCAGCGGGTAGGGAGGCTGGGGAGGGATAGCATTAGGAGAAATGCTTAATGTAGGTGACAGGGGTATCGAGGCAGCAAACCACCGTGACATGTATGTATACCTAAGTTACAATCCTGCAGGATCTGCACATGTACCCTAGAAAATTTATTTAAAAAAAAAGAATACTTTGGGACACTGGTTATTTTACCAAGACTTTGACTAAAATAACTTATTTTTAGGTAAAGTTTCAGCAAAGCTGACTTAAAAGAAACCTACATAGCTAATTGATTCATGATATACTTTATGTGAATACTTCTATAGAGTACCAGATTACAATTTTTCTTCATATTTTTAATTGGTACCCTAATGAAATATATTCCTTTTTCTGTTCTAACAAACAAATACTCTCAATTGTGAAAATAATAATGCTCTTTATCTCTTCTTGAATTACTTTCAAGGAAACCAAAATCATGGTATTCTGAAAAGTCTAAATGAGAATCTCCCTCATTTGGCATCTCACTGGGCCCAATCTGCAAATTTCCTGCTGTTAAAACTGTACTCTCTTTCTCTTTGCCGAAGGACTATTGCAGAAAAGGTGGGTGTATGAGATTGTAAGGGCTGGTTTTGAGGCACAGAATTGCGTCAAGATCAGACACTTCAACTGAAGGACAGATACAGTGATGTCTAAACAGTTAATAAAACAAAGCACTTTGCCTTCTACACTATTATGCGTAATGATTACATCCACCTCAATCATAAAGAATTTTCTGCTTTCTATAGAATTATTTCCTGACAGAATAAAGATAACCTTGTGAAAATGCCTCTAAGTTATGAGTTACAAAGAAGATCTTTTTTTTCTTCACAACAATGTATATGTTTTGTATAGTTAGTTGCTCTAAGTCTGTAACTAAAACTTATAGTATCTCAACACATAGATGTTAAAGATAAGCTAATTTTATTAATGTGCTTTTTGTTTGTTAGTTTTCTACTTATTAATAATAATTTCAAGTGGTAATGAATGCTTGTCTACTTCTATTCCTATTTGGTCTGGAGCAAGTAATTGGCTGTAAGTCTTGTTAACTAAGTCCTTTGGCCATAGGGAGTCCCACCAAGGAATAGGATGGACCCAGGGCAAGCATTCATGCCAACCCAGCAATGCTATGAGACAAAATAAAGATTTGGTGGCCATTGATGTTGCCTCTGGCAAATCATGGCCAGAAGGGTGGGATGTAAAAAAAAAATTATAAGGTCCCCCAACCATCTGAATGGACTTCCACATTGGCCAGACCACTCTAAAATTTAACCTGAAAGACTTGTTCAGGTCATGATGGGAAGTTGGGGTTGGACATTCCTCATTATACCCCTTCAAGCATTAACATCAACACAGACTTCAAGTTTAATAAGTAACATTTACAATCTATTTTCTCTGAAATCTGCTACCTGGAGGCTACATCTGCAGGAGAAAACTTCAGTCTTTACAACATTTTGTCATAACGCAGACATCCCTTTCTATTGGTAATAACTTTTTCAGCCAATTGCCAATCAGAAAAATTTTAAGTCTTCCTGTAAACTGGAAGCCCCTGTTTCAGGTTGCTCCACTTTTCTGAACCAGGATGATGTATATCTTAAATGTATTTGACTGAAATCTCAGGTCTCCCTAAAATGTATAAAACCAACCTGTGCCCTGACCACCATGGGCACATGTTCTCAGACTCTCCTGAGGGCTATGCCATGGGCCATGGTCACTCATAGTTGGCTCAGAATAAATCTCTTCAAATATTTTGCAGAGTTTGAATCTTTGTCAACAGTTGCATAAAAGGTACTTAGTTCCACCTAGATCCTTCCCCACTATATCCATTATGAAACAAAAGCCTTAAACTACTGGGCTAAAAAGACCAAATAATTCTTTTGTTAGAATACAGTTGAAGACTCATTGTAGCTTGTGAAAAGCAATAACTACAAAACTTTTCTACTTGTGGAGGAGAAGCAGAATTATACACAGATCCTGACCCTTAGAGGTCTTCTGTAGAATTACTAAGGAGACTCAAACCGTGAGGTTCAAGGACATGAGTCTGCCTAATACTGAGTCAGAATGACAACAGTACTAATTTCATACCTTTTATGCAACAATTACTCATCCTTTCAAGGAGATTTGCAACATAAAGGAAGCTTTCTCAGAATTTTCCACTTGTTCCCTGTCCTTCGGTCAAACACTTGATGCCATTTTGGTTCACACATCAAGGCTAACAGTATTGAGTAAAAAAAGAATCCAAAACGTTGCTGCTTGGGAAGGTTTTGGGAATCTGCTGCATAGGGAAGAGAGACATTCTCTGAGGTGTAGTTGCAAAGGGAATATTTAAACTAAGGGTAGAAGAGACATTGAATAAAATCCTCTGGAAAACATATTCTTAACCCAAAACAAATAAACACTAGAGGAATTTAAAGCTTGTGATGCAGTGGCAGTAAACATAAAAATAACAAAACCAAAAACCCAGAGCTCAATTCTTAGTAGATGGACTCAAACCCAGGAAGGCTTAGTTGAAGACAAAAAGTGTCTATATCACATAAATATTGTTTACTGCAGCTTCTATTGTCCTAAATAAGATACACAGATTTTAACAAAATTTGTAAGACTTTAAAGAAAGCAAGAGAACACATTTTTGTTGGAATCAATGAAGAGATAAAGGCTCAGGTACAACATAATAATCAGAAAAAACATTATAAATAAATATTACTAAAAATTGTAGAGACAAAGAAATCATTTAACTTTTACCTCTGAAAATTTGCTGAAAATAAGCTGATGAAAGTTAGATTAATTTCATGCAAATTTATTAATGTGCAGGGAGGGTGATATGGTTAGGCTGTGTATCCCCACCCAAATCTTATCTTGAATTGTAATTCCCACAATTCCCACATGTTGAAGGAGGGACTAGCTGGAGGTAAACAAATTATAGGTGTGGGGGGTTTCCCCTATTCTGTTCTCATGATGGTGAGTTCACATGATATTTGATGGTTTTATAAGAGGCCCTTCTTTTGCTTAGCACTTCTTCTACTGCCTTGCAAAGAAGGTGCTTTGCTTCCCTTTAACTTGTGCCATTATTGTAAGTTTCCTGAGGCCTTCTCAGCCATGCTAAACTGTAAGTCAATTAAACCTCTTTCCTTTATAAATTATCTAGCCTCTGGAAGTTCTTTATAGCAGTATAAAAATGAACTAATACAGTACATTGGTACCACAGAGAGTGGGGTCCTGCTATGTACCTGAAAATGTGGAACCAACTTTCAAACTGAGTAATAGGCAGAGGTTGGAAAAGTTTGGAGGCCTCAGAAAAAGATAGAAAAATGTGGAAAAGTTTGGAACTTCCTGGCGACTTGTTGAATGGCTTTGACTAAAATGCTGATAGTGATATGAGCAATGAAGTCCATTGCTACACCGGGTGCAAACCCAGAGGCTTGGTGGCTTACACGTGGTGGGCCTGCAGGTGCACAGACGTTAAGAATTAAAGTTTGGGATCTTCCACCTAGATTTCAGAGGATGTCTAGGAAGAAATTTACTGCAGGGGTAGAGCCCACATGGAAAACCTTTGCTAGGGCAGTGCAGAAGAGAAATGTAGGGTTGGAGGCCCCACACAGAGTCCCCACTGGGGAGCTGTAAGAGGAGGTCCACCATCCTCAAAACCCCAGAATGGTAGATCCACCAAAAGCTTGCACAGTGCACCCGCAAAAGCTGCAGACACTCCACATGAGCTCAGGAAAGCAGCCAAGAGTGGGGCTGCACCCTAAAATTCCACAGGGACAGAGCGACTTAAGACCATAAAAACCCATCTCTTGCATCAGAATGACCTGGATGTGAGACATAGAGTCAACGGAGGTCATTTCAGAACTTTAATGAATATTTTCTCTCATTCTGTGGGAGAGAATATTTTCAAACTACTCATCCAACAATGAATTTATAACCAGAATATATAAGTAGTTCAAAGAACTCTATAAAAAAATCTAAAAATTCAGTTGAAAAATGAGCAAGACATTTCAATAGACATTTCTCTAAAGAAGACATACAAGTGACAAACAGGCATAAGAAAAGGTGCTCAACATCATTGATCGTCAGAGAAATGCAAATGAAAACTGCCATGAGATATCATGCCATCCCATGCTTATATCCAAAAGACAAGCAATAACAAATGCTGGTGAGGACATGGGGCAATTGGAACCTTTGTACAGTGCTGTTGAAAATGTAAATTAGTACAATCAATATGAAGAGCAGTTTGGAGCTCCCTCAAAAGAATAAAACTACAACTGCTGTATGATTCAACAACCTCATTGCTGGGTTTACATACCCCCCAAAAAGGAAATCAGTATATCGGAGAGATCTGCACTCTCACGTTTGTGGCAGCACTGGTCACAATACCTAAGATTTCAAAGCAACCTAAGTGTACAATATCAGTTTTCAATCATTGCATATTCTTAGATATAAACAGAATGTGGTTCATATAGATAGTCTATTACTATTCAGACATTAAAAAAAATTCTGTCATTTGCAATCACATGGATGGAACTAGAGATCATTATGTCAAGTGATATAAACCAGGCACAGAAATACAAACTTCACATGTGGTCACTTATTTGTGGGATCTTAAAATCAAAACAATGGACTCATGAAGATATAGAGTACAAAGATGGTTACCAGAGGCTGGGAAGGGTAGTAGGAGTTGGGTAAAAATTGGGATGGTTAACTGGTACAAAATAATAATTAGAATGAATGAATATTATTTGATAGCACAACAGGGTGACTATAGTCAGTAATAACTTACTTGCACATTTTTAAATAACATAAGTGAATTGTAACAGAAAGGATAAATACTTGAGGGGATGGATACCATACTTTCTATAATATAATTATTACCATTGCAGGCCTGTATCAAAACATCTCATGTACCCCGTAAACATATACATCTACTATGTTCCCTCAGAAATTAAAAATAACAAAAAAATAAAAACGGGTATGTTGCTATAGTATTTTTGCCTGGAGTGATCTGTTTTCATCTCTTGGGTATAATTGATTATTAGTATGCTTTACTTTCTGTTTGAAATTTCTGGTTTTCTTATTTATCGTTGGAAATTGGAGTACTGAAGTTTGCAACTATTCCACATCATTACTGCAGAGCTTTCCATTTCTCTCTTCAATTCTATCTTCATATATTTAGGAGCCCTGATATTTGGTGCATATATATATGTGTGTGTGTGTGTGTGTGTGTGTGTGTGTGTGTGTGTGTGTGTATATATTATTGTTATCTATCTTCTTGTGAATTGATACTTTATCATTATAGAATGTTTGTGGTTTTCTCTTGTAACAGGTTTCCATTTAAATTCTACTTTGACATTGATATCACCACTCCTTTGCTTTTTCTATTACTGTTTGCACAAATATCTTTTTTCAGTTTACAGTTGATAACTTGATGTTTCTATGGGGGGTGAAAAGGACCTGGAGCTTCCCAATCTATCATTTTGCCAACAGCTTAGAAAGCTCTTGTTACTTAATTCCAAAAGTTTTATAAAATTATGATAGTGTATTTTGGAGAAGGAGATATATATTTGTCAGTAGAACAGAAGAGGAAGATCAGAGTAGATCTGCTAAAATATGAACAATGGAGTTTTACAATAGTACAAGGGTATTTTATTGGGAAAAAAGTAATATTTTCAACATGTGTTGCATGTCTCTATGCAAAGACATTAATAATAAAAATATCCATACTATTCTAACATTACAAAAACTAATTCAGATATATTACAGACCTAAATATAAAATATAATGTTATAAAATTTCTAGAAATAAACATAATTGAAAATCTGATTTTGGGTTTGGCAAGTATCTCTTAGATGCAACAATAAAAGCACAATTTATAATAAAAAGTTCATGTACTGGACTTTATAAAAATTAAAAATAACTACCTTTTTTTCTTTAAGTTCTGGGATACATGTGCAGAACGTACATGTTTGTTACATAGGTAGATGTATGCCATGGTGGTTTACTGCACTGATCAACCCATCACCTAGGTTTTAAACTCCACATGAATTAGCTATTTGTCCTGATGAGCTCCTCCCCTCACCATTCCCACCCCCTGACAGGCCCTGGTATGTGTTGTTTCCTTCCCTGCTTCCATATGTTCTTATTGTTCCACTCCTACTTATAAGTGAGAACATGTGGTGTTTGGTTTTCTGTTCCTGTGTTAGTTTGTTCAGGATAATGGCTTCCAGCTTCATCCATGTTCCTGCAGAAGATATGATCTCATTGATTTTTATAGCTGCATAGTATTCCATGGTGTATATGTACCACATTTGCTTTATATAGCCTATCATCAATGGGCATTCGAGTTTGTTCCATGTCTTTGCTATTGTGAGTAGTGCTGCCAAAAACATACATGTGTATGTATTGGTTCTCGAGCCTTGAGGAATTGCCACACTGTCTTCCACAGTGATTGAACTAATTAACATTTCCACCCACAGCATAAAAGTGTTCCTGTTGTTCCACAGCCTCAACGGTATCTGTAGTTTCTTGACTTTTTAATAATCACCTTTCTGACTGATAGGAGATGGTATCTCACTGTGGTTTTGATTTCCATTTCTCTAACAATCAGTGATATTGAGCTGTTTTTCATATGATGGTTGGCTGCAAAATGCCTTCTTTTTAGAAGTTTTTGTTAGTATCCTTTGCCCACATTTTCATGGGTTATTTTTCTCTTGTAAATTTGTTTAAGTTCCTTGTAAATTCTGAATGTTAGACCTTTGTCAGCTGGCCATATTGCAAAAATTTTCTCCTATTCTATGGGTGCCTGTTCACTCTGATGAAACTATCTGATGATAGTTTCTTTTGCTGTGCAGAAGGTCTTTAGTATAACTAGGTCCCATTTGTCAACTTTAGCTTTTGTTGTAATTGCTTTTGGCAATGTCATCATAAAATGTTTGCCCATGCCTATGTCATGAACAGTATTGCCTAGGTTTCCTTCTAGGGTTTTTTTTTTTTTTTTTTTTATCATTTTGGGTTTTACATTTAATTCTTTAGTTCATATTGGGTTAATTTTTGTATAAGGTGTAAGAAAGGGGTCCAGTTTTAATTTTCTACATATGGCTAGACTGTTTTCATAGCACCATTTATTAAACAGGGAATCCTTTTCCCATTGCTTGTTTTTGCTGGGTTTGTTGAAGATCAGATGGCTGGAGATGTGTGGTTTTACTTCTGAGGTCTCTAGTTTGTTCCTTTGGTCTATATGTCTGTTTTGGTAGCAGTACCATGCTGTTTTGGTTACTATAGCCTTGTAGTATTGTTTGCAGTCATGTAACATGATGCCTCCATCTTTATTCTTTTTGCTTAGGATTGTCTTGGCTATATAGGTCCTTTTTTTGGTTTCATATGAATTTTAAAGAAGTTTTTTTTTTTCTAATTCTGTGAAGAATGTCAATGGTAGTTTGATGGGAATAGCATTGAATCTATGAATTACTTTGGGTATCATGGCCATTTTTGCTATATTGATTCTTCCTATCCATAAGGAGGGAATGTTTTTCCATTTGTTTCGGTCCTCTCTGGTTTTTGTGAGCAGTGGTTTGTAGTTCTTGAAGAGACCCTTCACATCCCTTGTTAGCTGTATTCCGAGGTATTTTATTCTCCCTGTAGCAATTGCAAATGGGAGTTCATTCATGATTTGGCTTTTTGCTTGTCTATTGTTTGTATAAAGGAATGCTTGTGATTTTTGCACATTGATTTTGTATCCTGAGACTTTACTGAAATTGCTTATCCGCTAAGGAGTTTTGGGGCTGAGACTATGGGGTTTTCTAAATATACAATCATATCATCTGCAAACAGAGACAATTTGACTTCCTCTCTTCCTATTTGAGTACCCTTTATTTCTGTCTCTTGCCTGATTGCCCCGGCCAGAACTTCCAATACTATGTTGAATGGGAGTGGTGAGAGAGTGCATCCTTGCCTTGTGCTGGTTTTCAAAGGGAATGCTTCGAGCTTTTGCCCATTCAGTATGGTATTGGCTGTGGGTTTGTCATAACTGGATCTTATTATTTTGAGATACATTTCATTAATACCTAGTTTATTGAGTGTTTTTAGCATGAAGGGGTGTTGAATTTTATCGAAGGCCTTTTCTGCATCTATTGAGATAATCATGTGGTTGTCATTGATTCTGTTTATGTGATGGATTATGTTTATTGATTTGTGCATATTGAACCAGCCTTGCATCCCAGGGATGAAGCCAACTTTATTGAGGTGGATAAACTTTTTGATGTGCTGCTGGATTCAGTTTGCCAGTATTTCATTGAAGATTTTTGCATTCATGTTCATCAGGAATATTGCCCTGAAGTTTTTTTGTTGTTATTGTGTCTCTGCCAAGTTTTGGTATGAGGATGATGCTGGCCACATAAAATGAGTTAGGGAAGAGTCCCTCCTTTTCGATTGTTTGGAATATTTTCAGAAGGAATGATAGCAGCTCCTCTTTGTACCTCTGCTAGAATTCAGCTGTGAATCCATCTGGTCCTGGGCTTTTTTTAATTTGTAGAATATTAATTACTCCCTCAATTTCAGAACCAGTTATTGCTCTATTCAGGGATTTGAATTCTTCCTGGTTTAGTCTTGGGAGGTTGTATGTGTCTGAGAATTTATCCATTTCTTCTAGATTTTCTAGTTTATTTGCAATTTGCATAGTGGTGTTTATACTATTCTCTGGTGGTAGTGAGTGACCTGGCCTTACTCTCTGGCTGCCCTTAACATTGTTTTCTTCATTTCGACCTTGGAGAATCTGATAATTATCTGTCTTTGGATTGATCTTTACATGAAGATTTTGGTGGAATTATCTGTATTTCCTGAATTTGAATGTTGGCCTGTCTTACTACATTCGGGAAATTCTCCTAAATAATATCCCGAAGTGTGTTTACCAACTTGGTTTCATTCTTTTCATCTCTTTCAGTTACTGATCTTTTTACATAGTCCCATATATCTTGGAGGTTTTGTTTGTTCCTTTTTATTTGTTTATTTATTTGCCTGCCTTATTTCAGAAAGATAGTCTTCCATTTCTGATATTCTTTTTTGAATATCAGATTGATTGATTCAGCTCTTAATACTTGTATATGCTTCACAAAGTTGTGCTGTGTTTTTCAGCTCCATCAGGTCATTATGTTTCTCCTTAAACTGGTTATTCTAGTTAGCAGCTTCTGTAACTTTTTATCAAGTTTCTTAGTGGTCTTGTTAGCTGTCTTTTGGAATGAAAAATAAACAAAAAATAATAGGAACAAATAATAAGGTTATACCACAAGTATCCTTTCTCACAATGATAATTTAAAAACAGATTCAAGTTCTGTCTTACAATGTGTGTGTGTGTGTGTGTGTGTGTGTATAGTTTAGTTGAGTCACAAGTTACTATTAAACTTGTAAGTTAAGCAATAATACAAAATGTAGTTACCAATTTATGTTTCCCATTCAATGTAGCAAGCATGTTGTATTTTATATTTTATTATTGAAGTGATCCTCACAACAGTGCTATGAAGGAGGCACTTTCAATATGTCTACTTTACAAACAAAACAACTGAGTCACACAGCAATTATATGCTTTATTCAAGGTTACATTTTTAGCATGGGACAGAGCTATTATTTGAACCCAAAATGTCTGACATGAGAGTTTACTTAACCCCTAAATTCTGAAGAAAATTTCTGGAATAAAGAAAGCACCCAAGGTGGAAATCAATACATATTAAAACACATATGATTTGTTTGTGAGAATATGATGGGCAATTTGTCATATTTTTGAAGGTTAAAAAGCATGCATAAAAAAAGAATCAATTCATAATTTCAAATAACATACTGTAAAACTCAGTTAAAAACTAATTAAAATACCTATTATCAAGCATAAAGTACAATAATACTAAGAAATATCCCATAATGATGGGCCGTATGCTAAGATATTATAAAAAGTTATAACATTGGGCTCGGTGTGGTGGCTCACACCTGTAATACCAGCCCTTTGGGAGGCCAACGTGGGCAGGTCACTTGAGGTCAGGAATTCGAGACCAGCCTGGTCAACATGGTGAAATCCTGTCTCTACTAAAAATACAAAAAAGCCAGGCATGGTGGCACATGCCTGTAATCTCAGCTACTCAGGAGGCTCAGGTAGGAGAATAACTTGAACCCAGGAAGCAGAGGTTTCAGGGAGCAGAGCTCACACCACAGGACTCCAGTCTGGGTGACAGAGTGAAACTCCATCTTAAAAAACAAAATTCTGTGCATGGTGGCTCACGCCTGTAATCCCAGCACTTTGGGAGGTCGAGGCAGTGGATCACCTGAAGTCAAGAGTTTGAGACCAACCTGGCCAACATGGTAAAACCCCATCTCCACTAAAAATACAACGATTAACCGGTGTGAGGCCATGCATCTGTAATCCTAGTTTCTTAGGAGGCGAGGCAGGAGAATTCCTTGAACCCAGGAGTCAGAGGCTGCAGTGAGCCGACATCACACCACTACTCTCCATCCTGGGCAACAGAGTGAGACTTTGTCTCACAAAAAGTTATAATACCTATTATCTTCAACACTTAAAATATATCTTTTGTGATACCTCTAATAGCTCAAGCATCACATAAAATAATGTAGAGGGTCAAAGCATTGTCATGTTCAGTTATTTCAGTAGCCAGTCATATATGACAGTAGGAATCTATTCTTTGAATAAATACATTGAAACAGTAGTATAGAATCCACTCACATGATATCAAACATATAACTGAAAACTACAACTCACATGATATCAAACATATAACTGAAAATTACAACTGAAATTGATGGTTTAAACCATCAATTGCTGCCTTCCAATGAATTTTGTATACTTGTTATTTGTGCTTCATAACTTGAATTGACTAATTGGTTCATAGATTACTCACTAATAACTCACCACCTCCAAAACACCAACATCCCATTGAGGACTTCTGTACTTGATCACACAAACAGAAAGAGAAAGCACAAAAAGATTTGATTCTATCCACCATGGTAAGAGCAGTTTTCATTATTCATTTCACGCTATAGTCTGAACGTTGCCTCCAAAATCCATGTTGAAATTTAATTGCCATTGTGATTATATTAAGAGGTGAGAATATTAAGAATGAGTTACTGCTGTATGCCATGGGAATTAGTTAATTATTCTGGGATTGGATTCCTGATCAAAAGGATGAATTATACCCTCTTTCTCTCTGTCTAATGTACTTGCTTACCCTTTTGTCTTCTGCCATGGGCTGCTGCATCACAAAGGCCTTCACTAGATGCCAGCATTTAGACTTCTCAGCCTTCAAAACTCTGAGACACATAAACTTCAATTTGTGAAATTAATTATCAAGTCTCTTGTACTCTGTTATGGCAACACCACATGAACTAGAATGTTTAACTTAGTTATTAACTCTTTGCTATAATTTTATTTGAACCTTTTTTGTATCAAGTGAGTAAAAACAGCATGATATGTACTCAAAAAGTAGAAAGTAAATGAATATTTTAAAATAAATTATGCATGCAATCTCAAGCTGCTTTATCTGAATTACTGAAATTATTATTTTTCTCTCACAGCAAGTTTTCATTAAAAATGTTTAAAACATTCAGAGGCACAAATATATTACACAAATTTACCTTCTGATATGTTTTGGATCTCTGTTCCTGTCAAAATGTCATGTTGAATTGTAATGTAGGAGGTAGGGCCTGGTGGGAGGTGATTGGGTCATCGGGGTGGTTTCTCATGGTTTAACACCATCCCCCTTGGAGCTTTGAGTTCTCACAAAATATGGTTGTTTAAAACTATGTAGTACTTCCCCCCTCCTCTTGGTCCTACTCCTGCATTGTAAGATGCCTGCTCCCACTTTGCCTTCTGCCATGAGTAAAAGTTCCCTGAGGCCTCCCTAGAAGCAGATGCTGCCATGGTTCCTGTACAGCCTATGGAACCCTGAACCAAATAAATCTCTTTCCTTATAAATGACCCAGTCTCAAGTATTTATAGCAGTGCAAGAATGGAGTAATATACCTTCCTTACGCTAAAGAAATGCTTCACTGTACAAAGGGTTACACACACACAAACACCCACATAAACACACATGCACACAAATGTATGCAGGAAAAGAGACTAACTGGAGTCAATTCTTAAAAGTTTCTAGGGATTCTGATACCAAACATAAATTTTACTAACAAAGAAGAAGGAAAATAAAAGGAAACATATAGTGTCTTGATTTATTCTAGCCCAACTATCTATATATGCCAGGTATAAATCTCTTTATTTGAAAATATAGATATTACTTTTAATGCTATTTGAAAAAATAAATTAAAATAAATAAATTTTTATATTACACCAAATTATATGATATGAAAATTAGGGTATATTACTTTTCCCTTGTAACTTCGGTTTTCACACAGGCAAAAGATTGACAGGCCAGCCATGCTACTAGTTTCATAAATTTAGGTAAATGAATTAACTGTCCTGTATTATAGTAAAAATAGAGGAAAAATAAAGTGTTTCGTGAATAGAATAATCTTTTACAAACAGCTCATTTGATAGTTCTGTTAGAATATTATCCCCACTCTTTAATAGACAATTTTTTTTACCCATTGTAGGAATCAGGGCAATTTGAAATTAAGTGGTACTAAAATCTTTTCATTACTCTACAGAAGTGTTTCTCAAAGTAAGAGCCTGTATGCACATTCATCAGAGTATGCTCTAAGCATTTCTTATATCACTTAGGATGCAGAAAGTCACAAAATCTTATTGTTGTCCATCTAAAATCAATAATAAACCAGGTAAGTTACAAAGGCATAATTTATTTCTTTTTTAAAAAAATTTTTCAATCTGAGGACAAAAAGAAATTTAAATCAACTAAAATGCAGAAGATGAGAAGCCCTTTATAAAAGAGAAGAAGTTTATGTTTACTTTTTTTCTTCGTAAGTGTTGTGAGGAGAGGAATCTACTATAGATAAATATTAATAGAAACCACTCAAATAGTGAACAGACCTTTGATAGGATGTATAAGCTGGTTTGTTCAACTGGTATCTCCAAACACATCAGCAATTAAAAAAGTATGTGAAGTTCTTTCAACACTTTCCCATGGGCTCTCAAAGAATCTTAAGGGTTAATATGCTAAAAGTTGTCGACAGAAGAAAAGAACTGAGAGATAGAGTCCCCAGAGACATAACCACCCTACTTCACTCCATAAACAAAAATTAATTCAAGACAAATTACAGAACAAAGCATTAAATCTAGATCCATAAAACTTCCAGGAGAAAACAGAAAGAAATCTGCACATTGGGTTATTCAAAGACTTTCTAGTCAGGTCACAAGTACTAAATGTAAGGACAAAAAATTATAAATGAGACAATCAAACTTTTATGCTAATCAAAAGACAGCATCACAAGGATCAATATGTAAGCCTCTATCTGTGAAAAGTATTTGCAATATATACATCTGACGTAATATCCTTAACCAAGCTCATGTCTACTTGAAGACAAGTATAAAAATGTACATAACACTTTTATTTATAATAGCTAAAAATTGGAAATAATACAAATACTCATCAATACATGAATAAATTAAACTTTATGGTGCATTTATACAATGAAATATTACTCAACAATAAACACAAATTCTCATATGCAAAAACTAGAGAATCTAAAACCATTAAATTGAATAAAAGAAGCCAAATACAAATAAGTACACACTGTACAAGTCCATTTATATGAATAGAAAAAACTACATTATGTTAATAGTTTCCCTAGATGAGGAAACTTTTAGGCATGTTGTAAATGTTCTATGTCTGGTTTCGGTTGGTAGTTAGATATGTGCATATAATTGTCAAAGCCCATCAAACAGCACTCAAGATTTTTCATTTGCTTGTATGTTAATTTTATCTCAATAAAAATGCTACAAGAATTTTAACTATATTTTCTAGTTACAGTGCTGATTTATAGATTCTACAACAGATCTATTGAAACTGGAATTTCAGGTTTGAAGCCCTAGAATGTGCAATATTAACTGGCATACTAGGCAACACTAAAACCCATTAAAATCTTAGAAAAATCCTTCTCTATAATATTCAACTTTATGTATTTTTACTACT
Organism: Aotus nancymaae; assembly: GCF_030222135.1. Lineage (NCBI taxonomy): Eukaryota > Metazoa > Chordata > Mammalia > Primates > Aotidae > Aotus > Aotus nancymaae. Next base: position 55,729,315 of record NW_026988415.1, on the reverse strand, counting down.
CTATTTGCAAATTTTATTACTTCACTGTGGACACATAACTGATTTGTAAACCTTTAAATAATAGTGTATACTTAAAGAGTCTGTTTATCTCTTACTGGTCCTAACAGTTCTCTTGTCCTCTGGATTTAAACGATTTTATTTTGATATACCCTGGTGAGATGTGCTTCATGCTTTTTGTGGTAGTTAAGATTCATTGAGCTGTGGGTTTGTAATTTTCAAGTTTGGAAATTTTCTAGCCATTACATCTCTAAATATATTTCTGTTTGTTCCATCTCATCTATTCCAGTGACTTGAGCTACACATATAATAGGCAATTTGAAGTTGTCTTGCTGTTCATTGGCACTCTGCTATTTTATTAATCTTTCATTTTTCTGTGATTTATTTTGCACAGCTTTCTTATTGCTTTCTTCAAGGGTACTAATTCTCTTTTGTGGAAATTCTAGTCTGCCAATTAACCCATCCAGTGAATTTCATCTCAGGCATTCTTATCTTCATCTCTGGAAGTTAGATCTGAATCATTTTTTAAAACTCCCAATTCTCTACCTAATATGTTTTAATGTTTTGTCTAGCGTCTTAAACATAACAAATACTGTTATAATAATTATTGTTATGTCATATTTATTAATCAATTTACTTCTGTATCTGTTTTGACTAATTGATTTTCCCTCAGTATTAGTTTATATGTTTCTGTTATTTTGTTTGCTTGGTAAATTTGAATTGGTTATCTCATTGTGAATTTTCAATTGTGAATGCTAAATATTTTGTTAACCTATGTATTTTTTGAATATTGGTTATTGGTCATCATTTAGGTAGTTAGAAATAGTTTGATATTTTTAGCATTGTTATTAAGCTTTGTTAGAAGATACTGAAACATAGTTTATTCTAGGACTACATTTTTCAACTACTTACACAAAATGCTACTTAGTACCTTACTGGTGCCTTTTGAATTATAGAGTTCACTGCTTTGATTGTTGGAAACAGGCACTCTTCTTAGCTCGGTGTGAGTTCTTGCTATTGTTCCTTCTAACTCCTTTGGATGAGTCTTTCCTGAAACTGGTAATTTCCTCACATACTTGTGGCGATCAGTACTCAATTGAATATTAGAGATTTCTGAAGTTGTTTGCATAAATACTCTGCAATATAAATGCTAGCTGCTTTTTCATCCCTAGAGTGTCATCTCCTTCTGAATACAAGGCAACTACAGGGCTTATCCTGAATTAATTTTCCCAGTCATACAGCCCAGAAATGTTCTACTTCTTGAACTACAGTGATTCAATATTTGACTTTTTGATATTTATCTATTATTCCCTGACGGTCTTTTCCTTTTTCGTTTTTGTTTTCTCTCTGTCTTCCAGATTGATTAATCACTAATGATTTATCTTCAAATTCATTCACTCTATCAGCTCTATTCTGCTACTGAGCAGAAATTTGAGGAAATATTTTCAGTTCTAAATTTTTAATTTTTTATAGCATATATACGTGTGTGTGGGTATATGTGTATAAACATATACATATATACATTTGTAAGACTCAGCTTTCATCCCTTTCAAGTGTGTTTACTTTTTACCTATGGAGAATGGTTATAAATTAGCTGATTTAAAGTATTTTTCTGATAATCCTATTATTTATTTATAATAACGAATAGTAAGGTTATACTTCAAGTATCCTTTCTCAGAATGATAATTTAACAACAGATTCAATTTCTGTCTTACAATGTATGGTTACACACACACACGTATTGTGTGTTTGTAAATTTTATTTATAAACATAAAAAAGTTTTAAAAAAATTTTAAATTCCATTATTTAAAAATCTCTTTCTTTAAAGAAAAAATGCACATTCCTTGTTACTCCATGCATTTTTCTTTTGGCTCTTTCTAAAAGGGCATAGGATCTAATATAATGCAGAATTTAAGCCAAATATATCTGAAAGAAATGGGTATGGAGAGGGGGTATTTTTTTTTAATTTCAACTTTTAGATTCAAGGGGAATATGTGCAGGTCAGTTACATGGATATATCGCATGATGTTGAGGTTAGGGGTGTGAATTATCCTGTCACCCAGGTAGTGCACATAGTACCCAATAGATAGTTTTTGCCCCTTTGCCCTTCTCTCTTCCTTCCCACTCTAGTATTCATAAGTGTCTATTGTCTCTGTCTCTTTGCCTGTCTATACCCAAAGTTTAGCTCCCACTTTTAAGTGAGAACATGCGATATTTGATTTTCAGTTTCTGTACGATTTGCTTAGGATAATGGCCTCCAGCTGCATCCATGTTTCTGCAAAGAACATGATTTCATTCTTTTTTATGGCCCCGTGGTATTCCATGGTGATTACGTACCACATTTTCTTTATCCAGTCCACCATTGATAGGCACCTAAGTTGATTCCATGTCTTTGTTATTGTGAATAGTGCTGCAGTGAACATGTAAGTACATGTTTCTTTTAGGTAGAATAATTTATTTACCTTTGGGTATATATCCATTAATGGAATTACTGGGTTGAATGGTAGTTCTATTTTAATTTTTTAAGAAATCTCCAAACTGCTTTCCACAGTAACTAAACTAGTTTACATACCCACAGTGTGTAAGGGTTTCCTTTTCTCCACAGCATCTCCAACGTCTGCAGTTTTGGATTTCTTTTATTATTATTATTATTATTATTATACTTTTAGTTCTGGGATACATGTGCAGAATGTGCAGGTTTGTTACATAGGTATACACATGCCATGGTGGTTTGCTGCACCCAACCACCCATCATCTATGTTAGATATTTCTCCTAATGCTATCCCTCCCCTAGGTCTTCGCCCCTCGACAAGCCGCAGTGTGTAATGTCCCTCTCCCTGTATCCATGTGTTCTCGTTGTTCAACTACCACTTATGAATGAGAACATGTGGTGTTTGGTTTTCTGTTCCTGTGTTTGCTGAGAATGATGGTTTCCAACTTCATCCATATCCCTGCAAAGGACATGAACTCATCCCTTTTATGGCCACATAGTATTCCACAATGCATATGTGCCACATTTTCATTATCCAGTCTATCACTGATGGACATTTGAGTTGGTTCCAAGTCTTTGCTATTGTGAACAGTGCTGCAATAAACATATGTGTGCATGTGTCTTTATAGTAGAATGATTTATAATGCTTTGGGTATATACCCAGTGATGGGATTGCTGGGTCAAATGGTATTTCTAGTTCTAGATCCTTGAGGAATTGCCACACTGTCTTCCACAATGGCTGAACTAATTTACACTTCCAACAACAGTGTAAAAGTGTTCCTATTTCTCCACATACTCTCCAGCATCTGTTGTTTCCTGACTTTTTAATGACTGCCATTCTAACTGATGTGAGATGGTATCTCATTGTGGTTTTGATTTGCATTTCCCTAATGACCAGTGATGATGAGCTTTTTCTCATATTTTTGTTGTTTGCATAAATGTCTTCTTTTGCGAAGTGTTTGTTCAGTTCATATCCACTGCTCATTTTTTGATGGAGTTGTTTTTTCTCATAAATTTGTTTAAGTTCCTTGTAGATTCTGAATATTAGCCCTTTGTCAGATGGATAGATTGCAAAAATTTTCTCCCATTCTGTAGGTTGCCTATTCACTCTGATGATAGTTTCTTTTGTTTGTTAAGGATTCCCTATTTAATAAATGGTGTTGGGAAAACTGGCTAGCCATATTCAGGAAACTCAAACTGGACCCCTTTCTTACACCTTATATAAAAACTAACTCAAGGAGGACTAAAGACTTAAATGGAAGTCCTAAAATCATAACAACCCCAGAAGAAAACCTAGGCAATACCATTCAGGACATAGGCATGGGCACAAGCTTCATGACTAAAGCACCAAAAGCAATGACAACAAAAACCAATACTGATGAATGGGATCTAATTAGACTAAGGAGCTTCTGCACAGCAAAAGAAACTATCATAAGAGTGAACAGGCAACCCACAGAACAGGAGAAAGTTTTTTGACTTTTTAATAATAGCAATTTTAAGCAACATAAGATGGCATCTCATTGTGGTGTAAATTTGCATTTTTCTGGTGATTAGTGATGTTGAATATTTTTATGTTTTTTGGCCACTTGTATGTTATTTGAGTACCTTGTAGATATCATTCTTTGAGAGTATTTTCCTATGAAAATGTGTCACATTTCTTTCTATGTGAAATTAATTTTAGATTATACCCTGGACATTTAAATATCATGATGTGTAGATTCTGGGTCCTGTTGTACTCCTCTGGAGGGAGAAAGTTGCTTTAATTTTTAGCATGCAAATCAAACATTTAGGCTCACAGTACAAATTATGTCTCATCTTCCTAGGGTATTGGTACCAATCTCAGTTTAATTTTTGAAGTCTCTGCTATGCTGAATTTTGTCTTTCCTGTGCATGTGCAACTCAAGGGTGACCTCTAGACTTATTGAATTAGTGGTTTCCATTTTTCAGATTTTTACTTTCTACATTTCCCCCCACATTCGTCAGTTTATATGGAACCATTTTCCAAGTTCTTCAGGACAGAAAGGTGAGAATTCTATTAGAGATTTGGCCACTTACATTTTTTCTCTCTTTTATGGTTCTGTAATTGGGTCACCCCTGGGGTAAAGGTGAAAGAGAAAAGAACAAAATGATAATATCGTCCCCCATGCAGGACACATCTTTAAGATTTGACTCTGATCTAAAGCATTCCTACCTTTATGTATTTTAAGAGTCCTCATATAGGTTCTTTTTGTATTTTGTTAAGAATCTTTAGTTATACTCAGCAGAAGAAATCTGCTGTGGTAGGCTTATACTGCCATAGTGATACTGAAACCCAAAGCTACGCCATTTTAACACTTCAGCCCCTTTTCTTAAACACTACTTTGACACAGTAATAAAACTTCAGAAACCAACTCCAGAAAAAACTCTATACAAGTCCACATTTTTTCATATGTTGACAAATGTACTTCAAAACTTAGTACTACATTTTTTTTTATCAGTTAGCCTCTATTACTTTTCTTTAGCTCTACCATGAAATAATTTTATGAAAGATAGGGACTAGATTTACACGTTAATAACATTATTCAAGTACGTAACTGCAAATGAATAATTCTCAAATTTTCATAAGTTTTATAAATTCTTTATATCCTGGGTGTTGGCTACTAGCTAACTTTCTTTTTTGTTGTATTTGAGCAGAGATCACTGTTAACATATTCAGGGTTTTAAAAAGAAGCTATTTTTCTGTATTGAAGATTCAATTAAGATTCTTCAAAATAACAGACAGACAATATTTTGATTGATTCTAATAGACTAAGTTACCAACGATGACAAAATATCACTGTATAGTTTTCTAAAAAGATATGCCATTATTTTTTCCAGTTAATTCAACTTCTTTTCTTCCTCATTTAACTATGATCATAGTTTTGACAAATGGTGTCCACAAATACTATTTTATTACTTTTGGCATTGAATAAGGTATTCATATAGTAACTCATAGAAAAATGTCTATAGTCAATTGTGTCTAAATATGATATAATGTAAAAGGTTCTTTCCTTATCTAAAAATCATCATTTTATTTTTGAGAGAATATTGAGATAACCTTTCTTAAGATATGTATACACATTTGCTATCCATTAACTTTTTAAAAGTTTTGTTAAGTACTGTTCATATTTATGTATTTCAAATTTTAAATATATTTGTAATCTACTTGTAAATGACTTTTATAGCACAACTATTTTAATGGATTATTTTTATAGCTAACACTTCTGAAGATCCAAATAAGATGTTGGATGAATAGTTTATACTCTATTAACTAGCGATTGCTTCCCTGTTATTCATCAGTCTATGCATTGAATAAATATTTGTTGGCCACCAATATATGTAAGCACTTGTATATTTTGTTAAGACACAGAGAATTATCAGTTTTGGCAGTAACTGGAATGACTTATATAAGCAATTCAAAGTTTAACTTCTTTACAATAAATTACTTTATCTTCCAGGACAATCCTACCATCAGCAGCCTAAATTTGTATATTTAATATGTGACTTATGTTTTGATGACCTAACATACAATAAACAGGGGTCTGCAAGTTTATTCAGAATAATAATTTTGTAAATAATAAACATAAAAATAAACTCCATTAATTAAATATTTTAATTTTTATATTGATTGCATTATTTTAAGGTTAAAGTAAAGAGAGAGTGAATAAGAGGACATAAATTTTTGTTGAGACCATTTACTGTGCAAGTTACTGGGCTATGCTATTTACAAATGATTAAATCTTACAAAACATCCTCAGAACAGAATTTAACAGAATTTTCAGGATTTTAAAAAACGCCCTCAGAATAGAAGTTATTTACCAGTTTTAGAGGCAGGAAATTGTCAGGAGACTATGCTCCATGGGTATGTCATGGTACTGCTGATACAGTTTGGATCTGTGTCCCCACTCAAATCTCATCTCAAATTGAAATCCCCACTTGTTGAGGGAGGAACCTGGTGGGAGGTGATTGAATCATCAGGGCAGTTTCCCCCATGCTGTTCTTGTCATAGTGAGTTCTCATGCGATCTGATCATCTAAAAGTGTTTGGCAGTTCCCCCTCTTGCTCTCTCTCTCTCACTCTTTCTCCTGCTGCCATGTAAGGCATGCCTTGTTCCTCCTTTGCTTTCTGCTGTGATTATGAGCTTCCTGAGGCCTCCACAGCTATGTGAAACTGTGAGTCAATTAAGCTTCTTTCCTTTATAAACTACTCAGTCTCAGATAGTTCTTTATAGCAGTGTGAAATCAGACTAATACACAAAGTTGGTACTGAGGGAAATCGGGCATTGATATAACAATTTGGATGGCTCAGAAGAAAACAGGAAGATTTGGGAAAGTTTGGAACTTCCTAGAGTCTGGTTGAATGGTTTTGACCAACATAAGATAGTGACATGGACGATTAAGTCCAGGCTGAGATGGTCTCATGTGGAGATGAGGAATTTATTGGAAACTGGAGAAAAGGTCACTAATGCTATGCTTTAGCAAAGAGACTGGTGGCATTTGTGGAACTTTTAATTTAAGAGATGATTTAGGGTATCTGGAAAAGAAACTTCTAAGTAGCAAGGCATTCAGGATGTGATCTGACTTTTTATAAAAGCGTACTGTCATATGCATTCCCAATGAGGCAGTCTGAAATTGGAACTTCTGTTTAAAAGGGAAGCAGAACATAAAAGTTCGGAAAATTTGCAGCCTGTCCATGTGGTAGAAAAGGAAAGTCCATTTTCTGGGAAGAAATTCATGCCACCATGATGCAGAAATTAGCAAAAGTAAAGAGAAGTAGAATGTTAATAGCCAAGACAGTGGGAAAGATGTCTCCAGGGCATTTTAGAGGTCTTCATAGCAGCCCCTCCCATCACAGGCTCAGAAACCTACGAGAGGAAAACGGTTTATTGGGCTGCATTCAGGGCCTTGCTGCTCTGTATAGTCTTGGGAAATGGTGCCCTGCATCCCAACAGCTTCAACTTCAGCTGTGGCTAAAAGGGGCCAAGGTACAACTTGGGCCATTAAATCTATGGGTGCACAGAAGGCAAGAATTGAGTTTTGGGAACCTCCACCTAGATTTCAGAGAATGTATGGAAAGGCATGGATGTACAGGTAGAAGTCTGCTACAGGGGCAGAGCCCTCATGGAGAACCTCTATTAGGGCAATAAAGAGGGGAAATGTGAAGTAGGAGCCCCCAAACAGAGTTCCAACTGGGTACTGCCTAGTAGAGCTGTGAAAAGAAGGCCACCATCCTCCAGACCCCAGAATGGTAAATCTACCAATAGCTTGCACCATGCACCTTGAAAAGTCACAGGTACTCAACATCAGCCTGTGCAAGGAGCCACAGGGGCTGTACCCTTGAGAGCCACAGAGGTGGAGTTGTCCACAGCTATGGGAACACACCCCTTGCATCCTTGTGCCTTCGATGGAAAACATGAAGTCAAAGAGATTATTTTGGAGCTTTAAGATTTAATGACTGTCCTGCAGGATTTCAGACTTGCATGGAGCCTGTAGCACCTTTGTTTTAACCAATTTCTCCCTTTTGGAATTGGAGCATTAACACAAAGCCTGTACCCCGCCCCCCACTTGTATCTTAGAAGCAACTGATTGTTTTTATTTTATAGATTCATAGGCAGAAGAAACTTGTCTTGCTTCAGGTGAGACTTTGGACTTGGACTTCTGAGTTAATGTTGGAATGAGTTAAGACTTTGAAGTATTGTTGGGAAGACATAATTGTGTTTTGAAATGTGAGAAGGATGTGTCATTTGGAAGGGGCTGTGGTGGAATGATATGGTTTGTTTCTGTATCCTCACTAAAATCTCATCTCAAATTATAATTTCCATGTGTTGAGGAAGGGACCATGTGTAGTGATTGGATTATGGGTGAGGTTTCCCTCATGCTGTTCTTGTGACAGTGAATGAGTTCTCACAAGATCTGATGGTTTTAAAGTATTTGGCAGTCCCCCTCACCTCATTTTCTCTCTCTCCTGCCGCAATGTAAAATATGCCTTGCCTCCCCTTCACCTTCTGCCATGATTGTGAGTTTCATGAGGCCTCTTCAGCCATGCAGAACTGTGAGTCAATTAAACCTCTTTTCTTTATAAACTACCCAGTCTCAGGTAGTTATTTATAGCAGTGTGAAAGCAGACTAATAGAACTGCACATCCTTTGAGAAAGGCACCATCTGTCCTTTGCTCCAAAATATTTTGTCAGGGATTTTTGTATAGAAAAAAACTTTTAAATGTAGATATAATACATTCCTACAGAAAAAAAGTCAAGAAATTATCTTTGTCCAGTTTAATTAAAAAATATGTTTTCCTCTATTTCAAAGTCAGGCATGTTTACTTGCTGTCATAAAAGATTTGGGGAGCTCAGTGTGTCTCAGCTGTAATTCCAAACCATTTCATGTATAGCATCCATTTGATCCATATCACATTAAACCAACGGACCTTGCAGGCAAAGGAAACTGACACTCATATTTATGCTGCTTGCTGTGCTATGAATAATAAGGTCCTTTGTATCTGAGCCTGGAGTTTTGTGACGTCTGTCAACCACTATGAAACTGTGGTAGGCTAAACTATTAGCTTGCAGGAAGAGTAAAATATCTGACCCTCTACAATTCTTGACAAAACTGTGGAGATTTGGATTATAAGTAACTTGTCATGTCTGAATACGGGGTACACATTCTGTATAAGTACAAAATACTGCAATGTGTTATAAATTACATAAATATTTTTCTTGATATAATGTGTTACAGTTATTTAAGTAACAAGATGAGGAATACAGTTAATCCAATTATTTACATTCTGAAACTTTAGTGAAATAACTTGTGGACAGCAGGTTTTTAATATATGCTTTTCAAATATAATTGGATATTATTAGTGTGTAAAACAACTGTGACATTTTTCAGTGCAGTAAAAAGAATTAGGCCATAACAAGGGAGGGCTTTTGCAAAATCTAAGAAACCAATGTTTATTTTTGCCATTGAGCAAAGTCTGCAAACTTTGAAGGATATTTAGAATAGAATTTTTCAGTTTTTTGTGCAATCCTAACTGCAAGAGAGACAAGAGGCAAGAGTGAAAATGTGGATGAAAATTTTTCTAGCAATATTATTCCAGTGCTTCAGTGGAGCCCTGTGATCTCCTAGTTTAATTTTTCCAACAGTCAGATGACAACCATAAATACAAAGTAAGTACATAGACAGAGTCATTTACATATGTGGAAATATTGACATCAGCATCAATATCCCAGGTATTTTGTTAATAAGGTAATTGATTCTTTGGGCTGCTAAGAAAGAAAATAAAATATTTTCAACCATATTATAATTGGAACAAAATCTCAGCTTTACTTTATTTTTAAATTTTAACTTTCTAACTCTTCTGAAAAGCAAAAATCTTGCAGCCACTATTTGATTTTGTATTTCTTAAACTTCCATTTAGATGTTTACTGTTTTTTTTCTTGAAAATAAATAAACAAACCACTATACCAGTGACAACTGGAGGTCTCCTGTCACACAACAATTGCATCCAAACTCCTGCAGTAAGAGACTTAATCAAACTGTAGCATGGCTTCTAGTAGCATAATGTGTGCCTAGCATGACCGCAGGCATGAATTAAAATGCCTACCTGGGAAAGTACAAGGCTGCTACCAAAATTTTCTGTTTGTTCAAGCCAACCTGATTATAGACCCTGACTTCCTTACCTTAGATCTGTAAGAGTTAAAGAAAGAAGAAAGAAACACAAAATGTGGCTTAACAGTTAACAACAGGTTGATTTTAGAAAAAAACTTGAGAGGGGCTTCTGGCTGATTTCGGTCAGGAACACTTTCTCTTACAGGCTAAGAGTATATATTGGTTTTAGGGTGAAGGGGCTTATCACAAGCTTGGAATGTTTCTGTGTGAGGGAGAAGTTTTATTGTGGAATTGGAAAGTCTCTGGGTGGAGGAGAGGTTATCTTGGGGCTGATGGCTGACATCTTTCCAGCCAGAGGGGGTTTATCTCAGGGCTCGCATGTCTCTGGTCAGAGAGGAGTTTGGAATGTTTCTGGTTGAAGATTTTATTTGTGGTTTATGGTCATACTGACCTTAGCCATTAGGCCGACGACCTTTGGATTTAGGTGTTTTTTTTTTATTAAGGTGAACTTTACAATGAGGGGCTTGTCCAAGATGGCCATGTTCCTGCTCTGTCAAGAGCATTTATTATAAAGGGTTTACAATTGCTGATATGTATCTCTTGCAACTCAGAAACATCTTTCTCAAGAAACTGAGACCCCATTCCCTTAAATTGTAATTACCAAGAAAGATAAGTCCTTTGTCCACCAGTCTCTGTGGGAGAACAGCATCTTCACTTCAATAACTGCCAGTAAGCTGATGCAGCTGACAGTTGGCCTAATCACATTTATGTGAATCAACCCTTTGTGCAATTTTACATCTTTTACTTTGCTGAACCCCTACACTCTCTCCTCCCTCATTCTCCCTTGAAAATGTTCAGTCACCTTTGTACAAATGGTAATGGAGCACAGCTCTATCACATACTGTTAGTTACCTAAAATTTGTCTTCTCTGCTGCAAGTAATGGTAGGCTGTGGGTCATTATTTTGACACAAGCTAGGAATTGAGCAATATGCAGGTTAGAAAATTGAATTATTTTTCCTTTTGAATGTGAGTTAGAAATTGGGGATAATTGGGCGATAATTGGTAAATTAGATTAATATCTCTGACACATCACTTAGCCTGAAAAGATTTGGTCATACCTATAAGTTAATTTAATTCAAACTATGTTTTTAATAGTGAATGTCATATGTACAAATTTCAATGACTGATGACTAGGTTTATGAGTATGGTGCATCTAAAGTTTGCTCAAAATACCTTAAAAAATTGAACTAAAGACAAGGCATCTCACCCCAATGGAGAGAAAATCAGTAATAATTAATTACATTTTTAAAATTCACTAAATAAGTGAAAGTTTATAAATATTAGCCCTAGGTGGCAAAAGCTTTATATTTTGTTAGGACAGAAAACAGATTGACTGTTACAGTTATTCAAGTCATAAAAGAGAATATTGTTAAGGGGATTATCAGCTGTGTAGTAATAATACGGGGGTATTATATAAATACATCTCAACCTGTTTCTTGTTGTAATGCAGTCAGGTCTTCTGGTACTAGCATATATAATAACAGAAAGGTTAATATGTTGATATTTGTGTGAAAAATGTTAAGGAGAAAAGTGAGCATTCTTAGGAGGTAGCATACATCCTACTTAAGATCCAACCTGCTTGATACAATTGATGGCTCCACCACTTATTATATTAAATATCTTGTGCAGTTATTTAACTTGTGTTTGACATACTTTTCATTTGTAAAACTTGAATAAGTAGAGTAAGTGTCTCAGATTGTTGCTAGGAGGTGTGAAAGGAAAATATCTCGGGCCCCCCAAATCATTAATGATAAAACAAAGAAAACCCCGAATTTCCTCTTCCTTTTTATCTCTTCATCAAAATTCCTTGGCAGATTTCATCATTTACCTTTGAGGAATTCTAAAAATTACAGAGTTACAAAGAGATTAAATGGGAGAGTTGTCCTGATTTTTAAAGAGGATAAAATATTGGTTTGCAGAAACTACAGTCCACTTAGCTTAACAGTAATGCCTGGGAAATATCTGAAATTGGGTATTCAATAGATCACTCTAAAGACCTAAAAAAAAAAACACCTAAATAATTAAATGACTTACTCATTTCATTTTTTTTCAACAAACATCAAAAAAATTGACATGTTTGGAATAGCATGTCCAATGCTGTAGTACTTTTCTGCAAGTAGTGACCCTTCCATCTTTTACATGTTTATCACAGAAGCTGCCATGTAACCATGTTATACAAATGTTAGATTTTTTTTTATCATTGTTTTATTCAACAATAAACAAATGAATCAATCTTACAAAATAAACCTTCTTTTAACTGGGAATTAGGGGCTCAAAAGCAAAATAGTCTTTTCTCAGGTAGGTAAAGCTGTATGATGTGAAGCTGTATGGATGAGAGCAGCAATGTTTCCCAAAGTGCATAAAAAAATTGACTTTAGAGAGAACATAATGAGAGCACGCACAGAGAGAAGTGTAGAAAAAACAGAAAAAAAGAGCTTGATCTTATTTAAGACTCTGAATTCTCTGAGGCCAAGCCACATTTCTGTTCAAAATAAATGTAAGTTGCTACCGTGTTCCTCAAGCCAATTTAAATTTATTTTCTTACAGACTATTAAATAAGTGGATAAAGGAAAGTCTGTAGTGATGCCTAAAATTTTTATGTACAACGTGAGAAAATGTGCATTGGATATCAGGACAGATAAGTGATTGTTTAGATAATGAATAATGCAGCACTGTCAAACTACAGAGAGGAGCTTTAAAGGTAAACTGCAGGCTTTATCAATTTTTTTACTTCCTGCCTAGAATTATATCAGTAACTTAGATTAATATATAAAAGACATATTTAATAAAAATGCAAGCCAATGGACAATTTTTAAGACCCAAAGTTACTAAAATATTACATTTAATTTATGCAATGACATATTAGGAACTAGGCTATAGACATGATATACATCATAAAACATCTGAAAGATCTGTGGAAGAAATATCTGATATTATCAGTAAATTAATGAGGGAATGTGTTCTCTTTCTGGGTCCACAAGGGGGTGTAGTTTTAAGGGCAAGAACTTCCTAGCCCCATGCCCCCTCCTATCTCTCTCCATCCTGGAGATTTAATGGTTTCTGTTTAATTTTTGCAGGCACAGGAAAAGGTCACAAGTGAATCACTCCAGCAGAAGTGTAAAGGAACTCTTCATTGGCCAGCGGAGGGGGCTGCTTGAAGAAGGTGGGAATTCCTCCCAGGTTAAAAGTCCCTGTCTCCCTCATCCAGGAGGATTTCCTCTCTGGGGTCCCCTTCCACACACTCGTTCATGGAAGCTTTCTCTCTTCCTCTCCTTTTTCTCTTTCTCTACCTGAATAAATCACTTTCTACAAACACTAGGATCCGGTATTTACTTTACGAGCACACCTGCCATGGTGTCCTCTCTCATTCTTGAGAGAGCGAGAGGCTAAGAGCCTGGAGCCCACTGAGGAGCAAGCTGAGTGCTCCCCTGTACCCCAAAACCCACCTACATTATGAGGGCAAAATCAGGACAAATTGACATATGTTATGAGGAGAAAGTTTTCATTTCAGTACAAGAAAAATTTCCTAACAGTAAAAATCAAAAGTAACACTGAACATCTTAGTTAAATTTCCATTATTAAATTGTTCAAACCAAGCCTTTGCTTTTATTTAAGACTACGGCAGAGATGAGTATTATATCAGGAAAAAAATTGGGCTGAAAATATCTTAAAAGACTTTCAAATCTGAAATTTTATAGAAAATTAGTAATCCTAGACTAACATTCTAGACTAACTCCCTAAAAGTTAAAATTCCTTTATATTTTATTTAAACTTTATTCTGTCTTTCTGATAGACTAGGAGTTAGAATATCTGGAGATGGGAATAGGTGCAGCTGGAGAGTGAATGGTGTCCCCTGGGGCTAAGTCTTGAAATGGGGAAGAAATTACTCAAAACAAGATGGATGATTCTGATAACAAATAAGTGACCAAAACTTAAAAATTCCCAGGGATGCTTTTGAGGCAGGAGAATAAGTCCTGGAGGCAGGAAACCTAAGGGCTTCCTTGAACTAAGTCAAATGAAAACACTTCAGCTATGACAGGAAATATCCTCTCTATTTACATGGGGCATACAATGAGTAAATGAATTTGTAACTCAACTTCATCCTCTTCATTAACATGGGGTATAACCAAGCAACCAATGGAAACCTCTAGAGGGTATTTAAACCCCAGAAAATTCTGTAACAATGCTCAGGCCCATTCCTTCCCTGTAGAGCATGCTTTCATTTTAAATAAATCTCTGATTTTGTTGCTTCATTCTTTCCTTGTTTTGTTTGTGTGTTTTGTACAATTTTTTGTTCAAGACATCAAGAATCTGAACACCCTCCACTGGTAATAGTGTCATATAAGAATCCAGCTATTACAGAATCAAGGTAACAATAAATGGACATCAAAACTTGGCTTCTAGAAAAGGAGTTTGTGTTCAGTGAGTTCAGTGTAAGAACAAGGGAAATAATAGCTCATGGTGTTGGTTGTGGAGGAGTTAAACGATAGCATAGCTAACAGGATCAGAACAGACATAGTCATTTGTATTTTCCCCCAAAATCTGAACTTTGTTACATGTGAGCTTATATGTCTTAGAAGGCTAGAGAAAAAATTGATACCCTCTGTAAGAGTTAAAGAAAGGCGAAAGAAACATGAAACAACCTTGACAATTAAAGACAAGTTTACTTAAGCTAAAACCTAGGAGGGGCTTCTGGCCAATTTCTATCAGGAGCTCTTTGTCTTATAGACTAAGAGTATATATTGGGATTAGGGTGAGGGGGGCTTATTACAAGCCTGGAATGTTTCTGTGTGGGGCAGAAGTTTATGGCAGGGTTGGAATGTTTCTGGGCAGAGGGTTGGTTGTCTTGGGGCTGACATCTTTCTGGCAGGAGGGGCTTAATCTTAGGGCTGGCATTTTCCTGGGCAGAAGGGGTTTATCTTGGAGTTAGCATGTCTCTGGTCAGGGAGGCTTCTGGTCGGAGATGTTATTTGTGGTTTATGATCGTGCTGACCTTAGCCATTAGGCTGATGCCCTTTGGATTTAGGCATATTTATTTTGTTTTCTTTTTTATTAAGGTGAACTTTAGAATGAAGGGCTTGTCGAAGATGGTGATGCTCCTGCTCTTTCACCCTCTAGTAAAGTTTTTCTTAACCAGAAAACTTGTGTAACTGTTTTAGAGAGACTTCCTCGGGTCTCCAGTTTTCCTGCCTCAGACAGCTAGGGCTCTTTGTTCAGTTTCCCTCTGATGGGCCAGGTAGAGCTCTTTGATCCATCTTCCTGGGCTGACAAGTCAGGTAGGGCCATTTTTCTCTGAATTTCCTGTGCTGGCTCTTGGAGGAGGGGACTCTGTGACTCGGGGTTATAAACCAAGTAACCAATCTGGTATGGGAGTCAAAGATCAATCAATCCAGAGGATGTTTGAAAGAACTCCTCTCATTGGACAAGAACATGAGTAGGGAGGAAATAACTCAAAGGTTAAAAACTCCAGCTGCTCCTGCCTGGATGGTATCCACTTTCCGGATCCCCTCCTGCAAAAGCATGGGAGCTGTCTTTTCACTCTGCTTAATAAAATGCACTTTGCCTACTCTTTGGGTCCACAAGGTTTATTCCAGCTGTAAACTCACTGTGCCTCCTGGGCCCCTTTCCCCATTCTTCAGGGTTAGGAAGGACAAGAGCATAAGCGCCAGCTATGGTTCCCCCTTCCATGGTGGCCTAGTGGTTAGGACTCCTGGTTTCTCACTCAGATGGCTAGGATTCAACTCCTGGTGTGGGAACCAAGGAATCCAGCAGCAATTACACTCCTCCAGTAACAAAACCATTGGTATTTTGAATAGAACAAGTTTCTATTGTACATGACTGACCCGTGCATCATGCCATATTTGGCAGTCTCCATACAGTGAATACCGGATGCATTCTGGAATAATGGCAAAAAGCATCTCAAGTTTAAGGATATTTGGTGGGGACTTAAGACATGTAATTTAATCTTAAAAATTTACATTTGCCTGGCATTTTACATTTTGAAGCATTTTAGAAGGATTTTTTTATTAAGTGATGCATAACTGCTTTGTTAGAGACAGAAAAAATAATATCTTTCTTTTTTCCCAAAGTGACCTACTTAAGTTCTGACAGCTAGTTAGTGACAGAACAAGGACTTAATCAAAGTTATTTCATCCCCATTGTTTTTTTTCTTTTGTTCAGAAAATGTCCTTCTAGTCTAAACATATACATAAGGAAGAGAATAAATTTCCACAAAAACATAACATTACAAAAACTATGAAGCAATTTTAGAATTCCTGAGTGGGAGTAGAAAAAGAAATTACAATATAGTAAATTTCATTGTACTCTGCATTTATAAGATTTTGGAATGTTTTCAAAATTTATATTATTCTGAGAGCTTGCTTAAATAACTTGGAATCAATGGTAAATTATGTAAATATGATTGAATCATCAGTAAATTGCAACTTGATATAGCTGTGCGGTAATACATGTATAACTGTTAACTACACTGACAATATTTTATTATATACCCAAAAGCCAAGATTCTCACATATGTTGCATTTTTCTAGTCATTTTTGTTGAAGGATTGATGTTAAATCATACCTCTTAGCTATCTTTTCTTTTTTGAAAGGGAGTCTACCTATGTGTCATAATGAGACCCACTCAATCACTCAGCTCAATGTTCTACTGGCATCTAAATAATAGAATGCCTTCTCCATTACATTTATTAACTAAAATTGGGAGCTATATAAGAAAATTATTTTTGCATGCAGTGCTCACACACCATCTGACACTGCATTATTGACTTCAAAATAATGGATTTTGGTGGCAAGAGTAGAGAAATTAATTGTTACCTGACTTAATCTACTTGGTAATGTATAGATTCTTTCTGGTAGTTAAAATTAGCCATTACTTATTTCAATTGGAGAGGATTATTACATTAACAAATCTTAGATCAGACTTTTGCAAACAGGATGATTACAAACAGGGACATTTATTAATGAACTATTTTTAGTTATATAAAAGAAACAATTCCAACAATCTGTTTTTTACTTGGAAAATTTTCAATTACACCAGATTTTAAGTACTCTTATTATCATTTGTTGTAGGAGGTTTTGAGACAAATGCCAAGAATTTTTAGAATGAATTCTATCAACCCTTTCAATATCAACCAACTATGGCAGTAGGCAAACAATATGCAGAGTTCACAGCTGGCCATAGAAACACTTAACAGCTTAGGGTAGAGTGTCATTCCTAAGGATATCCCTAGGAATCTAAGGATACGATTCTTAGAAATTTTCATGTTTTGTTCCATGGAAGGGTAAGGCATTTCTTAAAATATTTTAGCTGAACATCACATCATGAATAACTTTTTTTTTGAGACCAACTCTTGCCCTGTCACCAGGCTGGAATGCAGTTGTGTGATCTTGGCTTACTGCAACCTCTGCCTCCCGGGTTCAAGCGATTCTCTTGCCTCAGCCTCCCTAGTAGCTGGGACTACAGGCGCATGCCACCACTCCCAGTCAATTTTTGTATTTTTAGTAGAGACAGGGTTTCACCATGTTGGCCAGGATGGTCTTGATCTCTTGACCTCGTGATCCACCCACCTCGGCCTCCCAAAGTGCTGGGATTGCAGTCATGAGCCACCACGCCCGGCCATGAATAACTTTAATTTCACAAATAAAAGGACATTTATTATGCTACTATCACACATTACAATTTATTATGGTACATCAAAAATTTGTATATCTGACACTTATCATACTAATGAGCAAAGCATCATTATTGATTGACATGTATGGAGACATCAATATCAGAAGGCATGCTCATAGTCATTTCCAGTGTATGTTTCTTTTTCATGTAATGTTTGTGGAGCACTCCTCAATTGGACATACTTGATTAACACATTAGCTGAGCACTCTTCAATTGTACTTTCTTAATGTAGGCTTTATCAAAACAATATATACACAAAATATTATACTTTATATACCAACATATTTTTTAACCTCACAGGGTTTGTAACAGATACAAAAACTATCTTTAAACTGAAGGCCATTCCACTTGTGCTACATTTCAAAAAATATTTAGGAAACGTATCTCCCCACAGAATCCCAGAAATGTTGAATTTTGTTACACAATTACAAAACTTAATCGTAGAAAATAAAGAAGCAGAATCTGGGACAGCACAGATTTATACAAAAGCAAATAAGAAAATAAATGTCTATAGAAATATGAATACAATTGATAAAATATATTGCTGCATACCTAGATAATGAAAACTCTTACAATACTTGTATCATATCTGATGCAAGAACCTGTAACTATGTGGACCAGAGTGAAAAACAGATTTAAAAAAACAGTTATGCGGAAGCAAATGAGAAAGAACATAGTTTACTGAACAAGATGCGTAGAATGGAGGGCAGTCACTAATCAAAACAACCTAAAATTTTCACTAATATCAAATGAGGAGAGCTTTATCTCTAATATTGGAATCTCACAATGGTAATCTATATATTATTTGATCCTATTTGTGTAATATATACATTTCACATGTATTTATGAAGAGGTATGCTGACAACTATAATTAAACTTCAAAATCCATTTCATAGGTAATTTATTATTAGTTCTAATTTTAGTATTTGAGGAAAGACATTATGAGAATCAATAGTCCTTCTTCTAAATATCAGTGGTGAAGATATCTTTTCATAGGTCCATGAGGATGTTGATAATAAGCACTTCTCTGATGATATTGAGTATCCCGTTACATGTTCCATAAAAAGGCCAGGTAAACTAGTTGGCCTCCTTCTACATATTTTTCTCGGATGAGCAGAATTTCCTTGGTACCCCCACCATCAATTTGAGTGTAGGTGCCAAATACCCTGATAAGCTGGTTGGTAGCAGCTTCTCATCTCTTTCCCATCATATGTAATTTCCTCTTTCCATTAGTGTCAGGTGGATTCCCTTAAGTGTCCAGGGTTACAACTGTCATTCCCATTCATCATAAACCTGAACATAAGAAGCTAAGCATATTAATTTGATCCTTAAGTATGCTATTTTATTTCTCCTCCTTCTGACCCACCCCCCTTATTATTCTGCTGAAGCTTCTCAATAACCCCAGCAATGTTGGACCTTCTCTCTTATCTTTCCTTGTGTGCTGTATAATGATGATGTCATATCTTAAAAGCTGCTAAGAGGAAACATTAATAGGCTTTATGTAGTGATATCTGAACTTAGTAAACCACAATAGTATTAGTAGCCATCGATTGTTTTCCAGAAGACATAAAATAGAAAAGCAAGTTTCATTAAATAAAATTTGAGCAAGTAACACTTTGAAAATAACTGAGGTTAATTATTATGTCTATATATTTGGTGATTTGAGCAGCTTATAAAGGAAATTGGAAATGCATTAGCAAGTAAATAGACATTATGATCATTTTAGAGATTTAAAAATCAGAGTGTTGGCTACTTTTAAGGTCTGAATCTGTACATTATGTGTTTGACATTGTATTCTTTTTATAAATTATACTTTAAGTTCTGGGGTACATGTGCAGATCATGCAGGATTGTTATATAGGTATACCCATGCCATGTTGGTTTGCTGCCTCCACCCCCCAGTCACCTATATTAGGTATTTTTCCTAATGTTATCCCTCCCCAGTCTCCCCACCCCCTGCTATCCCTCCCCTAGTCCGTCACCCCTCAACAGACCCCAGTGTGTGATGTTCCCCTCCCTGTGTCCATGTATTCTCATTGCTCAGCACCCACTTAAGAGTGAGAGCATGTGGTGTTTGGTTTTCCGTTCTTGTGTTAGTTTGCTGAGAATGATGGTTTTCAGATTCATCTATGTCCCTGCAAAGGACATGAACTCATCCTTTTTTATGGCTGCATACTATTCGATGGTGTATCTGTGCCGCATTTTCTTTATCCAGTCTATAATTGATGGACATTTGGGTTGGTTCCAAGTCTTTGCAATTGTAAACAGTGCCACAATGAACATACATGTGCATGTGTCTTTATGACAGAATGATTTATAATCATTTGGGTATATACCCAGTAATGGGATTACTGGGTCAAATGGTATTTCTGCTTGTAGATCCTTAAGGAATCCCACACTGTCCTCCACAATGGTTGAACTAATGTACACTCCCACCAACAATGTAAAAGCATTTCTATTTCTCCACATCCTCTCCAGCATCTGTTGTCTCCAGATTTTTTAATGATCATGATTCTAACTTGCATAAAAAGGTATCTCAATGTGGTTTCGATTTACATTACTCTAATGACCAGTGACGATGAGCATTTTTTATATGTTTGTTAGCCACATAAATGTTTTCTATTGAAAAGTGTCTGTTCATATCCTTTGCTCACTTTTTGATGGGGTTGTTTTTTTCTTGTCAATTTGTTGAAGTTCTTTGTAGATTCTGGATATTAGCTCTTTGTCAGATGGATAAATCGCAAAACTTTTTTCCCATTCTGTTGGTTGCTGGTTCACTATAATGATTGTTTCTTTTGCTGGGCAGTAGCTCTTCTTAAGTTTAATTAGATCCCATTTGTCTATTTTGGCTTTTGTTGCTATTGCTTTTGGTGTTTTAGTCATGAAATCCTTGCTCATGCCTACGTCCTGAATGGTGTTGCCCAGGTTTTCTTCTAGGGTTTTTATGGTGTTAGGTGTTGTGTTTAAGTCTTTAATCCATCTGGAGTCAATTTTAGTGTAAGGTATAAGGAAGGGGTCCAGTTTCAGCTTTCTGCACATGGCTAGCCAGTTTTCCCAACACCATTTATTGAATAGAGAATCCTTTCCCCATTGCTTGTTTTTGTCAGGTTTGTCAATGTTCTGATGGTTGCAGATGTATGGCATTACTTCTGAGGCCTCTGTTCTGTTCCATTCGTCTATATCTCTGTTTTGGTACCAGTACCATGCTGTTTTGATTACTGTAGCTTTGTAGTATAGTTTGAAATCAGGTAGCGTGATGCCTCCAGGCTTGTTCTTTTGGTTTAGAATTGTCTTGGTTATGTGGGCTCCCTTTTGGTTCCATATGAAGTTTAAGGTTGTTTTTTTCCAGTTCTGTGAAGAAAGCCAATGGTAGCTTGATGGGGATAGTGTTGAATCTATAAATTACTTTGGGCAGTACAGCCATTTTCACCATATTGATTCTTCCTAACCATGAGCATGGAATGTTTTTCCATCTGTTTGTGTCCTCTGTTATTTCCCTTGAGCAGTGGTTTGTAGTTCTCCTTGAAGAGGTCCTTTATGTCGTTTGTTAGTTGTATTCCTAGGTATTTTATTCTCTTTGTAGCAATTACAAATGGGAGTTCACTCATGATTTGGCTCTCTGTTTGTCTGTTATTGGTGTATAGGAATGCTTGTGATTTTTGCACATTGATTTTGTGTCCTGAGACTTTGCTGAAGTTGTTTATCAGTTTAAGGAGATTTTGGACTGAGACCATGGGGTCTTCTAAATATACAATCATGTCATCTGCA
Source organism: Aotus nancymaae (assembly GCF_030222135.1). NCBI lineage: Eukaryota > Metazoa > Chordata > Mammalia > Primates > Aotidae > Aotus > Aotus nancymaae. The sequence continues at coordinate 55,707,682 of NW_026988415.1, read as the reverse complement.
AATAGAGACAATTTGACTTCCTCCTTTCCTAATTGAATACCCTTTATTTCTTTTTCTTGCCTGATTGCTCTGGCTAGAACTTCCAGTACTATATTGAATAGGAATGGTGAGAGAGGGCACCCTTGTCTATTGCCAGTTTTCCAAGGGAATGCTTCAGGTTTTTGCCCATTCAGTATGATATTGGCTGTGGGTCTGTCGTAAATAGCTTTCATTATTTTGAGATATGTTTCTTCGATACCTAGTTTATTGAGAGTTTTTAGCATATAGGGCTGTTGAATTTTGTCAAAGACCTTCTCTGCATCTATTGAGATAATCATGCGATTTTTGTCTTTGGTTCTATTTATGTGATGGATTACATTTATAGATTTGGAGATGTTGAACCAGCCTTGCATCCCCAGAATAAAGTGTACTTGATCATGATGCATAAACTTTTTGATGTGCCATTGCATTTAATTTGCCAATATTTTATTGAAGATTTTGCATCAATGTTCATCATGGATATTGGCCTAAAATTTTCTTTTTTAGTTGTGTCTCTGCCAGGTTTTGCATCAGGATGATGTTGGCCTTATAAAATGAGTTAGAGAGGATTCCCTCTTTTTGTATTTTTGGAATAGTTTTAAAAGAAATAGTACCATCTCTCTTTGTATATCTGGTAGAATTTGGCTGTGAACCTATCTGGACCTGGACTTTTTTTGGTTGGTAGGCTATTAATTGCTGCCTCAACCTTAGACATTGTTATTGGTCTATTCAGAGATTCAATTTCTTCCTGGTTTAGCCTTGGGAAGGTGTAAGTGTCCAGGTATTTATCCATTTCTTCTATGTTTACTGGTTTATATGCTTGGAGTTGTTTGTAGTAATCTCTGATTCCACAGAAATAGTATGTATTTCTGTGGAAAAGCAGTGGCTAGAGGCAAATTTATAGCACTAAATACCCACATAAGAAGTGATGAAAGATCTAAAATCTACACCCTATTGTCACAATTAAAATAACTAGAGGAGGAAAATCAAACAAATTTGAAAGCTAGCAGAAGACAAGAAATAACTAAGATCAGAGAAGAACTGAAGAAGATAGAGACACAGAAAAAACCCTTCAAAAAATCAATAAATACAGGAGCTGGTTTTTTGAAAAGATTAACAAAATAGATAGACCACTAGTAAGACTAATATAAAACAAAAGAGAGAAGAGTTGAATAGATGCAATAAAAAATGATAAAGGAGATATCAGCACCGATTTCACAGAATTACATTATATTCTTTCCTTGGTTTTTCTATGTTAAATTGATTTTCTATTAAAGAAAATTTTCTCTTATAGATAAAGAAAGTTATAGCAAAACCCATAACTCACCAAATAAAAGTGACACATGAAAATATTAGCACCATGAATTTATTTAAGGGAATAAAAATTAATGATGCAGTTGAAGTCACTTATCTTTCTTCAAGCCACTCCCATCCTTCTCATACTACCAAAGAAAACCATCACCACACAATTGCTATAACTTTTTTATATGTACCTTTTTATACTTTAACCATATAGGTGTAAGACCCACATGAATTTCTGTAAGACTGAACAGAAACAAGTCAAAAATAGCACTTTGTATTTAACTTCTAGAAATTGAGTAAACCACAAATTAATATGGACTATTTTTTGTTGATTGTACATCTTATATAAATTATCAAGCAATTATTGGTTTTAGGCTATCCACATTGATACATACAGATTTATGTTTACTTCTTAATTTTACTATATTTTATAAATGTACTTATATTTTTCATTCATAATGATATTAACTTAGATTATTTCCCAATTTTTGTCATTACAAATGATGCTACAGTGAATATTCCTTTTCATCTCTCTTTAATAAATAATTATTTTTACAATATACAATTAGAAATGCTAATGCCAAGTTATAATCCAAAGTGGTTGTAAAACATTTATAGGCCTATCAAAAGAACATAAAAGTCTCTGCCTCCTCATATCCTTGCCTACAACTGGTATTGCCAAATATTTTCTTTGGTTTACATTTCCTTAATAACTTGGAAGGAAGTAGGGACTCAATTACTCCTCTTCACTTTTTGAAAAAGGTTGGGAATTAGTCATGTTCTCTTAGGACACCTTGTTTGTTGATATAATTTTTGGGAGTACAATATGTCTTGAATGTGTAGGAGAAGAATTTAGTGGAATAAATTTTCCAAATGGCAGAAGAAAGGAAGTCTTCCAAGCAGATTGATATTTTGTTTGCTTAAAGGCCAAGATTAATTAGAGTGATTATTTTTGAGGTGTAGACATATGAACAGAAGAGTCACTCCTTTCTAAAATGGTAGAATAACTTCTAATTATCAAATTAATGCAAAAGACTTTCTTCAAATTTGAGAGAATCTCTAAGAGAACAGAGTTCTACAAGTTTGAACTCCAAATATCTAAAATAATAATGTCTTTTATCCTAAAAACATAACTGATAAGCAGCATTTAATTCATTCATATGTTTTACATGGTAATAGTTAGCAGATACCAGTTTATAAAAATTTAGGCTATCAGTATGGACCTTATCGGGAATATAATTAGCATCATCATAACTAACACACACAGTGTCTATAAATTTTCAGGGAGTTTATTCATTTATTCCCCACAGCAACACTAGGAGTTAGGTCCTATTATTATCTCTGATTTTATAGATGAAGAAATTGACACTTATGATTTTCTTGCCTAGCTGAGTTAGTTTGTAACACAGATGGAATTTAAGCCCAAGCAGTTAGATTGCAAAGTTCTTATTCATAAACCCCATGCTATACTGTCAGCCTCTTCAATGAACTTCATTCGTAATAGCTTTGTTTCTTATGCTGATACTTTTTCAAGATAGTTTGATACATTCATGGAGAATATATTCAGACACTTTTAAGTCTATCATGTTGGCAAAGCTGATACTAATGAAATGAAGAGCGAGTATTGACTCCAAAATGATACTAAGTAGAATGGATAGAGACATGTGGTATGTACACAATTTGATACAAGTCAGCCTTTTTTAAAAAAGAAAATACTGCGATGTGAAAAAACATGGATAATCTTGACGATAATATAAGCTAAGTTTAATAAGCCAGTCACAGAAATAAAAATACGGAATCATTCAATCTGTATGAGGTTAACAAAATAGTCAAAGCAAGGGGTGAAATGGTTGCCAAGGAGTGGGGGAAGAGGGAAAGGGGAAGGTATGTAATCATTAACAGGCAAAAAGTTTTAGTTAAGCAAGATCTATAAGCTCTAGGGATCTGCTATACAAGATTGTACCTAGAGTTGATAATAAGGAGTTATACGCTTCAAAATTGCTGAGACACTAGATCTAATGCTACATATTCTAACCACAGTCAAATCAAATAAAAAAGGGTTAGCATAAAGAGATCTACTTAGGAAATTAGCAGTATAGCCTAGTGGAGAGAAAAGGGAAAATTCAAAAGATATTGAAATTCTATAGTTATTATTTATTTTTTTGGTAAACACTGAGATCATTTAATTTGTGGTATAAGGTGGAAGGCGCTTAATCACACTCTAAAATTTTACATATGGCTGAAATATTTTTCTCATTCTCATCACTGTGTTCAAAAATAATTTTAAAGATTGTTTTATATTTCCAAAATTTTATTATGCACACTTTCAAACTGAAATTGTTCCCTTTGAAATCTCTATTAAAATATGACACAATTCCTCTGAGAAAACTCTTATGGATCTGGAATATAATTAAATTTATATACTCTAACTGGATTCAGTTCATTAAACTTATATTTTTTTCAGTACCCCCAACTCATGCAATGCTACTTAGGCAAAGTGAATTTTTATCCTACTAGCTAACACATTAAGGATACTACAAATACTTCTGTATGCAAGTTCACAGAAACAAAAAAGGATGCTACATTTAACAGTTCAAAATCAGCTTCCCAACATACACATGAAAGCAGATAATATCTTCCGCAATGTTTCCTAAAATACAAGTCTGTCTATGCAAACTTCCTTTCATTTTCCAGACCTCCTTTTATGAAACATACACACACACACACACCCCACCACCACCACCACCACCACCATCTGCACTATCTCTTGTGGTTATTTTTCAGACGAATTCATCAAAACTCTAGTAAAGTTTTGTTTCTAATATCAGTGTCTGGGAAAGCTAAGTTAGCATCACCTTTTTTTAGTAATTAATGGTGAGATGTTCTATTTTTTTAGTTCATCAGTAGGCACTTAATGAGTCCTATTTTGTGTCAGGAACTGTGCTATGTGTTGAAGAGGCAAATATAAATAAGAAATGATTCCTGCCTTCAGATAACTTATGATTTCAGAAGTTTTTCCAGAAATATTAATAGTCAAATCACTTACTTTTGTCTATAATTTAGAACGTGAATGTTCACAAATATCCCAAAATGATCAGTGACTCTTCCATGAATTCACACATTTTTAAGTGCAAAACTTCAACTGATGTTTGGAGTAGTTTACTAAAAAACTCCTCAACTTCTATTTCTTATGTGGTAACTAATATCATCCTATCTGAAGGAGAATTTACAGGTACTTTATATTTGATCTAGAATTCTAAAGCATCTTGAATTTATAGATTTAAATTACTCAATGATAACGAAAACAAAAAATAACATCATATGGGTCACAAATTATTACACAGCTGAAGTATGTTTTATGAAACTTAATCACCTAATATTTAGTAAGAAATTCCTTTATATTAGCATTTTTGAAACTGTCCTACACTTTAACCAAAATCTATGGATTTGATATTATTAAATGGTATATTGAATTTTATAATTTACTTACATTCAGATTTTTAAAGTGACTGAGTTCTTAACTATTCACCAACATCTGCATTAGGCACTTTAATAAATATCAACACCTCTATAACTATTAATTATTTTCTAAGTTAGGCAAAATATTTTATATATGATTCAATTGAAGCTGAGAGAAAGGTAAATTCATGTGCACAATTTCATAGTGCTGGTAAATGGTAATATGCAATTTCAAACTTAAGCGTGTTCTTCATCTACATCAAAAGTGCTTGCTATATCTATAGTCATTTTTAGCAGGCTAAATGGTTTAATTTCCATAATACCTCCAGTTTGTAGTAGTCAAATCACTTTCTGGCTAGAGGTAGAATTTATACTATACTGTAGAAATAGTTTGGAAATATTTTATGGCAAATTTCTAAAGATAATTATATTCAATTCACTAGGAGTGGTACAGAAAGGAATGATTTTAGCTGAAATAAAATGCATTTTTTCCATGGAAGGAAGAATCCACAAAAATTGACCTGCTTAAAAGCTTTATAAGTTTGTATGTTTGTACATGGAATTTTTAAAATGTGAAATGAAACAGAATGTGAGCTTCTAAAGGCAATAACTTTCACTGGGGGTGGTACAGAAAGGAGTGATTTTAGCTGAAATAAAATGCATTTTTTTTTTTATGGAAGGAAGAATCCACAAAAATTGACCTTCTTAAAAGCTTTGTAAGTTTGTATATTTGTACATGTGAATGGAACAGAATGTGACCTTCTAAAGGTAATATTGTATGGCAGAATTCAATAGATTTATTATTCATAATAAAAGTGTTTTAATCATAATAAACCAGTTACAATGTCACCAGCAAACAAAATTATTTACTCTCCTAGTCAGTCATCTTTTATAAATTTGTACCTATGATTATTTTGTTATACATTATCAGTTACTTTTGATACTTCAAATATAAATGGAACTATTCTGTTCTGTAAATGTACAATAGACTGATTATTCTTTTCATGAGTTTTAAAAATCACTCTTATTACCTTAACAATAGTGTCATTAAAAAATAGAATACGACCTACTATTTGATAGCACAATAGCATGACTATAATGAATCATAGCTTGATTGTACATTTTCTTTTTCTTTTATTTTTTTCTTGTGAGATGGAGTCTTGCTTTATCACCCAGGCTAGAGTGCAGTGGCATGATTTTGGCTCACTGCAACCTCTGCCTCATGGGTTCAAGCAATTGTCCTTGCCTCAGCCTGCCGAGTAGCTGGGATTACAGGTGCCCACCACAATGCACAACTAATTTCTGTATTTTTATTAGAGACAGGATTTTGCCATGTTGGCTAAACTTGGTTGAACTACTGACCTCAGTTGATCCACAGACCTCGGCCTCCCAAATTTCTGGCATTACAGGCATAAGTTATCGTGCCGGGCCAATTGTACATTTAAATAAGAGTATAATTGCATCGTTTGTAACTCAAGGAATACATGCTTGAGGAGTTGGATTCTCCATTGTCAATGTAATTATTTCACATTGCATGCTTGTATCAAAACATCTCATGCACCCTATAAATATATGTAACCACCACAAATTTTAAAAATTAAAACAAAAAAATGGGCACATGTTAATATTGTATCCTTTCAAGCAGCTTTGAATGTGATCAATGTTAATAAGATTGTTGTAACATTTCCCTTGAGATCGTAATAAGCAATTTGAGCTGTTTATACAATCAGTCTTTCTGTGCATCTCGATAGTTAAGAATAGTACCCTAGAAAAGTTACTTTGTACTATTATATTAACGATGCTTTAATATGCAGATTAACAGCACAATATAATATCAATTCAAATTTGGAACCAAAATACGTATTGTGTTTTGAAAAAGGAAAAACATGCATTACTCAAAATTTCAGGCTAAATATTCATGAAGTAGGAATCATTAAAATAATGAGCAACTGAAATGCATTGAAAACGATATGAAATGAAAAAGATTCAATAAATGATTCAATCTTATTTCATTACTTGTAAAAGACTTCTGATTTAAATTCACCTATTTTCAAGACACCATTTAGACTTGGAAACTCACACCATTACAGCTCAAAGCATTTCCCTTCTCTGCATTAACAAACCACCTAATAGTTTAGTGTTCAAGGAATATGTCAAGGGGGTTCAATCTTTTGTCTTCCCTGGATGACATTGGAAGAAGAATAATTGTCTTCGGCCACACTTAAAATACACAAATATTAACAATAGCTGATGCGTTTTTAAAGATCACAAAAGAATCTCATAAAGTTTTAAGAAAAGTTTACTAGTTTGTTTTGGGCTGCATTCAAAGCCGTCCTGGTCCACATGCGGTCCGCAGGGGGCGTGTTGGACAGCTTGATATAGACCATTCCCAGTTACAGAACATTCAGAAAACTGACAGCAATATTCATGCCAAAACCAGGAGATACATGTATTAATAGAAGCTGGAAAGACTCTGCTTTGACAATTTGAAAACTGATATTTAAAACTGTTTAAACATAAGGAAAATTTTCAGATTCATTTTCAAAAATGTTTTAATTACTGAAAGTATGAGAGCTGAGATTTGCTCTTATAGCAAAAAAACATGTTTTTATCAACTAGACGGCTGCAATAATGGGACTACTTTTTGTCATTTAAGCTGCTTTTTCTTATGGACTGCCAGAAGTGCTTCACCTCCGTGATTTTAATTTGTATAAAATATATATATTTTTAAAGAGGTAGATAATATGTCACCAATCTGAGTATCTTTTTTAACTTGAAATTCAAAACCCTTCAAATTTTAAACTACTTTATTGAGGTATAATTGATATATAAAAAGCTCTACATACTTAATGGATATAATTCAATGAAGTTGAGGATATGTATAATCCCAAAAAATTATTACCATAATGAAGGCCATAGACATACTTGGCATTATTCCTAGTACAAAAAGTCCTAGCCAGAACAACCTCCTAAAGTTTTCTCCTGCACCCTTTGAGTTATTTATTTCATACTAATAACACTTAGAACGATTTCTAAACTCTTAGCAAATTTTAAGTGTTCAACACAGTATTATTACTAACTACAAGTACTAAACCATAGATCTATCAAAAAGATGTATCTTGCATAATTGAAATGTTTAACAAACATTTCCCCATTTCCTCCTTCCTCCAGCACCTGGCAAAGACTGTTCTACTCTGTGAATTTATTATTCTGACTATTTTGATCCCACATTGGAGATCATGCACTATTTGCCTTTCTGCATCTGGCCCATTTCACTTAGCATGTTTTCAAGGTTCATCTTCTTTGCCACATATTGCCGTATTTTTTTCAGGCTGAGTAATAATTCCATTAATGTATATACCACATTTTATTTATGCATTTATCCACCAATGAATATTTATGTTGTTTTCATAACTTAGCTATTGTAAATAATGATGTAATAAACATGGGAGTGCACATATCTATTCAAGATTCTGATTTAAATTATTTTGGATATATACTCAGTAGTGGAATTGCTGTATCACATAGTAACTTTAATTTTAATTTTATGAGGAGCTCCATACTGTTTTCCATAATGTCTGTACCAAGTACATCTCTACAAATAATTTACAAAACTTTCTTTTCTCCACATTCTCACCAACACTTTTTTTTTGAGACAAGATCTCGCTCTGTCACCCAGACTAGAATGCAGTGGCACAATCAATCTTGGCTCACTGCAACCTCCACCTCCCAGGTTCAAGTGATTCCCCCTCCTCAATCTCATGAGTAGCTGAGATTACAGGCATGCGCCACCATGCCCAGCTAATTTTTGTATTTTTAGTAGAGATGGGATTTTGCCATATTGGCCAGGCTGACGTGGAACTCCTGACCTCAGGTGATCCACCTGCCTCAGCCTCCCAAAGTGCTGGGATTACAGGCGTGAGTCACCATGCCTGGCCACCAACACTTATTTTTTTAATATCTTTTTTGCAGCTTTCTTGACATGTAACTGACAAATACAAATTATATATATTTAACATGTAAAATATAAAGCGATTACCAAAAATAACATATACATCATATTATACAGTTAGCATTTTTTGTGGTGAGAATATTTAACATCTACTTTTTAATAAATTTGAAATATACAATATATTTTCATTAACTATAGTTACTATGTTGTATATTAGATATTCAGAATTACTCGACTTATAAATAAAATTTCCAACATTTTGACCAAAATGTTCTCATTTTTTCTCACTCCTCAGTCCGTGGCAACCACTTTTCTACTATGTTTCTATGAGTCCAACTTCAGATCCCATATAAAAGTGAGATCATGCAGTATTTGTCTTTTTGCATTTGGGTCATCTCACTTAACATAACATCCTCTAGTTTCATTCACGGTTTTGCGAATGACAAGATTTCTTTCTTTTAAAAGGCTGAAAAACATTTCATTGTATATATACATTTCATTTTCTTTATCCATTCACCCATTGCCAAACACTTCCGTTGTTTCCCTGTTTTAACTATTGTGAACAATGCTACAATAAACATAGCAGTGCAGATACCTTTTTCTCATACACATTGCAATTTCTTTATTTATTCAACAGTAGGATTGCTGGATCGTATGGTAGCTCTATTTTTAAGAGTTTCAGGATCCTCTTTACTGTTTTCCAAAATAACTGTACCAGTGTACACTCCCATCAGCAGAACACAAGTGTTCCCTTTTCTCTGCATCCCTGTCAGCACTTGTCACTATTTGACTTTTTGATACTAGATGTGAGGTTATATTCCAGTGTGATTTTGATTTTTCTAACGGTTAATGATGAGGCTTGATTGAGCACCTTTCCGTATGCATACAATATTCAACGGCCTGTTGGCCATTTGTATGTTTTCTTTAGCTCACTGTCTACTCAGATTCTTTACCTAGTTTTTAATCAGCTGATGCTTTTGCTATTGAATTATAGATGTTTCTCATATGTTTTCAACATGAATCCTTTGTCAGATATACAATTTAAAAATGCTTTCTCCCATTTCGTTGGCTGATCTTTCATTTTGTTGAATATTTTCTTTGCTGCACAGAAATTTTTTAGTTCGATGTAATACCACTTGTTTATGTTTGCTTTTGTTGTCTGTGCTTTTGGACTTACATTCAATGATAAAAAGCTGAAAGCATTTTCTCCAAATTAGGAATAAGACAAGGGTGTCTAGGCTCTCTCTCCCTTCAATTGAACATAGAACTAAAAATCCTAGCTAGAAGATTTAGTTGAGAAAAACGAATACAAGGTTTCCAAATTGAAACAGAAAAACTTAAACTGCCCTGTTTTCATATGACACAGTGTTTACAGGTCAAAAAACATGAAGGAGGCAGAAAGGTGGAAAAAAATGACAAAATAAAGTCTTAATTGATCATCCTCCTGGCAAGGATACCAATTTAATAACTATCTACACAAGAAAAGTACCTTCATAATAACAAAAAATCAGGTGAGCGCTCATGGTACCTGCTTTTTATTTCATATCACTGAAAGAAGCACTGAAGAGATTAAAAAAACAGCCTTGAATTGCTGATTCCAGTCTCCCACACCCACCCAGCAGTGGCTGCATGCTGTAGAGTGTTTCTGTGCACAGGAGAGAAGGGACTGACTTAGTGCTGCCCTGTTACAGCAGAAAACAAAACCATACCAATTCAGCTGCCACTCACCTAGGAAAGGTGTGTTTAAATCAGCTTTATTAGGGGGGCAATCACCAATCCCAGTGGTCCAAACTTGAGTTTCCACAAGCCTTGCCACTATGGGCTAAAGAGCTCTGGGATCATAAATATAGACTAAACATACTCAGAGCTAAAGTGTTCTGAGATCATAAATATAGACTGCCACAAGGACTACAAGTCCTATCACTGAACTGGGCCCACAGACAGTAGACTTGGTTAGGTGACCAAAATCTACTGATACTCCAGCCAGAGCAGCTAAGGGAGTGCTGGCACCAGCCTTCTCCCAAGCCCCGGCTGCACAGCTCATGGCTCTAACTGAGATCCCTTCTCTCCACTTAAGGAGAGGAGTGGAAATAGGAAGGACTTGGTCTTGCACCTTGGACACCAGCTCAACCACAGCAGATTAGGGCACCAGTCATTTTAGACCCTACTTCCTGGACAACATTTCCAGACCCTACTTCCTGGCATTTCTAGATACACCCTGGGCCAGAAGGGAACCTACCTTCTTGAAGGGAAGGATCCAGTCCTAGAAGGATTATCACCTGTTAACCAAAGAGCCCTTAGGTCCTAAATAATCAAGATAAATTCCCAAGTACCATGTCAAGGACTTTGGGTGAAACTCTAACACTTGCTGTCTTCAGGTGAGAATCAGCCCATTCCCAGATGGGATAGCTATGGAGTGAGACTCCATAAACTTGAGAAAAGCAGAGAGAAAAAGTCTTGCACCTAAGGTGCCAACATGGCCACAAGGGCGTATAGCACCAAGCAGACACTTGGGGTCTAAGGTACTTCTTTTCATTAGTTCTATCAAGGTTATACAAATGCAATATTGTCTTCTTAGTAAACTATAATGAGATCTTCAGTTCAAAACACTTATTTCATTTTTTTCTCATGTTGAACAAAAAATGAAAAGCTATTTTGATACCAAGAGTAATGATATAAAATTATTTTAATTGCATGTTATTAGGCACTTACAGGTTTATAATAAAGTATATTTGTCAAAGTTATTAGTCATGGTGTAGCTGAGGTTTATTATCATGAAAAATTCTTTTAAAAATAAAGTGTTTTTCATGCTTTTATTGCTCTGAAAATAAGGAGATTTGTACCAATTAAGAAACAACACTACTGAATCAAGAAAAACATTTATAGGCAAATTGGTGATGATATATTGTTATTTTTCTATATGTATTTAAAGGGTAATTGGTGTAATTAATCACAAGAGATGACCCTTTTATCATAGTTAAAAATACGGATGGTATCCTTTAATACTGAAAATAATTCTGTATCTTTTAAATACCTGAAAATAATGTCATTGACAGAGTGATTTTAAATAAAATTATTTGAAAAAGCACCCCCCCAAAAAAAGTTTGGTCTTCATACACAATTTTCTTTATATTTTTTATGCCTCTTCTTTAAGATGCTTCATTTAAGGTTTTCAGTCAGGATGAAGCAGCATATGTTCACAAAGGAACAGAAGCACAGAAAATGGATTGAGGAAAACAATTCAAAAAACTGATTTAATCTGTTATTGCTTTTAAAATGTGAACTCCTGTTAAGTTTTTTATTGCTTCAAGATTTGTTTATAAAAATCCTCATTAATGTGCTAGACTGTTGTTGTCTTAAAGTAAATAATAAAAAAATTTTAAATTTTTTGATTAATTTCTAGTTGCAGAGAAAGAACAAAGAAAGGAATATTAACTTGTCTTAATTTTTTAAAGAAGATAGTATAACCAGAAAGAGTTCATTAGAATGTGTTATTAAATACACCTGGATTGCTTTATTATGATTATTATTTTCCTTGGGTTGGGTTTTGCGGTCCTATGTCTCAATGATCTTTGTTTCTATCCGTATTCTGAATTATATTTGTCATTCCAGCCAGTTCAGCCTGGTTAAGAACTCTTGTTAAAGAAATGGACAGTCAAATGAAGGACAAACAACACTTTGGCCATTGGAATTACTAGATTTCTGGCACTGGTTCTTTCTCATCTCTGTGTGGGGGTGCTCCTTTATCTGCAGTGTCTATTGACTATAATCATTAGGCTTATTTTCCAAATGTTTTCACTGGTCTGGGGCTTTGTGCAGGGTCTTTTTTTTGTGTGTGTGTGAGACGGAGTTTCGCTCTTGTTACCCAGGCTGGAGTGCAATGGCGCGATCTTGGCTCACCACAACCTCTGCCTCCTGGGTTCAGGCAATTCTCCTGCCTCAGCCTCCTGAGTAGCTGGGATTACAGGCACGCGCCACAGTGCCCAGCTAATTTTTTGTATTTTTAGTAGAGATGGGGTTTCACCATGTTGACCAGGATGGTCTGGATTTCTTGACCTCGTGATCCACCCACCTCGGCCTCCCAAAGTGCTGGGATTACAGGCGTGAGCCACCGCGCCCGGCCCTGTGCAGGGTCTTTATTTGAAGCTGCCTTCTTGTCTTTGGTTTCAGAGTGGGGGATGTTAGTGACGTATTTTAGGTGTTGAAGCTTCGGGGTGTAATCCAGCAGGTAGTACGTAGGGGTATTGGTCATTTGGTGGCGTGTTTCTCAGTTGTGTGGCTACCCTCTCTTCTCACAGTTGCAGCCATGTTCCCTCTCAATGCTCTGCAAGTGTGGATTTTTCCTTCCCTGGATTGCTGGGTATAGATCATGATGTAGAACTCCTGAGCTGCCCATTGCAGCTCTAAAGTGATGTCTGTGTTTATGTTTCTTCCCCAACTTAGAGGCCCCAGAGGAAGAAATTTTAGTATTGGTTGTGGTGGAAGGTTGTTTGCCTGTCTCCCAGGGGCTCCACCCCAGAGAGGTGGAAGTAAGCAATTGCTCAGTGCAATTAGCCCAGGATGGAGGGTCTGTGCTCTGGGCCCAAGCCAGGGGTTTCCTGTCTTGTGATTAGCAATGGGGTATGTGTGGGACCTGTGGGAAACGGATTAGCCTCTTCTACTTTGGTTGACTGCAGCTTGTTGGAGATGGGAAAAAATACTTCAGATCTTTAATACTTCTTTATTCTGAGAGTGGCAAGGGAAGTTCCACGGCAGAGGCAGTGGCAGAGGAGCTAAAGGATAAAATAGCTGATTAAAAAAATAAAAAACCCAATAGGTCTGACAGAGCTGAATAACACAATGCAAGAATTTCACGATGAAATCACAAATATTAACAGCAAGATAAACCAAGCTGAGGAAAGAATCTTCGAATTTAAAAACTTGTTCTCTGAAATAAGACGGTCTGACCATTTTTTAAAAATTTTTATTCTTTGCCTACAATGAACATCACAGACAAAAATTTTAAAAATAAAAAAGTGAACAAAACCTCCAAGAAGTGTGGGATTATGTAAAAATGCCAAATCTATGAATTATTGGGATTTCTGAGAGAGAGGGGGAGAAAGCAACCAACTTAGAAAACATATTTCAGAATATTAGCCATGAACACTTCCCTAACATTGTTAGAGAGGCCAACAGTCAAATTCAGGAAATGCAGGTAACTCCTGCAAGATTCTACACAAGAAGATCATCCCCAAGACACATAATCATCAGATTTTCTAAGATTGATGTGAAAGAAAAAATGTTAAAGGCAGCCAGAGGGAAAGAGCAGGTGACCTACAAAGAGAACCCTATCAGGCTAAAAGCAGACCTCTTAGCTTAATCCCTAAAGCCAGAATAGATTGGGGGCCTATATTCAGCATTCTTTAAAAAACAAATTCAACAAAGAATTTCATATCCAGTCAAACTAAGTTTTCTACGTGAAGGAGAAATAAGATCCTCCCCAGATAAGCAAATGTTGGAATTCATTATCACCAGACCTGCTTTACAAGAGATCTTGAAAATACCACTAAATATAGAAAGGAAAGACTGCTACCAGCTAAAACACACACACACACACACACACACACACACACACTTAAGCTGGGCGCGGTGGCTCACGCCTATAATCCCAGCACTTTGGGAGGCCAAGGTGGGTGGATCAAGAGGTCAGGAGTTTGAGACCAGCCTGGCCAATATGGTGAAACCCTGTCTCTACTGAAAATACAAAAATTAGCCAGGCGTGGTGGTGCACGCCTGTAGCCCCAGCTTCTCGGGAGACTGAGGCAGGAGGATAGCTTGAACCTGGGAGGTGGAGGTTGCAGTGAGCCAAGATCGTGCCACTGCACTCCAACCTGGGTGACAAAGCAAGACTCCATCTCAAAACAAAAACAAAAACAAAAACAAACAAACAAAAAAACCACACACTTAAACACACAGATCAGTGTTACTTTAAAGCAACCACACAAACAAACCAACAAAATAACCAGCTGATATCACACATATCAAATCCACACATATCAATACTAATCTTAAATGCAAATGGTCTAAGTATCCCCACTTAAGAGGCAAAGAGTGGCAAGCTGGTTATAAAAGCAAGACCCAGTGGTATCCTCAAAAGACCCATCTCACAGGTAATGGCACTCATAGACTCAAAATACAAGGGTGGAGAAAAATCTACCAAGCAAATGTGAAACAGAATAAAAGCAGAAGTTGCAATTCTAATTTCAGACAAAGCAGATTTTAAACCAACAAAGATCAAAAAAGACAACAAAAGGCATTACATAATATAAAGGGTTCAATTCAACAAGAAGACTTAACTATTCCAAATACATATACACCCAACACAGGAGCACTCAGATTCATAAAGCAAGAATTTCTTAGAGACCTACAAAGACACAAAGACTCTCAAACAATATTACTGAGAGACTTCAACACTTAACTGACAATATTAGCTCATTTAGGCAGATAATTAGCAAAGATATTCAGGACCTTTATTTGTCCTTTCTCATGCTGCTATGAAGAAATGTCTAAGACTGAGTAATTTATAAAGGAAAAAGTTTTAATTGACTCACAGTTTTGCAGGACTGGGGAGGCCGCAGGAAACTTATTTACAATTATGGCAGAAGGGAAAGCAAATATGTTCACATGGTGGCAGGAAGGAGATAAATGAGCAAGTGGAGAAAATCCTTATAAAACCATTGGATCTCATGAGAACTCACTCATTATCATGAGAACAGCATGGAGAGCCCACCCCCATGATCAAATCACATTCCAAGAGGTCCCTTCCCTGGGGATTACAATTCAGATCACAATTTAAGATGAGATTTGGGTGGGCACACAGAGTCAGACCATATCAGGACCTAAACTCAACATTGGAGCAAATGGATATGATATACCTTTACAGAACTCTCCACCCAAAGACAAAGAATATACATTATTCTCATCAAGACATGGTATATACTCTAAAATTGATCACATGATTGGACACAAAATAATCCTCAACAAATATAAATGAGCCACAATCATACAGAACACACTCTCAGAACATGGCACGATAAAAATGAAAGTCAAGACAATAAAAGTTGCCAATCACACAGCATGCTCCTGAATGAGTTTTGGGTAAATAATGAAATTAAGGCAGAAATCAAGAAGTTCTGTGAAAATAATGAGAACAAAGATGCAACGTACCAGAATCTCTGGGACACAGCTAAGGCAGTGTTAAGAAGGAAATTCATAACAATAAATGCACACACCAAAAAGTTAGAAAGATCTCAAATTAACAACCTAACTTTACAACTGGAAGAATTAGAGAAACAAGAACAAATCAACCACCAAGCTAGCAGAAGACAAGAAATAATAAAAATCAGAACTTAACCAAAGGAAATTAAGACACACAAAAACAAAATCCAAAAGATCAACAAATTCAGGAGTTGGCTTTATTTTGTTAATTAAAAAAAAAAATTTTTTTTTGAGATAGTGTTTTGCTCTTGTTGCTCAGGCTGGAGTACAATGGCACAATCTCAACTCACCACCACCTCCACCTCCTGGGTTGGAAATTCTCCTGCCTCAGCCTCCAGAGTAGCTGGGATTACAGACATGCACCACCACGCCTGGCTAATTTTGTATTTTTGGTAGAGACTGGGTTTCTTCACGTTGGTCAGGTTGCTCTCAAACTCCGACCTCAGGTGATCCATCCACCTCTGACTCCCAAAGTGCTGGCATTACAGGTGTGAGCCACCGTGCCTGGCGAGTTGGCTTTATTGAAAAAAATTAATAAAATAAGCCACAAGATAGACTAATAAAGAAGAAAAGAGAGAAGATCCAAGTAAATATAATTAGAAATTATGAAAGGAATGTGTCTACTGACACCACAAAAATAAAAACAACCATTAGAAACTGTGATGAGCATCTCTATGCACACAGACTAAAAAAACTAGAAGAGATGAGTAAATTTCTGAACACACACATCCTCCCAGGACTGAGCCAGAAAGAAACTGATTCTCTGAACAGGCCAATAATAACCTTCAAAATTGAATAAATAACAAACAGCCTGCCTACCAACCAAAGAAAGCCCAGGATCAAACAGATTTACAGCTAAAGTCTACCAGATGTACGAAGAAGAGCTGGTACCATACCTTGTGAAACTATTACAAAAAATAGAGAAGAAAGGACTCCTTCCCAGCTCTTTCTATAAGGCCAGCACCATCTAGATATCAAAAACAGGGAAAACACAACAAAAAAAGGAAATTTAAGGCCAACATTTTTTATGAATGTCAATGCAAAAACCCTAAACAACATATTTGGAAACCAAATCCAGTAGCACATTTAAAAACTCATCTGTCATGATCAAGTAGGCTTCAACCCCAGAATTCAAAGTTGGTAATTACAACAAACCAGAAGATAATCATGTAGTTTATCTCAATAGACACAGAAAAGACTTTCGATAAAATTCAACATTCCTTCATATTAAAAACTCTCAATAAACTAGGTATTAAAGGAACTTACCTGTGATGGTTAATATTGAGTGTCAACTCGATTGGATTGAAAGATGCAAAGTATTGTTACTGGTGTGTCTGTGAGGGTGTTGCTAAAGGAGATTAATGTTGGAGTCAGTGGTCTAAAAGAGGCAGACCCACCCTTAGTCTTGGTGGGCACCATCTAATTAGCTGCCAGCACAGCTAAGATAAAAGCAGACAGAGGAATATGGAAAGACTAGACTAGATGAGTCTTCCAGCATTCATCTTTCTCCAGTGCTGGATGCTTTCTGCCCTTAAACATCAGACTCCAAGTTCTTCAGTTTTAGACTCCTGGGCTAAAAGCTGGTTTGCCAGGGCATCTCAGGCCTTTGGCCACAGACTGAAGGTTTCACTGTTGGCTACCCTACTTTTGAAGTTTGGGGACTCTTAATGGCTTCTTTGCTCCTCAGCTTGCAGACAGCCTATTGCGGGAATTAACCCTGTGATTGTGTACGTCAATACTCCTTAAACGCCATTTCATATATACATGTATACTGTTAGCCTTGTCCCCTAGAGAACCCTGACTAATACAATACCTCAGAATAATTAGAGCCATTTATGAAAAACCCACAGCCAACATTATAGTGATTGGTCAAAAGCTGGTAGCATTCCCCTTGTAATCTAGCACAAGACAAAGATGTCCTGTCTCTCTGCACTTCTATTCAACATAGTATTGGAAGTCCTAGCTAAAACAAGTAGGTAAAAAAAAGAAACAAAGTGCATCCAAATAAGAAGAGAGGAAGCTGAATGATATCTGTTTGCAGACAACAGAATTCTATATCTAGAAAACCCCATAGTCTTGGCCCCAAAGCTCCTCCAGCTGATAAACAACTTCAGCAAAGTTGCTGGATACAAATTCAATGTACAAAAATCACTAGCATTTCTATTCACCAACAATAGCAAAACTGAGAGCCAAATTAGAAAGGCAATCCCATTCACAATTGCCATAAAATGAATTAAATACCTAGGAATACATCTAACCAGGAAAATGAATGAGCTCTACGATGAGAATTACAAAACACTGCTCAAAGAAATCAGAGAAGACACAAACAAATGGTAAAACATCTCACATTCACGGATAGAAAGAATAAATATCATTAAAATGTATATGCTACCCAAAGCAATTTACACATTCAGTGCTATTCCTATGAAACACCAAAGGCATTCTTCACAGAATTAGAAAAACTTTTAATATTCATGTGGAAAGAATAAAGAACCCAAATAGCCAAGGCAATCCTAAGCAAAACTATCAAAGCTGAAGGCTTCATGTTACCCAACTTCAGATTATACTGCAGGGCTACAGTGACCAAAACACAATGGTTCTGATTCCAAAACTGTACATAGACCAATGGAACAGAATAAAGAGCCCCAAAATAAGGTCACCTTTCTATGACTATCTGATCTTCGACAAAGCTGACAAAAGCAAGCAATGGGGAAAAGACTCCCTGTAGAGTAAAAGGTACTGGGATAATTGGCTAGCTATATGCAGAAGATTAAAGCTAGACCCCTTCCTTACACCATACGCATAATCAACTCAAGATGGATTAAAGACACAAATGTAAAATTTCAAACTATAAAATCACTAGAAGATAATCATCCTGGACATATGAATGGGCAAAGGATTTATGACAAAGACACCAAATCAACAGCAACAAAAGAAAAAATTGACAAGTATTATCTAATTAAAGGTAAGAACTTCTGCACAGCAAAAGAAATTATCGACAAAGTAAACAGACAACCTACAGAATGGGAGAAAATATTTGCAAAGTGTACATCTGACAAAGGTCTAAGGTCCAGCATCTATAAGGAACTTAAACAAAATTACAAGAGAAAGACAAACCCCATTAAAAAGTGGGCAAACGATATGAGCAAACACTTCTCAAAAGAAGATAAACATGCAGCCAACAAGTATATGAAAGAAAGCTTAATATCAGTGATCATTAGAGAAATGCAATCAAAACCACAATGGGACACCATCTCACACAAGTCAGAATAGCTACTATTACAAAGTAAAAAAATAAAGATGCTGGCAACATTGTAGAGAAAAGGGAACACTCATACACTGTTGGTAAGAGTGTAACTTAGTTTAACCATTGTGGAAAGCAGTATGGCTATTCCTCAAATAGCTAAAAGCAGAACTACTGTTCAACCTGGCAATCCTATTACTGGGTATATATCCAGTGGAATAAAAGCATCCTACCATAAATACACATGCATCCATATGTTCACTGCAGCACAATTCACAATAGCAAAGACATGGAATAATCATAAATGCTCATCAATGACACATTAAATAAAGAAAATGTGGCACATATACACAACGGAATATTATGCAGCTAAAAACAAAAAGAATAACATTATGTCTTTTGTGGGCACATGGATGGAACTGGAGGCTGTCATCCTTAGCAAACTAACACAGGAAGAGAAAACTAAACACTGTATGTTCTCACTTATAAGTTGGTGTTAAATGATAAGAACTTATGAGCACAAATAAGGAAACAATGGACACTGGAGTCTACCTGAGCGGGGAGGGTTAAAGGAGGGAGAGCATCAGAAAAGATAACTATTGGGTACTGGGCTTAATACCTGGGTGGTGAAATAACATCAACAAAAAACCTTCTGGACACATGATTATCTATGTAACAAACCTTCACATGTACTCCCAAACCTAAAATAAAAGTTAAATAAATAAATATACTTTAAATAGCATCTTATACAAAAGCTCTAAATTTATTTAAATACAGAGAACAAACTTATAATTTTCAAAAGCTATATGGTGGTATAAATATAAATCCTATTCTTCCTTTTATTTATTTTGCATAACATAATACTTAACAACTGCTATGTTATTTTATTTAATAAACATATCAAGTCTTAATTTGCCCATATATACATATCTCTCACTGTGTAGAGTTACATCACCCCTTAGGATTTTCTGTGGTAAAATAAATTATAAATATCCTCTTTAACTTGTTAGATTTTCAATTGAGTGAATCATATTTAACAGTAAATGACTTAAGAAATGTAGATGAAAATTAAGCTAATATGTGTTTTTACTTTGTCTTATTATTGCATGTCCTAGGACTATACTTACAAGATATAAAATATGACCTCCTCAAAGATGACTGTAGTAAGGGTATAAAATACACTAAGGGTATAAATAATTTTTAATGAGAGGATTACTGTTCCTTATTAGTGCTTTTGCTGTAGCCATGGATCTCATCTGTGTAAGTAAATTCATGTTGTTTATAACAAGGTTTGGTTGTTCCGATAACGTCTGAACTTATAAATCATAATTTTCTAGTGCTGCACTTTTATAGAAACTTTGAATTTGAAATTACAAACTACATCTAATGCCATTACATGCCTTGAAATATGGCCTTAAACATTGTTTTAAATATTATGCAATATTGGTCTATATTTGCACTTTTAAATCATTATGTGAAAATACAATATCTATTATATTGGGTTTACCTCTGCAGTTCTGCAGCCTGTCAGATATTTTTGTACTAAAAGGATATACATTGAAACCAAGTATTCATTGTGACAAATGTTATATTAATATAATAAAAAATAATATATGGAGAAAGAGAACCAGTACTTGTTTTGCCAAACTGTTGTTCAGATAATTTTGTCACCACATTGTAAAGTTTGCAATATGTTTAATATTCCTAAAATATTGATTCAATTACAGGTCTTTCATAACCTTTCAATGTTTTCTATTTTCTGTAAGGATATATTTACCATTCTCCCCTATCAAGCCTTAATTTGCCCATTTATACATATCTCTCACTGTGTAGAGCTACATCACCCCTTAGGATTTTGTGTGGTAAAATAAATTATATATATCCTCTCTAATTATTTCTATCAAACAATAAATTTCATATTTTGCTCAGTGGAACCACAGGCCTTATGTTTCCACTGCATGGATTCATTAAAAAATAAAATACTTGCCACCAAGCTGTCTAAAGAATGCTGTTACTGCATTATGTCTCATATTTCAGGGTTCCAAGTTACATTTGTTAAGAGAAGAAAAAAACAATCAAATTCGAAATAAAAGTTTGAAAACCAGTAAAGTATACCCATCAAATCTTCCGAATGTGAATAGTTTTGTAAGCAGGTTTTTTCTTGGGTGCTGGTGAGGCACAGCTCCCCCGAGAGAAGGCTGTGGGTCCTTGGTCTCCAACCTCTTAAAGAATAAGGGATGGGACCACCGTATGCATATGCAGGTGTACCGTATGCTCGTATAAGTAAAATACCAGACCCAACAAGTGTTGTAGAAAGGAAATTTTATTTAGGTAGAGAAAAGAGAAGGAAAGGAGGAAAAGAGAAAGACTTGCAGGAAGAGCGTGGAAGGGGATTCCAGAAGAGAAAAATCCCAGAGGGGAAAGGGAGCTCCCACCGTGTGGGAGGGGATTCCAGAAAGCTGGAAATCCAGCGTGGGTGAAGGAGCAGGGGAATTTATCCTGGGAGAAATTCCCACCTTCCCACGTTCCTCCGGCCAATGAAAGGAGTTCCTTAGAACTTCTGCTGGAGTGAATGACTTTTAGTTTCTTCCCAGGCCCGCGAAATTCAAACATAAACCATTAAATCTCCGGATGGAGAGAGATGGGGAGGCGGGCATGGCACTGGGAAATTCTTGCCCTTAAAACTACGCCTCCTCATGGACCCGGAAAGAGAACACATTCCCTCAGTTTTGCATAGACAAACTAAATGATTATCTGTGGAGATTTTAAATAAAAGTCTAATATTCTTTATTTTTAAATAAATTCATTGCTCTAAATAATCCTCAGTCTATTTTCTTTCTGTTCTCTCAGTCACTTTCACTTTGTTCTTCCTGAGTTCTACCATTTAAAATAGGCTCAGATCCTTCTCCTTCATAAAGCTTCAAAGTATCATTTCCTCCAGTCCACAGCAATTGCTCAGCCTTGTAAATTCATAACATCCAATGTTTATCCCATTAACATCTCAATTGCTTACAAATCACCTTGTGACTTTTTTGATATTGTTTGGCTCTTTCAATGATTTTTCACATAGTATTTATGTATTTAATGACTTGTTCTTGTAAACAATATTAATTTATTTGAAAGCATAATCCATAGCAGAGCAATTTTGCATTCTACTCCCCGCCACTGTCTTCTACATAGTTGATCCTCAGTAACTATAGATATGCTTTGATAATTTTAAAAATGTTTTAGTAATGTAGAACAAAAAGAAGCCCAGTAGGTCAAATACTTTTGGCTCCTCTTTTAAATGCATGATGTCAAATTATAGATTAAATGTATTATGTCAAATTACAGATTAAAATATTAGTACAGTTAAACAATATTAAAAAGAGTTCGTTACAGTTTAAATATGTTTTCATGTTCTCTGATAGTAAAACTTCATGAATACATTATAGTAGGATATAAAACTTATCAATATGGGATAAAGTAAAGAAAGTGAGTGGCTGTGAAAAAAAATGGATATAAATAAATGTGATATGCTTCAAAGGTGTAAAAATTATGAATAGTTTCAGTTGGCAGATATACATAGCTAAAGATACTGATCCCATTTACACAACATAAATGCTGCCCAAGCAGTAAGTTAATGACTTTTCTTGAACCTATTAAGGAACAATTTCAAGGTGAATAATCACCCCCAAATTCTGGAGAAAGAAAGGCATCGTTGGTGAAAAATAAAACACCAGCATTTGCTTGCCTGGGGTGTATATTACTGAGTGTAACAAAAGTTGGAAGAAAGATGGAATAATATATTTTAATAAATAGCTAGTGCCTAAGTGTGGGCTACTGTGAAAGTATAATGCTCCTAGAATCTGTGGTTATGGAGAGTTCATAGATTTTTCCAAGAACTCCACCAGTCTCTCAAACGAAAAATTGAGAAGAATCCAGAAAGGTTCAATATCATTTCAACAATTACTACTGGGAAAATTAAATCTCCACATGCAAAAGAATAAAGAGGGACCCTGCCTTACACCATACATAGCAATTCAATGAAAATAGATCTGAAAGCCAAATACAATAGCTGAAAGTATGACATTCGTGGAAGAGAATATAGGAGAAAACCTTTATGAACTTGGGTTAAGTGCTGGTTTCTTGAATATGACATCAAAAGTACATTAAAACCTTTTGTGCAGCAAATTATGACATCATGAAAGTGAAAAACAATTCATAGAATGGAAGAAAATATCAACAAATTATGTATTTCATGAGGGACTTGTGTTTATAACCTGTTAAAAACAAAGAAAGAAAAACATGACAATGATAAAAAGTCTAATAACTAACTTTAAAAATAGTCAAAGTACTTAAACAAACATATTAGAGTAAAGAGGCAAAAATGGCCAATAAGGACATGAAAAGATGCTCAACATTATTGGTCATTAGGACAACGCAAATCAACAGCACAAAATAGCACTTTACAACCACTAGAATGGCTATAATAAAGAAGCCAGACAATAACAACCGTTAGCAAGAATGTAGAGAAATAGAAACCCTCATACATTGTTGGTGGGTGCATAAAATTGGGTGGACATATTAAAAATATTCAACATCATTTTTATCAGGGCAATGCAAATTAGAACAAGATTCCACTACACATTTATTAAAAAGGAGAAAAATCCAAAACTTGTCAACACTAAAGGCTGATGAGAAAGCAAAGAAAAAACACTTCATTTACTGCTCATGGAAATGGCAAAATAGTTCAGTCACTTTTTGGAAATTTCTTATAAAGTTACATAGTGTTGCCATAATATCTAGCAATCCCACTTAAACTGTTTACCAAGTGAATTGAAAACTAATCTTGACACAAAAACTTTATTTATAATTCCCAAAAGGTGGAAATAACCAAAATGTAAATGGATAAACAGCAGAGCACTGTATTAAAAATTGCTATTCAGTCATATAAAAAATGGGCTACTAATTTAAGCAATAGCATTGCTTTGTTCTAAGTAAAAGAAGCCAGATACAAAAGGCTAGACATTGTATCATTTTCTGAATATAATATATATGTACAACTATACATATTATATATATTTATAGGATTTTTCACTGAGAGATGCTAGAAGCAGTGACACCCAAGTAGTAACAAATATTTCTATTGCCTGATCTTGATTAATACATACGATTCTCCATTAAATACATGGAGGCTCTGTGAAGAAATGTCTGATTCTAGGGCATATTGGGTCTTAGGGCTGCTCTAACAAAGTACCATACACTGGGTGGCTTAGAACCACAGAAGTTTACTGTCTTACAGTTCTGGAAGCTAAGTCCGAAATCAACCTGTCAGTAGTGTAATGTTCTCTCTGTTGTCACTAGAGGAGAATCCTTCCTTGGTTTTTCTAGCTTCTAGTGTTTGCCAGCAATCCTTGATGTTTATTGGCTTATAGGTGCATCACTCCAATCTCTGCCTTTGTCTTTACATGGCCATCTTTCCCTGTCTGTGTCTCTGTGTCTCTTATTAAGGTATCAGTCATATTGGACTAGGGGCCCATGCTTATGTCCTCACTTTAACTGATGCATTTGAAATGACCCTTTTTTTCCAAATTAGGATGAATTCTGAGGTACTGAAGTTAAGACTTTAAATTAGAACATAGAGCTAGCATTGAGAAAATACAAAATGAGCCTGGAAGATCTTGTAGTGCGAGAAACTAAGAAAGCGCTCAAAATCAAAAGAATGGATCACGTCAAAATAATACAGTAACCAAACTTAAAAGCTTTTGATGGCTAAAAGTTGAAGAAATTTGAGAAACAAAATAAATAAAATAGTACTGGATTATAACCCAAAGTATAAAATAAATATGAGTCCACACTGATAGAAATATTTGGATAAAAATAAATGAGGACAAAGATAAGGTTTCCTATATAGAGGAAGTCTAAATAATTTATGTAGATACTTCCCTCTCTTTAGAGAGGCAGCAATTACCTGCACACTTCTTGAGAGCAGACAATACTTAGAAATTGTCTTGCAAACAGTACATGATGGAAAGGAGAGAAAAAAGAGTAACTATACAGTGGAGAAACTTGACAAAAGTACCTCATCCAGACAATCAAGGTTAACATTAACAGTGGTTTGGCATGTTGATTGCATGCAACCTTTCCAGGATGTAATGCATATGAAATTTTGGTGGTCTTCCTCCTAAATACCCATAAAACAAATATAATCATTTAAAAGAACAACTGCCATTTTCAATTGGATTCTACAAAATATCTAATCAGTACTCTACTCCTAAAATGTGTCAGGATAATCAGCAACAAGGTAAATCAGAGTCTGTCAAAGTCTAGAGATGTCTAAGGAGACATGCCAGCTAAATATAATATATTATCTTGGAAGGGATTTTGTAACAGAAAAAGTACGTTTGATAAAATGCAACGTCTGGAGTTTGGTTAATAATGATTTACTAATACTGACTTCTTAGTTTTGAGAAATATGTATTCGCTATGGTCTGAGTTACACCTCCACTTGTTACAGTTCACGATGTACAGAAAAACCTTTAGGTGAAACTTAAATTACGTAAAGAGGTAGCTCTAGGCTAAACTTGGTTTAACAATTCCCCCGTTTTGGTCATCTTCTCTATTTTGAGAGGTTGACAAAATTTTAATCATTTATGTTACTATCACTATTGTAAATGTATTTATTTAATGTTGAAATCCACTGGAAAATAGCAGAACAGTAGGTTTTGTAGTATGGAAACAAGGACATCAGGTGTTTTTTGTTCTGTTTTGGTTTTCATTTTTGTTTTTGGCTTAGAGTACAGGTTACTTTCTTATGTTGGAATGTCCTGTTTACAAGATAAAAATTAAAACCTGATCTGTTCTAGGATCTCCGCATTTCCTTAAAGTCTTAGTTTGATTATGTCACATTTAGCATGAGCAACTCCATTTTGTATTGTTCTGGTTTGTTGGAGCCTAGTGCATGAGCTCAGTAAAATATAATGGCCTCCTATAATTTTGTTTAAAAATTTTCCCCTTTTGGACAGGTTCTCACTTAGGTGAGAGTTTGACCAAAACTTAAGGCACTAGCGCCACTATCAGTTACAATCATTTTGGCTTTCTGGTCTCAGAATTTTATTCATAGGTTATGTTGCCCTGGTGGGCACACATTTCTTTTAGCTCTTGTCATTGCAGTAGAAGAGAGACCATTTGACATTCTACAGATAGCTGCATGTAAATATTTTAAATTGTTGAGAGAATACAGCACACCAGGGAGACTACTATTATGACCATTGGGAGCATAATATTAAGAGTTTGGAGCATACCCCTTACCCAGGGTCCCCCGTAAACCAAACCAACTGAAGTTAGTAGATCAAAGGGGAATGAGCTAAAGAGTGTGTTCACTAAACTAAGCAGTCTTTTCCCTAATCCCTAGAACTGAATCGGTAATACTTGATGTGATGTATTTCTCTATAAGCCACAAGTACCAGCAGCTGCACTGATACTCGTCTGTTTAGCCAGTAAGTAATCTAGAGAAATTCTATGATGTAGCATAACTTTCTCAAGAGAATATAGTCTGTTGTGTAACCATATCCTTTACAACAGAATCTGCTACAGAGCTTATCATGAGGGATACATTTCTAATCATTGCCTTTTACTCCAAATTATGGAAAAATTAAAACCTAGAACATCACTAATTATCAGGAAAATGCAAATCAAAACTACAATGTGATACTACCTTATTCCTGCAAGAACATCCATAATAAAAAAAGCAAAAAATAATAGATGTTGGTATGGATGGAATGAAAAAGGAGCACATTTACAATGTTGGTGACAATGTAAACTATTAAAACAACTACAGAAAACAGACCTACCTTTTGATCAAGTAATCCCACTACTAGGTATCTACCTAGAGGAAAAAAAAGTCATTATAAGGAAAAGATACTTGCACAAGCATGTTTATAGCAGCACAATTTGCAATTGTGAAAATATAGAACCAGCCCAAATGCCCATCAATCAATGAGTGAATAAAGAAAATATAATATACATATATATTTATAGTAGTAATCTACAGTAGCATTCCCTGTATATACCATATACTATTGAGCCATAAAAAGGAATGAATTAATGGCATTTGCAGCAACCTGGATGGAATTTGAGACTATTATTCTAAGTGAAGTAACTCAGGAATGGAAAACCAAACATCTATGTTCTCACTTATATATGCATCATCTATGAGGATGCAAATGCATAAGAATGACACATTGGATTTTGGGGACTTGGGGAAAAGGGTGGAGGGTGGCAAGGGGTACAAGGCTACATGTTGGGTACAGTGTACACTGCTCGGGTGATGGGTGCACCAAAATTTCAGAAGTTACCACTAAAAGACTTATTTATGTAACCAAACACCACCTGTTCCCCAAAAACCTATTGAAATAGAAAAATTAAAAATAAAACAAAGATTCCATCTTATTCTGTGGAGAAATTTACCTGTTTAGCATTACCTTAAGGGTTCCAATGGGTGCACAGTTCCAAGAGTGTAGAGGGACTCTTCTCAGTAGTGAGATTATGAACCTAAGATTCAAGGTTCTGAAGTTTTGCTGCATTATGGATGGCAAGTATAGTCTTTCTCTAATGTTCTTAGAAGATCCAGTCTTTGGGCTCTTGATTGTGAAGGGGTTAATTGTTTTCAGTCAGTGAACCATAGAAAGCTTTATTTATCTGGTAAAAATACACAGTGTCATAATAATTACTGTTATAATGATCAGCCCTCTTGCATAGGAAAGCTTTTATACAACCAGAAAACATGCACTATGAAGGACAATTGAATGAAATCCCTTTATAAATGTTTAAGTGGCTCACCAGGTAGCCGAATGTACCTGAAGTTTTAATTGTCTTCCCAGGAATATGGGTTTGACAAATCAAACATTGGTCATAAACTGTTTTACAATTTAGAAGTGACCACACCAATATATATTTCATATGGATCATTTTATCTTTTCTATAATGATTCATGGAATGTAGAACCTTTAATAACAAAAGCTTTAAGGACTCAGGAAAGACAAGGTGGATGTCATGGTTCTCAATGAGTCCATGCTTAACACTGGAATTATATCTTCTTGATTACCAGTTGTTTCTCCAACTTAGGTGCATAGTACTGATAACTAATGGGTTATCACAGGTAATTTGACTGAGACCACAAAGTTCATACAAATTCTATATCTAAACAATTTCAGTGTTGGCTGATTTAACTTGAAAATCTGGCAAAATGTTTTCTTGATATTCCATTAAATTTGATTCTACTTGGATTATCAATTTTATAAACCAGTCAGTCTTTTATTTAAAGTTCTGGGAATTTTTAAACAGTCCAAATGATATGAGTCTAAAGTTTCCAGAAATCTGTATTCAAGAGTGCTTTTCAGGGTCCTTTGCATCCTCTCACGAATTTCCTAAAAGACATCATATTGTAGGATGTTTGCTTGTGAAATTTTCAGAAACTACATCAGCGTTAAGCAATTTACTGTGGAAATGACTATAAATAGTCACAGCTAAAAATACAATTGACAAGGAAATTTGGTTATTTCTGAGGCCTACAGTAACTTAACCTAATAACCATGATTATTACATGATTGATAGCATATAGTCAGATATATTAGAACGGTAGAAATCTCACACAATTTTGGAACATATATTAATGACATTCACTAAAACATAATCCCAATAAGTTTAAACATCATTTCTTATTTTGACAATAATTTCCATGTGACTTAACATGTCAAATCATCTTGTAGTAGTGACGGGGTTTTATCATGTTGGCCAAAGTAGTCTCAAACTTCTGACCTCAAATAATCCACTCACCTGGGCCTCCTAAAGTGTTGAGATTTCAGGTATGAGTCACCGTGACTTGTGCCCCTGCTGTGCTTTTATTCCAATGTTCAATGTATGGAAAAATCAAATGTTACTCCTTTAAATAGCCAATATTGTCATTCACAGAATTATTTTTACAAGATTAATTTTTTTCAAACCTTCAACAACTGGCTCAAACATTTAGTTTTAGTCTATCTTACTTAAACAATCCTTTAATCCTCTAAACTAGACAAAAATTTACATTCCAGGGCCTTATTATAATCTTTCACTAAAAACGCATTTCACTTTCTTCACATATCTTGCATGTAAAACTGTTTTTTCAGTAGTCTTTATTGCATGTTACAATGTAAACTCTTAGCAATTTTTATTTGTGGAAAAAACCTGGTAAGTTATTTTAATTATGTACTAGATGTGGAGCCTAGGATATCAGACAGAAGTGCAGATAAAGTCTGACTCTTTCCAATACATTTAGGGGGCATGGGTAACTCCACATATCCCCAAGTCTTATCTAGAATCTAAAGGCTGCAAAGTAGATAAACCAAACTGTTTTCAAAAGTCAAAGAAGCAGTTTATGGCCTTAAAGCATTTAGCAAACCTAATATCTGACCTGTCTAATTAACATCAAATGTCATTATTTTACAAGTAATCCTTAAAACTCTTTATTTTCTAAAACTTAAAAAGTCACATGAAATAAAGTGTTACAGTTTGTATTTTTCTGACAAAATATTTAAGCACCTATTTTTCTTTAAGCCAATTAATCAGATCTCTTTCATATATAAACATTACATACATACCACATATAAATACATACAGAGGCAAACAAAAGAAGATCCAGTAGTTGTTAAGATTTTTTATTTGCCAGTAGTCATGTTTCTCTTCAAAGCATGCAGTTTCTGGGGCCTAATAAGCAAGCACAGCTGGAAGACAAAACAGATTTTCCAAAATTTATGGTCCCACGTTTATACTGAATCCTGGATCCCTAGAAGAGATATGGTACGGAACAAGACAGTGCAAATATTTTACCATGCATTTCATTTTAAAGCAACCCAGAGCTGATAAGCCCATTTTGTGAGTAGCCCATCCCCAATGGGAGTCTTATCTCTCATATGAGGGTGGGGACATTTTCTACTTTCTAGGTGACCAAGAGCATGCTTCTCTGATCCAAACATGCAAAGAGCAATGCATCTCCCCATAACTGCCATTAGCCATTCCTAAAATCGTGTTTCCTACCTAGTTATTACACACCAAAGCTTTCTAATAATGTGAAGTAATTTCTGATACCCCTCAAAACTGAAAGCTATCAGATAACACTCTGCAAAGCAGAACAGAGTCTTAGATTTTGAAAGGGATCAATCCTATTTCAATTCCTGGGATTTCATGAGGAAAAAAAGATTTTCCCCAAAATTGAGTGTGTGGTGCCTCCTCTGTTTTTCCCATGGAGTCTCAAGCTGTTAGAATTTATTTTATTTCCTCTCATCTGTGCATCAGGAGTGGCAAGAAGAAAAAATGGAGAAAAGCTATTCAGTTAACTGAAAAAAACAAAAACAAACAAAAAAAAACAAGATCTAAGAAGAGAATAAAATCATAAAGGCATTTTAAATGTATATGTAGCTTGGCTATCCACTTTTAATTAAGGTGACTTTTAGCCATAGCCCTCTTTTTAAAAAAAAGTCCTTTTAAATTTCTTATTACCCTACTTTAGCCAGGCCAAATGGCTGCTATTTCTAGCTTTTAAACTTTACCGAAACTAATCTCTCAGGTGAAACCAACAAACCTCAACTAAGGTTATGACTTAACCATGAGTGTATGAGGTATTCTCAAAGAGGTGGTTAGCAGATTTTATAAAACCTAAAGTATCCAAAGATAGCTCAGAGAAAGGAAGATTCAAGAAGGGAAGAGATAAGTTGTTCATGGAGGGGCTGAGAATCAACAAAGGGCCAAAGTTCCACGGATGGCTAACCAGAGAGAACTCATTCTCTAAGCCAGGAATTAAATCCTGGACCTGGGCTGTCACTGTGAAAAGACAAAGCCTTAGCCACTAAGCTACATCATTGACACTTTCCATTGCTCTTCCCAGAAGCAGTTTAGAGTAGTCAATTTTGAGCTTGCAAAGACTTTTAACTGCTTGAAATAATTTTTGGAGCTAACATGAACCTTAAACTTTCTATTCCTTGGATGGCAGAGACCAAGAGAAAGTACCACCACATGGTTTCAAAGTCAAGCTCCCAACTTAAAACCAGACAAGATGGAAGCTTCATCCAGTTTCTTTGTTTGTTAGTTTCAGGGAACTGCAGCAAAATTTTTTCCTGACTAGCTTGCTGGGCCATCTTAAATAGCAAGCTTATCTGGTCCTAAGCCCATGTTCTATACCTCTCTTCATGACAGAACAACATAGAAAGACAAATTCATAGCACAAAGTACACCAGATTTGCTACAGCTTAAGGCTAGCCTAATGAGTCCATTTTCTTATTAATTAAAACTTTGAAGAGATAGGGATTTTTACCATTCTCACAACTGGTTTGCAGAGAGAGAGAGAGAAGCATTGCCTGCAGCAGGGTGGGGAAGGTGAGGAGCTCAGGAAGGTCACAGAAAGACCCACCCATTGCAGCAATACTTAATCAAAAATTTAGATAGCTGCTTCTTGTTCACAAAGGGATCATTTACAGCAGTCTGATTTGCTCTCAAGTTTCCCCCTTTGAGGAGCAAAAGTTCCCCATGTTCCATGGCCCTGTACATGACTAATCCTGTCACCCATGGCCATCTGCAAGGAGTGCAAGGCAGATTTAATATTTTTTTAATCAGTCACTTAAACTTTTTATTTTCCTTTCATAAAGTTTTAAAATAAAAATACTAAAATCTTTTTAGAAGCTTCTGCATATCAATAGGCATCCCTAGATGAGACTAATTTGGGAGTGCTTATTTTCAAATGCACTTCAGTGCTGTGTTGTTAATTTGGAACGTTCCACTGTAAATGATCTTTAGTAAGATTTTGCCATTTCTGTAAGATTTTGCTCCTCCCAAGGCCTAACACTTATCCATGTATAAGCCAAAAGAAGCTCAATTCTTCACAAACTAAGGATCCCATTTTTAACCTAAAATATTGGCTTTCCTCTCAGGTTCTGTTCATCAACTTAGCCAGCAATTTTTTCCTACCTAAGCATGCATGAAAAATGAAACAAAAGGGTAGAACACAAAAATCCCTGCGAGTTTCCAAAAGCCAAAGTTTACACCCCCTGCAATATTACCATTTACTTCCAGTTTCTTTCTTACCCCGTCAGATGTAAGAGGCATCTAACTGGATCCAAGACAGTTATGGGATCTAATCTAATCTAATCAAGGACCCAGTTTAGTTTCTGTCATGAGTGCCAGACACAGTTTGGATCAGAAATTTGCTCAAAGACACTTGGAGAGCCTGAAACAAAAGTCCATGGAGTTTTGGAATCCAAGAGAGAACTTCAAGATCCCCAGCTGCTCTGAGAAAGCAATGGGCAAAACAGGCAGTTGAGTACATTGCTTGGTCACTCAGCACTCCCGGGGGTTGTTAGAAGCTCTACTTTGGATCTTACTTGTGATGCTATCTGTTAAAAGAAAAACTTCAGCCAAATTTAATTTAAAGGAGTTTAATTGAGCAATGAATGATTCATGAATTAGGCAGCCTCCTGAGCTAGAGCAGGCACTGGGATGCCAGCACAGACACATAGTGGAAGGTGACTTATGGACAGAAAAAGGAAAGTGACCTATGGTAAATGGAAGTAAGGTACAGAAATAGCTGAATTGGTTACATCCTGGAATTCGACTTATTTGAACATGGATTGAACAGTTGGCTACAGTTGATTGGCCAAAACTAGGTGATTGGCACAAATGTAGGCTATCCTCTGGGTTATACCTCTACTTGTTATGTTCATGATGTACAGAAAAACCTTTAGGCTGAAGTAAAAATATGTAAGGAGTCAGCTTTAGGCTAAACTTTATTTAACACATCTCAATCAAGCAATCAAAATAACAGAAATCAGAGTTCATGATTTATAATTATGTGCACATAATAAAATAAATTATTTTGAATATTGGCAGATGACATCATTGTATATTTGGATGAGACACTTTGTCTCAGCCCAATCATCTCCTTAAGCTGATAAAGCAACTTCAGCAAAGTCTCAGGATACAAAATCAATGTGTAAAAATCATGAGTATTCCTATATACCAATAACAGACAAACAGAGAGCCAAATCATGACTGAAATCCCATTCACAATTGCTACAAAGAGAGTAAAATACCTGGGAATACAAATAACAAGGAATGCAAAGGACCTCTTGAAGGAGAACTACAAACCACTGCTCAAGGAAATAAGAGAGGACACAAACAGATGGAAAAACATTCCATGCTCATGGTTAGGAAGAATCAATATTGTGAACATGGCCATACTGCCCAAATTTATAGATTCAACGCTATCCCCATCAAGCTACCATTGACTTTCTTCACAGAATTGGAAAAAATCACCTTAAATTTCATATGGAACCAAAAAAGAGCCCATATAGCAATGACAATCCTAAGAAAAAAACAAAAAAAAAAAACAAAAACAAAAACAAAAAAAGCTGGAGGCATCATGCTACCTGGATTTAAACTATACAACAAGCCCACAGTAATCAAAACAGCATGGTACTGGTACCAAAACAGAGACATAGACCAATGGAGCAGAACAGAGGCCTCAGAAAGAAAGCCACACATCTACAACCATCTGATCTTTGACAAATTTGACAAAAACACAATGGGGAAAGTATTCCCTATTTAATAAATGGTGTTGGGAAAACTGGCTAGCCATATGCAGAAAACTGAAACTGGATCTGTTCCTTACACCTTATACAAAAATTAACTCAAGATGGATTAAAGACTTAAACATAAGACCTAATACCAAAAAAAAAACCCCAGAAGAAAACCTAGGCAATGCCATTCAGGGTACAGGCATAGACAAGGACTTCATGACTAAAACACCAAAAGCAATGGCAACAAAAGCCAAAATAGACAAATGAGACCTAATTAAACTAAAGAACTTCTGCACAGTGAAAGAAATTATTATTAGAGTGAACTGGAAACCAACAGAATGGGAAAGACTTTTGCAATCTACCCATCTGACAAAGGGCTAATATCCAGAATCTACAGAGAACTTAAACAAATTTACAAGAATAAAAGTAAGTGAAGAATATGAACAGACACTTCTCAAAAGAAGACATTTATGCAGCCAACAAACATGAAAAAATCTCATCACCACTGGTCATTAGAGTAATGCAAATCAAAACCACATTGAGATATCATCTCATGCCAGTTAGTATGGCAATCACTAAAAAATCTGGAGACAACAGATGCTGGAGAGGATGTGGAGAAATAGGAACACTTTTACACTGTTGGTGGGAGTGTAAATTAGTTCAACCATTGTGGAAGACAGTGTGGTGATTCCTCAAGTATCTAGAATTAGAAATATCATTTGACCCAGCAATCCCATTACTGAGTATATACCCAAAGGATTATAAATCATTCTATCATAAAGACACATGCACACAGATGTTTATTGCATCATTGTTCACAATAGCAAAGACTTGGAACCAACTCAAATGCCCATCAATGATAGTCTGGATAAACAAAATGTGGCACATATACACCATGGAATACTATGCAGCCATAAAAAGGATGAGTTCATGTCCTTTGCAGGGACGTGGATGAAGCTAGGAACCATCATTCTCAGCAAACTGACACAGGAACAGAAAACCAAACACTACATGTTCTCACTCATAAGTGGAAATTGAACAATGAGAACACATGGACACAGGGAAGGGAACATCACAAACTGGGGCCTCTCAGGGGTGGGGGGCTAGGCGAGGCATAGCATTAGGAGAAATACCTTATGTAGGTGATGGGGAGTTGGGTGCAGGAAACCACCATGGCACATGTGTACCTATGTAACAAACCTGCACGTTCTCCACATGCACCCCAGAACTTAAAGTATAATGAAAAAAAAATTTTTTAAGAGTTTGCTTATCATAAGGCTTGTTTACCCAGGAGGTGAAAGGAAGGATAACAATCAAATGGTTGAAGATTTTAAAGCCAGGAAAATTTGCTTCTAGTTCTGTTGAATATACCTCAACACAGACACAAGTGAGTTTTTAAAAGAAGCTCATTTAGTTGCAAAGTAAAGACCCACTCAAGCTGGTTCAGATAAAGAGAAGCTTGTTGTGATAGGCAGGGAGAACAACATTATTTACAGACTCTCATTTATTTTAAGAATTACAGAAAGATGGTCTGATAGGAGACCTCTAAAGAAGGAATATGATTACAAATAAAAATTCAGGATCAAAATTGCTTAGAGCTCATTTTAGCCTTCATAATTCATTGGGAGTGTGATTTTAGGCAAATTATCTAAAGCCTCAGTATTTTTTTTTATTTTCAAAATGGTGATAATACTAATAACCTAGTAGAAACTTTTGTGAAAATTCAATAAGATCATATTACTAAATAATTTTCATGGTAGATTTAGTATCTGGTAAATGCTAACTGTCGTTATTAAAATTATGTATGTTTGTCTCTTGCAGCACCATTACAGAATGCCAAAATATTTTTATACTTCTAGTTTTAATCAACAATTTTAATTTATATTTATCATAGCTATTAGGGACAGCTCTTTATATTAAGATATGGCATTGTCTGCTGTAGCCTATAAATGACTCACCCTTGGGTGCAGTTAGTTAGTTGCAGTTAAGAGACCGGAATCACATGGTAGAAATTCGGCTGCCTAAATGTCAGAGGTATGTGAACCAGAGCCACTCTATCTCAAATAGGGACTGGGTAAAATCAGGTTAAGACCTACTGGGCTACATTCCTGGATAGTTAAGGCATTCTAAGTCACAGGATGAGACAGGAGGTCAGCACAAGTTACAGGTCATAAAGAGCATGCTGATAAAACATTGCAGTAAAGAAGCCGGCTAAAACCCACCAAAACCAAGATGGCCAGGAGAGTGACTTCTGGTCAACCTCTGTTACACTCCCACCAGCATCATGACAGTTTACAAATACCATGACAATGTCAGGAAGTTACCCTATATGATCTAAAAGGGGAGGTAGGAATAATTCACCACTTTTTAAACATATAATCAAAAAATAACCATAAAAATGGGCAACCATTAGCGCTCAGGGCCGCTCTTTCTATAGAGTAGCCATTCATTATTCTTTTACTTTCCTAATAAACTTGTTTTTACTTTACTATATGGACCCTCCCTGAATTCTTTGTTGCGGGAAATCCAAAAACCCTCTCTTGGATACTGGTTTGGGACCTCTTACCTTTAACATAAGCAACAAGGGCTTAAGACTGTGGGATTTCCATAAAAAGAAGTGATGGGAGCTACACAATGCGTGCACATAAACATAGAGTGTGGACTGATAGAAACTTGATCCTTAGAATGGTGGGAGGGTGAGATGTGGTTTAGGGGTGAAAAATCACTTAATGGATGCAATGTATATTATTTCAGTGATGGAGACACCAAAAACTCAGGCATCACCACTATTCAGTATACCCATGTAACAAAATTGCACTTGTACTTCATAAATCTATACAAATATAAAAAATGAGATGTGGACAAAGGAAGGAAATAATTGATGGCATTATCCAATACAATTGCTTTCTCTGTGATGGGAATGTATAATACATAATCTTCAATCGTTAAAAACAACAATAAAGAGGAAAATAGCTTGAGAACAATGGGTTAATAAAATACATAATCTTTTAAAGAAGCAGTGAATAGATGAAGGAGTTGCATGAAGCAGAGAGATTTTGCTATTTTTTTTCTTTTCCTTTTTCTTTTTTTTTTGAGACAGACTCTCGCTCTGTCGCCCAGGCTGAAGTGCAGTGGTGTGATCTCGGTTCACTGCAACCTCCACCTTCTGGGTTCCAGTGATTTTCCTGCCTCAGCCTCCTGAGTAGCTACGACTACAGGCATGTGCCACCATGCCTGGCTAATTTTTAAATTTTTTGGTAGAGACAGGGTTTCACCATATTGCCAGGCTGGTCTCGAACTCCTGACCTTGTGATCTACCCTCCTCAGCCTCTCAAAGTGCTGGGATTACAGGCATGAGCCACCACGCCTGTCCCTTTTTATAAAGGGTTGGTGAAACCCTGATGTTATATTGCTGAATGTCTTCAGTGCCAAATCAAATATTTGAATAAAGGCATTCCATTAATCATTTAATTCAACTCTAATTACTCACGAATAATTTCCTCTCCGTTTTTGTAGTTGTTATTCACCAGCAAGTGAATAGCTGACATTGAGTTGACTGGTAGGCAATATTATTGTTTTTATTATTATTATTATTATTATTTACAAAGTAACCAGTTACCTTTCTCAATTCTTGCTTCACTTTCATGGGTAGATAAAATTTGGACAGATTCTTACCTTCTCTTTGTATTGCGTTCCGCATTTCTGTATCTCACTGCTCATGAATAAGTGTCACTTAGTCACTGTTCCTAAGCTCTGTTTTTTTTTTCAGTGACACTTTTCCTTGCTTTAATATTTGTTGTCTTTTTCTGCTTTTGAAATGAGCTCTCAATTACAAAATACCAAACTACACTCAAAAGAGGGCATAGAAAAAGCCAGCCATTGGTGTAGCATGGAGAAGCCCACAAGGAAGGACAGATAGCAGCAGC
The DNA here is from genome assembly GCF_030222135.1 of Aotus nancymaae. Taxonomy (NCBI): domain Eukaryota; kingdom Metazoa; phylum Chordata; class Mammalia; order Primates; family Aotidae; genus Aotus; species Aotus nancymaae. The sequence continues at coordinate 55,669,936 of NW_026988415.1, read as the reverse complement.
AGGTGGCGAGAGGTGGGAGGTGACAAAGGCAGTGGTTACAAAGGTTCACAGGAAGCTAAAACTATCCAACAGGTTGTGCCCTAATGTTAGCACAGGTTAGACTAGTTAATACCTTGCTGGGTGGCCTCAGTGTGTTTGGGTTCAGATGCTACACAGCAATACAGTTTCTTCCAGTTAAGAGTTCTTGGCTTGCACCGATCACAGCATGATTGGAGGGTACTGGACCAGTCTTGTCAGTTTTTCAAAACGCTGTTGTAGACCTGATAGATGTATTGAGAGACTTCAGGAGCTCTACACTTCAGTGACAGTGTATAATTGGGGTTTCCAGGCTGGATACGTAGCTCGGCCAAAATCCAAATGCCATTAGTGAGCTTCAGGGATTGGTACAGCATATCCTGCCCTTCCACATTCCTCTTGGCAATAGTATAAACATTGTTGTTTTGAAACTTGCTGGAAACAGTGTCAGCATTAAAATGACATTCCTTAACCTGAAACTGAAGTTCATTTTCATTGGGAATATCCTTCGATGTTGCAAGAAAGACCTGGTGCTCCATTTTGCCATCTTCTACAAAAAGCACATTGAGTGGGATGAGCCAGCTGAAGTAGAAGACATCGAGATTGTTTTTCACAGCCCCCTGCAGGTTATTCAGAGGTTCCATCTTCATGACTGGGCCCACAGTGTTGAGAGGCAGGGAGACATCAATGCTCTGGTTTGGCATCAGTGGTGTATGGATGGCCAGAGGCGTGCTGGGGATGACACCAAAGCTATTCTTGTTAAACTGGATTGCAAAATCTGTCATATGCTGCAGAGCTTTATTGGTGGAGTTCATTTCCATATAGATGGAAATGAACCTTGGAGGTGAGTAAATGTTCCTGAAATCTCCAAGCCTTTAGCCTTTACTGCAGGTAGCCAGACAGCCTTAGGAGCCACATATCCACCAGGTGCCATGCCTATCCCTGTAGAGAATTCAAACAGGTCATTTGGTCCACTGCTGACGACAGCAGGTCCAGGTGAAGGAGCAAAGGTTGCAGGCACCGATGATGGGATAAAGGACTGTCCCACTGCCGGACTTCCTCCAATGCCCCCGCCAAGGTCACTGCCAAGCAGACTCTCTAGTCCTCCTCCTTGGAGATCCACTGCTCCCATTTGCATGGAAGATACCTGTGGCGCATTGACTGGGGAACTGAGGTCAAGGTTTAAAAGATCCCCCAGAAGATCACCTTGAGAGGGCTTAACCTGAGGCTGTTCCAGGTTCATTGCAGTGGTGGTGCCAACAGGGCTGTCACCTGCATCAGTGCTCCCATGATGAATTGGCAAGTGTTTACGATGGATTCCATGACTTCCTTCCACAAAAGCATTGGGAGGCTTATGATACACGGAGGCCAAAGAACCAATGTGGCAGATTAGCTCATCCAGCAGAGTTGGCTCAATAAGGTCTGTCTCCTCAGAGATCAGTGGCTTCTCAGACAAGACTATTTCTTTAGCTGTGACAGGGTCAGTTGAGAGAAGACACCGATAAATATAGCTCCGGTCACGAAGGTCAGAATTATCAGAATACCGTGTTGTCAAACTCAAGACCTACGGGACTAGCTCCTGTGTTTCTGATGGTTTCTTGAGAAACAGCTTCACTATGGCAGTAAGCAGAGTGAGCTGCACCTGGGTGCTTTCATCGTGAAAACCCTCCAGGAAGCTTTCTAGTAACTCATCTGCATTGTCAATTCTTTCAGCACATTCTCCCACAATCCAAATCGTAGCTGCTCGAGCATCTGGCTCATCTAGCGAGTCTAAGTTCCCACATAGAGTGGCAATGATACTTTCATACTTGTTGGGGTATTTGCGGAAGATGTCCCTGATGACAACAATCGCTTCTTGGACCACATAATTCACTTTGGTCTAGATTAGATCAAGCAACGTGCTTACGCAGCACTCTGCAGATTGCTCCACCTTGATGGCACACTGACCAATGGCCCGCACAGCTTTGCAAACAAAGTCAACATCTCCCTCTGTGGCATATTCCTTCAGTTCTGCCAGAACCTAAGCAATGTTGGCTTGAGATGCCAAACGAATCATGATGTCCAACTTCTCTAGTTTAACATAGATGGGATCATTGCACTTCACAAAGAAGGCTTTGATTTCCTGCTTCAAGGTTTCAGGTCTTATCTGGACAATTAGGTTGATGTTCCTCAGGGTGATGTACTGCACTTCTGGCTCCCCAGAAAGCAAAGTGACAAGTGGAGGGGCTAACTTCTTCAGCAGCATATTGTAGTAGTCAGAATCCTTAGGTAACAATTCTAGAAACTTCAAACCACTGAAAGCACCACTTCTGAGTTGGCATGTGATAGCCGGGGAGTTACCTGCTCACAGATACTCTGAGCCTCCCGATCATCTTTAGGTTTGTAATTAGGCAGTCCAGGATGAAAATCTGGCCCCATTCAGTGCACTCATTCAGGGCTGTTAGCAGCTTATTAATGTTCTGTGAGTTCAGATCGAGTAAGTTGCTGTTTTGGTGAGACTCACTAATTTCAGATAATGCTACTATAGCATTAGCCACCACCATTGGATTTGAATCTGCTATGAAATCCCGTAGAGAATCCAGAAATCCCTGATCTTCCACCATTTGGGCATTGATATCATGGAGTTTTGCCACACAGACTGCTGCTGTTTTCCAAACATATGGATCCTCATCCTTCAAGCACTTGCAGAGGGGCTCACAGAGATATTCTGTAATTTTGTCTACCCGGATGCACCCCATGGTTCTGACTGTCAAGGCTCGAATCAAAGGATCAGGATCTTCACAGTCCTTCACAAAGCTGTTTACAGCGATGATGGCCATGTCTGGCTGATTCAGCGTAGTTCATCAAGTAGTGATACACAAGCTTCTTTAGTTCCAGATTATCAGTCTGCATACAGTTCACTACATCTGGAAAGAGAGAGCTAACATCCTTCCCCACAGTCATAGCAGCAATCACTTTCTTCCCAGCCTCCTTTCTCTTTTCTTTCTTTTCATTGTTGAGTTCAGCTTTTAGTTCAAATATTTCTCTTTTTTTATTGGTTGTGAAATACTTGGGGTCAGTCATGACTTTGGATCTTTAATGAGCTCCGGAGGCGGAGGTGAAGGTGGGGGTAGGGGTGGCGGCGGCAGCCGGAGAGCACAGCCTGGGTGGTGGTGTAGTGGTTTCCTGCCTCTCATCTGTTTTTTTTTTTTTTTTTTTTTAAATCTTGCCCAAATTCCTATTTAAGGGGTCTAGGGATGCCCTACAAACCATAAATTATCATCAGATGGGTTTTATTTGACCCTATATATTGTGACTTACTTTCCAATCTGACTCTGACATAGCATTAGGAGACAAGGAAAGAAAATCAACATATTTCACGCCAAAATATATTTCCTTGCCATACCTTGAAATTGCCCTGCAAAGTCTCTTGTGGAAAAAATCCACATTCTATAGAGAATTCCCTTTCCTCTTTGTTTTCTTTCCTTTCTTTCCAGATCCAGGAGGTAATCAATTAAGAGCCAATCACCTTTTTAGGTCCAGTAGGAAACATTTTACAACCTGCTCTCTCTGAAGTCTGCTATCTGAGAGCTTCCTCTGCACAAAATACTTGGTCTCCACAATCCTTTACCTTAACCTAAATGTTTCCTTTCTATTGATTCCAGTTCTTCAATAAACTCAACCAATTGTCAACCAGAAAATGTTTAAATTTACCTATAGCCTAGAAGCCCCCACTTTCAGTTGTCCTGCCTTTCTGAACCAAACCAATGTATTTCTTAAATGTATTTGATTAATGTCTCATGCCTCCCTAAAATATATAAAACCAAGCTGTACCATGACCACGTTGGGCACAAGTTTTCAGGACTTCCTGAGGGCTGTGTGGGCCATGTTCACCCATATTTGGCTCAGAATAAATCTCTTCAAATATTTTACATAGTTTGACTGTTTTCATCAACAAATACACTAATGGCTGCCCATAGGGAGTCTAACCAGTGTTGAAAATTAAGTAAAATTGGTTAAATTGGGTATTTAAAGGAAATAGACAAAAAATCAAAACCAACCAGAGTTGAAAAACAATAATGCAAGTGTTATGTTTATAGTTTTAGCCTGGTAAATATAAGCAGTAGGTTATGTTGTTCCAAAGATATGGGATTATTGTCTGAAGAAAACGTTTAAGGAGGAATAAACAAAATAAAACTTACTTTTCAAAATATCTATCAGTCAGAGCAAAAGTAAGGAATGCTCCCTTTCCAATCTGCTCAGAATGCAAATATTACAGGAGGCAAAATACATCACAGATAGTGGTACTTCCAGTATGTCCCAGATAGTAAATACTGTGTATTTCTAATATTTTATTTTCTTTTTCTGGGACAGAGGGAAAGTTAAAAGGTGGCAGATGAAAAAAAAATAATGTTTCACAAATACAGTGAGTTTAGAATACGGATTCATAGTAAACATATACATTGGTGGCTTACAAAATCCACTGGCAGTTTTTCGAGTAAGGATAATAGAACAGAACATCAAGTAACCACAAATTGTTACCTGTGACAAACACAATACACAGGCATTAGCATCTTCAGATTATTGAACCAAAGATTTTGTATCCTATTTTTCACTGTTTTCTGTTTTATTAAATAATAGTTTACTCATTTTTTATATACTTTTATATTTTCAATTAGTTTGTATTTGCAAAGCAATCCCATGGCACCTCGAGAGCAAAAGCCTTTCAGTTAATATAGACTGTACATTTGAATTCAAGAAAGTTGAAAAAATGAGTCATTTTCCCCTTTGTGATAAGGGAATTTACTAAAACCACAGGGATTATTGAGATATCAGCATTTCATTAATTAGAATTTTACTAACACCAAGTTTTCCCTAATTGCTCTTAGCATTTTTCCATTTATTATTGTAATTAGGAAGGTAAGGTAAAATTAAAAGCATTTCTGTTATTTCATAAAATTGGATTAATGTAAATATTTCACAGTATGACAAAGATGCATAATATACTACTTGTCAAAGTCATTCTTAATAATTTACTCTCCCATTTCTGTTTTATAAATTCTATTTCCCTTTGAACTATTTTTGTGGTTTTTCTTTAATTTTACTTTTATGTTTAATTGACAGGGCTTCCTTGAGCCGTTATTAGAAGTCTCTTCAATGCTGTTCACTTCTTCTAATAATTTTATTATTTGAACATGCTACAATTCAAAATGCCATTCTTTAGTTTCTCTTAATTAGTTCATTCTACTTACATTAACCCTTTGGTCTGCTTTCATTGGATTTTTGCTCTGACTTTGTACTCTGCCCATTCATGTCAAAAACAGTCTGTTTCAATTCACCTTTTTTTTTTTTTTTACTTTGTCATTGCTATGATTTAGAAAGTGCCATTTCTTTATGATAATAAACACAAAAAGCAGGAATCACTGAATCATAGAAATTATAAGAGTATATGTTTCCAGAAAAGGATTTCTGTGAATAAGTAATGGAGGCTGGGTGTGATGGCTCACACCTGTAATCCCAGCACTTTGGGAGACTGAGGCAGGTAGATCACAAGGTCAGGAGATCAAGTCCATCCTGGCCAACATAGTGAAACCCTGTCTCTACTAAAAATACAAAAATTAACTGGATGTCATGGCACGTGCCTGTAATCCTAGCTACTTGGGAGGCTGAAGCAGGAGAATCCCTTGAACCAGGGAGTCGGAGATTGCAGTGAGCCAAGATTGCACCACTGCACTCCAGGCTGGGGACAGAGCGAGACTCCATCTCAGGAGAAAAAAAAAAAGGAAAAAGAGGAGGGAGTATTTCCCTACTATAGATATTGTTAAGCAACATATATCTCCATAAATGAAATATAGGTACAGAACGGCATACTGTGAAGAATACTAAAAGAGTAATACAATAAGGTTTCATGAAAATCTTGTATCAGGTGAGTTACTGAATTAATGAAAATTAAGTTAAAACTAGTGCTCAATTTGACCAAAAAAAAAAAAAAATGCTGTCATTTGGTTTAAAACGGCAAGAGAAATTTCCGTTTCAGCCAACAAAGCATTAGCTGCTTGATACAACCAGATCCATTACTTTAGAGTGAACCTGCAGAAAAGTATTCTGATATGTGTGTAGATATGTGTGCATACTTGGTCAAAGGCACAGAACCTTTTATATAGATTTTTAGAGGATACTATAAGTTTCAAAAGCATTACTACTACATAAGGATTTCTAATAATCTTCACATTATTCAAGATATTTACATGTATACACAGTACTTTGAACATAGATCCCTAGTGTCAGAATTTCACTAAGCCTGGATTTTACCCTAAAGAGAAAGGGATTTGAATCTGAATAAAAAATTTGATGCTTAAGAATATTTACCTCTTAATTTTCACTGCAACCTCAAGTTCCCTGCAGTTGAAAACATTTCTAGCTTGTTCATCTGTCACATTTGCCCTAAGAGGCTTCTATATTTAAATGTAAATTTTTATATCAAGATTAACCTAGCAGTTTATCAGTAAGCATATTATTTGAAACAAAAGAATTCAAAACCAAGTGTATATATATATATGTATATTTCAGCATATTTATATATTTTAACCCTGAAGACATTTTAAAATTTGAGCAGTATTTTTTATGAACACATTTTTAAGATTTTTAATAAGATGATTGATACTTTTATTTTTAGTAATTTATAGAGTTCCCAAACTATCAAAGTTAGTGTTCATTTCTTACATACTAGAATCAACATTATGCCTTTTTATTTAAGAATTGTTATTTTTGGTTATTGTAGGTTTCTGTGATGTTAGTATTAAAAATGTCAAAGAAAAATTCATATGGCTATCAATCTAGAGGAAAGTGATCTACAAATCATGATTTGAATTGCCAGCCTCTTAAGAAATCTTGTATTTCTGGCAGTGACAAAAGTAAAACTCAAAGCATATTTGTATACACAAAGGAAATTTTTAAAGAATCTTCCAAGTTACTGTAAGGAATAAAGTGTTGTTTATAATAGCAAAGACCTGGAACCAACCCAAATGCCCGTCGATGATGGACTGGACAAGGAAAATGTGGCACATATACACCATGGAATACTATGCAGCCATAAAAAACGATGAGTTCATGTCCTTTGTAGGGACATGGATGAATCTGGAAACCATCATTCTCAGCAAACTGACACAAGAACAGAAAATCAAACACCACATGTTCTCACTCATAGGCAGGTGTTGAACAATGAGAACACATGGACACAGGGAGGGGAGCATCACACACTGAGGTCTATTGGGGGGGCAGGGTAGGGAAAGTGGGGGGTGGGGAGGTTAGGGAGGGATAACTTGGGGAGAAATGCCATATATAGGTGATGGGGGGGATGGAGGCAGCAAACCACATTGCCATGTATGTACCTATGCAACAATCCTGCATGATCTGCACATGTACCCAGAACCTAAAGTGCAATAAAAATAAATAAATAAAATAAAATAAATGAATAAAGTGTTATTCACTTAAAATTACCTTTATTCCTTTCTCTTTATGTCATATACATTTTTCCTGCTAGAAGATGTTATGAACATAGTCCATATTTCAAATACACTCTAACTATACTGCTACACTTCCTAGCAAAAATCCTAGAATAATTATTTTGTATTTTTTTCTTTAAATAGCTGCTTATTCTCGTCTCAACTAGGCTTTCACCCACTCCACTCCAAAGAGACTTATCTTTGCAAGATTAAGTAGTGAATCCATTGTCTTCTTATTTATCCTCTTTAGATACAACTGAAGTTTCTCTCATTATAAAACCTTGTTTGTTCTCTAGGCTCCTGTAATGTTTTATTCTTCTCCTGTATCTCCTGCCACTTAAATGTTGAATTCAAATGAGCCTTCTTCAGTTTTCTTTTGTTTCCAATGTATAGTTTTCTCTAAGTAGTTTTATCTAGTGCCACAGTTTTAACATCAATATTCAACCATTGACTAAATATTTCAAATGGGCTCTCAAATAGTGATTTTTAACTCATATACGTGTTTGTGTTGTGTGTATCTGTGGGTGTATGTACATATATGTACTATTCTGACCCATTCTGCTTCTTCCTAGGGTTCCACATTTCAATAAATAGTACCTGTTTGTTCAGGCCCAGAACGAAAATATGTCTTTGATTCCTCTCTTTCCTGATATTCAAGCCTGTTCTATTTACACATTCTGTAGACTGCACCTCTAAGAAACTATAAAATCTAAACATATCTTAAAAATTCTACTATTACTACTACTTGAGTGGGGAGTTTAGAGGGAGATAGGGATGGTTAATGGGTACAAATACTAGTTAGAAAAACAAATAAGATCTACTATTTGATAGCACCACAGCGTGACTATAGTCAATAATAATTTTGCATTTAAAAATAACTAAAAGAGTGTAATTGGATTGTCTGCAACTCAAAAGATAAATGCTTGAGGAGATGGATACCCCATTCTCCATGATGTACTTATTTCACATTGCATGCCTGTACCTCTCATGTACCCCACAAATATATACAGCTACTGTGTACCCACAATATTAAAATTAAAAAAGTAAAGAAATTCTATTACTACTTTATTAAAAAAACCCATCTTACCTTGTCTGGATTATGCTGGGAAACAAACAAAATTCCTAACTTGTCTCTTTGCCATTACTCTAGTCAATATGTTCAAAACAATAAGAAAAATAAAGTTTTTAAAGGGTATATAAAATTGCATCATACCCTTGCTTAAACTTTAGTGGCTCTCCATAGTAGAAATAATATTAACCAAAACAACTTATCATGGCCTTTAAAACCCACTGACTATCGCCCCTGCTTCACCTCCTTCCATTCTTGCCACCTATATTCATGTTCAGCCTCACTGGGCTTTTTCTGCCCCTGGTATACTCCGAGCCTAATCTCATACCAAGTAATTAATTTATTACTACACCTTCTTGGAACAGCCTTATCCTAGATCTCTGCTTAGCTGCTTCCTTTTCATGATTTGAGTCTCAAATATTTCCTTCTCGGGTACACGTTCCATGGGTACCTCATTTAAGTCAGTTGAATAGCCATCACTTTCCATGGCTGCTATATTTAATCAGTGGCCATCACTCTTCATGGCTACTCTGTTTAAAACAGTGTCATGCTGTTATTCTATTACATGACATTTTTCATTGAATTAATCATTGACTGAAATTGTTTTATTTATTTGTTCATGTGTATATATGGCATGATCTTTCTCTCTCTCTCTCTCTCTCTCTCTCTCTCTCTCTCTCTCTCTCTGTTTCATTAACAGCTAAGTCCTCAGCATGTAAACTAAGGCATGAAAATCATTAGGAGCTCAAAAGATATTTACTGACTAATTTATGTGAAGCTCCCTTTTATTTTGTATTTACCCATACAACGGTCATATTAGGTATCCAAAAATATATTTGCAAATATAATCCAATTAATTTTGCATGTGATAATAGTCACAAATTAGTCACTTGAGTTTCACATGTTACTCTTGTGACTAGGAAGCAATTTTGTCACTATTTTTTAAGGATTTAGAGATTGTTTTATCACTGAAATTTGTTGGTGTTAATCCCTTGCCTAAGGATTCTTTTCAAAATATTATTGTAAAATTAGTTAGCTGCTCCAGAAGTTAAAAGGAAAAGAGGAAAACACAATAGAAAAGGAAAAATTAAAACTCTTCTTTCATAGATGAAAAAGCTAAGCTTTCCAAACAGTATTCTAATTCTAGTCTTAGATCAAATAACAAAACAAAGTACTGTACTAAATTATAATGCTGATCATTTTATTGACTACAATGTTGACCAGATCTCAATATGATCTTTCAGAACCTCTTGTATAAGACCATTCATTTTCTTTCATTTCCTGGGCTCTGTGACCTTCATAAGATATTAAATGTTACTAAAAGCAATCAGTGAAATGTCTTCTGGTTCTTTCCATGGAGTTATAAAAACAGAAAGTAGGATTATCAGTGATTAGTTCCATGTCTAACTGTATCATTCTATTCATTATGTACTTTTTTTCTATCATTATTATTTCTACATTACCACATGAAATTGCTATTTCTTTTTACACCCCTAATTAGTTAGAAGCCATATTTGTGATGGCACAACTCATGAGGTGTGATGAACTGTTAATTAGATTTAAGTTGCACAAGTATCCACACAACGGAGTGCAAAACTCCATGAAGATACTTAGAATTGGTTTTATAATTGTGAGAAGACTGAAGGAGACAGGAATGGTCTGAGATATAGAAGGTAATATGCCTTGAGATTGCCTCTTTATCAATTTTCAATCATTTCTAACAGCAGTTTTTCTAGCTTACATCTAAATAGGAATTTTTGTAATCTACATGTTTAAGCTGAAGATTTTCCTTAAAGATCTTCCTGTCTGTACTGACAGACAGTACACACAGATCTAACAGAACTGTCAATTGAATGTTAATGCTTTTTTTGACAGGTTGCTAGAATCCTTAAATTTTATTTCATGCTGAATAAGTGAAAGAGAGTAATGTATGAAAATCAGGCATGCGTCTTCCATTGTTAAGTTATAAAAATGAAACACTCTATTTCCCAAAGAGTAAAAATCTTTACAAAATAAGTACATACCTTTTAAAGATTTTTTTGTCATCATATTAAAATCTGTTATGACCATTTACCTCTCTCAGTTTTGCTGTTCTATTTAATTTCAAAGTTACATATGACACATCTTTTCCTCAATTGCATATCACTCCTACCCATAATATCATCAATGTCATGTATTTGTTTACCTTCTTTAGTCTACCTTCAGCTTTGGATCAGCTAAGCAAGATTTCAGTAAATGTCTTCCTGTGCTAATATAGGATGGGACGGGGTTCAGCTCCTTCCCCTGATGGGATGTGCCCGAGGTTCTTGAGCTCTCACTCACCCAAGAATGGGGAGAGGGCCCTGGTAGCATGTGGTGAGCTCGCTCAAGTAGATATCAGACCCAAAGAGTTGTGCAGAGAGTGATTTACTAAGCAGAGAGAGAGAGAGGGAGAGAAGTAGAGAGAGCTCCCATGCTGTTGTGGGAGGGGAATCCCAGAGAGGGAAATCCCTATAGGGTGAGAGGGAGAGACAGCTCCCACGTTACTGTGGGAGGGGATCCAGAGATGGAGTCCCTGTAGGTAAGGGAGTAGGGGGTAGATTTTAACCCCAGAGTTACCCCTGCCCCATTCAAGTTCTTGTCCAGTGAGAGGAGCTTTTCGAAACTTCCTCTGGAGTGATTGATCTTCAACTCTGATATTGGATTGGTTGCCTGGTCTGCAATCAAATCATCCTCCCTCGGGGCTTTTGGCAGGCTTTCTAAACACAGGAAGCTCACCTGGGCTTTCTACCCAGCCCACAGGGGGAAAGATAGACAAAGAACTCTAAGTTCTGGGATGAGGATGTGGATGAAGGCCTATCGGGCATGTCGCTGGGTAATTTCTGCCTTTGAAACCATGCCCCATGTGGACTTGGTTTTCCTTAACACAATCCCTCACTAACACTACACTACAGACTGTAGATACAAATAGAGCTAAAAAAAAAAAAAAAGAGTTACTGCCCTCCAGAGACTCACATTCTTGAAGGGAAGCCAGGCAAGCAAAAAATAAATAAAGTGCACTGTGATTCATATGATAATTTACTAATTTTCAAGGTACAGAAATGAGAGAAAGGTAATTAATTGTAATGAGAAAAGGGTGGCACAGAAGATTTTATATAGGATTTGAAACCTTATTTGAATTTGGAAGACAGAATGGGTATTTTTTTAGCAGAGGAAAGATAAGGGACATTTGAATCCTAGAGATATCCAAGTGAAAAGGCAATGAGGGTAGGAATAACAGGGGAGCTTCAAGGCACAACAATGACCTTGCATTCACTTAAATGGAAAATATGAAAACAAAAACAGCAGGAGACAATCTTGAAGAATTCATCAGACTTAGAAAGCTTTTTCCTGATATCCTTAGGAACTTGAAATATTTAAGAATGGTGTTATTATTTTCCCTATGAATTCCTTCTTTATCATTGTCTTTCTCTTGAATTTAGGTATTTAATAGATATATATGAGGAATCTATTTCCTTTTATCATCCTTCTACAGGTCATTAATAAAAAACTGCAGTTAAACACAGTTTCTGCCTTTTGTCAGTCAAAGCATTGGTAATATATTTATTCACCAAATTTCAAATTTTGAAAACACAAATAAAATTTATTTTTATTTATTAGTAATACTGAAAAAGTAACTGCAGGAAATAAAAATAAAAGCGGTTCTCGATAAAACTTTCTATTGCATTCTTCTCCACTGTGACTGCCATCCTAAGGAACAAACAGAAGAAAGCCTTTTCCAATTCTAATAGTAGGCCCTGAAACCTTGATGTGATAGTTTAATCAACATACCACTATATTATATTTCCATTCCTCCCTTTTATATTACATGAAAAATATCTCACTAACAAAGTAGAGTCCTGAAAGGACACAGGAAAATTCTGGATGTTTTCAATTTGTGTTGTTGATCACTAATTATGATGATTAAAATTATTGCCAAACTTTTTAGGTATTGACCACTAATTTTTCATTCACAATTCTCCACATTAAAATAGCCTATTGTAAATAATTAGGTAATTGGCAATTAGGCACACAGTTACAGTATTCATGTAATTATCTAAAAGACATTTAGGCATGCAATGGGCATATTTTGGCACATTCAGTTTGTGTAAGCAAATATCTTTTTAGAATGCAGGGACTGTTGTTAATCACAAATCTTAAGATCAAATTGAGTTTTCATCTGCTGGTGAATTAACAGATTTAGTCATGGGCCAATGTGTGCTAATATCATAGAAAGAAAGGCAAATAATCAGGCTGGTCACAATGGCTCACACTTGTAATTTCAGCACTTTGGGAGGCCAAGGCAGGAGGATCGCTTGAGCCCAGGTGTTCAAGACTAGCCTGGGCAGCATAGTAAGACCTTGTCTATAACAAAAATAAATTAGCCTGGAGTAGTGGCACATGCATGTCATCCCAGCTACTGGGGAGGCTGAGGCAGGAGCATTGCTTGAGTCCAGGAGGTTGAGGCTGAAGTGAGCTGTGATCACACCGCTACCCTCTAGCTTGGGTGACAGAACAAGACCTTGTCTCAGAAGAAGAAAGAAAAAGAAAGAAAAGGAAAGAAAGAAAAGAAAGAAAGAAAGAGAGAGTGAGAGAGAAAGAAAGAGAGAAAGAGAGAAGAAAGAAGAAAGGGAGAAAGGGAAAGAAAGAAAAGAAAGAAAGAAAGAAAGAAAAAAGAAAGAAAGAAAGAACAGCTAAAAAGACACCAGTGCCTTTATAGGACAATAAAGTCTATGGGGTAATTTTATCCCTGCCCTCTCCTCCCCTGCCCACCCCAAATCAAAATTTTTAAATCTGATCAAGCCTCTGGGTCCAACTACCCATTTAAAGGAACTAGAGGATAGAAGAACATAATAAACACCACCACAGAGATGTAAGCAGTCCATGGGAAACTATATCACTAATAGAATCTATATATATATATATTTTGAGATGGGGTCTTTCTCTGTCAACCAGACTGGAATGCAGTGGCAGATACTTGACTGCCTGCAAACTTGAACTGTACTCAAGCAATCTTCCCACTTCAGCTTCCCGAGTAGCTGGGACGATAGGTGTGCACCACCACACATAGCTAATTTCTGAATTTTTTGTAGATACAATGTCTCACTACATTGCCCAGACTGGTAATCTATATTTTTAAACAAAATGTCATGAAAAAATATTAGTGGAGAACCTGTAGAATAAAAGAGGCTTAAGAGGCATATGCATTGCAATTACATTATTTTGACCATTACTCAAAATATATACATTGAAGTGTGTGTGTATGCATGTGCGTGTGTTTGTGTGTGTATTTGTGTGTGTGTGTATTTGTGTGTGTGTGCGTGCACATCTGTGTGTGGTGAGAAAGAGAGAAATTTTGGGGACAAGGAAAGTTTGAACACTGACTAGATATTTAATAATAAAGAAATATTGTTAGTTTTTAGTTGTGATAATGGCATTGTGTTATAATTTTTGAACATTCCTTCCTTTTATAACCTTACTGTTTCTGAATAATTATAGATACATAGGAAGTTACTAAAACAGTAGACAACAGTTCTATGTACCCTTAAATTTCACTCAATGGTAGCATTTTAAACAGCTGTAGTACATTATCAAAGCCAGGAAACTGAAATTGGTACAATCACCAGCCTTATCGAGATGTAGTTTTAAAGGTAACTGTCAAAATGTTTTCAAACAGACTGTGAGTAACAATATGCATTCCCACCAGCAATGTATAAATGACACATTTTCTCTGCACTTTCACCCATATTTGACATGGTCATTGTGTTTTATTTTTGGCATTCTAATAGGCACATAGTGGTAGCTCAATGTGGTTTTAATTTGCATTTCCCTGATGGCTAATGGTTTTGAACACCTTTACAAGTGATTAATGTGACATATGTATATTCTCTTGGGTGAAATGTGTTTATATCTTTTGCTCATTTTCTAATTTAATTGTTTTGTTTTAGTTTATTATTATTATTATTATACTGTAAGTTCTGGGATACATGTTCAGAATATATAGGTTTGTTACATAGGTATACACGTGCCGTAGTGGTTTGCTGCACCCATCAACCCATCATCTACATAAGGTATTACTCCTAATGCTATCCCTCCCCTAGCCCCCCACCCCCAGACAGACCCCAATGTGTGATGTTCCCCTCCCTGTGTCCATGTGTTCCCTTGTTCAACTCCCACTTATGAGTGAGAACATGCAGTGGTTTTCTGTTCCTGTGTTAGTTTGCTGAGATTGATGGTTTCCAGTTTCATCCATGTCCCTGCAAAGGACATGACCTCATTCTTTTTATGGCTACATAGTATTCCATGGTGTATATGTGTCACATTTTCTTTATCCAGTCTATCATTGATGGGCATTTGGGTTGGTTCCAAGTCTTTGCTATTATGAACAGTGCTGCAATAAGCATACTTGTTTATGTAACTTTATAGTAGAATGATTTATAATTCTTTGGGTATATAACCAGTAATGGGATTGCTAGGTCAAATGGTATATCTGTTTCTAGATCCTTGAGGAATTTCCACATTGTCTTCCACAATGGTTGGACTAAGTTACACTTCCAGCAACAGCGTAAAAGTGTTACTATTTCTCGACATCCTCTCCAGTATCTGTTGTTTCCAGACTTTTTAATGACTGCCATTCTAACTGGAATTTCATATCCAGCCAAACTAAGCTTCATAAGTGATGGAAGAATAAAATGCTTTACAGACAAGCAAATGCTGAGAGATTTTTGTCACTGCGAGGCCTGCCTTACAAGAGCTCCTGAGGAAGCTTTGAATATGGAAAGAAAAAACTGGTACCAGCCACTGCAAAAACATACTAAATTGTAAAGCTCATCCTCTCTATGAAGAAACTGAATCAACTAATGGACAAATAACCAGGTAGCATCATAATGACAGGATCAAATTCACACACAACAATATTAACCTTAAATGTAAACAGGCTAAATGCCCCAATTAAAAGACACAGACTGGTAAATTAGATAAAAAGTCAAGACCCATTGGTGGGCTGAATTCAGACCCATCTCACATGCAAAGACACACATAGGCTCAAAATAAAGGGATGGAGGAATATTTACCAAGCAAATGGAAAGCAAAAAAAAAAAAAAAAAAAAAAAGCAGGGGTTGCAAAAAGCAGGGGTTGCAAGCCTATTCTCTGATAAAACAGACTTTAGACCAACAAAGATCAAAAAAGACAAAGGGCATTACATAATGGTAAAGGGATCAATGCAACAGGAAGAGTTATCTATCCTAAATATATATGTACCCAATACAGGAGCACCCAGATTTATAAAGCAAGTTCTGAGAGACCTACAAAGAGACTTCCACTCTCACACAATAATAGTGGGAGATTTTTAACACCCCACTATCAATATTAGACAGATCAACAAGACAGAAAATAAACAAGAATATTCAGGACTTGAACTCAGCCCTGGACCCAGCAGACATAATAGACATCTACAGAACTCTCCACCCAAAATCAGCAGAGTATACTTTCTTCTCAGGACTTCATCACATTTATTCTAAAATTGACCACGTAAGTGGAAGTAAAACACTTCTTAGCAAATGTAAAAGAATGGAAATCATAACAAACAAGTCTCTCAGACCACAGTGCAATCAAATTAGAACTCAGAATTAAGAAACTCACTCAAAACCACACAACTGCATAGAAACTGAACAGCCTGCTAGTGAATGACTACTGGGTAAATAACAAAATTAAGGCAGAAGTAAATAAGTCTGTGAAATGAATATGAACAAAGAGACAATGTACCAGAATCTCTAGGACACAGCTAAAGTAGTGTTTAGAGGGAAATTTACAGCACTAAATGCCCACAGCAGAAAGCAGGAAAGATCTAAAATTGACACCATAACATCGCTATTATTAGGTTTTCAGAGTTCTCCATATATTCTAGATACAACTCTTTGTCAGATATATGTTGTACAAATATTTTCATCCCGTCTATAAGTTTAACTTTTTATTCTGTTGTTCAGTTGTCAGGATCTTTTTCAGAAGTTCAATTTATTTCATTTTTCTTTGTGTTTTATTAATTTGTTGTAATAGAACTCAGGACATACTACCCCAAAATATGGCACCTTTGTCATTTGAGAAAACAGCAGAAGCAAGAAGACCGCTATTACCTTCTCTTTACCCTTCTCCTCTGAATTAGGTCATAAAACCTAGGAAAGCAACTCTGACCTTCTCCCATCCCTCTTCCTTGAAGCAGATCATAAGAACCTCATTAGAAAACTGTCTTCCTTACATGTGGAGGGAAGGAATATCCTTATCTCTAAAGACCCTGAGAAGAATAACAAAGAAGCCTTGTTAAGTACCCACACCCCCCCACAAGTTTGTAAGCAGTAGATCACACCCTTTTTTTCTTCAATCATATTTTACTAGAACGGTTCACTCTTCATCAAACCTAAGCATATAAATTCAAAAATTACCTGTTTCTTTGAATCATAATTATGTGTTTTCTGGTTAATCTGTCTTTTGCTATAGAGGCCTCAGCCATGAACCCATCAATAGCCAAAATAAAGATATCTTTCCTTCCCTAATGGTGCTATGGCTAAGAACTCTGCCTAATAATGAGTTTCAAAGCTTTTTACCTGTGATTTTTTTTAAAAAAAAATTGTAGCTTTATATGTAGGTTTATGACCCATTTTGAGATAATGTTTGTATAGGATGTGAGGCCCCAGTCAATGAACATTTATTTTTTTTGCATATGAATGCCTTTCAACATTATTATTGAAAAGACCATCCTTGCTCCACTGAATAACTTTTGTGCCTTTCTCAGATATCAGTTGACACAGTTGGTGAGTCTGTTATTAGATTCACTATTTTATTGCATTTATCTAACTGTCTATGACTCCACTGATATCACATTGTCTGGATTACTGTCACTATATAAACATCTTAATAATAGGTAGAGTGATTGCTTCCACTTTTTTCTACATTTAAAAATAACTATTCTATTTATTTTCTTGCTTAGCATTTTCACTTAAATTTTAAAATCAGCTTGTCTATAATTGTCTATTTATGTAAAAATAAAGTCTTGCCTAAATTTTGTTCACAATTGTGTTAAATCTATTGATTTGTTTGTGGAGAATTGACACTTTTAATATGTTAAGTCATCCAATCTATAAACATGGTATATCCTTTCCATTTGTTTAGATTTTCCTTTATTTACTTTATTAGCACTTTTCAATGTTCAGCATGCAAATACTGTAGATACTTTATTAGATTTATTCCTAAGGATTTAATTTCATGGGAATAATTATAACTGTCATGTATTTAATTCTACTTTCCATGTTTTCATTTGGTAGTATTTAAAAATGTGAGTGATTTGTGGGCGTTAGTCTTGTGTCCTGCAATATTTTTGGAAACACTTATTGTTACTAGGGCACATGTTTAAATAACTCTTTAGAATATTCTAAAAAAATAGCCATATCATCTTTAAGTAGAGACACATTTATTTCTTCCTATATAATCTTCACGATTTTTCTTTTCTTTCTTGCCTTATTGTGCAGGCTAAACCTTCAGTACTATGTTTAATCTGAGTAGCAATAGAAGACATCCTTGCTTGTTTTCCGTATAAAAAACGAGAGTTTTTCACTATTAACTATGCTCGTAACTGTCGGTTTTTTTAGCCTGTTGATATCGTTAATTATACTGATTGATTACTGAATATTAAACCAACCTTGCAACTCTCTGTCTCCACTTTGTTGTGATGTATATTTGTTTTTATATAATACTGGATCCTACATGCTCATATTATGTTGAAGATATTTTTGTCAAAGTTTATGAGAGATAGTGGTACATAGCTTTTCTCTTTAAAAATATGTTTGATTTTTCTGTCAGGGCATACTGGCCTCATAAAATGAGTTAGGAATGTTTCCTTATTTTTTAAGTCCTAGAACAGAATTCATGTTAGTCGTTATTTAAATTTTAGTGGAATTTTCCAGTAAAAACTTCTAGGATTCAGAATGTTAGACCTTTTACTGCTGTCACATAGATCCCCAAGGCTTTATTTTCCCCCTAGTCTCTTTCTTCTCTGTTGTTTAGATAAGGTAAATTATATTGATCGTGTCAATTATATTGTCTGAAAATTCACTGATTTTTTTTTAGACAGAATTTTGCTTTTTCTTAGCCTATTTAGTAAGACTCTGTCTTACTTTGTTGCCTGAACTGGAGTGCAGTGCTACAATGACCACCTACTGTAGCCTCGACTTCCCAAGCTCAAGTGATTCTCCCATCTCAGCCATCTAGGTAGCTGGGACTATAGGTACATGTCACCACACCTGGCTAATTTTTTGCATTGTTTGTGTAGATGGAATTTTGCCATCTTGCCCAGGCTGGTCTCAAACTCTGGCGCTCAAGTAATCCATCTGCCTTGGTCTCCCAAGTATTGAGATTACAGGTGTGAGCAAACACACCTGCTCCATATGCACTGATTCTATCTTCTATTATCTCTACTCTACTATTGAGCCAATCCAGTTAGTTGTTGCTTTTGATATTATTGCATGTTTCTGTTCTATAATTTGCACTGGGTTGTTTTTATAATTATAACTTCATTTTTTTTGAATTGTTAAAATATTTTCATTTCCTTTATGTGAATTTGATATTGCCTGTTGAAACATGTTTTTGATGGCTGCATTAATAAACTTGTTAGATAATTTCACCATCTGAGTCATAACAAGGTTGATAAGTGTTTTAGTCAGGGTTTTCCAGAAAGACCTCACTGAACATATATACAGTTGTCCCTCACTATCTCCAGGGCATTGCTTTGTAATAACTAAGCGAGTTAGAAAGAAACACGCCACACTCTGAGTTCCAAATTAAGAGTTCTTTATTAATTAGCCAGGGACCGAGAGTCAGCTCACGCTCAAAATCTCTCGGCACCAAGGAAGGGACTTGATTTCCCTTTATACCTTGATTTAGGTAGGGGAGGGGGAGCCTAGCTGAAGTGGAATTTTACAGAAGCAGAACAGGCAAGTTAGCTAGTAATCAGGGTGGAGGAGGTTCTCAGGACTGTTGGTTGCTAAGAGTATTTCCAAACAATCACCAAAGGGGGTTCAAAGAGAGTTACACACAATAGCAGGTGTGCTTGCCAAGCAGTATGCAGTTACATTGGTTATATGGTAGGATAAGGACAGAGTCAGTGTGACATAAGCACACCGTCAATGTGGCCCAGTTATGCACCCAAAGGGGCTGTGGTAGGGAGGGGGAAGCTAGGTTGGAGTTTACAGCTAAGATGGAGTCAGTGATGCTAGCCCAGGGTAGGTTATTACAGGTTCCAAAATCCACAGAAGTGCAAATCCCTTATATTAAATGGCATAGAACAGTAAGCCCTCTGTATCTGCAGGTGTAGAACCTAAGGATATGCAGGGCCTATTGTAAAGATATACATGAGAAGGAATTTATTAGATGAATTGGCTCACATGATTATGAAGGCTGAGAATTCCCACAATAGGCCATCTGCAAGCTCGAGAACCAAAGAATCTTTAGTGTGGTTCAGTTCAAGTCCAAATGCCTTACAACCAAGGAAGCTGATTTTGTAGCTCTGTGAGGCTGATAGTTTGCTAGGTGGCTGGTACAAATCCCAGAGTCCAAAGGCTGGAGAACCTGAAGTTCTGATGTCCAAGAACATGGGAAGAAAATCACCCAAGTTCAGGAAGAAAGAGTTCCAGTTTACCTCTTAGTTACTTCTGGGACTCAGCTGATTGGATGATGCCCAACCACATTGTGGGCAATTCTTCCCACTCAGTCCACCCAATCAAAGGCCAATCTCCATCAGAAATACTCTCATGAATACACCTAGGACAGCAAAATCACTCTAACTAAATGCCAAACCACCTGGATTCTCTTTCAACAGAAACGGGATGGACTCAGTGCCTACTGGAACATTGAGAATAAGTGATACGTTGTTAGCTATGTGAATATTCCTTAATTCAGTCAAGTTGACACCCAAAATAAATAATCACAAGTTCACCCCTTGTCGACTTGGCACCATATGCATCTCCTTAAACCAGACTTAATCTTGAAATAAAGTCAATAACAAGGTTATGCTTTCACCTAGCATGATGAAACTATATTGAATACAACAAAAATGCATGCATTAATTTATTCCCCAGAAGAGGAGATAAAGTTCTTGAGTGATGATTATTCTTCTCCAGATATTCTGTAACTTAAATACCATGATGTAAAATCAGAAATATTTAAATATTGATAGAACTCAACGTATCTCTAGGATCAATAAAAGGAATAATGAAGGAAAAAATAAGAGATATTTTCTTTATATATATATACATATATACACAAACATACATATTCCTAACAAAATAGGAAGAAAATACAGTCTTTCTTTCTATAAATGGTCACATGGTCTTTGCTGGTATTTATAACTACCTTCTATTATCCATTATGTATTCTGTTTGTTTGCAGCAAACCCCTTAGCTAGTCATGATTTGTTACCTCCTGGTTAACTGACCCAAACCTTTCCTTCGTTCCTTCCTTCCTTCCTTCCTTCCTTCCTTCCTTCCTTCCTTCCCTCCCTCCCTCCCTCCCTCTCCCTCCTTTCTTCCTCCCTCTCCCTCCTTTCTTCCTTCCTTCCTTCCTTCCTTCCTTTCTTTCTTTCTTTCTTTCTTTCTTTCTTTCTTTCTTTCTTTCTTTCACAGGGTCTGTCACCCAGGCTAGAGTGCAGTGGTGCAATCATAGCTTACTGCAGCATTGAACTTCTGGGCTCAAGCAATCCTCCTGCATCAGCCTCTTGAGTAGCTGAGACTAAAGACACACAAAACCATGCCTGGGTAATTTTCTTTTTCATTTTTGTATTTGTAGAAATGGGGTATTGCTTGGTTACCCAGGCTAGTCTTAAATTCCTGACCTCAAATGATCCTTGTGCCTTGGCTTTCCAATGTGCTGGGATTACAGGCATGAGCCACTAAGCTCAGCTCAAATCTTTATTTCTGAAGGGTCTGAGAAATTTGTAGTATTGCTTGAATTGGGTTGTTCTAATTTCCCATTGACCTTAATCGCCGGACATGATAATACTAAGAGGTGCCGTGAGTGATCTACTGTTTTCCAAACATATTCTCTTACTTCTCTTTGGAGTAGTAGTCCAATCTTATTCTTGGTAGTTTGGGTTAATCACTCCAGCCAATACCGGTCCTCCCCTGCAAGCCTGTTGATTCAGAGGCATGAGGAGCACAAATTGGCCAGGTGGCAGTTTTAACTTCCAGTTTTATACAATGACGGTTGTATCTCCTGGCAGAGGCATTACTTCCTCTGGAACAAAGACCACTATGCTAGCAGAGCATGAAGTCACAGAAATAGTAAGCAATTATTTTTCTAGTCGGTCGCTAGGATTAATGATGGTGGTGCCATTCTATTTCCACTCTGATTCCTGGACCTGTGAATGCTGGCAATTGGGGAAAAAGTACCATATAGTGAACTTTTATTCAGAACATGTAAAGCCTTCTAGAAGACCTTGATCAGATCTGCAAAATATTGCCCCCTAGCTGGTACTGTAACTGTGCCTTCAAAGGGCCATTTTATAGTCTTATCAAGACAACTGCATCCAGATGATGGTGAATATGGTAAATCCAGTGCATTTCATGAATATAAGTCAACTGCTGCACTTCTTTGTGAAGTGAATTACTTTTAAGAAGCAATGCTGTGTGGAATACTATATTGATGGATAAGGCATTCTGTAAGTCCACAAGTAGTAGTTTTGTCAAAGTATTGTTTGAGGGAAGGTAAATTTATATCCAAATTAAGTGCCTTTTCCAGTAAGGATAAAACATTGTCTCTTGCATGATGAAAGTTGTCCAATGTCATCAACCTGCCACAAGGTGGCTGGCTTATTACTCTGGGCAATGGTGCCACATTGGGAGCTCAGTGTAGGTTTCTGCTGCAGATAGATTGGACACTAGGTGATGCCCATACCCACATCAGCCCTGAAGATTGTGAGTCTATATTGTTGGGCCCAGGCATAACCTAAATCTCAGCTAACATGGCCACTTTGTTCATAAACCCATTGGACAATGGCAGTTGGTTGGAGAAAGAAGCTGATTGAATTTCACAGAAAAGGTCATTCTATCAACATGATGATTCAATTCTTCCTCTGCTGAGGTCACCTTTTGGTGAGCATTTACAAGGGACAAAATCACCTTTATGTTCTTTGCCCACTCAGAAAGGCCTACCTTTTTCCAAAATTTCTTTGTCACCAATTTTCCATTCTTATTTCTTCTAAGTCCCTGATCATTCAACCAGACTACCCGAGTTCCCCTTTCAGCAGAAGACTGATGTGCTAACTGCCTCCTGAAGCATTTAGAATAATTAATGTTTAGCCATATATTTGGGAAACCTTTATTTATTTATTTTTAATTTATATTTTATTGCATTTTAGGTTTTGGGGTACATGTGAAGAACATGCAGGATTGTTGCATATGTACATACACGGCAATATGGTTTGCTGCCTTCCTCCCCATCACCTATATTTGACATTTCTCCCCATGTTATCCCTCCGCAACTCCCCACCCCCCGCCGATCCTCCCCTAGTTCCCCCCTCACAGACCTCAGTGTGTGATGCTCCCCTCCCTCTGTCCATGTGTTCTCATTGTTCAACACCCACCTATGAGTAAGAACATGCGGTGTTTGATTTTCTGTTCTTGTGTCAGTTTGCTGAGAATGATGGTTTCCAGGTTCATCCATGTCCCTACAAAGGACACAAACTCATCGTTTTTTTATGGCTGCATAGTATTCCATGGTGTATATGTGTCACATTTTCCCTATCCAGTCTATCATCGATGGGCCTTTGGGTTGGTTCCAAGTCTTTGCTGTTGTAAACAGTGCTGCAATGAACATATGTGTGCATGTGTCCTTATGATAGAACGATTTATAATCCTTTGGATATATACCCAGTAATGGGATTGCTGGGTCAAATGGAATTTCTATTTCTAGGTCCTTGAGGAATCGCCACACTGTCTTCCACAATGGTTGAACTAATTTACACTCCCACCAACAGTGTAAAAGCATTCCTATTTCTCCACATCCTCTCCAGCATCTGTTGTCTCCAGATTTTTTAATGATTGCCATTCTAACTGGCGTGAGATGGTATGTCAATGTAGTTTTGATTTGCATTTCTCTAATGACCAGTGATGATGAGCATTTTTTCATATGTTTGTTGGCCTCATATATGTCTGCTTTTGAAAGGTGTCTGTTCATATCCTTTAATTCAGTCTATTTAATACCCCAAATCAACTATCTTTGTATTTGTTGATTTGTTTCTCATTCAAGTTATGAATGCTCTGGTTCTAAGTAAAATAAATGTTTCCTTTTAATTGTAGTATGGACATTTGAGATGTTACATTAGGGGACTCTGGATCTTATTTAAATGTCCTATTTTAGCAGGCAATTATCCTGTTCAAGTTTAGACTAAAGGTCTTTGCTCACCTTTGTGAGCTGTTATTCCAATGGCACTTTCTTTTTCAGAGCCCTTGAGGTGATATTTGGATCTACTCAAAGTCCACGGAAAATATGGATGGAATCCTACATTGTAGTTTGGTTTTCCACCTTTTGGCATGTTAAATCTGGTCAGTTTCACTTTTTTGTTTTTTTTTAAATGTTTGTCCAGAACTTCTGATGCTGGTTATTTGATAATAATGTCTGGGATTTACGTCAAAATAAAACGATGTCCATGATATGAGAAATATAATTGACCAGGAACTGATAATTGTTGAGGATGAAGAATAAATATGTTGATGTCTATAATAGCATCCCATTTTCATGTATGTTTGTCATTTCAATATGAAAATGTTAAAAAGGTAATGATATTGAAATTCTGGTTTAATAGTTAAATAGGTTACCTATTAAGATTTTTTTACCTATTAAAATTCGTTTTCTAGATTTAAAATTTCCTTTTGATAACAGAAATAACAATTAACTTCTATCATTTTACAAAATGCAATTGCTTAAAATCCTCACAGATACTTGATAACATTTGCATGGAAACTTTAACTAGAAAAAATATGAGTTTGAATAAAAGACTTGTCATAAAGAATTTGAGCATATAATTCTATCTTATATGCAGTAGATTATCATATATTTCAAATATTTTCTAGGATTACTGTTCCAAGTATCAGTCAAATATAGGTAAAATGTACTTTTCACCAATGGTAAATAAGGCACATCTATTTGTTCTGTCACATTAAGGAATTAATATATTCTTATTAATAATGTAATAACAAAATTCATGATATTTGCATATGGTAGACTGATAGCAAAAATTTTCCACACATTCTTCTATCCATGTCTTTTGAAATTTGACTTTGCAGTTTTCCCTGTCAAGGGATACAGTCTATTTCCCCAAACCTTGTATATCAACTGGCCTTGTGACTTATTTGCGGAAAGGAATGCAATAGAAGGAACTTGGGTAAATTCTAAACCTAGGACTGAACAGTCTTTCCCTGTTTCCTCTATCTTGAAATTCTGACACTCTGAGGACAAGCCCAGGCTAGCCTGCTGGAGGATTATTGATTATATAAAGGAAACTCCATATAGCAGAGTCAACATCCTGCAAGCTTCTATGGAAGCAAATGCTTAGCCGAACCACAGCTCACAATAGTCATGAATAAGCCAAAAGGATCACCTGCTAAGTCCATTTTAAAATCATTAGCTACAGAATAGTGAGTTGAATAAATTGTTAATTTTAGCTATTGAGTGTAGAAGTAGTTGTTATGCAATGATGTTTAACTGATAAAATATCCAAATATTATACAGGCTTAAGAATTTCTCTAAAATTTACTTCGTATTTTTGATTACTCAAAGCCATGAATGTTAATAAAACTGTTAATACTAACACAAGTAATTAAGCTTACATTTTTAAACCTTAACTATACCTTGGTGAGCCTCTACAAAATAAAATTTATGTAGAATTACCACCAAAATCAAAGAAGAAAGAAGAAAAAGAAAGAGGTAGAAAAAGAGAAAAAAATTACTAATTTATTTTGACTGCTCAAGTAAATTGCCACAAACTTAGCAGCTTAAAACCACACAGTCTCACCAGCCTAACATCAACATATTAGCAAGGCTGTGTTCCTTACTGGAGTTTCCAGGGAAGAACCCACTTACAAGATCATGTAGGTTGTTTGCATAATTTAGTTTAATTCAGTGTAAGTCTGAGGTGCCTGTTACCTTGCCAGCTGCCAGCCAGGGATTGTTCTCAACTTCCACAGGCCACTCACATTCCTTGGATTATGGACCCCTTCATCTTCAAAGTCAGCAATGGTGTATAGAGTTCTTTTACTTCATCTCTCCTGACTTCCTGTATTAACTCCCACTCTTTAACCAGAAGAGTTCTCCATTTTTAAGGATGCTTGTGATTACATTAGGCTTGCTGAAATATTCTAAGGTAAAACCCCATCTCAAACTTCTTAATCACTTTGTGAAGTCATTTTTTTTTTTTTTTTTTTGCCATGTAAAATAACATATTCACATATTCCAGGACTACAAGTATGTGTAGTATACGTTCAAATACATCTTGAGGGCAGGCATTATTTTGCTTACCACAGAACCTAAATTAATATTTATTAAGCATCAACTTTTTTTTTTTTTTTTGAGACGGAGTTTCGCTCTTGTTACCTAGGCTGGAGTGCAATGGCGCGATCTCAGCTCACCGCAACCTCCGCCTCCTGGGTTCAGGCAATTCTCCTGCCTCAGCTTCCTGAGTAGCTGGGATTACAGGCACGCGTCACCATGCCCAGCTAATTTTTTGTATTTTTAGTAGAGACAGGGTTTCACCATGTTGACCAGGATGGTCTGGATCTCTTGACCTCGTGATCCACTCGCCTCGGCCTCCCAAAGTGCTGGGATTACAGACGTGAGCCACCGCGCCCTGCCAGCCATCAACTTTTTACAGGGCATTGTACCAAATGTTTTTCACCCATTATCTCTTATACCTTTTACAACAAACTTGTGAAGTATATATTATTATCTGCACTTCTAAAGAGGAGGAAAATTAGATCTATTAAAGTAAGCAACTTGTCTAAGTTTACAAAGTTACTAGCAAGTCAGGGTTTGGATTTGTTAAGTTTCTGCGAATTTGAAGCTATACAAAACTCTTTCAAAAAAGCAAAAGGAACAAATATTAATTAACAGATAAAATGAAAAAAGGAAGATAAAATGAAGGGGCAAAAATAAAGGAGAGAGAAAATTGATAAGAAAACAAAGTGAGTAAATCTGTTTGGGCATTTATATGGTCTGCAACCAGGATAGTTCTGATAGGTGAGAGCTGGAAAAGCCTGATTAGGGTAGATGAATCCCCTTGAGAGCAATATTTATGCACAATAATTTCTTCATTGCAGTGATATTTGTTTTTTTTACTGCAAATATATTTTTTCTTACTATTGTCATTGTTCCATCCAAGCCTCTAATTTTGAAAGAAGTGTTTTCTTCAGCAACAAAGGTGGCAGAGGAGTGGTTTCCTTACGTTTTCAACCAATTTTATAATGTCACACTGTCATGAAGCACAAGTTAAAAAAGCCTAAAGACAGGATGTTGCATTTCTTTTAAAATAATTAAAAATATATTAAATTTTTTATGGCAGATTTTGTTTGAATGTATTGTCTTGGTTAGATAACCATACATCATGAAAGCTGATCAGTACTTTTAAGAAGCAATTTTTGTTTAGGAGTAGAAGTTGAAAGTTGTGGATTAATCTGATGAGCTTAAGCAGCAAAAATAGACCCAAGAATATGAGCTGATTTACTATAAGGGACATGACTAACCCAGGGTCCATCTGCAGGGCTTTTACTGGTGCTCAACACACTACTCAGGCCTTCATTGCTGCTTTCCCCAATGCTTGGACTCTTGAGGGCTTGCCAGGCATCTGTCATTGTAATTGGACAATAATCTTCATTTGATTCAGTTTTCCTTCCCTTTTTGTCAACTGTGCTAACACCACAGCAGCCTCTATGAGAGAAAGAAATTAGCCAGTCACGTTGACATATGCCAGCATTAATTGGGATGCCAAAAGCAATACTAACTGCAGTAATAACTGAGGATGCAATCACTGACATAGTCATTCCTCCTGTGATAGCCAAATTTCTCTCATGTTAGAGGTCTGCTTTCCTTCATCCACGCAGTGCATCTTCCTGTCAACATAAACAGGAATGCCGATGACCATTGCAAGAATAGTAATGGTAGCAATGAAAGGAATCCCCACTGGAGCTCCAATTAATGTGCACAGCTGCCAAGTAATTTTCTTCTTATAGCTTCTGGCCCCAGAATCTGAAGCCAGAAGGTTTTTGAAACTATGATGGAAATCTTTATTAAAATGTTTCCTTCGGTAATGTTACCACATACACAATATGCATACATACATATGTACACTCTTTGACATACCTCAAAGATTGCTACCATTAGTTTAACCAACAAATTAAAACTAAAAAAAATGGGAGGGGGAGAAAGGAGAGGAAATCAAGGCAGAATTCTGACATTTTACCTAGTAAGAAATGGCAAATACCTCAGAATTTCTCTGAGGAAAACCTATAACCAGAGAATCTTTGAAATAAAATACATAATATTTCACTCACCTCACCAAAAAAAAAAAAAAAATTCCAAAAGATGTAGTCAGAGCAATTTTGCTTCTCAGAACATATATTCAATTTCATAGTCTGGCTTCTGCACCTTCTGTCTTTAAGACAGAGTGCCCCTCAGCTGGGGCAGAGAAGTTCATATGGACATCTGGGCCCAGTGCACCCTCGGGCTCTAGACGTCAAGGAGAAAGTTGCAATATGAGAGTGAGGGAAGTCATAGTCATCTTAAGTGATGTCTGGCACATCATCTCATTGCGTATTATCACTCTACAGACCACTGTGGATGATCTTGGGCTACGTCGAGCTGATGTATGAAACTTTGATGACCGGGTAGTCTTTCTGTTCACAGCTTTGGTGTTGGTAAAAAAATCTCCTTCACTGCCTCCATCTCCATCACTACCCCTATATTCTTCATTCTCTGTCATATGAGCATGAATGTGGGATGAGTCCTCTATACTTATTTCACTCATCAGCTGACAGTAGCTTGGTTTAGCATCACTCAGATTTCCATATTGTTACATTCCCTGTCCTGATTATGAAAATAGTCATAGCAAAAGTGCTTTGGTTGTCAATGATTCCACCAAGATTGGTTGTGCCTTTGAAAAAAAAATTAATTTTGGATATTGATTTGGACTTCTAACCTGCTGCATTTTCCCTTAAAACTGTAAAGGATGTCACCACTCAGTACACTCCATGAGAAAGCTGTGAAGCTGGTTGTATAATAAAAAGGAATGATATTATGATAAAGGAGTCAGCTCATCAAAATAATACAGCAATTGTAAACATATATGCACTCCAACTTTGGAACACCTAAATATATAAAACAAATATTAATAAACACAAAGAGAGAGACTATAATACAGTCATAACAGAATATATCAATACCCCATTTTCAACAAGGGACAGATCACAGACAGAAATCAATAAGTAAACAATGGACTTGAACCATACTTTAGGTCAAATGGACTAAAAGACATATGAAACCTTATATCCAATAGCAGCAGAATACACATTATGTTAAAGCACACATGGAACATTCTTCAGGATAGGTCATATGTGAGGCCTCAAAACAAGTCTTAATAGGTTTAAGAAGATTGAAATTATATCAAGTATATCTTCCCATGGCAATGGTATAAAACCAGAAATTAATAACAGGAGAAATATCAGAAATTCCCAAATATGTGGAAATTAAACTATCTTCTTCTAAGTAACCAATGGATCTAGAGAGAAATTAAAAGAGAAACTTAGTCATATATTCAGACAAGTGGAAATGGAAAGAAAACATACAGAAATATATAGGACTTAGCAAAAAGTAGTTTTAAGCAGGAAGTTTATAATAATAAATGCATACTTCAATAAAAAGATCCCAAATAAACTACCTTGCATTAGACATCAAGAAACTAGAAAAAGAAGACCCAATCAAGTGCAAATTTAGTTAAAGGAAGAAAACAATATAGCTCAGAGCAGAAATGAATAACATAGAGACTAGAGCCTTAATAGGAAAGAGCAATAAAACTGAGTAGGATTATGAAAAGATAAAAAAAAAAAACAAAAACTGACAAACCTTTAAATGGATTAACTAGAAAAAAAGGAAAAAGAATATAAATAAAATTAGAAATGAAATAGATGACATTACAACTGATATACCACAGAAATAAAAGGAGCATAAGACACTACTATGAATAATTATACACCAACAAATATGATAATCTAGAAGAAATAGATAAGCAACTAGAAACATAAAACCTACCAAGGCTAAATGATGAAGAAATATAAAATCTGAACCGATCTGGAATAAGTAAGGAGATGAATTAGTAATAAAAATTTTCCTAGCAAACAAAAGCACAGGATCTGATGTATTTACTGGTAAATACTACAGAACATTTAAATAAGACTTAATCATTCTCAAACTTTTCCAAAAAACTTGAGAAGTAGGAAACACTTCCAAACTTATTTTATGAGGCTGAAATTACTCTATAACTGAAGCCAGACAAGAAGAGAAGAATAAGTAATTAACAAGAAGAGAAACTAAAACAAAAGAAAATTGCAAACCATTAGATGCAATAATTCTCAGCTAAACACTGAGGAAGTAAATTCAACAGCACATTAAAAGGATAATACATCACAATGAAGTGAGATTTATTCCTGAAATACAAGGATGGTTCAACAGAAACAAATTAATAAATGTGATGTACCATGTTAACAAAATGAAGGACCAAAAGCATAATCATCTCAATAGATGCAGAAAAAAATCAGACAAAATTCAACAACCCTTCATGATAAAAACTCTTAATGGTTTAGGTACAGAAGGAATATATGTCAAGAAGGGACATATATAAATAGCACGCAAGCTCACATCAGACTCAATGGTGAAAAATTGCAAGCTTTCTAAGATCAGGAAAAAGAAAAAGTTTCCTTCTCTTGTGATAAGTTTTCAACATTGTGCTGGTAGTCTTAGAATAACCAAGACAGACAAATAAATGAAATTCAAATTGGAAAAGAAGTAATATTGCCTCTGTATGCAGATGTTATAATCTTATATCTATAAAACCCTAGGCACTCACCAGAAAGCTTTTAGAATTAATAAACAAATTAAGCAAAGTTGCAGGAAACAAAATCACCAGATAGAAATCAGTAACACCTTTATTCCTTGGAAACAAATTATATGAAAAAAAAAATCAAGAAAGCAATTCCATTTACAATAGCAAAAAGGAATAAAATAAAATACATAAAAATATATTTAACCAATAAAGTGAAACCTCTGTACACTGAAAACTATAAAATATTGATGAAAGAAATTAAAGAAGACACAAATAAATGGAAATATATACAATGTTCACAGATTACAAAAATTAGTATTTGGGGCTTTGCTCCAGTTTAGGCTTTGGCTTAAGTGAATGTTATACCTAGTTTAATCTTCCGTCAGACCAATCAAACTTTCTCTGTATAAGCAATAAGGATGTTTTGCTTCCTTATCATTTATATGTTCACTGGAGTAGCACTTTTAATTTCCTGCAAGAACTTTTCCTTTGCATTCTCAACTTGGTTGACTGTTTGGCATAAGAGACCTAGCTTTTGATATCCCTTCCTCGCTAACCTTACTTATTTTTAGCTTTTGATTTAAAGTGAGAGATGTGCAAATTTTCCTTTAACTTGAACATTGAGTCATCATTGTGAGGTTATTAACTGGCCTAATTTCAATGTTGTGATGTCTTGGGGAATAGGGAGGCCTTAGGAGAGGAAGAAATACAGGGGAACAGCCAGTAGGTGGAGCAGTCAAAGCATATGTTTACAGATTAAGTTTGCCATCCTATATGGGTGTGGCTTGTGGTGCCCCAAAACAGTTACAACCGTAACACCAAAGACCACTGATCACAGATCACCACAACAGATAAAGTAATAATTTAGAAGTTTGAAATATTGAGATATTGTACAAAATGTGACAGACAAAAAGTGAGATCATGCTGTTGGAAAAATGGTGCCAATAGTCTTACTCAACACAGGGTTGCAGCAAACCTTTATTTTCCAAAAAGCACAATATATGAAAAGTTCAATAAAGTAAAGCACAATAAAATGAGGTATATCTGGATTCTAAAAAATAATGCCTAAAAATTCCAAAATTTGGTGAAAGAGATATACCTATATATTCAGTAATCTGAGCAAACCCCAAACACAAATTCCTGTGAAGACTCATCACACTTTAACACCTGAAAGCTAAAGGCAAAGAAAAAGTCTTGAAAGCATCCGAAGAGAAATATTTATTTTCATGATTTGGATTAAGAAAAATATTAAGGACACAGATTAGGATGGAAATAGGTAAGAGAAAATTGAGAAATAGGTGAACATAGAAAGAGAAAAGAACAGCATTACTAAGATTTCAAAGTCAAACAGTACTTCAGATACTAGAAATTTACGATGGTTCAGGAAAAAACAATAACAAAAGGAACAAATACTTAGGGAAACCATTAACACATGGTCAAACCAAACCATAAATACTAAAGATGAATATATTTTAATACATAAGATTAATTAATTTGACCCTAATAGCTCCAGCAATCTTGAACAAGAAGAACAAAGCTAGAGGTATTATACTTCTTAATTATAAATTATATTACAAAGCTATAGTGAACCAAACAGCATAATTTTGACATATAAAACCGATACATAGACCAACAGAACACAATAGAAAGACAAGAAACAAACCCACACATACAGTCAATTAATCCTCAACGAAGGTGCCAAAAATACGTAATACAAAAGGGATAGAAGTTTCTGTAAATGGTGCTGAGAAAATGACATTCACATGCAAAACAATGACATTGAGTTCTTATCTTATACCATGTGGCAAAAAAAATTAACTCAAAATAGATTATAGACTAAACTATAAGACCTGAAACTAAATCTCCTAAAAGAAAACACAGGAGAAAACTTTCATGACATTAACCCTGGCAATGATCTTTTGAATATCACACCAAAAGCAAAGGCAACAAAAGCGAAAATAATCAAAGGTAACTGTGTCTGCACAGCAGAGGAAACAATTAGCAAAATGAAAAGGCAACCTACAGAGTAGAAGAAATATTTACAAATTATGTGTCTGATAAGAGGTTTACATTCAAAACATGTAAGAGGCTCTTATGACTGAATAGAAAACAAAAAAAAAACTCCAATTTTTAAATACGACCATAGAATCTAAATAGACATTTCTCCAAGAAAGACATACAAATTGTCAACAGTATATGCAAAGGTGGTCAAAACCATTCATCATTAGAAAAAAATGTAAATCAAAACTATAATGAGACAGCACCACATTCCTCTTAGGATGACTATTATCAAAAAGTAAAAAGACAGCAGGTGTTGAAGAGGATGTGAAGAAAAGGGAAACTTTATGTATTGTTGGTGGGGTTGTACACTGGTATAGCCATTATGGGAAACGGCATAGAAGTTTCTCCAAAAATTAAAAATAGCACTCTCAAATAATCCAGCAATCATGTTTCTGGGTGTTAGGTTTTGAAGGGAAGGTGAGGGTTAAAGAAAGGCACACACACAGAAAGAGGGCAGATCGACAGCAAATGCAGTCTTTAAGTTCAGCATAAAACCTACAGAAGTTGGGGACCAGCCTAATGACAGTGCCCTCGCGCTGCTTACAGGCTGGGGTAATTTCTAGGTATGGGCAGGACGGGTCTGGGCAGTATGGCTTGCTTCCTGGCAGGATATTGATAGGATGTTCCCATGAGGAGGTGATTCTGGCCCTTGTTCCAGCAGAAAGTGGTGCTCCTTGTGCTTTCTCCCAGCAGAACATGATAAGCAGCAGGCTGTTTCTTTATTTGTGCCTTTGTCCACCTTGTGGTCAGCTGGTTAGGCAGGATGTTTCTCACGACCCGAATCCCAGTGAAATATTTCACTTTGACCAAGGTCTGCAATGTAACGGGGAGCTTACAAAATGATGCAGTTTGGGCTAACATTCTTGCCTTTTACTTTACTATAAAAGAAAGTGGGGAATTGTTGGTTATCTGGCTGTTTCCTGCTGAATAAGGGCACTGTAATCAGGGTTGGGTTTTGAAGCAGTGAGTGTTTGACTTCAGAGTTGTTTTCCTGGAAGGGCTGACACCAGACTTGGTGGAGGAGAGAGACGGTATCAATTGTTTTTGGATGGCTGCCTGGACAAGGGAATTCATCTTTTGAGAGATAAAGTGGAATATGAAGGCTGGTATACATGGGACGATTGTTATTAGTATGAGGAAGAAAATCAGGGGCCCTAAGAAAGGAGCATTCACTTTAGGAGGAATGACACCTGCCACCAAGAGTCAGTGACATGAAGTTGGATTACTGCAGCCGTGTCATGGAATCTGTGGGCGGTGCGATTAACAATGCCACACTAATTAACCTAAAAACAACATTCTTCTTGGAGATATACACATGTGCCCCCACTTCTTAGCAGATAGCAGGTTTAGGGCCCTTTGGTTTTGGAGGGCAACTCCCGCAAGGGAATTTATCTGCCTTTGGAGGCTAGTAATGGAAGTACGCATGTCCTCTAGGGTATTAGAGGGGACTGTAGAGATTTTTTATATATAGGGCAGTTGAGGTTGATATATTTGCTATTCTGGTAGCAAGTGCAGCAAAGATATTTATTCCTGTTTCCAGAGGAATGAGATGTAGAGCCCTCATAGTGCATGTAGGGGAAGATGAGACAGAAGTTACTAAAGGAACCTGGATGGCCTGGTTGTTTGGCAAAACATTAATGTTTGGAGATTGACAAACCATGGTGCACGTTCCCGATCCACCAGCCAGTAGGCAAGATAAGAGTTTGCGCCACACAGAAAAGACTGGAGGTTGACAAGCAAAAGTTGTAAGTGAAGGTCACAAACCATGAAAAGGTGGGGGTTGAATCCTGGAAAAAATTTTTGTCCCAACCTTTTTGTTTTTTCTAGGTTGAATAGCTATTAACAATTGTAGCCACTATGAGAGCCTGATAGGGAATGTTGGCCGGGAAGGTGAAGGCTGTTTGGCCTTGTAGAGAGAGAGATAAAAGGGTTTTTGTTAACTAATAGCCATTGCAGTCCTGATAGGGCAGAAGGATGTAGGCTGCAGTTGAGGGAATTGTTTGTGCATTTTTTTCCAGGAAGCATCTGCGACTTGGATACATGGAGAGCAGCTTCAGCAGAGAGGGGAGAGATTGGTAAGGGGTGTTTTATGGAATCCAGCTTGTAACATGTTTAATTTAAGGGCCATGAGGCAAAGTAGGGTGACAGCCCTGTGTGTGATGGTAGGTGGATTTGGGAGAAAGGTGTTTAACTGAGCAAGATTATAAACAGGTTTGGGAATGGATTGGCTGAGTGAGTTTCAGGTTTATTTTTGGACGGGATTTATGCAGTTAGGTTAACAGGAAAGGATGTGAATGGCTGGAATTGTGTAGACAACAAATTTAACAGTGGGAAGAAAGAAGGGAGTGATGGACTTGCAGGCTGGGACAAGTAAATATTTGCATACTGTCTTATTAGATGTTGAGTGAAGTGTAGTGTCAGCCAGGTATCTGGTATAGAAGGGGAAGAAGAGACAGGGAGATTCTGGAGGATAAAGCAGCGTTCTTACATGAGTTTAAATGGCCTTAGGCTGAGAGGCTTTTGAGGAATGGCTTGCAAACGCATGAGGGCTAATAGGAGAAGTGAAGTCTGGGCCATTTTAACCTCTAGAGAATCTGGATAGTTGTGGTTTTAAAAGAGCATTGGTCCATTTAACTTTTCCTGAAGATTGGGGGCAATAAGGAATATGAAACACTATTTAATGTTTAGAGCCTTCATCAGCAGTTGATTAACTTGCGATACAAATGTTGGCCCACTGGTTTACTGGATGGAAGGAAGGAGTTTAAACTGGGGGATAATATGGGTGAATAGAAGCGACAGTGTGTGCCTTTTTGGTGGTGGTAGAAAAAGTTTCTATCCATCCGGAGAATGTATCTACTATTGTCAGAAGGTATCAGACTCGTTTTACAGGGGGGCATGTGTGTGAAATTGATTTGCCAGTCCTGTCCTGGCAAGTGTCCTTGGGCTTGGTGTGTGGGAAAGGAGGTGATTTGATAGCTTCCTGAAGAGAAGTTTGAGTGCAAAGGGAACATGCCTTAGTAATATTTTTGAGATTGACAGCCATGGTGGGAGAATGTATATAAGCTTTTAAAAGGTGGAGTAGGGGGCAGTAAACCACATGGAAATGGTTGTGCACATATGAAAGTACAGAAGGCTTCCGGGAATTGGGCAAGACAATTTATCATTGAGGTAGAACCATTTTTCCTGAATAACACCAGCTCAGGCAAATGAGGTTTGTTTCTCCTGGGTATATAGAGGGTGTATGCTGGGAAAAATGGGCAATAAAAATTGAATTTTCAAGGCTGCTTGCTGGGCTGCGGAATTTGCTAAAACGTTTCCCTCGGTTATGGCATCTGTAGGCTTTTGGTATTCCTTACAATGGATAATAGCAGCCTGTAGTGGTAGTTTAGCTGCCTCCAGCAACTTGTATATGAGTTTGTTATTTCCTATGGAGGTACTTTCTGTAGTTAGAAAACCCCTTTCCTGCCAGATTAAAGCATGAGAGTGTAGGATATGCATATTTGGGATTGGTGTAAATGTTAAGCCTTTTTCCCCTCTTGGGGTTAGGGCCTTGGTTAGGTCAACTATCTCTGCCTGCTGAGAGGTAGTATGGGGTGGGAGAGCGCTGGATTTTATAAGTGAGAGAGCTCAGAGTTGGAGGTGTTTACAGGGAGGAGGGTGGCTGGGTGGGGAGTGTTACATCTCTGGAAGGTGATTAGAGGGTTTCCTATGAATAAGGCATGCGCCTGCTGTAAGCGGGATGGTGGGAGGGGTGGAAGGCATCGATGGCTCATGAATTCCATTAGGTTATGGGAAGATGTAATAGTAATGTGTTGGTAGAGAGTGAGTTTCTGTGCCTCTGAGGCAAACAATGTGGCCACACCCAAGATTTTTAAGTGCAGTGGCCAGCCTTGGATGACAGAGTTCAGTTGTTTTGAGGAGTATGCAGTGGCTTCTGGGGCATGGCAGTATGTTTGGCAAAGCAATCCAAGAGCAAGGTCTTAGTTAGAATGGATATACAGAGTGAGAACTTGGTGGGTTGGGCAGTCCCAGTGCTGAGGCCATAAAAAAAAGGCATTTTTAATTTTTTTAAAGTGGGAGTTGATGGGACAAGCTGGATCAAGGGTTTTTGTAATGGGCCCATGTGAGGCCGTGTAGAGCAGCTTGGCCAGCATGTCAGAATTGGGAATCCATAGCGGGAAGTATCCCACAAAACCCAAAGAGGAGAGGAGGTGCTTCTTGTGTGGGGAAGGGGCATGTCCCGAATTAGCTCCTTTTGTTGGGTTGGGATGGCCCGAGAATTAGGTGTTAGGACAAGTCCAAGGTAAGTCACCTGGGTTTGGGCTACCTGAACTTTTGTGAGTGAGACCTGATATCCTCCACTATGGAGGAAGTTTAAAAGCTGAGTGGTGTGATAGATGGACAGGTTATGGGAGGGGCGACAGAGAAGGAGGTTATTGAAGTATTGGAGCAGGGTGCTAGGGGCAAGGGGAAGTTTAGCTAGGTCCTTGGTGAGGGCCTGTATGAATATGTGGGAGCTATCCTGGAACTCCTGTGGGAGTACAGACCAAATTAGTTGGGTGGATATGTGAGTATAAGGATTTGACCAAGTGAAAGCAAAAGTACTTTGGGATGTCATATTTAAGGGAATAATGAAAATGGCATCCTCTAGTTCCAATACTGAGAAGTGTGTGATAGATGGAGGAATATGTGAGAGCAAATATATGGGTTGGAGACCACCAGATAAATTGGCACCACCACCTGGTTAACAACTCAGAGATCCTGGACCAAGCAGTAGGACCCATCTGTCTTTTTCACAGCCATGATCGGGGTGTCGTGGAGAGAGTTGACTGGCTTGAGAATTTTAGCTTGTAAAAGTTTACAGATAATAGGTTTAAGGACCCTGAAACCGGCTGGATTCAGGGAATATTGAGACTGATGAAGGAAAATGGAAAGACTTTGGAGGGTTATTTTGACTGGGATGTGATGTGTGGCTATTGTTGGTTTAGAAACATTTTCCACTTCAGGATTAACAGAAGGTAACAGGGCAGATATTGAGGATGAGGGGGAGGAGAGGGAAGCATCTGCATGGCAGAGTAAAATAAAAAAGGTAGAATTGGGCTGTTGAAGTGGCTCACGCCTGTAATCCCAGCACTTTGGGAGGCCAAGGTGGGCAGATCACGAGGTCAGGAGATCGAGACCAGTCTGGCTAACATGTTGAAACTCCGTCTCTACCTAAAAATGCAAAACATTAGCCGAGCCTGGTGGCACATGCCTGTAGTCCTAGCTACTTGGGAGGCTGAGGCAGGAGAATTGCTTGAACCTGGGAGGCAGAGGTTGCAGTGAGCCAAGACCACGTCACTGCACTCCTGGGAGACAGAGTGAGACTCCAACTCAAAAAAAAAAAAAAGGTAGAATTGCAGGAGGCAATTTGTATGGAGGCCTGAAATTTACCTAGTATGTCCCAGCCCCAAAATAGGGGTAGGGCACTGAGGGATAACGAGGAAGGAGTGGGTGAAGGGGGTGTTGAATAGGTTGCATTATAGCGGACCGATCTGTTTGTGCCTAGAGGGGATTCTATTGACTCCTACCATAGCGATAGAAGAACTGAGGACGAGTCCAGAATATTCTGGTAAAACTGAGTAACTAGCCCCCATATCCAGTAGGAAATACATGGGTTTACCACTGACTGACAGTGTTACCCTGGATTCCGAGGTGGTGATGGTATTGTGGGCAGTGGATTCCAGGCTCCAGCAGTCTTCAGTTAGTTAGAGGTAGCGAAGCGGGATGAAGACTTTTGCTGAGCACAGTCCGACTTTCACTATTACTTGATGCCACAGATGAGGTAAGGTTTTGAGAGTGGCCTGAAATTAGGGCAGGCCTTTGCCCAGTGACCCTGTTGGCTGTACTTCAAACAGGTTTTTCAGCGGATTTTGTTGCAAGGTTGAGGATTTCTGTATGCGTTGAGAACCCTGTTGTTTGGCAGCTGCCAGCATTTGGTATTTAGCCTGGTCTCTTTTAAGCTTTTGGGTTTTCAGTTTTTCCTCTGTATTGTTAAAAACCTTAAAGTCCACTTTGAGTAAGTCTCTTTTGGTGGTTTGAGGATCATCCTCCAGTTTTTTAAGTTTTTTTTTATGTTTGGGGCTGACTGGGAGATGAAGTGTAAATGGAGATAGATTCTGCCCTTATTGGTATTAAGGCTTAAAGTGGTATATTTAGTTATGGCCTCTGAAAGGTCGGAAAGGAAAAGAGCAGGAATGGCTTTATTTATGCCAGCTAGGAGGAATTATGTCATATAGCCTTGTTTCCGTCTGTCTGCGAAAGTTTCTTGATAATCCCAATTGCGGTCAGTTCTGGGGACAGCTAGTGTCCTTAGTGGGTTATGGGAACATCTTGTTAGTGGAAGGTGTTTGCATGGACTTGGGAGGCCATCCAGATGTGTTTCCTGTTTTTCAGGGTGAAGGTGGAGGAGAGGATGACATATATGGCATGCCAGAAAAGGTTATAAGGTTGAGTGAAATGCAGAAATTCCTTGCGGGAAGAAGTGGAATCCTTGGGAAAGGAGCCTAGTCTCTTTTCAGGCTGGCAGAGGTTGGCAGGGGAGAAGGGAATATGAATTCAGATTATGCCTTCGTCTCTGCCACCTCCCATAAAGTGAAGACTTTGGAGGGCCTTTCAACGTGTGCCTGGCTTTTGTTGGAAAGGGGTTGGGTATGAGACATAGTTTGTTGGCTGAGTTGAAATTATA
Organism: Aotus nancymaae; assembly: GCF_030222135.1. Taxonomy (NCBI): domain Eukaryota; kingdom Metazoa; phylum Chordata; class Mammalia; order Primates; family Aotidae; genus Aotus; species Aotus nancymaae. The sequence goes on along the minus strand of NW_026988415.1, from coordinate 55,630,432 downwards.
TGTGTGTGTGTGTGTGTGTGTGTGTGCGCGCGCGCGTGTGTATAATAACCTGAATTAAAGTATAGAGCGAAATAGGAAAGTTGAGGTACAGGAAGGCCAACAGATCCGGAGGCAATTGTCATTGAAGAGATAGTTTATTACTCACAGTTCCAAAGGGAGGGGACAAGCCATGGAAGTGAGGGGCACAAGAAAGCACTGAAATTGGTCAGCAGACAGAGGGAGAAAGGGCCACTGTGAGAAGAGCCTTTTTGTGATTTGTATGGGAAATAACAGATGACACATGGTAAGCAGGCTGAGGATTGGCCCGTTTGAATAATTCCAGCAGGATCTGGGGCATAGAGACTGTCTCTACTGGCCTGGTGCCTGGTCCTGGGGTGCTTAGGGCAGGTGAATAGTGGTCTGGGGTATGAGAGCCTGATGAAAGAGATGGTTGGGATGTGGGATCTGGATTGGTTGGTTTGTATTTAAAAAGCACAAACCTGAGACACAAACTGTTATTAAGGAGGAGAGTCAAGAAGGAAGGCAGGGAGCCAGGGCAAGATGACTTAAGCATATTATTTGGTTGCTCAGAACAAGGTATGCCTGGCATATGCATAGAGGGCACATGTTTTGCTTCAAATTTGTAAAATATAGAACTGTGGGTGATGCATTCCCTGCACCCCAAACTTACAATGCTATTTCTTGTTTGGTTGTTTGGTTTCTTTGGTCACTGAAGCCCAAGTATGAAATCAACCACAAGTGGTATCCTACCACTTACTGGGTTGTTCTTAAAACATGTACCTTTTAGGGTACATGTTTATTTATTTGTTAAATGATTGTTGACTGCCTGCTTATTTCACCTTTTGTCTTTCCTGTTGCCAAACACTTTAACAACACGTATAATGAAAGCCTTAATAAAATAGAATAAACCTTATGAGAAAAATTGTAACATAAAATAAGAAAAATAAATATCCAAAATATTTAATGGAAGAATTTCTATTTGGGGAACAAAATGCAGGGAATGTTCAGATATATAAGATTGAAATATAAGGTTTAGATAATAACTTCTAAACCTTACAATTAATCATGAAACCATTAATAAAAATCAGTCTAATCATAATGTATGATTAAAGGGAACTTGAGGTAATGCCACACATCTGTCGTGAGAGCCAAAACACATATAGCTTACCATCTACATTAATATGTCTATATTTTTAGGCTGGTTTCACTAACATGACTTTACAACTTCAACTTTTTCCCAGGAAGAGAATAGTTTTAAATAACTTTATTGTTACCTTCAAGAACTTTCTCCAAACTCATTGGAAACAGCTCAGTTTTTTAATGGATAACATCAAATAATAGTACCCTCTTTCACTCTCTGAGATAAAAATCTTCACCTGACTCTATCTCCTAATTCATAACTATTACATAATCATTACCTAATCCTAATCAAGCCTGCACACTGAAGAAATCATCTTAAACCAAACCCTAAAACCTCATAAATATTACAACACTATACCTCCCACTTCAGACACTACTAACCAACACTGTAGCCTCAATATCTTCATTCCTAGATCTCGTTATCTGAGATAGTTTTTCAGCATTTTTTGCCAATGCCTCCTAATGGGGGAATGAGAGATAAGAACTACAGGACACCTGTTACATAACAACTCCATCCAAATCTCTGCACTAAGAGACTTGACCAAATTCTGCTGTGGCTTCTAGCAGCCTAAGGCTGTGTCCCTAAGATTACCCCAGCCCACTATTAATATGCGTGCCTGAGAAAACTTAAGGTAACTGAGAAAACTTATTATTGTTCTAGTCAGCACTTGATGATAGACCCTGGACCTCCCTTTCTTAGAGCATTTTCTAAAAAGGGCTTATAATTGTGAACCCGTATTACTTGCAACTCAGAATGATCTTTTTCAAGGACACAAGAGCCATTCCATTGAAATGTAATCACCAGGAAAGATAAGGCCTCTCTGTGAGAGCGTAGCATCCTAACTTCTACAACTGCCAGCAAGCAGACACAGCTGGCTGAATCATGTTTACATTAACCAACACTTTGTACATTTTTGCTTTTGACTCTACTGAGCCCACGCATTCCCTCCTCCCTCATACTCCCTTGAAAATGTTCAGTCATGCTTCCACAAATGGGAATGAAGCTCAGTTCTTTCCACTGCTGTCTGTAGTTACTGAATAAAATCTGTTTTTATCCCCTTTAACCCACATTTTTCTGTGTTGAATTTTGACAAGGGGAACCTTTGAAGAGACTTCTCTCCACTCTGACTTAGTCCCAGTATGTGTCCACGCTTAACCCCCTCTCCTTCTGCTTCCCTCTGGCCCTGGGTTCATAAGACTGCAGGGGCTTTCTGTTTAGGGCCCCTCAGCAGGGAGAGGACCCTTTATATTTGCTGAGCCTCAACCAGTGCAGATGTCCATGAGAGACCATTTCCTCCTTTCCTCTCTTATCTATACATTGCAGTAAGTGATCAAGCATAAATTGTTTCATTATTGACTTGTTTAATTGTCTACTCCTCCCCCGATAGCTCAGCTATTTCCTGGCTCACCTGAGCTTCTGAAGGTGTTAATTGTAATTTTTCATTCTTTGAAAAACTAGTAATATGGAATATTTGTTGCCACATAACAAATTTTTTATGTATCTCCTTTTATGTATGTCTGAAATTCTGTACTGTATATTACTGAGAATAGAAATAGTTGTAAATTATATGCAATTTTAATTCCACTCGATAGTTCTCAATTTCTTATCAAAGGTGTTATTCTAATTACACTTCCAGCAACAGTGAGTGAAAATTTCTAATTCTCCATATTGTCATTAACCGTATGATCTATTTTTCAATACTTTTGTCAGTTTGATGGTTGTAAAATTGTAAATAATTTTGTATTAATCTGTATTTACCAAATTATTAGTAATTTTGAGTTTCTTGGCCATTTTGACTTCCTCTTCTATGAAGTACTAGGTCATATATTTGACAATTATTTTGAGGTTGATTTTTCTTGATATCTTGAAGTTTTTTCATATTTTTGCTAATATTTTTTCTGGTATGCATTTCAAATATTTATTCCAGATTGTGGTTTATATCTGCTTATCCTACATTTTGCCATTCAGAATTTATCAGCACTTTATGATTTGTGTTTTTTTGTGTTTAAGTTAATCTTTTAGTTAGTAGGCTGTTAATTGCTGACTCGACTTCAGCCCTTGTTATTGGTCTACTCAAGGATTCAACTTCTTCCTGGTTTAGGCTTGGGAGGGGGCAAGTGTCCAAGAATTTATCCATTTCTTCCAGGTTAACTGGTTTGTGTGCATAGAGTTGTTTGTAGTAATCTCTGACGGTAGTTTGTATTTCTGTGGAATCTGTGGTGATATCTCCTTTATCGTTTTTTTATTTCATCTATTTGATTCTTCCCTCTTTTCTTTTTTATTAATCTGGCTAGTGGTCTATTTTGTTGATCTTTTAAAAATAAATTAAAAAATAAATAAATATTGTGGGGATGTTTTGTATACTATAGTATAATGAATGCTTTACAACATGGCTATATTTAGTGGAAAAAATATACTTAGACCTATTATATAGTCTAACTCTGATTATCATATATTCTGTAACTTACAATAAGTAAAAATATACTCTGTTTGTCCACAATATGATAGTACTAAAACTATCGTCAAATCTATCTTGATACTACATTACTTTTAAAGTGAACCTACAAGGTTAATTATATCTTATATTCCATGGGAGTATGAAGCACATTGGGAGATAACTTGTATATTACAGAGTTTATTAACAATAATAGATTTAAGTAACTACTAGGTCAAGGTAAGACATTTATTTGGGTGAAAATGCATTTCATAAATTCAGAAGATTTATAAAGCAGTTAACTTTGCTTGGGTATCTGCTCGCTGACCTTAAAATAACTCCGTTAATGTTGTTATAATAAACTCATTATTTACATTTTCTTCTAGTCCACATTCAGAAAAGTTCTTAATAGGTGTAATAATTTGTTTAACACAGTCGAATTTTTTAGTGAATATACACAAACCCAAAGAGAAATGTACTAGTCCTGAGTGAAGAAGTAAGTTGCACAATAAGCTACAACACTGCAAAAGGAATCCCCAACCCTCTTTAAAAGGCCATTTCACATTGTTAGTGCATAATTAAGTGAATCAGGGAGGTTTAGTAATAAATGTATTTACTTTCAATTATCTTCAGGAAAACCTGTCCAGATGATCATTTCCAAGCCCAGAGACTTCAGACAGAGCCTGTGAATAATGCCTGCTGCTGTGAATCACAGGAATGCTTCAGTGAACTCATCTAGCCCTCTGTATTATACGTTAAACATTTAACAGGAATATAGCAAAGGATGCTATACATAGCCTAATGTCCTGACAGTGTGTATCCCTGGGGCACTTCCTCTTATTCAGAAAACACTCCAGGAATCAGTGATGTATGAAAAAAGGAGGGCACTAAGAAACAGGGCAAAGGTGACAACTGAATAAAAGTTGCTGCAGGCTTTAACCTTAAAGTACTGAAGAGAAATATTTCTACTTAGCTTTGGTAGCAATACATATAACAGAAGGCTGAAGTCCAAAAATCCCTAAGGTATTTGGAGATATAGAAAGGCCAGATTAGAGGTCCTATCTTTTCCTTCCTTCAATGTCAATTCTTTGTTAACTCTACAGTGTCTGGTAGTAACATTTGTGGCAAAATCTTTGACTGACTAATTGAAACTTGTTACAGGGGATTATAGCAAAGCACAAACCTAAATGCACATTGTCTTTGCCAAAAAGCTATTCTAAAAATCTAGTTGTGGCTCTAGTTTGAATACATTCAAAGCCTACATCTGATTTCCAGCTCTGGAATTAATCCAGGTGTTTCAGTGTCAGCCTCATCTAGAGTTGTACCTTTAGAATCATTCATAGATTTCTTTAAACAGATAATAGAAAGGCAGAGAGACAAAAGAGAAATCTATTTAAACAGAGAAAGATACTCAGAAAGAAATGTGTATTTTGTGTGTGTCTTTTGTTTTCCTCTGTTTCTCTGTTTCTGTTTGCTTTTACTGTCTTTCTCAACACTATTCCTATAGAGTCCTCAACCCAGAAATTCCATATTCTCACGCTGACCTCTAAGTTTATAGAGGCCGCATTTTACCCTTCCCACAGCGGTTTAAGTTTCACTTGCATTTTTTCCTTAGCTATCCAAACTTGCCTTTCTGAAAATTATTCAGGACTAAAATTTTTTCATGTAGTTCCAAGTGTCTTCCCCATCCCTCTTGCCAAATCCAACCACCCAACTAATGGCTTCTAAAACCAAAAGCTCAGTCTCATCGCTCCTCCTGCCTGTGCGATTACTGCCACAGTCTGTTTTCCCACACTTTCATGAATTTGGTCAATGAACAATTCTCAAATCAAAACTCACCTCCGGCCCTTTTTGATCTACCTTATAAATTGTTAATGATCTCGCTCCACCCAGGACAGTCATCTCGAGATTTCCTCAGTTCCCAAGGATTCAGTAAGGGCTTGAGCTAATGACTTTTCTTCGGTTTTTCTTTTTCACCAGTTGTCTTGATCCTCTTTTCCTCAGGACATGGTTCTTTTTGAATATTGTGATTTGATACATCAGTCTAGGTTGTAGGTTGATGATTACCAATGGATAAATGTGCTCTCCCATTGTGACAAATATGTGTCTATAGGTACCTTTAAGAAATTTAGAAATTTAATCCGAAAAAGAATATGATAATCTTAATTTATCAGACTAAATAGGAGAGGTCATTGAAGGCAAGGAATGGTCCATATTCAAAAATCATTCATGCTACCACTGTACCTGGTTTCTGTGTACCGATGCATTTATTCTAAGAACCTATCATCTATTTCAGTCTTCAATGAGAGATTCCCTCTAAGGAAGGTATAGCATTAAAAATCTAAAGCAGAGAAAATGAAGCCATGTCTTCACTGGAGCACCCTTGCTTCTCGTTCTGAGGTATCTGCGATATTTCCTTTTCCTCAGGGGAGTATTATTACATATGTAAGATTTAAAATACCTTATCACAGGTTTCTAATTGCTTTTACGACAAACATGGCATCAGGGCTCATAATCAAGCCTGTTTCTGAAGCTCATGCATTTAATGTTCAATTGATCATGTCTTAAAATGAGCTACTATAAAACATTCTTTCTATATGGGTGTATTTTTAAAAATGGACTCATTAAAAATTGGAAAGTTGTCTTTGTGTGATTTTATTATCTATATCATTAAGGTCCTTTTTTTGTATTTAATTTGTTTGTTTGTTTGTTTGTTTTTCAGAGACAGGGTCTTACTTCATCACCCAGCCTGGAGTTCAGTGGCATAATTACAGCTCACTGCAGCCTTCACCTTCCAGGTTCAAGTTGTCTTCCCATCTCAGGCTCCCAAGTATCTGGGACCACAGGTATGTACCACTGTGCCCTGCTATAGAGATGAAGTCTTACTATGCTTCTCAGGCTGGTCTCAAACTCCCAGGCTCAAACTGTCCTCCTGCCTTGGCCTCCCAAAGTGCTGGGATTAGAGATGTGAGCCATTGCACTCAGCCTTCAATTCCTTTTTATTTCACCTTTTAAAATTATGTTTGACAGAGTAGGAGCATAGCTGTCTTGGACAAGCACCGCCATTTCAAAGTTCCCCTTGATCAAAAACTACCTAAATCCAAAGGACATCAGCCTAATAGCTAAGGTCAGCATGACCATAAACCACAAATTACATCTCCGATCAGAAACATTCCAACCCTAAGATAAATCCCTCCCCAACCAGAGGGACACCCTCCCTGTTTGGGTGAGGCTTATAATGTGGGCCCCTCACCATCTCAGGAGGAAATCGCTTCACTGCTGTTGCTGACAGTGGAAGACTGAGGGTGTCTGGGATCCTTTGCCCTAACGTCCAGTGAGTCCACGGAATCTACGGTGATTGGGATCGTGTCTGGTAAGATTATTTCCTTCCTGTTGGATACTGGTGTGAGCCTATCGGTATTAACTGAATATCAAGGCCCATTAGAACATTCATCTGTTTCTGTTGTTGGCTTGAAAGGCATACAAGTAACCCCATACAAAACACTGCCACTATACTGCACATTTGAGGGAGTCACCCCCACTCACTGTTTCTTGGTCATTCCCCACTGTCCCATTCCTTTACTAGGAAGGGGCATCCTACACAAACTAGGGGGAATCATTTATTTATTAGCCCTACATCGAAGCCACCCATACTTATTATTATGTCAAGAACAAAACCCCTCCTCAGAAACTCCACAGCAAATAGACTTAAATCCCAAATTCCTCAGCCAGGTAAATCCCCTAGTATGGAACACTGACTCCCCCATAATAGCTACTCTTCATTCTCCAAATCAAATTTCACTGAAGGATTCTAAGTGCTACATAGTGGTCCCATCATATCTCCTCAACCCTAATGGATTATGGGGACTCAAACCCATCATCTCCTGACTTTTGGCTGTCAATATTTTAATCCCCACCCATTCTCCACATGATACTCCTATTCTCCCTTTAAAAACCTGGATGGTTCCTATAGACCAGTTCAGGATTTGCAACAAATCAACTCCTCCATTGTTCCTGTTTCTCCTGTTCTCTCAAACCCCTATGCCCTCCTATCATGAATTCCTCCCAACCGTAGCCATTTCTCTGTATTAGACCTCAAGGATGCCTTTTTTACCATTCCTTTACATCCCTCCTCTGAAAACCTATTTGCTTTCACTTGGACTGACCCTGACACAGGCTACTCCCAACAACTCACCTGGACTATCGCCCCCCAACAGTTTGGAGACAGCCCTCACTATTTCGGTCAGGCACTTCAATTAGATCTTTCCCAACTACCTCTACAACCTAGCATTTGGCTTCAATTCGTAGATGATTTACTTCTTTGCAGCCTGTCTCTAGGACATTATATTCAACATACCACCAGGCTTTTAAATTTTTTGGCTGAATCCAGGTACTGGGTATCCGAAAGGAAGGCCCAATTAACCTCTCCGAAAGTCTCATACCTACAATTAATCATAACTCCAAATACTTGAGAAATTCCACCCGGACAAAAGCAAGACATTCAACAAATCTCATTTCCTGAAGCCAAAAGGTTTACTGTCTCTCCTTGAGTTAGTGGGAAATTTCTAATTATGGATAGCAAATTTTGCTATTATTGCTACACCCTTTTATGAACACACAAAAGGAAATCTTGACTCACCACTCATTTCAATTTCAGACCTTTATCATGCTTTCTCTCACCTAAAATGTGCATTATTACGGGCCCCTGCATTAGCCCTTCCAAACCCCCTGATACTCTTTCATCTATATTTACACATTTCTCATAATCAGGCCCTTTGACTATTAGCCCAACCCATTGGAGATTCCCTACAACAATTGGCATACTTTTCAAAACAACTAGATCCCATTTACAAAAGCTGGCCCTTTGCTTAAAAATTTTGGCCACAGGGTCTCTGATTATCCCAGAGGCAGAAAAATTCACGTTCTATGAATCCCTTCAGGTATTTTCTTCTCACAGTCTGAAAGATAAGCCTCAGCCATAAGGCACTCGCCTCCATCTCATCCTCTCACGTGCAAGCCTTACATTCAACTCTCCTTCAACCCTCTATCTCTCTTCATAGATGCTTCCCCCCAATCCCACCACTGTTTTGTCTTAAACATCAATTTTGTACCATGGACAACACTCATGTTCTGATTTAATTGAAAATTTTCTCACCATGTCTCACCACCTTACTTCCACTCACATAAAGGGAGCTCCAGATTGGTTTATAGGCAGCAGCGCATCATAAAACCCTCCCCTCCAAGCAGGATATGGCATCATTGAAGGATATCATGATAATACCCACTCTAGAAGAGTCACAGAGGTTGCCCCCTTGCCCTTGGGCACATCCTCCCAACCAGCAGAATTAGTTGCCCTAATAAGAGCACTAACCCTAGCAAAAAGAACACACAAGTTAAATACACACTAATTCTAAGTATGCCAATAGCATTTACCATTCCAATGCCCAAATTTGGAGTGAGCAGGGCTATCTCATGGCTAAGAGAACTCCTATCATTAATGAAAAATTTGAAAAATTAATCCATTATTTACTAAAGGCAGCCTTACTTCTAGAAAAGTTTGCAGTTATCCATTGCAAAGGACATAAATCAGTAAAAGCCACATTTCTGTAGGGAATTGTAAGGCTGATTATTGGGCGAAACATGCCTCAACCAATCATTCAATCTCCCAATACCTATTTCTCCTCATATAACATATCCCCTCCTTTATCCAGAATACCAAATACAACTAGTCATGGCAAGGACACAATTCAAACCCCCATACTAGTTCATACAAAACAAATTAGTCATACCTGACCCTGAAGAAACAACCCTTTTATGGCACATTCACAACCTCTTCCACACTAGCCATTCCCTTCCAAAAAGTTTTGTAAGTTCCCATATATACATAATCCCAGATATAAAGGAACAGGTAAAAGCCATTCCAATAAATGTTCTATTTGCCAAAAAGCTTCACCCCATCCAACACTAGACCCCCTTCTTTCCCAACCCATCAAGCTAGGGGACACCTTCCAGGAGAGGACTGGCAAATTGATTTTACCCATAAAAAGTAAAAAAGGTTTGATTTCTTCTACTTCTGGTCGACACATTTTCGGGATAGGTTGAGGCTTTTCCCACAACCAACAAACGGGCTTCTAGTGTCACCTCCAAATTAATAACAGAAATTATACCCATGTTTGAGGTGCCTCTTTCTCTTCAATCCAACAGTGGTCCTGAATTCATCTCTCAGATTTCTCAAACACTTGCACAAGCTCTACAAATCACCCAGAAGCTACATATCCTCTATCAACCTCAATCTTCATGAAAGGTTGAAAAACTAAATGTCATTCTAAAAACACCCTTACTGGGTACTAACTCCAAACACGTAAAGACTGTGTTACACTTTTACTTTTGGCCTTTCTAAAAATTCAGGCACTCCCAGGTAAACCCTTAATGATCAGCCCGTTTGAACTCATGTATGGGAGACCACTTGCCCACTTTTTTCCTCCTCAGGGTCAAGCCACGCCTCTACCAACTCCTCTTGTTTCCCCTCTACTACATACCACCTGCCATTTCATTTAGGAAGATATTGACAAATACCTACAACAACCTGCCGCCAACTCCTCTAATACCTTCCTACAGCCAGGAGACTGGGTCCTGGTTAAAGATCCCAGTCCTACCCTCAATTTCCCCCTCACACCTAAATGGAAAGGACCTTACCAAATCATCCTTACCAAATCACCCATGGCAGCAAAACTCCAGGGACTCACCAAGTGGATTAATTATAATTTTCTCAAGAAAACAGACTTCCCTTTGCCACATATTAAAAAAAAACAAATCTAAAACTCCTTCTGCCTTCTCTTGTGTCTCCACAGGATCCACTTCCCTTCATCTCACCCAAATTCTGGAGGAAAAGGAAGAGAAATCCACATACGTTGCTTGTGTCTCTTTCTCTCCCAAACTTTCATCACTTCCTAACCAACCTTGTTACAGACTTTCAGTGGTACCCTTACAGAACTCCCATTATATATCCTGATTAGTTCCTTACTATTCTGTGAGACTAATGGCTTCAAGGAACTTTCCAGGACTTTATTCCTACCCAAATACACTTTTCCTCTTTTTACTTGTTTCTTTCAATATAAATTCCCTAAGTACATCAGCCACAGCAATTCAACCAGTCTTCACTGCTTTCAAGCTAGAATACTCTATAAACCTTACACAATCCCTTTTGCTGCAAGCTAACACTTCCTTTGCTCTGGAATGCTGGATGCACTTATCGCTGTCTTCCTCAGCTCACACAGCCTTTCCTGTACCTCTTCATGACCTCTTAACAGGACGCATAACACTAATTTATAAACTCCAAAAAGGAGCTTCCTTTTTTGAAAGAGCTGACACTCTGCTCGGTGATTATCCCACTTCCAGGGCCAATCAGGCTAACAAATTATTTCAAACCTATTACAACTCCCTGCAATCCTTCAAGCCCCAAAGCCCTCCCATTGAAGGGCCTATAACTAAAAACACCCCACTTTTACAACAAGCCTCACTTTGCTTCTCAGCCTCTGAGGGAAATTTCCCTGTAGGATCCTTAACACCTAACCAATGCAATCACACTATCATTATTAAACACCCTTCTGAACATCAAACTAACCGAGTTGACTACCAAGTATCACCTGAAGCAAATGGAGCGTTTCTGCATTCGGCTCGTTTTACGGCTTCTCCCTCAACCAATGCCTCTGACCTAACTTGTGCTGTCCCTGGTGTCCACCTTTTTCCATGGTTCAATGTCAATGGTACAACATCTGATCACATTAAATGTGTAAAAAACAACTCTTTCTATATCTCTACTATAGTAGGTGTCTCCCTGGCCTCCTCCTTGTCCATCTGGAGTAATGAACCACAGGAAAGAAAAAACACCTCAACTTTAATTCACTTATTCTCTTTCCATATCTCTGCCTGTATTTATGACAAAGGTTCAATTTTTTTGTGTGGCACCAACACGTATCTTTGTCTCCCCACAAACTGGACTGGAACCTGTACCCTAGTTTATCTATCTCTCTCCATTGGACTAGTTCCTCCTAATCAACCTTTGCCTATCCATCTGTCCAATAGGTTAGGAAAAGAAGGGCCATCCATGTCAATCCCTTAATGGCCACCTTGGGTATAACCCGCAGAATTGGATTGGGAACAGGCAGATTAGCCACCTCCTTAACATATTTTAAGGTTCTTTCAACAGAGCTACAGGGATCTTTAGACGATATAGCCCAAAGCCTTATAAGAGTGTAAGACCAACTAGACTCCTTGGCTGATGTATTCCTCCAAAGCAGATGGGGACTAGATCTTATAATGGCTGAAAAAGGGGGCCTCTGCCTCTCATTGGGTGAGGAATGTTGTTTCTATCTCAACCAATCAGGCCTAGTAAGAGACACTGCTGAAAAACTTAAAAAAAAAAAAAAAGGTTGGGGGGGGCATTAAAAAGCTAAGGAAATACCAGAACAACCAAATAAATTCTTGGTTTGGGAATAAAATCATAGCATGGGTCATCCCATTCCTGAACCCTCTCCTAATAATATGCCAAGGACTAATGTTCTTACCATGCCTAATTAACCTTTTTCAAAGATTTTAACTGACAGGATCATTGCCATTTGACAGACAACTATCCAAAAACATCTACAGAGGGTGTTACTCCTACAGTCAGTCCAAGACCAAAACTCTCTGTCCCCCCATCAGCAGGAAGTAGTCAGAAAGAGCACACCGACACTCATCTTTTTTACAACTATAGGGTCTGGATTGACAGCAGAAGCATTGCCATCTTGGACAATCACTGCCATTTTAAAGTTCCCCTTGATTAAAAACTGCCTAAATCCAAAGGATATCAGCCGAATAGCTGAAGTCAGCATGACCATAAACCACAAATGATACCTCTGACCAGAAACATTCAAACCCTAAGATAAACCCCTCCTCAACCAGAGACATGTCAGCCCCAAGATAACCTCCCCTCCAACCAGAGATAGTCCAACCCTGCAATAAACTTCTCCTCCACACAGAAACATTCCAAGCCTGTGACAAGCTCTCTCATCCTAAAACCTTTAAATACTCTTAGTCTGTAAGAGAGAGTGCTCCTGACTGAAGTTGGCCAGAAGCCCCTCTCAGGTTTATTCTCCAAAATAAACCTGTCTTTGACAGTTGAGCTGCTTTCCGTGTTTTTTTTTTTTCCCTCTTTATTTAACTCTTACAATGTTTACTATTACTACAGGGAAATTTCAACCCTTTATTTCATGTAACTTTCCTGCCTCAGCAAGTATTGAATAGCATGTTCTATTAAGTCACTTCATGGTATATGGTAGGTTTAAAAATAAGAATGAATATTGTCAAATCAAAGTTTAAAAGTAAATAGTTTATAAACAATTATAAATAAATTATGAATAATGCTCTGAGCTGGAAACCATCTTAAAAATTATTTGAAATTTATATTCTTACAAGTAATGTTCTAATTCCACTAGTCTTTTCTGCTGACACATAACAATGAGAATTTACTCTTTTATCATTTCAGAGATGAACCAGTCTCTTGATAGATAGCAAATTCTCAATTAAAAATGCAAATAGCTATCATTGCTATTGCCAGTGGAAGGTGTAAACGTCTATTCCCACTACATTAACTAGTTTGAAAATATTCCTTGATGTTATTCTTTGAAACAGCTTCAGTAACTAGTTCTTCGATTGAATTAGAACTCTTATTTTCATAGTAATATTTTATTGAATTACACTTTTTCTCACTAAAAATGTCTTAGTGATGCGTTTTTAATGGCCAGAAAATACATTCATTGTTTACTTTTAGACTGTGATCAAACTATATGCCAGTGATAAAATACTGATTTATAATTTAAACTTCTCTTGAGGGAGGCAAATGTCAGTTCCTACCTAGGCTTATTATAACACTATCTCTGATACTTTATATACAATTCAGAAATAAAAACCTGCTTGTATGTTGGAGAAGAAAAGGACAAGAAAAAATCAAATACTACATAACAATCGACCTCGTATAGATGATATTTTAAAAAATACATTATCAGCATGGGCAACATAGTGAGACACAGTCACTACAATTTTTAAAAAATTATTATTAGCTGGGCATAGCGTGGTACATGCTTGTAGTCCCAACTACTCAGGAGACTGAATGGGAGGATCATTTGATTGCCATTATTACACCACTGCACTCCAGCATGGGTGAAAGAGAGAAACCGTATTTCACAAAACATATAAAATAACAATAAAAGATACTTTAATACCCGGGATGAGTTCTTTTGCAATGGAAAATCTAATGACATTGTTCATCAAATTATCTATAAGATAAATGACATAATTTTTGCCATGATATACTTTAAAAAACATTTTTCATATAATATCAAAATAAGAAAAAATTGTGGTCATTTTCTAAAACCACTTTGAGAATACTGAAATTAACTAGATCAATGCTGAAATGAAAACACTATAGATAAGTAATATTTGTAAAGGACTCCAAATATTTTAATCTTTTGAGTATATTTGTTTTTCAAGTTTATTGAAAAAAAGAGGTTTGGGCAATCAGGCACGAAAAAGAAATAAAGCGTATTCAATTAGGAAAAGAGGAAGTCAAATTGTCTCTATTTGCAGATGACATCATTGTATATTTAGAAGACTCCATCATCTCAGCCCAAAATCTCCTCAAGCTAATAAGCAACTTCAGCAAATTCTCAAGATACAAAATAAATGTGCAAAAATCACAAGCATTCCTATATACCAATAACAGACAAACAGAGAGCCAAATCATGAGTGAATTCCCATTCACAATTGCTACAAAAAGGATAAAATACCTAGGATACAACTAACAAGGGATGTGAAGGACCTCTTCAAGGAGAACTACAAACCACTGCTCAAGGAAATAAGAGAGGACACAAACAGATGGAAAAACATTCCATGCTCATGGTTAGGAAGAATCAATATCATGAAAATGGTCATACTGCCCAAAGTAATTTATAGAGTCAATGCTATCCCCATCAAGCTACCATTGACTTTCTTCACACAATTGGAAAATTCACCTTAAACTTCATATGGAACCAAAAGAGAGCCTGCATAGCCAAGACAATCCTAAGTAAAAAGAACAAAGGTGGAGGCATCAAGGCACCTGACTTCAAACTATATTACACAGCTACAGTAATCAAAACAGCATGTAGTATACTTCAAACTGTACTACAAAGCTACAGTTATCAAAACAGAGATATAGACCAATGGAACAGAACAGAGGCCTTGGAAGTAACGCCACACATCTACAACCATCTAATCTTTGACAAACCTGACAAAAACAAGCAATGGGGAAAGGATTCCCCATTTAATAAGTGGTGTTGGGAAAACAGGCTAACCATATGCAGAAAGTTGAAACTGGATCCCTTCCTTACACCTTATATAAAAATGAACTGTAGATGGATTAAAGATTTAAACATAAGAACTAACACCATAAAAACCCTAAAAGAAAACCTAGGCAATGCCATTCAGAACATAGGCATGGGCAAGGACTTCATGACTAAAACACCAAAAACAACAAAAGCCAAAATGGACAAATGGGATCTCATTAAACTTAAGACCTTCTGCACTGAGAAAGAAATTATCATTAGAGTGAACTGGCAGCCAACAGAATGGGAAAATTTTTTTGTGATCTACCCATCTGACAAAAGGCTAATAACCAGAATCTATGAAGAACTTAAACAAATTTACAATAAAAAAACAAATAATCCCATCAAAAAGGGTGAAGGATATGAACAGACACTTCTCAAAAGAAGACATTTATACAGCCAATACATATATGAAAAAAAGTTCATGATCACTGATCATTAGAGAAATGCAAATCAAAACCACATTGAGATACCATCTCATGTGAGTTAGAATGGCGATCATTAAAAAATCAGGAGACAGCAGATGCTGGAGAGGATGTGGAGAAATAGGAACACTTTTACACCATTGGTAGGAGTGTAAATTAATTCAACCATTGTGGAAGATAGTGTGGAAATTCTTCAAGGATCTAGAAAAAGAAATACCATTTGACCCAGCAATGCCACTACTGGGTATATACCCAAAGGATTCTAAAACATTCTATTATAAAGACACATGCACACGTATGTTTATTGTGGCACTGTTTGCAATAGCAAAGACTTGGAACCAACCCAAATGTCCACCAGTGATAGACTGGATAAAGAAAATGTGGCATATATACACATAAACACCAAAAGCAATGGCAGCAAAAGCCAAAATAGACAAATGGCATCTAATTAAACTAAAGAGATTCTGCACAGCAAAAGAAACTATCATTAAAGTGAACTGGCAACCAACAGATGATGGGGGATGGATGTAGCAAACAACCATGGCACATGTATACCTATGTAACAAACCTGCATGTTCAGCATAGCTATGCAGAACATACTATGCAGCCATAAAAAAGGATGAGTTCATGTCCTTTGCAGGGACATGGATAAAGCTAGAAACCATCATTCTAAGCAAACTGACACAAGAACAGAAAACCAAACACCACATGTTCTCACTCATAAGTGGGTGTTGAGCAATGAAAACACATGGACACAGGGAGGGAAATATCACATACCAGGGCTTGTCAGGGGATGGTGGGGCTAGGGGAGGTATAGCAAGGAGTGGGGTATTGGGGAAGAATAACATTAGGAGAAATACCTAAGCTAGATAACCAGGGGATGGATGCAGCAAACCACCACGGCACACATATACCTATGTAACAAACCTGCATATTCTGCACATGTACCCCAGAACTTAAAGTATAATAAAAAAAAAGAAAATTCAAAGTTCAAATAGCAATGCCTTTTATTGTGATATATAAAAATTGTGCATCTTTGTAATATATAAATATTGCACTTTTCAATGCTTTCTGAGTTACAATTTTTTTATAAAGGTCATATAAAATATCATGAAAAGTCTGATTTTTAGTGAAAAAAGTGTCTTAAAAATAATTATTTGATGTTTCATTTCAAAGAAAAAAGAAGAAAGATATATTTCATAACAAATGTGTTGGGTTTTTTTACTCAAAAATATTATCTGTTTTATGAAATATTTCACCAGTTAGAATGCATTGGGAATTGGGCGCAAATGTTGTGTAATATGTTTTTTAATTATTAATCTTGATTTCTAATTGCCAAATTTTTCAAATTGATGGTGTTTTGTAACAAGGCACACAAAGACACATTTGGGGGAGTAACTTTATGAAACACTACTATGTATGTAAATTTGGAAGGAATTATGTTTTTTTTTACACTACATACATTTTAAAACATTTTTATTACTGTAAGCCTGGCTACATTAGGGTAGTTACACAAGGCTTCAAGAAGGGGGAAATTCCATTAAAATCATAAACCATTGTATGGTATATGTATAATTATAATAACAGTAATACCAATTCTTAATGCATTGTACATCCATAGTTAATGGACTCTGTATACAAAGAAATACTACTAACCACCAAGCTCACAAATTCTTGCACCTCTCTCCATGTCTACTACCAACACAAGCTAAGCCTTTTGTTTACTAGGGTTACAGCAATAGCCTTGTAGCTGGTTTCCCTATGTTCAATCTAGTGGAAGCTCCTTAATTCGTTGCTTTAATTATTTGATTAATGCCAGTCACTGCCTTTAACTTACAAGTTCCCTGAGAGCAGGAACCAAACTGTTTTTGCTCAATATTGTATCTTAGTGTCTGGCACATGGCAAACACTCAATAAATATTTGCTTGATAAATGAAACAAAGTACAAAATAAATAAACTAGAAAATACAGCACAAAACATTCATAACATGGTTTTTCTGGTAGAATGATACCTAGATATTTTAATTGCATTTCTAAATTTTGAAAATAAATTAACAATGATATTTTATTTGTTTTATAATAAGAATAAAATAAAGGTTTTTATCTCATAAACTACTTAAGTTTTCTTAACAATTCACATTTACCATTTGTGAATTTTCTGTTGAAATTTATTGGTACTTTTAGCCTGTTTCATTCTTTAGGGAAAATAAGTTAGTATATTCATGGCAAATTATTGCCAGCAATTTCATCCTTCTCATTTGTCTTAAAATTACTTACTTGAGAATAGGAGTCACTGCCACCCAGGATCCAATGGTTTTCCCACCTTGGCCCCACAAGTAGCGGGGACTATGGGCATACGCCACGACACCTGGCTAATTTTTTGTACTTTTTCATAGAGATGGGGTTTCACTATGTTACCCAGGCTGGTCTATAACTCCTGGGCTCATGAGATCCACCTGCCTTGGCCTCTCAAAATGCTAGTACTACCGGCATGAGCCACCATGCCCAGATAATATTTCCTCCTTTTTATTGTTCTTCTGGAAGGCTTTTCAGCTCTAATATGCTTACTTTATTGAGGAAACAAGAGTAAAAATAAAAAAGAATTATACACTATATTTTGGAAAGAGAGACACCACTGATTTTACAAAGGGAAGCTTCTTTCTCTATGATGTTGATGCTCAACCTTCCTCCCTTGTAGAAAGCTAAACAGGACAAAGGTTAATGTCATCACAAAATAGTCTAGATACAATAATTTCCAGAGCCCTGGACTTGATGCAAATTAATAAAACAGAGTCAATCATCTTATAACTAATTATACTTGAGCTTATTTTCCTCAATTGCCTTTTTTGTGTCAAAATCAGGTAATGTAGATTAATTTCATGATCTATTTGAACATACAAACTTGCTTCATAACTAAATGAACTGACTTTGATGTCTTATTATTTCAAAATATCTGGTTAGATCATGTTTCCTACTTTATATACTGCCTTTCTAGGCCAGACTGACCAATATACTACATTAGAAATGGAAGCAGTCTGAATTTCAATGAAAAAGTAATGAATGTTTTGCAACAAACCTGTATATTATTGGATATGTAGAAAGGTTAAGAATACTGAGATGTATGCTTGCATCCATACCCTGGTTTATTATATGCAACTAAATTAAATTGTTTCAAAATTTTGCTAACGATTCTAAGAATAAAATCCTTATGTTAATGTTGAAAACAATTGCGTTTTTTATTGTTCCGTTCATCAGTTTTGTGGGATAGTTTTGAATCCAAGACACCTTGCAGAGCAATACTTTGCTTTTCACTATTTGAAGAGATACAAGTATAAAGTATATTTTCATCTTAATCAGAGGTGGTTATAGATTTTTTAAAAAATATGGTGTCTGATCAGGAAAAGAAGCTATCACTGATAGAATTTTTTGAAAACATAATTTTTAAAAAGTTATTTTCTATGACACATCATACTGTAACACTGAGATTCAAAATAACCTGCCTGGCTACAAGGATAAAAATAATTTAAAAATCCTTCTTCATTACACATGTAGAATTTTCACTTCAGCCTAATTTCCACGGTAATTAGTTTATGTCTCTATTAAAGAGATTCTCTGGAAAAGTTCAAATTCAACTGTATCATAAGTAGCCAACTAGAGGATTTATTTTTCCCAAGAGATGCAAGCCAATAAAATTAAAATTATTCAAGATTATCCGAAGGGACAATTTCCAGATGTACATTCCATCTGCAACCAAATCCTTCTGAGCACAATCTGAATGGCAACAGTAAAGCAGGTCTCACTCCAGAGAATGTAACTCTTGCTGCATTTGGACATTTAGACAAGGCCTTGTGTTTGTTTCCTTGTTTCTTTGATTTTATGGAAAAGGCTTTTCATCCTTTTAAACTTGTTTCTGTCAAATAGAAAATTACTAGATTTTCAAAGGAAATTTTACCTACCTAATTACTTTTAACAAATTCAAATTCTGATTGCACATATGAAGATATACAATATACTCTGAAAAATTTTCTGTCTTGCTTTAGAAAGTACTAATATCAGAAATGCATTTTTGTGTGCTTTTTCTGAGATATTAGTTTTTTAGGAAATCAGTAAAAATATTGGATTCTAGTAGAAATGGCAAAATTTCCCTGTTCAGTTATATATACATGTAAAAATTTAAATCACCATGAAGCATTTATATCATCATTTTAAGTAGATAAAATTTATTCTAAAAGGCACTCATTCCCACAAGCTGCCAAACAATTTTATACAATAGTTTCATGTATAATCAATAGTTTGTATAGTTATCACATAAATTGATCATCCTAATCACAATGGAAGTTTACATATGTTTTTTAAATTATTATTTATTTCATTTTTCCAAGATGACAAATTGGAGGCAGTGTTAGCAAGACTCTCGCATTTGGAAAGACAAAATACTGTGTAGATATCCACAGTGTGAACTCTCTTTCCAAGAAGAAATGAAGAAACTTAACGGGAAAAGTGAAATCCGTCAGTTCTCTGAAAGAAGCTGCATGCTGCAGCCTACACTATGAGGCAGGCAAAAAAGTGTAAGTTCCCAGAATGTGAGAGGGAAAGAGACTGTCTTCAGGATATACACTCCCACCAGGGAACCTGGAAATCCCGGCCACAGGAAAAGCCTTCACACTACACAGAGCTGGTACTGATTTAGGGAGCAGTGAGGAATGGGAGGAGCCTTGTGTGAGACCTCGTGGAAGTCTTCCAATTAACTCAGGGCAACATTTTCAGATTGAAAGAAGCTCCCATCTGAATTTTGTGAAATAGCTATTTCCCAGGGAGGCTTCTGGTCTGCGGCAGTCTTAGTTCTGAGTATAGATATCGTGTGAGTGGAAATCTACAGGTGTGAGATCTACCTTGCCAAGACCATGGGATCTGGGTGGGGCTTTCTGATGCCTGCTATACCATACTTCTTGCACAAACTCTTCTGTGCAGTAGAGGTAGCTTTGCTCCACTCTGGAACATTACATCAGTGGTGAGGTAACTGTCCTCCAATTCCTACAGTGGCTGCAGATTGCCCCTCATATGGAGAGTCAGAGCATGAATCTGTCTAACCCAACCCCCTCTTAATTTTGCCCCTCTACCCATATTGATAGCCTAACACAAAGGACAGAAATTTTGGGAGCTTTCTGTCCCCATCAGCTGAGAAACCAGATTACCTCCTTTGGGTAACATAAGGTAAGCACAAATCTCAACACTACTAGTGCAGCTGATGCTCCTTTGCAAGTACAACCTCCTAGCTGGAGGCCAATCAACACAGTCCATGAAAACACCTTCAGTTAGATAACATTGCATCCAGGAAGGAGAAAACTCATACATGATATCTGCTATCACCATTGGCTGCACCAGCCTGACTAGCCAGAAGGTCCTGATTCTGTCTATCTGACTAGTTTATTAATACTACAACTGGCATTTGAGAAAGCCAACTCACTAAGGCTATCTATAGCCAAGAAATCTCAATGAGTCTATGTTACTGCCCTGCCACCTGTATCAGAACTAGTGCTAGTACTCGCTACTGGGAGACTTGATGACAAATCATATCTCTGAATCCCTTGCAGACATTTCTCACCACCAGCCTGGAGTGTGGCAGACCCATTAGGCAGCTGGGCCCAGAGGAGCAACAGCGTTCACAGTCTGGCTCTCAGGGGTTCCTACTCCTAGGGGAAGGGGTAGTACATTACATAAAAGGAACACTCTGAATAGCAGGCCTTGAGTCCCAGATTTTTCCACTGGTGGAAAGGTTCTTTCAGCAGAGGCACAGTTGTGCTGGGCTCAGCAGGGAAAGCCTGCAGTTCTGATCCAACAGTCAGGAAGTCCTGGTGTTTATGAAGGGTCTTGGAGAAGAGGAAATATCCCCTCCTTTTCCACCACTGACGACATAGCTGGGACGTTTCCAGCTTTTCTGAAACACTTCAAGGTGATTACACCCACACAGGAGGGGCACCCTCAAGGTGCAAGCTTGCAGGAGATGTAGGGTCAACATTCCTCTCTACTTGGAGCATCAACATTCCTGCATAATAAAAGAGATGCCTGCCTGATTTGAACACCGAGAACACTGGTCAAGAGTATGTTTGGGAGGTGAGTTGCTCTCCTACTGGCCTGGCAGGGGAGTTCAGATGGCTCCAGTCCTTTCCTCTGATAAGACCTCAGTGTAACTCACTGAGAGCTCCAACAGTCACCTCTGTGAAGGCTAAGACCTCTGCCCACCACTGGGTATAGCATTCACCAACGTGCTTTAGCCATAACAAGTTTTTACCTAAGGATGCCTTCCACACTGGCCAGAAACTGAATGATTCAACCCAGTAAATAAAATACAGGGGAATAAATAAATAAATAAATAAAGCAAAAGCATTCACAGTAGTAAATAAAATAATGAGGAATATTCAACCCAGTAAATAAAATATTCAACCTAGTAAATAAAATACTAGGGAAAAAAAATAAAAGCACAAACCACAGTGAATGAACTTCAAGAGATCTCTGCCACTGCAACCCTATAGGAGACTGAACTTCTCACACGCCAAGCATATTTCCACTACAACGAGCATCTGAGAAAGCAATCATATAAAGATGCTCTATAACCATGGAACTCAAATAAAACCTTTACCCTGAAAGCATCAAGAGCTGAATTAGACTACAATAAACTATAAACATTAAAGTCATATGCTTAAGGGGAAAAAGGGAAATTTCAAAATTAACACAGTGAAATCAAAAATAAAATCAAGAAAAAATAGAAGAAATATTCTACCCAAATGAGAAGGAATCAGAAAAATAATTCTGGTAATATGACAAAAGGGGATTCTATAACTCCTCCCAAAAAATCACACTAGCCCTGTTGCAATGGAGTCAAATCAAGATGAAATATTTGAAATACCAGATAAAGAATCCAAAAGGTTGACTATTAAGCTACTCAAGAAAACACCAGAGAAAGGTGAAAACCAACATAAAGAAAATAAAAAAAACAAAAACAAAAAACAATTCAAGTGTGAATAAAAAGTTTTCTAAAGAGATTGATATCTTAAGGAAAACCAATCAGAAGTTCTGGAAATGTAAGACATACTTAGGGAATTATAAAATACAGTGGAAAGAAGTTTCAAGTTTGAAAACAACACTTTTGAATTAATCCAATCAGAGAAAAATAAAAGAAAAAAGAATCAAAATAAATAAAATCTCCACAAATACAGAATTATCTAAAATGACCAAACCTAAGAATAATTGGTGTTCCTAAGATAAAAGAGAAAGCTAAAATTTAAAAAACGTTTTTGAGGTAATTATTGAGAAAAACTTCCATGGCCTTGCTGGAGACTTAAATATTCAAATAGAAGAAGCGCAAAGAATTCCTGGGAAATTTACTGCAAAAAGGTCATCACCAAGGCATATTGTCGTCAGGCTATCTAAAGTCAACACTGAAGAAAAAATTCTAAGAGCAGTGAGACAAAAGCATCGGGTAAACTATAAAGGAAAACTCATCAGACTATCAGTAGACTTCTCAACAGAAACTTTATAAGCTAGAAGGAACTGGGGTCCTATCTTTCGATTCCTTAAACAAAATAACTGTCAGCCAATAAATTTGTAGCCAGCAAAACTAAGTTTCATAAATGAAGGAATAATAAAATCATTTCCAGTCAAACAAATGCCAAGGAAATTTGTTACTATCAGTCCAGTAGTACAAGAAATGCTAAAAGAAGTTCTAAATCTTTAAACAAAAGCTTGATATGTACCAAAATAGAACCTCTTGAAAGTATAAAACTGAAAGAGCCTATAAAACAATAACAAAGCAAGCGAAGACAATGTATCTAGGTGCATTAGTCTGATTTCGTATTGCTATAAAAAATTGCTCGAGACTGGGTAATTTATAAGGGAAAGAAATTTAGTTTACTCACAGTTCAGCATGGCTGGGGAAGCCTTAGTAAACTTACAATCATGGCAAAGGATGAAAAGGAAGCAAGGCCCCATCTTCACAAGGTGCCAGGAAGAAGTGCTGAGTGAAGGGGGAAGAACCCCTTATGAAACTGACAGATCTCATGAGAACTCACTCACTATCATGAGAACAGCATGGGAGAAACTGCCCCCAAGAGCCAATTACCTCCACCTGGTCTCTCCCTTGACATTGGGGATTATGGGAATTATAATTCAAGATGATACTTGGGTAGGGACACAAAGCCTAACCATATCATTCTGCCCCTGGCTCCTCCCAAATCTCATGTCCCTTTCATGTTTCAAAACCAATCATGCCTTCACAAAGTCTTAATTCATTCCAGTAGTAACACAAATGTCCAAGTCCAAAGTCTCATCTGACACAAGGCAAGTCCGTTCTGCCTGTGAGCCTGTAAAATCAAAAGAAAGTTAGTTACTTCCTAGATACAATGGAGGTACAGGCATTGGGTAAATAGTCATTCCAAATGGGAGAAACTGGCCAAAACAAAGGGGCTACAGGTCCCATGGAAGTCTGAATTCCACCAGGGGAGTCAAAGATTAAAGCTCTGAAATAATCACCTTCGATTCCATGTCTCACATCCAGGTTACACTGATGCAAGAGGTGGGCTCCCACAGTCTTGGGCAACTCTGCCCCTCTGGCTTTGCAGAGAACAGCCCCCATCCCAGCTTGTTTCATGGACTGACATTGAGTGTCTGTGGTTAGTGGGGCTGGTGGTAGACTACACTTCTGCATGCTGGCAGGGCAAGTAAAGCAAAACCCTCCCACACAGACACAAACCAACAAAGTTACATGGGGAGATGCTGTGGGCTTTGTAGAAGCTGCAGTATCAGAAGGGAACATGTGGGCTGCTGCATGGATGTAGAGACCACTTTGCTGGAGCTCTCTATTGGTCAGGCACAGTCCACTGTTGCAGAAGTTATGGTGTTTGCCTCCAGGTCACCCAAGACTTCCCTGTAAGCAGGCATGGCCAGATTTTGGCCCTGTGAGAGGCCAGCAGACCAAGGAGCGCTATAGGTTGGACCAGCCCCATCTGATGTGCAAGATTGCCCTGCAGAGACAAGGTCTGACAGTTCCCCTAGAGAGATGATGGTCATCCTAGGGAGATGGCCATCTCTAATCATGATCCACTAGAGATGCTACCACGCCAAACCCTACGGGCTTCACATCAGCTAGCTTGCTGCCCCACCACTTAACTGAGCAGCTTTCCCTGCCACCTTAATTGTCTGTGGTGGTCAAGGGATCCCCTCCTTTTAGGGTTCCAAAGGCTTGTTTTGAGAGTGGGTTGCTCCTTTACAGTTAAACTAACCCATCCTGCTAAAGTTGTTGTGGTTGAAAAATGAGTTCCTGTGTGCAGTGACCAATGAGGGGTTCCCAGTTTTCTTCCCCTTCAGCCCAGCTTCTGTGTCTTTCCTCTACCCACTCTTAGTACCTTTCCTCTGAATATCTTTTAAAACCATGCCAAGCAGTCTCAGTCCTTCCATGGAGGCTGTTCCACTTGTCTACATCTAGTCAGTCATTTTGCTTTTCCCTAGTAATTGTTGTATGAATCTGGAAGCTTCAATGTTAGGTACATATAAAATTAGAATTGTAATATCTTCTTGTTGGATTGATCCTTTTATCATTCTATAATGATCTCCTTTTATTTTATTACTGCTGTTGCTTCGAAGTCTGTTTTATCTGATATAAGAATAGCTACTCCTGCTTGTTTTAGGTTTTTATTTTTATTTGCATGGAATATCTTCCACCCCTTTACCTTGAGTTTATATGAATGCTTGCATTTTAGGTGAGCATCTTGAAGACAGCAGATATTTTTTTTGAGTCTTTATCCATCCTGCCAATCTGTATCATTTAAGTTGGGCAATTGTTGTATTCATTATATTAATTGTAACCTAGTGATATGGTTAGGTTTGTGTTCCCACCCAAATCTCATCTTGAGTTATAATTTACATAATCGCCAAATATCGAGGGAGAGATGACATGGAGGTTATTGAATCATGGGGCACCTTCCTCCATGCTGTTCTTGTGATAGCGAGTGAGCTCTCATGAGATCTGATGGTTTTATAAGGGGCTTTTCTCCCTTTGCTCACCACTCACCTTTTTTCTGCCTTGTGAAGAAGGTGTCTTGCTTTCTCTTTGCCTTCTGCTATGATTGTAAGTTTTCTGAGGCTTCCCCAGCCACGATGAACTGTGAGTCAATTAAATCTATTTTCTTTATAAATTACCCAGTCTCAGGCAGTTGTATGTAGCAGTATGAACATGGACAAATACAGTAAATTGAAACTACAGGGAGTAGGGTGTTGCTATAAAAATACACAAAAATGTGGACACAACTTTGGAACTGGGTAACAGGCAGAGGATGGAACAGTTTGGAGGGCTCAGAAAAAGAAAGATGTGGGAAGAATGAGAAGGTTTAGAACTTCCTAGAGACTTGTTAAATGGTTTTTGACCAAAATGCTGATAGTGATATAAATAAAGAAGTCCAGATTGAGGTGGTTTTGGATGGAGAAGAGGTAACTCTTGCTGTGCTTTAGCAAAGAGACTAGTGGCATTTTGCTCCTGCCCTTGACATCTGTGGAACTTTGAACTTGAACGAAATAATCTGAAATTGAGATCCATCACTAACCACCATGGCAGATGCAGCCTTGGTGGGCACAGAGTCAGCAAGCCCAGCCCCCAGATGAACCACATCCTTGTTCTAAAACTGCACAGAGAACAGTGGATCCTCTTACAACCTGAGTGATCACAACTGCTTGCAGGTCACAGAAAGGACACCCAGACAAGTGCCAGACACTACTCCAACCCAAACCAACATCACCTTCAGTGTAGAGAAGCAGGCACCCCTGCATTCACTAGCACTCTACTGCAGCTGCTGCAACTCTCCCCATCTTCCAGTATAGTGGACTCCAGAACTCAAGGAGACGGATAACAATGTCTGCAACTGACACAAATCCCCCAGTTAGAGCATGCAGTCCAGGAGTTGAGAGCTGATCACTGGCACGCAAAATCTCCAAGAAATGAAATCAGTTAGCTGAATCCACTTATGACACAATCAAACCCTCAAGGTCATCAAATAGCATAAAAGAAAAAAATTTATAGGACCGGAATCTCAAAGATAGAAGTAAATAAACCCACAAAGATGAGAAAGAACAGTGTAAGAAATACATATAAATATTAATTTTAAATGTAGATGGAATAAACGCTCCAATTTAAAGACACAGAGTGGCAAGCTGGATAAAGAATCAAGACCCATTGGTGTGATATCTTCAAGAGACCCATCTAACAGGCAATGATACACAGAGGCTCAAAATAAAAAATACAAAGAAAAATCTACGAAGCAAATGGAAATCAGAAAAAATGCAGAATTTGTAATCCTAGTTTCTGACAAAATAGACTTTACCTCAACAAAAATAAAAAAGGACAAAGATGGAAATTGCATAGTGATAAAAGGTTAAATTCAACAAGAAGAGTTAACTATTCTAAATATATATGGACTGAACCACAGGAACACTCAGATTCATAAACCAAGTTATGAGAGGATCTCACACAGTAATAGTGGGAAACTTTAACAACCCAGTGACAATATTAAACAGATAATCAAGACAGAAAATTAGCAAAGATATTCAGAACCTAAACTGGATCAAATGAACCTTATAGGTACCTATGAAACTTTTTACCTAAAAACAGCAGAATATTAATTATTTCATTGCCACATAGAACATATGTTAAAATCTATCACATAATTGGAAGTAAAACACTGCTCAGCAAATGGAAAAGAACTGAAATCCTATGGCAGAGTCTCTTAGACCACAGCATAATCAAATTAGAAATCAAGACTAAGAAATTTACTCAAAATCCTGCAATTACTTGGAAATTGAATAACCTGCTCCTAAACGACTTTTAGATAAATAATAAAATTAGGGCAGAAATTTTTGAAAATAACAAAGACCAAGATACACCATACCAAAATCTCTGGGACAAAGCAAAGGCAGTGTTGAGAGGGAAATTTACAATGTTAAATCCCCACATCAAAAAGTTAGAATGATTTCACGTTAACAACCTAACATCACAGTTAAAAGAGCTAGGGAGCCAAGAGCAAACAAATCTCAAAGCTAGCGGAAGACAAGAAATAACTGGAATCAGAGCTGATCTGAAAGAGCTAGAGACACACAAAAAAATTCCCAAGATCAATGAATCCATATGTTGGTTTTTTGAAAAAAAAAAAAAAAATACATGGACTACTAGCTAGACTAACAAAGAAGAAAAAATACAGAAGATTCAAATAAACACAATCAGAAATGATAAGGGGCATATTACCACTGACCTCACAGAAATACAACCATCAGAGAATATTATGAACACCTCTATATGCATAAACTAAAAAATACAGACAAAATAGATAAATTATTGGATATGTACACCCTCCCAGAAATGAACCAATAAGAAAATGAATCCTGGAAGAGACCAATAACAAGCTCTAAAATTGAGTCAGTAATAAATAGCCTCCCAAACAACAACAAAAAAAGCCCAGGACCAGATGAATTCATGGCTGAATTTTGACAGAAGTACAAATAGGAGCTGGTACCACTATGGCTGCAAATATTCCATAAAATTGAGAAGGGACTCCTCCCTAAGTCATTCTATGAAGACAGCATCATCCTGATATCCAAACCTGGTAGAGATACTACCAAAAAGAAAACTTCAGGACAATATCCTGAACATATGAACATAGATACAATAATTCTCAACAAAATATTAGCAAACTGAATCCAGCAACGCATCAAGAAGCTTATCCACCACAATCAAGTAGGCTTTATCCCTGGCATGCAAGATTTATTCAACATATGCCAATCAATTTATATGATTTAGCACACAAACAGAACTAAATACAAAAATCACATAATTATCTCACTGGATACAGAAAAGGCTTTCAATAAAATTCGACACGATTTATATTAAAAACTCTCAATAAAGTAGGTATGGAAGAAACATACCTAAAATTATAAGAGCCACATATGACAGACCCATAGCTAACATCATACTGAATGAGCAAAAGCTGGAAGCATTTTCCTTGAAAACAAGCACAAGACAAGGATGCCCTCTCACATCACTCCTATTAAACATAGTATTGGAAAGTCTTGCCCAGTGAAATCAAGCAAATGAAAGAAACTATCCCTGTTTGCAGATGACATAATCCTATATGTAGAAAACCCCGTAGCCTCAGCCTAAAAGCTTCTTAAACTGATAAACAACTTCAGCAAATTCATAAAATACAAAACTAATGTGCAAAAATTAATAACATTCCTATACACTCACAACAATCAAGCCAAGATCCAAATCAGGAATCTATTCTCCTTCAGGATTGTTACAAAGAAAGTAAAATACTTAGGAATACAGCTAACTAGGGGGGTGAAAGATCTCTACAAGTAGAACTACAAAACTTAGCTCCTTGAAGTAAGAGACAACACAAACAAATGAAAAAATATTCCATGCTTATGAATAGGAAGAATCAATATTGTAAAAATTAATATACTGCCCAAAGCAATTTAAAAATTCAACATTTCTATCAAAATCCCCATGACATTCTTCACATAACTAGAAAACACCATTTTAAAATTCATATAGAATTACAAAAATGCCAGAATAGCCAAGGTAATCCTAAACAAACAAACAAACAAACAAAAACAGACACACAGACCAATGGAACAGAATAAATAACCCAAAAATAAAACTGCACACTTACAACTACGTGATCTTTGACAAACCTGACAAAACCAAGCAATGGGAAAGGGATTCTGTATTCAATAAATGGTGCTGGGATAACTGGCTAGCCATATGAGGAAGATTGAAACTGGACCCCTTCACTACACCATATATAAAAATTAACTCAAAATGGATTAAATACTTAAATGAAAAACCAAATCTATAAAAATTCTGGAAGATAACTTAGACAATACCATTCAAGACATGGGCACAGGCAAAGATATTACAATGAAGTCTTCAAAAGCAATTGCAAGAAAAGCAAAAATTGACAAATGGGATCTGAGTAAACTGAAGAGCTTCTGCACAGCAAAATAAACTATTAACAGAGTAAGCAGACAACTTACAGAATGGTAGAAAATTTTTGCAAAGTATGCATCCAACAAAGATCTAATATCCAGCATCTATAAGGAAGTTAAACAAATTTACAAAGAGAAACCTCATAAAACTTGCAGGCAAAGTACATCAAAGAGACTTTGCAAAAGAAGATATACACATGGCCAGTAATCACATGGAAAAAGTTCAACATCACTGATCATTAGTGAAATACAAATCAAAGCCACAATGAGATACCGTCTCACACCAGTAGCAATGGCGATTATTAAAAACTCAAAAAGTAACAGATACTGCTATATGTATACAGTGTTGTTTGGAGCATAAATTTGTTCAACTGTTGTGGAAGACAGTGTGGCGATTCCTCAAAGACTTAAAGACAGAAATAACATTCAACCCAGCAACCTCATTACTGTGTATATTCCCAAAGGAGTATAAATCTTTCTATTATAATGACACATGCACATATGTGTTTATTGCAACACTATTCACAGTAGCAAGGAGATAACATCAATCTAAGTGCTCATAAATGGTAAACTGTATAAAAATAATGTGGTACATATACACCATGGAATACTATTCAGCCATAAAAGAATGAGCTCATGTTCATTGCAGGGACATGGATGGAGCTGGAGGCCATTATCCTCAGGAAACAAATGCAGGAACAGAAGACCAAATGCCACATGTTCTCATTTAGAAGTGAGGGCTAAATTATGAGAACATATGGACATATAGAAGGGAACAAAAGACAACAGCGTTTTTCAGAGGGTGAAATAAAAAGCAGTGAGATTGAATCAGTAATAAAATATTACCAACCAAAAAAGCCCAGGGCCAGATAGAGTCAAAGCTGAATCCCACCAGATGTTCCAAGAATTGCTATCAATACTACTAAAACTATTCCAAAAGATTAAGAAAGATGGAATCCTTCCTAATTCATTCTATGAAGCCAGTATCACTCTGATACCAAAATCAGGAGAGGATATAACAAAATAAGAAAACTAGAGATTATAAATCATTCTATTATAAGGACACATGCACATGAATGTTCATTGCAGCACAGTTCACAATAGCAAAGACTTGGAACCAACCCAAATGCCCATTGATGATAGACTGGACAGGGAAAATGTGGCACATATACACCATGGAATACTGTGCAGCCATAAAAAACGATGAGTTTGTGTCCTTTGTAGGGACATGGATGAACCTGGAAACTATCATTCTCAGCAAACTGACACAAGAACAGAAAATCAAACACCGCATGTTCTCACTCATAGGCAGGTGTTGAACAATGAGAACACATGGACACAGGGAGGGGAGCATCACACACTGAGGTCTGTGGTGGGGAACTAGGGGAGGGACAGCAGGGGGTGAGGAGTTGAGGAAGGATAACATGGGAGAAATGCCAGATATAGGTGATGGGGAGGAAGGCAGCAAACCACATTGCCATGTATGTACATATGCAACAATCCTGCATGTTCTTCACATGTACCCCAAAACCTAAAACGCAATAAAATATATATTTAGAGACCAACATCTTTGATGAACATAGATGTAAATTCAGAACGAGGAGGGTAAAGGGGAGGTGTGGGATAAAAACACACATATTGACTACATAGGACACTATTCAGGTGATGGGTACACGACAATCTCAGAATTCACCACTATGTAATTCACCCATGTAACCAAAAAAGAGTTGTACCACAAAAGCTATTGAAATAAAAAAATTAAAAAGAGCAAAGTAAATAAATGTTAATTAATTAATATTATTTTTAAGTGAAATAAATAGCCTGAGTGTAAGATACAGGTGAAGAAAGCAAAGTTTTAAGCTTCAAAGTAGAAAAATATAGCTCTGATTACCTTAATTTTAAGGTAGATGGTATTGATGATAAACTTAACCACAAAGACGCAAGAGGGAGAATTTACAAAAAAGAAAAACATGGGATAATAAGTGAAGGCAGAAATATTAACAGAATGATTTACACATACTTGGTTTCAGGAGTCAGGGCAAAGAGAAGTGAAGTCAGCAAGAGGTTATTCTTGGCCTTACCTCTTCTCTTTAGCATTAGTAGAGGAAGAGTGATAGTCCCCTTCTGCCTCTGGAACTGGAGTAGGAAAGTCACAGGAGGAACAATGTGAAATTCGAAGTAAACTACTCCTCTGATTTTGAAAGGCGGATTACTATTCAGATAAAGTTACTATTCTCTGAATGAACAATTCAAATATCTAGGACACTTGCATTCAGCAAGTATTTTAAGTGCTATCCTGATTTAATTTGTTATTCTTATTGTTACTATAATAAATCACTTGAAATGATTCTTGTAGTTTGAACAAGCAAGTATACTGTATCTAACTTAAAAAAGATGAGAAATTTATGATCAAAAGGATAAATATTCTAAGTTGTATGAAGAATCATTGTGAAAAAAGATTAAAAGAAAAAGAATGGATCAAAGTGTTCTTTACATATGCTGTTTTTATTCATCTGAAAATTAACACATGTTGGGAAGATACCCTTAAAGTCACTTCTGTATGCTTATCATCTAGCTTGTGTTTAATTAAATAAAAATCAGATTACCCCTTTTATTTTGAGCTGCAAGATGTTGGTGTAGTCTCCAAAGTCTTTGGGTGCTTCCTCAGAATAACACCCTTCATTTTGGTATTTGTGGTCAAGGAGAACAAAAGGAAAATTTTCAGAGTCCTAAATGATAACTAAAAAAATTAAAATTATACCTGATAATGAGTAAATTTTTGTAGGAGTCACCAGAAAATAAAGTTTGATACTGTTTTAAACAAATATCAGAAATTAACTAGGGCAGCCAAGACCAGATCCATAATTGTTGGAGCCCAGTGCAAAATGAAAATGTGGGGTATCTTATTAAAAATGTATTAAGAGTTTCAACACAGCAACAGCACAGCATTAAAGAAAGCTCAGGGTCCTGATGGTAAAGCGCTATGCAAATACACAGACTGTATGCTCACAAGGCCAACCCTGGGGGAAAAATAGTCATAACAAAGACTTCATTTTTAACCTTTTATTATTAAACAATTATTTAATTATAGTACAGTAATTTGCAAAGGTGAGAGGTCCCATGTGCCCTGTGGTAGTCTGTTCTCACACTGCTAATAAAGACCTTCCTGAGACTTGGTAATTTATAAATGAAAGAGGTTTAATTGACTCACTGCTCGGCATGACTGAGGAGGCCTCACAATCATGGTGGAAAGCAAAGGAAGAACGAAGTCATGTCTTACATTGGTGTCAGGCAAGAGAGCGTGTGCAGGATGCAGTGAGACTTTTTCACTATTATGAGAACAACATGGGAAATACCTACCCTCCTGATTCAAATACCTTCTAGCAGGTCACTCCCACAACACATGGGGATTATGAGAGCTACAATTCAAGATGAGATTTGAGTGACTACACAGCCACCATATCATACCCTTTATTTGGTTTCCTCTAATGGTTATATATTACAGAATTGTAGCACACAATCAAAACCTGGATATTCACATTGATACAACAAATTTATATGGTTCAAGTAACCATCACTGCAAACAAAACATGGAAATATTCCATTACCACAAAGGTCTATCTTGTGCTCCTTTTTGAAGTCACATCTTCCTCCCTGCTTACCATTGTCCCTAAGCCCTGACAACCTCTAATTTATTTTCCATGTTCATAATTTTGTCATTTCACAAATGGTATATGCATAGAATCATATTGCCTTAGTCAGTTGGAGCAACTTTAATAAAATAGTATAGATTGGGTGACTTAAACAGCAAATATTTATTTCCCATGGTTCTGGAGCCTGGAAATTTGACATCAGTATGTCAGCATGGTCAGGTTTTGGCGAGGGCCTTCTTTTTGTCTAGAGACAAATATTTCAAGTGTGTTTCTCTTTTTATAAGGGTGATAATTTAATCATGAGGATTCCACCCTCCTGACCTTATTAGGTCTCAGAGGCCTCACCTCCAAATCTCATCACATTGAGGTTTAGAGTTTTAACATATACTTTTGGGGAGGGGCACAAACGTTCAGTCCAAAGCACATATATTATGTAATCTTTCAAAATTTGCTTTCTTCACTCATTGCAATTCTTGGAAGATTCATCAAAATTTTGTGTATGTCAATAGTCTATTCATTTATATTACTAAGTACTATTCTCTTTTATGGATATGCGATGGTTCTATGGTTTGTTTAACAATGCAGTCTAATTCAGAAGAACATCTGAATTTTTCCCAGTTTTGGGGTACTATAAATGAAGCTGCAATGGACAGGTTCTGTGTAGACATAAGTTATCATTTCTCTAGGATACATTTTCAAGAGCTTAATTACTGGATCATATGTTAAGTGAATGTTTAGTTGTACAAGAAACCACCATACAAATTTTCAGAGTGGCTGTGACATTTTACATTTCTACCAGCCATATATGAAAGATCTAGTTTCTTCACATATGAGGCAGCATTGGAGTGAGGTATGTATCTATATCTATATATATCTCAAGAATATATATATTATTCTTGAGAATGCAGAGTGTGCCTTACATCATGTCCCCACTCCCACTACTGGTGAAATCCTTGAAGTACAAATTCATTAATGGGGATTGAATTGCATTGCATTAGAGAACGGGAAGAGAGTATGAAGCAGTATTTCCAAAATTGCTAAAAGAAACATAAAATCAAATGGCAAGGACTAAACAGGCCAATTAAATCTAATTTTTTTCATACTTAAGGAATAATGAAATTAAAAAAAATGTTGTGTGAAAAAGGCTCTCGTTTAATTAATCTGATAATTGGCTCTTCACTTTCTTTTACCTAGTTAAAATCACAGACTTATTATTGTATAAAATAAGAAATAAACATTTTAAAACTTGATTTATTAATGGGGAAAATATAGTTCAATGTTTCCTTTGAAAGCTCAAATTATACACGTATTTAAATATTTCCCAGTTTTTCTTTAATTAATTCATCAGTTAATATACTCATTTCACAGATTGCTATTGAATATCTTTAATATACCAAAAGCTGCAAGGTGCTAGACATACAAAGTAAATGCAAAGTCTTTCTCAAGAAATTTAATAAAACATTGGAGAAATAGACACTTAGAACATTTACAAATCACCATGAATGGAACGATGTACAGTAGTGTTATGGGACAGGAAGCTTTGAGATACTTCCACAGAGAGGATGATACTCAAAGTGGGTATTGAAGAATGCAAAGAGTTTCTGGGGATAAATGAGAACATAATAAGTAGAAGGAAGACCACAAGAAGCATGGCATTGCAACAGTAACTGACCTAGGGCTATACCGGTCTTAGACTTGGAGATGTAGCTAGGGAAGTAGGATTATTGTTGTTAATAGCTGTCCTTATATAGCATATTTTTCTTATATTTTGTCTTTGAATTTCAATAACAGCCTGGTTATTCTTACAAACATGTTTTTTTCTATCATTAATTAGAGTAATAAAATTGCTTACAGTGTTAAAATAATTGTCTATTTATTTATTTTAGCTCAAAAGCTTGGCATAAAAGGATAAAGACTAAGGTAGCATCAAGTGTGGATATTTACCAAGATACTGTTTTATATGGAGAAAATTTAACATAACCCAAGTTCACGAATAGAAACAATGATGTATTCTCATTAAAATACAATTTAATGACAATTTCTCACTAAGCTGATTAGTCACTGCAATTTTCACTACAATTAACCTGGCATAGTAAGTTAGGGCACATTATATGAGATTGTATGCTAGCACTTTTGGAATTCTTAAATCACTGCAAAGTAACCTCAGGAAGAATTTCAGCTCCCAGTACATATGAAATAAAAGTTAAGGGAATAATTCCTTTGCATCTATGAAATACCATGAAGAGTTAGTTTGGGCCATATGTGTCAACTGTTTGCTAAAACCAGATTTCTCTTTCACATGCAACTTATTTAACTCTTTAGAAGTGAATACTTGGAAGTACACAAGCAAATAATTCACAAGTGATGAAATTAAAATAGTCCCTATATAAAATGTCAATATCTAAAGAAATATATATAAAAAAACAAAAAGTCACAATGTCTGCAATTACTAAATTACCATATTTTGTTCATATTAATAATAACCAAAGCCGGTAGATGTAAGGAAATAAAGTGATACTCTGGTACAGTTTTAGTAAGAACATATTTGTAGTCTTTCCGGAAAGAAATTTAGCAACTGTCTTAAAAATATATATATATTTTACAAACTATTCAATGTTAAGATTATATTCTGAAAAAATAATCATAGAAGTGTTTACAGACAAGTATAGAAACTATTTACTGTAGCATTTTTCACAGCATAGAAAATGAGACACTTTACATGTTCAACAACTGAGGATTAATTACATCAATAATGACACAGAGATAATGTACAATATTTAGAACTGTGATTTTTAAGAAACAATGTGAAAATGAGAAACCATACTAGCAACAGTAAATATAACATGAAAAATAAATAGCAAATACCCCTTTAAATGTCGAATGTAAAATTATGGAAAGATTACTAGTCATATCTCTGCATATCTTATTCTACTTTATTATTTATCTGAGTTTATCAGGGTTCATTAAATACTTTAGAATTGATATGCATTACTTTGGTACATAGCAAAAATAGTATAATTATTTCAAAAACAAATAAATGTATTGTTTTTGGTAGTACTTTATTTGCAAAACTATAGGCTTAGGGAAATCCATATGTTGTGGTGGAATCTTGTTATAGTACTTTATCTAACTGCTTAGTAAGTTACTTGAACCCATTTGAAATCAATAACTACACTGGAAGATATTCTCTATGGATTTTCCTTTATTAGATAAATATCTGCATACAGGGGAAATTTAGCAATTTATTATTTTATCTAATGTGCATATTTTAAATTCTGCTTGCCTTTTCTCCTTTTATCAGAACAGGAAAATGAAAAGAAACGTATGATCTGACAGCTTCTCCATAAGAGGAAATCCTTAATAACTAAAGACTTGTTTAAAGTATTCCTTGAAGCCATCCCCATTTTTTTTCATTGTTATGGTCATCAAGATAAAAAACAAAACAAAACAGAAAACACATTATTTTGCCTTTACATCTTCAAAACTGTCTTTATTCTCAACTTCTATTTGCATATGTAGTTACAGTCTCAGAATTTCTCCAATTTAAATGAAAATGTAGAAGCAAGATAAGACTATTGGCCCAATAGATTGAAAAGAAAGGGCAGATTTTCCTATTTTATTTAGAATTCACATTCTTTTTGACCCATTACTGTGCTTTTCTCTTGGTATCTACCCATCGCCTAATGTTTAACTACATGGGAGATTCTGAGACTATAAAAAATATGTATGTAGGATAGTCTGTGTTCTGAGTGTATGTGTCCCTGCAAAATTCATATATTAGAACTTAATGCTCAGTGCAATCATATTGAGAGGTATGGACTTTGGGAGTTGATTACAGCACGAGGACTCTGCCATCATTAATGGGATTTGTGCTTTTATAAAAGGGATTTAAGGGAGCTTGGGGATCCTATTAAAATAAATTCAACAGAAAAACACCCCCAAATCCATTCCAGGCAAGCTCATATATTCTGAGACAAACAATGCTAAACAACATATAAGCTATTTCGTTTGATTTGTGTATGTCTTCTGAGATAGCAAAAATCCAAATCTGTTGGTCTCCTTGTCTTGGAGCTGACCCTTTTCAGCAGATTATATCACCTCTAAGGTAATTAAGAACCATGATTTATTATGGAAGTACATCAAGGCTATTATTATCAAAATAAAAAAACAAAATGCTGAACATTAGATAGAATGCAACAATAATATATGGAGTCTAATAATATGATGGACAGCCCTGTAATCACATTAATTTTAAAATACTTAATATAGTTTTTTCCAAACATAATATAAGCAGATGAGTAGACTAATTATGTACTTTCATTGCCTCTGCATTAATAATACAGAACTCTTAAAACAGTCTTCCAAATATTGTTTACTCTTTGCTTACGGAGTGTGAAATTGAAAGCAAAGCAAACCAAATGCTGTGACATATATCCATTCTCCATCCTCCTTGGTCTTGTAAACCAATTATTATTCAAAATTACCCTTTATAACCAAAATTCCTTGTATAACAACTAATATGCCATTATCTTAAACTAATATGACCACATTCTTTTTTCTTTTGTTTTTGGTAGAGATGAGGGTCTCATATGTTGCCCAAGCTGGTCTTGAACTCCTAGCCTCAAGTGTTCTTCCCGCCTCAGCTTTGCAAAGTGCTGGGATTACAGGCACAAGACACTGCTCCAGGCCATGATTTTATGATTATTATGATTACTACTTTTTTTTTTCTTTCTTTGAGACTGAGTCTCACTCTGTCACCCAGGCTGGAGTGCAGTGGCGCAATCTCCGCTCATTGCAACTTCTGCTTCTCGGGTCAAGCGATTCTCCTGCCTCAGCCTCCTGAGTAGCTGGGATTACAGGCAGGCACCACCACACCCAGCTAATTTTTGTATTTTTAGTAGAGACGGGGTTTCACTATGTTGGTCAGGCTGGTCTTGAACTCCTGACCTCATGATCTGCCAGCCTTGGCCTCCCAAAGTGCTGGGATTACAGGTGTGAGCCACTGCACCTGGCCTATGATTACTACTTGTAATAGTTGTACTTTGGGTTCTTGGGAACCCAGAGAAATAACATTCTTCACAAAGTTAGTTCAAAGGATTTTTTTTAGATTAGTGCTACAATTTTAAATGACATTTTAAACAAAAAGCATTGAGTATTATAAGAAACATATAAATTAGATTTCGTGATTATCTGAATTAGTGTTTTAGTTAGCAATGTAACAAGAGTAAAAATAAGTAAACATGTAACTTTCTAATAGATTTCAGGTCAATATTAATACTGCAGCATTGATGCCTGCATTTCTCAGAAAGAGCAGGAAAATAAATGTATATGTATATTTGATTATAAACAGAAGGTAGAGTTAGTTTACAACATTTAAAAAAATTAAATCCAGGGCCAGGTGCGGTGGCTCACACTTGCAATTCCAGCACTTTGGGAGGCTGAGGCAGGTGGATCACGAGGTCAAGAGATCAAGACCATCCTGGCCAACATGGTGAAACCCCGTCTCTACTAAAAATACAAAAATTAGCTGGGCGTGGTGGCACATGCCTGTAGTCCCAGCTACTTGGGAGGCTTAGGTAGGAGAATTGCTTGAACCTGGGAGGCAGCGGCTCAGTGAGCCAAGATCACGCCACTGCACTCCAACCTGGCAACAGACAGAGACTCTGTCTCAAATAAGTAAATAAATAAAAATTAAATTCATATTGCATACTTTAACTTTCACCATGCAAAAAGTTGGAATTTGTAACTTTCAAATGAGTCTATCTTTGGCTATTTTTCACAATCCACAAGTCCTTGATTTTTCTATAAAATAAGCACTAGTAAAAAAAATCACAGGACAGTATTTTAATATGTTTGGTTGCATTATAATACTTAGAATAATTGGAGGATAAAATATTTTCTTTTAAACATCACCTTTTCAGTGTTTGTTTCAAAAATAGAGAATAAATTTAATTTTTAAAATTCTCAACGTTTTCTATAACATCTAGAAATCATTTGGGATACTGTGATGCTAAAAGAGTGCCCCAGTGTAAAATAAAACAAAACAATCAAATATACTAACATAAAAATAAAACCTTTTATAGAACTAATTTATGGGCAGTTAGGCATTTATTTTATTTTTGCCATTCGTGGGGTGTGAGTGAATTATAGATGATACAGAGTGAATTAAGATATAGAATGAATTAAGATGATATAATTATAGATGATATAGATGATATAAGAATGTTAGTATATTGAGAATCATTGAATCTAGTTGATGGTATATGAAGGTTCATCATGCAATTCTGCTTTTTCTACATTTCAAATTTTCTCTAATGAAAGTTGAAAAAAAACAGAAACAAACAAATGAAAAACACCACGAAGATGAATGTTTTTGCAGTAAAAATCACTAAAACAAGATTAGTATGCAAAGAAAGATTAGTATGTAGACTATTTAAAGGACTGCCATAAATCAAAAAGAAAGAATAATCCAGTACATAAAAAAGCAGCTCATATTTAAGCAATCTCAGTAATC
Source organism: Aotus nancymaae (assembly GCF_030222135.1). Classification (NCBI taxonomy): domain Eukaryota; kingdom Metazoa; phylum Chordata; class Mammalia; order Primates; family Aotidae; genus Aotus; species Aotus nancymaae. The sequence continues at coordinate 55,590,835 of NW_026988415.1, read as the reverse complement.
AAAGAAATTTATATTAAGACTATAGTGAAATGTCATTTACCTGTAATTGGCAAACTACTAAGCAATCTGATAATATCAAGTATTGGAGAGTATGGGGATTCAAGGGAATACATGTACATAATGTCTATTGCAGTAATGTTCACAATGACAAAAGGATCTAAATAGCCGAAATGCCCAACAACCAGAAAAAACACAATTGAATTAATGCTTCCTCAGAGAGGAACATAATATGTTCATATTCATATGAACACAGTGTGTTCATAATATGTTCATATTGCATATTAGAGCATAAAATATTACTGCACATAACACAGAAAAGTCTTAAAAGTATAATATCGAAGGCAAAAAATGATCTACTTCATTTACAGTGTGGCAAAGTTTCTACAAAACCTACCTAAATGCTACATTATTTAAGCCTACATACATTCGTGAGAAAACTAATAAAAACAGCAAAATAGTAAAAACACAAGATTTAGGAGGGTGGTTATCTCTAGTGTGCTTATAGGTGATTGTTATATTATTGTGTTAAAATTAACATATATATTGCACATCAGTTTTGTATCAAATAATATACTAAAAAACACAACAGCATAAACAAAAAGAAGAAAAATCATTAAACTCACTGTTCCTTTTCTCCATAGAGTTTCTGAGTAGAAATTTCTACCTGATGTGCCAAATATGGGGTTCTGCTATAAAATCAAATCACCTATTTCTCAATTCATCACTTATTCACTCTAAAATGTAATGGTTTCCTATGTTCTAAGATTCTGTTCCTAAATTTGCATTGGTGGACTGTGTACAATGAACTATTAAATCAATATCTACTGAAAATGGAGTCCAGAAAGTACATTTGTAACAAAGCATTATAGGTGGTTTTGATGCTGAGTCAGATTGGCAACAGTGGGACTAGAACCCAGTTATACATGTACCGCCTGGGTTTCGCTTTGGGCCTTTGTCAAAATTGCTCTCCTCCTTTATAGAGACAGGCCAATGTCAAGTGCACCCAAATACACAATGCAAATATGTTAAAGAATGGTTTATATTTTTACTTATACAAACTTTATATTTCCTCCTCTTAATATGCTCCCAAGGTTTATAAGACTTGTTTTTCTTTCTTATAAGATGTGGGATTGCTAATTTTTTTTTTCCATAACTACAGTCTATATTGTTTTTGTAATGAAGACACTGAAAATGTTTGCTTATCTGCATGGATAGCAGGCATATCATTGTGAAGTTAAATGAAGCCAGTATTGTTGAAATGATAGGGTTCAGATACAGTGTGCAATAATGGGCTGTTAGTTAATGTACCAGATTCCTTGTACATAATTGGCCAATAATGTGTTTCAAAATCACAAGAAGACACTTTTCTTCTTAATAGAGTTCAAATTTTTGTATTACTCAAAAGTATAATGCACACTATTACAGAGTTTATATAAATGGAGGTAACAGGCACAGTTTTATGAGACTTTGTGAAAGATATTCCATGATGACCTTGAAAAGCCTGCAGATTTATGTGAAGTAGGTAATTCCTTTTCAATTTTTGTGTGATTGTAAGGCATGAAAACCTCTTTGAAGGACCCTGTCAATGAAGAAAATGTTTAAGTATGTTCAAAGTGTCTACAGAAATGTCACATTAGAGAGAAATGACTACAAAGTGAAATAATTATCAATTGTGTAACATGTTGTAGACCTATCCTTTTTACTGTTATAGGTGATATTTTATAAATAATTAATTCATATTTAATGAGCAGAAGCACTTTTATGGGGCTTTTTTACTATCAAGATAATTGATTCAATTACAAGGAAATGTGATAAAATGATGGTGGATTCCTTGGGAAACATTTAACTCTCTTGGTAGGCAGAAGTAAATTTGGGGAGGTTCTCTAGCATTAACACTTAGAAAAACTGTATAGTTATTATATATCTGAGGCCTGAAATATGTCACGTAATATTATGCAAACAAAGACACATACAAATATATACATACACACACGTTTGTGAAACAGTCAAATGGTTGGAGCTGATGTATCTTGGAATGTGAATGAACATTTTGATATGCTCCTAAGTCATGATTGCTTGAGCATCCTATTACATAAAACGGGGAGGAACAGACTTATAATTTATAGTGATTAGCTCTACTACATAGGATCTCTGTAAAGAGATTAAGAGCAAAAGAAGGAAAAAAGACCTTTCAAATGGCTCATAAGATCCAATGTGATCAATTTGCCCTTAAACTAAAAAGATACTTGTGTTCTTGAAAAGGTGCTAATTAGTACATTTACTTACCATCTTTATGTGAAAGAAGAGAAAAATATTTTCTGCTATGATGCTCACTTATTATTTTTAAAATCCTGAATATTTAAAAGTGACCATATTATGCCCCTTTTAGGTCTCTAAAGCAAGAAGACTCATTCAAGGGTCTATTTAATTGAACACACTAAAGTTATCCTTGGTGGCTTGTAATGTAAAATTTGTCCAGGACAATTTTTCACAACTGGATCCAATTTCATTGTGATAATTTTCATAACTATTGTTTATATTTCTGTAATTTGATAGATATCACATTATGTGGGTTATTGATGGATAACTGGTACTTTAATATGTCTAGAGTAAACAGGAAAATAACTTTTGAGGTTAATTGACATGTATTTTAAGGTTAATTAACCAAGTACAGGTAAGGGATAAAAGGGAAGAATGGACATGTTTAGGATATGGAATTTCTGTAATAACAACATATTCATTGTGTAGATTTTCTTTGAATGAATGTGAAAACTCATGAAAGTGGTTTAGGGCTGAAACCAGATGGTTTCCTATTTATTTATTTATTTATTTATTGAGACAGAGTCTCACTCTGTCACCCAGGCTAGAGTGCAATGGTGCAATCTTAGCTCACTGCAATCTCCACCTTCCGGGTTGAAGTAATTCTCTCCTGCCTCAGCCTCTCAAGTAACTGGGATTACAGGTGCACGCCACCACTCCAGCTATTTTTTGTATTTTTAGTAGAGATGAGGTTTCGCCATGTTGGCCAGGCTGGTCTCGATTTCCTGACCTCAGGTGATCCACCCGCCTCCACCTTCCAAAGTGCTGAGATCACAGGCATGAGCCCCCATGCCAAGCCGGTTTCCTTTATATTTTCAGAGAGACATTTAAATATTGGAATTACTGAAAACCACAATTTGTACCCTCATTGCTTATATATAAATGGAAGTAGAAGAAATACCCCCTCATATTTCTTGTAAGCATTAAGTGCCTCTCTAAATAAAAATTAGGGATTTGAAAAAACATCTGTATTGCCCAAAGCATAAATGGCAAACAAGTCTGGGAGACAATAATAGACCACCAAAGACATCTACATCTTAATCCCCCAAAACTGCAAATATGCTACCTTACATGAACAAAGGGACTTTACAGATGTGATTGATAAGAATCTTGAGATAGAGGATTATCCTGGAATATCTGAATTAGCCTAATGTGATTAAAGTGATCCTTATAAGAAGGATGTAGAAAGATCAAAAGGAGAAAACGTGATGGGGCTACAGAAGGAGTGAGAGAGAGAGAGAGAAAGTCATTGAATGATACTATTCACTGGACTCTAAGATGTAGACAGAAGCCACAAGCAAAATAATGAAATAAACATAAAAATGCAGGTGGTTTCTGGAAGTTGGCAAAGACAAGGCAAGGAAACAGATTCTCCTTTAGAATCTCCGGAAAGGACCATCTCTGCTGACACCTTGATTTTAGGCCAGTGGTACTGATTTTGAACTTCTGACTTCCAGATCCATAGTATAATATACATATGCTGTTTTAAGCCACTAAGTTTGTGGTAAATTGTTACAGCAGCAATAGGAAACTAATTACGTTTCCCTCAATATTCTGTTCTATAATAGAAAACCAGAAATTGCTAATCATCAGGAATGTACCTGTCTAGGGACATGTAAGATTGATCTTAACTAACTATAGACTGAAGAGAGCCTTCTTTGTGAATTGTTAAATTTTGTAATATTCTGGCAGCCATTCACATGACTGATGAAATTCTATGGAAATAAAATCTTATCTGAAAATAACATGTTTATAGAGTAGAGACGGAATTATATGAGGCTACTTGACTTTAAACTGTAGTGATTAAAGTAACTGGAATTGGGGTCATAATGAGTTAAAAAACATTTCAATAATTTTTGAATCTTGAATTTATCAAAATAGATTAAGGATTTCCCCAGAAATCCTACATCCACTAGTTTGAAGAAATAAATTTCAGGATTGGGAATGAGTTTCTAGGCTGAGAAAAAAAGTTTATTGCTATTGTTTTGCTAAAACCTTGAAAGCCTCCTATTAAAGGTGGCAGATTTTTCTTCCTTAATGAGATGATTGAAAGGAACATAATTTGATGATTAGTGATTATCCTCAATGAAAAAAAAAGCATATAAATGGGACAGCAACATTAAAAAAATTTTTTTCTGCGATTTCAATGTCAGATGTCTTGAGTGAGCTTCAATCAACAAGGTAACACCCATATAGCTCATATAAAAAGTCACAAATTCACGTTTAAAATTACGGTTTCTCACATCTTCACAAGGAGATGTTAAAGAACTGGGAGATTTAATATCATAATTCAGAATGTTACTGGGCATTGATATAAGATATTAATAGACACTTTTATGGAAATACAGAGTCAAAATTTGCCTTGACAAGCCTACATATATTGTGAAGAAACTATTTATAATATCTCCAGGCCTGTTGGAAATGCAAATTTACTTGCAAGAGTTTGGTTAACTAATAGATGTAAATAAATCCTCAAAGGCCACGTATGAAAAGTACGTGTCAGGAAATGCTACATGGGTATAAAAATATCTTATTACAATTAAGTTCCCAGTAAGACTTTAAAAAATCAATTCATGTGTCATGCTACACCCACATTTATATGGTCTGTGGTTGTACAAAATGAGTAGTACTACTGAGAATTTGTTATCTAGAGCGAACGTGATAGTCCTATATAGAGTTATGAGATTATAAAATAAATTTATTTTATTCATTAAACTCATAAGATCTGTGTAAGCATCAGACATATTTTGGCAGAATTTGTAGTACTCCAGCTTGAGAGTCCTTGTTAAATGTTTGGTGTCAGTAACTTGCTAGGAATTGGATTTTGAAACTTAAATTGAAATGATAAAAATTTCCTTAGAATCCTAATAAATCTCCAGTTTTGAAGCATTCAATTGATATAAGTGAATTGTCTTTAAATTTAGGAGAATGTATTCTGAGTAATATCTGTCTAAAATATAACAGATGACTTATGAATATGATTGCAAGTTTCCTTTTGATACTGTATAATAGGAAAGCATATTTTTATTACTTCTGTATTTTTTCTTTGAATGTATATTTTATGCTTATATACACAAAATTTATATCTATGGTTTACACTTGTAATTTGAATACAGGGAAATTCATCCATTATAAATGTGAAATTCAATGAGTCAAAGACTTATAACTATGTAATTCATAACTCTAGTAAGATACAGAGCATATTTATCACCCCAGAAATTTCTTGTGTGTCTAGATGCTATGAAAACACTCCCCACTGAGGGATAAGATGCCCATGGAGAATGGGCTGATCACAGAATAGGCTAATTAGGCTAATTGGCATTGGGTTGCCCACTAGCCTCTGAGTAGTGTATATTTAGTAAAATACACTGTGAACACATTGTGTAGTCCAGTCTTCATGATAGAGTTACTACTGGCAAATTCATACAGGTCTGCAGCAAACTCAATCCTTCCCTCTTTGGAGGACAGAATTCAGCTGATGGGCAGAAATAGGTTTAAGGTAGAGTGAGTGACCAAGGTAAATTTTATAGCAGGAGTGAGAGTGTATTGAAAAGTTTTAGAGCAGGAATGATAGGAAGCAAAGTACACTTGGAAGAAGGACCAAATGATGACTTTGGAGATCCTAGTGCCTTGTTTAGCCCTGGATTTGGAGTTTTATACATCAGCATTGATCTAGGGTTTGCATTTCTCTTCTTTCAATTTTTCCACTGGGGTAGGCTGTCCATATGCACAGTGGCCTCCAGCACTTGTGAGGGGTTATATACACAATGTGTTTACTGACATTGTACACATGCTGTCTTGAAGCATTTTTTCCTTACCAGTTGAGCATTTTCAGGGGAAATTCATATCCTGGTTAAACTCTGTCATTTTCCCTCTTAGTACACATGCTTAAGCCTGCCTGTCTAACTCCTAAGATCTTATTGTGAAGCTACTGATCACTAGCTCCAGGTTTTTTTCTATCTATTGGAGATGGTTTTCCCCTGGCATTGGCTGTGACTAATTATCAGTTTAGAGAGACAGTTTAACAAACACTTGACTATACCTGATTCACCTAATGGTTGACTGACATTTCTGGCAGTGACGGGGCGGGGGCTCTTCTTCTGTTCTCCTGTCCTGCTGGTGTCTGTTTAATTATCTACTGTAACATTTCCCTGCTCAAGAGTATAAGACTCAATTCTTTGGAATAATGAATTAAGATCCATATTCTGTAACCGCTTCCTGCTAACAGAGAGACCATGGTGGTGGTTCTGTGGGTCTTGGCCTCTTGCTAGCTGTCAGGGCAGGGTAGCTTTGTAGGTTGACGAAAGTTACCCAGCCAGGTCTAAGAGTGACAGAAGCATGATTTTTGTGTTCTACTGATGGGCATCTAAGGGTCCTCTGTAGAGGGTGACTCTTGAATATTGAGAGGATGGTATCCCTCACTGAGGATCATCTGTAGCTTGATGGCCTGAAGACAAGAGGAGACAAACTGGGTTAGTAGATTTAGAAGACATGGACCAAAAAGGAGCAAAAGTGGGAGACTAACAAGTGATGGAGGATGTAGAGGCGGGCATGTTTTCCCTTCCAATTTTGGGTTTGTTTGTAACCCATATTCCCAGAGAGCCTGTTGGAAGCCTGCTAAAGAAGATGCATACCTGGGTGATTGCGGCAATTTCTTCATCTATTAATAGGCCAAGATATAGGAATGTCCTATCATATAAGGCCTCAAAGGAGCTTAATTGCAAGGGAGCCTTAGGGGCAACACAGATCTGAAGGAAGGAATCAAAGTTAACCTGAAAAACTAGTTCAGTCTATGATGGGGAAGAAAAGCTGAATATGCCTCATTATACCTGCCTCCCTTTGGAGTTATTAATTTAATAGACTCTTTAAGTCTGATAAGAAACATTTACAATGGATTCTGTCTAAATCCTGCTACTTAGAGGCTTCATGTGCATGAAAAATCCTTAGTCTCCATAACGTGTTTTTGCAACCTGGGCATTCCTTTCTATTGATAATAACTCTTTCAATCAATTGTCAGTCAGAAAATATTTAAATCTACCTATTACCTGGAAGTCTTCACTTTGAGTGGACCCACCTTTCTGGACCAAACCAATGTACATTATACATGTATTGATTAATGCCTTATGCCTCCTTAAAATGTATAAAATCAAGTTTTGCCGTGACTACCTTGGGCACATAATCTCAGGATCTCCTGAGGGCTGTGTCATGGGTCATTGGTCCCTTACATTTAACTCAGAATAAATCTCCTCAAATATTTTACAATTTGTCTATTTTTGTACACACAAACAAAAAATAGGCTAAATCTTAATATATCTTCTTGTCTATTCTCAGGCAGTTTATACCAAAACATCTTAGATGAGTAGGTTACTGGTGCTTTAAGATTTAAAAGAAAAGTTCAATATTTTTATTTCATGTGACACAAATAAAACACCATTTTTATTCATCTAACATGTTGATTAACAGATTTCAGATATCATCCATTACCTGAACATTACAGATACTAAATTTGGAAAAAAGGGCTCAAGCTAGTCATTCCACAGAAAATTTCTTCCTAATACTGGTGAGTTATAAGATCTGTTATGTGTCAACTCTTATGGTTATTAATTTCTAATAGTGCATATATGTTCTGGAAAGGTAGTGTTATGCAATACAAAAAGAAGCAATTTTTAATGTAGAAAACTGATTACATTAAGTCACATATCTGCCACCATAAAATCACAAACAGGTCACTTAACGTTTCTGTATACTTTTTCTGTATTTTTTCTGTAACGTTGTTTGATAGGAAAATCTGGGGTCATTATAACTGCAAACTGCACAGAATTAATTTGAGGTAATCAATTGTAGTAATACATATAAATGTGCTTTGAAAAATATATGTTCTGTATACATTTAAAATACAGTAAGTAAAAACAAATATGAAAATATAACACAGCCCATTGAAGAAATCTCTATAATTGTAAATATTTCTAGTCATTTTATCCAATATTTTGAGCAACATCCCAAATACAAATCATTTTACTATAATGTCACTGAGGTATGCCATTTCACAATTTTAGGTATAGGAAATTGTTTATCCTGTAAACCAAAAAGCAACTGAGAAAGGTCTCAATCAATTTAGAAGTTTATTTTGCCAAGGTCAAGGACAATGCTCAGGAGAAAAAAGATTAAAAAAAATATCAGAAACAGTCTATTATCTGTGTCTTTCTTCAGAGATTACTTTGAGAAATTCTATGTTTACAGTGAAAAGCGGCTGGAGGGGAAAGAGGAAGGATATGGTAATCCACATGTTGCAATAGAAAAGAAGCAGGTAAGGGAATAGTCAGTTATGTATTTTTCTCATGGTCTCATGCTCAGTGAATCAAATTTGCACTTTATATAAGATAATGTGAATATGGAATAGCTACCTTTGGAGACACTATATTCTATCTGTAGGTATCTGTTTAGGAGCAAAAGGAAAGCAGCTTCTTACATGACTCATCTTACAGCTATTTTCTCTTTTCATAGTGAATTAGGGTCTCAATTTTTTATTTTCCTTTCACAATCTTAAGGTCAATTTTTCTTGAACATTTGAAATAACATTTTTCTTCAGAAGTCGAATTCCTGGATAAATGTACTTCTAGGAGGGCCAAGAAGTATTGTGATCATGCATCACTGCATTTCTTCCTGTGTTACCTAAGCTAAGATTGCCCTGGCTTCCTAGGGCCCCTGATGCATCTTTAACAATGTAGGAATACTTGGTGGCACAAAATAGAAGAATTCCACTATAGTCAATATTATTATTTTTTTAAAGGGGACACTTGCTCTTCATTTGGTAAAATGTCATTAAAAAAATACTAGTCCCCAAAGTTTTTCATACTCTCTGATCTTATGCCATTAACAGAAATGCTGGGCCAGGTGCAGTGGCTCACTCCTGTAATCCCAGCACTTTGGGAGGCCACGACAGGCAGATCACAAGGTCAGGGGTTTGAGGCCTGCCTGGCCAATGTGGTGAAAGCCCATCTCTACTAGAAAAATACAAAAATTAGCTGGGAGCGGTGGTGGGTGACTGTAGTCACAGCTACTCGGGAGGCTGAGGCAGGAGAATTGCTTGAACCTGGGAGGCAGCGGTTGTAGTGATCTGAGATCACGACACTGCACTCCTGCCTGGGAGACAGAGACAGAGACTCCATCTCAAAAAACAAACAAAAACAAAACAACACAAAACAAAACAAAACAACACACACACACACAAATGGGGGTAGCTTTATTTTTTTCATATACTTGGAGATAGTTTTTCACATATTTATAGATAGTTTTTCACTTGAACTTACTAATGAAGCTGTCACCAAGTTTCTCAGAGTGTATGCAATATTAATCTTTTTGGTAATAGAATTTATTTTATAAATAATGCATTGTTAATATTCAACAATAAACATGTGGGTTCTGCAGGTACAGCTGAGCAGAGATCTAGCTTCTATATTATTACAGTGACAATAGATAGTCAATGCTTTAAGAGGTGTGTGGTAGAGTGAGGTATAATGCATATATGAATATTTTGGGTTCTAGTTCTTTCTGTTGAAGAATTTATCCACTTGTTTTGTTCTCATAATTGCTGTGGGAGTTTGGGTAACTTTAGGCACTTAGAATGTTTGAGATGTGAAAGCCAAGTGGAATTAAAAGGTGATTGCTAGTTAGTGGCAATGCAAATGATGCATGGATCATCCAGTTAAAGCTCAGCTCAAACTCATCTCTCTTACATTAAGCACCTGTATTATTTCCTGATTTTTTTTAAATCAAAAAGTACATATTTCATATAGGAGTTCTAGAAAAATTATTTGGAAGTGATTGGTAAATATGCATTTCAGTCAAAGCATAGTTTCTGGGCCATCTGCCATAAACAACTTTGTATTTTAATTTTATATTGCTAACTACAAAGTGTTTACTAAAAATTTACCTGTAATATTCAGTTAGTTAAAATAAAAACACATACTGATTTTATTTTTAAACTCTGTCTCTGGAGATACAATCTTAAATTGATTAATTAGTTGCATGACTGGCAAAGTCAGAAAAACTTTAGGTTCTGGGGTACATGTGCAGATCATGCAGGATTGTTGAATAGGTACACACATGGCAATATGGTTTGCTGCCTTCAACCCCCCACCACCTACATCTGGCATTTCTGCCCATATTATCCCTACTTGACCTCCCTACCCCCACACTGTCCCTCCCTTGGCATCCCCAACAGACCCCAGTGTGTGATGCTCCCCTCCCTGCATCCATGTGTTCTCATTGTTCAACACCCGACTATGAGTAAGAACATGTGGTGTTTGATTTTCTGTTCTTGTGTCAGTTTGCTGAGAATGATGGTTTCCAGATTCATTCATGTCCTTACAAAAGACACAAACTTATCATTTTTATGGCTGCATAGTATTCCATGGTGTATATGTGCCACATTTTCGTTGTCCAGTCTATCATTGATGGGCATTTGCATTGGTTCCAGGTATTTGTTATTGTAAACAGTGCCACAATGAACATACGTGTGCATGTGTCTTTGTAATAGAATAATTTATAATCCTTTGGGTATATACCCAGTAATGGGATTGCTGGATCAAATGGAATTTCTATTTCTAGGTCCTTGAGGAGGCATTACAATGTCTTCCACAGTGGTTGAACTAATTTACACTCCCACCAACAGTGTAAAAGTGTTCCTATTTCTCCACATCCTCTCCAGCATCTGTTGTCTCCAGATTTTTTAATGATCACCATTCTAACTGGTGTGAGGTGGTATCTCAATGTGGTTTTGATTTGCATTTCTCTAATAATTAGTGATGATGAGCATTTTTTCATATGTTTGTTGGCCTCATATATGTCTTCTTTTGAAAAGTGTCTGTTCATATCCTTTACCCATTTTTGGATTTTTTTTTCTTGTAACCCTGTTTTAGTTCTTTGTAGATTCTGGATATTAGCCCTTTGTCAGATGGGTAGATTGCAAAAATTTTTTCCCATTCTGTTGGTTGCCAATTCACTCTAATAACTATTTCTTTTGCTGTACAGAAGCTCTGGAGTTTAATTAGGTCCCATTTGTCTATTTTCCCTTTTGTTGCCAATGGTTTTGGTGTTTTAGTCATGAAGTTCTTGCCTATGCCTATGTCCTGAATGATTTTGCCTAGATTTTCTTCTAGGGTTTTTATGGTGTTAGGCCTTATGTTTAAGTCTTTAATCCATCTGGAGTTAATTATAGTGTAAGGTGTCAGGAAGGGGTGCAGTTTCTGCTTTCTGCACATGGCTAGCCAGTTTTCCCAATGCCGTTTATTAAACAGGGAATCCTTTCCCCATTGCTTGTTTTTGTCAGATTTGTCAAAGATCAGATGGTTGTAGATGTGTGGCGTTGCCTCCGAGGCCTCTGTTCTGTTCCATTGTTTGATATCTCTGTTTTGGTACCAGTACCATGCTGTTTTGATTACTGTAGCTTTGTAGTACAGTTTGAAGTCAGGTAACATGATGCTTCCAGCTTTGTTCTTTTTTCTTAGAATTGACTTGACTATGCGAGCTCCTTTTGGTTCCATATGAAGTTTAAGGTGGTTTTATCCATTTCTGTGAAGAAGGTCATCGGTAGCTTGATGGGGATAACATTGAATCTATAAGTTACTTTGGGCAGTATAACCATTTTCATGATATTGCTTATTCCTAAGCATGAGCATGGAATGTTTCTCCATCTGTTTGTGTCCTCTCTTATTTCTTCGAGCAGTGGTTTGTAGTTCTCCTTGAAGAAGTTCTTTATATCCTTTGTTAGTTATATTCCTAGGTATTTTACGGCTCTCTGTTAGTCTGTTATTGGTGCATAGAAATGCTTGTGATTTCTGCACATTGGTTTTGTATCGTGAGACTTTGCTGAAGTTGCTTATCAGTTTAAGGAGATTTTGGGCTGAGATAATAGGATCTTCTAAATATACAATCATGTCATCTGCAAATAGAGACAATTTGACTTCCTCTTTTCCTAATTGAATACCCTTTATTTTTTTTTTCTTGCCTAACTGCTCTGGCTAGAACTTCCAATACTATATTGAATAGGAGTGGTGACAGATGGCATCCTTGTCTAGTGCCGGATTTCAAAGGGAATGCTTCCAGTTTTTGCCCATTTAGTATGATATTGGCTGTAGGTTTGTAGTAAATAGCTTTTATTGTTTTGAGATATGTTCCTTTGATACCTAGTTTATTGAGAGTTTTTAGCATAAAGGACTGCTGAATTTTTTCGAAGGCCTTCTCTGCATCTATTGAGATAATCATGTGGTTTTTGTCTTTGGTTCTGTTTATGTGGTGGATTACGTTTATAGACTTGCATCTATTGAACCAGCCTTGCATCCCTGGTATGAAGCCTACTTGATTGTGATGGATAAGCTTTTTGATGTGCTGTTGGAATCGGTTTGCCAGTATTTTATTGAAGATTTTTGCAACTATGTTCATCATGGATATTGACCCAAAGTTTTCTTTTTTTGTTGAGTCTCTGCTGGGTTTTGGTATCAAGATGATGTTGGTCTCATAAAATGATTTGAGAAGGATTCCCTCTTTTTTTATTGTTTGGAATAGTTTCAGAAGGAATGGTACCAGGTCCTCTTTGTACATCTGGTAGAATTCAGCTGTGAACCCGTCTGGACCTGGACTTTTTTTAGTTGTTAGGCTATTAATTGCTGCCTCAACTTCAGACCTTGTTATTGGTCTATTGAAGGTTTCAACTTCTTCCTGGTTTAGGCTTGGGAGGGTGCAAGTATCCAGGAATTTATCCATTTCTTCCAAATTTACTGGTTTATGTGCATAGAGTTGTTTGTAGTAATCTCTGATTATAGCTTGTATTTCTGTGGAATCAGTGGTGATATCCCCTTTATCGTTTTTTATTGCATCTGTTTGATTCTTCTCCCTTTTGTTTTTTATTAACCTGGCTAGTGGTCTGCGTATTTTGTTGATCTTTTCAAAAACCAGCTCCTGGATTTATTGATTTTTTGAAGGGTTTTTTGTGTCTCTATCTCCTTCAGTTCTGCTCTGATCTTAGTTATTTCTTGTCTTCTGCTAGGTTTTGAGTTTTGTTGATCTTGCTCCTCTAACTCTTTGAATTTTGACGATAGGGTGTCGATTTTAGATCTTTTCTCGCTTCTCATGTGGGCATTTATTGCTATAATTTTCCCTCTAGACACTGCTTTAAAGGTGTCCCAGAGATTCTGATATGTTGTGTCTTCATTCTCATTGGTTTCAAAAAACATTTTTATTTCTGCCTTAATTTCATTGTTTATCCAGTTGACATTCAGGAGTCAGTTGTTCAGTTTCCATGAAGCTGTGCAGTTCTGAGTTAGTTTCTTAATTCTGAGTTCTAATTTGATTGCACTGTGGTCTGAGATACTATTTGTTATGATTTCCATTCTTTTGCATTTGCTGAGGAGTGTTTTACTTCCGATTATGTGGTCAATTTTGGAGTAGGGGCAATGTGATGCTGAGAAGAATGTATATTCTGTAGATTTGTGGTGGAGATATCTGTAGATGTCTATTAGGTTTACTTGGTCCAGATCTGAGTTCAAGTCCTGGATATCCTTGTTAATTTTCTGTCTTGTTGAGCTGTCTAATTTTGGCAGTGGAGTGTTAAAGTCTCCCACTATTATTGTGTGGGAGTCTCTTTGTATGTTGTTAAGAACTTGCTTTATGTACCTGGGTGCTCCTGTATTGGGTGCATATATATTTAGGATAGTTAGCTCTTCTTGATGCATTGATCCTTTTACCATTATGTAATGCCCTTCTTTGTCTCTTTTGATCTTTGGTTTAAAGTCCATTTTATCAGAGACTAGGATTGCAACTTCTGCTTTTTTTTGCTCTCCATTTGCTTGATAAATCTTCCTCCATCCCTTTATTTTGAGCCGATGTGTGTCTTTGCAAATGAGGTGGGTTTCCTGAATACAGCACACTGATGGGTCTTTAAAGTCAGAAATATTTTAATAGCTGCCATTCTGAAAATAAACCTTCAAGTTGTTGTTTGGTTTTAGTGATTTGATCCAAGAAGAGCAAAACCTTGCTAATCTTTTTCATTAAATAAAACACACATTTTGCAAAGTTTAATACATTTGCTAAATGGTAAAATTATTATCTATAAAGATGGCTGCTTGTATTGTTTTTAAATCCTGTAGAATTTGGAAACCTTTGAAGTACTTAACTTCAATTTAGATGTTAAGTTAAAAACAACAGTTTATTATCAATGAAATACTTTCTGAAATTATTCAAACTGCTAAAGTTATTTTGTGTTCAGGAATTGTGCCATTCCTCTTTTAAAATATCACCTAAATCTATGGACATCGGGATAAAATATTAAAAATCCAAAATATGTTACCTGATGATAAATGTTCTCTAATATAAATAAAATTACATTTTTTCTGAAATAATATATAAAATTTACAAACTAAATATAAACATTTTTTATAATTTTTCTAATAATGTTCATTTTTAATTTCCTCAATACTAGATTTAAAGTACATATTTCTTGATGTGATTTTTCCATATAACTTATTTTAATTTTCTATTTATTATATTTTTTTGATATTTAACTATTGGTATTCTTTTACAGTAACCAATGAAAAGTTTTGAATGACCATCAATATTGAAAGCATTCAAATCTCAGTATCATGAGTCACAAGTCATTATAATGGGGAAATTAAGTACAATCATTCAGTCTTCCTAAATTACTTTTGGCACTCATATAATAAATATTTAAAGTATACATATAAAATTTTAGTGCCTAGAGACCTTAACCATCATCTCTATAGTTTTTCCTCTAGATAAGGATAAAGATTATATGCTAATCAACTTGGCATCATTCCACAGATATCTTTGAATGACTAAAACACATACAAAATGCTCAATAAACATTTGATAAATAAGCTAGGGCACAATGCTCAAATAATTTAGCTAGCTTTTCCAAAATCACACAAATACTTAATGTCTGTATTAATTTTCTATTGCTGAAATAACAAAATAAATGTACCAGCTTAAGACAAGAGAAATATACTATTTTTTGCAGCTTTTTTTAGATCAGAAATCTGGGTATACTAAACTAGGACATCTGCTTAGGATCTCATGAGGCTGAAATCATGTTGGTAGTTCCGTGTTTTTTCCTGGAGAATCTGGAGGAAAATATACTTTTGAGCTAATTTTGTCTGCTGGACAAATACAGTTCCTTGTGAAATATATGCCTAATGTCCCAATTTCCTTGTTGGATAATAGATGGGATCATTCTGTGCTTCAAGAGGCTCTTACATTTCTTCTCATGCTTTCCATATGGCTCCCTCCAGCAATGGTAACTCAGATTCTTTATATGCTTTTAAACTTTCTGGCTTCTCTTTCTGCTGTATCTCAGACTTAAAAAATTCCTTGTTTTTCAGGGCTTAGATGATTATATTGTACCCAACCTGGATAATCAGGATAATTTTTCTATATTTATTATATCTACAAATTACCTTTTCCATGTAATATAAAACATTTACATGTTCCAAAGATGAGAACACTAACATTGCAGGGGTATGCTACCTACCACAATGTCAAAGTCTTACATATAATTCAGTACCTTTCTTGCTGTCTTTCTACAAAAATTCAACTATAATTCCTTTAAAAAGAGAAATATGAATAAAATAAGGGAATAATCTATGATCAAGAAACTCATCTGTAATTTGCACTTCAGGATTTTCTGTATTATTCTTGCAACTTCTGATGAACTCATAGTTATTTTCAAATAGAAGCTGTAAAAAGAAATGCAAAACACAAGGGAAAGATGTTTTTTAGAGTATGACTTTCTACAATACATATTGTATTGATGTAAGAAATTGTGGCCATTAAGGTAGAATGATTACAAGTAGATATGGTAAATAGTTGTTATATATACGGGAAAATATTCTAAAATCTTGAAGTTCAAGAGACTACCTGTAAGAAGAGTGCATAGGTTTTACCTAATCAGAAACTTACAGTTGGCCTGGTGTCTTGGCTCATGCCTACAATTTCAGCATATTGGGAGGCTGAGACAGGCAGATCATTTGAGGCCACTGATTTAATATCAGTCTGTCCAACATGGCAAACCCCCATCTCCACCAAAAATACAAAAATTAGCCAGGAGTGGTGGCATGCACTTGTAGTCCTAGCTACTTGGCAAGCTGAGGCAGAAGAATCACTTGAATCTGAGAGGCAGAGGTTGCAGTGAGCCAAGATCTGACACTGCACTCCACCCTGGCCAAAAGTGCAAAACTCTGGCTCAAAAATGCAATAATAAAAAAAGGAAAGATACTTATGATACCAAATCTAGATTAGAAAGCAACTGAAGTGCAATTATTAAGACCAAACACTGACATTATACTGTGGTTAACTTATTTACTATGGTTTTGTGACTGCAGATATTGGAAGCCGAAAGCACTATTTGCATGTATTTAAACAAGTAGAATAGAAAAAAAATCATAAGGACTACAGATATGTAGAAGGGAATCTGAAGATTGATAAAACCCTGAATCTTTCTGATTAGAGTGTAATATTTGGGTAAAGAAAAAAATTTGAAACATTGCAGAAATATCATCTCAATCTGAGCAATAGGTTTTTGGAGAAGAAAAGGTATATTTTATACTTATAAAACGTAACTATAATGTAAACAAAATGGACAAATCACTAGAAACACACAACTTACCAAAGCTGAATCATGAAGAAACAGAAAATTTTGAACGTATCTATGTGTAGAAAAGATATTGAATCATAACCAAAACTCTCCCCAAAAGAAACACTCAGCAACATATGATTTCACTGATGCATTGGTCCATGCTCTCTCTACTATAAAGGATGACGTGAGACTGAGTAATTTTTAAAGAGAAGAGGTTTAATAGGCTCAGAGTTCTGTGGGCTGTATAGGTTTTTGCTCCTGGGAAGGTCTCATGAAACCTACAATCATGACAGAATGTGAAAGGACACAGACACATCTTCACGTGGCTGGCAGAAGAAAGAGAGAGCAAGTGGGGAAGGTGCTACACACTTTCAAACAATCAGATCTTGTGAGAATTCTATCATGAGACAGCACTAGGAGGCTGGTGTTAAAGCATTAGGAACCACCCCCATGACCCAATCACCTCCCACCAGGCCCTACCTCCAACACTGGAGAGCACAATTTAACATTAGATCTGGGTGAGGACACAAAGCCAAACCCCATAATTCTACACTTGGTCCCTCCCAAATCTTATGTCCCTATCACATTGCAGAATACAATTATCCCTTCTTAACAGTCCCCCAGTCTGAACTCATTTCAGCTTTGACTCAAAAGTCCATGGTCCAAAGTCTCATCTGAGACAAAGTAATTCCCTTCAACCTATGAACATGTAAAACCTAAAACAATTTAGTTACTTCCAAGATACAATGTGGTTACAGTCACTGGGCAAATACACTCATTCTAAGAGGAAGAAATCATCCAAAACATAGGGGCTACAGGCCCCATGAAAGTCTGAAACGCAGCAGGGAAGTCATTAAATCTTAAAGCTTCAAAATAATCTTCTTTGACTCTCTCACATCCAGGCCACACCCATGCAAGTGTTGGGCCCCCAAGCCTTGGGCAGCTCCACCTCTGTTGCTCTGCAGGTTACATTTCCCAAGGCTGGTTCACATACTGGCATTGAGTGCCTGCAGCTTTTCCAGGTGCATGCTACAGGCTGTTGGTGGATGTACCATTCTGGGGTCTGGATGATGGTGGCCTTATCCTCACAGCTACACTAGGCAGTGCCCCAGTGGGGACTCCATGTGGGGACTTCAAATTCACATTTACCATCTGCCCTCCCTAGTAGAGGTTCTTCTCCATGAAGGCTCTGCCTCTGCAGCAGACTTCTGTCTGGACATCCAGGCATTTCCATACATTTTCTGAAATCTAGGTAGAGGCCCCCAAGCCTCAGCTCTTGCCCTCTTTGCACCCACAGGCTTAATACCACATGGAAGCCTTAGCAGCTCTGGCTTGTACCCTCTAGAGTAGAACCCTGAGATGTATTTGGGACCCTTTTAGCCACAGCTAGAGGTTAAGTGGCTGGGACACAGGAAGCCATATCCCAAGGCTGCACAGAGCAGTGGAGCCCTGGGCCTGGCCCATGAAACCATTTTTTTCTCCTTGACCTCCAGGCCTGTAATGGAGGGGGATGCTATGAAAGTCTCTGAAATAAATTGGAGGCATTTTCCCCATTGTCTTTGTTATTAACCTTCGGCTCTTCTTTACTTAACCAAATTTTTGCAGTGGGCTTCACTTTCTCCCCGAAAATGTCTTTTTCTTTTCTACCACATGACCAGGCTGCAAATTTTTCAAACTTTTTTGTTCTTCTTCACCAGGGCCTTCAGGCTGACATACAGAGCTACTTGAAGCCTTGGCAAAGCTGCCACTGCCACTTAGGCACATGTGGAGGCATGGAAGCTTTAGATACTCTAGCTTTCCTGGCTTCCCAATAGAAGTAACTGTCACTCTGGGAAAATGGGAGTGTAGACCCTCATACATACCTCTAGGAAAGAGGCTTGGATCCACGGGCCCGATTAGTGAAGGTCTGCAGGCTGTAGTTCCACTGTGACTCACAGGATAAGACCCACTGGCTTGGTGTTATAGCCAGCCAACAGTAGCAATGTTGTGTCTATCTTAGATAGAGCTCCCAGTGGGGAATAGTAGGCTTCCATGTTTGCTGTTTGGGCAACTTAGACATTCCAGCCTGTGAGCTTTGGAGAGCCCAATCCAACTGAGACAGAAGTGGTGACCCAGCACAGCAGAGCCACTGTACAGAAGTGTGGATATATTGTTTCTTTAAGTGTGTTCTCGATCTTGTTCCTCCTCACTAGGTGGAACCTCTCAACAAGAGCCTCCAGCCACACCCACCAGTGTTTTACAGCTGACAGGGATTTGAAAACTTGCTGGGACACAACTTTCAGAAGGAGGTGCAGGTTGCCATCTTTGATGTTTGGATGACCCTGCAGTGCTGCCTTTCCAGGTTTGGAGAGTCTAAGCTGATGGGAGTGGAAGTGGTACCCGAACACAGCACAGCGACTTCACAAAAACGTGGCAATCCTCTTTTTAAAGCAGGTCCCTGACCCCGTTCCTTATCACCAAGTGGAGCCCCCAAACTAGGATATTGGCCATCCCCACCAGTGTTCTCTGGCTGACAGAGGTTTTAGGCCTCCCTGTGATGGTGTTATCAGGAGGAGAGACAGGCCACCAACCTGGTTATTGGGATGATTTATCCATTCCAGTCCTTGGGCTTCAGAATGCTGCCAGGGGCGGAAATGGACCCCAGAAGGACATAGCTGCTCTACAAAAACATGACCAGACTATTTTTTAAATAAGATCCATGATCTCATTCCTCCTGCCTGAGAGAGATCTCCCAAATAGGGTCTTCAGCCATCTCCTGCAGGTGCATTTGGGCCAGCAACACATCTGTACCTCCCTGGGACAGAGCTCCCCAAAAAAGGAGCAGGTTGCCATATTTCCTGTTTTCTAGCTTTCACTGGTGTTACCTCCAGGTACTGGAAGAACAGGGGTGACTAGGGACCCCAAGAATACTGCAGCAGCCTTATGGAAAAGTGGTCAGACTGTTATATATTAAAATAAAAAGCACCAACCTCAAAGATTGAAAGTAGATAAGCCCTAAATATGACAAAGAATCAGTGCAAGATTGATGAAAACTCAGAAAGCCAGTGCTCCTTTTACTCCATATAACGGCATCAACTCTATAGCAAAGATTTAAAACCAGACTGAGTCTGAGATGGCTGAATGTAGCGAGCTAGCCCTACATCACCCATGGGTACCCCGAGTTTGGTGGCGGCAAAGGAATGAGAAAAAGACAGTTTAAGAGAGAAAGTGGGACCAGGGGCCATCACTCATTACTGGAGGAGACAGTAGGCAGCAATATAAACTCATATGAATTTCAATAATGCTGGCTTTGGGCAAAATATTAAGCATCTTCATGCTCCTGTTCTATGAAAAGAATTAAATGTTTTACCCATGTCCCAAAAAGACATCTATGGATTCTAGTCCAACATTAATTTACATACTTTTTTTTAACTTTTATTTTATGTTCAGGTGTACTTGTGCAGGTTTGTTATATAGGTAAACTTGTGTTATGGGGGATTGCTGTACAGATTATTTTGTTGCCCAGATATTAAGCCTAATAGCCATTAATTATTATTCTTGATCCTCTCTCTCCTCCCATGCTCCACCTCGTGATAAGCCCTAGAGCATGTAGTTCCCCTCCGCTCCCTTTTTGTTTGAGACAGAGTCTTGCTCTGTTGCTCAGGCTAGAGTGCAGTGTCAAGGTCTTGGCTCACCACAACGTTTGCTTCTCCTGCCTCAGCCTCTGGAGTAGCTGGGACTACAGGCATGGGCCACCATGCCAGGCTAATTTTTGTATTTTTTTAGTAGAGACAGGGTTTCACCATGTTGGCCAGGCTGGTCTCAAACTCCTGACCTACTGATCCACCCACCTTGGCCTCCCAAAGTGCTGGGATTACAGGCATGAGACACTGCACCCGGCCTGTGTGGTTCCCCTTTATGTGGCCATGCGTTCTCATCATGTAGTTCCCACTTATAAATGAAAACATGTGGTATTTGGTTTTTCATTCCTGCATTAGTTTGTTATAAATAATGGCCTCCATTTCCAACCATGCTCCTCATAAGGGCATGATCTCAAGCATTTTTATTTCTGAATAGTATATCATGGTATATATGCACTACATTTCCTTTATCCAGTTTACCACTAATGGGCATTTAGGTTGATTCTATGTCATTACTATTGTGAATAGTGTAACAATGAACATACATGTGCATGTGTCTTTATGATAGAACAGCTTACATTCCTTTAGGTATGTACACAGTGATAGGATTGCTGGGCCTAATAATATTTCTGGTTTTAGGTCTTTGAGGAATCATTACACTGTCTTCCACAATGGCTGAACTAAATTTACACTCCCACCAACAGTGTATAATATGCATTCCTTTATCTCTGCAACCTCATCAGCATCTGTTATTTTTTGATGTTTTAATAGCCATTCTGATGTGGGAAATACAATCTTGTAGTGTTCATTGTTCATTTGCAGGTCTCTAATTATCACTGATATTGAGCTTCTTTTCATGTGTTTGTTGGCTGTATGTCTTCTTTTGAAAAGTGTCTGCTCCTGTACTTTGCCCACTTTTGTATGAGGTTGTTCATTTTTTTTTTCTTGTAAATTTATTTAAGTTCCTTTTAGATGTTGGATGTTAGACTTTCATCAGATGCATAATTTTCAAAAATTTTATCCTATTCTGTAGATTGTCTGTTTACTCTGTTGATAGCTACCTTTCCTGTGCAGAAGTTCTTTAGTTTAATTAGATCCCATTTGTCAATTTTTACTTCGTTGTAATTGCTTTGGCATCTTCATCATGAAATCTTTGCCCATGCCTATGTCCTTAATAGTATTGTCTATGTTTTATTCCAGGGTTTTTATAGTTTTGGGTTTTACATTTGAGTCTTTAATCCATCTTCAGTTAATTTTTGTGTAAGGTATTAGGAAGGGGTCCAGTTTTAATCTTCTGCATATGGCTAGCTGGTTATTCCAGCACCATTTATTGAATAGGGAATTCATTCTTCATTGCTCTTTTTTGTTAGCTTTGTCAAAAATCAGATAGTTGTAGGTTCACATTCTTATTTCTGTTCCATTGGTCTATGAGTCTGTTTTTATACCAGTACAATGCTCTTTTGGTTACTGTAGCCCTGTAGCATATTTTGAAGTCAGGTACTTTGATGCGTCCAGCTTTGTTCTTTTTGCTTAGGATTTCCTTGGCAATTCTGGCTCTTTTTTCATTCCATATGAATTTTAAATTGTTTTTTTTAAATTCTGTGAAGAATGTTAACAGTAGTTTAATGGGACTATAACTGAATCTATAAATTACTTTGGGTAGTATGGCTATTTTAACGATATTGTTTCTATCCATGAGCATGAAATGTTTTCCCATTTGCTTGTGTCATCTCTGATTTCTTTGAGCAGTGGTTTGTAATTATTCTTGTGGAGATCTTTCACCTCCCTAGTTAGCTGTATTCCTAGGTATTTATTTATTTATTTATTTGAGACGGAGTCTTGCTCTGTCACCCAGGCTGGAGAGCAGTGATGTGATCTCGGCTCACTGTGACTTCCACCTCCCTGGTTCAATCAATTCCCCTGGTTGAGCCTCCCGAGTAGCTGGGATTACAGTTGCAAGTCACGATGCCTGGCTAAATTTTTTTTTTTATGTTTTTAGTAGAGACAGTGTTTCATCATATTGGCCAGACTGGTCTTGAACTCCTGACCTCAGGCAGTCTGCCTGCCATGACCTCCCAAGTGCTGGAATTACAGGCATGAGCCACCACACCCAGCTGGTATTTTATTCTTTTTGTGACAATTGTGAATGGGAATTTGTTCCTGATTTGGCTTTCAGGAATGTTAGTAATTTCTGCACATTGATTCTGTATCCTGAGATTTTCCTGAAGTTGTTTACCACCTTAAGAAGCTTTTGGGCTAAGACTTTGGAATTTTCTAGATATAGGATTGTGTCATCTGCAAACAGGGATAGTTGAACTTCCTCTCTTCCTATTTGGATGCCTTTATTTCTTTCTCTTGCCTGATTGTGCTTGCCAGGACTTCTAACACTGTTGACTAGTATTGGTGAGAGAGGGCATTGTTGCCTTGTGCTTGTTTTCAAGGGGAATGCATCCAGCTTTTGCTCATTTAGTATGATTTTGGCTATGGGTTTTTCATAGATGGCTCTTATTATTTTGAAGTATTTTTCTTTAATACCTAGTTTGTTGTGAGTTAACATTATTGGATGTTGAATTTTATCAAAAGTATTTTTTCATTTATTGAGATAATTCATTTATTGTGGTTTTTGTCTTTAGTTCTGTTTGCGATGAATCACATTTTTTTATTTGCACATGTTGAATCAACCTTGCATCCTGGGGAAAAAGCCTCCTTGATCATGGTGGATAAGCTTTTTGATGTGCTGCTGGACTCAGTTTGCCACTATTTTGTTGCGGATTTCTGCATTGATGTTCATCAAGAATATTGGCCTAAAGTTTTCATTTTTTGTTGTGTCTCTGCCAGGTTTTGGTTTCAGAATGATCTTGGCCATATAGAATGTGTTAGAGAGGAGTCTCTCCTCCTCAATTTCTTGGAATCGTTTCGGCAGGGAGGGCACCAGATCTTTGTACATCTGGCAGAATTCAGCTGTGAATCTGTCTCGTTCTTGGCTTTTTTTGATTGGTAGGCTATTTACTACCTACTGAATTTCAGAGCTTGTTATTAGTCTGTTCAGGGGTTAGATTTCTTACTGGTTGATCTTGGGAGTGTGTATGTGTCCAGGAATTTATCCATTTCTTCTAGATTTTCTATTTTGTGTTCATAGACATGTCTATAATACTCTCTGATGGTTTCTCTATTTCTGTGAGGTCAGTGTTATTATCCCACTTGTCATTTCTGATTATGTTTATTTGAATCCTCTCTCTTTTCTTCTTTATCAGTCTAGCTAGTAGTCTATTTTACTTTTATAAAACTCAGCTCCTGGTTTGTTGATCTTTTGAATTTTTTTGTGGGTGTCACTATCTCCTTCAGTTTAGCTCTGATTTTGGTTATTTATTTTTTTTGAGACAGAGTCTTGCTCTGTCATGCAGGCTATATTGCAGTTACACAACCTCAGCTCAATACAGCATTCCATTGATTCTCCTACCTCAGCCTCCCATGTAGCTGGGACTGCAGGCACATGCCACCACATCTAGGTAATTTTTTAATTTTTAGTTAAAAAACCCAGGAGGTGTGGTTTCACCATGTTGGCCAGGCTGTTAAACTCCTGACATCAAGTGATCTGCCTGCCTTAGCCTCCCAAAGTGCTGGTATTACAGGTGTGAGCCACAGTTTCCAGCCTTGATTTTGTTTATTTATTATTATTGTTATTAGTATTTTGAGACAGAGTGTCACTCTGTTACCCAGGCTGGAGTGCAGTGGCACGTTCTCGGCTCCCTGCAACCTCCATCTCCTGGGTTCAGGGCATTCTTGTGCTTCAGCCTCTCAAGTAGCTGGGATTACAGGTGTGCGCCACCACAATTGGCTGATTTTTGTATTTTTAGTACAGACGGGGTGTCAACATGTTCACCAAGCTGGTCTCAAACTCCTGAGCTCAAGTGATCAGCCTGCATCGGCCTCCAAAGTGCTGGGATTACAGGCAAAAGCCACTGTACCCAGCCAATTTTAGCTATTTCTTGTCTTCTGCTACATTAGAGATTTGTTTGCTCTTGGTTCTCTAGCTATTTTAGTTGTGATTTTAGGATTTTAAGTTTAGTTCTTTCTAACTTCTTGATGTGGGCATTTAGTGCTATAAATTTCCTCTTAATTCTGGGTTAGCTTTTTCTAACCATACAGAAGGAATCTCTCTTTCGTCCAGAGATTCTGGTATGTTGTACCTTTGTTCTCATTAGTGTCAAAGAACTTCTTGATTTCTGTTTTATTTTATCATTTACCCAAAACTTATTCAGTAGTAGGTTATTCCATTTCTATGTAATTGCATGGTTTTGAGTGAATTTTCTTATTATTCTTAATTTCTAATTTGATTGTATTGTAGTCCAAGAGATTGTTTTATTTCAGCTCTTTTGCATTTGCTGAGGAGGGTTTTACCTCAAATTATTAAAATTAATATAGATTTTAGAGTATGTACCATGTGGCAATGAGAAGAATGTACATTCTGCTGCTTTTGGATGGAGAGTTCTGCAGATACCTATGAGGTCAATTTGATCCAGTGCTGAATTCAGATGTTGAATGTGTATGTTAATTTTCTGTCTTGATGATCTGCTTAATATTGTCAGTGGGCTGTTAAAGTTTCCCAATATTACTGTGTGGGGGGAGTCTAAGTCTCTTTAGGTGCTCATATGTTTATAATAGTTAGATTTTCTTGTTTAATCGAATTCTTTATTACTATGTGATACTTTTCTTTGTCTTTTCTTTTATCTTCGTTGGTTTAAAGTATGTTTTGTACAAAACATGATTCTTTCAGCTGAGAGAGAAACTCAACTGTAAGCTTCTCCTCCTGATAAACTCAAAAGACTACTTGGTTTTATAATTACTGTTGATTATCCTTATTGGAGAAAAAAAAGCAAAAAAAAAAAAAGACAACTGAAGACTGAAACTCTTTGGAAATATTTGTACTATTCTTATTCATGCCAATATTATTTTATGAGAATACTTGGACAATTCTTAATATAATCTTCTGCATATAATCAATGCAAAGATCCAAAATGATGCACAAAACGGAAATTTAAAAAATTATTATGTTATGTCAATTTCTCATATTACGGACCTGGTTATTTTTAGAGATCTGTTAAAACTGTGATAAAAGAAAATACAGACTAAAGTTATAGCAACTGCATAGGTCTTTGTCATCTATCTAGATGGCACTTTGCTGAAGTTGCAGTTATTACATAAATATATACATTTTTGTACTGGATCAAATCTGAAGAATTGGCCTGAATTTAAAAAGTAAATAATTCTATTTGCTGCTATTGTTAAGAGCAGCTGGCTATTTCTCAGTCTCTAGAATATTCCCATAGGACAAGGACATTTATAAGTATTTCTCTAATAGGCACATATTCACATAATAAGCCAGACTGTTATGATCCACTATTATCTCATACCATTTCATCCTACTTCCCTCACACTGTGTTCTTTCAAGCCTTGTTTACTTCTCTTTATAAAAGAAAACCCATTTCTGCCTAATTCTTAAAACGCTGGCGGACCTAACAGTCAGCATTCTCCCTAATGCAGTAGTCCTTCTCCCTTCCCTTGCAGTACTCCTTTTTAATAAAAGTCTGTCCTTATTCTTTCTGGATTTGCTTTTTATTTGGCAGTACAAAACATGTGCCTGTTTTAAAGGGTTAGAGAAATGAAGCCAGCGTGTTATCTGAAAATCTCAAAATTCTACTCTATTTATGAGTGAAGCTACTTTACAAGTAAACAGCATAGTTCTCTTAACCCAATATTTGATCAGTGTTATGCACTGAAAAGGCTCCATTTATGGCTGAGTCTTTTATTAAAGCCGTTTGTACAATGAATGCCTATCTAAACATTGTACATTATTCCAAGAAGAGTTTTTCTGAATTGCAAATTCCATAAAAGCTTGTTTTATACTATTCCTGTGTAACTAATGTAACATTTGGGAGCAAATATATTACTTTTATAACAAAATTCATATGTTGAAATAGCTTAAAGAAATAACCACAGAAGTAGAGTACTATTCTCTGCATTTCTCTTTCGTGACATTCTCTGGATGTCCTATAAGTGGCATTTCCTACAGAAAATGTTTTGAAAGTGTTAAACCCCTGGAAAGCCAGATCACAAAACATACAGAAGGATATTAAAACACAGAAACTTTAAACATATTAGTGTTAGAAACTTTTTTTAACTGGGTACTTTCTCTTAGTTTCCTCCTCTGCATATCAGTTGCAAAACGTTCACACTACCTACAGCAAATATAGACGAAAGGATTTAAAGTAAGCACATCAATAATGGTTCACAAAGCAAATGTTTTCAAAAAATATGATTTTCTGTCTTTAAAATAATTTTATATGATGTTTTAATCTTTGTTAGAAAGTACACAAAATACTGTTTTATTTGGGGGGGTTGTTTGTTTGTTTACATGCATTTGTTTGTAAATCTTTTGGCTCTACTAGACCAAGAGCTACTTACTACAGAAAATAATTCTAATTTCTCTCTGCCTCAATACTGAGTAGAGGCTGATAAATGTTTGAGATGGAACGACAAAAAATATTTCACTCTGTTCACTTACATTCTTCTTAATTTTTTCTAAGTCTTTTTCTTATTTTACTGCTGCTTTCTCCTTTTTTCAAAATATTTCCTAGACGTGAAAGAGCGGTCATTACAATATGTGCCCAGCTTAAAAAATACAAAGTAAATAACTAATTATATACTCATCACTGAGTTTGACATACAGGATCAACAATTACATCTACAACCCTTGAATATCTCCTTCCAAATTGAGCCCTCTTTTGTACTCTCAGCTGTAACCACTAATCTAAAACTTATTTTAATTATTCCTTTGCTTCACTTTATAATTCTTCCACATGTAAATATATCCTTAAACCATGTATTGTTTAATTTTACTTACTTTCGACAGTAACATAAATAGAATTATACTGCAAATATTTTGTAACTTGTTTGTTTCACTGAACATAAGTTATTGAGATGCATTGTGCAGTACATTCATCTTCCTTTTGTGTGGCTTAGCAACACAAAGTGTGTTCTTGTTCCCTGGACCAACAACATTGGAATCACCTAGAAGTTTCTAAGAAATGTAGAATCTTTGGCACCACTACAAAATCCCTGAGTACAAATTTGCATTTAACATGATTCCAAGGACATGCATAGTCACCGTAAAATTTGAAAATCACTTCATTGTTTGATTATAGCATAATATATTCATTGTATTGTTTGTATAATAACACTACTTGACATTGTCTTGTCTTTGATATTTGGTTAATTTCCATTTATTTTCCATAAAAATATCTTTATTTATTCAACAAATACGTATTATGTGCCTACTACATGCCAAACATTGAAGTAAATACTTAGGATCCTTCAGAGAATAAAACAGAAAAGAAAAAAATCCTGCTTTTGTGGTGCTTACATTCTAATGAGGGAAAAAGGCAAAAATCATCCATATATAATAAACACATTTCATATTATAAAGTGATAAGCACTTGCTATAGATGGAATTGTAACTCCCCCAAAATTTATATGTTAAAGCGTTAACCCCCATTACATCAGATGTAATAATATTTGGCGTTAAGGTCTTTAAAAAGGTAATTAAATTAAAACAGGTCTGTAAGGATAGTCCCTTATACAATCCAACTGTTATCTCTATGAGAAAAGGAGATTGGGACACACAGAGACACCAGGGATGAGCAATCACACAGGAAAGGCCATGTGAGTATAGCAAGAGGTCGTCTTTCCGAGAACTAAGCAGAGAAGCCTCAGGAAAAAAAACCAAGTCTGCTAACATCTTGGTCCTGGATTTCTGTCCCCAGAACTTTGGGAAAAAATGAATTTCTGTTGGCTAAGCCACTCAGTCTGTGACATTTTGTTATGGTGGCCCTGGCAAATCAATACAGTGTTTAAATAAAGAAGCAAGATAACACGGATGGGAGTGCCAGGAATGGGGATGAGCACAATTTTGAATAGAGAGGTCAGAGTAAGTTGCATTGAGAAGGTGTTCTTTGATCAAAACCCTAAAGGAGTTAAATGAATTTCATGGGGCTCCAGTCATAGGGAAGTGTCTGGTGAAAAATGCAAGTGGAGAGTGCATAGTAGATATTCTCATGGAAGAGCAAGAAAGTCTGTATAGCTGGGAGGAAAGTGAACAAGAGGGAGAGTAGTGGGAGATAAGTTCAGAGAACTAACAGCACTTTGGGTTTTAATCTGACTGAAATGGGGAGATATTGCAGTTTTAGCAGATGTGTTATACGACATTTGTAAAGTACCATTCTGGTTGCTGTGTGGAGAATGTAATGTAGATAGCAAAATCCAAAGCAGTGGGACCAGGTAGGGCTAAATTTCTGAAAGTGAATAAGAAAAATAATATACATATAAACGGTCATTATTAATATTATCTTAATAGAATTAAGATACCAGAAAGAAAAAAAAGTGAGAAGCTGAAGTTTTTGCCATTAAAAGTACAAAATCGCAATTACTTTTGCACCAACCATAGTAATTACTTTTTGGCAGATTATTTGTTGCAAATATATACTTCCAGCTTGTCATTTTTTTTTCTTTCTGGTACCTTAATTTTAAGACCTGATTTTTGTTTTATGTTTAACCCTTTTTGTGTCTTGCTTATGAAACCTTCCCCACTTCAAGACCATAAAGTTATTTTTTTCTTAAAATCTTTAAAACTTAATTGTACAGTTATAAGTTATTATTTCATCTGGAATTAAATTTTGTATATAGCTTTAGGTAAATAATTCATTTGATTTTACTTTTCCACACAACCAATTGTCTAACACCATTTTTCAAATAGTACAGTTAGTACTTATCGGCAATGCCAGTTCCGTCCTATGTAAAGTTTATGTAAATTTTTGGTATATTTCTGAGTTTTTTTATTAGATTCGCTGGTCAATTTGTCAATTCTGGCTAATTCCACACCATCTTACTTAATCTAACTTTTAAATAAGTCTTTATTTCTGTTGATTATCTCCAACTTTGTTCTTAACAGTGTTTTAGTTATTCTTCTTTCTTTGCATTCATGTAATTTTTAGAATAAATTTCCAACTTGGCCCTATAAAGATTGTTTTTACTAGGTGTTTGTATTAGCCTGCTATAAAGATACTACCTGAGACCAGGTAATGTATAAGGAGGTTTAATTGACTCACAGTTCTGCACTGCTGGGGAGGCCCTAGGAAACTTGCAATCATGGTGGAAGGGGAAGGGCAAGCAAGGCACGTCTTACATGGTGGCAGGAGAGAGAGAGAAAAAAGGAGAAATTGCCAAACACTTTTAAAACCATCAGATCGCATGAGATCTCTCTCACTATCACATGCACAGCATGGGGGAACCACTTCCATGATCCAATAACCTCCCACCTGTTCTCTCCCTCGACATGTGGGGATTACAATTTGAGATGAGATTTGGGTGGGGACACAGAGCCAAACCACGTCAGTGTCATTTCCCAATTGTGTAATATATCTGTTACCAGACATTGCATCATAGCTCCTCTCTCCCTGTCAACATAGGTACTACTCCAGGACATAATGGATTACAAGCCTAGGTGACTAGCAGCACTCAATAGAAATAAACTTGTTTTGTAAACATCTGAAAGTTTGAGAAAGCTGAACTTGAATAGTAAACCAAGTAAACACAAAACTATAATTTGGCTATTACACTCTTACTTCTTCTCCTCCTCCTCTGCTTCATTGTTATTTTCATCATGTCATTAATACAACGGATGCAATTTATTGAGTGTTGCATACTTTAGTTACTTTAGATATATTTTTGTCTAATCTTCTTTAAATTCCTAAAAGATATATAATGTTAACTACTTTAACAGATGAGAAATGAGGATCATAGAGGTTAAGTATAGTACCCACATTCAGGTACCTAGGAAAGAGGTGGAATACAGAATTAAGATAATCAAAGCCACACTGTTTTACATACAATAGTTTCACTCAATCTTTGTTAATTTCCTAAATTAGAAACAAGTGGTTTTGCAGGTATTACTTCATTTTCTGCTTTTGATACTGCCATATAGTAATTTAGTATTTAAAATAAAAAAGAATACTAGACAGTATGACTAACTTCAGAGAATTACCAATGATTTAGTCTTTAGTCACCTAGCACCTGAATTACTGTAGTTTCCTATTGAGCACACTCTGAATGTCATTTGATAAAGCTAAATCATTTCCTCTTCAAAGTTGTGATCTATCTCATAAAACTGTCATAAGAATTAACTAGACTGGGCCCGGTGGCTCACCTCTGTAACCCTGGCACTTTGGGAGGCTGAGGCAGGTGGATCACAAGGTCAGGAGTTTGAGACCAGCCTGACCAATATGGTGAAACCCTGTCTCCACTAAAAAAACACAAAAATTGGCCAGGCGCGGTGGCTCAAGCCTGTAATCCCAGCACTTTGGGAGGCCGAGGCGGGTGGATCACGAGGTCGAGAGATCGAGACCATCCTGGTCAACATTGTGAAACCCCGTCTCTACTAATACAAAAAAAAATTAGCTGGGCACGGTGGTGCGTGCCTGTAATCCCAGCTACTCAGGAGGCTGAGGCAGGAGAATTGCCTGAACCCAGGAGGCGGAGGTTGCGGTGAGCCGAGATCGCGCCATTGCACTCCAGCCTGGGTAACAAGAGCGAGACTCCGTCTCAAAAAAAAAAAAAAAAAAACACAAAAATTAGCCAGGCGTGGTGGTGTGTACCAATAGTCCCAGCTACTCAGAAGGCTGTGGCAGGAGAACTGCTTGAACCCGGGAGATGAAGGTTGTGGTGAGCTGAGATCATGCCATTGCCCTCCAGCCTGGGTGACAGAGTGAGACTTCGTCTCAAAAAAAAAACTCTCATAAGAATTAACTAATTAGAGATCAAAGAGCTCTTTGAGAATATATTATACTATGTAAATACTGAGTATTGAAAGGACAAATCCTAGAGGTTAGCAAAATACCGTGTCAACACCAGTTTGTTTGTTTTTTTTTGCAAGGTTTGGTTTTTCATTGTTGTTCTTTTATGTTGTAAAATATGTATTGCAACATTTGTCATGAAATACCTTGCTGCTAAATGTAAGAAAGCCTAACAGGTTTTACTTTTTCAAAATTAATAAATATTCACATTTTAGTTTAAATCACAATGGTTCTCATGGAACTAAAATTATATTATTCCAGAAGTAATCAGAGCCTTTTAGAAGTAATTGGAGTCTTTTTGGAAATACATTTTATAAATCCTATTAAATGATCATTTTTTCTTATGGTTCTTTCTTTTACCATAGTAAATTTGTTATTTAATTATCTTTGGATAATTCCTTTAAAGAATAAAGATAATTAAACAGCAAATTTATTATTTAGGCACTCAAGAGATTGGAAGATGCCCACTCACACTGGGTATCCATAATCTACTGATCCACCAACTTAAATGCTAATCTCAACTGGAAATACCTTCACAGACACATCCGGAAATTACATTTAATCAGGGCACCCCATGGCCAATCATAATGACACATAAAATTAACCATCCTAATTACACCCCTTGTCCAGTTGGCACCCATATTCATCTCCTTAAATGACACTTAATCTTCAAGTAAAGATTATAACAAGATCATAAAGCTGCCTAACATGATATAAGTAACATGTGAAAAACCAAAAACATACTTATTTCTTCCCCAAAAGGGAAGCAAATTCTGTAGTCGATGTTTACTCTTCTCCTTGACATCATGTAACCTAAATACTATGATGTAACATGATGTAAAAGTAACAGTACTAAAATGAAATTTGTATGAAACAAAATCAATACATTTTATGTTACATCATAAGGGAATAAGAAAGTAAAAAAACAGATTTTATACACACACATACACACACAAATATATGAATGTACTTAGAATATAAGTGACATCATGTAACCTAAATACTATGATGTAACATGATGTAAAATTAACAGTACTAAAATGAAATTTTTATAGAATAAAATCAATACATTTTATGTTACACTGTAAAGGAATAAGAAAGTAAAAAACAGATCTTACACACACACACACACACACACACACACACACTAATATATGAATGTACTTAAGAAAAAAATGCTTATGACATTATAATTCTCCTTTCTGTAACTGATCACAGGGTTGTAGCTGTTAACTATCTTCTTCCACTACCTATTTTCTGTTCTCTTTGACTTCAGCAAGCACGTCAACTGAAGTATGGGTGCTCAATGAAGCTTCATTACTGAAGGGTCTGGGCCATTAATAGTCCTGCTTAAGTGGATTGTTATAGGTTTCTATTTACATTGTTATAGTTGTTCATTCAACTTAATCACAAGGCATGGGGATATTAAGAGGCATCATAACAGATCTCCTGTATTCTAGAAATATTCTTCTTTATCTTCATTAAAGAATAACAGTCTAATATCTTCCTTGAGGATCAATTATCTCAGCCAACATTGTAACTTCTATCTTTGATGATTCAGAGATGTAAAGAGCCCTAAGAGACCAGGCAGCATACTTAATTTCAAGTTCAAAGAAACCACTGTTGTATCTCCTGGTGGAAGCATTCCTCCCTCAGGAACTAAGACTTCTAGGCAAGCAGAGCATAAAATCATAGAAACAAGGAGGGAAGTCTTGCTGGTTGGTCACTATAGATGCTAGTGAACAGTGTCACTCCATTTCTACCACTTGATTCTTGGACCCATGAATCTTGACTATGAGAAAAACAGCACCATATATTTAACACTGATTCAAAGCACAGCCTTCTGGAAAACCTTTCCCCAGGCCTGCAAGGTATTTCCATTTAGCTGTTGTAACTGAGTCTTCAAAAGGCTATTCCACCATTCTATCCTGCCAACTACTTCAAGATGGTGATCATGGTAAGGCCAATGAACTTCATGGGCATGGACCTATTGTGACACTTATTTTGTTGTAAACTGAGTTACTTGATCTAAAGCAACAGTGTGTAGCATGTCATGACAGTGGCTAAGACATTTTGTAAGTCCCGAAATGGTAGTTTTGGCAAAAGAACTGCATGCAGAAAAAACACATTAATTTCCAGAGTAAGTGTTTATACCACAAAGAATAAAATGCAACTCCTTTCTTGATGGAACTGGTCAAATGTAATCAATTTGCCAACAGGTAGTTGGCTGATTACCCTGGGTAAAGGTTCCATCGTAGGGACTCAGTTCTTTTTGATGGCAGACTAGGAATTCGGTGGTGGTTATAGCCAAGTTGCCCTGGGGGAGTTAAAGGCCATGTTGCTAAGCAAGTCTCCATTTCTGCTGCCATGGCCACTTTGTGAGCCACTGAGCAATGATGGGGTGGCAGGGGAAAGAGGCTGACTAGTATCCAGAAAATGGGTATTCTAGCTACGATACCATTAAAATTATTTGCTGAGGTCACTCATTAGTGAGTAATCACATAAGACATAAGGCCTTCATAATTTTTGCCTATTCAGAGAGGTCTAACCACAAACCTCTTCCTGAAATGTCTGTCATCAATTTTACAGTTACGTTCCTTCAAAGTCCCTGTCCAACTAATCAAACTACTGGTCAAAGCCCATGAACCAGTATGTAATTGCACCTCTGGCCATTTCTTCATCCAAGCCAAGTGAACAACTGGGTGCGCTGCTCCAAGTTATGCCCACTGAGAAAATTTCTCTTTGCCACTGTCCTTCAGAAATATCCCAGAGGGGGGCAGTAGATCTGCAGTTGTCTGCTTTTGAATGATGCCTGCATATTATGCAGATGTAAACAGGGTTTAAGTTTTCTCTTCCTTTGTCAACAGATCATAAGTTATTCACCATGAGGTCATATGTAAAAGGTAAAAGAGAGAAAGTAGTATAGTAGGAATAAGGTCTACTTCTTCATGTGACTTACCTGTGTCTCAGGGTCTTCTCAGGCCCAGTCATGCATATACCACTTCTAATTGATGATGCAGTATTGCTGTGCATGCTCAGTTTTATGACTTTTGGGGTTAGATAACGCCCAGTTTATGATGGGCAGCTCAGGTTACATGGCAACTTGGTGGAAATGGTTAAGTGTTCAGTCTCTATTAAAGCTGAGTCACAGGCCAAGAACTGTTTCTGAAAAGGAGAGTAGTCATCTTCAGAGAATGACAGGACCTTGCTCCAAAATCCTAAAGACCCGCCCTCCCTGCAATTCACCTATAGCAGGTGGCCAAGGGCTCCCAATAGCATTCCTATCTGATAAATCATACGGTGCAAGTGGAAGAGGACTGAACTTATTGCTGAGCCTTCTCTTATTGTAGGTCCCAATCCAAATCACCAGCTTTTCTAGTCACTTGGTAAATGGGCTGAAACAACACACTCAAATGAGGAATATGTTGCCTTCAAAATCCAAAAAGCCCCACTAGGAGTTGTACCTATTTCTTGGTTGTTGGAAGGGCCAGATGCAACAGGTAGTCCTTCACTTTAGAGGAATATCTCAACAGGCGCCCCCACACATCACTGTACCCCAGAAATTTAACCAAAGTAGAAAGCCCATGGAGATTTATTTCCTGTCCTCCCCGACATACAAATGTCTTATCAATAAGTCTAGAGTAGGTAGTACCTCTTCCTCACTAAATCCATTCAGCACAATATCATCAATGTAATGGACCGCTGTCCTATCTTGTGGAAGGGAAAGGTGATCAAGATTCCTGTTAACTAAATTCTGACATAGGGCTACGGAGTTGACGTAACCTGAGGTATGACAGTGAAGGTGTATTGGTGGTCTTCTCAGTTGAAAGCAAACTGCCTCTGGTCAGCCATATGGACAGGTTTGGAGAAAAATCATTTTCCAGATCAATGGCTGCATGCTAGGTATCTGGGGATGGCTTAATTTGCTGAAGCATTAAAAACGCAGCCAGTCTGAGGGCTAAAGAAGATGAAATGAGATGCTCTAGTTCAAACAGTAAGGCAGATAAAAACAATCTAACTTATCATTCCTTGTTTTTTTGTTTTATTTAGGGCATCAGTGAATCAGGTAATGTCCGCCTACTTTGGGGAGGCCAATCTACTTTCTTGAGTCCACTCATTGAAAATGCTAATCTCACTCAGAATTATCCTCATAGATATGCCTAGAAATAACGTTTAATATGGATACTCCATGGTCAGTCAGACTGAAACATAAAATTAACCATCACAAGACATAGATGTAACTTCAGAGTGACTTACAGATACTCATAAACAAGAAGTTAGATTTAACTTCCCAAAAAAGAAGGGTAATAAGATGGTAAATGTTTGGATCATCACAACGTGAGTGGCCTTATTAAAACCCTTGAAATGCAAGATTATAGAATAAAATATTAAATTGTTTACATTTTTCTTAGTATGTTTATTTAATAAACATTTTAGTAACACTTATGTTAAACATAGTTTTAAATATCATAAAATATTCAACTGATTCTTATTTCAATTTTATAAATTAGTTACTATTCTTACTCACAATTTACAGATAACTGTGTAAGTAGCTTGTCCAAAGTAAAAGATTTAAAGAGTGACAGAAGCCAAGCAGGCAGTCTGGAGTGATTAATCAGGTGTTAAGATGCTTCCCTTTTTTCTTTGTTGGTAACCAGGTAACAAGTTGGAAATTATTTTTAGTTTGAGAGCACAACACCTCTTTCAATTGTCTTCAATGTTAGAGAAAAGAGTAAAAAAAGTGACAGGATTTATCAAATTAAATTAAGTAATATTCTTACTTCCATTCTTCCAAAAATGATGAATTAACATGATCTGCTGTCTCACTCCCTCAAGAGAAACCTGGAAGAAATAACTGAAACATCTTTTAACATTTTTTTAGGAAAGTAAATATCAACTATGTGAAACATCCTAGGGAAATAAAAGTCATTCTGAATTGATGGGAATGTGTGTTTTTGTATATCCATAGAGAATGCGGAGCTGAATATAATTTTTAAAATAGTTGAGTTTTGCTCTTTCGTATCCCCCGCCATTGCCTTGTTTTAATCAACACCTGCCCCTTCACTATGAAATTCTGTGACAAAGATCCATCCCTTAGGCCAGGTGTCCACGTGGGCAAAATAGTGCAAAAGCTTTATTTCATGAAATTTGACAAGCATTAAACATTTACTCTTCTCTTTCCTCTTCAATCTCCTAAAGCCAATTGATTACAACCTAGGGTAAGGATAAGGAAACTTTTCTCTGTAGTGGG
Organism: Aotus nancymaae; assembly: GCF_030222135.1. Lineage (NCBI taxonomy): Eukaryota > Metazoa > Chordata > Mammalia > Primates > Aotidae > Aotus > Aotus nancymaae. The sequence continues at coordinate 55,554,091 of NW_026988415.1, read as the reverse complement.
CTAGATATTAAATATTCTACATTTTGAGGACCACATAGATCTCTGTCACATTGTATTATTACTTATTTTTACAAACCCTTAAAATGTATAAGTCACTCTTAGCTAAAAGCCTGTACAAAAACAAGTTAGTTCTGGGATATATTTGTTCCACTGGATTTTTTTCTACAGACTGCTGATCAAGGGCATACCTTCTTCAATTCTGTTTTTCCCTCAGGTTCCAAAATCAAGGTACTGACTTAAAGAATTCCCTATAGGTGGATATAAAACTGGAGTGATCAATAATGTTTTTTTTTTTCTGTGCTTGGGGCTGCTTACTCCAAGAATCTACCTATTCTTCTCTTTGAGTATACTGCTGGAGAAAGGGTGTGAGTGACACTGATTGAAGCTCGGCCAGCCCTTGATGTGTGATATGCATTTCCAGTTAGACTTACTCAAGTGTCACAGGCAAAAATAGAAATCTGAGAAGTATAAATACTTTAAAAAATAACTGGATTACAATACTAGAAGATGGAGATACTAGACCACATGGGTCATTTTAAATGATTATCTGAATTTATAATAAGACATATATATACGAAAAATTCAAAGAGAAAATTTTAGTGATATGAAACAGAAAAAAATACTCAGAAATAACTAGAAATTGTAGGGTAAATAGTTGAATAAACACATATGCAAATTGAACAAGTGAGTTGAGAAACAAGATTAACAAAGTTTTCCAAAGGAAAATAAAAGTGGCAAAATGAATAGAAATTACAAAACAAATAAACAAGAAGTTAAAAACTAGTAGAATAGTAGAAAACACATAAACAGATGTTTAACAGAGGCCAGGCTAACTTAATTCTTACAAAGACAAGACCTGAGAATATTTGCAACAGGATGACTCACCTTGAAAATCTTTTTGGAGGATCTAACCAAATTATAAGAGGAGCAAATCAGATGCTGCAACAGACATGAAAGGTAAAGATGATTAAATAACTTGATAAATTGTATACTTGTCAAAAATACGGCTAATAGTAAAAAGGAAAAGATTATATTCATAGTTATCTAGAATTTAACAGCAACAAAACAACAACATAATATTCAGGGCACAGGTTATTGACAGATCAAGAATATGGAAACATCTAACAGTTTTCTCCAATTAGGAAGAAGGCATAAATGTAGATATCTGTGCTTGTTTGTTTCTTTGTATATGTGTGTTAAGAAATAACAAACAAAAGATGTTTAGTGAGTCAAATTCAAATAAAAAGAAACTAGGATGCTAGAAACAAGTCTATATATTTCAATCTTTATAATAATTATAATAATTTAACCATTTAAAAGACAATGATTAAGGTTGAGTAGTGTTAATAATAATAATAATAATACAAACAACAACAGTAATAATAAAACCCAGCCCTATGCTCCTTGTAAGGAAGCCACATACAGAAGAAAGACACACAATTGAGAAAAAAGGATGAAAATCAGTAGGGTGTAAAATTACTAATTAAATATCTGGTGTGTCTTGTTTATACCATATAACATAGAGATAAATAAAGCATCAAGGCCCGGCCCTGGGAGCGCCCTGGCGGAGCTGGCCCGCGGTGGGCAAGGGGCCGGGCCGGAGCCGCGGTGGCGGAGCTGAGGGTCCTTCATGACGAGCGATTGGGGGATACTTCTCTCTCCTCTGTATAGTTGATAGTTTGGTGGTGAAGAGATGGCTGACAGTATCGAAACCTTTCTCCAGGACCTTGCCAGAGGAATCAAAGACTCCATCTGGGGTATTTGTACCATCTCAAAGCTAGACGCTCGAATCCAGCAGAAGAGAGAGGAGCAGCGTCGAAGAAGGGCAAGTCGTGTCTTGGCACAGAGAAGAGCCCACAGTATAGAGCGGAAGCAAGAGAGTGAACCACGTATTGTTAGTAGAAATTTCCAGTGTTGTGCTTGGAATGGTGGTGTGTTCTGGTTCAGTCTCCTCTCGTTTTATCGAGTATTTATTCCTGTGCTTCAGTCAGTAACAGCCCGAATCATTGGTGACCCGTCACTACACGGAGATGTTTGGTCGTGGCTGGAATTCTTCCTCACGTCAATTTTCAGTGCTCTTTGGGTGCTCCCCTTGTTTGTGCTTAGCAAAGTGGTGAAAGCCATTTGGTTCCAGGATATAGCTGACCTGGCATTTGAGGTATCAGGGAGGAAGCCTCACCCATTCCCCAGTGTCAGCAGAATAATTGCTGACATGCTCTTCGACCTTTTGCTGCAGGCTCTTTTCCTCATTCAGGGAATGTTTGTGTCTTTCCCATCCATCTTGTCGGTCAGCTGGTTAGTCTCCTGCATATGTCCCTCCTCTACTCACTGTACTGCTTTGAATATCGCTGGTTCAATAAAGGAAATGAAATGAACCAGCGGTTGTCTAACATCGAGAGGAATTGGCCTTACTACTTTGGGTTTGGTTTGCCCTTGGCTTTTCTCGCAGCAATGCAGTCCTCATATATTATCAGTGGCTGCCTTTTCTCTACCCTCTTTCCCTTATTCATTATCAGCGCCAATGAAGCAAAGACCCCTGGCAAAGCATATCTCTTCCAGTTGCGCCTCTTCTCCTTGGTGGTCTTCTTAAGCAACAGACTCTTCCGCAAGACACTACCTGCAGTCTGCCCTGAGCAGCTCCACTTCTGCAGAGAAGTTCCCTTCATCGCATCCGTCTCCTGCCAAACTGAAGGCTGCTGCAGGCCACTGAGTTGCCTGCCATCCAAAGGGGATAGGCGGGATTGGAAGGAGACTGTGGCAGCTCTTTCCTTGTTCACCTCCCCCTGCTAGGGAAGGCAGGACCCACTCTGCCAAGGGCCCTCTGCGTATTCCCTTCTCTTTGAGGAATTGGAATTTTTGTCTCTGGTGCACGTAAGGCAGAATGTTTCTGACACCAGTGTGTGGATTTTTAACATCACCGTGAGTCTGAAAGGACCACAGGTTTTTCTGCAGCTATTTTCTAGCATTTGTCAGTCCTTGTACCTGGACTGATTTGAATACTTTGTTTTTCTCCCTGTGCCATTTCCCCTCCCACCTTTCCATCCTGCCTTCTACCACCCTTGAATGAATGGATTTTGTAATTCTAGCTGTTGTGTTTTGTGGATTTGTTATTTTTGTTGTTTTTCTGTGAAGCACATACATTGGATATGGGAGGTAAAGGAGTGTCCCAGTTGCTCCTGGTCACTCCCTTTATAGCCATTACTGGCTTGTTTCTTGTAACTCAGGTTAGATTTTGGTCTCTCTTGCTCCACTGCCAAAAAAAAATGCCTGAAGAGAAGACACAGGAGGAAAAACCTCACAGCCAGATCTGCTGGGTTTTGAGGAGTGATTTTCTTTCTTCTCCTTGAAGGGGAAAAGGCTATTTTCACTGATACATTTAAAGTCCCCCAACTATGGCGAAGTACCAATTCTGGACAAGTGCCACTGCAACAACACTAAACCTGAACTTTTCAAATCTGTTGGGGGTGAGAGACGGCGGGCAGAAATTTACTGTTGGCCACTGCCAGGTCTGGTTGATATTTCAAAGGAATATTGGGTGCTGCAAATAGGAACCGAAGGGTTAAACATATCAAACCTGTGATTGGTTGATGTTTTACTGTCATTTTAAGAGATTAAGTGTAGGGGGCAGATGTCAAAATACTTGCACAATTTTAAAATGTCACAATTAAACATGAGCTGGTTTCCCACACACAAAAAAGCGTCATTAGGAAAATTACATAATTATAAAAATTTAACTCATATTTAAGCAATTCTAACTATATAAGCATCTAAAATATCATAAAATGTGTATGTAGCAAGCATTGATAGAATTTCAAGGAAAAAGATAATTCCCACTTACATGGTAGAAAATTTTAACACTGCTTTACAAGCATACAACATTTGTAAACATAAATCAAGGACTGGGTGCAGGTGGTCATGTCTGTAATCCCAACACTTTTGGGAGGCCAAGGCAGCCGGATCACAAGGTCAGGATTTCAAGACCAGCCTGAGCAACATGATGAAACCCCATCTCTATAAAAAATACAAAAATTAACTGGGCGTGGTGGTGCATGGCCACTAATCCCAGCTACTCAGGAAGCTCAGGCAGGAGAATCACTTGAACCAGGGTGGCAGAGGTTGCAGTGAGCCGAGATTGCACCACGGCACTCCAGCCTGGGTGACAGAGCAAGACTCTATCTCAAAAACAAAAAACAAACAAACAAAAAAAACATAAATTAAAGTCTAAGAGTGACATCAACAAAATGGTTGACCAGGAAACTCCATGATCTTGTTTTCTATCAATGCAACACAAAGTAACAAAAAAAACCGGACAAAATTGACTTTGTAAGAGCTCTGAAAAACCGTCAAATGTCAACAACAACTAGTGCACATCCAATCAAGACATTAAAACAACAATGGTAAGTTTTAAAGTGATTTTGTTCAAACTTGTCCCACCTCCTTCCTGGTGCAGCACGATCTTGGTCTGCAGGATGTTGCAGCCCAGTTTTAAATTTTCTTTATCAAACTGGAAGATACAGGCCGGATATTATTTCTAATGTTTTAAGCCCTCTGGGAGCTGCCTCTGTATCTTATGTTGGAGCTCAGTCTGGGCAACATAGTTGAAAGAGGTAGGCACAACCTTAAATACTGCAGGGAGACAAGGAACCACAGGCACCCGGGGGTAAAAGATTATGAGTAGAGATGTAAATAGACAATCCAAGTCTCTTAGGAAAAGCTGGGTTGAACCTCTTTGGAAAATGAAGATGTTAAAAAGCAGCTTATACTGCACATAAAGATGGATTTTTTAGAAGTCTGAACTGAGACTCGTGATCAGAAAAGACCAGAGAAGACCCTCAACCTCATCTCATGCTGATTCTAAGGTTCAAAAGATGCTCTGCTGATTAGAGAATGACTTACTTAGCTCAAAGCCAGTCTTCAAAGACTGAGAGAGGAGTCTTCTTTCTTCAAATATTCAATTTTTGACAGCAACAAAAATAACAAGGTATACAAAAAATCAGAAAAGCCTGATCCTTTCAAAACAAACAAACAATGAAGTTGCAGAAACCGTATCTAGAGAAACACAGGCTTTGTCTTACTAGACAAAAAAATTTAAAGTAACTATGTTTCCCTTATGCTAAAAGACCTTAAGGGAAAGATGGACATGGCATAATAAAAATTAGAAAAGTAATATAAGAGCAAAATGAAAATATCAACAAAGCTATAGAAATTATAAAAAGGAAACCAAATCAAAATTCTTGCATTAAAAAAATAGTATAATTGAATTGAAACAGTCACAAAAGAGATTCAACAGCAGATACAAGTAAGAAGAGGGAAGAATCAACAACTTGACTCGTCATTTGAAATAACTGAGTATGAGAAGCAAAAAGAAAAAATTAATAAAGAAGGGTAAACAGAAACTAAAAAACTTAAGGGACTTCATTAAAAGGACCACTATACAGATCACATTAGTCTCAGTAGGAAAAGAGAGACAGATATAGGGGCAGGGAGAGTATTTGAAAAATTAATGGTTGAAAACTCTCTAAATTTGAGAAAATACATGAATCTACAAATCCAAGAATCTCCCATGAAGACTGACATTGAACAATCAAATATTCAAAAGCCAAAGAGAATCTTGAAACCAGCAAGAGAAACTCATGTAACTTACTATATACAAGGGATTCTCAGTAAGATTAACAGTGGATATTGCAGCAGAAACTTTGGTGGGAAAAAAGCAGTAGAATGGTATATTTAAAGTGGTGAAAATAGAAAATTGTTAACTGATAATTTTGTATCCAGCAAAACTGTCTTTTGAAAATAAGGATAAAATTAAGACATTCTCAGATGTCTTAGTCCATTTCTGCTGCTATAGCTGCATACTACAGACTGGGTGATTCTAATTCTTCAAACAAAAAGGAAAACTTTATTTGGCTCATGGTTCCAAAGGCTAGGACATTTAAGAGCATGACACCAGCATCTGGGGAGGGTAATGCCTCAGTGCAAGGATGGAAGGCAGAAGTAAACACTTGATATATAGACGTGAGATGAATTGATAGTTTATATCAGAAATCAACTCCCACAATAACTAACCTACTCCTGTGATCATTATATTAATCGATTTATGAGGATGGAGCCCTCATAGCCTTGTTAAAGCCCCGTCATCCAATACTATCACAATGATAATTAAATTTCAACATGAGTTGTCGGGGATAAATTAAGTCATAGCACTATATAAATAAAAGCTGTGGGGATTTATAACCACTAGACCTGTCTTACAAATAATGCTGAAGGTAGTCCTTCATATTGAAATGAAAGCACACTAGACACTAAATTAAAGCCAACTCAAACTGAAAGGGAGTATAGACCTGAATGTAAAATGAAAACTACACAACTTCCAGCAGAAAACATAGGAGAAAGTGTATGTAATCTTGAGTTTAGTTATAAAGTTTTACATCTGTTGATAATATATATAATTCATTAAATATAATAAATTAGAATGTATTAAAATATAAAAATTCTCCATGGAAGACATTGTTAAGGGAATAAAACTACAAGCCATAATTAAGAGAAAATATTTGCAAAATATATATCCCATAAAGTATTTGTATTCAAAATATAAGAGTTTATAAACAAAAAAAATAAGAAAACAAACAACTCAATTTAAGGAGGCAAAAATCTTAACAGACACCTTACCAAAGATACATAGATGATAAATAAACATGTGAAAAAAAAATCAACACCATTGTTATTAGATAAAACAACAATGAGATAATACTGCACACCAATAAAAATGTTAACTAAAATACTGACAATTCCAGTCACTGGAGAAGATGTAGAATAAATTAAATTCTCATTTATTGCAGAAAGGAATGCAAAATAGTACAATCACCTTGGAAGACAATTTGAAAGCTTTTTACAAACCTAAGCACAGTCTTAGCATCTAATCTAGTTTTTGCTCTTATGGGTTTCCCCACCTGATGTGAAACTTAATGCCTACATTAAAAAAAAAAAAACTAAAAAAAGGGAATATTTAGAGCAGCTTTATTCATGATCATCATAAACTGAACGCAATCAATATGTCCTTTAAAGGGTGAACAGGCAAACTTCGGTATATTAATAAAATATTATTCAGTGATAAAAATAAATGACCTATCAAGCCATGAAAAAATGGCTGAATTTTCAATGTATATTGCTAAATGAAACATGCCAGTATAAAAAGATCACTGACTACGTAACAGTCTAGAAAAAAACCTATAGTTTGTATAAAAAAAAAGTTGGTTCAGTAAGAGGAAAGATAACTCAGTGAAACATAGGGTGATTTTTAGAACAATAAAACTATTTATAATACTGTGTATCATAAAGAATATATCTGGTCTTTATTCTGGGTTCCTGGCATGGAATCTCCAAAAATCCTTAGAATTTTGTGACTGATACAACTATCTTTGTAATGCTAATGACTTGCTTCATAATAGCACTGTATATAAATTTGAGATGGGAGCTGGTCATCAGAAAAAAAATTACCATTTTTTTAGAAAGTAGGAACTTTGGGTCACTCTGATATTTACCAGATGTAAATATTAATTTCAACCACATGGACAATGATTTATTAATCATACCTAGATAATGAAATCGCAATAAAAATAATAAACACTGAGGCTCAGTCTAGATATCCGGTTGGAAAATATATTGACGTCCCAGGAATAATGCACCTGGATTTCATGAGGAGAGCACAAAGAAGTTCTTCATTCCCCCACATACTTTGCCAATTGTGTTAATATCTCATCATTTGGTGATTCCTAATTCGTGCCTTTCATAAAACTGTAATCATTAGTACAGCACTTTACTGAGTTCCATGAGGAGTTCCAATAAATTACTGAACCTAAGAGAAGGGGAGGTCGTAGGCAAACTTAAATTCATAGCCAGTTAGTCAGATATGTGGGTGGCCTAGGGACTTCCTGATGTATGGCTGTCATCAGACATAAGAGTAGTTTTGTGGATGACTGAGCCATTAAATTAGTGGAATCCAATACTGCCTCCAAGTAGTTAGTCTCCAAGTAGAATTAAATAGTAGTATACTGAGTTGGAGGTGAAACAAAAAAAAAATAATTGTAATGATGGATACAGGATCTTATGCATTTGCCAAACCCATCAAATCTTACAGCATAAAAAGTAAACAGTAATGGACACAAATTAAAAAAAAATCATACAGAAGGTCAGGATATCCCAGCATGAAATGGAGAACATGAAACCAAAAACAATCTCACTCTATTACAAATGTATGGTACAACACTGTTAGGATGGTGGAGGAAAAGGTGCTGACTGGTGTAACTTTGGAAATTAGTGGAGTCTAAAATTCTGAAGGCAAAAGAAGGTATACATAAATACAGTACTGTAGTTGATAGAGCGGTTTCACACAGGAGTAGGAGTTAACAATTTTATAATGTTATACATGTACATTGAAAATGAGTAATAAAAGAAATGAATGGCAGAAGGTGAGAAACATGTTCTAACTGTTGGAGTGGGAATTTACAAATAAGCAAGAGGTGGAGGCCAGAAAAATCCATGTGGTAATAGATTTGAGTTGGAAATGTCAGTATAATCTCTGATATATAAATGAATATAGATATATTTTATATATTCTGTATACTGACGGAAATAAATATGTAAAAGAATATAGATCCAGATGGTAACACACATAAGTATTTATAGGTATGTGTATTTACACAGGTTAGTATACACAGATATATTTCTTTTCCCTGTTAGCTGAGAGGGCCTAAAGGAAGCAATATCTTAGTAGCAAATGACATGCTTATGTTCCCAAATCACAGTTTCTAATACCATCCTCCAATAAAAGAACCATGGTTTCCCAGAGAATTGGCTGATTTTAGGACTGGTGCAGGAAACATACAAAATGAGTCTGGAGCATCATTCAAGGACAAAAAGTTTTTAAAAAAAGCACTCAGTAAAAATATATATATATAGGCCGGGTGCAGTGGCTTATGCCTGTAATCCCAGCACTTTGGGAGGCCAAGGCAGGTGGATCACAAGGTCAAAAGATCGAGAGCATCCTGGCCAACATGGTGAAACCTGTCTCTACTAAAAAATACAAAAATTATCTGGGTGTGGTGGCACCCACGTGTGTTCCCAGCTACTCAGGAGGCTGAGGCAGGAGAATTGCTTGAACCCGGGAGGCGGAGATTGCAGTGAGCTGAGATCATGCCACTGCACTCCAACCTGGCGCCTGGTGACAGAGCGAGACTCTGTCTCAAAATATATATATACACATATACAGAGAGAGAGAGAGAGAGAGAGATTGAGAGATGGGGGTATATCAAAAAACAGAAGTGCACATTGAAAGAGTTCCCAATGGCCAATGCTGGAACAATTTGAACAACACAATCAACAAAGTAGTACCAAATTGTAACTTAAACTATAAATCTTCATGAGTCCAAACGCTTATAAAAATAAATGACTGAATAATTTAATAAATGAGTGTGAAGATACAAATTTTTTGTTAGGACAAAGTACAAATAAAGTATGTAGATAATCCATCCTAAAGGGGGAGAACATAACTCCTCATTATTTATGGGTGGGCTGTGAATATCGACTTCTTTATAAAGAGGACAGTATAGAAAAAGGGAAAAAAAGTAACTCTATATTGCAGAAGCCTCATAAACACTATTTCAACCAGGTGATCAATGTGAACATCAAAAGTCATTTATTTATTTATTTTATTTTACTTTATTTTATTTTTTGAGACAGGGTCTCACTCTATTGCCCAGGCTGGAGTGCAGTGGCATGATCTCGGTTCACTGCAACCTCTGCCTCCTCGGTTCAAGCAATTCTCCTGCCTCAGCCTCTCATGTAGCTGGGATTACAGGCACCCGCCACCATGCCCAGCTAATTTTTATATTTTTAGTAGAGACAGGGTTTTACCATGTTGGTCAGGCTGCTCTCCAACTCCTGACCTCAGGTGACCCACCTGCCTTGGCCTCCCAAAATGCTGGGATTACAGGTGTGAGCCACTGTGCCTCGGTTGAAAGTATGTTCCTTTGATATGATACATTGAAATAGCACGCTACCTCTGTGATCGTCCTTCTAAAACCACATTATTCAAGTCTAATGATGAGAAAGACATTAGACAAATTGAGTGACTTTCTATAAAATGCCTGACTAGCACTCCTCAAAACTGTCACGGTTATTAAAAAGAAGAAAAGTCTTGGAAATGGCCATTAAAAGAAGCTTATGGAAACATGATAACTACATGTAATGTGGTATTCAGGATAGGATTCTGGAACTAAAAAGAAAAAAACAAGAATTAGGAGAAACTGAAAAAATCTGAATAAAGTAACAAAATATTAATATGAGTCTATTAATTATTACACATTTACCATATTGAAATAAAATGGAGGCTAGAATGACTGTAAAAAATAGCGTATTTTGTTAAAAAGATATAAAGAGATAGATGATACAAATATAGATATAGGTTATAGATAGAGACATGGATATATGCAAGGGAATGGTGAAATGACAAATATGAGATTTAATAAAGCGGTCAATTTCTTTTGGTGAAACTACAAGAAATGTCAAAGAATGTACATGAGTAGATAGAAGATACTGTTAGTAATATACATATCATGTCTGTAGTGGATTCACAGGTTTTTATATTTTTAGATCTATCTCTTTCTATCTCTCCCTATCTCTCTCTCCGTGCACACACACACACACACACACACAACAGAGAGACAATAGATTGATAGATCGATATAGATATATCAATGCATCCATGTATATGTATATATATTCATACATATAAAATTTAAAAAGTCATATACACACCAATGATGAGAAACATTTATGAGCAATGAAGTATCATTATTCCAATTATGTATAACTTACATTAATCAGCAAATAAGCAGAATGAGATAGGAGCCATACATTAGCTCTCCAGGGCAAATGCTGATCAATAAAGAGTATATTTCTTAGGCCTTTCCAGGGATCTACGGTAAAATATAAAACTGAGAAACAGAAGAAAAATATGATTGAAAATTAGAATTACAAAAAAATATGAAATTAATAGACAAGGTCTTGAAGTTTGAATGGGACTAAAGCAGGTTTTTAAGGTATGTATGGGATGTAAATCAGGAAGAAGCAGTGTATAAGTACTTCTGGAAACTGAATCTAAGGGCTCTTAGTAGCTAGAGATCCTTGGAAAAACAGAGGAGAGCTCTGGAATATTACAAATAGTTGACTCGATCATTGCAATAAACTTTTCCCCAGAAAGCTTTTGTTTTTGCTGCTGTCGAGGCAAGTTAAGCCAGATGAACCAATGAACAGCTAGGTTGTTGTGTACAAATACTGAAACAAATTTCCTGAGATGTAACTGGGAATTTACAGGAATTTTTGAATTACGTAAAAAATAGTTTTTCTATTTTCCCCATTCCTATTACTTTTTGTTCTTTTGCCTAAATTGATAAGTGTTGGGGATGGTGGTTTGGGAGGGTAAAACATGGTTAATTCTTGAAAAAGGAAAATGATTCCTTAAGTGCCTATAGTGCCTGTGATGCCACTGACTCAAAGTCATGCAATGGATCAGGACAGGGTTGAATTCTGAAAGACAGACGTGAGACTTAACTCATACTTTTGAACTCAACTCACTGGAAGTCTGTCTTAGAAAGAATTACTTTAGTAAAATCTGAAACCAGTTTCATTCTGGGTCTTCTAGAACTTAGACCAAGTCATAATAACAGCAGAAGAGTAAAAGGAAAAGCAATAAGCTTTCCAGCAGAAGTCTAGAAAGAATACGAAGGTGCAGAAAGACAGCTAATTCTGCATGTTAGGTCAAAGCCATTTTATCTTTGAGTACATAATAAGAGTTTACTAGATATTTGGAAAATCATTTAGTCTTTGGAGTTTTACACATAGAGCTAGACAAAAAATAATTCATTTGTCTTACGTTTGCCTGCTTTTAAGAATAATGTTTTTGAGGGCCGGACACAGTGACTCACGCCTGTAATCCCAGCACTTTGGGAGGCTGAGGTGGGCAGATCATGAGGTCAGTAGTCAGAGACCAGCCTGGCCTACATGATGAAACACCATCTCTACTAAAAATACAGAAATTAGTCAGGCATAGTGGCGCACACCTGTAATCCTAGCTACTTAGGAGGCTGGGGCAGGAGAATTGCTTGAACCCAGGAGACAGAGGTTGCAGTGAGCTGAGATCACGCCACTGCACTCCAGCCTGGGCCAAAGAGCGAGACTCTGTCTCAGAAAAAAAAAAAGAATGTTTTTTTGAGCTTGTCAATCCTACTGCTTTCCCCAGTTTCTACATAATAAGGCAGACAACTCAACACAGGAGTCCACATCCAAGTGATCATGTCTCCTTCTTTGACAGAATACCCTCGATTCTTGTAACGGGAATGTCTATATTCCAAATCGAGGTTGGCAGTTTAATTGCCTAAACTAATGCTAACTAGTTTGAAGTGTGAATAGTCGCTAAACAGAACAGATTTCTTTTCATACAAAACAGATATTCTTCATTAAAATGAAGAACTTTTAGGCACAACTTGCTAATATAGCTATTAAGGATAATTAAGATAACCTTCAAGTTTTTCACTTAGGAAATTCCATGTATGAAAGCAAAATAAATTTTTCAACTCCTTCCTTTTGCCATATTCCCATATCCAGTACTGTATAGACTTTGGTTTATTTTTATCATAGTTTATTAAATATGCTCACAACACAGTATTTGCTGGAAGATATATGCTTTTTTTTTTTTTTTTTTGAGACGGAGTCTTGCTCTGTCACCAGGCTGGAGTGTAGTGGCGAAATTTCGGCTCACCGCAACCTCCGCCCCCAGGTTCAAGCGATTCTTCCGCCTCAGCCTCCTGAGTAGCTGAGACCACAACAGATGCGTGCCACCACCCCCGGCTAATTTTTGTATTTTTAGTAGAGACAGGGTTTCACCATGTTGGCCAGGATGGTCTTGATCTCTTGACCTCGTTATCCGCCCACCTCGGCTTCCCAAAGTGCTGGGATTACAGGCGTGAGCCACCACGCCCGGCCGATATGTGCTTTTAAAAAGCCAATTGTGGGTTGGGCATGGTGGCTCACACCTGTAATCCCAGCACTTTGGGAGGTCAAGGTGGATGGATCATGAGGTCAGGAGTTCAAGACCAGCCTGGTCAAGATGGTGAAGCCCTGTCTTTACTAAAAATACAAAAATGTGCCGGGTGTGGTGGCATGCGCCTGTAATCCCTGCTACTTGAGAGGCTAAGGGAGAAAATTGCTTATACCCGGGAGATGGAGGTTGCAGTGAGCCGAGATCACACCACTGCACTCCAGCCTGGGCGCCGAGCCAGACTCTGTCTAAGAAAAAAAAAGCCCCTGACAGTTGAGCCACCTAAAGGACATGAGTCAGAGAGCCATCCCATTTTTGTTTTCACTAAGGAGGGCCTAAATTAATTCCATAGGGATTACTACATTTAGATTTAGAGGTTGTTTATGCAAACTGAGGTTAGCTTATGAGTTTTATTCTGGGACAAAAGGCGAAGAAGTGCTTACTTTAAACCTGAAGTATTCCGTTTCTCAGGAGCTCTAAAAGTTAAAAAAATTGGCAGGAGGTTAGAAAACTTCGGCATATACCTCTGACCTAGGGACACTCTCCGAAATGGCTTTTTGTTTTTTTTTTCTAGATAGGCTATCAATTTAACGAGAAGTATTATGACAATAAGTTGTCAAATGAGCTGACAAAATCAACTGTAATATTTTATGGTGGCCTGGGTTTCAAGAATGTACTGATAATTTTCCTCAAAAGGGGAATGCCTAGTTTTCTTTATTTTTCTGATGTCTTCAAAGTCACGGTCTACCTAAACTGAAAAAAACTCAGAAAAGAAAAATGAAAACAGAAAAGGAATATATTTTTCTGTTATATATCAGTTAAAATATACCTTTCTATCAAACATCCTGATAACTTTTCTGAGTTAGCCGTTGTATTAGTTTCCTGTTGCTGTTTAACTACCAAAAATATAATAGCTTAAAAAAAAATCAAGTCCCCGTTCAGTAGGTCAGAATTTCAAACACAAATGACTGCTTTCTCCATGCAGTGCTGGCAATACGATGCTACCTATTGAGGGTTTGGGGAAAGAATCTGTTCCCATGCTCATTCAGGTTGTTGGAAGAATCCAGTTCCCATAGGACTGAAGTCTTCATTTGTTGCTGCTGTTGCTAGAGGACTGCTCTCAGTTTCTAGAGGCTACTCTCAAGTCCTTGTACGTGGCAGCCTTCACCTTCAAAGACAGTAATGGTGTGCTAAATCCTTCCCTTGCCTTCAATCTCTTTCACGTTCCTTTTTGCTACCAGCCAGAGGAAACCTTACTTTTAAATGGCTCAGGTGATTAGATCAGGCCCTTTGATTAACTCAGAGTCATTAGTAGCTGTAGTTGTGTCTGCAAAATCTCTTTCGCTACACGAAGTAACAATAATGGTTGCATTATTTCATTATATTCAATGCAGAAGATTTCAATGAGAATTTGTAGTGGGCCATTTTGGAATTCTGCTTACCACAGCCGTTTGTGTTAGTTTTGGGTGACTGTCAAGATAAAATTGACTTGTTGTGTAGCTAATTGTGACCACTTCATTTGCCAAGTAATACGTGCTTTTAAAAACACAACACTAGTTTGGGATACAGTCTAAATCTTCCTTAATGTCTAGCGTTTGGTGAATAATTTTCAAAGCTGTTTCTGTCTGGCAACCAAAGTATAAACATATCATATCCAAACACTCTCTTCTCTGATTTTAGCTTCTTAACTTGTTCATTGCTTTATAAAGCACTTTTCTATGATGTTTAAAATTAGTCATTTATAATCTATTTTGGTGAAAAATGTTTAAAAAATAAAAATATATCATCAAGCCAGGTGTGGTGGCACATGTCTACAATACCAGCTACTTAGGAGGCTGATTAGGAGGATTCCTTGAGCCTAGAAGTTTGAGATCAGCTTGGGCAACATAGTGAGATCCTGTCCTAAAAAAATCTATTATTAGTAGTATTATTAAAAATTGTATTAAAATTTGTATATATAAGAATATATAAATATATTCTATTGTGTTTCATTGGTCAGTGCATTACCTTGTATGTGAAATGTACTTTGTGTTTTGGGCTTGCTAAAGTTAAGGCATGCTCTTTCCTTGTGTAAATTGTTACTGACAATGTCAGTTGTAAACTTGGTAGTTACACTGTTAATTCAACAGTATTAATTCCCTGTGGTGCCTGGCCTTTTCCACACCTCTAAAATAACAGACATAAAACTGATTCTAGATTAACCAAGAAAAGTATTATGATTTTCAGTATTCACAGTGGTGAACATTAATAATGGTGCATTTGTGGATAAAATAAATGAAAGCATTATAAATAACCAAAAAAAGTTTCCATGCAATATTTGGAACATGCTGTAACTAAACATTATTTATTATTCATGTGAAATTCAAATTTAACTGAGTGTTCTGTATTTTATTTGGCAACCTTAAATGTAAGTGTTACCGAAATGCCAGGGGTTCAGTCTAGGTCCAGCTTTCGCTGCACAGAAAGCCAATCACTGAGACAGTGAGCACTGCCAGGAAAGAATGCTTTAATAGGGTGCTGCAGCTGAGGATATGGTAGATCAGTCTCAAATCCATCTCCTTGACCAACTAAAATTGGGGGATTTAGCAGGGAAGAAATGTAATTATGTATGGGAAAACAGGAACTAGGAAGGGTTAAGAAAGAGAAGTTGTTCAACAAGAAGCAGTGGTCAGTTAGGAAAACACTAATTAGGGAGGGGTGAGGAAGCAATCATGAGGAACGAGTCTGGCCTCTCATTGTCTGAATGTCCTGATCTGGTGAGTTTCAGTTCTTTGATGCTTTTTGAGAAGCCCAAGGATTGTTTCCTGAGGAAGGATCTCAGATAAGACAAAGGTGAGTTTTAAGCTTTAAGGCTAGAAGGGCAAATTTCTATTTCTATTTTAAACACTCTCTATAAGATTATGATATTGGTTTCAAAAGGACTCAGGAAAAATATGTTAGCAACAGCACATATTGTCTTACTTTCTAACTTTCTTCCACTCCAAACATACCCTTTGAGGGTGCAAAATTTTCTAAGGGCGTAGCTCTAGGTGAGTTCTTAAAAATATGAGTTGTTCAACTGCAGTTTTAATTTTCTACACAGCAGAAAAATATTGGATGGAGAGATTAATTATGGGGTACTGAGTTTAGAGAGAATGAACTATTTTATGTGTAATAAGTTATAGATTTAAAACATCTTGGACATAGGAGCGTATCTGATCTAACCAACTTGTATTATTAATTTGGTTATTTTATATATTTTAAAAATATTTATTAAGAGAGTGAACTTTCCCTAAAAAACAGACATTCCCTATCATGTCACAAACACTATACTGTCAGTAATCTTAATCCTTCTATACAATTATTATCTCTTCAATCACTTTCAAACATCTTAAAGGCAGCAACTAGATCCTATTTATCTTTGTATTTCTCCATACTTAATCTTGAAATGACAGAGCCAGTTTTCAATACTATTTAGTCTGGCTACAGAGCCTGCACTTTTGAACACTGCTCTATAGTGTCTCTTATAAAGCAGTGATGGGTAACAACTTTAAGCCAATTTCATTTTTCTGTCTTACTATAGCATGTCCAAGCTGCTATAGTTAAATACCACAACTGGGTGGTTTATAACAACAGAAATTTTTTTTTCACCATATTAGAGCATGAAAAGTCCAAGATCATGGTGCTGGCAGATTTGGTTACTGGTAAAAGCTATTTTCTGGTTGATAGTTGATACCTTCTAACAGTGTTCCTTCACAGTGGAAGGGGACAATGATAGCCTCTTCAGCCTGTTATAAGGACTCTAATCCCATTCATGAGTGTCTCACCCTCATGTCTGAATTACCTCCCAAAGGCCCCACCTTCGAAACACAACATAAGGGGGGTATTTTTCAACATATAAATTTTGAGGAAACACAAACATTAGGTCCATGGCAATCATATATTTCTCTGTTCTTAAGTTAGTTGAGTCAGTTTGGGAATGGCTGGTAGTGCCCTTTCATCTATTTTAAAGCAGCACATGAGTACACCATGAATCACTGCATACTAAGACCTTATGTTTAACTTCCAATAAGTATTTTTAAAGGCCTTAATTACTCTTTTTAATCCTATTTTCAGGATCTTTGTTCATTTCTGAAACAGTAATGTGTCGAAGGGCTTATACACAGTCATGTTAATCTGAAGGTGAAGAGCTATACTAGTTTAATAATAATCATCGCTTCAGTTTGAGCAGTAATATTGACACATTTTTTCTTTCTGCTTGATTTGAATAAATTATTTTGAAAAGTTTCATCCTAAATACATTGTTTTTAAAATACTGTTTTAGAAGAAAATATTATTTAAATGTAGAGCCTCACTATGTTTTCCCTTTGGAGTATGTTCCAGTAGGCTTTCTTTTTATACAAAGTAATAACATAAAATTATTGACAAACTATGTCAATAGAAAGTACGCAATATATTTCCAAAATAGAATAATTCCTTTAATCCCTAATATTTTCTTTAGTGTCCTCTATAAAATTTCTTGTGAGGTCTAAGCTTCATAGAAAACTAAATTGTGGTCCCTAATTTTAACATGCCATAATAAATATCTTCATTAAAATGGAATTTTAACCTCATTCTTAAATGAGTAAATGTTTTCTTTACTATTTTTGTTCAGTGTTTATAATTATCATCCTTAAAAAATGTAACAGCCCAAATAACTTCCTGACTAACCTAAGAAGAATCAATACATGCTCATAGCATTTTTGTAAGATTTATCTTATTTATTAAAAATAGTTGCATGTAATCACTTCCTTCATTTTGTTTCCTACAATTATCTCTTAATCCCAGTCTATTCAGTTTTTTTATCCCAACCACTTCACTGAAATTTCCTTTGTCAAGACTCCAAATGATCTCAACATTACCCAATCCGATGGCTAGACTTCAGTCCTCAACCCAGCAAATTATTTGCACCATTCAACATACTTCTTACACTTTCTTCATTTGACTTCCAAAACACTATCATCTCTTCATCTTCCTTTTACCTCATTGTTGGTTCTTGTCAGCCTTCTTTGCTGATTTCTGTCTGTCTCCTCAGTGCCACAGTGCTTAGTCTGTGGTCTTTTCTTTTCTATATGCATTAATAGTCTTGAGAATGCAATTTAGCATCATGCATTTATATAACATCTATATGCTGACAATGTTCAAATTTTTGTATCCAATCCACACCTCTTCAGTGAACTCTAACTTTTATACTCAAATATTATTTATTTTTTGTTTCTTTTTACGTTAATATAAGTTCTCTAAAAAAGAGACCCATTACATTTGCAAAGGCCTCCCTACCCTTCACTGGAAAATTATTTGGCAAATGGTAAGTGCTTGATAAAGAGTTAATAAAGGAAAGAAAAAAATGAATTAAATATTGTATGTACATATATATGTGTGTATATGTGCATATGCATATATGAGAGATGAATATTTCATAAATATTTGATAAAGAACACATTATTCCTTTGTCACGCTATATATCAATTTTCCCTTTCAATAATATTTTGTTTTTTTCAACATTTAGATGTCTTTCAAATAATATGAACTGTAAATATTTTCTTCTTAATGACTGCTCTGATAACTTAGTACTTATCAGTCCTCATCATATTAGAAGCAAAGATTCAGAGTTGAATGAGAGAAAAAGCAATATAAGAGTTTTCTGCTGATACAGGTAAAAAGGAAGATGAAGCAAAGGAGAGAAAGATGGTTCTTGTAGCGGTGGTTTTCAGAACTTAAGTAGAATCCTGTTTTTGAACACTGAATTTGACTCCCTGCAGTCAGCCTTAAAAATACATACAGAATACAAAATGTATTGAGTTCTTTAAAGTGCAAAAGGTGAAGGGCGGTTGTTAGTTGGAGTTCTTCCAGAAGACAATTCTGACTCAAACAGTGTTTGGTTCTTAAGAGAGGTTAACTTCCCAGCACAAATATGACACTAAAGAGCTAATCATCAGTGTTCCTCTTTCCTGACAGAGCTTTGATCCACAGTTGAACCTTTTGCTTTTTCTTTCAAACTACATTCAGTTGTAGTCCCTGGGGGAAAAGTCAGATTCCTGTTGATTGTCCTCAGCTCAAGGAGAAGGGTTTTATCTTTATTTATAGCACTTGTGAAGTGTCCACAGGACACAGCCAGGTCAGGGTCCTAGGTAAGACCTAAGACCTATCCATAATATATAGAAATAAGGCAACCTTTGCAGCCTCGAGAAACATATTCTAGAGTATAGATTGATTCAATGACCTTTGAAATGGTAACTGTTTTGAATAAAAAACATCAGAGGAGCAGGATCTGGGAGATGAACACATAGCAATGCATAAAATAGGTTTACTGAATAGAGGTCTAGTACTAAAAGTAATTAAATAAAATTTAATTCTACTTAAGTTTTTATTCTACTTAATTTAAATTCTACTTAAATTAACACTACTCAGCCCAGGTAGTGGCAATTCCGGGTTTTTATTTTGCCAGTCTTGCAAAAGTGTGATTCTCAAACTTGGCTGCACATTAACAATCATTACATGAGAATCTTTTAAAAACTTTGATGTCAGACCTCACCCTGGCAGATCAAAATCTCTTTCTAGGGCCAAGATATTAGTAATTTGTTTTAAACTCACTAGGCAATATCAGTATGTATTCACGTTGGAGAACAAGTATTATAAGTAATACTTGGCTCATAAAATAGTGTTATGACAGGTATATAAACCATACAAATATTATAGAGTTTAGAAAATATATGACCAGGGAATCATTTATGTCAATGGCAAAATAATTATGCCAATTCATTAGCCAATATTTGCTTTAAAGACTTTTGGGATTTTTTTTTGAACACATGCATAATTGATTTTCTGAGAGATGCATAAAATCTAGTCATAATGACAAAAGTAAATACTGGTCACCCAACTCAAGATTTGGGAAAAACCTTACTAGTCTTGTTATAGAGAGTAATACCTTCCTGTAGTCATGTGAAAAAGTACAACATTGAGAGGAGTGATCTCATTTCTATTCCCAAATATGTCCAGTGGTCTTTACTCAATCTGTAGACAATTTGTACCTGAATCAGAATCTCTGGGCTAGAGCCAAGGATCTTTATTTTTCATAATTTCCCAGTTAATTATTATTTACACTAAAGTGTAAAAATCACAGGTTTATTTTTACACTATAATAAACAGTAACAACAAAACAAGATAATTACAGAAAATTTTAAATCCCTAGGTGAAACCAGCCTGATGTCCCCGTAGAAATGATATTGATGATATTAATGATTTTTAAGTAAGCATGGAAATTGACACTCCCTAGTCTTAAATTTGAAATATTTACTTTATCTGAATTCCTTCCTCAGGTAATCAATCCTCAGGCAAGGAACTAAAATTCATCAGATCACCACATTCAGACAGTGAGACACCAGACCCCTCATTCATCATGAATGCTTCCTTTTTGTCCCTAATTTATTTTCCCCTCCACAACCGTAGTTAGATTCCCTCCACCACTATCCAAACACCCAATTTTACTCAACTAAGGAAACAGATTTGAAGTTTGCCACTCCCGCTGATAATCACCTGAATAAAAAAGCCTTCTTCCTCGCAATACTTGTCTCAGTGACTCACTTTCTGTTTGGTGAGTGAAAGGACCTATACCAAACCCCTGGCAATTCAGTATGCCACATAAGGTCTGATATAACAGAAATCATACCAAATCAATCATTTTAGAAGGTCTAAAACAAATTTTAAAGATTGCCTTCAAAGAGAATAGTATCACTTAAATTGACCTCTTCCCTAGAAAGTTAGCTGGGAAAACACATAACAAAGATATGATCTTTAACATAAAGTAACTGCTTTGCAAATATACTTAGAGCAATAACAAAAAGACAGCTGGGTGCAGTGTCTCACGCCTGTAATCCCCGCACTTTGGGAGGCCGAGGCAGGCAGAACAATGTCAGGAGATTGAGACCATCCTGGCTAACATGGTGAAACCCTGTCTCTACTAAAAATACAAAAAAAAAAAAAATTAGCTGGGTATGGTGGTGCGTGGCTGTAATCCCAGCTACTTGGGAGGCTGAGGCAGGAGAATCTCTTGAACCCAGAGGCAGAGATTGAAGTGAGCCAAGATCGCACCACTGTACTCCAGCTTGGGCAAGAGAGTGAAACCCTGTCTCAAAAAAAAGGTCATATATAAACAAGAATTTTAATGAAATGAAGAATAATGGCTTAGAGATAGAGTTGTCTTTGAACATTTTTGCCACTGGAATAATTGGAAGTAAATAATAGAATTTGCAGCAGAGTGGAAAGCATTGTATATGTGTTCCTACTAATTAAGTACAAATCCAGTAAGATTGTATGACACATTTTTTAAAAAGTGTATTTTGTAAAACAATCTTTTCTTCCTTTAAAAACATCTTGGATGTTTTGTAAAGAGTAATGTTTGTTCATTATAAAATTCAAACTGCCAAAAATACTATAAGTAAAATATTTGTGTGTGTGTGTGTTATATTTAATTTTATTAGAAAATAAAATTAAAGTTAGTGGAAGTAGAAATGATGGCTTTTTAGGTAGAATTAACCAGAACTGCAGCAGCAGCACTTGGCCGCAGCAGCCACAGAAGCAGCGGTTGCTGTCATGGGATGCTGATGCAGGCTTCTGGGCTCAGGCTTGCCTGGCGACAGCCTTCTGGAGCAAACCAGCCAGGTCAGCCCCTGATGTCATGCCCTTGACACCAGCAAGTGGAGATCATCACCAATTTTGAGGCAGTGGCAGGGACAATAGTAACAACAAAAGAAGTAATCTGATTTAAAATTGACAGGCTTTGTTGATTTCATAATTGCCACCCACATCATAGCCAGATTTGGAAATGTGACTAGCTGAAATTGAAATTAGGGGGTTGAGATTTATTTTTAAATAAGGTAATTATATTTTATTGGACTTTTAACTTTGAGATACTTATAGATTCACATGAAGATATAAGAAACGATACGGAGAGATTCTGTGTACCCTTAACCTAGTTTCCCCCAATGGTAACAGCATCTTGCAAATTTATAGTACAATATGATAACCACTTCCTTCCCACCCTTTGTCCTGAGTCCCCAAAGTCCATTGTGTCATTTTTAACCTTTGCGTCCTCATACATTGGCTCCCACTTATAAGTGAGAACATACGATGTTTGGTTTTCTATTTCTGAATTACTTCACTTAGAATAATGGTCTCCAATTCCATCCAGGTAGTTGCAAATGCCATTATTTTCAATTATTTTCTTCCATATTTCTGCAGTTTTGAATTGTGCTGCTATAAACATACATGTACAAGTCTCTTTTTTGTATAATGACTTTTTTTAATTGCATTTTAGGTTTTGGGGTACATGTGAAGAACATGCAAGATTGTTGCATAGTTACACACATGGCAGCGTGATTTGCTGCCTTCCTCCCCTTCACCTATATCTGGCATTTCTCCCCATGCTATCTCTCCCCAACTACCCACTCTCTGCTGTCCCTCCCCTATTTCCCCCCAACAGACCCCAGTGTGTGATATTCCCATCCCTGTGTCCATGTGTTCTCATTGTTCAACACCTGCCTATGAGTGAGAACATGCAGTGTTTGATTTTCTGTTCTTGTGTCAGTTTGCTGAGAATGATGGTTTCCAGGTTCATCCATGTCCCTACAAAGGACACGAACTCATCGTTTTTGATGGCTGCATAATATTCCATGGTGTATATGTGCCATATTTTCCCTGTCCAGTCTATCATTGATAGGCATTTGGGTTGCTTCCAGGTCTTTGCTATTGTAAACAGTGCTGCAGTGAACATTTGTGTGCATGTGTCCTTATAGTAGAATGATTTATAATCCTTTGGATATATACCCAGTAATGGGATTGCTGGGTCAAATTGAATTTCTCTTTCTAGGTCCTTGAGGAATCGCCACACTGTCTTCCACAATGGTTGAACTAATTTGAACTCCCACCAGCAGTATAAAAGTGTTCCTATTTCTCCACATCCTCGCCAGCATCTGTTGTCTCCAGATTTTTTAATGATCGCCATTCTAACTGGTGTGAGATGGTATCTCAATGTAGTTTTGATTTGCATTTCTCTAATGACCAGTGATGATGAACATTTTTTCATATGTTTGTTGGCCTCATGTGTGTCTTCTTTTGTAAAGTGTCTGTTCACATCCTTTGCCCACTTTTGAATGGGCTTGTTTGTTTTCTCTTGTAAATCTTTTTTAGTTCATTGTAAATTCTGGATATCAGCCCTTTGTCAGATGGGTAGACTGAAAAAATTTTTTCCCATTCTGTTGGTTGCCGATTCACTCTAATGACTGTTTCTTTTGCCGTGCAGAAGCTGTGGAGTTTGATTAGGTCCCATTTGTCTATTTTGGCTTTTGTTGCCAATGCTTTTGGTGATTTGGTCATGAAGTCCTTGCCTATGCCTATGTCCTGAATGGTTTTGCCTAGATTTTTTCCTAGTGTTTTTATGGTGTTAGGTCTTATGTTTAAGCCTTTAATCCATCTGGAGTTAATTTTAGTGTAAGGTGTCAGGAAGGGGTCCAGTTTCTGCTTTCTGCACATGGCTAGCCAGTTTTACCAACACCATTTATTAAACAGGGAATCCTTTCCCCATTGCTTGTTTTAGCCAGATTAATAAAAAAGCAAAGAGAGAATAATCAAATCGATGCAACAAAAAACGATAAAGAGGATATCACCACAGATTCCACAGAAATTCAAACCATCATCAGAGATTATTACAAACAACTCTATGCACATAAACTAGTAAACCTGGAAGAAACGGATAAATTCCTGGACACTTGGATCCTCCCAAGGCTAAACCAGGAAGTCAAAACCCTGAATAGATCAATAACAAGGTCTGAAGTTGAGGCAGCAATTAAGAGCCAACCACCCAATAAAAGCCCAGGTCCAGATGGGTTCACAGCTGAATTCTACCAGACATACAAAGAGGAGCTGGTACCATTCCTTCTGAAACTATTCCACATAATCCAAAAAGAGGGAATCCTTCCCAAATCATTTTATGAGACCAACATCATCCTGATACCAAAATGATGAACATAGATGCAAATATCTTCAATAAAATACTGGCAAGCCAATTGCAACAGCACATCAAAAAGCTTATCCACCATGATCAAGTAAGATTCATCCCGGGGATGCAAGGCTGGTTCAACATACTCAAGTCTATAAACATAATTCACCACATAAACAGAACCAAAGACAAAAACCATATGATTATCTCAATTGATGCAGAGAAGGCCTTGGACAAAATTCAACAGCCTTTATGCTTAAAACCCTCAATAAACTAGGTATCGACGGAACGTATCTCAAAATAATAAAAGCTATTTATGACAAACCAACAGCCAATATCATACTGAATGGGCAAAAACTGGAAGCATTCCCTTTGAAATCTGGCACTAGACAACGATGCCCTCTCTCACCACTCCTATTCAATATAGTACTGGAAGTTCTAGCCAGAGCAATCAGGCAAGAAAAAGAAATAAAGGGTATTCAAATAGGAAAGGAGGAAGTCAAATTGTCTCTATTTGCAGACGACATGATTGTATATCTAGAAGACCCCATCGTCTCTGCCCAAAATCTCCTGAAACTGATAAGCAACTTCAGCAAAGTCTCAGGATACAAAATCAGTGTGGAAAAATCACAAGCATTCCTATACACCAATAACATACTTAAAGAAAGCCAAATCAAGAATGAACTGCCATTCACAATTGCTACAAAGAGAATAAAATACCTAGTAATACAACTAACAAGGAACGTAAAGAACCTCTTCAAGGAGAACTACAAGCCACTGCTTAATGAAATAAGAGAAGACACAAACAGATGGAGAAACATTCCATGTTCATGGTTAGGAAGAATCAATATTGTGAAAATGGCCATACTGCCCAAAGTAATTTACAGATTCAACGCTATCCCCATCAAGCTACCAATGACCTTCTTCACAGAACTGGAAAAAATCACCTTAAACTTCATATGGAATCAAAAGAGAGCCCGCATAGACAAGTCAATTCTAAACCAAAAGAACAAAGCAGGAGGCATCACACTACCAGACTTCAAACTATACTACAAGGCTACAGTAATCAAAACAGCGTGGTACTGGTACCAAAACAGAGCTATAGACCAATGGAACAGAACAGAGGCCTCGGAGGCAACACAACATATCTACAACCATCCAATCTTTGACAAACCTGACAAGAAAAATATTTTAAATACCAAAAACCTTGCATTTCTTTTCAGAAAAGTCCTGAATAGAAGTTTACATAAATAAGAGAATTGGTTTTCTATAACTTCTTTTTCTTTAGTCAGCAATATGATTAGTACCTTTTTCAGGAAATAGAACTGTATTTAATAATTTTTCATAGCCATATACAATGTAAGTACCAGAATTCCTTTAATCCGTTTCTATCAAGGGATATTCAGATGATTTCTCAACTTTTCTATATTTCAAAAGCATTGTAAGAGGAATCCTTATGTGTACATAATTTTGAATATGTGCAATTATTCCCTTAGTGTAAACTTCTAAAACTGAGTTTTTTCTGTATCAAAAGGAATAAGCATTTTACATATGGATTCAAACTGCAAACAAATTCTCTTCCCTAAATGCACTATAACATCTGAGATTTTTCCTTATTTTATGTACTCAACACGCCTGGGTTTTGTCAAATTTCTTAAACATTTTCTTTTCTTTTTTTTTCAATGATTATCATACCATTTTCTAATTTCCTTATTAATGAATAGAAATTATTAGTTTTTTATTGGCCGTGGTGAAAGTCCAAGTTTTGGAGCCCATACATAGCCCCCATCCATGCCACCATAGACTCTTGTCTCATAGTCTCATGGAATAATTGCCAGGGTGACCAGGGAAGGAGACTAACTGACATTCAAAATAGGTCAACTTATACACTTGATTTAAGATCATGTCCCACGGTAGATTTCTTTAGGTGGGCAGTTATATGGCTCATAAGTATATTAATACTATGTACCTATTCTGAGAGATCCATTGAATACCTCACCCCCTTGTCATTGCTCTTCAAATCTTATCCTTTTTAGTCCCTGATTAACTAGCCAAATCATTAGTCACTGCCTATAAATCATTGTAGATCCATATCTGAGATAATCTTTCCCTCCATGCAAAATATATATCTAATTTCTGCCCTCTGAGAGAATTTTCCTTCAATACTATCTTTCAAGACCACATTTTAATAGGACCATAGTGCAGTGGTCATCAATAGGACTGGTTTATCATGAGAATCTACTTATAAACTAGGACTTCATTCTTTTGCTCCTTCATTATTTGGTAAAAGGGAATCTCCCCACGAGGCAGTTGCTATGAGCCATGGGTCAGGTAGCAAAGTAAGAGGAGTAGGTACCCTAAGAGTCTGAGCCTTCTATCTATTTGGTTTACTTGTGCCTTCAGACTTGCACAGACAAGGTCTCATATATACCATATCAATTGTACAAAGTTATGCTA
The DNA here is from genome assembly GCF_030222135.1 of Aotus nancymaae. Lineage (NCBI taxonomy): Eukaryota > Metazoa > Chordata > Mammalia > Primates > Aotidae > Aotus > Aotus nancymaae. The sequence goes on along the minus strand of NW_026988415.1, from coordinate 55,527,524 downwards.
CTGTGCATATCCAATTGTATGGTTTTTAAATCAGATAAGTCAAAGTCCAGAATTGTCAAAGAGTCACTTATGGTCCAATTTATTTCTGCTCAAGGAGATTGTCTTTGGGTGTCCTCAAATATGTGAGCAAGCCAATCCCACAATCTCATTTTGAGAATCTGTTTCATGGGGTCACTTTTCGGGCAAATTACTGTATCAGTAGGGATCTCAGAAATCTGACATTACACTTAAACTAGTCCCACAGAGATTTAGTATTAAAACTAATTTAAAACATATAAATACAGTTTGGAGAAACCAAGGTGGAAGTGATTGCCACCATTAAGAATGAAAAGGTAAGTCAAAGGAGCATTTACAGAAATAAAAATTTTAAAAAGCCAAAAAAACAAGCAAACAAATGAGAGGTGAGAGGGAGAGAAGAGAGAGACAGAGAGAGACAGAGAGATAGAATTTGTAGTCTCTGATAGAGGAACAAAACTATCTGCCATAAACCAATGGGGAAGAAAGCAGAGGAGTAAGTAATTCTTCTTTCTCCCACCTTCTGATAATTATGTCAGAGACTTCCATTTGTTAAACTCTACTAGCAGCCAGAAGGAAGGGAGGTCCACTAAAGTAGTCCATCACTGAAGCCTTGAAAAATGTGCAGCAGAATAAAGAAGGGTACATTGTAGAACTGGAGATTTGATTTAAAGAGTATATATATATATATATTTATATTATATATTTATTATATAACATCATATGTACCATATATTTTACATATTCTTTTGAATATGTATTTAGATAAAGAATATATATTTATATTTATAAAACCAAAAATTTCCCCATCATTCATTTTCCAAAATGATCTTGGCTGTTCTTACATGTTTTTCTTTCAGATGAACTGTAGGATAATTTGCCATCCTTCAGAAATAAGAAAAATCGAATTGTATTTTTAACTGGTATTACATGTACTTTTAGATCAATTCAGAGAAAACTGATATTTTTATACTATTTAAAACTCCTTTTCAAAGCAAATAATTTATCTCTAGTCAAATTATTTATGTCTTTCAATAGTGTTTTGGAGCTTCGTATTGGAATTTTGTCTTTTGTGTTAAATTTATTCATCTGTGTTTTCTGTGGTTTTGCTATAATATGTAAGAACTTTTCTTCCATTATATTTTATATTTCTTATTTGTATATAGGTTGCATATTATATAAAATAATATTCATTCTTTTGAACATTAATTCTATGATGAGCAAACACTATGGACTAATGATAATCTCTAATCATTTTTTAGTTGATTTTCTAGGGTTTTTTTTAGGAATATAATAATTTCCTCAGCAAGTATTGGTAATTTTGCTGTCTTCTCACCAATATTTATATCTCTCATATAATTGTCTTGCTACAGTAAAACAGCTAGAGTATCCAGAAAAAAAGTTGAATAGTAACAAAAATAGTTAAGTATTATTCTTAACTTCAATAAGGTTGAGCATAACATAGCACTTTTAATCATGATTAAAGAGATCTATATCTTGAATCATGTGTTTTGAGATATATATCTTTACTCCTCAGGCTGGGCGCAGTGGCTTACACTTATAATTCCAATGCTTTTGGAAGTCAAGGTAAGAGGATGACTTCAGGCCTGGAGTTCAAGACCAACCTGAGCATTATAGCAAGACCCATTTCTACAAAAAAAAAAAAAATATTTAAAATTAGGTGGGTGAAGTGGTGCATGCCTGCAGTCCTAGCTACTCAGGAGTTAGATCAGGAGTGTGAGGCTGCAGTAGACTGTAATCGTTCCAGTACACTCCAGCCTGGGTGACAGAGCAAGACTCTCTCTCTAAAAATATTTTTTAAAATATATCTTAATTCTTATTTTATATAGCATACCATTTTCACAGTTAGAGATGGTTGTTGGATTTTACCAAATGACATTTATATTCCTAAAGGTATATACAAGACATTTGAAATCTACCCTATTAAATAAAACAAATTATATAAATGTAAATTTCTAAAAAATTGAATTTTCTAACATTATGGAAATCACTCTTACTTTGTATACTTTATTAATTATTCTTTATCATACTGATGAAGTTTATTAATGTTGTATTTTTTATTTATATCATAAGAATTCGCACGTAAAATTGATCTCTAGTTTTCTTTTTTATAATCTTCACCAGATTTTGGTAATTTAAATTTGTAATTTAATCCATATCAATTTAATATAGTTGAACTTTGTGGAGCATTTTTGCATCTATGCTCATGAGAGATATTGGGTAATAGTTCTCTTTTTACATGCTTTCCTTGCCAAGTTTTGGTATCAGGGTGACACTGGCTTTGTAGAATGAGTTAGAAAGTAGTCCCTCCTTCATCTATTAGAATAGTTTTACTAGAATTCACACCAGTTCTTTTTTGTACATCTGGTAGAATTTGACTGAATCCATTTGGCCTGGGGCTTGTTTTAACTGGTGCGTTTTTATTACTGATGTAATTTTGGAATTTGATATTGATCTGTTTGGGGTATTAATTTCTTCTTGATTAAATCTTTGGAGGTTGTGTTTTCCAGGAACTTATCCATTTCCTCCGGATTTTCAAGAGAATGGACATAGAATTGTTCATAATTATCTCTGAGGATCTTTTCTGTTTCTGTGGGATCAGACATAATGTCACAGTTTTTGTTCCTGATTGTGCTTATTTGGATCTTCTCTTTTTTTTCTTCAATAATCTAGCTAGTGCTATATCAATCTTGTTTATTCATTTAAGAAACTAATTTTTATTGATTCTTTATATGTATTTTTGGGTGTCAATTTCATTACGTTTTGCTCTGATTTTATTTATTTATTTCTTTTGTAAGCTTTGGGGTTAGTTTGTTCTGGTTTTCCTAATTCCTCTAAGTGTGATGTTACATTATTAATGTTTAGTCTTTCTAGCTTTTTGAGGTAGGCATCTAACACCATAATATTTTCTCTTAAAACTGCTTTTGTTGCATCTCAGAGATTTTGGTAGGTGTTGTCTCAGTTTACATTTATTTAAGCCTTTTTCTGTTTAGGAAAAAAAAAGTGCAGCTTGCTGCCAGAGCTGACTTAATTTTTTATGAACATGCTTTTTGAGGCCGAAGCAAATGTGACTGATTTTCAATGTGAAAATAAAATATAAAAACTTTTTTTGGAATTATTTATAAATAGAACCAACATCAGAATCAGATGAATCATCAGAAGCATCTATTTTGGAAAAATAGGATTCATCAAATGAATCTTCACCAAGTGTTTAAGAACGATGTTAACGTTATCGTAGAAATGCTGCATTCTCTAAAATTTGACATTTTCAGCAATTAAGAATTACTATAGTTTGTAAAAGAAAATACCACTACTAGAAACAGACTGCTATAAACAGAACAATGTCTGTTTCAAAGTTCTAGATATTAGAGTGATGTGAAAATAATAATAGCAAGATATTTCGTGGCAAAGTTATCCCAGGGTAAATGCTGCAGCTGCAGGCATCACTGGCGAGTATTCTTGGGGCAAATAGGAAAAGGGTTACAATAATTTTTTGATTTCTGCCTTAATTTCATTGTTTATCAAACATTCATTCAGGAGCAAGTTGTTTAATTTCCATGTAATTGCCTGGTTTTGAGAGATTCTCTTGGTGTTTTATTCTATATTTCTTTCATTGTACTCTGAGAATATAGTTGGTAGGATTTGGATTTTTTTGAGTTTATTGAGATATGCTTTATGGCTGAGCATGTGGTCAATCTTAGAGTATATTCTGTTTACTGAAGAGAAGACTGTGCATTCTTTGGTTGATGAGTGAAGTATCTGTAAATGCTTATTAGGTCCATTTGGTCAAGGGTTGAGTTTAAGTCTAGAATTTGTCAGTTTTTTGTCTTGCTAATCAGTGTATAATGTTAACCATGGAATGTTGAAGACTCCCACCATTATTATGTGGCTGTCTAAATGTTTTCATGGGTCTATGAGTACACTTCTTATGAATGTTGTTGTTCCAATGTTGAGTACTATGTATTTATGATAGTTAAGTCCTCTCATTGAATTGAACCCTTTATCATTGAGTAATACCCTGCTTTGTCATTTTTTTAGTGTTGTTTTAAAGTCCGTTTTCTCAGATATAAGTGTAGCAATTTCTGATCATTTTTGTATTCCATTTACATGGTAGATCTTCTCCAGCCCTTTATTTTGAAATTATGAACGTGGTTACATGTGAGATGGGTCTCCTGAAGACCCCGAATAGATGGGTAATATATTTTGTCCAATGTGTCATTCAGTGCTTTTGTAGTGTGGTGTTTAAACCATTTACCTTCAAGGTTAGTTTTGATGTGAGGGTTTGACTCTATCGTAATGTTGTTAACTGGCTGCTTTGTAGTTTCTATCATGTGGCTGCTTTGTAGGGTCTGTGTGCTATGAATTTAAGTGTGTTACGTGGTAACAGGTATCTTTCTGTCATTTCCATATTTAGAATTTTGTAACAATCTTTTTCTGTAAGGCTAGTTTAGTGGTAATGAATTCTTTTCTTGCCTGGAAAATATTTTGTTTCACTTTTACATATAGCTCATAGTTTGGCGGGGTATATAATTACTGTTGGAATTTCCTTTCTTGCAGAATGCTCAAAATAGGGTCATCAGTCTCTCCTGGCTTGTAAGGTTTCTGTGGAGAAGTTTGCTATTCGTTTGATGGGGTTCTGTATGTACATGATCTAACTTTTTCTCTGGCTGGTTTTAAGAGGTTTTTCGTTAGTATTGACCTTGGACAGTCTGATGACTATAAGCCTTTGTTTGTTTGTTTGTTTTGAGATGGAGTCTCACTTTGTTGCCCAGGTAGGAGTGCAGTGGCAGGATCTTGGCTCACTGCAACTTCTGCCTCTCAGTTGCATGCAATCTTCCCACCTCAGCCTCCTGAGTAGCTGGGATTACAGGTGTGCTCCACCAAGCTTGGCTAATTTTTGTATTTTTAGTAGACACAGGGGTTTGCCATGATGGTCAGTCTGGTGTCAAACTTCTTAACCCTTGTCCTCAGGTGATCCACCTGCCTTGGCCTTTCAAAGTGATAGGATTACAGACATGAGCCACCCCACCTGACCTTGCCTTTCTGATGTTTATTTTGTATAGTATCTCACAAATATTCTCTGGATTTCTTATAATTGGATCTCTACCTCTCTATCAAAATTAGGAAAATTTTCTACAATTATTCCCTCAATTATTGTTATTTCTGGTGTTTGCTTTTCCTCCTTCTCGCTCAGGAATGCCAATAATTTGTAGGCTTGATTGCTTCATATAGTCCCGTATTTCTCAAAACTTTATTTTTAATTTTTTTTGTCTGACTGGGTTAAGTTAAAAAATCTGCCCTCCAGCTCTGATATTCTTTCTTCTGGTTTTTTTTCCAGTATATTGATAAAGCTTTCAATTTTATTTTGAAATTTGTTGAGTTTTTCAATTCTAGAAGCTCTGATTGATTTCTTTTTGAATGCTTTTCTCTTCCTTCATTTTCCAGATTGCTTTAGAAGCTTTTTTGTGTTGATTTTCAACCTTGTCTTGGATTTAATTGAGTTTCCTCACAATCCATGCTTTGAATTCTCTATCTGCCATTTCTAAGTTTTCATTTTGTTTACTGACTTTTGCTAGAGAACTAGCATGATCCTTTAGTGGTGTCATTACATTCTGATTTGTTATGGTACCAGAGGTTTTGCTCTGGTTACTTCTCATCTGAAGATGTTGGTGTTCCTAATTTTTATAGTTACTTTTATTCAGGTAGGATTTTCTTTTTATTTCTCTAAATATTATTGTTTTTCTCTCTCTTTTTCCCAATGTCCCCCTCTCTAGTGTGTGTGACTGTAAGGAATGTTGGGTAGGCTTTGTTCATTTTGCTTCTCCAGCCCTATGCTCTTCTTTCAGTAAGTTTTATATTGGGCTGTGCAGTTCAACCTACAATCCAGTAGGTAAGAACTTATAGGTAAGAGCTGCCTGTGACCCATGCAGCTGGGTATATATTTGATCCTTGTTTACTGTCTGTTGCCTTAGGCAATGGGCTAACTTGCAAAGTGCCCAGTGGTCTGATCTCCCTGCTTAGCCCAGGGTTGTGGGGTTACATTGGTCAGGACCTATCTACAGGTCTCCTCATGGCAGGCATAAGCACTTGCACTGAGAAAGCATTCACTGGATGGCCACCAAACACCCGGAGGTGTGCTTAGGCATGAACCTGGGAAATTTCCTCAGTCTCAAATTATTTGCACAGGAATCAGGAGTGGCATAAACTCCTAATTCAAGAGTGAGAGTTTCAGATGCCTGGAGATCTGCCTGGGCATGTAGCAGAGAAGACCCCCTTCATGAGGAACTCTGAACAGGAAGGGTGAAGTGGCTCAGGCTACTAATCCAGGCAAGTTGGTGTTCCAGATGCCTGGAGATTTACTAGGGCATGGAGCAGACAGTGTGTTACTGCATCACAATCTATATCCTAGAAGGGTCAGGTGGCTCAGTCTGCTGAACTAGATGAGTGATTGCTCAAAATTCCTGAGGATATTTCTGGGTCTGAAGCAGATAAGGACTTCTTGCACAAGGATCTCAGCACAGAAACTGTAGGTCAGGTCAGGCTGCAGATCCAAATGAATGAGTTCTCCAAATGCCTAGATATCTGCCTGGGCATGAAGCACAGAGGGTCCCACTGCACCATGATCTATGTCCACGAAAGGTGGGGCAACCCAGGCTGTGGTTCTAGAGAAGTGAGTTCACCAAGTGTCTGGATTTCTGCCTGGGAGTGGAGCAGAGAGAGGCGTGGTGCACCAAGATCTCAGGGGAGCAGTCCTGGGCACTCAGTCATGGGACATATAGATTGGTTCTAGTTCACCAAGGTGGCTTTAGCTGTGAGGTTCACAGCCCAGGAGAAATTCCAGGTATAGCAGCTCTGCTTCTGCCCCAGGCTTGAGATGGGGAGAACAAAATTCCAGTGCTTACTGCTGAGGCACTTTCCTCAGTTCTGGCTGTGAATGTCCTTACCCATCTCCAAAGCAAGCACTCAAATTTCTAGCCTGAGACTAGTTTGCACAGCCACACTGCTGGGTCACCAATGAATGGCTGACTTTGTTGCACCCAGATTAAAAATGGTGTTTTGCTCTCAGTCCTAGATCTGGAAAAATGTCTGCAGTTTTTCTTTCTTTTCTTTTCTTTTTTCTTTTCTATTTTTTTTTGAGACGGAGTTTCGCTCTTGTTACCCAGGCTGGAGTGCAATGGCATGATCTCAGCTCACCGCAACCTCCGCCTCCTGGGTTCAAGCAATTCTCCTGCCTCAGCCTCCTGAGTAGCTGGGACTACAGGCATGAGCCACCATGCCCAGCTAATTTTTGTATTTTTAGTAGAGACGGGGTTCCACCATGTTGACCAGGATGCTCTCAATCTCTTGACCTCGTGATCCACCTGCATCGGCCTCCCAAAGTGCTGGGATGAAGTTTTTCTTCATGTCTTTTCCTCACAGTATCTCCAAGCTTCTTCTCAGGTTAGTTCTTGTCTTGGGAGAAACAAACTGTTCAGCCTTGGCCTGGGTTGCTGCAAATCTCCAGTGTAAATATGAGTCCCAGAGGAAGACTCTCTTCTTCTCTCACATACTGTGGCTGCACTCAATTTCATCAGCCAGATACCATCATAGGGGCTGTTTGTCAGTGTCCTACTCTCCTGACCTGGGGTGTCCTTCACAATTCTGATGGATTCACATTTTCCTTTTTGAATTGAAACTCACAGAGTTGATCTTTATGTACTATCTTGCTATTTCCAAGTGGCTGAGACACGTTAAATGCCTCTAATCCATCATCTTGCTGGAAAAAAAGAAGACTCTATTTTAAATGATATCTTTGTAAATTTCTGTTTTTCTAAAACACTGTTATTATTGTATAGACATTTAGGGGGGTTTTGTTTTGTTATGCAATTTGATCCCATTTCTGGCCCACTTTTAAAGCTCTCAACATTCCTAATAATTAATAATGAAGTACTTTCTCAATATAGACATTCAGATTATGTGTGAATTATGAAAGTTTTTGTATTTTTGGTATATCCATTGCATTAAAAAGAATACCCAGATTGACCATAACAACCAGTATAATATTTAGTAAATGCAGTGATATACACCTCAGTCTCTTGATGTAAAGCAGGATCTCACCTTTAATAGTCATGCTTATTACACATTTTGATTAGGTAACATATTGTTTTAAAATGGTTTATTATATTCATACATTTCCAAAAGTTTTTGACATGAATTAATATTAAATTTATTCAGTGTATCTTAAAAATATTTAGATAATCCTGTGAGATTTCTCCTGTAATCTGTTAGCAGTAACAGGAAAGATTTTATAATGCTAAATTAGCTTTGAATTCTTAATGCTAACTTGACTATGACATACATTCATACAAATATATACATACATGCATGTGTGTTTGTATCTATGTAATTGGTTTTTTGTATTTTTTGTAATTATTGTATCTATGTTCATGAGGTAAATTTACATTCAATAACAATTTTCTTTCCCTTGTGCCATCTTTCTTCATTTGAATATCAAAATTATACTGGTCTTACAGAAAAAAATAAGGTACTATTTCCTCATTTAATTTAATTTAATTCTTTATGGTGTTTTTTGAGACAGTGACTCACTCTGTCACCAGGCGCCAGGCTGGAGTGCAGTGGCCCGATCTCAGCTCACTGCAACCTCCACCTCCTGGGTTCAAGCAATTCTTCTGCCTCAGCCTCCTGAGTAGCTGGGACTACAGCTGTGTGCCACCGTGCCCAACTAATTTTTGTATTTAAGTAGAGACCACATTTTGTATTTTAGTAGAGACTAAATTTTAGTTTCACTATGTTGGCCAGGATGGTCTCGATCTCTTGACCTCGTGATCCGCCTGCCTCAGCCTCCCAAAGTGCTGGGATTACAGGTGTGAGCCACTGTGCCTGGCCCTATCTCCTCATTTTATATTTTTTATTATTTGTTTTATAAATTTGGGATAATCTTTTCTTAGAAACTTGATATTTACCTGCAAAGTCATATTGCACAGTGTTGTAATAATATTATGCAAACAAGTTTAGCTGATTCTCTTTAATGGACTAATCCAGATTTTTAATTGATTTTGTCATTATTTTATATATATTTTATAAGTATATTTTTCTTCAGGAGGTTTTTAAATTTTAAAATTGCCCAAATCATTTTCATGGATTTATATTTTTAAATTAAATTTAATCATTACAGTATCTCCTTTTATCCTCTTTTTTATTTTTAACATGATTTCTTTGTGTTTTCTCTCTCACATTTTTTGACCAAACTTGCCTCAGCCCTGTCTTCTTCATGGGTCTTTGTGAAATCAAAAACTTTTTGCTTTGTTGATTATTTTTCATGTATTTTCATTTTATTAATATCTGCCTTTGTTAAGCCCTTCTAATTTCTTTGTATTTATTCCATTTTTATTTTCTAAATTTAAGTTTGATTATTGGGTCATTAATTTTCAGTTTTTAATCATTTGTAACAAAAATAATTAAAGGTATTCCATTGAAACACCGTATTGTTATACCATACACATTTGGATAATTTATTATCATTATTTTCCTTTAACAATTATTTAGAAATTTTTACCGTGCTCTTCTCCTTTGAAGCATATAGTTGAAGGTGATTCTTAATTTTCATATACATTACATTGTGTTTATGAATATATTTGTTTTAAAAAAATACTTGATATTTTGTTTTTTATTTGTTTCACTATTTCTACTTTTATTTTCTTACATTTGTTTCTATTCCTCTTTCTTAGTTTTCTACTTGACTGGTTTTGTTTTTACATTTTTTAGTGGTTAATCTATGTTGGGGCAATGGTACCTAATATGACAAACCCAAAAATTTCAGTTGTTCAATACAATAAAAGATAAATTTTTCTAATGAAACAATCTAATGTGAAAATTCCTAATCATTGAGCAGCTTTATTTTATATAATAATTCAAAACCCATTCTCCTTTCTTTTAGCTGGCTCACTTTATTAACTCTTAGGGCTTATCTTGCTATTTCCCCTTTACTTCTGTATTCAGTGTAGAAAATAGAAATTAATATCTGTATTCAGAAAATAGAAATGAATATTTCTATTCAGAAAATAGAAGTGAATATTTCTATTCAAAAAATAGAAAATAAAAAAGGCACCCAATTTTTTAAAATTCAGTTGTGGAAATTAGTAGTACTACTTCTGCACCCATTTCAATGTTCAGTAATGGTCCCATGACCACATAGAAGGGGGATTGAGAAACGTATTCTCTAGCTGGGCTGTTGCTAGAAGCATGACATATTTTTGATAGGCAGCTAAGTTTTACTGTCAGAATTACCCTTGAAGTTGATTATGAATAATTAGAAAACAGCAGTTAATATTTTAAACTACCTTTTGAAAAAATATAAACAAATCTACCTTTCAAAAAATAAATACAAACAAACACATCTTTTGAAAACATATAAACAGTCTAGAACACTTTAATTCTAATTTTACCTTCACAATTCAATGATCTTGCCATCTAGCATTCTGATCTTTATCATTTTCAACCACTATATACTAGACATTTAAAAATCATTTAAAATTATCATTATTATTTTATTATCATTGTTTGCTGAACACTATTTATATATAGAAGTGATTACATAGACAGATAGATAGTAAGTATTTATGCTCATTTTTTTTCTTGCACCTTAGGAATTTTGGCAATCTTTGCAGAATGCACCCTTCAAAAGTTACTTGGCGGTGCTAAATATTTTCAATTTTTGATATTTGAAAATACATTTTATTGGCTGTCATTCTTAAAGATAGTTTTGCTGAGTGTACAACTCTTGTTTGAAAGTTATTTTCTCACAGCACTAGAAAGATATTCCATTGTCCTTTAGATTTGATTGTTGTTGTTTTCTTCACAGCTTTATTTTTTAAAAATTTTAGTCATATATTTTTGACATATACAAATTGTATATATTTATGGTGTGCAACTTGGTGTTTTGATAAACATAGACATTGTTGGTGAATTTATCCCCCCATATCAACAAACTAACATGTCTATCACCTGTATATAGTTATCTTTGCTTGTTTTTTATGTGTATCACAAGAAGATTTAATTTAAGCTCGACCCAATTAGTATATTTCAAGTATACACCACAGTGCTTTTAACCCATGATGTACATTAGATCATGGGAACTTATTTATCTTGCATAACTGAACATTTGTCCATTTTACCAACATCACCCTATTCTCCTCTCCCCCACATCCCCTGGCCACCATTGTTCTACCCTGTGTTTCTATGAGATTGACTATTTTATCATGTAGTGTTTCTCTTTCTGTATCTTGTTTATTTCACTTAGCAGAAAGTCCTCCAGCTCCACCTAGGTTGTAACAAATTGCAAGATTTTCTTCTTTATAAAGGCTGAATGATATGTGTGTGTGTGTGTGTGTGTGTGTGTGTTCATTTGTTGAAGGACATTTATGTTGTTTTCATACCTTGGCTATTGTGAAGAAGTCTGCAATAAAAAGGGGAGTTCAGGCCTCTCTTCATGATCCTGTTTGAGTCAAATCCAGAATTGGTGTTGTTGGATCAAGTGGTATTTCTATTTTTCGTTTTATGAAGCACTACCATGCTGGTTTTCATTTGGGCTGCATCAATTAGCAGTTTTAAGCTTTACCTTTATGTCTCTAATGTATTTTGAGTTTATTTTTTGTGAATGGTGTGAGATAATATACAAGAGTTCACTTTTCTTCACATCCTTGCCAACACATCCTTTTGTTTTCTTCACATCCTTTTGTCTTTTTGATGGTCACTCTTATAACAGGTGTGAGATGGTATCTCCTTGTGGTTTTGATTTGCATTTCCCTGATGATTAGAGATGCTGAACACCTTTTCATATGCCTGTTGGCCATGTGAATTTCTGTTTTGTGGATTTTTGTTCATTTATTAATTGGGTTATTCATATTTTTGGTATTGAGTTGTAAGCATCCCTTACATATTTCGGATATTAATATCTTATCAGATATATAACTTGCAATTTTTTTTCATTTTGTAAGTTACCTTTTCATTTTGTTGATGGGTTTCCATTGTTGTGCAGATGATGTTTTAGTTTGGTATAATCCCACTTCTCTGTGTTTTTGTTACCTTTGCTTTGGTATAATATCCAAAATATTATTGCCGAAAAAAGCAAAAAAAAAGTGAGGAAAGGCTTTTTCCATGTTTTTATTCTAGGAGTTTTGCAGTTTCAAGTGTTATGTTTGTCTTTAATCTATTTAGAGTTTATTTTTATGTATGTAATAGGGCTCCAGTTTCATTGTTTTGCATATGGATATCTCATTTTCCCATCACAGTTTGCTAAAAAGACTACCTTTCCCCATTGTGTGTTCTTAGAACCCTGATGGGAGAATAGTTGGTTCTGAATATATGGGTTTATTTCAGCATTCTCTCTTTCTTTCTATTTGCCTATGTATCTGTTTATACATCAGTACCATATCATTTTCTTTACTATAGCATTGTAATATAATATGAAGTCAGAAAAGAAGATGCTTCCAGCTCTGTTTTTGCTCAAGATTGCTTTAACTATTCAAGGATTTTGTGGTTCTATAAGAATTTTAGAATTATTTTCTATGTTTGAAAAATATGCCATTGGAATTCTGATAGAAATTGCATTGAGTGTGTAGATTGTTCTATAATTTTATGTTTTACACTTATTTCTAAGTTTTATTGCTAAACTTTGTAAAGGGTATAAGGTCTCTACCTAGATTAACTTTTGACAAGTAGTTATCCAATTGCTCTAACACTATTTCTTGAAAAAACTGGGGAAAAGCTTTTTAACTAAGTATTCAATTTTTTAATATTTATAGAACTATTTGTATTGTTTCTTTAATATGTACTTCATTCTGCTTGATTAATTCTGCTTTATTTTGCTCTTCTTTTTCTGATTTTTTAGCATAGAATCTTGGAATATTTGTGTCATTTTTCCTTTTCTATTGAAAGAATTTATTGCTACTAATTTTCTTTTCAGTATTGCCGGATTCTAACATTTAACATGCTACATTTGTATTTCCACTCAGTTGTATGTATTAGTAAATTTTCCTTAAGACATTCTCTTGGACTCATGCATATTATAAAGTGTATTGCTTAATTTCCAAGAGTTTAGAGATTCTTCTGTTTTTTTTTTCCTTTATTGATTTCAGATTGTGGTCAGAGAACTTACTGTATAATTTCAATTATTTTAAAATAGTGAGGTTTTTATTTGTGACCACAATGTGGGTATTAGTATAGCCTTCCAACTTCCAATTTTGTGTTAATTAGTGTTTGAATGGTATATGTTTTCTCATCCTTTTTGTCTCAATGTACCTATGTTGTACTTGAAGCACTTATTTTGCAAACATAACATTGTTAATTTTTTTTTAATTACTCTGACAATCTATTGTTGAATTGATGCATTTAAAGCATTTATTTATAAGGTAATAACCAATATGTTTGGAATTAAGTCTTCCATTTAATTATTCATTTTCTGTTTGTCTCCTCTATTTTTTGTTCCTGTATTTTTAGTTTTTGCTTTCCTGTGGATTACAAGGACATTCAATCTTGATTTATTTATAGTGTCTTTAAGTATATAATTTTGTATGTTTCCCTCAGTGATTGCTCTATGTATTACAATATACACATTTGTAACTTAAAACAATCTACTGCTATCAAGGTTTAACATATTCAAGTGAAGTAGAGAAAACTTACTTTTACTTACATCACTTGTTCGCTCAAGTTTTTTAATATGATTGTCCTAAATATTTCCTCTGAATATGTTTAGCACCCCATCAGATGGTCTGAAACTTTTTGTGTTAATCATCAAATATAACTTAAGATGTTCACCAGAAGAGTAGCCTATTGTATTTACCCCTATTTTAATCTTTCCGTTACACTCCTGTCTGAAGTTTCAAGCTTTTCGTCTATTTTCATTATCTTTCTGTTTAGGGAACACCCTTTAATTATTATATAAGAGTAGGTTTGATAGCAACAAATTGTCTTACCTTTCCTTGACCCAAGAACATATTTGTCAGATGTAGAATATTTTTAAATTTTTGAAAAATGTTGTGCCACTTTGCTGGCTTCCATGGTCTCTGATAAAATCTCATTATTTGAATTGGCATACCATTTTAAGTAATATGTAATTTCTCTCTAGATTCCTCTAAAAAATATTTCTTTGTATTTAATTTTCAGAAGTTTAATGACAATGTTTATTGGCTTGGATCTCTTTGAGCTCATCCTAAGTATGGTTTGCTCAGCTTCCTAAGACTGTAGGTTTATGTCTTTCACCTAATTTGGGGAATAGTCAGCCATTATTTCTTCAATAATTATTCATCTCGCACTCTGTTTACCCTTTTTCTGGAACTCCAATGATAATAATGACAACTTTTCTGTTACATTACCTTTTTTGTTATTGTCCCACAGGTACAAATCTTCATTAATTTTTTCAGCTTATTTTCATTATTATGATTCAGTAAGTTCTATTGATCTGTTTTCATGGTCACTGATTTCTATCCTCTGTGTTCTCCACTCTACTGTGGTACCATTCATTGACTTTTTTTTATTTTGGTTATTAGAAACTTTGGTTATATAATTATCATTTGAATCCATTTTATAACCTCTCCTGATAATTTCCATTTTTTATTTGTCTCAAGATAATACTTAATTGCTTGGTGAAGCATTCTTGTGATTGCTGCTGTAAAATTCTTGTTAAACTATTCTAACATCTGATTCTTCTTGATATTGGTGGGTGTTGATTTTCTTTTCTCATTCAAACTTTAACTCTACTGACTCTTAATATCTTGAGTGAGATTCAGTTGTATCCTGAATATTGTAGATATTATTATTGTAAGAATGTGGATCTTATTCAATCTTTTTTATTAGACAGTCTCCCCATTAAAGTGATAACATGAGAGCCTGGTGGATGTGTGTTTCCCACTGGGCACACAGACACCACCTCAGTAAAAGTGAACTGAATTTCAGACTCACACTAACTCATTGCATTGCGTTATCTTAGTTCCCTTCTCAGTTTTACTAACACACTCCTCAAAAATTTAGGGCAGTAACTCATAATAACCTATTGTCTCCAACTAAAGGTATAGCCTCAGGTCTTAGCTGGACAGTTTCAACTTCAGGGAGAGAGGAAGTAGAGCCCCAATTTACACTGCTTTTTTGTTGCAACATTAGAATAAAAGCACAGCTTTGAGATGAGACCTTCTTGAACCAGAGAAATAAAGGAGAGAAAGCAGAGTGCTGTTTGGCCCTGTCTCCTATCACTTCATTCTACCTTATTTATTCATTTATTTATTTATTTATTTATTTATTTTGAGACAGAGTCTGTCACCAGGCTGGAGTGCAGTGGTACCATCTCAGCTCACTGCAACCTCTGCCTCCCAGGTTCAAGTGATTCTCCTGCCTCAGCCTCCCGAGTAGCTGGGACTACAGGCACACGACACCACATCCAGCTAATTTTTGTATTTTTAGTAGAGGCCAGGATGGTCTCAATCTCTTGACCTCGTAATCCACCCGCCTTAGCCTCCCAAAGTTCTGGGATTACAGGCACTTCAGTCTACCTTATTGATTTGAAGTGGAACTATAAGCTTGGCTCTTTACTGAGCTCCATTGACATAAGCGAAGAACAGATAACTGGAGTGGCTACTAGCTGTTTCTCTTACCACCTTGAGTCTCATACCTCTAAAGGTTGCTGCTGGATAGAAACAGAGGCTAAGCATGCTGATAAGCTTCCCTTGCACTACTCAGGTTGACTCATTTTTAGCTAGTTTTTGTGTATGTTATGAAGTAGGGGTCAAACTTTATAGTTTTCCTTGTGAATATTCAGTTATCCCAGCACCAATTGTTGAAATTGCTATTTTTTTCTCTCACTGAATTGTCATGTTACTTGTGACAAAAATCAACTATTGATAGACTTGCAGGTTTATTTCCAGACTTTCAATTTTATTCCATTGATTTATATGCCTATTCTTATGCCAGTACCATACTATCTTGATTACTGAAGCTTTATAGAAAGTTTCTACTTCAGAAACTGTGAGTCTTCCAACTTTGTTCTTCATATGCAAGATTATTTTGGCTATTCTCATGTCCTTGAATTTCCAAATGGGTTTTCAAATCAGGTTAATAACTTGTACAAATAAGTCAGCTGAGATTTTTAGTGTAGTTTTCACTGAATCTCTAGATTAACTTGTGGAAAATTTCCATCTAAATATTTTTCTCCAAATATAAATACAGATTTTTTCCATTTCTTTAGGTATTTTACTTATTTCACAAATGTATTTCAGTAAAGTTGTGTTATTCTTTTCTATGGTATTTTCAAAATCATTAAAAAAAATTTTTTTTGGTTTATTATTTTATAAATAAAATTGAATTTTATATATTAATCTATTCTGCAGCTTTGCTGAACTTTTAAAAATAGTTTTAGTAGTGTTTTAGTGGATTACTTTGGGTTTTATACATAAAAGTTTATGCCATCTGCAAATAGAGAGGTCTTTCTCTCCAGTCTAGATGTACTTATTTTTATTTTATTGCCAATGACTAAACCTCTAGTTAAATGTCAAATAAAGTAGTGAAATCAGACATTCTTGTTTTATGTCTTAGGAAGAAAGCATTCAGGCTTTAGCTTTGCTTTTTTATTGATGTCCTTTGCAGGTTACTGAAGTCTCCTTCTATTTCTAGTTTGTTCAGTGTCTTTATCTTGCACATTTGTTGAATATTGGATAAATGGTTATTTTGTACTAGAAGAGATTGGGGTTTTGTTTTTGTTTGTTTTCTCCTTTATTCTACTTACATTATCTATTCTTTTACTTGATTTTTACATGTTAAACCAACCTTAAATATCTGGCATACATCCTACTGCTCATGGTGTTTAATTCTTTTTTATGTTACTATGTTTGATTTTCTAGTATATTGTTGACATTTTATCTTCTTATTCTTGAAAAATATTTGTCAATTCCTTGGGTGTTTTGAGTCTTTCGTGTGTGCATTTGGGGATATTTTTTGTGATATCAATGTAATAGGCCTCATAGAATAAATTAGGAAGCTTTCCCTCTACTATTTATTAAAAGATATTATAGGGCCGGGCACGGTGGCTCACGCCTATAATCCCAGCACTTTGGGAGACCGAGGTGGGTGGATCATGAGGTCAAGAGATCGAGACCATCCTGGTCAACAAGGTGAAACCCCGTCTCTACTAAAAATACAAAAATTAGCTGGGCATGGTGGTGCGCGCCTGTAGTCCCAGCTACTCGGGAGGCTGAGGCAGGAGAATTGCTTGAACCCAGGAGGCAGAGGTTGTGGTGAGCCGAGATCGCGCCATTGCACTCCAGTCTGGGTAACAAGAGCAAAACTGCGTCTCAAAAAAAAAAAAAAAAAAAGATATTTTAAAAATTGGTATTAACTCTTATTTAAATGTTTGCTAGAATACATAAGTAAGTCATGGACATACAGAATAAAATAATAGAAACTGGAGATTACAAAGGTGAGAGGTAGGATGGGAGTGAGGACTGAAAAATTATCTTCACTTTTGCAGTGACGGGTGCACTAAAAGCTCAGACTTCACTACTATTCAATTATGAATGTAAGAAATGTACACTTGTCTATATGAGACAAAAATAAAGAAATAATTTATCAGTGAAGGTATCTGGTTCTGTACTTCTCATATGTAAAGGAAGATTTGATTTCTTTTGCAATTTCTTTACTTACTATACATATATTTAAATTTGCTAGTTCTTTTGAGTAATTTTTAGTAGTTTGCATTATTTATTTCTACAAATGTGTCCAGTTCACCTAAATTATATAATTTGTTGATCTACTATAGTTAAGAGTATTCTCTTATTATTCTTTTTATGTCTGTAAGGCTAGTAGTAATTTTTTTCTTTTCATTCCCGATTTGGGAATTTGAGTTTTCTCTTTTTCTCTGGATTTGTCAAGTTAAGGTTTGTCTATATTTTTTTTTTGAGCTTTTAAAATATCTCACTGAGACTTTGTTGGTATTATCTATCATTTTCTACTCTATTTTAGAGTAGAAACATCTACTCTAATTATGTAGAAATATTATTAGAAATATTAGTAGAAATATCTAATCTAATTATGACTATTGCTTCTCTTCTTTGTGTTTAGTTTGCTCTTCTATTTCTATAGTATGAGGTTGAAGATTAGATTGTTGTTTTAAGATCATTATTTTTTTTATATACTGTGGGCATTTACACATACATATTTCCCTCTAAGTACTACTTCACCCACATCCCATAAGTTTTAATATACTGTCTCTTCATTTTCATTAATCTTCTCTCCAAAAAACTTGCCTGTGTGTCTACAGAGATCCATAGGATTCTATGAACATTTGGCCAATTATATCAACTATAGATTTCCAGGCTTAATATGAGAGTTGGTGATTGAACTCCTCTTCTTTGTTTCAGGATGAAGGACAAGGCACTGATGACAGTGCTGTTACCCATTCTTTTTGTTAGTTCACATATCAGCAATGTAGTATTTTATCTTTCCCACTGTCCCTGTACTGCAAATTCAACATTTCAAAATCTGAGTCCGTAAGTTAGACCTTTTTAAGAAAATAGCCAACAAAAATATTTACCCTACTATAATCTAAGGAAATGAGAGTTCACTTGCTTTAATACTTACGAGTTCTGAAAATTGTCTCTATTGCCTCAGCTATCATTTTAGTCTGAGCAATCTTAAACTCTTGAAAGGAACATAGAACATACTTCAATAACCCTTCTTAAACATTACCTATCATATTTTTGAGTTTTTCATTTAAAAGCCATATTTAAGTAAAAATTATTTTTAAAGCTTAAACTTGAAATGTGATCCCATTCTGTTGTATCTGATTATGCTTTAGAATACAGAGATATTTTAGAAAATATGATGCTTGCCTACATTGATATACTGTTTGTCACTTTCTTGCTTTAGCTGTAGTCTTTTCTTTTTTCTATATGTTTGTGGGTACATTGTAAGCTTTACATATTTATGGTGTACATGTGATATTTTTATGCAAGCACACAATACATAATAATCACATCATGGAGAATTGTGTATCTATCCCTGAAAGCATTTATCCTTTGTGTTACCCATAATTCGATTACATTCTTTAGTTATTTTAAAACTTTCAATTAAATTAATATTGACTATAATCACTCCATTGTGCCACCAAATAGTAGGTCTCATTTATTTTTTCTGTTGTTTTAACCCATTAACCATCCCCACCTCACCTTGATACCTCCACTACCACTCCCAGCTTCTGGTAACCATACTTCTACTCACTGTGTTCATGAGTTCAGTTGTTTTAATTTTTAGATTCCACAAATAAGTGAGAACTTATGACATTTGGCTTTATGTGCCTGGCTTATTTCACTAAACATAATGGTCTTCAGTTCCTTCCATGTGGTTGCAAATAACCGGATCTCATTCTTTTGTGTGGCTGAATACTACTCCATTTTGTATATTTACATTTTCTTTATCCATTCACCTGCCAATGAACGCTTAAGTACTTTCCAAATCTTGTAAATCTGATGTAGAAGCTAATAAGCTGGTCTTGCAAAGGTATGCTTTTGCTATTAATGGTTAATTTTTAGAGAAATTGAACTTATTTTATCTCTCAAAATTGTCCCTTATAATCTGACATGCCCACCTCTTCCACAGTAGTTCTTGGGCCTTGAGGAGATGAATAGCTTTAATTTCTGGCCCTGTGTCTCAGAAATGCAGTTTAGTTTGATTAGTGCCTTCTACTGGGTCTGAAGATGAGCATTTAATTGCTGTCACTGTTTAAGATTTAGCAGGACTTGGTGTCCTTTTTAGACCAAGAAATCAAAGCCCTGTAACTCAATGTCATGAGAACTTTCAAAGCACATACAGAAAGATACACACAGATGTAATAACTTTAATTAAGAAAAAATATTTTAATCTCAGTTTTTTTTTTTTTTTTGCAAACTCAAACTTAATAATAATGGCATAGGAATTATTTCAATAAAATTTAAAATCTGTTAAGTCAGTTACAAAAAAGCAAAACAAAAGACCCTCAGTGGCTGGCAAGATGGTTGAAGAAGAACAGCTCTAGTCTGCAGCTCCCAGTGAGGTCAACATACAAGGCAGGTGATTACTGCATTTCCAACTGAGGTACCCAGCTCATCTCAGTTGGACCGGTTAGACAGTGGGTGCAGCCCACGGAACGTGAGTAAAAGATGTGTGCAGTGTTGCCTCACCCAGGAAGCACAAGGGGTCAGTGAACTCACTTTCCTAACCAAGATAAGCCATGTGGGCCTGTGCCGTAATGAACGGTGAATTCTGGCTCAGATACTACACTTTTCCCGTGGTCTTCACAGCCTGCAGGCCAGGAAATTCCCTCAGGTGCCTAATCCACTAGAGCCCTGGGTTTCAAGCACAAAACTGGGTGGCCATTTGGGCAGAAAACAAGCTAGCTGCAGGAGTTTTTACTGTTGTTTTATTTTTTTGTTTTTTTTTTTCATAGGTCAGTCGTGCCTGGAATGACAACAAGACAGAACTATTCACTCCCCTGGAAAGGGGGCTGAAGCCAGGGAGCCAAGTGGTCTAACTCAGTGGATCACACCCCAGTGGAGCCCAGGAAGCTAAGATCTACTGGTTTGAAATTCTCTCTGTAAGCACAGCAGTGTGAAGTTGACCTGGGATGCTTGAGCTTCATGGGGGTAGGGTGTCTGTCATTACTGAAGCTTGAGTAGGTGGTTTCCCCCTCACAGTGTAAACATAGCTGCCAGGAAGTTCAAACTGGACAAAGCCCACGAGAGCTCAGCAAAGCCGCTGTGGCCAGAATCCCTCTCTAGATTCCTCCTCTCTGGGAAGGGCATCTCTGAAAGAAAGGCAGCAGCCCCAATCAGGGGCTTATAGATAAAACTCCCATTGCCCTGCGACAGAGCACCTGGAAGAAGCAGTAGTTGTGGGCACAGCTTCAGAAGACTTAAACACTCATGCCTGATGACTCTGAAGACAGCAGCAAATCTCCCAGCACAGTGCTTGAGCTCTGCTAAGGGACAGACTGCCTCCTCAAGTGGGTCCCTGACCCCCATGTCTCCTGACTGGGAGACACCTCCTAGCAGGGGTTGATAGGCACCTGATACAGGAGAGTTCTTGATGGCATCTTGTGGGTGCCCCTCTGGGATAGATGAAGCTTCCAGAGGAAGGAACAGGCAGCAATCTTAGCTGTTCTGCAGCCTCTTCTGGTGATACCCAGGCAAACAGAGTCTGGAGTGGACCTCCAGAAAACACCAGCAGACCTGCAGCAGAGGGGACTGAGTGTTGGAAGGAAAACTAACAAACAGAATGCAAATAGCATCAACATCAACAAAAAGGACATTCACACAGAAACTCCATCCAAAGGTCACCAACATTAAAGATCAAAGTTAGATAAATCTATGAAGATTAGGAAAAAGCATTGCAGAAAACCTGAAAATTCCAAAAACCAGAATGCCTCTTCTCCTCCAAAGAATCACAACTCCTTGCCAGCAAGGGAACAAAACTAGACAGATTATGAGTTTGATGAACTAACAGAAGTAGGCTTCAGAAGGTGGGTAATAACAAACTCCTCCAAGCTAAAGGAGCATGTTCTAACCCAATTCAAGGAAGCTAAGAATCTTGAAGAAAGGCTAGAGGAATTGCTAACCAGAATAACCAGTTTAAAGAAGAATATAAATGACCTGGTGGAGCTGAAAAGGACGGCACAAGAACTTTGTGAAGCATACACAAGTATCAAAAGCTGAATCAATCAAGCAGAAGAAAGGATATTAAAGACTGAAGATCAACTTAATGAAATAAAGTGTGAAGACAAGATTAGAGAAAAAAGAATGAAAAGGAATTAACAAAGCCTCCAAGAAATATGGGACTATTTGAAAAGACCAAACTTATGTTTGATTGGTATACCTGAAAGTGATGAGGAGACTGGAACCAAACTGGAAAAACACTCTTCAGGATATTATACAAGAAAACTCCCCACCCTAGCAAGATAGGCCAAAATTCAAATTCAGGAAACATAGAGAAGACCATAAAGATACTCCTTGAGAAGAGCAACCACAGTGTATATAATCGTCAGATTCACCAAGGTTGAAATGAAGGAAAAATGATAAAGGCATCGAGAGAAACGTCAGGTTACCCACAAAGAGAAGCCCACCAGACTAACAGTAGATCTCTCTGCAGAAACCCTACAAGCCAGAAGAGAGTGGGGGCCAATATTCAACATTCTCAAGAAATGAATTTTCCATCCAGAATTTTATATCCCCCCAAACTAAGCTTCATAAGTGAAGGAGAAATAAAATCCTTTACAAACAAGCAAATGCTGAGAGATTTTGTCACCACCAGACCTGCCTTACAAGAGCTCCTGAAGGAAGCACTAAACATGGAAAGGAAAAACCAGTATCATCCACTGCAAAAACACACCAAATTGTAAAGACCATCAACACTATGAAGAAACTGCATCAAGTAATGTGCAAAATAACCAGCTAGCATCATAATGACAGGATCAAAATAACTCATAACAACATTAACAAATATAAATGAGTTAAATGCCCCAGTTAAAAGGCACAGACTGACAAATTGGATAAAGAATCAAAACCCATCAGTGTACTGTATTCAGGAGACACATTACATGTGCAAAGACACACATTGGCTCAAAATAAAGGGATGGAGGAATATTTACCAAGCAAGTGGAAAGCTAAAAAAAAGAGGGATTGCAATCCTAGTCTCTGATAAAACAGACTATAAACCAACAAAGATCAAAAAAGACAAAGAAGGGCATAACATAATGGTAAAGGGATCAATGTAACAAGAAGAGCCAACTATTCTAAATACATATGCACCCAATACAGGAGCACCCAGATTCATAAAGCACGTTCTTAGAGACCTACAAAGAGACTTAGACTCCCACACAATAATAGTGGGAGACTTTAACACCACACTGTCAATATTAGATAGATCAAGGAAACAGAAAATTAACAAGAATATTCGGGACTTGAATTTAGCTATGGACCAAGTGGATCTAATAGATATCTAAAGAACTCTCCACCCTAAATCAACAGAATATACATTCTTCTCAGCACCACATTACACTTATTCTAAAATTGACCACATAATTGGAAGTAAAACACTCATCCACAAATGCAAAAGAATGGAAATCATAACAAACAGTCTCTCAGAGCACAGTGCAATCAAATTAGAACTCAGGATTAAGAAAGTCACTCAAAACCACACAACTACATGGAAACTAAACAACCTGTTCCAGAATGACTACTGGGTAAATAACGAAATTAAGGCAGACATAAATAAGTTATTTGAAACCAATGAGAACATAGACATAACATACCAGAATCTCTGGGACACAGCTAAAGCAGCATTTAGAGGGAGACTTATAGCACTAAATGCCCACAAGACAAAGCGGGAAAGATCTAAAATTGACATCCTAACGTCATGATTAAAAGAACTAGAGAAGCAAGAGCAAACACATTCAAAAGCTAGCAGAAGACAAGAATTAACTAAGATCAGAGCAGAACTGAAGGAGATAGAGACACAAAAAACCCTTCAAAAAATCAATAAATCCAGGAGCTGTTACAAACCACTGCTCAAGGAAATAAGAGACAACACGACACAAACAAGTGAAAAAACATTCCATGCTCATGGATAGGAAGATTCAATGTAGTGAAATGGCCATAATACCAAAAGTAATTTATAAATTCAATGTTATCCCCATCAAGCTACCATTGACTTTCTTCACAGAATTAGAAAAAACGACTTTAAATTTCTAATGTAACCAAAAGCCCATATAGCCATGAAAATCTTAAGCAAAAAGAACAAAGCTGGAGACATCCGGCTACCTGTACCTATACTACAATACTGCAGTAACCAAAACAGCATGGTATGGGTACAAAAAAAGATATATAGACCAATGGAACAGAACAGTGGCTTCAGAAATAATGCCATACATCTACACTTTGACAAACCTGACAAAAACAAGCAAGGGGAAATAATTCCCTATTTAATAAATGATGTTGGGACAACTGGCTAGCCATATGCAGAAAACAAAAACTGGACCCCTTCCATACACTGTATACAAAAATTGACTCAAGATATATTAAAGACTTAAATGTAAGACCTAAAACCATAAAAACCCTAGAAGAAAACCTAGGCAGTACCATTCAGGACATAGGCATGGGCAAAGACTTCATGACTAAACCAGCAAAAGCAATGGCAACAAAAGCCAAACTTGACAAATGGGATCTATGTAAACTAAAGAGCTTCTGCTCAGCAAAAGAAACTATCATCAGAGTGAATAGGCAACCTACAGAATGGGAGGAAATTTGTTCAATCTATCCATCTGACAAAGGGCTAATATCCAGAATCTGCAAGGAACTTAAACAAATTTAAAAGAAACAAACAACTCCATTAAAAAGTAGATGGAGGATATGAACAGACACTTCTCAAAAGGAGACATTTATGCGGGCAAGAAGCATATGAAAAAAAAGTTCATCATCACTGGTCATTAGAAAAATGCAAATCAGAACCAAAATGAGATACCATCTCATGCCAGTCAGAAACGCAATCATTAAAAAGTCAGGAAACAACAGATGCTGGAGAGGATGTGGAGAAACAGGAATGCTTTTAAACTGTTGATGGGAGTGTAAATTAGTTCTACCATTGTGGAAGACAGTGTGGTGATTCCTCAATAATCTAGAACCAGAAATACCATTTGACGCAGCAATCCCATTACTGGTTATATACCCAAAAGATTATAAATCATTCTACTATAAACACACATGCCCACATATGTTTATTGCAGCACTGTTCACAATAGCAAAGACTTGGAACCAACCCAAATCCCCATCAATGATAGCCTGGATAAAGAAAATGTGGCACATATACACCATGGAATACTATGTAGCCATACAAAGGATGAGTACATGTCCTTTGCAGGGACTTGGATGAACCTGGAAACCATCATTCTCAGCAAACTAACAACGGCATAGAAAACCAAGCACTGCATGTTCTCACTCATAAGTGGAAGTTGAACAATGAGAACACATGGATGCAGGGTGGGGAACATCACAAACTGAGGCCTGTTGTGGGGTTGGCGGGGCTACAGGAAGGATTGCATTAGGCAAAATGCTTAATGCAGATGACACATTGATGGGTGCAGCAAACCACCATGGCATGTGTATATCTGTGTACTGTACATGTATTCCAGAACTTAAAGTATAATAAAAAAAATTTAAAGACCTTCTGCAGTGCACAGAATGTTACATTGGAAGAAAACATTTCCTTTAGACCGTTCAGAAAACATTGTCAATTTCCTTTAGACCGTTCAGAAAACATTGTTAGCATCAGGCCACAGCAAAGAAAACCTGAGGGGGAAATATATATATATACATATATATGAGCTGAAGATGAGTTAAAGGAGAGCATTACTGTTTCATGCCTTTTAAAAGGTGAGAGAAAACAAAAACAATGAGAAATAATAAAAGTTGAACTTAGAATTAAAAATAATGAAAGTATCTTATAACTTATTAAGAATAAATCAATCCCTTAAGAAATTTCACTGTTCTAACCAATTCTTTAGTGTATAAGTGTTTAAAATCAAACCTAATTTCTAAAAAGACCCCTATAATTTTCCTTTAATTATAAACAACTTGATCATAAATAGGTTTTTTTATATATATAAAGCCTCTAGGACTGAATTTACAACACGAGATTTTTTTCTCATATGAAATTATGTCTTTTTTAGCTTTCCTACCAAAAAATAACTCTTTATTTCTTTAACTGTCTTTACATCTCTCCTATTTCCTGGTTCTTTTTACCTTAGTTTATACATAACATTTAAATAAAATTTAAATCAGACAAAAAATATTCACCATTTTAAAAAGAACACTTTTTTGGAAAAGATTTTCTATAATATATTATTATTGAAAAATACCAATATAATGAAATATTTATTATTCAATTTAACTTTAGATGTTAAATCATCATGTTTATCTATAAGTATTTATCCCATTACATTTACATAATTATTTTAATCATTTACCAAGATTATTTATGAAAACTGCAGTAGTCATTACGTAAGTTATGAAACTGCCATTGCACAACTATAACTGAAACAATGAAACATATCTGACCCGACTGACTCCATCTTGTTTCAAACCTCCCGCTGTCCTTGTTTTTTCCTGGACATAGCCCAAAATAACATTGGGGAGAACTTAGTTTATAGTTTAGCTTTGAAACAAAGATAACAGTCTTTTCTCAAAACAAAACTCCTACCTGCCTGTGGAATAGACTACCTAAGGCCACATTACTAACTTCTAATACAAAATTGGTAATTGTACTAAACAATTCAAGATTTAGCCATTTTTATTAAACCAGTATCAATATATTATTTATCAAAAATCAAACAAACAAAGATCATTGTGTTTTGATCTGGGTTTTATAGTTTTGTAACACCTATCTCAAATTTTGACACATAGTATTCGACAGGGATAAGTATGAAAATGCTTGATAAATAAATGCAAATGAAAATATATGCTGGAAATTCCTAAGACATTTTTAGTATTACATTACCAATAATTTTAAACTAGCTTATTTATTAAAGAATTTACTTAAGTCATACAAACTTGAAAAAGCATTTGAGTAGTTTTTCCTTTGTTCTGATAAAGTATTGATTTAAGTGTTTTTATTTTTATTTAAGCCAATTAATTAGAGCTCTTGTATATATTTTAAAGACTGAAACATTGTGTACACAACACATAAATACACAGATGTATTTGGCATGCCAATAAAAGTACATCTTATAGATTCATAAGACCTTTTTTTCCCCTATCTTAGAATTGCAATCTCTTGATAACCAATTTCATTATCCTGGAAGTTGTCAGATAAGTAGCCCTACATTTATTTGCATATTAAAGGAAACAACTCTTAGGCGAAAAATCAAATAGCAATATTTACCTCTCATGGTTCAGAGAGAAAAGGTCTGGTTGTGCTTAAAGGAGATTAAAGATGGATGTCACATTAAACTTTAAAATAAAAATCTTTCATAAGAGTGTATAAGGATAACAATTTTGTTAGATAAGGACTACGTATCTTTTAACTGAATCTCTGAGCTCTAAGCATAGCCCACATTGAATCCTGAGTCTCCAAAATTGAATTATGAGACTCATGTGATGAACCCATGTGATGAGTTTGTAGTGCACTGTAATTCATTTTTAAACAAAGACACTTCTAAGTCTCTAAATTACACCCTTCTTTAAAAACCCAAGAGTAGCCTCTGTTGCAATAGCTACTTTAGTCAAAAAATCAGGTAACACAATACAAAAGCAAGCAGTTTAAAAGCTGAGATAAACTTTTCTGTTTACACTCTTAGGGTTCCATAAGAAAAACAGAGGTTTGTCCCCAAAAGTGAATCTGGCATCTTCTCCATTTTTTAAAGAAATTTCAGGCTATTGTAAACTACTTTAGGTTTTGCATGCAACAGAGGATGCAAGAGAAAGGAGAGACAGCAGAAGTAAATAAAGGAAACAGAATTCAGTCAACTGAGAAGGAAATTAACTTTTCCTCAAAAAGGCAAAGTCCTAGGTGAAAAGAAAAGTAAAACAAAAATATGAAGGCCTTTCAAACACACACACACACACACACACACACACACACAAACATGCACACACACATCTTGGATGTTAGCTTTTAGTTAAGCTGACTTTTAACCATTGAGCTCCTTTAAAAAAAAATCTTTTAAATCTCTTTACCTTATTTCAGCTAAGGAAATTTGCTGCTATTTCAGAAGTACCAAGTATCAAACCAGAAAGGGCTTGTTTTCGGAACCAAATCCAGGCTGTCATGGTAAAAAAACAAAGGCAGTAGCAGAGCTATGGAACTGCAGTGTGGGGCAACAGTCATTTGTCTTTGAGTCTGGCCTGGCTAGTGAAAAGGTGGCCTTGTTATGTAAATAAAGCCCTATAAGTAGCCAAAATCAGAAATATTTTTCTTTAGCTGGCCATTCCCCCGCCCCACTATACCACTTTTTTTGGAGGGTGGGGAAATTTAGCCACTTTAGGGCCTTGTTCCCCATAAATTGAAACTTTCCTTTGGATTTGGTCAAGTTGGATAGAGTTGGTAAAACCCAATGGGAAAAAGACTGAAACAACAACAGAAACAAACAGCAACAAAACAGTTAAGCAAAATAAATGATTGTACAACTTATACCATTACTTAGCACTAGGGCAAGCTGATTGTTTATCTTAAATTTAGCAAGGACAAACCCCAATTGAGCTAATTACCTAGGGATGTAGTTTAGGCTGGAGACTGTTTATCCTAGAATCAGGAAAAAACTCAAATTTATCTTCCCTGCTAGAAGTGAGCTCAAAATCCATAAAAAGTTACCCACCTTCCTTAGTCATGGATGCAGGAAAACTTGCCTTTCTTGTTGCCTTCAAGTAAAACTCCAAAAAAGGTGTTGTGCAGCAAAACATACTTCAGATCTCGACCAAATTTTGGGGTATCAGGCATTCTTTGGAGGGGATGTTTCCAGGCCTAAGCAAATTGTCTTATTGGTTTGAGCCATAAAGATAGCTCAAGCTACAAAGCACCAATAGGAGATTTGACAAAAGTCAGGGACACTTCTACTCAGAATCTCTTCATGACTGTTAAAATGTGAATGCTGAATATTTAAGACAGGTCTCAGTAAATTTAGAAAGTTTATTTTGTCAGGGTTTGAGATGTGCACCCAGTACACAGCCTCAGGAGGTCCTGAAATGGAAAGATTGAATGCTAGTTAAAGAATATGTTAACTTTGTTTCTTTTGATGATTAATGGCTTTAAAACCTTGTGTTTTTTAGGATATCAAATTTGAAATCAGTTTATTTCCCCTCAAAAACATAAAAAACCCCAATAAGTAAATGCCAATTTTATACTTCTAATGATCCTGGACAAGTGATAGAACACAGAGCTTTATTAACAAGTCATCTAATAGGTGTAATAGAAAAAAAAATCAGTTTTCAAAGTCATACGATAATAGAAAGTTTAAAATGCATTTACCATCTATTTCATACTCTCACTTTTTAGTGTTAAAAACAAAACTATTTATACACTTGTTAAAATGGTAAGGAAGACTTTATTCAGAGCTGCTGCAATAAATGTAAAAACTGTTGCAGTAGGGGAAAGTGACCTGTTCAAATCTGAATGCAGAAAGACAGCTGTGGATTAATAGCCAAGGAGCAGAGACAGGGAGAGTTGAGGAGGGTTTCAGTGCATAGCAAACTACAAAGAGAATACATCAAGAATGGGGGATTCTTGCTAAACTAACTGATTTAGTAGAATTCTTTCTAAAACTGGGCTATGCAGGTTAAAGATTAGATGGAGGCTAATGTCAATGTTTAAACCAAAATAAGACTTAGAAGAGCCTGACTAAAGTTCAGTAAGGAGAGAGTCTTTCTCAACAGGAAGAGAGAAAGAAAGAACAGAAAAGATATGCAACTTGCAGAAGATCAGGAAAATACTTAATTTCAGACAACTTTAATTTAAAATCCCTTGCAAGCTTTTATTTATTGAGAGATTTACCATAAGTTACCTCCAGAGTTGATTTAGTCAATCTTGATTCTGTTTCTCAGATCTGTTCCAGCGATATTTGATGTATTGGACATTGTTAGAATAAATTGAGACCTTGCATCCTGAATCTCTAGTCTTCTATTCTAGGTCACTCCCAAAGTCATTGATTAGCAAAATGACCTCTGATACTTTCCTTCTTGGATTCCAGATACTCATAATCTAGTGAAGCCTGCAGCCAACCATATAAATATCTGAAGTTCCACTTTGTACCACTTTGCAGCTGAAGAATTCTTTGGCTGCAGTTTCTATTATTATTCTCCTAGTTCTCCCAGGGAGTCATAGCTCTTAAAGCTTCTACTATCCAGGCAGTTCAGCCATAACTATAGTTGTGTTCTTTGGGTCTCCATATAAAGAAACATATTTTACTCAAAACACATTTTGCTCCTACTGTCACTGATAAATTTAATTTCATTATTTTTACTGATTATTATTTTATTGATATTGTTCAATGAGTTGCCTCATTAACACTGATGACCTTCCCAATCTTATAAGTGCTTCTTCAATTCTTCTTTAGAATTGTAGTGATACTTTGAATTAACAGGTACTACTTTATTTTCAAGAGGTTTTCATATTGTCTCATTTGTTTCCTCAGTTTTATTATTTTCAATCATTAGACATTGGAAGAATGAGTAATCCTGTATATGCCAGAGAGATAGTTACACCTTATAGATTTTGGAGCTTCCTTACATGTACTGGTAACAATGCTTATTTCAAGGTGCCTGAGTTTACTGACAATGCTGGGCTGTTGTGCCACCTCCATGACTCAAGATTCCCTTCTGAGAAACAGAATAGTAGCTGCAGAGCCAGTGTGCCACCGGAAAAGATATGTAGAAACGGTACATTTTCAAACAAGAAAGAAAAAGTGGTAGCACCTCATCATACTTTTTTTTCTACTAGACCTCCCCCTACTAGGGATAGCATGCCAAATGGGAAGGCAGATTCTCAATCCAGTCCAAGGATTTACCCAGGATTGTTTGTAGCTTGAAGGCGAGGTTTCACTCAGGACCTGCTTCTATCTTCCTAGGCAGTTGTCTGTCTCATGATTCTATCACTAACAATGTACTCCTTAGCTCAGCTAGGTGCAGGTTTTTGTCTCACAACCAAGAAAAGTTAAGCACACAGACATCAAATTGTGAGTGGAATAGAATTTATCAATGGAAAAGAAAGCTCTCAGCAAAAAAAAGGGGAGGCTGGGGGAAATAATGAGAATAGAATCTGTAAATATCAGGTGTTTGACTGTCCCTGGCAATATACATCAATTTGAAATAGCAGGCAAGAGTTCCACTTGCTGAAAAAAAAGTGTGATGTAATTCATTATGCCATTACTGGTAAAAATCAAGTGTTTCTGCCAGGACTCCAAAGATCTGGCAGCACAACTGGTATTTTTATGGAATGGGAAGCAAAGCACATCAAGCAGACATTTGGGAATCTAAGAAGCAGATGGTGTTGTGTATTAAAAACAAATGACAAATAATGTATTGATTTATGGACACTACAAAAATAAAATATCATTTTAAAAGAATGCTAGTGTAGGCCAGGACTCAGAGAAAGCTGCGTGTTGCCCTGAAGGGCAGCAGAGAATGGTAAGAAACTGGTGCCTAGAAACACTTTTAGGAAAGAAACACCATATAGTAATAAATGAGTATACCTTGTCATGTTCATCAATTGAAAGCAAAGGAGAATTAAGTACTATGTATCTCACTTTCTTTTTAATCATGCCGCTTATCATATATGAAAGTCTCAAAAGCAATTTACAGTGTAAACTTCTGGGTTTTTTAAATAAATTCTTATATTCTCTTTAAAAACATAAGCTTCTGGTTTTAGTTTAGTGTTATATTTACATCAGGTAGGAAAGCAGGGAGGAAAAC
This sequence comes from Aotus nancymaae, assembly GCF_030222135.1. Lineage (NCBI taxonomy): Eukaryota > Metazoa > Chordata > Mammalia > Primates > Aotidae > Aotus > Aotus nancymaae. The sequence goes on along the minus strand of NW_026988415.1, from coordinate 55,496,022 downwards.
AGTTCATTTAAAAACAGAACAAAACAAAATAAAACATAACTTCTCTTGTCTATATTTGCACCTTTGTGATACAAAAACGTGGGTCATTTAAATAAAATAGAAAAAGTTTTTAATTTATGTTTAGCTCAGTCCACAGTACATAAAAATCACAAAATATATAAATGTTTCTTTTTCTGAACTGAATGATTTGATGGAGGGATGTGAAAATAAATGATTACCTAACCATTACTAGTTTCATTTTTTTACAGATTTCCTCCAAAACACTCTGCTAAGGCTCTACTCAAGAATGAATTTACCTAACTATTCTAAAATTGTTTTCAAATTATTACAAAGAAATAAAAGATTTTGTGACAGAGCAGAAATTATTTTGCTCTCTTTCTGTAAAAAAAAATATATCAAATCTAATTTCTAGAATACCAAATGGCTAATTTTATACATAAAGAAATAACATTTTATTACTTAATTCAAATTAAAATGTATAAGACAAAAAATTACAATTTTAACCTGTAATTGATTTAAGTTGCTTTGATAAGAAAATTTTAATTATGAAACTGTATTTGTGGGGAGTAATAATTGAATATAAATTTTTTCATTTGTCTTTACCCAGTTTTTTTATATTTATTTACCTGAGATTGTTTCTAGCTTGAAGGCGAGGTTTCACTGGGGACTTGCTTCTATTTTCCTAGGCAGTTGTCTGTCTCATGCTTCTATCACTAACAATGTGCTCCTTAGCTCAGCTAGGTCCAGGTTTTTGTCTCACAACCAAGAAAAGTTAAGCACACAGACATCAAATTGTGAGCGGAATAGAATTTATCAAGGGAAAAGAAAGCTCTCAGCAAAAAGAGGGGAGGATGGGGGTAGTTCTCCTACTCAAAGACAGGAAAGATCCCCAATATGGCTGATCCTGGGGCTTTTTAGAGGGCTCAGAATAGGGAGTAGGTTCTGATTTGTTTGTGAGCATATGGAAAGGTCAAAGCGAAGACATCACCCAAAGGTGGGTACAGCAGTGTAGAAAACCAACTAGGAAAGGGTAAGTATAAGTAAAATAGGTGAAGGATGGGGATCAGTCAGAGGAAAGCATGCCAAATGGGAAGGTAGGTTCTCAATCTGGTCCAAGGATTTACCCGGGATTGTTTCTGGCTTGAAGGTGAGGTTTCACTGGGGACCTGCTCATATCTTCCTAGGCAGTTGTCTGCCTCCTGCTTCTATCACTAACAGTGTGCAATACTCAACTAACATGAGAATGTTTCTGAAGAAAACATTTCATCTGAAAGTAGAGAGGAATTATTGTCAATGAACCTTTGGTAGTTCTATCCCTGCCTTTCCTGTTTTCACATATACTTAAGACTTGAGGTTTACATAATGATGTATAAAATCAGAGTAATTTCATCACTCGTTTAAAAGAGAGTGTGATCTTACATATATATTCATATATAATATATATTTTACATATATAACATTAAGAAGGTATGAGTGTTGCTGTAAGATACTGTGTAATAAGACTAGAAATCAATCTAAACTCTGAATTAGCATAAGCCATGTGATATCAACTGCAAAACAAAAATCGGTATAAGCAAACAAATTATTTTATCAACTAGAAGGTAATGTGTGTATCTGAAGCAACATGTACCCTACTGACCAACTTGAATATGTTCTGCCCATATTCTTAGCATTTCAAGAACTATGTATATTTTACATATATGTGTACATATTACATATAATATATGTATATATGTTATATACATGTATTGTATGTGTATACATTATGTAACATTATATTACTAATATAGTTTACATATATATTATGTAATATATATTACACTATATATAATATATACATATACTATATTACTAATATATTTATTATATATTTTATATAATATAAAAATCATATCTGTTATATAACATATATGTAATATATATTATATGTGTTACATATAATGTATATATTATTACATATTACATGTAATGTGTATATTTATTACATACAATATATGTATATATTACATATAACATATACATAAGTATATGTAATATATGTATACATATATATGTAACATATTACATATATATGTATATATATTGAATAAATTACATGACTATATATGTAATATATTACATATATGTGTATACATATATTACATATACTTATGTATATATTATATGTTACACATATAATGCATATATAATATATACATATATAATTGCATATATAATATATGTAAAATATATAAATAGTTCTGTCCAAATTAACTGGCAAACCAAGTGATATGCATTTAAATTTTAGATTTACTCAAATATATAATAATAACGTTATTTCTTGGGGTCATATTAAGTGAAAAATAAAATCCATACTTGCCTTCATTGTCCAACAAAATTGGGTGTTTCTAGGCAGAAACTCCCTCTAAGCATTTCTTTGAGTATATATATGGTTTTACAAATTCTGAATCTCTAGAAAAATTGTTTGAGAAATTGAAACAAATGGAGGAAAGTATCATAAACTTCCTATTAGAAGTAAAGCTTAAGAATTACCACAGAAATGTTACTAGTACTAAGAAATCCACTAACATAAAGTCAAAAATAAAAGAAGGCAACACTGACATAGTGAATCAATGTTGAATTTCACATTTTTGGAAACACCAGAGCACTTAGGAGTGAAACATAAGCAATCTAAGTCATTTTTAAGATAGCTATTTTCCTGTTATAAATGTGCATCTGTTGCTTTGTCTGCTGCTAACAATATGTGATTTTTGCAAATAAAATGAATATACGTGCATGACATACTTCATAAAAATCCTGCAAGTGGAGTTCCAAGAAATAACAGGCTTTAGAAGCAAAGTAAGTCTATAGATTGGCAATTTTGATAGATGATTCCGTGTGGTGCTGTTAGCCATGCTAGGAGATGTGAATTCTCAGTTATTTTAATATTACTCAATAATACTTGCTGGCGTGTTTCAGTATTTAAATAATTTTAATAGGCCAGAGTTCCACGTAAATATTTTTAAAGAAGCAATGACTAAAGAAGGTATGAGTGTTAATAGGGTGTGGTGGCTCATGCCTGTAATCCCAGCACTTTGGGAGGCCGAGACAGGTGGATCAGGAGGTCAGGAGATCGAGACCATCCTGGCTAGCACTGTGAAACCCTGTCTGTATTAAAAATTTTTGTAATTTTTAATTACAAAAAAAAAAACTTAGCTGGGTGTGGTGGCACATGCCTGTAGTCCCAGCTACTAGGGAGGCTGAGGCAGGAGAATCACTTGAACCTGAGAGGCAGAGGCTTCAGTGAGCCAAGATTGCACCACTGCACTCCAGCCCAGGCAACAGAGGGAGACTTCATCTAAAGAAAAAAAAGGAAGATATGAGTGTTGCTGTAAAATATTGTGTGATAAGATTAGAAATCAATCTAAAATCTCAATTATCATATTATAAAGACACATGCACACGTATGTTCATTGCAGCACTGTTTACGATAGCAAAGACCTGGAACCAACCCAAATGCCCATCGATGATAGACTGGACAAAGAAAATGTGGCACATATACACCATGGAATACTATGCAGCCATAAAAAAGGATGAGTTCATGTCCTTTGTAGGGACATGGATGAATCTGGCAACCATCATTCTCAACAAACTGACACAAGAACAGAAAACCTAACACCGCATGTTTTCACTCATGGGCGGGTGTTGAACAACAAGAACACATGGACACAGGGAGGGGAGCATCACACACTGGGGTTTGTTGGAAGGGGGCAAGGGAGGGACAGTGTGGGGGTGGGGAGGTTGAGGAGTGATAATGTGGGGAGAAATGTCAGATGTAGGTGATGGGGGGGATGGAGGCAGCAAACCACATTGCCATATATGTACCTATGCAACAATCCTGCATGATCTGCACATACCCCAGAACCTAAAGTACAATTAAAAAAAAGAGAGAGAGATAAAACAGCTTCTAAGGAAAAAAAAAAAAAAAGACAATTTTTATTCTGATCAATATGCCCAGGCAATTCAACTACTAAAAAGAGAATTGATTCAAAATTATCTAATCCTTAAATATACTTTCTAAAAGCCTTACAAAAATAACTATAATGTAGGAATTGTATTCTTGGAAATTTTAAGCTTGTAGATTATAAAAAATATATCTTATTTTTTATTCACAGCGTGAAGTCTTTTTCTCATCATTGCCTATACTACCACAGATTTTTTATTACACTTTTATTCCTGCTGTCAGCTTTTGCTTTTCTGTACAATTAGTGATTCTCTAAATTATTAGCAGAACTTTCCAAATATAATATACTTTGATCTTTCTAAAAGAGCAAGACAGGAAATGCATTCTTTAAGTTCACAGATGGAATATGAGAAAAATATAATCTCATCTAACAAGAGATAGAAGTTTTATTATATGTTTTGCACATTCTAAATTCAAAAACTTTCTTGAAAAATGATGAAAAGTCAGTTCACAGGAAGGTATCAATTCTACAATCTTGTTTGTAAATATAAATAAGACGCAATATGACATATGGTAAAACTCAGTGAAAAGAGTTGAGAATCTACAGGTAAATCGAATGAAAAGTATGAGACTATGAGGACAAAATCTTAAAGTTCTTTTTGCATCTTTTGAAGTATCTGTGGATTTACTGTATCTGGTATATGGTACTGTCTAATTACTAAGACAGGACCCTTGGGCCACTTGTTTCTGTCTCACATTCTGGTAATCTATTACAGCATAAAGTAGGCAGGGTATTAGGTGTCAAAGTTCTTTGGATAACTTACTTCAGAGATGGTTATGAGTCTGTACATGAAGAAAAAAAGGAGGCAGATTTACAATGTGCTTAAAGCATATTTCTCAATGAGAAACATTTCAGCAACTACTGCTGGCCTCGAAAAATATGACTAAAACATACTTTCTTAGAAATCGAAGCCATCTGAATATTCTGGAGAGTGTCTAGACACAGAGCAGTGCGTATAAATTATAGCTCAGTGATTGGAGGATTTAGCTGGAGAAGGTAATGAAACAGGAAATGTAGAAAAGAAAGAAAAAGTGAATGACATTCATTTGGTTTTATCACAAATTAAAATCGCCTGTGTAAAAATCAACCAGGTCAAAAATAAAACATTGCTGAATCCACAGAATCTCATCTTTTCCTGCCTTCCCATATCCACAAAAGTAACTACAATACTCACTTTTATAGTAACCACTTTGTCATTTTTCTTTATATTTTACAATGTAAGTATGTACTACTTAATAAAATAGTTTAGTTTTAGTTTGGGCTGTTGCTTGAAGTTTCTATAAATAAATTCAATCATGCAAATATGTTTTGTGACTAGATTCTTTTGCATAAATTCATGTTAATATTTAAACCTGCTGCTGCTTTAACTATTATTGTGTTATTTTATTTTTTTGTAACTTTCTATTGTAGAAATATACCACAACTTGTTTATTCCCTCTATTGATAATGGGTATTTGGGTCACTTCTACTTCGGGAATATTAGAAATAATGGTATTTTGAACATTTTTGTACATAGATCTTGGTGCATATATTTTAGAAATTGTATGTTATCTGTATACTGGAAATCTCAATATTTCTTGTATGCAGAAAACATACGATTTCATTTTCAGTACATAATATGAAACAGTTCTCCAACAATTGTACTTGTTTACAACCCTGCTTTATCCTCAAACAGCAAATTTTGAAGTTTCAGTTATTGTGGTACATGTTGTAATATCTCATTGTGGTTTACGTTAGCTTTTTCCCTTCTTATTTACAGTATAAAGCACATTTTCTTTGGCTACTTAAATAGTGTAAAACTAATCTTAAATGTCAACTATGCCATGGGATTTAGATATTTGGTGAAATATTTTTCTAGATGTTTCTGTGAAGATATTTTTCAGATGAGATTAACATCTAAAACAGTAGTCTTTGAGTAAAGTAGATTATTCTCCATAATCATGTAGGTGAGCCTCATACAATCAGTTGAAGGTGTTAAAAGAAAAAAAAATAACCTGCCCCAGAAAAAAAGAGGGAATTCTGCTAGAAACTGTCTTTGGACTTGAATTGCTGCATCAACTCATCAACTATTCTTTGAGTCTACAGCCCATTGGCCTACTCTGCAGATTTTGCACTTGCCAGCTCCCACAGTTGTGTGAGCCAATTCCTTAAAATCTCTTTGAAAGAGAATCATATTTCTCTCTTTCCAAGCCACATATATGTGTGGCTTTATTTCTCTGGAAAGATTCTGAACAATACAAATGGTTTCTTTTGTAAACACCTATTCTAGGTACTTATTTTTTTGACTACTGGTTTGTCTTCCTTCTTCTTAGTTGTCCTGCAAACATTCATAACCCTCTATCCCATTATTTGTATTACAAATAGCTTGTTCCATCCTTTGACATCATTTTCACTCTCTTAATAATATTTTCTAATGAATTGCTCTTTTTTATTTTATGGTAAGACTTTACACCAACCTTTTTCTTATTAGTTTATATTATGCATTGTTTAAGCAGTCTTACTTACTCTAAGATTATTTAAATATTATGTTATATTATCTTCTAGAAGCTTTAAGTTTTGATTTTTACATTTAGATCTACAATGTATCTTAAGTTTATTTTAGTGTGTAGTTTGATATAAAGGCCAGATTTTTCTTGTTCTTTCTAAATATGCAATTATATTCAATTTTCCTAACGCTATTGAAAATACTGTTCTTTTTTCACTTCCATGAAATATCACCTCTGTCATAAATATCCATATATATTTTAGCTTTCTCTTTTCCACTGAGGTACAGAGTTTTTGAAGGTACCATAATTAATAATCAGATATATATGATTTGTTGGAAAATAAGAGATTATTGACTCCATCAGTCCGTTTGTCAATACTTGCACCAAGACTACACTTTCTTGATTTCTGTGGACTTCAGTCATGATATCTAGTAGTAATATTTACCCCACCATGTAATTCTTTTTTAATAGTATCTTAATATTTGTAGCTCTCCACATTTCCATATAAACTTTAGAAACAGTTTACAGGATTCCATTAAAATCAACCAAAGAATTTTGATAAAGAATCCACTGAAAGTCTTAATTATTTTATGAAGAACTGATTTCATTACAGTAGTTCATCTTCCATTCCATAGACATAGTATATTCCCCCATTTATTTACATCTTTCTTAATTTTTTCAATGATTGTTAAAACTTTACTCTGGTAGTCTTCTACAGTTTATTAGTTTATCCCAATTGTTTGATATTTTGATGTCATTGTAATGGTTTATTTTAGAGTTTCATTTTTTTTTCTTTTTTTCCTTTTTAGACAGAGTCACTTTTTGTCACCAGGTGCCAGGCTGGAGTGCAGTGGTGCAATCTTGGCTCACTGCAACCTCTGCCTCCCGGGTTCAAGCAATTCTCCTGTCTCAGCCTCCCGAGTAGCTGGGACCACAGGTGTGTGCCAGCATGCCCAGCTAATTTTTGTATTTTTAGTAGAGACGGGGTTCCACCATGTTGGCCAGGATGGTCTTGATCTTTTGACCTCATGATCCGCCCACCTTGGCCTCCCAAAGTGCTGGGATTACAGGCGTGAACCACTGTGCCTGGCCTAGGGTTTGATTTTCTTGTTGTTTGCTGGGGGTACATAGAAATAAATGATTTTTGCATATTGGCCTTATATCAAAGATGAATATTAATTAATTATTGATTCTAAAACTGTAACTTTGGGTTGTTTTTCAGGTAACTATACCACCTTCAAGCCAGGCATGGTGGCTCACACCTGTAATCCCAGCACTTTGGGAGGCCAAAGTGCAAGGATCTCTTGAGCTCAGGAGTTCGAGACCAGCCTAGGCAACATGGAAAAATCCCATCTTTACAAAGAGTTAAAAAATTAGATGGGTGTTGCAGCCTGAGCCTACAGTTCCAGCTACTTGGGAGGCTGAGGTAAGATCATCACTCGAGCCCAGGAGGTTAAGTCTCCAGTGCACCGTGATCACACCACTGCATTCCAGCCTGGGCTACAGAGTGAGACCTTTTTATAAAAACAACCAAACCAAAACAAAAAAAGATACCATCTTTAAACAATCTGTTTTTTCTTTGTTTTTAAGAATTGTGTATCTTTTTCTCTATATTAAATGTCTGCCCCGGCTATACTTTCTAAGCAACATGGCAAATAAATCTAGTGATATTAGGCGTCTTTGTCTTATTCTTGGCCTTAATGGAAAATCTTTTAATATTTCATTAATAAGCAAGTTATTTGACAAAATATTATTTGTACATATTTTAAAGCAAATTAATACTTTCTTTGGATCCCTCTTTTGCAGCGTTTTTATTATGAATGGATGTGAATTTTATTATAACATTTCTCTGCATCTGTGAGATGAAAGTGATAGACTTTTAATGTGACAAATTATATTGATGTATATTTTTTTTTCTGGAATTTTATTAAGAAATATTGGCTGGGTGTGATGGCACATGCCTGTGGGTGGATCGCTTGAGCCCAGAGCTTTGAGACGAGCCTGAACAACATGACAAAAATCTGTATCTACAAAAAATACAAAGAAATTTACCAGGCGTGGTGGTGCATGCTACTCAGGAGGCTGAGGTGGAAGGATCACCTGAGCCAGGGGAGGTAGAGGCTGCAGTGAGTCCTGATTGTGTCACGGCACTCCAGCCTGGGTGACAGAGTGACATCCTGTCTCAAAAAAGATAAAGTTTTTTTAATTTTAAAAAGAAATATTAATACTTTTAAACATACACACTATGAATATTTTTAATGCACCACCTACATTCAACAGTTAAGATTTTACTAAATATTTAGTCATGTAACTATTCATCTGTTCACCACTGTAGCCACTCATCAATCTACATTGTCATTCATTCTAAAATAAGTTAAAGACGTCACTACATTTCTCCCCAAATATTTCAGCATGCTTATGATTAAATTTAGTCCAATAATTGTGTATTAATTCCTTTTATTTTTACTTAAGGGCAACGCTATGTGTGATGAAATGCACAAATCCATTGGAATGAAATTACCATTTTATTGTATGGTAATACCAAAATGTATTTGGATTAGTTTTCTATTATTTTGTTAGAAAATCTCATCTCACAAACGTAGAAGCTTAAAAAACCACCAACAAAAAAATCTATTATATCAAATTTTTTGGAGGTTAGAAGTCCAGGTGGGTATTGGCCAGTTTCTCTCCTCAGGGTTTCAAAAAGCTGAAATCAATGTTCCAGTCAAAGCTTAATGTGATCCTCTTCAGATCAGATTAACGTGCTCTTCCAAGATCAGTTTTGTATTTGCTTATTTGTTGTAAGTGCACAGTAATTAAGAGGGTTTTTTTCCAGCCAAAGCAGTTAAAGTAAATCCAAGTATTTTATCCTAAAATATATTCCTTTGACATATTCTGAAGTGGCCCTGCCATGTTGCTGGAAATTTCCATCTGTAGATCCGGAGATTCATTAATGCACTCAATCCTTCCCTTGTGCAGATCTAGGAAAGATTAACTGAGAATATGACACCTTTAAAGGTCTGAAAAGAAAGATTTACCATCGGTTTTCTTGGAAAGCTGCTACCTGTGAGGTTTCATCTACAAAGCAAGATCGCTTTTGCTAGCCAATCGTCTTCATTTCTCCCTCCAATAACCTGTGTTGGCACTAAAACCTGTTTCTGGCCATGCTCTATGCCCACATCCTTTCTGTAACTTCAAGATGGTATACAGGCCTCTGTACCCTATTGGAGAGTTGGGTGTTCATTCTGAAGACTCCCATATACTAGACACATTACAAATAAACGTGTATGTCTTTTCTCTGATTAATCAGCCTGCTTCATGTCAGTGATTTTCAGGGAACATTATGGAGGCCACAGTATATAAACTACAAAAAAAATTAACTACAACTGAAACTAAAAGTATCATTCAATGAGTGATAATCTGTCAATAGAGAAAAATGATGAGACTGAAACCAGCCTCATTATCTTAGATTTCACCCAAAGTTCTTGATCTCACAGCCAAGGAAATCGAGGACTCAGACACTCCAATGGTGTGGTTAGAGCAGAAGTTAAATTAGTGAAAGGAAGGAAGATTTGTTTCCGAATCGATGAGTTTGAAAAGGTCCTAGTGGGATTTTAATGAGTTTGTTTCACGCAGCAGAGAGGAGTCGCAGAAAGATGGGTTGCCATTTTACAGTGAAATGCAAGGGTTTTTATAGACAAGCTGGAGGGGAGCGGTGCTTCATTTGCGTAAGGTGAGAATTTCTGAGTTCCCGTCCCAACCCTTCTAGTGCACATGGGGGCTTCTTAGCCTGAGTTACTCCATGTTGTTTATCTCTTCCTGCTGCAAATGTGTAAAAAAGGCTGGGGTCCGAACACTCCAAGGTGGACGTGACTGATTAGTGTAGGTCTTATCAGTGATGCGTCAGGCACTCCCCCTGCACAATCCTGCCTCTCTGAGTATTTCCAAGAAGGGAGGGAACTGTGTTTACTGGGGCCCACTATATCTCTGTATGTCCCACAGGAGGCCCCTTTGTGTTAGAGCTTGCCTTCATTATCTGTGTTTGCAGCCTTATCACTTAGGCTGCTCTTTGATGAAGCAGAAATGACCTCTTGGGCTGCTTTTTGTCAGAAGACAGTCTGCTTTTTGTTAGAAGGGAATTCTACCCAAGACCCTTGCCCTTATGTCCCCTCACAAGACAACTATCAATCATTTTACGAGGTTTATTTGTCAAAGTTAAGGACATGTGCCCAGGAGACAACTCTATGTCTTTCTCTCAAGGTGATTTCGAGGAATCTAAAGGGGAAAGAGCGAGATATTGAGAAATAAACAATTTTCATGTAAGATCGGGGGGGAAGGAAAAAATAGTAATTCATGCCTTTATCTGGCTCACTGAATCTGCATTTCTTTTTTTACGTAAGATGACATAGACAAATGGGCAAGAGGAAAAATGCAAGGAATCTGCACATTTATGTAAGATGACATTGACAAAATGGGACAGGGGAACAATCAGATATACACTTGTGTCAGGTAGAGGCAGGGGTGAATTCAACTGTAAAGATAAACCATCAGTTTACATTGCCATGGTGAAATTTTAACAGAAACACCTTAGAGTAAAGATCATGGAGTTCACTGGGAATTTCCTTGTGAGCAAAATACGGGGGAGGCATGAAGCTTTTCATCTCGTTCCTTATTTAGGAACCAAAAGAGGGAGGCAGGTTTGCGTGACCAGTTCCTAGCTTAACTTTTCCCCCTGGCTTAATGAGTTTGGGGTCCCAAGGTTTATTTTCCTTTCACAAATCCATGCATGAATTTTCTAAAATACAAATGTTGCCATTGTACCAGAAAGTGTTCTTGATCCTTCCTAGTGAAGTTCCAACCTCATCCACGTAGAAACTTTTTCTTTCCTTTTGCTCCTTGAAAACTATAAACAAACCAGCCACATAGCGTTGACAAGAATTGCATGCTGGGTTCTCTTCAGAAATATGGTTATAATTAAGCTTTGAATGGGCTACACTTCGACACACTTCGTTGTTGCTTAAAGTCTCACCATTTGGATCCCCATTGTTCCTATAGACAGGATGGATCTCTGACATTAGAATCATAAGGCATTTTTTTAAGGATCACTTGAGATACTTTTCAGATCCTAGATTCCAGCAACCAGTTTAAAAGATCCCCACAGAGGAATGAGATCAGCATGAGAATACAACTTTATCTCCATGTACCGTGATTTCACTCTGCACTCTGACCAATCAATAATCTCCACACTTTGGACTACTACAAAATTCTTAAGAACATTAACTTCAAATTCCTGAAGAAGATAGGTTTGATGTTTTCTCCCATCTCCTTGTTCAGTGACCCTATGATCAATCCTCTTTATCTGCTGCAATTCAGCGTCTCAGCATATTGACTTCGGAACCTATCACAGTTACAGAACTTTAATACGTAGACCCCGTAGGAATCTGTTTGAGTAATCTATGTACTGGGTTTTGTTCATTTTGCTTCTCGTCTCAAATGCTTATTTTCGACTTTATTTTAAATTTTTATTTTGAAAATTGTTTGTAGAACTATTTTGAGGTTCAGAACTGTCATGTTTCCAATGAGTGTTTAAGTTTGCTTCTGCACTTGGTATTACTAGCATTCTGCATCTGCTATCACTAGCCTTCCAAGAATTTTTTTGTTTTTTTGAGACACAGTCTTGCTCTGTCACCTAGGCTGGGGTGCAGTGGCATGATCTCAGCTCACTGCAACCTCTGCCTCCCAGGTTCAAGTGATTCTTGTGCCTCAGCCTCCCAAGTAGCTGAGATTACAGGCGTATGCCACTATGCCAGCAATTTTTTGTATTTTTAGTAGAGACGGGGTTTCACCATGTTGACCAGGCTGGTCTCAAACTCCAGATCTCAAGTAATTCATCCACCTCGGCCTCCCAAACTGTTGGGATTACATGCGTGAGCCACTGTGCCTGGCCCAGGAATATCTATACCAAATCAGTGTTCCAGGTGATTAAAAGCTCAGTTCAGTTTCTCATTTTGCCCAGATTTTTGTGAAGATTACCAAATTACATTATGGTGTTACTGACCATGGGTTCTTTGGCTCTCAATGCAATATAAATTGACATGAGGCCAAAAGAGTTTTCCCAGATAAAATTTTATTGGCGCTTGTATTAGTCAGCTTTCTCCAGAGGGATGTAACTAATAAGATATATGTGTATATGAAAGGAAGTTTATTAGGGAGAATTGGCTCATATGATCACAAGGCAAAGTCCTATAAAAGGCTGTCTGTGAGCTAGGGAGTAAAGCAGTTAGTAGTGGCTCAGTACAAGTCTGAAAGCCTCAAAAACAGGGAAGTCGATAGTGCAGCCTTCAGCCTGTGGCTAAAGGCTTGAGAACCAGCGGCAAACCACTGGTATAAGTCTGAGGGTGCAAAGGCCAAGGAACCCGGAGTCTGGTATCCAAAGGGAGGAGGAGTGAAAGGAAGCATCCAGCACTGGCGAAAAGAGTCTCAGCAAGCAAAGCAAGCCCATCTTCCAGCTGCTTTGTTTTTTCTGCACTGGCAGCAGATTGGAAGGTGCCCACCAACAGTGAGGGTGAGTCTTCCTCCCCCAGTCCACTGACTCAAATGTCAATCTCCTCTGGCAACTTTCTCACAGACACACCCAGAAATAATACTTTATCAACCATCCAGCCATCCTTCAACACAACCAAGTTGACACCTAATATTAACCATTACAGAGTTTATGCCCAGGCATAAGTGAGGCAGCATAAGAGAGAGAATTCTGTGGCTGACTCCTCATAGGGAGTTGGAAAGGCAGTTTTAAAGGGGCTTCACTGGTAAAGGAGTGACATTTAGGCATATAGATATAGGGAACTTTTAACATCTGTATAGTTTGATACCCTGCTTCTTCATGTATTGCATATCTCATTAGCATGTTACGTCTAACTTTGGGTGTGACTTTTTATATTTTTGTGACAGAGTCTCACTCTGTTGCCAGGCACCAGGCTGGAGTGCAGTGGTGCAATCTCGGCTCACTGCAACCTCCGCCTCCTGGGTTCAAGCAGTTCTCCTGCCTCAGCCTCCCGAGCCGCTGGGACTACAGGCGCGTGACACCAAGCCCAGCTAATTTTTGTATTTTAGTAGAGATGGGGTTTCACTATGTTGGCCAGGGTGGCCTCGATCTCTTGACCTCGTGATCCACCCACCTCGACCTCCCAAAGTACTGGGATTACAGGCATGAGCCATCGTGCCTGGCCTGGCTGTGATTTTTAGTAAAGCTAAGGTTAAGGATTAGTGATCTTACTGGGCTTGTGCACGTGTAGGAAACAGAGTTAACTTCCTTGAGTAAAGTTCATGGTGAGAGCTGCATATTGTAGCTTCCTCAAGGCTTTGCAGTCAGTGGGTATGGCACTTTAAGCAATATTGATGATGCACGTATTCCTGGATGAATGAGGTCTGGCTCTTGTTCTCGTAGTCTAACAATGAGATGCAGACAGACTGGAAAAGAAGGGAGTTCATTTCTGCAACTGGTTAAGAAGGTCAGAGTAACTCACCAGAACAACTCAAAGTTGTAATTTTTTTTTTAGCTTATATATATAAGTCAAGCTTTTTGCTTACCTGCAGGAGTGCTTCTTAATCTAATTTCAACTAGGGGTCTGTGAGTAGGAAAGTTTATTAGATTTTTCCGGAATGGAGGAGTTTGACAAAGTCCAGGTGGGATTTTCATGAGTTTGTTTTACATTCTAGCCCTTGTACTTACATTAGTTGCTCCAGTTCTTTAATGTTTAATTTATACATTCATCATAATTACAGTAAAGGGTTAGTAAAAACTGGTGGCTGTGGCTGCTAATGGAAATCTGGCATGCCACACAAGGTCTGGATGGTCTGGTTGAGATCCCTGATCCCCACAGGGCCCCCCATCAGCTTTCAGTAAAGGCCCTTGGTGGGGCACAGGGGTTGTGAGTGTCAAGTTCCATTCTTAATTTTTCTCAATGGCAAGAAGTAACGGAAATATTGCCCTGCCCCTTGCTATGCTATGTATGTCTGTGTATGTGAGTATGCACTGGAGAGCAATACGTTTCAAGAAAGTAGAGTAGGAATGACAAGGTACGGATTCTATTGCTACATCAACCAGTGTGCTATGTGATCCTGGGCAATCATTTACTCCCTCTGACTTAGTAATAAGCTGTTAGCAAAATAGTCATAATATTTATCTTTAGTTCCTATCTGAGTTACTGTAACAATTAAATGAACTAACTGATGTACATATATTTGCTAATTTATTACATTTGTTATATTATTAGTAAAATGTGTAGAGTATATGTACTTTTATATGTTTTAAAGAAATAACTGTGGTTAAAGAACCAGAAAGTGACTAAATTGGTAGCAAAAGTATTTTTCACTATAATTGTATTTTTACTATGTTATATTTAACTACTTTGCCATCACACTTTACCTTGCCTAAAATTCCTTTCTATAGTCAAGTAAAACCCTTCAAAAATAATAAGTTCCATTTATCCTCAATTTCCAGCATTTTGCCATTCATAATGTTTCATTGAAATGCTAAGGAACATTCAATAGACTAGTACAAACTTTTACTCTCACGAATTCCTTCATCCTTTGTCATATTCCAGAAAAAAATGTGTAACTCAACAGGAAAGTGATCTAAAGATCCTATGTTAAAGAATAAAGAAAGAATAAACAAAAACTAAAGGCTGTGGGTAACTCTAGAATCTACCACTAAAGGAAGATGCTTTTAATCTTTGATCACAAGAAAAACTTGTCTTCTACAGTGCTAAATTTGAAGAAGAAAGCATGATGATATATTTATTACTATAATCATTTTATGATTATGTGGGGAACCAACCTTGTAGAAGATGGAAAGTGAATTGTCTCTGGAGCTGGACTTTCTGGGTTTGATTACTAGGCTGCTGTGTGACTTTAGCAGATTATACAGCTTCTCTGAACTTCAGTATTTTTTTGTATACAATAAAGGATAATAATGGTAGCTACATTGCAGTGAAAAAGAATGAGATGAGTAAATATATGTAGTTTAGTAAAAGTGCCCACTCGTAGTAAATACTAGTTACTGTTAACATTATTATTAGAATAAAGCCAATTCTATGGAAAACAGTGGAGCAACAGAAGGAACCTGAGTTCTAAATGACAATATCAAACCACTGATTCAACTAAATTGAAGACTACACACCATCTGCACTCCCTGTCATGTGATATAATAAATTACTTTATTCTTCAAGTTAATTGGAATGAAGCGTTTTGCAAATCACAGCTGACAGGTATTTGTGCGTATACAGATATATTTCCTTTTTTAATTTAAATGAGAATGTTTCAAATATATGCTTCACATCTTGTCTTATCTTTTTAAAAGAGTAATGTATCTTTAATTTTTTTTTTTTGATCAGTGCAGCTATATTTACCGCATTCTCTTTAACTGTCACATATCATTCCATTGTATGGTAATACCAAAATGTACATGTATTAGTTTTCTATTGTTGTATAAAAAAAAATCTCAGAAATTCAGCAGCTTAAAACAACGCACATTTATTGTCTTAAATTTTGCATAGGTCAGAATTCCACATACGGATTAGTTAATTCTTTCCCACAAGCCCTAAAAAAAAAAGCTGAAATCAAGTTACTGAATAGGGTACTCATTTCAGAGGCAAAAGTACTCTGGTCTTGTACCTATATCCAAGAGTTAATCTTTGTTTTCCTTTTACTGACCCTGTGTTTACTGTTATGTTTAATTATGCTTAATACAATATTTAAAAGGCGATTTATACAGCATTCATTTTAAAACTCTTTTTCTGAAGTATCGCCCCTTTAAAGCAATTCAATAGTTCCTATTTTTTAAAAAAGGACATATTTTGTTTACAGACTGTTAGAAACACAGAGATTGGCTTTGTATAAAAACTCAGGAAATCATTGAGCCAGGATAACAGAACTGTTGGAGCCGAAAACTGCAGCAGTAAATTTAGACTTTAGAATGCACAAAATCATTCTCTAGAATTGAAAAGAGGAAAGAATTGACATTGACACTTTATAACATTTGGGAGTGATTCTTTGTATTTGTGTAAGACTTTTTTTTAATCATGTTCTTAACACACTTTCAATTTATGAACTCCTTAGATCTTTATAGCTTTTAATTTTATATGTAAAATTCATATGTATTAGTGAAACTCTTAATGAAAAGCAAAGCTTTAAAACAATTTTTCATACTCAGATTTAGATTACATTTTTCTCCTTACTAGTTTTAACTTACCAGTTTTATCTACCTTTTTTTAGTGATATATTTTACTTTATAGTCATATTTATTTTTACCAGGGAGTGAAATTTTCTCAAATCATGACTATTAGATTTCCTTTGCAATTCTTCTTTCATAAGCTGTCCAAGATTGGAGATAACAAGTTCCACACACATTTGCTTCTTTTCACAATATCAAATTGATTGATGCTATTTCAATCACAAAAACCACCAGCTACGTGCAGTTCCCAAGGAGGCGTGCCTCCTTAGTACTTCCCGTTTACCTGGTAGTCAGACCTTGGGTACACAGGCTCAAGCCACTCCACAAGTCAGTCAACATTGCCAATCACTATTATGTATGCCAGTCATACGTAATAGTATACTTAATCAATATATAAAGGCATAGATAAAACATTGCATAAATAAATAAAGTAGTATTTAACATCAAGAGAAAAGAAATAGGGAAAGGGGTTAATAAACTAGTCCAGAGAGAGCAACATAGACAAAAATAATCTGGTGATCTGGGCCCAGTGGTCTATTGGACAAATCCCTAAGTGGGCAGAGTGTTTGATTGTAGATGCTGGGTGCTTACTGGAGTTGATATTAAGATGATGTCAGTTAAGATGGCCATTTAGAACTCCTTAAGTCTTTCTCTTTTTATAGCCAGATTCCTCTGGCAAAACCTGACAGTGGAGGAACATGTTTATTTATGTCTTTACTTGGTTGGATGCAGTTTTTATTTTTTTTTAATTTCTTCATTAAGCAAAATATATTTTCCCTGTTGCAGAGTGTCCTATGAAATGCAAGATGGAGACTTTTTCTAAGATGGAGTTACTTATGTCAAGGGTCCTCTATATATCTCCTCTTTAGGACCATAAAATGCAGCTACATTTAGGACATAAAAATGTAGCTAAACAATGTTTTCTAAATGACCATGCCTAAATAGAAAATAATAATTAAAGTGCACATAGATGCAGACTAACAATTTCATGTTTAATGAAAGAAGACTATTCTAAAATAAGATAAATAAATAACTGTCATAAACTACACATTATTGTCTACAATATGTCCAAAGTACCTATTATCTCCACCATTTAAAAGCACTGTTCTCAATTTTGTAGTCACTGAAAACTGGAAATAAAAAGAATCAAAATATGTGAAGATAAGGAGGGAGAAGCACCACAATGACTATAATATGTAGCTACTATAAATCCAGAAAATGTAGAAATTCAATTAAAATAACTCAAAACAGGAAGTTTTCTTAACTCACTTCCACTTAACCAATGACCCACATTACTGACTACCCTCCATTTTCACTGTAGATTATACTGACTGAAGCATAAGTTGTTTTTAGTAAAATCTATGCTAAAGTTTTGGAAAATCTTATGGGAATAAGTCTTTGATATATGATTTTGAATTAGGGGAAGTGGTAATGATCGTAAATAATTGAGGAAGGTTTCTAAAAATGTACATAAATTCTATGCATTGATTGCAGGGATGTGCATAATGGTTTACCTAAAATGAGATTTATCACAGCATTCTTTATTTTAATTATTCAAGCAATGGAATATTTTTAAAATAGAGAAAACTAGAAAACATACAAGAGAAACCTTTGTATCTCTCAAATAAAAAATAGATATCAATAATTTCCATATTTGCTTCAAATAATAAAAAATAACAAACGAGGTTGAAAATTACCCTCTCTTATCTAATTTTCTTTCTCTTTACAAAGGGCAACTAGTCAACCAAATTCAGTATTTAATTCCCATGCAAGCTTTACTTTATTTTCATCACACATGTATATATCCAGAAACATTATATAATACTGACACACAGGCTTAAAATGTAACAGAAAATGGCATTAAACTATAACTCACCTCTCCAACTGGCTTGTAATCTAAACTCTAGATTATATTTCTGAGTCTTTTTACTTTTATGATGGAGTCTTGCTCTGTCACCAGGCTGGATTGCAGTGGTGCGTTCTTGGCTCACTGCAACCTCCGCCCTCCTGGCTCAAGTGATTCTCCTGCCTCAGCCTCCCGAGTGGCTGGGACGGACTACAGGCATGCGCCACCACGCCCAGCTAACTTTTGTATTTTTTAGTAGTAGAGACGGGGTTTCACCATGTTGGCCAGGATAGTCTCGATCTCTTGACCTCATGATCCACTCACCTTAGCCTCCCAAAGTCCTGGGATTACAGGTATGAGCCACCGTGCCTGGCCACATTTCTGAGTCTTAACTATGTGACTTAACTAGTTGTAAATAATGTGCAGAAGTGCATTATATTCATATACCAAAATGTATCAGTTTTCCTGTTGATGATCATTTAAGTTGCTTCCAATTTTTCTGTATTATGAAAAATGCTGTTATGAATATAGTTGAGGTTCCCTCTGCCTGAAAAGCATTTTCCTTTACACAATGGTCAAAGTACTCATCACTGAGGAAGCGGAGCAAGGTGGTGAAACAGAAAGCTCCACTGGTCGTCCCTGCTCAAGGCCATCATGTTAGCAGCTATCTATGCAGCTAAAACACCTTTAAAGGAACCAAAAATTAAGAGAGTACTTATAGTCCGTGGTATTAACTTCATATTGCTATAGTAGGCACTGAATAGATAGAAAAGACAGTAAACAGTTCTGAGTCATTGATGCCACCACCCAACCTCCTCCACCACGGCAGCAGCATGGTGCAGAGAGCATCTTTGGATGCTGGAGGAGGGAGAACACAGCAATTCTGAAGCGTTGAACTCAGTGCCAAATCGAGACCAAACTCAATTGATGCTTATCCATGAAGGGACCATTTGAACCAGCCCTAGCCAGAGAGAAATTACTAATCCCAGTAGTCTGATCTTATGTGCCCGCAAACCTTGCTACCAAAGGTCAAAGTGCTCTTGGTCTCTAAGCAATCTTGACAGGCAGTCTAGGCCATTACGACGGCAACATGTAGGTGAGTACTACGGTTGAACTACGCCCAGAGACAGTGGACTGGAGGGCATGTGACCTACTGAAACACCGGCTGAGGCAGACAAGGGAGTGCTGGCATGACCTCCCTGCTAACCCCAGGCTGCATAGCTCATGGCTCCAAAAGAGATTCCTTCTTCTGCTTGAAGAGAGGACAAGGAAGAATACAGAGGACTTTGTATTGCATCTTGGTTACCAGCTCAACCACAACAGGATAAGCACGTGTCACTCATGAGTCCTCCGTTTTCGGCCATAGCTCTGGGACACTTACAGACATATCCTGACCCAGAAGGAAACCCACTCCCTTGAAGAAAAGAACCTCATCCTGCCAACATTCATCAACCGCTAACTGAAGAGCCCTTGGGCCCTGAAAAACGAACAGCAACACCCAGGCAGTACATTGAGGGTCTTGATGAGCTTCTGAGACTTGCTGGCTTTAGGTGAGACTGACACATTACCAGCTGTGGTGGCAAAACTCCCTCTGCTTGAGGAAAGCAGAGTAAAAAGCAAAGGGGACTTTGTCCACAAAGGTGTGGAACACCAAGTGGGCTCTTGGGGTTCCTGATCCTAGGATTTGACTCTTGGATGGCATGTGTGGACCTTCCAAGGGCAAGACGGGAGCCCACTGCCTTGAAGGGTGAGTCCAAGGCCAGGCAGCATTCACCACAAGCTGATTTAAGAGAGCTTGGGCCTTAAGGGAACATCAGAGGTAGTCTGGCAGCACTTCCTACGACCATGGGTTGCTGTGGCTATGAGGTGAGTTTCCTCTGCCTTTGGAAAACAGAAGGAAAAGTGAAATAAGCTGCGTCTTGTGGTTTGAGCATCAGCTCAACACCAGGTAGACTTGTAAGATTTTTAACTCAAGTCCCTGACACTTGGATGACACTTCTGGCCCCACCTGGGACCAAGTTAACTTATTGCCTTGAAGGGGAAGACATAGGCCTGGCTGACATTGCCACCTGCTGATTGTAGGACCCCAGGACTTTTACTGAACATGGGCAGTAGCCAGGGAGTGGTTAAAGCAGGCCTTAGGCAAGACTCAGAACTGTGCTGGCTTCAGATCTGATCCAGCACAGTCCTAGTGTTGGTGGCCACAAGAGTGCTTCTGTAACTCCACTCCCAGGTTTATGTGGCTCATAACACCCCCCAACCCGCCCCCACACACACAGAGAGAGAGAGAGAGAGAAAGAGAGACAGAGAGACTCTCTCTGTTTGGGAGAAAGTAAGTAAAGAGTCTCTGCCTGATAATGCAGATAATTATTCTGGATCTTGCCCCAAGAATATCAAGGTGATAGTTCTGTGAGTTTAAAAGAACCACAGCATTACTGGGCTTAGGGTTTTCCCTAAAGCAGAAGCAGCTTAGATCACAACATCCAAATCTTTTCAAAATATCTGGAAAGCCTTCACAAGAAGGATGGTTACAAATAAGCCCAGGTAGTGAAGACTGCAATAAATACTTAACTCTTCAATGCCCAGACACCAAAGAACAACTGCTAGCATCAACACTAACCAGGAAACGATGGCCATGTTAAGTGAACTACATAAGGCACCAAGGAGCAATTCTGGAGAAATAGAGGTTTTCTTTCAGACAGAAAATTCAAAATGGCTATGTTGAGGAAATTCAGATGAATTCAAGATAACACAGATAAGAAATTCAGAATTATATCAGATAACTTTAACAAAAGAGATTAAAATATTTAAAAGGAATTCAACAAAAATTATGGAGCTGGAAATTGGCATACTGAAGAATCCATGAGGGTCAATTGCTAGCAGAATTGATCAGGCAGAAGGAAGAAACAGTGAGCTTGATTACTGGCCACATAAAAAAACACAGTCAAAGGAGACAGAAAAAAAAAGAATAAAAACCAGTAAAGCGAGATGAAAAAAGTTGTTGATAGGAGACAACACTAAATTGCAGCTCTCACTTGGATGGACAGAGCAGTGTGGAGAGACTTTCATTGTGAACTTTTGCTATAAAAAGTACTGCAGGAATTAACCAGGAAAGCCTAGAGAATCCAGACCCTTTGAAGTAAGCAGATTGTTCCTGCAGGACAGGGGAGACAGCCCAAATATTCTAAGTGCCCAAATTGTGAAAGTGGGAACGGGGGATTGTCCACTCTTGAACACACATTCTCACTGGGGAACTTGAAGTTCCAGATCACGGGAGAAGAATTTGACCTTACCGGGAGCTGAGACAATTTAGAGAATTGAGTGAAATACTGGGGTAGCAGAAGCAGTGGAGACCCACAGGGCTCTCTGGATCCTCAGGGAAGCCAATTCCGACTTGTCTCTCAGGAGTTTTTGGGGAGGGCTACCAGAGGAACTGGGAAAATACTACAAGGAGAAGGAAACCTCCAAATAACTTGGTAACAATTCCAACCAAGGATGAAGATTCCGGACCAGAACTTGGAGAAGAGTGTGAATCTGGTTTGCAGACTCAGCAGAGCGAGACTCCATCTCAAATAAAATAATAAAATAAAATAAAATAAAATTCAGCATGATCAAGTGGATTTCATTCCAGGGATGCAGGGATGGCTCAACATATGCAAGTTAATAAATGTGATACACCATATTAACAGAATTAAAAACAAAAATCATGTAATCATCTCAATAAATGAAGAAAAGTCCTTTGAAAGAATCCAGCATCACTTTATAACTAAATTTCTCAGCAAAATTGGCATACAAGGGACATACTTCTATGTATTAAAAGCCAATGGCTAAGCATGGTGGCTCATAGTTGCAATCCCAGGACTTTGGGAGGTCAAGGTGGGTAGATCACAAAGTAAAGAGATTGAAACCATCCTGGCCAATGTGGTGAAACCCTGTTTCTACTAAAAATACACACACACACACACACACACACACACACAAATTAGCTGGGCATGGTAGCACGCACCTGTAGTCCCAGCTACTCAGGAGGCTGAGACAGAAGAACTGCTTGAACCCAGGAGATGGAAGTTGTAGTGAGCCGAGATCATGCCACTGCACTACAGTCTGTCAACAGAGTGAGACTCTGTTTCAAAAATAAATACATAGAAAATAAATAAAAATAAAAGCCTTCTATGACAAAACCACAGCCAACTTAATACTGAATGGGGAAATATTAAAAGCATTCTCCCTGAGAACTACAACAAGGCAAGGATGTCCAATTTCATCAAATTTATTCAGCATTGTACTGGAAGTTCTAACCAAATCAATCAGACAAGAGAAATAAATAAAGGGTATTCAGATGGGCAAAGAGAAATCCAACTCTTGCTGTTTGCTAATGATATGATTGTATACCTATAAATCCCTAAAGACTCCTCCAAAACGTGCTTAGAACTAATAAATGAATTCAGCAAAATTTCAGGATACAAAAGTAATATACACAAATCAGTAGCTCCTCTATACACCAACAATGACCAAGCTGAGAATCAAATCAAGAACTCAATCCCTTTTACAATAGCTCCAAAAAGCAAAAGCACTTAAAAATATACTTAACTAAGGAGGTAAAAGACCTCAACGAAGAAAATTTCAAAATACTGCTGAAATAAATCATAGATGACACAAAATTTAAAAACACATCCTGTTCTCATAGATGAGTAGAATCAATATTGTGAAATGGCCTTACTGCCAAAAGCAATCTACAAATTCAATGCAATTTCCATCAAAATACCACCATTATTCTTCATAGAACTAGAAAAGAATCCTAATATTTATAT
This sequence comes from Aotus nancymaae, assembly GCF_030222135.1. Taxonomy (NCBI): domain Eukaryota; kingdom Metazoa; phylum Chordata; class Mammalia; order Primates; family Aotidae; genus Aotus; species Aotus nancymaae. The sequence goes on along the minus strand of NW_026988415.1, from coordinate 55,472,641 downwards.
GGAACCAAAAAAGAGCCCACATAGGGAAAGCAAGACTAAGCAAAGAGAACAATCTGGAAGCATCACATTACCTGACTTCAAACTATACTATAAAGCTATAGTCACCAAAACAGCATGATACTGGTATAAAATTAGCCACAACAACCAATGGAACAGAATAGACAATCCTGAAATAAACTGAGATAATTACAGCCAACTGATCTTCGACAAAACACACAAAAACATAAGGTTGGGAAAAGGAAATCCTATTCAACAAATGGTGCTTAGATATTTGGCAAGCCACATGTAGGAGAATGAAACTGGATCCTCATCTCTCACCTTACACAAAAATCAACTCAAGATGGATCAGGGACTTAAATCTAAGACCTAATACTCTAAAAATTCTAGAAGATAACATCAGAGAAACCATTTTAGACATTGGCTTAGGCAAAGACTTCATGACCAGGAACTCAAAAGCAAATGCAACAAAAACAAAGATAACTATTTGGGACTTTACTAAACTAAAGAGCTTCGGCACAGCAAAAGAAAGTGCCAGCAGAGTAAACAGCCCACAGAATGAGAGAAAATCTTCACAACCTATACATCCGACAAAGGGCTATTATCCAGAATCTACAAGGAAATCAAACAAATTAGCAAGAAAAAAATCTAGCAGTTCCTTCAAAAAGTGGGTTAAAGATACACATAGGGAATTCCCAAAAGAAAAATACTACACGGCCAAGAAACATGTGAAAAGATGCTCAACATCACTAATGTTCAGAAACAAGCAAATCAAAACCTCAGTGCAATACCACCTTATACCTGTAAGAATGGCCTTTATGAAAAAAATGAAGAAAAAAATAGATGTTGGTGTGGATGCAGGAAAAGAGGAGCTCTTCTAAACTGCTGGTGGGAATGTAAACTAGTACAACCACTATGTAAAACAGTGTGAAGATTTCTTAAAAAACTAAAGGTAGAACTACCATTTGATCCAGCAATCCCACAACCAGGTATCTACCTGGAGAAAAAGAAGTCATTATATAAATAAGATACTTGCACATATGTCTATATAGCAGCACAATTCACAGTTGCAAAAATATGAAAACAGCCCTATTGCCCACCAATCAATGAATGGATAAAGAATTCTTGGCATGTATGTATGATGGATAAATACTCAGCCATAAAAATGAATGGATTAATGGCATTCACAACAACCTGCATGGAACTGGAGATTATTATTCTACGTGAAGTAACTCAGCAATGGAAAACTAAATATTGTATGTTCTCATAAGTGGAAGCTAAGCTATGAGGATGAGAAAGCATAAGAATGATAAAATGGACTTTAGAGACTGACTTAGGGGAAAGGGTGGGAGGAGGGTGAGGCATAATATACTACAAATTGGGTTCAGTGTATACTGCTGAGGTGATAGGTACACCAAAATCTCACAAATCACCGCCAAACAACTTACTCATGTAGCCAAACACCACCTGTTTCCTAAAAAACCTACAAAAATATAAAAAGTAAAACAAAAAAACTAAAAAAAAAAAAAAAGTCTTATGTAATACATTGAGTTCAGAAAAAAAAAAGATGTGATAAAGAATAAATGACTAAGCCAGAAAGAAAGAAAGAAAGAAAGAAAAAGAAAGGAAGGAAGGGAGGGAGGGAGAGATGCATAGAAAGATTATTGAAAGGGATAATGACAGGGAACTTTCCAAACTTACAGAAATATATCAATATCCATGTAAGAGAAAGTTATAGGTCTGGCAGGAGACATTCATTGAAAAACTCAAAGGCCAGGAGAGAGTGGAATAGCATGCTTAATGTGCTAAAGGGGAAACAAGTATTTTACCTTAAAGTGTTATATCTGGTGAAAATATCCATCAAACATGATGGAGAACTAATGACTTTCCCAGACCAACAAAAGCTGAGAGACCATCAATACTCAAACCATGTTTCAAGAGATGCTAAAAGGAGTAGTTTAATCAGAAAAAAAAAAGTGACATTAATGAGCAATAAATTATCACCTGAAGGCACAAAACTTAATGGTAAAAGTAACTACATAGAAAAACACAAAATATTATAAAACTGTAACTGTGGTGCATAAACTGTTCTAGAAAGATTAAATGATAAACCAATCAAAAATAATAATTACAACAACTTTTCAAAAACATAGTCAGTACACTAATATAAAAATAAAAACAACAGAAAGTTAAAAAGTCGAGTGACAAAGTTAAGGTCAGTTTTTATTATTTTTTTCTTTTGTTCGTTTATGCATTTAGTAGTAAGTTGTCATCAGGTTAAAATAACGAGTTGTATTTGCAAGCCTCATGGTACCAAAAAACAAAAAATATACAGTGAATACACACAAAAAAAGCAAGAAACTGAATCATATCATCAGAGAAAATTATCTCCGCTAGAAGAAGAGAGGAATGAAGGCAAAAAGGAAGAGAAGACCACAAAACAACCATAAAATGACAAAACGGCAGGAGTAATAACATTAAACATAAATGGACTAAACAATCCAATCAAAAGAGAGAGATTAGCTTAGTGGATTGAAAAATAAGACCCATTGATCTCTTGTATATAAAAAACACATTTTACCTATAAAGGCACACATAAACTGAAAATAAAGGAATAGAAAAAGACACCCTATGCCAATGGAAACCAAAAAAGATCAGACATTAAACAAAATACATTTCAAAAGAATAACTGTAAAAACAGAGAGAGAAGGTAACTATATAATGAAAAAGACATCAATTTAGCAAGATAACAATTTTAAATATATGCACCCAACACTGCAGCACCAAGATATATATAGGAAATATTATTAGAGCTACAATACAATAATAGCAGGTAACATCAACACCCCACTTTTAGCATTAGCCAAATCCTCCACCCTGAAAACCAATAAATAAACATCAGTATTATCTGCACTATAGAACAAATAGATTTCATAGGTATTTACAGAATAGTTCATCAAAAGCTGAAGAATATACATTATTTTACCCAGCATGCTCAAAAATAGACATATGTCACAAAAAAGTCTTAAAACATTCAAAAATATTGAAATTATATAAAGCATCTTCTCTGACCATAATGGGATAAAACTAGAAATATAACAGGAGAAATTTTGGAAACTATACAAATACATAGAAATTTAAAAATACACTTCTGAATAACCAGTGGGTCAGTGAAGACAGTAAGAAGAAAATTGAAGAACTTCTTGAAACAAATAATAATGCAAACACAACATACCAAAACTTATGGAATATAGCAAAAGCAATACTGAGAAGGAAGTTTATAGTTATAATTGTCTACATCTAAATAGAGAAAAACCTTCAACTAAAAAATTTAATCCCCCATCTTAAAGAACACAAGAAGCAAGAGGAAAGCACACTGAAAATTAGTAGGAGAAAAAGGAATTTATAAAGTTCAGAGCAGAAATAAAATTGGAATAAAAAATTACAAAGATTAATGAAAGAAAAGTTGTGGGATTTTTTTGAGATTTACACAAAATTGACAAACCTTTAGCCAGATGAAGAAGAAAAGATTAAAAAAAAAAATCAGAGATGAAAAAGGAGACAGTAAAAATGTTACTGTAGAAATTCAAAGGATCATTAGTGATTACTATAAGAAACCATATGCCAATAAATTGGAAAATCTAGAATAAATGGACAAATTTCCAGGCACACACATCATACCAAGATTAATCCAAGAAGTCCAATATCTGAACAGACCAATAACAAGTAACTACATTTAAGCTGTGAGAAAAATCTGCCAGTAAGGAAAAGCCCAGGACTTGATGGCTTCGCTGCTAAATTTTACCAAACATTTAAAGAGCTAATACCAGTCCTACTTAAACTATTCAAAAAAATAGAGAGGAAGGGAATATGTTCAAACTCATTCTATGAGGCCATTATTACCTTGATATTAAAAGCAGAAAAAGACACATTTTTAAAAAGAAAATGACAGCCCAATATTCCTGATGTATATTGATGCAAAAATACTCAACAAAATACTAGCAAAGCAAATTCAACAATACATTAGAAAGATCATTCATTATGACTAACTGTGAATTATCCCTGGGATGTAAGGATGGTTCAACATATACAAATCAATAAATGCAATACATATCAACAGAATGACGGATAAAAACTATATGATAATTTCAATTGATGTTGAGAAAGTATTGGCTAAAATTCAAAATCCTTTCATAATAAAAATTCTAAAACACTGGGGATATAAGGAACATAACTCAACATAATAAAAGTCATATATGACAGATCCACAGGTAGTATTATACTTAATAAGGAAAAACTAAAAAACTTGCATTTAAGATCTGAAACAAGACAAAAATGTCCACTGTCACCACTGTTATTTGACATAGTGGTAGAAGTTCTAGCTAGAACAATCGTACAAGAGAAAGATAAAAAGGACATTCAAATTGGAAAGGAGCAAGTCAAATTTCTTTGTTTTCAGATGATATAATATTATATATGGAAAATTCTGAAGATTCTACAAGAAAACTACTAGAAGTAATAAACAAATTCACTAAACTTTCAGGACACAAAATTAATGTACAAAACTCAGTAGCATTTCTATATGTCATCAGTGAACAATGTGAAAAATAAATTTAAAAAGTAATCTCATTTTAAGTAACCACACATAAAATTTAATACCTAGGAATTAACATAACCAAAGAAGTGAAAGATGATAACTAAAATTATAAAACACTGACAAAAGAAATTGAAGAGGTCACCAAAAAAATAGAGAAATTTCTTGTTCACGAGTTGAAAGAATCAATATTGTTAAAATGTCCATGCTCTGTAGATTCAATGCAATCTGTACCAAATTACCAATGCCATTCTTCACAGAAATATAAAAAAGCAATTATAAAATTTATATGGAACCATAAAACACCCAAAATAACCAAAGCTTTTCTAAGCAAAAAAAAAGGAATCACATTACTTGACTTGAAATTATAATACAAAGCTATAATAACCAAAATAGCATAGTACTGCCAAAAATCAAACAAACAGACACACAAAAACAGACATATAGACCAATAGAGCAGAGTAGAGAACCCAGAAACAAATTCACACACCTACCATGAACTCATTTTCAAGAAAGATGACAAGATATACACTGGGGAACGAGACTATCTTAATAAATGGCTCTGAAGAAACCTTATATCCATATGCAGAAGAATAAAACTAGACCTCTATATCTCTTTGATTTATGAAAAATTAAATCAAAATGGATTGAAAACTTAAATCTAAGACCTCAAACAATGAAACTACTTCAGGAGAACATTGAGGATATCTCTAGGACATTGATTTGGGCAAATATTCGTTGAGCAAAACTCCACAAACACAGGCAACCAAAGCAAAAGTGAATGAATGAGATCACATCAAGTGAAAGGGCTTCTGCCCAGCAAAGGATAGTCAATAAAATGAAGAGAAAACCAAGAGAATAGGGGAAACTATTTGCAAATTACACATCTGACAAGGGATGAATAACTAGAATATATAAGAAAGTCGAACAACTTCATATATAAAAAAATGTCTAATAATCTGATCAAAAAGTGGGCAAAAGATTTAAATAGCTGTTTCTAAAAAGAAGACATACAAATGACAAGCAGGCATTTGAAAAGGTTCTCAACATCATTGATCATCAGAGAAATGCAAATCAAATATAAAATGAGATATCACCTCTACCCAAGTAAAATGGCTTATATTCAAAAACAGGTGATAAAAAAGGCTGGAGAGGACAGTGAAAAAGGAATCCCTTGTACACTCTTGGCAGAAACATAAATTAGTACAACCACTATGGAGAACAGTTTAGACGGTTCTCAAAAATCTGTAATTGAGCTAACATATGTTCCAGAAATCTCACTTCCGGATATATATGTAAAAGAAAGGAAATCACTGTATCAAAAAGATATCTGTGCTCCTATGTTTGTTGCAGCACTGTTTACAATAGTGAAGATTTGGAAGCAACCTGTGTCCATCAAGAGATGAATGGATAAAGAAAATGTGGGCCGGGCCTGGTGGCTCACGCCTATAATCCCAGCACTTTGGGAGGCCGAGACAGGTGGATCATGAGGTCAAGAGATCGAGACCATCCTGGTCAACATGGTGAAACCCCGTCTCTACTAAAAATACAAAAATTAGCTGGGCATGGTGGCACATGCCTGTAGTTCCAGCTACTCGGGAGGTTGAGGCAGGAGAATTGCTTGAACCCAGGAGATGGAGGTTGCGGTGAGCCAAGATTGCACCATTGCACTCCAACCTGGGTAACAAGAGCGAAACTCTGTCTCAAAAAAAAAAAGAAAAAAAAAAAAAGAAAAAAAGAAAATGTGGTACATATATACAATGGGGTAGTATTCAGCCATAATAAAGAATGAGAGCCAGTCATTTGCAAAAACGTGGATGGAACTGGAGATTATTAAGTTAGCTGAAATAAGCCTGGCACAGAAAAACATATATTACATGTTCTCACTTATTTCTGGAATTATAAATCAAAACAGTTGAACTCACAGATGTAGAGAGTAGAAGAATGGTTACTAGAGGCTGGGAAGAGTAGTGGGGCCTGTTAGAGGAGGTAGAGATGGTTCATAGTACAAAACAAAACAGAAAGAACGTATGAGTGCTACTATTTGATAGCACAACTGGGTGACTATAGTCAATAATAACTTTACATATTAAAATAACCTAAAAGAGTGTCATTGGATTGATTGCATCTGAATGGATAAATGCTTGAGGGGATGGATATCCAATTCTTTATGATCTGCTTATTTCACATTATATGCCTTTTATATGATATATCAAAATATCTCATCTACCCCATAAATGTATACATGTACTATGTAACCATAAAAATAAACAAATTAAAAAATATATAAAAATAATCACCACTGAATGACTTTTTTTGTCTTAAACCCTTAATTTTTTTATTGCCAGTATTTTTTATATCTGTTATATAAAATTATTCATTTACTTGTTTAATTTTTTTTTTCTTGAGATGGAGTCTTGCTCTGTCACCCAGGCTGGAGTGCAGTGGTCCAATCTCAGCTCACTGCAATCTCCATCTCCTGGGTTCAAGTGATTCTCCTGCCTCAGCCTCCTGAGTAGCTGGGATAACAGGCATCTGCCACCGTGTGTGGCTAAATTTTGTATATTTAGTAGAGACAGGGTTTCACCATGTTGGCCAGGCTGGTCTCGAACCCTTGCCCTCAGATGATACCACCTGCCTTGGACTCCCAAAGTGCTGGGATAGCAGACGTGAGCCACCATGTCCAGCTGTGTTTATATTGAGAGTATGTTGAGGATTTTAAACAGGGTGATTCCAGATAATAAGATTATAGCTAAGTCATGAGCAACAAATATATATTTAGAGCTTTTTATATGCCAAAGACTGGGCTAATCACACACAATGCAGTCTGATGTCTTAAAGAAACAAGTCTTATTATAAAATAAGACTAGCCTTCTATAAAATGTATGAAGATTTGTTTTAGGATTTAAATGATTTCTGAGCACTTTGAGGAAGGTTGGAGACTGAAGAAAAATTTGTCTTTCTTCTAGCCTTTGGCAATAAGTCTTTCTCTAAGGAGAAGTTACTTAAAATACGTTGTGCTGTACACCTCTTTGAAATTTGGGTAAATCTCATGGAACTCTTATCAGAATAATTTTTTTGTGAAAGGAAAATAAACGTGCAGGCCCCAAAATCACTAAGCTAAAGAAAAAAGCCAATCTGGGAACTGCTTAGGGCAAACCGGCCTTCCATTCTGTTCAAAATCACCACCTGCTCATTGAAATAAACGCATATCTGATTAACTTCTTCGGAGAGGCTGATCAGAAACCTCCCAAAAGTGCAACATTTGTCTCTTATCTACCTATGACCTGGAAGTCTCCTCCCCACTTAGAGTTTCCTGCCTTTGTTTCAAGTTGTTGCAACTCTCCAGGCCAAACTAAAAAGTTTGTCTAAAAATGTTCATTTTATATATGTTGATTGATGTCTCGTCTCCCTAAAATTATTCAAAACCAAACTGTGGTCTGACCACCTTGGGCACATGTTGTCAGGACATCCTGAGGCTGTGTCATGGGCAAACAGCATCAACCTTGGCAAAATTAACTTTCTAAATTAACTGAGATTTGTCTCAGATATTCAGGGTTCACATTTTAGTAACCATGAAGGGATTCTCAGTGGAGGTGCCTCTGACCTTTGACATATCTCCTATCAGTGTTTGGTACTAGCATGAGTTAAGTTTATGGCTAAAACCAATAGGACAATTTGCTGAGATCTGGGAGCACCCCCTCCAGAGAATCCCTTATCTCTCCAAATTTGGTCAACATCTAAAGTTTATTTTGCTGTGCAACTCCTTTTTTTGGAGTTTTACTTGCATGCAGCAAGGAAGGCAAGATTTCCTGCTTTCATGATGATCAAAGGCAGATAACTCCTTTATGTAGGTTGAGCTCACTCCCAGCAGGGAAGATGAGTTTAAGTTTTTCCTGCTTCTAGAATGAGAGAGAGCAGTCTTTAGCCTGAGACTGATCCTTAGGTGATTAGCTCAATTGGGTTTTGTCCTAGCTAAAGTTTAACAACAACAACCAGCTCATCTTAATTTCTTTCTACTATTAGAGCACTCAGTGATTATACTGTTGGGTTTTTCTGTTGTTGCTGTTTGTTTCAGTCTTTCTCCCATTGGATTTGACCAACTCTTCCTGGCTTGGTCAAATTCGAGTGAGAATTCCGAATTATGGGTAACAAAGCCTCTCTAATTTGGTTAAAATGTCTCACAGCTGCAAAATAGGGAAAACACCACTAAAAAACCAAACCAAACAAAAAAATGCATGCACTTTGTTTCTGTGTTTTCTTCCTGTCTTAAAGAAACAAATGTTATTTTATTTCCTTTTTTATCAGCCTATACCTCCTTTCCCCTTTGCCATCTGCAGTACCAAAAAATCTAGGGAAGACTTCTAGTGACTTCAACCCCTTTAAATAATTCAGAACAAAAACACCACTCATTCCTTTTGGGTGTTCTGTTTTCTTTGTGGAGTTTCAAGAGTCATTGACAGATTCTTCTTAGGTCGAAAGCTCTGTTTTTCTGTGTTGCATGACCTTACCTCTTTGGCTTCGGGGGTACCAGAGGTAATTTTGTACTGTGAGAGGATTTTATCTTGGTGTAATAACAGATGAGAACTACAAAGTTGGAGTAGCTGAGCACAGTTTACAGGAATTCGTCTCCGCTGATTTTTTTTTTCTTTAAGGAAGTTGTGATTTAAGATCCTAATTCTGATTCAGAGATGCATTCTATAGGGGCTTCTCTTTTTCTCCCAAAATTAGTCTTGACTTGACTTGTCTGCTCCTTTGCATGATAAAGTGCACAGCTCTTTTCATAGGCAAATGACAGACTGGGTTTTCTCAGCTCCAAAAAGGAAGAGCAGTTTGCTCTTTCTAGCTTAAAGGTATCCCTAGGTGACCAGGGTCTTGCGGGAGGGTCTGGAAGTTGACCTGCTGTGGCATGCAGCAGCCCTATGGAAAAATCCCAACAAAAATTAATTTTAAAAAAGGCCTTATCCAGGGAATGCATGTAAGGATTGATCACCTGCTGTTTTGAGCCCTCTCCGAGGTCATAGACCTCTGGAGAGAGAAACAGAGACATATAATAGGGTCAAAATGACTCACTGGTGACCTAATGTGGAGTCCTGCACACAAACAGCACATAGCAATCCACTACACAAAAACCCCAGGCTACAGCTCAGTTCCTTCTTTTAAGAAAACAGAAATAGGAAACCAATAATCTAAGAATGAGGAGAAAACAAAGTGAATGACCCCCTTGTGAGGACTCTGTAGGTTTTATGGCACTTCTACTTGCCAGAGTTTATGTAAAATGGAAGTAATATGTTTTTTATGCACATTCACCTTAAGGAAAAAGAGCCCTAAGGATGACCTGCAAACTATAGAGCTCCCAAGTCATCTTTGTCTCTATTTTCTTTTCTGCCTCTTTTAAGACTGCTATTTTTCTATTAAGATAAAAACCACTGTTGGGATTTAACAGGTTGTGGGTTTTTTGTTTCGTTTTGTTTTTTTCTTTTGTTTGTTTGTTTGCAAGCTGATGAATTTGTGTTTATCTCATGGCTACAGTTCTGTAAACTGTAGCCTCTTTATCTCATGGCTACAGTAAAAGTTACGTATATGTGTGTTATACGTGTGTGTGTATATCTATAAGAGGCATTTATAATTTCTATAATTTTATGTTCAATTGGCAATTAAGTCCATTTTAATTTTCCTCTAGCACACCAAACATTTTCTCTGTGTATCTTATGATGTAAATTTTGCTTTTTGATTTTCACCTTAGTTGTATCCTTTAATATACCAATTTAAGGCTATTTAGCTGAAAACTGCCTAAGGTTTTAAAACAGTTGATCAAAAATGTAAAAGTCTAAGCTAGGGAAAATAGTATTTACGAATATATAAGATGTATTTCTGTAGCTGGGGGAAGGAGTGGGGACATCTGGAAGACACTCCCAATTCCCTAATCTGAGGTCCTTGGCCTCTCTTACCCCAAATAATGGGGAAAGGGGCCCCAGAGGTGCAGTGAGCTTACCATTTGATTAAATATTGTGGACCCAAAGAGTTTTGCAGAAAAAGCAATTTATTAGGCAGAGAGAGAAAGAGAGAGAAAGAGATAAAGTGAGAGAGAGAGGGAGAGAGAGAGAGAGGGTTCTCATGCTGTTGTTGGAGGGGATCTGGAGGGAATATCCATACAGGTAAGGAGCAGCAGAGTTTTAACCCTAGAGTTTTTCCCTCCTCATTTGTGTTCTAGTCCAATGAGAGGAGTTCTTTCAAACTTCCTCTGGAATGATTGATCTTTGACTCTGATGCCAGATTGGCTGCTTGGTCCGCAGCAGAGGCCCCTCCTCCCAGAGCTTTCCTCAGGCTTTTTGGACAAAGAATCCCACCTGGATTGCTCTACCCAGCCCATGAGGGAAACCTAGACAAAGAACTTTATGCTTCCCAAAAGGGGCGTGGATGGAGGCATGGTGCTGAGAAACTCTTGCCTTTGAAACCATGCCCCTCGTGGACCTGGGAAGAGTTTGTTTTTTTTTTCTTAACACTGTCCCTCACATCTATTGGTATGACTAATATGTCTATGTATATATGTGTTTTGTACACAATGTTTTATTACTGAAAATATATAGAGAGTTCTAATTAATTAATTGGCTTAAGAAAATAAAAGCGCTTGAATGAAATACTTTATCAGGAAAAAAGAAAATACTAGTCAAATGCTTCTTTGAGTTTATGTAACAAGTAAAATCTTTAAAAAATAAACTAGATTTAAAATTATTGTTAAAGTAATATTCAAAATGTCTTAAGAATTGCCAGCATACCTTTTTGTTTGCATTTTTTTTTTTTTTTTTTTTTGAGATGGAGTCTTGCTTTGTTGCCAGGCTGGAGTGCAGTGGCACAATTTCAGCTCACTGCAACCTCCACCTCCTGTGTTCAAGTGATTCTCCTGCCTCACTCTCTGGAGTAGCTGTGACTACAGGTGCCCGCCACCATGACCAGCTAATTTTTGTATTTTCAGTAGAGACAGAGTTTAACCATGTTGGCCAGGATGGTCTCAATTTCTTGATCTCGTGTTTCACCCACCTTGGCCTCCCAAAGTGCTGGGATTACAGACGTGAGCCTCTGTGCCCAGCCTTGTTTGCATTTTTTAATCAAGCAATTTTATACTATCTCTGCCAAATACTATAAGGTGTTAAAATTGGGTATATGGGTTAAAATACTACAAATCAGTCCCAAAATGGAATGATTTTTGTTTGTGCAATCTTTAATGAATGATACATTGATATTGGTTTAATGAAAATAACTACATCTTGAATTTAGTAAGATGACTATAACTTCTAATTCCGTGGCTTTAGGTGGTCTAGTCCATAGGCAGTAAGGTTTGTTTTTGGAATGGACTGTTAGCATTTGTGTTTCAAAGCTAACATATATACTGAGTTTCTTCCAAAGTTAGTTCAGCCTATACCCAGGAATGAACAAGGACAGCTTGAAGGTTAGAAGCCAGATGGAGTTAGTTAGGTCAGATAATTTTTCCTGTCTCAGTTATGGTTTTTCAATGGCAGTTCCTTAAGTCCAAATAATGAATACAGAAGTTTTCATTAATAATTTAGATAAACAATTGAAATAAAATTTTAGGTAAATGTAATAGGATAAATACTTGTAAACAAACTCATCATAATTTAGAATCAAAAGCTATGTCAAATTAAATAATAGATATTTCATTATTTGGGTATTTTCCAATATCTATATATTTCTAGAAAAATATTTTTTCTAAAAAAAAGTGTGTCCCTCTATAAAAAGGTAAGCTAGTTTTTTTTTCTTCTTCTAATTTAAAGCTTATTTAAATGTTATAGCTAATACAAGGTAAAAGGATCCAGGAGATAGAAGAGATGTTTAAAAAAGTTATAAAAATAGAGAGATAGAGGGTTTTTTTTTAATTTTGATAAGAAGTCTTAAGGAGAAATAATTTTATATGAAAAATAAACGTGTATGGTAAATTTAGTCCTAGAATAAAATTACTGGTTGTTTAAGAAAGAGAGACGTTCAGGACAAACCAGAAAGTCCCAGTATGCATGAACAGTCTGTGTAACTCACAAGAGGATTTATAGAAAAAATAAAGTATTTCATATAATCAAATTGCCTGTGATTAAAGGGAAATTATAATGGTCTTTCTAGTGATTGGGTTTGATGTGAAAAAACACTTATACACAAAATAATTGGTTAGAACAATAAAATTTTCTTAAGTGATTTATTTACTCTTAATAAATTATGAGAAATTTTAATGTTTTTAATCCAAAGTTCAACTTTCATTCCACGTTGCCATTTTCAGTTTTCTCTCCCCTTTTAAAGGGTGAGAAATAGTAACACTCTCCAAATCGTTTTTCAGCTTGCATAAGATTTTTTTCCTCAAGTTTTGTTTCTTGTGGCCTGATGCTAACAATGTTTTCTTAAAGCTATAAAGAAAATATTTTTTCCAACATAATATTCTGTGCAGTGCAGAAAGTCTTTCCTTTTGCCTTTTGGTAACTGGCCTAACAGATTTTACAGTTTATTAAAACAAGTCCTATGTCATTATTTTTAAGTTTTGGTTTGCTTACGAAAAACAACTGAAATTAAAATTTTTTTTAAATAAAAATGATGGTTATTACATTCCTTTATCTTTCTGTACGGGCTTTTAAAGTCCCTGTGACAATGAGTTGCAATGCTTTGACTCCTGGGTCTAAAAAAGTCATCAAGTCCTGTTGAATCTTAAACACTGACAGCAATTGAAGCCTCATCATCAGGCCTGGTAGAAGATGTTGATCAAAATAAACTTTATTCCTGATACACAAAGCCAGAAATTAAAGCTATGCAACTCCTCAAGTCCCAAGGACTATCATGGAAGGAGGTAGGTATGTGAGATTGTAAGGGCTTATTTTGAGAGATAAAATAAGTTTAGTTTCTCTATAAATCAATCATGAATGTCAAAGGCACACTGATGCAAGACCAGCATATGGCCCCTATGTCAGATTAAGAAGATTTCCCTAAAGCATTAACCAACTCTTTAATAAAGATTATAAAAACCTTATGGAAGTTATATCTTAAAGTCAAGGTTAAAATTTTATAGATAGTTTATAAATTTTGAAAAACAAGTTTAATTGGATTTATGCTTTTTTCCTGAGGGCTTATTGTTTGGAAAATTAAGTCTCCTCTCTCAAAGAATGAAGGTTTTGCCTTTTAAAAAAATCCCCTTGAGTTATCACTTGTCAAATGATTATCTTATTTTAAAATGATCTGTGATATCAAGTGTTTTAAACCTTTGATATTTGACAAACTTTCCAAAAGTACAGACTATGTATTTTTGAGCTAATTAATCCTTTAAGCTATTAGTTTCCCTGAAGTCCAAAAACGACATATTTTGCCTTATTTGGTATAAAAATTATACAGGAAATATTGTCAAATATGAAATAGTGTTTGGTTTCCTTTGGGATGTATTTGTATAAATACATTATTGGTGTGTGTTCCAAAATTATGGAAAACTCCTATAATTCTCATACGACATAGCACTATCAGTAATAATTATAATTGTTGTGCTAAATTATTGTGTGCCACAGATATAACAAATATCCTTATCAATAATGTCTTTCACTATAGCTACCCTAAAACTTTTTGCCATTCATGGACAACTGTTGTCTTATTTTGGTCCTCTTTAAAGGGTGGTTTTATAATCAGCTGTAACACTATAACAGGTGCTCTTGAATGCAGGTTTCTGATAATTTTGGAGATTGCGAGATCAGAATAGAAAAGAAACTTCCAGGACTCATGGAGAACTGAAATGTTCATGAATATCAAGCAGAATGAGATTAACTACATGGATTGAACTAATAGAAGACTGAAGTAATGTTTTTGACTTTTTACTTGAAACGTTGCTGATCCTTGGTTTTGGTTTTTTCAGAGTCAAAGTAACTTTTATTTGGAGCTATTGATAGATTTTAACCATTTGGTATACGCTTATGAACCAAAGTTAGAACATATTTCTTTTTCTCTGCCTGACTTCTGCAAAACTTGGAAACTATTTGTGAGATGTCTTAACTTATGGCAATACAGTTATTTGCATAAGTGCAATAAAAATCTGCTTTTATTTATAACAGCCACAATTGGAAAAACTAGTTATTTTACCAAGGCTTTGACTGAAATGGTGCATTCTTCTTTAAGGAATTGAACCTGACTTATGGAAAAAATAAAAGCCCCTTGGGAAAATCGGCGCCATACCTTTGTTTACACAGTTCCTGTGCAGGTATAATGACCTGTGGTAAGTAAAGAATGTCACTTTCTGACAGGCCCCGGATCCCCCAGTTTATCTTAGAACCTCAAGAGTAGTGGAATTCACCCAAGTCATAGGTATTTGGCAGTACAAATCCATGGCTGGGCTTGGATTTAAAAAAAATCTTATTTGAGATTTTTCTGAATAACAAAGTTCTTTGTTTTTTTTTTTTTTTTTTTTTTGAGACGGAGTTTCGCTCTTGTTACCCAGGCTGGAATGCAATGGCGCGATCTCGGCTCACCGCAACCTCCGCCTCCTGGGTTCAGGCAATTCTCCTGCCTCAGCCTCCTGAGTAGCTGGGATTACAGGCACGCGCCACCATGCCCAGCTAATTTTTTGTATCTTTAGTAGAGACGGGGTTTCACCATGTTGACCGGTATGGTCTCGATCTCTTGACCTCGTGATCCACCCGCCTCGGCCTCCCAAAGTGCTGGGATTACAGGCGTGAGCCACTGCGCCCGGCAACAAAGTTCTATCAAAGCCAATTTAAAAGCCTATATAAAAATAATGATTATTGCTTCACTGTATGCAAATAATCAAGCCTAGTATAATACAGCAAATCAGTACTACCATGATTTTTCTTTAGTAAAAATGAGAACCTGGAAAGAGAAAAAATATGTTTCAAAAGCTATAGCACACCTAGTTTTAGATTCTAGGCTTGCCTAATATTTTTCAATTTTTATTACTTTCTACAGTTTTGACAAAATTTTAACTGTTCTTGGCTACAAGTCTTCAAAAAAATGTTTTCAATTATTGCCTTCTTCCCAACCCCCTATTACTCCTATTTTGGAATCACTGAAAACTAAGCTATTCTTTCTTAAAGCCCTGTAAACCGAAGCTAGACAACTTAAAATTCAGAAGAAAATAACAGTCATCTATTTACATACATAAACCAGTTTCACACCTTCCTACTGATGTATGGACTTCAGAGTGATGTGGCCTATATTGATTTTCCAGGATTGTTCTTTTTTTTGTGATTGTTTTCCCCCCACCTCCACTTTTTTTTTCCTCTTCATAGGACATGAGACTTCCCAACCTGCTAAAAAAGGAACTTCCCTAATAACTTGAAACCTACCTGTCTAGGAATAACCACACTAGCCATGAGAGATCAGGTGAAATCTGAGTCCAGAGATTCTTTTCTTCTAAAACGCTTTCTTCAAAAGGGTTTTAAAAAGAAAAAGGGGGAAATGTGAAAGGAAACTAAATCTTGAGGCCCCCAAATAACTAAGCTAAAGGGAAAAGTCAAGCCGGAAACAGCTTAGGGCAAACCTGCTTCTCATTCTGTTGAAAGTCACCTCTCTGCTCACGGAGATAAATGCATATCTGATTGCACCTTTGAAAAGGTTAATCAGAAACTAAAAAAAAATGCAACAACTTTTTTCTTATCTACCTGTGAGCTGGAAGCCCCCTCTCTGATCGAGATTCCCGTCTTTGCTTAGAGTTGTCCCAGCTTTCTGGATCAAATCAATGTTCATCTTACATATGTTGATTGACGCTTCATGTCTCCCTATAACGTACAAAACCAAACTGTGCTCTGACTGCCTTTGGCAAATGTTGTCAGGACCTCCTGAGACTGTGTCATGGGTACACATCTTCAACCTTGGCAAAATAAACTTTCTAAATTAACTGAGACCTGTCGCAGATATTTGAGGTTTACACTTTAAAATAGCTAAAATAAAATACACAGATTTATAAAGAAACCAAATTATGTGGGACTATAGTTACGGAAATATTTTTAAAAACATATTAGTGATATAATTTTGATATAAGAATATATATTATTTGTGTTATCCCATTAATCAACAAGATATACTAACTAACATCAATTTGGAGTAATGATTAGTATAAATGATATTTCGGGATCTTTCATGCAACAAGAGTAATATGATATAAGAATAGCCATGATTTCTATGGGTAAAAAGACATAGGAAAACTAATTTTGCTGTGATTTGCTTACATCCATAAGAGGAGAATACTAATGTTCAGGTTAGTGAAGAAATACAGTTTTTTACAATCACATTTGCATATTCCTGAATTTCCCCAGATTAAGAACTCCATTTAAGAATTTACACAGTTTGCTCCCAGAAGAATGATTCAACTGTATCTTTTCTGCTGACACCACTACTCTCTCCAAGAGAAAAGTGATCAATCAGTCTCAATGTATTGCTTTAATGGCTTAATCTGTAGAAAAATGAAAAAGGACCTGTGGCATAGCCATCGTGATACAATGTCTCTGACTTTCTATATAGTATCAGTTTGATTTCCTTGAAGATATGAACAATATGCTAGGCAAGAAACTTGGCATTATGGATGCAAGGTAATTAAATTCTCAATCAACCTAACTTCCTTCTTTCCTGGAAACAAATTACACCTGAGGATGCAAACATCAAGGAGTTGTCATAAAATTTTCTATTGAATTTGCAGAATAAATATTCTAATTACAGGCAATTGATATATGAAGAAGTTTTTTGTTTAAGTAAAACAAAGAAATACAATATTTGCATTTTTCTAACATAAACGCTAGTAAAATATATCAAATATTATTAAATATCCAGAGAATGTTTTCAATGAACAGCTGGTAATATTCCACTAAGCTCCCAAATCAGCCATCTTAAATTCTATAACCAGAAAACTTAGTACACAGGAAAACCAGCACATGACACAAGACTTACTATAGCGCCTTTATGACTTACATGTATGTTTATTCAACTTTATAAAATTTTGTTCACATTATCTTTAGGGAAGATGTACATGAATTTTAACTAACTTAGCCTACTTAGTAGAATCCTGGTGGAATACAGCAGAGGGATTACTGGCCTTCGCCATGAATTGGTGATGAGGGATTAATGCCAAGAACACATATGAAGCTCAAACAAGTCTACAGTAAGTCATGTAACAATCTGATCAAAATGGGCAAAGATTTGAATAGAATTTTTCTCAAAAGAAGACATATAAATGGCAAAGAGGCATATTAAAATGAAATGCAAATCAAAAGTACTATGAAATATCATCTCACCTCTGTTAAAATGGATTATATCCAAAAGACAGGCAATAACAAATGCTGGCCAGGATGTGGAGAAAAGGGAACACTTGTATGCTGTTCTTGGGAACGTAAAGTATCACAGCCATTATGGAGAACAGTTTGGAGGCTCCCAAAAAATTAAAAATAGAGCTACCATGTTATTCACCTATCCCACTGCTTTGTACATACCTAAAATAAGAAAATTAATATATCGAAGAGATATCTGCACTGCCTTGTTTGTTGCAACACTGTTAGCCAAAAATTGGAAGCAACTAAAATGTCCATCAACAGATAAATGGATTGAAAAAATGTAGTTCTGACACAAAAATGTGTAGTATTCAACCATAAAGAAAAAAATTTGTCATTTGCAACAATGTAAACAGAACTGGAGGTCATTATGCTAAGTGAAATAAGCCAGGCACAGAAAGACAAACTTTATAAGTTTTCACTTATTTGTACAATCTAAAAATCAAAATAATTGAACTCATAGAGAGTAGAAGGATGGTTACCAGTGGCTGGATAGCATAGTGGGGATTGGAAGTGTGGTTAATGGGTACAAAAAATAGTTAAAGAATAAATAAGACCTATTATTTGATAGCACAATAGAGTGACTATAGACAATAATACAATAATAATATAGTTGTACGTTTTAAAGAAACTAAAAGAGTATAATTTGTATTTGTAACACAGAGGATAAATGCTTGAGGGGATGGATATCCCATTCTCCATAGTGTGATTATTATGCACTGCATGCCTGTATCAAAATACCCCATAAATATATACACCAATAATGCCCGCAAAAATTAAAAATTAAAAAAAGAATATACTGAAACAACTGATAAATGCTCCATCACTTGTATACAGTTGTCTCAACTTTACATGCAGTAGTCCTTGATTTGTTTCACTTGGAGTGATATTTTGGTCATCATTAAACATTTAGTCATTTTCTAAAGTCGTGATTTCAACAACTACTTTAAATATTGGAAAGAAGAGATCCCTGAAGCCATATAAGTCACTACGTTGGTACTCAATCAAGGGTGTCTACTCCTGTGAGCCAATTAAATTCACCATTTCCAGAATATTTCAGATTACCCACGAATAGATTCCCTCGGAGAGTTTTCTTTATTTTTCTTTGTGTTCTTACAATCAGTCACTGTCATGGAGATAACCAGAGCTTTGGTTTGTTTCAAAAAGTTGAAAGAGCTTAACTAATTAATTACACCTGGTAGATGTAAATGCATTAGGCCTGATAGAAGTGACTACTCATATGACATCTAGGCAGAGTTTAGGACTGCTTTAAGTTAACATCAACATTGTCTATGTTGATAAATTGGAAAAAAAATCCATTAGGCCTGCTTGAGTTGTAAAGAAGTACAACAGTGTGGCTGGGCGTGGTGGCTCAAGCCTGTAATTCCAGCACTTTGGGAGGCCGAGGCAGGCGGATCACGAGGTCAAGAGATTGAGACTATCCTGGCCATGGTGAAACCCCGTCTGTACTAAAAATACAAAAATTAGCTGGGCATGGTGGCGTGCGCCTGTAGTCCCAGCTACTCGGGAGGCTGAGGCAGGAGAATTGCTTGAACCTGGGAGGCAGAGGTTGCAGTGAGCCGAGATTGTGCCACTGCACTCCAGCTTGGCACCTGGAGACAGAGTGAGACTCTGTCTCAAAAAAAAAAAAAAAAGAAGAAGAAGAAAAAAGAAGCAGCACAACAGTGTAGGAGATGGAAGTTGTGAGCAAGATGGAGTGAGTTTGCACATGTCATATAAAACTGCCCTTAAAGGCAGTTTAGGAAATAGAAGTGGTTTCCTTGTAGAGGCTTGAATAACATAGGACAGAAAAGTGCTATTCCCTTGGTGTTATTTAATAACATATTAATATTTAATAATTGAGGCTGGTATTTAGTGTCATTCATCAGCTTCAAAAGGAATCTATGAAGGACACCACATAAATCAATATAAGATTTGGAGAAGAATTAAATAAAAGAGAGGTTAAATAAAGGACATGGAGAGATAAAAGGGAGAAGAAAAGGGTCAATGGTGGTATTTTTGTTTTGCTTTCTGCACACATTAAATGAGAAAAAGTGTGTTGAAGGAGCTGTGATAGAATAAGTTTAGGCATGGCATTGTGAAGTCTTTGCAGTAAAGTTATATTTTACACATTATTAAAAGTAGATACACAAAGAGAGAGTATATGTTGGGAATCTAATTTCTAAATAAGTGTATTGTGTTTATTACATATAGGCTGAATTGTGCTGATTTCCTATATAATTAGTTTTAAGAGTTTTATTTGTTATCATTTTGATTCTTATCAGTAAATAACTAAACTGATTGATTGTCAACTCATGTAGAGAAATGAGATTGACACTTGAAAATGTGTCAATCGAAAGGTAACCCACAACATTTGAAAACCATAGCTGGTGGTTCTACTAAGTGGGTCTAAGATACATTTTATTCAGAAATGTGGTCATCCCATAAACCCATAAATGAGAAAGGAAGTTTGGATTGAACAATACAGTTATTTATAAAGAATGTTCCAAAAGTAGGATTGTGTTAAATTGTCAGATATTTCTCATATAGGGACTGTATAGTCAAGGTTCTCCAGAGAAACAGAAACAATAGAATAGAATATATACATAGATACATACATACATACATACATGAGGAGATTTATTGTGAGAATTGGTTCATATGATTATGGAAGCTAGGAATTTCCTACATGCAGTCTTCAAGCTAGAGAATCAGAAAAGTCAATGGTATAATTTAGTCTGAGTCCAAAGGCATGAGAACCAAGGGAGCAGATGATGTAACTCTCAGTCCAAGGCCAAAGGCTTGAGAACCAAGAAGAGGCAGCACTAATATAAGTCCCAGAATCTGAAGGTCCAAGAACAAAAATGTTTCAATGTCCAAGGTCCAAGAACCAAAAAATGTTTCAATGTCCAAGGGCAGCGGAAGAGAGCTATTCCAGCTCAAGGAGAATGAGAGTGAAATCACTCTTCTTCCATCTTTTTATTCTATTTGAGCCTCATTGAATTGGATGATGCCCATTCAAATTGGTAAGGGTGTATTACCTTTATTCAGCCTACTCACTCAAATACCAGTTTCTTCTGGAAACAGCTTCACAAACATACACAAAAATAATGTTTTACTAAGTATTTGCATGTTCATTAACACAGTCAAGTTGATGCACACAATTAACCGTCACAGGAACAAAGATACATTTGCTTGACAATAGGAATGGTGCATATGTGCTGTGAGGTAGTTTAAGAATTAATTAAAACCCAGAATGTCATCTTGAACAATTCTTGTTTAAGGACTACTTTCTGAGAGAATACGGATTGTACAATTTATTATAAGAAATGAGATATTGGCCGGGCGCGGTGGCTCAAGCCTGTAATCCTAGCACTTTGGGAGGCCGAGGCGGGTGGATCACGAGGTCAAGAGATCGAGACCATCCCGGTCAACATGGTGAAACCCCGTCTCTACTAAAAATACAAAAAATTAGCTGGGCATGGTGGCGCGTGCCTGTAATCCCAGCTACTTAGGAGGCTGAGGCAGGAGAATTGCCTGAATCCGGGAGGCGGAGGTTGCGGTGAGCCGAGATCGCGCCATTGCACTCCAGCCTGGGTAACGAGCGAAACTCCGTCTCAAAAAAAAAAAAAAAAAAAAAAAATGAGATATTTATGAATTTGCCTAATATAAGGTCATATAACAAAAATAATGCTATCACAACTGAGCCAATGCTGAAAACCAAAAAAGAAAGAGAATCTGACATAACCAAGCTAGCAATATTTGACTAAAGGAATGTGAGAAAAAGTTATTGAGTGTGTAAAATAAAACAGAAAACAGCATAAGAGAGTTTTAGCAAGACATGCTTTAAGCAGGGATGAAGGGGAAATAAGAGACTAACAATTAATCAATTAATTAGTTAATTAATAAAGCATATGTTATGAGGAAAAAAGAAATGAACCAGAACCTATACCTAAGGAAGAACAAAGAAAAGAAATAAAGTAATTCTTGCAAGGCAAAGGAGATGAGCTGCCATTTCTTTGAAAAAAATATTATTATTATTGTTATTTTTTTTTTACTCTTGATTTCTGCCTTTTTAAAAATGTATTTATTTAACTTTTGGTGCATACTATATCTGGCATTTCTCCCCATGTTATCCCTCCCCTCCCTCCCTTCCATCCCCACCCCCTGCTGTCTCTCCCCTACCCCCTCAACTGCCCCCAGTGTGTGATGCTCCTTTCCCTGAGCCCACATGTTCTCATTGTTCAACACCCACCTACGAGTGAGAATATGTGGTGTTTGGCTTTCTGTTCTTGTGTCAGTTTGCTGAGAATGATGGTTTCCAGATACATACATGTCCCTACAAAGGACACGAACTCATCATTTTTTACGGCTGCATAGTGTTCCATGGTATATATGTACCACATTTTCTTGGCCCAGTCTATCATTGATAGGCATTTGAGTTGGTTGCAGGTCTTTGCTATTGTGTGCAGGGCTGCAGTGAACATACGTGTGCATGTGTCTTTATAGTAGAATGATTTATAATCCTTTGGATATATACCCAGTAATGGGATTGCTGGGTCAAATGGAATTTCTATTTCTAGATCGTTGAGAAGTTGCCACACTGTCTTCCACAGTGGTTGAACTAATTTACACTCCCATCAACAGTTTAAGAGTGTTCCTATTTCTTCACACCCTCTCCAGCATCTGTTGTCTACAGACTTTTTAATGATCGCCATTCTAAAAAAATATTGTTTTTAAGTTCCAAAGAAAGGAACAAGTTAAAAAGAAAAATGCATAAGACATTAAAGAACAAAAAGTAAAACTAACTTCAGCTTTGTCATGAAACTTTGAGAAGGTCATCAAGTAGCAAAATCTTAGAGAAAGAGGAGTGGCATTGAACCAAGTATAAATAGATAAAAGAAAAACAAGATACATAACAAAATTTAATGGATGTTCTTACAGATTTGTTTGCATCAAACATTTAAAGAATATTTATGTAGTCAATAAAATTGATGTTATGCCAAAGACTGCAAAAGCAATTGTTACAAAATTAAAAAATGACAAGTGGGACCTAATTGAAGGTATTTCGAGCTTCTACACAGCAAAAGAAACTATCAACGGTGTAGACAACCTACAGAATAAGAAAAAATATTTGCAAACTGTGTATCCAACAAAGGTCTAATATCCAGAATCTATTAGTAACTTAAACAAATCAACAAGCAAAAATCAAGCAATCCTATTTTTAAAAAACTGGCCAAAAATTTGAACAGACACTTCTGAAAAGAGGACATACATGCAGCCAAAAAGCATTTGAAAAAATGCTCAACATCACTGATTATTATCAAAACCACAATAATTTACAATCTCACACCAGTCAGAATGGCTATTACTACAAAGTAAAAAAAAATAGATGCTGGTGAGATTGTGGAGAAAAGTGAACCCTTATACACTGCTGATGAGAATGCAAATTAGTTCAGCCACTGTGGAAAGAAGCCTGAAGATTTCTCAATGAACTTAACACATAACTACCATTCAATGTAGCAATCCTATTCCTGGATATATACCCAAAGGGATATAAATCATTCTGTCATAAATAACCATGCACATATATGTTCATTGCAGCACTATTCACAATAGCAAAGCCATGGAGTTAACCTAAGTACCCATCAACAGTGGCATGGATAAAAAAAGTGTGGTACATATATACAATGGAATACTATGTAGCTATAAGAAAAAATAAGATTATGTCCTTTGCATCAACTGAAGGGAGTTGGAGGGAATTGTTCTAGTTGAACTAACACAGGACCGCAATACCTAATACTACATATTTTGACTTATAAGTAGGAGCTACATATTGAGTACATATGGACACAAAGAAGGAAACAGACACCAGGGCCTACTTGAGCGTGGAGGATAGAAGAAAGGTGAGGGTCAAAAGACTCCCTATTGGATGCTGTGCTCATTCCCTGAGTAGTAAAATAATCTGTACATTAAACCCTTGCAACATGCAATTTACCCATGTAATATACCTGCACATGTACCCTCTGAACTTAAAAGTTGGAGAGAAAAACAAAATTAAAACATAAATAAAAGTGAGCTTATACGAAAAGAAAACAGAGAGAGAGTAAAAGTGCAGGCAAGTCTGTGTGACCTATAGGATAGTTTTAAAAAATGTAAAATTGATTCTTATTATTCACTGTAATTTTGTTTTGTAAAGTTGCTGTGAACATTTAATTAGTAAATACTGAATCATTTCTCCTAGGGGAAATAACTGGGTTTCTTTGAGCCTTAACAATCAATATATAGCACTGTTTTATGTGTGTTTCTGTTTAAAGACAGCTTATTCAATATATATTGTTGATGTATTAACATTAAGCTCATGGCCAGCAGCGCTATGACTCATGCCTAAATGAAACTTTTTTAACACAGGTATTTTCTCCATTAGGTGAAAATACACATCATAGCCTTCTTGCACTTAGGAACTGTAAATGTCACTTTCTCACTGTGCTTGGGGACTGTTTTAATCAGTGAAATCACTTACAGAAAGCACAAAATTGAAAAAAAAGATGACATTAAATCGACTGTGAAAGTATGCTTGTTTACAGTAGGAAAGCTGAAACAACAAGGTAGCATCTCACTGTTTGACCTCAGCTGAGAATATGTGCATTAAGTGACAAAATTTTTTTCACTGCTCTATGCATGTCCTTCAATAACAGTAAAAATGCTATATTGGGTATTACAAAAAAAGTTTTAGTTATTAGACAAAATGGCAAATATGGAACCTACAAATAATTAAGACTGTATCTCTATGTTTCTATATCTTCATCTCTATATTGCTATTTTTGTGTCATCTCTCTATCATTTTTGAGAGAGAATGGAGAGGAGAAAGAGAGATTGAAAAAATATATTTAAAAAGACTAACATTATTTTTCTTGGAGAAAAGCTTATGAGTAGTTTCCATTTTCTTTTTCTTTCCTACAACTTCTAGCTGTTCTAGATTGAATGTGTATTCCTTTTTCTTTTTGGTAGAAATAGAGTCTTGCTATGCTGTCCAGGGTAGTCTCAAACTCTTGGCCTTGGGCAATCTTCCTGTCTTGCCTCTCAAAGTGCTGGGATTATAGGTATTAGCAACCATTACTGGCCTTGTATTGCTTTTATAACAAGTATTCTGAGAAGGTATTTTATTTTGTAAATAAAAACGTTATTAATTTTATAAGTAATACAATATTAAAAGAAAGCAATTAAGCTATAACTAAATTCAGATGGATAGAAGAATGTGTAATTGAAATTAGAAACAAATAATGCACATCAGATTAGATATAGATAAGCACAGCCGTAGTTTATGAGACTCTAAAGGGGAAACTAAAAAAAAGACGAAATAAAGAAAATAAGAATTTAGATTCATCACATTTGTGAAAAGAATTGGTTGTTAATAGCTGTGTATGCAGTGTTGTCATTTGAAAAACTGAAATGACAAAATGTAAGCTTATTTACAGGATTCGAGAAATGTTTATTACGACACTACCTGGGGAAGAGAATATTGCCATTTATGCTGGTGAACTTTGTGATATAAATTTGTCTTGTTGTTGTTTCTCTTCCTTTCGTAGTGCTAATGTGGTTTTCTGTAACAGTGTAAATGGGTTTAGTCCAGATAAGAAGTTGAAGCAGTAAAGCATGATTTTATTCAGAGACTCTTTAATATTTTATTATTTTTATTTAATATTTTAATATTTAATATTTTATTAGCTACACTAATCAAAACAGCATAAGTAAGTATCAGAGTAAGTGTAGATGCATAAAACAATGGAATGGAGTCTTACAGGTGTCACCATTATGACTTTACCAGAGAGAGAAAAACCCTTGAGATAGTCAAAGTTCTGGTATGCTTGACCTGGTTATAAACCATACTTCAACAGAGCTATAATTTGGATAGGCCATTTAGTTTTTAATTATGAAAAATATTCAATTTATAATAGAGAACTTTTTTATTCATTAAAATTACTATTTTAATTTTATGATGTTTTGATTTATAATTAATAACAAACTGAGTTTATGACTAATTTAGTGGTATTATTGAATATAATTGAGCATTTTCATTATAAGATCATAACTAGTTCTTCTGATTGACATTTGCCATTATAATTACTCAAATAACATTTAGCCATTCCTTCTGTATCCTCTGCTAAGAGCTAAAGTCAATGTTTCTCCAATTTTTATTTAGCACAGATGAAACATGACACATAATCCACATTATTAATGTCAGACTGAATCACTGGAAAATATTACACTTGATTTCCCCCTGAAGAGTACCCAGAAGAGCCATAGTGTTCAAAGTCACACCTATGATTAATGTACTTAACATTTTAATCTATTACATGGGCTGAATACTTGGTATTACCAATGTGACTTCAGGAAATAAAAATAACCTCTTTAAAAGTGAAAATTTCAATTAATTAAACCATGAATTTTGTCTCCAAGAGACCAAAACTCCTACTAAAATACATTTTTTATTGCAGTATATATGTAATCAAGCTCATTCGGTATTTATTAGCTGAGGGATGTCAGCAAATAATTTAACCCTTCTGATGCTCAATTTTCTCAATTGTAAAATTGTGACAATAAGCTTAATTATAGTATGTGATTGTTGAGAATCACGTATTTTGAAAGAATGCGAAACATCTTTAATTAATAATCAATCAAATAAAAACTAGAACACAAATATAAGTCTTTAGGAAATCTTAAATGGGTAAAACATGTAAGAAAAAGTGACCCCAAAGTGCTATGTCATCAAGAGAATCTATTGAGACATGAAAAAATGAGGACTTATTTATCTTTATGCCAACAATAAGGAACTAAATAGTCTTTACTAATGTATTCTATACTAATTAATATTAATATTCTCACTGGTTCTGTCAGATGGTAAAATGTAGCACCTGATTCTCAGCACACTGAGGGCAGAGTTATAGCTCCATGAGACAGAGGAGATCACAAAGGCATTTTTCCCCTATATCATATTGTAAAATCAGTCAAATTAATTTGCCTTTTTGATTGGAGTAACCAGTTATAATATCTTGTTTTAATTAAAGAAACTCTTACAAAACAAAAAAGTATATTTAGATGGCTGCTACAATGTAACTATGCATTGAAGATACTATATATAAAATAACAGGAAAATAGCAAGGGAATAGCAGAGCTGAAATATGTACTACTATTATGTTTAGTAAGTCATGGAACAGAGAAAAATAATTATTTAATTGGATTTGTTATGTTCAATGATATTATTGTCACTAAATATGTTATTATTGTAAGAGGCATACCTCAGAGATAGTCCAGGTTGGTTTCCAGATGACCATAATAAAGTTAATATCACAATAAAATGAGTCACACTTTTTTTGTGTGTTTCCTAGTGCATAAAAATGTTTTGTTTATGCTGTAGTCTATTAAGTCTGCCACAGCATTGTCCAAATAAATGATGTACATACCTTAATTTAAAAACACTTT
This sequence comes from Aotus nancymaae, assembly GCF_030222135.1. NCBI lineage: Eukaryota > Metazoa > Chordata > Mammalia > Primates > Aotidae > Aotus > Aotus nancymaae. Next base: position 55,445,257 of record NW_026988415.1, on the reverse strand, counting down.
ATTGGTAAAATATGCTAATGATAATTTGAGCCTTCAGCAAATCATAATCCTTTTGCTGGTGAAGAGTCTTGCTGTGACGTTGATGGCTGCTGACTAATCAGGGTGGTGGTCATTGAAGATTGAGATGGCTGTGGCAATTTCTTAAAATAAGACAACAATGAAATTTGCAGCATTGATGAACTCTTTCATGGGTGATTTCTCTGTAGTAGGTGATGTCTTTTTATCTGCAATAGTTTCTTTTACAATTGGAGTCAATCTCTCAAATCCTGCCATTGCTTTATCAACTAAGCTTATGTAATATTAAAAACCCTGTGTTGTTATTTCAACTATATTGACAGCATCTTCATAAAGAATAGATTCCCTCTCAAGAAACCACTTTCTTTGCTCATCCATAGGAAGTAACTACTCATCCAGTCAGGTATTTCACAAGATTTCTGTAATTTGTTATAGCTTCAGTCTCCATTATTATAGTTATCTTAATATTTCCACCACATCTGCAGTTACTTTTCTCACTGAAGTCCTGAACACATCAAAGTCAGCCATGATGGATAGAATAAACTTTTTTCAAATTCTTCTCAGTGTTCATATTTCAGCCTTCTCTGATGAATCACAAATGTCCTAGCACCTAGAATGATGAATCCAGAGAAATCACTATCAATGCCAGCTATTGCCTTACAAAATGCACATCTCAAATAATAAAACTTGAATGTCAAACTTATACCTTGATCCATGGGCTGCAGAATGGATGTTGTATTAGTAGGCATGAAAACAAGTTTAATCTACTGTACACTTCCATCAGAGCCCTTGGGTAACCAGATGAATTTCAATGTGCAGTAATATTCTGAAAGGAATCATTTTTTTAGCAGTTTGTACAAACAGTGGGCAGAAATTATTCAAGAAACCATGCTGTACACAGTTGGGTGGCAATCTAGACCTTGTTGTTCCATTTACAGAGCATAGGCAGAGTCGATTTAGCATAATTCTTAAAGGCTCTAGGATTTTCGTAATGGTCAATGAGCTTCAACTTAAGCTCATTAAGCTCACCTCAACCTCAGTGAGGTTGTCAGGGTCTAACAGGCAGACCCCGATCCCATGACAGATGAATAAATTCACTCAGACACAGAATACAGTGAGAGAGCTGGTTAGGGGTGTCTGTGGCTACTCACAGACACTCGAGGAGAGTGCTGTAAAGACTTAGCAGCTGCCGGCCTTGACTTTTTGGACTAGCCAGCCCTTATTCAGCGCACATTAAATGACAAAAGCTTTGAGTCAACACTACTAGATGATAAAGATTAAAGGCTATGTTCTGAGGCCTAAAGAAACAATATTTGTGGGTGACTATTTGTGGAAGATAAATCTGATCACCTCCTCCGGACAAAGCCATCTGGTCTGTGAAAGATTAAAGGTTAGTTTTAGGACCGCATGAGTAAAAAAGCTATTTAAATAAACTTCTTTACATTATTTTGTTATTTGCTTTTCTTTATCAACTAAAGTAAAAGGGGATTAGGCTGCCTTCAGCTGTAATTTTATCTTGAGGTTTTTACAAAATCTTTCAGCCTTCCAAGAAGGTCTGTGACTATTTTCCACAACTTTCTCTAATATTTTTTCCCTTAATATTTTTGCTACCCCCCTGACTGAACTACCACATGAGGTTTCAACAGAAAGTCATCAGCTGCATCAGTCCCTAATAGGAGAGATAGCCTGTTCTTTGAAGTTTTGAAGCCAGTCATTCACTTCTCCTCTCTAGCTATGAAAGACCTAGAAGGCATCTTATTCCAATAGACAATATTTTGTCTCTATTGAAAAATCTGTTTTTGTTTTGTTAGGACCTTTTCTGCATCTTTCTTCCTATCAGTGAAAAAGTTGTTCCCTTTTTTATTATTTATGTGTTCACTGGAATAGCACTTTTAATTTCCTTCAATGACTTCTCCTTTGCATTCTCAACTTGGCTGTTTGGTAAATGAGGCCTAGATCTCAGCCCATCTTGGCTTTGGACATGCCTTCCTCACTAAGCTTAATTATTTCTAGCTTTTTATTTAAAGTGAAGTATTTGTGAATCTTCCTTTTACTTTAATACTTAGAGGCCATTGTAGGATTATTAATTGGCCTAAATAATAATAATATTAATTAATAACAATATTTTTGTGTATCAGGAAACAGGGATGCCTGAGAAAAAGAGAGATGAGGGAAATTTCAGTCAATGAAGCAGTCAGAACATGTATATTTGTCAATTAAGTTTGCCATTTTATATGGGTGTCATTCATGGCACCTCAAAATAATTTAATTAGTAACATGAAAGATCATTAAGCACAGATCACCATAACATATATAGTGATAACGAAAATGTTTGAAATATGAGAATCACCAATATGTGACCCAGAGACAGAAAGTGAGCACATGCTATTGGGAAAATGACACCAATAGACTTGTTGAGTACATGGTTGCCACAAACCTTTTATTTGTAAAAACCACAAGATCTATGAAGAGTAATAAAGCAAAGTGTAATAAGACCAGGTATGCCTGTATATGTATGCTACAGTCACTATATGTTATTGCTACTGTTTTTGCTAATTGTATTGCTGCATGTTGCTAATATTTTTAATATCAGGAAAAACATTGTGTCATTGAATTTTTTCATAGTTTTTTCTATCTTTTAAATATTACAATATATAGCAGAGTATATCATGAGTATGAGCTAGTTATATATATACATACAGACATATATAAGACTGCTTGCTAAATTTTAAAATAATATGAAGTTTGATGCATATTACCTTGAAGGACAATAATTTATTTAATTGGATTATTTCTACACAAGGTTATTTAAATCTCATACACAAATTAATTTAGAAATAAGTAAATTGATCATTCTTAAATAGTCTTTTAATTAATGTAAACTGTGATGTTGGAACACACCCTGAAATTCTCTTAAAAGCAGTATGCTCAAATTTCCAGTTTCTGGTGTTGCATATAAGGATCTCAGAAGCTATCACTCCATCTAAAAATAAAAAGTGGAACAGACTGGAAGATCAGCAATTAAGTATGTATTGAACCATGTACCTTTAATCAACCAAATATAATTAGCATCTATAAGTGTACTTCATCCAATAGCAGCAAAATACACATTCTTCTCACATTTCAGCATATAATATATGCCTTAATGAATTAGAAGTAATAGAAATTATACAAAGTATGTTCTCAGACCACAATAGAATTAAACTAGATATTAATTGCAGAGAGATAACTGGAAAACTCCAAAATATTAGAGATGAAACAAGACAATATTGGTCACAGAATAATTTCAAGATAATTAAAAATATTTTGTGCCAAATGAAAATAGAAATACAACTCATGAGAACTGTGGAATGTACCAAAGTGGTTTTGCATTGGAAAATTTTAGCATTTAATCCATGTGTTAGAAAAGAAGAAAGATCTAAAATGAAATATCTAAGTTTCCAACTTAGGAAACTAGAAAAATATGACAAATTAAATTCAAAGCAAGAAGAAGAAAAGAAAATCAGAAATAGAGCAGAAATATAATTAAAAACCTAAAATCAACAGAGAAAATTAATAAATCTAAAAGGTGGTTTTTGAAAAAGTTAACATAATTGATAAGTCTTGACCCAGTCTAACTAAAATAAAGGACACAAATTATTACCATCAGAACCAAAAGAGGGAATATCACTGCAATCCTAGATATTAAAAGTATAATAACTCTGTATCTACATATAACCTACAAGAAAGAGATAAATTCCTTGAAAGATGATGTGCCTAAACTCATACAAGAAAAAATAGAAAATCTGAAACAAACAACTCAATTTAAAAGTGTGTTTTTTATCTGTTAAAATGTTGAATTAATAATTACTGACTTAACAAAACAGAAAGCAGCAGGCCCGGATGAGTTCACTGGTGAATTTTACTGGACATCTAAGGAAGAAATTGTAACAATTCTCTAGAGTTGATTTCAGAAAAAGGAAGAGAGTTAATACTTCTTAACTGAGTCTATCAGGACAGCATTTTCATAATACCAAAACCAGACAAAGAGATAACAAGAAACAAAAACTGCAGACCAGTATCTTTTACAAATCAAATCCAATAATGTACATAAAGAATTATATGACATAAGCAAGTATGATTTATTCCAGGCATGTGAAGTTGGTTCAACATTTTAAAATCAATTAATAAAATATATTACATCCACAAGATAATTTTTAAGTTAAAAAATATTGAAAATTGTTTAAAAATTTAGTACAGATGCAGAAAAAATGTTTGGCAAAACTGAAAAGACTATTTTTGCTTCATAAATGCTAAAAATTCTCAGTAAAGAAAAAAGAGTGGGGAACATCCCACAAACTGATAAAGAATATATACAGAAAAATCTCTATAGCTAGCACTGTACTTAATGGTGAGAAACTCAAAACTTTTTCAGTAAGATCAGAAACAAGGAAAGGATGTCCTCTCTCACCACTCCTTGTTAGCATTATACTAGAAGTACTAGTGAATGTAATGACAATAAAATAAAATAAGATATTTATAAATGTAGAAGGAATTCCTTGTTCACAGATTACATGAACATCTATGTAGAACACCTGAAAGGTTTAACAGAAAAGAAACAATTATAGTAAACAATATAACTAATAAACAACTATAGTAGTGTTACCAGATCTAAGGTTAATATACAAAAATAAATCAGTTTTGTATATACCAGTAATGAACAAGTAGAATTTACAATGAAACACACAGTGTCATTTATATTAGTATACAAAAAACTAAAATACTTAGGAAAAATCTAATAAAATATGGACAAAATTTATATAATGAAAACTACAAAATTCTTTTGAATTGAATTAAAGAAGAACTAAATAAAAAGAGAGGTAGTCTGTGATATTGTTTGGCTCTGTATCACCACATAAATCTCAACTAAAATTGTAATCCCCAGGAATTAAGGGAGGGATATGGGCTCAGGTGATTTGATCATAGGGGTGGTTTTCACCATGCTGTTCTTATGATAGTGAGTTCTCATGAAATCTGATGGTTTTGTGTGTTTGATAGTTCCTCCTAAGTGCTCTCTCTCTCTCTTGCCTGCCACCATGTAAGATGTGATTGTTTCCTTTTCTACCATGATTATAAGTTTTGGGAGACCTCCCAAGCTATGTGGAACTATGAGTAAATTAAACCTCCTTTCATTCTAAATTATCATCTTGTCTAGTTCTTTACAGTAATGTGAGAGTGAACTATTACTGTCTGAAACCATGGATAGAAAGACTCCATATTGTCAACATGTCAGTTCTTCTTAATTTGATCTGGAAATTAAATGCAATACCAATAAAATCTCATCAGGTTGTTTTGTGGATATTGACAAAATTATTGCAAAGTTCATATGAAGAGGAAAAAGATCTAGAATAGCCAACACAATATTGAAGAAAAATAACAACTTTGGAGGACTGATACTACCTGACTTACAGATATACTATAAAGCTATCACAAAAAGAAAATATGGTATTGACAATATAATAGACAAATAGAAATACAGAAAAGAATAGAAAGCCCAGAAGTATACCTACATTATATTTAGTCAACCCAACTTTGGTAAAGTGGCCAAGACAACACAATAGGGCAAAAATAGTCTTTTCAATAAATAATGCTGAATTACCTGGACACCCTCATGCAAAAGAAAAAAAATATAATCTAGACATTGACCTGACACCTTTAACAAAATTACCTTAAGATGGATTATAGAACTAAATATAAAAGGCAAAACTATTAGAATTTTAGAAGACAACACAGGAGAAAACTTACTTGACCTTGGGTATGCTGATAGCTTATTAGATACAACTCAAGAGGCATGATTGAGGAAATAAATAATTAAAGGGAAGATTTTTTTCAAATCAAAAAACTTCTCCTTTGCAAGCCATTGTTAAGGGAATCAGAAGACAAGCCTCAGACCGAGAGAAAATATTTGCAAAAGACACATCTGATAAAGAAATATTATCTAATATATATAAAGAACCCATGAAATTCAACAATAAAGAAACAACCCAATTATAAAAATAAAACAAAGACCTGAACACACACAGCAACAAATAAAATATACAGATAGTCAATAATCATATGAAAGATGCTCCACTGATATGTCATAAATGGTGTACAAATCATAACAATAGCGTAATATTGCATATATATTAGAATGGCCATTATTTGGAACACTAACACTAGGAATGTAGAGCAACAGGAACTCTCATTGCTGATGGAGATATAAAATGATATATAGTCACTTTAGAGAAGAATTTTCTCTTTTGTTTTTTGTTATTTTGTTTTACAAAACTAAACACACTCTTACTATATAATCTAGCAGTTGAACTCCTTGGTATTTACCCAAAGGAAATAAAATCTTATGATCACATAATAACATGCACACAGGCATATAGAGCAGCTTTATTTATAATTTCCAAAATTTGGAAACAATGAAGGTGCCACTCAGTAGGTAAATTAATATGTAAACTGTGATATATCCAGATAAGAAAACATTACTAAGCACTAAAAAAAAAACAAAAACAAAAACAAAAAACTCAAGACATGAAAAACATAAAGTCACCATAATTGTATATTACAAAGTACTAAAGCCAATCTGAAAGGCTTCATACTGTATAATTCTCACTATCATATTCAAGAAAAGGTAAGGAGACAGTAAAAATATTAGTGGTTTACAGTAATTTAGGGGAGGGAGAAATGAATAGGTAAACCACCAAAGAGTTTCAGAGCAGTGAACCTATTCTATGCGATACTATAATCATGATTACATCAATTTAAAAACATCATAATTCTTAAATCTATAAAATGTATTATCAAGTGTGAGCCCTACTGTAAACTATTGATTTGGAGTGCCTATAATGTGCCAATGTAGGTTCATCAATTGTAGCAAATGTATCAATTTAGTGAGGAATGTTGGTAGCCACAGAAGCTATACATGCCTAGAGTTGGATAAAAACTTTGTACCTTTTAATTTTGCTGTGAAACTAAAACTTCTATTGCAAAGAAATACAAGAAGCAGAAGTAAAGCAACTGGCATGAGCAAGAACAACAAAACTACAACCAAGAACCCTCACAGAGTCCACTTTACTCAACAAAATACTGGTTAACTGAATTCAATGGCATATCAAAAGGATAATTCACCATGATCAAGTGGGTTTTATATGAGGAATGCAGGGATGGTTTAACATATGTAAGTTAATAAATGTGATATACCATGTAAACAGAATTAAAAACAAAAATTACATGATGATCTTAATTGATTAAGAAAAAGCATTTGAAAAAAATCCAGTATCTATGTATGATAAAATCCTCAGCAAAACTGGCATACAAGGGATTTACCTTAAGGTAATTAAAGCCATCTATGACAAATCCACAGCCAACGCTATACTGAACAAGGAAAAGTTGAAAGCATTCCCCCTGAGAACTGGAACAAGGCAGGGATGCCCACTTTCTCCACATTTATTCAACATAGAACTGGAAGCCCTAGCCAGAGCAATCAGACAGGAGAAAAAAATAAAGGACATTGAAATTGGTAAAGAGGAAGTCAAACTGTTGCTATTTACTTATGATATGATTGTATACCTATAAAATGCTAAAAACATATCTAAAAAGCTACTAGAACTAATAAATAAATTCAGTAAAGTTTCCAGATACAAAATCAATGTACATGAATAAGTAGCATTGCTGTACATTAACAGCAACCAAGAGGAGAATCAAATCAAGAATTCAACCCCTTTTACAATAGCTGCAAAAAATAAAAATAAAATACTGAGGAAAGTACCTAATCAAGGAACTGTAAGACCTCTACAAGAAAAATGACAAAACACTGCTTAAACAAATCATAGATGACAAAAACAAATGAAAACACATCTCATGTTCATAGATGGGTAAGATCAACATTGTGAAAATGACCATACTGCCAAAACCAATCTACAAATTCAATGCAATTCCCATCAAAATATTTACTATTATTCTTCACAGAGCTAGAGAAACAATCCTAAAATTCATACTGAACCAAAAAAGAGCCCACATAGCCAAAGCAAGACTAAGCAAAGAGAACAAATCTGGAGGCATCACATTATCTGATTTCAAATTATACTGTAAGGATATAGTCACCAAAACAGGATCGTATGGTACAAAAACAGAATAAAGAACCCAGAAATAAGCCCAAATACAGCCAACTTATCTTCAACAAAGCAAATAAAAACATGAAGTGGGGAAACGACCTCCTATTCAACAATGTGCTGTGATAATTGGCAAGCCATAAGTAGAAGAAAGAAACTGGATCCTCATCTCTCGCTTCATAAAAAAATTAACCCAAGATGGATCAAGGACTTAAAATCTAAGATCTGAAACTGTAGAAATTCTAAAAGATAACAGTGGAAAAAATACTTCTACACTTTGGTTAAGGCAAAGACTTCATGACCAAGGACCCAAAAGCAAATGCAACAAAACGAAGATAAATAGATAGGACTTAATTAAACTATAAAGTCTCTGCACAGCAAAAGAAATAATCAGCAGTGTAAACAGACAATTTACAGATTTGGAGAAAATTTTCACAAACTATGCATTTGACAAAGGATTTATCCAGAATCTAAAAGGAACTGAAACAAATTAGCAAAACAAAAACACAAAAAATTCCATCAAAAAGTGGAATAGGGATATACATAAACATTTCTCAAGAGAAGATACACAAATTCCCAACAAACATATAAAAAAATAAACATCACTAATTGTCAGGGAAATGCAAATGAAAACCACAATGCAATACAATCTTACTCCTGTAAGAATGGACATAATAAAAAAATAATAGACATTGGTTTGGATGTGGTGAAAAAAGAACACTTTTACATGGTTGGTGGGAATGTAAACTAGTACAATCACTATGGGAAACAGTATGGAGATTTCTTAAAGAACTTAAAGTAGATCTACCATTTAATCCAGCAATCCCACTACTAGGTGTCACTCAGAGGTAAAGAAGTTATTATACAAAAAAGATACTTGCACACACATGTTTACAGCAACACAATTTACAATTCTAAAAATATGGAACCAGCTCTAATATATATATACACACACACACATATACACACACGTATATATATACACACACGTATATATACACACATAGATATATATACCATGAAATATTACTCACCCATGAAAAAGGAAAAAATAATGGCATTCACAGCAACCTAAATGTAATTGGAGACCATTGTTCCAAATAAAGTAACTCAGGAATGGAAAACTAAACATTGTATGTTCTCACTCATAAGAGGGAGTTAAGCTATGAAGATGCAAAGGTATAAGAATGATATAATGGACTTTTGGGACTCAGGAAAGGGTGGGATGTGGGTGAGGAATAAAATAACCCTGTACACATTGGGTTACTGCTGGGGTGATGTGTGCCCCGAAATTTCAGAAATCACCAATAAAGAAATTGTCCATGTAACCAAATACCACCATTTTCCTTAAAACCTATTGAAATTAAAAATAAAAATTAAAATCAAAGAAAGCAATTTCTGTAGTTTACAAAATTAAGACTAATTCTTTCTCTGTTGGACTTTGCTGTTCCATAAAATGTTTTCAGGGAATCATAGAAATTGGCATCTACTGAGAACACCTACCTAATCCATTTTCTACTTTTTGGCAATAGTACACCAGTTTAAAGATTCTTTAATTCTGTCTTCTTTCTGTTTAGGGACAGATAATTACCCTACATTGATTATTGAAAAATAAATATTGAAAATATCATGGCAGATCTTGTGTCATTACATTGTCAAATTTCTCTTGCCTTTTCTCACTAGAGGTCCAGATTGGAGCAATAGCTGCTTGGCCCTCCTTGCTTGGAATCCTGCAAAAAAAAAAAAAAAAAAAAAGCCTTCTTTTCTATAACAGCAAAAACCTCAATGAGGATGTGCAGTTTTAGAGCACTGGGAAAATGTGTTAGTGGCAGTGAATCAGTATGATTCTGCTGCAACCTCAATTCTTTCCTCCTCAGAAGAAAAAATTCAACTGCAGGGCATAAGGCAGAAGAAGAGACTGAGGCAAGTTTTAGAGCAGGAATGAAAATTTATGAAAACACTTTAGAGAAGGAATGAAAGGAAGTAAGTACACTTGGAAGAGGACCAAGTGGCCAACCTGTAAAACAAGTACATTCAGGGTCTCACATCCTTTCTCTCCTGATTCTTTCCTTGTGGTGAGCTGTTGAGAAGCACAGCGACTTGCCAGTACTTGAAGTTGATCATGCACAGTGTGTTTACTGAAGTTGAGTACACTTGGAAGAGGACCAAGTGGCCAACCTGTAAAACAAGTACATTCAAGGTCTCACATCCTTTCTCTCCTGATTCTTTCCTTGTGGTGAGCTGTTGAGAAGCACAGCGGCTTGCCAGTACTTGAAGTTGATCATGCACAGTGTGTTTACTGAAGTTGAGTACACTTGGAAGAGGACCAAGCGGCCAACCTGTAAAACAAGTACATTCAGGGTCTCACATCCTTTCTCTCCTGATTCTTTCCTTGTGGTGAGCTGTTGAGAAGCACAGCGGCTTGCCAGTACTTGAAGTTGATCATGCACAGTGTGTTTACTGAAGTTGTATGCATGCTCACTTGAGGTGTTCTTCCCTTACCAGACAAATATTCCTAGAAGGTCATTTACCAGTTAAACCCTGTCATTTTTCCTCTAAATGTATATGGCTGAGCTCACTCATCCAACTCCTGAGATCTTATCAGAAAGCTGATGATCACTAGTTTCAGATTTTTTCTATCTCTAAGAAGACTGCCTTTCCCTGGTGCTGGCTGTGACCAAGTGTTATTTTGGAGAGATAGTTGACCATCACCTGACCATCACCTGATGGCCTCCTGATATTGTTGGTCAGGTGGAGCCCTCTCCTGCTCTGCTCGTGCCGGATTATCTTACTATTGTAACATTTTCCCACTTAGGATCCTAAGACCCCAATTATTTGGAGAAAATGGACAAAGGTCAGTCTTCTGTAACTCTTTGCTGCTGACAAGAGGCAGTGCATCATTCTGTGGGTCTTGGCCTCTTGCTAGCTGTCAGGACAGGAAGGTGTCTCCATGGGTTGATGAATGTGGTATCCAGCCAGGGTCTAGGGAGATTGGGGTAGGATTTTGCCTCTGTCATATCTCACTGTTGGGCAGTCTAGAGGTCCCCTGTAGAAGAGTGACTCTTTTAATATTGAGAAGGTGACATCTTTCACTGAGGATTATCCGGAGCTTGATGGCCTATCCCTTTTATTTCTTCTGAGCTGCAGCAAGAAATCACTAGTTGGCTCACAGGAATAAGCAGGGTTAGTATAAATTGCAGTCAAAACTCAAAATGAACTGATGAGAGTAGAATCTAATAATAAATCTACCATAGTTCTTGAAACATAATTTTTATCTCTCCAGTTCTCATTTTTATTGAAGACAAATCATGAGAATACTGATTTGTTTGCAAAATAAAGTTTAGTCTTATTTATTTGGCATAATTATTTCCATAAAGCACAGCAAGTTTATTTGCTATATGGGCTCATTTTTAAATTGGCTTTGATGGATCTTCATTCCATAATGAATCTCATGTAAGAGTTTTCTTAAAGCCGTAAGTGCAGCCATGAATTGGTGCCATGAAATATCTGTATGATTTGATAAATTTTTCTCCTCTTGAGGTCCCAAAATAACTTGAAGCTCCTGGGCCTGTTAGAAAGTGACATTCTTTACTTATCACAGGTCAGGAACCCTGTACAGGAACTGTGTAGACAAGGTATGAGGATAGTTTTCCCAAGGGGTTTTATTGGCTCTATAAGTAAAGTTTGATTCCTTATGGGAAAGCATGCCATTCTATTCATAGCCTTGGTAAAATAACCAGATCCTCCAACTGTGTTCTATTGCAAAAGAAACCAGATTCTTATTGCATTTATGCAAATAGCTATATTGCCATTAGTTAAGAATACTCACAAATAGCTTTCAATTTTTGAAGAAATCCAGTAAAGAGAAATACTCTCCAAAAATGATTTATAGGAGTATATTCTACTGAATTGTAAAAAAAATGTAGATAGTTCAAAAGAAAAGTTTTCCCGGCCTTGAAAAACAAAATACCAGCATCATTTTAAGCAAAATGTCATGAAATAATTAACTTAGTCTTCTATTAGGTCAGGCCACGCCTACTGTTAACTCTTGTTGTACTTAATATTCATGAACATTTTAGCTTTCTGTGAGAGTGCTAAAAGTTTTTCCCTGATTCTAATGTCACAATTTCCAAAGTCATCATAATGCTACATTCAAGAACACCTGTTAGAGTTTTATAGCTGGTTATAAAATCACCTTCTAAAGAGGACCAAAAGAAGACAACAATTTCACTGGATGACAAGCTATTGTAGGGCAGCCTCTATTAAAGCCACAATTGACTAGGAATTTTGGTTACTTATTTGGCATATTATAACAGTTTTACCTAACAATTATAACAATTAATAACATACACTAATTAATATCAGAATTATAGAAGTTTCACATAATTTTGGAACAAATGCTCATAACACATTTATATAAATACAGCCCCAAAAAGCCAAATATAATGTTTGCATTAGTGTACTGTTGATGTCATACTTAGCTCTTAAAACGTTACAGACAGATCTATTCAATTTTAAGCAGTCTGACTCTAAGGTAAGATTCTCATAAACCTTTTATAATACCATACAATTTTATTTGTTATAGAGCAGAACAATGCTCTAAGAAAACCGTGTTGTGGTTTTATTCCAATGTTTAATTTACAGAAAAACTGAAGTGCAGTCAATTTGGAGTTTGCAATGGCTTCACCTTTAGCCAATAATTTCACACACAATTTTTTTTACAATATTAATTTTTTGCAAACCTTCCATGACTTGTTTAAATTTTCAAATTTTTTCCATCTAATGAAAAATGAGCCTTTAATTCTTTAATCTAGGCAAAAAAAATACACATTACCTTGCCTTGTTATAATCTTTTAGAAAAATACACATTTCACTTTTCTTACACACCTTACATGTAAAACTGTTTCTTCAGTAGTTTCAACTAAATGTTACAAATGTTAACTCTTAGCAGCTTTTATTTTTGGTGAAAAACCTGGTAAGTAAGTGATTTAATTATGTACTAGATGTGGAGCCTAGGAAACGAAATGGAAGTGTGAGTAAGGTCTGACCTTTACAGCATAACCAGGAGTGCATGGCTAACTTTACATATCCCCAGGCCTTACATAATTCTAATGGCTCCAAAGCAGGTAACTTGAACAATTTTCAAAAGTTAAAGAATAAGTCTGTGACCTTACAGCATTTAGCAAACCTAGTATCTGACCTGCATCATTTAGATAACATGTCTAAACTTTTGAATATATTTTTATTTTACCATTAATATTTAAAACTGTCTTTATTTCCCAAAGGTTACTTAAGTCACATGGATGAAAAGGCATTACAGTTTTTATTTTTCTGGCAAAATATTTGATTTAAGAACTTATTATTTTTAGGCCAATTAATCAGAGCTCTTTCATATATAAACATCACACGCTCAACATATATAAATACACAGAAAGACAGAAAATCCAGTACTTGTAAGGTTTTTCATTTACCAGTTTTTGAGCAATTGGATTGCTGGCGTCAGGGTGGAGCACTTTGAGAAACAAGGCCAGGAAAGCATGCAGTTTCTAGGGTCTAAAAAGCAGTCATAGCTGGATGCAAAACAGATTCCCGAAATTTAAGGGTCACATTTTTATACCAGACCCTAGATCCCAAAAAAGAGAGAGTCAGCCCATTTCCCATCGGATTCTTATCTCAGTGAGGGGTGGAAACATTTCCATACTTTCTTGGTAGCCAAGAGCATGCTCCTCTGATTCACATGTGTAAAGAGCTGAGTACCCCATCATGACTGCCATTAAGCCATCCCTAAAAATGTATTTCTTACCTAGTTATTACACACCAAATCTCTCTCATAATTCAAAATAATTTCTGATACCCCCAAAAGTTAAAAGAAAACACATCAGATAGCTCCATTCAAAGTGGAACAGAGCTTTAGATTTTGAGGGGAATTTTATCTGCTTTTAATTCCTGGAGCTTCATGAGGGAAAAAATAAGTTTTTCCCAAAATAAGGTCTGTGTTGCTTCCTCTGTTTTTTCCCAAGGATAAATTGTCCTAGAAATTATCTTAGATTCTCTCATGCGTCCAACAAGAGTGACAAAAAGGCAAAATGGAGAAAAAGTATTCAGTCAACTGACAGGAAAAAAAAATTTTCAGAAAAACATGATTCAAGAAGAGAGAGAGAGAAAACAACAACAACAACAACCCATAAAGACCTTTTAAATATATACGCAGCAGGAGGCTGAGGTAGGAGAATTGCTTGAACCCAGGAGGCAGAGGTTGCGGTGAGCCGAGATCGCACCATTGCACTCCAGCCTGGGTAACAAGAGCGAAACTCCGTCTCAAAAAAAAAAAAGTATGCACAGCTTGGACTTAGATATCTGCTTTTATTTAAGCTGACTTTTAACCACAGTGCTCCTTATAAAAATCTTTTTAAATCTCTTATTACCCTACTTTAGTTAGGCCAAACAGAAAATATTTCTGGCTTTTAAACTTTACCAAAATAAACCTCATAGGTGAAAGCAATAGGCCTTAACTAAAGTTATGACTTAACCATGAGTGTACAAGGTATTTTCAAAGAGGTCTTTAACAGTTTTTACAATACCTAGAATCTTTGAAGTTAGCTCAGAGGAAAGAAAATTCAAGAAGGGAACTCACAAGTTGTTCCTGGAGGAGCAGAGAATCAACAAATGGCAAATGTCACACAAATGTCAACCAGAAAGTATTCTTCCGTAAGCCAGGAATTGAACCCTGAACTCATGCCACCATTGGGAAAAGGCAAAGCCTTACCAAGCTACAGCATTTGGCAGTTTTTATTGCTCTTTTCAGAAGGAGCCTAGAGCAGTCAGTTTGGAGCTTGCAATGATTTTTGGCTTGCTCAAGATAATTCTTAGAGCTAACTATGGCATGTATTCCAAAATTTCTGCCATTTGGGTGCTGAAGATGAAGAAAAAGTACTGCCACCTCATACAAAATAAAGCTCCTAAGGATGTAAAACAAGACAAGAGAAAACCTTCATCCAGTTTTTTACTTTTTTTTTTGGTTTTGTTATCAGAGAACTGCAGTAAAGTTTGTAACTGACCAGCTTGCCAGGCTGGCTTGAACAGTGGGCTTACAGGCATCCTAGGATCACATTGTATCCTAAGGTACCCCTCTTTATGAAAGAACCAAACAGAAAGAAAAGTTCATAGCAGAAAGCAAACCAGATTTGTTGCAATTTGAGATTAGCCTCATGAATGTTTTTTCTCACTAACAAAAACTTTGCAGAAAAGACAGTGCTTTTTACCATTCCTACAACTCATTTGCACAGAGAGAGAGTGGCCAGAAATCCGACTGGCAAAAATTTCTTACCCTTTTGTCTGGCATGCCAGGTTTTTGGGTTTTCTTTCTCTGCATGGCCCTCATGACCCTCTTTGCTGAATCATAACTGTGGGAGCCAAACTGCAACAGAAAGGAAAATTCTTTTTCCATTTTATGAAGGCACAGGCCAAAAGCCTCTTAATATTGTAAGTTGCCACCGAAGTGGCTGCAGAGGGTAACCAAAATAACATTTTCCATTTCAGCAGGAACAAAATATGCATTACAAAACAGACATTAGCCACTTTGCTTAGCACCCAATATCAAACTGGCAAGGCTCAAACTTACCCAGTTGGGCCCTGTTATCTTTAATCCATTGGAAGTGTGGTGGAATGGTTTCAACCAGGAATTTCAACATGTGGTCTCTGGGCAACATGGTCACCCTGCACAACAGAAGAGTTAAAAAAAAAGAAAGAAGAAAAAGAGAGAAAAGCATTGCCTGTCATGGGGTGGGAAAAGTGAGGAGCTCAGGGAAGCCAGAGAAAAGACCCAGCCATTGCAGTGACACTGAATCAAAAGTTTAGGTGGTCGCAGTCCCATCAGGTCTCAAGTTTCCCCTTTTGGGGAGAACCAGGAAGAAATAAACACCAAAGCTAGCAGAAGAGAAGAAATAACCACGATTAGAGGAGAACTGAAAGAGATAGAGACACATAATACCCTTTATAAAAAATCAATGAATCGGCTAGGCCTGGCAGCTCACGCCTGTAATCCCAGCACTTTGGGAGGCCAAGGCAGATGGATCTTGAGGTCAAGAGATCGAGACCATCCTGGCCAACATGGTGAAACCCCATCTCTACTAATAATACAAAAATTAGCTGGGCATGGTGGTGCACACCTGTAGCCCAGCTACTCGGGAGACTGAGGCAGGAGAATCGGTTGAATCTGAGAGGTGGAAATTGCAGTAAGCCAAGATTGCACCACTGTACTCTAGCCTGGCTGCAGAGCAAGCCTCCATCTCAAAAAAAAAAAAAAAAAAAAATCAATGAATCCAGGAACTGGTTTCCAGAAAAAATTAATAAAATAGATAGACTGCTAGATAGACTAATAAGAAAAGAAAGAATAATCAAATAGGCACAATAAAGAATGATAAAGGGGATATCACCCCGACCCCACAGAAATACAAACAACCATCAGAAAGTACTATAAACACCTCTATGCAAATAAATTAGAAAATCTAAAAAATAAATTCCTGAACACATACACCATCCCAAGCTTGAACTAGGAAGAAGTTGAATTCCTGAGTAGATCAATAACAATTTCTGAAATGGAGGCAGTAATAAATAGCCTACCAACCGAAAAAAGCCTAGGACTAGATGAATTTACAGCCAAATTCTATCAGAGAAGCTGCTATCATTTCTTCCAAAAATATTCCAAACAATTGAAAAGAAGGGACTTCTCCCTGACTCATTTTATGAGACCATCCTGATAACAAAACCTGGCAGAGATACAACAAAAAAATGAAACATTAGGCCAATATCCCTGATGAATATCAACACAAAAATTTTGAATACTGGCAAACTGAATCCAGCAGCACATCAAAAAGCTTATCCACCAGGATCAAGTCAGCTTCATCCATGGGATGCAAGGCTGGTTCAACATATGCAGATCAATAAACATAATTCATCACATAAACAGAACTAAAGACAAAAACCACATGATTATCTAAACAGATGCAGAAAAGGTCCCCAATAAGATTCAACATCCCTTTATGTTAAAAACTCTCAATAAACTAGATATCGATGGAACATACCTAAAAATAATAGGAGCCAATTATGAGAAACCCACAGCCAATATCATACTGAATGGACAAAAGCTGGAAGCATTCCCCTTGAAAACCGGCACAAGACAAGGATTCCCTCTCTCACCACTCCTATTCAACATAGTATTAGAAATTCTGTCCAGGGCAATCAGAGAAGAGAAAGAAATAAAGGGCATTCAAATAAAAAGAGAGGAATTCAAACTGTCTCTGTTTGCAGATGACATGATCTTATATCTACAAAACCCCTTTGCTTTAGCCCAGAAGTTTCTTAAGCTAATAAGCAGGTTCAGCAGTCTCAGGATACAAATGAATAGAAAAACATTCCATGCTCATGGATAGGAAGAATCAATATCATAAAAATGGCCATACTGCTCGAAGCAATTTGTAGATCCAATGCTATTCTCATTAAATTACCATTGACATTCTTCACAGAATTAGAAAAAGCTCCTTTAAAATTCATATGGAAGCAAAACAGAGCCTGTGTAGCTACAACAATCCTAAGCAAAAAGAACAAAGCTGGAGGTATCATGCTACCCAACTTCAAACTATACTACAAGACTACAGTAGCCAAAAGAGCATGGTACTGGTACAAAAACAGACACATAGACCAATAGGACAGAATAGAGAATAGAACTAAGACCACATCTATAACCATCTGATCTTTCAAAAACATGACAAAAACAAGCAATAGGAAAAAGATTCCCTATTTAATTAATAGTGCTGGGAAAATTGGCTAGTCATATGCAGAAAATTGAAACGGGACCCATTCTTTACACCTAATACAAAAATTAACTCAATATGGATTAAAGACTTAAATGTAAAACCCAAAGCTATAAAAACCCTAGAACACAACCTAGGTGATACCATTCAGGACATACACATAGGCAAAGATTTCATGATGAAAACATCAAAAGCAACTGCAACAAAGGCAAAAATTGACAAATGGGATCTAACTAAACTAAAGATCTTCTGCACAGCAAAAGAACTGTCATCAGAGTGAACAGAGAACCTACAGAAGGGGAGAGAAAATGTTTGCAATCTATCCATCTGACAAAGGTCTAATATCCAGAAGCTAAAGGGAACTTAAACAAATTTACAGGAAAGCCAGTAAACAAACTTTTTTAAAAAGTGGGCAAAGCATTTGGGAGGCCAAGGTGGGTGGATCACTTGAGGTCAGGAGTTCAAGACCAACCTGGCCAACATGGTGAAACACTGTCTCTACTATTAAAAAAAAAAAAAGCTAATTAGCTGGGTGTGGTGGTGGGTGCCTTTAGTCCCAGCTACTCAGGAGGCTGAGGCTGAAAAATTGCTTGAACTTGAGAAACAGAAGTTGCAGTGAGCTGAGATTGCACTACTACACTCCAGCCTGGGTGGCAGAGCAAGAGTTTGTCTCAAAAAAAAAGAAGTGGGGAAAGGACATGAACAAACACTTCTTAAAAGAAGACATTTATGTGACCATCAAACATACGAAAAATAGCTCAATATCACTGGTCATTAGATACATGCAATTCAAAACTACATTTGAGATACCATCTCATGCCAGTCAGAATGGTGGTTATTACAAGTCAAGAAATAACAGATGCTGGTGAGGCTGTGGATAAATAAGAATGCTCTGATATTGTTGGTGGGAATATAAATTAGTTCAATCATTGTGGAAGATAGTGTGGCGATTCCTCAAAGACCTAGCACCAGAAATACCATTGGAACCAGGAATCCCATTACTGGGTATATAGCTAAAGTAATATAAGTTATTCTATTGTAAAGATATATGCACATGTATGTTCATTGCAGCACTATTTGCAATAGCAAAGACATGGAGTCAACCCAAATGCTCATCAATGATAGATTGAATAAAGAAACTGTAGTATATATACACCACAGAATACTATGCAGCCATAAAACGGAAATAGATCATGTCTTTTGCAGGGGCATGGATGGAACTAGAAGCCATTATCCTCAGCAAACTCACACAGGAACAGAAAGCCAAACACCACATATTTTCACTTATAGGTGGGAGATAAACAATGAGAACACATGAACACAGGAAGGGGAGCAACACACACTGGGTCCTGTTGGGTCAAGGGGTTTAGGAGAGGGACAGCATTAGGATAAATAGCTAATGCACACAGGGCTTAATACCTAGATGATGGGTTGATAGGTGCAGCAAACCACCATGGCTCACGTTTACTTATGTAACAAAACTGCACATCCTGCACATGTATCCCAGAACTTAAAAGAATTCACAAATGGCAAAGGAAGATTTCCTCTCTTCCCAAAGTGGTGCTAACTCAATACAAGCAAGTGGGTGCGATCCTTAAAGGACCACTTCAGAAGCAGTTTGTCCGCCTGCATAGGGGAAAACTTGGCCCTGGGGAGTAACAGGAATGAAAATCATATGGTAAGTCATAAGGAGCTGGCAGAGCCATAAGGAGCTGGCAGAGCCAGGACAGACAGATTAGTGTCTGTCCCAGCAACGTGCCAGCAGAAAACGGAAGGGTTGGAGGTCATCCAAGCTGGTAGGGTAAAAGCAAATATAAATCTCAGGGGATATCCCCAAGGGAGCCTATGTCTTTGCTGCCTCACAAACACAGTAAAACAGCTTTGGGGACATGAATAACAGGGAGTGTGTATTTAAGAAGTCACATGACCTGCAAAGTGAAAGCAAAGAGGCTGTCTTACCCCCAAGACAGAGGATTTGGCAGGTGTCCAAGGCTATTTCAGAACACACACACAGAAAACAGGAAAACAGTCAGTGTGGGTTCTTGGGAAAGAGCGAATTTTATATGAAAAAGCAGAGAAAACCCCAGACATTGTATGGTTTAGACTTTAGCGCTAGCATTCTTGTGATCTTCCTGTCCAGGAGGGCCATTAGTGCTTCAGTTCTACTCCGTGTGAACCCCAAGTTTCTTTCCACCACCATGAGCCACCCATCAGGGTGAGCCGAGAGATCAGCCAGCAGGAGCAGAGTCACTAATGTCTGAGAGGAATTGTTCTGGGTGCTGGTTAGTAAGTAGGGGAGAGAAAGGGAGAAGAAAGCCATGTGTGCGTGTTGAACACCTCCAGCCAAAGAAGGCAAGGCATAGAGATCTCTTACCACTAGGGCATGTATCCTAGTCATGTGGTGCCAACATATTAGCGGCGAAAGTTATCCGAGTCACAGGGCACCAAAATATATCAGCAAAATCAACTCTTGCCGCCTCAGAAGAAAGATTTCAACTGAGGGGCATAAGGCAGAAGAAGAGACCAAGGCAAGTTTTAGAGCAGGAGTGAACGTTTATTGAAATGCTTAGGGCAAAAATGAAAGGAAGTAAAGTACACTTGGAAGAGAGTCAAGTTGGCGACTTAAAAGACAAATGTGCAGTTTGACCTTTTGACTCTTTTTTTTTTTTTTGAGACTGAATCTTGCTCTGTAGCCAGGCTAGAGTGCAGTGGAGCGATCTCGGCTCACTGCAACCTCTGCCACCGCTGGGGTTCAAGCAATCCTCCTGCCTTAGCCTCCCAAGTAGCTGGGACTACAGGCGTGTGCCATCATGCCCAGCTAATTTTCATATTTTTAGTAGAGATGAGGTTTCACCATGTTGGCCAGGATGGTCTAGATCTCTTGACGTCTTGGTCTGCCCACCTCGGCCTCCCAAAGTGCTGAGATTACAAGCGTGAGCCACTGCACCCAGCCTGACTTGGGGTTTTATATGTTGGCATACTTCTGCAGTCTTGCGTCCCTTCTCCCTTGATTCTTCTCTTGGGGTTGGCTGTCTGCATGTGCAGTGGCCTGCCAGTACTTGGAAGTTGAGCATGTGCAGTGTGTTTACTGAAATTATACACATGCTCACTTGAGGCATTCCTCCCTTACCAGCCAAATACTCCTTGAAAGGTCATTTACCAGTCAAACTCCAACTTTTTGCCTCTCAGTTCACATGTTTGAGCTCACTTCCCCAATTCCCGAGATGTTATCAGGAAGCTGTTGATCATCTGTTTCAGTTGTTTTCTATATATAGGGAGATTGCCTTTTGCTGGTGCCAACTGTAATCACTTACTATTTTAGAGAGACAGGTAACAACCATCTGACCCTTACATGATGCTTGCCTGATGTTTGCGGTCAGGCAGAGCCCTCTTCTGCCCTGCTTATGCCTGAATAGCTGCCTACTGTAACAAATGGGCTCCAGTTCAGTTCTATATTATCTATAAAATACTAAAAATGCCTTCATTAAGGAACTGTTGTAATGACTACATAAAATGATATGTATTTAATGTATAAGGTTTAATGTATTATTCATTATAATATAAAATGTAAATTTAATAAAGTGTCAGGTACTATTCAATTTTTGATAACTTGAAATAGAATACTTCATGCAATTTCAAAAATAAATATATAAGGCTGGTTTTCTAGTGGCCTACTTCATAGAATAAATTACAAACCATATACAAGAGAATATAAATACATTTTTTTTAAAAAGCCTGAGTTAAAGATCACAGTGACAGAAAAATTACTCAAAATTATACTTATGAAAAAAGTAGCTGAAATCATAAACTACTCAGAATCTGTCATATAAAACCATGAATATTACCCAACTTCAACACATGTTGGTACTTTTTTAAAGTGACCTAAATTTAAGTTTAATCCTCACTTCAAAAAAATTATACACTTGATCAGTTTCTAAAGCTACTAGCAATACAAGTCACTTTACAATTTTTTTTCAAACTACAGCTGAAAACTTCTACACAACTTTATGAAAATTTCATTCTGTTTTCTTCATATAGTCTAGAGGAACATCACCCTAAGAAAGGCTCTCATACTTGTCTATGTGTTCAAATGGAACCTATTAAATGTTTCATCTGTAATTCATTTCTTATATTTGGTGGAATTCTCAATGATTTTTAGACTATCATTTAATGAATATATACAAAATAATATTGGAAGTCATTTACAAAACCAAATGGGGTTTTACCTTTGAAATGTATTTCATGTTACAGAAGAATCTACAGCAAATGAATTCTAAATCGCTTTTTACATGGAATAATATCAAAGAGAAATTGTATTTATAATATTTTCAGTTGATATAGATTTGATATTTATGTTTAGCAATTAAAAAAGATATAAAATGTTCAGTATAAAAAATTAAGGATAATAAAAATAAATCCATTTTAATTACTTACCATTTTGCATAATTATTTAAAAATTGACAACAGAATATGGTTGTAATATATAAAGTACAATTTGGTAAAAAACAAAAAGATAGTTCTCAATATCTGTTGCAAATAAATATTTCATTTTCTGCCCTTTTGGGTATTATGTGCAAGATTTTTCTAATATCTCATTTCTTAATCCTTTTTATAAATGCTCTGATCTAGAAAAATAATGAGTTTTTATTCATTCTCAGAGTATCTATCGTTCTAAGATTAAAACTGTAAACATTTATCTTAATGAAATTCTGATGGACTACCATTTTTGATGTTGGTTTACAGAAAATGGTAGGTACTCCAAAATATGGTACTGTGGCATGCTGAGGGTTTTGAATTAAAGACAATTTAAAGGCCTCAATAATAAGCTTCCCAACAGCTGTCTCTGACTTTCTCTTGTCCCCTATTTCTGTGTTCCTTTTTCTATTTTTTAAGTAAAAAAAAAAAATCAATTATCCATGTTATTGTTATAGATGATCCTCTTTCTTTTATGACAACCAGAAGGGTCTGTCTTTAAAATTTTGTTAACTGACTAAGAAAACTTCGTTCCAAAGAAATGTAATTGTTTTAAAATTCCCTCCCTAGAAATATCACCAAATAATAAGAAAAAATTAACCACAGAAGGAAGAAAGAGACTGGGAGTCATCAAAAATCCAGACAGACTTTGCATCTATTCTAATGACGGTTCTGAGATGTTATCTGCATAAGAAAACAAACTTTGTTTACTGTAAAGCCCCAGACCTCACCTTCCCACTACCTCCCTCAGAGCTCAGAAAATGTTTGTACCATGCTTTTTTTGTTGAGCTCATTCTTTTCCTCTGAAAATCATTTATTCCTACAACCTCCATCTCCCTTTCCCTTATGAAGACAGGTATATAGGCATCTGTATCTGTTTGGGTTATTGTGTAATCCTCCTCTAATTCCCTTATGTTTATGCCTATTAAATAAATTTTATATACATTTTTCTTCTATTAATCTGGCTTTAGTCAGTTCATTTTCAGCAAATCTTCAGTGGGCAAAAGGGAAGCTTTCCCTTTTTGATGTTACACTAAGCATAGACAATACAGTGATATAAGCAAAGTGAGAAAAGGAATCTAAACCAAAGACAATGGGAAAAAAAAGAAGCAAACACAAAAACACAAAAGGAAAACTTAAATTCTTTTAGCTTAAGACAACCCACAACAAATAAAATAAAGTGACTACCATTATCATTATTGTTAACAATATTATTGATGATAATACAAACTAATAAAATGTAGAAAACAAGAAATATATAAATTTATGAAGAAAAAGTTAAATTTTGTGTAAAGTTCTAAATGTTAGAGCTTGAATCTGAATACTATTAGCTAATTTCAACACTAATATGGCAAATACAAACAAATTAAAATGTAACAAACAGAAAACAACACGTACTCAGTTTGGCAGCACATATATTCAACTTGGAACTAGCTTCAGGACAAACTGCTGCTCATTTCACTTTTACATTCCTGGGGAATTTCCATTTCTTCTGTTTTGGCTGATTTCTTGGCAAAGAGACAAGGGCAGTTTTCCTGTCACAACAGTTATAGCCTCATTTTACATCTCTGTCATGTTTGTACACTGTATGTATGAACGAGAGATGAAAGTAGATTTTGATTAAGATAAATATTTTCTACTGTGCAATGAAAATGCCTAGGATTTGCAATTCCGTTTGTTTTGTTAGCCTCTCTGATTGCTTTGGATTTTGAACATTTTGTTTTGCTAATC
Source organism: Aotus nancymaae (assembly GCF_030222135.1). NCBI lineage: Eukaryota > Metazoa > Chordata > Mammalia > Primates > Aotidae > Aotus > Aotus nancymaae. Next base: position 55,421,085 of record NW_026988415.1, on the reverse strand, counting down.
ATCACAGAGAGTTTTGCTTTTGCATGCTGAAACATATTCTATTCTGTCATCCAGATGTATTAAGCTGCTCATTTTTATTCAGAAGCTGAAACACTTGCTTGAAGATTTTCATATACCAAATCCATAATTAGTGTATATGCACCATCTTCACCAATTTTGACCTGGGTATTTGACCTGTAAAATGTGAAGTCAAGAATTGTTAAACCTAAGCTTCTTCTCTGTCCTAAACTTTTATCTCTCATCTCAAATGTAACATAAAATTCATAATATATTTATTCCAGTTGGTTTAACTGTAAGAGAAAATATCCTTCATAGCAATATCTTTATTTTCACAGAAGATTAATCTTCACTTTGATGTCTTACAAATAAAAAAGAAAAATTTACATGTAGAAGTATAAGATTAGTGCATGCTATGCTTTTCTCATTGATAAAATTAAAAAGTTGAATAATAAGAGTTCTAAGATGCTTGTAGGTCTAGGATTTATAAAAACTATTATTTCTCCTAATGCTATCCCTCTCCTAGCCCCCATCCCCCAACAGGCCCCATGTGTGATGTTCCCCTCCCTGTGTCCATGTGTTCTCATTGTTCAACTCCCGCTAATGTAGATGACGGGGTGATGGATGCAGCCAACCACCATGGCACATGTATACCTATGTAACAAACCTGTACATCTGCACATGTACCCTAGAATGTAAAGTATAATTATTTCTGTAAAAACTAAATAAAAATCAAAGAATATTTTAGATTAATTTCTTATATAATTTTTAAATGAAATATTAAAACTACCACCCACAATTCTGTTAAAGGTTTAGGCTAAAAAATTTCTTCTGAGTATTCCATATTAATGTTTAGGATTCTAAGAACTTTTAGATTTATTATTTTATACTTTGTGCATTGGTTTCTTCTCATTCCTTTTTTTTTCAGCCCATGCAAAGATTATAATTCATTTTGTGTCAAAATCTTCATTATACCTCTTAGAATATGTTTAGATATTTCTTTGTATGATTTCCAAATTGGTTCATATATTAATATCTTCATCTAGATTGTATCTTTTTGCTTAAGGACAAGATATGTTACTCAAGCACTCAATCTTTGATTAATGGGTAAGCTCATTATCCTTCTTTATTATACCACACAGTGCCTATCATATTACAGATATTCAATAAATATAATACTTGCTGACTGATATAAACTAGTAAAAGATCAATTATTTTCTTAGAGATGCACACCTTATTTAATATCTCAGGGATTATTAAATTATTTCATCATTTAAAAAGACTAAGCTAACGTGCTTTCTGAAGAAAGGTGAAGAGTTAATTGTTTTTTGCAATGATGATACATACCAGCAATAAATTAGGATGAGATAACAAATTCTTCTAGTTTACAACGTTACGACAATTATCAATTTCACCATTAAATAAAGTACAGTTCTCAGTCCTTTATTTTATTTATTTAATATATCTTTTCTTTTACTGCACTTTTTTTCTTGTGCCTTGTCTTTTAATAGAAAGAGGAACTATAAACTGAAGTGATCATTTTATATTTTGTGGAGAATGAGGAATGTAATACCTGAGACTGTGTTTCCAAGTCATATATTGCCCCATTCTACTCATTAGTGGTACAAGGGGTTCTGAGTAAGTTGTCCAATGATTTAAAACCCAAAATATGTTCAAGACAGACTTCAAAAATTTCTGGTACTACCACTTCCTATTTGTAACTAATGTGGGTAAATTTTATTCTAACAAAACTTACTGTGAGAAACTGATAAAGCTTACTTCAAAACATCCACCAAGTATGATGGCGAACTTCTTCAGGACACTTAGTACTTTGTACTAGTAAAAGTGACATGATATGGCCACTGTAGCCTTAGGAAATAGTAGAAAATAAAAATCCACATTGTCAGACAGAGATAGCATAACTCATTTTGATGCTTGGCAGTATAGGTAAGTACTATGGTTTGAACATTTTGGTCCCTTCCAAATTCATGTGTTGAAAGCTTAATCTTCAATGTGTCAGTGTTGGGATCTGGGGCCTAATGGGAGATGTTTAAGTCTTAAGGGCTCTACCCTCGTGGATGGATTAATGCCCCTATGAAAAGGGCTTATGGAAATAAGTTTGTTCTCTTCTACTCCTCTGCCATTTGAGAAACAGTATTTTTCCCCTTCAAAGAATGCAGCTTGCAAAGCACCATTCTGAAAGCAGAGACAGGTCTGTTACCAGATGCCAAACTTGCCAGCTTTCTAATTTTGGACTTCTCAGTTGCTATGAGAAATTTCTGTTATTTGTAAATTGCATTATAATTGCAGTGTCTCACGCCTGTAATCCTAGCACTTTGGGAGGCCGAGGCGGGCGGATCACAAGGTCAGAAGTTCGAGAACAGTCTGGCCAACATGGTTAAACCCGGTCTCTATTAAAAATACACAGGTATTGTGGTGCATGCCTGTAATCCCAACTACTCGGGAGTCTGAAACAGGAGAATCACTTGAACCAATGAGGTGGAGGTTGCAGTGAGCCGAGATCACGCCACTGCACTCCAGCCTGGGCAACAGAGCAAGACTGTCTGGAAAAAAAAAAAAAGATAAATTTCTGTTATTTGTAAATTGCTGAGTCTCGGGTATTCTGCTATAGGAGCATGAAATGTACTAAGCCAGTGATTATTATAACAATATCAAGAACTCATGGTAACTTAAATAAATTATTTGAGCAGTTGTAGAAAGATGAGACATTTAAAAACAGATCTGTACATATCAGATCATGCTCAAAACAAAGCAGGAAGAAATGAGTCTCTGTTGTCTAACAGAAACACACAGTATAGAGAATCCAGAATACTTGTTAATTTTCTAGGTGTAACTGATTTACCAATCATCATTGTAGTAAACATTTTCCAAACTAAGTTTACAATCTTCTGAAATTTGTACTTTGAATATCTCTGTGTATGACCTCCTTTATGTTAATAAAAATATTATCAAAGAGTCCATGAAAATATTTATCATAATTTACAATTTTCTTTCACTACTCTACAATATGCCCAATGAGAATCTGAGTAATATCCCCTGCAGGGAACATCTATAATATTTGCCTTCCATTCCATTATGATTGGTTTACACAGACCTTCATTATTTTACCTATTCTGCAATTTTATCTTACATTTAATATGTTCAAAATGATTCTGGCAATTAAGCTGATTTGAGATCAGTTCTGTCTCCATCATTAATGCTTATAATCACCCAAATCACTTGTATTATTTTCTAACTGTTTAATATATAAACTTCTATCATCCCCTCACTCCTTTAAATTCCCTAAGAAGAATAATCACATCCTACTCTTTTCATGTATTCCCATGATTTCTTTTCTTGTATTTTGCACATAGATAATGAATATTTGTTAACATGAAAAGTATTCAACAGAGTGTACTCTGTTAACTCTATTAAATCTGTATCACAGGTCAAATAAAATAAGATTTAATGGATAGGTAAAACCTATCTGTAATAAAATTAGATTGCATATATAGATATGCACTATAAAAATGATTCAAAAATTTTTTTCACTACTCACCACTTATTTTGGTTAAATAATTTCTTAGACAATTACCTTATTTATAAAATGAAAATAAATTAAACTCATATTTAAGTTATCAGAAATAGAATACAAATTAGTATTTATTATAATCAAAACAGCAAGTACATTTGATTAAAATCAAGAAATAGCAAGGAGTTAAGGTAATTTCCATTGAAAGAATTAATTAATGCAATGTCTTGAATCACAGAATAGTCTTAACATGCTTATATACAAAAAAAACCCTGTTTTATTAAAACTTTCTCTTATGGTTTCTGGATGGTATTTCTTAGTGCAACAGAATTAGATAACAGAACTTCTTATTTCTTATGACTAGATAAAACATTACTTGTACCATAAGATTTATGTATAAATGTCTTTTTGAATAAGTTAAAAAATGTTTATTGCAAACACAAAGGTGCATGTAAAAATAATGGTTGAAATAAGTTGGCTAAAGAGAGAAATCTATCACTGAAGTAGTGAGCATAGTACTGAATAAGTAGTTTTTCCATCCTACTTATTCAGCATCACAGCAACATACCTTTGGAACAAATCTGCACATGTACCCACGATTCTAAAATATGAATTGAAAAATAAAAAACAAAAAACTACTAAATATCATCTAAAGTGTTCATACCATTTTGCATCATGGTCAACAATGAATGAGAGCTCCTGTTCCTCTACATCTTCTCTGGTGTTTGATATTGTCAATGTTTTGAATTTTTACCATCCTAATAGGTGAGTAATCATATTTCATTGTTGTTTTAATTTGCAATTCCTTAATGACAATAAAGAATATGTTTTTATAAGCTTATTTGCCATTTGTATACCTTCTTTGATGAGGTGTCTGCTTAGATCACTTGCCCGTGTGAGTTCTTTGTTAAATTTTGTGTTCTTGTCATATTTTGAATTACAGTCTTTTAATCTTATATGTGTTTTGCAAAATTATTCTATTCTGTAGCTTGTCTTCTCACTGTCTTAAAAGTGCTTTATTCTATTTCATTGATCTATGTGTGTATTTTTGTGCCAGTATCTTGCTTCCTTGGTTACTATAGCCTTATAATATAGTTTGAAGTCAGGTAACAAGATAATTCCAGTTTTGTTGTTGTTTTGTTTTTTCACTTAGGATTGCTTTGGCTGTTCAGGCTATTTTTGGTTTCCTATGAATTTTAGAATAGTTTTTTCTAATTCTGTAAAAAAAATAACATTGGTAAATTCATAAAAATTGTGTTGAATCTGTAGGTTGATTTGGGCAGTATAGTCATTTAAATGATACTGATTTTTCTTATCCATGAGACTGGGATGTTTTTATATTTATCTGTGTCATCAATGATTTCTTTCATCAATGTCCTGTAGTCCTCCTGTGGCAGTCTTTCATTGCCTTGGTAAATATATTGCCAGGTATTTTTTTCTATATGGCTATTTTACTTGGGATTTAATTCTTAATTTAGTTTCAGTTTGAGTGTTTGTATATAGAAATACAACTAATTTTTGTATGTTAATTTTGCATCTTGGAACTTTACTGAGCTTCTTTATCAAGTCTAGGAGTGTTTTGGAGGAATGCTTAGGGTTTTCTGTGAATAAGATTTGTCATCATCAATCAGAGATAATTTGGCTTCCTTTTTTTCCAATTTAGATGCCTTTTTTCTTTCTTTTGCCTGATTGCTCTGGCTAGGACTTCCAGCACTATATTGAATAGCAGTGGTGGAAGTGGACATCCTTGTCTTGTTCTAGCTCTTATTAGAAATATTTTCACTTTTCCACATGTGTTATATCATTGGCTGTGGGTTTATCATATATGGCTCTTATTATTTTGAAGTATGTTCCTTAAATGCCTAGTTTGTTTAGGCTTTTAATTATAAAGAGATGTTGGGTTTTATCAAATGCTTTATCTGCCTCTATTGAGATGACCATATAGTTTTTGTTTTTAATTCTGGTTATGTGGTAATCAGATTTATTGATTTGTGCATTTTGAACTATCCTTTCATCTCTGGAATGAAACACACTTGATCATGATTAATTATACTTTGTTATGTTGCTGGATTCAGTTGGCTAGTATTTTGTGAAGGACTTTTGTCTACACGTTCTTCAGGGATACTGGCCTGTAATTTGTTGTAATTGTTGTTTGTGTCCTTATTAAATCTTGCTATCAGGATGACACGAGTTTTGTAAAATGTGTTAGGAAGAAATTCTTCCTTGTTGACTTTTTGGAATAGTTTCAGTAAGATTGGTACCAGCTCTTCTTTGTCTGGTAGAATTTGTGAATCTGCTTGGTTCTATCTTCCCTTGTGGTAGAAATTTTATTACCAATTCAATTTCATACCTCATTTTTTTCTGTATGGAATTTCAACTTCTTCTTAGTTTATTGAGAGATTGTATATTTCCAGGTATTTTTCCATTTGCCCTAGGTTTTCTAGTTTGTGTGCATACAGATGTTCATAGTGGTCTCTAAGAAGCTTTTGTATTTTTGTAATATTATTCATAATGTGATCTTCATTATTTCTTATTGTGCTTATTTGCAACTTCTGTCTTGATTTGCTGGTTTATAGCTAGTCTTCTATCAGTTTTGTTTATCACTTCAAAGAACCACCTTTTCATTTTGTTGTTTTTTTATATAATTTTTTTGGTTGCAATTTACTTCTGTTCTGATGATTGTTATTTCTTTTCTCCTGGCAGCTTTGGTATGAGTAGGTTTTTATTTAGTTTCTTGAGATGTAACACTAGGTTTTTAGGATTTTTTTTTTTATATAGTCATTTAGTGCTATAAACTTTCTTCTTAACACTGCTTTTGCTGTATCCCAGAAGTTTTAGTATGCTATTTCTCTGTTTTCATTTACTTCATTTATTAATTTCTGCCTTTATTTTATTGCTTACTCAAAAGTAATTCAGAATGAAGTTGTTTAGTTTCTATGTTCATGTGTGGTTTTCAGAGTTTCTCTCAGTATTGATTTCTAATTTTATTTCACTGTGATCTGAAAAAGTGCTTGATATGATTGAGATTTTTTTTTTTTTTTTTTTTTTTTTTTTTTTTTTTTTGAGACGGAGTTTCGCTCGTTACCCAGGCTGGAGTGCAATGGCGCGATCTCGGCTCACCGCAACCTCTGCCTCCTGGGTTCAGGCAATTCTCCTGCCTCAGCCTCCTGAGTAGCTGGGATTACAGGCACGTGCCACTGTGCCCAGCTAATTTTTTGTATTAGTAGAGACGGGGTTTCACTATGTTGACCAGGATGGTCTCGATCTCTTGACCTCGTGATCCACCCGCCTCGGCCTCCCAAAGTGCTGGGATTACAGGCTTGAGCCACCGCGCCCGGCCATGATTGAGATTTTTAAAAAATGTATTGTGACTCTATGACCAAGCATATGATCAATTTTAGAAAATGTTCCATACTCAGATGAGAAAAATTTATATTTTATTTTTATTGAGTCTAATTTTGTGTAATGTCTATTGGGTCTATTGCTCAAGAGTCAAATTTAATTCCAGAGTTTCTTTGTTAGTTTTCTGCCTCAGTGATCTGTCTAGTGCTGTCAATGGGGTTGACAGTTTCTTACTAGTATTACATGAATGCCTGTCTCTTTCATGGGTCTAATGATGTTCATTTTATTAACCTGTGTTCTCTGGTGTTGGGTGCATATATGTTTAGAATAATTAAATCTTCTTGATTAATCGAGCCCTTTAGCGTGATATAATGCCCTTCTTTGTCTTTTCTTTATTGTACTGTTGTTGTTTTAAAATCTATTATATCTGATATGAGAATATCAACCCCTACTTTTCTTTGTTTTTCATTTGTGTGATATATCTTTTTCTATCACTTTACTCTGAGCTTGTGGGTGTCATTACATGTTTGGTGGGTTTTTGAAGGCAGGTAGATGGTTGAATCATCTTTCAATCTAATTTACCAATCTATATCTTTTAAGTGGAGTATTTAGGCCATTTATGTTAAAAGTTAATATTGATATGTGAGGTTTAGTTCCTGTTGTAATGTTGTTGGCTAGGTACAGTGTAGTCTCAATTGCATAACTGCTTTAGAGGACCTGTGGATTTTGTCCATCAGTGTGCTTTTATGGTAGCAAGTATTGTCTTTTGTTTCCACATTTAAAACTCCTTTGAGCATTCTTACATGATTAGTCTGGTGGTGGGTGATGAATTCCCATAGCATTTGCTTATCTGAGAAATTTTAAATTTATTCTTTGTGAAGCTTAGTTTGACAGGATATACACTCATTGGTTGATATTAATTTTTCTTAAAAATTCTAAAAATAGGTCACCAATCTCATCTGGCTTGTAAGATTTTTTCTGAGACATCTGCTTTTACTATGTTTTGATTTCCTTTTTAGGTAATTTGACCCTTTTCTCTAGTGCCTTTAAGATTTTTTTTTTCTTTAGCATTGAACTTAGGTAGTACAAATGCAGAATGCTTCATAAATTTGTATGTCAGCTTTGCCAGGGGGCATTCTAATCTTCTCTGTATTGTTCTGATTTTAGTATATGTGCTTTTGAGCACTTCTTATTTGTTACTATCAGACCCTTAAATATGTCATAACACAGATATGTTTGCTGTTCCCTAACAATGAACTTTTAATTGTATTGATAAATATGTGTAACTTTGGTCCATGCAGATGTATTTGTTTAGTTTGGTCATCTTACCGATCAATGGAAAGCATGATGTTTAGATATTGTTACAGTTTTATTGTCAATTTAGACATAAAACAAATTTATAATTAATAACTTCTTTATTTCTCTCACAGAAAAGAAGAGAAGAAATCAAATATTTACAAATGCCAAGTATCTTCTAGACACTATCCTTTACATATATTGTCCAAATCATGTTCAAAGCAAATTTATCATGCTGATTTTATTTTCCTGCCTTCTTGTAGGAGGCAGTTGGGGGACAGAGTAATTAAATGGCACGTCCAATATGATACAAACGGACTCCACCAACTGCTTTCTTCACAATTTATCTCACTGACTCCCATTACATAGATCACTGTAGGCAGGACCACTGTGAATTTTGAATGTTACTTTCTCAAAACAAATTAAACTTAAATATGTCATTTTCAATTGTTTTTATTTATCATTTTAGAGAAAAGATGATCATAAACTGCATAATTAATATTATGCTGCTGTTTTTCTGTGTAGTTTCTAGAAATTATCTACCACTACCATCTCTTCACTTGCAAATCAGTCCTCTTTCTCTGTAATTTCTCCTTTTATTTTAAGATATTGAAATGTTTAAGATATAGAAGAATTAAAAATGTAGAAACATTTAAGAAATGGACAGGCAAGGAAGCCTCAAATTTTGTTACATTTATCCTTATTATGGTCAATTTCCAATATGAGGTTTCTAATAGAACATTATTTTTTCTTTCCTCAATGACCTAAAATTTTTCTACATTAAATCTATTATATTTTAAATTTCTCCTTCAGTGCAGAAAATAGTAATGTAATTTTTATAGAGTTGATAAAATAATATTAACACCATAAAATAATCCAACCAATAAACATAGAAGCCACATTATTTTTATTTGATCATTACACCAGCTTATTAAAAAAAATCAGAGAAGAATAGGCATTATATGGTATTTCAAAGTGAACAGGCTTGATTAATATCAGAGAAGGAATGTCATTCCAAGTATCTTAATCATATATTTTTGTCCTGTTATTAAAATGCCATTTTCTAAAAAAGTTTCCTGTTTTATATAATCTTGGGGAATGAAAACCAGAGGAAGGGAACAACTCTTCAAAGGAAAATAAAGTATAGATTATAATAGAGTTTGAAGATAAAACAAACATTCTATAATTAACCTAATAATTGTGGTGAACCAAAATAAAATCCACATATACCAGCCAGAGTAGGATGTTTTGATCTATTTTAGGTGTCTTTCCTTTATTCCTTCCTCACATAGTGAGAACCCACTTGGACCATTGGCTGTAATTGAGGAAACCATATTTTTTACCGCTACAGATTTCTCATGCCTACGTATCTTGGCCCACGTCCTCAATTCTGTACTGGGTGGAAAAACAATATTCTTCATTAGTTTATTCATGCTAATAATGGTTGAACTCTTGCCCTGGCCCTGAAAAGAAGTGCAATGTGTTCCAAATATTTTATTATTTAGTATCCACAGCAGCCATTGTGCAGCCTGGATTCAAAACTGCACCTCATATAATGCATGCAATAGAAGTAGCTAGAAAACTTCTATTCCAGTGATAACTATAGTAACATTTTAAATTGAGTAATTATTGTATGACAGGCATTAAGTGCCTCATAAAATATAATTATATTTAATCTTTACAACAATTCCAGGAGGTGGGTATTATTATTATCCTCCATTTAATAGTGAAAAATCAGACCTAAAATGATTGCATACCTAGTAAATGGTAGAACCGTACTTCAGTCATAGATTTTTTGACTGGAGAGATTTGGCTTTTAGTCATTACACTACATCATCTCATTTTTTAAGTTATTTCACTGTAGAGTGGGACATACCATATTTATCACTTTCATAGGACTAAGTAAATCAAGTGTTCCAGGGTCTTGTTCTTCAAAAGGTTACGCTGAATGTAGTGAAAATTCTGATAATAGTTGAGAAAAATCGAGGCATTAATCAAAACATTAGTAAAACCCATATGTATTTGAAAGATTTTTTACAGTGATTGCTTGGAATACCAACAATAGGAGGAAATTATAAAAATCCAGATAGCTCTTTCTGTGTATCAGTGTAATTTCATTTGTATTCAATTTTTAATCTTGCAAAGATTATGGAAATAGGAAATGACAGTCATGTAAGTGGTGAACATATTCAAATACTGGAAACAATGTTAAAAATTAAACTGATTAAACTATAAAAATTGGGAGGCTGAGACTGGAGAATTGCTTGAACCCAGAAGTCGGAGGTTGCAGTGAGCTAAGATTATACTACTGCATTCCAGCCTGGGTGACAGAGTGAGACACTGAAGGTAAGAAAGAAGAAAAATGAGAGAGAGAGAGAGAAAAAAAAAAAGAAAAACAAAAAAGAAAAAGAAAGAAAGAAGTTAACAAGGTGTATAAACACATACAGGAAATCTAAATACATATTGCTAAGTGAAATAAAGCTACATGTTATTCCAACAGTATGGTATTCTGGAAAAGGCAAAACTATGAAGACAGTGAAAAGGTTAGTGGTTGCTAGGGGCTACTGCGGTGTGAGGGAAGAACAGCAAAGCACAGAGGATTTTACAGAAGTGAGGTTATTCAGTGTAAAACTGCAATAATGAATACATGTCATTATACCTTTGTCAAAACCTATAGAATGCATAATATCGAGTGAATCCTAATGTCAACTATTGATATGGTTTGGCTGTGTCCCCATCCAAATCTCATTTTGAATTGTAGATCTCTTAATTCTCACATGTGTGAAAAACCCAGCTGGAGGTAATTGAATCAGGGGGATGGGTTTTTCCTGTGCTGTCTCTTGATAGTAAATAAGTTTCATGAGATCTGATAGCTTTATAAAGGGCAGTTTCTCTGCACATGCTCTATCTTGCCTACCACCATGCACTGAGTAAGACGTGCCTTTGCATCTCCTGCACCTTCCATCATGATTGTGAGGCCTCCCCAGCCATGCGGAACTGTAAGTCCATTATACCTCTTTTTCTTTATAGATGACCGAATCTCAGCTATTTCTTCATAGCAGTGTGAAAATAGACTAATACAACTATGGACTTTTGGCATGTAGGATTTCAACATATGCCATTCTAAAATATGACTGTAGGAGATCAAAATACGGCTTTTTGGCATAAGAATTTCTTTAATCTGATTATTTTGAGAAGTAGCAGACATAGGAGAAATTCCAAAAACAGCATAGTTTACACTTTTGTAAGAAAAACTTTATCCTTTTAAAGGAAATCTCCATTTGTAAGGGTTCTCTTGTACCAGGAAAACAAAGATGATGAAATAACAAGAAACTCTTATCAATGGAGAAGACATTGACTTATATCTGCATAACAAACCTTACTCTTGTTTACCCTGCTTTTTCTGGTTACTGTCCCACATCTTGCCTCCTCTGTACCCTTTTGTGTTTGTTTCCATTGAAGATGCTAATAAACAAGAGTTCTAGGCCACTTCTTTGACATTATTCATTTTTCAAGATAGCATCTATGTATATATGAGATATACGTGTTAATAAACTTCTGTTTTTCTCATGCTAATCTGCTTTTTGTTAAGGAATCTCAACTGTCTTCTGCTTCTAGTTATTCACAGTTTATATATGAATAACATTTTTCAAACATCAACTAAATACAAACACATAAAACACTTATACATATATTTACGTATGTTACTTCATGTAACCGTCAAAATGACTTTAAAAGGTGGGTGCCATTTTTTGCTCCCCATTTTGCAGATAAGAACGTTGCAACTCTAAGAGGTTGAAAAACTTATCAAAGGCTGCATAACTAAAGAAGCGGCAGAACTAGTATTTGAACTCAGGTGGACAACATAACATTCTATTAGTTGAAATGATTTACTTTTTAAGTATGCTTTAATGTATGTTATACTATACATAAATATTATATATTGAGCTAGTAAGCAGTGCAGAAAGAGGTAAATCTTTTAACAAATTATAGTTTTACCATAAATTTTTGCTTTAATTCAATTTAATATTAATTGAATCCTTCTGTGCTCAGCAGAAGGCTTTACATTTGAAAAGTATTTCTATATGAAAGTATTTCATATTCTAATGAGAAATAAATGAATATAAATGAAGGAGTTGAGAAAACGTATTTATTTATTTATTCATTTGGAGGGGTAGGAGAGGGGTGATGTCATCACTCCCTTGGCTGCTCCAGTTGGTGTCTCACTAGGTTATGTGTCCCCTAGTCCACTGTCTCTGGGCCTAATTCAGCACTAAGACTTTCCTAAGAGTTGCAGTCCTTATAGACTAGACTGCCTTTTAAGTTTACCTAGAGACAGAGTGCTATAGCCCTGGGCGGTGAGGTTCATAGGCACCTAACTTCAGACCTACTTGGGATCAGTGATTCCCCTCTGGCGAGGGCCAGTTTAACTACTCCATCCATGGGCGGGCACCAGCTGAATTTGGTTTGGTTTTCCTTTCTGCTCTAACAGGACAGCACTGAGTTCAATGATTCACGGTTACTATGCTCTCTTTTCCCCAGTACCCAGAGTTGCTCTCCGCACCACACTGCTGCTGCTGGGGTGGAGGAAGGGAGCATTGGTATTCAGGACTGTTTTTTTCTATCTCTTCAGTGCCTCTTTCAGAAATATGAGGTTAAATCAGGTACTATGAGTGCCCACCAGATTTGTGGTTCTTACGAAGGTGTTTTTTTTGTGTGTGTGTAGATAGTTGTTCACTTGGTGTCTTTGCAAGGGAGATAATTGATAGAGTTCTCTGTTCTGCCACCTTGCTCTGCCCTCTGCCCATTTTTACAAATTTTTGAGTCAACATGTTTTCATTTCATTTGCATAAATACCTAGGGGTGGTTTTTCTGGGTGATATGTTAAGTCTATGTCTTTCAGTAAGTACCAAACTGTTTTTCAAAGTGGCTACACAGATTTACATTCCCACCAGCAGTGTAGGCAAGTTCCAATCTCTGAATATCCTTGCCAGTACTTACTATCTTTCTTCTTGATTAAAGCCATCCTCTTCTAGTGGGTGTGATGTGGCATGCTGTTCCTTTGATTTGCATTTTCCTAATGAATTTGATGTAGAACATCTTTTTATATACTTATCAGCCATTTGTCTTTTTTTTGGAGAAAAGTCTATTCAGATACTTAGGAGTTGAGAAAATTTAAGAATGTTCTCTTTGGAAAGAAAAGGACATGGAAAGTTCAGGAAAGGTGTGTGGCATTTTACTCAGGCAGTAGGTGACAATCTCTAAACTGAAGTGTATACATTGTAGACAAAATTCTCATGTTAAAGTAGAATATTTTCTAATTTTAAGAAATACGATTTTCTCGTTATGTATATTTTACATTTTTGTCAGCAAATGTCTAAAAGTTCTTTAAAAATGAAACTACATTTTTCTGAGAAAATGTTTATATATATAAAACCACATCTACTAATAAATGACTATGTGAAATTGTAACAGAGTTCTAATATCTGTGATATAATTATCATTAACTTTACATTTAATGTAAACTAATAGTCAAGTTAGAAATATATTTCCAGGAAAAAAAGGAATTTGCAGAAGAGAGATATGTTTTTTACTAGTGATTAAAAAAAAACTACAACTGAATTAAATTTAAAGGAGTTTAATTGAGCAATGAATGATTCACAAATCAGGCAGATTCTAAGCCACAGTAGGCTCAGAGACTCCAGTATAGCCATGTGGTAGAAGAAGATTTATGGAGAGAAAAAGGAAAGTGAAGTACTGAAAATGAAAGTGAGGCACAGAAATAGCTGGATTAGTTACAGCTCAGTGTTTGCCTTATTTGAATATGGTTTGAACAGTTGGCTACATTTGGTTGGCCAAAAATCACTGATTGACACAAGTGGAGGCTATGGTCTCTTCATACCTCCACTTGATATAGTTCATGATGTACCGAAAAACCTTTAGGCCAAAATTAAATATGTAAGAAGGCAGCTTTAGGCTAAACTTGATTGAACAATTTCCTCATTTGGTAATTTTCTCAATTTTGTGAGATTGACCCAAACCTTAGTCATTCATGTCACTATCACCGTTGTAAATGTACTTATTTGGTGTAGAAACCTGCTGGGAAATAGTAAGACAGTGGGTTTTGCAAGGTAGAAACAAGGACTGAGTAGAGGTTATCGTCTTATGCTGGAACATGCTGTTTATAGGAGAAAAACAAAACCATGTCTCTTCTAGAACCTATGCTTTTCCTTAAAGTCTTAGTTTGATCATGTCATATTTAGCATGAGCGACTCCATTTTTGTTTGGTTCGGTCTGTTGGGGCCTAGTGTATGAGCTTAGCCTAAAACAATAACCTTCCATAATTTTGTTTAAATAAATTCCCCCTTTTTGGTCAGGTTCTCTCTTAGGCGAAAGTATGTCCAAAAATTAGGGCCTTGGTGCCAATCTCAGTTACCATCATTTTGGAGTTCCTGTCTCAGCATGTCATTCATAGGTTATGAAGTCCTCATGGTCACACATTTCTTTTAGCTCTTGTTATGCCAGTTGAAGAGAGACCATTTGATGTTCTAGAGATGGTTGCATGCAAACATTTAAAACTTTTTAGGAAATACAGCACACCAGGGAGACTACTATTATCACTATCAGGAGGATAATACCAAGAGTTTGGAGTATACTCCTTACTCAGGGTACCCAAAAACCAAACCACCTAAAATAAAATAGACAAAAGCATGAGCTTGTTAGAGTCTACTCTCTTAACTAAGCGGTCTCTTTGCTAATCCTCTACAACTGGATTTGTGTAATACCTGGTGTAATGTATTTTTCCATAGGCCACAAGGGCCAGAAGCTGTACAGATACTTCTGTTTAGCCAGAAAAGTAATCTAGAAGAATTCTATTATTTAGCATAAATTCCCCCAAGAGAATTTAATCTTTGTTGTGTGACCATACTCTTTACAGTAGAATCTACAATAGAGCCCATTATGGGAGATACATTTCTAATTATTATTTCTCTGAATCCAAATCATAGAAAAAGGACCTAACTAATGATGTCCATCTAGAAGGATGAAAGCCTCTTGACAATATTCTCTTCATTAAAGTTTCAGGAAGAATTCTTACCCAGTAGAAATGATAATTACTTTAGAGTTATTAGAAACCTGTATTCAAGAGTGCTTTTCAGGGTCCTTTCCATCTCTTTATGAACCTCCTAAAAGATACTATATTCTAGGATTTTGTGTGTTTGTGAAGTTTTCAGAGACTGTGTCATCATTAAGCAATTAGTATGGAAATGACTTGAAATGGTTTTAGTTAAAAACACAATTGACAAGGAAATTTGGTTATTTCTGTAGCCTATAATAACATAATAACCATAATTATGATTGATAATATATACTTAGACATATTAGAATTTTAGAAGTCCCATATGATTTTGTAACACATGTTAATATCATTCACTAAAATACAACCTAAAGAAGGTAAGACATAATGTTTTGTTTTGACAATGCTTCTCATGTAACTTAACATGTCAAATAATCCTGTTTACTTCTCTTTTGGATGCTTCGGGGGCCCTCTGTAGCATCACAAAGATAGAGGTCAGAAGAGAAAATTTTAAAGCTGAAATTTGATTTTGGAAGGTATAAAATTTGTTAAAGGTTTAAAACACTTGATATAATGAAATAGAATTCCAGGTCACCACAAGTCATTCATTTGGCCAAAATGATGACTCAAAAACCTTAATAAAGCATAAACCATTACTCATTGATAGAAGGACAATTTAGCTTTCCAAACAATCTGTCTCTTGTCTTTCTTTTCTTTATTCAGTAGTTTATTTAAAAGTCAAGCAAATATTTTTATTCTTTAATATTATGTGAATATCTGGTTCAAGAAAGAAAGCCAAATTTCCCCTTTGCATTTGTGTACTATTAATGTGAACCCCAATCCTCAATAAAACCTTATAGATAAATCTGTCAATCTTAATCAGTTTTATCATGAGGCGAGATTCTCAAAAACATTCTCTATCATCTACAAATTTTTGTTAAAAAGCAGATCACTTCTTAAAGTAAACCCTATCGTGCTTTTATTTCAACGTTCTATATACAGGAAAAAGCAAAGAATACCCTTTTAAATTTAGCTAATATATTTCACACAGAATTTTTTACAAAGTTTCTTACACATCCCTCAGAACTTCCCCAAACCTTCAACTTTATCCTATGTAATTTAAAACAATCCTTTAACCCTCTAAACCAGGTAAAAATTTACATTTTCCTGTCTTCTTATAATCTTTTATTAAAAGTACATTTCACTTTCTTCACACACATTGCTTGTACAACTTTTTTAAGTAGTCTTAGTAACATGTTAAAATGTCAACTTTTAGCAATTTTATTTTTGATGAAAATCTGATAAGTAATTTAAATTATGTACTAGGTTTAGAGCCTGGGTCACCAGACAGAAGTGCAGATATGGTCTGATTCTTTCTAGCATAGCTAGTAGCATGACTAACTCCACATGTCCCAGACCATACCATATCAAGCTGTAAAGCAGGCGAGTTGAACAATTTTTAAAAGCCAAAAAAAAGCAGCTTATTACCTTAAATCACTTAACAAACCTAATATCTGACCTGCTTGATTTAGACAAAACATCTCTGTTACCAATAATTTTTAAAGCTCTTTATTTCTGAAAGCTTCTTCTTTTTTTTTTTTTTTTGAGACAGAGTCTTGTCTGTCGCCAGGCTGGAGTGCAGTGGCACAATCTCGACTCACTGCAACCTCTGCCTTGTGGGTTCAAGCGATTCTTCTGCCTCAGCCTCCCAAGTAGCTGGGACCACAGGTGCATGCCACTACGCCCGGCTAATTTTTGTGTTTTTAGTAGAGACGGGGTTTCACCATGGCCAGGATAGTCTCAATCTCTTTTTTTTTTTTTTTTTTTTTTTTTTTTTTTTTTTTGAGACGGAGTCTCGCTCTTGTTACCCAGGCTGGAGTGCAATGGCGCGATCTCGGCTCACCGCAACCTCCGCCTCCTGGGTTCAGGCAATTCTCCTGCCTCAGCCTCCTGAGTAGCTGGGATTACAGGCACGTGCCACCGTGCCCAGCTAATTTTTTTGTATTAGTAGAGACGGGGTTTCACCATGTTGACCAGGATGGTCTCGATCTCTCGACCTCGTGATCCACCCGCCTCGGCCTCCCAAAGTGCTGGGATTACAGGCTTGAGCCACCGCGCCCGGTCTCAATCTCTTGACCTCGTGATCCGCCTGCCTTGGTGTCCCAAAGTGCTGGGACTACAGGCGTGAGCCACCCCGCCCGGCCCTGAAACCTTATTAAATCACACGAAGTAAAAGGCATTAGTTTTAATTTTTTTGACAAAAATATTTAAATTATTTGAAATAATTGCTTATTTTTCTTTAAGCCAATTAATTAGAGCTCCTTTATATAAACATCACAAACACAACACATATACAACTGTGCAGACAGAAGAAGATCCAGTAGTTGTCAGATTTTCATTTGTCAGTTTCTAAGTTTCTTAAATGGATTACTGGCTTCAAGATAAAATTCTTCAAGGAAGAGGTCCAGAAAACCGTGCATTTTCTAGGGCCTAATAAACAGGCAGAGCTGGAAGACAAAAACAGATCTCCAAAGTTAAGGGTCCCATTTTTATATAATATCCCGCATCCCCTAAACACAGAAATGCTGTGGGAGAATACAGTGAAATGCTTTTACCTTGCATTTCATTGCATGGCAACCCAGCCAATCAGCCCATTTTGCAATGGGAGTCTTATCTCTTAGTAGGGGGTGGGAACATTTCCATACCTTCTAGGTGGCCAAGTGTATGCATCTCTAATCCAAATGTCTAAAGAGCTGAGTATCTGGCATAACTCTAATTAGCCATCACTAAAAGTACATTTCCTACCCAGTTATTACACACCAAAGTTTTCTCATAATGAGAAGTAATTTCTGAAAACTTCTTAACTCAAACTTATCAGATATCACAATGAGAAACAGAACAGAGCCTTAAATTTTGAGAGGAATCCACATACTTTCAATTCCTGAGTTTTCACAAGGAAAACAAGTTTTTCCTAAGACAGGATCCATGGTGGCTACTCTGTTTTTCCCATGGAGTCCCACACTATTAGAAATTATCTTAGGTCTTCTCAGGTGTGCATTATGAGCGACAAGAAGAAAAAGATAAAGACAAACAATTTAGTCCTCTGAGAAGAAAACACCCTTTTTCTTCAGAGAAATAAGATTCAAGAAGAGGAAAAAAAAGACAAATAAAAAAAAACTTTTACATATATGTAGAGGTTGGATAGCCACTTTTAATTAAGCTGATTTTTAATGACAGCACTCACACACACACAAAAAAAAACAACGAAAGAAACTCCAAAAAGTTCTTTTAAATTTCTTATTACCCTAGTTTAGCCTGGCCAAACAGGAAATATTCCTGGCTTTTAAATGTTACCAAAAGTAACCTCACAGGGAAAACTAAGAAGCTTAAAAAAGGTTATGACTTAACCGTGAGTGGCCAAGTGTATGAGGTATTTTCAAAGAGGGGGTAAATAATTGTTACAGAAGTTAGAATCTTCAACTGTAGCTCAGAGAAAGGAAAAAAGAAGGGAACCTAGAAGTTGTTGATGGAGGGGAAGAGAATCAACAAATGTTAACGGTCACACAGATATCAATAAGAAATGTACTAATTCTCTAAGCTAGAATTGAGCCCAGGCCACCATTTTAAAATGACAAAGCTTTAGCTGCTGAGATAAGGGAGCACTGGGAGGTTTCCATTGCTCTTCCCAGAAGGAGTTCAGAGCAGTCAATTTTGGGTTTGCCATGACTTTTAACTAGCCAAGATAATTAGTTGAGATAACTGTTACATGAACCACCGAATTCCTGCTCCTTAGATGGCAGAGACCAAGAGAAAGTAGCATGATGTGGTTACAAGATCAAGCTCCCAAGGACATAAAACAAGATGGAGACCTCATTCAGCTTTTTGTTTGTTTCAGAGACCTGCAGCAAAATTTGTTACTGACTAGCTTGCTGGGCCATCTTGAACAGTGAGCTTATGGAATCCTGAGCCCACGTTCTATCCTAAGGTACCCCATTCATGACAAAACAACAGAAAAAGACAAATCCGTAACACTAGTTTACCAGATTCACTACAGCTTAAGAGTAGCATGATTAATTATGTTTCCCATTAACTAAAACTTTGCAAGAGATAGTGATTTTTATCATTTCCACAACCATTTTGCAAAGAGAGCAAGAGAGAGAAGCATTGTCTGTGGCAGGGTGGGGAAGGTGATTAGCTCAGGTAGGTTAGAGAAAACCCACCCATTGTAGCGAACCTGAACAAAAGTTCAGGTGGCTGTTTGTTGGACATGAAGGAATCTTTTTCAGCAATCACATCAGCTCTCAATTTTTCCCCTTTGGGAAGAAAAAGTTTCCCATTTTCCATGATCCTGTACATGCCTAATCCCATCACTCATTGCCATCAAGAAAAATTGCAAGGCAGATTTAATTGCTTTAAATCAATTAGTCACTTATGTTTTTGTTTTCCTTACGTAAAGTCGCTAAATATAAATACTGAAAACCTTTTAGAATCCTCTGCATATCAATAGGCATCACTAGAAGACTAATTTGGGACTCTCATTTCAAATCCATTTCAGTGCAGTTTTGTTCATTTGGAACATTCTACTGCAAGCATCTTTAGTAAGATTTTGCCATTTCTGTAAGAATTTGCTGCTAAGCTCTTCAGAAGTTAAGAATCATATTTTTACCTAAGATATTGGCTTTGTTCTCAGGTTTCTGAGATTAACTTAGCCATTTTTTTTTCCTACCTAAGCGTGCAAGAAAAATGAAACAAAAGAAGACAAAAACCCATGTGAATTTCCAAAAAGCCAAATTTTATAACTTCTGCAATATTACCATTTACTCTCAGTTTCTTTCTGACCCATTCAGATGTTAAGAGGCCTCTAACTGGATCCAAGCCAGTTAATTTCTTAATTAAATTCAGTTATGGAACCAGTCTAGTTTCTGTCATGACAAATACAGTTTGGATCCGAAATTTGCTCAAAGAAACTCAGAGAGCTCAAAACACAAATCCGTGGAGCTCAAAAATCCAGGAAAATACATACCATTATCCCCAGCTGTTCTAATTTTTACATTTTTTAAATCTTTAATGAAAAAAATACACTATGTTGGACTAGTATTTATTGAGTCAGATAACATACATGACCTTCTGCTAAATAGGAGACACAAATCTGTTGAAAAGCAATGACTGAAAATGTCAAAATCTCTCTTGTGCTAACTGAATTATGTACATTTTCTGTTAACTAATGTCTTATAAGTGGTGGCAAAATTTACTTCTACACTCTTAGTTTTTTTCGTTTTTTTTTTTTTAACTGGATCTAAGAGTTATACTAACTTGAGACAGATTATCAGGAGAAAAGCATACAAATTTAATTAACACAATTTATAAGCAGTAAGGTAGGAGGCTGGCAGGACTTGTTTTCCAGTAATGATCCTACTGATTGAAGCCCAAACTAGTTGATTCTCAGGGTGAAGTGAAGAAGCTGTCTCAAACCGGCAGATGGCAATGAAGGTGACATCTAGTTGCCCTCACTGCTTGTTAGCATAAAGACATTTCTGTTGGCACAACGACAGTTTACAAAGGCAATGGCAATGGACCGTGATGATGGCCTAGAAGTTACTTTACATTGGTTCTAGAAACTCTCCTTCCCTTTTCTAGAAAGTTCTGAATAATCTACCTCTTAATTGTCATATAATTAAAAGATATAAATGCAACTGCCAACAGCCTATATGCTGTCAACTCTGGGCACACTGTTTTTGGGTTAGCCCTGCTCCTCAATGAGCAGCACTGGTTCAATAGAGTTGCCCTCTTTCACTTTTGTATTCTTTCCTGGAAGAAGCAAAGAACCTTCGCAGGCTAAGTCTCAGTTTGGGGACTCACTTGTTCTGTATCATCTTGGTGATCAAAAAGGGATGAAACAAAATGGTAAAATGGCAATTGGTGATTGATGAGGTGACAAGATGGCAATTGGCAATCGGTGAGACAATGAGATGGTGAGAGGTGGCAACTGGTAAAACAGTTGGGTGGAGAGAAGGTAAAAGGCAATGACTGGTGAGACAGTGAGGTCATGAGCCAGCAAGATTATGACTGATGAGGCATAACACTGTAGAGCTGTAACTCTAGCTAAAGGGACTTCTTGGAGCCATCATCTTTCCTGGCAGGATGTAGAAGCAGATCTGAGCAGACAGATGGGCAAGCAGCCACAGTGCCACCTTATATAAAACGATCCACCATTCTTCCTGGATGGTTACAGGATCATGTGCCAATCCTCTCATGGCAGCTGAGCCAGCCCAAGCTGTGAAAAGCTTGGGTGGAGACCTTCACCCAAGCCTCACATTGGAGACTGATCAGTATCATTTTAGCTCCTGTAGATGGGTGAGTGTTCCATCTGCTCCTGTTTCAATATTGGGTGAGCCTGGAAATAAGGCCTTGGCTAGGTAGTCAATTCAAATATCCCCTGCCATTTGAGTTCCCTGAACTGAAGCACGATGGACCAGCTTTCTCTTTGACACCTCTGGTTTCAGCCATTTCTCCTCTAACATCATTTTAATTTTTTGATTGAAAATTTTATTTTAATGTACCTTCCACATTGAAATATACATTTAATTTGCAGTTTTTGCTTTAGCTCTCCATTAACTGCATTTGGGCAATTGTAGAAGGCAGGAAACCTAATTGTGAGAGTGTTCATTCTAGAAGTGTGGGTTAGAGTCTCACCTTCAGTGTCAGTCATCCCCATGTACTCTAGGATTTTTGGCATTGGATGTTGTCTAGAGTGGGCCTCTAGAGGCCCACTCTAGGGGGTCCCTAAACCACATACGATTTTTGGTATTGCCTTATCTGTTTTGTGCTCTAAAGTTCAAAGGATTAACCGTGTCATTCTGTTTTTACTTTCCCTTATAGACTTTGTTTAATAAAAATGCTCCTTTTGTTGTATTTCATTGACTGGCAAATGCTTATAATCCACTTTCTCATAAAAAGGAGAGGAGGATAACTCTCTTCTTCAGCTATTTTGTCAGCTTCTGTGATTTTTTTTTTTTTAATCCTCTGGTTCTATCTGTTATGGCCTGTTGCTGAAATATTTCATCTTAGAGGTATATAAAAGCAATGGTTTTCTCCAGTATAACTTGATTCTATACTCTTACTTTTTATTGATGTGTAAACTTATTTTTGGCTTTTATTCTTTGTCTCTTATAGTGCTTAAAAAGTTGTTTAAATTAAACACATTAAATTAAAATTGCCTAAAAAGTGGGTGCCTGCCCACATCCATTCTTGTCTGGCCTAGAACATTTAATTGACAGTATGAAACATGAAAAACAAGTTTAGACCATGACAAGAAACAGGATATCAGATACACCTCACTATACCCCCTTTTTTGGAAATTAGGCCAGCTTCAAAATGCCCTTCAGGAATATGAAAATTCTATTAAAACCCTGTAAAGAAGAATCCTCTGAGGATCAATTATAATCAAAATGGAAGAGCCCCTCTCAGGTACTTATTGTTAAGTACCTGCTCAGGGTCCCATCCTTGATGATAAAAAAGGATGCTTCCTTTCTGGTATAGAGAGGACATCTTTCACATGAGAATCTCATCACTTGCTTTTAAGAATCGGCAACCAACAGAATGGGAAAAAATTTTGCAATATACCCATCTGACAAAGGGCTAATGCCCAGAATCAACAAAGAACTAAAACAGATTTACAAGAAAAAAACAAACCCATTCAAAAGTGGGCAAAGGATATGAACAGACACTTTACAAAAGGAGACATACATGAGGCCAACAAACATATGAAAAAATGCTCATCATCAATGGTCATTAGAGAAATGCAAATCAAAACTACATTGAGATACTATCTCACACCAGTTACAATGGTGATCGTTAAAAAATCTGGAGACAACAGAGGCTGGAGAGGATGTGGAGAAATAGGAACACTTTTACACTGTTGGAAGGAGTGTAAATTAGTTCAACCATTGTGGAAGACAGTGTGGCCTAAGGACACATGCACATGAATGTTCATTGTGGCACTGTTTACAATAGCAAAGACTTGGAACCAACCCAAATACCCATCGATGATAGACTGGACAGGGAAAATGTGGAACATATACACCATAGAATACTATGCAGGATAAAAAACGATGAGTTCGTGTCCTTTGTAGGGACATGGATGAACCTGGAAACCATCACTCTCAGCAAACTGACAGAAGTACAGAAAATCAAACACTGCATGTTCTCACTCATAGGCAGGTGTTGAACAATGAGAACACATGGACATGAGGAGGGGAGCATCACACACTGGGCTCTGGGGGGCGGAACTAAGGGAGGGACAGTGAGGTGTGGGGAGTTGGGAAGGGATAATATGGGGAGAAATGCCAGATATAGGTGATGGGGAGGAAGGCAGCAAACCACATTGCCGTGTATGTACCTATGCAACAATCTTGCATGTTCTTCACATGTACCCCAAAACCTAAAATGCAATAAAATATATATTAAAAAAAAAGAAAAAAAAAAGAAGGAACGTGATAGTGGTCTTGCCGCTGCATTTTTTTCAAGTGTTTTTAACTCAAAATAAGCAATATACAGGAGCAGCATATTTGGGGATGGCATGTACTTAAATTCTTCAGTTTGATATAAAATTATTTACTATATTTTTCTTTTTATGATATCAATTAATGTTTATGACAAAAATAACTAAAATGATATGGAGGTATAAAAGAGGAAAAAAAGCTCTCATGATCCTTTTCCCTTCTTATCCTTCAGAAGTAATCTTAGTCAAGATTCAGTATGTACCCTTTAAGATTTCTTTTTTATCCATATACAAAAAGCACTTTTTATGGTATCATATAATATTATACATATGGCTCTATGGCTTACTTTTTTTCACTTAATTATATATATATATAGGAACCTTTAAATATCTTTGTACATAATTCTTTTTATACCATTTATTGGAATTCCATTAATACTGGATATACCAGTATTTCTTTACTAACAATTCATTGATTGGCATGAAGCTTGCTTTCAATTCCTCGTTGTTATAAATGATGCTATAATAATCAATATTTTGTGCACCTGCTTGTAAAGTTAAACTTTTCTCCCATAAGATAAATTCTCAGAAGTATAAATATTGATTTCAAAGATAGAAGCATTTTACAATTTGTTAATCATATTTACTCCAGAAAAGGCAATAACTAATTTAAAATAATTTAGATAAAATAATTTAGAATTTTATCAAGAGTGTGTGACATCATTTCTTTCTACACAATTGCCAGCACTGGGTATAATAAATATTTTTATATTTTGCCAATGTGACAGATGAAACATAGCTTCTGATGTGCATTTCTGGGTTTTAAGTGTGTTCTTTCATATATTCAACAGTGTTAATAGCTGCTTATATGTATCATGTTCTAACAATCCATTGCAGGCACAGTAATAAATAGGTTAAGAAAATAAAAATTGTTTCATAAAGTTTACATTATAGTAGAGTAGCTGCAAGTTTTATTTTTTCATTATTTTATTGTTTATAATAAAAACTGGCAATGACATGAGTGACTAATGGTACGGGATATGATAAATCTATACAATGGAATATCATGGAGCCACTACATTAATGATGTCAATGTGTATTTAATGACATGAAAATATATACATGTCCTATTTTGTTAAGCTAATGTTGATGAATATTTTGAATATAAAATTGTGACTCATAAAAATATAAACTTGTTTCAAATGCTTTAATATCAACTAATTTGGGAACCTATAGGTTGTTATAACTAATTCAAAGAAGAATTTAGAAAACACATTAACCCATATAAGCCATAAGGAATGCTAAAATTTCTTTACAAAAATATTTCAAATTGACCAATATACAAGTGCAATAATAGCATCTCCAGTGGATTAAAATAGTTTTTCTTTGTACAAGGGTCATTTATGTTATTGTCAGTATTCTACAAATTATTGACTAGTAAAGTAGCATAAGTACAATGACAGTCACAGATAATCCTGAATAATGTACTTGACAACACTCTTAGCAATATTTTTTGGAACATTTCAAAGATTTTTTTCTTAATATTTTCTGACACAGTTTACCAAAGGGTCTAGTTGTATAGAAACAAATTTGGAGGGTGAAAAATATTTAATAATAGTTATCACTTGATGAAATAAATATATGCAATATTAAATTTATATTTATGTATTTTATTTTCTAGTTTAATATATATACTGAGCATAAATGTTTAATCTAAACAAATTGTTATTGGTTACATAAATTACTATTACTTTAAGTGTAAGTTTGAGTCACAATAAACCACATAAATATGCAACAATATGTACTAATCTATATCTCTTATATAATTTTCAAGTGAAATTTCTCCATCCAGTTCTATGTGTGTAAGAAATTAAAATGACACTATTTTCTTTCTGTTTTTTACATTGAGAATGGCAGGATTAAAGAAAACCATTCACAAAAAGATATTTAAAATCAAATCCTGTAATCCCAGCTCTTTGAGAGGCTGAGGTGGGTGGATCACGAGGTCAAGAGATCAAGACCATCCTGACCAACATGGTGAAACCCTGTCTCTACTAAAAATACAAAAATTATCTGGGCATGGTGGTGCATACTTGTAGTCCCAGCTACTCGGGAAGCTGAGGCAGGAGAATTGCTTGAACCCAGGAGACGGAGACTGCAGTGAGCCGAGATTGCGCCATTGCACTCTAGCATGGCACCTGGAGACAGAGCGAGACTGTCTAAAAAACAAAAAAAATCAAATCGACAGGATTAACAAAATAATTATTTTATTGTACTTTAAGTTCTGGGATACATGTGTAGATCTTGCAGGATTGTTGCATAGGTACACACATGCTATGGTTGTTCCCTGCCTCCATCCCCCATCACCTACATCTGGCATTTCTCCCAGTGTTATCCCTCCTCAAACTCTCCACCCTCTGTTGTCACTCCCCTAGCCCCGCACCCCCCAACAGACCCCAGTGTGTGATGTTCTCCTCCCTGTGTCCATGTGTTCTCATTGTTCAACACCCACTTATCAGTGAGAACATGTGGTGTTTGGTTTTCTGTTCTTGTGTCAGTTTACTGATAAAGATGGTTTCCAGATTCATCCATATACCTAGAAAGGACATGAACTCATCCTTTTTTATGGCTGCATAGTATTCCACATTGTATATGTGCCATATTTTCTTTATCCAGTCTATCTTTGATGGGCATTTGGGTTGGTTCCAGGTCTTTGCTATTGTAA
Organism: Aotus nancymaae; assembly: GCF_030222135.1. Lineage (NCBI taxonomy): Eukaryota > Metazoa > Chordata > Mammalia > Primates > Aotidae > Aotus > Aotus nancymaae. The sequence goes on along the minus strand of NW_026988415.1, from coordinate 55,394,618 downwards.
ATAGTGCCATAATGAACATACATGTGCATGTGTCTTTATGATAGAATGATTTATAATCCTCTGGGTATATATTCAGTAATGGGATTGCTGGGTCAAATGGAATTTTTATTTCTAGATCCTTGAGGAGTCACCACACTGTCTTCCACAATGTTTGAAGTAATTTACACTCCCACCAATAGTGCAAAAGTGTTTCTATTTCTCCACATCCTATCTAGCATCTGTTGTCTCCAGATTTTTTTAATGATCACCATTCAAACTGGCATGAGATGGTATCTCAATGTGGTTTTGATTTGCATTTCTCTAGTGACCAGTGATGTTGAGCATTTTTTCATGTTTGTTGGTTGCATAAATGTCTTCTTTTGAAAAGTGTCTGTTCATATCCTTTGCCCACTTTTGAATGGGTGCTTTTTTCTTGTAAAAGTCTCAACCTAGAGGGCCTCAGTTTGCTAGTCTTTGTCAAGGTGGGACCTGCCAAGCTGTATTGCCTGGCTCCCTGCTTTTATCTCCTCTGCTTTCTGGGGAGTTCCGTCCCGCAGGTGCTCTCACTGCTGGTCCAAAAGCTGCTGCTCAGATCTGTGCTAGTAACTCACAGCACTTTTCAGCCTGGTTGGGGTCTCCTTGTCTGTGGGTTGCAAATGCGATGACAGAAGTGCAGTGTCTAGTTGCATTTCCCAGGTGGGGCAGCTCCCTGCCCTGCCTCAGTTTGCCCTCCTTGGCCTACATCTGGTACCTTGGTTGGAAATGCAGAGATCGCTCACCTTCTGTGTTGCTCTCACTGAGAACTGCGCTCCGGAGCTGTTCCTGTTTGGCCATCTTGGCAGAAATCCCTAATTATAATTTTTATACTAAATTTTTAAGGCTAGTAAACTTGTTTTCTTCTTGGACACTTTACATGGAAATTTAAGATACTCTCTGAAATCTTGCTGGAATTTGAACATAATCTAGGATAATCTGATTGATTTAAAATATTGTTTTTAAATTATAATACATAGAAAAGGACATGGATCAGAATCGAATAGTTTCCTGAATTTTCAGAAACTGAACACAGTAAAACACAAATTAAGTAAGAGTATATTGTAAGCGACTGAGAAGATCAGTACTGTCTAGTTAAAGCCATGACCCATTGCCAAGGGTCCGCTATCCTGACTTCAACATGGATATACCAATTTTACTTGTTTTGTACTTCATAAAAATGAAGTCATATAGTATGTAATACTTGTAGTAGCCTGTATTCTTTCACTCAAAATTGTGCTTTTCAGATTTATCTACATTTTGCTTGAGCACTGTTTTATATGTATATTGCCATTTGTGAATTTACCATGTATTTCCCTCCAGATTTATTTTTTGTTTTGTGGTCCCTTTACTGCACTTCCATATATTTTCTTTAGGTAGAAATTATCCTTATATAACTAATACTAGCAATTTTCAGTTATATTTTATAAAGATTTTCAAGTTTTTGTCTTTTTTATTTTATCATTCTCAGATACATGTGCAGAATGTGCAGTGTTGTTACATAGGTATACACATGCCATGGTGGTTTTCTGTACCCATCAACTCGTCATCTACATTAGGGATTTCTCCTAATGCTATCCCTCCCCTAGCTTCCTACTCCCTGACAGGTCCTGGTGTGTGATCTTCCCCTCCCTGTGTCCATGTGTTCTCAGTGTTCGACATATGAGTGAGAACATGTGGTGTTTTTTTGTTCTTGTGTCATTTTGCTGAGAATGATGGTTTCCAGCTTCATCCATGTCCCTGCAAAGGACAGGAACTCATCCTTTTTTGTGTCTGCACAGTATTCCAGGGTGTATATGTGCCACATTTTCTTTATCCAGTCAATCATTAATGGGTATTTGGGTTGGTTGCAAGTCTATGCTATTGTGAATAGGGCCACAATAAACATACGTGTGCATGTGTCTTTATAGTAGAATGATTTACAATCCTTTGTGTATATAAACAGTAATAGGATTGCTCAGTCAAATGGTATTTCTGGTTCTAGATTCTTGAGGAATTGCCACACTGTCTTTCACTATGGTTGAACTAATTTACACTCCAACAACAGTTTAAAAGTGTTCCTATTTCTCCACATCCTCTCCAGCATCTGTTGTTTCCTGACTTTTTAATGATTGCCATTCTAACTGGCTTGAGATGGTATCTCATTGTGCTTTGATTTGCATTTCTCTAATTACTAGTGTTGATGAGCTTTTTTTTTTCATGTGTTTGTTGGCAGCATAAATGTCTTCTTTTCACAAGTGTCTATTCATGTCCTTCACCCACATTTTGATGGGGTTTTTTTTTTTTTTTCTTGTTAATTTGTTTAAGTTCTTTGTAGATTTTAGGTGTTAACCTTTCATCAGATGGATATATGGCAAAAATGTTCTCACATTCTGTAGGTTGTTTGTTCACTCTGATGATAGTTTCTTTTGCTGTGCAAAAGCTCTTTAGTTTAATTAGGTCCTGTTTGTCAATTTTGGCTTTTGCTGCCATTGCATTTGGTGTTTTAGTCATGAAGTACTTGCCCATGCCTATGTCCTCAAGGGTATTGCCTAGATTTTCTTCTAGGAATTTTATGGTTTTAGGTCTTACATTTAAGTCTTCAATCCATCTTGAGTTAGTTTTTTATAAGGTATAAGGAAGGGGTCCAGTTTTATTTTTCCACGTAAGGCTAGCCAGTTTTCCCAACACCATTTATTAAGTAGGGAATCCTTTCCCCGTTGCTTGTTTTTGTCAGGTTTGTCAAAGATGAGATGGCTGTAGAAGAGTGGTGTTATTTCTAAGGTCTCTGTTCTGTTCCATTGGTCTATATCTCTGTTTTGGTATGAGTACCATGCTCTTTTTTTTTTTTTTTTTCACTGTAGCCTTGTAGTATAGTTTGAAGTTAGGTAGTGTGATGCTTCCAGCTTTGTTCTTTTTGCTCAGGATTGCCTTGGCTATATGGGCCCTTCTTTGGTTCCATATGCAATTTAAAGGATTTTTTTCTAATTCTGTGAAGAAAGTCAATGGTAGCTTAATGGGGATCGTGTTGAATCTATAAATTACTTTGTGTAGGATGGTCGTTTTTACAATATTGATTCCTTTTATTCATGAGCACAGAATGTTTTTTCATTTGTTTTTGTCCTCTCTTATTTCCTTGAGCAGTGGTTTGTAGTTCTCCTTGAAGAGGTCCTTCATGTCCCTTGTAAGTTGTATTCCTAGATATTTTATTCTCTTTGTAGCAATTGTGAATAAGAGTTTACTTATGATTTTTCTTTGTTTGTCTATTATTGGTGTATAGGAATGCTTATGATTTTTGCACATTTACTTTGCATTCTGAGACTGCTGAAGTTGCTTATCAACTTAAGGAGATTATGGGCTGAGACAATGGGCTTTTCTATATATACTATCATGTCATCTGCAAACAGAGACCATCTGACTTCCTCTCTTGCTATTTGAATACCCTTTATTTTTTGAATAGGAGTGGTGAGAGAGGCCATCCTTGTTTTGTGTTATTTATTATTCAGAAGTTTGCAGCCCCTATTTAATTGTGCATATCAATCTTTTTCAATAAAAATTTCAGGATTTTTTATTATGCCAAAAAGGCTTTCCTTACCCTAAGAGTATAAGCACATTCTGTATTAAATATTTCTTAAAGTGTCATTATAGAAAGAATTGCTTTATTATATAAAACTCATTTGATTTGCCCAATTACACTATTTTAATCATAATACTTTAAACCTTTGGAAATCACGCTGTAAGATAATTGGTAATAGTTATTGTATTAAACTGTTTATATAAGATTTAAATTATGTTTTTCACATAAGTATATATTTTTAAGGATACACACATACATACACATACACCCACATACTTGCTCTGGTGAATTTGTAAAATACTGAAAAGATAAAATAGGAAAATGATAATCTGCTTTAATCTACCCAGAAATCAGGTTCATATCTTGGCAGATACTCATTCAGTACATTATTTATGCATGTATATATAATTTTGGTATTTGTGCATATTTTATATAATGGTTTATATTCTGTATAGTGATTATTTTTCTGTAATTATATTTTTTCCTAAACTATTCTTTGCATATCTATAACTTAAGTCATCATGTGGATGTACAGTAATTTATTTGACATATTCTTTATTGTCATTTAGATAGCTTAAAATACTTTTCAAGTAATACTGAACACTTCAGTGAAGAGGTTTGTACCTTAATATTTATAAAACCTAATTATTATTTCCTGTAGAGATCTTGATGTGGTTTGGCTTTGTGTCCCCACGCAAATCTCATCTCAAATTGTAATTCTTACCTGTCCAGAGAAGATACCTATAATCCTCAGGTGTCAAGGGAGGGAACTGATTGGATCATGGGGTGGTTTTCCCCATGCTGTGTGTTCTGATGAGTGTGTTCTGATGAGATCTGATGGTTTTTAAAGTGGCAGTGTTTTTCTGCACACTTACTTGTACCTCCTGCTACCTTATGAAAAAGATGCCTGCTTCCTTTTATACCATAATTGTAAGTTTCTCAAGGCCTTCCCAGCCATATGGAATTGTGAGTCAAATATCTCTCCTTTATAAATTACCCCATCTCAGGTATTTCTTTATGGCAGTATAAGGCTGGACTAACACAGATATACAGACATTAAAATATGTGGTGAAAAGCTATGAATTTCTTTTTTTTTTTCAAGATGGAGTCTTGCTGTTGTTGCTCAGACTGGAGTGCAATGGCATGATAGCGGCTCACTGCAAGCTCTACCTCCAGGATTCAAATGATTGTCCTGCCTAAGCCTCTTGAGTAGCTGGTATTACAGGCATGCACTAACATGCCTATTTTTTTTTTTTTTTTGTTTGTATTTTTAGTAGAGACAGGATTTCACCATGTTTGCCAGGCTGGTCTCAAACTCCTGACCTCAGGTGATCTACCCTCCCTAGCCTCCCAAATTGCTGGGATTACAGACATGAGCTACCGCACTCAGGTATGACTTTTTGAAGTGTTTTTTTGTTTGTTTGTTTTGCTTTGTTTTTAATCTTTTTTTCTCTTCTTCATCTTCTTTTTCCTCTTCCTCTTTATCCTCCTCCTTCTTCTTCCTTTTCCTCTCCTTTCTTTTTTCTTAACACTTTATTTATACTATGCTGCCAAACTGCTCCAAATAAAAAAATGTACCAATTTATGCTCTCAACAGTAGTGAATCGGTGTGCCTACACTTAGCTGACTTTTACAAACATAAATATAAAATTTTTACAATCCTCTATAATTTCATAGGAGTGTGAATTTTTAATACTGGAATATTGGCTCTTATTAGTACTAATTTGTGTTAGATCAATCTTCTTTTTTAAGTTATGATTTCTTCTTTAACTTTTGTAGTTATTGAGGTCTTATGTTTCCCAAAAAGGGCAGATTTTCAAGTCTTTTAAAAAATTCTTTTAACTTCGTTTGCATTTAGAACTTAAATCTCGGCTTTGTATTGCTTTAGGATGACAGGAATCACATTTTGATTTCAGATAGCCAATTTCTCTCATATCACTTAATTACTGACATAATCTTTTCATGTTAAATTGAAATGACATCTTTATCTGCCTCTTTTTCATACAGATAAGTAGTAAATCACCATGTCTAAAGTCAGACAAAACAATCTCTGTTGTTGATTTACTTGGACCCTATTAGTGCCTATATTTCATTAGAATGTTCATACTTATAGCATCATACAGATAAACTAATCAATTTAATGCAACATTACATCATTTTGAAAATCTATTTTGTATATTCTAAGCCATGAGAAAGAAATTTGGGGCATAATATGAACTCTTACACTAATTATAATTTTAAATTCATACTAATAGAATAAGGCCAACACTAATATAGCATTTGGTATATACCATGCACTCTATTATAAGTACTTATATAAAATTAATTTGTAAATCCTATCAACATTAGAAGGCAATACTATTATTATTTTCATTTTATATATTTGGAAATGGGGGTATCAAAATGGTAATTAAATTGCCCAATGCTACACAAATATTAGGTGGTAAAATCTGGTATAATTTATTAAATCTTGTGTGCAAGACATTGGCCTAAAGACATGGAATTCTCAACTCTAATCATAAAACATTGTAAGTAAGCATTGCCAACCTTTTAGAGATGAAGACAAAAAGGTTAAATATAGTTAAGCACACTTGCTATTATCACAGAGATATCAATGATAGACATACACATAAAAATTGTCCAGTCTTGCTACAAAGACCATGACTTTTGTTATGCTTCTTCTAAAACTGATTAATAATCTACATTTAGTCTAAGTCTCTGGGCACATTACCAGAATTCTTCCTGACATATCTTAAATATAGTCATCAGCAGATTTTATCAGCTACCATCATTCTGTGATAAGTAACAAAAAAAGCAAAACACAAAAAGGACACAATAAAGCACAATTAACAATAATAAAAATCACTAAGCCTTTTCTAATTATATTACTGCCTTCTGAGACTTTAACTGTGTGATTTTATACAAGTTACTTAACTTCTTTGATCCTTGTTTTTTAATCTTCTATTTCATGTAATAAGTAATAATTTCTACCTTAGGTACCCAGGACAATGAACTAAATAAGGGATTTAAATTGTCTAACAAAATGACTGAATTCTAATAAGTATTCATTAAATCAAAGTTAGTTTAGTCATTCAAAATGTTCCTACTAATTTATTTGTTTTGAAAGACGCAGGCAGATTAGTTGACATTCACTGTAGCATGCCAAACTTAAAAACATTATTTTAGCCCAAAATATCTAAGAAGGATTAGTAAACAGGAAACCAATGACTCTTGGTCTCAGGATATAATATTAAATCCTTTTTATAATGTGAAAATTAAAATATTTTTCTTTTGTCTACAATTATTACAACATTTATGAGGATTATAAGATGACAGGAAATCAAACTGTGGTTTTGGCCAAAATATTTCAAATTTTCATATCCAAAATGCTATCTCTGGCCTGTACCAAAATTTTTACAGTTTAATTACAATTCCACTTTTCATAACAATTTGATAATAATTATCTGCAGTGATGTATAATATGAATAAGATGACTGTTTATTATCGTTTTGTTTTCTAAAACCTTTAACTAGACTAACATTGGTTTCTAATCTGCCGATGTTCTGTTAACAGGGAGAACCAATGCACAGAATGCCTATCACCATAATGGAGAAATGTAGTGTATCTTAAGATTTTTGAAGCCAGTAAGGAAAAGCAAAACTTTTCATTTTAGAAAACATCAGATACGCACAAAAGTAGATTTTTGTGTGATTAACTCTGTGCACCCATCATACAGCTTCAATAACTTTCACATGGTGCTCAATTTTGTTGCATCTAATCCCAACCCACTCAGGTTCCCAGTCACCAGTGAATAATTTTGAAGCAAATTCTAGACATCATTATGTCATTTCATTCATACATACTTCAGTATGTGTCTCTAAATGATAGAGTGTGTGTGTGTGTGTGTGCATGCATGTGCATATATGTATACATACAACCACTACATGTGGCTTGTGGCTACTGTATTGATTAGTATGGATCATATAACATTTATATAATTACACCTAAGTAGTTCTGGACTACAGATTTGATCAGATTCAGGATAAATTTCGTTATAAGCATATGTCATATGTGGGGTTTCATACTTCTATCATGGACACATTATATTTGGTTGTCTCCTTAATATGATAATAGCATCCCTAAGCCATTGATGATTATTACATAGATACGTTAATTCGTTAGGCCTTACCAAATATTGGTATTCAAACTTAAAATTCCTTTGTTATAAATTATCTGGAATACTACTGTACAAAGAATAATGGGAAACATCTGTTATTAAATTTGTGGTTTTCTAGAAATATAGTGTATAAAGTAAAGGCAAAACTAATGTTTGACTCTATTCATTTACAAGTCTCCAGTAATGAACTGATGTTTTAACATCCTCCAAGACTGATGAATTAGGATTTTCTTATTTTGTCATAAATAAAAATCTATCAGAACTACTAGATTTGTATTAAGAGTCAATCTAAAGAGGTTTCTATTGCTTCATCCAAAGCGTAATTCAATGATATGAAAATTGGAGGATAAATAATGATAATTACTGAAATGGATAGAAATGTATCAAATAGGTTTAAATTCATTAATTTATAGTAGAACCAACAATTTTATGCAAATTCAGTAGTATAGGAAGGCATAAAAAGCATAATCGAATTTCATATAGTGATAGGCAAAACAATAATAGTCATTGAGCCCTGTGATACACCAAGTACTGTTTAATGTCACTTACTGGCTTTGTAACTCAAGGTGAATCAGTTTTTCTCCCTATGCCTCAGTCTCCTTCTCTGTAACATGAGTACAATTATACTATATACCTCATAGTATTGTTAGGTACATTAAATAATATTTGGAAAAGTGCTAAGAATAATGTTTGGCAAATATTGTCTTATATAAGCTTTTGTTATTTTTTAAAAACTCACACAAAATTTATGAACACTTAATATGCACAACAGCCTTGTGGAGTAGTTACTATTATTACTCTAATTTCAGAAATAAATAAATAAATAAATAAAACTAAAGCACAGAGCTGTTAGTTTCTTGTCTATGGTCATAGAATAGTTTGTGGCTTTGTTTTACCACACACATATATAAATATATATATATATGTACATATATATATATTTATGTCAAACTGGTAGATTAATTGTGATGGTCAATGTTACATTTCAGCTTGACTGTGCTAAAGGATGCCCAGATAAGTGGTGAAACATTATTTCTAGTGATGCCTGTAAAAATGTTTCTGGAAGAGGTCATCATTTTCATCAATATACTGAAAAACAATTGTCCTCACCACTGTGTGTGGACATCATTCAATCTCCTGAAGGATGAATGAAACAAAAAGGCAAATGAAGAGAAAATTCATTTTCTTTTTAATCTGGCACACTCATCTTTTCGTTTTCTCAGACATCAGTGTTCCTGGTTCTCAGGCCTTGAGACTTGAACTGGGACTTACTTCATTGGTTCGTCCAGTTCTCAAGCCTTGGTTTTAAATTAGAAATGCATCACTGGTTTTCTTAGGCCTCCAGCTTGCACATAGCAGATCATGGGACTTCTCAGCCTCCATAATGGCATAAGCCAATCCCTTATAATAAATATTTGTACATATCTATACCTATCCAGTAATTTTTCTCTGAAGAACCCTGACTAATACATTAATTAGTATCCAATAAGTTTTGGAGGGAAAAGCATACTCAGATTTCTCAGATTAATAATATTGTTGTGAGTCTATCATACAAATAATAGAAAACTGAAATAGTATAGAGGAGCAACTCATAGCCATATCGTCACACTGCATGTTTTCCTTTCCAGTATTTGGCATATAACTAGCCTCTAGAAAGATTAGGATGCTCTGCCCGTTCACATTTCATAAACCAAAGGATTTGATGGCACCTATTATCTATTTAAATGATTTAGGCAGATTTGCACATTAAACCATATAAATCAAATAAAATACCCATTTTATTTTAGAGGTTTATTTTCTAAGATTAAGGACCATGGCCCATGACACAGCCTAAGAAGGTCCTGATAACATGTACCCATGTTCATTGTGTTAGTGTGAATTTATACATTTTAAGAAGATAGAAGTTACAGGCAAATAAATAAATCAATACATAAAAGGTATACATTGATTCTGCCTAGAAAGGCAGGACATTTCAAAGTAGGGGCTTCCAGATCATGGGTGGATTCATAGATTTTCTGATTAGCAACTAGTTGAAAGAATTCAGCCCTGGCTGAAGAGTTGAATTCAACATAAAGAAATGCTTGAGGTAAGATAAGGTGGGACTTGTGAAAATCAAAGTTTTTATTATGTAGATGAAGCTTCCCAGTATTAGGCTTCAGGGAGAATAGATGGTAAATGTCTCTTATAAGGACCTTAAAAGAGTCAGACTCTCTGAAATAGATCTAGTAAAAGATGGGATATATACAGAATGGAAATTTCCCTCACAAGAGATGGCTTTGCAGGGTCATTCCAAAATAGGCTGAAGAAAAATATTTTGGGGTAAAACATTTTGATTTCCTTTGGTGCCTGGTATCTGTCACATGGTGCTATACCAGAGTCAGGTTGGAGTTGTGTATTATAATGCTACCAAGAGTTTGATTTGTCAGTCTTAAGATCTGATCCCTATTTTAATGTTAATGTTGGTCAGTTGTGCATAAACTCCAAAGGGTAGCCCGCCCAACCCCCCCAACCTCCTCATCATGGCCTAAACTAGTATTTCAGGTTTCTTTAGTGTCCCCTCAGCCAAGAAGTGATGCATTTCGTTGGGAGGCTTAGAATGTTATTTTTGGTTTATAACCACTTGGGAGAGATATTGGTACCCCCTCTTGTACTGTTAACAGTTTGTAGCTCAGGAACTACTTCTTTGTTGATTTGGTTATGACCAAAATAATACTGTTGATTTTATTTCACAATTATGATGTAGCTACAGATGCATTTTATTTGAAGAAAGGATTTGTGGCTAGTTCCACAGAACGTGAGGTATTTATAGACAGCTCTTAAAAGAGGGCCCTTGCAAACATGATTTGGGGAATATCACTAACAGAACACTTACATAATCTTATATTTGTAGAATAAAATGGAAAAATTGACAGATGAGAAGAGAGGCATCAGATACAGGATATATGATCCTTGCAGTCATGGACTTTACATGTTTCGTTTGCAGTCTTGAAAACAAAAATAGTTAAATGATTCAGTAGCAACTGAAATATAATAGAAATATCAGCAAGTTTTAGATAATATTCTAGGAAATGAATCCTTTTAAACAAACTAGATATACAGTAAGAAAGAGATCAGAGCCTTTAATTTATAATCTCTGATAATACTCCATAATTTACCAATCTGAGTATTGGCTGATAAAAAGGACAGTAGAAAAAAAAAATCCCTCTAATTGTTCCTCATATTATCTTTTAGTAAAAACACTATTTATGTGTAACATATGTTGTGTTGGAAGACTCATTTTAAAGAGAAAAACATACCTTTTAGAAAGCCTCAGTCTCTGCCACTATTGGCAACTTTAAATCTATAGTGTCATATTTTATTCCATTTAATTTCCATGATAATAAAAGCTGGTCATATATAATTATTCTAGGTTGTTTACCAGTACAGATAACAAATGCAATCTAGAATAATTAGTTAACAGTAAATATTTTAGGCTTTGTAGACCAATAGGCAACATTAACAGGAAGGAAAACAGTTTCTACATTTTTATTGATGAAATTCAAAATATAAAAATTGAGTACAATTATTTGTAATGAAAGTCTAATAAAAACAATCAAACTCTTATTGTGACTAGATATTTGCTTGCTTGAGGTTCAAATTTAGTGTTCCCTATATCAAATCAATTGCTAATGTTCATCTGTAAACCATTCTTGAGTCAAGACCTGCATAAAAACAGGAATTGTGCTGGATTTGGCCTGAGTTCTGTAATTTGCTGACCCCAGTATAAATGGTTTGATTTGCAAGTGAATTAACAAATTCATTTGAATATTAAACTTCATTTGTGTTCCAAAATTTTTTTTACTCCATAATAACTTTAAACTCACTTATACTAGGAGGACCGTATATATTAGATATGCAATAAAACAGTAAATCTTTCCTCTCCCTTTTTTTGTATAATACATTATTTTTTTTCTCAAAGTTATATATTTTAAGTCATCAATCTCAGCAGGAGTTTACTTTGTCAGAAATATTTTTTTTGGTGGTGTTTGACATTCCTTTCAGAATTTGTCTTACACTTTTCCGACAGGCTCAAATCCCTTTCAAACTATAAGCAGAGAGGTTTTTTTTTTTGTTTTTAGTTTTTGCTTTTGCTGTTGTTATTGTTTTTCCTCTCCTGAAAGCTGGCTTTCAGTACAGGAGATGCGAGGAGAGAGAATAAATGGATGAGAAACATGTTATTTGAAGTCAATGGCGGCAATCAAGGACAAGCCACACATAAAGACAGCAGGAAGCAGATAAAACGTCTTTACCATTTTTTCATCCTCCATTTTCTCCTTTCACAGGTTGCATCTCTTCATCCACATTGACTGCGAAAAGAAAGCTGCATGGTGTTAGAAAGTAGTCTTTGCTTTCATTGTGCTAAATATTGGCCTGAGCAAGCCCTTAGAAATGGCATGATTGATACCATGTAATTTAGACAGAAAATCAACTATCATTTCAGAATTCTAGTATGAATATTTATATACAATCAAGTTGGTTTTATAGAAAAAATAACTAGACTTGTTGTGGTCTTTTGCTCCTTTGCAGCCTACTATAATCAGAGTTATCCCTTGTACTGGCTACCTTTGATTTGTATTTTGTCATTTCCTACTTATTTTTGAAATTGTTGAGTAATCTGGTCATCAGATACTCAGACCCTGTCAATAGTTCTTTGGCATACAAAATGATCTTGGAGAGCAAAGAAAATAGCTTAGGTTCGAACCTAATTGGTCATCTTGACTAGTCTCTTAGAGATATTCTTATTTTAAAGAATGTCCTGTAAAATTTAGAGGAACCTTATGTAAATAAGGTTTTTGGTAAAATAAAAATTTAACTTTTAGTAGTTTAATACTAATCATACTACTGAATACATGTCATCACAATTACACACTGCGCATCAGGGAAAAGTCTACATATTTTTGTCTTATGAGCAATTTTATTTTATTTTATTTTATTTTGAAAGAAAGAAAAAGAATAAAGAAGAGGGGGAAAAAGGAAGAGAAAGAGAGAGAGAGAATGGGAGTATTGCTTTCTTGCCCAGGCTAGAATGCAGTTTAGTAATGGGTATTGAAAACCTCTTTTATACCAATAATTATACTTGATGTAAACAGGAAGGAATAAGGGAAGAAAATAACAAACAAACAGTCAACCAATATTTCATTTAAACCTATGAAATGCTATGCGATTACTGAGGAGTGATTTACTTCCAATTATGTAGTCACTTATAGAATAGGTGTGAGGTGGTAATGTATGTTTTATGTATTTGAAGTGGGGAGTTCTATAGATGTTTATTAAGTTTACTTGTTCCGGGTCTGAGTTCAAGTCCTGGATGTCCTTGTTAATTTTCTGTCTCGTTGATCTATAAAATCGTTAGCTCTTCTTGTTACATTGATCCTTTTGACATTATATAATGTCCTTCTTTGCCTCTTTTGCTCTTTGTTGCTTTAAAGACTACTTTATCAGAGGCGAGAATTGCATCTCCTGCTTTTTATTTGTTTATTTTTACTCTCTGATTGGTTGATAAATCTTCCTCCTTCTCTTTGAGTCTTTGTATATCGTTGCATGTGAGATGGGTCTGGATACAGCATAGCAATGGGTTTTGGCTTTTTATCCAATTAAAATATATATAACTTTAATACTAGCATTTGATGCTAGCTGGCTGTTTTGCCCATTGGTTAGTGTAAATTTTTCGTTGTGTTAATGTTCTTTTCTTTTTGATATATTTTTGGAAAGACTGATATTGGTTGTTCCTTTATATGTATAGTGCTTCTTTCAGAAGCTCTTGTAAAGCAGGCCTGGTGGTGGTGAACTCTCTAAGTACTTGTTTGTTCGCAAAGGATTTAATTTTTCCTTCGATTTTAAAGCTTAGTTTGGCTGGATAGGAAATTCTGGGTTGAAAGTTCTTTTCTTTAAGGATGTTAAATATTGGTCCCCACTCTTTTCTGGCTTGTAGGGTTTCTGCTGAGAGATCTGCTGTAAGTCTGATAGGTTTACCTTTATGGGTAACCTGACCTTTCTCTCTGGCTGCCCTTAGTATTTTCTCCTTCATTTCAACCCTAATAAATCTGGCAATTAGGTGCCTTGGGGTTGGTCTTCTTGAAGAATATCTTTGTGGTGTTCTCTGTATTACCTGGAGTTGAATATTACCCTGCCTTGCCAGGTTGGGAAAGTTTTCCTGAATGATATCCTGAAGAGTATTTTCCAACTTGGATTCATTCTCTTCATCACATTCATGTACACCTATCAAACGTAAATTAGGTCTTTTCACATAGTCCCATATTTCCTGGAGACTTTGCTCATTCCTTTCTATCCTTTTTTCTCCAATCTTGTCTTCTCGTTTCATTTCACTGAGCTGGTTCTCGACTTCTGATATCCTTTCTTCTACTCGATCAATTCGACTGTTTAAACTTGTGCATGCTTCGCGAAGTTCTCGTGTTGTGTTTTTCAGCTCCATCAATTCACTTATATTCCTCTCTAAATTGTCCATTCTCGTTAACATTTCGTCAAACCTTTTTTCAAGGTTCTTAGTTTCTTTGCATTGGGTTAGAACAAGTTCTTTTAATTCACAGAAGTTTCTTATCACCCACGTTTTGAAACCTGCTTCTGTTATTGGAACACACTCGTAATCTATTAAGTCTTGTTCCGTTACTGATGAGGAATTGCGATCCCCTGTGGAGGGAGAGGCATTCTGATTTTGAGTATTCTCTGCCTTTTTATGCTGATTTCTTCCCTTCATTATATATTTATCTGTCTGTTGTCTTTGTAATTACCGACTTTCTAACTAGGTCTCTGAGCTGACGTCCAACTTGTTGATTCCCAGTGCCGAAGTCTGAGCAATCCACTGCACTGGCCACAACAGTGGTGTTAAGATGGATGGTGCTTTTCTGCCCGGGAATCTCTGGACTCTGCACCAAAAACTGGCGTGCTAAGGCACCAGCAAAACTGCCACGCCGGCCACAAGAGTCGCCCTGGCGACACGTGGAGCTCCTCCGCTGGGAATCTCCTGGTCCGTGAGCAACAAATATTCGTCTGAAAGTGTGGCGTCCTCTCGTTCTCTGCGCTTTCCCTGGGAGGTAGGAGCCCGAGCTGCTAGTGATCAGCCATCTTGGATCTCTCTCCATGAGCAATTTTAAAATGCAAATGTACCCAAACTTTAGTGAGATACCATACTATATGCTTTTTAGTTATTCTTACAAGTTTTCCTTCAAAATTTTAAGTATTTTGCTTTTTGTTTCTCAGTGCTTTTATACTTATTGCATTCAAATAAAATGAACAAATAACCATTCAAATATGAAATGAAAATAAGAATGTCTTTTATTTGTAGGAGTTCACTTGACTTTTGAAGTAACTAGGGCAAATAGAGAGGTCTCTATGGTTTCAAGCTAACAGTAATAATTAAATAAAGCCATACTCAAAACAAATGCCACTTTGAAATAAATAAATAGAGTAATAATCAGCTATATTGATACTGGACTGGTTGAACCATTTCTAAAAAGACTGGATCCATAGCATTATTATGGTTTGCGAAAAAGCCAATTCCTACCACATCTCTATGACAATTATAGGTTAAGCAATCCCTTGAATTGAACATTTCTAGATAAACTCATCTTTGAATGCAAAGGCATGGAGACAAAGATAGAAAAGCAGCCAAGGTGACTAACAAAAGGATATTCTTGTGTTGATGTAAGGATGATTTTAAACATGACTTAGAGAAATGACATCCAGACTGTACACTCCACAAGTCCCGTCCTCTTCCCATTCTTTATTAGATTTATCAAGTAAAACTTTTCAGTGAAACTGGAAAAAATGCCCAAACACAAGTTTTTGTTTTATTTTTTTAGTTTCTTAGTTTTTAATTTTGGTGAATACATTGTAGTTATATATATTTATGGGGTACATGAAATTTTTTGAAACAGGCATGCAAAGTGAAATAATTGTATCATAGTGAATGGGGTATCCATCCCCTCAAGCATTTATCCTTTGAGTTATAAATAATATGATTACACTCTTTTAGTTACTTTTAAATGTATAATTAAGTTATGGTTTACTATGAGTTGCTAAATCTCATATTTTTCGAAGTTCCTAGCATTGGTCCAATCTGCCTGATGTTTTCTAAACAATTTTGAGTACCATGCACAGATTAACAAATAGCAGTAAATTTAAAAAAAAAAGTGCTATTTTTATTTTTTTATTTTTTATTTTTCTATCAAGTTAAATCAGAAGAGAATTTTATTTGATTCTGGGCCTTCAACTTGTTTGTAACATGCAATATGGAATATTTATGTTTAAATATATCTGTCTTTTTCAATAAAACTAAATGAATTTTCAAAAATAGCCTTTAGGAATTATTTGAGGTAGTGTTTTTGGCAATATAAATGAATTTCATTGATACCCACAAAAAGAAACTTATATCAGCAAGGACACTAAAGTACTATTAATGTCAAATTTCATGTCTTGTTTCTAAACTTGATATTCCTGAGATTTTCTGCAGCATTTGACATTATTGACCACTTGATATAATTTTGCTGCATCCTTAGCCAAATCTCATCTTGAATTGTAGTTCCCATAACTCCCACATGTTGTGGCAGGGACCTGGTAAGAGGTAACTGAATCATGGGGGTGGTTATCCCCATGCTGCTGTGATAGTGAGTGAGTTCTCATGAGATCTGATTGTTTTATGAGGGTCTTTGCTTGGCACTTCTCCTTCCTGCAATCATGTGAAGAAGGATGTGTTTGCTTCCCTTTCCACTATGATTGTAAGTTTCCTGAGGCTACCCACCCATGCAGAACTGTGAGTCAATTAAAGCTCTTTTCTTTATAAATTACCCAGTCATGGGTATTTTTTTTATAGCAGCATGAGAATAAATGAATACAGTAAATTGGTACCAGCAGGTAGTGGGGTGCTGCTGTAAGGATAACTGGAAATGTAGAAGCAACTCTGAAGCTGGGTAACAGACAGGTTGGAGTAACTGACAGCTCAGAAGAGAGAAAAATGTGGGAAAGTTTGGAACTTCTTAGAGACTTGTTGAATGGCTTTTACTAAATTCTGATATTGATATGGACAATGAAGTCCAGGCTGAGATGATCTCAGATGGAAATAAGGAACTTCTTGGGAACTGAAATAAAGGTGGTTCTTGATCTACTTTAGCAAAAAGACTGGTGGCATTTTACCCTGGCTTAGAGATCTGTGGAACTTTGAACTTCAGAGAGATGATTTAGAGTAAATGGTGACAGTAATTTCTAAGTGATAAAGCATTCAAGAGGAAGCACGGCATGAAAGTTTATAAACTTGTAGCCTGATGATATGATAGAAAAGAAAAAAAGATTTTTCTGGGGATAAATTCAATCCCACTGCAGAAATTTGCATAAGTAAGAGAGAGTTAAATGTTAATCACCAAGACAATGAAGAAAATGTCTCCAGAGCATTTCCGAGACATTCATGGCAGCCCCTTACATCACAGGTCAGAAGGTCTAGGAGGGAAAAATGCTTTCCTGAACCTGGTCCAGGAACTCCCTACTCTGCATAGCCTAGGGACATGGTGCCCTGCATCCCAGGTGCTTCACCTCCAGCAAGACCAAAAGGGGCCAAGGTATAGCTAGGGCCATTGCTTCAGAGGGTGCAAACCCCAAGCCTTGGAAGATTCCACATGGTGTTGATCCTAAAGGTGTGCAGAAGACAAGAATTGAGGTTTGGGAACCTTTGCATAGATTTTGAAGGATGTATGCAAATGCCTGAATGTCCAGGCAGAAGTTTGCTGCAGGGGCAGAGCCCTCATGGAGAACCTCTGCTAGGGCAGTGAGGAAGGGAAATGTGGGGTTGGATCCCCCACACAGAGTCCCCACTGGGGCACTGCCTGGTGGAGATGTGAGAAGAGGGTCACTGCACCATCCTCCAAACCCCAGAATGGTAGACCCACTGACAGCCTCCAACGTGCAATTGGAAAAGCTTCAGGCACTCAACACCAGCCTGTGAAAGCAGCCAGGAAGGGGGCTGTACCTAAAAAGCCAAAGGGGTGAAGCTGCCCAAGGCAGTAGGAATCCACCTCTTACATCAGCATAAAATGGAAGTGAGACATGAGGTCAAAAAAAGAACATTTTGTAGCTTTAAGGTTTAATGACTGCCCTTGTGAATTTCAAACATGCATGGGGCCTGTGACTCCTTTGTTTGGCCAATTTCTCCCACTTGCAATGGGTTTATTTGACCAATGCCTGTACCCCTATTGTATCTAAGAAGTAGCAAACTTGCTTTTGATTTTTCAGTCTCATATGTGGAAGGGACTTGCCTTGTCTCAGATGAAACTCTGGATGTGGACATTTGGGTTAATGCTGGAATGAATTAAGACTTTGGGGAACTGTTATAAAGGCATAATTGTGTTTTGAATTGCAAGAACATGAGATTTGGGAGGGGACAGGGATGAAATAATATAGTTTGACTGCATCTCCACCTAAATATCATCTTGAATTATAGTTTCCATAATCCCCACGTGTTGTTGGAGAAACCTGGTGGGAAGTAAATGAATCATGGGGGTGGTTATGCCCATACTGCTGTTCTCATGATAGTGAGTAAGTTCTCCCAAAATCTGATGGTTTTATAAGGGATTTTTTCCCCGTTTCTCAGCACTTACTCTTCCTGTCATCATGTGAAGAAGGCTGTTTTTGCTACTCCTTCTGCCATGATTGTAAGCTTCCCGAACTTCCTCAGCCATGAAGAACTGTGAGTCAATTAAACCTTTTTCCTTATAAATTACCTAGTCTCAAGCAGTTCTCTATTGCAGTGTGAGAACAGACTAATATACCACTTCATCATTTTGAAACACTTTTCTCTTTTAGCTTCTATGTCATTATCTTAGTTTTTTACTTCGTTGAATATTTCTTTCCCATTTTTTTAGTTGGCACCTTCTCTTTTCCTTACTTTGTAAATATTGGTGTTCTACTTCATTCAGGCTGCCTTGCCTTCTCCCTCTTCTCACTGGGTATATCCCATATTAGGAATTCCAGGGACTAAGGGAATTTATCTTGATATGTATAAGCTTAATAATAAAATGTGTGTGTGTGTGTGTGTGTGTGAAAGAACACACAGACACGCATGCATGCACACACACATACACATACATTCTTCTATATTCTGTGACAATCTTTCCTACAAACTCTTGCCATATATAGTTGGCAAAAGAAATGGGTGAATAATAGTTGTGTTATATGTGCAGCTATTTTCAACCAATGCAGGGTTCACCTAAAGTGCTACAGGTAGTGAATTGCTTATATTGCATACAAGATAAAATTAAGTGCATTTGACACTGAGAAATGTTATGCTCGCATTATGAAGGACAGTCATATGATTAAACGAGGAAGGGATTGTGAAAAAAGTCTTTTGGAGTTATTAACTAAGCAGGGAAAATGTTTGATAATATTTGTAAACAAGTGTATGGTAGAATTTTGTAAAGAGAAATGCTATAATTTTTAGAGAGAATTTTAGAAATAATCATGGAGAAAATGTTTAGGTTTGTAATTTCTTCCTTTGAATAAAGAAAATAGACCGGGCACTGTGGCTCACGCCTGTAATCCCAGTGCTTTGGGAGGTAGTGGTGGGCGGATCATGAGGTCAGGAGTTTGAGACCAGTCTAACCAAAATGGTGAAACCCCATCTCTACTAAAAGTACAAAAATTAGCTGGGCGTGGTGGCACATACCTGTAATCCCAGCTACTCAGAAGGCTGAGGCAGGAGAATCACTTGAACCCAGGAGGCAGAAGTTGCAGTGAGCCGAGATCTAGCCACTGCACTCCAGCCTGGGCAACAGAGTGAGACTCTGTCTCCAAAAAAAAAATAAAAATAAAAAAAATAAATGAGTCCTTATACTAATAAGTATATGATTCTTTCTGTTTTAATTTTGATAAGTTTTCTTTCATTAAGAAAGATAAAGCAATATAAAGTAGTTAACATGTGAACTGAGTTGGCCTTAGGATAATTAGACAATTAGAAATGAGTACCAATTCTAATACTAGCATCCTTCAGAGTAATGGGCAAGTAATTAATAGATTCACATTTCTAAAGACAGAAAAAGCTAAACAAAACAAAAACAAAGACAGACATGAGAGGAGGCACTCACTTTATAACCACCATCAACCACATTCAACACAAAGAAATATATACTGTAAAGGAAACAATGGTGGGATTTCAGGAGAGATTCAGGACTCAAATAGAAATGCCTGAAACAGTGGTGGTGGATGCATGTCCTATAAAAGAATATGAATAGAGCGAGTGATTATTGAATAATTATGTTTTATTTAACAATGAATAGAAGATAAATGTAGAAGTTTACCAAATAAGATTGCATGCCTTAAATAATAGAATACTTTGAATACTTGTAATGAGAAAAAGTGATAGCTCAGGAAACACATATTATATTATTTGAAAAATTATAATATTTCTGGAACTAAGGTAAAATTTCTCTAAATTTCTATACGATGAATCTCAATAGATTTTTAAGAACAATTGTAATTCTTATTTTTAAATAATTTTTTTTCCATATAATGGCCACAACCAAATTAGAACATTACAAATTACATGACCATATTTAAACATTCTCTGTTTCTGTCAAAACTTCAAAAAATATTTAGTTATAAAAATACTATGGTTTCTAAGTATAAGAAAATTTTATATGATCTTAAATACACATTGTATGCCTTCTAAATAAAGAAAAAATATTAGCAGAGCAAAGACTCTAATTTTTTTTTTTTTTTTTTTTTTTTGGAGAAACTAATGAGAATGAATTTAGGATAGTGTTTCTAAAGTTTGGCCCATCTGCCACATGAATCAGAATTACATGGATTGCTTATTAAATATTTAGACTCCTAAGATCCTTCCCAGATGTACCATATTAAAACCACAAGGGTGTGCCTAGAGAATCTCCATTTTTCACAATACCATAAGTTATTTATTTTGAAAGCATTAAAATATGAGAACAGTTGTCTTATTGATAATCTTTGACTTTAGCCGAAACTATCTCCAAGTTAAACCTCTTATGAATCTGCACCACAGAGGGTTTATGAAATAAAGATGAAAAAAAAAAAAGACATGGTGATATGTATTTTCTTTTTTTTTTATTGTACTTTAGGTTCTGGGGTACATGTGCAGATCATGCAGGATTGTTGCATAGGTACATACATGGCAAGGTGGTTTGCTGCCTCCATCCCCCCATTACCTATATCTGGCATTTCTCCCCATGTTATCCCTCCCCGACCTCCCCACGCCCCTGCTGTCCCTCCCTTGGCCCCCACAACAGACCCCAGTGTGTGATGCTCCTCTCCCTGTGTCCATGTGATCTCATTGTTCAACACTCGCCTATGAGTGAGAACATGCGGTGTTCGATTTTCTGTTCTTGTGTCAGTTTGCTGAGAATGATGGTTTCCAGCTTCATCCATGTCCCTACAAAGGACACGAACTCATCGTTTTTCATGGCTGCGTAGAATTCCATGGTGTATATGTGCCACATTTTCCTTGTCCAGTCTATCATCAATGGGCATTTGCATTGGTTCCAGGTGTTTGCTGTTGTAAACAGTGCTGCAATGAACATACGTGTGTGTGCATGTCACTTTATAATAGAATGATTGATAATCCTTTGGATATATACCCAGTAATGGGATTGCTGGGTCAAATGATATTTCTATTTCTAGATCCTTGAGGAATCGCCACCCTGTCTTCCACAATGTTTGAACTAATTTACACTCCCACCAACAGTGTAAAAGTGTCCCTATTTCTCCACATCCTCTCCAGCATCTGTCGTCTCCGAATTTTTTAAATGATCGCCATTTTAACTGGTGTGAGATGGTATCTCAATGTGGCAGATGTTTTCTTTACCTTCATATTGTCTTCACCTCTTTGTTTGGTAACTGATTTTGTGTTTAAGTCCACCCTATCATGCACTTTCCCTTCCCTTTCTCCTGAGGTGAATACTGAAAAGTCTAAAACAATCATGCCATTACCATTTCCTTGATCAACATTTGGTCTAGGCAATAGCATGTGATGCAATCCTGGTCAAGGAGACAGAAGGGAAAGTAGTCTGGGATACTTTATTTAACTGCAGCAGCCATTTTGTGACCACTAGAAGCTGACAAAAAGCCCTAATATGGATGAAACTGAATGTGCTAATCCCGAAAATGCACAGCCTGCAGGTGAGACAATACATGTTCTCATCATTTGAATCATTCTAATTTGATATTTCCTTTCTTGTAATCAATAACATTCAGACTGGTAATATACCTAAAGGCTGCTTAGTAAGTATACATAGCTCATTCTATACTGATGTCATCACCAGTAATATTCCAATTTTCCCAAGGCCCTTACTAAAGCTTTTGTTCAGGTTAAATTCAACTGAGCACTACAACTTCTTTTCAAAAGATTCCCAACTTAATATTAACACTCTCATACAAACCACTCCAAATAGTACAGATATGAGTTTATCAAAGTTAGTAATTTGATTCTTCTTTAAATACTTCTTATGGTTCTAAATTCTTGTCAAAACATAAAATAATGTTTATGGATTTAAAAATGCTCTATCATCTTACCCTTAGTTTAATTAATTGCATTTATGTTATATATACAACTCTAATTAGGCTGTTTGAATAGTTAGAACTCAAAATCACTTCATAATCATAGTTTTTATTTTCAGGAATTTATTTTTATATAATAGCATTTTTGAGGTAGAATTTTGTAGAGATTGAAACTGAGGTTAAGGAAATTTACTCAAACCACAAAATTTATCATTTTTGACAACTTTCCTATATTCATTTTAATTAATTTTTTATTAAAAATGGCAATATGTTCTATATATTCTCTAATTTACTTTTATAATTGGTAATGTAGTTTGTTTATCTCCCCATGTACACACATAGAGGTATCCATTGTTCATTTAAATGGCTGTTGTTTGTTTGCCTTAACCATGCTTCTAACGATAAACGTTTGGCTTGTTTCCAAATGTTTCATATTTTAAATAATGGGACAATTAATATTTTGCTGACTTGCATAAATTCCAAGTAGTGGGAAGTGCTGAGATCAAAGGTGTAAGCATTTGTAATAGCCATAGATATAGCTGAATTGTCCTGTGAATCTGTTAGGAAGTTCCCATTTCCTCACATCCTCACCAAGACTCAGAAGACTGATCTTTTTTCTGTTTTTTTGTCAATATGATAAAAAATTTCTGTTTACCTTGCATTTTTGCGATTATAAGTGATGCTGTGCATATATGCCACTTTTAGTTCTTTATTTTGTATGTAAATTGTCTAATTATTTCACTCATTTTCTTTTTCTTTTTTTGTTTGTTTATTTTGTTCTTTTACAATTACTTTTATATTGCCCTGGGTACTAGTTATAGACCCATAGTGACACTAGATATTGTAACTTTGTACTGGATAGAAACAAAACCAAACAATGAATTTAAAATGAGCTATAAAGTGTCATTTCAATAAAGTTCCGCATATGTTTACCTGAAACAATGCATTGCAACAAATTTGCAAAAACCTCATACGTGCCAAGTAATTATTTCATGAATAACCACATTTTCTTGGCTATTTTCATGGATCTATTATAGATTAAAACTCTTCATGTAATAGACACAGAAAACTAACAGACATATGTGAATTTGAATTTAATGGAAGAATGCTAGTACATTGGAATGATGCAAAACTAACTGATAAAATATAATGATATTGTCAGCGGTTGGTAAACTACTGCCTGAGTTATATGCCTACTTTTACAAATACAATTTCATTGGAACACAGCCATGTTGATTCAATTATGTATTATCTATAGCTGCTCTCCCAATATGAAAAGTTGAGAAGTTGCAACAGAACCTGTATGGCCTGCAAGGCTGAAAATATTTATTATCTAACAAGTTAAAAAGCTGCTGACTGATACCCTATATTTCAAAATATTTAACAGGTTTTCAAAAATTTTTCAAATATATTCAGTACCTCAATAAAATCTAGTACTATTAATATCCACAATATCACCTTTTACTGCCTAAAACTAAAATGATATGCATCTCCCAAAACGAACTGGTAAAAGAAATGACAACCATGATCAGATTGAAGCAAATGACAAAGTAATGTTTACTTAATAGAGGTGAACTCATTTTTTGGTGTTCTCTCTCATCTTTCTCTTTATCTGTCTATGTGTTTCCCTTTGATTTCCCAGATAATTTTAGAGTTGTGTCTTTAGACAGGATTTAGCCTGCAGCCTTTCACTGTACTGTGTGATGATCAATTCTCCATGGTAGCTTACTGCAAGGATAGAAAAGCAGTGTGACTTTCTGTGATAATACAAATAAAGCAGTAAGGTAGAAGCTAGTTTTTAGTTTATACTATGAAATAAAGTAGTCTTCTTTTGGAAGAATCATGAAGATTTCTAAAATACAATGCAAGATTAGTTTATATGAATGATGAAAGAAAATAAAAACTGTAGGTTAAAATCAGGAGCTTGCAGAAGAACACACAAGCTTGAAAATGCCAGGTTTTTCAACATATAGTAAAGATCCAATGGAAAAAACAGAAATGATATTTAGCTATAGGAATAAAGCTTAGAGGTGGGGGAGGGAATATGTGTTAGTGCAAATTGATACAAAATATACAAATAACCCTTCATATTTAAAGGTTAGGTCTGCCCAAATTTGAGGACTGTTTTGCTATTTTTGTAAGTATTGGATTTTGGTCAGTACTGATAAACTTTGACATATTTAAGCTTTTAGTATTTCTTGCAAGATAGTCTTCAATTTCTGTATTTAGAGGTAGAGACCTCACTAGGATCAGCACAATGACTGAGCTTCTGTGTGAGGGGCTAGATGTTGTCATTATACACATGTAAATAATTCCTGAGTCATAGCAGGCACAGCAGAAGGATCAGAGAATAGCAAGCATAAATCTTGGTGGTATTATGGGCTCTGTGGCAGACACCAATTATTATTTTGAAATTCTCATATGATTTCTTCATTGATTAGCTAAACTCAATGTCTATGCTAACTTCCCGATGTTAGAAGATGTGCAACAGTTGCAGTCAGCAGTTTGCCTATACTCCAGTCAATGCTCTTTGTGCTTCTAGTAACTAAGGAAACAAACATTTACTGCTGTGGAAATTATCTATTTGTATTTTAGTGTGTATTATTTGAACATTAAATTTACATGATGGGTTAACTTAATTTCTGCAGGCACACCTAATACAATGACAAATAAATAAGACGTCAAAAATGCAACAATCCTATAATTAAGGAAAGGCAATATAAAAATAGTCATTGAAATTACCCTATAATCTTAACTTTCTGGTAAAATCTATGCATAATTTGGTAAAGAGAGAATCCCTACTAAGAAAATGATGAAGTGAGATCCTACTGAATAATACGTGCAGGACCACTTATTTGGACCCATTCCTGTCTCTTCAGAAACATTTTTCTGGCAATTATCCTCTTCTCTTGCACCTTTAATGACTCTCTCCTTATTAATTCCTTCCTTTTGCTACAAGTATGCTCCTGTTATTTCATCTTAAAAATGTTTTAAAGTAATTTTACTAAGACTAGTGGCTGATAAAGGTATGCACTCCCTCTCTTCTTCCACTGCAACATATCTTAGGAGAGAAACCTGCACTGCATTATACCTGTGGATTCACGTCCATAACCTTCCACACTACTGAGTTTTCTGTAAGGTCTCTGATGATTCCTTACACATAATATTCAGTCATTTAAAAAAATGTTTTCACTCTCACTGAGCTCTCTGCAACACTTGCTACTATCATTGTTTGCATTACCCACTAATCCATCTCATTGCAGTACATTCTTTGTTCCAGCCACAAGTTGCCATCACTATTTAAGTATACTCTGTAGTTGTATTGCTTCATAACTTTAACTTACAACCTTACAGTGAATTGTTCTTACTACCCGACCCTGCCATTTCTTTCTTTTAATCTCTTTTATGGTTCAATTCACTGATCTAGGAAATCTTTCCTGATTCTCCCTCAGTTTCCTCCTTCATTATAAATCACTTCTTCCTGTTTATCTTTTAAGATGTTTTTTGAAGGGTTTAAGGTTTGCTGCAATAATGAGAGGAAGATAGAGATATTTCTCATGTACCCCTTCCTTCACACACGCAATGCCTCCCCCATTATCAATATCCTTTACCAGAGTGGTACATTTGTTACAATTGATGAAGCTACATTGACACATTATAATTATCCAAAGTTCATAGTTTACCTTAGGCTTCACTCTTGTTCTTATACATTTTATAGATTTAGAAAATTAAATAATGACATGTATCCCTCTTTATAGGATCATACAGATTTTCACTGCCTTAAAAATCTTCTGTGCTCTGTTTATTCATTCTTCTCCATCCAATACCCCTATAACCACTGATTTTTTTACTGTCTTCATGGTTCTGCCTCTTCGAAAACATCATATAGTTGGAATCCTAAAGTTATATAGCCTTCTAATATTGGCTTCTTTCACTTAGCAATATGCATTTAAGAATTACTCTATGTATTTTTATGGTTTGATAGCTCATTTCTTTTTAGCAATAATAATATTCTATGTCTTGATATATCACACTTAATTAAACAGTCACCCCCTCGGGGACATCCTCGTTGCTTCAATCTTTTGGCAGCCATGAATAAAGCTATTATAAACATCCTTGTGCAGGATTTTTTTGTATATGTTTGCAACTCATTGAGATCAATACCAATGAGCACGATTGCTGGATAGTATGGTAAGAATGTGTTTAGTTTTATAAAACACTGTCCTGCAATAAAGCTGCAACATTTTTCATTCCCACCAGTAATAAATTAAGGTTCCTATTGCTTCACATCATCACTAGTGTTTGATATTATCAGTGTTTCAGATTTTGGTGTCATTGATAGGTATGTAATGGTATCTTATTGTTTTTGTAATTTTTATTTCCTTAATGTCATACGATTTGGAACATGATTTCATATGCCCGTTGCCATCTGTATATGTAATCTGGTGAACTGTTCAATTTCCAGCTTGATTTTTAATCAGGCTTTTTTTTTTTCTTAGTTTTAAGAGTTCTTTGCATAGTTTGGGAGACAGTCCTTAATCAGATATGTCATTTGCAAATCTCTTCTCCCAGTATGTAGTCCAATTCATGAAGTAGTTCTCCTCTTTTTTATTTCTCATAGTTTTATAGTTTCAGGTCTTTCAACTAAGTCTTTAATTAGTCTTCAGTTTTTCTTTGTGTGACTGTAGGAATTTAGCTGTGAATCTATCTGGTTCAGGGTTATTTTGTTTTATAGGTTCTTTATAACTGCTTGCAATTCAGAAGTTACATTGTTCTATTCAGGGTTTCAAACTCTTCCCAAAAAAAAATATTGGCAGCTTGTGTGGTTCTAGGAATGTATTCATCTCTTCTAGATTTTCCAATTTGTGTGCATGGAATTGTTCATAGCAGACTTTGAGGATCTTTTGTATTTCTGTGAGTTCATTTCTAATATTACCTTTGTCAATGCTGATTGTGCTTTGTATCTTTTCTTTTTTTCCTTTGTTAATATTGTTATGGGTATATAATCTTGTTTATTTCTTTAAATAACCAACTTTCGGTTTCACTGATATTTTGAATCAATTTGTGCAGCTCAATTTCATTCAGGTTTTCTCTAATTTTAATTAATGTTTCTTGTTCTACTACCTTTGGGTTGGTTTGTACTTTTTTTTCTAGTTCCTTTAAGTGCAAACTTAAACTGGTAATTTGAAACTTTTCTCATGACTTGAGAAAGGTGTTCAGCCTATAAACTTTTGTCTTAATACTGCTTTGGCTACATCCCAGAGATTTCAGTCAATTGTGTCTCTATTTGTATTAATTTTATAGAATATTTTTTATTTCTGAATAAATTTTGTTCATGCAGGAGTTATTGAGGAATAAGTGGTTTCATTTCTATGTACTTATGTAGTTTTGAGAGATCTTATTGGTATTGATTTCCATTTTCATCGCACAGCGGTCCAAGAGTGTACTTGGTATAATTTCAATTTATTTGAATTTACTGAAGCTTGCTTTATGACAGAGTATAAGGTTAATCTTAGAATATGTTCCACGTGCAGATGGGAAGAAAATATATTCTTTGCTTTTTGGATAGTGTGTTCTGTATATTTCTATTAGGTTCAATTTATCTCCTTACCTATTCAAATCTAAAGTTCCTTTGGTAGTTTTACGCTTCAGTGATGTGTCTAACACTGTCAGTGGGGCATTAAAGTCTCCCAATATCGTTGTGTGGTTGTTTAATTCCTTTTGTAACCAAAGGCACCAAGAAGTTTGGGATTATGTTAATTGATCAAACCTAAGAATAATTGGGATTCCTGAGGAAGAAGATAAATCTAAAACTTTGAAAAATTTATTTGGGGGAATTATTGAGGAAATCTTCCCTGGCCTTGATAGAGATCTAGGCATCCAAATACAAGAAGCTCAAGGAACATCTGAAAAATTTATTGCAAAAATATTATCACCTAGGCACGTAGTCATCAAGTTATCTAACGTCAAGATGAAGGAAAGAATCTTAAGAGTTGTAAAACAAAAGCACCAGGTAACCTATAAAGAAAAACCTATCAGATTAACAGAGGATTCCTCAGCAGTAACCATATAAGCTAGAAGGGATTGGGGTCCTATTTCAAACCTCCTTAAACAAAACAATTATCAGCCAAGAATTTTGTATCCAGTGAAACTAACTTGATAAATGAAGGAAAGCCTTTTTTTTTAAAATTATACTTTAAGTGCTGGGATACATGTGCAGAACATGCAAGTTTATTACATAGGTATTTCCCCTAATGCTATCCCTTCCTTAGCCCCCACCTCCAGACAGGTCCCAGTGTGTGATGTCCCCTCCTTGTGTACATGTGTTCTCATTGTTCCACACCCATTTATGAGGGAGAACATGCAGTGTTTAGTTTTTTGTTCTTTTGTTAGTTTGCTGAGAATGATGATTTCCAGTTTCATCCATGTCCCTGAAAAGGACATGAACTCATCCTTTCTTGTGGCTGCATAGTATTCCATGTTGTATATGTGCCACATTTTCTTTATCCGGTCTATCGTTGATGGGCATTTGGGTTGGTTCCAAGTCTTTGCTATTGTGAACAGTGCTGCGATAAACATACATGTGCATGTGTCTTTATAGTAGAATGATTTATAATCCTTTGGGTATACACCCAGTAATGGGATTGCTGGGTCAAATGGTATTTCTGGTTCTAGATCCTTGAGGAATCGCCATGCTGTCTTCCACAATGGTTGAACTAATTTACACTCCCACCAACGGTGTAAGACTCTTCCTATTTCTCTACATCCTCTGCAGCATCTGTTGTTTCCTGACTTTTTAATGATTGCCATTCTAACTGGCATGAGATGGTATTTCATTGTGGTTTTGATTTGCGTTTCTCTAATGACCAGTGATGATGAGCTTTTTTCCATGTGTTTGTTAGCCACATAAAAGTCTTCTTTTGAGAAGTGTCTGCTCATATCCTTCACCCACTTTTTGATGGGGTTGTTTGTTTTTTTCTTGTACATTTGTTTAAGTTCCTTGTAGATTCTGGATATTTGCCCTCTGTCAGATGGATAGATTGCCAAAATTTTCTCCCATTCTGTAGGTTGCCTGTTCACTCTAATGATAGTTTCTTTTGCTGTGCAGAAGCTCTTTAGTTTAATTAGATCCCATTTGTCTATTTTTGCTTTTGTTGCTATTGCTTTTGGTGTCTTAGTCATGAAGTCTTTGCCCATGCCTATGTCCTGAATGGTATTGCCCAGGTTTTCTTCTAGGATTTTTATTGTTTTAGGTCTTACATTTAAGTCTTTAATCCATCTTGAGTTAATTTTTGTATAAGGTGTAAGTAAGTGGCCCAGTTTCAGTTTTCTGCATATGGCTAGGCACACTTCTTTTTAGAAAAACAAATGCTGAGATAATTCACCACTACCAAACCAGCACTACAAGAACTGCTAAAAGGAGCTGTAAATCTTGAAACAAATCCTTAAAACACATTAAAAGAAAATTTAACACATGAATCTCACAGTATCTATAAAATAAAAATACAATAAATACATTTTAAAAAACAAGATATTCATGTAACAAATAGCATGATGAATGGATAGTACCTAATATCCCAATACTAACTTTGAATGTAAATGGCCTAAATGTCCCACTTAAAAGATACAGAATGGGAGAATGGATAAGAAGTCACCAACGAAGTATCTTCTGCTTTCAAGAGACTCACTAACACATAAGGACTCACATAAACTTAAGGTAAAGGGGTGGAAAAAGACATTCCATGCTGTGGACACCAAAAGTGAGCAAGAGTAGCTATTCTTATATCAGACATAAAAACTTTAAAGCCACAACAGTTAAAAAAAAAAAACAAAAAAAGAGGGACATTATTCAATAATAAAAGGCCTTGTCCAATAGGAAAATATTACAGTCCTAAATATATATGCACCTAACACTGGAGCTCCCAAATTTATAAACAACTACCAAACCTAATAAATGAGTTATATACCAACATAATAATAGTGACGGACTTCAATACCCCACTAATAGCACTAGACAGGTCAACAAGACATAAAGTCAACAAAAAACAATGGATTTTAACTATACCCTAGAACAAATAGACTTCACAAATATTTACAGAACATTCCACCGAACAACCAAAGAATATACACTCTATATATAAGTGTTTGAAACTTTCTCCAATATAGATCATATGATAGGCCACAAAACAACTCACAATAAGTTTTTAAAAATGAAATTATATCAAATATTCTCTCAGACCACAGTGGAATAAAATTGGTAATCAATTTCAAAAGGAACCTTCAAAACAACATAAATATATGGAAATTAACCAGTTACTGAATGATTATTGGGTCAACAGTGAAATCAAGATGGAAATTAAAAAAATTCTTTGAACTGAATTATAATAGTGACAAAACCTATGAAAACTTCTGGAATACAGAAGTCAGTGCTAAAAGGACAGTTTATAGCATTAAATACCTACATCAAAAAGGCTGAAGGAGCACAAACAGACAATCTAAGGTCACACTTCAAAGAACTAGAGAAACAAGAACAAACAAAACCCAGACCCAGCAGAAAAAAAGAAATCACCAAGATCAGAGAAGAACTAAATGAAATGGAAACAAGCAAAAAAATTCCAAAATATATAAGAAAGAAAAAGCTGTTTCTTTGGGAAAAAAAAAAATTGTAATACCATTAGTAAGTTTAACCAAGAAAAGGAGAGGGAAGATCTAAATAAGTTCAATTTTGAAACAAAATGGGATAGATACTGGAGACTACAAAATGGAGGAGGAGGGGGCAAGTGTTGAAAGAGTACCCACTGAATACAATGTTTCTTATTTTGGTGACTGGTATGCTATAAACCCAATATCTATCATTATGCAATAAACCCATGTAAGAAATATGCAAATATACCTCCTGAATGTAAAATTTAAAAATAAAAATAAATAAAAGTTTTTAAAAAATTAAAAACTGATAAAAAATTAATATATTCTATGCACAGATTTTTCCATCTGTGCAGTAGGTTTTTTTTTGGTATGTGGTTTATTGTCTTATGTTGTTTTATTTAAATGTATTCCTTTCTTTTCTCTGTCCCGTGACTCGTAGTGATCAAATGTTGGACTTCATACAGTGATCATATATTACTTTCTTCTCTCATATTTTCTCTCTTTGCCTTTATGCTTAACATTTTAAGGGATTTTTCACAACCTTATTTTTCATCTTTTAAAGTTTTATTCTGGAAATTCTATTTGTAAGATATAAAATATTTTCTAATTTATTACATTTTTAAACAACATTTAAAATTCTTAGCAAATGCTCTCCATAAATACTTTTTTCTTAAAGTTTTCTTACATTTTCTGTTTCCTCTGAGTGCAGGTTTTAATTATTTCAACCTTTATTTTCATGCAGAAGGTTTATTCCTTATTCCTAGTGATCTGTGATTATCTGTTTATATTTAGAAGAAAATTCTAGGTAACCGGTATGATTTCCCTCTGTTCTTTAAGTAGATCTGATTTTTCATATAGGCATGACACAAAACTGGTAGCTTATTTAATGATTATAGTATATAAGGTCTCATATTTTAATTAACTATGAGAAAGTGGGAAGCTGGATGTCAGGCTGTGGCCTCACCAACTCTCCCTCTCCCCTCAAAACTTGCATGCCAGCCAGAATGAGAAGTATTTTGTTCGGAGTTTACAACAACCATAAATGAAGTCTTTATTTTCCCCAGATGGTTCAATTTTTTTAAAAAAGCAATAAATGCTATGCTTTTATTACCTGGGGATAACTAGGCGAACAGTACTCTGAACATTTAGAGAAAAGTATGTAGTTATAGGCTGCCTCAGCTGTTCCATATGCAGTTTCAATGAAATCACAAGATTTCAACACCACTTTTGATTATTGATCTCTGTCATATGTGCCACTGATCATGAAGGCACTCTGGAATACTTTCAAAAAAAAATTTTATGTATCTGATCTGTTAGTAAATCTCTCTTTCTTTTTTTTATATAGTAGAAACTCTTATTCTTTATAGTATTTATAATTTAGGATAAAAAGACTTAAACACAAGTCTGCTTACTGACCAGAAGCCCTTTAATAGTCTCTAAAAAATTTTGGTGAATAAACAACTTATGGATGGAAATGCTGTAATTTTTTTTTTCTTCAAAGTTTTTACTACCTAGGGTTCATTTTTGTATATTTTCTTTAGTATCCATTAACTTTTTACACTGTCCTTGAATACATTTTTATGTTTTTACTTATATATATAACACATATTTATATTTTATGACAATCAAGCTTTCGTGCTCCAAAAGACAGATATTTCACAGAGTATTTCACACATTTTTGAATCTTGAACAGGCTATGTGATTTAAATGTTAAAGCCTAATGTTTAATCTTCAAATAAAGATGCGAACCTATTAAGAAAGAAAAAAGAAGTGGCCTAGCATGGTGGCTCATGTCTGTAATCCACTTTGGGAGGCTGAGGTGGGTGGATCACCTGAGGTCAGGAGTTTGAGACTAGGCTGGTCAATATGGTGAAACCCTGCCTCTACTAAACATACAAAAAATTAGCCTGGTTTGGTGGTGGGAGCTTGTGATTCCAGCTACTCGGGAGGCTGAGGCAGTTGAATTGCTTGAACCCAGGAGGCAGAGATTGAAGTTAGATCATGCCACTGCACTCCAACCTGGGCAACAGAGTGAGACTCCATCTAAAAGAAAAATGTTAGTTTTTATAATGATGTGGTAATTATGTAAAAGATTAAATGGGCTTGTCAATAGAATAAATCGTAGATTTCTGGTAATGATACAGTTAGATATAACTGTCAAAGGTACTGAGTGAACGTCCAGAAAAAATAATGTTTTCAAAATATTATTTTTAGCCAGAAGGAGAATGGAAACTGATTTGTTCAATATATTGAAATCTTCTGTTCACTATGAACTATGGTCGCAGAAATTTTTTTTTTTAAATAAGTAATATTTGATGAATGAAGTGCTGAGAAAATTGATGAAGTTTTTAATCCTCCCAAAGAAAGTGTTTTATAGCCATTATATGCTTAAATTTTTAAAATCACAGCTTCATTTGTAGGGACATAATTTTTTTTTGCTTCAAAAGCATACCATAGATGGAAGTACATTAAAATCAGATGGATGATGAGTATGCTCAAAGATAGCCACATACATAGTTATGCTGGAATCGGTTGCCATACACTTTCAACCTCTGTTTTGTGATTCCTCCAGGGTCTGACACAGTTTGACTGTTAAAACAGATTTCACCCTGCTTACACGCCATATTTTTGGAATTATAAATATCATAATTAGAAAAATAAGTAGAGATTATTTATTCCTTCTCAAAGTAATGGATAGACTATAATGATAGGCATTGTTTTATTCTTACAAAGAGAATCTGAACCATGAAGATTAAGTGATGAGCCATAGCATACTTGCCCTTAGAGGAAGTTACTGTCAGGAGCAACATTGAACAATTATTCTCCTTCTTCTTAGACCGCACTTCAAAAGCATCTTTTGAATAGAAATGGAAGAATAGAAATATTTGAGTTTATAGTCACAAAAAGAAAGGAATTAAAAGTTAAATATGACTATATATTTTACTAGAAGTATGTGGAAGTCATAAGATTCTTCTTTTGCTGGAAGAGTTTAAAGAATAATGTGAATAATTGAGAGTACTAAGTCACGGGAATTTTGGTTTCCTTTAAATTTCAGTTTAAATTGAAGTTCAGCTTTAATTTAAAAGGTTGAAACACCAAAAGAGAGCCTGCATAGCCAAGTCAATTCTAAGCCAAAAGAACAAAGTATATATCCAAAGGATTATAAATCATTCTACTATAAGGACACATGCACACGAATGTTCATTGCAGCACAGTGTACAATAGCAAAGACCTGGAACCATCCCAAATGCCCATCGATTATAGACTGGACAGGGAAAATGTGGCACATACACACCATGGAATATTATGCAGCCATCAAAAACGATGAGTTTGTGTCCTTTGTAGGGACATGGATGAACCTGGAAACCATCGTTCTCAGCAAACTGACACAAGAACACAAAATCAAACACCACATGTTCTCACTCCTAGGCGGGTGTTGAACAATGAGAACACACGGACACAGGGAAGGGAGCACTACACACTGGGGTCTGTTGGGGGGAAATAGGGGAGGGACAGTGGGGGTGGGGAGGTGGGGAGAGATAGCATGGGGAGAAATGCCAGATATAGGTGAAGGGGAGGAAGGCAGCAAATCACACTGCCACGTGTGTACCTATGCAGTGATTTTGCATGTTCTTCACATGTACCCCAAAACCTAAAATACAATTGAAAAAAAAAAAAAAAGGTTGAAACATACCTGATTTTTTTGGTTCCAAGACACATTTTTCATACTTTTATTATCTCTTAAATAGGAATATATTTACAATCAATGAGATTCCAATTATAATTGACAATGCTTTCTTATTCTTAGCGGTACATAAAATAGTGGTGCATATTATAGTCAATATTGTTTTAGAGATAATTAAATTTCATAATTTATATTACATGAACCATGAGTGATATATATCTATGAAACTTAAAGTTTGTTACTTAAGAGAAATAGAATTTAAGTGGCATTAAGAGCATTCTGAATTTTCCTAGTGCAATAGTTTTGCTTGCCCTGCCACATCTCAGACCTTTAAAATCTCACCATTTAATTTAAATATTTGTATTTTGTCTCATTTATCTCTTCTATAAGACTTCAACCTCAAAATAAATTGTATAAAATTATGTTTTATTATATATATATATATTACAGCTAATTAAAATGAAATGTTTAAATTCAACCTAACCATTTAAAAGCATTTCTAAATAACAACAAAATGTTAGTCTTCTACTGTCACTCTTGACCTGTACATGGTTGTTGCCTTAGAATATGTTACTTAGAAGCTTCTTGTTTTCTTTTTTCTTTTTTTTTTTTTGGCTGAGCACAGGGGACTTTATTGATGGTACACGACAAGGTGGGGCTCCCTAGGCCCCTCCCTCTTCAAGGGGTCTGCATGGAAACTGTGAGGAGGAACAATTCAGTGTGGTGGGGGACTCAGTGTGGCAGTGACTCCCCAGCAGTGAGGGCCTCTCTTCCTCTCGTGCTCTCGCTGGGGCTGGTGGTCCAGGGGTCTTACTCCTTGGAGGCCATGTGGAACATGAGGTCCACAACCCTGTTGCTGTAGCCAAATTCATTGTCATACCAGGAAATGAGATTGACGAAGTGGTCGTTGAGGGCAATGCCAGCCCCAGCATCGAAGGTGGAAGAATGGGTGTCGCTGTTGAAGTCAGAGGACACCACCTGGTGTTTAGTGTAGCCCAGGATGCCCTTGAGGGGGCCCTCTGACGCCTGCTTCACCACCTTCTTGATGTCATCATATTTGGCAGGTTTTTCCAGACGGCAGGTCAGGTCCACCACTGACACGTTGGCAGTGGGGACATGGAAGGCCATGCCAGTGAGCTTCCCGTTCAGCTCAGGGATGACCTTGCCCACGGCCTTGGCAGCGCCAGTAGAGGCAAGGATGGTGTTCTGGAGAGCCCCATGGCCATCACGCCACGGTTTCCTGGAGGGGCCATCCACGGTCTTCTGGGTGGCAGTGATGGCGTGGACAGTGGTCATGAGTCCTTCCACGATACCAAAGTTGTCATGGATGACCTTGGCCAGGGGCGCTAAGCAGTTGGTGGTGCAGGAGGCATTGCTGACGATCTTGAGACTGTTGTCATACTTCTCATGGTTCACGCCCATCACGAACATGGGGGCATCAGCAGAGGGGGCAGAGATGATGACCCTTTTGGCTCCCCCCTGCAAGTGAGCCCCAGCCTTCTCCATGGTGGTGAAGACGCCAGTGGACTCCACCACGTACTCAGCGCCAGCATCGCCCCACTTGATTTTGGAGGGATCTCGCTCCTGGAAGATGGTGATGGGATTTCCATTGATGACAAGCTTCCCATTCTCAGCCTTGACAGTGCCATGGAATTTGCCATGGGTGGAATCATACTGGAACATGTAGACCATGTAGTTGAGGTCAATGAAGGGATCATTGATGGCGACAATATCCACTTTACCAGAGTTAAAAGCAGCCCTGGTGACCAGGCGGCCAATGCGACCAAATCCGTTGACTCCGACCTTCACCTTCCCCATGGTGTCTCAGGGATGTGGCTGGTGATAAGAGGCAAGAGACGGCTATCTGTGGAACAGGAGGAGTAGAGAGCCAGAAGCTTCTTGTTTTCTATTAAATGGACAGCTTTATCTCTCAGAGGCATGACATTCTGATTATATTGTTAATTTTCACAATTCATTATAACACTTAAGTTGCCATTAGAATATTAAGACATTTTTGTCATATTCTGAATTTTCATTTTACTATCTGTTCCATCAAAAAGTATTTTCACCCTACTCAGCAAATTATCATTCCTCAATTATTGCATAAAATACCTGCAATTTAATTTTTTATTTTTTATTTAATTTTATTTTATTGTAAGCTCTGGGATACATGTGTAGGATGTGCAGGTATTTTACATAGGTAAACATGTACCATTGTGGTTTTCTGTACCTATCAACCCATCACCTAGGTATTAAGCTCTAATGTATTAGCCATTTATCTTGATGCTCTCTTTTCCCCCACCTCCAATAGGCCCTAATGTGAGTGTACTATGCCCCTAACTGTGTCCATCTGTTCTCATTGTTCAGCTCCCACTTATAAGTGAGAATATGGGGTGTTTGGTTTTGTGTTCCTGTGTTAGTTTGCTGACAATTATGGCTTCCAGCTCCATCTATGTCCCTGCAAAAAATATGATATTGTTTCTCTTTATGGCTGCATAGTATTCCATTGTAAACATGTACCACATTTTCATTATCAAGTCTATCATTAATGGGCGTTTGGGTTGATTCTATGTCTTTGCTATTTGGAATAATGCTGCAATAAAGATACACACGCACGTATCTTTATAATAGAATGATTTATATACCTTTGATGATATACCCAGTAATGGGGTTGCTGGGCCAATTAGTATTTCTGGTTCTAGGACTTTGTGGAATTGCTATGCTGTCTTCTAAACTGGTTGAAATAATTTACATTCCCACCAATAGTGTCAAAGTCTTCCTATTTCTTCGTAGCCTTGCCAGCATCTGTTTCTTGACTTTTTAGTAATTGCCATTCTGACTGGTGTGAGATGGTGTCACACTGTAGTTTTGATTTGCATTTCTCTAATCATCACAGATATTGAGCTTCTTTGATGTTTGTTGGCTACGTAAATGTCTTCTTTTGATAAGTGTTCATGTTCTTTGCTCAGTTTTTAATGGAGTTGCTTGCTTTCTTCTTGTCAATTTGCTTAAGGTCTTTGCAGATTGTGGATATTAGACATTTGTCAGATGGATAGATTGCAGAAATTTTCTCCCATTCTGTAGGTTGTCTGTTCACTCTGATGACAGTTTTTTTTTCTGCTCTGTAGAGGCTCGTTAGTTTAATTAGATACCATTTGTCATTTTTTGCTTTTGTTGCAATTACTTTTGATGTTTTTGTCATGAAATCTTTGCCTGTACCTATGTCCTAAATGGTATTGCCTAGATTTTGTCCAGTGTTTTTATACTTTTGGGGTTTACATGTAAGCCTTTAATCCATCTGGATTTATTTCTTTTACAAGGTATAACGAAGGGATCCAGTTTCAGTTTTCTGCATAAGACTGGCCAATTTTTCCAATACCATTTATTAAATAGAGAATCCTTTCCCTGTTACTTGTTTTTGTTAGGTTTGTTGAAGATCTAATGGTTATAGATGTGTGGTATTATTTCTGAGTTCTCTATTCTGTTCCATTGGTTTATGTGTCTTATTTGTACCGGTACCACACTATTTTGGTTACTGTATCCTTGTAGTATAGTTTGAAGTTGGGTAGCGTGATGCCTCCAGGTTTGTTCTTTTCACTTAGGATTGTCTTCACTTTTATGGGCACATTTTTGGTTAAATATAAACTTTAAAGTACTTTTTTTCTAATTATGTGAAGTATGTCAATCGTAGTTTGATGAGAATATCATTGAATCTATAAATTACTTGGGCAGTATGGCCATTTTCAAAATATTGATTATTTCTATCTATGAGCATGGAATGTTTTCCCATTTGTTTGTGTTCTCTCTGATTTCCTTGAGAAGTGGTTTCTAGTTCTCTTTTAAGAGGTCTATGACTTTCACTGTTAGCTGTATTCCTAGGTATTTTATTCTCTTTTTAGCAATTGGAATGGCAGTTCATTTATGATTTTATGCTTGTGATTTTTGCACATTGATTTGGTATCCTGAGACTGCTGAAGTTGCTTATCAGCAAGAAGCTTTTGAGCTGAGACGGTAGGGTTTTCTAAATAAAGGATCATGTTACCTGCAAACAGAGCCAGTTTGACTTCCTCTCTTTTTGAACATTTATTTCTTTCTCTTGCCTGATTGTCCTGGCCAGAACTTTCAATACTATGTTGAATAGGAGTGGTGAGAGAGGGTGTCCTTTTCTTTTGCTGGTTTTCAAGGGGAACACTTCCAGCTTGATACCTTCATGCCTATTCAGCATAATACTGGCTGTGGTTTTGCCAAAAATTGCTCTTATTATTTTGAAGCATGTACCATCAATAACTAGTTTATACAGAATTTTTAACATGAAGGGATGTTGAATTTTATCAAAAGCCCTTCATGCATCTACTGAGATAATCATGTGGTTTGTGTCTTTAGATCTGTTTATTTGATGAATTGCATTTATTAATTTGTATATGTTGAATGAGTTTTGCATTGCAGAGATGAAGCCAAATTGATTATAGTGTATAAGTTTTTTGATGTGCTACTGGATTCAGTTTGTGAGTATTTTATTTAGAATTTTTGCATTGATGTTCATCAGGGATATTGGCATGAAGTTTTGTTTCCTTATGGTATCTCTACCAGGTTTTCATATCAGGATGATACTGGCCTCATAAAATAAGTTAGGAAAAAGTACATCCTTTTCAATTGTTTGGAATAGTTTTAGAAAGAATGGTACCAGTTTCTCTTTGTATCTCTGGTAAAATTCAGCTGTAAATCTGTCTGTTCCTGGGTTTTTGTTAGTTGGTAGTCTATTTATTATTACTTCAACTTCAGGACTTGTTATTGGTCTATTCGGAGATTCCTGGTTCAGCCTTGGGAGATTGTATGTGTCCAGGCATTTATCCATTTTCTTTTTAGATTTTCTAATTTATTTTCATAGAAATGTTTATAATATTATCTAATTGCTCTTTGTATTTCTGTGGGGAAGTGGTGATATCCCCTTTATCATTTTTTAGTCTATTTGATTCTTTCCTCTTTTCTTCTTTGTCTAGCTGGTGGTCTATTTTATGAATTTTTTCAAAAAACTGGATTCATTGACTTTTCTGAAGTGTTTTTCTTGTCTCTATCTCCTTCAGTTCTGCTCTGATCTTGGTTATTTTTTATCTTCTGTTAGTGCTTTTTTTTTTTTTTTCTCTTGGTTCTCTAATTCTTCTAGTTGTGTTGTAGGGTGTGGATTCAAGTGAGGTCTTTCTAGCTTTTTGATGTGGGCATTTAGTGCTATAAATTTCCTCTAAACACTGCTTTAGCTGTGAGATTCTGGTGTGTTGACTCTTTGTTCTTATTGGTTTCAAATACCTTCTTGATTTCTGCCTTAATTCCATTATTTACCCAAGAGTCATTCAAGAGAAGTTTGTTCAGTTTCTATGTAGTTGTGTAGTTTTGAGTGAGTTTCTTAATCTTGAGTTCTAATTTTATTGCACTGTTGTCTGAGAGACTGTTATCATTTCAGTTCTTTTGCTTTTGCCAAGGAGTGTTTTACTTCCAATTATGTGATTGACTTTAGCATAAGTACCATGTGGCACCGAGAGGAACGTATATTCTGTTGTTTTTGTGTGGAGAGTTTTGTGGATTATCTATCAGGTCCACTTGAGTTTAAGACCTAAATATTCCTGTAAATTTTCTGTCTCAATTATCTGCTATTGACAGTGGGGTGTTAAAGTCTCCTAATAGTATTGTGTGAGACTCTAAGTGTTCTTCTGTGTCTTTAAGAAGTTGTTTTGAGAATCTGGGTGTTCCTCTATTGGGTGCATATATATTTCTTGTTCTAATGATGCCTTTGCCATTATGTAATGACCTTCTTTTACTTTTCTGATTTTTGTTGATTTAAAGTCTGTTTTGTCAGAAGCTAGGATTGCAACCCCTGCTCTTTCTGATTTCCATTTGCTTGGTAAATTTCCCCCATCCCTCTATTTTGAGCCTCTGTGTGTCTTTGCACATGAGATATGTCTCTTGAATACAGCACACTGATGGGTTTTGACTCTATACAACTTCTTCCCATTCTGTTTTTTAATTGGGTCATTTAGCTGATGTACATTCAAGGTTAAGATTGTCATGTGTGAATTTGATCCTGTCATCATGATTCTAGCTGGTTATTTTGCCGACTTTTTGATACAGTTGCTTCATACTGTTATTGGTCTTTGTAGTTCAGTGTGTTTTTGCATTGGCTAGGAATGGATTTTCCTTTCAATATTTAGTGCTTTCTTCAGGAGCTCTTGCAAGACAGGCCTGGTGATGACAAATTCCCTCAACAATTTCGTTTCCAAAGATAATTATATTTCTTTTTCACTTATGAAGCTTAGTTTGGCTGGATATGAAACTCTGAGTTGGAAGTTCTTTTAAGAATCTTGATTACTGGCCTCCAATCTCTTCTGGCTTGTAGGGTTTCTGCTGAGAGGTCTGGTCCTATTCTTAAGGGTTTCCCTTGGTAGGTGACCTGGCCATTCTCACTGGATACACTTAACATGTTTTTCTTAATTTTGACCTTGGATAATCTGATGATTATGTGTCTTGGGGTTGATATTCTCATGGAATAGCTTATTGGGGTTCTCTGGATTTCCTGAATTTGAATGCTGGCCTGTCTCATTAGGTTGAGGAAGTTCTCCTGTATGATATCCTAAATTATTTTTTT
This sequence comes from Aotus nancymaae, assembly GCF_030222135.1. Lineage (NCBI taxonomy): Eukaryota > Metazoa > Chordata > Mammalia > Primates > Aotidae > Aotus > Aotus nancymaae. Next base: position 55,353,337 of record NW_026988415.1, on the reverse strand, counting down.
CAACTTAGTTTTGTTTTTCCCATCTTTTTCAGGTTCCCCAATCATTTATAGGTTTAGTCTTTTTACATAATATCAGTTCTCAAAGGTTTTGTTCTCTCTTTTTCATTCTTTTCTCTCTAATCTTGTCTGCCTGTCTTATTTTAGCAAGATAGTCTTCAAACTGTGAAGTTCTTTTCTCTGTTGGTTCTATGCAGTTATTGATACTTGTAGTTACATTGTAAAGTTCTTGTGTTTTTCAGCTTTATCGGGTCATTTATTGTCCTCTCTAAGCTGGTCATTCTGGTTAAAAGCTCCTGTAATGTTTTATTATGCTTCTTAGTTTCTTTGCATTGGGTTAGAACATGCTTCTTTAGCTCAGCGAAGTTTGTTATTACCCACCTATTGAAGCCTACTTCTGTCAATTTATCCATCTCAGCCTCTTCCCAGTTCTGTGCCCTTGCTGGAGAGGTGCTGTGATCATTTGGAGGAAGCACTCTGGATTTTTGAATTTGCAGTGTTTTTTCATTGATTGTTTCTCATCTTCATGAGTTTATCTAGCTTTGGTGTTCGAGTCTGCTGACCCTTAGATAGGGTTTTTGGTGGGGACTTTTTTCTTGATGTTATTGTTGATGATTTCTGTTTGTTCATTTTTCTTTTAATGGTCAGGCCCCTTTTCCATAGAGCTGGTGTGGTTTGTTGGGGGTCTACTGCAGAACCTATTAGCCAAAGTCCCTCCTGCACCTGTAGGTGTCACCCATGGAGGCTGCAAATCAGCAAAGATGGCTGCCTGCTGCTTCCTGTGGGATCTGTGTCTCAGAAGGGCACTAACCTGATGCCAGTGGGAACTCTCCTGTCTAAAGTGTTTGATGTCTTTTGTTGAGGTCACTAATACAAAAGGCACAGGATTCAGGACCCACTTAATGAAGTACTCTGGCTGTTCCTTGGTGGAGGGGGTGCACTGTACACCCCCAAGAGGATTCCTACTTGTCTGGACTGCCCAGATTCTTCAGAGCCAGTACAAGGAAAGACTAAGTCTGGTAATCCATGGAGACCACAGCCACCACTCCCTGCAAGGTCTCAGTCCCAGGGAGATCAACGTTCTGTCCCTAAATCCCTGAGGGGAATTGCTGAAATCACTCCAGGGAGACCCCACCCAGTGAGGAGGGGTTAGTCAGTGTCTGGCCTAAAGGGGCTGTCTGGACACAATTTTCCACAGCTACTATGCTACACTGGGGAATTCCTCCTGGGTCAGAACTGTCCAGTCTCCCTTGCACCAGCAGGAGAATAATGGCTGACTGGAGCTGCAGTGATGACTGCTGCTGCTGCTCTCCCTGGAAGCTCAGTCTTCTTAGGCAGCAGGCAGCCACAGTGATAATGGCCACCCTTCCCCCCAGGAACTTAGTAGTCTTAAGTAGTCTCCAGCCAAGTGGCTACTGAGAATCTGCATCACTCTGCTTGGGCCCAAAGCCCTGGTGGAATGGGCTCACGAGAGGAATCTCCTCTCCCATGGGTTGCACAGATCTGTGTAAAAAGTGTTTTCCTAGAGAGGTTAGCACAATCACTCATTGCCTCCCTTGGCTGGGTGTGGGAGTTCCCCTTTTCCTATATGGCTCCCAGGTGAGCCCTCATTCCACCCTGCTTTTCCTCATTCTCCACTGGTTGCAGCGATTGCCTAGTCAGTCCCAGTGACAGAATCTGAATCCCTCAGTTGACAATGCATGATTCAATCAACTTTTTCCTTCTTCTTGTTGGGAGCCTCTGATGGCAGCTGTTTCTAGTTGGTCATCTTGGCCCCTCCCACCAAATACTAGCAGTCTTAGACTTTGTTCTGCCCTCTAGAAACTTAGAATTCAGTTAAAGTTCCAACACTAATATATACAAGTCACTTAATAATATATGAATGTGTACAACAAAGTGCTAATTTGTATAGCACAAACAATGTATGACAAGCATTCTAAATATAGGATATGAGTTCAGAAAAGTGGAAGTTCAATGAGGAAAAGCGCATTAAAAGTAGAAACAGGTGATGTAAAAAATGAGAAGGCTTTGAGTATACAGAAAAATAAAGAGAAGACATTCCAGGCAATAACAAGAACAACAATGACAGCATAATAACACACAGCAAGAGCGGTAATATAAAATGACAATTAATAAATGAAGATAAGAAGGTAATAATTTGAGAAGGATTAATGTTTTCCTTTTTGTCTTTCTAATTATAAAATTTTAGCTAAAAACCAGGGTATTCATCTATGGGAACAGAAAGTGAAATTAGAGCTGATTACAGAGAAAGTGCCAAGATAAATTTTTAGGTAATAGAGAGTAAATTTGTGAGGCTCTACATTAATGTATATGTAGTATAAACAATATTCTAGGAAACGTGTGTTACACGCTTTACATACTTATTTGATTCTTTGTAACAACCCTATGTGATTGATATTATTATTTGATATTTTAAGGATTAGGATATTAAAATTGATTAATTTGCTGTAAAACCCATAGCTTGCAAGTCTCTATGGTGGCTTTCTAATCTGCCAACTTGGCTAGGATGAATTATATTTTTAATAAATTTATTTTCTTTATGTTGCTGGAAAGAGTGGAGCATAAATGAGATTCTTTAGAGATTTAGAGAAAGGAAGGGAAATAGCAGCTATTTTGTCCCTTACACACATTGTTGCTGATCTGCAAACTCACCTTGTTAGCATGAGGCAGTCGTTAACCTGTAATGATGTGTTTATCTCTATGACAAAGAGCCTTGGCTTCTGTGTGTCATCTACATTATCCAGGTTAGAGGCAATGAAGACTTACATGGGTTTCAGTCTGCCCTCATACTGTCCGAATGTTCTTGGTCACCCCTACTTTACACCCATCTTCCTTTCCCTACTGCTTATCTTGTGGATTCAAGCTCTTGCATCAGCTGCAAGAATAGTCTGCTCCCACAATTGCAAAATTAATGCTTTTACAGATCTATCAACTATCTATCTATTGATCTAGTTCTCTTTTATCTATTCCTACCTATCATCCATATCTTTCAATCTAACCTTGGTTTTGCTTTTCTAATAGAACCCTGACTGACAAAGTCACGGATCCTGGATTTGAGCACAGTAGATTTGTTTCAAGAGTTTATATTCTCCACCACTCTTCCATTTGTGAACATAGATTTAGAGATATTTAGGAAAATAGCCTTGAACCATCTGAAACATAGTCTTATAATTCTTGTTTGTCCCATTAAATTCATATAATATATTTATGACTTTATGCAGGTAAATTTCTCATTTTTGACTCAGTATCCTCAGCTATAAAATAAAGAGATTAAACTGGATCAAGAGTGTACTAGTCTGTTCTCGTGCTGCTCATAAAAACATACCTGAGACTGGGTAAATTATAAAGGAAAGAGGTTTAATGGATTCATAGTTCCACATGACTGGGTCAGTTCCACATGACATCATTTTCTACCTCACAATCATGGTAGAAAGTGAAGCAGGAGCAATGTCATGTCTTACATGGTGTCAGGCAAAAAGAGCTTGTGTAGGGGAACTCCCCTTTATAAAACAATCAGCTCTTGGGAGACTTATTTACTATCAAAAGAACAGCATGGGAAAGATCCACCCTCCTGATTCAATTACCTCCCACTGGATGTCTCCCATGAAATGTGGGAATTATGGGAGCTACAATTTAAAATGAAATTTGGGTGGGGACACAGCCAAACTAAATCATTCTGCACCCAGCCCCTCCCAAATCTCATGTCCTCACATTTCAAAACCAATGATTCTTTCCTAACAGTCCCTCAAAGTCTTATCTCATTTCAGCATTAATTCAAACCTCCACAGCCCAATGTCTCATCTGAGACAAGGCAAGTCCCTTCTGAATATTACTTTCTAAATACAATGGGAATATAGGCATTGGGTAAATACATTTATTCAAAATAGAAGAAATTGGCCAAAATGATGGGGCTACGGGCCTCATGCAAGTTCAAAATCCAGTGGGGCAGTCAAATCTTAATGCTCCAAAATGATCTCCTTTGGCTTCATGTCTCACACTGATGCAAGAGGTAGGTTCCCATGATCTTGAGCAGCTTCAACCCTGTGACTTTGCATGGTACATCCCATCTTCTGGCTGCTTTCACAGGCTGGCATTGAGTGTCAGTGGCTTTTCCAGGCTCATGGTGCAAGCCGTCAGTGGATCTACCATTCTCGAGTCTGGCATATGGTGGCCCTATTCTTATAGCTCCACTAGGCAGTGCCACAGTGGGGACTCTCTGTGGGAGCTCCCACCACACGTTTCCCTTTTGCACTGCCTTAGAAGATGTTCCTGCAGTAAACATCTGCCTGGATGTCCACGCATTTTCATACATCCTCTGAAATCTAGGCAGAAGTCCCCAAACCTCAATTCTAGACTTCTGTGCACCCACAGGCCCAGTACCACATGTAAGCCACCAAGGTTTGAGGCTTGCACAGTCTGAAGCAATGGCCCAAGCTGTACATTGGTCCCTTTTAGGCATGGCTGAAGCTGAAGCAGCTGGTATTCAGGGCACCAGGTCTTGAAGCTGCATAGAACAGAGGAACACTGGGCCTGGCCCATGAAACCATTTTTCCCTTCTAGACCTCCAGGCCTGTGGAGGAGGGTCTGCTATGAAAGTTTCTGACATGCCTTGAAGATATTTTACCCTTCATCTTGGTGAATAATATTTGGCTCCTTGTTGCATATGCAAATTTCTGCAGCTGGCTTGAATTTCTCTTAGAAAACAGGGTTTTCTTTTCTATCACATTGTCAGGCTGCAAATTTTCCAAACTTTTATGCTCTGCTTCTTCTTGAGCACGTTGCCACTTAGAAATTTCTTCCTTCAGATACCCTAAATCTCTCTCAAGTTCAAAGTTCCAAAGATCTCTAGGGCAGGGGCAAAATGCCACAAGTCTCTTTTCATAGCAAAAGTGACCTTTACTCCAGTTCCCAACAAGTTTCTTATCTCTATCTGAGACCATGTCAACCTGGACTTTATTGTCCATATTACTATCAGCATTTTTGTCAAAGCCATTCAACAAGTCTCTAGGAAGTCCCAAACTTTCCCACATTTTCCTGACTTCTTCAGAGCCCGCTAAACTATTCTAACCTCTAACTGTTACCAAGTTCCAAAGTTGCTTCCACATTTTTGAGAATCTTTATAGCAACACCTCACTCTATTGGTCCCAATTTACTATATTAATCTGTTGTCAGCCCGAGACTGAGTAATTTATTAAGGAAGAGGTTCAGTGGACTCACAGTCCCACATGGCTAGGGCGGCCCCACAATCATGGTGGAAAGTGAAGGAGGAGCAAGTTACATCTTACATGGTGGCAGGCAAAGAAATCATGTGCAGGGGAACTGCTCTTTATAAGAGCATCAGTTCTTGTGAGACTTATTCACTATCAGGAGACCTGCACAATAAAGATCTACCCTCATAATTCAATTACCTCCCACTGGGTCCTTCCCAGAACACATGGGAATTATGGGAACTACAATTGAAGATGAGATTTGGGTGTGGACACATATTAACCATATCAAAGTGTCCTTAACTTGATATGGGAGATACATGATCTCTATTTAGTTTATATGTGCTATGTGTCTCTCTCTGTGGAGAAATATATTTTTTACATATTGAAAAAACATTTGTTACCTTAATAATGATTATCTAGGTATTGTCTAAGATCCCTTCCTGTTCAATCATTTTACTTTTTTACATAGTAGTATGTGGAGATTATAAAAACAACTGAACATGCATATAAAGATAGAGATGTTGTATTTTGATTTGGATTTAGTTCTGGAAACACATGACTATGTGACAATGAAGAGCTATTATCTCCCCTGGAAACCTTATCCATAACTAAGACTTACATTACTGTGTTAGGAAGATGACTTCCAAATTTATATCACCAGATCAGATTTGTTTTGGTGACATTTACTCACATATGTCTATCTACTGGGTATCACTCATTGATTTCTCAAAAGCCCCTCAAAGTCAATGTTGCCAGAACTGAAATTATCATCTTGTCCTCACTACCCTCCTCACTCCAAACCTTTTTAAACTACTATTTGTAGTTTAGGGAGTGTTTGTATTTACTGATGATTTTCATTTCTTAACTCACTGTGCTTTGGGGAGACCTTTCTCCATGTGTCTCCCATTTTTCTATGTGACTTACAGGTAGTGTTACTTACTGCCTTTGACCTGGACTATTTTTTTCAAAGATGTTTACATAGCTTATCTGTCTTGGAAAATAAAGATAACATTTCTCCAGAGCAAAGAGCAGATTTGTTTATTGTCTAGTATAACAGAGATAATGTCTCCCTCTAAGACAAGGTTAGGCATGCCTACAGCCAATTATAAAGATGTTTGTTCCCTAAATTCAGGATTTTTCTCTTCTAAGGCAACCTACTGCATCTACAGACCCAATTCACATTGTTGTGGGAATTAGAGGTAAAAGAACCAATGTATTATAATTGCTGACACTCTGGTTACTACTATTTTCACCATGAGTAATAAAATCTGTTGTCTCCAACACAGACGTCTCATATCCTCTACTGGCATCCATGAAGCTGCATCAGGCTAACTTCTTGTCTTGCAAGTAGGATAAAATATCAGGCCCTTTATACTTGTGGACAGGTATCATATTTTATATTAAATCAATGTTAAGTATTAGGTAACTCATTCTGTCCATTTTTATCCATCTGCATCATTACTCTTTTACTTTAAGTTACCATCTTATTCTAGACTGGATTGCTTTCAAAGCTTGTGCTAAAATGTTCAAAAATACTTAGTAGCTTGTCAGTGCACTTGGAAGATATGTATACTTATTTATGTAAAATCAAACTTCTTAGCCAACATGAACTTTATCAGTTCACACTGAGGACTGATGCTTATTCTAAACGGGTCAATATCTGTACCACACCCCTATAGTTGCTCTTTGGGGTTGAACCATGATGTTTTCTTTGCAGTTTAAGGGAATTTTAGGCTCCCTCTACTTCAAACCCTTTTAAAATGTAATTTAATCTGCCTGGCATGTTGTTTTTTCTTTACACTACTTTACTAAACTAACATTTATTCATACTTCTGTTCCAATTTAATGGTCACTTTCTCAGAGTAGTCTTCTTTGACCTCCTTTCCTCCCAAAATATATGTAATATACAATATGTATTTTAATAATATTCTATACTTTTGTATTCATGGTATCCTAATACTTTGTTATAATATGTTTGTGTGATTTTATATACAATATTTATCTCCAATTCTAGATGGCAACTCTATGCTGGCACACACTGGGTTAATTTTTCATTTAGTCACATTCTCAATTTTTAGCATGATGTATAACATAGATAATGAACTAGGCATATATTTGTTGAATGAATAAGTGAATGAATGATTAAATAGTCAATGTTTCCATTTTAGTGAGTTTGGGTTGCTTTAAGAAAACACCACAGTCTGTGGCTTATAAACAAAAGATATTTATTACTCACAGCTCTGGAGGTTGGAAGTTCAAGAACAAGGTGCCTGCATTGTGTGGTTCTGGTCAAGGCCCTCTTCTGGGTTGCAGACTGCCAACTTCTTGCTGTATCCTCACATGGCAGAAAGAGGACTGGAAATCTCTTTGGGATTTCCTTTATAAGTGCACTAATCTCATTCATAAGCCATCTACCTGCATGGCTTTATTAGCTCCTAAAACCACATTTCCTACTACCAATGCCTTGGAGCTTAGAATTTCTACATATGAATTTTGGGGTGACACAAATATTCAGTTTATAACAATAACTAACTGGGATTATCCTAATTGCCAAAATTTCATTTCACATATAAATTATATTTTTCTCAAAATGATTTGGTAGATTTTAGTGTTTCTTTTTAGACTAGGTGACAAATATCTTTTTTTTTTTTTTTTTTTTTTTCCTGAGACCGAGACTTACTCTGTTACCCAGGCTGGAGGGCAGTGGCACAATTTCAGCTCACTGCAACCTCTGCCTCCTGTGTTCAAGCAATTCTGCCTCAGCCTCCTGAGTAGCTGGGATTACAGGCATGTGTTATCATGTCCAGCTAATTTTTGTGTTTTTAGTAGAGACAGAGTTTCACCATATTGGCCAGGCTGGTCTTGAACTCTGACCTCTAGTGATCCATTTACCTGGGTCTCCCAAAGTGCTGAGGCTACAGGCATCAGCCACCACACCCGGCCTATTTCTTAATATATTTATGAAATACATTTGAAGCAATGTATGTATTTAATCCTGAAAACATTAAGTTGAATCTCTGTGACAGAGCAAGTTATTTATTATTTTCTCTTAGTGCCTGGGCTGGGACTGATTAGTACAAATACTCAGGGAAGGCAATAGCCATGGATCAAAGAGAAACCTATATTAAAGGGATTTTAAAATAGAAATTAAGTCATGTTTAATTTTATCATTTGATCACTTCCTATCAATATATACTCATGGTAAAATTATACGAATATAAATGGCTGTTTCCCAAATACTAATTCATAACTCCTTCTTAGCAAGTATATTTGGTATATAATTCATTTGGTTCTACTAATCTCCATTTTGGGGGTGGATAAAATGATCATATATTGTGGCTTCAACTACTACCTCTTTGTGGACACCTCTTATGTTTGGTTGCACCATCTCTAGTTTTAGCTCTAGTTTCATATATCTACATGTTGATAATATTATAAATTGAAAATTTAATTACCACCTCACTCAATGTACCTGTAATAAGGCTCATTACCTGCTCACTTCTCTTAAAAATATTGGCCTATTTCCCAACTTCATTACTTCAACCAAAGGCATTACCATTCTCTCAATCAGCGTTAAATTTCCGAAGCAAATTTTTATCCTCAAGTCCTGTTGATGTTCTCTTTAAAATCTCTCCTTATAACATTCCTTATGCCCTCTCCCTCCACACCACCTACCCTTCCCTGAAAATAAGGACTGGGTATAGATGCCATTTATCTTTATTATAGCAGTAATTAATTTCTATAATTTTATTTTGCTTCAGCATCCATTTTTAATAAAAGTTAGGCTTTCTCATACCAGGAATCTTAATTGCTCTTGACAAACTTTCTAGTTCTCCACCTCCTCCCAGTTCCTCAGTATGGTCGACCCAAATATTTGCCTTGTACATCCACCTCCTGGTGACCCACATCCCTGAGGAACAATTAGATACAACTTATTTGGCTCAACCCACTGACTCCTATACTCTGTATGGATTGTGCAGGTATGCCAAAGTTACCACCTCCCAGTCACAGTATGACTCCATGGAACCTGCTTGCTCTAAACCCATCAATTAGAACTTCTTGCAGGATACCTGCTTGATGAATGCCCTGGAGCCCCATAAGTGTAAATCTAGGGATTATAGCCACTCTTGTTATAGAGATCTCAAGACCAAATTAGAAACAAACAAACAAAAAAAATACAATAGTTCACCTAGCTAACTACAATATGGACAGATCACTTTGATGTATCCGAGCTCTTTTCTTGGAGAGCATTATTACCTATACCTTCTCATTTTATTGGATTCTTTTATTATATCCATATTTTTTTATCCTGACTGTATTAAAGATGGAACTTCAAAAGAGGATAGAAGGATGAAAGATAAATCTAAAAATATAGCTATCTTTTCCTTTTACTGCTTAAACTCTAGTCGTCTTTTCTAAATGTGGGTGATTAGTTACCATTTTTAATTCCCACTATTGCTCTCTGTAAGGAATTCATATATTATTACAAATCCAAAAACTTCTTGTAAGATATTGTGGAGTGATACATTATAATGCAAGCATATTCTCAACTATAATGTTATTTTGTGTTTCAGAAAACAGTTGTTTTTTCTTTCTAAATGTCCACAAAGGTATTGAGAAAAAAGTTTTATATACCTAAATTTTTCTTTAATATTAGGTTTCTTTTTTTATTTCAGAAATATAAATTTATAATGTCCAGGAATGACCACCCAATTAACAAAATAAACTAGTAGAAAGCAATCTGTAAACAGAGGAAGAATAGAGGAGATACATAAGACACAATAGTAGTAAATTATCTTATTCAATGTTGTAGTCTATCTTATATTTTGCTTCCCTATGAAATGATTCTAGGATAAATTTTACTCATAAAGCTCAAATAATTTTTGTGTGAGTTTATTCTATGGGAATCACTGTTAAAAGTTGACTAGAAGGAAGTTCATTCAACAACAGCAAAGCTTATATTTTAATTTTCCTTTCCAAACACAATTACTTCGTTAAAAGTGCACATTTAAAATACTATTTAGGAAATAATTCCCTAGTATTTGAAAAAGAAAAACACAAATTCTGAAACCGTGATTTTGTGAAAGAACAGAGAAATAAAATCACAAATTATTACAGTCGTTTAAATTAAGATTTATTATTTGACTTTCAAATACTGGGTAGGTCTTTCTGGTGTTTTGTTTTATTATGAGTATATTTTTCTGGGCATCCCTCAGATCTTCATAGTGTAAAAAAACTGTCAATATTAATTATAACCAACTAAAAACACAACTTGCATTGTTTAGTAAATTATGTATTATAACCGTACATTTATTCCTTATGTAGCCACTAAAGCTTTAAATGTATATATGTTCGTTCACAAATTATCTATTTTTCTCCTTTTCACACTTAAAATGATACAATCTTTCTATTTACTTATATAGTTTTATTTGCAGGATTCACATTATTATACCATAGGCTATGCCTGCCAATATAACCTAGACTATTAATACTAACCATGTTCTATTTCTCTCAAGAACAAAAGATCAACATTGAAAGAAGTCAGGAAGTAAACTTGTACCACACATAAAGCATGTGTTGTAATGATCTAAATATAATAAAATTTCTTTAACTTGTGCATCCCCATAAGCAATATCCTGGCTGGCTTATCCAATTCTCAAAACTTTCAGAGATTTTTATGTTGATAAACACACATCGTACTTTTACCATTGTGCTGTTATAAAAGAGCACTATTGTATTTTTGTTTTAATCTGCAGTTTTTGTTGCTAAACCTTGCCCCTTTGTACATATATTGTAAATTAAATTGTTTCATTATTTAGAATATTTACAAGTTTTTCTATATTTAAAATAATGAAAATTTATATTGTCACCTACATAACTTATACTTACCATAGACTTGTAGTTCCATTAATAAATCCATTGTGCACTCCATGAAATAAATGAAAATACAGCTCCATAACCACCAAAACCATTTTAAACAACATATTTATGCAAAGTTTTCACTGGAGTAGCTGAAGTTGAATTCCTTCTAATTACATCTCTTTCTATATCTGATAGAAATTGTTTGGTGGAATATTAATGGTTCATTATTGCTGAAATAATGACTTTTATCTTTAAAAAATTCAAAAATTCTATTACAAAGTCAGTAGTTTTGAGACCAGTTAAATTTACTATGGTCTTTTCCTTCTTCTCCTAAAACATTCAAAGGGTATAGGCTGATCAAAGTTATATTTTCTCCAGTATCTGCTGCTAAAATGCCTCATAATGTTCTTGTATGGCTAGTGACTTGGGCATTCTTTATTTCTTGATTTTTAAAAACTTTGTTCAATGAGTAATCATCTTTCATTGCAGAATGTCAGATTATTTAAATTTTTACTACAATTTGATTTCCAAATTTTGAGATCAACATAGACAAGTTTTAAAGAGTTTCTGTTAACTAAAAACTCTTAATAAACTAGGTATTGATGGAACATATTTCAAAATAATAAAAGCTATTTATGACAGACCCATAACCAATATCATACTGAATGACCAAAAAAACTGGAAGCACGGTGGCTCACGCCTGTAATCCCAGCACTTTGGGAGGCCGAGGCAGGTGGATCACGAGGTCAAGAGATTGAGACCATTCTGGTTAACATGGTGAAACCCCGTCTCTACTAAAAATACAAAAAATTAACTGGGCATGGTGGCGCGTGCCTGTAATCCCAGCTACTCAGGAGGCTGAGGCAGGAGAACTGCCTGAACCCAGGAGGTGGAGGTTGTGGTGAACCAAGATTGCGCCATTGCACTCCAGCCTGGGTAACAAGAGCGAAACTCCGTCTCAAAAAAAAAAATAAATAAATAAACTGGAAGCATTCCCTTTGAAATCTGGCACTAGACAAGGATGCCCTCTCTCACCACTCCTATTCAATATAGTATTGGACGTTCTAGCCAGAGCAATCAGGCAAGAAAAAGAAATAAAGGGTATTCAATTAGGAAAGGAGGAAGTCAAATTTTCTCTATTTGCAGATGACATGATTGTATATTTATAAGACCCCAGCATCTCAGCCCAAAATCTCCTGAAACTGATAAGCAACTTCAGCAAAGTCTCGGGACAGAAAATCAATGTGCAAAAAACACAAGCATTCCTATATACCAATAACAGACTTAAAGAGAGCCAAATCAAGAAAAAACTGCCATTCACAATTGCTGCAAAGAAAATAAAATACCTAGGAATACAACTAACAAAGGATGTAAAGGACCTCTTCAAGAACTACTAACCAGTGCTCAACGAAATAAGAGAGGACACAAACAGATGGAGAAACATTCCCTGTTCATGGTTAGGAAGAATCAATATCATGAAAATGGCCATACTGCCCAAAGTAATTTATAGATTCAATGCTATCCCCATCAAGATACCAATGGCCTTCTTCACAGAACTAGAAAAAAAATCTTAAACTTCATATGGAACCAAAAGAAAGCCCACAGGGCCAAGGCAATCCTAAGCAAAAAGAAAAAAGCTGGAGGCATTACGCTACCTGACTTCAAACTATACTACAAGGCTACAGTAATCAAAATGGCATGGTACTGATACCAAAACAGAGATATAGACCAATGGAACAGAACAGAAGCCTTGGAGGCAATGCCACTCATCTACAACCACCTGATCTTTGACAGACCTGACAAGAAAAGCAATGGGGAAAAGATTCCTTGTTTAATAAATGGTATTGGGATAACTGGCTAGCAGTGTGCAGAAAGCAGAAACTGGACCCCTTCCTGACACCTCACACTAAAATTAACTACAGATGGATTAAAGACTTAAACATAAGACCTAACACCATAAAAACACTAGAAGAAAACCTAGGCAAAACCATTCAGGACATAGGCATAGGCAAGGACTTCATGACTGAAACACCAAAAGCACTGGCAACAAAAGCCAAAATAGACAAAAGGGATGTAATTAAACTCCAGAACTTCTGTATAGCAAAAGAAACAATCATTAGAGTGAACTGGCAACCGACAGAATGGGAATAAATTTTTGCAACCTACCCATCTGACAAAGGGCTAATATCCAGAATCTACAAAGAACTAAAGCAGATTTACAAGAAAAAAAAAACAAAAAAAAACCCATCCAAAAGTGGGCAAAGGATATGAACAGACACTTTTCAAAAGAAGACATGCATGAGGCCAAAAAACATACGAAAAAAAATACTCATCACTGGTCATTAGAGAAATGCAAATCAAAACCACATTGAGATACCATCTCATGCCAGTTAGAATGGCGATCATTAAATCTGGAGACAACAGATGCCGGAGAGGATGTGGAGAAATAGGAACACTTTTATACTGTTAGTGGGAGTGTAAGTTAGTTCAACCATTGTGGAAGACAGTGTGGTGATTCATCAAGGATCTAGAAATAGAAATTCTGTTTGACTCAGCAAACCCATTACTGGGCATATACCCAAAGGATTATAAATCGTTCTATTATAAAGATACATGCACACATATGTTCATTGTGGCACTGTTTACAATAGCAAAGACTTGGAACCAACCCAGATGCCCATCAATGATAGACTGGACAAAGAAAATATGGCAGATACACACCATGGAATACTATGCAGCCATGAAAAACGATGGGTTTGTTTCCTTTGTAGGGACATGGATGAATCTGGAAACCATCATTCTCAGCAAACTGACATAAGAACAGAAAATCAAACACTGCATTTTCTCGCTCATAGGTGGGTGTTGAACAATGAGAATACCTGGACACAGGGAGGGGAGCATCGCACACTGAGGTCTGTTGGGAGGGGCTGGGGGAGAGACAATGGAGGTGGGGAGTAGGGGAGGGCTAACATGGGGAGAAATGCCAGGTATAGGTGACAGGGGGATTGAGGCAGCAAACCACCTCACTATTTAAGTAGCTATGCAACAAACCTGTATGATCTGCACATGTACCCCAGAACCTAGTACAATTAAAAAAAAACAACAAAATATAAAACATCTGAAATCAATTTAGGAGCTGAAAACACTTCATCTGAAATAAAGAATTCAGACAAATTATTTGATATTGTCTATTTATTATAAGAATAATTATAAAATCAATATATTGTGCTATTTTCCAGCCAATGGAGATTGCAAGATTCAACTATGATAGAAGGAATAGTTCTTTCTGTGAAGGCTGTTAAAACCTGACATTAACTATTGAAAGAGATTTTATAATATACATACCTGTGTATTTTTAATTATTACATCTATGTAGCAGGTTAATCCTCTGTGACACATGAACTGTTTCTGAGGACTTAACATATGCCAGGCTTTGTTCTAAATACTTCAGGTGTGTGAATTCATTTAATTCTTACACATCCTATGAGAGAAATATTACAACTACAAAGACCAGGAAACTGAGACCAAAATTGGGACCACTATACTATATTCTGATAATTAGCTGGTCTTTATATTTAATTGCTTAAAATTTTAACTCTTTTAATTGCAGTGTTTATTTAATTTGTTGCCAATTTGATTTCCTTCTTATATTCATCATGACTTTCCATGTTTTATTACACTTTATTTTAATAAATAATGTCATATAAGCCTATATTAGTTATTATGTGCAAAGCACTTGCTTAGTGTTTTATATGTACTACCTTTTTGCAGGAAAGTAAACAGATTTCAAGATAATATAGTAGATTAGTGAAAAGCAAAAACTGAAGCTAGACTGCTTGGATTTGAATTCTTACACTAAAGCTTACTAGCTATGTGACAAATTATTTGATCACTCCCTGACTTGGTTTTTCCACTTGTAGAATGGATTGTTGTGAGGATTAAAGGAGTATCAGCATTTATGTATCAGTTGGCCATGTATTTATTATCTATCAATCTACGTAGCATTTAAAAAGTATATTGTACATACTAAACACTGTAGTGGATAAATGTTAAATACTATTACCTACTAAATGGATGAATTAAACTGACTGACTAAGGCCACAGAACCAATAGCATTGAAAACTCCAACCTAGGTCTGACAAGTTATCAAGTCCAAGTTCTTTTTTTTTTTTATTGTGTTAAAAAAGACACATATACGAATTCCACCCTCTTAACAAATATTTAAATGCAGAGTACCTTGTTGCTAAGTATAATCCTAATGTTGTGGATTTCTAGAAAATTTTCACCCTGAATGAAGGAAACTATATCCTTTGAACAGCAACTGTCCATTCTCCGTTTCTCCCAGTCCCTGGGAGACAACATTCCACTCTGTACTTCTATGACACCTTTAGATAGCTAATATAAGTTAAATCAGACAGTTTTTGTCCTTCTGCAACTGGCTTATTTCACTTAACATAATGTCCTCAAACTTCATCCATATCATAGCATATGGCATATTTTTTATCACTAAATAAATTCTATGTATATATCACATTTTATTTCTTCACTAGTCTATGGACATTTAAGTAATATCTACCTCTTGGCTACTGTAAATAATCTGCCCAGAATATGAGATTACAAATATCTCTTCAAGATCTGGATTTCAGTTGTTTTTGAAAAAATACCCAGAATTAGAATTACTGGATCACATGGTAATAGCATTATTAATGTTTTCAGGAAATTCTATACTGTTCTTCCTCGCAGCTTTACTATTTTACATATCCACCTGTAGCACTCAAGTGTTCCTTGTGTTCTACAACCTCATCAACACTTGCTACTTTTTGTTTTTTGTTTTCGTTTTTGATTTTTGGTATAAAAATTTATTATACATGAAGAATATTACCACTAACAAATGCAGACAGGCTAGGACACCATGGTACTGGGAGGAGGACCGCTAGCTCTTCAGAAAGTGAAAGGTTTGGGTGGCTGGGCCTCATGCAATGCTGATTGGTCAGTAGACAGGAGGGCACATGACAGTCACCACAGGGTATCAGGGCAGCGGGTGCCTGCTCTGAGTGCTCACAAGTGTTCCCTGTCTCATCTGTGGCTTCGAAGGGAGCACACTCAGAAGTAAGCAACTGAAGCGAAGGGGCTTCCTAAGGTGCCCCAGGCTTGTCTCTGAAGTCATGGCAACACCATTTTAAGCAATATGTTTAATTGGATGATTTCCACAAACTATCCATGAAGTTTCTAACCATCACAATTCAGTGAAGTACAAAACATTAAGTTACAGGCTGTGGGAAAAGAAGGCAGTACCAGTGGTGGCACCTTCCAATCCTGGTGGGTCTAGAAACAGGGAGACTGGAAGGTCTTTTTTTAAACCAAGCCCCTTATTTCAACGTACAAAAGAATTGCTCTGATCCATATTAAATTGCACTAAAAACAAAATGGACTAAAAAGCAAATGTTACTGTATGTTGGGGTGGAAGTGGGAGGAAAGAATGAGTCCTTCAAAGCAGGAACGGAGACAGCAGGGGAAAGGTTCTGTGTCTGTGACCCCAGGCAGTCATGCTGCTTGATTTTTACTTTCGGTGGTCTCAGGAAGGTCTGATTTTTCCTCTCTTTCTTCCCCTTTGTATTGGCTTGGAAGTTTGGCCAGCTGTCGATGCGACCATCTCGACTTTCCTCAAAGTTTTTCTGCCACTCTCTTTCTCGTTTGGCTTTTTCTTGAGCTTCAATCTCTTCTTCCCTTTGTCATTTCCTTTCATGCGTCCCTTTGGCTTTTCTCTCTTTCCTTTTAGTTTCCAGCTCAGCAAAGGGTTTGTCTGTTTATATACAGCTTGTTTGAACAGCTCAGGATCATCCTCCCCTACAGTAGTAGGTTTTCCTTCTTTAACTTTTTTTTTTTCTTCACTCTTTCACAGTGTGTTCACGTATTCTTTTCCTGCCTGAATTACATCCAGGGCCCTCTTCTTTTGCTCCTGACCCAGTAGCAACTGGTAAGCTTTATCCACAGCTTCAAAAGCCTTTTGGGCTCTATCAGAATCATCTTGATTTTTGTCAGATTGCACCATATGGATAACTGCTGAAACATCTTTTTTATTTCTTCATCTGTAACTTCAGGATCTAGCTGAAAAACCTCAAATGGGTTCAAATTGAAGTAAGAGTAACCAAGACGTGTCAGCCTTTCAATCTGATTTTTGGATGTTAGAACCGAGTCTCTCTTCTCTATTTGTTTCACCTGAAGACAATGCCAGGGAGAACAAGCACCAGGCAGTCCCCAGAGAACATTCTTGGTGTCACTGTCAGAGTTAGAATGCTAGCTGGAATGAATCTCTTTTATGCTATATGCCATCTTTATTCCTCACTGTAGTTGGTCATAAATGCTTCCTCTGTGCTGTCTCCGTCACTGGATGTCCTGCTCTCACCTGAAGCCACCAATTCCTCCTGTTTTTGTTTTTAAATTCTAACAGGTATAAGGGGATATCTCGTTGTTGTCGAGTTGCATTTCCCTGTGGAGTATGATGTTGAGTAACTTCTAATATTCCTCTTGGCTATTTGGATATCTTTGAACAAATATCTATTCAGATCATTTTAGTATTTATTAATTGGCTTATTTGTTTTTTGGTATTGAGTTGTAGTTTTTTTAATATATTTTGGATATTAAGCTATCAGATATATGGTTTACAAATATTCTTCTATAGTCTGTAGGTTGCCTTTTTATTCTGTTGGTTTTTTCCTTAGTTGTGCAAAAGCTTTTTAGTTTGATGTAGTCCCACTTACCTACTTTTGCCTTTCTCACCTGTACTTTTGGTGTTATATCCAATATATGATTGCCAAGATCAATTTCATGAAGTTTTTCCTCTGTTTTTTTCTAGAAGTTTTACAGTTTACATTATACAATTAAGTTTTTAACTTATTTTTAGTAGGTTTTTATGTATTATGTAAGATAAAAGCCCAATTTTATTCTTCTGCACGTGAACTTGCAATTTTCTCACCACCATTTGTTGAAGAGACTACGCTTTCTCCATGTGTATTCTTAGCACCCATGTTGAAGCTCTGTTGACCATATATGCATGGTTTTATTTCTGGACTTTCTATACTGCCTATTGGTCTAAGTGTCTATTTTATGCTAGTATCATACTATTTTGATTACTGTGGCTTTGTAATCTGTGTTAAAATTAGAAAGTTAGAGTCCTTCATCTTTGTTTTTCTTAAGCTTTGTGTAGAGTCCTTTATAGTTTCATATAAACTAAGATTTTTTTTTCTGTTAATGTAAAAAAATGGGTTTTTGATGAAGATTGGAAAAATTTGTAGGTCATTTTGAGTAGTATGCATATTTTAACAATATTAAATCTTCCAATCCATAAACACAGGAAATCTTTGCATTTATTTGTATCTTCTTTACTTTTGTTTACCAGTGTTTTGTGGTTTTCAGTGTACACAAATCATTTCCCTTTTTGGTTGGGTTATTCATATGCATTTTATTATTTTGATGCTATTGTTAATGAGATTATTTTCATTACTTCTATTTCTAGTCTGTTTTTATCATGAAAATGTATTGAAATTTCTCAAATGTTTCTTCTGTACTTATTGAGATGATCAAATAAATTTTATTTTTCATTCTATTAATGTGGTATATCACATTGATAGCTTCCTATATTATTATTACTCATTATTATTATTATTATTTTGCATTCTAGGGGTAATTCCACTTGGTCATGATGTATGAGCCTTTCGTCATCTTGCTGAATTTAGTTTGCTCGCTTTTTGTTGAGGTGTTTTGCATTTATGTTCATCAGGCATATTGGCCCATAATTCTATTTTCTGGTAGACTCCTTGCTTTGCTTTGGTGACAGGATGATGTCAGCTTCATAAAATGAGTTCAAAAGTATTCCCTCTTCTTTATTTTTGGAAGAATTTCAGAAGGGTTGGTGTTAATTCTTACTTATGTGTTTGGTAGAACTCACCAATAAGACCATATGGTCCTAAGCTTTTCTTTTTTGGAAGGTTTTTGATTGCTCATTCAAACTCTTAGAGTACTAATTATAAGTCTGTTCAGAATTTCTATCTCTTCATGATTCATGCTTGGTGGGTTATATGTTTGCAGGAATTAATCCATCTTTTCAATTATCTAATTTGATGTATAATTGTTCATAATAATCTCGTAATAATTTTGTATTTCTGTGGCATCAGTTATAATGTCTCCTCTTTCATTTCTTATTTTATTTGAATTTTTTTCTCTTTTTCAGTCTAGCTGAAGTTTTGTGAATTTTGTTGATCATTTCAAAAAGTAACTCGCTTTTATTGAGTTTTTGCAAATTATTTTCTATTTTATTCTGTTTTAATATTTATTATTTACTTCAGTCTACTAAAGTGGGCTTAGTTTTTTTTTTTACTTCTTTGAGTCTGCACACACACAAACACACACACAGAGCACAAAACAATAAACAGAGGTGAAATGCTATAATCTGATATATTAAACTGAGCATTCAGAAACCAGAAATATTATGGTTAACCTGCCATCATCTTAGCATAATCAGTTTAACATAAATACTCATTATATTAAAATAGTTAATAAATTGTACCATTGGGGCTCTTATAGATGTGTGTCATTGAATTTGGCTTGTAGCTTATCACATTTATGGAGATAATATCAGGGTCTATGTGCTGTAAGTATTGTGTTTTGCAGCTCAAGGGCCAAAGCAAGCCAAGATTTAAGTGTAGCTTATCAACTTGTCTTCCAGATCTTGAAATATGTATGCTATTTGTAGCTAATATGTGTAGAGGGCAGCACTCTAGAATTTAGTTTTAGGTCGGAATTAAGATTTGCTACTCTTTCTTCAGTGAACCCAGGAATTAATTAAGAGAGAAAATATTTTGGTCTATGTCCTAGGAAAAATGAGCAATTTGATTGTACAGAATGAGAAAGCTCTATAAGCATACTTCTATACTTGTAAACTTCATTCAGTTAACCTATGTTGACAAAATATTTTGTGTTATGTATTATTGAGTATTCAGTGTATTAACAACCTAACATATGTCTAAGCAATGATCTATACTTTTCAATATATTATCACAGATAATAATAAGAGGATAGTTTAGGCAGTTTATAATTTTAAGCCACATTTCCTGCAAAAGTGAAGACAAAGATTCAAGAATACTATTTCCAGACCAGGCACAGTGGCTCATGACTGTAATTCTAGCACTTTGGGAGGCCAAGGTGGGTGGATCACTTGAGGTCAGTAGTTCAAAACCAGCCTGGCTAAAATGTTGAAACCCCATCTCTACTAAAAATACAGAAAATATTAGCCAGGCATGGTGGCAGGCACCTGTAATCCAGCTACTCAGGAGGCTGAGGCAGAGGTTGCAGCAAGCCAAAATCAAGCCACTGCACTCCAGCTTGGGCGGCAGAGTGAGACTCCATCTATAAATAAATAAATAAATAATAAAAATACTATTTCCAAATTGTTTTGTAAATGACTCAAAGGGAGATGAAAGAATAAAAAATAAAAATATTAGTTTGAGAAATTCATTCCATCATAGGTAAAATCATTTAAAACAGCAGTATTGATTATACAACTCAAACCATATATGAATAATTAGGCCCAAATTCCTCCATCACAAATTAAAATGTACAGTTAAACAAAGTTTGATTTTCAAACTACTAACATGGCATCCATTTTTCAGTTGGGATTATTGGGAACTTCTTAAGTAATAAAAGAAAATATTTTCATTTCTGAACAGATTTGGGTAGAGATAAATTATTAACACTGGCAGTGAAACCAGATCATTAGAAAAAAATATCTTATGACAAAGACACTTTAATTCCAATATTTTTTCTCCTGTATATGGTTGTTACCAGTCTTCATGGGAAAAAATTGTTTAGGCAATTAGTTTAGATATCAGAGAGGCTGGCTCATATAGGGAGATATGATTGTTTACCAATTATACTCGTGACACAGTTAACTGTTTAAGATTTGCAGACAAAGGAAACTTAAATTTGAGCAGTTAATTTGCTATGGAAACATAATAGGTTAATGATCCAGTGACCATCAAAACTTAAAATTTCCGCTTCCTATTTTTGTGAGTGCAGAGCCAATGGGTTAGGCAGTCGGAGCTTTTTTAGATTGTATTGTTTTGTGTTAAATTTTAATTTTTGAACTCTGATTTGTTTTCTGAATTTATAACTGGAAAAAAATTGATTTCATTACTGTTTTTAGTCTTCCTGGAGGCTTTAGAATCCCAGTGTTAGGGACGAGCCATGCTGCCTCAGAAAACCCCCTCCGCGCAGGCTGACCCCTTACCCCGCTCTGACTGCTCTGCAGCTGCATTCCTGAACCCCTACCTAGGCCTCACATCAAGGCTGCCAGACGTGCCACAATTAAGCAAAACCTCATTACAGCCATCCGGGCAGCACGCCCAGCTTGAGGGAGGACAGGGAAAACATATGTTCGTTATCTATACTTGTAAATTCCTATTTGACACATATCTGTAAAAAATCCTGGTTTTGGTCTTTTTTTTAAAAGACTGCTGCCACAAAAGTCACAGGATGATGTATTGTAGGTCTGTTGCAAGTTAATGAATTATCTCTGTGCCTGTTACCTGAAACCCCCTTATGCCCCCCTCACCCCATATAAACCACTCCTTTTGTAAACACAGAGTGCTGCCTCCTCTGAGCAGCCCAGGAAGGTTAATTAACTTTCTTGCCTAACTTGGGGTCTATTCTCCTTTCTCTCAGCTACCCTTACACCCAGGAAGTGGTGTTTATAATGAATTTTTAACAGGAAAACATCATATCCTTTTACAAAGTTCTGAAGATTTTATAAGAAAAATAAATGGATTTAAAATAGATGATTTTAATAAATTTTTGCTAGCATTATTTTTTTACTTTTTAATTTATGAAGAGATCACTCTTTTAGTTGCAGCGTTTAGAAAGACACCTGTTATTTTTCATGATTACAGAGAATATATGCCAATATATGTTTTATAGATTTATAGAATCTGGAAATGCCAATTTTAAATTCACTGTTAGAGAAAAGTATTACCAATATCATATTTACTAGCCCAGGATTGACTCTTGAAGCATAATCCTGGTGGTAGGTAGCTATAAAATAATTTTTATGCTTCCATCACTACTTTTTAGGCATCTTAGATCAAACTTTTTTGGCCCACTCTTACCTTATTTTTTCTACCAGGTAGACAATAACTAGGGATGTCAAATGACTTGAAATAGACACCATGACTGTGGAAAAAATCCTGCCTCTAGATGGCTTAATAAGTGACTGCTGTAGATTCCCGACTGGAGTTTACCAGCTCTTCCTGGAGTTAACATGCTCAGTTTCCTTGCCATGCACCCATTCTCTCCCATTGCTGTGTGCACTTGTGTGCACTCTGTCAATTCACTCTGCATCATGACATAAAGTTGGAGTGTCAGAGGTGGTATTGTGATATGAACTTGTTTATGACACTTAACCCTAGGAGTACATGAGTACTGGAGAAGAAATAAAGTTTGAAATGTGCATAGCCAGTATCTAAGCTATGGAAACATGTCCCAAATCTTGCTGCTTTTGTATGAAAGATACATTATAGTCAATTGTATAAATTTGACTAGAATCCTGTAGTTTTATTAGATTACCAAGAATGAGTTATAAAGCTAAAAGAAACTTTCCCAAACTATACTAGAGGAAAACCAAATTATTTTTCTCTTCTCTCTATAGAAAATAACGTCACAAAGTCATTGTGCTATGAAGAACTAATCAAAGCATTGGTAACAAAATATAGAAAAATAATATAAAAGAGGTTTTCCAGACAGTTAATTTAAAAATATTATGTTCCTTTTCTGGATGTTGTGATGTTTGTGATATTTGTCAGCTTTTATAAATTGGTAATTGTGTGTGATTTCCTTTGCTCATTCTAAAGAAATACTCACTTTCATTCCTAATTTGTTATTCTGAGTCCTACCTCAAATTATATAAGGGACAAAACCTACAGAGCCTGAATCCACCAGTGCACCTACATGAGACAATCTCACTTGCTTTCTCATGTTTATTAGTTTTGCAGCAGATATTTCTTCTATTACTCCTCTCTAAGGTATAATTGTACCTGCCTCTGGAAGATACTTCTGTTGCTACACATTCCGTAATAGCAATTTTTTTGTAGGAATTTGAAATTTGCACCTGGATAACACAGAACAGCAAAACAATTTTGCATAAGCTTTTGGCATTGTTGACCCCATCAAAATGTTTAAATTATTCCCAAATGATCGGATTGATTCACTCCTTTTGAACCATGTTTTCAATGCATGCCATGAAGTTGAAGTTCTTTGGCAGCGTTTGTTTTTTTCTGGCAGGTTAGAGAAATTTGACTTTTCAACATGGGAATTCAGATCAGGAAAATTAAAAAAAATAAGAAATAGGGAAATATAAATAAAGAAATAAAGAACGGTATACTGATCTCCATATGTTTGGAGATTGTAACTCTATTTCAAGCAATTATCATTATTAGCATTTATATGACTGCCTTTGTATTATAGAAAATGTTAGATTATGATGACTGGACAGGCCAGGTTTATATTTGTAGCAAAACAAAACAAAAACACTACTAAAATGATGAAAACTTGAAATAATTTGTTAATTTGTTACTTGTTAGTCATGCTGTGATAAGGCTTTTCTTTTTACATTGGTGTACTTTATTTGTGAATATCATTTACAAAATCAGTAAGCATAGCCTCAGGTCCATTGAGTCTTAATAAAAAATGTTGAATTTCAGTAATTAACTGCAACATTACACCAATTCCGTATTATAGGTTTCAAGGAGAAGTACATTTTATAATTTTCCAATAAAAATATAACTATTTAGCAGTTCTGATTGTCAGAAAATGTATACTTAAATTCAGCCTAATTCTTCTTTCCACAATAATTGTTACTTTCTTGTTCATCGGTGTTTGGTAAACAGTAGTGGTGGGATAAGTGTAGTTATATTCAACTGTCTGTTATTTTTAAATTCCAAAGCATTCAGAAGAGTAATGCAAAATTATCTACAACTCTGTAATGTAAGTATAGTACATTACCTCTGATTTGAAAATATGGAGTATTTAGAGAAAGAGAGAATCATTTAACAAAATATAGGCAAATTTGAAATAGCATTATTCTGAACACATGAATATGTTCGGAATTCAAAGATAAAGAAAATATTTGCAGCTCGGATTAACAGAGCAAAATGTTTAGCTCTAGAGGTACGTCTTAAGATTTAGTGGGAAAATTTAATGAGTTTCTATAGTTGTAGAGTTTAAACAAAGACAATGACAATGACACAAAAGAAAGCAAAAACAAACAACACAACAACAACAAAACCTCCTTTTGGGAGAACAGTAAAAATAACAGAAAACCAAACTTTTCATAAAGTGCTTAAGAAAGCAGTCCTTTCTAAATTATGATGTTTATAAATATCATCATCATTACCCAGTAAGCCATATGTGAAACTTCAGAGTCATCTGTGATTTATCTATAAACTTCTTGCCCATGAGTTAGTCACCAAAACATTAATTACTTTATTATCTCTCTCTCACAAATTATTTTATAATTTAGTATGGAGGTTATTCCAAGTTCTCGAAATAGCTCTGGTCAGTTATTAGCAATGTAGCCTTGAGTGAGCATATAAACTATAATAACCCCAAGTCACTTTACTTGTAACACAGTAATAATAAAAGCACATGCTTAATTTGTGTGGTAGATACTGTAGGACATTTATAAAGCACATAGCAGTTACCATAGTAAGTCTTCACTATTACCTATTAATATTTTATGTTATTCCAATAATCTCTAGTTTTGGCCTTAACTATTTGTGCTTAGTTATTCTAATAACCTTCATATTCATCCTTCTGACTATTATTTCCCCACAGCAATCTATCCTACATGCCTTTGCTAGATCAATATTCCAAAATCATAGTTATAATCCTGTTTCCTTTCTTCTCAAAATCTGTCCATATATTTTGAGCACCCAAATAGTTAATTTTAATACAATTTACCTGTCACGCAAGCCATTCGATATCCACATTTTGTCCTTCAAAGTTTACCTAATTACAGGCATAACTTGAAGATATTTTGTATTTGGTTCCAGATCACTGCAATAAAGCAAATATCACAATAATCTGACTGGCATGACTGTTTTGTTTTCCCAATGCATATAAAAGGTATGCTTACACCATAGTCTATTAAGTATGCAATAGAATAACATTATGTCTAAAAACATATGCATACCTTAGTTTAAAATTGTCTTATTGCTGAAATATGATATCAATCATCTGAGTCTTCAACAAGTCATATTCTCTTGAGTAGTGGAGGGTCTTCCCTGGATGTTGATAGCTACTGATTGATCATGGTGGTGATTACTGAAAGTTGAGTAAGCTGAGGCAGTTTCTTTTTTAAATTTTATTTTATTTTAATGTTTTTTTGGAAACAGACTTTTTTTGTTAGATACATAAGTCCTTAATGGTAATTTCTGAAAGTTTGGTGCACCCATCACCTAAGCAGTACACACTCCACCCAGTCTGTAGCATTTCATCCCTCTCACCCCTTCCACTCTTTCACCCAAGTCTCCAGAGTCCATTATATCATTCTTATGCCTTTGTGTCCTCATAGCTTAGCTCCCACTTATAAGTGAAAATATATGATTTTTGGTTTTCTATTCCTGAGTTACTTCATTTAGAATAATGGTCTCCAGCTCCATCCATATTGCTGCAAATGCCAATATTTCATTCTTTTTTTATGCCTGAGTAGTATTTCTTGGTATGTGTATATATACCATATTTTCTTTATTTACTCATTGGTCGATGGACTTTTAGGTTGACTCCATGGTTTTGTAATTGCAAGTTGTGCTGCCATAGACATGCGTGTGCAGGTGTCTTTTTCATACAATGATTTATTTTCCTTTGGGTAGATACCCAGTAGAGGGATTGCTAGATAAAATAGTAGTTCTACTTTTAGTTTTTAAGGGAATCTCCATACTTTTTTCCATAGTGTTCGTACTAGTTTACATTCCCATTAGCAGTGTAAAAGTATTCTTCTTTCGCCATATCCATGCCAACATTATTTTTTGATTTTTAAAATTATAGTGATTCTTGCAAGAATTGGGTGATATCTCATTGTAGTTTTAATTTGCATTTTCATGGGAAGTGTTTCCGTCAGTCTGTGTCATATGCGATTTCTTTTTCAGCAGTGTTAGGTAGTTTTTCTTATGGAGATATTTCACTTCCTTGGTTAAATATATTCCTAAGTATTTTATTTTTATTTTTTGGAAGCTGTTATAAAACAAATTGAGTTCTTGATTTGATTCTCAGCTTGGTGTTTATTGGTGTACAGCAGAGCAATTCATTTGTGTGCATTGATTTTTTTTTTATCCTGATACACTACCGAATTCATTTATCAGATATATGATTTTTTTGGATGAGTCTTCAGGGTTTTCTAGTTATATGAACGTATCATTGGTGAAAGTCAATGACAGTTTGACATTCCCTTTTCTGATTTGAATGCCTTATACTTCTTTCTCCTGTCTGTTCTGGCAAGGACTTCCAGTAATATGTTGAATAGAAGTGGTGAAGGTGGACATCATTGCCTTGTTCCAGTTCTCAGAGAAAATGCTTTGAACCTTCTTTCCGTTCAGTGTGATGTTGGCTGTGGTTTCTTCATAGATGGTTTTACCTACTTTTAGGTATGTTCCGTTCATGCCAATTTTGCTGAGGGCTTTAATAATAAAGGGATGCTGGAATTTGTCAAATACTGTTTCTGCAACTATTGGGATAATATATTTTTTGTTTTTAATTCTTTTTATGTGATGTATCACGTTTATTGACTTGCATATGTTAAACCATCCCTGCATCCCTAGTGTGAAACCCTCTTGATCATGGTGTATTCTCTTCTTGATATGCTATTGAATTTAGTTAGATATATCATTATATAATGTCCATCTCTTTCTTTTTCTATGTTACTCTTGTTGCTTTAAAGTCTGCTTTGTCTGACTGTAAGTATAGCTATTCCTGCTCACTTTGATTTCCATTTGCATGGAATATTTATTTTTTGCCCCTTTACCTTAAGTTTATGTGATTCTTAATTTTTTAGGTGAGTCTCTTGAAGACAGCAGATACTTGATTGGTAATTATCCATTCTGCCATTCTGTGTCTTTTAAGTGGAGCATTTAGGCTATTAACATTCAACATTACTATTGAGATGTGAGTACTTTTCAATTTATCCTATTAGCTGTTGCATTTATAGTTTTTCATTATGTTATTTTTGTATAGGCCCTGTGAAATTTATGTTTTAATGAGGTTCTACTTTGGTGTATATTGAGGTTTTGTTTCAAGATATAGAAGTGCTTTTAGAATTTCTTGCAATGCTTGCTTGGTAGTGACAAATTCTCTCAGCATTTGTGTATCCAAAAAATACTTTATCTCTCCTTCATTTATGAAGCTTAGTTTTGCTGGATAACAAAACTTTTATCTGACAATTAACTTGTTTGAAAGGCTAAAGATAGGACCTCAAGCTCTTCTGGCTTGTAAGGTTTCTACAGCGATATAGCTGTTAATCTGATAGGTTTCCCTTTATAAGTTATCTGATGCTTTTGTCACACAGCTCTTAAGAGTACTTCCTTTGTTTTGACTTTAGATATCCTGATGATTATTTTGCCTTAGTGACTATCTTTTGGTGATGAATTTCACAGGAATTCTTTGAGCTTCTTGTATTTGAATGTTCAGATCCCTAGCAAGGCCAGGGAAGTTTTCCTCAATTATTCCTTCAAATAAGTTTTTCCAGCTTTTAGATGTCTCTTCTTCCCCAGGAATACCAATTATTCTTACATTTGGCCACTTAATATAATCCCAAACTTCTTGAAACCCTTCATTTTTTAAATTATTTTTTTCTTTGTCTTTGTAGGATTGGTTTAATTTGAAAGCCTTGCCTTCAAGCTATAAAGTTTTTCCTTCTACTTTTTCTATTCTATTGTTGAAACTTTCCCCTGCATTTTGTATTTCTCTAAGTGTGTCTTTCATTTTCAGAAGCTGTGATTGTTTTTTCTTTATGGCATCTATTTCTCTGAAAATGTTCTCATTCATATCCTCTATTCTTTTAAAAAAAAATTATTTAAGTTGATTTTCATGTTTATCTGTTCTCTCCTTGAGTAGCTTAATAATCATTCTTCTGAATTATTTACCTGGAAATTCAGAGATTTATTCTTGGTTTGGATCCACTGCTAGGGATCCAGTGTGATCTTTTGGAGGTCTCATAGAACCCTGTTTTGTCATATTACCAGAATTACTTTTCTGGATCCTTCTCATTTGGGTAGACTAATACTTAAAATTGTTCTTGAATTTTTAATTGAACTGTGGATTTAAAAAATATATATATTTATTTTTATTCTCTTAAGGATCAGACTTCAATGTTTATTTTACCGTAATTTGATTCTTGATGCTTGTAGGGGTGATGAGTCTCTATGAGATCCTTAGTTATAGAGAGTCTTCGTGTGCTGGTTTTCCCTAACGCTAGTTGTAGTAGTTATATTCTTGGTGTGTGGGCAAGTTTACTATCTCCTATGGAGTTGAAATGGCATGTATCTCTTGAAGCGTATCTCATTCTCTTGTGGTATACACTTTATTCATTTATTATTTTTCCTCGTATTTTATGTACTGAGTTGATGATTCAGGTTTCAGGCCAATAGGGGAGGTATCCCTTGGTAATCTGATTCTGATTAAGGCAGGTGGGTAGATGTACTACCCAATGTTGGTTCCAGGTCCCCCCTTAATGTGGATAGCTGAGTGAACTCTCAATTGTGAGGATGGTTTTATCAGGATGAAGGTTTTATCAGGATGAAGAGTGGGAGCTTCCTCAGCTACCTGCCAGATCAGCAGGAAAGCTATTCACCTCACAGTCTCACTCCTGTCTTAGTGTTTCAGTTATTCAGGTCATACAGGCACCAATTTTTGTCTATGGAAATGTTGATGTTTCAAGTAGGGAGCAATTGTGACTCTGCCACACTTGCAGACCTGAATCTGGGGTGTGCTCATCCTGTGGGGCTGCATTCACCCTGGATTGTTCCAGAAAGGCTGTCTATAGGTGATGCCATGGTGCATTCCTGTGGGGGAAGCCCCAACTATGTCTGCAGTAGAATACCAGGGGGAAACAAGGACCCCTTCTCCAAGACTCTTCATGATCATAGAAGCTGCCTGCCTGTTATGGTATAGGTACAGACTTTTTATTGCTGCATCCAGCACTGCAATTGCATTTCTGCTGTGAGAAACTACCCACCAGAAGAAAGATCTGGAACTTAAGGCCATCTGTTCAGATTCTTTTTTCCCATGGGGTGATATCTTGATGTGGTGTTCTCCCCTTCCCCTAGAGATGGGGCCTCCTAAGAACCAGACTGCAGTGATTGAATTGTCAGTGAAAAGTAGTATTTGGAATGAAATCTTTATTTCTGAGTAGTAGGTCTCAACAATGGGCTTAACATATTAAGTAAACCATGCTGTAAACAGATGTTCTGTCATCCAGGTTTTGTCACTCCATTTATAGAGGACAGACAGAGTAGAATTAGCATAATTTTTAAATACCCTAGGATTTTTCAGAATGGTAGATGAGCATTGACCTCAACTTAAAGTCACCAGCCGCATAAGCCACTAACAAGAGAGTCAGCTTGTCTATTAAAGCTTTAATGCTAGGCATTGTCTTCTTTTGTCCAGCTGTGAAAGTCCTAGATGGCATCATCTTCCAACAGAAAGCTGTGTTTTTATGCAATGAAAATCTGGTGTTTAGTATAGCCACCTTCTTCAATTATCCTAGCTAGATCTTCTGGATAACTTGCTGCAGCTTCTACATCAGCATTTGCAGCTTCACATTGCATTTTTGTGTTATGAAGATGGCTTATTTCCTTCAACCTCATGAACCAACCTCTACTAGCTTCATTCTGTAACATCTTCACCTCTCTCAGTTTTCATAGAATTGAAGAGTGTTATGGACTTGGCTGGATTGGGCTTTTGCCTAAGTGAATTTTGTAGCTGGTTTGTCTTTGACTCAGACAACTGAAATTTTATCCATATCAGTATGTAATAAGGCTGTTTCACTTTCTTATCATTGAGGTTTTTGCTGGAGTAACACTTCTAATTTTCTTCAAGAACTTTTTCATTGCATTTACAACTTGGCTCATTATTTAGTTCAAGATGCATAGCTTTCAACCTATTTTGAGTTTTGAAGTGCCTTCTTTATTAAGTCTAATCTCTTTCTAGCTTTTGATTTAAAGTGAGAGACATGCAACTCTTTATTTGACATGAATACTTATATGTCATTGTAGGGTTATTAATTGGCCTAATTTAAATATTGTTGTGTCTCAGGGTATAGATAGGCCTGACAAGAGAGAAAAAGATGGGGGAAATGCTGGTAGGTGGAGCAGTCAAAACACATACATTTATGTATTAGGTTTGCTGTCATATGTGAGTGCAGTTTGTGGTGCCACAAAACAATTACAATAGTAGCATCAGAGACCATAGCTGACTTTAACAGATATAATACTGAAAATTTTTGAAATATAATGAGAATTTCCAAAATGTAACACAGAGACACAAAGTGAGCAAGGGATGTTGGAAAGTTATTACCAATAGACTTTCTTGATACAGGATTGCCATAAACCTTAAGTGTTAATAAACACGATATCTGTGAAGCACAATAAAGCAAATAACAATAAAACGAGGTAGCCCTGTTGCAATCATGTATTGTTTAGAACAGTGAATATGTTTCTGAGAAGTGCACTTAGGCAATTTCATCATTGAATGAATATCGTAGAATGTATGTACACAAACCTAGATGTTATAGCTCACTACACACCTGAGCTATAGGGTATAGCTTATTCCTTCTGGGATACATACCTGTATGATACATTACTGAATTGAATACTGTACGCAATTGTAACACAAAGAATACGTATGTGTGCATCTAAACATATCTAAGCATAGAGAAGGTAGAGTAAAAATATACTATACAAGATTAAATTGGATACATATGTATAGGGCTCTTACCGTGAATAGAACTCGCAGGACTAGAAGTTGCTCTGGTTGAGTCAATGAGTGAGTGGTAAGTGAATGCAAAGGCCAAAGATTGAATTCTACTGCAGGCTTTACAAACACTGAACACTTAGGTTATGCTAAATTCATTAAAAATATTGTGGGTTTTTTTCTTGAAAAATAAATTAAGTTTGGCTTACTATAACTTTTTTACATTATAAAATTTTTATTTTTTACAACTCCTTGACTGATTAAAACTAGTATTTAGCTTAAAACACAAACACATCTCATAGCTGTACAAAATATTTTGTTTATATGCTTATTTACAAGCTTTTATATAATTTTTAATGTTTTCATTAATTTTTGAACTTTTTTTTATTCAGATGAAATGAAGGATTTAATACATGTGTTTAGTAGCAAATTACGGTGGTTACATTTCAACTTGAGATTTAGACAGAGACAAATATCCAAACAATATCATTCTAGCCCTGACCCTCCCCGCAAATCTCACATCCTTCTCACATTGCAAAATACAATTTTGCCTTCCCAATAGTCACCCAAAGTGTTAACTTATTCCAGCATTAACTCAAAAATATAAAATCCCAAGTCTCATGTGTGACAAGGCAAGACTCTTCCACCTATAAGCCTGTAAAATCAGATGCAAGTTACATACTTCCAAGATACAGTGTGGTATAGGCATTGGGTATACACCCATTCCAAAAGTGAGAAATTGGCCAAAAGAAAAGGGCTACAGGCCCCATGCAAGTTTTATGACTGACTCAGCAGGGCAGTCATTAAATCTTAAAGCTGCAAAATAATTTTTATAAACTAAGATACAAATACATACTTGATCCTAGGCCTACACAGAGCCAGAATCATAAATATCACTGTCTTCTGCCTCTGCATCTTTTCCCATGAGAAGATTTTTGAGGGGCAATTACTTGCATGAAGCTGTCATCTCCTACCAATAAGAATACCTTCTGAAATACCTCCTGAAGGACCTGCCTGAGGCTGTTTTACAGGTAATGTTTTTTTATAAGTTACTCTGTCACAATAGTACACTCTAAATAATGATGAAAAGTACAGTACAGTAAACAACAGGCGATAGGAATTTTCAGCTCCATTGTAATCTTATGAAATCACCGTCACATACGTGGTCCATCACTGACTGATACTATGTGGTGCGTGACTGTGAATCTTTTATTCTGACCAGATTAATCTATTTGGTAGTCAGTCAAGAAAAATTTCTCATTTGTCACCACTAAAACTTTGTATAAGCTAAGTCTCCCCTAACCAGATCTGGTTCTCTCTCTCTCTCTCCTAATACTTTTATTACTTCTTAGGGGTTATTGAGATATAAATCTTTTTTCTTAACTTTATTTATTCCATGAGATGGTTCTTGACTACCTAAGAGAAAGTGAACTATTTTGTATTTTCCATAATGCTTAGAATGCTGATATATGCGTACAAGTTGCATGCAGGTGATTTTTGAAGCTCTAAACTCATTAATGGTCTACTGTGAATGGTTACTCTTCTTTCAACTCCCTCCTACAGCCAATTTGTCTCAGTTATTTATTCTGTTACTAATAGAATCTCCCTTGTGCTATCATGAACCGTGTAATAAGTTTCTTCATGGGAGAATAGTTAGAATTAACATTACAGACTCTGCTGTTTTTCGTTTCATAAATGTTACTTAGAATTTTTCTGCTAATTGATAAAAACCTTGAACATTAACATTAGGAATTTGAGCTAATTTCATTAGAAAAATATATGTTATTCTATTTCAAAGATCTGAGGAATCGTCCAATAAAGTGATGCTTTAAGATCAAATTGTCATGTGGAACAGGGAAAGATGGGAGTAAATGAGCCTAGCTAGGTGTCTACTACAATGCCCATCAGCAATCTCGTTACTGGATATATACCCAAAAGAATAGAGATCATCATACCAAAAAACACACTCACTTTTATGTACATCACTGTGCTATTCACAATAGCAAATACATGGAATAAATCTATGTGCCTAGCAATAGTGGATTGGATAAAGGAAGTGTGGTCCATATACACTATGGAATACTATGCATCCACAAAAATATGAGATCATGTTCATGTATGCTTGCTGCCTTCCTCCCCATCACCTACATCTGGCATTTCATACCATGTTATCCCTCCCCAACTCCCCACTCACTGCTGTGCCTCCCCTAGTTCCCCCCTGCAGACCCCAGTGAGTGATGCTCCCCTCCCTGTGTCCATGTGTTCTCATTGTTCAACACCCACCTATGAGTGAGAACATGCGGTGTTTGATTTTCTGTTCTTGTGTCAGTTTGCTGAGAATGATGGTTTCCAGCTTCATCCATGTCCCTAAAAAGGACACAAACTCATCAATTTTTATGGCTGCATAATATTCCATGGTGTATATGTGCCACATATTCCCTGTCCAGTCTATCATCGATGGGCATTTGGGTTGGTTCCAGGTCTTTGCTATTGTAAACAGTGCTGCAATGAACATTCATGTGCATGTGTCCTTATAATAGAACGATTTGTAATCCTTTGGATATATACCCAGTAATGGGATTGCTGGGTCAAATGGAATTTCTATTTCTAGGTCCTTGAGGAATCGCCACACTGTCTTCCACAATGGTTGAACTAATTTACACTCCCACCAACAGTGTGAAAGTGTTCCTATTTCTCCACATCCTCTCCAGCATCTGTTGTCTCCAGATTTTTTAATGATCACCATTCTAACTGGTGTGAGATGGTATCTTAATGTAGTTTTGATTCACATTTCTCTAATGACCAGTGATGATGAGCATTTTTTCATGTTTGTTGGCCTCATATATGTCTTCTTTTGTAAAGTATCTGTTCATATCCTTTGCCCACTTTTGAATGTGCTTGTTTTTTTCTTGTAAATCTTTTAGTTCTTTGTAGATTCTGCATATTAGCCCTTTGTCAGATGGGTAGATCGCAAAAATATTTTCCCATTCTGTTGGTTTCCGATTCACTCTAATGACTGTTTATTTTGCTGTGCAGAAGCTCTGGGGTTTGATTAGGTCCCATTTGTCTATTTTGGCTTTTGTTGCCAATGCTTTTGGTGTTTTGGTCATGAAGTCCTTGCCTATGCCTATGTCCTGAATGGTTCTGCCTAGATTTTCTTCTGTGGTTTTTATGGTGTTAGGTCTTATATTTAAGTCTTTAATCCATCTGGAGTTAATTTTAGTGTAAGGTGTCAGAAGGGGTCCAGTTTCTGCTTTCTGCACATGGCTAGCTAGTTTCCCAACACCATTTATTAAACAGGGAATCCTTTCCCCATTGCTTGTTTTTGTCAGGTTTGTCAAAGATCAGATGTTTGTAGATGTGTGGCATTGCCTCTGAGGCCTCTGTTCTGTTCCTTCGGTCTGTATCTCTGTTTTGGTACCAGTACCATGCTGTTTTGATTACTGTAGCCTTGTAGTATAGTTTGAAGTCAGGTAGTGTGATGCCTCCAGCTTTGTTCTTTTTGCTTAGAATTGACTTGGCTATGCTGGCTCTCTTTTGGTTCCATATGAATTTTAAGGTGGTTTTTTCCAGTTCTGTGAAGAAGGTCTTGGTAGCTTGATGGGGATAGCGTTGAATCTGTCAATTACTTTGGGCAGTATGGCCATTTTCACGATATTGATTCTTCCTAACCATGAGCATGGAATGTTTTTCCATCTGTTTGTGTCCTCTCTTATTTGATTGAGCTGTAGTTTGTAGTTCTCCTTGAAGAGGTCCTTTACATTCTTTGTTAGTTGTATTCTTAGGTATTTTATTTTCTTTGTGAATGGCAGTTTGTTCTTGATTTGGCTCTCTTTAAGTCTATTTGTGTATAGGAATGCTTATGACTTTTGCTCATTGATTTTGTATCCTGAGACTTTGCTGAAGTTGCTTATCAGTTTCAGGAGATTTTGGGCTGAGACAATGGGTCTTATAAATATATAATCATGTTGCCTGCAATTAGAGAAAATTTGACTTCCTCCTTTCCTAATTGAATACCCTTTATTTCTTTTTCTTGCCTGATTTCTCTAGCTAGAATTTCCAATACTGTATTGAATAGGAGTGGTGAGAGAGAGCATCTTTGTCTAGTGCCAGATTTCAAAGGGAATGCTTCCAGTTTTTGCCCATTCAGTATGATATTGGCTGTGGGTTTATCATAAATAGCTTTTATTATTTTGAGATACATTCCATCAATACCTAGTTTATTCAGAGTTTTTAGCATAAAGCGTTGTTGAATTTTGTCAAAGGCCTTCTCTGCATCTATTTAGATAATCATGTGGTTTTTGTCTTTGGTTCTATTTATGTGGTGAATTATGTTTATAGTCTTGGTATGTTGAACCAGCCTTGCATCCCCGGGATGAAGCCTACTTGATCATGGTGGATAAGCTTTTTGATATGCTCTTGCAATCGGTTTGCCAGTATTTTATTGAAGATTTTTGCATCTATGTTCATTATGGATATTGGCCTGAAGTTTTCTTTTCTTGTTTAGACTCTGCCAGGTTTTGGTATCAGGATGATGTTGGTCTCATAAAATGATTTGGGAAGGATTCCTTCTTTTTGTATTGTTTGGAATAGTTTCAGAAGGAATGATACCAGCTCCTCTTTGTATGTCTGGTAGAACTTGGCTGTGAACCCATCTGGACCTGGGCTTTTTTTGGTTGGTAGGCTATTAACTGCTGCCTCGATTTCAGCCTTTGTTATTGGTCTATTCAGGGTTTTGACTTCTTCCTGGTTTAGGCTTGAGAGGATGCAAGTGTCCAGGAATTTATCCATTTCTTCCAGATTTACTAGTTTATGTGCACAGAGTTGTTTGTAATAATCTCCGATGATGGTTTGTATTTCTGTAGAATCTTTGGTGATATCCCCTTTATCATTTTTTATTGCATCTATTTGATTATTCTCTCTTTTCTTTTTTATTAATCTGGCTAGTGGTCTGTCTATTTTGTTGATCTTTTCAAAAAACCAGCTCCTGGATTTATTGATTTTTTCAAAGGGATTTTTGTGTTCTGCTCTGATAGTAGGTATTTCTTGTCTTTCCTAGATTTTGAGTTTTTTGATCTTGCTCCTTCTTTTCAGCAACATGGATGAAGCTGAAGGCCATAGTCTTAAATGAATTAACACAGGAACAGAAAACCGAATAACCACAGTTTCTATTGTTCCCATGTTTATGTCCATATTTATTCATTGTTTAGCTCTCACTAATAAGTGGGAGCTAAACTACTAGACTACTACAGGGAGGAGGGAAAAAAGTGGGAGTGAGTTGAAGAAATAGCTACTGGGTACCGTGTTCTTAAATGGAGTCCAACATACCCATGTAACAATTCTATACGTGTACCCTCAGATCTTAAAAAAAGCTAAAATTAAAAATAAAATATATAACAGAATTCCTAGTCCCAGGTAAGCAGTGTTAAGAGGAAAGTTTATAGCATTAAATGCCCATTTCAAAAAGTTATAAAGATTTCAAATTAACAAGCTAAAACAACTGGAAAAAAAAAACCCAAAGCTGGAAGAAGAGAGGAAATAACCAAAATCTGAGCTAAACTGCAGGAAATTTAGAGTTGAGGACTATACATTAAAAAAAAGTCAAAGGAACAAGTAGTTGTTTCTTTGAAAGAATAAATAAAATTTATAGATCACTAGCTAGACTAATAAAGAGAGAACTAAAATAAACACAATCAGAAATGACAAAGGTGACATTACTACAGACTCAACAGAAATACAAAAAAATTCTGAGACTATTACAAACAATTGTGTGCACACAAACTAGAAAATATACATAAAATGAATGAATTCCTGGAAACATTCATCCTCCCAAGACTGAAACAGGAAGAAAGTGAAACCCTGAATAGACCAATAATGAGTTTGAAAATTGAATCAGTTACAAAAAGTCTAACAACCAAAAAAAGCCCTGGACCAGATGGATTCACTGTGTAATTCTATAAGATGTACAAAGAATGGCTGATACTATTCCCCCTCCTCCAAAAAAAAAAAAAAAACAAACAAAAACAAATGCAGAGGAATGACTCCTCCCTAAATCATTCTATGAGGCCAACTTTATTCAGATACGAAAACCTGGCAGAAACACATGCAAAGATGAGCACTTCAGGTCAATATCCTTGATGAATATAGACATAAAACTTCTCAACACAAATATTACCTAACTGAATCCTGTAGTACATCAAAATGCTAAACCAGCTTGATTAAGTAGGCTTTATTCCTGGAATACAAGGTCATGTCAACATATGCAAATTATAAATTTAATTCATCACATAAAAAAGAATGAAAAAATTCTACATGATCTCAATACCTGCAGAAAAGGGTTTTAATAAAATTCAACATCATTTTACGTTAAAATGCTCTTCTATCTTCTGATGTTTACAGGCACTTCTTGTATTGTTTGACTTGTAGCAGCATCACTCTTGTCACTACCTTTGTATTTAAATGATCATGTATTCCATATGTGTGTCTCTTTCTTCTTATAAGGACCTCAGTCATTTTGTATTAAGGCCCCGTCTTACTCTAGTATTACCTCACCTTTACTTAACAAATAACATTTGTAACAATCCTATTTTTAAACCAGGTCACATACTGAGGTGCTGGGGATAAGGACCTAAACATGTCTCTTGTGGAGACACAATTCAACCCATAATATCCACTTTCCCTTATCCACTGAATTGTTTTGCTTTTTACTTCTCCAGCACTACTTCTAATTTACAGCAATTTTAATACTCTTGTGGATAATCTTTCTAGTCTTCTGTTCTCTTTGTGCCTTGAAATATTTTTTGGTTAACTTGTACTTTGTTTTACCTCAGTGATAGGGTTAGGCTTTGTCTCCACACCCAAATCTCATCTTGAATTGTAATCGCCAGATGTTAAGAGAGGAACCTGTTAAGGGGTGATTGAAACATGTGTGCAGTTTCCTCCATGCTGTTCTTGTGATAATGAGTGAGTTACCATGAGATTCGATGGTTTTGTAAGTGTCTGGCAAGTTCCTCCTTTGTGCACTCTGCTCTCTCCTGATGCCATGTGAAGAAGGTCCTTGCTTCCCCTTTGCCTTCCTCCATTATTGTAAGTTTCCTGACACCTCACCAGCCATGTTTAATTGTGAGTCAATTAAACTTCCTTCCTTTATAAATTACCCAGTCTTGGGTATTTCTTTATAGCAGTGTGAGAACTGATTAATACACTCAGCTTCACATTCCTGTTGACAAACCGAAGACCTTACCATTATCAACAACTGTAATGCCTCCATATTCTTGACTTTATACATCCCATTCTCTGATTATTAAATCTGGTTTTTCTAGCTCACTCATCTAGATATACCAGTTCCAATAATTATACTACTCTACCCAGATTTAAAATGTGTTCCTACTACCAACTTTTCACTGTTTCCCATCATCTTTTGTTCTCAGTTTTCCTCTTCCTAGGGTAAATTTAATGGTCAATTACAATATTCACTTCTTTGAGTACACTTAGCTTCTTTGCCCTCTTTCATTTTGTTTAACTCACTTCACAAAACCACAATCCTGGTTAAATCTATCTGCCTAAACTCATGAATTCACACTTATCTGAAGAAAAAGAAACAAAAATACACTTACAGATCCATTTTAAATTCATAAAGATGAATTTAATTGGGTTCATAAGACTTCTTAGTAATTATACTGTTTTCCTAATCTACTCACTCTTCTACAACTGAGACCACTATTTCACACGTTCTCTGCAACATCTCAGCTAATATCCCTGGTTTATAATACATGGTGAAAACAAAAAATCATGAGAGGAAATATCCCCAGCTCTCATCACAAGTATCAGATTAACTACATCTAAACTAATTCACTGTTTTCCTGCTTCTACTGTGGATGAATTGTGCGTGTCCATAAAAAATGCCAGCAACTGTTGCATGCTCACTTAATCCCAACCACTCTTGTTTATTAAGGTCATCACTCCCGCAATTCCCTCTCTCCATTCTGCATCACATACATTTTCATTTTCTATCAGATTATTTGTATCAACACTCAAATATGTTCTATTTTCAATCATAAAAAGTAATTACCCCACGTAATGCCACACTTATCCAGCTCCCAGAATTTGCTTTCTATTAAAGCAAAATTTATTAGCAGAAATGTCTACACAGACTGTCTTCTCCTCCTTTCTTCCATATTTTTTCCGTAAATACGCTCTACTCAGGATTTCATTTCCACATTTGCGTTTAAAACCCCTGTCAAGTTCACCAATGACATTCATGTTCGTAAATGAAATGGTTAATTTTCAGTTCTCATCTTACTTGACATATTAAGTATTTGACACTGGTGATCATTTCCATTAAATTGAAATATTTATTTTTCTCCATTTTATTTCCAGAACAACGTTATTCTCTGTTAATTTTTATTCTGACTTCTGATTTTTTTTGACAAAATCACTTTTGAGATTTCCTCCTCATTTTTCTGCCTTAATAATTAGAGCTACCTAGAACTTAATAGTGTTCTTTAACTACCCACCCTCATTGTCTAGATGATGTTAACCTATGTTGTGGCTTTAAATTACATCTATATGCCAATGGAACCAAAATTTATTATCTCCAGTATAAACTTCTACCCTGATTTCAAGATTCATACATCCCACTGTCTTTTCATTATTTCCTCTTGGATCTCTAGGCATCTCAATATTAACATACCCCCCCCCAATATCCTGATTTCTCCTTTCCAAAAGTTGCTCCTCTATTATTTATCATTTAAGTAAATGACAATCCAAAATCTTAGAGTTATTACTGACTCACCTCCTTCTCTTACCTCTCATCTATTTCCTCAGGAAAACCCAGCTAGCCTCACATTTAAAATGTCTTTAGAATCAGAATCTGACTACTTCCTATCACCTTCTACTTGTCCTAGCCAAAGCTCCCATCGTATTTTACCTGAATTATTACATTAACCTACCAAGTGTTTCTCCTATTGTGTTTTAGTTTTTTCATCTTACTGTGTTCTAGGTCACTCCTCTTAATATCCCAGTTTCAATAATTAATACTACAATCTGTTGATACTACTAACTTTTCACTATTTCTCACCATCTTTTGTGGGTTGGTGCAAAACTGGAGATATTACATTACAGTATTAGAGCCAGATATTATAGATAATTTCTAGTTAATAGAAATAGTGAAGAGATTAACTATGTGGAACCCAAATTATGTGACTCCCACGTCCACTTAGCTCCACTTTTCTCCTGGATTTTGTTATTGACTAGTGAAGATTCCCCAGATTCTACCACTGTCATCTCATCTTCTAATAATTTTGATTATTGAAGTGAAGGCTAAACTCCAGTCTCATAACATTTGTTGTAACTTCCTAGTATACCAGTCTGACGTAATCTAACCATTGGAGTCACTCACTGGCTCTTCCTGGCACTTCTGAGCTTAGATGTAGCTGCTAAACTTAAATGGATATATGGAATCTGGCATCTCCAGTAGCTGGAAGGGCAGTGAATCAAAACACAGAAAAGAGAAAAAAGTAATACTCTATAGTTTTGTTTTTCTCCTACAGATAAACTTTTAATGCATGATGATTTACCATGGCATTTTCATTTTCATGCTTGATTCATACTCCATGTGATCAAGCAATAAGCTATGTTTCCTCATTAAGCCATTGGTAACTTTTTCACACTCATTTTCTTTTGTGTCATCTCACTTTTCCTTACTCCTGATGCCCTGAAATTGCATGGCTAACCACCCCATCCCAACTCCCACCTCAACAAAGCTTTAATACACAGGCTTTGTTTTTAATAAATTTGATCTAAGACATCAAAATTGCTGAATATTTTTCCAAATGGTGGAATCATAGATAGTACATGGGTATAGTCTCTATTCTAACATCTAGCAAAATAAACATTAGAGCATTTTATTTTCTATATGGCTTACATTCTCTTCTGGCATTTACTTTGTAAAGTAGATGTGGATTAAATTTATCTATTTTCATGTCCACAGGGAAGAAAATCATAGATTATTTAATACTTTATGATGGAAAAACTTTAGGTTACATAGTGAGGTGTCAAGTTCAATGTAGGTGAAATGCTCAGGATTGCAACTTTTTAAGCTGTCTCCACAAATTAAGGCATTTCTCCAAGTTAAAAATTATGAGTTGTTTTGTAAAAATAAAGGAGATTATGTTCTTATAACAACTTAAAGATGCTACTTTGTTTACTAAAGAAAAGAAAATATTCCTGTTAAAATCTTGTACTTTTATTATTCATATAGTCATTTATCATATCAAGGAGCTTATTGGCAGAGACTATGGGGCTTTCTAGATATAGAACAATAACATCTGAAAACAGGGATGATTTGACTTCCTCTCTTCCTATTTGGGTGTCATTATGTCTTTCTTTTGCCTGATCGCCCTCTCCAGGACTTGCAATACTTTGTTCCATAGCAGTGGCAAGAGAGAGGATCTTTGTCTTGTCCCAGTTTTCAAGAAGAATGCTTCTAGGATTTGCCTATTTAGGATACTGTTGGCTCTGGGTTTGCCATATATGTTTCTTACTATTTTAAGGTATAAAACTTCAATACCTAGTTTGTTGAGAGTTTTTAACATGAAAAAATTTTGAATTTTATCAAAAGTTTTTTCTGCATGTATTGAGATTATCATGTGGTTTTTGTTTTTATTTCTGTTTATTAGATGAATCACATTTATGGATTTGCATGTGTTGAACCAACTTTGTATCACTTAATAAAGCCTACTTGATTGTGGTGGACTAGCTTTTTGGTGTGTTGCTGGATTCAGTTTGCTAGTATTTTGTTGAGAATTTTTGCATCTATGTTCATCAAGAATATTTGCCTAAAGTTTTCTTTTTATGTTCAGTCTCTGCCAGGTTTTGGTATCAGCATGATGCTGGCCTCATGGAATGAGTTAGAAAAGAGTTTCTTCTCCTAAATGTTTTGGGAATATTTTTAGTAGGAATGATACTAGCTGTTCTTTGTGCATTTGTGAGAAATTGGCTGTGAATCCATTTGGTCCTTTTTGTTTATTGGTAGGTTATTTATTACTGATTCAATTTTGGAGCTCATTATTGGTCTGTTCAGGGAATCTGTTTCTTCCTGAGTGAGTCTTGAGAGAGTGTATGTGTCCAAAAATCTGTCCTTCTCTTCTAGGTTTTGTAGTTTGTATACATAGAGGTGTTCATAGTATTCTCTGATGGTTATTTGTATAATATTTTTGTGAAGTAAGTGGTAACATTCCCTTGGTCATTTCTAATTCTGTTTATTTGAATCTTTTCTCTTTTCTTGTTAATAGTCTAGCTAATGCCTATCTTACTCTTTTTTCCTAAAAAAATCGACTTACTCCTGGATTTGTTGATATTTTTATTGGTTTTTCGTGTCTCAATTTTCTTCAGTTCAGCTCTGAATCTGCTTATTTATTGTCTTCTGCTACTTTGGAGTTTGTTTCCTGTTACTTCTCTAGTTCTTAGTCATGATGTTAGCTTGAGATCTTTTTAATATTTTTATGTGGGGATTTAGTGCTATAAATTTTCATCTTAACACTAACTTAGCTGTGTCACAGAGATTCAGGTTGGTTTTATCATTGTTCTCATTGGTTTTAAATAACTTCTTGATTTCTGCCTTGATTTCATTATTTACCCAAAAGTCATTCAGAAAAAGGTTTTTTTTTTAAAAATATTTCCATGTAATTGCATGATTTCAAGTGATTTTTTAAGTCTTGGTTTCTATTTTTATTGTGCTGCTGTTCAAGAGTATACTTGGTATGATTTTAGTTCTTTTGTATTTGCTGAAGATTGTTTTATGTCTGATTATATGGTTAATTTTAGAGTATGTGTCATATGGTGGCAAGAAGAATGTACATTCTATTGCTTTTTAACTACAGAGTTCTGTAGATGTCTTTCAGATCCATTTGATCCAGTGCTGAATTAAGGTCCTGAATATCTGTAATGATTACTATTAAACCTCAACTTGATTGTATTGATAGATGAGAAGTATTATTTCTGGGTCTGTCTGTGAGAGTGTTGCCAAAAGAGATTAACATTTGAGTCAATGGACTGGGAGAGGAAGACCACCCTCAATCTGGGTGGGCATTATCCAACAGGCGGCCAGCATGGCTAGAAAAAGGAGGCAGATGAAGGTGGAATAAGCTAGATTACTAAGTCTTCCAGTTTTTATCTTTCTCCTGTGCTGAATGCTTCTGGCACTCAAATATCAGACTCCAGGTTCTTCAGTCTGTGGAGCTGGACTTTCACTGGTGGTTTTCCAGGGGTTCTTGAGCCTTTGGCCACAGACTGAAAGCTGCACTGTTGGTTTTCTTGCTTTTGAGGCTTTCCAACTCAGACTAAGCCACTACTGGCTTTTTTGCTCCTCAGCTTGCAGACGGCCTGTGGTGAGACTTCACCTTGTGATTGTGTGAGTCAAGTCTCCTTAATAAATTCCCTTGTCTATATACATACATCCTATTAGTTATGTCCCCCTGGAGAACTCTGACTAATACAATATCTTTGTTAATTTTCTTTACTGATTATCTGTCTAATACTGTCAGTGGAGTTTTGAAGACTGTCAGTTATTTTACAGAAGTCTAAATCTCTTTTTAGGTCTCTAAGAATTTGTGTTATTAATCTGGGTGCTCCTATGTTGGGTACATATATATTTTGGATAGTTAGGTCTTCTTGTTGTATTGAACCCTATACTATTATGTAATGCCTTCTTTGTCTTTTTTTCTATCTTTGTTGGTTTAAAATCTGTTTTGTCTGAAATTAGAATTGCAACTGCTGCTTTTTTCTGTTTTTCATTTGCTTCATAGATTTTCCTCCATCCCTTTATTTTGACACTATGGGTTTCATTGAATGTGAAATGGATCTTTTAAAGACAGCATACCTTTCAATCTTGCATTTTATTCAGCTTGCAACTCTATGCCTTTAAAATTGGGCATT
Organism: Aotus nancymaae; assembly: GCF_030222135.1. NCBI lineage: Eukaryota > Metazoa > Chordata > Mammalia > Primates > Aotidae > Aotus > Aotus nancymaae. The sequence goes on along the minus strand of NW_026988415.1, from coordinate 55,309,301 downwards.
TAGCCCATCAACACTCAAGGTTACTATTGATATGTGTGGATTTAATTCTGTCATCATGATGTTAGCTGGTTATTGTGCAGGCTTGTCTTTATGGTTGTTTTATGATATCACTAGTTGTGATGGTTAACTGTGTATGAACTTGATTGGATTGAAGGTTGCAAAGTGTTGTTCCTGGGTGTGTCTGTGAGGTTGATGCCAAAGGAGATTAACATTTGAGTCAGTGGACTGGGAAAGGCAGACCCACCCTTAATCTTGGTGGTCATAATCTAATCAGCTTCCAGCAGGGCCAGAATAAAAAGTAGGCAGAAGAACATGACAAGACTAGAATGGCTTACCCTCCCAGCCTACATCTTTCTCCAATGCTGCATGCTTCTTGCCCTTGAACATCACACTCCATATTCTTTAGCTTTGGAAAATGGACTGGCTTCCTTGCTCCTCAGCTTGCAGATGGTCCATCGTGGGACATTCTGGATGTGTGAGTTAATACTCATTAATAAACTCCCCTTTGTATATATGTCTATTGTATTGGTTCTGTCCCTCTAGAGAACCCTGACTAATACAGATATTGGTACCAGGGGTGGTTCTAGAGGAACAGAATATTGAGGATGGAGTTATTTCATTGGTTTTGGAGCTTCTGGAGTTGGCTGCTTAATGTGATTAGACCTAAAAATGCTAAGGACTCTGCTTTTAAAAGTATAGAGAATAGTGATAGTCCTTGGCATGAACTATTTAGAGATTTATGCAAAGTAAATGCATTAGACACTCCTAATTCACTGCTAGTGAGAGGCAAGGAATTTAAAGACTCTATACATATTACCACTGACTATATGTGGAGAACCAAGGAACATAATAAAGTTGGTTGGTTGTTCCTTAGTTCACTGGACTAAGTAATGAAAGCAAATGATAAATTCAGGGATTCTAATTCCCATCTTCAGAAGTAGATACTGAGCCTCAAATCTGCTAAGATTGTCCTGAGTGAGAGTCTTATCTCCTATAGAGAGAAAGCTGAAATTGTGGAAAATACAATATAGGTTTTTATGATGCAGTGGCTGAACTGCAACAAAATGTGCATGCATAGCCTCGCCAGGTGTCTACTGTGAATGTGATGCCATTGATTTGTAAAGAATAGGAGCCTGCAACTTGGAAAGGGGATGTGTGGGAGGATCCTAATGAAGCTAGGGACACTGAGCTTGTAAACGATGGTGAACCTTTTTTTTTTGCAGAAGAAACAGCTTCCTCATCCCCAGTAGTGGCAATATCCCCTCCAGACCCATGCTGCCATCAGTCTTTCCACCTTTGTCTGAGGCGATAAACCCTGCACTGACTGAGGCAAAAGTGATGGCCTTTCCTGGGGCAGTTGCCAGGCAAGATAATGTTGATTCTCCTCAACACCCATCTCCAACACCCTTGTGTGCTTCTAGACCTATAATTACACTAAAATCCCAGTGGGCTCATAGAGGTGAGGTTCAGAGTGTCACCCACAAGTAGGTCCACTACACTCAAAAAGAACAGGAATTTGTATAAGCAGGTATCAAATTTGTATAAGCAGGAATCTAGATAACAGGCATAAGAATGGATATTGAGGGTGTGGGATAATGGTGGAAGGAACATAGAGTTGAATAAGGCTGAATGTATTGATTTGGGCCTGTAAGGTTAGGGATTCTGCATTTTCAGGGAGCTGAAAAAGATTCTAATAGTTTATTTGCTTTGTTAGCTGAATTATATATTAAAAGATAGACCACTGTGAGTGATCTTGGTTTAATGTAGAGGAAGGGATCAAAAGGCTTGCAGAGATTGGAAGGGTGGCGTGGATTAGTCACATTAGTCCTACTCATACCAGCTGGGAGGGTCTAGAAGATATATCCTTGAACAATATTTTGTGAAATAGATTGGTGAGGACAGCACCTGCATCTTTAAAGAGCTCTGTATATATTGCTCTTCTCTGTATGACAGATCTAACAGTGGGAACCAGAGTCACTTAACTAAAAAATTTAAATTTGATGGGAATAATTGAATACCAAGGTGGCAGGGGACAAGTTGGGGCACTCAACCATAAAAGGCAAGGTAGGCATAGCCACCATAATGGACAACAAGTACAAAGCAGAAATCAGAATAGTTTGACTTGTATCGAGCTCTGGTATTATCTAATTAATCAGTTTCCCTAAATGTAAAATTCATGAGAAGATGGTTGCATTCCTACTTAATTTATATAAGCAGGAAACTTCCAGGTCAAGTGGACAAAAGACTAATTTAAATTATAAAAATGGATAATCATGGCCCTTCAATCAATTTCCAGATAAGCCAGGTTACAGACCCAGAACCCTTCAAATGAAGGGGAGTCCAGGTCCCCTTTAGGATGGAACCCACCACACTACGAAAAAGTTATGCTGTTAATCTTTCTCCCATCCTTCCCCAAGGAAACCGCTAGCCTTTTACCAGGGTAACTTTTTTGGGGGAAAGGAAAACAATCAGAAATTTTTGGGACTACTGGAAACTGGCTCTAAGCTGACATTGATTTTAGGAAACCCAAAATGTCATTGTGATTCTCCAGTTAAAGTAGGGGCTAACAGAGGTCAGGTAATTAATGAAGTTTTAGCTCAGGTTTCACTTACACTGGGTCCGGTGAGTCTCCGTACTCATGCTGTGGTCATTTCCCTAGTGCCAGGATGCATAATTGGCATAGATATACTTAGCAACTGGCAGAAACCCCCACAGTGGCTGCTTGACTGGTAGAGTGAGAGCTATTATGGTGGAAAAGGCCAAATGGAAGCCATTAGAGCTGCCTCTACCTAAAAATAAAATAGTAAATAAAAAACAATATTGCATCCCTTGAGGGACTGCGGAGATTAGTGCCACAATCAAGGACTTGAAAGATGCAGGGGTGGTTATTCCCACCAGATCCCCTTTCAAGTCTCCCATTTAGTCTGTGGAGAAAACAGTTGGATCTTGGAGAATGACAGTGGATTATTGTATGCTTAATGAAGCGGTGACTCCAGTTTCATCTGCTGTACAAGATGTGGTTTCATTGCTTGAGCAAATTAACACATCTCCTGATACCTGTTATGAAGCCATTGGCTGGACTAATGCCCTGTGTCCATTCTTGTCCATAAGGCCCACCAGAAGAAATTTGTCTTCAGCTGGCAAAGCCAGCAATATACCTTTACTGTCCTACCTCAGGAGTATATCAACTCTCTGACTTTGTGTCACAATCTTGTTTGGAGAGACCTTGATTGATTTTCCCTTCCACAAGATATCACACTGGTTCATTACATTGATTGAATCCAGTGAGCAAGAAGTAGCAAACATAATGGACTTATTGGTGGGTCATTTGCATGCCAGAGGATGTGAAATAAATGTTACTAAAACTCAGGAACCTTCTACCTCAATAAAATTTCTAGAGTTCCAGTGGTGTGGGCCTGCCATGATATTCCTTCTAAGATGAAGGATAAGTTGCTGCATTTGGCCTCTTTTACAACCAAGAAGGAGGCCCACACCTAGTGCCTATTTGGATTTTGGAGGCAACATATTCCTCATTTGGGTGTGTGTGTTACTCCATCCCATTTATTGTGTGACCTGAAAAGCTGCCAGTTTTGAGTGGGGTCCAGAACAGAAGAAGTTTCAGCAACAGGTCCAGGCTTCTGTGCAAGTTGCTTTGCTACTTGGGCCAGATGACCCAGTAGACTCAATGATGCTTGAGGTATCAGAGGCAGATAGGGATGCTGTTTGGTGCCTTTGGCAGGCCCCCACAGATGAATCACAGCAGAGGCCTGTAGAGTTTTGGAGCAAGGCTCTGCCAACTTCTGCAGATAATGACTCTCCATTTGAGAGACAGCTCTTGGCCTGTTACTGGACTTTGGTGAAAACCAAACTTTTGACTATGAGTCAAGTCCCCATGCAACCTGAACTGCCTATTGTGACCTGGGTGCTTTTTGATCCATCTAGCCATAAAGTGGGTCATGCCCAGCAGCATTCCATTATCAAATGGAAGTAGTATATACGTGATCAGGCTTGAGCAGGACATTAAGGCGTAAATAATTATGAGGAAGTGGCTCACATGCCCATTATTTCCATTCCTGCCACCCTGCCTTCTCTACCCCAGCCTGCACCAATAGCCTCATAGAGAGTTCTCTGTGATCAGTTTACAAAGTAAGAGACATCTAGGGCCTGGTTCACAGACGGTTCTGCACAATATGCAGGCACCACCCACAAGTGCACAGCTGCAGCACTATAGCCCCTTTTCAGGACATCCCTGAAAGAAAGTGGTGAAGGGAAATCTTCCCAGTGGGCAGAACTTCTAGCAGTGCACCTGGTTGTGCACACTGCATGGAAGGAGAAATGGCTAGATGTGCAGTTATCTTCATGGGCTGTAGCCAATTGTTTGGCTGGATAGGCAGGGACTTGGAAGAATCATGTTTGGAAAGTTGGTGACAAAGAAATTTGGGGAAGAATTATGTGGGTAGACTTTTCTGGGTGGTCAAAAACTGTGAAGATATTTGTATCCCATGTGAGTACTCACCAATGCATGACCTCAGCAGAAGAGATTTTTTCCCTTTTCATTTTTATTATATTTTAAGTTCTGAGGTACATGTGCAGAACATGTAGTTCTGCCACATAGGTATACACTTGCATGGTGGTTTGCCGCATCCATCGTCCAGTCAACTACATTAGGTATTTCTCCTAATGCTATCCCTCCCCTGTCCCCCCTATGTCTTGCTATGCCTCCCCTAGGCCCCCACCCCCTGACAGGCCGCAGTGTGTGACACTCCCTTCCCTGTGTCCAGATGTTCTCATTGTTCAACACCCATCCATGAGTGAGAACAAGAAGAGATTTTAATAACCAAGTGGATAGAATGATCTGTTCTGTAGACACCACTCAGCCTTTTTTTCCAGCCACCCATATAATCACCCAATGGGCCGATGAGCAAAGCAGCCATGGTGGCAGGGATGTAGGTTATGCATGAGCTGAGCAATATGGACTTCCAATCACCCAGCTGACCTGGCTATGGCCACTGCTGAGTGCCTAATTTGCCAGCAACAGAGACCATCACTGAGACCTCAATATGGACTTGTTCCTCAGGGTGTTCAGCCAGTTACCTGGTGGCAGGTTGATTACACTGGACCTCTTCCATCATGGAAAGGGCAGAGAGGGTTTTTCCTTACTGGAATAGACACTTATTCTGGATATAGTTTTGCCTAGCCTACATAGAATGCTTCTGCAAAGACTACCATCTGTGGATTCATGGAATGCCTTATCCACTGTCATGGTGTTTCACACAGCATTGCCTCTGACCAAGGCACACACGTTACATCTAAAAAAAAAATGTGGCAGCACGCTCACACTCATGTAATTCACTGGTCTTACCATGTTCCCCATCATCCTGAAGCAGCTGGATTGATAAAACAATGGAATGGCCTTTTGAAGTCACAACTAAAATACCAAATAGGTTATAATACTTTGCGTGGCTGGGACAAGGTTCTCCAGAAGTCTGTGTTTTCTCTGAATCAGCATAAAATATATGGCACTGTTTTTCCCATAGCCAGGATTCATGGGTCTAGGAATCAAGGGGTGAAAGTGAAAGTGTCACCACTCACCATCACCCATAGTGACCCACTAACACCTTTTTTGCTTCCTGTTCCTGTGACATTATGTTCTGCTGCCTAGAGATCTTAGTTTCAGAGGAAGAAATGCTGCCACCAGGAGACAGAGCAATGATTCCATTAAACTGGAAATTAAGATTGCCATCTGGGAACTTTGCACTTCTCCTACCTTTAAGCCAACAGGCTAAGAAGGGAGGTACAGTGTTGGTGGAGATGATTGACCAAGACTATCAAGATTCTATCAGTCTACTACTCTGCAATGGATGTAAGAAAGATTATTCATGGAATACAGGAGATTCATTAAGGTGTCTCTTATTATTACCATGCTCTGTGATTAAGGTGAATGGGAAACTACAACAGCCCAATCCAGACAGGACTACAAATGGCCCAGGCTCTTTAGGAATGAAGGTTTGGGTCACTTTGCCAGAAAAAAAAAACCTGCTGAGGTTCTTCCTGAAGAAAAAGGGAATACAGAATGGGTAGCGGAAGAAAGTAGTCATCAGTACCAGCTATGACCACGTGACCCGTTGCAGAAACAAGGACTGTAATTGTCATGAGTATTGTCTCCTCCTTTTGTTAAAAACATGTTTGCACATGTATATACTTGTACTAGAAAATGTCTTTACTTCCTTGTTTTTCTTTTATCATGTGACATATGATTTATTGACTTCAAATCAGCATTTAACTAACTCATGATGGAGCTGAAAAACACACTACAGGAATTTCACAATGCAATAACAGGTGTTTTTTTTTTTTTTGAGAAGGCTTCTTGGCCAGGATGGGACCAAGGTGGAGATTTTTAGCCCTCACACATACAAGAACCACCATAGTTAGGGCAGGGGCATTCATTAGGCTTGATAAGAAGCATGTAGGAGGTTCAGCAAGTAGACCACCTTCTGAGACACAACTAAAGGACCTGGAAACTCTAAGCAAGCACTTCAGCTTCCCCCGTATCTGCTGGGACACTCTAACTCTGATATGGGCACGCAGGGGCCCACTGAGGCAATTCCAGCTTGTTCAGGTGCCCCTTGGGCCCTACTCACGTGGTGAATCCACAGCCACCTGGACTGACTCTTTGGACTGGAGCAAACAATCAGGCGATGGAAGCACATTCTTTTTTTTTTTTTTTTTTTTTTTAATGGTAGCCTTGTATACAAATTAAGTTATGCTGTTTTAAAACGCTCATGGCTATGTTCACCCTTATTTTTACTATTAATTTACTAACATATACCAAAAAGGATGATTCCCACCCTTCCTTTTCTCCAGTTTAATTATATATTTTCCATTTTATTATAGATTTCTTATACATTTTTTCATAAATGACTAGTGAATGAGAAAGAATTCAAGAATGGGTAGGGATTAGAGATAAGTTTAACATGAATGCATCTGTTTAGTCATGAGTACTTTTTTTTTTTAGAAAGAAAGAAAAAAAAAAATGAAGAAGAGGAGGAAAAAGGAAGAGAAAGAGAGAGAGAGAGAATGGGAGTATTGCTTTCTTGCCCAGACTAGAATGCAATTTAGTAATGAGTTTTGAAAACCTCTTTTATACCGATAATTATACTTAATGATGTAGTCAGGAAGAAATAAGGGAAGAAAATAACAAACAAACAGCCAACCAATATTTCATTTAAACCTATGAAATGCTATGCGATTACTGAGGAGTGATTTACTTCCAATTATATAGTCACCTTTGGAATAGGTGTGAGGTGGTAATGTATGTTTTGTGTATTTGAAGTGGAGAGTTCTATAAATGTTTATTAAGTTTACTTGTTCCGGGTCTGAGTTCAAGTCCTGAATATCCTTGTTAATTTTCTATCTCGTTGATCTATAGAATTGTTAGCTTTTCTTGTTACATTGATCCTTTTGCCATTATGTAATGTCCTTCTTTGCCTCTTTTGATCTTTGTTGCTTTAAAGTCTACTTTATCAGAGGCGAGAATTGCATCTCCTGCTTTTTGTTTATTTGTTTATTTTTACTCCCTGTTTGGTTAGTAAATCTTCCTCCTTCTCTTTGTTTTGAGTCTTTGTGTATTGTTGCATGTGGGATGGGTCTGGATGCAGCATACCGATGGGTTTTGGCTTTTTATCCAATTAGAATATATATAAGTTTAATACTGGTATTTGATGCTAGCTGGCTGTTTTGCCCATTAGTTGATGTAAATTTTTCGTTGTGTTAATGTTCTTTGCTTTTTGATATATTTTTGGAAAGGCTGATATTGGTTGTTCCTTTATATGTATAGTGCTTCTTTCAGAAGCTCTTGTAAAGCAGGCCTGGTGGTGGTGAACTCTCTAAGTACTTGTTTGTTCGCAAAAGATTTAATTTTTCCTTCGCTCATAAAGCTTAGTTTGGCTGGATAGGAAATTCTGGGTTGAAAGTTCTTTTCTTTAAGGATGTTAAATACTGGTCCCCACTCTTTTCTGGCTTGTAGGGTTTCTGCTGAGAGATCTGCTGTAAGTCTGATAGGTTTCCCTTTATGGGTAACCTGACCTTTCTCTCTGGCTGCCCTTAGTATTTTCTCCTTCATTTCAACCCTAATAAATCTGGCAATTATGTGCCTTGGGGTTGGTCTTCTTGAAGAATATCTTTGTGGTGTTCTCTGTATTACCTGGAGTTGAATATTACCCTGCCTTCGTAGGTGGGGAAAGGTTTCCTGAATGATATCCTGAAGAGTATTTTCCAACTTGGATTCATTCTCTTCATCACATTCAGGTACACCTATCAAACGTAAATTAGGTCTTTTCACATAGTCCCATATTTCCTGGAGGCTTTGCTCATTCCTTTTTATCCTTTTTTCTCCAATCTTGTCTTCTCGTTTCATTTCACTGAGCTGGTCCTCGACTTCTGATATCCTTTCTTCTGCTTGATCAATTCGACTGTTTAAACTTGTGCATACTTCGTGAAGTTCTCGTATTGTGTTTTTCAGCTCCATCAATTCACTTATGTTCCTCTCTAAATTGCCCATTCTCGTTAGCATTTTGTCAAACCTTTTTTCAAGGTTCTTAGTTTCTTTGCATTGGGTTAGAACAAGTTCTTTTAATTCACAGAAGTTTCTTATCACCCACATTTTGAAACCTGCTTCTGTAATTGGAACACACTCGTTCTCCATTAAGCCTTGTTCCGTTACTGATGAGGAATTGCGATCCCCTGTAGAGGGAGAGGCACTCTGATTTTGAGTATTCTCTGCCTTTTTAGGCTGCTTTCTTCCCTTCATTATATATTTATCCCTCTGTCGTCTTTGTAATTACCGACTTTCTAACTAGGTCTCTGAGCGGACGTCCAACTTTTTGATTCCCAGCGCCGAAATCTGAGCAATCCACTGCGCCGGCCAAAACAGCGGTGTTAAGATTGATGGTGCTTTTCTGCCCGGGAATCTCCGGACTCTGCACCAAGAACTGCCACTCTAAGGCGCCAGCTAAACCGCCGCACCGGCCACAAGAGTCATCCTGGTGACCCGTGGGGCTCCTCTGCTGGGAATCTCTTGGTCCGTGAGCAACAAATATTCATCTGAAAGTGTGGCGTCCTCTTGTTCTCTGCGCCTTCACTGGGAGCTATGAGCCCGAGCTGCTAGTGATCAGCCATCTTGGATCTCATTCTTTTTAATGGCTGCATAGTATACCATGGTGTATATAAAGTACATTTCCTTTATCCAATCTCCCAATGATGAACATTTAGGTTCATTCCCTGTCTTTGCTGTTGTAAATAGTGCTGTGATGAACATATGCACGCATGTGTCTTTATGGTAGAACAATTTATATTTCTTTGGGTATATACCTAATAATGGATACACTGGGTTGAATGATAATTATGTTTTAAATTATTTGAAAATTGAAAAATGGCCAAACTACTTTTCAAAATGACTGAACCAATTTTCATTCCCACCAGCAGTGTGTAAGCATTCTTTTTTCTCTGCAACCTTACCAGCATCTGGTATTTTTTTGCCTTTTTAATAATAGCCATGCTGAGTGATATAAGATGGCATCTCATTTTGATTTTGATTGGTTTTTCTTTAATAATTAGTGATGCTGAGCATTTTTTCATGTGCTTGTTGGCCATATATATGTTTTCTTTGGAAGTATGTCTGTTAATGTCCTTTGCTCACTTTTTAATGTGGTTAAAAATCCATCAAGTATGAAGCCTTAGAATAAAAATTATAACCAAGGTAAAAAGACATGGAAATAATTAATATACAGCAATGTATATTACTTCATTCTGACTTTTATACATTTAATAAGCACTCATGGAGTACCTTTTTGTTAATGACACTGTGGCAAGGCAAACAATAGTTATATAGGGATGAAAACAAAGAATCTTTCTCAAAACATATTATTCAGTAAGAGGAAGTGAAATGTACTAATAGAATATTATAATAGATCTAAATGTAGTTATCAGTTAGCATGGTGAAATATCCAAAAATGGATTCGTTTTTAGAAAACTAAAAAAAATGCTCTTGTTTTATTATGTGTTAGTAACTGTTCTGTAGACCAAACCTGAATTATTTTATTTGCTTCTCATCACAATTTTATGAGGAAATACTGCCATTGTCCCCATTTTACATACAAGAAGACCAAACCACAGTGTGGCTATTTAAACTTACTCTAGTCTGACTCTGAAGGTTGCATGTTTAATCATTATGTAAGACTTCAGTATTAAAACTAATGGTAAATTTTTCACTTTTGTGGTCTGAGATTATTCTGTAATAAATAGAAAATCAATGCCAAGGGCCAATGTCCAAGAGCTGTTTCTCTATGTTCTCTTCTAGGAGTTTTATAGTCTCTGGTATTATATTTATGTCATTTTAGTAAATTTCTGTGTATGTTACAAGGGTCCAATTTCATTCTTTGGAGTTTGGAAATCCATTTTTCCCAGCACCATCTATTGAAGAGACTATTCTTTCCTCATTGTGTCCTCCTGGTGCCTTTTTCAAAAATTAGTTGACTATATATTTTATTTCCAGGCTCTCTATTCTATTCCACTAGTCTGTGTCTGTTCTTATGCAAGTACTACACTGTTTTGGTTACTAGAGCTTTGCAACGTTATATTAAATTAGGAATTGTGATACTCTCATTTTCTTTTCTTTTTCTTTTTTTTTTTTTTTTTGCTTTCTTGGAATTGTCTTGCATATTTGGAGTTGTTCACCATTCTAAACAAATTTTAGAAATTTTATTTTTTCTGTAAATAATATAATATGGTTTGTATCTGTGTTTCAACCCAAATCCCATGTAGAATTCTAATCCCCAATGTTGAATGTGAGGCCTAGTGGAAGGTAATTGGGTTTTGAGGGCAAAGTTTTCATGAATGGGTTAGCTTCAGCCCCTCAGTGCTATTCTCATAACAGTGAGTTAGTGAGTTACCATGAGATCTGGTTGTTTAAAAGTGTGTAGCACCGTGTCCATCTCTCTATCTTCCTCCTACTCTGGCCATGTAAGATGTGCCTGTTTTCCCTTCACTTTGTGCAATAATTTTAAGTTTCCGAGAACTTCCCTGTAGCAAAAGCCACTATGCTTCCTGTACAGCCTGCATAACGGTGAGCCAGTTAAACTCTTGTTTGTAAATTATCCAGTTTCAAGTATTTCTTTATTGTAGTGTGAGAAGAAACTAATACTAAAAATTGGTACCAAGAAGTGGGGCATTGCTACAAAGATACCTGAAAATGTGGAAGGAGCTTTGGAACTAGGTAATGAGCAGAGGTTGTAAGAGTTTGGAGGGCTCAGAAGAAGATAGGAGGATGAGGGAAAATTTAAAACTCCACAGAGACTGGCTAAGTGGTTGCAACCAAAATGCTGATAGAGATATGGACAATGAAGTCCAAGGTGATGAAGTGTCAGATGGAGATGAAGAATATATTGGGAATTAAAACAAATGTAACTTTTGTTATGTGTTACCAAATAATCTGGCAGCATTGTGGCTCTGCTCTAAGGATCTGTGGAACTTTGTACTTGAGAATGGTGATTTAGGGTATCTGGTAGAAGGAGTTTCTAAGCATCACATTGTTCAAGATGTGGCCTGGCTGCCTCTAACAACCTATGCTTATATGTGTGAGCAAAGCAATGACCTAAAACTGGAACTAACATTTAAAAGGGAAGTCGAGCATACAAGTTTAGAAAATTTGCAGCCTGGCCATCTGGTAGAAAAAAAAGCTCATTTTTTTAAGGGTGGAATTCAAGCAGGCTACAGAAATGTAAATAAGTAAACACAAGCCAAATGTTAATAGCCAGGACAATGAGGAGGCCTCAAAAACATTTCAGAGACTTTCCCAGCAGACCCTCTCATCACAGGCCCAGAGACCTAGCAGAGAAGAATAGTTTTCTGAGTCAGGACCAGGACCCCACCACACTGCATACCCTGGGGACACTGCTTCCTGCATCCCAGTCACTCCATCTCCAGCCATGGCTCAACAGGGTCCAGGTACAGTCTGAACAACTGCTTCAAAAGGTGCAAGCCATAAGCTTTGGCAGCTTCCACATGACGTTAAGCCTGCAGGTGAGCAAAGTGCAAGAGTTGAGTCTTGAGAGTCTCTGCCTAGATTTCAGAGGATGCATGGAAAAGGCTGGTTGTCCTGGTCTGCAGGGGCAGACACTTTAGGGAAAACCTCTGCTAGGGCAGTGTGGAAAGGAAATGTGGGGTTTGAGCCACTGGGGCACTGAATAGTGGAGCTGTGAGAGGAAGGCCACTATATTCCAGAACCTGGTATTGTAGATCCACTGGCAGCTTGTATCCTGTGTTTGGAAAATTTAAATGTACTCAATCCAGCCCATGAGAGCTGCTGAGGGAGCTGATCCCTGCAGGGCCACAAGGGCAGAACTGACCAAAGCCTTACCCATTGCATCAGTTGTGCCCTGGATGTGGGACATGAAATCAAAAGAGATTTTTTGGAGCTATAAGGGTTAATGACTGCCCTTCTGGTTTTCATACTTGCAGGGGCCTGTAGCCTCTTTCTATTGGCCAAGAAATGTCTGCCATTTAGATTGAAAGTATTTACCCCATTGTCTCTTGTAAGTAACTAACTTTTTGTCTGTTTTACAGGCTTATAAGTAGAAGAGACTTGCCTTGTCTCAGATGAGACTTTTGATTTTGACTTCTGAGTTAATGCTGAAATTAGTTAAGACTTTGGTAGACTGTTGAGAAGCCATTACTATATTTTGAAATGTGACAGGGACATGAATTTTGGAAGGGGCTGGGGTGGAATGATATAGTTTGGGTCTTTGCTCCCACCTACATCTCATGTTGAATCATAATCCCCAATGTTGGAGGTGGTATTTGGTGGAAGGTGATTGGATTATGAGGGTGGAGTTCTCATAAATGGGTTAACACTATTCCCTCAGTGCTGTTCTCCCTAAGTGAGTGAGTGAGATAACATCAGATCTAGTTGTTTAAAAGTGTGTAGTAACTCTCATTTCTCTCTCTCTTTCTCCTGTTCAGGCCATGTAAAATGTACCTGCTTTTCCTTCACTTTCCCCCACAATTGTAAGTTTCCTGAGGTATCCTCAGAAGCAGAAGCTGCTATGCTTGCTGTACAGCCTGCAGAACCATGAAACAATCAAACTTCTTTTCTTTATAAATTACTAATCTGCAGGTATTTCTTTATAGCAGTGTGAGAATGGAGTAAAAGAGGATGTCAGTGGGATTGTGGTAGTTATTGCATTTTTTTCTATAAATGGTTTTGAGTAATACAGACATTTTAAAAATACTAATTCTTCCAGTGCTGAACATGGGATATATTTCCATTTATTTGTGTCTTGAATTTTTTTTCATCAGTGTTTTGAGGTTTTCAATCTAGAGATCTTTTACCTCTTTGTTTAAATTTATTCCTAGGTATCATTTTTCATATACTATCATAAATGAGATTGTTTCTTTGATTTCTTTTTCAGTTAGGTTATCATGTATGTATAAAACTGCTACTGATTTATATATGTGGATTTTGTATCCTGCACATTATAACATTTGTTATTCTAAGAGTTTTTATGTGATTTGTTTTTAATTTTTTTATATATAGAATGATACCATTTGTAAAAACAGATAGTTGTACTTTTTTTTTTTTCAGTTTGGATGAGTTTTCTGTCTTTTTCTTATGTGATTGCTCTTGCTATTACTTCCAGTATTATGTTGAACAGAAGTAGTGACAGTTGGCTTTGTACTGAATTGTTCATAATAGAGAGGACTTCAGGTTTCTCTCCATTGGTTAGAATATTATCTGTGGGTTTTCAGAAATAGCTTTTATTTTATTGAAGAAGTTTCTTCTCTACCTAAATTGTTGAGAGCTTTTAACAATAAAGAATGGTTGACTTCATTGAATGCTTTTATCATGTCTATTGAGATGATCATGTGTTTTGTGTATTTCATTATGTTAATGTAGTGTATCAAATGGATGATTTGCATATGCCAAACCACCCTTCCATACCAGGAAAAAATTCCACTTGGTCACAATTTTTAATATTTTTGATGTGTATTGAACTTGGTTTGGTAATATTTTATTGAGAATATTTGCATCAATATTTCTTAGAGAAATTGGCCTAAATTTGTGTGTGTGTGTGTGTGTGTTTGTGTGTGTGTGTGTGTGTGTGTGTGTGTGTGATGTCTTTGTCTGACTTGGGTATCAAAGTGATGTTAGTCTATTAAAATGTTTGGAAATATTCCCTCTAGCTCTATGTTTTGGAATGTTTAAAAAATATTGTTATTATACTTTGAATATTGTTATTATACTTCACAAAGCTTGAATGTTCTTTGTATGTTTGGTAAAATTCGGCTGTGAAGACTTTTGGTCCTGAGCTTTTCTTTGTTGAGGTTTTTTATTACTTATTCAATATCTTTATTTGTTATTGATCTGTTCAGGTTTTCTCTTTTATCCTGATTCAATCTTAATAGGTTGTATTTTTCTAAATGGAACTATGTTAATCTAAAAAGCTTCTGCATAGCAGAGGAAATACTCAAGAAATGACATGGAAACATATAAATTGGGAAAAATATATTTACAATCTACAGATATAATAAAGGAATAATATACAACAGATATAATAAAGGAATAATATACAAAATTTGTATATAACTCATAAAACTCAATGGTGGAAAAACAAATAACTCGATTTTATAGAATGAGAAAAGACCTGAATAGATATTTTTCCAAAAAAAGACATAAAAATAGCCAACAGTTATTTTGAAAAGTGCTAAACATCATTAGTTTTGGGAAATGCAAATCAAAATAACTGTGGGATACCACTTCACACTCATTAGGATGCCTACTATTAAAATGTCAAAAGACAACAAATGTTGGTGAGGGTGTAGAAAAAAGAGAATGCTCATACATTGCTGGGGAGAATATAGATTGGTACAGTCATTATGGAAAACAGTGTGGAGGTTTCTAAACACACTCATAATACCCAGCAATCACTCTTCTTGGCATATAGACAAGGGAAACAAAATCATTACATCATAAGACAGCTGCAATCTTATGTTTATTGTGGCATTTTTATTTTTACAATAACCAATGTATGGAATAAACGTAAGTTTCATCAATGAATAAATGGATAAAGAAACTGTGTCACATATATACAATGGAATATTATTCTGCACTTAAAATGAACGAAACATCACCATTTGCCACAACATGGATGAGCCTGGAGGATATTATGCTAAGTTAAATAAGCCAGACACAGAAAGAAAAATATTATGTGATCTTACTAATATGTTAAATCTAAAAACAAATTCAAATATACAGAGATGAAGAAATGAGGTGTGGGACAGAGGATACAAAGTAGGAATTATGTAGGATTAACAAGTCTAAAATCTAATGTGCAACATGAGGAGTATTGGTGATAAAACTATATTGTATATGGTATTCATAATAAATGAGTAGATTTTATCTGCTCTTGCCACAAAAACAAAAAAAAGGTAATAGGTAACTATGTGATATGATTGATATGCTCATTTGCTTCACAAGGTCACCTTTTTAACAATCTATATGTATCACATAGCATAAGGTCATATACCTTATATATACACAGTAAAATTTATTTTTAAAAATAATAGAACAAATTAAGAAACATAAATTTTGCTTTTGTCTTCCTCTTTTTAAAAATTTAACCAACCATGGAGCAAACAGATGAAACTCATCTTCTAACAGATATTTGGAAAAGCAGAAATAAAGTTTAATATCAGACAACATTAAATAAAAAAGTAGACTCAACTAAATATATTCTGCTTATATGTTGTATTTTAAGCATGAAGGTACAAATAGGTGACAGTGAAAAGGTGAAAAAAGAAAATCTGTGAGAAAATGAATATACCTTCGTAAACAAAACTGCAAGGAAGTTGAAACAGCAACTGGGCAGAGTCCATGGCAGCTCAGCAACACCTCTGCTGGCAGACTGGCAGACTGTGACTAGACTACCTCCTTTCTGGGCAGAGGCAGCAGCACATCAGGAACTTATAAATAAAGCCCCACCTTCCCAGGGCAGAGCAACTGGGGAAAAAGGCTATGATGAGTTCTGCTGCAACAGACTTAAACGTACCTGCTCAGCAGCTCTGAATGGAAAAGGGAGCTCTCAGCTCAGCACTGGAGCTCCTATAAGGGACAGACTGTCTCCTCAAGCAGCTCCCCAACCCTTATATATCCAAAGAGACACCTCATAAAGGAGAGCTCAGGCTGACATCTGGTGGGTACCCTTATGGGATGAAGATAACAAGAAGAAACCGGCAATAACCCTTATTGTTCTGCAGCCCACACAGGTGATCCTTGGGCAAGCAGGGTCTGGAGTGGACCTTCAGCAGTCCTACGGCAGAGGGGCCTGACGGTTAGAAGGAAAACTAAAAAACAGAAATAAATAACTTCGACATCAACCAAAAGGACATCCACTCAGAGACCCCATCCAAAAGTCACCAACTACAAAGATCACAGATAGATAAATCCATGAAGATGGGAAGAAACCAGCACAAAAGGATGAAAACACCAAAACCCAGAAGGCCTCTCCTCCTCCAAGGGATCACCACTCCTCACCAGCAAGGAATGAACCTGGATGGAGAATGAGTCTGATGATTTGACAGAAACAGACTTCAGAAGGTGGGTAATGAAAAACTTCTTTGAGCTAAAAGAACATGTTATAACCCAATTCAAAGAAACTAAGAACCTGGAAAAAAGGTTAGACGAAATGATAACAAGAATAAACAGCTTAGAGAAGAATATAAATGACCTGATGAAGCTGAAAAACACAACACAGGAACTGTGCGAAGCATACACAAGTTTCAATAGCCGAATTGACCAAGCAGAAGAAAGGATACCAGAGATTGAAGATCAATTCAATGAAATAAAATGAGAAGGCAAGATTAGAGAAAAAAAGAGTGAAAAGAAAGGAACAAAGCCTTCCAGAAATATGGGATTATGTGAAAAGACCTAATCTACCTTTGATAGGTGTACCTGAATGTAATGGAGAGAATGCATCCAAGCTGGAAAACACTCTTCAGGATATTATCCAGGAGAACTTCCCCAACCTAGCAAGGCAGGCCAACATTCAAGTCAGGAAATACAGAGAACACCACAAAGATATTCCTCAAGAAGAGCAACCCCAAGACACATAATCAGATTCACCAGGGTTGAAATGAAGGACAAAATGCTAAGGGCAGCCAGAGAGAAAGGTTGGGTTACCCACAAATTGAAGCCCATCAGACTCACAGTGGATCTCTCAGCAGAAACCCTACAAGCCAGAAGAGAGTAGGGGCCAATATTCAACATCCTGAAAGAAAAGTACTTTCAATCTAGAATTTCATATCCAGACAAACTAAGCTTCATAAGTGAAGCAGAAATAAAATCCTTTATGAAAAAGCAATTGCTAAGAGATTTCATTACCACCAGGCCTGCCTTTACAAGAGCCCCTGAAAGAAGCACTAAACATAGAAAGGAACAACCAGTACCAGCCACTGCAAAAATGTATCAAATAGTAAAGACCATCAACACAATGAGGAAACTGTGTCAACTAATGGGCAAAACAAACAGCTAGCATCAAAATGGCAGGATCAAATTCACACATAACAATATTAACCTTAAATGTAGATGGGATAAATGCCCCAATCAAAAGACACAGACTGGTAAATTGGATAAAAAGTCAAAACCTATTGGTGTGCTGTATTCCAGAAACCCATCTCACATGCAAGGACACACATAGGCTCAAAATAAAGGGATGGAAGAAGATTTACCAAGCAAATGGAGAGCAAAAAAAAAAAAAAAAAAAAAAAAAAAAAAGGCAGGAGTTGCATTACTAATCTCTGATAAAATGAACTTTAAACCAACAAAGATTAAAAGAGGCAAAGAAGGGCATTACATAATGTTAAAAGGATCAATGCAACATGAAGAGCTAATGATCCTAAATATATATGAACCAAATACAGGAGCACCCATATACATAAAGCAAGTGCTTAATGACCTACAAAGATTCTTAGACTCCCACACAATAATAGTGGGAGACTTTAACACTCCACTGTCAATATTAGACAGATCAACGAGACAGAAAATTAACAAGGATATCCAGGACTTGAACTCAGATCTGGACCAAGTGGACCTAACAGACATCTACAGAACTCTCCACCCCAAATTCACAGAATATACATTCTTCTCAGCACCACATTGCACCTACTCTAAAATTGACCACATAATTGGAAGTAAATCACTCCTCAGCAAATGCAAAATAATGGAAATCATACCAAACAATCTCTCAGACCACAGTGCAATCAAATTAGAATTTAGGATTAAGAAACTAACTCAGAACTGCATAACTTCATGGAAACTGCAAGTGGCTCCTGAATGTTGACTGGATAAATAATGAAATGAAGGCAGAAATAAAGATGTTCTTTGAAACCAATGAGAATGAAGATACAACATACCAGAATCTCTGGGACACATTTAAAGCAGTGTCTAGAGGGAAATTGATAGCAATAAATGCCCACATGAGAAGTAAGGAAAGATCTTAAATCAACACCCTATCATCAAAATTGAAAGGGATAGAGGAGCAAGATAAAAACTCAAAAGCTAACTGAAGACAAGAAATAACTAAGATCAGAGTGGAACTGAAGGAGATAGAGAAACAAAAAACCCTTCAAAACCTCAGTAAATCCAGCAGCTGGTTTTTGGAAAAGATCAACAAAATAGATGAACCACTAGCCAGATTAATTAAAAAAAGAAAAGAGAGAAGAATTAACTAGCTGCAGTAAAAAATGATAAAGAGGATATCACTACTGATTCCACAGAAATACAAAGTACCATCAGAGATTACTACAAAGAACTCTCTGCACATAAACCAGTAAACCTGGAAGAAATGGATAAATTCCTGGATACTTGCACCCTTCCAAGCCTAAACCAGGAAGAAGTTGAAATCCTGAATAGACCAATAACAAGGTCTGAAGTTGAGGAAGCAATTCATGGCTTACTAAACAAAAAAGGTCCAGGCCCAGACAGGTTCACAGCTGAATTCTACCAGATGTACAAAGAGGAGTTGGTACCACTTCTTCTGAAACTATTCCAAACAATCCAAAAAGAGGGAATCCTTTTCAAATCGTTTTATGAGACCAACATCATCATGATACCAAAACTCAGTGGAGACTCAACAAAAAAGAAAACTTCAGGCCAATATCCATGAGGAACATAGATGCAAAAATATTCAATAAAATACTGGCAAACCAATTGCAACAGCACATCAAAAAGCTTATCCATCATGATCATGTAGGCTTCATCCAGAGGAAACAAGGCTGGTTCAACATACACAAGTCTTTAAAAGTAATCCACCACATAAACATAAATCAATTAATATAATATCCATAATTTTAATGACCCAACTCTTAAAGAATAAATTTTTTTTTAATTTTTTTTTATTGTATTTTAGGTTTTGGGGTACATGTGAAGAACATGAAAGATTGTTGCATAGGTACACACGTGGCAGTGTGATTTGCTGCCTTCCTCCCCTTCACCTATATCTGGCATTTCTCCCCATGTTATCTCTCCCCCACTCCCCACCCCTTGTTGTCCCCTCCCCTATTTCCCCCCAACAGACCCCAGTGTGTAGTGCTCCCCTCCCTGTGTCTATGTGTTCTCATTGTTCAACACCCGCCTATGAGTGAGAACATGCGGTGTTTGATTTTCTGTTCTTGTGTCTGTTTGCTGAGAATGATGGTTTCCAGGTTCATCCATGTCCCTACAAAGGACACGAACTCATCGTTTTTGATGGCTGCATAATATTCCATGGTGTTTATGTGCCACATTTTCCCTGTCCAGTTTATCATCAATGGGCATTTAGGTTGATTCCAGGTCTTTGCTATTGTAAATTGTGCTGCGATGAACATTCATGTGCATGTGTCCTTATAGTAGAATGATTTATAATCCTTTGGATATATACCCAGTAATGGGATTGCTGGTCAAATGGTATTTCTATTTCTAGGTCCTTGAGGAATCGCCACACTGTCTTCCACAATGGTTGAACTAATTTACACTCCCACCAACAGTGTAAAAGTGTTGCTGTTTCTCCACATCCTCTCCAGCATCTGTTGTCTCCAGATTTTTTAATGATCGCCATTCTAACTGGTGTGAGATGGTATGTCAATGTAGTTTTGATTTGCATTTCTCTAATGACCAGTGATGATGAGCATTTTTTCATATGTTTGTTGGCCTCATGTATGTCTTCTTTTGTAAAGTATCTGTTCATATTTTTTATTTTACTCTAAGTTCTGGGAAATGTGCAAAACGTGCAGGTTTGTTACATAGGTATACGTGTGTCATGGTGGTTTGCTGCACCCATCAGCTAATCATCTAGGTTTTAAGCCCGTATGTATTAGGTATTTGTCCTACTTTTCTCCCTCCCTTTGACCCTTACCCCCTGACAGTTCCTGGTGTGTAATGTCCCCTCCCTGTATCCATGTGTTCTCATTTTTCAACTCTGATTTATGAGTGAGAATCTGTAGTGTTTGGTTTTCTGTTCCTGTGTTAGTTTGCTGAGAATGATGACTTCCAGTTTCATCCATGTCCCTGCAGAAAACATGAACTTATTCTTTTTTATGGCTGCATATTATTTCGTGTTGTATATGTGCCACATTTTCTTAATGCAGTTTATCATTGATGGGTATTTGGGTTGGTTCCAAGTCTTTGCTATTGTAAATAGTGCTGCAATAAACATACATGTGCATGTGTCTTTATAGTAGGATGATTTATAATCCTTTGGGTATATACTCAGTAATGGAATTGCTGGGTCAAATTATATTCCTGGTTCTAGATTCCTTGAGGAATTGCCACACTGCCTTCCACAATGGTTGAAGTGATTTACACTCCCACCAATAGTGTGAAAGCATTCCTATTTCTCCGCATCATCTCCAGCATTTGCTGTTTTCTGACTTTTTAATGACTGCCATTCTAACTGGTGTGAGATAGTATCTCATTGTGGTTTTGATTTGTGTGTCTCTAATGACCAGTGATGATGAAGTTTTTTTTCATGTTTCTTGTATGGATTCTGAATATTAGACCTTTGTCAGATGAATAGATTGAAAGAAATGTTCTCCCATTCTATAGGTTGCCTGTTCACTCTGATGATAGTTTCTGTTGCAGAGCAGAAGTGCTTTAGTTTAATTAGATCTCATTTGTTGATTTTGGCTTTTGTAGCAATTGCTTTTGATGTTTTAGTCATGCACTCTTTGCTCACACCTATGTCCTGAATGGTATTGCCTAAGTTTTTCTTTTCTAGGGTTTTATGGTTTTAAGTCTTTAATCCATCTAGAGTTAATTTTTTGTATACAGTGTAAGGGAGGGGCTCTACTTTCTGTCCACTAAATGCCCACATCAGAAAATGGGAAAGATCTAAAATTGACACCCAACATTACAATTAAAAGAATTAGAGAAGCAAGGGCAAACAAATTCAGAAGCTAGCAGAAGAGAAGAAATAACTAAGATCAGAGCAGAACTGAAGGAGATAGTAACATGAAACACACTTCAAAAAATTAATTAATCTGGGAGCTGTTTTTATTTAAAAGATTAAGAAAATAGAAGGACCACTAGCCAGGTTAATAAAGAAGAAACGAGAGAAGAATCAAATAGACACAATGAAAAATGATACAGAGCATATCATCACAAATCCCACAGAAATACAAGCTACAAGCAGAGAATATTATAAACACCTCTACACAAATAAACTAGAAAATCTAGAAGAAATAGATAAATTCCTGGACACATACACCCACCTCCATGTCTAAACCAGGATGAAGTCGAATCCTTGAGTAGACCAATAACAAGTTCTGAAATTGAGGCAGTAATTAATAACCTACCAACCCAAAAAAGCCCAGGACCAGAAGGATTCACAGCCAAATTCTATGAGAGGTATAAAGAGGAGCTGGTACCATTCCTTCTGAAATGATTCCAAGCAAAAGAAAAAGAGAGACTCCTCCCTAACTCATTGTATGAGACCAACAACATTCTGATATCAAAACATGGCAGAGACACAACAACCAAAAAAAAAAAAAAAAAAAAAAAATTTCAGGCCAATATCCCTGATGAACATCAATGCAAAAATTCTCAATAAAAAACTGGCAAAATGAATCCAGCAGCACATCGAAAACTTATCCACCACAATCAAGTCAGCTTCATCCTTGGGATGCAAGGCTGGATCAACATACACAAATCAATAAACCTAATCCATCACAAAAATAGAACCAATGATAAAAATCACATGATTATCTCAATAGATTCAGAAAAGGCCTTTGATAAAATTCAATACTCCTTCATGCTAAATACACTCAATAAACTAGGTATCAATGGAACATATCTCAAAATAATAAGAGCTATTTATGCCAAGCCCAATGCAAATATCATACTGAATGGGTGAAAGCTGGAAGCATTCCCTTTGAAAACAGGCACAAGACGAGGATGCCCTTTCTCACCACTCCTATTCAACACAGTATTGGAAGTGCTGGCCAGGGGAATCAGGCAAGAAAAAAAATAGAGTATTCAAATAGGAAGAGAGGAAGTAAAATGGTATCTGTTTGCAGATGACATGATTATATATTTAGAAAACCCCATCGTCTCAGCCCAAAAACTCTTTAAGCTGATAAGAAACTTCAGCAAAGTCTTAGGATACAAAATCAATGTGCACAAATCAAGCATTCCTATATGCCAATAATAGAAAAACAGAGACCCAAATCATGGTGAACTCCCATTCACAATTTCTACAAAGAGAATAAAATACCTCTAGGAATAGAACTTACAAGGGACATGAAGAACCTCTTCAAGGAGAACTACAAGCCACTGATAAGGAAAAAAAGAGAGGACATAAACAAATGGAAAAACATTCCATGCTCATGGATAGAAAGAATCAATATTGTGAAAATAGCCATATTGCCCAAAGTAATTTATAAATTCAATGCTATTCTCATGAAGCCACCATTGACTTTTTTCACTGAACTAGAAAAAAACTACTTTAAATTTCATATGAAAAAAAAAAAAACAACAACCGCATAGCCAGGACAATCTTAAGCCGTAAGAAGAAAGCTGGAGGCATCACCACTATCTGACTTCAAACTATACTACAAGGCTACAGTAACCGATACCACACATCTACAACCATCTGATCTCTGAAAAACCTGACAAAGCAAACAACAGGAAAGGATTTCCTGTTTAATAAATGGTACTGGGAAAACTGGCTAGCCATATGTAGAAAACTGAAACTGGACCCCTTCCTTACACCTTATGCAAAATTTAACTCAAAATGGATTAAAGAGTTAAATATAAAACCTCAAACCATAAAAACCCTAGAAGAAAACCTAGGCAATATCATTCAGGTCATAGACATGGGCAAAGACTTCATGACTAAAACACCAAAAGCAATTCTAACAAATGCCAAAGTTGACGAACGGGATCTAATTAAACTAGAGATTCTGCATAGCAAAAGAAACTATCATCAGAGTGAACAGGCATTTGAATTTTTAAAGTTCTTTGGGTAATTCTGATATAAATAAAACGTTGAAACCCTCTATTCTATATCAGTGGAGATTACAATTCTTCTTACAGGTAGATGAAATGACAATGGGGTAAATAACATTCTTTTGAGAGATGACTTTCCTGGAAATATTCACATTCTTTTAGAAATATTTAATGAAATAATTAGATGTTATCTATAGAATTATTTAAGCTTTGAAGTCAGAAAGACTCTTATTCATGCAATTTTTAAAATTATTATACTTTAAGTTCTGGGGTACATGACCAGGATGTTACATAGGGATATACCCTGACAGGCCCTGGTGTGTGATGTTCCCCTCCCTGCGTCCATGTGTTCTCATTGTTGTTGAGATTATCAGTTTTTAAGGCTCAGTTGTAGAATTAAATCTGGAATAGAAGACAGCATAATAACAACAATCTTTGCAAAAATAACTGCTACACTTATCAGAATATTTTATCTTTATTCACTCTAGCTGATAGACACCAACAACCTTCAGTTTCTATCAGTAACCTAAAACGTAGAATTTTCAGGTCCTGGTAGAAACTATTATTAACTAGGACTTCAACAAGAGACAAAAGATTAGCATAAAGAACGTCAATGAGCTAAATATGAACATATATATATACACACACACACACACACATACACACACACACACACTCACACACTAAGTGTTTTTTAAAAATTAAGTTTCATCCTGGACTGACAAAACCCTGTATTTTTTTTAAAATAAAATTTCAATAGTTTTGGGGAACAGATGATTTTTTGACTAAATGGATAATTCTTTAATGGTAATTTCTGAGATTTTTGTACACCTCTCACAAGAGTGTATACACTATACCCATGGTGTAGTCTTTTATCCCTCAGCACCTTTTCCCACATTTCCTGGAGTCCCAAAAGTTCATTGTATCATTCTTATGCCTTCACATCCTCATAGCTTAGCTCCCAATTATAAGTGACAACACATAATATTTGGTTTTTGAGCCCTGAGTTACCTCACTAAGAATAATGACCTTCAGTTCCATCCAAGTTGATGCAAACATCATTAATTAATTCCTTTTCATGGCTGAGTAGTAACTTACGATGCATATCTATCACATTTCTTTATCCACTCATTAGGTGTATCCAAAATATTTATGTGTCACTAATGCCTCCTTATGTGTTGCTAATTGTCTATAGCTTGGGGTGTGAAGTGGCAGTGCTATAAAGAGGTTTGCTCTTTAGTAAGTATTATTTTACCCCTTGTGGGAAAATATTAATTCAGTAAGTCTCTGGTGAGGTTCAGAAATAGCGTAAGCTTAACTTTGTTATGTCCATACTATGTAAATTACTTTTTTCCTGCTGTAGAGTCTCTTGAAAACATATTTGTCCTCAGTATTTCTGTCTTATGTCATGTGAATAATACTTTCTACAGAGACTGCTTCTTTTTTGCACAAATGTTTAATTTATAGCATACCTCTGAGAAAAGCTACTCACCTTTGTATTTAATTTTTCTCATATTAATTAGAATCTGAGATGCATTATGTTATTTCCACAGGCTTTATGTGCCAAGTGGGATGAAAAGAAACAGTAAAATATTAAGAAGTTCTCACATCTCCCTTAGAAATGTTTTGTTCTTACACGGTCTATGAAGCGATGGTAGAAGCAACTGTCACACATTTTTATTATAATTTCAAAAAGTTGAGGAACAATTACATCCAAGTCTGAAATTCCATGTAAGTCTCAAGAACCCTTCTCTTTTTTCTCAAATCACCAACATTTCTCTCTTCTCTCACATAATTTCTGCAATCATTTTTTTTTACAAAATCTCACTAGACAGATGTGACTAAAGAAGAAATTGTTTTCTAAATTCCATACCAAATTACCTGTAAATAGAAATTAAACTATTCTACCTTCTTTATGCACTAGTAAAACATGTATTATATGCAAACAGTTGCGTTATTGATAGCCATTATGTTTCTACCTAAACTGGACAAATGATACTTGATTCTAACAAATTTAATTTCAAGTAGACATATCTCAGTCATTTTTAGTATTCTAATGGAATATTAGAATATTCCATTCTAATATTGAGTATGACAGATCCTAATTCATTTCTCAAGAGGACTAATTTGCCATGTTGAGGGTGAAAGCAGTATTTCTTACTTGAGATAGAGGGAGAAAATTTTTCTCTATTTCCCTCAAAAAGTATATTTTCAAATTTCTTCCTTGTAGCTAGAATCCTCTGTGGTTTCTGGCACCCAAAATTTCTAACAATACTCTAAAAGAAGTGTAAGAAACAGACATGGTTATGGTAAAAATAGCTACTATAATATCAAGAGTCTAGCACAGTACCCAACTCCTTTTATCAGCTACATAAACTCTTTGCAATACATGTTTATAACTGCACTCAGAAGCCATTGGATATTTATTAAGCTACACCACAATAGTAGGTTTCAGGGAGTAATGTGACTAAAAGTTTGAATATGTATAAATATATTTTTGCAGTGGAGAGAATAATTAAGAAAAATTTGGGGGCCTGGCCAAGATAGCTGGCTATAAACAGCTGTGATCAGAGGCTGCCACCAAGAACAAAAACAGTGTGCAAATTCTGAACTTGCAACAGAAATAACCAGCTTCTCTTATCAAGACTGACTAGGTATTTGGCATGACCCACAGAGAGCAAGGAAAAGCAGGGTTGTGTGAGGGCCCACTTGGGAGCCACACAGGGCAAGGTGAGCCCCTATCCTCAGCCAAGGGAGGTGGTGAGTGATCGTGCTACCCAGCCTGGAAAACCATGCTTTTCCATGAATTTGTGCAACTCATGGATCATAATATCCCACTCATGAGCCCATACCACCAAGGCCTCGGATCCCAACCACAGAACTGCCGATTCTCAATGGCCATTTGGCTGGAGACTGCTTAAGACTACCAAGTGTCTGGAGAGAGGGGTGGCCATTATCACTGCAGCTGCCTGCTGCCTAAGACAACTGAGCTCCCTCGGGGAAGAATGGCCATCCTCACAGCAGCTGCCTGCTGCCTAAGGTGACTGAACTCCCCAGAGGAGGGGTGGTAGCCATTGTGGCTGCCAGCTGCCTAAGATGACTGAACTCCTGAGAGGAAGAGTGGCAGCCATCACTGCATCTCCAGGCTGCTATTATTTTTTTCCTTGCTGGTGCCAGGAAGACTGGACATTTAGGACCCAGGAGGGATTCCCCACAGTACCTCAACTGGCTGTGGCAGATTGTGACCAGACTGCCTTTTTAGGCCGGACACTGGCCTATCTCTCCTCACCAGGTGGGGCCTACCAGCAGGAACTTCAACAACTCCAGCCAGCGGTTTAGGGACAGAACTTTGATCACCCTGGGCCTGAGCCCCTGGGGGAGTCATGGCTATGGTCCCCATGGACAAGCAGACTTAGTCCTCCCTGCTGCTGGCTCTGAGGAACTGGGCAGCCCAGATGAGTTGGATTTTCCCCAGCACAGCACAGCCCCTCCACCAGGGAGCAGCCAGAGTGCTTCATTAACCAGATCCTGGATCCTGAGGCCCCTGACTGGGTGAGACACCCCAACCAGGGTCATCAGAAACCTTATACAGGAGTGTTCCTGCTGGCATTAGCTCTGTGCCCCTCAGGGACAGAGATTCCAGAGGAATGAGCAAGCACCACTCTTTGCTGTTCTGCAGCCTCCTTGGGTGACATCTCTAGGTGCAGGGGGGACAGGTGAATAGGTCCTAAAGTAAACCCCCAGGAAACAGCAGCAGCCCTACAGAAGAGGGGCCTGACTGTTAAAAGAAAAACAAACAGAAAGCAACAACTACAGCATCAACAATAAAGTCCTCACAATAAC
Organism: Aotus nancymaae; assembly: GCF_030222135.1. Classification (NCBI taxonomy): domain Eukaryota; kingdom Metazoa; phylum Chordata; class Mammalia; order Primates; family Aotidae; genus Aotus; species Aotus nancymaae. The sequence goes on along the minus strand of NW_026988415.1, from coordinate 55,281,925 downwards.
CCCATCCACAGGTCAGCAGTATCAAAGAACAAAACTACACAAACTAAATAAGATGAGAAAGAATCAATGAAAAAGAATGTTGAAACCTCAAAAGGCCAGAGGGCCCTCCTCCTACAAATTATCACAGCTCCTCCCCAGCAAGGGCACAGAACTGGGCAGAGGTGGAGATGAATTAACAGAAGTAGGCTTTAGAAGGTGTGTAATAAGAAACTTTGCTGAGCTAAACGAGCATATTTAAGCCCAATGCAAAGCAGCTAAGAATATTGATAAGAGGTACGGGAGCTGCTAATTAGAATAACCAGTTTAGAGAGAAATATAAATGACCTGATGGAGCTGAAAAACACAGAACAAAAACTTCATGATGCAAACACAAGTATCAATAGCCAAATTGATCAAGCAGAAGAAAGAATATCAGAGCTTGAAGACAATCTTGTTGAAATAAAGCAGGGAGACAAGATTAGAGAAAAAAGAATGAAAAGTATTAAACAAAACCTCCAAGAACTATGGAACTGTATAAAAAGACAAAATCTGCAACTGATTGGAGTGCCTGAAAGAGATGGAGAGAATGAAACCATGTTGGAAAACACACTTCATGATATCATCCAGGACAACTTCCACAGCCTAGCAAAATAGGCCAACATTTAAATCCAGGAAATCCAGAGAACCCCAAGAAGATACTCCCTGAGAAGATCACCACAAAACACATAAACATCAGATATTTAAGGTTGAAATTAAGAAAAAATGTGAGGGGCAGCCAGAGAGAAAGGCCAGGTCACCTAAAAGGAAAGTCCATCAGACTGACAGCAGACCTCTTAGCAGAAACTCTACAAGCCAGAAAATAGTGTGTGTGGCAGGCGGGTGGGGGCGTGGGGTGCAGGGGGTGGAATATTAAACTCTTAAACTAAAGAATTTCCAACTTAGAATTTCTTATCTGGTCAAACTAAGCTTCATAACCAAAAGAAAATAAAATTCTTTTAAGACAATCAAATGCTGAGGGAATTCATCACCACTGGGCCAGCCTTGGAAGAGATAATGAAAGAAGCACTAAATAAGAAAGAACAAACTGGTACCAGCCACTGCAAAAACATACTGAAGTCCAAAGACCAATTACACTATGAAGAAACTGCATCAACTAGTCTGCAAAATGACCAGGTAGCATCATGAGGATGGGTTCAAATTCACACATAACAGTATTAACCTTAAATGTAATTGAGCTAAATAACCCAATTTAAAGACACTGAATGGCAAACTGGAAAAGAGCCAAGAACCATCGGTGTGCTGTATTTAAGAGACCCATCTCATGTGCTCAAAATAAAAGAATGGAGGAAAATTTACCAAGAAAATAGCAGAAAAAATCAGGGGTTGCAATCCTAGTTTCTGAAAAAGTAGACTTTAAACCAACAAAAATCAATAAAGACGAAGAAGAGGAAGACATGATGGTAAAGGAATTAATTCAACTAGAAGCGCTAACAATCATAAATATATATGAACCCAATACAAGAGCACCCAGATTTATAAAACAAGTTCTTAGAGACATAAAAAAGACTTTGACTCCCTCACAATAATAGTGAGAGACTTTAACACCCCACTGTCAATATTAGACATATCATTGAGACAAGAAATTAAACAGGATATTTAGGACTTGAACTCAGCTCTAGGTCACTCTAGTTCTTTAGATAGATATCTAAAGAACTCTCCACCCACAAACAGCAGAATATACATTTTTCTCAGTGCCACATGGCACTTACTCTGAAATTGATCACATATTTAGAAGTAAAACACTCTTCAGCAAATGGAAAAATACTTAACTAATAACAAACAGTATCTCAAACCACAGTTCAATCAAATTAGAACTTCAGATTAAGAAACTCACTCAAAATCACACAATATGGAAATTGAACAACCTGATCCTGAATTACTCCTAGGTAAGTAATGAAATTAAGACAAATATCAAGAAGTTCTTTGAAACCAGTGAGAACAAAGAGACAATGCACCAGAATCTCTGGGATGCAGCTAATGCGGTGTTAAGACAGAAATTAATAGCACTAAATGCCCACATCAGAAAGCCAGAAAGATCTCAAATTGACATCCTAACATTACACCTAAAAGAACTGGCAAACCAAGAGCAAACAAATCCAAAAGCTAACAGAAGACAAGAAATAACTACGATGAGAGTGTAACAGAAGTAGACAGAGACAAGAACAACCCTTTATAAAATAAATGAATCCAGGAGTTGTTTTTTTTTTTAATTAATAAAAGTAAGACTGCTAGCTAGACTAATAAAGAAGAGAGAAGAATAAAATAGACATGATAAAAATGAAAAATGGAATATCAACACTGACCTCACAGACATACAACAACCATTAGAGAATACTATAAACACCTCTCCACAAATAAACTAGGAGTCTAGAAAAAATGGATAAATTTCTGGACACATACACCCTCCCAAGACTAAACCAGGAAAAAGTAAAATCCCTGAATAGATTAATAACAGTTTCTGAAATTGAGGCAGTAATAAATAGCCTACCAAACAGAAAAAAGCCCAGAAACAGATGGCTTTACAACCAAATTGTACAAAGAGGAGCTGGTACTGCTATAGGAAAGAGAAACCAATTATTTAGGTATACAGTTAGGGTGAAGAGTCCCTAGCAGAAAATTTTCTAACAAAAAGCACATCAGAAATTACTCCCTTTCTAACCACACACAGTTCAAAGAAGTCACTTCTCTTCTAACAAAGAGCAGTGTGAAAGATCAAGCTGTAAAACACAGATAAGCAACTCAGGTACAGAGGAGGAGCTTCCTAGGTAATTACCAAACTTCACTTACATATGATGGATTCCAGTAAAAACAGTGGGCCTTAATAAGCACATTCCTTTCCGTTTTCTTAGGCACACTAAGATAAGGAAGCTTAAAGTTTAGAGAGGGGAGAGGTGGCGTGGATGCCTGCAGCTGCAAGGTTCCTGGAAACAGGTACAGAAACTCCCCCTTTCCTTTTAGCACATGCAGGTAAGCAGCTCAAACTAAGGACCTGCCTGCATGATTAAAGAATAGGGTGGGGGCTGCTAGAAACCCTGCCCTACACAGATGGCACACCTGGTCCTAATGCGCTTTTCAGGCCCTATAAAAATAAGATGCCCCCACCTCACTATTTATAAAAATCCTGACATTTTTACTACAACCTGCCAACCTATCAAGGACCCCTGTCTGTGGCTGAGAGCTGTTCTTGCTTTTTGCCTATTAAACTCCTGCTCCAATCTCACTTGTGTTCATGCATCCCTGTTCTTTATTTCCTCAGCTGTGAGATCAAGAACCTTGGTATTGACTCTAAAAAACAAGGCTGTTTTAGTACCATTCCTTCTGAAACTATTCTAAACTATTGAAAAGAATAGACCTCTCTGAAACTGATTTAATGAGGCCAGCATTATCTTGATAACAAAACCTGGCAGAGATATAACAAATAAAGAGACCTTTAGGCCAATATCCTTGACAAAGATTTGATATGGTTTGGTTGTGTCTCCACCCAAATCTCATTTTGAATTTTCATGTGTTGTGGAAGGGATCCACTTGGAGGTAATTGAATCATGGGGGTCTTTCCTGTGTAGATTTTGTGATAGTGAATAAGTTTCAAGAGATTTGATGGTTTTATAAAGGGGAGTTTCCCAGCACAAGTTTTATCTCTTTGCCTGCTGCCATCCCTGTAAGACATGACTTGCTCTTCCTTGCCTTCTACCATAATTTTGAGGTCTCTCTGGCCATGTGGAACTGTAAATCCATTAAACCTCTTTCTTTTGTAAATTCCCAAGTTTGAAGTATGTCTTTATCAACAGTATGAATATAAACTAATACAGTGGGTATCAGTAGCATGGGGTGCTGATGTAAATATACCCAAAAATGTGAAAGCAACTTTGGAACTGGGCAACAGGCAGTGGCTGAAATAGTTTGGAGGGCTTAGAAGAAGAGAGATAAATGTGGGAATGTTTGAAACTGCCTAGAGATTTGTCAAAAGGCTTTGACCAAAATGTTGATAACAGTATGGACAATGAAATTCAGGCCGAGGTGGTCTCAGATGGAGATGAGGAACTTGTTGGGAACTGGAGTAAAGGTGACTCTTGCTATATTTTAACGAAGAGACTGGGGGCATTTTGTCCCTGCCCTAGAGATTTGTATAACTTTGAACTTGAGGGAGATGATTTTGGGTATCTGGCAGAATAACTTTCTAAGTAGCAAAGCATTCAAGAGGTGACTCAGGTGCTGTTAAAGGCATTCCATTTTAAAAGGAAAACAGAGCATAAAAGTTAAAAAAAAAGCAATCTGATGATGTGATAGAAAAGACAAACCCATTTTATGAGGAGAAATTAAAACTGGCTACAGAAATTTCCATAAGTAATGAGGACCCAAATGTTAATCTCCATGAAAATGGGGAAAATGTCTCCAGGGTATGTCAGGGACCTTCATAGCAGCCCCTCCCATCATGGGCCCAGTGGCTTAGGATAAAAAAATGGTTTCATGGTACAGGGCCAGGGCCCCTGCTATGTATAGCCTGGAGACTTGGTGTCCTGCATCCCAGCCACTCCATTCAATGAGAAAATATATCTTTTGTATTTATCCACAAATTTATTTTTTTTCAACAACCTTCATTTTTTAGAATAGATACTAGCTTCCATCTGGTGTCATTCTTATTCTCTCTAAAGAATGTCCTTTAAGAGTTTATCTCGCTCAGGTCTGCTGTGGAGGAATTTACTTTAGGCCCAATGAAGTTTTACTTCTAAGGAATGACACTTGAAGGATCTCTACTGAGAGACATTATATATTCAGAAGATATCCCCATGTGGTTGTTGTTGTTTTAATTATAAGTTTTATTTTAGGTTTAGGGATACATATGCAGTTATGTTGCACAGGTAAACAGCATGTCATTGGAGTTTGATGTACAGATTATTTTATCACCCAGGTAATAAGCATAGTACCCAATAGGTAATTTTTCTGATTCTCCCTTCTTCCCACCTTCCATTTTCAAATGGGCCCTGGTATCTGTTGTTCTCCTCTTTGTGTTCATATGTTCTCATTGTTTAGCTCTTACATATAAATGATAATGTGTGGTATTTGGTTTTCTGTTCCTGTATATTCACTTTAATTGAATTAGGTCCTTTTTGTTTAGGATAATGGCCTTTGGCTCCATGCATGTTTCTGCAAAGAACATAATCTAATTCTTTTCCTGACTGTGTAGTATCCCATGGTGTATATGGACCATATTTTTTTAAATCCAGTTTACTGCAGATAGACATTTAGGATGATTTCATTTCTTTCTATTGTAAATATTCCTGCAATGAACATACATGTGCATGTGTCTTTATGGTAGCACAATTTATATTATTTTAGGTATATACCCCAAAATGGGATTGCTGGGTTGAATGGTAATTGTGTTTTAAGTCTTTTGAGGAATTGCCCCTCAGCTTTCCACAATGGCTATACTAATTTACAGTCCCACTAGCAGTGTAAAAGCATGCTACTTTCTTCACAACCTCACCAGCATGGTATTTTTTAACTTTTTAAAAATAATTGCCATTCTGATTGGTGTTAGATAGTATCATTTTTTCTTCTGATTTTCATTTATCTAATGATTAGTGATATTGAGAATTTTTTCATATTCTTGTTGGCCACACATATGTCCTCATTTGAAAAATCTCTATTCATGTTTTGCCCACTTTTTAATGAGGTTATTTGGGTTTTTTGCTTATAAATTTATATAAGGGTCTTAAGGAATCTGGAATTTAGATATTTTCTGGATGCATAGTTTGAAAATATTTTTCTTATTGTGTAGATTGTTTATGCTGTTGATACTATCTTTTGCTGTGCAGAAGCTCTTTAACTGAAGTAGGTCCTTTTTGTCAATTTTTCTTTTTGTTGCGATTGCTTTTGGTACATTCTCCATAAAATCTTTGTCAGTTCCTATGTCCAGAATGGTATTTCCTAGATTATCTTCCAGAGATTTTAGTTTTAGGTTTTACATTTAAGTCTTTAATCAATCTTGAATTTATTATCGTATATAATGTAAGACAGGGGTCATTTTAATCTTTTGCATATGGCTAGCCAGTTATCCCAGGACCATTTATTGTATAGGGAGTCCTTTCTCTATTGCTTGCTTTGGTAAACATTGTCAAAGATCAGATGATTGTAGGTGTGCAGCATTATTTCTAGGCTGTCTATTCTGCTCCATTGGTCTATGTGTATATTTTTGTACCAGTCTCAGCCTCTTTTGCTTATTGTAGCCTTCTAATATGGTTTGAAGTCAGGTAACATAAAGCCTCCAGCTTCATTTGTTTGTTTTTGTATTGTTTTTTTTTTTTGCTTAGAATTGGCTTGGCTATTAAGGCTGATTTTTGGCTCCATATGAATTTTAAAATGCATTTTTGCTAATTCTGTGAAAAATATCATTGGTGGTTTTATGGGAATAGCATTAAAACTATAATTGCTTTGGGCAATATGGCCATTTCAACAATATTGATTCCTTCTTCCCATGAGCCTGAAATGTTTTTTTCATTTGTGTCATTTCTTATTTCTTGGAGCAGTGTTTTGTAGTTCTCTTTGTAGACATAATTTACCTCCCTGGTTAGCTGTATTCCCGGGTATTTAGTTCTTTCTATGGCAAGTTTGAATGAAAATACATTCCTGATCTGGGTCTCAGCTTGTATGTGGTTGGTGTTCAGAAATGCTACTAATTTTTGTACACTGATTTTATAACCTGAAACTGCTGAATTTGTTCATCACCTGATGGAGCTTTTGAACCCAGATTATGGGGTTTTCCAGATATAGAATCACATCATCTGCAAATAATAATAATTTGACTTTTAATTTTTCTACTTGTATGCCTTTTGTTTCTTTATCTTTACTGATTGCTCTGGACAAGACCTTCAGTATTATGCTGAATAGGAGTGGTGATAGAAGCCATCCTTGTCCTTTTCTTGTTTTGAAGGGGAATGCTTCTAACTTTTTTCCATTCAGTATAATGTTGTCTGTGGGTTTGTCATAAATGGCTTTTTATATTCTGAAGTATGTTACTCGAATGCCAAATTTATTGAGAGTTTTTAATATAAAGCGATGCTCAATGTTATTAAAAGACTTTTCTTCATCTGTTTAGATGATCGTGTGATTTTTGTTTTTAGTGCTGTTTATGTGATGAATCACATTTAGTGATTTGTGTATGTTGAATCAACCTCACATCCCAGGTATAAATCAACCTCACATCCCCTACTTTATCTTTGCGGACTTGTTTTTGATGTGCTGCTGGATTTAGTTTGCTAGTTTTTTGTTGGGGATTTTTGTATCTTTGATGATAAAGGATATTGGCCTCACATTTTCTTTTTTTGTTTGGTCTCTGCCAGGCTTTGGTATGAGAACGATCGTGGCCTCATAGAATGAGTTGGGGAGTAGTACCTGCTTGTCAACTTTTTGGAATGGTTTTAATAGGAATGTTATCAATTCGTTATATATCTGGTTGAATTTGGCTGTGAATCCATCTGGTTATGGGCTTTTTCTGGTCGGTAGGCTTTTTACCACCTATTCATTTCTGAAACTTGTTATTGATTTGCTCAGAGATTGAATTTCTTTCTGGTTCAGTCTTGGGAGTTTGCACGTGTCCAAGAATTTATATTTTTTCTAGGTTTTCTTGTTTGTGTGCATATAGATGTTCGTAGTAGTTTCTGAGGGTTCTTTGTAATTCCGTGGGGTCAGAGTTAATGTCCTCTTTGGCATTTCAAATTGTGTTTATTTGTAACATCTCTCTTTTTTCTTGATTAGTCTCACTAGTGGTCTATCATATTTATTTTTTCAAAGAATAAACTCATAATTCATTAATCTTTCATATGGGTTTTCATGTCTAAATTGCCTATAGTTTGGCTGTGATGTTGGTTATTTGTCATCTACTTAGGACTTTGGGGTTGATTTGCTGTTGATTCTTTTAGTCCTTTAGTTGTGATATGAAGTTGTTAATGTGAGATCTTTCTAACTTTTTGATGTGAGCATTTAGTGCTATGAACTTCCTTTATAACACTGCCTTAGCTATGTCCCAGAGATTCTGGTGTATCTTTCTTCTAATTAGTTTCAAAGAACTTCTTGATTTCTGACTTAATTCCATTATTTATTCAAACGTCATTCAGTAGCAAGTTATTTAATTTCCATGCAATTCTATGATTTTGAGAAATTTTATTAGTGTTGATTTTTATTTTTATTGCACTGTGGTTGGTCTGATAATATGGTTGGTATGATTTTGATTATTTTGAATTTTCTGAGATTTGTTTTATGGTAGATTATGTGGTTAATTTTAGAGTATATGTCATATGATAATAAGAAGCATTTATATTTTGTTTTTTTCCAGTGGACAGTTCTCTAGATTTCTATAAGATCCATTTGGTCAAATATTGAGTTCGGGTCCTCAATATCTTTGTTAGCTTTCTGCCTTGATGATCTAATAGTTTTAGTGGAATGGGTCACATTAGAGACAGAATGGCCTCTTCTCTTTAGTGCAACTGAAGATTGATGGAGGTATGATCAGAACACTCAGGGGCTTTGCTCCTTTCTGAGTCTGAAGACAGCAAGGGCAGAAGCACTGCAGTGGCAGCGGCAGAGTGGCATTTGTTTGCCTCTGGGAGTTTCACCTCAGAGAAATACAGAACCACTGCTACTGCAAATGTTCAACCATGGGTTGAGGCAGCTGCTCTGCTGGCCTGAGCTGGGGCCTCTGCTTTGAAGAGCAGAGGATCAAGGGCTCACAGGTATGAGATACTGGGATCCTCTCTGTATCGCGATTGTGGCATAGTGGAAGGTTGATTGAAGCCCTCAGAGTCAATGTTTTTTCCCCAGACCATGGGCAGCAAGAGCAGAGCCTTTGCTGTGGCAGTGGCAGAAGGGCTGTTTGTTGCCTCTGGGAGTCCCTACCCGGGAAACACAGAGCCAGTACAAGCAGGCATGCTTAGTTGCGGGTGGGGTGTCTGTTCTGCAGTCCTGAACCTGGGGCCCTGACTTGTGATAATTGAGGTGTTGGAGCTCACAGGGAAGAGAGACTGAATTCCTCTCCATATGGTGGCTGCGATGTGCTGGTGGTGCCAGCGTAGCGACTTGTCCCTTTGTTCCTTCCAGCAGAGGGTAGTTAGGAGGGTACCACTGCAGCTACAATGACAGAGGGGTTGTAGGTTGTCTCTGGGATTTCCTCCTCAGAGAAATGCAGAGCCACTTTCAATGAAGTGTTCAGGCAGGGGCTGGACAGTTTTCCTGGAGTCTCAGGTCAAGACATCCTGCCAAGCGATGAGGAGCAAGCATGAGGGCCCACGTGAAGAAAAACTGACCACTTTTTTATGGGATGGCTGCACTGTGCTGGGGAATTGGGTCAATTCCTAATTACTGCATACTTTTTAGAGCATGAAGGCAAGAGTAGCAGCTAAAATAGTGGCTGTCTTCCTCAGGAGCTCTGTTCCAGGGAAGTTTAGGGCTACTAGCTGCCCAAGAGCCTCAGCAAGGTTTAGCTGGAGTCTCAGGTTGTGGTTCTCCAGAGAGGAGAAGCAGGATCAGGGACAAACTAAAAAACAATCCAGCTGCTTTTCCATGGGATGGCTGCACACTGCTGAAGATCCACACCACTCCCTAATCCCCATGTGCTTTCCAAGGCCTGAATGCTATACCAGCAGAAGCTGTGGGACAGCAAAAATGGTAGCTGGCCTCTCCCTGAGTGAGCGCCATTTCAGGAAAGCGCAGGGCTGATACCGGTCCAAGAGCCCTGGTGGGGAATGACTGGAGTCCCAGTTCTGGGATTCTGCCCAGTAAGAAGTGGGATCAAGGACCCTCATAAAAAAAAAACAATCTGGCTACTTTTCCATGGGAGGGCTGCACTGGGCAGGGAATTCGTGCCACACGCTTATCACCACATACTCTCCAGAGCCTGAAGTCTATAGCAGTGGAGGCTACAAGACAGCAAAAATTGTAGCTGACCTCTCCCTCTGGGAATTTTATTCCACAAAATTGGAGAGCTGCTACCGACCAGAGAACCCAGACTGGGGTGGGGCTGTAGACCCACAAGAGTGGGCATTATCCTGCAAAATATACTGGAGGTGAGGCATGCAGTCTGTTGCTGGTCAGCTTCCTGGATTCAGCCCCTTTCTGGATGCATGCTAGCGAGCCTTACCTCCCGCACTGCCAGAGCTGCAACCACTAATACTGGAATGCACCGGGATTCAGTGCTCCCAGGACATTAGGGGTGACTGAGCAGTGTCTTTGCCCAGACTTTATGTTATTCTCCATGTAAGTCTTGCGGCCCCAGTGGGGTGGTCTAATGGGAGGATCTCCTGAGCCCCGGGTTGCAAAGGTTCATAGTAGGAGTGTAGGTCCCAAAGACGTCTTACTCACCATTTCCCCATAGTGGGGAAGTGTCTCCTGGTTTCATGTCATTTCCGGGTAGGCAGTCATCTTGTCTCACTCCTCTCCATTCTCTGTGGGTCAAATTGCTTCCTTGATGAATCCCAATGTGTTCTCCTGAATGTTCTATTTGAATATCTAGTAATTATTCATACTCTTTCTTCTCTCCATGTGAGTGGTATACACTAGCTGCTTCTAGTCAGCCATCTTGGCCCCTCCTCCTCCATGATGAATATTAATAACTTAAGTTTTTCTCAGACTGGTATACAGCAAAGGCTCAAAGGAACACTTATGCAGATATATAGAACTCTTTCCTTTCCTAAATCTCTCTTAAGGATACGCTGCGTCTTAAATTTTCGCCACCTTAATCTCTCCAAACTCCACTGTCTGTTTGCTTAGCTAATCAAGATTCTGGGCCTTTTTTGGTCTTTCCTTTTTGCCCTGCAATGCAAAAATTATCTCCAGCACAATTTTTGATGAGACAGCCAGCTACTCTTTGAATTTCTGTGACATTTTTATAGTATGAAATGACTAAATACATGTGCTTCTACTACAGGATTCTATCCTGTCTCACTAGTCTATTTGCCTATAATCTGTGGCAAATAAGATACAATCTAAGAAAACATAAATTTATATTATATCTTGAAATATTGAAGTGTAATCCTTCAATTTTGTTTTTTTTTAAGTATGTCACAGGTATTCTAAGGGCATCACATTTCTCTATATATTTTAATTTGTTAATTTCTTCAAAACTCTGGAGATTAGTTTATTAACTTTTACCTTTTAACTTTATCAAGGTATAATTTGCAGGTGGTAAAATACACAGATGTTATGTATTCATGACATCTGTAGAAAATTGTTTCGTGACATCTGTAGAAAATTGTTTCAATGACATGTGCCTCATTCAGATAACAAAATTTACAAATGCACAATTTTCTTATAAAAATGGCATAGTATTTGTATATAACTTACATCCATTCTCCAATGTACTTTAAATAATCTCTACAATACTTATGATTCCAAATACGGTGTAAATGTGATGTAAATAGGTTTTACATTGTATCAATTTTTAAAATTTGTATTATTTTTATGGTTGTATGGTTACTTTTAGTGTTTCTTTAAAACATCTTTGAACTGTGGTTGGTTGTATCTACAAATGCAAAATTCGTGGATATGAAAGACTAACTAAATACATTTTGTTTATTTTTGACAAATAAATATATTTATGCCACCAACACTTTTATCAGGATACGGAGAACTTCCATACTCTCAAAAAATATCTTCAAGTGCCTTCCCAGGGAATCTTGGATATGGTTTTTACATCTACAGAGTTTTATTTACTTTAGAATTTATTTAAAAAATGAAATCATACAGTATGTCTGCATTTTTTTCTAGCTTCTTTATTCAGGATGAAGTTTCTGAGATACATCTCACCTTATACCTCGTAGATTATTTTTTTTTTCATTTTTGTTGCTTTGTAGCATTCTATTATATAAAGAAACCAGTTTGTTCATTCATTCTACATTCTGTTTTATTTAGATATAATTGAAAAATAAAATGGACACAGGCATATATGGTGAAATGCTTACCACAAGCAAGCTAATTAACATATTTACCACCTCACAGAATTACTCTTTCGTGGTAAGAATAAAGATCTACTTACTCTCTTAGAAATTTCAAGGATACAATACATTATTACTAACTAGTCACAATCCTGCATATTACAGCTCCATAATTTATTAATCTTAAAACTGAAAGTTTTTTCTGTTTGACTTCTCACATTATCCCCACTCCCTCGCCTTTTTAACCAGCTTCAACTCTCTGCTTCTGTTGGGTTGGTGCAAAAGTAATTGCAGTTTTAAACATTACGTTAAATTGAAAAAAGTGCAATTACTTTTGCATCAACTTAATATTACTTTGATTTTTATGTATTCTACACATGATTGGGATCAAGTATCATTTGCCTTTCTTTAATTGGCTTGTTTTACATACCAGAATGTCCTCCAGCTTCATCTATGTTATTGCAAAAGCAGGGTATTCTTAAGGTCAAATGATATTCCTGTGTGTGTGTGTAACATATTCATTATTGATTCACCCATCAATAGACACATAGTGTGTTTTCATACCTTGTGAATAATGTTGCAATGACTGTAGGAGTGCAGATAACTCTTCAACATAGTGTTATTATTCCTTTGCACATATACCATGAGGTAGGATTGCTGGATCACGTGATAGTTACTATTTTTTGAAGAACCATCATAATGATGTCCATAGTAGTTGTATTACTTTATGTTTCTACCAACTTTGCACAAGAGTTTTGTTGTCCACACCCTTATCAACCCTTTTTATTTCTTGTCCTTTTTCATACTGGCCATCCTGACTGATGTGTGGTGATATCCCATTGTGGTTTTGGTTTGTATTTTCCTAATGATTAGCAATATTAAGCACATTTTCATAAACCTGTTGAATGTTTCAATGTCATCTTTGGAAAAATGTCTATTCGGCTTTTGGCCTATTTTTTATCAGGTTTTTTTTCTTGTCTATTCATGTGTTTGTTTTTGGCCATTGAGTTGTACGAATTTCTTGTATATTTTGGATATTAACTTGTTATGGGATATATGGTTTACAATTTTGTTACTTATTCTATAGGTTGCCTTTTCATTTTGTTCAATTTTTTTTTCTGTGCATAAACTTTTTAGTTTCCTGTGATCCCTCTTATTTATTTTTGCTTTTGCTGCCGATGATTTTGGTGCCCTAGCCAACAAATTACTCCCAAGACCAATATCATTGAGCTTTTCCCCTGTTTCCATCCAGGAGTTTTATGGTTTCAGAACTTACACTGAAGATATTAATCTATTTGGAGATATGAGATAAGAATCCAACTCTTTTTTTGCATATGGATATTCAGCTTTCTTGGCACTAATTACCAAAGAAACTGTCCTTTCCCCCATAGTGTGATCCTAGCAACTTTGCTGAAAACCAAATGACTTGAAATGTGTGCATTTATTTCTGGGCTCTCGGTTCTATTTAATGTGTCTTTTTATGCCAATACAATATTGTTTTAATTACTGTAGCCCTAAGTGGGTTTTGAAATCAGGTGGTGTGATACCTCTAGCTTCTTTCTTCCTGGTTAAGATTGCTTTGGGTATTTAGAGTATATGCGGTTTTATATAAATTTTAGAATTGCCTTTTCTATATTTGTAAAAAATGTCACTGAAATTTTGAAATGAATTGCATTGACTATGTAGACTGCTTTAAGTGGTATAAATATTTTGACAACATTAATCTTCCAATTCATGAACATGGGATATCCTTCCATTTATTTGTGTCTTCTTTATTTTCATATATCAGAGTTTTATAGTTTTAGTGTACAGATCTTTCAGTTCCTTGGTTAAATTCTTAAACATTTTCGTATTTTTGATTCTATTGTAAATGGGATTGATTTCTTAATTTTTTGGTCAGTTTTGTTTCTAGTGTATATAAATGCAACAAATTTTGTGGTTGATTATTTATCCTGTAATTTGACTAAAATTATTTATTATTTCTAACAATTTTTCATGTAATCTTTCTAATTGTCTATACATAAGATTTTGTCATCTGTAATTAGAGATCATTATACTTATTTCTTTCTGATTTGGATGACTTTGTTTCTTTTTCTTGACTAATGTCTCTGGCTAGGATTTCCAATACTTCGCTGGATAAAAGTAGTGGTAAGAATTAACATCCTTGTCTTGTTTCTAATTATGGAGAAAAAAATTTCAGCATTTCATTATGGAGTATGATATCAGCCATGTGTGTTTTTTGTATGGCTTTTATTGGGTTGAAGTACATTTCTTTTACACTTAAATGAGTAAAAGTTTTTTTAATCATAAAATGGTGTTGAATATTCTTCAATGCTTTCTCTGCATCTATTGAGATGCTAGTATAATTTTTATTCTTTATTCTGATAATGTGGTGTATCACAGTGATTGACTTTTATATGTTGAAATATCCTTGCATTTCAGAAATGAATCCCATTTGATCATGGTGTATCATCCTTTTACTATAGTGTCGGTTTTTTTCCCTAGTATTATGGAATGATTTTTTGCATCTAGGTTTATCAGGACTATTGACCTTTAATTTTTTGTGTGTATGTCTGTCTGATTTTGAGAATGAAGTAATACTGCCTTTATTAAATAAGCAAAAGTGTTCCCTTCTCTTCAATTTTGGAAGAATTTTAAAAGTATTGGTATTAATTATTATCTAAGTATTTGGTAGCATTCACCAATGATGTTGTCTTGTCTCGGGGTTTTCTTTGTTGGGAGATTTTTGATAATTGATTCGATCTTCTTAATCCTGATTGCTATGTGAAGATTTTTTATTTCCTCATGATTTAATCTTGGTAGGTTTTAGGTTTCTAGGAACTTATCCATTTCTTTTAGGTTTTCTACTCTGTTGGCACAGAATTGATCACAGCAGTGTCTTACTATCCTTTGTATTTCTGTGGAAGCAATTGTAAAATTTCTCTCATTTCTGATTGTACTAGTTGGAGTTTTTCCCTTAGTCTAGATAATGATTTGTGTATTTTATTTATTTTAAGCAAAAAAAAAAAAATCTTAGTATTGTTGACTTTTTCTACCATTTTGTTATAACCTATTTGATTTATTTTACTCTGATTCTTATTATTTTTTTTCTACTAGCTTTTGATTTAGCTTTCTCTTGTTTTCTTGATCCTTGATGTGTAACTTCAGTTCATTTATTTGAGATCTCCTTTCTTTTAACTATCAACTCACCCATTGCCTAGCATAGAACTTTGAGAACAGTAGGAATTATGCAAATATTTAGTGAAATAATTATATAGTTAATTTATACTGTATTAGGGACAGGGTATGTAATTCCATATTAGGAAAATTCTGTTGAAATATCACTTAATCATCAAATAATACCATCCATTAAAATACTAACAGTGAGAGTAAAATTGTGTGTGGAAATTCATGCTGTGAACTTTTACCAAGAAAGAAACAAGATGTTTAACATAAAGGTAAAATAATTTCTGTACTGGGAAAAATATAGTGGGCAGCAACCCATATAGTTGATACAGGTGAAAACCATGAGTAAATTTACAGTGCAAAAGAGGGATATAATATCTCTGTGATACACATTCCCACTGGGGAGCCAGGCAATCCAGGCAATGGGAGAGGTTTTTGACTATAACTAACACTGGATCTGACTTGGTGAGCAGTTGGGAAATGGTGAGAAGGAATAGCACTGGAAAGTACTCCAAGCATGCTCAAAGATCCCAGTACCAACAGAAGGAGGTACTTTCCAATCCTAATTGATATTGGCTGTGCAGAAGCCTGGTAAACCAGCACAGGACATAATCAGTTGTTTACAGAGTCTAGGGATTAGGTTTTGTGATCTAATCTCAAGTGGGAGAGGAGCCTCCATGGCCAGAATTGAGAGGTGAGTGTGGTTTGGGCCCCAGTTGTGAGCATTAAAGTTGTGCTGTCCCCTTTGTGGGACTGCACTAAAAGAGGTTTTGCCTGGAAGCAGAGATTGTGACCCAGGCAAAGAGTTTTATGTCCTGGGCCAGTTTTACCATCTGAAGACAAATGATTTGTGATGTCGCTGGCTGTCCCAGCTTTCATCCAGCAACAGACCATGAGAGGGAGCCTTGCTGGATTAAGAATCATGAGAGCACAGTGGGTCTCACAATTGCCACTTAAACTATAGAGCCCAAGACCCCTCTTTCTCTGCAGTGACTGCTATGGTAGCAATTGCTCTGCTCCTCCCTGTGGCATTGCTCCAGGGATTTCAGAATTGCGTTCCGGCCCCCATTGGGGTTATTGTTTGCACCTACCTTTGGAGGAGCAGAGAGCTGGCTTGCCTATTCTTGCCCTGCCCAACTTTGCCCCTCTCCCCATCTTAGAGGCAGAGCGTGGTTCCAAGACCAATGAACATTCCATGGCCCTGCCTGTGTCCTGGAACACCTGAGCATTTCTCCTATTTAACAAAGGTCAAGCATGAACACTATTGCCACCATTGCAGATGGCTCTCACCTGCAGGTGCCATCTGCAAGTTCAGAGGTACATCTATACAGCCAACGAGAAAATCTGCTGACACAGTTGCAGCCTAGAAGCAAAGAGCATTGCAGCCAACAAGCAAACAGCAGTGCCCAACCTAATTAAATATCCAGAACATCAGGACAAGGGTGTGAGAAGAAAGCAGATTCCACTCTTGCTTGCTGAGGACTTGGCACTGGAATTGCTCTAACCACTGCCATATGAAAACCTCAGCAATTTTGCCAAGGTACTAAGGATTTTCCCCACCACCTCTGCTGGGGCTGCTGTTTTTACTTCCAATTTAGGAATTTGAATGCAGACGTTCCCAATCTAGCTCTGCCCACTTTAGAAGCTACTCCTAGATGGAAGGTAGGGCCCAAGACCTTCAGCACTTTAGGGCCTAACCAACCACCTGGGATGCTGGAGCACTTCTCTGGATATTAAAAAAGGTCAAGCATCAACCCCACTATTACCACTGCAGTTAGCTCTTACAGTGAAGCACCACCTACTGACCAGGAGGTCAGCCTGCACAACCCAGTATAAAATTTGCTGACACAAGTGCACAGTGCTAAGGAAAGAGACAAGCTTCATATTACCTCTACTTCCACCATTGCCCATGCCACCCCAGCTTCTCTGAAGGCAGCAAGTCCACTTGTCAGCCCAACACACTACTACTACAACTGACATTTAAGTAAGCCACCACAGAAAGATTATATAAAACCAAGAAAATTATACAGCCTTTGCTATTGAAAACACACAGAAACAAAACCAAATGGCCCTACTCAAGATACATTTTATATATACCATCAAGGAAAAATAGTCTAGCACCAATGAAAGTAAATTGAAAAATAAGACATGATTGTTTCTCTAAATGTAAAGAAATTAGGGAAAGAATTCTAGAAGTATGAAAAAGTAATGAATTATGACACCCAAAAAGGAACAGATTAATACTCTAGTAATAAATTTTAGTAAAAAAATATTGAAAATATCAGATAAAAATTCAACATATTGAATTTTTAATATCTCCATGAAATACAAGAGAAATCAGAACATGAGTAGAAAAAAATAGAAAATTCAGGATATAAATGAGAATTTTTCTGAAGATTTATTAATTATTTTATATATGTTTTATTGTACTTTAGGTTCTGGGGTACATGTGCAGATCATGCAAGATTGTTGCATAGGTACATACATAGCAATGTGGTTTGCTGCCTCCATCCCCCCATCGCCTATATCTGGCATTTCTCCCCATATTATCCCTCCCCAACCTCCCTCACCCCTGCTGTCCCTCCCCTTGTGCCCCCCTCCCCTTGTGCCCCCCAACAGACCCCAGTGTGTGATGCTCCACTCCCTGTGTTCATGTGTTCTCATTGTTCAACACCCACGTATGAGTGAGAACATGTGGTGTTTGATTTTCTGTTCTTATATCAGTTTGCTGAGAATGATAGTTTCCAGATTCATCCATGTCCTTAGGAAAGACACAAACTCATAGTTTTTTATGGCTGCATAGTATTCCATGGTGTATATGTGTCACATTTTTCTAGTCCAGTCTATCATCAATGGGCATTTGGGTTGGTTCCAGGTCTTTGCTATTGTAAACAGTGCCACAATAAACATACGTGTATATGTGTCTTTATAATACAAAAATTTATAATCCTTTGGATATATACCTGGTAGTGGGATTGCTGGGTCAAATGGAATTTCTATTTCTAGGTCCTTGAGGAATCGCCACACTGTCTAGGAGATAGATGTCTTTAAAAAATTTGAGAACAAAAATTCACTGAAGGAATTACAAAATGCAGTTGAATGCTTCGATAATGGACTACGCTAAGCAGAAGAAAGAATCTCGAACTTGAAGGCAAGTTTTCTGAATTAGTCTAGTCAGACAACTTAGAAAATAAAATGAAATAATTATAAAGAGTGAACAAAGCTATTGAGAAGTTTGAGATGACGTAAAATGACCATACTTACAAACTATCAGTATTCCCAAGGAAAAAGAAAAAGCTTTCAAAATGTATTTTTTTGAAACATGGGTCTTACTTCATTTCCAAGGCTGGAATGCAATGGTGATTGAAGGTAATTGCAATCTTGACCTTCTAGGCTCAAGTTATCTTCTCATCTCATCCTCCTGAGTAGCTGAGAATAGGTATATGCTTGGCTTGTTTTTTTTTTTTTTTAAGAGAAATTCAGGATCTCAGTATATTGCACAGGCTAACCTTGAACTCCTGGAATCAAAGTATCCGTACCCCTTAGCCTCCCCAAGTGCTGGTATTACAGGCATGAGCCACTGTGCGTAGCTTGGAAAATTACTTAAGCAAACAGTTGATAATTAACATTCTCAGTCTTGCAAGGGATTTAGACATCCAGATATGAAAGACACAACAAACAGCAAGAAGAAAACACTGCAAGACAAACTATAACATAACATATAGTCACCAGACTGTCTAAAGCCAACATGAAGGAAAAGATCCTTTGATCACCAAGAAAAGTGTGTAGTCACCTACAAGGAAACTTTATCAGACTAACAACAGACCTATCAGCAGAAACCTTATGAGGAAAAGGAATTGAGGCCTTATTTTTGGGGTCCTTAAAAAAACTATTAACTACAAATTTTATACCATACTAAATTAGGTTCACAAATGAAGAGAGAAATTTTTTCCCAGTAAAACAAATGCCAAATGAATTCATCTTCCCCAGACTGACCATACAATAAATCCTCAAAAAGTTCTCAATATGAAAGTGAAAGGTTAATATTTGCTATTATAAAAACACATAAAAGTATACAATCTGCGGGTCTTATTTTTAAAAGTACAAAAATGAACAAGAGAAATAAATCAAGTGGCAACATGACAGAATGTCACCAAAGACAGAAAGGGAGAAAGGAAGAACCAAAGAATTCACTAATCAACAACATAACAATTTACATTATGAAAAAAAGAAAACTTCACATATCAACTTTAACCTTGATTGTAAAGGAATCAAATGCTCCATCTAAATGGTACAGATTGGCAGAATGGTTAAAAAAATACATGCACTATGTGCTGCTTATAAGAAATGTACCTTAGTGATAAAGACACCTATAGACTGAAGGTAAAGGGTTAGAAAGAAATATTCCATGCAAACGGAAGCAAAAAGTGAGCAGGGCAGGTATGTATACTTATATCAGATAAAACAGACATTAAATCAAAAAGAGTAAAGAAAAAGACAAATAAGGTCAGTATGTAATGATAAGAAGATCAATTCAGAAAGAAGACAGAACAATCTTGAATATTTATGCATCCAACAGTAGAGCATCCAGATTTATATTACAATTATTACTAGACCTGTATGTAGAGATAGACAACAATATAGTACTAATGGGGAACTTCAATATCCTACTCACAGCGTTCAACAGATAATTGAGAGAGAAATCAACAAAAAATGATAGGATGTAAATTGCACATTAGTTCAAATTAACCTAACAAACATGTACAGAATGATCTATCTAAAAACTATGAATATACATTCTTCTCACCAGCACATGGAACCTTCTCCATGATAGAATATATGATATAGTGTGAAGTTAGCCTCAGTACATTCCTCAAAATTAAAATTATATCAACTATTTTTCAGGCCACAGTGGAATAAAACTAGAAATTAAGCCCAAGAGAAATTATGAAAACTATATAAATACATGAAATTAAACAGCATACTCCTGGACAATCTTTGGGTTAGCAACAAAGTAAAAAAAAAAATAAATTTTTTTGAAATATATGAAAATGAAGATACAATGTACTAAAACTTCCAAGATACAGCAAAAACAGTACTAAGAGGGAAGTTATAGCATTAAATGCCTACATAAAAAAATAGATCAAAAATAAACAACCTAATGTCAACCTCAAGCAACCTAAAAAACAAGAGCACACCAATATTAAAGTTAACAGAGGAAAATAAATGACAAATGGGAGAGCAGAACCAAATTATATTGAGACCAAAAACAATACATAAGATCACCAAATGAAAAGTTGTTTTTTAAATATAAAAAATTGATAAACCATTCACTAAACAAACCAAGAAAAAGAGAAGAGTCAGCAACAACCAATCAGAAATGAAAAGGAAGACATTAGCATCGATTCCACAGAAACTCACACACTAGAAAATTGATAGAAAATGGATACATTTCCAGAAACCTAAAACCTCTGAAGACTGAACTAGGGAGAAATAAAAATTGTGAACAGACCAATATTGATTAGCAAGGTTTAATCAGTAGTAATAAAACCTCCCAACAACAACAACAGCCAAGGACCAGAGACTTTCACAGCCAAATGCTGTGAAAATATACATTTTGTACCAAATATACAAAAAAGAAGAGATATCAACATTGCTGAAACTGCTTCCAAAAAAATCAAAAGGTAGGGAATACTCCCTAACTCATTTTATGAATCATGTATCACCTTGCTCCCAAAATTAGACAACAACAAAACAACGACAACAAAACTACAAACCGTTATTCCTGAGGTACATACATGCAAAACTCCTTAACAAAATAATAGCAACCTGAATCCAACAGCATATCCTAAATAGAATTAATTACAATCAAGTGGGTATTTTCATGTGCTGAAAGGATGGCTCAACAGATAAAAATCAGTAAATGTGATTTATCACATACACAGACATAAAAACAAAAATTATGTAGTTAATAGATGAAGTAAAAACATTTAAGTTCCACATCTCTTTATGATAAAAACCTAGAACAAACTAGGCATAGAAAGAGCATACCTCAAAATAATCAAAGCGATATATTAAAAATCCACAACCAATATCATACCGAACAATGAAAAGTTGAAATAAATCACTCTAAAAACTGAAACAAGACAAGGATACCTAGTTTCACCATGCCTATTCAACATAGTACAGTAAGTCCTAACCAGAGCAATCAGGCTAGAGAAAGAAATAAAAAGGCATCCAAATTGGAAAAGAGGAAGTGAAGCTAGCTCTGTTTGCTGAAGGTAGAGCCTTAAACCTAGAAAATGCTGTAAACTCTTCTTAACAACTTTTAGACTTGATCAATAAATTCATTAATGTTTTAGGATGCAAAATTAACATATACTTTGCATATCATAGACTGTGCTAAGCAGAAGAAAGAATCTCAGAACTTGAAGACAAGTCTTTTGAACTAATCTAGTCAGGCAATTAAAATAATAATAATAAAGAATGAACAAAGCTACTGAGAAATTTGGGATGACATAAAATGACCATACTTACAAACTATGAGTATTCCCAAGAAAGAATAAAAAGCAAAGTTTGCAAAATTTATTTTTTTTGCCAATGCCACATGCCAAATCAATGGCATTTCTATACATCAGTGACAATTAAGCTGAGAACCAAATCAAAAAGGCAGTAGCACTTTTAACTACAAAACTAAAAGAAAATACCTAGGAATAAATTTAATCAAGGAGGTGAAAGATATATACAGGCACAACTACAAAATAATAGTGAAATATATTAAACAGAGGAATTAAAGTTATTAAAATGACCATACTGCCCAAAGCAAGCTTCAGATTCCATACAGTCTTCATCAAAACACCAACATGATTTTTCACAGAATTAGAAAAAACTATCCCCAAATTTATATGAAACTTAAAAGGAGCTCAAATAGCCAATGCTACCCTAAGAAAAAGCACAAATCTGGAGGCATCACATTATATGGGCTCAAATTATGCCACAGGGCTACATTAGCCAGAACATGTATAATAAATACTGTTATAAAAATAGACACATAGATAAATGGAACTACACAGAGAACCTAGAGAGAAAGCCACATATCTAAAGCCAATTGATTGTTGACAGTCAACAAAAACATACACTAGAGAGAAGATACTCTTTCCAATAAATGGTACTGGGATTATCACATACAGATTAAATCTGGACCCCTTTATCTCACCGTATATAAAAATCAACTTAAGATAGAACAAGACTTAAATGTAATACCAAAAACTATAAAAATACTAGATGAAAACCTGGGGGAGATGTCACTGGATATTGGTCTAGGCAAAGAATTTATGACTAAGGCCACAAAACCACAGGAAGCAAAACAAAAGTAGACAAATGAGATTCAATTTAACTAAAATTTTCTGCACCACAATAGAAATATTCAACAGAGTGAACAGACTACTAGAAAAATGGGAGAAAGTATTTGCAAACTATGCATTTGATAGGGCACTGATATCTAGAATAGACAACAGACTCAAACTAAACAACAACAAGGAAAGAAATAACCCTACTAAAAGTGCACAAAGGACATAAATGGTATATTAGTTCATTCTCACATTGTTATAAAGAGTTACCTGAGACTGGGTAATTTATAAAGAAGAAAAGTTTAATTGACTCACAGTTCCAAAGGCTGCACAGGAAGCATGGTTGGGAAGGCCTCAGGAGACTTACAATTATGATGGAAGGCAAAAAGGAAAAAGGCACATCCTACATGGCTGGAACACGAGGACGAGAGAGCAAAGCAGAAAGTGCTACACACTTTGAAGCAACCAGCTCTCATGAGAAGGCAGTCATTATCATGAGCACAGCAAGGGGAAAATTCATCCCCTGGATCTAGTCATCTCCCAGCAGGTCCCTTCCTCAACACAAGGGATTATTATTCAATATGAGATTCGGGTGGGGACCCAGAACTGAACCGTATCAAATAGACCATTTTTCAAAAGAAAAATAACAAATGGCCAAGGATTATCAGGAATTGCAAAACAAAACCACAGTGAAATATTATCATATGCCAGTCAGAATTTCCATTACTAAAAAGTCAAAGAAATGTTGGTGAGGATGTGGAGAAAAGAGAAAGCTTATACACCGTTGATGAAAATCAAAATTGGTACACTCTTTGAAAAACAGTATGGAGTCTTCTCAAAGAATGACAAATAAAACAATCACTTGGGTCAGCAATTCCACTATTGGTTATCTACCCACAGAAAAAGAAATTATTATATTAAAAAGATACCTGTACTTGTGTATTTACTTCATCACAACTTACACGACATAGAATAAACCTAAGTATCCATTAATGGATAGGTTCATAAATAAAATGTAACACATATATTCAATATAATAGTATTGAGCCATAAAAAAAGAGTGTAATTATGTCTCTTGCAGCAACATGGATGAAACTGGAGGCTGTTATCTTAAGTAAAACAATTTGGAAACAGAAAGTAAAATACCATATGTTCTCAGTTATCAATGGAAGCTAAATGGATATAGTGTGGAAAAGAAATCGTTGGAGGCTTGAAAAAGAGGGAGTGTGGGAGGATGATTAGGGATATGAAATTGCTTAATGAGTACAATGTACACTGTTAAAATGTTAGTTACAGTAAAAGCAGGGACTTCACCACTATGTGATGAATTGATGTAACAAAACCGCACTAGTATCTCTTAAACTTATACCAATCAAAACTTAAAAACATAATAAGAATGATAGTGTACAGAGTACTTCTTATGATGCAGATAAATGTATTGAGTTCCTGGAATCATTCATTTCTGATATCATTAATACAATAATCTATTTCATAGATTATCTGATAATGGCTACATATGTAAACATGCTTATAAATTTCATTAAGAGAAACACACCTTAAAATTTTCATGCTTAATATGATGTCGAATTAATTATCATTACCATAAGCTAGGCAATTTTTTTTAAGTAAGCATGGTGTGTTTTTAGGTGTGTATGGAGAGAACTATATAGAATTAATCTAAGGGAATAAACTTACTAATCTAAGGGAAAAAAAGTTGTTGACATAGATAAAACTATAAAGGATATAACAGAGATTCATTAATTAAGCAAATGCATAAATGGTATGTTATATTATAAACAGGTCAATGGTAACTAAATTTTAGTGTCCTGGGTGAAGTAATTACAGTAAGCAAACAGTTGAGGCAGAAATTTGAAAGAATAGTGCTACTCTGATAATGTTGTAGCAAGAAAAATATTAGTATCCTTTAAAAAAAAATGTGGTACAGTCCACTATGCTTAAAATAAAGAAATTTCAATCCAATGCTGATTGCCACTAGGTAATCCTACAAAGATTTTAAGGACCATAGAGGTGTTAAATCAAGTTTAGCCTAAAGCTGCCTTCTTACATATTTAAGTTCAGCCTAAAGGTTTTTCTGTACATGGTGAATTATCATCAGTGGAAGTATAAACAGACCATAGCCCACATTTGTGCCAATCACTGAGTTTTGGCCAATCAAACGTAGACAACTACTCAAACTGTGTTCAGAGAAGGCAAATCCTGAGGTGTAACCAGTTCAATTGTTTCTGTACTCCATTTCCATTTTCTGTATGTCACTTTCCTTTTGTTGTCCATAAACCTTCTTCTACTGCGTGGCTGCACTGGAGTCTTTCTGAATCTTCTATGATTCTGAGGGATGCCCATTTCATGAGTCATTCATTGTTCAATTAAACTCCTTTAAATTTAGTTCAGCTGAAGTTTTAACAGACAGTGCTAGAAGCATGGTCTGAAGTAGAACTTCTAAAAACCCCCAGGAGCACTGAGTGGCCAAACAAGGTACATGCTAGTTCCACGTGTCCATTGATCTCTCAAAACATCTTGAGGATTACCATATGTTCTCTCTCACATTCTGATGTTCCACGGATTTGTGTTTTGAGTTCTCTGAGTTTCTTTGAGCAAATTTCCGTTCCAAACTAGGTTTGGAAGTCATGACAGAAACTTGGCTGAGTTCACAGTCAGATATGACATAGTAATTAACTGGCTTGGATCTAGTTAGAGGCCTCTTAAGTCTGACCGGGTAAGAAAGAAACTGGTAGTAAATGGTGAGTACATGGTTGTAAATATTGCGGGGGTTGTAAAGTTTGGCTTTTGGAAATTTGGGAGCATTTTTGTGTTCCACCCCTTTGTTTCATTTTTCTTCTTGTTTAGGTAGGAAAAAAAAAAATCACTGGCTAAGTTAATCAAGGGATAACATGGGGAGAAATGCCAGATAAAGGTGACAGGGGATGGAGGCAGCAAACCACATTGCTATGTATGTACCTATGCAACCATCCTGAATGATCTACACATGTACCCCAGAACCTAAAGTACAATAAAAAAAAAAAAGAAAAAAAGAAACACAGTTCGTGTAGAATCTAGGAAGGGACATTTCAGACGGAATGGAAGCCTACGGTGAAAAGACAAAACTCTAGGGATAAAAAGTAATAAGAAGCTATTTGTGGAAAACAAAATGGTATCCTTAATTTCTGAAGGACTGAGTTTCTTCTGGTTCACACATGTGTAAGTGTTAGGCCCTGGAAGCAGCAAAGTCTTAAAGAAATGGCAACAATCTTACTAAAAGATAACTTATAGAGAAATGTCCTGAAGGAATAACAATGCGCTGAAATGTATTTAAAAAACATGAGGGCTCCCATATTAGCCTCATCTAGGGATGTCTATTGGTATGCAGAAGCTTCTGAAAATATTTCAATATTTTAATTTAAAGACTTTATGAAAGGCAAATAAAAAGTTTAAGCAATTAATTGATTTAAAAATTTAAAAATGCCTTGCACTTTTTACTAATGGCAATGGGTAATACGATTAAGCATGTACAGAATCATCAGACATGGGAATCCCTCACCCAAAGGGGGAAACTTGAATGCTGATCGGAGTGCTGAAAAAGACCCCTTCACGACTGACAAACAGCTGCCTGGATTATTGATTCAGCATTGCTGGGAGGGGTGGGTCTTTCTTTGGCCTCCCTGAGCTCCTTGCCTTCCCCAACCTGCCACAGGCAATGCTTTTCTCTCTCTCTTTCTTTTTCCTTTCCTTTATTTTCTGTTACTCATGGCAACCATTTCGCCCAGAGACCACATGTTGAAACTCCTTTAATCCACTTTTAAAAGATTAAAGATGACAAGGCCTATCGGGGGAAATTTTGAGCCTTGCCAATTTGATATTGGGTGCAAAATTGAGTGGTTAATGTCTATTTTTTCACAGGTATTTTACTCTGGCCAGAATGGAAAATGTTAGTTTGGTTTTTCCATGAGCAGCAACTTGCAAAATTCAGAGGATTTTGCCTGTGGTTCCATGATTTTCCTTTGTGAATGTGGCTTGGTCCCCAGAACGATGGTGTGGTGAGCAGGGTTGCTAGGGCTACTCAGAGAAAGAGAACTCACAAACCTCATGTGCCAGATAAAGGGTAAAGATTTTTTACCACCAAGATTTCGGGCCCCTCTCTCTCATTCTCTCTGTGCAAGCCAGTTGAACGAATGGTAAAAATCACTGTTTTTCTCCTCTGTACAGTTTTGATTAATGGGAAGAGGAATTTGTGAGGCTAGTCTTTCTGTGTTGTTCTATAATGGAGAGGGATACCTTAAAATAAAATGCAGGACTAGGACCACATAAGCCCACCGTTTAAGCCAGCCCAGCAATCCAGTGGGTTACAAATGACAAATGTTGCTGCAGGTCCCCCACCACCAAAACAAAACCAACCAACCAAACAAAAAAAAGCTGGATGAGGTCTCCATCTTGTTTCATGTCCTTGGGAACTTGACCTCGTAACCATATGAGGGTACTTTCTCTTGGTCTCTGCCATCGAGAGGACAGGAATTTTGGAGCTCATGTAATAGCCCTAAAAATTATCTTGAGTAGTTAAGACTGGAAATTGACTGCTCTAGACTCCTTCTAGAAGAGACAATGAAAACTGCCCAATGCTGGGCCGGGAACAATGGATGACACCTGTAATTCCAGCACTTTGAGAGGCCGAGGTGGGTGGATTACTTGAGGTCAGGAGTTCAAGACCAACCTGACTGTAATAACCTACCCTGGGCTAGCATCACTGACTCCATCTTAGCTATAAACTCCAACCTAGCTTCTCCCTCCCTGCCTCCACCCCCACAGGGGCATTACTGGGTCATGCTGCACTCAAAGCTTTGCACCGTTAAGAGTGGTTCACACTGCTCGCAGTACCTGTAACCATTGTAACCTCATCCTACTTCACAAGTCTACCTGCTATTGTGAACACCTTCCTTGGTGATTGATTGTATTGAAAGATCCCCCTGCTACCCACCTTAGTGATTGTATGGGAATACCCTTAGCAACCAACAATCCTGGGAACCTCCTGCTCCCTGGTTACCAGCTTCCTTATCTAATTTGCTTGTTCTTTCCTTATCTAACTTGCTTGTTCTGCTTCTGTAAAATTCTGCTTCAGCTAGGCTCCCCCTTCCCTACCTAAATCAAGGTATAAAGGGAAATCAAGCCCCTTCCTCAGGGCCAAGAGAACTTTGAGCATTAGCCATCTCTCAATCATCAGCTAATAAAAGGACTCTTAATTTGGAAATCAGTGTGTGGTGTATTCCTTCTAACTCGCTCAGTTACCATATGACCAACATGATGAAACCACATCTCTACTAAAAATACCAAAAAAATAAAAAATAAAAAAATAAAAAAACAACTAGCCAGATGTGGTGGCAGACACCTATAATCCCAGGTACTTTGGAGGCTGAGACAGGAGAATTGTTTGAATGCAGGAGGTAGAGGTTGCAGTGAGCCAAGATCGCATCATTGCACTCCAGCTTGGGTGACAAGAGAGAAATTCCATCTCAAAAAAAAAAAAAAAAGGAAGCAAAGAAAGGAAAACTGCCCAATGCTGTAGCTCAGCAGCTAAGGCATTGCCATTTTACAATGGTGGCCATTGTTCAATCCTCGTTTAGGGAGTGAGTACCTTCTGGTTGATATTTGTGTGACCTTTACCATTTGTTGATTCTCTTCCCCTTCATGAATAATTTGTGGCTTACATTCTTGAATTTTCCTTTCTCTAAGCACGTGGGACATTACATTTGATAAACTTCAAAAGCCAGAAATATTGGCTGTTTGGTGTGGCTATAGTCTGCTAATAAGAAACTTAAAGGACTAAAAAAAAAAAAAAAAAACTATTATTAAAATGAAGAAGGAGGGCCAGGCATCTAGGATCGCCTCTCCCTTGACCTACACACTGCATTTCAATAGAAGAAAAGGCCAGCCAACTGGCGCCTCCTAAATCACCTTCCTGTCAATAGCAGGCTTGGTATTGGGGAAACTCTCCGGAAGACACTGTTTTTACTTAAACAAGATCAAACCCCCACCCCACTCCTCCATCTGGAGACCAGAAACCTTTCACATGTAATTCCTAAAACTGTAAACCCGAGACCCTTTCATATGTGATTTCTAAGGCAGTAAGTCTAAGATCCTTTCACGTGTAATATCTGGAGTGTAAGCCTATATAAAGGTGGAGCTTCTCTTTGTTAGCAGAGCTGGGTCATTTAGACAAATTGTCACCCCGCCCCCGGCTGTAATATTAATAATAAACTTCCTTCCCAGTTTGATGTTTGAGAGATCTGTTTCTCCTGGCCGCTCCTGCTACAAAAAGACAGCTGAATTGAAAGCAGATATTCAAGCTCTAACAGCCTGGGACTCCTTGGGAAAAATAGAGGAGGTGCCACAGGCCCTGTTTGGGAAAAAACCTCTATTTTCCTCATGAAAGCCCAGGAATTAAAAGTAAGTAGATCCCTCTCAAAATCTAAGTTTCTGTTCTATGTTGCACTGCATTATCTGTCTTGTTTTTTTGGATGGTTGGGGGTAGCAGCAATTACTTCTCATTATGAGAAAGCTTTGGTGTGTAACAACTAGGTAGAAAATGTATTTCTGGGATGGCTAATGGCAGTTATGAGGGAATACTTGGCTTTTTTATATTTTGATCAGAGAAGCATGCTCCTGACCACCTGGAAGTTATGGCAACATGTCCACCTCCACTGAGAGATAAGACTTCTGTGGGGGATGGGTTAATCACAAGATGGGCTGACTGGCTTTGAATTGCTTTGCAATAAAATGCATGGCAAAAATCATTGCACTTTTTCTGAAGCATTTCTCTTTTTTGGACTCTAAGATCTGATATAAAAAATAAGAGCCTTAATTTTGGGGCATCCGTTTTGCCTTCCAGCTATGCCTGCATATTAGACCCTAGGAACTGCATGATTTCCTGTCCCTGTTCCTCCAAGGACTCCAATCTAAAACCAGTGATCAAATTAAGAAGCTTAAAAACTGATAAATCTAAATATTCTACAATTACTTTATCTTCTTCTGTCTGTCTGTATAGTTTTATGTGTTGTGTATTCAATGTTTATATAAAGGTGCTCTAATTACTTGACTTAAATAAAAATAAGCACTTAAATATTTTGAAGGAACAATAAGAACTGTAGTTTCTTTTAGTACATGTGACTTTAGTAAACTAGGAAATAAAGAGCTTTAAAGATTATTGGTAAAATAGAGACATTTGGTCTAAATAAGAAAATCAGATATTAGGTTTACTAAATGCTTTAAGGTTATAAACTGTTTTGACTTTTAAAAATTGTTTTAATTGCCCGATTTAACAGCTAGTAAGGCTTGGAGACATGTGGAGTTAGCCATGCCCCTAGCTATGCTGGAAAAAGTTGGACCTTATCTACATTTCTGTCTGGTGCCCTAGGCTCCACACCTAGTACATAATTAAAATAACCTACCAGGTTTTTAAGCAAAATTAACAATCTTTTAAAGTTATTATTATAACATGTAATTGGAACTACTGAAAATGTTTGAGATGCAAGGTATGTGAGAAGAGTGAAATGTGTTTTTGGTGAAAGATTATAAAAAGACATGGGAATGCAAAGTTTTGACTAGTTTAGAGGGTTAAAGGATTATTTTAAATTAGCTAAAGCTAAAGTGTTGAGCAAGCTGCAAGAGGCTTATAAAATCATGTGAAAGAAATTTTGTGTGCGAACATACTGACTCAAACTAAAGGGGCATTCTTCAGTTTCTCCTTAAATTGAACATTGGAAAAAAAGCACAATAGAGTTTTCTTAAAGGACTGATCTGCTCTTTAACAAAAATTTGTAACATGTTATAAACGGTTTATGAGAATCTCACCTTATGGTCAAACTGATTAAGATAAAATCAGTTTGTCTATAAAGTTTTGTTAAAAATTAGGGTTGATATTATTAGTACACTAGTACAAGGGTAAAATTTGGCTTTCTCTCTTGAACAAGATTTTCAGGTAATATTAAAAAATAATGAAATATTTGTCTTTTAAATAAACCACTGAAAAAATAAGAAAAAGGCAAGAGACAGATTGTTTGAAAAGCTAAGAGTTCCCTCTATCAATGAGTAAAGATTTGTGTCTTTGTAAAATTTTTCGGTCAGAATTTTGGCTAAAGACAATAAGTGCAAAATTCATTGTATCACACTCATGCATACCATATGCCCAGTTCCTTTGCCTCTTTTTCCAAGATTAGTATTCAATCCCTGGGCTATATATTGTATAGCCATGTTCCCCACCCCTTAACTAAACAAGTAATTACATTTAGTTATCAAGAAGTTATCTGCCTCATTATAGGCAATGGCCATTGGATAATCTCAAGTGTGATACTTTTGCCCAAATTCCACAAGATAAATTGCCATGTGAGGAGATGGACTAGAGTAACCGTTCCAACTAGTTGAAAAAAGAGAGAACTAATATTTTCCTTATCTTTTAAAAAGACCTCTAAGATGTACTTTAACTTATATAATGGGCATCTAAAGAGATACAAGCTTGATGTAAAATGTTTTATAAGACATATTTTATTCACTTATGTGTTTCTTATTTAAAGGAAAATCTGCATAACTGATATGCTATAAGGTACCCTCCAACATAAGTGGATAAAATCCTGTTTTGAATGCTTAGAGCTACTTCATATGTCTTGTGTTTAGCTCCATGTTTTTCTATTTTTAAAAAGAGTTTATTAGATGGAAACAAAGCAAGAATTAACACTCCAAGTTAACACCCTTTCTTAGTGCTCTACTGTAAATAACTTGCAGATGGTGGGAAGATGAGGCAATTTGGGATTAGATAATATTATTTACATAGCTCAGGCTTGTATACATTTTATGACATGTAAGCTGTGTTTGTGTTTCTGGTTCAATTAAAAATGTTTTGAAAACAAAATTTTTGCTAAGCAATACCTCTTGACAATTTAAGTGAACAGATTCAGAAAACATTATTTATATTTCATAGCATTTCTATGACCTCCAAAAAGAAAATTGAAAGTAATTGGAAGTAATTTGTGAAGAATTACTTTTGGATTTTGGAAATATTTCAATAGCTAGGTATAGTGTAGATAAAATATTTCTGTAGAACTACTATTTCCAAAGAATATCTAGAGGATTTCTGGGTAGTTTCAGTAATAAAACAAAGAGATAGAAAACTATTTTTATCTAAAGTTCAAGAAAAATCTGTTTTTTTCTCTAAATAAATAATGTTTAATAGGCTTATATTTTCTATGAAAGCTGATGACCTCAATATGACTATTCTTCGTGTGGAAATATAAAATATGGAAATTGTGATCCTTTTATATATGTTGATATTTGTAGATTGGTAATCATATATACATTATATATATGTTTGCAAATATATTTACAACAAGAACTTAAAAATCAAGAATAGATTTTCGTATATAAAAATATAATTGGAGAGTATTGCATAGTGGTTAAGATATGTGATGTGGTGTTAGACTGTTTAGTTTGAACCCTGGATCAATCACTCCTTAATGTTGTGACCTTGGTCAGGTTGCCTATTTTCTCTATATCTCAGTTATTGTTACATTAAATGAGAAAATAGAAAGCACAGAGAAAATAGCTGAAATATAACAAAATATTTTTATTTCTATTTCCATGGCTTCTTTATTATCAGTATTATACATTTTGTTTGCTTTCTATCTCCCGTCTCTCTTAATATTATTTTTTCCTAATGTTAGTTCTCACTCAACTATTCTATAAGCCTGTTTTCTCTTCTACGTTTTATTGCTGCCGAGGCCTCATTAATCAAGCACCCTGAAAAAGGATTGTGGAAGTGCACGGCTCAAATTGTTCAAGAAGAGATTTGCAATTCAGTTACAAAAGCACCTTTTTCTGAGAGCCTCTTCTTGTCAGTGTCTTCAGGATGTGCTTAGCTTTTGAGCCATGCTTTTCCTTTTTACAGGCAGCCCCCAAGCAATAACTGAGCGAGACGGTGGATCTAGGGCCTAGGCATTTCTGCCTGATGAGATGCTTCATTAAGGGGCAGTATTTGCTTCAGATCACTCTGTAGAATTGGTCAAAACCTTTCACCAGAGTCTGAAGAGTATCTCCCCAATTGTGTTTCCTGCGGCCTTCCCCTTCATGTATATTCCATCCACATGCAATCATAAGAATATTGAGTTTTGTTTTCTCCCCGTTGTATCACACATAGGCACTACCACCCCAAAGCCCCAAAATTCACTTTGAAACTCTAAATCTACATCAGCATCTGCCTTATGGGTTACCTGACAGACAAAATTAGTGACGGAAGTAAACTCAGAAAGCAGATGATATGATGAGAATTGACCATTAGTACCTTATTCCAGGAAGTATGTGAGGCATGGAGAGTCCCTAATGCAAGGTTATGGCTCAGTTTCTAAGACATTCACCAGTGGTGAATTGGGAGAGTTTCCAGCGGATGAAATTGTCTTCACCTAATGTGATGATTCAGCCTCTTGAAAAGTAAAAGTGTTGGGGAAGTAATGTGTAAAAGTACAGTAGAATTCGTTGGTTTGTACTAAGTTGCACTGATGCTCTACAAGAGTAGTTAATATAAAATTAAAAATTAAATCTAAAGACCGAAGGGCCTTTTTGGCAGTTCACCAAGTGGCATTTATCTCCATAGAGGAAAAACAGAAAATCTACAAACAAAGCCAAGGTATAATTGTTAGAGTAACTAAGCTAAAGTGGTTAGTAACTGCATAACTAAGTTCTGTTATATCATAGTCTGGAGACCTGTTGAGAAAATCTGAGACTATGACCCCTTGTATTGAGGCAACTGAGTAGCTAGCTAGCCATGAAGAATTTTACTCCTTAGGCACCTCTGATTCTCAGGAAGCACAACGGTGACCCTGACTTTCATATGGACTATCATTCCCACCATCTGGGAAGATACTACAGAGCTATTTTCCCAGGAAGGATACAGTTTCCCTCAGAAACTGCACCCACATGTTTTCTAGATGTCAGGCCAAGTATTAGGGATAACCACAGCATAACGGAACTATTGACATTCCATGGGAGTACATACAGATTTAGATCTTTAGGGTGCTTGATCAATAAGCCAGATTGTAAGACTAGATAAATAAGTCTATTGACTTTGAGGCCCTCTCTCAAGATGCAGAATGTACTGCCTGTCAGGGCCCTGGTAGGGTAAACATACTGCTAAGATAGTCCATAGAAAATTAGAGAAAATGATGATCCATGCTGAGTGAAATGGAAATGTCTGATTTGTGCTAGCATGTGGTAAAGGGAGAACTAAAGAGCCTACGGAGATGGTAAGTTTGGAATAGATAAATTATGTGAAGCCAGAAGACCTAGCAGAGTATTATATTTCCTTGGACAAGCCCGAGGACACACCATTAATTGAAGCCACTGTGTATGCACTGAGGAGAGAGGCACTAGTTCTCCTAAGAGCTTGAGGGTGGATCTCCTCTGCAGGCTGGGCTTCAGAGTAGGAGAGGTAGTAACAGAGCTGGGCTTATTAATATCCACGGGGATGATGCCTTTCACTCCTTCCACCCACAAGTAATACAGATAAGGTGGTAGTAGAGATGGTTAAAAGAGAATGGCATCCCTAGGAGTAACAAGAACATTGTTTTATATACATATAAATACATATATAATAATATACAATTATGTGTGTGTGTGTGTTTGTGTGTGTGTGTGTGTGTATATATATATATTCCAAATAAAGGATACCAGAATAAGCAAGAAGCTGAGTGCAGACACCGCAACAAAATATATTGACTCCTGCCAAATTTCAGGACTTTAAGGAACATAGTAAGTTAGCCACAGGCTCCAATTTTTTTTTTGTTTGTTTTCTGTTTTTAGGCAGGTTCTTGCTCTGTCACCTGGGCTGGAGTGCGGTGGTGCAATCTTGGCTCCCTGAAACCTCTACCTCCAAGTCTCAAGTGATCCTCCCACCTCAGTCTCCTGAGTAGCTGGGATTACAGGCACACCCACTCTCTAATTTTTTGTAGAGACAAGGTTTCACCATGTTGCCCAGGCTGATCTTGAACTCCTGAGCTCCAGCAATCTGCCCACCTCGGCCTCCAAAAGTGCTGAGATTACAGGCATGAGCTACCACACCCTGCCCAGGATTCAATATTCTTTTAGAAAAGATGTCAAGTAAGACAAAAATACATCTATTGATAAACCATCTATTCTTCTTAGAGAAGTGCACCTGTGAAAATAAGGAGGTGTCTGAGCTACACAATCATTTTGAAGAAATTGGGGATAACATCAGAAGAAGCAATAGCAAAAATCATACACTGCTTCACTGTTCTCAATATATTCTTATCATGTATCCCGCAGATACACTGAAGGCCCTAATTCACCAGGATATGGTTAATAATGGTCATTTCATTAAAGGATTGTAATGCTTTTAATATGTAGAAAAAATAGGGAGAAACACAACCTATTCAGTCAAAATTTTAAGGACAATTTTCGCAGAAAATAGTGTGATTATCATTGAGAACCAATGTGCTCCTGAGAGAGCACAAACTAATATACAACAACATCTGGCAAGTTTTACATTTCACTTGGCTTTAATACTGTCCAACAATAAGAAAAATGAAAGGTATCACTGCAACATCTAATGGTCAGGTCATTCCCAGGTTGTAGGTGTACCCATACCTCTGTTGCAGAGTACAGGTCTGGTAAAAGAAAAGGTATAATAATATATTAGCTCAATGGAGAGCTGGTGGCATAAGTGTCTACAAAGGACTACCTCATGGGTCCAGAAGGCATATATGTCTATTCTAAGAAAATCACTCTGTATTGCTCTCAAAAATCAGGAGATTTACCTATTTGTTGTAGGGTAGTCACAGTACTCCCCTTCCCACCTTTATCATTTTGTTAATTCCACAATTATTTTCCCAAATTTTGTGGCCTCAAACTGCAGAGCCATTTTTTTTTTTTTTTTCAGATGGAGTCTCGCTCTGTTGCGCCCAGGCCAGAGTGCAGTGGCATAACCTCAGCTCACTGCAACCTCTGTCTCCTGGGATCAAGGGATTCTCCTGCCTCAGCCTCCTGAGTAGCTGCGATTATGGGTACATGCAACCACGCATGGCTAGTTTTTGTGTTTTTAGTAGAGATGGGTTTCACCATGTTAGCCAGGATGGTCTCGGTCTCCTGAACTCGGGATCCACTCATCTCGGCCTCCCAAAGTGCTGGTATTACAGGCATGAGCCACAGTGTGCTGCCCAGAGCCATGTTTTGACTGCTCTCTCTCCTTTAATCTTCATATCTAATTAGGGATACAGGAAATATTTGATTTACAAAGGCCTGATTTGTCGCTCTATAGTCATGCTGAAAACTCATATTTCTGACTACATGCTAGTGACCAGTGCTAACATATGACAATGCCTCATTGAATAAATAGGCAAAACTGAGAAGCCTGACTTGATCTGCAGTAAATGAGGTGATTGGTTTTGAAATAAAAGAGCAAGGACTTATTGAAGAAACAGTCTATTGAAACCTCTCCTCCCGTATTGAACTCAATACAAAGGTCTTTAGAATAATAAAGACTTGCTGCAAGTATATTAACCAGGGATAAACGCATATTCTTAGCACAGCTACACTAGAGTCTTATTTTTAAAAAGTGTACTCTAGAGTATGCTGAAAAATATCTAAAACAGCATGTATTCTATGGCTTTTTTCCTGAATGCCTGATTTTCCATTTAGGGGCTTAATTGAAATTCAAATGTTCTAAACTTAATGAATAAAACTTAATACATATTTCTTTATTTTATGTAACTGAAGGAAAAGAAATCTGTCAAGCTGTTCATCTCCAAAAGCATTGTATTCTATCCCAATCTGTCATATTTAATTTGATCTAGCCTTTTTTTCTTTTTGCAAAATTCAAATATTATTACAAGCACTGTGTGGATCAAACCCTATTTATCTGATGATAAGATCTAGTCTTTGGGGTTTCTTACTTTTTGAATATACCCTGCAATGGTTTCTTTTAAGACGGCATCTGAGAACAAGGGACAGTTTATATATTCTCATAGAATTATGGAGTCATTTGATATCATCTCTCTGTATTCACTGTATGGTTTTTAGTTTACTGGAGTCCTCCTACTTCTACCTTGCTATGGGCCAAGGCATAGCTATAGTGCCCATACTTTTAGTCATCTTGGCGGCTCTCTTAGAGACCAAGGACTTTTTGGCTGCTTTCTTTTCATTAAGTAAGAGCTTGAGGCATTTCCTGAGATCTATGAACCCAGACCCTTATCTCAGCTCTAGCTATACTACTTTGTCTGTGCCATATTAAAGCCAATGTCAAACACAGGCTTCCAGAATACTCATGATATGGGCAGAAGAACTAAATTTTATTATATTTTCCAAAACCTATTTGTGTATCTTTACACTACCTTTTTCTTATTCTTTTCTTTTTTTTTTTTTTTTTGAACTTTAAAGATCAGATTTATTTGGAGAAAACAAAAAACCCACAACCCAAAGGATGGGATTTTACATCTCAAGACATCTCCCAGGTAATAAGTCTACAGATTACAAATCATTTTCATAGAAGATGTTTTTGTACAAATTTTACATGTATTCAGGAGAGGGACATTAACCAATCCCTGTTTATATTTTAATGGGGCAAGGTAGGGGAGAGGGAAAAAGCATTTTGGATACAACTATTTGGAAGGAGAGTAGACATGAAGAGGGCAAACCCTAGCTTTTCATTATCTACAATCAATGGTTTTTCTTTTTTTAAAAAAAAAAACTTTCAATCTTCAATATCTCTTTAAAAGCCCACTTCTTAGCTACTGGCCAATCCACACCAATTATTTAAATTCACTTGGTACGCACCTTTGTCCACTGGGTAAATTATATTCATTATGCCCACTGCTGCAGCACGCATAAACCAACACCCCTGCATGGCTGAAGAGGACCTAATCTAGGGCTGATGGGAGAAGGGCTTGCAAACCAAGATCAAAGTGTCATTTCTCCGCTAATACTGTCTACCAAGCTGATTCCTACAAAACTGCACATAAAAGCAGGCAAGTTTGGCTACTGTGTTGCAAGAGAAACTGGAACCTTGTTAAATAGTTCCATTACCATTTATTCTCTCAAGGGAAGCTTTAAAAAAAAAAAAAGAAAAAGAAAACACACATTGGTCTGGCCACCTCATAAATCCAACAAGCACTGGTGTGGCATTTCAGTGGAGAAGGAAACTTGGGGTGGGGAAAATAACTCAAGGTTGTAAGAAATGCTCCCAATTTAACTGTCCCAGTTCCTATCTATCCACCTTTATTTACCACCCAAGATCATCGATTATTCTAGAGCACTCTGATCTATAAAAGGGGTCAAAGCATCAGGAGCAGACAAGGAGTGAGAACCAAAAGACATCAAGATTTGCTTGAGAAAAGCAGTGATTCTTCCTTTCACAGCTCACCATGGCTGAGAGAAAATGCCCAAGAGGTCATCTATGTGACTTAGAGACAGATTTTTTGGGAGGCTGAGAGTAGCATGAAGGACTTTGTGACAAGAGTCTAAATTTTTTCAAGGTTTCAACAGAATGTAGATATATTCAAACTTTCAAAAAGGACGGTGCTTAGAAAGGGTACAACCAGGACACAAAAAAACACTGGGAATTACGACCTCCAAGTGTTTCCGGCTCCAGGAAATAACCATTCATGTTTGTTGGAGGTCACACAATTTTCCCCTATTACCTGGTGCAAAATGACTCTCACCTCCCAAAAGCTAACTTATGTTTTATGTATGTATTTATTTATTCATTTATTTTTCTGCATACACAATGTAGTAGCTGTATATATTTATAGAGTACATGAGATACTTTGATACAGGCATGCAATAAGCAATAATCACATCACGGAAAATGGGGTTTCCAGCCCTTCAAGCATTTATTCTTCTTATCACAAACAATCCAATTATACCTTTTACTTATTTTTATATGTACGACTACATTATTATTGACTATAGTCACCCAGCTTTGTTATCAAATACTAGGTCTTATTTATTGTTTCTAATTATATTTTTTGTTCCCACTAACCATTTCCACTTCTCCCCAACACTCCCAATGCCATTCTCAGCCTCTAATAAACATCATTCTACTCTCTATCTCCATGAGTTCAACTGTTTGGATTTTTAGCTCCCAGAAATAAGTGAGTATATGCAAAGTTGTCTTCATGTGTTTTGCTTATTTCACTTTACATAATGACCTCCAGTTCCAACCAAGTTATTGCAAATGACAGAATTACATTATTTTTATAGCTTCATAGTACTCCATTGTGTGGCGGTACCATTTATTCTTTATCAAATTATTTGTTGATGGATATTTAGGTTTCTTCCAATTCTCGATATTAAGAACTGTACTGCAACAAACATGATTGTACAGATATCTCTTCTATATATTGATTTTACTTTCTTCTAGGTATATACCCAGCAATGGGATTGCTGGATAATATAGTAGTTCTATTTTTAGTTTGTGGAAGAACCTCCAAACCATTATCCATAGTGGTTTTACTAATTCACATTCCCACAAAAAATGTACAAGAGTTCCCTTTTCTCCATATCCTCTTCAGCATTTATTACTGTCTTTTGGATAAAAGTCATTTTAACTGGAATGAGATAATATTTCATTTGTAGCTTTGAATTGCATGTCTTTGATTATCAATAACATTGAATATCTTTTTATATGCTTGTTTCACATTGTATATCTTCTTTTGAGAAATGGCTATTCAAATTACCTATTTAAAAAATCAGATTATTAGGTTTTTTCCTATAGAGTTGTTTGAGTTCCTTGTACATTCTGGTTTTTAATCTTTTGTCAGATGAGTGGTTTGCAAATACTTTCTCACATTCTGTGGGTTTTCTCCTCATTTTGTTGATTGTCTCCTTTGCTGTGCAGTAGCTTTTTAACTTGATGTGATCCCATTTATCAATTTTTGCTTTGGTTGAATGTGCTTATTGGGTAGTGTTCAAGAAATTTTTGCCCAGTCCAATGTCCTAGAGTGTTTCCCCAACGTTTTCTTGTACTAGTTTTATAGAGGTCTTAGACTTAGGTATTTAATCCATTTTGATTTTATTTTTCTATAAGCTACAAGATAGGGGTCAAGTTTTATTCTTCTGCCTATGGATATCATGTTTTCCATTATGATTTATAGAAAAGACTGTCATTTCTCTAATGTATGTCCTTGACATCTTTGTAGAAAATTAGTTCATTCTAGGGCTGTGGATTTGTTTCTGGGTTCTTTATTATGCTGCATTGATCTATGTCTATGTTTTTATGCAAATACCATGCTATTTTGGTTGCTATAGCTCTATAGTACAATTTAAAGTCAGGTTATGTGATTCCCCCAGTTTTGTTC
Source organism: Aotus nancymaae (assembly GCF_030222135.1). NCBI lineage: Eukaryota > Metazoa > Chordata > Mammalia > Primates > Aotidae > Aotus > Aotus nancymaae. The sequence continues at coordinate 55,242,067 of NW_026988415.1, read as the reverse complement.
TTTTTACTCAGAATAGCTTTGGCTAATCTAAATCTTGTGGATCCATATAAAGTGCAGAATTGTCTGTTTCTGTTTCTGTGAAGCATATCATTGGTATTTTGATACAGATTGCATTGAATCTGTAGATTGCCTTGTGGAGTGTGGACATTTTAACAATATTGATTATTCCAGTTCATGAACATGGAATATCTTTGTGTGTTTTTGAATCCTCTCTAATTTATTTCCTCAGCATTTTATAATTTTCATTATAAAGATATTTTCCTTCTTTGGTTATTTTCTAAGTATGTAATTTTATCTGCAGCTATTATAAATGGGATTGCTTTCTTGATTTCTGTTTTAGATTGTTCACTGTTCACATAAGAAATGCTACTAAGTTTACATGTTAATTTTGTATCCTGCAACTTTACTGAATTTGTTTACAAGTTCTAATAGCTTTTTGATGGAGTCTTTAGGTTTTGCAAAATATAATGTGCCATAGCTGACCCAGAGTTAGAACCTAAGCAATGCCATCTTAAACCCTGTACCCTGCAACCACCAAGAAAAATGGTTTTTCCAAAAATAAGTTGTAACTGCTGCCCCATTTCCTTTGTGATAACTGCTTGCTGCCCTGTTTTCCTTGCGATAACTGCTGACCTTGGCTTCTGTGAAAAATAGCTAGCTTGCTCTGCATAACACTGATTACAAAAAAGAACCCCATGCCCCACCAGGATGTGGGTTTTCTGTTTAAAACCCTTGCTCCCCCTGAGCTTGGGGCCACGGGTTGGAGAGACACTAGTCCTCTGTGGTCACCGGCAATAAATGACCCTCTGAATTGGCTTACTTTTGTCTCAGTGGTGATTCTGTACTCGCTCGGTTACAACAATAAGACCATATCATCTGCAAATAAAGATACTACTTTTACTTCTTCCTTTCCAATTTGGATGTTCTTTATTTCTTTCTTTTGTCTGATTTCTCTAGCTAAGACTTCTGGTAGTGTGTTGAATAACAGTTGTGAAAATGGGCATCTTTGTCATGTTCCAGATCTTAAAGGAAAGACTTTCACTTTTTTCCCATTCAGTATTGTACTAGCTGTGGGTCTGTTATATATGTCTTTTATTATGTTGATGTATGTTTCCTCTATACCTAGTTTTTTGAGGGCTTTTAACATGAAGGAATTTCAAGGTTATCAAATACTTTTTCAGTATTGATTGAAATGATCATATGGTTTTTTTCTTTGTTGATATGACACATTACATTGATTGACTTGTGTATGTTGAACCATCCTTTCATCTCTGGGATAAATCTCACTTGGTCATTTGAATGATTTTTAATCTATTGCTGAATTGGTTTGCTAGTAATTTGTTGAGGACTTTTGTGTCAATATTCATCAGAGATATTGGCCTGTAAGCTTTCTGTTTTTTTTTTTTTGATATGTCTTTGCCTGATTTTGGTATCTGTGTAGTACAGTCTTCAGAGAATGACTTTGGAAGTACTCCCTTTTCCTCTAATTTTTTAGGATAATTTGAGTAGGATTGATATTCTTTAAATGTTTGTTAAATCAGCAGTAAAGCCATCAGACTTTTATTTACTGGAAGCCATTTTATTACGGTTTCAATCTTGTTAATTGTTGTTGGTCTGTTCAGGATTTGGATCTTCACAGTTCAAGCTTAGTAGGTCATATATGTCTAGGAATTTATCTATTTCCTCTAGATGTTCCAACTTTTTACCATACAGTTCTCATAGTAGCCATAATGATCCTTTGATTTCAGTTGCAATGCCTATTTATTACATCTCTAATTTTCTTTATTTGAGTCTTCTCTTGTTTATCTTAATCTGGCTAAAGATTTGTCAATTTTATTTATCTATTCAAAGGCCAACTTTTCATTTTATTTATCTTTTTTATTGTTTTCTTTATGTTGAATTTGTTTATTTTTGTTCCTATTTTTATTGTTACTTTTCTTTTCCTAAATTTAGTTTTGGTTTCCTTTTTGTTTTCTAGGTTTTTTTTTTTTTTTTTTAAACTCACCTCTACAAAGAAAGAAAAAAACAAAAAGCCCCAAACTGTTTTTTGTTTTTATTTTGTTTTATTTTTTGTATTTTAGGTTTTGGGGTACATGTGAAGAACATGCAAGATTGTTGCATAGGTACACACGTGGCAGTGTGATTTGCTGCTTTCCTCCCCATCACCTATATCTGGCATTTCTCTCCATGCTCTCTCTCCCCAACTCCCCACCCGCCACTGTCCCTCCCCTATTTCCCCTCAACAGACCCCAGTGTGTAGTGCTCCCCTCCCTGTACCCATGTGTTCTCATTGTTCAACACGCGCCTACGAGTCAGAACATGTGGCGCGTGTTTTACATTTTCTTCTTAATTTCTTTATTGGCCCATTGGCCATTTAGTATCATCTAATGTTTGATTTTGTGTTCTTGTGTCAGTTTGCTGAGAATGATGGTTTCCAGATTCCCATTCCCTGGATAGGGAAAATGTGGCACATATACACCATGGAATACTATGCAACCATCAAAAACAATGAGTTCATGTCCTTTGTAGGGACATGGATGAACCTGTTTTCTAGTTTTTTAACATGCGTTGTTAAATTATTTATTTGAAGGTTTTCTTCTTTTTATGATGTAGGCACTTATTGCTATAAGGTTCCCTCTTTGTACTGCTTTTATCTCATAGCTTTTGGAATGTTGTGTTTTCATTATCATTTGTTTCAACAAATTTTTACATTTTCTTCTTAATTTCTTTATTGGCCCATTGGCCATTTAGTATCATCTTGTTTAATTTCCATGTATTTGTATAGTTTTCAGTATTCCTCATTATTGATTTGTAGGTTTATTTCATTGTGGTCAGATAAAATGCTTGATATTATTTCAATTTTTTGAATGTTTTAAGACTTGCTTTGTGACTTACCATGTAGTCTATTACTGAGAATAACCCATGTCCTGAGGAAAAGAATGTGTATTCTGCAACTGCTGGATGAAATATTCTATAAATATCAATTGGGAAGTCATAAGTCCAATATGAAGTCCCCCAGTCACTGTTCTCTCTCTCTACCAAGAGCCCTGATTTCTCTGTGCCCTGCGGCAACTACCACTGAGTGAAGTAGGGATGGTGCAAACATTCCCTTAGCCGCCCTAACTGGTCTCTCACTAGGTCATGTGTTCCCCTAGTCCACTGCCTCTGAGTCCAGCTCAGCACTATGACTTGCTTAGGAATTGCAGTCTTTGTGGGCTTTAAGTTTACTTAGATCGCCAGGGTACTCTAGCTCTCAGTGGTGAAGCTTGCCAGAACTCAAACTCTGAGTGCTGAGACAGCAATTCCCCTCTGACTAGGACTGGTCCAGTTGTTTCCTCCATTGGTGGATTTCAGCTGAGTACAGACCAGTTCTGTTTTCTGGTGTGATAGGGCAGCACTTAGTTCAATGTGAAGCCTCACAGTTCCTGCACTCACCCTCTGCAAGGTGCACAGATTCTCTGCACTGCACAGGTATTGCCGTGGGATGGGAAAGAAGTGATGTTGGTGATTCAAGATTGTCTTTCCTGCTCTTTTCAATGTGTCTTACAGTGATATGAAGTTAAAACCAAGTACTGTGCTTTCTCACCTAATTTTTGGTTCTTCTGATGGTGTTTTTTCTATGTAGTTGCTAAAATTTGGTGTTCAGGGTGGGGAGCAGGGCTAATAATGTAGGCTCCTATTCATTTATTTTTCTCTGCCCCTTTCTTTTAATTTTAAATGATAACCTAGAAAATTCATAGCTGAAATTCTATTATTTTTTTACCCTGTTTCTATTTATTTTCTTTCTTTCTTTTTTGACAGTCTTGCTCTGTTGCCCAGGCTGGAGTGTAGTGGTGCAATATTGGCTCACTGCAACTTCTGCCTCTCAGGTTCAAGCCATTCTCATTCCTCAGCCTCTCGAGTAGATGGGACTACAGGTTTGTGCCACAGTACCCGGCTAACTTGTATATTTTCAGTAGAGATGAGGTTTCTCCATACTGGTCAGGGTGGTCTAGAACACCTAACCTCAGGTGATCCACCCACCTCAGTCTTCCAATGTGCTGTGATTACAAGTGTGAGTCACCGTGCCCCACCTCCCTGTTTCTATTTCTGTATTTCCATGTTCTTTCTCCCAGCATCAGAGAGGCAATTCTTCTAGTGTATGAAGATATTCTTTACTTCACTTTGTCATCTTTCAGACTCTATGGTTTACCCTGGTAAAATTACAGCTTTGAGAATGTCAAGAAAGGCCTTTAACTTAAGCTGAGCAATAACTTATGCATTTACAAGAATTTAGCATATTGATCCTTTTTCATGGAAAGACTATTGAAGAGAAAAACAAAAACAAACAACAATGTCTTTATTTGTACCATAAACTGGGTGGCTTATAAACAACAGAAATTTATTTCTCCCTATTTTGGGGCCTTGGAATTTCAAGGTCAAGGGGACAGCAGATTTGCTGTCTGATAAGGGCCTGCTTTCTTGTTCACAGATACTGCTAGCTCACTGTTCCCATGTGGTAGAAGGGGCTGCTTTTTTTAATAAGGGGACAAATCCCATTCATAAGTTCCTGCTCTCATGATTTAATAATCTCCAAAAGGCCTTACTTCCTAATATCATCACTTTTGGAATTCGATTTCAAAGTTTTGGGGGAGACACAAAATTCATACCAAATCAAACAATAATAATTACCGAAGTGGAGAAATACATCAGCCCTTATCTCTATACCTATATTTGTAAATCTATACAATTTGATTTATTTTCATTGATTCTTGTGGTCTATTTCTATATTTCTGAGCCAAACTGCCTTAGTATGATCCTAATTTTATCACTTGTAAGTATGTGCTTTTCAGCTAGTTAATAATCTCTCAATGCCTCAGTTTCCCATTTGTAAAATGGAAATGCTAATAGTATCTACATCATAAGGTTGTTATGAAGATTACCTGGGTTAATATATGTACCTACATGTAAAGCTTTAGAGCAGTATGTAGCATATAGCCAGGACTAGATAAGTAGCAACTTTCCAAATTTAAAATGTGTGTGTTTTTATGTTGGTATTCATGAACATGCTATGGTTATTAGAAATTAAGGAATTATTTAAAGCTAACTTACACAAAATCACTGATTTAAGATCTGGTATATTTTTACATATTTATTTAAAATTACAATTGTAACTCCCTATTGGATAAGGGCATTTTATCTGATTAAAAATTTGAATACAGGCTTTCCCAAAAAGATCAGGCACAACAAGGTTATTTCAAGGTTATTTAGGCAGGAGTGGAAAAGGAGGCACTTAATACAGAATTAGTAAGTGGGATGCCTTAAAGTCACGCTCTCTAGAGGACAGGCAGATATGAATTACCTAATTTTTAAAATATTGTACATACTGCTAGTTATCACAGAAGAACAAGTTCAAACAATGACATCTCAAGTTTCAGCTTGTCACTATAACATTAAGGAATCAAAGTACAGAAGAAAACAGAAAGACAAAATCTGTTCTAGTTCAGAAATATATCCTATGGATTTGATAATGTTTTCCTGTATCACAACTAACAATTTTTATAATAATGAAGATTTTGCAAAATTCAGCACTATGATACTGTAAAAATATCTTGATTATTTACAACTGTGATTATATTCACTTGAATGAATACCCCATTTTAGAAATTCCCATTTTAATTAGAGAGTAATCAATGCAAAACAAAAATTGTCAAATTTTGGAGTACGTGGAAATAAAAATACCTTATACTTGAGAGAAGATAGTAGCTAAAATTAATCTCCTTGCTAATTTTAAAAATAAACTATATTCAAATTAAATTCAAATATCCTACATTGGTTATGGCTTTTAATGGAGACATTACTCTTGGATGTCCAGACCATAAATATTTTCTTTAAAATTTTTAATCCACCCTGAGATACCAAGAATAATAAACTTTATTTTTTTCTGTGACAAACTGAATTACAGATGTGTTGCTTTGCATTAGCAGGTGATAATAATAAATAGCTATCAGCACCTTAGAAAACACAAATATAATTACAAGCGTCCCTAATAAGTGAAAGAAAACACATTTCAAAAACAATGTGAATTCTAATGAAGAGACAGCAAAACCTGTAATATTGAGGGAATTCAAGATGTGGACCCAGAAAATGTGAGACAGGTCTTGTTAACTTAGAAAGTTTATTTTGTGAAGGTTGAGGACGCACGCCCATGACACAGCCTCAGGACGTTCTGATGACATGTGCCCAAGGTGGTCAGAGCACAGCTTGGTTTTTTACATTTTAGGTAGATATGGGACATCAATCAATATATGTTAAAAAGTACATTGGTTTTGCCTGGAAAGGCAGGACAACTCAAAGCAAAAGCAGGAAGACTTGAAGTGGGGAGGACGCTTCCAGGTCACAGATAGGTGAGAGGCAAATGGTTACATTCTTTTGAGTTTCTGATTAGCTTTGCCAAAGGAGGCAATCAGATAAGCCTTTATCTCAGTGAGCTGAGGGATAACTTTGAATAGAATGGGAAGCAGATTTGCCCTAAGCAGTTCCCAGCTTGAATTTTCCCTTTAGCTTAGTGATTGTGGGTGCCCAAGATATTTTTCTTCCACAAAAATAACGTTGGTGCAAAATGTCTTTCAGAAATAGCTTGGGTTTTATATGGGTAAATAAAAAAGAGCATATCATATCAGAGATTAGCTTTTGCCTTCATTAAATATTTCCAATTGGAGATTTTCTTTACTTTGCCCCACCTTTATATTTTCTGTCAATTCCTTCTGCCAGCCTCATGAATATCTATGCTCCATATTCTAATTATAAGCTCTGCTCCAAGTGAAGCTCCTTGTGCATATTATTGATGCTGATATTACTAAGATCAATAACTGCTTTACCTAAAAGTTATTTACACATTTATATCTATGCTTTAATGAATTTTGTTCATTTACCCCATTATGCTGTTTTCTTGTGAACCATGAAGCTCAGAAATACGGAGGAAAGAAAAGATGATGGTCGAAATAAAAGTGCTTCCCCTGATAGATATTTTGATTCCTCTTAGCTTGCTGTTAGGTTTTTCAGCAAGTATTCCCCAAATCTCTAACATTCAATACTCTCGCAAGCCTACTTTAAACAGTCTTCACTTCTAACCAGTAAACAGAAAAAATTTCCAAGAGAAAAATAATTCTAAACATTCTCACTTTAAACACGCATTACTGTTTCTCAGGTGAAGTTCTTGGAATCATAATTTGCAGAAGACTTTATTTCTCTTAAAACCTTAAGGTATCATATTGATCATATCTCATTAAAAACACATTTTCTTTCAAAGGCTTAAAATGCTAGCAAGCTTGTAGGTTCACATTTGACTTTATCTTATTCCCTTTGAACTCTCCCAAGTAATCTGATTTCTTAAATTCACCTTGAGCAAACTATTTTTCTTTTTTTTTTTTGCTATCTGCCAGAAAGCAGCTGCCATAATCCAAGACCATGGTGGGCAATGTGATTTCTCTAAAGATGAATTCATTATTATTATCTGATCACCTCTGGAGTATGAATTCACCATGCTGTATGAATCTAGAAAATTATTCATTAAACCTATTGAGCCTGCAACATGATCAAATACAGATAGTACCTGTATGATACCAACGGAACTGTTGGAGTCAGGAAAATATAGTTCAGTTCACCACAGGATATTCCAATGACTATAAATTAATCAGCTTGCCTTTAGTACCTTCTCCAGCTCCCAAGAGAGACAATATAAAGTAGGAAAAAATTGATTTGGGCCTAAGTTTAGAAGTATCTCATTCTTTGTAGGTTCAAACTTTGTAATGGTAGTTTTAAAAGACATTTTTACAATTCTCATATTTTATAAATAATTTCAGACATTTCTAAATTTTTGTATTTAAATCTCTAGAAGTTCAGAATTGAGGATTATTTGACTTAGGTTAAAGTTTTTATTTCTCATATCCATTTAGGAGAGATAATTCAAAGCTCTTGCCACCGTTTTAGATTCCAAGCTTATGCTGCTGCTGACTCAGTGACCAGAGAGAGTTTCTCAAACTTTTCAGCCTCCATCATGCATAAAATAATTAGTAGTATAGATGAAATTATTCTTTAGGTCTCTTACAATTTTAACAACCCATAAATTTGTGATTCCATGAAAAACTTTTTGTAGACCAAATATCTTATGCGTTCATGTGTTTGCATAGGTATTGCTAACTGTTGGCAACATTATTTGGAAGATGATTTACCTGTTTTAGAATTAATTTATGGTAAGCAAGTTAAAAAATAACTTGTTACCTATACACAAGTTAGCAACATTTCCACAATCTGAAAATGCACACTCATGGGTATGCTCAGCGTTCTGAATAAGATGAGAACCCAGAAATATGTATAAAATTCTAAGCCACCACAAAGCCATCCTCTTTTTTTTTTAAAAAAAGTTATTTACCAAGTTTTGTGAGCAAGAGTGATGCTGTAATTATTTAACAGCCAGTACTACATAGACACTGGCCAATCCACATGATTTCAGTCAGAATAGATACTAGCCAACAGGTGTAAATCAGGTCAAGTCACCTGGCTTCACAAACTGTATTCAAAAGAGAGCCATTATACTAAGGCTAGAAATAAAGTTTTATCTCCTATGACATATTTTACTTCTTGTGAATGGCTTCTTAAAATAGTATGTTGAGAAGAACAGTGAAGTCGTATTTGGCTTCTCAGGATATATACTGCTCTGAAAAATTAGCTTCATTTTCCAGATGTATGGGAAAGTGGACTGGTGTTTGGAGTGGTCTATGACAGCACTTCTGGTGTTAAAAACTTGCTCAGAGGCTGCTTACTCTTAACACACAATTCTAGCTTACTTCGTTTCTGAGATTATAGCACAATGTCAACTGAGAGTAATATCATGCCTCAGGAGGTGTTTAGAAATCTGGAGTTGTTAAGTAGCTAAGGGCTAATCATTTTTAATATTCTGTAAATTTTTAGATAGTCCCACACACCTGAAAACATTGTTTCATCCTAAATGCCATAGTTCCCCCTGCTGGTCAACACTGCTATAGTTTAATAGAAGAAACAATTTAGAAAATAAGGAAGGGGGCTGCTATAAGTTTATGTAATGACTTTCTTGAAGAGGAGCACTAATAGGAAGAGAAGAAGCAGAAAAAAATACAATGAAAAAACATATACAATAAATCAAAACACACAATAATATAAGCTAATTGAATATAAGCAGAGTAGTCTACAAACATTGGCAGGTCCTTGAAATAGTACATTATTACAATACTGGAGAGTAATTGATTATCACATTGATTGTCTTGAGTTATCAAATGATTAATTTATGTGTGTGTAAGCTAAGAGTGTAGAATAGTTTACATTTTCCAATAAATCTCATGCAAAATGAGTAACAGACATTTTAAAAGGTTTCTATGTTTCAAAGAAACTGTTGAACATATGGTCATCTACAATTACTCTTCTTCATTTTGCAGAGGAGTTCATTACAAAATGAATTGATCTTCTCTTTTTCAGACCTCAAATCACTACAAACTTGCTTTCGCTCTATTTATCTGAATCTGCTTTCACCAAGTTACTAATAAACTCTCTATTGCTAAAGGCAATGGACAATTCCTATGGAATGTCTCCAACATTTAATACTTGTGAAAGGAAAATAAATCTTGGGATTTCAAAATCACTAAGCCAAAGGGAAAAATCAAGGTGGTAACTGCAAATCTCCATCCCATTTTATTCCTGAATAAGATACTTACAGAGATAAAATAGCTCTATACCTCCCTCATAATTTTCCCACAAGGAAATGCCTAGTAAGCCCCAAGATTTTTACCTAAAGTGGTTCTGTTGAATTTTACTTTGACAATTTAAATTGATAGCTTATCTTCACAGGTGCAACACAAAAGATAGAATGCTGTCTTCTGTCTGCTCACCTGAGACAAATGTATATGTGATTACTCCCTCTGGTATAAAAATGCAGATTCACTGAGCTAGACAAAGGCATAAGTGACTATTCTACACCTATCTCAAATTTAAATTGTGTATTCAGTGAAAGACTAGTCGAAGACTCAAAAGAAAGCAACCTTTCTTTTCTTATCTACTCACAACTTTTTAAACTGTCTTCCTCTTTTCCCATATCCACCCTTTACCCTGTATATATTAAAGCCCTCAAAATCATCTTTAGAGATAGGCACAGACCTGCTTCTCAGACATGCATCCTTAACCTTGGCAAAATAAACTTTCTAAGTTGACAGCTGTCTCAGACACTTTTGGCTAACATACTATTGGCCTCTTCTTTCTGTCTATCCTTTTCCTTGATTTCAACACCATTATTCTTTTGTTATTTTTTGGTTAAACTTTTGGTTCTCTCATTCTCTATTTCCACTGTGATCACTTTTTATATCTGCCTCAGAATTATCCATGAACCTTTCTTCTCCTTTTACTGTTGTGTGCTTTCTGGGCAATATTATCCATTGATGCTTCAACTAACACCTACATCTTATAATTCACATCTTCATATTCGGTCTTAACCACTCTTCTGGACACTATTAACAAAGCTTAAGTCTCCTCATATCTAGATCTTTACTTCAACTTCAGAGGCATAATCCAGAGGCCACCTTGACATGCCATATGTCTATGAATGTTGTGTAATACAACAAATAGTAACTTCTTAAAGAACTGATTCACCTAATACTTTGTAAGCCAACGTGGCTTGAAACCTCTTATAAATTTTAGTAAAAAGAACAAATGACATCAATGGAAAAACCTTTTCAAATATGTCAGGTTTTTAGAACTTTCTCACATTGCAGCTATGTATTAGTCAAAGTGACATTTAGAAGAAGATTTGTTTATTTCAGTCTTTCATAATTTCCTGTAAACTAATTGGCAGTTGGCATCATTCTCTATATAGCTGAAAGGGGCATCAATTTCAAAATTACAGGATAAATCATTTGGGAACGGTAGTCGTTTTCTGAGTCACATAGCTATTCACATAATTCTATAAATGTATTTCTAATAACTACCTGTTCAATGAAAATGTTATCTAACTCTGGTTTCCTTTTTTGGATTGATAATTACTCTATAACATCTTAATAATTAGGTAGTTAATATGCCATCATGTTATTTTCTTACATTTTATGAAATAGATTTCCTCATTATGTACAAATTTATAAGTGTGTAATCATAGGGAAGATGTGACTTTACTGATTAAATCTGGCATCTACCTTTTTTTAACTGCCTGACATTTTGTAAATTTATTTTTTATTTACTTACATACTGTGATGGTTAATAATGAGTGTCAACTTGATTGGATTGAAGGATGCAAAGTGCTGTTCCTCGGTATATCTGTAAGGGTGTTGCCAAAAGAGATTAACATTTGAGTCAGTGGACTGCGAGAGGCAGACCCACTCTCAATCTGGGTGGGCACCGTCTAATCAGCAGCCAGCGTGTGTAGAATAGAGCAAGCAAAAGAAAGTAGAATAAGGAGATCTGTTGAGTCTTCTGGCCTTCATCTATCTCCCGTGCTGGATGCTTCCTGCCCTTGAACATCAGACACCAAGTGCTTCAGCTTTTGGACTCAGATTTACACCGGTGATTTGCCAGGGTGAAGGCTGCACAGTCGGCTTCCCTACTTTTGAGGTTTTAGGACTCAGAGTGGCTTCCTGTTCCTTAGGGACGTCTCCTTGTGATTGTGTGAGTCAATTCTCCTATTACACTCCCCTTCGTGTATACATAAACCCTACCAGGTCTGTCCCTTTAGGAAACCCTGACTAATACACAAACTTATTATTTACTTATTTATTTTAGTGTCTTTTGGAAAGGACATCATCAGAAATTTCATCCTTATTGCTAAATTGCATGTTGCCAGAAACATCCTAAAATTGTTTTACAGATTTATCGTCTTTGTCTACTTTTGTTGTTCTCTGCCAAGCTAGTCATTAAATGCACAAATTGATAGGCTGAAACATATATTTATTGGTCAAAATGGAAGTACTAACAATTACAACCTGGTAGTTCTAAGAGGCTATTGTACTGATTTAACATCATAAAAACTATTTGTAAATCGTTTTTCAGTTGATCTTCTGCCTCATACCTAACTGGCTGTCTTTTCTCACTATTCTTAGCTATATATGCTTTCTCTTGCTGCTCTGCATGAAAAGTGTCCTAGGGCAGAGTTCTAGGACTTCTCTATCTACATTCATTTACTGGGTTATTTAATTCAACCCCATGATTTATAAAACACCCTGTCTTCATGATTCCTGAATGTATATTACCAGAACAGACCTCGATCCTGAAATTCACATTACAGTATTCAACTGGATATTCAAAAATTTCATTTGTACATATAAAAGTGACTTTAAATTTAACCTATCTGCAACTAAATATTTGATTTCCTCCTAAATTTGCTCTGCTAACAGGTTGTCAAACCTCAGTAAATGATATTATTACTCGTTCAGGTCCTCAGGCCAAATATTTGAGAAAATCCTTGATCCCTTTCTTTTTCTCATCTCTCAAATCCAGTCTATTCTCAAGGCCATTGGGTTTAGCTTTCAGAGTATATCACAAATCTGTTTGCTTTTCACCCCCCCACTGTTACCAACTTAGCCCAAACCACCATCATATTTTACAAAGAAAACTTCAAGAACCTCCCATCTGTTCTTCCATTGTTTACTCTTGACATTCTTGACTATCTATTTTCAACATAGTAATTATACCAATCACGTTAAAACATGAGGCTTCTGGTTTCTGTGACACAATAGATTCTCTCAGTGTAGGCCTTTGGAATGTCATTTTTAATATTTGAAGTATTATTTACCCCAGTCCTATCCTATTAGTTAAAAGCTGTTCTATCCATGGCTCTCAGCTTGGCATCTGTATTAGTCAGGATTGTCCAGAGGGATAGAACTAATAGAATATATGTATATGTGAAAGGTAGTTTATAGGGAGAATTGGCTCACACAATCACAAGGCAAAGTCCCATGTTAGGCTATCTGCAAGGTGGAAAAGAAAGCAGCCAGTAGTGGATCAGTCTGAGTTAAGATTAACAATTTGTTATATTAGTTCTAGACTTTTTTTGTTAAGTAAATAGAAAAAGAGTTAAATGGTGTGCCATGAATCAAAGAGAATAATATTTAAAATAACCAGTTTTCCCACTTCCTTTCTAAGCAAAATCCCATCTGAAAGTTAAACATATCCTTCATGTATAGACAATCAAACCTCTATTATGTTCCATGAATTAAAATTAAAAAGTATAATTGCCTTTATGTATAACTGATTGTGGACAAAGTATCGTCTTGAATATACATGCCATTGGATGGGTCCTGAGACACCTACGGAATTCTTGCCATTTTGAATATACAAGCCATTGTTATTTTTTTACCCTTATAAGAGTATGAAATGAGGGAAGGGTGCCAAGATGGCCAAGAGAAGCCAGCGCTGGAACTCAGCTCCCAGCAAATGAGATGCAGAGGGCTGGACGACTTCACGGTTCTAAACGAGGTGCTGGGTTCTTTTCTGTGGGACTAATAGGGCACTGGAGTTCAGCCCAGGGAAGGAGCTGCAGGGCAAGAGCTGCCCAGGGGGGCAAATAAAGATGGTGGGCTGCGTCACCACCTGAAATGTGCAGCTGGCTCAGAGGGTTGGGGTACTTAACCCCCTTGGTGCTCCATTTTAGATCCTGTGCATGCCTCATCCTTTCTGCAACCCACAGTCCACAGGGTCCCTGCCAGATGGTGGGGAACTGTGGGTACTCGATGCAAATGTGAGCAGTGGCTACCGCTGCGTGAGGCAAATTGTCGCAAGGACCTGGGAGTTTGGACTAACGCCAGTGGGACGGACCATCCCACAGAGGGAAGCAGAGTTGAAAGCAGGGAAACAGACCATAAGGCCTTGCAGGCTCCACCTCCACAGAACTCAAACTGAAATGCTCGCTAGAGAGCTTGGCAGCAAATACACCAGCTTGACCCCAACCAGGAAGATTGAGCTCTGGGAGAGACAGGCGGGGCCAATCTCACCTGCAAACAAACTCCAGGGAGGGACCACCCATCCAACAACCTTACTGAACCTGTGAGAGCCAAGCAAAGCCCTCTACAGGCCAAAAAATGTACAGCTCCAACCTCAAGAGAAAAAAATGTCCACTCAGAGACTCCTCCTGAAATCACCAACTTCAAAGATTAAAGGGAGATAAATCTACGAAGATGGGAAAAAAACAGTGCAAAAAGGATGAAACCATCAAAGAACAGAACATCTCTTCTCCTCCCAGGGATCACAACTCCTCACCGTCAAGGGAACAAAAAAAGACAGAAAATAAATCTGATGAATTGACAGAAGCAGGAGTCAGAAGGTGGATAATAACAAACTTCTCTGAGTTAAAAGACCATGTTCTAACCCAATGCAAAGAAACTAACAACCTTGAAAAAAGGTTAGATGAAATGCTAACTAGAATAACCATCTTAGAGAAGAACATAAACGACTTGATGGAGCTGAAAAACACATCACGGGAACTTCATGAGGCATACACAAGTTTCAACAGCCAAATCAATCAGAAGAAAGGATATCAAGATGGAAGATCAATGAAATAAAACAAGAAGGCAAGAATAGAGAAAAAAGAGTGAAAAGAAATGAACAAAGCCTCCAAGAACTATGGGATTATGTGAAAAAACCTAATCTACATTTTATCGGCATACCTGAATGTGATGGGAAGAATGAATCCAACTTGGAAAACACTCTTCAAGATATTATCCAAGAGAACTTTCCCAACTTAACAAAGCAGGCCAAATTCAAATCCAGGAAATACAGAGAACACCACAAAGATATTCCTCAAGAAAATCAACCCCAAGGTGAATAGTTGTCAGATTCACCAAAGTTAAAATGAAGGAAAAATCCTAAGGGCAGCCAGAGAGAAAGGTCAAGTCACCCACAAAGGAAAGACCATCAGATTCACAGTGGATCTCTTGGCAGAAACTGTGCAAGCTAGAAGGGAGTGTGGGCCAATATTCAACATCCTTAAAGAAAAGAACTTGCAACCCAGAATTTCATATCTGGTCAAACTAAGCTTCATAAGTAAAGGAGAAATAAAATCCTTTACGGACAAGCAATTGCTGAGAGACTTCATTGCTACAAGACCTACCTTACAGGAGCTATTGAAGGAAGTACTAAACAGGGAAAGGAATAACCAGTACCAGCTACTGCAAAAATGTACCAAATGGTAAAGAATAATGACGCAATGAAGGAACCACATCAATTAATGGGCAAAACGACCAGCCAGTAACAAAATGGCAGGATCAAATTCAAACATAACAATATTAACATTGAATGTAAATGGCCTAAATGCTCCAATCAAAAGATACAGACTGGCAAACTGGATAAAAGGTCAAGACCCATCAGTGTGCTGTATTCAGAAGACCCATCTCACATGCAAAGACTCACAAAGACTCAAAATAAAGGGATGGAAGAAGATTTACCAAGCAAATGGAGAGCTAAAAAAAAGCAGGGGTAGCAATCCTAGTCTCTGATAAAACAGACTTTAAGCCAAAAAAGATCGAGAGACAAAGAAGAGCATTATATAATGGTAAAAGAATCAACGTAACAAGAAGAGCTAACTGTCCTAAATATTTATGCACCCAATGTAGAAGCACCCAGATACATAAAGCAAGTTCTTAAAGACCTACAAAGAGACTTAGACTCCCGCACAATAATAGTGGGAGACTTTAACACTCCACTGACAAGATTGGACAGATCAGCAAGACAGAAAGTCAACAAGTATATCCAGGACTTGAACACAGATTTGGACCAAGCGGACCTAATAGATATTTACAGGACACTCCACCCCAAACCCACAGAATACACATTCTTCTCAGCACCACATTGAACTTACTCCAAAATTGATCACATAATTGGAAGTAAATCACTTCTCAGCAAATGCAAAATAATGGAAGTCATAACAAACAGTCTCTCAGACCACAGCACAATCAAATTAGAACTCAGGATTAAGAAAAGCACTCAAAACCACACAATCACATGGAAACTGAATGACTTGCTCCTGAATGACCAATGGATAAACAATGAAATGAAGGCAGAAATAAAAATGTTCTTTGAAACCAATGAAAATGAAGATACAACGTACCAGATCCTGTGGGACACATTTCAATCAGTGTCTAGAGGGAAATTTATAGCAATAAATGCCTACATGAGAAACAAGGAAAGATCTAAAATCAACACCCTATCATCAAAACTGAAAGAGCTAGAGGAGCAAGATCAAAAAAACTCAAAACCTAGAAGAAGACAAGAAATAATTAAGATCATAACAGAACTGAAGGAGATAGAGACAAAAAAAACTCTTCAAGACATCAATAAATCCAGGAACTGTTTTTTGAAAAGATCAACAAAATAGACAGACCACTAGCTAAAATAATAAAAAAGAAAAGAGAGAAGAATCGAATAGATGCAATAAAAATGATAAATGGGAGATCACCACCGATACCTCAGAAATACAAACTACCATCAGAGATTACTACAAACAACTCTATGCACATAAATCAATAAATCTGGAAGAACTGGATAAATTCCTGGACACTTGCACACTCCCAAGACTAAGCCAAGAAGAAGTTGAAACCCTGAGTAGACCAATAACAAGGTCTGAAGTTGAGGCAGCAATTAATAGGCTACTGACGAAAAAGAGTCCAAGTCCAGACGGGTTCACAGCTGAATTCTACCAGACATACAAAGAGGAGCTGGTACCATTCCTGTTGAAACTATTCCAAACAATACAAAAAGAGGGAATCCTACCTAACTCTTTCTATGAGACCAACAATATCCTGATACTAAAATCTGGCAGAGACACCATTAAAAAAGAAAACTACAGGCCAATATCCATGATGAACATTGATGCAAAAATCTTCAATAAAATACAGGCAAACCGAATCCAACAGAACATCAAAAAGCTTATCCATCACCATCAAGTAGGCTTCATCCCGGGGATACAAGGCTGGTTCAACGTACACAAATCTATAAACATAATTCACTACATAAACAGAACCAAAGACAAAAACCACATGATTATCTCAATAGATGCAGAGAAGGCCTTCGACAAAATTCAACAGCCCTTTATGCTAAAAACTCTCCATAAACTAGGTATCGATGGAACGTATCTCAAAACAATAAAAGCTATTTATGACAAACCCACAGCCAATATCATACTGAATGGGCAAAAATTAGAAGCATTCCATTTAAAAACTGGCACTAGACAAGGATGCCCTCTCTCACCACTCCTATTCAATATAGTATTGGAAGTTCTAGCCAGAGCAATTAGGCAAGAAAAAGAAAGAAAGTGCATTCAGTTAGGAAAAGAAGAAGTCAAATTGTCCCTATTTGCAGACAAAATGATCGTATATTTAGAAGGCCCCATCATCTCAGCCCAAAACCTCCGTAAGCTGATAAGCAACTTTGGCAGAGTCTCAGCATACAAAATCAATGTGCAGAAATCACAAGCATTCCTATACACCAATAACAGACAAACAGAGAGCCAAATCATGAGCGAACTCCCATTTACAATTGCTACAAAGAGAATAAAATACCTAGGAATACAACTAACAAGGAGGTAAAAGATCTCTTCAAGGATAACTATGAATCACTGATCAAGGAAATAAGAGAGAACACAAACAGATGGAAAAACATTCCATGTTCATGGTTAGGAAGAATCAATATTGTGAAAATGGCCATAGTGCCCAACGTAATTTATAGATTCAATGCTATCCCCATCAAGCTACCATTTACCTTCTTCACAGAACTGGAAAAAACCACCTTAAACTTCATATGGAACCAAAACAGAGCCCGCATAGCCAAGACAATCCTAAGCAAAAAGAACAAAGCTGGAGGAATCATGCTACCTGACTTCAAACTATACTATAAGGCTACAATAATCAAAAAAGCATGGTACTGGTACCAAAACAGAGAGATAGACCAATGGAACAGAACAGAGGCCTTGGAAGTAATTCCATGCATCTACAACCATCTGATCTTTGACAAACCAGACAAAAACATGCAATGGGAAAAGGATTCCCTGTTTAATAAATGATGTTGGGAAAACTGGCTAGCCATATGCAGGAAGCTGAAACTGGACCTTTTCCTTACACCTTATACAAAAATTAACTCCAGATAGATTAAAGATTTAAACATAAGGACTAACACCATAAAAACCCTAGAAGAAAACCTAGGCAAAACCATTCAGGACATAGGCACGGGCAAGGACTTCATGACTAAAATATTAAAAGCAATGCCACCAAAAGCCAAAATAGACAAATGGGACCTAATTAAACTTAAGAGCTTCTTCACAGCAAAAGAAAAATCATTAGAGTAAACTGGCAACCAACAGAATTGGAAAAAATTTTCTCAATCTACCCATCAGACAAAGGGCTGATATCCAGAATCTACAAAGAACTAAAGCAGATTTACAGGTAAAAAACAAACAAACCCATTCAAAAGTAGGCGAAGGATATGAACAGACACTTTTCAAAAGAAGATAAATATGTGGACAACACACATGTTAAAAATGCTCATCATTGGTCATTAGAGAACTGCAAATCAAAACCACATTGAGATACCATCACATGTCAGTTAGAATGGTGATCATTAAAAAATCTGGAGACAACAGATGCTGGAGAGGATATGGAGAAATAGGAACACTTTTACACGGTTGTTAGGAGTGTAAATTAGTTTAACCATTGTGGAAGACAGTGTGGTGATTACTCAAGCATCTAGAAATAGAAATTCCATTTGACCCAGCAATCCCATTACTGGGTATATACCCAAAGGATTATAAATGGTTCTGTTATGAAGACACATGCACATGTATGCTCATTGAGGCACTGTTTACAATAGCAAAGACCTGGAACCAACCCAAATGCTCATCGATGATAGAATGGAGAAAAAAAGTGTGGCACATATACATCATGGAATACTATGCAGCCATAAAAAATGATGAGTTTGTATCCTTTGTAGAAACATGGATGAATCTATAAACCATCTTCTCAGCAAACTGCCACAAGAACAGAAAACCAAACACTGCATGTTTTCACTCATAGGCGGGTGATTAACAATGAGAACACTTGGGCACAGGGAAGGGAACAACACTCACAGGGCTAGGTGGGGGGCTGGAGGGGGGGCAGTGGGGGAGCATGGAGGAGGGGGAGGAGTAACACCTGGGGAAATGCCTGATGTAGGCAAGGGTGGTGGTGGGGAATGGAGACAGCAAACCACCATGGCATGTATGTACCTATGTAACAATCCTGCAGGATGCTGGATGTGCACATGTACCCCAGAGCCCAAATACAAAAAAAAAGAGCATGAAATTAGTAAAAATATTTAATCTAGTATGAAAATATAGGGTAGAATGCTGTTATAACTGTTAATTTTGAACCTCAGATTAAGTTAGTTATATTATTCATTGCATAGCGTACTACCATTAATACATGAATTACTCTTCTATTTACTGTTAACATTTTTTCTTTCACATCATGTTCTTTCAATGTACCCTCCATAGTATTATTTACCTAATGAAAAAGACTCAAAAAAAAAAAAAAAAAACCCAGTGTTTTAGGAAATAAGCAATTTTTTTTTACTTAAATGATCTCATGCTTTGATTTTTATTTTTGCCAATTTTCAGTGAGTTCCTTGAAATATTCTATAGATCATTAATGCTTTGCCAGTGATTCATATTGCAAATATCTTCTCCCACTTAGCCATCTCTCTCTTAATTTAGATTATGGCATCCTTTGTAGAATAGGTATCTTGAGTTTAACATAGTCAAATCTAATAATGTTTATCTTTATGTTTGGTGCTTTTAAGGCTTTGCTAATAATAACTTTACCCACCTCTTCTTCTGGAACAGACACTTCAGATTTTTATTGCATGTTTCTTTACATGCCAAAGAAACTGACTTTGGCTTTTTCTTTTGTCACAGCAGGATCTCAAAACTTTTGACAGGTCTTCTGTGCCTTATCGATCCACAGACACCATAGAGACTTCTTTAACATCGTTCCAACTCCACACTCTTTCAAAGGTCTACTCAACAACTTATCAAACTAGTGTCCTCCCCCATAAATGTCCTACAGTTCACACAAAAGACACTAGCCTCTTGAGGGAGACCTTTACAATTTTCATTGACACCAGTCCTTTCAAGTTACTGCATGCTGCTAAAATAAAGCCATCTTTCTCAACGTGGTACTGTGTAACCTAACAGAACCTTGCCCCTGCTTGTGGTCCCCTTCCCTTTACAGGGCTCACTCAATATAAGCTTTCCCCGTAACTCACAGACTTACCCATTAAGATAGGAAGGGTATTCCTATGTGCACATAGCTCACCAAGGATGTGATCTCTGAATCTCAAATTGTCTTCATTCCCTTAAGCTGACTGATTGAACAAAGGAAACAGACATCACATTTTAGTCTCTTTCAACTTGAAAATATATGACTTAACACAATTGCCATAAATTTATTTCATTCACATTTTGTCAAATTAAGAATAGTAGTTCCTACACTTTTACATAACTAGTTACTTATCAGGGCTCCAATATGGTACACAAGTACAAACAAAATGGGAACTTAAGCTTGGAGAGGGCCAAACGTTCCCTTGGATTGACACTTTAAGGAAAGAAGTTACGCAGGATTACCTATAAAGGGACTTCAGCAGTTTCACTTGAACATTTTATTTTCATTTTTATTTCATAGTATTTTCAATTTAAAAACTGATTATAATCTAAGACTAGTTTCCTCATAAAAGAGGTTTGTTTGGCTCAAAAAGCACAATCTACTAGAAGGAGGTTCTTTCTGATCAAGTAGTCACCAAACTCTTCTCATGCTGCTAAACAACAAATTGTTTATTGAATGCAGTCCTAAGCAAGCTTATAAATCTCTGCCCCCATTCTGGAATATGTTGCCGTTTGTAGAGGACCCATAGAATAAAATCCCTATAAATTATGGACCCATTTCACCAATAGTGGAAACCATTCTAACTTGAACATACATACTTCCACATACACATGTGCGCGCACACACACACACACACACACACACCCCATATTTAAAGAACATTTTCTTTTTAATTTTAATTTTTTTAAGACGGAGTCTAGTTCTGTCAGACAGGCTGGAGTGCAGTTGCATGATCTCGGCTCACTGCAACCTCTGCCTCCTGGGTTCAAGCGATTCTCCTGCCTCTCAGCCTCCCTAGTAGCTGGGATTACAGGCACCCGCCACCACACCCAGCTAATTTTTGTATTTTTAGTGGAGATGGGGTTTCACTGTGTTAGCCAGGCTGGTCTCAAACTCCTGACCTTGTTATCCACCCACCTCAGCCTCCCAAAGTGCTGGGATTACAAGCGTGATCCACTGCACCCTGCCTTAACATTTTTATTGTGTTGAACATATTTTTTCTATCTTCAGAAATCTAAAAACCTGGCATACCTTTAAACCTGTTAATACTTTTTCCATCTCAGGAACTTGAGAGAATCCCAAAGATTTTTTATCTTATTACAGAAATTTAAGTTTCATAGAATGATTCTAAACACTTTATATTAGCCAACCATTTAAAGAAGACTCTTCAACTGAAGATATACAAAATTCCTTAAAAATAATTGTTTTGATTAACCAAATCAGCCTTTCTAGCAATGTGTTTTATTCAAATTATATTTAAATGCTTATGCTTCATAGGCAAATTCTTTAGACACAGCAAATTCACCATAACTTTGCCTATCTTTATACATATATCTGCCATATAACAGGGCCTCCAGCAAGGAAAAGTAATAAACAAATCCAAGAAGGAACTCTTTGCAGTCAAAAGCTCTTTAATACCTATGCTGCATATTCATGGGCAAAATGAACAAATTTGATATTTGATGATATATTTGTTAGTATCTGGTACCATATAAGGAACTTGCTCATATATTACTGACAAAGCAATTTCAATATTAGTTTTCCTGTCCTTCTACATATATATGCCCCATAATATTCCTGTAGATGACAATTATACACTTCTTGCTCAGGCACTTTTAGGGTTAGGTTGCATATTTGGTATAAAGGTTAGGATGTATGACCACTGATGACCTCTTTGCTCTTATCAAAGACACAAGACTGTTTACTGAGCTTTCTGAACTTTTCTGAATCAACAACAACATAGATAAGTCCTCTATATCACCCAGTTTTTAAAATAATTTCAAAGGCTTTAAAGGCTTTCATGTAACTTCTTCTTTTTTTTTTTTTTTTTTTTTTGAGACGGAGTTTCGCTCTTGTTACCCAGGCTGGAGTGCAATGGCGCGATCTCGGTTCACCGCAACCTCCGCTTCCTGGGTTCAGGCAATTCTCCTGCCTCAGCCTCCTGAGTAGCTGGGATTACAGGCACGCGCCACCATGCCCAGCTAATTTTTTGCATTTTTAGTAGAGACGGGGTTTCACCATGTTGGCCAGGCTGGTCTTGAACTCCTGACCTCGTGATCCACCCACCTCGGCCTCCCAAAGTGCTGGGATTACAGGTGTAAGCCACTGCACCTGGCCTCATGTAATTTCTAAAACAAGTATTTATGTTCATATCATAAACAAAAGCCCTTGAAAATGTTCATTACATTTTTAATTACACTTATTATTTGACATTGCAATATTAGGTTCCCTTTCCCCATTTTGTGCTATGCTGTCCTTTATAGAGATCCCATCCAACAAATGAGATTCTACTTTGAATGTACTACAAAAAGATAATTTTTGCTTTTTGCTACATACCTACTTTTAGCTCATAATGCAATTTCTGTTTCTCATGACTGCATTAATTAAATTAAATTGAAATTTTCAATACATAAAATTTCCAATGCTTCCTTCATATTTTTAAATGACTTGTACCCCTGTTTTCCTCTCTTAACACTTATAAACAGACTATTCTATTAAATATACCTGAACCAAATATGAAGACTTAAGGATGTCCAGGAGAATTTATACACGAGCCCTCAGAACTTTACAATAAACAACTCCTTAAGAGGGTTTTCTTTTTTGCTCTTACAATTCATAAACCCTGTCCACAATAGAAGAGCTTTGATTTATATAATTTCATTTCTCCTGTCATCAGGTCAGGATATGTTCAGTTATGAGTAATAGCAAACTCAAAGAATATGGCTAAACAGAGAAGAATTTATTTTTATGACATGAAAAGAAGCCCAGTGGCAGGAAGTTCAGGGTTGTTAATGAGATTCACCAATGCCAACAGGGAGCCAAGATCTTTCCAACTTTTAATTCTGCTTATCTTAGAGTATAGAAGCTTTCATGCTCAAGAGTATCCAGGAGTCATATAAGACCTGCTGGGTTTAAAATCAGTTAGACAGGCAAAAGGGCAAAAGGTGAAATGATGAAGAGATTCGTCTTAGAGATATGTTGCCTTTTTATTAAAAATGGATTTCCTCCCCAGAAATTCCTGCCTATATCTCATTGGCTAGAATCATGTCACACAGTCACTGCAGCTTCAAGAGAGGCTGGGAAGTCAGGTATTTCTATCTGGACTCATTAACACCCTAAATAAACTTTAAGTTCTCTTAAAAAATGGAGTAGTGGTTCTAGTGCAATGGCTGTAATCCCAGTACTTTGGGAGGCTGAGGCAGGAGGATCATGTGAGTCCAGGAGTTTAAGGCCAGCTTAGCCAACATAGCAAGACCCTATCTCTACCAAAAAAAAAAAAAAAAAATTAAAAGTTAGCCAGGTGTGTTGGCGTGCGTCTGTAGTTCAAGCTACTTGGGAGGCTGAGGTGAGAGGATCACTTGGTCCTGGGAAGCCTATGCTACAAAAAGCCGTGATTGTGCCACTGCACTCCAGCCTGAGCAACGTAATGAGACCCTGTCTCAAAAAAAGTAGTTGACTTTGGGTAGGCCATCAATAATTTGAGTATTTTGAAATTACAATGAAGTGATATCACAATGGTAAAGAATTATATATTGAAAATTTATGGCATTTCTTCCCCTTATGTAAATATCAGCCAGGAACATACCGAAGCCTCTAGCATGACACAGATACATAAATAGTTGGGGATTACAGATGTAGTTTAAAGGTACTTCAGATTCCTGTCCTTTGTCTTTTGACATGTGGAAGATAGTTGACACTGATAGATACATTGCCCTCATCAGGAATTGATCTTCAGTAGCCTTTATTTTCCATCCTTATCGCAGACATTATATGAAATCAAGAACTTTCATAAAGGTTTTATATCACAGATTGTCAAGCTTCAAAACTTTTCCATGTCTACTTGCATTTCTTTGTATATATTGGATATAATTATTGAGTATATATTGATTATTTCTATGTCAGCATAAGGCACACCAGAAACTTAATTTACAATTCTGTACTTTAATGAGTCAATATTTACAAGATTCTATTTCTTTCAACTTACACTGGCCACAATAATGATTCCTCTATAATGTGGGAGCAAAACAAATGACTACATAATATCACCTGAACTTTTACAAACTGGTAATTTTACAGAGCCTCTATTATATTTTAAATTTCATGACATTTGAAACCTATGTGCTTTGTCTAATTTTAATGCTGAAATTGTGAGATCATTGATAAAATATTTCTAATAGAAAACAGATTATAAGCCAGTTCCTCTAGACTTGACTAATGCAGTTACATGAGAAAGTGTCCCTACATCATGCTGATTATATAATTTTTATAAAACATCTTTATAATTAAAAAATAAAACATCTACATAAGATTATTTTTATTCAAGCCAAAATAAAATACCTTGAAATGGATATATTTTCTATCATTTGAAATTTCATTGTATAGCTAAAAGACATGCTACTCAAAATGGATGTAGTTTCACACATTGTTATAGGTCCCTGTCCTATCTTAGATTTTCTTGTACTTTGCCAAAAGAAAATCCAATAAATTTAATTCCTACAATTTGCAAACACATAATATTATTAAATTTAACTGCTAAGATTTTCCTTATGGTTGGAATTTAGACAGAATAGAAAAGATTTTTTATTTTGGGTTCATATATGAAAAATCAGACAAATTAAAACTTACTGTATGGGGCTAATGAAGAGTGGTGGATTCAACAATGTCCTGATAAACTGAATCCTAGAGAGAAACAAACCCTTGATTTCTAAACTGAGATTCATAGTAGCTTCTATATCTGGGACAGGCAGTTAGGCTGGATATGGTCAGACTTGCCATTAATAGACAGATTATGCCAGGAAAAAAAATCAAACAGGTTTAAACAACAGTGACCAAATCATGAAGAAGATGAAAAATATTTTATTCTGTGTCAAATAGGTTTAATTGAGATACTTTCAGGAGGGGAGAAATTATACATTGGAACTTATAGATTCATTTATTGTTTTGGAGAGTCTATAAATATTTGAGCCAATTAGTTTCAATTTATTTAAAAAGTAGTGGAGTCCAAGATGGAGTAGGAAAATAGTAAAACTTTTATTTCATAAAGAGAATAAGTTTTACAAAGATGCATATAAAAATAATTTTATGGCATAATTTTTCAATGTATTGAAGTTTAACTGGCATACAATGAAAAACATATATCTTAAGTATGCAGCCAGATAAAATTTTAATATATATGTGTATATGTGACATATATTTACATATATACACCCACACACATAGTTATAGACAGAATTCTATCCCCCCCAAATTCATCTGTTGAAACTCTAATCCACAATATGAATGTATTTGGAGATGTAGCATTTAGAGAATTAAAGTTAAATGGGGCCTTAATTCAATATGGCCGGCATCCTTGTAAGTAGAAGAAGAGATATGAAGGATGCTATCTTAGAATTGGCAAATATTCCAGATACTATTTCTGAGTAACAAATAACTCAAAATCTTAGTGGCTTAAAACAATATTATTGTGATCAAACATTTTCAATTTGTGCAACACTTGACTGAGATTAGCTAATCTTTGCTCTACTTAGCATGAGGTGGAATGATTTAAAGTATGGATTTGGGGGCTGAAATTATCTAAAGTCTTGGTTATTCATATGTTTAGTAGATGATGTGGGCTGCTGGTTGAGACCTATGTATACCCTACATGACTTGGGCTTCCTCACGACATAGTGAGTGGGTAACAAGGACTAGCATTCCAAAATAAAGAGGAAGATAGACAGGAGCCATAGTGCATTTTATAATCATGTTGGAGGTCAAACAGTATGACTTCCATCACATTATATTTTTTGAGGCAAAAGCAAAGGCTGCCTAGGTTAAAGGGAAGGGAAACTAGACTATACCCCTTAATGAAGAGAAGCAATATTCTAGAAGACCATAAGATAATGAATCTCTGATTTAAACGTTGTGTCAATTTTTCAAAAACACAATATGCCATAGCAGTTTTCTGCATTTGAAGTAAAATCTCCAAGCATGTGCATATTAATTTTGAGTAACTCTGATGAGTGGGACTAAAAATTGAAGTGGAAAAAAAGAAAACTTATGTTTTTGAGATCATACATTTTTATACTTTTGAATTTTAAACATAATCTTCAAGCATACTTTTAAAAAATTATGCAAATTATAATAATGGCATCTCTAAGTACAAATATTACTGGAAGTCAGTGCATACACAAATTGTGAAAGAAACTACTAGTTTTATAAATGGATATAATCAATTATACTGTTCTGATTTTACAAATGAGACAATAGCTACCCATTAATGGTGGACATCTGATGGAATTGTCAGATATTATCTACATTTCCAGACCATTGCCGAAATCCTTGCTCATTTGCTTACTACAAACAACTGCTGTACACATAGATATATACTTATATTGTTGTTTTCAGGCCACAATGTCATGCACTATGTATACAATATTTGCAGAACAGCAGTAGGAGCTGTATTGGCTCCATAAGTTAAGTTTGATTCATTAAAGGAGAGCATACCATTCCAATAAAAGCCTTAGTATAATAACCAATTTATCCAATTGTGTCATGTTACAAATAAAAACAGATTTGTATTGCACTTATGGAAGTAATTGTATTGCCATATGTTAAGAATACTCACAAATAGTTTCCAAATTCTGGATAATTCAGGAAGAGAGAAACAAATATGCTCCAAGTTTTGTTTATAGGAGTATACTAAATTGTTAAAAGCTGTCAATAGCTCAAAAGAAAAGTTTTAAGACACTGAATAAACAAAGGATCAGCAAACATTTTTAAGCAAAAAGTTAAAAAGATTGGTTCAGTCCATACAGTTAATTCCTGTTCTGCTTGATACTCATGAACACTTTAGCTCTCCATGAGTTCTGAAAGTTTTTCCTCTTTTCTGATGTCACAGTCTCCAAAGTTATCAGAAATCTGCATTTAAGAGCACCTGTTGGAGTTCTATAGCTGATTATTATAAAACCACCTGCTATAAAGAACCAAAACAAGACAGCAATGGTCTATGGATGAAAAAAGTTTTAAGGCAGGCATAATCAAAAAATGCAATTGGCAAGTAAATCTGTTACCTGTGTGGCACACAATAATTTTAACATAAGAATTATGATTACCACTGATAATATACATGAAGTTATATTCGAATTACAGGTGTTTCTCATAATTTTGGAACATACCAATAGCATATCTATACAAATACAGCCCAAAGAAAACCAAACACCATTTCATATTTGACAATGCTTCCTGTATAATTTTTATTATACAGGAAGTGAAATTATGCAATTTTTGGACTTTAGTGGAACCTAATATCTTAAATAATTAGCTTAAAAAGACAAAATTTATTATTTGATTTTTGGAAAGTTTATCAAATATAGAAGGTTTAAAACCCTTGATATTACTAAATAAGTTTACAGGTCATTGTAAAGTCATTTATTTAACCAAAGTGACCATTCAAGGATTTAAAAAAAAAGTGAAAATCTTGATTCTTTGAGAAAGGGGATTTAATTTTCTAAACAAGAAGCCCTAATAAAACAGCATGAAGCCAATTATATTTGTTTTTCAAAATTTTGTAAACAGTCTATAATATTTAATCTTGATTATAAAATATAACTTCTGTAAGCCTTTTATAATCTTTATTAAGAGTTGGTTAATGCTTCAAGAAAATCTTGTTTATCTGGCACATGGGTCCATATACTGGTTTTGTATCAGTATGCCTTTGACATTAATGATTAATTTACAGAGAAACAAACTTATTTTAAAAGCTTAGCCCTTACAATCTTATACACCTGCCTCTTCTGCAATAGTCCCTGGGCCTTGAGGAATTTAATAAATTTAATTTCTTGCCCTGTAACACAGGAATACAGTTTATTTTGATTGGCATCTTCTATGGGGCATGAAGATGAGGCTTTAATTGCTGTCTGTGTTTGAGATTTAGCAGGATTTGGTGTCTATTTCAGACCCAAGAGTTAAAGCTCTGTAACTCAATGTTACAAGGACCTAAAAGCACATAAAGGATGATATATGGATGCAATAATATTAATTTTAAAAAATTACCTCATTGTATTTTCCTAAGCAAACCAAAACTTAATAATATGAAAACTTCATTATATAATAGTTTTGGAGTTTTAAAAAATATATATATTCTCTTTTTGTGACTTATACTGACTGTTCATGACATGCTTGGACTTTGTTTTCCCTAAACATCCCTCCTTTTTAAACAATTTTAGGACTAAATTAACCATACAAGACTCTTTCTTACATAAAATTATTTCTCTTTAAGCTTTTTATCTAAAAAAATATCCTCTTACTTTTATCATTTTCTTTACTTTTTTTTTTTTATTCTTGGTTCCTTTTACCTTGTTTTATACATACCTTTAAATAAACTTTGAATTAGACAAAACTCGTCCACCATTGTTTTTAAAAAGGACACATTTTTGTTTTGTTTTAGCAAGAATGTTTTCCTGCAATATATATTTATTAGAAAATACCCAAATAATGACATATCTATTATTTACTTTAACTGTATATTCTAAATTATGAGCAGTTTGTCTACAAGTATGTATTCCATTACATTTACCTAATTATTTTAATTGTTTGCCTAGATTATTTATGAAAACTGTGATAGTCATGATTTAAAGTTATGAAACCATCATTACAAAATTATACCTGAGACAGTGAAAAAAGATTTGACCTAACTGACTCCATCTTGCTCTTAACTTCCAGGCTGTCCTTATTCATTCCTGGACCTAGGCTGAATTAACTTTGGGAGGAGCTTAGTTTATAGTTTAGCTTTGAAACAAAGACAGTAAGTCTGCCTAAATCCACAGGATTAGAAGTTATACTAATCTTACCAAATTCAAGATGCAACTATTTTCATTAAACTTATATCAATGTCTTATTTATTAAAAATTACACAATCAAAGATTATTATGTTTGAGGCTGGGTTTATAGTTTTGTAACCCCTATGCTGAATTTTGACACTTTAGAGAATTTCACAGGGATAAGTATGAAACTTGCTTGATTAATAAATGCAAACAAAAATGTACACTGGCAATTCTTAAGACATTTCTAATATTACTTTATCAATAATTTTAAAGCTAGTTTATTTATTAAAGATTTTACTTGTTACATAAACTGAAAAAGCATTTGACTAGTATTTTTTAATCTGTTTTAAGCACAATTTGTATTTCATTAAGCCAATTAATTAGACCTCTTTTTTATATTTTTAGTACTGAAACATTTTGTACACAATACATAAATACATAAAAAGACATATTAGGCTTGCTGATGGAAGTACATTTTATAAATTTATAAATATCCCTCCCCTTTTTTTTCTTTCCTATCTTAGACTTTCAGATTCTTGATAACCTATTTCACAGCCCAAGGAAGTTGTCAACTAAATATCCTTAAATTTGTACATTAAAGGAAACAACTCAGGTGAAAATCAAACAGCAAAATTTACATCATAAGCTCCGAAAGAAAAACTCTGGTGGTGCTAGAGGGAGATAATTTTATCTTGCTTTGAGCCAAATTAAAATAAAATTAAACTACATTTTTTAAAAACCCAAGAGTAGCATACCAGTGGGTCTCAGGTCTTTATTCAGCTTGCCACTTTGTGTCTTTTAATTGAGTATTCAGCCTATTTCAATTCAAAATTAGTATTATGTGTGGATTTGATCTGTTATGTTTGCTGGTTATTTTGCAGACTTGTTTATGTGGATGCTTTGTAGTGTCACCAGTCTGTTTACTTCAGTGTGTTTTTGTAGTGGCTGGTAACACTCTTTACTTTCCATATTTAATGCTTCTTTCAGGGGCTATTTTAAGGGAAGTCTGGTGGTAACAAACTTCCTCAGCATTTTCTTGTCTGAAAATAATCTTATTTCTCCTTCACTTATGAAGCTGAGTTTAGCCAGATATAAAATTCTTGTTTGAAATTTATTTTCTTTAAGAATATTGAATATTGGTCTCTAATTTCTTCTGTTTTGTAGGACTGCAGTTGAGAGATTTGCTGTTAGTCTGATGGGTGTCCCTTTGTAGGTGAGCTGTCCTTTCTCTGTAGCAGTCTTTACCATTTTTTATTTCATTTAGACCTTGGAGAATCTGATGATTATATATTCTGGGGATGATCTTTCCATGGAGTATCATACTGGGATTCTCTGTATTTCCTGAATTTTATTGCTGGCCTCACTAGCTAGGTTGGGGAAGTTCTCATGGATAACGATATGGTTTGGCTCTGTATCCCCACCCAGATCTCATCTCAAATTGTAATCCTCATGTGTCACAGGAGGAGCCTGGCAGGACATAATTGGATCATGGGGGATGAATTTCTCTCTTGGTATTCTTGTGATGGTGATTGAGATCTCATGAGAACTCATGACTTTGAAGTGTGGCACTTCTGTCCTTTCTCTCTCTTTCTCTTGCTGCCATGTGAAGAAGGCCCTTGCTTTCCCTTCACCCTCCACCATGATTCTAAGTTTCCTGAGACCTCTGCAGCCATCTAGAACTAATTTACATTTCTTCCAGCAGTGTATAAGAGTTTCCTTTTCTCTGCAACCTTGCCAGCATCTGTTATTCTTTAACAGCCATTTTAACTGGTGTGAGAAGGTATCATCTCGTTGTGGTGTTGATTTGCATTTCTTTAATGATAAGTGATGATGATCTTTTTTTTTATGTGCTTCTTGACCACATGTATATCTTCTTCTGTGAAGGGTGTGTTCATGTCATTTGCCATTTTTTAATGGGGTTGTTGGAATTTCGCTTGTTAATTTCCTTTCTAGATCCTAGATATTTGAACTTTGACAGTTGCAAATAGTTTCTCCCATTCTGTAGGTTGTCCATTTACTCTTTTGACAATTTTTTTTGCTATGTAGAAGTTCCTTGGTTTAATTAGGTCCCTTTGTCAGTTTTGATTTTGATGCAAGTCATTTTCATCATGAAAATATTTGCCAAGGCCTATGTCCGAAATGGTATTTCCTAGGTTATGTTTCAGAGTTTTCATATTGTTCAGTTTTTACATGTAAGTATTTAATCCATCTTGAGTTTATTTTTCTATATAGCTTAAGGGAGGGGACTAGTTTCAATCTTCTGCATACAGCTGACCAGTTATCTCAGCACCATTTATTGAATAGGAAGTCCTTTGCCCATTAATAGTTTCTGTCAACTTTGTCGAAAATCTAATGGTTACAGTAGTGTGGAATTATTTCTGCACTCTCTGCCCTGTTCCACTGGTCTATGTGTCTGTTTTTCTACCATTATCATAATGTTTTCGTTACTGAAGACTTGTAGTATAAAGTGGTGGTGTGATATCTCATTTTTTTTTTTCTCAGTGAACCCTTGTTGGGTCTGATATGAATTTCAAACAGTTTATCCTAATTCTGTGATGAGTGTCATTGGTAACTTGATAAAAATAGCATTGAATCTATAAATTGCTTGGACAATACAGCCATTTTAACAACATTGATTCTTCATATCCTTGAACACATAATGTTTTTCCATTAGTTTGTTTCATCTCTGATTACTTTGTGTTTTGTAATTTTCATTGTAGAACTCTGTAATCTTGCTTACCTGTATTCCTATGTATTATGTGTTTGTGTGTGGCAATTGTGAATGGGACTGCATTCTTGATTTTGCTCTTAGATGTTTTTTGTGTGTAGAAATACTATTGATTTTTGTACATTGATATTGTATCATGAAACATTGGTGAAGTTTGTCAGATCAAGGAGCTTTTAGGCAGAGACTATGGGTTTTTCCTTGGTGTATAATTATTTTGTCTGAAAACAAATATAGTTTGACTTTCTCTCTTCCTATTTAGATGCTTTTTATTTCTGTCTGTTACCTGACTGCCCTTGTCAGGACTTCCTGTACTATCTCAAATAGAAGTGGTAAGGTGGGCATTTTTTCTTGTTCTAGTTTTCACAGGGAATGCTTCCAGCTTTTGCCCATTCAGTATGATGTTGCCTGTGGGTTTTTTCATATATAACTCTATAATTTTAGAGTATGTTCCTTCCATGTCTAGTTTGTTGAGGATTTAACATAAAGGGATGTTAGATTTTATTGAAAGCCTTTTTGGCATTTGAGATAATCATGTGGTTTGGTTTTTATTTTTGTTTATGTGATAAATCACATTGATTTGCATGTGTTGAGGATTTTTTGTTGAGGATTTCTACATCTATGTTCATCCAGATGTCCTGAAGTTTTTTTTTTTTTTCTTTTCTGTGTGTGTTGTGTGTGTGTGTGTGTATCTGCAAAGTTTTGATAACAGGATGATGGTGGAATTTTAGAATGAGTTAGGGAAGAGTGCCTCCTCCTGAATTTTTGGAAATACTTTCAGTAGGATTAATACCACCTCTTCCTTATATATCTAGCAATGGGTATTTTTTTTTTCTGCTCTTTGAGTTTATGGACTCAAAGATGATTAAATTCATCTGGCCCAGGGATTTGTCTGGTTGGATAGCGTTTTAATTAATTAATTTCAGAACTCATTTCTGTTCTGTTTGGGAATTCAATTTTTCCTGATTCAGTTTTAGGCAGTTGTATGTGGGCCACAAATTTATGTTCTTATAGGTTTTTTAGTTTGTATTTGTAGAGGTGCTTGTAGTGGTCTCAGATTTTTCTTTGTGGGGTCAACGGTGATGTCTCCTTTCTCATTTCTAATTGTGTTTCTTTGAGTATTTTCTCCTTTTTTCTTTATTAGTCTAGCTAGTGGTCTATATATTTTATAATTTTTTTTTCAAATAACTGACTCTTCAATTTTTACATTTTATATGGTTTTTCACCTGTCAATTTTCTTTAGTTCAGCTCTGGTTTTAGTTATTTCATACCTTCTGCTAGTTTGGACATTGGTTTTCTCTTATTCTCCCACTTCCTCTAGTTTTGGTGTTAGGTTGTT
Source organism: Aotus nancymaae (assembly GCF_030222135.1). Lineage (NCBI taxonomy): Eukaryota > Metazoa > Chordata > Mammalia > Primates > Aotidae > Aotus > Aotus nancymaae. The sequence goes on along the minus strand of NW_026988415.1, from coordinate 55,208,806 downwards.
AATCTGTGATCTTCCTAATTGTTGATGAGGGTGTTTAATACTATAGACTTCCCTTTTAGCAGTGTCTTAGCTGTGTTCCAGATATTCTGATATGTTGTATCTTTGTTCTTGTTAGACTAAAAAACTTGGTTTCTTTCTTAATCTCATTATTTGCCAAAAGTCATTCAGGAACAGGTTGTTCAATTTCTATGTAATTGTATGATTTTGAGTGATTTTTTGTAGTACTGATTTCCACTTTAATTTTCCAGTGGTGCAAGAATGTGGTTGGTATAATTTTATTTTTTTTCAATGTGCAGAGAGTTCTTATATGTCTGATTATGTGATCAATTTTAGAGTATGTGACATATGGTGATGAGAAGAATGTATTATCTGTGGTTTTGTGTTGGAAAGTTCTGTAGTAATCTATAAGTTCATTTGATAAAGTGTTAATATTCTGAATATTATTGTTAATTTTCTGCCTCACTATCTGTCTAATACTGTCAGTAGTGTTTTAACATCTCCCACTACAGTGTGGTAATAAAAATATCTTTGGAGGTATCTAAGAACTTGCTATATGAATCTGAGAGCTCTTGTGTTGGGTGTATATATATTTAGGATAATCAGGTCTTCCTGTTGAATTAAATCCTTTACTATTATGTAATGCTTTCCTTTGGTTTTTCTTATTCTTGTTGGTTTAAAGTCTGTTTTATCTGAAAATAGAATAGTAACCAATGGTTTTCCTGTTTTCTATCTGCTTGATAGATAATTTTAAAAAAATTTACTTTAAGTTCTGGCATACATGTGCAGAACATGGAGATTTGTTACATAGGTATATGTGTGCCATGATGGTTTGCTGCACCTGTCAACCCATCATTTAGGTTTTAAGCTGCACATGCATTAGCTATTTGTCCTAATGCTCTCTCTCCCCTTTCCCCCACTCCCTGACAGGTCCTGGTGTGTGTCGTTCTCTTCCCTGTTTCCATGCATTTTCATTGTTCATCTCTCACTTATGAGTGAGAATATGTGGTGATTGGTTTTCTGTTCCTGTGTTAGTTTGCTGAGGATGATGGCTTCCAGCTTCATCCATGTCCCTGCAAAGGACATGATCTCATTCCTTTTTTATGGCTACATAGTATTCCATGGTATATATCTACCACATTTTCTTTATCCAGTCTATCAATAACAAGTTCTGAAATCGAGGCAGCAATTAATAGCCTACCAACAACAACAAAAAAAAAGTCCAGGACCAGACAGATTCACAGCTGAATTCTACCAGAGATACAAAGAGGAGCTGGTACCATTCCTTCTAAAATGATTCCAACAATTGAAAAGGATGGACTCCTCCCTAACTCATTTTATAAGGCCAGCATCATCCTGAGACCAAAACCTGGCAGAGACAAAACAAAAAAATAAAACTTCACGCTAATATTTTGATGAACATCGATGCAAAAATATTCAATAAACTACTGGCAAACTAAATCCAGCAGCACAACAAAAAGCTTATACACCACAATCAAGTTGGCTTCATCCCTGGGATGCAAGGCTGGTTCAACATACACAAATAAATAAACATAATAAATCACATAAACAGAACCAATGACAAAAACCACATGGTTATCTCAATAGATGCAGAAGTGGCCATAGATAAAATTTAACATTCTTCATGTTAAAAACTCTCCATAAACTAGGTATTGATGGAATATATCTCAAAAAGAGCTATTTATGACAAACCCACAGCCAATATCATACTGAATGGGCAGAAGCTAGAAGCATTCCCTTTGATTTATTTTTTTGATTACTTTACTTGAGCCTATCGGTGTCATTGCATGTGAGATGGGTCTCTTGAAGACAAAATACCATTGGGTCTTGCTTCTTTATTCAGTTTGCCACTCTGTGTCTTTTAAATGGACATTACGACATTAATCCTGTTTATATTCAGGGTTAATATTGATACGTGTGGATTCAATTCTGTCCTCATGTTGTTAAGTGTTTAGTATGCAGATTTGTTTGTGTGTTGGCTTTACAGTGTCAGTGATCTGTGTTCTTTTTTTTTGAGATGGGTCTCACTCTGTTGCCCTGGCTGCTGGAATGCAGTGGCGCAATCTTCACCTCCTGGGTTCAAGTGATTCTCATGCCTCAGCCTCCTGACTAGCTGGGACTACAGCCATATGCCAAGATGCCCAGCTAATTTGTATATTTTTAGTAGAGACAGGGTTTCACCATGTTGGTCAGGACAGTCTCAAACTCTTGATCTCTTGATCTGCCCACCTTGGCCTCCCAAATGCTGGGATTACAGTCATGAACTACCGTGCCTGGCTGATCTGTGTTCTTAAGTGTGTTTTTGTAGTAGCTAATAACAGTCTTTCTATATTTGGTGCTTTTAGGAAATTTTGTAAGGCATATGTGGATGTAACAAATTCCTGCAGCATTTGTCTGAAAGAGATTTTACTTCTCCTTCATTTCTGAAGCTTAATTTGGCTGGACATGAAATTCTTAGTTAGAAATGCTTTTATTTAAAAATGTTGAATATAGGCCCCCAATATCTTCTGGTTTGGAGAGTTTCTGCTGAAATGTCTATTGTTAACCTGATGGTTTTCTCTTTATAGGTGACCTGTCCCTCGTTTCTAGCTGCTTTTAACAATTTTTCTTATATTTCCATTTTGGAAAATCTGAAGATTATGTATCTTGGGTAGTATCTGTTTTTTTTTTTTGTAGTATCCACAGTTACTCTGCATTTTCTGAATTTGAATGCTGACTTCTCTAGCAGGGTTGGTGAAGTTTTTATGAATAATATCCTGAAACTTATTTTCCACATTATTTGTTTTTCCCCATCCCTTTCAGGGACACCAATAAGTTGTAGATTTGGTCTCTTTACAAAATACCATATTTCTTGAAGGTTTTGTTCATTCTCATGTATTCTTTTATTTTTACCTTTGTCTGACAGAGTTATTTCAGAGCCAGTCTTTGAGCTCTGAGATTCTTTCCTCAGCATGGTCTATTCTGCTACAAATAGTTTTAGTTGCATTGCAAAATTCTTGTAGTGTCTTTTCAGGTCTATGAGATCAGTTTAGTTCTTTCTTATAATGGCCATTTCATCTATCAGATCCTGTATCATTTTTATTGTAATCCTTAGATTCCTTGAATGAGTTTCAACTTTCTCATGAATCTCAATAATCTTTATTTAAATCCATGTTCTAAATTCTATTATTTTAGCCATTTGAGCCTGTTTAAGAACCCTAGCTGGTCAACCAGTATAGTCATTCGAAGGAATAAAGACACTTGGCTTTTTGAGTTTCTAGAGTTCTTGCACTGGTGGTGTCGCATCTCTATGGGCTATTGTTTCTGTAACCATGGTGTAGTTTGAGTGCAGTCAGTAGACATCTTTTCAGGATGTCTTCAATGGAACAAAGCTTTGTGTTGGGTCTTTATTTGTACCTGAATTTTCGTCCTTGGTTTTACAGGAGTATATCATAGCAAAGTATATTTCTGGTGGTGAGGTTAGACTGTGATCCAGTAGATGGCACTTAAATGTAGTGGCCTATAGGTAAGCTCTTACTCAGCCATTACTGTGTATTATTTTGTTAAGTTGTCTGTTTGGATCTTTTGCCCATTTTTAGATTGGGTTGTTCATTTTATTATTTTTAAGTTTTAAGCATTGTTTGCATATCTTGGTTAATAGTCTTTTATTATATATGCCTTTGCTAGTATTTTCTTACAGCCTGTGGTTAGTATTTAATCCTCTTGGCTGTGTTTTCCAGAATAGAAGTTTTTAATTTTAAGAAGATCCATTTTATCAATTATTTCCTTCACAGATTGTGCCTTTGGTGTTGTAACTACAAAGTCATGATGCCTGAGGTCATATAGATTTTTTCTATGTAATCCTTCAGTTTTACAGTGTTACATTTTACATTTAGGAGTATAATCTAGTTTGAATTAATTTTTATGAAGCATGTAATATTTTCATCAACCATCACTTTTGCACATGATTTTCTGTTATTCCAGCATTATTTGTTGAAAAAACTATTTTTACTGCATTGCACTGCCTTAACCTTCATCAAAGATCACTAGGCTATGTATATTGAGGTCTTTTTCTGTGCTCTCTTCTGTTTTATTGATTTATTTCGCTTCTTTCACAAATACTGCACAGTCTTGATTACTGCAGCTTTATAACAAATTCTCTTTTTTCTTTGGAGATGGCTTGCTTTGTTGCCCATCCTGGAGTGCAGTGGCAAAATCATGGCTCACTGCAGCCTCAACTTCCCATGCTCAAATAATCCTCCTGCTTCAGCCTCCTAATCAGCTGGAACTACAGATGTACAGATGCAAACTCACTACACCTGGTTATTTTATTTATTTATTTGTACATACAAAAAGCTATGTTTCCCAGACTGGTCTTAAACAGCTAGGCTCAAGCAATCATCCCATCTTGGCTTCCTAAAGTTATGGGATTACAGGTGTAAACCATTGTGCTTGGCCTATAGTAAGTTTTGAAGTCTGGTAGTGTCAGTCCTCCAACTATGTTTTTTATTTTAATACTATGGGTTGATTGTATTCTGGGTCTTTTGCTTTATTATATATACTTCAGAAGCAGGTCATTGATAGCCACAATATAACTTGTTGGGATTTTGTCTGGAATTGCTGTGAATCTGTAGATCAATTGGAAAGTACTAAAATCTTAAGTCTCTTATCTATGAAACATATTGTCGTTGTTATTATTTTAATTAACTCTTGTCTGTCAGCTAAAGAATGAGAAAAACAAGTTTTATTAACCTTTAATTGAGATGAAACAGGTTGCTGGAGGGGGCTGGAGTTGGGTACTTCCCTTGATAAAACTTCAATATGTTAGGCTCTTGTGAAGTAACTTCTCTTGGGGACAAACCTTTAAGAAAAACAGAATGCTATGGCATATTTAAAAATGGTTACTTTTCAGCCAGTCGCCGTGACTCATGCCTGTAATCCCAGCAGTTTGGGAGGCCAAGACATGCAGATTTCTTGAGCTCAAGAGTTCACCACCAGCCTGGGAAACACCCTGAAACCCCATCCCCACAAAGAATACAAGAATTATCCAGGTGTGAGGGTGTGCATCTATGGTCCCAGATACTCAGGAGGCTGAGGTGGAAGGATTACTTGAGCCCAAGTGTCTGAGGCTGCAGTGAGGTGTGATTGTGCCACTGCACTCCAGGCTGGGCAGCAGACTGAGACCCCGTCTCAAAAAAAAAAAAAAAACTAAAATAAAAAAATCATTACTTTTCTGCTCCCATGCCAAAAGCTTTAGGGGATTTTATTTTTCATATTCAGTAAGATAATTTTGTTGAGCTCTGGGATCCAAAATGCACAAAAGTTAGAGCCCTTCCACTGATGTTTTTAACTCTCAGACTTGTCCATGCTGAGCCTCCGGTAGTTTATTAATTATATTCAGGGTTTTCTACCCAAGCACTGGTTCTCTCTCAAGTAGGTATCTGTCTAAAGGTTTCCACTCTGCTAAGTTGTGATGCTCTGTATTGACCTGTTTCTTTTCAATTTTGGAGGTAGTGGTTTGCCCTATGACTTCACTTCACTGATAGACCTAAATACAACTGTTGATTTCTTGGTTTGTTCCGAATTTTACTTGTTAGGATAGAGTCATAAGTTCCAAGGTTTTTAGTTGCCAGATCAGTAAAGGAAAGTCTCTGAAATTTCTATTTTTAAGATTTGTTTTTAGAAACACAACTAAAATTTCTGGTTGTGGTTTCTTACAGAAAGGTAAAATATCATTTAGTGTTTTGTTTATTTTTTTATTATTTTTATTTTTTAATTGTATTTTAGGTTTTGGGGTACATGTGAAGAACATGCAAGATTGTTGCATAGGTACACACGTGGCAGTGTGATTTGCTGCCTTCCTCCCCTTCACCTATATCTGGCATTTCTCCTCATGTTATCTCTCCCCCATTCCCCACCCCTTACTGTCCCCTCCCCTATTTCCCCCCAACAGACCCCAGTGTATAGTGCTCCCCTCCCTGTGTCCATGTGTTCCCATTGTTCATCACCTGCCTATGAGTGAGAACATGCAGTGTTTGATTTTGTGTTCTTCTGTCAGTTTGCTGAGAATGATGGTTTCCAGCTTCATCCATGTCCCTACAAAGGACGCGAACTCATCATTTTTGATGGCTGCATAATATTCCATGGTGTATATGTGCAACATTTTCCCTGTCCAGTCTATCATCGATGGGCATTTGGGTTGGTTCCAGGTCTTTGCTATTGTAAACTGTGCTGCAATGAACATTTGTGTGCATGTGTCCTTATAGTAGAATGATTTATAATCCTTTGGATATATATCCAGTAATGGGATTGCTGGGTCAAATGGAATTTCCATTTCTAGGTCCTTGAGGAATTGCCACACTGTCTTCCACAATGGCTGAACTAATTTACACTCCCACCAACGGTGTAAAAGTGTTCCTATTTCTCCACATCCTCTCCAGCATCTGTTGTCTCCAGATTTTTTAATGATCGCCATTCTGTTTTGTTTATTTAGTGTAAACATGAAATACTACTCTTTTTATTCTACCTTTCATATTAAGTGTGCACAATAAGTATTACAGTAGTTGTAGGCCAAGAAAGAGGTTTTTTGTTCTTTTTATGAATACATTAAAATATTTTTATTATATTTTAACTTCTGGGATACATGTGTAGAACATGTAGTTTTGTTGCATAGGTAAACATGTGCCATGGTGGTTTGCTGCACCCATAACCCGTCATCTGCATTAGGTATTTCTCTTAATACTGTCCCTCCCATAGTGCCCCACCCCCAGACAGGATCCAGTGTGTGATGTTCCCCTTCCTGTGTCCATGTGTTCTCATTGTTCAACTCCCACTCATGAGTGAGAACATGTGGTATTTGGTTTTCTATCCCTGTGTTTGCTGAGAATTATGGTTTCCAGCTTCATACATGTCCCTTCATTATTTTTTTTATGGCTGCATAGTGTTCAATGGTCTACATGTGCCACATTTTCTTTATCTAGTCTATTATTGATGGGCATTTGGGTTAGTTCCAAGTCTTTGCTGTGGTGAACAGTGCTGCAATAAACATATGTGTGCATGTGTGTTTATAGTACAATGATTTATAATCGTTTGGGTATATACCCAGTAATGGGATTGCTGGGTCAAAAGGTTTTTCTGGTTTTAGATCCTTCAGGAATTGCCACCCTGTCTTCCACAATAGTTGAACTAATTTACACTCCCACCAACAGTGTAAAAGCATTAATATTTCCCCACCTCTCTAGTATCTGTGTTTCCTGAATTTGCAATGATCACCATTCTAAATGGCATGAGTGGTATCTCATTGTGGTTTTGATTTGCATTTCTCTAATCACCAGTGATGATGAGCTTGTTTTCATATGTTTCTTGGCCACATAAATGTCTTCTTTTGAGAAGTGTCTGTTCATATTTTTCATCCACTTTTTGATGGGGTTGTATTTTTCTTGTAAATTTGTTTAAATTCCTTGAAGATTCTGAATATTAGTCCTTTGTCAGATGGATAGATTGCAAAAGTTTTCTCCCATTTTGTAGGTTGACTGTTCACTCTGATGACAGTTTCTTTTGCTTTGTAGAAGCTCTTTAGTTTAATTAGATTTCATTTGTCATTTTTGGCTTTTGTTGCCATTACATTCAGTGTTTTAGTCATGAAATTTTTGCCCATGCCTATGTCCTGAATGGCATTGCCTAGGTTTTCTTCTAGGGTTTTCATGGTTTTAGGTGTTGTGTTTAAATCTTTAATCCATCTTGAGCTAATTTTTGTATAAAGTATAAGGAAGCGGTCCAGTTTCAGTTTTCTGCATATGGCTAGCCAGTTTTCCCAACACTGTTTATTAAAAAGGGAATCCTTTTTCCATTGCTTGTTTTTGTCAGGTTTGTCAAAGATCAGATAGTTGTAGATGTGTGGTGTTATTTCTGAGCGCTCTGTTCCATTCCATTCATCTATATATCTGTTTTGGTACAAGTACCATGCTGTTTTGGTTACTGTAACCTTGTAAAATAGGTGAAAGTCAGGTAGTGTGATGCCTCCAGTTTTGTTTTTTTTTTTGCTTAGGATTGTCTTGGTTATGTGGGCTCTTTTGTGGTTCTATATGAAATTTAAAGTTGTTTTTCCTAATTCAGTGAAGAAAGTCAATGGTAGCTTGATGGAAATAGCATTGAATCTATAAATTACTTTGGGCAATATGGGCATTTCACAATATTGATTCTTCCTATTCATGAAAATGTAATGTTTTTCCATTTGTTTGTATCCTCTCTTATTTTCTTGAGCAGTGGTTTGTAGTTCTCTTTGAAGAGGTCCTTCACATCCCTTTTAATTTGTATCCCTAGGTATTTTATTATCTTTGTAGGAATTAGGAATGAGTTCATTCATGATATGGCTCTTTGTCTAATTATTGGTTTACAGGAATGCTTGCAATTTTTGCACATTGATTTTGTATCCTGGGACTTTGCTGAAGTTGCTTATCAGCTTAAGGAGATTTTGGCGTAAGACAATAAGGTTTCAGTGACAATTTGACTTCCTTTCTTCCTATTTGAATACCCTTTATTTCTTTCTCCTGCCTCATTGCCCTAGACAGAACTTACAATACTATGTTGTAAGAAAGGGCAAATTGTCTTGTTCTGGTTTTCAAAGGGAATGTTTCCAGCTTTTGCCCATTCAGTATGATATTGGCTGTGGGTTTGTCATAAATAGCTCTTATGATTTTGAGATTCATTCCATCAAAACCTAGTTTATTGAGAATTTTTAGCATGAAGGGCTGTTGAATTTTATTGATGGCCATTTTTGCATCCATTGAGATAATCATCTGTTTTTTTGTCATTGTTTCTCTTTATGGGATGGATTATGTTTATTGTTTTGTGTATGTTGAACCAGTCTTGCATCCCAGGGATGAAGCTGACTTGGTGGTGGTAGATAAGCTTCTGGATGTGCTCCTGGATTCGGTTTGCAATTTTTTTTTTTTTTTTTTTTTTTTGAGGATCTTTGCATCGATATTATCAGGGATATTAGCTGGAAATGTTATTTTTTGTGTGTGTATCTCTGCCAGATTTTGGTATCATGTTGATGCTGGCCTCATAAATTTATTTGGAAAAACTTTCTCTATTTCTATTGTTTAGAATAGTTTCAGAAGGAATGGTACCAACTCCTCTTTGTGCCTCTGTTAGAATTAGGCTGTGAATCCATCTGGTTGTAGGCTTTTTTTGATTGGTAGGCTATTAATTAATTATTCTCAGTTTGAGAACTGGTCTACTCAGGAATTCGACTTCTTCCTGGTTTGGTCTCAGGAGGGTGTATGTGTCCAGGAATTTATCAATTTCTTCTAGATTTTGTAGTTTTTGTTTTTTGTCTAGAAGTGTTTATAGTATTCTCTGAAGGTAGTTTGTATTTCTGTGGGATCAGTAGTGATATCCTCTTTATCATTTTGTATTGCGTCTATTTGATTTTTTTCTCTTTTCTTCTTTATTAGTCTGGTTAGCCGTCTATTTTGTTAATCTTTTCAGAAAACCAGCTCCTGAATTCATTGAATTTTTAAAGTGTTTTTCATATCACTATCTCCTTCAGTTCTGCTCTGATCTTAGTTATTTCTTGTCTTCTGCTAGCTTTTGAATTTGTTTGCTCTTGCTTCTCTAGTTCTTTCAATTGTGATGTTAGGGTGTCAATTTTATATCTTTTTTGCTTTCTCCTGTGTGCATTTAGTGCTATAAATTTCCCTCTAAACACTGCTTTAGCTGTGTTTCAGAGATTCTGGTATGTTGTGTCTTTCTTCTCATTGGTTTCAAACTTATTTATTTCTGCCTCAATTTTGTTATGTACCCAGTAGTCATTTAGGAACAGGAGACTAATAAAGAAAGAAAATATAGAAGAATCAAATAGACACAATAAAAAAGATAAAGAGATATCACCACTGATCCCAGAGAAATATAAACTACCATCAGAGTATACTATGAATGTCTCTGTGCAAATAAACTAGAAAATCTAAAAGAAATGGGTAAATTTCCTGAACACATACACCCTCCCAAGACTAAACCAGGAAGATGTTAAAACTCTGAGTAGACCAATAATAAGTTCTGAAATTCAGGGAGTAATAGCCTACCAATAATAATAAAAAAAAGCCCTGGACCAGAAAGATTCACAGCTGAACCCTACCAGTGGTACAAAGAGGAGATGGTAAAATTCCTTCTGAAACTATTCCAAACAATAGAATTAGAGGGACTCCTCTATAACTTATTTTATGATGCCAGCATCATCCTGACACCAGAACCTGGCAGATATACAACAACAACAAAAATTATCTGACCAGTATCCCAGATGAACATCGATGCAAGGATCTTCAATAAAATACTAGCAGACTGAATCCAGCAGCACATCAAAAAGCTTATCCACCACCATCACATCAGCTTCATCCCTGGTATGCAAGTCTGGTTCAACATATGCAAATCCATAAATGTAATTAATCACATAAACAGAATGAATGACAAAAAACACATAATTATCTCAATAGATGCAGAAAAGGCCTTCAATAAAATTCAACACCCCTTCATGCTAAAAACTCTCAATAAACTAGGTATTGATGAAACGAATCTCAAAATAATAAAAGCTATTTATGACAAACCCACAGCCAATATAATACTGAATGGGTAAAAGCTGGACGCATTCTTTTTGGAAACTGCCAAAAGAAATGGATATCCTCTTTCATCACTCTTATTCAACATGGTATTGGAAGTTCTGTCCAGGGTAATCAGGCAAGAGAAAGAAATAAAGGGTATTCAAATAAGGCTAGAGGATGTCAAATTGTCAATATTCACAGATGACATGATTGTATATTTAGAAAATCTCATTGTCTCAGCCCAAAGTCTTCTTAAGCTGATAAGCAACTTAGTGGTTACAAAATAAATGTGCAAAATTCAGAAGCATTTCTATACATCAATAATAGACAAACAGAAAACCAAATCATGATTGAACTCCTATTTACAACTACTACAAAGAGAATACAATACCTAGTAATACAAATTACAAGGGATGTGAAGGACCTCTTCAAAGAGAACTAAAAACCACTGCTCAAGAAAATAAGAGAGGACACAGACAAATGGAAAAACATTCCATGATTATGGATAGGAAGAATCAATATTGTGAAAATGGCCATACTGCTCAAAGTAATTTATAGATTCAATGCTATCCTCATCAAGCTACCATTGAACTTTCTTCACTGAATTAGAAAAAAAATACTTTAAATTTTATATGGAACCAAGAAAGAGCCTGTATAGCTAAGACAATCCTAAGCAAAAAGAACAAAGCTGGAGGCATCCTGTGACCTGACTTCAAACAATACTATGAGGCTACAGTAATCCAAACTGCATAGTACTGGTACTAAAACAGATATATAGGCAAATGGAGCAGAACAGAGCCCTCAGAAATCATGCCACATATCTACAACCATCTGATCGTTGACAAACCTGACAAAAACAAGCAATGTAAAAAGGATTCCCTATTTAATAATTGGTTTTGGGAAAACTGGTTAGCCGTATGCAGAAAACTAAAATTGGACCCATTCCTTACACCTTATACAATAAATAACTCAAGATGGATTAAAGACTTAAATGTAACACCTAAAACCATAAAAATCCTAGAAGAAAACCTAGGCAATTCCAGTAAGGACACAGGCATCAGCAAACTTCATGACTAAACACAAAAAGCAATGGAAACAAAAGCCAAAATAGACAAACAGTATCTAATTAAAGAGATTCTGCACAGCAAAAGAAACTATCATCAGAATGAACAGACAACCTACTGAATGTGAGAAAATTTTTGTAATCTATCCATTCGAGAAAGGGCTAATATCCAGAATCTACAAGGAACATAAATTTACAAGAAAAAAGCAAACAACCACATTCAAAAAGTGAGCAAAGGATATGAGCAGAGACTTCTCAAACGAAGACATTTATGAGGCCAAGAAACATATGAAAAAAAGCTCGTCATTACTGGTGATTAAATAAATGCAAATCAAAATCACAATGAAGATACCATCTCATGCTAGTTAGAGTAGCTATTACTACCAAGTCAGGAATAACAGATACTGAAGAGGATGTGGAGAAATAGGAACACTTTAATACTGTTGGTGGGAGTGTAAATTAGTTCAAACATTGTGAAAGACAGTGTGGCAATTACTCAAGGATCTAGAACCAGAAATACCACTTGACCCAGCAATCCTATTACTGGGTATATACACAAAGGATTATAAATCATTCTACTATAAAGACACAGGCACATATATGTTTATTGCAGCACTATTCACAATAGCAAAGACGTAGAACCAACCCAAATGCACGTCAATGATAAACTGAATAAACAAAATATGGCACATATACACCATGGAATACTATGCAGCTATAAAAAAGGATGAGTTCATGTCTTTTGTAGGGACATGGATAAAGCTGGAAACCATCATTCTCAGCAAATTAACACAGGGACAGAAAACCAAACACCGCATGTTCTCAACCATAAGTGGGAGTTAAACAATGAGGACACATGGACACAGAGAGGGGAACATCACATACTAGGGCCTGTCTGGGGGTGGAAGCCTATGCGAGGGATAGCATTAGGAGAAATACCTAATGTAGATGACAGGTTGATGAGTAAAGCAAACCACCATGGCACGTGTATACCTATGTAAGAAATCTGCACATTCTTCACATGTATCCCAGAACTTAAAGTACAATAAAAATTAAAAAGCTGGCAAAGGACATGAACAGACACTTCTTAAAAAAAGACATTTATGCAGCCAAAAACATATATAAAAAAAGCTTAACATCACTGATCATTAGAGAAATGCAAATCAAAACCACTTGAGATACCACCTCACACACGTCAGAATGGCAATTATGCTTTTATACCGTTGGTGTGAATGTAAATTACTTCAACTACTGTGAAAGACAGTGCGGCAATTCCTCATGGATCTAGAACAAGAAATACCATTTGACCCAGCAAACCCATTACTGGGTATTATACTCAAAGGGATATAAATCATTCTATTATAAACATACATGCACACATGTTTATTGCAGCACTATTCACAACAGCAAAGACTTGGGACCAATCCAAATACCCATCAAGGATAGACTGGATAAAGAAAATGTGGTACATACACACCATGGAATACTATGCAGCTATAAAATGGAATGAGATCATGTCCTTTGCAGGGACATGGATGAAGCTGGAAGCCATCATCCTCAGCAAACTAACACAGGAACAGGAAACCAAACATCATATCTTCTCACTCATAAGTGAGAGCCAAACAACGAGAACACATGGACACAGGAAAGGGAAACTGTTGGGTGGGTGTGTTGTGGGGAGAGCATCAGAACAAATAGCTAATGCGTGTGGGGTTTAATACCTAGGTGGTGGGTTGATAGGTGCCACAAACCACCATGTCACAGGTTTATCTATGTAACAAACCTGCATATTGTACATATGTACCCTGGAACCAAAATTAAAATCAATTTTCAAAAAACAAAATAAATACTGTTACGTTTTGGTGTTAATATTATTACTTCCACAGTAGATAATTAAAAATCATAATCCTGGGTGGCTAGGTGAATTGGTCTTGATTCTGACTCTATTCAGAAGTTATGAGGGGTTTTGTTGGTCAATTTTATTCTTTTTGACACTATCATCTCAGGTCCATGCTGACTTATAAAATCAATCATTTCTTCTTTTTAGGGCTAATATACAAAATACAATGAAGTATTTCTCATATATAATATACATATATACACTTTATACTCTGTATGTTATATATACTTTTAATAAATTTATCTGTTTACTTATTCAAATTTGAGAGAGAAAATTAATCACTAAGTAAAAAAATCTACAAAATAAATTATGGTTATAGTTGAGATACTCCCTATTGGAAATCCTGAAGCTCCTCCCTTGTCCATTACTTTAGGTAGATAATAATTTATCTTCTTTCCCATGATTTGGATTATTCTGGGAAAAAAACAATTGAGATAAATTTTTTAAATTCAAAGTGGAAACTGTGAGAAATCTATGGTCTTAATAAATAACATTTTTAAAATAAAGTTTTTTGTTATTAAATTGATTTAAGATGGTACTGTGTTTAAAACTTAAAAAACACATTAAGAGCAAGAATAAAGAAAAAGTCATCCACATACATTGTGAAATGTTACACAAACAATATAGCTGATGGACAGAATCTGGAAACACTACTTATTTCTACTTACTGGTAATCTTTCATAACTCATAGCTCTTCTATCTTTAAGTTGGTAAATTATAATTTGTAGGAATAATTAATATATCTGGAATGTACCCACAAACATAAGTAATGTGTAACTGTTCATTTTAAAGTCTTTCAACCAACAAATAACTTTGATATAGGGCACTTTCATATTAGAAGTTTACTCTTCTTGAATGATGAATAACCAGATTAAAGCTAGTATGGACTAAACCCCTTTGGAAATTATACTCAGTAAAATTTAGAAAAAATTTGAAAAATAAATGAAAATATATCCAAATTTAACTTTTAAAATTATAAAAGCATAAATCTGCTGAATATAATTTTAACTTTTTAAAGAATAGAACCCAAGTTTTCTCATGCCTTAGTTTTTTTTTCAAATTATTTACTTTCATCAATCATGAGAAATGTTATTGAATATTGAAAACATTTTAGAAATCATCTTCATTGACCTTCTGAAGATATTTCCCATTAAGAACAAATGAATAAACCTAGTAATTATGTAATTCTATAGAAAACATTTTTCTTTGTATTTATATTTTGATAAAATTCAGTTTGAATCATAACTTCTAAAGATGTATTTTCACTCTTTTAGCAAGATTAATAACGATTTTATTACATTCTTCTCTTTATATATGTTACTTTCTCCTTTTTTTCTTTTCCAAACATAATCTATTTATTCCATTAATTTTTTAATGGTCTGTTCATTGTTTTCTTTTATATCTGATCTTCACATTTCCTCAATACTAGCTGTACATTTTAAAAATATAAATGTTTCGTATAAAATAAATATTATATGGGACAACATTAAAGCAGTCTCATTGAAAAAAGTTTTAAAATATGTAATGAAGAACTAAGAAAACCTTATATTCTCTTAATTATCATACTGACAGAAAAATAGAATTTCATAAAACATATAATTCTTTCTTGGCAGAGTAAATTAGTAATATGAAGACACATTTTAATTTGTTTTTGAGTCAAAAAGAAACCCAGTCAAAATTTTATCAATTTTTAAAAATGATTTCTGAAAGCAAGCATCAACTGAGACTAAAAAATCTACACAAGTAGATTGTTCACATTGCATTTTACTCTGTTATCACAGTTCAATTTGTGGCTAATTTAATGATATTATGAACGTCATACATGAGTAAGAGCCAAAAGCCGAAATAAATGGTTCCTTGGTATGACTTCTCAATTTAGCATGAGCCAGAAATGCAGTGAACAATTTGAAAAATGCTAGAAATATCAAAACCTGGTTAGTGTTACTTAATATGGGAACACATATTTTGGACGATGTGATAATGATAATTTTAAATGATCATTTTTTAACATTGCTTATGTTATATGAGGTTTCTCAGAGTATTTAAAATGAATATAAATGTGTTCGCCATTTCTACTTTTTCCAGTTGTTTTCTTTGTTACTTCATGTGTGTAGATTTTTCTTATTGCAGTATTTTTCAATTATCAGAATATTTAAAAATAATTTACATTATAGACATTGAACAGGCAAATATACATTTACTCACCTAAGTCTCTTTTTTTCCAAATTTGTGCTTGGAGTTTAAAAATAAACATGGAAGAAAAGACTCAAAATAGTAACACAAGGAATGCAACATTGATTTGTAATGTTTTATACTCTCACAAAACAAAGTAGCTTAAGTGTCACAGACACTGAATAGCTAAAATGCATAATTGCAACCTCTTTGTGAAAATCAACTAAATTTTAAACCAGATCAATGAGGCAATCTTGGAAGCTGTAATCAGAATTGTAGGATGAAAGTTACATTGTTCATATAAACTTCTCCTCTAGGTTCTATATCACATTTTATTTATTCTGTAACTTCACTAGTTGGGATAAGAGATTATCTCTAGAAAATATCTAGAAATATGGCTTAGTCAGAGACGAAATGAAACAAGATGCCTTAATACCAATGCCACAGTGTTCTGATTTGGCACTGCTTTTATGAGCTATCTTACAGGTACAAAGAAGATATATCTTCATACAGTTAGTAAATTGCTACTTCTCATAACCTCTTTCATGTTTTTGTTAAATAAACTGGATTGCCTCTTGCTTAAAATGAAATATCAAAATCTGTTCAGATTATAAGTTTACTTTATTATAACGTATTTTTAATTTCAAATTTTCTTGTTTCTACAGAGGGAACCTTGAATTTTTTATTGCCCTATGAACTGTGAAAACACACAGGCAATTAAAAAAAATTAATGGATGCATCTTTCTTAACAGAGCAAATGTACATACAAAAATGTAATGACGTGAATATTTTTGTTAAAACCTAAGAATAATAAGCAAACAAAGCTCTCCATTCTATATCAAGAGTTTTTACAAAAAATCTGTCTGTGGTAGTACATGACCTAAAAAGCAGAACAACAAATATAACAGTTTTCTCTGGGAGTAAAGTAAATAATTAGGAGTCTGATTTTGCCATACATTTTATTTTTGACGTCAGATAAGTTGCTGATCTTCTCTCTTGCCTTCATTTCACAGATTAATTGGAAATACATTACTAAACCATTTCCGGGCCTTTTTATGAAGAGTGCTTGATTCAGGTATATATAATACACAGTTATGTTTGTTATTTTTTTAAGTGTTTTTTATCATTACTTTTATCTTGGATTTGTATGTGTGTGTATGTATGTTTGTACGTTTTAAAACAAATAGCATTTTCAACATTCATTTGGAAATGTCTATACTTATATTTTCTGTATATATTTTGGTTTGATTCTTAGAATAGTGTTCCACAGAAGTGTCTTAGCTCCTCAACAGGTATTCATTTACATGAACATCACTGTAATTTGTTAGCCTCCTGTGATGACTTAAGATGTTCCTCAATTCTGGTTTAATGTTTAAAAAGGAATAATTTGCATATATTTTTAGAGTTGAACATGCTGAGATGTAGAGAATAAGATGTTGTCTAATAAGACATTCATTACATATACTAGTTTTAAGAATCATTTTTAAGTTCAAATTTTAATGAAGTATGAGATAATAATTATGTAGAGACCTGTTACTACAGTTCAGATGCTTTGACATTAATATCTGTTATGTAATTTGCAAAGACACTTTTCTGAAAACAAAGCATGCTACTGGATCTACCAAAGAAGAAATTTATTATTTAAAAGCTACTATATCTCACATCAGTAGATCAAAAGATTCCACATTTTAAAGGAGTATTTTCAGTATCTTCTATGGAATAGAATTTTGAAAGTTTTACCTTAAGACTTTTTCTAGTCTCTTTTCAGTGGCTTGAAAAATATCTAAAATGAATCCAAGAAAGGAAATGGCACCTTTACTAATACTTTTCCCCAAATGAGTTTCTTCCAAAGTCATTTCTAGTTAATATATATTTGTAATTACACAGTTAATATATGCGCATTTTAGAAAAGTGGAAAATAAAAACATACGAAGAATACAACCTAACAGAGAAATTGGCACATATAATAATTTTGCATCTATTTCCTTTCAAATATATTTGAAATAATTGGATGTATGCTCCGCATACAGTTTGTTTATTGAAAACCTGCATAAAGAAGGTCATTATCTGAGAGGTAACCTCTAAACCACTAGAATTTTTCAAATAATAGAAGGTTTTTGTTATTTGTTGTGGGATCTGGAACCACACATAAGTTTATGCTAATGAGGTGAATCATGTCAGAACACAAAACAGTTTATGGCAATAAAATGACCAGCAGAATGGGGGGCTGGTCATAAAAGAAAAAGCAAACACCATCAGAGAGTTGGGGCTTTGGGCTACTTGATATCTCTGTCTAACCTCCAGAGAATGGAATCAGGCTAAAAATTGAGCTCAGTCGTATATCCAATTATTTGGTCAGTCATACGTATATAATGAAGCCCTCCAAAAATATGGAAACTAAAACTCATGGGAGGTTTCTTAGTTTGCAATACACTGTGTAAACAAGAAATAGAATTCTCAGGCCCCCAACCATTTGAATGGACTTCCTTCTCAGCCAGGGCTCTTAAAATAAAATTTAACTTGAAAGACTGGTTCAGGCCAGGATAGGAAATGGGAGTCAGACATCCTTATTATACAACTCTGGCATTAATATCAACACAGACTTTCAATCTGATAAAAAAGCGTTTTATAACTTACTTCCTCTAAAGCCTAGAAGCTTTATCTGCATGATAAAACTTTCATCTCCACAACCTTATTGCAACCCAGACATTCCTTTCTATTGACCTCAGGTATTTGGATAAACTCAACCAACTGTCAATCAGAAAATTTTAAAATCTACCTATAAGCTGGAAGACCCTCCCCCCAACTTCAAGTCGACTTTTCTGGAC
The DNA here is from genome assembly GCF_030222135.1 of Aotus nancymaae. NCBI lineage: Eukaryota > Metazoa > Chordata > Mammalia > Primates > Aotidae > Aotus > Aotus nancymaae. Next base: position 55,190,248 of record NW_026988415.1, on the reverse strand, counting down.
CAAACTCAAGTATTTCTTAAATGTATTTGATTTAAGTCTCATGCCTCCCTAAAATGTATAAAACTAAGCTGCATCCTGACCATCTTGGGCACATGTTCTCAGGACCTACTGAGGGCTGTGTCATGGGTCATGGCTACTCGTATTTGACTCAGAATAAATCTCTTAAAATATTTTACAGAGTTTGACTCTTTTCATCCACAATAATTTGGCACCCAAACAAGTGGGGCCTAAGAGAAGACTCAGGACTCCAAAGGAGTTGCTTGAACTCGGAGCTAAGGTACCAGCTGGGGCCCATTGAAGCCTCCATGAATTCGAGTTTCTCCTCTGGCAGAACTGGTAAGTCCTTCTGAGCCCAGAATCTCCCTTTGGTTAAGGGCCCTTGAGAGACTCTTCTCTGTAAGGTCTGTTCTCGCCGAGGATAAAACGAAGAAACTGAGGCCAGCACGAAAATAATCCAATGCAAGGGAATTTATTCAGGCTCCCGGGTGAGGTTCTGCGGTCCGACAGGAGGGGCCCGAGAAGTCGCGCGGACTCCCCTCAGGCACCGGGTTTTACAGGGAGTGGAGGCATTTGATTGGCTGTGCCCAAGGTGAGTGAGACAAAATGGTGGGGAGTGGGGCCCGGATGGAACAAAATGGCAGGGAGTGGGGCCCAGATAGGACACAATGGTAGGCAGGCAGTGGGGCCCAGATAGGACAAAATGGCAAGCAGGAAGACAAAATGGCAGGCACGGAGTGGGGCCTGGATAGGACAAAATGGTAGGTAGGGAGTGGGGCCTGGATAGGACAAAATGGTAGGTAGGGAGTGGGGCCTGGATGGGACAAAATGCTATCAGGTAGGTCCTGACGGGGTTTTTTTCTCAGGCTCCCCGGGGCGGGGGAGGTGTGTCCGAGCTCTCCGCAAGGGAAGGAGGCGTGTCCTAGCTCCCAGCGAGGGTAGGTGGCGTGTCCGAGCTCCCGGCGAGGGAGGGGGGCGTGTCCGAGGTCCCCGCGAGGGAGAGGGGCATGCCCGAGGTCCCCGCGAGGGAGGGGGGCATGCCCGAGGTCCCCGCGAGGGAGGGGGTGTGTCCAAGGTCCCCACAAGGCAATCAGCCTTACATTCTCTGTTGCTTTTTCTCCTGAAATGAATCTTAATTTGGCTTGACTGTGAGCATTTGCACAAGGATCTGTATTGTTGTTTTCATAGGTAAATGAGAGACTGAGTTTCTTCTGCTTGGAAAAGAAGGGCATTTTGCTCCTCCCAGCTAAAAAGACACCCCTGGGTGACTGGGGGCCTCGTGGGAGTGTCTGGGGTGTTGACCCTCCATGATGTACAGGAGCCCTACAGGGAATCCCCAATGAAATTAGTTCAAAATAGACTCATCCTGGAAGTGTATACAGGGGCTGGTCACTTCATGCTTTGAGCCCTCCTAGAGGGGCTTAGACCTCTGGAGAGAAATAGACATGTAAGAGGGCAGCAATGACTCAGTGGTAATTTTACAGGACCTCTGGGGTATCTATTTTTCTTGCTGGAAACCTCTATGGCTGCAGCGCCTTTGCCTGAGTTTTTGTCCTGCATCCAGGAGTAACGAGGTACGCAAACAAGTGAATCGTGAAGAGGAAGAGTTTTTTTTAGTGGTAGAACAGCTCAGAGGAGTGGGTAGTTCCTCTCTGTGGGCAGGTTGCCCAGTGAAACGTTCAGCTCTTAGCAGAGAGGAGGCCCTGGAGAGGTGACTCCTCTCTGCAGCAAGTCATTCCGACATCTTTGCAGGTCTCTGAATCTCTCAGCAGAGAGGGTATCTCCTCTTTCCTGACAGGTTGTCTCCGCAGCTCTCAGCAGAGAGAGTTCTCCTCTCTGCAGCTGGTCATCCCAATGTCTCTAGCTATCAGCTGAAAGAGTACTCCTTTCTGCAGCCGGTTGTCTCTCCCTCCTCTGCTGTCTTCATCCTCTGGCCATTCTCTCCCCTGCTCTGGCTGAACTCAGGGCTTTTATAAACCTCAGAGGGGAGGAAGTGCATGCGAACTGGTCCTGGGGCAGCCATGGGTGGGCCCAGAAGAGGCACCATGAGTTCCCACTCCAGTTCACAGGACTGGTAGCCCGGCCCCAGCCTTCATGCCCTCCCGGGCCTGAATGTGGGGCCTTACTGGGGACCAGTCCCCTTTTGCCCAGGAACCAGTCTGCCTCCTGCTGTCATTCATGGCCCTGGGACTTAGCCTACAGCCTTCTCTGAAATTGGAGCAAGTGCTGGGAAAGGAGAGTGGACAGGCAGGTGGGAGCAGACACCCCTGAGCCTGCAGGGATTAGGGGGTCCTTCCTGGGTCCTCTGAGGGTGAAGGCTGCAGAGAAGCCTGGGTCCTGTGCCTAGGAGGGCGGCGGCAGCTGCACCTAGGAGCTCCCGCCCCACCAAATGAAAAGGGGTAGGGCTCCCTCCCTCTTGTCACTGGCTCCTGCCTGCTTCCTGGAGCAGAAGGCCTAGGTCTGCAACCTAGGACTGTGCGTGGTCTTCAGCCTAGGTCTGTGCGTAGGCTGCAGCTGCACTGAGAAAGCAGATCGTGCCGTTCCTGGCTCCGCCATGAGCACCGGGAGGCTTGGATCCACAGCTGCACTTTGGTCAGGTGTAGCCTTGCCCAGGAGGATGGGGCTCCTGCTTGCTCTGTAAAGGAGGCCTGGGTCTGCAGCTGCCATTTGGGGTTTGGGCAGCTGCAGTGGCACAGGGAGTTCACTTCCCAACTCAGAAGGGGCAGGGCTCCCGCTGGCTCCATACAGTGTGCAGCCCCCAGCTGGGCTTCCCTGTGGCAGCCGGCATGATGGCAGCAGCCAATGCCATCAGTAACACACATATTTCAACACACCCCACAAAAGCCCTAGGCCACAGCTCCGTTCCTTCTTAAAAAAAAGGTGGGAAACAATCTAAGAACGGGAAAATAACGAAAAGAATGACCCCCTTTTGGGCACTCCATTGGTTTTATGACACATCTACTTGGCAGAGTTCATATAAAATGGAAGTTGTTTGGTCTTTGTGCACATTTACATTAAGGAAAAATAACCCTAAGGTAGATCTGCAAACTATAAAGTTCCTAAGTTATGTTTTTCTCTGTTTTTCTTTTCTGCCTGCTTTAAATCTGCTGTTACTTTTTCTACTGAGATAAAAACCATTGTTTGGATCTAACAGGTTTTTTTTTTTTTTTTTTGCATGCTGGTGAATTTGTACTGTTCTCATGGTTAGAGTTCCGAAGTAAAAGATATGGGGGGTGTGTGTGTGTGTTTAAAAAGCCTTTATAATTTCTATTATATGCTTAATTGACAAGTAAATCCATTTTAATTTTTTTCTAGCACACCAGAATGTTTTTCTTTGTAACTTGAGATGTAAATTTTGGTACCTGATTTTGACCTAAGGGTTGTTTCCTTTAATATTCAAAGTTAAGGCTAGTTAGCTGACACCTACCTAAGGTAGTGAAACAGGTTATCAAGCATTTGAAAGCCTAAGATAGGGAAATAAAAAAGAGAAAGAAAAAGGGGTCTTATGAATTTGTAAGATTCAGCATGCCTAATACGTCTGTGTATTTATGTGTTGTGTAATATCTTACTACTAAAAATATATAAAAGTGTTTTAATTAATTGGCTTAAAAACTAAAAGCACCTAAATCAAATACTTAAAAGAAAAGCCTAACTAAATGCTTTTTCAGGTTCACATGACTTAACTAAAATCTTTAATCAATCAGTTGGCTTTAAAGTTATTGATAAAATATGTATTAGTCCGTTTTTATGCTACTGATAAAGACATACCTGAGACTGGGGAGAAAAATTGGACTTACAGTTCCACATGGCTGGGGAGGCCTCAGAATCATGGCAGGAGGCAAAAGACACCTCTTACATGGTGGCAGCAAAGAAAATGAGGTAGAAGCAAATGTGAAAACCCCTGATAAGCCCATCAGATCTCATGAGACTTATTCACTATCACAAGAATAACACAGGAAAGACCAGCCTCCACGATTCAATTACTCCTGCCCCCTGGGCCCCTTTCACAACATATGGGAATTCTGGGAGATACAATTCAAGTTGAGATTTGGGTGGGGACACAGCCAAAATATATCATCAAACAATATTAGAAATTTCTTAAGAATTGTTAGCATTTTTTGTTTGCATTTGTTGATCAAGATGCTTATTCCTGAAGAATACTATATGATTTGCTGTAAAGGTTATATAAGTATAAAACCCAACCCAAGACAGAATGATCTTTGCTTGTGTAATTTTTTATTAATAAGACATGGAATATTGTTGGTTCAATGAAGACAGCTAAATCCTGAGTGGTAATAAAAAATACCCTTATATTTAACTTTAAGATTCTTAAGTAAATACCCGAAAAAAGGTTAGACAAAATGCTAACTAGAATACCCAGCTTAGAAAAGATCATAAATGACTTGATATGGAGTTGAAAAACACAGCATGAGAACTATGTGAAGCAAACACAAGTTTTAATAGCTGAATCGATCAAGCAGAAGAAAGGATATCAGAGATTGAAGATCAATTCAATGCCATAAAAAGAGAAAGCAAGACAAGAGAAAAAAGAGTGAAAAGAAACGAAGAAAGCCTCCAAGAAATATGGGATTATGTGAAAAGACCTAATCTATGCTTGATTGGTGTACCTGAATGTGACGAGGAGAATGAATCCAAGCTGGAAAACACAATCCAGGATATTATCCAGGGGAACTTCCCAAGCCTAGAAAGGCAGTCCAACATTCAAATCTAAGAAATACAGAGAACTCCACAAAGATACTCCTCAAGAAGAGCAACACCAAGGCACATAATCATCAGATTCACCAAGGCTGAAATGAAGGATAAAATGCTAAGGGCAGCCAGAGAAAAAGGTCAGGTCACCCACAGAGGGAAGCCAATCAGACTCACAGTGGATCTCTCGGCAGAAACCTTACAAGCCAGAAGAGAGTGGGGGCCAATATTGAACATCATTAAAGAAAATAACTTTCAACCCAGAATCTCATATCCAGCCAAACTAAGCTTCATAAATGAAGGAGAAATAAAATCCTTTATGGACAAGCAATTACTGAGAGATTTCATCACCAGTAGACCTGCCCTATAAGAGCTCCTGAAAGAAACACTAAGCGTGGAAAGGAACAAGTACCAGACACTGCAAAAGCATGCCAAATGGCAAAGACCAAAAATGCAATGAAGAAAATGAGTCAACAAATGGGAAAGAAAAACAGCCAGTAACAAAATGGCAGGATCAAATTCACACATAACAATATAAACATTAAATGTAAATGGCCTAAATGCCACAATCAAAAGACACAGACTGGCAAACTGGATAAAACATCAAGACCAATTGGTGTGCTATATTCAGGAAACCCATCTCACATACAAAGACACACGCAGACTCAAAATAAAGGGATGGAAGAAGATTTACTAAGCAAACAGAGCACAAAAAAAAGCAGGGGTTGCAATACTAGTCTCTGATAAAACATACTTCAAACGAACAAAGATCAAAAGAGACAAAGAAGGGCATTACATAATGGAAAAAGGATCAATCTAACAAGAAGAGCTAACTATCCTAAATATATACACACCTAACACAGGAGCACCCAGATACATAAAGCAAGTTCTCAATGACCTAAAACGAGATTTAGACTCCCACACAATAATAGTGGGAGACCTCAACACTTCACTATCAACATTAGACAGACCAGTGAGACAGAAAATTAACAAGGACATTCAGAACTTGAATGCAGAGCTGGACCAAGCAGACCTAATAGACATATACAGATCGCTCCACCACAAATCCACAGAATATACATTTTTCTCAGCACCACATCACACTTACTCTAAAATTGAGCACATCATTGGAAGCAAATCACGACTCAGCAAATGCAAAAGAATGGAAATCATAACAAACAGTCTATCAAACCACAGCAAAATCAGATTAGAACTCAGGATTAAGAAACACACTCAAATCCGCACAAACATTTGGAAACTGAACAACTTGCTTCTGAGTGTCGACTGGATAAACAATGAAATGAAGGCAGAAATAAAGATGTTATTCGAAACCAATCAGAATGAAGACACAAGTTACCAGAATCTCTGGGATACCTTTAAAGCAGTGTTGAGAGGGAGATTTATAGCAATAAATGCCCACATGAGAAATAAGGAAAAATCTAAAATGGACACCCTATCATCAAAATTGAAAGAGCTAGAGGAGGAAAATAAAAAAAACTCAAAAGCTATCAGAGGACAAGAAATGACTAAGATCAGAGCTGAACTGAAGGAGATAGAGAACACAAAAAGCCCTTCAAAAAAACCAATAAATCCAGGAGCTGGTTTTTTGAAAAGATTAACAAAATAGACAGATTGCTATCCAGACTAATAAAAAAGAAAAGAGAGAAGAATCAAACAGATGCAATAAAAAAAGATAAAGGGGATATCACCACTGATCCTACAGAAATACAAACTACCATCAGAGATTACTACAAACAGCTCTATGCACATAAACCAGTAAACCAGGAAGAAATGGAGAAATTCTTAGACACTTGTACTCTACCAAGACTAAACCAGGAGGAAGTTGAAACCCTGAATAGACCAATAACAAGGGCTGAAGTTGAGGCAGCAATCAATAGCCTACCAAAAAAGTCCAGGTCCAGACGGGTTCACAGCCGAATTCTACCAGATGTACAAAGAGGAGCTGGTTCCATTCCTTTTGAAACTATGTCAAACAAAACAAAAAGAGGGAATCCTCCCTAACTCATTTTATAAGACCAACATCATCCTGATACCAAAACCAGGCAGAGACTCAACTAAAAAAGAAAACTTCAGGCCAATATCCATGATGAACATTGACGCAAAAGTCTTCAATAAAATACTGCAAACCAAATGCAACAGCACATCAATAAGCTTATTCATCACAATCAAGTAGGCTTCATCCCTGGGATGCAAGGCTGGTTCAACATACACAAGTCCATAAACGTAATCCAACACAAAAACCACATGATTATCTCAATAGATGCAGAGAAGGCCTTTGACAAAATTCAACAGCGCTTCATGCTTTAGCATGAAGTTTTTAAACTCTCAATAAACTAGGTATAGATGAAATGTATCAAAAAATGATAAAAGCTATTTATGACAAATCTACAGCCAATATCATACTGAATGGGCAAAAGCTGGAAGAATTCCCTTTGAAATCATGCACTAGACAAGAATGCCCTCTCTCAACACTCCTATCCAATATAGTATTGGAGCCAGGCATGGTGGCTCACGCCTGTAATCCCAGCACTTTGGGAGGCTGAGGTGGGCTGATCACGAGGTCAAGAGATCAAGACCATCCTGGCCAACATGGTGAAACCCCATCTTTACTAAAAATACAAAAATTAGCTGGGCGTGGTGGCACGTGCCTGTAGTCCCAGCTACTCGGGAGGCTGAGGCAGGAGAATTGCTTGAACCCAGGAGGCAGAGGTTGTGGTGAGCCGAGATTGCATCACTGTACTCCAGCCTAGTGCCTGGTGACAGAGTGAGACGCTGGTCTCAAAAAAAAAAATCAATATAGTATTGGAAGTTCTAGCCAGAGCATTCAGGAAAGAAAAAGAAATAAAGCATATTCAATTAGGAAAGGAGGAAGTCAAACTGTTTCTATTTGCAGATGACATGATTGTATATTTAGAAGACCCCATCGTCTCAGCCCAAAATCTTCTCAAACTGATAAAGCAATTTCAGCAAAGTCTCAGGATACAAAATCAATGTGCAGAAATCACAAGCATTCCTATATACCAATAACAAGAGTGAACTCCCATTCACAATTGCTACAAAGAGAAGAAAATACCTAGGAATACATCTAACAAAGGATGTAAAGACCTCTTCAAGGAGAACTACAAACCACTGCTCAATGAAATGAGAGGACACAATCAGACGGAAAAACATTGCATGCTCATGGTTAGGAAGAATCAATATCGTGAAAATGCCCATACTGTCCATAGTAATTTATAGATTCAACGCTATCCCCATCAAGCTACCAATTACTTTCTTCACAGAACTGGAAAACACCACTTTTAATTTCATATGGAATCACAAGAGAGCCTGCATAGCCAAGACAAGCCTAAGCAAAAAGAACAAAGCCAGAGGCGTCACACTGCTGGACTTCAAACTATACTACAAGTCTACAGTAATCAAAACAGCATGGTACTGGTACCAAAACAGACTAATGGAACAGAACAGAAGCCTCAGAAGCACCACCACACATCTACAACCATCTGATCTTTGACAAACCTGACAAAAATAAGCAATGGGGAAAGGACTCCATGTTTAACAAATGGTATCGGGAAAACTGGCTAGCAATGTGCTGAAAGCAGAAACTGGACCCCTTCCTGTCACCTTACACTAACATTAACTCCAGATGGATTAAAGATTTAAACATAAAACCTAACACCATAATAACACTAGAAGAAAACATAAGCAAAACCATCCAGGACATAGGCATAGGCAAGGACTTCATGACTAAAACACCAAAAGCAATGGCAACAATAGTCAAGATAGACAAATGGGATCTAATTAAACTTCAGAGCTTCTGTACAGCAAAAGAAACCATCATTAGAATGAACCAGCAACTAACAGAATGGGAAAAAATTTTTGCAATCTACCCATCTGACAAAGTCTAATATCCAGAATCTAGAAAGAACTAAAACAGATATACAAGATAAAAGCAAACAACCCCATTCAAAAGTGGGCAAAGGATATGAACAGATACTTTTCAAAAGAGACATATATGAGGCCAACAAACATATGAAAAAATGCTCATCATCACTGCTCATTAGAGAAATGCAAATCAAAACCACATTGAGATACCATCTTACGCCAGTTAGAATGGCAATCATTAAAAAATCTGGAGACAACAGATGCTGGAAAGGATGTGGAGAAATAGGAACACTCTTACACAGTTGGTGGGAGTTTAAATTAGTTCAACCATTGTGGAAGACAGTGTGGCCATTTCTCAAGGATCTAGAAATAGAAATTCCATTTGACTCAGAAATCCCATTACTGGGTATATACACAAAGAACTATAAATCGTTCTATAAAGACACATGCACACGTATGTTCATTGCAGCCCTGTTTCCAATAGCAAAGACCTGGAACCAACCCAAATGCCCATCCATGATATACTGGACAAACAAAATGTGGCACATATACACCATGGAATACTACGCAGCCATAAAAAATGATGAGTTCATGTCCTTTGTAGGGACTTGGATGAATCTAGAAACCATCATCATTCTCAGCAAACTGACACAAGAACAGAAAACCAAACACCGCATGTTCTCACTCATAGGCAAATGTTGAACAATGAGATCACATGGACTCAGGGAGAGGAGCAGCACACACTGGGGGCAGTTGAGGGGGCTAGGGGTGAGACAGCGAGGGATGAGACAGCAAGGGGTGGGAAGGGTGGGGAGGGATAATATGGGCAGAAATGCAGGATATAGTATGCACCTAAGCAGCAACCCTGCATGACCTGCACATGCACCCCAGAACATAAAGTGATATAAAAAATCTTTTTCAAAATTCCAATAAAGTTTTTGCAGAAATAGAGATATAAATTCTAAAATTAATATAAAATTTCAAGGGGCATGAAATAGCTCAAGCAATATTGAAAGAAAATTGGAGCTCTTATACTTTCTGATAGCAAACATATTACAAAACTAAAACAATCAAAACAGTCTGGGACTGGCATAAAGAAAGATAAATAGACCAATAGAGTAGAACAGATACTACAGAAAAAAAATTATATAACGTTCAAATGAGTTTTGACAACAATGCCAAGACCCATTTAATGGGTGAAAAAGAGTGTTTTCAACAAATGCTGAGAAAACTGAGTATCCACATAAAGAATAATAAAGTTGGGCCCTTACCTTACTTTGTATACAAAGATATTAAAAAAGTAACAAAAACATATATTAATTAATTTTTATTTTTATTTTTTATTTTTTTGAGATGGAGTCTTGCTCTGTTGCCCAGGTTGGAGTACAGTGGCCCAATCTTGGCTCATTGAAACCTCTGCTTTCCAGGTTCAAGAGATTCTTCTGCCTCAGCCTCCTTAGTAGCTGTGACTACAGGCACATGCTACCACACCCGGCTAATTTTCTGTATTTTTAGTAGAAATGGGTTTTAACCATGTTAGCCAGGATGGTCTTGATCTCCTGACCTCATGATCCACCTGCCTCAGCCTCCCACAGTGCTGGGATTACAGGTGTGAGCCACCATGCCCAGCCACAAAAATATATATTTAAACACAAAAAGTATATAACTTTTAGAAAAACATATAAGGACATGATTTGTGACATTGGATTTGGTAAAGGTATCTTGAATGGCACATCAAACGCACAGTAAACAAAATTTAAAAATGGGTAAATTAGGTTACATCAAAATTAAATTTTTTGGCATCATAGGGTACTATCAACAGAGGGAAAAGTCAATCCAGAGAATGGGAGAAAATATTTGTAAATTATATATATGATAACAGGTTTGTATCCAGAAAATGTAAAGAACATCTATAATTCAACAACATCAAACAGAATTATGAAATTGATAAAAGGCTTGAATAGACATTGAAGATACAAATGGGCAATAAGCACATAAAATATGTTCAATATCACTAATTCTTAAGGAAATGCACATAAAAACCATAATGAGATCACACATTACAACCATTAAAACTATTATCCCAAAAGAGGAAAGAAAGAAAAAGAAAAAAACAGAAAATATGTATTGGTGAGAATGTGGAGAAACTGGAATCCTTTTGCACTGCCATTAGAAATGTATTGCAGCTGCAGCAAAACACAGTTTGGTAGTTTTTTTTTTTTTTTTTTTAAATTAAGTATAGAATTATATCAGATAAAGAATTGAATCATGGACTGAATCAGATATTTGTACACCCATGTTCATAGCAGCAGTATTTACAAGAGTCAAAAGGTAGTATTTACAAAAGTCAAGTATTCACAGACAAACAAATACACAAAATGTGGTATATATACAGTAGTCTCTCAGTATCTATGGGGGATTGGTTCCAGGGCCTTTTGTGGATACCAAAATCTATAGATCCCCAAGTACCTAAAATAAATGGATGTAGCATTTGCATTTAACCTATACACATGCTGTTTTGTATTTTTAATCGTCTCTAGATTACTTATAATTCCCAATACAAAGTAAGTGCTATGTAAATAGTTGTCATACTCTACTGTTTAGAAAATAATGTCAAGGAAAAAATGTCTACATATGCTCAGTACAGAAGCATTTATCCATTTTTAAAAAATATTTCTGATCCATGGCTATTTGAACCTATGGATGCAGAATCCAAAAATATGAAGGGCCTAATATATGAACAATGCATTATTATTCAGCCTTAAAGAAGACAGTACTGACACATGCTACAACATGGATAAATCTTAAATACATTGTCAAAACTTAGTGATATAAGCTAGTCATAAAAGGACAAATAGATTTGATATAGAAGTACTAGAATTGTCAAATTCATAGAGACAGAAAGTAGAATGGTAGTTGCCAGGAGATGGATATAGGAGAAATGAGTGAGTAATTATAGTTTAATGGGTAGATTCTTAGCTTTTGAATATAAAAAAGTTTTAGAGGTAGATGGTGGCAATGGTTCCAGAACAATGTAAATATATTTAATGCCACTGATCTGTACACTCAAAAATGATTCAGATAGGAAATTTTGTATTAGCATATCTTCACAATTTTAAAAAAGTAATTGACAAAAAGAATAAATATTGAACTCATGAAAATTATTGGTTAAGCCAATTAGAGTTAATTTACAACATATTATAGGTCAGGTGTTCAGATAAATGTACACATAGGCTGTTCTAATATATTAAAAATTCCTTCCTCATTAATAGTCATTTATTGTTCATCGAGGCCTCTTCTAAATATCAGGGCCCAAATACACTAGTAGTAATACGAATTCTTCATTTCTTTTACTATTTTACTAAGGGCCATTCTCTGAAATGCTTAAAAATATTAATTCTAATCATTTTTCAAAAGTAGCCTGGATAAGTATTATTATTTCTATTTTACAAATGAGGAAACTCAGGCTGAGAAAAGATAAATCATTTAACCACAGTCACACAGAGTAAATAGATTGAGAATTGAAGACCAATCACTCTGCAGAACTTTTCCTGTTAACTCCTCTGCCATCTTATGTAGTGTTTTCATCACCCACATTGATAGGTACACTACACTTCTTTTGTAAATAACCAAGATATTGAAGTTTATTTAAATAACTTGTCTGAAATCATATATGTTCAGGATCTATTTTCATGCCTATTTGACTCTGAATACCTGTCTCTTAAATTACCAATACTACAATTCTCTACGTTGTGAAGCATTTATTTATTTCTCACACAGTCCCAGGATGAACTCAAGACTACAGCGTATCATAGTTTTAAACCAGAATATTGACCACCATGAAAATTAAAAAAAAAATTGAAAAATAAACAGTAGACACATAAGTAAATCAAATAATTTGTTCTTTAAATATAGATAAATCACAAACTTGCCTAAATATTTGAAAAAAGACGAAAGCACAAAATGCACATGTAAAAAAATATAAATGGGAAAATGACACTGATACAGAAGAAGAAAAAATGATATAAGAACATTATTAATTCGAGTTTATGAAAATAATATCAGAGATATAGATGAAATACCTGATTTCCTGGGAAATATAAAATGACAAAATGTTTCTTTAAAAAGCTAGAAAATCTAAGCAGACAAAATGTCATTGGAGAAACTGGATTTGAAAATGTAGTCAAAGAACTACTTAAAACTTAATACTCGTGAAATTTCTTTGTAGGTCAATTATATTAAATTGTTAGAACACAGATGAATCCAGTATTAACTCTTTCTGTGATGGTCTGAATTGTGGTCCCCCAAAATTCAGATGTTGATACTCTAGCACTCCATATCTCAGAATGTGACTATTCAGATGTAGCCCCTAAAGATGTAATTCAGTCAAAATGAAGCCATCAGTTTTGAGACCTAATTTAATCTGACCAGTGTTCTTATAAGAAGAGAAAACTTGCGCACACACAATGATAGCAAGAACATGTGGGCACAGATAAAAGGCCATGCAAGGACACAGCAAGACGACAGCCATTGTCAACCAAGGAGTGAGGCCTTAGATAAAAACTAAACTTGTAGATTCCTTGATCCTGTACTTCTATCCCTCTAGAACTGTGAGAAGTGAATTTCTCTTGTTTATTTCACCCAAGTTTTTGGTCTGTTGCTACTGATATGGCTCCAATGAGTGGAGGAACACCATGGCTCTTGTCTCACCTGAATTGGATAAAACAATATGGACATTTATAAAATGGAGGGTTTAATAGGCAAGAAAGAAGGGAGAAGAAAGAAGGAAGAAGCTCCCCTGTACAGAGACAGAGGAAGGCGGGCTCCAAAGCCCAGAAAGGAGACCCCGTGTGCCACGGAAAAGTGGCTGCTTATAAGTAGGCTGGAGGAGGTGGTATCTGATTTGCATAGAGCTCAGGGGATTGGTGGGACCAGGCATGTCATTCACATAGTCCACGAAAAATCTGGCCCTCCCACCCTAGCCTTTTAATATGCAAATACAGGGTGCCATGATGTTCTACAGATGGGGATATATGAAGGTGGCCATGTTGACAGGCACATGTTGGGGCAAGGGCAAGGAGGCAGCAGGAATCGCCATGCTTGGGCAGACCCGGTTTCTAATGGCTGGTATTTGCAAATCAAAAGTTGCCAGCCTGGCTCTAAGAGCCGGGGCTTTCCTTCCAGACAAGAAATGTTTCCGGAGCTGCTTTAAAAAGATACAAAAACTATATTTACCTGGCAGGGGAGATATGATGATCACGAAGGTGGTTTTCCCAGGGCAAGGCTTATCCATTGCACTCCGGATGTGCTGACCCCTGCAATTTCCCCAAATGTGGGAAACTCGACTGCATAATTTGTAGTAGTGAGGGACTGCATTTGTGCTTTCCCCTGGTATAAAAAATAAAAAAAAATACAAAAACTTCCAAGGACCTCTTTTGCTATTTGCCTAAAATAATTTCTTAATAACTCCTATAACATTATGACAACCTTAGCAAACTAACCGTTTCAGAACACGAGTAAAAAAACTTGCAAACATTTATTTTAAAGTTCACATGATACTGATAGCAAAACTGATACAGCAAATGGGATAAAAAAGAAAAATACAGTACACTTTCAAACAGATGTAAAACCTTAAATAAAATATCAGTTAGAAAAGTTTTCATCTTAGGTAAATATTTAACATACTTTATCATACTAATCAAAAGCCAGTGGATAAAAATCATAAAATGAGAAGAGTGATATTCAGCAAAATGGAGAATTAGGAGCCACTGCACTCATATTGCCACACAGCAATAACTTTGCTGGCATCCACGGACAAAAGTGCTTTTGTGGAAACCCTAGGATTAAGACAGGAGGTTGTGAAACTGTAGTGGCACCTAGGACCTAAGAATGCTTTTTAAGAGTCAAGACCTATGCCCCGGTGCTAGACTCAAAAACTACGTTCCTGGTGCCAAACCTAGAAACAGCCTTGTTTCCCTGTGGACTTGTCTACAGCAGTATTTCACCTTGTTCCTGTGACAAAAAATCTCTGCCAAAGGCCCAGGAGGAGTCATGCACACTAGTGTCACTGGGGAAGGCTTTCCTACTTCATTTCCACAGTAGATACTAAAATGGTTTTCAAACTTAGAACCAGTCTCTCTTACTGTAGTTTGAGAGCAGCTCTGCCTAGAGGAATACATGCGTGTCTATGCAGGGATACCTAGGCCAGCTGACATTGGCCTAACAGCAGATCCTGGTATAGCTCTGTAACTCAGCCCAGCCCCTCTAAGCTGTGGTTTGAGAGGAGTTCTTCCCACACTGCAGTGGGACCTAGAGAAACATTCACCCATCATTACCTCTATAGGCAAGCCTACTAACCATGGCCCTACTGTGAGTATTAAAACAGCTGTGTAAATTGACTCCAGCTCATGTCAGCTATGGTCTGAGAACAGTCCTGCTTTCCAAGAGACTCACTAGAAGACATACCCACCTGTGAAAGCAATGGCAGGCTTACAGGCCTCAATCAGGGCTACAGACTTGTAGCAGCCCTGGACAAAGTTCAAAGCCCTTCCAGCCATGGTCTATGGTCAGTATCACCTGTCTGAGGACCTTCAGAATTCCCCAGTCTAAGCTTTCCTAGGGACCTAGAAAAAGCAGTACCCATTCATCACCTGGAAACAAGAAAGCCATCTGCAGATTTTGAATAGATCCTTTTTCTAGTGCCATACATGCTGACCAAAGAACTGGAGTCAGTCCAGTCAACTTGAAAAACATATAGTATCCATACTCACTAGAGTCCCTGGTAACAGGCCCAATAACTGCAAATTCCATCGCAAAACCAGCAGCAGTCACATGACCTGATTCAAACACCACTTGGCCACCATTTTGGAGACAATCCAATCAGCACAGGAACTCAACAGGAGAAGGTCTTTATCTGCCAAAAGTAGTCCGCAAATACTGAAAGAAGTGTTTGCTCATTCAAATGCATAGAACAAATGGACCTAAGAGATATGGAACATTTTATCCAATAGCATTAGCAAAAATTTTTTTAAGTATATATGGAATATTCATCAGAATACCACAAAACAACCCTTAACAAATTTTAGAATATTGTATTCACATATCTTTTATGACCACTATGTTATAAAACTAGAAATCACCAATAGGAAAAATTTTGTAAAATTCAGAAAAGTGTGAAAACTAAACAATTTGTTCCTAAACAACTAAGAGTCACAGATACCAGCTGAGACACAGAAGGATAGGGCATTTGTCAGAATCATTAAGCCCCTGTTCTAGGATCTACCTCTTGGCTAACAGTTCTAGACACACCCTGGGACCCACTGCCACTACTTTGAAGAGAAAAATCCAGTCCTAGCAGCATTCATCATTTACTAACTGAAGGGTTCTTGGACCCTGAGAAAACAATAGCAACACCCAGGAACTACATTGAGGGCTTTGGGTAAGCATGTAAGACTTAATAGCTTCAAGTACCAGCTCAGCTACAAGGAGATAGAGCACCAGTCGGGCTCCTGTGGTCCTTGACTCCAAGACTTGACTCCTGAAAGGCAGTTTTGGACCTGCCCTGGGCCAGAAGAGAGTTCACTGACCTTAAGTGTGAGTCCCAGGCCAGGCAGCAAAAGGTGGTGGCTGTGGTCTCATGGTTAGACTCCTCTGTCTTTAAGGGGAGAAAAGAGTGGGAATAGCTTTATCTAGTGGTTTCAGCCACAATACTATATAACACCAGGTAGACTTCCACGGATTTTGACTCTAGTCTCTGACTAACAGATGTCCCCTCTGTACCCACCTGAGGTTTGATGGAACTTGCCACCACCCTGAAGGAAACAGGCCTTGATGGCATTGCCACATGCTGATTGTAGAGCCCTAAGGCTTTAAGCAAACATAGGAAGTAGCCAGGGAGCAGTTAAAGCAGGACTTGAGCAAGAACCAGTACAGTCCCAGGGGTGGTAGCCACAGGAGTGTTTTTATCACTCCACTTCCAGCCGTAAGTGGCTCAGAACAGAAAGAGACTCTGTTGGTTTGGGAGAAATTAAGGGAAGAAAACAAAACTCTCTGTCTGGTAATCCAGAGAATTGTCCTGGATCTAGCCATTTTTCTCAACATCATTTATTAAATTGGTAATCCTTTACCCATTGCTAGTTTTTGTCAGGTTTGTTAATGATCAGATGGTGGTAGATGTGTGGTGTTATTTCTGAGGCCTCTGTTCTACCATTGGTAGCTTGATGGGGATAGCATTGAATCTATAAATTACTTTGGGCGATATGACCATTTTTATGATATTGATTCTTCTTATCCATGAGTATGGAATGTTTTTCTATTTGTTTGTGTCATCTGCAAACAGAGACAATTTGACTTCCTCTCTTTTTGTTTGAATGCCCTTTATTTCTTTCTCTTGCCTGATTGCCCTGGCCAGAACTACCAATACTATGTTGAATAGGAGTGGTGACAGAGGGCATCCTACTCTTGTGCCAGTTATCAAAGGGAATGCTTCTAGATTTTGCCCATTCAGTATGATATTGGCTGAGGATTTGTCATAAATAGCAGTCTTTGAGATACTGTCCATCAATACCTTGTTTATTGAGAGTTTTTAACACGAAGGGGTGTTGAATTTTATTGAAGGCCTTTTCTGAATCTATTAAGATAATCATGTGGTTTTGTCATTGGTTCTGTTTATGTGATGGATTACGTTTATTGATTTGCAAATGTTGAACCAGCTTTGTATCCCAGGGATGAAGCCGACTTGATCGTGGTGGATAAACTTTTTGATGTGCTACTGAATTCGATTTGCCAGTATTTTATTGTAGATCTTTGCATTGATGTTCATCACAGATATTGGCCTGAAATTTTCTTTTCTTTTCTTTTCTTTTTTTGTTGTTCTGTGTCTTCCAGGTTTTCAGAAGGAATGCTACCAACTTCTCTTTGTACCTCTGGTAGAATTTGGCTGGAATCTGTCTGTACCTGGGCTTCTTTTGTGGTTCATAGGCTATTAATTACTGCCTCAATTTCAAAGCTTGTTATTGGCCTATTCAGGGATTTGATTTCTTCCTGGTTTAGTCTTGGGATGGTGTATGTGTCCTGGAGTTTATTCATTTCTTCTAGATTTTCCACTTTATTTGCATAGAAGTGCTTATAGTGTTCTCTGATGGTAGTATGTATCTCTGTAGGATCAGTGGTGATATCCCGTTTATAATTTTTTGTTGTGTTTATTTGATTATTCTCTCTTCTCTCTTTTCTTTTTTATTAGTCAGGCTAGAGGTCTACTTATTTTGTTAATCTTTTCAAAATCAATCTACTGGATTCATGAGTTTTTTGAAGGGATTTTTTTCTCTCTATCTCCTTCAGTTCTGCTTTGATCTTAGTTATTTCTTGTCTTCTGCTAGCTTTTGAATTTGTTTGCTCTTGCTTCTCTAGTTCTTTTAATTGTGATGTTAAGGTGTTGATTTTAGATCTTTCCCGCTTTCTACTGTGGTCATTCAGTGCCATAAATTTCCCTCTAAACACTGCTTTAGCTGTGTTCCAGAGATTCTTTTTACACTGTGTCTTTGTTCTCATTGATTTCAAATAATATCTTTATTTCTGCCTTAATTCCATTATGTACCCAGTAGTCATTCAGGAGCAGGTTGTTCAGTTTCCATGTAGTTGTTGGGTTTTGAGTAAGTTTCTTAATCCTCAGTTCCAATTTTATTGCACTGTGTTCTGAGAGAAGTTTTGTCATGACTATCATTCTTTTGCATTTGCTGAGGCATGATTTACTTCCAATTATGTGGTCACTTTTAGAGTAAGTACAATGTGGTACTGAACAGAATGTATATTCTGTTGATTTGGGGTGGAGAGTTCAGTAGGTGTCTACTAGGTCCACTTGGTCCAGACCTGAGTTTAAGTCCTGAATATCCTTGTTAATTTTCTGTCTCATTGATCTGTTTAAAATTGACAGTGGGATGTTAAAGTCTCCCACTATTATTGTGTGGGATTCTATGTCTCTTTGTAGGTCTCTAAGAACTTGCTTTATGAATCTGAGTGCCCCTGTATTGGGTATGTATATATTTAGGACAGTTAGCTCTTCTTGTTATATTGATCCCTTTACTGTTATGTAATGCCCTTCTTTGTCTTTTTTGAAATTTGTTTGTTTAAAGCCTGTTTTATCAGAGACTAGGATTGCAGCCTCTGGTTTTTTTTGCTTTCCTTTTTTCTTGTAAATATTTCTCGATCTCTTTTATTTTGAGCCTATGTGTTTCTTTGCATGTGAGATGTGTCTCCTGAATATAGCACACCAATGGGTCTTGACTATTTATCCAATTTGCCAGTCTGTGTCTTTTACTTGGTGCGTTTATCCTGTTTACATTTAAGTTTAATATTATTATGTATGAATGGAATCTTGTCATTATGATGCTAGCTGGTTATTTTGCCTGTTAGTTGATGTAGTTTCTTCATAGTGTCAGTGGTCTTTACAATTTGGTGTGTTTTTGCAGTAGCTGGTACCAGTTTTTCTTTTCCATGTTTAGTGCTTATTGAAGGAGCTCTTGTAAGACAGGACTGGTGGTGACAAAATCTCTCAGCATTTGTTTGTCTATAAAGAATCTTAATTCTCCTTCACTTATGAAGCTTAGGTTGACTGGATGTAAAATTCTGGCTTGAAAATTAGTTTCTTTAAGAATGTTGAATATTGGTCCCCATTCTCTTCTGGCTTTTAGGGTTTCTGCAGAGAGATCCACTGTTAGTATGATTGGCTTCCCTTTGTGAGTAACCTGATCTTTCTCTCTGGCTGCCCTTAACATTTTTTTCCTTCATTTCAACCTTGGTGAATCTAACAATTATATGTCTTGGGGTGGCTCATCTTGAGGTGTAACTTTGTGGTGTTCTCTGTATTTCCTGAATTTGAATGTTGGCCTGTCTTGCTGGGTTGGGAAAGTTCCCTTGGATAATATCCTGAAGAGTGTAAATCAATCAAACATAGGTATGGTTTTTTCACATAGTCCAATATTTCTTGGAGGCTTTGTTCATTCTTTTTCATTCTTTTTACTCAAATCTTGTCTTCATGCTTTATTTTATTAAGTTGATCTTCAGTTTCTGATATTCTTTCGTTTGGTCAATTTGACTATTGATACTTGCATGTGCTTTACAAAGTTCTCATGCCGTGTTTTTCAGCTCCATCAGGTCATTTGTGTTCTTCTCTAAACTGGTTATTCTAGTTATCAATTCCTCTAACCCTTTTTTCAAGATTCTTAGCTTCCTTGCCTTGGGTTAGAACATACTTCTCTAGCTCAGAGGAGTTTGTTATTACTCACCTTCTGAAGCCTACTTCTGACAGTTCATCAAATTAATTCTCTGTCCAGTTTTGTTCCCTTGCTGGTGAGGAGTTGTGATCCTTTGGAGGAGAAGTAGTGCTCTGGGTTTTGGAATTTTTGCCTTTTTGTGCTAGTTTTTCCTTATCTTAGTGGATTTATCTACCTTTGGTTGTTGATGTTGGTGACCTTCGGGTGGGGCTGTTGTGTAGACGTCCTTTTGTTGATGTTGATGCTATTTCTTTCTGTTTGTTAGTTTTCCTTCTAATAGGTCCTTCTGCTGAGGTCTGCTGGAGTTTGCTAGAGGTCCACTCCAAACCCTGTTTGCCTGCATATTACCAGCAGAGGCTGCAGAACCACAAAGATTGCCGCCTGTTCCTTCTTCTGAGACCTTCATCCCAGAAGGGTACCTGCCAGATGCCAGCCAGAGCTCTCTTGTATGAGGTGTCTGTTGACCCTTGTTGGGAGGTGTCCTCCAGTTAGGAGGCACAGGGGTCAGGGACCCACTTGAGGAGGCAGTCTTTTCCTTAGCAGAGCTTGAGCACTGGTGTGGGAGATCTGCTGCTCTCTTTAGAGCCAGCAGGCAGGAACATTGAGGTCTGCTGAAGCTGTGCCTACAGCCGCCCCTTCCCCCAGGTAATCTGTCCAAGGGAGGTGTGAGTTCGATCTATAAGTTCCTGACTGGGGCTGCTGCCTTTCGTTCAGAGATGCACTGCCCAGAGAGGAGGAATCTAGAGAGGCAGTCTGACTACAGTGGCTTTGCAGACCTGTGGTGGGCTCCACCCAGTTAAAACTTACTGGTGGCTTTGTTTACAATGTGAGCGGAAAACCACCTACTCAAGCCTCAGTAATGACGCATACCCCTTCTACCACCAAGCTCGAACATCCCAGGTCAACTTCAGACTGCTGTGCTGGCAGCAAGAATATCAAGCCAGTGAATGTTAGCTTACTGGGCTCTGTGGGTATGGGATCTGCTGAGCTAGACCACTTGGATCCCTGGCTTCAGCCCCCTTTCCAGGCGAGTGATCAGTACTGTCTCACTGGCATTTCAAGCACCACTGGGATATGAAAAAATAAATAAATAAAACCTCTTGCATCTAGCTCAGTGTCTGCCCAAACAACTACCCAGTTTTCTGCTTGAAACCCAGGGCCCTGGTGATGTAGTCACCTGAGGGAATCCCTTGGTGTGTAGGTTGCAAAGACCATGGGAAAAGCACAGTATCTGGGCTGGAATTCACCTTTGCTCATGGCACAGACCCTCATGGCTTCCCTTGGCTAGGGGAGGGAGTTCCCCCACCCTTTGCACTTCTTGGGTGAGGCAATGTCCCACCCTGCTTTGGATCACCCTTTGTTGCCTACAACTAGTGTCTAACCAGTCCCAGTTAGATAAGCCAAGTACCTCAGTTGGAAATGCAGAAATTACCTGTCTTCTGTGTTAAGGTCATTTGGAGCTGCAGATTGGAGCTGTTTCTATTCGGCCATCTTGCCAGTCCTCCAACTAGAATTGAAAATTTTATTTAAAAAAATTTGAAATACAGTTGTAAGCTTTAACAGTAGACTAGACTAAGCAGAAAAAAGAATTGCATAGCTTCAAGGCAGGTTTCTCAAATTAAACCATTCAGACAAATTAAAAAATAACAATGAATGAAGATTTTGAGAAATTTTGAATTATGTAAAGTAACCAAACCTAGACTTATTGGCATTTCTAAGAGAATTTTTAAAACGTGAGCAACTTGGAAAACATATTTGGGGAAATAATTCAGGAAACTTTCTCTAATCTTGCTAGAAAAGTTCACATACAGATACAATAAATTCAGAGAACACCTATGAAACACCATAGAAGATGATGGTCCCCAAGGCATATAGTTATCAGACTATCCAAAGTCAACACTAAAGAAAAAATATTGAAGGCAGCTTGAGAAAAGTATCAAATCACCTATAAAAGAAATCCCATCAGACTAACCCTAGGCTTCTCAACAGAAAATATAAGTCAGAAGAGATGGGGGTTGCCTATTTTTAGCCTTCATAAAATAAAAAAATGCCAGCCAGTAATTTAATGCCCTGTGAAATGAAGCTTTATAAAGGTAGAATAAATAAAGTATTTCCCAGATAAGCAAACACCAATGGAATATATCAACACCAGACTTCTCCAGAAAGAAATGCTCAAAGTAATTCTAATGATGGAAATGAAAGAATGATATGTGCTACCATTAAAGCACACATGAATACAAAGCTCACAGATTCTATAAAAACAATTATGTAATTGTGACTACAAAGAAACTAGCTAACAACATTATGACAGAAACAATACTTTACATATCAATATTATATTTGAATATAAATAGCCTACATACTTCATTTAAAAGATCCAAAAAAATTACAGGACTCAATTTTCTGTTTCATTCAAGAAACCCATCTCATGTAAAATGACACCTGTGAGAACACCTGTGAAACACCATAGAAGATGATGATCCCCAAGGCATATAGTTATCAGACTATCCAAAGTCAACACTAAAGAAAAAATATTGAAGGCAGCTTGAAAAAAGGGTCAAATCACCTATAAAAGAAATCCCATCAGACTCAAACTAAATCACAGACTCAAACTAAAAAGTGGAGAAAGATTAATCATGCAAATAGAAAACACAGAAGAGCATGGATTGCTATTCTTGTAACACTTAAAACAGATTTTAAACCAAAAGCTATTAAAAAAGAAAAGGGCTTCACATATAGATATAGGATTCAATGCAATAAGAAGATTTAACTATTCTAAATATATATGCACCCAACATCAGAGAACCCAGATTTATAAAACAAATACTACTAGAACTAAGAAAAGAGATAGACAGACACAGACTGTGTGACAGCCACAGACTGGGTGACTTCAACACACCACTGACTGCACAACACAGATCATCCAGGTAGAAAAGTAATAAACACTGGGCTTAAACCAGATTTTTGACAAAATGGACCTAATAGACATCAACAGAATACTCCATCCAAAAACCACAGAATATACATTTTTATCATCTGTGCATGTAACATTCTGTGAAATTGACCACATGCTTGGTTATAAAGCAAGTCTTAATAAATTGGAAAAATTAAAATTATATCAAGCATGTTAATGAACAGTGGAATAATATTTGAAATTGACACTAAGAGAAATTTTCAAAATTACACTGATACATGGAAACTAAGCAACTTGCTCCCAAATGACTTTTGGGTAAACAACAAAAGTAATGCAGAAATTTAAACAATTTTAGTAACAGATGAACATAGAGATACACTATACCAAACCTCTAGGATAGAACAAAAGTAGTGTTAAAAGGAAAGATCAAAGTACTAAATCTCTACATCAAAAATATACAAAGATGTAAAATTAACAACCTAATACTGCACCTCAAGGAACTAGATAATCAGGAACAAACCAAGTCTAAAGCTAGATGAAGAAGAGAAATAACAAAGATCAGAGGAGAACTAAATGAAATTAAGACAAAAAAAAAATACAAAGATTCAATGAAACAAAAGGTGGTTCTCTGAAAGTATAAAAACGTGATAGACCTCTAGTTGGATTAGCCAACAAAAAGGAAGATTTAAATAAGCACAATAAGTAATGACAAAGGTGACATTACAATTGATACCATAAAAATACGAAGCATCCTCAGAGAATATAATGAACATCTCTATGTATTACAAACTAGAAAACAGAGAAAATGGATACATTCCTGAGAATACACAACCTGTCAAGATTGAACAGACCAATAATTAGCTGTAAAATTGAGACAGTATTTAAAAAGAAAACAAAACAAAACAAAAAACTACCAATTCCAAAAAGCCCTGGACCAGATGGATTAGCAGCTGAATCCTACAAGACATATAAAGAAGAGCTGGCACCAATCATGCTGAAAGTATAACAAGAAATTGAGAACAAAGGATTCTTCTCTAATTCTATGAAAACAGTATAATTCTGACTCCCAAATCAGGTAAGGACTCTAAAAACTAGAAAGCTACAAGCCAGTATCCCTGATGAACATAGACACAAAAATCTTCAGTGAAATACTAACAAACCAAATGCAGCATATATATATATAAAGATAATTTGTTACAATTAAATGACTTTTATCCCTGGGATACAAATAAATAAATAAATAAATAAATAACTATTTACCACATAAACAGAACTAAAAAAACAATCATCCCGTTGGATGCAGAAAAAAAAATTGAATAAAATGCAACATCCCTTTGTGATAAGAAACCCCTCAAAAACCTGGCATTGAAGGAATACACCTCAAAATAATAAAAGCCATGCATGACACATCCATGGCTAACATCACACTAACTGGGGAAGGACTAAAAGCATTTTTCATAAGTGGAACAAAACAAGGATGTCCACTGTCACCACTCCTACTCAACACAGCAGTGGATGTCACAGCCAAAGAAATCAGGCAAGAGAAAGAAATAAAAGTCATTCAAATTGGAAAAGAGGAAGTCAAATTATCTCTATGATGACATGATTCTATACACAGAAAGCCCAAAGACTCCTCCTGAGACACCCTACCTGATAAACAAATTCAGTAAAGTTTCAGGATACAATATCAACATACAAAATCAGTAGCTCTTCTATACACCAATAACGTTCAAGCTGAGAACCAAATAAAAAACTTAATCACATTTACAGTAACCATAAAATACAAAATTTTTAGGACTACATTTAACCAAATTGGTGAAATATCTCTACAAAGAGAACTATAAAACATTAATTAAAAAAACAGTAGATGACAGACACACACCTCTGTAAAAACTTTCCATACTCATGGTTTGGAAAGATCAATATTGTTAAAATGACCATACCTCCCAGTGCAATCTAGAGATTCCAAACAATTTTTACTAAATCACTGTAATGGTTAATACTAAATGTCAACTTGATTGGATTGAAGGATGCAAAGTATGTATATTGGGTGTATCTGTGAGGGTGTGAGAGATTAACATTTGAGTCAGTAGACTGGGGAAGGCAGACCCACCCTTAATCTGGGTGGGCCCCATCTAATCAGCTGCCAGCAAATCTAAAGCTGGCAAATCTAAAGCTGGCAGAAAAATGTGAAATGGCTAGACAGGCTTAGCCTCCCAGCATACATCTTTCTCCTGTGCTGGATGCTTCCTCCACTTGAACCTTGGACTCCAAGTTCTTCAGCTTTGAGACTTAGACTTTCTTCCTTGCCCCTCAGCTTGCACATGGCCTACTGTGGAATGTTGTGATCATGTGAGTTAATAATACTCAATAAATGACTATATATTTATAAACTACTATATATATATTTATATACACACACATACATATATATGTGTATATCCTATTAGTTCTCTTCCTCTAGAGAACCCTAACACAATTACCAATATCATTTTTCACAGAATTAGGAAAAATAACCCTAAAGTTAATATGTAGCACCCCTACAAAGCTCACATAGTCAAAGCAATCCTAACCAAAAAAACAAAGCTGGAGGCATCACTTCACATGACTTTAAATTATTATGCAAGACTATTGCAACGAAAACATTATGGTACTGGTACAAAAATAGACACACAAATAAATGAAACAGAAAAGAGAACCCAGAAATGAAGCATCACACAAACAACCAACTGATCTTTGACAAGATAATAAACAAACAATGGAGAAAAGTCACCTTATTCAATAAATGATGCTGAAAAAACTGACTAGCCATGTGTAGGAGATAGAAACTAGACTCTTCTCACAAAAACTAACTCGACATGGATAAAGACTTATATAATATCTGAAACTAAAACATCATAGAAGAAAACGTAGAAAAATCTCTTTAGATATTGGCCTACTCAAAGAATTTATGTCACATCAAATGCAAATGTATCAAAACAAAAATAGACAAATGGTATTTAATTAAAAAGCTTCTGCATAGCAAAACAAAAAGCAATTATTAAACAGACAAGCTACAAAATGAAAAAAATATATTTGCAAACTATGAATCCAGAAAAGGAATAACATTCAAAATCTGTAAGGAACATAAATAAATCAACAGGTAAAAAACAAATAACCACATTAAAAAGTGGACAAAGAACATGAGAAGACACTTCTCCAAAGAAAATATACCTTCAAGGAAGAAACACATGTGGTCAACAAGCATATATAAAATATGTTCAACATCAGTATTCATCAGAGAAATGCAAATCAAAATCACAACAAGATACCATCTGACATCATTCAAATGGCTATTACTAAGAAAGTCAAAAAATAACAGATGTTGGTGAGGTTGTGGGAAATGGGTATGCTTATACCCTGTTGGTGGGAATGTAAATTAGTACAACCCCTACAAAGAACAGTATGGAGATTTCTCAAAGAACTAAAAGTAGAACTACCATTTGACCCAGAAATCCCACTACTATGTATCTACCCAAAGAAAACAAACCTTTCTACCAAAAGACAACAGCACTCATATGTTTTTCACAGCACTATTCACAATAGTGATTGAATCAACAAAGGCATAGAATCAATTAAATTTCCATCAATGGTAGATTGGATTAAAAAATATGGTATAAATGCATCACAAAATACTACACATTTACCAAAAATAATGAAATGGTGCTTTTTGTCATCTCTAGGTTATTATTCTAAGTCAAGTAATGCAAAAACAAAATAAAATATGGCATGTTTCCATTTATAAGTGGAAGCTGAACAATGGGGACCCATGGACCTAAAAATGGAAACAACAGACACTAGGGACTACAAGACAGCAGAAGCAGGGAGCAGTGCAGGGGTTGAAAAGCTACCTATTGGGTACTATGGTTACTATTTGGGTAATGTGCTTACTAGAAGCACAAACCCCATCATTATACAATATATGCATGTATCAAACCTGTGCATGTACCCTGCAGACATATGATTAAACAAAAAAATTTCTTAATGAGATAGCAGTAGTTTGATATTTCTTTCAAAGTGTTAGATATAACTACATATATCTCAGTATAAATATCTCACAACAAAACCAGGATCATTTTTATTAGTAAAACTCTATGAGTAAAACGACAATGCATTTATTGTTGCTTTTCTGAATTTTCTGGATAATAGATAACAACTCATATGCTTTTCTGAGTTTTCTGGATAACAACATTAGATAAATACAAGAAATAGGGAATAAATACTTAGCAAAACATGATATTTTTAGATATGATTGCATTCTTGAAAGCAATTATTTGCACAGCAATTAACATCAATAGTGTAATTCAGTAAGGTAGCTGAGTACAAAATTCATATACAAAGTGCAATAGATTTTCAATATATAGTAAGTAATAAACTGGGAAAATATAAGGAAACAATATATCATTTACATCAGCAACAGATATGAAACACTAAGATATTTAACAAGTTTGGTGCATGGCATTTAAAACTTTCTTGAAAGAATTAAGAGCTAAATTAATACACAAATATTCTTTGTTTTGGGTCTCAAACAGAGAAGATATCCCTGTTCCTTACATTAATATAAAAAATATTATTCAAACAAAAATAATAAAGCTATCCTGACAAATTTGCATTGAAGTTATTCAAATAGCACATACAAAGCCACATTATTTCAATGCAAATTTGTCAGGAGACATCGAAATGTCACCCAGATGACCATTAATAAAAAGTAATAATTAGTCATATTGGTTCTTCTTCCAGATTTTAAAATAAGACGGGGGATGGAGGCAGTAAACCATATTGCCATGTGTGTACCTATGAAACAGTCCTGCATGATCTGCACATGTAACCCAGAACCTAAAGTACAACTTAAAAAAAAGAGAATTTGAAACTCTTTCTTGTGTCTGAGCGAGGTGGCTTATAATCCCAGTACTTTGGGAGACTGAGGTGGGCAGATCGCTTATATCTGGGCTATACTGTGAAAATGTATCTCTATAAAAAATACAAAAATCAGCTGGGTGCCGTGGCATGCACCTGTAGTCTCAGCTACTTGGGATGCTGAGGTAGGAGAATCACTTGAGCCTGGGAGCCTGGGTTGCTGTGAGCTATCATGCCTCTGCATTCCAGCCTGGGTAACAGAGTGACACCCCATCTCAAAAAAAAAAATAATAATAATTTGATACTCTTTTTGAATAGATTAACAAAGATAAGAGCACCGGCATTTTAGAAATACTCTCAAAATATATGTTGGATTTTAATATAAATGAGATCCAATTGAATAAACTTTTAATATGATTTCTAGGATTTGAGTTACTCCTTAGGAAGATCCAGGACTTCCAAAATTATAAAAATAATTTGTCCATGTTTACATCTTTGTTGAATCTGCAATTTATTTCAATATCACAAGTGCTACGTGGACTTGAAAACATAGAACTGTTGAAATAGTACCAAAGAGGTACTATACTTTATCCATCAAAGCGGTAATGTATTAAATTTTGATAAAGTTCACTGTTGAATAGAGTAAAAAATTAATACTTTGGTATTTGTAGTGGGAAAGTAAGCTGTTACTTGTCTGTGGGGAAGGAGGACCTGACTATATCTATTAGAATTTAAAATACAACTTCTACATCTGAGAATTTATTTATAGATGTATTCATATACGTGTCCAGAGACCATTATACTATTTGTTGTGTGTGTGTACATATGTGTATTTACGTATAGCTGTATAACTACCTATCTACTTTCTCTCTCTCTCTCTCAGCCTATTATCTATGTGCATAGATATGTACCTCTGTAAATCATTTCTTGAAGGATACAGACATGCAAACTTTTCAGTAGTATCTTTGTAGATTGAAATGATAGTAGTGAGGGGATATACACTTTTTGATTCTATTCATTCTCGTGCTTTTGCATTTTTACCATGAGAATATGCTTTTAATAATAGAAACTTTAGTTAAAAATGAACAGCTTATGTAGTTACCAATATCACATGGAATTAAAATATGTTGATTGACTTGTTTAATTTATAATTTGTTTTACAACAATGCACATAAAAACATAACAAACAGAATTATATAAAATTTGTATAAAAATAAATTACATTAGAAATATAATAGATTTCATTATCTACTATTATGTAAATATATCACAAATTATCTGCATTTTCTAAAAATTTCCAGGGCCTGTCCCTCATACAAAGTAAATCTTATTCAGGAAAGTTCTTTAATTTTAGGTAATTAGAAATTTAAAACATATTTTATGCCCCAATGCCCCAGATGTTGAATTTTCAAGATAAGATGATGTACATGGAAACATTAAATTTATATGTATATATACGTATATTTGCAAATATACATGTATATATGTATATATCTATCATATATATTTATAAATATATGTACACACATCTATATACAACAAAATTTATTCAAACTTTTTTTTTTCTGTAAAAAGCCTAGAAATAAATCTGGCTTTGTTTTGGAAACTATAAATCATTTAGTCAATATGTTTTTAATTATCTATTACAAAAGTTTATATAGCATTGGACTAAACATATTATTCAAATGGCACACACAAGGTTACATTATTTGATATATAAATTGGCTCTTTCTTTAAAAAGATGAATACAGCTCATAGGTATTGATTTGTTTACCAAACGTCTATGATTTGGAAAATCCTATTCAATACTTCTGCAGAGAGCTGTTGAAAATGTTGCATGCTTCAGTAATTTACATTTTTTTGAATTAATGCCTAGTGTATAATGTGCAAATGTGATTATATAAATCTGATCTTTCATTCGCTTAATGGTTTTGGAAGATTTTTGTCAGTACCAAAAAATACCTCAGAAATAGGCAAGTACTTTTTAGGAAACAATCATTTCCATTCACATGAATTCTATGAATCAAAATACTTACTTACTAAACTTTCATACCTGGAAAGACTGCAAATCTCTTAATTCTTTTCAAATTATTCCAAAACATGTTGGTTAGCATGCAACAGAAAAGCTATAGACAGAACACAGCTGTTATAAATATATATTGTGTCAGAATATCAAACTAATTACTAGCTCTGAGGAAATAAACACTTTTAATATTTTCCTAGATCTGTAACTACCACTTGCAGGATGAAGAGTTAAAATCAGAGTGTGTCCTTATGGTACCTGTGTGCACATTTTACAGCCAAATTTTGAAAGAGGAAATTGTTTTCATATAGGTGCTCCATAAAAAAATCCCAAAAAAGAAATAGGAGGTCATTTGCAATCCACTAAAATATCAATGCACATTTTAAAAAGTGGTAGTGATACTGGCATAAGAGAAAAAGAAAATGAAAGCAATTGGAAGTAATTGATGAGACACATAGGTATCATAAACCTGATTTTTGTAAGTTTAAAAAGTCAGTGATATACCTGTCTGAATGAGTCCCCATTACGTGAATAGTTTGTTTATCCTTATCCTCTGAAGTCAGAATCAACCATCAGACTGGTTAAGAAGGCAAACAAATCTTTCTGATGGGTAGATAGTTACACAAATTTGCAAATGAGATAAACAACAAATAGATAAAAGAAGCATATTTTTATAGAAAAGGAACACATGCACAAACCATTAATGTGTGTATATGCATTACAAAATGAGAATAAACAACTTTACAAAAATTAACAGCTTGGAACAATTATGAAATTATTCAATTGGATACTGCTATAGCAGACAGTCATGGGGTAGGAGGACAGGGTCAATATTAACTTGATTGCTTCTATTTCTTTTTAAAGCAGTGCCACAAGAAATTCAAGAAAAGAGGTGATATGATGAAGTAAAATGCTTTAGAAACAATGGAAAATCATTGCAGTTACTGGAAAAATATTGCATTTACAGAAAATGTAAACAACAGTAAATACCTAAAGGTAATCACGCACAGCTTGTTAGACAAAGATTTCATATATTTTGACAAACAGGAAAATAATATTTCAAATGAATCACACAGTAAATATATTTTAAGGCACCCTTGAACCTATATATTTCAAAATGCAAGAATATTGCAAGTTCATATAATGAAAAGTTGAGCAGATTAGGGTTTTGAGACAAAATGAGGGAGGTTCAAATAAATTTGAAATTCAAATTCATGAGTAAGCTTCTCAATAATATTTAAGTATTTTTTTCTACTAAAAGTTATTTATTGTTTATTATATAAAGTTCAAATTTGGCTGAGTATCCTGTATTTTTGTGTGCTAAACCTGGCAAACTTGCAGCTGAAAGGAATCACAAATCTCTTCATTGTCTTTCAACGGCACTGATAATCCCATTTATTATGTATCTTACTATTTACATCTTAATATTTACTTCTTAATATCAATTTTTGTATTTTTATGTTCTAGAGTTTCTATTTGATCTTTTGCTCTAGATTTTATATTTCCATTGAAATTATCTATCTTTTAATACATTTTCTTGAAAATATTAAGTGTAGCTCTATTAATGCCTGTGTCAGTTGACCCTGATAACTTCAATATTCTGTGATATCTTTGTATATTATATCTTTTTATTTTCCTATTGGCTTTCAAACTGGTGTCCTGTACTGCTATGAAGATACTACTGGAGACTGGGTAATTAATAAAGAAAAGAGGTTTAATTGGTTCACAGTTCCACATGTCTGCAGAGGCCTAGGAAGCTTGCAATCATGGTGCAAGGTGAAGGGGATGCAAACTTGGACCTTTTCACATAGCAGCAGGAGAAAGTGCCCGCAAGAGCAGGGAAAATTGCCTTATAAAACCCTATCAGATTTTGTGAGAACTCACTCGCTATCACGAGAACATCATGGGGGAAAATAACCCCTGAATCCAATCACTTTCCACCAGGTCTCTCTCTAAACACCTGGGGATTACGGTTTAAGATGAGATTTGGTTGGAGACCCAAAGCCTATCATATCATGGACCTATTTCCTGGCAATGGTTTTTGGTGCTGGACATACTGTTTAAAAAATTATAAAGGCTTTAGATGATGTATTTTTCTCGGTAAATATTTGTATGTTTTTCTCACTGGCAGGTAGAGTAGGAATGGATAATTTTGATGCATAAAATATTGGTCTATATATGGTTTGATTTTATAATAGGATAAAGCACTTCCTGGACCTCAAATGAAAAGAAAAAAAAAAATGCCCTGAATCTAGATTCTTGTTTCCCCAGGATAACATACTGGATTCTTTTCTATACATTGTGGCTCTGTGAAACTATTACAACATCTCCTTTACTTATTTGCCTCTAACCCAGGTCATGGGTACAAAACCAATTCAAGAGAGAATTCCACGCACAAAAACAGGGTCAGTTCTCTGAAACTTCCTTTTCCCTGAGATTTTCGCCCTGTGTCTCCAAACTCCTTTGTCACAGTAAGTTCCAATGTTGTTACTCCAGCCAGGGAGACTATGGTAACAAACAGGCTGCTGCATTCTGTTTAGCATTTATACATTGAATGAGGAATTGACAAATGTACCAAGAGTAAAAATGACAATGCAGATCTTGCCTCAATGTGTTTCCACACATCTCTGTGAACTCTGGCTTCTCATCTTCTGCTTGCCTTGGTTATCCTCTGATACCTTCCGTCAACTTTTTAGAATGTATCAACTTTTGACAAGGTTGCCAAGATCATTCATTTTGGAAATAGTCTTCAAAAAACGGTTTGAGACAACAAAAGAGCCACATGCAAAAGAGTGAAGTTGGACTCTTACAACACAACACATCAATAATTAACTTTAAGTGTATTAATTATGTAAGTATAAGTGCTAAGTCTGTAAAACTCATAGAAGAAAACAAGAGTAAAATTTTTGAACTTGAGTTTTGCAACGAATTTTTACATATGACACCAAAAGCATAAGCAACACAAGAAACAATGAATAAGACTTTATCAAAATGAAAAACTTTTATAATTCAAATGACACTATCAAGAATGTGAAAATAGTACCCAAAGTATGGGATGAAATATTTGCAAATCATATTTTTGTTAATGAACTTATAACTAAAATATATAAAGAACACTCACAATTTAAAAATAAAAAAATATGACCCAATTAAAAGATGGGCAACAGATTTGAACAGATATTTCTCCAAAAAAAAAATACACAAATGGCCTATAAGCATGAAAAAAAATTGTTCAAAATCATTACTTATCATGGTAATATAAATTCAAATCAGAATGATAAACTATCTCATGTGCACTAGGATGGCTTTAATCAAAAAGTCAGGTAATAACAAGTGTTGAAGATGTGGAGAAATTTGAACATTCATACATTTCTGGTGAAAATAAAAAATAGTGCAGGCCCTCTCTAAAATAGTATGGCAGTTCCACAAATAAGTAAATAGAGTAATACCATGCTATCCAGTAATTATTCCACTCCTAGGTGTCTACTCAACAGCAGTGAAAACATACATAAAGATACAAACTTACACATAAATGTTCATAGCAGCATTATTCATAATAGACAAAAAATAAAAATTCAAATGTTTATTGACTGACAGATGGATAAACTAAATGTGGTATATATCACTCAACCATAGAATGGAATAATATACTGGAACATGATATAACATGGATTAATCCTTTTTTCTTTCTTTTGAAACAGGGTCTCACTCTGTTGCCCAGGATGGAGTGCAGTGGTATGATTTCAGCTCACTGCAACCTCCGCCTCCCGAGTTCAAGCGATTCTCCTGCCTCAGCCTCCCGAGTAGCTGAGATTACAGGCATGAGCCACCACGCTTGGCCAACATGGATTAATCTTAAAAAATATTCTGTAAAGTGAAAGAAGTCAGTCACAAAGACCACATATTTTATGATTAATTTACATGAAATGACAAGAATAGACAATTCAATAGATAAAGTAAATTGGTGGTTACCTAGGGTAGGGATATGTGGGAATAGAGGCAATAGCTAAAAGGTACAAGGTGTTATTTATTTGGGGTGATGACAATATTCTAAAATTGACTGTAGTAAAGGTTTCACACATCTGTAAATTACTAAGAAATCACTGATTTATACACTTTAAATGAGTGACTCTTTTGGCATATGAATTATATTTGAATATAATTATTCCTAAAAGTGTATCCAACATTCATATTTGTTCTCAGCAGAAAGGGTTATGCTGATGCCAGCTACACTCATAGTCCAAAACAGAAATCTGACTTTATTGTGTTTGATTGGAGAAAATAATAAAGACCATAAAGTGACAGAATTCTTCCAGATGAGAACATTAAGGAATTAGACATTTGGAAAGCCTCTTTCTGTAAAAAGGAGCTCTGTTTCCTTAACTGTTTTCTGAATTTTATATCATAGAGAATCAGATACTAAATTGAAAGACTGTTTTTAAATATAACAAACTATTTATTAATAGTAGCATTAGCCATAGCCGAACACAGTGGTTCTGATCACAGAGTTCCAATCAACTAAAGGGATTATAATCTGTGGAACAGAGCATTGCAGGGGAGGATGCTAATCTGTAGTGACCCAGAAATCTGTATTCTCTAAAAGTTCTTGGCCAAGAACTAGACTTTCCATGCTCTGGGTGAGATGATATGAGGCTTATGTCAGAATAACTTCTATGATCATAAGAAAAGAAAAGAGATAAAAAAGGTCAAACAGTCTTTAGGAATGTTGGAAATCCAGACCTTGTAGAGTTCAGAGACCATCTTATATTCTGATTGCCAAGCATGTGACCCCAGAAATGCCACAATTGAAAAGTTAGAAAAATGCCCTAGGTTAAGAATTAATCTAGATTTACACTAACAAAGCCTGAAACCCAACACAGATAGAATCTTCAGAAGAAATAAGGTTTGAAGACTGAATCTCCCTGATTAGAGGGGCCAAGGAAACACTGTGGGCTTCAAACATATTTACAAAATAGTCTGAGATACAGGAGGAGGTTACCAATGCAGAAAAATAGACTGGTGTGTGGAATAAGAGCTTGAACACACTGATTAGTGCATCTGTACAAAGGAGGTGGCATTGGTGGTGGTAGGAGACAGGATTTATATGGAGAAAATAACAAAATAATTGAAACAATATTAAAGATTTATATTATGTTTTATTATATATTATATTACATTATTATTATATTATATATTATCTCAATAGTGAAAGAGGGTCTTGCAGGAGACTGAAACCCGAAGATAGAAAAAACTTTACATTTTTAATTTTTTTTCTCTCTCCTCCTGCTCTTTGGACCTGCACATAGGCAAAGACACAAAAAGTATGGAGCAGAGCAGAGTAAATATAGCCATAGATATATATGGCCAGAGGATTAAAATGGGGAATCCCAAGAAACTGGAAAGTATCGGGGATATTTTTGAGGGGAGTATGGTCAAGAAAGTGAACCCAAAATGTTGTTTATAAAGTTCTAAATTTACCTCAAAGCTGTACATCCACAGATTTTATTCTAAACAGACAGACTGCTGCCAAGATCTAAGTGAATGACACACATGTGGAAGAGATCCAGACAACACTGAACTTTTTTCTGTGCAGAAGCTTTTTAGTGTTATCCAATCCATTTGTCTATATTGCTTTCCTTGAAAAAGCAGATTGTGGAATGATGGTTGCCAGGGGCTTGGGGGAGGTGGAAACATAGAT
Source organism: Aotus nancymaae (assembly GCF_030222135.1). NCBI lineage: Eukaryota > Metazoa > Chordata > Mammalia > Primates > Aotidae > Aotus > Aotus nancymaae. The sequence continues at coordinate 55,154,837 of NW_026988415.1, read as the reverse complement.
GTATTTCTCAAAGTTTATAAAATTTTGGTTATTCAATATGAATAAATCCAAGAGAGCTACTGTACAGCATAGTGCCTATAATTAACAATTCTGAATTATATATTTAAAAATTTACTAAAAGGGTGCATCTAATGGTATGTCTCATCACCACAAAAATAGAAAGGAAAAAGGCAAGAAAAAACTTTTGTAGGTGATGTGTATGTTTATGGCATTAATTTTGGTGATAGTTTTATGGGTGTATATTTATCTCCAAGCTAAATTGTATACATTAAATATGTACAGCTTTTTGTGTCAATCATACTTCTATAAACTATTTTAAAACAAAAACAAATACCATTGTACTGGCATTAAAAGCACAACCCACAAATGACTTCAGAACTTGTGTCCTGAACACAACAGGGTTGATTGCTTGCTATAACAAAAGTAACCACAGGATAAGTCTTCTCCATTAGCTAAAGAAGACTTCAGATTCTAATAATATCCAGAACACAATTTAAAATAACTTGTCATGATATTCAGAAAACTAAAACTGGATCCCTTCCTTACACCTTACACAAAAGTTAACTCAAGATGGATTGAAGACCTAAATGTAAAACCCAAAACCATAAAATCCCTAGAAGAAAACTTCAGCAATACCATTCAGGACATAGGCATGGGCAAAGACTTCATGACGAAAACACCAAAAGCAATTGCAACAAAAGCTAAAGTTGACAAATGGAATTTAATGAAACAAAACAGCTTCTGCACAGCAAAATAAACTAGCACCAGAGAGAAGAGACAACTTACAGACTGGGAGAAAATTTTTAAAATATACCCATCTGAAAATTATTGAAATCTAGACCCAAGGTCTAGTATCTAGAATCTACAAGGAACATAAACAAATTTACAAGAATAAAGTAACTCCATCAAAAAGTAGGCAAAAGATATGAACAGACACTTATAAATATTTTGAATGAAATGATAATTACCATTACACATGATGCCAACATTAAAAGGATAATACAGAAATACTATAGACAACTCTAACCACATTTATTTGACCACATAAATAAAACAGGCCAATTCCTTGAAAAACACGTAATACTAAAACTCATCCAAAATAAAATGGATAATCTGTGTAGTCATAAATACCAAAAAAATTCAACGTGTAGTTAAAATTTTCAAAAAATAAAATCTCTAAGCCCAGATAGCAATCATGGGAGCATATCAATTGATTGATAACATTTTTGACAAAACTGAACATTTACTCATTGTGAAGGTTAATATTGAGGATCAACTTGACTGCAATGAGAGTTACAAAGTATTTATCCTGGGTGTTTCTGCGTGGGTGTTGCCAAAAGATTAACATTTGAGTCAGTGGGCTGGGGAGGGTAATGAACCCTTAATCTGGTAGACATAATCTAATTAGCTGCCAGCAAATATAGAGCAGGCAGAAAAATGTGAAAACAAAACAATGGGCCTGGCCTCCCAGCCTATACCTTTCTACTGTTCTGGATGCTTCCTGTCCTCAAACATCAGACTCCAAGTTCTTCAATTTCATGGCTTGGGCTGGCTCTCCTTCCTCCTCAGCTTGCAGACAGCCTATTGTGGTATCTTGCGAGTGTGTAAGTTGGACTGTACTTATAATAATATAAAGAACACTGATAGTCCTTGGCATGAATTGTTTAGAGAGTTATGAGAAATAAATGAATTTGACACTCCTGATTCACTGCTCATGAGAGGCAAGGAGTTTAGTGGCTCTATACATAATACCTTTGAACATATGTGGAGAACCAAGGAACATAATAAAGCTGGCTGATTGCTCCTAAGTTGCATAGACAAATTGATGAAGAAAATTATGAACTCAGAGATTCTGTCTCCTAGATTCAGAAGCAGACTGTGAGTCTCAAATCTGCTAAAATTTCTCTGAGTGAGAGTTTTGTCTCCTGTAGAAAAAGAACTGAAATTCTGTAAAAACAGACACAAACTCTTATTATGCAAGTGGCTCACCTACAACAAAAGTTGCATACCCAGCCTTGCCAGGTGTCTACTATTAAAGTGAGGGCATTTACTGGAAAAGAATGGGACCCTGCAACTTGGAATAGGGATGTGTGGGAGGATCCTGATGAAGCTGGGGACACTGAGTTTGTAAACTCTGATGAACCTTTTTTTTTTTTGCCAGAAAGAACAGCTTCCTCATCCCCAGTATTAGCAAAATTCCGCCTCCCCCTGGTGCTGACCCATGTTGCCATCAGCCTTCCCACTTTTGTTTGAGGAGATAAACCCTGCACTACCTGAGGCAGTTGCCAGGCAAGATAATGTTGATTCTCCACAGAAGCCAATCCCAATACCTCCGTTTATTTCTAGATGTATAACTAGACTAAAGTCCCAGCAGGCCACTAGAGGTGAGGTTGAGAGTGTGACCCATGAGGAGGTGCACACACTCAAAAAAAATCTGTTTGAGTTCTCTAATTTATATAAACAGCAATCTGGAGAACAGGTATGGGAATGGATATTAAGGGTATGGGATAATGGTGAAAGGAACATAGTCAGATCAGGCTGAATTTATTGATTTGTGTTCACTAAGTTGAACCTCTGCCTTTAATGTTGTAGCTCAGGGAGTTAAAAAAGTTCTAATGTTTATTTGCTTGGTTAGCTGAAATATGGATTAAAAGATGGCCTACTGTGAGCATGTTGATGCCTGATCTCCCTTGGTTTAATGTGAAGGAAGGGATCCAAAGCCTTACAGAGATTGGGATTATGGAGTGGATTAGTCACTTCAGACCTACTCATCCCAGCTGGAAGGGTCCAGAAGATATACTCTTGAACAATATTTTGTGAAATAGATTTGCGAGGGCAGCACCTGCATCTTTGAAGAGCCCTGTATGAGTGTCAGACTCCCATAAGTGAATCACAGCAGAGGCCTCCAGGATTTTGGAGTAAGGCCTTGCCTTCTTCTGCAGATAATTACTCTCCTTTTGAGAGACTGCTCTTGGCCTATTACTGTGATTTGGTGGAATGTGAAGTCTTATCCACCATCATAGTATTCCATAGAGCATTGCCTCTGACCAAGGCACTCATTTTATGGCTAAAGAGATGTGGCAGTGGGCTCATGCCCATGTAATTCACTGGTTTTATCATGTTCCCAATCATCCTGAAGTAGACGGATTGATAGAATGGTGGAATGGCCTTTTGAAGTCACAATTAGAACATCAACTAGGTGACACTACTTTGCAGGGCTGGAGCAAAGTTCTCCAGAAGGCCACATATGCTCTGAATCAGCATCTGATGTATAGTACTGCTTCTTTCATAGCTATGATTGAAGAGTCCAGGAATCGAGGGGTGAAAGTGGAAGACACCACTCACCATCACCCCTAGTAATACACTAGCAAAATTTTTGCTTCCTGCTCCTGTGACATTACATTCTGCTGCCCTAGAGGTCTTAGTTCCAGAGGAAGGAACATGGCAACCAGGAGACACAACAATTCCATTAAACTGTAAGTTAAGATTGCCACCTGGACATTTTGGGCTCTTCCTACCTTTAAGTCAACAGACCAAGAAGGGAATTAAAGTGCTGGTGGTGGTGATTGACCCAGACTTTCCAGATGAAATCAGTCTACAACTCCACAATGGAGGTAAGGAAGAGTTTACATGGAATACAGGAGATCTATTAGGGTGTCTCTTAATATTATCATGCCCTGTGATTCAGGTCAATGGAAAACTACAACAGCCAAATCCAAGCAGGACTACAAATGTCCCAGACCATTCAGGAATAAAGGTTTGGGTCACTCCACCAGGAAACAAAACAAAACAAAACATGACCTGCTGAGGTGCTTGCTGAAGACAAAGGGAATACAGAATGGGTAGTAGAAGAAGGTGGTCATCAATACCAGCCACAACCACGTGACCAACTGCAGAAATGAGGGCTGTAACTGTCATGAGCATTTTTTTTCTTTTGCTAAAAACATGTTTGTGCATGTTTATACTTGTACTAAGAAAGAATCTCCATTTTATTTCCTTTTCCTTTATCATGTGACATAAGATTTATTGACTTCATATCAGCATTTAAGTATTGTTAACTTTATGTAATAGTATTTGGGTTTGGGATTGGCACATTTCTGGTTATATGAAGGATAATTGTATTAGGTATAATTATGACCTCATTATTGTTTTATTTGAAGATTACATATGATCTCAGGAGATGTGTATGGGTTCATGTAGACAAGGGGTAGACCTGTGATGGTTAATACTGAGTGTCAACTTGATTGGATTGAGGGATACAAACTATTAATCCTGGGTGTGTCTATGTGGGTGTTGCCAAAGGAGATTAACATTTGAGTCAGTGGGCTGGGGAAGGCAGATCCATCCTTAATCTGATGGGTACAATCTAATCAGCTTCCAGCAAATATAAAGCAGGCAGAAAAAAATGTGAAAAGGAAGTAATGGGCTTAACCTCTCAGTCTAAAAATTTCTCCCATGCTGGATACTTACTGACATAGAACATTGGACTCCCAGTTCTTTAGTTTTGGGACTCGGATTGGCTCTCCTGGCTTCTCAGCTTGCAGCCAGCCTATTGTGGGACATTGTAGTTGTGTAAGTTAATACTTCATAAACTCCCCTTTATATACATACATATATATGTATGTATGTGTGTGTGTGTGTGTATCCCATTAGTTCTGTCCCTCTAAGAGAATCCTAATACATTTATCATAAAAATTCTCCGCAAAGACTAAAAGAAACTTCCTCAATCTAGTAATACCGTCTGCAAAATATGTACAGGTTCCACAATAGTAAATGGTGAAACTTAATACTTTCTTCCTAAAATCAGGAACAAAGCAAGAATGCCTGCTCTCAGTACCCTTATTCACCATTATGCTGGAAGTTCAGCTACTACAAAAAAAAAAAAAGAGAAAAAAAATAAAAGATATACAAATTAGAAAAAAATATAAAATTGCCCCATTCACAGATGGCACGATTATCTGCAGAAACTATGCAGAGATATCTACAAAAAACTTTTAGAAATAATCAGTGACTTAAGTAATGTAATAGGATATAAGGCTAAAACACAAGAATTAATCATATTCCTAATATGTCCACATTCAGTGGACAATTGAAAATCAGAACTTAAAAATAATGTATATCACTTACAACAGCTCTCAAAGTGAAATATTTAGGTATAAATCTACCAAAATATATGCGGGACCTATATGTTGAAAACTACAAAATACTGATGAAATAAAGTTAAGAACTAGGAGGTGTTTAAGATGTCTGACTAGACACAGCGAGGAAGTACTGCTCCTACTGAGAGACCAAAATATGGATTAAACCAACACGCTTCAAACACATCTTCAGAGAGAAAACACTGAAAATCTGTAGAGATACAATATAGATACTGAGGCCGAAGAGGGAGGAAGCTGGAAACCCTGCATGGAACTGTGGAGGAACAGGATGAATTGCTCCTAGGGAAGAGATAAGTGAAATGATGGCAGGGCAGCCCACACTCTCTGTGGACTTCTGGAATCCTAGCTACAAAGATCCTTTACTCCCCCACCCCAAGATAGGTTGTTTGAACTGTAAGGGATATCTGCCTGAAGAGTAGGCAGAGACAGAGCTCCAAGTTGCATGGAGACCAGGTGAATTTGCATGCCAGGCCGAGGCAACACAGCACAGTCATAGGCGCCGGTCCCCCAAGGCTTTCCATTTTCCTCTGAGTAGCTCTAACTCCAGCTGACCAGTGGGCCAAAGAGAGCAGAGCCATCTTTCCCACAGGATTGTGGTGCCTCTGTCCTAGAGGGCCCCTGCCAGCCAGCCACTCCAAATTCCCCTCCCTAGCCACTATAGCAGGAACATGTGCACAGCACAGCCTCTGATTCCCAGCCTGGGTGCTTTACCATCGGTTCCCACTGAGTGATTTTCTGATGGCCTGGGTGCACTTCAGATCCCCCAGGACAGCCAGTTCCTAACCCAAAGAGAATAGAAGATAAAGCTGCCGGCTTGGTCCCAATGTCCTAGGCCTAGGGTTTCAGCACACAGACAGGGAGTGCCAAGCTGAAATATATGTCCAGTGCTTGAGTTGAGGAGGAGCCCTCATTCTCAGAATACTGGGAAGGGATAAGATGCAGGTTTGTGGGCCAGTGTGAGTGGGGCATGCCTCCCTCATCAGGGTCAGCCCCAGAAGAACGTAACCTGTATGCCAACCATGGCCTCTGCCTGAAGGAGCCCCGCAGCCTGAAACACATGAAAATGAAAATGTGGGGGTGGCACCAGTGATTGGAAGGGGTTCTCCTGAGGTCTCTCTCCCTTCTCCCACCACAGAGCATCACTGTGAATATACTGAAATATCAGAGCCATGTGACTAAGAGCCTGTCTGGAGTCCATTGCTCTTAGGTCTATCTACTGGATTGTGGCCAAAATGACAACACCAAAAATATTTTGCTAGTATACTGCATCTATGAAACTCAGTACAACAATTTAGCTATAAATAAAGACCCAGTACAGAGCCTCAGCCCTCAGAAAGCATCAAGAAATGAAGACAAAAAATTTTTTAGAAAACAAAAAATCAAAAATACAAAGAAACACCAGACATCACAGATGAGGAAGTTCAAGAACTTTGATGATTCAAAAAAATGAATCGTCAAAGTTCTTGAACTTGATGATTTAAACGTAACGGGGATGTTTAAACTAGCACATTAGCTCCCCAGAAATGATTCTTAACCAGATTGAAATGACTGAAATGACAGACATAGATTTCAAAATCTGGATGGGAAAAAATCTCATGAAGATATAGGAGAAAGTAAAAACCCAATCCATTGAATACAAAGGATCCAGTAAAATGGTGCAATGGTTGAAAGAAGAAATAGCCATTTTACGAAAGAACCAATCTAACCTATGGGAAAGGAAATATTCTCTGCAAGCATTTTATATTATCGTTGAAAGCATTAATCTCAGAGTAGACCAACCTGAGGAAAGAATCTCAGAGCTCAAAGACAAGTTTATCAAATTAACTCAGAAAAAAATGAAGAAAAAAATTTAAAAAAGACAAAACCTCCAAAAAAGTTATTACATAACAAGACCAAACTATTTTTTCTTGGCATTTCTCAGAGAGAAGGAGAGAGAGAGTAAGCAACTTGGAAAATATATTTGAGGATATATTCTATAAAATATCTACCATATTACTAAATAGGTTGATATGAAATTCCAAGAAATACAGAAAACCCTTGTAAGACCACTATAAAAGAACACAATCCAAGCCACATAGTTATCAGAGTCACCAAGGTCAATGAGAAATTTGAAAATCTTAAATGCAGCTAGAGATAAAGGTCAGGTCACTTACAGTGGGAATCCCATCAGGCAAGCAATAGAACTCCCAGCAGAAAACTTAGAAGCCAGAATCAATTAGGGACCATTATTTAGCATCCTTAAAGAAAAGAAATTCCAACCAAAAAGTGAATATCCCAACAAACCAAGCTTCATAAGCAAAGGAGAAATAAAGTCCTTTTCAGATAAGGAAATACTAAGGGAATTTATCACCACTGGATCAGCTTTACAAGAAGTCCTTAAGGGAGTGCTGAACACAGAAATGACAGAAAGACACATGCTATCACAAAAACTCTTAAGCACGTAGCCCAAAGGCACTATAAAGCAACTATATGATCAAGTCTACAAAACACTCAGCTAATAACATGATGACAGGATCAAAATCTAACACATCAATGAATGTGAATGGTATCAATATCTACATTAAAAGGCATAGAGTGGCAAGTTGGATTAAAATATAAGAACCAACTGTCTGCTGTTTTTAAGAGACCCCTCTTACATGTAATGATACCTACAAACTCAAATTAAAGAGATGGAAAAAGATCTATAATGCAAACAGAAAAAAGAGCAGGAGTCATTATTCCTTTGTCAGATGAAACAGATTTTAAACCAGTAAAAATCTAGAAAGACAAAAGTGGGAACTACATAATAATAAATAACTGAATCCAACAAAAATACTTAATTATCATATATATATATATGTACTCAACTTTGAAACACTCAGATTCATAAAACATCTTCTTCTTGGTCTACAAGAAGACTTTTCTAGGCACAAGATAGTAGTGGGAGACTTTAACACCCCACTGATGGTATTAGATCATTGAGGCATAAAACTGACAAAGAAATTATGGACTTAAACTCAACACTTAACCAATTAGAACTAAGAGACATGTTCAGAATCCTTCACCTAACAACTACAGACATATATTCTACTCATCTTCACACAGAATATATTCTAAGAATGAATGAACACATGATTGGCCATAAAACAAATCTCAATAAATTTTAAAATATGTAAAATTATATCAAGCACACTTTCCAATAACAGTGCAATAAAAATATAAATCAATACCAAGAAGACCTCTCAAAACCCCACATGGGTATGAAACAATTTGCTCTTGAATGACTCTTAAATTAACTGTAAAATTAAGGCAGAAATCAAAACATTCTTTAAAACTAATATAAAGATACAACTTATGAAAATATTTGACATAATGCTGAAGCAGTGTTAAGAGGAAAGTTTATAGCCATAAATGCCTACATGAAACGTTAGAAAAATCTCAATTTTCACAACTTATCATTGCACATAGAGCTAGAATAAGATAACAAACCAAACAGGAAGCCAGCAGCAGAAAACAAATAAAATCAGAGAAGAATTGAATACAATTGAGATGCAAAAATACATTTAAAAAATCAATGAAACCAAAAGTTGGTTTTGCCAAAGAATAAATAAAATTGATAGACTACTAGCTAGATTAACAAAGACAAAAGAGAAGATATCCAAATAAACACAATCAGAAATTTAAGAGCGGACATTACAACTGATCCCACGGAAATACAAATGATACTCAGAGACCATTGTGAAAAATTCTATGTTTAAAAATTAGAAGCCTACAGTAAATAAATAAATTCCTGAGAAAACACAACCTCCAAGATTGAACCAGAAAGAAAGTAAAAACCTGAACAGACCCCAGTAATGAGTTCTAAAATGGAATAAGTAATAATAATTAAAAAAACCCTACCACTCCCAAAATCCCTGGACTAGATGGATTTATAGCCTAAATCTGCTAGATGTATAAATAATTACTGCTACCAGTCCTAGTGAAACTATTTTAAAATACTGAACAGAAAGGACTCCTCCCTAAATCGTTCTGTGAAGCCAACATCATCCTGATACCAAAATCTGGCAAAGCAATAATGGAAAAAAAAAGAAAAACTTTAGACCAATATTCTTGCTAAACGTAGATGCAAAAATCCTCAACATAATATTCGCAAACCATATTAGCACATCAAAAATCCTCAACATAATATTCGCAAACCACAGAAGCACATCAAAAAGTTAATTCACCATGATGAGGTAAGCTGTACTTCTGCTATGCAAGACTGGTTCAACATATGCAAATCAATAAATGTGATTCACTGCATTAACAAAATGAAAAACATAACCATGTAATCACCTCAATAGATGCAGAAAATACTTTCAATAAAATCTAACATTCTTTCATTATAAAAACATTCAACAAACTAGGCATTGAACGAATACCTCAAAATAGCAAGATATATATATGATAAACATTCAGCAAACATCATGCTGAACAGGTAATCGCTGGAACCATTCTTTTTGAGAATTAGAAGAAGAAAAGAATTTCCACTCTCACCACTCTTACTCAACAAAATACTGGAAGTCCTAGCCAGAGGATCAGGCAAGAGAAAGAAATAAAAGGCATCAAAATAGGAAAAGAAGAAGTTAAAATATCTCTTCACTGATGTTATGATTCTATGCCCAGAAAACCCTAAAGACTGCCAAAATGTTCCTAGAAGTGATAAAAAGACTTCAGTAAAATGTCAGGATAAAATATCAAAGTATAAAACCAGTAACATTTATATACATGAATAACAACAATTGAGCCAAATCAAAACCCAATCCCATTTATAATAACCGAAAAAGAAAATAGAATACCTAAGCATACATCTAACCAAGAAGGTGAAAGATCTCTACAAGGAGAATTACAAAACACTGCTGAAAAATATCAGAGACAACACAAACAAATGGAAAAACATTCCATGCTCATGGATTAAAAGAATCAATATTGTTAAAATGGCCATATTGCCCAAAGAAATGTACAGATTTATTGCTATTCCTAGAAAACTACCAGTGTCATTTTGCACAGAATTGGAAAAATATATACCAAAATTCATATGGAATGAAAAAAGAGCCTGAATAATCATAACAATCATAAGCAAAAGGAACAAAGCCAGAGGCATCATGTTACCCGACTTTAAACTATACTAGATATCTACCATAACCAAAACAGCATGGTGCTGGTACAAAAATGAAAACCAAGACCAAAGGAACAGAATAAAGAATACAGAAATAAAGCTGTACACTGACAACCATTTGATCTTTGACAAACTCAAGAAAGTAAGCAATAGAGAAAAGACTCCCTATCCAATAAATGTTGCTGGGATAACTGGATATTCATACACAGAAGAATAAAACTGGAGCCCTACTTATTACCATACAAAAAATAACTGAAGATGGTTTAAAGTCTTAAATGTAAGACCTAAAACTATAAAAATCTTTGAATGATACATAGGGAATACCTTTCTCAATATCAGTCTTGGCAAATAATTTATGGCTAAGTCCTCCAAAGCAACTATAAAATAAATGTATGTGAGATGTAATTGAACTAAGCAGATTCTTTACAGCAAGAGGAACTATCAAAAAATAAACAGGCAACCTACTGAATGGGAGAAAATATTAACAAACTATGTATCCAACAAAGAACCAATATCTAAAATCTGTAAGAAACTTAAAAGAACAAGCAAAAAAACAACTAACTCCATTACAAAGTGAGCAAAGGACATAAATAGACACTTCTCGAAAGAAGACGTACAAGTGGTCAACACACATGAAGAAAACGCTCATCATCATTAATCATTAGAGAAATGTGAACCAAAACCAGAATGTGGCACCATCTCACACCATTCAGGATGGCTTTTGTTAAAAAGTCAAAAAATTACAGATGTTGGCAATGCATCAGAAAAAAGGAACACATACAGTTTGTGGGAATATAAATTAGTCCAGCTACTGTGGGAAGCAGTTTGGAGATTTCTTAATAAGCTAAAAGTTGAACTACCATACAACCTAGTGATCTCATTACCTCATTACGGGGTATATATCCAAATGAAAACATCTTTTTTTTTTTTTTTTAACCAAAAAAACACATGCATCTGTATGTCCATTGCAGCACTACCCACAATAGCAAAAACATGGAATCAACCCAGGTACTCATCAGCAGTGAACTGGATAAAGAAAATGTATGTATACACCATGAAATGCTATGCAGCCATGAAAAAAAAAAAAACCCATGTCCTTTGCATCAACATGGATTCAGCTGGAGTACGTTATCCTAAGAGAACTAATGCAGGAACAGAAAACTGAATACCTCATGCTCTCACAAGTAGGAGCTGAATATTGAGTACACGTGGACATAAATATGGGAACAATAGACACTTGGCAAGGGCTGGAAAACTACCTAATGTGTACGACACTTGATACCAGTGGAATAGGTTCAATCACATTGAAACAGGAAAAGTTCTCTTGTGCTCATCACAGGGCATGCAATGGGGGTGTGGCTCACTTCTTTGGTGCACCGTTGCTCAAACCTCTAGGAGAGCATACAGGTAGGGAGGCTGTGGGGCTCTGACCCCATGGCAGTGTCTAGGGGTGAATGTTTACAGTTGAAGCCCCAGTGGGTGTGTATTACAAGGTGCTCTTTTAGTTTACGCAATCCATAGGTGGCTGTGTTAGTCAGCTCAGTTAGACCCCTGCCTTATGGCAAAGATAGAGGGTATTTTCTATCCCAGAGTTCTTGCCTTGGTGTACCGGAAGAATCAGATCATATGTGGGCTTAAGAATGAGTGCCAGTTTTTATTAAATAGAAGTAACTCTCAGCAGATTGGGGAGCCAGAAGGAAAATGGTTTTCTCCTGGAGTTGAGCTGCTCGCTGGCCCGGGCTCTCCTCCCACTGACCTGGCCAAACTCTGCATTGTTCCACTGGTTTCTGCTGACATGTTGGCATGATCCTCTCAACATTCTCTCAACATCCAGCTGCTTGTGTCTTCTACTGATATGTTCCTCTTGACGTCCAGCCACTTGGGTTTTCCTCTGCTCATGCACTCCTCTTGACGTCCAGCCACTTGTGTGTCTGCCTGCTAGGGTCTCAGGGTTTTTATAGGCACAGGATGGAGCATGGTAGGCCACAGTGGTCTTGGGAAATGTAACATTTGCACTGGAAAACAAAAATGCCTGTCTTCACCTAGGTCTGTGGGCACAGGCCCATGGGTGGAGCCCTAGTTAGGGACCATGCTGTCCTCTATCCAGCACTTCCCTTCCCTAGTTTCGTATCAATTCCCCAAACTTCAGCATCATGCAATATACCTCTGTAACATTCTTGCACATGTACTCCCTTATTCTAAAGTAAAAGTATAAAAAAGAAATCAAAGTACTAAATAATTGCAGTGGCATACCATCTCCTTGGATTGGGAGAAGTAAAAATGTTACTTCTCCCAAGTTTGAGCTATATACTGGACGTCGTTTCAAAGAATATACCAGCAAAAATTTTTACAGATATAGACAAGCTGTTTTTAAAATTTTTATGGAAAGAACCCAAAAATTGTAATAGCAAAAAAGAAAAAAAAAAGAAAAGACTAAGTTTGTAGGAATAACATTACCTTGTTTTAAGACTTAATTTAGAGCTGCAGTATACAAGATGGTATGGTACTGGCTAGGAGATAGGAACATGGATAAAAGGACAGAAGAGGCAGTCAAGAGATTGAAATGGACTGACACTAATATGGTCAATATATTTTTGATAGAGGTGCAAAAGCAGTGGTTTTGGGAAATTGGCCATTCATATACAAATAAGTTATCTTTGAGGTAAACCTCATACCTTTTAAAAAATTAACAAAGAATGAATTACAGATTTAAATGTAATATGTAAACTTCTAAAACTATTAGAAGAAAACACTGGAGAAAACCTTTGTGACCAAGAGGTAGACAAGGTGTTCTTAGCCATAAAACTGAAAACATAATTAAGAAAAGTATAAAATAATAAATTTGATTTCATCAAACTAAAAATACTTGTTTGACAAGACACACATCTAAGAGAATAAAAATATAAGTTAGAGACTTGAAGAAAATGTTTTCAAATAATTACTTATGTAACAAAAGATTTGTAGCCAGACTATAGCAATAAGTCAAAACTAAACAGTAAGGAAGCAAATATTCCTATCTTAAAGTGGGCAATATACTTGTACATTTCACCAGTGAAAACCTATAAATGGTAAATAAACACATGAAAACACCATGCAGTAACATTATACATCTATTGGAATGGCTAAAACAAAATATGCTGACAATACCAAGTGCTATGATAGTGCATAGCAACTGGAATTCACATACCTTGCTGGTGGGAATGTACAGTACAGTAATAGACCCACATTGAAAAAGAAATTGTAGGTTTTTAAAAAGTTAAACATGCACTCACTACATGACTCATCAGTCTCATTCCTAGGTACTTACAAAAGTAAATTGAGGAATTCTTCTCACAAAGATTTCTCTGTAAATAAATGTTTAGAGCAGCTCTGTTTATAATTGCCTATAACTGGAAACCACCCTAACGTTCTTCAATGGATGAATGAATAAACACACTGGTATATCCACAAAATGAAAGGATCCACAGCAATATAAAGGAATAAATTATCTATACGTGCAATAATTTGGATAAATCTCCAGGGAATTATGCTAAGTGAGGAAAGTTAATCACAAGTAGTTATAATCTATATGATTCTATTTAGATGACATCAAGACTGGCTATATTCTTTATGCATTCTTGTGTAACAAAAAGCACAGGCCCCTTTATTCACGAACTATTAATAAATTCAAAAACCTTTTAGCTACAGAACAAGAGTAAGGACATTCTAGACATGGAACTGTACAGGTTGCATAGTTGTGACGTGGGTTGTATGTGATATTCTCAAAAACAGAAAACTAGAGTGATAGATTACAGATCATTAGTTAGTAGGGGTTAAGGGTAGAAGAAGTTGACTACAAAGAAAAAACAAGTGGAAATTTTGACTATGATGCAACTGTTTTGTATTCTGTCTGTGGTGGTGGTAGTTACATAAATCCTTACATGTGTTCAAATTTATGTAATGTATACCAGAAAATTCCATTTTACTGTATGTTAAATTAAAAATAAAATTAAACAATGAAAACAAAATAAGATGCACTAATGGGCCGGGCGCGGTGGCTCACGCCTGTAATCCCAGCACTTTGGGAGGCCAAGGTGGGTGGATCACGAGGTCAAGAGATTGAGACCATCCTGGTCAACATCGTTTAACCCCGTCTCTACTAAAAATACAAAAACTTAGCTGGGCATGGTGGTGCGTGCCTGTAATCCCAGCTACTCAGGAGGCTGAGGCAGGAGAATTGCCTGAACCCAGGAGGCGGAGGTTGCAGTGAGCCGAGATCGCGCCATTGCACTCCAGCCTGGGTAACAAGAGCGAAACTCCATCTCAAAAAAAAAAAAAAAAAAAAAAGATGCACTAATGATCAAGAAGCACATGAAAATATGCTCAGCCTAGTTAGCAGTGAAATACACATTAAAATCAGCAAGACATGCCTCTTTACAGCTACTAGAATGACAAAATGTAAAAGACTGACAATATCAAACATTGGGGATAATGTGGACCAAAGAAACTTTGACTCAAAGCCAATTGGAAAAGTAAATGGTACAGATGATTTGGAAAATATTTTGCCTGCTTCTCATAAAAAATCATAAACATAATGTGACCAAGCAATTTCATCTCTAGGCATTTATCAAGAGAAATGAAAGGATATATCCATATGACTTGTGAATAAATAATTATGGCAACTTAATTCATAACAACCTCAAATTGGAAACAACATACATGTTCATCTATAAGTGAATAAATTAGGTACATCTACCATCGAATCTCATTGAAAATTAAAATGAATGAACTTTGATACATGCAGTAACTTAGATACATTTCAAAGGCATCAGTGCTGAATGAATTAAACCAGTCTCAATAAAAGTATGTAGGGTATGACTTCATTCAAATTATATTATATAGCTTACAAAACTACCTAACAGTGATAGTAATTAATAGTGATAGTCATAATGTGTTTACCTGGGTATAGGTAGGAGAGAGGATTGACTGAAAAGGAACAGGGTAAAACTTTCTGAAGTGATTGAAATATTCTACATCAGTATTTGGTTGATGGATAAGCAAGTATATATATTTGTCAAAAATTATTCTGTTTAAAATATTTGATTTTTTAAATCATATGTAAGTTGTACTTCAAAAATGTCAATTAAAAGTAGAAGGTGAAATAAAGTATTTTCAGAAAAATATATACAAAAACTAAGAGAATTTGTGATCTTCAGAACTGTAATATTAGAAGATTTTTTTTCAAACAGGAGAAAACTAAGCACAGATGGAAAAATAGTAACGTTTTTAATAGAAATCAAAAAGCACCAGTAAAACTTAGTATTTCTAATATTAGAAAAGATTATTGACTGTTTAAAATAATAATACAAATATCTCATGGAGTCTGAAATACAGATAAAGTCTAAATACATGGCAACCATACCAAAAAGCAGAAGAAGTAAATGATGTCAAAGTGTTTTAAAGTCCTCACATTGTCTGGGAAGCAGTAAAGATACTATTTTAAAATAGGCATTAATAGGTCAAGGCATGTTTTGAATTCTAGGGTAAACACTACAACAGTAGGAAAATGTATACTTAAATAAGAAGATGCTGTGATGTGCCTCCCAGACACCATTTTTTCAGGACTAAAGCACTCATTTCGGCAGCTGATGGGATTCTTGATTGCTGACAGCTTCAAGAATTGCTTTCAGTGGACAGAAAACATCTTATTCAAGGTCATATGCACTTCCTTGGGGCAACCTGTAAATGAAGGGATACACAGACCAGAATACCTTCGTTCCAATTTGAGACAAGTCTGTAAGGCCATCCTAGCTTCCTGTGAAATTGACTGAAACGTTTTAATCGCAATTCGACTTCCCTTATTGCCCTATCTAGCTTAATTCACATCTGCACAGTTGCAGATAATGGGGGTCACATCTCAAGAAAATTTCTTCATGCAAATTCCTTTCAGAATTTCTTTTCTGGGGAAGCTAACCTACGACACTTGGTGCCAGGAGTGGCTGGAGGAAGCAGACCATAAAATACAGATTTGCAGTTGGATCACTCACTGGCCAGTAACCAATGTGAATCCCATCACTGATAGTGAGAGGGTAGGCCCCAGCATGTGGTAGTTTCATGGTAATTGTTAAAACTTTCACTGGTGTAAGAGAATGCACTAGTAAATTGGGCTGTACACAGGGACTGGTATTTATATGGCTGTTACTAAAGCAATTGATGTCTTGAAGATAATGAAAGGCTGACTGTGTTTTTGGCTAATTTTGAAAATGAGTGAATTTCCCTTGTTGCATATCATGAGCCTCTCATCTCTTGCAGACATTAGAAAGGAACAAAAAGCAAAGGAAAAACTTACTTAGAAATATTATAATTGCAGAACTCTAGAGGAACTTGAATTCCCAGCAACAGAAGCAAGTATGCTATGCCCAATTTAGAAACATGATTGGGAAGATTAGGACTTTGAGGGATTAGATGTGGGCATCAGGATTGATACACTAGACAATCTTAAATCTCTATATTTTCTGGAACTTTCTGGACCTGTAATATTTGCTCCCTATTCTCTGTTAAAGGCTAGAACTCTATTCTTGCCTTAACATGATGCAAAGTCCTCTGTCTTGCAGGAACATATATGCAGTCCTTTAAGATCTAGCCCAATTTCTCCTTCTGACTACCAGATAATTAAGATTAAGTCATAACATATTCCTGTTAGAAAACTCCCTGGTAAACTAAAAGAGAGAAGGACATCAAGGAGCTGTAGCACCTAAGCAACATATACAAGAACTGGACTGATATGTATGGGAGTACATAAAGTTGCTAGATCAAGAGGACTGGAACACAAGGTTGTATAATGGAAAGTAATTTGATATAACTGACCTCTACCATGAACTACAAAATACCTAACTTCATAGATTTATTGCAGAAATGCAGGATAAGTTTTACATTTAAATATCAATGAGGTTAATTCACCAAATTAACAAAGTGAAGGAGGAAAACATCATATGATCATGTCAATATCATTTAATAGCCTAAGCCCCAACATTATGCAATATACCCATTTAAAAACCTGCACATGTACCCTTTTACTCTAAAATAAAATTAAATACAATAAAACTTTTTAATGCTAAAAATCAATAACTCAGCGATTTTATATGCTTTTGGTCAATCAAAATTATCAACGTATTCAAATGACATTCTCTCTGGAAATGCTGTAATATACATACCCAGAAATAATGTGTAACCAGCTATCTGGAAATGTCTTAGGTCAGTCGAGCTGACACATAAAATTTACCAACAGTATGTTTTAACATTATAAAATTAATATAATAACATTATCATTTAAAATGGTAACCTCAGCCTTAGAAATCCTACTACTTTGGCAACAAGTAGATGATCCACTGGTTATGGTTACAGATTGTTAGATCTCAACAACTGCTTTTATAGCAAAAGGTCTTTCTCTTCTCTAGTGAGAGAAAGATTCTCCAAAATTTAAAAATACTTGCTTGTTGAAGGAGAAATGTATATGTTGTGGACACAATTACTGGAAAACACTTAAATTACTAAAGAATCAACAAAAAAAATCTGTAGCAGATATGATGCTTAAGGGTGAACTAGTGAAAAATTTTCTGTTGAAATCAGGAATGATGCAAAGATATTTACTATCATAATATTTATTTGATATTGTTCTGGAGTTTCTGGCTAATGTAAGAAGGCAAGAAACAAACCTGACAAAAACAAGCAATGGGGAAAGGATTCCCTGTTTAATAAGTGGTGTTGGGAAAACTGGCTAGCCATGTGCAGAAAGCAGAAACTGGACCCCTTCCTGACACCTTACACTAAAATTAACTCCAGATGGATTAAAGACTTAAACATAAGACCTAACACCATAAAAACCCTAGAAGAAAATCTAGGCAAAACCATTCAGGACATAGGCGTAGGCAAGAACTTCATGACCAAAACACCAAAAGCATTGGCAACAAAAGCCAAAATAGACAAATGAGACCTAATCAAACTCCACAGCTTCTGCACGGCAAAAGAAACAGTCATTAGAGTGAATCGGCAACCAACAGAATGGGAAAAAATTTTTGCAGTCTACCCATCTGACAAAGGGCTGATATCCAGAATTTACCACAAACTAAAGCAGATTTACAAGAAAAAAACAAACAAGCCCATTCAAAAGTGGGTGAAGGATATGAACAGACACTTTACAAAAGAAGACATACATGAGACCAACAAACATATGAAAAAATGCTCATCATCACTGGTCATTAGAGAAATGCAAATCAAAACTACATTGAGATACCATCTCACGCCAGTTAGAATGGTGATCATTAAAAAATCTAGAGTCAACAGATGCTGGAGAGGATGTGGAGAAATAGGAACACTTTTACACTGTTGGTGGGAGTGTAAATTAGTTCAACCATTGTGGAAGACAGTGTGGCGATTCCTCAAGGACCTAGAAATAGAAATTCCATTTGAGCCAGCAATCCCATTACTGGGTATATATCCAAAGAATTATAAATCGTTCTACTATAAGGACACATGCACACGAATGTTCATTGCAGCACAGTTTACAATAGCAAAGACCTGGAACCAACCCAAATGCCCATCGATGATAGACTGGACAGGGAAAATGTGGCACATATACACCATAGAATATTATGCAGCCATCAAAAACGATGAGTTTGTGTCCTTTGTAGGGACATGGATGAACCTGGAAACCATCATTCTCAGCAAACTGACACAAGAACAGAAAATCAAACACCACATGTTCTCAGTCATAGGCAAGTGTTGAACAATGAGAACACATGGACACAGGGAGGGGAGCACTATACACTGGGGTCTGTTGGGGGGAAATAGGGGAGGGGACAGCAGGGGGTGGGGAGTGGGGGAGAGATAGCATGGGGAGAAATGCCAGATATAGGTGAAGGGGTGGAAGGCAGCAAATCACACTGCCACGTGTGTACCTATGCAACAATCTTGCATGTTCTTCACATGTACCCCAAAACCTAAACTACAATAAAATAAAAAAAAAAACAAAAAAGAAAAAAATAAAACTGTTGTCATTCACAGACTATTGATATGTATGCTTCCATAGTCATAAATCATTAGTGAATTGTGAATTATGATTATGATAAAAATATTTTAAAAGTTCTGAGTAATATTTAGATCTTTGATGCAAATACAAATGATTTTACAGTTATTGAGTAATTACCTGAAAGTAAAAAATGCTGAAACTCTTAGCAAAATATCACAATGTAGAAAAAATATATATATGCAATGATTTCCCCGAGTATGAAATTGATTAAATATTGAACATGTGCTTTACCTAACTCTCTTACAGTTAACATAGTTAATAGAATGTGCCTAATTACCACATCAATTACACACACACACACACACACACACACACAAACTACCTAGTTTTTTGCCTATGGAGAACAATAGCAGTAACTACCAATAGTTGAGGCAAGATGTAATACACAATTGCATATGTGAATGCAAATAAAATGCTAATCTTATTGGTATTTACTGCCTTGTTAATAAATGCGTATGTTTTAAAAACATTCAAAGTGTTGTGCACATTTTTCATTAAGGTCATTATTTTTACTATTTCAGAGAACTCTTGGGCTTTTTCCTTTTGACCTATTAGTAAAGGTGCCTTTGACTTGCAAACAATCCTAGCATAACTAGATATAGGGTTACTTTTGTCGTAGGCGTGTTCATTTTCTTATTCAATTGCCATTTCTATCTTGAATACTTCCACTACTCCCTCTCATCAACAGTTTTTCTCCTGCTGGAGGCTCCTTGTTTTCTTATTTACTGAGGAAGCTCTTGTCAGGATATGCAAAAATGTGGTCTGAATATGTTTAACAGGTTTCCTTCCCCATCAAGACATTTAAATAATTAATTTAAAAAGAATATCTAATGTTGAAATTTCAGAAAGTGTAAAACAGGAAATTATGAAACTCCTGCAGGTTATACCACATGTGTCACTGCTTACTTTACTCATGTTTAGATCTAGCCTTTTGTGGTTACAAAGTGAGTCTTATGCCTTTGAGGCTTTTAATTACTAGAAAAAGTGGAGCAAGTTGGGACAGAAATGGAGAATGGGGCCAAAATTTTAGCAGCTGCTGCTTCAGCTCATATCCAGGAGATATGACAAAGTAGCATGGAAGCAGCATGCAGTCACATAGTTTCATAGTCTTTGTCCCTTTCTTTCTCTGGGAATTGAGTCTTGTCACCCCTTTTAGCAGCCATGGGACAAGTAGTGTTCAAAGACTTACAGCTTTTTTTTTTTTTTTTTTCTGATGCCAAAGGCAGTGAACTGACAGAGTGCTTTTCATTTTCTCTTGACAGCCAGCAAATGTTTTGGCTGGAAACCTTTCCTGAATGACAAAATACTGGGTTTGAAAAAAACATTTTCATGAAGTAGGTCCCCCTGTCGGATGGATCTGGTTTGCACATTAAAACACTGCTGCCCTCACCCATGAGCACTAGTTCATTCCTGCCTCCAAATACTCACTTTCCATCATATAGATGTGTGGTCTGAAGATTAGGGAACATAAATGTGTTTTCTATACCTTGAGTTATCATTCCATTTTTAGTATTGTTCCACTTCTTGGTGTGGTACAGACTAAGAAAATATAATCAAATCCAAATCAACAAAGTAAAATAGCATAATGAGGTGGAAAGGCCAGTTATTGCCTTATAATTCTTATAAAAAGGTGTCTGTCATTCTGGTTCTATGATTCATTTTGTCTTCATACGGAATCTACAGCACTCAGCACAATTTTTACATTAAGCAAGGAGTTTTAGAAATTTAAAATTAGTGATGTGACTCACAATAGCTGCAGTTTGAGTGGTATATTTTAATTTAAAGTAATATAGTTACTTCTGTTGGAACTATCACTTTATTCACAGTATGAACAAGTTCATTGTTCTCTTTGATTTAGCGTTCTAATTTGTCAAGTTACTGCAATTTTATTCTCAGAAATACAGTGTAGGTTGTCTGCTGTCCATATAAAGGTTATCCATAGTTCATTATATCAAACAAAGACTGCCATCATACTCATAATCTCATTAGAAAATCTGACATTTGGTTTAGTACAAGATTCTGTTACAATTTTCCGTTAATCTACTTTTAACAACTTATAAGAGCATTACAATTTTGTCTTTGTTGTAGTGAATTTTCAGCAAACTAAAGTAAAATAGTCTTCAGTGGGTATTGGCCCACTGATGGAAAGTCCCACTCATCAAAGCTTAAGTGATCTGTATTAGTCTGTTCTTGCATTTCTATACAGAACTATCTGAGACTGGGTAATTTATAAAGAAAAGAGGTTTAATTGGCTTATGGTTCCACAGCCTGTACAGGAAGCATGGCTGGGGAGGCCTCAGGAAACTTTTAATCATGGCAGGAGGTGAAGGAAAGCAGGCATGTCTTACATGGCCAGTGCAGGAGGAAGAGTGTAGATGGGGAGGTGCTACATACTTTTAAACCAGACTTTTCTGGTTAAAAATCTTTTAAACCAGATTTCATGAAAACTCATTCACTATCATGCAAATAGCAAGTGGGAAATCCACCCCCATGATGCAATAACTACACACCACACTCCTACTCCAACATTGTACATTACAATTGACATGCATGAGATTTGTTCAGGGATACAAATTCAAGCTATGTCATTTTGTCCCAGCACCTCCCAAAATTGTATGTCCTTTTCACATTGCAAAATACAATCCCTTCTCAACAGTCCCCCAATTTTTAACTCATTTTAGTATTAACTCAAAAGTCCACAGTGCCAAGTCTCACATGAGACAAGGCAAGTCCCTTTTATCTGTGAGCCTATAAAATAAAAAATAAGTTAGTTATATCCAAGATACAAGGGGGATACAGGCACTGAGTAAATACAGCCATTCCAAAAGGGAGAAATCAGCACACACACACAAAAAAAAAAGGCTGCAGGCCCCATGCAAATAGAAAACTCAGCAGGGCAACCATTAAATCTTAAAGCTCCTAAATAATCTCCTTTGACTCCAAGTCTAACATCCAGGCCACACCTATGCAAGGGCTGGGCTCCCAAGGCCTTGAGCAGCTCTTTCCCTGTGGCTCTGCAGGGCTCAGCTTCCATGGCTGCCCTCAAGGACTGGCTTTGAGTGCTTGTGGCTTTTGCAGGTACACAGTGCAAGCTGTCAGTAAATCTACCATTTTGGGGTCTGGAGGATAGTGGCCATCTTCTCACAGCTTCACTAGGCAGTGCCCCAGTGGGGACTCTGTGTGGGGGCTATAACCCCACATTTCCACTCTGCCCTGCCCTACTAGAGCTTCAACATGAGCGTTCCACACCCTGCAGCAGGCTTTTGCATGGACATCTAGACATTCCCGTACATCCTCTGAAATCCAGGCAGAGGCTCACAAGCCTCAACTCTTGCCCTGTGTGCATGCACAGGCTTAATACCACATTGAAGCCACCAAGGTTTACAGCTTGCACCCTCTGAAGCAGTGGCCTGAGATGTACCTGGGGCCTTTTTAGGTACAGCTGGGGCAGGAGTGGCTAGGATGCAGGTGATGGCAGTGGCAGCACATCTGGAGCAGCTGCCATGACACCAGCTGCAGGTGAGGTGAGGGCAGGGCCATGTGCTCCACAGAAACAGCTGGGGCAAGGAACAGGCAGGAGCCCCACCCCCTTGTGAGTTGGGGACTGGGGTGCATGGGGGGAGGGGAGCCCTGCATTCCTGGGCACATCTGCAGCTGCCTAGCTGTGGCTGCCAACCTGGGCATCCCTGTGCTCTTGGGGGCCTGGGAAACCCCCTGCCCCTGCAGGCTTAGAAGTGTCTACTTTTGCTGACTGGCCTCTCCCTGTTCTTGGTACCCACTCCAATTTTGGAGCAAAGTTGAGGCTGTGTCCAGGCACTATTGCAACCTGGCTGGGTGTGTGCATGCTTGGGGCAGAACTGATGAGCATGGGAGGGATGCTGAGGGGTGGCTGAGGATGGTTCAGCATGGACATGCAAGCACCCCTTGGCATGAACTGCTTGGGCACCATGGATGGCAGATTGATGGTAGCAGAAGGCAGACAGACTCCTGGGTGAAAAGGGGTGGGTTCCTGGTGAAACCCTACCTTCAAACCAGGGAATGTCTGAAGTCTAGGGGCTTGGCTGCCAGTTTGGCAGACTGGAGTGAGAATTAATGGTGCTTTTTCTAGGCCTGCCCACAGCCACCCATGGATCAATCAGCACACACTTTCTCTCCTCTGAAACCCATAAATACCCTGGACTCAGCCAGACTTGGGCAAATGACAGGATAACCTGCCTGCAGATAGGAGCTACCCAAACTGGGTCTCCTCTTTGCTGAGGGCTGTAGAAGTTGGGACGACTTGCCTGCAGAAAGGAGCTACCCACTACAGGTTTCCTCTCTGCTCAGAGCTGGACACTCATTGGAAAAACCTGCCTGCCAAAAGTAGCTACCCACTTTGGGTCTCCTGAGAACTGTCCTGCTGTTGAATGAAGCTTCTCTCTGCCTTGCTCACTCTCTACTTGTTTACATACCTCATTCTTCCCAGACATGGGACAAAAACTCAGGACCTGATGAATGGCATAACTAAAAGAGCAGTAACACAAACAGGCTTGAAACATGCCCCCCCTGCTTGCCACATTGGGGGCAATGAGAAGGAGAGAAGAGACATTGACCTTCAGGGAACCCAGATCTAGGGGCTCCCTGAGCCAAGGCTGTGACACCCTTTTTGGGTTTCTGTGGTTCCTGATGTCTCCAAGCTTCCAGGGACCACTGTGTTCTCCTCATCCAGATGCAGGTGCCCACAGTGAAAGACACATGTAATACATCTGGTCCAGCTGCAGCCTTGCATGGAGCTGGCATCTGTGCCTGTGCCTGGAGTTGCCTGCCCCACCACAGCAGCCAGCATGCCTGGATGTGCACAGTGAATGGATCCTATACTCACTAGCCCACACCCTCACTGCTCCACACCTGCTTTGCCCTTGGCAGGTGTGGGATCTAGGTTGGTAGCACAAGCCAAGCACAGCCTGCCAGGCTGAGTGGGCAGAATGAATCCAGTGGGTATGAGCAATACTCAGGCAGAAGCTGTCACTAGCCGCAGTGGTTTCCAGCTGGCAATGAGACACCCCGAGGATCCCGTCACACAGTGTCTCAAGGTTTCACAGGGCAGCGAGGCCTTGGTTCTGGTCCATGAAACCATTCTTCCCTTCTATGCCTCTGGATTTGTGATGAGAGAGGCTGCTGCAAAGGTCTCTAAAATACCTTCAAGGCATTTCCCTCATTTTCTTAGCTATTAACATTCAGCTCCTTTTTACTTATGCAAATTTATGTAGCAGGCTTGAATTCCTCCCCTGAAGGTTTTTTTTTTTTTTCTCTTACCACATGGCCAGGCTGCAAATTTTACAAACTTTTATGTTCTGCTTCTGTTTAAATATACATTCCAGTTTTATGTGACTTTTTTTTGCCCTATGTTCTGCTTCCATTTAAGTATAAGTTCCAGGTTTATGTTTATTTTGCTCATGAGTGTGAGCATAGTTTAGTAGAATCAGCCAGGATACCTTTTGAATACTTTGCTGCTTAGAATTTCTTTTCTGCCAGATAACCTAAATAATCCCTCTCAAGTTCAAAGTTCCAAAGAGCTTTACAGTAGGGGCACAATACCACCAATATCTTTGCTAAAGAATAGCAAGCGTGTCCTTTACTCCAGTTCCCTATAAGTTCCTTATATTCATCTGAAACTACCTCAGCCTGGACTTAATTGTCTATATCACTAATAGCATTTTGGTAACAACAATTAATGAGATTTTAGGATGTTCCAAACTTTTTCTCATCTTGTCTTCTTCTTGGCTCTCTAAAGTGTTTCAACATCTTCCCATTACCCAGTTCCAAAGTCACTTCCACAGTTTCAGATATCTTTATAGCAATGCCCCACACCTAGCTACCAATTTTTTGTACTAGTCCACGCTCACATTCCTATAAAGAACTACCCCTGAGATTGAGTAATTTATAAATAAAAGAGGTTTAATTGGCTCACAGTTCCACAGGATGTACAGTTAGCATGGCTGGGGAGGTCTCAATCGTGGTGGATGGGGAAGCAGGCATGTCTTACATCACTGGAGCAGGAGAAAGAAAGAACAGGGGGAGGTGCTGCACACTTCTGAACAACCAGATCTTGTGAGAACTCAGTTACTATTGCCAGAACATCAAGGGGTCATGATCCAATCACCTCTTATCAAGTTCATTTTCCAACATTGAGGATTAAAATTCAACTGAGATTTGTATGGGGATAAAAATCCAAACTATATCACATTCCAATTCCAAAAAGAGAAGTAAAATAATGCTGGGAACAGGCAGATAAACTGCTATCATTTGAGCCTTATAATCTAACTCTCACATATACAAATTAGAGCTTCCCCTTTTTTGTCTTCTGCATACAAAGAAAATTCAAATATCCTTAGTTTTCTTACATCACTTTCAAATACTTGAGGAAAAAAAAGACCATCCCATAACTGTCATTTGTATGAAACCTTAAAAGTTTGAAGACCTATTCTAGTAGATTGTAAGTTTAATTCTTCCATAAAATACATAAGTGAATTATTTCTCATTTATATATGAAGAAACCAATGCTCAGAAAATCGACATAATTGCCCAAAGCTACCTATTAAGTAAATTGGATAATCGATCCATAAATTCAGTCTCTGTGTCTCTAGCTTTCTGTGTCATGTTAACTATATTCACACAACAACTTTCAATGTCAGATAAGTCAGTATAGCACTTGATTTCATTTATTCTATTTTTCTTAATCCTTAGGGTCATTATCAGAAAGAAAATGATGGTCAGAATGAACTATGGGCCTGAAGCAGCATGGCAAGTTGTCTTTTTTATTTCTTTTATGTATCAGGACAAGTGACACTAGTAATTAGGAAAAAAAGAAAAACAAGTCGTTAAAAACAACTCTCTTTGCTTCAGTGTTACTTGAATCATTGCATAATTAATCATATATCTTATTCTTTATTGTCAGCTAATTATATAATTTCAAAAGTATATAGTCTAACTATAAATTTGACCTGATTCCACGACTCCTGATTATGATAGAATGTTGTTTCCCAGGATAGCTCAAGCCTTAAAATAGGTTGGTATCCATGATTTGCTGGTGCTTTCTTCATATTAAGAATTATATGAAATCTAAGAGTAATGAGGAATTTTGTATCTAAAACCTGAATACTATTAACTTTCAAAAATAATACTATTGTATTTAATGTCTATTAATAAGACATTATTAATTTTAACATTGAATTAAATTTTAGATTATCAAGTTGTCTTTTAAAATATACAAGGAACTCACCATTTTACATCGTACCATAACAAGGAACTACACTTTATATATAGAATTGAATATATTATTTATATATTCAAAAGTACAAGAAGGCATATTAGTATTCATTTTGACAGGATTTCAAGTACCACTTGTTAGTAACACAAAAGTTGCAGCATCAATTAATGCCACTTAATAAGAATCGAAAATCATTTCCTTATCTACCTCAATAACGTAGGAATTTTGCTTTCATTGATATTCAACTCTCTGCTCCCTTATCCAGCAGAGTTAAAATTAGACTTTTCTGACTAAGCATAATCCTGGCTAAAATAATTATTTGATTGCTTTATTCTATGCTTTAGACAAAATAAGGTTTATGTGGAAAATCAACATTTATATAACTCAACATGCTATCATTTCCCATTAAACTAATGAAGAGAAGATATTTAAAAAGATGTCCTCATCACATGCTTAGCTAGAAATTTTTCCTCATATCAAAACTTGCAATAACAAGGTGAAATAAATATTAATCCAAATGTCCTATTCCAAGAACATTAATATCTGACTAAAATACAAATCTGATTTTAACTGGAGTTCTCTAAAACTCAGATATTCCAATGTATCACTGGATTAAAACACCTTTTTTGTAAGAAACCAATGATTATGTTATCCATTTTGTTTGTATAAAGTAAATAGCTAGTATCTTTGTTGACATGCTTATTACACCTTGGAGCAGAGGTCATAAATTCAAATGGTCTCGAGAACGCAGGTCATGTACAAAAAAATGGGTGTATCAGAGCAGCATAAAAAATAGTGGGTAGTACGAGGGATTGTGAAGATTGTGAAAAAAATCTCAGCTCTGGCACATGTTATCTCTGAGAACATAAGTGAATTACAAAACTCATGAACCTCAGGTTTTTTTAAAAAAAATTCGAATGTTCATAATAGTAACCACTTTGAATAGTTACTGTGAAGATATAAATACAAATGTATTTAGTAAGCCTAGCATCAGTGAAAGGCATAAATAAGGAGCCTAATATATAGGAAGACCATATGTCTAGATTTGCCTGTTATGATCTCTTTTTAGTCTCAAAAGTATCCAGATTTAGAGATATACATATGTAGAATATTACTTAGTTATATTAATAATGCAGTGTAAGGGGATATATGTTAGCTATTGAGCATTCCCCACTGCTACCAAGCACTTATTTTCCTTTTTTTTTCTATCTGCATGATCTTCGAGACACTAAGTAACATTTTATCACTAATGGAGTGTTTGAGTCTCTATGAATAATTCCATAGAATATATACTCTGTCCCAAAATTTATCCAATATTTCTGCTTAGAGGGGATCCAGAGAGTATATTTATAGTTTTCTCCTTGGAATCCTTACCTATCCGTCCAACTGCATCAGTCTCTTTCTTTAGTAATCCCAAGAAATCTAAGTCAAACTAAAATTTATATTAGCAAATTAGAATCTTACGTTACCTTGAGTTAGATATTTGTCCTTATGCCTCTCAGACCAGTAGTCTGAGATCAAAGATCCAATGGAAGACATCTCTGAAAGATCTCTGATTCCCTTAGAAATACCCATATTACACAAAATGAGGATAATCAACTGACAGTTTTATTTTAGACAATAAATATAAATCTGTATACAAATAGAATACAAATTAAAGAAACTATACACTACCCTATTCAGAGGTTCTTTATGGGTATGCTGACCTAAGTTTGTTGTGCATTCAAAATCAATACTTAAAATAGAAGTTACATCTAATATCTATATTTCAAAATTTTATTTTTATTTTAGG
This sequence comes from Aotus nancymaae, assembly GCF_030222135.1. Lineage (NCBI taxonomy): Eukaryota > Metazoa > Chordata > Mammalia > Primates > Aotidae > Aotus > Aotus nancymaae. The sequence continues at coordinate 55,126,433 of NW_026988415.1, read as the reverse complement.
TTTGGGGGTACATGTTAAGGTTGGTAACATAGATAAGCATGTGTCATGGGGGGTTGTTGTACATATTAGTACATCACCCTGGTATTAAGCTTCGTACCCAATAGCTATCTTTTCTGCTTCTCTCCATCTTCCCACCCTCTCACCCTCTCACCTCAGGTAGACCCCAGTGTTGGTTGTTTCCTTCTTTGGGTTTATAAGTTTTTATCATTTAGCTCCTACTTATAAGTGAGAAGATGTGGTAATTCATTTTCTGCTTCTGCATTAGTATGGTAAGGATAATAGCCTCCAGCTCCATCCACGTTCCTGCAAAAGAGAATTTCGTTCCTTTTCTTGTGGCCGCATATCATTTCATGCTATGTAAGTACCATATTTTCTTTATCTAGTCTGTTATTAATGGACTTTTAGGTTGATTCCATGTTTTGGCTATTGTAAGCAGTACTGCAATGAACATTTGTGTGCATGCATCTTTTTTGGTGGAATGCTTTATACTTCTCTGGGTATATACACAGTAATGGAACTTCTGGGTTAAATGGTAGTTCCTCTTTTAGCTCTTTGAGGACTCACCATACTTCTTTCCACAATTGTTGAACTCATTTACACTCCCACTATGTATTTACACTCCCAATGTGTATTCCCTTTTCTCTGCAACCTCACCAGTATCTGTTATTATTTGACATTTTTTTTCCTTTTGAGACTGAGTTTTGCTCTTGTTGCCCAGGCTGGAGTGCAATGGTATGGTCTCGGCTCACTGCAACCTCTGCCTCTTGGTTTCAAGTGATATTCCTGTCTCAGCCTCCTGAATAGCTTGGATTACAGGCATGTGCCACTATGCCTGACTAATTTTTTTTTTTTTCTATTTTTACTAGAGATGGACTTTCAGCACATTGGCCAGCCTGGTGATGAACTCCTGACCTCAGGTGATCAGCCCACCTCAGCCTCCCAAAGTGCTGGAATTACAGGTGTGAGCCACTGTGCACAGCCTATTTTTTGACTTTTTAATAATAGCCATTCTGACTGGTGTAAGATGGTATCTCATTGTGATTTTTATTTGCATTTCCCTAATGATCAGTGATTCTGAGCTTCTTTTTTTCATGGTTGTTGGCTGCATGTATGTTTTCTTTTGAGAAGTATCTGTCTATGTCCTTTGCCCACTTTATAGTTTTTTGGAGAAAGAGTGTTGCTCTGTCACCCAGGCTGGCGTACAGTGGCATGATCTCAGCTCACTGCAACCTCTGCCTCCTGGGTTCAAGCAATTCTCCTGCCTCAGCCTCCCAAGTAGCTGGAATTACAGGCACACGCCGCCATGCCTGGATAATTTTTGTATTTTTTTTTTTAGTAGAGACAGGGTTACACCATGTGGCCAGGCTGGTCTCAAACTTCTGCCTTGTGATCCACCTGCCTCAGCCTACCAACTTTGCCCACTTTTTAATAGGATTGTTTCCCTCTTGTAAATTTATATCCCTTGTTGATTCTGGATACTAGATCTTTGTCAGATGCATAGTTTGTGACTATTTTCTTTGATTTCTGTGTATTGCCTGTTTACTCTGTTGATAGTTTCTTTTTCTATTTCAGTTTAATTAGATCCCATTTGACAATTTTTGCTTTTGTTGCAATTGCTTTTGGTGTCTTTGTCATTAAATCTTTGCCTGTTACTATGTCCAGGATTCAACTGCCTAAGTTGTTTTCCAGTGTTTTTATAATTTTGGGTTTTTTTGAGATGGACTCTCACTCTATCGCCCAGGATAAAGTGCAGTGGCATGATCTTGGCTCACTGCAAATTCCGCCTTCTGGGTTCAAGTGATTCTCCTGCTTCAGCCTCTCACGTAGCTGGGATTATAGGTGCATGCCACCATGCCTGGCTAAATTTTGTATTTTTAATAGAGACAGGGTTTCATCATGTTGGCCAGGCTGGTCTCAAACTCCCGAGCTCAGGTGATATGCCTGCCTCAGCCTCCCAATGTACTGGGATTACAGGCATGAGCCACCATGCCCAACCATAATACTGGGTTTTACATTTAAGTTTTTAATCCATCTGGAGTTGATTTTGTATATTGTTTAAGGAAGGAGTACAGCTTCAATCTTCTTCAAATGGCTAATCAGTTATCCCAGCACCATTTATTGAATAGGGAGACTTTTGCCAACGGCTTTTTTTTTTGTCAACTTTGTCAAAGACTTTATTCATCTCTTCTATGTTTTCTAGTTTGTGTAAATAGAGGTGTTCATAGTAGTTTCTGATGTATATTTCTTTTATTTCTGTGGGGTCAGTAGTAACATTTGCTTTATCATTTCTAATTCGGTTTATTTGGATCTTCTCTCTCTTATTATTATCATAGCTACTGGCCTACATATTAATTTTTTTCAAAAAGCCAACTCCTTATTGATCATTTGAATAATTTTTCATGTTCAGCTCTGATTTTTGTATTTCTCATCTTCTGCTAGCATTAGGGTTGATTTGTTCTTGTTTCTCTAATTCTTTCAGTTGTGAAGTTAGGTTGTTAATTTGAGTTCCAAGATTTTGATGTTGGCCTTTAGTATTATAAATTTCTCTCTTAACACTGCCTTAGCTGCATCCCAGATTCTGGTATGTTGTATCTCTGTTCTCATTATTTAAAAAAAAACTTCTTGGACTTCTGCTGCAATTTCATTATTTACCCAAAAGTCATTCAGGAGCATGTTGTTTAATTCCCATGTAATTCTATCGTTTTGAATGATTTTTATTGTGTTGACTTCTATTTTTATTTCACTGCAGTTTCAGAGTGTGTTTGGTATAATTTCAGTTCTTTTACATTGGTTGAAGATTATTTTATGTCCAATAATGTGGTCGATTTTAGAGTATGTGTCATGTGGCTATTAGAAGAATGTTTATTCTGTGGTTACAGGGTGGGGGCTTATCTAAAGGTCTATCAGCTCCATTTGATTAGATGCTTAGTTTATGTCCTAAATATCTTTATTAATTTTCAGCCTTGATGATCTGTCTAATACTGCCAGAGGAATGTTCAATTCTTCTGCTATTATTATGTGGGAATCTGTCTCTTTGTAGATTTCTAAGAACTTGCTTAATGAATCTGGGTGCTCCTGTGTTGGGTGTATATGTATTTAGGATAGTTAAGTCTTCTTATCGAATTGAATCATTTACCATTATGTAATATCTTCTTGTGATTGTTGTTGTTTTATTTTTTATCTCTTTTGGTTTGAAATCTGTTTTGTCTGAAATTAGAATTGCAACTCCCGTTTTGTTTTTCCCGTTTTCCATTTGCTTGGTAGATTTTTTATTTGATCCCTTTATTTTGAGCCTATGAGTGTCATTACATGTGATATGTGTCTCTTGAAGACAGCATACCATTGGGTCTTGCTTTTTTATCCAGCTTGCCACTCTGTGTCTTTTAAGTGGGGCATTTAGCTCATTGACATTCAAGGTTAATATCAATCTATGTGATTTGATCCTGTTATTGTGTTGTTAGCTGGCTATTATATTGACTTGTTTGTGTGGTTGCTTTTACAGTGACACTGATCTGTGTGTTTAAGATTGTGTGTGTGTGTGTGTGTGTGTGTGTGTTTAATTAGCAGTTAGTAGTTCTTTCTATATTTAGAGTTCCTTTAAAGATCTCTTGTCTGGCATGACTGATGGTAATGAATGCCCTAAACGTCTGTTTATCTAAAAAGGACCTTATTTCTCCTTCATGTAGGAAGCTTAGTTTGTCTGGATATGAAATTCTGCATATGAAGATTTTTTTATGAAGAATGTTGATAACTGAAGAAGGAGATGTTTAAAAAAAAGGAAAAAAGTGTTGAATATACGCTCCCAATCTCTCCTGACTTGTAGGCTTTTAGTTGAGAGGTCTGCTGTTAGACTGATGGTGATCTCTTTGTAGGTGTCCTGCCTTTTCTCTCTAGCTGTCTTTCACATTCTTTCATTTTGACCTTGGAAAATTTGATGATTATGTGTCTTGGAGATGATCTTCTTCTGTCAAATCTTGCAGGATTTTTCTGTATTTCCTGAATTTGACTGTTGATCTCTTTAGCAAGGTTGGGAAAGTTTTCATGGATGATATCCTGGAATCTATTTTCCAAGTTGTTTACTTTTCCCCTCTCTCTTTCAGGAATGCAAATAACTCATAGATTTGGCCCTGTTATTAAATTCCATACTTCTCAGAGGTTTTGTTCATGCTTTTTTTCTTCCTATCTTATTTCAGCAAACCTGTCTTCAAGTTCTGAGACTCATTTCTCAGCTTGGTTTATTCTGATTTTAATACTTGTGATTGCATTGCAACAATTTTTTATTGTGTTATTCTGGTCTATTAGTCCCATTAGGTACTTTTCTTATGCTGGTTAATCTGTCATTCAGCTCCGGTATCACTTTATTGTAATTCTTATTTTCCTTGGATTGGGTTTTGTTATCCTCCTGAATCTCAATCTTTGTGTCTAGCCATACTCTAAATTCTATTTCTGTCATTCCGGCTAGTTTGGACTTGTTAAGAACTTTTGTTGCAAAACTGATGTGGTTGTTTGGAGGACATACGACACTCTGGCCATTTAAGTTAATGGAGTTCTTGCATTGGTTCTTTCTTTCCTCTGCATGTGGGTGTTCCTTTAACTGCGATGTAGATTGACCACAGTCAACAAGCTTCTTTTCTGGATGTCTTCACTGGGCCAAAGCTTTGTGTAGAATCTTTATTTGAAGCTGATTTCTTGTCTCTGGTTTCAGGGGAGGGTATGTTAGTGAGGTATTTTTGGTGTTGAAGTTTTGGGGTTTAATCCAGCAGGTGACGCTTAGGTTTACTCATCAGTTGATAGACCCTTGTGTGGTTACCCTATGTTTTGTCACAGCTGCAGCTGTGTTTCTGCTCAGTGTTCTGAAAGTTTGGGTTCCTCTCCCCTCAACATGATGGCTGTAGTTCACAATTTGGCACTCCTGGGCTGCCCAATGTAGATTTGGGTGATCTCAGTCTTTGTTTCTTCCTCAGCTTAGAGGCAGCAGAGCAAGCTATCTTAGTAGTGGTAGTAGCCAAGCATGTTTGTTTGACTCCTGGGGGCTCTACCTCAGAAAGATGCAAGATAGCAATTGCTCAGTGCTGTCAACCAAAGATGGAGGGTTTGTGCTGTGGGCCCACACCAAGGGTTCCCTGTAAGGTGATAAACCATCGGGGTGTGTGGGACCTGTGGGAGACAAACTGGCCTCCTCTTCTTGACTGTAGCTTGTCGTTGGAGGTGTGGATAAGGCATTAGTGTCTTTGCTCCTTCATTAGCCTGAAAATGGCAAGGGCACTTTCACTGAAGAGGAAGTAAGTAAGAGGCTTTTAGTCACCCTGGAGGCTCTGTCTAGGAAGTTGCTGAGTTGGTGCTGGCTTTATAGCTCTCATGGGGGATGGCTGGAGGCCCTGACTAGTAAGGAGATATAGAAATGGGCACCCATGTAACAGTTTGGACACATTTTGGAGGGCTGTTGCAGTATGCTTGGGGTTCACTCCAGTCCTTAGTGACCTCAGATTTTCTAGAACCTGGAGATATCACCAGTGAAGACCGTGAAATGGAAACATGGCAGCCTATCTCTCTCTCTGGGGCCTTTTTCCCAGGGAAGTACAGACTTACTGCTGGCCCAAAGGCACCTATAAGATGGGGCTGGAGACCCCAGTTGGGAGGTCTGTTTCCAACTATTAATACAGATTTGGAATAAATGTTTATGAGATCGATTACTACTAAATATTGAATAATAAATATTATTCAGTCTGTTAACTCATTTTCTGTTATCATAAATTTTGTTATCTATTGCTATGGTCATAATCTTGAAGCAATAAGAATGTGAAACATGTCAACAATTCCCAGAATTTATACCAATTATTATCTTCTATTTTGTTGCTATTTATTTTATAAAATCATATTTCTGCAAGAAAATAACACAATATTTTAAATTAAAAAGACATTATTATGACTGCATCTATAGTACAGCTTCCATGGTCTTAGTCACAGGCCATGGTATTTCAGTACACTTATTGTTATATTAGGTTGATTTATGACATGTTCCAATATATTTTGACAAAATAAACTTGCAGAAAAAGACTGTGCTCATGTAATCTCTAAATGATGAGTTAAAGCTACATATTTAAAACAGTGCATAGCATTTTGTTTCTATGACTTTGTATTTGTATAAAATGTAATTCAGTATTATATGAAAAGGAAAGTACTTGAAAAACAGTTCTAGACACAGTAATATATATATATATATATATGTATGTATTATAATCTATTAGCATGAAAATCTTTTCAGGTACATTGTACTGCTAATATAATGAAGTTGCATAACTACTACTGCTACTAAACTACTATGAATAAAGTGAAATCAGATAATTTCATCTTCAGGGTCTTCATCAAGCAGAGTAGTGATTTACCTGACAAATCTTTATACCTCATACACATTTATTTTCTTTTTCTTAAGATTTGGTTTAATGTTTGCAGTAAAAGGTTCTTAAAACATCATTTTCAAAATAGCAGGGCTTTAATTACTGTATAATTATATTTTTTTAAAGGGAGAGAAGCAGAACACGGCCAATAAATAGTTAAGTTCTCTCTCTCCCTCCCTCCATGTCCTGAATATCTGTGGCCAATATTTTGAGCATTGTTTACTCAGTGAGTAGTATTTAAGATTATAGGAATCTTTTGTTCAGTATGATTGCCCTAAAAGTACACAGGCACAGCTAACAGGAAAAAAATAAATCTAGTAATTGAAACATGTTTATAAAATAATGTGTCATTCCTATACACCAATAATAAACAGACAGAGAGCCAAATCATGAGTGAACTCCCATTCACAATTGCTACAAAGAGAATAAAATACTGAAGAATACAAGTTACAAGGGATGTGAAGGACCTCTTCAAGGAGAACTACAAACCACTGCTCAAGGAAATAAGAGAGGACACAAACAAGTGAAAAACCATTCCATGCTCAAGGACGGGAAGGAACAATATCATGAAAATGGCCATACTGCCCAAAGTACTTCACAGATTCAATGTTGTCCTCATCAAGCTACCATTGACTTTCTTCACAGAACTAGAAAAACTACTTTAAATTTCATATGGAATCAAAAAAGAGCCTGTATAGCCAAGACAATCCTAAGCAAAAAGAACAGAGCTGGAGGCATCACGCTACCTGACTTCAAACTATAATACAAGGCTACAGTAACCAAAACAGCATGGTACTGGTACCAAAGCAGATATATAGACCAATGGAATAGAACAGAGGCCTCAGAAATAACATTACACATCTACAACCATCTGATTTTGACAAACTGGACAAAAACAAGCAATGGAGAAATGATTCCCTATTTAATAAATGGTGTTGGGAAAACTGGCTAGCCATATGCAGAAAACTGAAACTGGAACCCTTCCTTAGACTTTATACAAAAATTAACTCAAGATGGATTAAATACTTAAATGTAACACATAAAATCATAAAAACTCTAGAAGAAAACCTAGGCAGTACCATTCCGGACACAGACATGAGAAAAGAGGTCATGACTAAAACACCAAAAGCAATGTCAACAAAAGCCAAAATTGAAAAATGGGATTTAATTAAACTTAAGAGCTTCTGCAAAGCAAAAGAAACTATCATCAGAGTGAACAGGCAGCCTACAGAATGGGAGAAAATTTTTGCAATTTATCAATCTGACAAAGGGCTAATATCCAGAATCAACGAAAAACTTAAACAATTTACAAGAAAAAAACCAAGCAAACAAAAAACATCAAAAACGGGGCAAAGGATATAAACAGACACTTCTCAAAAAACACATTTATGTGGTCAATAAACATAAGAAAAAAAGGTCATCATCCCTGGTCATTAGAGAAATGCAAATCGAAACCACACTGAGATACCATCTTATGTCAGTTAGAATGGCAATCATTAAAAAGTCAGGAAACAACAGATGCTGGAGAGGATGTGGAGAAATAGGAAGACTTTTACATTGTTGGCTGGAGTGTAAATTAGTTCAAACATTGTGGAATACAGTGTGGTGATTTCACAAGGATCTAGAACCAAAAATATCATTTGACCCAACAATTCCATTACTAGGAATATACCCAATGGATTAGAAATCATTCTGCTATAAACACACATGCACATGTATGCTTATTGCGGCACTGTTCACAATAGCAAAGACTTAGAACCAACCCAAATGTCCATCAGTGATGGACTGGATAAAGACAATGTGGCATATATACACCATAGAATACTATGCAGCCATAAAAAAGATGAGTTCATGTCTTTTGCAGTGACATAGATGAAGCTGGAAATCATTTTTCACAGCAAAGTAACAGAAGAACAGAGAACCAAACACTGCATGTTCTCACTCATAAGTGGGAGTTGAACAATGAGAACACATGGACGCAGGGTGGGAAGCATCACATACAGGCACCTGTCAGGGAGTTGGGGGCTAGGTAGGGGAGGGATAGTACTAGGAAAAACACCCAATGTAGATGACGGGTTAATGGGTGCAGCAAACCACCATGGCATGTGTATACCTATGTAACAAACCTGCACATACTGCACATGTACCCCAGGATTTAAAGTATAATTAAAAAATAAAATAAAATAATGCTTCTATTTTTAAATAATGTTCTGGGTTGTTTGATTTGAGGCAGAAATTTGTGTAGTGGATGGCTCATGCCAAAACCTTAAAAATGTGGGACCTTTGCAAAGAAAGGCCCACAGGAAATATATCAATCCCCTTCATTGAGCCAGCCCTGCCTCCTTGGCACTCACCAATCCCAGCTTGCAAGCAAAAGGTTGGAAGAGTCTTTGATATATGCTAGGCCAGAGTAACAGAGTGGCTTCCTTCAGGATCAGCTGTGCTGTAAGCACTGCATTAACTTTTAGTTCTCCACAATCCTAACATTTTCCTAAACTCTCATGCATATATAGCTCAATGGACTCTTCCCTTTGCCTTTGCAGTATTCCACCTGATATGAAAATTTATAGAAATATCTTTACTAATTTCATTTTTTTCTTTTTGTGTACAATCTTCCATGATCTTGTGAATGTTAAGAAAAAGCTAGTATATCACCAGAAAAAAATACCAGCATTGATTACATAAAGCTGGATCTGTTTTTATTGTGCTTATAAGCTTACTTAAATTTACTAAAGCTAATAGAAGGAGAAATAGCATTCAGTCATTACTTAATTCTACTTCTGAAACACCTTTAAAGTTTATAAGCACAATAATTATTGGTTGATGTTTCCATTGGAATAAGGACATTCTGTGTCACTTGATGTGATTTTTTTTTTGTAACTTTCTATTTTCAAATAGCTTCAAACCTAGAAAAGTTGCATTAATTCCTATTTACTCTTGGGTTAGATTCTCCTTTTGTAAATATTTTATTATATATGCTTTATTATTCTTTTGTCTTTATTGATACATATACACATTATTTTCAAAACCATTTGAAAATACATTGCACACATGATGCCTCTTTAGCCATAAATATTTCAGCATTTATTTCCTAAGAACAGAGAATTGTCTCACATCAGTATAAATTATCATGATTAGGATATTTTTCAAATTTTCAATTATATACTTCAGAAAAAAATTAATCCTGATCCAATATTAGTTGTACTGCGTTTAACTATAATGTCCTTTTCCTCTCCTCTAATCTGGAATAGTTCATCAGTCTCTTTTGCAGAGGAGGTGAAAAAGTGGAAAGTTTTTATAACCTTGATATTTTTTAAAATTACAGGCTGGTTATTTGGTAGAATTTTCTTGCATTTGTATTTATATATTGTTTATGATTAGATTCAAGTTATGCATTTTTAGCAGGAATAATAAAAAAAATGGTATGTTCTTTTCAGTGTATGGTAATATGAGGCAAATAGAGTTAATTTGCCCCAATAATGGTGATGTTAAATTCAGTCCCTTAATTAAAGCATTGCCTGGCATGTTTTCTCAGTATAAAAATTATATGTCATTTTTAAGGCTTTATTTTTGGCCAGTAGACAAAGAAACTACAACCACAGGCTTCCAACATTAAGATGTTCAGCTGAAGAAGCCACACTCTTAACAGTGCAGGAGAAAAACTGGTTCAATTTTGTTGAGTTTAATTTTCTTGGCATTTATTTAATCTTCTAATTAACATTTGCATTAGACTGTAGATTGGTAACTATAAGAAATGCTGTAACAGGACATAAAGCCAGGCAGGCCGCACCCCCATAAAACTCAAACTGAAGCCCGTACTAGAGAGCTTTGCAGTGAATACACCAGTTTGACCCCAACCAGGAAGATTGAGCTCAGGGAAGGAAAGATGCCACGGGAAGGCGGGGCTAATCTCACCTGCAAAAACAAACTCCAGGAGAAGACCACCCACCCAGCAGCCTGACTGAATCTGAGGCAGCCCAGCAGCACCTCTACCGAACAAAAAAGATACAGCTCCAACCTCAACAGAGAGGACTTCCACTCAGAGATTCCTCCCAAAATCACCAACTTCAAAGATCAAATGGAGATAAATCCACAATGATGGGAAGAAACCAGCACAAAAAGGATGAAATGATCAAAGACCAGAACACGTCTTTTCCTCCCAGGGATCATAACTCCTCACCATCAAGGGAACAAAACAAGACAGAGAATGAGTTTCACAAATTGATAGAAGCAGGCTTCAGAAGGTGGATAATAACAAACTTCTATGAGTTAAAAGACCATGTTCTAACCTAATGCAGAGAAACTAAGAACCTGGAAAAAAGGTTAGATGAAATGCTAACTAGAATAACAAGCTTAGAGAAGAACACAAATGACTTGACGGAGCCAAAAAACGCAGCACGAGAACTTTGCGAGGCATACACAAGTTTCAACAGCCGAACTGATCAAGCAGAAGAAAGGATATCAGAGATTGAAGACCAAATCAATGAAATAAAATGAGAAGGCAACATTAGAGAAAAATGAGTGAAAAGAAATGAACAAAGCCTCCAAGAAATATGGGATTATGTGAAAAGACCTAATCTATGCTTGATCGGCATACCTGAATGTGACAGGGAGAATGAATCCAAGCTGGAAAACACTCTTCAGTGTATTATCCAAGAGAACTTCCCCAACCTAACAAGGCAGGCCAACATTCAAATCCAGGAAATACAGAGAACATCACAAAGATATTCCTCAAGAGGAGCAATCTCAAGGCACATAATCATCAGATTCACCAGGGTTGAAATGAAGGAAAAAATCCTAAGGACAGCCAGAGAGAAATGATGAGTCACCCACAAAGGAAAGACCATCAGAATCACAGTGGATCTATCAGCAGAAACCCTACGGAGTGAGAGACAATATTCAACATCCTTAAAGAAAAGAACTTTCAACCCAGAATTTCGTACGTGGCCAAAATAAGCTTCATAAGTGAAGGAGAAATAAAATCCTTTATGGACAAGCAATTGCTGAGAGATTTCATTGCTACAAGACCTGCCTTAAAAGAGTTCCTGAAGGAAGTACTAAACATGGAAAAGAACAACCAGTACCAGCCACTGCAAAAACATACCAAAAGGTAAAGAACAATGACACAATGAACAAGCGGACCTAACCGACATTGACAGAACACTTCACCCCAAATCCACAGAATAAACATTCTTCTCAGCACCACATCGCACGTACTCTAAAACTGACCACATAATTGGAAGTAAATCATTCGTCAGCAAATGCAAAAGAACAGAAATCATAACAGTCTCTCAACCACAGCGCAATCAAATTAGAACTCAGGATTAAGAAAAGCATTCAAAACTGCATAATCACATGGAAACTGAACAACTTGCACATGAATGACGAATGGATAAACAATGAATAAAGGCAGAAATAAAAATATTCTTTTAAACCAATGAGAATTAAGACACAATGTACCAGAATCTCTGGGACACATTCAAATCAGTATCTGGAGGGAAATTTATAGCAATAAATGCCCATCTGAGAAACAAGGAGAGATCTAAAATCGATACCCTATCATCGAAATTGAAAGAGCTAGAGGAGCAAGATCAAAAAAACTCAAAAGCAAGCAGAAGACAAGAAATAACTAAGATCAGAGCAGAACTGAAGGAGATAGAGATACAAAAAAAACCCTTCAAAAAATCAATAAATCCAGGAGCTGGTTTTTTGAAGGAGATCAACAAAATAGACAGAACGCTAGCTAGACTAATGGAAAGAGAGAAGAATAAACAGATGAAAAAAAAAAACGAAAAAAACGATAAAGTGGAGATCACCACTGCCTCGGAAATACAAACTATCGTCAGAGATTACTACAAACAGCTTTATGCACATAAACTGGTGTACTTGGAAGAAATGGATACATTCCTGGACACTTACACACTCCCAAGACTAAGCCAAAAAGAAGTTGAAACCCTGAATAGACCAATAACAAGGTCTGAAGTCAAGGAAGCAATTAATAGCCTACCAACCAAAAGAAGTCCAGGTCTAGATGGGTTCACAGACGAATTCTACCAGACATACAAAGAGGAGCTGGTACTATTTCTTTTGAAACTATTCCAAACAATACAAAAAGAGGGAATCCTCCCAAACACTTTCTATGAGACCAACATCCTGATACCAAGACCTGGTAGAGACAAAACTAAAAAACTACAGGCCAATAACCATGATGAATATTGATGCAAAAATCTTCAATAAAGTACTGGCAAACCAAATCCAACAGCACATCAAAAAGCATATCCATCACAATCAAGTAGGCTTCATCCTGAGTATGCAAGCCTGGTTCAACATACACAAATTTATAAATGTAATCCACCACATAAACAGAACCAAAGACATAAACCACACAATTATCTCAATAGATGCAGAGAAGGCCTTTGACAAAATTCAGCAGTCCTTTATGCTAAAAACTCTCAATAAACTAGGTATCAATGGAATGTATCTCAAAATAATAAAAGCTATTTACAACAAATCCACAGCCAATATCATACTGAATGGGCAAAAACTAGAAGCATTCCCTTTAAAAACTGGCACTAGACAAGGATGCCCTCTCTCATCACGCCTATTCAATATAGTATTGGAAATTCTAGCCAGAGCAATTAGACAAGGAAAATAAATGAAGGGCATTCAATTAGGGCAAACAAGTGAAATTGTCCCTCTTTGCAGATGACATGATTGTATGTTTAGAAGACCCCATCATCTTAGCCCCAAACCTCATTAAGCTGATAAGCAACTTCAGCAAAATCTCGGGATACAAAATCAATGTGCAGAAATCACAAGCAATTCCATACACCAACAACAGACAAACAGAGAGCCAAATCATGAGCAAACTTGCATTTAAAATCACTACAAAGAGAATAAAATACCTAGGAATACAACTAATAAAGGATGTAAAAGATCTCTTCAAAGAGAACTACATACCACTGATCAAAGAAATAAGAGAGGACACGAACAGATGGAAAAACATTCCATACTCATGGTTAGGAAGAATCAATATTGTGAAAATGGCCATACTGCCTAAAGTAATTTATAGATTCAATGCTATCCCCATCAAGCTACCATTGACCTTCTTCACAGAACTGGAAAAATCCACTTTAAACTTCATATGGAACTAAAAGAGAGCCCACATAGCTAAGATAATCCTAAGCAAAAAGAACAAAGCTGAAGGCATCACACTACCTGACTTCAAACTATATTACAAGGCTACAGTAATCAAAACAGCATGGTACTGGTACCAAAACAGAGATACAGACCAATGGAACATAACAGAGGCCCCGAAAGCAAGGCCACCATCTACAACCATCTGATCTTTGACAAACCAGACAAAAACAAGCAATGGGGAAAGGATTTCCTGTTTAATAACTGTTGTTAGGAAAACTGGCTAGTCATATGCAGGAAGCTGAAACTGGACCCCTTCCTTATACCTTATACAAAAATTAACTCCAGATGTATTAAATATTTAAACATAAGAACTAATACCATAAAAACCCTAGAAGAAATCCTAGGCAAAACCATTCAGGAAATAGGCACAGGCAAGGACTTCATGACTAAAAGACCAAAAGGAAAGAAAACAAAAGCCAAAATATACAAATAGGATCTAATTAAACTCAAGAGGGTTTGTACAGCCAAATAAACAATCATTAGAGTGAACAGGCAACCAAAAGAATTGGAAAAAAAATTTGCAATCTACCTATGTGACAAAGGGTTAATATCCAGACTACAAAGAACTAAAGCAGATTTATAAGGAAAAAAACAAATAAACCCATTTAAAAGTGGGCAAAGGATATGAACAGACACTTTTTAAAATAAGACATTTATGCAGCCAACAAACGTATGAAAAACTGCTCATCATTGGCCATTAGAGAAGTGCAAATCAAATCCACATTGAGATACCATCTCATGCCAGTTAGAATGGTGATCATTAAAAAATCTGGAGACAGCAGATGCTGGAGAGGATGTGAAGAAAAAACACTTTTACACTGTTGGTGGGAGTGTAAATTAGTTCAACCATTGTGGAAGACAGTGTGGCAATTCCTCAAGGATCTAGAAATAGAAATTCCATTTGACCCAGCAATCCTATTACTGGGTATACACCAAAAGGATTATAAATTGTTCTATTATAAAGGCACATGCACACATATGTTCATTGAGGCACTGTTTACAATAGCAAAGACCTGGAACCAACCCAAATGCCCATCGATGATAGACTGGACAAAGAAAATGTGGCACATATACACCATGGAATACTTTGCAGCCATAAAAAACAATGAGTTAATGTCCTTTGTAGATACATGGATGAATCTAGAAACTATCCTTCTCAGCAAACTGACACAAGAACAGAGAACCAAGCACCTCATGTTTTCACTCACAGGTGGGTGATGAACAATGAGAACACCTGGGCACAGGAAAGGGAACAACAGTCAGTGGGCTTGGTGGGGGAGGTGGAATGGACGGGAGGGGAGGGACAGCAGGGGCAGGGAGGTTGGCAGGGATAACACTGGGAGAAATGCCTGATGTAGGTGACGGAGTTGGGGGGCTGGTGACAGCAAACCACCATGGCATGTATGTACCTATGCAACAATCCTGCAGTATGCAGGATGTGCATATGTACCCCAGAGTCCAAAGTACCAAAAAAAAAAAAAAAAAAAGAAAAAGAAAAAAAGAAAGAAATGCCCTGTAAGTAAATAGCATTTGCAAATGTTTATCTGTACAATCTCCAATGAGCATTATTATTGCAACCTTATACTTCAAATGAGACATACATATAACATATGATTAAAAGTCTCTCTAGGTTTGAAAGATTTTCAGAAGCAGAATCTGCATAATCTGACTCCTTGGAAAACAAACAGATTTTAGAAACAGACATATTGAGAATGTAGTGGATACGGGACTCTGAGAAAAGTTTGACTTTTTTCAAGCCCTCCTTGTCTTATGCCTTCTAGTCTGATCTTCCATCCGGTTCCTATGACTTCAACACACCGTTCAAATAGCTTCAAATGATTCCCTTTTAACACAGTAGTCTGTCAAAATTACTACTCCATTCAGCATTTTCTTTTTTCTGTACTGAACACAGAAGAAAACATTTGTTTATCATAGCATTCTAAAAAACTCTATAATATGCTACCATTCACACACATTCTTTTACAAACTTATCTTGAACAAACCACCATCTCCACTCAATGTCCAGTAGTCTTCTGGTATACTATAGTTTTTACTATTCCTGGAACATTTTATGCATACACTTGTATATTTCTTCATTTTATCATAAAGTACCTCATCTAAAAATATCATCATCTATACTTCTTAATACTTTACTCATCCTTAAAGATCCAACTTAGTGGATACCTCTTTGGTGAGCTTTATTATCATCCTCACAATTGGAATGAATCTATACTTTGCTTTCAGTGTTTTATATAATTTTTAAATAGATGTCTTCATTTTTTCTAATGTTATAAATCAGTTAAATACACATTCTCAGTGACTAGTATATGTGCTTCCCAAGAGCACAAAATATATCTTAGTTGTTTTCATATCTTCACTGTCCAATCTTTTGACACATAGCAGATGCTTCAAATACCTTGATAACCAAGAAAATGGACTGCATGGAGTCAGAAGATGTCACATAATAGAAAAGAATCATTTATACAATATTGTATAAATGAGGTTAAATGATTTATGAAATTAAAACTAGATTTGGGTCTGAGATTCCTCGGAATCTAGTTTTATTTATTCACATCTATTCATTCATAGCTTATCAAGTATGAACTCATATACTATCTTGTAGTAATTATACATCAACCTATTTCAAATGGACTGCTTCACAAAGCAAGTTATTTTCCTGTTTATGTATTGCACATGTCCTTACTTGTATTGGAAGTACATGCATCTGTCTAATAAAGCCTGAAAGCTCAGCACCAGCAGACTCACATTAAAATTCTAACCGTTACAAAAGTTTTATACTTTCTAAAGTACCCTGGACTTGGCTATCACCACATGTTGCTTAAGAGTATCATATACCTACATTGATGACCACATTTTTAGCCACTTTTATTCTCATTCCCAAGTCTTGTGTGATTCCCAGGGAAAGTGTGTGATTACCTTTTTTTTATAATTTTATGTTTATGTTTATAAAAAAGAGCATCATGCATCAGCAGTGAAATAACTATATTGTGTCACAGCAGAAAAGCTAAAACACTTTCAATGGTCTCCTTTTCAGTGTTCATCTAAGGTTGGTGCAAAAGAAATTGCAGTTTTAGATCATGAATTTTAAATCATTACAACAAGGCTCATATACATCTTTATTAATCCAAATAGAAACCATTATAATCAGTACATTTTGCCAACAAGAAATAAGTCCGTTTATTCCTGTAGCATAAAAATCCATGCTTCAGAATTTGATGAACACCTGGAAAGCATTTTCTGCATCCTGCTGTTTATGGAAGCATTTTCCATGCAAAACATTGTCAAGATGCTTGAAGAAGTGGTATTTAGTTGTCAAGAGGTCAGGTGAATATGGCAGATGAGGCCAAACTTTGCAGCCCAGTTCGTTCAATTTTTAAAGCATTGGTTGTGCAACGTGCAATCGGGCATTGTCATGAAGAATTGGGCCTGTTGGCTTGACCAATTCCAGCTGCAGGCATTGCTGTTTTCCATGTATCTCAGTGATTTGCTGAACGTACTTCTCAGATATAATGGTTTCACTGGGATTCCTAAAGCTGTAATGGGTAAGATTGGCAGCAGACCACAAAACAATGACCATGACTTTTTTGGTGCAAGTTTGGCTTTGGGAAGGGATTTGAAGTTTCTTCTCAGCCTAACCACTGAACTGGTCATATAAAACTCACTTTTCTTCCCACATCACAAATGAATTGAGAAATGATTTGTTGTTGCATAGGGTAAGAGAAGACAACATTTCAAAATATATATTTTTTAATTTTTGCTCAGCTCATGGGACACCCACTTATTGAGCCTTTTTATCTTTCCAATATGCTTCAAATGCTTAACAATTGTAGAATGGTAGATGTTGAGGTTTTTTGGGTGACATCTGGTGTAGTAAGAGGATAAGCTTCAATTATTGCTCTCAATTGGTCATTGTCAATTTCTGATGTCCAGACACTATGCTCCTCAACTTCAAGCCTCTTTTTTTTTCTTTTATGGGACAGAGTCTTTCTCTGTCACCCATGCTGGAGTGCAGTGACGTTACCTCGCCTCACTGCAACCTCTGCCTCCTGGGTTCAAGTGATTCTCCTGCCTCAGCCTCCCAAGTAGCTGAGATTACAGCGGTGTGCTACCACACCCAGTGAATTTTTGTACTTTTAGTAGAGATGGGGTTTCACCATGTTGGCCAGGCTGGTCTGGAACTCCTGACCTCAGGTGATCCATCCACCTCAGCCTCCCAAAGTGCTGGGATTACAAGCATGAGCCACCCCACCCAGCCTGCAAAACTTCTTGAACCACCACTGCACTATATGCTCCTTAGCAGTTCCTAGGCCAAATATGTTATTGATATTGTGAGTCGTCTTTGCTGCTTTATGAACCATTTTGAACTCAAATAAGAAAATTGCTTGAATTTGCTTTTTTATTTTTCGAGACAGAGTCTCACTATGTCACCTGGGCTGTAGTGCAGTGGTGTGATCTAGTCTCACTGCAATCTTCATCTCCCGGGTTCAAGCAATTCTCCTGCCTCAGCCTCCCAAGTAGCTGGGATTACAGGCAAGTGTCACCACACTCGGCTATGTTTTGTATTTTTAGTAGAGATGGGGTTTCATCATGTTGGCTGGGCTGGTCTCCAACTCCTGACCTCAAGCAATCTGCCCCCCTAAGCCTCCCAAAGTGCTGGGATTATAGGCCTGAGTCATTATGCCTGGCCCTTTTTTATTTTTTTGAGACAGAGTTTTGCTCTTGTTGACCTGGAGTACAATGGCGTGATCTTGGCTCACTGCAAACTCCGCCTCCCAGGTTCAAGTGATTCTCCTGCCTCAGCCTCCTGAGTAGCTGGAATTACAGGCGCATACTACCATGCACAGCTAATTTTTGTATTTTTAGTAGAGACAGGGTTTCACCATGTTGGCCAGGCTGGTCTTGAACTCCTGACCTCAGATGATCTGCCTGCCTCAGCCTCCTAAAGTGCTGGGATTACAAGTGTGAGCCACCTCACACAGCCTCAAATTTGCTTTTTGTCTAATATCATTTCCATAGTCTAAAATAAATAGCAAGTAATATGTCATTAGCAAATAAAACAAAGTGAGAAATGCACATTAAAATGATGTATACTATAACCAAATTTATTTAAAATTGTATTGCAATATCAAATGGCAAAATTCAACAATGCGAATATTGCAATTACTTTTGGATCAACCTCCAAATAATCTTATCTTCCCATTTAGTGGGTTAGCAGGTTTTCAGGTCAAAGTTGCCTCCAAAAACCATAACAAACATGGACTAAAAAAAATTCTTGGAACTCTAATTCTATGGCTTCCTTAGAGCTAAAATAAGAGCACCAGTGTCTAATATATACATATATCCAATATGAATTAAGAACTTTCATGAAGAAGAAAGCAGGCAGGATAATGTACCCAAAAATTTATTCAAAAACTTCCTCATTAAATAAAATGTTAACCATAAAATGGCCCAGAGAATGATGTGTATATTAATATATTTTATATTTACTTTCCAGATTTGTTTACAAGATTACCAATAAGCAAATGTGGCATTTATGTTCAAAAGAGTATTTTGGAGCTTTCAAATAAGTAAATTTTGCTGAACATCTGAGGCAATTCACAGCCAGTTAAATGTGCTGCAAACTCATTCTCAGCAACCTGACACAAGAACAGAAAACCAAACACCACATGTTCTCACTCAAAGGTGGATGATGAACAATGAGAACACATGGACTCAGGGAGGGGAACATCACACAATGAGGCCTGTTGGTGGGTCGGGGGCTAGAGGAGGGATATGGGGGTGGGGAGATAGGAAAGGGATAACATTGGAAGAAATACCTAATGTAGGGGATGGTGGGATTGAGGCAGCAAACCACCATGGCAAGTGTATACCTATGTAACAATCCTGCAAGATCTACACATGTACCCCAGAAATTAAAGTATAATAAAAAAATTTTAAATGTGTTGCAAACTCAGTAATGATTCACAATAACCCTATCTGTTTTTTGTTTGTTTGTTTGTTTTGAGACAGGGTTTTTTCCTATTGCCCAGACTACAGTGCAGTGGCATAATCATGGCTCACTATGACCTCAACCTCCCGGACTCAAGCAATTCTTCTGCCACAGCACTCAGAGTAGCTTGGACTACAGGCATGTTCCACCAATCCCAGTTGGTTTTATTTATTATTATTATTTTTAGTAGAGACAATGTCTTGCTATGTTGTTCAGGCTGGTCTGCAAGTCTCAAGCAATCCTCCCACCTTGGCCTCCCAAAGTGCTGGAATTACAGGCATGAGCCACCATGCCTGGTCATATTTGGTTTTTATATATGCATATGTGCTTTACAGTCATAAAGAAGTGCTATGTAAGTATTGCTTTATGTTAACCCATCTTTCAGGTTCGTATGGAAATATGGACAAAAATTGCAGACTTACACTTCTCCTAGAAGATAATTTTGGAATACATCAGTGAATTTTACTGGATTTAAGAAAGTTCCCCATGGCTGAATCATTACTGAATTAATAGCAAAATGATCTATGCTATATTTTTCATTGCCCCCAATTTCTCTGGGATTCAGGGAATAGAGAATATTATAAAGGTTTTGCAAAAAAAAAAAAATACTAATGAGGTGTATTAGCTTTATTGAAGCATAGCTACTCCTTAAAGATTTGCTCTGAGAACAGCTGTAAGCCCATTCTATGCTTCATTAAAACGAGCTCTTAATTAAGAATCAATGTCCAGAAATAGTTTGGGAAGGAGAGAGTGCTTCATACATGCCAAGGCTGTGCTCGCTTACCAATGTATTTCTTCTACTCTTCATATGACTAAAATTACAAGAGAAATGAAAAACACACTTTTCAAAAGTTATTGTTAGGAGATATAATCTTCATTTAGAATATGCTTGATATGAGATCCAAACATTTTGTGAACATAGATAAGAATTAATGAGATACATACTACGGAAGTTAAGAGCTATGTCTTACTCATCTTCGCATTGCTCCATTAGTTAATGCAGTTACATGCATGGAGCAGGTAGTTAATAAACATTCATATAAAGGAATGAAAATAAGGAGTAGGGGAGATTTTAATAATAGTATATACCACTTCTTTTATTAATTTAAATTTTGCACTCCAGGGTACATAATCAGGATCTTCAAGATAAACAGGTTTGTGTGTCATGGTTGTTTGCTGCACCTATCAACCCATCATCTAGCTATTAAGCCCAACATGCATTAGTTATTTTTCCTAATGCTTTCCCTCTCCACATCCCACCCTGCAACAAGCCCAAGTGTGTGCAGTTCCCCTCCCTTTGTCCATGTGCTCTTATTGTTCTGTTCCCACTTATAAGTGACAACATGTGGCGATTGGTTTCCTTTTCCTGCAATTGTTTGCTAAGGATAATGGCAACTAGCTCCATCCATATCCCTGTAAAAGACATGGCCTTGTTCCTTTCTATGGATGCAACGTATTCCACATTATTTTTATCCAGTGTATCACTGATGGACATTTGGTTTGATTCCATGTCTTTGCTATTGTGGATAGTGTTGCAATGAGCATATGTGTGCATGTATCTTTGAACAGAATGAGATAAAACCCAATTCTTCAAATAACTGAGTAAAAATCTACAATTGATAAAATTTAAATTATATGGAATTTGTTAGTATGACTATTTAACAGTGAGAACAGAAAGTATTGCATTTTCCAAACATACAATATAAACTTTCTTCTCCTCTCCACAACTTGAAGTTTGTATATTTCCAAATATTTGACCAAGAAGGTATCTGTACATTTGAATGCTTTGTACCTATAGAGAGTAGATGAAGCAGTATATAAACCTGACATATTAATAATCAATCAGGAGATTTTGTCTGAGTAAAATTAAGTAACATATATTTGACAACCCAGAGATGAGAATTAAATTTTGAATTTTCCTTGATTAAACTGCACTCACTTTTCAACTTGATAAAATATAAGGTTGGTGGAAAAGTAATGGAGCAATAGAACTAAAAACTTGATGCTATGATGAAAATACATTTAAAATTCTTATTCACTGGATATTGGAAATAATTAAAATAAGTCAACATATTTGTATTTTATCCATTTCACATGTTTCCAAATCAGATCTGAAGGAGATTAAAGTAAAATATTTAAATAAAATAAAATAATATATTGTGCTTATTTGCCAGTTTTTAAATTTTAGTTTAGTAAGAATTAATTTTACCTATAAATTATTTTGCCATATGTCATTTATCATGTTTTATAAGTTATTCAGAAAAGTTTTAGTGTATTGCTAATTTTATTTGGTTTTTAGCACTAACTGAAAGGAGCTACTTTAATGTCAATTTTAATTTTAATATTTGTATATATGGAATTTGCTAAAAGATAAAAATCTTCATGTATTCTTTTGTTTATTATTTCAATAGTTTTGGGGTAACATGTGTTGTTTGGTTACATGGATGTTATTTAGTGATGATTTCTGAGGTTTTGGTGCACTCATTAGGCAGGCATTGTACACTGTACTCAGTGTGTAGACTTTTTTCTCTCATCCTCTCTCATCATTCGCCATGAGTCCTTTGTATCATTCATACATCTTTGCATCCTCATAGCTTAGCTTCCTCTGATAAGTGAGAACATATGTTTGGTTTTCCATTCCTGAGTTCTTTCACTTAGAATAATGCTCTCTAACTCCAGCCAGGTTCCTGTGAATGTATTTATTTCATTCCTTTTTATGGTTGAGTAGCATTGCATGGTGTGCATGTAGTATTCCATGGTGTGTGTGACATTTTCTTTATCAAGTCATTGGTTGATGGACATTTAGGCTGGTTTCATATTTTTGCAATTGCAAATTGTACTGCTATAAACAGGCATGTGCAAGTATCCTTTTCATATAATGACTTCTTTTTCTCTAGGTAGATACCCAGTAGTGGGATTGCTGGATCAAATGTTAGTTCTCTTTTAGTTCTTTAAGGAATCACCATACTGTTTTCCATAGTGGTCGTACTAGTTTACATTTCCACCAGCAACGTAAAGGCGTTCCCTTTTCACCACATCTATGCCAACATCTGTTACATTTTTGTTTTTTAAATTATGGCCATTCTTGCAGGAGTAAGGTGGTATCACATTGTGATTTTGATTTGCATTTCCATACTAATTAATGATGTTGAGAATTTTTGTGAAATAAGGACATTTTAAAATAAATGAAAACTGTCAGGTGCAACGATGCATGTCAATAATTCTAGCTACTTGGGGGGCTGAGGCAGGAAGATCACTTGAAGCCAGGAGTTCTACAACATCCAGGGCAATGTAATGAGGCCCCATCTCTTAATTAAAAAAAAAAAAATTAGGCAGGCATGGTGACATACATCAGTAGTCTTGGCTACTCAGGAGGGTGAGGCATGAGGATCCCTGGAGCCTAGGAGATCAAGGCTGCAGTGAGCTATGATCATGCCACTGCACTTCAGCCTAGGAAACAAAGTGAGACTGAGTCTTGTCTCTAAAGAATAAAAATGAAAACTAAGAGAATTCATCACCGGTTAACCTGTGATACAAGAAATTCTAAAGGAAGTTTTTAAGCTAAAGAAAACTGGTAATAGGTAGAAACTTAGATCCTTAAAACATGAAACATATAAGAAACAGTACTATGGACTGGATCCAAGATGGCCAAATAGGAACAGCTCTGGAGTACAGTTCCCAGCAAGAACAATGCAGAGGGTGAATGCCCATCACATTTCCAAACAAATTTTCACTGCCCACAGACTAGGAGATTCCTGGGTGGAAAAGTGCCATGAGTTTTCAGCACAGCCAGTTCTGGGTTGGTGCACAGAAACTCACATAAATCTGGGCAGCCGTTTCAACTGGCGCCTGGAATGCCTGCGAGACAGCCACCCATTCAACTGAAAGGGAGGGCGCAGAGACAGGGAGCCAGGAGATCTGGCTCAGAGGGTACCACCCACACAAAACAAGCAATCTGAAACACTCTGGACTGAGAGTTTCTCAGTAAGCGCAGCTGGACCCAGGATGGTCCAGCTCAGTTGGGGGAAGGGCAACCACTACTACTGAGGCAGTCTGCCACTACCAAGGCAGTCCACACAGCAGCTGGGCAGAGCCTGCAGCAGCTCAGAAATGCCTCTGCTGGCAGACTGTGACTAGACTACTCCATGTGGGGCAGGGCATCTATGAAAAAAGGCAGTAGCACAACAGGAACTTATAAATAAAGCTGACTTTCCTAGGACAGAGCATCTGAGAAAATAGGCAGTTATGAGTTCCACTGCAGCAGACTTAAAAATACCTGCCCAGCAGCTCTGCATGGAACAATGGAGCTCCCAGCACAGCACTTGAGCTCCTATAAGAGACAGACTGTCTCCTCAAACAGCTCCCCAACCCCCGTATACCCAAAGAGACACCTCTTGAAGGAGAGCTCAGGTCGACATCTGGCAGGTACCCTTCTGGGGTGAAGATAACAGAAGAAGAAACTGGCAGCAACCCTTACTGTTATGCAGGCCCTGTGGGTGATCCCCAGGCAAGCAGGGTCTGGAGTGGATCTCCAGCAGTCCTGCAGCAGAGGGGTCTGACTGTTAGAAGGAAAACTAAGAAACAGAAAGAAGTAACTTCATCAACAACAAAAAGGACGTCTACTCAGAGACCCCATTTCAAAGTCACCAACTACAAAGACCACAGGCAGATAAAGTCACTAAGATGGGAAGAAACCATTGCAAAAAGGATGAAAATACCAAAAACAAGAACATCTCTCCTCTTCCAAGGGATCGCAACTCCACACCAGCTAGGGATCAAAGATGGATGGAGAATGAATCTGATGAACTGACAGAAACAGGCTTCAGAAGGTGGGTAACAAACTTCTCAGAGCTAAAAGAACATGTGCTAACCCAATGAAAAGAAACTAAGAACCTAGAAAAAAGGTTAGATAAGATGCTAACTATAATAAACAGCTTAGAGCAGCATATAATTGACTTGATGGAGCTGAAAAACACAGCACAAGATCTTCACAAAGCATACATAAGTTTCAATAGCCGAATTGACAAAGCAGAAGAAAGGGTATCAGAGACTGAACATCAACTCAATGAAATAAAACAAGAAGGCAAGAATAGAGAAAAAAGAGTGAAAAGAAATGAACAAAGCCTTCAAGAAATATGGGATTATGTGAACAGACCTAATCTACGTTTTATAGGTGTACCTGAATGTGATGGAGAGAATGAATCCAAGCTGGAAAAGACTCTTCAGGATATTATCCAGGAGAACTTCCCCAACCTAGCAACGCAGGCCAATATTCAAGTTCAGGAAATACAGAGAACACCACAAAGTTATTCCTCAAGAAGAGCAACCCCAAGGCACATAATCGTCAGATTCACCAGGGTTGAAATGAAGGAGAAAATACTAAGGGCAGCCAGAGACAAAGTTCGGGTCACCCACAAAGGGAAGCCCATCAGACTCGCAGCGGATCTCTTGGCAGAAACCTTACAAGCCAGAAGAGAGTGGGGGCCAATATTCAACATTCTTAAAGAAAAGAACTTTCAAACTTGAATTTCATATCCAGCCAAACTAAGCTTCATAAGCAAAGAAGAAAGAAAATCCTTTATGGACAAGCATTTGCTGAGAGATTTCATCACCACCAGGCCTGCCTTACAACAGTTCCTGAAAGAACCAATAAACAAGGAAAGGAACAACGAGTAGAGCCACTCCAAAAACATACCAAGTGGTAAAGAGCATCAACACAATGAAAAAAGTGCGTCAACTAACTGGCAAAACATCCAGCTAGCATCAAAATGGCAGGATCAAATTCACACATAACAATATTAACCTGAAATGTAAATGGGCTAAATGTCCCAATCAAAAGACAGAGACTGGCAAATTGGATAAAAGGTCAAGATCCATCAGTGTGTTGTATTCAGGAAACCCATCTCATGTACAAGGACACACATAGGCTCAAAATAAAGGGTTGGAGGAAGATTTATCAAGCAAATGGAGAGAAAAAAAAAAGCAGGAGTTGTAATCCTAGTCTCTGATAAAATGGACTTTAAACCAACAAAGATCAAAAGAGACAAAGAAGGGCATCAATACAGGAGCACCTAGGTACATAAAGTTAGTTCTTAACGACCTACAAAGAGACTTAGACTCCCACACAATAATAGTGGGAGACTTATAACTCTACTGTCAGTATTAGACAGATAAATGAGACAGAAAATTAACAAGGATATCCAGGGCTTGAACTCAGATCTGGACCAAACGGACCTAATAGACATCTACAGAAATCTCCACCCCAAATCCACAGAATATATACATTCTTCTCAGCACTGCATTGCACCTAGTCTAAAACTGACCACATAACTGGAAGTAAACATCTCCTCAGAAAATGCAAAAGAACAGAAATCATAACAAACAGTCTCTTAGACCATAAGGCAATCAAATTAGAACTCAGAATTAAGAAACTAACTCAGAACCACACAGCTTCATGGAAACTGAACAACAGGCTCCTGAATGTCAACTGGATAAACAAGGAAATGAAGGCAGAAATAAAGATATTCTTTGAAATCAATGAGAATGAAGAGAGAACATACCATAATTTCTGGGACACATTTAAAGCAGTGTCTAGAGGAAAATTTATAGCAATAAATGCCCACAAGAGAAGCAAGGAAAGATCTAAAATTGATACACTATCATCAAAATTGAAAGAGCTAGAGGAGCAAGATCAAAAAAATGTAAAAGCTAGCAGAAGACAAGAAATAACTAAGATCAGAGCTGAACTGAAAGAGATAGAGACAAAAAAAAAAAAACCTTCAAAAAATCAAGAAATCCAGGAGCTTGTTATTTGAAAAGATCAACAAAATAGATTGCTAGCCAGATTATTAAAAAAAAAGAGAGAAGAATCAAATAGATGCAATGAAAAATGATAAAGGGGATATCACCAGTGATTTCACTGAAATACAGACTACAATCAGAGATTACTACAAACAACTCTATGCATATAAACCAGTAAACCTGGAAGAAATGGATAAATTCCTGGACACTTGCACCCTCCCAAGCCTAAACCAGAAGAAGTTGAAACCTTGAATAAAACAATAACAAGGGCTGAAGTTGAGCTAGCAATTAATAGCTTACCAACCAAAAAAAGTCCAAGTCCAGACGGGTTCACAACTGAATTCTACCAGATGTACAAAGAGGAGCTGGTACCATTCCTTCTGAAACTATTCCAAACAATACAAAAAGAAGGAATCCTTTCAAAATCATTTTATGAGACCAACATCATCCTGATACCAAAACCCAGCAGAGACTCAACAAAAAAAGAAAATTTCAGGCCAATATCCATGATGAACATAGATGCAAAAATCTACAATAAAATACTGGCAAACTGATTGCAACAGCACATCAAAAAGCTTATCCATCACGATCAAGTAGGATTCATTCCAGGGATGCAAGGCTGGTTCAACATACGCAAGTCCATAAACATAACCCACCACATAAACAGAATCAAAGACAAAAACCTCATGATTATCTCAATAGATGCAGAGAAGGCCTTCAACAAAATTCAACAGCGCTTCATGCTAAAAACTCTCAATCAACTAGGTATTGAAGGAACATACCTCAAAACAATAAAAGCTACTTATGACAAATCTACAGCCAATATCATACTGAATGGGTAAAATCTGGAAGCATTCCCTTTGAAATCCAGCACTAGACAAGGATGCCCTCTCTCACCACTCCTATTCAATATAGTATTGGTAGTTCTAGCCAGAGCAATTAGGCAAGAAAAAAAAAAATAAAGTGTATTCAATTAGGAAAAGAGCAAGTCAAATTGTCTCTATTTGCAGATGACATGATTGTATATTTAAAACACCCTATCATATCAGCCCAAAATCTCCTTAAACTGATAAGCAACTCAGCAAAGTCTCGGGATACAAAATCAATGTGCAGAAATCACAAGCATTTCTATACACCAATAACAGAGTAATAGAGAGCCAACCATGAGTAAACTCCCATTCACAATTGCTACAAAGAGAATAAAATACCTAGGACTAAAACTAACAAAGGATGTAGAGGAACTCTTCAAGGAGAACTACAAACCACTGTTCAAGGAAATAAGAGAGGACACAAACAGATGGAGGAACATTCCATGCTCATGGTTAGGAAGAATCAACATCATGAAAATGGCCATACTGCCCAAAGTAATTTATAGATTCAATGCTATCTCCATCAAGCTACCAATGACCTTCTTCACAGAACTGGAAAACACGACCTTAAACTTCATATGGAACCAAAAGAGAACCCACATAGCCAAGACAATCCTAAGCAAAAGCACAAAGCCGGAGGCATCATGCTACCTGATTTCAAACTATAGTACAAGCCTACAGTAATCAAAACAGCATGGTACTGGTACCAAAACAGAGATATTGAACAATGGAACAGAACAGAGGCCCTGGAGGCAATGCCATACATCTACAATCATTTGATCTTTGACAAACCTGACAAAAACAAGCAATGTGGAAAGGATTTCCTGTTTAATAAATGGCACTGGGGAAATCTGGCTAGCCATGTGCAGAAAGCAGAAACTGGACCCCTTCCTGACACCTTACACTAAAATTAACTCCAGGTGGATTAAAGACTTAAACATAAGACCTAACGCCATAACAACCCTAGAAGAAAAAGTAGGCAAAAACATTCAGGACATAGGCATAGGCAAGGACTTCACGACTAAAACACCAAAAGCATTGGCAACAAAAGCCAAAATAGACAAATGGGACCTAATTAAACTCCAGAGCTGCTGTACAACAAAAGGAACAATCAGAGTAATCTGACATCCAACTGAATGGGAAAAATTTTTTGCAATCTACCCATCTGACAAAGGGATAATATCCAGAATCTACAAAGAACTAAAACAGGTTTACAAGAATAAAACAAACAAACCCATCCGGGTGAAGGATATGAACAGACACTTTTCAAAAGAAGACGTATATGAGGCTAACAAACATAAGAAAAACACTCATCATCACTGATTATTAGAGAAATGTAAATCAAAACCACATTGAGATACAACCTCACACCAGTTAGAAGGGCAATCATTAAAAAATCAGGAGACAACAGATGCTGGAGAGGATGTGGAGAAATAGGAACACTTTTACACTGTTGGTGGGAGTGTAAACTAGTTCAACCATTGTGGAAGACAGTGTGGCAAGTCCTTAAGGACCTAGAAATAGAAATTCCATTTGACCC
This sequence comes from Aotus nancymaae, assembly GCF_030222135.1. Classification (NCBI taxonomy): domain Eukaryota; kingdom Metazoa; phylum Chordata; class Mammalia; order Primates; family Aotidae; genus Aotus; species Aotus nancymaae. The sequence continues at coordinate 55,097,615 of NW_026988415.1, read as the reverse complement.
AGCAATCCCATTACTGAGTATATACCCAAAGGATTATAAATTGTTCTATTATAAAGACACATGCACATGTATGTTCATAGTGGCACTGTTTACAATAGCAAAGACCTGGAACCAACCCAAATGCCCAATGACAATATACTGGTCAACAAAAATTTGGCACCTATACACAATGGAATACTATGCAGTCATAAAAAATGATGAGTTTGTGTCCTTTGTAGGGACATGGATGAATCTGGAAACCATCATTCTCAGCAAACTGACACAAGAACAGAAAATCAAACACCGCATGTTCTCATTCATAAGTGAGTGTTGAACAATGAGAACACATGGACACAGGGAGGGGAGCATCACACACTGGGGTCTGTTGTGGGGGCCAAGGGAGGGACAGCAGGGGCATGGGGAAGTCGTGGAGGTATAACATGGGGAGAAATGCCAGATGTATGTGACAGGGGGATGGAGGGAGCAAACCACATTGCCATGTGTGTACCTATGCAACAATCCTGCATGATCTACACATGTACCCTAGAACCTAAAGTACAATAATAAAAAAAAGAAACAGTACTATGTAAATGAAAACTAAAGATGGTTGTTTATACTATTTTCTTCTTAATTTCTTTTAAAACTATATAACTGTTTAAAAGACAAAGATTAAACCATTATCCTGTAGATTTTTAATATACATGCATGTATTGTATATAGCAACTTGGACATAAAATAATAGTGAGATATGAGAGTAAAGATGGTGAAGTTTCAATATTTTTTCTCTAAAAATTTTTATATTATACAAAAGAAGGGAAAGTATAGTAAGATGAATAGACAAATAAAGAACAAAGGAAAATGGCAGAAACAAAACACAATACCCACATCCAATCGTATTAATAATTACATAAAATATTAATGGCATAAGCACTCCAAAGTCCAATTAAAAGGCAGACATTTTCAATATAAATAAAATATAAGATTCAATTATATGTTCTCTAAGAAAGACACACTTTAATATAAAGTTAGAAAGTCAATGGATAAAAAATGATTTACATGCAAATGATTAGCATTTAAAGGCTGGAGTGGCTATATTACTATAAGATAAAATAGATTTCAAATAAGTATCACTCATTAGTGTTGATTCAATGAGAAGTAATAATCATAAATGTGATTCTTTCAAAAAGAGAGCTTCAAAATATATGAAGCAAAATTTTACAGAATTAAATAAAGAAATATAACTTTAAAATCATGGCTGGAAAACCAAACATCCTCTTAAAGCAACTGATACAACAAATAGAAAAAAAAATAAGCAAAGACATACGAGGTACAATAGCACTATTAAGCCTCATTAGCTTACTTGATATTTATAGAACACAACACCAAAAAATGGCAGACTACATAATATTTCCAAGTGCATTTTTAGGACAAACCCCAGTTTTGCAGAAAGCAAAAACTGGACCCCTTCCTGACACCTTACACTAAAATTAACACCAGATGGATTAAAGACTTAAACATAAGACCTAACACCATAAAAACCCTAGAAGAAAACCTAGGAAAAACCATTCAGGACATAGGCATAGGCAAGGACTTCATGGCTAAAACACCAAAACAGTGGCAACAAAAGCCAAAATAGACAAAAGGGATATAATTAAACTCCACAGCTTCTGTACAGCAAAGGAAACAATCAGAGTGAACTGGCAACCAACAGAATGGGAAAATATTTTTGCAACCTACCCATCTGACAAAGGGCTAATATCCAGAATCTACAAAGAACTAAAACAGATTTATAAGAACAAAACAAACAAACCCATTCAAAAGTGGGTGAAGTATATGAATAGACAATTTACAAAAGAATATAGTGATGAGGCCAACAAACATGTGAAAAAATGCTCATCATCACCGGTCATTAGAGAAATGCAAATCAAAACCACATTGAGATACCATTTCATGCCAGTTAGAATGGCAATCATTAAAAAATACAGAGAGAACAGATGCTGGAGAGGATGTGGAGAAATAGGAACACTTTTACACTGTTGGTGGGAGTGTAAATTAGTTCAACCATTGTGGAAGACAGTGTGGCGATTCCTCAAGGACCTAGAAATAGAAATATCATTTGACCGAGCAATCCCATTACTGGGTATATATCCAAAGGATTATAAATTGTTCTATTATAAAGACACATGCACACGTATGTACACTGCGGCACTGTTTACAATAGCAAAGACCTGGAGCCAACCCAAATGTCCATCATCGATAGACTGGTTAAAGAAAATGTGGCACATATACACCATGTAATACTACGCAGCCATAAAAAACAATGAGTTCGTGTCCTTCATAGGGACATGGATGAATTTGGGAATCATCATTCTCAGCAAACTGACACAAGAACAGAAAACCAAACACCACATATTCTCACTCGTAGGTCGGTGTTGAACAATTAGAACAAGTGGGCACAGGGACGGGAGTATAACACACTGCTGTCAGTAGAGGGCGGCTAGGGGAGGGACAGCTGGGTGGGGAAGGTAGGGAGGGATAATGAGGGGAGAAATACCAGATATAGGTGATGGAGGAATGAAGGCAGCAAACTACCTTGCCACGTATGTACCTATGCAACAATCCTGCATGATCTGTACATGTACCCCAGAACCTAAATTACAAAACAAAACAAAAAAAAAACTTATGTGCAAGGATAAATCACCTACAATAGCTAATTTATAAAAAATCATTGAATTTTATATCTAAAAATTAATGAATTCTATTGTATATAAATTACACCTCCATAAAGTTTTTAAGAAAAGATAAAATTAAACAACATCTTGCCTAAGACTTACTATAAAGTCACACCAATCAAGAGAGTGTAAAATAAAATGATAATAGAGTCAACATAGATCAATAGTGCAGAAGGGAGTCTATAAACTGACTTGAACTTACATGTTCAATTGATTTTCAATAATGATAATTCAGTGAAAAAGTAGTCTTTTAAGGAAATATTGTTGGAATAACTAGATGACTATACGGACAAAAATTAAGCTCTACTTTTATCTCACATCATAAATAAAAGTTAATTGAAAGTTACTCAAATACCTTAATATAAAACAACTAAATTTGTTAAGCTTCACAAAGAAAGCAGAAGAAAATTTTTCTGACTGTGATAGGCCACTGATCCACCTCCTTGATCACCCCAAGAGATGTTTAAATCCTAATTTCTGGACCTGATAATATGCTAGCTTAAAATGGCAAAAGGCACTATGAAGTTCTAATTAAGTTTATGTCCTAGAGATAAGGAGATCCTCCTGGATTACCTAAGTGAGCCCAAACTAATTAAATGAGTCATTAAAAGCAAAGAACTTTCCCAGTTGAGGTCAAAGTCAGGGGGAGATGGGACTATGAAAGTATGATCAGAGAGATTGCATTGCTATCTTCAAATAACCCAAAAGGAAGCCATGATCAAAGTGATATGGGCAGCCTGTAGAAGCTGAAAAAAGCAAGGAAACAAATTCTACTGTAACAGCCTCTTTAAAAAAAAAAAGATTCCTATCGACATCATGATTTTAATTTGGTGAAATCTGTGTCAGATTTCTGACTTAAAATGTGTAAGATGATATATTTGTGTTGGCTTAAGCCCCTAAGGTTTCGTAGTGCTAGAAATCAATAAAGCATCATTGGAGTAAGCAAGACTTCCTTAAAGTTGACAGCAAAAGCACAAGTTATAAAATAAGAGGATCAATGTTCATGAAATGTACATCACTAGTATTAAAATGACTTTGAATTTCAAGAAAACTTCAACTATAGACTGGAAGTAAAATGTTTGCAAATTATTTGTCTGATAAAGGTCTTACATTCAAAATGTATAAAGAAACCTGCAACTCAGTAGGAAGAGAAATAATCCAATACAAAATAGGCAAAATAATTTTAATAGACCCTTAAAAACAAGACAGCCAATGAGCTAATGAAAAGACGGTCAATGGCATTTTGAGAAATATACATTAAAACCACAATAAGAAATCAATACTCATTCGATAGAATGACAAAATCTAAAAGTAACCCAAACATCTACCAGAGAATAGCAAAGCAATGTGTGGTATATCAATACCATGTATTACTATGCAGAAAAAAGTCAAATATAAATACATACAACATATATAATCTCAAAAAAGGAGTTAAATACAAGACTAGTCACAGCATGCTTCTATTTATGAAATTCTAGGAAAGGCAAAAACTATTGTAAAAGAAAGCCAGTCACTGTTTGCATAGAATAAAAAATGGGAGAGACTATTAAACGTGCAAGGGCAAAAGGAAACTTCCCAGGGTGAAAGAAAAATTATATATTTTGATTATGGTGAACGTTACATAATTGTATAAAATTATAAGATGTCCTCAAACAATTCAGTTAAAACTAGTAAATTTTATATGTAAATAAAACTTCAATAAACAAAATAGAGAAAAATATGCCAAATAACCATTAATTATAGAATCACTGGATTAAAAACTGTAAAATTCATTGTATATTCATACTTTTATACATCATCTTCTAGGTTTTACTCCCTCTGAAATAAAACAACATTTTTTGAAGTGTCATCCCTTCTTAAAATGTTCTTTCCATTATTTCTGTAACAAATTGTTAATGAATCTTAACAAACATAATAATAGCAATGCTCACAAGAAAAGCCAGTTTTCGTAATCCAAAATTGTCATAATTCATTTGGGTTTCAAGTTAATGATATTAATATGACACATCTGCCTTAAAACTAAGGGAATAACTATCTTTGGAAGTTTTTCTTCCAATAGACTCCAATACTATAAAGCAGAATATCTGCAGCATATTAATAAAATAACTTATGAGTGGGTGCTTCCAAAAAACTGAAATCCTCATCAATATTGACAACATAGAATATGCCGAATATATATAATTTATCATTTTAATTGTGGTTCAAAATAATCCTCAATTCAATATTTTCCCATTTTCATGTTAAAGCTAAGAAGGAGAATTTCTGTTAATGAAATTCTGACAACTTACTTAAAGAGAGTGAAGAGATGTGTTTAAGGTGTAACTCCAACAATAGCCCAGAGAATGGCAGTAGAGGTAGCAGAAGCAACATTTTACACAAAAATTGAAGGATGCACAAAAGCAGTAACCGTTTTCACAAAGCAAGTAAGCTAAATCCTGAACTTGCAGAGGGAAATACTTAAAAACAACTAATTTTCACTAGCAAATCCCGAAAAGACTTGGGAACTGGTGTTACCAGATACCTTTCAGACTGGGGACAGTTCAGTGAAAAAAACAGATGGATTAATTAGAAGAAGTAAATCACAGTAGCGAAGACATAGAATCAACCTGAATGCCCATTAATGGTAGACTGAATAAATAATATGTGGTATATATACCCAATAAAGTAATAGGCAGACATAAAAAGAAATGAGAGCATATCATTTGTAGCAACATGGATGGAGCTGAAGGCTGTTATCTAAGCGAACCGATGCAGGAACAGAAAACCAAATACCATATGTTCTCACTTATAAGTGGCAGCTAAACACTGAATACACATGAATACAAAGTATGGAATAACAGACACTGGGGTCTGCTTAAAGATGAAGGATGGCAGGAGGGGAAGACTGAAAAACAATCTATAGGGTACCATGCATATTACCTGGATGAGGAAATAATCTGTACACCAAACACCCATGACACACAATTTACCTATGTAACAAAGCTGCACATGGATTCCTGAACTTAAAAGCTAAATAAAAAAATTAAAAATTAAATCACCATTTTCAATATAGAATTTTTATTTGTAGATTTATATCTGTACTTTTTGTAGAATTGTTTCATTTTGACTTTGGAAAGTTAATAGATGTTTTATAGTGATCCCTGAAAAACACTATTTTGATAATGTAAATCTTAGTAAAGTACATAAATTCTAAATATATTTTAAATAAAATTTAACAAAATGGTAAAAAAAAAAAAAAAAAAAAAATAGAAGCAGTTACATTCCCAGATCTTTGACTCTTAATTAACCTTGTAACTTTCTCTCCTCAACAAACACTCCTTCCCTCCTCAGTAGAACACTAATATTTTATTTACTGAAAAGAATGAAACAGATTTTCTGAATTGGGGGACACAAACCAGAATAGAATACAGTAGATTCATACTGAAAACTAGTGGGTTAAGTGAACATTTACATATTAAATTATGTATTCATCTTTTTTCCTTCATTCAGTTCCTAGAAACTTGACATATAGGAATATATTATCCTGGCAAGATTTGGAAATAATCTTTTCTGAGAAAACTGACTACTCCAAGACAAAAATACTTTAAATATATTTATATTATTGATTTCTTAAGGAAATGGCCCTAGCAGATGACGGTAATGTGAAAATGACAGTAAACAAATCCCACTCATGTGCGCAAAGCTTCTGTGAAGATTCTCAGTGCCCATTTTTGAAGGAAATGTAGCCATATATCATTAGTAATTTGAGAGATATTCAATTTAAAAGACAAGCAACAACAGAGAAAAAAGTATTTAGGACACAAAGAATATGCGGGGAAAAATATTTTAAAACTGCCAATAAGATTCTTGCTGTGATAAGAATATATTATTTTATTAAACAAAACAGGAAGTGACAACAATACTCAGAGGAGCAAATATTACTCCTGGTAATTAAAAATGTTATTGCAAATATGTAAAACTCAAGAGAAGGTTTGAAAGATAAAAATAACATATTTCAGGAAGCAGAACTAAAAGACAAATAAAAATAGATAGATAATGATACAATAGAGGAAAAATAGGGGACAGATTCCAGCATCTGTCTCCTAATTTTACTGAATTGTAAGAGTTACTGAAAGAGTAAAAATGAAATGTAATAAATGAAAAGAAAAATTGACAGAATGCCATAGAACTGATTTCATAGCTTTCATATTGGCAGAGGTCATCAAATGCCCAGAGGATAACATAAAAACCAACCTTTATCAAGGCACATTACTATAAAATTTCAGAATACTAGAGAAAAATAAATGATCCTGCAAGCTCCTATAGGAGGGGAAAAAAAGAGAAAGACTTCAAAGAAAGATTAAGTAGAGTAGTAGAATGGCCTCAGACTTCTCACGGAGGGCATAGATGCTGTAAGACAGTTAAGCAATACTTTCCTAATAGTGAAAGAAAATACGTTCTTACTTAGAAACGTATGCTCAAAGAGTCTCTTACTCAAATGTGAAGGGAGAACTGCAACAGTTTTAGATTTTTAAGCTTTAAATAGGAGAATTCCTATGTAACCTGTTCCAGGATGTTTATGTTCCCCTTAAACAATGGAGTAAAAACCTAGCAAGAGGAAGAGGCTTTTGAGACTCTTGTTATTACCATGTGTATAAATAGGCATTTAAGTACAAAGTGTACTTAATTTTCACCAGAATTACTTTTTTCCTTTATTTAGTTATTTTTAATTTTTATTTTTGTGGGTATCTAATAAATGTTTATATTTATGGAGTACATGAGATGTTTTGATACAGGCATGCAATGTAAATGTAAAATTCTCCACATCATGGAGAATGGGGTACCCATCCCCTCAAGCATTTAAACTTTGACTTGCAAACGATCCAATTACACCATTTTAAAATGTACAATTAAGTTATTATTGACTATCGTCACCATGTTTTGCTATCAAATAGTAGGTCATGTTTGTTCTAACTATTTTTTGAAACAACCATGCCCACCTATTTTACCTTTCCCAGACTTTGGTAACCATCCTTCTATTCTCTGTGTCCATGAGTTCAATTGTTTTAATGTTTAGATCGCACAAATAAGTGAGAACATGCAATGTTTGTGTTTCTTTGTCTGGCTTATTTCACTTAAAATAGTGATCTCCAGTTCCATTCATGTTGTTGCAAAAACTGCATCTGATTCTTTTTTATGAATAGTACTCCATTGTGTATATGTACCACATTTTCTTGTGGAGAAAAAGGGAGCATTTATACATTATGTACAGGGAACATAAATGTAATATTATGTAAATTAGTACTTTACATTCTCACTAACAGTGTACGACTGACTGGAAAACAGTTTGAAGGTTCCTCAGAAAACTAAAAATTTGATCTACCATATGATTCTGTAATTTCACTGTTGGGTTTATATCCCAAATAAAGGAAGTCAGTATATCAAAGAGATATCTGCACTCCTGTGTTTTTTGTATCCCTGTTTACAACAACTAAGATTTGGAAACAACCCAGATGTCCTTCATCAGAATTTATTTGGCAACATTATCAATGGTGCTTTTGAAAGGAAGTTTTTCAAGATTAATGGGTCTGGGAATTTTTTGATAAATATGCAGTTGCCCCTGTACCTGGGGCAACCTGCTACCACTTCATCAAAATTTAAAGGAAGTAAATTACCTTTACAACCAGGCTAATTTTGTATATGTAATTCTGATAGAAATTAGTATCATCAGAAACCTCCATAAAACCCATTTGACGTTGTACAGGTCAAAAATGTTGGCAGGTTAGTTTGTTTATGAAAACTTAAAAAAAAAAATAAGAGAAAAATTGCTTGCAACTATGTTGCTTGTTAATGTATCAAAGCAATGTTTTACTTTATAATATACGCTTTATAATGATCTGATCTGCATTGCTACACATATGACAGGGATTATCTAGACATTGTTGCTCATTCGATTAAATATATTTCCTTTTATTAATGGCAAAATCCGATTATGGGTACATCTTTGCATAGATAATAAATTACAGGTCACACAACTCAACCAGTAAAATACAGTAAGTGAACTGATATTCAATTTGTCAGACTTTATTATGCTTGAGCCTTAATATGCTGAAAATGAAGGATGGGGAGGAAGATTTCCTTATATACTGCTTGAGGTGAAAGAAGCAAAACGTTTAGTTGACTTACAAAAATAATGTCACAATACATTTTATTCACAAATTCTTTCTTTATGTAGCAAACAGGAGAGCTTCTTCTCCAATAAATTTTCTTGGAAACTTGCAAGCATTTCATAGAGTCTAGGCAAATAGGATTATGTTCTTTATCTCCATATCTACAGATTTTTGTAAACATTTCTGATATGATTTCATCTTCCCTTGGTTAAAAGTTTCCTTTGTAGCAACTGTCTTTTGAAATCAGTTTGTAATTAGCAGAATTAAGCTATTTTTGACACTGTCCTCAATTAAACTTCATTTAATAAAAAATAGACATTTAATATTTTGAAAATCAATATTAATAGTGATAAAGAAAACTGATCACTTCATTATTTCTCTGATGAGAATTTTTAAATTAAGAATGTTTCTTACAAAAATGATAAAAAAGGCCTAACAACATGATTAACTTAAAAATTCAATCTTATTTACTAATCCTCTTCTATTAATGGTAAAGGAATTATTTGATATTTAATTCATGGCAAATTATTAAAAGAAAATTACTTACAGCATAGGAAATCATAAATTGCCAGATAACTGGAAGATATTAGACTGGTCCAATATTTTCAAAACTCATGCTATTATTCATCCATATATACAAGTGAATTTTGTAGTTATTTACATGTACATAAAACATATTCCTAATATTGTAGTGCTATTCTTAATTATATTATACTAATGTTATGAGATTATGGGGTATTTTTAGATTACAATGCATTTTAATTGGCTCCCTTATTTGTCTTGATTCATAATTTATTATTATTATACAATTTCTGAAAATATTGGAAAATGTTAAAAATGCTTACGGTTTTTAAGATTTATACTGTGTGTCTTGCTAAGCTCTGTGTTCTGTCATTCTCTTAGCATCATGACCTCAGGTTACTTAACCTTTATGGGGAGCTGGCTCATTGAAATAAGCAAAAATCACGCAACAGATAGGCATGAGGAGTAACTGAATTTTACTTAAGCAAACAAAGACTGTCCCTGAAGAGGAACTAGATACTCTAAAATAGCTGTGTTAGCATGTTGCCACTCTACATGTTCAAAGAGATAGATATGAGATAAATTATTCCTTTTTCTTTCCATGGTGGCAATAGTCCATACATTACGTGCAATAAAGTATCAACGCATTTTACCTACTTACATTCAGTATTGAAAATTATTTTTAAAAAGCAAAAACTGCTATAGTTTCCAGGTAGCAAAATATACAACAATAAATGACGGATTTTCAGCCTCACCATTGTTTCCATTCTTTCCCAAAGCTAAGGGAATTGTTTTAGAAGCCTTACTTTGCTTTGCATTGAGCTGCCAATTTTCATCTTATCTAAGCAGAAAATAATTTTTTAAATAATTATATGAAAAAATATTATTTTATATAAAAGACATATATATATAATGAACAGGAAAAGTGAGACAACAATATTAAAAAAAATATTGTTTCTGAGTTTTGGGGTGCAGGAGAGCACTTAGCTCCCCTGAGAGGATGCTTTTCCAGGATCTTGGTCTCTCACTCACCCAAGAATGGGAGAGGGGACCATGCCAGGCATGGTATGCTCATAAATACTGAACCCCAAAGAGTTTTTCAGAAAAGTGATTTATTTAGGTAGAGAGAAAGAGAGACAAAAAGGGAGAAGGGGAGAGAGAGAAACAGCTAGCTCTCACAGTGAGGGAGAAGAAGGAAAAGCCGTTCCCACACTGAGTGAGAAGGGATCCCAGAGAGAGAAAACCAGGGAAGAAAAGCTGCTCTCACACTGAGTCAGAAGGGTTCCCAGAGGGGGAAAACCAAGAAGGAAAGGTCCTCTCATACTGAGTGAGATAATCCAGAAAGATGGAATCCAGGACAGGAAAAGCAGCTTCCACAAGGATTGTGGAAGGGTACCCCAGAGGGGAAAATCCACCCAGATGAGGGAGACGGGAACTTTTAACCTGGGAGGAATTCCCACCTTCTCCAAGCCCCTCGACCAATGAAAAGAGTTCCTTTATTTTTTGTTTATTTTTTTTCTTGAGACGGAGTTTCGCTCTTGTTACCCAGGCTGGAGTGCAATGGCGCGATCTCGGCTCACCGCAACCTCCGCCTCCTGGGTTCAGGCAATTCTCCTGCCTCAGCCTCCTGAGTAGCTGGGATTACAGGCAAACGCCACCGTGCCCAGCTAACTTTTTGTATTTTTAGTACAGACAGGGTTTCACCATGTTGACCAGGATGGTCTCGATCTCTTGACCTCGTGATCCACCCGCCTCGGCCTCCCAAAGTGCTGGGATTACAGGCGTGAGCCACCGCGCTCGGCCCGAAAAGAGTTCCTTTAAACTGCAGTTGGACTGATTGACTTTTGGCCCTTTCCCGTGCCCGCGAAAATTAAAACAGAAACCATTAAATCTCCTGGATGGAGAGGCATGGGAGGGGGGCATGGCGCTGGGAAGTTCTTGCCCTTAAAACTACGCCCGATTGTGGGCCCAGAAAGAGAACACATTCCCTCAATATCAGCACAAAAGTTTCCAAAGTAAAAGTTACAATGTCATTTGACTCTCCATTGTATCCTTTTTCTCTTACTACATTCTTCTCCTAACCCTTACTCAGGAATAGTGCACATCTAAGGGAATCAGAGTGCATCATGGGTGGCTGTTGTTCCGCCTTAACCACAGCCTTCAAAGGGTTTAAAAGGCACTCTCATATACATTATTCCACCTCGTCCTCACAACACTTCATGGAAGCAAGTAATATTACCCTGAAATAATATTGCATTTTAGTACCATTGCATATTATTTGATAATATGCATTATGAATTACAATACAATATGCAATATGTATTATATTCTTATTTTTATTCAAAATTTACTGTGGTGGAAACCAGTGTTGACAATCTAAAATTTCAAGCTGTTTTCAACCCTACATGAGTGATTTTTATTTAAAATTGGAAAGGTTCAATAAGTTTAATATAGAAGTTAAAGTCATAGAAACAATATGGAGAGCAATAGTTTCTGGTGAAAGAATAAAATAATTAAGGAGATAAATCAATCTTTTTAATTACTATTTATTTGGGGATTTCAAATTGTCTAGTGAACTCTTTAATTCTCATGACTTGAAATACTCTCAGTATACTGACCACTCACAAAATTGTTTCACCTGCCTGAATCTCATCCAAAAATCAATATTCTTATCTAAATTTCTACACATCTACACTTGAATATCTCAGAGTCATCTGAAAACTAATGGTCCAAAACAATCAACTGACTTATCTTCTGCTCCAAAATCTCTGCTTCTCCTGATTTATTCCACATGTCTAAGGTGATCATATAACTTTAGCATTCAACTTTGGGCCCTTTTGAGATTGAAAGGGGGAGGTTAATAATTCTGGGCCAACATATGTAAACCAGGACAACTCCAAATGTGTAATTATTCTACCCATCTCAGTAAATGGCAACTGCTTCCATCCATTTTCAAAGCCTAAGACCTTGAAACTACTTTTGTGAACTTTTAATCTCATATTCCATGTTCGGTTTGTCAGCAATATCATCAGCCACAGTTCAAAATTAGACTACATGTTCTACCACTGGAACTACTCACAAGGTTCTATAAAGTCTAATTTGGATTATTGTAGGAGGCTCCTAAATGATCTTGCCTCTACTTTTGCCTTTTGGATTTTAATATCCCTTTAAAAACTACTATTTAAAATTGTCATTATTATAGTATTAAGAGGTGGGATATTTAAGAGGTGATTAGGTAGTGAGGGCCATGCCCTCATAAATGGATTGCTACTGTTATAGTATGAGTAAGCTCCTGATAAGTAGATGTTTGACCTCCATTTTTTCTCTGTCTCTCTCATGCTTCCTTGCCATGTGATATTATGAAGCAGCATGAGTAAAGGCCTTCACCAGATGTGGCTCCTCAATTTTTGACTTCTCAGCCTCCAAAACCATGAGGCAAATCAATCTCTCTTCTTTGTAAATTACCCAGTCAGTAGTATTCTGTAACAGCAGTAGAAAACACACTAAGATATTCCTCCAAAGTCTATTCTTAACATAGCATCTGACATAGCCCGTTTTAAACATAAATCACTTTATGTCACTCAAAACGCTTCAATGATTCCTATCATATTCAGGATCCAAACTGGTTTCATAAAATGGACAAGATCCTACATTATCTTTTCCTCTCCCTATCCATTGTCTCTTTGACTATGGTTGCTCCTCCTCTCTCACTTGCTCATTCCGCTCCAGCTATACTGCTACCAAGCTGTTTAGGCTCAGTCTTGTCTCAAGCCCTCTCTATAAATGGTTCCCTCTCTCTCATCCTCCAGATATCCTTCTGAGTGTTTCCTATTTCATTCAAATCTGTGTCCCAATGAGACTTTCTAAGTGTTTCCTGAGCTCCATGTTTAAAATATTTAAATTCATAAATATGTGGTATACTACAGGTTGTACTCACTTACTTGTGTATTTTCTGCAACATATTAATAGAATGTTAACTCCATAATAATGTGATCCTTGTCTGTCTTGTCTTCTGCTCTACCCTGAGAACTTAGAACAGTGCCTGCAATGAAAAGTAAATACTTTTTGATGAGTGAATGAATGAATAAACAAGTCTTATAATTATACCAAATCTATCTATCTAGTATAATTATAAAACCATATATATATGAATTACACTATGTACTTATTATATATAATATATACATATTTGTTATAATTTATATATATATATTTGACTATGTATTTATGGCTTCTTTGGAAGCATCAATTAATTTTGAATTGATAGGTCAAGAAAATCACTGACCATTGCAATATTCTAATAATTTTAATTAGGTACAAGTTATAGTATAAATGTAGCATTACAATGGTGAAAAATTTCTAGAAATTTCATAAATGCATATATACTAGCTTCTTCCAGCCTGGCCCGAACATGTAAAAGTGTTACATTATCCTAAACAACAATTTCTCAGATAATTTTCAAGTAGGATAACAAATTACTTCTGACTTATTATTTGTTAATTAAAAAATGGTCACTGAATGAGGACATTCGGTGTAAAGAATATAAAACAATCTTTTAATATTGTAATCCTTGCCACTTAAGTTAAATAAATCTTTGATTCCTAAGACATTAACACACAGAAAAGAATTTCCACTTCAGATGGTATAAAAGTAAATCATGAGTCAAAGAAAGTATTATGAAAGGCTTGATATATATAATAGAAATAGTGGCCCAAACCACTGTTTCTACTGATACATGGAAGATATAATTTGTATTTTTAAGTGATAATGATGACACTGTGTTTTTACAAATACACTTAAAGTAAAAGCTACCTTTGAGTGTTATAATAACAATAAAATTAGGAAACACTTCAATAGTAAAGAAAAATACAACAAAATTCACTATTCCCAGGTAAAGTCAATCTATAAAATAGCATCAAGCAATGAATAACAAAACAGAAGAAAGATAAAAGCAGTCTTGCATTTTTATTACCTCCACCCCAATATCTTACACTCTACTATTTAAAGTGAGTCTCTTACAACATATGGTGCTTTAAAGGAAAGTAGTATTTTTTCTACTTTGATAAAAACTTACGCATGTGGAATTTTCATTGATTTCACAGGAAGGAATCAGGAATCCAAGCTCAAAAGAAGAGATTATTCTTGGAGAGAAAGATCTCACAATTCATTTCATTTCGATTGCCAAAGAATTTTAAGAACTCGTTTATTTGTCTGGGCAGAATCTCTTCTCTCCAGGATTGGCTAAGGTGTGGTCTAAATGTGCAACTGACCTCTCAAGGTCAGTTCCAGATTTATGAGCTTGTAAAATTCCTTAAAGCCATTTCTATTCCAGGCTCTCATATACGGATTCTACTTTCCTTGACCAAGATGAAAAAAGCCTTTGTTCATGCTCAATGGAAAGCAGATCACTGAATACTGTTTTTTTTTTTTTTTCCTAGTGAAGTTGAACAATTCAGAACTCTTTTGATTAACACAGAAGTGCTAAGAGCAGTCCTCCCTAATGTGTTGCTATGATATTCAAACCATGCCACATGCTGCTGAAAGATTCCTGTCTAAATGCCATAGGATGGGTTGAAACAAGCTCACCCCAGGAAATTCTTTCCAGAACAATTAGAGCCTACTGTGATTTCATAAACACAGCTTTGCTTCTTTGTCCCTCAGAATTGCATTGGTCTAAAGAATAGGCTTCTATAATTTTAGCCTATAGAGATAGACTTGTTTACCGCTGCAAATATTTAGAAAGTGAGAGCTATGTTTCAGGTGAATGCACATCTACTCTAATCAGAAAGAAACATCAGAATTCTAGCTTTTTTGTTCTAAATTATTTCCATTATTGCAACTTGTTCTTAAAAAATTTTAGTAGACAGATGAGAAAATGCTGCCATTCTTCTGATAAAAGTATCAATTTTGGCTCACTGATAGTCTATGCATCTATTTCCAGGAGAAGTAGTGTTATTACAGTATGTAGCTAGTTTGATGTGAGCAGGGAGAGAGAAGGCTCCGCGGAGCACTTACACACACACCAGGAGTGTCAGTTGACCACCAGGTAATGGTTAGGCAGTTGTTAACTGTCTCTCTAAAGTAATAATTAGTCACAGCCGGCACCAGGGAAATGCAGGCTCCTAATAGACAGAAAACACCTGAAACTGATCAGCACCTTGCCAATAAGATCTCAGAAGTTGGAAGGGATGCAAGACCCTGGAATGATGCCAAGGTATAAACGCCCAGGTCAAAAGGTCAAACAGCACACACTCTTTCAAGTTGCCCACTTGGCCCTCTTTCAGTTTTATTTCCTTCCTTTTATTCCTGCTCTAAAGTTTTGTAATAAACTTTCAGTCCTGCTATAAAACTTACCTCTGTCTCTGCTTCTGCCTTACGCCCCTCAGTTGAATTTTTCTTCTGAGGAGGAAAGAATTGAGGTTGCTGTAGAGTGGTACAGTTTTGCCACCACTAACATATTTTGGTGGTGTATGACTAGGACACCCTTCACTGCCAACATACTTTAGTGCCTTGTGACTTGTCTAACTTCCACCACTAACATACTTTGAATCGTCATGACTCAGATATGTTTCCTGGTGGTAACAGACCTCTATGCCTCACCTTCTTTGACAGCAGGTGAACCCCCATACATGTTTTTCTTCTCCCTTTCTCTCTCCTGCATACTAACCGATCCCCAAAACAAGTCTTCTCGGCCATAAGTGATTCTGCTCCCTGCAGCTGATCTCTCGGAGCGCCCTGAGGAGTGGCTCATGGAAGTGAAAAGGAACTTGAAGTCCACACCAAGTAGAACTGAGGTACTAATGGCCCTCCTGGACGGGAGGCTCATGAGAGTGGTAGGGCTAAAGCCTAAAACTGTGCAACATCTGTGGTTTTCTCAGCTTTTTAAACTGAAATCAGCTCTTTCCCCCCAATCTCGGACCATTTATTCTCCTGTTTTCTCTGTGTGTGTTCTGAAGTAGCTTGGTGCACCTGCCAGATGGTCCACCTCAGGGGCAAATCTACTTTTTCTCTGGTTTCACTTCACATGCCACTTGACTTTCTACTCTGCCTTAAAACATGCCCTTCCTGTTATTCATGCACCTATGGCTCTTGCTGTGTTTTCTCAGCAGCAGAGAAGTGGGCTCCCTTTTGGATGTCTGTTGGCCCATTGCCAGGAGAGACATTTACTGGAACTCCAGCTCTGCCAGCTCCTTATGACTTTACCATGTACTTTTTGTTCCTGCTATACCCCAGGACCAAGTTTTCCAGTGGTTTTTGAAGCAGTTTGTCTGCCTTCATAGGGCCTTACTCTGTCCCTTTACAGACCCCACCTCCTGGCTTTTTTGAGTTATCACCCCTTTGGGAGGAGAGTAAACTCTTCCTTTGACATTTGTGAGTTCTTACCCCAAGCCCCAATTCCACTGGAGTTTCTTACTTTACATCAAGAGGACAAATAAATGATGCCCTCTTCAATTCAAGGGCTGCCGTTTTTGTGAGCATATGAAAGATTTCCATGAGTATTCCTCTCCTTTCCTCCAACATCCTCCTGCAGACCCCATTTCTCTAATTACTTCCACAGCCTTCTTAATATGTAGCAAGATGTTCAAGGTCATATTTGAAAGGAATAGAGAAGGAAGTTTAGTCGCCTTGCAGCAGTTGGCTGCAAAACAGCCTTTTTGTCTATTTAAAGAACATGGAAAATGGGAATCTAAGAAAAGATATAGTACTTTTTGCTAAAATACTCTGAATCACCAAAGGGTCATGGAGACAAGGATCTAGGCTGGAGCAAAGCCACAGGTGCAAGAGACCCATGGGACAGAGATAAAGGTTAGTCTCAGGCTAACAGATTATCATTAACAGAGAGGAAAGGTTAGGGGTACACAGTAAGACCAGTTCATTCCAGAAGCCCAAGGATAAACAAGGGATCTGCTGTACACTTTAGTATCTCTTATGTTCCCAAGTGAGTAATTGTGATGAGATGGGATAGATGGTACACAGTAAAGACCGGTTCATTCTGGAATGCACAGGATGATTGGGGATGTCCCATTCAGTATGATAGAAAAGTAGAGGAAATGCCTTATTTTTACTTTTACCTTTTTCTCCTCTGTTCTCTCTTCATAGCTGAGTAATCGTGTCTCCATACCACAGGACACGCCCCTCAGATGCATCCTCCAAAACTGGGAAAACTTTGATTCCTCCAAACTTTAAAATAACCAAAAAAATCTAGTTTTACTTTGTAATACTGTTCGGTCCAAAAATGAACTACAATGATATTACAAAAGTCAGCTTTGGAACCCAGTGCCCCTGTGCAGGAGGGTCTCAGATTAGCCTCCTCGATCTCTTACAACAGAAAATAGAAAAAAAAAAACAGAATAGAATAAGGACAGGGCTAAGAAAAAAGAAGAAATGCAGGGGCAAGAGATAGGCTCAACTGTTGGCTGCTTTACAAGCTCTCCAGCTCTCTTCAGGTTGCCCTAAGGACACTCCTTCAGGTAACCACCATTGTTGTGGGTAGCAAGGCAACGGAAGGCAAATTTCCCCAAAGAGAAAAATAGGAAAAAGCCCCACACAGCTTGCCCCCTTTGTCCCGAGCTTGCCACTGAAATAGGACTGCCCTGAGGGCTGAAGAGTCCCTAGGACAGAATCCCAACCCCTGATGGCCTGGAGCTGAAGGGCTCTGTGCTTCAGCTGGCTTGCAAAGCAGACATAGTTGTCAACAAGATCAAGTCAAGGAAAATTCTGACAGCAGCAAATAAAATCAGAAGTTTTCCTTTGGGGTTCAAAAGCTGTCTACTCTGTGCTAAGCTCCTTCTCTAAGCAACTCTCCTCCCAATCCTGTCGGGTAATTTTGGCAAATGGTATCCCCTCCCTCAAAAAAAAAAAAAAAAAAAGATTCACACCCGTTTATATCACTTAAGGGACTGATTACCATTCACCCACCAGTCTCTGGTAGTGTCTAAATACTCCACACATCTTTGGGGCAAAAATACACTTTCCAGTATGGGTGTCTGCTTCATATTTACCTGACCTCTGAATTTATCTTTACCTTTAATATTCCTTTTTCTCCTGGGAAAGCTATCAAAATCTGTAACCAATAACTTAAATCTAGTCAGTACTGTCTCAGGGGTTTAGAAATAGCCCACATTTATTTGGATAAGGTTAATAAAATCGCAACCAAGCAATCTCTTGATGGGGGATAGCATCTACAGTAGTTAATCTCCTTTTCTGTTCCCCCTTCACAGACTTCAGTTTAGACTAACACTGCTTATTCCTGTGAACCAACTAGTGCTCTCTGGCTGCAGCTCAGAAGAAA
Organism: Aotus nancymaae; assembly: GCF_030222135.1. Classification (NCBI taxonomy): domain Eukaryota; kingdom Metazoa; phylum Chordata; class Mammalia; order Primates; family Aotidae; genus Aotus; species Aotus nancymaae. The sequence goes on along the minus strand of NW_026988415.1, from coordinate 55,078,941 downwards.
CAAGAGGAATGGGCCGTCAAGTTCCAGATGAACCTCAATGAGGGATACCATTCTCTCAATACTCAAGAGTCACCCTTCTACAGGGCATCTCTAGACTTCCCAGTAGTAGGACACTACAGAGGTGAAATCCTGCCCCTGTCTTCCTAGGACCTCACTGCATACTACCTTCACCAACTCAGAGACCCAACCCTGCCCTGACAGTAGGAGGATAAGTCCCACAGAACCATCACCACTGCCACCCCTCTATCAGCAGGAAGCAGTTACAGAAGACTGACCTTCATCCATTTTCCCTGCAAAAATTGGTGTCTTGGATTCTTGAGGAAAAAAAACATTACAGAAGGTAGCTAGTCTTGCATGAGCAGGACGGGAGACGGCTCCCCCTGCTCTCCCCACACACAAACCAGGAGTGTCAGTCAACCAGGTGATGGTGAGGCACTTGTTAACTGTCTCTCTAAATTAATAATTGGTTACAGCTGACACCAGGGAAAGGCAGCCTCTTAATCAATGAAAAACGCCGGAAACTGATCAGCAGCTTCCTGGTAAGAACTCAGAAGTTGGAAGAAGAATGCCAAAGTATAAAACTCCAAGTCAATAGGTTAAATTGTGCACTGATCTTTCAAGTTGCCTGCTTGGCCCTCTTCCAGGTATATTTCCTTCCTTTTATTCCTGCTCTAAAGCTTTGTAATAAACTTTCACTCCTGCTCTAAAACTTGCCTTGGTCTTTCCTTCTCCCTTATGCCCCTTAGTTGAATTCTTTCTTCTGAGCAGGCAAGAATTGAGGTTGCTGGAGGCCTGTATAGATTTTCTGCCAGTAACATATTTTGGTGCCATGTAACTCAGATACCTTCCATTGCTAACAGTGTGAAAGTTTATCTAAAAAATCATTTACATGTTATTGGAAAACAGCACTCACCCATGTCAGTAGAACATTTTCAATTTTATGGAAACAAGTAGCATTACCAAAATTTAATACAATAAAATATTTATGGAATTTTGGTGGAAAAGTTTCATATTGTCATTACTTAGTTAAAAACATCAAAAATATAAATTACTCCATCTTTTAAGCAAAACTAAAATACATTAAAAATAATTATGTAATTTTAAGAATTTTGGTAACCTACATAAAGTTTACAGATTTAATATATATTTCCTTGGCTTAAGAAAGTTCATTATGGCACAAATACATGTGGATGTTTATATTTAGTAATCTTAGTAATATAGACTCAGACCTTGGAACCATACATTCTTAAGTGCAAAAGAACAAAAATGACTTCAAAAAGGTTGATTTATTATTATTAAAGTTCCAGGTCTTTTATAATTTATTCTACATGATTTGTTTTCAAATTTTTGAATCAAATGGGAAAGACCTTACCTGAGTAAACCTGAGTTTACTCCAAGCTCCATTTTGACCAAGTTTATTCAGTCAAAATAGTCTTTCTTGTGTTTTCAGTTTTCTAATATGTTTAACATATTTGATATATAGTACATGTAATGTAATCTATATAATCTTAATACGTTAAAATAATATATACAATTATGGTAAATACACTATCAAATTTGCCATCTTAATTATTTTTACGTGTACAGTTAAGTAGTGCTCAGTATATTCATATTGTTGTGCAATAGATTCCTAGAACTTTTTTATCTTCAAAAACTGAATTTAATAACTGTTTTGTATCCCATGGTTATTTTTCCCTATGAAATTGCAATGCTTCATTTTTTTTTTTATTTTTAAGGATTACATTTATAATGTACAACTATCAGTAATTTCTCAATCTAATGTCCTATAACATAAAGTCATACGAGTTTAAAAAATGTCATCAGTTAACCCAAAATATTTTTTTCTAATTGGTGAAAGGATTACATCTAACGGACTACCATTTCCTGTGGGGTAGTCTCATATCTAACTACTTGGAGTCAGCAAAATAAGTCAAAATATTTTCACAGCTCCTACTTTTAGTTACTAAATTACATCTAGTACTTTACACAAAAGCAGATATAACCTCACAGCTCAGGCCACATTCCAAACAAACTTTTGTTTCTATGGATATGATTCCCTTCTTGCTTTTTTCTGCCTTGTAAAAAAAGTTCCTATTTCAATCATTTAATCTATTTGCAGTGTGTTTGAGAAGCATTTAAAGTTTACCAAATATACACCACTCCATATGCTTCACCTACTTAATTCCTTTTTTCAATTGTTCATTGATTATTTTTTAACTTGAAATGTTCCAACATCACTGGCATCTCTACTTTAACACTATTTCTTTTTCTATACATTAATCTTTAAAGGAAACATTTTTCAAATGATTATACTCTTAATTTTCACATACTTTCACATACTGCTAGTTTAGTCACAAATTTCCTTCTTTTTGTGGCTTCCTTTGTTCTACTTACTTTGAAGTCTTAAAGCAAATTAAAAATACAAGTAACTTTAACATCCCTTTAAATCCATTCCAGAAAAATAAGGAGTCAGGAAAGTGTGTTCTGTCATAGCCATTGTTTTCTTAATAATAGAACCATGAGTCAAGTCATTTTCCATGGAGAATAATTCTAACAATTCTAATTAGCCAAAACAGGGGACATTCTTGAATTCCAGAGGCTGGCATAGAATTCCTGCAAGATGTCATTAATTTTCTGTCACCTGCATCTAGCAGAGCTGTTGGAAGAGAGCAGAAAAGTAAGATAGTTGGCTCAAATTGCTGACTACAGCTTTTGCTGCTTCCTTTGTAACTAAGGGGCTGCATAGATTACATAAAATCTTGTCCAGCCTCAAAAAGTAATGAACATTGATCTGTATAGAAAAGATTTGGCTTATAAGTTTACACATTCCAACTGGATTGTTATGTTAATAGCATAATGAACAAATATTGTACATGAGCTTTTTGATTCCTTAATTTCAACCCTTCCCAATCGTTACTTATATTTGATAAAGTAAATGCTGAATTCAGATACAATTTAAGAACCTTTAAGATTTATAAACTGATTGGTATGGTAGATGCTGGGTGAATGAAAAAAAAATGCAAATAACTTTTCTTGAGGATATGAAAGACAGTCAAACAAGCATAGTTGTTTAAAATAATATGTGTTCTGTATGGCAATATTTCATTTACTGCTAGGATTTGAAGTGCATAATGCTAGTGCTAGTGAAATCCAATGACATGAAAAGTTAAGAAAGACACTAGAGAAAATACATAACCCAATTAAAAAGTGGTCAATACCAAAAGCATAAAAATCAACTTAGGTGCCCATCAGTGGATTGAACAAAGAAAATGTGGTACATATACACCATGGAATACTATGTAACCAGAAAAAAAAACTAAAATCATCTCCACTACAGCAAAATGGATAGAACTAGAGGCCATAATCCTCAGCAAATTAATGAAGGAACAGTAAAGCAAAACAACATATTCTCACTTATAAGTGGAAGCTAAATGTTGAGCATACATGGACATAAACATAGGAACAATAGACACTGCAAATTACTTGTATCAGACTGTTTTCATGCTGCTGGTAAAGACATGCCTGAGACTGGGAAGAAAAAGAGGATTAATTGGACTTACAGTTCCACATGACTGGGGAGGCCTCAGAATCATGGTGGGAGGAGAAAGGTGGCAAGAGAAAAATTAGGAGGAAGAATCAAAAGCAGAAACCCCTGATAAACCCATCAGATCTTGTGAGAGTTACTCACCACTATGAGAATAGCACGGAAAAGACTGGCCGTCATGATTCAAAAACCTCCCACTGTGTCCCTCTCACAACATGTGGGAATTCTGGGAGATAAAATTCAAGTTGAGATTTGTGTGGGGGCCCAGCCAAACCATATCGTTTCACACTTGGCCCTTCCAAATCTTATGTCCTCATATTTCAAAACCAATCATACCTTCCTAACAGTCCCTCAAAGTCTTGTCTCATTTCAGCATTAACCTAAAAGACCACAGCCCAAAGTCTGATCTGAGACAAGGCAAGTCCCTTCTGCCTATGAGCCTGTAAAATCAAAAGCAAGCTAATTACTTCCTAGATACAATGGGGGTACAGGTATTTGGTAAATACAGCTGTTCCAAATAGGAGAAATTAGCCAAAACAAAGGGGTTACAGGGCTCATGCAAGTCCCAAATCCAGCGGGGTAGTCAAATTTTAAAGCTCCAAAATGATCTCCTGTGACTCCAAGTCTCGCATTCTGGCCATGCTGATGCAAGAAGTGGGTTCCCATGTTTTTCAGCAGCTCTGCCACTGTGGCTTTCCATGGTACAGCCTTCCTCCTGGCTGCTTTCACAGGCTGGTGTTGAGTGTCTGCGGCTTTTCAAGGTGTATAATGCAAGCTGTCAGTGGAGCTATCATTCTGGGGTCTCAAGGATGGTGGCTCTCTTCTCAAAGATCCAATAGACAGTGCCCAGTGGGAATGATGTGTGGAAGCTCTGACCCCATATTTCCCTTCCTCATTGGCCTAGCAGAGGTTCTCCATGAGGACCCTGCCCTGTAGCAAACATTTGCCTGGGCATCCAGGCATTTCCATCCATCTTTTGAAATCTAGGCAGAGGTCTCCAAACCTCAATCCTTGACTTCCGTGCACCCGCAGGCTCAACACCACGTGGAAGCTACCAAGAATCCACCCTCTGAAGGTACAGCCCAAGTTCTATGTTGGCCCCTTTCCCCCATGGCTGGGACACAGGGCACCAAGTCCCTAGACTGCATACAGCATGGGGACCCTGGGCCTGGCCCATGAAACCACTTTTTCCTCCAAGGTCTTGGGGCCTGTGTTGGGAGGGGCTGCTGAGAAGGTCTCTGACATGGCCTGGAAACATTTTCTCCATGGTCTTGAGGATTAACATTAGGCTCCATGCTACTTATGCAAATTTCTGCAGGTGGCTTGAATTTCTCCTTGAAAAATGTTTTGTTTTCTTTTCTACTGCATCATCAGGCTGCAAATTTTCTGAACTTTCATGCCCTGCTTCCCTTTTAAAATGGAATGCTTTGAACAGTATCAAAGTCACCTTTTGAATATTTCACTGTTTAGAAAATTCTTCTACCAGATACCCTAAATCATCTCTCTCGAGTTCAAAGTCCCACAAATCTCGAGGGCAGGGGCAAAATGCCACTAGTCTCTTTGCTAAAACATAACAGGAGTCACCTTTGCTCCAGTTGCCAACAATTTCCTCATCTCCATCTGTGACCAACTCAGCCTGGACCTTATCATTCATATCACTATCAGCATTGTTGTCAAAACCATTCAACAAGTCTCTAGGAGGTTCCAAATTATCCCACATTTTTCTGTCTTCATCTGAGCCCTCCAAACTGTTCTAACCTCTGCCTGTTACACAGTTCCAAAGTGGCTCCCACATTTTTGGGTATCTTTTCAGCAATGCCCCACTCTATTGGTACCAATTTACTGTATTAGTTCGTTTTCATGCTGCTGATAAAGACATACCTGAATCTCAAAATAAAAAGGTATTTAATTGGACTTACAGTTCCACATGACTGGGGAGGCCTCAGAATCATGGCAAGAGGCAAAAGGCACTTCTTACATGGGGGCAGCAACAGAAATATGAGAAGGATGCAAAATGGAAATCCCTGATAAAACCATCAGATCTCATGAGATGTATTCACTACAAGAACAATATGGGGGAAACTGTTCCCATGATTCAAATTATCTCCCACTGGCTCCCTCTCACAATATGTGGGAATTATTAGAATAAATTTCAAGATGAGATGTGGGTGGGACACAGAACCAAACCATATCACTACTACTAGTAGTACTAGTAGTGATCACTGCTAGACGTTGAGAGAGGGGAAAAATGCATTGAAAACTACTGAGCACTATGCTCACTACCTGAGTACAATATATGCATATTACTAACCTGTACATGTACTCTCTGTATCTAAAATTAAAGTTTAAAATTTTTTAGAAGTCTGCAAAAAACATGAACAAACCCTTGTCAGAATAAAACATACAACCCTTCTCAGAATAAGACATACAAGTGTCCAGCAAACAAATGTAAAATGCTCAACATCACTAATCATCAGAGAGATGCAAATGAAAACCACAATGGGATACCATCTCACACCAGTCAGAATGGCTACTATAAAAAGTCAAAAACAGCGGATATTGGTCAAGGTGAGGAGAAAAAGGAACGTTTATACACTATTGGTGAGAATGTAAATTATTGCAGCCACTGTGAAAATTAGTTTGGAGATTTCTCAAAGAACTTAAAACTACCATTTGATCCAACAATTCCATTACATTATACCGAAAAGATACCCGTGCTTTTATGTTCCTCACAAAACTATTTATAATAGCAGACAAATGGAATCAACCTAGTTGCCCATTAACAGTAGATTAGATTAGGGAAATATGATATGTATACACAATGGAATACTACACAGCCATAAATAAAAACCAAATTCATATCCTTTGCAGCAACATGGATGCAGGTGGAAGCATCATGCTAAGTGAATTAATGCAAGAACAGAAAACTAAATACTACCTGTTCTCACTTATAAGTGGGAGCTAAACACTGGATACTCATGAAGATAAAGATGGCAATGACAGAGACTGGGGTGGAGGACAAAAGTCAGGCTTCTGTTCCTTAAAAATTCCAAAGGGATTAATTTACATATAGCCATGCTCTTCACAAAATTATTTAAGATTACAAGAAAATGTGTACTTCATGAGACTTTCTAATTTGCTAAAACCATTTCTTTGCTTTAGGTTTTGAAGAGCCTTTCAGTTAGAAGCCGGCATTTAGTGTCAGACAACCTGTGAACTATGTTCCCATCCAAACTTTGTTTTTTAGCAAATCTTATATGTTGGTTTCCATGTTCATCTGTGTCACTTGGAAAACTTACTAGATTCAAGATCTATGAAACCAATCATTTTGGCTGATCTAACCTCCATCTGATGTTTACACAATCTTCTTATCCAAGTCCATGTTATTTCAGCATATGACTTTTTATTGTGTGATATGGTTTAGCTACGTCCCCACCCAAATCTCATCTTGAATTGTAGCTCCCACAATTCTAACATGTCATGGGAGGGACTCCATAATATGTTTTGTCAGGGTACATGATGTGAGAAATAGAATATGAACATTTATAAAGACTTTATCAAGATGCTACCTATATCTTTAGACAAATTTTGTGATATTGATCACTTGGTCACAAATTGCTAGTTGTATTTCACACATCATAGATTTGGATCATCTCTTAAGTTACTTTTCCTTACTTTTTTATATGAAAATATTATCAATTACATTTTCTTCCCTATAGAACTTTGATCTGACCTTGTTACATCTGTCAGGAACCCACTGGGAGGTAATTGAATCATAGGGGCAGGCCTTTCCTATGCTGTTCTCGTGATAGTGAATAAGCGTCATGAAATCTGATGGTTTCATAAAGAGGAGTTCTTCTGCAAAAACTCTCTCTTTGCTTGTCACCATCCATGTAAGATGAGACTTGCTCCTCCTTGCCTGCCACCATGGTTGTGAGGCCTCTCAGCCATGGGGAACTGTGAGTTTATTAAACCTCTTTCTTTTGAAAATTGCCCAGTTTCAGGTATGTCTTTATTAGCAGCATAAATATGGACTAACACATTGTGCCTATGAGATTAAATTATAATAGATACAGAATATTATTACAACCTCTGCCTCTAATTACCTTGCAGACCATGTATAAAAACAAATATAGGAGACTTGAAGGTTGTCCGTTCTTTTGAAGGAAGTTTCTTTGTCTGTTGGAAAGATGCCTGCAGAAATACACAACAAAAGCTCATCTGGTAATTGTTTTCTCTCTAAACTATTTGCTTACACGTAGAAGCGTTAAAGACATGATGACTATATACTGCATGAATAAGTCTATAATTCAGAGATTGTAGGTATTTTTCAAAAAAGCCTAATTAATTTGTATCAAAACAGCTCTCTCTTCCGCCCAATCTACTCCACATACAATTGTGTGTCTATACATTTATGCTATATTTTAGAAATCTACTTAATAGCTACATATTCAGTCATTCTAAAGAGTTTATTATGTTGCCTCATAATAAAGATTTTCTATCAAATATTCACTTTCTTTGAAAATTTGCTATTAGGTACAACTTAGATATAAAATAGACTTATTTAAGATAAATTTCTAATTTTAATTTTATTCTGACAAAAGGTCTGTCAATTGTTTCAGACCATTCTGAAAAGAAAGTATCTGATATGAGTTCGCTCTGTTTTCCTACCCAAATCTCATCTTGTAGCTCCCATAATTCCTACATGTTGTGGGAGAGACCCAGTGGGAGATGATTGATTCATGAGGGTGAGTCTTTACTGTGCTATTCTTGTGACAGTGAATGAGTCTCACGAGATCTGATGGTTTTAAAAATGGAAATTTGGCCAGGCACGGTGGCTCACGCCTGTAATCCCAGCACTTTGGGAGGCTGAGGCGGGTGGATCACGAGGTCAAGAGATCGAGACCATCCTGGTCAACATGGTGAAACCCCATCTCTACTAAAAAATAATACAAAAAATTAGCTGGGCATCATGGTGTGTGCCTGTAATCCCAGCTACTCAGGAGGCTGAGGCAGGAGAATTGCCTGAACCCAGGAGGCGGAGGTTGCGGTGAGCCGAGATCGCGCCATTGCACTCCAGCCTGGGTAACAAGAGCGAAACTCCATCTCAAAAAAAAAAAAGAAAAAAAAAGGAAATTTATCTGCACAAGCTCTCTCTTTGCCTGCTACCATCTACATAAGATGTCAATTGCTCCTCCTTGCCTTCCACCATGATTGCCAGGCCTCACCAGCCATGTGGAGCTGTAAGTCAATTAAACCTCTTTCTTTTGTAAATTGCCCAGTCTCAGCTATGTCTTTATCAGCAGAATGAAAACAAACTAATACAGTAAATTGGGTACCAGGAAAACTATTCTTTAGTTTATCAATGTAGGGAGGATGGTAGACTACTGTAAAAAAATAAGTGAAAATTAAATGTTCCTTTCCCAACTTTCAAATGTATTGTGTAATAAAACCTTCTCCATTTTTCTGTTAAGTTTTACTAGTTTTGGAAATGATAATTAATAGATGATTTTTACAGTAATACAGAACATATTATGCAATGTGACAAGAATGCCTTTTCAATTTCCCCCAGCCTCCTGTGGCATTCTAGTCATCATGACAGATAAGCTATATGATCCTTGTAAAACAATTAAAAAGTATTCCCTTAACTAAATATGTCTGCTCCAATGGCCCTTGGTTTTCTCACATTACTCACTCTTCTTACCTAAACCATTGGTAATTTCGGTTAGAAAATGACTATTATTTGTCATACCAACCAACCAAACACCCTTAAAGGATTCTAAGAGTTGGAATAAGATGGATGAGAAACAAAAAAGAAGTGGATATAGAGGCTGCCTTATTAAATAGGCTATCTGTAATGTCTTCAGTTAATTATGTAATATCTGAATATGTAAGAAGTTTGAAGCAGTTTTAACTTAAACAGACTAGTTCTCAAGAAAACATTTTATTTACATATTTTATCTCTTTATTAAAATTTATATTTGAAAGTAAAAGATACTGTATTAGTCCATTTTCACACTGCTTATAAAGACATACGCTAGACTGGGCAATTTACTAGAGAAGGGTTTATTGGACTTACAGTTCCACATGGCTGGGGAGGCCTCATAATCATGGTGGAAGGCAAAGTAGAGCAAGTCACATCTTACATGGATGGCAGCAGGCAAAGAGAGAGCTTGTGCAAAGAAACTCCCATTTTTAAAACCAGCAGATCTCATAAGACCCATTCACTATCGCAAGGGAGAGATCCAAGATGGCTGATCACTAGCAGCTTGGGATTGTAGCTCCCAGTGAAAGCGCAGAGAATGAGAGGACGCCACACTTTCAGGTGAATTTTTGTTGCTCACGGACCAGGAGATTCCCAGCGGAGGAGCCCCACGGGTCACCAGCACGACTTTTGTGGCCGGCGCAGCTGTTCTTGGTGCAGAGTAAATGGGACTGGGTCCCCTTTTGGCTGACGTTTGGAGCTCCAGGAAGGCAGAGTCACCTATTCAGCTGATTGAAGGACGGATTCAAGAAGGGAGCCAGACTGGAGATTCCTGGGCAGAAAAGCACCATCAATCTTAACACCGCTGTTTTGGCCAGCGCAGTGGATTGCTCAGATTTCAGCGCTGGGAATCAACAAGTTGGATATCCACTCAGAGACCTAATTAGAAAGTTGGTAATTACAAAGATGACAGAAGTATAAATTTATAATGAAGGGAAGAAACCAGACTAAAAAGGCAGAGAATACCCGAAATCAGAATGCCTCTCCCTCTACAGGGGATCACAGTTCCTCATTAGCAATGGAACAAGGCCTGATGGAGAACGAGTGCATTCCATTAACAGAAGTAGGCTTCAGAAGGTGGATGATAAGAAACTTCTGTGAATTAAAAGAACTTGTTCTAACCCAATGCAAAGAAACTAAGAACTTTGAAAAAAGGTTTGACAAAACACTGATGAGAATAGACAATTTAGAGAGGAATATAAGTGAATTAATGGAGCTGAAAAACACAACACGAGAACTTCGCAAAGTATGCACAAGTTTTAACAGTCGAATTGATCAAGCAGAAGAAAGGATATCAGAGGTTGAAGACCAACTTAATGAAATAAAACGAGAAGACAAGATTAGAGAAAAAAGGATAAAAAGGAATGAGCAAAGTCTTCAAGAAATATGGGACTATGTGAAAAGACCTAATCTACGTTTGATAGGTGTACCTGAATGTGATGAAGAGAATGAATCCAAGTTGGAAAATACTCTTCAGGATATCATTCAGGAAAACTTTCCCAACCTAGTAAGGCAGGACAATATTCAATTCCAGGTAACACAGAGAACACCACAAAGATATTCTTCAAGAAGACCAACCCCAAGGCACATAATTGTCAGATTCATTAGGGTTGAAATGAAGGAGAAAATACTAAGGACAGCCAGAGAGAAAGGTCAGGTTACCCACAAAGGGAAGCCTATCAGACTTACAGCAGATCTCTCAGCAGAAATGCTACAAGCCAGAAAAGAGTGGGGGCCAATATTCAACATCCTTAAAGAAAAGAACTTTCAACCCAGAATTTCATATCCAGTCAAACTGAGCTTCACAAGTGAAGGAAAAATAAAATCTTTTGCGAACAAGCAAGTACTTAGAGATTTCACCACCACCAGGCCTGCTTTACAAGAGCTTCTGAAAGAAGCACTACACATATAAAGGAACAACCAGTATCAGCCTTTTCAAAAATATATCAAAAAGTAAAGAGCATTAACATAATGAAGAATTTACATCAACTAATAAGCAAAACAGCCAACTAGCATCAAATGGCAGTATTAAACTCACATACATTATTATTAATCCTAAATTTAAATCAACCACATCCCCCAATCAAAAGATACAGAAACGCAAACTGGATAAAAAGCCAAAACCCATCGGTATGCTGCATCTAGACCCATCTCACATGCAACGATACACAAAGACTCAAAACAAAGGGATGGAGGAAGATTTACCAACCAAACAGAGAGCAAAAATAAATAAATAAATAAAAGGCAGGAGTTGCAATTCTCGCCTCTGATAAAATAGACTTTAAAGCAACAAAGATCAAAAGAGGCAAAGAAGGACATTACATAATGGTAAAATGATCAATGCAACAAGAAGAGCTAATGATCCTAAATATATACGCACCCCATACAGGAGCACCCAGATACATAAGACAAGTCCTTAATGACTTATAAAGAGACTTAGCCTCCCACACAATAATAGTGGGAGACTGTAACATCACATTGTCAGTATTAGACTGATCAACGAGACAGAAAATTAACAAGGATATCCAGGACTTGAACTCAGACCCGGAACAAGTAAACTTAATAAACATTTATAGAACTCTTCACTTCAAATACACAAAACACACATTCTTATCAGTACCACATCACACCTATTCCAAAAGTGACTACATAATTGGAAGTAAATCACTCCTCAGTAATTGCATAGCATTTCATAGGTTTAAATGAAATATTGGTTGGCTGTTTGTTTGTTATTTTCTTCCCTTGTTCCTTCCTGTCTCCATTGTTAAGCACAATTATTGGCATAAAAGAGGTTTTCAATTCCCATTTTTAGACTGCATTCTAGCCTGGGCAATAAAGCAATACTCCCATTCTCTCTCCCTCTTTCTCTTCCTTTTTCTTCCTCTCCTTCATTCTTTTTTTTCTTTCTCTCTTCCTTTCTAAAAAAAAAAAAAGGCTAACATTTAAAATAGCTAGGGAAGGAAATTTCTTTGAAATTTTTTTTTATTGTAAAAAAAAAAAAACAAGAACAGCACGGGAAAGACCCACCCCATGAATCAGTTATCCCCAACAGTGTCCTTCCCATAACACATGAGAATTATGGGAGCTACAAGAAGAAATTTGGGTGGGGACACACAGCCAAACCATATTATTCTACCCCTGTCCTCTCCCAAATCTCATATCTTCACATTTTAAAACCAATCATGCCTTCCCAACAGTCCCCCAAAGTCTCAAATGTTAAAAGTCTCAACTGAGACAAGGAAAGTCCCTTCTGCCTATGAGCCTGTAAAATCAAAAGCAAGTTAGTAACTTCCTACATACAATGGGGATACAGGCATTGGGTAAATATATTCATTCAAAGTAAAATAAAATTGGCCAAAAGAAGGGGCTACAGGCCCCATGCAAGTCTGAAATCCAGTGTGGCAGTCAAACCTTAAAGCTCCAAAATAGGCTGATGAAATCAGTATATCAAAGGGATATTTTCATTCCCATGTTTATTGCAGCACTATTCACAATAGCCAATATATGAAATCAACCTGTGTCCATCAACAAATGAACGGATAATAAAAATGTAGTATGTATACACAATGGAATATTGTTCAGCTGTAAAAATGAACGAAACACTCTTATTTGCAGCAACATAGATAGAACTAAGTGAAATAAGCCAAACAGAGAAAGACAAATACTGCATGTTCTCACTTATACGTGGGAGCTAAAAAAGTGCATTTCATGGAGCTAGAGAGTAGAAGATTGTTACCAGAAGCTGCAAAAACAGAAAGGAAGGAAAAGATAAAAAGAAGCTGGCTAATGGGTATAAAAATACAGTTCAATAGAAGACATAAGTTACAATATTCAATAGTATAGTAGGAAAATTATAGTTAACAACAATTTACTGTATATTTTGAAATAGCTAGAAGAGCAGAATTGTAATGTTCCCAACACAAAGAATGATAAATGTTTAAAGTAATGGGTATCCTGGTTGCTCTGATTTGATCATTACACATTATATGCAGTTGTTAAAATATCACATCTACTCCACAAATATGTACATCTATAATATAGCAATAACAATTACTTTGTTTTTTAAAGAAGAGAGGCCAGGCGTGGTGGCTCCCACCTGTAATCTCAGAACTTTGTGAGACAAAGGCAGGGGAGGATTGCTTGAGCCCAGGAGTTAGAGATCAGCCTGAGCACATAGCAAGACTCTGTCTCTAAAAAAAGAGTAAAACAAAAATTTTGACATTTCTCAAAATTCTTATGTTCAATCACGAAAAGTTTATGCTAAATCACATTTGATAATCAAGCCATAACTTTGTTCATTTGACAGAGGCTGCTGCTGTCAGATAAGGAACTAAATTCAAGTGATTTTTATTTGGCTCCCACCGTGTTTGAAAAAAGATATGCATCTCTAGAATTGGCATATCTTTACACGGTGCATGTAAAATTCTTCAGCACTACCTAATGTTTTATAACCTGCCTGGTTCATTCATTTTTTTTGGTCTAAAGTCTTGAAATCGTTTTTCTTTCTGGCCTTGATTTGCCACTTTTGATTTGTGTTATTTTTCTGGCTCCAGAATGTGATACTCTGGAACATAGAGAAAAAGGTATTAAATCTCTCCTCTGTGAGTATGCTTCCTTCAAAGACCTCTCCCGTTAAGGACTATTGAAACTTTGAAGTACTGTGGAGCACAATCTGAAAGCTTGTTTATGTTTCTTCTGCAGCTGGCTCTCTGATCTCCGTGGACTTAATTTTCACCCTGTATTTAAGCATCTGGAGCCACTCTGAGTTGCATTACGGGAAATGCTGTTTTAAGAGTATCGTAGAATTGAGCAACTACTCTCTGCTTCTCAAAGTGACAAAATGGTGATGAGTTACAAATCCTACATATCTGATGACCTTTTCAATTTTTTTTTTGATTACTCTCCAAAAATCCTTTTTACACATATGGCCCCTGTGGATAGTAAACTATTATAGCGATTTAAATTAGTATATGCTCCATGTTTGTTTTTGACATTTTTGGTAATTCAGTACTATTTTTCAAATAAATGTGCAATTATCAATCCAGAATCTATAGCTTAAACATTTTATGAACACTTCAGAGGTGACAAAATTCCACCTCTTACAGTCCTTGTTGCAACCAAGAATTAAGTTGATATAACATATTTTAACAGGAAAAAAACATACAAACTTATTTAATACAAGTTTTATGTGGCACTGGAGCCCTCATTAGGAGATGAAAATCCAGCAAAACAGAATTAAACACTTACATAAAAATTGGACAAAGAATAATAACTTCTGAAATGTGACAAAGCAACGGAGCTTGGGCTAGGGTAGTTAATTGGAAAGATAACTGACTAGGAAGATAAGCATTAGTTCAACAGATTTGTTTGTACAAATTCTCTCAGTTTCAACTTCCCATCTTTGATAAGAATGTTATTCTTTGTGGTATTGGGAGCATATCTCCCACATGGGAATTTCAGTTCCTATATCTACCCAAAGGAAAATAAAGCCATTTATCAAAAAGATACCTGCAACCATATATTAATCACAACATTATTTACAATGGCAAAGTCATGGAATCAACCTAAGTGTCCATCACAGATAATTTGATTAAAATTTTGCTATATGTACACAAGGGAACACTATTGAGCCATACAAAATGAAATCATGTTATTTGCACTAAGATGAATGGAACCGGAGGTCATTATCTTAAGTGAAATAAGCCAGACACAGAAAATCAAATATTTCATGTTATCACTTGTAAGTGGATGCTAAAAAATGTGTACACAAGGACATAGAGAATGGAATGATAGATAATGAAGACTCAGAAAGGTGAGGGAGTAGGGAAGGGGTGGATGATGAAAAATTAAACGGGTACAATGTACATTATTCAGTTAAAATATATATACCTTAAAGCCCTTACTTTACAACTAAGCAATATATCCGTATAACAAGGTTGAACTTGCACCCCATAAATTTATACAAATAAAAATAATAAAGAAAAAAAACAAAACAAGAATCAAAATACAGGTCTGAGTGATCTTCTTACCACTGCTGTGTCATTTTAAGTTTCTTTAATTCAAAATAATCAATATGCCAGAGCCTCATATTTTGGAGTGGCATATTCTTAACTCCCTCAACAAAACTTTTATAAATAGTAAAATTATCATAATTAAATTTGCTACTAATAATGATGGTGTCTACAATGGCGATTGTAGCAGAATGGGAAATAAACTTCTATCACAACCTGCCTAAGTAGCAGTTCTCTGTTATTTACAATTTGCACATGTCCAAACCATTACCATTTCTAGTCTGGTTTGTACTCCTGTAATGATGTATTAGCATCTTCTTAAATACCATATTAAGTATGAAATCTCACTCTTGTTTAACAACATTATGTCAGGTTGTTCCAGAATTAATATTTCTAAAGTTGTATTCTATGGAATATTAGTTTCATTTGAATATGATGAATGGAAGCAGATGCTATAGAGATTACTTGCTTCTCTTGTCCAAGAAAAGATGAGAAATGATCATATTTTGTAGTCTTAAAATGTACTATAGTAAATATGTATTTTTCTTAGCAGAATTTTGCAATTAACTGAGCCAAAAGTTTTTATTTTCAATAACACATATTAATTACCCACATTGCTTTGATAAACATAATGTTCAATGTCACTGTTTCCTATATAAACATAGGACATTTATACTTTGAATCACATGACTGTAAAAACTCGAAAAGATATTAGAATTTGTCTACTTTAACACCTTCATTTTGCAGATAAGAAAATGTATGCCAAAAGCAATTCCTTTGTTAATTAGTTTGTGTAGCCTTTAAAAAAGACACTATATTTAGCTCTTTACAAATTTTATTTCAGATGGTCCATATAAAAATTGCATGTAATGGATCTTAACATTGTTATTATACCCCTATTGTGGAAAAAATTTCAGGCTTAACGAGGTTAAGTTACACCTTCAAAGCTACAAAACTATTCCTTAACAAAGTCAGATTCAAATCAAGACTAACTTTTTTTTTTTTCCAAGACTAAGCAGTCTACTAATATAACTCACAATACTAAATTTTTAAAAAGAAACATATAATTACCTTCATAGTTGCTGAAAAGGTATTTGATAAAGTTCAGCTTATATCACTCACTAAATAAATAAACCTTAACAAAGAAAGACTGTCTAACTTAATGACATATACTCATTTTTTAAATCAACTTTGTGAAGATATAATTAAAATGTCATACATTTTACCTATTTAAAGTGTAAAATTTAATGATTTTTAATATACTCACAGTGTGCAATTCATCATCACTATCAAATTTACAGTAGCTCACGCTCTAAAAGAAACCATAAATGCCTACTGACTTGCATTTCTCCATTGTTTAAAGATCCTTTTAATTTAATTTTTTAAATTTTAAACATTTTTTCAGTGAATAATGTATGTTTATTTATGAGGTATATGGGATACTTTGATACAGGCATACAATGTGTAATAATTGTATCAGGGTGATTGATGTATCCATTACCTCAAGCATTTATCCCTTGTGTTATAAACAATCCAATTATACCTTTTTAGTTATTTTTAAGTGCAATTTAAGTCAATCAAATTATTATTGACTGTAGTCATTTTGTTGTGCTATCAAATACTGGATCTTCTTCCTATTTTTTGTACCCATTAAACACTTCTCCTTCCCTGCCCTGTCCCCTCCACTACCCTTCACAGACTCTGATGACCATTGTTCTACTCTCTGTCTCAATGGCTTCAATTGTATTAAGTTTTAGCTCCCACAAATAAGTGAGAACATACAAAGTTTATCTTTTTGTACCTGGCTTATTTCATTTAACATGATGATACCTGGTTCAACACATGTTTCTACAAATGACAGGATCTCATTGCTTATGGCTGAATAGTACTCTAATGTGTCTATATACCACATTTCATTGATTCATTTGTCGATGAATACTTAGGTTGCTTCCAAATCTTGACTATTGTGAAAAGTGCTGCAATATACATGGGATTGCGGGTATCTCTCCAATATACTAATTTTCTTTTTTTTTTTTGAAGTTTTGAGCAGATTGCCTTACTGATAATTTTTTTTTAAATTTCAGCTTCTGGATTTTACTTTCTTTTTTAATTGAATAATTAATTTAATTTTTAACATATAGTTTCAGGGTAATTTGGAGTTTTTCTATGTAGATTAACTGCATGTCACAGGTGTCTGATGTACAGATTATTTTGTCACCCAGGTAATAAGCATACCACCCCACAGGTACTTTTTCAATCCTCACCTTCCTCCCACCCTCCACCCTCAAGTAGGCTCTGGTGTCTATTTTTCCCTTCTTTGTGTCCACGTGTACTCGATATTAAGCTCCCACTTGTAAGTGAGAACATGTAGCATTTTGTTTTCTACTCCTGTTTAGTTTGCTTAGATAATGGATTTCAGCTCCATCCATATTGCTGCAAAATACTTGATTTTATTCTTTTTATAGCTGTATAGTATTCCATAGTGTATATGTACCACATTGTTTTAAATCCACTTCTTCACCCTTAATGGGCATTTAGGTTGATTTCAGTCTTTGCATTGTGAATAGTGATGCAATGAACCTACAGGTGCATGTGTCTTTATGGTAGAAAGAGTTATATTTTCCTGGGAAACATTTATGTTGATGGGATTGCTATGTCAAATGATAGTTCCATTTTTAGTTCTTTGAGAAACCTCCAAACCACTTTCTACAATGGGTGAACTAATTTATAGTCCCACAAGCAATGTATAAGCATTCCCTTTTCTCCACAACCTCACTAGCATCTGTTATTTTTTGACTTTTTAGTAATAGCCATTCTAACATGTGTGAGATTGTATCTCATTGTGGTTTTGACTTGCATTTCTCTAATAATTAGTGATGTTGAGCATTTCTTCATATGCTTCTTGGCCACATTTATGTCTTGTTTTGAGAAGTATCTGCTCACGGACAAAAAAACATTTCATGCTCATTGATATGAAGAATGTATATCATGAAAATGGCCATACTGCTCAAGCAATTTATAAATTCAATGCTATTTCCATTAAGCTACCATTGACATTTTTCAGAGAATTAGGTGAAAAAAAAAAAAACTATTACAAAATACATACGGAACCAAAAAGAACCTGAAAAACTAAGACAATTCCAAGTGGAAAGAACAAAGTTGGAGGCATCAAGCTACCCAAATTTAAACAATACTACAAGGCTACAGTAACCAAAACAGCATGCACTAGTACAAGAACAAACACAAAGACAATTAGAACAGAAAAGAGAACCCAGATATAAGACCACATACCTACAACCATTTGATCTTTGACAAACCTGACAAAAACAATAGGAAAAAGATTCCCTATTTAATAAATAATGCTGGGAGAACTGGATAGCCATATGCAGAAAATTGAAACTGGATTCCTTCATTATACCATATACCGAAATCAACTCAAGATGGATTAGAATGAAATTTAAAGCCCAAGACTATAAAAATTATAAAAGAAAATCTAGACAATATTGTTCACAACATAGGCACAGGCAAAGATTTCATGACAAGGATACCAAAAGAAGTTGCCACAAAAGCAAAAATTGAGAATTTGTATCTAGTTAAACAAAAGAGCTTCTGCACAACAAAAGAAAGTATCATCAGAGTGAACAGACAACCTATAGAATGGGAGAACATTTTTGCAATCTATTTATCTGACATAGTTCTAATATCCATCATCTACAAGGAACTTAAACTTAAAAGAAAAAAAAAGTGGGCAAAGGACATGAATAGACACTCTCCAAAGAAGACATACATGCACCCAGCAAATCCATATATATAAATTTCAATATCATTGATTATTAGAGAAATGCAAATCAAAACCAAAGTGAGATACTACTTCACACTAGTCATAATGGCTATTACTAAAAAGTCAAAAAACAACAGATGCTGGTGAGGTTGCAGAGAAAAAAGGAATGCTTGTGATACTGTTGGTGGGAGTGTAGATTAGTTCAACCATTATGGACAACAGTGTGGCTATTCCTCAAAGACGTAGGGGCAGAAATGCCATTTCACCTGGCAATCTCATTACTGGGCATATACCCCCCAAGATATAAATTATTCTGTTAAAAAGATACATGAATGTGTATGTTCAATGCAGCACTATTCACAATAGCAAAGACACAGAATCATCCCAAATGCCCATCAATGATAGACTGAATAAATAAAATGTGTCAAATATACACCATAGAATGCTATGCAGCCAGAAAAAGAAACACTATCATGTCCTTTGTAGGGATGTGGATGGAGCTAGAAGCCATTATCCTTAGCAAACTAATGCAGAAACAGAAAACCAAATACCATAGCTTATCACTTGTAAGTGGGAGCTAAGTGATGAGAACATATGGACACATCATGGGGTCACAACAGACATGGGGGCCTGCTGGAGGCTGGGGATTGGGAGAAAGGAGCATCAGAAAGAATAGTTAACGGATACTGAGCTTAATACCTAGGTGATGGGATAATCTGTGCAGCAAACCTCCATGGCACATATTTACCTATCTAACAAACATGCAAAAGTACCCTTGAACTTAAAAGTAAAAGTTGGAAATAAAAAAAATCATGTTTTGTACTGTAAATATATACAATTTTATTTGTATATTTGTATAATTTAATTATACCTCAATAAATCTGAAAAAAATGATAATAAAAAATGAAGTTGCTTTTCATGTCCTTTCCCTGGTATTTCATGAGGATGTTTGTTTCTTACTTGTTAATTTGTTTAAATTCCTTGTCAATTCTGGACAATGAACCTCTGACAGATGCTTGGTTTACAAATATTTTGTCCAATTCTCTAAGCTGTTTGTTTGTTGACAATTATTTTGCTGTGCAGAAACTCTTTTATTTCATTAGATCTCATTTGTCAATTATTATTTCTGTTGCATTTGCTTTTGGAGTCTTCATCATGGAATCTTTGCCAGGGCCCATGCATAAAATGGTATTTTTAAAATTATCTTTTATGGTTTTTATGGTTTTAGGTGTTTCATTTAAGTATTCCACCTTGAGTTGATTTGCTATATGGTGTTAGGAAGGGGTCCAATTTCAATCATCTGCATATGGCTAGCCTGTTATCTCAGTAGCACTTACTGACTAGTGAGTCCTTTTTCCCGTTGCTTATTTTTGTTGGCTTTGTTGAATATCAGATAGTTGTAGGTGTAAGGCTTTATTTCTAGGCTTTGTATTCTGTTCCACTGGTATAGTTTGAAGTTGGATAATATAATGCCTCTAGCTTTGTTCTTTTTGCATAGGATTGCCTTGGCTATTCAGGCTCTTTTTTGGTTCTATATAAATTTTAAAAGAGTTTTTTTTCTTTTTTTTTTTTTCTGATTCTTTAAAGTTTGTAATTGGTAGTTTGAGGAATAGCATTGAATTTGTAAATTGCTTTGGGGAATATGACCATTCTAACAATGGTAATTCTTTCTATCCATGAACATGGGATATTTTTCCATTTGTTTGTGCCCTATCTGATTTATTTATGCAGTGTTTCATAATTCTCATTATAGTGATCTTTTACTTTCCTGGTTTGCTATATTGGTTGGTATTGTATTCTTTTTGTGTCTATTGTGAATGGGACTGTGTTCTTGATTTGGCTCTCAGCCTAGATATTGCTGTTGTACAGCCATGGTACTGATTATCGTAAATTGATTTTGTATCCCAAAACTTTTCTGAAGTTGTTTATCAGATCAAAGCACTTTTGCACAGAAATCATGAGGTTTCTAAGTACACAAGAATATTGTCTGTCAACAAGGTTTGTTTGGCTTCCTGTCCTCATATTTAAATATGTTTTGCTTCTTTTTGTTGCCTAATTGCTGTGACTAAAACCTCCAGTACTATGTTGAACAGCAAGGGTAAGAGATGGCATCCTTGTCTTGTTCTAGTTTTCAAGGGTAATGCTTCCAGCATGTGCTCATTCAGTGTAATGTTGGCTCTAGGTTTTTTTAATAGATGACTCTTCTTATTTTTAAGTATATTTATTTAATATCTAGTTTGTTGAGGGTTTTTAATATGACGGAATGCTGAGTTTTATCAAAAGCATTTTCAACATATATTGATATGGTTATGTGGTTTTGTTCTTAGCTCTGTTAATGTGATGATCACATTTATTTATTTGAATATGTTGAAACAATCTTGCATCTTTGGGATAAAGCCTACTTGACTCAAATGGAACAAAGCTCTTTTGCATAGAGCACTTTCTTAACTTTTTGATGTCCTGCTGGATTAGGTTTGCTACTATTTTGTAGAAGATATTTGCATACATATTTATCAAGAATATTGATCTAAAGTTTTTTTTTCTTTTAACTGTGTGTCTACTAGGTTTTGGTATCAGGATGATCCTGGCCTCATAGAATGAGTTAGGGAGGAGTTCCTCCTTCTCAATTTTTTGGAATAGCTTTAGCAGAAATATTACCCACTCTTCTTTGTACATCTGATAGAATTCAGCTGTGAACCCATCTTGTCCTGGGCTGTTTCTGGATATTCTGCTTTTTATTACTGAATAAGTTTTGGAACTCATTATTGACCTGTTCAAGAATTGAATATCTTCCTGGTTCTATCTTGGGAGTTGTACATTTCTAGGAATTTATCCATTTTTTTCTAGCTTTTCTAGTTTGCTTGCATAGAGATATTCATAGTCCTCTCTGATTTTTTTTTTTTTTTTGCATTTCTGTGGGGTCAGTGGTAATGTCCCCTTTGTCATTTCTGAATTTGTTTATTTAGATCTTCTTTTTGTCCTTATTAGTCTAGATAGCAGTCTATTTTACTTATTATTTTAAAAAAACATCTTTTGCATTTATTTATGTTTTGTGTGGTTTCACCTCTTAATTTCTTTCAGTTCAGCTCTGATTATAGTCATTTATTTTATTCTGCTAGCTTTGAGTTTGGTTTGCTGTTGTTTCTGTGGTTCCTTTAGGTGTAATGTGAGGTTGTTAATTTGGTATATTTTTAACATTTATATGTGAACATTTGGTGGTATAAACTTCCCTCTTAATACTGCGTTAACTGTGTCTCAGAGATTCTGTTATGCTATATCTTTGCTCTTACACTTTTAAAATAATTACTTCATTTCTGCCTTAATTATATTGTGTAGCCAAAAGTCATTCAGGAGCAGGTTGTTTAATTGCCAGAAAATTGTGCTGTTTTGAGTAGTTTCCTTAGCATTGTTTTCTAGTTTTATTGTGCTATGGTCTAAGGGTGTGGTTGGTATGTCTTCAGTTATTATGAATTTGTGGTAACAAAATCCCTTAGCATTTGCTTGTCTGAAAAGGATCTTATTGCTCCTTTGGTTATGAAGCTTAGTTTAGCTGGATATAAAATTGTTTGTAGAAATTTTATTTTTACAAATGTCAAACATAAGTCCCCAAGCTCTTCTGGCCTCTAGAGTTTCTGCAGAAAGTCCTGATGTTAGCATAATGAAGTTCCTTTTGTGGATGACTTTCCCCTTCTCGCTAGCTGACTTGAACATTTTTTCTTTCATTTTAACTTGGAAAAATCTAATGATTGTGTGTACTATGTACAATCTTTTTGAGTAATATCTTACAGGGATTTCCTGCTTTTCCCGTTGTTGAATGTTGGGATCTCTAGTGAGGTTGGAGAAAATATGAAGTACAATATCCTCAAATATGTTTTCTACTTTGCTTGTTTCCTATCCTCCTTCAGGGACACTTATGAATTTGGAGATTTGGTCCCCTTTCATAATTCCATGTTTCTGGAAGGCTTTGTTCATAGTCTTTATTGTGTTTATTTTTGTCTGAGGGAGATATTTTGGAGATCTAGCCTTTGAGAACTGAGATTTTTCCTCAGCTTCATCAATTCTTCTGTTAGTATTTGAGATTTTATTTCGAAACTCTTTGAGTTTTCCAGCTGTGTCATATCGGTTTGGTTCTTTCTTAAAATGACCATTTCCTTTTTATTCTCTGTTATTATTTAATTATATTGCTTAGAATCCTTGGATTGGGTTTAAACTTTCTCCTGATTCTCAATGATCTTTATTCCCATCCATTTTCTGAATTCTGTTTCTTTCACTTCAGTCGTTTTAGCCTGGTTAAGAACCATTGCTGGAAAACTAGTGTAATCATCTGGAGGTAAGAAGACTCTGGCTTTTTGAGTTTCCAGAGTTCTTGCACTGGTTCTTTCTCATCTGTGTGGGTGATGGTCCTTCAATCTTTGAATATACTGTCCTTTCAATTCGTTTCTTTGCTTTATCTTCTTTGTTGTCCTAAGGGGTTTGGTTGCAGTATAACATGAATTTAGTTGAATAGCTTTGTTTCTGGAATATTTTAGTGGGCCAAAGCTCAGCCCAGTACTCCTGGGCTACCACTGGGGGACTTGTATGGGGCCAGTCACTGGCTTGTTCTCCGGACCTTCAAGATAAGGAACCTACTGTACTGGAAGTGCAAAGGAGTTCCTTGATGTCTGGCTAAAATACTCCAATAGGTGGTACCAGACAAAGTGCTTCACTGGGGAAGTGGCAATGGAATCCATGCTCATTTGCTCATGACAGCAGCAGTGGCAGTGCAGTGGCATGCATGCTTGTTGGAGGGAGCAGGGCTCTGGCATGCACGGGGCTTCCATCCTCCATGCCTGTGTTCATAGCAGTGGCAGTTTTGGACCAGAGCGAAGGGGATGGGGCAACTGGTGTCCATGTGCACGTTCACACTGGCAGCCATGTTGGTGCAGATGAAGGACACTGGCAGGGCTCAAGGCTGCCAGCCTCCACGCACATGCTCACACCAGCAGCAGCAGCGGCAGCATGGGGTGGTGATGGGGGATGAGGCCCTTTGCCTCTGGGCCTGAGTTTGCTCCTCCAATAACGGAAGAGGTGTCAGGGGGTTGTGCTCATTCTGACAGCAGTGGCATGATGGGGTGCATGCACACATGCACACTAATGGGGAAAGGAGGTAAGGTCCTCCCATGAGTGCACTGGCAATAACAAAGTGGTTGGGCAGTAGCTATTGGCAAACACATGCCCACAGAGTTGTTTGGGGGAGGATCTCATGGGAGAGGGTGCAGGTGCGATGGTGTATGTTGGTTGAGGCTGCTTTGCTGGAGCTCCGCAACAGTCAGGAGGAGTTTGCCAGTGAAAGAGCTATAATACAGACTCCTGGTAGGCACCCTGGTTGGGTATCCAAGGCTGCACTGCAAGAAGGTGCAGCCCAGCTGGGGCACTGGGAGAAGCCAGAAAACAGGGGATTGATTAGATCTGACTGGGCCCATTTCACAGGTGGGACTGCCCTGCTCTGTTCAGATCCAATACTTCCCCTATGGCTAAAGTCTCCTAGGAAAGCTTATTGAGCATTGAGGGATGGGCATCCCTGGCCCTGGTTCACTGCAGACATTCCTGTACCAAACAGTTTGGGCTCTAAATAGCCTGGAATCTTGCCCCTACCATCTTTCTAAAAAGCTCTCCCTGGCATCTCAACTGTCCGTGGGGGTTGTGGGTCTCCTGCTGACAGGATTCCAGAGGTCTCTGGTGAGAGGGGGTCACTTCCCACCTACTGAACTCATTCCTTCCCCAGGATTTGTTGGGAGCCAGTAATGAGTCTCAGTGTAGCAGCCTCCTTTAGGGGTCCCAGCTTCCTCCCTTTTCAGCCCAGCAAGTGGGTCTTCTTTCCATCCACTCTCAGTGCATTCTCTCTGAAGATCTGCTCAGAGTGTGGCAGTCTTTCGGATGTCCCAGTCCCTCAGTGACAGATTTTCTTCCTGGCTGTGTCTAGTTTGCCATCTTGCCCCACAAAAACCCTGAACTTTACTTTCCTATTTTATATGTGTATCACAGTCTTGACTTTTATTCATTCTCAATGATAAATATAATTAAAATAAAATTTTATACTATTGAAAATTTGTCCAATTTGAATACATTTCATCAAAAATGTAAACATAGAGCAAGTAGATATTTTAATAACTTTTAATATTAAAAATTATCTTTTAAAGTTGAAAAGAAGATACAAAGTATACTCATTAGCAATTACTCCCAAATGCCTGGATGCCACCCTTTGCCCTAGGCAACCACTAATCTACCTTCTGTCTCTAAATACTTACCTATTCTAGATATTTCATATAATTGGAAAAAGTGGCCCTTTATGATTGATTTCTTTCACTTGGTATAGTGATTTCAAGGTTCACCCACATTGCAGCATATAGCAATATTTCATTTCCTTTTATTGACATATATAATATCTGTGGAATAGATAGTATTCCATATATAGTCTATCATTGCTATTATATGGATATATCACATTTTATTTCTCTATTCACCAGTTAATTGACATTTCCTTATTTTCGGCTTTTGGCTATTATGAATCATTCAGCTAAAATTTTGATATACGAATTTTTGTGTGGATATGTTTTAAATTCTCTAGATGTGGAATTTCTAAGGATATATATATATATATATACACACACACACACACACATATAGTATTTAAATAGACATTTGCTGCAAAGGAGATATATATATATATTTGCTGCATATGTCTACTTAAATGCTTTACTTTTTATTTTTTTTAATTTTAAATTCTTATGGATACATACTAGGTACATATATTTATGGGACATCTTTGCATTTTAAAAGTTGTGTATATATTTTTGTAATTAGATTGTAAGATTCATTTAGATATTGTAGATGCAACTTCAATGTCAGCTACGTGGTTTCCAAACACTTTTTGCTCTTTCTATTGGTTGTCTTTTCACTTTTTGTGCTTTTGGTGTGCTTAAGAAATAGGCTCCTAATCCAAGGTTATAAAGATTTACAACTATAAGGTTTTTTCTAAGCATTTTATAGGTATAATCTTTGCATTTATGTATTTGACCTAATTCATTTTCAGTTAATTTTTGTATATACTGTGAGGTAGGGATCTAAATTTATTCTTTTGCATATGTATATTCACTTGATTCAGAATCATTCGTTGAAAAGATTATTTTGCCTCACTTAATTGTCTTAGCACCCTGGCATACATTCATAAATTCTACACCACCCTCTCCCAACCACAGTTATTTTAATAGCAGTCTTGAGACTATAAAGTGATTGTGTATACTTGAAGAAATATATTAGACAAAATTCAAGCAAGTAATTATTAGTTGTTTTAATAAGCCCTTATTTTTATACAGCACATTTACAATTATTTTATTTGATCTTCATAGCTGCTTAAAGAGTTTTATTAAGGCCTCAACTCTTAGAACAAAGGAAACTGAAACTTAGTAAGTGTAAGTAACTTTCCCAAGGATATAGACTTAATTATACCATGGTTAATTCCTTCTGCTCTACAATGAATCAATCTTAAAGCACAGTAAGGATAACCAGAGCCTCACGGCTATGAATAAAATGTGATAAGAAATAAAATTTCAGTAGAATTACCATTGTCAAATTTCTTACATTAATCTTTACCAAAATAATCAATATCCTGTATAATGTGATTTTGTCACAAGAAAATATCTCTTATTGATTTATATATTATAATCTTTTAATGATATTGTCATTTTAAATGTATTTGAAGAATTTTATGAGCTGCATCTTAATTAAAAAGTTTACATCAACCTGAATAAAGAATAGTAATAGTTAATAATTAATGAACTCTTACTCTGTGCTGGACACTTGTCTTAGCCTTTTACATTGACTATCTTATTTGATATTTATAAAGAATATTTGTGGTATTATCAATATTTAGATTTTATAGAAGAAAACATATATAACTTCTAGGCTAGTATTTATAAAGGAAATATATTACTAATAGAAATTCTTTTTTTTATTTTTATTTTATTTTATTTTATTTACTTTTTTTATTGCATTTTAGGTTTTGGGGTACATGTGAAGAACATGCAAGATTGTTGCATAGGTACACACATGGCAGTGTGATTTGCTGCCTTCCTCCCCTTCACCTATATCTGGCATTTCTCCCCATTCTCTCTCTCCCCAAATCCCTACCCCCTGCTGTCCCTCCCCTATTTCCCCCCAACGGACCCCAGTGTGTGATGCTCCCCTCCCTGTGTCCATGTGTTCTCATTGTTCAACACCCGCCTATGAGTGAGAACATGCGGTGTTTGATTTTCTGTTCTTGTGTCTGTTTGCTGAGAATGATGGTTTCCAGGTTCATCCATGTCCCTACAAAGGACACGAACTCATTGTTTTTGATGGCTGCAAAATATTCTATGGTGTATATGTGCCACATTTTTCCTGTCCAGTCTATCATCGATGGGCATTTGGGCTGGTTCCAGGTCTTTGCTATTGTAAACTGTGCTGCAATGAACATTCATGTGCATGTGTCCTTGTAGTAGAACGATTTATAATCCTTTGGATATATACCCAGTAATAGGATTGCTGGGTCAAATGGAATTCCTATTTCTAGGTCCCTGAGGAATCGCCACACTGTCTTCCACAACGGTTGAACTAATTTACACTCCCACCAACAGTGTAAAAGTGTTCCTATTTCTCCACATCCTCTCCAGCATCTGTTTTTTCCAGATTTTTTAATGATCGCCATTCTAACTGGCGTGAGATGGTATCTCAGTGTGGTTTTGATTTGCATTTCTCTAATGACCAGTGATGATGAGCACTTTTTCATATGTTTGTTGGCCTCATGTATGTCTTCTTTTGTAAAGTGTCTGTTCATATCCTTTGCCCACTTTTGAATGGGCTTATTTGTATTTTTCTTGTAAATCTGTTTTAGTTCTTTGTAAAGTCTGAATATCAGCCCTTTGTCAGATGGGTAGATTGCAAAACTTTTTCCCCATTCTGTTGGTTGCCGATTCACTCTAATGACTGTTTCTTTTGCCGTGCAGAAGCTCTTCTCCCATTCTGTAGGTTGCCTGTTCACTATGATGATAGTTTCTTTTGCTGTGCAGAAGCTCTTTAGTTTAATTAGATCTTATTCATCAATTTTGGCTTTTGTTGAAATGCTTTTGGTGTTTTAGTAATCAAGTCTTTGCCCATGTTTATGTCCTGAATGATATTACCTAGGTTTTCTTTTAGGGTTTTTATGGTTATAGGCCTTACATTTAAGTCTTTAATCCACCTTGAGTTAATTTTTGTGTAAGGTGTAAGGAAGGGGTCCAGTTTCAGTTTTCTGCATATAACTAGACAGTTTTCCTAACACCATTTATTAAATAGGAGATATTTTTCCCATTGCTTTTTTTTTATGTCAGGTTTGTCAAAGATAAGATGGTTGCAGATGTGTGGCATCATTTCTGAGGTCTCTGTTCCAAAGTTTTATCTTCTTTTAAAATATATCTTCGTGTTCCATTTTATTAGTCTATTGTTTCTCTTCTATTCTTGTGATATTCACAGCCATTCAGTTATAATTTAATTTTTCCCATTAATTTAAGCCTTTAAACTAGATAATGAATCATTGCACTTCTTAATCAAAGTTCAACAGAATGTATCACCCCAACACTTTTTATAGTATTATTTCTAATCTCATACTTGGTTCAGAGAACATATTACTAATTGTTTTGTGCTTCACCTAGTAAGAAATATAGGTCAGAGCCCATAGGTTAGATATGCTGCTATAAATTTTATTTATTATTCAATTGGGAGAAAAGCAGCTAAATTTTATATACAGTTCAATGATCTTCAAACACATTCTGAGAGCTAAAATGTAAAAGGACAAATATTAAACTCCTGATAACTGTAGAAAATCAGCATAATACATATAGGCCTTTGGGGGATGAAATAAAGGAATCTGTTTAAAATGGGGGGAAATGAGTTGTATCATACACATAATAATGATAGAGGTTTTTCCCATTATATTTGAATATAAAGGTTTGCTTTCTAGTTGTTTTAAAGGTTTTCAGTAGCTGATTTAACTTTCCTTGAGAGACAAACTAATGTTCTAATTCTATCAGACTTCTTTTTTAGCCTCATACTGACTCCGCTTCTTAATGTTTGTTCTTAATTTGCTAAATCTATTGATTAAGCTTAAAGAAAATTTAATTTAAAACCAGGGAGAACAAAATTAGTATTGGTGAAGATCTGCTAACTTACTGGTCCAGCATATTTAAGTTACACTGACTTATACATTTAGTGTTTAATATTGGCCAAATGAAATTTTATGAACTCTAGAAAATGACAGCCACTAACTCTAAGGGTATTATATTCACTAAATGTATTCTTTAGATCAATGACACCCTTGTGTCTACTAAATGGACCAGACTATTTAAATATTGGTTCATATTCTTTGTCATGTATGACTGGATTATAAAACTAGTTTCCTCAGTAAAGACTTCTCAATATAAATTTAACTAATTTTTGACTAGGTTTAATATCATCAATTTTTTTTTAATTCTTGAGTGTATATACTACCATTGAAATAAAAAGTTTTCAGTACTTCTCAGGCATTCTTTCATTTAATTTCACAGTTTCCTGCTGGACAATGTAATTTGCACTGAATTAGGGATGGGGCACAGATATTTGGTGTTTCTGCTCCTGCTTCTCTACATCTAAGTCTATTAAATAGTAAGATCATATGAAATTAGGAAGTAAGATTGTTTTGTTAATTAATTTCTGCTTGCATTGCATGAATTCATATTTTAAAAAATATGTATGAGTCAGGATGCTTTGTATTATGGTAGATATCAAAGTTAGACAAAAATAAGAATATAAAAAAATGCATGCAGATAATATGTTACAGAATATGCTATTGCCAAATTCACAAGCTAACTCAGGTAGGGAGTCAGCAAGTTCTGACAGAAAACATTGGTTTGAACCAGGAATATGTCAATTAGTAACTTTGTGAACTTGTGTGAATTTTTAAGGATTTGCTTCCTTGGTTCTTAAATTAAAGTTATGTAAAATAGTAAAAACAATGCCCCACTAAGTGACTTGCATGAATTTTGAAATATATAGTAAGTGAAAATATTTAACAGTGCCTGGCACAGACAAGGGATCCAATATATGTAGATGAATGTGAAGGTTTCTAGTAGATGCAATCAGCATATAAATAGATATGAAATAAAGGAATCTATTGCTTCAAGGATAAGTAAAATTTCACCAGAGGGAGTTGAGAGAATATTATTTTAGGGAGAAAGAAAAGCATGTGGAGTAGTGGAGAAGTATAGAAACACAGAGCACTTGTAAGATTTTTTTTTTCAGTAGAGGCCAGAGAGAGATAAGTTGGATAGTTAGGCTGAGGTTACATCATGGGATTTGGACCTTCCATATTACTTAGAGGAAAGTTACTGAACTTTTCTGAACATGGAAGAACAATAATGCAAGTGGGATTTGTTGGTAAGAAGGGTTGAACAAAGCAAGACTGATTATTAGGCTAGTATAATAAGTAGTTCAACTATGAATGCTTAATCACTGAAAGAGGAAGTTGAAAATGTAAAAATAAATAGTGATCAAAATTAAAATCAACAATTATTGGTAATTTTTACACACATTTAAGGCCTGGTTCCTTACTTTAAAAAAGTCACTTGAAAAGATCAACAAAATCAACAGACTGCTAGCCAGACTAATAAAAAAGAAAAGAGAGAAGAATCAAATAGATGCAATAAAAAATGATAAAGAGGATATCACCACCAACTTTACAGAAATACAAACTACCATCAGAGATTACTACAAACAACTCTAAACATGCAAACCAGTAAATCTGGAAGAAATGGATAAATTCCTGGACACTTACACTCTCCCAAGACTAAACGAGGAGAAGATGAAACCCTGAATAGACCAATAACAAGGGCTGAAGTTGAGGCAGCAATTAATAGCCTACCAACCTGGGTAGAGATAGCATGGGGAGAAATGCCAGATATAGGTGATGGGGAGGAAGGCAGCAACTCACACTGCCATGTGTGTACCTATGCAACAATCTTGCATGTTCTTCACATGTACCCCAAAACCTAAAATGCAATATAAAAAAACTATGAAAAGAAAATAAAAATAGACTACCAACTAAAAAAAGTCCAGGTCCAGACAGGTTTACAGCCGAATTCTACCAGAGGTACAAAGAGGAGCTGGTACCATTCCTTCTGATACTATTCCAAACACTACAAAAAGAGGGAATTCTCCCTAACTGATTTAATGAGACCAGTATCATCCTGATACCAAAGCCTGGCAGAGACTCGACCAAAAAGAAAACTTCAGGCCAATATACATGGTGAACTCCAATGCAAAAATCTTCAATAAAATATTGGCAAACAGAATGCAATAGCACATCAAAAAGCTTATTCATCATGATCAAATAGGCTTCATCCCAGGGATGCAAGGCTGGTTCAACATACGCAAGTCTATAAATGCAATCCAGCACATAAGCAGAACCAAAGACAAAAACCACATGATTATCTCAATAGATGCAGAGAAGGCCTTCAACAGAACTCAACAGCCCTTTATGCTAAAAACCCTCAAGAAATAGGTATTGATGAAATGTATCTCAAAATAATAAAAGCTATTCACGAGAAACCCACAGCCAATATCATACTGAACAGGCAAAAACTGGAGCATTCCCTTTGAAATCTGGCACTAGACAAGGATGCGCTCTCTCACCACTCCTATTCAACATAGTATTGGAAGTCCTAGCTAGAGCAATCAGGCAAGAAGAGGAAATAAAGCACATTCATTTAGGAAAGGAGGAAGTCAAATTGTCTGTATTTGCAGATGACATGATTGTATATTTAAAAGATCCTGCCATCTCAGTCCAAAATCTCCTAAAACTGATAAGCAACTTCAGCAAAGTCTCAGGATACAAAATCAATGTGCAGAAATAACAAGCATTTCTATACATAACTAACAGATAAACCAAGAGCCAAATCAAGAGCAAGCTCCCATTCACAATTGATACAAAAAGAAAAAAATACCTAGAAATACAACTAACAAAGCACATAATGGACCACTTCAAGGAGAACTACAAACCACTGCTCAAGAAAATAAGAGAGGACACAAACAGATGGAAAAACATTCCATGCTTATGGTTAGAAAGAATCAATATCTTGAAAATGGCCATAATGCCCAAAGTAATTTATAGATTCAATGCTATCCCCATCAAGCTACCAATGACCTTCTTCACAGAACTGGAAAAAAGCACTTTAAACTTCATATGGAACCAAAAGAGAGCCCACATAGCCAAGACAATCCTAAGCAAAAAGAAAGAAGCTGAGGGAATCATGCTACCTGACTTCAAACTATACTACAAGGCTACAGTAATCAAAAACGCATGGTACTGGTACCAAAACGGAAACATAGACCTGTGGAACAGAACAGAGGCCTCAGAAGCAACACCACACATCTCCAACCATCTGATCTTTGGCAAACCTGACAAAAATAAGCAATAGGGAAAGGATTCCTTGTTTGATGAATGGTGTTGGGAAAACTGGCTAGCTATGTACAGAAAGCAGAAACTGGACCCCTTCCTGACATCTTACACTAAAATTAACTACAGATGGATTGAAGATTTAAACATAAGACCTACCACAATAAAAACCCTAGAAGAAAATATAGGCAAAACCATTCAGGACTTAGGCATGGGCATGGACTTCATGACTGTAACACCAAAAGCAATGGCAACAAAAGCCAAAATAGAAAAATGTTATCTAGTTAAACTTCAGAGCTTTTGTACAGCAAAAGAAACCATCATTAGAGTGAGCTGGCAACCACAAGAATGGGAAAAAATTTTTGCAAGCTACCCATCTGACAAAGGGCTAATATCCATAATCTACAAAGAACTAAAACAGATTTACAAGACAAAAACAAAGAAACCCATTCAAAAGTGGGCAAAGTATATAAACAGACACTTTTCAAAAGAAGACATATATGAGGCCAACAAACATATGTAAAAATGTGCATCATCACTGGTCTCTAGAGAAATGCAAATCAAAACCACATTGAGATACCATTTCATGCCAGTTAGAATGGTGATTATTAAAAAATTTGAAGACAACATGCTGGAGAGGATGTGGAGAAATAGGAACATTTTTACACTGTTGGTGGGAGTGTAAATTAGTTCAACCATTGTGGAAGACAGTGTGGAGGTTTCCCCAGGACCCAGAAATAGAAATTCCATTTGACCCAGCAATCCCATTACTGGGTATATACCCAAAGGATTCTAAATCATTCTGTTATAAAAACACTTACAAACGTATGTTCCTTCTGGCACTGTTTATAATAGTAAAGACCTGGAACCAACCCAAATGCCCATCAATGATAGACTGGATAAAGAAAATGCTGCACATATGGAATGCTGCACATCACGGAATACTATTCAGCCATAAAAAAAGATGAGTTCATGTCCTTTGTAGGGACATGGCTGAATCTGTAAAGCATTTCTCAGCAAACTGACACAAGAACAGAAAATCAAATACTGCATGTTCTCAGTCATAGTTGGGTGTTGAACAATGAGAACACATGGACACAGGGAGGGAGCATCACACACTGGGGTCTGTTGGTGAGAGGCTAGGGGAGGTACAGCGGGGAATGGGGAGTTTGGGGAAGGATAGCATGGGAAGAAATGCCAGATATAGGTGTTGGGGGATGGTGGCAGCAAACCACCTTTCCATGTATGTACCTATGCAACAATCCTGCATGATCTACACATGTACCCCAGAACCTAAAGTTACAAAAAAAAAAAAAATTAACCCAGCTATGAAAACAAAGAAAAAAAAGTCACAATTGAAGATTAGCCCTGCCTGTCTTACTAGGCATCTTTATCTCCTGCCCCTCCACTGTCCCTCTGCAGGTTTCAAGTAGAAAAATTTCTTTCCGGCAGCTTAAATACGCTGTGCTCATCCACATGGTCTCCTTTTATTTTGAAATAGTTTTTATCTCCTTACCCAACTGAAAGTTTTTATTCGTTTCTCTAATTTTAAGTCAAGCATTGGATTCTCTTAAGGTCTTTCCTATAATCCCAGAATAGAGTTTGATTTTCCTCTTTACTACTTCTTCCCCTTCTCTATAACTTTTTAATACTTATTATATTGTGTTTGCCATATTCTGTGTGATATTGTCATCGTCACACTCCTTTTTACATTTTTTGGAACTCTTCACTTCAAACAGTTCTCCTCCCTTGACTTTCCAAAGTGCTTGGACTACAGGCGTGAGTCACAGCACCTAACTCTACTTTTTACTTTTTCACTAATGATGACTAATTATTTACTATGTATTGATACATTGCTATAAGCACATTAAATGTATTGGTTCATATAACATTAATCTTAACCCTTTAATGTAATAATTGTTATCTCCATTTAACAGTAGATTAAAAAAAAAATGTCAAGCAGAGAGAGAATCAGTAGCTAGCCCAATATTTTACATATAGAAAATAATGGATCCCAAGTATTCAAGCTCAAATTCTCTGGATCCAGAGCCTGTTCTGTTAAACATAAAATACCGCATCTGTTAGATAAAACTATAAAACATAAAGGATATAAAGCAATTGACCAAAGTCATGCCTTGGTTAATAATTATAGTTAGAAAGCAAAAGAAGTAGGCATCAAATGTGAAACAATTGTGAAGTGGAAGGAGAACATGACTAGTGCAGTGTGGTGAAACCAAAGGAAATTCTCCTAAAAATAATCAGTATTTGAAAAAGTTTAACAGGGCAAGCCAAATAGTTGTTAATTGATAAAGTAGATCCTGAAAGAAGTGAAAACAGAGAGGAACAAGAGAATATAATTAATGTTCACAATGTATAAGTCCAATTATTCCTCAAGAACAGAAAAGAGCATACTAGGGGTAAATGGATGGAGATGTTGAAATGCAGGTGTGCCGAAAACACTGATGCACAAATACTTTGTCTCAGAAAAGTCATAGGAGGATTATCTGTTACAAGTGATGAAGACAGGTCAGATTGGGAATTTAAGATTTAAAAAAAAATGGCTTGGGAAAACCTCCCTGAGGAATAAAAACAAAGGCTGTAAGGCTGATAATGTGATGTAGGAATCATGAAAAATTGATTGAAAACCTTAGGAGATTGTGAATAGCATGAAAATACAATTTCTATCTGTGTAGTGTCAGAAGTAAAAGATAAAGCAATAGGTAATAATATTTTAAAAATTAACTAAGTGGTATAAATGTTATAGGGTTTATGAGCATGACCTGTTTTAGTTCCCAGGGATAATAACATAGAAAGAAGTAAAAAGAAGATTCTGAAGAATTCTTGAGTCATTGAAAAAAATGAAAGGCCACACAGGAGATTGTTGAGTTATGGTAGCAAAATAAAGAGAAGATAGCATAGATGTATTGTGTAGACTCTAAACTACTTAGGCTCTGGGCACAGAGTGTGTAAGTTGGACCTGAAATACCTTGTCATTCCAGAAATCACAGAAACCATCAAAAACTACTAGAGTTATATTTTAAAAAGGCCTTAAGAGCCAACCTGAATACATTCCCACTGGACAGACATTAAAAGTTCTCTTAACTATCAAAAAGAGTAATAATTGAAAGATATTTAAGTATGTCAAATATTGTCCAATCTATTGGTTCATAATTTTTTTTTTTAAGAAAAGACAAATGCCTCATTGTTCACTTGTGGAGGGTGTTAGGCACTACCTCATTATTTTGAAATTGTGGAATTTAATTAAGACAGGGAATCAAGCAATGTCTCTGCCTTTTCTATGCACTCAGTTCCTCAGTGTTGCCAAGTACTAGTTGAGAAAAAGTCAGTGTTTTGTTCACATAATGCCCCTGTTGTATAGCTGTGCTTGCCCTATAAATATAGCTAAATATAACTTCTGTGTGTGTGATAAATGACAAGAAATAGAAGGCAGGCTAACTTTAGACATTGGAAAACTCAACAAAAACAACTGGGTTACTTCAGTAAAACAAGAGAAAAAGAGAAGGATAGAGGGAGGAGGGAGTGAGAAAAGAGAGATGGAGAGAGAAGGTAAATATTTGAAGACTTGGAATATACATCTACAATCAAATGGGTTGATATTATTTGGCTATGAGCTAAAAATTTATTTAAAAAGTAACAAAATAAGATAAATAAAAACCTTTTGAGAAGTGGCTCTGCCCAGTCTCCTTGCAGCAATCTCTCCATGTTTGTCTGGGGGTCCAGGAAGTCAGGTTGGATCTCTTATGCCTAAGATAGCAAAGGTTTGTAGCAGAAGTATGTGTCCCTTAGGCCTCTCACTCACTTACCCTTTCCCCACAATGGGGAGCCTCCCCTTGCTCCATGCCAATCTCAGGTGGGCAGCCTTACTCCCCTCTGTCCTCTGTGGGTCATTATTGCTTCCTTGAGGAATTCCAACGTAGCCTCCTGGACAATCCACTTGAACACTAGAGCTAATGTTTACTCACCACTCTATCTCCTCTCTATGACAGTGGTGCATACTAGCTGCTTGTTGTCAACCATCTTGGCACTTCCTCCTATGTTATTTTATCTGTAATTATTTCTGTATGTATTCCTAAAATACAAGTTTAAAAAAAAACCTAAAATATCCTATTATTATACTTGAAACACTAAGAATAACTTCTTAATATTAACACTCTAGCTGGTAGCATCTCTCCATTTATCAGGAACAGAGTTTTTGGAGGTAACTGACAGGCCTGCCACAATTGTCACTGCCAGGCGGCTCCTGCCCTTACTGCCCTCAGCTTGGGGAACCAGTGAAAAGCCTGAGAACTGCTACAGGCCTCCTTCCCACTGCTGCTGCCATACAGAAAAGTGGGCCGGCTGTTTTCTGCATGGGTCCCTGCTCTTGCTAGTTCTCACTGGGCAGGGCCTTCTGACCTGGGCTTCCAGTGCAGCCACCCACACCCACCTAATCACTTCAGATGGTTGCAGCTCTGTGTTTCTCTGGAGTGGAATTCCCAGAGACAACCAACTGACTTTCTGCCATTGGTGCCACAGAAATACCCACCTTTCCTGTCCCTGGGCTGAGGAGTCAGCAAGGACCTTGATTGAATGCTGAAGTTGCCCTATATGGAAGAGGCCAGGCTCTCTGGTGTTAACACCCGAACCCCAGCTCTTCACCAGGCAGGAATTTTAGCTTGGGCCTGCAGTGCAGCTGCCCCACTTTCAGCTGAACATTCTCATTAGCAATGGCTCTGTTTCTCTCTAGGTCAGAGTTTCCAGAAGCAACTGATAGTCCCTCTGCCACTGCCCCAGCTGCAGTACCTGATCCTGCTGCCACTTCACTGGGGAAGGAAAAAAGGAACCTGAGTGCTTTACTCATACATGTGACATGCCACAGCCACCTTACAGAGTGGAGGCTAGACTATCTCCCTGTGAGCTCCCCATTAACCCTATTTTTCATTAGGGAGAGCCCCCAAGCTTGGGTCTGGAATGCAGTCCCCCCTCCTCATCTGTCATTCTAATTAGAAGCAGCTCTGCATTTCTCTTGTGTGGAGCTCCCAGAAACAAGTGACAAGTCCCTTGACACTGCCAATGCCAAGGTCCTGCCTCTGCTGCCCCCAACCTGTGGAGAAAACAAAACGTCTGAACTCACCTGAGGGCTGCAGTACACAGCCCAAAAATGCCAAACTGAGGTCTGTGGCCAGCCATCCAGTGTGAGAGGATAGCTACAGTCTCTGAGCACAGCTACAAACATGAGGAAATACAGAGAAGCCATATCGCTTAGTAAAAGTCTATCATCAGGCCATTACACTTAAGCACTATCTACTGGGTCACAACCAAACTACAACACCAGAAATACTTTGCTAATATGCCTCTTTGTGAAATCAAAGGGAATAAGGTACAGATAAATACACTGCACAAAGCCATGCTCTCTGAAATTATTTATAAACAAAGTCAACTGACTACTCATATTATGCCACAGTGAGAGGAATATCAGTTCTCCCAGATAGGATGATGTCTCCAGCTTTGTTATTTTTGCTTATGATTGTCTTGGCTATTTAGGCTCTTTGTTGCTTTCATATACATTTAAAAATAGATTTTTTTTTCAGTTCTGTGAAGAATCTCAGTGGTAGTTTAATAGGCATAGCATTAAATCTATAAATTGTTTGGGCAGAATGGCCATTTCAAGGATATTGATTCTTCATTTCAATGAGCATGAAATGTTTTTTCATTTATGTCCTTTCTGATTTCTTGAGAAGTGGTATAGTTCTCTTTGTAGTGATCTTTCACCTCCCTGTTCAGCTGTATTCCTAGGTATTTTAGTTTTTGTGGAAATTGTGAATGGGAGTTGATTTCTGACTTGGTTCTTGGCTTGGCTATTGTTAGTGTATTGAAATGCTAGTGATTTTTGCCCATTAATTGTAGACTGGATATAGAAAATGTGGTACATATACACCATAGAATACTATGTACCCATAAAAAATGACATCATATCCTTTGCATGGACATGGATGGAACTGGAGGCCAGTGTATCTTTAGCAAACACAAGAAAAGAACCAAAAACCAAATTCCACATGTTCTCACTTATATGTGGGAGGTAAATGATAATAAAACATGGACACACAGAGGGGGGCAAACACTGGGGACTTTTGGATGGTGAAGGGTGAGAGAAGGGAGAGGATCAGAAAAAATAACCTATGGTTACTGATACGGTTTAACTGTGACCCCACCCACATCTCATCTCTAACTGTGGCTCCCATAATTCCCATTTGTTGTGGAAGGAGTGCCATGGGATATAATTGAATAGTAGGGACATGTCTTTCCCATGCTGCTCTCTTGATAGTGAATAAGTCTCATGAGATCTGATGGTTTTATAAAAGGGAATTTCCCTGCTCAAGTAATCTTTTCTCTCTTGCCATGTGAGACATGCCTTTTACCTTCTGCAAGGATTCTGAGGCCTCCACAGCCATATGGACCCATAAGTCCATTAAATCTCTCTTTTTTTGTAAATTGCCTGGTCTCAGGTATGTCTTTATCAGCAGCATAAAAATGGACTAATACAGAAAATTGGTGGTACCAATAGTGGAGTGCTGCTGTAAAGATACCAGAAGATGTGGAAGCAAATTTGTAACTGGGTAATAGGCAGATGTTGGAACAGTTTGGAGGGCTCAGAAGACAGGAAAATGTGGGAAAGTTTGGCACTTCCTAGAGATTTATTGGATAGCTTTAACAAAAATGTTCATAATGATATGGACAATAAAATCCAGGTTGAGGTGGTCTCAGATGGAAATGAAGAACTTTCTGGAAACTCGAGAAAAGGTGACTCTTTTATTGTTTTAGCAAAGAGACTGGTGGCACTTTGCCCCTGCTCTAGAGATTTGTGGAACTTGGAAGCTGAGAGGGATAATTTAGGGAATCTGGTGGAAGAAATTTATAGGCAGCAAAGCATCCAAGAGGTGGCTTGAATGGGTGTTAAAGGCATTCAGTTTTATGAGAGAAGCAGAGCATAAAAGCTTGAAAAATGTGCAGCCTGACAATATGATTAAAAAAAATCCAATTTTCTGAAGAGTAATTCAAACCAGCTGCAGAAATTTGCATTCATAACTAAGAGTCTAATGTTAATCACGAAGACAATGGAGAAAACATCTCTAGGACATGTCAGATGTCTTCATTGGAAGCCCCACCCATCACAGGCCTAGAGGCCTAGGAGGAAAAAATGGTTTTGTGGGCCTTGCCTAGGGTCCCCGTATTGTGTGCGGCCTAGGGGCTTGGTGCCCTGTGTCTCAGCTGCTCCAGCTATGGCTAAAAGGGGTCAACATAGAGCTCAGGCTGTGGCTTCAGAGGATGCAAGCCCCAAGTCTTGGCAGCTTCCACATGGTGTTGAGCTTGCAAGTGCACAGAAGTGAAGAATTGGGGTTTGGGAACACCTGCCTAGATTTCAGAGGATGGATGGAAATGTCTGGATGTCTGGGCAGAAGTTTGCTGCAGATGTGGGGTCTTCATGGAGAACCTCCGCTAGGGCAGTGCAGAAGGGAAATGCAGGGTTGGAGTCCCCACACAGAGTCCCCACTGGAACATTGCCTAGTGGAGCTGTAAAAAGAGGCCCACCATCCTCCAGAACCCCTAATGGTAGGTCCACCTGCAACTTACACCATAAACCTGGAAAAGCTGCAGACACTCAATACCAGCCCATGAAAGCAGCTGGGAGGAGACTGTACCCTGCAAAGTCACAGGGACAGAGCTGCCCAAGATCATGGAACCCACCACTTGCATCAGCATGACCCAGATGTGAGACATGGAATCAAAGCAGGTCATTTTGAAACTTTACAATTTGACTGTCCCACTGAATTTTGGACTTGCATGGGGCCTGTAGCTTCTCTGTTTTGGCCAATTTTTCTAATTTGAAACAGGTGTATTTCACCAATGCCTGTACCCCCATTGTATCTAGAAAGTAACTAACTTGCCTTCTATTATACAGGCTTATAGGCAGAAGAGACTTGTCTTATCTTGGATGAAACTTTAGACTGTGGACTTTTTTAAGTTAATGCTAAAATGAGTTAAGTTTTCACGGACTGTTGGGAAAGCTTTATTAGTTTTGAAATCTAAGGACATGAGATTTGGGAGGGTCCAGGGGTGGAATAATATGGTTTGGCTGTGTTCCCACTCAAATCCCATCTTGAATTGTACCTCCAATAATTCTCACATATTGTGGGAAGGACTCAACGGGAGATAATTAAATCACGGGGCAGGTCATTACCATGCTATTCTCGTGATAGGGAATAAGTCTAATAATATCTGATGCTTTTATAAAGGGGATTTTCCCTGCACAAGTTCTCTTTTCTTGTCTGCCACCATGTGAGACATGCCTTTCATCTTTCACCATAACTGTGAGTCCTCTGCCACCAAATGGAACTGTTAGTTTATTAAACCTTTTCTTTTGTAAATTGCCCAGTCTTGCATATGTCTTTACCAGCATGAAAATGCACTCACACAGGTACTACGTTTAATAACTGGGTGATGAAATAATCTGTAAAACAAATCCTCATGATACAAACTTACTTACATAACAAGCCTGCACTTGTACTCCTGAACTAAAATAAAAGTTCAAAATAAAGAAAGAAATAATAGACTCTATGTTAAAAGCTAAAAGGCAAAATAAAGGTCACTGTATACTAATAAAAGGCTGAATTCATCAAGAAGATATAATAGTAGTAAATATAAGTACATGCAAAAATATAGCATCTAAATATATAAAGCAAATTTTTTTTTTACATTAAAATGAGGTTTATTTGTATGTTATGGTTTGGGATATATTTTCACTTCTGTTTCCTGGGTAGTTTGTCATTATCATGAAAAATTTGCAAGATCTGAATTTTTAGTAAATGAAACATTGACCAAGAGCTTCTTGATTGCTACATTCAATAAGAATATGGCCTCTGAAGACATGTTCAGTTCATAAAACACTTATTTAACAACTGGAAATTTAATTCCTATGATGTCTCCTCTCAGGTATCATGATTTGAAGAGCTTCTAATCTTTATTATGCTAACACATGTATACTCTAAAACAAATATTGAATCACAACTATAACGTGTGCCTCAGCAAATACAGGGTATTCCCTCCTCCTCAAAATTTTAACCTACATTTTAATCTAAAATTTATTATTATTATTATTATTATTATTACTGAGTCTGGCAAGTCTATGCAATTATGGCTCACTGTAGCCTTGACTTCCAGGCTGAAGCAATCCTCCCACCTCAACCTCTGGAGTAGCTGGGACCAAAGGCACATACCACCTCATCCAGCTAATTTTTTCTTTTTTATATTTTTTGTAGAGAAGGGGTCTCCCTATATCACACAGACTGATCTCTAACTTGTAGGCTCAAGCGATCTTCCCACTTCAGCCTCCCAAAGTGCTGGGATTATAGACATGAGCCACTGTACTTGGCCTAATCTTATTCTATTACTAAAAAAAAATTTAACAATAGATTTCATTACTGTATAAATAAAGTCTGTGTTATCTCTCTAACACTGTGACTATGACCTAAACATGTATTCTATCAAAGCTTCAAGGTGAATGCATTCACATATTTTTATATTCATCTATAATCTTTTCTTAATGTTTTCCTTTGTATTTATTTATTTCCTAAGAATTAGGTCTTGCAAATTTTTTTTTTTTTAATGTTTAAAGAGATTTATTCTGAGCCAAATACGAGTGACCGTGGCCTGTGACACAGCCCTCAGGAGGTCCTGAGAACATGTCTTCAAGGTGGTCAAGGTGCAACTTGGTTAAAATACATTTTAAGGAGGCATGAGACATCAATCAAATACATTTGAGAAATACGTTGGTTTGGTCCAGAAAGGTGGGACAATTCAAAGCAGGGGGCTTCCAGGCTATAAGTAAATTGAAACATTTTCTGATTTACAATTGGTTGAGTTTGTCTAAAGACCTAGGATTAATAGAAAAGAAACATTTGGGTTAAGATAAAAGATTGTGATTCTTTCAAAGTCTCATGGTGGCTGCTCTTAGAGACAATAGTGACAAATGTTTCCT
Organism: Aotus nancymaae; assembly: GCF_030222135.1. Taxonomy (NCBI): domain Eukaryota; kingdom Metazoa; phylum Chordata; class Mammalia; order Primates; family Aotidae; genus Aotus; species Aotus nancymaae. The sequence goes on along the minus strand of NW_026988415.1, from coordinate 55,036,322 downwards.
ATTCAGACCTTTAAAAGGTGCTAGACTCTCAGTTAATCTCTTCAGGATTGGGATCTGAATAGCAAGATAGACTACAATACAAAAATAGGGGATTTTAATACACCCCTCTCAACAATAGATAGAACAGAGACAAGATCAATAAGAAAATATTGGATTTGAACTACACTTTAGAGCAAATGGACCTAACAAACATATATATAGCACTTCATTCATCAATAGTATAAAGCATCTTTTTTTTTCAAGTGCACACAGAACATTTGCAGGGCAGATTATACAAAAGGCCACAAAGAAATCTTTAAAAATTTAAGAAGGTTGTAATTAAAAAGTATATTTTCTGATCACAATGATTTAAAACTAAAAAAGAATAAAAGGAATTTTAGAAAATTTACAAATATATGAAAATTAAACAACATACATGTAAATAAATAATGGCTCAAAGAAGAAATTAAAAGAAAAGTTTAAAAATATTTTGAGATGAGTGAAAATAAAAATACAACATTCAAAACACATGAAGTGCAGCAAAAAAAGAGTTGTTCCATGAGAGAAGTTTAAAACAATATACATTCACATCAAAAAGAAGAGAGACAGCAAATAAACAACATAGTGTCATTCTGTAAGAAATTAGGAGATGAACAACTAAGCCCAAAGTTGGTAGAAGAAATAAAATAGTAAATATCAGAGCAGTAATAAACAAAAAGGAGACTGTAAAAGCAATAAAAAGATGATTTTATGAAAAGATAAACAAAGTAAACAAACTTAGCTAGACTAGTCAACAATAAAAGAGGAAAGTCTTAAGTAAATGCAATAAAAAATGAAAAAGAAAACATTACAAGTGATGCCACAGAAATACAAAGTATTATGTGACTACTATGAATAACCATACACCAACACATTGGACCTAAAAGAAATGGATAAATTTCTATAAACATACAGTCTACCAAGACTATAGCAACCTCATTGCAAGAAAACAATCTGATTTTTTATGTCTTATGTGCAAAGAATCGAAATTGAATTGGCATTTCACAAAAGAAGAATTGCAAATGGCCAAGAGATATTTGAAAAAATGAAGCATCACTAATCATTATGGAAGTGCAAATAAATGTCACAATGTGTTACCACCTCATATTTGACAGAATGGCTATCATCAAAAAGACAAAAGATAACAAATGATGGCAGTGATGCAAAGAAAAGGAAACTCTTAAAAACTGTTGGTGGGAATGTACATTTGTACACCCATTATGGAAAACAGTATAAACATTCCTCAAAATGTTAAAAATAGAGCTTACATATGATCAGGCAATTCATTTCCTGGATACATATACAAGGAAATAGTAACACTGTCTCAAAGAGATACGTGTTTATCACATCATTATTCACAAGAGTCAAGATGTGGAATTAACCTAATAAACATAACATAATATATATACACGATGGAATATTATTCAGCCTTTTGGAAAAAGAAAATCTTGTCATTTGTGAAAATATGTATGAATCTGTTGAACATTATGTTAAGTGAAATAAGCCAGTCACAGAATGACAAATATCATGTTATCTGACCTATATGTGGAATCTAAAAATATCAAACTCTTAGAAACAGAGAGTAAAATGGTGGTTAGAAGAAGCCATAGGGAGCTTTGAGGACTGGGGAGATGTTTGTCAAAGGACATAAAATTTCAATCAGGAGAAATGAATTTGAGACCTATTATACCTCATGGTAACTATAAGTTAACAACAATATAACATATACTGGGAAATTACATAGAGAGTAGATTTTTGTGTTCTTGCCTCCCCAAAATGATTAATAGATGAAGCATTGCCTCTGCTACCTGGATTTTGCCATTTCACAATGTATACATATATTAAAACATGAGTTTGTATACCATAAATATGTGCAATTTCTATTTTTCAATCAAAAGTAAACAAAAATATCCATTAAGAATGAAGGCAAAATAAAGACTCTTAAATGAAGGAACACTAAGAGAATTTGTTGCCATTAGATCTGTTTAGAAGAAATTCTAGTGAAAGTCCTTTATGTGGAAAAAGAAAAAAAGAGAAACAAAAATTCAGGAATGAAGGAGTATCAACAACATTTGTCAATATAATGTACTATTTTAGATCACTTGAATTTTTTAAAGTATGTTGGACAATTTAAAGTAAAAATTATATGATTTTACTGGTATGATTTTAGCTTTTCCAATGTATGTTGATATGATAAATATGGCAAAAATAATGTAAGGTTGGGAAGGTTAAGGGAACTCTAAGGTGGAAATGCGGAAATGTCCCTATAATTTATTAATGTGGTAAAATATTAATGTTAAATTGATTGTGAAATATTTTAAATACATATTTAAAATATAAAAGATTTAAATATGTATTAGGGTTTTAAAAACATTCATGAAAATACATGTTATAAAAATGTATGCATGGATTTCAAAAGTTTTTGGCACCAAAATAAACTTATACTAACTTGTTGTAATATGGCTGAACAGGATATAGTTTGTGGCAATAAGAAGGATAGGACATCTGTTTGAAAATGATTCCCATCAGAGCAACATGAATTGTGCAAAAGTTGAAACAAAAACAAACATCAAATTTATGGCGAAGTTTGGGTGAAAAAATGGTGACATTAATGCTTTAGAAAAAGTTTATTGGGACAATGTCTTAAAGAAACCAGCAGTTAATGAATGAATAACTCATTTTCAGAAGGGATGAAAAAAGTTGAAGGTGAAACCCTCAGCAGTAGACATCCACATCAATTTCCAAAAAAACAAATTCATCTTGTTCATACCCTATTTGGAGAGGACCCACAATTAACAGGAGCAATAATAGCCCAAATTATGTACATAGCAATTGGTTCAGCTTACATAATTCTGGATGAAAAATTAAAGTTGAGCAAAATTTTCACTTCATGGGTGCCAAAACCATTGCACCCAGGTCAGCTGCAGATAAGAGCAGAGCTTTCAGTGGCAATGTTAAGCAATGGGATCAAGATCCTGAAACATGTATTCAAAGACTTGTAACAGGAAATGATATATGCTTTAACAGTATGATCCTGAAGACAAAGCAGAATCAAAGCAATGGCTATCAAGAGGTGGAAGTGTTCCAGTCGAAGCAGAAGTGAACAGATCAAGAAAAGGTTATGGCAACAGAATTTTAAGATGGTCCAGGCATTTTGCTTGTTGACTTTCTGAGGGTCAAAGATTGATAACATCTGCTTATTTTGAGAGCAATTTGAGAAAGATAGCCAAATGGTTAGGAGAAAACCACCTGGAAAAGCTTCACTAGAGAGTTTTTCTCTATCATAATTCTTATGCTTATTCTTATCAAATAAGAAAACTTTTATGAGTCTTGATTTGGCACCATCTGACTTATTTTTGTTTCCTAATCTTAAAAAACTGTAAAGGGCACATACTTTTCTCAGTTAATAATGTAAAGAATGACTGCATTGACATGGCTAAATTCCCAGGACCTTTAAAGCTGAATGAATTGGCCCATATCATTGTTTACAAAACTTTTTGGTACTTGATGAAGCTTATATTGAGAAATAAAATTTATACTTCATATTTCTATTTTTAAATATCATTTTCCATGACCTTTTAGAAGTCCCCTTTTATGTATTTGTACATGTATAAATAAATATATGTGTATTTGAAGCCTAGAGCAACTGCTAAAGAAAATATGCAAATAAATAGAGTTGAATAGCCAGTATATAAATAATCCAAAGATGGAAGGAAATGAGAAACAGAATATGCAAAGATAAAACAAATGATGAAATTATAGGCCTAAGTACAAACATATAAATAATTACCTAAAATGTAAATGACCTAAGCACATCATTTAAAAGACAAAGATTGTGAGGATTAAAAAACAAAACAAGGGCCGGGCGCGGTGGCTCACGCCTGTAATCCCAGCACTTTGGGAGGCCGAGGCAGGTGGATCACGAGGTCAAGAGATTGAGACCATACTGGTCAACAAGGTGAAACCCTGTCTCTACTAAAAATACAAAAAATTAGCTGGGCACGGTGGTGCGCGCCTGTAATCCCAGCTACTCGGGAGGCTGAGGCAGGAGAATTGCCTGAACCCAGGAGGCGGAGGTTGTGGTGAGCCGAGATCGCGCCATTGCACTCCAGCCTGGGTAACAAGAGCGAAACTCCGTTTCCAAAAAAAAAAAAAAAAAAAAAAGACTAACTATGTGCTCCCTGTAAGAAACCCACATAAAATAAAATTATTAAAATCATGAAAAGTGGTATGTCATGCAAACACTAATTAAAAACAATAACCTTGGTATGTGGGACATTATATAAAAATAAAATTATTTGCTCACCAAGGAGAAACATCAGTCTTAACTATGCTTTCACCTAACAAGACAACATCAGAATCCATGAAGTAAAAACTCAAATAATTAAAAGAAAACTAGACAAATCCACAATTATACTTAGAAATTTTAACAATCGCTTCTTAGTTATGAATAATATCAGCAGATAGAAAATTGGCAAGAGTATAGAATACCTCAACAACACTATCAGTTAACATAACATAACTGATATGTATAGAGCATGCTACTCTACTCAACAAGAACAGAAAATCCTCTATACAAGTGCATATACAAGATATGCAAAGAGTATCATAATCTGAGTCACATAACAAAACGTATAAAATATATTATAATTAAAATCACACATAGTATGTTTCCTTAACACAGTGGAGCTAAATCAGATATCAATTTTAGAAAGTTACTTGGAAAATACTCACATATTTGTAAATTTAGAAAACACAGCACTTCTAAATTAACTAACACATTGATCAAAAAGAAAATATTTTAATGAGCACACGATTTTATTTTGCAATGATGAAAATGCTTTGAAACAAAATAAAGTAAGTAATTGCACATCATTGGAATACTGCTAAATGTCACTGATTTTTGCACTTTAAAATTGTTAATGGGGTTTTTACTTCAATTTTTAAAAGTGAAATTTTAAAAGAAAGTGAAAATATTAGAAGACATGTTTGATAATTAAAATAAAAATTAAATTAGCATTATTTGCTAATATTAGAAAATAATAAGGTTCCCAAATGATTAGCTTAAAACAGTATCTTAACAAACTAGAAAAGAGAGAGTAAACTGATCCAAACTGAAAAAAAGAAAGGATATAATAAAGGTAAAAGTAAAATTCAATGAAATTTAAAACAAGAGATCAACAGGGAAAAATAACCAAACGTCATTTCTTTAGAAAGACCCATAATATTGAAAATATTAATACTGACCAAAAAATATATAGCATAAGAAACTAGGCCCTGTATCTATGAATATAAATAAATAGATAAACACACATATATTTATATAATACATATATTTATGTACTATATATATATTAGTTAAATGTGGTGATCCACATCTATACTCTCATCTACTTGAAAGGCTCAGGCAGGAGAATCACTTGAGCCTAGGAGTTCAAGATGCAGTGAGCTATGACTGCACTCCTGCATGCCAGAGTGGTTTACAAAGAAAGACCTCCTATCTAGGAGAAAAAAAAAAGAAAGAGCGAATATCACAACAGACAACAGACCTCACATATATAAAAACAATAAGAAATTCTGAGAAAACCTTGTAGACAAATTTTAAAACTTTTAGGAAAAGAAAATATTTCTTGAAATGTACAAACTATCAAAGCTCATGCAAGGAGAAATAAATCTTATAGTTGTGAAGCTATTTCAAAAGTTAAATATATATTTAGAAACCTTCCAGAACATTTAACTGCAAGCCCAGATGGCTTCTGTGGCAAATTTTTAAGGAAGAAATAGCATATATTCTACATCATTTCTTTCAGCAAATAAGAGAGGGAACCCTTTCCAACTCATTTAAGCAAAAAAAAAAAAAAAAAAAAAAGACATTAGCATATTCAGATTAAAAATTACAATTTAAATAATCCAAACAAATCAACCTCATAAACATAGGTGCAAAAATCTTCAAAAAATAGGAAATCAAATGTAGCAAAATATAAAAAAAATGACACACTGAGGCAAAGTGGGATTTCTCTTAGGAATGTAAGTCTGGTTCAATATTTGAGAATAAATCAATGCAATACACAATATCAACAAGCTAAATATAAAAATTATATAATTATGTCAAATGATGCAGAAAAGAACATATTTTAAAAACTCAACATCTATTCATGTTAAAAATGCAACAAGCCAGGAATACAAGAAAACATATTCAACGTCATTAAGGGCAATTACAAAAATTGTGCATCATACTTTATGTGAGAGGCTGAATGTTTTCTTGCTAAGATTCAGAACAAGGCAAAGTACTCCACTCTCATAATTTCTATTCAATCTAGCCCTGGAAGCCCTAGGCAGTGCAATAAAACACAAAAGAGAAACGAAAGGCTTGCATCTTGGAAAAAAAGAGGTAAAATTGTGCCTAATCAGCTCCTAAAACTAACAGGTGCATTTAGAAAGAACACAAAGTGCAAGCTGAATGCACAAAAATCAATCTTATTTCTGTATAATAGAAACAAAAATTGGATATCCTAATCTGAACACAGTATCATATGTGATTATGCCACAAAGTACTTTAGTATAAATATAACAAAATGTGCTTAATCTATATTTCTAAAACTATAAAATAAGTCAACTAGTACCTAAATAAATAGATCTATATTCATGGAAGAAATACTCAATATAGTTAAGGTGTTGAATCCTCCCAAATTGATGTATAAATTTACTAAAATCTCACAATTCTAGTGAAAGATATTTTTAGATATAGAGAAACTGATTTTAAAACTTATATAAATAGGCAAAGGAACTAGAATAGAATTAGGAAGAGAAGCAAATTGGAAAAACAAGTAGAAGTTGGAAGACTCATAGTACCTGATTTAAGACATACTATTAAGCTACAGTAATCAAGATTGTGTTGTTTTGTAAAAACATATAAATATGGATTAATAAGACAACAGAAACAGACAGTTAAGTAATAACCCCACAAAAATATACTCAATCGAATTTGACAAAGATGCAAATGCAGTTTGATAAAACAAGAGAATTCTTTGAAAATGATTTATAGAATAACTGGATATCCATATGAAGAATATATTTAGATGTATACCTTACATCTCATAAAAATTATCTAAAAATCGATTGCAGACTTAAAATCATAAAACTGCAACAGTCATAAGATAAAACAGAGAAAATATATTCTTATACTTGAGATAGAAAAATAGTTGTTAGATGTGACATAAACAAATGCAATTTATAAATACAAAATAATTGATAATTTGGACCTCATCAAAATGTAAAAGTTTTGCTCTGCAAAAGACATTGTTAAGAGAATGGCATACACCCTCCAAGGACTGAACCAGAAAGAAATTGAATCCCAGAATAGACCAATAACTAGTTCTGAAACTCAAGCAGTAATAAATAGCCTACCAATCAAAAATATTCTAGGACCAGACAGATTAACAACTGAATTCTACCAGTGGTACTAAGAAAAGCTAGTACCATTTCTACTGAAACTATTCCAAACGGAAAGGGAGAAACTCCTCCCTAACTCATTTTATGAGGCCAGCATTATACTGATACCAAAATCTGGCAGAGATAGAACAAAAAAAGAAAACTTCAGGCCAATATCCCTGATGAACATCGATACAAAAATCCTCCATAAAATACTGGCAAACCAAATCCAGCAGCACATCAAAATGTTTATCCACCACCATCAAGTTGGCTTCATCCCTGGGATGTAAGGCTGCATTAACATACGCAAATCAATAAATATAATTCCTCACATAAAAAAATAAAGACAAAAACACATGATTATCTCAATAGATGCAAAAAGGCCTTTGAAAAAATTCAACATCTCATCATGTTAAAAACTCTCAATAAATTAGGTGTTGAAGAAACGTACCTCAAAAGGAATAAGAACCACATATGACAAACCCACAGCCAATAGCATACTTAATGGGCAAAAGCTGGAGGCATTCCTCTTGAAAACTGGCACAAGACAAAGATGCCCTCTCTCACCACTCCTATTCAACATAGTATTGGAAATTCTGTCCAGGGAAATTAGGCAAGAGAAAGAATAAAGGATATTCAAATAGGAAGAGAGGAAGTCAAATAATCTTTGTTTGAAAACGACATAATTCTATATCTAAAAAACTTCACTGTATCAGCCCCAAAGCTTCTTAAGCTGATAAGCAACTTCAGCAAAGTCTCAGGACACAAAATCAATGTACAAAAATCACGAACGTTCCTGTACACCAACAACAGGCAAGCAGAGAGTTAAATCTTGAATAAACTTCCACTCACAATTGCTACAAGAAGAATAAAATATTTAGGAATATATCTAAAAAAGAAAGTGAAGAACCTCTTTAAGGAGAACTACACACCACTCCTCAAGGAAATCAGAGATGACACAAACAAATGGAAAAATATTCCATGCTCATGGATAGAAAGAATAATATCATGAAAATGGTGATACTGCCCAAAGTAATTTATAGATTCAATGGTATTCCATTAAAGTGCCATTGATATTCTTCATAGAAATAGAAAAAAGAACTATTTTGAAATTTATATGTAATCAAAAAGAGCCCAAATAGCCAAGAAAATCCTCAGCAAAAGGAACAAAGCTGGAGGCACCACACTACCTGATTTCAAAATATACTACAGGGATACAGTAAGCAAAACACCACGGTACTGTCATAAAAATAGACACACCTAGACCAATGAAACAGAATTGAGAACTCAGAAATAAGACCACACACCGACACTCATCTGATCCTCGATGAATCTGATGAAATCAAGCAATAAGGAAAGGATTCCCTGTTTAATAAATGATATTGGGAAAACTGGCCAGCCATATGCAGAAAACTGAAACTGGACCCCTTCCTTACAGCATATTCAAAAATCAACTCAAGATGGGTTAAAGACTTACATTTAAAACTCAAAACTATAGAAGAAAATGTAGGCAATAACATTCAGGACATAGCCACAAGCAAAGATTTCATGATGAAAACCCCAAAAGCAATTGCAACAAAAGCAAAACTTGACAAATGGGATCTAATTAAACCAAAGAGTTTCTGCACAGCAAAGGAAACTATCATCAGAGTGAACAGACAACCTACAGAAAGGGAGATATTTTTTGCAATCTATCCACTTGACAAAGGTCTAACATTCAGAATCTACAAGGAACTTAAGTACATTTACAAAAGAAAAAACAAACAATACGTTAAAAAGTGAACAAAGAACATGAACAGACACGTCTCAGAAGAAGACATTTGTGCACCCGACAAACTTGAAAAAAACGACAACTTCATTGATTATTAGAGAAATCCAAATTCAAACCACAATGAGATACCATCTCATGCTAGTCAGAAAGGCAATTAATAAAAAGTCCAGAAACAACAGATTCTGGCAGTGTCGCAGAGAAAAGGGAATGCTTTTATACCATTGGCGGGAGTGTAAATTAGTTCTGCCATTGTGGAAGACAGTGTGGTGATTCCTCAAAGACCTAGAAGCAGAAATACCATTCGATCCAGGAAACCCATTACTGGATATATTCTTTATATTCCCAAAGGAATATAACGCATTATGTTATAAACATACATGTACAAGTATTTTCACTGCAACACTATTCACAATAGTAAATACATGGAATCAGCCTTAAAGTCCCTCAACACCATGGAATAGTATGCAGCCAAAAAATGAATAAGATTATGTCCTTTGCAGGGACATGGGTGGAAGTGGAAGCCCTTATCCTCAGCAAACTAACATAGGAACAGAAAACCAAACACTGCATGTTCTCACTTATAAATGAGAGCTGAATGATGAGAACAGATAGACACATTGTGAAGAACAACACACACTGGGACCTGCCAGGGGTCCATAATGGCACACATTTACCTATGTAACAAGCATGCACATCCTGCACATGTACCTCAGAAATTAAAAACAAAGTTGAAGAAAAAGAAGAGAATGAAAACACCAAAGTACTGAATTAAAAAAAAAATTGAGGATCACAGAGCCTTCAAAAAGCTTCTTTTCAGATTATTTTTAAAACTCTCAATTCTCAACAATAACAAAACCAGTGAGTCAATTAAAAAAATCTGGAAGCCATCATCTCAGCAAATTGACACGAGAACAGAAAACCAAGCACCACATGTTCTCACTCACAGGCGGGTGTTGAACAATGAGAACACGTGGACACGGAGAGGGGAACATCACACACTGGGGTCTGTTGCGTAGTTGGGGGCTAGGGGATAGATGGTGGGAGATGGGGAAATTGGGGACGGATAACATTGGGAGAAATACCTAATGTAGGTTAAGTGGGGATAGAGGCAGCAAACCACCATGGCATGTTTATAACCATGTAACAATCCTGCAAGATCTGCACATGTACCCCAGAAATTAAAGTATAACAAAAAATTTTAAAAACGGGCAAATATATGAGCAGACACTTAACCAAAAATAAATAAAGATGGGAAATAAATACATAAAAAAGATGCACAATGGCATTAGATTAAAACCGTAATGAGGTACCACTACACACCCTATTAGAATTGGTGAAATTTACAAAAATAACTAACAGTTACAAGTGTTAACAAATATTCAAAGCTACAGGAATATTTATACATTTCTGGGCAGAATATCAAAGGGTACAGCTATTCTAATAAACAATTTCAAAATTTCTTACGTATTTGAAGATACACTTATTGTAAGATCAAGCAATCCTACTTCTAGGTATCTACCCTAGAAAATGAAAACTTACATCTATACAAATGTTTGTACATGAATGTTTGCAGCAGAATTTTTATAATTGCCCCAAACTAAAAACGACTTAAATGCTATGTACACAAATGTATAAAACAATTATATTTATAACTTCCAAAATCTGAAAATAAGAAATTCTTCAACAATTTGATTCATGGACAAATTGAATGTACAGATCCATGCAATGAAATATTATGCAGTCACAAAATGTATTAACCCTTAATATATTCAATGACATGGATAAAGTATGCACTACAATAAATAAAAGAAGCTTCTTTCAAAATATTATATAATATATAATTTCATTTAACATTCTGGAAAATATTTAAAAATATACATGGGGATGGAAAACAGAGTAGTGCTTATCAGATACTAGGGATGAAGAAATGGTTTGGCCTCAAAGGGATAGCATAAGCAGATTTTTTAGGGTGAATGAAATTTTTCTGTGTCATTTTTGTCATTTGTCATTACACATATGCATGCAAGTGCTAAAACTCATAGAACTTTACATTGAAATTATACAATTTATTGTATATAAATGTTTGAAAAAAATTAAAAAATCTAAGTACAAAAAAGCTACTGTATATTGTATTCATCCTATTGATTTCAGCTGTCTAGGCAATTTGGGCAAATTATTCTACTGTGAACACTTAAAAATCTTAGAATGTAAAAACTATCACTGAAAATAATTAGGGGAGGATATAACAGGGCAATGAGAAATTACAGTGCCAAGATCTGAAAGCAGAAAAAAATCAGAAAACTGAAACAAGTTTTGGAGCCTGTTTTTTCGCCTAAGAGTAATCACTGATTCTTATGAGGCTGTTAAGAAGCTGGAAAGCTGACCCATAATTCTAAAAAATTGACATTGATTTGGACTGGAATGCAAAAGAGCCAAATTGTAGAAGAGTGGATAAAATTTCATTAGGTATTTATGTGACTCATGCTTATATGTGACTCTTTCATCCTTATAATTATATTAGAGGAGTCTGGTTTGCTCGTGTCCCTGGCCTCTTCCAATCAATTATAGTCAGTCATATGAAAACAGAAGATGTCAAAACACTAAGTGAAATAACAGTTACAGAACAGTCACAGAGGGCATCCAAGGAACAGAATGTTGAGGAAGGAACTTTAAAATAATTATGTTCAATATGCTCAAGTAAATTAAAAACAACTTTTAAACTTTAGCAAAGAACCAGAAAATATACAAAAAAAAGTAAAACTAAAAGTCATTAAAAAAGTAAAAAGCTTACTTGATTTGTTTTAAAAACAGATAAAGCCGAAAGAGTATAGCTACCAGTTTAGAATCTAAACCCATATATTATATCCTGCAGGAATATCCTTTAAAAAAGGGTATTCCTTTTGTACCCCAAAACTCAACAGCACAGAATGCACTGATATAACAAACCGGCACATGTACCCCAAATCTAAAATAAAAGGTGAAACAATGTGAAGTAGGTTATGAATTAAAATTAATAAAAGATAAATAATATATTTTATAAATTACAAACAGAAAATTCTTCATCCACAAATATGAATGAAAGGAAATAATAAAAGATGTTTATGTTCATTAGGTAGAGGAAACATTATAATATGGTTTGGATCTGTGTCCCCACCTAAATAATCTATTGTTTCATTGTAATCTCCAGTCTTGGAGGTGGGGCCTGGTGGGAGGCGGTTGTCTCATGGGGGTGTATTTCTCATGACTGGTTTAGCACCATCGCCCTTGGTACTGTCCTTGAGATAGATAGTGAGTTCTTGTGAGATCTGGTTGTTTACAAGTGTGTGACACTCCCTCCTTTTGCTCCTGCTTTTTCCATGTGACATGCCTGTTTTTGCTTCTCCTTCTACCATAGTTGCACGTTTCCTAGGCCCCCCCCAAGAAGTCAAGCAGATGCCAGCATCATGCTTCCTGTACAGTCTATAGAACCATGAGCCAACTAAACCTCTTTTCTTTATACATTACCCAGTCTTAGCTATTTCTCTATAGCAATGCGGAAACAGACTAAAACACATTATCTCAGATGGATGTTTAGAAATGCAATGAAAACAGGTAAAAGTCAAAAGGCTAATGTGTGAGTAAATCTCAAGGTAAAGGGTATAAAACAACCATAATAATATATGAGGTTACATTTATACTTAGTTAAAATTTATAGATGCTATATAAGGCAGGAAGAGAGTGAATTCAGAAAGTTTCTAAGTACTCATATTGTTCAGAATGAGAGAAAAATATCAATTAGTATTACCTTTAAAAATCAGGTTTGAGTGTTACTACTTTTAGAGTAAACATAATACTAGGAAAAAGTGTTTAACTATCAAGCTTACAGAAGAAGAGTGGGATGATAGCAAAAATAAATTATTCTAAAGGCAAGAAATAAGAAGCAAATGAACATAAGTCATGCAGCTAAAACTGAAAGCAAAGAGTAAAATGCTATATTTAAGTACCAATACAGTAGGTCCTTCTTATCTGTAGTTATCCACTGTCAATTGCAATCCAAACATATTAAATGGGAAATTTCAGAAATAAAGAGTTCATATGTTTTAAACCATGTACCATTCTGAGTAACATGATGAAATCTTGTGCCATCTCACTCCATCTCACCTGGGACCTGAATCATCCCTTTGTCTGGCTTATCTATGGTTTAAGCTGCTGTTTGTTAGTTACTTAGTAGACATCGTCATTATCCAGTTGAATATGGCAGTAATGCCATGCTTATGATTCCTTGAACAAAGCATATGGACCCTAAGAATAGGAGTAGTGATGCTGGTAATTTAGATATGACAAGGAGAAGCCATACAATATTTCCTTTAATGGAAAGATGAACATTCTCAAGTTAGTTAAAGAAAAGAAATCACATGCTGAGTTTACTAAAATTTACATAAGGATAAATCTTCTATTTGTGAAACTGTAAAGCTGAAAAAAGAAATTTATGCTAATTTTTCTATTGCACCTCAAACTGCAAATATTACAGCTACAATGCAGTGGTTTATCTTGTGTTTTAGTATTAAGCAGGGAATATCATGTTAAAAACATTGAAATCATATAGCATATTCTCATTGATCACAGTACAGCTAAACTAGAAATCAATAACAAAGTGATTGTGAAAAAAAGCCCATATTTTTATATTATAAAAATAGTCTGCTAAATAGATCATTGGTCAAAGTAGAAGTAACATGAAATTTAAAATATTTTAAACTGAATTTACAGAAAATATTAAGTACTGAAGCTGTAGAAGGCAGCTAAGTTCATGCATAGAGGATAATTTATGGTATTAACTGATATATAAGAAAAAATGCTGAAATTGATGAGATAACACATTTCAAATAATAGAAAAAGACAGATTAAACCTATGAAAGCAGAAGGGAGGAATCATAAAGGTAATAACAGAAACTATTGCAATATATAACAAGCATATACAGTCATCCAAGCCAAATTTTGTTTTTTGGAAAAGACTATTAAAGTTGACAAATTTCTCAACAAAGACAGGAAATATTTAATCAAGAGTGTCAGAAAAAAAGGTACATCATTAGTCAACAGATATTTAAATAAAAGAGAATACTATGAGAAATCTTTGTGTTAACAAATTTGAAAAATAATTAAAAAATTAGAAATTTATAGAAAAATGTAGCTTACCAAATGTGACTCAACATAAAGAAACTTGAATATTTCTATATTTAATGAAGAAATTAAATTTGTAAGTAAAATCTTTCTACAAAAAATTTCTAGCTTCAGGTTGTTTGACCAGTGAATTCTATTAAATATAGGAAGAGGGCATCAGATAAATATTATACAAAATCTTCCAGAGAACAGAAAAAAATAAAATATTCTCCAAATAGTTTTAGGAGGTCAGCATAATATTTTGTCCAGAGCATCACGAAGCCACTATAATTAAATTAAAATACAGACAATATGCTCTCATACACACAAATAAAAAGAAGCCGTTAACAAATTGTTTGCATATGAATCAATCCATATGAAACCTCTTGCAATATTGGTAAAAATCTAGGAATTGCATGGCTTGCCTAATCTTTGTAATGTGATGTAACAAATCATTTAAAAATTAACAGGGAAAACTGAGTAATAATCTCAACTGATGAAAAAAATATTTGAAAACATTAAACATTAATTCATAAAAAATGCTCAGTGAATTAAGATTAAAAGGGAACTTTGTTAATATAAGTGATGTTTACAAAAATTCTACAGCAACATCTCACAAAGTGTTGATCTAATGTAAGCTTTCCCTTGGCATTGAACAAAAAAAGAATGTTTATTCCTACTACTTTACATCAATATTTTACTAGAGATCCTAGTCAGTGTAACAATACTAAACAAAAAAAAATGAAAGTTAGAAACATTATATCAAAGTAATAGATCTATAAATGTTAAAATATATCACTATTGAATGTGGAGAAAAAGTAATCTACAGGTAAATTATATAATGTGAATACCAAAGTTGCTGATAGATCTATATCCATCTACGCATTATTTCTGTATATTAGTGAAAAGCATTTAGAAAAATGGATAAAGGATACTATTTCCAATAGAAATAAAAGCCATGAAATATCTAGAAATTACTAAAACAAAATGGGTGTAATACCTTTGCATTAAAAACTATAAAAATTTGAAAGGGATTTAAGAGCGTATAAATAATGAAGATATATACCATGATCATTATTTGTAAATGACACAGTAGGAGTGTCAGCTCTTTGGAAGTTAAGAACTAAACTGGGGGAATTACCCAACAGACATGAAGACTGATGATAAAGCTACATAAATACACCAGTGTAAAGGAATAGAGTCCTGTATAGTGTGCTAGGAGTGCCATAGAAAAAGACAAACTGTGTAGCTTCAACAACGGACATTTGTTTTCTCATAGTTCTGGGGGCTGGAAGTCCAAGAATAAACTGTCAGCAGTTTTGTTTGTTTGTTTGTTCTTTCCTGAGGCCTCTCTGGATTGCAGATGGTCTCCTTTTTGCTGTGTTGTCACATGGCACTTTCTCTGTGTGTCTGCCCTGCTGATGTGTCTTCCACTTTTTATAAGGACACTTTATAATATCCTAAATGTCTAGCATCAGGTGAACGGATAAATAAAGTATAATATATATCCATAACAAGAAAAATATTTAGCAATAAATGAAGAAATAAACTACTGATACATGCAAGGACATGGATGAAACTTACAGCTGTAGTAACGAAAGAAACAAGCTAGACACCAAACAGCGCATACTGCATGATTCTGACACAAGAGTGCCGGGAAGGGAAGAGCATGGTCCCTTTAAATGATACAGAAGGCGGGAAGAGAAGTGCTGGGTAGAGAAAGGCAGGTCATTGGCTAGGGCTCCACCCCCAGAGACTTAAGTGAGAACAGGCATTTTCTGCCAAAATATTGCATTTCCCAAGACCTGCCTGGCCTGCCATGCTCCCATCCTGAGCCTACAAAATCCCGAGATTCTAGTGGGGAGACACAGGTGGCCAGAGGTCGAGAGCAGTACATCTGCAGAAGAAGACGCAAGTGGCTGGTCGTGGTGAGGTCGTCAAGAGGGGCACAGTGACAGAGGAGCACCCTGACAGGCACCGGCTCACCTGGCAGGCCATTGACCGGTGGAACAAGGCAGAGTTTGGCCAGGGCAGTTGGAGAGGAGAGTCAGGCCGCCAAGTGGCCCGACTCCAGGCTAAAACCATCTCCCTTCTTGCTCCCGCATCAGTGGAGAGCAACTTCCACTCAATAAAACTTGGCACTAATTCCCCAAGCTCCTGTGTGATCCAATTATTCCAGCACACCAAGGCAAGAAACTCGAGGACACAGAAACACTTCTGTCCTTGTGAAAAGGAAAGGGGTCTAATTGAGCTGGTTAACACAAAACCGCCTATAGCTGGAAACTAAAAGAGCACCTTGTAGCACATGCCCACTGGAGCTGCAGGAGCTGCAAACATTCACTCCTAGACACTGCCATGGGATGGGAACCCCACAGCCTACCTGTCTGTATGCTTCCCTAGAGGTCTGAACAGCAGGATACTGAAGCGAGTCACATCCCCATTACACACCCTGTGAGGAGGACAGGGGAAACTTTCCCATTTCAATTCCATGTATATTAATTTCAGAAATAGATGAATTTCCTTGTTTCATAATATGAACATTTAATTTCAATGATGTATAGAGTGTTGGGTTTATTTGTATTTGATATATTTGTATTTAGTGTGTTGTACTTGGTGTATACATCTGTCAAGACTTAACTGTACATTTAAATGTGTACATTTAAATGTATACATTTTGTTGTATGAAAATTAAACTTCAATGAAATATAATTACCAGAAAAAAATGACTTGCGAGCAATCAACTGGATTTGCCTAGATATTTCACTTTTTTAAACAAAATAATAATCATTTTAATTTCTTAGTGTATTTATTTTTATGTTTAGCCTCTTCATTCATATACATAAATTAATTTAATCCTCATATTTAACCTATGAAATAAATATCGACATTTTACATATTAGAAAACTAAGGCACAAGTTTATGTAACTTTTTCAAAGTTGCATAACAAGCAAGTGAAAGAGCTGAGATTCAAATCCAGGCAGACTTGCTCCAAAGTCCATGTTCTTAATAAGTGTCTTAAAAGTAGTTATTTTAAGCAGAAGTATCATACATAATATGAAAATTTAAAACTTTCTACTTATGTAATTACATTTTAAAAGCAATCATGCTATGGTTGCTGGTTTTACAAAATATTAATTTTGCCATATACTACAACTATTTCAACAAAAATTTTTGGCATCAACATTACAAAGACACAATCAGCTCCAATTTGGAGATACATTCATACTATTTCTTTCAACAAAATGATTTCTTTAACATTTTAAATAAAATCAAATCCAATGAAGACAGATGCAAAAAAAGACTCCTATGCATTAAGATAAGAGCAAAGTTCATCCATAAAACAATCTGAAAGTCTCCCATTGAAAGGGCAAATAGCTTAAGTAGTCATTGCATAAAATCCTGATGCTTATATCAATTACAAACATTAACTAATGTTATTAATATAATGTAATTTTTTTCTTACTTCTATCAGTTTGTTAATAATACTAATACTGAAATAAAAATTTGACAAAAAAATTATAAAGATTATAAAATATTTTATTCGAATTTGTTTGACCAACATATTAAAATTTTAATTGCATAAAATGGCACAGGAAAGACAGAACACTTGTTGATTAAGAGAAATTTTCAGGTTTTATTTTCTAAATTTTGCCTTAAACAAAGTTGTTGAGAAGACGTACATAATAAAGTTTCTTTCTATTTTAATTCATTAATCTAGTCAACAAATAAACAAATATTGATTATTAACTATTAGGTATTACTAAATAAAACTCAATTCGTAGATTTAAAATATTCAGATAAAATCAGCATTTTTTTTTCTGGTTCAACCTAATACATGGTAGTGAGGTAGGTACTAAGTAGGATTCCGAATGTAGAATACAGTACATTTTCTTTTCCGGCTTTGTTTGGTGATTCAAGGCTTTCATCACTAAATTATTGAGAAAACAAGCCACAGTAATCTGCACTAAAGAGCCAAAACACTATGGGATTATAGAAAAGGAGAAAATGAATACGGTCTGGAAGGCATAGGCAGATGGAATTGAGCATTTTAATATATTTATGTTGATGCAGCAAAATAAAATTTCGTATCACAGCACTTAGCAAAAGTTCGGTTACTAAATAAATAGTTACTGATCTGAAATAAAATGTCATGATCATATAATTATAAAAAAATTTCTTCACAGCTTCAATAGTAATGCTTCATTTTATAAATAAAAGGAGATATCCCAAATTGCTGAAACAGAGAAATGCTGATTTTCTTTATTGTGCAATATATATTGATGTTTATGTGGAACTCCTAAAGCTCAACCTACAAATCATAATCAAGACATAATAAGCTGCAACACTATTAATAATGAACTTCTGACAAGAAATAAGAAAGTTATTTCATTAGAAAAATAATTAAAATCATTTTTTGAAAGTTTTTGTTCCATTGATGGACATTAGAAAGTATATTTTTGAGAAAAATAGAAAACTTAAAGTAAAATTTTTCCATCGTGAAAAACAAAATGTTATTGTTATATTACCGATTCCTGCTTTGAAATAAGCAAAGGATGGCAAAGAACACAAGCTCAATGGAATTCTGATGTTAGAGCATTAAGATAAACTACTGTTATTACTAGTTTCCATAGTGGTCTGTTTCTCAAATAAATTTTAAAGAAGTTCCAAAAATAATTTTATCCATAGCCAGACAGAAGACAACTAATCTGCAAACTCACTCAAATTTGGTTATGGTTAGAAAATCAATTTCAACTTCCTCCAAGGGAACAGCATACAGAAAAGCATGCTTCAAACTTACTGTTTCAATGGAGCCCAGGTGCTTTTTCTAAAAATTCTGAGGACAGATACTTCTTAATATATTAAAAAACACTTTTTTTCTATACATTGCAACTAGCTACCTATATGTATTATCAGTTCTATCTGTCATTTTTCTTATTTTCAACCTTATGCAGTTACACTGACACTGTAATATTATCTATGGGTTCAACATTATACTATTAAGACAGGTCTGCCTGTAAGTCATCTAGATAGATGCCTGTCAGCTGTTCTAGTTTGAAAGGCATACAAAAAAGAATATTCAGAAGTCACCTTTGGAGCCCCATTCCAGTGTCTAATCACCCTTTACAGACACATTTTTCATGACTCCCTATACCCAAAGTCAAAACAGAGCTTTAGTGTCTTCCTGCACCATAAAACGAATCCTGTGACAAGTTTCCCACCAAAGATTTTAATCATTACATCCATAATATACCTGGTGCCTTACAATTTTCTTTCAGATTAATTTCAGTGTTTTTTTTTTTATAATAATTAGCATATCATTATATTAGGTTAAAAACTAAATTAATGAGGCAAATAAAACACTGGAGCCCCCAGATTTTTCTTCATAACACATAGTCAAAGAATATTCTGAGGCCAGGCATGGTGGCTCACACCTATAATCCCAGCACTTTGGGAGGCTGAGGTGGGTGGATCACCTGAGGTCAAAAGTTTGAGACCAGCCTAGCCAACATGACGAAACCCTGTCTCCACTAAAAATGCAAAAATTAGCCGGGCATGGTAGCATGTGCCTATAATCCTAACTACTTGGGAGGCTGAGGCAGGAGAATCACTTGAACCTGGGAGGCAGAGGTTGCAGTGAGCCGAGATCTTGCCACTGCACTCCAGCATGGGCAACAGAGTGAGACTCTGTCTCAAAAAAAAAAAAAAAAATTCTGGTGTACTCACTCTTCCACTATGGAGATGATGAAACATTTGGTCTACTCTACAACTGCTGTACACTACTGAACACTATAGTCTGCTTCATAGTTGATATATTCCACTGAACTTTTAGCTTAAGACCCCAGTAAATCTCAAGGAAGGAGCCACTTAAAACAGACTAGCGCTTTCTAACCATCCTAGGGACAAACTCTTAAAGTCTTCAGCAGTTAACAGGAAATCCTAAATTGAAGAATTAATTAGGCAGTAGGGAATGTGGGACCTTGTTCTGGCCCATGACCCCTCTGAGAAAACTCAACAGAGGATTGTGTAATTGTCAAGTAAATTTGCATGCTCAAAGAAGACATTAAAACTAATCCATTCAGCTGGAATATCTTTGTCCATTATCTAAGCAGACACGTAGAATACCTTGGGGCCTAAGTAATTGCTCTAGATCAGTTCATCTTTTGATCAACAATCTCCAGAGCTTATATTAAGGTTTGGCTTGGATTGATGAAAGCTCAGCATGAAATCAAATAAATGGTAAGAAGTATAAAATCTATCTTAATATTTTAATCTTAAAATATCTAATAAATTTATTCAATAGCTCTGAGTTCTAGAAAAGAACCAGAATTGTTAACAGAACAGTACGTACCTTGAGAAAATAATTATTAACTAGCTCTTATCTTCCATCACTTTATTAAGTTGAAAATATATAACATCTTTATCTGCTTTAAAATTTTATTACAGTATTAGAGTTGGTAATTAGACAGACATAAGCAGGATAGAAGCAGGCGCCCAGTCCCAGGAATGTCAGTCAACCATCAGGTAATGGTGAGGCAATTGTTAAACTGTCTCTAAAATAATAATTGGTCACAGCCAGTGCCAAGGAAAGACAGGCTCCTAACAGACAGAAAACACCTGAAGCTGCTGATCAGCAGCTTCCTGATAAAATCTCAGGAGTTGTGCAAGTGAGCTCAAGCACAGCACTAAGGATGCAAAATGGCAGAGTTTAACTGTTATATGACCTTCCTCTAGGAACATTTGACAGGTAAGGAAAATCACCTCAAATGACCATATGCACAGCTTCAGTAAACACACTGTGTATGCAGCCCCTCCCAAGTGCTGGCAGGCCAGTCTGCATGTGGACAGCCCATCTCAAGGAAAAATCAAGGGAGAAGAATCGGAAACCTGGAAACTATGCCAGTGTATATAAACACCAAGTTTAGGGTCAGATAAAGCGCTTTGATTTCTCAAGTCGCCAGCTTGGCCCTTTTCAACGTATACTTTACTTCCTCATGTTCCTGCTTTAAAACTTTTTAAATAAACTTTCACTCTGTCTCTAAAACTTGCCTCAGTCTCTGTTTCTGCTTTATGCTCCTCAGCCAAATTCTTTCTTGTGAGGAGGCAAGAATCGAGTTGCTGCAGACTTGTACAGATTCACCACTGCTAACGACAGCGCTAAGAAGGTAAAATAACACTGCTGAAGCGTGCCTTCCTCTGAGTAGTTCATTCAGTATTTGATATGCAAATACACTAAGCCATTTAATTGAGTTTAAAAAACTGTAAGTTAAATTAATACATATGTGGCGTTACAATATGAATCTAGAAATACAAGCAAAGCTCTAGCGTCCTTTCCCCTAGAATCTAATTAGACAAAATGCTTTGTTGAGTCAATTTTTCCTTTTCTCAGTCTAAGTGAATGAACATTTTCATCTCTGAATTAAACTAGAAACGTAACTCAAGTTTCTGTTGAAACCTAATTCTGAATAAATGTAACATCGATACTGGTGTTTTCTGTTGAAACCTAATTCTGAATAAATGTAACATCGATACTGGTGTCTTCTGTTTCTAAACTACATCTAAATACTCATAATCTTCATATGCATGTAGTTTTTTTTCTTGGCCAATCATCTATAAAATTTTACTTTTGAAAAGTTACTAAATAAAATGTGGAATTTCTTTATTAAAATGAAGTATTATATTTATGTTATATTATAAAAAAGCATTCTTTTTGACAAAAATGAATTCATTGAGTATCAAAACATTATGCAGTGATTACATGCAAGCAGTTACATCTTGACACAAGCAGGGAATGTACTAGCCAAAAAAGTATGTCGTCAATTTCTTTTATTTCCTAGCAAATAGTTTCTCTGAGGAGAAGAAAGAAAATGAGTCAGTTGGTACAAGCTGCAGGTGTCTGGCTGCTGAGCAAGAGGTATCATGTGGGAAGCACAGTAGGTGGCCTAAACTGAAAAGAAGATGACATTTAGGGACAGCAGTAGGTGTTTTCTATGAAGGAGAAGGACCTCTCACCAAAGTTGTCAATGATGGCTTTTGTTCATTGTCACTAGAAGAATCTGGTATTTGGCATTTAAACTGACAGCATCAGATATGCCTAAAAATAATTATGAATCTCAACATTTTGCAGGCTAAAAAAATTACAGAGGTATCATTTCTGCTTCTGGTTGAGTCTAAATGTCAACAATTGACAAAATGTGAAAGATAGCATTCTAATTTTCTCAATTAAATTTTTTAAAAATCAAGATTCTATTTTAAGCAGACCAATTTTTCTTTTCTTTTTTCTTTCTTTTTTTTTTGATACTGAGTTTTGCTCTTGTTGCCCAGGCTGAAGTGCAATGGCGTGATCTCGGCTCACAGCAACCTCCACTTCCCAAGATCAGGTGATTCTCCTGCCTCAGCCTCCCAGGTAGCTGGGATTACAAGCATGAGCCACTATGCCCAGCTAATTTTGTATTTTCAGTAGAGACAGGGTTTCTCCATATTGGTCAGGCTGGTCTCAAACTCCCGACCTCAGGTGATCTGCCCACCTTGGCCTCCCCAAGTGCTGGGATTGTAGGTGTGAGCCACCACACCTGGCCAACATTTTTGAATATAAAAGATATACTCATAAATTTAATTAGTAATTAAGAGCAGTGAAATAGAAAGCTAATTGTCACTCAAATTGGTTTTTAAATGAACAAATTCCCAGACACCACGATCATTTTCATGATGTTTAAGTTACCAATGCCAAAACTTATCTACCTATCATCAAAAAGAAGGATGTCTAAAGGGGAGACTTTACCACACTTAAACCTAAAAGGAGATTCAATTATCATAAGTTTGTATATGAGAGTTATTAAGACAATTTAAGTAGCTTGCATGAGCAATGCTGGAGATTTGGGGTGACTAAAGATTAAAAGGTTCCCAAGAAACCAGAGTAAAAGTGACAACATTGGCAGTATTCTATTATCAGATTCTAAAATTCATTGCATTTGTAGAAAGATCATAGAACAATCAAAAGTCCATAAAATACTGTGAGTATGCCCCATAACTATGAGAACTCATTTCTGGACAATTATTTATTCTATGAAACTTTTATTCCTTTTCCAGCTTTGGTCTGCATGTAAAGCTGGCAAATGGCAATGGGACCATGCTAGTGCACTTACTAAGAGAAGCCTTGCCAATCACACACTTTCCTACTCTTCATAAGCAGAGACTCTGCAGAACTTCCAGCATGCATAAGTCAGTATGGACCATTTATAAATGTGTATGGTGTAATCACTAAATATAAAGGGGCAGTGTTTTGAAGTTTTTGCTTGAGGAACCAGCAGCATTTCTGGATAACATTTGCCCCAGAGTGTGCAACTATTAATCTGTTCATATAAAATAAAAATAGAGGCCGGACACGGTGGCTTATGCATGTAATCCCAGCACTTTGGGAGGCCGAGGCGGGTGGATCACGAGGTCAGGAGTTCGAGACCAGCCTGACCAACATGGTGAAACCTCGTCTCTACTAAAAATACAAATATTAGCTGGGCGTGGTGGCACACACCTGTAATCCCAGCTACTCAGGAGGCTGAGGCAAGAGAATTGCCTGAAGCTGGGAGGTGGAGGTTGCAGTGAGCCAAGATCGTGCCACTGCACTCCAGCCCAGGCGACAGAGTGACATTTCATCTCAAAAAAAAAAAAAAAAAAAAAAGAAATTGGAGGAAGCAGAAATATGACAAAAGGAAAGGGAGTGACAAAGAATAATATGATACAGTAAATAATTTTTGATGTCTTAAATACTCGTTCTACCCAAATAAATTGTGTTAAAGGGGTGGTTCAATTAAGCAAATAGGGTTTAAACCATCTAAAACATCAAAAACATTAGTAGCAAAGATGACACTTGTTTATAACCATGATGTAAATATAGATGCTGTGTGTTTTGTGTTTATGGTCAAAACAAGAAAGTAGAAAAGTATTATGTGTGATGAGTCTAAAGCCCCTACCTTTACCAATAGCACTTACCATATATATATATATATATATATATATATATATATATTTTTTACCTCAGAAGACAGACACTTACAATGAAAAATGTACATATTTCAATAGTCTTTCTTAGATAATTAAAGATGACTTGTAAAGAAAATATATTTTAGGGTGTTAAATCTGCTGAGAGATTGCTAAAGCAATAGACAGAAATACTGTTCTTGAGGTTCTGCTCTCAGAAGATGAAGAGCTTTAAGTGAACTTTTCAGTTGGTTTCACTCTGAGAGGCTCTCCTCCTCAGTATGATTAATGTTTTCCACACTTGAGTAGAAATTCTCTGGGAAGAAGCCTTTGATACCTACGGTTTGTAAACTTTTATAAACTTGCTATGAACAAAATAGCATATGGGTTATCTAACTTGAATTTGAGAATGTTTGTGAGCATGCCAGTCGCTTCATTTTCTCTGGAACAAAATCATATTTGCATCAGCAGAGAAAAACATATTCTGAAGAAACTGTGCCTTTGTACTATAGAAATCACTACAATTCATACATAACATGCAAACAAGTCACAGTCTCCAAATAAAGAAACAACTCTTTCTGATGGCTAAATGTTCAGAAACAAAGCTCTTATTAAAAACAAATGATTGAGTCATGGTGAAGTCGATTCAATATTGCAGGCATACTATCTTTTACAAAGAGATTAATGTTTACCAGTATAAGAAACAGATACAGAAAATCAATTTCTCTGGAAGAGTAGGAATGGTAAGGAGTCTGGGAGAAAGAAATACTTAGTCTATAAAACAAATAAATTTAAAAAGTGACTCCAACCTTTAAATACAGTGATATTGGCAGTATTAGTAAAATCCAGATGTTGAAAAAGTGGGAAAGATAGGAGATGTGCCCCCTGAACACACAAAAAGAGCAAATTCATTTGCACTAAAAGACCAATCTCTAATTTAAATATGTATCTTAACCTCCCAAACAACTCCCTTGCATATTAACCTTTCAAAAATCTCCCTTATATATACACTAACTGCATGTTAGTTAAATTACTTAACAACTTTGGACTTCAATTTTCTCAACTGTGAAATGAAGATAACATTAGTGCCTGTATCATAACGTTGCTGTGAAGGTGAAGTGAGGTAATACATACAAAAAGGTTAGTGCCTTAAACAGGGTAGGTTCTTGACACATATCAACTATTATTTTGTACAAGATGAGGTTATTGTTAAAAAGTGTATGTGAAAAGAAAATAGCATGCCTCAAAGCAAAATCATATTAAGTAGTAGAACATTTCATTTTATGCATGATGAGTTGACATGCTAACATAGGAAAAGACCTTACCCAGTTTGATTTTTATATAAGCTCAACCTTATTCTAAAATCATGTAGTTTTAGTTTCTGTTTTTTTGCTATGGAATCCTTAAAAAGTAGTTAAAAATTGCAATTGTTATTCTGAATGGTTGAAGCTTAGTATACTTGGATTGTCCATCTGTCTGATTTATCAATGATATTAGATTTATCAATGATATTAGATTGTCAATATTGTGAATGATTTTAGGAATATCAAACACATTAAATATAATAGCTATGTTAGAGTAATATAGTTTTTTTAATAACCATCCTAAGTAGCTCTTTGCTCCCTCTATTCCAAAAGATTGATTTTGGTAGACAATAAGTGAGGGATGCCAGAATAGTTTACAGAGAGAACAGATTTTCCTAATCATGTATTTTTAGTTTTCTTATTTGGAATAAGTACTATTTAAATACTATGATAAAAGAATAGACATAAATATTTTACCTTTTAAATCATAGTACCTTTCTCTATGCATTTTCCTCAACTGCAACTAAATCCTGAATCAAAAAGGGCAATAAATTTTGAGCTACTCATTTGGGGAATTAAGAGATTGAAGAAAATATCCATCAATCAGAGGTATAAGAAATTCATGTCTTAAGGCAAATATACTAAGTCAAAACCATGACTACCTGGCGGCCTCACTTCAAAAATTCTGATCCTAACCACAAACATGTCTGTTCTGTCTGTCTAGTCAAATGTGAACACAATTATCTGAAGAAAAAAAATGTTGTTTCATAATTCCATCTACATAGTATTATCAAGTTATTAGAAATTTTTTTATTGCATTTTAGGTTTTGGGGTACATGTGAAGAACATGCAAGATTGTTGCATAGGTACACACGTGGCAGTGTGATTTGCTGCCTTCCTCTCCTTAACCTATATTTGGCATTTCTCCCCATGCTATCTCTCCCCAACTCGCCACCCACCACTGTCCCTCCCCTTTTTCCCCCCAACAGACCCCAGTGTGTAGTGCTTCCCTCCCTGTGTCCTTGTGTTCTCATTGTTCAACACCTACCTATGAGTGAGAACATGCAGTGTTTGATTTTCTGTTCTTGTGTCAGTTTGCTGAGAATGATGGTTTCCAGGTTCATCCATGTCCCTACAAAGGACGCGAACTCATCGTTCTTGATGGCTGCATAATATTCCATGGTGTATATGTGCCACATTTTTCCTGTCCAGTCTATCATCAATGGGCATTTGGGTTGGTTCCAGGTCTTTGCTATTGTAAACTGTGCTGCAATGAACATTCGTGTGCATGTGTCCTTATAGTAGAACGATTTATAATCCTTTGGATATATACCCAGTAATGGGATTGCTGGGTCAAATGAAATTTCTATTTCTAGGTCCTTGAGGAATAGCCACACTGTCTTCCACAATGGTTGAACTAATTTACACTCCCACCAACAGTGTAAAAGTGTTCCTATTTCTCCACATCCTCTCCAGCATCTGTTGTCTCCAGATTTTTTAATGATCGCCATTGTACTTGGCGTGAGATGGTATCTCAATGTAGTTTTGATTTGCATTTATCTAATGACCAGTGATGGCGAGCATTTTTTCATAAATATCTTTACAGGGACTAAAAGATTTCATAATATTGCTTCAATTTGCTTTTTCATTTCATAAAATGAGACAAATGTCGCCACCAACAGTTAACCATATATGCTTGAAATGGGAAATTAACTCCAAAACGCAGACTTAATTATTTGTGACATTCTTTTATTTATGAGCTACAGAGTAGACACCCTGTTATGTACACTGAAAAAATATTGGAATAAAAATAAGAAAAATACAGGTAAACATATATGAACATAAATTAGTTGGCTGCATATCTAAAGCTCTCCTAGCTAAAAATCTACCTTGCATACAATTTTTGTATCATCTACTAAAAATCTGGTACTTTTTCTTTAAACTACTTTTTAATAATTACATAGCAAAAAAAACAAAAATTATGCAATTTTAGAATAATTTTGAGCTTATATAAAAAATCAAACTAGGTAAGGTACTTTTCTATATTAGCATGTCAACTCATCATGCATAAAATGAAGTGTTCTACTATTTAATGTGATTTTACTTTGAGGCATGCTATTCTCTTTTCACATATACTTTTTAACAACAACACCATCTTGTACAAAATAATAGTTGATATGTGTCAAGTACTTACCTTGTTTAAGCACTAATCTTTTCATATGTATTAGCTCATTTCACCTTCTCAGCAAAGTTATGATATAGACACTAACGTTACCTGCATGTCACGGGTAAGCAAATTGAAATGTAATTGGTTATTTAGCTATATGAAATATATTAGATATTCTTCCTGGTAATTGTGTTAAAATACAAGAAGCATTTATTCATAACTGTTACTTGATATAATTTGATAGATTATAAATTCTTTCTATCAAATGTATCCCTCATTCTAATTTGTCCTCAGTAAGGTCTGAAATTTCATTGAAATCACATTGCAGGGTTAAAGGGTATAATTTCCAGGATATGCTGTACTTGTTAAAATCAAAATAGTAACCTGGGTGCTATCGCAGTATGAGTTTGTTTGTTAAATGTTACATGGGCATCTAAGCGCTAAGTGACTGAAACTTCGGTTCTATGAGTTTTAGTTGAGGTGGAGGTGAAGGAAAACAAAATATCTGGATTCTGGGTATCTTCCAAAAGCCAAAAAAAAAGGCTTCGATGTGGGTAATAACAAATCTAGAAGACAGAGGGACAGTGTTCATTTTAGGAATTTCTGCAGGTGTGTTTGATTTCTCATATACTTAAACACTTGTAAACAACAAACTATAAATTTAGCAGCTACTTCACTTCAACCATTATGTCTATGCAGCTGTCTTGAAAAGCAGCAGTCAGACTATTTTACTTCACTCCATTTTGGAAAAGTTGCCTCAGACTTTCAGGTAACAAACTATGCTCACTGTATTTCCTTTATAAACACAGGGATGGATGGACACACACACACACACACACACACACACTCTCACACAAAATTATCATACCTTAATCTATTATTTTTGTCAACACCACACTAAAGTTGAACTAAGTCAAGATCTTAGAATCATATTTTACTACTTATTCTTCTTTATTCTCTATATCTGTCCAATTGATATGACTTTGATGACAGGAGGAACACCAGGGTTTTTCTTTTGAGTCACTAGGATTAATGACACAGATATATGTGGAGTGGTTTTAAGGAACAAAAAGTTTAATAGGCAAGAAAGAAGAAAACAGCTTTTCTGAATAGAGACAGAGGAAAGAGGACTTGAAACAAAGAAGAACCTCATGTGTGGCGGAAAATTGGTTGGTTATATTGGGAGGCTGCAGGAGGGACTGTCTGGTTTACATAGGGCCCAGGGGATTGCTTTCACCAGGTGTGTTATTTACACAGCCCATGAAACACCTGACCCTTCCCCCTTAGCTTTTTAACATGCAAATGTGAATTGCCATAATGTTTCTGAACATGGTGTTATTTGGAGGTGGCCATGACACTTGACACAGGTGGTGACAAGGAGAAGAGAGCAGAAATCGCCATGTTGGATACACCCAGTTTCTATTTGCTGGCATTTGTATATTAAAGCTTGCTGGCTTGGCTTTTTATGTCACTTTTCTGTTAGTTTTTTTTTTTCATGTTTTAAATGTTTATTCAATTTTTTAAAATCTTACCCCTGTGGCCGGGCGCACTGGATCATGCCTGTAACCCCAACACTTTGGGAGGCCAAGCAAGTGGATCACTAGGTCAGGAGATCAAGACCATCCTGGCCAACATGATGAAACCCTGTCTCTACTAAAAATACAAAAAATGAAGCTGGGTGTAGTGGTGCGTGCCTGTAATCCTAGCTGCTCAGGAGGCTGAGGCAGAAGAATCGCTTGAACACGGGAGGTGGGGATTGCATTGAGCCGAGATTGTGCCACTGCACTTCAGCCTGGCGACAGATCGAGACTCTGTCTCAAAAAAAAAAAAAAAAAACACATAACTTACACTTGTGATAAACACCAAAGTTATATATTTTACACAATTCTTACGACTGTTCCAAGAGGTATAATAATGCAGATTATTCTGTAAAATTCACCTAGGATGATGCCACTATTTTTTTAATTGTACTTTAGGTTCTGGGGTACATGTGCAGGTCATGCAGGATTGTTGCATAGGTACATACATGGCAAGATGGTTTGCTGCCTCCATCCTCCCATCACCTATATCTGGCATTTCTCCCCATGTTCTCTCTCCCCAACCTCGCCACCCCTCACTGTCCCTCCCCTAGACCCCCTCAACAGACCGCAGTGTGTGATGCTCCCCTCCCTATGTACATTCTGTTAGTTTTTTACCAAAAACCTTTACTCTGTTTACCTGCCTAAACATTATTTCTAATAACTTTTCTATTACAATCAAGTACAAAGTTTTACTAATTCATCTTTTGTAATTTCTCATGAATGTGGCACTTTATCTTCGTTTTAATTTTTACTGCTATTGTGAAGGCTTAGTGACTATTCCTAAACGATCGCTTAGAGTCTGTCCCCATTCATCTACCAGATGCCTCTGCCATCATCTTTCTAACATTACACTGCTAAAGGCCAACATTTTTTAGCACTAACTATACTAAAAGATACTTACACTATCTAAAAGATCTACCAATTTATTGATAAAACCCCAAGCCTAAAAAAGGTGGAGTGACACAGCTATAAATTGTAAAAACAGGATTTGAACCCAGGATGTTTAATTCCAGAATAATGTTATTGAGTATGTTACATAGTTTCACTGAACAATAATTTCAACATGTTAACATATGGTCTGGAAATTGTCTATGACATCTCATTACATATAGCTAATAAAGAACTAACATTCATTGAGTGCCAACTCCATGTTAAGTAATTTATGTGAATTATCTTATTTAAACTTTTTAATGGTCGTATAATTTACTACTATTTCCATTTTACAGGCTCAGAAACTTGTAACAGGTTCAGAAACTTGTGAATGCCACACTTTAATCTTATCTCCTCTCCAACACCCTGAAATCACAAGTTTGAACAGCCATCTGGCCCCGAGGCCACCATTTCCTTAGGAAGACTAAGTTTCTCCAGTGTGCAGAAATATGAAGGATGGAAGAAAAAAGGAAGCGATATCCGGTACTATCGTAATCATTTATCTGTGCATTGTCACTGCTTTCATGTCTAACACCAATCATTAATAACCTGTGTTTGGTAGGTTTGAAAATGCTGACTGGATTGTGTGAGTTCTTAGATGGAAAGAGCCACAATAAGGACAGAGTTGGTTTTCACAATCACCTTGACACTTCTCAAAAGCTATTGAAACTAACAACTGTTTATTTCTCCTGTGCTAATTTTTCTTATACAGATTGTGAAGACAGAATTTGGAGTCAATGACAAGTGATAGTGGAACAGGCTTGGTCAACTCTTAAGCCCTGAGGAATGTATTCAGCACCAAATATCAGCTCTCTTTACAACAGTGGCTCTTAAAGTGTGGTTCTGGTGCAGCATTATTTGCATAACTTGTAAACTTGTGGGAAATGCCAACGCTCAGGCTTCTCTTCAGATGTACTTAATTGGAACCCAGAGGTGGGGCCAAGAAATGTATATTTTGGCAATCCCTGAAGGTGATTCTGACACACAACAAAGTTATGAAAACCACTGCTTTAGAATGTGAGATATTTAGCACCATTGTTTTCTTCAGCTTTAGGCCTTTAATGATTTCTGGGCAGTATAATAAACCTAGAGTTTAGGAATCCATTTGTCTTTTTATCTTGACCATTTCTTCTTTGGACATCAATACCTTATGTCTTCAAATTTTCTCGTGCTATAATTGCTGAAATTTACATTAAAATTTACTGTACATAAAAATGTTTACTATATTTCTTTTTTCCCAGAATATAAAATATATTGTTTCTATCACTAATGTTGTTGAGAATATCTAAATGGCATTTTTAATAGTTTCATTAAAGAAATTAAAAAAAAAGCAATTTAGGAAAATTGCTGAGACAAATAAAATGATTCTCATGATTCCTCCAGAGTAGAATAACTGATGTGTAATATTGCTGTCTTCTAATTTCTTTTTCTTAATTTGTGAGTCTCTTTGTGTGTATTTCACAAGGCATATTCTCAGCTACAATAGCATTAAAATGTCCTAAAAGAAATACATATTTATGAATTATGTGTTTTAATAACAATAGTTTTTAATTTGTGGTTACTCTTATCATCATATAGATAAATATAGTTTTAAAAGAAATTTGTAAAAATTATTTCATTATTCACTAAGACTAAATTAATTAATTTAAGCTGCATATTTATATCTGTTCAATATTAACTGGATTTTCACCATTGTATTACAAAGGTAGTAATGCTTACACATTTGGTTCATCTGATGGACTAATAATTCAGCTGCTACATATCAAAGCTGCCAGTGCACTGATTATATCTCTCATGGAAGATATTTTTCATCTTTCGATTCAATGAAAGTTTCTTGTATGAAACCAAATTCCATATAGTTCTAAAAAATCCTAAAAAACTAAAATTCATCATTTTAGTTTTATTTTGCAGGCTAAGCAATTTACTGTCTATCATCAAATGTCTTATTTTTCAAGAAAAACATGCCTTTTTAGTACAGAAAAAAAGTTATAAAATTAAATACAAGTGTAACAAGTAGGATTTTAAGATTATACAGGGTCGTTTTGTGCTGGTTAAAGAGAAAAGAAGATATAGTGCTTTTACCAAATGAGAAGATTATGTATGTATATACATATAATGCATATTTAACACTGAGTTGTTAACTGGGAAAAGGGTTGTGGTACAAAGCATGAAAAAGAAGAGAGCTGGGAGGCATTTCAGGCATTCTGAAACCATCTTTATTCACACAGTAGCCTTGTTACATACAGAACAGTGAGGATATGATTTCATATAACTGACTATGTCACCCTAATTGGCTATATAAATTTCACTAATGTCATTGTTAACTTATAGAGTGGTAACGCATAAAGGATCTTGAATGCTTTCGAAATTATGGATAATAAGAAAATAAACTTGCCATTCCACTTAATGGATTTAAGTATTATAACTAATTAATTAAGCTATGTGACTATTATTAAGTCACAGGCAAGGAGAAAGAAATGGTCTTCCCTGTGTCCCTGTGTTTTCGCTGTTCAACACCCACTTATGAGTGAGAACATGTGGTGTTTGGCTTTCTGTTCTTGTGTCACAGGGAGGGGAACATCCCACACTGGGGTTTTTTGGGGGGTTGGGGGCTAGAGGAGCAATAGTATGGGGTGGGGAGTTTGGGGAGGGATAACATTAGGAGAAATACCTAATGTAGGTGAAGAGGGGATGGAAGCAGCAAACCATCATGGCATATGTATACCTATGTAACAATTCTGCAAGATCTGCACATGTACTCTTTACGTTCTGACTTAAAGTATAATAAAAAAAGAAATGGTCTTGAACAAGTTCTAGTCAGTAGTCCTGTGGTAAACTGACTATGATGCACGTATCTGCTTCTTGTTTGTCTGAATTCATGTGAAAGGATTCCACCAGGAGATGCAGCTGTAGTCTGTCAAATTATGTAGATAGATATGGTACACTGATCCGACCACGTTCTAGAACTGCAGATTAATGTACTTGCCGTTGGTACACTTGATTTTATAACTCAGCCACTTACTCAGCCTATTCCTAAAGTTATTCCTTCCTGTGAATTGGAGAACTGTGTTTTCAAATAAAGCTTCACATAGCAAACATTTCATAAAGATCACTTCACCTTGAGATAACTAAAAGTTTCTGTCCACTTAAGCTCATTCTAGATGTCATTTCTCTCACAAACATCTCTAACCTATCCTTATTTCCATTTATTTGCTTCATGTATTAATATTCGTTAATTTCTTACAAACCTGCCTACAGAGATTGTTCTATTTGAGATTTTTCTAAAAACCCAATAATAATAAATTCATATAACAAAGAAATTAAAACATTCTGTGATAGTCTTAATGACTTCTTTACAATGAAAATTATTTAAAGAAATTATCCTGAAAGAAACATTTGCTAAGGAATTTATCTTTCTTTTCAATTTGCTTCCCAGATGCAAAAGCGTGATAGGATGAAATAGTAATACATGTGGAAAAATAAATTTTTCTAAATAAGAAAAGCACTTACAACATTCTTTCTGCAGGGAATAATAGACCCAACTATTGCTTTACGTTGATAGAACATATTTTTGTTGGGTGATATATGCATTTCCACGGTGGAATGAGAAAGACTCAATAGGTCTTTTTCATCTCTACTTCTAGATTCTCTGATCAAATATCAATACTTGACCATTTTAACCAGTTATATTTAAAAAACAGAAAACTACAAATAGGAAAGAGAAATAAATACAAAAATAAAATGTGTAGGAAGCAATATGTACTCAGACTAAAAGTTCGGAATGAATTGTAGGGGATGGTGTATCTTAAGTCCTTAACACTAAATCATAACTTCCTAAACAGGAACTGCATGTAAAGAATTGTTTTACTTACTGGTGGTACAGTTTTATCAGATGCTTTTTATTAAGTAGATTATGTTATTCTACTTAATAAATAGAGATATGTGGAAACATATGAAAAAAATTCTCAAAACCATTAATTATTAGGGAAATGCAAATTGAAACCACAATGCACTACACAAGTATAAGAGTAGCAACAAAACAAACACACACAAACCTGACAAGATCAAACTTTGGTGAGGATGTAGTGCAACAGGCTTATGGAAAATTTTAATCACATAACTAGAAATAGCTGCTTCAACATTTAAAATATGATTAGAGGCCAGGCATGGTGGCTCATGCCTGTAATCCCAGCACTTTGGGAGGCCGAATCAGGAGGATCATGAGGTCAGGAGATGGAGACCATCCTGTCTAACACAGTGAAACCCCGTCTCTACTAAAAATACAAAAAATTAGCTGGGCATGGTGGTGCACAACTGTAGTCCCAGTTACTCAGGAGGCTGAGGCAGGAGAATCACTTGAACCCCACACACATATATGATTAGAACTTCTTTTGTTATTTAATTTGAGCAAAAGAGGAAAGTTTACACAGATTAAGATTTCACTTAAAGTTAAATGCAATGAGATGGGAACAGCCTATTAAATAACATTTAACATATCTACAGCTAACATCTATACATAATGGTGAAAGAATGAATGCTATTCTAATATTAGGATCAAAACAAGTATCTGCTTTCACTACTCCTATTTGCATCACATTGGGGAACTTAGCTTGCAAAATAAGACAAAATAAAGAAAGAGTTGACATATAGAGGGCATAGTCAGAAACAAAACTGC
Source organism: Aotus nancymaae (assembly GCF_030222135.1). Classification (NCBI taxonomy): domain Eukaryota; kingdom Metazoa; phylum Chordata; class Mammalia; order Primates; family Aotidae; genus Aotus; species Aotus nancymaae. The sequence continues at coordinate 55,001,335 of NW_026988415.1, read as the reverse complement.
CTCTATTTTCAGAGGACATGACAGTCAAAATACAAAATGTACAAAAAGTTCTTACATCTCATAAGTGAACTTAGCAAGGTCTCATAATACAAGGAAAATATACAGAAATCAGTCATATTATATTGCAGCAATTAATAGTTGGAATTTGAAGTTCTTAAATGACATCACTTACAATAGGATTAAATAAAATTGAGTACTTGGGTATAAACAACACAAAATGTCTGCACTGAAAGTCATAAAACACTAGTGAAAGAAATCAAATATCTAAATCAATAGAAATGAAAAGCATATTTTCCATGTTCATGAATTAGAAGGTGCAATATTGTTAAGATGTCCATTCTTTCTCATTTGCTATATGCACTTAAAGATATTCCTATCATAATCCCAGCAAGTTTTTATTCAGATATCAGAATCTTATTCTAAAATATACATGGCAAAACAAACTACAATAGCTAAAACAACAAAGAAAAATAATAAAAAAACTAAAGGGCTCATACTATGCAATTTCAGGACTTAATATAAAACTGTAATAATTAAAACAGCATTGTATTGGAAAAAAGATAAACATACACATCAACAAAATAGAATAGATAGCTGAGAAATAGGCCTATATGAATATAATTTATTGCTTCTTTTTACAAAAACTCAATAATTTAATAAAGAAAGGATTTTTTCAACAACTATTGCTGTATCAACTGGAAATACATATGCAAAATAATAAACCTTCTAACAGGCCCCTCTGCTGCAGGACTGCTGGAGTTCCACTCCAGACCCTGCTCACCTGGGGATCACCCGTGGTGGCTGCAGAACAGTAAGGGTTGCTGCCGGTTTCTTCTTCTGTTATCTTCATCCCAGAAGGATACCTGCCAGATGTCAGCCTGAGCTCTCCTTTATGAGGTGTCTCTTTGGCTATACGGGGTTCGGGGAGCTGCTTGAGGAGAGAGTCTGTCTCTTATAGGAGCTCAAGTGCTGTGCTGGGAGCTCCGTTGTTCCATATAGAGCTGCTGGGCAGGTACTTTTAAGTCTGCTGCAGTGGAACTCATAACCACCTCTTTTCCCAGGTGCTCTGTCCTAGGAAGGTTGGCTTTATTTGTAAGTTCCTGAGATGCTGCTGCCTTTTTTCATAGATGCCCTGCCCCACATGGAGTAGTCTAGTGTAGTCTGCCAGCAGAGGTGTTGCTGAGCTGCCGCAGGCTCTGCCCAGCTGCTGTGTGGACTGCCTGGGTGGTGGTGATCGGCCTTCCCCGCACTGAACTGGACCATCCTATGTCTAGCTGTGCTTTGATGCGAAACTTCAATCCAGAGCTTTCCTGATTGCTTGTTTTGTGGGAGTGGTACCTGCCAAGGCAGGTTACCTGGCTCCCTGTCTCTGCCCCCTCCATTTCAGTTGAATGGGCAGCTCTGTCTCCTAGGTGTTCCAGGAGCCAGTTAAACAGCCGCCCAGATTTGTGTGAGTTTCTGAGCCAACCTGGCACCGGCTGAAACCCCAATGCTGAAAACTTGTGGCGTTTTCGCTGGGGAATCTCCTGCTCTGTGCGCAGTGAAAATTTGTTTGGAAATGTGATGGGCACTCACTCTCTGCTGTTATTGCCGAGAACTGCATTCCAGAGGTTTTCCTGTTCGGCCATCTTGGGTCCTCCTCCCTATTTCATCTTTTGTATTTTTCTGTTTTAATTTTGCTTAGCTATGGTCTGATCTTTGTTATTTATTTTATTCTGTGGGTTTAAGTTTGGTTTGTTCTTGTTTTTCTAATTCCTTGAGGTGTCAACTTAGATTGTCTATTTGTACTCTTTCAGACTTTTTGATGTGGGTATTTAATGCTATGAAGTTTCCTCTTAGTATCACTTTTGCTGTATCCCAGAAATTTTGATAGATTGTGTCAGTGTTATTATTCAGTTCAAAGAATTCCTTAATTGTCATCTAGATTTCATTGTTGACCCAAAGATTATCGAGGAGCAGATTATTTAATTTCCTTGTATTTGTGTAGATTTGAGGGCTCCTTTTGCAGTTAATTTCCAATTTTATTGCACTGTAGTCTGAGAGAATACTTGATATAATTTTGAATTTCTTAAATTTGTTGAGACTTGTTTTGTGGCCTATCCTATAATCTATCTTGGAGAGTGTTCCATGTGCTGATGAAAAGAATTTCTCATTTGCTAATGAAAAAATGTATAATCTGCAGCTGTTGTGTAGAATATTTTATAAACATCTATTAAGTTCATTTTTTTTTCTAGGGTATTGTTTAAGTTCATTATTTCTTTGTTGACTTTCTGTCTTGATGACTTTTCTTGTGTTGACAGTGGAGTATTAAAGTTCCCCACAACTGTGTTGCCATCTATCTCATTTCTTAGGTCTAGTAATAACTGTTTTCAAAATTGGAAGCTCCAGTGTTAAGTGCATACATATTTAGTATTGCAACATTTTCCTGCTAGATTAATCTTTCTATCATTATATAATGTCCCTCTTTGTCCTTTTTAACTGTTGTTGCTTTAAAAATCTGTTTTGTCTGATATAAGAAGAGCTATTTCTGCTCACTTTTGTTTTCCATTTTTATGAAATGACTTTTTCTACTTCTTTACCTTAAGTGTATGTGATTCCTTATGTGTTAGGTGAATATCGTGAAGACAGAAGATACTTGGTTGGTATAATTTTATGCATTCTGCCATTTTGTAAATTTTAAGTGGATCATTATGTTATTTACATTCAACATTAGTACTGAATCGTGAGGTACTGTTCTATATGTCATGCTAGTTGTTGCCTGAATACCTTGTTTTTCTGTTGTTGTTTGTTTTTTTAATTGTGCAATTGTTTTACAGCCCTGTGAGATTTATACTTTAAGGGGGTTCTATTTTGGTGTATTTTGAGTTTTTGTTTCAAGTTTTATAACCTCTTTTATAATTTCTAGTAGTGCTGGCTTGGTAGTGGTGAATTCTCTCAGCATTTGTTTGTCTGAAAAAGACTTTATCTCTCTTTCATTTATAAAGTTTAATTTTGTGGGATACAAAATTCTTGGCTGATAATTATTTTGTTTAAGGTGAATAACCATAGAACCCCAATTCCTTCTGGCTTGTAGGTTTTCTGCTGAGAAATTTACCATTAATCTGATAGATTTACTTTTGTAAGTTACCTGATGCTTTTGCATCACATTTCTTCAGATTCTTTCCTTTGTCTTGACTTTAGATAACCTGATGACTATGTGCCTAGGTTATAATCTTTTTGTGATGAATTTCCCAGGTGTTGTTTGAGCTTCTTGTATTTGGATGTCTAGATCTCTAGCAAGACCAGGGAAGTTTTTCTTGATTATTTCCTCAAATAAAATTTCAAAACTTTAGGATTTCACTTCTTCCTCAGGAACACCAATTATTCTTATATTTGATCATTTAACACTATCTCATTTCTTGAAGGCTGTGTTTATTTTTTAAGTTATTGTTTTCTACTTGTTTGATTCTATTGTTAAAACTTTGCAGTGTATTTTATATATGTCTAGGTTTGTCTTTTATTTCCAGAAGTTGTGGTTATATTTTCTTTATGATATCTATTTTTCTGGAGATATTTTCATCCATATCCTGGATTGTTTTTCCAATTTCTTTAAGTTGTATTTCGCCTTTTCCTGGTACCTCCTTGAGTAGCTTAATAATCAGCCTTCTGAATTTTTTATCTGGCAATTGAGAGATTTCTTCTTGACTTGGGTCCATTGCTGGAGAGCTAGTGTGATCTTTTGGGGGTCCTATAGAACCTTGTCTTTTCTGTTACCAGAATTACATTTCTTGTTCCTTCTCATGGGCAGACTATTTCAGTGGAAAGACCTGGAACTCAAGTGCCGCTATTCAGATTATTTTGTCCCATGTGGTGATTCCTTGATGTAGTGCTCTCCTCCTTCCCCTAGAAATGGGATTTCCTGAGAGCCCAACTGCAGTGATTGTTATTGCACTTCTGTTTGTAATCACCCAGAGAGGCTACCAGCCTCTGGGCCGGTGGTGGGAAATGTCTGCAAGGAGTCCTGTGATGTGATCTGTCTTCAGGTCTCCCAGACACTGATACTAGCACCTGTTCCAGTGAAGCTGGCAGGGGAGTAAAATGGACTCTGTGGGAGTCCTTGCTTGTAGTTTTATTTAGTGCACTGGTATTCAAGAATGTAGACAGAATCAGGACCTATGATTGGCCAGAATGTTGCATGCAGTGGAATTAGCTGTTGTTTTCTTATTCTTTGGAGCAGAGTTATTCTGTTATGAGTTGCTGTAATGGCTTGAGTGGATTGGCCTCCAGCCAGAAGATGGTGTTTTCACAAGGGGACCAGCTGAGGGGGTAGAAGGGGGACAATATCTTGCCCTATATTGACCAGGATAAGTATTCAGGTTTCTCAGGTGATGGGCAGGCCTATAGAGCACTCAAGAGTTTACGTATTTTTTCTTCTGCTACCAGGGCAGGTAGAGCAATACCATCAGTTGGGGCAGGGTTAAGGCAGATCTGACCTAAGACTCTTTTTATGCAGGGCTTGCTGTAGCCACTGTGGGTGGGGGTGGGTTCTCAGGCTAATATGGTTATGCTTCTCAGGGGATTATGGCTGCCTCAGCTGTGTCATATAGGTTGCCATGGAAGTGGGGGAAAGCTGGCAGTGACAGGCCTCACTCAGCAAACACACAGCCAGCAAGGCCGGTCTCACTCCTGCTGCTGTGCCCTGCTAACAGCACAATGTTTATATTCAGGTAACCTGTGAGCAGGACTGAGATCTTGCTCCAGGCTACATGCTTCCCTGGTGAGAAAGCAAGCAGGGCTCTCAGTTCTCACTCCTTTCTGCCTGCCTTCACTGTTGGCTGCGTCTTCTGCAATCATGTTTGCACTTCCCATTTTCCCCCAGATTCTGCTCAGAAAAAAATCACGCTCAAGTCATAATTGATATAAAGTTCAGCAAGAAGCTTCCTTCATCCTGTGGCCCCTCCATAATTCCACTGGTTGCCTTCCCTGAAGACTGCTATGAGATAAAGCCAGGGATAGCTTCCTTCGGCGAGAGCTTGGAACTGGGAGTGCCTACAGGGCTCTTTGCACTGCCTCCTACTTCTACTTTTATATTTTACTCATCTCCCTAAATCCATGTCAGCTCTAGGGTTAAATCCTTCTCCCATGATCTGGATTTGTAGGTTATCCAATGGGGATGTTTGTTCACAGTCAGATTTTTTCCCCTCTCACACTTTGGGAACTTACAGTTTTTTGACTGTCTCACAGAGCTTGCAGCAGCAAGCTTCTTATTTCAAAGTGTCTGTGAGTTCTTTTGGTTTTCCTGATATGTTCCCACAGTGGTTTTTGGAGCACAGACTCACAACATGAGTCTCCACACACTCTTCTGTCTGTCCAAGTGGGAACCGCATAATAGTCCTGTCTCTTATCTGCCATGTTTTCTCAGCCCAGCATCTACTTTCATGTTTAAAAAACATGTGGATAAAAGTAAATTATAAAAAGAGAATGTTTATTGGAAAAGCAAGAGGTTTTCAAAAACAAGATTATTGTGTAGGAAACAGGCTATAAATAAATAAATAATTTTAAACTATTTAATTGAAAAATGTGCAAAAAAACACACCACAATCCCCATGATCTGACTTCTGCTTCTGAATAAGATGTTGGCAGTTGCAGGCCAGTATTACCACCACAACTATTAGAAACAGCCTGATACATTGCAAAACATATTTTAGAAGAAATCAGAGATGTGAAAGCAAGGATAAATAAGTGAACTAAAATATATTTTTTAAAAGATGTGGGAGGCACTTTCTGGGATGTGTTTATTATCTCCCTTTATTACTTTCCTGGGAGTACACCTATTCTATGTGTTCCAAATGTATCCAACCTTCTCAGGTTGCAAACTACCCTAGTCAGAATGCGACTGCTAAAAGGAAAATCAGCAAAACTTTCTGTGGTTCTTTGCTGCTGGCTAATATGGCAAATTGGACAATTAAAAAAACTGGAACTCATAGCCAAGATTCAATATGAGACATTTCCTTAATTCTGGTGCGGTGCAGTGCAGGTGGCTGGAAAACTAGGCAGAAAGTTTCTAAAAGGCAGAGGGAAATCTTCCTGATTTTTCTGGGCTTAGGAAATAAAGATATTCTCCAAGTATATTGCCATGTGCCAGTATTGAATCAATCAGAGGTAAGAAGTTAGCGAACTAAGCTAGAACATGTAAAGTGCAGAACTAGATTTCCTAAGGAACCCAGGAAACTAAAACGAATCAAGGTCTCAATCAGAGACATTTCTAGAAAGGCCATGCCTATGACCAAAAAAGACAAGAATGTAAACTTAGTCTCAGAAACTAAAACCAACTAGCACAAATTTTTATGTATTTAACTTTTGTGGGTACATGGTAGGTATATATACTTATAGGCCACACAAGATATTTTGATATAGGTATGCAAAGTGTAATAATCACATCAGGATAAACAGGGAATCCATGACCACAAGCATTTATTCTTTGTGATACAAATAGTTCAATTATAGTCTTTTAGTAATTTTAAAGTGTGCAATTACATTATTTTTTACTATAGTCCACCTGCTATGCTAGGAAATGCTAGATCATATTCATTCTTTCAGACTATTTTTGTACCCATTAACCATCTTCACTTCATCTCAATCCTGCCCCCACCCCAACCCCACTACACTTCCCAGTCTCTGGTAACCATCCTTTTCCTCTGTAACCCATGAGTTCAATTATCTCAATTTTTAGCTCTCACAAATAAGTGGTAACATGTGAAGTTTGCCTTTCTGTGCCTGACTTATTTCAGTTAACATAATGACCTCCAGTTCCATCTGTGTTGTTGAAAGTAACAGGATCTGATTCTGTTTTATGGCTGAGTAGTATTTCATGGTGTAATATATACTACATTTTCTTTGTCTGTTGTTTATCTGTCCATCTGTTTATCTGTTGATGGAGACTTAGGTTGCTTTCAAATCTCAGCTGTTGGGAAAAGGGCTGCAATAAACATTCAAAATATTGAATATACTGCAATAAAATCAGTATATTCAAGTGATATTCAAGACATCGCTTGACTATACTGATTTCCTTTCTTTTGGGTATATACCTAGGAGTGGGATGTATATATCTAGAAGCTGGATCATATGGTAGCTATATTTTTAGTTTTCTGGTGAACTTCTAAACGGTTCTCTCTAGGGGTTGTGCTAATTTACATTCCTATCAACAGTGTATCAGAGTTCCCTTTTCTCCACAACCTTGTCAGAATTTGTTATTGGCTGACTTTTGGATAAAAGCCATTTTAACTGGAATGAGATAATACCTCACTGTAGTTTTGATTTGCATTCTCTGATGATCAATGACATCGAGCACCTTTTCACATGCCTGTTTGCCTTTTGTATGTCTTCTGCTCAGAAATGCCTATTCAGACTTTTTTTCCCATTTTTAATCAGATTATTAGAATATTTCCTATAGAGTTGTCTGAGCTCCTTATGTATTATGGTTATAAATCCCTTGTCAAATTGGTAGTTTGGAAATTTTTTCTCCCATTCTGTGGGTTGTCTCCTCACTTTCTTGATGTTTTCCTTTGCTTTTCAGAAGCGTTTTAACTGGATGTGAACCCATTTGTTCATTTTTGTTTTGCTGACTGGTGTTTGTGAGCTACTACTCAAGACATCTTTGCCCAGTTCAGTGTGTTAGAGAGTTTCGCCAATGTTTTCTTGTAGTAGTTTCATAATGTGAGGTGTTATATTTAAGTATGTAATCCATTTTGATTTAATTTTTATGTATAGCAAGACATAAAAGTCTAGTTTCATTCTTCTGCATATGGATATACAGGTTTTTTCTAGCAAAATTTATGGAAGAGACTGTTCTTTTCCTATGTTCTTGGTAACTTTGTTATTTTAAAAAGGAGTTCACTGTAGGCATATGGATTTGGTTCTGAAATCTTTGTTCTGATACATTTGCCTATGTGTCTGTTTTTATGCTAGTAATATGCCACTTTTATTAATAAAGCTCTGTGGTATAATTTGAGGTCAAGTAAGTTTCTTATAGATGGTATATTGTGTAATCCTGCTTTTTTTTTTTTTACTTTAAATTCTGGGGTACATGTGCAGATCTTGCAGTTTTGTTACATAGGTATACACATGCCATAGTGGTTTGCTGCCTCCATACCCTGTCACCTACATTAGGTATTTCTCCTAATCTTATCCCTCCTCAATCTCCCCACCCCCTGCTATTCCTCCCCTAGACCACCCACTCCCCAACAGACCCCAGTGTGTGATGTTCCACGCCCTGCGTCCATGTGTTCTCATTGTTCATCACCCACTTATGAGTGAGAACATGTGGTGTTTGGTTTTCTGTTCTTGTGTCAGTTTGCTGAGAAAATGATGGTTTCCAGATTGATCCATGTCCCTGCAGAGGACGTAAACTCATCCTTTTCTATGGCTGCAAAGTATTCCATGGTGTATATGTGCCACATTTTCTTTACCCAGTCTATCCTAGGTGGGCATTTGGATTGGTTCCAAGTCTTTGCTATTGTAAATAGTGTTGTAATGAACATACGTGTGCATGTGTCTTTATAATAGAATGGTTTGTAATCCTTTGGGTATATACCCAGTAATAGGATTGCTGGATCAAATGGTATTTCTATTTCTAGATCCCTGAGGAATCGCCACACCATTTTCCACTATGGTTGCACTAATTTACACTCTCACCAACAGTGTAAAACATCCCTATTTCTCCACATCCTCTCCAGCATCTGATGTCTCCAGATATTTTAGTGATCACCATTCTAACTGGCATGAGATGGTATCTCAGTGTGGTTTCGATTTGAATTTATCTAATGACCAGTGATAATGAGCTTTTTTTCATATGTTTGTTGGCCACATAAATGTCTTCTTTTGAGAAGTGTCTGTTCATACCCTTCACCCACTTTTTGATGGAGTTGTTTTATTTTTGTAAATTTGTTTAAGGTCTTCGTAGATTCTGGATATTAGCCCTTTGTCAGATGGATAGCTTGCAAAATTTTTTTCCATTCTGTTGGTTGCCAGTTCACTCTAATGATTGTTTCTTTTGCTGTGCAGAAGCTCTTAAGTTTAATTAGGTCCCAATTGTCTATTTTGGCTTTTGTTGCCAATGCTTTTGGTGTTTTGGTCATGAAGTCCTTGCCTTTGCCTATGTCCTGAATGGTTTTGCCTAGATTTTCTTCTAGGGATTTTATGGTGTTAGGTCTTATGTTTAAATCTTTAATCCATCTGGAGTTAATTTTTGTATAAGGTGTAAGGAAGGGTTCCAGTTTCAGCTTTCTGCAAATGGCTAGCCAGTTTTCCCAACACCATTTATTAAAACAGGGAATTATTTTCCCATTGCTTGTTTTTGTCCATTTTGTCAAAGATCAGATGGTTGTAGATGTGTGGCATTACTTCTGAGGCCTCTGTTCTGTTCCATTGGTCTATATCTCTGTTTTGGTTCCAGTACCATGTTGTTTTGATTACTGTAGCCTTGTAGTATAGTTTGAAGTCAAGTAGTGTGATGCCTCCAGCTTTGTTTTTTTTGCTTAGGATTGTCTTGGCTATGCAGGCTATTCATTGGTTCCATATGAAGTTTAAGGTGTTTTTTTTCCAGCTTTGTGAAGAAAATCAATGATAGCTTTATGGGGATAGCATTGAATCTATAACTTACTTAGGGCAATATGGCCATTTTCATGATATTGGTTCTTCCTACCATGAGCATGCAATGTTTTTCCATCTGTTTGTGTCCTCTTAGTTGTATTCCTAGGTATTTTATTCTCTTTGTAGTAATTGTGAATGGGAGTTCACTCATGATTTGATTCTCTGTTTGTCTGTTATTGGTGTATAGGAATGCTTGTGATTTCTGCACATTGATTTTGAATCCTGAGACTTTGCTGAATTTGCTTATCAGCATAAGGAGATTTTGACTGAGATGATGGGGTCTTCTAAATATACAATCATGTTGTTTGCAAAAAGAGACAATTTGACTTCCTCTTTTCCTAAATCAATACCCTTCATTTCTTTTTCTTGCCTAATTGCTCTGGCAAGAACTTCCAATACTATGTGGAATAGGAATGGTGAGAGAGGGCACCCTTGTCTAGTGCCAGTTTTCAAAGGGAATGCTTCCAGGTTTTGCCCATTCAGTATGATATTGGCTGTGGGTTTGTTGTAGATATCCTCTATTATTTTGAGATACATTCCATCGATATATAGTTTATTGAGCATTTTTAGCATAAAGAGCTGTTGAATTTTGTTGAAGGCCTTCTCTGCATGAATTGAGATAATCATGTGGTTTTTGTCTATGGTTCTGTTTATGTGATGGATTACTTTTATGTATTTGCGTATGTTGAGCCAGTCTTGCATTATCGGCATGAAGCTTGCTTGATAGTGATGGATAAGCCTTTTGATGTGCTGTTGCATTCAGTTTGCCAGTAATTTATTGAAGGTTTTGCATCTATGTTCATCATGGATATTGGCCTAATATTTTCTTTTTTAGCTGTGTCTCTGCCAGGTTTTGGTATCAGGATGATGTTGGTCTCATAAAATGAGTTAGAGAACGCTCCCTCTTTTTGTATTGTTTGGAATACTTTCTGAGGGAATGGTACCAGCGCCTCTTTGTACCTCTGGTAGAATTCAGCTGTGAACCAGTCTGGACCTGGACTTTTTTTGGTTGGTAGGCTCTTAATTGCTGCATCAACTTCAGTCCTTGTTATTGGTCTATTTAGGGTTTCAACTTCTTCCTGATTTAGTCTTGGGAGGGTTCAAGCATCCAGGATTTTATCCATTTCTTCCAGGTTTACTGGTTTGTGTGCATAGAGTTGTTTGTAGTAATCTCTGATGGCAGTTTGTATTTTTGTGGAATCAGTGGTGATATCCCCTTTATCCTTTTTTATTGCATCTATTTGATTCTTCTCTCTTCTTTTTTATGAGTCTGGCTAATGATCTATCTATTTTGTTGATCTTTTCAAAAAACCAGCTCTTGGGTTTGTTGATTTTTTGAAGGGTTTTTTGAGTCTCTATCTCCTTCAGTTCTGCTCTTAGTTATTTCTTGTCTTCTGCCAGCTTTTGAGTTTTTTTTTATTTTGCTCCTCTAGCTCTTTCAATTTTCATGATAGGGTGTGGATTTTAGATCTTTCCTTGCTTCTCATGTGGGCATTTATTGCTATAAATTTTCCTCTAGACACTGCTTTAAATGTGTCCTAGAGATTCTGGTACCCTGTGTCTTCATTCTTGTTGGTTTTGAAGAACATCTTTATTTCTGTCTTCATTTCACTGTTTATCCAGTCAACATTCAAGAGCCAGTTGTTCAGTTTCCATGAAGTTGTGCAGTTCTGAGTTAGTTTCTTAATCCTGAGTTCTAATTTGATTGCACTGTGGTCTGAGAGACTGTTAGTTATGATTTCTGTTCTTTTGCATTTGCTGAGGAGTGATTTACTTCCAATTATGTGGTCAATTTTAGAGTAGGTGTGCTGAGAAGAATGTATTCTGTGGATTTTGGGTGGCTATTTCTGTAGATGTCTACTAGTTTTGCTTGGTTCAGATATGGGTTCAAGTCCTGGATCTCCTTGTTAATTTTCTGTCTTGTTGATCTGTCTAATATTGACAGTGGAGTGTTAAAACCTCCCACTATTATTGTGTGGGAGTCTAAGTCTCTTCGTAGGTCATCAAGAACTTGCTTTATGTATTGGTGCATAATACTTGCTGCATTGGGTGCGTTTATATTTAGGATCATTAGCTCTTCTTGTTGCAATGCCTTCTTTGTCTCTTTTGATCTTTGCTTGATTAAAGTCCATATCAGAGACTAGGATTGCAACTCCTGCTTTTTTTTGCTCTCCATTTGCTGGGTAAATCTTCCTCCATCCCTTTATTTTGAGCCTATGTGTGTCCTTGCATGTGAGATATGTTTCCTGGATAAAGCACACTGATGGGTTCTGACTTTTTATCCAATTTGCCAGTCTGTGTCTTTGATAGGGTCATTTAGCCCATTTACATTTAAGGTTAATATTGTTATGTGTGAATTTGATCTTGCCATTTTGATGCTAGCTGGTTGTTTTGCCCATTAGTGAACGCAGTTTCTTCATTGTGTCCATGCTTTTTACCATTTGGTACATTTTTGGGGTGGCTGGTACTGGTTGTTCCTTTCTATGTTTAGTGCTTCTTTTAGGAGCTCTTGTAAGGCAGGCGTGGTGGTGACGAAATCTCTCAGCAATTGTTTGTTCATAAAGAATTTTATTTCTCCTTTGCTTATGAAGCTTAGTTTGGCTGGATATGAAATTCTAGGTTGAAAGTTCTTTTCTTTAAGGATGTTGAATATTGGCCCCCACTCTCTTCTGGCTTGTAGGGTTTCTGCTGAGAGATCTGCTGTGAGTCTGATTGGCTTCCCTTTGTGGGTATCCCAAACGTCCTCTGGCCACCCTTAGCATTTTTTCCTTCATTTCAACCCTGGTGAATCTGACAATTATGTGCCTTGGGGTTGCTCTTCTCAAGCAATATCTTTGTGGTGTTCTCTGTATTTCCTGGACTTGAATATGTGCCTGCGTTGCTAGGTTGGGGAAGTTCTCCTGGATAATACCCTGAAGAGTGTTTTCCAGCTTGGATTCATTCTCTCCGTCACATTCAGGTACACCTATCAAATGTAGATTAGGTCTTTTCACATAGTCCCATATTTCTTGGAGGCTTTGTTTATTTCTTTTCACTCTTTTTTCTCTAATATTGCCTTCTCATTTCATTTCATTGAGTTTATCTTCAGTCTCTGATATCCTTTCTTCTGCTTGGTCCATTTGGCTATTGAAACATGTGTTGTGTTTTTCAGCTCCATTATGTCATTTATATTCTTCTCTAAGCTGTTTATTTTCATTAGCATTTTGTCAAACCTTTTTTTCAACATTCTTAATTTTTTTACATTGGGATAGAACATGTTCTTTTAGCTCAGAGAAGTTTGTTATTACTCACCTTCAGAAGCCTGTTTCTGTCAATTCATCAGACTCATTCTCCATCCAGCTTGGTTCCTTTGCTGGTGATGAGGTGTGATCCCTTGGAGGAGGAGATGTGTTCCGGTTTTGGGTGTTTTCATCCTTTTTGCACTGGTTTCTTCCTATCTTTGTGGATTTATCTACCTGTAGTCTTTGTTGCTTGTGACTTTCAGATGGGGTCTCTGAATGGATGTCCATTTTATTGATGATGAAGTTAATTCTTTCTTTTTTTTTTCCCCTTCTAATAGTCAGGCCCCTCTGCTGTAGGACTGGTGGACATCCACTCCAGACCCTGCTTGCCTGGGGATCACCTGTGGTTGCTGCCGTTTCTTCTGTTATCTTTGTCCCAGAGGGATACCTGCCAGATGTCAGCCTGAGCTCTCCTTTATGAGGTGACTCTTTTGATATATGGGGGTCAGGGAGCTGCTTGAGGAGACAGTCTGTGCCTTATAGGAGCTCAAATGCTGAGCTGTGAGCTCCATTGTTCTGTTCAGAGCTACTGGGCAGGTATGTTCAAGTCTTCTGAGCTGCTGTGGGCTCTGCCCAGCTGCTGTATGAACGTCCTTGTGATTTTGTTTATAGAGGTATAGTTAGAACTGTCTTGGTAATGGCAGTCTTCCTCAGTAATGGTGGACTGCCTCGGTAATGGTGGACTGCGTTGTTAATGGCAGACTACCTCAGTAATGGCGGATTGCCTTGGCAGTGGTGGACTGCCTTGGTAATGGTGGACTGCCTCGTAATGGTGGACTGCCTCGGTAGTGGCGGACTGCCTTGGTAATGGTGGATGCCCTTCCCACAAGTGAGCTGGACTGTCCCATGTCCAGCTTCACTTGCTGCGAAACTCTCAATCCAGAGCTTTTCAGATTGCTGGTCTTTGTGGGGGTGGAACCTGCTGAGCCAGATCATCTGGCTCCCTGTTTCAGCCCCCTTTGTTTCAGTTGAATGGGCGGCTCTGTCTCCCAGGCATTCCAGGTGCCAGTTGAAAAGGCCACATAGATTTGTATGAGTTTTTGTGCAGAGATCCGCTGCACCAGCTGAAACAGCCATGCTGGAAACTCTTGGTGATTTCCAGGCCAGGAATCTCCTGGTCTGTGGGCAGTAATAACTCGTTTGGAAATGCGGTGTTCACTCACACTCTGCATTGTTTTCATTGGGAACTGAACTCCAGAGCTGGTCCTATTCGGCCGTCTTGGATCTGCCCCCTTTTTGTATTTTTAGTAGAGACGGGTTTTCACCACGTTGGCCAGGATAGTCTCGATCTCCTGACCTCATGATCCTCCCACCTCAGCCCCCCGAAGTGCTGGGATTACAGGTATGAGCCACCGTTCCCACCCAATAGTTTGTGTTAATGCTTATGCTTCATTGCTGTTTATTTCAATATTGCATTTCTAAGTACCAAAGAAACTTTAGCTGTAGTTTTCTAGTAAGTATGTTAACATAATGGAGTTTGTTTCTAGTTGAAAAATATCTTGATGTATACGGTATTTGGCTTTTCAGCTTTGTGAAGGTGTCTTATGGTTGACATCTCATTTTGGGTATGGCTTGGCTTTAGCTTGCAGTGTTCTGAAATCACTCAAGACCATAAAAATACATACTAAATGATGCTAGCATTGGGAAAACATACTGGAGCAAAAATAGATTAGTAGTTTTCTTATCATTTTAATTTCTTCACTCACCTGATAATTCTTTTCTGTCTTGTTTATTCTTCCATGTATTTTAAATTTTTAAAAATATTTCATCCAACATCTTTAAATGCTTTCAGTAAGAATGTTAATCTGGATACACACCTCGTATTACCAGAAATACGCTGTAATTTAAACAGGCTTTAATTTAAGCAGACTCTGGTATCAAATTAGGAGTTGGTAAGACAGCATTAAAAAAACACAAAAACATTTTCTACCAAGGGGAGTTTTTCCAATAAGGTTCAAAGTATGTTCTACAAATCATTGCATTACAATCACCCCAGTTGATTTTCAAAATAAAAATTCCTGGGTCCAACCCAATAAGTATCAAGTAAATAATATCAGGGCATGGAGCCCAGGAATCCATATTTTTGCCAACCACCTTAAGCAATTCATAGCAGACTAATATTTAAGACCCATCATTTAGAGCTAAAATTTAAATGAATTACTTTCTGTTTTGATATTTTAATTGAAACAAAATAGAATAGAGAACCAATTCTTGATAAGAACAGTATTTCATATGTCTAAATGGTGGTTCTGGACTTGACAAGAAAGGAAAATAGGTATAGATTTTACCCTTTAATGAAAAGTTTATTTCCACATAATTAGAGGAGTATAATTCATAATTGAGGTATGAATTAATTAATATAACGAGTAAATAATATTATATATTCAATAACATCAAATACTTTTATTATTCAATGATATTTTTAATAAGAGATGCAATTTAGACAATAGACAAATTTCTAGCCACAAAGCAGAGCACTGTGCAGCAATTTACTTGGCATGCCAGAGAGCAAATATCTGTCACCTTTGTGAAGACTATGTGAGGAATTTTGACAAGGCAAACCTCAGGATGCTGTCTTTCTCCCTGCAAATAAATGACTGCCGCTGAGCTGTCCATCTATGTGTGTTTTATCTCCTGTGTTTCTGTGTCTGATATTGCACTGGCCATTTTAAAGAAAGCTTTTCTATAAATTGAGTATACGTTATATTTCAGAGGACTTTTCACTTTTCTTCCTAGTTACTAAAAGCTAAATTACTATTTTAAATCAAAATTCTTACTTTAGATGGTAGTAGGCAAAAGGAATATGCATGAGAGGAAACATCTTTTTGGGGGAGTTGAAAATTAATATTAAAAGATAGCTTTAATCAGATAAGAGTCTATGGATTTAGTTTGCTTTTCCACTAATAATTTTAAAGTTTTGATTTATCAATTATGGTTCTTCATGTCATAAAACTAATATCAATTTGAATCAGAGAAACATGATTGACTTGGTAACTTCTTTTTTTTTTTTAAAGTTGGACCTTTGGTCTCTGAGTCTTTTATTTTTTTCCTTACGGCACAAACATTTAACTTTTTTTTTTCTAATTTGCATAGGTTTTCGGGAAACAGATGGTGTTTGGTTACATGAGTAAATGGTGGTAATTTGTGAGATTTTGGTGCACCCTTCACCTGTGCAGTATACACTGTGTCCAATTTGTAGTCTTTTATCACTCACACCCCTCCCACACTTTCCCTAAAGTCCTCAAAGTTCACTGAATCATTCTGATGCATTTGCATCTTCATAGCTTAGCTCTCACTTCTGAGTGAGAACATATGACGTTTGGCTTTCCATTCCTGAGTTACTTCACTTAGAATAGTGGTCTCCAGTTCCATCCAGGTTGCTGTGAATGCCATCATTTCATTCCTTTTAAAATGGCTGAACAGTATTCCATAATATATATGTATATCACAATTTCTTTATTCACTCATTGATTGATTGACATTTGGGCTAGCTCCATATTTTTGCAATTGTGAATTCTGCTGCTATAAACATGCCTGTGCAAATATCTGTTTTGTATAATGACTTCTTTTCCTCTGGGTAGATGCTGAGTTGTGAGATTGCTGGATCAAGTGGTTGTTCTATTTTCAATTCTTTAAGGAATCGCCACACTGTTTTCCATAGTGTTTGTACTAATTTACATTTCCACTAGCAATGTAAAAATACTCCCTTTTCACCACATTCTCAACAGCAGCCATTATTTTTTTATTACGGCCATTCTTGAAGGAGTAAGGTGGTTTTGTGCATTGTGGTTTTGATTTGCATTTCACCGATCATTAGTGATGTTGAACATTTTTTCATATATTTGTAGGCCATTTGTATATCTTCTTTTGAGAATTGTCCATTCATGTTTTTGATGGGATTGTTTGTTTGTTTGTTTTTTCTTGCTTATTTATTTGAGTTCTTTGTAGATTCTGTAAATTAGTCCTTTGTTGGATGTATAGATTATAAAAATTTTCTCCCACTGTGTGAGTTGTCTGTTTACTCTGCTGATTGTTTCACTTGCCGTACAGAAACTTCTTAGTTTAATTAAATCCCACCTATTTTTTCATTGTTTTTGAGTTCTTGGTCATGAAATCTTTGCTTAAGCCAATGTCTAGAAGGGTTTTTTTCATGTTATCTTCTAGAATCTTTATGGTCTTAGATTTAAGTCCTTGATGCATCTTGAGTTGATTTTTGTATAAAGTGAAAGATAAAGATCCAGTATTCTTCCATATGTGGCTTTCCAATGATTCCAGAACCATTTGTTAAATAGGGTATTCTCTCTCCACCTTATGTTTTTGTTTGCTTTATTGAATATCAGTTGGCTCTAAGTATTAGGCTTTATTTCTGGGTTCTCTATTCTATTCCTTTGGTCTATGTGCCTATTTTTATACCAGTACCATGCTGTTTTGGTGACTATGGGATTATAGTGTAGTTTGAATTCAGGTAATGTGATGCCTCCAGATTTGTTATTTTTGCTTAGTCTTGCTTTGGATGTAAAGGCTCTTTTTTCATTCCATATAATTTCTAGGATTGTCTTTTCTTGTTCTGTGGAAAATGACGGTGGTATTTTTATGGGAATTGCACTAAATTTGCAGACTACTTTTGGCAGCATGGTCATTTTCACAATATTGATTTACCCATCCATGAGCATGGAATGTGTTTCTTTAACTTGATAAATTCTATCATCCAAAAATGGGAAAGATAGCAGTATAAATTTTCCTTAAAGACAATGGAGGACTTCTGCAAATTGAATATTAGTATTCTTCAAGCCTGCAATTTTAGACATTTGGGTGAATCTGATTGTACTCTGGAGATAGATAGATAGATAGATATGTAGATAGATGATAGATAATATAAATATTGATAAATATATACAGATAGGTAGATACATATAGATACTTTATTGTAACTTTTATAATGCTGAGGACAAGGATGTGCTATGTGGCAGGCATATACCAAGGTGACTCTAATAAGTCACACCATTACATAAGCCCCTCCTGTTGAGTGTAGGTGGAGTCTGTGACTTATTTCTAGTAACAGAATATGGCCAAAGTGATGGGCTGTCATTCCCTTGATTTGGTTACATCATACGAGATTCCATTTTACCAGATTAAAGTAAAGACTCTCTTCCTGGCTTTAAAATGTAAGCTGCCAAATTGTGACAGGGCTAAGTGGTAAAGACATTTGAATGGCCTCCATGAACTGGCTAACGACCAGAAAAAGAATGGCAACTGTAGTCTTATAACCAAAAGGAACATCCAGATGAGCTTGGAAGAGGGCCCCAAACTCTAAAAATGAATGTAGACTGACTAATAAGTTGATTGTAATCTCGTTAGACCCTGAGCCAAGGACTCAGGCCCTGCTCAGACTCCTGAACCATGAAAACTGTGAGACAATAAATGGGTATGACTATATGTGGAAGTCATATAGTCAGCTAATCTGGCTTACAGCAGCAATATTTAAGACTAATGAAATATATCACAATATAGTTATAAAGCACATTGCAAGTAAAAATCTCTAGATATTTTGTAGCAATTTGAAAACAAAATTACATTTTGATATTTCCCTAAGGCTAGTTGCCATTACAATAATCAGTTCTGAATTATCAGATTCAATTCACTCATCTTCACAATCTAGGTTAATAAACATACACAAGAACATATACACAATTATATTTTAGTGTTATTAATAACATTTTCCAGAAGTCTGGGACTATAAATGGAATGGAAATAAGGCAAAACTCTATGATTGAGGTCAAGTAGTCTAGACACTGTGATATATTTACCAGCATAGTAATGTCTATCACATTGAAAAATGCTGACAAAAATCACATCCAATGTAATATACTGTGTAAGTTATCAAATCCATATGATCCATGAAAACAAGATACCTGTGGTACTTCAAATTGAATGTTTACCAACTACATTAGAATTCAAAATATCAGTATGTATATATATATATATATGTGTAACTATAAATGGGAGCAGTCTTCAGTTATCCTAAAACACAGGATTGCATTACAATTTCCCATAAAGAAAATTATCCCTTTACACAACATCATTAATGATGGGACAAACTGAAAACTTCTCTGCCATTGCTGTTTTACAAAGGGTACAGTGCAATTTAACTTCAGTGAGGCTATGAGTGTGCTTGAAGGTTTAAGAAAACCTTACATTGATCTTTCTTTAATTGAATTTTACCTTTGAAAATTTAAACCCCTCCCACAGCTAAATTTCAAACAAAACTTTTTGAAGTAAAGAAAATATTTTTAAAAATTAAGATTAGCTAGCTAGTATTTAAGTGATTCCTAAAATCAATTTTATAGAGTTCATCAACATTTTTAACATTAGCTTTCATTTTACAGGAATCTATTTCTCACCATAATGTTTCTACACTGTAAGAGAGAATAAAAGTATGGTCTGAAATTTATCAGTAGGCATTGAATAAATGTCCATTGATTTTATAAGTGGAAACATTTTAAAACTTAGAAATTCTTTAAATTAAAAAAGTAAATTGGATTAGAATTAGAAATTATGAAATATAATTTATTGAAACATAAATTATTCACCTCTGTGATAGTTAATTTCATATGTGAACTTGACTAGACCAAAATATTCAGATATTTGGTCCCACACTACTTTAGATGTAGTTTTGAAGGTACTTTTTAAGATGAGATTAATATTTAAAACAGTAGACTTTTAGTAAGGTAGATTATCCCCCATAATGTGGGTGGGCTTCACTCAATCCGTTGAAGGCCTTAAGGAAAAAAGACTGTGATTCCCTTAGATTTAGAAAAAAAATAATTTTGCCTCCAAACTGCCTTTTGACTCAAGTTGCAATATCTAGAACTCTTCCCTAGGTCTGCAATCTGCTGGCCTGCCTTGCAGATTTCAGAATCAGCCTACACAATTGTGTGAAATAAATCTGCCTCTCCCACTCTCTCTCTCTCTCACTCTCCCTCTTTCTCTTTTTCTCTTCCACTGTTTCTGTGCATATGTATAGACACACACACACACACACACACACACTCTCACACATACACACAGTTTGTTCTGCTTTTGTAGAGAATGCTAGTGAAGATTTTGCTACCAAGAGTGGCTCTAGAAAAGCAAAATCATAAGAGTGAAACTTCTGAATTGATTCTGGGACTTTGAAATTGCTTTTTTATTTGATTAGATTTAAAGGCACTAATAATTATATTTCCAGTAGAAAAGATAGAACTTATAGTCCATAGTCTGATGTTGTAACAGAGATATGATTAGTTATTTACTGATATCAAAATGTCTCTTGAAAATTCCAAATACCACCACTGGATACTCCTAATCAAACACTTGTAAAAGGCAAGCTTTTGGGGGATTACTATATATCTTTGAATATTTTTTGCAAAACTAAGAAGTGTATTAGGGGATTAATATATATCTTTGAATATTTTTTGTAAAACTAAGAAGTGTATAAGATTGATTAGTTCTTCCTAATTGTGCTACAGAATGTGAAGAAAGAAAAATGTTAGTTCAGGGACTTGAATTCCCAGTTCAAGTACTGTATAAATGACCTGAAAGTTTCAATGTCTACCCTGTAAGAAATTCTTATTTCCTATAGCCACATAGCTGAGATTGCTGAAAAGAAAACCCAAAATGTAATACTGCATGTGGTCAAATTACAATGCAAATTGAATTTGTAACATTCATGATGTCTTCTCTTAAAGTTAAGAAATTGATTGGGAAGAAATAATATCCCCAAATTTGAAATGGGCACATAAGAAAAAATCCTGATGAAACTGGAAACATTAAACACCTAAATTCTAAAGAATCTTTGCCATCAGTAGCCCCTCTATCCCATTTGAGAAGATTAACCCTGCTTTGACTGAGGAAACTGTAATCTCCTATCATAAGGTAGTTGCTTTATGAGGCATTGTTGATTTTCCTCGGGACCTACATCCACCACCCATATTTGCTTCTAAATCTAGAAATACACTCCAGTCTCAGCAGATCCTGAAAGGTGAAATACAGATTGTGACCCATGAAGAGGTGTGCAAAATTATTTAGAATGTAAATACAATATGGAAAAATATATCCTACGAATAGTATGTCATAGATTACAGTATTGTACTATTCAAATATATGAATCCCATGATTACTTATAGGTTGATTTCAATTTGAATTAGAATGAATATATTGTTTCTGCTATGTGAAAGGTATTCTTTCAAAGCATCATTTAATTCTTCTGTGATTTTTTCTAGACACTTTTTTCTTTTTTCTACAACTTCTCCACTTAAGTAGTACTATGATCTTTCATTTTAATTACTATCTATATGCTGAAAATTCCTAGAACTCTCCTCTAAGTTTCAATTTATTCGTCCATCCTGCTACTTAATATTACTTTGTTTTTTTTTCCAGTCTTTAATTGCTTTAATACTGCATAGGTCTAATCCCCTTCTTTCTTTTTTTCCCCCTTTTTTTAAATTGCATTTTAGGTTTTGGGGTACATGTGAAGAACATGCAAGATTGTTACATAGGTGCATACGTGGCAGTGTGATTTGCTGCCTTCCTCCCCTTCACTTATATCTGGCATTTCTCCCCATGCTATCTCTCCCCAACTCCCCACCCCCCGCTGTCCCCTCCCACTCCCCCCAACAGACCCCAGTGTATAGTGCTCCCCTCCCTGTGTCCGTGTGTTCTCATTGTTCAACACCCGCCTATGAGTGAGAACACGCGGTGTTTGATTTTCTGTTCTTGTGTCAGTTTGCTGAGAATGATGGTTTCCAGGTTCATTCATGTCCCTACAAAGGATGCAAACTCATCGTTTTTGATGGCTGCATAAT
The DNA here is from genome assembly GCF_030222135.1 of Aotus nancymaae. Taxonomy (NCBI): domain Eukaryota; kingdom Metazoa; phylum Chordata; class Mammalia; order Primates; family Aotidae; genus Aotus; species Aotus nancymaae. The sequence goes on along the minus strand of NW_026988415.1, from coordinate 54,979,581 downwards.
ATTCCACGGTGTATATGTGCCACATTTTCCCTGTCCAGTCTATCATCGATGGGCATTTGGGTTGGTTCCAGGTCTTTGCTATTGTGAACTGTGCTGCAATGAACATTCGTGTGCATGTGTCTTTATAGTAGAACGATTTATAATCCTTTGGATATATACCCAGTAATGGGATTGCTGGCTCAAATGGAATTTCTATTTCTAGGTCCTTGAGGAATCGCCACACTGTCTTCCACAATGGTTGAACTAATTTACACTCCCACCAACAGTGTAAAAGTGTTCCTATTTCTCCACATCCTCTCCAGCATCTGTTGTCTCCAGTTTTTTTAATGATTGCCATTCTAACTGGCATGAGATAGTATCTCAATGTAGTTTTGATTTGCCTTTCTCTAATGACCAGTAGTGATGAGCATTTTTTCATATGTTTGTTGGCCTCATGTATGTCTTCTTTTTAAAGTATCTGTTCATATCCTTCACCCACTTTTGAATGGGCTTATTTGTTTTTTTCTTGTAAATCTGTTTTAGTTGTTTGTAAATTCTTGATATCAGCCCTTTGTCAGATGGGTAAACTGCAAAAATTTTTTCCCATTCTGTTGGTTGCCGATTCACTCTAATGACTGTTTCTTTTGCCTTGCAGAAGCTGTGGAGTTTGATTAGGTCCCTTTTTTTTTTTTTTTTGAGACAGAGTCTCACTCTGTCACCCAGGCTGGAGTACAGTAGTGGCATGATCTCAGCTCACTGCAACCTCTGCCTCCTGGGTTCAAGTGGTTCTCCTACCTCAGCTTCCTGAATAGCTGGGACTACAGGCTCGGCCACCATGTCTGGTTGATTTTTGTATTTTTAGTAGAGTCGGGGTTTTACTATGTTACACAGGCTGGTCTGGAACTCCTGACCTCAAGTGATCCACCCACCTCAGTATCCCAAAGTGCTGAGATTACAGGTGTGAGCCACTGTGCCGGGTGTTACTTAATATTTCTATTGGCTGTTTCATAGGCATACTAAGTCATTATGTCCACCAAAATCAAGATTTGTAATCCCAGACTCACTTTACTTATAGTTAATGGCATTACTAGCCACTCAATTGCTAACGCCAGAAAGTGAGGATTCATCCCAATTATCTCTGGAATCTATTCACTTTTCTCCACTGTCACTAACTGCCATGCAAGTTCTGACGATCATCATTTTGAACCTTGACTACTAGAATAAGCTTCCCATCAGTCACTTTTTGTATGATTTTTCTGCCTACAGTTGTCTCTACCTAGGCCTTGTTACACACAAATCAAGTCATTACATTTTCTTGCTTTCATAGTCTCTTGAACATGCTACGTACTTTTTCACATCTGAGGATTTTCACAAGGTGTTCCTTAAATGTGGAACAATTTCTCCAATCAATTCCAACTACATTAGCCTGGCTAACGCCTTCTTTTTCCTTCATGTCTCAAATTAAATATCAGTTTTTCATGCAAGTCTTTTCTGATATGACAAATTTTGATCTCTTTGTAATACACTCTCGAAATACTTCTTCCTAATTCTTATACACATTTGTTCAATGTCTATTATCTCTATTTTTAGGTTGGTGTAAAAAGTAATTAAAGTTTTTGCTATTACGTTAAATGGCATAAACTGTAATTAATTTTGAAGTAACCTAATAGTTAATAATGTCTAGGAGAATATGGATTGGTTTTGTCTTGTTCTTTGCAATATTGCTCCCAGAACAATATATGCCGGTTAGTAGGAACTCTATGAATATTTATTGAAAAAAATGAATGGAAGAGTGAATGGATGGAAACACGAATGCATGAATGAATGGGACATTTGAAAAATCTTACTGCATCAAATAATGGTAATATTCAAAAAAAGGGTTTTTGTCATTCATGACATGGGTAATGAGGTTACCAGTTAATAAGTGTGGCCTAGCCAAATAAGAGTTGGAATTTAAAATTAGTCCATACTTTCTGTCTTTAATAGCAATCTATAAATCATTTAAGGCTTGACTATTCACTAGGGATTATTTCACATGTCTCTAGTTTAACCATTTGCTATAAAAAATGAAGGAAGCTATTTATCATATGTTTGGAGAATGAATAATAAAAAGATGTATATTCCATGTAAAAAACTATAGTTGAGGTTCTGTCTAAAGTAGCAGAAGAAAATGAAAACACACTTTTGACTGTGGACTATGCTGCAGGCATTTATTTTGTCATTATGAAATACATTTTGCAGCTTAATCAACTACAGTGTAAAACATTGCTGATTCCGAGAGAGATCCAAGATGGTTGATGATTAGCAGCTTGGGCACGTACCTCCCAGTGAAAGCGCAAAGAACGAGAGGACGCCACACTTTCAGACGAATATTAGTTGCTCACGGACCAGGAGATTCCCAGTGGAGGAGCTCCACGGGTCGCCAGGGCGACTCTTGTGCCCGGCGTGGCAGTTTTGCTGGTGCCTTAGCACGCCAGTTCTTGGTGCAGAGTCCGGAGATTCCCGGGCAGAAAAGCACCATCAATCTTAACACCGCTGTTTTGGCCGGCTCAGTGGATTGCTCAGATTTCGGCGCAGGGAATCAACAAGTTGGACGTCAGAGACCCAGTTAGAAAGTCAGTAATTATAAAGACGACAGACGGACAAATATATAATGAAGGGAAGAAACCAGCGTAAAAAGGTAGAGAATACGCAAAACCAGAATGCCTCTCCCTCTACAGGGGATTGCAATTCCTCATCAGTAACGGAACAAGGCTTAATAGATTACACGTGTGTTCCAATAACAGAAGCAGGCTTCAAAATGTGGGTGATAAGAAACTTCTGTGAATTAAAAGAACTTGTTCTAACCCAATGCAAAGAAACTAAGAACCTTGAAAAAAGGTTTGACGAAATGTTAACGAGAATGGACAATTTAGAGAAGAATATAAGTGAATTGATGGAGCTGAAAAACACAACACGAGAACTTCGCGAAGCATGCACAAGTTTAAACAGTCGAATTGATCAAGCAGAAGGAAGGATATCAGAAGTCGAGGATCAGCTCAGTGAAATGAAACGAGAAGACAAGAATGCAGAAAAAAGGATGAAAAGGAAAGAGCAAAGTCTCCAGGAAATATGGGACTATGTGAAAAGACCTAATTTACGTTTGACAGGTGTACCTGAATGTGATGAAGAGAATGAATCCAAGTTGGAAAATACTCTTCAGGATATCATTCAGGAAAATTTTCCCAACCTGGCAAGGCAGGGTAATATTCAACTCCAGGTAATACAGAGAACACCACAAAGATATTCTTCAAGAAGACCAACCCCAAGGCACATAATCGCCAGATTTATTAGGGTTGAAATGAAGGAGAAAATACTAAGGGCAGCCAGAGAGAAAGGTCAGGTTACCCATAAAGGGAAACCTATCAGACTTACAGCAGATCTCTCAGCAGAAACCCTGCAAGCCAGAAGAGAGTGGGGACCAATATTTAACATCCTTAAAGAAAAGAACTTTCAACCCAGAATTTCCTATCCAGCCAAACTAAGCTTTATGAGCGAAGGAAAAATTAAATATTTTGCGAACAAACAAGTACTTAGAGAGTTCACCACCACCAGGCCTGCTTTACAAGAGCTTCTGAAAGAAGCACTATACATATAAAGGAACAACCAATATCAGCCTTTCCAAAAATATATCAAAAAGCAAAGAACTTTAACACAATAAAAAATTTACATCAACTAATGGGCAAAACAGCCAGCTAGCATCAAACGCCGGTATTAAACTTATATATATTTCAATTGGATAAAAAGCCAAAACCCATCGGTATGCTGCATCAGGGCCCATCTTACATGCAACAATACATAAAGACTCAGAGAGAAGGAGGAAGATTTACCAATCAAACAGAGAGTAAAAATAAACTAATAAACAAAAAGCAGGAGATGCAATTCTCGCCTCTGATAAAGTAGACTTTAAAGCAACAAAGATCAAAAGAGGCGAGGAATGACATTACATAATGGCAAAAGGATCAATGCAACAAGAAGAGCTAACGATTCTATAGATCAACGAGACAGAAAATTAACAAGGACATCCAGGACTTGAACTCAGACCCGGAACAAGTAAACTTAATAAACATTTATAGAACTCTCCACTTCAAATACACAAAACATACATTACCACCTCACACCTATTCCAAAGGTGACTATATAATTGGAAGTAAATCACTCCTCAGTAATCGCATAGCATTCCATAGGTTTAAATGAAATAGTGGTTGGCTGTTTGTTTGTTATCTTCTTACCTTATTCCTTCCTGACTACATCATTAAGTATAATTATCAGTATAAAAGAGGTTTTCAATACCCATTACTAAATTGCATTCTAGCCTGGGCAAGAAAGCAATACTCCCATTCTCTCTCCCTCTTTCTTTTCCTTCTCCCTCCTTCCTATTCTCTCTCTCTTTCTCTTTAATAAAAAAAAAAAAGTGAACTTCAATAAACATAAAAAAAAAAAACATTGCTGATTCCTTACCTAATATCTACTTGTTTCTTATCAACAAGTGCACTTTTAGGTTGATTTAAGAAAACCTTAATTACTCCATTTATCAGCCTTCTTTGCATCTAGAACAGACCATGTGACAAAATTATGACCAAGTATTATATATATGTGTTTGTGTATATATATATATATATTTATATATATATATATGTGTGTGTGTGTGTGTGTGTGTGTGTGTGTGTGTGTGTATACTGAATATTTGGGGAATAATTATATGTCACCCTTTCATCTTTATTACTATTTTATTCTTCCTAAATGGAATATAAATGCTATGATTGGAAGTACATCTGCAACTTTGCAACCTTGAATACAATATATACACACTAAGGATTACTGTGTCATCTGTGATTTTTTTCCATCAGTGTTTTATAGTTTTCTGTTTACATATCTTTCAGCTCCTTGGTTAAATATAATTCTAGTTATATTATTTTTGTCTGGCTATTGTAAGTGGGATTGAGTTGTTGTATATTGGTATATAACTGTGGAAATTTACTACTTTGAACAATATTGGCATATAACTGTGATACTGATTTTCATATGCTGATTTTGTATCCTAAAACCTTATTGAATTTATTTATCATGTCTAGGAGTATTTTGTAGGAATCTTTATGTTTTTGAGGTATAGTATGTCCTCAGTGAACAGAGATAATTTGACTTCCTCTTTTTCAATTTGGATGCTTTCTATTCCTTTTTCTTACCTTATTGTTCTGTCTAGGACTTCCCGTACCATGTTGAATAGAAGTGGTAAAAGTGCACATCCTTGTATTCCTTCACTTCTTAGGGGGAATACTTTCTACTTTTGTCCATTCAGTATGATGTTGGCTGTGAAATTGTCACAGATGGCTTATATTGAGATATGTGCCTTCGTTGCCTCATTTCTGAAGGGTTTTTATCATGAAGTAGTGTTGGATTTTATTGAAAGCTTTTTCTGCATCTATTGAGATCATCATATGGTTTCCATTTTTAATTCTGTTTATGTGGTGAATCACATTTATTGATTTGCATATGTTAGCCAACCTTACATTACAGAAATGAAACCCACATGGTCATAATAAATTATTTTTTGATGTGACGCTGGGTTTGTTTTGTTAGTATTAGGTAAGGATTTTTCAGTCTAGCTTCATTAGAGTTTTTTGTTATTGTTTTCCTGAAAGATTTTGGTGACAGGATGATGCTAATTTCATAGAACGAGTTAGGGAGCAATCTCTTTTCCTCTATTTTTGGGAATAATTTCAATAAGATTGGTACTAGATTTCATGGAACATCTGGTAGAATTTGGCTGTGAGCCCATCTGGTCCAGGGCTTTTTTGTTTGATAGATTTTTTTCTTACTGATTGAATTATGTAATTCAAAATTTATCTATTCAGGATCTTAATTTCATTTTGGTTCAATCTTGGTAGGTTGAATGTTTGCAGGAGTGGAACAATTTCTTCTAGAATTTCTAGATTGCGTGCATAAAGATGTTCATAATAATCTCTGAGGATCTTATGTATTTCTGTGGTATCAGTTGCAATGTCACATTTGTAACTCCTGATTATTATTTGAGTCTTCTCCCTTTTTTTTTTTTTTTTGCTCATGTAGGTAGCATTTTAGCAATTTTGTTTATTCTTTTATAGAATCATCTTTTTATATCATTGATCCTTTGTATGCTTTTTGGCTGGTTTCAATTTCATTTCATTCTGCTATAACATTTGTTATTTATTTTCATTTGCCGTTTCGCTATTTAGGAGTTTGGTTTGTTCTCATTTCTCTAGTTCCTTTAGCTGTATGATAGGTTGTCAATTTAAGATATTTCTGTCTCTCAGTTGTAGATATTTTGCACCATAAGCTTCACGCTTCACTTATTTTTGCTGCATCTCAGAGGTTTTGGTACATTGTATCTCTGTTTTCATTTGGCTCAAAACATTTTTCAAATTTCTGACTTAATTTGTGTGTGTGTGTGTGTGTGTGTGTGTGTGTGTGCTGTTGCTGCAATTTACTACTCTGACTTTTAAGTGGAAACTTTAAGTCATTTATGTTCAAGGCTAATATAGATATGTGAGATTTTGTTCCTGTCATAGTGTTTTTGGCTAGTTGCTTTGTAGTCTCAATTATGTAATTGCTGCATAGGCTATGGCAAATTTTTAGGTGTGCTTTTATGGTAGCTAGTACGTTCTTTCATTTCCATATTTTGAACTACTTGTACCATTTCTCGTAAGGTCATTCTGGTGGTGATAATTTCCTTTAGCATTTTATTTGTCTGTGAAATATTTTATTTCTCCTTTATTTATGAAGCTTAGTTTTGCAAGATGTGAAATTTTTACTGGCATTTTTCCTCTTTAAGAAGACTAAAAATAGGGCTCCAATTTCTGGGCTTGTAATGTTTGTGCTGAGAAACTGCCTACTGGGCACTATGTTGACTATTTGGGTGATCATTTCACTAGAAGCCAAAACCCCAGTATTATGCTTGTAACCAACCTGCACATGTATACCCTTTACATTATTCCATATTGGTCTAAGATTTTGTTCATTTTTAAAAACTCATTTTTTCTTTATTTTTGTCTGACTGGTTTAATTGAAAAGACTGGTCTTTAAGCTATGAAATTATTTCTTTGGCTTGGTCTAGTCTATTATCAAAGTTTTCAAAAATTAGCCTTTTTCAATGCACTGCACTGTCACCTTTGACATAAAGCATTTAATAATATATGTGTTGATATTTTTCTGTAATTTATTTTTATCAGGCTACTTGCTCATACACATAGCTATATTATATTGTTTTAATAAATATAGATTATAATTTGTCATGATATCTGATAGATTATATCCTCTGGGTTTGTTTTTCTTTGTGTTGGATTTGTTTTTACTTGATCTTTTGAATTTCCATATAAATATTAAAGTCTATTTATCAATTTCCTTAAATAATATGCTGATATTCTGATTTGTCTCTTAAATTTTAAATCTGTAGACCAATTTTTTACATATATCAATTATTATATATTTGAAAACCACTTATAGAAATCATGAGATTTTTATCTCCAAATACTTTAGCATGTGTCTCCTAAGAATAAGTTTAATCTCTTACATAAACATAATTCCCATATCAAACCCTAGAAATGTAATAATCATTCTAGAAAATGATAAAATTACAGGATATATTTGAATTTTCCCAATCATCTCAAAATGTCTTCTACATTTTTTAACCCAAAGTTCCAATCAAGTTTTTTTTCCTTTGATGACATTTAATTGCCATATGAAAAGCTATTTTTATAGCATATGCATCTTTAAAATTTTGAACTGATATACAAATTCAGTAATGTATCCCTCCATTTATTGATGTTTTCTTTGGTTTATCTCAAAATATTTTATTGTTATTATTGTAGTGTTCTTACATATCAGCATTAGATTTAATCCAATGAATAGTTGATGTTTATAATCATTTAATTAACATAATTTTAAAACTTTTTTTCTACTTCTTTGTGGTTACTATGCAGAAACAAATCTTACTTTTAAAAATTACAGTTTGTCCTTTTTTTTTAACTTTTAAGTTTAGAGGTACAGGTGCAGGTGTATACATAACCAGGTGGCTTGATGCCTCTATTCCCCCTTTGACTACATCCAGAATTTCTCCCCATGTTATCCTATGCAACAACCCTGCATGACCTGCACATGTACCCCAGAACCTAAAGTAAAATTTAAAAAAAAATAAAAATAAAAAATAAAGGAAAAAAGAGTCAAAGAAGATCATTATATATTTATGGAGTATTTCAGCAAGAGGATTTAACAAGTATAAATATATGCATCCAACACTGAAGTTTCTAAATATATTTAGCAATATTATTAGAGCTAGAGAGAGAGATAGGCTCCAATATAATAATAGCTATAGACTTCAACAGCCCACATTCAGTATTGAACAGATTATCCAGACCCCCCCAAAAAAAAAAAACGAATAAACATTGGACTTAATGAGCACTACAGACCAACTAGACACAATAGATATTTACAGAACATTTCCGCCAATGGTTGAAGAATACACATTATTTTCTTCAGCACGTGGATCATTCTTAAGGATAGACCATAGGTCAGACAACAAAACTAGTGTTAAAACATTTGACTTGGAACCAACCCAAATGTCCATCAAAAATAACTAATGGTTATTAAGCTTACTACATGGGTGATAAAAAATTTTTTTTTTTAACTTTTTAGTTTAGAGGTACAGGTGCAGGTTTGTTACATAGGTAAATTTGAGTCGTGAGGGTTTGTTGTACAGATTATTTTATCACCATGTTATCCCTCCCCACTCCCCACTGTCCCTCCCTTAGCCGCCCCCCCCAACCCAGCTGCCCCTACTGTGTGATTCTTCTTTCCCTGAGTCCACCTGGAGTTGATTCTAGTGTAAGGTGACAGGAAGGGGTCCAGTTTCTGCTTTCTGCAGATGGCTAGCCAGTTTTCCCAACACCATCTATTAAACATGGAGTCCTTTCCCCATAGCTTGTTTCTGTCAGGCTTGTCAAAGATCAAATGGTTGCAGATGTGTGGTGTTGCTTCTGAAGCCTCTGTTCTGTTCCATTGGTCTATGTCTCTGTTTTGGTACCAGTACCATGCTGTTTTGATTAATGTAGCCTTGTAGTATAATTTGAAGTCCAGCAATATGATGCCTCCAGCTTTGTTCTTTTTGCTTAGGATGGTCTTTGCTATGCAGGCTCTCTTGTGATTCTATATGAAGTTTAAAGTGGTTAGATTAGATGGCACACACCCAGATTGCGGGTGGGTCTGCCTCTCATGTTAATCTCCTTTGGCAGCACCCTCACAGACACACCCAGGAACAATACTTTGCATCTTTCAATTCAATCAAGTTGACACTCAGCATTAACCATCACACTACCCTTTCTTTGAAGTATTTGTTTTTGAATATTTGCATAATTTAAATTACTAAATATTAAAATTGATAGTTCCTAAACAGTAAATACTTATTTTTGTCAAGATAATTAATTAGGGTCAGATTTCCAACGGTAACTTTAATAAAAGGCAGAATGCAGCTGCAGGACAGTGGAAAGAGCACTCAAGTAGAAGTTACGCCTAGAACTGACTCCTAACTTTGCTAGTTAATATATACCTTGGAGAAACTTTGTTATCTCTAAACATTGTTTTCTTCACCTCTAAGGTAAGAGAGCTATATCCTTTCATATCCTTTTCAATTTCTATGTTAAAAAGTCTATGAGAGAAATGTACTCAGAAGTTTCACAAGTGAGTGTGAAATTGCATACTTGTCTTTACAAGGACATTTACCTTTAATAAAAACTTCACAATATGCTAATTTATAGGAAGGCAATGGATATTACTTAAACTATGAAAATCTTTCACAATATAAATGGAAATAAGACTATAATCATTATTTATTAATGTTTATTAATATATTTTTTCTCTTTTCCAATGACTTAATTTCCTTTGTTTTTTGACACATATAGTGGTCTATGTGCCACTATCTTCCATGCTCAGTCTATGCAATGAAAGTATGCTTAGCTTCACAGGGTTTTGGTCATCATATGTCCTGGCTCTCAGTCTTTCAGATACATGATAAGATTGTACATCCAGGTCCCACATGGTTGTATGAAGCCGCATGACTAATTGTGGTCAATTAATTGTGAGTAGATGTCACTTACGAAACGAGTGTTTAATTACCAATGATCCAGCACTCTCTTTTCCAACTGCTACATGACAGACAATGTCTAAGATAGAGACTCCTCCATCAGCCTCATCCCTGAGTGACCAGGAAGAGCAGGGACAACCCTAGATATGACTTAAAATAAAAGAAAAATAATGCATTCCTTTCTGCCACTAAAACTTTGTGATTCCTTGCACAATATAATTTAGCCTGCATCCGTTAATACAAATATAATATCAAATGAAGCATTTTGAGTTCATATCTTTCTCAGATACTTTAAAATATTGTACTCAATTGAATAAAGTGTACTATCCTAATTAATTTTAAAACATTTGTTGAGGACCTTCTATGTACTAGGCACCAATCTAGGTGCTGGGGATACAGTGGCAAACAAAGAAGCAGTTCTTGCCCTCCTAGAGTATATACTCTTGGCAGAAGATACGATCATATTACACTTGGCAGAAGACATGATCAAATTTTCTCTTTTCTGTCCAGATCTATTCTATATCCTTCTCCACCCTGTTCTGTGCTCCAGGAGGCTTATCCTTAAGGTTGAATCCACAGGATTCCTTACCTTGTGTATTCCTAATAGGATTGGCCAGTGGGGTGTGGGTTGATTGGCAGATCACAGTGAGCTGGGAAATTAAGTTGATGTTCTTATATCCTTCTGCTCTTTCTCTGGCAGTTATTAACTTCAGATAAGCTGTGTCCTTTTACAAGGTTATGAAGGGTCAGGTAAGGTTGCATTCTCCATGTAGCCTTCCAATTCAGGTTCTCATAACCCCTCTCTTTCCTTGCCTCTTTACTTCTACGGGTGCAATGCCTTCCTACTGTTGCTATACCTGGGATGTTGCACCATCCTTTGTTAATTCGTCAACACCCTGGTCACACTCTGCCACTAATCCTTTTTATTAAACTCTTCTCAAATTACTTCTTTTGAGTGTTCCATCTATTTTCTGTCAGGATATGTACTGATATCTTAGACACACACACACACACACACACACACACACGTATAACATTTTACCTGATTCTGTGAAGTGCTATGAAGACAAATCAAATATGGTAAGAAACATATAGTTATTTAAAAGTGGTAATTTAAATTTAATGGTCAAGAAATATTCCTGGTAGGGAGATCATTTGAGTAGAAACCTGAAAAAAGGGAGAAAGTGAACCACACAAGTGTCTAGACCAGCTTGTACACAAAGTAAGTACAAATTTCTGAAGACAGGAAAAAGCTTATTGTGCTGGACTGAAATAATTCCAGTATGTTTAGAAAAAATGAGTGGGAATTAGAATAGTAAAAGGTGAGGATAGTTTAACCTAATTATATTTTTAAAAATCACCTCAAATGCCATGTAATTTAAAGGGAGCAAGATTAAAAGTAAAAGCAGAAATCCAGTAATAAAGGTATTGTAGTAGTCAAGAAAAGAGATAATGATTGATATGAGATATTTTTGAAGATTAAATATAATTTCCAGGAAAAGCAACCAAGAAATATTGATGCAGTGAATGTAGAGTGCAGGGAAAACAAAAAATCAAGGATGATTCCTCGATTTTTGGACTGAGTGATTTGATGAAGTATAGTACCATTTACTGCAGTGGAAAGTATTGAAGAAATGTAAGTTTGAGGGGGAAAGCCTTCTGTTTAATCTTACCCGCAACATGAATGAATTTCACTTAAAATTGACTATAGCAGCTTACATAAAATTGTGTCATTTGCTTAGCAGTCCTTGGCTAGAGAAATAGGATTTACATCCCTTTCCCTTGAATCAGAGTTTGCTTATGATTCGTTTGGCAAATAGAATATGATGGAAAGACGATGCAGCTTCCACCTCATTTGCTGGAAAACTATTGATTATAGCCGTGAAATGGCATGAAGATGTCTGAGTACCCTGAAGTCACATACTGCGAAGAAAACAATTCACATCAAGAGTCCTTGTGTTGTTGCTCTGTTCATCAGTTTTAGTGTTTTTATCTTTCTAAACCAAGCATCAGGTATGAGTAAAAGAGTTTCCATATATTTGTTATTCTCCAGCCACGGAATCATCCCCAGCCATCACGTATTTCTGAGGTTCCAGACATTGTGAATTAGACAAACCAGAGCTGCTATGCTTTGCCTGAATTCCTGAATTTCTGACTCAGAATTTGTGAGTCCAAAAAAATGATTGTTATTTTCAGTCAGCAAGTTTTTAGACAGTTTCTTAGGTATCAATAGTAACCAAAACACTGTAGAAAACAATAACAATAATGTCTTATTTAATAAAAAATGAGATAACTAAAACATAAAATAAAAACGACATATTAATTGGGAGAATGGTGCTAAAATGTTCTAAGGAGTTGTATAGAAGCAGTGTTATTGTACCAACTGATATTATCCATTGCTATAACAAAGATTTATGTATCTAGGTTTACCACTAAACAAATTTTAAAAGACTGGATAACTTCCAATCTAATGGAGGGAAAATGAAATGATAAAAACATACTCTTTTTTATTTATTTGTATATTTATTTTTGAGACAGAGTTTCGCTATTGTTACCCAGACTGGAGTGCAATGGCGCGATCTTGGCTCACCGCAACCTCCGCCTCCTGGGTTCAGGCAATTCTCCTGCCTCAGCCTCTTGAGTAGCTGGGATTATAGGCACGTGCCACTATGCCCAGATAAACATACTCTTTTAAATTATGACAAAAGAAAAATATATAGAAGATGGCACACATAGAGAACATATAAAAGTTGGTAGTTTTAAACCAAAATATTACAGTAATTTCATTAAATATAAGTGGATTAAATGTCCTCAGTTAACAAAGATGATAGGAGTGGGTATGAAACCAAATACAGTATTATGCTTTTTTGTTAACCAGCATCATATCTAAAACATAAAGAAAACAAAAGTCTGAAAAAGATAATAGAAAATATATACCATGTAAGCACCAAACAAAAGAAAGCAATAAAACTAAAGTGCAATAATTCATAAAGATGAAAGGTTCAATTCACCAGAAAGATAGAAATATTCTAAGTTAATATGGACTATCATTGCTTCAAAATATATAAAGCAAAAATTGAAAGAACTATAAGAAGAAATAGTCAAATCTAAAATCATAGTGAGAGATTTTAACTGAGTAAAAGAGATTCCAATTGAGTTTATTTCAGAAATGCAAGGTTGATTTCATATTAGAAAAAAAAAATATTATTTACCACAATAACAAAGGGGAAAATAATATTATCACTTCAAAAGATGCAAAATAAATTTGATAAAACTTAACATTTACTCATTGGTAAAAAATAGCAAATTAAAAATAGAGGGATTTTTGCAACTAGAAATGAAAGATGGTCCATTGGTTAAAAAATAGCAAACTAGAAATGGAAGTTCTACTTTTTTACAAAAGTATTTGCAAAAGTCTATAACAACTATTGTACTTAATGGTGAAATATAGAATTTTTTTTCAAGTTTAGGAATGAGAGAATGATGTCCAATATCATCATCACTATTTACCATTATACTGGGTGTTCTGGTTAGTGAAATAAATAAAAAAATTCACAGGATGTAAGGATTTAATAGCAACCCTTATTAGATGACAGATGATGTCCTTATTAGAAGATTATAGATTATGTATGTAGATAACCAAAAAGTATCTATGGATAAATTATTAGACTAGTAATTGAATTTAGTAAGATTGATGGGTACATGGTCAATTGCATATTCATATATTAGCAAAATATCATTTTGAAAGGGAAACTTGCAACTAAGATATCATAAAATAGTAATATAATATCAAGTACTAGAAATGTATTTAATAAAATGTGTAAAATAGTTCTACCCAGAAAATCAAAAAACATTAATTAAAGAACTTTAACAAGACTTAATAGAGAAAAATTTCATGTATTAAATTGGAAGAGTCAATGCCATAAAATAAATCCTTCCCCAAACTAATTTATATATTCAATGAAATCTCAATTAAAATCTAATCAGATTACACTTTAAAAACTCAACAAGCTTATTCTAAAATTTATATGAAAATTCAAAGTGCAAGTATAGCCACAAGGTTTCTTAAAAAGAACAATATAGAAAGGCATGCTTCTAAAGATATCAAGAATTATTTGAAAACTACAGCAAGTAAAGAAGCATAGTATTCACAAAAGGATAAAAAATAAAGCATTAATACAGAATATAGAAAGTCCAGGAACTGACTTAAGCACATATTAATATTTGATTTGCAATAAAGTCTGCTTGGCAGAAAAGTTGGAAATAATGATCTTAAAAATAAGTGAGTGCTAGAACAAATGTATATCCAAATTCAAAATTTAAAATACCACAAAAACGTGTTACCCTCAACCTCATATAATATCCTGAAATTAATTTGAGGTGGATTATAAATCTAATGGTAAGTCCTGAATATCCTTCTCAATTTTCTGTCTCATTGATCTGTCTAATATTTACAGTGGGGTGTTAAAGTCTCCCACAATTATTGTGTGGGAGTACAAGTCTCTTTGTAGGTCTCTAAGAACTTTATTTATGAATCTGGGTGCTCCTGTATTGGGTGCATACATATTTAGGATAGTCAACTCTTCTTGTTGTGTTGATCTCTTTACCATTATGTAATGCCCTTCTTTGTCTGTTGTGATCTTTCTTGGATTTATCAGAGACTAGGATTGCAAGCCCTGCTCTTTTTTGTTTTCTATTTGCTTGGTAAATATTCCTCAATCCATTTATTTTTAGCCTATGTGTGTCTTTGCACATGAGATAGGTCTCCTTAATACAGCACACCAATGGGTCTTGACTCTTTATCCAATTTGCCAGTCTGTGTCTTTTAATTGGGGCATTGAGCTGATTTACATTTAAGGTTAATATTTTTATGTTTGAAATTGATCCTGTCATTAAGATGCCAGCAGGTAATTTCGCTCGTTAGTTGATGCAGTTTCTTCATAGTGTTGTTGGGTTTTACAATTTGGTATGTTTTTGCAGTGGCTGGTACCAGTTTTTCCTTTCCATATTCAGTGCTTCCTTCAGACGCTCTTGTAAGACAGGCCTGGTGATGACAAAATCTCTCAGCATTTGCTTGTCTGTGAAGGATTTTTTTTATCCTTCACTTACAAAGCTTAGTTTGGCTGGATAAAAATTCTAGGTTGAAAATTCTTTTCTTTAGGAATGTTGAATACTGACCCCAATTCTCTCCTGGCTTGTAGGGTTTCTGCAGAGAGATCTGCTCTTAGTCTGATGGGCTTCCCTTAGTAGGTAATGCAACCTTTCTCTCTTGTGGCATTTAACATTTTTTCCTTCATTTAAACCTCGGTGAATCTGAGGATTATGTGTCTTCAGGTTGCTCTTCTGGAGGAGTATCTTCGTGGTGTTCTCTGTATTTCCTGAATTTGAATGTTGGCCTGTCTTGCTAGGTTGAGGAAGTCTTTCTGAATAATATCCTGAAGAATGTTTTCCAACTTGGTTCCATTCCTACCATCACTTTCAGGTACACCAGTCAAACATAGCTTCTGTCTTTTCATACAGCCCCATATTTTTTGGAAACTTTGTTTGTTCCTTTTTATTCCTTTCTCTCTAATATTGTCTTCACACTTTACCAAGTGAACCTAATAGACATCTACAGAACTCCCCACCCCAAATCAACAAAACATACCTTCTTCTCAGCACAACATTGCACCTTATTCTAAAATTGACCACATAATTGGAAGTAAAACACTTTTCAGAAAACGCAAAAGAATAAAAATCATAACAAACAGTCTCTCAAACCACAGTTAATCAAATTAGAACTCAGGACTAAGAAACTCACTCAAAACCACACAACTACATGAAAACTGAAAAACCTGCTCCCGAATGACTACTGGGTAAATAATGAAATTAAGGCAGAAGTAAATAAGTTTTTTGAAACCAATGAGAACAAAGAAACAACATACCAGAATCCCTGGGACACTGCTGAAACAGTGTTTAGAGAAAAAGTTATAGCACTAGATGCCCACAGGAGAAAGTAGGAAAGATCTAAAATCGACAGCTTAACATCACAATTAAAAGAACTAGAGAAGCAAGAGCAAACAAATTCCAAAGCTAGCAGAAGACAAGAAATACCAACGATCAGGAAAAAACTGAAAAAGCCTGAGACACAAGAAAGTCTTCAAAAAATTAATGAATCCAGGAGCTGTTTTTAAAAAGATTAACAAAATAGGTAAACTGCTAACCAGACTAATAAAGAAGAATCAAATAGATGCAATAAAAAAGTGATAAAAGGGATCCCACAGAAATACAAACTACCATCAGAAAATAATATAAACACCTCTATGCAAATAAACTAAAAATCTAGAAGAAATGGATAAATTCCTGGAAACATACACTCTCCCAAGACTAAACCAGGAAGAAGTTGAAACTCTGAATAAGCCAATAACAAGTTGTTAAATTGAGGCAGTAGTTAATAGCCTACCAACCAAAAAAAAAGCCCAGGACCAGACAGATTCACAGCTGAATTATATCAGAGGTACAAAGAAGAGCTGGTACTACTTCTTATGAAACTGTTTCAAACAATAAAAATAGAGGGACCCCTCCCTAACTAATTTGAAGAGGCCAGCATCATCCTGATGCCAAAACCTGGCAGAGACACAACAAAAAGAAAATTTCAGGTCAATATCCCTGATGAACACCTGTTAAGAAATGCTAAGTTTATGATTGCTGAGAAATGCTGAGTGTATGATAAATTTTATTGTTTGCTAAGAACAGTGGCAAGGAACACCTAGCTGCATGCCCCTCCCCAAGTGGAAAACTACTTGGGGCATTCCAAAGTATCAAAACAGTATATGTATATCACGCAGTGGTTAAAACAATTCTTTAAGCAAGGGATATGTGACGCTGCCCCCATAGCTCCCTCATGGAGAATACTTTCTAGTTTGTCCTTGATCAGTGGTAAGCAGGCAGCTGCCTACCTAGTTTATCTTGGTTCTATGAGAAAACACAGGACACCTGCTGTTAATAATAATCACCTATTAAGACAGAATAAATACATGGATCAGAGTCTGCTCAAGGCCCTCAGCCCAGAATGCTGTCAGCCCCCTGAGGCTCTAGGTACAGAAGGCTGTTGGCTCCTGGATAGACCCAATTTGCTGCTCTATCTGGGTGTGTGCTTCTTAACGCCTTCAGTGCCACCTGGGTGGGGGGATCTCTACAGCTGAGCTTGTCTTGGTAAACACCGATGCAAAAATCCTCAATAAAATACTGACAATCCAAATCCAGCAGCATATCAAAAAGCTTATCCACCATGATAAAGTTAGCTTCATTCCTGGGATGTGAGGATGATTCAACATACACAAATCAATGAACATAATCCATCACATAAACAGAACCAATGACAAAAAAAAACCATGATTATCTCAATAGATGCAAAAAAGTCCTTTGATAAAATTCAGCCCCCTTCATGCTAAAAATTATCAATAAGCTAGGTATTGATGGAACATATTTCAAAATAATAAGGGCTATTTATGACAAACCCACAGCCAATATCATACTGAATGGGCAAAAGCTGGATGCATTCCCTTTGAAAACCAGCACAAGACAAAGATGTCTCTGACCACTCCTAGTCAACATAGTATTAGAAGTTTTGGCCAGGGCAATCAGGCAAGAGAAAGGAATAAAGGGTACTCAAATAGAAGGAGAGGAAGTCAAATTGCCTCTTTGCAGATGACATTATTGTATATTTAGAAAACTCCATCATCTCAGCCCAAAATCTCCTTAAGCTGATAAACAACTTCAGCAAAATCTCAGGATACAAAATCAATGTGCAAAAAATCTCAAGCATTCATATACACCAATAACAGAAAAACAGAGCCAAATCATAAGTGAACTCTCATTCACAATTTCTACAAGGATAATAAAATACCTAGGAATACAATGTACATGGGATGTGAAGGAACTCTTCAAGGAGAACTACAAATTGCTGCTCAAGGAAATAAGGGAGGACACAAACAACTGGAAAAATATTCCATGCTCATGGATAGGAAGAATCAATATCATGAAAAATGGCCATACTGACCAAAGTAATTTATAGATTCAGTGCTATCCCCATAAAGCTACTATTGACTTTCTTCACAGAATTAGAAAAAACTACTTTAAATTTCATATTGAAAGCAAAAAAGACCCCATATAGCCAAGGCAATCCTAAGAGAGAAGAACAAAGCTGAAGGCATCATGCTACCTGACTTCAAATTATACTACAAAGCTACAGAAACCAAAAGAACATGGTACAGGTACCAAAACAGATACATAGAACAATAGCATAGAACAGAGGCCTCAGAAATAATACCACACATTTACAATCATCGGATCTCTGCAAACCTGACAAAAACAAGCAATGGGTAAAGGATTCCCTATTTAATAAATGATGCTGGGAAAACTGGGTAGGCATATGCAGAAAACTGAAACTGCACCCTCTCCTTACACCTTATACAAAAATTAACTCGAGATGCATAAAGACTTAAACATAAGACCTAAAATCATAAAAACCCTAGAAGAAAACCTAGGCAATACCATTCTGGACGTAGGCATTGGCAAAAACTTTATGACTACAGCACCAAAAGCAATGGCAACAAAAGCCAAAATTTGCAAATGGAATCTAATTAAACTGAAGAACTTCTGCACAGCAAACGAAACTATCATCAGAGTGAACGGGCAACCTACAAAATGGGGAACTTTTTTTGTAATCTATCCATTTGACAAAGGGCAAATATCCAGAATCTACAAGAAACTTAAACAAATTTACAAGAAAAAATTAAACAGCCCCATCAAAAAGTGGGCAAAGGATATGAACAGACACTTCTCAAAAGAAGACATTTATGCAGCCAACAAACATATGAACAAAGCTCATCATCACTGCTCATTAAACAAATGCAAATCAAAACCAAAAGGAGATACTGTCACATGCCAGTTAGAATTACGATCATTAAAAAGTCAGTAAACAACAGATGCTGGAGAGGATGTGGAGAAATAGGAACACTTTTACACTGTTGAGAGTGTAAATTACTTCAACCATTGTGGAAGACAGTGTGGTGATTCCTCAAGGTTCTAGAACCAGCAGTACTGTTTGACCCAGCAATCCCATTACTGGGTATATACCCAAAGGATTATAAGTCATTCTATTATAAAGACACATGCACATGTATGTTTATTGCAGCACTATTCACAATAGCAAAGACTTGCAACCAACCCAACTGCACATCGATAATAGACTGGATAAAGAAAATGTGGCACATATACACCATGGAATACTATGCAGCCATAAAATAGGATGAGTTCATGTCCTTTGCAGGAACATGGATGAACCTGGAAACCATCATTCTTAGTAAACTGACACAAGAACAGAAAACCCAACACCGCATGTTCTCACTCATAAGTGAGTGTTGAACAATGAGAACACATGGACACAGGGAGAGGAACATCACACAGCAGGGCCTGTCAGGAGGTGGGGTGCCAGGGGAAGTATAGCATTGGGAGAAATACCTAAGTACATGATGGGTTGATGGGTGCAGCAAACCACCATGGCATGTATATACTTATATAACAAACCTGCACATTCTGCACATGTATCCCAGCACTTTAAGTATATAAAACAAAAAAGCTTGTGCGGTCATACTATATCAGAAAATAACACATTTTAAGACAAGAGACAATACTAAAAAAAAGGACGACTTTATTCCCTAGGAATATATTACAATTCTAAACCTGTGTGCACTAATCACTTCACTTCAAAATACATAAATCAAATAATTGACATAAATAGGAAAAAGAAATGCAAACTACACTATTTGAATGGGAACTATTAACAATCCTCTCTTAATAGCTGATAGAAGGAGTAGACAAAATATCAGTAAGAATACAAACAATCTTAAACACATGTCATTTAAAAACCTTGAAAAAATTGATGTATAAAATATTGCATTCCACAGTGAAATAATATACATTTTTTTTTCAAATACATAAGGAACATTTTTCAGAATTAAACATAGGCTTTGCTATAAAGCAGACTTCTTAAAATCCATCAGTGAAAACTCTGATCTCAATGGAAATAAAGGAGAAATCATTAGAAATAGATGAGCAGAAAATCCTCAACTATTTGAACTTAAGAAATATGTAGATAAATGGGTCAAAAATAAGTCAAAATGGAAATTATAAAAAATTAATGAAAATAAAGATATAGAATTTTAAAGGGTGAAAGCAATGCTTAGAAAAATGCATCAACTTAAATGTCGATAGCATATACGGGAATGTCTGAAAATCCATTAAGTAAACTTCCATCATAAAAAGCTAGAGAACAGAAAAAGGAACATATGAAAAATAGTAGGAAATAATAAAACTAAGAACAAACATTGATGAAATAAAAATCAGTATCCAGAAAATGAAAATAAGCCAAAATTTATTCTATCAAATGATTAATACAATCAATAAATTCCTAGAAAACTGAAAAAGGGAGAAAAAGGCAATAAATTTTTGTATTAGAAAGTTTAAAATGGTGATATTAGTACTAATTCTATAGACTTTAAACACATATTAAAGATCAAATTATGAGGCAAATACTTTGAATGAAATAGATTTCTTAGAAAATGAAAGCTTTCAAAAGTGGACAAAAGAAAAAACAGAAAATCTGATTAATCTTATGTCTATTAAAGAAATAAAATATACTATTATACATCATTCTCCAAACAAAAGAATTAGAAAATCAATGAAAAAAACTTCAGATATAAATATCTTCATTAACCACATATGTAAAAGTAACAAACAAATTGTTAGCAATCATAAGGTAATACATAAAAGGACAATAAATCATAATAAAGTGGAATTTGTTTTGTAAACACCAGGATTCCTTAATATTTAAAAATTATTCCACATAGTGCGCCTTGGAGAAAAAGCACATAATCAGTTCCACACATGTAGTGTATAATAATGTGACAATTTCAAAAGCCAGAAATTTGAAAGAACTCTCATGGCTCCAGAGGGAACACACAAAAAAGACTTTAATTAAGACAAATGATATAATAGAGGACATAGAAAACACAAGGAAGCATCAGAGACCCAAGAGACTTCCAGAGACAGCCCACAATTGTCCTTTCTTAGTCACACAAGATATGATTTACCTAAAATTATAAACCACAGAGATATGAATGAAGAATGTGATTTCAGATCTCAGGCACATGCTTCCAGTACCATGTTTTATGCCCTACTTGTCATAGAGCTAAGCCTGGTTAAACCTATGTGTAACAGGTTAAACCAACTTTAAAACACCAATCTACACATTCCTAAACAATGTAAACAAATTGTTTCCAGCTATTGCCAAAGGAGTTTCAATCTTTAAATGCCACATTACAAACTGATACCTAGTTTATATGGGCCCTATCTTAATAGAGAGCCAATCCAAACTTCCTGTTATCCACTCTCTATTTGATATTGTACATGGGGCTCTAGCAATAGAATAAGAGTAAGAAACAAGATGTAAGGGGAAGAACTAGAATAGAAAATATAAAACTATCATTTTCAGGAGCATTTGTAGTGTGTAATGGGTACACACATACAGTTAGGAGCAATAAGATCTAGTGTGAGGTAGCACAATAGAGGAACATTAGTTAACAATAGTTTATTGTATATTTAACAATAACTAAAAAAATATAATTGAAATGTTCCTAACACAAAGAAATGATAAATGCTTGAGGTGATGGATGCACCAATTACTACTATTTGACATTACATGTTATATGTTTCTATCAAAATATCCTATTTATCCCATAAATATGTACAACTATTTTGTATCCATAATACTTAAAAACAAAAAATAAAAAGAAAACTAAAATATCTTACAACAAATAATTAAGATTAATATGTGAATTTAGAAAGGTCACTCGATACTAGATCAATAGTTAAAAATGAATTATATTTCTATATACTAACAAAAATCAAAACTGAAAAATTATGAATAATAATTTATAACAGCAAACCCCATAAAATATAAATAAAACCACAAAACACATGCAACTCTTTTATTATAAAAATGACAAATATTAATGAGATAAATTATACATACATAAGTTGAATGATTTACTGTATTCATGGATTTAAGATGAAATATTTTTACTATGTCAACTCTTCCAAAATTGGTCTGTAGATTAAATGGAAATTATATTCAAAATCCCACATGATTATGTTACTAAAATTGAAGAGATAGTGTGGCGATTCCTCAAGGACCTAGAAATAGAAATTCCATTTAACCCAGCAATCCCATTACTGGGTATATATCCAAAGGATTATAAATCGTTCTACTATAAGGACACATGCACACAAATGTTCATTACAGCACTGTTTTCAATAACAAAGACCTGGAACCAACCCAAATGCCCATTGATGATAGACTGGACAGGGAAAATGTGGCACATATACACCATGGAATATTATGCAGCCATCAAGAACGATGAGTTCGCGTCCTTTGTAGGGACATGGATGAACCTGGAAACCATCATTCTCAGCAAACTGACACAAGAACAGAAAATCAAACACTGCAGATTCTCACTCACAGGCGGGTGTTGAACAATGAGAACACATGGACACAGGGAGGGGAGCATCACACACTGGGGTCTGTCGGGGGGGAAAAAGGGGAGGGATAGTGGGGAGTGGGGAGTTGGGGAGAGATAGCATGGGGAGAAATGCCAGATATAGGTGATGGGGAGGAAGGCGGCAAACCACATTGCCATGTATGTACCTATGCAACAATCTTGCATGTTCTTCACATATACCCCAAAACCTAAAATGCAATAAAAAAAATTGAAGAGATAATTTCAAGATTGAAATGAAAATACTAAGGCCAAGATTAGACAAGGCAATCTCAAACAAGAAATAACAAAGTTGGAAAACTTATACTACAAGGAATCAAAATTTATTATAAAGCTATAGAAAAATGCTGATTTTAAAAAAATGTATGTTTTCTGGCAGTTCATAAAAATTAAGCAGAAAATATAGAGAATTTCCATATCCCTTCTAATACCCATCCCCAAGACAGATTTCCCCATTATCAACATCTTATATCAGAGTGGTATATTTGTTATAATCAATAAATCTACATTGGCACATTATTATCATCCAAAGTCCATAGTTGCTTATATTAGGTTTCAGTCTTAGTATTGTATATTATATTGATTTTGTGAAAGGAAAATAAATCTCCCCAAAATCACTAAGCAAAAGGGAAAAGTCAAGCTGTTACTATACCTGCAAATTGCACATTCAGTGAAAGGCTAATCAGAAACTCAAAAGAATGCAACCGTTTTCCTCTCATTTATCTATAGCCTGGAAACACCCTCCCTTCTTTGAATTGTCTCGCCTTTCCAGACCAAATCAATGTATATATTATTGATTAAAGTTTCATGTTTCCCTAAAATGTATAAAGCCAAGCTGTGCCTCTATCACCTTGAGAAAGTGGAATCAGGACCTCCTGAGGCTGTGCCATGAGGTTGTCCTTAACCTTGGCAAAATAAACTTTCTAAATTAACTGAGACGTGTATCAGATATTTGAGGTTCACTTTTAGTGAACATAAGTGGACACTGAATGGAGGTGGTCCTGAACTTTGACAAATCTGTTTTTTGGGCTTGGTACCAACTTGAGCTCTCTTTATGGCTGAAACCCTATAGGACAATTTTCTGAGGCCTGGGAACTCCTCTCCTTCCAGAGAATCCCTGAACTTTCAAAATTTGGTTGAGATCTAAAATTATTTTGCTGTACAACTCCTTTTCTGGAATTTTACTTGCTTCCAACAAGGAAGGCAAGTTTTTCTGCTTCCATGAAAATGGAAAGCAGGTAACACATTTCTGTAGTTTAAGCTCACTTCCAACAGGGAAGGAAGGTGAATTTGTGTTTTTTCCTGCTTCTAGAATGGTAGAAAGCAGTCTTCAGCCTCAGACCCACTCCTAGGTGAGTAGTTGAATTGGGGTTTCGTATTGGCTAAAGTTACAATTAATAGTCATCTTGTTACAGTAGGTAGCTAGTCAGGTATAAGTAGGGCAGGGGAGAACTACACACATACACACCACGAGTGTTGGGCAACCATCAGCTGACGGTCAGGTTGTTGTTAACTGTTTCGCTAAAGTAATAATTGGTCATAGTCAGAGCCAGGGAAAGGTAGTCTCCTAATAGATAGAACACACCTGAAACTGATTGGAAACTTCCCAGTGAAATCTCAGGAGTGCGGAGAAGTAATCTAAGATCCCAGGAGTATGACAATATATAAAACCCGAAGTCAGGAGGTAAGGCTGCACCCTTGGTTTCTCAATTCGCCCACTTCCAAGTTGTACTTTCCTTTTTTTCTTTCCTTCTCTTCCTTTCCTTACTGTTCTAAAGCTTTTTAATAAACTTTCAGTCCTGCTCTGAAACTTGCCTAGGTCTCTTCTTCTGCCTTATGTCCTTCAGTTGTATTCCTTCTCCTGAGGAGGCAAGAATTGAGGTTGCTGTAGATCTGTATGCATTCGCCGCTGATAACATGGATTTCCTCCATGGGTAACAACCCAGCTTAATTTTTCCTTACCATTAGAGTGCTTGGTAATCATATTGTTGGGTTTTTGTTTTAGTTTCAGGCCTTTCTCCCATCAGATTTGACCAACACTACCTGATTTGGCCAAATCTGAAAGATAATTCAAAATTACGGGGAACAAGTCCTTTCTGAATTGACTATAATTCTTTCAACTACAAAAGAGGAAAAAAAAAAAGAAAACAAAAACAAAATAACAAAACCATGTGTTTGGCCTTTGTGTTTGCTTCCTATCTTTAAAAAAAATGTTTTCTCATTTTCTTTTCTTCCACCCTATTCCTCCTTCCCTCTTCACCATCTTCAGTACCAAGAAAAATCTAGAGGAGGTTTCTAAAGACTCAAATCCCTTAAAGAACCCAGAACAAAGGTGCCACTCACTCCTTTTTGGGTGTTCTGTTTTCTTTATCTAAATTGACTACCGATACGGACCAGCAGTTGCACTGTAGAAGGTCTTTTCTTTTGCTTTCGAGTAATTGGCCTAACAGATTTTACACTTTACCAAAATAATTCCTATGTCATTATTTCTAAGTTTGGGTTTGCTTAGCAAAAAAAGATTTAAAAACTTTAAGGTTATTACATCTGTGTAACTTTCTGTACATGGTTCTAAAATCCTCACGTCATTGTTACAGGGCTTTGAATCATGAGTCTAAAACAGACCCCAAGTCCTACTAAATGTTAAACACTGACAGTGTTGAAACTTCATCTTAATATCTGGCAGAAAATGCCAATCAAAATAAACTGAATTCATGAGACACAGGGCAAGAAATTAAAACTATTCAACTCAAGGCCCAGGTACTATTACAGAAGTGGTGGGCACTTGAGATTGTAAGGGCCAATTTTGAGAGATAAAGTAAGGTTGGTTTCTCTACAAATTAGTCATTAACCTCAAACACACACTGACACAAGACCAGTATATGGGCCCCGTGTGTCAGATTAACATGATTTTCTTGGAGCAGGAACCTGATCCTTAATAAAATGTTATGAAGGTTATAAAAAGGCTTTTGGAAATTATATATTATGACCAAGATAATTAAAATTTTATAGATTGTTTATGAAATTTTGAAAAATAAATTTAAATAGCTTCATGCTATCTTTATTAGGGCTTATTGTTTGGGAAATTAACTCTCTCTCAAAGAATAAAGGTTTTTGCATTTTTTAATTGAAATCTTTGCATTATCATTTTGGCTAAATGAATGACTTATTTTACAATGAAAGTCAAATTCTATCTTTGGTCAATTTTTATATATTATTATCCTATTTTGTGATATTATATGTTTTAAACTTTTTATATTTGGCAAATTTTCTAAAGTCAAATTCTAACTTTGCTCATTTTTTTTTATATTAGTCCCCTGAAGTTCAAAACAGACATATTCAGCTTATTTGATATAATAAAATTATACAGGAAGTATTGTCAAATATGAAAACAGTGTTTAACCTTCTTTGGATTGCATTTATATAAATGTGTTATTAATATGTATTCCAGAATTCCAGGGAATTCCTGTGATTCTGACATGTCTTAGCATGTGTTATCAGTAGTAATTACTGTTATTATGTGAAATTTTTAATTCCACAGAAGTAACCAAACTTCCTTGTCAATTGTGTCTTTAACTGTGACTGTTCTAAGACATCACCCACGGTTGTCTGACTTCTATCCCTTTGAAAAGGTGGTTTTATAATCAGCATAGGACTCTGGCAGGTGCTCTTGAATACAGGTTTCAGATAACTGGAGATTTGCAGTTTCTGATAACACTAGAATAGAGGAAGAACTTCCAGGTCTACATGTAATGTTTATGAATATCAAGCACGACAGGAGTTAACTGCATGGACTAAATTAATTGAAGACATAAATAAATCCTTTTATTATATTTTGCTTAAAATGTTGCTGATCTTTTGTTTTTCAGAGCCAAGAAAACTTTTCTTTTGAGCTATTTATAACTTTTAACAATTGAGTAAAATACAATCCTATAAAAAATATGAAGCATATTTATTTCTACCTGATTTCTGCAACATTTGTAAACTAGTGTTCTTAATTTATGACAACAAAGTTATTTGCATAAATGCAGTAAGAATCTGTTTTATAACGGGACACAATTGGAGACACTGGTTATTTTATCAAAGTTTTTACTGGAATGGCATGCTTTCAGATACAGACTTCTTGAAGGAATCAATGTTGACTTACAGAGCCAGTAAAAGCCCATTGGGAAAACTGGCCTCATACCTTGTGTATACAATTCCTGTACAGGTTCCTAACCTGTGGTAAATAAGGAATGCCACTGTCTGACAGGCTCAGGAGCCCCAAGTTTTCTTGGGATACAAAGGTGGGCAATTCACCCAAATGTATAATGATATGTATCCACCATGATGATCTACAGATTTCTTTAAGTGCCCTAAAAATCCTCTGTGCTTCATCACTATCCCTCCCTCTCTGTATCTCTGGGAAACCACTGATCTTTTTAGTGTCTTCACAGTTTTGCCTTTTTCAAAATGTTATTCATTTGGAATAAGGCAGTATATAGACCTCACAGATTGATTACTTTTACTTAGCAATATTAATTTACACTTCCTCTCTCTTTTTTTTTTTTTTTTGAGGCGGAGTCTTCCTCTGTCGCCAGGCTGGAGCACAGTGGCGCAGTCTCGGCTCACTGCAACCTCCGCCTCCTGGGTTCAAACGATTCTTCCGCCTCAGCCTCCCAAGTAGCTGGGACTACAGGCGCGTGCCAAACGCCTGGCTAATTTTTGTATTTTTAGTAGAGACGGGGTTTCACGTGTTGGCCAGGATGGTCTCGGCCTCTTGACCTTGCGATCCACCTGCCTCGGCGTCCCAAAGTGCTGGGATTACAGGCGTGAGCCACCGCCCCTGGCCTTCCTCCCTCTTTTTAAATGTCTTGAAAGCTCATTTCTTTTTAGTACTGAATAATACTTCAATGTCTAGACATACTTGTAGTTTAACTATCCATTCACCTACTGAAAGACATCTCAGCTACTTCTAAGTTTTGGCAGTTATGAACAAACTGCTACAAACTTTCATGTGCAGGTTCTTCTGTGGACATAAATTTTCAACTCACTTGAGTCAATATCAAGAAGTCTGGTTTCTGGATGATATGGCAAGAGTATGTTTAGTGTTGAAAGAAACTGCCAAACAGTAGTCCAAAGTGGCTGCAATATTTTGCATTACTATCAACAATGATTGAGAGTTCTTGTTGCTCAACATCTTAGACAACATTTGATGTTGGTGTTCTGAATTTTGGTTATTCTACAGGTGTATAGAGGTATCTTATTGTAATTTTAATATGTCATTCCTTAATGACATAAAATGTTGAACATCTTGGCATACGCTAATTTGACATCTGTGTATCTTATTGAGTGAGATCTCCGTTCAGATATTTTGCCCATCTTTTAAATCAAGTTTTTCTCTTTAAATTGTTGTTTTAAATATTATTTGCATATTTTGGATAACATCTCCTTATCAGATATGTTTTTTGGAAAATATTTTCTCTCAGTCTGTGATTTGTCTTCTCATTCTCTTGGTGATAAATTTTTCAGAGAAGAAGTTTTTAATTTTTATGAAGTCCAACTTACCAATTTTTTTCATAGATTATGCTTTTGTATCTAAAAATATTTGCAAACTCAAGGACATCTAAATTTTTTTCTACACTATCTTCTGGGAGTTTTATTATTTTGTGTTTTAAATTTAGGTATGTGATTGATTTTGAGTTAATTTTTATGAAGGGTGTAATGTATATGTATGTTTTTTTTTTTGTTTCTGGATGTGGATATCCAGTTGATACAGCATGATTTGTTGAAAACCCTATCTTCTCTCCATTGCATTGCTTTTTCTTCTTTGTCAAAGATCACTTGACAATTTGTGTGGGTTTATTTCTGAGATATATTCTGCTTTATTAATCTGTCTCTTCTTTACCAATACCACACTGACTTAATTTGCATGTAGATGTTCAATAATTCTGGCACCACGTGTTTAAAAGACTATCTTTGGTCTATTATATTATTTTTTCTTCTTTGTCAAATGTTAGTTGACTGTATGCAGGTTTATTTGTGAGCTAACTATTCTGATCCATTGACCTGTATGTCTATTCTCTTGCCAATACCACGCTGTCTTGATTATTGTTGCTTTATAGTATATCTTGAACTCAGGTAGTGACAGTACTCCAAATTCGTTCTTCAGTATTTTATTGGCTATTCTGTATCATTTGACTCTCTATATACACTTTATAATCAGTTTATCAATATCTACAAAACAAGTGAAATAACTGGTTCCTAATTTGTCTCAGATTGCATTGAATCTATAGAAGTGACAACTTGTCAAGACAAGAAGTGACAACTTGACAATATTGAGTCTTTCTATTCATGAACAGTCTCTCCATTTGTTCAGTTTATTTTTTGTTTTTGTTCATCAGAATTTCATCATTTTTCTCATTCAGATGTTGGACATATTGTTAGGTTTATTTCTGCGGGATCTTTTGTAAATGGTACTTTTGTTTTAATTTCAAATTCAAATTTTTTATTGCTGGTACATAAGACAAAATGCTTTGATGTGGTGTAAAGTTAAAAAGTAGACAATTGAAACAGAATAGAATTCAGAAATTGACCTTACACATAGATTCACTTGATTTATGATGAAGGTGATACTGAAGGGCCTTGGTAAAATATATTCCTTTTAATTAAATAGGGTTCAATCAGTTGAAATAAAAGGAATCGATCTTTACTTCACACCACACACAAATATCAACCCCTGATGAGTTGTTGATCTAAATTCAAAAGTATAACAGTAAAGTTTGCATATGAAATAGTATTGGAATATCTTCATGAAGTGGAAACTGGCAGATATATATTTAATGGAGCATATAAAGAACTAACCATAAAGAAATAAAGATGTATTGGATTACATTAAATTGAGAACTTTTGTTTATCAAAATTATGATTATGAGAATAAAAGGCAAGGCATAGACAAAAGAAGATATTTGCAATTAATATATTTGACAAATGCCCTATATCCACAACATATAAAGTCCTATAACTCATTGAATTGTAAATGAATACTCAATGAAATGAGTGCTCAAATGGAAAAGATATTCAAATAATAAAAAAACAAAAGAGTCATGTATGTTTGTAGCTTTTATTTTATTAAAATAAAATATTATTAATGATAAATAAATGATATTAAAATATTACTAATGATTAATAAATAAATGATATCTTATGATTAATAAACATATGAAACCATATTTAGCTGGATTAGTCTTTAGGGAAATGTAAAATACAACTTCACACTCACTGGAACTGCCAGGATAAAAAACAAAGCGACAATATCAATTTTTAGTGTTGATTTACATCAACTAGAACCATCACACATTGCTAATGATGTATACATTTATATACTCAATTTGGAAGGCTATTTGGTAGTATCTAATAAAGCTGAATATATGTGTATTCCATGAATCTGCAATACTGAGTAGATGCTAAAAAATGCATACTATGTTTTCAAAAATATGTTTACAGTAATGCTCATCATAGCACTATTCTTACAGCCTAAAACTGAATACAAGCCAAATTTCCATCAAGGGTAGAATAGGAAATATATATTGTGGTCTATTAATCAAATGAAAATTTTATACACGAAGATGAATGGACTACATCTATACAAAATAATGTTGATAAATCTCACAAATTTAATGTTGAGTTAGAGACCAGATTTTATGCACACACACATACATACACACACGTACACACATGTTATATATGTGAATAAGTTTGTATAAACTTCAAAACTGGCAAAATTACCATATGTGGAGAGAAGTCAGTATGTTTAGCCTTTGGTGGCAGGGGGCAAAGACAGCAATTTAAAGGGAGTATGAACAAAGCTCCTGGGTGCTGCTAATGTTCTGTTTTTGGTTTAGGTTGTGATTACACAGGAGTTTTCACTTTTTGAAATAGAATGAGCTATACAATTACGGTTTATTCACTTTTCTGAATGTATATTATACTTTAATTAAAACTTAAGAAAATGGGAAAAAATAAAATAAAAGCCACAAACATACATGACTGAAATATTGTCAGAATTTTTCCTATTTTATATAAATAGAGTCTAAAGTAAAGAGAATGCTTATTTTCAGTGTCCAATATTTATAGCTCTGGGTTTTCTTTTTCATGAATAGTTGGATATGTCTTTTAACTAAATACTGATTATAATTATCATTGTTGATAGCTCTAAAAATTTACATTTTTCATAACACCTTTTCAAAAACGACTTATATGTTATCTTTTGTGGATCAGCACAGCCTAACATTTTATTTTTAGATTCAACTTTTATTTTAGATACAGGAGGTACATATGCAGGTTTGTTACAACAGTATATTTCACCCAGGTAGTGAGCATAGTACCCAAAAAGTAGTTTTTTAACACATACTTTCCTTCCTCCCTCCCTTCTCTAGTAGTTTGCAGTGTCTGTTGTTCCCATGTTGATGTCTATGTGTGCTCAATGTTGAGCTCCCTATTCTAAGTGAGAACACGTGGTATTTGGTTTTCTGTTCCTGCATTAATTCATTCAGGATTATGGACTCCAGCTCCAACCATGGTGCTACAAAGGACATGATCTCATTCTTTTTGATGGCTATGTAGTAGTCCATGGTATATATGTACCAACTTTTCTTTATCCAATCCACCATTGATGGGCATCTAAGCTGATTCCAGGTTTTTGCTATTCTAAACAGTGTAATGATGGACATACAAGGGAACATGTATTTTTTTTTTTGTACAATGAGCCATTTTTCCTAGGGTATGTAGCCAGTAGTGGAATTTCTGGGTTGAATGGTAGCTTTGAGTTCTTTGAGAAATATCCAAGCTGCTTTCCATAGTGGTTAAACTGACTTACCTTTCCACCAACAGTGTGTAAGTGTTCCCTTTTCTCTGCAGCCTCACTAGCATCTGTCATTTTTTGACTTTTTTAATAGTAAGCATTCCGAATAGTCTCAGATGGTATCAGATTGTGGTTTTGATTTTCATTTCTTTAATGATTAGTGAGGCTAAGTATTTTTTAATATGTTTGTTGGCTACTTATATGTCCTGTTAAAATTACTATAGTCTTGGTTGAAATTACTTTTGGGGATGTAGCCAAAATTATTGTGAAGTCCAATTCTTAGAAGGGTCTTTCCTAGTTTTTTTATGAGATTTTTGTAGTTTGAGGTCTTACATTTAAATATTTAATCTATCTTGAGTTAACTTTTGTATATGGTTTAAGTCAGGTGTCCAGTTTCAGTCTTCTGCATATGGCTAGCCAGTTAACCCAGCACTATTTATTATTGAATAGGGAGTCCTTTCCCTACTGCTTGTTTTAGCCAATTTTGTCAAAGATCAGATGATTATAAGCAGCATGGTTTACTTCTTAGTTCTCTATTCTGTTGTATTGGCTATGTGTCTGTTTTTGTACCAGTACAATGCTGATTTTGTAACTGTTGTCTTAATGTATAGTTTGAAGTCAGGTAATGTGATAATCTGGATGTTCAGTCTATTTTTCGGTTTCGTATTAATTTTAGAATAGTTTTTTTTTTTCTAATTCTGTAAATAAACTTTTTTTTCAGTTTTGGCATATTCTCTCCTTTTTTTATTGTACTTTAGATCCTGGGTACATGTGCAGATCATGCAGGATTGTTGCATATGTACATACATGGAAAGGAGGATTGCTGCCTCCATCCCCCGTCACCTATATCTCTCATTTCTCCTTATGCTATCCCTCCCCAATCTCCCCACCCCTGCTGTTCCTCTCCTAGCACCCCACCCCCACAACAGACCCCAGTGTGTGATGCTCCCCTGCCCGTGTCCATGTGTTCTCATTGTCAAACACCCACCTATGAGGGAGAACACGTGGTGTTTCACTTTCTGTTCTTGTGTCAGTTTGCTGAGAATGATGGTTTCCAGATTCATCTGTGTCCCTACAAAGGACAGGAACTCATTGTTTTTTATGGCTGCATAGTATTCCGTGGTGTATATGTACCACATTTTCTTTATCCAGTCTATCATTGATGGGCATTTGGGTTGGTTCCAGGTCTTTGCTATTGTACATAGTACCACAATGAACACACGTGTGCATGTGTCTTTATAATAGAATGATTTATAATCTTTTGGGTATACACCCAGTAATGGGATTGCTGGTTGAAATGGAATTTCTATTTCTAGATCCTTGAGAAATCGCCACACTGTCTTCCACAATGGTTGAACTAATTTACACTCCCACCAACAGTGTAAAAGTGTTCCTACTTCTCCACATCCTCTCCAGCATCTGTTGTCTCTAGATTTTTTGATGATTGCCATTCTAACTGATGTGAGATGGTATCTCAATGTGGTTTTGATTTGCATTTCTGTAATGATCAGTGATGATGAGTATTTTTCCATACGTTTGTTGGCCTTATATTTGTCTTCTTTTGAAAAGTGTCTGTTCATATCCTTCGCCCACTTTTGAATGGGTTTGTTTGTTTTTCTCTTGTAAATCTGTTTTACATTTTGTAGATTCTTTATATTAGCCCTTTTTCCGATAGGCAGATTGCAAAAATTTTTCCCCTTCTGTTGGTTGCTGGTTCACTCTAATGATTGTTTCTTTTGCTGTACAGAAGCTCTGGAGTTTAATAAGATCCCATTTGTCTATTTTGGCTTTTGTTGCCAATGCTTTTGGTGTTTTAGTCATGAAGTCCTTGACTATACCTATGTCCTGAATGGTTTTGCCTGGGTTTTCTTCTAGGGTTTTTATGGTGTCTAAGTCTTTATGTTTAAGTCTTTAATCCATCTGGAGTTAATTTTAGTTTAAGGTGTCAGGCAGGGGTCCAGGTTCTGCTTTCTGCACACGGCTAGCCAGTTTTCCCAACACCATTTATGCAAAAGGAAAATCTTTCCGCATTGCTTGTTTTTGTCAGGTTTGTCAAAGATCAGATGGTTGTAGATGTGTGGGATTGCCACCAAGGCCTCTGTTCTGTTCCATTAATCGATATCTCTGTTTTGGTACTAGTACCATGCTGTTTTGATTACTGTAGCCTTGTAGTATAGTGTGAAGTCAGTTAGTGTGATGCCTCCAGCTTTGTTCTTTTTGCAAAGTATTGTCTTGGCTATGCAGGCTCTCTTTAGGTTCCATATGAAGTTTAAAGTGGTTTTTTTGAGTTCTGTGAAGAGAGTCATTGGTAGATTGATGGGGATAGCATTGAATCTATAAATTACTTTGAGCAGTATGGCCTTTTTCACGATATTGGTTCTTCCTAATCATGAGCATGGAATGTTTCTCCATCTGTTTGTGTCCTCTCTTATTTCCTTGAGCAGTGGTTTTTAGTTCTCCTTGAAGAGGTCCTTTACATCTTTGTTAGTTGTATTTCTAAGTATTTTATTCTCTTTGAAGCAATTGTGAATGGGAGTTCACCCTTGATTTGGCTTTCTGTTTGTCTATTATTGGTGTATAGGAATGCTTTTGATTTCTGCACATTGATTTTGTATACTGAGACTTTGCTGAAGTTGCTTATCAGCTTCAGGAGATTTTGGGCTGAGACGATGGGATCTTCTAAATATACAATCATGTCATCTGCAAATAGAGACAATTTGTCTTCCTCTCTTCCTATTTGAATACCCTTTATTTCTTTCTCTTGCCTGATTTTCCTGGCCAGAGTGGTGAGAGAGGGCATACTTCTCTTGTGCTGGTTCAAGGGAATGCTTCCAGCTTTTGCCCATTCAGTATGATAATTGGCTATGGGATTGTCATAAATAGCTCTTATAATTTTGAGATATTTTCTATCACTGCCTAGTTTGTGGGGAGTGTTTAGCATGAAGGGGTGTTGAATTTTATCAAAGGGCTTTTCTGCATCTATTGAGATAATCATGTGTTTTTTGTCATTGGTTCTGTTTATGTGATGAATTTGGTTTATTTATTTGCATGTGTTGTACCAGCCTTACATCCCAGGGATGAAGCCGACTTGATTGTGGTGGATAAGGTTTTTGATGTGCTTCTGGATTCAGTTTGCCAGTATTTTATTGAGGATTTTTACATCAATGTTTATCAGGACTATTGGACTGAAATTTTCATTTTTTGCCGTGTCTCTGCCAGGTTTTGGTATCACGATGATGCTTTCCTGACGAAATGAGTTAAGGAGGAGTCCCTCTTTCTCTGTGTTTGGGCTAGAGTCAGAAACTCTTTGTCCATCTGGTAGAATTTGGCTGTGAATCCATCTGGTTTGGACCTTTTTTTGGTTAGTAGGCTATGAATTACTGCCTCAATTTCAGAACTTTTTATTGGTCTATTTAGGGTTTCGACTTTTTCCTGGTTTAGTTTTGGGAGGGTGGATGTGTCCAGGAATTTATACATTTCTTCTAGATTTTCTAGTTTATTTGCATAGAGGTGTATATAGTGTTTTCTGATTGTAGTTAGTATTTCTGCGGGATCAGTGGTGATACCCACTTTATCATTTTTTATTGTCTCTATTGGATTCTTCTCTCTTTTCTTCTTTATTAGTCTGGCTAGTGATCTATTTTGTTAATCTTTTCAAAAAACCAGCTCCTGGACTCACTGATTTTTTGAAGGGATTTTTGTGTCTCTATCTCCTTTAGTTCTGCTCTGATCTTAGGTATCTCTTGTCTTCTGCTACCTTTTGAATTTGATTGCTCTTGCTTCTCGAGTTCTTTTAATTGTGATGTTAAGGTGTTAATTTTAGATCTTTCCCTCATTCTCTTGTGGGCATTTAGTGCTATAAATTTCCCTCTGTAAACTGCTTTAGCAATGTCCCAGAGATTCTGGTACATTGTGTCTTTGTTCTCATTGAACAAAGAACTTCTTTATTTCTGCCTTAATTTTGTTATGTAGCCAGTATTCATTCAGGAGCAGGTTTTTCAGTTTCCATGTAGTTGTGTGGTTTTGAGTGAGTTTTCTTAATCCTGAGTTTTAATTTGATAGCACTGTGGCCTCAGAGACTATTATGATTTTCATTCTTTTGCATTTGTTGAGGAGTATTTTACTTCCAATTATGTGGTCAGTTATAGAATAAATGTGATGTGGTCTGAGAAAATTGTATATTTTGTTGATTTGGGGTGGAGAGTTCTGTAGACGTCTGTTAGGTCCACTTGGTCCAGAGCTGAGTTCAAGTCCTAAATATCCTTATTAATATTCTGTCTCATTGATCTGTCTAATATTGACAGTGGGATGTTAAAGTCTCCCACTATTATTGTGTGGGAATCTAAGTCTCTTTGTAGATCTGTAAGAACTTGCTTTATGAATCTGGGTGCGCCTGTATTGGGTGCACATATATTTAGGTTAGTTAGCACTTCTTGCATTGATCCCTTCACCATTATGTAATGCCCAGCTTTGTCTCTTTTGATCTTTGTTAGTTTGAAGTCTGTTTTATCAGAGACTTGGATTGCAACCCTGCTTTCTTTTTTTATCTTTTGTTTCTCAGTGGCTTTAAAAATATTCCTCCAACCCTTTATTTTGAGCCTATGTGTGTCTTTGCACGTGAGATGGGTTTCCAGAATACAGCACACTGATGAGTCTTAACTTTTTATACAATTTGCCAGTCTGTGTCTCTTAATTGGAGCACTTAGCCCATTTACATTTAAGGTTAATATTGTAACATGTGAATTTGATCCTGTCATTATGATGCTAGCTGTTTTTCTGCCTGTTAGTTGATGCAGTTTCTTCACAGTGTCAATGGTCTTTACAATTTGTTATGTTTTTGCGGTGTTTGGTACCGGTTTTTTCATTCCACATTTAGTGCTTCCTTCAGGAGAGGCCACACAAGCTTTCTTTTGGTTAGTTTTTGCAAGGTTTATCTTTATTGATTATTTAATGTCTAACAATTCTACATTCTTGATTTAAGATTGACCTCTTGTGAACACCATGTAGTTATTACTTAATCCAGTTTGATATTCTTAGTCTTTTATTGGATTATTGAAACCATTTATATTACATGTAATTGCATTAATGTAATGGCTAAGCATATTACTAGAATCTGCTGTGTTGTCAAACCATTTTATATTTACTTATGTGTCATTAACTGCCTTCTTTTGGATTACTTAACTTTTCCTCTGTAATTGCTCATTATAAATTCATCTACTACTCTTTCAGTGGTTACCCCTTGGCTTAATAGAGTCTATCACAAATAATTGCTGTTTCCACATTTTATTTCTAACATTTGTTAACACCATGCCCCCTCCTTTCTTAGCATCTGAATTATCATTGTCATGCATTCTAATTATCTCTATATTTAAGATGACACATGGCATTGCAATTATTTTGTAAGAATATTCTGTCAGTGTCTTTTAATATATATCTATATAGTTGCACTTCTTTCATTCTTCCTTCTTTCCTGAAAATGCCTGTTTCTCTTGGAAATATTTTCTTGCCAAAAATTCTTCTTTCATATTACTTTTAGTGTATATATTCTAGTAATAAATTATCTCAGTTTTTGTCAATATAAAAATATTTTCACTTTACCTTTATTTATGAAGAATATTTCTGCTGAGTATAAAATTCTATGTTCACAGTGTTTTTCTTCAGTCATTTAAAGATATCATTCTATTGTCTCTTAGCTTCCAATATTTATGTTGTAAGGTAGGCTATTAGTCTTATTTTTACTTTTTTCAATGTAAGGTGTTTTTTACTCTTCTTGCTTTTTAAAATATTTTATTTTCCTAATTCTTTCTCAGGAGTCTTACTATGATGTTCCTAGTCATATATTTCTTTGTGTTTATTGTGTTTGGGCTTCTTGAGTATGTGGATTAATACATTTCATCAGTTTCAGAAATGTATTTTCAAAAGATTTCTGTGGGTTTCTTTCTTCCTTTCTTAAATTCTGGGAGAAAAATTACACATGTATTATGAGGTGTGGAAGACAGAATTAAACAATGTCTCCTAATATTTCCACCTGTACTGTATATACCCTGTATAATTTCTGAGAATGAGCCTCACCTAATATGTGCCCTTTAAATTTGGGTCTAGTGGTTAGACAAAGGAAGTAAGAGTCTCAGAGTTTGAAAAGTATTTTCTGGAAGGGAGTTTCTTTGTTTCTGGCTTCGAATATGGAAGGATCCATGTGGAAAGGAATGTAGGAAGCATCTAAAACAGAGATTGTTTCTCAGCTGTAGTCAACAAAGAAATTAGTTCCTACAACCACAAGAAACTTAGTTACCCCAACAATGAAAATGACTTTGGAAATTGATTTTTACCTCCAGAGCTTCCAGGAAAAAACACGTAGGCTGGTCTGCTCTGGATTCATACTGTGAAACACTGATCAGAGACTAAGGCATGCTGTGCCCGAATTTCTGAACTACAGAATTGTGAGTTCGTAATTGGGTTTGTTTTAGGCCATTAAATGTATGGGAATATGTTATGTTGTACTTGACAAGTAGTACGGAATGCTTGGTTTTATCTGACACATTACTTATGCGCTTTTTAATGCTACCATTCATTCATTGTTGTTTGAATTTTAGTTTTGATATTTTGTATTGACCTCTCTTACAGTTTAATAATCCTTTATTTTACTGTGCCTAATAATGTTGCTAAACTAATCTCATAAGTTTCAATTTCAAATACTGCATGCTTTTCTGTTATTTTGTGTTTAATTCATTCTTTACGTTTATTCAATTATCTGGTGAAATTCTCCAGATTTCATACATGTATATGTTCTACTGCATTCTCTTGAAACATACATTATAGTTATTAAAATTCCTTATCAGCTATATTCAATATCTCTATTATATGTGAATCTGTCTTTTGTTTGTTTGGTTTTTTATTTACTTTTTATGACACTACTTGTTAGTATGCTCAGTCTTTTTTGACTCAATGTTGTCTATTGTGAATTAATGAGGGTACAGATAATGATTTTTTTAAACCTAAATACATTCCCATAATGTGTTAATTTGAAACCAAGTTTCTGCCTTGGAAAGCTGAGTCTGACTCCCAGGGTTTCACCCTCTAGTGTTTTCAATGTAAAGTATGTTGTCTTGCTGTGGCTTCTCTCTCAGTGGGTGCCAAATTCTAATAGTTTTCTTCTAAGACTGCTAGGACTACATAAAATGCTTTTCAAATTTTTAGAGGCTATTTTAGAATTTAGCTTTCAGGTTACAAAGCTCTGAAATTTAGCTAATGTCTCAAGGGGAAAATTGGAAGTTTGAGATCATCTATACCTCTGCCCAAATCTCTACCCTTTTCTCTGTTTCATTGTCACAATCCTCCATAAGTGAAATGTCTTATTCTCAGCTTCTTGCTTAAAAGCCCAGAATCAGCAAACAACCCCAAAGCAAAGGTGGCTATAGATGTTAGCTTAATTATCTGACGTTCTTTTCTTTAGACGGAAAATTAGCAAACTAGGGGACATGGGACTGACACCAGTATTTGTAAATAAAGTTATATTGAAAAATAACTGTGATAATTGGTTTGTATATTGTCTATATCTGCTTTTGCTACAATGGTACACACAACTATTTGCAACAGAGACTGTATAATCTGCATTCCTACAATATTTCCATCTGGTACATTAAGGAAAATCTTGCTGACCTCTACATTAGAGGATTATCCCCTCCTGCTCCTGTTACTTTAGCAGCTTTCTGATGCCTTCAGATAGAATATTTCTTAATTTTCTTGTTCTTCTTTATGGAAATGTTGTACCTCTAAACTCTTTAGTTGAAAATGAGGTAAAAATTTACTGAGTTTTCCCAATCCATTTGTGTTTGTCTTCAACATTCTCTTAATGCTTTTTCAGATTCCATTGCAATCTTTCTTTCCCTGCTCTGTGATACAGAGCATTGATTCTTGTGAAACAGATCAACCAGGCCCCATTTTCGTCTGTCTTCAAGTTGGGCATGGCCAATAAGAGACATTATCAACAGCTCAGAAAATTGGTAGAGTGCAATGTCAGAGTAGCAACTGCTTTGAATCCTTCCTTATCAGACTATAGGTTGTCAGGAGCGCTGTACCATTATATAAGGGGCCACATCATTTGTTGGATGACCCCATCCAACAACCAGAGTTTGCGTTCTCACCAAGTCTCTATATCTAATCCCTCCTGTTACCCCTTCAGAATTAAAAGTGGTAATGTATCCTTGCTGTTGTTAGTATCAGTGCACTTTATCACACTGCATTGTTTTCACATTTTGTTAAATGGTAATTTTTATTAAACTCTCTTCAATTACACTGATTTAGTGCTCCATCTGTTTTCTGTCAAGAGTTACACTAATTTAGGAATTCATCTCCTTTTTATTCCCAAGACTCTGACGGATTCAGTGCCACACAGTGCATTTATTGCTAATGTTCAAAAGCACACTTTGAACACTAAAATGTATTGCAAAACAAAGAATAGTTGTCCACATACAATAATAGAGTGAAAGGTGGCTTGAGATAAAAAATATTTGCAAATATTTAATATTTCTTGAGCATGATGAAAAGCCAAAATCATTAAAACAATAAATAAATCATCTTTTACATAAAAGAAAATGATTTTGCTCTTATTTCCTATTGGAATTGTCATTTTATAACAAATGCACATATGAATATAGACCATTGAAATGGATATTTGCTTTTCAATATAGGTCATTATGTTCATACATTGAAAAACAGTAAAATAAACCACTGAATGTTACCTCTTGTATACTATATTAAACAAGGAGAATAAGAATATTTTTAGTTCATTAGGGCATTTATTCCTAAACTAGATTTCTTCACAACTGAAGTGTCTTATTGAATGGAAACTAATCAATAACTCTCCCTTTTCCCTAATTAAAAATGAATTGTACCCTAAAACGTTTCAAAATGTATCTGAGGAAATTAATACTATCTGAGGAAATTAATATCTGAATTTAGTAATAAAAGATCAATAAAATAGAAATAATTATTCTTACTCTACCACTTGATTGATAAAGTATGTTATTTATTTTTGTTATTGTATCTTTATGAATATTTTACTCTCTTGCAAAATTACATAGACATTTGATTGTTCTTGTAGGTTTCTATACAATACCAAAAGGCAAGATCAAAGAAGATGGTGAAGAGCAAGCAAAACATGGAATGATCTGAACAAAGGTAAGCCAGAATTTCTTTAATCCTTGCATTAATAAGCGTTTGCATTTGTACAAAGCCAACTGAAAGTCATTTCCACTAACTGTTGTGGTTGTTATTTAAAATATAATTTAATTTTCTTTACATAAACTTCTTGCTTGCAAAGAGGATTTCTGAAAATACGGGTAGCAGAGTGTTAAAATTATGAATAATCTAAGACTTTATTTGCAAGACAGCAAGTTAATCTGCCAGTTTCATTGATGCTGGCAGACTCTTCAATCAGAAACAAAGTATAGTTTACTGCTTACAATAATGCAGTAGTCAAAATATTAGCAATTTTGCAAGTTTCCTGGGCCCTAGTTATACACAGGGCACTGAGAGGAGGGTACGGTGATGCCTGTAGAAGCAATAGGTTCTATTACTGGAGAGGAATCAAATCACAGGGAGTCCAAACCTGTATAATAGTATGATAATAAGATCATCTGATCTTTTACCTGGAGAAAGGTTTAGGTTCAGGTGTACATGTGCAGGTTTGTTATACAGGTAAATTGCATGTCACAGGGGATTGATGTACAGGTTATTTCATCACCTAGATCATAAGCATATTACCTGATAAGTCGTTTTTTGATCCTCTCCCTGCTCCCTCCCTCTACCTTCAAGTAAGCCCTGGTGTCTGTTGTTCACCTGTGTCCACATGTTCTCAGTGCTCCCACTTATAAGTGAGAACACGCGGTATTTGTTTTTCTGTTCCTGAATTAGTTCATGTAGGATAATGGGAGCGAGGCCTTGTTATTATACTTAAAGAAACAAATGTGCCCTTTGTTCCATATGAAGACCTCCTTGTTTCCCAAGGTTCTTCACTTTACTAACATCTTTGAAGAGAGTCTGAAATAAGGCTAGTCAATGTTTCTGCTTGCAACACAAGAAGAAACATGAGACCCTCATGGATGGTTATCTCACCAAAATATCTTCCCTTCATTTTTACACTGTCTTGGCTTCTCAAGGATTTTCCTATGTGTATGGAATTTTATTAGCCACAATGAAGAAAATGTCTAACAGAGGCCAGAAACAAATTTATTAAATTTGTCTCATTAAGCATTTAGTTCAGGTGACTATCTGTGGGATGCTGAGCAGAATAATGGTGTCAACCTGCAGTACTGACTTCAACCAGTCCTCCCAATATCACAGACTTAGTCAACTGAGAAAACATTATATTATCAGGGCCCATCTTAGAAATCAGGAAGTTTTCTCCTTATGTTTTCCTATTGGCTATATCAGTTGATCGGGGAAAAATCCAGAAACTACAGGCTGTTTTAGAGATTTTGCAGATGGCACCTTGGTCTACAAATATGAAGTCCATGTCAATTCAGTCAACCATAACAACCATAGCCATTAAGTTGAGGCTGACCTGAATGTTTTCTACAGTTGAGGTGGTATTATTGATAATGTCAGATAAAGTCAGGGAGAAATGATCTGACAATATTCATAATTAGATCACTCTCATTTTAGGGAAAATTCCCAGCAGCATGCACATAAATTATTAGTCAGCCCTCTGGAAAGCTCCACTGTGGAACCATGATTGCACTCATTTTGAAGAAACTTCTAGAGACATATGAGGCATAGTCTACCTATTAGTTATGTTTCATGGGACACTTGAGGGTTGTTTATGGCCACCACTAAAAATCAAGTAACTGTGTCTTTAAAACGCAAGCAAGACAATACTTGGTTGCCCCAAAAGTGGTAAAGTTATAGGGGTGCATATGGTAACCCATACAGAAAGTGTTGCTTACAATTGTTGAGGTCCCCAAATGTAAACTGTATCAATCACAGGCCCAGGTTAGTAGGCCCCCTGTGTTGTGACCTCCTGGGCAGTGGTAGGGATTAGGGTTCCAGTTAAAGTCAAAAAATTAATTCTAGTTCTGATTTATAGTAAGAACTGCCTGAAAGCTATCAGTTTAACCTGTCTTGTTTGCTCATGCCACTAGTCAGGGGTTAGTCCTGTACTTCTTGAAATGAGTGCATGATTTCACCTACCTGGGGCAATGAAAGATAAGGGAATAATAGTAGCAAATATACCTAAAGGTGTTACAAGATATTTTCCTTGAGAGATGCAGTAGCTGGAGCTATCCCTGCTGTTTCCAATATACTTCATGGCAAAGTTAAAAAAAAAAAATGTTGATCAAATTTTGGTCATAGTTATCTGGTAGGGGTTACCAGCCATGACATTCGAATATGTAGTGCTTGTAACAACTGGGTAGAACCAAAGCAGGACATTTCTCTTTACGTAGTGGCAATTCTGAAAGATTAAAAGTCATTATTATCTCTTAATCCTCTGTTGCTCCAGGGATTAAGTGGTTCTCTCTCCAGGTATAAGGGGAGTTGGTCTCCTTCCATCAATAGAAAATTTGTATGTCAGAAGCCAGTAGCTATAATTGACCTGTTTTTGTCAATTACTTCCCATTCACACCTAGAACTTTCATCTTCAAGAGTGAGGTGCAACAGGAAAAAAGGACAGTTTATAAAACTTGAAGAGACACAATGTGTTCCCTACTTTCCCCACATAGATCATTGCAGGGGACTGAGAGAACAGTGAGCTCAACATGTAGTCTTTATTATTTTGCTCTTGGAACATGTTAATACAACAATACAATCCAGGTGATTGAACAAGAATTGTTTGACCATGCTAATACCTGTAGGGTGTACCAACCAGACCATTATGGGGTTGTTGCTAAGAGAAAGAAAAAATACATTGTGCCAAACAATGGTTCAAAATAGGTGTATATGTACCCTCCAAACACGTTTTCAGTGAATTATTACCCTGGAAACAGCTCAGAGGGTATGATTGTTTCCAAGAGACACAACATTCAATGAACAAAGTGCCTGACTAAGGTGTGAGGAGCAGGAGGAGTGGGGAGATACAAAGTCAGTAATCCTTCTGAGTTGATCTTTGAGGAGATTGTTGCAGTGGTCGTGAATACCAGATGATTGTTCATGGTAGAGAGTGTGAAAATTTTATTGAAAACCTTGATTAACATCCTATGTTCAGTGGTTTTTATGATAAAGGTGCAATATTGTCAAATTAAAACTGATCTGAAAAGCCAAATGCCTTATACAGCTAAGTTTTTAGAGCCACAATGGTGTGGCTGGAGTTTTCCAATGACGCTAAAACAGAAGTACTGTGATATTGTAAAAGGGACAAAAGTAGAGAGCAATGCCCGATAGCCCCAGAGTGAGTCTGAGGTCTGATGTATTCAGTAAGCCAGAGTGGGCATAGGCAAGGCCCCACACAATATTGCCTCCCCACTGTGAGCAAAACACATCATCTTAGGGCAGGAGTCACAATGGTAGCCTCTACATGAGAAACACAGCATGCTTTATTTTATGTTTTGTGTGTGGTGGTGGATGTGTTTCCATAATCAATATGGATCCTGGCAGCAATGGTGGAAATCTAGGTGGTGCATGTTCAATTAGCATCTTGATTCCATTCAGTCTCATTAGAGAACCAGCTTATTCCATGGGCTTATAAATGAATAACCCATACAATATAATTAACAGTTTGGATTTGTCTCCATATATTATGAATCCAAAGGGATGGAGAGTGTTAATGCAGTATCTGTAATTTTCCAAGTAACAGAACAAAGAGCTATGTGATTGGCAACAACCAAATAGTTAG
The DNA here is from genome assembly GCF_030222135.1 of Aotus nancymaae. NCBI lineage: Eukaryota > Metazoa > Chordata > Mammalia > Primates > Aotidae > Aotus > Aotus nancymaae. The sequence goes on along the minus strand of NW_026988415.1, from coordinate 54,935,182 downwards.
AGGTAGAGAAGTTGGAACATGTAAAATATAACAAGGCTTGAAAAGAGGAGCAACAGCTACAGCTAAGAGGACATCCTGGAGTTCTGTTCACTGTGCAAATGGATACTACATTCTTTTGGTTCTGCATAGCTAGTTCTGAGGCTGAAGAGAGGTAATGCCACCAAGTTACAGTTTAACATCATGTTACCAGGGTTAAGCAATTAGGGAAACTTTTGTGAATCAAGAGCCTTAATTAGCCAATGAGTTTAATACAGTCATTTGAACAGTGAATAAAGTTTTCCACAATGGACTAGCTACCATTTTTCATTTAAAAGCTGAAACAGGCCGGGCGCAGTGGCTCACACCTGTAATCCCAGCACTTTGGGAGGCCGAAGCGGGTGGATCATGAGGTCGAGAGATCGAGACCATCCTGGTCAACATGGTGAAACCCCGTCTCTACTAAAAATACAAAAAATTAGCTGGGCATGGTGGTGCGTGCCTGTAATCCCAGCTACTCAGGAGGCTGAGGCAGGAGAATTGCCTGAACCCAGGAGACGGAGGTTGTGGTGAGCCGAGATCGTTCCATTGCACTCCAGCCTGAGTAACAAGAGCGAAACTCTGTCTCAAAAAAAAAAAAAAAAAAAGCTGAAACACCACTGTGACAAGACTCACTGGATTTTTCATAATCTATTTCCATTGACAATAAACACTTGTTGAGTTCTTTTCACATTAATCGTTATTTAATCTGAGCTGAGTCACCACAAAATGAGAGTTTGGGGCTAGAAAATCACAAGACTTCTATCTGTCATGCATTCGGTTTGGGCAAGACCCTGATAGCAAGCTTTTTATGAAAAGGTGTGTAACAGCTGATAACAAATCCTCCTAGATGCTAAATGTTTTATTATACACTTGGTCATTCATCTGGCATCAAGCAAGAAGTAGCCTGAAGTAAGAATATACATGGAAAATGTCATCTGGTCTCATTGTTAAGGCCTTGTGGTAAACAATACTGGAAGATTTTGGAGACAATAAAACTGGGATAGGAATATAGATGGACCTATGAGAGAGGGAATAGAGTTAGCATAACTTTATATCTTACAACAATGCCCACAAGACAGTATCCACCAAGAAGAGACACTCAGCAACTAGATAGATGTTTCCCCTAGGTGTAAACCATCTTCTAGTCTTAGCTACCCCAATGCTTATACAGTGAGCCCATAAAGAAAGAACGGTAGTGACAGACATGGAGGTTATGAATGGCTGCTATAGCCTTGCAGCCCTCTCAGGAAAAATTCACACAACTACCATTTATCATGAATGCCTCATGTTTCTTTTTTTTTATTGCATTTTAGGTTTTGGGGTACATGTAAAAAACATGCAAGATTGTTGCATAGGTACACATGTGGCAGTGTGATTTGCTGCCTTCCTCCCCATTACCTATATCTGGCATTTCTCCCCATGCTATGTGTCCTCAACTCCCTACCCCCTGCTTTCCCTCCCCTATTTCCCCCCCAGAGACCCCAGTGTGTGATGCTTCCCTCCCTGTGTCCATGTGTTCTCATTGTTCAACACCCGCCTATGAGTGAGAACATGCGGTGTTTGATTTTCTGTTCTTGTGTCAGTTTGCTGAGAATGATGGTTTCCAGGTTCATCCATGTCCCTACAAAGGACACGAACTCATCGTTTTTGATGGCTGCATAATATTCCATGGTGTATATGTGCCACATTTTCACTGTCCAGTCTACCATCGATGGGCATTTGGGTTGGTTCAGTAATAGGAGCCAATGCTGAACACTTGATATGATATCAACTTTTCTAACTGAAGAAAACAGTAATTCACATCTTCAAGAATTTACATCCATTCTAAAATTCACTGGCCTTCATTGCCGGAAGTGCTTCTATGAGTTCCTCTATCCACTTACTCACAGGCTTCTGATGTACTCATATAGAATCCCACATAGCTATTTCAGACCAAGGAATCTGTTTTGTTTTGAGAAATTTGCTACAAAATTACTATATCATCTGAAACTTTTTGGCCTGATATATCATTATGATAGTTTCTTAACAGCTCACCTAAAGCAGCAGTTGTGGATGACAGCCTGGTAGGGTCAAGGTGATGTCTTATAGAATACAGTAGGTACATGAATCAAAGACAGACATATTCCTTGGCCAAATGCTAAAAAAAAAAAAAAAAAAAAAAAAAATTTTGTTCTGGCTCCCAAAGGAGCAATGCGTCCACCAGGAGACCCAATTACTTTCCACTGAACTCAAAGTTATGATCACTACTTGTTCCCTTTGAGCTTCTCCATCTGGTGGACAAGTAGACAGAGAAGTATGTTCCCATTCAATCATACATAATGGACCTTTATTGTTATGAAGAAACAGAATTTCTGCTACCTAACAGAGGCAAAGAGTTGTATATTTAGAATTAGGTGGATTCACTGAAGCATGACTTTGGCGTGCCAGTGATCAGGATTAACAACATAAACTCAACTGGGAAACCTTATTCTGTGATCTGTTTTGGGGAACGTAAACTAAGCCATGTAATAAAATTATAAAGTCAATGAATATCCTAGTGCTTTGCCTCATAGCTTTCTTTATGTGCCCTTCATCTACCTTTTGGTATCTTATCCTGCCCATATCCCACCTCTGCAGTACCCAGTGTCTACATGGTGTGTATTGAATTCCCATTTATACTTACTTACTTGATGTGCTTCATCCTCATGCTCTTTCTTAGCAAATAAAATAAAGATGTCTCATTTCTCCTTCCCTCTCCTGTTGACTCCTTCTACTGCACTTCACTGAGGAAACTTGTCAAACTAAGATCTTTTGCCTTACTTGATCTCTTCCCATAGAGATGTCAAGAAATTGACTGGCTGTGAATTCCTTGAGAAGAAGACATGCGTTTTATTAAGCATCATATTTATTTGTGTCCAGTAATATGTTAGATGTGTAATACATGTGAAATGAAACAACGTATTGGTGAGATAATAAATTATTCTTATGTTTTTTCATTAATTAATAATGGATCTTACTACAAAAAAGCAATATGAGCATTAATTCCCTTCAAATAAGTCCATCACAGCATACTGACAGTATTTAAATAGGTGACTTCCACTTAAAGAAGTGTATAACAAAGATCATCACTAGAAATGTCCAAACTAAGAAAACACTTAAAATATAGTCTTTGATGTCATACATTTATCAATTTCCAGTTTTAACTCTGTACATCAAAACATTTTTCTCTATCAGAGTTTTGCTGTTTTTGTAGTTTTAACAATTTGAATCACTTGCTATACTTCGTGCTCAATTTCCTACTTTTAGCCCAGATCATGTTACTAATTTCTGAACAGTATTAGACAACAGTATTTGAAACGTCAGGCACATGTGTTTGAATGCTGTAGATACCGAGTTTGGAGTTATAGGAGTTTATATTAGGTGACATATTTTTCAAAGTTTTATATATAAATATTTAGTTTTGATCTGGCTATGTAATAAATTCCTGCAAATAGCATGTTTCTATTTACATTTATCACTAGAACAGGAAATAATCATAAAATTACTGATTCTCTGTAATACAAATGCTTTATGAATATTTGTCAACATGTTAAATTATCTGAAAGAAAATTCAATTAGTAACAACCCTATTCATTGCACAATTCTGAAAAAAAAGATACTTTTTCACATATTGTAAAATTCCATTTATATAAAAGGTCCAGATTAGGCAAATCTAATCTACAGTGACAGAAAATAAATCAGTGGTTTCCTAATGCTAGGGGCACAGGGATGTGGACAGATTAGGAGGTAATGGCTAAGAGGTGCTTGTTTCTTTCTTTATAGGGTAATGAAAGGTTCTAAAAGTGTGGTGATGGATGCAAAGCTCTGTGAATATACTAAAAATAGCTGAATTGCATACTTTGATAAATGAATAAAAAAGGACAATCTTAAAAAGTCTTTTACCACATTTATTTTTAATCCAGTCTGTCATTGTTGGTACATATACACCATGAAATACTATTTAGCTATAAAAAAGAATAAGATTATGTCATTTGCAGGAACATGGATGTAATTGGAAGCCATTATCCTTAGGAAACTAATGCAAGAACAGAAAACCAGACACCACATAAGTGGTATCTATAAGTGGGAGGTAAACGATGAGAACACATGGACACAAAGAAGGGAACAACAGACACTGGGACCTACTTGAGGGTGGAAGGTGGGAGGAGGGAGGAGATGAGGAAAAATAGCTAATGGGTACCAGGCTTAAAACTTGGGTGATGAAATAATCTGTACAACAAACCCCTGTGACATGAATTTACCTATCTAACAAACCTGCACATGTACCCCTGAATCTAAAAGTTAATAAATAAATAAATAAATAAATAAATAAATAAATAAAAAGTATTAGCAGACTGGGACAAAATGTTGTATTTATTATCAACAGAGGTAAGGTTGGCAAAATGGATTATATCTGTGGTAAAATGAGACTGATACTAAAGTAGATATTAGAAAGATTTATCCACTCAAAAAAAAGTCATTTTCATGTATGATCCCCTGAAATACCAGAGAAGAACCTGTGTGGTTCATGAACAGCTCACATTTAAGACAGATCTAAGCTATTAAGACAGATCTAAGCTATTATAAGATGCTCAATGATTATTTTCAAATGTACTAGCCTAAACAATAGCCAAAAATACATGGTAAATGCATTAGGGGATGAATACCAAATACTATGATTTGATATTTACACAACATATGTATGTATCTAAACATCAAATTGTATGCCATAAATATGTACAATTATAATTATGTCAATTAAAAATCACTACACCTCCCTAGTGATGGAGTGAGTAGACAGACAGGGAGCTTTCAGATAAATGTAGTATAAATCTCTTCTGACATGTTATAGATCAAATATTCGTGTCTCTCTGAAATTCACTGTCTTAGTCAATTTGAGATTCTTTAACAAATATGACAGAGTAGCATAAACAACAAATACTTGTTTCTCACCATCTCAAGGCTGGAAGGTCCAAGATCAAGGCACCAGCATATTTTGCGTCTGTTGCAGATCCTCTTCCTGGCTTTTAAAAGGTCATATTTTCACTGTATCTTCATATGGCAGAAAAGAAAGAGAAAACTCTCTGGGTTCTCTTTTATAAAGTCACTATTTCCATTCATGAGATTTACACCCACATTAACTGATTTTCTTCCAAAGGCCCCATCCTCTAATGCCACTACATTGGGAGTTAAAATTTCAATGTATAAATTTGGGGAGGACATATTTAGTTCATAACATTATACTCTTGCCCCTGTCATTCATATCCTTCTCATATGCAAAATACAGCCATTCCATTCCAGCAGCCTTAAAAGTCTTAACTACTTTCACTATCAACTCTAAACTCTAAAATCAAAAGGCCCATTTAAATACCATCTAAATCAGATATAAGAGACTCAAGGTATGGTTTATACAGAAGTAAAATTTATCAGCAGCTGTGAACCTGTGAAGTCAAAAGAATTATATGCTTCCAAAATACAATGGTGGGATCAACATAGGTTATACATTCCTATTCTAAAAAGGAGGAAAAGGAAAGAAAGATGAGGTGGTGTGTCCCAAGCAAGACCAAAATCTAAAAAGGCAAACTCCATTAAACCTTAAGGCCCAAGAATAATTCTCTTTGCTTAGATTCTCTGACCTCCAGACCAAGTGGGGCTTCAGTCCCACCTCCACAGCTCTAGGGCCACATACTACACCTTTATCCACCTGGATTCATGGCTTCTGGCTCTGAGTGTCCCCATCCCCACAGCTCGCTGGATACAGCCCACACTACAGTTCTCTGATGGGCCCCATACTTGAGGCACTGGGCAGAGGCATTCTGGCCCACTTGAAACAGTGAGCACCATGTACTCTGGGCCTATAATGAGAGTGCCAGCCCTGATGATCTCTGAATCACCTTAAAGAAATAATTCCTCCCTGATCTCGAAGAATATCTAGTGCCTGGCTTCTCTAGAGATGGCTGATTAGATCCGTAGTTCTTTTATAAATGCACTAATCCATTTCTGAAGGCTCCACCCTCATGACATAATTATCTCCCGAATGCCTCCTCTCTTAATACCATTACATTGAAGACTAGGATTTCAAAATATAAATTTGACATGGTGGTGGGAAGACACAAACATTCATCCTATAACAAAATACTGACCCCCAGTGCAATGGCACTTTGGAAATAATTAGATCATGAGGAACGAGCACTGATGAGTGTGTGTAGTCTCCTTACAAGAAGAAACACAAGAGATTATTTCTCCCTAGGCCATGTGAGAACACAATGAGAAGACCACTATCCCCAAGCCAGGAAAAATGCTCTCATCACACACCAGATCTGCCAGTGCCTTGCTCTTGGACTTCCCATACATTAAAACTGTGAGAAATAAATGTTTGTTTTTTAAGCCACCCAGTCTATGGTATTCTGTTGTACCCTTCTGAAATGACTAAGACAGACATCAGATAAATAGTTGCAAGGAAAAGGAACTTCCTCTGTGCTTAGTTGTATGTGTACATTCTAGCATAAATCTATGTCCACAATCTTGGCTGTACTGCATTTACTATTTAAGAACTTTATTGAAATACAATTTGCATAAAAAATGTTTTGCAGGGTTTTTTTTATTTTGGAGGTTACATATGTCATTAGATTTACTTATATAAGTACTTGATATTTTTAATGTTGTAATTGCTATGATTTTTAAACTTTATTTTATTTGCTTTGTTTATGTAAATAAAGTCATCTTTTCTATTTACTTTGTATACAATATATATTTCCTTAATTAACTGTAATATTCTCTTAATAGCTTGTTTCATACTTTCTATGCATTTGCAAATATTTTCTTTCTTTATTTCCAGTACTTATTGCATTGTTATTTCCTGCCATATTTCACTAATTAGGTTCTCCTGTACAACACTGAATTGAGGTGGAGATAGTGTCCTCTATTTTTCATTCCAAATCTCTAGTGGAGTAATTAAGGTGTAGGTTTTTTTGTGGATTTCTTCTACCAAATTGAATGGTTTTCCTCATACTACATTTTGCTAAGATGTTTTATTTATTGGAAATGAGTTTTGGACTTCTGGGTTTGGGTCTGACATGTAAAAATGTGGAAGTCATTACTCCATTCTAACAGCATGTAAAAAGACGGACAAACTGAAAAATCAACAACTCTTAGACCCATCAGAGAGGTAGGATCACAGCAAACCACTGCCTCCGAAATTGAGGAGACTGGCAGGAAAATGCCAAAAATTGACCCATGCATATAAGTTTCTGCTTTGTTTTTTAGGCTTAATAGCATTTTTATTTATTGAATAATATCTCATTGTGTCAATGTACCAAAGTTTATTTATTCATTTACCTTTTCAAAGGCATCTGGGTTGATCCCAGTTTTTAGCAGTTATAAATTAAGCTGCTATAAATACTTGTGTTCAGGTATTTGTATTCACATACACTTTCAAATAAATTGACTCAGTGCACAGGAACAAAGTTGCTGGGTTATTTAGCTTTATATGAAACTGCCAAACCGTCTTCTAAAGTGATTGCAGTATTTTGCATTCCTCGTGGCAATGAAAGAGACTTTCTGTTGCTCCACATCCTTGTCAACATTTGTTATTGTCAACTTTTTGGATTTTAGCCATTCTAAAAGCCATGTGATGGTATCTCATTAATTTACAATTTTTTTAATGACAAATGACGTTGAGCTTTCATGTTTATTTGTCATCTGTGTAATTTTAGTGAGGGTCTGGTTAGATCTTTTGCCTATTTTTCATTTGGGTTGTTTGTTGTTGTTGTTGAGTTTCTAGGAGTTCTTCATATATTTTGGATACAAGTCATTTACCAGTTATATGTTTTGCAGATATTTTCTCCAACTCTGGGAATATCTCTTTCATCTCTTAACAATATTTTAGCAGATAAAAAGGCTTTTAATTTTAATGAAGTCTAAATTATCAATTTTTTTCTTTTGAAAACTATGCTTTTGGTATTTTATCTAAAAAGTCATCAACAAATTCAAGGTCACCTATGTTTTGTCTTGTTATCTCCTAGAAGTTTTATTGTTTTGCATTTTACATTCAGACTTATAATCTTTTTTGAATTAACTTTTGTAAAAGTTACAAAATCAGTTTCTAGATTCATTTTTTTTTGGCATGTGGATGTCCAGTTTTTTAAGACAACTCTGGAAAATACTATATTTCTACCATTGAATTGTATTTACCCTTTTGTTGAATAATCAGTGGACTTTATTTGTGTGTCTGCTTCCTTAGCTCCTTATACTGTTCCTTTAAATCTCTTCATCTACAATTTTTGCAATACAACATTGTTTTAATTATCGAAGCTTTATAGTTTGTCTTCAAGTTAACTATGATCAATCCTTCACTTTGTTCTTCTTCAGTATTGAGTTGACTGTAGATAAAGTTAGGAAGAGCTATATTCTTAACAATATTGAGCCTTCTTATTTACAAATGTTAATAAAAAAGTCTCCATGCATTTAGATCTTTGTTATTTTTTTATAAGTATTATAGTTATCCTCATAAAGATCTTATACATATTTTATTAATGTTTTCCCCAATTACTTCATATTTAGGTGCTGATGTAAATTTTACTGCATTTTTAATTTTACATTCGAATTATTTATTGCTGGAATATAAGAAAGCAATTGCATTTTGTATATTAACTTTCTGTGCTGCATCCTTGTAATAATCTTTTGCTAATTCCAGGAGTCTTTTGCTAATTGTTTGAAACTTTCTATATTAAAAATAATGTCACTTGTACACAAATACCTTTTTTATTATGCTTTAAGTTCTGGGGTACATGTGCAGAATGTGCAGGTTTGTTACGTAGGTATACATGTGCCATGGTGTTTTTTTCTTCCCAATTTGTATACCTGGTATTTTCTTTTTTTATTTGCTGAATCAGCTAGGACTTCCAGTAAAATTGTGAATAGGAATGCTGACAAGGGACAGACTTGCTTTGTTCACAATAACATCATTAAGTATGATCTTCACTATAGGCTTTGTGTAGATATCCCTTATCTATATGGAAAGTTCCCCTCTATTCCTCATTTTTGAAAAGTTTTTATTATTAATAGTTTTTCGACTTTATCATATACTTTTTTGCATCTATTGATGTGATCATGTAATTTTTTAGCATGTTTATGTGATGGACTATATTAACTGATTTAAATGTTGAACTAGCATGAATATCTAGAATAAATCCCACATAGACATAGTGTATACGTTTTTATACATTGCTGAATTTTATTAGCCAGTATTTTGTTGAGGATTTCTCTGTCTATGTTCATAAGAGGCACTGATCTGTAGTTTTTCTCTCTTGTAGTGTTTTTATCTGGTTTTATTCTGGACTCAGAATGAGTTAGGAAGTGTTCCCTCAATTTCCATCTTCTGTACAAGATTGTAGGGAATTCTTACAATTTCTTCTTTAAATGGCTAGTAGAATTCTAGAGTAAACTCATCTGGTCTGGTGCTTTCTGTTTTAGAGAATTATTAATTAGTGATGTAATTTTTTAAATACATACAGAAATATATAGATTATCTTTTTCCTTTTGTGCTAGCTGTATAGATTGTGTCTTTCAAGAAATTTAAAAAATTTAATCTAAATTGTCAAAATTTTAAGTGTACAGTTACTGGTACTTTACCTTTGTTACCCTTTTAATATTCATTGGAGTCAGTAATGATGGACCCTTTATCATTTCAGAGATTAATGCTAATTTGTATTTACTCTCTTTTTTCTTGATTAGCCTAACTAGAGGTTTATCAATTTTATTGACCTTCTGAAAGAACCAGCTTTTGATTTTATTATTTTTCTTTATTGTTTTCCTATTTCAATTTCATTGAATTCTACTCTAAATTTTATTTTTTTTCTTCTCTTTGCTTTCAGTTTATGTTGTTTTTCTTTCTACAGTATCCTAAAAAAAAAGCTTCTACCATTCATTTTAGGTTTTGCCTTTTTCCAATATATGAATTCAATGCTATACGTTTTGTGTTAATCTCTACTATCACTGAATGTCACCTATTTTAATAAGTTGTGCTTTCGTTTTCATTCAGTTCAAAATATTTTTTAAAATTTCCCTGGAGACTTCTCCTTTGACCCATCTGCTATTTAGAAGTTTATTGTTTAATTTCTAATTTTAAAAAATGTCCTAGTTATTTTTCAGTTACTTTCTAGTTTCATTCTATTGTGATATGATTTTGTGTGTGTTTGGCTGGTTGCCCAAAATATGAACCCAAAGGAGGTCCAAAGTAAGAGAACTGGAAATTGTCTACTTGCTTCAGCTCAATGTAGAGAAAAGTATTTAAAGGCTTAGAGAGTCTGGTATATTAGAGTAGATTTGTCATTTAAGACCTAATTATTCACACTACAAAGGTTAAGATGTACCTTTCACCAAAACTCAGAAAAATATATTGATTACAGAAAGTCGCAGGATCACTGAAGAATTTGGATCATGCTTCTCTGTAGGCCAGACCTTAAAGAGGATAATGTAGTAACTGAATTGGGAAACCTAGATGCAATGGAAGTAATTGAATAGCAGTGTGACAGGAGGCAAGTGGCAGCACTGAACTGCCAAAAGCAAGGCAGGCATGTTTAAGCTTCACAATGAAGAACACGATTACCCTGCCCTTACCTGAACACTTACTTTGGAGGTGGTTCTGCAGTTCTCTGAGGAGGAAATCCCAGGGACAACCCAGAACCATTTCACCATGACACCTGCAGTAGTACTTGATGCCATAGGGCCATGGAAGGAACCAAGGGACTAGTCACTAACTTGACGCGTGCAGCACACTGTAGTCACCACACAGAAACAAATCTGTTCCCTCTTCTTTGTGAGCCCCCATCTCCCACTCACCAACAGACGGGGCCCCTGGCTCTGTAATACAGATCAGCCATCTCACCCATGACTGAGCACAAGCATGGGTAGTGACTGTCTCTGAGTTTCCCTAGGAAGGGACTCCCACAGGTAACTGACAGCCCCTCTGCCACTTCCACAGCAGTGATTCTGCTCCTGCTGCCACTGGTCAGGTAAGGAAATAAAGATCCTGAAGACCTCACCCACATACCCACAGTCACCATATAGAGAGGAACTCAGTCTCCCTTCCTTGCAAGCCACTGAACCCCTGCTCCTCAACAAGCAGAGCCCTCAGCTCAGGCCAGCACTGCAGCCACCACAACCCTTGGATGAACATTCGCTGTAGCAGCAACTCCATGTTTCTCTGAGGTGGAGCCCCCAGAGGCAACTGAAAGCCTCTTTCCCACTGCCACTGCAGTTGTACCGTCCTTGCTGCCCTCAGAATAGAGAAAGATCAAAGACCCTGGGTAGGTTAACAGCACCTCCAGAAAGCTGCAGTTGTCTTCAGAATAAGAGGCCAGTCTGTCTCTCCTGTGACCCACCCAAAACCCTGCTGATTACCAGTCAGGGCTTCCTGGTTTGGGCTCACAGAACAGCTGCCCCATTCCAGGTTGATTGCCCTGATTGATAGCAGCTCTGCATCCCTGTCATGTGAAGCTTCCAGAGACAAGAGAAAGGCTCAGTGCCACAACCATTGCTAAGGTCCCTTCCCCTGCTGCCTCCAAGCTGAAGAGGAAACATAAATCCATAAATCCAAGCTTCCTTTCAGAGCTGTGGTGTGCTGCCTTGGCGTGCCAAGCCAACATCTGCAGCCAGCACTCAAGAGGGAGAGGATTCCACATTTTCAGAGCACTGAGAGGGAGAATGGCTGAAATAATGAGGAAACATAGAGAAGCCTGATGGATGAGCAAGAGGTTACCTACTCGCATCACACATAAGCACCACCTATTGGATCACAAATTGAAACTTCAACACCAAAAACACTTTCCTAATATAGCCCCTCTGAAAACAAGGACAAGAATTCAGCTAAAATTAAAGACCCTTCACAAAGCCTTGGCCATCTGAAAACATCAAGAAAATAAGTCTACTGGCATACTCAAATTACATCACAGGTAAAAGAACAACATCCCACATAGATGAGAAAGAACCAGCAAAAGAACTCTGGCAACTAAAAAAGCCATAGTGGTTTCTTTCCTCTAAATGAATGCACCAGTTCCCAAGCAAGGGTTCTTAATGGGGTTGAAATGGCTGGACGAAAAAAATAAAAATAAAAACAGAAATAGAATACACAATATGGATAGGAAGAAAAATCACTGAGATTCAGGAGAAAATTGAATCCTAATCCAAGGACTCTAAGGATTATGATAAAATTATAAATGATATTATAGACAAAATAACCATTATATTAAAAAAAAAACTAAACTGATCTGATAAAGCTGAAAAACACGCTACAAGAATTTCATAACATAAAATACCTATAAATGGAGCTACCATATAATCCAGCAATCCTGCGGCAGGATACATAACCAAAAGAAAGGAAACCAGTATATCAAAGAGATATATGCACTCCTATGTTTGTTGCAACACTGTTTACAACAGGTAAGATTTGGAAGCAACCTAGGAGTCCATTAGCAGATGAATGGATTAATAAAGTGGTAATATACACAATGAAGTACTATTCAGCCATAAAAAATAATGAGATGTAGTCATTTGCAACAACATTGGAGGAGCTGGAGATAACTGTCTTAAGTGAAGTAAGCCCAGTGCGTAAAGACAGACATCACATGTTTTTACTTATTTATGGAATCTAAAAATCAAAACAATGGAACTCAGAGACATAGAGAGTAGAAGGATGGTTACCAGATGCTTGGGAAGAGTAGTGATGGGTTGAAGGGAGGTAGAGGTGGCTAATGGGTACAAAAATAAAGTTTGAAATAATGAGTAAGGCCTACTATTTGATAGCACAGTAGGGTGACAATAGTCAATAGTAACTGTATTTTTAAAAAATAACTTAAGGAGTGTAATGGGATTGTTTGCAGTTCAATAGATAAAGGCTTGATGTGATGAGTGTCTCATTTTTCATGGTGTACTTACTTCACATTGCATGCATATATCAAAACATCTCACATACCCCATAATATGTATAACTACTATCTATGTACCCACAATTAATAAAAAATAAATTTAAAACAAAAATTTTATAATGCAATCACAAGTATTAACAGCTGAATAGACCAGGCTAAGGAAAGAAGGTCAGTGCTATAAGACTGGCTTTCAGAAATTACTCAGTAATAAATAAATACAATGAAAAAAAATTCAAGAAATATGAGATTATGCAAGAAGACCAGATTTACAACTCACTAGCATCCTTGAAAGAGATAAGGTCAAACCAAGCAATTTGGAAAGCATATTTGAGGATATCGTCCATAAACTCTTCTTCAACCTCACTAGAGAGTCTAACATTCAAATTTGGGAAATGTAGAGAACTACTGAGAAATACTAGACAAGAAAACCATCCCCAACATGCATAATCATCAGATTCTCCCAGGTTAGAATGAAAGAAAAAAATGTTAAAGGCAACTAGAGATAAGGGACAGGTTACCGACAAAGGGAACCTAACCAGGCTAACAATGAACCATTCAATAGTAACTCTGTAAGCCAGGAGAGACTCGAGGCCTATATTCAGCATTCTTAAAAAAAAAAAAAGAATTTCCAACCAGAATTTCATTTTGATCCAAACTACGCATCACGAGTGAAAAAGAAATGAGATCCTTTTCAGCAAATGCTGAAAAGACCTACATTGCAAGAGGTCCTGAAAGGAGCACTAAATATGGAAAGGAAATACCATGACTGTCCACTACAAAAGCACACTTAATTATACAGACCAGTGACACTATAAAGCAACCACAGAAAGAAGTCTGCATAATAACCAGCTAACAGTATGATGGCAGGATCAAATCTGTACACATTAATACTAACTTGTAATATAAATGAGTTAAATGCCCAATTAAACAGCAAAGAGTGGATAACTGGATAAGGAAGCAAGACCTAAGGGTATATTGTCTTTAAGAGAACCATCACACACACACTGGCACCCATAGGCTCAAAATAAAGGAATGGAAAATAAGTTATCAAGCAAATGGAAAACACAAAAAGCAGGAGTTGCTATCCAAATTTCAGACAAAACAAATTTTAAAACAACAAAAAGGAAAAAGAAGAGCATTACATAATGGAAAAGAGTTCAGTTCAACAAGAAAATCTAACTATCCTAAATGCATACATATACAACATAGGAGCAACCAGATTCATAAAGCAAGTTCTTAGAGATGTACAAAAAGTCTTAGATTCCCATGCAATAATGGTGAGTGACTTTAACGCCCCACAGACAATATTAGACAAATCCTCAAGACAGAAAACAGAAAATTAACAAAGACAATCAGGACCTACACTCAACACATGGCCAAGTGGACCTAATAGACATCTCTACCCCCAAACAATAGAATACACATTCTTCTCATCACATTACACATAATCTAAAATGGACCACACAAATATAAAATAAATCCTCAGCAAATTAAAAAACCTGAAATTATGCAATCCACAGTCTTGGATGACAAAGCAATAAAAAAAGAAATAAGCACTAAGAAAATCACTCAAAAGCATACAATTACATGGAAACTAACCAATATGTTATTGAATAACTTTTGGGTAAATAATGAAACTAAGGCAGACATCAATAACTTCTTTGAAATGAATGAAAACAAAAGTACCAGATTCCAGAATGTCTGGAACGCAGCTAAGCAAGCCTTAAGTAGGAAGTTTGTAACACTAAATGTCCATATTGAAAAGTTAGAAAGATCTCAAATTAACAACCTAACATTACAACTACAGGAAAGAGAGTAACAAGACAAATCGACCCCAAAGTTAGCAGAAGAAAAGAAATAACCAAATCAGAGGTAACCTGAAGAAAACTGAGATGGGAAAAACAATAGAAAAGGTCAGCAAATCCAGGAGAGTGTTTTCTGAAAAATAAAATAAAGAGAAAGATAGACCACTATAAACATTGGCAAAACCAAATTATGTTTTGCTTCAATTGACATAATTTCATGCTGCATTAGCCATATAAGGAGGATTTATGGCGAATGATATCAAACAGTTTCAATCAGCAAAGATGCCAGGTGTGTGGTGGTGGAAAATTGTAATGGGAAGATTCTAACCTTGTTCATAGAGCACCCTAGTTACCCAAAACATTATTTTAACATCTGTTCAAGTGACACTCATTAGCAGGCATATGCAGTATTGTGAATGGAATATTGATTTCCAAAGACAAGGCATTCAACAATTGCCTGATTTGGAAACCAAATAGTTCCTGTCAATTTGCATGATAGTGTCAGTATGGCTGCAAAGGATGCTGTTCTGGTTTGACTGAAAGAGAGTGGAACCTACTGCAGGGTATCTAGAAATCTGGTAGGTTCAGCCCGTCTTCCCCTCCACATCCCATTCATCCCCAAGTCCAGCAAACTCTTCTACCTGCTTATCCGTTGTCTCTATGGGTTCTGCCCGAGTTTAGGTCTTCGTGGCTCTCACGCCATCCTCCCTGCCTCTCACCTTTTCTTCTCCAATGGTCCTTCACATTGCTCCTGCTTGAGTAATTTTTTTCCAACATACAAATCTGATTACAGGTGAGGATCCCTAATACGAAAATCTGAAATCTGAAATGCTCTAAAATCAAAATCTTTCTGAGCATCGACAGGACACCAAAAGTAGAAAATTCCAAACATAGGTATTTAAAACAAACTTGGTTTCATGCACATAATTATTTACAATATTGTATAAAATTACCTTCAGACTCTGCATATAAGGTGTATATGAAACATTAATGTATAATGTTAATGTTAATGTAAAAATTGTATGAATTGTATAAAAGGTAAGAATAATGTAAAAAATTACCTTCAGAAGGTTTCATTAAAACATTAATGAGTTTCAAAAAAAAAAAGACCACTAACTACCCGCATAAAAAAGAGAAAGGATCTACATAAATACAATTAAAAACAACAAAGGAAATGTTACCACTGACCCCGCAGAAAGAAAAACAACAAAAAACCCTCAGAGACTACTCTAAATACATCTATGCATTTATGCACACAAACTAGGAAATCTAGAAGACACGGATAAATTCTCAGACACATAAAATCTACCAAGATTAAATCAGGAAGAAATTGAATCCCTGAGCAGACAAATAATGAGTTCCAAAATTGAATCAGTAATAAAAAGACTACCAACCAAAAAATGCCCAGGACCAAATGGATTCACAGCTGAATTCTATCAGATATATAAGGAAGAGCTAAAACCATTCCTAGTAAAATTATTCCAAAAAATTGATAAGGAGGGACTCTTCCACAACTTACTCAATAAGGACAGCATCATCCTGGTACCATAACCTAGCAAAGACAAAGAAAAGAGATAATTTTAGGTCATTATTCTTTATGAACACAGGTACAAACATCCTGAACAAAATACTAGCAAACTGAATCCAGCAGCATATAAAAAAACTACTCTACAACATCAAGTGGCCTATATTCTTGCAATGCAATGTTGTTTCAACATTTGAAAATCAATAAATGTGATTCACCACATACACTGAACTAAAGGCAAAAACCACATGATCATCTCAATAGATGCAGAAAGGGCTTTCAATAAAATTCATCATTGTTTCATGTCAAAAACTCTCAACAAACTAGGAGTGAAAGGAACATATGTCTGAGTAACAAGAGCCACCTATGACAAGGCCACAGAAAACACTGTACTGAATGACTAAAAGATGGAAGCATTCCCTTTGAAAACCAGAACAAGACAAGGATGCCCTCCTTCACCATTCCTATTCAGCTTAGTATGGGAAGTGCTGGCCTAGAGCAATCAGGCAAGAGAAAGACGTAAAGGACATCCAAATAGAAAGAGAGAAAGTCAAACTATTTCTCTCTGCAGATGACATAATCCTATATCTAGAAAAGATATAGATAAATAGATATAATTCTATATCTAGACATTCTTCAAAAAAAGTATAAAAACCTATTTTAAAATTCATATGGAAGTCCCAAAATCCTGAATGCCCAAGGCAATCCTAAGTAAACAAAACAGGAGGCATCACACTACCTGACTTCAAACTATATTACAGGACCACAGTTACCAAAAAAACACGATACTGTTACAAAAACAGACATGCAGACCAATGGAACAAAATAGAGAGCCCAGAATAAGGTCATACACGTATGACTGAGTTTCATAAAGGCTGACAAAAACAAGCAATGGGGAAAGACTCCTTATTCAATACATGGTGCTGATATAACTAGCTAGCCATATGTTGAGGTTTAAAACTGGACCCCTTCCTTATACCATATATCAACTCAAGATGGATTAAAGACTTAAATGTAAAACCCAAAACTATAAAAACCCTGGAAGAAAACATTGGAGACACTACTCTGGACATAAGAACTGGTGAAGATTTCCTGACAAAGACATCAAAAGCAATTGCAACAAAAGCAAAAATGGACAAATGTGACTTAATTAAACTGAATAGCTTTGATACAGCAAAAGAAACTATCAACAGAGTAAGCAGACAACCTACAGAATCAGAGAGAGTATTTGAGATCTATGTATATGACAAAAGTCTAATATTGAGCATCTATAAGAAACTTAAATAAATTTATTTTAAAAACCCAAGCAACCCTATGAAAATATGGTCAAAGGACATGAATAAACACTTTTCAAAGAGGACATATCTGCAGTCAACAAATATATATTAAAAAGCTCGATACCACAGATTATTAGAGAAATACAAATCAAAACCACAATGAGATACCATCTCACACAAGTCAGAATGGCTACTGTTAAAAAGTCAAAAAGTAACAGATACTTCTGAGGTTGCAGAGAAAACAGTATGCTCCTACATTGCTGTTAGGAGTGTAAATTAGTTAAATGGTTGTGGAAAACTCTGTGGTGATTCCTCAAATAACTAAAAAGAGAATTACCATTTGACCCAGCAATCTCATTATTGGGCATATACCCAAAGGAATATAAATCATTCTACCATAAAGACACACATGCACCTGTATCTTCTTTGCAGCACTATTCACAATGGCAAATAAATGGAATAAAGCTAAATGCTCGTCAATGACAGAATGCATACAGAAAATATGCTGCATATACACCATGGAATATTATGCAGCCATAAAAATGAGATCATGTCCTTTGCAGGAACATGGGTGACATTGGAAGCCATTATCTGTAACAAACTGATGCAGGTACAAAAAAATAAATAAATAATGCATGTTCTTACTTGTACGTTGGAGCTCAATGATGAGAACACATAAACACAAAGAGAGGCCTTTGTGGGTGGACGCTGTGGCTTACCAGAGGGTGGAGGCTGGCAGAGGTAGAGGATCAGAAAAAAATTACTGGGTACTAAGCTTAGTATTGAGGTGATAAAATAATCTGGACAACAAACCCCATGATACTAGTTTACCTATGTAACAAACTTGCACATATACCCTTGAACCTAAAATAAAACTTCAAAAAAAAAATACAAGTGCTAATACCATTTCTAATAAAACTGCTGCAATAAATTGAGGAGGAGGGACTCCTTCGTAACTCATTCCATGAGGCCAGCATCATCCTGATATCAAAACCTGTCAGAGAAACAACAAAAAGGAAAACTTCAGGCCAATATCCTTGATGAACACAAATACAAAAATCATAAACAAAATAGTAGCAAACCAAATGCAGCAGCATGTCTAAAAGCCAAGCCACCATAACCAAGTAGGGTTTATCCCTGGGATGCAAGGTTGGTTCAACATATGCAAATCAACAAATGTGATTAATCACATAACACAACTAAAAACAAAAACCACATGATCATCTCAGTTGCAGAAGGGTTTCAACAAAATTCAACATTTCTCCTTGTTAAAAAAAAAAACCTCAATAAACTAGGAATTGAAAGAGCATGCTTCAAAATAGTGAGAGCCATCTATGACAAACCCACAGCCAACATCATACTGAATGGGCAAAAGCTGAAATCATCCACCATGAAAACCAAAACGAAACAATTACTATTCAATACAGTACTGGAAGTTCTGGCCAGAACAATCGAGGAAAATAAGTTAATAAAAGATATCAACATAGGAAGAGAGGAAGACAAAGTATCCCTGCTGGCAGATGGCCTGGTTCTATATCTAGAAAACCCCATCATCTGCCCCAAACTCCTTAATATGATAAATAACTGGCAAATTTTCAGGATACAAAATCAAAGAACAAAACTCAATAGCATTCCTAGACACCAAGAATATGTAAGCTGAGAGCCAAATGAGGAATGCAATTCCATTCAAAATTGCCACACAAAGAATAAAACTAGGAATACAGCTATCCAAGGTAGTAAAATATCTCTACAACAAGAATTACAAAACACTACTCAAACAAATCAGAGATGACACAAACAAATGGGAAAACATTCCAGGCTCATGGACAAGAAGAATCAATATCGCTAAAATAACCATGTTCCATAAAGCAATTTAGAGATTCAGTGCTGCGCCTATCTAACTAGCAATGGGGATCACGAGGCTCCACCTCCAGCATAGGGAATTAAAATTTAACATGAGATTTGGGTGGGAACAAATATCCAAACTATATTATTTAACCCCTGACTCCACCCACATCTCATTTCCTTCTCATATTGGAAAATACAAGCACGCCTTCCCAACTGTCTTCCAATGTCTTAAATCATTCCAACATTAACTCAAAAGTTCAACATCCCATTTGAGACAAGGCAAATCCCTTCCACCTGTTAGCCTACTAAAAAGAAAAGTTAGTGACTTTCAAGATATGATGGGAATATACACATTGAATAAACTTTTCCATTGCTTAAGGAAGAAATCAGCCAAAAGATAGGGGCTCTAGGCCCCATGCAAGTTGAAAACCCAGCAGAGAAATCATTAAATCATTTTTTTCTTGTAAGAAAACCTAAAGATGCAGTATTAAATCATAACTGGGTAACATTATCTCTAGTCTATAGTGTACCGCTGTAAAAATTTCATAACCACCTCATGACGTTATCGTAGTGACCTCAAGTGTTGCCAACATTCAATTAAAATGCCCTGTGATGCTTATCATCTCCATATGAGCAGTTCGTCTCCTCAGTAAACTGTATTACAGTAAAAATATTGATTTCTGGTAGCTCTTGCCTATTTTTCATCATATTTAGAGCAATGCAATTACATATACATTGAATAACACCATAGGACCCATATGAAGTGGAATTAATGATGCTGGAAGTGCTCCTAAGAAGCAGAGAAAAGTCATAACATGACAAGAGTAAGCTGAATTCCTTAATATATACTGTAGATTGAGATCTGCAGTTGCAACGGCCTACCATTTCAACCTAAATGAAATCAGCATTAGGATCATTGTAAAAAATAAAAAGGAAATTCATACATCTGTGGCTGCAAATATGCCAGCAGACATAAGTATTAAACACCTTGCAGTTTTTGCAAAATATCCTTTAATCCTTTAATATTATATTAAAAATGTAATTTTTATGTGGTTGCAGGATTGCTATAAGAAAGACATGCGTATAAACTTATATAATTTTTAGAGAAAGCAATGTCATTATATGACAACATAAAGCAAAAAGAAGGTGAAAGATCTAATTTGGGAGAATTTAATGTCAGCAAAGGATAGTTTGATAATTTTGAAAAAAGAGTTGGCTTTAAAAAATGTCAAGGTATCAGGAGAAGTAGATTCTGCTGACTAAGAGGCAGCAGATAAGTTCTCAGATGCCATTGAGAAAATCATTCAGGAGAAAGAATATTTGTCTACAAATGAACGTGCCCTATTCTGAGGGGTGAGGAAGGCCAGAAAAGACACATATTAATAAGGAGAAGAGGCAAGCACAAGTACTTAAGGCAGGAAGAGATAAGCTAACTCCTATCTACTGCAGATAGTCAGATTTATAACCAAGACTGCTCTTATCTATAAAGCTGTTAAACTCAAAGACTTAAATGGAAAACATAAATACTGGTTGACACTTTCTTGGTTGTATAACAAGAATGTCTGGGCAGTAATCCTTTTTCTAGATTAGTTCAACTGATGCTTTGTCTCCGAGGTCAAAAAGCACCTTTATAGTAAGTTCTTAAAAGAACTGTCTGTTAAGTTATGTTGTTATTGGAAAATTACCCCAGCCACCATAAGCATTTGAGTGGGTGTCAGCATGGTTTGCTTGCTGCCAAACACAACATCTCTAATTCAGCCTTTAGATAATGATATAATAAGGATAACAATGCTTTAAGGCTCATTACACACGATACTCTATGGAAAAGATTGACATTTCTATGGAAAATGACCCCAATAGAGACAGCATCAAGAAAGTCTAATAGGATTACACCATTGAAGATGCCATCGTTGTTGTAGAAAAAGCCACGAAAGCCATCAATCCCGAAACAACAAATTCCTGCTGGAGAAAACTGTGTTCAGGCATTCTGCATTAATTTGCAGGATTTACAGAAGAGTCAATCAAATAAATTATAAAAGAGATTGTGGATATGGCAAAAAAAAAGTGTGTGTGTCGGGGGAAATGTATGAAGGGTTTCAAAATACATATCTTGCAGAAATTCAGAAGCTAGTATATCAGAAAAGAAAAAACAGAAGACAACTTGACAGAGATGACAGAAATGAGTGCTTCTGAACCAGTGCTGGATGAGGAGGAAAAATTACAGGAGAAGCAATGCCAGAAAACAAATTGACATTAGACAATCTGGCATGAAGGTCTTGATTATTCAAGACTGTTTTCGCCTTTTTTAAATAACACGAACACTTCTATGGATACTTCCACTGAAACTGATAGTGGAAGAAGGATTGGCACTATATAGAAATACTTTTCAACAAATGAAAAACAAAAAATCGGAATTTACAATGTATATTCATAAAGTTACACAGAGTATGCCTGCCTCTCCTGCCTCCTCTTCCATCTCTTCTATCTCTCCCACCTTATCTTTCCTACCCGGGAGACAGCAAAACCTCTTCCTCCTCCCCCTCAGCTTACAGAAGTTGAAGTCAATGAGAATTTTTTGTGATGATCCACTTCCACTTAACGAATATCAAATATATTTTCTCTTCCTTTATGATTTTTCTGTGAAGATTCCAAAAGTACATTATAATTTTCTTAACATTTTTTCTCTAGCTTGTCTTATTTTAAAAATATAGCATATAATACATATAACAAAAATATTTGCTAATCAACTGCTTATGTTATCAGGAGGCTTCTGGTCAACAGTAGGCTATTCGTCATTAAGTTTGGGGGTAGTCAAAGTTATACATAAATTTTTGACTGTGAAAAAGAGAGGCTGGAGCCCCTGACCCTCATATTGTTCAAGGGTCAAATGTACATCAACCAGTAACATATTATTTATTATTAATAATATTACCATACTGCACATAATTGTATGTGCTATACTTTTATATAACTGGAAGTCAATTAGGTTTGTTTACACCAGCATCGCCACAAACATGTGAGTTATGTGTTGCACTACTTCATTACAATGAATATGAGGACGTGAGGTAATAGGAATTGTTCAGCTCCATTATAATCCTATAGGACCATTGTCATATATGTGTGTGATCTGTCATCTGTCATTGACCAAAATGTAATTATATAGCACATGATTTTGTGTGCATACATATATACATATATATATTGCTTCTCTAGAGAACTCTGACCAATACAATGTCACTGTTCAGTTCAGCTATATACTTAGCTGATTTCACTTTTTCTCCTGTATTAGTATACTAATTGTACATCCTCATTTATTTTTATTATTTGTCCTATAGTTTTCAATATACATTTACAACTAATCCAAGTCTACTTTCGTATAATGCAATACCACTTCATGAGTAGTACAATTCCTTATAACAGAGTATTTCAAATTCCTCCCTCCAACCTGTCCCTTATCGTACTGCTGTCATTCATTTCATTTATCCGTCAGTTATAATCACTGAATTGTTGCTATTATTTTGACAAATAATTTTCTATTACATCCATTAGGATTAATTTACTTTCACTTATTCCTTTTATAATGCTCTTTTTAAACACAAATCTGAGTTTTGGACCTTTATTATATATTTCCTTTATGAAAATTTTCTTTGAACTTTTTTTGTTCCTCTATAGGTAAAGGCCCCATTTCTAGTGGCTTAGTCTGTTCAGGCTGGAATTATAAAATACTGAGTGGCTGACTGATAAAAAACAAAAATTTATTTTTTATAGTTCTGGGGCCTGGGAATCCCAATATCAAAGAAGCCATCAGATTCAGTGTTTGGTGAGGGCCTACTTTGTGGTTTAGAGATGGCAACTTCTTGCTATATTCTCACATGGTGGAAGGGAAAAATACAAGTCTCTTTGGACCTATATTGTAAGTTCCTTTATCCCACTCATGGGTTCTCCACCCTTCTGACATAATCATCTACAGTCTCACCTCATAACACTATAATGTTGGTGGTTAAACTTCAACATATGAATTTTAGCGGGTATATAAATACTCAGATCATAGCACCTGATTTCTTTCAAGATCTTATTACTTGTCTTCGACTTTCCACCATTGAAATATAATATGCCTAATTGTACATTTTTAGTATTTATCTTGCTGTTGTTCTCTAAGTTTCCTAAATCTGTGGCTTGCTTGGGCATTGTGGTTTGTCATTAATTATTTAAAGTTCTCAGCCATAAGTACTTTAAACATTCTCTATCTCTTTTTATGGTATTTCCAATACAAATACGTTATATTATTTGAATTGTCCCACAGTTTGTGAATATTTTTGGTATTCTTTTTTGTTTTGAGTATTATTTCTATTTCCATTTCAGTTTAGGAAGCTTATATTGACATATTTTCAACTCTGATTATTTTCTTGGCTGTATCCAACCTATTGGTGATCCCATCAAATACATTATTTTTGTTAGAGTGGTTTTGATTTCTAGCATTTTACTTTGATATTTTATTATAGTTTCAATTCCCTCTGCTTACATTACCCATCTGTTCTCACATGCTATCTGCTTTCTCCACTAGAGCCCTTAACATGTCAGATAATCAGATCATCAGATTACTTGATACCATCAAATTATCAGAATAGAGATGATTAAATTATCAATCGGATAATCCCCAGATCTGTGTCATATATGGTTCTGTTTTAATGTTTCTTTAGTTTCTTCAGTCACTTCTTTTTCTTACCTTTAGTATTTCTTGTAATCATTTGGTAAAAGTCAAACATTGTATATTGGTTAACAAGATCTGAAGTAAACAGATACTTAGTGTAACATTTTATATTTATCTGGCTATGAGTTAGGTTGAGTTTATTATTTTCTGTAGCTATATGTGTGTGTGGCAATGATTTCCTCTTTTGTCTTTGTTTTGCCTCCCTTGCTGTCTTTCAGTTTCCTTAGAAACTTTTTATTAGTTTCAGAGCCATGCAGTTCTTTCATTTGTAATCTATTATTATCCATTAGCCCATTGCTGTGTTAGGAAGGGGAAGCATTCTATGATCCTATAATTAGGACTCATGCTTTAAAATGCTCTGATTAACAAATTGTACTATGGGAAAGCACATACTTCTAGAAATTATGATTCTTGATTGCCAATTTACAGATTGCTGGTGTGATAGCATCACACAGTGTGACAGCAAGCATCAAATACAGTTGCTTGCTTCTGATGTTCACTAGAAATTAAGGTCACTATGGATTAATCATTTTAATTAATATGTACAATTAAAATGAATAAAAATTATAAAGAAAAACTATATATACAATTATGCAGAGAAGGTAAGATGTGTCTTTGATAAGGAAAGGCTAAAAGTGTGAGGATGTTCTATTTTGTTTTGCTGAGGGAAGTGAGAAAGTCTTTTCCTAAAGAAGAGTTACTGGATTGCTCCAGAATGAGAGAAGAACAAAACTAAATGGATGTGAAAGTTGTAGCTTTGTGGAAGACGAATCTTGTGAAAGAAACTTTATATGTAATCAAGCTGGAGAAGATTAGAAGGACATAATTTATAAATATTCCTAAGAAAATCAGTATTGATATCAAAAATATACTAATAATGAAATTTCTAGAAATCCCATCATATCACTGGACTAGGTGGGAGTTCTCAGAACTCTAATGAAGAAATTGATTGGTTCCATAAAACTGCTAATGCAGCACAAATCAGAACAAGAATACATTTAATACCAAGGAAATGCAGGTTTTTATCCTAAGCCAACCTGTATTGAAATTTGTAAGATATGTAATTTGAATGAACTCCATAAGATTGGTCCAAGTCAACTTTCCTATGATGATATATTTAATAAACAGTGCAATGCACATTATTAGAATAAACAAAAGTAATATATGAAAGGATGTAAATTCAATGCTAAGTGTAGATTCATGGGGGCCATGACAGCTGCCAGGACATCCTCAAGACCTTAAAGCCTCCACCTTTAAAAGCACAGAGGCTTTGCCACTGCCACCACTGGCATGCACACATAGATGTGGTCCCTGCTGCCACAACAGTGAAGCAGCACTTTGGCGATCACCCCCACTGAGGTGGTGTTGCCAGCATACCAGAAACACCTTGGCTCCTCAATTGCAGCAGGTACTTAATATTGAGAAGCCAGATAACAAAGCTGTAGGCCTGATACCTGCTCCCCGTCCCCCATGATTAGAGTATGCAGCCCAGGAGTGTTGAGCTGAGCCTTGGCCCAGTAAAATCTTCCAGAAGACAGTCTACTCAACACCACTTAAACCACAGTCAAACCCTCAAGGGCATCAAAAAATATGAAAGCAAAATAATACATTGAAAATAGAGCAACTTCAAAAATTAAAGAAATATCAGACCACACAAATGAGAAAGAAACAGCCTAAGAACTGTGGCAACTCAAAAAGCCATAGTGTCTTCTTATCTCCAAATGACCACACTAGCACTCCAGCATCATTCTTCACAGAATTAGAAAAAAGAATCCTCAAATTCATATGGAACCAAAAAAGAGCCTTCATAGACAAAACAAGAGTAAGCAAAAACAACAAATCTGGAGGCATCACATTACCTGATTTCGAACTATACTCTAAGGCCGCAGTCACCAAAACAGCATGGTACTGGCACAAAAAAGCACGGCACATAGACCAATGGAACAGAATAGAAAACCCAGAAATAAACCCTAGTACTTATAGCAAACTGCTCTTTCACAAAGCAAACAAAATCATAAAGTGGGGAAAGGACACCCTGTTCAACAAATGTTGCTGGAATAATTGGCAAGCCACATGAAAGAGAATGAAACTGGAGCCTCATCTCTCACTTTATACAAAAATCAACCCAAGATGAATCAAGGACTTAGAAATCTAAGACCTGAAATTATAAAAATTCTTGAAGACAACATTGCATAAACTGCTGTAAACATTGGCTTAGGCAAGAATTTCATGACCAAGTATCCAAAAGCAAATGCAATAAAAACACAGATAAATATAGCTGGAAATTAATTAAACTGAGTATCCTTTGCACAGCAGAAGGAACAGTCAGCAGAGTAAATAGACATCCTACAGAGTGGGAATGGGAGAAAATCTTCACAATCTGTATATCTGACAAAGGACTAGTAACCAGAATCCACAACGAACTCAAACAAATTAGTAAGAAATAAAAATCCCATCAAAAAGTGGGCTAAGAACATGAGTAGATCATTCTCAAAAGAGGATATACAAATGGTCCACAAACATATTTTTAAAAGTTCAATATCACTAATGATCAGGAAAATGCAAATCCAAACCACTGTGCAATACCATCTTACTCCTGCAAGAATGGCCATAATCAAAAAATAAAAAATAATAGATGTTGGCATGGATGTGGTGAACAGGGAGCATTTCTAACACTGCTGGTGGGAATGTAAACCAATACAACCACTACAGAAAACACTGTGGATATTTCTTAAAGAACTAAAAGCAGAACTACCATTTGATCCAGCAGTCTCACTACTGAGTATTTACCCCAA
The DNA here is from genome assembly GCF_030222135.1 of Aotus nancymaae. Lineage (NCBI taxonomy): Eukaryota > Metazoa > Chordata > Mammalia > Primates > Aotidae > Aotus > Aotus nancymaae. Next base: position 54,908,259 of record NW_026988415.1, on the reverse strand, counting down.
GGAAAAGAAGTCACTATATGTAAAAGATACTTGCACAGACATGTTTATAGCAGCACAATTTACAATAGCATAAACATGAAACCAACCCAATTCTCTATCAATCAACAAGTGGACAAAGAAACTGTGGTATATATATACAATGGAATACCACTCGGCCATAAAAAAGAATGAATTAATGGCAGTCACAGTGACCTGGATGAGATTGGAGACCATTATTTTAAGTGACATAACTCAGGAATGAAGACCAAACATCGTATGTTGTCATTCATATGTGGGAGCTAAGCTATGAGGATGCTAAGGCATAAGAAAGACACAATGGACCTTGGAGACTCAGGGGGAAAGGAAGGGAAGGGGATGAGGGATAAAAGACCACAAATTGGGTGCAGTGTATAATGCTCTGGCAATGGGTGAATTAAAATCTCACAAATCACCACCAAAGAACTTATGTAACCAAACACTGTCTGTTCCCCAATAACCTACGGAAATATTAAAATACACATATATATATATACACATTTGTTGAATAAATAAATGAGTTAAACGCACACACAAAATAAGTCGTACATGCAACCAAGAAATATATAAAAAATGCTGAACATTGCTAATCATCAGAGAAATGCAAATCAAAATTGCAATGAGATATCATCTATCACCTGTCAGAATGGCTATAATTAACAAGTTAATACAACAGATTCTGGCAAGGCTGTGGAGAAAAGAGTACAATTATACACTGTTGGTTTGGAATGTAAATGAGTTCAGCCACTGTGGAAACCAGTTTGGAGATTTCTCAAAGAACTTAAAACAGAACTACTATTTGTCTCAGCAATCCCATTATTGGGTATATACTCAAAGAAAAATATATCATTATACCAAAAAGATACATGCATTCATATGTTCATCACCACATTGTTCACAATACCAATGACATGAAATCAAGTAAGGTGCCCATCAGTGGTAGACTGGATGAAAAAAATGTGATATACGTACATCATGGAATCCTATTTAGCAATAAAAAAGAATGGAGTCATGTCCTTTGCAACAACATGGATGGAACTGGAGGCCATCCTAAATGAATTAATGCAGGAACAGAAAAACAAAATATTGCACATTCTCATTCATAAGTGGGAGCTAAACATTGAGCACACATGGACACAAATGTGGGAACAAAGATCACTCGAACCATAAAATCACATAGAAATTAACCTGCTTCTGAATGAGTTTTGGGTAAAAAATAAAATTCAGGCAGAAATCAAGTGTTATTTGAAATTTCTGAAATTATTGAAAAACAGAAAAAAACATACCAGAATCTCTGGGACACAACTAAAGCAGAATTAACAGAAAAGTATACAGTACTAAGTGTCCACATCAAAAAGTTTAAAAGACTTCAAATTAACAATCTAATGTCACACCTAGGATAACTAAAAAAACAAGAGCAAATAAATACCAAAGCTAGCAGAAGAAAAGAAATAAGCAAAATCAGAGCTGAACTGAAGAAAACTAGGATGCAAAAAAAAAAAAAAAAAAATACAAAAGGTCAATGAAACCATAAATTGGTTCGATTTTCTTTTACACTTTAATTTTGGGGTACACATGCAGATCTTGCAGGATTGTTACATAGGTATACATATGCCATGGTGGTTTGCTGCCTCCATCCCCCCTTCACCTACATTAGGTATTTCTCCTAATGTTATTCCTCCCCAATCTCCCCAACTGCAGCTATCTCTCCCCCAGCCCCCATCCCCCAATTTAAAAAAAAAAAAAGCATTAATAGACCACTAAGTAGCCCAATAAAGAAAAAGAGAGAGAAGACTGAAATAAACACAATCAGAAATCAGAAAGAGAACATTACCACTGACTTCACAGAAATACAGAAAATCCTCAGAGACTACTCTGAACACCTCTCTGTACTCAAAGTAGAACACTGAGAAGCAACACATACATTCCTGGAAACACACAGCCTCCCAAGATTGAACCAGGAAGAATCTGAAACCCTAAACAGAGTAAAAATTTCCAAAATTGAATCACTAATAAAAAGCCTATCAACCAGAAAAAGCCCTGGTCAGATGAATTCACAGCTGAATTCTGCCAGACACATAAAGAATAGCTAGAACCAATCCTATGAAAACTACTACAAAAAACTGAGGAGGACTGACTTCACCCCAACTCATTCTATAAGGCCACCATTATGCTGATACCAATACCTGGCAAAGACAAAACAAAAAAAGAACACTTCACGCCAATAGCCCTGATGAACACACATCAAAAAGCCTCAGGAAAATGCAAGCAGAAAAAAATCAGCAGCACATCAAAAAGCTAATCCACTATGATCAAGTAGGCTTTATTTCTGGGATACAAGGCTGGTTAAACATATGCAGATCAATAAATGTGATTCATCAAATAAACAGAACTAAAAACCAAAACCAAGTGATCATCTCAATAGACAGAGAAAAGATTTTAGATAAAAGTCAACATCCTTTCATGTTAAAAACCCTCAACAAACTCAGCACTGAAGGCTGATACATCAAAATAATGAGTCATCTATAAAACTCCCACATCCGATATCATACTGAGCAGGCAAAAACTAGAAGCATTACCCTGGAAAATTGGCACAAGACATGGATGCCCATTCTCACCACTCATATTCAACATAGATCAAGAAGTCCTACCCAGAGCAATCAGTCAAGAGAAAAAAATAAAATACATCCAAATAGGAAGAGAAGAAGACAAACTGTCTCTCTTCACAGATGATAGGATTTTATACATAGAAAACCCTATAGTCTCTGCCCAAAAGCCCCTAGAAGTGATAAACAACTGCAGTAAAGTTTTAGTATACAAAATCAATGTACAAATATCAGTTGCATTTCTATACACCAACAACAGCCAAGCTGAGAACTAAATCAAGAACACAATCCCATTCACAAGAGCAATCAGAAATAACAACAAAATAAAATGCCCTGGAGTAGATCTAACTAGGAATGTGACTGACATCCACAATGAAAATTACAAAACACTTCTGAAAGAAATCAGAGATAACACAAGCAGAAACGCTCCACATTCATGGATAGGAAGAATCAATATTGTTAAAATGGACATACTACTCAAAGCAGTTTACTGAAATGTTATTCCTTTCAAGCTATCAATGACATTTTTAACAGAAGTGGAGAAACCTATTTTAAAACTTACATGGAATGAATAAAGAGCCTAAATATCCAAAGCAATCTCAATCAAAAAGAACAAAGCAGAAGGCATTGCATTACCTAACTTAAAACTATACTACAAGGGTACGCTAAGCAAAAATCCATGGTACAGGTACAAAAGCAGACACTTAGAATAGTGTAACAGGTTAATGAATCCAGAAATCAAGCCACACACCTACAACCACCTAATCTTTGACAAAGTCTTCAAATAAAAGCAATGGGGAAATGATTGCCTATAAAATAAATGGTACAGTTGTATCTGGCTAATCATTTGCAGAAGACTGAAACTAGACCCCTTCCTTTCCCTAACATTAATTCAAAAGTCAACTCAAAATGAATTAAATAATTAAATGTAAACTCCAAACCTATAAGAACCCTGAAAGAAATCCTAGGAAATACCATTCTGGATATAGGCCTTGGCAAAGATTTCATCACAAATACTCCAAAAGCAATTGTAACTAAAAGAAAAATTGACAAATCATTCCTAATTAAACTAAATACCTTTTGCACTGCAAAATAAACTATTAATAGAGTAAACAAACAACCTACAGAATAGGAGAAACTGTTTTCAAACTATGCATCTGATAAAGGTCTACTATCCCAAATCTATAAGGAACCTAAACAAATTAACAAGAAAAAAACACAAAAAGAAGTCATTAAAAATGGGCAAATGACATGAACAAACACTTCTTAAAAGAAGACATACACATGGTCCACAAGCATATAAAACAACTGAACATCACTAATCCTTAAAGAAATTCAAATTAAAACCACAACGAGATACCAAGTCACACCACTCAGAATGGCTATTACTAAAAAGTCAAAATATAACAGATGCTGTTGAGGTTTCAGAGAAAACAGTACTCACACACTGCAAGTGGGAATGTAAATCAGTGCATATACTGTGGAAAGAAGTTTGGAGATTTTTCAAGGAACATACAAAAGAACTACTATTCTACCCAGCAATCATATTTTGGGGTATATATCCAGAAAGTTTTCTACCATAAAGACAGATGCACACATAGGTTAATTTATAGCACTATTAACAATAGAGAAAACATGGAATCAACCTAAATGCCCATCAATATTGGAGTAGATAAAGAAAGTGTGGTACATATACCCCATGGAATACCACACAGTCAGAACAAATGAAATAATGTCTTTTGCAGCAACATGGATGAAGCTGGAGGTCATTATCCTAAGAACATTAATGCAAAAATAGAAAACCAAATATCACGTGTGCTCACTTGTAAGTGGGAGCTAAACACTGAGTGCACATGGACACAAAGAAGAGAACAAGACACCTGAGCCTCCTTCAGCATAGGGTGTGGGAGGATGGTGAGGGTCAAATAACTACCTATCAGGTATGATGCTTATTGCCCGGGTGATGAAATAATCTGTCCACCACGCCCACATGACTCTAAGTTTACATGTGTCTGGCCATCTCACATAATCCCTGAACCTTGAATGAAAGTTGGAAATAAAAAGAAAAAATATTGAAAAATAAAAAGCAAATCTAGGATGTGGAAGAAAAATGGAAAGGCTACAGTAGAAATTACTAAAATAGAAAGAAATTCAATACAAAGTATCAGCTAAACCAAACATTTATAATTTGCAAAGATTAATAAAATTGACATGCTTTTTTTTTTTTTTTTTGAGATGGAGTCTCCCTCTGTCACGAAGGCTAGAGTGTAATGGCACCATCTTGGCTCACTGGAACCTCTGTCTGCCAGGTTCAAGCAATTCTCATGCCTAAGCCTCCCAAGTAGCTTGGATTACAGGCGTGTGCCACCACACCTGGCTAGTTTTTGAATTCTTAGGAGAGATGGGGTTTCACTATGTTGACCAGTTCTCGAACTCTTGGCCTCAAGTGATCCAGCTGCTTCGGCCTCCCAAAGTGCTGGGATTACAGGTGTGAGCCATCATGCCCCACCAAAAATTGATGTGCTTTTGGCAATATGATTAGGATGAAAAACGTGAAGACAGAAACAATGCTAGTAATAAAAATTGGCACCTAAATATGATGCTGTAGACCTAGTAAAGATAGTAAAATTTATTTTTAACTATATTACATCACTTCATATGAGATGGACAACTCTTTGAAAACTATAGCTTACCAAATGAACTCACGAAGAGCTACAACTTATGAGTAGCCATATAACTTTCATTAAATTGAATGAGAAGTCAAAAATTGTCCACTCCCAAATCTGAGGTCTACAAACTATGTAAATTCTGCTGAACTTTCAGTGAAGCCAGTAATACCATAATACCCAAAGTTTTTCATAATATGTAGAACTTGCATAACTATGATTCTAAAACCTGAGAAAAACAATGTGAGAAAAAATGTACTAGCCAATATTGTTTGTGAATATATAGGCTTTTTTTTTTTACCTTTTGTATTTATGGGTGCATATGCAGTTTAGTTTCCTGAGTGCACTGCCTAATTGCTGAAGTTTGGGGTGCAAATGATCCCATCAGCCAGATAATGAGCACAGTAGGCAAAATATTTAAATAAAATACTATGCAGCCATAAAAAACAATGAGTTTGTGTCCTTTGTAAGGACATGGATGAACCTGGAAATCATCATTCTCAGCAAGCTGACACAAGAACAGAAAATCAAACACTGTATGTTCTCACTCATAGGTGGGTGTTGAACAATGAGAACACATGGACACAGGGAGGGGAGTATCACACACTGGGGTCTGTTGGGGGCAATAGAGGAGGGACAGTGGGGGGTGTGGAGTTAGGGAGGTATAACCTGGGGAGAAATGCCAGATATAGGTTATGGGGAGGAAGGCAGCAAACCACACTGCCATGTGTGTACCTAGCAACCATCTTACATGTTCTTCACATGTACCCCAAAGCCTAAAATGCAATAAAAAAAAAACCTGAAAAATATTTAATCAGAAAAATAAAAAATAATAAAAAATAAAATAATAGCCAAGTGAATCCAGGTTAGATTTAAATTGAGGAACATAATATTGGTATATCATTAGAAAATCAATTTAAGTAATTCACCACTTTAATAATTTTTAAAAGCCTTGCACTCCACAACTCATCATGGAATGGGCAAGCTGATTGAAAAACAAAATGATGAAGTAGCTGTTCTAAAATAGTTAAAATAGTTTGTAATCAATGTCTCGTTTTCCAAATACAAAATCCTGGGAAGAAAATAAAAACTTCAGTGGTGTATTTCCACAACCTGAAGGATAATTTGAATATTTACTGATAGACTTTATTTAGTTGCCACATTCATCTTTATTTAATTTAATAGTAAATTAATATTAAACTTTATAGGCAGGTACTTGAAATTGTCTACATGTTTTCTGGTTAGGGAGACGTTTTTACATGTAGGAACACTGATTCTGTGAGAGTGGTTGGAAAGCTTTTAGAAAGTATGTTTCCTTTTCAGCGAATCCCCAGAGAAAATTCCAGTGACCAAAAAAAAAAAAAAAATTTTAGTGCACAAATTATAAGGCATTATGGATGCATTATGCCAGAGTGTATTTTCATTAAGTGAACAAAGCTTTTAGTGACCCACCAACTGATGAAAACCAGTCCTCTCACAATCTAGAACCTTGGAGACTGGGTATTCCGGAATGGACATCAGAGAAAGAATGCCTTTGACCTCATTAGAAAGAATCGTACCCACTGAGATTCAGGATAATGTTGATACCCAATGTAAGGAAGCTAAGAATCACAATAAAATGATATAGGAGCTGACAGACAAAATAGCCAGTATAGCAAACAATGTAACTGACCTGATATGGCTGAAAAACACTACGAGAATTTCATAACACAATCGTTAAGTATTAACAGTGGAATAGACCAAACTGAGGTAAGATTCTCAGAGTTTGAAGACTGGATTTTTGAAATAAAAGGTCAAGCAAGAATAAAGAAAAAAGAATTAAAAAAAAAAAAACCTTGAAGAAATATGAGATTATGTATAGAGACTGAATCTATGACTCATTGGTGTTCCTTGAGGAGAATAGAAGCAACTTGGAAAAATATTTCAGGATATTACCTATGAGAACTTCCCCAGTCTAGTTAGAGAGGCCAACATTCAAATTCAGGAAATACAGAGAACCCCAGCAAAATACTTTATAAGATCATCGCCCAAAACACATAATCATAAAATTCTCCAAGGTAGAAATGAAAAAAATATCTACTAGAGGCAACTAGAAAGAAAGGACAGGTGACCTACAAAGGGAAGCTCATAAAACTAATAGTGGACCACTCAGTAGAAAGCCTGTAAGCAAGAAGAAATTAGGGGCATATATTTAACATTCTCAAAGAAATGAAATTCCTACCAAGAACTTCCTATCTGGGAAAACCAAGCTTCAGAAATGAAGGAGAAATAATATATCTTTTTTAGACAAGCAAATGTTGAGGAAATTTTTTACCACCAGATATGCCTAACAAGAGCTCCTGAAAGCAGCACTAAATATGAAAAGACCACTACCAGCCACTAAAAAACACACTATAGGACACAGATCAATGACACTATAAAGCAACCAGACAAATAAGTTGGCATAAGGAACAACTAACAGCACAATGTCAGGGTTAAATTCATACATATCAGCACTAGCATTGAATGTAAATGGGCTAAATGCCACAATTAAAAGGCACAGAGTGTCAAGATGGATAAAGAACCAAGACCCAAGGGTATCTTCAGGAGACACATGTCACATGCAATGAAAACCATAGGCTCAAAATAAGATGCCAAAAAAGTCTACCAAGCAAATGGCAAACAAAAAAAGCAGGGGTTGCAATCCTGATTTCAGACAAAACAGATCTTAAGTCAAAACAATTTAAAAAGACAAAGAAGGGCATTACATAATTATAAAGGATTCAATTCAACAAGAAAAGCTAACTGTCCTAAACATATATGCACTCAACACAGGAGCACCCAGATTCTTTTTTTTTTTTTTTTCAGAGTCTTGCTCTTGTCACCCAGGGGGAGTGCTCACTGCAACCTCTACCTCCCAGGTTCAGGTTCAGGTTCAAGGGATTCTCCTGACTCAGCCTCCTGAATAGCTGAGATTACTGTGCCCGCCACCATGCCTAGCTAATTTTTGTTTTTTTGTTAGAGATGAGGTTGCACAATGTTGGCCAAGCTGGTCTCGAACTCTTGACCTTAGGTGATTCACCCACCTCAGCCTCCCAAAGTGCTGGGAATATTGGTGTGAGCCACCACGCCTAGCCCATAAACAAGTTCTTGGAGACATTCAAAGACACTTAGATTTTCACACAATAATAGTGAGAGACTTTGACTGATAATATTAGACAGATCATCTGGCAGAAAATTAACAAACACTGACAATGTTAGATAGATCATCAAGGCAGAAAATTAATAAAGATATTCAGAACCTTAACTCAAACCAGGACTAAATCTATCTGATACTATAGATAGAATTGATAATTCTATAGAATTAAAATACTATAGATAATTCTATAGAATTATCCACTGAAAAAATAATAAAATGTACATTCTTCTCATCTGTACATGGCAGATACTCTAAAATAGACCACAAAATCAGACATTAAACAATCCTCAGCAATTTTTTTTAAAGTATCCATACCCTCAGACCACAGAATAATAAAAATAGAATTCAATATGAACAAAATAGCTCATAACCATACATTTATATAAAAATTAAACAACCCACTTCTGAATGACTTTTGGGTAGATGATAAAATTGAGGCAAGAATCAAGAACTTTTTTAAGTGAATGAGCACAAATATACAACATATGAGAATCTCTAAGACACAACTAATACAGTGTTAAGAGGGAAATGTATAGCACTACATGCCCACATGGAAAAGCGAAATAGATCTCAAGTTAACAATCTAACATCACAACGAAAATAAATAGAGAGGCGAGAGCAAACCAATCCAAAAACTAGCATAAGACAAGAAATAACCAAAATTAGGGCTGAAGTGAAGGAGACTGAGAAATTAAAATCCATCCAAGAGATCAACAGAGCCACGAACTGGTGTTTTGAAAAAAAATAATAAGATAGATAGGCTGTTAGCTAGAATAATGAAAAAGAAAATACAGAAGATTAAAATAAACACAATCAGAAATGCTGAAGAAGATCTTATCACTGACCCCACAGAAATACAAATAACAATAATAAACTATTATGAAACCTCTATGCAAACAAAGTAGAAAACCAAGAAGAAATGGATGAATTCCTGGACACATACATCTTCCCAAACTTGAAGCAGGAAAAAAACTGAATCCCTGAGCAGACCAATAATGAGTTCCAAAACGAATCAGTAATAAATAGCCTACCAATCAACAAAAGCCCTGGACCAGATGATTCACAGCTGAATTCTACCAGATGTACAAAAAAGATCTGGTACCATTCTTATTGAAATTATTACAAAAAAAATATTGAAGACGAAGGACTCCTCACAATTCGTTCTATGATATAAGCACCACCCTAATACCAAAACCTGGCAGAGACACACATAAGAAAGAAAATTTCAGGCCAATATCCTTGATGAACATTGATGCAAAAATCATCAACCAAACAGTAGCAAACTGAATCCAGCAGCACCTCAGAAAGTGAATCCACCACAATCTAAGTAAGCTTTATCCCTGGGCTGTGACGTTGGTTCATCAAAAGCAAATCAATAAATGTAATTCATCACATTAACAGAAAGAAAAATCCATATGATCATCTTGAGAGGCAGAAAAGACTTCCAATAAATTAAATATTCATTCACGTTAAAAACTCACAGCAAACTAGCTATTGAAGGAACATATCTCAAAATAATAAGAGCCATTTATGACAAACCCACAGCCAACATCATACTGAATGGGTAAAAGCTGAAAGCATTCCCCTTGAAAACTGGAACAAGACAAGAATGCCCTCCCTCGCCAGTCCTATTCCACATAATATTGCAAGCCCTGACCAGAGCAATCAGGCAAGAGAAAGAAATAAAGGGCATCCAAATAGGAAGTCAAACTATCCCTAAAATGGTCCTACTACACAAAGCAATTTATAGATTCAATGCTATTCTTATCAGACTACTACTGAGACTCTTCACATTTAGAATCAAAAAAAAATAAAAGAAAGAAAAACAGCCTGAATAGCCAAGACAATCTTAAGCAAAAAAGAGCAAGGCAGGAGATACCATTCTACCCTCCTTCAAACTGTACTGCAGGGCTACGGTAACCAAAACAGCATGGAACTGGTACAAAACAGACACACGGACCAATGGAACAAAATAGCCCAGAAATAAGGCCACACACCTACAACTATCTGATTTCACAAGCAATTGGGAAAGGATTCCCTATTCAATAAATGATGCTAGAATAATCAGCTAGCCATATGCAGAAGATTGAAAGTGGACACTTTCCTTACACCATATACAAAAATTAACTCAAGATGAATTAATGACTTAAATGTAAAATCCAAAATTATTGTTTTAAACCCTGGAAGACAAACTGGGCAATACCATTCTGGACATAGGAACTCGCAAAGATTTCATGATGAAGATGGCAAAAGTAACTGCAACAAAAGCAAAAATTATAAATGAGATCTAATTACACTCAAGAGTTGCTGCACAGCAAAAATAAATTATCAGTAAACAGACAACATACAGAATTTGAGAAAATATTTGGAAACTATGCATCTAACAAAGGTTTAATATCCAGCATCTATAAGGAACTTAAACAAATTTACAAGAAAAAAACAAAGAACTCCATTAAAAAGTGAGCAAAGGACATAAACATAAACTTTTCAAAGGAAAACATACAGGCAGCCAACACTCATATGAAAAAAGAGCTCAATTATCACTGATCATTAGAGAAATGCAAATCAAAACCACAACGAGATACCATCGCACACCAATCATAATGGAAAACACATGCACACATATGTTCACTGCAGTACTGTTCACAATAGCAAAGACATGGAATCAACTTAAATGCCCATCAATGACAGATTGGTTTTAAAACATGTGGTATATATACACCATGGAATACTATGCAGTCATAACAAAGAGCAAGGTCACATGCTTTGCAACAACATGGATAAAGCTGGAGGCCATTATCCTTAGCAAACTAAAGCAGGAACAGAAAACCAAATACTGTGTGTTCTCGCTTATAAGTGGGAGCTAAATTGTGAGAACACATGGACTTTAAGAGAGAAACAACAGACACGGGCCTAACAGAGGGTGTAGGCTGGGAGGAGAGAGAGGAGCAGAAAAAATAACTATTGGGTACTAGGCTTAGTATCTGGGTGACAAAATAATCTGTACATCAAACCCCCACTACACTGGTTTACCCATATTACAAACCTACACATGTACCCCTGAATCTGAAATATTTTGTTTATTTATTTATTTGAGATGGAGTCTCCCTCTGTCACCCAGGCTGGTGAGCAGTGGCATGATATCAGCTCACTGCAACCTCCGACTGCTAGATTCAAGTGATTCTCCTGTCTCAGCCTCCGAGTAGCTGGAATTACAAGCACACACCACCACTTCCAGCTAATTTTTTTTTGTATTTTTAGTAGAGATGGGGTTTCACCATGTTGGCCAGACTGGCCTCGAACTCGCAACCTCAGGTGATCCACCCACCTCGGCCTTCCAAAGTGCTGGGATCACAGGTATGAGCCACCGTGCCCGGCTTAAAATAATTTTTTTAAATAAAAAGAATACTACCAAGTTTTTTTCTCCACCCTTACCACAGCAAAGCTTAAGAGACTCGAATCTTGGGTCTACAAGTCACAACTTAAGAGGGCCCCTCCAGACTCCTGGAACTGCACAGCTGTTGGAGACTCTAAGGTAAAGCTAACCAGAGAAATTCTTTCCCATAAAAAGATGGCATTGTAATACATGGACAGCTTTCCTAAGATCATGGATCAAGACTTCTCTGCAATTATGAAGACCTTAATTTTCCTCCTGTTTTCTGCTGTTCTCATCCTTTCTCTTTCTATGCAGGAAAATTCATGGGACAATAAACTGTGGATAGCTTTAGCACAAGCTTATGCTCTGGCAAAAAAACAAGTAATTGTTGTATTTGTGGTCTAATGCAAAAAGAAAAACTCTTAAGTAACTGTGCCATTATTGCCAATACCTCCTCAGGTTCCCATAGACACCTTAAAACCTCAAAGGAAGAGTGGAAAGCTATCCCTGATACGTTAAACATTACCACTTATTGTTCTCCTATGCTCTACAGTAGTTATCTTACCTTTCCAATCAATAGCCTAACTGCTACCAGGGACTTAAAAAAAAAATCCTCTCTGGATGATACCTTTACAAGGTATATCGTGCTTTCAGGCATCAAATATTAGAGACTCAGAAACTACCTATGTGAGTACAAGCAACTCTCCTATAACACTAATGGATTGAATCCAGTAGCGTTACTCACCAATAAGGTGTGGTTGTGCACACCTACAGTATCAATAGAGGGGCCACCTAAGAGCAAATTTGTTTTTGGATTTTATTCAGGAGCTATGATAATGATAATTTATTACCGGGTAGATATAATTGACCTTTGCTCAAACGCCACTAGATGGCCCTCCTTTCCAGCTCCTGATGGCCTATATTGGGGCTGCCTTTTCACTTTAAAATCTTGCTATTTGTCTGGTCTGCCTTCTGCCTTCCAAATCGCTTTTCCTGAAATTTTTTTTTAGTATTTTCTATAATCAGACATTAAAATGGTCAATAATCAAAATTAGTATCCATGTTGAAATAAACATGGACAAGCTTGTTTCCACAGAGGAAAGGTTCTTGTCATTTTCCTTGGGCCTCTCTTTTGGCAGTAGTGGGGTGCCAGTTGTATGGAATTTAAAGCTAATTTATAAATCGGGAAAAAATTTGGACTTTGTGGCCAAACCTCTTTGGAATTCAGATGGATAGAGGCTACCCTCTGATAGATGGCAAGTTTGGTTGCGCTAAGGTTTTCTAATATTTACATTTCTGTTAATGGATCTCCAGACCACTACGAGTTGTGTCACCAGACTCACCACAAAATTGAATATCTCTTTAGATCAGGCAATCTTGCAGCATTCTATGGGCCTTGTTCTCCATCATATTCCAAACAAGGAGACTCAGACACTAATGAACTATACTTAGCGCATGAAATGTCAGTTGTTCAATTTTGATTAGTTAATTCATGGAGACTCCTGCTGAAAGGTGAGTTTCAGTCCCTTGGCATTAAATTGGGTTGTACTCACTCAAAAATTTAAAATACCCATATACAGCTGTAGTTTGTACATCGAATGGTCTCATTTCGGTTGGAATAATGAAAACATAAAACATAAGAGTCATCTAACTTATTTTACATTGTGAAATTGTAAATTCTTTACAACTGCTGGATCCAGAAGAGTAATTGTGAAGGCTGCAGAAGATGGTGTAACTCCCCATGCCTATGGTTTTGGTCAATGTCTCTTGGGTGAGAGGATGACCAAATTGGGGAAATTGTTAAATTAAGTATGGTTTAAAGTAGCCTTTTTACATAATGAACTGTACCCTAGTTTGATGTGTAAACAAGTTGTCAGCACACATAGTAATATGCCCTTGTAACCAAGCAACAGTGTCTCAGTCAATTATAACAGCTGGACTTTCAGCTAAAGATCTGAAAGCTGCTAAAAGCTGCTGAAAGCTTCTAAATTAATCCCGAATAAGGCAAATGCAAACTGCATCAATCAAGTAATCCCTACACGTAATTTTCTGGTTGTAAATATCACTCACCACCTTGGACGTAGGAGCATTCTGAATAATCTTTGGTCCAGAATGTTGCCTGGTTCTAGAAACTTTTACTGGCTCAAATAAATTATGTTGAATTTAACTTGTCTCAGGTTTTTCCTTAACAAACTCCGTGAAGTATATGCTGTTTTATCTCCATGAAACATAGTAATATGAAGATTATAAAGGTTAAATAGCTTTTCTGAGCTCTCATAATAAGGTACAGAGCAGCACTATTGCACCGGTCCTCTTCTAAATATTAAAACCATTTTAAGTGAAGATTAAAGATTTCATCTTCCTTGCAAATAATTTCCATACTTTTAAGTGCCCAAATAGTAATATCTTTTTTTTAACAAGTAATCAATTTGCAATTTATTCATCAAGTAAGTTTCTTTAGATTTAGTGTCTGGTCTTAAGAAACTAGTAGCAGAGTCAGAAAAATAGGTAAAGTGATGATAAAATGTGACAAGTTCTATAATAAACATTTGTGTAATATACTATGGGAAATCAAATGACTGAATGAGACTACCTCTATCAAAAAATAACAGAATAATTCAGGGAAGGAATATTGAAAAGTGAGTAGGAGTTGATCAGGTAGAAAAGGGGAGAAAGACGTGCTAGACAGTGGGACCAACACAGAAGTATAAAAGTTCATGGCGGGAAAATAGCATGAATGGTGAAGAGACTATTTCAATAAAGGAATTGTATATTGTATGTGGTAAAGAGCAGTGGAGAATGAAGCAGAGATTAACTATGATCAGGTAATGAAGGACCTTGCTTACGATGACTAATTTATCTTTATAGTGAAAATATTTGGAGCCATAGAAGATGTTCAAGTAAGAAATAAACATAATTGTATTTACATTTTACTTTTAGCTTCTATTCTACGAATTTTACATTTACATTCTATCCCGTCAACAATTAATTCTATTTACGCTACATTTAGATTATTCTTGTGCCAATGCAAACCATGGGATGAGAACAGAGAATCCCAGAGGTAAGAAGCGTAAATATATGAATGCTCCTTTAACTAAACCATGTGAGAGATTATAAGTACCTGAGATAATACAAAGATAGAAAAAAAGATGGAAAATGTATTAAGAAGTAGAAATAGATTTAATTAAGACATAAGAAGGCATACTCCCAAATAAACTTGGAAGTATGTCTGAAACTGCTGTCCACTAAAAAAAAAAAAAAAAAGACACAGGTATTGAGTAGTCCATGGATGGTAAAGAGGAGGAGAACCCATCAATGACTCCATGGCAGTTTCTCTTGGAAGTGACTAAATATGAGTTTCATACGTAAATGAAAACATAACTTGCATTATGACTTAGTTTTGTTCAATTGCTCAGAGTTCAATTAGGTTTTGTTATCTTCATGGGAATTGATTGCACAGCTAACCTCAGCTGGCTTGGAAATTCTTCCCACTAGTACAATAATTATGTGAGAAGCTTTGCATAAATTAACATTAATATAATTCCACTAAAATGTGTTATTTGATTACACCTTATCTAATTTCTAAAAGGATTTGAAATAACTGGCACTGAAAGGCAAAGAAATATTGTTATATTTTAGAAAAAGAACTTGAAAACCACCATGGAAATTAGAAAATGTGTTTATTTTGCTCATCACTATCACTTGTTTACTATTACAGTGCTTGGCCCATAGTGAATATTTGTCAAATAAGTAAATAAATTGAAAGCAAGTAAAAGACATGTAGGGACAAGGATGAACCTGGAAACCATCACTCTCAGCAAACTGACACAAGAACAGAAAATCAAACACTGCACGTTCTCACTCATAGGTGAGTGTTGAACAATGAGAACACATGGACACAGGGAGGGGAGCACTACACATTGGGGTCTCTCGGTGGGGGGAAATAGGGGAGGGACATCGGGGGGTAGGGAGTTGAGGACAGATAGCAGAGGGAGAAATGCCAGATATAGGTGATGGGGAGGAAGGCAGCAAATCACACTGCCATGTGTGTACCTATGCAACAATCTTGCATGTTCTTCACATGTACCCCAAAATCTAAAATGTAATAAAAAAAACTAAAAAAAAAAGACCCATATTAGGTAGCTACAATGTAAGAAGTGTTACTGAAAAACTTTGAGTACATTAAGTTCTTTAAATTTGAAACATATTTTCCAAGAATTCTCAATGAAGTCAATGCTGAAGACTTTCCATAGAAAACCTGTAGCAAAACATCGTATTTTTCATAGCAAACATTTTAAAATCATGTATTCATTCATTTATTTATTATTATTTTTTTTGTGTGTGAGATGAAGTCTTGCTCTGTCTCCGAGGCTGGGGTGCAGTGGCACAATTCCGGCTCACTGCAACCTCTGTTTCCTGAGTTCAAGTGTAAAATCATGTATTTAACACAAAAAAATACCATAATTATAACAGGAGCTGCAATGTGCCACTAGGTAAATATTATCTTAAAACCTACTACTGTGCATTACCAGAAACTTCTGATTGTCAAACAGTTTTAGGAAGCTTCAGGACTAATTTTGCCAGTAAAATATTATGAATTTGGGGGGATATTGTGTTAAATAAATATTAAGCTCTTAATCTACAGGCATTCCGTTTTACTGTTGACATTTCTTCCTAGAGTTTTCTTTTTTCATATTGTTACATTTTGCCAGTCAACTGTAGATAAAAATACAATGCAATATGTTATACTCAGTCAGTGGATTCTGTTTCTAAGTTATGCTTCTCACCAAGTCCACACATTTAATACATATTATATGCTATGTTGTATCTTAATTATTATCAGAAGTATTTTTAAATGAGAAGCAAAGACCAAAATAATAATAAGATGTGACTACAGAAAATATTAAAGAAGCCAAATAATCTACTAACAAAGCCAAATTAGAAAACAAAAGAGTTTTATGTTAAGGATGGCAGAAAGATGACTTGCCATGAAATACATTTATTTTCCAACTGCTTAAAATTCATTCATGAATTCTAATCCAAAATACATACTTTCAAGCTTTAAGACACCGTGAAGCTAGAATGATCAATTCCTCTTGGCTTTCCTTAGATTTTCCTACTCTTAGCACTGAAAGTCCAGTATCCCAGGAAACCTCTCTGTTCCACATTAATAGAGATGATTAATCACTCTATCTGAAACACATCAGAAAAACGTTATTTTATCCCACGTAAATTCATTCACATGTTTTATTAAGCTCTGAGCAAACTATTCATTTCAATGTAAAATAAAAGCAACTAACCTGAATCCACTTAATGAATTTAAAAAGGAACTATGTCCTTCAGTTTCATCACATGTTTTCAAGTAGTTTATTATCCTGGATTATATCTGAAAAGAATTAAGTAGTTCCAGTAAATTCAGAACTGTATCTATCATTGCAAAATAATTATGTTACAACTAGATTGAATATAACAGACTTTCACATATGTATTTTACTCTGTCTTTCACATACTGCTCTTCTGTTGTTATAAATTTCACAAGTGATAACAGTTTAAACTAAGAAATTAACTCAACAAAAAGCTTATGGTTAAGACAGTTCTCTTCTTCACATATTACAGAATTGGTGGCAGATAAAAATTATATAAGCAAAACATAAAATTTGGGGAATACATCTACAATACGCATTAAAAAGCAATTTCAAAGTTGAAATGCTAAATTTCACGTAGTAGTAAAATATTTTTTCTTAATAGGCCATTTTATTCTAGAAAATAATATTATAAACACTATTCTCATATTCTTATTCAGAAATAGACATAAACATCCTCGATTTTTATGGCACCCTAATGTTTATACCTGATTCTTCACTAGGGTTTGAACCTGAAAATTAACTGCGGCCAATGAGATCCAAGAAGAAATATTCTGTGCTGGAATGTGGCTTCTGAGAAAGGTTTTCTTCCATGATTGGGAGAGATAAAATAGGCAAATGTTCTGCCTTGCCTTTTCCTGCACCAAATATAGTCTGTCAGCATGAGATTCCTGGGGCTTCAGTTATAAGTATGGGAGGATGAAATTCCTCAAGGGAAAGACTGAAAGAACAAAAGAAGCCACTTATCCAACACCTGACCCATCTCTCTCTGGTATTCTTTATGTGAAAGTAATAACCCTCTAAGGTTTAATTCCATTTTGGTCTGGTATTCTAATACATGTGGCTGAAAGCATCTTAATTGATACCCCAGTTTTCCGGCAACAGCAAAATACTACAGCTGTCAACGTGATAAAAGGCAACTTGTTGGGTAAACAACTAAACTTATCACTTTGGTATTTGTCTTTACCTATTTCACTGTTTTTGTAGAGTTAGGTTTTTTTTTTTTCTTTTTTTCTCTGAATTGAACTATTATCCTGACTCAAGATGCATAGGACTAGTAATTTCTCCCAAGGACTAACATGCCAGCTTCCACTCATAAATGACAGAAAATCTTGTTATAAGAATTATTAACATGTCAATACACAGACAAAAAATTCCCAGAAAACTTTTCCACTTGAAATGTTCATAAAGGGAACTTCCAGTTTCCAGATCATCATGTAAAAAACGTGAAGGTCAAGAGCCCTGTTCACACAACAACAAGAAAAGCTGAACAAGCTATTCATCAGAGAACCTAGGTCACAGGGCAAACCACTGTCCCCAAAATTGGAGAGGAAGAGAAGTATATACAGAGAATAACAACTTATAGAAGCAGAAATCCACACACAGAAATCCCCATGTTAACCAACCCAGAGTAGAAAAATCTAAACAATAATTAATACATTTCTGGAGGATTTGTGTGAAAAAAGTTTGAGAGTTAAAAGTTCCAAGGTGGGGGTAGTCTTAGAGATGCTTTCAGATTTTTGTGAGTTTTACTGCCAAGAGATATGCTGGGTTCTCACAGTGAACATCAGAGAACAATGCCTTAGTTATTTCAGCAGAAGGAGAGGAAAAGTATCCATTAGGAAATACTCCAAGAACATTCAGTTTTTAACAAGGCCTGCCCTCAAGAAAGACTATTTTGTCAAAGCTGTACCCACTGGGGTTTTACCAGAGGCTAACCAATCTGGAAGGAAAATATTCAACTATAGCAACATCTAGGCTCCCTGTGTCACCTAGGTGGTGGAGGAAAGATGAGAAGCACTTACAAAGGTCATCGCGCAGGGAAACAGGCTCACTAAAAGGCTGAGGTCAAATCATAGGGCAATATAACACTTCTCCTTCCACCCACATTCTAGAAATACATCAGTAAAGACTTATGTACCACAGTTACCCAGGACATCATGTCTTTATTCCAACAAAAAATTACAAAGGATAGCAAAAGACCACACAATTTGAAGAGACAGAGCAAACATAAGATCTGGATTCAGATATGACACAGATTTAGGGATTATCTAATAGAAAATTTAAAATAACTGTGATTTAATAAGCCAAATATTCTAATGGAAAAAGTATCAACATGCAAGAACAGATGGGTAATGTAAGCTGTGAGACAGAAATTTTAAGAAAGAATACAAGGAAAGGCTACAAATCAAAAACAATGTAACAAAAAAGAAAACCTTTGACGGGCTCATTAGTAAAGTGAAGATGGTTCACTTTCCTTCATGGAAGGAAACTGAACTGGAAGATATGTCAATAGAAATTTCCCAAACTGAAATGCAAAGAACAAAAATAAAGAAAAAAATTGAACAGAAGTGTGAGATGACTACAAAAGGTACATCATATATGTAATGAGAATACTGGGAAAGAAAGAGAGAAAGGAACAGAATAAATACTTGAAGCAATAATGACTGAGAATCTACTAGGATTAATGTCAGACACCAAACCACAGTTATAGGAATTTCAAAGCACACAGAGCAGTGTAAATGTCGAAAAATCTACACCTGGGAAAATTATATTCAAACTGAAGGAAATCAAAGACAGAAACAAATCTTAAAAAGGGTCATAAGGGACAAAAATATCTTAACTAGAGACCAACAAGGGTATGAATTATATTAGATTCTTTTTTTAAATTGCAGCCTGTGCCGTCAGAGCAGCTGCTGCAGCCAGAATCAGAGGGAAGGTGGGCAGGGCTGGGCAGGGCTATGCAGGCATCTGACCGCCCACCATGCACTGCTTTGGAGAAGGCTGGAAGCTTCCTAGCCCAGAGGTAATTCCTAGCTAGCTTTAGAGTCAGTGCCTCCAGAGACAGAATGATGGCGGCAGACAAGATAGAGCAGGCCATGGATCCCTGGATCTGGTGACGAATCATCGGATGCATGTTGTGAGAGAAGAGGTAGCGATCTCCAGGAGCAGATACTTGAGCTGATGGATATGGACTCCCAGCTGGAGTGCCAGAACACCCTCTTGAAAACCCTGGCAATCCCAGAGCAGCTGGAGAAGTTCCAGTCTGGTCTGAGCCCTAAAAAGCAAGTTCCCGAATCCCAAGTGCCTGAGGCCCTTGGTGATTCTGCAGTGTAAGTGATTCTGTCCCCAGAGTGAGCAGAGCCACTAATCTTGTTTAACCTAGGTTTTTTCCAGCTTGTTTTTGGCTTCCAAAGTATCATCTCATGAGAACTTTACATCTTGCATAGTTGGTTCCAAGAGATGTCCTAAGAACATGGTCAGGCAGGGCATGGTGGCTGACACCTATATTTCCAGCACTTTGGGAGGCTGAGGCAGGCAGATCACATGAGGCCAGGAGTTCAAGACCAGCCTGGTCAACTTGACAAAACCCCGTCTCTACTAAAAAATACAAAAATTAGCTGGGTGTGGTGGCACACACTTGTAATACCAGCTACCCGGGAGGCTGTGGCCTGAGAATTGCTTGAACCTGGGAAGGAGAAGCTGCAGAGAGCCGAGATCACGCCATTGCACTCCAACCTGGATGACAGAGCGAGACTCCATCTAAAAAAAAAAAAAAAAAAGACATGGTCATCTGGGGTCCACTCTAGTCTCTAGTGACAGATCCCCAACAAAGAGAAGATCTCTGGAGGCTGAGTTGCATGGGGCCTGGTAACTCCAAGCCAGTGAGCCTCTACTGCATCCTGGGGGCTCCCAAGGACTGGACAACTTAGTTGCAACTGACAAAGAGATAGTTTAAGATGTGACACCAGTTTGCCCCAGAAAGTATAAGGGGTCTGTTTCTCATTCCATGGACATCTTCAACTTCACCTGACAAGTGTTCCTATAAATAAGTCATTTGTGTTTTAAGCAGAGGCAGCGTCCCTTTTCTCCTCTGCTTTGTGAAAGCAGATGGGACAGATTGAGCCAAGTCAGTCTTCTGTTGGTTAATAAGGTATAAAGCATGGCTTTGTACAGAGTGCAGTGTGAGATTACAGCTTTAGAATAACCGCTTACAAAGTTCTGCTTGGTTAGTATTGGCATATTTTTTCTTAAAGTCAAAAATGCATATACATGTATACACACACACACACACACACACACGCACACACACACGCACATAGTGCTAGATCTGTATCTTAGTGTAGTTATGTATAAATAAACTCATCCACCTACATGTTGAAGGGCCTAAACAGCCTTGGGAGTATTGAGTGGTACCTTATCTCTTAAGCTAAGTCTTTGACTGTGTTCGTTTACCATGTTGTTGAAGTTTCTCCTTTAGGTTAAGTAAGACACACAACTAAAGGCAGGGAGTGGTATCAGACTCAGAATGCAGTCACAGATCCCTTACTGCTGCAATCCTTTCCCCAGCTGTCCACTGAAGACACATGAAGGGTTTTGAATGTCAAACCCACCATTGACTGGTGCTGACTACATAGAATTGGTTTGACAGATCAGTTTACACTTCCAGTATCATTTGAATTATTTTTAATTATTTAAATATAAGTAGATACTATGTGGAAACTTACAAGTGAAAAGAAGGATGTCCTACTGTGGATGAGGGATGGACAAGGGAATGGCTTTAATCCAGCAGAGTCTGGGAGGTGTGTGCAGGGAGCTTGTCTGTAGCAGTGGGATATGGTTTGCCTCTGTGTCCCTACCCAAACCGACCTTGAATTGTAATAATCCCTTTGTCAAGGGTAGGAGCAGGTGGAGATAATTAAATCATGTGGGTGATTTTCTCTATGCTGTTCTTGTGATAATGAGTGAGTTGTTATGAGATCTGATAGTTTTATAAGGTGCTTCCCCCTCCACTTGGAACTCATTCTCTCTTCTGCTGCCCTGTGAAGAGGTGACTTCCACCATGATTGTAACTTTCTTGGGGCATCCCAGTCATGTGGAACTGTGACTTAATTAAAATCTCTTTTCTTTATAAATTATGAAGCCTCCAGTATTTCTTCATAGCAGCATGAGAAAGGGCCAATACAGGGAGTTGTTCATAATTTCTGAAACCTTATACTGATGTATGTTTCCAGGATTTGGATTTGGATTTTTCAAATGTAGCTTGAAATTTCAATAAACTTTCCTCTTGTTTTCTAAAAGAATAACTGTGCTAACAACAGGAAAGTTCAATGGAATATTTAAAGTCTTGAAAACTACTCACCAGCCTCGAATTATGCATCTAGCCAAATTACTTTTCAAAAGTGAAGGACAAATAAAGATGCTTCCAGACAAACAAAAGTTGAGGTAATTGTTGCCAGTAGGACTACCTAGCAAGAAAGGTTAAAAAAGTTTTTCAAGCATAAGGAAAATAACATAGTTCAGAAACTTGGATCTAAATAAAGAAAATAAGAACATTAGTAAACGAATAAATGAAGGTAAAATAAAATATTTCTTATTTTTAATGATCTAACAAATAAGTTTTTTCAAAATAAAAATACCAACAATGTATACAATTATTATAGCTATAGATAAATGAAATGAATGACAATAGTTATACAAGGAATGGGAGGGAAAATTTTGCAATACTTCATTAGAGGGTACTTGTACTGCTTTCAAAGTGGCATAGTGTTATTTGATAGTAGAGTTGCATTTATTGGAAATACATATTTTAATCTCTGTAGCAACCAATAAGTAAAAGCAGCTTATAGAAGAGTAAAGTATAAAAAACCAGTATAATGTATACGCTAAGAAAGGTGAGAAAAGAAAATCATATCAAATCGTCAATTAAGATTGAGAAGGCAGAATAAAAATGGAAGAAAGACAAAAATCAAAAGAAAGAAGGACAATGAATAGAAAACAGTAATATGTGTTGTAGATATTGACCAAATTATATCAATAATCACGTTAAACATTAATGATCTAAATACACCAATTAAAAGAGATTGTCGAGTGGATTACAAAAGAACACCAAACTGTGTGTTGTCTAAATAGAAGGATAAAAAGAAAACCTATTTTCAATATAAAGGCACATCAAGATTAAAAGTAAAGGGATAAAGAAAGTGAGAGTGGCTACATCAATTTCAGACAGAGTAGACTTCAGAGCAAGAAAAACTGTCAGGGATAAAGAGGATTGTTACCTAGTGACAAAAATATTATTCAAATAGACATAATAATATTTAATGAATATGTGTCTGGAAAACAGAGTGGCAATACAGATGTGGAAAAACTAATTGAAATACAAGGAGAACTATACTATCCTGCTATTATATTTGATACTTCAAACCCTTCTGTCAGAAATGAACAGATCCAGCCAGAAGATTATCAGAAAAGATACAGCTGAACTTAACAACTTGATCAATCAATTGGATCTAATTGACACCTACAGTATATTTTACTCAGCAAAGGGATAAAACATATCATCCTCAAGCTTCCATGGATTCAGCAAGATAGACCTTATTCTAGGCCACGAAACACACTAAGCCAAATTTGAAAGAATATAAATTATATAATGTGTGATCTCAGAGCACCATGGAAATACTTAAAAACCAATAACAGAAAGACAGCCAGAAAACCACAAAATACATAAAGATTAAGCAACACACTAGTAAGTAAGACACACGACTACGAAAAAGTCTCAAGAGAAATTTGAAAATTTGAACTAAATGAAAATTAATGGACAACTGATCAAAAATCATGTGATGCCACAAAACTAGTGCTTACAAGGAAATGTATAGCAGTAAATTCATATGAATTTATATATTAAAAAGAAGAAAGCTTTAAAATTAGCAATATAAGCTTCCACCTCATGAAACTAGAAAAAGAGCAAATTGAATCCAAAGTAAGCAGAAGAAATTATATAACACATACTTGAAAGAAATTAATGAATTTGAAAACAGGAAATCATAGTAAAATCTATGTAAGCAGAAGTTGGTTATTTGAGAAGATCAATAAATTTTATAATACTCTAGCCATGCTAAGTAAAGAGAGAAGAAAAAAATGACTAATATCAAAAACAAAAGGGAAGCCATAATTGGTGAACCCATGAACATCAAAGGGGTAATAAAGAAATAAACAACTGTATGCCCACAAATTTGATAACATAGATAACAAGAACTAACTCCTTCCAAAATATAATTTTCTAAAACTCACACAAGAAGGAATAGATAATCTGAATAGGCCTGTATCTATTAAAAAACTTTAATCGATAGTTTAAAATCTTCAAAACAGAAAGCATTGTTCCCAGATGGGTTCGCTGGCGAATTCTAACAAATATTTAAAGAAGAAATTATAGCAAATTCTCTGCAATCTCATCTACCAAATAAAGCAGAGGAAACCTATTCTAACTTGTTCTATGAAGTCAGCGTTACTTTAAAGCAAAACTAGATAAATGCTTTGCAAGAAAACAAAAGACCGATATCTCTCATGAATATAGGTGTAAAAACCCTCAATAAAATATTAGCAAATTGAATGGAAAATGTACAAAAATAATTATTCACTTTCAGGCATGGAATATTGGTTCAATACTCAAAAATGAATTAGTTTATTACATCAACAGATTACAGAATATACATCACCATATCATATGAACAGATGCAGAAAAAGCATTTGATAAAATCCAAAATCCATTAATAATAAAAATACTTTTAAAAAACTGTAATAGAAGGGAACTTCTTCCAACTGGCAAAGAACATCTACAAACAATAAGAAGACTCAATATTGTCAAGATGTCAGTTTTTCTCAATCTGATCCACAGATTCATTGCAATCCCAATCAACATCACAGAAAGTTATTTTGTGGTTATCAATAAGCTGATCCCAAAGTGCATACGTAGAAGCAAAAAACCTAGAATAGCTAACACAATATTGAAGGAAAAGAAGAAAGTTGGAGGACTGGCACTACTCAATTTCAAGAATTACAGTAAAGCTATAGTAATTAAGGCAGTGTGCTATTGGTCAAAGAATAGACATATGGATCAGCGCAACAGAATAGAGAACCAAAAATAGACCTACGTAAATATTGTAAACAGATTTTGACAAAGGAGCAAAGTACAATGGAACAAAGATAGTTTATTTCAACAAATGATTTTGGAACTAGTAGATATACACATGAAAAATTTAATCTATACACAGACTTTACGCCCTACACAAAACTTGTGGAGACTGTGAAAAGGGGTATTAGAGGAGAGAAAGATGGACAGGTGGAGCCCAGGGGACTTTTGGAGGTAGGTGATATATTTTGTATAATACTGTAATGGTGGCATGGATGTTATTTACATTTGTACATCATAAAATGTATAATACAAAGAATGAAATGTACTTTGGTTGATAATGATGGGTCAATGCTGATTCATTGATTGTAACAAATGTAGCATTCTGGTGCAAGATGTTGATGCCAGGGAGGGAGGCTCTGCTTGCTGGTAGCTAGAGTGCATGTGAGTACTTTGCGCTTTCCACACAATTTTGCTGAGCATCTAAAACTGCTCCAAAAATAAAGTCTTAATGTTTTTTAAAGTTCATAAAGATAACTAGATGCTATCTTGGGCCATCATGGATTGTGAAACAAATGGGCAAGTTTCAACACAACAGAAATGTGTATGGGCAAGTTCATGAGTGTCAGCAAAGCAATAAAGACAAGTTGGGAGAAGCGCTAGATTTTTGTTATGACAGTGGGATTGTATAATTGTACTTAGCAACCAAAATCAACTGATATAGCTTGGATATTTGTCCCCACTCAAATCTCATGTTGAAATGTAATCCCCAATATTGGAGGTGGGGCCGTGTTGGAAGTGACTGGATCATGGGGCCAGATCTCTCATGGCTTGGTACTGTCTTGGAAATAATGAGTTGCATGATCTGGTTGTTGTAAAGTGTGACACCCTGCCCCCACCGTGCACCTGTTATCACCATGTGAAGTGTCTGCTCCTGCTTCATCTTCCACCATGAGCAAAAGCTTCCAGGGGTCTCCCTAAATGCTGAGCAGATGCCAGCATCATGCTTCCTGAAAAACCTGCAAAACAGTGAGCCAAATAAACCATTTTATTTATAAATTACCCAGTCTCAGGTACTTCTTTAGAGCAATGTGAGAATGGCCTAATACATCAACTTTTCTAACTTCATGATTTCCTTAAAAGGGATCAAAAACATTCTTTTAAAGCACACACACATACACATACACAAATAAATACTTAAGATATATCATTCAATATTGGAGCACATTACATGAGTTAATAGAATCAAAGTAAAATTATTTAATTTTTAATTTTTCATATATTTGTTTTCATTAATAAATTTACCCACAATATGTTATTACAAAGAGAAATGGGTGTGTATTAGATTTGCAGAAAGCAAAAAATTATTAGATATGCAGAAAGCAAAAAATGGTCCCACTGTCTGTATTGTCAACCAAAAGAATGTATGTCTGATAAACTAAGAGAAATTTTGGCTATATCACTGGTTTATCTTCCTTTCTCTCTGAGTTCTCAACAACTGAACTTACAACTGAACTTAAGCTTTTATTAAGATCAACAGACCAATTTGCTTGGCATATACTATCCTTTTTTCTAGGACTACAGGTTCCTAATGTAAAGGTATAACATATTATGGAAAGCAATATGTTTAGTTTAAAGGGTAAATTTTCAAGCTCAGAGTTGTATTCTAATAACTTCTAACAGACAAAAGGATTAATTTTAAAAACATACTTAGGTGAAGTTAAAATTCTCAGAGTTGAAAATAATATTTCTTCAAGATGAATGCTTCTTCAAGATAAATATATATTAAGGCTATATAATTCAATGTTCCTGGATTTTTTAAAATAAAATCTCTAGCCCCCAAACTGGGGGGTTGTCAGATGAAGATGGTTATAATTGCAGCTTCCTAATACTATAGGAGGTCCTAGAAATAATAACTTCCTTGAAAATACAGCTGTTTTGTAAATTCCTTAATGAAGGAATGAATAATTAATCATAGGCTCAAAAGAGCTGCAATCCTAAATAAACCATTTGTTGCATGCAAAATCTATGGTGAAAACAAATCCACGTTCAGGGGCATGATTGATTAACCTTGTCTTCCTTGGCTGTGAGAGGCCACATACCCTAATATCTGTTGACCGGTTTAAAGTTTCTCTATTCAATTTTTTGTAGGCTATTCCAATTCAATTAAAATGAACAAGAACACAGTATAATGTGTTTCTTTTATACTACAAAATGTTGAAGTTTTGCCTCAGAGTCGTCATCCAGAATAGTATGTTAAGGACCCAAAGTAAGTACATGACATTCAAGAAGGAGCATAATAAATTGATTTTTTTTTAGGTTGGGTCACAGTAAAACGAAGATATTTTAATGGGCAAAAAAATGCAGTAGTGTTCCCGGAACCAAGTAGGGTCCAGCTGCGTTTCCTCGAGGCGCAATAAGAAGAAGCAGACAAACTAGGAAAGAAGGGAATTTATTGCTGTAACTGGATACAGGGAATAGGCCAGAGATAATTCCACCAGACCAACTCAAAGTGTTACAATTTTCTTCGTGCTTATGTTGGTTGGGGTTACGTGTCTATGTGTAGCATTTGCCTAAATCATTGGTAACTAATTTTGTTTCAACTAGAAGGTCAGAGGCAAAAAGTGATTGCTAAGTCTGATGAAAAGGGCCCCAGTACCTTCAAGGCCTGTCTACTGTGGTTCCGGAGTAATTATTTCTACTTTCTCTCCTATACAGCTTGGTCGGAAAACTTAAACTCTCCAATTAATCTATTCAAACAGCTGCATCTGTTACCTTGACTTGTCTCAGATTCCCTCAACCCGAGAAGGGTCCTGCCACTGGGAATGTAAGACAGCCTCTATTATTCTGACTTGCTCCAGGTTAGGGAGAAGACTATGAAAGGCTCCTAATGACCATACATTTCATTTCTAGCTTTGATGTCTGGGCACAGAATTCTCCAGGTTTAACTGCTTGCTCAACGTTAAGGTAGTGCTGTGGCAACCTGTCTGTGTAACTGGACTACTATACAGGCCTATCTGAGTGATTGTCAGGGAGAATTAGCCTGCCGGAATAGGCTTTCCTGAAAGAATTGAATTAAGCTTGGCCTTGAAGGTGGTTTTGAAAAGGCACAGAGAAGAAGGGAAATAATGTATGAAGACATTGGAAATGAATATGTAAGTGCTGCATACTATTTTATCTTAAGACCTAAAAATTAAGTTCATTTAGAGGTTTCTTTATTCTGTTTTACTTTGCTTTTAATTGTACTCACAATTAGCAGCCATGAATAGCTCAGCAATGCAAAGAAACGTATTTATCATTTTTATGTTCTAAATTAAGAACCACCACTGTAATATGACAAATAAAATGAGACAGAGAGAGAGAGAGAAAGAGAGAAAGAAAATCTCAGCAGTATGTATTATTTGGAAGTGGAACCTGGCTGAGGACCATAAATAAAATATATAGAACTAATTTTCAAAAACAACATTTATTAATATAAAGAAGTAAACGTCATAAAGTTGTGTGAAACATGTTTAGTCCTATTACCTTGTGGCAATAATTCATGTGATTGTTATTTTCTTTAACTTCTCTACAACCCTTCCACGAACTCAGCTAGTGGAGAAGTCCAGAAGAGGTTCTCATTTAATGCTTGCCCCATGTTTCCTAATGTAAGTAAACAATACTAAAGAACATAATCAATTCTGAGCATATGATATTTTCAATATGACCACACAATTTCTCACCCAACTACTAGTCTGGGAGGCTAAATTAGTTCTTTTCTGGAACCTATAGTCCTCCAGTGTAATAATTTCCAATATATATTAACATAAATTTCATTTAAGTTTTGTATAAGGTGAATAATGTTTGCCCATTTGAGAATATGGATTAAGAATGCCTTTATTTCAAATAGGCGGTCATAGTCTGCACTCCATTTTTAACTGTTATCACAGCACCCAATTTATTTCCTATATAGATTTGATGTTAATTTAAATTCATTTATTTCTTTTTTTGTTGTTGTTATACTCCCCCCTCTAGAATGTAAGAACTACTCTGTATAGCTGAGACTATGTCTGTCTTGTTCAACCTTCTAACCCCTTTCCCAAGAATAGTGCCTGACATATAGGGTTCCCATAATAAATATACTTTATATAAGTAAGTGGATGCACTCCAAATAGATATTAAAATGTACCTCAATATCATCATATATCGAATGTCATGAAAAAGATAAGATCTAGAAACAGTTATGTGAAGAAAAACGTATGTCATGTTGTTTGAGGGGAAGAGTTGAAGAAAATGTGAACCACCTAGCAGTCCAACTGAAACAGAACTGACTTAAGTTGATGAATAACGTATCCAAACATTCTAAAGGTCATTTCAGTATTATTGGAGGCACAAAGGTAAACAAATTAACAAAAATACATGTCCCCTCATTATTAATGAATGATTTTTCTCTCAATAGTAAATCAGTTTCAAGACTATTTCAGCAACCAAAGTCTAGAATTAACACTTTAACAACCATGAAAAGAAATAAGGATAAAAAAAGTAAGCCACAAGCAGGATACTTCAGTCGACAGTAACAATACCAGGATCTCTTATATCCTTTGATTTTTTTGAGGCAGGTTTGTCTCTTCTATTTAAATTTAAATACAATTTTAAGCTTAAGTCCTATCTATTTATCTCTGTTTTTGTTGCATTTGCTTTTGGGTTCTTGGTCACGAACTCTTTGCCTAAGCCAATGTCTAGAAGAGTTTCAGCACAGAAAAAGGAACAATCAGCAGAGTAAACAGACAACCCCACAGAGTGGGAGAAAACGTTCACAATCCATACATCCAACAAAGAACTAATATCCACAGTCTACAAGGAACTGAAGCAAATCACCAAGAAAAAAAAATCCCATTAAAAATTTAGCTAAAGATATGAAAAGACAATTCTCAAAAGAAGATAAACAAATGGCAAAAAACATGAAAAAATGCACAATAACACTAATGACCAGGGAAATGCAAATGAAAACCAAAATATGACACCACCTTATTCTTGCAAGAATGGCCATTATAAAGAAATTGAAAAATAATAGATGTTGGCATGGATGCACTTGTACGCTGCTGGTGGGAATGTAAAGTAGTACAACCATGAAAAACAGCATGGAGATTCCTTAAAGAAGTAAAAGTAAAACGAGGATTTGATCCAGCAATGCCACTATTGGGTATCTACCAGAAGAAAAGAAGTCATTATATGAAAAAGACACTTGAACATGCATGTTTATAGCCGCACAATTTACAATTGCAAAAATATGGAACCAGCCCAAATGCCCATCAAACAACAAGTGGAGAAAGAAATTGTGCCATAGATATAGGATGGAATCCTACTCAGACATAAAAAGGAATGAATTAATGGCATTTGCAGCAACCTGCATAGAACTGGTTGAGTTCTGTCCTCACTGGGGAGGAAGGAAGGACAAGGGAATGACTTTAATCCAATTGAATCTGGGAGGTGTGTGCAGGGAGCTTGTCTGTAGCAGTGGGATATGGTTTGGCTCTGTGTCCCTACCCAAATCTGACCTTGAATTTTTAATAATCCCCATGTCAAGGGTGGGAGCAGGTGGAGATAATTGAGTCATGTGAGAGGTCTTCCCATTGTTGTGATAGTGAGTTGTCATGAGATCTGATGGTTTTATAAGGTGCTTCCCCTCCACTTGGCACTCATTCTCTCTCCTACTGCTCTGTGAAGAGGTGACTTCCACCATGATTATAAGTTTCCTGAGGCATCCGCAGCCATGTGAAACTGTGAGTTAATTAAAATCTCTTTTCTTTATAAATTATGAAGTCTCCAGTATTTCTTCATAGCAGCATGAGAAAGGACCAATACAGGGAGTTGGTCATAATTTCTGAAACTTTATACTGATGTATGTTTCCAGGATTTGGATTTGGATTTTTCAAATGTAGCTTGAAATTTCAATCAACTTTCCTCTTTTTTTGCTAAAAATATAAGTGTGCTAACAACAAGAAAGTACAATGGCATATCTAAAGTCTTGAAAACTACCCACCAACCTCCACTGATGCGTCTAGCCAAATTACTTTTCAAAAGTGAAGGACAAACAAAGATGCTTCCAGACAAACAAAAATTGAGGCAATTGTTGCCAGTAGGACTACCTAGGAAGAAAGGTTAAAAAAAAGTTCTACAAAGATAAGGAAAAAAAGATAGTTCAGAAACGTGGATCTACAACGGCGATCATTAAACAATCTGGAGACAACAGATGCTGGAGAGGATGTGGAGAAATAGGAACACTTTTACACTGTTGGTGGGAGTGTAAATTAGTTCAACCATTGTGTAAGACAGTGTGGCGATTCCTCAAGGACCTAGAAATAGAAATTCCATTTGACCCAGCAATCCCATTACTGGGCATATATCCAAAGGATTATAAATCGTTCTACTATTAGGACACATGTACACGAATGTTCATTGTAGCACAGTTTACAATAGCAAAGACCTGGAACCAACCCAAATGCCCATTGATGATAGACTGGACAGGAAAAATGTGGCACATATACACCATGGAATATTATGCAGCCATCAAAAACGATGAGTTCGCGTCCTTTGTAGGTACATGGATGAACCTGGAAATCATCATTCTCAGCAAACTGACACAAGAACACAAAATCAAACACCACATGTTCTCACTCATAGGTGGGTGCTGAACAATGGGAACACATGGACACAGGGAGGGGAGCACTACACACTGGGGTCTGTTGTGGGGAAATAGGGGAGGGACAGCGGGGGGTGGGAGGTTGGGGAGGGATAGCATGGGGAGAAATGCCACATATAGGTGAAGGGGAGGAAGGCAGCAAATCATACTGCCACGTATGCACCTATGCAACAATCTTGCATGTTTTTCACATGTACCCCCAAAACCTAAAATGCAATTAAAAAAAACAAAAAGAAAATAAGAAGATTAGTAAATGAATAAAGGTAAAATAAAACATATTTCTTATTTTTAATGATCTAAAATATAAATTTGTTCATACTAAAAATACCAACAATGTAAGCAATTATTATAGCTACAGATAAGATAAATGTATGACAGTAGTTATACAAGGACTGGGAGAGAAAATTTTGCAATACTTCCTTATAAGGTATTTGTACTGCTTTCAAAGTGGCATAGTGTTATTTGAAAGTAGACTTGCATTTATTGGAAATACATATTTTAATCTCTATAGCAACCAATAAGTAAAAGCAGTTTAAAGAAGACTAAAATATACAGAAGCAAGTATAAGGTATATGCTAAGAAAGGTGAGAAAATAACACCATATCAAACCATCAATTAAGACTGAGAAGGGAGAATAAAAATGGAAGAAAGACAAAAATCAAAAGAGAGAAGGACAATGAATAGAAAACAGTAAAAAGTGTTGCAGATATTAACCAAATTATATCAATAATCACCTTAAACATCAATGATCTAAATACACCAATTAAAAGAGACTGTCAGAGTGGATTGAAAAGAAGACACAACTGTATGTTATCTAAAAAAAAGAAAACCTGTTTTCAGTATAAAGGCATATCAAGATTAATAGTAAAGGGACATGGATGAATCTGGGAACCATCATAGTCAGCCAAATGACACAAGAACAGAAAATCAAACACTGCATGTTCTCTTTCACAGGCAGGTGTTCAACAATGAGATCACATGGACAGAAGGAGGGGAACGTCACACACTGGGGTCTGTTGCGGGGATGTGGGAGAGGGACAGTGTGGGGTAGGGAGGTTGGTGAGGGATAACATGGGGAGAAATGCCAGATACAGGTGACTGGGGGATGGAGGCAGCAAACCACCTTGCCATGTATGTACCTATGCAACAATTCTGCATGATCTGCACATGTACCCCAGAACCTAAAGTACAATTTAAAAAAGAAAAAGGGATAAAGAAAGTGAGAGCGGCTACCTCAATTTCAGACAGAGTAGATTTCATAGCAACAAAAATTGTCAGGGATAAAGAGGACTGTTACCTAGTAATGAAAAGGTCAATTATTCATAGAGATATAAGAATATTTAATGAATATGGGTCTAAAAACAGATTGGCAATACAGATGTGGCAAAACTAATTGAAACGCCAGGAGAACTATGTTAATATTCTATTATATTTGAATACTTCAAAACTCCTCTGTCAGAAATGAACAGATCCAGCCAGAAGATTATCAGGAAAGATACAGTTGAACTTAACAACATGATCCATCAATAGGATCTAACCGACACCTATAGTATATTTTACCCAGCAATGGGAGAAAACATATCATCCTCAAGCTTCCATGGATTCAGCAAGATAGACCTTATTCTAGGCCACAAAACACACTAAACCACATTTAAAAGAATATAAATTACACAATGTGCACTCTCAGAGCACCATGGAAATAATTAGAAACCAACAACAGAAAGATAGCCAGAAAACCACAAAATACATAAAGATTAAGCAACACACTAATAAGTAAGATGCATGGATACGAAAAAGTCTCAAGAGGAACTTGAAAATAATTTGAACTAAATGAAAATTAAAATACAACTTATCGAATATCATGTGATGTCACAAAACTAGTGCTTACAAGGAAATGTATAGCAGTAAATTCATATGAATTTATATATTAAAAAGAAGAATGCTTTAAAATTAGTAATATAAGCTTCCACCTCATGAAACTAGAAAAAGAGCAAATTGAATCTAAAGAAAGCAGAAGAAATTATATAACACATATTTGAAAGAAATCAATGAATTTGAAAACAGGAAATCATAGTAAAATCAATGAAAACAAAAGTTGGTTATTTGAGAAGATCAATAAAATTTATACTACTCTAGCCATACTAAGTGAAGAGAGAAGAAAAGAATAACTAATATCAAATATAAAAGGGAAGCCATAAGTGGTGATCCCATGAACATCCAAGGTGTAATAAAGAAATAAAAAACTATATGCCCACAAATTTGATAACATAGATAACATGGACTAATTTCTTCCAAAGTATAATTTTGTAAAACTCATACATGAAGGAATACATTATGTGAATAGGTCTGTATCCATTAAAGAAGTTTAATCGATAATTAAAAATCTTCAACACAGAAAGCATTGTTCCCAGATGGGTTCTCTGCCAAATTCTACCAAATACTTAAAGAAGAAATTATAGCAAATTCTCTGCAAACTCATCTACCCAATAAAAGCAGAGGAAACCTATCCAAATTTGTTTTCTGGAGTCAGTGTTACTTTAAAGCAAAACTAGATAAATACTTTACAAGAAAAGAAAACTAAAGACCAATATCTCTCATGAATACAGATGTAAAAATCCTCAATAAAATATTAGTAAATTGAATGCAAAATGTACAGAAACAGTCACTTTCAATATTGATTCAATATCCAAAAATGCATTAGTATATTACATCAACAGATCACAGAATATACATCACCATATTATATCAACAGATGCAGAAAAAGTATTTGATAAAATCCAAAATCCATTAATAATAAAAATAACTTTAAAAAACTGTAATAGAGGAGAACTTCCTCTAACTGATAAAGAACATCTTGTCTTCCTTGGCTGTGAGAGGCCACATAATCTAATATAACCTGTCTAAAACTTCTCCATTCAATTTGTTGTAGGGTATTTCAACTCAATTAAAATGAACAGGAACACTGAACAATGAGTTTCCTTTATTCTTTAAAAGGTTGAAATGCCCCAGAAATCTTCATCCAGAATAGAAGGTTAAGGACCCAAAGTAAGTACGTGACATTCAAGAACGGGAAAAATAAAATGATTTTTAAAAGTTGGGTCATAGGAAACAAAGATATTTTAATGGGCAAAAAAATGCAGTAGTGTTCCCGGAACCAAGTAGAGTCTGGCTGTTTTCTCGAGGCCCAATAACAAGAAGCAGACAAACTAGGAAAGAATGGAATCTATTGCTGTCACTGGATACAGGGAATAGGCCAGAGGTAATTCCACCAGACCAACTCAAAGTCTTAGGATTTTCTTTGTGCTTATGTTGGTTGGGGTTACGTGTCTACGTGCAGTAGAGCATTTGCCTAAGTCTATTGGTAACTTTCTTTCAACTAGGTCAGAGGCAAAAAATGATTGCTAAGTCTGATGAAAAGGGCCCCAGTACCTTCAAGGCCTGTCTACTGTGGTTCCGGAGTAATTATTTCTACTTTCTCTCCTTTACAACTTGGTCAGGAGAGCTGCCTTAGACTCTCCAATTAATCTATTCAAACAGCTGCATCTGTTACCTTGACTTGTATCAGATTCCCTCGACCCGAGAAGGGTCCTGCCACTAGGAATGTAAGACAGTCTCTATTATTTTGACTTGCTCCAGGTTAGGGAGAACATTATGCAAGGC
The DNA here is from genome assembly GCF_030222135.1 of Aotus nancymaae. Lineage (NCBI taxonomy): Eukaryota > Metazoa > Chordata > Mammalia > Primates > Aotidae > Aotus > Aotus nancymaae. The sequence continues at coordinate 54,872,804 of NW_026988415.1, read as the reverse complement.
TCCTAGTGACCATACATTTTATTTCTAGCCTTGATGTCTGGGCACTGATTTTTCCAGGTTTAACTGTTGGCTCAACGTTAAGGTAGTGCTGTGGCAATCTGTCTATGTAACTGGACTGCTATGCAGGTCTATCTGAGTGATTGTCAGGGAGAATTGGCCTGCCGGAATAGGCTTTCCTGAAAGAACTGAATTAAGCTTGGCCTTGAAGGTGGTTGTGAAAAGGCACAGAGAAGAAGGGAAATAATGTATGAAGACATTGGAAATGAGTATGTAAGTGCTGCATACTATTTTATCTTAAGACCCAAAAATTCAGTTCAAAGTGAATAATCTTTCATTTAAAGGTTTCTTTATTCTGTTTTACTTTGCTTTTAATTGTACTCACAGTGAACAGCCATGAACAGCTCAGTAATGTAAAGAAACGTATTTATCATCTTTGTGTTCTAAATTAAGAACCACCACTGCAATATGACAAATAAAATGAGACAGAGAGAGAGAGAGAAAGAGAGAAAGAAAATCTCAGCAGTATGTATTATTTGGAAGTGGAACCTGGCTGAGGACCACAAATAAAATATAAAGAACTAATTTTCAAAAACAATATTTATTAATATAAAGTAGTGAACATCATAAAGTCATGTGAACCATCTAGTCCTATTACCTTGTGGCAATTATTCATGTGATTGTGATTTTCTTTAACTTCTCTACAACCCTTCCAAGAACTCAGCTAGTGGAGAAGTCTAGAAGAGGTTCTCATTTAATGCTTGCCCCATGTTTTGTAAAGTAAGTAAATAATACTAAAGAACATAATCAATTCTGAGCACATGGTATTTTCAATATGACTACAACATTTCTCACCCAACTGCTAGTCTGGGAGGCTAAAATTAGTTCTTATCTGGAACCTATAGTCCTCCATTGTAATAATTTCTGATATATATTAACATAAAATTCATTTAAGTTTTGTAAAAGGTGAATAATGCTTGCTCATTTGAGAATATGTATTAAGAACTCCTTTAATTCAAACAGGCGGTCCTAGTCTGCACACCGTTTTTAACTGTTATCACAGCACCCAATTTATTTCCTATATAGATTTTGTTGTAAATTGAAATTGATTTATTTCTTTTTTGTTGTTATACTCCCCGCTCTAGAATAGAAGAACTACTATGTATAACTGAGACTATGTCTATCTTGTTCAACCTTCTATCTCCTTTCCCAAGAATAGTGCCTGACGCATAGGGTTCCCTTTATAAATATACTTTATATAAGTAAGTGGATGTACTCCAAATAGATATTAAAATGTACCTCAATATCATCATATATCGAATGTTATGAAAAAGAGATAAGACCTAGAAACAGTTATGTGAAGAAAAATATATGTCATGTTGTTTGGGGGGAAGAGTTGAAGAAAATGTGAACCACCTAGCAGTCAAACTGAAAGAGAACTGACTTAAGTTGATGAATAACGTATCCAAACATTCTAAAAGTCATTTCAGTATTATTGGAGCCACAAAGGTAAACAAATTTACAAAAATACATGTCCCCTCATTATTAATGAATGATTTTTTTCTCAATAGTAAATCAATTTCAAGACTATTTCAGCAATCAAAGTCTAGAATTAACACTTTAAAAACCATGAAAAGAAATAAGGATAAAAAAAGTGAGTCACAAGAAGGATACTTCAGTCAACAGTAACAATACCAGGATCTCTTATATCCTTTGATTTTTTGAGGCAGGTTTGTCTCTTCTAATTAAATTTAAATACAATTATAAGCTTAAGTCCTATCTATTTATCTCTGTTTTTGTTGCATTTGCTTTTGGGTTCTTGGTCACGAACTCTTTGCCTAAGCCAATGTCTAGAAGAGTTTCAGCACAGAAAAAAGAACAATCGTCAGAGTAAACAGACAACCCCACAGAGTGGGAGAAAACGTTCACAATCCATACATCCAACAAAGAACATATATCCACAGTCTACAAGGAACTGAAGCAAATCACCAAGAAAAAAAAAATCCCATTAAAAATGTAGCTAAAGATATGAAAACACAATTCCCTAAAGAAGATATACAAATGGCAAAAAACATATGAAAAAATGCTCAATAACACTAATGACCAGGGAAATGCAAATCAAAACCAAAATGTGACACCACCTTATTCCTGCAAGAATGGTCACAATAAAGAAATTGAAAAATAATAGATGTTGGCATGGATGCACTTGTACACTGCTGGTGGGAATATGAACTAGTACAACTGTTAAAAACAGCATGGAGATTCCTTAAAGAAGTAAAAGTAAAACGAGGATTTGATCCAGCAATGCCACTATTGGGTATCTACCCAGAAGAAAAGAAGTCATTATATGAAAAAGACACTTGCACATGCCTGTTTATAGTCGTACAATTTACAAATGCAAAAATATGGAACCAGCCCAAATGCCCATCAAACAACAAGTGGAGGAAGAAATTGTGCCATAGGTATATGATGGAATCCTACTCAGACATAAAAAGGAATGAATTAATGGCATTTGCAGCAACCTGCATAGAACTGGTTGAGTTCTGTCCTCACTGGGGAGGAAGGAAGGACAAGGGAATGACTTTAATCCAGTGGAATCTGGGAGGTGTGTGCAGGGAGCTTGTCTGTAGCAGTGTGATATGTTTCGGCTCTGTGTCCCTACCCAAATCTGACCTCGAATTTTTAATAATCCCCATGTCAAGGGTGGGAGCAGATGGAGATAATTGAATCATGTGAGTGGTCTTCCGGTTGTTGTTATAGTGAGTGAGTTGTCATGAGATCTGATGGTTTTATAAGGTGCTTCCCCTCCACTTGGCACTCATTCTCTCTCCTCCTGCCCTGTGAAGAGGTGACTTCCAACATGATTGTAAGTTTCCTGAGGCATCCGCAGCCATGTGAAACTGTGTGTTAATTAAAATCTCTTTTCTTTATAAACTATGAAGTCTCCAGTATTTCTTCATAGCAGCATGAGAAAGGACCAGTACAGGGAGTTGGTCATAATTTCTGAAACCTTATACTGATGTATGTTTCCAGGATTTGGATTGGGATTTGGATTTTTCAAATGTAGCTTGAAATTTCAATCAACTTTCCTCTTTTTTTTCTAAAAATATAAGTGTGCTAACAAGAAGAAAGTACAATGGCATATTTAAAGTCTGGAAAACTACCCACCAACCTCCACTGATGCATCTAGCCAAATTACTTTTCAAAAGTGAAGGACAAACAAAGATGCTTCCAGACGAACAAAAATTGAGGTAATTGTTGCCAGTCAGACTACTTAGCAAGAAAGGTTAAAAAAAAAGTTCTACAAAGATAAGGAAAATAAGACAGTTCAGAAACGTGGTTCTAAATAAAGAAAATAAGAACATTAGTAAATGAATAAATGACAGTAAAATAAAACATATTTCTTATTTTTAATGGTCTAAAATATAAATTTGTTCATAATAAAAATACCAACCATGTATGCAATTATTATAGCTACAGATAAGATAAATGAATGACAGTAGTTATACAAGGACTGGGAGAGAAAATTTTGCAATACTTCCTTATAAGGTATTTGTACTGCTTTCAAAGTGGCATAGTGTTAATTGAAAGTAGACTTGCATTTATTGGAAATACATATTTTAATGTCTATAGCAACCAATAAGTAAAAGCAGTTTAAAGAAGACTAAAATATACAGAAGCAAGTATAAGGTATATGCTAAGAAAGGTGAGAAAATAACACCATCTCAAACCATCAATTAAGAATGAGAAAGGAGAATAAAAATGGAAGAAAGACAAAAATCAAAAGAGAGAAGAATAGAAAACAGTAAAAAGTGTTGCAGATATTAACCAAATTGTATTAATAGTCACCTTAAACATCAATGATCTAAATATACCAATTAAAAGAGACTGTCAGAGTGGATTGAAAAGAAGACACAACTGTATGTTATCTAAAAAAAAGAAAACCTGTTTTCAGTATAAAGGCGTATCAAGATTAATAGTAAAGGGACATGGATGAATCTGGGAACCATCATAGTCAACAAAATGACACAAGAACAGAAAATCAAACACTGCATGTTCTCTTTCATAGGCAGGTGTTCAAAAATGAGATCACATGGACAGAAGGAGGGGAACGTCACACACTGGGGTCTGTTGCGGGGATGTGGGAGAGGGACAGTGTGGGGTAGGGAGGTTGGTGAGGGATAACATGGGGAGAAATGCCAGATACAGGTGACTGGGGGATGGAGGCAGCAAACCACCTTGCCATGTATGTACCTATGCAACAATTCTGCATGATCTGCACATGTACCTCAGAACCTAAAGTACAATTTAAAAAAAAAAGGGATAAAGAAAGTGAGAGAGGCTATCTCAATTTCAGACGGAGTAGACTTCAGAGCAACAAAAATTGTCAGGGATAAAGAGGATTGTTACCTAGTGATAAAAAAGTCAATTATTCATAGAGACATAAGAATATTTAATGAATATGTGTCTAAAAACAGAGTGTCAATACAGATGTGGCAAAACTAATTGAAATGCAAGGAGAACTATATTAATCTTCTATAACATTTGAATACTTCAAAACTCCTCTGTCACAAGTGAACAGATCCAGCCAGAAGATTATCAGGAAAGATACAGTTAAACTTAACAACATGATCAATCAATTGGATCTAACCGACACCTATAGTATATTTTACCCAGCAATGGGAGAAAACATATCATCCTCAAGCTTCCATGGATTCAGCAAGATAGACCTTATTCTAGGCCACAAAACACACTAAGCCAAATTTAAAAGAATATAAATTACACAATGTGCACTCTCAGAGCACCATGGAAATAATTAGAAACCAACAACAGAAAGAAAGCCAGAAAACCACAAAATACATAAAGATTAAGCAACACACTAATAAGTAAGATGCACGGATATGAAAAAGTCTCAAGAGGAACTTGAAAATAATTTGAACTAAATGAAAATTAAAATACAACTTATCAAATATCATGTGATGCCACAAAACTAGTGCTTACAAGGAAATGTATAGCAGTAAATTCATATGAATTTATATATTAAAAAGAAGAAAGCTTTAAATTTAGCAATATAAGCTTCCACCTCATGAAACTAGAAAAAGAGCAAATTGAATCTAAAGAAAGCAGAAGAAATTATATAACACATATTTGAAAGAAATCAATGAATTTGAAAACAGGAAATCATAGTAAAATCAATGAAAACAAAAGTTGGTTATTTGAGAAGATCAATAAAATTTATACTACTCTAGCCATACTAAGTGAAGAGAGAAGAAAAAAATAAATAATATCAAAAATAAAAGGAAAGCCATAACTGGTGGTCCCATGAACATCAAAGGTGTAATAAAAAAATAAACAGCTGTATGCACACAAATTTGATAACACAGATAACATGGACTAATTTCTTCCAAAATATGGTTTTGTAAAACTCATACATGAAGGAATACACAATCTGAATAGGTCTGTATATATTAAAGAAGTTTAATCGATAATTAAAAATCTTCAACACAGAAAGCCCATTGTTCCCAGATGGGTTCTCTGGCAGATTCTACCAAATATTTAAAGGAGAAATTAAAGCAAATTCTCTGCAAACTCATCTGCCAAATAAAAGCAGAGGAAACCTATCCTAACTTGCTCTCTGCAATCAGTGTTACTTTAAAGCAAAACTAGATAAATACTTTACAAGAAAAGAAAACTAAAGACCAATATCTCTCAAGAATATAGGTGTAAAAATTCTCAATAAAATATTAGTAAATTGAATGCAAAATGTACAAAAATAGTCATTTTCAATATTGGTTCAATATACAAAAATGCATTAGTATATTACATCAACAGGTTACAGGATATACTTCACCATATCATATCAAGAGATGCAGAAAAAGTATTTGATAAAATCCAAAATCCATTAATAATAAAAATAACTTTGAAAAATTGTAATAGAGGAGAACTTCCTCCAACTGATTAAGAACATCTTGTCTTCCTTGGCTGTCAGAGGCCACATAATCTAATATAACTTGTCTAAAACTTCTCTATTCAATTTGTTGTAGGTTATTTCAACTCAATTAAAATGATCAGGAATACCGAATAATGAGTTTCCTTTCTTTAAAAGGTTGAAATGACCTAGAAATCTTCATCAATAATACAAGGTTAAGGACTCAAAGTAAGTACACGACATTCAAGAAGGGGCATAATGAAATGATTTTTTAAATTTGAGTCATAGCAAAACAAAGATATTTTAATGGAGAAAAAAAATGCAGTAGTGTTCCGGGAACCAAGTAGGGTCCGGCTCTGTTTTCTCAAGGCCCAATAATAAGAAGCAGACAAACTAGGAAAGAAGGGAATTTATTGCTGTAACTGGATACAGGGAATAGGCCAGAGATAATTCCACCAGACCAACTCAAAGTGTTACAATTTTCTTCGTACTGATGTTGGTTGGGGTTATGTGACTACGTGCAGTATGGCATTTGCCTAAGTCTATTGGTAAGTAATTTGTTTCAACTAGAAGGTCAGAGGCAAAAAATGATTGCTAAGTCTGACAAAAAGTGCCCCAGTACCTTCAAGGCCTGTCTACTGTGGTTCCGGAGTAATTATTTCTACTTTCTCTCCTATACAGCTTGATCCGGAGAGCTGCCTTAGACTCGCCAATTCATCTGTTCAAACAGCTGCGTCTGTTACCTTGACTTATCTCAGATTCCCTCGACCCGAGAAGGGTCCTGGCACTTGGAATGTAAGACAACCTGTATTATTTTGACTTGCTCCAGGTTAGGGAGAACACTATGCAAGGCTCCTAGTGATCATACATTTCATTTCTAGCTTTAATGTCTGGGCACAGAATTCTCCAGGTTTAACTGTTTGCTCAATGTTGAGGTAGTGCTGTGGCAATCTGTCTGTGTAACTGGACTACTATACAGGTCTATCTGTGTGATTATCAGGGAGAATTGGCCTGCCGGAATAGGCTTTCCTGAAAGAACTGAATTAAGCTTGGCCTTGAAGGTGGTTGTGAAAAGGCACAGAGAAGAAGGGAAATAATGTATGAAGACATTGGAAATGAGTATGTAAGTGCTGCATACTATTTTATCTTAAGACCCAAAAATTCAGTTCAAAGTGAATAATCTTTCATTTAAAGGTTTCTTTATTCTGTTTTACTTTGCTTTTAATTGTACTCACAGTGAACAGCCATGAATAGCTCAGCAATGTAAAGGAACGTATTTATCATCTTTATGTTCTATATTAAGAACCATCACTGTAATATGACAAATAAAATGAGACAGAGAGAGAGAGAAAGAGAGAAAATCTCAGCAACATGTATTATTTTTGAAGTGGAACCTGGCTGAGGACCATAAATAAAATATATAGGACTAATTTTCAAAAACAATATTTATTAATATAAAGAAGTAAAGGTCATAAAGTTGAGTGAAACATCTTTAGTCCTATTACCTTGTGGCAATTATTCATGTGATTGTGATTTTCTTTAACTTCTCTACAACCCTTCCAAGAACTCAGCTAGTGGAGAAGTCTAGAAGAGGTTCTCATTTAATGCTTGCCCCATGTTTTGTAAAGTAAGTAAACAATACTAAAGAACATAATCAATTCTGAGCATATGGTAATTTCAATATGACCACACCATTTCTCACCCAACTGCTAGTCTGAGAGGCTAAAATTAGTTCTTATCTGGAACCTATAGTCCTCCAGTGTAATAATTTCCGATATATATTAACATAAATTTCATTTAAGTTTTGTAAAAGGTGAATAATGCTTGCTCATTTGAGAATATGTATTAAGAACTCCTTTAATTCAAACAGGCGGTCCTAGTCTGCACACCGTTTTTAACTGTTATCACAGCACCCAATTTATTTCCTATATAGATTTTGTTGTAAATTGAAATTGATTTATTTCTTTTTTTGTTGTTATACTCCTCATCTAGAATGGAAGAACTACTATGTATAACTGAGACTATGTCTATCTTGTTCAACCTTCTATCTCCTTTCCCAAGAATAGTGCCTGACGCATAGGGTTCCCTTTATAAATATACTTTATATAAGTAAGTGGATGCACTCCAAATAGATATTAAAATGTACCTCAATATCATCATATATCGAATGTTATGAAAAAGAGATAAGACCTAGAAACAGTTATGTGAAGAAAAATATATGTCATGTTGTTTGGGGGGAAGAGTTGAAGAAAATGTGAACCACCTAGCAGTCAAACTGAAAGAGAACTGACTTAAGTTGATGAATAACGTATCCAAACATTCTAAAAGTCATTTCAGTATTATTGGAGCCACAAAGGTAAACAAATTTACAAAAATACATGTCCCCTCATTATTAATGAATGATTTTTTTCTCAATAGTAAATCAGTTTCAAGACTATTTCAGCAATCAAAGCCTAGAATTAACACTTTAACAACCATGAAAACAAATAAGGATTAAAAAAGTAAGCCACAAGCAGGATACTTCAGTCGACAGTAACAATACCAGGATCTCTTATATCCTGAGATTTTTTGAGGCAGGTTTGTCTCTTCTATTTAAATTTAAATATAATTTTAAGCTTAAGTCCTATCTATTTATCTGTGTTTTTGTTGCATTTGCTTTTGGGTTCTTGGTCACGAACGCTTTGCCTAAGCCAATGTCTAGAAGGATTTCTGCACAGAAAAAGGAACAATCAGCAGAGTAAACAGACAACCCACAGAGTGGGAGAAAACGTTCACAATCCATACATCCAACAAAGAACTAATATCCACAGTCTACAAGGAACTGAAACAAATCAGTAAGAAAAAAAAGCCCATTAAAAATTTAGCTAAAGATCTGAAAAGACAATTCTCAAAAGAAGGTATACAAATGGCAAAAAACATACGAAAAAATGCTCAATAACACTAATGATCAGGGAAATGCAAATCAAAATCAAAATATGACACCACCTTATTCCTGCAAGAATGGCCACAATAAAGAAATTGAAAAATAATAGATGTTGGCATGGATGAAAACTAGTACAACTCTCAAAAACAGCATGGAGATTCCTTAAAGAATTAAAAGTAAAACGATGATTAGATCCAGCAATCCCACTATTGGGTATCTACCCAGAAGAAAGGAAGTCATTATATTAAAAAGACACTTGAATATGCATGTTTATAGCCGCACAATTTACAATTGCAAAAATATGGAACCAGCCCAAATGCCCACCAAACAACAAGTGGAGAAAGAAATTGTGCCATAGGTTTATGATGAAATCCTACTCAGGCATAAAAAGGAATGAATTAATGGCATTTGCAGCAATCTGCATAGAACTCGTTGAGTTCTATCCTCACTGTGGAGGAAGGAAGGACAAGGGAATGACTTTAATCCAATGGAATCTGGGAGATGTGTGCAGGGAGCTTGTCTATAGCAGTGTGATATGTTTCGGCTCTGTGTCCCTACCCAAATCTGACTTGAATTTTTAATAATCCCCATGTCAAGGGTGGGAGCAGGTGGAGATAATTGAATCATGTGAGTGGTCTTCCCATTGTTGTGACAGTGAGTGAGTTGTCATGAGGTCTGATGGTTTTATAAGGTGCTTCCCCCTCCACTTGGCACTCATTCTCTTTCCTACTGCCCTGTGAAGAGGTGACTTCGACCATGATTGCAAGTTTCCTGAGGCATCCGCGGCCATGTGGAACTGTGAGTTAATTAAAATCTCTTTTCTTTATAAACTATGAAGTCTCCAGTATTTCTTCATAGCAGCATGAGAAAGGACCAGTACAGGGAGTTGGTCATAATTTCTGAAACTTTATACTGATGTATGTTTCCAGGATTTGGATTTGGATTTTTCAAATGTAGCTTGAAATTTCAATCAACTTTCCTCTTTTTTTTTCTAAAAATATAAGTGTGCTAACAACAAGAAAGTACAGTGGCATATCTAAAGTCTGGAAAACTACCCACCAACCTCCACTGATGCATCTAGCCAAATTACTTTTCAAAAGTGAAGGACAAATAAAGATGCTTCCAGACAAACAAAAATTGAGCCAATTGTTGCCGGTAGGACTACCTAGCAAGAAAGGTTAAAAAAGGTTCTACAAAGATAAGGACTATAAGATAGTTCAGAAACGTGGATCTAAATAAAGAAAATAAGAACATTAGTAAATGAATAAATGAAGGTAAAATAAAACATATTTCTTATTATTAATGACCTAACAAATAAATTTATTCATAATAAAAATACCAACCATGTATGCAATTATTATAGCTATAGATAAGATAAATGTATGACAGTAGTTACACAAGGAATGGGAGAGAAAATTTTGCAATACTTCCTTAGAAGGTACTTGTACTGCTTTCAAAGTGGCATAGTGTTATTTGAAAGTAGACTTGCATTTATTGGAAATACATATTTTAATCTCTATAGCAACCAATAATTAAGAGCAGTTTAAAGAAGACTAAAATATACAAAAGCAAGTATAAGGTATATGCTAAGAAAGGTGAGAAAATAACACCATATCAAACCATCAATTAAGATTGAGAAGGGAGAATAAAAATGGAAGAAAGACAAAAATCAAAAGAAAGAAGGACAATGAATAGAAAACAGTAAAAAGTGTTGTAGAGATTAACCAAATTATATCAATAATCAACTTAAACATCAATGATCTAAATACACCAATTAAAAGAGACTGTCAGAGTGGATTGAAAAGAAGACGCAACTGTATGTTATCTAAAAAAAAGAAAAATGAAAACCTATTTTCAATATAAAGGCAGACCAAGATTAATAGTAAAGGGACATGAATGAATCTGGGAACCATCATAGTCAGCCAAATGACACAAGAACAGAAAATCAAACACTGCATGTACTCATTCATAGGCGGGTGTTGAACAACGAGAACACATGGACAGAGGGAGGGAAGCATTACACACTGGGGTCTGTTGGGGGGATGTGGGAGAGAGACAGTGTGGGGTAGGGAGGTTGGTGAGGGATAACATGGGGAGAAATGCCAGATACAGGTGACTGGGGGATGGAGGCAGCAAACCACCTTGCCATGTATGTACCTATGCAACAATTCTGCATGATCGGCACATGTACCCCAGAACCTAAAATACAATTTAAAAAAAAAAAAAGGGAAAAAGAAAGCGAGAGAGGCTACCTCAATTTCAGACCGAGTAGACTTCAGAGCCACAAAAATTGTCAGGGATAAAGAAGACTGTTACCTAGTGATGAAAAATAGTGATAGAGACATAAGAATATTTAATGAATATTGGTCTAAAAACAGATTGGCAATACAGATGTGGCAAAACTAATTGAAACACAAGGAGAACTATATTAATCTTCTATTATATTTAAATACTTCAAAACTCCTCTGTCAGAAATGAACAGATCCAGTCATAAGATTATCAGGAAAGATACAGTTGAACTTAACAACATGATCAATCAATAGGATCTAACCGACACCTATAGTATATTTTACCCAGCAATGGGAGAAAACATATCATCCTCAAGCTTCCATGGATTCAGCAAGATAGACCTTATTCTAGGCCACAAAACACACTAAGCCAAATTTAAAAGAATATAAATTACACAATGTGCACTCTCAGAGCACCATGGAAATAATTAGAAACCAACAACAGAAAGATAGCCAGAAAACCACAAAATACATAAAGATTAAGCAACACACTAATAAGTAAGATGCACGGATACGAAAAAGTCTCAAGAGAAATTTGAAAATAATTTGAACTAAATGAACATTAAAATACAACTTATCAAATATCATGTGATGCCACAAAACTAGTGCTTACAAGGAAATGTATAGCAGTAAATTCATATGAATTTATATATTAAAAAGAAGAAAGCTTTAAAATTAGCAATATAAGCTTCCACCTCATGAAACTAGAAAAAGAGCAAATTGAATCTAAAGAAAGCAGAAGAAATTATATAACACATATTTGAAAGAAATCAATGAATTTGAAAACAGGAAATCATAGTAAAATCAATGAAAACAAAAGTTGGTTATTTGAGAAGATCAATAAAATTTATACTACTCTAGCCATACTAAGTGAAGAGAGAAGAAAAAAATAAATAATATCAAAAATAAAAGGAAAGCCATAACTGGTGGTCCCATGAACATCAAAGGTGTAATAAAAAAATAAACAGCTGTATGCACACAAATTTGATAACACAGATAACATGGACTAATTTCTTCCAAAATATAGTTTTGTAAAACTCATACATGAAGGAATACACAATCTGAATAGGTCTGTATATATTAAAGAAGTTTAATCGATAATTGAAAGTCTTCAACACAGAAAGGCCATTGTTCCCAGATGGATTCTCTGGCAAATTCTACCAAATATTTAAAGGAGAAATTATAGCAAATTCTCTGCAGACTCATCTGCCAAATAAAAGCAGAGGAAACCTAGCCTAACTTGTTCTCTGCAATCAGTGTTACTTTAAAGCAAAACTAGATAAATACTTTACAAGAAAAGAAAACTAAAGACCAATATCTCTCATGAATATAGGTGTAAAACTTCTCAATAAAATATTAATAAATTGAATGCAAAATGTACAAAAATAACTAGGCACTTTCAATATATGCATCAACAGGTTACAGGATATACTTCACCATATCATATCAAGAGATGCAGAAAAAGTATTTGATAAAATCCAAAATCCATTAATAATAAAAATAACTTTGAAAAATTATAATAGAGGAGAACTTCCTCCAACTGATTAAGAACATCATATCTTCCTTGGCTGTCAGAGGCCACATAATCTAATATAACTTGTCTAAAACTTCTCTATTCAATTTGTTGTAGGTTATTTCAACTCAATTAAAATGATCAGGAATACCGAATAATGAGTTTCCTTTCTTTAAAAGGTTGAAATGACCCAGAAATCTTCATCAATAATACAAGGTTAAGGACTCAAAGTAAGTACACGACATTCAAGAAGGTGCATAATGAAATGATTTTTTAAATTTGAGTCATAGCAAAACAAAGATATTTTAATGGGCAAAAAAATGCAGTAGTGTTCCCGGAACCAAGTAGGGTCCGGCTCTGTTTTCTCAAGGCCCAATAATAAGAAGCAGACAAACTAGGAAAGAAGGGAATTTATTGCTGTAACTGGATACAGGGAATAGGCCAGAGATAATTCCACCAGACCAACTCAAAGTGTTACAATTTTCTTCGTACTGATGTTGGTTGGGGTTATGTGACTACGTGCAGTATGGCATTTGCCTAAGTCTATTGGTAAGTAATTTGTTTCAACTAGAAGGTCAGAGGCAAAAAATGATTGCTAAGTCTGACAAAAAGTGCCCCAGTACCTTCAAGGCCTGTCTACTGTGGTTCCGGAGTAATTATTTCTACTTTCTCTCCTATACAGCTTGATCCGGAGAGCTGCCTTAGACTCGCCAATTCATCTGTTCAAACAGCTGCGTCTGTTACCTCGATTTGTCTCAGATTCCCTCGACCCGAGAAGGGTCCTGGCACTAGGAATGTAAGACAACCTGTATTATTTTGACTTGCTCCAGGTTAGGGAGAACACTATGCAAGGCTCCTAATGACCATACATTTCATTTCTAGCTTTGATGTCTGGGCACAGAATTCTCCAGGCTTAACTGTTTGCTCAACGTTAAGGTAGTGCTGTGGCAACCTGTCTGTGTAACTGGACTACTATACAGGCCTATCTGAGTGATTGTCAGGGAGAATTAGCCTGCCAGAATAGGTTTTCCTGAAAGAACTGAATTAAGCTTGGCCTTGAAGGTGGTTTCGAAAAGGCACAGAGAAGAAGTGAAATGATGTATGAAGACATTGGAAATGAATATGTAAGTGCTGCATACTATTTTACCTTAAGACCCGAAAATTAAGATCAAAGTGAATAATCTTTCATTTAAAGGTTTCTTTATTCTGTTTTACTTTGCTTTTAATTGTACTCACAATTAGCAGCCATGAATAGCTTAGCAATGTAAAGAAACGTATTTATCATCTTTATGTTCTAAATTAAGAACCACCACTGTAATATGACAAATAAAATGAGACAGAGAGAGAGAGAAAGAGAGAAAATCTCAGCAACATGTATTATTTTTGAAGTGGAACCTGGCTGAGGACCATAAATAAAATATATAGGACTAATTTTCAAAAACAATATTTATTAATATAAAGAAGTAAAGGTCATAAAGTTGAGTGAAACATCTTTAGTCCTATTACCTTGTGGCAATTATTCATGTGATTGTGATTTTCTTTAACTTCTCTACAACCCTTCCAAGAACTCAGCTAGTGGAGAAGTCTAGAAGAGGTTCTCATTTAATGCTTGCCCCATGTTTTGTAAAGTAAGTAAACAATACTAAAGAACATAATCAATTCTGAGCATATAACATTTTCAATATGACCACATCCTTTCTCATCCAACTGTTAATCTGGGACACTAAAATTAGTTCTTATCTGGAACCTATAGTCCTCCATTGTAATAATTTCTGATATATATTAACATAAATTTCATTTAAATTTTTTATAAGGTGAAAAATATTTGCCCATTTGAGAATATTTTTTAGGGACTCCTTTATTTCAAATAGGTGGTTCTAGTCTGCGCACCGTTTTTAACTGTTATCACAGCACCCAATTTATTTCCTATATGGATTTTGTCATAAATTAAATTTCATTTATTTCTTATTTTTATTTTTTGTTATACTCCCCCCTCTAGAATGTAAGAACTACTATGTATAGCAGAGACCATGTCTATCTCGTTCAACATTCTATCCCCTAGGCCAAGACTAGTGCCTGACACATAGGGGTCCCTTAATAAATACACTTTATAGGCCGGGCGCGGTGACTCAAGCCTGTAATCCCAGCACTTTGGGAGGCCGAGGCGGGTGGATCACGAGGTCAAGAGATCGAGACCATCCTGGTCAACATGGTGAAACCCCATCTCTACTAATACAAAAAATTAGCTGGGCACGGTGTCGCGTGCCTGTAATCCCAGCTACTCAGGAGGCTGAGGCAGGAGAATTGCCTGAACCCAGGAGGCGGAGGTTGCGGTTAGCCGAGATCGCGCCATTGCACTCCAGCATGGGTATCAAGAGCGAAATCTCAAAAATAAATAAATAAATAAATAAATACACTTTATTTAAGTAAGTGGATGAACTGCAAATAGATATTAAAATGCACCTCAATATCATCATATATCGAATGTCATGAAAAAGAGAGAACATCTAGAAAACCTTATGTGAAGAAAAATATATGTCGTGTTGGTGGGGGGGAAGAGTTGAAGAAAATGTGAAACACCTAGCAGTCAAATTGAAATAGAACTGACCTAAATTGATGAATAATGTATAGGAACATGAAACTGACCTAAATTGATGCATAATGTATAGGAACATTCTAAAGGTCATTTCAGTATTATTGGAGACACAAGGAGGTCAACAAATTAACCAAAATAAATGTCCCCTCATTATTAATGAATGATTTTTTGTCTCAATAGTAAATCAGTTTCAAAACTATTTCAGCAACCAAAGTCTGGAATTAAGACTTTAACAACCATGAAAAGAAATAAGGACAAAAAATGTGCGCCACAATCAGGATACTTCAGTCAACAGTAACAATACGAGGACCTCTTATATCCTTTGATTTTTTTGAGGCAAGTTTGTCCCTTCTATTTAAATTTAAATATAATTTTAAGATTAAGTCCTACCTATTTATGTATGGTTTTGTTGCATTTGCTTTTGGGTTCTTGGTCACGAACTCTTTGCCTAAGTCAATGTCTAGAAGGGTTTCTGCACAGCAAAAGCAGGGTAAACAGACAACCCGCAGAGTTGGAGAAAATGTTCACAATCTATACATCCAACAGAGAACTAATATACACAATCTACAAGGAACTCAAATCAGCAAGAAAAAAAATCCCATTAAAAATTCAGCTAAAGATATGAACAGACAACTCTCAATAGCAGATATACAAATGGCCAACAAACATATGAAATAATGCTCAATAACACTAATGACCAGGGAAATGCAAATAAAAAACCACAATGTGACAACACCTTCCTCCTGCAAGAATGGCTGTAATAAAGAAATCGAAAAATAATAGATGTTGGCATGTATGCACTTGTACACTGCTGGTGGAAGTGTAAACTGGTACAACAACCATGAAAAACAGCATGGTGATTCCTTAAAGAACTAAAAGTAGAACTACCATTTGATCCAGCAATCCCACTACCCAGAATAAAAGAAGTCATTACATGAAAAAGATACTTGCACATGCATTTTTATAGTAGCACAATTTACAATTGCAAAAATATGGAACAAGCCCAAATGCCCATCGATCAACAAGTGGATAAAGAAATTATGCCATATATACATGATGGAATATTACTCAGCCATAAAAAGGAATGAATGAATGGCATTTGCAGCAACCTGGATAGAACTGGAGTCTATCATTCTAAGTAAAGTAACTCAGGAATTGAAAAGTAAACATCGTATCTTCTCACTCATAAGTGGGAGCTAAGTTATCTGGATGCAAATGAATAAGAATGCTACAATGGACCTTGGGGACTCTGGGCGGGGGGGAAGGGTGGGAGGGTAGTGAGGGCTAAAGGGCTACAAATTGTGTTCAGTGTATACTTGCTGGTGGATGGCTGCAGCAAAATCTCACAAATCACCACTAAAGAACTTGTTCATATAGCCAAATACCACTTGCTCCCCAAAAACCTATGGAAGCAAAAAATTTTTAAAAATAAAATAACCCTCAAAAAATTATTTCTTCAGTACTGCAATAATTCATATAAGATGCTCTTTTAGAAACACCAGCCCTGTAATGACGTTTCTACCAATGAACTTACCCTAACTCTGTCTTTGAGTCTCCAAAACCAATGAACTCTATTTCCAAGTAGCTTATGTGAATTTTTTTTTTTTTTTTTTTTTTGGCCAATATCAGCTTCTCTCTACTTTGCCTCTTCAGATGCATATGTGACTTGGCATAGCTGTGCATCCCTGGTTATAAACTTTATTTCAAATTCCCAAATAAATTCAACATATTTGGAGAAATATTTCTCCAAATATGTTGAATTTATATATATATATAATTTTTTAATTATATATGTATACATATTAATTCTTAAAATTATATCTATAATTATGTCTATATAATTATATATTATATAATATATATGATATAATATATATAATTATATATATATAATTTTTTAAATTGTATTTTTAATGGAAATGTGCTAGAACTTAAGTGTTCCTCCAAGTCAATAAATAATTATTTGGATTATAGTATAAACCAAAGATAAGTCTTACCGATGATTCCTTATTGAGAAGAATCAAGGTAATTAGAATGTGCATTTCTTCTCAGATCAGATGCATTAGTTTACTTGGAGTTTGAGTTTTCACATTGTGAGATTCTAGTGTTGCAATTTACACTCTCTGATATTGCACAGGAATTAGGTTTAAAGGACAAAGTAAGGAAGTAAATGTATAACACTAATAAAATAATGATAAAAATATTCATAACATTTTATAAGGGTAAAACATTTTTATGCCACTTCACCCCCAAAAAGAAATATATGGAAAGGAAATTTCATAATGAAAAAAATCTTTCTTAAGAGCATACTTAAGATAGTGGCAAAGGAGAAGTACTAAGAAATTAAAAGACCAAATGAATAATGAAGATACTTTACCTTGTAAATATAATGTGCACTTGATACAACTACTGTTATATGTGAAAAGGCAGAAAAATAATGATTACTTTCAGAAAAAAATGGGTAGGAAGTTGCTGTTTTCTGTTATGTGGATTCATGTGGATGGCTGAGAACTATAAAAGAGGACGCCCAGCAGCTTTCAACGGAATTGTCTTATTACTTAGTATGCTTTCTTAGTATGTTCCCAGAGACCTGGGATCAGATCTCTGCCTTGTGTTTATGAACATACTAAGTATGTTTCTCTTAAAGCATCCTGTGATTTTTCCGTTGATATTGATTAAACAATAATGTATTGTTTTACATTTGCAATTTTATGTAAAGAGAGGCAGAGACTTTTTTTCAATCATCTGTTTGTTTCAATTTTAACTTTTCCTCATCTGCAGAGAAGTGTTCACCATGTCTTATACTTTTGAACACACGTTCTGGAAATGAGGACAAAATGTTAATGTATGATGGCCAGTATCTGAAATATGGTTTGGTTTGGTTTGACATTTTAAACCAAATTAGCTTCAATTAGCTTCCCATGACATATTCCCTTCTAAATCCTTACAAGCTAACATTTAACCCTGCTCCTGCGATCTGGCAACCCTCACACCCTCTACCCTGTCCCATGCACACCTAATTGAGTCCATATATATTCAAGTTCTACTGGTAAATAGACTGACCATCAATATATAAATTAGTCTCCTTTGAAAAGATAAGCTAAGCTTATGTGACTACTCCCTCAGAGATAATGTTGCAAAAATGATTCAGGAGCTTTTATAGTTAGATATGCATTTTTACAGTTGGAATGCCATTGGCTCTACATGTATTTTCTTTCCTTTTTTGAGACAGTCTTACTCTGTTGCCTAGGCTGGAGTGCAGTGGCATGAACATGGCTTGCTGCAGCCTCCGCTTCCTGGGCTCAAGCGATCCTCTCACCGCACTGAGTAGCTTCGAACACAGGTGCCTGCCACCACACTCTGCTAATTGTTTAATTAGCTGGGAATCTTTCCAGGTTGAACACTCTGATCTTGGACTCCTGGGCTGAAGCAATTCTCCTGCCTTGACCTCACAAAGTGCTGGGATGACAGGAGTAAGCCACCACACCCGGCCTTATGTTTTCTTAAAGGTTATATAACAGTACTCAACTATAAAATCACCTGTGCCTGTTTGCTTTTTTAATAGCATATGTGTAATCATTCTACAATCTTTCATATGACTATGGTTCTTTTTTGCCTTTGAATCAAATTTGGTAATTTCTCTTTTTTTTAGAAATTGGCCAGATCCTCGATTTTTCATGTTTTTGACAAAATAGGTAAATTTCTACAGCATATGTGAAACAAATTTAACAGTACATAATAACGTTTAAATATATATATATATATATATATATATATACCGTTTAATTGTACAATCCTAACTTCCTACAATCTGGTTAATAGAAATAGAACATAGAACCAACAATATATAAAATTACATGAATGTGGATGTTTATTATAGCATTGTTTGTTATAATACTAAAATAACTAAAAGCGGCTTTAATGTCCAATAGTAGAGAAACAATTTAACGTATTTTAAGTGTCATCTAAAAGCATAGGTTAATGGGTATAGAGTTTCAGTTTAACAAGATAAAAAGAGCTCTAGAGCTAGAAAGTGATGATGGTTGCACAACAATGTGAATGTTTGTAATACCGCTT
The DNA here is from genome assembly GCF_030222135.1 of Aotus nancymaae. NCBI lineage: Eukaryota > Metazoa > Chordata > Mammalia > Primates > Aotidae > Aotus > Aotus nancymaae. The sequence continues at coordinate 54,853,481 of NW_026988415.1, read as the reverse complement.
GAACACTTAAAAATCTTTAAGACAATAAATTTTATTACATGTATTTTACAACAATTTTGAAATTTAAAATAAAGCATAATGTTCACATGTTTTAAAATTATTTTTCTTTTATTTCTTCTTCTAGGTCAAGGGAAATGACTATGAATCAAGATTTTTAATCAGAGAATGTGGTGAATATGTATTTTTCCTATATGAGACATATGTTCAGTTAACAAGCACTAGCAAGGAAACAGAAATTTGTCTGAGACTATCTGTTAAGTAGGCGATACTCGCCTACCTTATTTCAATGTATCATAACAGAAAATAACTTGATTATATATAAAACTCTGAATACACTGGATTCTGAATACATAGTAATTGCATAAATTCCCATGTACTATTCTAAGTATTCATTTTAAACTAATAGGATTTGATTAAAAGGGCACCCTATACATGTATCAAATCATCACATTGTACATCTTGAATATACACCATCTTTGTCAAGTAAATATTTTAAAACAAAAAATCACCTTGAGGAGATGCCAAACTAAAATTTATTTAAACTTGTTATATTATTATATGATTTTAATACCCAGATTTCTTTACAGTTGAATTATTTTTTTTTAATTATGGTAAGAACACTTAACATGAGATCAACCCTTCTAACCAACTTTTTAAGAGCATAATACGGTATTGTTAAATATATGCACAATATTTTAAAGCAGATCTCTAGAACTTACTCATCTTGTGTAACTAAAACTTTATAGCCACTGGATTTCCCAGTTCTCCTCCAGTAATCACTCCCAACCACCACTCTACTCTGTTTCTATGAGTCTATTTATTCTAAATACGTCATTGACATGGAATCATGCACTATTTGTCCTTCTGTGATTGGCTTGGTCCGTTCCTTTTGCCACATGTTGCAAAAGGCTGAATAATATTCCATTGTAGGTATATACCACATTTTTTTTTATCCATTTCAATCATCAGTAGACATTTATGTTGTTTCCAAGTTGGAAATAACACTTTAAATAATGCTGTAAACAATGCTACGGTAAATAATGCTGTAACTAACATGGGAGTGCAAATATCTCTGAGATTCTGATTTCAATTACTTTGGATATATACCTAATATATGTGATTACTATCCAATTTGGATATAGATAAACTTGGATACATATTAACTCAGTTGTGTGTGGGATGGGGTAGAGAACATGTGTTGGCAATTTGCAGGAGTAGGGTTACATGTCACATTGGATTGCTGGTTTATATGGACTTTCTACTTAAGTTTTTGAAGAACCTCCATACTGTTTACCGTAGCAGTTGCACCACTTTACATTCCCACCAACAGTGATGGATTCTAGTTCTTCCACATCCTTGCCAACATTTGTTATGTTTTGATTTGTTATAATAGCCATCTCAACAGATGTGAGATGACATCTCATTAAAGGTTTGATTTGCATTTCAATGATGATTATGATGTTGGACATATTTTCATTTCCTCATTAGCCATTTATATTTCTTCTTTTGTAAGATTACTATTCAGGTTGTTTTTTGTTTGTTTGTTTTTGCTATTAAGTTGTAAAAGGTCCTTTTATTTTGGGGACATTAACCTCTTACTGGATATTTGTTTTACAAAAATTTTCTCCCATTCTGGAAGTTGCCTTTACACTCTGTTGATTGTTTATTTTGCTGTGCAGAAGCTTTTTAATTTGATGTAGTCTCACTTTTCTAAATTATTATTATTTTTTTTGCTTGTGTTTTGGTGCCATATACAAGAAGTCATTGGTAAGATCAATGTCATGAAGCTCTCACCCTGTTTTCTTCTAAAATTTTATAGTTTCGGATCTTAGGTGGAAAGTCTGTATTTTGAGTTGATTTTTATGTAAAATGTAAGATAAGGGTCCAATTTTATGTATATCCAAATTTTTAACACCATTTGTGAAAGAGACAATCCTTTCCTCATTGTGTTTTCTGGGCACCTTTGTCAAAGACCAGTTAACTGTCCATGTGTGGGTTTATTTCTGGGCTCTCTATTCTGCCTCATTGGCCTATATGTCTGTTTTTATGACAGTCCAACAGTGTTTTAATTACTGTAGCTTTGTAATACGTTTTGAAATCAGGAAGAATGGTGTCTCCAGCTTTTTTCTTCTTTCTCAGATTGCTTTGGTTATTCAGGGTTTTTTTTGTGACTCCACATGAATTTTAGGTTGTTTTTTCTATTTCTTTAAAAAAAATGCCATTGGGTTTTTGATAGGGATTGTATTAATCAGTTTGGATAGTATGGAGATTTTAAAAATGTTAGACTTTAGGGTTTTCTATAGATAAGATTATGTCAGCTGCAAACAAAGATGTTTTATTTTTCTTCTTTCTGATCTTGATGCCTTTTGTTTCTTTCTCTTGCCTAATTGCTCTGCCTAAAATTTCCGCTACTATGTTGAATGGAAGTGGTAAGTGTTGAGAAGCAATTATTTTGAAAACGTGTATTTTAACAAATCATTTCTAACTATAATCTTAGAGAAAATATGTGCAAATAAATTTGAATATGGACAACATTTAGATGGTTACATGAACAGATGAGAATATTGATTTGGATCAATGATGAGATGGTGGGAATTGGATTTATGTTGTTATTTTCCTGTAGCATTTTCAATAAGGCAATTTTTAAAATGAGAAAAGTATTAAATGGACGAGTTCTAACCCATTGTTAATTATGTATATAAGAAAATATATTTATAAAAATACATTCAAAATGCAATAAAGTAAGCAATGTTCACAAGTATTCCCGCATGTTGGTCCCTCTGATCGTATTGTAAAACCAGTTTATCAGTCTATAATATTGTTGTTCATATTTGCCTTTTCTCAAAATCTCCATGTCTCCCCTAACCAAAAACATTAGAAATGAAGCAAGAAAAAATAGGAAAGAAAATCATTAAGTTTCTGAGTAAATAATGAGGGTTAATGTCTTTATTCAACTCTACAGCCTAATAGACACTGTAAAATGCATAAAGTGAATCAGTACGTTAATTTAGCGTGTTATTCTGAGGCCTTCTTAGGAAAACACACACTAAGGTACTGTCCTTCTCTTGCACTCTTTTTTTTCCCCAGGATCTTTTCCAGACTAAGAGCAGTCATAGAAATTGTTCTGTTTGGATTTTTCTGGCGCGGTAGGAGTTGTGGAAAGAGCTCCTTGAAGTGTTGTTTGTGTATGCTAGATATCGGTGAATTTCTGAAAACACGGTCAAAGTTTCTCTCCAAAAGGATTTCTCAAATACTCTGAAGAAAGATATTGTTAATAAACCACCGAGTTGAGTCCAGTCTGATGGCACTGTATCCTTCAAGGGTTTCAAGTTGTCAACTCATGCTGAAATTCATAATTGTGGAAAGTGCATATATCTTAACATGTTTATTTCATCTATAAACATTAATTATATATTTTATATTGATTCTGGGGTTATTGTCTCTTTTACTGATATTTTGTCACTATAATTCTGGCAGCAGCTTAACAGTTTCAACGTTTTGTGGCACTAAACACCATCAAAAGCCATTATACAGCTCTCTAATCATTAAAACCTCAGTATTATGGGATCAGAGAAAAGATCTCTTTGCTTACCACCTGGGGAAAATATTACCATTATGTTGGAGATTAATTAAGTAAGGCTAAAGGCCAAAGGCCACATGGCCCTGTATTCTACTTGACCCTGTGATCCTTTAGCACTGGATCGAGAGGCCAGTACAGTCGCAAACTTTGACTTTCCAGTGCACTCAGGAAAGTATGCAACCTATCCTTTTCCCTAAACTAAAATTATTTTGAGAATTTGTTTTTTAAAACTTATTAGTTATTTTTGCTCCGGTCGTCATCTTCTTATGTGATTTTTAGATCAGCTTACGTATAGTATTTTAAATAATAAATAACATTTAAAATATAAGAAACATCTAAAAACCATCTTAGATTTTTCTTTTTCTTCCGTCTCCTCTCTCTCTCTGTCTCTCTTTCTCTCTCTCTCTTTCTGTCTCTCTGTCTCTCTCACTCTCTCTCTCTCTTTCTTTTTTTTTAATCTTGGCACAGAGCAAGCGGGAAGTTACTTAGCACGGTTCCGGGTTTCTTGCGCCCCGCCCGTCCCCGCTCCCTATCACTGCTACTGGCTTTTGGTCCCAACGTTGGACTGTCCTGCGGTGAGAAACCCCAACCCATCCGTCTGCGCTGGGACCGCCCGCCGCGCATCTGCCCTTCTTCGCTGACTCCGCCCCGCATCTGTCCAGACCCGCCTCGCGTCAGAGCTGACCCACTCACTGCGCGTTTGCCAGTCAGTCTCTCCGGACCTGCCTCGAGCCTCAGGCTGCCGAAATCACCGCGCCTCACTCGGTCCGTACCCAGTGGGCATCTTGGGTGTCTGGGCGGTCTCCGATCCCCCGCGCGTGTGTCTGTCTGTCTGTCTCTGTGTCCTATCCGCTGCCTGCAGCCTGCCTGCCGGTCTTATCGCACCAAGTGTCTAGTGTACCCTTTCGCAGACGCTGAGTGCGGAGCGGCCTTAGTGAAAGGCAAGCCAGCCCGAGACTGGCCAAGCAGCCGGCGGAGGAATACGCGCTCGGTTCCTGCCCTTGTTGATATCATTTTAAACCAACAGGAGCTTTAGGCCTGTATTTATGCTGAAAACGGGTTGGGAGGCCTCTGTCTGCAATGTTAGTTGTGGGGAACCAGCCAGCTGCTTGGTGGTTTCTTGCAATTTCACGGGGACAGGAAAATTCCGTTTCTAGTACTGGCTTTTGAAACTGATTTTAAATCTGAAAGGGTGACAATTTTAAGTCCCCCCAGGGAGAATAGATTCGTATTTGGGGCGCCTTTTTGTCTGATGTGTTTGTTCTGAGCCTGCTGACCAGCTGTTTCTGAACTTCATTTTCTCAGCCTCGACAGTGATTCTGAGTCTGCTTTTAGCTTCCTTTTGCCTGCCTTGGCTTTTTCTGTTCGTGAACAGCTGTTTGGCCCATAGCTTAGAAAAAGCAGCCTTTTTTTCTCTCCAAAGAGAACCTCCTCCCAGTGCTCACAGAGATGGGGAGCGGGGAGCCTAATCCTGCTGGCAAGAAAAAGAAGTATCTCAAGGCCGCTCTGTACGTGGGTGACTTGGACCCAGATGTCACCGAGGACATGCTCTATAAGAAGTTCAGGCCTGCTGGCCCTCTGCGATTCACCCGAATCTGCCGTGATCCGGTGACCCGCAGCCCCCTGGGCTATGGTTATGTTAACTTCCGCTTTCCCGCGGATGCAGAGTGGGCCTTGAACACCATGAATTTTGATTTGATTAATGGAAAGCCATTCCGCCTTATGTGGTCTCAGCCAGATGACCGCTTAAGAAAGTCTGGAGTGGGAAATATATTCATCAAAAACCTGGACAAATCCATAGACAATAGGGCCCTGTTTTACTTATTTTCTGCTTTTGGGAACATTCTGTCCTGCAAAGTCGTATGCGATGACAACGGCTCTAAGGGTTATGCCTACGTGCACTTTGACAGCCTGGCCGCTGCCAATAGAGCCATCTGGCACATGAATGGAGTGCGGCTCAACAACCGCCAGGTGTATGTTGGCAGATTCAAATTCCCAGAAGAGCGGGCGGCTGAGGTCAGAACCAGGGATAGAGCAACTTTCACCAATGTTTTCGTTAAAAACATTGGAGACGACATAGATGATGAAAAACTGAAAGAACTTTTCTGTGAATATGGGCCAACTGAGAGTGTTAAAGTAATAAGAGATGCCAGTGGGAAATCTAAAGGTTTTGGATTTGTGAGATATGAGACACACGAGGCTGCCCAAAAGGCTGTGCTAGACTTGCATGGAAAGTCCATCGATGGAAAAGTCCTCTATGTAGGGCGAGCGCAGAAGAAAATTGAACGCCTGGCTGAGTTGAGGCGGAGATTTGAACGGCTGAGGTTAAAAGAAAAAAGTCGGCCCCCAGGGGTGCCTATCTATATTAAGAACTTGGATGAGACAATCAATGATGAAAAACTGAAGGAGGAATTTTCTTCCTTTGGGTCAATTAGTCGGGCCAAAGTGATGATGGAAGTGGGGCAAGGCAAAGGATTTGGTGTCGTCTGCTTTTCCTCTTTTGAAGAGGCTACCAAAGCAGTGGATGAGATGAATGGTCGCATAGTGGGCTCCAAGCCCCTGCATGTTACCCTGGGCCAGGCCAGGCGCAGGTGCTGAGAATAAGAATGATCAGTTTGTTTCAGCCTTAGTTGGTGCCTACTTAGTTTGGGCTCTTTTGTGATAAGGGGTTATTTTATGCTAATTAGCAGGTTTTTTAAGTGAATTCTTTCTTTTGAAAACAATGCAAAACTAGAAAACTTTGTCCATTTTAGTAAAGAGCATAATTTCTAATTGTAAAATTGTCATTTTGTACTTTTTTTGATGTAATATCCTTAGAAATATGTAAAATAAAGTGTATTCCTCCACTTTTTTTTCCCCGAACAGTCGAGGGGAGGCAATTGATTGAGTATATTTCCCTTCTTATTTCAATAATACTCAATTTAATTTTTTTCATGTAAATACTGTCAACATATTTCTTCTGATCTATCACAGTCAAAAGTTCTAACTTGCTTTTTAAAAGTCAGTAGAGCAGTGGAAAATATATGTGATCCAATTAACATCTGCACAATTTCACTTAAAATTATGCAAAATGAATGTTTTTTAAAGAAATGTGAGATTTCTTTTTTTATTTATTTAGATTCTTGTTTCATTTTTTAATATGTTGTGAACATACTACATACAGACTTGATAGTACTTTTGACTAAATGTTCGGAGTGGTCATATTAACTTCTTGCCCAAAGAAGTAAGCATATTGGTGTTTTCTGAATTAGTCACTTAGAAAATTAACACTTTAGGCAGTAGCTATTTAAAGTATGAATTGCATCTTAAAAACCTTTCCTAAGAGATTTGGTATTTGAGTATACTTTCAGTACCACTCCTACTATTCATTTTTTAAAATTCTTTAGTACATATACTTGGTTCATGTTAAATTAACAAGAAAGATGAATAACTGCACTGAAATTGCCTTTACCTATAAATAATTTAATATTTTACCTTCAGCTTTTATCAACTGTCAATATAAAAGGCAAATATTCCACAGAATGATGTTGAAAAACTTCTTGGAAGGACACCTTCTATTAAACTTTTCTCTTGTAAATTCTTGAATGTATCCTTTTGATAATATTCACAGATGTTTCAAAGGTAAGGAATAGCTTGTCTCTTGGATTAAGTCATATGCCTTCAGCCATTATATGAGAACCGTGAAATCAGTATGGTTCTTCTTATGTCTTGACTGCTTGATAATTTTAAAAAAATGTTTTCTTCAATGTTGCAGTTACATTAACTAGCCTGTAATTTCTAAATTAGAGACTCTCTGCATTTCACTTGCAGTTTCCTGTTCTCCTCATTGTCTGCCCTCCATTCATACTACACTTATTTTTCTATTTTTTGTATTACCTTTTTAAAAATATATACCAGTTCAAGTCCTTTTTGGAAGAAGAAATACCTAATTTATGTAAAATTTAAATAATTACTTTTTTATAATATGATTCACTTATGCCACAGATTCAACTATTAGAATATGTTTTGTCTCTACTGTCAGTTTTATTACCTCATATACAAATCTTCATTTTCATACACAGTACAAAGTAAATATATAATTTTGTTAACACTTTTGTCAGCTCTTTAACCATAAAATAATGACAATAAGTTGTTTCTGTGTATTCGTTTATCTATAAATTACAGGTTTATTCACTTTCAAATATTTTCCAAATGGAAATCACTGTTTTTATTGATTATAAACATAACACATGCTCATTGTAAAAGATGTACACAATGCAGAAGGAAGTAAAGTTTCCACAGTTCAGAAATAACAATTAATATTTTCAATGTGTAAATATCTTTTAATAGCTTTTTTCCTATGAATACACAAGCATTTTGACCAAAAAAGCCATACTATATGTACTGCTCTGTATTTTTAATTCTAAACTGAACCATAATCATCTTTTCATGACAATAAATATCAGTCTATAGCATCATCTTAGCGATTGCATAGTATTCTATTGTGTTGACATATAACTTATCTATACAGTTTGCTATTGAATCTAACTTATCTGATTTTTAACAATTTACATGAGTAAACAATGCCATGATGAACATCCCTTGCTTATCGTTATCAATTACATGACTGCAAAAAATGTCTATAATAAGTAAAAGCTTAAATATGGTAGTAGAAATGTGCACATCCATACCGATATATGTATCAACATATTATTCAAGGTATATTCTGCATTTAGATTGACAAATGCAAAGCTAAAAACAAATATTATTTTTCACATTTTCTGAGCCAACTTGCTTTACATTATTGTGATTCTTAACATACATGAAAACTGTGAAACTGCAAATAAACTTTAAAATATCTATATTGGTAATTATTTATCATATATAGTCTCCATTTGTTTTTACCTATTACCAGTTTTCAGTTAAATTTATAAACCTGAAATATCAGTGTTAGCCTGCATCCTTTACAAATGCTTTGATTTAATATAAATCTAGAAAGCTATCTATAATGCAAAATTCATCAAATAAAAACATTTAATCTATTTTTGGAACAATGTATTTAAACTATTACTATTTTTGAAAAGCTAGCCAGTATACAGAAAAGAAGAAATTAAAGTATGCCTAAGTATAGATAAAATGTATATATTTAAGGCTCTGATAAACTTGAAAAAAAAAAAACCGTAAATTCCTTTGGTGAAAATCACAGGGAAGATATTCTCTATTTGGACATAAACACCAGGGTAGTCTTTCAATCCTGTACTTTTAAATTTTAGCTATATTTAATAGACTCATAGTAATGAAGCCTTCCAAAGAGAAGCAACACAATCTTTAATCAGTGACAAAGGATTTTAAAAAGCATTTTGCTCATCATTTCTTTTAGCACAAGGTAATTAGTACAAATTAAATAGGTTAAGAATGGACCATTTAGTAAAAATTTTGTTTTGTTCTATTTAGCTTTTCAAAACGACCACTTGTACAAACTGTAAGTGTACTCAAGGAGAAGAAAACTAAAAATGCTGCTTTGTAATGGCAAGCCATCATGGTCAAGGTTATTTTGAGTAGCCTTTTTTGTACAAGAAGTCAGCACATGTTGCTGTCTATCTAGTAATAATGGATAAGGAGAAAAATAAAATATTACACATGTAAGTGATATTTTTAACCTAGTGGAAAAAAGCTACAATTTGTTTTTTAAGGGGAGATGGGAACAGAGTCAACACCCTCTTGTTTTTTTTTGAGACGGAATTTCGCTCTTGTTACCCAGGCTGGGGTGCAATGGCACCATCTCGGCTCAACTCAACCTCCGCCTCCTGGGTTCAAACAATTCTCCTGCCTCAGTCTCCCGAGTAGCTGGGACTACAGGCGTGCCACCATGCCCAGCTAATTTTTGTACTTTTAGTATAGACGGAGTTTCACCGTGTTGACCAGGATGGTCTCGATCTCTTGACCTCGTGATCCACCTGCCTCGATCTCCCAAAGTGCTGGGATTATAGGCGTGAGCCACCGCCCCTGGCCGAATACCCTTTTCTATATAACTTAACAAATGATTCCTTGCAGCTTCGTGAGAGTTAATGTATCTCTCTTGGTTCCAGGGAGTCATAGTAAATTTTTAAAAATCCTCTAGCTACCATTGGAAATATGAGAAAATAAAGGCCTGACGAATAACTGGCCTAATTGAAGGGAATAATTAGAAATGTGTCAATAAATGACTGCAGATAGATAAAACACGTTTTTTTTTCAGCATTTATGACAATACCTGGAATATAGTAGGCATTCCACAAATATTTGTTGAATGAATGAATTCATAATCTGTGAATTATATCCCTCTATTTGTTTGCTTTTCAATTTCCTCAATATTTGACAAAAGAAATGAGTTATTACAGAATAAGCCACTTGTATTAAGGCCCATCCTATGAAGAAATAATTGAGAACTGATTACACAAACTGGTGATTATGCATAGTGTTGTTGGTTACATAGACTAGTGCTTACAGTGTTAAGGTTTTCTCTATGCTTTCCTTCTCATGCTCTGTTTTTTCATTATTTTTGTGTTTCATACTCGATTGATGAGCCTATCTTCAACAAACAAAGCTTCTAGTAATTGGCATAACTTAAATAAAACAGTCTATTTGTAAAGCAACACTTTGTGTAAGTTACTGGGATGCTACTTCGAGACCAATGCTATTTCACAAAGTATTGCTCCTGAATTGAACCATATGACCACAGTAATCCCTGAAGTACAAGAGCATGCTCATTTGCAGTGAATTAATTCTTACACATTTTAGGGTTTTGTTTACTGCCCACAAAATGTTACTTAACAAATGGTTCCTTGCAGCTTCATGAGTTAATGTATCCCTCTTGGTTCCAGGGAGTCATAGTATTTAAAAATCCTCTAGCTACCATTGGAAACAGGAGAAAATAAAGGCCTGACAAATTCAAAATACTAATACTGAAGATATCGTTCTTATAAAACATTAAGAAAACCGACTCCAAATACTTTCACCCTCAAAAGTCGCAGTTTCAAAATATCATCCATTTAGTAGAAAAGAAGATCAGTCTACTCACTAAATTTCTCATTAAAATCTGGGAACTTCAGAGTTTAAATTATTTAATTTAAAAAAGTGTTTAGTGCTTTAGGGAGCCTGTAGGATAAGGGATGAGTGCTGATACTGCCTGACATGACTGTCTCTGTTCAGAGCTAATGTAAATGAAACACCAGATGTTGGCATCTTTTATATTAAAAATAAGTCTTCTATATTGTAAACTAAATAATTTTATATCCTTTTGTGATTGAATTGAAACTTCTAAAGGAATAAATTATGCTTTTGAAAATCAAGGATTTTACAAATCAGTATTTTAAAAAGTAATTTAAGTTAATTTACATAGACTGACATAATTTTTTTTAAGTCACTTGTCTTCGAGGATATTGAGCATACTAAATCCTTGAATAAAACAAATACAGAGAGGAATTTGCAAGAATTTCTTTTTCAGTGTCTCAGGAAGCCTAGAATATATCAGTAAATGGTCTTATTGCACAAAAATCTATCATTTATTCATGTTTATAAGTAAGGAAATAGGTACCTACTTCAGTCTTTTTGTCTCAAAGGGCAGCTTTACTACATTAGAGTAAAGATGGTTACAAAGCAACACAAGTCAAGATGAATAATTTATTTCCCTATTTATTGCTGAATTTTTTTAAAAAATAGGGAAGTTGTAAATTAACTCAAGAATAATTAAAAGAAAGGATGTACAGAAATAAATAATTTAAATGTTAGAAGCGTATACTAATACTAAAGACATTAAAGTCCTACCTACTTTATACTTAAATGAAGGTAAAACATCACAAACAGTTTGTATTTCAATTTGTATGGTTATTTTTATCCTTGATTAGACTACTATAGTGACACTAAACCTCAGGAGTACTTGATTTGTAAGTGCATTTGCTTAAGTAATTATTGGTGCTAATCTACTTCTCTCTACTGTCTTGCTTCCCTCACGGAATCTCAATCCCATCCTTGCTGAATATTCAAAAATATATGAGGTGTTTCTGATTTATGTAGTTTGTCTAAACATTACCTCAGAAATTTATTTGTAGCTATTAGATGTGCATGTGTATGATATTGTACAATTTGGTGAGATAAAGCTTCAGGATTTGCGTGTTAAGTTGTACACGGTGGGAAACTTGTCAACTGTTTAGATGTGAGTGACTGTATTTAGCTAAAGATATTATTTTTTAAAAAACTGTACATTTCATAATGATGCTAATTAAACCAATGACAAAACCATGGGGTCTGTTTGGACTTGTGGTTTTATAATGTATACATGCACTGGAGCATAGGAATATCAAAGACTAGGGAATACATCTTGAAATATATATTGCTAGTGTGGGATAAATTTGTGGTATGAAATCATACTCCAAGAATAACAAGAAATAATGCTAAGAGAAACTGCCCAATACTTCGGAAGTGTAACATAGGCAATGAAATTATCTGGTTGTTTCATGAAGAGAAACTACAATAATGTGAAAGCTAAAGAGTAAAAATATATAGGAAGATACAGTTTTCTGAAACGTCTATTATATTTTGATATAAGTGAAACAAACCATGAAAGAACGAAAAAGTAGAAACTAGCTATGTCTCTTACTTTCGTCTCCAAAATGAAAAACAGTTTTACTTTAGGCAGAATAATTTTCTCAGACTATTGAGTACTGTTTGTATTAATCTTCAGATTGCGAGAGATGCATGTATATAATTTATTGCAATGGTCAAGGACAAAAATATCTCCTGAGTACATTTTAAGGTCATAAATAAACTGGGAAACGGGACTACAACTTCCCCTCAAAAGCAAGTCTCCTCATAAATCTCATTTAAACTGAGTTTCTGATTCAAGTAATTGTTTGCTTGAAACTTTATCTGAAATCTGGGGCTAAGAACTTCGGGTTGTGACAATTATGTTTTAATTGATCTCAGGTCACGCATTTTTAGAGTATTGCTAACCTTGTCTGGTAAAACAGTTTATTCTTGCTATATATGCAAAGATTATCTATTGTTCAAGTTGTTGGATGAAATTTTGAATGTTATTAAATATATGAAACAATATGGAATCTGTCCCTAAAAACATTCCTCAGTGAATAATTAAGGACATTATATTAAATAATTTAAGTCAGTATTAAGAATTCATTATTTAAAAAGAGAGGAGTTTCAGATCAATTGATTACACGTTTTGAAATGCAAAAAAAAATGAATTTTACAGTTGAAAAAAATGGCAAATATATCTGTGTCAGATACTAGTTAATACATTCTCCCCAGGGAAAGAGCCCTCACAGACATTTGTAAAGGTGATGATTAGATACAAAAGGATTAAAAAAAAGTCATTGAAATCTCTTACAATAACTCTGAAAAAGGAGAGTCATGTTTCTCTGTTGCACCATCAATGTAGATCCAAAGGAACAATGAAAATGTAATAAAGGTGGCAAAAAGAAAGGCTTGGCCCTTGGAAATATAAACTTGTGGCACCCATTGAAAGCTCATTAGAAAGTATCAGTATTTAATGCTAGAAGTTGTCTCAGAAGACAAATTACTGCTTTCTTTCTTAATTTCATACGTACTACCTAAAAGATCCAGAACTTCCTAGATTAAGGTATTAAAGCAATAATTTTTAACTTCTAATAACAATGATTCTGGAATGTGTTAAAAGGGTTTGCTTTTTAAAGCTCCTTATGTTTTGTTGTTTGTACTCAGATGCCCAAAATTTGCTCTTTCCAAGGTGCATTGGTAAATTTAAAAATTTACCATGGCACAAATGGTAGATCATACCTATTAAAAACTCAAGATGTGAATGGTAATTGGGCTGGAGGACTGTTCTAAATAGAGTCAAATTAAAATCTTTGTGTTTGTAAAGAAATTGGATGGACAAATAGATCAATGGATGGGTGAATGTGTGGGTGGATGCATGCATATATACCTACATGTATATATAAATAATAATAAAGATGATATAGTAAGGGAGATAAGAACAGATACAGGGATCCCAAGAATGGCAATGCATCAATTATCATATGGGCTCAAATTAGGAACTACAAACCTCTTAGCCCAAAAACAGAGCTTTTGTTCCCAAGCAAGTCTGTGGTCCAAAGAAAGCTGATTGGACAGGTGGAAAGAAGCACAGGCAAGTGTCATCCCTGTAGCAATTCACTCCAGCAGGATCTTTATTATGAACTAATATTTCCCAGCATGCTGGTGGGGAGGCACTGGCCCACATTTGGTTAAAAGACAGTTAAAAGAAGCCTGTTCAGCATTTTTGTGTTTCTCAAACTGTGGTTCAACGTGTATTAGAATCAACTGGAGTAATTTATTAAAATTTGGATTTCTAGGACTCACCCTTGGCTAACTGAATCAAATTTGATGTAGCAGTGGTGATGTTGAGGTGAAGAACAGAAATCTACATTTTTTCTCATAGCTCCCAGAAGATTTTTATGCATACTTTATCTACAACAGGAGTCAGCAAATAGTTTACATAAAAGTCCAGATAACAAATATTACAGCCATTGTGGGCCAAGGGGAAACATCGGGGATGTTATGCAGGCTCTCATATAACAAGAAAAAACGCATTTCCACAAATGTTAAATTTGACAAAATTCAAAATATAGTGATGATATTGAGAAGAAAAGAATACAATAATAAAATTCTACTAATGAGAAGAAGTTGAGAGGGTTATATTTCAATTAAGGTTCAAAGTTAGTGTCTCAATAATCAAATCAATTGTAAATGTGTTCACCTGTAAAAACCTTTTTTACCTGTGGCCATAGAGAAACAAGTGGGGGCCCAGATTTGACCTGCATGCTCTCATTTTCCAACTTCTAACTATTCCAGGGGCTTGTCTTAGTTTCTGCTGTTATAACAAAATACCATCAACTGGGTAGTTTATAAACAACAAAAATGTATTTCTCACAGTTACAAGTCCAAGATCAAGGCAGATTAGGTGTCTGGTGAGGGCCTATTGATCATAGACAATGCCTTCTCCCTGCAGCCTCACCTGGTGGGAGGGGCAAACAAGTTCCCTTGGACCTCTTTTATAAGGACACCAATTCTATTCATGAGGACCTCACTCTCTTTCTGTAATCACCTCCCCTCTCTTCCCACCTCTTAATGGCATCACTTGGGAGGTTAGCATTTTAACATGAATTTTTGAAATACACAGACATTCCCGCCAGAGCAAGCTAAAGGGTAGACTATTTTTAATGAATAAAACTATTTAAAAATATAATTACAAACGTCTTGTAATAATCTCACACTCCAAATGTGTTCCTCCTTCCTTATATATTTTTCATCTATGTAAATGTCAGCTTTTTTTAGCCAAAAGCCTTGGAGTTTTTTTTTTTAACTCTTTCTTCTCCTCATGCCCCCCAAATCCAATCTGTCAGGAAATGATGGCTAAGTTTTCAAAATAAATTCAAAATCTTAAGATTTTGTGTCACCTCTGTTGCTAACCTCCCAGTCCAAACTGCCATCACCTTTAATTCTCTAATGTAAGTTACTTATGTAGGGTATTACGTAGCCTGTTAATGTAGGCTATTTATTAAGGTAGATTATTTTGGTAGTCTCCTAACAGATTTTCCAGCTCTTCTTGTTTTCTTCCCACAGTCTATTCTACACAGAATTACCAAGGAGACTCTTAACAAGTCATATCATGTAATGTCTCTGCTGTAAATGATCAATGGCAGTCTACCTCATATTCAATGAAATTCAAAGTTCTTATTGTGACCTTGCCTCCTTGACTAAATCTCCTACTGCATGTCCCCTCCCTCATGCCACTCTTGCCACACCGTCACTTCAATGTTCTCTGAAACGTCAAGCACATTCCTATCTCAGCTCCTTTGTTCCTGCTCTGTCCCTTTGCCTGGGACTCTGTTTTGTCATTCTATTATTTCACTCAGATGTCTGCTAAAGTATCACCAAATAAGGGTGTTCCTCAAACCCTGTACTAAATTGCAACCCCCCTTCCAAAACTCTTTATTACTCTTAGTTAACCTACTTTCTTTTTCTTCATAGTATGAAAAAATACCCAACGTGTTTTATGTTGATTTGTGTTTTTGTCCCCCACCATACTATCAATAGAAAGTATTCTCCATGTGATCAAAGACTTCGTTCACAGCTGCATTCAAGTACCTGGAAGAGTGGCTGATAGTTAATGATGGTAAATAAATGTTTATTTAATAAATGAATTGCATGACATGATAGGATGGAACATGACAAGAAAGAGCAATTATTCTCTCATATACTATTCACAAAATGAACCGGAATGCATTGTGCTAAAAGGCAGAAAATAGCAACAGCAAAAGAAATTTTTTTTAACTTTTCTATTTTTTGGATATTCCAAATTATCTTTAGTGAAAATATATTATTTTATAATGGATAAAATTGTTGAACTTCAGAAAATCTTTAAAATACAATGGAATAAACAAAACATTAAAGCTTAATAAATTTAACTATATTAACATTTTACTCCTGTACTTCTATGTCTTTATATAAAGAGGTCGCACAAACCGATACAAGAACACATGGGCAAAGTAGGTTTTTGTAAAACATAACAACAGACAACTACAAAAGAACAAAAAAGGATAAAACAACTAGACGACAAACATATGACAATGATAACGTCTAGAGTAACTAGCTAAGATGCAATTTTAGTGAGATACTATTTTCACCCATGAAATTAGTAATAGTGAAGAAAGTGTCAATATTGGTGAAGCGATAGTTAAAACAGGCATTCTCAGGTATTGCTTATCAGGGTTTAAATTTATAAAACTCTTTTGAAACTATTTTATTAAATAGCAGTATGTTTCAGCATCTTTAAAGTTGTTCATAACTTTTTTACAAGTGATTATCATCTGAAAACTCATATTAGAATGGAAAATTACATTTTCAAACCACATTAAAGATTTTTGGAGTAATCTTCATGCCTCATTGTTCTTCTATAGTCATGCCGCCACTCCACCTTCATGCCACAACATATGCTAAAAAAAGTGCATTCTGTTAGCAAGGGTAACTATTACATGCCAGACAAACTCATTATTCTTTATATATAACATCCTTTTATCCTATCCACTTTTCTCAAGTGACTAATCTACCACAGACATGAGATCACAGAAGGTATATAGCACCTATTTGTTAATCAAATTATTGGTAATACACATTTGGTTCTCTTCTTACCATGAAATTATTTTCTGTTATTAGAAATAGAGGATAACATCCAAAGAGAAGAGAGAACCAAGGTAGTTATCCTCGGCCAACCTGGAACCAGGAGCTTTACCTTGATCTTAATCTTTTCTCTATGGTGGTGTCCAACTTATACCAAATATCAATCTGATGCTCTAAACAAAATAAGTGTCTTTTTGCACCCATGTGTTTGTCTGTGTGTGTGTGCATGTGTGTGTGTGTGTGTGTGTATTTGGTCTTGTGTTTTTGTGTGCTCAGGGAGAAGGAAGATTATCAGAATTGTCTGGTGAATGTAATATAAGTAGGTAAACCAGTTATAGGAGTAGAGATATTTTCCAGTATTATCTGACTTATGCAACGTCAGCATTAACTAACTCAGAACAGAAAAAGAAAAGAAAGTGCAGATTAAAAGGCATCACCAAATAAAGTATATTTAGAAGAGAATGAAAGTGTTAAAGAAAGACCATTATTAAAAGAAATACTTTGTTTTTTGATGTATTATAAACAAAACAGAATATTCTATATAATTCCCCTAGAAAAACAAGGGTAGAGATACTTGAGAGTGAGGAAGACGTAGATGTCAAGCTCAATATATATCTGTAGTCACTTGTAAAATGAATGGTTGAACCAACAGAGCAACTGTTGTTAGGTAAACAAAGCAAGCATACAATTAATCTAATTAAAGGAATGGCAAGAACTGAGAGAAATGATTAGATTTGCTTCAAATTAAGAAGACAACTTTGGCAAATTTTTTCATCTATCTAAAGGAAATTTATATAATAAAATATCTAACATTTCTTTTTAAATCTAAATCAATTTCCAAAATATATTCTATTCTAATATCTAATATTTCTTTTTTAAATGTAAATCTATTTCTAAACTATATTATATTCCCAAATTTTTATTAGTGATAGGTAAAATCATTTCAGTGAATGTAAAATATTGGTAATTTTATTTTTTTAATTTCAAAAACCACATCTCTATGTTACCCTTTATATTAAGAAACAATCATACATATAATGGATGTTGCTTTTATCACCAACCAGAATAGAATATGCAGTCTTGCCTTCTGAGCCATTCATTCTTTCTTATCTGACACTGTGTTTGACAACAAACACAGTGTACAGTTAAACTCAGATTTTGTGTAAAAGCATTAGGTTGCAGCCTGCTGTGAGGCAGTCACAGTGCTTTTAACTCCTTGAACCATTTTAAATTATGATTCACTTTCTCTTATCTATGAATAAAATATTTGGATTATTTGCAGGATGGGGAGATAATCATCATCCTTTAGCAACTGAATAACAGTATTCATAAAATGTAAGGATGACCAATTATATATGTATATTTTGCCCCAGTATTAATTCTAAATCTTTAAACATGAGTCTATAGATTTTTGTCTTTGGAACAGGTCTAAAGATCTTCAGTTTCCTAATATTAAGTGTATGTGAGAAAGATCTACTGCTTTAAAATTCTTCTAATAGGGAGAAGATGAGGCAACTACCTAAATAATTTACACATGTACTCAAATCAATTTTTAAATTTATGTTACCCTTGTAAAAATAGTACCACCCTCTCTGAAATCACATCCTTACACAACAAGCTTTTCGTTCCTTACCTCTATCTTAATATATTAATGTAGGATTGGTGCCTAGATCAGAAAGGCATTTATAACTACCACCATTTCACCCTAAAGGAATTTCCAAGCTCTGTTCCTCTTAATGGTAGCTTGTAGTTACTATGTATCTATATGCCTATTTGCTTTCACATATACCTACACAGACTATATAAGTATACTCTAAAAATGCATACATGTAAAAAACAGCCCAATTTTTTTTCAGAAATTTCATTAATATCTAAAAATTTAAAAAATTGACATGTGCAAGTATAATCAAGAAAGGCTAATTAAAAACAGTAAAAATAAAAAGGTTAATAGGCAAAGCACTTCTTGGCTAGCAAAGAGTTCATAAATAATAAAATAAGTCATACATTTGGTGATTTGGAACATAGACTGTTTTATTAACTTGACTGGTTTGTAATTCATTGCATTCCAAATCAACGTTAATGGTGTACCATATGTCTTAGGTAGTTCAGTAAGTCATAAATAAATAGTTAAATGAATATCTGTACAAACTAATAGGAGGTAATATGATCAGAAAAAAATAAAACTATCATTATTCACAGAATATATGATTTTATAAGTCGAAAATAAAAATGAATCTGCAAATAAACTCAGGATGAAAATTGGATTTCTGATATGTGCTAAATACAAGGGCAATGTAAAGTTATTTGTCTTTCTTAGAAAAATTAGAAATTTTTAATATTTTATATAGTCCCAAAATATCAAATAACTAGAAAAAAAGAACAGAAAATTAGAAAACTTTTAAAACTTTATTGTTAGTTATTTAAAGGAGACCAAAATAAATGAGAGAAGTATAATGTTTATAAATTAAAGACATGAATTGTAAAGGCCAACTATCAAAAATTTGATGTATAGATTTAATTTCATATCAGTAAAATTTCCAACCATTTTTCTTGTGGATAGCTTGATAAACTGACTCTAAATATTATGTGAAAATTCAAAGGCCAAGTATAGTCAGAGTAATGTTGCAAAAGAACATGAGGATAAAAATAGCTCTGCCAGATATCAATAACCATATAAACTTATCATCAAGATTATTACAAAGCTGTAGCAATTAATGTAGTGAGTTAATTATTGGGCACTACAGCTCAATAGAACGGAAAAGAAATCACAGAATGTTACTTTCACATACATATGGAAACTTGATTTATGAAAAGAGGTTGCAGTGATCAAAAGATGTAATAAGAAGGCTTTGTAAAATTAAATAAAGGGTGACAGAACAATATTAAAGTGTAAAAAATAATTGGATACCATACGCCAAATGCAAACATCAGTTCCAGGTGTATTAAACACCAATATTTGTACGAAAAAACAACAAAGCCATTTAGAGACAATGTTGGAGATTTTTATGACAATATAGAATGAGAAATAAAAATAAATTAAATTTAGAATTTCTATTTATCAAAAAAACATAAAGAACATTAACATATAAGCCACAGAGTGAACATAGATATTTACTGCGCATATAATCAAGAATATACAACAAACCTGTGTAGATTAAAAAAAAGAACAAATAAGGATGTCAATTTTTAAAAACGAGCAATCGACTTGAATGAAGCTTCACAAGAAGAAAATCAAAATGAACAATAAACATATAAAGAAGTGCTCAACTATATTCATGATCAAGAAAATACAAATTAACATCTCAGAGTGATTAACACCACTAGAATAATGAAATTTCAATTGTCTAAATTTACTAACCTGTGCTTTAAATGTTCTCATCCATTCTGATTAAAAACAGGTAGAGTGCTATTAAAAAGGTGAATTTATTTAATCCAATAAGAATCATCTAAAAAACTATAAAGTAGCATTCTTAATGGTGAAATATTGAAAGCAATCACTTTAAGATATGGAACTTTATATTCTGCTGGTGAGAGTATAAGCTTGTAAGACCACATTGGAGAATAATTTGGAAATTACCTAATAAATTGAGGGAAATCATATCCTACCACCCAGCAATTTCATTACTCCTTTTATGTGAGAAAATATATGCAGTACCATTTATAACAGCCTCAACAGAAAAAAAACCCACATAGCCATCAAGAAGCATATAATTGTAGAATTATAGTATATTCATATAAACATCACACTATGAAACAGTAAAAATGAAGGCAACACAACTACACACAGCAACAGGAATAAATTTTACAAACATGATATTATGCAAAAGAGGCTAGGCTCAAGAGAACATATATATTCAAAAGTATATAAAAAAGCCCCAAAACATGTCGTTTTAAAAATTTTAACAGTTTAATTAAGCAAAGAAAGATTAGTGTATCAGGCAGCCTCCCAAATCAGAATAGCCTCAGAGAGACTTTAGTGAAGCCACATGGTAGAAGGAGATGTATGCACAGAAAAAGAAAAATGATGTACAGAAAATGGAAGTGGGGTACAGAAACAACCAGAATGAGTAGAGCTCAGTGTTTGCCTTATTCGAAATTGGTTTGAACAGTTGGCCGCCATTGTGAGGCAGCTTTAGGCTAAACTTATTTAACAATTCCCCCCTTTTTATTATCCTTTTAGTTTTGATAGACCAAAACTTTAAGCATTGATGTCACTCTGTCACCAATGTAATTGTACTTATTTGTACTCGAATCCCAATGGGAAATAGTAAAACAGTGGGTTTTGTAAGGTAGGGACAAAGACTTTGGGTGATTCGTTTTTAAAGGTTTAGAGAAGAGGTGATCTGTTGTGCTGTCATCTGCTATTTACAGGAGAAAAACAAAACCTAGTCTGTTTTAGGATTGATCTGTTTTGTAAAGTTTTAGTTTGATTATATCACATTTAGCATGAATGACTATTTTCGTTTGGTTTTGTCTGCTGGGGTCTAGTAGATAAGCTCAGTTCAAAACAATGGCTTCCCATAATTTTGTTTAAAAATTCTTGATTTTTGGTAAGGTTCTCATTTAGGTGATAGTGTAACCAAAACGCAGGACCTTAGTGTCACTCAGTTACTATCATTTTGGGTTCCTGGCCTCAGCACGTCATTGATGAGTTATGGTGTCCTCATGGTCACACATCTTTTTTCAATTTATGTCGTAACAAAGAAAAACCTTGACATTCTAGAGATGACTGCATGCAAATGTTTAAAACTTTTGGAAGAACAAAGCACACAAGGCTATCAGGAAGATAATACCAAGAGTTTGGAGCATGCACACTACCCTGGATCTCCTTGAACCAAATAAACTAAAATCAAGTAGATCAAAGAATGAGCTATATAGGATACACTTTTAATAAAGCAGCCTGTTCATTGATCCCCTGTAACCGAACCTCTAAAATACTTGATGTATTCCTCCATGTGCAACTAGAAGTATCAATAACTGCACAACCACCTTTCTGTTTAGCCATTAAGTAAACTAGAGCAATTATATTATTTAGCACAAGTTTAACAACAGAATTTAAAATATGTTGTGTGATCATAGCTTTTATAGTATAATCTGCTATACAACTTATTATGAGGGATACATTTCTAATCATTGTTTTATTTCCTCTAATCCATGAAAAAAGAGGCCTAGAAAATGATGCCCATCCAGAAATCTGAAGGCCTTCTGAAAATGTTCTCTTTAATCTATGATGTAAGTTAAGAAGAGCAGACCAATGTTATATTTCTGACTGATTATAAAGCAATAAAGCTATCATTTCACATCCACACTGGCCCTTCATATTTTAGCTATCAAGGCATATGGCTGTCCATGTATAAGATTGGCTAAAAAATCCTGCACAAATAAAAGTATGCCTTACGAATGAACAAGAGGGACCTCATTTTCAGTTCTATCATTTGTAGAGGCATAAGCAAGGGAAAATAATAAGAAATAAGATTTTTATGAGAGCAGAGAAGTATTGATCTGTAATCTTGAAATAAAACCAGTCCACTTCTGGGATGCCATCTGCTTCTAGGGAGAAACTTCCCTGGTTTCCTTTACCTTAAGATCTCCAGTCAACATACAGTTTCAAGTGTTAGGAAGGGTCCTTCTGAGTTGTGAGCTACCAC
Source organism: Aotus nancymaae (assembly GCF_030222135.1). Lineage (NCBI taxonomy): Eukaryota > Metazoa > Chordata > Mammalia > Primates > Aotidae > Aotus > Aotus nancymaae. The sequence continues at coordinate 54,831,080 of NW_026988415.1, read as the reverse complement.
CCCCCAGTTTCAAGGTCCTGAAGGTTGGCTGCAGTGTGAATGGCAAGATCAGTCTTAGTGTGAATGGCAAGATCAGTCTTTCTCTGATGTCATTCTCAGAAGACCCAATATCCAGGTTCTAGATTGTGAAGGGTTTGAATGTGCTCAGTCAGTGGACCATGAAAAGCTTTCTTTACCTGGTGAAAATATACTTTGGCACATTGCATTAATGACCTGTAGCATTTAGTTAAATCAGAGCTTAGAAGATACGTAAGTTTCTCCTATTAGGTACAGAGGCCTTCCAGTGACTATTTAACAAGATATCAACTTGCTTTTCCATAGGAAGTGAATCTGTCATTAATCTACATTACCTCTGATGAAGGCAATCCAGTTAATTCAGTTAGCTTTGCTTAATGCTATTGCATCTGCAATACCTTATTTAATTGTTTTACAACTTTTCTAGTGAAACAAGTACTTCTATCACTAGATATTTCTTCAGGAACATCCCACGAGGAAAGCATATTTCCTAATAATGTTTCAGCTATCATTATAACATCAGCCCTTTTGTGAGGGAAAGCTTTTATATAAACAGAAAAATGCATCGAAAATTACAATGGAAAGAAATCCCTCTATATATGTATACATGGCTCATCAAATATCAGAGATGTACCTGAAGTTTGATTGTTCTCCCAGGATTATGGGTTTGACAAACCAAACAATGGTCAAAAACTACTTTAACAATTTAGGAGTCACTATATACATATACTATATACATGTAAAAGAGATAAGATGATTCAAATTAAATATATATATTTTTAGATATATATAGTGACTTCTAAATATATATATATATTTAATTTGAAGCATCTTATCTCTTTCATAATGAGTCATGGAATGCAGAGCTTTTAATAATGAAAGTTTTAAGGACTCAAAAAAGACCACACAGAGTCATCCAGTTTCTCTGTGAGTCCACACTTAATATAGGACTTATATCTTAAATACAAATTTTGTTTCTCTAATTTAGGTGTACACTGTTTATCAGATGGGTTATCATAGATAATTCGACTTGGATCGTGAAGTTTATTAAAACTGAATATTCAAATATTTTCAATACTGGTAGATTTACCATAAAAATCTAGCAAAGTATTTACTTGGTATTCAATTAGTTTTTGTTCTGCTGGCATTAGCAGTATTACAAACGAGTCAGTCTTTTTATTAGAGTTAGAGGAATTGTTACTCAGTCCAAATGATATAATCCTAAAGTTATCAGAACTTTGTATTCAAGAGTATTTGTCAGGGTCCTTTCCACCCTTTCATGAACATCCCTGAAAACACAATATCCTAGGATTTTACTCGTTTGTGAAGTTTTCAAAAATTGCATCAGAATTAAGTGATTAACTGTGAAAACAACTTAAAATAAGCATAAAGACACAAATGCCAAGAAAATTTTGTTATTTTGTGTCCTATAAAAGTTTAACATAAATAATTACAACTGATAACATGTACTAAGACATCATAATTTTAGGAATCATATACAATTTTGGAACACATATTAATAACATATTCAATACAATACATCTCAATGAAGGTTAAACATCTTTTCTTACAATACTTTACAAGTAATTTAATGTATCAAATAATGCTGTTTATTTCCCTGTTGGATGCTGCAGAGGCCCCCTGTAACATTCTGAAGTTTAAGATTAAAAAAACAAAAGACTTAATTTTGTAGTTGAAATCTGACTTTAGGAAGCTTGTCAAATATGTCAAAGATTTAAAACACTTGCCAAAAAGATGTTTTAAAATAGACTAAATTTGGTCCAACGTGGTCTAGGTACTTTGAGTTCCTATGCAGCAAACTGCAACCTAATTTCATATATAAACAAACTGCAACTTAATTTAAGGATGTAGTCTAGTAAGGAGTAGCTAAGTCCCAGCCAATCATAACAGCCAAATTTCAGCCAATCACAGGCTACCAACTGATCAGATCATGTACATAAAAGTCAAAGATCTCCTTACATCATGCTTAAATAAGGCAAATGCCAAGTAGTAATCAGTCAATCTGTTTCTGTATGTAACCTCCTTTTTATGTCTATAAATATTGCCTGGCCATGTTGTTGGACATTTTCTGAACCTCTCCTGGTTCTAAGTGATGCCCAATTCATGAATTATTCTTTGCTCAAATAAACTCTGCTTAATTTAACTTGTTGAAAGTTTTCATTTTAACACAGGGAATGGTAAGTATAGTATTCAAGGATGTGTGAATTGGTATCAAAGGTACAAAGAAAGTAAAGAAACAATTTTCACCAAAAAAACAGAAGTCAATCTTTAATGGAGATAAAAACTTTGTGATCAAAAAGATGCTCTATTTCCTGAACTTAGTTATGGTTACTGGATGTTCATTCTATAATCAAATGCTAAACTATACAGATATTTTATACAGTTTTCATATATGCATTATACTTCACAATAAATGTGTTTAAACAAAAAAAAAATGTTCCAGTTCAATGTATTACCAAGATTTATCCTAGCCAATAATCTTGATACATAACCGTTGAACATTCATGTCTTTTTAAAAACACAAAGGAGATTTTATTTCCAAGACAATGGATTGGAGGCATTATTAACATGCCCCTCCCACTTGGGAAGATAAAATGGTGTGTAGAGATACATGTTGTGAACGTTTTTTCAAGAAGCAACATGAGAACTTAACAGAAAAACTGAAAGAAACCACAGACCCTTTGCCGAAAGCAGCAGGCAGGAGCATACACCATAAACCATGCAGAAAGCTATGAGTTTGCAGAGCGTCGAAGTGGGAGAGATTCCCTTCATGACACACAATCTCATAGGGAGGCCAGGTAACCTAGGCCATGGTGTAATGCTTTAACCCTACCCAGTACTAGAGCTGCTTTATTGAGCAGCGTGACGTACATGGAGCAGCATCAGGACATGCTTTGCATGTACTCCAAGATTCCAGCGGTGATGGAGAAAAGTCACTCCTGATCTTACCTCACAGAGGACCTTGTGGAAGTCTGCCAGCTAAATCGGGCTGTGGTCACAGGTTGAGAGGTGTTCTCAATTGAAATTTGTGATATATTCTTGAGTGGAGATAAATCCTCTTGGTCAGAACCAAGAGGTTAATGGGAAGTGTTCTATAGCCACAGGAGCAGAAGCTGAGTACCCTTGCTTCCTGTTTGGACTGAGAGGGGCATGACCTGAAAGCCATTGCTTTTGACTTGGTGTAGAAGGTTTATGGTCTGGGGAAGTTTTGAGTTCTAAGTGAAGGCTGCCTGTTTGCCAGCTAGCTGCTGCTAGCAAAAAAATGCGGATGTGGAACCTGCCTTGCCATGTGCATGGAGGTTGAGTGGGTCTTACTGCTACCTGCTACTCTCTGCTCCTTGTGTGGATTCTTTTGTGGAGAAAAGACAGCTGCATTCTACCCTAGAACATTACTCCAGTGGCCAAGGAACTTCCATCTGATTCTTACTGGGGGCAGCTGTTTGTATCCAACCATAGGGAACAAGAACGTGGACTTGCCTGACTCAGCCTCATCTTGGCTTTTTCCCTCTCTACACTCTAGTAGCATAACACAATGGCCAGAGACTTTTGGGAACTCCCTGGCTCCAGCCATTGCCTAAAACACCAGAGTACCTCCGTTGGGTAACATAAGGTAAACACAAATCCCACCACTGCCATTGTAGCTGAAACTCCTCGGTACCACCTCCTGGCTGAAGGCCAAGTTCAAGAGTTAGAAAACTTTTTCACGACCTCAGCTATCAGAATTCCCTGCATCATACTGGATAATCAGGAGGTCTTGAGTTTGGCCATGTGCCCAGTACATTATTATTAAAGCTGGCATTTAACAAAGCCAACACATAAGGCTATTTATAACCAAGGAAATCTCACAGAGTCTACATCATTTCCCTCCCAGCCTCAACAGAGCTGCTGCTGCTACCCATTCTAGGAGACTAGAGGACAGGCTAAATAACGAGATCCCTTGCAGACATTCTCCAAAACCAGCCTGGAGTGTGGCAGCTCTACTAGGTAGCTGCACCCAGAGGAGCAGCAGCATTCACAATACTCTGGTCCTCAGGATTGCTACTCTTAGGAAAAGAAGATGTATATCACACTAAGGGAAAATCCAGTGGGACAAAAGAGACCAGACTGTTACCTTTCAGGCCCTGAACTTTCCACTTGTGGGAAGTTTCTTCCCATAGGCACAGGTGCAGTTCTGGGCTCAGTGGAGAAATTCTGCAGGTCTAACCCAACAGTCAGGCAGCCCTGGTGCTCATGAAGGGTCTTGGGGAAGGGTACTACGTTTTTCCTCCTCACCCTCTACTATGGACACAGATGGGGCTTCTCAGATGGAAGCTAAGCACGGATACATCTGCAGACAGCCTTTCTGGAACATTTCAGGGTGACTGCATCCCCACAGGAGGAGTGCACTCCAGGTTCAGGCTTGCACAAGAGGTAGAGTCAAAATCCCTCTCTACATGGAAAACCATAGCTGAAACACTGGGTCAGGAAAGTGACTGGAAGGTGGATTACTGTCCAGCTGGCCTGGAAGAGAGGCTGTGGCAACTCCCTCCCTTCCCCCTAAAAAGACTTCTGTTTGTTTTACTGAGAGCTTCCCCGATTTCCACTGTCAAAACCAGGATATTGACCCACCATTCAGATTTTGCATTTAACCATCTGCTTTAGCCATAGCCAGGTTTTACTTATGGACACCTCCTACTTTCTTGAAGGCTGAACTGTTTCACCCTATGAGTGATACATGGGGAACTTTTTTTAAAAAAATAACACACCACTTGATAATGAGATAAGCATCATGAGACTTCTTCTATTCCAGTGGCACAGGAGAATGAACCTGCTCACAAGCCCAGCACATTGCTACCATAATTACCATCTGAGAAAGCCGTTGCTCAAAGATTCTCCATAAACAAATACAGAATCTGTCTCTGAAATCCACTAGAGCCAAAGCTAAGTGACAATAAACTGTAAACATTAAAGTCATACTCTATAAAAGAAAAAAAATAAAAATCAGTCAAAATAAAAATAAATTTAAAAATAATTAGAAGAATCATTCAATCCAAATGAGAAGAAACCAGAAAAATAATTCTGGTAATATGAAAAAAAAAGAACAGAGTTCTATAAGACCCAAAAGATCACACTAACTCCAGAAGTAGATACAAACCAAGATGAATTTTTGAAATATCAGAAAAGGAATTCAAAATCGTATTACATTGCTCAAGGAGATACAAAAGAAAGGTGGAAACAAACAACATTTAAAAATTTTAAAAGCAATTCAAGATATTAATAAAAAATTTTATGAAGGTATAGAAATTTTAAAGACAATCCAATTAAAACTTATGGAAATAAAAAGACACATTTAGAATACTGCAAAATGCATTAGAAATTTGTAATAATAGACTATACCAAAGAGAAGAAAGAATTTTAGAGCTGAAATCAATTTTTGAATATTTTGAATTAACTCAATCATACAAAATTTAAGAAAAAATTAAAATGAATGTGCAAAGTCTCCTAGAAATATAAAATTACATAAAACAGACAAATCTAAGAATCATAGGTGTTCCTGAGAGAGAAAAAAACCCAGATTTTGAAAAATCTATTTGAGGATATAACTGAGGAAAATTTCCCTTACCTTGCTGGACTTAGACATCCAAATACAAGAAGCTCAAATAAATCAAGGGAGACTCATTGCAAAAAAGAAATCACCAAGGCATATAGTAATGCTATCTAGTTAACAGAAAGGAGATAATTATATCAGTATTGAGACAAAACCATCAGTTAATCTGTAAATAAAAACATATAAGACAAACAGAAGACTTCTCATCAGAATTTTTGAAAGCCAGAAAAGACTGGGGCCTATCTTTAGTCTCCTTAAACAGAAGAACTGACAGACAAGAATTTTGTATCCAGTAAAATTGTTTCATAATTGCAGTAGAAATAGTCTTTCTTAGACAAGCAAATGCAAAATTAATTTGTCAATATTAGACCAGTCCTACAAGAAATGCTAAAAGGAGTTCTAAAACTTGAAACAAAAGTTAATACACACTGGAACATAAACTCCTGGAAGCATAAAAGTCATAGGCATTTAGAAAGATAACATAATGAATAAAACAAAGGCATGAGGTAAAAATCAACATGGTGACTAGAACAGTACCTCACATCTCAATATTAATGTTGAATGTAAACAGTCTAAATGCTCCAGTTAAAACATACAAATTGGCAGGTGAATAAAAAAATTAAAAATAAAACAAATGTCTGCTGTCTTCAGGAGATACATCTAACACAAAGATTCTTACAGACTCAAGGTAAAGGGGTGAACATACTATTTCATGACAATGGAAAACAAAAGCAAGCAGGCGTACCTATTTTTATATCAGATACAACAGACTTTAAAGTAACAACTATTTAAAAAGCAGAGTCATTACATGTGGAGAAAATAATCAATTCAACAAGAAGACATAACAATCCCAATTATAAAAGTACTTAATATATATTTGGAGCTCCTAGATTCATAAAACAATTACTGGTAGACCTAAAAGAGAGATAGCAAAATAAAAACACTGAAGGACTTCAACACTTCACTGACACCACTTGATAGATCATTGAGGCAGAAAGTTAACAAAGAAACACTGAACTTAAACTGTACTCTAGAAAAAAAAAATGGACCTAACAAAAATGAACCTGGCTTATCATTATCACATAGAGCATTCATTAAGACAGACCAAATTATAGTCCACAAAATAAGTCATAATAAATTTTTTAAAACTGGACAAATATCAAGTATATTCTGAGGCCACGGTGGAATAAAACCAGAAATCAGTTTCAAAAGGAACCCTCAAATCTGTACAAATAAATGGAAATTAAACAATGAGAGGCTGAGCGTGGTGGCTCACACCTGTAATCCCAGCACTTTGGGAAGCCTTGGCAGGTGAATCACTTGAGGTCAGGAGTCCAAGACCAGCCTGGTCAATATGGCAAAACCCAGTCTCTAATAAAAATACAAAAATTATCCAGGCATGGTAAAGCATGCCTGTAATCACAGCTGCTCAGGAGGCTGAGGCATGAGAATCTCTTGAACCCCAGGAGGCAGAGGTTCCAGTGAGCTGAGCTCATACTATTTCATTCCAACTGGGGCAACAGAGCAAGACTCTGTCTCAAAAAAAAAAAAAAAAAAAAAATCTACTCCTGAATGATTTTTGAGTTAACAATAAAATCAAGGCAGAAAATAATTTTTTTTCAAAATGAATGATAACAGTGACAAAATTTATCGACATCTCCAGAATATAGCAAAAGCAGGGCTAAAAGGAGAGTTTGGGGAACTGAACAACTATATTAAATGGTTTGAAAAATTACAAATTGAAAACCTCACATCACACCCTAGGGAACTGTACAAATGAGAACAAAACCAAAGCTAGAAAAAAAAAAAAGAATGAAAGAAAAGAAATAATAAATAACAGAGCATAACTAAATGAAATTGCAAACCCACAACAACACAAAAGACCAATGTAACAAAATGCTGGCTGTCTAAAAAGGTTAACAAATTGATAGGCCACTAGCTAGATTAATCAAAAAAAGATCAAAGGTTCAAGAAAGATTGATTAGAAATAAAAACAGACAAATTACAACTGCCACCACTAAAATACAAAAAAAATCATTTGAAATTACTATGAAAACCTCTATGGAAACAATCTGGAAAATTTGGAGGAAATGGATAAATTCCTGGAAGCATAGAAATCCATAGCTTAAATCAGGAAGAAATAGAAATCATAGCAAACAGTGAGATGGAATCAATTTAAAAAAGAAAAGCTCAGGGCCAGACAGATTCACAGCCAAATTCTACCAGATATTCAAATAGAAATTGGTATCAGTTCTACTGGAACAATTCCAAAAGTCTGAGAAAGAAGAAATTCTCCCTAACTCATTCTATGAAGCCAGTATCACCCTGACACCAAATCTAGGAAAGAACATAATAAAAAAGAAAATTACAGAATAATATCCTAGCTGAATAAAGTTTAAAAAAAATCCTGAACAAGATACTAGGAAACTAAATCCAACAGCATAACAAAAATATATTTTTTAAAAAAAATTCACCATGATCACATGAGTTTTATCCAAAGAAATGCAGGGATGATTCAACATATGCAAGTCAATAAATGTGATTCATTACATAAAGAGAATTCCAAGCCAAAAAAAAAAAAAAAAAAATGCTCATCTCAATAGATGTAGAAAAAGAGTTAGATAAAATTCAGCATGAATTTATGCTAAAACCCTCAACAAACTAGGTATAGAAGGAAACATCTCAAAATAATAAAAACCATATATGACAAACACACAGCCAACATCCTACTAAATGGGAAAAAGTTAAAAACATCCCCCCTATGTACTGGAGCAAGACAGAGATGCCAACTTTCACTACTTATATTCAACATGGTATTGGATGTCCTAGCCAGAGCAATCATGCGTAATGAGAAAATAAAGGCCATTGAAATTGGAAAAGAGGAAGTCAAACTATCTCTGGGTGCTGATGATACAATAGATGTTGTGTGGAAGTGATGAAAAGTGAACACTTATACACTGCTCGTGGGAATGTCAATTAGTACAATGTCTATGGAAAACAATATGGAGATTTTTCATAATAACCAAAAACCAGGTGAGTGATCATGGTACCTTGTTTTAATATTATATAAAGAAAAGAGACAATAAAGAGGGTAGAAAAGACAGTCTCAACTTGCATACACCACCACTCTTCTATCCCCTAGCAGTGCCATGTGGCATGGAGAAATAAACTTTGAGCTTATGGATGGGAGAGCTTGTTGTTATCAACTTCCTCTTAGTACTGCTTTTGTTGTATCCCATCAGTCTTTGTACATTGTGTTTCCATATTCATTTTTCAGAAAAATTTTAATATCTTTATTAATTTCTTTATCAACCCAGTTGTCATTCTAAAGCACAATGTTAATAATTCCATGTATTTTATACTTTCCAAAGTTCCAGCTGTTATTCATTTCTTAGTTTATTTCATTCATCTTTGAATGAAGTTTATTTACTTCATCTTTGGCAGAGAAGATATTTGATATAATTTCAATTTTTAAACAATTTTAAGATATGGTTTAGGTAATAACATATGATCTATCCTTGAGAGTGATTTATTTGCTGAGAAGAAAAATGTGTATACTGCAGCCAATGGATGAAATGCTATTTAAGTATCTATTAGTTTTAGTTGGTCTAAAGTGTAGATTAAGTCTGATGTTTCTTTGTCAATTTACTTTCTGGATAAACTGTTCAATGCTGAAAATAGTGGTTGAAGTCTCCTAGTATTATTCTGTTGCAGTCTGCCTCTCTCTTTAGCTGTGATAGTATTTGCTTTATGTATTTGTTTGTGAGGTGTTGGGTGCATTTATATTTATGATATTACATCTTGTTGCTAAATTGATTCCTTTATCATTATATAATGACCTTTCTTGTATCTTTTTATAGTTTTTGTCTAGACGTGTATTTTGTCTAAGTGTAGCTACTCTTGCTCTCTTTTGGTTTATTTTTGCATGTAATATCTTTGTCATTCCTTTATTTTAAGTTGATGTGGGTCTTTATAGGTAATGTATGGTTCTTTTAAGCAACATATCACTGGGTCTTGTTTTGCATCCATTCAGCCAGTCTGTGTCTCTTGGTTGCAGAATTGAGTTCATTTAGAGTCTACATTAAGTAAGGACTTACTCCTTCCATTTTTTATTTGTTTACTTGTTTTGTGGCCTTCCTTTCTTCTTGTTTTTCTTTTTAAAAAGTGTTTTTCTCTACAAATATGTTTTAATATTTTGCTTTATATATTTCGTGTGTCTGTTATAGGTTTTTGGTTTGCGATTACCATGAGGCTTACAAATATTATCTTATAACCTATTATTTTAAACAGATGTCAACTTAACTCTGATAGCAGAAACAAATAAGGAAAGAGAAAGATAATAAATACTCTAAACTGAAACATCATCTCCTCTGCTTTTTAAAATTATCTCCTCTGCTTTTTAACATTTTATTGTTTCTATTTATCTTATTGTACTATGATTTTAAAAGTTTCTCTAGTTATTAATATTATTATTATTGAGACAGAGTCTCATTCCCATTGCACAGGTTAGAGTGCAGTGGTGCAATCAGGGTTCACTGCAGCCTTAAATTCCTAAGCTCAGGTGATCCTACCACCACAGCATCCTGAGTAGCTGACACTACAGGCATATGCCACTATGCCAGGCCAAGTTTTGTATTTTTAGTAGACACAGGGTTTCACCATGTTGCCCAGGCTGGTCTTGAACTCCTGGGCCCAAGTTATCCACCCACCTCAGCCTCCAAAATGCTAGATTACAAGTATTAACTAACCACCATGCCCAGCCAGTTATTATTTTTCATAGGTTTGTCTTTTGTCTTCCTATTCAAGATACAAGATTATACCAAGCACAATTTGGGAACATAATTCAATAAAAATAAAAACCACTGCTAAAAAGATCAAAACCATACAATTATATGGATGCTAAATATCCTGCTCATGGAATGACTTTTCATTTTGAGATGGAGTCTTGCTCTGTGGCCAGGCTGGAGTGCAGTGGCATGATCTCGGCTCACTGCAATCTCCACATCTTGGGTTCAAGCAATTGTTCTGCCTCAGCCTCCTGAGTAGCTGAAACTGTAAGCACATGCTATCATGCTTAGCAAATATTTTTGTATTTTTAGTAGAAATGGGGTTTCACCATGTTGGCCAGGATGGCTGTGATCTCCTGACCTCGTGATCCATCCACCTCGGCATCCCAAAGTGCTAGGATTACTGGCGTGAGCCACCGCGCCTGGCCAAAAAATAACAAAAGTATTTTAAACTAATAAAAACATAGTCACAACATAGCAGTATCTTTGAGACACAGTTAGAACAGTGTTAAGAGGAAAGTTTGTAGTGCTAAACACCTACATCAAGAAATTAAAAAGATCTCAAACTAACAACTTATTGTTGCACCTAGAGCAACTAGAAAAAGAAGAGCAAATAAAATCCAAAGCTAGATGAAAAAAAGGAAAAACAAAAATCTGAGCTGAGATGGACAAAACTGAGACATGAAAACCCATACAAAATATAAGTGAAACTGAAAGTTGGTTCTTCAACAGATCAAACAAGATTGATAGACTCCTAGACAGATTGATAAAGGAACAAATTAGAAGATCCAAATAAACATAATCAGAAATGACAAAGTTGACATTACAACTGATCCCACAGAAATACAGAAAAACCTCAGGGACTACTATGAGAATCTCTGTGTATACAAACTAGAAAACATAGACAAAATGAATAAATTTATGGAGACAAAAAGTCTCCCAAGATTGAACCAGGAAAAACTTAAAATCCTGAATAGAAAAATAACATTTCTAAAATTGAATCAGTTATAAAAGACATCCAATCAAAACAAGCCCTGGACAAAATGGATTCACAGCTAAATTTTACCAAATGTGTAAAGTGTAGGTACCAATTCTTCTGAAACTATTACAAAAAATGAAGGAGAAAGGACTCCTCCCTAACTCATTATATGAGGCCAGCATCATTCTGATACCAAAGTTCAGCAGCAGACATACCTGTGCCGCACGTGCTCTCTCTCTACCTCTCTCTCTCTCACACACACACATACAAACACACACACACAGAAATACACTTCAGAACAATATCCCGGATGAACATAGATGCAAACATCTTCAATGAAATACAAGCAAACCAAATCCAGCAGTATATCAAAAAGCTATTTAACCACAATCAAGTAAGCTTTATTGCTGGGATGCAAGGTTGGTTACATGTAAACAAATCGGTAAGTGTGATTCACCACATAAACAGAATTAACAAACCCCACATGATCATCTCAATATAAAAAATTTGAAAAAATTTTTTCCTTTGAAGAAATTCAAATTCCTTAATGTTCAGCTACTGTGGAAAGCAGTGTGGAGATTTCTCAAAGAACTTAAAACAGAACTATCTTTTGATTCAGCAGACCCACTATTGGGTATACAGGGAAAGAAAAATAAATTACTCTACCAAATAGACACATGTACTTATATATTCATTACAGTACTATTCATAAAAGTAAAAACATGTAATCAACCAAGATGCCCATCAGCAGTGGACCAGATAAAGAAAATGTGGTACACGTGCACCGTTGAATACTACACAGCGATATAAAATAACAAAATTATGTCGTTTGCAGCAACATGGATGCAGCTGGAAGCCATTATCCTAAGTGAACTAATACAGGAACAGAAAACCAAACACTGAATTTTCTCACTTGTAACTGGGAACTAAATAAGTTCCCAGAGGCTATTGTTTCCTTCTTTCTACGCATGAACAGAAAGAAGGAAACAATAGCCTCTGAGAACTTCTTGAGGGGAAATGTGGGGAGGGGAGCATGGTTTGGAAGGCTACCTATTGATATTATGCTTATGATCTTGGCAATGAAATCATTCATATATGGAACCTCAATGACACACAATTTACCCATGGAACATACCTTTTCATGTACCCTCTGAACCAAAAGTACATTTTTTAAACAACTAGACCTCTCTTTCAAAATATACAAAAAATCAAATAAAAATGAATTGAAGACTTAAATCTAGTACCTCAAATTATGAAACAACTAAAAGAAAACACTGGGGAATCACTTCAGGACATTTCAAAGGGCAAAATGTTTGGAGTAATGCCCCCAAAGAACATGCAACCAAAGGAAAAATGAAAAACTTGAATTACATTAAGTTAAAAAGTTTCTGTACAGCAAAGAAAACAATCAACAAAGTGAAAAAACAACTCACAAAATGAGTAAAATATTTTGGAACTACCCATTTGACAAGGAATTTACAACCAGAATATATAAGGAGCTCACACAAATTAATAGAAAATAATCTAATAATCTCTTTAAAAAAGAGCAACAGAATAGACATTTCTCAAAAAAAGACATAGAAACGTCAAATAGGTGTATGAAAAGGTGCTTAAAATCTCTGATTATCAGAGAAATGCAAATCAAAACTGCAATAATTCTCCATCATGTGATTATTTCACATTGCATGCCTGTATCAAAACATCTCATGTATTCCATAAATACATACAGCAATAATGTACCCACAAAAATTAAAAATTAAAAAAATTGCAATTTGATATCATTTCATACTTGTTAAAATACCTTTTGTCTAAAAGTTAGATGATAAAGAGGGCTGGCAATGATGTGGAGAAAGAGGAATTCTTACAAATTGTTTGTAGGAATGTAAATTAGTACAGCCACTATGGATTACAGTGTGGAGGTTCCTTAAACAACTAAAAATAGAACTACCGTATGATGCAGTAATACTACTGATAGGTATTTATCTCAAAGAGAGAAAATTAATATATTCAAGAAATATCTGCACTCTCATGTTTATTTCAGCACTATGAACAGCAGCCAATATTTGGAAGCAACCTAATCGTCCATCAACAGATGAATTAATAAAAAAAATATGATGCATATACACAATGAAGTACTATACAGCCATGAAAACTAATGGGATCCTGTCACTTGGAACAACACGAATGGAATTAGAGTACTTTATGCTGAGTGAAATAAAACAGGTGCAGAAAGACAGACTCTGCATGTCCTCACTCATTCGTGGGAGCTGAAAATTAAAACAAATGAATTCATGGAGATGAAGAGAAGACTCATGGTTACCACTGGCTGGGAAAGGTAGTTGATATGGTTTGGCTTTGTGTTCCCACCCAAATATTATTTTGAATTGTAATCTCATGATCCACATATGTTGTGTGAAATACCTGGTGGGAAGTAAATGAATCATGTGAATGATTACCTCTATGCTGTTCCCATGAGTAAGTGAGTTCTCATGGAATCTAATGGTTTTAAGAGAGGCTTTTCCCTCTTTGATTGGCACTTCTCCTTCCTGCCATCATGTGAAGAAGGACGTGTTTGCTTTCCATTCCACCATAATTGTGAGTTTCCTGAGGCCTCCCCTGCCATGCAAAACTGTGAGTCAGTTAAACCTCTTTCCTTAATAAATTACTCAGTCTCAGGCAGTTCTTTATAGCAGTATGAGAACAGACTAATACAGTAAATTGGTGCCACAGACAGGGGAGTGCTGCTATAAAGATACCCAAAAATGTGAAAGTGACTTTGGGACTGGGTAACAGGCAGAGGTTGAAACAGTTTGGAGGGCTCAGAAGAATAAAAGAAAATGTGGGAAAGTCAGGAACTTTCTAGAGAGCAGGAAGGAGGTCTCAGAAGACAGAAAAATGTGGGAAAGATTGAAACTTCCTAGATACTTGTTGAATGGCTTTGATACTGATAGTATCAAAATACTGATACTGATATGGGCAATGAAGTCCAGGCTGAGGGGGTTGCAGATAGAGATGAAAAACTGGAGCAAAGGTGACTCTTGTTATGCTTTAACAAAGAGACAGGTGGCATTTTCTCCTGAACTACAAATCTGTGGAACTTTGAACTTGAGAGAGACTATTTAGGGTATCTGGCAGAAGAAATTTCTAAGTGGTAAAGCATTTAAGAGGAAGCAGAGCATAAAGGTTTGGAAAATATTCAGCCTGACAATGTGATAGGAAAGGAAAACTCATTTCCTGGGGAGAAATTCAATCTGGCAGCAGAAATTTGCATAAATAACAAGGAGCCAAATGTTAATCACCAAGACAGTGTGGAAAATATCAGAGACTTTCATGAAAGCCCACCCATCATAGGTCTGAAGTCCTAGAAAGCAAAAATTGTTTCCTGAGCTGGGCCAAGGGCCCCCTGCTCTGTGCAACCTCAGGACATGGTGCCCTGTGTCCCAGCTGCTTCAGCTCCAACCTTGGCTAAAAGGGGCCAAAGTACAGCTCAGGCCATCGCTTTGGAGAATGCAAGCCCCAAGCCTTGGCAGCTTCCACGTGGTTTTGGGCCTGCAGGTACACAGAAGTCAAGAATGTTCTGATAGTGTACAGATGTTCTGAGGTTTGGGAACATCTGCCTAGATCAGAGGATGTATGGGAACACCTGGATGTCCAGGCAGAAGTCTGATGCAGGTGTGGACCCCTCAGAGAGAACCTCTGCTGTGGCAATGCAGAATGGAAATGTGGGGTCAGAACCCCCACACAGAGTCCCCATGGAGCACTGCATAATGGAGTTTTGAGAAAAAGGCCACCATCCTCCAGACCCTGGAATGGTAGATCCAATGACAGCTTGCACTGTGCACCTGTAAAAGTCACAGACACTCAATGACATCCCATAAAAACAGCTGGAAGAGAGGCTGTACCTTGCAAAGCAACGGGCAGAGCTGCCCAAGGTCATGGGAGCCCACCTCTTGCATCAGCGTGACCTGGATGTGAGACATAGGGTCCAAACAGATAATTAGTGCTAGTGATCCTGAAATAAAATATTTTACACAGATACAAAAAATGTTTTAGATATTATGGGAATTTTTAAAAGCACGAAATGGTTAAGAGTACAGACTCAGGAACCAAATTCCCTTCCGGCTATATTAATTACTAGCTGTGTAACTTTGAACAAATTATTTACCCTTTTGGTGCCTCAGTTTTTTTATGCATAAAATAAAGATAATAACGCTACTTTACCATATAGATTTGTTGGGAGGGTTAAGTGAGTTAATGCATTTAAAAGCTTAGAACAGAACCTGGCACTGTATAAGCATTGAAATAAATACTATATTATTAAAATATTCAAATATTTTGTTAAATTTGTATAAAATAATGCTTGCAAAATTTGAGAATACTCACTAAAATTATTAGAAAACCTTTTTCTAAAAAGTATATCTGTCTGTATAACAATCTTTCTCATTTAGATATAAATTCGTAACATATCTATTATCTCATCTTTTATCATAACATCTGTTTTACTAATTCTAAGCATGTCACACTCCGCTCTATCAAAATCCCTTGCCTATAAGAAATCTAAATATTATTCTATTATTTAGACATGGTATTAATTTGCAACTATAGTTTATGTTTTTTTCTGTTATGTGTTATAGTTCTTAATATTCATGTAGCATTATATATAAAAGAAAGAAAATTCATCTATTAAATATGTTTTTTGGACATTGACAAACACAACAATCATGCAAGTTCACATCTAAAGCTTGGGGGCTTTAAGGTAAGGACTTGGAAACTGCAATTAACATTAATAACTGGCATTTTGTGCATCTGTGTATGTGTTTTAGTGTGTGTGAACAGAAGAGAAAATAAAAAAATTCAGAGAAAAATGACTTTTACAGAGCAGGCATAAAATAATTCATATATTCAACAAATATTTGAGTGACTATTTCATGTAAAATGTCTATTGAATAAACAATAAAGATATGAATGAGTGAATAAATTAATGAGAACATTTATCTATTACCTGTTTTGGAAAAGGAATAAAGCAGGTAAAGCAAACCTAATAATTATAAACAATAAAGCAAGTAATATTTGTGCAAATGACTGAAATTGGAAATGTTTTCAAAATTGCCAATTTTCTACGTAACAGAGGAAAATAAACATAAAAAAAGGCAACTTCAAGTTGTGCTGTATTATTGGTAGAGCAAATTTGATTAAGTGAGACTGAGAAAACACGTTTTTTTAAGTGTCGGTAAACAAGCTCCTTTCTCTACGTAAGCAACTAATTTCAAGAGATCCATCTGGTCCCAATGTTCCTCCTTCTCCCTTATCATTTTTTTTCTTCAATTTGAGGACTGTTTGCCTGAGCATGAACAATGTGCTTGGCATGACACTCAACAAGAAATGATTATTTTTACAAATCATAAAATGGCATGCTCACGACCCAGAAGGCCAGCAATACCAAGAAAAAGCCTCTTGTCCAGATGTCAGATTATGTAAAAATGGTTCATGTAATACTTGTGGTTATCTGGGACTCAAGTCCTGCTCTTTTGAATCACATATAAGTCGTATTTTAATTTGTTGTCAAAGGAGTGTCCATATGGAAAACTTTTCCTAATTTACTTGAAAAATAAAAATTCTGGTACTTAACCTTCTGTGTGGGAAACTAACAGAAACTTAGAAATTATAAAGACAATTGTTAATCTTTAACTTAGACTTGAAAAAAAAGAACCACATGGTAGAGAGACAAAGGGGAATTAATAGGATTACCAACAATTCAAGTTGACAAAGAATGTAATTTGTGAAGAATTTTGAGGTGAACAACGTTAGGATAGAAAACAAGAATACAATATTTATTCCTTTTAACAGAGCATTTACAGTGCATTTGAGAGCTAAGTGAACAAGTCAGTAAAGTTGCTAAATTACATATATTTGTATTCCGAAGTGTTCAGTGTAGGCTGTATGTGTTCTGAAGGATCAAGGCAGTGACAGTTCAATTTTGACCTTAAACTTAGATTTGAAATCAGGGACAGCTTTACGTAAGGTTCAAATTAAATCACTCTCTCTTTGATTCTCACTTATTGATCCATAATTTCAAACGGAAATTTGTTTGTACTTTTCAAAAAAAAAAAAACATGAATTCCAAGAAAAAGACTTTTTTAAAGTTACCACGAGCTTCAAGTCACACTGTACTTCAAAAATAGCTCAAAATGCCCATCATTATTACTAAACTGCTAGCAATTTTGATCTAGGAAAAATACCAAGTCACTTGCAACCTTCTTAAATTTATCTGCAACTGTCTTCCATTTTGCTCAAAATAAATTTGAAGTTCTTATTTGCTATTTGTTTCATTAATACCTGTGGAAAGATGCCAAAACTTTTTACCTCTTATGTAGCTTTATTTTAAAAAACTGATAATAACATTCATGAGAAAGAACGGTTACGTCAAATACCATATTGAGCAAATAAAATGGGTTTGTCAACTTTTCACCATCATTGGTCCATAGAGACCAAATGTGGTATGAGGACATTTAGATCCTGAGAAAAAAAAGACCAGAAGTTTCTCTAATAGGAAAGTTAAAAAAATAATTTTTACTACTTCTTTTTTACTTTATTTCTGAATATTTGTATTCCATAACAATTTATACTAAATTAATAGTACTATTCATTTTTCTTTCTGTATTAAGATAAACTGAGTCATGCACATGACCAAATGTATATGTTTGTGTATAATGGTAATTATCTTTTTATTCAAGGGCATTTGCTTGTAACAACAGCAAAACATGTTTACCTTAAAAAAAGGAAGAAAAGTGTTTAATAAATTAGTTGAATAATGGCCTCAAATTATGGTAAGTTAATTTTTCTCCATACGAAAATTAACACAAACACAAAAAGTTATAGTGGGGTTGTTCTTTTGTGTGGATTCTGTTTTCTTATTTCAAAACAGAAGAGGACAATGAACAACAAAACAAACATTTATCCGGAGTATCAGATAACTAGAGAGTGAATTCACGGAAGACCTAGAGGTTACCTAACAACACTGACATCAACAAATGCTGCACCTTCAAAATTCTAACGATTGATAATCTGACCAAATACATGCACTACCAAACGTCAAATGTTTATATAAATATTACAGATTTCCTCAGTATTTCTAAGAACTGTTTTTGCTTTAGTTTCAAACTTGTTAGGTATATATTTTAACAATTATTTCCAAGTTTTTAGTGAGAAGATTGCACACAGATCACAATGAACAATTTGAGGAGAAGCCTAGAATGTACTAAGCATCCTTAGCTTTTCTCAGAGCTGTATATATTCTGCTCTGCTTTCTAAATGTACTTACACTTTTTAATTAAATATATTTAAAAAGTACATAAAAAATAGAGAATAGTTTTTAAATTATAGCCAATAATTTAAAAATATTATGGCTACTGACCCACCATCAAATTTCAATCAACTCTGAATATTTTGGTATAATTTTATGTGTATTTTTTGTATATATGCATTACAAATTCTTAGTAAATATATAATACATATACACTGAAACATGCTTTGTAATCTTCCTTTGTCTATTCTCCCGTCTCCCTCACTAGTGTGAACTACTATCTTCAATTGAATGTTTATTGTTCCTGTATGTTTTTTTATGCTTTACACTTATTTATCAATTAAACTATACAGTTTGTTGCCTTTAAGCTTTGTAGCTTTATAATAAATAGCATGACACTATATATCATTTATCTTTGCTGAAACTTATATTTTAAAGATTTAACCGTGTTTATATATGCAGCTCAAGACTGTCACATTAACTACTTATTTTTTTTCACAGTATGAATGTATCAGTTTGTTTCCTAGTGATAAGTATTTGTTATTTCAGATGGTTCACTATAACAAATACTACAACCAATTCTAGAAGGATTATAACTAGAAGTATAACTGCTGGATTGAAGAGCAGGAGCATTTTCAACTTTACCCGATATTACAAATTTGCTCTCCTAAATAGTAGTATTAACATATGTGCCCAGTAGCCATGCAGAAAAATGCCAGTATTTTCATATCCTTGCCTGATTTGTTTTTGTCAGATTTTTTCCCAATATGCTGGATTTGAAATGGTATCTCACTGTAGTTTAAATTGTATTTCTTTGATTATTAATGAGGTTGTGTGTATTTTTATATTATTATTGACTGAATGGATTTTCTATTCTGTGAAATATCTGTTTAAACTCTTGCCTCTATTTCTAGTGAAGTTTTGGTGTTTCATTATTGATTTGTGAAAATACTTTATATATACTATATATTAATCCTTTATTGTTTATATATGTTTAAAATGTCTTTTCACAGTCTATGACTCACTTTAAAAAATGTTTGAAGAACCGCATTTCTTCACTTCAGAGTACTTATTTCAGTTTTCTTGTGATGTTTCTTCATGTGATTATCTGTTTTAATGTCTGTCTCCCTCTAGTAGTTCATTGGCTCCATGCAGAAGGCATAGATAGATCTGTGTTTGATCAGAGCTGAGAATCTACTGGCAATGGAATACTCTGCAGATAGTAGGTGCTTAATAAATATTTGTGGCATGGCTGCATCAGTCACCATCCAGACTTACAGCCAAGGGTTCTTATAATGACACTCAGCTGTCTACCATGAAGAATCTATGCACACTTTACAACAGGATGATATTTTTGTGTTGTTTGCCAGATTTATCGAAAACTACCACAGGTTTTCTCCCTCTTTCCTAAGACCAGAACAAATCAGCATAGTTGGCTTAGGCATCCCATGAGCCACTTTTTTCTCAGTCACAATTTCTAAAGAAAGTCAACACTGAGGTACACAGAGATGTGACATACTCAGTGTTTATGTGTTTACGAACAGACTCTGCTCTGCCTTGGTCCTCAGAGAACTGCAGGCAGGAATACAGTCTGTTTGACTGGTATTTGCTTCTCAGAATTCCAGACAAAGGCTTTTTGCTCCAGTTCGTACTATAAGCATAAACACAAAAGTCTGAAAATAGTTAGAAGACAACGTGTTGCTTTATGACAGTGGTAAGGAAGACAGTCTCCATAGGGGTAATCTTGCAGCCTTTGAAAGGGAGTTGCTTAAACCAGTTAACTTTTTCTTCATTAAAAAAAAAAAAATGTTTGCATTGGTTTTTGTGAGAGATATTTCTTTTAAAGCAGTGAAATAATCTTTTCTAAATCAATTCCAACTTTTATTTTAGATATAGTGGGTCTAAGTGCAGGTTTGTTACATGAGAATATTGTGTGGTGCTGAGGTCTGGGATATGGATCCTATCACACAGGTAATAAGCATAGTACCCAGTAAGTAGTTTTTAAGCCACCCTCCCTTTCTTCCTCCACAGTCTAGTAGTCTATAGTGTCTATTGTTCCCATATTTATGTACAAGTGTGCTCAATGTTTAGCTCCCACTTATAAGTGAGAATATAAGATATTTGGTTTTCTATTCCTGCATTAATTAGCTTAGGATTATGGCCTCAAGCTTCATCCATGTTGCTGCAAAGACATGATTCCATTCTTTCCTATACCTGTGTAGTATTCCATTGCATATATTTAGCACATTTTCTTTATCCAATATACCATTGATTGGCACCTGGGTTGATTCCATGTGTTTGCTATTATGCATAGTGCAGGTATGAACATGAGTAGATATGTCTTCTTCTTAGAATAATTTATTTTACTTTGAGCATAGGCCCAGTAATGGAATTACTGGGTCAAATGGTAGCTCTGCTTTACATTCTTTGAGAAATCTGCAGACTGTTTTCCACAGTGGCTAAACTACTTCATATTCCCACAAACAGTGTATAATTTTTCTCTTTTCTATGCAGCCTTGCCAGCATGTATTGTTTATTTCTTCTTTTTTACAATTTAATAACAGCCATTGTGACTGGTGAAAGATGCTGTCTTATTTTGGTTTTGATTTGCATTTCTCTGATGACTAGTGATGCTGAGAATTTTTTTTTACATGTTATTTGGTGGCTTGTATGTCTTCCTTCCAGAGGTGTCTGTTCATGTCCTTTACCCATTTTTAATGAGGTTATTTGGTTTTTGCTTGTTGATTTGTTTAAGTTCCTCATAGAGCCTGGGTATTAGGCCTTTGTTGTATACATAGTTTTTACATATCTTACTTTATTCCGCAGGTTGTCTGTTAGCTCTGTTGATCATCTCTTTTTGCTGTACAGAAGCTCTTTAGTTTAATTAGGCCCCAATTTGTCAATTTTTTCTGTTGAAATTACTTTTAAGGATTTAGTAAAAAATTACTTGTCAAGGATGATGTTGAGAAGAGTGTTTCCAAGTTTTCTTCCAGAGTTTTTATATTTTGAGGTCTTATATTTAAATCTTTAAACCACTGTAAGTCAATCTTTGTATATGGTGAAAGGAAGGGTTCAATCTTCTGCATATGGCTAGCCAGTTATCCTAGCACTATTTGATTAATAAGGAGTCCTTTCCCCTATTGCTTATTTTTGTTGGCTTTGTTGATAATCAGATGGTTGTACTTGTGCAGCTATATTTCTGAGTTTTCTATTTTGTCCCATAGGTCTATGTGCCTGTGTTTGTACTAGTACTAAGCTGTTTTGGTTAGTGTGGCTTGATAGTATAGTTTGGGGTTGAGTAGTGTGATGTCTCCAGGTTGGTGGTTTTTGCTCAAGATTGCTACGGCTATTTGGGCTCTTTTGGATTCCATATAATATTTAGAATAGGGTTTTCTAATTATGTGAAATACGATGTTGGTAATTGGATAGGAATAAAGCTGAATCTGTAAGTTGCTTTAAACACTCTGGCTATTTTATTTAAATATTCACTCTTCCGATACTTGAGTATGGCATGCTTTTTCATTATTGTGTTGTATCTGATGTTTTTAAGCAGTGATCTGTAGTTCTCCTTGTAGAGATCTTTTGCCTCCTTCATTAGACATATTCCTAGGTATTTCATTTTCTTTGTGGCTATTGTAAGTGAGATTGTGTTCTTTATTTCTCTCTCAGCCTGAACATTGTTTCTGTGTATGCAAGCACTGCTGATACTACTATATTGATTTTGTATCCAGAAACTTTACCAAAGTAATTTATCAGCATTAGGAGCCTTTTGGTAGAGTATTTAGAACTAGGTATAGAATCATATCATCAGCAAAGAGAGATTGTTTGGCTTCTTTTCTATTTGGAAGCCTTTCATTTATTTATCATGCCTGATTTCTCTGGCTAAGACTTCTAGTACTATGTTGAATAGGAGTGGTGTCAGTGAGCATTCTTTTCTTGTTCAAGTTCTCAAGGGAATGGCTTGAGTTTTTGCCCATTTATTATGATGTTGGCTGTGGGTGTGTCATAAATGGCTGTTATTATTTTGAGGCATGTTTCTTTGATGCCTAGTCTGTTGAGGGGATTTTCAGAAGTGTGTTAGATTTTATCAAAAGCTTTTTCTGGATTTTTTGAGATGATTGTGTGGTTTTCACTTTTAATTCTATTTACTGAATCACTCATTGATTTGCACATTTTGAACTAACCTTGCATCTCAGGAACAAACTCTACTTTGTTATGGTGTATTAATATTTTATGTGCTGCTAGATTCAGTTTGATAGTATTTTGATAAGGATTTTTGCACCTATGTTTATGAGAGATATTGGCCTAAAGTTTTCTTTTTTTTGTTTTGACCTCCAGATTTTGGTATCAAGTTTATGCTGGTTTCATAGTATGAGCTGAAGAGGGGCCCCTCCTCCTTGATATTTTGCAAAAGTTTCAGTAGGATTGGTATTATTTGTTTTTATGTTTGGTAGAATTCAGCTGTGAATCCATCTGGTCTAGGCGTTTTTTTTGGTCAGTAGGTTCTTTATTAATGATTTAGTTTCAGAAGTTAATATTAGTCTATTCAGGGTTTAAATGTCTTCCCTATTCAATCTTGGAAGATTTTGTGCTTCCAGGAATTTATCAATTTCTTCTAGATTTTTAAATTTTTGTACATAAAGTTGTTCACAGTAGTCTCTGAGAGTTTTTTGTATTTCCATGGGATTAGTTCTATGTTGCCTTTCTTTTTTCTGATTGTGCTTATTTGGCTCTTTTTTTTTTCTTTGTTAACAAAGCTAGCAGATTATCAACCTTCTATATATTTTTTGAAAAACCCATTCTCAGTTTCATTGATATTTTATACACATTTTTTGCATACCAATTTAATTAAGATCTTTTCTAATTTTTGTTGGTTCTGTTTTTCTGGTAGGTGTGGGGTTAGTTTATGCTTTTATTTATAGTTTTGATGGTGCCAAGTTGGGTTATTAATTTGAGATATTTCTAATTTATTGATGAAGTCATTTATTGCTATAAACTTTCTAATTAACAATGCTTTTGTTGTATTTAAAAGATTTTGGTTAGTTGTGTCCCTAGCTATGATTAATATCAAACAATTTTTTTATTTCTTAGTCAATGTCTATGTTCACTCAGGCATTATCCAGAACTAAGTTGTTCAATTTACATGTGTTTTTGTGGTTTTGAGAGACATTCTTGATATTGATTTTTATTTTTATTACACTGTGGTCACAGAGTGTGTTTGTTATGATGTCCTTTTTTAAAAATTTATTCTATTACTGAGCATGTGGTCTATCTTAGCATACGTTCTATGTACAGGTGAGAAGAATGTATATTCAGTGGTTGTTGGGTGGTGGTCTGTAGGTCTATCTATTAGGTTTAATTGGTCAAGTGTCAAGATTAAGTCTAGAGTTTCTTTGTTAGTTTTCTGCCTCAATGATCTAGCACTGTTAGGTGTTAGCTGTTAAGGTCTTCTTTTGTGAATTTCAGTGCTCCAATGTTGGCTGCACATATATTTAGAGTAATTAAGTCTTTTCATTGGATTGAGCCTTATCATTACGTAATACCCTTTTTTATCCTTCTTAAATTTTATTGGTTTGACATCTTTTTTATCTGATATAAGAATAGCTACTCCTGCTTTTTTTTTTTTTTTTTTTGTCTTCCACTTGCATGGTAGGCCTTACCCCACCCTTTTTCTTTGTGCCTGTAGGTGTCATTACATGTGAGATAGGTCTCTTGAAGACAACAGATGATTAGGGCTTGTCTTTTTATCTAGTCTGCTACTCTATGTCTTTTAAGTGGGATATTTAACTCATTCACATTCATGGTTAATATTGATACATGTAATTTTGATCCTGCTATCATGTTCTTAGCTGGTTGTTATGCTGATTTGATTTCATAGTTGCTTTATAGTGCCTGTTGGCTCTGTGCTTAAGTGTGCTTTTGTGGTAGCAGGTGTTCTTTCAATTCCATATTTAGCACTTCCTTAAGAATGTCTTGTAAGGGTGCTAGTTAAAATATGTAGCCTCAGCATTTGCTTCTCTGAGAAGGATTTTATTTTCCCTTCACTTATGAAGCTTAGCTTGGTGAAATATAAAATTCTTGGTTGCAATTGTTTTTCTTTAAGGATGTTGAAAATGGGCCCCAGTGTCTTCTGGCTTGTAATGCTATTGCTGAGAGGTCTGCTGCTAGCCTGATGGGGTTTGTTCTGTAGGTGACCTGCTACTGCTCTCTAGATGCCTTTATAATATTTTTTGCATTAATCTTGGTCAATCTGATGACTATGTATGTGTTTTAGGTCATCTTTCAGTGTCTGGCTGTGTTTCTCTGTATTTCTTGGATTTGGATGTAAACCTCTTTGGTAATATTAGTGAAATTATGATGAACTCTACCTTCTATATACTTTCCAATTTGCTTATTCTGTCTCCTCTCTCAGGAATGTCAATGCATCATAGAGTTAGTCTCTACATAATCCCTTGTTTCTCTAAGGTTTTGATCATTTTTCTGAATTCTTTTTTCTTTCCTCAGCCTGGTCTATTCTACAGTTAATATTTCTGATTGTATTATGAAATTGTGAAATCTTTCAGCTTAAGAAGTTCAATTTGGATCTTTCTTAAAATGGCTACTTTGTCTTTTAGTTCATGAATTGTTTTGTTGTGTTGCTTACCTTTCCTGGGTTGAGTGTAAATTTTCTCCTGGATCTCAATGAGCTTCCTTGCTGTACAGATTCTGGATTCCTTGTCTGTGATTTCTAACATTTCAGACTGGCTAAGAGCCATTTCTGAGGAACTAGTGAGCTTGTTTGGAGGAAAGGAAACACTCTGGCTTTTTGAATTGCCAGGATTCTTGAGAACTAATTTAATTAATTCTTTCTCATCTGGAAGGGTTGGTCTTTCTTTAACTGTGGTGAAAATTAAACACAGTAAATTGGCTTTGTTGTTGGAAGTTTTCAAAGACCTAAGGCTCTGTACAAGATCTTTGTTGTTAAATTCTTGGCTTTTCCGGGTGTAGAATCAGTTAAGTGGTTTTATGCTGTTGTAGTTTGCGTTGCAATCCTGTAGGTAATACATGAGGGGAGAGGAAAGTAGCTAGGCTTTTTGCACATCAAAATCAACAAAGAATCATCAAACATAGACCAAATAGACCTAATAGATATTTATAGAACATTTTATTAAAAAATTGCAGAATATACATTGTTTTCCTTAGCACATGGATTGTTCTCAAGGTTAGATCATATGTCAAGTCACAAAATAAGTCTTAAAAGATTCAAAAAGTTGAAATAATATCAAAAAACTTCTCTGACTACAATGGAATAAAACTAGAAATTACTATACAAGAAGAATTTTTGTGACTACACAAATACATAAATATTTGGTGATATGCTCCTGAATGCTAGTGAGTCAATGAAGAAATACAGAAAAGAAGAAAATTGAAAATTTTCTTGAAACAAATAATAACAGAAGCACAACATACCAAAACCTATGGGATACAGCAAAAGTATTAAAAAGTTAGTTTATAGCTTTAAGTACCTACATCAAAAAAGAGGAAAAATTAAACAACCTATTAATGAGTTTTAACAAACTACAAAAGCAAAAGCAAACCAAACCCAAAATTAATGGAAGAAAAATAATAAATATTGGGGCAAAAATAAAAGAAATTGAAATTAAAAAAACAAAATACCAATGTAACCAAAAGCTGGTGTTTTGAAAGCTAAACAAAATTGACAAACCCTTTGCTGGAGTTACTAAGAAAAAAGTAAGTAAAATCAGAAATGAAAAAAAAAGGGGCATTGCAACTGATACTGCAGAAATTCAAAGAATTTCTGTGGCTACAATAAGCAACTATACATCAATAAATTGGAAAATCTAGAGGTCATGAACAAATGACTAGATAAATGCAATCTACCAAAATTGAACTAGGAAGAAATCCAAAACCTGTGCAAACCAATAACAAGTCATGAGATCAAAGCTGTAATGAAGAGTCTCCAAGTTAAAAAAATTTGGGAAGTGACTGCTTCACTGTTGAATTCTAGCAAACATTTAAAGAATATCAATCCTACTCAAACTATTCCAAAAAATATTGTAGGAGGGAACACACCCAAACTTATTCCACAGTGTTATACTGATACCAAAACCAGACAAAGACACCTCAAAAACACTACAGACTAATATCTTTGATGACTATTAATGCAAAAATCTTCAACACAATATTAGCAAACCAAATCCAACAATAGATTAGAAAGATCATTTATGATGATCAAGTCTGATTTATCCCTGGGAAGAAAGGATGGTTCAACATATAGAAATCAGTCAGTGCAAAACATCATATCAACAGAATGAAGAATAACATCCATATAATCATTTCAATTGATACTGAAAAAAACATTTGATAACATTTAACTTCCCTTATGATAAAAACCCTCAAAAATAAAAAACTGGGTATGGAAGGACCATAACTCAACACAATAAAAGCCATATATGGCAGACATACAGCTAGTTTTACACTGGGTGAGAAAAAACTGAAATCCCTTCATCTAAGATCTGGAACATGACAAAGATGCCCACTGTCAGCACTCTTATTTAACATAGTACTGAAAGTCCTAGCTAGAGTAATCAGACAAAAAGAAAAATATAAATAGCATCCAAATGGAAAAGAAAGAAGTCAAATTACACTTTTTTGCAGATGATATTATCTTACTTTAGGGAAACATAAAAACTTCACAAGGAAACTACTAGAACTGATAAATTCAGCAACATTGCAGAAAAAAAATCAATGTACAAAATAGGTAGTATTTTTATATGCCAACAGTGAACAATGTGAAAAAGAAATTAAAAATGTAATCCCATTTACAACAACCAAACATAAAATTATACATCTAGGAGTTAACAAAAAAGCATAAAACACTAATTAAAGGAAATGAAGAAGGCACCATAAAATGGAAAAATACTCCATGTTCATAAGTTGGAAGAGTCAAATTCTTAAAATGTCCATGCAACCCAAAGTAATCTAAAGAGTCAATGTGATCTCTGTCAAAATAATAGCAGTCTTCACACAACTAGCAAACATCTATTCTAAAATTTATACGTAACCACAAAAAGACCCAGAATATCCAGAGCCATCTTAGCAAAAAGAACAAAACTGAAGGAATCACATTACCTGACTTCAAATCATACTACAGAGCTCTATTAACTAAAAAAGCATGGCACTGGCCTAGATCAGTGTAACAGAATACATAACCCAGAAGCAAATCTATACACCTATAGTGAACTTATTTTTGACATAGCTGCCAACAACATACACTAGAGAAAAGACAGTCTCTTCAGTAAATGTTGCCGGCAAAACTGGATGTCCATATGAAGAAGACTGAAACTAGACTTCCATCTCTCGCCATATACAAAAGTAAAATAAAAATAGATAAAAGACAAAATTTACAACCTCAAACTATGAAACTACTTTAAGCAAATATTGGAGAAAGTCTCCAGGGAACTGGTCTAGGTAAAAATTTCTTGAATGATACTTCACAAGCACTGGCAACCAAAGCAAAAATGAACAAATGGGATCATATCATATTAGAGTGCTTCTGCACAGCAAAGGATACAATCAAAAGGAAACCCACAGAATGGGAGAAAATATTTTTAAGCTACACATCTGACAAAGGATTAATGACCAGAATATACAATGAGCTCAAATAACTCTATAGAAAAAAAAGAATAAGCCAATCAAGACATGATCAAAAGATTTGAATAGGCATTTCTCCAAAGAAGACAAACAAATGGCAAACAGGTTTTTGAAAAGGTCCTCAACATCATTGATCATCAGATAAATGCAAATCAAATCTACAATGAGATATCATTTTACCCCAGTTAAAATGGCTTATATCCAAAAGACAGGAAATAGCAGGTGCTAGTGAGGTTATGGAGAAAAAGGGACAGACCCTCATACACCGTTGGTGGGAATGTAAATTAGTACAATAACTATGCAGAACGGTTTGAAAGTGCCTCAAAAAAAAAAAAAAAAAAAACCTAAAAATTGAGCTGTCATATGATCCAGCAATCCCACTTCTGGGTGTATACCCAAAATACATGAAATGAATATGCCAGGCATAGAAAGACAAACATTGCATGTTCTCACTTGTTTGTGGGATTGAAAAAATCAAAACAATTCAACTCATGGACATAAAGAAAAGAAAAATGGTTACCAGAAATTTGGAAGTTTAGTGAGAGCTTGAGGGGATGGATACCCCATTTCCTATGATATGCTTATTTTACATTGCATGTCTGTATCAAAGTATCTCATGTACAACATAAACGTATACAAATACTAAGTACCCATAAAAATGAAATAAAATCAAAACAATCAACAAAAATTCAGTGGATGTTATTTCCACTTCCATTCCAGCAAGATAGTTGACTTTGTTGCCAAATAAACAACAACACATGTATTAAAGTAGCTTTATGAAAACTCTAGAAACCAATTTAAAAGCTGCAGGAGGAAAAGTGATTGTTCATGAGTATGTAGAAAAAGCTAGAAAGAATGAATAAGAGCTACTATTTTATGGCTCAGCAGAGTGATGACAGTCCATAGTAACTTAATTTTATATTTTGAAATAACTTAGAGTATAATTTACTTGTTTGTTACTCAAATAACTATGCTAGAAGGGATAGATACCCCATTCTTTATGATATGCTTATTTTACATTGCATGCCTATATCAAAATATCTCATGTACAACATAAATGTATACAATTCCTAATTACCCACAAAAATAAAATAAAATAAAAACAGTAAAACAAAATTCAGTGGATGTTATTTCCAATTCCAT
Source organism: Aotus nancymaae (assembly GCF_030222135.1). Taxonomy (NCBI): domain Eukaryota; kingdom Metazoa; phylum Chordata; class Mammalia; order Primates; family Aotidae; genus Aotus; species Aotus nancymaae. The sequence continues at coordinate 54,801,591 of NW_026988415.1, read as the reverse complement.
TTCGGCAAGATAGTGGACTTTGTTCCCACAATTGAAACACCTAATATACAACAACACATGTATTAAAGTAGTTGTATGAAAACTCTAGAAACCAGTTTAAAAGCTGCAGTGAACAAGAAAATACCTATCCCCCTAAAATATATATACTCAAAATGGCAAGTAATTTTGTAGTGTTTTTACTCACCCTTCCCCCACTCCCTCCTCAGTGCAGTACAGACTATGAGAAAGCAAATACTCAATTGTCAATTTCTGTTGTGGTATGGAAAGAAAAGAGTAGGCCATGTTTGTAATGTCTGGCTTGTTTGGAGGTTGATTAAAGGGCTGGTTTTTGTATCACCTGACTTAGAGCATTGAATAAAATAATGGCATAGTTTAGATATTATGTTTGAGGCTGTCAAAAGCAGTATTAGACAGTGCAGCATCTCAGAGCTGCAGGAGAACTGCAGAGCTGAGAGTGCCAATGGAAAAGACATGTCTGGCAGAGAAATATAACAAAACATCTCAGGCCCTGGGAAGAGTCATGGGTAAAGTGTTTAAGAAAAGTATGGCGTTCAAAGCAGTCAGGTATACTAGTAAATTTGGAGAAAAATGCACATGTAGAGCTCAAGTAAAGACACAATCCAGGAAAAGGGCTGAGAATACCTTAAACTTTTATGCTGGGCTGATTAGCAAACGTCTTTTCTTGCATTGAGCCACTACACAAAGACTGAGAGAAGTATTTATTTTTTCAAATGTCTAATTTTCAACAAGGGGTAACAATGTATACGAAGTAAGAGGGAAATACGGCCAATTCAAAGAAACAAAACTAATCTCTAGACAGAGACACTAAATAAACACAGGACTTGGACCTATTCAAAAAAGACTTTCAAACAACTGCCTTAAATACACTTAATAAGCTATAGAATAATATGGATAGACAAATAAATGGAATATAAACAAATATAAATGAAATATAAACAAATCAGAAGTTTAACAAAGAAATATAAATAAACAAGAAAAAAAGACAAATTCTGGAGGTGAAAAAAAATAACTGAATTGAAAAATTTATATAAGGTGTTCAACAGCACACTTAAACATGCAGAAAGTTATTTGAAATGTTTAAGTCTGAAGAGGAAAGAAATAAAATAAGGATGGGTGAACAGAGCCTAAGAGACTTAAGAGATAACACCATGAAGAACAATATACATATAATGGGAGTTTCATCAGAAGAAGGGATTTAAAAATTGAGACACGATTAAACTGCTGAAAGCCAAAGACAAAAAAAAAAATCTTGAAAATGTGAAGAGAAAGTCGCTTGTCATATACAAAGAATTATTGAAAAAACAATCTACAGATGTCTCATTAGAAATATTACAGACCAGAAGAAAATGGATTATACATTCAAAGTACTGATGGGAAAACAAAACTGCCAACAAAGGTTATATCTCACAAAACTACCCTTTGAAAATGTGAGATATTAAGAATTTTCCATATAAGCTAGTGCTGAGGAAGTTTACTACCACAAGTTCTGTTCTACCATAAATGCTAAATGAAGTTCTTCAAGTTAAAGTGAAAGGACACTAGGCAGTAACTCAAATCTATATAAAAATATAAAGTTTATCAGGAAAGGTAAATATATGGACAAATGTAAAAAGCTATGTTTTCATATTTTTTGCCAATGTCCTCAACTTTATACTTTAAAATAGGATTTAAAGACAAGAAAGAATAATTAAAAATCTATATTGATGGACATACAACATGGATATAGTTTGTGATATCAATAACGTAACACTGAAGTGGTAAAACTTTAAAGGAGTAGAGTTTCATATGTAATTGCCATTATTACTAGTTTAAAAGAGATTATTATAATTTTAGAAAGCTTTACGTAATCCCTATGATGATCACAAAGTTAAAATTTATAGAATATACACCAAAAGAAATAAGAGAATTGAAACATGTCAAAATGAAAAGTCAACTAAATATAAATTAAATCAATAAAGGAGACAATAAGGGCCAAAATCTATAAGACATGCAGAAAGCAAATAACAATATGCAAAAATAAGTTATTTCTTACTGGTAGTTATTTTAAATTTAAATGGATTAAACTCCCCATTCAAAAGACAAATATTGGCGGAATGGATGAAAATACAGGGTCAAACTATATGCTTTTTACAGGATACTCACTTTAGATCTAAGGGCACACACAGATTGAATGAAAAAGATTGGAACAAGATATTTCATGCAGAGAGTAACCCAAAGAAAGTAGCAGTAGCTGTGTTAATATCAAATAAAATGGTCATTTGAAAAAACTGTTACACAAGGCAAAGAAGGATATTATATAATGATAAAAGGGTTAATCAACTAAGAAGATATAGCAACTAAGCAAAACCACAATGAGATAACATCTCATGCCAGTTAGAATGGCGATGTTTAAAAATACAAGAAACAACAGATGCTGGAGAATATTTGAAGAAATAGGAATGCTTTTACACTGTTGGTGGGAGTGTAAATTAGCTCAACCATTATAGAAGACAGTGTGGTGATTCCTCAAGGATCTAGAACCAGAAATACCATTTGACCCAGCAATCCCATTACTGGGTATATACCCAAAGGATTATAAGTCATTCTACTATAAAGACACATGCACACATATGTTTATTTCAACACTGTTCACAATAGCAAAGACTTGGAACCAACCCAAATGCCCATTAATGATAGACTGAATAAAGAAAATGTGGCAGATATATCCCATGGAATACTATGCAGCCATAAAAAAGGATGAGTTCATGTCCTTTGCAGGGACATGGATGAAGCTGGGAACCATCAATCTCAGCAAACTAACACAAGAACAGAAAGCTAAACACTGCATGGTCTCACTCATAAATGGAAGTTGAACAATGAGAACACATGGACACAGGGAGTGGAATATCACACACTGGGGCCTCCCAGGGATTGCAGGGCTAGGGAAGAGATAGCATTGGGAGAAATACCTAATGTAGATGATAGGTTGATGGGTGCAGCACACCACCATGGCACATGTATACCTATGTAACAAACCTGCATGTTCTGCACATGTACCCCAAAACTTAAAGTATAATTTAGAAAAGGAAAAAAGAAGATTTAACAACTATAAATATATATACAGCAAACATTAGAACTCCTAAATCTATGAAACAAATATCACTAGAATTGAATGGAGAAATAAAGAACTCTACAATAATAATAGGTGGTGAATACATTTCTTCAGATGTGCAAGGGATACCTTCTAGGATAGATGATATGTTAGGCTACAAAAGAACTCTTAATAAATGTAAAAAAATCATACAAAGTATTTTGCCTATCACAATAAAATAAAATTAAAAATCAGTAACAGAAAGAAAACTTGAAAAAGAACAGACATGTAAAAATGGATCAAAAAACAAATCATAAAAGGAATTGCAAAATATCATGAGACAATAAAATATAAAATACAATACACTAAAGAAAAATGTATAGCTGTAAAACTGAAAGGAAAAAAAAAATCTCAAAATAGCCCCCTAACTTTACAGTTTAAGAAACTAGATAAAGAAGAGTGAACTAAACTAAAAGCTAGAGGAAGAAAACAATAAAAAGAGAGTAGAGACAAACAAAATAATAGAAAAACAATAGAAATATCAACAAAAATAAATGTATTTTTAAAAGCTCAATTTATTGACAAATCTTTATGTATATTGACTGATGAAAAAAAGAAAAGACCTGGAGATCTGGCAAGATGGCTGAATAGGAGCAGCTCTGGTCTGCAGCTCCCAGGGAGACCAACAGAGAAGGTGGGTGATTCCTGCATTTCCAACTGAGGTACTGGTTCGTCTCATTGGAACTGGTTAGACAGTGGGTGTAGCCCATGATACAGAAGCAGGATGGGGTGTTTCCTCACCTGAGAAGTGCAAGGGGTTGGGGAACTTCCCCCCCTAGCCACGGGAATCCTTGAGAGACTGTGCCTTGAGGGATGGTTCTATCCAGCCCAGATACTATGCTTTTCCCACAGTTTTTGCAACGCACAGACTAGAAGATTCCCTTGGATGCCTACACCACGAGGACCCTGGGTTTCAAGCATAAAACTCAGCAGCCATTTGGGCAGACACCGAGCTAGCTGCAGAAGTTTTTTTTCATGCCCTAGTAGCACCTGGAAACCTTAGGAGACAAAAACGTTCACTCCCCTGGAAAGGGGGCCAAAGTCAGGGAGCCAAGTGGTTTTGCTCAGCAAGTCCCACCCCCACGGAGCCCAGCAAGCTAAGATCCACTGGCTTAAAATTCTTGCTGCAAGTTCAACAGTCTGAAGTCGACCTGGGATGCTCTACATTGGTGGGAGGAGGGGTGTCTGCCATTACTGAGGCTTGTGCAGGTGGTTTTCCCCACACAGTGTAAACAAAGGCACCAGGAGGTTCAAACTGGGTGGAGCCCACCACAGCATGGCAAAGCCACTGTAGCCAGACTGCCTCTAGGTTCCTCTTCTCTGGGCAGTGCATCTCTAGAAGAAAGGCAGCAGCCCCAGTCAGGGACTTATAGATGAAACTCCCATCTCCCTGGGACAGAGCACCTGGGGAAAGGGGCAGCTGTGGGTGCAGCTTCAATAGTCCTGCCTGCCGGCTCTGAAGAGAACAGCAGATCTCCCAGCACAGCACTCAAGCTCTGCTAAGGGACAGACTGCTACATCAAGTGGGTCCCTGACCCCCTGTGCCTCCTAATTGGAAGACACCTCCCAGCAGGGGTCAACAGACACCTCACACAGGAGAGCTCTGGCTGACATTTGGCAGGTGTCCCTCTGGGATGAAGCCTCCAGAGGAAGGAGCAGGCAGCAATCTCTGCTGTTGTGCAGCCTCCGCTGGTGATACCCAGGCAAACAGAGTCTGGAGTGGACTTCCAGCAAACTCCAGCAGACCTGCAGAAGCGGGGCCTCACTGTTAGAGTAAAAACTAACAAACACAAAGCAATAGCATCAACATCAACAAAGAGGACATCCACACAAATACTCCATCCGAAGATCATCAGCATCAAAGATGTAGATAAAAACATGGAGATGAGGAAAAACCAGCACAAAAATGCTGAAAATTCCAAAAACTAGAATGCCTCTTCTCCTCCAAAGGATCACAACTCCTCACCAATAAGGGAACAAAACTGGATGGAGAATGAGTTTGAAGAATTGACAGAAGTAGGCTTCACAAAGTGGGTAATAAGATACTCCTCTGAGCTAAAGGAGCATGTTTTAACCCAATGCAAGGAAGCTAAGAACAGTTATAAAAGGTTACAGGAACTACTAACTAGAATAACCAGTTTAGAGAGAACATAAATGACCTGATGGAGCTAAAAATACAAAGTACGAGAACTTCATGAAGCATACACAAGTCTCAATAGCCAAATCGATAAAGTGGAAGAAGTATATCAGAGATTGAAGATCAACTTAATGAAATAAAGCATAAAGACAAGAATAGACAAAAAAGAATAAAATGGAATGAACAAAGCCTTCGAGAAATATGAGACTATGTGAAAAGACCAAGCCTACAGTTGATTGGTGTACCTGAAAGTGATGGGGAGAATGGAACCAAATTGGAAAACACATTTCAGGATATTATGCAGGAGAACTTCCACAACCTAGCAAGACAGGTCAACATTCAAATTCAGGAAATACGGAGAACACCACTAAGATACTTTTTGAGAAGAGAAACCCTAAGACACATAATCATCAGATTCACCAAGGTTGAAACAAAGGAAAAAGTGTTAAGGTCAGCCAGAGAGAACGGTCAGGTTACCCACAAATGAAAGCCCATCAGACTAACAGCAGATCTCTCTGAAGAAATCCTACAAGCCAGAAGAGATTGGGGGCCAATATTCAACATTCTTAAAGAAAAGAATTTAAGTACCTATGCAACAACCCTGCATGATCTGCACATGCACCCCAGAACCTAAAGTACAATTAAAAAAAAAGAATTTTCAACACAGAATTACAAATCCAGTCAAACTAAGCTTCATAAGCGCAGAAGAAATAAATCCTTTACAGACAAGCAAATACTGAGAGATTTTCTCACCACCAGCCCTGCCTTACAAGAGCTCCCAAAGGAAGCACTAAATATGAAAAGGAAAACCAGTACCAGCCACTGCAAAAACATACCAAAATATGAAAAAAAGGAAAGATCCAAAATATGAAAAAAAGGAAAGATCCAAAATCTAAATCAGATATGGAAGAGAGGACATTACAACTCATTTTACAGAACTAAAATGTTTATTAAAAATACTATAAACAATTATGCACCAACAAAATGAAAAATCTAAATGACATGAAATAATTTCTAGAAACACACCACCTAGAAATACCAAATCATAAAGAAAGAGAAAAAGCAAATAGAGTAGTAAGGAGATTGAATCTGTATTCAAAAACCTCCTATCAAAGGAAAGCCAAGAAGCAGACGATTTCACTGGTGAATTATATCAAATATTTAAACAAAAATTAATCAATCTTTTTCAAATTCTCCCAAAAATTTGAAAAAGAGAAAACACTTCTAAATTTACTTCATGAACCCATCATTACCCTGATACCAAAGGAAGCTTCAAACCGACATCCCTGATGAACATAGAGGCAAACATGCTAAACAAAATACAAGCTAATAAAATTTAACAGCACATTAAAAGGATTGTAAGCCATGACCACAAATTATTAATGCCTGAGATACAAGAACATTTTGACATATGCAAATCAATCAATGTGATATACCAAATCAGCAAAACAAAGGATAAAATCACACGAACATCTTAATAGGTATCAGAAAAAGCATATGACTTAATTCAATACACTTTCGGGATAAAAGTAGTCAACAAATTTGGTATATAAATAATTACCCTAATATAATAAAGGCCATTTATGAAAAGCCCACAGCTGATATCTTATGCAACAGTAATAAACCTGCAACCTTTTCCTCCAAGATCCAGAATAAGGCAAGAATGCCCACTCTAGTCCTTTCTATTTGACATAGCACTAGAAATCCTTGCCAGAGCAATTAGGTAAAAGAGATAAGTAAAAAGAATCCAAATTAATACAGAAGAATTAAAATTGTCTCTGTTTGCAGATGATATATTTCTTTTTGTACAAAATCTAAAATATTCCACAAAATACTTTTAGAATTAACAAACAAATTTGGTAACATTGCAGAATACAGAATCAAACTACAAAAATGAGTTATATTTCTCCACAGTAACCAAAAGCAATCTAGGAAGAAAATTAAGAAAATAATTATTTACAGTGGCAAATAAATGAAAAGATACCCCATCCTGTGTTTCTGGATTTAAAATGTTCATAATACTCAAATATATTTACACATTCAATGCAATCCTCATCAAAATCCCCTTGGTATCCTTTTTACATATAGAAAGAAAATCCTAAAATTTATATGAAACCACCAAGGACTCCAAATAGCCAAAACAATCCTCAAAAGGAAAAAAAAGCTGAAAGCTATTCATTTATTCATTTCAAAACATATTACAAAACTATGATAATAAAAATAGTATAGTACTGGCATAAAAATAGACACATAGACCAATGGAACAGAATAGAAAACCCAGGAATAATCCTACACACATACATATGGTCATCTGATCTTCAACGAGTCAAGAATTCACAATGGGAAAAGGATTGACTCTTGCACAGTGTTGAGAAAACTGGATATTTACATGGAAAACAATGGAATTGTATTCTTACACCATACACAAAAAACAACTTGAAATAGATTAAAGATTTACACATACGTCCTAAAACTGTAAAACTCGTAGGATAAAATGGAGGAAGAGCTTTATGACAGATCTTGGATATGACACCAAATGCACAGGAAAGGAAAGCTTAAACAGGCAAATCAGAATTCCTCAAACTGAAAAGCTTCTGCAGAGAAAGAAATCAACAATGTGAAAGGCAGCCTACAGAATAGGAGAACATATTTGCAAGCCATGTATCTGACAGAGGGCTAGGGTCTGATATCCAAAGACAATCTATGGAATGAGAGAAAATATTTGCAAACCTTATATCTGATTAAAGGCAAATATCCACAAAATTTATCACAAACTACTACAACTAAACAACAAAATAACAATAACTTGATTTCAAAATAGGCAAAGGATAATATGGATGCAGCTGGATACCATTATCCTAAGAGAACTATGCAGAAACACAGAACCAAATACCACATATTCTCACTTATAAGTGGAAACTAAACTTTGGGTACATGTGGCCATAAATATGAGAACAATAGACCCTTGAAATACAAGAGGGAAAGGGGAAATAAGAAGAAAAGCTACCTATTGAGAACTATGCTCACTACCTGGATAATGGATTCTTTTGTACTCCAACCCTCAACATTATGCAATATACCTGTGTAACAAACATGCACATGTACCCCCTCAACCTAAAATAAAAGTTGAAAAAAAATGGGCAAAAAGCTTGAATGGACATTTCTTACAAGAAGATATACAAATGGCCAACAAACAAGCAAAGATGCTCAGCACCACTGTATTAATCAGTTCTCACATTGCTATGAAGAAATATCTGAGGCTGGCTAATTTAAAGAAAAGAGGCTTAATTGGCTCACCATTCTGATGGCTGTATAGAAAGCATGATGCTGGCATCTGCTCAGCTTCTAGGGAGTCCTCAGTAAACTTACAATTATGGTGGAAGGTGAAGGGGGACCATGCATGTCACATGGCCAGAGCAGGAGCAAGAGAGAAAGGTGCCACACACTTTTGAACGACCAGATCTCATGAGAACTCATTCACTATCATGAGATCAGTACCAAGGGGATTGTACTAATCCATGATGAGAAATGCACCCCATGAGCAAATCACCTCCCACTAAGCCCCACCTCCAACATTGGGAATTACAATTCAACATGAGATTTGGGTTGTTACATAGATCCAAACCATATCAATCAGTAATCATCAGACAAATACAAATTGAAACCACAATGAGATGTCACTCACACATGGTAGAATGGTCATTATAAGTTTTTAAATTTTTTTTAAACAGAAAAGAAGTGTTTTCAAGGATGTGGATAAAATGGGACCCTTCTTCTCTGTTGGTGGGAATGTAAAGTGATGCAGCTGTTATGGAAAACAGATAATAGTTCCTCAAAAAGTTCAAAATACAGCTGCCACATAATTTAGCAATTTTATTTCTTGGTATTTTACCAAAAGAATTGAAATCAGAATCTTGAATGCTCATTGCATTGCATTTATAATAGCAAAATTGTGGAACCACCTGAATATTTATAAATAAATAAATGGGTAAATAAATTTGAAGTATATATACACAATGAAATACTCAGCATTAATAAGAAGGAAGCACTGCCGTATGTGACAATCTGCATTAACCTGGAGGACACTATGCTAAGTAAAATAAGCCATCACAGAAGGATGTAGGGAATACATGAGCCCCACATTGGGCACCAGAATGTAGGGAGTCAGCCCTACATCACCCCCGGGTACCCCGAGTTCGATTGTGACAAAGAAATGAGAAAAAGACAGATTAAGAGAAAAAGTGGGACCGGAGGCCATCGCATTATTACTCTGGAGGCGACAGTGAAGGCCTCGAGCTCTGATCTTCCACACTATTGATTGATTACAATCACTTTGATCTATAGGGTAGGGGTAGAGTGGTGGTGGAGTGAATCAGTGAGCTGGAAGTGAATCAGTAAGGATTGATAACAGTGGCAGTTTCAGAGTTTCAGAAAACAAGAACATGCGGTTATCTTAAGCTTATTATTTATGTACTGCTGATGGAACACGGGCCTTACAAGGAGCCTACAAGTGTTGCTATGTTATAGTGTTACGAAGGGGTTTTACATCCTTGGGCACAATGTTTATGGTAACAGTGACCTAGGCTCTGCACCAGAACATGAGGCATGGAGAGGCTTTCCTCCTTAGAGGCTTCCTGCTGCCTTCTGCAGTTTTTTGTTCCTTGTTTATATGTTACTAATAACCAATTTATGTGGGTACTCTGTAAGTCCTTTCTCCTTTGCTGTTTTTCCCAACGGAAGGACAAATACTATGTGATTCCACTTATTTGAGGTTATCTGATACTAGTCAAACTCACGGAAGCTGAAAGTAAAATGGTGGTTGCCAGGAGTTGAGCAGAGGGGAAAATGGGAACCTGCTGTTCAGCTGGCATAAAATTTCAGTAATGCAAATCGAAAAAGTTCTAAAGATCTGCTATATAACATTTTGGTTATAATTAACAATATTGTATTATATATTTCAAAATTTATTAAGATAGTACCTCTCGTGTTTTGTGTTTTTTGTCACAATTTAAAACATCATGAATGAGCACCTATTGAGATAGTAATAGTTCAGTGTACAATACTGTAGTAAAAAATTCAGAGTACTTAGAGGGTACTGAGTACTCTGAAGTAAAAAGCACTAAGCACTCAGAGTACTTAGAGGGTACTATGTACTCAGAGTACTCAGAGGGTACTAAGTACTCAGAGTACGCAGAGGGTACTAAGCACTCTGAATACTTAGAGGGTATTAAGCACTCAGAGTACTTAGAGGGTACTAAGAACTTTGAGTACTTAGAGGGTGCTAAGTACTCAGAGCACTTAGAAGGCACTAAATACTCAGAGTACTTAGAGGGTACTAAATACTCAGAGAGCTTAGAGGGTACTAAGTACTCTGAAGTATTGAGGGTACGTGAAACCAAGACATGGGAGAGAGGGGGCCATAGATAGCAATAGTTCAGTGTACAATGCTGTAGTAAAATGTTAGAGTACTTAGAGGGTACTAAATACTCTGAAGTACTAAGTATTAAGTACTCAGAGCACTTAAAGTGCTGAGTACTCTGAAGTATTGAGGGTACATGAAACCAAGACATGGGAGAGAGGGAGCCAGGAAAACTTTATATAAAAAATGATGCTCATGTTAGGAAGTTGTTAGGTGAATAGAGTTTGAATTTAGATGGAATGAAGAAGTCTATTTCAGACATATATTCTAACTTGTGTAAATGTATAGGAAAGGAGTGTAAATAAAGTCAGAGGAACAAATTAATTCAATACGGCTGTAGACATGAACTGTAGGATGAAGAGTGAACAGGAGCATGATCAAAGGAAGATGTAGCTGTCAAGGCTTTTATAAGGTTGGTAAGTCATGTAAAGAATCTGGACTTTAAAAGCAATGAAAAACATCAACATTGACCACTAAAATGATGTGATCAGAGTAGTTACTACCGAGGTAGTAATACAGGTGACTGCAATGCTGGACTAAACTAATTTAAAATTAAATAGCTATAATAGACAGGCTTAGTAACTGAATAGATAGGAGGGAATAGAGCTATCAAGGATGATTCCTATGTACGTAGTTAAGGCAACTAAATGGGTGTTTCGTAATTCACTGATACAGGGAACATATAATAAAGATGATGAATAGAAAGTGGAAATATGAGAAATAGGGGAGAATCATCAGATGTTGGTAACTTGTGTATAAAGGACATTTTTTATTTAGAATTCTGAAATAAAGACTATGCTTCCTCATTTAGGGTAGAATGTTTTTATTTCTATTTTAAAAGCTAAACAATACATGTTTTAATATAATTCTGTTATATTAGGTTTTTATTAATACTCTCTTTTGCATTTATTTGATAGTTATATCTGTCATACTGGTATTAGTGTATTTTACTAAGAAACCAAGTTGAAGGTAGACGTTAGCAAATAAAAGGCCCAGTGAAAACAAAACTTTGTTTTAAAATTATGTAAATAGCAAGAATGCAAGTATTCCAATAACAATATAGTGTTGTACAGTTTATGGTTGTTATTACTTTTTCCTAGTAAACACATTTTTTTGAGACACAGTCTCCTGTGGCTCAGACTAGAATGCAGTGGCATGATCATACTCACTATAGCCTCAGTCTCCCTGGTTCAAGTAATCCTCCCAACTCAGCCTCCTGAGTAGCTGGGACTACAGGCGTGTGCCACAAAGCCCAGCTAATTTTTTCTTTCCAAATGTATTTTAGGTTCAGGGGGTACATGTGCAAGTTTGTGACATGGGTAATTTGCCTGTCATGGGGAATCAGTGTAAAGATTATTTTGTCACCAAACTAATTAGCATAGCACATAGTAGGTAGTTTTTTTTTTTAAATCCTTACCCTCCTTCTACCCTCAAAACTCAAGTAGGCCCTGGCATCTATTGTTTTCCCTTGTGTCTCTGCGTACTCAATGTTTAGCTCCCAGTTATAAGTGAGAACATGCAGTATTTGGTTTTTTGTTTCTGTGTTAATTTGCTTAGGATAATGGCCTCCATCTTCATCCATGTTGTTGCAAAGGACATGATCTGGTTCTTTTCATGGCTGCATATTATTCTATGGTGTATATATTCCACATTTTCTTTGTCCATTCTACAATTTCAGAGTGTTTAGGTTGATTCCATATCTTCGATATTGTGAATATTGCTACAGTAAATATATGTGTGCATCTGTATTTATGGTAGAATAATTTATATTCCTTTGGGTATATACCAAGTAATGGGATTTCTGGGTCAAATAGCAATTCTGTTTTAAGTATTTTAAGATATCTCTAAATTGCTTTTCCCAGTGGCTGAACTAATTTACATTCCCAAAAGCAGTTTATAAGCATTCCCAAGTTTTTCAGTATCTGTTACTTTTTTTGGACTTTTTAATAATAACCATTCTGACTGATGTGAGATGGTATCTCATTGTGCTTTTGATTTTCATTTCTATATTAGGGATGTTGAATATTTTTGCACATGCTTGTTGGTCATGGATATGACTTCTTTTGAGAAATGTCTGTTCATGTATTTTGCCCGTTTTTTAAATGAGGTTGTTTGCTTTTGGCAAGTTTATTTGTTTATGTCCTTTATAGATTCTGGATAGCAGACATTTGTTGGAGTCATTCAGATGAGGGTTGTTTGATGTTGATGTAATCATGTTACTTTGAGAGATCTTAGTGTTGGTTTCTGTTATTATTTCACTGTGGTTTGAACATGTGGTTGGCATTGTTTGATTCTTTTGAATTTGTTGAGAATTATTTTATGGCCAATTGTGTGATCACTTTTAGAGTATGTGCCCTGTGTAGATGAGAAGTATGTGTATTGTGCTGTTGTTGGGTAGAGTGTACTAGAGATATCTGTTATGTTCATTTGGTCAAGTGTTGACTTCAGGTCATGAATATCTTTGTTAATTTTCTGCCTCAGAGTTCTGTCTAATACTGTCAGTGGGTTATTGAAGTCTCCCACTATTATTGTGTGTTTATCAGTCTCTTTGTAGGTCTTTAAGAACTTGTTTTATAAATCTGTGTACCCTGGTGTTGGGTGTATGTGTATTTAGGAAAGTTAATTCTTATTGAATTGAATGCTTTATGATTATGTAATGCTCTTCTTTGTCTTTTTGGATTGTTGTTGGTTTAAAATCTGTTTTGTCTGAATTTAAAGCAGGATCCCCTGCCATTTTTTTCCTATTTCCTTGGGATATTTTTCTCTTTCCCCTTACTTTGAGACTATGGGTGTCATTGCATGTGAGATGGGTCTCTCAAAGACAACATACAGTTTGTTCTTGCTTCTTTATCCAACTTGCCACTCTGTGACTTTAAGTGACCTATTTAGTCCACTTACGTTCAAGATAATGCAAATGGACTGTGTTGATAGTTTATCAACTAAGCATTGATAGTATGTAAATAGAGTAAACACACTAAATATTGATATGTGCAAATTTGATCCTATTTTTAGGCGGTCATCTGGTTGTTATGCAGACTTGATGCTTTAGTTACTTTATAGTGTCAGTGGTCTATGGACTTAATTGTGTTTTTGTAGTGGCCAGTAATGGTCTTTTGTTTCTATGTTTAGCACTCCCTTAAGGACCTCTTGTAAGGCAGCTCTGGTGGTAATAAATTTTCTTAACATTTGCGTATCTGAAAAAAAAATATTATTCTTTGCCTATGAAGCTTAGTTTAGTTGGACACTAAACTGTTGGTGGAAATTTAATTTTTAATGCTCAATGTAGGCTCACAATCTCTCCTTGTTTGTAGGGTTTCTGCTAACTGGTTTGCTGTTAGACTGATAAGGTTCCCTTTGTAGATAATCTATCCCCTCTCTCTAGCTGTCTTTAATATTTTCACTTTTGTGTTGACCTTGAAGAATCTGATGACTAGGTGTCTTGGGGGTGGTCATCTTCTATAACTTGTGTCTTACAGGGGTTCTCTGCATTTCATGAAATTGAAGGTTGACCTCTCTAGTAGTGTTGGGGAAATTTTCATGGACAATATCCTCGAATATATTTTTCACATTTCTTGCTCTCTTTCCCTCTCTTACAAGGATGCCAATTAGTTGTATGTTTGGTCTCTTTACATAATCTCATATTTCTCAGATGTTTTGCTCATTGATTCTTATTTTTTCTTTATTTTTGACTGACTGAGTTGATTTGAAGAACTTACCTTTGAGCTGTGAGATTCTTTCCTCAGCTTGGTCTATTTTGTTGTTCATACCTCCAGTTATGGCATTCATGTAGTGAGTTTTTAGCTCTAGAGTTTAGTTTGGTTCTTTCTTAAAATGGCTATTTCATCTTTCAGCTCTGATACTGACGTGTTGAATTCCTTACATTCCTTTGATTGGGTTTCAATGTTCTCCTGAATTCTGATCATCTTTGCTCCTATCCAGATTCTGAATTCGATGTCTCTTATTTTAGCCATTTCCATGTGGTTGAGAACTATTGCTGGGGTGCTAGTGTAGTCCTTTGGAAGTAAGAAGACACTCTAACTTTTTGAGTTGCCAGAGTTCTTACACTGGATCTTTCCCATCTGTGTGGGCTGATGTTCCTTTAATCATTGAAGGCATCAGAGTGTACTGGTTGTGGTGGTGCCTCTGTGAGTTCCAAGTGCACACCAGTAGAGACAGGGCAGCAGTGGCAACATACACACTCATGCATGCCAAGACCAATGAGGCAGTGCACATATACACACTGACAGGGTAGTGGAAGGGACTGTGGGTGAGTGTGGTCCAGCAAAGCAATAGGGGAAGGCTTCTGGTGGGTGGGTGCATGTTGGTTGGGTACCATCTGCTGAGGCTCTCTTACAGTTACGAAAGCTGTGCTAGTGAAGGAGCTATGGTGGCAGCTGCCAGGAAGCACCCCATTGGGTGTTCCAGGCTACACTACTAGTGGGCATGGCTAGGCATGATCCCTGAGAGAGGCTGGCAGACAGGGAGGTGCTCAGGTCATACTGGCCCCATCTCATGGGAAAGACTACCCTGTTTTATTCCAAGTCCAATAGTCAACAAAGGCTAATTCCACCTAGAAAAGCATGGTAAGCCTTGGGGAATGGGTGTTCCTGGCCATGTTCATCTGCAGCTATTCCCTCACCATACACCCTGGGTTCCAGATAGTTTAGAGTCCTGTCCCTGACCCTTCTTAAAGCAGATCTCCCTTTCAGGTCAAATGCCAGTTGGGGTCATCAGATCTCCAGCAGCTAGGATTCCACAAGTCTGTGGCCAGATTGGACCACTTCTCACCTATTTAACTCATCCCTTTCCCAAGAGCTGTTTGGGACCAGCAACTAGTCGTGGTGTTTGGCAGCCCCAGGCAGGGATTCACAGCTTCCTCCTCTTTCAGCTCAGAGTCTGCATTCTCCTTCTGTCCACTCTCAATGCCCTTCTTCTGAAGAAATGCTTGGAGTATGCTGATCTTAATAGTCTGGCATTTTGGTGAGAGGTGCTCTTCCTGGTTGCATCTATTCAGCCATCTTGGCTTTCATTTGCATTATTTTTTATTTTTTATTTTTAGTAGAGACAAAGTCTTTTGTCTGGGGTATGAACCCCAGGCTGTTCTAGAACTCCTGAGCTCAGATGATCCTCCTGCCTCAAGCTCTCGAAGTGCTGGGATTACGGGGATGAGCCACCACACCAAGCCAAGACTTCTTAATAATGTGTTTTACAGTTATTCAAAATGATTTTCTAGTAGAAAGATGTAGATGAAGATGACAAGTTTTATATTTCTTTGGTCCTAAAACATTTGTAATACTTTCTGTCTGGTTCACTATGGCTTAAATATCAACAGGATTAGTTATTTATAAAATATTTTCTAATGAAAAATGAAAATATACAAAATTAGGAAGTGGAATCTAATATTTAAACACTGAAGATTTATGAATCTCTTCTTGTAATGAACTCATGTTCTCTGATGTGGTTCTTTGGGAAATAATGCCAGTGTTCTGTCAAATTATTAAGCATGTGATATAATCAATGTCCTTTCATCTGGAGTGATATTTCAATATATATTTACTTGTGATATTCCCACTTATTTTCCAGTCAGCCTATTTAGTTAAAAGCATTATCGACTTCTCGACTTTCCTTAAAAATAAAGATAAAAAATCTAAATCTTATTTTGTCTGTATTATCATATTATATCTCCCCTTTCCTTCACATTCAAAACTTTTGCAAAATGTGATCTAGAATTGCTGTTTTCCTTTTCTTACAAACTATTTCTTTGTTCCTCATTATCCAGTTCTCTTTCAAAATGAAAGTGCCTTTCTTGCAGGTAGTTAGTTATTTCTTAATTGTCAAGTCCAAATGTTTCTTCTCAATCCTCACTGGGTATTTGACACTATTCATCAACACCATTATAAATGCTATCTCGTTGAAAAAACACGTTTCCTTGCTCTTCACAATAACATTATGACGTACAGGCTGATGACTACCACATCTATAATTCTCACCCTGCTTCCTCTTTCAAGCACCATAGTCATGTTCAGCATATGGCATGACATGTGTCTCCTTGCGAATATCCCACTGGGATCCTAAACCTGACATTTCTAATATCAAACTTATCTGAGTCACCAAACCTGTTCTTCCTCTTGTGGTCCTACTCCTTGTTATTTCAGTTCTCACCTTTAAAATAACATACTTTAAAAATAACTTATTAGAAACTTCAAAGTCCCTTTAACTCTTTCCTTCCATTCCACATTCATATAATTGTAAGACCTTGTAATCATGCTTCCACCATGTTTTTATATCTTTTCTTTGCTACTATCCATGATCACATCACATCTTTATTAATTCTTGCCCAGAGTGTTACCAAAGCTCCCAATTACTTCTGTTTTCTCCATTATTTTTGCTAGAGTTATTCTCAAAAGGTAAGATTATGCCACTACTCAGCTCAGAAATATTTTGAGTATATTGACTGTGAAATAAATTGCAATGATATGTCTTAGCAAGGCATTCAAGATGTGCTGGCCACACAAACTTTCCAGTCTCATTTTGTACTATATCCTTCTATGTTACCTGTGTTCTGGCCACAATGATTTCTTTATCCGTAGGTTCATGCCCAATATTCAATGCCCCAGAAATCATATTCAACCTTCAAGGTTCAGCTAGAATATCACCATTTTCATGAAACTTTCTGTTAAAAATCAATTTATTCTTCTCTATATTCCTATAACATTTTTACCTCAGTTATAATACTTGTTCTTTTTTATACTTTGATAGTTGGTAGAATATCTAAAATAGAAAAGAAACAAATCAGAGTCCTGTAAAAGGTATATATACACTGAAGGACCTTGATAATATAGAATTGAAAGGCTTTAGCAATATATACTATTTGCATAAGAAAGCATTTAATGTTACACTAATGGAGAAGCAAGTAGAACATGAAATTGAGAAAGATAGCAAATGTTTTAGGAATCTTGCTTATGAATCAGCTTCTAAAGAAGTTCATGGTGACAAAGTAATAATTATTGCTTAAATGTGTTGTTTCTGGCCAGGCATGGCGGCTCATGCCTGTAATCCCAGCACTTGGGGAGGCCAATGTGGGTGGATCACTTGAGGTCAGGAGTTGGAGGCCAGCCTGGCCAACGTGGCAAAACTCTGTCTCTACTAAAAATACAAAAACTAGCTGGTTGTGATGGCACATGACTGTAATCCCAGCTACTTCGGAGGCTAAGGCACAAGAATCGCTTGAACCTGGGAGGTGGAAGTTGCAGTGAGCCCAGACCTCACTACAGCACTCCAGCTTAGGTGACAGAGCAAAATGATATGTCAAAAAAAACAGTTTTGTTTATAAGACATTTCGTTTGTAAGGCATGCAATATATTTAATATGGTTTCTAAATGAGTTTAATCAAGAACATTTTTCAAATTCTTTTCTACCACAGCAACAGAGTAAATAATACACATAGATAATAAATATAGTGAAGTTGCTACCAAATAGTAGGAAAATGCATAATATGAACATACTTACAACCAATGTCATCTTAACACTGTAAACCTATATCGTTGCACAAAATCTTAAGTATCAATAGATGCACAGCAACACGTCATTCATAGACAGCTATTCGCCTTTACCACAAATCAAAGCCATTTATTATTTCTAATTTATGTTTAGAAGAGAGAAGACATTGGTCCTTTACTTATATTTTCCATCACACTGACTTAGAAATAATAGCCTCTTAGGAAAATAATTTTGGGACATGATTTAATATTCATAATGTGTTTTAACATACTCTAAAATGCCATATTATGAAAATTACTCTTAATAACTCTTAACTCTGTGCCCTGGACACTATAGGTCAGTCTTTAAAATCATTAATAGTCCTTACTATTATTTGTTAGGACTCTGTGGCAGTGTACTCAGTACAATGACCATAGAGTTGAAAAATTATTTTTATTTTATTAAACATGCTCCTTTGTTGACAGAGTAAGTCTTCTTCTTTCTATGCACCTATTTCTTTTATGCCTCTCTGAGGATCATAGGCCAGTGGAAAATCTCCTAGTTACAATATTGAAACTTTGGACTATTTGGATAATCCTTTTTCAAATATTTACAGCCAAAGAAAATAGTCTCTAATGACAAAATGTCAAAGTACCCTTTGAATCAAGTATCTAATGATTTATTTTATCTAAGACTTTTCTATTCATTTTTATGTTGGTTAAAGACACACACTGTTATGAGACAATTCTCTGTAGGTCTCTCACATTGCTGTATGTCTTACAAAGAAAGGCATTGTCTGCCTTTCTTCCAGACCATCTTTCTGAGAATGCTTATATCATGAACTGCTTTAGAGAATAGGGATAATTTCTTTCCCAACACATGGAGCAGTTTTGTTTACTGTCCAGTATCATAAAGACAATGTCTCCCTCCATGACAATAATCACACAGGCATACTGACTCTGAAAAAAGTTTTAACTTCCCTAAGCTCAGGGTTCCTTTTCTGTAATGTAACCTATTGCACGTACAGACATCAATCATGTGAACCTCTTACATCATTCTGTGAGAACAGAGGCTTACAGAACTGGTACAAATGCTGATGCTGACACTCTGGGTACTGTTATTGACATTAGTAACAAACTTGCTTTTTCTGACCTTGATGTCTCATGTCTTCTGCTAGTTTCCATGAAACTATGGCAGCCTAACTCATTAGCTTGTAAGAAGGGTAAAATCTTAGACCCTTTAAAGTTCTCAACAAATTCACAGGCACATTATTCCATAAAAAAGACAGAATAGAGAAACAATCTCCAAGCAGCATTGTCCTAGAAAGATGTTTCAAATTGGAAAAAAAAGGTATATATTAATTTTATTTTCTTTATGCAAATTCATTTTCATGAATTGTAGACCACTTGGGCAGCTAACACTATTCAAACATTATTTTTCTATAAATTTAATTAATTTAAATGGCTATGTGATTGCTTTTCATTTGTCCTCTGCATTTGTAGTCTATTTTAATATTAGATGAGAGGTAAACCTAAACAAATGCATTCATGTGGCTATACTAATGGGTACATAGAGTTATCTGACACTTTGCTGCTTTAGGGAAAAAAGTGAGTTACTGCATACTGAACAGAGCTGTTCTCTGAGAATATGGAAAAGCCTATTTAGTTCACAGTAGGAGAGGTTACAGTTGTGTGTGTGACATATATTGTGAAAAACACAAACACTATGATTTCTTCTGCATGTGGCAATGTTTTTTACAGGGATGGCTTTAAAAGAAAAAGATCCTGTGTTAGATCCAACTACAGCTATTTTCTGTACTCTTGGGTTTAATGGAGGAAACACTTTTCCTCATCCTGTCATGCTTACTTTGCAGGAGACTGCAGATGGATACAACCTGTGTTTCAACTCCTCTGTACGAAGACTAGAGTGTGGGATAACAATTTGAAGAAAATTGCCATAGAGATTTAAAACAACTCTAATCATGCATTTTGTTTCTATAAAAGTGATGTGAGTAAACAAATCTTATACTTGTGATATTTGAGCTACTGCTATAACCAACACGATTTCAAAAATATTCCATTATTAGTTTGGTGTCATTTAAACTTGAAAATGTTGCATGTTGCTATAAAAAAGAACATGATGTGGCAATTTCTGCTCTGAGATCATCTTGTAAATATCTAATTTGGGGGTTTAAAAAACTGGAAAAAAAATAAAGTCATAATTTAGAAAGTAAGTTAATTCAATATTTCTCAGATTACTCAATGAATATTGGATTAAAATTCTTCTATTAAACAGTGTTAAACATACAGCTTATTATTTGAATTTTAATGACATTTATGAATGCCTTAAATGTCTTTAATGGACAAGTAAATGTAACTGAAGGAGACAACTAATAGTAATTTAGCCATCAACCATTAATGAAGTAATGATTGAAGGCTCCTGGAAGGATCGAAAGAGACAGAATATGGATTTGAAAGTATATTTCTTTCCAAAATTACTGAATATTTGAAAAAAATAAAATGGCATATTTCATATGAAAGGTTATATATTCTCCACTTAGAAAGAAAATGTGAACCTATTGTGGCATTTTTATCCTCAGCCAAACAGCAAATTTTATTACTCTCTGATTTTGTCATACTCATTCTTTATATTGAATAATTCACTTAGAATGTAGGAGAAAGTTCCACGGAAAGAAATTCTGGAATTTCTCCTTTCAACACAGCCTTCATACTTAGAAAATTATCCGTATGTAAGATCTAATACTCACATAGAGAGCCAGAAATAAGGATGTGAGAGTTTTTCTAATGCAACTCTGTCACAAATTCCAAATGAAAGATTTTAAAGGCCTTTGGTCTGATAACGGAACATTTACGTTCCATAAGGTCCTCCTCACTTTTCTAGTCTTCCTACAAAGCTGGCAGTGAAAGAAGTTCATTTTACTTAAAAAAAAATCTGCTGGAGCTCCAAAGTGGAGAAAAATTAGAAAAATAAATTTAATTTTTATTTTATTCTACATATGTATTTGTGAAAAATAAGATAAATAAAAGTATAATTAAACTGTTTCCTAACCACTCATTATATTTTTTTCAAAGTTCTGCATCTCAATTGTCCTTAAATTATATAGTAAATAGCCCCAACTTTCCACTAAAATAAAGCAACATTATACTGACATAAATCCACTGTTTTCCTGGGACAGTCCTCATTTATGCCTCTTATTCCGAAGGCATCCCTCTTTCACTCTCAGATGTGTTTGGTTTAGATGATAAATTTTATGTGACTCTACCTAGATTAATTTAAGAAATTGATTCAATTGTGTTAGAGGCTACCTATCTGTTTATGTTTTAAATATTTATTGAGGTGTGAGTGACAAATAAATTATAGTTAAGGTGTACAACATGATGTATTGTTTACCTTGTTTAATGGTTCCTATAATCAAGCGAATTAACATATCTATCCCTTAACATAATTACTGTTTGTGTGTGTGTGTGGTGAAAACAGTTAAGATCTATTCCTTAAGCAACTTTCAAGTTTGAGT
Source organism: Aotus nancymaae (assembly GCF_030222135.1). NCBI lineage: Eukaryota > Metazoa > Chordata > Mammalia > Primates > Aotidae > Aotus > Aotus nancymaae. The sequence continues at coordinate 54,779,870 of NW_026988415.1, read as the reverse complement.
TATAAGATGAATAAGTTCTAGAGATTTAATGTGCAGCATACATATTGTATACTTAAAATTTGCCAAGGCAGTAAATTTAAAGGCTATGTATTTAAAACCTTATTCTATATGAGTATGCTTAATAGCAGTATTTTTCATTTTAAATCAACGTTTTGAAGTATAGTTTATATTCAACAAGAAAAACTCCCATTTGAAGTGCACAATTCACTGGTTTTAAGAAGCATACACGCCCATGTAACTACCATTCAAAATCAGTTATAGGATATTTCTATTACCCAAAAAATTTCCTTGTGCTGCTTTGCAGTAAATTCCTATCCCCATCTCCCATACCAAGTCTAAGAAAATATTGCTTTCTGTGACTATAGGTTAGATTTGTCACATCTAGTGTTTCATACTGATGGAATCATACTTTAAATTTTCTTTTGTGCCTGTCTTCTTTTGTTCATAATAATGTTTTAGAGATCCATGGATGTGGTCATGCATATTAATAGTTTTTCTTTGGCCTTGCTGATATTTCATTGTATGGACAGATGTGTTACAGTTTCTTTAACCGTTCATGCATTGAAAAACAACTGGGCTACTTCCAAGTTTTGTCTATTACAAATAAAATTAGTTAAAACATTTATGTATAAGTATTTGTGTAGAAAAACATTTTTTCTTTCTTTTCGGTAAAAACCTAGGAGTGAAATAGACAGATAATATAGTAAGTGTATTATTAACTTCATATAAAACTATTATATAAAATTGTTTTCCAAAGTAGTTGTACCATTTTACAATACTGCCAGCTATATATGAGAGTTCACATGTTCAACATCCTTGCCTACAATTTAACTTTAGCTCCTCTAGTGGGTATGTAGTGCTGGCTTAACTTTGCATTTCCCTGATAACTAATGAAGTTGAACATCTTTTCATATATATCCTTTTATGAAGTATCTATACAAGCCTTTTTAAATTTGCTTAACAGTATCTGAATTAATGATTAGAGAAGTTATTGAAAACTGCTTTTAGAGTCCCTAATAGCTACCCTATGACTTTAATACATAACATGCAAATTATAATGAAATGAGTCAAAACCATAAATTTACAGCAATATAAAAGCATGCTAGAATTTCCAGATCTACACAGTAAATTAAGTGATCTCAGCAGTGATTCTATTTTATCAACAGTCTCAGAGATTGTGCAGTGTCTTGTACCCAGTGTTCAATAAATAGCTGTATATTTATTAATTAATGATCTTGTAACATTTAAGATTAATACATCATGTCAGTTAATTTGGGGAGAATGTATTAAGAAAATACACTTTCTATATTTACACAATAATTTATTTTTCTCCTCTTGAAAGCACACATTTTTGCTATTGAAAATCTGATCAAGTTAATGAAGTATCCAATTTTTTTACTTCTTTCACTTTCCTCTCATTTAAGTTGACTCACTTCTCACAAAAGAGAAGGCATATACGTCAGATAAAATAATATATTAAACATCAACTTTCTTGTTTCCTAGTAGCTTGGGTAAAAGAGATGTGTTCAAACAAAGGTAAAGTTATTAGAACAAGCTTTTTACATTAAATACGTTTATTATCCTTGTTCCCCTTACTTTCAATCAGCAACTATGTCTATATTATGTTTTTAAGAATATATTCTGCAAATAAGTCTAATTGTTATCTGCGTCTGTCTCAGCTGAAATGCTATGCAGATACAATTATTATAAAAGATGGTGAAATCTAAAACTAGGCTCAGATACTTAGAAAAATCTCAAGCATTTTAGATAGTTTTCAAAAGATATGAAACGTTTATTTTGAGACCTCACTATACTTGATTCCAAAGGGAAAGATATTTGTTTCTATTTGGTATCTACAAATCAAAGGTAAACTTTTTATTTTATACTTTTGCTATTTTTAATACCATACTGCAAGATACTGATTTTAATTTGTTCAGCTTGTACTTGAAATTCATAAACTCTGTTCCATCAGGCAGCATAGAAAAAAAAATCTTAGTTAAGTGCAAGATAATCTTAGGGTTAAAAGTGAGTTTGTATATGCAGAATATCATGTTATTTCTTATATTTCTAAATAAAAAATTTAAAACATATATATTCCAAATAATGGAAAATCATATTAATTCTAGTCATACACCCAAATTATAAGGGATTAAGTGTAACATTTCTCACCATTTTTATAGAGTCAGAAATAATATATCAGCACTGCCATAATTTAAGAAAACACTGTGTTTCATTTGATTCAATTAATAAAAGATGAAAGTATAAAAACGGACAACATAATTTAACCTTTTGAATCTAGCCCATTTAATATTTGTTTATTTGAAGACCCTCAACATACAAAGGCATCCTTCATTACAAAGTTCTATCTAATCTACCATAACAGGAAAGTTTCCTATTAAATAAAGCAACTCTTTTTATTCCTTTGCTTAAAAAGGTATAAAGTTAAAAATACAATGTATGTACTACTAAAGCAGGGCCTTCCAATACACTCAGTATTTTGCAAAGGAAAAATGTGTAGATGATCATGCAGAGAGTTCATTCCTTTAAATCGAGAACCAAGAATTGCTGAGATTTCCAGTTACACCTTCAGCTTCTCAAGGTTCCCTCTCTAGAACACCATTAATTAACTATAGTCTTTTTTCTTTAATGCTACTTGCTCTCACCTCTTCTCCTGATTACACATAGCGACGACTGAGCCTTTGTTGAATTAGCTAACCCACTATAGAGAGCAATAAGAAGTCCCAAAATTCTGGATATACAGATGTGCAGAAGAACAGGCCATATTTGGGTTATTACCTAACCAGACTGATATTCCATGGACAATTTCTACTATGGACTAGGCAAGTCCAGTTACATGAAGGAAAAATTTGCCAATAACTTCTATTTGACACAGATGATTATAGCTTGTAACCTAAAACAAATGTATGCTTATCTCCCATGTAATGAGATTTATTTTTACATTTATTGAGTGTCTAGCATATATAAGGCCTTTTATTGGGTTTAAGGGTAAGAAAAGATGAATATGTGAAGATGTGATCGTTGTTCTCAAGGTGTTTTTAATCCAGTAAAATTCATATAAGTTGCAAAACAAAGTTTGGAAGATATAACAAGTGAGATAAACTCACAATGGCATAGAAACACAATAAAGTATGACAGTAATTGGATCTGCGGAGCTCCAGAAAGGTAGTTATGTTGTGAAGAATAGGTCAAATTTTTTCAGAAAGGGATAGGTATTTCAGAGAGAATAATGTGAAAAAAGGCAAGGAATGTTAGGCTCATAGTTCAATTTGCCTGGACTATGAGGTCAATGCTAAAGAAGCGAAATCTGGAATATAAATTTTTAATTTTGATGATAATCTTTTTTTTCTTTTATGCATCATACTTTCTGTGTCATATCTAAAAACACGGTTATTTAACTAACCCAAGGCTAAGGTAATAAATACATCTCCTTTTGTTTCCTATTATCTGTTTTATAAGTTAAGGTTTTCCATTTTGCCTGTGTTCCATTTTGTATGTACTGTGAGAAATAGATAAGACAAAGTTTATCTACTTATTTCTCTTACAGAGGTCCAATTGTTTCTGCTCCGTTTTTGGATGAGACTATTCTTTCTACATTTTATCCATTGAACTGTCTTTGATAAAAACCAATTGACCATATATGCGTAGGGCTATTCCTGGACTCCCCTTTTCATTCCATTGATCTATTCGTTTATCTTTTTTACCAATACTACACTGGCTGAATTATTGAGGCTTCATACTATCTTGAAATCAAGTAGCCTAACCCTCTGTTTTTTTTTTTTTTAAGTGCTTTAGTCACCCTTCTTGAAACTCAGTAATCTTTCTTTTTCTGGTCAAATATCTTGTGATACAATGTGTAGAGGTCATGATTTGTCAAGCTCTGCAGCTGCTGACATACTTGACTAGTCCACAGATAGTATTTTTAGGGTCCTTCACGATTTCTGGTGGACTCAGAAGAAAATAACAACAGGATTCAGGTCATTGAGAATATATGTGTGACAGATATTTAGAAAGTTCTCAATGAGGTTTGTTATAGAAGAGAAAAATGAATTCAACTAGAAGAAAATCTTTTCTCAAAATCAGTTATTTGGGCTTTTTAAAACATTTCATGGAAAATCATTTATGTGAACTATAATTTTTAACTCTTATTTTAGATTCAGGGATACATATACAGATTCGTTATATGGGTAAATTGCATATCACAGGGGTTTGATTTACAAATAATTTTGACACCTAGGAAATAAACAGTACTCAATGGGTAGTCATTCAAGGATACAATGAGGGTACAGCCATTGGGTAAATGCTCCCATTCTAAAAGGGAGAAATTGGCTAAAACAAAGGGGCTACAGGCCCCATGCAAGACCAAAACCAAGCAGGTCCCCTTTGACTCTGTGTTACCAATCCAGGCCACACTGATGCAAGGGGTGGGCTCCCAAGACCTTGTGCAGCTCCATCCTTATGCAGGGGCACGGGCAGAGAGCTGCACAAGGCCTTGGGCACTGATCCCTTGTATCAGTGTGGCCTGGATGTGAAGCATAATCAAACATGGAACACTGGGTATAAGACTGCGTTGGACACAACCTCTGAGATTGTACTCTGCAGGGTTCCCCAAGCTGTACCTTGCTTTCATGGTTTGGCATTGAGAGCCTGCAGCTTTTCCAGGTGCACACTACAAGCTGTCAATGGATCTATCATTCTGGATTCTAGAGGATGGTTGGCCCTCTTCTCACAGCTCCACTAGGCAGTGCCCTAGTGGGGACTGTGTGTGGAGGCTCCAAACCCACATTTCCCCTCTGCACTGCCCTGTAAGAGGCTCTCCATGAGGGTTCCTCCCCAGCAACAGACTTCTGCCAAGATATCCAGGCATTTCCATACATCCTCTGAACTCTAAGCAAAGGCTCCCATGCCTCATCTTTTGCCCTCTGTGCACCCACAGGCTTAGTATCATGTGGAAGCTGCCAAGGCTTATGGCTTGTGCTCTCTGGAGCAGTAGCCTAAGACTTATCTGGGGCCCTCTTAGCCATGGCTGGAGCTGGAGGGGCTAGGACAAAAGAAGAAGTGTCCCAAAATTGCACAGGGCATCAGGGCCCTGGGCCCAGCCAGTGAAACCATTCTTCCCACCTAGGCCTACAGGCCTGTGATGGGAGGGCCTGATGTGAAGGTCTCCAAAATGCCTTTGAGGTATATTCCTCATTGTTTTGGCTACTAACATTGGGATCCTGTTTATTTATGCAAATTTCTGCAGCCAACTTGAATTCCTCCCCAGAAAAATGTATTTTGTATCTTTTTTTACCTTATGGTCAGGCTGCAAATTTTCTAGACTTTTATGCTCTGCTTTCTTTTTTAAATAAAAGTTTCAGTTTCATGTCATATATTTGCTCACACATATGACCATACACTGTTAGAAGCAGCCAGACCAATTCATTTTTTTTTTTTTTTTGAGATGGAATCTCACTCTGTAGCCCAGGCTGGAGTGCAGTGGCATGATCTCAGCTCACTGCAACCTCCACCTCCCAGGTTCAAGCAATTCTCCTGTCTCAGCACCCTGAGTAGCTGGGACTACAGGCACCTGCCACTATGCCTGGCTAATTTTTGTATTTTTAGTAGAGATGGGGTTTCACCTTGTTGGTCAGGCTGGTCTCAAACTTCTGACCTCAGGTGATCCATCCACCTCAGTCTCCCAAAGTGCTGGAATTACAGGTGTGAGCCACTGCACCCAGCTGCCAGGCCAAATCTTGAATGTTTTGCTGCTTAGAAATTTCTTCCACTGGATACCCTAAATCATTACTCTCAGACTCAAAGTTCCACAGATCTCCAGGGCAGGGGCTCAATGCCTCCAACCTCTTTGCTAACACGTAACAAGCATGATCTTTACTCCAGTTCCCAGTAAGTTCCTCATCTCCATCTGAGATCTCAGCCTGGACTTCATTGTCTATATCATTGTCAGCAACCATACAGCAAGTCTTTATAATGTTCCAAACTTTCCCTCATCTTTTTGTGTTCTTCTGGGTTCTCCAAGTCATTCCAATCTCTGCCCATTATCCAGTTTCAAAGGTGCTTCCACATGTTCAGGTATCTTTCTATCAGTATCCCACTCCTTGTACCAATCTTCCTTATTAGTCTGTTCTCCCATTGCTATAAAGAGCTACCCAAGACCGAGTAATTTATAAAGAAAAGAAGTTTAATTGTCTCATGGTTCCACAGACTGTACAGGAGGCATGGCTGTGAAGGCCTGGGGAAAGTTACAATCGTGGCATAAGGTAAAGGCGAAGCAGGCACATCCTACATGGTTGAAGCAGGAGGAAGAGAGTGAAGAGGGAGGTGCTACAGACTTTTAAACAACCAGATCTCATGAGAACTAACTATCACAAGAACAGCAAGGGGAAATCTGCCCCGTGATCCCAGCATCTCCCACCAGGTTCCTTTTCGAACATTAGGGATTACTACTCGACATGAGATTTGGGTGAGGACACAAATCCAAACCGTATCAGGCACATGCAGACAGGTGGCTAAGCATAAGATGTTAGGATCCAAGCAGCGTGAGAGCAGCGTGGTGGTCAGCCTGGTGTGGGATATTAAGGACTATGCAGGATGAGGAGGATCTCCACATGGAGAGGTGAGTTGGGGCACACTTTCAGACTTGAGCATAACAATGAGGTTATATATGCAGAGGAGTGGCTGAAGTTAAATTCGGGAGATTAATTACATACAGAGGGACTGATCAAAGAAGTAAATATACTAAGCATAATGTAAGTCAGGTTTTCCACTATCAGAATAAAAAGGAAATACACGTATGATAAAGGATAAAACTAGAATAAACCTAGTAGTACAGATTGGAATTTGAGATACAGTATGAGCTCATAGTTTTCAAAATATACAGCTATGAAAAGAAATACTGCTGTAAACTTCGGTTAGTTTTTGCATACACACTAACACATACATACGCCAGCTTATTTACTGAGAGGACAGGCCTTGGAGCAGTGCTCAGATAGTGCTGAGATCCTGACTTATAAATACTACTTTGTAATAAAAGGAATCAGCACTGCTTAAGGACATGACTGATTCCAGGGCTGAAGAAGGAAAATAAATGATTTTTATAATTGTATTGTGGTTATATCAAGAATGTCCTTGTTCATAAGTAATATACATTAAACTGATATGAGGAAGGTGATGACTATCATGTTTTTAACCTACTGCCAAATGGCTCAGAATAAAAGATTCCCTGGACCATGCTTAGAACTTTTTCGATATATTTGTGAATTGCTTCAAATTTTTAAAAAGTATATATCATTAAAAAATAATTTTTGTAAAATTAAGATGAAGCAATATGCACCCCATCAATAGTTCATCCACCGCAATTCTTACGTAGCTCTCATCATTTATCCACTGCAATTCTTAAGTAAAAGTAGTTCTCAACATTCAGCTTTCACTTATAAGTGAGATCATGTGGTATTTGGTTTTCTGTCCTTGAAAATTTTTGGAAAACATGTATGTGATCAAGTTCTATTTTATTACTAAGAAACTGAACAACTGGCACTTTTTTTCTATTTTATTACTTGATTCCTTTCCTTAGTTTTGTATACCACATACGCAGTTAAAGAAACAGTCTTAAAGGTCTACATCTTCAAATCTATCCCATTTTGTTTTTGAAAAAGTTACTGAAGAGATGTTTGTATACATAAGGTTGATTAATAAGTTGAAAATAATTGTTCTGGCATTAAAAATTGTTACAATAGATTTCTTTCAATGATTTCTGCCTACTTTCAAGTATAGAACAAAATTCATGAAAGCACACACACACATACGCACACACACATGCGCACACACACACACTCACACACACATGCATATACAGATGGAATTAAAAGCAGTAAAAATGGTAAGCCCAGGCTTGAAACCACTGTTAGTCTTGACAGTAAACTTACTCTATTCCAGTAATTTAACAGGTCTACGTTAACCATCTCCATAATATTCAAATTATTTCATTTCTTGTCTACATAACCCAGAACATAATGGAAAGTTTTCTTATGTAGTATTGTGGTGAAAATGATAACATTAGCTGTTTCATGAACATTAGGAGATTTATGAAATAAAAAAGTCTGGTAAATTTCTGTAGCTAGCATACACTCTAAACTGTGAAAGGAAATAGAATCTCATGACCTCTAATTCACTATGCCAAAGGGACTTAAGCTTGGGAACTGAGTCACACAATATTTGCTTCCTTTTGTTCCCAACTGTATAGCTGCAATTTCAAAACCTTCATCCATAAGCCAGATTCTCACAATGATAGAAAGCCACATATCTCCTCAGATAGCCTCCATCACAAATTTCTCACAGTGAATTAGAAAACACTTTTAAATTCACGTAAAACCAAAAAAACCCAGGAGCCAAACAATCCTAAACAAAAATAATTCCAGAGACATCACACTACCAACTTCAAATTATATTATGGGGTGACAGTAACCAAAACTGGGACAAAAAGAGACACATAGACCAATGGAACAGAATAGAACACCCAGAAATAAAGCTTCCCACTCACAACCATCTGATTTTCACCAAGACCAATAGAAACAGGCAATGGGAATTGACTATTCAATAAGTAATGCTTAGATAACTGCCTAGCCATATGCAGAATAATACAATCAAAGCCCTACTTTTTACCATAGAAAAATTAGCTCAAGATGAAGTAAATATTTAAATGTAAAACTTCAAACTATAAAAACCCTAGAAGAAAACCTAGGAAATACCATTCCTGACATCAACTTACCAAATAAGTTTTGACTAAGTCTCCAAAATCAACTGCAACAACAACAAAAAAAATAGACAAGTGGGACCTAATTAAATGAAAGAGCTTCTTCACAGCAAAAGAAATAAGAGTAAACGGGCAAGCTAAAGAATGAGAGAAATTATTCACAATCTATGCATATGACCAAGGTTTAGTAAGCAGAGTTTATAAGGAACTTAAACAAATCCACAAGCAAAAAATAATAATCTCATTCAAATATCGGCATAGTACATTAAAACTTCTGAAAAGAAGACATAGAAGTGGTGAAAAGCAATTGCGATGAAAGCAAAAATTAACAAGTAGTATCTATTTAAACTAAAGAGCTTCTGCACAGCAAAGAAAGCTATCAACAGAGTAAGCAGACAACCTACAAAATGGAAGAAAATTTTTTCAAACTATGCGTCTGACAAGGTTCTAATATCTAGCACCCATAAGGAGCTTAAATAAATTTATGAGAATACATCAACCCCATTAATAAGGGAACAAAGGACATGAAAAGAAACTTTTCAAAAGATGACTTACATGAGCCAACAAACATGAAAAAAAAAAGCTCAATGTCACTGATCATTAGAGAAATGCAAATGAATACCACAGTAAGACACCATCTTACACACCAGTTAGAATGGCCATTACTAAAATAGCAAAAAATTACATATGCTGGTAATGTTGTGGAGAAAAAGGAACGCTTATACACGGTTGGCAGGAGTATAAATTAGTTCAACCATTGTGGAAGACAGTGTGGTGATTCCTCAAAGACCCAAAAACAGAAATACCATTTGACCAAGCAATCTTATTCCTGGGTATACCCAAAAAAATATTATTCTACTATAAAGACATATGCATGCATATATTCATTGCAGTATCATTTACAATAGCGAAGACATAGAATTAAACTAAATGTCCCTTAATGGTAGATAAAATAAAGAAAATGTGGTAGATATGCATCATGGAATAGTATGCAGCTATTAAAAAACAAGATTGTGTCCTTTGAATGAAAATGGATGGAGCTGGAGTCTATTATTCTAAGCAAACTAACGCAGGAGCAGAAAACCAAAGGCCACATGTTCTCACTTATAAGTAGAAGCTAAATGATGAGAACAAATGGACACAAGAGGGGAACAACACACATGGGGGCCTGGATCAGGAGAAATAACTAATGGGTGCTAGGCTTATTACCAGGATGATGAAATAATCTGTATAACAAGCCCTCATGACACAATTTTACCTATATAATAAACCTGCACATGTATTTTTGAACTTAAAATAAAAAATAAATAAAAACGAAGTGGCCAACAAACATATGAATACACAACATCACTAACCATCAGAAAAGTGCAAATCAAAACCACAGTAAGATACCATCTCACACCAGTCAGAATGGCTACTATCAAAAGGTAAAAAAGCAACAGATGCTGGTAATACTGCAGAGGAAAGGAAAGACTTACATACTTCTGGGTGAATGTCAACAAGTTCATCCCTTGTATAAAGCAGTTTGGAGTTTCTCAAAGAACTTAAAACAGAGCTATTATTTATTTTAGGAATTGAATTGCTGGGTATATACCCAAAGGGAAAAAAAATTATTCTACAAAAAGGACATATGCACACATATGTTTGTTTCCATGCTATTCACATTAGCAAAGACAAGGATTCAACCTAGGTACCAATCAATGGTGGATTCAATAAAGAATATATGATGCATATGCATAATGAAATACTCTGCTGCCACAAAAAAGAACAAAATCATGTTTTTTGCAGCAATATGGACTCAGCTGGAGGCCATCATTCTAAGCTATTTTATGCAAGAACATAAAACCAAATGCCCTATGTTCTCATTTACAAGTTGCAGCTAATCATTGAGCACATATGGACATAAACATGGGAATAATAGACACTTTGGACTACTAGAGAGGAGAGAGAGGGATGTGTGGGTGCTGACCTATCTATTGGGTATGTTTTTCACTACCTGAGTGACAACATCCATACCTCAAAACTTAGTATCATGCAATATACCTATGTAACAAACCTGCACACTTATCCCTTGTATATAAAAGATGAAGCACTGCTATACACCAATAATAACCAAGCTGAGAATCAAATCAATAACTGAATCCCTTTAACAACAGCTGTAAAAAAAAATAAAATACTAAGGAAAGTACTTAACCAAGCAGGTGAAAAATCTTTATAAGGAAAAGTACAGAACACTGTTGAAAGAAATCATATATGGCACAAACAAATGGAAACACGTCCCATGCTCATCAATAGGTAGAATCAATATTATGAAAATGATCAGACTGTCCAAAGCAATCTACAGATTCAATGCATTCCTATCAAAACACCGTCATCATCATTCACAGAATTATAAAAAATTCTTAATAATCTTATGGAACCAAAAAAGAACCCACATAGCAAAAGAGAGACTAAGCAAAAAGAACAAATCTAGAGGCATCACATTACCCAACTTCAAATTATACTACAAGGCTATAGTTACCCAAAGAGCATGATAATGATATAAAAATAAGCATGTAGACAAATGGAACAGAATAGAGAACCCAGAAATTAAGCCAAATACTGACAACTAACTAATCTTTGCTAAAGCATACAAAAACAAAAATTGAGAAAAGGAAACCCTATTCAATAAGTGGTGCTGGGAAAACTGGCAAGCCACATATACAAGGATAAAACCGGATCCTCGTCTCTCAACTTATACAAAGATCAACTCAAGATGGATCAAAGACTTAAATCTAAGACTTGAAATCACACACATTCTAGAAGATAACATCAAAAAAACTCTTTTAGCTATTGGCTTAGGCAAATAATTTCTGAGTAAGACCCCAAAAGCAAATGCAACAAAAACAAAAATAAATAGATGGTACCTATTTAAATTAAAAAGCTTCTTCACAGAAAAATCAATAATCAGCAGAGTAAACAGACAACCTACAGAGTAGGAGAAAATATTCACAAACTATGCATTCAGCAAAGGACTAATATCCAGAATCTACAGGGAACACAAATCACAAAACCCAATCAGAAATAACAAAGAGGGCATTATACCAGACTCCACAGAAATAGGGGGAAAAAAAACCCTCAGAGACTATTACAAACACCTCTACACCCACAAACTAGAAAACCTAGAAGAAAGGGATCAATTCCTGAAAACATACAACCCCCACAAGATTGAACCAGAAACAAATTGAAAAACTGAATAGCCCAATAATGAGTTTTGAAACTCAATAAGTAATACAAATCCTATAAATCAGGAAAAGCCTTGGACCAGACAGATTCACAGCCAATTCTACCAGACATATAAAGACCTGGGACCATTTCAACTGAAAATATTACAAAAAATTGAGGAGGAGAGATTCTCCCCTAATTTATTCTGGGAGGCCAGGATCATCCTCATCCTAATACAAAAACTTGGCAGAGACACAACAACAACAAAACTTTAGGCCAATATTCTTGATGAACATAGATGCCAAAATCCTCAACAAAATACTAGCAAACCAAATTCAGCATCACATCAAAAAGTAAACCAATCATGATCAAGTAAGCATTATCCCTAGAATTCAAGGTTGGTTTGACATACACAAATTAATAAATGTTATTTATCACATAAACAGAACTAAAAACAAAAGCTATGTGATCAGCTCAATACATGCAAAAAAGGCTTTATATAACATTCAACATCTTTTTTTCGTGTTAAAAACATTCAACACGCTAGGCACTGAAGAAATATACTGGAAAATAATAAGAGCCATCTATACGAAATCCATGGTCAACATCATACTGAATGGGCAAAAGCTCAAGCAATTTCCCTTGAGAACTAGAACAAGACAAGGATGATCACTCTCAACCATTCCTGTTCAACATAGTACTGGAAGTCCTAACCAGAGAAATCAGGCAAGACAAATAAAGGCATCCAGTTAGGAAGAGAGGAAGTCAAACTATCTATTTGCATCCAATATGGCTTTATACACAGAAAACTCCATAGTCTTTACCCAAAATATCCTAGGTCTGATATACAACTTCAGTAAAGTTTTAGGATACAAAATTATAGTACAAAAATCAGTAGCATTTCCACATACCAACAACATTCTTGCTGAGCACCAAATCAGGAAGACAATCTCATTCACAATGGCTATATTACAAAATGATCTAGGAATACAACTAAGTAAGGATCTGAAGGATCTCTACATTGACAATTATAAAACACTGCTGACAGGAAAAATTCAGAGATGACACAAACAAATAAAAAAAAATTCCATGCTCATGGATAGGAAGGAGATATATTGTTAAAAATGATCACGCTGCCCAAAACAATTTGCATATCCAAAATTATTCCTATCAAACTACAACATCATATTTCACAGAACTAGAAAAACTATTTTAAAATTCTATGCAACCAAAAAATAGCCCAAAGTGTCAAAGCAATCCTAAGGGAAAAAAAAAATGCTGGAGTCATTACATTACCAACTTCACACTATACTATAAGACTACAGTAAAAAAGAGAACAAGATAATGGTACAAAAACAGAAACATACACCAATAGAACAGGTAAGGGAACCAAGAAATAAAGTTGCATACCTAGAACCATCTGATCTTTTACAAAATCGATGAAAACAACCAATGGGTAAAGTGCTCCCTATTCAATAAATGATGCTGAAACAACTGACTAGCAATATGCAGAAGATTAAAACTGGACTCCTTCCTTAGACCATATACAAAAATCAATTCAAGGTGGATTAAAGACTTGAATGGAAAAACTTAAAACTATAAAAGCCTAGAAGAAAACCTAAGAAATACAATTCTGGACATAGGCTCTGGCAAAGATTTCATGATGAATATGCTCGAAGCAATTGCAACAAAGACAAAAATTGAAAAATGGGATCTAATTAAACCAACTTCTGAATAGCAAAATAAACTACCAACAGAGTGAACAGACAACCTACAGAATGGGAGAAAATATTTACAAACTATTCACCTGACAAAGGTTTAATATCCAGAATCTATACAGAACCTAAATTAACAAGCAAAAGACAAGTCCATTAAAAAGTGGGCAAAAGACAGACACTTTTCAAAAGAAGATATACATGCTGCCATCAAGCATTTGAAAAATGCTGAACATAACTAATCATTAGAGAAATGCAAATGAAAACCACAAGGAGATTTCCACAAGGAAAACTCCTTGAAAAGAGAGATCCCTTCAATTCACATTTGCATTCACAGACACATATATCTCATTTTGTACATTTCAACAAATGTTTATTAACAAGACAAAATTATTAAATTCAAAAATAAGGGCTAGACATTGGTTTTATGACTATTATTCTTTCTACAATGTTATCCTGCCATTTTTGTTCCTTTATTTTAACTACTAAAAATTAAATTATATAACCTACTTAGAAATTGGTTTTCTACTGAAATAGTTCTGTCTGCCTCAGGTTTCTCAAGATGTTGTGAGAAATGCTAAAATAAAACATGTAAACTAAGAAAAACTTTTTGGTGAAGAATGCGTTGTTTTATAATTCCAAGGTCAAGAGTAGAATATGAAATATACAAAATAGAAAAATATATAGACATATAGACAATTATTTGTGGTTTCCTGGGGCTTGTGGGAGAGGAGCTGGGGAATGACTACTGATGGGTATGGGGTTTCTTTATGAAATGATGACAACGTCCCCAAATCAGATTATGATGATAATCACACAGCTCTTTATTCATTCTGTAATCAATTGAATTGTACCCTTTAAATAGGTGAACTATATGGTATCTAAATTATATCTTAATAAAGCAGTTAAAAATATTCTCCAAAAAACAGGAAAAAATGGTCCAGAGTAAAATTGGTTGATGAGAAAGTTTAAATGATTTGAATTCCTGTGATTTAAAATACTGCATGTACTTAACACTCTTTATATAAGAAAGTTACAATATTAAAAGGATAGATATATTAGCAGTGAAAAATAATCTCTTGGATCATAATCAGCCATATCTGGGTTCCAATTAAAGCTCTACCACTTACTTGATATGTGATCAAGTTACTTAACCACCTTGAACTACCGTTTCAAGGAAAATAATAGTACTTAATTCATAGGGTTGAAAATAATAGTACTTAATTCATAATATTAAATAAGACATATTATGTTCAGTGCTTAATGCCTTTCGCTATTCTTTCTCCATTTGATTTTGTTTTATGCTATATGCAACTCTAGATTTGGGGGCCTAAGTCTACCCACATGAGCACTTTTTTTCTTCTTTTCTTCATATGGACAATTTGCACATTACAACTGCAGCATTTATTCTCCCATCTCACAAACACTCTCACCTTCGTTACTCTTTGTTTTATATGGGAAAGCTTCACAGGTCCACCTTCATCCTGCTAAATTCTATGTGGATCAGGAACATAAACTCTCAAGGCAAACACTGTATTTAAATCATATTTCCAAAATTCTTAACTGTTTGACCTGTGGTAAGTGATTTGCCTCTCTTGACTCAGTTTCTTCATCTGTAAAGCAGAGATAAAAATAACATTGACGTTATGGACTTTAATACTGAGGTGTCTTAGTTCATTTTGTGTTACTGTTAACAGAAAACCTGAGGCTGAGTAATTTATTGTATAAAAAGAGGTTTATATAGCTCATGATTCTTCAGGCTAGGAAGATCAAGGTCATGAACCTGGCTTCTCATGAGGGTTTTAGTACTGCATTATAACATGCCACAGAAAGTCAGAGGAGAAACAGACAGATGCACAGAGGCAAAACTCGAGGGGCATCCTGGTTTTATAACAACCCACTGCTAAAAGAAAACCCTCAAACAAATAAAATTTGACAGAGTTTAACTAAACAAAGGACAATTTGTGAATGTGGAATCACCCCCTAACCAGAATAGGTTCGGGGAGATTCCAAGATGCTGTATTGTCAGACAGGATGTTGGAACAGAAAAGGGAAAGTGATGTACAGAAAACATAAGTGAAATACAGAAACAGCTGGATTAGTTAAAGCTTGGCCTTTGCTTTATTTGTACACAGTTTGAACACTTGGCTGCCTGTGGCTAGCTGCAACTCAGTAATTGGTAAAGTAGTAGCTTATAGTCTGTTTACACATACAATTAGTTTACAGTTCACTAAATACTGAGAAATGTTTCAGGACAGGCTTAAAATATGTAAGGAGGAAGCTTTAGGCTGAAATTTAACACCTACTCTCAAGAGAATATTTCCAGTCTCTTGAGAATGTACTCTCTACCACAAACCATGGCAAGTAATTTATGAGAGATCCGTCCCCATAACTCAAACACCTCCCATTAGTCCCCACTTTCCAACACAACCAGATTGGGGATCAAATTTCAACATGAGTTTTGTTGGGGACAAACAAACTATATCCAAGCCATAGCATGAAGATAGTACCTGCTAAATAGAAAGTTCACAGTCAAGACTGAATATCAAAAAAATGATTAATAATTCTAAGAATTCTCATAGAAATATTCAACTTGTGGCTCCATAAAGACTGGTGTTGCTTGTGTTTTCCAATAAATACTCTTATTCACTCTCTTAAACAAACTATTTTATTCTACATTTTATCCCAAAAGAACCCAAACCGTTTATAGGGAGGCTATATAATTCTAATACTTTTCCTTATTATGTTTATTTTTGATAATGCCTTAGCCAAGCTTGACTTGAAAAAAATCATATATTCATAGTTTTGTGTTCATTCAGCACCCAGTGGCACATATACACCATAGAATACTATGCAGCCATAAAAAAGGATGAGTTCATGTCTTTTCTATGGATATGGATGAATCTGGAAACTATCATTCTCAGCAAACTGACACAAAAACAGAAAACCAAACACCGCATGTTCTCACTCATAGGTGGGTGTTGAACAATAAGAACACATGGGCACAGGGAGGGGAACATCATACCCTGGGGTCTGTTGGGGGTTGGGAGGCTAGGGGAGGGACAGCGGGGGGTGGGGAGGTTGGAGAGGGATAACATTGGGAGAAATGCCTGATTTAAGTGATGGGGGGATGGAGGCAGCTAACCACCATGGCATGTATATACCTACTCAACAATCCTGCAAGATCTGCACATGTACCCCAGAACTTAAAGTACAATAAAAAAAGATAATCAGAGGACTACCTTGGAAGTCAATGATTTTTACTTGCTCTAGAGTACCTCAAAAAGGCATCTATTAAGTTTCTTGGACACAAAGGTATAAAGTAGGCAAGGGAGATTCTCCAGTATATATCTAGGTTAAGTAATATAACCTCTAGATTATCTATCTATTCTTGATTTTTTTTAAACTGTTTTTTTTTTTTTTTGTGGGAACATAGTAGGTATATATATTTATGGGGTACATGAGATATTAATATTTTGACACAGGCATGCAATGTGAAATAATCACATCATTGAGAACGAGATATCCATCCACTCAAGCATTTATCCTTTGTGTTACAAACAATCCAATTACATTATTTTTAAATGTACACATTACTATCAACTATAGTCTCCCTGCTGTGCTATCAAATAGTAGATCTTATTCATTCTTACTATTTTTTGTACCCATTCACACTCCCTAACTCCCTACCTCCCTCCCAAGCTCCCCGCTACGCTTCCCAGCCTCTGGTAACAATTTTTCTACTCTACATGTCCATGAGTTCAATTGTTTTGATTTTTAGATCCCATGGATACATGAAAACATGTGATGTTTGTCTTTCTTAGCCTGGCTCATTTCACTTAACATAATGACCTCCAGTTCCATCCATGTTGTTGCAAATGACCAAATCTCATTCTTTTTTATGGCTGAATAGCATGCTATATAGAACATTATTCATTCATCTATTGATGGTTACTGAATTTGCTTCCTTATCTTGACTATGTGAACAGTGCTGCAACAAACATGGGAATGCAGCTATTTCTTTGATATTCTCATTTCCTTTCTTTTGAGTAAATACCCAGTAGTGGAATTGCTGGATCATATGGTAGCTCTATTTTTTGCTTTTTTGAGGAACCTCCAAATTGTTTTCCACAGTAGTTGTACTAATTTACAATCTCATCAACAGTATAGGAGGGTCTTCTTTTCTCCCCATTCTCACCCACATTTGTTATTGCTTGTCTTTCAATAAAAGCCAGTTTAAGTGGGGTGAGATAATATCTCATTGTACTTTTAATTTTTATTTCTCTGATGATCAATGATGTTGAGCACCTTTTGCCATATTTGTATGTCTTCTTTTGAGAAATATTTGTTTAAATCTTTTGCCCAATATTTTATTAAACTATTAGATATTTTCCTATAGAGTTGTTTGAACTACTTATATGTTCTGGTTATTAATTCCTTTTCAAATGAATAGTTTGTAAATATTTGCTTCCATACTGTGGGTTGTCTCTTCATTTTGTTGATGGTTTTCTTTGCTGTGCAGATGCTTTTAAAATTGATGTGATCCATTTTTGCTTTGATTGCCACTTGTGGGGTATTGCTCAAGAAATTTTTGCCCAGACCAATGTCGGGGAAACTTTTCCCAAAGTTTTCTTGTAGTAATTTCCTAGTTTAATGTCTTAGATTTAAGTATTTCATCCATTTTTATTTGGTTTGTGTATATGTCAAGAAATAGGGGTCAATTTTCATTTTCCTGCATATGAATATCCAGTTTTCCCAGTATCATTTATTGAAGAGACTACATTTTCCTCAGTGTATGTTTTTGGCACCTTTGTGGATAATGAGCTCACAGCAGGTATGTGGATTTGTTTCTGGGTTCTCTATTCTGTTCTGTTGGTCTGTATGTCTGTTTTATTTAAGCCAGTACCATACTGTTTTGGTTACTATAGCTCTGCATTTTAATTTGAAGTCAGGTACTGTGATTCTTCGAGCTTTGTTCTTTTTGCTCAGGATAGTGTTGGCTATTCTGTGCATTTTGTGGTTTCATATAAATTTGAGAATAGTTTTTCCTATTTATGCAAAGAATGCCATTGGTATTTTGACAGGGATTACACTGAATCTGTAGATAGCTTTGGAGAAAAAAGACATTTTAACAATATTGATTTTTCCAATCCATGAACATTAAATTGTTTTTTTCATTTTTTGGTGTCCTCTTCAATTTTTTTCACCAGTGCTTTACAATTTTTATTATAGAGAGATTTCACTTCCTTGGTTAATTTTTAGGTATTTAGTTTAGTGTGTGGCTATTTTAAATGGAATTACTTCTTTGCTTTCTTTTTCAGATTCTTCCCTGTTGACATTTAGAAATGTCAACTTACTTTTTATGTTGATTTTGTATCCTTCAACTTTTTTTGCTTTTTAGTTTTAATTGTTTTTTTTTGTGGAGTATTTAGTTTTTCCAATTATAAATTCATATCATCGGCAAACAAGTATAACTTGATTTCTTCCTTTCCAATCCAGATACCCTTTACATCTATCTCTTGTCCGATTGCTCTATCTTCCAGTACTATGTTGAATAACAGCGATGACAGTGGGCATCCTTGTTGTGTTCCAGATCTTAGAAAAGAGACTTTCAGGTTTTCTTGTTCAGTAGGATACCAACTGTGAATCTGTCATACATGACCTTTATTATGTTGAGGTATATTCCTTCTACATCCAGTATTGTGAGGATTTTTATCATAAGGGAAGTTAAAAGTTATCAAATGCTATTTAGAATCACTTAAAATGACTGTATGCTATTTTTCCTTATTTGGTTGATATGATGAATCACATTGACTAATTTGCATATGTTAAACCATTCTTGCATCCCAGGGACAAATCCTACTTGGTCATGATGAATGAACTTTCTAATGTAATGTTGAACTTCATTTGCTGGTATTTCATTGAGAATTTTTGCATGAACATTCATCAGAGATATTGGTCTGTCTCTTTTTTTATGAAGTCTGGTTTTGGTATCAAGGTAATACTGGCCCCATAGAATGAGTTTGGAGGTGTTCCCTCCTCTTCTATTTTCCGAAATAGTTTAAGTAGGAATGGTGTTAGTTCTTCTTTAAACGTTTGATTGAATTCAGCAGTAAAGCCATCCATCAGATCCCAGGCTTTTATTTACCGGGAGGATTTTTGTTATGGCTTTGATCTTGTTATTTGTTATTGATTTGTTCAGATTTTGGATTTATTCATGATTTAATCTTGGTGGATTATATGTGTCTAAAAATTTATTCACTTCTAGATTTCCCAATTTATTGGCATATAGCTGCTTATAGTAGCCCCTAATGAATCTAAATTTCTACAGTATCAGTTGTAATGTTTCCTTTTTCATTTCTGCTTTTATTTATTTGTGTCTTCTCTCTTTTCTCTTAGATACTCTAGCTAAATGTTTGCAATTTTGTTTAATCTTCCAAAAATAAATATTCTTAATTTTTTACATACTGTAAATAAGAAGTATCTGTGTCATCTTTGCAGTTAATTTCCCATTGATTAATAATTGAGAAACATTTAAGAATCTCTTTCTTTGCAAAAATACGAGTATTTTTGGGTTTATATAAAGTATTATAGAAAGTTCTGTGCTGCAGTCAAATCAAGACAATATTTTGTTTAAGTATTATGGTAACGATAGCTGTTCAGATAAACTCAATGGCTATTTTTTTTTTTGTTACTGGCAGTCATAGTAGTGCTGGGAAAAGTTATGAAAGGCTCATTAACATTATTAACCATAAGAAACCAGTGTTTTCATTATATTAAGTCAGTGTTTTTTTCATAGTGCATAAAATATTTTGAAACAGAACTGATGTATTATGTAGTTTCTTTAGTATCCATGGGTTTATATATATTAATAGATTAAGCAGCAAATGAGTGTTTGCCTTTTAATAGTTTGAATATTGCATTAAGCTCCCTATAAGTTTCTGATTTTTTCTCCAGCCTTACTTGTTCCTGACCTTTAGTAGTCTGATATGCATCACTGTCACTTTTTCATTAGTGCTGCTACTATGAGCATTTATGATAATTCACTGTATGTGCCATAGTTATTACTGTTAGCTTCTGAACTGAGAATTAAACCTCATAAAGTCAGTTAACTGCGCAGAATATTTCAGTCTATCACTGTCAATTAGTCCTAAAGACTATAGCCTCCCACTTAGTGCATTGATTAACTTAAGAACTAGGAAGATATTTTCACTTCTATAATAAGATTAATATGTGCCTTTACAATCCTCTTGAGCACATCAATAAAAATATACCATACTTTCTATAGCCAATTGTTAAACATGCCCTCTAATTGTTGATGTCTGATAAAAATCTTCTATCATATATTTGATACACTTATGCACAACAAGATGATATACAATAACACACCAATATTTTGTTTAAGTATTATAGCAATGGTAGCTGATACATGATGGTGACCCCATTAAGATTATAATACCATCTTTTTTATCATACTTTTTCTATGTTTAGATATATTTAGATATAAAAATATTTGCCATTGTGTTACAATTACCTACAAGAGTCAATACAGTAATGTGGCATACAGGTTTGTAGTCTAGGAGCAATAGGCTATAATGCGTAACCTAGGTGCATAGGAGGCTATACCATCAAGATTTATGTAAGTACACTCTATGATATTCACACAATAAAAAACATTGTCTGATGATGCATTTTTCAGAATGTATTCCTGTCATTAATCAAAAAATAACAGTATTCAAATATATGTTCAACAGCTATAAACCATGGATTCATATAAATGATTTGATAGTTATAAACCTTGGAGATACCAAATAATACTTCATTTTATAAAACCCAGGGAAAATAAAAAGATTTGGAATGTGACAGATACATATCTATAGATGTAGGGTATTTTGCTACAGTTTTCATTTCTTCAATGTCTGTTATGTGAAATTTGCAGGGTTATACGTATGTAATAGATATTTAGCTTCTTTGATCTTAAAATGAAATTTGTTAATATTTTTCCATTTAAGCTATTTACTATATGTGTTTTAAAGATTTACTTGTTTCTTATTTGTACATATTTCCATTTAAAAAGAAAAAACATATCACCAAACAAACAAATGAAGTTTATGCTCCTAACTCTCATAAATCAACTTTGTTAGGCAGTAAGAAATGACTGAGGATTTTTTATATTCTCTGAGGGTGATTTGTTTCTGTTGGTGGAGGTAATTACACTGAATTGTAACTTCCACATGCATTCTACATTAACTTTTGTAAATAGCAATAGGAAACAGTTGATTCTGAATTGATCTTCAGAAAAATGGGTTCAGTATTGGCAGAGAGTACTGAACATAATAATTTATATAAAAATATTGAGAATTCTGAGAATGAGGTAGACTTAAAGTTAAAGACAAAAGGAAAATGCTTGTATATATTAAAATCAATGAAATAACATATTGTGGCCAATACTATGCACCACAGGCTTTATGGAGGTTGAATAACTTAATATATAAAGACTTACTAGTGTCATTATTACAGAAGTAAGCAATGTCAGACTGAGACTGCAAGTATCCTGCCCAAGATTATGTAGCCAGTAAATGGTGTATTGATGTTGAAATGCAGATAGTTTTGTTCTTGATGCTTGCTCTTATCCACAACAATATACTGTCTCCCAGAAGGAGGAATACATTCATTTGCAAAAGAAAGTGAAGCAACTGAAGGAACAAATTGTGTTTAAAAAGTATGCTGCCTCTAGTCACGATGACCAACATATCAGCTTGCTTCCCAAGACCAACACACCTGAAGTAACAACTAATTAACAGGAGCTGTTTTCCACTGTGGGAGTCAATTATATGAAAAATTGTATTAAAAAAATGTAATTTTATTTAACCCTTTTTAAAATACTTCTTTATTCTCCAAAATATACTTTAAATTTTTACTCAAATTTATATAAAGCACTGACAAAGTGGTAAAAAACATTCCATGAAAAATATTAGGGAATTGCTTTATGAAAAACAACCTCAAAGACACTTTCTTTGTGTGCGGGTATACTAGGTGAAGTGTTTATCCTTTGGGACGCTACACAAAGCTCAACTTTTTAATAAATGTCTTCTTGATCCTCTTAGAGAGTATTTGTCAGTCTTTCATTTTTTCTGAACCAATTTTCTCATGACTTCCATAGCAATTCACACATGCAATAAAATTCTATTTTCATGCTTACTTCCCTAAGTAAACTGTGCGTCAAACACAGGTGGAAATGGGTGTTTATTCCATCTCTGTAGTCCCATCACTAAATAAGAGGTTGAACACATGTGTAATAGTGTAATATAAAGCATATGTCCTAAATTATATTTTAAAGTAGAGATGGAAAATACTTTTTGAATTCACATTAAGCTTTCAACTGAGATATTTGAATCTAAGCAAAATATTAGGTTTTAAAAAGTATATCATATATGGACTACAAGAAAATTGAGTCACTTTTAAATGGATTGTCATAAGAGCGTTAGCAAAAATGCCAGTTTTTACAAAAATTCAGACACTTTAACACATGGCCAAGGTATTACCAAGCTAAATATATGATTATTTTCTTCCATGCCCCTATCTAAATGAATACATACACAGAAATAGTGTCTAGGAAATCTCCACATACACCATTCCCAAACATACACCAAAATTAGCTAGATTTTGGTAAATAAAATGTTATAAGGGAAAGCATTTCAGTATGGTTCACTTTTTAAAGTTCTGAATATAATAATATAAAATCTGTTTAAATATTTGAAATTTTTAAAGAACATACTGACAACCTACTAGTTTCATTACTGAATGTTTCTTGTAGACAAATCTTTAGTTTCTCAAAGGAGTTGTGTGCACAATTGCTTTTGCTATTATTAATTTATGGTAACTTGTTCTCAAGGAGTTTTGTTTGTAGCTACATTTTATGGTGTGCCACTAAACAGCAATAATCTCTGAGTGCATTTCTTAAGCAAAATTCAAGGTAATTACAATGCTAGCGTGACAAAGAGAAAAACATTCTATTCTCTACTTGACTACTTTAGCCGCATGTTTTTAATAGCCTATGGAACAAATTAATCGTTAACAACAAAGTTCCTAACCTATAGTCAGAATAAATTCCACCTATATTGTTCATAAACACCTTGGCAATTATCAAAGTGTTTACTTCCATAAGGTAGGCATTTATAAACTATGTAAAATCATTATTTGGAAATAAAACCAGTAACTAGACATTCTTTTCTAATGTCTCCTAAAAGCTACTTCAAATTTTACAGACTTACGTTTCCTTTCTCAATCTCTGAACTAGTATCTAAAACTATTCATCGGCATAACTACTTCAGAAGCCATTTAGGTTTCTTAAATATGACCTTTTATGATGGAGTGAGTTTAGTTCTATAAAAAAATGAATTAATGTAAAATGGAATATGTGTATATTCTTTATACTCATAAGGAGCCAAAACAAATATTGCTTAAGAAGTCATTTAATGGGGAAGAAGGAGAGTGAAAACAAAGTGAATAAAAAATAAATCTCTTCAGATCTAAGATTTACAAGGTAATCCTTTTCCAAAAATGTACCAATATATATTTTCAAAAAAGATGTCATTATTCTAATATTTAGTAACTTTACAATTAATGTTGACACTGCCATAAAAACTATTACATATACCTGCTATTTCATAAGTATTTCATCTCAGAAGCCTGCTGTGCTTTTCTGGTCTTCTAATTAATGAGCTTTTCCCACCTTGTGATTATCTAATTTTCACTTAATTGCTTTATAGTAATAAAGTTCATCTTGCATTCTTCTCCCATCAGGTTGAGACATTTTTAATGCAACAAATCTTCAACCTGTAGAGCTGAAGATGATACCTTATATTAGGATGGTTTCTCTTCCTCTGAGATTTAGAATATTACATTTTCAACTGACTGTGGAAAAGATTATTATAAGCCTCCCATATCCAGTTGTTAATCACTTATTGAATGTCATAAATGAATGATTTTTGGAAAAGAACATTTTTCAGGGAAAATAAGGCAATAGGAAAAAATATTATACCAAATACATTTCCTTTTCATGAATTTTAGATATGAGATCTCTTTCATGCTTATGGTTTCACCAACTTATTTTCAAAAACTTATTTTACTACTTCTACAGCTCATCAGTCAGTGCTCAAACATAATTTAAGCTATTGATTAAATAATACAATAACTAAGGAAATCTTTAAATGTTTATTTTCATTATGCTCATTCTTTTCTTTATTAAGAATCTATATATTAACTGCATATTCACAGTCATGACAAAACTTTTATGTTTGATACCATATACACTACTGTAATAATTTGTATATTAAGCATAAAGCTGTAGTAATTGTGTAAATTAATATATACCTTTAAATATGTTCACCATTTAAACTCAGAAAAACTATTCACACCTAATTTTCATATTCTGGTTTTACTGTATTTAAAACAATAAAGCGGTAGAGCCTTACAGATAAAGGCTCTACATATAAGAGCTTTATTCTTTTTTTTCTTTTTATTGTAATTTAGGTTCTGGGGTACATGTGCAGATCATGCAGGATTGTTGCATAGGTACATACATGGCAAGGTGGTTTGCTGCCTCCATCCCCATCACTTGTATCTGGTATTTCTCCCCTCATTATCCTTCCCCACCCTTCCCACCCAGATGTCACTCCGCTAGCCCCTCCTCCCCCACTGAACACAGTGCGTGATGCT
This sequence comes from Aotus nancymaae, assembly GCF_030222135.1. NCBI lineage: Eukaryota > Metazoa > Chordata > Mammalia > Primates > Aotidae > Aotus > Aotus nancymaae. The sequence goes on along the minus strand of NW_026988415.1, from coordinate 54,754,460 downwards.
CCCCTCCCTGTGTCCACCTGTTCTAATTGTTCAACACCCACCTATGAGTGATAACATATGGTGTTTGGTTTTCTGTTCTTGTGTCAGTTTGCTGAGAATGATGATTTCCAGATTCAACCCTGGCCTTATGAAGGACACAAACTCATCGTTTTTTATGGCTGTGTAGTATTCCATGGTATATATGTGCCATATTTTCTTTGTCCAGTCTATCGATGGTGGACATTTGGGTTGGTTCCAGGTCTTTGCTATTGTAGAGTGCCTTAATGAACATACGTGTGCATGTGTCTTTATAATAGAACGATTTATAATCCTTTGGGTATATACCCAGTAATGGAATTGCTGGGTCAAATGGTATTTCTATTTCTAGGTCCTTGAGGAATCGCCACACTGTCTTCCACAATGGTTGAACTAATTTACACTCCCAGCAACAGTGTAAAAGTGTTCCTATTTCTCCACATCCTCTCCTGCATCTGTTGTCTCCAGATTTTTTAATGATTGCCATTCTAACTGGTGTGAGATGGTATTTCAGTGTGGTTTTGATTTGCATTTCTCTAATGACCAGTGATGATGAGCATTTTTTCAAATGTTTCTTGGCCTCATAAATGTCTTCTTTTGAAAAGCATCTGTTCATGTCCTTTGCCCGCTTTTGAATGGTTTTTTTTTTTCTTTTTTTTTTTTTTTCTAATAAATCTGTTTTAGTTCTTTGTAGATTCTGGATATTAGACCTTTGTCAGATGGGTAGATTGCAAAAATTTGTTCCCATTCTGTTGGTTGCTGGTTCACTCTAATGATTGCTTCCTTTGCTGTACAGAAGCTCTGGAGTTTAATTAGATCCAATTTGTCCATTTTGGCTTCTGTTGCCAATGCTTTTGGTGTTTTAGCCATGAAGTCCTTGCCTATGCCTATGTCCTGAATGGTTCTGCCTATGTTTTCTTCCAGGGTTTTTATGGTGTTAGGTCCTGTGTTTAGATCTTTAATCCATCTGAAGTTAATTTTAGTGTAAGGTGTCAGGAAGGGGTCCAGTTTCTGCTTTCTGCACATGGCTAGCCAGTTTTCCCAACGCCATTTATTAAATGGGGAATCCTTTCCCCATTGCTTGTTTTTCTCAGGTTTGTCAAAGATCAGATTATAGTAGATGTGTGGTGTTGTTTCTGAGGCCTCTCTTCTGTTCCATTGGTCTATGTCTCTGTTTTGGTACCAGTACCATGCTGTTTTGATTACTGTGGCCTTGTAGTATAATTTGAAGTTAGGCAGCGTGATGCCTCTGGCTTTGTTCTTTTTGCTTATGATTGTTTTGGCTATGTGGGCTCTCTTTTGGTTCCATATGAAGTTTGAAGTTTTTTTTTCCAGTTCTGTGAAGAAGGTCATTGGTAACTTGATGGGGATAGCATTGAATCTATAAATTACCTTGGGCAGTATCCACATTTTCACAATGCTGATTCTTCCCAACCATGAGCATGGGATGTTTTTCCATCTGTTTGTGTCCTCTCTTATTTCATTGAGCAGTGGTTTGTAGTTCTCCTTGAAGAGGTCCTTTACATCTTTTGTTAGTTGTATTCCTAGGTATTTTATTCTCTTTGTAGCAATTGTGAATGGAAATTCACTTTTGATTTGGCTCTGTTTGCCTGTTATTGGTGTATAGAAATGCTTGTGATTTCTGCACATTGATTTTGTTTCCTGAGACTTTCCTGAAGTTGCTTATCAGTTTCAGGAGATTTTGGGCTGAGACGATGGGGTCTTCTAAGTATGCAATCATGTCATCTGCAAATAGAGACAATTTGGCTTCCTCTCTTCCTATTTGAATACCCTTTATTTCTTTATCTTACCTGACTGCCCTGGCTAGAACTTCCAACATATTGAATAGGAATGGTGAGAGAAGGCATCCTTGTCTTGTGCCAGACTTCAAAGGGAATGCTTCCAGTTTTTGCCCATTCACTATGGGTTTGTCGTAAATAGCTTTTATTATTTTGTGATACCTACCATCGATACCTAGTTTATTGAGGGTTTTTAGCATAAAGAGCTGTTGAATTTTGTTAAAGGCCTTTTCTGCATCTATTGAAATAATCATGTGGTTTTTGTCTTTGTTTCTGTTTATGTGATGGATTACATTTACAGACTTGCGTCTATTGAACTAGCCTTGCATCCCTGGGATGAAGCCTACTTGATCATGATGAATAAGCTTTTTGATTTGCTGTTGCAATCTGTTTGCCAGTATTTTATTGAAGATTTTTGAGTTGATGTTCATCGTGGATATTGGCCTGAAGTTTTCTTTTTTAGTTGCGTCTCTGTCCTGTTTTGGTATTAAGATGATGTTGGTCTCATAAAATGAGTTGAGGAGGATTCCTTCTTTTTGTATTATTTGGAATAGTTTCAGAAGGAATGGTACCAGCTCGTCTTTGTAACTCTGGTAGAATTCGACTGTAAACCCATCTGGAAACGGGCTTTTTTTAGTTGGTAGGCTATTATTGCTGCCTCAACTTCAGCCCTTCTTATTGGTCTATTCAGGGATTCAGCTTCTTCCTGGGTTAGTCTTGGGAGAGTGCAAGTGTCCAGGAATTTATCCATTTCTTCCTGGTTTGCTGGTTTATGTGCATAGAGTTGTTTGTAGTAATCTCTGAAGGTAGTTTGTATTTCTGTGGAATCTGTGGTGATGTCCCCTTTATCGTTTTTTGTTCCATCTATTTGATTCTTCTCTGCTTTCTTTTTTATGAGTCTGGCTAGCTGTCTATCTATTTTGTTGATCTTTTCAAAAAACCAGCTCCTGTATTTGTTGATTTTTTTGAAGGGTTTTTTGTGTCTGTATCTCCTTCAGTTCTGCTCTGATCTTAGTTATTTCTTGCTTTCTGCTAGCTTTTGAGTTTTTTTAATCTTGCTCCTCTAACTCTTTCAATTTTGATGATAGGGTGTTGATTTTAGATCTTTCATTGCTCCTCATCTGGGCATTTATTGCTATGAATTTCCCTCTAGACACTGCTTTGAATGTGTCCCAGAGATTCTGGTATGTCATGTCTTCATTCTCGTTTGTTTCGAAGAACATCTTTATTTCTGCCTTCATTTCATTATTTATCTAGTCCACATTCAGGAGCCTGTTATTCATTTTCCATGAAGTTGTGTGGTTTTGAGTTAGTTTCTTAATCCTTAGTTCTAATTTGATTGCACATTGGTCTGAGAGACTGTTTGTTATGATTTCCATTTGTTTGCATTTGCTGAGGAGTGATTTACTTCCAATTATGTGGTTGATTTTAGAGTAAGTGCGATGTGGTGCTGAGACGAATGTATATTCTGTGGATTTGGGGTTAAGAGTTCTTTAAATGTCTATTAAGTTCGCTTGGTCCAGATCTGCATTCAAGTCCTGGATTTCCTTGTTGATTTTCTGTCTTGTTGATCTGTCTAATGTTGACAGTGGAGTGTTAAAGTCTTCCACTATTATTGTGCGGGAGTCTAAGTCTCTTTGTAGGGCATTAAGGACTTGTATTATGTATCTAAGTGCTCCTGTACTGGCTGCATATATATTTAGGATCGTTATCTCTTCTTGCTGTATTCATCCTTTTACCAATATGTAATGTCCTTCTTTGTCTCTTTTGATCTTTGTTGGTTTAAAGTCCATTTTATCAGAGACTAGGATTGCCACCCCTGCTTTTTTTTTTGCTCTCCATTTGCTTGGTAAATCTTCTTCCATCCCTTTATTTTGAGTCTATGTGTGTCTTTGCACATGAGATGAGTTTCCTGAATACAGCACACTGATGGTTCTTGGCTTTTTATCCAGTTTGCCAGTCTGTGTCTTTTGGTTGGGGCATTTAGTCCATTTACATTTAATGTTAATATTGTTAGGTGTGAATTTGGTCTTGCCATTTTATTACTGGTTGGTTGTTTTTCCCTTTGGTTGGCGTGATTTCTTCATTGCATCATTGGTCTTTACCATTTGGTTCTTCGTTGCAGTGGCTGGTACTGGTTTTTCCTTTCTGTGTTTAGTGCTTCCTTCAGGAACTCTTGCAGGGCAGGTCTGGTGGTGACAAAATCCCTCAGTAATTGCTTCTCCATAAAGGATTTTATTTCTCCTTCACTTATGAAGCTTAGTTTGGCTGGATATGGAATTCTAGTTTGGAAGTTCTTTTCTTTAAGGATGTTGAATATTGGCCCCCACTCTCTTCTGGCTTGTAGGGTTTCTGCCAAGAGATCCGCTGTGAGTCTGATGTGCTTCCCTTTGTGGGTGACCTGACCTTTCTCTCTGGCTGCCCTTAGTATTTTTTCCTTCATTTCAACCCTGGTGAACCTGACAATTATGTGCCTTGGGGTTTCTCTTCTAGAGGAGTATCACTGTGGTGTTCTCTGTATTTCCTGTATTTGAATGTTGGCCTGCCTTGCTAGGTTGGGGAAATTCTCCTGGATAATATCCTGAAGAGTGTTTTCCAGCTTGGATTCATTCTCCCCGTCATCTTCCAGTAAACTGATCAGGTGTAGATTAGGTCTTTTCACATAATCCCATATTTCTTAAAGGCTTTGTTCATTTCTTTTCACTCTGTTCTCTTTTCTTGCCTTCTTGTTTTATTTCATTGATTTGCTCTTCAATCTCTGATATCCTTTCCTCTGCTTGATCTATTCAGCTATTGAAACTTGTATATGCTTCATGAAGTTCTTGTGCTGTGTTTTTCAGCTCCATCAAGTTGTTTATGTTCTTCTCTAAATTGGTTATTCTAGTTAGCATTTCATCTAACCTTTTTTCAAGGTTTTTAGTTTCTTTGCATTGGGATAGAACATGTTCCTTTAACTCAGAGAAGTTTGTTATTACCCACTTTCTGAAGTCTGCTTCTGTCAATTTGTTGAATTCGTTCTCCATCCTGCTTTGTCCCTTGCTGGTGAGCAGTTATGAACTCATGGTCGGGGAGAGATGTTCTGGTTTTTGATGGTTTCATTCTTTTTGAGCTGGTTTCTCATCACATCTTGGATTTATATAATTTTGATCCCAGGTAGCTGTTTGTGGAGGCAGCCTTTCCTTTGTATGCCTATGGAGGTGCTGCTGGGCTGCCACAGATTCAGTGGAGCTGCTGCATCTTTTATTTACTCAGGAAAATTAGGTGGGTTTCTGCAATGGTGGCTTCCCTTCTGCCTGCCGAGCTGGAGCATTCCTGGTTGCTCTCTAACTGACGTTCTGGGTGCCTCACTCTGGAGTGAGAGTTTTTTGGCCTGCTGGGCTTTGTGCGGAGGCAGAGGACCCGTCCTGCTGCTTGGGCTGTTTCTCTGCGTTCCATTCACCTTCTTACTGAGGGGCGGGTAGCTCCATCCAACCAGCTTTTTGGCTTTCTTGGTGTCAGCCAGTGCTTCTGCCTAGATCTATGCTGACAGCCCCAGGGCTGAAGTTGCTGTTTTGCCCTATTCAGGCAGCTCACTAAGGCTTTTCAGCCCAGTGAAGATCTCCTGTTTTGTGGGTTGTAGAGGGCTTGGGAAGAGCGCTGTATCTGAACCAAAGTCCCAGAGGGGGAGATCCCCTCGTCTTCCAGTTGGTTGCACACTCCTTCTGGGTGAGGCAGTGACCCACCTTGCTACAACTTGCCCTATTTGATTTATACTCATTGTCTTTCCAGATCCACAAAATGAACCTGGTAGCTCTTTTGGAATTGTGGAGACTAGTTGGCTTCTGTGTCTCTCTCGCTGGGATCTGCTTTCCAGAGCTGCCTCTTATTCGGCCATCTTGTGATCCCACAAAAGCTTTATTCTTAAAAGACCTAACTCAATTCCACTATTAGAATGAAGAAAGTTGGTAAGACTGCTTTCTTCACCAAATTTTTCAATGACATAAGTGCCTATAACATAAACTAATGATCATTTTTCTTACAGATTACTCAAGAATATTGCAAGTTTTCAGTCTTTGATCTTCGTGAAATTAATATTAGTTTTTCTGGCTTGAAAAGCCAATATGAAGATGGATCAATAATCATTCAGCTATGTAACTAACTGATATTTGCCTCTCAACATTTGAGATAAAAATATAAAAACCCAAGTGCTCTATTCTGAGCTTCCAAATTTGTCAATTCTCTAATATGTACAACTAGATAAAATTTTAAGAAAATTTGTGTTACCTTCAAATGGGATTCATTAATTCCAGTAAGTGCTTAATGCCTTTAAAGAATACTTAGCACAGCTGCTTGCAGAGCTCAGTATTTAGTTTTTGTTAATGGGGTAATCAGTTATGACAGACCAATGAGATCTCAAGATGGATACACTTTTGATTTTATGTAATCAATATTGCCACTGAGGTTTAAGAGGTTCTTTTGTAAAAGAAAATGACAACGTGAAATTACTTATTGTCTTTTAAATAGTTAGAAACTTAATTATAATCAATAGCTGTATGATTTTAATATAAAGTGGCAGAATGTTTCATGTTTGAGTTGTAAAATCTGTACTTCTAATGTAACCTCCATTATTCCTGAGCACTGTGGTTACTGCAGTTTCATGTGGCTAGAAAACTGACAACAAGAGCATCTCTAATGAGTTCTACTATTGCAAAATGCCATAGCATCCCAGTCTTAGTTTCATAAAAGGGATGATGAGTTATCTCATGAATACCATTACGCCATTAAAAACAAGGAAACTTTGCTGTCATGGTGTTTTCTTGGTAATAAAACTAAGTGTAGTGAATTAGATGACCAGATGAGCAACAGTTGACATGACATGATCCAAATTATGGCCATGCAGTGACAGTGAGAAACGACCACTAATTCAGATATCTAAGAAGATTCAAGATGTAAAAAAACTTGAGCTAAATCATAAATTTCTGAAACATTTTATCTGGCAAACTATCCAGGCTGGTATAGAACTCCTAGACTCAAACAATCCTTCTGCCTTGAAGTCCCAAAATTCTGGCATTACATGCCTGAGCCACCTTGCCCAGCCCGCACTTTATTTTATATCCTTAGACTTTGCTGAAGTTGCTTATCAGCTTAAGAAGCTTCTGGGCTAAGACCATAAGGTTTTCTAGATATAAGATTATGTCATCTGCCAAGAGAGATAATTTGACTTCCTCTCTTCTTATTTGGATAACATGTATTTTTTTTTCTCTTGTCTGATTGTCCTGGTCATGTCCTAACCATGTTGAATAGGAGTGGTTAGAAAAAACGTCCTTGTCTTGTGCCAGTTTTCAAGGCAAATGCTTCCATCTTTTGCCCATTTAGTATGATGTTGGCTGTGGGTTTGTCACAGGTGGCTCTGATTATTTTGAGGTGTTTTCCTTCAATGCCTAGTTTATTGAGAGTTTTTAACATGAAGCAATGTTGAATTTTATCAAAGGTCTTTTCCGCATTTATTGAGATAATATTGTGGCAAGATGGCAACATGGTGAGATGCTGTGTCTACAAAAAAAGTACAAAAATTGGTGGTGTGCATCTGCTTTCCCAGCTACTTAGGAGGTTGAGGTGGTAGGATCACTTAAGCCCAGGAGGCAGAGGTTGCAGTGAACCAAGATCTCATCACTGCCTCCAGCCTGGGTCACAGAGTGAGACACTGTCTCAAAAAAAGAAAAAAAAAAAAATTCATGTGCGAAAATCACTAGCATTTTTATACACCAACAACAGTCAAGCTGAGAGCCAAATTAGGAATGAACTCCTATTCATGATTGTGACAAAAATAATAAAATACTTAGGAATACAGAAGACCAGGGAGGTGAACGATCTCTATAAGGAGAACTACAAACCACTGCTCAAATAAATCAGAGATGACAAAAATGGAGAAACATTCCATGCTCATGGATAGAATCAATATCATTAAAATGGACATACTGCCAAAAGCAATGTAAATATTTACTGGTATGCTTATTAAACTACCATGGATATTATTCACAGAGCTACAAAAAAATGTTTTAAAATTCATATGGAACCAATAAAGAGCCTAAATAGCCATGGCAATCCTAAGCAAAAGGACAAAGCTGAAGGCATTACATTACCCAACTTCAAACTATACTACAGGGCTACAGTAAACAAAACAGCGTGGTACCAGTACAAAAACAGACACATAGACAATTGGAACAGAATATAGGATCCAGAAATGAGACCACACACCCATAGCTATCTAATCTTTGACAAACCTGATCAAAAAAAAGCAATGGGGAAAAATTCTCTCTTCAATAAGTGGTGCTGGGATAACTGGTTAGCCATATGATGAAAATTAAAACTGGATCTCTTTCTTACACCTTATACAGAAATTAACTCAAGATGGATTAAAGACTCAAATGTAAAACTCAAAACTATAAAAACCCTGAAAGACCCTTGGTAATAACATTCAGAGTATAGGCATTGGTAAATGTTTCATGATGAAGATGTCAAAGGCAATCCCAATGAAAGCAAAAATTGACAAATAGGATCTACTTCAACTAAAGAGCTTCTAAACAGCAAACGCAAATATCATGAGTGAACAGACAACCTACAGAATGGGAGAAAAATTTTGCAAACTATACATCCAACAAGGTCTAATATCCAGCATCTATGAGGAATGCAAACAAATTTTTAAGAAAAAAACAACCCCATTAAAAAGTGAGCAAAGAACATTAACACTTTTCAAAAAAAGACATACATGTGGTCAAGAATCATATAAGAAAGCTTGACATCACTATAAATAGAGAAATTCAAATCAAAACCATAGTGAAATACCATCTCACACCTGTCAGAATGGCTATTACTAAACAGTTGAAAAATAATAAGTGCTGGTGAGATTGTGGAGAAAAAGGAATGCTTATACACTGTTGATAGGAGTGTAAATTAGTTCAACCATTGTGGAAGACAATGTGGTAATTCCTCAAATACCTAAAGACAGAAATACTATTTAATACAGCAATGCCATTACTGTGTATATACACAAAGGAACATAAATCATTCTATTATAAAGACACATGTACACATATGTTCATTGCAACAGTATTCACAATAGCAAAGATATGGAATCAATCTAAATGTCCATCAATGATAGACTGGGTAAAGAAAATGTGGTACAGATATACCATGGAATACTATGCAGCCATGAAAAAGATGATGAGATTATGTTTTTGGAAGGAATATGGATGGAAGTGGAGGCCATTATGTTTAGCAAACTAACACAGGTACATAAAACCAAACAAACACTACATGTTCTCACTTATAAGTGGGAGTTAAGTTATAAGAACACATGGACACATAAAAGAGAACAAACACTGGAGCCTATTAGAGGGTGGAGGGTGGAGGGTGGAGGGTGGGAGGTGGGAGAGAATCAGGAAAAATAACTAATGGGTACTAGGCTAAATACCTGAATGATAAAATAATCTGTACAACAAACCCTCATCACAAAAGTTTACTTATGTAACAAACCTGCACATGTACCCCTGAACTTAAAAAGTAAAAGTTAAAAAAAAAAGAAAAAAAAAGATTATTTCCATGACTTTGTGAAAAAGAAAAATATCTAGGAAGCATTTTGTCTTCATGTTTATAAACAAGTTTAAAACATGTTACATCTTAATGGAGTCAAGTTGAGACATGCAAATCCATTTGCTTAATATTAGTGCATTGTCCTAGTGAGAGGTAACTAAAAAATAATTAATATTTGACTGTACTAATATACTGCCACTAGTTTGCAGTGGGAAAAATTTGTGAAATGGAAACATAGATGGGTGCCTAAAGCCTGACAATCTAGTATTACCATTCAAAAGTACTTTCAAACAATCCTAAACAAGACCTTATTATGTAAAAGAAACAAAGATGGGTGAATTCTACTTCTGAAATAATTTTTCATTCTGTCCTCTCCTCTTTCATCTCATGGCAGCTGCATCGATGACAAATGTCTATTACACAGTGCCAGCAGCCTCCTAAACCAGTTATTCAGCCTTCCTCTATGACCTCCCAACTCTCACCTCCTTTGTGCATCCAACCCCTGCCCCTGCCACACAGTGCCAGCAAAGAAAAATCTTTCTAAAATGTGATGCTTATATCAGGCCTCTGCCTAAAATCACTCATTGACAGAGGCCTATCACCCATAGAAGAAATTATAAAATACTTAGAATGATATGCACTGAACTGTTAGCTGTTGCCTAGCACCATGATTTTTTTTATATACCTGCACTTTCATGTACATTACTCTGCCTGTCTAGAATGATCTCCCCTTCATTCCATAGTCACCAGCTATCCTTGTTTTGTGGCTTAATCAGTACCTTTTATATGAAGATATACCCAGATGCTGCCTTTGTATAAACAGAAATACGGATGCCATGTCTGTGCTCTCTGGGCTGTCTGTATATTGGTTTTATCAGCCTGTATTTCAATTGTCTATGTGTTTGTCTCCTGTTAGGTTTTGAGAGTTTTGAAAACAATGACCATGTCTGATTCATCTTGAGAACTCTCCTTCGCAGCAACAGAGAGTAGGTGCGCAATCAATCATTTTAAAATAAAATTCAGAATACTGATATGATGCGAGTAAGCAGAAAACTAACAGGGAACAATGAAACAATGATAAACATAGGCTCAAGGCAGAGTCTGTTTTCCCTCTTTTATACTCCTATAAAAGGAGCAGAATTCCAATTTTGATAACATGGCTGAAATTAGTGAACAAAAGGATGCAGGGAACAGTGTAGCCTATTACAATAAAAAAATTCATGCCCTAAAATTAAGGCATCTCAAAGTAAATTTTTTTCACTAGATGATTTGTTGGTTTACAATTAAAACTTTACTGGTTTTAAAATGTAAACCACTAGAAAAATCTTCCTGTGGTTTTATCAAATATTTAAAGGTGAAGAAAAATAAATTGTAGAATGGATAGGATTTAAAGTAGACAAGAATGACCCAGTTGCTTCCACTATTTAATAACATTCACTGTCTGTGTACATGCTTTTTGATGTTTTTTTCTCCCACATTAATCAGTTACTAGGATATAGGGCATATGGAGGACATAGCCTACTTAAGCACTAAATGCCATTCACACACTATTCACATACTTTATTTTATCTTTGAGACAGTGTCTCACTCTGTAGCCCAGGCTTGAGTGCAGTGGCACGATCTCGGCTCACTGCAATTTCCACCTCCAGGGCTCAAGCGATTCTCCTGTCTCAACCTCCCTAGTAGCTGCGATTACAGGTGGGCGCCATGTCCAGCTAATTTGCTATTCACCTTTTGATTCCAGAGAATCAAAGATGTCCTTTTGAGCAGTCTTGTGTGAATGAGAATCAGGTCTTGAATAAATTGCTCACAAAATCCATGCCAAACTAATCTCCCGATGGCTCCCAGTGGTCACAAAGGCCTTTTACACAAATCTCTGCAATGCTTGACTGACCTGAGTGGCCTCCTGCACCTCAGTAAATGGGTCCATAGGGGAATTTGCCTTACGTTTAAAAAAAAAAAAAAACTTTCTGAATTTGGATTAAATGCCATAAAATCTCTGTCATGTACAAATGCAGTAATTATTGCAGCTGGGCTTATGGGGCACTTCTTATTAGGAAAGAATCATTTGTTGCAAGATTTCTAAAAACTCAAAGCATTGAGATCATTCATACCACCACATTTCTGTTATTAATCATCCACTATTAAACCTGCTGAAAGAAACATCTCCAGTGTTTTCTTTTCAGTTGTCTAAGTAATGATTATATTTGTACATTCTAAGACACTGAGATACAGTAATTTTATACATTCTAAATTTTTAACAACATGTTTCAAAGGTGTCTATGAGAAGCAAATATATTGGAAATTAAGGAAACAGTAATCACATCTCAGTCATTTTACCAGTACTACTTTTAAATAAATATGATATAATAAAGTTAGCACAAGCTACTATTTCAGAAAAAAGAAATAGAAGGTATTTCTCTGGATGTGATTTCTAATTATTGTGCATTTATATATTTCCTGATCTATTCACTTTCCATATGCTTGCTGCCTTAAATACCTGAGCCAGAAATGACATATAATATTAACTATATCCTATTTAGTTTTACTATCAATTTTCCTGATCTGCATTCAAAGGAGAGAAGAAAAAGGGAGGCTGAGTGTAAATGATGACATAAGAATTCTTAACTTTGAGTCATCCTTGATGACATTAACTAATGAAATGAAGAAGAGACCATTAAGCAATGGGCTAGAAGTGGGAAGATTAAGAGTTTTCCACTTTGCCTCCTGTGCCTTGATAGCCACATCAGCAAAAATGGCATTATTGGCTTCTCATTTCCCTGGATTATGGTAAAATTTAAATTGCTGATGGGTAGTCTATGAGAGTCATAATTTTGCCAGGTAAAAGGAAAAGGACCGAGGACCATATGGATAAGGTAAGAATGTCTAGTTTGAAATCAAAATACATTTGATATAATCAGAGAAAAGAGTAAGAAAACAAGGTATAACAAAACAGAAAGTATTCATGAATTAACCCTCCGATTACGTGCTGAGTCAGTACTATCATTTTACTATACATGTCTACTTTTTTAAAAAGCTCTCCTCTGTAGTATCTGCTGTTGCTTCAGGATATTCCATGTTTGGAAAGTTGTAGTTGATATTATGGCACAGGACTCTGAATGGCTTGCTACATAATCAGGGAAAAAGTCTATAGGATTATAAAGATTTGCACTGATCTATCTTGAAACATATGTATTTATATATGTAATGTTCCTTCAATAACTACAAGGCTCCAATTACACACAGAGGTGAGTTCTGACAACACAAATATGATGAAAGATAAAATATTTTGAGAATAAAATTATAAGGGTCATATATCTATATATATATAGTGACAGGCAATCTTCCTTTACTGTCTTTAAAATAAATTATATTCTGACAGCAATAAAATATTATTCTTCCTAGAAACAGGTAATTTTGAGTTCTAATATTTTCTATTGTTATCATTGAACTAAACAATATCTTCCCTCAAAAGGATTTAGATTATTTGTCTCTACCGTAGCTAAAAATCTTCAGGTAGTAATTTTTTCAGAGAGCTTCTCAGACTTTAATGCCCTCAGGGAGAAAAAGTACACTGCTTTGGGCTTCTTCCCTATTTCTTGTTTTTTATTAAGTATGAGTTCTAAGTGAGCAAGAAATCCTATTATATCTGAGTCACTGTCAGCCATCACACAATTATTTGCCTGATTACTTTTCAATTTTATGTTTTTAAGTATTTGCTTCCTCAGTGGTCTTCACTTTGCTTTGTCTAAGATTTGGAAATGAAAAAGGATTTTTTTTATTTCATAAATTAGAAAATTATAAATTATAAATTGGTAAGAAATCCAAGTTACCACTTTATCTTGTGTTCTATTGATAATACTCATATATTTATAGTAAATTTGACCTCTAAGAAGGAGACTAAAAAAGAATACTGTAGGCAATCCTTGTGATCTAAATAATTCCAAATTACTTAGTTATAACAAAATCATATATCAGGCTTTACTTTAGTAAATAAGATATTCCCATTATTAGACAACATCATAGCTATAAGCTTTAAAACAAGAGTAAAATTTTTGTTGTTACTAACATTTTATAAAATTAGAAATACAATTCTTTAGTTGCTAAAATGATCTTCAACATTCTTGTTCTGTTAAAATCTTTCTCTCATAGATTTCTACAGAACATATATGAGAAAAGAAAATAATGTGGCAAAATAATATCTGGATTGCATTAAAGTGAATTATAGTGGATTTAATTTTATTGTAATTCTCTTTCCAATCCAGACATACATTACATGACCCAACATAAATTCTGTGGTTCTAAAAGCTGTTAGCTTACAAGATTCACAGCAAACACAGGCGGAAATTTCTGTTCCGGAAAAAGGATAAGCACAAAGTAGATTAGTTACAGTAAAATTTAGCTTTTAAAATAAATTACAAAATGTCATTTCTATCTCTGATAGAGTGTCTGTGATTAGACCACTTAACTGTTTCATAGTAAAATAGATTTCATTTGAGGGTTGTGGTAAGATACAATTATGGAATAATTGGCAATTATGTGATGCTTTGAGGCACCTGTGAACAAGAAAAGAATAAATGAGTTTAGATATTCAAATATTTTCAAGCAGTGGATAATTTTCCCATTATCTAGGATTTCTTTTTAAAGAGATCTCTACTCAATAAACCATTTTTCTAAATGTTTATAGCCACAGATTGAATAAATAAAAATTATTTGTATCTTATTTATACCAGAATTTTGTCCCTAAATATATTTATGAGAAAATGAGGTAATTCAGAGTGTTCAGCATACACCAAAACACCATATGATATATAGTTAAAATTCCATATTACAAAACATATTGTTCACAGTACTATGCTAAAGTTCCCAGGTCAACATAAAATAGCATCTCAACCAACATAACCATATTTTATAGGGCAAAATACAAATAAACAAAACTTTATGGAATCTACTGGGCTATTCAGTACATTTAAGGTACACCAAAAGAATAATTTGTTCCAACACTGTTAAGTATCTGGTAATGGAAGCATTTAACGAGAAAGTTAATGAAGGGGACCTACGATGTGTGATAAGTCATTTATAAAGAGAAAATGAATTATCACATGGGTGAAACCAACATAGGAGCTGTGCAGAATTTACACCAATGTGTGTGACAGCATATCTGAAAAAGGAAAACCTCACAGTATCATAAAACTCCATGTGTCAGAAAGCATGCATCTCAGACTTAGGCCTGTCTATGCTAAGATAAGCAAAATTCCCACATGAGGGTTTACTGTCAAGGCAAGGTTAACACAACACAAACCATGATACATAGACATTCTTCATGGTCTACAGTGAGGAGGACACAATGGAGTCTAAATCATGAGGGCAAACAAATCAAAATTATGATAGAGACCGTGTGCTTATTTTTTAACCTCAGGTTATTATTTGTGTGTGTGTGTGTGTGTGTGTGTGTGTGTGTGAGCAACATGGCTGTTTATTCACCTGGGTGCAGGTGGGCTAAGGTCAAAAAGGCATTAGCAAAGGGCAGTAGGATAGGAGTTGGTTTTGTAGGCAGTGGAAAGTTACAGAGAAGATCAGTTACAGTGTTTGTGGTAGGGGCAAGGAGTATACATCATCACCATCAGTTCAGTTACAATGGCGGGTGGGATAAGAGTAGTTAAGATGGTAAGGTGGGGAGAGGAGTATTCACATTATCATAATAACAGTTAAGATGGCAAGGTGGGGTGAGGGTAAGCTTATGTCCAGGGAAGCTCTGCTGGGTGATCAGGGATAATGATAAATGCAGGTGGGGGTTGGGGGTGATCAGCTGAGGCAGGCAGGACTTTAGACTTTCTGGGTCCGAGCTTGCACATAGAGGCCTGACATACCAAAATAGCAGGTGGTGTGCATCTCTGGGCTGGTCTGATGATCCCAGGTCGGTAGGTAGATCTTTTCATGCAAGGAGCACAAGAACAGGGAGGGGTGTTCGGTCTCCCGTAGGAGTTCCCCCATCCCCAGTTTCCGGCACCAAATGTTAAAACTCGTGCTTTGAATGAAGAGACCCCCCTAAACAGGCTTTGTGTGAGCAACATGGCTGTTTATTCACCTGGGTGCAGGTGGGCTAAGACCAAAAAGGGCGTTAGCCAACCTCAGGTTATTTTTAAATTATAGTGTGATCATGCAGAGGGCAAAGGACAGCTAAACAATAGGTGTTTTCATTCTGTACCCTTCTACAAAGTTCTATAACCTGGTAGGAAAAGAAACAAGGTTTGGAACCCAAGACCACCACTTTCCCCAAGTTCTCTACCTTAATATATGCACTCCAAGATGTGTCATTATTGTTACTTTCAAGACTACATGTTTCTTCTGTAGGGATTTTTTATTTATAGCAAAATAAGATTTTTTATTTCTCTGCTAAGCATTTCCTTAAAAGATTTGTATTTGGCAACAATGAAAGCTTCTGCCTTGTGTATAGAAAAGATTCCCATAATATTCTACAGCTGGTTTTAAAGATAAAACAGCCTAGTAAAGCAATGGGCAATACATTTGTTTATTGGGCATTCAATAAGACACAAATATCCTTATATGAATAAATCACCCCAAGTATTCTTTACAAGAAATCTATCACCAAATATGACATATCAACATAGGAGCTGTGCAGAATTTAAATCAACACGTGTGACAGCACATCTGAAAAAGGAAAAACTCACTATATCATAAAATTCCTTGTATCAGAAAGCATGAGTCTCAGACTTAGGCCTGTCTATGCTAAGGTAAGCAATATACCAACTGAGGGTTTACTGTTAAGGCAAGGTTATATATTATAAACATTATGTATTATATATTATAAACTATATATTAAATGACCCCTTTTAATACATACTAGTGGCATCTTGAAAAAATAGTAACAACATTGAAGTTTTAAGTTATGCTCCTGGACAACACAAATAAATTACACCTCCACCCCTCCTGACCAATAGCAACTTTTCGTGTTCTAGGAAATGACTTACTATAAAGAAACACCCTTCTCCATGTAGCTTGGATAAGACTAGCAAATGACCCCCTTGGTTACTTATGACAAGGGCAGAAACATGCTCCAAATTCCCATTCTGTGTGTCATAAATGATTAGCTCAACTGTTCCTCCCCACTGATCAATTTGTACTAATTACCCACTAACTAACTTGACTTGACCACATTTTACTCAGGCTGCTTCCAGCCTCTGAGAAATCCGAACTTTGGCCTACTTTGGCCCAAGCCAGCATCAAATTGTGGAATACTCAGCCCCTCTTGAACAGTCACTCCGGAGAAAAAAATTTGAGCATAAGAAAAAACATTGCCTGATAACCTGTCTAATAAAGTTACCTGTTTGTTCCACTCTTTTACACCGAGTTCCCTTTAGCCTTGTTGACTCCCTATTTTTTTAAAAAAACCTTTATGTTTGACTTTATAGAGGCTCATGGTTTTTACATTTTTTACTCAATTGCAGTGGTCCTCCTCCCCTTTATGCAACAGTCTTTTCCAATAAAGTCTCTCCTTAACCAAGTATGGATTTGTTTTGTATTTGGCAATAGTTAGACAACTCACTGAGTACCCTCCCACCCTCAGTGATTACTACTACAGACATCTGCTGAAAAGCAGAACATTCAATCAACTTTGTAATTTTCTGTGTTCCATCATTTTGGCAAGCTACAGTATTTCTCCTTCAACAGTCCATCAAAAAAATGGTACTTCTGTCAGGTTCTTGTAAAGAGAAACAGCCTATAATTAAATACTTGGCTCAGCTCACATATGTATGGCAGAAACATTTCCAATAATAGTAAGATTGTTGCTGGTAGAGAAACTAGATGATACCACACAAAAAGAGGAGAGAAATATTCTGGCATCTAGGTGAAAAATGTATACATGGTTGTATGCTTGGTTTCCATGGTTTGTTGTTTCTCTACATAATAAAAATTTCAATGTTTCTGCTTTAAAACTATTTAATTATAAAGAAATATTCCTATGAAGAAATGGACTGCCTTAACAAAAATACTGTGATCACTGGAATGATCCAGTTCTTGCTACTCTAGCAATTCATACACGGAAAAAATAATAATTGCTTAGACCTATTAATTACTCTATTGTCACACTGTTCATCAAGCTTACAAAATCGTTTTACTATTCCCAGAACACTTCTCAATGATTTCTCCAGAATTGGCGATTAAAGTATTAGACAAGAATTGAGGAAATGAAACCTACACGGGAAAACCATAGTTTACATTTTTTGTTTCCATCTTCAGAGTATATTGCTGCGATTCAGACTAAAAAATTAACTTTGGCCCATAACCAATAAGTAAACAGAAACCATCATAGAGTTAAGATAAATCTATCAGTTGTCCTAGAAGAAACTACCCTACAACTCCACATTTTTCTTGACAAGGTAAGTGTCTAGGAGAGAAACAATTTATTACTGACCACTAAATGTTTATAGTTTATTAGCATAGGAACAAACAGGGAAAGGATGTGGCGGTGCTATATGCGTCAGAACGGCCAATGAACACAGTAAATTCACAGTGAATCTATACTTCCAGTCTCTGTTCTGACATGAAATGACCTTGTAAGCCATCATTCCTTACATCAAGAAAATGCTGTACAAACAGAAAATTAACAACCTTTCCTGAATCCATTAGAAAAATGAGGTTGCAGGGCAAACTACCACCATAAAATATGGAGGAATAGAATGTAAGTTAGAGAGATCCTGCTCACCTGGAACAGAAGCTGCTAGAGAACCAAACAGGTAGGATCACTTACTTGACTAGTAATTGTGATGGATTGCTGGAGGCTAAAGGTTGGACTATCAGAGGATGAGAACCTCCTACAGGCCCCAATTATGAGAGGATCCTCACACTTTCCCAGACATTGCCCTCCAGGAACCTCACCAAGTTTTCACACAGTAAGGGTCTGAGAAAGATCCCCTCAGGGTGCTGGGAGGGAGAGTGGGCGGAAATTCCCACTGTGAAATCAGAGGTCTTACTCCATACAAAAATCCTCTTATCAGAAAGATTTCTACAGAGGATAATATTAAAGCATTTTCCAACAACAGGAATGGAATTCCTCTTCACCATACCAGTATAAACTTCCCAAACAGAGATGCAAAGAGAAAAAAAGAATAAAAAAATAAACAGAACAGAACGTCTAAAAACTGTGGGACGGTATCCAAAGGAGATATATATATATAGTCATATATACCAGTAGAAGAAAGAAAGGGAGAACTCGGTAAAAAAATATATGTATCTTTGAAGTCAAAGATCTAAACACCTTTGCAAAATCCTAGCCATTTCATTGACGGAGTCATTTATTTCTTTATCAATTTATTTTTAAAAAAAAGATTTGTGTGGTACTAGTGTATAGACACTAATGGTACAAGAATGAGCGAGACATATGGCTTTGAAGAATGATGTTAAAACAAAACAGTGCAAGAAGTGAATAAATTAACTGCAGAGTATAAATTATGTGCCGTGACAGAAATAATCAGAACACTAAAATACAGTACTCCTATCTTTTCTGCAATTTTGTTTTCTGAGGTTTCAGTGGTGAATAAATAATCAATGGAAAATTGCAGAAATAAACAATTCCTAAGTTTTAAAATGCACAATGTTCTTGCACCCTCCTGGGTCAGTACTGGCCAGGATGTAAATCTTCCCATTGTGTAGTGTACACATGTTGTAGACTCTGCTGCCTATTAGTCACTTAGTAGCCATTTCAGGTATCAGGTAGAAAAATTATAGTGTACATAAGGTTCTGTACCATGTGCAGTTGCAGGCGTCTGCTGGGAATCTTGAAGATTATTTATCATGGATAAGTGGGGACTACTGTAGAGAACAAAGGTTGGGGAAAATGTTTCATTTGGGGTGATTAGAAAAGGCCATTCTAAAGATATGACATTCAAACTGACACTTAAAGATGAGATAGAATTTCCTGAACGGAGCATGAAGAATAGAATGCGATCATTCTAAGCGTTCGTTACTCTCAATTATGCAAGTCATTTCTTCACAGAGTATGAGCCAAATTCCCGTATTACAATGGTTTCCATACTTTTATGTCATTTGTCTTTATGAAAAGTGCTAACTCAGGTGTAAAATCTTCCCTGGGTCTGCTCAGTCAGAGTTCAGCCAATCCTTCTTTATGTTTCCACAACATTTTGCCTATTTTTCTGTTGTACTACCTACATTAGCCTTCAATTGATAGTAATTTGAGTCTCCTTCACTAGGCTGTCAACATCCTGTCTTCTTCATTTTTTTCAATCTTCAATGGATATCATAGGCCATTGTAATGGAGTAAGTGTTTGCAGAATGAATGTTCACATATGCAGGTGGACAAATGAAAAAATAAACTATATATAAACTAATGAAAATAATAAATGCCTCTGTAAAAGCTTTGTTTCTCTATTTTTCAGTAATTCTTGTGGGAATTCCCTAAATCCTCAGGTTGTTATGTTTATAGTCAATGAGATGTTTCTTTTAATTAATTAGTAACTCAAAAGTATCTTAGATTTTACATCTTTGGCATAGGTAAATATTTTAACAAGTCTCTTTAATCTTTTTATTTTGGAAAAAAGATAGGGAGAGTTGATTATTTTCAGGATCATGTTTCAAAATAATTACTATAGCCTTGCTCCTGCTTAAAGGCATTTCTTCTAGAAAAGTTCAATCGTCTATGGACACTATCTTGGTTTATAAATGGAATGAAAGTGGATAATTTAAACTAATCAAAACCTGTAAAGCAAGAATGAAAGGTTATTACTTATTAATTCAGAGACTGAAAATTTCACAATTAACTAATGACATTTTCTAATTGCTGAGTTTGATATGTGCATTGTCAGTATATTCCCTTTATAACAGCTTTAATTCTATCTCAAGGAGACTATATGTAGAATGGGTTCTCTCTTATTTAGTCTGTTTTAACCTCATAGTTTGATCATCAGTCAGTCAAAGGGGGAGGGCGCTTACCAGGTGATTCTGTGGTGTAATAAGGTTTTATTGGCCATTAAAGTGAGATTACCAACTCCTTTTACTTAGTCTATGAATAACAAACAGCATGTAATAATTTGCTAAGGATATGACGCTGGGCATCATTGAACACAAATATACTCAACAGATGATATGCCATATGGTTTTGCCTTCTTCTACCATGAATAATTTACACGACTCATCAAAAGTCATAGGAGTTCATAATCACCCAATGCTCACTAAGTGAGTAATATGCAATGTTATTAGGTTGCTTTTCAGCAACCATATTCAGAAAACAACAGGAAGACACATGCCCATTATTTTTCATGTGTTATGTTAGCTATATCATGTTCAGGCCACATAACTGTTTTTTTCTTTTTGAAGAATATGTCCACTTCTAATAAATTATCTGTCAACGGTGGTTGTTACAGTTTAATTAGGCAGAGCCATATTACTGTTCTGCCTAATAAAGACTTAACTACCATTTACAAATATTCATTAAAAGTTGAAAAGAGAATCGTTTGAACCTGGGAGGTGGAGGTTGCAGTGAGCCGAGATCTCACTATTGCACTCCAGCCTGGGTAACAGGGTTGAGACTCCATCTCAAAAAAACCAAAAAAATTGAAATAAAATCTTCTTTTGAATGAACAGCCATTGAGTGGGCTGAAGCAATAATGAAAATAAAGCAAAAACACCATTTGTCACTCTGCATTAATTGAAAATCAAGTGATAAAAGCAATCATATATAAATTAGAGTACATTTAAAAATTGTTTCAAAATGAAAATGCGAATGTGGTCGCATGGGCCTGTAGTCCCAGTTATGCTGGAGGCTGAGGCAAAGGGATTGCTTAAGCCCAGAAGTTCAAGGGTGCAGTGAGCTATGATCGCACTACTGCACTCCAGCCTGGGTAACTGAGAGCCTGGGTGACAAAGAGAGACTCTGTATATATATATATATATATATATATATCATACATACTTGATATAATTTTTAAAATTAATGAGAAAAACAATAGTCCATTCATGTATACATATTTATAATCTTTCAGTTGTTCTTCCTTCTCAATGATCCAAGACTATTTCTTTTTTCTCTTCTTTAATGTTTGACAAACATCCTTTATGCTTTAAGAGTAGGTATGCTAGGGACAAATTCTTTTAGTTTCCTTTAATCTGATAAAGTTTCTATTTTTCCCTTTATTTCTGAAGAATATTTTTGCTAAATATAGAATCTGGGATTAACAATTCCTTTCTTTCCGCACTTCCAAATTGTTGGGACACTGTTTTTTTCCTAGAAAAGTCTGTTTTATTCATTATTCTCTCTGTATATGTTTTAATAGGTAATGATGCTCCCATTAAAAGAATCCATTATTAACCTAGTTTTCTAATGGAGGAAGAGGAAAAATAATTATTACTTTCTGTGGAACAAATATTCATCTATCAAATTATGACCAAATAATAGCAATATAAGAAATTTAGAAACAGTAAAGATTTTTGGTTTATAGTTCATGAGTGGTGCTGCTGCTCCAATCTTATAAAGTAAAACTGTCTGCTTTCCAAATTCCAAAAATTAAAATACTCTCCTTCTCATCATTCTAATCAGTGTCTTTTGTTTTTCGTTTTTTAGAAAAAGGAACGATTAAGGAGTTATCAATTATGGATGTACCATTTTCATTTTGGAAATTTTCACACACAGAAATTATATCAATGGGCCAGGCACTTATTTTATAGAACAGGTTAAATACTACACATTAGCCAAATCAACTTATTCCACCCACCCTGTTTGAGGGAGGTAAAACCCATACCCATAAAACAACTTCACTTCACATAATGTGTTTATCAATGATAAGTAGCTTAAACAGCTTTCACCAACAAGATGTCTGCTTTGGCTTTTAAAATGGAAAAGTCACACATTTGAAAGGTAAGTACAGTTGCAATTGTAAATCGATTATAATTTGAATCTAATGAACCATGCAAGAAGCAAGAGTTATTAAACCAAGCTTTGAATTGGATCAAGTATTGATATTTCTGAACATACAGATTTAGTTAACATACATGTATGTATCTGGATATCATGACAAAAGAAAAAAATATTTTCCCCCAAAAGAAAAATATTAAACAAATCAAAGTTTAACATGTGCCAGTTGACTATGTGTGAAAATGCAAAGCAGGTATTAAAACTGATATGTTCAATATTTAAAACCAGTTTGTAATTGGGAGAACATTTAAATCCTTTATTAAAAAACACAAATGACAAAAATTAGCAGCATTTCTATATGCCAACAGTGAACAATCTGAAAAAGAAATAAAAAAGTAATCTCATTTACAATGGCAACAAATACAATTAAATATCTAGGAATTAACCAAGGAAGTGAGTCCTCTCTACAATGAAAGCTATAAAACACTGATGAAAGAAATTGAAGAGGACACCAAAAGATGAAAAGATATTTCAAGTTCATGGATTGAAATAATCAATATTGTTAAAATGTCTATACTAACCAAACCAATCTACAGATTCAATGCAATCCCTATTAGAATACCAATGACTTTCCTCAAAAAATTGAAAAAAAGAATTCTAAAATTTATATGGCACTACAAAAGACCCAGAATAGCCAAAGCTATGCTTAGCAAAAAGAAAAAAGCTTGAAGAATCAGATTACCTAACTTCAAATTATACTGCAGAGCTATGTTTACAAAAACAGCATGGCAGTGGCATAAACACAGATACATAGACCAACAGAACAGAATAGAGAACCCAGAGACAAATCCACATACTAGAGTGAACTCATTTTCCCCAAAGGTGCCAAGAACATACACCAAGGAAAAGACAGTCTCTTCAATAAATATTGCTAGGAAAACTGGATGGATATGCAGAAGAATAAAACTTATCCCTTGACATATAGAAAAAGCACTTAAAAATAAATGAAAGATAAATCTATGACCTCAAACTGTGAAACTACTACAAGAAAATATTGAGGAAACTCTCTAGGACTTGATCTGGGAAAAGTTCCTTGAATAATACCCCCCAAGCACAGGCAACCAAAGCACAAATGGACAAATGGGATCACATCAAGTTAAAAAGCTTTCCACAAAGAAGCAAAAACAAAAACAACAACCAACAACTTGAAGAGGCAATCCACAGAATGGTAGAAAATATTTGCAAACTACCCATCTGACAAGGGGTTAATAAGCAGAATATATAAGGAGCTTAAAAAACTCTATAGGAAAAGAGTCTAATAATTCAATTGAAAAAATGGCCAAAAGATCTGAATAGAAATTTCTCAACAAAAGACATACATATGGCAAAGAGTGCTCAACATCACCGATCATCAGATAAATACAAATCAAAACTACAATGAGACATCACCTCACCCCAGTTACAATGGCTTATATCCAAAAGACCCAGAGTAAAAAATTCTGGCAAGGATGTGGAGAAAAGGAAACCCTTGTACAGTTTTGGTTGGAATGTGAATCGGTACAACCATAATGGAGAACAGTTTGGAGGTCACTCAAAAAACTAAATATGAAGCTGTGATAACCTGCTTTTTTGCCAGCTAAAACTAACTCTCTCTTTCTCAGACTAAAAGCTGTTCAGGCTTTATGTTAGCTTGTTGAGCCGGACAAACTCCATCTTAGCTTCTTCATTTTAGTTATTTTCCCACCATTCAGTATGTAACTATAGTATGTAGCTGGGGCAGGCTGACACTGGGCACCTCCAGGAATGCATTTGTTGATAAGAGGCTGAGTTAAGTGGTACCAACAGAGCCTGGGAATGCAGGTGCTGTTGAGCGCCCATTATCTGTAAGTTGTATGTCTTTCATGACAGCTTTACCCTCTGCATCTGGCACTGTTTTATTTCTCATGTACTAGTTTATCTTTTAACTTTTTGCTTATTCTGCTTTTGTGGAAAATTTGCTTCAGCTAGGTTCCCCCTCCCTTTTAAAACTAGGGTATAAAAGACCACCTAACTTTTTCTTAGGGGCCGAGAGAATTTTGAGCGTTAGCCACCTCTCGTTCGCCGGCATAATAAAGGACTCATAATTCAATCTCAGAGTGTGACACATTCCTTGACTCAGTCAGGTACAACAAAGCTATCATATGATCCAGCAATCCCACTGCTGGGTATATACCCAAAAGAAAGTAAATCAGTATATTAAACAGATATCTGCACTCCTATATTTGCTGCAGCACTGTTTACAATAGCTAAGATTTGGAAGCCACCTATGTGTCCATCAATAGATGAATGGATAAAGAAAATGTGGAACATATACACAATGGAGTACCATTCAGCCATAACAAAGAATGAGATCTTGGCCTATGCAACAACATCTATGAAACTGGAGATCATTATGCTAAATGAAATAAGCCAGGCACAGAAAGACAAACATCTCATGTTCTCACTTACTTGTGTGATATAAAAATCAAAACAATTGAAATCATGGAGACCGACAGTAGAAGGATTATTACCAGGGACTGGGAAGGTTAGTAGGGATTGGTGGTGGGGGGAGGTGGTGATGGTTAATGGGTACAAAAAAATAAAATAATGAATAATTCCTAGTATTAGATAGCACAACAGGGTGACTATAGTAAAAATAATTTAATTATAGATTTTAAAATAACTAAAAGACCATAATTGATTTGTTTGTAATAACAAGGATAAATGTTTGAGGTGATGGATATCCCATATACTCTGATGTGAATATTTCACATTGCATGCCTGTATCAAAATATCTCATATATCCCATAAATATGTACACCTACTATGTACCCAGAAAATTTTTTTAATTTTAAAAAAACATAAATGAAATGAAAGCTTTAAACTGGTACACACATTTCACACCTATATTTCAAACTTGGAAATGCATATTTTCAAGCAGTAATACAAAAGTATTTATAAAGAATGCATGATCTCTGATATTTATAAAAACATCTCAGCTACCAATACATTTCTAAATACAAAACTGACTACTATATTTGTTAATTTTATGTAATGACAGAAGTTTATTTTTAAAACAAATACAATTTGGTCTTTAGATTTTAATTGTGTGAATGACAGCCTTTTTAAAACATGATTTTTTTATTGTTTGGGATCCTGAAGTATGCAAAGGCATTGAAGTGGGAATTCCACCAAGAACCATGGTTGTCTTATTGCATTCAGTTAAGCCAGAGCTGGGACTGCCTCTGGGTCATCCATATCAGGAACAGAAGCACTTGACTTGCCAATCATGCAGCTATGGTTCCAAGGTCCACCACACATTCACCTTGTCTTCCCCTCCCACCACATCCTCAAGGGCCAAGGTCTCCAAAACTGATCTCTGGCTGAGACGCTATATTATTTGCTGGTTTCCAAAAACGATGGTCCCTAACCAGATCTTCAGCATGAACCTCTTCACTCTTTGATTTATGAAGAGCACATCTCTTCTTCCAGTGCCCATTAATCAGTACATTTGTTTGGTTTTTGGATACTAAATTCTACTTTTGACCTGTCCTTATTTTGAATAGTTTTCCACTCATCCTATGTCATCTCTTTTGGTCTCTCTTCTTTTACCTCTTCAACTTCCTTCTCCCCATTTTCAGTGTCTGCCACTGGACGTTCTTCACCTTCAGTTGTTTCCGTAGTCATACTTGATTAATCCAAGTCAGTTAATTTATCTTTTACAGTTCCTCAGTTGTAAAATCTACTACCTCCATGTTTGTCCTTGTGCTTCAGGCCGGATCTATGTTTTCCACCATGCCTATCAAATTCATATTTGTCATGAAAATCAAATCAATATCCTTGGCCCATTTCACTTTGGCAGCCCCTCTACTTCTTCCAAGTCCACCACAGCCTCGAATAGGTTGGTCAATGATAGGTTTGTCAAATAAAAGTTTCCTCCTTCACCCTTTTTAAATCTTCCTTCATGAGGTGGTTGTCTTTCCCGTCTTATCTCAATTATTTTCCGTTCACCCTGAAATTGTTGATTGGGTATTCCTCCAAATCATCTTATTCCTTCTTTCTTAACCTCCATAGGCACTGTGTCTCCTCTTGTCAACCATGCCAACTTTTGTGGGAAGTGAATTCTTGCTGTCTTTCTGAGACTCTTTACACAGCTGTTTGTCTGTGGCTTTGGAGTTGGTCTGGGCCATGGCCTGAGCTCTTGGCCCCAGGAACCCCAATGACACCCACATTGGCTACTTTTTTCTATTTCTCAGCTGCCTTAAGCACCTTGAATGGATCCAATTCGTCCTCAAAGAACTGGTCAAATGGGTTGATGACCATGTAGGTGAAGCATTCCTGTAAATGACCAGGCACAATGGTAGCTCGGAGGCATGTTCCTCAATGGATTGCAGCTGGCTGTGCAAAACCAAGAGAACCTTCTTCAGTTCTTCCAAAAATGATGAAACCAAAAAAAAGATCTTATGACACTTTAGATTTTGGCTTCATAATTTATGATGAGAACTTCACTATCATAAGGAGATTGGTATTCTCCTAATAGCAACACATTATTTTTCTCTATCTGCTTTCCATATTTAATTTTGTCTTTAGTTTTCAGAAATTTAATTATGATATGTGGACTTCTTTGAGTTTATCTAATTAGGATACATTCATATTATTGAATCTCTGAATTGTTTTGCACCAAGTTTGGCATGCTTTACACCATTATTTCTCTGTATAGTCTTTCAGCCCTTCTCTCTTGTGGGACTACAAAGATGCAAATCTTTATATATTTTGTTATCGTCCCATGGGATACTGAGGCTCTTTAAAAAAAAAATCTGTTTTCTCTCTTGTTCACAATAGGTGAATACTGTTGATCTTTCCTCAAGTTGAGTGACTTCTTTCGCTTACAGCTCACCCAAGTTTTTTTTTCTGTTAATATATCTTCCTATAGTTTTGATTTTTTAAATAACTTTTATTTCATTTCAAAAATTTTCTATTTTCCATTTGTTTCAGGAGACTTTGTAATGCCCTGCTGAAATGTTGTTATGATATGTGCTTTGAAATCCTTATCAGATAATTCAGCAATTAACTACATCTGATTTGTCTCAGTGTTGGCATCAGTTGATTGTCTCTACTCATTCAAGTTGTAATTTTCTATATTCTTAGTATGACCAGTGATTTTCAATTGTATCCTGAATATTTCTTGTATTATGCCAGCAGACTCTAGGTCTATTTATATCTTTAATTTCATCAGGTCTTCATTCTGTTTATATTCAGTATGCAGATTCTGGTCTACTTTTCTGGAGTGTGGTTTCAATGACAGCATATTTTCAGAGCCTCTGTTGTGTTATTTTGTTTCTCTCAGTTTATGTGATACTTATCTCCTACTTGTTCATGACAGCAATGGCTACAGTTGCAGAAGGGATTTTCCTTGGCCAGTGTCTTTCAGTGGGAAAAGTGAGTCCCAGGTCCCCTGGGACGAAGAGGTTTCCTTAATAATATTACTGGTTTCCAAGAATTCCTAACAAGGTCTTCCGGCTGTCCCTGTGTCTCTGGGTGTAGGTGGGTGTTTTCAGGCCCATGAGGACAAAGAGACTTTCTGAGAATGACCATCCACTGTGGCTGGGCTCTTCCTGTCAATGGTACCTGCTTGACACTTTGTATCCCAGCAGGGGAAGAGAGTGTGAGGCCTGTGGTGGGGAGGAGGGTTCTCTGGCTTGGTATTTGTCTTGGGAGAGTCTGCCTTTCCTAGGGGGGATGGAGAAAACTTTTTGGGCCAGGACCCTTGTTGGAGTGGGATCTCCTTACCCATGTCTCATGATTTCCTTTGGGTCTCCGAGAAGGTGAAGCAGAGACTTTCTGGGCCACACCATTTGTTTTTGCAAGGTCCTTCTTCCTCTGTCCTCTCAGTATCTCTCAGTGGGGGAAGGAAATTCTCAGTCCTGCAAGAAAAGAAAGCACTTTTTTTGGCTGCTTATTGTTCTTAAGGCTCCTCGTCAATCCTCCTTGTTGATGATGCCAGGCTTCCCTAGTGAGTTGTTAGATGAAAGAATGGGCCTATCTGGGCTGCCTTCTATGACTGGTTTTGGCTTTTGGAAATGCTAGGTCTGAGTCATATTCTGTCCCGTGGGAGGAACTGTGGTGCTCTGCTGCTATAATGCGTCACAAGTCCTGGGGTTTCAAACCAATACACCTACTTTATCACCTTTTCAGAGTTGTTTGATTGCCTCTTGCATCATTGCTCAAATATCTTCCTAATTTCTTGTCTCCAACTGAGAATTGAGCTGAAAAAAGAAGACAAGGAGGGTGATAAAGAAGGAACACAAGTTTTGGAGTTAGGAAGACTTGAATATTGCCACTTACTAGCTATTTAGATTTGGGGTAAATTACCTTATCTTTCAGAGTTTCATCTTTCTAATCTATAAAATTGAGATGACACTTACTTTTCCATGAAGGTTGTAAAAGTTAAATGAAATAATATGGGTAAATGTGCCTAGTACAGTGCTTGATATATAATAAACACCTAATAAATGTCAGAGGCTGCTGGTGTTATTATTATTAGCATTAGTATTAATAAAAGTGGTTTTAAGGCTGAGAATGGTGGCTCACACCTGTAATCCCAGCACCTAGGGAGACTGAAGTGAGAGGATCACCAGAGTCCAGGAGTTCAAGACCAGCCTGGGCAACATAGTCAGGCCCCATCTCTACAAAAAAAAAACAAAACAACTATATATATACACACATATATATATATATTCACACATATATGTATTAAATGGCCATGGTGGTGCATGCCTGGTGTCCCAGCTACTTGGGAAGCTGAGAAGGGAGGATTGCTTGGGCTGATGAGGTAAATGCTGCAGTGAACTGTGATTGTGTCACTGTGTTCCAGCCTGGGTGACAGCAGGGCAAGACCCTGTCTCAAAAAGGAAAAAAAAGAGGTTTCAATAAACAGGATTTCAACTTAAAAAGATGCCAGAATTTTCAGAACCTAGGTACTAGAACCAAGGCTCTTGACAATAGAGAAAGCAGGGAAAGATAAAAGACATTAAGAGAAAGACCAGAATTGTGGATACTGGGTATGAATTCCATATTTCTGTGGTATCTACTTCAAGTGCAATCTGGTATGCTTTGAAGCTTGGGCTCTGAATCTAACAACCATGCTGCATATTATGATTCTTCTTTTCTTATTTCAAAGAATTATTCCTTTCTAAATGATTGCAACAAAAACCAAGGCCTATAGTTGACTAGATATTGACAGTATCTCAAATAAATGGCTTTTATTATTATGTTATTTGCCAGTCTTTACCATGTCAACTGCACTGAGCCTCCTTCAGGTACTTGCATTACTCACTCTCTCACTGGATTGTAGCCTTTGCTCCCTAAACATCTTATTTATTTAAAGTAATCCCTTATCTTGTTTAATTTTATTGAAAGCATTTATGACTCAATGAAATGACCTTATCTTTTCTGCCACTTTATAATTGTTTGTGTCCCCTCAATCATTCCAATTTCTTATTCTTTACACTTATGATCCATCTAGTTTTCTTCTACAGTGAGTATTTCAGTTAGGTAAAATGCTATGCTTAATTTTAAGTAAATGTTGCTTCAGTAATTAATTGATTAAATGAATGATTCACAGATAGAATTTTCACATTCTCCTCTTCTCAAATCTGTCTCATTATCCACTGTATAAAATATCCACCCCTGCTTCTTTCTCTGTATCAGAGAAAATGAATGAGGAAGCTAGGTTTCTACATATGTCTTAGTCATATTTCTGTTCACGTATTGGAATACATATTTCCCATTAATAAAAAAGCAAAGTTTTAAAATCAAATGTTTGCTGACTGCATTTGCACCTTCTTCTATTCTGAAAAGCCTATGCTAAAGCATCGGTTTTTATTCTTGGTTCTTCTATCTTACAAACAGATTTTAAAAATATTGGCAAAACAATGTTTTTTAAAAAATACTTGGTGCCTTATGCTAGTTTTCACTGAGATGCTCAGTATGGTGTCTCCAAGTAGCTTGGAGCAATCGTTATAGGAAGCAGTATTAAGATCCTGTACAAAGAGTGTCTGTAATGCATATTTTTCCTCTTTGGAAAAAGCATGTTTTCCTCTTTGACTGTGTTGGCAATAATTTCAGAAACCACACTAATGTTTAAGTTTAGTAATGGAAAAGGATTGCCAGTGACTGTCAAAGGTGGAGGAATCTGACCCTCAGACACTCCATAATCCTAGCTTCCAACTACTACTGGTCTATTTTCAACCATCCTCTATTTTCAACCAACCTTAGTGGTGGTATCTTTCTCTTCCTCCAGTTAACTACCATCACAGATACAAGACGGGGAGTGGCAACTTGGTCACATGGGTAACAAAGCAAAATGGAATCGCCAACTTCACCTTTTTAATGAAAAACCATTAAAACCAACAATACATGTAAAGTCCCAGAATATTATAAACTTCATGATTGTGTCTGTTTTGTTCTCTATTGTATCCCCAGCAACTGAAACAACTCCTAGCGTACGGATTTGTGGTACACATCTGATAAATAAAATAATAAAAGAAACCACAAAAAGCACATGCAGGAACCAAAAATAAAGTATTGGAACCACATCCAATTAAAAAGCTTCTGCAAAGCAAAGGAAACAATCAA
This sequence comes from Aotus nancymaae, assembly GCF_030222135.1. Lineage (NCBI taxonomy): Eukaryota > Metazoa > Chordata > Mammalia > Primates > Aotidae > Aotus > Aotus nancymaae. The sequence continues at coordinate 54,723,533 of NW_026988415.1, read as the reverse complement.
CAGAAGAAAAGACAAGCTTCAGTATAGGAGATAATATTTGCATACCACATGTCTGATAAAGATCTAGTATTGAAAATATGTAAGGAACTCCTATAACTCAATAGCAGAAAAATGATGTGAATAGACATTTCTCAACAAAAGACATACAAATGGCCAATGAGTATATGAAAAGATGATCAACATCACTAATTATCAGTGAAATGTAAATCAAAACCAAAATGAGATATCACCTCACCCCTGTTAGAATGAATGTTACTTAAAAGAAATTCAAAAGATAATAAGTGTTGGTCAAGATGTGAAGAAATTGGAATTCCTGTATACTGTTGGTGGGAGTGTAAAATGGTGGAAGTTGCTAGGAAAACAGTGTGAACGTTCCTCAATAATTAAAAATTAAACTACTTTATGATCCAGCAATTCCGCTTTTTGGGTGTTTTTGTTTTTTTTTTTTGGAGACGGCGTTTCACTCTTGTCACCCAGACTGGAGTGCAATGATACGATCTCTGCTCACTGCAACCTTTGCCTCCTGGGTTCAAGTGAGTCTCCTGCTTCAGCCTCCCAAGTAGCTGGGATTACAGGCCTGCACCACCATGCCTGGCTAATTTTTGTATTTTTAGTAGAGATGGGTTTTTGCTATGTTGACCAGGCTGATCTCAAACTCCTGACCTCAGGTGACCCACCCACCTCAGCCACCCAAAGTGCTGGGATTACAGGCGTGAGCCAGGGCACTTGGCCAGCAATCCCACTTTTGAGTACATATTCAAAAGAATTTAAATCAGAATCCTGTAGAGACATTAGAACTCCTATGTTCATTGCAACGCTATTTACAATGACCAATATGTGGAAACAATCCAAATCAAATGTCCAACCATAGATGAGTGGATTAAAAGAATGTCATATATATAAACAATAAAATACTATTCAGCCTTAAGGAACAAGAAAATCCTGTTATATGGAACAACATGGATAAACCTGGAGGGCATTGGGCTAACTGAAATAAGCCAGCCACAGAAGGACAAGTACTGCGTGATTCTACTTACATAACATATGTTAAATAGATTCATAGAGACAGAGTGTAGAATGGTGTCTATCAGGGGCTGAAGGAGTAAGGGGAAATGGTCAGTTGCTGGTCAACATTTATCAGTTTCAGTTATGCAAAATGAATACGTTCTAGAGATATGCTGTAAAACATTATGCTTCTAGTTTAAAACACTGTATTGTGCACTTGAAATTTTGTTAAGAGAGTCTATCTCATGTTGACTGTTTTTACCACAATAAAAATAATAATAATTTTATACATTTAAAAAAATAGTCCATATTAGCTGCCCCTCAATTTTATTCATCCCTAGGCAAACTCTGGAGAGATAAGCAAGCAATCTCTAAGACTTTGTAAGTAAAAGTTAGAGAATTTGAAAACAGTTCAGAGAAGATCCACATATCTGAAGAAAGAATTATAAAAATAGAAAAATAAGGCAAGTTTTAAAATTTGCAATTATTCAGCATAGAGCTAAAAAGGGGAATAGCATCATATTGGGGTCATTATGAGCAAATGAAAAATGATCACCAAAACAAAGTGGGAAATTGTTCCTAATTCCAATAAAGATAGAAAAAAAGACAAAAGGCTGATATTTCAGTATGAAATCTAAATCTCTTAGCATTCTCTTTGAGAGTTACACATCTCTAGCACTTTTGAAAATAGACAATTTTTTTTTTGGTCATTTGTATTTCAAGTGTGGTCCTGAGGTAGAATGACTAGATGTTTTCTCAAGCAGAGTTAACTCTGTGTATGGGGTGGAGGTGAGGGCTAGGGAAGGAGGGAGAGTTTTGATAGATTAGCAAGTTGTAAAATGTTTGTTGAAATAGCTATATTCTGTGTTGTTTGGTCAAACCCTAAACTTGGTTGTACTGCTTTACAAAAGAAAAGACTTCTGCACAAGGCTCTCTTACTTTCTCATCAAAATGAGTTTCTGTGCCTGATGTAAGAAAATACAGTTTGAGAGATGTGATCATTGCATAATTTTGAGGCTGTGCGGAGTACACAAGGGAAGTTGATTATAGTAAAACATAGGCTGTCTGATTATGCTGCAACTCTTCCCAAGCCAGAAGAATCAGCATTGTCATGAAGGCTCTTTTGCTTAACAATTTGCTTTATTTGCTTAATAATTGCTTAAATAAATAATTGTATTTAAAACAATGAAATATTTTCACTTTTTTACTCATCAATATAGCATTTGAGTACTCTCCCAGTAATGAGACAAGTTTCACATAATAAGACACTATTAATAATCTTATTAATCATTCTAGTTGTTCCCTAAACAGAGTGAACTCTATGGTGAGTTATTTACCTTACATTTGTAAATTAAGGTCCTTTGATACACATCTAGTTGCTTCTCCTCTGAGGTTCTGTGTGTAAGGTCAGTTACTTGAAAAGGAAACTGTCCTGAGAGAAGAAACCCAAGATATCTACATTTGTTATTTAAGTAATCTCTGACAGTCTTGTGTGTTTTAATTCATCTTCTATGTCATGGGAATGAATGAAAAGGAAAAATATATCTTCGATTTTAGAAAAATTAATTGGGGATAAATAAAACCAGTGCATATATGTTTTGTCTACTTATTTCTCTAAACATGGTCAGGTAAATAACAACAAAAAAAAATGGGTAAGAGTTCCAGAAAATCAAAAAAGATATTTGAAAATGAATATCTCAATACCTCGACAATTTCCACCCCACTGATATTTTCATTTATTTTTTTTGTGTTATTATATTTTAAGTTCTGGGATACATGTGCAGAACATGCAGGTTTGTTACATAGGTATACACATGCCATGGTTGTTTGCTGCACACATCAACCCATCATCTACATTAGGTATTTCTCATGACGCTATCCCTGCCCTTAACTCCCACCCCTAACAGGCTCCCATGTGTGATGTTTCCCTCCCTGTCTCCATGTGTTCTCATTGTTCAACTTCCACTTATGAGTGAGAACATGCAGTGTTTGGTTTTCTGTTCCTGTGTTAGTTTTCCGAGAATGATGCTATCCCCATCAAGCTACCATTGAATTTCTTCACAGAATTAGAAAAAACTACTTTAAATTTCATATGGAACCAAAAAAGAGCCTGTATAGCCAAGACAATCCTAAGCAAAAAGAACAAAGCTGGAGGCATCACTCTACCTGACTTCAAACTATACTAAAAAGCTACAGTAACCAAAACAGCACAGTACTGGTACCAAAACAGATATACAGACCAATGGAACAGAACAGAGGCCTCAGAAATAATGCCACATCTACAACAATCTGATCTTTGACAAACCTGACAAAAACAAGCAATGGGGAAAGGATTCCCTATTTAATACATGGTGTTAGGATATTTTTTTAAATAAGGGGCTGATCTAGGATTGCCAAAAAAAATTCCGCAGAAAACTCTTGTGACACTGTAACAATGGGAAATTTCTATAACAGGTATGTTTTTAAATTTAGTCAAAATTTTAATTAAAAAAGCTATATATGCTGAAGGACTTTCCTTCACAACATGAAAAAATGTATATTGCTATATAGATTGATTATTTTTAACTTCACAACTATAGAAACTTTATTTATGACTTTTAAAAAATGCATTTTTAAATTCATCTCTTCATTCTGAACACTGTACCAATCACTTCATAAATCTCGGCTTGCATAATTAAAATTATAATAAGAGCTATAGTAAAAAGATTGTCACATATTGAGTATTATAACATAACTTCCTGGGCAAGCAGGACAAGAGACAAACTAGGAGGCACAGAAGTGAAGAACCAGCACTTTTCAGAAAGTATATTAAAAGTCATTTGATTGAGAGCTTAAGGACCAGGACTGAAGTTATGCCTTTGGCCTTCAGTATAGTTCTCATAACATAAACACTAACAATCAACATAAACATTAACAATCTACAAATGCTCATTTACAAATTTACAAACCTAGCTCACTTGTTGCAATCATGATAGGAGTCAGTTTACTGATGAATAAAACCTATTATGGACTCTGTTGGCAATGGAGTATTCATTCTCAAAATTCTCTGGTGGTTTTATTCAGGAAAGATTGTAATACTGAGCAAATTTTTATGACTTATCAAATGTTATTTAAAAAAGTAGTTTGGATCAAAGTGGTAATTGACCTGGAGTTAGGGAGTTCATTCTCACTATGTTGCCCAGGCTGGTCTAGAACTCCTGGGCTCAAGTGATCTTCCGGCCTCAGCCTCCAGAGAAGCAGAGATTATAGGCTGTGCATCAATTGCTAAAAATTTTAATGACAATAACGTGACTTGAATACAAAACTAGTATAAAGAAAGCCAAAGAAATCCCAACTCTGTCTTATCTCTCTCCATTTCTGTGCCTTCTAATGTTTTTAAAAACACTGAAATCTCTTTATTTTTCACTTAGAAATACAAAAATTGAGGTAGTCCCATTGGTAGTGAAAATGACCTCAGCTCAAGTTCCTAGGGCCTAACAGAACTTTGGTCAAGGCTAAAACAAGCTAGATGTTCATATCATTTTTCTTCACATAATTATTATCTGAGGCATCAGACATGTTCATTCTAGTACATATTGGGTGCTGCATTGAGACATTTGTTTGGAGGCTGAATAATTTTCCTAATCTTAATTTTCCTCTCACAATACAACAGAGTAAATGCTTCCTAACTTCTTCATGTGCTTTAGAAAAAGAATACAAAATCAATAAATGAATCCACTAACAGCTTAGAGAGTCTTCTTTTCAACAATCCCAGAAAAATTGCATTTAAACACAGCATTCATTTCTGCAACTTTCACTCTGAAAAACATTATTATACTAAGGAAAAAGAATCAGCATTAGCTCTCCAAAGAGGAATGCTATGTGACATTTGCATACTTTTTAACATGATAAGAAAAAATGCCTATGATATATATTTGTGACAGTTTGACAGTTTCACTGTTCAGATTTGACATTCAACATTTAAAAGGCAAGTAATTGAAACTGCTATTATCCTGCTAAACAGAGTTAATGAGCTATTGTCATGGATTTTTATAGATGTTATAGAGATGACATTTTCATAAGCTTCACTATCAGTCTGTTTAAAATGCTAAGAAGGCCGGGTAGACGCTCACGCCTGTAATCCAGCACTTTGGGAGGCCAAGATGGGCGGATCGCTTGAGGTAAGGAGTTGGAGACCAGCCTGGCCAACATAGTGAAACCCCGTCTCTACTAAAAATACAAAAATTAGCCAGACATGGTGGTGGGCACCTGTAATCCCAGTTACCAGAGAGGCTCAGGGAGGAGAATTACTTGAACTCGGGAAGTGGAAGTTGCAGTGAGCCGATATCCTGCCATTGCACTCCAGCCTGGGCAACAATGAGACTCCCGTCACTTATAGTATACATACTAGCTTTCTACTTGTGCCATATATACCTGTTCTATATATAACAATGTCACTAACATTTAAGATAAGAATACATAGGTGCTGGCCGGGCGTGGTGCCTCAGGCCTGTAATCCTCGGACTTTGGGAGGCTGAGGCCGTAGGATCACCTGAGGTCAGGAGTTGGAAAGCAGCCTGGCCGACATGGCGAAACTCCGTCACTATTAAAAATACAAAAATTAGCCGGGCATGGTGGCAGGCACCTGTAATCCCAACTACTCGGGAGGCTGAGGCAAGAGAGTCACTTGAACCCAGGAGGCAGAGATTGCAGTGAGCCAAAATCATGCCACTGCACTCCAGCCTGAGCGACAAGAACAAAATTCCTTCTCAAAATAAATACACAAATATATTAATTAATTAAAAAAGAATACATAAGTGCTTCATTTACACTGTGATGTTTCTTTAGCAAATTTCTGGTAAAATATTTCTGTATAATTTAAAAATAAGAGTTTACATGTATAAATTTACTGTATGTACATATATTAAATACATAAATAATCTTTCCCACATTTTACTTAGTCACTATTGTCAGAATGCTAAAATTGCATACTATTTTAAAAACTTCACTTGGCTGTCTTTTGCCATATTATTTCATTTAAAGATAGAATATTCTTAGGAAAATGGACCTTAGGTACTTAAATCAGAAGCTTAAAGGCTAGCCAGGAGTAATTTTGGAGTATGTGGCTTCTGTATAACCCAAAGTGTGTGTTCTTCGTTTCAGTAACAAATGTAAAATTTATTCTCGGAAAATGCTCCTTAAGTGCCTTGAATCAATTCCAATTTTTATTTTGTAGTCAACAATATTATTAAATATTTTTTTCTCTAGGCTTGATACTAATTATCATCAGATTGTATCTCCCTAGACTAGATATCTAAAAATATAATGAAAAAGTGGAAATGCTGTCAGAACAAAGGTTACATATACATTATTCAGGCATTTTTTGAAATTCCATATGGGTTCTATGTCACCTATTATAATCAGAGAAACTTTCTATCCTCTACTTCCCTCCTTTAACAAGTTCTCAAATTCAGTTTCCAATTGAATCAATTTTTGGAAAACAGTTTTGCTTTAATTGTTTCTAGCATAATTATTGCTACAACTTTTTGATTGCTTTCATTACAGCAAATGTCATTTTTAAAACAATCAGTACAATAAAATGGCTTGATTTTAGCAATGTTTGTGTCTATCTGCAGTAATTCACTATACACACAGTATTTGAGACACTTTTAGAGAAAAGTATTATTTTAAAGATTATATTGAGAAGTATACATTTTTTTCTTATACGTTTGTTTTTAAGAAAAATAGTTTTCACCTATAAATTTGGTATGAGATGAAAACTATATTTAGTAACTTTATCTATCTTTAGATGACTAGTGCATTGTTTCAAGAAAAGTGAACATGCATTTCTTTTATTTTTTTAACTTTTATTGTAGGTTAGGGTTACATGCGAAGTTTTGTTATATAGTTAAATTGTATTTTGTGTGGTTTTGGTGTACAGATTATTTTATCACTCAGGTAATAAGTATAGTACCTGATAGGCAGTTTTCTTATCCTCACCCTCCTCCCACCCCCCACCCTCAAGTAGGCTCCAGTGTCTGTTGTTCCCTTCTTGTTATCCATATGTATTCAGTATTTAGGTCCCACTTATAAGAGAGAACATGCATTATTTGGTTTTCTCTTCCTTTGTTAGTTTGCTTAGGATAATGGCCTCAAGCTCCATCCATGTTTCTGCAAAGAACATGATCTCATTCTTTTTTACAGCTCCACAGTATTCCATGGTGTATACGTATCACATTTTCTTTATCCAATCTACTTTTGATGGGCATTTAGGTTGATCCCATGTCTTTGCTATTGTAAATAGTCCTGCAACAAACATATGCATGCATATGTCGTAATGGTAGAACAATTTACGTCCATTTGGGAATATACCCAATAATGGGCTTGCTGGGTCAGTTTGGTTTCAAGTTCTTTGAGGAATGACCAAACTTTGCTTTCCACAAAGGCTGAACTAATTTACACTCCCACCAGAAGTGCATAAGTGTTTTCTTCTCTGCAACTTTGTCAGCATCTATTATTTCTTACTCTTTAGAAATAGCCATTGTCACTGGTATGAGATTATATATCATTGCAGTTTTGATTTGCATTTCTCTAATAATGAGTGATACTGAGCATTGTTTCATATGTGTGTAGTTCACATTGTGCCTTCGTTTGAAAGGTGTCTGTTCATGTCCTTTGCCCACTTTTTGATGGAGTTCTTTGTTTTTTGCTTGTAATTTGTTTAAGTTCCTTATAGATTCTGGACATTGGACCATTGTTAGATGCACAGTTTGCAAATATTTTCTCAGGTTCTGTCGTTTAATCTGCTGACACTTTCTTTTGGTGTACCGAAGCTCTTTAGTTTTATTAGGTTTTATCTGTTCATTTGTGTTTTTGATGCAATTGATTTTGGCATCTTTGTCATAAAGTCTTTGCCAGGTCCTGTGTCAAATACAGTATTTCCTAGGTTCTTTCAGGGTTTTTAGAGTTTTTTCTTTTAGATTTATGTATTTAATCTATTTTGAGTTAATTTTTGTATATTATGTAAGGAAGGGGTCTAGTTTTCATCTTCTAAATATAGCTAGTCAGTTATCCCAGCATCATTTACTGAATTGGGAGTCCTTTCCCCATTGCTTGTTTTGGTCAATTTTGTCAAAGATCAGATGGTTTTAAGTGTGAAGCATTATTTCTGGGCTCTTTATTCTGCTCCATTTGTCTATGTGTCTGTTCTTGTAGCAGTAATATGCTGTTTTGATTACTGTACCCTTGTAGTATAGTTTGAAGTTGGGTAATGAGATGCTTCCAGTTTTTTTTTTCTTTTTACTTACGATTGCCTTGGGTTTCATATGAATTTTAAAATAGTTTTTGCAGTTCTGGGAAGAATGCCATTGGTAGTTTAATAGGAATAGCATTGAACATGTAAATTGCTTTGGGCAGTATGGCCATTTTGACAATATTGATTTTTTCTGTCGATGAGAAGGGAATGTTTTTCCATTTGTTTGTGTCATCTTCAATTTCTTTGAGCAATGTTTTGTAATTCTCATAGCAGTGGTCTTTCACCTCCTTGGTTAGCCGTATTTTCCTAGGTATTTTATTCTTTTTGTGGCTATTGTGAATGGGATTGTGTTTGACTTCTTTTCCTATTTGGATATCTTTTATTCCTTTCTGTTGCCTGATTACACTGGCACGGACTTCTGGTACTGTGTGAAATAGGAGTGGAGAGAGTGGACATCCTTCTCTGGTTCTTGATATCAAGCAGAATGTTTCCAGCTTGTGCTCATTCCATATGATGTTGGCTGTGGGTTTTGCATACGTGGCTCTTATTATTTTGAAGTTTGTTCCTTCAATGTCTAGTTTGTTGAAGGTTTTTAACATGAAACGATGTTGAATTTTATTGAAAGCTTTTTCTTCAGCTATTGAAATGATTATGTGTTTCTTTTAGTTCTGTTTATGTGATAAATCACATTTACTGATTGGCCTATGTCAAGCCAAATTTGTATCCCAAGGATAAAGCCTACTCGATTGTGATGGATTAGCTTTTTGATGTGCTGCTGTATTTGGTTTGGTAGTATTTTGTTAAGAATGTTTACATCTATGTTCATCAAGAATATTGGCTTGAATTCTTCCTTTCTGTTGTTTTTGTGTCTTTGCCAGGTTTTGGTGATGCTGGTCTCATAAAATGGGTTAGGGAGGAGACCTTCCTCCTCAACTTTTTGGAACAGTTTCAGTAGGAATGTTAAGATTTCTTCTTTACACATCTGGTAGAATTTGGCTGTGAATCCACATTGTCCTTAGTTTTTTCTGGTTGGTAGACTTCTTATTATTGACTCAATTTGAGAACCCATTATTGGTCTGTTCAAAGATTCAACCTCTTTGTGGTTCAATCTTTGAAGGTTGTATGTTTCCAAGAATGTTTGCATTTCTTCTAGGTTTTCTAGTTTTTGTGCATAAAGGTATTCATAAGTGTCTCTTGGGGTTTTGTTTTATTTCTGTGGTATCAGTGGTAACATTCTCCTTGTCATTTCTAATTGTGTTTATTTGAATATTTTCTCTTTTTTTAGTAGTCAAGCTAACTGTCCATTTATCTTAGTCATTCTTTCAAATAACCAGCTCCTGGATAAATTGATCTTTTGTGTGACTTTTCACTTCTCAATTTCCTTCAATTCAGCTCTGCTTTTGGTTATTTTTTTGTATTCTTCTAGCTTTGGGGTTAGTTTGCTCTTGTTTATCTACTTCCTCTAGTTGTAATATTAGTTTGTTAATTTGATATCATTCTAACTTTTTGATGTGGGTGTTTAGTGCAATAAGCTTCCTACTTAACATTGCTTTGGCCTTGTTCCAGGGATTCTAGTATGTTGATCTTTTCTTTTTTTACTAGTTTGAAAGAATTTATTGATTTCTACCCTAATTTCATTGTTTACTCAGAAGTCATTCAGGAGCATATTATTTAATTTTCATTGAATTGGATGGTTCTGAGTGATTTTCTTAGTATTTATTTCTATTTTTATTGTGCTGTGGTCTGAGAGTGTGGTTGGTATGATTTCATTTTTTTAATTTTCTAAGGATTGTTGTATTCACAATTGTGTGGTTGATTTTTAGAATATGTGCCATATGCAGATAAAAATCATGTATTTTCTGTAGATTTCTATTAGGTCCATTTGGTCAAGTGTTAAGTTTCTAAATATCTTTGTCAGTTTTCTGCCCTGATAAGCTGTATAATATTGTCAGTGGCATGTTAAAGTCTCTCACTGTTGTTGTGTGCTTATCTCAATCTCTTTGTAGATCTCTACAAACTTGCTTTATAAATCTGGGTGCTCTTGTGTTGGGCACATAAACACTTAGGATAACTAGGTCTTCTTGTTTAAATGAGCCCTTTACCAATATGTAATGTCCACCTTTTTTTTTAATCTTTGTTAATTTAAAGTCTGTTTTGTATGAAATTAGAATAGCAACACCTGCTGTTTTCTGTTTTTCATTTTCTTGGCAGATTTTTATACATCTCTTTATTTTGAGCCTATGGGTGTCATTGCATGTGAAATGGGTCTGTTGAAGACAGCATACTGTTGAGTTTTGCTTCTTTATCCAACTTGCCACTCTGTGTCTTTTAGTTCAAATATTTAGCCTGTTTACATTCAAGGTTTGTATTGACATGTGGATTTGATCCTGTAATCAAGTTGTTACCTGGTTATTTTGCAGACTTGTTTGTGTGGTTGCTTTATAGTGGCACTGGTCTATGTATTTAACTGTGTTTTTGTGGTGACTTGTAACAGTCTTTCCTTTCCATATTTAGCACTCTCTTCCAGACCTCCTTTAAGGCAGAACTGCTCTTAATAAATTCTCTTAGCATTTGCTTGTCTGAAAGGACCTTATTTCTCCTTCATTTATGAGGCTTAGTTTGGACAGATATGAAATTCTTGGTTTAAAATCCTTTTCTTTAAGAGTGTTGAACATAGACTGACAATCTCTTATGACTTGCAGGGTTTCTGTGGACAGTTCTGCTGTTAGCCTGATGGGATTTCCTTTGTAGGTGACCTGCCCCTTCTCTCTAGCTGTCTTTAACATTCTTTCATTTCATTCTTGGAGAATTTTATGACTATGTGTCTTGGGGATGGTTTTCCTGTGTAATATTTCACAGAGGTTCTCTGCATTTCTTGCATTTGAATTTTGGCCTCACTAGTAAGGTTAGGAAATTTTTCATGAAAAATATTCTAAAATATGTTTTGCAAGTTGCTTGGTTTCTCTTCCACTGTTTCAGGCATACCAATGGAATGTAGATTGGGTCTTCTTACATATAATCTCATATTTCTCATAGGACTTGTTCATTCTTCTTTATTATTTTTTCTTATTTTCCTCTGACTGAATTATTTTATACAGCCAATCTGCATGCTCTGAGATTCTTTCTTCAACTTGGTAAATTCTGCTGTTAATACCTGTGTTTGCCTTATGAAATTCTTGTAGTGTGTTTTTCAGCTCTAACAGATCAGCTTGGTACTGTCTCATAATGGTCATTTTGTCTTTTAGCTACTGTGTCATTTTATTGTGATCCTTAGATTTCTTGGATTGCATTTTGACTTTCTCCTATGGATGATATTGATGGTCATTATTCCTGTCCATATTCTGAATTCTACTTCTGTCATTTCAGCCATCTCAGCCTGGTTGAGAACCATTGTTGCCGAACTAGTGTGATGAAGAAGTCACAGGATTTTTGAGTTGCCAGAGAGTTATTGTGCTGGTTCTTTCTCATCTTTGTGGGTTGACCTTGCTATAATCTTTGAAATAAACTGTTGTTCCTGATGGGATATTTTTTCCTTTTATCCTATTTGATATACTTGTGGGTTGGATTGTGGTATAACATGGGATTAGTTGACTATATTAGTTTCTGGAAGATTTTGAGGGGCCAAGTCTTAGCTCAGTACCCCTGGACTGCAAACTTTAACTCTATGGATCTTATATTGGGTCCTGGACTTTGTTCTCTGGCTCCTCGAGGTTAAGAACTGCTCGAATGGAGGGTCTGAAGTGTTCCTGGATTGTTGTTTACAATACTCTGATGGGTGGTTCCAGCCAAAGCGCTTCATAGAGTGGTGGCAGCAGGAGTTGTCTTCATTTGTACATTCCAGCAGCAGCAGCAGCAGCAGGGCAACAAAGTACACACTTATCGGCTACAGTGGGGTTTTGGTGGTTTCAGGGGTGCCAGCCTTCATGTGAGTGTTTGCAGTGGCAGCAATGGCAGCACAGTGCAGAAAGTGGAGCCCCACCAGCATCAGTGCATGCATTTGTACCAGTGGTGGTGTTGGCACAGTGGCAGGGTGCTGGTAGGTGAGGGACTTTGCCTGCCCTCTGTGTGTACATTCAGGCAGGCAGCAGTTGCTGCTCAAGGCAGGGGCAGGTTCGCTGGTCTCCTTGCACTGTTTTGTGTTGGATGCTCCAATGGCACAGTGGTGGGACACTGGTGGGTGCAGGACAGACACCTTCTGTGCACACATTCATGTGGGCAGCAGAGGCCACACACTGAGTGAGACAGCTCTGCTGATCACCATGCAGTTTTGTGCCAGTATCAGTGTCAGCGTAGAAGCACAGCTCTGGTTTGTGGGGGTCTGTGAGTCTCTTTAACTCTAAAAACTCTGACAGCAATGATGGCATGGTGGTGGTGGGAGAAAGGTGCATTCATGCCAGCAACAGTGGTGTGGCGGGGTGCACACACACCCACATGCTGGTGGGGAAGGGGAGGAAATGTCTACCTGCATGCACACATGCTGGCAAAGCAATTTTGAGGTTGACCATGGGTGAGTGCATGCAGGTAAAGTGGCATGGGGGAAGCTGCCATGGGGCAAATGTGTGGGTGGGCTGATATGCATCCACGAGTGTCACTCTGCTGGAGCTCTCCACTGGTCAGGTGCAATATGCCAGTGCAGAGGCCATAATGTGGGTCCCCAAGATGCACCTTACCTAGGCATCTGAGGCTAAACTGCAAGCAGGTGCAGCCAGGCTAGGGCCCCTGAAGAGGTCAGTCGACTGAGGGGAGCTCAGGTCCAATTGGCCCTAATGGGCAAGACGACCTGCATTGCTCAGGTCAAAAAGTTCTCTATGACTCAAATATCCTAGAGAAGCAAGCCTCACAGGATGTGCATTCCTGCCCATGATCCACTGCAGATGCTCCCATACCAAACCATCTGGACTCCACACTGGCTGGAGTTCTGCCCCTACTACTTCTCTAAGCAGCTATCCCTGCCATCTCTAGTGTCTGTGGGAGCTGTGGGGTATCCTGATTCCAAGATTCTAGAGGAACACAGTGAGAGCAGGTTGCCACTTGCTTGCTCAATTTATCCCTTCCCCAGAAGTCTTTGGGGGCCAGGAATGAATCCTGGTGTGCAGTAACTCCATGCAGGGTTCCCAGCTTCCTCCCCCTCCAGTCCAACATCTGTGACTTTCCTCCATCCACTCTCAGTATCTTTCCTCTGAAGATCTTCAAGGAGTGTGCCAGTCATCCCAATATCCAGGTCCCTTGGTGGCAGATGTTCCTCCCAGATGTGTCTAGTTGGCCATTTTGTCTATATCCCATTCTTTTAAATATTGTTTTATGTGGCGAATAGAAAGAATTTGGTAGAGTAATATATTTGACAGGAAAAAGAGGAAGGAAGGTAGTGATAAAGAAAGGGAGAGGGAGAGGAAAGGAAAGAAAACAAAAAAAGGGAAAACTAAAATTTTTTTACTTATAAATATTGTTAGAAAAATTCTTTAATTCAGATTTAAAGACAAGTCAGTTTAAAGCAATTTTATGTTGGCATGATTGTATCTTAATACTGTTCTGGTGAAAACAATCAATACACTTTTTAAAATTTTTATCAGCCACTCTGATGGTGAATTCACAAAGAATTTATAGACTAGAATTCTATAAATGGAGAACTGGAGAACTAGATCTCACAAGCACAGATTTAAAATTGCACTTTTAAAATTCTTTCTGGTTTTTAAAAATGTATTATGTGAGCAGTTCTTGATGTCTTGAATGATTTAATAAATGCTACAAGCTGAGGCTGGGACTATATATAATTAAAAGACTAAATTCCCATTAAAATAGAGCAGTCTTGTCCTCTAACTACCAATTAGGAATCCACTTTTTAATTTTCCCCCAATAAAATTTAGTCTTTGTATTATTCCGTTTTCACACCACTATAAAGAACTACCTACAACTGTATAATTTTGAAGAAAAGACGTTTAATTGGCTTACAGTGCCACAGGCTGTAAGGAAGCATGGCTGGGTAGGCCTCAGGAAACTCACAGTCATGGCAGAAGACAAAAAATAAGCAAGCACATCTTCACATGGCTGGCAGGAGAGAGAGAGAGTGGAGGGGAAGTGCTACAGACTTTCAAACAACCAGATTTTGTGAGAACTCACTCACTATTATAAGAACAGCAGGGGGAAAATCCACCCCCATGATCAACTCACCTCCTACCTGACCTCACCTCCAACAATGAGGGTTACAATTCAGCGTGAGATTTGTGTGGGGACACAGAGCTGAATCATATCAGTCTTACACAGAATTTTCTGAAAAGATTTTTCTAACATCTCCAAAACAGGCATTTTGATTATATAGACTCCATTCTTCTCTCAATAGAAAGCAAATGAAATTTACTAATCATGTAACTAGTTCTAAATTTTTGTTAATTTTTATTTCAAGTTTTACATTTGGAGCACTGTTTCTAGGTCAAATTTAAAAGGAATTTTATGTCTTTCATTTAAAGTATATGGTTTTTTTTCTGAAATGTGTTTTCATCACTTAACTTCAACTCTTCCTTATTTACTTTTCTAAGGGGAAAATTTTTTGAATATTGGCCAATCTGTATATTGAGACTGCTTTCTTAGAACTATTACTGATAAATAACATCAGTTGCCATCCCCTGTTAATATTTTAAGATAATGTAACTACAGTTTAGAATAAATTAGATTATAGTAAGTTATTAGTCAAAGCAAAATTTCCTTCAATCAAGTCAAAATGGGATTCTCTCACCAAGGTTAACATTTTATCACATTTCCTCATCAAACACAGAGCTTTAATGCTTTACTTAACAAAGAGTTTCCTTTCTGCAGGTTAGTGATTTTGTTATAAGAGGAGTTACATGACTAATCATTTATTTTCTGTGTGTGTGTGTGTGTGTGTTTGTGTGGAATATTTTTAAAAGATTTGGGGTTTTAGCTCTTTTATTTAAGTTTGGCTTGGTTTAGTTACCCACATGAAAATATATAAAGCACCAAATAGTATCACCCTCGGGACAGGAAGAGAGAGATAAACGGTGAGAGAGACAGAGACAGAGAAAGTGCAAAAAACCTCACAAGATTGTTTGTTCTAACAAGATCTCTACTGTACTTTGAAACAGGGGCAGAAGATAAACCTGGAACATAGTTGTTGCCTTTGACACAATTGACACTATAATAAGAAATATTTAGAGAATAAAATGTCAATGAAAGATAATAGTATGCAATTGCCTTTGATTGTAGAATAAACATTGTGAAGGCTTTTAATGACTAAAAAATTATGAACACATTTTATCTATATACTTTGAGTTTGTATTAAGAAAATAATTAAAGAAAACCATATTGTAGCAGAATTCTGGGCTATTAGTAATAAAATTGCAATACTTTGTACTTTAAAACATAAAATTATTTTGTTCTTGTAATTTGTTTATTTATTATTTCTTCTGAGACAAGCTCTCACTCTGTCACCCTGGCTGGAGTGCAGTGGTAGCACAATCATGGCTCACTGTGACCTCGTCTTCCCTAGGCTCAAGTGATCTTCCCATCTTAGCTGCCCAGATAGCTGTATAGGCATGTGCCACCATGCCCAGCTAATTTTTAAATTTTTTGTAGAGATGGTTCTGACTATGTTACTCAGACTGGCTTCAAGCTCTTGGGCTCTAGTGATCCTCCCACTTTGGCCTCCCAAAGTGCTGGAATTACAGGTGTAAGCCACTATACCTGGCCTATTTTTGTATTTTAGAAAATCATTCAATAATGCTTATACTCAACTTCAACCAAATACTGATTTTAGTATTTGGTCATTTGGCATTCAACCATGTGTATAAGATACATCTCCTATTATGGACTGTGAAACATTTTTTAAATTTGTACATATTTATGGGTTACATGAGAAATTTTGTTACATGTATATAATGCATACAGATAAAGAAAGAATATTTAAGGTGTCCACAACCTGAGTACAATATACTTTTGTTAAGTGTAGTAACCATACTCTGCTTTCAGGCATTGAATTTATTCCTGCTATTTTACTGCCTGCCCATACCTTATTACACACTTCTGTTGTTCCTCACTTTCATCAGCCTTCTTAGTCTATGTTACCTATGTCTCTGCTCTCTACATTATGTAATCAAATATTTTATCTACCAGATATGAGTGAGAATATGCAAGGTCTTCATGCTGTGCCAGGCTTATTTCACTTAAGATAATAACTTCAAGTTTCATTCATGTTGCTGTAAATGACATAATTTTATTCTCGTTATGGTTGAATGTTATTTCATTGTGTATATATACCACATTCGCTTTATAAGTTCATCTGTTGACAGGCACTTAAGTTGATTCCATATATTTGCTCCCATGAAGAGTGCTGCAATAAACATGCTACTTCAGGTATCCCTTTGATATACTGATTTCTTTTCTGGGTAGATATCCAGTAGAGATTGTTAGATCAAATGGTAGTTCTAGTTTTAGTTTTTTGAAAAATTTCTATACTGTTTTATATAGTGCTGTACTAGTTTACATTGCAATCAACAGTGTATAAGAATTTCATTTTCTCTGCATCCTCGCCAACGTCTGTTTTTGTGTGTGTGTCTACTTAATGATAACCATTATTACTTGGGTAAGAGGGCATCTCATATGCTTTAAATTTTCATTTCTCTAATGATTAGGGATGTTGAACCTTTTTTCATACATTTGTTGTGTGTTTGTGTTCTTTGCCCAGTTTTTAACAGGATTACTGGATTAGTTTCCTATCATTTGGGTTTCTTGTATGTTCTGGATATTAGTCCCTTATCAGATAATTAGTTTGCAAATACTTTGTCCTGTTCCACAAGCTGGTTGTCCCTTCACTGTTAATTATATCATTTACTTTCTACTTTAATTATATCCCACATTTAATATTTTTGCTTTTTGTTACATATGCTTTGAAGACTTTGCCACAAACTCTTTGTTTAGGAAAGTTTTTCCTGTTTTTTTTTTTTTTTTTTGTAGCAATTGAGTAGTTTCAGGTATTATATTTAAGTCTGTAATCCATTCAGAGTATGTTTTTTTATGGTGAGAAATAAGAGTCCAGTTTCATTCTTCCACATGTGGCTATCTGATTTTCCCAGCATCAATTATTAAAGAGGATATTATTATCCTAATATAAGTTCTTGTTGGCTTTGTAAAAATATCAGTTGGATTTATTTCTGGGTTTTCTATTTTATTCCATTGGTCTATGTGTCTATTTTCCTACCAATACCATGTTGTTTTGGTTGCGATAGCCTTGTAGTATAGTCTGAAGTCAGATAGTGTGATGCTTTCAGCTTTTTTCTTTCTGCTCAAGATTGTTTTGGCTATTCAGGCTCTTATTTGTTCCATATACATTTTAGGAATTTTTTTTCTAATTATGTGAAGAATGACATTGGTATTTTTCATAGTGATTAAATTAAATCTGAAGATTTCATTGGGCAGTATGGTCATTATAATGGTGTTAATTCTTCTGATCCATAAAAATAAGATAATCTTTATTTGTTTGCATCTTGTTCAATTTATTTCTTCAGTGTTTTGTAGTTTCCCTTGTAGAGATTTTTCACTTCCTTGGTTAAATTTGTTCCTAGGTATTTTATTTTTTTGTTGCTATTATAAATGGGATTGTCTTCTTGATTTATTTTACAGCTAGATCATCACTGGTTTATAGACATGCTAGTGATTTTTGTACATTGATTTCATATCCTATAATTTACTGAATTCATTTATTAAATCCATGAGGTTTTGGCAAAGTCCTTAGATTTTTCTAGGTACAAGATTAATGAGGGTGGGATATGGTGAATCATGACTGTAATCCCAGCACTTTGAGATTAGAGGCAGGAGTTTGAGCCTAGCCTGGCCAACATGGTGAAACCCCATCTCTACTAAAAATATAAAAATTAACCAGGCATGGTGTCAGACACCTGTAATCCAAGCTACTTGAGAGACTGAGGCAGGAGGAGAATGCCTTGAACCCGGGAGGTGGGAGTTGCAGTTAACTGAGATAGTGCCACTGCACTCCAGCCTGGGTGACACAGTGAGACTCTGTCTCAATACTACTACTACTACTAATAATAATAATAGCATCAGCAAAGATAAATTATTTGAATTTCTCATTTTTTATTTTGATGCTTTTTTATTTCTTTATCTTGCTTGATAGCTCTGACTAGACTTTTAGGACTGTGTTGAATAAGAGTGGTAATATTGGGCATCTATATTTTGTTCCAGTTCTTAGAGAAAAGGCTTTCAACTTTTCCCCATTCAGAATAATGTTAGCTGTGTGTTTTTCAAATATGGCCTTTATTATTGTCAAATCTGATACTTCTGTGCCTAGTTTGTTGAGGGTTTTTATCATGAAATGATGTTGAATTATATCAAATCCTTTTTTCTACACTATTGAGAATGTAATATGTCTTTTCTCCTTAATTCTGTTGATGTGGTGTATCATGTTTATTGATCTGTGTATGTTGAAACATCTTTGGTTCCCTGAAATAAACACCCCTTGATTGTGGTGTTATTGTCTTTTCATTGTCCTGTTGGATTTGGTTCAGTAGTATTTTGTGAGTATTTTTGTGTTCATGTTCAAGAAATACAAAGACCTGTAGTTTTCCTTTTTTGTGACTCTCTTGTCTGGTTTTGGTATCAGGGTGCTTCTGGACACATAGAATGAGTTAGGAAGCATTCTCTTTACCTCAGTATTTTCAAGAAGCTGTAACAAGACTGTCATTGGGGTCACCTGGACTTTTATAGTGATACAAAGTGAGTCCTTTATTTTCCTCTTTTATGTTACTGCTTTTATACTTTTGTGTGTTCTCATGATGGTAAATGTCATCCTTTCACATCCAGGTTTGGGAGTTCCTTGAGTATTTCTTCTAGGGCTGGTCTAATGTAATAAATTCCCTTTTCAATGGCTTACATGGGAGAGAATAATTCTTCTTCATTTATGACGGATAATTCGACGGACACTATTTTTGGGTGGCAGATTGTTTTTTATTACAGCAATTTGAATATATCATCACATTCTCTTCTGGCCTATAAATTTTCTGCTGAAAGGCAATGCAAGATGGGAGAATAGAAACCTTCATCAATCATTTTCATCACAGAAACACTAAATTTAACAACTACACCAAAAACACCTACATAAGAACCAAAAATTCATTGAGTAATTGCAGTACCTGGCTTTAACTTCTTATTACTGAAAGAGGCACTGAACAGGGCAGGAAAGATAGTTTGGAATTGCCAACACCAGCCCCTCATATGATGACAGGGGATGCCTGGTATTAAGAAAGAATCTCTGCGCTTTACTTAGAGACAGTGCAGCAATTGCGGGAATTATCATTGGAACTCAGTGCTGCTGACACTGGGCAGAACTCAGCTGATGAATACAGAGAGAACATTGAGATGAACCCTATCCAGAGCGGAATTCCTCATCCCAGTGGTCATAATTTGAGTTTCATCAAGCCTTTTCACTGGGGAAAAAATTGCTCTGGAGTTTTATTTAAAACATGGAAAGGAGTCTCTGCCACAAGGACTGAAACTCCTAGGCAAGTCTTAGTGCTGCGCTGAGCTCAAAGCCAGTGTACTTGGGGAACATGCAACATATTTTTCTATTTCATATTATCTTATTATTTAAAATCACATTATCTGACTTCAAATTATACTACAGAGCTACAGTAACCAAAACAGCATTATATTGGCATAAAAACAGACACATAGAACAATGGAACAGATTAGAGAATCCAGAAATAAATTTATACATTTACAGTGAACTCATTTTGGACAAGGGTGCCAAGAAGACATATTTGAGAAAGGATAGTCTCTTCGATAAATGATGCTTTGAAAACTGGATATCCATATGGAGAGTATAAAACTAGACCCCTATCTCTTGACATATACATAAATCATATTAAAATTTATAAGAGGCTTAAATCGAAGACCTCAAGCTACGAAACTACTACAAGAAAACCTTAGGGAAACTATAGTACACGGAACTGGGAAAAGATTCATTGAGTAATACCTCATAAGCACAAGCAATTGAAGCAAAAATCCACAAATGGGATCACATCATCTTGGAAACCTTCTGTACCGCAAAGGAAACAATCAACAAAGTGTAGAAAAAAACCCACGGAATTGGAGAAAATATTTGCAAACTACCCATCTGATAAAGAATAATAACCAGAATATATAAGAAATTCAAACAACTCTATAGGAAAAAAATAATAATCTGATTTAAAAATGGGCAAAAGTTTTAAGTAGTCATTTCTCAAAAGAAGATGTACACATGTCAAACAAGCATATGAAATAGAACTCAGCATCACTGATTATTTACAAAATGCAAATCCAAACTACTATGAGATATTACCTCACCACACTTAAAATGGCTTATATCCAAAAGATAGACTGTAACAAATAATGGTGATGATGTGAAGAAAAGAGAACCTTCTTACTCTTTTGGTGACAGTGTAAGTTAATACAACCACTACAGAAAACAGTTTCAAAGTTCCCCCAAAAAACTAAAATTAGAGTTACCACATAATCTAGTAATCCCACTTCTAGGTATATAGCCCAAAGAAAAGAAATCAATGTATCCAAGGAATATCCACACTTCTGGTGTTCATTGCCACATTATCACAATTGCAAAGATTTGAAAACATCCTAATTGTCCAACAACAGATGAATGGATAAAGAAATGTGGCACATAGACACAATGGAATTCTAATCAGCTATAAAAATGAATGAGATCCTGTCATTTGCAATAACACAGATGGAACTGGAGGTCATTATGTTAAGTGAAATATTCCAGGCACAGAAAGACAAATGTCACATGGTGTCACTCATTTGTGAAAGCTAAAAATGAAATAATTGAACTCATGGAGATAGAGAGCAGAATGACGCTTACCAGAGTCTGGCAAAGGTAGTGGGGTGGTGAAGAAGTCAGGATTTTTAGCAGGTACAAACAATAGAAATAATGAGTAAGACCTAGTATTTGATAGCACAACAGGGTGCCTATTTTCAAAATAATTTATTGTATATTTAAAAATAACTAAAATAGTATAATTGGATTGTTTGTATTACAAAGAATAATTGCTTGAGGTGATGGATACCCCATTTACTCTGATGTGATTATTATACATTGTATGCCTGCCTCAATATATCTCATACATCACATAAATATATACTTACTGTGGGCCCACAAAAAAAATAAAAAGAAAACATTTAAAAATAAATAGGGGGAGCAGCCAAGATGGCCAAATAGAAACAGCTCTGCTCTGTGGCTCCCACCAAAAAGGATGAAAACAGTGAGTGGATTCTGCATCTTCAAAGTTGTCTGATTGGGATTGATTAGGCAGTTGGCATGACCCATGGAGAGCAAGGAAAAGCAAGGTGGAGTGATGTTCCACCTGGGATCTGCACCGAGCAAAGAGAGCTCCCTCCTCAAGCCAAGGAAGGTGATAAGGGATTGTGTTACTCCTGAAAAGCATGCTTTTCCCATGAATCCTTGAAACCCATGGATCAGAAGGTCTCCTTGTGAGCCCAAGCCACTAGGGCCTTGGGCCCCAAGCACAGAGCAGTGCAGGGTCACTGTGGCTGCTCAGGTGGGAGGCTGCTCAAGCAGACACTGAGACACAGGAGTTTCTGCAGACCCTAGCTCTGGGAATTCCAGTGAGACAAGAGATCTGTCCACTCCCATGGGAAGGGGGCTGAAGCCAAGTGGTCAAGTGGGCTAAAACTAAAATCCAGTGTCTTAGAATCCACACTGGCCAGCACAGCAGGCTGAAGAATGCTTATGAAGACTGAGTTTGGGGCAAGGTAAGGGAAACCACCATTATTGTGCCTCCAGCTGGCCATTTTCCCCTGCTGCCGGTGCCAATAAAACTGGGTAATTTGGACCAGGAGCAATTCCCCACAGCACAGTGTCTGGGGCATTTTTTGGCCAAACTACTTCTTAATTGGGACCCTGATCCACTCCTCCTCACTCGGTGGGGCCTCCCTGTGGGAATTTCAGCATCCTCAGTCAGGGGTTTATGGACAGAACTCTGATATTGCTGAGAAGAGCCACTAGGAGGAGGGGCAGCTGTGATATTGTGTATCAACAGTCTTAGTCTTTTCTTCTGGCTGACTCTGGAGAGACAGGAAAGCCTAGAAAAGGAGGACTCTCCCCAGCACAGCACACCTACTCTGCCAAATGGCAACCAGACCGCTTATTTAAGCTGGTCTCTGATCCCCCTCCAACTGTCTGGGTGAGACTTCCCAACAGGACTCCCCAGGCACCTCACACAGGAGTGTTCCAGATAGCGTCACATCAGTGCCCCTCTGCATCAGAGCTCCCAGAGAAAGGAGCAAGCTTCCATCATTGCTGTTCTGCAGACTCCGCTGGTGATACCTCCAGGAGTGGGAGGTACCCAGGCAAATAGGGTCTGCAGTGGACCCCCAACAAACCCCAGCAGTACTACGGAAGAGGTGCCTGACTGCTAAAAGCAAAACAAACAGAAAGCAACAACAACACAAATGAAAGGGACCCCACAAAAACCTCATCCCAAGATCAGCAGCCTCAAAAATCAAAAGTAGATAAACCCATGTAAATGAGAAAGAATCAATACAAAAATGCTGAAAACTTAAAAAGCCAGAGTGCTGCTTCTCTTCCAAATGATCACAACATGGCTCCAGCAAGAGCACAGAACTGGATTGAGGATGAAATTGATAACTGACTAGGCTTCAGAACATAGGAAATAATGAACTTCATTGAGCTAAAGGAGTATGTTTTAACTCATTGCGAAGAAGGTAACGAACCATGATAAATCATTATAGGAGCTGTTAACCAGAATAATGAGTTTAGAGAGGAACATAACTAACCTGATGGATCTGAAAAACACAACATGAGAAGTTCATGATGGAAACACAAGTATCAATAACTGACTAGACCAAGTGGAATAAAGGATATCAGAGTTGGAAGATTATCTGGCTGAAATAAGACAGGCAGACAAGATTAGAGAAAAAAGAATAAAAAGGAACAAACAAAGCCTCTGAGACATCACAGCTAAAGGAACTAGAGAAAAGAAAGCAAACAAATCCCAAAGCTAGCAGAAGACAAGAAATAACCAAGCTCAGAGTGGTACTGAAGGAGATAGAAACACAGAAAGCTTTTCAAAAAATCAATAAATCCAGGAATTCTTTTTTTGAAAAAATTAATAAAATAGGTAGACCACTAGCTAGACTAATAAAGAAAAAAAGAATGAAGAATCAAAAAGACACAGTAAAAACTGATAAAGGGGATATCATCACTGACTCTACAGATATACAAACCATCAGAGAATATTCTAAACACCTTTATGCAAATAAACTAGAAAATCTAGAAGTAATTGATAAATTACTGGACAAATACACCCTCCAAAGATGGAATCAGGACGAAGTTGAAACCCTGAATAGACCAATAACAAGTTCTGAAACTGAGGCAGCAATAAATAGCCTACCAAGAAAAAAAAAAAAAAAAACTCAGGACCAGATGGATTTAAGGCTGAATTCTACCAGAAGTACAAAGAGGAGCTGATACCCCTTTTTCTGAAACTATTCCAAACACCTGAAAAGTAGGGACACCTCCCTAACTCATTCTATGAGGCCAGTATCATACCGATACCAAAACCTGGCAGAGATTCAACAACAAGAACAGAAAAACTTCAAGCCAATATATCCCTGTTGAATACTGATGCAAAATTTCTCAATAAAATACTGGCAAACCAAATACAGCAGCACATCAAAAGGCTTAACCACCCCGATCAAGTTGGCTTCATCCCCGGGATGAAAGGCTGGTTCAACATAAGCAAATCAATAAACGTAATTCATCACATAACAGATCTAAAGACAAAACCCACATGATTATCTTAATAGATGCAGGTTTCTTTGATAAAATTCAACATCCCTTCATGTTAAAAATTCTCAGTAAACTAGATATTGAAGGAACATACATGAAAATGATACCAGCCATTTATGACATATCCACAACCTAAATCATACTGAATTGGCAAAAACTGGAAGCACGCTCCTTGAAAACTGGCACAAGACAAGGATGCCCTCCTGCAAAACTCCTATTCAACGTAGTATTGAAAGTTCTGACCAGGGCAATCAGGCGACAGAAAAAAATACAGGGTATTCAAATAAGAAAAGAGGAAGCCAAATTGCCTTTGTTTGCAGATGACATGATCCTATATCTAGAAAACCCCATTGTCTCAGCCCAAAAGGTTCTTAAGCTGAGAAGCAACTTCAGCAGAGTCTCAGGAAACAAAATCAATGTACAAAAGTCACAAGCATTCCTATACACCAACAACAACCAAGCAGAGAGCCAAATCATGAATGAACTCTCATTCCCAATTGCTACATAAAGAATATCTAGGAATACAGCTAACAAGGGAAGTGAGGGACCTCTTCAAGGAGAACTACAAACCACTGCTCAAGGAAATCAGAGAGGATACAAACAAATGGAAGAAAATTCCATGCTAATGGATAGGAAGAATCAATATCATGAAAATGGCTGTAATGCCCAAAGTAATTTATAGATTTGATGTTATTCCCACTAAATTACCATTGACATTCTTTACAGAATTAGAAAAAACAATTTTAAAATTCATATAAAACCATAAATGAGCTTGTATAGCAAAGACAATCCTAAGCAAAAAGAACAAAGCTGGAGGCATCACAGTACCAGACCGTAAACTATACTAAAAGGCTACAGTAAGCAAAACATCACGACACTGGTACAAAAACAGACACATAGACCAATGAAACAGAATAGAGAACTCAGAAACAAGACTTCACACCTACAACCATCTGTTCTTCAGCAAACTGGACAAAAGCAATGGAGAAAAGATTTTCTATTTAATAAATGTTACTGGGAGAACTGGCTAGCCATATGCAGAAAATTGAAACTGGACCACTTCCATATACCGTATACAAAAATTAACTCAAAGTGAATTAAAGACTTAAATATAAAACCCAAAACTGTAAAAAAACCCTGGAAAAAAATCTAGGCAATATCCTTTATAATGTAGGCACAGGCAAAGATTTCATGACAAAGTCACCAAAGCCACTGCAACAAAAGCAAAACTTTACAACTGGGATATAATTAAATAAAGAGCTTCTGCACAACAAGAGAAACAAAGGTCAGCGTGAACAAACAACCTACAGACTTGCATAAAAATTTTGCAATCCATCTATCTGACAAAGGTCTAATATCCAGAATCTATAAAGAATTTAAACAAATTAAAAAAAAATAACACCACTAAAAAGTGGGCAAAGGACATGAAAAGGCAGTTCTCAAAAGAAAACATTCATATGGCCAACAAACATACAAAAAGCACTCAACATCATTGATACTTAGAGAAATGCAAATCAAAACCACAATGAGATACCATCTCAGACCAATCAGAATGGCAATTATTGAAAAAGTCAAGAAACAACAGACACCGGCAAAGTTGCAGAGAAATAGGAACACTCTTGCACTGTTGGTTGAAATGTAAATTAGTTCAACCATTGTGGAAGACAGTGTGGCAATTTCTCAAGGATCTAGAAATAGAAATTCCATTTGACCCAGCAATCCCATTACTGGGTATATGCCCAAAAACTATAAAGACACATGCACACGTATGTTCATTGTGGCACTATGTACAATAATAAAGTCCTGGAAACAACCCAAATGCCCATCAGTGGTAGATTGGACAAAGAAAATGTGGCACATATACACCATGGGATACTACGCAGCCATAAAGAACGATGAGTTCACGTCCTTTGTAGCAACTTGGATGAATCTGGAAACCATCATTCTCAGCAGACTGACACAAGAACAGAAAACCAAACATCGCATGTTCTCACTCATAGGCGGGTGTTGAACTATGAGAACATGTAGACTCAGGGAGAGGAGCATCACGCACTGGGGGCAGCTGGGGGGGCTAGAGGAGGGCAGTGGGGGGTGGAGAGGGTGGAGAGTGATAACATGGGGAGAAATGCTAGATATAGTTGAAGGGGGAATGGAGGCAGCAAATCACCTGGTTATGTATGTACCTATGCAACAACCCTGCATGACCTGCACATGTACCCCTGAAACTAAAGTACAATTTAAAAAAAATGCTTTATCGAAAAAAAAAAAAAATAGAAAATACTTCTGCACTTACACAACTGCCTAATGACCTTTCTACCTAGAAAATTAACACTATGCATATTTTTTTCTCCTTTCATTACAGGCAGAAAACCCAAAACAATAGAAGTAAGAAACTAAAGCCTAGTCTTCATCATTTTCTTTTAGATAGTAAGAGTATACAGAGCAACAAGCATATTCAATGGAGAACTGACTAGTCTCATTTGTGTCTAAAATATATGGGTGTTCAGTTAAACAGAGACATAAACAGGACTTATGTGTAGCTCTGTCATCTTCTTCAGTGTTGGTAATTAAACATATTTAGCATTATCCTGATGATTAAACATTTGCCTCTGAACTAATAAAACTACCAGGGCAAGTACTGTAGTAAAATAACTAAGAGGATGACTATAGTAATAGCTTTATAGGGCAGTTGGGAAGAGATCACAATAAAATACAGCTAAATCTCTGTACATCAATAGGAAATACAGATATGGAAAATAAAACAACACTTCCCTAGTGACACATAATTTTAATTTTGGTTGCCTGTGGAAACAGGTCTCAACATATTAAGCAATTGTATGCAATTTAATTGAATTTTGTACAGTATGTCTCCTTTAATAATTGTGGGATAATTAACTGATTGCTTCTAATGCAGCACTCATAGAAACATCTGGATTTTAAATTAAAATGTTGCAAAAGTTCATACAAGCTTATAACATGGTAATAGCATATTTTTAAAACCCAGTATTAGAGAAAGTAGAATTAATTGTGTTTATGTTGATTTAGAAGGCATAAAATAATTTCATTTTGTTAAACTTTCATTGGAATCAGAGTATCTTTTATTTTTGATATGTAATGGATTGTTAACAGTTTTAATCTTACATATTGTATGAAACATTTAAGTGCTTATAAAAAAATAAAAATTTCAATACAACATATAAATAAGACAAATTTATCTATGGTATTAAATATTCATAGTCCCTAAATAACCACAAATTTGTGTGTGTGTGTACATGTGAGTGTGTATGTGTGTTTACAGTGTCTCATGTGGCTATTAAATTCCTTTCTTATTCTTCTCAGAGACAACTAATGTAAAGTGACACACATTTCCCATTATTTTAAATGTAATGAGTACTGTTGGTTATGTTTAAATAAAAATGTCATCTCTAAACAATTTAAAAATGAAAGCTAGAAATAACCACTGTGGACAAAAAAGATGAAAATCCAATTATCACTAATATACAGTGAATTCCCTCTGTGTAAGTAGGGAGTCAGGAATTTCATTGAGTGTTTCACAAGTAGTTTTAAACCATATGTTGCCTCGAAGAGAAGAAAAGCATACAACAGCAAGAAGGCAACTTAAGCAAAGTGAATCTCAAACTTAACACCCAAAAGCCAGAGTAAAAATTTCAACTCCCGTATTTCTTCTTAAAAACACAGAGTCCAAATCTTTTTTTTATAATACTATTAATGGTATGACTAAGAATTTATGCTTTCTTTCAAATTATGCGTATTTTATGTTTTACTCCATCTAACAGTTATTGCATACTGTGACTGCTCTTACAAGTCCCTGAGAAGATACTAACAGCTGAACTGCAATTTAGTAGTAGCAATAGTGTTTTTCAAATGAAAAGATGATGAAAAAGAATAATTAAACTGTATGCAAGCTGTTACAAATATATTGTTTTCAAATGTGACTTAGACACAAGATCTGAAGCTATCAAAATCCCAAAAGAAAACTTAGATAAAACTCCTCTCGACGTTGGCCTAAGCAAATAATTTATGATTAAGTCTTCAAAAAGGCATCCAACGAAAACAAAAGTAGACAAACAGGACTTAAACTAAAAAGTTTCTGCACTGCTAAGGACATCATCAACAGAGTGAAGAGATAACTAGTCTGTTGAATGGTAGAAAATATTTTTTAAATATTCATCTAACAAGAGACTAAAATCCAAATTTTACAGGAATCACAACACACACACACACACACACACACACACAAAATTCAATTTAAGAGATAAGCAAAGTACATGAATAGATATTTCTCAAAAGTAGACACACAAATGGCCAACAGGTATATAAAAAAATGGTCACCATCACTAATGATTGAGGAAATGCAAATTAAATTCACAATGAGACATCATCTCATTCCAGTTAGAATGGCTATTATCAAAAAGACAAAAATAACAGATTCTGTCAAGGATGTGGGGGATATACAAGGATATACTGTAAGTAAATTAGTAGAGCCATTGTGGGAAACAGTATAACAATTTCTCAAAAAACTAAAAATAGAACTACCATACATTCCAGTAATCCACTACTAGGAAAGAAAATCAGTTTATTAAAGGGACACTTCCAATCATACGTTTATTGCAGCACTATTCACAATAGCAGAGATATGAAATTAACCTAAGTGTCCATCAACAAGTGAACGGTAAAGAACATGTCGTATATATACAGAATGGAATACTGTTCAGCCATAAAAAGAAAAAAAAGAAATTCTGTCACTTGCAGGAACACGGATGGAACTGGAGGTCATTATGTTAAGGGAAATAAGCCAGACACAGAAAGACAAATATTGCATGGTTCTTACTCACATGTGGGAGCTAAAAGAGCAGATCTCATGAAGGTAGAATCATAGATATCAAAGACAGGAAGGGTGGGAGATGTTGGAGAGAAGTTGCTTAATAGTTACAAATATACAGTAGATAATAGAAATAAGTTATTGTGCTTCTGTAACATAGTAGGGGGACTATAGTTATTGACAATATACTGTATATTTCAAAATAGCTAGAAAAAAGGTTTAAAATTTTTCTGACACAAAGAAATGATAAACGTTCAATTTAATGGATATCCTAAATACCCTCTTTTAATCACTACACCTTGTATACATGTATCAAGATATCACATGCACCCTATAAATATGTACAATTATTATGTATCAATTAAAATGTTTTTAACAGATCCTTCACTCTGAAAAAAATTTTTGATATGACAACTTTGCACATTTTTAATATAGAATCCTAAAGTTCATTATACAACAGAACAAACGTGACTTATTTACACTCATGTTTTGTCTGGTAGACATTTTTAATCTTGTGGGTATAATAGACTGTTACTTTTTTCAAATTTATGTATTCTGTCTTAGAAACCAATCTTTTTGATATACAAAAATAAATCCCTTGAGTTGGCAGAAAAAGTGAAGGATGTTACAATCCTTCTTAAAGCAGCTTGCAAACTCTGGATTAGTAATCATTAGACCATCATAGCTCAGTCTTAGCTTTAAGGACAGGGATTATGGCTACTCAGCAGTGATGGACTTCCTGGACTAGTTCTTAAACATAAATAGCAACAAAATCAGTAGGTTCATTCTCAAACTCCAAAATTTATCAGGAAAAAACAGGATTTTGCCATTAAGTTCAAATCTACAAAATACTACCAACTATATACAATTAAAGGGAAAACAAACTCAATATTGCAAAGAATTTATATATTTTAAAATGTATTAGTCACTCTGCCTGTGGATCCTATAGCAACTTTTGCAATACAAAGCTAGATAGTTGCATTTAATTTGTTTTAAAGGAGAGTTTCCATTAAAAGCAAATCCAGTCAATGTGTTAATCATCAACTAATTTCCAGTCATTTGGTTTTGAAGGCTCCGATTTCAAAACCATTTTCGATCCATCAAAATGGCTAAGTAGAATTATTAAAACATCACATCTTTTAGCTAATAGTAATGTTCCAATGTCAAGTTCTTCGTTTTTATAAATGTGGCATCTGATGTAAAAAATTAACAATTGAGGAAAATGGTTGAGGGGTATGCAGAAACTCTGTACTAACTTTGAAACTTTTTTGTAAATATAAAATTTTTCCAAATTATAAAGGTTGTTAAAATGTACTCTTATAAATGAAAGCCTCCATTCTCCCAAACAATGAGTGCTCCTTTTGGACAGAAAATTCCTAAAGTTATATTAATTTGAAATCCTATTGAAATCAACATTATTTTAAGATGGTTTAAGCTGCTTCTGCTGGGAATGAAAAGAACAAATAGGGAGAAACAGCCAAATCCACAACAAAACTCTCAAAATATAAGAAGCCCAATTAAACCATAGACATTTGCTCTCAGATACGCAGTCCAAAATCAAGTAAACCAACTAAAGAATGTTTTGAGTAAACCAAAGAATAAAAACTTACAACAGTATTGGCCTTGATAATAGCAATGTTCCTTACCCTCACTAATCCATGTTAAGAACTTAATTGTCAGACATTTGCAACCTAAAGCAGTGATTTCAAAAACTCAGATCTTGCCTTGAATGTTGCCTAATTTACTTACAAAAGTAAGTATCCTTGGCATAATTTGAGCTCATTTTACATTCATTTACATTTTTAGGAAAAAGCACAGCATTTACTTCCAATCAGGAAACTTGATTTTTAATGACTGATTCTGGAAATATTTCAGAACAAAAAATCAGTCTTAATATTTTTATAATCTATTAGCCATTAAATAATTTATTTGGCAGATTTGTATATACTAAGTACCTACCATGTACCAGACACTTGTTATCGGTGCAGGACATCTGGCAGTGAGTAAAACAGAAGAAAAACAAAAACCTGGCCTCAAAGAAGCTTACATTCTAGTCACATTGTTCTTTCTTTTCTTTGTTTAAATTATATTTTCAATTGACAACTCATAATTATATTCATTCATTGTATACTATATGATGTTTTGATGTATGTATATAATGTGGAATTATTAAATTAAAGTCATTAACATATTTATCACCCCATTTACCTATTTTTGTTTATGACACATATTTTCCTTAAAAAGTAAGCAGAAAATACACCAAGAAAATGACTTCACTAAAATTGAATCAAGTTCATACCTTAAACATCTTTTTCAGGGAAACCTAAGAAGAAATGATCTGCTATCTTTCAATACTAAAAAACATCTTACTGTAACATTGCCGTAAAAGACACTTGGGAGTAGCCTGACAATGCCATGCAATGATAATCTCTGACAAGATTATACCCTAGAAAAATTTCCTTTCCATCAAATAAACTCTGATAAAGAATAGCTCTGAAAATGTCAGATTTGAAACTGGCTTATGAATTCGTTGATAATGCATGGAGTCCTGTTTGTTATGTATATATAACTTAAAATTTTCCGCATTAACACTTGAGGGCAGATTATCAGAGTAAGGGGAGGTTTGAATGTTGGATACATTTGTTTCCTCTTCTTTCATATCTCATCTAATTGTGTAGTTTGATATCTTTCTCCCTAACATTACCTTGATATTAACTAATTCATATTCTTCTTCCTACACATATAGTTTTCAGTTCAACTATACATAAGTGTATATCGCAAACCACACTGGCCAATTGATCATAGTGCATATTAATACTTTCAATTTCATTTAAAATAGCTAGAAGGGAAAAAGAATAAAATACTCAAATCCACTCAAAGCTCACATTGTCTAAATCCATCAGATAAATAGATTTCAGTCTCAGACATACTTTAACTTATCAGACTCATTTCAGATACTATCATAGCTATTCTTGTCTGTCTTTAATACTCCAGCATTGGGAGCATGAATGATTGCTTTCTTTCTGGTAATCGGCCTTAACCCCTTCTCCAAACCATCGTCTTGAAAAATAAAAATAAATAAATAACAAAACAAACAAAGAAAATCCAACTCTAAATCTCTATATAAAGAAATGAGTTCAAGGTTTTCTTTTACCTTAATAGCTTTGATATTTTAGGTAAGTCACTGAACTACAATTGCTTTAACAGCATTATGTCCAATTAATACAAAGTCAGAAGTAGCAGTTACTACAGAATTTAATGCTTTTAGTTGGCAAATTCTAAAAGAAATTCTCATAAATGAAGTGACGCATAAAAATGTTTGACTGTCATTCAGAAAGAACAAACTACATTCATACAAAACTACAGAAAAGAGTATTAAACAACACAGACCACTCAGTTATAAATTCTTTTTGCAATGATTTTTTTCCTTTCATTTTGTACAGTAAAATAATATAGATTTTCTATTGATAAATGTCAGAAGTAATACTGATCTTTTAAATTGTATGTTAGGTTCAGGGATACATGTGCAAATCATGCAGGATTGTTGCATAGGTATATACATGGCAAGATGGTTTGCTGCCTCCATCCCCCCATCACCTATATCTGGCATTTCTCCCCATGTCATCCCACCCCAACTTCCCTACCCCCTGCTGTCCCTCCACTAGCCACCCCAACAGACCCCAGTGTGTGATGCTCCCCTCCCTGTGTCCACGTGTTCTCTTTGTTCAACACACGCTTATGAGTGAGAACATGCAGTGTTTGATTTTCTGTTCTTGTGTCAGTTTGCTGAGAACGATGGTTTTCAGATTCATCCATGTCCCTACAAAGGACATAAACTCATCGTTTTTTATGGCTGCATAGTATTCCATGGTGTATATGTGCCACATTATTATTTGTCCAGTCTATCAACAATGGGCATTTGGGTTGGGTCCAGGTCTTTTGTATTCTAAACAGTGCCACAATGAATATACATGTGCATGTGTCTTTATAATAGAACGATTTATAATCCTTTGGGTATATACCCAGTAATAGGATTTCTGGGTCAAATGGAATTTCTATTTCTAGGTCCTTGAGGAATCGTCACACTGTCTTACACAATGGTTGAACTAATTTATGCTCCCACCAACAGTGTAAAAATGTTCCTATTTCTCCACATCCTCTCCAGCATGTTGTCTCCAAATTTTTTAATGATCACCATTCTAAATGGCATGAGATGGTATCTCAATATGGTTTTGATTTGCATTTCTCTAATGACCAGTGATGATGAGCATTTTTTCATATGTTTGTTGGCCTCATATATGTCTTCTTTTGAGAAGTGTCTGTTCATATCCTTTGCCCACTTTTGAATGAGTTAGTCTGTTTTTTTCTTGTAAATCTGTTTTAGTTCTTTATAGATTCTGGATATTAGCCCTTTGTCAGATGGGTACATTGCAAAAATTTTTTCCCATTCTGATGGTTGCTGGTTCACTCTAATGATTGCTTCTTTTGCTGTACAGAAGCTCTGGAGTTTAATTGGATCC
This sequence comes from Aotus nancymaae, assembly GCF_030222135.1. NCBI lineage: Eukaryota > Metazoa > Chordata > Mammalia > Primates > Aotidae > Aotus > Aotus nancymaae. Next base: position 54,690,081 of record NW_026988415.1, on the reverse strand, counting down.
CATTTGTCTATTTCGCTTTTGTTGCTTTTGGTGTTTTAGTCATGAAGTCCTTGCCTATGCCTATGTCCTGAATGGTTTTGCCTAGGTTTTCTTCTAGGGTTTTAATGGTGTTAGGTCTTATGTTTAAGTCTGTAATCCATCTGGAGTTAATTTTAGTGTAAGGTGTCAGGGAGGGGTCCAGTTTCTGTTTCTGCACATGGCTAGCCAGTTTTCCTAACACCATTTATTAAACAGGGAATCCTTTCCCCATTGCTTGTTTTTGTCAGTTTTGTCAAAGATCAAATGGATGTAGATGTGTGGCATTGCCTTCAAGGCTTCTGTTCTGTTCCATTGGTCTACATCTCTGTTTTGTTACCAGTACATTGCTATTTTGATTACTGTAGCTTGTAGTATAGTTTGAAGTCAGGTAGCATGATGCGTTCAGCTTTCTTCTTTTTGCTTAGGATTGTCTTGGCTATGTGGGCTCTTTTTTAGTTCCATATGAAGTTTAAGATGTTTTTTTCCAGTTCTGTGAAGAGGGTCATTGGTAGCTTGATGGAGATAGTGTTGAATCTATGAATTACTTTGGGCAATATGGCCATTTTCACAATACTGATTCTTCCTAACCAGGAGCATGGAATGTTTTTCCATCTTTTTGTGTCCTCTCTTATTTCCTTGAGCAGTGGTTTGTAGTTCTCCTTGAAGAGGTCCTTCACATCCTTTGTTAGTTGTATTCCTAGGTATTTTATTATCTTTGTAGTAACTGTGAATGGGAGTTCACTGTTGATTTGGCTCTCTCTTTGTTATTGGTGTATAGGAATGCTTTTTATTTCTTCACATTGATTTTGTATCCTCAGACATTTCTGAAGATGCTTGTCAGCTTAAGGAGTTTTGGGCTGAGACAATGGGGTCTTCTAAATATACAATCATATCGTCTGCCAATAGGGACTATTTCAATTCTTCTTTTCCTAATTGAACACACTTTATTTCTTTTTCTTGCCTGATTGCTCTGGCTAGAACTTCCATTACTATATTGAATAGGAGTGGTGAGAGAGGGCATCCTTGTTTAGTGCCAGATTTCAAAGAGAATGCTTCCAGTTTGTGCCCATTCAGTATGATATTGGCTGTGGGTTTGTCGTAAATAGCTTTTATTATTTTGAGATATGTTCCATAGATACCTAATTTATTGAGAGTTTTTAGCATAAAGGGCTGCTGAATTTTGTCAAAGGCCTTCTCTGCATCTATTGAGATAATCGTGTGGTTTTTGTCTTTGGTTCTGTTTATGTGGTGGATTACGTTCATAGATTTGCATATGTTGAACCAGCCTTGCATCCCCAGCATGAATCACTTCGTCATGGTTGGTAAGCTTTTTGATGTGCTGTTGGATTCGGTTTCCCAGTATTTTATTGAGGATTTTGCATTAATGTTCATCGTGGATATTGGCTTGCAGTTATCTTTTTTAGTTGTGTCTCTGCCAGGCTTTGGTATCACAATAATGTTGGTCTCATAGAAAGAGTTAAGGAGGATTCCCTCTTTTTATATTGTTTGGAATAGTTTAAAAAGGAATGATACCAGCTCCTTTTTGTACATCTGATAGAATTCAGCTGTGAACCCGTCTATACCTGGACTTTTTTTTGTTGGTAGGATATTAATTGCTGCCTTGACTTCAGCCCTTGTTATTGTTCTATTCAGGGTTTCAACTTCTTCCTAGTTAAGTTTTGGGAGTGTGCAAGTGTCCAGGAATTTATCCATTTCTTCCAAGTGCATAGAGCTGTTTGAAGTAATCACTGATGGTAGTTTGTGTTTCCCAGGAATTGGTGGTGATCTCTCATTATTTTTTGTTGTTGTGTCTATTCAATTCTTCTTTTCTTTTTGATTAATCTAGCTAGCAGCCTGTTTTGTTGATCTTTTCAAAAAACCTGCTCCTGTTTTTATTGATTTTTATTTCTGCCTTCATTTCATTGTTTATCCATTCGTCATTCAGGAGCAAGTTGTTCACTTTCCACGTGATTGTGTGATTTTGAGTGCTTTTCTTAATCCTGAGTTCTAATTTGATTGTGCTGTGGTGTGAGAGACTGTTTGCTATGATTTCCCTTCTTTTGCATTTGCTGAGGACTGATTTACTTCCAATTATGTTGTCAATTTTAGAGTAAGTGCGATGTGGTGCTGAGAAGAATATGTGTTCTGTGGATTTGGGGTGGAGTGTTCTCTAAATGACTATTAGATCTGCTTGGTCCAGATCTGTGTTCAAGTCCTGGATATCCTTGTTACTTTCTGTCTGGTTTATCTCTCCAATATTGACAGTGGAGTGTTAAACTCTCCCACTATTATTGTGCAGGAGTCTAAGTCTCTTTGTAGGTGGTTAAGAACTTGCTTTATGTATCTGGTTGCTCCTGAATTGAGTGCCTATATATTTAGGATAGTTAGCTCTTTTTGTTGCATTGATCCTTTTACCACTATGGAATGCCCTTCTTTGTCTCTTTTGATCTTTGTTGGTTTAAAGACCATTTTATCAGAGACAAGGATTGGTACCCCTGCTTTTTTATGCTCTCCATTCGCTTGGTAAATCTTCTTCCATCACTTTATTTTGAGTCTATGTGAGTCTTCACACATGAGATGGCTCTTCTGAATACAGTACACTGATAGGTCTTGACTTTTAATCCAGTTTGCCAGTCTGTGTCTTTTGATTGGGGCACTTAGGCCATTTACATTCAACTTTAAATTTGTTATGTGTGAATTTGATCCAGCCATTTTGTTACTGGATACTTGTCTTGCCATTCATTGGCACAGTTTCTTCATCGCGTTGTTGGTCTTTACCATTTGGTACATTTTTTCAGTGTCTGGTACCGGTCGTTTCTTTCCATGTTTAATGCTTCCTTCAGGAATTCTTGTAAGGCAGGTCTGGTGGTGATAAAATCTCTCAGCAATTGCTTGTCCATAAAGGATTTTTTTCTCCTTCATAAGTTTAGTTTGGCCAGATATAAAATGCTGGGTTGAAAGTTCTTTTCTTTAAGGATGTTGAATATTGCCCCCGACAACCATCTGGCTTGTAGCATTTTTGTTGAGAGATCTGCTGTGAGTCTGATGGTCTTTCCTTTGTGGGTGACTCAACCTTTCTCTCTGGCTGCTCTTAGGATTTTTCTTTCATTTCAACCCTGGTGAATCTAATGATTATGTGCCTTAGGGTTGCTCTTCTTGAGGAATATCTTTGTGGTGCTCTCTGTATTTCCTGCATTTGAATGATGGCCTGCTTTGTTAGGTTGGGGAAGTTCTCCTGGATAATATCCTGAAGAGTGTTTTCCAGTTTGGATTCCTCTCCCCGTCACATTCAGGTATGCTGATCAAGCATAAGTTAGGTCTTTTCACATAATCCCATATTTCTTGGAGGCTTTGTTCATTTCTTTTCACTCATTTTTCTCTAATGTTGCCTTCTCATTTTATTTCATTGATTTGATCTTCAATCTCTGATATCCTTTCTTCTGCTTGATCGATTTGACTGTTGAAACTTGTGTATGCCTCCCAAAATTCTTGTGCTGTGTTTTTTAGCTCCATCAAGTCATTTTTGCTCTTCTCTAAGCTAGTTATTCTAGTTAGCATTTTGTCTAGCCATTTTTCAAGGTTCTTAGTTTCTTTGCATTGAGTTAGAACATGGTCTTTTAAGTCAGGAAAGTTTGTTATTACCCACCTTGTGAAACCTCCTTCTGTCAATTTGTCAAACTCATTCTCTATCTTCTTTTGTTCCCTTGGTGGTGAGGAGTTGTGATCCCTGGGAGAAGAAGAGGCATTCTGGTATTTGATGATTTCATCCTTTTCGTATTGGCTTCTTCCCATCTTCATGGATTTTTCTCCCATTGATCTTTGAAGTTGATGATTTCAGGAGGAATCTTGAGTAGATGTCCTTTCTGTTGAGGTTGGAGCTACATCTCCTGTGTGAGTTTTTGTTTTTTTTTTTTTTCAGCTTGTAGAGGTGCTGCTGGGCTGCCTCGGATTCAGTCAGGCTGCTGAGTAGTCTTCCCCTAGAGTTTGTTTATGCAGGTGAAATTAGCCCCACCTTCCCAATGGTGGGTGTCTTCCCTACCCCAAGTTCGATCTTCCTGGTCAAGGTGAAACTGATGTATTCACTGTGAAATTCTCTTGCACGCAGGCTTCAGTTTGTTGGGTTTTGTGGGGGGTGGGACCTGCCAGGCTATATGGCCTGTTTCCCTGCTTTCAACTCTGCTTCTTTCTGTGTGGCAGGTAGTTCCACCCCACTGGTGTTTGTCCAAACTTCTGCTCAGGTCCATACCAACAAGTTGCAGCACCAGGCAGGCTGGAGCCGTCATTCACACTTGCATTGACAACCCACAGTGCCCCTCAAGTCCAGCGGGGCTCTCGTGGACCATGAGTGGCAGGAGAGATGAAGGAAGTGCAGGATCTGAATAGGCGCACTGAGGGGGTGAAGAACCCGACCCTCTGAGCCAGCTGCACTTTCCGGATGGGGAAGTGCCCTGCCCTGTCTCGATTCACCCTCCCTGGCCTGCTCCCTCCCTGCTTTGGCTCACCTTCCCTGGGCTATTTTCACTGTCCTACCAGTCCCACCAAAATGAACCTGGCATGTCTCTTGGAATCATGAAGTCCTCTAGCCCTCTGCATCTCACTCCCTAGGAGTTGCACTCTGGAGTTGCCTTCTCTCAGCCATCTTAGTGGAAGTTCCCCCTTTTTCTGTGTTTTTATGATGATAGTTTATCAGTTTTCACTTCCATGTGTAGAACACTTTTAAACACTTATCATAGGACCAGTCTATTGGTGATGAATTCCCTCAGCTTTACCTCATCTAAATAAGAATTTATTTCTCCTATATTTGTGAAGGATAACTTTGCTGGATATTATATATTTGGCTTTCAAGTTTTATCTTTCTGCCCTTTGAGCACATAATCCCATTACATCCTGACCTATATAATTTCTGCTGAAATGTCTGCTATTAGTCTGAAGGGAGTGGTGTTTATAAGTGAATAGATGCTCTTCTCTTGCTGTTTTTAATTTTTTTCCTGGTTTTTGTTGACAGTTTGACTATAATGTGTCATGGAGGAGACCTTTATGAACTGTAGCTGTTTGGACATATTTGAACCTGCTGTGTATAGATGTCTAAATCTCTTGTTAGACTTAGGACATTTTCATTTATTATTTTGTTGTATTGGTTTTCTAACTTTTTTGTTTTCTCTTTGCCTTCTGTGACACCAAAATTTTGAATATTGATCATTTTACGTTTCCCATATGTCATGCAAAAATTGGTCAACTTTTTAATTATTTTACCTTTATGTTTGTCTGACTGGTTTGTTTCAAAATACCTGTCTTCAATTTCTGAGATACTTTCTTTGTCTTGATCTAGTCTATACTGAAGCTTTCAAATATATTTTGTACTTCATGCAATGTATTATTTAGCATCAGAATTTCTGTTTTGTTCTTTTTAACAATATCTAACTCTTTGGTAAATTTCATATTCATATCCTGAATTTTTTTATTTCTATGTGTTTATTTTTAGTATTATCTTGTGTCTTACTGGACTTATTTAATATCAACATTTCAATTTTTTTAGCATAATTTTTAAAATTTATTTTTGATTGAGTTCTGTTGCTGGAGGTTATTGTGCTCCTTTGGAAGTGTCATATTTATTTGCTTTTTTATGTTTCTCATGTCCTTAAATTAATATTATTGCATCTGCTGTAATAGTAGCTTCTACCAATTTATTTGGGAAAGGACTTTTTCCTGAAGATGTGTCTATGGTGTTGGTTTGGTAGGACACTTTGACTTTGATTCTGGGTTTGCAGAGTAGTGTAGTCTCTAGGATTTCTTCATTTGTAAACAGTGTCAGTAGTATCTACTATTTTCTCAGTAGCTTAGGGTGTGGTTGATACTAGAAACAGTGGTGAGGTTTTTCTAAAAACTTGGACAGTAAGTTGGCCTGCCTTTATGTCCCAGAGGTGGCAGTGGTGGGCTGAGCATATCTGTCCTCAGGTCCCAGGGTAATATATGCTGCCACTAGTATTCGTAGGTTCAGGCATCTTGATCTTGGGTCTCTATGTTGCTTCTTTAGTTCCTTAGGATTGCAGTGGTGGGCCACACAAGTAAGTGGGTTCATGAGCTTCTGGGAAGTGAGTATGGCATTGGTGATGGCAGTAGCAGTGGTGGGAAATCCTCCAGGGCCCAAGCTATCCACACTGGAGTGGGTGCTAGCCAGTCTAGTCCCCAGGCCCACATGTGGCACAGGTAGGTGGGTGCCAATTGTAATGTTAGCAGCAGGTTGAGTGGACATGACTTCAGACAATGGGAGGAGTACTCAGGTGCCAACAGTGGTATACAGGACTGGGTTATTTACAGGCTCCTTGATGACATACTTGTACTCTGCAGGGTTAATGATGGGCTGGACGATCAACTTCAGAGGCCCCCTGGTGGTGCATGCATGGCCTGGGTGTGGTAGGCAGGAGCAGGGTGATACCCAGGCCACAGGCAAAATGCTCTGATGAGGGTAGCATCTGTGCCATGGCCCGGCTTCTAGGGTAAGGCATGGTTGCTTTCTGTGGGAGCAACCATAGGGAGTTGGCTGAGGGTCACACACTTCACTTGAATCTAAGCACTTCAGCAGTATGCAGGTGGTTATAGACAGAGTCATTTGTTCTAAGGGTACATGAAAATGTGCAACTGCTCCTCTGCTGGGGGTCAGGGTGGCATGAGGTCATGGCTAGTGGTTTCTTCCAAATGCTGACAGTGACAGCTGTGGATGAGACATGTCAACGGGGGCTCCAGGAATATGGAGATGCAGAGGGTGTTGAGCATCTGGGCTGGATGCAGTCTGGTTGGGGCTGGGTTCTCAAAATGGTGCCATGCTGCACTTGCTGAGGACTCAGGTTTGTGGGACCCAGCTTGAGCTCAATCTCTGGAACAATTCCTTTATGTAGTCTCCAGGCAGCATCTTATGTTAATTTCAGGGCCTGTGAGGGTTGAGAGGCTCTCCTATGGCTAGGATTGTAGAAGTCTGTGGTGGGAATGTGGGCCACTGGGTGTGTCTTTCATTTGCATTTTCCTTGCAATAGGGAGCCTCTCCGGACTCCCTGCTGATCCCAGCCAAAAAAGCTGCCTTGCTTCTCTCTCCTTTGTTTTCAGTGCTTCCTATCACTACTTTATTAAATTCTAGTGTTCTCTTTCCCAAGTTTCTGTATTAGATACTCTTCAGACAAATTTGCTTTAATCTTTAAGTCTTATTGGAGCACAGTATTCTTTTTCATTCAATAAACTTTTGTGAAGAACAACTATTTCCTATAGATTTTACTAGGCACTGGGGATATAAGTAAAGATAAGATACTTTTTCCCACTTTGGGGATTTCACAATATAGCAGAAGAAATTATGAACTTATCATAATACAATTAGATAATTATCACATTAGAAATATTTGTCAAGTGCTGTGGAAATTGACTGAAAATTTGTCTAGATTTTACTTATAAAATTTCAAGGTCACTAAAGAGAAATATTACACATTAATATATGTGAAATATAAAACATGGATCTGGTTATCACAATTACTTAATTTAATGCTAATCTCATTTTCCATCAAGGAACTCATGTCTTAAACAAAACAGAACCAAATCTAATGCTCATTAAACAAACAAATTGAAATATAAATAAATTTAAGTTATTTTCAATGGGTAGATTTATTTGATATTTATGTTAGCCCAGATCCTTCAAGAAGTAGAATCCAGACCGGGCACGGTGGCTCATGCCTGTAATCCCAGCACTTTGGGAGGCCGAGGCGGGTGGATCACGAGGTCATGAGATCGAGACCATCCTGGTCAACATGGTGAAACCCCGTCTCTACTAAAAATACAAAAAATTAGCTGGGCACGGTGGCACGTGCCTGTAATACCAGCTACTCAGGAGTCTGAGGCAGGAGAATTGCCTGAACCCAGGAGGCGGAGGTTGCGGTGAGCCGAGATCGTGCCATTGCGCTCCAGCCTGGGTAACAAGAGCGAAACTCTGTCTCAAAAAAAAAAAAAAGAGTAGTTAGGCCTCTCCCAGTCCACTGACTCAAATGTTAATCTTCTTTGGCAACACCCTCAACAGACACACCTAGGAATAATACTTTGCATCCTTCCATCCAATCAAGTTGACACTCAATATTAACCATCAATATCTTAATTAAAACAATATGGAAATATGGAGGGGAGAGGAATGTTAGAAAGATGGCAGAATAGGAAGCCCTAGATCCTCCTTCTTCCCACAGAAACAAAAATTCATCTATAATAGTCTGATCAATTCCTTTTATGAGACATTTAGAAACCAGGTAAGAGGTTCCTGCACCCTCAAGCAAGCACAAAACCAACCACACTGAAAGTGATAGGAAAATGTATGGTAGCCTCTTACTATAGTCCCTCCGTAGCACAAGGACACACAATGGAGAGGAAACTTCTAGCTTCCAGCTTCTCATTGAGGAAGAATAGAAGACTGGACCATGTGACTAACATTCTGACTTTTGTGGGAGGCTTCTGGAGTGACTGGCTTGTATTTAACCAGTGTTGGAACACTGAGCACACTCTAGATTCCTGGAAGCCAGTGCGAACAAAAGATCCAGGCACCATCCTGCTGTTTTAGAGGGCCCATTGAGATTGTATGGCCTCTCCCTCAGGGGGCAAAAGAAGACTGAAGCATGCACATCTAATGTTCCAGCTTTTTGAGGGACTGTCTAAGGGATTGCTTTCTGTCTAGTCTAACTTGGGGTGTTGATGTGTGTATTTGTGTGTGTATGCATACTTATGCAAAATCCCACCTTACTTAGTGTTTTTTAAACCTAGAAAGCACTCAAACAATTGGCAAAGGAGCAAGTAATAATGTTGATTTGAAGCAAATATTAAGAAAGCTATCATTTTGTTTTAGGTTTCTCAGCACATTTTAGTCAGTCATAATTTTAAGTATAATTTACAGATATTTAGATTAGACTCACCTTAGATATGGAAAGGCCATAGGTGTCTGCTTATTTTGTACTGCTTAAAAGCAAGAGAAAAAAAACAAACAAAAAAAAACCAAAAAAACAAAATTAGCCCAATTGTAAGAAGTATCTTGGCCAACTAAAACAGAATAACCGGAATGAATTATTTGTGAAGCTACTTAATAAATAATAAAACATCCCCTTTACTTAATTTAGTCATTCATTTAACAAATTTTGTTGAACACTTTCTATACACTAGGTATAGCAGTGTACCAAACAGACAAAATAAATGCTTACTCTCATTTAGCTTATATTCTAATGCAGAAAATTTTATTCATAAAGATGTAAATAAATCACACAAAATAGCATAGAATTTATGGAGAAGTTGTTTAGGCAATATGTAATGTAGAAATTAAAAAGTTTTACTTGTACATAAACAGGGAACACTTCATGAAAGATTTATAAACTGACTTTATCTGGGCCGTAAAGAAAGGAGTAATGAATCTTTTTTTCTGGCTACAGTTTTAGTTAATAAACCATTGGATTAAAAAAAAATGTTTTCACTGTGCTTTCCAAGATTGTCTCCAGGTAAAGCATACTGAAAGAATATACAGACAGTCCCTGACTGAGGACGGTATAACTTAATACTTTTTTACTTGACAGTGATGCAAATTCAATAGGCATTCAGTAGAAACCATACTTCAAGTACCCATACAATAATGTTTTTTAGCTTTCAGTACAGCAGTTAATAAATTACATGAGTTACTCAACACTTTATTTTAAAATGTCTTTGTGTTGAATGATTTTGCTCTACTATAGGCTGATATAAATGCTCTGAGCATGTTTAAGTTAGGCTAGGCTAAGCTATGATGTTCAGAAGATTAAGTATGCTAAATGCAAGTTTGACTTACAGCATTTTCAACTTATGATGTATTTATCAAAATGTAACCCCATTATAAGTTGAGGCGTATCTGTAATTTGAATGCTCGCTAAGGTAGGTGAAAACATGTCATTTTTCTGATGAGTTTGTGTCCTTTGTAGGGACATGGATAAATCTGGAAACCATCATTCTCAGCAAACTGACACAAGAACAGAAAATCAAACACTGCATATTCTCACTCATAGGTGGGTGATGAACAATGAGAACACATGGACACAGGGAGGGGAGCATCACACACTGGGGTGTTGCACGTTCAGGGGAGGCACAGCAGGGGGAAGGGGAGGTTGAGGAGGGATAACATGGGGAGAAATGCCTGATATAGGTGATGGGGGCATGGAGTCAGCAAACCACATTGCCATGTGTGTACCTATGCAACAATCCTGCATGATCTGCACATGTACTCCAGAACCTAAAGTACAATAAAAAAAAGAAGAAAAAGCATGTCATTTTTCTTACTATAATCTTTGCTGTACTGTGAGCTCCTCAAAGATGAGTGTCTCCTCTAATTCATATTTGTGTCCTCCTTCCACTCCAACTAGCATATAATAGGTACTCTGATGTTTGCTAAATTAACTTTATTTTCTTCCTTGTTCAGATAAATTTTGCCAACCTAAAGCTAAGACAATATAATCAAAAAAATTAAATCATTGAATCATTTCCTATGTTCTTTCTTTTCTATAGAATGGCCTAACTCAGAAACTAGATCATTTCCCCCCTTTAGTTTAATGTAATAAGTATAAACAAAGTATTTAAATAATTTCATAACATTGAACAAACTTTGAATTTCCTGTTAAAGAATCTTTACATTTTACTCTGTGGTACTAATCAGGCATCAGGAAAATAAAGACCTGGCATTATATATATATATATATATATGTGTGTGTGTGTATATATATATATATATATATATATAACAACTACTATAACCCTACATCCTCTTTTGAAGAGGATAGGAAACTCTTACTTAAGATTTACTTTTTTTTTCATTGTACTGCATGCTACTATTTAACAATTCCCAATTTATTCAAACTAAGTTTCATCATCTAGGAAATTTCAGAATGTGTTCGGTAATGGTTTCGATTTGGTAGTTGAAAAGAGAGAAGTCATCCTCATTACCATTACCACACACTCGTGAAATCACAGCAGTGAAATCTTAGCATCAGAATGGGCTACAAGAAGTTATCTAGATTTCTAGGCAGCTCTATGCCTCCTACTTTTTTGCTTGTTGCAAAATCAATCAACACTTACCCATGTTTTTTCATAATAGATTTCTAGAAGGCCTGATACTTGAGCTACTCGAAAGTCACTAATTGTTTGTAAAAAAAAATTTTACTAAAGCAAAATTTTCTAATAGGGAGCATTATCAAAATCCACACTTAAGATAGCTTAAAATTACAAGCACTCTCAGTGTTTTCCCTGTAACATTATTGTAGGAGAGATCACTAAAGTGAGGCGTGTTGTGATTATAAATAGACTATTTCCTTTCTTGGCTTCTGAGCTTGATTGTTACAAAGTTTCTTCTATAATTCAAACACAAAATTAATCCCAAGCTGACTCATATTGGTTTTTCACCCTCTGTTATAAATACATATAGATTCTCTGGTATGGTGGCAAAAAATAACCTGCATGAAGGAAACCATTATTTACTTGAAGAATTTGAAGAATTAAGCAACCCTGTGAATTGTTTCCAACAAGTATACAGTTTAATTTGGACATGTGAGTAGAGTGATTAAAAAGAATTCTTCACTAGAGGGTACAGATTCATCTGATTTTAGCTAAGGAAAGATTTAAACATTGTATCATGGTTACAGCTTACTTTACCAGTGCAGTGAAGAAACAATGAGAGTGGGCATTGATTCATAACAAAATTGGGTTTAATTTTAGCCCATTACTAGCTGAGGGACTAAGGTTTCATTAACTAGTTCCTTGATTGGTAAATAATAATAATACCTATTTATAATGAATACTGAGTGCAGAGTACATGACATGTAATAGGCATTGTGTAAAGAAGGGTGCTACTTATTTATTTTATGGTCATATTCATCATAGCAGGCAGTAAAATTGTGATACCAATCTTTATTTTTATTTTCGTGTAAGTGGTTATTTAAAAAGTGGCTGTGATTCTTTTTCCCACTCTTTTCTCCTTCTCATTACTCTCTAGGTCTAATCACTTAGCTAATAGAACCATGTTGATTAACCATAAAAACATTACTTTAAAAGCCCCTTACTACTGGTAGAAATAAACATAGCAAAAGCATACAACCTTCCAAGCTAAAATTCTGAGTTATAAGTTCAAGTGATTCAAATTGATACAAACAAAACAAAACATTCTAAATTGCTAAAAGTAAGGAAGATCTGAATGTTAGCCTCAATTTTGGAAATCAAACAATTGGAAGCCTTACAGTAGGTTTGACTTTTATAAGTTCAACTGGATACTTTTAGAATACAAATATTTTTCTATTTATTTTATTTTATAACCCAAATAAATATTCATGAAATAGATGTGTTCTATGTAGCAGTCAGTCATAGAGACATTGATCAGAGTACAGGAAACAGGAGAAGATAGAGCATCAAACTGCGTATTTATATATCCAAGGTAAATGAGAACTTGATTATGAGAATTAATATAGGGAAAGTAATATCATTTTAGGATTTACAATTCTTTTTGATGTAATATTGTATGACTAACTGTATTTTATCTTTGACAGATAATAAGTCAATCACATCTCTTTTATTATCCTGGGAGGCCTCTGTCTTTGGGATATTAAAAAATAGAGAAAGCATTTAAAAAAAAAACCCTGGAAAGTAGATGCTAACTCTCTAACAATTTAGCTTGTCGTATTTTCTATTTCCTGTCTGAGATAAGGAGAAGCAACTGTGCTGCATTATCAAAAAATTAAATAAAAAATTAAAACATCAGAGAGTCTAAATGTCTGCTTCCAGTGACACAACGCTTAGTCAACATCATTTGGCTTTGCTTAGGGAGCCTATGTTTTCCTGCACTTTGTAATCATCTCTGCATTAAATTACATTTGAAATAGAAAGAGACTGTATGAAGGAAATGCTTGGGAAAGTGAGCTATGCATCTTGACATCTCTTTCTCAAGTTCTATTCAATTTGATCATTCATAAAACATATACTATGCATTTTTATTATTTGTCAACACCCACTCTCCACCTCTGCCCTACATATTATTAATATTTTACTGTAATTTATAAAGAAAAAGAAGTGTTATGATTGATGAGAATAAAAAGATTTTTAGTTACACTTAAAATGACACATACATGCAAAAAGTTTAAATGAATGATTACTAAAATAAATTTATAATTTCCACAGAGAAATACATTTAAAAAAAAAAGTAACATTGTCAAGGTAAAACCTGAGTAACATTCAATATTTCTGAATGTCGCTCAGGTACCCCTTAAACCTAAGGCAATCTTTCCTCTTTGTCTGCTGCCATCCATGTAAGACAAGTAACCTAAGGGGTACAGGGGTACCTGAACAACATTCAGAAATATTGAAACAAAAGTTTCAATCTCCATCTGAATTTTGATAACTAGTGGAACAACCAACTAATCCCCAAAAGAGAAGAGGAATTGCTGAGCATTTGGAAGTGGATTGGCTCTCTTATCTAGCTATGTGTGTTACATCTACTATTCCATAATGTTTTCATAAAAAGGAGTTGGAGAAATATTTTCGACTTTGCCCCCATAGTCAACCTTTCTCATATGAGTACAAATCAGTTCCATCCAAATAGTGAACATGATTTCCACTGTCATGTTCACTACCCTTTAGTAAAATGTACTCACACAAATAAGCACCTCACTTGAATTCCTGTTGAATCACTAAACTCTGAGATCAAGAGGTAAAACTTTCCTTTTTTTCTCTTAGTTTAGGAAGTTTTTCTGGGCAACTGTCCAGCCCTACAGGTGATTACTAATTAACCAATGATACATATAAAATAAAAAATTAAGAGGCAGCATAACTATTTATCTGTATGATCAAAGAAGGGAAATGAAGACTATACAATTGTACTTCAGCTAAACAAGAAGCTTTATTGTGGCATTTTCTCCCTCTTTCTACTTTTCCTTACCTTCCTCCCTCCATTCTTTTCTTCTTTCTTTTCTTTCCTCCCCCTTTGTTTTCATACCTATTTGAGTGCCCTCTTAATATCAGGCACTGTGACAGGGGAAGGAAAAACAAATAATATAAGGCCAAAATAGGCAGAGTTTTTTTCACGTGGCTGACCATCTTCTTAGGAGAAATGACATAATAAAATTATATATTAATTATTAATCATTACTAATAAATATATACTTAGAACTGCAAAAATTGCAATGAAGCAGAGGAAAATGGCACTATGGCAACATAAAATAGAATTTAACCAGCTCAAAATCCAAAGGATGGTTTTCACAATGGAATCTCGCCTAAGAGCTAAAGGAGTAGTATGAGATAACTGAGTAAAGGGGGAAAAACTATTGCCGTGAAATGCAAAACCAGTGAAGAAAAGAACCTGACTAGAAGAACCAGGGTGAAATAAACTATTAATTATCATACCTCACTTATTAGAGAACAGCTGGTAGAATATATACAGAGGGAGAAATATATTAAAGTCAAAATTGAGTAGAAAACAGATGTGAAACGCAACACAATGATTTAAAAATCAATTAAAAAATCAATCTTAGCAGTTATTTCTGCAATATTTTAACATTTACATTTCATTGCTATTGAATCATTTTGGTGATTATGCATGATTATTCAATAAATACTGTCTAGACAGTATGAACCATTTGCTTAATATTAAAGGTTAAATAGATCCCTCACTTATCAACTAAATGCTTCATTTCCATACACAGTCATTCACACACACACACACACACACACACACACACACATTTCAATATATGAGATACATAGTAAATTTTAACATTTCCCCATGGTAATATTTGTTAATTAATTATCTATCCAATATTATTTGCTCTGATGCTATTTCTATTCCAGCTTTGGAATTAAAATAATGTGAAAGTATGGATAAGTAAACAAAGCATGTTTATTGTCAGCTTAAACTTGTCATGGTTGGCATGAGGAAATGCAGTTGTTTACAGGTTTTTGAATAAAAAAGTAAATTAATTTGATTTAAAACATTTGATAGACTCATCAAATGTACAGTTCAAAAACTTAAATACAAATTTATAATTGGATTCTTAATCTCACTCTCCAAGTCTCCTATTGAGAGGTGGGAAAAACATCTGCTATGAAAGCTAGAAAAGCCTCTGAGGACACTACTGATATTCCCTCTACAGGCTGATATGAAAAAGGACTGGAGCCTGGGATAGTCATCAATATGCACTACACTCTAGCTGGTTCTTTTCTCCATCCTCCTGGGCTTGGAAGTCACAACTCAAAGTGTTCATGTTATACAGCACCCCGAACATGAAAGAAATGTTCTTCTAAAGGTTTACAAGAATATTAATAATGACTACATTCAGTCACACATATCCACAAACATTTTTTTTATACTGGAATGTCATAATGCTCACATTCATTTTTAGATTTGATTTATAAATACAGAAGTATATCTTACATCCATTTCATTGATTTATTCCTTTTGACAACTCCATGTTCAAATAGCAGGTGGTTTCATATAAGAATTCACACTGGATGAGTGTTAATCCCATTTTGATATTGGATTTATCATACTACAATGGAAATGGTATGTTAATCAAACACACACACACACAGACACACACACAAAGTCACATTTAATCCTGGGCATAATAACAAAAAATATCCTCCTCTTTGAAACACTGTTGTATTATTCTGTTCTTACACTGCTGATAAAGACATACCTGAGATTGGGCAATTTACAAAAGAAAGAGTTTTAACAGACGTACAGTTCCCTGGCTGGGAAGAACTCACAATCATGGTGGAAGGCAAGGAGGAGCAAGTCATGTCTTACATGGATGGCAGCAGGCAAAGAGGAGAGCTTGTGCAGGGAAACTCCCTTTTTTGAAACCATCAGATCTCATGAGACTTATTCTCTATCACAAGAATAGCATGGGAAAAATCCACTCCCATTATTCAACCACCTTCCACTGGGTTTCTCCCATGACATGTGGGAATTGCGGAAGTTACAATTCAAGATGAGATTTGGATAAGGACACAGCCCCTCCCAAATCTCATGTCCTCAGATTTCAAAACCAATCATCCCTTCCCAACAGCCTCCACAAAGCTTTAACTCATTTCAGCATTAACTCAAAAGTTTGCAGTACAAAGTCTCTTTCTAGACAAGGCAAGTCCCTTCTGCCCATAAGCCTGTAAAATCAAAAGCAAGTTGATTCCTTCCTAGATACAATGGGATACAGATATCAGGTCAATACAACCATTCCAAATGGGAGAAATTGGCCAAAACAAAGGGGCTACAGCCTGCATCCAAGTCCTAAATCCAGGAGGCAGTCAAATCTTAGGGTTGCAAAATGAGCTTTTTTGGCTACAAGTCCCACGTCCAGGTCATGCTGATGCAAGAGGTGGGTTTCATGGTCTTGGGCAGCTCTGCCCCTGTGGCTTTGCAGGGTGCAGCCTCCATCCCAGCTGCCTTCACAGGCTGGCACTGAGTGTCTGTGGCTTTTCCAGGCACGTGGTGCAAGTTGTCAGTGGATTTACCATTCTAGGGTCTGGAGGATGGTGTTCCTCTTCTCACAGCTCTACTAGGCAGTGCCCCAATGGGGACTCTGTGTGGGGGTTCCCACCCCATATTTTCCTTCAGCACTGCCTTAGCAAAGATTCTACATGAGGGACCTGCTTCTGCAGGAAACTTCTTTTTGGATGTCCAGGCATTTCCATACCTCCTCTGAATTCTAGGCAGAGGTTCCCAAACCTCAATTCTTGACTTCTGGGCCCTCACAGACTCAACACCATGTGGAAGTTTCCAAGGCTTGGGGCTTGCACCCTCTGAAGCCATGGCCTGAGATGTACTTTGGCTCCTTTTAGTCATGGCTGGAGTGGCTGGGACACAGGGCACCAAGTCCCTAGGCTGCACACAGCACAGGGACACTGGGCCCAACCCACAAAACCACATTTTCTTTCTAGGCCTCTGGGCCTGTGATGGGGGTAAGGGGGTAGTCATGAAGACCTCTGACATACCTTGGAGACATTTTCCCCATTGTCTTGGGGATTAAAATTCGGCTCTTTGTTACTTATGCAAATTTTTTCAGTGGGTTTGAATTTCTCCTCAGAAAAGGGGATTTCTTTTCTATCACATTGTTAGGCTGCAAATATTTTGGACTTTTATGCTGTTTCCCTTTTAAAACTGAATGGTTTTGACAGCACCCAAATCACCTCTTTAATGCTTTGCTGCTTAGAAATTTCTTCTACCAGATATCCTAAATCATCTCTTTTAAGTTCAAAGTTCCATAAGTCTCTAGGGCAGGGGCAAAATTCTGCCTGTCTCTTTGCTAAAACATATCAAGAGTCACCTTTGCTCCAGTTCCCAACAAGTTCTTCATCTCCATCGGCGACCACTCACCCTGGATTTCATCGTCCATATCACTATCAGCATTTTGGTCAAAGCCAAGTTCCAAACTTTTCCACATTTTCCTGTCTTCTTGTGAGCCCTCCAAACTATTCTAACCTCTGTCTGTTACCCTGTTCCAAAGTTGCTTCCACTTTTTTGGGTATCTTTTCAGCAATTTCTCACTCTACTGGAACCAATTTATTGTATTAACTCATTTTCACGATGCTGATAAAAACATACTGAAGACTGGGCAATTTACAAAAGAAAGAGGTTTAATAAACTTACAACTCCACATTGCTGGAGAGGCCTCACAATCATGGGAGAAGGTAAGGAGGAGCAAGTTATGTCTTACATGGATGGCAGTAGGCAAAGAGGAGAGCTTGTGCAGGAAAACTCCCTTTTAAAAAAAAAATCAGATTTCATGAGATTTAATTTCTATCACCAGAATGGCATGGAAAAACCTGACCCCATGATTCAATTACCTCCCACTGGGTTGCTCCCATGACAGGTGAGAATTGTGGGAGTTACAACTCAAGATGAGATTTGGGTGGGAACAGAGCCAAATAATATCAACTGTCTTCTGAATAACATCTAAATGAAAATGAATTATAGACTAAAATTTTCTACAGATGAGATTAAACATACCTTTCTAGATGAATAATTAAGCAGACAGCTAACTGAAACATAAGCCTGCCAGAAATGTAAGAAGGAGAAA
This sequence comes from Aotus nancymaae, assembly GCF_030222135.1. NCBI lineage: Eukaryota > Metazoa > Chordata > Mammalia > Primates > Aotidae > Aotus > Aotus nancymaae. The sequence goes on along the minus strand of NW_026988415.1, from coordinate 54,671,977 downwards.
TGAAAACCCAGACATAGAATGTGAACATTTAACCAAGGTAAAATTTACGAGGATAGAAAAGAAAGCCTCAATGCTATAAAAACAACCATAAGCCAAAATGTTCTAAGTTAAAATCCATTCTAAATCCCAAAGTCTGTTTCAGTCAAGGCATTTGCCTTGAAGTTTAAACATTCCTCTAAATCTTCCAGGTTTTCATTGCCATAAATAGTTATATTCTCTGCTACATGAATCGATCTTTTTATTTTAATATCAGTCTTTTAGTTTATGGCTCCCAAGGTACAGAAAACATTGGACTCTTGAAGTGAGAGAATTAATGAGCAAATTATAGTTTGGGTAACATTATTTCTAGTTGATTGTGAAGTGGTGGGGCTGGGTTATTAGCCAACCAGAAACATTAATTTGCTAGTCTAAAAATTACAGAGAATATCATATGCCTAAATACAATTTAGGTTGAAAATTACTAGTTTTAAATTTTTTATAAGCTAATGATATTTTCTTAGTGGCATATATACCAGTATAATGTGCTATTTATTTTACTTTTATTGCTTAAAAATATGTAATGTATAATTTTTTTGTTGCTATCAAATGTTTTGATGTGCTAAGCTTCAATTCTAAAGGAGAATGAATATGTATAGAACTAATGTAATTATTAAATGTGTAATAATTGTTTAATTAATTTTAATTAATATAAACTATATAATTAATATAAGCTATATTATGTATGTGTATATATATATAGTTATGCCTCATTTAATTATGAAAAAGCATTCTTAGAAATGTGTCATTAGGTAATTTTGTCATTGTGCCAACATCATAAAGTATACTTACATAAACCCAGATGGTATAGCCTACTACACACATAGGCTACATGATAATGCAGCCAAGCTTGTCCAGCCCATGACCCATGGGCCACAAGTGGCCCAGGATGGCTTTGAATATGGTCAACATTAATTTGAAAACTTTCTTAAAACATTGCAAGATTATTTTGAGATGTATTTTTAGCTTATCAGCTATCGCTAGTGTTAGTGTATTTTATGTGTGGCCCAAGACAATTCTACTAACCTGTCCCAGGAAAGTCAATAGATTGAACACTGCTAGATAGCCTATCGCTCCTAGACTACCAACTCGTACAGCATAACTATACCGAATATTATAGGCAGTTGTAACACTATGATCAGTATTTGTGTATTGAAACATATCTAAACATAGAAAGGTACCGTAAAAGTATGGTATAAAAGATGAAAAATGATAAACCTGTATAGTGCTCTTATTATGAATGAAGCTTGCAGGACTGGAGGCTGCTCTGTGTGAATCAGCGAGTGATGAGTAAATGTGAACATTATTGTATACTACTGTAGACGTTATAAGCACACTTAAACTATACAAAGTTTATCTTTTAATTTATTTTGTCAATAATAAAATTTAAACTTAGTAACTTTTAACCTGTATAAACTTTTTAATTTTTAACTTTTTGAGCTATTGTAATAACATTTAGCTTAAAACACAAACACATTGTACAGGTGTACAAAGTTCTTTCTTTCCGTAGTATTCTTATAAGCTTTTCTCTATTTTGAGAAACTTTTTAATACTTAAACAATTTTTATAAAATTACAACACAAACACAAACATTAGTCTAGGCCTATGCAGGGTCCAGATTATCAATATCACTGTCTTCTACCTCCACATCTTGTCTAAGAGGAAGGTTTTCAGAGGCAATAACATGCATGAAGCTGTTATCCCCTATGATAACAATACCTTCTGGAATACTCCTTTAGGACCTGACTGATGGGGTTCTACAGATAACTTTTTAAAAATAGTAGGAGTATTCTCTAAAATAATGATAAAAGGTATGGTATAGAAAATATAAGGCAATAGAAATTTTTCAACTCCATCATAATCTTGTGGAATCACCATAGTATATGCAGTCTTTTGTTCACTGAAATATCATTGTACAGCATATGACTGTAGATAGATGCTTTTTTTGAAGTTTACATTGGATAAAAGATTAAGAAAACAATACTACCATATCAAAAAAATATATATCTAAACACTCAATTCATAGAGAACTAGAGAACTAAAAGGTAAATTCTAGAAGTATTTAATACTTCTAGACCTTTTTATTGTGTTGTACCAAACTTAAAAATATGTCTCTATTTTCTTTGTTAGATTTCAAGTTCCTTGAGTACAAGGGACATATTATATTCGCCTTTGAACTTAAAGGTTATTGGCAGTAAATTTGTTAATATCAAATTTTAACTCCACAACTTACCCCTATGTCATAAAGGATGGCTAGTGTATTACTCTTTACTTTTTAAATTGTTTTTAATTTTTATCGGCACAAAGTAGGTAAATTTATTTATAGGGTATATGCGATACTTTGATATGGGCATGTAATGCATAATAATCACATCACAGTAAATAGGATCTTCATTCCTCAAGCACTTATCATTTGTGGTACAAACAATGTAATTATATGTTTTTACTTATTTTTATATGTAAAATAAATTATTACTGACTCTAGTCTTTCTGTTGTGCTATCAAATAGTAGTTCTTATTCACTCTTTCCAACTACTTTTTGCACACATTAACCATTCCCTCTTTACCCCCACTCACCTACTACCATTCCCAATCTCTGGTAACCATCCATCTACTCTGTATCTACATGAGTTCAACTGTTTTAATTTTTAGCTCCCACAAATAAGTGAGAACATGCAAAGTTTGTCTTTCTGTGTCTGTTACTTCACTTAGCAGAATGACCTCAAGTATCATCCATGTTTTTGTAAATGACAGGATCTCACTTTTTAATAGCTGAATAGTACTCCATTGTGTGGTGCCCAAAAGAGATCCATCATAGAATAAAAATGGTTTACATAGAATCTTGCTACCTGGGAATATAAGGAAGAGTTACTGATAAGCGGGGGGCCTCTTTCCTAGAACTAATTCTAACTCTGTGAGGAGCTGCTAGGTTCTAAAATGTCTGATATCTCTCATGAACTGCTTGGCTCATGAATAGCATTTCCAAGGTGAACAAACATCTTCTTTAAAAGGCACTGCTCTAGTTAAAGAAGCATCAAGAAAATCTTTACTTTTAAGTTATCTGGGTAAAGTATGTTTTTTGTAACACATTTACCTTTCTCTCTGAGTTCTTCAAATTTCAGACTGTGACTTTATTACAATATGATTATTTGCATAAGTTTAATAAGAGCCTTTTAAAACAGAACAATTGGAGACACTGGTTATTTTACCAAGGCTTTAACTGAAGTAGTATATTTTTAGATAAAGTTCCAGCAAAGCCAACTTAAAAAGAGCCTATATGGCCAATCAATTCTTGCTGCATTTTATGCAAATAATCAGGCCAAGCATAATAAGCCTATAACACAGAAACTGGTCTCAGTATAATTTCTCTTTAGTAGAAAAGAAAGAGGCTAAATAAATTGTTTCATAAGGTACAGATATCCCTTTGATATACTGATTTTCCTTTTTGGGAATATGCACCCAGCAGTGGGATTGCCAGATAATACAATAGTGGTATTTTTTAGTTTATTGAGGAACCTCCAAACTGTTCTCCATATAGTTTATACTAATTTACATGCCTAAAAGTAGTGTCTGAGAGTTCCCTTTTCTCCACATTCTCGCCGACACTTGTTTATATCTGACTTTTGGATAAAAGCCATTTTAACTAGGACGAGATAATATCTCATTGTAGTTTTGATTTGCATTTCTCTGATGATCATTGATGTTGAGCACCTTTTCATATGCCTGTTTGACACTTGTGTGTCTTCTTTTGACAAATGTCTATTTCTATCTTTTGCCTATTTTTTAATTGAAGTGTTAGATTTTTTTTTCCATAGAATTGCTTGACCTCCTTATATATTCTGGTTATTAATTCCTTGACAGATGGTGATATAATTTGCCTCTGTGTCCCCACCCAAATCTCATCTTGAATTATAGTCTTCATATGTTGAGGGAGGAACCTGGTGGGGGTTGATTGGATCATGGGGTGTTTTACCCCATGGTGTTCTCGTAATAGTGAGGAAGTTCTTCAAATATCGTATGGTTTAAAAGTGTCCATTTCCCCTGCACTCTCTCTCCTGCCATGATGTAAGACATACCTTGCTTCCTCTTTGCCTTCCATCATAATTTTAAGTTTCCTGAGGCCTCTCAAGACATGTGGAACTGTAAGTCAATTAAACCTCTTTTGTTTGTAAATTACCCAGTCTCAGGTAGTATGTTTCTAGCAGTGTGAAAACAGACTAATACAGATGTGTAGTTTGGAAATATTTTTTCCCATTCTATGGGCTGTCTCTTTACTTTGTTGATTGCTTCCTTTGCTGTGCAGAAGCTTTTTTAATTGAAGTGATTCTATTTATCCATTTTTGCTTGTCTATGCCTCTGGGATATTACTCAAGAAATTTTTGCCCAGACTAATGTCCTAGAGAGGTTTGACAAAGTTTTCTTACAGCGGTTTATAGTTTTACACCTTAGATTTAAGCCTTTAATACATTTTTATTTGATTTTTGTATGTGGCAAGAAAGAGGCTCTACGTGTGTGTGTGTGTTCATAGGAATATCCAGCTTTCTGAGCTGTCTTTTTATCAAAGAGACTGTCTTTTCCCCAGTGTATGTTCTTGGCACCTTTGTGGATAATGAGTTTACTGTAGCTATGTAGATTTCTTTCTGTGTTATTTATTCTCTTCCATTGTTCAATGATATGATTTGGCTGAGTCCCCACACAAATTTCATCTTGAATTGTATTCCCATAATTCCCATGTATTGTGGGTGGGATCTAGTGGGAGATAATTGAATCGTGAGGGCAGATTCCCCTATACATTTCTCATGGTAGTGAATAAATCTCACTAAATCTGATGGTTTTATCAGGAGTTTCCATTTTTGCATATTTCTTATCCTTTCTTTGCCTGCAGCAAATGCTTGGAACTTCCTACAGACTTGTTGAATGACTTTGCCCACAATGTTAATAGTGATATGGCCAATAAGGGCCAAGCTGAGGTGGTCTCAAATGAAGATGAGAAACTTGTTGGGAACTGGAGCAAAAGTGACTCTTACTATGTCTTACCAAAGAGATTGGCAACGTTTTGCCCCTGCCCTAGAGATCTGTGAAACTTTGAACTTGAAAGAGATGATTCAGGGTATCTAGTGGAAGAAATTTCCAAGCAACAAAGCATTCAAAAGGTAACTCGGGGGCTATTAAAAGCATTCAGTTTTAAAAGGAAAACAGAACATAAAAGTTTGAAAAATTTGCAGCCTGAAAATCCAGTAGAAAAGAAAATCCCATTTTTGAAGGAGAAATTCAAACTGGCTACAGAAATTTGCACAATCTCCAAGACAGTTGGGATATATCAGATAGATATGTCAGAGGTCTTCATGGCAGCGTTTTCCTTCACAAGACTGGAGTTCTAGGAGGCAAAGTGGTTTCGTGGGCCAAGTCCAGGTTTCCCAAGCTGTGTCCCAGCTACTCCAGGCATGGCTGAAAGGGGCCAACATAGAGCTTGGGCCATGGCTTCAGATGGTGCAAGCCCCAAGCTTGAGCCCGTGGGTTCACAGAAGTCAAGAATTAAGGTTTGGGAACCTCCACCTAGATTTCAGAAGATGTGTGGAAATGCTTGGATGCCCAAAGAGAAGTTTGCTGCAGGGGTGAGCCTCTCATGGAGAACCTCTGCTAGGGCATTGTGGAAAATAAATGTGTGGTTGGAGCCCCAACACAGAATCCCCATAGGGCACCACCTAGTGGAGCTGTGAGAAGAGTGCCACCATCCTCCAGACCCTAGAATAGTAGATCCACTTACAGCCTGGAAAAGCTGCAGACATTCACTACCAGCCCATGAAAGAAGCCTGCAGGGAAGCTGTGCCCTGCAAAGCCACAGGGGAAGAGCTGCCCAAGACCATGGGAATCTACTTCTTGCATTAGCATGACCTGGATGTGAGACATGGAGTCGAAGGAGATCATATTAGAGCTTTTAGATTTGACTGCCCCACTGCATTTAGGACTTGCATGGGCTCTTTTGCCCTTTTGTTTTGGCCAATTTCTTCCATTTGGAATGGTGGTATTTACCCAATGTCTGTACCCACATTGTATCTAGGAAGTAACTAACCTGCTTTTGGTTTTACAGGCTTATAGGCAGAAGGGACTTTGCTTGTCTCAGCAAAGTCCCTTCTGCCTATAAGCCTTCTTAACTCATTTCAACATTAACTTAAAAGTCCCTTGGACTGTGGACTTTTGAGTTAATGCTGAAATGAGTTAAGACTTTGGGAGACTGTTCAAAAGGCATAATTGGTTTTGAAATGTGAAAATGTGAGATTTGGGAGGGGCCGATGTGAAGTGATACAGTTTGTGTCCGAATCCAAATCTCCTGTGGAATTGTACTCCCACAATGGCCATATGTTGTGGGAGGGACCCAGTGGGAGGTAAGTGAATCATGGGGGTAGTTCCCCCATACCGTTCTCATGGTAATGAATAAGTCTCACAAGATCTGATGGTTTTATCAGGGGTCCCACTTTTGCATCTTTCTCATTCTCTATTTGCCTGCTGCCATCCATGTAAGATGAGACTTGCTCTTTTTTGCCTTCTGCCATGATTGTGAGGATTCCCCAGCCACATGGAACTATAAATCCAGTGAAATCTCTTCCTTTTGTAAATTGCCCAGTCTCAAGTATGTCTTTATCAGCAATGTGAAAACAGACTAATACAGTCAATGTGCCTGTTTTTATGCCAGTACTATGCTCTTGTGCTTACCATAGCTCTGTATTATAGTTTGAAGTCAGGTAATGTGATTCCTCCAATTTTGTTTTTTGTGCTCTGGATAGCTTTGACTTTTTTGTAAGTCTTTTGGGGTTCCATATAAATTTTAGGACAGTAGATTCTATTTCTGTGAAGAATGTCATAGGTATTTTGATTGGGATTGCATGAAACCTTCAGATTGCCTAGGGTAGTACAGACATTTTAACATTATTGAGTCTTCCAATCCATAAACATAATCTAACTTTCCAGTTTTTTGCATCCTCTTCAATTTCTTCCATCAGTATTTTATAGCTTTTATTACAGAGATCTTTAACTGCTTTAAGTTAAAACCTAGATATTTAATTTTCTTTCTGTGTATTATAATTGAAATTACATTTTAATAATTTTTCTCAGTGTTCACTGTTGACATATAGAAATGCTACTAGTTTGTATGTTGAATTTTTATACAACTTTACTGAATTCGTTTATCAGTTCTAATAGTTTTCTGGTTGAGTCTTTAGGTTTTACTGAATATAAGACCATATCATCTGCAAACAAGGATAGTTTGACTTCTTTCTTAACAAGCTAGATGCCCTTAAATCTTTTTCTTGTCTAATTCATTTAGCTAGAATATCCAGTATTATGTTGAATTATAGTGGTGATAGTGAGCAACCTTGTCCTTTTCCAATTCTTAAAGGAAAGGTTTTCCATTTCCCCCCCATTCATTATGATACTGGCTGTAGGTCTGTCATATATGGCTTTTATTATGTTTTATTCAGGTTTGAATTTTTTGTGGTCCAAACTTGGTAGGTTGTATGTGTCTAAAAATTTGTCTATTTCCTCTAGATCATACAATTTATTGGTATGTAGTTGCTCATAATAACCACTAATGAAACTTTGAATTTCTGTGGTACTGGTTGTAATGCCTCCATTTTTACCGTGAGTTTATTTAGATCTTCTCTCATTTTCTCTTAGTTATTGTGGCTAAAGTTTTGTCAATTTCATTTACCTTCTTTTTTTTTTTTTTTTGAGACAGAGTCTTGCTCTGTCACCCAGGCAGACAAGTGGCACAATCTCAGCTGACTGCAACCTCTGCCTCCCAGGTTCAAGCAATTCTCCTGCCTCAGCCTCCCGAGTAGCTAGGATTACAGGCACATGCCACAATGCCTGGCTAATTTCTGTATTTTTAGTAGAGATGGGTATTCACCATGTTGCTGAGGCTGGTTGCAAACTTTTGAGCTCAAGCAATCAGCCTTCCTTGGCCTCCAAAAGTGCAGGGACTTCAGGCATGAGCTATCATGCCCGACCAAAAACCTTTTTCTTTCTTTGATCTTTTGTATTATTTTCTAGTTTTAATTTCATTTATTTTTTCTCTGATCTTTCTACTAGTAACCGTGGATTTGCTTTGCTCTTGCTCGTCTTGTCCTTTAAGGTGCATCATTAGGTTATTTGTAGTTTTTCTTTTTTCTTGATAAGGGTACTTAAAATCATAAATTTAAAGTGTAGTTCTGCTTTTGCTATATTACATAAGTTTTGATATGCTGTGTTTCCACTTGCTTCAATACATTTTTCTGCTTTATTCTTAATTTCTTCCTTGACTCACTTGGTATTCAGGAGCATATTGTTGAATTATCATGTGTTTGTATAGTTTCCAAAATGGTTTCTAGTTTTGTTGAATTGTTGTCAGAAAAGATGCTTGCTTTTATTTCAATTTTTTGAATGTTTTAAGACTTGTTTTGTGACATAACATATGGACTATCTTTGTGAATGATCCACATGGTGAGGAAAAATTTGTATTCTGCAACGCTTGGATGACATGTTCTGTAAGCATCCATTAGATCTATTTGGTCTATAGAGCATATTAAGTATAATGTTTCTGTCTTTTTTTTTTGGCTAAGAAAATTTTTTTTATTGTATTTTGGGCTCTGGTGTACATGTGCACATCCTGCATCCTGCAGGATTGTTGCATAGGTACATACACGCCATGGTGGTGTGCTGTCTCCATCCCCCTAACCACCCCATCGCCTACATCAGGCGTTTCTCCCTGTATTATCCCTCCCCATCCTCCTCGGCCACTGCTGTCCCTCCCCTCCCCTCCCCCCACCCCCCCACCTAGCCCAGTGAGTGTTGTTCTCTTCCCTGTGCCCAAGAGTTCTCATTGTTCATCACCCGCCTATGAGTGAAAACATGTGGTGTTTGATTTTCTGTTTTTCTGTCAGTTTGCTGAGAATGATGGTTTCTAGATTCATCCATGTCTCCACAAAGTACATGAAGTTGTCATTTGTTATGGCTGCATAGTATTCCATGGTGTATATGTGCCACATTTTCTCTGTCCAGTCTATCATTGATGGGCATTTGGGTTGGTTCCAGGTATTTGCTATCATAAAGAGTGCCACAATGAACATACGTGTGCATGTGTCTTTATAATAGAGGGATTTATAATCCTTTGAGTATATACCCAGTAATGGGATTGCTGGGTCAAATTGAATTTCTATTTCTAGATCCTTGAGGAATCGCCACACTGTCTTCCACAATGGTTGAAATAATTTACACTCCCAACAGTGTAAAAGTGTTCCTTTTTCACCATATCTTCTCCAGCATCTGTTGTCTCCAGATTTTTTGATTGCCATTATAACCAGCATGAGATGGTATCTCAATGTAGTTTTGATTTGCATTTCTTTAATGACCAATGATGATGAGCATTTTTTCATATGTTTGTTGGCTGCATATGTCTTCTTTTGAAAAGTGTCTGTTCATATCCTTCACCCACTTTTGAATGGGTTTCTTTGTTTTTTCTTGTAAATCTGCTTTAGTTCTTTGTAGATTCTGGATATTAGTCCTTTGTCAGATGGGTACATTACAAAAATATTTTCACATTCTGTTGGTTGCTTGTTGACTAGAATGATTGTTTCTTTTGCTGTGTAGAAGTGCTGAAGTTTAATTAGATCCCATTCATCTATTTTGCCTTTTGCTGCCATTGCTTTTGGTGTTTTAGTCATGAAGTCCTTGTCTGTGCCTACATCCTGGATGGTGTTGCATAGGTTTTCTTCTAGGGATTTTATGGTGTTAGGTCTTGTGTTTAAATCTTTAATCCATCTGGAGTTAATTTTTGTATAAGGTGTAAGGAAGGGGTCTAGTTTCAGCTTCCTGTATATGGCTAGCCAGTTTTCCCAACACCATTTATTAAACAGAGAATCCTTTCCCCATTGCTTGTTTTTGTCTAGTTTGTCAAAGATCAGATGTTTGTAGTTGTGTGGCATTGTTTCCGAGGCCTCTGTTCTGTTCCATTGGTCTATATCTCTGTTTTGGTGCCAGTACCATGCTGTTTTGATTACTGTAGGCTTGTAGTATAGTTTGAAGTCAGGGAGCATGATGCCTCCAGCTTTGTTCTTTTTGCTTAGAATTTTCTTGACTATGTGGGCTCTATTTTGGTTCCATATGAAGTTTAAAGTGTTTTTTTCCAGTTTTGTGAAGAAGTTCAATGGTAGCTTGATGGGGATAGCATGGAATCTATAAATTACTTTGGGCAGTATGGCCATTTTCACAATATTGATCCTTCCTCACCATAAGCATGAATGTTTTTCCATCTGTTTGTGTCCTCTCTTATTTTCTTGAGCAGTGGTTTTTAGTTCTCCTTGAAGATATCTTTTACATCCTTTGTTAATTGTATTCCTAGGTATTTTATTGTCTTTGTAGCAATTGTAAATGAAAGTTCACTCACGATTTGGCTCTGTTTGTCTGTTGTTGGTGTAAAGGAATCCTTGTGATTTCTGCACATTGATTTTGTATCCTGAGACTTTGCTGAAGTTGCTTATCAGCTTAAGGAGGTTTTGGGATGAGACGATGGGGTCTTCTAAATATACAATCATGTCATCTGCAAATAGGGACAATTTCAATTCTTCTTTTCCTAATTGAACACATTTTATTTCTTTTTCTTGCCTAATTACTCTGGCTAGAACTTCCAATACTATACTGAAAAGGAGTGGTGAGAGAGGGCATCCTTGTCTAGTGCCAGTTTTTAAAGGGAATGCTTCTAATTTTTGCCCATTTAGTATGATACTGGCTGTGGGTTTGTCATAAATAGCTTTCATTATTTTGAGATACATTCCATCAATACCTAGTTTATTAAGAGTTTTTTGCCTAAAGGGCTGTTGAATTTTGTCAAATGCATTCTTTGCATCTATTGAGATAATCATGTGGTTTTTGTCTTTGGTTCTGTTTATGTGGTGGATTACACTTAATAGATTTGCATATGTTTAACCAGCCTTGCATCCCCAGGATGAAGCCTACTTGATCGTGGTGGATAAGCTTTTGATGTGCTGTTGGATTTGGTTTGCCAGTATTTTATTGAAGATTTTTGCATCAATGTTCATCATGGATATTGGCCTGTAGTTTTCTTTTTTAGATTTGTCTCTGCCAGGTTTTGATGTCAGGATCATATTGTTCTCATAAAAAGAGTTAGGGAGGATTCTCTTTTTTTGTATTGTTTGTAATACTTTCAACAGGAATGGTATCAGCTCCTCTTTGTACGTCTGAGAGAATTTGGCTGTGAGCCCCTCTGGACCTGGACTTTTTTTGGTTGGTAGGCTGTTAATTGCTGCCTCAACTTCAGACTTTGTTATTGGTCTATTCAGGATTTCAACTTCTTCCTGAGTTAGTCTTGGGAGTGTGCAAGTGTCCAGGAATTTATCCATTTCTTCCAGATTTACTGGTTTATGTGCATAGAGATGTTTTTAGTAATCTCTGATGGTAGTTTCTATTTCCAAGGAATCGGTGATAATCTTCCCTTTATCATTTTTTTATTGCATCTATTCGATTCTTCTCTCTTTTCTTTTTTATTCGTCTAGCTAGTGACCTATTTTGTTGATCTTTTCAAAAAACCAGCTCCTGGATTTATTGATTTTTTGAAGGGTTTTTTGTGTCTCTATCTCCTTCAGTTCTGCTCTGATCTTAGTTATTTCCTGTCTTCTGCTTGATTTTGAGGTTTTTTTTTTTAATCTTGCTCCTCTAGCTCTTTCAATTTTGATGATAAGATGTCGATTTTATATCTTTTCTTGTTTCTCATGTGAGCATTTATTGCTATAAATTTCCCTCTAGACAATGCCTTAAATGTGTCCCATAGATTCTAGTATGTTGTGTCTTTGTTCTCATTGGTTTTGAAGAACATTTTTATTTCTTGCTTTCATTGTTTATCCATTCGTCATTCAGGAGCAAGTTGTTCAGTTTCCATGTGATTGTGTAGTTTTGAGTGATTTTCTTTATCCTGAGTTCTAATTTGATTGTACTGTGGTCTGAAAGATGGTTTGCTATGATTTCTGTTCTTTTGTATTTGCTGAGGAGTGATTTACTTCCAATTATGTGGTCAATTTTAGAGTAAGTGTAATGTGGTGCTGAGAAGAATGTGTATTCTGTGTATTTGGTGTGGAGTGTTCTGTAAATGTCTATTACGTTGGCTTGGTCCAGATCTATGTTCAAGTCCTGGACATCCTTGTTGACTTTCTGTCTCATTGATCTGTCCAATATTGTCAGTGGAGTGTTAAAGCCTCCCACCATTATTGTGCAGGAGTCTAAGTCTCTTTGAAGGTCATTAAGAACTTGATCTGTATATCTGGGTGCTTCTGCATTGGGTGCATATATATTTAGGATCGTTAGCTCTTCTTGTTGCATTGATCCTTTTACCATTATGTAATGACCTTCTTTTCTCTTTTGATCTTTGTTGGTTTAAACATCATTTTATCAGAGACTAGGATTGCTACTCCTGCTTTTTTTTGCTCTCCATTTGCTTGGTAGATCTTCTTCCATCACTTTATTTTGAGTCTATGTGAGTCTCTGCACATGAAATGGGTCTCCTGAATATAGCACACCACTGGGTCTTGATTTGTTATCCAGTTTGCCAGTCTGTGTCTTTTGATTGGGGCATTTAGGCCATTTACATGCAACATTAATATTGTTATGTTTGAATTTGATCCGGCCATTTTGTTACTGGCTGGTTGTTTTGCCCCTTAGTTTACCTGGTTTCTTCATTGCATCATTGTTCTTTACCATTTGACACATTTTTGCAGTGGCTGGTACTGGTTGTTCCTTTCCATGTTTAGTACTTCCTTCAGGAGTTCTTGTAAGACAGGTCTTGTAGCAATGAAATCTCTCAGCAATTGCTTTTCCATAAAGGATTATATTTCTCCTTCACTTATGAAGCTTAGTTTGGCCAGATATGAAATTCTGGGTTGAAAGTTATTTTCTTTAAGGATGTTGAATATTGGCCCCTACTGCCTTCTGGCTTGCAGGGTTTCTGCCGAGAGATCCGCTGTGAGTCTGATGGTCTTTCCTTTGTGGGTAACTCGACCTTTCTCTCTGGCTTCCCTTAGGATTTTTTCTTTCATTTCAACCCTGATGAATCTGAAAATTATGTGCCTTGGCATTGCTCTTCTTGAGAAATATCTTTGTGGTGTTCTGTGTATTTCCTGGATTTGAATGTTGGCCTGCCTTATTAGGTTCGGGAAGTTCTCTTGGATAATATCCTGAAGAGTGTTTTCCAGCTTGGATTCATTCTCCCCGTCACATTCAGGTACACCAAACAAGTGTAGATTAGGTCTTTTCACATAATCCCATAGTTCTTTGAGGCTTTGTTCATTTCTTTTCACCCTTTCTTCTCTAATCTTGCCTTCTCGGTTTATTTCATTGACTTGATCTTCTATCTCTGATATCCTTTCTTCTGTTTGATTGATTCGGCTGTTGAAACTTGTGCATGCCTTGTGAAGTTCTCGTGCTGTGATTTTCAGCTGCATCAAGTCATTTATGTTCTTCTCTAAGGTGGTTATTCTAGTTAGCATTTTGTTTAACCTTTTTTCAAGGTTCTTAGTTTCTTTGCATTGGGTTAGAACATGGTCCTTTAACTTAGAGAAGTTTGTTACTATCCACCTTCTAAATCCTGCTTCTGTCAAGTCATCAAACTAATTTTCTGTCTTGTTTTGTTCCTTTGATGGTGAGGACTTGTGATCCTTACAAGGGAAGATGTGTTCTAGTCTTTGACGATTTCATCCTTTTTGTGCTGTTTTTTTCCCATCTTCGTGGATTTATCTCCCTTTGATCTTTGAAGTTGGTGACTTCAGGAGAAATCTCTGAGTGGAAGTCCTTTCTGTTGTAGTTGGAGCTATATATTTTTGGCCTGCAGAGACGCTGCTGGACTGCCTCGGATTCATTCAGGTTGCTGGGTGGTTGGTCTTCCCCTGGGGTTTGTTTGCAGGTGAAATTAGCCCCACCTTCCCAATGGTGTCTCTCCTTCCCTGAGCTTGATCTTCCTGGTTGGGGTCAAACTGGTGTATTCACTGCCAAGCTCTCTGGCACATGGGCTTCAGTTTGAGTTTTGCGGGGTGTGGGGCCTGTCAGGCCTTATGACCTGTTTCCCTGCTTTCAACTCTGCCTTTCTGTGGCACAGATTGTTCCATCCTGCTGGCGTTAGTCCAAAGTTCTGCCCAGGTCCTGCCAACAACTTGTGGCTCCAGGTGTTAGCTGTAGCTCAGATCTGCATCGACAATCCACAGCACCCCTCAGTCTGGTGGGGCTCTCGTGGACTGTGGGTTGCAGGAGGGATGAGGCAAGCACAGGATCCGAATTAGAGCACCGAGGGGGTGAAGCCCCCTGACCGTCCAAGCCGGCTGCACATTCCAGGTGGGGACACGCCCCATCCTGTCTTGGTTCGTTCTCCCTGGGTGGCTCTTGCCCTACTTTGGCTCCTTCCCTGGGCTATTTTCAGAGTCCTTCCAGACACCCTGAAATGAACGCAGCACCTCACTTGGAATTGTGAAATCCTCAAGCCCCCTGCGTGTCATTTGCTGGGAGCTGCATTCCAGTGTTGCCTCCTCTTGGCCATCTTGGCACTGCCTCCAAGTCTAATGTTTCTTTACTGATTTTCTGTCTGGAAAATCTGTCAAATGCTAAAAGTGGGGTGTGGAATTATCTAGCTATTACATTATTTGGGTCTTTCTCTTTAGCTGTAATATTTGCTTCATATATTTGGGTGTTCCAGGGTTTGGTGCATATACATTTACAATTTTGATGTGCTCTTGCTATATTGACACCTTCATCATTATATAATGACCTTGTCTTTTTTTTACATTTTTGTCTTAAAATTTATTTTTTTGTTTGTGTTATGGGTATAGATACACATGCTCTTTTATGGTTTCCATTGCCATTGAATATCTTTTTCATCCCTTTATTTTTCAGTTTATATGTTTCTTTATTGGAAAAGTGTGTTTCTAGTAGGCAACAGATTATTGCATTTTGTATTTTTATCCATTTATGTCTTTTTATTGGATGGTTAAGTCCATTTACATTAAATATTATTGATAAGTAAGGACTTATTCCTGCCATTTGTTTATTTGTTTGCTGATAATTTTGTCACCTTCTCTTCCTTTTTTCTTCCTTTCTGTCTTCCTATTAGTGAAGGTAATTATTCTTTTGTGGTATGATGACTCAATTTCTTGCTTTTCATTTTTTGGGTATTCATTATTTTTTTTGATTTGTGGTTACCATGAGTCTTGTAAATAATGTCTTATAATCCATTATTTTAAACTGATGACAATTCAACTCTGATTGCATAAACATCCTAACAAACAAGCAAAATATAATCTTATAAAAACCTTACTCTTTAATGTAACCTACCCCCCATTTGTAAGTTTTTGTTTCTTCCATTTGTATCTTACTGTACTGTCTATATCTTGAAAAGTTGTAGTATTATTTTTGATTGGCTATTCAATTAGTCTTTCTACTTGAGATATGAACAGATTACACATCACAATTAGTGTTACAATATTTTGTGATTTTCTATGTACTTACTATTTCCAATGAGTTTTATACCTTCAGATGATTTCTTATTTCTGATTAATGTACTTATCTTTCAGATTGAAAAAGTCTCTTTAGCATTTCCTGTAGGTCAGGTCTGGTGTTTATAAAATTCCTCAAGTTTTCTTTGTGAGGAAAGTCTTTTTCTCTTTCATGTTTTCAATGTTTGTTTATTCGTTTGTTTTTTATTGCTTCAGCAGTTTAAATATGTCATGCCAATCTCTCCTGGCCTATAGAATATCCAGAATGTCTGCTACCAGACATAATGGAGCTCCATTGTATATTATTTATTTCTTTTCTCTTGCTGCTTTTAGAAACCTTTCTTTATCTTTGACTTTTGGAAGTTTGATTATTAAATGTCTTGAGGTAGTCTTGAGGTAGTCTTCCTGTGTTAAACCTGCTTGGTATTCTGTAACCTCTTTGTACTTGGGTATCAATACCTTTCTCTAGGTCTGGGAAGTGTCTGTTGAAGTAATTAGATAATTCAAAAATTTCAGTGAGCATATAAATTAATTCAATGAAAATAAACTAACATAAAACCCACAAGCAAGCCAGTTATTTTATCAAGCATATTAAAAGACAGTTTTTCTATTTTTTATACCCCTCCAAATATGATGCTGGTTACAGAGAGCCTGAGAAAACACATTTTATTAGTAGAAAGTGAGGACAAAAATGTTGAAGATAGTTTTAGAAAATGAGATAAAAATAAATAAATAAATAAGAAAGAATAAAATGAAATCAGAACATACTAAGCTAGGCTCCCTTTACCAGCCTGATCAGATCTTCACAATCAAACAAATTGAGAGGAAAACACTCATCTTCCAGGTATAAATTCCACTTTTATTTCAGTTATTCAAATGATGCACGCCAAAGCATGTGTTTGGCTTAAAATGGTAATACACTCAACCACTCCCCTTGCTTTGAGAAAACACTAGGGAAGATGGCTTAGTGAATGATAATAAACCATTTTTTGTTTTGCTTATGACAATTAGTGATATTCTTATAAATGTATTTAAATGTATTTTAAATGTAAACAATAACATGCTCTCAGATTAACACAAATGAAATATTAAATTGCCAGTGTAATGCTGAACTTTTTCTTCTAGCTTTCTAAGGTGAACGTGAGTTTAGCCCATTAAACTAAGATATTTTGAAGACTCTAACATGCTTGATTAATTCTAATTATATTTGCGTGTTATCTCCAAATTATAACGTTTTTAAGAGACATGTTCTTTCTCATCCAGGCTGGAGTGCAGTGGTACAATAATAGTTCCTTGTTATTTCAAGCTTCTGGGCTCAAGCCACCATGCCTGGCTAATTTTTAAAAAACATTTTTTCAAAGACAGCGTCTCGCTATGTTGCTCAGATTGATCTTGAACTCCTAACATCAAGTGACCCTTCCACCTCGGACTCGCAAAACACTGGGATTACAGGTGTGGGTTGCTGCATCCAGCCCCCAAATTATAATTATTAGAACAGTGCCAATATATCCCAGAATGTTTTCTTTTTTAACTTTTATTTTATGTTCAATGGTGCATGTGCAGATTTGTTACATAGGCAAACTGCATGTCGTGAGGGTTTGTTGCACAGATTATTTTGTCATCCAGATAACCACCACATGGGTGTTTTTTTTCTGATCCTCTCCTTCCTCTCACTCTATACACTCATGTAGGTCCTGGTTTCTGTTGTTCCCCTCTTTGTGTCTATGTGTTCTCACTGTTTAGCTCCCAATTATAAATGAGAACATGTGGTATTTGGTTTTCTGTAGCTGCATTAAAATAATAGTTTCCTTAAAATAATGGTCACCAGCTCTATTCATGTTGCTGCAAAGGACATGATCTCATTCCTTTATATGGCTGCATAGTATTTCATGATGTATATATACTACATTTACTTTATCTAGTCTTCCATTGATAGGCATTAAGTCAATTCCATGTCTTTGCTATCATAAACAGTGCTGCAATGAACATATGCGTGCATGTGTCATTAAGGTAGAATGATTTATATTCCTTTGGGTATATAGCCAATAATGGGATTGCTGGGTCAAATGGCGATTCTGTTTTAAGTTCTTTGAAAAATCACCACACTGGTTTCCACAGTGGCTGAACTAATTTACACTCCCACTTGTAGTGTGTAAGTGTTTGCTTTTCACTGCAACCTCAGTAGCATCTTGCTTGCACCTCACCTGGGGTCTAATTGAGGATGGATTATGGGAGGAGGGAGATAATTAGAGAAAATATTTATCTGATCCTATGCTTATTACCTGGGGGACAAAATAATCTGTACACTAAACCTCCATGGTGTACAGTTTACATATGAAACAAACCCCCACATGCATCCTGAACCTAAAATAAAAGTTAAGAAAAAAAAAAGAAAATATTATAGGGCATATTGACATTGTTATAATAATTATAATTTAGGGGTTGACTGTGGTAGCCCACACCTGTAATCCTAGTGCTTTTGCAGGCCAAGATGTGAGGTTCACTTGAGGTCAGTTATTTTTGAATTCTTAGTAATAGCCATTCTGGTTGGTGTGAGATGGTATCTCATTGTGGTTTTGATTTGCATTTCTCTAATCATTAGTGATGTTAAGCATTTTTTTCATATGCTTTTGGGCCCAGTATGTCATCTTTTGAAAAGTGTTCATGTCCTTTGCCCACTTTTTAATGGGGCTATTTGTTTTTTGCTTGTACATTTGTTTATAGAAATTTTTTTAAAGGTCATTTTTATTTCTTGTATTTTATATACTAGCTTGCTATTTTTTGTCTTTTGGGAACTTGTATGCATACAATAGTAACTCCATGGCATTCTTTTTTAAGCCTAAGCTTTAGTGGATACTGAATAATGCTTAGGAAGGGCTGAAAACTGGGATGAAGAAAGAAAAGACTGGAGGAAGGACTTTTTATTTAAAGTTGCCAAGGAACATCCCAATGGAGATGTCCAGTTGCAAGCTGAACATGCTTGGTTTGGAATTCTGTGGTGAGTTTATGACAATAGATAGAAACGTTGGAGTTGCAGGCATAAAACTATAGATGTGAACATGCCTGATGTTATCCAGAAAGAGCCTATGGAGACAAAAAAGCAGGTGGTAAGAATAGGTTCCTGAATATCATAAACATTTTAGGATTATTCACACTGAAAAAGAACCTATAAAGGGAGTAAAATGAAATAGCCAGAATGATAGGGGAAAACAAGGAGGAAAGTGTATCATAGAAGTTGAGGAAGGACAGTCTCACAAAGACAGTGGGACACAGTCCAAATTATCAAAGAGAGATGAGGTAAGATAAGAAAAGCAAAGTGCCCGGTACCTTTGGAAATACTGATTCCGTTGATAAATTTGGGAAGACAGGGTCTTCCATTTCAAGGGAATGGGAGGGGTTGTTGAGAAGCCAGATGGTTGTAATTTGGGGACAATGGGCAGTAAATAAGCAGAAGCAGTAAATAAATATAGACTACTCTTATAATGACTCTTAGCTATAAAGAAAATGGCATTATGGGGGCGGCCGGACTGGGCAGCCAAGGGGCATTTCCTTCTGGCGAGGCGACTTAAAATTCTAAGTGTGGGAGTTGGTTTGGGCAGCTCCACTCCGAGGATGGAGGGTGCCTTTGGGAAGGAAGAAAAATCATTTTTCTTCTCCGGGAAGGTGAACATTTATAGCATTGATTTCCTGGATCTGGTAACATGGCAAAAGATGCAGGTCTAATCGAAGCCAACGGAGAACTCAAGGTCTTCATAGACCAGAACCTTAGTCTGGGAAAAGGCGTGGTGTCCCTCGAGGCCGTTCACCCCTCCACAACCAACCCGCTCGGGAAGCACCTCTTGTCAAAAACCTTTGAACAGTCCAATGTCAACATTGCTCAGCATGTGGTAGTTGGTACTCTTCAGAGACCGGCAGCATCAAACACCCTCGTGGTAGGAAGCCCACACACCCCCAGTACTAGCTTTGTCTCTCAGAACCAGCCTTCGGACTCCTCATCTTGGTCTGCCGGGAAGCACAGCAGGAAAGGAGAGAAGAAAGGCAAGGGCCTTCAGCATTTCTCCATGAAGGTCTACGAGAAGGTGCAGAGGAAAGGCACCATTTCCTACAACGAAGTGGTGGACGAGCTGGTCGCGGAGTTCAGCACTGCCGACAACCACATCTTACCAAACGAGTCAACTTATGACCAGGAGAACATAAGACGGCGTGTCTACGATAACTTAAACATGCCGATGGCCATGAACATCATCTCCAAGAAGGAGACCAGATTGATTGGTCTGCCCACCACCTCGGCTCAGGAATGTCAGAACTTAGAGGTGGAAAGACAGAGGAGACTTGAAAGTATAAAACAGAAACAGTCTCGACTTCAAGAACTTATTCTATAGCAAATTGTCTTCAAGAACCTGGTGCAGAGAAATCGACACGCTGAGGAGTAGGCCAGCTGGCCGCTGCCGCCCAGCTCAAACATCCAACTGCCCTTCATAATCGTCAACACCAGGAAGTAGACTGTCATTGACTGTAGCATCTACAACGACAAATTTGAGTATCTGTTTAATTTTGACAACACATTCGAAATCCACGATGACATAGACGTGCTGAAGTGGATGGGCATGGTGTGTGGGCTGGAGTCTGGGAGCTGCTCTGCTGAAGGTCTTAAAATGAACAGAAGTCTGGTCCCAAGGCTCTGGAGCCCTACGTGACAGAAATGACTCAGGGAACTGTTGGAGGCGTGTTCGTCACTACGGCAGGTTCCACGTCTAATGGCACGAGGTTCTCCGCCAGTGGCCTAACCAATGGTGCAGATGGGATGCTGGCCACAAGCTCCAAAGGGTCTCAGTACAGCGGCTCCAGGGTGGAGACCCCGGTGTCCTACGTTGGGGAAGACGTCGAAGGTGACGATGACTTCAATGAGCATGACGAGGACGATTGATGTCCTCCCCACTTCAAATTCAGCTTCAGGAAAATTTTTAGGAACAAGAAACTTAGAAACTTTTTTCCTTTTTTTTTTTTTACTGTGGGTTTTCTGTTTCCTTTTGGCCTACTCCCAAGAAGATACTGGTAAGGTATTGAATTTAGATATGCACCTCTATAAGCAAGGATTGTTTCCAGTAGGATTAGGATGTGCTGTGGATGTGTATTTTAATATCATTGTGCTGATGCAGAGTGTTTGTTTACTTTTTAAGATTTTGTGTTTTCATTTTCTATCTTTCTTTAAGTGCACAGTTCATTTTTGCCCCTGAACAGTTTTTGCTGAGTTTGCTGAAGAAATTGTATTTCATCCACATCCATGAAAATAAAACACCCACCTGTTATGGTTGGTGAGCACCTGATGTTGTTTATTTGCCGTGAGTATGGATGAAACCCCCGCTGGAGGATAGCCAGACTCTATGGAGTTTTCCATTCGTTCAGTGGTATGGTGTCCAGAGCCCCAAGCAAACAACAGAATTCAACTTTCTCAATAATAAACATCATCAATCTTATTGATGTTATTTTCCCTTAAATTATATTGACTGTTGTGATTCTATCAAGTTTATACACTCTTTTCTTTCCCTATTTTGCAGCAACAAATTGCAAAGTGCTTTTGTTTGTTTTCCTTTGGTTTGATTAAATCTCATTGCCACACTGGTGTGGATATGGAGACTGTCTGGAAGGCTTGGAATGGTTTATAGCTTATGGTAAAATTTGCCTGATTTCTTACAGGCAGTGTTTGGGAACCTTTTATTATTTAGTTGTTCACATACTTATAAGTCTATCATTTAAAGACATGTATTGAAACAAATGTATTTGCTCCATAAGCATCTTTCCGTATCTATTATAAAGTTGAAATTAAATATAGAGAATGTTTTAACAACTTTTAACTCAAAATTTGTCAATCATTTTAATAGTTCTTTTATTATAAAAAGAAAAAGAAATTTAAGGACAGGCAGTAGTCTCTTTTAAAATTAATTCACAAAACCCATTAACTGCACAGTTGCTATTAGTTGCCTGTTCTAAAATGATAGTCTTTGTATTGAAACACAAATAAGTTTTCTGTAATATTTTATGAAATATAAAGAGACTTTAATTGTTTGACTTGTTTAACATGGCACTGTTCATTTTTATTAATAAAATGCACGTGGGCATTTAAAAAAGAAAATGGCATGATGACTAGAGAGATTTATGTTATTGACAAAAGATACAGAGATGATATCTGAAGGAGTAAGTTTCTTAGGAGACAGAAGAAACAGAAGGGGAGAAATTTGCCATGTGGAGAAGAAGGGAACCCGCTTCCATTGACATATGAGTAAGGAAGTAAAGGATATATGGACATGAAGATACATAGTAGGGAAAAAAACGTTGTAGTAATTCTTGCCTTACGGCTTCCATTTTCTCAGTGAAGTGAGAGGTTAAGCCTGCTAACACCGATGAAGAAAGTGGAATGTTAGGAGATTTGAGGAGAAAAAATGTATGTCTGGAGTAGACATTGAAGAGCAACGTAAAGGAATCTGAGAGCTTCTCTGTCTTCCTGGTGACTAAGAATTACTGGTTAATAATTAACACCCATCACAACTTGGAAACTATAAATTTATTGTAGCTTCATATAATGATTGTGCAACACTCTTTCAGTATCCAGAACAAATGGTTCCTCCACAGTGAAAATTCCTCTAATCAAAAAAAGCACAGTTTAGCAGTCCTTATTTATGGCATCACTATACCTAATAATTGCACTTGTATATATCACTATAAATGCACTTAGAATAATATTTAATGACTATGAATTATTTATGCCGCATGTTGCCCTCCAATCATATATTATGCTTCTTAAAGGCATAGCTGTATTTTGAGATATCTCAACAAATGTTTGTTGAATGAATAAATAAGTAATCAATAATCCTCCTGGGATAGTGCATGTCCAAATGTGTATTTACAATATTATTATTAATATATCTTTCTCAAAATACCCTCTCAGAAACTGCTCCAGCCCAGATATCCTGACTATATAGCTTAGCTTTGTCAAATTGTGCTCAGTGCAATCAGAAGGAGAGTGAAATTTTGGTAGACAGCAAAGTAGGTTAAATAGTCCCATGTTCAAATTTCTGCTTTGGAAACTCAGGAAAGAATCATGTATTATAAACGAGATCATAGTACAAAGAATTCTCTACATGATTTTTAAATAAAAATCTCTTTTTTCACATTTTAAGAAAATTAATTTACTATTATAAATCCTACTGGTCAATCTATTAAAACCCATAACCAAAACCAATAAATGATTAAGTTTAAAAGAGGCTTCTCCTTGAAATATTTTTTTTTTTTTAGAAAACATCACATTGTAATAGTTTGTCAAAGTAGTGAGCAGAGGTAATTCCTTCAGCCTCAAGAAAATGGAACATGGGTGATACTCAAGACTGCAGTTCGATCCATGTGATCTCACTCACTAGGCTGAGTGTTAGCTGCCTTTGGAAAAATACGACAGGTTTGAATTGTATGGAGTATAATAAAGTTTTATCATTAATTTTAATGCAAATTAGGTCATTTATAGACTTTAATAGCCATTTAAATCTACTCATTTCATATTGTGCAGATTGTAGTCACTTTTCTCTCACAATTATTTTGCAATCTTGTTTAGCATATGTGACTGATAGTGAATGAAGTGACTTTTCAAGGGTGGATTAGTAGGATCTTTCTGTAAAAATCCAGGAGATGATGGAGAAATTATTTTTTAAAAGACACACTGACATTTTCCATGTTGACAGTGATACCTATTATTTTATGCTAAGAGATTGTTTAGCAGTCTAGTGATTAAAATGTTTGCTTTTGTTAAAAGTGGTTTCAAATTATTTACTGTACTTTCCAGTCCCTTTCAGCTGATGATATACTGCTAAGTTAATATTTCACATAAATTGTACACTGAAATTTATAAGAATAAGTCATTCATCTTGTATCAGATCTCATGTGTGTCTATTATTTTTAGGACACCTCCTATCTTATCTACCCACTCCTCATTATATGCATACTTTCCTGGAAGTTCCACTTGGAATATGAATAATCTTCCATTTTTGAACATATAACACAGAATATTGTTAGGGTTATATTATATGACAGGAAAGGAAAAATTTACATTCTTTGACATTTAGCTTCCTGTAATGTTCTGCCCTATTAAAGAGCATTGAAATGCTATTTACGTTCTTGAGTTTCAGATACACTTTTGCTGATGAAGTTATCTTTCCCTAAACATTCTAGTTTGTTCCTCAATGGAAAAACGCAAACAACATGTTTGAAGATGGCACAATGTTACCTATTGGGAAGGTTAAAGAAAGCTTCCATCAAAAACAAAAGAGGGTGGCTTATGGAAAGGTCCTTTCCCTAAAATTATTGCATATATTTGACAGTGAGCAAGCTTGAAAATTCATACATTATTAGCAGAACAGAGAGGCTTTCCTTATTTTACCATCCATCATTCATTCATTCATATAACATGTATTTGTGAGCACCTACTGTGTGTCTGGCATTGCTATTGGCACTGTGGAAATAGCAGTAAACAAATAAGCAAAAACCTTTGTCCTCATGGACTTTACATACTTGGGGGAGACGGAATGCAAGCAAAATTAATAAGTAAATTATGAAGCATATTAGAAGGGGATAAGTGTTAAGAAACAAAAATAAGCAGATAAGAGGAGGTGAGGAAACATAATTTTATGTAGTATCATCAGGGAAAAGTTCACTGAGATGGTGCCAGTCGAACAAAGATCAGGAAACAATGAAGTGAAAATATGGATATCTTGGGGAAGAGAATTTCAACCAGAGGGAAAGGAAATGTAACAGCTCTAAGCTTGCCTCTTGTCAAGAGTAAAGAGGACCACATTGATGAAGTGGAGTGAGCAAAAATGTTGGAGAAGCTGAAGTCAAAGGAGTAAGGCATTCAGGTGTATAATAGCTTGTTTTGGCCCTTACCTTTACTGAGATGGAAGTCATTGGAGGATTCTGAGCAGAAAAACAACATGATCTGACATAGCACAAAGGATAAAAGTAAGATTTAGCAAATCTTACTAGCTAAAGAAGATTTCTCTTTGTTTGCCAGCCTCAGTGGGATCTCTACTTCTTTTCAGTAAAATTGGAACCTCTGTTAACACCTCTGTTGGGATTACAACTATTTTTTTTTCTCCCACTGCTTCTTTGTAATTGTATATTATGTTGTAGACTAGCAGGGTAGACAAATTAACCACAAATGCCTAAGGACACACTGTTAAAATTATTAATTCAAACTTTAAAATGATGAGCAAAAGTCTCACGTTATAATGATGTTTATTGCTGTGTGGTCATGCTTTTACAGAATGCAGCTGTGTAGAGAATAGAATTCAGTTTTTCTTCAAACTGTTGACTCTCCAGAAACTGAACATAAACTGTCAATTAACACAGTCAAAAAAACAGCAGATTTTGTAGATTAATTACATGTATTATATACTCTGTTCTTATAATAAAGTAAGCTAGAGAAAAATGTTGGTGAAGAATCATAAGGAAGAAAAAATGTATTAACTCTTCATTAAATGGAAGTGGATCATCATAAAGGTCTACAACATAAAGGTCTGCATGCTCACGTTGAGTAGGTTGTCTGGGAGGAAGAAGAGGAAGGGTTGGTCTTGCTGTCTCAGGAGGGGCAGAAGTAGAAACATGGAAGACGTAGAAGGGAAGGCAGGAGATGCTGGCACACTCAGTGTACATTTACAGAAACATATCATAATTTCTTTCTTTTTCACTTTTTCATTTCTCTAGAAGTGCTTCTATACAGTCCTAATTCTTCCATTCTTTGCTTTACTTTCAGTGGCCATATCATAGAAGGGGCAATGTCATAAAAAAAGTGAAAAGCAATCTTGAATCATAGGAACCTTTCTGCCAGATTGCCTAATGTCAATTTCTTTTTTTTTAATTCTAATTTAAGTTCTGGGGTACATGTGCAGAACATGCAGGTTTGTTACACAGGTATACAAGTGCCATTGCTGCATCCATCACCCTGTCATCTACATTAGGTATTTCTCCTAATGCTATCCCTTCCCTGTCTCCCCACCTCCTGCTATCCCTCCCCTATTCCCCCACCCCCAGACAGGCCCTGGTATGTGATGCTCCCCTCCCTGTGTCCATGTGTTCTCATTGTTCAACACCCACTTATGAGTGACAACATGTGGTGTTTGGTTTTCTGTTCTTGTGTTAGTTTGCTGAGAATGATGGTTTCCAGCTTGATCCATGTCCCTGCAAAGGACTTGAACTCATCCTTTTTTATGGCTGCATAGTATTCCATGGTATATATGTGTCATATTTACTTTATCCAGTCTATCATTGTTGGGCATTTGGGTTGGTTCCAAGTCTTTGCTATTGTGAAAAGTACCACAATAAACATATGTGTGCATGTGCTTTTATAATAGAATGGTTTATAATCCTTTGGATATGTACCCAGTAATGGGATTACTGGGTCAAAGAGTATCTCTAGTTCTAGATCCTTGAGGAATCACCACACTGTCTTTTTCTGGCCCTATTTCTATGTCTTCTTCTTCATTGTCTGACACTGTTTTGGAAGCACTCATTTTCATCAAGTCATTTTTTTTTAATTTCTATGGTGTGGGGTCTATGAGCTCTAGGATTTCTCCAAGCCCCATATGTTGAAAGCCTAAACCCTCCTACACACACTTTTTTTTTTTTTTTTTTTTTACCATATTCACAACCTGTTTCATTGTTTTCTTGGTTAGCTCTGTTGTAAATCCTGTAAAGTCATGCACAACATCTGAACACAGTTTTCTCCATCAGAAATTTATTGTTTTGGACTTGATGGCTTTCATGTATTTTCTATAACAATGATGGAATCTTCAATGGCGTAATTCTTCCAGACTCCTATGATATTCTCAGTAACCAGGTTCTCTTTCATAACATTCACAATTCTTTCCATAGAGAATCATGTGTAATTAGCCTTAAAGGTCCTCATGAGCCCTGATCTAGAGGCTGAATTTGACATATTGCATCTGGGGGAAGGAGACCACTTCAACACCTTTGGTATTGAATTCATGGGGTTTCAAGTATTCATGGATATTGTCCAATATCAAAAGAATTTTAAAAGGCAGTATCCTACTGTAAAATACTTGCTAAGTTCAGAGACAAAGCATGGAAGGAACCAATTCAAAAACAGGGTTCTCATCATCCAGGCCTTCCTACTGTAAAACCAAAAACACTGGCAGAAGCTGCTTATCTTTTCTCCTTAAGACTTAGAGGTCAGCAGCTTTATAGACAAAGGCAGTCCTGATCATAAACCGGACTGCATTTGCACAAAACAGTAGAGTTAGGATCTCCATTCCTGCCTTAAATCCTGGTGCTTGATTTTTATTAATAAATGTCCTTTGTGGCATTTTTTTCCAGAATAGCACACTTTGTTCTGCATTAAAAATATTTTCTCTTCACCGTTTTTTTTCTAATAGAATCTAGGAACTTGTCTGTTGCTTCTTGATTGGCAGAAGCTGCTTCTTCTGTTATCTTTACATATTTTCATCCAAACCTCTTTCTAAATTTATCAAACCTTCCTTTTCTGGCATTAAATACTTCAGCTTTATATTATTCATTTTCCTTTTGCTTTAAGTTATCATATAATGACTTTGCTTTTCCTCAAATTACATTAAAGTGTATAGGTATGCCTTTTTTAATAACAATTCTGCACCCACATAAAAGCTGCATTTTCAGTGCAAGGCAAAAAGGTGTTTCACAAAATGTGAAAGGTTTTCACACTTGCTGGGATAGCAGCAGCAATGGCTCCACACATTTCTTTCTCTTTTTACAATGCTCCTTATTCTGGATACATTTACCTTTAAATGGCAGGCAACTGCAGCTGCAGACCTCAATCTATGGTACATATCAAGCAATTCAACTTTTTCTTGTAATACCATAACTTTTTTCTGCTTCTTGGTAGCACTTCCAGCATCACCAGTGGCACTTCATATGAATCCCATAGTGTTACTCAAGGTTTACAGTATTGCGCTAAACATGATGAAAATACGCAAGAACCATGAGAAGTCACTTTTTTACTGTGATGCACAATTTACTGAGGAAACAAACTGCTCATGTGGAGATGATCAGCATCACAGGTGATGATTTTAAGTGAATGCTGATAACACAAGTTCACTGCGACAGCAACAGGAGGTGGCTAAGAAATTCTAGTAGTGTACTACATATTACAGCTAATTTTATGGAGTTATGATTTACTTACGTATCTTTATGTTTGTCTGCTTTCAAATGCAAATAACACTATGTAAGGTCTGTAAGTGGTTGTATGAATACGTTTTGATGTATTTTAACTTCTTATAACAGGTTTGTGTATATTTTATGGTGATAAATGATAAAATAGATGAGTATTTTATACATTCGTGACATTCATGACTTTTTGTTATTTTTTCTATATGTCTAAGATATGTGGTTTGTCTGTGATTTTTTTTAAATGGTTGCAAATCTTCAAAATGTATACCAATGTATTTACTGAAAAAAAAATCTGTATTTAAGTGGATCGGCACAGGTCAAATCCTTATTGTTCAAAGGTCAACTGTATATCAGGGTTGATTTTCCAAAGCTTAAGAAAGACGAGATGATCTAGCCACTGCTGTAAGCTAATATGGAAAAATAGCTAAAACAACAGTACATGGAAAGAAATTTTACGAAGTCATATTTTTAACAGAGAGGAATCTCTCATCTGGAGAGAAAGACTTAAAATACTTAAAAGAAGAAAAAGAAAGAGATCTGTGTTAGAGACCAATTAAGTCCTAAAGAGAAACATTTTGAGGACTGTTTTCCTGAGACATCACTTACGCTATTCTAGCCTCTGGTGAACAAAATCCAGTGTGCCAAAACACTCTTTGTTAAAGTAGATTACTCTAACATACACTTATTAATTACTTTAATCTAAATCTTAAAGACAAGAGATATACATGCCACTTACTGATGGTGCAAATATTTCAAGACTCAATATACACGTCTGAACAATTATATTGGGAATTAGTGTCAGGTAGACAGACATAGATAGGTAAACCGTTAAGTCTATCAAGTCAGCAGCTCCTTTCAACTTTCCTGCTCTCTCTAACAAAGTCACCTTCTTCAGCAATTTTGCTCACTACTCTTGCAGGTTTCAATATGCATGGCTAAAAATTTACTATCAAAACTTCTTCATTGTGCTACTAGGTTTCTGGTTTTTTGATTTATTAAGAGTAATTTTAAGAGAGTTCCCTTTAAATAAATCAATAATAATATAATGCCGGAAAATCTGATAAGCTGTGAAGATGATTCTGTAGAAGATCCTTAACTATGCATCCAAACTCACATACAACCCATTACATTGTGATGGTGATGAGTATGATCTCAAGCTTTGAAGTCAAACAGATGTGGACTTGAATCCGGGCTCTAACAGTTACTTTGTTACCCTGGACATTTAACCTCTATTTTACACAACTGTAAAACAGGGATGGTAATAGATAGGGCCTATATATATATGTGTTTGCAATTTATATTAAGGGAAATGTATATAAAGTCCCAGGCAGGTGAAGTTAGCAATTATTATTAATGTTACGATTTTTCACCAGAAGTTTAAATTCCACCAGCCTGTAATACCATATATTGTCTTCTATTCAGGGCCCACTTAAAGTTCTTTGCAATCTTGAAGAGTTTAAAATGGTACCTGGAACATTAGATATGCTAAATGCTATTTAAGTGTCTGTTAAATAAATTAATTAAATAAGCCTCTTGTTAAAGAAAGGATTTGGAGATTAAGGAGAATATCTATGCCAGTCGTTCTTTTCTATTATCACTGTAAATACTTACCTACTGTTGTCAGTGGGCTATGAAAAGGGGCCTGGCTCTTATCGCCTATCCCTTTCCTCCAATCCAGCTTTTTTTTTTTTTTTTTTTTTGAGACAGTTTCGCTGTTGTTGCCCAGGCTGCAGTGCAATGGTGCGATCTCGGCTCACCGCAACCTCCACCCCCCCACCCCGGGTTCAAGCGATTTTCCTGCCTCAGCCTCCCGAGTAACTGGGATTACAGGTGCACGCCGCCATGCCCGGCTAATTTTGTATTTTTAGTAGAAATAGGGTTTCTCCACGTTGGTCAGGCTGGTCTTGATCCCCTAGCCTCAGGTGATCTGCCCGCCTCGGCCTCCCAAAGTGCTGGGATTACAGGCGTGAGCAACTGCACCCAGCCCAGTCTGACTTTTTTACTTGCCTCAAATCTCTGGCCTTGGCTGCCTGATTATATACTTGATATGGTTTGGCTGTGTCCCCACCAGAATCTCATCTTGAATTGTAGTTTCCATAATCCCCACATGTCGTGGGAGGGACCAAATGGAGATAACTGAATCATAGGGTCAGTTTGCCCTATCCTGTTCTCATCAGAGTAAGTGAGTTTTCACAAGATCTGATGGTTTAATCAGGGGCTCAGTCCCTTCCCTGGGCACTCATTTCTCTCTCCTGCCACCCTGTGAAGAAAGATTTTTGCTTCCCCTTCCAGCATAATTGTAAGTTTCTTGAGGCCTCCCCAGCCTTGTGGAACTATGAGTCAATTAAATCTCTTTGCTTTATGAATTACCAAGTCTCAGGCAGCTCTTTATAGCAGTGTGAGAACAGACTAATGCAATACTACTACTGAGAAATCTCTCAGAGATGTTGCCGTTTTAGAAATGAGAGTAGAGAAGGCTAGAACAAGTTAAGAAATGGAGCTTTTTACAAACAAGGAATATGTTGTTTTCTTTATGCCTAAGACTGAGGCATTTCTTGATGAATGAATCAACATATCAGTCAATGAATACATGTATAAATAAAACATAAAAGGGGCTTAATTTTGAGTAGATGAGAGTATCTTTTAGAAAATTTATGAATAATGGGACATTCTTTAAATTCCTATATGATGTATCATTCAAGAAGATTAATTCTATTCCAGTTTCTGTTTTTAGCGTATAGAATATAGTGCTAATATAACACCTATTTTTAAATCAAGAATGATCTTATTTAAAATGTCTGTGATTTAATTAGGAAATATGCTAATGATGATTCTAAGATATCTGCTACATCATCCCTTCACTACTTAAGAGATATGTAGTTTGTATTTGTTCAGTAATACTAGGATGTGTTATAGCATCTGTAGAACTTCTTGCTGTATGGCGATATTCCCAAAATGTGAAAGTATATCTTATTTTTATTTACAATCTCAGTACCTAGAAGTTTCCCTAACACATAGCAGTGCTTCAACAACATTTACTGGATAAAAAAAGAATATTATGATTCAATAAGCTCTGGATTTCAAGGCAAAATTGCCTTAAGAATATTCAATACACTACAAACTGTAGTTGTTTTTCTTTTAAAATGTACTATATAAATATGTCATTCAAACATTTAAAAATATATAATTAAACACATTAACATATTAGCTGTCATCCTTCAAAATTGTAATAGATAATATATATTTTTTAATTCCCCTCTGTAAATACTCTTCCTTAAGAGTGCTCTCACTCAAGGAAACATGTATTCTTAAAATAGTACTTTTTTGTTTGTCAATCCTCTTCTTTTTCTCTGCTTTAAGATAAAAACAGTATTTTCCTACTTTCTACAAGGAATAAGAATGAGAGATTCTAGATTTAGGTAATTTCCCCTATCTCCAATTGATCTTTATAATTCACATTTTACAAGTGCACCCCTCTTCCCATCAACATTTTGAAACATTTGAAACAGTTTTTTTTTCCTTCCACCTAGAAATAAGTGGAGAACACAATCCTATTTTCTGATTCATGATATTATGACACCCTTTGAGAAAAATCATCATTTTTCTGAGTCAGCATTTCAAACAGTTGTACCTTTTTTTCTTTTCAAATGATATTTGTCTTTTTAGTGCAAATTGTTTTATAAAGGGATTTTTCAATTATTATAGTTCTTTCCTACCAGATAGAACCAGATGTTGCATTCCCGTACCCCAAGGATGGCTTACTAATTTCAAATGCTTTGGTAAACAGAAAATTTTCACATTTAAGTGTCATGCTAACTGGTGGAAATGACAAGAAAGGTTATATTTTGAGCCTAATATTCAAATCGGTCACTCAGTTTTTCACATGTCTCTTGCTAATGATGCTGTTCATTTTTTTTTTTTTTTTTTGATAAATTACATAATGCTATAAAGCAGGGGACCTTCTCTGAGTATTTTCTCCTACGGGAGACTAGCTGATAAAGTATGATAAAACCATAACATTGTGCTTTCTTCCAAGGTAAAGATTTCACAGTGTTTTTCACATAAAGAGTCCTAGAGCTAAGTTTCACTTAATAAATTAAGAGGCAACTTACAATGTTGGTTAAAAAAAGATGCTCATTAAAACATGATGTAATGATGTTGTGGTGGCAAGTAAATAGAACTCAAGGAAATAAAAAACAGAAACTAATATATCAGCTTCTTGGGCTCAGATATCTGTTGATTGATTAACTGGATAATGGTTTGTTTTCCTGGGCTTTGTAAAAACACTGTAAATATTGACATATATTTGAAAATATATTATAAGCTATATTAAATTTTAAAATATGTAAGGGGCAGCAGTAGCATCCGAAGTCAGTATCTTTCACTTTTTTTTTTTTTTTTTTTTGCTAAAGGTTCATCCTATAGCTAATGCTTTGGCAAGTAAAGAGGATAGGGTGCTGGATCCTGCAACCTAGATCTGAGTTCTCAGCGAAGGTAAGTAGTACTTCATGCAAACAGTAGTATAGAATAACTTCACTCCAGTTACTTATTAGGGAGGATCGTCTTAAACTCTATGTCTCAACATTATAAATATATATATGAGAAATATATCCATTATTTAGGTAGCATTATCTGAAGAATATGCTGCTCATTTATTCCTCAAGATGCAGTCAATTCTGCTGAAATATTTTTTGAAAACATGAATTTGTTCCAACACAATTGATATATTAGGGAACAATTTGAACATAAAGAGTATTTCACATTTTATTATGCTCTGAAAATCTCTAGGTAAACACAGAAATCTGCACCCAGCATAAGAATATAAACACACACACACCCCAAAACAATTTACCAGCAACCTCAGTTTATTATGTATGCTATCCTACAAGTTTATGTTTTACCACTCTTTTGTATTTGAAGACATTTTTATACTAAATAAAAAGTCAACATCCAAAACATGTATAAATATTTTGGTTCAAAAATGTCTAATAGTGCATGAAAAGAAAAATTTAAGTATTGAGGAAAAGCTTGAATTAATAAAGTTCTTCTAAATGAGAGAACATGATGTTTCCCAAGCAACAGACAGAAATCCACTCTGTTTCTCAGCAGAGATAATAAGTAAAAATAAAGAAATTACTCTGACTCTGCAGTATAATAACAATCTATTTGGTCTTTGTTTTTGGTTCCTGGCACAGAGCTCCTAAAACCTATGAAATCTCCCGGGAAACAGTAGTGTCATATCAAAACACTTAAGTTTATGCTAATGAATTGATTTAGTGTGGGGCTCCTAGATAGCCTCAGGATGAGGCAGGTCACCAGAAGGACTATGTAATTCGAGACGTGGAAATTTACTCTACCCATTGGCCTCTGGGGAGGTAAGCAGGAGGTTGGAGATTTGACCCTATGAAACCTCTTAAACCATGTAATTCAGGGAGCTTCCTCTGGGTTGGTGAACACTTAACAGTGTTGTGAAGGGTGGCATGCCTGAACAGGGCATGGTAGTGGCACACCATCCACTCCTCCAATACCTTGCCCTGTGCATCTCTTCTATTTTGCTGTTTCAGAGTTTTACTCTTTAAAATAAAATAGTAAATGTAAGTCAAATGCTTTCCTGATTTCTGTGAGTTGTTCTAGCAAATTGTCAAACCTGAAAAGGATGTTATAGGAACCTCTGAATTATAGCCAGTCAGTCAAAAGTACAGGTGGCCCCCAGGAATTGCAGCTGGCATTTGAAATGAAAGCAGTTTGAGGAACCAAACCGTTTAATTTGTGGGCTATGATGCTAAATTCAGGTAGATAAAATCAAAATTAAATTGAGTTGCTGGGCATCCAGTTGGTGTGAGAGAATCAGAGAATTGGTTGTTGGTGTACAAAAACTTTACACAGGCAGGAGCCACTTAAGTATTGCTGCAAAGTCAGTAACAACAAGGCCTAAATAGATTAAGGAAATGAAAAGATTGTTGGGCATATAAATTCTAGCCTAAACAGTGAAAAATATTGGGAACAATATTCTCATAAAAAGAAAAGACTATACGTAACATTCTTAATCATAATTTGCTGAATCCTGCAGAAGTGACTTCTTTTATCTTGGGAAATGAGGCCTAATGGTGGCTATTTAGTGTTGTCAAACATCTCTACAATTCTCAAAGCCATCAGCTGTCCAGATAAGCAATGGGCGCACATGAGACATCCACAACATAATTCCCAGCAATGATTCAAAACTTACTTGAAGAAGAAGTCTACATCAAATCACATTTTCAATTTTGATGAAATAGGTGTCTACTATAAATTTAACCTTAAAAACCTACACCTGAAATGCAGAAACATGCCCAGAATTTAGGGCTGTGAAAGATTTTTAACTGTGGCATTTGGAAACAATGCCAAACACAGGACAATGAGCCAGACTGATATGATTTGGCTGTGTCCCCACACAAATTTCACCTTGAATTGTAATAATCCTCATGGGTCAAGGGTGGGGCCAGGTGGAGATAATTGAATCATGGGGCAATTTCCCCCATACTATTCTCATGGTAGTGAATAAGTTTCACAAGATCTGCTGGTTTTATAAATGGGGGTTCCCCTGAACAAGCTCTCTCTTGCCTGCCACCATGTAAGATGTGTCTTGCCCCTCCTTGCCTTCAACCATGATTTTGAGGCCTCCCCAGTCATGTGGAACTGTGAGTTCATTAAACCTCTTTCCTTTATAATTACCCAGTCTCAGGTATGCCTTTATTAGCACCCTGAGAACAGATTGATAACACATACCTATCCACATCTAGTGCTACAACTTTGCATTTGCTTTCAGATAATCATCCCACATGACCTCACAAAACTCACAAGCTGCAGTCCTTCTGAAACTTACTTCCACAAGGTAAAGTGCCATATTATAGCATTTATGGAAAATTGTGCTACCGTGAATATTAGATTTCTATTATTTATTTTTTATGTGTCACTGTCAAAGTGTTTGAATCTTGTGCCCTAACCTCATTTTTCTCATGAGTTCTCTGATTTTTCTTATGAAATTTTGAAAAGATATGGTGTTTTATTGACTATTATACTTGTGTTATGTAAGAATGTACTAAACATTAAAATCTATCATCAGAGGAAGCCAGTCAACTAGAGAGCTGTATGATGGGGCCAAATCATTTTTATTTCCCCAAAACTGCTTTCCCTATACTGGTATTTGGCATTAGGTAATCAACCTACAGTGAAGGACATTATAAGAAATTATCCTCTAAAATTCATTATTCTATTTACTATGAGAATGTTGTTGAGTATGATGCTTATGACATTACACAAATCAAAGTTTCAATTTTAATGAAACAGGTGTCTATTATAAATTTAAACCTTAAAAACCTACACCTGAAATACAGAAAAACATGCCCAGGATTTAGGGCTGTGAAATATTCTTAACTGTGACATTTGGAAACAATGCCAAAACCAGGACAATGAGCCATACACAGTATTCTCTTTATGATGGCCCACAAAAGAAGTTTCACTCTGGCTTTGGTCCCAGGAAGAATTATGCATCTCCTGAAAAATTAGTTTGCTTTTATTTTTATGTATACTGAGACTTTTTTTTTTTTGAGACGGAGTTTCGCTGTTGTTACCCATACTGGAGTACAATGGCACGATCTCGGCTCACCGCAACCTCCGCCTCCTGGGTTCAAGCAATTCTCCTGCCTCAGCCTCCCAAGTAGCTGGTGTATACTGAGACTTTTAAAGGAGCATCTTAACAGAGTTCAATGAATATTTTTTAAATAAATGAATAAATGT
This sequence comes from Aotus nancymaae, assembly GCF_030222135.1. Classification (NCBI taxonomy): domain Eukaryota; kingdom Metazoa; phylum Chordata; class Mammalia; order Primates; family Aotidae; genus Aotus; species Aotus nancymaae. Next base: position 54,636,440 of record NW_026988415.1, on the reverse strand, counting down.
GTTTTTAAACTGTTTCTTTCTCCACTTTGGCTATTAAAATGCTCAGAACCAAATTTGTGAGCCTCTTCTAGGAAGTGTGCAGAAACCAGAAATATTATTAAAATATTCTGAGCTGAACTCACAATAAAAGCTTCTCACTTGTGCATTTCAACTACAACTGATCGCTGGCTTAAACCTTACTTTAAAATTTGTATAATTGCTGACAGCCTAAATAAGTAGCACTCTTACTAATGAATGAGTTATAAGTCTATTAAAAATCCTATTTTCATAGATTCTGCAGATGCAGCAGCAGAAGTCAGCTACAGGAGACTAATGTTAACAATCCTTCTGAGGTATTTCTTAATTGACACTTGATTGGTTTACAATTATGCAAACTGTGCCAAGTTGACTAGGACTAATACAAAGGAGACAGTAGTTTATATATTTTCTCACTTTTGCTCCAAAAGAATTCCTGAAAAGGAGTAATAAAATCCTAAACCAGAGTATATATGCTTTGAAATAATATATGTAACATCCAATAAGGCCAGTGAGAATCATGTGTACCTTCTCTCTCCTTCCCCTCCCCATATACAATAACTTAAAATAACTACACCAAATAACTTGAAAAGGATATAATCAAAGTATTTAAAATAATGAAGTATATTGGGACTAAGAGTAGCAATATAATGGCAAAAATTAGTAGTTATTGGTCTGAAACCTTTAACAATAACTCTTCTTGAAAAACCTTTGTCTAGCAACTTAAATACCCAAGAGATACCTTCTAATGCCTTGGTCGCCAGTTTCTCTTAAAGTAAAAACTTTCTTACTGTATTTATGACATATTTTACTGTGCATGCATAGGAACTAGATAAGATCCACTAAAGAAAAATCTAGTAATCTAGTAATCTCTGTAACTTTTACTACTGTTGAATGAAAACACTTTAGTCCATTTTTTTTAATTTTTATTTTTTATTCTACTTTAAGTTCTGGGGTACATGTGCAGATCTTGCAGGATTGTTACATAGGTATACACAGGCCATGGTGGTTTGCTGCCTCCAGCCCTCCATCACCTGTATTAGGTATTTCTCCCAATGTTATTGCTCCACAATCTCCCTACCCACTGCTGTCCCTCCCCTGGCCCCGCATCCCCCAACAGACTCCAGTGTGTGATGTTCCCCTCCCTGTGTCCATGTGTTCTCATTGTTCAACATCCACCTATGAGTGACAACATGTAGTGTTTGGTTGTCTGTTCTTGTGTCAGTTTGCTGAGAATGATGGTTTTCAGAATTATCCATGTCCCTGAAAAGGACATGAACTCATCTTTTTTTATGGCTGCGTAGTATTCCATGGCGTACATGTGCCACATTTTCTTTATCTAGTCTATCTTTGATGGGCTTTCGGGTTGGTTCCACCTCTTTGCTATTGTAAACAGTGCCGCAATGAATATACGTGTGCATGTGTCTTTATAATAGATCGATTTTTAATCCTTTGGGTATATACCCAGTAATGGGATTGCTGGGTCAAATGGTATTTCTGTTTCTAGATACTTTAGTCCATTTTTAAGTCATTTGAGAAAAACATTATCTGAAACTTAGGCCTGGTCTTATCGCTGACATTTAAAACTAATAGACAACTACAAAAATTTCAGTAGAAGCCGTTTAAAAGGGAAAAAAAAGCCTCTTATTATCTTGAAACAGAAGGTGTATTAGTCTGTTCTCACATTGCTATAAAGAACTACCCCAGACTCAGTAATTTATAAAGGAAAGAGGTTCAATTGACTCACAGTTCTACATGGCTGGGAGGCCTCAGGAAACTTAACAATCATGGTAGAAGGGAAAGCAAACACATTCTTCTTCACAAGGTGGCAGGAGAGAGAAGTGCTGAGCAAAAGGGAGAAAAGCCCCTTATAAAACTGTCAGATATTGTGAGAACTCACTCATTATCATGAGAACAGCATAAGAGTAACCACCTCCATGATTAAATTACTTATTACTGGGTCCCTCCCATGAGGATTATGGGAACTACTACAATTCAAGGTGAGATTTAGGTGGGGACACAGAGCCTAACAATATTATTCTGCCTTAAGCAACTCCACCTCGTGACTTTGCAGGGTACAGCTTCCCTCCTGGCTGCCTTCACAGCCTGGCGTTGAGTGTCTGTGGCTTTTTCAGGTGCACAGTGCAAGCTGTCAATGAATCTTCCATTCTGGGGTGTGGAGAATAGTGGCCCTTTTCTCACAGTTCCACTAGGCAGTGCCCCAGTGGGGACTCTGACCCCACATTTTCATTCCACTCTGCCCTAGCAGAGGTTCTCCATGAGAACTCTGCCCCTGCAGCACACCTCTGCCTGAACATCCAGGTGTTTCCATACACCCTCTGAAATCTAGGCTGAAGTTTTGAAACCTCAATTATTGATGTCTCTAAAAACCAAACTGATTAAAAAGACAAAATATAGTTATCTACATGATTTAGCTAGTAAAGTTGTACTAGGTATTTTTCCCAGATTCTCACTGAATGAGTAATACATCTATGATGTGTTGGAATAAAATTATATTCAACACAAAATCTACCTTTCAAAGTCAGGTAAGAAAACACAAAACTATTCTAGTGACCAAAGTTAAGATTAATGCAGGAATGAATAATTAAAATCAACATTTTATCACAATGTTTTAGAGTTAATCAATATTGACAGAAATGTGACACTAGTAATACATCACAAGCATATCATGAGATCTGAGATTTTCTTCAAACAATAATGACGAAGACTGTATTTTTGCTATGTATCAGGTAATACAGTAAGTAATGCAATGAATTACTCTATTTAATGAAGATGAAATTATTTTTCACACTTTACCAATGAGGAAACTGAGAAATGATTGGTACAAAGTGCAGTATTCTCGCCCATGTCTACCTTCAGCTCAAGCTTTTGTCCTTAACTACCTTGGTCTACTACATACTGCAATAATGCTGGTAAGTTTGAATGGCCCATTTAAAATTTTGCCTGTTTTTATAGTTATCAGTAACACAGAGTAGTAAATTCCTTTATGACAGTTATAGGTATATTACACAAATGTATCTAAAATCTATTTTAAGTAGGTTGAATTTATATTGAAAATTAAAACTATTGAAAATGTTGATTGTTGATAGCAATAGTAATAAAAACATGCACAATATTGAGAATGAATGTCTAAAAATTAACCCATTTCAGTGACAATTTTTACTCTGTAGGTGCTGTGTAGTATTGTTAGGGACCAAAAAATTAGCCTTAAGCGTATTACGATTTAACATAACAATCCAATTTTATCAATCAAGATCAAATCCAAGTATTTAACAATATGAATACTAGCATTTTTCTTTCACTCAATAGCATTCTGTTTGTATCTTGGTGAAACAGAATAAAAGCTTCTGGCAAGATATATTAGGTTTTAAAATATTTGGATAATTACATCTTTTTATATAAAGAGTATACATTAATTAATGTTTTACTTCCCTAAAACACTTGATAAAATAGTTTATTATAGTATTTAATACAGTTATTTTTTTCACTGCTATCTAAGATTCATTGAATGTTTACTAAGATTTAGTGATTGTGATAGGCATTTTATATACATTATCTCATTTATTACACATAGCCCTAACATAAAGGCTACTATTATTTCCATTTTGAAGATAACTATAGCTAGTAGTTACTGTGGACCACCATTAGCAATCTCAGTTCTAGTGCTCCAAGAAATTTTTTAAAATGAATGAAACATTGTCCTTGTTCTTATGGAGGTTGTAGTCTGGTATATTTATCAAAATTTTCTTGAAAAAAATCCTATGCATCATTATACACCATGTTAAATTGAATCTTTGCTCTACTTTTCTAGCTAAAAGATATCAGGTAGAATTATCTGAGTGCAATTATTTATATCAGAATATGTCATAGTATTTAGAGATTTTCTGATTGTTACTTAATTGCTATGATAAGAAAATATTAATATGTAACCAAAGCAATTGTTTTGTTCTCAAATATTAAAAATGTGATGATATTCCACTAAAGTGTTGAAATTTTTCTTACTAGTTTGAATAAATATTTCTATTATTCAAATAAATTAGAATAGTTGTTTTCTGACTTCTAATGAATATGCTGCAAATGTTCTTGATGATATATATAAAACAATTAAGATCTAGTTATAGTTTTCCTGAAAGTAGAGTTTATTACTGTATATCTCTTGCACTGGTAAGGCAAATCTGTACTTGACTTTGATGTTAACAAAAAGAAGCAGCAAATATTTTTTACTCTTTAATGATTTTTTTGTGATTAAACTACATAGAGATTTTCTTGGTATTCATTTGGAACATTGTTTCCCTGTCTCATTATTACTTGTAAAGTTTTCAACTGGTAGATGAGAGGAATTTTTGTAGTTAATTTTATTCAAATGGAGAGACTAAAGCTCAAAGAAGGTAGAATCACACAAATCTGAGACCAAGTCTATTAAATAAAAGTGAAGATTATTGCCAGGAAAAAACTTTTAATAATAATAATTGACCTGAATGAAAATTTGGAATCAAAGGTAGAACACTGTACTCATTTATTCTTTTGTATATAGAACAAATTTAGAAGTGTAATGGGGAAGAGGTTCAGAGTAGATTTTCAGAAAATGCAATAGATGCACACTTATTGTCTTGACACTTCTTTACAATGCATTGTCATTCCTAATTTATAAAAATATAAAGAAAATAAAATGCAGAAGAGGTTTAAAAAGAAGAGAAAGAATTTACTTTCAAAGTAGGACAAAAAACTAAGCATAATAGAAACTACTTTTCAGTATACTATGTCTGAAACAAATTTGTCACAACTACAAGAAGACACCACTACTTTAATTTTAATGTATACAAATGGCTAAGAGAAATTCAATGAAATTGCTTTGAATAACCAAATTTTAAAAAATAATCAAAAGCAATCCAGCATTTCTACACTATTCATAAATGCAATAGCTGTTGCTCCTGAAAAGGCTTAGAGAATCTGCTTTTATGGTATTTTTGATGTCATTTATAGTGTAGCCATTGTTGGACAATAAGTGATTCAGTAAAAGCTAATATTTTGTTTTATCAAAGCTCTGAATAGTATTTTTAATTGAAATTGATTACATACTTATTTAACAAAAGGAAAACTGTTGAACTGGCCTAGTAATGGTATCCCAGAATGATTTACATCAGTTATTGGTTGAAACATTTAAAACTTCAGAGTAATATTATAATTTTCCTATTATTCAAACTTATAAATGAAATAGAGTTTTTTTCTATTCTTTCAGATAACAGCAGTTCACCAGAACTACTTTATTGAACAAGCTAGTGAATTATTTATTAAGATGATAATTAGGACTCTTTTTTTAACTCTAAGGAGATGTGCATATCACTTCACACAGAAGCAATTATTGATTTACTGATAGCATAGACAACTCCATACCTTAGTTTTTGAAATTTTAATATACACGTTTATACTATTTCATTTAATTTTAGTAAAACCAAATAAAATATTAAATATGTAATCAATTTGAGATAACTCTGGAGTAGCAAATTACTATAATTTTACTTTTCTTTGCCTTTTAATTCTGTATCAGTTTGTTTTCACAGTGCTGATAAAGACATACCCGAGGCTGGGTAATTTATAAGGAAAAAGAGATTTAATGGACTCACAGTTCCACGTGGCTGTGGAGGCCTTACAATCATCACAGAAGGTGAAAGGCACATCTTACATGGCTGCAGGCAAGAGAGAGAATGAGAGCCAAGTGAAATGGGCCCTTATAAAGCCATCAGATTTCATGAGACTTATTCACTACCATGAGAAAAGTATTGGGGAAACTGCCCCAGGATTCAGTTATCTCCCACCAGGTCCTTCCCACAACGCATGGAAAATACCAGAGCTACAATTTAAGAGATTTGGGTGGGGATGCAGCCAAACCATATCAAATTCTTTCTTGCAACTTCCAAAAAGAAAACCTTTAGAAATAAGTCATTATTTTTTGTTCCATTAGACATTCTTATAAAGTCTTGATGGTAAATCTGAATGATCAAAACTAAAAGCCAAAGAGTGGGTTGTTGTTACATATGGTTAAACTTCATTACTCATAAAATAATGGGAACAGGAGAATAATGACCAGTGGAAGGTTATTGGGGAGGTGAAGAGTATAGTAGGAATCTCTAGCAATCTTGTAAATATCGTGTGAATTTTTTTAAATCTGATACTCTCTTGTTTTAAGATAGCCAGATGAAAAGTCTATTCAATGGAGAATAAAGAGGGTCATGGAATGATGTTTTCTAAGTACAGCCAGGCCAAAGAATGCCATGTATGGAAAAAGCCACAGTACAGTTTATGGGAATTAAAGGAAGGGAAACAAAGTAAATTAATATGCAATCTTCATTTGACAACCCTCAAATACTTGTTTCCATCATGTATATACTCATTCCTAAATTCACTGTTATGACCACATTAGAACTCAACTTCAAATTTGTGTTTTTAATTCTTTTATTATAAAGTATTTCAAAGTAAATTTACTTAACATTATCTAATATCTTGCAAGTGGATGGCAGTATTATTTTCAGCAATATGGAAAATGATGAAAACACTGCTTATTGCAATAGATTTGTTGCAGAAGTTGCAGAAAATAATGCAAGAGCCTGTGAAATTCCTTGGAAATGTGATATATTACACATAAACCAGTCAGTGATCTAGGGAATTATAGTGAACTCTGGTCATTCAGGTAAAGTAATATGAGTACGTAAAATTTCTAGTTTCAATCCTGCTTCCTATAATTTACACTCACCAAGCATCAATTTCCTCATTTATAAAATTTAGATACTAAAATTTTTATTTTCCATAGGGCAGTTATGAGGATCTGAGAAAACAATAAATACATAGGAATATTCTTCAAAGAACAATGTATTACATGCTAGTTATGTTAACCCAGCAATTTGAATTACCCAGGAATCCTGTTTAATGCAGTGTCATATAAATTGCAAGACTCTCAAAATTCTCTAAAATCAGTTTTGAAATGTAAAATGTATGCTTTACTGGAACACATTTATCTCAAGAAAGAACATCATAGGAATTTGAATATATAATCTAGTATGAAAAAACATTTGTAGCAAACTAAATTTATGTACTGTAAACAAAATCATTACAAGACACACATCATCTGGACTTAGTGCTTAAGGAGATAATAGATAAGTAAGGAGATATGAAAATAGAAAAAAATTCTACTTTTATCTTTGAGTACATAGTTATATTTCTGAGGTTGAGTCTAAGTTAACCTATTCATAGAACCATTTCTTTCATCTCTTCTTTAACTATCATAGATCATCCTCCCTGTGTATCTTTAAGCCTGGAGGAAAGCTAGGGCTGGGATTTATGGACAGAACAAGAATAAAATAAAACCATATCTGCTCTATTTTCCCATATCAATTGATTTCAGAGTATACTGCATTCCCAACAAATGAATAAAAAAACAAGAATTTCCCTTCATTGTTTATGCCACTGGTTTAGTGGTAACTGTAATTATTCAACTTTCTGCAAATTCCTCACTTAGCAAAAATGCATTACTTTTCAAATTATTTGTATTGTAGGTACAATACAAATCACTACTAAAAATTGATCTTGATTGATAGACTCCATAGTTGGATATTTGAAAATAAAATGAAAATTGAGACATAGGAGAGACAAGTATGAAATTAAAATGTAAGAAATATCAAGAAATGCATTGCTAATAAAGTAAAGTTTTGTAATGGTGTTTTCATTAAAAATACTTTTCCTGTTTTACATGACCCATAGCTTGGGTTTGCTAAAAGATGCCATGATAAATAAATAAATGTGGTAATTCTGAATATCTAACTGAGGAAAATAAAACTTCCAGACTCAATACCTAATGAGTATTGTAAATGTAAAATCAAGGCCCTAGTCTAAATTTTGTAACAAATATATAAAATAATATAGTGAAATTTTAATTCATGTAATTATTATATATGTTATGAGGTTATATATTTTATATATGTGTAATGAAAGTCATGGTTAAATAATCTAGTATACATAAGTTTATGGCTTTAAACAACACATTGAGTTGTTTTAAATGTTTTATATAACAAATATATCTAAACTAAATATTAAAAATGATTAATTGCTTTAATGGACAAATAAATGACAGACAATTTAAAATGTTACTAGTTTTCTTTCCAAGATGGGACATTAGAAGCTTTTAGCTTGCCTCAGCTACTTGGAAATACCGAGAGAGTACATAAAGATAAACACTGTGTGCTTTAATATAAGAAGGAAAATGGGAATACACCAGAGTCATGAAGGACACCCCAAATCCTGGGGATGAGCTCGTGGGCAAACAGCTCCTCTAACAATGCTTGGCCGATAAAAGTGAGTAAAGCTCCAGTACCTGAGAGAGGCAGAAACCTCAGCATCAAGCAATATACTCAGGTAACAAACCTGTACGAATGTCTCCAAATCCAAAATAAAAGTTGAAATTATTAAGAAATGTTACTGGCTATCAATGGCTATCACAATCTCCTTGAAATTTCTAAAGTAAATATCAGTCACAAATTAAAAACTTCTTCTTCTCTGATAATAAATCCATTGCAGATGGAATTTTTAAGAAAGTATTTTAGGATTGTGAATATATTTATTGAGACTATCTTCTCCCTAAAATTGTACATGTAAAATTAAAAATACTTTGTTGCTAAAAATCAGTAGTAATCATCTGCGCTTTCAGCAAACTGCAATGTTTTACTTGGTAGATGTTCTGTCTCAGTGTTTATGGCTGCTGATTGAATAGCATGATGGTTGCTGAAGGTTGAGGTGCCTGGGGAAATTTTTAATAAGACAACAGTAACATTTTTCTCATTAATTGACTCTTCCTTTCATGAAAGGTTTCTCTGTAGCATGTGATGCTGTTTGATAGCATTTTACCCACAGTAGAACTTTCACACTTGCAGTCAATCCTCTCAAACTCTACCACCACTTTATCAGCTAAGTTTATGTAACATTCTAAGTCCTTAGTTGTCATTTCAAACAATGTTCCACAGCATCTTCACCAGGAGTAAATTCCACCTCAAGAAACCAATTTCTTTGCTGATCCATAAAAACCAACTGATCAGCTCAAGTTTTATCATGAGAGTACAGCAAGTCAGGTACACCTTCAGTCTCCACTTTCTAATCTAGTTCTCTTGCTATATACAACATAGCTGCAGTTTTTCTATTGGAAAAAAAAAAATCTTCTTTTCCAATAGAAGACTATTTTGTCTATACTGAACATCTGTCATTTAGTGTAGCCACCTTCATTACTTAACACAACCTTCTTCAGTTTGCTGCAGCTTCTCCCTCAGAACTTGATGCTCCACCTTGCACGTTTATGTTATGAAGATGGCTTCATTCCTTAAATTTCATTGAAACAACCTCTGCAAAAATCAGACTTTTTACTTGCTGCTTCCTCACTTCTCTGTCTTCATTGAATTGAAGAGGGTTAGGGCCTTGCTCTGGGTTAGGTTTCAGTTTTTTTTTGTTTTGTTTTTTGTTTTTTTCTTTACTCCTCTCCCCCACCTAGATTTCAGTTTAAGGGAATGATGTGGCTCCTTTGATCTATCCAATCATTCAAACTTTCTCCATATCAGAAATAAGTCTGCTTATTCCTCTTATCATTGGTATGTTCACTGGAGTAACACTTTTAATTTTCTTCAAGAACTTTTCCTTTGTATTCGCAATTTGGCTAACCGGCAGAAGAGCCCTAGCTTTTGACCTGTCTTATCTTTTGGTATGCCTTTTTCCTAAGCTTAAACATTTTGGACTTTTGATTTAAAGTGAAAGAGTTGAACACTTTAAGTCCGTTTTAGTGTGATTAATTGGCCTAATTTGCATATTGTTGTGTCCCAGTGAATAGGGAGGCCCAAGTAGAGGGAGAGAGACAAGGTAACACCTGGCCAGTGAAAAGGTCAGAACACACACCACAAACATCAATTAAGTTCACCATTATTTTTGGGTGCAATTAGTGGTGCTTCAAAGCAATTATAATAGTAACATCAAAGATCACTGATCACAGATCATCTTAATACATATAATAATCATCAGATACAATAATACTAATAAGGTTAGAAATATCACAAGAATTACAAAATATATGACATGGAGACACAAAGTGAGCACAGTTCACTTAGGAAAAATGGCACTGAAAGACTTTCTCAGGGAAGGGTTGCCACAAACTGTAAATTTGTAAATATGTGTATCTGAGAAGTGCAATAAGGTGAAGCACAATAAAGTAACACCTGTATTAACTCGCTTAATCCTCACAACAAAACTATAATACTGTCATGATGCCATTTCTCAACTGGGAAAAAGAGTGCAAAACAGTGAGGCAAGACTGAAACTGGCAATCTGTCTCCTCACCCCACTTTTTATATTTATTTATAACTTTTATTTTAGGTTCAAGATTACAGGTGTTATATAGGCAATTGTATGTCATGGAGATTTGTTATACACATCATTTCATCACCTAGATAATAAGGATAGTACACTATAGGTAATTTTTCATTCTTCGCCCTCCTCCTACCCTCTACCCTGAAGTAAGCCCTGGTGTTTATTTTTCCCTTCATTATGTCCATGTTTAATCAATATTTAGCTCCCACTTCAAAGTGAGAACATGCAGTATTTGGTTTTCTGTTTCTGTGTCACTTCCTGTATTACTTCCTTCAGTGCCATCTGTGTGGCTGCAAATGATTTAATCTGGTTATTCTTTAGAGTTGTGTAGTATTTTATGATGTATATGTACATCATTTTCTTTCTCCAGTCTACTATTAATAGTTTTTAGGTTGATTCCATTTCTCTGCTATTGTGAATAGTGCTGCAATGAACATACACATGCATATGTCTTTATTGTTAAATGATTTCTATTCCTTTGGGCATATACCCAATACAGGGATTGCTGTGTTGAATGGTAATTCTGTCTTAAGTTTTTCGAGAAATCACCAAACTACTTTCCACAATGGAAGAACTAATTTAACATTCCCACCTGAAGTGATTTTCTCTGCAACCTCCGCAGCATCTGTATTGTTTTACATAATAACCATTCTGACTGTTGTGAGATGGTATCTAATTGTGGTTTTGATTTGCATTTCCATAATGATTAGTGATGCTAAGCAGTTTTTCATATGCTTCTTGGCCATGTATGTGTCTTCTTTTGAGAAGTGTCACTTTATGTACTTTGCCTTCTTCCAATTTTTTTTTTTTTTTGCTTGTTAATTTATTTGACTTGCTTATGAAATTCTGGATATAAGGCCTTTGTCAGATGCATAGTTTGCAAATATTTTCTCCCATCCTATTTGTGGTCTGTTTACTCTGTTGATATTTACTTTTGCTGTGAAGAAGCTCTTTAATGTATTTAGGTCTCATTTGCCAATTTTTGCTTTTGTTGTGATTGCTTTAGGTGTCTTTGTACGAAATATTTTCCAGGGCTTATGTCCAGAATGTTATTATTTCGAAGGTTTCCATCCAAAGTTTATATATAATATACATATATATATATATATATATATATATATAAAATTGCATTTTAGGTTCTGGGGTACATGTAAAGAACATGCAGGATTGTTGCATAGGTACATACATGACAATGTGGTTTGCTGCCTCCATCCCCGTCACCCATATCTGGCATTTCTCCCCATGTTATCCCTCCCCACTCCCTACCCCCCACTGTCCCTCCCTTAGTCCCCCCCACCACAGACCTCAGTGTGTGATGCTCCCCTCCCTGTGTCCACATGTTCTTGTTGTTCAACACCCGCCTATGAGTGAGAACATGCGGTGCTTGATTCTCTGTTCCTGGGTCAGTTTGCTGAGAATGATGGCTTCCAGGTTCATCCATGTTCCTACAAAGGATATGAACTCATCCTTTTTGATGACTGCATAGTATTCCATGGTATATATGTGCCACATTTTCCCTGTCCAGTCTATCATCGATGGGCATTTGGGTTGGTTCCAAGTCTTTTCTATTGTAAACAGTGCTGCAATGAACATATGTATGCATGTGTCCTTATAATAGAATGACTTATAATCCTTTTGATATATACCCAGTAATGGCATTGCTGGGTCAAATGGAATTTTTATTTCTAGGTCCTTGAGGAATCACCACACTTTCTTCCACAATGGTTGAACTTACTTTTAAGACTTTTATCCATCTTCAGTTTATTTATGTATGTAGTGTAAAGGATAGCTTCAGGTTCAATCTTCTGCACATGGCTAGGCAGTTATCCTAGCACCATTTGTTGAACAGGGAATCCTTTCCCCATTGCTCATTTTTGTCAGTTTTGTCAAACATCAGTTAGTTGTAGCTGTGTGGTCTTATTTATGGGTTCTCTATGCTGGTCCATTGATCTATGTATCTGTTTTTATACCAGTACCATGCTGTTTTGGTTACTGTAACCCTGTAGTATGGCTTGAAGCCAGGTAACATGATGCTTTTAGCTTTGTTCTTTTTGCATAGAATTGACTTTGTACTTTGAGCTCTCTCTCTCTTTTTTTTTTTTTTTTGGTTCTATATGAATGTTAAAATAGTTTTATCTAACTATCTGAAGGATATAATTAGTAGTTAGAAATAGTATTGAATATGCAAATTGCTTTTGGCAGTAGGGCCATGTTAACAATACTGATTTTTCCTATCCATAGGTATGGAATGTTTCATTACTTGTTTTTGTCAGCTTTGATTTCTTTGAACAGTGAGTTATAATTCTTATAGTAAAGATTTTTTACCTCCTTCATTGATTGTATTCCTAGGTATATTATTCTTTTTGTGGCTATTGTGAATGGGATTGTATTCCTGATTTGGCTCTCAGTTTGACATTGGTGTATAGGAATGCTACGAATTTTTGTAAATTGATTTTGTATGCTGAAACTTTGCTGAAGTTCTTTATCAGATCTAGGAGCTTTGGAGCAGAAACTATGGGGTTTTCTTTGCTTAATTACCATGTAATTGTATGGCTTTGAGTGGTTTTCTTAGTATTGACTTCTATTTGTATTGCTCCATGATCCAAGAATGTAGGTGGCATGATTTTATTGTTTTTGACTTTGCTGAGAATTTTCTATAGCTGATTCTCTGGTTGATTTTAGAATATGTGCCATGTGCAGATGAGAAGAATGCATATTCTGTTGGTTTGGAGGTTGAGAATTCTGTAGATGTCTGTTAGGTCCATTTGGTCAAGTGTTGAGTTCAGGCCTCAAATATCTTTGTAAGTTTTCTGCCCTGACAATCTGTCTAATACTCTCAGTGGAGAGTTTCCATCTTTATTATTTTGTCATGATCTAAATCTCTACATAGATCTCTAAGGACTAACTGTATTAACCTGGGTGCTACTGTCTTGAATGGCATATATTTTTAAGAAATTTCCGTCTTCTTGTTGAATTTAACCCTTTACCCTTATGTAATACCCTTGTCTTTTTAAATCATTGTTGGTTTAAAATCCTTTTTGTCTGAAATTAGAATAGCAACCCCCGATTTTTTTAAATTTGCTTGGTAGATTTTTCTCCATCTCTTTACTTGGTGCCTAGGCATGTCATTGGATGTGAGATGTGTCTCTTGAAGACAGCGTACAATTGGATCTTGCTTCTTCATGCAACTTACCACTGTGTGCCTTCTAATTTGGTCATTTACCCTGTTTAAATTCAAGTTTAATACTGATATGTGCAGATTTGATTCTGTCATCATCTTGTTAGCTGGTTATTATGCAGACTTGATCCTGTGATTGATTTAAAGTTTCAGTGGCCTATATGCATAAGGAATTTTTGTGGTGGCCAGTAACAGTCTTTCCTTTTTATATTTAGCACTCCCTTGATGACATCTTATAAGTCTCGTGTGGTGGTAGGTAACAAATTCACTTACATTTGCTTGTCTGAAATGGATCGTATTTTTCCTTTGGGTATGAAGCTTAGTTTGACTGGATATGAAATTTTTGTTTGGAATTTGTTTTCTTTAATAATGCTGAATATAGGCCTCTAATCTCCTGTGGCTTGTAGGGTTCTGTTGAAAGGTCCACTGCCTGATGGGGTTTCATTTGTAGGTGAATTGTCACTTTTCTCTAGGTGTCTTTAACATATTTTCCTTCATGTTAACCTTAGAAAATCTGATGACTATGTGTCTTGGGTGTGATCATCTTGCATAGTGTCTTGCAGGGGTCCTCTGCATTTCCTGAATTTGAATGTTGGCCTTTTAGCAAGTTTGGGGTAGTTTCCATGGATGATATTCTCAAGTTGTTTTCAGGTTGCTTATTTTTCCTCAATCTCTTTCAAGGACACCAGTGAATCATAGATTTAGTCTCCTTACATAATCCCATATTTCTCAGAGTGTTTGTTTATCCTTCATTCTTTTTTAAAATCATTGTCTGAGTTATTTCAAAGAACCATTCTTTGAACTCTGAGATTCTTTCCTCAGTTTGGACAATTCTACTGTTAATACTTGTGATTGTATCATGAAATTCTTGTAGTGAGTTTTTCAGCTCTGTTCAGTTTTTTTTTTTTTTTTTTCAAAATGGTCACTTCATCTTTCATTGCCTGTATCATTTTCATGTATTCTGAAGATTTCATGCATTAGGATTTGAGTTTCTCCTGAACCTCAGTGATTTTTGTTTCTATCCACATTCTGGACGCTATTATTGCAATTTTAGTCATTTCTGCCTGGTTAAGAACCATGGCTTAAGAAGTTGTGTAGTCATTTGGAGGTTAGTAGACACTCTGATTTTTGAGTTTCCAGAGTTCTTGTGCTGGTTCTTTCTCTTCTGTGTGAACTGATGTTCCTTCGGTCTTTGAAGATGGTATCTTTTGGATGAGTTTCCTTTCCTTTTATCTTCTTTGATGGCTTTGAGGGTTTCATTTTGGTATAAGGTGGATTCAGTTGACTGGCTTCAATTCTGGAAGATTTTAGCTCAGCACTCCTGGGCTGCATGCACTAACTCTGGGGGGCTGGTACCAAGCCATTGTCTTTGTTCTCTGGCCTTTCAAGGTTAGGAACCTGCTGCACTAGAGGGGCTGAGGTGTTCTCAGTCTGCCAGCCACAACATTTCAATGGGTGATGCCAGCCAAAGCGTATTGTCAGGGAAGTGGCAGCAGGATTCATGCTTGCTTGTGAGTATAGCAACTGTGGTAGTATGGCAGGATGCCCACATGTTGGCTGGGGTGGAGTACAGTCAGGAACAGGACTGCTGCATTTCTGCATGCATTCATGCCAGTGCTATCAGCGGCATGGAGAGGCAGAGTGGTGTCAGGCATGGGGTTGCTGGTATCTGTGCTCACTCTCACACTGGTGGCAGCAGCTGGGGCAGGGTGCTGGCCAATGTAAGGCTATTGACCTCCATGCACATATTCACAGCAACCAGTGGTAGCATGGGGAGTCAGGATGCTGGCCCACATCCATGTGTGTGTTTGTATCAGTGGCAGTGTCAGCACAAGGGGAAGCAGGGTTTCTGGCATCCATGCATACATTCATGCTTGCAATAGCAGTGTGGCCCCGTGTCTACACATTAGTGGTGGAGCACGAGGGGTTTCCTTTTGCTGCCAGTAGTGGTGTGACAGGGTGCATGCACACACACATGCTGGTGGGGAAAGGGAGGTGAGGTCTACGCATTCATTCATGCCAGTACAGCAATGGGTGGTTGGCCGTGGGCAAGTGTGTGCCTGCAAAGTGGCACAGGGGAGGCTGCAATGGGGAGAGGGTGCTGGTGGACTGGTGCATGTCAGCAGAGGCTACTCTGTTAGAGCTCTCTGAAAATCAGGCATGATCTGACAGTAAAGGAGCTATGATGAGGGCCCCTACTTCACACCTAGGTGAGCATCTGAGGCTGCATGGCAAGTGGGCATGGACAGGCTGGGGCCCTGGGAGAGGCAAGCAGACATGACTGTGTTCAGATAGAACTTGCCTCATCTCATGGGCAAGACCTCCCTGCTCTGTCTGAGTCCAACAGCCAACCCAAGGCTAATGTCTCCTACAGGAACATGGTGAGCCTTGGGGGATGCATCTCCCTGGTCATGCTCAACTGCATATGTTCCCACACCAAACTCTCTGGGCTCTACATAGGATGAAGTCCTGTCCCTAGCACCTCTTTAAGCAGCTCTCTGTCAGCTCAAGTGTCCATGGGGGTTATGGGGTCTCCTACTACCAAGATGCCGGAGGTTCATGGTGAGAGTGGGCCACTCCTTTCCTGTTGTACTCACTTTTTCCCCAGATGTTTCTGGGGGCCAGGAACATTTCCCAGTGCTCAGTAGCCCTGTGCAGGGTTCACAGCTTCCTCCCGCTTCAACCCAGCATCTGTGTCCTCTCACCATCCATTCTCAAAGCCTTCCCTCAGAAGGTCTATTCAGAGTGTGCCAGTCTTCCTGATGTCCTAATTTCTCAGTGACAGATGTTCCTTCTCACTGTGTCTAGTCGGCCATCTGGGATATTCCCTTAAAAAAAAAAAGACTACATTAATCCTTCAGTATTCACTGGGGATTGGTTCCTGGGCCTCCTATGTATTCTAAAATCTAGAGATGCTTAAGTACCTTTTAGAAAATAGCATAGTATTTGCATATAACCAATGCACATCCTTCTGAACACTTAAAACCATCTTTAGGTTACTTATAATGTCTAAGACAATGTAACTGCTATGTAAATGGTTGCTATACTGTATTTTGTTGTTATTGTTGTATTGTTGTTTTTCCTTTTTTAAAATATTTTTGGTCTTCAGTTGGTTAAATCTATGAATGTGGAACCCAAGGTTATGGAGGCCTGGCTGTGGATACCTGAAGAGGTAAAGATAGTATTTGCCAGAAAATTCAATTGAAACATTTGTTGAATGTTTGCAATAAATATCTACAGGTATTATCCTGGGGACTTCTTTTTAATAAAAAAAGGCTTACTATAGTCATAGTTTAATAATTAATCACGATATTCATATCTTAAATTCCCATATGAAGTTAATCTCCACACTTTTTCATTTTCTTAACAACCAAAAGTATAAAGATATTTTTTCTCCCAAAAGAAAGGCCTTTGAAGGAAATGACCTGGTTTATATATTACTCAGGACATTTGCGGTATTTATTTTCTTCTTTTGAGAAATCAGGAGCAGATTTCAATATTGGCAGAAATACATAAGCCCAACAGATTCATGTCTCATTTACTTCCAATGTCAAATATGTCCTAGTCTGAAAAGCAAAGAATTTATAAGAATATACTATATTAAAAGCCGAAAAGTATTTCTTGTTCCCAAGACAGAGTCAGCCAAAATGTAATAGACTGAGAATATCAATCAAGTATCTTAATATAGATTCAGCTAAAGGCCAATAAAGGTTAAAAAGGAGGTTAGAGGTGTAATATGTATAATACTCCACATCTAAGGAGTCCTAAAACCTTCAACAGAAGTTGAGTTTTAGACACAATTTATCAGATAAATGTTCAACCAGAAGTTACTGCTGATTTAATGATAATTATAGTAGAAAATATTCATCATTTTATGTGCCAAGTACTCTACTAATGGCTTTATATTTATTAACTAATTTGATCCTTATACAAACCCTATGTAGTAAATTACTGTTATCCTCACTTTACAGATGAGAATGATACTAAAAGCAGTCTGTTTATTGGCATAATGCATGGTAGATGAAAGAATGCCTATTTAGGAATTCTGAAATATGAGACCTAGGAATTATTACCTTTCTCCAGGTCATTTATGTTCCCGAATGAGAAATATCTAATGTAGATGACAGGTTAATGGTTGCAGCAAACCACCATGGCACGTTTATACCTACATACCAAATCTGCATGTTCTGCACATGTATCCCTGAACTTAAAGTATAATTTTTAAATGTCATTTGAAAGACTTGCCTAATTAGACAGTAAAGTGTGCAAATTCTATCTCTCATAGCAGAGATCTCAGACTATCTTTTTCTTCACTTTCTTCTTTCCCATGTCAGAAGTGTTTAATATATTGTTTTCTCTCCTCTATAAGTGGCTTGCTTCCAAGCAGAACATCACCACATGAGTGCCATGTGACAATGGACAGGAACATGCATTATTTACCAAATCTGTGCTGCTCCCACAAGCAGCAGTTCTCAAACAGAATTTACATTTATTTCCAACTATTTTTTGAATCAATAGAACATTTCATTTTGATCTCATAGCAAATTTAGCTGAATAAAATATTTTACAAATAGAGTGGTTTCTTCACACCTATGCATAAAGATAGAAATTTTTAAGAAAAATTTCAAGTTGATCATGACTTAAAATTTTGTTTCAAGTTGCCATTTCACTTTTGACAATATTTACCTTTGGAAATATGTTGCAAAAATGGTAGAGCTTCTGTATACCCTTTACTCAGCGACTCTTCATGTTGATATCTTGAGTAATTACAGTACAATAAATCAAAATCAGAAAATTAACTTTGGTATAGTACTATAATACTGTCTTCTCTGGTTTTGTTTCTCCCTGGAAAGCTTAAAAATTGATCAAAATTGAAGGTTAATGACCAATATGGTAGCATTGGATGGTGGGCCTAATGAGAGGTATTTGGGTTATGGGGGTAGATCCCTCAGGGATAGATCCCTACAACCTGGGTGAATGAGTTCTCACTCTTGCAGAAGTGAATGAGTTCCTGAGAGTATAGTTTGTATAAAGAGCCTGGCTTCCTCAGTTTTGCTCTCTTGCTTCCTTTCTCAACATGTGGCTTCTGCACACCTCTACTCTCCTTCTGCTTTCCACCTTGAGAGGAAGCAGCCTGAGGCACCCGCTCAGACGCAGCTGTTCAATACTGGACTTTTCAGCCACCAGAATCATGTGTCAAACCTCTTGTCTTTATAAATGATGCAGTCTCAGGTATTCTGTTATAGCAACACAAGACAGATTAAGACACTGTTCATATAGCACAATAATTGTATTGTATTGTAATGTAACTAAACTACAGACCTTATTTGAATTTCAGCAATTTTTTTTGCTTATGTTCTTTATCTATTCCAGGATCCAGTCCAGGACCCCACATTGCATTTACTTGTTGTGTCTCCTTGGCCTCCTCCAATCTTTAATGATTTCTTAGTCTTTCCTTGTCTTCATAACCTGACACTTTTGAAACGTATTAGTTGGTGATTTTGTAGAATGCCCTTCAACTTGGGTTTATCTGATTTTTCCCCTTCCTGATTAGATTGTTGAGGTTAGGAATTTTTGGCATGCATACCACAGAGGTTTTGGCCCTTTTTTTTATCAGGAGGTGCATGACATTAACATATCCTGTCACCGGTGATGTTGACTTTGGACCACTTTGTGAAGAAGATGACTAACTAGTAGGATTCTACAGTAGTATTTTTTTTCTTTTTATTTAATAAACATATTGTCGAGAAGAGAAGAATCCTATTTAATTTTGTTTTTTATCAATATTAAAGTTTTTCCTTTGCTTGTTTTCTTATCTTCTGAATCTTATAGATGTCCAGTTGATGGTTTAAAAATTTAGGGAATAGAATAATATTTAGTTACTATTTGGAAAGTTTTCATGTACAAGGACAAAGGCCATAGGGGATATGCAAAAATCGGGAGTAAGGACACCCAAAGGCACCCCTTGGGCGCATTCTGGAAGAAGTCTAGGAGTGAGAAAGCCCAACTTTGTTTCTACAGAAATTCTTAACCTCTCTGATCATCAATTGTCTTGAGTTTAAAATGGGGATAATAATGTCCCTATAAAGGTATGGTGAAAACTAAGATCAAATACTCCCTGTATGTTTCCTAGCACAATACCTGGTGCAAAGTCAGTCTCATTACATAATAATTCCCCTGACTCCAGGAATTCATGTGTTTGAATACTAAACTTTACTCTCTAATTCTGTTGTGCATGGGAATTCTTTGCTTCTGTAGTCCTCTTGTCATTTCATTGACCTAAACTGTGAACTACACAGAGAGGAAATTGTATTCTGCCTCCTGCAGCATGCAGCCCTGACTCAAACTTGTTTTAAATTCACATTGATGAAAAACGGGCTTGCATCCCACTGTGAATTTAAATACTTACAACCCAGGAATAAACGGATTGCATGGCTCATTTATCTTGCAGCCATTAATTAATGATGGTTAATTGTAGTTATGAGCTGTTGAATTCTAGGCTCTTGCACCCATACATTTTCTTTAATGTATTCAGAAAACCATGGAGGCAATGAGTTGGGGACTGAAAGAAAGGCTGTTCCAGAGAGCAGAGGCTCACAACCCCACCCCTTCTCCCTTGTTTGTTAAGAGAGGTCCCATTGCTGCACCAACCTTCTAGGCTGGTTCAAGACTGGGGTCTGTAGTCCCACAACACACTGCTTTCTGGGCCCCTTCCCTGCATATTTCTTGTCCCCTATGTTCCTGGGAGAGACCTTCTTAGACAAACCCTCTCTGTATTTCTTCTACAAATGAGAATAAATTAACTTGCAACCAAGAGGAAAGAGCTTTAATAAATCTGGCAGCTTGAAAGAGATTATGATATGAAGAATTAGGCCTTTGGCAAGAATAAAAATTAATTTTTGAATATTTCCATTGTACTCTCTGTGGAGAAGACTACTAAGGGGTGAGACATAATCTGGGACAAGATGAATTTGGGTGTTTCAGAAGAGAAGAGGCTTGTGACCGCCTTTTAGACTTCATCAGGTGAAACTTCTGTAGAGATCTCTGACCTCACAGCTCAGTAGTAATCAGGGGATTCATGAATGCCATAGGCACAATTCTAAAATGGTCCCCATGATTCCCATCTTTTGGGGTGTAGGCCCTGTACAGTTGTCTCCCCTTGAGTGTGCTGGGCCTGACCCAATCAGGTGAACCCTTTTTAAAAAGGGTCTAGGGCTCCAAGACAAAATCATAGAGATTGGAAGCTACAGCAAATGCTCCCCTTGTTGACCTTGGAGAAGCAAGTGACCAAACTGTGGAGACAGAGATGTGGCCAGAACCAGCAAGTGTCCCCTGGGAGATGAAATGGCCTCCAGCTGGATTCTGGCAAGAAGACACCTCAGTCTACAACCATAAGGAAGTGAAGTCTTCCAATGCCCTGAGGGAGCTTGGAAGTCCAGCTGTACCTCCAGATGAGGTTGCAGCATTCTGGCACCTTGACCTCTAGCCTTGTGAGCTTCTGAGCAGAGGACTCAACCAAAATGTGCCAAGCTACTCATGAAAATCCTAAGATGATAAATTTGTGTTAGTCTAGGAGCTACTAAGTTTGTAATAATCTGTTATATAGCAATAAAAAACAAATACATGGAATTTATTTCCTAATCTCAAAAGAAAGATGTTTTGTTTAATTATGATTATATATGTATGTATTGTTGTAGTACATATTATAATATGTAAATATATTATATTTGTGTAGCAAACATGTAATAAAATGTTATTGTAAAAAGAAAGACCACAATGAATACATTTCCTCTGTTCACTCCTTTTTTAAAACACATAATAATATAAACCATTAGGAATGTAACATGATTTTCTAAATAGAATTTTAACATGATTTTCAGGATTTTCTGCTCCTCATTTTAGCTTGCTGCCACCACATAAGAAGTGTCTTTCACCTCCTGCCATGATTCTGAGGCCTCTCCAGGCATGTGAACTGTAAGTCTAATTAAACCTCTTTTTCTCCCCAGTCTCAGGTATGTTTTTATAAGCAGTATGAAAATGACTGATACAGCCAGTATGCCCAAGGAACATACAAGCAAAAATTCTCAGCGAAATACTAGCAAACTGAATCCTGCAGCATATTAAAAAGATAATGCACAATGATCAAGTAGGATTTATATCAGGGATGCAAGGATGGCTTAACATATGCAAATCAACAAACATGATACATCACATAACAGAATGAAGTAGAAAAACTTTATGATCAGCTGGGCATGGTAGCTCATGCCTATAATTCCAACATTTGGGAGGCCAAGGCAGAAGAAATATTTGAGGCCAGGATATTGAGACCAGCCAAAATTCAACATCCCTTCATGATAAAAAGCTCACAATAAACTAGTCATAGAAGGAGTATGCCTCAAAATGATAAAGAATACATATAACTAAACTACAGCCAGTATCCTACTAAATGGGAACAAATTGATAGCCTTTTCTCTAAGGACTGTAACAAGACATAGACACCCACTTTCACTACTCCTTTGCTACGTAGCACTGGAAGTCCTAGCCAGAACATTCAAGTGAAAGAAAGAAATAACCAGTATCCAAATTAAAAAAGACCAAGTCTAGTTGTCCCCTTTGCAGATGACATGGTCTTATATTTAAGAAAACCAAAAAACTCCACCAAAAATATCTTAAAGGTGCAACCAAATTTAGTAAAGATGTAGAATGCAAACTAAACACAGAAAAATTAGTGGTGCTTGGATACAGCAATAATGAAGAAGGTGAGAAAGAAGTAAGGAAGGCAATCTGATTTACAATTGCTGCCAAAAAAAAATACATAGGAATAAATTCAACCAAGGAGGAAAAGGATCTCTACAATGAAAACTACAACACTCTGAAAAAAGAAACTAAAGAAGATACAAACCAGTATAGATATACCATATTCATGCATTCTAAAAATTAGTATTGGTAAAATGACGATAATGTCCAATGCAATATACAGATTTAATAAAATCTCTATCAAAATACAAATGTCATTTTTTTCACAGAAATAGAAAAAAATCTAAAATTTGTATGGAACCAAAAAAGAGCCAGAATAGCCAAAGAATCCTGATTAAAACAGATAAAGCTGGAGGTATCACACTACCAGACTTCAAATTATATTACAAGGCTGTATTAACCAAAACAGCATGGTATTGCTATAAAAATAGACAAAGAGATGAATGGAATAAAGAACCAAGAAATAAATTCATGTATTTATAGCCAATGGATTGTTTTACTAAGTTGACAAAAACCTGTACTAGGAAAAGGACAGTCTCTTTAATAAATGTTGCTTGAAAAACTGAATATCAATATGAAGAAGAATAAAGCTGGACTCTTATTTCTCTCCATATACAAGAATCAACAAAAGGTGGATTAATGACTTAAATGTAACAACCTAAACTATAAAACTACTGAAATAAAACATAAAGAAAACACTTCAGAACACTGGCCTTGGCAAAGTTTTATGGCTACGACTTTAAAAGCACAGACCACTACAAAAATAGATTTATAGAGCAATGGAACAGAGCAGAGGCCTCAGAAATAACACCACACATCTACATCCATCTGATCTTCAACAAACCTGACAAAAACAAGCAATGAGGTGAGGATTTTCTATTTAATAAATAGTACTGGGAAAACTGGCTAGCCATATGTAGAAAACAAAAACTGAAATCCTTCTTTACACCTAATACAAAAATTAACTCAAGATGGGTTAAAGACATAAACCTAAAACCGAAAACCATATAAACCCTAGAAGAAAACCTAGGCAATACCATTTAGGACATTGGAATGGGTGAAGACTTCATTACTAAAACACCAAAAGCAATTAAAATAAAAGCCAAAATTGGCAAATGGGATCTAATTAAACTAAAGAGTTTCTGCCCAGCAAAAGAAACTATCATCAGAGTGAACAGGCAACCTACAGAATGGGAGAAATGTTTTGTAATCAATCCATCTGACAAAGGGCTAATGTCCAAAATCTACAACAAACTTAAACAAATTTACAAGAAAAAACTAACAACCTCATCAAAAAGTGGGCAAAGGATATAAACAGAGATTTCTCAAAAGAAGACATTTATGCTGCCAACAAACATATGAAAAAAATCTCATAATCATTGGTCATACGAGAAATGCAACTCAAAACCACAGTCAGATACCATCTCACACCAGTGAGAATGGCAATCATTAAAAAGTCAGGAAACAACAGACGCTGGTGAGAATGTGGAGAAAGAGGAAAGCTTTTACAGTGTTGGGAGTGTAAATTAGTTCAACCATTGTGGAAGACAGTGTGGCGATTCGTCAAGGATCTAGAATCAGAAATACCACTTGACTCAGCAATTCCATTACTGGGTATATACCAAAGGATTAGGAATAATTCTGTTATAAAGACACATGCACAGGTATGTTTACTGCAGCACTATTCACAATACCAAAGACTTGGAACCAATCCAAATGCCCATCAATGATAGAATGAATAAAGAACATGTGGCACATATACACCATGGCATACTATGCAGCCATAAAAAAAATGAGTTAATGTCCTTTGCAGGGACATGGATGAAGCTAGAAACCATCATTCTCAGCAAACTAACACAGGAACGGAAAAGCAAACACCACATGTTCTCACTCATAAGTGGGAGTTGAACAATGAGAACACAACGGACACAGGAAGAGGAACATCACACACAGGAGCCCATCGCGGGGTGTGGGTCAAGGAGAGAGAGAGCATTAGGACAAATACCTAATGCATGTGGGGCTTAAAAACCTAGATGATGGGTTGATGAATGCAGCAAACCAAACCACCATGGCTCATGTATACCTATTTAACAAACCTGCACATGTATCCCAGAACTTAAAGTAAAATTTAAAAAAATATAGACAAATGTTGCCATATTAGACTAAAAAGCCTCTGCACAGCAAATGAAACAATCAAAGAATAAAGAGATAACCTATTTCGACAAACTATTTGCAAACTATTTATACAATAAGGGAATACAATCCAGAATATACAAGGAACTCAAACAACTCAACAATAAAAAGAAAATCCTTTTAAAAGTAGGCAAAAACGTGAAAAGAAAATTCTCAAAAGAAGACCTACAACTGGCCAATAGGAATGTGAAAAATGCTCACTGTCACTAATCATCAGAGAAATGCAAACCAAAACCACAGTGAGATATCATCTTACCCTAGTTAGAATGACTCCTATTAAAATGACGAAAAATAGGCCAGGTGTGGGTGGCTCATGCCTGTAATCCCAGCACTTTGGGAGGCCGTAGTGGGTGTATCATGAGGTCAGGAGTTCAAGAATGGTCTGGCCAATATAGTGAGACCCCATCTCTACTAAAAATACAAAAATTAGCCAAGTGTGGTGGCATGTGCCTGCAGTCTCAGCTACTCGGGAGGCTGAGGCAGGAGAATTGCCTGAACCAGGGAGGTGGAGGTTGAAGTGAGCCGAGACCACGCCAATGCACTCCAGCCTGGGTGACAGAGGGAGACTCTATTTCAAATAAATAAATAAATAGATATAAAATGACAGAAAATAATACATATGGAGAAAAGGGAACTCCCATACACTACTGATAGGAATGCAAATTACTGCAGCCACTATGAAAAGAGTATGGACATTTCTCAAAAAACTAAAAATTGAACTACCACATGATCCATCAATCCCACTATTGGGAATCTATCCCAAGGAAAGTATATCAGGATATCAAATAAATGCCTGCACAAACATGCTTATTGCAACACTATTCATAATAGCAAAGGTATGGAATAAAGTGTCTAACAATGAAATAATGGGGAAAGAAAATGTGGTATACATATCGTAGAATAATTTTTAGCCATAAAAAGAGCAGAATTGTGTGATTTTCAGAAATGGATGTAACTGAAGATCATTATGGTAAATGCAATAACACAGACACGGAAAGACAAATGTTGCATGATCTCACTCGTGTGGGATCTAAGAAAGTTGACCTCATGGAGATAGAGAATAGAATGATAGATACCAGAGGCAGGAAAGACTATGAGGGTGTGAGGGGGAATGAAGAGGGGTTAGTGAATGGGTACAAACTTGCAGTTAGGTAGAAGAAATACATTTTAATGTTTGATAACAGACTAGGGTGACCACATTTAGCAACAATATATTGTATATTTTAAAATAGCCAGAAAAGAGGACTGGAAATGCTACCAACACATGGAAATGATGAATACTTGAGGTGATGGATACTCCAAATAACTTGACTTACTACCCATTCTATGCATATAAAATATACTGGTATGTGCCCCATAAATTTGTAAAATATTATACATTAATAAAATAATAATAACTACAAAATATAATCCCAGTTACATTTATGTAGGTATATAAAATATTATCCTAAAATTTATGTGGAATTCAAGGGAACCCCATAGCCAAAACAACTTGGGGAAAAAAAACAGTTTAGAGGCTTCATGCACTTCCTGATTTCAAAACTTACTACAAACCCATAGTAATCTGAACAGTGTGGTAACGATATAAAGACAGATATACAGACCAGTAGAACAGAATAGAGAGTCCAGAAATAAACCCTCACATAAATGTCAGAAAACACACAACCTCACTTTTGTTACACATTTTTATATATTATACACTTATTAATATTTATGCATTACTTCACGTTATCGCAATGATTGTCTACAAGGATATCATGACCACTTAATGGGGAAAGGACAATATCTTTGACAAAAGGTTTTGGGAAAATTGAATATCCACAGCATACACACAAAAAGAAGTCGGGCCCTTACCTTGCACCATGTATAAAAAATAACTCCCAATGGATCAAAGACCTAAACATAAGAGTTAAAACTATAAAACTTAGAGAGAGAAGAAAAAAAAAGTTTAATGACCTTGAGTCTGGCAATGATTTCTTGTATAAAATACCAAAGGACAGAGAACAAAAGAAAAATCGGTTAAGTTGGATTTCATGACTTCATCAAAATTAAAAACTTTTGTGTATCAAAGAATGCTGGCAAAAATATGAAAAAGCAATCCATGGAATGGAAAAAAATATGTGCAAATCTCATACTGACTGAGATACATTTCGTTGAGCCTATATGCATCCATGGAGGTACTATCTAGTATATCTCGTCTTCTATCAATACCGATATGGCAAAAATTGAAATTAAATTCATTGGGAAAAAGGATGGAATGTTCAATAAATAATGTTGGCACAACTTGTTACCCATCTGGAAGAAAATAATACTTGTCTCTCATACATTTTATTAAAATGAACAGATTAAATAATTAAATGTAAAAACAAAATAATAAAAGTGCTTACAAGAAAAAAATACTTGCAAATCTAATATATGGTAAGATATTGATATCTACAATATATATAGAATTCCTGTAACTTGACAACAACAAAAAACAACCCAATTAAGAATTGGACAAAGGACTCAAACTTATCTCCATTTGGATATATATATGAATATACATATGAAAAGATGCTTACTATCCCTAGTCACTGGGGAAATGCAAATCAAAACCACGATGACATATCACTTCACTCTGTTAGGATGCCTACTGAAGAGCAGGGTGCCTGGTTAAAAACCTATGTGTAATTTCTCAGGCCAGACCATGAGCAACAACCTGACAGGCATCACAGGAAAATACTGCCCTCTCTACACCAGACTTAGGGCAGAGCCATTTTATTACAGTCTCTAAAGGGAATTGCAATCAAATTCTCAACCTCTTTTGTCTGATCATGCTCGTCACATATGTACATTCCTAGCCATGGTGTCTTCATTCCTCAATCTTTTTGTCTGAGGCCTTTGGCAAAGGTTCGCTTCAGGCTCTTCTGCCAAGACCTCTTAATGGCAGTAAGGAGAAAAATTTGAAGACACTTTTCCACTCTGACCCAGTACGAGTTCTTTTCTACTCCTAGCTTTCCCTTGAAGCCCAGAGACATAAAACTACTAGAGCCTTTCATTGGGAGCTCCTTCAGCAGTAAGATATATCCCACATTTGTGCTGATCCATGTGACCCTTCACTAGTGCACCAGGGGAAATGGAACAGGGTGTATTGGCACTGTTTCTGGTTTTAGCTTCTTGTTTATACCATTGCAGTAAGCATTTAAAGGCTTCACTATTTTATTTTTGACTTGCTGCTTTAATCAGCTACTCCCACATCTAACAGCTCAGCATGCTCTTTCTCTTGCTCTCTCTCTCTCTCTCTCTCTCTCTCCCCCCCCCGCCTCTCTAGTTCAAATGAATTCCTGACACCTATTATAGAAAGAAAGAAAGAAAGAAACAAACAAACAAACAAACAAACAAAGAAAATAACAAGTGTTAAAGAGGCTGTGGTGAAATTGGAACCCTCATGCATTGCTGGTGATAATGTAACATGGTGCAGTTGCTATGGAAAATGGTACAGCAATTCTACATAGAATTATTACTCTATGATCCAGCAATCCCAATTATGGGTATATACCTAATATAAGTGAAAGCAGGGACTCAAATAGATATTTGTATACCATTTTTATAGCAGTATTATTCCCCACAGTCGAAAGAAAGAAATAAACCAGTGTCAATCAATAGACGAATGGATACATAAATGTAGGATATACATACAATGGACTATTATCTAACCACAAAAACAAATAAAATTCAGACATATTCGATGATATAGACAAACCGTGGAGACATTAGACTAAGTGGAGACATTAAGCCAATCCCCAAAGAGAAAATATTGTATGGTTTCTCATACATGAGCTTTCAAAAGTAGTCAAATTCATAGAGATAGAAAGTAGAATAATGGTTACTAGGGGCTGGTGGTCAGGAGAATGGAGAATTATTGTTTAATAGGCACAGAGTTTTGGTTTCTGGTGATAAAGAATTCTGGAGATAAGTAGTGGTGATGATTTATCTCCAGAATTTACAAGAATGAATATACTTAATGCCACTGACACATACACTTAAAAATAGTTAAAATAATAATTTTTATGTTATGTTTATCTTACCACAATAGAAAATAATTTAAAAAACGAATAAAAAAATGTGGGAATACTTAGGGGTAAAAGATTAATAATGAAGTAAATAAGAAAAGAACAAACATGAAGATGAAAGACTGATAACAAAGAAAACACCAAAGAAAATAACAAAATATTGCTGAAAGAAATTAAAGGCAATATAAATAATTGGAAAGCTAGCCATTGTTAATAGATTCAAAAACTTACTATTGTCAAGATATCAATATTCCCCAAAGCAATGCATAGTTTCAGCACAATTGTTACAAAAATCTAAATGATAGTTTCTTCAGAAATAGACAAACTCTCATTAAAGCTCATATGAAGTCACAAGGAACCCCAAATAGCCAAAACAATATTGAAACTTAAACATGGAAGTGGCAGATTTATAAACTAAAAATAACAAAATATTGGTGAAAGAAAGAAGACACAAGTAAATGAAAAGATATTCCATGTCTTTGTATATTTCACCACAAAAAAGTAATATTTAATATGATAAAATACTGAAACTTGAAGAATAAATCACGTTATGATATGTTAATATGTGCTATGATTAAACACCAAAATATCATTGGTTTAAAGACAGTAAAGTTTATTGGTCCCTTAATACTTCATGTTCTACAAATCCATTGTTTAGATTGGAGATAAATTCTCTACTTCACATGATCCTCACTCAGGGACACAGTTCGACACAGACTCTGCTATCTAGACTGTTGCCATTTACTATGGATGAAGGGAACAGAAATATAAGGGAAAACAAGACACATGTTTTTAACAGCTTTACCTGGAAATCACATTCATTAATTTTGCTCATATTTTATTGCCTGCTCAAGGTAACTCTCACAGCTACACCTATTGGCAAAGGGGAAGGAAGGTACAATTTTCCATTGTACTCAGTAAGAGAGAAGAATGAGAAACATTGTTGAGCAGTACTAACATCTTTCACTGTAGTTATCAGTATTATTATAATTATATGTCTTAATCCATTTGTGATGTTAAACTAGGATGCTTGAAACTGGGTAATTTATAAAGAACAGAAATTTATTTCTCATTGTTCTGGAGGTTGGAAAGTTGAACATCAAGGCACAAGCAAGTTTGGTTTTCTAGTGATAGCTGCTCTCTGCTCTCTGCCCCCAAGATTGCCCCTTATTGTTGCATCCTTCAGATTGGGGGTAATGCTGTGTCCTCACATGGCTGAAAGCAGAGGGGCGAGCAGACCTAATGGTGCATGAAACTTCATTTATAAGGGCCTTAATCTCATTGACCAGGGAAGTGCCCCCATGGCCTAATTAATCGCTTTTTAAAATCCCCTTCTCTAAACATAAGACCTAACACCATAAAAGCCCTGGAAGAAAACCTAGGCAGTACCATTAAGGACATAGGCATGGCCAAAGACTTCATGATTAAAACACCAAAAGCAATGGCAACAAAAGCCAAAATAGACAAATGGGACTGAATTAAACTAAAGTACTTCTGCACAGCAAAAGAAACTATCAATAGAGTGAACTGGTAACCAACAGAATGGGAAAAATTTTTTGCAATCTACCCACCTGACAATGGGCTCATAACCAGAATCTACAAAGAACTTAAATTTATAAAACAAATCAAACAACCCCATCAAAAAGTGGGCAAAGGATATGAACAGACACTTCTCAAAAGAAGACATTTATAACAGCCAACAAACACATGAAAAGAAGCTCATCATCACTGGTCATTAGAGAAACGCAAATCAAAACCATATTGAAATACCATCTCACACAGGTTAGAATGGTGATCATTAAAAAATCAGGAGGAGACAGATGCAGGAGAGGATGTGGAGAGATGAGAACGCTCTTCCACTGTTGGTGGGAATGTAGATTAGTTCAACCATTGTGGAAGATACTGTGGCGATTCCTCAAGGATCTAGAAATAGAAATACCATTTGACCCAGAAATCCCATTACTGGGTATATACGCAAAGGATTATAAATTATTCTATTATAAAGACACATGCACACATATGCTTATTGCGGCACTGTTCATAATAGCAAAGACTTGGAACCAACCCAAATGCCCATTAGTGACAGACTGGATAAAGAAAATGTGGC
This sequence comes from Aotus nancymaae, assembly GCF_030222135.1. Taxonomy (NCBI): domain Eukaryota; kingdom Metazoa; phylum Chordata; class Mammalia; order Primates; family Aotidae; genus Aotus; species Aotus nancymaae. Next base: position 54,605,722 of record NW_026988415.1, on the reverse strand, counting down.
ACATATATAACCATGGAATACTATGCAGCCATAAAAAGGATGAGTTCATGTCCTTCGCAGGGACATGGATGAAGCTGAAAACCATCATTCTCAGCAAACTAATGCAAGAACAGAAAATCAAACACATGTTCTCACTCATAAGTGGGTGTTGAACAATGAGAACACATGGACACAGGGAGGAAAACATCACACACTGGGGCCTGTCAGGGGATGAGGGTCTAATGGAGGCATAGCAGGGGGTGAGGGTATAGGGGAGGGATATCATTAGGAGAAATACCTAATGTAGATGACAGGGTGATGAATGCAGCAAATCACCATGGCACGTGTATACCTATGTAACAAACCTGCATGTTCTGCACATGAACCCCAGAACTTAAGTATAATAATATTTTTTTTTAAAAGGAACAATTTGGCCAGTAAGGGAACAGTTTGAGTATCAATGTGAATAATAATTCCAATAAATTGAGAAACATCAACTATATTTAAATTCACGAGTTCCTAAAAATACAAAAATGTACTGTTCACATTTGGAAGATGCAATAAATAAATAAAATAAAGTTCTTATCGCTTAAAACTACCATATTGACAGAACCTGAATTTTGAAAGGGACACTTTAAAACCATAATACCACATTTACTCTATGCAAGCATATACATAATCTCACTTGAACCTCAGAATAAGTAATATCACTATTTTCACTGTACATATGAAGATACTGCAGCTAATAAAGGTTAAACTGTTCAAAATTATCATAGTAATAATAATAATAGAATTGTCAATAATACTGTCAGTACCCATAGGGTAGATAAGAAACTAAGAGGCAGGTCAGCATCTTTCACATCATATCACATCGGTAGCCATTCATTCATAAGGATGGGCGATATGGTCCAAATTCTGAGTGAATAAAATGGGCTGTTTGTTCCTGGTAGGAAGAGGTAGACTAATGCTCGAAACATAAAAAATGTTCCTAAAGTGCAACTAGAGAAAAAAGGACAGCCTCTACTCTTTATATACATTACACAGGTGAATTTTAAGAAAATAGCGCCACTGACTGAAACTGGCTTGAAAAGGCTGACAGAACCAGGAATACAGTTAGAAGGAGGACAGTTAAGGGTGGTATTTCTCAGAGTAATATTGTCAGAATCCTCAAAACATATATGAGGGATGTACAACCAGGAATTGACATTTTTCTTGGACTATTCAGATATGGGTTTTTAAAATTACGTTAATTATGTTTCAGTGTTCTCCACTCACAATCTTAATAGTGTGCTACTTTATTTTCACATCTAACATTCAACCTTACATCTATTTGTGTACATATCAGTTTTATTTTATTATAAATTTCTAGCCCTAAAATTGAACCTCATTTCCTAAAATATTTCCTAAATGGAAAAATGGTCTATTTATTCTAATTCTAAAAATGTAAAACACATAAGAAATGAATGCAAGTATCGTGAGAGATATTGCTGTATAAACAAAATGGTAGTGGACACATTGCAATACATTCAGAGGCATTTCTTACTCATAATGACATTATGCACATAAACACTTATGTTCTTCAGAGAAACTGCTACAAAAAAGAAAAATAACCTTCCATCAAATTCCTCATTATGGATAGATTAGCAGAAAACCATATGTCTGAGTGACAGGCATTCATCCAAGAGCAATGCTACAACTGTTTTTATTTTGTTCACGTAACATTTGTCCTCAAAATTTTAAATATTTAATATTATACGTTATGAAAAATCAGAACATACCTTCTTTTCTGAAGAAAGGAATCATTCTAAATGGATATGTGCAAATCAGAATATTGCAGCTTTAAATCTTGTCACTTTTTGTTTCTTAATATGTTTCTGTGTTTGTATACCTTCTCCATATCAATAGAAAGTCCTAATTTATATTCAGTCATTTATAAGCAGGTAAATTTTCTCCACAAAGGCAAGAGTATGAAAAGAAAGTGTTGTCAGAGAGTGTGAGGAGATGTAGGAAGTGTCAACACAAAAAGTCAAACCCTAAAATATTTCAAGAGATTTATTCTGAGTCAAATATGACTGACCTCAGGAGATCATAAGAACAAATCGACCTACTATAAGGATACATGCACGCAAAAGTTCATTGCAGCACAGTTTACAATAGCAAAGACCTGGAACCAACCCAAATGCCCATCGATGATAGACTGGACAGGGAAAATGTGGCACATATACACCATGGAATATTATGCAGCCATCAAAAACGGTGAGTTCGTGTCCTTTGTAGAGACATGGATGAACCTGGAAACCATCATTCTCAGCAAACTGACACAAGAACACAAAATCAAACACCACATGTTCTTACTCATAGGTGGGTGTTGAACAATGAGAACACATGGACACAGGGAGGGGAGCATCACACACTGAGGTCTGTCAGGGGGAAATAGGAGGTGGGGAGTTGGGGAGAGATAGCATGGGGAGAAATGCCAGATATAGGTGATGGGGAGGAAGGCAGCAAATCACACTGTCACGTATGCACCTATGCAACAATCTTGCATGTTCTTCACATGTACCCCAAAACCTAAAATGCAATTAAAAAAATAGAAAAAAAAAAAAAAGAACATGTACCTGAGGTGGTTGGGCCACAATTTTGTTTTACACATTTTAGGGAGACATAAGGCATCAGTTAATGCATATAAGATGTTCACTGGTTCAGTTCAGAAAGGCAGAACAACTGGAAGCAGGGGCTTCCAAGTCATAGGAGGACTCAAAGATTTGTTGATTGATAATTGGTTGAAAGAGTTATAACCAATAGAAAGGAATGTCTGGGTTGTGATAAGTGGTTGTGGAGACTAAGGTTTTATCATGCAGATAAAGCCTCCAGGTAGGAGGCCTCAGAGAGAAAAGATAGTAAATGTTTCTTATCAGACTTAAAGAGTCTGTTCTACCAGTAATTCCAAAAGGAAGAAGGGTGTAATTAAGCACATCCAGTTCCCCCTTCCCATCATGGCCTGACACGAGTTTTTCAGGCTAACTTTGGAATACCCTTAGCTGACAGAGGGGTCTATTCAGATGGTTAGGGGGCTTAGAATTTTCTCTTTGGTTTACAGGAGACAGTGTGGAATGGTAAAGAGTACATTATTAGGTATACAAAGATTTAATTTAGTGAGGCTCTAAGAAAAACTGTAAGAATTATCTACCAATCTTTTCTACACTTCTCTTCACAGAGAACTTGCCTTTCATTTGTATGAGAGGTATCGCCCACTCCTCTCACTCTACACAACTCCCTATTCTTAATAAATCAACTCACCTGCAGATCCTATTAAATATTCCTTGTTGAGGTATTTCAGGCCTAAAATAAAATATTTCCCCTAAGAATTGCCTCATTTATTCATTTTGCATTTGTTGATGCATACGTGTTGTGCATTTTTCTTTCAGGTACCGTGACAGCTATCGTGAAAACAAATAAATTTGTCTTATGCCACAACTAAAGTGTAGACAGGGACCAGTAGGAGAATGGGGTAAAGCCTAATTACCTAGAGGAGTCAAGAAGGTATTCCCAGATAAAATGAAATTTAAGCTTGGACTCTTGATCTAAGGAAATCCATTAGGATCTAAAGCATTTTACAATTTGCTTAACATATTCACAATACAGAAAGTTGAGCATGGAGCCATTTTTGTGTGTGGCAAAAAGTAGTTGAGGACAGGGGAAAGAGTTATAGCATCCCTCGAATAATAGCACAAATGTGGCTTTATATTCTGCATACTTGAAAGATATGCCACTCTTATTTTAGGACACATCTTCAGGAGGCCTGGACAACAGAGTACACTGTTATCTGGCTCTGTTTCTTAACTCTCAGATAACTTAAATGGTACAGAGTCAAATGAAAGAAGAGAAAAATGTCAATTTATGTGGATGTGTTAAACCATGAGAAGATATAACATGGCTCTTTGAGTTGATAGAAAAGCATCAGACAAGCTTCAAGGAAAGTTTAAAGATAGGTAAAAGTGAAGCAACTCAGTTCAGAAAAATCTAACCTAAATTATTATGTCTACGCTGTCATTTAAGGCCTAGGAACAAAACTTAGGTCATTGTTGACTGTGAATTACTCTGGAAAATGATGAAAACTAAGGACTTTACTTACTCTGATATTTTTGTACGACACGGTGGGGTTTAGTTACCCCTAAACCACACTAAATTTGACAGCTGCTATTGGAAAACTGAAAGCAGAAAAGACAAAAGTTAAAAGAAGGGCACATGAACAAATTCAAAGGATGCTATATTATTTTTCTATATAAATTCAAATTTAATAAAAGACTAAGAACAAAAGGATTAACGTGTACTCTTTGACCTTTGAAAGAGACATGATGGTTATGATGAAAATGAAGATGACATCTACAATTTAGTGAGTGTCAGACACTTGGTTCTTCACTTTACATATAACATGTATTACCCTCCTTTGGCCTTACCACATGAATCAGATATAATTTACAGATATTAGAAATGCATTGCATAACCAGTGACAACTACACAAATATGAACCTTCTCTCTTGTATGGTCAATACAAAATATAATAAAAGTTATTCTGTTTCTAACTATATTATATATGTGTATATATATACATATATATATATATATATAATTTACTTTAAGTTCTGGGGTACATGTGTAGATCTTGCAGGATTGTTGCATAGGTATACACATGCCATGGTGGTTTGCTGCTTCCATCCCTCTGTCACCTACATTAGGTATTTCTCCCAATGTTATCCCTCCCCAGTCTCCCCGCCCACTGCTATCCCTCCCCTAGCCCCCTACCCCCAGCAGATCCCACTGTGTGATGTCCCCTCCCTGTGTCCATGTGCTCTCATTGTTCAACATCCACTTATGAGTGAGAACATGCAGTGTTTGGTTTTTATGTCCTTGTGTCAGTTTGCTGAGAATAATGGTTTCCAGATTCATCCATGTCCCTGCAAAGGACATGAACTCATCATTTTTTATGACTGCATAGTATTCCATGGTATATATGTGCCACATTCTTTTTTTTATCCAGTCTATCTTTGATGGGCATTTGGGTTGGTTCCAAGTCTTTGCTATTGTAAACAGTACTGTAATGAATATATGTGTGCATGTGTCTTTATAATGGAATGATTTATAATCCTTTGGGTATATATGCACTAATGGGATTGCTGGGACAAATGGTATTTCTATTTTTAGATCCTTGAGGAATCAACACACTGTCTTCTATAATGGTTGAAGTAATTTTCACTCCCACTAACAGTATAAAAGTGTTCCTATTTCTCCACATTCTCTCCAGTATCTGTTGTCTCTCGATTTTTTAATGATTGCCATTCCAACTGGCGTGACATGCTATCACAATGTGGTTTTGATTTGCATTTCTCTAATGATCAGTGATGATGAGCATTTTTTAATATGTTTCTTGGTCACATAAATGTCTTCTTTTAAAAAATTTCTGTTCATATGTTTTGCCCACTTTTTGATGGGGTTGCTTTTTTTTCTTGTGTATTTGTTTTAGTTCTTTGTAGATTCTGGATATTAACCCTTTGTCAGATGGGTAGCTTGCCAAAAAAAAAAAAAAAGTTATGCCTTTATAACATTTGAGTTCAGGAACTGCATGTAAATTTGTTCATATTTTAAATTAAAGATAAATTTACTAATATAAGTGTAATGAAATCAAATGATTTTAAATGTCTCAGATAAAATACATCTTCAATTTTTACTTCAGTATTTCCAATAAACAAATCCAGAGATGGCTTTTGTTAGTAGGCTTTTTTTCCTGTTTGATTTTGCCTCTCTTCCACTTTCTACACAGCTTTAACATGGCTCCCACAGCCATTTCTTTTCAGGATGATATAAAGAGTTGAAATTATCTCTTCTTTTTACAGTTCACAAAAATATTATTCTACTGTACAACTTACCACCAACCCCTTATTTCCTGCAAGTTTATACTCAGGATAATCAGCTACTGTCTGAAATCTCGAATTTTAGTAAAAACGAAATATATTATACACATGCATTTATAATATATTCATTAACATGAATGCTCATTATGATAAAGACATGGGAAATAAGGCATTTACTTGAGGAACTGGCAAATATTTTACATTTGTTCAACAAACACATTGAGAATTTACAGTGTGCAAAGTATTGTGGAAGTCTTTCTTCCTTCCTCTTCCCCTGGTAAAAATGTTCAGCTGTCTCAGGCAAGAAATGAGATTGAGAAGTATAATGAAAGCATACTCACTGGTCCTTGTCATTACAGCACTTACACATGCAGTTGCATGCTAGAAATAGTGAGTTAATCTTTGTGAAAATTTTGGTCACTGTTGCAGTTTTAGACAATGTTAAAATAAAATGAGAGCATATAGGGTATGGTCTCTTATCCAAAGCCAAGAAAATAGTTACATCAAGTTTTTATTTTTTTTATAAGTGAAAGCACTTATTTCTGTATCAAACTATATATATATGTTTTATTAATAGAGAGTTTAATAGAATCATGAGTCTGGATAGTGCATATTAGAGGACTTGAATTTTAATAGAGTCATAATGAGGAATTAATTTGGAATAAGAGAATAGAAAAAAAACTGCAACCCCAATGCTACAAATAAAATAAAAATTGTTTTTAAAAACTATGAATGCATAGTTTAAAATCATGTAGGATATTTTATAATACATATCCAGATATTTAATTGAGTATATATCAAAAAATATTGCCTAAAGATTTTATATGTATATAATTTCACATAATTATATATATTTATATAATTGTATTTTAAATATACAAAAATATTCATATAATTATAATTACATATACTTTTTAGAACTAGCTTCTTCTAAACAATGATTGAATTCAGAAAAATATAATTCATGTCAAAGAAAGGTAACATGAATTATTAAATTTATAAGATAGCAGTTCAAAAGTTCAAATACATATATGTATATGCATGCCTTAGGAGCTACAATTATTTTATTCTTCAATGAAATAATTCAACAGAAAAGTTTAAATCATTGTTAATTAAGACAATATTTTATCCTTAAAAGTTACAGTAATTTTAAGTGTTCACTTCTGTTTTTCTTGTTCATACACTGAGACCTCTTGTACACTACCTCAGGGGATGAATATGAGAGAGTAATTGCCAATTTCTTTGAAATCTCTCCCCAGCAAATAATGATTCAGAAAGTCACATGGGAGAACCAAAGAAAAGCCAAAGAACACATTTTTTTCCTGTTCTCTTATATTTGTTCAGAAATACAAAACAATGTAAATTGAATTCCAGTTATAGGTGAAAATGGGGCCATTTCTTGAAAGATGTCTGAGATACCTCAGACTAGCTCCAATTATATTGCCTTTCTCATTCAAAAAAATTGTTCTCCTATTGGCTACAGAGAATAATTTGTCTTTTATCTATGTGATCAAATGAAGATGAAAACCTGGTTTCATCAGAAAGTTTAGGATATTGGTGGAAAAAAAAATGTCCTTACCAGAATTAAAAAGAGTAATAATGTTTATTGTACATGACACTGGAATTGGAATTAATATCTGCTGAGCATTTTACAATTCACAAAGCACATCTATATGTATTATCTTATTTGGTCTCCTAGCAAACCTATGAGGAAGTATTATTCCCATTTTACAAATAAGGCTCAGAATCTCTGCTCCTTATGGCTGAAGCTTTTTTTTTTCTACAGCAATTTGAATTACCTGCCAAAGGACAGTTGCAATGCCATATATTAGACATAAAATGTATATTTCCAGAGAATTTATGAAATATTTAAATACTGCTGTTACTTTTAATGGATTTTTCATTTAAAACACTAATTGATGACTTCTAATATGAACTGAATTACCCTTTAAAGCAAACACTACAAATAAAAAGCTCTTCATGTACTATTTTCCCTAACTCTTCCTTAAAATCAAAGTACCTTGCAAGGAAGTTTACCCTGAGACTCCAATATTTTAGCAATGAAAAGTCTTTTATTAGTCTGACATAGAAAAACATCTGCTTTGGAGGAAGAAGAAGTTCTTCCCGCAAGATAAAGGTACTAACTCAAGAAGGAAACTTTGAGAACTCCAAAGCTTGTTCACTTCCTCTTTTATGTTCATTTCATAAAAGTGTGGCATCTTTCCTACTGCTACTATCTAGGTTAGTAGTCAAGGCCTATGTTTCACAATAAATCATTTTAAGCCATTTTTCATATTCCTTCCTTTTCCTCAGCCACAGAATTCTGAAAAAGCTCAAGTAGAATAATGTCTCTTAGAAGGCTTCTCATTGCACAGCTGCAGTATAGCCAATACTGAAATTCGTGTTATAAGAATTCTTCTAATACACCAATTCTAAATATACCCTAGTTTAACATACTCATTATGTCCCTTGCCAAAAAGCAGTTAGAGAGAGAGTGAGAGAGATGGACTATGATATTTAAGTATTTCACATGCTTTAAGCCTTTGTATACAATCAAAAACAATTTTAAATTAGAAAAAACTTATTATGTCATCATCCTCTCATCTTAACTACCAAGAAATAACTCTGTAATGACCACTGTGAACATGGTTCTATTATATATGTGATGGGGTTTTCAAAAGCCTGTTTATAGACAGTAATGGCTTTCACAGAATTTTTTTTTTCTTTTTTGAGACGGAGTTTTGCTCTGTCTCCCAGTCTGGAGTGCAGTGGTGCGATCTCGGCTCACTGCAACCTCTGCTTCCCGGGTTCAAGCAATTCTTCTGCCTCAGCCTCCCAAGTAGTTGGGATTACAGGCGCCCACCACCAGACCCAGTTAATTTCTGTATTTTTAGTAGAGAAGGGGTTTTGCAATGTTGGCCAGGCTCGTCTCAAACTCCTGACCTCAGGTGATCTGCCCATCGCAGCCTCCCAAAGTGCTGGGATTATAGGTGTGAGCCATCGTGCCCGCCCAGCAACTTTCACAGAATTTCTAATGACAGTACAAATGCATTCACACTGCGTCACTAAGGGGAATGAGAACAAAGGTGTCTGTTAATATTTCTTAAAAAGGTTACAAATGGTCAGTCATTATCAGTCACTTACTTTACTCTCATTTTCTTATGGTTAATTTTTCTTCTTTTAAGAAAGGAGGCAAAATTGTAAAGATCTTCGTTTGCTTATATAAATAGTACTTGAATTCAATTATAATTACTATATTATTAGCATGTGATTGGAATAATCGAAACTTTTGAAAATGACAGCTAAGGCAATCTGGGAAAGATGGAAGATAGGAGACAGGGTTAACATGCAGCTCCCACATGAACAAACAAAATAGCATGTGGAGACACATGATGATTTTTCACTCAAAGAACCATCCCAGGAATGTACCAGGAAAACCAAAGGAATTCAAAGGTCCTTTGAAAGAAGTGGCATACCACTGCAAATTTCACAAAACAGTCAAAAAAATATGAGTTCCAAAAGTGTGAGAAGGGGTAAACACACTTCTGAATACACATCCCCATGGGGAATCTGAAAATCTACAGCATGAGAGGAAGATTTAACCTTACCTAAAGATGAAATGGATACACAGTTGAGTGAAATATAAAAGTAGAAATAGCAGCAAGAAGTCCTTTGCCCACATTCCCAGTCTCCAGCTTGAGCCCAGAGAAGCCAGTCCTAACTCTATCTCACAGGGGCCCTAGAGGAAGGCAGCCACTGGGACTGGGGATGGGTCATTGGGCAAAGGAAGCTCCCAACTAAAATTGACAGTGGTTTTGACTGGGTACAAATTTTCTTTAGCAGAGTCCAGGCAATGAGTGGGAGCTGCTGCAGATATGAGTGAGTGCAGTAGCACAGGAGCTGCCAAACGAGTGGGCAGGTGGGAAGGGGTGATATCCAAAAGCCTTGCTTGCTATCTCAGTGGGGTAGGTCAAGGCCTAGGGCATGGTCTGAGTGGGACACTGCAGAAGTGAGACAGACCTCAACAACTGCATGGGAGCTAGGTGAGGCCTCTCACTGCTACTATCCCCCACTCCCCTGGCAAACTACATCATACAGCAAAGGCAGCCAAGATCCCCTCTGAAACATATCCACATTGGCATGAGAACCACCCCTCATCCTCCACAGTGGCCATGGCAAGCACCACCCAAGGAGAGCCCAGACTCACCTAACCCTGCCCCCACCTGATAGTATTTCCCTACATGCCTTGGTAGCTGAACACAAAACAAAGAAACTCTTGGGAGCTTTATGGTCCTGTCCATCACCTGAGAAACCAAAATACTTACCATGACCATTTTAGGGTTCGTTTAGAGCCCCGTACTACTACCACAGCTGGTGCTCTCTTGAAAGTACCACCTCTTGGGTGGAGGCCAAACAACTCATGCCATTACAGCAACTCAGGACAAAATAACCTTGATTCCAGGAAGGAAAAGACAATGCCTAATTACACTGCTTGCAACATACAGCTAACCAGAGGCCCTGAGTGTTTACATAGGACAACTTCACCACTAGCATAACCAGCATTTAATAACGCCAGCAAACTAAACATAACTAAGAAAAAAAGAAATAAAGGACTCTCACAGTCTACTTCACTTCCCTGCCACCTCTACTAGAGCAGGTGCTGGTATCCACGACTGAGAGACTTGAAGACAGATCATTACGAGACACTTTGCAAACATCCCTGAGCACCAGCCTGGAGCCTGGTAGCCTCACTGGATGGCTAGACCCAGAAGAGCAATAATAATCACTGTTGTCCAGCTCTTAGCAAACCCCATCCCCAGGGGAAGGAGGAGAGCAACACATCAAAGAATCACCCAATGGGACAAGAGAATGGAACAGCAGGACTTGAATTTCAGGCATCTCCACTGAAATTGTCTACCCAAATTAGAAGGAACCAGAAAGGTAATCCAGGTAATATGACAAAACAGGGTTCTATAACACCCCCAAAAATCACAACACCTTACCAGCAATGGATCCAAACCAAGAAGAAATTTTTGAATTGCCAGATAAACAATTCAGAAGGTAGATTATTTAGCTATTCAAGGAGATACCAGAGAAAGCTGAAAAACAATTTAAAGAACTTAAAAAACAATGGAGGATATAGATGAAAACTTCTCAAGAGAAATAGATTTCACAAAGAAAGTACAATCACAACTTCTAGAAATGAAAGACACATTTAGAGAAATACAAAATGCAGTTAAAATTTCCAACAATAGACAAGAACAAGTAGAAGAAAGAACTTCAGAGCTCAAAGACAAGGCTTTCAAATTAACCCAATGAGACAAAGACAAAAAAGAATTTTAAAAAATGAACAAAGCATCCAAGAAATTTGGGATTATGTTAAATGACCAAATGTAAAAATAATTGGTGTTCCTAAGGAAGAAGAGAAATCTAAAAGTTTGGAAAACTTATTTGAGGGAGTGATTGAAGAAAGCTTCCAAGATCTTGCTAGAGATCTAAACATTCAAATACAAGAAGCTCAAAGAACACTTGGGAAATTCATCACAAAAAGATCATCCCCTAGGCACATAGTTATCAGGTCACTGAAAGTCAAAACAAAGGAAAGAATCTTTAGAGCTGTGAGACAAAAGCATCAGATAAACTATTAAGAAAAACCTATCAGATTAATAGCAGACTTCTCAGCAGAAACCTTACAAGCCAGAAGGGATTGGGGTCCTATCTTTAAATTCCTCAAAAAAAATTGTCAGCCAACAATTTTGCATTCACAAAAACTAATCTTCATAAATGAAGGAGAGTTAAAGTCTTTTTCAGAAAAACAAATGATGAGAGAATTCACCACCACTAAACCAGCACTCCAAGAAATGCTTAAAGGCGTTCTAAATCTTGAAACAAAACCTCAAAATACACCAAAATATAGCCTCCCTATAGCATAAATCTCACAGGGCCTATAAAACAATAACACAATAAAAAAATAAAACAAGATATTAAGGCAATAACTAACATGAGTAAAACAACAATACCTCACATCTCAATATTAGCATTGAATGTAAATGGACTAAGTACTCCACTTAAAATATACATAATGACAGAATGGATAAAAATTCACCAACCAAGTATGTGCTGTCTTCAAGAGACTTACCATATAAAGACTCACATAAACTTAAGGTAATGGGACAAAAAAATATATTTCTTGTGAATGAAAACTAAACCAGGAGTAGCTATTCTTATATCAGGTAAAACAGACTTTAAAGCAGAAACAATAAAAAATTAAAACGAAGGACATCATATAATGATAAAAAGAAATAGCCCAACAGGAAAATATCACAATCATCAAAAAAAATGCACCTAACATTGGAGTGCCCAAATGTATAAAACAATTAGTACTAGACCTAAGAAATGAGATAAATGATAACACAATAATAGGATGAGACTTCAATACTCTACTGACATCACCAGACAGGTCATCAAGACAGAAAGTCAAAAAAGAAACAATGGACTTAAAATACACCCTAGAACAAATGAATTTAACAGACATTTACCAAACATTCTACCCAACTGCAGAGTATAAATTATTTTCCTCAGCACATACAACATTCTCCAACATAGAACATATAACAGGTCACAAAACAAGTCTCAATAAATTTAAGAAAATCAAAATTATATCAAGTATCCTCCCAGACCACAGTGACACAAAACTGGAAATTAACTCTAAAAGAAAGCCTCAAAACTATACAAATACATGGAAATTAAATAATCTGCTCTTGAATTATCTTTGAGTTAATATTGAAGTCAATATTGAAATTAAAATTTATTTGACCCGAACAATAACAGTGACAGAACTTTTCAAAACCACTGGGGTACAGCAAAAGAGGTGCTAAGAGTAAAGTTTATAGCAGTAAATGCCTACATCAAAAAGTCTGAAAGAGTCCAAATAGACAACCTAAGGCTTAACCTCAACTAACTAGAGAAACAAGAACAAACCAAGCCCAAACCCAGCAGAAGAAAGAAATAACGAATACCAGAGAAGAACTAAATGAAACTGAAACAAAAGCAATTCAAAAGATAAAGGAAATAAAAAACTGGTTATTTGAAAAGATAAACAAAATGGATAGACCATTACTGAGATTAACCAAGAAGAGAATAAAGAATATTCAAACAAACTCAATCATAAATGAATCAAGAGATATTACAATTGATATCAGAGAAATACAAAACATAATTCAAGCCTACTATGAATACATTTATGTACACAAACTAGGAAATCTAGAGGAGTTGGATAAATTCCTGAAAATGTACAACCCAGCCAGAATAAATCAGGAAGAAATAGAAACTCCGAACAGACCAATAACAAGTAACAAGATTGAAATAGTACTTTTAAAGTTGCCAATAAAAAAAGTCCAGGACCAGATGGACTCGCAGCTGAATTCTACTAGACATTCAAAGAAGAATTGGTACCAATCTTACTATAACTATTCCAAAAGACAAAGAGGAAATCCTCCCTAAATCATTCTATGAAGCTAGTATCACCCTAATTCTAAAACCAGGAAAGGACATAACAACAACAACTACTACAGACCAATATCCCTGATGAACATAGATGCAAAAATCCTCAAAAAAATACTAATGAACTGAATTTAGCAGCACATCAAAAGATAATACACTAGGATCAAGAGGGTTTTCTACCAGGGATGCAGGGATGGTTTACCTTACATGAGTTAATAAATATGATTCATCACATAAATGGAATCATAAACAAAAATAATATGATCATCTCAGTAGATGCATAAAAAAGCATTTGACAAAATCCAGCATTCCTTTATGATTAAAATTCTCAGCAAAATTGGCATAGAAGGGACATCCCTCCATAAAAGCCATCTATGAAAAACCCATAGCCAACATTATACCACATGGGAAAAAGGTAAAAACATGACCCCTGAGAACTAGAATAAGACAAGGATGCCCACTTTTACCTTTTCTATTTGGCATAGGACTGGAAGTCCTAGCCAGAGCAATAAGACAAGATGGTGAAATAAATGGCATCCAGATCAGTAACAAGAAAGTCAAACTGTCACTGTTCACAGAAGATATGATTGCATATCTAGAAAACCTTAATGACTCATCCAAAAAGCTCCTAGATCTGGTAAACAAATTCAGTAAATTTTCAGGATACAAAATCAATGTACACAAATAAGTAGCACTGGTATACACCAAAAAAGACCAAGCTAAGAATCAAACTAAGAACTCAATTCCATTTATAACAGCTATAAAAAATAAAATAAAATACTTAGGAATATACCTAACCAAAGAAGTGAAAGATCTCTACAAGAAAAACTACAAAACACTGCTGAAAGAAATCATTGACAACACAAACAGATCAAAACACATCCCATGCTCATGAATGGGTAGAATCAATACTGTGAAAATCACCATACTGCCAAAAGCAATCTACAGATTCAATGTAATTCCCATCAAAGTACCATCATCATTCTTTGCAAAACTAGGAAAAAAGTCTAAAATTTATACATCCCCCACTTTATACAAAAATCAACTGACAATAGATCAAAGACTTAAATCTAGGACCTGAAACTATAAAAATTATAGAAGATTACATTGGTAAATCTCTTCTAGACTTTTGCTGAGGCAAAAACTTTATGATCAAGAACACAAAAGCTAATGCAGCAAAAACAAAAATAAGAAGATGGGACCTGGGACCTGATGAAACTAAAAAGCTTCTTTACAGCAAAAGAAATAATCAGCAGCAGAGTAAACAGACCCCCCTCCCAGAAGGGGAGTACATATTTACGAACTATGCATCTGACAAAGGAATAATATCCAGAATCTACAAGGAACTTTAAAAAAGCAGCAAGAAAAAAAAACCATCAAAAAGTGGGCAAAGAACATGAATAGACAATTCTCAAAAGAAGATATAAAAATACCCAACAAATGTATTTAAAAATGCTCAACATCACTAATTATCAGGGAAATGCAAATTAAAACCACAATGAAATACCACCTCACTCCTTCGAGAATGGTCATAATTTAAAAATCAAAAAACAATAGATGCTGGCGTGGGTGTGCTGAAAAGGAAACACTTTTACACTGCTGGTGGGAATGTATACTAGTACAACCACAATGGAAAATAGATAGACAGTCCTTAAAGAACTAAAAATAGAACTACCATTTGATTCAGCAGTCCCACTACTTGGTATCTACCAAGAGGAAAAGAGGTCATTATATGAAAAAGACACTTGCACATGCATGTTTGTAGCAACACAATTTGCAATTGCAAAAATATGTAAGCAGCCTGAGTGCCCATCAATCAACAATGGGATAAATAAAATGTGGTATATATACACCATGGAATACTACTCAGCCATAAAAAGGAATGAAGTAAGGGCATTTGCAGCAACCTGGATGGAGTTGGAGACTATTATTGTAAGTGAATTAAATCAGGAATGAAAAACTAAATATTTTATGTTCGCACTTATAAGTGGGAGTTAAGCCATGAGGATGGAAAGGTGTAAGAATGAGATAGCAGACTTTAGGGACTCAGGGGGAATGCATGTGGGTGCAGGATTAAAAGACTACACATTGGGTACAGTGTATACTGCTTGGGTGATGGATGCAACAAAATCTCAGAAATTACCACTGAAGAACTTATCCATGTAACAAAAAACAAACCACCTGCTCCCCGTAAAACTACTGGAGTTACTAAAAAGGGGGGGAAAAATGACAGCTAGTTTCTCTAACCAGTAGGGTTATAAGTATAACAATCAGATCAGAGACAGAGTGCCCAAAAAAGTTTGCATTAATTTTTCAGTGGTCAACCCTCAGTGGAGTAAACATTCATTTAAAAGTGGGCATAGCTTTCTAGTGAACAGCCTAACAAAAGATGTAAATTCCCAATTTTTAAGCAGTCTGACCCTAATCTGACAAAGGATGTCTTGTTAAAATAAAAGGCTAATTGCCCAGTATTTTGGAGCAGGCAAATCATTGCCACATAGAGTAACACAGTGAGACTACAGAATTAGCATTCAAAAGATCTTGACATGATTAATTGTTAAACAAAGTTCTAGACTACCACTACTCAAAGTCTTGGGGAGTCTGATTTATATAAGAATCTATCAAGTGCTCCTCAAATTTGAGATGAAATGGTTGCTGAAAAAAAGCCCCCTTTACATCCTCACACTAGCTAGAACTACTTCTTAAGTAGTGGTATAACTAACTGCAATACAAGTGTTTCTGCTATAAGTGATATATACATTACTAGGAGAACATCACATCCTGCAAAATCACTCACTAGAAAGAAAAGCTGCTATGAGAAAAATAGGTTTGAACTCACTACTCAAACCCTATTCAACACTGTGGAAAGCAAAAACAAAAAAAATTAATAAAATTATAGCACTGATTACAGTTGGTACATTAAACTGCTCATGAAGAACTACAGCAGCATATATAGGATTTTATCTTGAAAGAAAAATGTGAATATAGCTTGAGGGAATAGTTCTGGAAACAAGACTAAAATGAACAAAAATTTGGAAGAGACATACAACAAGCACTTCCTAAACAGAACATAAGGCTATATCCAGCTTACAGGAAGATAGTAAAAAGAATGGACACCGTGTAAAGTACAGTATTTTTCTGTGATTTGCCACATTAGGAGTGTGAATATACTGCAGTTAAGCTCCTGATACATGGTGCCACAAAAGGTTAATGATCTAGGAAAAGTTTTGCATAAACCAACATAATTTGGGCTATATGTCATGCTTTAGCCAAGAAAATAAGCTGGTGGTAGGCTTTTTAACCTGCTCTTTGCCATTACAATGATTGTAGAAAAATGTCTCGACATAGAGTTACTAAAAGGAATCTGGAAGGTCAAGCCAACACGTGGAGGACGACGTCTTTGTGAAGCTGCCTGAACTCAGAAAAGAATAGGTGTGAGCACAGAATAAATTTTGTCTTAAGCTACTGGGATCGAGGTGTTTTTATTTGTTTACTTGGTTTTGTTCTACCACAGCATAACCCAGACTTGTCTAACACACGCACAAGTAGTTTAAAGGAAAGTTTGTAAATATTTGCTAAGAGAGGCAGTGATTAATATTTTCAGAATAGTCTTTTTCCTCTAATGTAAGAGTGCTCTACTTTTTTGAAGATTTTCTACCTGTTTGTAACTTTACTGCTTCTAGATATATTGGTCAACCACAGAACTCAGACTCCACAATAGTGTAGATTTTGTGGTATCACACGAAAAGAGATAATCGGTTCTCTGGAATATCACCTCTGCTAAGAGTTTGAGGAAATTGTCAAAAGTTCAAATACAGAAACCAGAATGACACCCAATTCTTACATCAACCATCATTCCCCTTTCAATAGGGGTATTGAACTACCTTACAAGAAACTACTCTTAAATTGCTCCAACGGGCTCGAAAGAAAACTCAGCTAGTCTCTATTCTTTTCATGGCTCTCCTCAATTCTAGGTAAAGTTCCCATATCAGCAGCTTTTTTTTTCTTTTTTCTTTTTTATCATACTTTAGGTTCTGGGGTACATGTGCAGATCATGCAGGATTGTTGCATAGGTACATACATGGCAATGTGGTTTGCTGCCTTCATCCCCCGATCACCTATATCTGGCATTTCTCCCCCTGTTATCCCTCCCCAACCTCCTTACCCACTACTGTCCCTCCCCTAGTTCCCCCCAACAGACCCCAGTGTGTGATGCTCCCCTCCCTGTGTCCATGTGTTATGCTCAATCTGAGGACCTGCGTGTAATCAGGGAAAGAGGAGGTCATATCTCAAAGTTGTTACATTAACTAATAGGATTTCATACTATTGATATCAAAGATATGATTTACATTGAATGTTCTCATAAATTCCTGCTTTCTCCTTGCTATGTAGTCACAGTTTGTTTACTATTACTCAGAGGGTAAAGGAGCTAACAGCAATTAATGCCATGTATTCATAAGGGAAGGAAATTCAATTAGACAAATTTAGCAACATATTGCCTCATTTTACAAAAAGGCCTAATTTCCAAGTGCAATGGCTAACATCTGCTATGCCAACCCCCAAATAATTCAACATGAAAATGGTCTTCTGAAATATTTTCCTAAAAATCTAAAGACCTCTGCAGTCAATTCAAAAAGTTTAATTTTTGCTCTTAATTTCATATAACAAACATTTACTAAAAGGCTAGTAGGTGCCAGGCACTATGCCAGACCTTGCAGATACAAAGTTACATAAGACATTGTTTCTGTCTCTCTAGAAGTAGAAAACTGAATTGTCTTTTCTCAGCCCCTTAGCACCACTTCTCTTCAAAATAATCCCTTCAGTTTCCATATTACCTGTGTTTGCTCTCTTCTCTTCTATCAATGTGTGTTTTAATATTGAGTTTTATAAATGTCTTATGGTCAACAGGAGCCTTGAACTGAGGTACCCTAGATTGAAAGATACCTCCATTTTGTTCACTGAAGATTTGATGACTTGTACCTCCTTATTCCCTCCGGAAAGATTCAGTGAATGTTAAGAGGTGAATGTATTCTGTGCTTTTAAATCAAATCCTTCCGAGAAAGATTATACTTATTATTATCCCAACTACAAAAATAAGCCAAGAAATGTGTGGCCATGGTCACAAAGGAAGCCAGTAGCAGATATCAAGATAAATCTCTGTTATCTCTGCTCCATAATTAACTAAGATCAAAATAATCTTACTATTCTGCTTTATGCATATGCAATTGTATTTTTTGAAATTCATAACAGCAAGAAAATAATTTTTGCTTAATGTTAACAGAAAATGTGCCCCTTTAAAAATCTTCCATTTCCATAAAAAGTTTATCCCACCAAATAATTATCCATTAAAATATTATACAGTTTATCAGTGATGTAAGTATGATGAATTAGTGTCTATGAACGGGGCAAATTAATAATTTACAAATAAGTACATTTTAATATAAGTAAATAACAGGAAATGCTAACACTTTACCCTCATTTGTGTACATTTAGAAAGAAATAACATATTTGCATGTCAGAATTGGTGCAGCAGAATGTATTTTGGAATCATTCTCTTTTTTCTCCTACCAGATGAATCCTACTGTTCATATTTGAATCTGGGACAGTTTAGAAACCTATCTCTTTTTTTCCATCTGACTGAGATCTTTCAAGGAGGGAAGACAAATCTATATCAAGAACGGCAAGGAATCTTACTTTCTCTCTTTCAAAACACTCTGGGGTAGGTGAACAGAGGAGCAGTGAGGTAGAAACAAATTAGTTCAGGAGACAATATTTTTACTATGAATTCTTAAATAAAAGGAGGGGAGCTTACACTTTACAATATGTAGAATATTGAAAGTCATTTTCCCCTGTCTTTTGATATGCTTTGTGTATGTCACTACACTAGTAAATACATATTTACAAGTAGGAGGACATCTTGCTATATATGTTTTTGACCTCTTAAAGGTGTTTTGCCCTCTTAAAGATAAAAATAGTGAAGGTAGATACTAATGGGGAAAATAGAATATACTTTAAAATTGGGGATGGGAATTAAAATATCAGGTTAAATATATGCTACATTCATTGATAGCTAAGTAACATTCAAGATGACAAAGAGTTTTGTACCTGCTATTTCCAGCAGTGGCAGTGAGTTGAAATAGAAAGTATCCTTGTATAAAGACTCAAGGACATAACCCTTCATTGTGGCTGAGTGATATCCTAATCATTTAGGTCTTGAAGGAACATCTTTTTCTAAATGAAAAAAATAATGTTCACCATTTCTCCAGTGAATGTATTATTGTTGCTCAGAAGAATTTGACTTATTTCTGCAGAGTACTGTAAGTCTTTACTGAAACTCAACCATCATGATGCTTTCAAATTACACCTTAAGTAATTGAAACTACCAGAGAAAAATAAGAAAGGGTCATTTCCTTTTAGTCTTTTTCTTGATTTAGTTAGCATTACAGTCTTTGTGAGAGGCAAAACTGATTCATTGGTTTAATTTATTTCTATTATCTTAGTGAAACAGAGAGAGAGAGAGAGAGAGTGAGAGACTAGACAAAAACAAGATGAATGCACAATATACTGCAAAGTAACAAGGACACAATTGTCCCTGTATGTCTGCTGTTCTAATACTCTTTGGCAATCTGCTTCATTTTAAATCCTAATCATGTGAATAAGATGTGTTCTAAATTGTATGCCTTTTCTGCTAAATGCTGGAAATTTCCTCCTTAAATGTCAGGTAGGAGAAAACACTTTTTCAGGTGCAGGAAAAAACAATGCTGTGCAGTCAGTGGAAAGAAACATTCAAACAATTATACACCCTACTGCTCCAAGTCATATTAAAGCTATATGTAAACTAATGCAATACTAAGATGATGCTTCATAAACAGCAAAAGGCCTTGATGAACAGCTAAATTTCCAAGTTAAAGAAAATACCGTATCATTGATTTGTTCTGTGAGAGTTTTCTAATGTATTTTTTAATTTTTTTATTTTTATGGGTACATAGCAGGTATGTATATTTATGTGTTACATGAGATGTTTTGATACAGGTATACAATGTAAAATGAGTATATCATGAAGAACAGGGTATCTATTTCCTCAAGTATTTATACTTTGAGTTACAAATAATCCAATTATAGTCTTTAAGTTATTTTAAAATACACAATTATGTTATTATTGAATACAGTCACTCTGTTGTACTATCAAATAGTAGGTCTTAATTATTATTTGCAACTATTTTTATACCCACTAAACATCACCACCTCACCCCTAACCTCCCACACCCCTTCCCAGCCTCTGGTAACCATCCTTCTGCTCTCTATTTTCATAAATTCAATTGTTTTGATTTTTAGATCCCACAAACAAGTGAAAACATACAATGTTTGTCTTTCTCTGACTGGTTTATCTCATTTAAAAGAATGATCTCCAGTTCCATGCATGTTGTTAGAATTAACTGAATCACATTCTTTTTTATAGCTGAATATAGGTACTATATTTGCTTTCTCCATTCATCTGTTTATGGACACTTAGGTTGCATCTAAATCTTAGCTATTGTAAACAGTGCAGCAACAAACATAGGAGTGTAGATATCTCTTCAATATACCTATTTCTGTGCTTTTGTGTATATACGCAGCAGTGGAATTTCTGGATCATATAGTAGCTGAATTGTTAGTTTTTTGAGGAACCTCCAAACTGTTTTCCATAATGGTTGTAGTAATTTACATTCTCAGAAACAACAGTGTACGAGGGTTCTGTTTTCTCCACATTGTCCATAACATTTGCTGTTATGGACAATATTGCCTGTCTTTTGGATCTAAGTGATTTTAGCAGGGGTGAGATATCTCATTGTTTTTTCATTGCATTTCTCTTATGATTAATGATGCTGATCACCTTTTCATATGCCTGTTTGCCATTTGTATGTCTTTCTTGAAAAATATCTATTCGAATCTTTTGCAATTTTTTATTGGATTATTAATTTTCTATAGAATTGTTTGTGTTCCTTATATATTCTAGTTATTAATCCCTTGTCAGATGAGTAATTTGCAATTTTCTCCAATTATGTGTGTTGTCTCTTCATTTTGTTAATTGTATCTTTTGCCGAACAGAAGCTTTTTAAACTGATGTGACCCTTTTGTCCATGTTTGCTTTGGTTGCCTGTGATAGTGGAATATTGCTCAAATAATTTTTGCCCAGACCAATGTACTGGAAATTTTGTCCAAAGTTTTCTTGTAGTAGTTTCATGATTTGAGGTTTTAGATTTAGGAATTTTTTCCATTTTGATTTGATATCTGTATATGGTAAGAGATAGGGGTCTAGTTTCATTCTTCTGGATAAAAATATCCAGTTTGCCCATCACCATTTTTTTCATCTATTTTTTTCATTTCATGAGTTTTTGGGGAACAGGTAGTTTTTGGTTACATGGATAAGTTTTTTAGAGGGGACTTAGGAGGTTTTGGTACAACTGTCACCTAAGCAGGGTACATTGTACCCAATGTGTGTCCGCTATTTCTCTCTTCAACTTTTATTTTAACTTCAGGGGTACATGTGCAAGACATGCAGGTTTGTTACATAGATAAACGTGTCATGGTGGTTTGCTGAACAGATCAACCAATCACCTAATTATTAAGCCCCACATCCATTAGCTATTCTTCCTAATGCTCTCCCTCCCCCTGCCCCCAATAACAGGCCCCAGTGTGTGTTGTTCCCCTCCATGTGTCCATGTGCTCTCATCATTCAGTCCCCACTTATATGTGGGAACATGATGTGTTTGGCTTTCTCTTCCTGCGTTGGTTTGCTGAGGATAGTGGCTCCAGCTCCATCTATGTCCCTGCAAATGACATAAACTCATTCCTTTTTGTGGTTGCATAGTATTCCATGGTGTATATGTGCTACATTTTCTTTATCCAGTCTATCATTAACGGGCATTTGGATTGATTCCATGTCTTTGTTATTATGAATAGTGCTGCAGTGAAGATACATGTACATGTATCTTTATAATAGAATGATTTATATTCCTTTGAGTATATTCCCAGTAATGGGATTGCTGGGTCAAACGGTATTTCTGGTTCTAGATCCTTGATGAATCTCCACACTGTCTTCCACAACGGTTGTACTAATTTGTACTCCCATCAACAGTGTAAAAGTGTTGGATTTTCTCCACAACCTCACCAGGATCTGTTGTTTCTTGACCTTTTTTATTTTTTTACTCTAAGTTCTGGGATACATGTGGTGAATGTGCAGAACGTACAGGTTTGTTACATAGGTATACATGTGCCATGGTGGCTTGCTTCTCTGCATCTATGGAGATAATCGTGGTTTTTGTCTTTGGTTCTCTTTATGTGGTGGATTACATTTATAGACTTGCATATGTTGAATCAGTCTTGCATCCCTGGGATGAAGCCAACTTGATCGTGATGGATAAACTTTTTGATGTGCTGTTGCAATCGGTTCGCCAGTATTTTATTGAAGATGTTTGCATCTATGTTCATCATGGATATTGGCCTGAAGTTTTCTTTTCTTGTTGAGTCTCTGCCGGGTTTTGGTATCAGGATGATGTTGGTCTCATAAAATGATTTGGGAAAGATTCTCTCTTTTTGTATTATTTGGAATAGTTTCAGAAGGAATGGTACCAGCTCCTCTTTGTATGTCTGGTAGAATTCGGCTGTGAATCCATCTGGACCTGGGCTTTTTTTGGTTGGTAAGCTATTAATTGCTGCCTCAACTTCAGCCCTTGTTATTTGTCTATTCAGGGTTTTGACTTCTTCCTGGTTTAGGCTTGGGAGGGTGCAAGTGTCCAGGAATTTATCCAGTTCTTTCAGGCTTACTGGTTTATGTGCATAGAGTTGTTTGTGGTGATCTCTGATGGTGGTTTGTATTTCTGTGGAATCTGTGGTGATATCCCCTTTATCATTTTTTATTGCATCTATTTGATTTTTCTCTCTTTTCTTTTTTATTAACCTGGCAAGTGGTCAATTTTGTTGATCTTTTCAAAAACCAGCTCATGGATTTATTGATTTTTTGAAGGGTTTTTCGTGTCTCTATCTCCTTCAATTCTGCTTTGATCTTAGTTATTTCTTGTCTTCAGCTAGCTTTTGAGTTTTTTTATTTTGCTCCTCTAGCTCTTTCAATTTTGATGGTAGGCTGTTAAGTTTAGATCTTTCCTTGCTTCCCATGTGGGCATTTATTGCTATAAATTTTCCTCTAGACACTGCTTTAAATGTGTCCCAGAGATTCTGGTACGTTGCATCTTCATTCTCATTGGTTTCGAAGAACATCTTTATTTCTGCCTTTATTTCATTGTTTATCCAGTCAACATTCAAGAGCCAGTTGTTCAGTTTCCAGGAAGTTGTGTGGTTCTGAGTTAGTTTCTGAATTCTTAGTTCTAATTTGGTTGCACTGTGGTCTGAGAGACTGTCATGATTTCCATTCTTTTGCATTTGCTGAGGAGTGATTTACTTCCAATTATTTGGTCGATTCTAGAGTAGGTAGGATGTGGTGCTGAGAATAATGTATATTCTGTGGATTTGGGGTGGAGAGTTCTGTAAATGTCTATTAGGCTTGCTTGGTCCAGGTATGAGTTCAAGTCCTAGATATTCTTGTTAATTTTCTCTCTCATTATTCTGTCTAATATTGACATTGGAGTGTTAAAGTCTCCTACTATTATTGTGTGGGTCTAAGTCTCTTTGTACGTCATTAAGAACTTGCTTTATGTATCTATCTGGGTGCTCCTGTATTGGGTGTGTATATATTTTAGGATAGTTAGCTTTTCTTGTTGCATTGATCGTTTTTTTTTTTTTTTTTTTTTGAGACGGAGTTTTGCTCTTGTTACTCAGGCTGGAATGCAATGGCATGATCTCAGCTCACCGCAACCTCTGCCTCCTGGGTTCAGGCGATTCTCCTGCCTCAGCCTCCTGAGTAGCTGGGATTACAGGCACGCGCCACCATGCCCAGCTAATTTTTTGTATTTTTTTTAGTAGAGACGGGGTTTCACCATGTTGACCAGGATGGTCTCGATCTCTTGACCTCGTGATCCACCCACCTCGGCCTCCCAAAGTGCTGGGATTACAGGCATGAGCCACCGCGCCCGGCCGCATTGATCCTTTTCCCATTATGTAATGCCTTTCTTTGTCTCTTTCGATCTTTGTTGGTTTAAAGTCTACTTTATCAGAGATTAGGATTGCAACTCCTGCTTTTTTAAGCTCTCCATTTGCTTGGTAAATCTTCCTCCATCCCTTTAATTTGAGCCTATGTGTATCCTTGCATGTGAGATGGGTTTCCTGAGTACAGCACACTGATGGGTTTTGACATTTTATCCAATTTGCCGGTCTGTGTCTTTCGATTGGGGCATTTAGCCCATTTACGTTTAAGGTTAATATTATTATATGTGAATTTGATCCTGCCATTTTGATGGTAGCTGGTTGTTTTGCCCATTAGTTGATGCAGTTTCTTCATTGTGTCGATGCTCTCTTACCATTTGGTATGTTTTTGGAAAGGCTGGTACTGGTTGTTCCTTTCTATGTGTAGTGCTTCTTTCAGGAACTCTTGTAAGGCAGGCCTGGTGGTGATGAAATCTCTGAGTACTTGTTTGTTCGTAAAGGATTTTCTCTCTCCTTCACTTATGAAGCTTAGTTTGGCTGGATATGAAATTCTGGGTTGAAAGTTCTTTTCTCTAAGGATGTTGAATATTGGCCCCCACTCTCTTCTGGCTTGTAGGGTTTCTGCTGAGAGATCCGCTGAGAGTCTGATGGGCTTCCCTTTGTGGGTAACCTGACCTTTCTCTCTGGCTACCCTGTGCATTTTTTCCTTCATTTCAACCCTGGTGAATCTGACAATTATGTGCCTTGGGGTTACACTTCTTGAGGAATATCTTTGTGATGTTCTCTGTATTTCCTGGGTTTGAATATTGTCCTGCCTTGCTAGGTTGGGGAAGTTCTCCTGGATAATATCCTGAAGAGTGTTTTCCAGCTTGGATTCATTCTCTCCGTCACATTCAGGTACACCTATCAAACGTAGATTAGGTCTTTTCACATAATCCCATATTTCTTGGAGGCTTTGTTCATTTCTTTTCACTCTTTTTTCTCTATTCTTGCCTTCTCGTTTTATTTCATTGAGTTGATTTTCAATCTCTGATATCCTTTCTTCTACTTAGTCGATTCAGCTATTGAAACTTGTGTATGATTCGCGATGTGTTTTTCTGCTCCATCAATTCATTTATATTCCTCTCTAAGCTGTTTATTCTCATTAGCATTTCGTCAAACCTTTTTTCAAGGTTCTTAGTTTCTTTGCATTTTGTTAGAACATGTTCTTTTAGTTCAGAGAAGTTTGATATTACCCACCTTCTGAAGCCTGTTTCTGTCAATTCATCAGACTCATTCTCCATCCAGCCTTGTTCCCTTGCTGGAGAGGAGTTGTGATCCCTTGAAGGAGGAGAGGCATTCTGGTTTTGGGTGTTTTCATCCTTTTTGTGCTGGTTTCTTTCCCATCTTTATGGATTTATCTACCTGTGGTCTTTGTAGTTGGTGGCTTTCAGATGGGGTCTCAGGACGTCCTTTTTGTTGATGATGAAGTTATTTCTTTCCATTTTTTAGTTTTCCTTCTAACAGGCCCCTCTGCTGTAGGACTGCTGGAGGTCCACTGCAGACACAGCTTGCCTGGGGATTGTCTCCAGTGGCTGCAGAACAGTAAGGGTTGCTGTCAGTTTCTTCTTCTGTTATCTTTGCCCTAGAAAGATACCCACCAGCTGTCAGCCTGAGCTCTCCATTATGACCCCTATATATCTCTGGATATATGGGGATCAGGGAGCTGCTTGAGGAGACAGTCTGTCCCTTATAAGAGCTCAAGTGCTGAGCTGTGAGCTCCATTGTTCCATTCAGAGCTGCTGGGCTGGTACGTTTAAGTCTGCTACAGTGGAACTCATAAATGCCTTTTTTTCCCAGGTGCTCTGTACTGGGAAGGTGGGGCTTTAATTTATAAGTTCCTGTCATGCTTCTGCCTTTTTTCAGAGATGCCCTGCCAAGTAAGGAGGTAACCTAGTCACAGTCTGCCAGCAGAAGTGTTGCTGAGCTGCCCTGGGCTCTGTCCAGCTGCTGTGTGAACTTCCTTGCAGTTTTGTTTATAGGGGTATAGTTAGAACTGCCTCAGTAATGGCGGTCTGCCTCACTAATGGTGGACTGTTTCTGTAATGGCAGACTGCCTCGGTAATAGACTGCCTCAGTAATGGCAGACTGCCTCAGTAATGGCAGTCTGCCTCAGTAATGGTGGACTCTGTCTGTAATGTTGGACTGCCTCGGTAGTGGTGGACTGCCTTGGTAATGGTGGACGCCCTTCCCCCTACAGAGCTGGACCATCCCTGTTCCAGTTGTAAAACTCTGAACTGCGATGTTGTGAAAGCTTGCTATGAAACTCTCAATCCAGAGCATTTCAGATTGTTGGTCTTTGTGGGGGTGGGACCAGCCAAGCCAGATCACCTGGTTCCCTGTTTCAGCCCCTTTTTTTTCAGTTGAATGGGCAACTCTGTCTCCCAGGTGTTCCAGTCACCAGTTGAAATGGTGCCCAGATTTGTGTGAGTGTTTGTGCGGAGACCCTCTGCACCTGCTGAAACAGTTGCCCTAGAAACTCGTGGTTCTTTTTCACCTGGGAATCTCCTGGTCTGCGGGCAGTAAAAATTTGTTTGGAAATGTGGTGATCACTCACCCTCTGTGTTTTCGCTGGGAACTGGAATCCAGAGCTGTTCCTATTCGGCCATCCTGGATCCTCCCCTTAATTTCATTATTTACCCAGGAGTCATACAGGAGTGGGTTGTTAAATTTATATGTAGTTTTGTGGTTTTGCGTCAGTTTTTTAATCTTCAGTTCTAATTTGATTGCACTGTGGTTTGAAAGACTGTTGTCATTTTTGTTTTCTTGCATTTGCAGAGGAGTGTTTTATTTCTGATTATGTGATCAATTTTAGAGTAAGTGCCATGTGGCAATGAGAATAATATATGTTATTTTGTTTTGGGGTAGAGGTTCTGTAAATATCTATCAGGTCCACTTGATCCAGAGCTGAGCTCAGGTCCTGAATATCTTTGTTAGTTTTCTGCCTCAGTGATCTGTCTAATATTGTCAGTGGGGTATTATGTTCTCCCACTATTATTGTGTGAGAGTCTACATCTTTTTGTAGGTCTCTAAGAACTTGCTTTGTGAATCTGGGTGCTTCTGTATTAGGTGCATATATATTTATGATAGTTAGCTTTTCTTGATGAATTGAATCCTTTACTATTATGTAATGCCATTTTTTGCCTTTTTGTTGTTGGTGGTGATATTTGTTGGTTTAAAGTCTGTTTTGTCAGAAATGAGGATTTCAATCCTCATTTAAAAACCGGGGGTTAAAATCCTAGTTTCTGACAAAACAGACTTTAAACTGACCAAAAAAAAACAAAAACAAAAACAAAAAACAAAAAAGGGCATTACATAATGATAACGCCCTGACACACATAGGGTAATTCCCTATGTGTGTCTACGAATGTGAGATGTGTCTCTTGAATACAGCATAACAATGGGCCTTGAGTCTCTCCAGCTGTAATTAGGGCATTTAGCTCATTCATATTTGAGGATGATATTCTTTTGTGTGAATTTTACCCTGTCATTAACATCCTAACTGGCTACTTTTCAGACTTGTCTATGTAGTTGCTTCATAGTGTCACTGGTCTGTGTATTTCAGTGTGGTTTTGTAGTGGCTAGTAATGTTTTTTTCCCCCATATTTAATATTTCCTTCACGTGCTCTTGCAAGGCAGGCATGGTGGTGATGAATTCCCTCAGCATTTGCTTGTCTGAAAAGGATCTTATCTGTCCTTCGCTTATGAAGCATAGTGTGGTCAAATGTTAAATGCTGGGTTGGAAAATTCTTTTTTGTAAGAATGTTGAATATTGGCCCCCAATCTCTTCTGGCTTGTAGGGTGGTTTCCACTGAGTGGTCTGCTGTTAGTCTGATACATTTCCCTTTTGTATGTGACATGGCTTTTCTCTCTGGCTGCCCTTAACATATTTTCTTTCATTCTAACTTGGAGGATCTAATGATTATGTGCTTTGGTGTTGATCTTCTCATGTTGTATCTTACTGGAGTTCTCTGGATTTCCTGAATTTGAATGTTGGCCTATCTTGCTAGGTTGAGGAAGTTCTCCTTGATGATATCCTGAAGTATGTTTTCTAACTTGGCTCTATTTTTCCCTCTCAGGTACCCAAATTAGTTGTAGGTTCAATCTTTTTAAATAATCTAATTTTTCATGGAGGTTTTGCTAATTCCTTTTCATTCCTTTTTTCTCTATTCTTATCTACCTGTCTTATTTCAGGAAGATAGTCTTCAAGTTCTGAGATTCTGTTCTCTGCTTTGCCTATTCTGCTATTGATACTTGTGATTACATTGTGAAGTTCTCATGTTGTGTTTTTTAGCTCCATCAGGTCAGTTATGCTTTTACCTAAACTGGCTAATCTGGTTATCAGCGCCTGTATTGTTTTATCATGATTCTTAGCTTCTTTGCATTGGGTTAGAACATGCTCCTTTAGCTCAGCAAAGTTCATTATTACCTACCTTCTGAAGCCTTCTTCTGTCAATTCAGTCATCTCAGCCTCAGCCCATTTCTGTGCCCTTGCTGGAGAGGTGTTGTGATCATTTGGAGGAAAAGGGGCACTCTGGATTTTTGAGTTTGCAGCATTTTTTTGCATTGATTTTTTTCTCATCTTTGTGGCCTTATCTACCTTCAATCTTTGAGGTTGCTGACCTTTGAATGGGGTTTTTGTGGGGTCCTTTTCATTGATGTCATTGTTGTTTTCTGCATGTTTGTTTTTGAAAATCTTAGAAGTCAGTCTGGTGTTCTATTATATTTCATTTGAGCTGGCACTCAAATCCCAAAAATGCAGTTCTTCCCACTCTTTTCTCTTTTTTCTAAAAGCAGAGGAGCCTCACCGTGTAACCCCTACCACTCCAGGCTGTGAAGTGTACTGTCAGACTACCAA
Organism: Aotus nancymaae; assembly: GCF_030222135.1. Lineage (NCBI taxonomy): Eukaryota > Metazoa > Chordata > Mammalia > Primates > Aotidae > Aotus > Aotus nancymaae. The sequence goes on along the minus strand of NW_026988415.1, from coordinate 54,576,352 downwards.
CCAATGTTCCCTTAAGTCCCAAAGGTTCTTAAGTCATCTTGTGGCAAATGCTGTTTGTCCTGGGATTCACCCTTCAGAGAAGTGGGCTTCTTTCTGGCCCAGTTCAAGGCCAGAAACACCATCTAAGAGTCACGTCCTGGAATTGGGAACGCCAAAAGTCCACTTGGTGCTCTGCTCCTCTGTAGCCATGCTGTTACTTAAGGTGGAAGACAAAGTCCCCTTTATTTTCCCTCTGCTTTTCTCAAGCAGAAGGAGTTTTGCCCTATAGGTACCATAGCTGATATTATTTTGAGTGTCACCTGAAGCCAGCAAGTCTCAGAGGTTCAACCAAGACCTTTGATGTAGTTCCTTGGTATCACTGCTGGTTACTCAGTGCCCAAGGGCTCTTCAGTTAGCAGATGATGAATGCTGATAGGAATGGGCCTTTTCCTTCAAGGCAGCAGGTTCTTTTCTGGCCCAGAAAAGATAGGCCATTTCTATGTCTAGAAATGATATTTGGGAGCTAAGGCCTGAATAGTGGCCTCATGACTCTGTCTCATACCCTATCCTGCTTTCTTTGAGCTGGTAGCCGAGATGCAAGACAAAGTCCTCCCCACTCTTCCCTCTCCTCTCCTGAAGCAGAAGAAAGGGATCTCTTTTGGAGCCAAAAGCTGTGTAGTCTGGGGTTAGGAAAGAGGTGATGCCAGCACTCCCTTGACCCTGCTACAGCTAGTGTCTCGTGTCTGCCCAGTCCACTGTCTCTGGGCCCAGTTCAGCCCTAGGACTCACCTAAGAGTTGCAGTCCTTATGGCCTAGACTGCCTTTCAAGTTTCCTTGGAGATAGAGAGTGCTGCAGCCCATGGTGGTAAGATTTGTGGGAACTCAAGTTTGGATCCTCAAGCTGGGATAGGTGATTCTCCTCTGGCTAAGGCTACTTTAAATGCTTCCTCCGTGGGCAGGCATCAGTTGAGTTTGGTCTGGTTTTCCTTTCTGCTCTAACAGTACCACACTGAGTTCAAGCCTCACAATTGCTGTGTTTTCCCTCCCCCAGTCCCCAGAAAAGCTCTCCATACCATGCAGCTGCTGCTGCCAGGGGTGGGAGGTGGGGTGGCATTGGTGATTCAGGACTCTTTTTTTAATCTCTTAAGTGCCTCTTTCAGAAACGTAAAGTTAAAAGCAGTGCTATGAGCGCTCACTTGGTTTTTGGTTATCATGAAGGTGCTTTTTCTGTGTAGATGGTTGTTAACTTGGTGTTCTTCTTGAAGGGTGGGGGATGATTGATGGAGCCTTCTATATCACCATCTTTCTCTGTTTTCTCTATTCTGTGAGAGTTTAAACGTCACATCTGTTTTTGACATCCAAATATCAGTAATTTTCTTTTGCTTTGTAAACATGTGGCCACAAACCAGACATATAAAGATTAAAAAGCTATAATCATTTAAAACTTTTTAGATTGAACTTCTAACTTCTGTTATAAATCTGTCACCTAAAGCCTCTTTGTTACCCAGTGTGTGCTTTGAAGACCAGCAGCATCAAAATCGCCTGTGAATATCATAGAAATGTAAAATCTCAGTCCCATCCCATATGAACAGTATCATAATCTATATTTTAACAAAGTACCAAGTGATCTATGTGCTCACAAAAGTTTCATATAACAGAAAGAACAACAAGCTGGGATTTAAGCCCAGCTCTGCTCCTTTGGCTTTCCTGTCTGTTTCTTCACCTACAAAGAGCAATAATTCTGACACAACTACCTCAGAGTTAATATACAAATGATATTAGCATTTATGTGAAAATATTATGAAATTAAAGATATTAAGATAGCTTAAAACAATGTGGTGGTTGGTCTTCTTAGAAAAAGATTTAAGGGTGGAAAAGTAAAAAAGGAAAACAGATGAGAAGGTAAGTAATGCAATGAATGCATACCAAAAAGTTAACCTGGATTATCCCAGTGGGCCCTAAATCCAATGGCAAGTTTTCTTATAAGAATAAGGCAGAGGGATATTAGACCTAAGAGGAAGAGGCAATTTGACCAAGGAGGCAATGATAGATGTGATGCAGCCATGAATAAAGGAATAGAGCCCCCAGAAGCGGGAGAAAGCAATAAATGAAATTTCCTTGAGAGCTTTCTGAGGAAGCACAGCCCTGATGACACCTTGACTTTGGATTTCTGGCACCCAAAACTGAGAAGAAAATAAATATCTTTTGTTTAAAGCCACCAAGTTTGTGATACTTTGTTACGACAGCCCATAAAGATGGGGAAAAGGGAAGAAAAGCAACTACGTCAAAGAAGTAACCACGAACTCACATACTGTGCACTTTGCAAACAAATGGTAACTCTCTATCCAATAGAAAACAATAATGCTGAAGATAATAGGAACAACAACTAGTAATAACAATGAATTTTACACACTTTAAAGTATTTTTAACCTTTTTAAATGATTTTAAGATGCAGAATCTAGATCATTTTTTCTTTGTATATGTCAAGAAATTGACACTGGAGCTAGTTACCTCTACCTAATCCAAAAATTCTGCAGATAGTTAACTGGGGGGAGGAGAAAACCAAACAATGCTTAGTGACATATTTTTTTTAAAATCTAGCCAAGCGAACACAAGTAAGCTAATCAACATGTCTCGATGTATAGTTTCCTAAGGCTGCCATTCTCATGTTATTTCATTCCCTTGCATTTTACTGTGCTTTCTCTCTATTTTCTTTGCTCATGAATTCTCTCTTCTTTTCACTCCACTTACCCCTTCCTAATTCCTGCTCATGCTTTATTTTTCAGCCTAAATAAAATCTCTTCTATGAAGCTGTTTTTGGGCCAAGCCACTGATCTCTCATCTACCACTGTAACCAATCCCACCTCCCAGTTACTCACCCACTAATGTATACAAACACACAGAGTAGGATGCCTTTATGCTCTGGACACACTGCATTCATCACAGCATATTAATAACTCTGTAGAGTGTGAACACACTGCATACCTGACCGCATATTATTAATAACTCTGTACAGTGCATGTTTACTTGCCTCTTCCCTCAATGGACTATATCCCCATCATGAATAGAACATAGCAGGGAAGGTATTTTAGAATGAATGAATACATGAATAACCTTTGAAAATACCAACTACCACTTATAAAGTGTTATCTGTCTGCCAGACACTAAGTGCTTTATGTGTATTAATACATATCCTTACAAATGACCTGTTACATACTATTGATGTTCCCATTTTATAGATCAAAAAACTGAGGCAAAAAAAAAGCTTAGGGCAAATTAACATAGGAAGTAAATGGTAGAACAAAGTATTTGCATCTATGCACTTCCACTCCAGACTCCAGGTTCTTAACCATTATTTTAAAAACATAACAACTAACATATAATTTATCACATACCAGACATTCTTCTAACTCATCTACATATGTTGATACATTTAATCTCCAAACATTCATTGAACAAGTGAATGACACAGGCATAACCAGCACTAATAGTACCTGCATGGCTAAAAGTTTGGGGCACGAAAGGAGACCTCTTTCTGCCAGACAACTGTTTATTGTGAACCGATAGGCAATACTATCAATTCATATTTGTGAATCAATTGTATTCAAAGCACTTGCTCACATAAGGTAACGTCTTTTTTCTCTGGGGCCAAATAATTTAAAATAATAACATGAGCAACATTACTTTCCCGTTTTGCATTTTAAAATGTAAAATAACATTTTAAATCTTATATTGTGTGAAATTGTGCTCAATTTCAGCCCACCACAGAATTCCAAGGTAATCACTTGCAAAACAGACCTTTAATCGCTAGAATTAGCATTTCAGTGGATTTTTATATGGCATGAGTAATGATTCAGTAAGATATGATGATGAAAACTTAAGAGCTTCATGTTGAAAGAGTCCTGATTGGAAGTCAAAAGAGCTAGCCTCAACCTCTGACATTAACTGGAAGACAACTTTCCCTGGACCTCAGTTTTTGCATCAATGAAATTACATGGTGAATGAGGGTGTATGTGAGCTCTTTATAATTCTAGATGCCTAATTCTGTAAAGTCAGAAACTACTCGTGAAATGTAGTCTAATTATTTTATAATATCTCTTCCAGCTACCTTGGGAACACTAATAAACTGTGGTTCTCTTTTCCTGGTTGGTGAGACATATAAGATAAAAACATGAGCATTATTTACCCAGGATCACAGATTTGACTAGTAAGGAGGACTCTGTCTCTAAAAATCATAGCATTGAATAGAAATTCCTTTGAGAATATCAATAGCATGCTGTGTGTGAGCAGGAAATTACCGTCATGATACCAGTAGATAGCATGTTCACAGAGTATTAATTATGAAGCAGTGCTAACTGAATAATACATGGCAGTTATTAAGAGGAGATTTTCAAGTGTTGATATGCTATGACTCAACTGCCAGTCAGTAATGAGATAACACGCTACAGAGCCCAGGTACAAAGAATTGCTGGTGCCAGTGATAAGGTTCCGTGATGGCTATCTGGAACCAAAAATCATGGTCTATGCAGGGTAGGAGCTAAGATTTATAAAAAGAAAATCTTCTGGCAGAAAGAGCTATACAAGCAGTTATAAACCACACATCACATCCTGTAAGCTGTTTTCATGGATCCTGGGTGCAGAGCTAATGAGGCCAGGATAAAACCTCCATAGGAAGTCATTTTACAAGATTTGCTTTCCTTTTCCGGCATTGTGTAGAATAATAGTAAATATCAAATTGCAACAGAATTACTAAGGAAGTAAAGAAGGGCTTCTCTACCTCCTGAGTGAAGGAGACAATAGAAAAAAAAATAAAGGGACAAAAGAATATGTTTTTAGAGCTTCTTACAAGAAAATATGGTTTGAATGAATGTTACTAAGTATGAAGAAGTCAGTCATGTCATAAGCTCAGGAAGCATCAAATGTACTAAGCATTTATTTTTAGCTCTAGCAAGAGTAAAGAGAATGCACTAAAATATTACCATGGCAAAACATGAAGCTAAAAATGATATCATAGTCACATGCTTTATTTTTAACAACAAAAAAAATTGCATTAACATTGACTTACAGTATTTCCCTGAAATATAAGACATCTCTCTCTTTTTAGTTAAAGGTCATTTAACCAGCAAGGCAATGGCCTCGTAAAAAAATTCCTGATAATGCTATTAAGGAATGTACCTTCTAGCATGGATGGAGGGCAGGAAGCAGAAATAGGAGTTCCAAGTCAACAGACATAAATCAATGAAAATATAAAAGATTCTGAAAAATATTTTAATTATTATGCTTGCTTTATTAGGCGATTTTTATTTTTCATGGTCTCAGTAGTCACAAAAAGCATTCACAGAGAGCATTCTTCTTGATAAAGGAAAATAAATTCAAATAAAAACCACACTTAATGTAGAACCCAAGTCTTTTTGAAATGAAAAAGGCCTGGATGATGTTCCAGTAACTCTTGGGAAATTTTTTAAAGGAACGATTTTGTTTCTCAGAGCAGCCTACTCTCTGACATAGTCCAGCTGTCCAGTTAGGTAAGCCAGTGCAATCAGGGAGAATACAGATAACAAGATAAATAGTTACAAAAAAACGCTTGGAAAAAAAGGGGTTACTGTCAAGTAATTCAGACTTTGTAATATGAAAGTGTCAATGTGATGAAACTGCTGATAAAATAGCCTGCAGCCATTTTTCCAAAGCAGGAAGATGGCACTAATATTTTTACATAAGCCGACCAACCATGCTTGTTTACTGCAGGATTTCTACAGTTATTACTTAGAAAGACATAGAAGCAGTATTTCTGAGCTACTGAGGAGTAATACAATGCACAAATTTTACAATGGGTAAGCCAGCCTACAAAAGGGAAGAGATGTTTTTCATGAAATCTTTCTCCTGTCAATGTATAACCTCCCCAGAATGAAAGCTGGAACAAGGTATCCCACGTACTAACCATGACTGATAATGTACTCCTGCCCCTTGGAACAAGCTTTTAATTCCTATCTTTGCCCTTCACTCTTTTCTGTGATGCTCGGTTCTTTGTCTTATTTCCACCTTCTTTTAGCATTCTTTTTTGCCCCAAATTTTAGAGAGGAAATAACAGGAAAAATAAAACTATGTAAAAGATAAAATGTCTTTAATTTGTTACTGTAATAATGTTTCCAAACACTGTCTACCTCCTCCTCATCAACATGCATATGCAAATACACACACACACACACACACACACACACACACACACAGAGAGATATTGAGAATTATTTCTAGGACTGAATGTCTTAGAAAGCAGATGTATTTCTATGTTTTGTTTTGTTTAGCTATATATGGTACTCACTACAGAGTTGTAACTACCATATATATTTGAAAAACAAATGGTAAATTAATAAGCAAAAGTTTTCTAAAACAAAATGAGACTTAGACTTTTCGGGAGGTAACAAAGAGAATTATAAATTTTAAGTATGATAAAGATATTTTGGAAATTTTACTTATACAGCATACTTCTTGTGATCCAGAGCCACTCATTAAAGTTCAGATATGGAGAATAGAAACAATATTTAGCAAGAACCCTCCCTTATAAACACATGTAACACCCACTGATGTTGACTCAAGCTGTGAATATACATCTAAAGAAAGATTTAGTTTACACTAACTAATGCTACAGTTAATGAAAAGAGCTTTTTTGTGGGATTGCAAAATTACACATATCACACCTGTACATGGATTACCTGCCTCCAAAATAAATATCATAAGAAGAAGCAAGGTACATCTGAGTGTCTCTAGCCTATTAACTAAATTAAGCCCAAAATGGCACCTTTACACAAGGACACAGTATTGTAAAAAATCTAAATGAAAACCTTTTCTTAGGAAGTGAAAATCAGCTGCAATTGAGAGATGACACATTCCAAAATGACATATGAGAACTGGCAGGTAAAAGGTTTTCATGAAAAAATTTGAGTATACATTGAGCATGTACAGCCAATCTCCTGTTACCCATATCAGTGAATGGGGGCAATCACACAGAAAATTCATAATTATGGATACTGAATAACACAGTATTTGGTTTTATATGCCTGGAGCTAGATTCAAATGAGAGTAAAACCTGGAATATATTTGTAAATTTACTGTGAAGAATCTGACTATGTCTTCTTGTAGTAATCAAATTGGAAAAGCCACTCAACTTCCAAATTCTCCTTTCACTCTTTCCAAACCATATGAGAAATTTTTACCCAGCCTAATACAAAGTAGCCCTGGAAAGCCAAATATACAAACTTGCTTTTTTCGGCAACTCTCATAGCAAACATCTAAATGAATTATCCAAAAAACACTTTATTCCAGGTTTCTTTCTGTCTGGCTAGAATGGGGAAAAGAAACTTCTTTATGTAAGTTGTTATAGTACATAATTATAGAGGTAACGAAAGAAATCAATAAGATTGTGAAAGAAATATGTTCTTACCCCCAAACAAAATGAAAATAAAAACAACATAGAAGGTATTAATTCAAGATCAGGCAGACCAACGAAAGTCATGGTTAAAAGAAACCATAGATTTATATAACCTAAACACTTCATTTTATGGATGAAGAAATTAAGAACCAATAAATTGAAATCTTTACTTCAGTTATGGTGTGTAGACCAAGTGTAAGCATCACCTGGGAGGTTATTAGAACTGTACAATTTCTGGCCTCATTTCAGAGCCAAAAATCAGAATATGCAGTTTAACAAAATCTCCACCCCAGATAATTTGTATGTACATTGAGGTCTAAGAAGTACTTGTTAAAATACTTCTCCAAGATATCATTAATCATTTGCCATGTACATGTTACTCAATGTCAAACATGTCAAGAAACCTTTCTTTGAGGAAGAGTAATTCAAGCATACTTCCCTCTTTCACAGTGAACAAACTATTCCCATAAGCTAAATAAATTATTTTTGAATTCTGCATTACTTCTTTAGGCCTTTTGTACCCAAGTTATTGAATTACTATTTTAGTGCAAATCAGCATTGATAGAGAATAATTTTGGCATTGAAAGAATCAGGTTTATTCCATGATAAATTCTACAATTCCTTATTTCCTTATTATCCCTGGCTAGGAACAAGGTCCTAGCTTATTCCATTTATTTGTCCACTCTAAAGCGGGGACTAAGGAATCACAGTATATATTTATTCAATCAATTATTGGAAGGCAAGCAAAGAACTAAGTTCTTTGTGGTCAGTAGCATTTGTGTTAATATTCCTTCAAGAACAAATACTATATCATTTTGAAGTCTATTTTTAGTCCAGTCTCTTTTATTGGTGGTCAGAAACTGCTTCTTGCTCTCCACTTCAAACTCCTCAACCATATGGTTAGGCTTGTCTCTACAGCCAATTGAGCCGATCCTATACTCTAAACAAGTGCTTCTCAACTTGAGGCAGTTTTGCCCCACAGGGGACATTTTGCATTGTATGGAGATATTTTTGGATGTTACAACTGTGAGGAGGTGAGTGCCACTGACATCTGTGGAGTAGAGGCCAGGGATGCTACTAAATATACTATCCGGCCCCAGATAGCCTTCCACAACAAGGAATTAATTATCCAATCCAAAATGCCATGAGTGCTAATATTGAGAAACCGTTGCCTAGACCCATTCCCAAACTTTTGTAGTCCTTTATCCCCCTCAGATTCAGCTATTGCCTTCTACCTGCTGGCTGAGTCATGTCCCAGTTATTAAGATTAATCTAGTCTTTAGATAAAAGAGGTCCATTGCTGGCTTGATGCCCTGATCACTGGGTTTCTGCTTCATTCTCAGAATCTAGGCTCCACATTTCGTCTCCATCATTTTAAGTAACTCAAAGGTTACAAGCTTATGTTACTTTTGCTCATTGTCTTCCTAGGTCTTGTCCTCTAATATCACATGACTGGTCTTTATATTAGCTATCAGACTTGCCTTACTATTACCTTCTTTTAGATTTCCCAATTTTATTCTCCAGCTTTCCGTAGGGTTAGCTGCTTATCCCTGGGTTTGACACTGTCATTAAACTGAAAACCCCATTTCAGTAAGCATTTGTTATAAAAACCCTGTCAGCTCTACTATTGAAAATGGTTCTTTGACATAAATACTGTGATAACACAGAGTGTTATAAATTTTATTTTAGCCCAAATATATGATAAGTTTGATGAGAATAAATATAATATAGTTAATAATATATCGACTTCTTTTTCAAATGATGTAGAAGGAAGTAAATGCAGCACTTAGAAAATGAAGATTGGCTTTCATTCAATATCTGACATTTTCCAGATCAGCATTTCAGTTAAAAAAATACGTAATGACAAATAATTACTTTGGTATTTCAATTCAGTTGTAACTAAAGGGTAATTTTAGGAAGAAGAAATGGTAAGCATAAGCAAAAAAACGAACTAAAGCGTAATAAATGAGCCAACCCCCTAACATTCATTATCAAAAAGAGCTACAACATTTTCAAGTTCTCAAAAAAAATATATGGAGATTTTCTTTGAATTCAACCACTTACAGTTTTATTTTAAAGTCACAAATAGCTTGTTTAAAGCAGTTGACTATATTAGCTGTTGTGACTGCTCTGCAGTGATATATCTAAACATTTAAAAAATACTTCAGAATTTTTTATTTTCTATTTATAGAGACAAAAGAGGAATCACTATTAGTTTCTTTTTGCCATGTCATATTAATAATCAGTGTTTATAGGCCAAACTAAACATAATCCAAAATTACATTTCTATAAAGAGTTCTTATTATAGAGATAAAGCATCTTCTCTTAAATGTTGTTACATTTTCCATTTCTAAGCAGTAGTTTAGATGAAATGAAATGGAGACCCATGAGGTAGATAAATGAGACTGATTAAGAGAACAAGCCAGTCATTTAATCCCAGGAATAAGAAGCAATGTCTAAGCAGGAATGCATGAATGATAAAACTTTCAGGGAAAGCACTCTACATGCCTGAGTATATGAGTGTGTTATTTTAAACACTGTCAGAGTTCATTCAGCTGGAGGGTAACATTTTGTGTATCATCACTCCTATTTTAGGATGTACTATAATTTAGACATAGTGAATAGTGATCACTACGTAAGAGGACTACTATTTCCTTTGCCATAATAGGAGTTTGTTTATAATAAAATTTATTTTCATCTAGTCATAGCATACATGATGCTTTCATTTTCATTCATTTCATTAGAGATTATAGCCTTGGGTGACAGAGTTATTTTATTTTTCTTCAGAGTACATTAAGTGATAAAAGTCTGCAGACTACTTACTCCTAGACTTGTGTCCTACTTTACTATAAAACAGCAAAGAACTGAAACATTTACAATATGTTCATAATGTTAACACATTGCTAGCCATAGGAGTTCATATTCCAGGAGTTCATACCTTAGTTACATTTTCTCAGAAAATTTGAAACCTCTAAATCTGAAAAAAATATAAATACCCTAAAGTACACTTTAAAAAAGCAAGCAAAAGTTTTGTTTATAAGATTTAGTGTAACACTACTTTTTGATTTGGTTTGGTTTGATTTGTTTTTGCATCAAAGATGATGCTAAGGGTTAACTGGAACTTTTAACTTTCCAATTAATAGAGTTAACTGGAACTCTTCTCTAGTTTTTTTCTTGCTTGTTGAACACTGTGTTGCTTTGATTGTGAAAATCAGAAAGCCTAGCCTGTGGATGAACAGAAAGGAGCAAAAATACAAAGTATAAGTTATAGCTTTTTAGTCCATAGTCGAATAAAGTTTTCTTTTTAATTAAAATATAAAACGTTTCAGCAGTATCCTCTCACCCATGTTTCTGGGTTTTGGGTTGTTGTTGTTTCGTTTTGTTTAAGAAGCATCCGTGTGATGAGAAATAGTTTTACTGTCACTTATTCTAGACATTAGTTAGTTACAAGGCTTGGCTTTTTCACGGACAACGTTAGGTGTCAAATCCTCCTCCCTCTAGTCCCTCTGAGCTCACTACATGGCCCAGCTGAAAGCCCTAATGAATTATTACCTCTTTCCAATAAGCAGAATGCTAGCTCTAAGAAGTACTTAATGCCATTCACAATTTAAAATCTTACCTAAAAATCTGTTTATGGAAGAATTAGCATAATTAACGAGTTTGCAATGAAGTCACTTTTAACAACATTCTGTGAAAGAGATTAAACGTGAAAAGGAAACCAGCAGAACAAACAACACTTTGAGATTTTCAGGTCAGTAGTTACACTAACAATTGTCACAACTTCCCCTGAAAGGGATGGTACTTGGAGTGGGAATCAAAAAGGAAAATGTGTGATTGGTCACCTCTAAGGCTTCCCTCTGCTTTTCTGAAGAGCTTGGCCATAAAGCCACATAGAGAGCAGCTTACTATTTCATAAAGCCTCTTGATATTTTTAAGGCACCTGCATTTGTTTTCTATTGCTACCATAACAATTTGCTACAAACTCGGAAGCTTAAAACAACACCCATTTTTCATCTCACAGGGTCTACAGTTCAGAAATTCAGCTGGACTAGACAGGGTTCTCTGCTGGGGGTGTCATAAGGTTGAAATCAAGGTGTTGGAAAGTCTGCATTCCTTTATTCCAAGTTTTGGGGAAGAGCCTTCTTCCAAGCTCATTCAGGTTGTTAGCAGAATCCAGTTTCTTATAGTTGCGGGACCGAGGCTCCTGCTCCCTTGCTAGCTGTCAGTTGAGACCTCCTTTCACCTCCTAATGGATATCCACATTCCTTCTCACATGACTCCCTCCATCTTCAGAGCCAGCAAAGGCACATTGAATCACCCTTGTTCCTTGGATTTCTCCTGCTGGAGAAATCTCTTTGCTTTTAAAGGAGTCATGTGACTAGGTCAGTCTCACTTAGATCACATGTGTATTTTATAGTCAATTGATTCGGACATTAATTATATTAGGAAAATCCCTTCATGATAGTATTTAGATCAGTGTTTGCTTAAATAAACCAGGCACAGAAATCTTGGGCAGTTTGGGGGAAGAGAGGATATATTTAAAATTCTTCATGCCACAACACCTCTTCCTTTAAGAGAAAAAAATCTCCAGGATGGACAACTTGGATTTAAGCCTCTGCCTGTCCCATTTGTTAGTCCTTTGTGCTGTGAACGATTGTACAATCCTAAGTAGCAGCCTTGAGCTATAGCTTCTAGGGGTCAAGAAGCATTGCCTTTACCCTTTGACTTCTCACTCTCCTTAGAACCTTTCCTGTCCTGCTCAATCCTATTTATTAAACAGATCCTATCTTCATTACTTACCTCCTCACCATCTTCCTAACACTAATATTTATTTTCCCATATTTGACACTTTTAATGTGCATTTGATAATAATTTGTACAGAACAGTTGCTCTGGAATACATCTTCTATGGCTAACTTATTTTTACCATTGGAGTCGTGCTTTCCCCTGTGAAGTGTGCCATTCAAGTGGATCTTCTTCAATAATTTCTGATTTTATTTTCAACTAAACGAAAACCGTAAGTTCATGAGAGTAGCTTATATTTTTTTCTTCATTTTCTACTGCCAAAAAATGTGGTTGCTAAATTCCAATATAGACAATGGCCAATTAAAGATTATATAATTGTGCTACTGATGTTATTACTGAAGGTATGTTAAATCACATTTAATTTTGCATGTGTGTTTTGGAAAGAAACTACAGTTGAGAAAACATCCATAAGGGTAGAAATAGAATACACACAGAAAAGTATGAAAAAAATGCTTTTAAGAGATCTGGTAGAGATTTAGAAAAACAATTGTTTAAATTAGCACAGTCCTTAGGGCTGAATTGGCTGGGATCTAGAAAGGACATTACTCACCTTTTAGGGGTGTTAAACTTTTAATGGACTGAGACTTCATCCAGAAAACATGGGGATTTATGCTTTTTCCACGACAGAAAAGCATGTATCAACTTCTTCACTTGCAAAGTGTCACAGTAATTGGCGAGGAAAACTACAATTTCTATACAAATGCTAGATGGTCGTAATCCCTCCTCACACAATTAACATTCCTTTCTCATGTATGGACATTGCAATTCATAAAATGGCTTATCACACCCATCTCAGAGGATACATAAGTATATTGCAGCAAGGTCTTTGGCATTCCAAGATAGAGGAGTTAGATTATTAAAAGCACAGATACAGAACTCTGACAACAATGTGTGTTTTCACAAAAGAGTATGTGTTTTCACTGAATAGTATATATTGCAAATTGATACAATGCAGTTTGGTAGAAAAGACACTAATTTAGGATATGTGAATGTTAATTCAATCCCTGTCTCTAAATATAAGCTCCTTTATTTAGCTTGAATCTCAGTTTCATCATCAATAAAATGGGAATACAGGTCTAGATTTTTTTTTAAGGTCTCAGTGAGTTGAGATTCTATGGTGACAGCTAACCATGGGTTGAGTGTATATGCCACATCTGTATAAATGTTCACTTCCTGGGCAAACTGTTATTAGAACAAGCTATGCTCCAGGGGAGACTTCTGGGAGTCAAGAGAACTTAGCTGTCATTCTGATTCCACCATGAATCTGGTATAACCCTGGTGGATTTGTCTCTCAACCTCATTTCCTTATCTCTAACATTGGACTAAGGCTTTCGATAGCCACTTAATAGTGTTATTTGTTGAGAATCAAATAAGATAAGAGACATGGCCGGGCGCGGTGGCTCACGCCTGTAATCCCAGCACTTTGGGAGGCCGAGGCGGGTGGATCACGAGGTCAAGAGATCGAGACCATCCTGGTCAACATGGTGAAACCCCGTCTCTACTAAAAATACAAAAAATTAGCTGGGCATGGTTGTGCATGCCTGTTATCCCAGCTACTCAGGAGGCTGAGGCAGGAGAATTGCTTGAACCCAGGAGGCGGAGGTTGCGGTGAGCCGAGATCACGCCATTGCACTCCAGCCTGGGTAACAAGAGCAAAACTCCGTCTCAAAAAAAAAAAAAAAAAAAAAAAAAAAAAAGAGAGACATGAGCCTGCTTTGAAAAGCTTAAAATCATATATAAACATAAGGAATAATCAATATATCCTAGCAAGTTTCTTCAATAAACAGTTTATTCTGCCACTCAGTTAATGGGTGTTTTCATGAATAAGTTATTTAAATGAACCAGGCCTCAGTTTTCTCACCTGTAAAATGAAGATGACCTAGATCAGTGATTTTCTTAAGGGCATTTTTAAATTTTTTAGCAGCAGAACTCTGACTTCACACAAACTATCAAGTGGAAACTTAGATATATTTCAGCCAAAAAACAAAGCAATTCTGAGTATGACCCAGAGCCTTGCCCTTCAAGCTTCCTTCTCATTGCATGCTATATCTTATCTTCTCATGCATTTCCATAAAACCATGCAACTCTGAGGGATACAGAGTGAAAATATCTGAACTAAATAACCTTAATCTGTCTTCCAGTTTCAAATATCTGTTTAAAATTATGACAACTGAAGAGAGCTAGTCACTGGTTTTTACATAGAATATTTTAGTTCTAGTTTCAGGAGATTTTGGGCTGAGACAATGGGGTCTTCTAGATATAGAATCATGTCGTCTGCAAATAGAGACAATTTGACTTCCTCCTTTCCTAATCGAATACCCTTTATTTCTTTTTCTTGCCTGATTGCTCTGGCTAGAACTTCCAGTACTATATTGAATAGGAGTGGTGAGAGAGGGCATCCTTGTCTAGTGCCAGATTTCAAAGGGAATGCTTCCAGTTTTTGCCCATTCAGTATGATATTGGCTGTTGGTTTGTCGTAAATAGCTTTTATTATTTTGAGATACATTCCATCAATACCTAGTTTTTGGAGGGTTTTTAGCATAAAGGGCTGTTGAATTTTGTCGAAGGCCTTCTCTGCATCAATTGAGATAATCATGTGGTTTTTGTCTTTGGTTCTGTTTATGTGGTGAATTACATTTATAGACTTGCATATGTTGAACCAGCCTTGCATCCCCGGGATGAATCCTACTTGATCATGGTGGATAAGCTTTTTGATGTGCTGTTGTAATTGGCTTGCCAGTATTTTATTGAAGATTTTTGCATCTATGTTCATCATGGATATTGGCCTGTAGTTTTCTTTTCTTGTTGAGTCTCTGCTGGGTTTTGGTATCAGGATGATGTTGGTCTCATAAAATGATTTGGGAAGGATTCCCTCTTTTTGGTTCAACCACTGTGGAAGACAGTGTGGCGATTCCTCAAGGACCTAGAAATAGAAATTCCATTTGACCCAGCAATCCCATTACTGGGTATATATCCAAAGGATTATAAATCGTTCTACTATAAGGACACATGCACATGAATGTTCATTGCAGCACAGTTTACAGTAGCAAAGACCTGGAACCAACCCAAATGCCCATCGATGATAGACTGGACAGGGAAAATGTGGCACATATACACCATGGAATATTATGCAGTCATCAAAAACGATGAGTTTGCATCCTTTGTAGGGACATGGATGAACCTGGAAACCATCATTCTCAGCAAACTGACACAAGAACACAAAATCAAACACCGCATGTTCTCACTCATAGGCGGGTGTTGAACAATGAGAACACATGGACATGGGGAGAGGAGCACTATACACTGGGGTCTGTTGGGGGGAAATAGAGGAGGGACAGTGGGGGGTGGGGAGTTGGGGAGAGATAGCATGGGGAGAAATGCCACATATAGGTGAAGGGGAGGAAGGCAGCAAATCACACTGCCACGTATGCAGCAATCTTGCATGTTCTTCACATGTACCCCAAAACCTAAAATGCAATAAAAAAAAGAATATTTTAGTTCTAAGAAATGAATAGGAAGTAAATTAAACATCTTTAGTAACATTTTCTTCATTCATTTGCCCTTTGATTTCTGTACTTTAACAGACCATGATGTCTTCTCAGTTATGAAATTTAAGCTTGTTGTCATAAAATATATTTACTATTTCTACTTCATTAGATAACAAAGCAGATAAATTTAAATTTTTCATTTAAAACATCATTCTAAACAACTACTTCCAGTGCTCCATCATAAGAAGTAGTTATTACTAGCTACAAAAATAATTGTGAAATTTATATAGCAAAACTGACAAATTCTACAACACTTGCCAAGAAAACCCAATACCCAACTGATATTAGTAAATCCATAGAAAGTCCCAGACCCATTAGGCTGACCCATTTTAGAACATGGCATTTTATTTCTTCCCAAGTGATCAAAACTAAATTTCAACCTGAAAATTATATAGCTTTGTAGTGCTTTTCTTAAAAAGATATTGAAAATAGTTGGTTATAAATGAGCTAAAAATAGGTAGTGCCACTATTCAAACAATGTACGTAATTAATGAATAAGCACTTCCTATACACCCAGTACACATACCTCAGGAGTTCAAAATGCCACTTAAAATAAGACATGCATTTATCTTAAACTTACAACAAAGTTCACTACAGAGGCCAACATTTACAGCTACTAGGGATATTCTGCTATCCATTAGAAACATAATTTTATAACTAATTGAAAGTGTGTATATATGTGTGTGTGTGTGTGTGTGTGTATGTATGTGTGTGTATATATATTTATATATGTAGTTAACTTTAGGAAAAAAATGTCCCATGGGTTTTTTAAAAATGACAAAGTTAGTGCTATAAATTCCTTCATTATTTTTCAAAAATGACTTTGGATTATAGAATAAAATTATAAATGTTATTTATTCATTAAGCACATTATTTCCTTCAGAGAGTTTAATAAAAAATACTAAAAATAAGTATTTTACTTTGTAAACCAAAAATAAAATTCTAAGCCCCACAGCTGACTGATGGATCCTCCCCGCAGCCAAGGGCATTCCAAAGTTAACCTGAAAAACTGGTTCAGGCCATAATGAGAAGTAGGAGTCAGACCTGCCTTAAAATACCCTCCTCCCTTTGGTATTTAGGCACCACTGACCAGAATTAACATTAACACAAAGACCTTAAGACTGATAGACTAGACTCTTTAAGTCTATAAGAAACATTCCCTTCTATTCATTCTATTTGCATAATGTGAACCTTGGTCTCCACAACCTCTTAACACAGACATTCCCTTCTATTTATGCTAGGTCTTTATACAATAACTTCACTCTTTCAACCAATTGCCAGTTAGAAAATTATTGAGTCCACCTATGACCTGAAAGCCCCTGCTTCAAGTTGTCCCACCTTTCCAGACCAAGCCAGTGAACACCTTACATGTATTGATTGATATCTTATGTCTCCCTAAAATATATAAAACCACGCTGTAGCCAGACTGCCTTGAGCACATGTTCTCCGAATCTCCTAGGGGTGTGTCAAGGCCATTGGTCACTCGGATTTGGCTTAGAATAAATCTCTTCATATATTTTACAGGGCTGGACTTCTTTTGTCAACAACTGTTAATATTTCCTACACTGAAACTATTTTGAACCTTAGCCAAAAGAAACACTGGTTTAAATATGTGGCTTTAGTGTTCACGGTTGACTGTTATCAGTCAAAATTGATAAGCCCAACTATAATCACCTGACACATTAATAATCTCTAAAGTGAAATTGGTCTATGAGAGATCACTGAGTTAATCTGCTAAACTACATACAGTGGAATATAGGTTAGTTCTTTCTCATGCCTGTAAAAGAAGTTAATCTCTTAAAGAAACAAATGCAAAAGAAATCTAACAAATTATGACAAAGCAAAATGAGTTTCACATATACTGTGATTAACATATGAAGAAGATCAGAATATGCTACCCCAAAACGTGCCACTTTGGCTAAAGATTATTTTAAGCTAAAGGCAATTGAGAACATCAGACACAGGAGAAGCTCTCTGCCCTCCCCCTATCTATCTGAGGTCATACATTGCCCTTTTGTAAAGGAAATTTTCATTTGTAATGATAATTCCATTTGTAAAGTTGCCCTCCTCTCCAATATCAGAAAGAGGGGAATGATTCTTGTTATTAAAGATGGCACCAAGATAAGTCTGCATAATCAATGCCTATTCACCATTAGTTCCCCCCATATATTTCCTAGTCACCTTCCCACAATTTACTCCCTAAAATCTCAAATTCCTATCCTTTATCTAGTCACTTCTGTGTAATATATCACACTGTGTTAAAATGGCATAGAAGCCCCCTGGTCTAAAGGCCTCTTGGAGTTTCTTATTTCTTTTCTGTGAAGCTCCAGTGCATGTAAAAATATTAAAACCAAAAAAGTTTGTATGCCTTTTGTTTAGATAATCCATCTTTTCTCAGTTTAATTCACAGGTCCCTAGATCCAGAACCTGAGAAGGCAGAGGAAAAAGGTTTTTTTTTCCCCTCTCTTACACATCTACAGTCACATTACAAACCAACCAATGTATCTGTCATCTCAGCAGTGCAACTTGGCAACTAAATACTATAAGACAACATAACATAGAGGTTTGAAACACAAAGTGAAATAAAACTACATATAATGGATGTTATAAAGAGTATTTTAGTTAGACAGAAAGTAAATTAGCAGAAATTGAACTTGGAACAAATAACTGAGGTTGCTTTTCCCATACTCATGAACATTCTGATACACAATAAAGATACTGTAGTCTAAATGTCTAGAACTTTAAAAATAACTGCATAAATTTATTAATTTGGTTTTTAACTATTTGAAATACTGTATAATTTCAGACATTAACATATAAAAATGTAAAATTCAGAGACATTAAGTAATTGTAAACAAAATTCGACCTCAATTTTTCTCTTGTGATACTTCTACAATATACAAGTAATTTTCATCTATTCTTTTATGTTTCTTAGTAGGAATATATATGCCTTATAAGTCACCACCTCTTGAAATGGGTTCAAAAGTACAATAATAGGTGTTACTGTTAAAAAGCAAAGAAAAAAGACAGACTTGGGAAATTCTGGGTTAGAAATATATTTCTTTGCTGTAATACATCTCAGAGCCTTTAAAGCTAATATTCAATTATGAATCCAGGGAACATGGATTAGAAAACACCATTTTAAGTAAATGGATCACTTAGATAATAAGTATTTGGCAAGGGTTATATTCCTGTCTGAATGGATCCTTTAGGTAGCTTAATAAGCAAATTAATGGATCTGCTTCAGTCCTCTTGTAGTAGGTATTAGGGTCACTAAAATAATCAATGATCCAAATAAATTAATTGCCAGATTTAGATTTGGTGATCCTTCAATACTAGATTTGGTGGTATTACATTGACTTGGTCTCCGATTCAGCACTGAATGTTTCAGAAAAGATGTATTAGATTTCTTAAATTCTCTTTTGCGTGTAAACAGGAATACATAGTGTTTTAGTAATTTCCAGCATTTCTAATCCCTATCTTCCTTATTTTTTGAGTCCCTCATACCCTTTTAGGTTCATCACTACTATCAATACTTTGCCAGCAGACTACGGACTACTGATATATGACATTTACTGCATTTATGAACAAGCATCCTGAGGAAAGGAAAGAAAAACAATTCTTGCTCCCTATTGTCATTGTGATTCCAGGAATTGTTAGCACATTTTTGGCATCCTTGCTTAATACTCTTTAACAAGCCAAGTTAAAGAACTTTATTCTTTCAAACTTAAAATTTGTCATTATTTTGAGATTCATTAGTTTAATTAGTTAGAGCATTGTGCTAATGAGCCCAAGCCCATGGATTTGAGTCACATATGGGCCAGTTAATTTTGTACAGGAAAAATATCTTGTTAGGCCCGTTGCCATTAACCAAGCCTCTAAAGAATATCTACGTTTTGATTGTAAAGGAAATTCATCACCACTGCTTAAAAAATAAAATAAAATAAAATGGAACAAGCAGGATCACATATATATGTGGGCAGTTCACTTCTTCATCATTATTCACTAATGGATCTTTGGCCATTCCTCTGTTACCAGAAAGGGGGCCAGATCCAAATCCCAAAAGAGGATTCTTGGACTTCACACAAGAAAGAATTCAGAGTGAGTTCACAGAAGAAAGTGAAAGCAAGTTTATTAAGAAAGTGAAAAAAAATAAGAATCACTATTCTATAAGCAGAGAGGTGGCATGGGCTGCTCTACTGAGTATACTTATAGTTATTTCTTGATTCTATGCTAAACAAGGGGTGGATTATTCATACGTTTTCCAGGAAAGAGATGGGGATTTCCCCAGAACTGAGGGCTCCTCCTCTTTTTAGACTATATAGGGTAACTTCTGGATGTTGCCATGGCATTTGTAAACTGTCATGGCACTGGTGGGAGTGTCTTTTTGCATGCTAACACATTATAATTAGCGTGTAATGAGCAGTGAGGATGACCAGAGGACACTTTCATTGCCATCTTGGTTTGGTTGCGATTTGGCCAGCTTCTTTACTCAATCCTGTTTTATCTGCAGGGTCTTTGTGACTCGTAATTTGTGCTGATCTCCTGTCTCACCCTGTGACTAAGAATACCTAACCTCCTAAGAATATAGCCCAATAGGTCTCAGCCTTATTTTACCAGCCCCTATACAAGATTAATTTGGTCTGGTTCAAATGCCTCTAACACATCTAAACACACACACGCTTTACTTAAAGAAACTGACCCAAGAAGAAAACTCAAGATGTGGTCACATTTTAACTAACAAATGCTTCATTTTAACTAAAAAATTTCAAGTTGCTTATTCTCTTACACAACTATGAACATTTTTAAAAATTGAAAAATACTATCTGCAGTATTGTAGCAAACATAAAAACAAGAGATTCAGGAGATGAGAACCTAGACTTGCTGAAGATTAGTTACACTGTATTTTCATAAAGGAATCCTATTTACATTAACTTTGTTTATAAATTATGATGTTCTTATCTTTTAGGAACACAGTGTAATAAGAGCACAGAACGTCAACTGGAATAGATAAAATTGCAATTGCTTCCTATCTTGTTATTTAAAAATAACAAAAATGACAACTTGTCTGAAGAAAAGTTTTTAAATTTGACTAATGTTGCTTTGTGTGAAATATAATATACTTAGCAGTTCAAAGAGGGAAAAACCTAATCCAAGAGAGAATTGTCATCATAGAATTCAAAGGAAAGACTGATTTGATATTTTTCTATTTTATGTTCATTATAAACTTCTATTTTATTTGATTTGTCAGGAATCCCATATATCCTTTAAACGTGACAGATGATTATCTGAGAATAAAAATGTCTTATGACCAAAAGTCCAAAACTTGAACAAATTCCATAATCTCTAAGTTGATAAAGGCCAGTCCTAGTTTACAGAGCTACATATAGTTATTGCACGCTGTCTGTAATTTAATGAAAGGACTATAATGTCTTCCACAAGTATATAGAGGTTTTGTTTCTATTTTCCCTTTAATCCTGATGTAGCTAAGAATCATACTTCAGAAAGCTACAGAAACTATTAAATTTTTCTCAGAATTAAGATTTGAAGTTATTTTTGTAGACCCACATTAATCTACTCATAAAGGCCCAAACTTGTAATTTAAGTTCCATTTTAAAAAATTTTGTATTTCCTCTGGAAGAATAAAAGACAGGTCTTTTGACATGGATAAATAGGGATGAATCCTGGTTTTGGGAACCTGAAACTGATACATGTTAACTCGCTCTAAAAAAGGAATACAAAATTACTGTACAAAACTTTGTATAAACAGAATATTTGTTTATAGAGTAAGGAGAGTTCACAACAAAGGACATATTTCTAGAAGCTGACAAATATCACAAACATTATAGAATCCAAGAAAATTCTATACTTTTAATAATAAACTTCTTGACACATCTCTATAATATTTTTCTTTTAACATTTTAAGAACACCCATGGATGCCTGAAAGTGTAAAGACTACCTAACCCTATATGCATTATGTTTTTTCCTATATGTACATATGTATAATACTTTTTTTCCAACATTTTCGGGTGCCTATCATTGGATTGCCTCTTCATATGAAAATATCAGGCCTCAGAAGAGGCCAGTGTAAGTGAAGGGCCCTCAGTCTTAAACTTCATTAGCTCCATGGTAAAACTGCCTCTGTTTGTATCAGTTATTCAATCAATGTGTGGCTGTTCAAAAGATATAAAATAGAAACATCACGTTGCTGCAAAATATGCATCACTATACATCTATATCAATATCTGTATCCACATCTATAAACATAGGCATGCATATAAATGATCATGTGAATTATAAATTTTGGACTGTATTTCAGGGTGCAATACATCCTCAGAGAGATTCAAATTGTGTGGTGGGAGTGAGAGGGAATATTTATTTTATGCAAATAAATTGAGGTTACCAATCCCTATTACCTGCCTACTTCAATTAAGTAGTGAAAGGGATGGTGACTTATAAAATGCTGGGGTTGTACTTAGTATTGTATAAGTCACTATATAGAACTAAAAACCGGACATAAAGTACAAAGTCTATTTAATGTATTCATATGGCTAAAAAGTGCCTAGAATATATAGTTATTCAATAAGTATTTGTTTATGAATAAACTAACAAATGAGTGAATGGATAATACAGCTCTACCCACCTCCCCTTTCTTCTGCCTCATTGTACCTCAATGACTGCTTTAGATGCCTAATGAAGTCCAATTTTCTGAGTGCTAAATTACATTGAAATATTTTTATCAGGTATTTCATAGCAATTTTTATGTTTCTAATAACAAAATTTATAAATAAATTCTCATTTATTTTTCTAATAACAATTCTCAAAGTAATTTCATTTCTTAATACATAGTTACTGAAATTGAGAGAATTTGAGTAACTTACCAAATGTTCTACAGCTAGAATGTCATAAAATCACAAATTGAATCGAGGCTTTCCAGATTTTTAGGTAATATATATCATAGCCATTTCTTCTTCCTTTATGTCATGCTGTAAAAACCTGGCCAAAACAAAAGGAACTTATTAAATTAAAATTGTGGTACATACATCACAAGTTTTAGGCAAAAATGTAATATGTCAAAAATAGTTACAAGTTCTTGTTGCTGTGTTACAATACACAGATTTATTCTTTTTATTTCTTTTCATTTTCATATCCACAAATTGCTGTTTTGAAACTGGGTCTGGTATGGTTTGCAGCAGCAAGGTAAGGGTTAACATGAATGTTAATAGAAAGGAAAAGCTATATGCGGAGTGATTAATCTCATCATGATAGGCTGACAGGTTTGAAGAGCCAAGCACTTTTACAACTGCTAAGCAGTATTTTTCATACTACCTCAAAAAGGTCCCATGGTTGAATAAACTTTTAATATGCTCCTGCTGGAGAGTCACAACACATATTTACATATTAAAGACACACAGGAAATCCTCTAAATAAACCTGTTCCCATCTCTGCACCACGCCTACTCCCCCAACTCCAATTTGTTCTTCTGCTGCCCCCTAGAGGGCCTTGGCCACAATGCACACGCCATCGATGCCCTCTCTCCTAGTTCCTCTTTGTATCGCAGACTACACTGCTTAAACTCGGGTCCGGGGAGCTCAAAGTAAAGAGATTAGGAGTTTGGGAACAGGGTTTGAACACCAATCTGTCGTCTTTACATCATTCGCCAACTGCTAACACCCTTCTCTTCCTTACAGAGTTTGCAGAAAGGAAATCATCATGAAGGCATGAGGTGACTTCAATTCCTTTCTTCCCTATCATCTTCCCCTCTCTCCACACCAGTCTCCAGATGAACATTTTACCCCGCTGGAGTACTTGTAGAAAAGTTAGAAAGAGATGTAGCATGGTGTAAATTTGAGAAGTTATAGTAGTGAAGTTGAAGGAAAAATAAAAGAAAATAATTTAAAAGGAAAAAAGGATCCCTACTGGCTCCCCTCCTCAGGACCCCTACTGGCTCCCCTCCTCAGGACCCCTACTGGCTCCCCTCCTCAGGACCCCTACTGGCTCCCCTCCTCAGGACCCTGAGTTTGTCTATTCCTTAGGTCCCACCTTCCTCCTTCTCTCCTCTTCTCTGAGACTTAATCCACTTGGGGGTAAAAGACTGTCTTCTGGTTATCTGGGATTTATCTAAATCTAGTTTTGGGATCTAAATCTGGTTTTGGGATCTAAATCTGGTTTTGGCAGTGTGGGGTTAAGTAATTCAGTTGCACTATTCAAGAATAATAAATGTCATTGGATGATGTAGCATTACTTATTTTAATAAACTGCAAAAGGTTGCATTGGTAAATGCAACCTACCCACTTCAGCATATTCCATAAAGGGTCCAAGGATATAAAACATAAAATGAGAAGCTAGAGTCATAAGTAATCTTCTTTGTAGGACAGTGCTAAAAAGTTTGTCCTTTCAGGATCACGACCCTCAGTGAAGTAAGTAATATTTCCTTGACACTGAGGCAAGAGCACCAGGGAAAGGGACTGATGGAAACTAAGCATGGTGCCAATGCTCCAACTATCAGAGCCTGAGCTCTGGTACTAGCAATGGGTACTACAGTGCCCCCAGATAACTGAGTTAGATGATTCATTGTATGAACTAGACCACTAGGTTTGCACTTGGAGCAAAACTCAGATTTGGCAATCCACTACAAGAACACTGAACCCTGGGTCTGCAAAAATACCGAATTCAAAAACCCATCAGTTGACAAAGCGAAGATTTCTGAAGGAGTCTTTGTTATGACAGAGTTAGGTTCAGCCTGAAAGAGAGATTAGTGCTTCAAGTTCCAGCAAGAGGGCTAGAGAACGTGGAGACTAATGATTACAACATTCACAGAGGTGGGAATCTAGGTCCAGTATTTTATTTTCATTACCAATTTTTCATTCAGTTTTTTTTTTTCTTTAAAAGGAAAAAAACCCTTTCCTTTCACTGTCTAGCCTGACAAAAAAAGACAACAAGGATAGAATCAATAGTGTGCCAAATTGCCTTTGTGGTTTCACTTTATTTAGAAATTACTCAAGAAAGGACAATTACATTTAAAATTCAAGACACCTTTTTAATTATATGGAAGTACAGTGATTCACCATTTTCTACCTTATGTGAAACAAAATATAAAAGGAATAGTTGAGACCAGCTGCATTTTTGCAAATGAGAATAATCCTGGATTTGGATATTTTCTTTAAAGGCAGAAACTGACATTCAGCTAAGTTTTAGTAATGATGAAAAAAATTGTTCAATCTCAAAGGAAAAACAAAAATCCTATGCCAATTCTCTAAACACACGTGTAAACATAGAAAACGGTATGTCTACAGTAGTCCAGTCAATTAAAAATGGCTCAAAATAGTCACTCATTAAATACTTTATTGACTAAGCTATAGGCACTGTTTTTAAAAGGAAAAAAAGAGCAGTTTTCCTACACGTTTCTGTGAAATACACAGTATATTCGTTATCACATATCAGAAAATATAACTGATTTTACAATGCATACAAAAGTTAAATCTACTTAGTTCACAATCATAGAAATAAAGAGGCTTAAAAAGTAAAGAAGGCTCAGAGTAGTGTGGGATTAATCCAGGATTCTTGAAAAATGTATATTTGCATCAATCTCAATATGTTGCTTTGGAAACATTATGTGGTTGGTTTAATGTGTGTGTGCATTTCCTAAACTGAAAGCAGTAGCTGATACCTATGTCCTGAAGAGATGGCCATATAGAACTTTCCCCACTCACGTGCTGCCATCACAACACAGGCCAATAACACACAGATGAAAATCCTCATCTGGTACAGTTTGCAGCTAATCATTTGCAGAAAAATAAGAGTACAGTAGGAGAAATGCATTCTTCAGGGAAAACAGCAACCTTAAGAACAACCCCACATTTGTAATCATTTACAATCAGAGCTCGGGGCTTCAAAAAAGTTCAGCTATTAAACATAAGGCTGTAATTGCCAGGGTCTTGTGAAGGAAACTCAGCTGTAGCTTCTAACCACTGCAAATGTGGAGCTGTTTAAGCCTACTGGAAAAAAAAAATCTTATATGACCTGACTACCAAACAATTGCCCCACCCCTATTAATTAAAGAGGTTGCTGGAGCAGTTAAGAATTCTTATCAAAATCTTTCCCCCATAAAAAGCTCTTCTATTCCTCCCCTCCTCAGACTTTCAGTAAAGCTTTTCTCAGAGCAGAGTACGATTTCAAACTTTTCCCAATTATTGGCCCAATCACTATAGCACACTTCTAATATATATATATATATTTTATTTTGGTAGCGTCTTAAGCCATTATAGAGTCTTAAAAAACAAAAAAGCCTTGTAAGTCATGTACAGGAGGGAATGGAGAAGTGTTACTTTTATTTCACAGATATGCCCTTTTCAAATTCTTATACTTTATACTGGTGGAGAAGGGGAAGTGTGTTGAAAGATTTCATTCATCTGTGTTTTCAGTAATAGTACCCTCTAGTGTCTCCAGCTGAGCTATGCATTTGGTGAGCTGCTAGGTAAAGCAGTTAAACTACTGATAACAGAGAGCTCTGCAACTAGCAGACCTCCAACCATTTCTGTATCTTTAGCTTTTGAAGAAATTCATTTGTCTTTTGTGTACCTGTACCAGTTTCAACCTTATCATTTGTGACGTGAATGCCTGAACGCTAGAAATATCTACCAATTAAATGTAAAACTGCCTGTACAAATGACGCTAGTAAAAATGCTTGGTATTGAGAAAGTACTTTTAACATCTCAAAGCACTTCCATATACACTATAATATCTGTAGGTCACAATATTGTCCCCCTACCCCTATGACAGCACATGAATATTTGTTGTTGCTTTTAAAGAGAGAAGTAAAATGATTTCATCTGGGATAAAGAGAAATGAATTCTTAAGTAAGGCTTTTCCTTTAAGCAGTCTCTATCCCATTGAGGTTTAAGTTATCTTTTAATTTTCCTTAACACATTTTTGTAATGTCTTGGAGAGTGACAACTTTTTAGCTTTAAGTTAGATATGGTGCTGAGCATTTTAGGTGAATTACCTTATTTAAATATCACCATAATATTCTGAGGTGGAAAGGTTATCATCTCCAATTTTAGATGAAGAATTGTAGCTTTTTAGGACAGCTCTGTCAAAAAAACTATGTAATGCAAGCCACACATGTAATTTGAAATTTTCTGAAAATATTTAAAATACACAGGTGAAATTGACTTAATATATTTATTAAACCAATGAGTCAATATAGCATTTCATCATGTAACTGATATGCAAAGATAATATATTGTATTATATTATATTATATATTGAGATGATAGGTTCTTGCTCTGTTGCCTGGGCTAGAGTAAAATGCCACAATCATAGCTCACTGCAGCCTTCAAGTCCTGAGCTTAAGTGATGCTCCCGTCTCAGCCTCCTGAGTAGCAGGGACTACAGGTGAGCACTGCCACACCTGTTGAAGTTTTTACTTTTAGTATAAATGAGGTCTCACTATGTTGCCCAAGCTGGTTTGGAACTCCTGAGTTCAAGCAATCCTCCTGCCTTGATCCTCCAAAGTGTTGGGATTGAGCCACAGCAACTGGCCAATATATTTTACATATGTGTGTGTATGTGTGTGTATTTATGTAATATACCTTCAAATTTTGGTGTGTACTTTACACTCTAAGCATATATCAAATAGGGCAAGCCACATTTCATGTGCTCAGTAGCCACATGTGGGTAGGGGTTATCTTATTCCACAATACAGGTCTAGAGATTAATTTTTTCACAGCCAGACAGCCAGAACATGGCAGAGCCAGGACTCCAAATTTGGTCAAAAACCAAAGGTTTTTCTTAACCACTGAGCATCACTGCCTCCTACTGATCGCAATTGTTGCTGATGGTTTAATATTAAACATTAAAAATATCACGGAGAATGTGTTTTATCCAATCTTGCTTGCTGTTTCATTCCGACACACCCATCTACTTTTCCAATAGCAATGATAAACCTAATATTTCTGTGCAATGTATAGTGCAATTTCGAGTATATGATGCAAAAACATGAATGGAATTGAGTACAAAATAGTGTCATGTGATACACACAAATTACTCTGTTGTCATCTATCAGCATGACCTGTACATTCTCTCTCTGAACAGAGACTTTATGGAAAGACAAATCACAATGAGATGACAGATTGCTTGATAAGGGATGTTTCATGCAAGGGGAATTGAAATAACAATATTTGATTGGCTTCATCAATCTCATATCAAGGGTGATTTTGCCAGAGAGATGAAAGTGTACATGAATAGGTGTTGCCAATGCTCATCTTAGGAGCGTTCTTTTACCAGGATTCCATGGCTGATCAATCCCTTTTTAGATGGACATGTTATTTCTTGGTTTTAATCAATTCTTACAGGCCTGAGAAACATCCTTACTCACTGATGTTTTTGAAAACTCTTCTTTGATCAATTATATAATCATAATGGCTTTATAGTTTATCCCTCAGAGAATAGACATATTTCCATGTTTATGGATCTATATTACTATAATTTCCCTTTTATGATCATAGCAGAGCCCTGGTCAAGGTTCCTAAAGGGAACACTGAAGAAACAAAATGCAATAAATATCACAGTTCCTTCCTGACACCTCATCCAAAACCCAGATACCCACAGTGCCCTTTTTGCTTTTGAGGGCTTTTGTTAATCGTAAAATTTTTGATGTAATGCACATTCTGAAAATGCGTAATTACACAATCTGAAGAGCATATGCTGAGGGGCAGCACAATGGACTGGAAGTAACATGCGTTGGAATTTCCTGTGGATTTTATAGTTATAATACCTTGGGCATTTTTAACCAAGTCTCTATTTTCTCATTTTTAAGAAAAAAAAAATAAGGCTAATAATGCCTACCTCATAGAATGATTTGGAGGATTAATAGGACAATTAATATAATGCAGATGGTACAAAAAAAAACACAACATTCAGTAATGGGGTACAAAAAAAAAAACCATTCAGTACAGTCCTTCTGTCTAGTCAGAAAAGAATCTTCATCAGTCCTTTTAGAGTTAGAATGCCTAGAGCTTTTTGCCAGGTGTCCTGGCTTTTGGTTATTCCACCACTCACTGGTGCCACCATCAGACAGAACACAGCAGAAAAGAAAATGGTAAAAAAATTTCATTATTTTCAGATGTGGATTTCTGTCAGTCTTTTCAACAGACTCAATTTCTTAGGTAATTCTCTGGATTACTTAGGTCAACTAGTAGAGTCTCCTTGGTCTGTAAGTAATGTTTGTACTCTACACAGATCATTTTCTATTGGACCATACACTTAAAACTAAATGTTCTGCTCCATATTATATAGAGAAGAATTCAGATTAACTATAAAGTAACCATGTAGCTGAATTTATGAGTTATATACCCTGAATGGAAATCTAGAGTCTGTTACTCTTTAGCCCCATAGTCTTGTGCAAATCACCTGTCCTCTATGAACTTCAGTTTCAGGAATTGCAAAATGGAATAATAATATTAACCTCTAAGTCTGTCATGATAATAACTTTAAATACTTTAAACGGTGACCAAATTGTTCCCTTCTCCTGCCTCGGGAGTAAATGAAAATATTCAGAAATCAATTAATTGGTATCTAATGTGGATATTATGAATAATTATTAGTATTCTAAAAGCACTCCCATAGCATGGCTTTGCCACACCGTCCCTGGATCAATCAGTGATTTTATTTGCATTGAGTTCCTGCCATCTCCCATGACACAGTCTCATACAGTAGTGCAATCCCCAAGAGTCGGAGCTGTAACCATTTAGCAGCTTCTGATTTCCCTTCTCAGACATTTGCTAGCTCCTAAGAAGAGTACAATGCATGTGCTGGATACTGTGAAGAATGGAGGGCTAGTTACAGGAGTACTAAAATGTAATAGTGAAGTGTCTCCTCACACCTGTGCAAGTTAACACAGGTGTTTCTCTGTTTTCTTTCATGCAGACCTGCATTCAGCTGCCATGCTGATGCTTCTCATAGTGGCTTTGGGTATAAAAATATGCAAGAAAGTGATGTGAGGAATATTTGAATGAAGATTTTAACCTTTAAATTATCAGAAATTGGAAAGAAGGCAGCTAAGAAGGTGGAGAAGGATATACTGGGGAAAAAAGTCACAAGAATTTGCCTTCAGTTAAAAAACTTTCCCTGAAGAAGCTATTAGAGAAAAGGAACTTATTAAAATTTGACAATTTTTTTTCCTTCTTCATATTCTATCTCTATATAAATGTCATTTCCTCTTCCATTCAGTAGACAAAAAAATAAAAGTAAAGAATGGATACTGTGATCTTGGTACTCTAAAACATTCTGTACTTTTTCTCCTTTTATTTCAGAAAAAACAAAGCAACATTCTTTCAAAAAATTGCGCAGCACCAGAAAGATAAGTTTTTCTACAGGATAAGCACGGAAAGTAGATTTTCCCCATAAAATCCTACACTTTTCTGGAGAGAGGACTTTAGAAAATTCACCTGGTTCATTCTCTGGCCTCTGGGTAAATTTAAGGAGTTGCTTCTTAAAACAAGAATAAGAGTTGACCAGCTGGCATGGTTTTGATGTTGTTTATTAATCACATGCCGTGAAAGGGGGAGTTAGCCCCTACTTTCTCATACCCACGACCCTTCGCAGGTATAAACCAGCCACATAGCTCCTGGCAGCTTTAGTGGTCCTTGGGGACCTGACACCCTGATACCCACCCAGCCGTCGCCCACCAGGCAGCCAGAGCTCGCTGGCAAGCACCAGGCATGAGGTTCCGGGCTGGTTTCCTCCCTCTCTTGCACCCTCTCCTACCTTGGAAATGAGCCGTCCACGCCCGCGACGCTGCCTGGTCTCTGGCAGCAATGCCGCCTGACTCACTCCTGCTTGATCTCTGGGGTAGCCAAATGCTAGATCGCTAGAACTTCTCCTTCCCTCTTTCACACACACACACACCCCTTCGCTGCCCTCAGAGGATCAATCTGGACAGGCGATCGAAGTACCAGACCCCGCTCACAGTTGAGTATGATATATGCAGACAGTCTCTCAGCTCCAACTGTGACTTTGCCAGACTCCTGCCCCTACTTCCCCTAGTCTGCCTTAAGTATTTTTTGTGTGAGAAAATGGTGCTGCAGGATGCTTAACTAGCTGGAGTCAGGGCAGCCAGCTTGATCACAAGAAAAACACACAGGAAAAATCAAACTTCTCTGAGAAAATGTGAATGAGTGAAACTTAAAGGGAAGTTTAAGAGAGCAGCGAGCAGAGGACCGAGGAGAACACTGCATGCTCTGGGTTTTGCTCCGGAAAGCTAGCAGCCCGAAAGCGGCGCGTTTTCTCCAGCAGCGGGTCCCGCACGCGAGAGTGCCTCCAGCACGCATTCTGCCTCCTTCTCTGGGAGGCGAGCAGTAACTTCCTAAGCTTACCTCCATCTCTCCCCCGCCCTTCTTTCTGGTTCTCCGTCAGCGGGGAGGGGCCGCCCCCGGATCGACGGGGGATGTGAGGTGCAGGGAGTGGGGACCAGAGGGGGGTACTCAGCAGTTGGTGCTGCTCCTTCCCTTCCCAGCAGGCGGCCCGGACACTGGTTTACTTCTCTCCCCACGCCTTTCAGTGGTTCACCCCCCTTCCTTCCCCTTTCTCCCCCTCTGTGAAGTCCCTCCTCCTCGCCATTGAAAAGGGCTGGCTCGGCACTGGCTCCTCGCAGTCGGCGAACTGTCGGGACGGGAGGAGCCGTAAGCCGGAGCTGCACGCAGCTGCCCGCGCGGCAAAGCGGAAGGCAAGCCAAACAGAGTGCGCTGAGTGGCAGCGGCGACCCAGGCAGCACCGGCAGCCCGGGCGGCCCGAATAGCCTCAGAAACTGCCTCAGCGACTCCGGCTGCTCTGCGGACTGCGAGCTGTGGCGGTAGAGCCCGCTACAGCAGTCGCAGTCTCCGTGGAGCGGGCGGAAGCCTTTTTCTCTCCTTTCGTTTACCTCTTCATTCTACTCACAGAGGCTTCGTTCAGTGGGTAAGTAACCGGACTGGGTACCTGTATAGGGTGCTGCCAGGGAGGCGTGAATTCCACCCTTAGTGTGCGGACACTGCCCGCTGCCTGCGCCTGAGGTCTGAACTATGACAAAGGAGTGGTTTTAAAGACGCTTCTGCTATTCTCCCTTCCCCCTTCTCTTCCCAGGAGGTAAGAGAAAGAGCAAACCCCGTAGGTGAGCTCAGGGAGAGTATCTTTTTAGCACTACCACCAATGCGCTTGGTTACTTTGCGAAAACTCTCACTTTTGTCAGAAATGTGTCGGAGCAGGAATTTCCCCGACATTGGCTGTGCAAAAAGGTCTCTCCCTTTAATGGGTACAGCTAGTTAGCGAGGATGAGGGAAACTCTAAGATTGGGTCAGGTGTTGACAGAAGAGCACGTCCCAGACTCCCGGACTCACCTGGCAGAGATCAGAGCTGAGAGGAGATATCTCCAGCTGAGAAACTGCCCCCAGCCTCGCTGCGCTCCTCTGGGGGCTCGGGTTTGGATCCCTGCCAGGCTGGCTCCAACCTTTGAGGGTACGACCCTTGGCGCAGAGCGAAGGAGAGCCACGCGAGCCAGGAGCGCACAGGGTTCCCGGTGCTGTTTCTCTTGGCGCTCGCCTCCCCGCCCTTCCTTCCCGCCCTATTTATGGGACTGTACTCAGCCAGCACCTGCTGGATATGGAGATGGTAGGTGTGAAAATTCTACCTTTTTTTAAGGCAACTTATAATCGAGCCGAAAAACGGCATCATTTTCTCTTTAAAAAAATGACTTTTCTAAGAGTGTTGCCAGACATCTAAAGAAATGACTTGTAATCCCTTAGCCAAATAAATAAATCAATAAACCGCCCACCTATCCCATGAATAGATGGTGTTTTCTAAAAGAGAACCGAGAAACAGTTCACGTCCTCACAAAGGAATTCTTTTTCTTAAAGTGCGTAGCGATAACCCCCACCCCGCCAGAAAAGGAATGTCTCTTTTAAAAAAGCTTCACCGGAAAAGGTGACTTTTAAAAAGCGAGTAGCCGCAAACGGGTGCATCTTTTAGACTTTAGAAGAGCGGAGCAGCAGTCCGCCCGGGTTGCAGCTGGAACTTGCGTCTGAGCGCTTAGTCGCAAAGGAACTTGAGGGGTAGGAGGAGAGGTCACTTTCTCAGAATGTATAGCCCCAACCGCTTCTTTGCCTCTGCCAAGGAAAGACTCTTAGAGCTTCACGGAAGATGGGCCCTTTTGCTTCAGAATGATTTATTCCACGTTCCCCTGCTTCACCCGCCTGCGGCTTAGGGTGTGGGGCGCTGGGGTGATCCTGTGAAGCACTTGTGGGGAACTCTAGCCTCTCCGATGCAAAATGTGGGCTGGGGGCTGGGAATCGATATTTGCGCCACTGCGGCACACACCCACAAAGCAAAAACCGTGGGGAAGAGGGGTTAGGACAAAACGAATAGAATGAAAGCGCAACAGCAAACAAAATAAATTTTTGAAAAGTGTCCTTGTCTTGTGTGTAAACATCCCAAGATGGGATCGAAACCCAGCCTAGGAGCTGTTTGCACGAAGAAAAGTGTGTGGAAGAAAGTGGTTGAAAATCTGGGTAGAAGGGGGAGGGGGGGCAGCAAAGATGGGGAGGAGGCGATGGTGTCATAACTGTCGCCTGTGCGCTCTTAGCGCTGCAGCCAGGAAACAACCTGAGGAGCATGCGGATAATTCCTAACGCCAAGCACAACACCTGAGAAGATAGCGGTGCTTTGTGACTTAAAGCGACCGTCTTCTTAGGTCCCCTAAAAAGTAAAACAGGTGTGACTCAAAATAGAAAAGGAACTGGTATTTGCGGGCACCCTTGCAACTTGGTAAAGACTGATGGAATTCCACTTTTCATCTTATTTGAAACAAAGTCCCGCAATCCCGGCAGGAAATCCCAGCGCCAGGGCTGGCCTTTCCACTGTGGGTCTGTGTGTGTGTGTCGCAGCGCGGGTGGGGGTGGGGAAGCAATTGAAAGCAAGTCGAAGTAATAGTATATGTACACGTTTCCCCCCTTCTTGCCTTTGTCTGGTTCATCTGAGAGAGCACGGACTGTGTGCGGGCGGTTTTGACGAAAGAACCGAGAGATGGATGCGCTAAGGTCTAAAGATACCTTTCTCCCTCGACTAAATTAAGAACTGCCGCGTGCAGCTCCCGAAAGCTGAGTCCCGCTGCAGCTGCCAGGGCGTCAGGCTCGCCAAGCGGCGAGGGAGCGCCTTTGCCTACCAGGCCTGAGAACCCTGTTCTTCAGTCGCCTTCGCAGGGGCAGCCCCTCCTTCTGGCAATGATGTCAGCTGCAGAGAGGCTTGGCCCGACCGCTAGGAAGCCGAGTGGCAAGTCCGACTCGCAAGCGCAAGCAGCCCTGCCCCGCGCGCTCCCTGCGCGCAGCCGCCCTCGCGTCCCTTCGGTCCTTCCTGCGTTCCGGCTCGCAGCGCCCCCCTTCCAGTCCCTCCTCCTCAGAGGCGTGCTAAGGCGAGGGAGGCGGGGGTGGCCACTGCTGACTGGTCGCCGCCGGTTTTAAACCAGGGGATCAAACCCAGTTTGAGGTCTTCCCCCCATCCATTTCCTCCTTCCCTCCGCGCCCGAGCTCTCTCCCTTTTTCAACTTGCACCTTCACTATTCACAGTGATTTTACTTATTTAGCAGCATTTTAGAGGGCAAGTGTTCCAGATGCAATGATAGTAGTTACTGGTGTTACATTTCTGCTGTTTTCTCTCCCCTCGGGTGATTAAAAAGAAGGCTGTGAAGACCGGCTTCTTTAAAACCCCATGGCTGCTGCTGCGCCTGTCACAGAGCAAGCTCTCTAGAAGGCGGGGAGGGTCATCTTCCGCACAAAATTGTGCGGTGGGGGAGGGTTTTTAACCTTAGGCAAATACGCAGGCTGGGGAGTCCCCTTCACTGAAAGAAGAAACTGGAACTTAGAAGTTGCGGAAAGCCTGTATCCTCTACTGCCATAGGGGAGAGGCCACCATGCTCTTTATTTTAGAGACACGCGCTCCAAATTGGGAAGATGCAGGAATAGGTTTCTTTAAGACGGAAGCCCGCTGCGGCTTCCCTTCTAAGCTTGGTCTTCTCGTCTTAAGGAGCAAACCCCTGCTTTCCCACATTGGAGGCTAATCTGTTTTCCTGATTGCCGACAATTCCTTCTTTAGCTTTGGTAGAAGGGCGGCAGCATGCAGTTGGAGAAGGTTGCACCGGGCAAGAGGGAGGGGCAGAGGCAGGGCGTGTAGAGGCAACCGGCGTCTGGAGCAAAATTACATTCCAGAGGAAATTACCTTCCAGGGAGGTCGCAAGCAACTGCTTACCTATTGTGTTTTGGATTGGACGCAGGTGAGAGATGTGGGAAATGGGAGCAGGAGCAAAGAATTACTCCATTTCGTACAACTAGGATTTTTCCCCCTTCCTTTTCTTCTTCCCTTTGATGAAAAGCGTCCCTTTCATGACGTATAGCTGGCAGTAAACTTAAAGTTGCGGTGCGTTTGAAATACAGGAATGGGAAAGAAACTCCTACCAAGCATAAAAACATATTCATTTTCTAGAGCTCAATCATTTGCTAAGGGTTGAAAGCAACTGAGTACCCCACTCCCTGCCCCTTCCCCCGGGTTCGCGGCCTTTTTATCACCGGAATGGATTCTGATGGACGCCCAGGTAATGCTCGGTTCAGCAGCAGAAAGCCCTGGCAGAAGGGAATGTAGGTTTCATATTATTCCCTCTCTTGGTATTCAAAACTTTATATTTTTTTCAAGATAGAAATTCCTGATAGAGAGCTTCCAGGCTGCTGGTGGCAGGGAAGAAATCTGGTTAAGGAGATTCAGAAAGCAGAAAATTCTTTTTCTCTGCGCAAGCAGTCCACAACAGCCTTTAGCTAGGATTTATAAGATTCTTGGTGGAGCAAGGGAGGCACATCAACAAGGAGAGTTTATCTAAACCCCTGGCTTCGAGCTACATTGAAGAAATATATGTGGCTGCCATGTTTTCTTACTGGGAAAGAAAATTATTCAGGGAGTGAAATTTTGAAAGCTAATTCTCTCCAATAATCTTGCTTCCCATATTTTAAAGGAGGTGTCATCCCTGTATTTATTCACTAAAGAATCCACAAACTTTAATTAGCCACCTACTGTGCCGATGTGCTAGGCTCTAGGAATACAAAAGAGAGTATGACAAACTGGCATGGGCCTCTTTGAGCCAGGACACTTTTATAGATCTAGGATACAATGTGATCAATGGTGTAATTGAGCATAATGGAGGGAGGAGTTAATTTTTGTTAACAGGTTGAGAAAAGGTTCATAAAGGAGAGGTCTGTGGCTTTAAAAATAGGTATTCCTAGTCAGTGGCTAGTGAGGAAATATATCTGGAAGGTCATGCCCCATACAGACTAAGTAAGCATGAGGGGGCTTGATGTCTTGCTACAAAGTTTTGAGGTGTATGTCTGTTTTGTAGACCTAGGACACCTTTGAAGATTTTTTTTCCCAGCAAATTTGTTAAAGTAACAACGAAAAAATAGCCTGAGAAAATTGGGCAATAGACAGCACACATTAGAAATATTATTATTGTTTGCATTTAAATGAAGAATTGAATAAATTGATGCATTCAGTAGAGAGTGGAGGCATATATGTTAAGAAGATAACATCCGGAAAAGAGAACAAATGAATGAAAAGGGCCTAAAACTAATCAGTGTAACTAAGAAACAAAGGAAAGCTACTTTGGGGAAGAAAATTTCTCTTTAGGCATCATCATCTATCCACTTAGATTGTTTTACTCATCTCACTTTCCCCATCCAGTCTTCAAAATTCCCCATCTTCCGCCTATTGATTAAACTTTCTTTGTCCTGGGGAGACACCCCCACACTCCTTCAGCCACTTGCAAGCACACTCATCTTCACCCCACCCCATTTTCCACCCACATCCCTGCATCATCTCTGAACCCTACATTATCTAACATTTTACCCACTTCAGCCTTCTTTCTGCAACCAGTTAAAGGCCCTTAATCTTGTCTTTTTCCTCCCTTTAGGCAGTAACAAACAGCTGTCTCACTTCTCTTTCCTCCTCTAAGTAAGCCATCCCTGGACTCCCTTTCACCTGCGTTAATTATCCTGCTAATTTGTCCACCGATTTCCACGTTTTTACATTCTCCTCCCCATTAGCCACCTTGGATCCACCTTTCATTGACCTCAAAGGAGCTAAGGAGAAAGAAAGGCCACTCTACTTCAAACTTGCTTAGATTTGCCAAATTTTCTTCATCAAGGTTTCTTCCTTTAGGTGACTTTTGCTGTTTTATTGCACACAAGACTTTTAGTGGAATTCCTTCAATTTGTTATATATATTTATTATGCCTGCAAATGTCTATTTTCCTTCAGTTGTGGCTAGGGATTCAAATATTGTACTTTGGGGAGTATTTCCAACCTTTCTGAATTTCTCACTGACACACTCCTGACACTGTTTCTCAGCATCCCATCCTTTCTGCTGTATTCTCTTCCCATGGGTCATTCTTTTTATATTTTCAGTGAAAATTCTTTATTTTTATTCTCTTCTCTCTTTTTGCTTTGTAGGACTGGTATAGTGGCTCGAGTTTAAATATTTTGAAAAGGCACCCCCATCAACAGACCCCCCCCACCCACACACAGGATTTTAAGGCCTGTGTCAACGTGTGTTCATGTACAGTTACCAATCTTCAGAGGCAAAGGAACCCTTGTTTGTCTTATTTTAAGTGCACGGTTAGAAAATTTTGTGTGTATAGTAAAGACGCAATTCTCATATTGTCCTGTCTACATTCAGTGGAATTAATTCAACGTCACTGGGAATTGGGAAGGGAAGAAAGAGTATGCTTTAAAAATACATTTTTCATCAAAGACATATATAAATTTTACCTTCGGGAAAAATAAAATATTTAGGAACATTTAATTGGATTGACTTTATGTTACGATATTCCAAATTACATGTCATTGTCTGAGCAGAGTTCTATTACTTGAAGACGTTATTGATCATTCTGTATCCAGAATGAAGAAAACTAGGTAAGATGCCTTGATGTTCCAAACTGGCTTGCAATATTCAAATTAATCATATTTGAAATGGTGTTCTTTTCCAATAGATATTCTTCATGAAGGCGTCATCTCTAAAATGTGGTCATCTTCATTTGTTAGGAGACAACATCAAATGACCTATGTGCCATGGTCCCTTAAGATTTATGCTCTGCTCAAAGTTAATTATAAAATAAAGGTTTATCAGATAGAGAAACTATTTTAGAGTGAAAGTGTTTTTTGTCTGGGGAAAGACTGCATTCCTGTTATCAAACAGCACCAAAACATGGGAAAAGGAGTCTTTTTCAGTTACTGTTTTGAATTTGAGAAGTGGCTTGCCAGAAATCATAAATATTCCTATTATCTTTTTGCAATCTAAAAATCTTAAACTGTTCAAGGATTTAAACTGCCCTTTTAATTTTCTCTACTGTGTTAAGCATTTGATCAATAGAATAAATTTGAAAACAAAGAACATCAGTGGGTGTAATTTTTGTTTCCAGCCCAAATCTGAAAGAATGATTTTTGTACACCTAATCTGCTCATCTTGAATGTGTGGATTTGGGTAAATAGGAGGAAAGAAAAATGAAAGAAGAGAATAAATTATGGAAGAATATTTTTCTCTGTTTTAATAATCTAGCATAACTTTTAGCATGACAATGATAAAATTAATTTGCTGATGGATTTTAATTAAACTAAAGGAAAATGCATTTCTTTTAAAAATCTTTAAGTAATTAGAATGCAAATTGAGATTTTTAACTGATTGTATAATTCAGTTACTATCATCACCTAAAATGAAGCTAAAAGATTGTTTTCTGTCACCTTTGTTTTGAGTCATTCTTTTAATTAACTCCTTCAATATGTACAGTATTTTATATTTTTATATAATTTAAAATGATTTTAGTCACATAAAAAATTTTTGAACAGAAAAAGAAGACATGGTTATACCCATTTTACTGATGGGGATACCGAAAGTCCCACTGGTGAAATCAGCTCCCTAAGGATTTCCAGAATTAAGAGGGGAAGCCTCAAGAGGATTGATTAGTCTCCAAGCCAGGTCTTTTCCCGACATCCCTTTTTGCCTCTCTTATATGTTTTAGTATATGTTGTCAAAGTTCTGAATGTAAAAAGCAAAAACATATAATGTGTCTTGGATTAGAAAATAAAAAAATTCAAAGACGAGTACATTCAAGTATATTAAAATAAGTTTGTCAATTAATTTTTTACTAGCATTATATACTCCTATTTAGTGTTTTTGTGTACTAGGCTTTTTTAAAATTATATGGTATTAAATAAAATGGTAGAACTATTGAAATGTTAACAGCACATGCTCATAAGCTCCTTCCTTTTTGTTTACACAAGTAATTTAAATTATGACCCATCATAATGACAGTCCATAAAGTTTGTTTACTTAATGTAGCAAATATTTAGTGCTATATTATACTATCCTATCATCTTTTAGAACACCTATATTTTTACATAAGATTTATTTTAGATGTTTGCCAGTGATTTTTAGGTAGTGTTTTTTTCCTGGCATGACATTTTTGAAGCAACGTAACTTTGGTGATCAGTTGAGTGTGGATTTGTATCATTTCAACCTAAACGATACAAATCATTGTTTGCTGTCTTCAGATTACAAACTCTTTTTAGGTCCAGTGAGAGCAGGGGTTTATTTAAATTGTGTGAACACAAGGTATTTTATGATTTATGTTTTATTAGTTTCTAGAAAGTGACCTTGGGCAAAAACCTTCACCTCCCTGGACTTCAGTTTCTCCAAAAGTAAAATGAAGGAATTGTAAGTTATTTCAAGGCACTTTCC
The DNA here is from genome assembly GCF_030222135.1 of Aotus nancymaae. Classification (NCBI taxonomy): domain Eukaryota; kingdom Metazoa; phylum Chordata; class Mammalia; order Primates; family Aotidae; genus Aotus; species Aotus nancymaae. The sequence goes on along the minus strand of NW_026988415.1, from coordinate 54,536,791 downwards.
AAAGGGAAAAAAATCCTGTGATATTTTACAAAAAGCGGTAGACATCTAGGACCATCTTTCCTTGTACTTTGGCTCTGCACATATTATCAGTTTGACTGCATTGACTCATTAACCATCAATAACTAAAAACCTATGCCTTGTCCAGCATAGCAATACTTTAAATGTGAAGGGTGGCCCTTAAAGAAATTTTAGGGAGTACTGTCTTTGAAAAGCTTATATTATAATAGGGCTAAAGCAATGATCAACAACAAAGTAATATATAATCACATTAAATTGAATTCAACAAACATTTGTTGTCATCTACATTATAGCCCACCAAGTATGGTGTAGGTTTTGTAGACTCTCGAAGTGGAAGCGACCAGAAACATAATTTACTCCAAACTCCTAATTTTACAGATAAGAAAAGGAAGCCTCAGATATGGGAAATGAGTGATACAGGAGTTCACATAAGGTATTGGGTGATAGCATGAAATAATTTATTCCACAAACATACTTGTTTTCCCTGCTTTCCAATGTGTTTAGAATTTTAAAACACTATCATGTATGGCTTTTTAATTACCTTTGCTCAAATTTAATAATAGGATCTTCTCAGAAAGTTAAATGTATCCAAAACTTTTTTGTTTGGGCTTTTTTTGTTGTGGTAAACAATTTCTCTTCTGACTCAGATCTAGAAAATACTGTTTTCCACATTTTGTTTTGAATGGAGATTATTAAAAACACCTATATTGTGCAAATTATGTTATAAAACATTGAAATGGTGCTTTGATATTGAAAACAAGTGAATGAATTAAAGTATCAATGCATTAAGTATTTTAATTTTTAAAAAAATGATTGGAAAAGCCCATTTACTTAAAATGGCTAGAAATATACATACCTGGAAGGATGGTTTTATTTTTATAAATGCATATTTACCCTAAAGAATGAAGTATTCATTTCCTTTAAATTTTAAATATAATCTGGGGAAGATTTTGAGTGCATTTTCTAAAATTTAATGTTTGCTGGATAATCTCATTCTCTATGTCAGGGCATACGTGCGTTTGTTAGGGAGTATGGGTCAGGGAAAGATAGGCAGGGAAATGTTGCCAAAGCAAAGCTTTCCTTTCTTTCCTGAATAATCTTAGACTGCTTTATTTTACTTTGTGACAGAGAGGAGGAGGGGGAGAGGAGAAAGGAAATCACATAGAGAAGAAAGAGAACTACCAGAGCATTGGAGGATAGGGCCTCATTTTCAGTTTAGTTTGAAATATGCAACCTTTTTGAAACTGCCTAGGATAGCTCTCTTTTACTTCTCATACTGTATATTTAGAATACCTTAAGTGTTGGCTGGGCGTGGTGGCTCATGCCTCTAAACCAGCACTTTCGGAGGCTGAGGATCACGAGGTCAAGAGATCCAGACCATCCTGGCCAACATGGTGAAACTCCATCTCTACTTAAAAAAAAAAAAAAAAAAAATACAAAAATTACCTAGGTGTGGTGGTGCATGCCTAGTAGTCCCACCTACTTGGCAGGGTGAGGCAGAAGAATTGCTTGAACCTGGGAGGCGGAGGTTGCAGTGAGCTGAGATCGCGCGGCAGTGCTCCAGCCGGGTGACAGAGCGAGACTTAGTCTCAAAAAAAAAAAAAAAGAAAAAAAAGAGTACCTTAAGTGTTATTTGATGTTGTTTGCTAGGTTGCAAGAATCAAAATCTTCCAAAACGTGAACACATTAAATTTTTTTAAAGAGAGGCTTAAGAATAGTTAATAAACACACACACCAAACACAAGCAAACACACCAAACACAAGCGAACAGGACAAAACCTTTACATGAGAGCTCAGCAGACAGAATTTTCTTTGTCTTTCTCTTTAGATCAGAAAAGAATTTGTTCAGGTTGACAGTGACCTTCTGCCCTTCAGTCAGCCTCCACAGTTCTTAAAGCTTTCCTTGTCTGCAGCCTTTCTTAGTCCATGAATTCAGTTTTAGCATCCATGAAATAAAGCAGTTACAATATATGCTGGCTATTTTATAACTGTCAGGAGTGCAAAGCAGGATAATTTAAGAAAGGGCATTTGAGTTCATTGAAAGTCACAGACATTCTGAATGCTTCAGAACTTCATACAGGAGTAACAGATATGGGGATATAACACTAATGCTCAAAAATTGGATAGCTGGCATCTATAACATAATCAAAACACTTTAGAAAGAAATAGAGTCAATATACAATTAGTAATCAATCAGCATCACTGCTAACAACTTACTGTTTTAAACTCCAGTTTCTAGGAATTTACATTTTATTCCTGTGCTTCTCAAACTTTAATGAGCAGACCAATAATCTGGAAATGTTAAAATGCAGATTCTGATTCAGTAGATTCTAGGTGAGGCCTGAAATTCTGCATTTCTAACAAGCTCTCTGTACAAATAGAAGCTGCTGCCCCTTAAACTACAGTTATCTGAAAGGTGCAAATTCATAGTTTGGTAAACAAGGATGATAAAGATGAAGTAAGCCAAGGGTAAAAGATTTTCTTTAAAAAATAAACAATTTAGGTATTTGCAATGGATGAAAGTTTTAAAATTCAAATAGATGTACAATTATTAGCATTTAGAGGTTAAAGTTGATTTTAACCTTTAATGTGATTATATTGGTTGAAGCTGTAGTTCAGAATAACAACCATTACTTGCTCATTTTACAGTCGAATCTATTTCCTGGACACTACGTACATACCATTATACCATTTTAAAAATGAAAACCATTGGTCATACACTGTCAATAGTGTACCAATATGTTAAAATCTATTTAAAGAAATCCAAAAGCTCTGAGAAGTCTTAGTATAGTTTAGATCCTTAAAGATATTGGTTTGTAAAATATCAAAAGTGAACATATCAGCTAATCATTCAGATTTTAGAGTCAAGTAGCCAATTAAATTTTCAGTTACCTAATTTGAAGACCTTCTTTTTATTTTCTTATTAGTATTCACATTTTGCAGAGCAACAATAACAGCAACAATGAAAGACACTTGGTAGAGATTATTTTGTATTTGCTATCTCAAAAAAAAAGCCCTCAAAGTGGAAACTAATGGTAAATCAGGCACTGTGCTAACCACCTTCCTCACAACTAGACTTTTATCTTCGAATACAGCAAAATAGTCCCTTAATCTAAGTGAACCTTTCGTTCATGATAAAATTAGGAAAACTGTCATAGTTCACATTTTTTTATGCACAGCTCAGAAACAGTATCAAATTAAAACAAATGACATTGAAAGCAACCATTGCAATTAGTCAAGTGTAACTGTTTAAATTGTGCTTGTTAGGAGGCACGATATGGTTTTAGCAAGGTTAGGGAAACGACTGAAAGTTTTCACTTCATTGTTAGAATTAATGTCTTCATTGTGCCATTGAGATTTAGAAGCCACCACCTTCCCAATAAAACTGTACTAGTCTTTTTTTTTTTTTTTTTTTGAGACGGATTTTCGCTTTTGTTACCCAGGCTGGAGTGCAATGACCTGATCTCGGCTCACCGCAATCTCCGCCTCCTGGGTTCAAGCAATTCTCCTGCCTCAGCCTCCTGAGTTCCTGTGACCACAGGCACACGCCACCGTGCCCAGCTAATTTTTGTATTTTTAGTAGAGATGGGGTTTTACCATGTTGACCAGGATGGTCTCGATCTCTTTACCTCGTGATCCACCCACCTCGGCCTCCCAAAGTGCTGGGATAATAGGCGTGAGCCACTGCGCCTGGCTGTACTAGTCTTTGCTACTAAGCTCAGATACTAACAGCAACAGCAAAATGGTAATAATTGTGTGATGGTAATAATTTGAGGATCTCAGTGAGCTAAAGGACCAATTGGATTAAAATGTTTTTTTAAGTGCTAAATGAACTTGAGTGTCTGCCAAAATTGTCTTGGATTTCATTTCCCTTAACATTACTTAATAATGTTAAGCTAGTGCCCATCTGGGTATGAACCCCACTCTTGGTGCCAGTTTTCTGTTTTGGTCTGTTCTTGCATTGCTATAAGGAACTACCTAAAACTGAGTAATTTATAAAGGAAAAAGGTTTAGCTGACTCACAGTTCTACAGGCTGTACAGGAAGCATGGCTAGGGAGGCCTCAGGAATCTTACAGTCATGGCAGATAAAGAGGAAGGAGTCATGTCTCACATGGCCAAAGCAGGAGGAAGAAGGATCATGGGGCAAGTGCCACACACTTTTAAACAACCATAACTCCTGAGAACTCACTTACTATCACAAGAACAGCAAGAGGAAAATCCACCCCCCGATAATCCAATCACCTTCCACAAGGCCCCTTCTTTAACACTGGGGATTACAACTGGACATAAGATTTGGGTAGGGACAGAAATCCAAACCATATTATTTAAGCATAGACTGTTTCCATGTACCTGAAAAGGCACCTATAGCAGCTGAAATATCCTATATCTTTTTAGGTTTCTTTTTTTTTTTTAAGAGGGAAAATCCAAAATATACAGAAAGGAAAATAAGTATAAAAATCAAGACAAAATAAACAGATAGCAAAACATCTTCATATTCTATTACCAAAGAATAGAGAAGAAAACTTACTCTATGATAACTAGAAATATCAGTTATATGAAAACAGTCTATTCATGTTTTAAGACAATGAGAAACAATTGAGTTAATTTACAATGGCATTAAAATAAAAATTCATATGTCATTAAATACATGTAAAAATAAGACTATTTCAGACTCATAACTGGAAAAAATATAAAATAATTTGGGTTAATATAGCAAATATTAGAATTGTTCAAAATATTAAAATAATGCTGTCAGAGTATTCCAATTCTGTTTCATATCTTTAAGTCAATTCTGTTTCCAGCTTCAGAATCAATTTGAGTAGATCTTAATAGAATAAGTTTAGTTTTAATTACAGGAAAATATTACATAACTGGATGAAATTTTAATCATAAATTACATACTTGAATAGATTTTAAAGAGATGGCAGTGAAGGCTGAGCAGTATTAGCCAGAAGACAGTATCATATAATATATACTAAATGTCTAAGTACTTTTAACTGCTAATAATATGATAGGATCACAAAAGAATTAGTAAGAACATTAAAGGAATTGGATAGATTATATTCGTTAGGAAAAAATGACAATTCTAGGTTAGAGTTAGGTTCCAACATAAGGACTGACAACTCAAATAAGTATCATGTTTCAGAGAAATGGAAGACACTTTGAGAACATAATATACAATATTTTCTTTAAAATATCATTACACTTTATATATTCTTTATATCCTATGCCAATGGTAGCAAGTATTAGGTTAGTGCAAAAATACTTGCAGGTTTTCTCATTAATAGATCACCTAAGAACGTGCTTTGGTTGTAACTGAATCTACTAAGTTTTTGAAACAGGTAAACTAAAAATCAAAGCAGATTTATAATGAAACTTAACACAAAAGCTAAAGAAAATACCAGTAATATTAATGATATTGCCTTTAGTTTTACTATGTAAATAATTACATTATCACTTTTAAATTGTTTTCATTTCATTTTAAGGTACTCTGGCAGATTTTATCTCATCTGAATCTCAAAACAATTCTGTGAAACAGGTATTGCATATATTTATATTTTTGTCATATGAGGAAAGAGGCAAGGCAAGTTTTTCTGTTCTTAAAATCACATACCTTTTAGGTTTCAGAGACAGTACTAGATCCTTGTTCTTATCCCTAGAATAATATTTGTTTTATCAGCCAATATATGCACCAATTTGTTAGGTTCAAATATAATTAAGGGTATATATTAAATAAAAATTTAGAATATATTATATCTAATTTTTTAGGAGTTTTAAATTTGTATTAGAAAGTTTTAGTGAGAACTTATTGACTCTTGTTTGGCAAAATTATTATAATATCCCTGGCTTTAATAATTTCAAACATATGATAACATAACCATACAATCATATAATAGTTAATAGACTAGGAAATAAGGATGTTATCAGATTTAATAAGAAGGAAATACTAAGTTGGAAAACAAATTAAGATTTGGTTCTCATTCCAAATAGGTTCAGAAACCAGAGTCAAACTCCAAAGAATTTTCTTATCTGTGAAGATAAAAATATTTGAGATAATAGGTCTAGACGGAGAGTATTTCAGAGCAAAAAGGAAAATTATGGCTATGGGTTGGCTTAGATATAGACTGTTAATAATAAACCAAGGTGTATTACTCTGGCTAAGTACTGGTAATGCTTGATCACAGAACTTTGGTAGGTTTCAGATTTGTAATTTTATGTGAATTACACTCAAGCATTTCTGTAGTTAAATGGTAGTTAACCATGTGGGGTGAATAGTTTTATCCACTGATAATATACTTTGTTTTCCATTGGAAGAACTAGATTATTAGAAACTATTACAAAAAATGTATTTTGCTGTTAGAGAAGCAAACCCTGTTTAGTTTCTTTAGTGAATACCATGAGTTAGACTTAAAGGTATAAATGATGACACATACTCTGCTGAAGTGCTACTGAATATAAGAAAAACACTATCCTTATTGTAAAGTTTCCTTTAAAACCACAGTTCTACATAAAGGTGATATTTATTTGTGAATATTTTCTTGACAGAAGCCTTTATGTATAATCATTTAACACTTCAAACAACCCTGTGGATTAGCTGGGGCAGCATATTTATCCTCCTTTTCTTTTGTCCATTTCTGTTTTTCAAATGAAGAATTGGGCTAGTCCAGATTAGCTAAATGGCTTGCCTGAAGTCGTCATCAATTTAATTAGGAGTAACTTAAGATTCCATGAACTTTTCACCATTCTCATGTAGACTGAGTTACTGGTGGTAACTAATTTAACCTAGGAATTATGTAGTGATTTGAGATTTTTAATAAAGGAAGGAAAAGAAAAGAAATGTTTCTTAGATATGAAATCTAGGTTAGGGTTAACATTTCTTTGCAGAACAAATGCAAATTGTGATGAGATACTCAGGTTCTACTGAATTAGCAATACACTGAGGTAAGTCATAACTAGCAATGTTTTGATGAAAATGTATTTAATTGTTTGCTTAGGGTTTTATTTCTGTTCTCATTATTAGTGGCTCCAAATGAAAAAAGTAGGTATTATTGTAGTGAAATGCATGTTCCTAGGCATTCTGTCATAACCTAGAATCTCTAGTTTATTTGATTTTTCTGTTTTTCATTAGGAAGATGATATGGTTTGGCTCTGTGTGCCCACACAAAACTCATCTTGTAGGTCCCATAGTTTCCACGTGTTATGGGAGGGACCTGGCGAAAGATGATTGAATCATGGGTTTGGGTTTTTCTGTGTGGTTTTCATGATAGTGAACGGGTCTCATGGTATCTGATGGTTTTAAAAGTGGGAGTTTCTCTACACAACCTCTCTCTTTGCCTGCTGCCATCCATGTAAGACATGACTGGCTCCTCCTTGCCATCTGCCACGACTATGAGGCCTCCCCAGCTACATGGAACTGTGAGTTCTCCATTAAACCTCTTTCCTTTGTAAATTACCTAGTCTTGGGTATGTGTTTATCAGCAACGTGAAAACAGAATAAAACAAAATAAAAACAGAATAAAACCAAAACAGGTCATTTTTGATATTTTTTGTCTTTACGCATAGCTTGTACTTTTTTGGAAGTAACTTAAAATACAAATACTGTTTAACTGTGAGCTATGAACAGTTACACCTACTGACTTAATGTGTTGTTTTCCAGAAGGTTCCATTTCCTTTGAAGTGACTTGTCCAAGGTCACAAAAGCATCTTAGTGGAAGTCTGGAATAGAATTTAGGTCTCCCTGGTCAGTGTGCTTTTCACTATATCATCCTGTTGCATCTTTTGCCATAGTAAAAGGGCTTATGTACATTTTTTAAAAATCACATGTGTAATGATCATATATAGCCTGAAATAGTCCAAAGTGTTCAAACTAGTTTTAGTTATAGATTTGAATACTAACTACCGAACTAATGTGTGTTAAATAGTAAAATGGTGGCTCTTTTTCAACAAATTAAAGACATAAAAATACTAACTCATTAGCTAATTTTCTGAATGAAACTTAAATTTTATAAGGCAATGTTACATATGTTATAATGTTTACAATCTTGAATGTTAGATATATCTTCTACATGAGGTTTCATGCTACAATTTAAACTTTAAATTTTACTGAAATTTCACTATAATACTCTATGGCAACATAGATCTTTCTTGAATCCAAGAAGTTTGTTTTGCAGAAATACTGTAAGAACAGTTTTATAGTCATCTTAACTTTAATAGCAGGTCCCTGTGACTTAAGACCCCAGGATATATTAAAGTTTTAATGTTCCATAAACACTACTAATCATCCAATTTATGAAACTTATGTTTTGCTTATTTACAGAAAAATAAATATTTGCCCTATTTTAAATATTTAAAGGTATTTGATCTATTGCTAAAAATGTCTAACACATTAGACTTGTAATAGATTAATGGAATGGAGTTGTAGACTATTCCTCAGCAAACACACCTTTAAAGGCCATGCTTTTCTCAAAATAAAAATTAACAAGTTTTGGTTAAGTGCAAGGAAGTAGTATAAAAGCCAGCAACCTCAGGTATATTTTAGTCTTGTTATATTTGTTTGAATTAAAATTTATTTTACGTAGCTTTTTTTTTCCAAAATGTAAAAGATTTTCCTTTTGAACAGATAGCATTTTATCTAACATATTTATTGGTCTATTAATTTTTTTATTTTCTTTTCTACCAGAGCCATGTATCCCTACTGCATAGTATACATTTTTAGAGTGAATTCTTTTAAGAAATAATTTGAATGAATTTAATTTTCAGAGAAAATTTTTAGGTGTAGTTTTTTTAATTGCATAACTATTTTGAAACTACTATATAGATAAATTATGAAATTTTAGTAATGTAGTGAAAAACTTCAGTGAAAAAGAATTCCTTGATTCAGAAGCTACTGAAGACAAACAAGTAAAGTTGGAAACTGTTAAAGGACTAAAAGGGCAGAAAAACTGTCAATATTATTTTCTTATCTCATCTAGAAATAGTTGACTTGATAAACTGATTCTTAAAAGTAACAAGTTCACAATAACTGAAAAATTCAAGTTCATTTTGAACCAAAGATTATGGTTGAAATACCAATGCCAAATTTACCAAAACAATTACTTTTTGCATATTGGATTTTATATATGTGTGTGTGTGTGTGTGTGTGTGTGTGTGTGTGTATATGGTACAAAGTAATCCTGAGTTATCTATATCTTAGATGTCTACATCTGTGCCCCTGTGAAATAGGAGGTAGTCTAATTATCTCCATGTTATAAATATAGAAACTGAGACTTGCCTAAACATACAAAGACAGTAAATGGCCATATCGGGGATCACACACACATCTTTTTCACTTCACAGTCCAGGTTTTTAACCAGAATGCGAAAAATAAATTTATTTTTGTTTATGTTTTGAAATATCATTTAACTATATTAATAATGACTATGCACATAGACTTTTCAATTTCTCTTTAGATAAATGTTTTATATTATATCCATTTCTCAGCTTTATTAACTGTGTTAGGAGTGTAGAGCACCATTCCTTGAGGAAACATAAAAGTACATTAGTTAAACTGAATATTAAGGTTTTTCTTCTTTATTCTGGACAGCTTAATTGTAGGAGAAATATTCTATCTATAAAATTGTCTGTCATTAACAATTCAGTTACAGCCTAGTGAATGTGAACACACACACTTTAAGTGTCTAATTTAAAACTAGATTTTCTCCTTTGATAATTCTATTTTTGTTGTAGATTATATAATGAGTTTAAGCAAACTAAAATTGTAGATGACTTGCAATCTTTCTCATCAAAGATGATTGCATTTTTATTTCACTTGTATTAGATATTTGACAGATTTGATCTAGAGGCATGTACAGTTTTGATTTTTAATGGATTTGCTTGGACAATCTCAAGTTAAAATAAGAGCTTTCAGTTCTAGTCTCTGTTTAGAAATCCTGATTCATAATACTGAGATAAATACTGGAGGGATAAAATGTCTCTCAGCATTAAATAACTAAATAACATTTGTTTGAACCATAAAGGAAGAATTGAGCTTATTTGCAATCCATCTGCATAGCACATCTAGTTGAATCAATCAATTATTTTACTGATTTTCTTCCAAATTAACTGCTGGTTTTATTTTTATGTGGACATTAGCCTTATTGTCCAAATAACTCACTCTGTATTTCTCCTAAAGACAACTGAAATACAGCAGTTCCTTATTCTTTAATCATATCCTTAGAGTTTATCAGCCAGAATGGAATATTGTGAGTCAAAGATATTTATCAGAAGTCAGTCGAAAGTTAAAATATCTTCTCTTGGATGTATTTTCTTAATAATTATTATCATGCCATGATGATGCAAATGCAGTTCAAACAAAAACATAAGTGAACACAGATCCATTTGCTTGATAAGTACAAACAAAGAAAAAGCATGGTAGAATTTTGTCCAAGTGGACTTTCATTCTAGTAGCTAAGCTTTATGTTTTTTCTTATCTTGATACTTTTAAAAAAAAGAATCAGTATCGCTTCTTGGCCTTTTGTCTAAGATCTAGTATAGTATCTGTTCTTATCAGTTTAATATCTGATAAATCCTCTATCCAAGGACAATATATTAAATGGAACTTTGGAGCAGAGGGCTTGAATAGGAGCTTGCTCCATCCACCCCTCGCATTGACCTGGTATCGCAGTACCTCCAAGAATGGTGCACTCTGCCCGTGGTTAAAACACGGTGTTACAGGCCGGACGCAGTGGCTCACACCTGTAATCCCAGCACTTTGGGAGGCTGAGGCAGGTGGATCACCCGAGGTCAAGAGCTGGAGACCAGCCAGGCTAACATGGTGAAATCCCATCTCTACTAAAAATACAAAAATTAGCCAGGAGTGGTGGGCCCTGTAATCCCAGCTACTCAGGGGGCTGAGGCAGGAGAATATCTTGAATCTGGGAGGCAGAGGTTGCAGTGAGCCAAGGTTTTGCCACTGCACTGCACTCCAGTCTGGACAACAGAGTAAGACTCCCTCTTAAAAAAAAAAAAAAAAAAAAGAATCAATAGAATCAATTTTCTAAAATATAAGTACACAGACACTTTTACAAATATATGATACACAGTGGGCTTCAAATTAGATCTAGACAAATAGAAATTTCCTTTTAGTAATGCTTAGAAATTATGTTTCTCTTGCTCATATTCAGCATCACTTTGTTACTTGAAAGTTCTACTTTTCACAGAAAACAACCTATTTTTGCAGGACTTAGGTTGTCTTCCTGCTGTTAGGATATATTATCACCAGATAGCAGTGAGGTTGTAAGAACTCATTTCTTGTTAGAATGTATTTTACTTAGACATGGATTATTTCTTCTTTTAACAAATATATACATAATTTCTGAAATTATATAATAAATCATGAAATGCTTATATTCAAAACATACTTTTAAAAATAAAGACTTAGGTCACATTTATTCTGTTTTCCTTATCGTATATTTTCAATTAATACTTATTGAAAACCTACGCTTTTCCAGAGATTTTGGATAGCTTATTTTTTACTCCATGTTTTCTATTTTCCTGAATTATCTTTTGAAAAATATCCTACATCCATATTTGAAATTAAAATTTTAGAATATTCCACAAAGACAAACAGATTTGGACTAAATCTATGACTTCCTAAACAAAAATCTTCATTTTATCTGACATTAAAAAAGTATATCTACAGCTAAAATTTCTATTATCCTTCAATTAGTCACAAACATATACAGTTCTGTTAAGTAAAAGAGCACCTCTCTATTGAAGAATTGTGCTACACTCACAAGAGTGAGTGTGAGATGATTACTAAGAGGCTGGTATGAAGAGTAAAACACGTAATTTTTTTGGTATAATGTGATACTTGATATAAATGAGCTTGATAACGTTGTTTAAAGATTCGTAAGAGAAAGTAGGTTTCTGGCCTTTCACTTAATTTACTATGCATTTCTGCAAAATAGTCAGTTTCCTGGTTGTGAAATAAAAGCAATGACTCTTTAAAAGCTTTTCTGACTGTGCAAATGAGTGATAAAACTTGAATAAAAATGTATTATTCAGAAAATAACTGAAAGGTGTCAGGCTTTAGATGTTAAACATTTATATTCATAAATTACCATAAACAGTGAATACTGACATGTGTTCATAAGTAAATAAATAAGTTTTTAACATTAGGTGTTACATAAAACTTATAAAACCAGATGAGATGCCACATAACAAAGTTGTATATTTTCTACACATTTTGCAAGTGCACTTACAGGGATATATGTCTATTATTCATATATTAAACATTACTATTTATGGAGAGGCATATGTGGATACATATACCTATATATTCTTGCTTAGACAAATGGCAATATAATGATTAGACATATGTTCCTTAATAAAAATTTCCATTTATCATGTATACTAATCAAGGAATTACAAACTAGATCATTTAAGTTTTCATTTACAGAATCAATTCCAAATATCTTTTATTGCTTCCACACTAGTAGCATTTTGACTCCTTTAGTAGAGCCTACAACATTCCAGGTCAGGGGAGTTAAAAGGTCAGAGAAAGTTGCTTGGTTCACATAATAGGGAGATTGAACTGATACCTCATTAAGGTTTTTGCGGCCAGGCACAGTGGCTCATGCCTGTAATTAATCCCAGCACTTAGGGAGGCAGAGGTGGGTGGATTGCTTGAGGCCAGGAGTTGAAAACCAGCCTGGCCAACATGATGTAACCCCGTCTCTATTAAAAATATAAAAATCAGCCAGGCAAGGCAGTGCACACCTGTAATCCCAGCTACTCAGGAGGCTGAGACAGAAGAATCGCTTGGACCAGGGAGGCAGAGGTGGCATGAACTGAGATGGCACCACTGCTCTCCAGCCTGGGTGCCAGAGTGAGACTCTGTCTCAAAAAGAAAAGCTTTTTACATAACACTTTTCATACTCTTCCATTTTCTCCCCACTTTCTTTTTTCCTTCTTCCATTGAATTTTCACTACTCTTTCTTCATAAAGTAAGTTGTTGAAAGATTAGCTATTTTACTGCCTCTGTTTTCTACTTCTATTCTTCTACAAATAGACATCTATGTCAAAACAATGATCAGTTTGAAAATCTCCTTTATTCTGTTTTTAAGCATCTCTTTGTCTAAAATTAAAAACAGAATATACAATTAGGAATATATGCTTTGGCTCTTTAAGGCAACTGTTTGCCCCATACTCTGATTTTAGCCCTTGTTTGCTCTTATTTGTCTTGGAGATGCACAGTAAAAGGATATACATCCGGGAGAATAAGGCTTTGATATCCTGTATATCTAAATGTTGTCTGACAAAGTTAACACAGAAAACTATGGATATTTCTTGATTAGAGTTTGGAACAAAGATGATACATAATAGACTACTTTTCTGTAATTAAAATGATTTTCTATGTGTAACTTAATGTTCATGTACCTAGTTTTGGTTGTTTCCATTTAGCAGTTGAGGTAAAAATTGCTTTCTTTTGAAAACTTAGACCCTTTGTACTGCTATCATTGACTTTAGAAAAAAGGCAAAACCAAAAGCAAACTAACCTATAATAAATATATTCAGTTGATCATTCATGTTAAGGTACTTGATGACTTCCATTTAATATTAGGAATATTTGGTTTAAATTCAAAAGTTACTCATTTTTACTGAAAACATAAAAATGCTGGGTTTTTGTTTGTTTGTTTTTAAAAAGGTTTATTCCTAGGCACCCTGGGCCTATAATCCCAGCACTATGGGAGGTGAAGTGGGGCAAAGAGCTTGAGCCCAGGATTTCCAGACCAGCCTGGACAACATGATGGAACCCCATCTCTACCAAAAATACAAAAACTTAGCTGAGTGTGGTGGCATGTGTGTGTAGACCCAGGTACTCTGGAGGCTGAGGTGGGAGGATTACTTGAGCCTGGGAGGTGGAGGCTGCCGTGAACCATGATCATGCCACTGCACTCCAGCCTGGGCAACAGAACAAGACCCTGTCTCAAAAAAAAAAAAGAGTTTATTATACCATCGAGGCTTCAGGTAAAATGATTCTAATAAGAAGGGCAGTTACTTATTCAACTCAGAAGAATTTAAAAGAAAGCATAAAGCGTTTAGAGAGCAGTATTCATTTTCGGCCTCTGTTAGTCGACAAAACAAGAGGGTCTTGAGTCATAAAGAGAACAAAAGGTAACATGGGCTGCGTATTGTGCCTGAGTAATGGAGATTTCTTCAACATAAACTGATTGAAAAACATTTGCATGGAAGTAGTAGATTACATTTTATTATATTCAAGGAGAAGGAAATAGCCAGGCATAAGTTTCCAGAATAAAGTAAACTTTTCTTTCATTCCTGAAAGTAACATTTTTGGAGCAATATAAACACTTTAAAACATATACAAAGTAAATTCATACAGATAAATTACATATTTTAAAACTAGAAATATTTTCACATTAAACGTGAAATTTTACATGATATAAATGCAATATTAATTACCAATGATTTGTTTTCCAGAAAGATTCTTCATTGTGTAAATGAATTCATCATAGACTCCAAATATCAAACTCTCAGAATGTATTAAAGATGGAATTTGTTGTCAGTCCTCCAGGTGTTACATGAGACTCACAGTCACATTTAGATGGCAGTATATGTGAAAGATGTTTAGGAGAAACAAGAGTCTGAAAGCTCAAAATATATTAAATAACTTTATTTAAGTGAAAAAATAAAATCCTGATTGATTTGAAAGCACACTGATGCATTAACAATGTACTTTCTTGAAGAATTGGTCTCAAGAGAAAATACTTCACTGAAATAATTCAGAAAACTGACCTTGTGGTAACTGAGGCAGATTCTCTTCCTGTCTGAATAGCATTTTATATATTTAAGGAGCAATGCTGACAATCATACACATGCATCTGCATGCACACATTAGAAAAGATGGAGTAACATGTCTATCTAAGTTGTTGTTGGCAATCTGTGTTTCACCTCAGTGCAAATCTTTGAAATTAACTATGGGCAATTTTCTTTATGCAGATACTAGAGAAGGACTCTCCCAGCTTTTATTTGTGTGCCTTTTATCATTTCTTCTTTACAGTTACAGTTATCTATGCTAGTATGGTATGCTGCACATAATTTAGATCAATTAATTCTGTTGACTAAAATACATCTTTTTTGATCCCATTTCCTGCTTCTCACCACCATACCTTATCTTGTCTACTGTGCTTTTAACAACTCTCAAATAAGAAATTTATCTTTGCATATTTAAACATCCTAGTCCTCACCCCATATCAAAGTTCCATTATTAAGAAGGCCTACACATTTTGACCATTTCAGTATACTTATTAATGCCCACCTGCATGAAATAAGCTTTCCTGTACCCTTAGTTTTGTATTTTCCCCAGATATTTGGAATAAATCTTTTCTTAGTAATGTAGTGATTTGTATGGAGAATTGCATATTAGTGGAAAGTCTGACTAAATATATACATAGAATATATGAAGTCAGACTACATTAAATTTATATTTTTCAGGTAAAAGTTGGTTAAATATCAGCAATTTTGTCTATTTCAGCCAATAAACAGAGGTCACGGCCCAGATATACTGAAAGAGAGAAAATCATAATTGTCAGTGGAGGTATCTTCTGAATTTCTCCTCACATTTGTCCAGACAATTACATAGGCTTAACTAAAAATTAGTGTTGGAGAAGTCTTTATGAATAATGCATACTTCTGGAGAAAGTGAGATTTGATCACTTCTCAGCTTTTTGGCTAAGATCAAATGAAAGTCAGTTTATAAAGTTGAGACTTCTGATTTAATGTTAATATGAGTTCTTGAAAAATGAAACAGTTCTATTAAATGCCTCAGTACAAATGACCCAATTATCCAACATCAATTTCAATGAAATGTGGCATCAAGTAAATCTGTTTTCCTATTCAATGACTTACTGAATGAACAGGCATTTTTCTAATAAGATAGGCATTTGGATTAAATGGTAGCATTTTTTTTGTTTCTGCAGATTTATTGTGTTTGCAATTTAATATGGATTCTAGAAACACACAGAAAAGCTTCCATATAATTCTCTATCCCATTATCAGAAATTTTGCAAAATTTGATTCCTGAGCAAAAGATAAATTAACAAAACCATTTGCCATTAGTTATCTTTTCCATTTTATTTTCTAAACTTACATTTCAAACAGAAGAGCCCTTTATTGGGTGATGTCCTTGATAATTACAATTTAGATTCTGATTCCAAAATGTTACTAAGTTTTGTTTTAGCGTAAGTGAAAAATAAACATATTTTGTATTGTATAAAGTCTGTGTAGTAGCTAGAGCTTAAGCTTTTGACTCGTATAAATCTTTCAGATTTTAGCTGTATACTTTAATAGGTCTGTGACCTTGGGCAAGTTATTGAAACTTTTAAAGTCTCAATTGCCTCATATGTAAATGGAGGTGACTATAACAGTACATATATCGTAAGACTGCTATATTAAATTCACTTAGCACAGTTCTTCACATGTAATAAGAACTTAATAAATGGTAGCTACTTTTATTTTAATAACTGATTACATTCTTTGGAAATTGTATTAAGATGACTCCAGCTGCTTAGTGTATCACTATATTTGTCACCACAGTAATCTGCAGAAACATGAATCTGTATTTCTTTTATATATTTTTAAAATAGGATTAGGACTTGCAGGAGTTTGCTAGTGTGTATATGATCTTGGCAGCAGGAATTCAAATAGCCTGAGTAGAGAACTATGAATTTTCCCACCTTTTTTCAATCACATATGGATAGCAATAATCCCCGCTGTTAGCTAAACTGTGGAAGTTTTATGCTTCTTGTATCGGTGGCCTTGCTGGAAACAGTGGTCTGCAAATAAAGAATATTCTTTCTGAACATCTTAAACAATGTTAACATGATACATTCTCTCTTTTTACCAAAGGTATGTATTTTCAAATCTTAGCACAATTCAGTCATTTTGAAAAATCATTAAGTTAATTAAAAGGTTATTATATCATTAAAATATGCCATTTTAATGGGAATTTTTTTGGTCAGTGAGAATATTATTTATTTACAATAATGCCACAAAATATGAAGTGGCAATTTTATATTTCAAGTGGTCTGGTCATTTTTAATTAACCAAAGAGGAAGTAAGAAAAAAAGACTATCGAAAATATAATTAAATTAAAATTTTAACTTATTGTTTATAGAGTTTTTAGTAATGTATTAATTGGTTTTTCTAAGGAAACTGGTATTTCTGAGTAAATTCTATTTTAAAATAAATGTTACTTTAAATGAATGTTACTTCATTATTTTCAAATGACTACTCAATCAACATGTATAAAAGCTGTGGATTTTGGCAGGGCGTGGTGGCTCACGCCTGTAACCTAGCATTTTGGGAGACTGAGGCAGGCAGATCATGAGGTCAGGAGTTCAAGACCAGCCTGGCCAACATAGTGAAACCCCGTCTCTACTAAAAATACAAAAATTAGCCTGGCATGGTTGTGCACACCTGTAGTCCCAGCTACTTGGGAGGCGGAGGCAAGAGAATTGCTTGAACACAGGAGACAGAGGTTGTGGTGAAGCCAGATGATGCCACTGCACTCCAGCCGGGGCAACAGAGTGCAACTCCATCTTAAAAAGAAAAAGTTGTGGATTTCTTTGCTTTTATGACAGAAATGGTGTTGTGTTTTTAAACTGATCACTGTATCAGGTCATAGAGGGTATAGTTCAAAGTGTAATTATTCATTGTTAAATTGTGTATTTGTAAACATTTTAGTTTTGAACCATCAGATATTTATGTAACTCAAGTATGAAAGTTTAAAAATGGTTCCTATAATAATAATAGGCATACTATAAAATGTCATTATAAAAGACAAAAGACATATTACTTGATCCTATTCAGAAAGAATAATTTTCCAGAGGAGTTTTACTCAGTTTTAGGGAAAAATCCAAGAATAATGTTCTTTCATTTTTCAACATGATAAAATCAGAGAATTTCGAAAACTAGTAAATATAATCTATAGTAAAATGGTCATGAAAAATACTCATTTCCATTTAACTGAAGTGACAAAAAGACTCCTAGAAGTTGCATTTCCTTTTGTGATATATTAAAGAACAATGAATATACCAAACAACGAATACACAAAAGTTTATTCTAAGGAGGACTTTTTTTGTGAATATAAAGGATAATGATCAGATTCCATTCTAATTCTATTCAGGTGATCTATTTAAAAATTGCTTATTACAACATATTTAAATGTAGTAGCTGTTTTGAAACATTTTAGTCTCCCTAAAGAAATACACAAAAATCATACATGTTTGACACTGAGAATTCTGTTTATCCCTAAAAGGCATTTCCTTATCCAATCTTCTGGCTTTCTTTAAGTACTAGACCGTTTTCATCTAGATATTGCATATTTCTTATATATTATACATACATACGTGTATTTGTATGTATTTTTAAAATCAGTATTTGTAGTAACATATCAAAAAGGAATTTCTAATATTCCTAAGTTCTAATGTTAGGATAGAAACAATATATTTGCAACAATAATGTTTATCAGTTTCATGTATTTAGAGTAGTTTCACACGAAAATAAGTGATTAGGCTGGGCACAGTGGTTCACACCTGTAATCCTCACAGTTTGGGAGGCTAAATCAGGAGGCTTGCTTGAGCCTAGAAGTTCCAGACAAGCTGGGGGAACATAGTGAGACCCTGTCTCTACAAAAAACAGTTTTTAAAAAATTAGCTGGGCGCTGTGACACATGCACCTGTAATTCTAGCTACAGGGGAAGCTGAGGTGGGAGTATGACTTGAGCCGAGGAGTTAGAGGCTTCCGTGAGCCATGATGGCGCCACTGCACTCTATCCTGGGTGACAGAGTGAGATCCTGTTGCAAAATAAAGTAATTAAGACAAAAAAGATATAGGGTAAAATAAACAGAATGTTTACCCACCTCAAGTAAAGAGAAAACAATATTTGTTAATATGCAAGTAATATTGGATCAATGAAGTGCCTAGGACTTTTTTCTTGAATAATTTAGTATATTTTATGCGAATCAGGGACTATAAAGTGGGGAGATCAGCAGGACTGTAAAAGTAGGTGGGGGAGAAGAAAGTTTGCAAGTCAAACTTGATTTAAATTGACTACCTTTGTAATAGCACGTGGCTGAATGTTCTGATCTATTTATAATGAATATTTGTAGGATTTGTTAATCTTTGAAAACTGACAAGAAATACTCATATTTTTTTTTTCTGTCTTGAGGTATGCCAAAAATAAAACTTGCTAGAATAAGGAAAATGAAAGTGAAGGAATGTCTTGTGTGTCCTAAAAAAAGAGTTTGATTTCCACTAGAAAATGTTGTTTCTTTAAAAGAGGGACAATGGGCATTTCATGGTTCTCATCTTTCACGGTTGTGACAATTCTCTTAGATATCTTAAATTCTCTAAGTGTAGATTTCTCATATTCTTCACAGTATACCTGTTGAAAAATTGTAGTCCACAGAAATCTGAAACTACAAAAGAAACTTTTCTCAAGATGATAATTAACAAGGAGTGTAAATTACAGTTACTTCATTTGTGGGAGTTTTCCTACCACTTTTCAAAGAATAAGACATCCAGGTTATGGAAATTTTAGTTTCACTGAAAAACGCAATTTTTTTATGCAAGTTAAATTTGCATATGCAAGTTACAATTTGAGTTTAAGCTTAAGCCTATGCTGTTGGAGGGATAATAGGCAAACTGGAATTTGGTACCTGACCACACTTACTCAGTGCAGGAGAAATAATAACAACAACAACAACAACAGCAAACTTCAGAAACTTTCTTACCATTGACAGGGGCTAGTGTCCATCCTCCTTGTGGTTTTCCCTTATTTACTGTATCTGTGCCATCACATAACAAAATGTACACAATAGCAGAAAGCAGACATTTTATAGCTTCTGCAAAATCTGAATAAAGATGAAGTTTTTCCACTATAAATAACACTAAAGATGTGGTCTTATAGACGTATGTATTCTAAGGATCAGAGAGAAGCAGTTAAACAAAAGTCTAAATTGAACGAAATTCAAGTATGTTATTTTTTTAACAGAAATATCTCCATAAACCATATTGATATGAAAGTGAACACGGGTTGGACACAGTGGCTGAAAGCCCGTAATTCCAGTGTTTTGGGAGGCCAAAACAGGAGTATGGCTTTAAAATAGGAGTTGGAGACCAGCCTGGGCAACATAAAAAGTCCTCATGTCTGCCAAAAATAAAAAATTAGCCAGGTCTGTTCGTGTGTGCCTGTAGTCCTAGCTACTTGGGATGCTGAGGCAGGAGGATCGGTCAAGCCCAGGAGTTGGAGGCTGTAGTGAGCTATGATTGTGCCACTGCACTTCAACCTGGGTAATATAGTGAAAACCTTGCCTCTAAAACAATAAAAAATAAATGAAGGTCAACAGGAATCATCAATAACTAAGGTAGACAGCAACTGGAATTGACGAATTAATATCAATAAGCTTGAATCAACCAGTGAAGATGGTTTTTTTTGTTGTTGTTGTTGTGTGTGTGTGTGTGTGTGTGTAAGAGAGAAAGAGAAATATTGGAGAAATAGTATTTTAATTCACCCACCAACATTCTATTGCATGGCCAAATTCATAGAGATATTTTATTAGAACCAGAAATTCCAGAATTTTAGAAGCCACGTGTTAGCAAATTGTGTATTCACAGGTTCACAAGAGTTCACAACTTCTTGTTCATCATAAATTATTCTAGGAGAAAAAAAATACCAACATAGGCATAGCCCCTAAGTCATGAAGTGCATCTGACTGGTTCATAAAATATTAAATATAAAGGGCTACAACTTTTCAATTAAAAACATATTATTATAAATATTAATGGAAAAATACTCATTTTAATAAAATTTATGGAATTCATAATTGCTTTCCAAGAAATAACACCCTTATCTGTTAGCTCTGTGGATCCAGGGATGAAGGATCAGCTAGAAAAATAACTTCAACACATTTATTGGACTGGTCTGTATTAAAGGCAGAGATATAACCCTAACTCTTTCCCACTCTTCTGATTATGTATTTGAATTAAATACCTCATTATGTATTTAAAATTTGTTTACTCATACTATAAAAAACATTCAATTCTTCCTTTGTTTGCAAAGAAAGATTTTTTGGTCAAAATAGTAAGTATTAATTCACAGAGGCAAAGCAAAAATAGCAAAGATCTCTGTAGATAATATTAACTTTTATTCAAATTTCATACATGTTAATAAATGTATATTGAAAAGGAATGTGGGATGGATCTGGGCATTGATAAATCTATCATTAAGTTTCTATATTTATGATGTTTGATTAGCTATCTACATCACATTACAAGCATATCTACTTCCTCAAAGTATTTTGGTCTTTGCTTTTAGATTAATACAGAATGTAATAGTGGCTGAAGTATTTAAGGCACTCCCCTGGGGCATGAAAAAAATTAATTTTAGGTTATCTGGCACTGCCCAAATAATTGTATACAGAAATTAAGAGAAAATTTATGTATGTCTGTGTTCACCTGCACTTACTGTAACTGTCCTAGTCTTTAAATATAGAAACGAATATCGAAGTTTAAATAGACAATTAAATGCTCATACTTTACTAGAAGTCTCTTTAAGCATATCTTATTTCCACGTAGATCATATTTATCTTAAGTAAAATTATAATTAACGTATAAGATTTGTTTAATGGCTAAAATTCCGACTCATTTGTCATTAAAGTTTATTACAAATAAATTTTTTATAATCAAGTAACTTTTACACAATCTCTGATTAAAGTACATTATCTTACTTAGTCTCAACATTTTCTTATAAAACATATTCTTTCTCCTGACTTTGCCTTAGCTATTCTTGGCATAAACCTCTTCAGTCATTCACACTTCAAAAGGTTTGGACTATTTCCTCTTCCTTATACCCACATTCCAAATTAAACGTTAGACTTTTCTATCTTGCAATCTCATTCTCTTCCCTATCTTTCTTTCTACACCTTGCAGCTATTTATCAAAAACATTTAAAGAGCTGCTTCTTCCATGAAGCTCTTCTTAAGTCCATTACCTCAAAATATTCACATTCTTTGGTACTCCCATATCACTTTGCTCTGTCCTTTGTCACTTAGCCTATTTAGCATAATATTTATCTTCTACAAATCTTATATTATCTTCCTCACTACATAAGCTTAACATGTGTTTTATACAAAGAGGGTGCTTAAAAAGTACAGATCAACTGCATGGATGAATGGATAGAAGAGGATGGAATATTGTAACAAAACTCATTTTCCTTAAGTACATTCATGCATACTCCAAATTAAATACATAAACACATGTAGCTACTAGCTACATGTGAATATTTACATAATAATTAATTTAATTAAATTAAGAATTTAATGACTCAGTTGCACTAGCCACATTTCAAGTAGTTAATAGGCACAAGCGGCTACCATATTGGACCATGCAGATATTTTAATAGAATACTTTTATGATTTCAGAAAGTTATATTGGATAGTTCTGCTCTAGAAATTTTTGCTGGAGGAATGCAGGAGAGAAACACTTCTGTGGAATTCTAGGGAGATCATAAGCACAAATAATAAGGCCTAGGATTACCACTTCTCATAATAAAAAGTAAAATTTATAGCCATTTACAAAAAAAGCAATTACCCCTCAAAGAGGAAGATTTACATTAGTATCATTATTATCACTTTGAATCCATATTTTTGCAACATCAATATGAAACTCAAAATATAATTTAAATAGATAGGAAGATGTCATATTTTCCATATAAATATGTGTTAAATGTTTTAACAGGTCTGGCTTAATTAGGATAAGAATACCACAGGCTGGGCTGATTTTTCAAAAATTGTAATGGCTTATTCCCTGTTAAAGCTAAGAAATACCTTTCAATTTACCCTACCTCCAAGAGTATCAAGGATTACTTGTTTTTTAATCCAAGAGAGATTCATGAGATCATAAAACACAATCTTTATGTTCTTTGCTTTCCCTTTTCCAAAATCTAAAATTGTTCAGAAATATTTAACCTTTTTTGATTTATAGCAATTACAGCTATTTGGAGGATCCTGTCATATAATGATGGACCTCTGTCATGTGTTGTCTACTTGTTGAATTTAGATTGTGGTTTCTTGAAATCCAACTGAAAATGTTTGATCCATCATAGGAAAATCCTGTTGTAAGAAGGATTCCACAGATCACATACCAGAGAGGTTTTGCCTCAGCTGTTCTCAACTTTGTAATCTTGTAAAGAAGCTGACAAGCTTGGGTGAGACAATGCTTTGCTATCCTCCTTAAAAATTAGAAATTCCTCCCTAAGATAGTATGAATTGATAACAAGAGGCATTATAGCTAAGATCACCTTCATAACTGAAAAAATTGAAATTGATATGCAGGTAATCAAGAAGTTTTAGTGATGTATATTATGTGATTACCATTCAAGGCAGACATGACAATTTCCCTCAGAGTCAGGAAATAAATACCGCTAGCCGATGAGGCTAGGATCACACAGAGTCCATATAAACACAACTTTGAATCTATCCTTTCTACTGTTTGATAAGCATATATAAAATACTAATTATAATGATATTATACCAGTTTTATAAACCTAACTCATAAAATTGGGAATATAATGACATTATAACAGTTTTATAAACCTAACAGATAAAATTGGAATGATCCCAGTTGGTGGGAAGGGTGTTTTTATTTAAGCTTTCAGTAGCAGACAAGTAAGGATAGCAGAGACTTCACTCTAGTTTTAATTCATAGAATATTTTGTTTCTACGCTTCAGAATCCTGGATGATTTGCTGCTAACAGCAGTCTGAGGTCCTGCCATGGAACCTCCTATCTAGTCCAGCATTTGGGTTATTGGAGCTGTATCTTTTTAGTGCATCTATTTTATTTAAGTTTAAACTGATTACAACATACTGGGGGCAAAGACCCTTTTTCTTCCTCTCCCTCTTTTTATCCTCCACTCCACAGCTGATTGCAGAACACTATGAGGACTGTACAAAAGTGGGTTTTAATTCAGATATTTCAAAGTGAGTTTCATATATATTTAAATGCCATATAAGTCTCCTCTCCTCTGCGTATTTTCAGGAGTAGTAATTTTATCTGAACTCTGATTTTTCATGTTTGAAACTTTAATTTTCTTAAAAGATTTGTTTCAAGCTTAAAATGTTAACAGTGAGATTGGATGAGAGTAAGAGGAAGTCTATATTCCAATATACTGATGGATATGATGTGGGGAGAGAAGCTAAACAACACAAATCTCATAAATTGTAGTAAGCATCATTTACCTGGATTGGCCTGGATGGCCACACGTCAGTGGATTGATGGTTTCTAAAGAATTGACAGTTTATTGATGGTAAACTATGAAGATATAAAGGCCCTTATGGATAGTGCAAAGATGTTTTTAGGACCATGAGTTATCTGTGTACCGAAAAATTCCAGAAGTGCCTATTTTCAGAACAAATACTTGTATAGTCTGTGAGTACCCTAAGTAGAGGGACTGTTCTTCCTCAGTTTTGCATTTCTGATGCCTGGTACACAGAACATACTTTACAAGTAGTCATCAAACAAACGAGAGTATTCTAATGAATAAATATATAGACTTTATTGTACTGGTAGGAGTATGATTTGATTTAATAAGCTAATAAGATATCCCCCCCAAATCTCCATTTAGATGAATAAAAAATGTTTAGTAGTCTATTTAATTAAATTTAGAAGTAATGTTTAGTGTCTTGCTTGGGAGGTTTGTCCACTTAGTGATTAACGTGTCCTCTGGCGCACCCCCTCAACTTTGTCATAAGTATTCATTTTCAGTTTCTCTTGTCCATGTGGCAGAAGAAGATAGCAAAATATGTGCCCCTTGACATTGCTCAAAGAAGGAATCTGTTAAAAGTTCTAATCAATGTTGAATTTCTCAGACACTTTAAACTTTAGGGAAGAAAAGATTTAAACAACTTTTTACATCATTCTTTTTATTGTTCCCTTTCATTCCCTCCATTACTCCTCTGTCACTTCCATCATTCTCTCCAGGTACGTAAATCCACTGTTTATGGTGCCTGGGACCTCCGAGATCCAATAAATCTTCCCACCCCCTCCCTCTACCTTTCATTCCGTCAAGTTTTCCATTCATTGAAGTCATTCTCAGTTCCATTAGTTTCCCCTGATTTCTCCCTGTTCTTTTTGAGTGTCTATAATTCTTCCAGGTCTCTATCCAGTTTTTAAGTTCTGCATCTTCATTGTCACCCCAGTTTTCCCCAGTTAAGTTTTCATACCAACTTGTTGCTCAGACTCTGAGTGCTTCTTATTTTCTTAGTTCATCCTATGCTCAAAATCATTCCTTACCTCTCAATCATTCCTTTTCTCTCTTTAATACCTTCATTCTTTCCAAATTTTCTCTGCAATCTTTTCTGTATCCTCTGCTCCTACCAGTTTCCCCTTGTGCCTCAGTTCTTCCCAAATTATTCAAGTCTCTTGCAGGTAGTTGGAATATAACTCATCACATTATTTCCATATTTAGAAATAGCTTAAATTCACAAACTGCCATGAATAAAACAGTCTGTAGCTTAATCATTGGCAGTTTAACATAATCTTATTCTTTATTGCAGCTTTATATATACACAACATTTTATAGACTTGATATTTGTACCACTCTTGGTTTTAAGAGAACTTGAGATAGTAGAGGGGAATTACAAAAAATTAACGTTCAGATAGTAAAGCCAAATTAAACCAAGGTGAAAATGTCTTATTCAACAAGGCATTCAGTTCAAAATAATATTCTATGTACTCTTTAAGGAGTGGAAGAAAAATAGACGAATAATGGAATGTGCTTATTGAATATTCAGGAGATTTGTTTCCATTTTAAAGTTAAAAGGAAAACTTATTTGTCTAAGACTTTTTTTCTTGCTGACTATCACTACCTCAGTTGTCATGCTTTAACTACAAATCCCTTAAGCACTTACATTTAACCTTATCCTTACTCTTATGCTTATTAGGCTTATTCAGATTTTCCCCACGTGATGCTAATCTGAAAACTTCTTAGAGGAAATAGTTTTGAATTGCTCTGAAGCAGATGATGACCTTCAATGAACAGAGAAGATGTGGAAAATGTTATGGCTAAAGAGTAGATGTTGGCTTGGCTGAAGAGGAGAGGTCATGGATGATAAATTAAAGAGAAAAACATTTCTTAGAAGCAGCTAATTGAGGACCTTGAATGCGCTAGGCCTCAGAGTTTAGATTCTATAGATTTCAAAACATAATGAACATAGTTTTTTTGCTTTTAGTTTTTGTTATTGTTGTTTGGTTTGGTTGTTATATCTAATGTTTTTTAAAGTAGTGAATACTTATTTTTCAACACCATAAAAATGTGGAATTAGACCACAAAAAAGTACTGGTGGGATAGATAATATATTTGGAAATGTTTTGTTTTGAAAAACCTTTTCTTCTAAATAAAAAGAGAGAGAGAGAGAGAGAGGAGAAGCAGTCCTTATGTCAAATCTGACTCTCTTTAACAGTTCCTCTTGAAAATTAGTAGCTGTACTTAGTGAAAAATTATGAAGTTGCAATATTGTTGTCAGCTGTAACAGGTTTTTATTATCTTTTTTGTTTTAAAGTGATAAAATGTACAGATGTCAAATTTTTATTTTCAGGGCAAAATCATGATGACATAGTTCACATATTTTAGTTGATAATACTATTTCAAAATCCACTTGATTTTGTGACATGTTTGCTTTAATATTTTCAACACAGTGCTGGATTACAGGGTTTCAAGATATATTGCATGTATCCAGTTAAAATAACTCCCACGTTCTCTAATTTATACTTGTTCTTTAAAAGTTTAAGTATTAATTAAAATCATCTAGTAAGTCAGTATGTTCCCTGTTTTATCAAAAACATTCATTGTGAAGTTTAAGCATTTGAAAACCAGTCATAATAATATCTAAAGATAAATGTCACTGGGATATGTCCTTGAAAATGTTATGAAGGGTTATAAAATTTTGAAAGGCAATTTTATTACTAAAATATTACCAAACATACCTTGAAAGTGGAATATAATCATTAAAACACTTTTTTAAAATAAGCTTTTTAAACTAAATTACATGAAAAAAAATTTGTTGCCAAGCTGGGAACAATTATAAAATCACTAACCACCTAAAACAGAGCACACAGTCTTTAAACCTTATAAACATAATTTTAAGTCTGAAAATTATATGAAATATGCATTTGATGAAAAGACATTTTGACTTCGCATGTGGAATTGTGATGTGAGATCTTTTAGAGCTGTAGCATTGCTCATAATTGAGATCTATTATGCAAATGATTATGCATTTATGATTAAACCTTGTTTCAATCACAGATAGCTAGAACAAGAAAAGATCTTAGAGATGAATCCCAAGGCTACTCACCCTCAGTGAGTAGAATGAAGCACTGAATGACTTGTCCAAAGTCACAGCTACCTAAAGGCATAGTTAATGCTAAAATTCAAATCCAGTTAGTTTTTTCCACAGGATTAGACTTGTCTTTGTGAGTGCAGGTATACAAATACCATTGTTTATTTTATTTTTTTAGTTTAATAATAACAATATCATCAATTACAAACACATGTTACATTAATGTTCCAGGAACTAAGTGCTTTACATATATTAACTCATTTAGTGTACACAGTAACACTATGAGGTAGATTCAGTTGTTATCCCCATTTTACACAGAGATGCAGATAATTTAAATAACTTGCATGAAGTCACACAGCTAGTGAGTGGTAAAACCAGACACTCCAGCTCTGTAGCTCATCCTAGGACATCTTTAAAAAATTTTTATTTCTTATTGCCAGGGTAGATTATATTTGGATATAACAACATTTCATGACTTTAATTTTTCAGAGGGTATAAGAATGTTTCTTAGTAGTGGAAATTAATGATTGTCTTAATTTCCATATCATATACATTTTGCAATAGCTTTAAATGAATAGTCTTGCTACAATGTATGTGAAGTCCTGAATGAATGATTTGTATGAAATCATCAATGTTGTTCATTAAGACAGTTGCAAACAGTGGTCTCTATGGAGTCTTTTGGTTTATTCTGTATATGAAAAAAATTGCATTTATTTTTAAAACTAGAAAATCAAACCAAAAATATGTTTAAATAATGTCTCCATGAAATGGCTTCTTCTGTGAGAATGGTAAAATGAGCTATCAACTAATTATTTTTTCATATACTTGGTAATGACTATGTGAACAAAATTGATTTTGCATCTTCTTATTAATGTGGCACACAACACAGGAATAAAAGCCCTATTTTTTCTAGCTTGTTTTATTCTGTAGACCCAATTACTAGTTTGAAAATAATATTGGGTAAAATCTTACTCTATAGGAAAGAACATATTTTGACATGTTGACATGTTAATATATTGACACATACAGCAACATTATATAGTAGATATGGGAAAGGTAAAAATATCCCAGCACTTTGGGAGGTCAAGGTGGGTGGATCACTTAAGGTCAGGACTTTGAGACCAGCCTGGCCAACATGGTGAAACCCCATCACTACTAAAAATACAAAAATTAGCCGGGCATGTAGTAGGTACCTGTAATCCCAGCTATTTGGGAGGCTGAGGCACAAGAATCGCTTCAACCCAGGAGGCAGAGGTTGCAGTGAGCCAAGACTGTGCCACTGCACTCCAGTCTGGGCAATAGAGCAAGACTGAGTCTCGAAAAAAAAAAAAGAAAAAAAAAAAGAGAAAATCCTAATACCCAAAATGCCTATATAAGTTTGTTTTACGTATAATTATGCAGCACATTCTGAAAATTATCTATAAAATTAAAAATATTAGAATATGAAATCTTCCATACATTGCCCCAATTTGTTTATTCCTGTTCAAATAGAGTGGAAAGACAAATTAAAGTGGAGAATGGCTGACTCATAAGAAATAGGAATGAATTCCTTTTATTTTTTTCATTTTTTAGGGAAGAAAGGGATTGGGAGCACGACTATATGTTGTATAAGGAACACTGAAGGATTCTATTTCCATTTCAGTGCTTAATAGCTTTTACTAGTGATTTAACTTATTTTGTCTACGTTTTTAAAACTCTCAGAACCTTTTGCTTCATCAAATATTGTTTCTTTGTAAAACACATATTATATGATAATATAAAAAATGATAAATTGGTGGCATTCATTAAGACTGTATTCAGCACTGTGCAGAACTTGGAGGTCAAGGGAGAGTCTGCACAAAAGTACAAATATGAGGAAATTGATAAACAGTGTTAGCCAATATATATTAGTGATCTGACCGTATATTTAAGGAAGGATGAGGCAATGTGGGCTGAGGGACAATGGAGAAGGATTAAGAGTAAAAGGGTAATTGGCTATGTTAGAAAACAGTGGCTCAAATTGCGTGATTCCATATCACAGGTACTTATTTACAGTATGCATGCATTTCTGATACTGCATAAAGCAAGACAGTGATGAAGTTACATAGTTGTCTGTTAGGATATTTGCCCTATACCCTTCAGTTTTCTGTTTGAAGTTTTTGAAGGATTAATGATTTCTGTCATGCATCGTATTCTTCATACTATCTGTATAAGGATTATGATGGTGATAAATGAGAAGAACATGGTAAGTATCCCAAACTCCTATCGACCCTATTCAATACACTAAAGATTATCAAGTGGATAGTTATTTGGTATACTACCACTTCATAATTTTTATGTCTCAGATACAGTACATTTATTTATATAGCATATCACATAGGTTTTATTGGGATCATATAATGTTTTATGAAATAATTCTATTTTAAGATACTATTTACTTATAACTATAAAACTGTGCAATTTTGTTTTCTCAGAGGATCTGGAACAGTATGATTTCTAACTTAAAATAAGGGGAGATTTGATTGCTTCTTTTTGAGTTAACAAGTTACCAGTCTCTTACAAATATTCACTGGCCAATAGTTTCAATATTTAGTACCATAAAATATTACTCATTCCTAAATTATTCAAGAATATATTTTACTGTACTATTTAATTTTATACATTTTTGTCCCTTGTCTATGAATTGGCTATCCTAGCCATCATTTCACTGTCCTGGGTGCAGGCATAGCTGAAGATTATTAACCTCCTGATCTAAATTAGTATTGTCCAACAGAACTTTCTGTATTAATAGAAATATTCTATAATCTATGCTGGCCAGTACTTAAGTCCTTGGCCACACTGGACAATTGAGCACTTAAAATGTGCCTAATACAACTAAGGGATTGAATTTTTAATCTGATTTAAGTTTAATTTTAACCGCTACACACAGCAAGAGGTACTATATTGGACTGCACAGCTGTGGATGCTTATAGTCTAAATATAACTATTGTATGAAAAAGAGAATTTTTTCAGGACATAATCAATCACCTTCGTTTCTAATTTTCTTGTGCTATCTATAGTCAAATCGATGCAAAATAATTTTACTGTGAAGAACACTGGTCTTTATTTTCCAGGGTTGTCAGCTTATATAAATAATTAATGCACCATGTGTTCACAATTTCCTAGAGTGAGTGCCAGTTTTGGCAAGTGTAAAATAGCTGTGTTCATGATAGCTTCTTCTATGATATCTATTAAGGAGCTGGATATCTCTGAAAAGAAAAAATCAAATGTCAGTATTTCTAGTGTTTTCTGTAATAGGAAAATATTTTATGTTTATCAGCTATATAGAAATAATTTAAAATGAAATAATGGCCATTTTCACATATTTTGTACTCTGTGACAAACTGAAATCATTACAGAGTAAGTTATTCTAAAAATCAAAATGTCTCACAAGTAATTGGAGCTTCTAGTACCTAATGAAAGAATGATGTCTTTGTTTTTTTGTAATCTCTTTTTCAAAACCAATGTGAAATCAAATTACATTTTTTATAAGCAGTGCAATAGCTAAATTAATAAAAATAACAATAACCACAAATGCATAAAGAAATTTTTTTTGATCTGAATGTATTACTCACTTAAATATGCATTGGTATGGAATGCAATGAAAGCTCTATTTTGGGGCTGCCTTCATGTGAGAGTAACCCTGATCACACCACTTGCATTTCAACTATTGTTTAGTATAATGGCATTTCAATTGTTAATTTTCCTTACAGTGATCTATCTACACATGCACGCACCCAAATGCACACAAGGGCATATGTTCACAGTGAAACACAAAGATTATTATTTTAAACATGCAAATAAAGCATCTCATGAATATTTTTCAATTACAATTTGACTAGTGTTTGTTAGTCCAGCAAGCAATACTGTATCCAACTCTATAGAGGCAGAACTTGCATATTCTTGATTTCCCATTTGACATTACTTACAGTTGTTTTGAGGCTAGTGCACTGCTTGATTTATAAATAAAAGGGGGGTTGCATATCATTCTTCTTCCAATATGCTAGTATATTACCCCTTAGAAGACTTGCTCTTTACTTATGGTGATAAGGCATGGAATATGCTGAATGAAGGCTAATGATAAAAGGAATCACTTTTCATTTTTTGATGAGTTGGAGTAGAGTTTGTGGTTGTCCTAAGTGGAATTGAAAAAAATAAAAATAAAAAGGAATCTAAAGATATTGTGAAAACATGTAGGATTAGTTAGTTAATTTAAATATTTTACTTAATAATAGTTTGAAAAACTGATTTCCTAAGAATGACTTAATGTAATTTCAAATGGAAATAACTACAGTTGAAGATTATCCATAAAATATACTCTTACCAGAAAACTTTAGGTTTGCGAATAAAATGGAATTAATAAAATAATGAACACTCCAAGTAATTGTAAATCACTCCTATTATTTCTTGAAGTCTTTGCTGGTTCTTGTAGTGATATATTCTTGGAAGAAAAGATTTAAAACAAAAGAATTGGTGACCTGAATCTCCAGCAAACATTTCTTAAGCACTTACTATGTATTTGGTACAGTGCCCATGAATTGCTAAATTAAATATAATGTCTTAAAATTTTTGGTGTATATTTGGAATAATTCATTTGCTTTGAGTTGAGATTGATAGTATAAAATATTATGGATCTGTACAGTTGTTTCAATTCGAAACTGATTTTTATAGAGAATAAATTTTATATCTAAATTGTTATTTTTGAAGAGCTAAATCTTTGAGTATTATGTAGATAGATGTCTTGAAAAACGTCCAACATTTACTGCTTATGTTTTTGCACTTTGAAATATACTAATACTTTTGAAGCAGGACCCAACAGGGCTTCTCTAAAATTAGGATTTCTCACACGTAGCAAGATTATTTTGAATGCCTAAATTGAAGTTTAAATGGTTAATATTACATTTATCTTTGGAGTTAAAATGTATTAAGACACAGTTGAAATAACTCAATATAGATATGAAGAATATTGCTAGAGAAAACATTTTCTTATATATTAACCTAGATGAAAGAGAAAGAAAAAATTATACAAACGCTAACATTTATAACTTATCTTTGTATGAACATCTTGTCAATACATTTGAATTTTCTCTGTTAGAGATACTATTTCTTCATGAAAACCAGGCTGAACCCAGTACATGCATTTATTGTGAAACTAAAGAACAGATAAGAAGTATTGTTTATTTTACCTTATAAATGCAAATTTCATTTTACTTATTTTTTTAATGGCAAAAATATTTACTTTATTTCTTTAACTTTTATTTTAAGTTCAGGTGTGCATGTGTGGGTTTGTTATATAGGTAAACTCATGCCACAGGAATTTGTTATACAAATTATTTCATCACTCAGGTACTAAGACTAGTACTCAATATTTTTTCTGCTCCTCTCCCTCCTCCCAC
The DNA here is from genome assembly GCF_030222135.1 of Aotus nancymaae. Taxonomy (NCBI): domain Eukaryota; kingdom Metazoa; phylum Chordata; class Mammalia; order Primates; family Aotidae; genus Aotus; species Aotus nancymaae. The sequence continues at coordinate 54,503,959 of NW_026988415.1, read as the reverse complement.
ACTCTACACTCAATTAGTCCCTAGTGTCTGTTGTTCTCTTTTCTGTGTCTATGAGTTCTCATCATTTACATTCCACTTGTAAGTGAGAACATGCAGTATTTGGTTTTCTGTTCCTGCATTAGTTTGCTAAGGATAATGGCCTCCAGCTCCATCCATGCTCTTGCAAAGGACATGATCTCATTAGTTTTTATGGCTGCATAGTATTCCATGATGTATATGTACCACATTTTCTTTATTCAATCTGTTATTGATGGGCGTTTAGGTTGATTCTCTGTCTTTGCTGTTGTGAATAGGGCTGCAGTGAACATTTGTGTGCATGGGTCTTTATGGTAGAATGATTTATATTCTTCTGTGTAGTTACTCAGTAATGGGATTACTGGTCAAATGCTAGTTCTGGCTTTAGCTCTTTGAGGAATCACTTTGCTGCTTCCCTCTATGGTTCAACTAATTTACAATCCCACCAACAGTGTCAAAGTGTTCTCTGCAACCTCGCCAGCATCTGATATTTTCTGACTTGTTAATAATAGCCATTCTGACTGGTGTGAGATGGTATCTCACTGAGAATTTGATTTGCATTTCTCTAATGATCATTGATATTAAGGCTCTTTTCATATGCTTGCTGGCCACACGTAAGTTTTCTTTTGAAAAGTGTCTCCTCATGTCCTTTGCCTACTTGTTAATGGAGTTATTTTTTTCTTGTAAATTTAAGTTCCTTATAAACGCTGGATATTAGACCTTTGTCAGATGCATAGTTAGCAAATATTTTCTCCCGTTTTGTAGGTTGTCTGTTTACTCTGTTGATAGTTTCTTTTGCTCTGCAGAAGCTTTTAACTTTAATTAGATCCCATTTGTCAATTTTGCTTTTGTTGTGATTGCTTTTGGCATGTTCATCATGAAATCTTTGCCACCTCCTTTGTCCAGGATGGAATTGCCTAGGTTATCTTCCAAGGTTTTAAAGTTTTGGGTTTTATATATAGATATTTAATTTATCTTGAGTTGATTTTTGTATGTGGTGTAATAAAGGGGACCAGATTCAATTGTCTGTACATGGATAGCCAGATTTATTGTGTAAGAAATCCTTTCCCTATTGCTTGTTTTCTTCAGCTTTGTGGATAATCTCGTGGTTATAGGTGTGTGGCCTTATATCTGGGGTCTCTATTCTATTCCATTTGTCTACGTGTCTGTATCTCTACAAGTACCATGCTGTTTTGGTTACTGTAGCACTGTAGTATAGTTTGAAGTCAGGTAATGTGATACCTCATGTTTTACTCTTTTTGCTACTTGGAGTCTTTTTGTATTCCATATGAATTTTAAAACAGTTTTGTTCTTGTTCTGTGAAGAGTGACATTGGTAGTTTCATAGGAATAACAATCTGTAAATTACTTTGGGTAGTATGGCAATTTAATGATATTTATTCTTTGTATCCGTGAAGTTGTGTTTAATTATACTTATAAATGCAAATTCCATTTTAAAAGGCAGAATTCTTTATAATTTTTTCCTATTCTAATTTAACTGTATCATAACTGAAGATTCAGTATATGGCTTGTGTGTGTCACATTTGTGGTTCAGTGGTTTTTCCATTCATTTATTAAATAATGTTGTCATTTTTGTTATCCATTGTTTAGGTTTTGAGGTGACAAAAAAACAAATCACAGAAATAATACTAAAATATGTGTAAAAAGATGAGAACTAAAAGGAAAAGGAATATTGTTGAACCTTTAGGCTGAGGCATCTGTTACTAAGCAATTGATAAACCAAGTGGCAGGATTGGTTTTAAAAGGTTGCTATGTCATTTTTGCTTAGTGTTCTATGACGTGTAGTTACTGATTATGAATTGTGCAATTCCAAAGTCATCTTAATAGGAAGAACTTCATTGTCTCACAGGGCGAATGAATGGAACTATTAGCGATGAAACTCATTTCCCTATTCCTTGGAACAATAGATTGATGGATATAATTGATTTTCTGATAACTAATATCTTACCTTGATTTGCTTTACAGACTGCCAAATTGTATTTTTTTTATCGTACTTTAGTTTCTGGGGTACATGTGCAGCTCATGCAGGATTGTTGCATAGGTACACACATAGCAATGTGGTTTGCTGCCTCCATCCCCCCTTCACCTACATCTGGCATTTCTCCCAATGTTATACCTCCCTGACCTCCCCACCCCCTGCTGTCCCTCTCTTGGCCTCCCCCAACAGACCCCAGTATGTGATGCTCCCCTCCCTGTGTCCTCATTGTTCATCACCCACTTATGAGTGAGAACATGCAGCATTTGATTTTTCTGTTCTTGTGTCAGTTTGCTGAGAATGATGGTTTCCAGATTCATCCATGTCCCTACAAAGGACACAAACCCATCATTTTTTATGGCTGCATAGTATTCCACAGCGTATATGTGCCACATTTTCCTTGTCCAGTCTATCGTCAATGAGAATTTTGGTTGGTTCCAGGTTCTTGCTATTGTAAGCAGTGCTGCTATGAACATACATGTGCATGTGTCTTTATAATAGAATGATTTATAATCCTTTGAGTATATACCCAGTAATAGGATTGCTGAGTCAAATGAAATTTCTATTTCTAGGTCCTTGAGGAATCGCCACACTTTCTTCCACAATGGTTGAACTAGTTTACACTCCCACCAACAGTGTAAAAGTGTTCCTATTTCTCCACATCCTCTCCAGTATCTGTTGTCTCCAGATTTTTTAATGATTGCCATTCTAACTGGGTTGAGATGGTATCTCAGTGTGGTTTTGATTTGCATTTCTCTAATAATCAGTGATGATGAGCATTTTTTCCTATTTGTTGGCTTAATATATGTCTTCTTTTGAAAAGTGTCAGCTCATATCCTTTACCCACTTTTGGATAGGTTTGTTTTTTACTTGTAAATCTGTTTTAGTTCTTTGTAGATTCTGGATATTAGCCCTTTGTCAGATGGGTAGGTTGCAAAAAATGTATCCCATTCTGTTGCTTGCCAGTTCACTCTAATGATTGTTTCTTTTGCTGTACAGAAGCTCTGGAGTTTAATTGATCCCATTTGACTATTTTGGCTTTTGTTGCCAATGTTTTTGGTGTTTTAGTCATGAAGTCCTTGCCTATGCCTATGTCCTGAATGGTTTTGCCTAGGTTTTCTTCTTGGGTTTTAATGGTATTACATCTTATGTTTAAGTCTTTAATCCATCTGGAGTTAATTTTAATGTAAGGTGTCAGGAAGGGGTCCAGTTTCTGCTTTCTGCATATGGCTAGCCAGTTTTCCCAACACCATTTATTAAACAGGGAATCCTTTCCCCATTGCTTGTTTTTGTCAGGTTTGTCAAAGATCAGATGGTTGTGGATGTATGGCATTGCATCTAGGACCTCTTTTCTGTTCCATTGGTCTATATCTCTGTTTTGGTACCAGTACCATGCCGTTTTGATTACTGTAGCCTTGTAGTATAGTTTGAAATCAGGTAGCATGATGTTTTCAGCTTTGCTGTTTTTGCTTAGGATTGTCTTGGCTATGCGGACTCTCTTTTGCTTCCATGTGAAGTTTAAGATGTTTTTTTCCAGTTCTGTGAAGAAGGTCATTGGTAGCTTGATGGGGATAGCATTGAATCTATAAATTACTTTGGGCAGTATGGCCATTTTCATTATATTGATTCTTCCTAAACATGAGCATGGAATGTTTCTCCATTTGTTTGTGTCCTTTCTTATTTTCTTGAGCAGTGGTTTGTAGTTCTCCTTGAAGAGGTCCTTTACATCCTTTGTTAGTTGTATTACTAGGTATTTTATTCTCTTTGTAGCAATTGTGAATGAGAGTTTGCTCATGATTTGGCCCTCTGTCTGTTATTGGTGTATAGAAATGCTTGTGATTTCTGCACATTGATTTTGTATCCTAAGACTTTGCTGAAGTTTCTTGTTAGTTTAAGGCGATTTGGGGCTAAGATGGTATTGTCTTCTAAATATACAATCATGTTGTCTGCAAATAGAGACAATTTGACTTCTTCTTTTCCTAATTGAACACGCTTTATTTTTTTTTCTTGCCTAATTGCTCTGGCTAGAACTTCCAATACTATATTGAATAGGAGTGGTGAGAGAGGGCATCCTTGTATAGTGCTGGATTTCAAAGGGAATGCTTCCAGTTTTGCCCATTCAGTATGATATTGGCTGTAGGTTTGTTGTAAATAGCTTTTATTGTCTTAAGTTATACTCCGTTGATACTTAGTTTATTGAGAGTTTTTAGCATAAAGGGCTGTTGAATTTTGTCAAAGGCATTCTCTGCATCTATTGAGGTAATCGTGGTTTTTGTCTTTGGTTCTGTTTATGTGGTGGATTACATTTATAGACTTGCTTATACTGAACTAACCTTCTAACCCTGGAATGAAGCCTACTTGATCGTGATGGATAACCTTTCTGATGTGCTGTTGCAATCGGTTTGCCAGTAGTTTATTGAAGATTTTTGCATCTATGTTCATCATGGATATTGGCCTGAAGTTTTCTTTTTTGTTGAGTCTCCACTGAGTTTTGGTATCGTGATGATGTTGGTATTATAAAATGATTTGGGAAGGATTCCTTCTTTTTGGATTGTTTGGAATAGTTTCAGAAGGGATGGTATAAGCTCCTCTTTGTATGTCTGGTAGGATTCAACTGTGAGCCTGTCTGGACCTGGACTTTTTTTGGTTGGTAGGCTATTAATTGCTGTCTCAACTTCAGCCCTTGTTATTGATCTGTTCAAGGTTTCAACTTCTTCCTGGTTTAGGTTTGGGAGGATACAAGTGTCCAGGAATTTATCCATTTCTTCCAGGTTTACTGGTTTATATGCATAGAGTTGTTTGTAGTAATCTCTGATTGTAGTTTGTATTTCTGTGGAATCAGTGGTGATATCACCTTTATCATTTTTTATTGCATCTATTTGATTTTTCTCCATTTTCTTTTTTATTAATATGGCTAGCAGTCTATCTATTTCATTGATCCTTTCAAAAAACGCGCTCCTGGATTTATTGATTTTTTGAAGGGTTTTTTGTGTCTCTATCTCCTTCAGATCTGCTCTGATCTTAGTTATTTAGTGTCTTCTGCTAGCTTTTGAATTTTTTTAATCTTGCTCCTCTAACTCTTTCAATTTTGAAGATAAGAGTGTCGATTTTAGATCTTTTCTTGCTTCTCATGTGGGCATTTATTGCTAAAAATTTCCCTCTAGACACTGCTTTAAATGTGTCCCAGAGATTCTGGTATGTTGTGTCTTCGTTCTCGTTGGTTTCAAAGAACATCTTTATTTCTGCCTTCATTTCATTGTTTATCAAGTCGACATTCAGAAGCCAATTGTTCAGTTTCCATGAAGCTGTGTGGTTCTGTGTTAGTTTCTTAATTCTGAGTTCTAATTTAATTGACTTGTGGTCTGAGAGACTGTTTATTATGATTTTCGTCTTTGGAATTTGCTGAGGAATGATTTACTTCCAATTATGTGGTCAGTCTTAGAGTAGGTGCAATGCAGTGCTGAGAAGAATGTATATTCTGTGGATTTGGGGTGGAGATTTCTGTATATGTCTATTAGGTCCACTTCGTCCAGATCTGAGTTCAAGTCCTGGATATCCTTGTTAATTTTCTGTCTCATTGATCTGTCTAATATTGACAGTGGAGTGTTAAAATCTCCCACTATTATTGTGTGGGAGTCTGTCTCTTTGTAGGTTATTAAGAACTTACTTTATGTACCTGGGTGCTCCTGTTTTGGGTGTGTATATATTTAGTATCATTAGCTATTCTTGATGCATTGATCCTTTTACTATTATGTAATGCCCTTCTTTGTCTCTTTTGATCTTTGTTGGTTTAAAGTCCATGTTATCAGAAACTAGGATTGCAACTCCTGCTTTCTTTTTGTTCTCCATTTGCTTGCTAAATCTTCCTCCATCCCTTTATTTTCAGCCTTTGTGTGTCCTTGCACGTGAGATGGGTTTCCTGAACACAGCACACCGATGGGTCTTGACTTTTTATCCAGTTTGCCAGTCTGTGTCTTTTCATTGGGGTATTTAGCCCATTTACATTTGAGGTTAATATTGTTATGTATGAATTTGATCCTGCCATTTTGATGCTAGCTGGATGTTTTGCCCATTCGTTAGCATATTTGTTTCATTGTGTCGATGGTCTTTACCATTTGGTACGTTTTTGGAGTGGCTGGTACTGGTTGTTCCTTTCCTTGTTTAGTGCTTCTTTCAGGAGCTCTTGTAAGGCAGGCCTGGTGGTGACAAAATCTCTCAGCAATTGCTTGTCCATAAAGGATTTTCTTTCTCCTTTGCTTATGAAGCTTAGTTTGGCTGGATATGAAATTCTAGGTTGAAAGTTCTTTTCTTTAAGTATGTTGAATATTGGCTCCCACTCTCTTCTGGCTCGTAGGGTTTCTGCTGAGAGATCTGCTGTAAGTCTGACGGGCTTCCCTTTGTAGGTAACCCGACCTTTCTTTCTGGCTGTGCTTAGCACTTTTTCCTTCATTTCAACCCTGGTGAATCTGATGGTTATGTGCCTTGCAGTCGCTCTTCTTGAGGAATATCTTTGTGGTGTTCTCTGTATTTCCTGGAATTGAATGGTGGTCTACCTTGCTAGATTGGGGAAGTTCTCCTGGATAATATCCTGAAGAGTGTTTTCCAGCTTGGATTAATTCTCTCTGTCACATTCAGGTATACCTATCAAACGTAGATTAGGTCTTTTCACATAATCCCATATTTCTTGGAAGCTTTGTTCATTTCTTTTCACTCTTTTTTCTCTATTCTTGCCTTCTTGTTTTATTTCATTGTGTTAATCTTTAATCTCTGATATCCTTTCTTCTGCTTGGTCGATTCAGCAATTGAAACTTGTGTATGCTTCGCAAAGTTCTCGTGCTGTGTTTTTCAGCTCCATCAAGTCATTTGTATTCTTCTCTAAGCTGTTTATTCTAGTTAGCATCTCATTCTCATATAAACTTTTTTCAAGGTTCTTAGTTTCTTTGCATTGGGTTCGCACATCTTCTTTTAGCTCTGAAAAGTTTGTTATTACCCACCTTTTGAAGCCTGTTTCTGTCAATTCATCAGATTCATTCTCCATCCATGTTTGATACCTAGCTGGTGAGGAGTTGTGATCCTTTGGAGGAGAGATGTTCTGGTTTTTGGTGTTTTCATCCTTTTTGCACTGGTTTCTCCCCATCTTAGTGACTTTATTTAATCAAATTATTTACCTGTGGTCTTTGTAGTTGGTAACTTTCAGATGGGGTCTCTAAGTGGACATCTTTCTTGTTGATGATAAAGTTATTTCTTTCTGTTTCTTTGTTTTCCTTCTAAGAGTCAGGCCCTTCTGCTGCAGGATTTCTGGAGGCCCACTCTAGACCCTGCTTGCCTGGGGATCACCCACGAGGGCTGCAGAACTGTGAGGGTTGCTGCTGGTTTCTTTTTCTGTTATCTTTGTCCCAGAAGTGTACCTGCCAGATGTCAGCCTGTTCTCTCCTGTATGAGGTGTCTCATTGGGTATACGGGGGTTAGGGAGCTGCTTGAGGAGACAGTCTGTCCTTTATAGGAGCTCAAGTGCTGTGCTGGGAGCTCCATTGTTCCATACAGGGCTGCTGGGCAGGTACTTTTAAGTCTGCTGCAGTGGAACTCATAACCGCCTCTTTTCACAGGTGCTCTGTCCTAGGAAGGTTGGCTTTATTTATAAGTTTCTGTCATGCTGCAGCCTTTTTTCATAGATGCCCTGCCCCACATGGAGTAGTCTAGTCACAGTCTGCCAGCAGAGGTGTTGCTGAGCTACCACAGGCTCTGCCCAGCTGCTGTGTGGACTGCCTCAGTAGTAGTGGACTGCCTGGGTAGTGGTGGTTGCCCTTCCCCCCACTGAGCTGGACTGTCCTGGGTCCAGCTATGCTTGCTGTGAAACTCTCAATCCAGAGCTTTTCAGATTGCTTGTTTTGTGGGGGTGGTGTCCGCCGAGCCAGATCGCCTGGCTCCCTGTGTCTGCCCCCTTCCTTTCAGTTGTATGGGTGGCTCTGTCTCCCAGGCATTCCAGGCACCAGTTGAAATGGCTGCCCAGATTCATGTGAGTTTCTGTGCACCAAGCTGGCACTGGCTGAAACCCCTGTGCTGGAAACTCATGGCACTTTTTGACCCGGGAATCTTCTGGTCTGTGGGCAATGAAAATTTGTTTGGAAATGCAGTGGGCACTCACCCTCTGCATTGTTCTTGCTGGGAACTGCACTCTGGAGCTGTTCCTATTTGGCCATCTTGGATCCTCCTTCTGGATTTTGTTTTTAACCATCATTTCCAAGGTTCTGATGCTATATCTCATTTGCTTTTAACTGTTGATTTTATTGCATTGTAATTTTGATAAATTAGAAGCCGACACAAACAAAAAATAAATTAAGTCCTGCTAGAATATGCATTGTATATAGGGGAGTAATCTGATAAAGTGCTTTGAGCAGATACGGCAATTAATACTTTACTTTGGGGAGGTAAGGAATCAATAGTAAAATATTAATCGGTCTTTCTACATAGATAATTTAAACACTAATATGATAGATCTAATCCTACCTGTTTTCCTGTACTGCTTTATTAATTCATGGAATAGTGATTAATAAAATTATTACTTATCCTTATATATAAAACTCAAAATAGGCTTTTCAACAAATACTTAGTGAAGTCACAAATATATTATATACACACACAGACACACATTATATACACATATGTGAAGAAACCACATTTTGTTAACAAATGACTAAAATTGTCATGCCTGAACCCTCTTTTATTGAACAACACCTCTCCATACCCGTTTATTTCTTTAATTTTATTATGCTGTAGCAGCTCCATAATTTCACCCATGAATAATGGATTCCAAGCCCATCACTTTCTATTTCTTTCTCTTTTCTTTTGTAAGCACTTTTCCTTTACACATGAGGGACCTTTGGTTACCGTCTTAAAATGTGATCATCTACAGGATTTATAGAATGTGAAATTAATGCCTATTTGATAAAAAATATTTAACAAATAAGGCAATGCCTATAGATATTTTTATATATCACATAGTTGTTATATAGATTAAATGAAATAACTGACTTGAAATCACATAGAGCAATTAAAATGCTACACCAAGTGAAATTATCCTTTGAACTTTGGTGAATTTAGGATTTATTTATTATGATAATCTGATACTTTTTGACAAAGTACAGTAAAATAATTATTAGATACTGAAACAAGCAATATTACATTCAACCCGACGCAATGGAATACTGTGCAATGATAGACAAACATTATTTTTTTTGCCGTAAAGAATGTGTCTCTTGCTTGATTAATCTGTAAAGCCATGTTTCACATGTTTCCTAAATCATATATCAAAAATCAAGAAAAATTAATATGAAGAGCAACCTTTAGAATTTGTCTTACAAGTGTTGTTTGAGCATTAATTAATATCAGATTTTGAAGCCGTGTTAGAGAACACCACACTAACTGTTGTTGGAATGCTAGAATGAATCAGTAAGCAACAAATAGTTTGGAGAAGAAAGCAGCATTGATAGATTTCACTTCTCAGAGAAATTTAGACCCAAATGTGAAAAATTAGACCTATACAATAAGTACAATAAACAAGCTCTTTATGGAATAAAATTTAACAAAACCAGCGTTATATAATTAAAGTGCCTTATTAAATTTTTCATTGTAACATCTCAAGTTTCAGAATACACAGAAAATAGATATGTAAAATTGGGCAGCCAATGCTCTTGCCTGCCTCTGCTTGCTGTGATCAGTTCCTTTGAAAATACTAGGTTTATCAGTTGCTCCAGTTTGTCTTTCTCCAAATGTGGTTACTTTTCTTGCAATGTTCTAGATTCCTGTCAACCTCAACAACTACCTTATTGTTTACCCAGGCTGTGAAAGAAGCTTTGCTGTATGTGAGAACAAGAACATAGTAGTGATTACCGAATATATCATGGTGGTTAAATGGTGTATTTTTTGCTTCATGAGACATTGAAATAATCAGAATGATGAGATCTAAGTAGAGTTATGATAATGGGCAGCATATAGATATTTCTCATCTTCTTGTAATGCTTAAATGTGTACTATTGTAAAAATTGGTCAAAAATTGTAGCGTATAAACCATTCACTCATATATTTGATATCGTAGCATATAATCTAGTCATTCACATAGAATTCATTTAAATATATTACAAATGAAACCAGCATTATAATGAAGAATAAATTAACAAAAATATCAAGGATATTATGCCTTGGAATTCTTCTGGCAAAGCATTTGAACATTGTGTAATTTGAAATTTCTAGAATTGCATATAGTAGATGCCTAGTTCCCTTACCTACTTACCTTTTAAGAACTAAATTGTGGGGCTGGGTGCCGTGGCTCATGCCTGTAATCCCAGCACTTTAGGGGATCTGAAGATCACCTGAGGTCAGGAGTTCGAGACCAGCCTGACCAACATGGAGAAATCTCATCTCTACTAAAAAATACAAAATTAGCTGGGCATGGTGGCATATCCCTGTAATCCCAGCTACTCGGGACACTGAGGTAGAAGAATCACTTGAACTCGGGAGGCAGAGGTTACGGTGAGCCGAGATCACGGCATTGCACTTCAGCCTGGGCAACAAGAGCGAAACTCCATCTCAAAAAAAAAAAAAAAAAAAAGAACTAAATTGCTCAGAGATGATAAAATTAACTTCCATTTTTGCTCTATGTATCTTTAAATTTTCACAGATGCTTATTTTATTTCCACCTTTGCTTTATCTAATTGACATGATTCTGTCCCTCTAAATGCAACTATTGCTTACTCAACCATGATGTCTTGCTGATAAAGGGCACCACTTAAATAGCATGGGCATTAATGGAACTTTGTCGAAAATTTTAATTCTTCATATCTTCTTTCAGTAGTTTCCCTTATCAATTTCCAAACTAACCTTAATCTATAGTGGGAGTTGGTTGCAGGAGAAGGGTAAAGAAATTTAAGATTGTCTCATCACATTTTTCATGAGAGACAGAAAAATTAGAACGTAATTTATATACGTTAAGATACATCTGTAGGCATATTTTTCCTGGATATCTGAGTTAAATGTGCCATACTTCCATTAAGACTAAGCAGTGATTATTTATATCAATATTTAGTACCTTAATTTTTCTGTACTGGTCATTCAAAGAATTAAACTCAGCCTTTTCAAGGAAAACTCTTAATTTTAATGATAATAAATTTTCAAGTGATAAATGTGATGGTTGAAATCAAAATCTGGAGATTGAATTTACTTAAACATGCATATTCACATCTTGGTAGAAGCAGAGATTAGTTCATTATACAGTAGTTGAACACTGAATTAAAGACATACTAGAATACATTATCAAATATAAACTCTGTTTTGTTCACTGATGTACTTTCATTGTCTAGAACTGTGCTTGACATAATAAAAATGCTTAGTAAGTATTTGTTGAATAAGTGGCTAAACGTCCATGAATTTATTTCATCTCAAACTCTTTACTAATTTGAGGGTGAATATTCCTTCTAGGTTAGCAATATATATTCACTTAAGCTTTGGAAATGATATTTTTTCTCAATATTTCTTCCCCATTTTCAAAACCACTGAATGAATTTCCAGTTATGAAACACATTTTAAAATTTTTTATATGATGACCATATTAAAGATAGATTTGAACAGATTTAGAAAGGATTGGGAGAAGGTGACATCTTGGTACTAGATCGCTTTCTTAATTCTTTCTGTTGTGTAGAGATACTGCAATGTGCATGCACTGCTTTTATTTCTTTATTTTGTTTTTCTTTTTGCGGGGGGGTCATCCCAGGAATTCAAGGTTGTTTTATTTATTTATTTTTTAATTTAACTTTTATTCTGAGTTCAGTGGTACATGTGCAGATTTATATAAGTAAACTTGTGTCGTGGGGGTTTGTCATACAGATTTCATCACCCAAGTATTAATCCTAGTACCCATTAGTTAACTTTCCTGATACTCTCCCTCCTCCCATCTTCCAACTTCCAATAGGCCCCAGTGTGTGTTCTTCCCCTGTATATGTCCATGAGTTCTTATCATTTAACTTGCACTTATAAGGGAGAATATCCTGCAATATTTTTAAAAACTGTCTATAGTATTCTTCTGCCAGTTGTAATAATGTGTAATACTAAGGGTAAGATAAGGATAAAGTTATAGTTTTAATTCCAATTGTCATTGCCCCATTTTTATGTCTGCTTATATGTGCATGATATTTATAAAATCACATAACATCCAAAACTTCTTAGATATACTAGATTCACAGCATATAGAACACATATATGTGTGCCTATTAGCTGGTAGTATCAATGGGGTATTTTAATCTTACATTCATAACAGAGCATAAAACCAATAATTCACAAGACTGAATTTTGAGCAAGTTTCTGTATTATGTAATGCCAATGCACATCATTGTACAAATGATACTAAAAATACTATACGACAGGCAACAGTCTTTTTGTGTTGTTTACTAGGATAAAGAATGTCTTCAGCTCTAGCATTACTCGCTATCATAACATATTTTATATATGATACCAACTGCTCAACACAGGAAAGTAGTTGGGTTCATAATATATATTTTTTAAGTTTTGTGATAAAAAATGTATCAAATGAGATGTTTAAGGTCTACTCATAACCTAAATCATCTCAATTGTTGAAACAAATGCATTTATCTGATTATTGACTGTAAATAGGAAGATTTCTTTTTTTCCCATTTTGTGTCTTCCAACATTGGCATAGGCACATTTTTATTTATTTATTTATTTTTGAGACGGAGTCTGACTCTGTCATCAGGCTGGAGTGAAATGGTGTAATCTCAGCTCACTGCAACCTCTGCCTCTTGGATTCAAGTGATTCTCTTGCCTCAGCCTCCCAAGTAGCTGGGACTACAAGCACACACCAGCATGCCCAGCTAATTTTTTTAATTTTTAGTAGTGACCCGATTTCACCATGTTGGCCAGTATGGTCTCGATCTCTGGACCTCGTGATCTGCCCTCCTCTGCCTCCCAATGTGCTGGGATTACAGGTGTGAGCCACTGTGCCAGGTGGCATATGCATATTTTTAAAAATGCAGATGTGCAGCTATGCAATGAGATGGCTATTACATATAACACGTTGTCTGGCATAATCAGAGCACAATATCCATAACAAGTTATTTATATCCTTTAGTCCTCCGGTTTTTAGAATGATTACTAAAACTTGTTGATGTTATCTATTACCAATAAATATTGAGAAATTCCTTAATTCGATACCTATGAGCATTAATACATTTCTGGAATGGAATTTTAAATAACCATCTGGCCACTGAGTTTTTAAAACTGCTAAATGCCTTAATAGCTGCATTAAACCTCATTTAATTATAAAAGTATAATATCGCCGGGCGCAGTGGCTCACGCCTGTAATCACAGCACTTTGGGAGGCTGAGGTAGGTGGATCATGAGGTCAGGGGTTCGAGACCAGCCTGACCAACATGGTGAAACCCCATCTCTAATTTAAAAAATACAAAAATTAGCCAGGCATAGTGGCGTGCACCTGTAATCCCAGCTACTTGGGAGGCTGAGGGAGGAGAATTGCTTGAACCCGTTGGCGGAGGTTGCGGTGAGCCGAGAGCGTGCCATTGCACTCCAGCCTGGGTGACAGAGCAAGACTCCGTCTCAAAAAAAAAAGTATAACATCTGATAGGCTTTAGCTCAGTGTGATACAAATTTAATTCTGTTTATATATCATTTACAAATAATATCCAGAAGAAGCACATTAGAATGATTAATTATACTAGAGATAAAAAGATACTTAATATATAAACTTGAGAATATGTTAAATAAAATTGAGGATAAGAATTGAGAATTAGGAAATGAAACGGAAGAAAAATTTTGCAGATTTTGAGGAAATCAAAATTTCTCATTGAATTTTATCAGAAGAGTTCAAGAACTGAAATAATTGTAAAGCTTTCAGTGAGTGAAAAATAATAATGGGGAAAAGTCAAGAAAGATTGATTTTTTGACTCACTTTCAACTCCATACTGTTTTTAAATGCCTTTCTCATTTTCAAGTCCTAATCAAGCTGTTCCTTGAAGTTGTATAATTCCTGTTAGTCTGTAGACGTGAAACCCATTTTTATATAAACTGCATTCTGCATTCTATAAACATAAGTTTTCACGGTTGGGATGTCTTCTAGTCTAACTCTCCAACTGAATGTTTGGATGTCATCTACCAAATCTATATATCTAAAGTAAATATATTAGATCTAATCTGGTGGTCCAGCACCTCCAAAGATATGGAGTACACTCCTGAAATATCCTGTAATCTTTTATGTTTCAGAATCTTTTAATGAGCAATTATGTTAATCTGAAAGTCGCTTACCTATACTTTATGTTAATAGCTATTCTTGTTTTTCTCATCCAAAGAAAAAACCTCTAATCCCCGTGATATTTGTTCCCATGTTTAGGCATTTGTCACATCAACTCCTCTCCTCTCCCAAAGTACTTCTCTTTTTCAAATCAAACTTTCTTAGTCCCTCCTTTATGATTCGTTGTCTCTTTTTGTCCGGATCATTTTTTTTTCACTTTGATGTCCAGAACTGAAGAAATGGACTATTGTATAAAAATGATCATTGCCAATAGAATAATTGCATTTGAAACCCATATTATAACAAAGGATAATGATTCTATTTTGTGATTTGTAAGAAATACCCATTTATATTTCCTTAACGATTGAATTAAATAGTTTTAATTATTTGTATTAAACCTTTATCTTGGCATATTAATGCATTATCTTTTTATATTTTATCAATGGTGGACACTTTTATAGGTACTCTGTCATTTTTATACTGTAGGTATCTTATTTCATTTATCTTTATTCTTAATGTACAAATTCATATTTGATTCAAACAAATTTATCACTAATTAACAGTGTCAATTATGCTAACATCTGATTTAGTGATTTTAATTTAAAACAGCTTTAGTTAACATGCATGTTTATGGTTGACGTCTTAATAATTTCTTCTTCCTCCTCTCTCTCTCTCTTCTCTCTCCTCTTCTCTTTGTCAGTTCTCTGTGGGTGAATACAACGAACTGTTTAAGTGTACCTGGTATGGACTTGTTGTCCGGGACGTATATATTCGCGGTCCTGCTAGCATGCGTCGTGTTCCAGTCTGGCGCCCAGGAGAAGAACTATACCATCCGAGAAGAAATGCCAGAAAACGTCCTGGTAGGCGACTTGTTGAAAGACCTTAACTTGTCCCGGATTCCAGACAAGTCCTTGAAATCTCCTATGCAGTTCAAGCTAGTCTACAAGACTGGAGATGTGCCACTGGTTCGAATTGAAGAGGATACCGGTGAGATCTTCACTACTGGCGCTCGCATTGATCGTGAGAAATTATGTGCTGGTATCTCAACGGATACTCAATGCTTTTATGAAGTGGAGGTTGCCGTTTTGCCGGATGAAATATTTAGACTGGTTAAGATACGTTTTCTGATAGAAGACATAAATGATAATGCACCATTGTTCCCAACAACGGTTATCAACATATCAATTCCAGAGCACTCGGCTATAAACTCTATATATGTTCTCCCAGCGGCCATTGATCCTGACGTAGGAATAAACGGAGTTCAAAACTACCATCTAATTACGGTGCGTTTTAAAATCACTTTGTTAAAGATATTATCTCATTTCTTAAAGAGTAAAATAAAATGATATTAATGTATTTCAAATTTTGAGTAAGCCATCACTCCAATTTTTCAAAATTTGTGTAATATAAAGCATAGTGGAGAAAATTGATCAATGCAGTTTTTGCAATTACATGGGGATTATGAATATCCATGGTATGTATATTCATTTTCAAACAGTTGTGTTTCCATTAATCTATAAAGGGATCAGACAAGAAGGTCAGCCCTGCTACTTACAAATCAGCCATTTGCCCAGCTTCATTCTTTTAATCTGTCTAGTCATGCCTCTGCCAAAAACTTGACATAAGCAAATCATTAAGAATGAATCCACAAATGTGACCGGATCAATTTTTCCTAGTGATTGCTTTAGATACAAAAATTTTATCTTGCCATTTGATATGCTGCCAAATAAATTTGAGAGGTGAATAGAACAATTACTAGAAATTCTGAATATATATATAGATAAATATTTTGATAAATGATAAATGTTTTTCATGAGGATTTTGAGGCAAGGCAAGGTCTTTAGCACATTCTGAATCATCAAATTAAGATTAAATTTTTGTCAATGTTCTGTTAATGTTAAATGTTTTCATTATTTTGCAATTCTTTGAAAACAGAGGATTCATTTGTTGTAAAGGGTAAGTAAGCCTTTTAACAAAACAGATTCAATCAGTTAATTTGAAAAACCTATTCAGGCTTGATTTGGGTCTTAAGATGGAGAAGGCAGAGAGAAGAATAGATGGAATATTTGGTATTCTTCAAAATATGTGCAGAGGGGCCACATCTATCAAGTTAATAATTCTTTTTAATTACTTTTATGATATAAAGAGTAATAGATAACTCAGATTCAGGTATGTAAGATAGTACAATGCACTTGAATGATCTTGGAAAATATATGTTAATAAAAGAACAAATGTGCATATTTCAGATAGATATGTTCAGGGGATTTTCAAACTTTTTAAAATTTTCTCCCAGACTATGATCTACATAATAACTAGTGTTAAAAAATGTGCCCAAAAACACATAAATAAGATATTCTGCTGTATATCATCTGAAGGTTTTGACCTGGAGGATATATATTATGGGAAAATTGCTCAACTGATGCTGATCTATTGTAAAGATATACTTGTTTATAAATTCATTCAGAAATGGAAGACTACAGATCCCTTAAGCAAATTTCAGCGAAATGCAGATATGTTTGAATATATGAAGTGAACACAGAAAGAGAAGGCTTTGGAAAGAAGGGAACACTTGTATACTATTGGTGGGAATGTAAATTAGTACAACCACTATGGAGAACAGTTTGGAGGATCCTCAAAAAACTAAAAATTAGATGATTTTTAAATGAGCACTTTGGGTGAATTCCCTGCAATGACATCTTCTTATCTGATGAAATGGAAAAATATTCAGGAGTCAGACAGATATGGATCACAGTTTTGTGCTTACCTCTTACCAGACATGCTACTTTCAGCTTAATCTTTTTGACCTTTAATTTCTTCAGTCATAATATAAGGATGATAATATAACTATCACAAGGGCAGAATTGGAAAGAATAAGAACTTAGTATAGAGTAGATATACCTGCATAGAAGATTTTTGAAGATGCTTTAAAACATTCGACTACTTATAGAAATGTGAGGCTTATCACTTGAAATAATAAATTAAGTAGCAGAGTGGATACTGTCTCTCTAAAGTAACACTCCACAACAGAATTTTCTGCAGTGACAGTAAATTTATGATCTGTGATACAATACAGTAGTCACTAGTCACACATGACTGTAGAGTACTTGAAAGTACATAGTAGCTAGTGCTTCTAAGGTACTAAATGCTTAATTAATTCAATTTTAATTTCAATAGCTACATGTGGTTAGTGGCTATCAAAATTGCACAGCACAGCTGAAACAAATAAGAAGTTTATTTGGAAAATAAAAATTAATAGATAAAATCAAAATAAGACCTTACCAAATTTAAATTGAATATTGGCAATTGGGTCTTTTCACCTGACCATCTTGACAAATGTGTTGTTTTAAAATGTAGTGCTTTATTCAAGGAAAAATTTTGTCATGTCTCCCTTAGGGCAGCTTAATGAACTTCCAAGAAATTTCTGATTTGTCTTGAAAGTTGCTTAATTAATTCAAATAAAACAAATAAGCCTGCTGGCAAAATTTTAGCTTTGTTAAAATGTGCTTTTCATTTGACATTCTTTGAAAGGTTGTCAGCAAATGACAAAAAGGCTCACTACAGGTTCTTAGATGAGTCTTAGAAATAGAAATGCTCTAAAATTTGTTTTAGAATGTGTGATAAGCCTAAAGTAAGTATATGATGTGCCTGAAGTACTGGGGCATTTGTATGGCCCCGTGGACAAATACTGTTCTGACTGCTTGTTAAAAGTAATGAGAATGGAATACAAAGCATAGCCCTAGGCATGCAGAGGGCCATGACATGGGTGACTTTAACTAAATGCACTTTGACTTGCAGAAAGGCCCTGTCATGAAAGTGGCGTATTTGCTATGGGAAAGGAGAGTTTTTAAAAAAAGAGAGAGAGAGAAAAAAAGCATGTTTTGATTCATCCATAAACTTTAGTAAATTTTACAATGTGAAATAAGTAGGCCAACCATAATGATTTCTTTTAAAAGACGCTTTGTCCTGCAGAGTAGGATGAGTATTTAATTAATATTAATTTGCTCTACTTTTGTTGGATAGACAAGAATAGCAAAGTCACAGTTAGTTTATCCTAACTAGGCTAATATAAAATGTATATGAAATGTTCAAATAGCAAAGAAAGAGAAGGGAGAAATATTATAGGAAAAAATAGGTCAATTTATACATGAAGGAGTCCTACTATTGACTATTTAATATTCATTAGCTGAAATTAAAGGCATTGGCAGAAGAGATTTATTAAATGTTTGAAATGTATATACTATAAAATTTCATAAGACTTAGAATATTTATTTCTAAAACTAATATATACATATATTGATTTAGCTTACTGTTTTGTGAGTTTCAATATACCTTGGCACAAACAGGGAAAGTGTTATTTCACATTTTAAATATTTGGGAAATAAGTTTCAGAGCGATAATGTAATATGCTTATCATCATATGACTAGTAAATGATAGCAGTAGGAACTAGAGTGCAGTTCCTGACTCCTAATTAACAGACAGCTTGCAGATGTGTAGATAATCCTGCGAGCAGGATCACTGCAAGTTCATGATACAAAAGGAAAAGAGTGAAAGACAGAAAAAAGGCTGGGCGTGGTGGTTCACGGCTGTAATCCCAGCACTTAGGGAGGCTGAGGCAGGCAGATCACGAAATCAGGAGTTCGAGACCAGCCTGGCCAACATAGTGAAACCCCATCTCTACTAAATATACAAAAAAAAAAAAAAATAGCCAGGTGTGGTGGTGGACACCTGTAATCCCAGCTACTCAGGAGGCCGAGGCAGGAGAATTACTTGAATTCAGGAGGTGGAGGTTGCAGTGAGCTGAGATTGTGCCATTGTACTCCAGTCCAGGCAACAGTGCAAGACTCCATCTCAAAAAAGGAAAAAGTGGGGGAATGAAGTGATTAAAGTGATTACCAAGTAATTCTGCTTGGTTAAAAAAAGAAGTAAAAATAAAACTTATTTGTGACTTTGATGAGGTTAATTTTCAACTTTTTTTTTTTTTTTTTAATTGCATTTTAGGTTTTGGGGTACATGTGAAAAACATGCAAAGTTGTTGCATAGGTGCATTCATGGCAGTGTGAGAACATGTTACTCTCTAAAGAAAAAAATAAATCTATAAGAGTTCTTGATGTTATTAATAGTTGCCACTTAAAAAATAATCCAGATTTGAAACCTTCTCTTTTCCCTCTTTCAAGAAAAGTCATACTACAATGCTAATTTCCTATATACATATAGATATTTACATACTCACACACATCGTACTACACATTGCAATATTTCAAAGAACTGTTGGTCAGGAGTAGGAAATCACAGGATCTCTTTAACTTTCACTTTTTAATTCAGATGGCCTGTTATTTATAAAGCTTTTTAAAATACTGTAAGTATTTTTTGAAAGGGAAGCCAACATTTTCACGAATAGAAACATCCCTCAAGTACCCAGTCTGACTCAGAATATGTATATAAACCACAGGGACTTCCTTCTTTCCTCATGGTAGGAACTCAGGGGAAATTAGTTTATATAATGATGTTACAGATATTTTTATTTTCTGCTTCAAATTTCCATCTTCTCTAGTGTATATCAGCAGTCACGTTTCTGTACTATCCCAGTGACAGGGTGCTGATTGATTTCCTTAAGGCAGGCATGACAGTGTTTCAAAGGTTGGCAGTTTGTGTTGACAGAACATGAAGATCAACTTTTTCTAAGATTAGTAATCATACTCAAACCCCTCACTTGTTTCTACCCATCCCATAACGCGTCCTTATCTTTTCAATGACTCTCAAAAGATCATTTAATCTGGGGTAGTCTTTTAACATAGCCAAGATGTTTGGGCCTTTGATTATTTTAAGTAAAAATCTTCCCCATTGATAAAAAGTTGGACTGGATTTATGAAACTAAGTTTAGAATTAGATCTGTTTTGAGATCTGGGATTAGAAAATCTAAATTGTGAAAAATCTCATCTACCACAAGATTTAGAAATCTTGATTTAAATTGCCAAAATGAGGCATCAAATAATATATTGTGAAGACAAAGAACAAGCAAACTGTTGTTCTGAAGAAAATAGTATTTTTTAACCTTATGTGTCCATAGCTCAAAGTCATGTGTAATGTCAGGAGAAGTGAGTAAAGATTCATTAACGTCAGTGCGGGGAGAATATACTATAACAATGAGTATAACAATTTTAGAAAACTTACCTAGTTTATTTGCCTCCAAGAGGCTCAGAAGAGTTTGAATATAATGATTTCCTCAATTTTTTTCAAATATAAAATGAAGTTTCACTTAAAATTTCCCCATTTCAGCTTTAATGTTATTTGATTTTATATTCTCTGAATTCTATAATTTGCATATTAATATTTTTGATCTAGTGTAAAGAAGCAAAAGAGATGACAATCAAATGCTAATGACTATGAGGTTTCTAAAAGCTGGGGTTATTATCAAAGTACACTTCCAGTGGGGAAAAAATGACAACATAAAACTCATTGTCTTCATAAATGAATCTTTATTAATGCTGTCAGGTTTTAACATATGGCAGTGTGACAATAATAGGATCAAGTAACTTTTGACTTCATTACTATTATCAGAGTCTTGGTTAGCATTCATCATCCACTAATGCCTTTCGTTAAATACATCTGTTATTAATAGTCCCACAGTATGGATAGACATTTATGGAACATAAGTTGGGCATCTTAAATAGTTCAGTTCTAGAATTTATAAATTGAGGCTCTGAAGACCAAATGTGTTTCCAAATCTGAGTGATTTACTCACATCATGCCTCTTAATATTACCAACTAACTTTAAGAAGCATCACTAAATTTTATGTTATTAGGTGCAGAGTTTTAATCTGTTATTTCATTGTCCACTCTATCTAAATAAAAATAAATTTGAACTTAATTTTATTCCTGCCAAAGGAAAAGATTAAACCCTAAAATAAAAACATACAAGACAAAATTAATTGGTATAGAATTATTTAATGAAAACATGATGTGTTACACAGATCTAATTGGTTTTCATAATTTTGATCAATCTTAATAAGATAATATATATTCTGATGTGGGTAGTTTTCTTGACATAAATTATTCTCTTTGTGTACACTGATTTATATTGATTATATAACAACACTGTGCTGTGGAGACCATCTCTTAGTGAACTGAAGTATGATCTTTCAATCTTAGATCAAAAAAATTGATGGATTGGTAAGATTTCTGTATCAGAGGTGATGACATCTTGTATGAGAAGTGATGATAAAAGCAATAAGGTCATTCTGCAGAAACTTTCTGAGTTTGTTTGAGTTTTATCTATAAATTAATGTATCTATCTTCATGATTTTACCAGGGTATGTGAGTTTGGACCAGTTTTTGGTGGAATTGTTCTTTAGTGAATACTATAAAATGCACCTGAAAACTAATTCTCGCTTAAAAATCAAATACTAAATAAATTAATATTCTCCTTTTGTATTTATCAGTCTACAACCATCTTCACAAAAACCAATGAAGAATGAATAATTAAATAATCCAGTAGCATAATAGATCAAATAAATTGCTTTGACCACAAATTAAATTTTAGTAGATTGTTGTTCAAGTGTCTTTCAGTTTCCCAGTGCAGGTAGATGTTACTGGAGGAAAGAAAATATTGGGTCTAATTTAATTACAAAACACAGAACTTAGTTAAAAAAATTATCTTTGAAATGTCCTTTATTCATTAGTCTTTTGCTTGCACAAATTGTATCTTCACCAATCTTAGTCTACAAATATGTAATAAAGTGTTTTATCCATAAAATGTTAAATATCTATTACTAGAGCACTAATGAGATCAAGATAGAATATATATGGACACACACGTTTTAGCAACAAAAACTATAAAAATATAGCTAGTCACCTATTTTTATTTCCTTTTAAATAGAAGAGGTAATTTTAGATGAACAATTATAAGAAAACTACTGCTTATTCTTTATACATTGGAAGATTATTTAGTGGTAGTATGTTTTAATTCCTGCATGCACACATCTCTATACTTGCTGGTAAACTGAGGAAAGTAGCATAAAGTCATATATAGGAAATATTTCAAAGACCTGTTTTGCAAAGTAAGTGTGAATTTCCTTTCATTAAACAAAGAGAAGAATTTAAAAGTTGAATATCATAAAAGGAAGTTTTAGAGTATCTAACGTAATTTACATTTGTCTGTGAGATCTCAATCTGGATTCTGTGTAGGGTATTATCATGACTATTTCTCATCCTTTTACTTATTTTGTATATAGAAGTTCAATATTTTAAGCTTCTTCAATGCAGTGAAGTGAAATTCTAAAGCTGTTCTATTAAATTTTGTCTAGATATGACAACAACTGACTGCTAACTAATCTTAGTCTAATTCCAGTAATCTATATTTAACACATATTTAATGAGTGACCAATGTACAAAGTCTTGAGGGATAAAAAATGTGTTTGGAAAACATTCATTGTCCACAAGAGGATTAATAATAGGCATTATCGGGATTATATTTTTGCTCTAATGGTAGTAAAGAGGAAAGCGTATTTATTTTATATATATATATATGTGTGTGTGTGTGTGTGTGTGTATATGTATATGTGTACACTTATATATTGTTTTTTATATATTTTTTTTTTTTTTGAGACAGAGCCTTGCTCTGTCACCCAGGCTGGAGTACAGCGGCTCACTGCAACCTCCTCCTCCTAGGTTCAAGTGATTCTCCTGCCTTAGCCTCCTGAGTAGCTGGGACTACAGACATCCGCCTCCCTGCTTGGCTAATTTTTGTTGTTGTATTTTTAGTAGAGATGGGGTTTCACATTTTGGCCAGGCTAGTCTCAAACTCCTGACCTCCAGTGATCCGCTCATCTCGGTCTCCCAAAATACTGGGGTTACTGGCATGAGCCACCGCACCTGGCCATATTTATTATGTTGAAAGAACATTTTATCTTAAATTTGTCATGCTGCCATTTAGAAAATCAAATTATTTGAAGTTTTATTTTCTCAGAGAAGTTAAAATTTCAAATCTATTTTTAGTAGATTTTCACCAAGCACCTTCATTAAGTTATGATATCTTATTTTGTTACTAGGTCTGCAATTACGGCAGTACTTTTTGCCAACATTTATCTGCACGATCATTTTGAGATTGGAAATAAAACCTTTTGATGACAATGATAATTATTGTGCTAGTTGTGGTAATTACATAAGTCTTTATATTATCTTAATTTTCAAACTTGTTATCTATGCCTCCAATTCCTCTCCTATATAATGGAGAAAATTTAAATATCCTTATGTAGCATGCAGGGATATTATAAAAGCTAATAAAATAAGTAAAATCTATAAAGTTTGCTGAGTACTTTGAGGAAAACTGTTCTGTAAACAATAGTTATGGGTTTTACTCTGTAGGTTGAGGTTAATTATAGTCTTTCACATTTTTTTCTAAGAGTTGATGCTTTATATTCCTTGAAATGCCTATTTTATGACTTAAACTTAGTTTTCCGTACATATTTTATGTATGTACACAGAGAAAAATATGACATTTATCTCTTTCTTGATCAATGCCACTGGCTCCACATTTCTTTCTGGACCTAGTTCAGTTTTTTGTTTTTCTTTTTTAAGTCTTCCATTTACCCTCTTTGGCTTATGTCTTGAATCGGATGTCTCCTCTTCATTTGTCTTCGTCTCCTCCTGGCCCTCCATATGACAGTGACACTGCTAATATGAGTACTTTCTCATATACTGCCTCTACCGTCTGGAATTGCTTTATTTACATCTCATTCATATGCCCTTATTTTTTTAAAAAAGATTTCCTCTCTTGTCTCTTTTTTCAAGCTGAGAATTTATTTTCCTATCCCTTTTCTAAGACAATAATGACTTTTTTTTGGCAGTAGATTTTGTAGAACAGGTATGTAATAGCATACTTGAATTTTTTTATTTTTAATTATTCTAAATTAAATAGATTTTAGAATATCCTTTTTCAAGCAGAATATTTGCTATAAAAAGCCTTTCTTGGATGCTAGTATGTTTTTCTGGCTTATAAGAGAGCCAAGATACCCTCTGAGGACAAGAGTTTGTTTAGAATAATTCATTTAAAATAGTTTGACCAAGGAAATATAGCAGAATAAATAGCCTGCATCCTAAGGACAGTGGAACAAGGAGAGCTTTGCTGTCAGTAATGAAGATAATGAAGTAAATGGTTAACAGAATAAAAAAGTGTTGTTCTCAATAATCATATACTGTCTCTACTGTCTGGATACATGAATTCTAGAGAAACAAGTAATGGATTATAAATAAATTATAAGACTTTATAGATTACTTTTAGTTGAACAGAGTCCTTTATTTAAGTCACTGAATGAATGAATATTAGATTGCATATAGATATCAAAAAGCCAGAGAATATGATCATGCTTAGTTACAAACTAATGAATATTCAATTAATTCCCATTCAACTACCTTCAATAAATAAGTAAATATAAAACGAAGACTACTTACATTGTTTGAATACACAGTATAATAAGATTATGATGCTGATTATTTCATTTTCAATTTATTGCTTTTCCTTGGAGAAAGTAAGTAACAGATTCTGTGTGTTTCAGGAGGCATTTAAATCTTTTAATTTTGCTGTGAGGAAAGTTATTCCTAAGAGATCAGTTACAGATAGCTGTATTACCCCCATCAAATGCATCATTTTCCTAGATTCCAAACCCTATGTAGAAATCTCCAAGTTGAAGTAGCAATGACATGCTATCAACGTTTAATCCTTTGGAAACCATAATAATGGTCTAGGAATGCACCTTTTTAACTAGAAGTACTCATGGGCCTGGAAAAGTCAAAATGACCTCCTTGGGGAATGGATATATGGCCCTAAATTGGAAAATCATTGACTGGATTCTTTATAGGCTATTTACAGCCTATTTATTCATCTGTAGTTTTAGGATTCTAAACATTTCTCTATAATCTATTTTCTCTGTCGTTTGAGGTTAATTACGGTCTGTTTATCTATGTGTTTAAGATCAAATACCTAACTGCTAAATGAAAGCATTTTTATATAGCTAAAGCTCTCACACAAAACTAGTTTACATATAAGATAACCAGATAAATAAAACTGATAATCTCTTTAGCTCTCAGAAATTGGATTTTAATTATTTATCAAATAGACAAGGATTCTTAAGTTATATTTGTCTACTCAAATATAATTATACTAATGGAAATTTAAGTAATTTAAAATTTTTCTCCAACTGTTTTGTGGATGTTTTGTAAACTAAAATCCCATTGTAACTATGTCTGGTATTCTACAATCTAGACTATAAAGGTGTGAGGCAAAAAAAAAAATGACTTCTTTCTGAAATAATATTTTACATTACTATTTTATACCACAAAATAGTGGTTGGTCTTATTTAGGTATTGATTAATGTAAAAAATAGCACTTTACCCAATAACCTCCTGTTATTACCAGGTAACTATGGAATTTAGTGAAGCAATTATTTTTGTATGTTTTTCATCTTAAGGAATAGGTTCTTAATTAGATTAAATACAGCTATAAGTAAACATAAACTATATTCTTATGTAACCTCAAGAGTTATTTTAAAGTGTCTCCATGCCTTGCTACACAGCTCATTTACAGTTGTTTAATCTGTTGCTGCTGTTGAGCTTCCTTAAATCTGTGATTGTTTCAATGAGTTAGTGATAGTTTATTCACCCATATTTATGGTGTATTGTCACAAGGAATTATTGACACTTCTTTTTCACTGACAGCAGCTTTTTTGTTTTGTATTTACAGTGTGATGTTGAGAGTTTTGTTGATTCCTCACAAATAACTGACTGCATAACTCTATGCTTTACTATGTGGTTAGCAATTGCTATTTCATGAATAACTGGATTTGCTTTCCTAGTTGCAGTTATCAGTAGTTGCTTCTTAAGAAGAACTTTTATTCTATTTATTTTGATGATTGCTTAGGCAATATTTATTATTAAGTATTGCTTTCTCAAATGATTTTTCACAGAGGTAGTGGACAAATGGTTTGACCTGTACAGGTCATATTCAATTTGTAGCTTAAAGATTGAATTATCTTTGTGTACTTTGTGTATTTTTTTGTGTGTGTTTATTGTAGATATAGGGTCTCGCAGTGTTGCCCAGGCTGGAGTGCAGTGGCTATTCACAGGCATGAGCTTAGCACTCTACAGCCTTGAACTCCTGGGCTCAACTAATTGCCCTGCCTCAGCCTCCCCAGAAGCTGAGACTACAGGCTATCACCACCAGGTCCAACCTTTTTGTACATTTTTTACTTTGATTTTATCCTCATCTGAATTTTTCTTATCTATTTGCCTTATATATATTAGGATGGCCATATCATTTATCCTCCAAATTAAGAAAATTTTGACATTAAACAGGGACAACCAGAATATATAGTCACAATATTTAAAACCCCAAATTTCTACACTAGTTCCTTCTTTTCCATTTTACATCCTTCTTCTCAAGATCTGGTCTACCTTGAGCTAGAGAGCTGTCATCTTCTGCACAGCATCAGTGGGGTCAACTATTGAACAAACTTGAACTACACTCTTGTTTTATTTTAGCAGAACGACTCTCAGGGTGACTTGGCTCTATTGACAAAAGACTGGCTTCTGAAGGATTGTCTAACAGCAGAAATGCTGTCATCAAACTTATATAGGGTGAATTTTTTTCTGAGCTGGCATTGTTCATCTAATGTAGTGTTTTCTAAAGTTAAATTATACACAGAAAAAAAAACAGGCATGGAAAACAGGCATAATTGCATTTAGAATTCTGTTACTTTTGGACATAAGACTTCTATTTCCTTTGACATTATTCCAATAGATGAAGACTATATCGTTTGCTTCCATGCACTGATCCACAAAATGTAGGAGGGATTAGATGTCTTGCCAAGTTACTAAACAAGTAAAGTTTTCAGAAGCTAAATGTGTGACCGAGTTTCTCCTTTTCTACACATATTTCCCTAAATAGCCATTTGTCTACAGACCATTTGAATATAGCCTGAAGAGAGGATGAGATACAGAACCACTTGAGCAGCTTTCCAAAATGAGATTTTAGATTGTAGAGCTAACACTTTGAGTGGTTTTCGTAAGAGAAGAATCTTACAAAAGATTCTTTATGACTTTATCTCCATGGAGGTATTCTTCATAAATATTTAGAACCGCTTATACTGTCTTCTATTATACTGGTTTGAAGATAATTTATACCATTGATGCAGGAGTAAGTGTTGCTTTTCTTTGTTCATCTACATTACAAAACGTGGTGTCACCAATAATCATTTAATTGTTTTTGTTATACTTTCCTTTATTTTACTGATTTGAAGATAATCGATATCATTGATTTGGGATCAAGTTTGTATTTTGCTGTTTGTCTCCATTCATCAACAATACAAAATGTGCTGTCACCAATAATAGTTTAATTATTTTTGCATCATATGTTTTGGATTTCTTCATTCATTTGCCTAAATTTTTCACTCTGGGTTTGGGATATTATATATTTCACATGCAGCGTGTATCATTTGGTGGTGACTTAAATGCCTGTATTGTATTCTAGCACAAGTAATCACTTTTCTAAAGATAAGTTTAAGTTTGGTCAAAAAAAATTTCTACGTGCGTTGACTCATTGAACCAGATATGATGCAGACTTCTACTTTACAATTCAACTATCCATATAATGATTACTGATTTCTTCACATGACATTATTTATCAAAAGGAATTTTATAAATTACTAAACACATTCCAAGTATGTTTATTTTAAAACTTTAACTCCTAAAGATAGCTTGAATATTTTAGCATAGTCCCGAATAAAAATAATTGAAATAAATTTTAGTATCTAGTTAATAGAGTTAATAGCAATTACTGTAAATCTAAATCATTCTGCTGATAATAAAAATCAAGTTAAATACAAGACATGGCATAGAGTTCAGTTAATGTAATAATCTAATGTTTTACTAGTCCACATTCGATTTTAGAGTAATGATGTTGAAAATGCAAATTATATATTTATTGTTAGGTTCCTTAAGTTTACTATTCATTTTTTAGTTTTTTTAGTTATTTTTTAATTTTTACTTTAGGTTGAGGGGTACATGTGCAGATTTGTTATATAGGTAAACTCCTGTCATGGGGGTTTGTTGTACAGATTGTTTCATCACCCAGGTACTAAGACAAGTAAGTACCCAATAGATATTTTTTTCTGCTCCTTTCCTTCCTCCCAGCCTCAACCTTAAAGTAGGCCCAATATCTGTTGTTCCCTTCTTTGTGTCCATGAGTTATTTTTATATTAATTATTTTTCTATCACCACTTGGCAGTTTGCCAAATCAGAAACTGGATTTTTTTTTTCCTTTTTTTGAAAAGAATATATACATATATTTTTTGTACTTTAGGTTCTGGGATACACATGCTGATCATGCAGGATATTTGTATTGCTATATACATGGCAAGGTGGTTTGCTGTCTTCATCCCACCATCACCTGTATCTGGCATTTCTCCCCATGTTGTCTCTCCCCAATCTCCCAACCCCCACTGTCCCTCCCCTAGCCCCCCACAACAGACCCCAGTGTCTGATGCGCCCCTCCCTGTGTCCATGTGTTCTTATTGTTCAACATCTACCTATGAATGAGAACATACAGCATTTGATTTTATGTTCTTGTGTCAGTTTGCTGAGAATGATCGTTTCCAGATTCATCCATGTCCCTACAAAGGACACAAGCTCATCGTTTTTTATGGCTGCATAGTATTCCATGGTGTATATGTGCCACATTTTCCTTGTCCAGTCTATCATCCACAGGCAGTTGGGTTGGTTCCAGGTCTTTGCTAATGTAAACAGTGCCACAATGAATATACGTGTGCATGTGTCTTTATAATAGAACGATTTATAATCCTTTGGGTATATACCCAGTAATGGGATTGCTGGGTCAAATGGAATTTCTATTTCTGATCCTTAAGGAATTGCTACACTGTCTTCCACAATGGTTGAACTAATTTACACTTCCATATAAGTGTTCCTATTTTTCCACATCCTCTCCAGCATCTGTTGTCCCCTGATTTTTTAATAATTGCCATTGCAAAAATTTTTTCCCATTCTGTTGGTTGCCATTTCACTCTAGTGATCGTTTCTTTTGCTGTACAGAAGCTCTGGAGTTTGATTAGATCCCATTTGACTATTTTGACTTTTGTTGCCAATTCTTTTGGTATTTTAGTTATGAATCCCTTGCCTATGCCTATGTCCTGAATGATTTTGCCTAGGTTTTCTTCTAGGGTTGTTATGGTGTTAGGTCTTATGTTTAAGTCTTTAATCAATCTGGAGTTAATTTTAGTGTAAGGTGTCAGGAAGGGGTCCAGTTTCTGTTTTCTGCACATGGCTAGCCAGTTTTCCCAGCACTATTTGTTAAACAGGGAATCCTTTCCCCATTGCTGGTTTTTGTCAGGTTTGTTAAAGATCAGATGGTTGTAGATGTGTTGCATTGTCTCTGAGGCCTCTTTTCTGTTCCATTGGTCTATATCTCTGTTTTGGTACCAGTACCATGCTGTTTTGATTACTGTAGCCTTGTAGTATAGTTTGAAATCAGGTAGCGTGATGCCTCCAGATTTGTTCTTTTTGCTTAGGATTGTCTTGGCTATGTGGGCTCTCTTTTGGTTCCATATGAAGTTTAAGGTGTTTTTTTTCCAGTTCTGTGAAGAAGGTCATTGGTAGCTTGATGGGGATAGCATTGAATCTATAAATTACTTTGGGCATTATGGCCATTTTTACGATATCGATTCTTCTTAACCATTAGCATGGAATATTTTCCCATCTGTTTGTGTCCTCTCTTATTTCCTTGAGCAGTGGTTTGTAGTTCCTCTTGAAGAGGTCCTTTACATCCTTTGTTAGTTGTATTCCTAGGTATTTTATTCTCTTTGTAGTAATTGTGAATGGGAGTTCGCTCTTGATTTGGCTCTCTGTTAGTCTGTTATTGGTGTGTAGGAATGCTTGTGATTTCTGCATGTTGATTTTGTATCCTGAGACCTTGCTGAATTTGCTTATCAGTTTCAGGAAATTTGGGGCTGAGACAATGGGGTCCTCTAAATATACAATCATGTCATCTGCAAATACAGACAATTTGACTTCCTCCTTTCCTAATTGAATACACTTTATATCTTTTTCTTGCCTGATTGCTCTGGCTAGAACTTCCAATACTATATTGAATAGGAATGGTGAGAGAGGGCATCCTTGTTTAGTGCCAGCTTTCAAAGGGAATGCTTCCAGTTTTTGCCCATTCAGTATGATATTGGCTGTGGGTTTGTTGTAATTAGCTTTTATTGTTTTGAGATAAGTTCCACTGATACCTGGTTTATGGAGAGTTTTTAGCATAAAGGGCTGTTGAATTTTGTTGAAGGCCTTTTCTGCATCTATTGAAATAATCATGTGGTTTTTGTCTTTGGTTCTGTTTATGTGGTGGATTACGTTTATAGACTTGCATATGTTGAACCAATAGCATCCCTGGGATGAAGTCTACTTGATCATGATGGATAAACTTTTTGATATGCTGTTGCAATTGGTTTGCCAGTATTTTATTGAAGATTTTTGCATCGATGTTCATCATGGATATTGGCCTGAAGTTTTCTTTTTTTGTTGAGTCTCTGCTGGGTTTTCGTATCAGGATGATGTTGGTCTCATAAAATGATTTGAGAAGGATTCCCTCTTTTTGTTATATCTGGAAGTTTCAGAAGGAGTGATACCAGCTCCTCTTTGTATATCTGGTAAAATTCGGCTGTGAACCCATCTGGACCTGGACTTTTTTTAGTAGAAACTTGAGTTTTATAAGAGAAAAATATGTTTTTCAGAAGCTAAAAATCTGTATTTACCAAATGTTTACCAGTCTCCTATCATTGAAGATGCTCACTATATTTCAATATATATATCCCAGTGTTGTGATTTTTTTTAGATATTCTGATTTTATTAAATTAGTGTTTGAAAATGAAAACATAAGTTCAAAATCTATCACATGAGCATTGCTTTAATATCCAGAATTGTTTGTACATGCTATTATGTTCTTCAAAGTAATTTAGCATAATATGTGTAGCCAATTTATTTGAAATCATAGCCAGTATTTCATTATTCAGTAGTTAATAGTCAAATTTCATCAATCATATGCCTCCCACCACATTTCATTTTTCTTCAAAATACTTTAAAAATAGTTCCTAGAAATTATCTACTTTTTTTTGGTTTATTGTCTGAAATTATCTACTTTAGTAAATGCATTTCAAGATTCTCAGAAAATATTTTTATAGTCCAGAATTATTCATAGGGTTAGATAAGCTCAAATCTCCATTTAGATGTTCTTTTCTGTTATTAGTAAACTCCACTCTTTAGTTTAGATCAGTGTTTTAACACCCTTCTTCTTGGTTTCTATTACATTTAGAGTATCTTACAAGGAGCAGCCTCTTCCCTCTTTTAAGAGGGTAGGTCAAAACAAATAGGTGTGTCTATTTAGCATAATAGGGATTTTTAAGAGAGTTTCAAATTGGATCTTGTAGGTGTCACAAACGTCAGTGTAATAGGCATCATTGATAAGTGATTCCTCTTTTAACAGTTTATTTGGGCATAGCTACATTCCTTTTGAAGATTTTCTTGGTATCCTTGCATGCATGTCTTTAAACCATTTTCTTACAACTATTAGTTTCTTACTGATGCTGTGATAACTATAGAGGCTGTGGATACCAACAATTTTAACTTCTGCTTTGATTCCCAGAGAGAAAGTATAAATATTATACTGGCTCTGATATATAAGAACTTTACATTAATTTTTAGACAAGATAAAAAGTATTTTTTAAATATTTTCTACCATATTCCTCAATTATCATCCTTTTATCATAGCAACTTATCAATGCTGCAAAATGTTTTTGTGGGCATTATAGTTTGGAACTCAATTTTGAGAAGGTTATCTTAAAAATTTTATCAAGATGTGACTTTCCAAATATAGCATTTTTTATTACAATTAGACATATACTTTGTTCTGATTCATTTTTAAATTAAGAAATGTAGCTGCTCACGGATTGAAAACAGGTATGCTGATTTATGTCCTTACCAATTGGTAAATTTTATTCAAAGTAGATCATAAAAAGGAGACAAAAGCCTTGATATTCTCAATTAAAAAGATTTAAAAGATTTAAACTAAAAACTCCCTGTGCTACCTGTATACTGTTGAAGCATTTATTTTATTACCCTTAACTGTCAAGAACTGTCACATCTTTTGATATTTGTGACAGCTAATTTAGGAGAATAAGGGAGAGGCAATGTTATAATAGGCAAGGGATGATGATCAGCTTCCTGGTAGATTACAAAGTAGTAATAATTCCACTTCCATACTATTGTTTTCTTTCTGCACTAAAGATTGAATTATATATTATTGCTCAATGTGATACTAATTAAAATATGTAGGGAGCTGTGGAAAATTATCAGTATTTTGTCATAAACCTATGTTTACTAACTGTACACCAGTAAATCACTAAATAATGCATGAAATGATAAAAATTAAATTAGAATATTATTAAAAGGAGTTGTAAAACCTAGATATTTAAGCCACTGTAGTTTTTCATATGATATTGTCACAGATCAAATACATTTACCACTTTCATTTAAGAACTGATGACCAGTATTAAATGTAATCATAAAATAAAAAGTTGTACATTTATTCATATCAAATAAACAGACTAATGTCTTCTATTGATACATATTCTTTTCCATATTTTCTGTTGTTCTTTTTTCATTTTTCATTTTTCATTTTTATGAGTACATAGTAGGTGTATGTATTTGTAGGGTACATGAGATGTTTTGATGCAGGCATGCAATGTGTAATAATCACATCAGCGTAAATGGGGTATCCTCAGTTCTTTGTCACCTGTGGTTTTAGCTCTGATTGAATAAGAACTTGTCTTGGAACCTAAATCAAAATTTGATTTTAAAATTTTCATTGAAATCCACAGGTCAGCTGAGGAAACCAAGATTTCTCCAGTTCTATAGTCAGGTGGTGTGATCATTAGATTAATTGGATTCACATAAACTCAAGTATTATATTTCACATATGCATTGATTTTTATCACCTTTATTTTCAAGCTATTGTATGAATCTTGCAGCTTTCACGCAGTACTTCCATTGATAACAAATAGAAACTGGTTTGCTGCTATTCTGTCTTGGCATACAAATAACCTAAGTCAAAAGCTTTGCTTTTCATGTTTTTCTAGGATAGTGAGAAAAAAAACAAAAACAAAAACAAAACAAAACAAAACTTCTCATACTGGAAGTATTTAATCCATTTATATTTTCATAAAATTAGGTTTTTTTTTTTTTTTTTGAGGCGGAGTTTCGCTCTTGTCACCCAGGCTGGAGTGCAATGGCGCAATCTCAGCTCACTGCTTCCTCCACCTCCCAGGTTCAAGCAATTCTCCTGCCTCATCCTCCCAAGTAGCTGGAATTACAGGCACCCACCTGCCTCCATGCCCGGGTAATTTTTTGTATTTTTAGTAGAGACAGGGTTTCACCATGTTGACCAGGCTGGTCTCAAACTTCTGACCTCAAGTGATCTGCCTATCTCAGCCTCCCAAAGTGCTGGGATTACAGGTGTGAGCCACCATGCCCAGCCCAAAATTAGATATTTGTTGATGACTTAAGGGTTTTTAAATTAGCCACAAAATAAGAAGGTCTAAACAAAACTATATTTTGTTATAGTCAGCTTAATGCTCTAAAAAAATGATATTTGCACAAATGATTGTAATGCACTGTTACTAGTTTCTATACATTTATATTTTGTCAGAGTCTTCTCTGATTATTTACGGGACCCTACATTTATAATTCCAGTTATGTTGATTTCAGAGCAAAATTTGTATTGAGGTACAATTTAGTCTTTTTCTTCTATGATTGCAATTCTCATTATGTTGGCCTAGGGCTTCTCAGCCTTGGCATTATTGACATTTGAGGCTGGATAATTCTTCCTTGTGGAGTGGTGAGGGAGCTGTCTTGTGCATTATAGGAAGTTTAGCAGCATCTCTGGCCTCTTACAAATAGATCTTAGTAGCACACTCTTGCCTAATTGTGATGAGAAAAAGTGTCTCCAGAGTTTGACAAATGGTTTTCTGGGGTTGGGGTGGGGGCCCCAGGAATTTGACCAGTAGAAAACCATTGCTGTAGCACATCCTTACACATATTCATAAAAAAGGATATTATATTTATTTTATAGAAAGATTTTATTAACTCCAAAAAGGAGTCAGACTGTTTTGAAACCCTTCAAAAACCTTCAAATGATGAGCATTTTCAGATAAGAAAATAAATCAGAAATGTTGAAACAATGAATGCTGTTTGAGCAACTCATACTTTAGTGGTCATAGGTGGAATAGCATTAGCACATATATCAAATCATTTGATCAAAAGATATTTTATGAAGTAATAGTGCTTTTTCAAAAATATGCAATATATTATAATTGATTATAAATGTAGAAGTTACCTTCTTATTTGTGTAACGGAAGGGGAACACAGTGCTAAATGATATAAACAGAGTAGCCTGAGGTGGTTTTCTTCTAATTTTAGGTCAGATATGCATTTCACTAATTGCACAAAAGTTTCTCAATATTAAATTTGTTTTATATGTATACAGAAAACACAGTTATTATTAGCACTAGCAAAATCTTATGTAATGAACCCACTTCATAACTAGAATATTTATGTTAATCAAATATGAATGTTTTGCCAACCTAATTTCAAATCTTAGAATAAAAAATTGGAATGAGAAAATTGATACATATGAATATATTGAAATATGTATTATAAATTATTCAACCTCAGCTAGTAAAGGAGATTTTATTATTTTCAATAGTAAAATTATTTTTCTAATTTGATTTCATAGTTATGTAAGAATTATTAGCAATGTTAAAATTATAAACTTTGAGAAAAACTATTTCCTAGCTGTTAATGGATAAGAAAGGATAAAAATTGACATCTAGAATTAGGCAAATGAAAAACTAATTCAAGATTCAATATATGAATGAGACACAAATTTGATATTGGCGTATGACAGGACTAATAAGCATTTTTAAGCTAATATTTTAGTTATAGATTTATTTATGAAAAATTGTTCTTAGCTCTTGAATTTTATAGTATTTTAAAATTTTGAATATTTTTTACTTTTTTATTTTTCTTTTTAATTTTTGTTAGTACACAGTAGGCATATATATTCATGGGTATGTGAGATACTTTGATACAGACATGCCATCCATCATAATCACATCATGGTAAATAGGGCATCCATTCCCTCAAGCATTCATCCTTTGTGTTACAAACAATCCAATTATACTTTTAGTTATTTTTAAATGTATAATTAAGTTATTATTGACTGTAGCCACTGTGTTGTATTAGCACACACTAGGTCTTATTCATTCTTTCTTTTTTGATACCCATTAATCATCCCCACCTTCCCTGCCTACTGACAACCCTTCCAAGCCTCTGGTAACCACATTCTACACTCTGTCTTCATGAGTTCAATTGTTGAAATTTTTAGCTCCTACAAATAAGTGAGAACATGAAGTTTCTCTTTCTGTGCCTGGCTTATTTCACTTAACATAATGATCTGTCCATACATGTTTGTTGCAAATGACAGGATCTCATTCTCTTTTCTGAATAGTACTCCATCGTGTATATGTACCAGATTTTCTTTACCCATTCATCTGTTGACAAACACTTCAGTTGCTTCCAAATCTTGGCTACTGTGAACAGTGCTGCAAAAAACATGAGAGTGCAGATATCACTTTGATATACTTATCTCCTTTCTTTTGTGTATATACCCAGCAGTGGGATTGCTGCATTGCATGGTAGCTCAATTTTTAGTTTTTTGAGGAACTTCTAATCTGTTCTCCAAGTGATTGTAACAATTTACATTCCCACAAACACTGTACAAGGATTCCCTTTTCTCCACATTGTTGCCAACATTTGTTATCACCTGTCTTCTGGATAAAAGTCATTTCAATGGGGGTGAGATGTTATCTTATTTTGGTTTTGATTGGCATTTCTCTGATGATCAATGATGTCGAACATCTTTTCATATGCCTGTTTGCCATTTGTATATCTTCTTTCGAGAAATGCCTATTCAAATCTTTTGCCCATTTTTTATTAGAATATTAGATTTCTTTTTCTTTAGACTGGTTTGAGCTCCTTATAGATTCTGGTTATTAATCCTTTGTCAGATGGATAGTTTGCAATATTTTCTCCCATTCTATGGGTTGTCTCATCACTTTGTTGTTGATTATATCCTTTGCTGTGCAGAAGCTGTAACTTGATGTGATCCCATTTGTCATTTTTGCTTTGATTGTCTGTGCTTGTGGGGTATTGCTCAAGAAATCTTTGCCCAGACCAATATCCCGGAGATTGTTTCCAATGTTTTCTTATATGGTATAATAGCTTGAGATCTTAAATTTAAGTATTTACTTCAATTTGATTTTATTTTTCCATATGGTGTGAGATAGGGGTCTAGTTTTATTCATCTGCATGTGGATATCAGGTTTTCCCAGCACCATTTATTGAAGAGATTGCATTTTCCTCAGTGTATGTTTTTGGCAATTTTGTCAAACAGGAATTCACTATAGTAGTGAGGATTTGTTTCAGAGTTATCTGTTCTGTTCCATTGGTACATGTGTCTGTTCTTATGCCAATACCATGCTATTTTGGTTACTATAGCTCTGTACTATAATTTGGAGTCAGGTAATGTGATTCCTTCAGTTTTGTTCTTTTTGTTCAGGATAGCCGTCTATTCTGGGGTATTTTTGTGGTTCTATACAAATTTGAGGATTGTTTTTTTCTATTTCTGTGAAGAATGTCACTGGAATTTTTATTGGGATTGCACTGAACCTGTAGATTGCTTGGGTAGTATTGACATTTTAACAATGATGATTTTTCTAATCTATGAACATGGAATATTTTTTCCAATTTTTGGTGCCCTCTTCAATTGCTTTCATCAATGTTTTATAGTTTTCATTATTGAGATTTTTTACTTCTTTGGATTAGTTAATTCCTAGGTATTTAAATTTTTGTGTGGCTATGATATTATAAATGGAAATATTTTTTAAATTATCACATTGGTCACTGTTGACATATACAAGTGGTATTGATTTTTGTATGGTTGTTTTGTATCCTGCATCTTTACTGAAATTCTTTATCAGTTCTAATAGTTTTCTTGTGGAGTCTTTAGCTTTTTCCAAATATAAGATCATAATATCTGCAAACAATGATAATTTGAATTATTTCTTTCCAGTTTGGATAAACTTTATATCTTTCTCTTATCTGATTGCTCTAGCTAGGACTTCCAGTACTATGTTAAATAACAGTGGTAACAGTGGGCATCCTTGTCATGTTCCAGATCTTAGAGGAAAGGATTTCCATTTTTCCACATTTAGTATGATACTAAGTGTGGGCCTTTCATATATGGCTTTAAGTATGTTTAGATATGTTCCTTCTATCCCTAGTTTTTTGAGGGTTTTTCTCATGAAAGGATATTGAATTTTATCAAATGCTTTTTCAGCATTAATAGAAGTCATCATATGGTTTTTATCATTCATTCTGTTGATGATGTCTCACATTGATTTGCATACGTTGAACCATCCTTGTTTTCCAGGGACAAATCCCACTTGGTTATGATGAGTGATCTTTCTGATGTATTATTGAATTTGGTTTGCTAGTATTTTGTTGAGGATTTTTACACTAAAGGTCATCAGAGATATTTGCCTGTAGTTTTCTCCTTTTATTATTATTTTTAAATTTTAGAGTACATGTGCAGGATGTACAGTTTATTACATAGGTAAACGTGTGCCATGGTGATTTGCTGCACCTATCAACTCATCATCTAGGTATTAAACCCAGCATGCATTAGCTATTTAGCTGATGCTCTCCTTCCCTAACA
This sequence comes from Aotus nancymaae, assembly GCF_030222135.1. Classification (NCBI taxonomy): domain Eukaryota; kingdom Metazoa; phylum Chordata; class Mammalia; order Primates; family Aotidae; genus Aotus; species Aotus nancymaae. The sequence continues at coordinate 54,465,745 of NW_026988415.1, read as the reverse complement.
GACCCCAGTGTGTGATGTCCCCCTTCCTGTGTCCATGCATTCTGATTGTTCAGATCCCACTTATAAGTGAGAACATGTGGTGTTTGATATTCTGTTCCTGTGTTTCTTTGTTGAGGATAATGTCTTCCAGCTCCACCCTTGTCACTGCAAATGACATGATCTCATTCCTTTTTATGGCTGTATAGTATTCCATGATGTATATGTACTACATTTTCTTTATCCATTCTATCACTGATTGGCATATGGGTTGATTCTACATCTTTGCTATTGTGAATAATGCTGCAGTGAAAATACACGTGCATGTATCTGTATAGTAGAATAATGTATATTCCCTTGGATATAGACCCAGTAATGGGATTGCTGGGTCAAATGATATTTCTGGTTCTAGGTTGTATTAGTCTGTTCTCATGCCGCTAATATTGACATACCGGAGACTGGGTAAATTGTAAAGAAAAATAGGGTTAATTGATTCACAGTTCCACATGGCTGGGGAGGCCTCATAATCATGGCACAAAGCAAAGGAGGAGAAGGACAGATCTTACATGGAGGCTGGCAAGAGAGAGCATGTGTGCAGGGGAACTCTCTTTTATAAAACCATCAGATCTCATGAGACTTATTCACTATCACAAGAACAGCACAGAAAAGACGTGCCTCCATGATTCAGTTACCTCCCACCAGTTTCCTCCCATGACACTTGGGAATTATGGGAGCTGCAATTCCAAATTTGGGTGGAGACACAGCTAAACTGTTTTATTCTGCCCCAGCCCCTCACAAAACTCATGTCCTCACATTTTAAAGCCAATCATGGCTTCCCAACTGTCACCCAAAGTCTTGACTTATTTCAGCATTAACTAAAAAGTCCAAGTCCAAAGTCTCATATGAGACAAGGCAAGTCCTTCCATCTATGAGCCTATAAAATCAATAGCAAGTTAATTACTTCCTAGTTACAATGGGGGTACAGGCATTGGGTAAATACATCCATTCCAAATGAGGGAAATTGGTCAAAATAAAGAGGCTACAGGCCCCTTAAAAGTCTGAAATACAATAGGGCAGTCACATCTTAACATTCCAAAATGATCTCCTTTGACACCATGTCTCACATCCAGGTCACGCTGATGCAATAGGTAGGTTCCCATGGTTTGGGGCAGCTCCACCCCTTTACAGCCCCTCTCCTGGCTGATTTCACAGGCTGGCATTGAATGTCTGAGGCTTTTCCAGGCACATGGTACAAGCTGTTAATGGATCTACCATTCTGGAGTCTAGAGGACTGTGGCCCTCTTCTCACAACTCCACTAGATAGTGCCCCAGTGGGGATTCTGTATGGGGGCTCCCATCCCATATTTTCCTTCTTCCCTGCCCTTTCAGAGGTTCTCCATGAGGGCTTTGCCCCTGCAGCACACTTCTGCCTAGACATCCAATCATTTCCATACATCCTCTGAAATCTAGGTGGAGGTTCCCAAACCTCAATTCTTGACTTCTGTGCACCCACATGTGCAATACTACATGTGAGCCACCAAGGCTTGGGGCTTCCATGCTCTGAAGCAACAGCCTGAGATCTACATTAGCTACTTTTAGCCATGGCTAGGATGTAGGGCATCAAGTCCCAAGACTGCACATAGCAGCAAGGCCCTGGTCCCAGTTCATAAAACCATTTTTTTTTTTCTCCTAGGCTTTCTAGCTTGTGATGTAAAGGGATTCCATGAAGACTTCTGACATGTCCTGGAGTCATTTTCTTCATTGCCTTCTCAATTAATATTTGGCTCCTTGTTGCTTATACAAATCTTTGCAGTCAGCTTGAATTTCTCCTCAGAAAATAGGTTTTTCTTTTTGATCCCATTGTAAGAGTACAAATTTCCCAAACTTGTATGCTCTGCTTTCCTTCTAAACATAAGTTCCAATTCCAAAGCATATTTTGGTGAATACATAACACTGAATGCTTTTAACAGTACCCAAGTAATTTCTTGAATGCTTTACTGCTTAGAAATTTCTTCTGCCAGATACCCTAAATCATCTCTCTCAAATTCAAAGTTCCACAAATTTCTAGGGCAGTGACAAAATGCTGCCAGTCTCTTTGCTACAACATAGCAAGAGTCACCTTTGCACCAGTTCCCAACAAGTTCCTCATTTCCATCTGAGATCACCTCGGCCTGGACTTCATTGTCCATTTATCAGCATTTTGATCAAAGCCATTCAACAAGTCTCTAGGAGGTTCCAAACTTTCCCACACAATCCTGTTTTCTTCTGATACCTCCAAACTGTTCCAGTCTCTGCCTGTTACCTAGTAGCAAATTCATTTCCAAATTTTGGGGTATCTTTACAGCAGCTCCCCACTCTACTTGTACCAATTAACTATATTAGTCCATTCTCACACTGCTAGTACAGACACACCTAAGACTGAGTGATTTATAAAGAAAAAGAGGTTTAACGATCTCACAGTTTACACCAACAGTGTAAAAGCATTTCTATTTCTCCACAGTCTCTCCAGAATCTGTATTATGTGGACATTTTAATAATCGCTATTCTGACTGTCCTGAGATGGTATCTCATTGTGATTTTGATTTGCATTTCTCTGGTGATCAATGATCTTGAACTTTTTTCATATGTTCATTGGTTGCATGAATGTCTTCTTTTGAGAAGTGTCTGTTCATGTCCTTTGTCCACATTTTAATTGGGTTGTTTCTTTTTTTCTTGTAAATTTGTTTAAATTCCTTATAGATTCTTTATATGAGACCTTTATCATAGGAATAGATTACAAAAATGTTCTCCCATTCTATAGGTTGTTTGTTCACTCTGATGATAGTTTCTTTTGCTGTGCAGAAGTTCTTTAGTTTAATTAGATCTCATTTGTCAATTTTTGTTTTTGTTGTAGTTGCTTTTGACATTTTCATTATGAAATCTTTGCCCTTGCCTGCCTATGTCCTGAATAGTATTGCCTAGATTTTCTTCTAGGGTTTTTATAGTTTTGTGTTTTACATTTAAGTCATTAACCCATCTTGCATTAATTTTTGTATAAGGTGTAAGGAAGGGGTCCAATTTCAATTTTCTGCATATGGCTAGCCAGTTCTCCCAGCACCATTTATTAAAAAAGAAATCCTTTCCCCATTGCTTTTTTTTGTTTTTTTCAGGTTTGTCAAAGATCAGATGGTTGTAGGTGTATGGTCTTATTTCTGAGTTCTCTGTACTGTTGCATTTCTCTGTGTCTGCTTTTGTAGCAGTACCACGCTACTTTGGTTAGTATAGCCTTATAGTATAGTTTGATGTCAGGTAGTGTGATGCCTCCAGCTTTGTTGTTTTTGCTCAGGATTGTCTTGATAGTCTCCTCTTTGATTCTGTATGAATTTTAAAATAGTTTTTTTTCTAATACCGTAAGGAATGTCAATTGTAGTTTAATGGAAATATCACTGAATCTATAAATTACTTTGGGCAGAATGTACATTTTGACGATATTGATTCTTCCTATCCATGAGCATGGTATATTTTTCCATTTGTTTATGTCTTCTTTGACTTCCTTGAGCAATCATTTGTAGTTCTTCTTGAAGAGGTCATTCACTTCCCTTGTTAGCTGAATTCCTAGGTATTTTATTCCCCTTATAGCAATTTTGAATGGGAGTCCATTCATTATTTGGCTCTCTTCTTGTCTGCTATTGGTGTTTAGGGATGCTTGTGATTTTTCCACACTGATTTTGTATCCTGAGACTTTGTTAAGTTGCTTATCAGCTTAAGAAGCTTTTGGACTGAGACAAGGGTTTTCTAGATATAGGATCATGTCATCTGCAAACAAAGACAATTTAACTTCCTCTCTTCCTATTTGAATATACTTTATTTTTTTCTCTTGCCTGATTGTCCTGTCCATAACTTCCAATTCTATGCTAAATCGGAGTGGTGAGAGGAGAGCATCCTTGTCTTGTGCCGGTTTTCAAGGGGGATACTTCCAGCTTTTGCTCATTTAATATAATATTGGCTATGGGTTTGTCATAAATGGATCTTATTATTTTGAGATATGTTTCTTCAATCGCTAGTTTATTGAGAGTTTTCAACATGAAGCGTTGTTGAATTTTATTGAAGGCCTTTTCTGTGTCTCTTTGGATAAGCATGTGCTTTTTGTTTTTAGTTCTGTTTATGTGATGAATTATGTTAATTTATTTGTATACGTTGAACCAGCCTTCTATCTCAGGGATGAAGCTGACTTGATTGTGGTCAATAAGTCTTTTGATTTGCTGCTGGATTCAGTTTGCCTGTATTTTATTGAGGATTTTTGTATTGATGTTCATCAAGGATATTGGCCCAAAGTGGTTTTTGGTTGTTATTGTTGTATCTCTGTGAGGTTTTTGTATCAAGAGTGATGCTGGCCTCATAAAATTAATTAGGGAGGAGTCCCTCCATATCAGTTGTTTGGAATAGTTTCAGAAGAAATGGTACCAGCTCTCCTTTGTACCTCTGGTAGAATTCAGCTGTAAATCCTTCTGATCCTGGGCTTTGATTTTTTGGTAGGCTATTTATTACTTACTCAATTTCAGAACTCATTATTGGTCTCTTCAGGGATTCAGTTTCTTCCTCATTCAGTTTGAGAGGGTGTATGTTTCCAGAAATTTATTAATTTCTTGTAGATTTTCTAGTTTATTTGCATAGAGGTGTTTATAGTATTCTCTGATGCTTGTTTCTGTTTTTGTGGGGTAAGTAGTGATATCCCCTTTATCATTTCAGATTCTATCTGTCCAAGGGAGATCAGAGTTCTGTCTGTAAACCCCTGACTGCAGTTGCTGATATTCCCACAAGGAATCCTTGCCCATTGAGGAGGGATAGATCCAGGTCCCACCTAAAGAAGCAATCTGGCCACAGTCTGTCACAGTTGCTGTGTTGCACTGTGGAGAATTCTTCCTGGTCCAAACCTTCCAGTCTCTCTGGCCTGAGCAGCAGGTCATGACAGTTTGGAGCTATAGTGATGGCTGCCGCACCTCCCCCCAGGAACTTGGTCATCTTAGGTAGTCTCCAGCCTACTGCAACTGACTGCAACCCAAACAGCTGCTGAGATTCTGCACAACTCTATGCTTGAGACCCAAGCCCTGGGGGCATAGACTCATAAAGGGATCTCCTGATCCCTGGGTTGCACAGATTGGTTGAAAAAGCATGATTTCCTGAGCAGGGAAGCACAATAACTCACCCCCTCCCTTGGCTGAGGGTAGTACAACTAGCAGGTGGGTCATTACTCCACTCTGCTTTTTCTCTCTCCATGGGTCACACCAACCACCTAGTCAGTCCCAATGTGAGAGCCTAGATACCTTAGTTGATGGTACAGGATTCACTTGCCATTTTTGTTCTTGGTGGGAGCTGCCAATCACACATCTAATCAGCTATCATGGCCCCATTACCACTCATCTTGGCCCTGCCACGACTCAGTTTTCTTTTTATGATGTGTCTTAGTCTGGTTTTTGTATCTGGGTAACGTTGGTCTCATAGAATGAGTCTGGAAATATTCCATTCTTCTCTTTTTTTTGCAAAATATTTTGTGTAGGATTAGATTAGTTCTTGTTTGAATGTTTGGTAGTATTTAGCAGTAAAGCCATCAGGTCCCAGGCTTTTCTTTAGTGGGAGACTTTTTTTATTACATTTTTGATCTCATTATTAGTTATTGGCCTGTTCATGTTTTGAATTTCTTCCCAGTAAAATCTTGGTTGGTTCTATGTGTGTAGGAATTTGTCTATTTTTGTCTAGATTTTCCAATTTACTGGCATAGAGTTGCTCATAGTAGTCACTAATGAACCTTAGAATTTCTGCAGTGTCAGCTGTAATGTCTGATTATTTTATTTCTGTTTTTATTTACTTGTATCTTCTCTCTTTCTTCTTGGTTTGTCTGGCTAACAATTTGTCAATTTTATTTAACTTTTTAAAAAAGCAACTTTTTGTTTCTTCAATCTTTTTTTATTGTTTTCTTCATTTCGATTTCATTTTATTCTGCTCTAATCTTTATTATTTATTTTCATCTACTAATTTTGGGTTTGGCTTGTTCTTGCTTTTCTACTTATTTAAGATGAATTTTTAGATTGTTTATTTGAATATTTTCCTCTTTTTGGGTGTAGGCACTAATAGCCATAACCTTCCCTCTTGGCACTGCTTTTGCTTTACCCCATAGGTTTTGGTATGCTGCATTTTCTTTACTATTTGTTTTATGAAACTTTTCAATTTACCTCTTAATTTCTTTATTGACCCACTGATCATTCAGCAACATATTATTTTTTCCATGTATTTGTATAGTTTCCAAAATTCCTCTCTTTATTGTATTCCATTGTGCTTAGCAATGGTGCTTGATGTTATTGCAGTTGTTTGCATGTTTTAAGACTTGCTTTGAGACCTAACATATGGTCTGTTCTTGAGAATGATCCATGTGCTGAGGAAAAGAATGTGTTTTCTGCAGCTGTTTGATGAAATGTTCTGTAAATATTTATTAGATTCATGTGGTGTATAGTGCAGAATAAGTCTGATGTTTCTTTGTTTATTTTTGGTTGAGAATATCTGTCCAATGCTAAAAGTGGGTGATTGAAGTGTCTAGCAATTATTGTACTGGGCCCAAACTCTCTCTTTAGCTTGAGTAATATTTTATTTATATATCGAGGAGCTCCAGTGTTGGGTACATATATATTTAAAATTGTTATATCCTCTGACCGAATTGACACCTTTATCATTATATACTGAATTTCCTTGTCTCTTCTTAATTGCTTTTGTCTTGAAATTTACTCTGTTTGATATAAGTATAGCTACTTCTGCTCTTTTTTGTTTTCCATTGGCATGGAATATCTTTTTCTGTTTTTTACATTTTCAGTCAACGTGTGACTTTATAAGTAAAATGTGTTTCTTGTATGCAACAGATCACTGGTTCTTATTTTTTTCATCCATTTAGCCAATCTTTGTCTTTTGATTGGAGATTTTAGTTCATTTACATTCAATAATACTGGTAAGTAATGATTTACTCTTACCATTTCATTGTTTGTTTTCTGGTTGTTTTGTGGTCTTCTCTTCCTTCTTTCTGTCCTTCCTGTTTTCCTCTAGTGAAGGAGATTTTCTCTGGTGATATGTTTTAGTTTCTTGCTTTTTATTTTTTTGTGTTTTCATTGTATGTTTTTTGGTTTGAGGTTATTTTGAAGCTTATAAATACCATCTTAAAACCCAGTATTTTAAGCTGATAGCAGTTTAACATTGTTTGCATAAATAGACCAACAATCAAAAAGGAAACAAATAAAAATTCTACACCTTAAATTCATCCCTGAGCTTTTTAACTTTTTGTTGTTTCTGACTGTGTCTTGAAAAGTGGTTGTAGTGATTACTTTTGATTGGTTCATTGTTTATTCTTTCTTCTTAGGATAAGAGTAGTTTACACATTACAGTTACAGTGTTATGATATTCTGTTTTTTCTGTGCACTTGCTATTGCCAGTGAGATTTGTACCTCCAGGTGATTACTTATTGCTCATTAATGTCTTTTTCTTTCTTTTTGAAGTACTCCCTTTAGCATTTCTTGTAGAGCAGATCTCGTGTTGATGAAATCTCTCGGCTTTTGTTTGTCTGGGGAAGTCTTTATTTCTCTTTCACGTTTGAAAGATATTTTCACCAGATATACTATTTTAGGGTAAAAGTTTATTTTTCATTAGCACTTTAAATATGTCATTCCACTCTCTTCTGATTTTAAGGTTTACACTGAGAAGTCTGCTGCCAGACATATTGGAGCTCCTGTGTGTGTGTGTGTGTGTGTGTGTGTGTGTATGTGTGTATGTGTATTTTCCCTGTCTTAGTGCCTTTAGGATCCTTTCTATATCATTGACCTATAGGAGTTTATTAATTACATGAGGTAGTCTTCTTTGCATTAAATCTACTTGGTGTTCTATAACTTCCTTTTACTTGGATATTGATATATTTTTCTAGGTTTGGGAAGTTCCCTGTTATTATTCCTTTGAAAAACTTTCTACCCCTATCTCTTTCTCTTCCTCTTCTTTAAAGCCACTCTTAGATTTGCCCTTTTGAGACTACTAATATTTCTTAGATCCTGTAGGCATTCTTCACTGTTTTTTATTCTTTGTTCTTTTGTCTCCTCTGTATATTTTCAAATACCCTGTCTTCAAGCTCACTTTTTCTTCTGCTAATTCATTCTGCCATGAAAAGACTCTGACACATTCTTCAGTATATCTATTGCATTATTTAACTTCAGAATTTCTGCTTCATTCTTTTTGGTTATTTCCATCTCTTTGTTAAATTTATCTGATAGAATTTTGAATTCCTTCTCTACATTATCTTGAATTTCTTTGAGTTTCTTCAACACAGCTATTTTGAAATCTGTTCGAAAGGTTACATATCTCTGTTTATCTAGGGTTTGTCCTGGGTGACTTATTTAGTTCATTTGGTGTGATCATGTTTTCCTGGATGGTGTTGGTGCTAGTAGATGTTCTTCAGTGTTTAGGCATTGAAGAGTTAGGTATTTATTATACTCTTTGGTGTCTGGTATTAGTACCCATCCTTCTTGGGAATGCTTTCTGGGTATTTGAAAGGGTGTTGGTGTTGTGATGTAAGCTGTATGTGCTTCAAGGTACACTCGAAGCCCAGTAACACTGGTTCTTGCAGGCTCATAGAGGCACCGCCTTGATGGTTTGGTCAATATCCAAGGGAATTCTCTATATTACCAGGCAGAGACTGTTGTTCTGTTTCCTTACTTTTTGTCAAACAGAGTTGCTCTCTCTGTTCTGAGCCACCTAAAATTGGGGGTATGGTAACACAAGCGCCCTGGTGGCTTTCACCAATATGACTGCACCTGGTCAGACCTGAAGCCAGCACAGCACTAGATCTTACCCAAGGCCTGGTATAACCACTTTGTGGCTACTTTCAATGCTTGTTCAAGGACGTGGGGCTTTACAATCAGCCAGTGGCAAAGCCAGCCAGGTCTATGTCCTTCATTTCAGGGTGACAAGGTCTCAGCAGACCCAGGTGTTTGCAGAGGTGCCATCTGGAAGTGAGGGATTACAGTCAAAAAAACCTTAGAAGTCTACCTGATGTTCTATTGTACTGCGACTGAGCTGGCACTCAAGCCACAACATGCAGTCCTTCCCTCTCTTCCCTCTACTTTCCAAAGGCAGAGGAGTCTCACCCTGTAGCCACTGTCACTCAAGGCCACAAGGAGTCCTGCCAAACTACTGTTGATATTTGCTTAAAGGCCAAGGGCTCTTAAGTCAGTTTGTGGTGATTGCTGTCTGGCATGGGTCTCACACTTCAGGGAAGTGGGCTCCCTTCTGTTCCAGTGCAGGTCCAGAAATGCTAACCAAGGGTCACGTCCTGGAATTGAGGACCCCAAAAGCCCACTTGATGCTCTGCTCCCCTGTTGCCATACTGGTACCTGAAGCCAGCTGTCTAGAAATGTCATCTGGGAGCTAGGGCCTAAAATGGGGGCCTCATGACTCTATCCAGTGCCTTATCCTGCTGTGGCTGAGCCAGTATCTAGGATGTAAGGGAGAGTCCTCCCCACTCTTCCCTCTCCTTTCCCTAAGTGGAAGGAAGGGATCTCGTTTGGAGCCACAAACTATGCAGCCTTGGGTTCGGGTGATACTTCCCCAGCTGATGTTTTAGTATTGCATGCCACCCCAGTCCACTCTCCTATGCCCAGTTCTGCCTTAGGCCTTGCCTAAGGGTTGTAGTCCTTATGGTCTAGACTGCCTTTTAAGTTTACTTAGAGACCTAGAATGCTTTGGCCCTTTGTGGCAAGGTTTGTGAGAATTAGGATTTGGACCATTGGGATCAGTGGTTCCCCACCAGATAGGGCTGGTTTAAATGCTCCCTCCGTGGGTGGTTGTCAGCTGTGTTTGGTCTGGTTTTTCTTTCTGCTCTAACAGAACAGCACTGAGTTCAATGCCTCACAATTTCTGTATTCTTCCTCCCCCAATGCCCAGAGAAGCTCTCTGTACCATGAGGCCACTGCAGTGGTAGGGGAAGAAGTGCCTTGGGTAATTCAAGACTGTTTTTTGTTTTTGTTTTATCTCTTCAGAGCTTCTTTTGGGGTATGGAGTTAAAACTAAGTACTATGAGTGCTCACCTGATTTTTCCATTCTTATGAAGGTGTCTTTTCTTTGTAGATAGATGTTAAATTTGTGTCCTTGTTTGGAGTGGGGGAGGATGATCAATGAAACCTTCTATTCTGCCATCTTGCTCTGTCTTTCATTCTAGTATTTTTATCTCTTAGTATTGTGGCATATGAAAAAATATTTTTGACCATACACTCATAATCATTTTTATTGAAACTGCTATCAGTCATTAAAAATGTCTGTGTTTCATTGAGCAAAACTGGGACCAGTGTCTTTAAGCTTGTCACTTGCTGGGTCTGTAAAGAATTGGTTAATTATATATGAATGGAAATTTTAATTATTCAAATGACTTACATAGTTGCTGAATGCTGTGCCATAAAATTCTGGTTCTGACTTTCAAGACATCATTTTAATTAATTTTGGTGTAATTTCATATATATTGTTAATATCTGGATGGAGGTTAGAAATTATATTGTATTGGTGCCCTGATTAAATGGTGTTATATTTATTGCACTTGAAGAAAAAAATTACTAGTAGTACGAAAATATCATTGTTTCTTTTAATTCAACTTGATCCCAAACATAACCTAAATCACTCCTAGCTTCATTGCTATGGGGCATAGTATTTTTACTAGAAATATTAAATACTTCTAGTAAATTTGAGTAGGGAAAGACTCCCTAAATATATAAACAGTAGTTATGCTTACAGAACACTGCTGACATTTTTCCTATCAATGAGTTGTTTTAAGATGAGTCAGAGGTAATGAAGAGTCAGAAATCATCTCAGAAGACATGGTACTTCTTTCTAATACAGAATGAGAAATTATTAGGACAAATGGCAATGAATTCTGCTTTCCCCTAAATTAAAGCAGGAAAATATGAGTCAGAGGTAAGGCCCTTTAACATCTCCAGATATATCCCATGGGGTCAGGGCCAACTGGATAGACCTTATAAATGGACTTACCTAAAGTTTTCTCTAGCCTCTCTGTGCATGGCCTCGTATTTTCTGTCCTAAACTTTTCTCTCTCTACTTTAATTATCCCTTATCCCAGATACATATCACAGCTATCCCATACTCCCCATTCCTTTACTAGTCTTGCCTCCAACAAAGAAGAATATGCATTTTAGTTAAAACCCAGATTTATGAAAAAAGACACATCTATGATTCCCATTCCTTCACCTTCACTGGGAAAAAATGTTTTTGGTCTGCTTGAAATGTTCAAGGGAAAAAAGATGCAACTTTGCTGACTCTCCCATGCTATCCTTCAGCTTCCCAAGCTCACCTATGGAGGTTTGATTCTACTTGGGCTACATCTTACTTCTCAAAAACCAGGTCACTGAGAAATCTGGGACTTTCATTCATACATGTGACCAATGTTTTAGTGACCAAAAATACAAAAAAAAAAAAAAATCTACCACAAGATTCTGTCATTCACCCATTATAGCATTAACGACTTCCAATTATTCACCAAGGACTTGATTAGAATGAACCATCTCTGATTCATTACTGCCAGTTTGAAACTCTATTTGCATCAAAGAGCAAAATATATGAACTGTTCTTAAAATTCTTACCCATTTTCAAAAGAATGTGATCCCTGGACAAATTTGTCATTCACCAAACTTCTCTCCCCAAAATGTGACACCATCTTTATTATGACATCCATTTAATCAGTAGTCACAGGCCATGACACACAGAAGAAATGACCTTCTCATGTGATATAGAAACTGAAATCTTGTTTTGAATAACAGGAGATTTCTGGACTTTGATGATAGTAGATCCAAAAGAAATTGGTTGAGATCTTTTAGGAATTTAGAAGGTAGAACCAATCAGATATAGGAGCACTCAAGGAGCCCTGAGACTTAAAAGATAAAACACCTTCATATGACATTAAATTTTTTAGCACTGTTTTCTCTTCTTAAAGTTGTATTATGTACTGACTTCCTTTACCTGAAGTTTTCTCTGACATACAATGAACTAGAAGCAAATTTAGTTTTATTTTCCTGATATTACTAAGCGATCAGTGAGGCTTACAGCAGTATCTGTTAGTGAAAGATCATATTTTAATTTTTGATAACTGATTTTTTAAGTTTAACCTAATCATGAATTTCCATTAAAATTTACCATTAGATCATTACCCTGCTTCTTTAAAACAATAGTTTAGATAAAGTATACCGCACCATAGAAAGCTTTTGGACTTTTCTTAGAATGTTCTTAAAGAACCTATTTTAAAGAATTTTTAAGAAAATCTTCTAAGAACTGTAAAATACTTTATATCACCTATTAAAGAATAGTAAAGGTGAATTTTATTTTGAAAATCTGATTCAATTTATACATAGAAAAATAGCACTCAATATTTATTAATAGTTTTAAATTGGCAAGTTAAAATATTGTTTATTTATGTACTCTTACAAATTTAGATGGTATTTCTTTGGTTTCTTTTTTAAATAAACATTACTTTTTAGGGGTGGTAATTTTGAAGGGAGCAGGGAAGAAGTCTTTATCAGTGGCTCAATATTCTAGGATCAGAAAACACGTAATTTTTGTTTTGCTTTTGCTCTTTTTGGACAGTAATTACCTGGTGAGGTTCTCATACTGAGAGCTCTCCAGAGTGCAGAGTTCTTGCCAGCATCAAAATGACTTCCCTTTTGAGAAGTAACCATATTTCAGTTGAAAATCCGTTGAACTAAAAACTAAGAGACTTGGCTTTCAAATCTGGTTCTGCCATAAACTAGCTGTGTGATCACGGGCAAGTCACCTAACCTTACTGGGTCTTAGTGTCGTATTCATAAGAGATGAAGGAAGGCTAGATGATATCTGAAGTTTTTTCTAGTACTAGTATTCAGTGGTTGAATATACTATATTCTTCTTATGAATGCAGCTCATCTAACTTAAGCACAAGGAAGCAGCTGCTAAAAAGAGCTGATTAGCAACAGTTAGGAGTGGCATTTCATTTGTATTGCATGTCTTCCCAATTAAAAGCATTTAGTGATTCAGATCACATGCTTGAAATACAGTCTTTAAAAGAAATATTTTCAAATAAAAGGTAAAACATTAAAATCTTAGTGTCAAGGCCAATTTGTATTTAAACATTTGCATAATATTCAAGAGTTTCACTATGATATAAGGCATGCTTAGCCATTGCAGGTTTTAGAAACTGAAGAGACAGAGACAGAGTCAAAGAATGAAATAGAGAATGCAAGTGCGTATGTAAGCACAAGCAAATGAAACAAGTGAAAAAGATAATTCTGAATTATTATATATGCTAGTTAAAAAATGATTGGTTCTGCCTAGGATGTTTGCAGAATGAATCAGATTATGTTTTGTGTTTAATTTCTATACTTCACATTAAGTCATATGTTTAAGATTTTCCTTTCTTTCTGAAAGTCAAAAGCTGACTTTTCGAAATCAAATAAAGACTAGACTAAAAGAATGGAGACGTGAAGAATGGATTTGCATCACTGTTCTCATGGATATAACAACCCTGATATCTTCAATTAAATCTCCTTTGTTCCAGCTCAAAACATTGTGAATTTAAATTAACACTTTAAGACATTTCAGTCTGAGTACATATTCAAGTAACATAATAAAATCATTAGATTGTTCACTCAGATGGAGGAACTAGAGTAATGTTAGTGAACACAAGGCCAGAAAACATGAAATAGAATTTATTATATATTTTTTTAAAAAAAGCAATGTTGAGGGAAGTACACATTAAAACAGAACTTAGTACAAAATTTCTATCATTTTCAAGAACCTTCCTAAGTGCCTACTCTTTTGAAAAAAGGGAAAAACAAAGACTGTTCTTAATTTTGAAATCTGACAAGATAGAGAAAAAAAAATCAATGACAGAAATTCCTATTCTTTGGACTAACATTAAAAAGAAAAAAGAACCACATGCTGTGAATAGTATTGTTCTACAAAATAGGCTTTGCTAAGTCCTAGTGGAAAAAATATACATATAGAACATCTTAAACCTTGTATGTGGCTTTACCAAAATTGGCAATACTATTATTAATATTTTAATGTAATCTTATTTCTTCCAAAGAGAGATGGTGTTTTTTTACACATCACTCTCCTTTCCTTAATATGACTTTCAAGTAGCAAGGGATTTGGTGACATTAGGGTTATCAGCAGATGTGTGACTAATGGCTTGGGACATTTTATTGTAATCAATTTTTTATTGTATTTCCCTTGACAATGCTACAAATGAATGCTGAAATAAATGTTTTAGAAGTAGTGCATAGACTCTTACTGGCACCACAGTATTGAATATATAAGCAACAGTTGCTATTCCCTCTAATAGCTTTAGACAGCCTATAGCAAACCATGAAATTTTTAGTGGAATAAAAGTGAATTTATTATAATACCTATTGTATCTATATTGAGACTATTCAATGTGTATTAAAGTATTTCCTTAATGTTTTCTAAAATAGCCATTTTATTGTAGTGTTATCCGTTTGAATCTATGTTCTTGCATTCCTGTGGCCCAAAAATGTATCAGTGATACTAAGAGAAAAGTGAAAAAAAATTTAAATATCAGGTAGGTTAGTTATTGATAAATCAAGTAGGGGTGAAAGTCAAAAATAAATTTTTAGTTCTTTCCACCAGCATTCCTCGATCTAAAGAATAAATGGCTTTTAATCAGTTTTAGAACTAGATCTCTTTGGAACTATTTTTAGTACTTACTGGCACTGTATGCGTTTTCTGGGCAACTGTACCAGATTTATAGCTCTAAAAGTGCTGTGTTATTTATTGCCTTCCAATAGGCAATGAAGTGGTGTCTTGCACATGCATATGTCAAAAATGTTAAAGTTTTCTACAGTGGTCTAGTTAATTCTTTCCAAGGACAATAGGCAAAATATATATCTCTTAGGCAAAATATATATCTCTTTATTTGGCAATGACTGTCCTTTATCTAATTTTGAAAAGAAAAAAAAATACTTCTTTTTCGAGTTTCACATCCAACATCAACTTTCTATTTTCCCCACAAGAATTAAAGTCTCAGTAGGGCTTTATCTTGCTTATTTCAGCAGTTTTTGTCTTGGGTTTACAATCCTAAGGCTTATTTTTGAATTTAGGAAGAAATGTCACTCACAAATGAAGGTTATTAGAATGAGGTTATTGGATGAGGTTATTTAGAAAGTCCGTAAATTTTTCATGACCTCAACCTGAATTGGCAGTTTTGTATACTAGAGGTCACTGCCGTTTAAGATACCAGAATCCAAAAATTGACATATCATGTGTAAATGATTCTTGCATGCAGTTCATATATATTATTTTCTCCTCTGATTTTTGTTTTCTTTATTGATCGCACCTATCCATGTTTGACAGATGTAGGGTTTTGCATTTTTTTCAATAATGCACTGGCTACATAACCCACTTAGTATTTGTCATAATTTCTTCTGAAAATAAAGTTTTACAACTAGATTGTAAAAGTTTACTAGCAACTGACGCTTTGGATTTTATAACATTTTTGAACAGAAAAGAATTAGTTGTTTCAGGAAATAATTTTGAAACTGTTTTCTGAACAGTTTTATTAAAATAAAAGACAAAAAAAAAATCCCAAGTCAACAATTATAGGGTATTCCTGTGCCTACACAGACTGAGAATTAAGAACGACCAAATTCTGCTGCTCTTCTTCTTTTATCTTTTAAAATAAGAACCACTACTTTAATTCATACATTTATTTATCTAACATTTACTAAACGTGTTCACATATGCCAGGTGCTATCTCTTTAGAGATTACACATTTAAACAAAGCTTCATGTCATATTACCCTACACTCACATTCTTTAGTATATGAAGGCTTACATAAATTACCTAGAGATAGACATATAGAGTTTGCTTCTATACAGAAAAGTAAATAATTTTAAGTGCATTTGGAATTCAGGGTAGTGCAGGTCAATTCTCCTAAACTTTTAATTTTTTTGTATATAAGGACGTGTCTATGCTAAAGTTGGGGAGATGATGAATTAAGGAGCCATACATCTTATATCCTTTTTCATTTCTCTCATTGTCCTCCTGTCATGGTCAAATATATGGCAAAGGGCTTTAGTTTTTTTAATTGATCATGTGGATGTGAGCTCAGTTAAACTAACTCTATTTGGAGTAGGACTGATGTTGGATCTATGGGTTAGTCACTCTTTATTCCTGAAGGAGATTGAACAGAGAACAGCCTTGGAATCATTATTCAGTAATAATATGAAGCTCATGCTGGTGCTATACGTTGACATCAACTTAGATATCTCACCAAAATTTTGTTGAAAATTATCTATGTCTTACATGTGGGCAAATCCTGTTCAAATTCTGTGGACAATATTAAGTTTAAATCTGTTTGCCCAGCAAGTCTTTGTAGAGTTCTAAAAATCTGGAAAAATGTGGGCTATGCATGCAATCACCTGGCTAATCATAGATTTTTTTAAATAAAAATATGATGTCTTAGCAGAGTACAGTTCAATAGAATTTGTACAATAATGAGAATATTCTATATCTGCAGTGTCCAACATAGTAGCTACTGGCCACAAGGAGCTGTTAAGAACTTAAAATATGACCAGTGCAAGTAGGAGCTGATTTTTTAAAATTAATCCAATTCATTTAATTTAAATCTAAATTTAAATGATCCCTTGGGGCTAATTACCATCATATATAACAGAGCAATTTTGGAATACAGAAGAGCATTGATGACATTATCCATTAACTAGTATGTACATTTCTTATCACCATGAGAATTAGAAAAATGTATTATTAAGATTACTGCCATTTCACATAAAGTAATTAAAAGACAGTGAGTGTGCTGTTCTTGGGGTTTTTATCTGACACAATCTTGTTTTAATGTGCTTGGGAAAGCAAAGGCCAACTCAAAATTCAGACAAACGCATAAAACTAAAACCTAAATATATAAACAAGAAATGCACAAACATACATACATAAATTCTAAAATTAAAACTAACATATTCTTTTTCCTAGATGTGTTGTATTCATAAATTGGATAATTGGCTCCAAAACTTAAGAAATTCAGAACATTTAATTGTTCTTTTTATACTATATTATCTGTCTTTGTTTCTGTTTATGCAACCTCTAATAATACCTTATAATTTCCTCATATAGCTCTTATTAAAAATGTAGTTATTGTCTTAATCAATATAAATCCATTGGTATCAATAACAACATTAAATCCACAGTTATTAATTTTTCCTTCACCTTAGCTAGAACTTAACTTTTATTACATTAGTAAAACATGTTTTTTCACCACCATAACCCTGGCATCTGGGAGAATGCTCTGACCATATTAGCCACTCCGTATTGGAATGTCAAGGATTAAAAGAGTATTAAGTGCCATGGATTTTATGAAGTACAATTTAGAAACTATTTTTTTCTATCCATAAATAGACATTTTGGATTTGAATCTTCCTAAAAACCTTTTGGAATATCATTACAAAAATCAAATTATCATTAATCACTAAGTTTATTTAGATCAAATTACAATAGTATGTTATGATATTTACTTATATTCAATGTTGTAATAAAATTCTATTTTTTCTTAAAATATACAGTATATAAAATGATAGATTTTGCTTGCTAATTTTCACACTATAAATAAATATTACATGAAAATGTCTTTTTTTTTTTTTTTTTTTTTTGCTATATAATCAAGGAAAAGCCAGGTTGATTATTGCTCTATTAGAGTAAAATAGGAATAGAATCCTCATGCTTTGATGGCCTAATAGGAACAGCTCTGGAGTGCAGTTCCCAGTGAGAACAACGCAGAGGGTGAGTGAACACTGCATTTCCAAATGAGTTGTTACTGCCCACAGACCAGGAGATTCCCAGGCTGAAAAGCACCACGAGTTTCCAGCATGGCTGTTTTAGCCAGTGCAACAGGTCTCTGCACAAAAACTCACAAAAATCTGGGTGGCCATTTCAACTGGCTCCTGGAACACCTGGGAGACAGAGCTGCCCATTCAACTGAAAAAAAGGGGCTGAAACAGGGAGCGGGGTGATCTGGCTGGGTGGATCCCATCCCCACAAAGACCAGCAATCTGAAACACTCTGGATTGAGAGCTTTGCAGCAAACGCAGCTGGACCCGGGATGGTCCAACTCTGTTGGGGGAAGGGCATCCACCACTACTGAGGCAGTCCACCGTTACAGATGCAGTCTACCATTACCTAGGCAGTCTGCCATTACAAAGGCAGTCTGCCCTTACTGAGGCAGACCGCCATTACTGAGGCAGACCACCATTACTGAGGCAGACTGCCATTACTGAGGTAGTTCTAACTATACCTCTATAAACAAAACCACAAGGAAGTTCACACAGCAGCTGGGCAGAGCCCATGGCAGCTCAGCAATGCCTCTGATGGCAGACTGTGACTAGGCCACCTCCTTGCTGCGCAGGGCAGCTCTGAAAAAGGCAGCAGCATGTGAGGAACTTATAAATAAAACCCCACCTTCCCAGGACAGAGCATCTGGGAAAAAAGGCGGTTATCAGTTCCACTGAAGCAGACTTAAATGTACCTGCCCAGCAGCTCTGAACGGAACAATGGAACTCACAGCTCAGCACTTGAGCGCCTATAAGGGACAGACTGTCTCCTCAAGCAGCTCCCTGACCCTCATAGATCCAAAGAGTCATCTCATAAAGGAGAGCTCAGGCTGACATCTGGCGGATATCCTTCTGGGACGAAGATAACAGAAGAAGAACGTGGCAGAAACCCTTACTGTTCTGCAGCCACGACAGGTGATCCCCAGGCAAGCAGGGTCTGGAGTGGACCTCCAGCAGTCCTACAGCAGATGGGCCTGACTGTGAGAAGGAAAACTAAAAAACAGAAAGAAATAACTTCATCATCAACAAAAAGGACTTTTACTCAGAGATCCCATCCGAAAGTCACCAACTACGAAGACCTCAGGTAGATAAATCCACAAAGATGGGAAGAAACCAGCACAAAAAGGATGAAAACACCCAAAACCAGAATGCCTCTCCTCCTACAAGGGATCACAACTCCTCACCAGCAAAGGAACAAAGCTGGATGGAGAATGAGTCTGATGAATTGACAGAAACAGGCTTCTGAAGGTGGGTAATAACAAACTTTTCTGAGCTAAAAGAACCTGTTTTAACCCAATGCAAAGAAAGTAAGAACCTTGAAAAAAGGTTTGATGAAATGCTAATGAGAATAAACAGCTTAGAGAAGAATATAAATGACTTAATGGAGCTGAAAAACACAACACAAGAACTTCGCGAAGCATACACAAGTTTCAATAGCCAAATCGACTAAGCAGAAGAAGGGATATCAGAGATTGAAGATCAACTCAATGAAATAAAACGAGAAGGCAAGAATAGAGAAAAAAAGAGTGAAAAGAAATGAACAAAGCCTCCAAGAAATATGGGATTATGTGAAAAGACCTAATCTATACTTGATCTGTGTACCTGAATGTGACAGAGAGAATTAATTCAAGCTGGAAAATACTCTTCAGGATATTATCCAGGAGAACTTCCCCAACCTAGCAAGGCAGGCCAATATTCAAGTCCAGGAAATACAGAGAACATAACAAAGATATTCCTCAAGAAGAGCAACCTCAAGGCACATAATAGTTAGATTCACCAGGGTTGAAATGAAGGAGAAAATGCTAATGGCAGCCAGAGAGAAAGGTTGGGTTACCTACAACAGGTAGCAGATCTACTCAGCAGACTCACAGCAAATCTCTCAGCAGAACCCCTACAAGCTAGAAGAGAGTGGGGGCCAATATTCAACATCCTTAAAGAAAAGAACTTTCAACCCAGAATTTTATATCTGACCAAACTAAGCTTCATAAGCAAAGGAGTAATAAACTCCTTTACAAACAAGCAATTGCTCAGAGATTTCATCACCTAGGCCTGCCTTACAAGAGCTCCTGAAAGAAGCATTAAACATGGAAAGGAACAACCAGTACCAGCCACTCCAAAAATGTACCAAATGGTAAACAGCATTGACACAATGAAGAAACTGCATCAACTAATGGGCAAAACAACCAGCTAGCATCAAAATGGCAGGATCACATTCACACATAACAATATTAAGCTTAAATGTAAATGGGCTAAATACCCCAATGAAAAGACACAGACTGGCAAATTGAATAAACAGTCAAAAACCATTTGGTGTGCTGTATCCAGGAAACCCATCTCACTTGCAATGACACACGTAGGCTCAAAATAAAGGAATGGAGGAAGATTTACCAAGCAAATGGAGAACAGAAAAAAGCAGGAGTTGCAATCCTAGTCTCTAATAAAATAGACTTGAAACCAACAAAGATCAAAAGAGACAAAGAAAGGGATAACATAATGGTAAAAGGATCAATGCAACAAGAAGAACTAACGATCCTAAATATATAGGCACCCAATAGAGAAGCACCCAAATACATAAATTAAGTTCTTAATGACTTATGAAGAGACTTAGACTCCCACACAATAATAGTGGGAGACTTTAATACTCCACTGTCAATATTAGATCAATGAGACAGAAAATTTACAAGGTTATCCAGGACTTGAACTCAGATCTGGACCAAGCAGATCTAATAGACATATACAGAACTCTCCACCCAAAATCCACAGAATATATGTACTCTTTTCAGCACCACATCATACCTACTCTAAAATTGACCACATAATTGGAAGTAAATCACTCCTCAGCAAATGCAAAAGAATGGAAATCATAAGTCTCTCAGACCACAGTGCAATCAAATTAGAACTCAGAATTAAGAAACTAACTCAGAACTGCACAGCTTCATGGAAACTGAACAACTGGCTCCTGAATGTTGACTGGATAAACAATGAAATTAAGGCAGAAATAAAGATGTTCTTCGAAACCAACAAGAAGGAAGACACAACGTACCAGAATCTCTGGGACACATTTAAAGCTGTGTCTAGAAGAAAATTTATAGCAATAAATGCCTACATGAGAAGCAAGGAAAGATCTAAAATTCACATCCTATCATCAAAATTGAAAGAGCTAGAAGAGCGAGATTAAAAAAACTCAAAAGCTAGCAGAAGACAAGAAATAACTAAGAGCAGAACTGAAGGAGATAGAGACACGAAAAACCCTTCAAAAAATCAATAAATCCAGGAGGTGGTTTTTTGAAAAGATCAACAAAATAGATAGACCGCTAGCCAGACTAATAAAAAAAAAAAAGGAGAGAGAAGAATTAAATAGAGATAGCAGGGGGTATGGAGATTGAGGAGGGATAACATTGAGAGAAATACCTAATGTAGGTAATAGGGGGATGGAGTCAGCAAACCACCATAGCATATGTATACCTATGTAACAATCCTGCACGATCTGCACATGTACCCTAGAACTTAAAAAGAAAAGAAAAGAAAAAAACACCTCTTTCCAGGGAACCCCTCTTTCCAGGGAACCCCTCTTTCCAGGCACCCTCAGTTCTGTTAGCCACATTATCAAGCTTTCAAAATTAAGTGTTGAATGACAAAAAGCTTTCTTTTTTTTTGTTGTTGTTAATGAGAGAGTTTTGTTATGTTGACCAGAATAGAGGGTAGTTGTGATCATGGCTGACTGCAGCCTTGACTTCCTGGGCTCAAGCGATCCTCTTACTTCAGCCTCTGAAGTAGGAAGGACTACAGGAATATGTCACCGTGCTCAGCTAATTTTTTTAATTTTTTGTGTTGATGATGTCTCCCTAAGGTTGGTCTCAAACTTCTGGGTTTAAGCAATTATCCTGCCTTGGTCCCCCAAGGTGTTGGGATTGCAGGTGTGAGCCCCTGCACCTGGCCAGCATTCTTCTTTATCACAATCACTTTGCTACTGAAAGTACCTTATAGGCTATAGTTACAGTAGATAAATTGGGCCAATTTTTAAGAAATATCATTTTACTCACTGGAGATTATGTTAATGCCATGAGAATGGTAAAACCAGGATTTGTTTTTCTTCTGTTATGCAACTTTGCTACATGTGCTAGGCCATGGTAAATTAAAACTGTAGTACCTTAGAGTCCTGATTTGGTGCAATGACCATTTATAGGCTTAGCTGGTCATAGCACCCATTGTGAAATTACATGTGAAAAATGGATCCTGCTTTAAGGGAGCAGAATCTGGCTGGTCTCCGTGGCTCATGCCTGTGGTCCCAGCACTTTGCGAGGCCAAAGCTGGTGGATCATGAGGTCAGGATCCAAGACCAGCCTGGCCAAGATGGTGAAACCCCATCTCTACTAAAAACTACAAAAATTGACCTGGTACAGTGGCAGGCACCTATAATCCCAGCTACTCAAGAGGCTGGGGCAGGAGAGTTGCTTGAACCTGGGCAACAGAGGTTGCTCCTTTTTCTAGTAGATAGAGAAAAACATATGCCCTTTATCAGAGTCATAAAGAGCTCTATGCAACAGGTTTTTTTAGGCAATTAAAGAAAAATTCAAAGTTCTGTTTTCTTAAGACAAAGAGCCTGAGTGCTAAGCCTTCTTTGTAATTGACAAAAACCCTAAGATGTTTTCTTCAAGAAAAGTATTATTATATATAAATTTTTCTCCAGAGAGTTAAAATGTTTATACTGATAATTTTCTTGAAGAAAACATCCTGGGGATATTGTCAATTATAAACAAAAGAGGGTCAGTACTCAGGCATTTTAACTCTCTGGAGAAAAAATTATATTTTCACAACTAAATACTTAACCATGTATCCAATAAAATCTGTAATTTTTCAGTTATTAATTTAACTATTTCTTTCTGACTTTAGAACTTGGAATCATCTGACTTCTCTTTCTAAAAACGATTATCACAAGTACTTGATTGAATGACCATCTTTTTCTCTAGAAGGTATCATCCTACATGAGTCATAGTGGGCTTAGTCAATAGACTTGTATTTCTATTTCTATAACCATGATTCTATAATCTCATTTGATCATTCCATCAGTGTATGGTTTTATAATAAAATATTTTGTCTGTAAATAAAAAGACTATATAGGCAATTATAAGACAGGTAAATTTTTAAAAGATAATGTTATCAAAATATATTTGTAAACTGATCATATATTCTAGCAATCTCTGAAATTCTATTATTATTTATTAGGTTCTAATTTTTAGGATCTTGTTTTAGACAGTAGTATGACAAAACTATAACCTCAGATCTTACCCTGTTCTTTCATGACACAGCACATAGAGACCAATAACTGATCCTTGCCACATGTCCACAACATGTATGTTAAAAAATGTGGTAGATAATTAAAAATTATTTAGATGTACCTATGTGTATGCATTTGTGTGTGTGTGTGTGTGTGTGTATATATATTCATAAATCACCTGTGAATAGGAATCTTAAGGTCTTCTTCTGATCTTTTCTTCACACCCACCAGTACCTTTTTATCTCATTCATCTCTGTCGTAGTGCTGCAAGTAACACTGGACAGGAATCCTCCTCTCTCATTATTCCTCGGCGAGCTGGCAAGATCACTATGTTTGTGTGTAGGGATTATCTTATTATAGTTCAGGGAGGAGACTGTTTTCTAAATATTCCCATACTGTGACTTTGTGGGCATGAATTGAAAATAGGTCCTATCCCAAGATGTCTTTCTCAATGTGAGATTTGACCTGTGAATTTTAGTTCATTGTGCTTGCATGTTAACAAAAAAAGTTAAGAAAATAATATTGCATTTTTAATCTCTGAGATAATTTCATTTTGATTGTGTGTTATTATGGGAAATATTGAAATTCTACGTATTTTATGTAAGTTTATATTTTGACCAGAGTTTAGTTTTTTTCCCATCTGCTAAAGATTTTAGCTGTATTTATTAGATATGACACTTATGTTGTCTTGGAGGAATATTTTTATCTTGGTGCTTACTTTGGTACTGAAAAAGCATCTTAGACAACTGAAATCTACAGCAAAAAATATTTCAATTCATTTGGAATAATCTTGGATAGTTCGCTTATAGCTTCATTTATCTTGTGAAAATTTAGTGACAATTCTTTTTAAAATTCTATATACTTTTTTCTTTTGAAAACTTAAGTAGTTCGAAAACCAAGCATCATATGTTCTCACTGATACATGGGAGCTAAGTTATGAGGATACAAAGGCATAAAGATGATACGATGGACTTTGGGGACTTGGGGGGAAGAGAGAGAGGGAGGCCAGGGATAAGACTACAAATGGCCGGGAGCGGTGGCTCAAGCCTGTAATCCCAGCACTTTGGGAGGCCGAGGCGGGCGGATCACCAGGTCAAGATATTGAGACCACCCTGGCCAACATGGTGAAACCCCGTCTCTACTAAAAATACAAAAATTAGCTGGGTGTGGTGGCGTGCGCCTGTAGTCCCAGCTACTCGGGAGGCTGAGGGAGGAGAATTGCTTGAACCCGGGAGGCGGAGGTTGCAGTGAGCTGAGATTGTGCCACTGTACTCCAGCCTGGCACCTGGTGACAGAGCAAGACTCTTTCTCAAAAAAAAAAAAAAAAAAGACTACAAATATGATGCAGTGTATACTGCTCCAGTGATGCATGCACCAAAATCTCACAAATCACCACTGAACAATTTCCTCATATAACCAAATACCACCTGAACCCCAATAACTTACAGAAAAATAAAATAAAATAATAAATTAATTTAAAAAATATATAGTTCACATAAGTGAGTTACATTTATTACCATAAAATGCTACAATCTGAAGTCTCCCTCCCCGAGAACATCTTCTAGCACAGTTCTCTAATTTTACAAGTATCAAGAAATGTTAAGTAACTTACTTGTAGTCACAATAATTGTTATAGGCAGAGTTGAGACTTAGAACTCAAGTCTTCTGACACCTCTTTCTGAACTGATCCTACTATGTTATGTGGCTCCAAGAAACTGAAAATTGTTCTCATCACATAAGCTAACATAAGTTAAATTATATTTTATTCATATTCATATTCATATATTAATTTATATTAACATAAGTTAATTCTGTTTCATTGCATGTTTTCCAGAGTCAAAACGTTTTTGGCCTCAATGTCACTGAAACGCCAGAAGGAGACAAGATGCCACAACTGATTGTTCAAAAGGAGTTAGATAGAGAAGAGAAGGATACCTACGTGATGAAAGTAAAGGTTGAAGATGGTGGCTCTCCTCAAAGATCCAGTACAGCTATTTTGCAAGTAAGTGTTACTGATATAAATGACAACCACCCAGTCTTTAAGGAGGAGGAGATTGAAGTCAGTATACCAGAAAATGCTCCTGTAGGTACTTCAGTGACACAGCTCCATGCCACAGATGCTGACATAGGTGAAAATGCCAGGATCCACTTCTATTTCAGCAATCTAGTCTCCAACACTGCCAAGAGATTATTTCATCTCAACGCCACCACTGGACTTATCACAATCAAAGAACCACTGGACAGGGAAGAATCACCAAGCCACAAGTTACTGGTTTTGGCAAGTGATGGTGGATCGACTCCAGCAAAAGCAATGGTGCTGGTAAATGTTACAGATGTCAATGATAATGTCCCATCCATTGACATAAGATACATCATCAATCCAACCAATGGCACTGTTGTTCTTTCAGAAAATGCTCCACTCAACACCAAAATTGCTCTCATAACTGTGACGGATAAGGATGCAGACCATAATGGCAGGGTGACGTGCTTTACAGAGCTTGATATCCCTTTCAGATTAAGGCCAGTATTCAGTAATCAGTTCCTCCTGGAGACTGCATCATTTCTTGACTATGAGTCCACAAAAGAATATGCCATTAAATTACAGGCTACAGATGCTGGCCAACCTCCTTTGAATGAGTCATCCATGCTCTTCATCAAACTGAAAGATGAAAATGACAATGCTCCAGTTTTCACCCAGTCTTTTGTAAGTCTTTCTGTTCCTGAGAATAACTTTCCTGGTATACAGTTGACGAAAGTAAGTGCAAAAGATGCAGACAGTGGGCCTAATGGGGAGATCAGTTACCTGCTAGGCACCGATGCTCCACCTGAGTTCGACCTGGATCCTCGTACAGGCATGCTGACTGCAGTGAAGAAACTAGATAGAGAAAAACAGGAAACATATTTATTCACAGTTCTGGCAAAAGACAACGGGGAGCCACCCTTAACCTCCAATGTCTCGGTCTTTCTAAGTGTTATTGATCAGAATGACAATAGCCCAGTTTTCACTCACAATGAATACAATTTCTATGTCCCAGAAAGCCTTGCAAAACATGGTACAGTAGGACTAATCAC
This sequence comes from Aotus nancymaae, assembly GCF_030222135.1. Classification (NCBI taxonomy): domain Eukaryota; kingdom Metazoa; phylum Chordata; class Mammalia; order Primates; family Aotidae; genus Aotus; species Aotus nancymaae. The sequence continues at coordinate 54,439,525 of NW_026988415.1, read as the reverse complement.
TGTATCTGATCCTGATTATGGAGAGAATTCTGCAGTTACTCTCTCCATTGTAGATATGAATGATTACTTCACCATTGATTCAGAAACTGGTGTCATCCAACCAAATATTTCATTTGACAGAGAAAAACAAGAATCTTACACTTTCTATGTAAAGGCTGAGGATGGTGGTAGAGTATCACGTTCTTCAAGTGCCAAAGTAACCATAAATGTGGTTGATGTCAATGACAACAAACCAGTTTTTATTGTCCCTCCTTCCAACTACTCTTACGAATTGGTTCTACCATCCACTAATCCAGACACAGAGGTCTTTAAGGTAATTGCTGTTGACAATGACACTGGCATGAATGCAGAGCTTCGTTACAGCATTGTAGGAGGAAACACAAAAGATCTGTTTGAAATCGACGAAGTAACAGGCAACATAACACTGAAGGAGAAATGTGTTGTTACAGACCTTGGTTTACACAGACTGTTGGTCAAAGCTCAGGACTTAGGACAACCTGATTCTCTCTTCAGTGTTGTAATTGTCAATCTGTTTGTGAATGAGTCAGTGACCAACGCTACGCTGATTAATGAACTGGTGCACAAAAACATTGAATCACCAGTGACCCAAAATATTGAGATAGCTGATACATCCTCACCAATAAGTGACTATGTCAAGATCCTGGTTGCAATTCTTTCTGGCATCATAACTGTCATTGTAGCTATTTTCATCGCTGCTGTAGTAAGATGTCACCAGGCACCACACCTTAAGGCTGCTCAGAAAAACAAGCAGAATTCTGAATGGGCTACCCCAAACCCAGAAAACAGGCAGATGATAATGATGAAGAAAAAGAAGAAGAAGAAGAAGCATTCCCCTAAGAACCTGATGCTTAAATGTGTCACTATTGAAGAAACTAAGACAGATGATGTTGACAATGATGGAAACAGCGTCACACTAGACCTTCCTATTGATCTAGAAGAGCAAACCATGGGCAAGTACAGTTGGAGCACTACACCCACTACTTTCAAGCCTGACAGCCCTGATTTGGCCCGACACTACAGATCTTCCTCTCCACAGCCTGCCTTCCAGATTCAGCCTGAAACTCCCCTGAATTCAAAGCACCACATCATCCAAGAACTGCCTCTTGATAACACCTTTGTGGCCTGTGATTCAATCTCCAAGTGTTCCTCAAGCAGCTCCGATGCCTACAGTGTTTCTGACTGCAACTATCCAGTGACAACCTTCGAGGCACCTGTGTCGGTACACGCCAGACCGGTAGGTAACCCAGATTTCTAATACAACTTTCTAACTGTATTTTTTATTATTTTCAGTTGATGTAGAACTTTACAAAATCTATTGACTTCAAAGAGGGATCTAAACAATCATATTCTACAGATGTATCCAAATAGATATATGGATTCATTTAAGTTTAGTAGAAGATGAGAACAAAATAACTACTGTTTTAGGAAAACTGGATGCAGAGTGATGATTATAGTAGGGGCAGTTTTGTCTGTAGATGGCAGTATGACAATTCTTGCTACAGAATATATTAGAAAAACTTCAATACAAAGGGTTGTAGCCCTGTCCTCAGTACCGTTTTTGTGTGCAGGAGGATCGGAATAGTCTGGGCTAGATACAGCACAGTAAAGCTTTTCAGAATTTGATAAATAGCTCTAAATACTGATGATGTTTAGAATCCTAGCTTCACTTGGGAAAATTTGTGGTTGTTCACAGAAATTCAGCACCAAAATAATCCCCCCACCCACCCACTCTACCAGGCCTTTAGGTCCTCACAAAGAAAAGTGTCATTTTCAGATTAGGAACTCAAAATTATTTTGGTTCATCAAATCTACAGTCACACAATATAACAAGAATGGGATTAGAAAAATGAAAGCCTACTCACTCTCATCTTTAAGCCAGAGAATGAAATATATATGAGGTCTCTACTCTAGATAGCTATTTAAATATTTGCATATTTATTCAACGTATTTTGAGCTCTTCAGAAGACAGTCTTAAAAGATGTATTTTGGAAAATAAAATGTTTGCTTTCTCTAATGGGCACAAAGAAAAATGTGGGCATGTTAAGACCCAAGAAATCGGTGCACGATAATTTAAAACCCAATACATTTATGAAAGCAAGAGTTTATCCAGTGCCTTTTATCAGTGTTCCATGGAGAAACGAATACAAATTTATCCAGAAACTCATAAATATTAAATGATTTACATATGATTATTCCCTTTAAAAAGACAAGCAATGGAATTTACCTACATTTTTTTCTCTTCAAGTCATGCTATATGTTGGCTTTATTATTTTGTCTGTGTTAACTCTTAAGAAGGTGGTAATCTAAGTTTCAGGGAGTAAAGTATTTTGAACAACTATTCAGGCCTAACAAAATGGTAGTAATGTGAAAGTCAAAACGGATTTTCTTTCACCAAAAGTTTGAGATATTAAAGAAGTCTACTACATTCAAGATAACAATGCAAATAATTTATCATAACTTTGGAAATGGATTTAAGAATGGAAGTCATTCAAGCATAAGCACAGTTAAATAATACAATAACATTAACCTTGCTCTCTGAATCACACAGTGAACGTAAGGTACTGATTCAGATGTGGGAGCATTTTTGTTACAATAGGTACACAATTAAGTGCTGTTTCAAAAGGTAAACTAGAAACCTAGTGTTTGTATAGTTACTGTTAGACTTTAAATGAGTTTATGCTACAGTCGTTATTTCTACAGTTCGGATGAATCCCATATTTTACATAGTTAGTGGATCTGGGATGGGCAACAAACATAATAGACGTCAAACGTCTCCACAGGGTGTGTTTTTGTTTATATTTAAACATTAAAAAGGGTACTCTCATTTCCTAATTCTTATTGCTATTCTGCTTACTGGATACGTTTCTCAACATAAAAGTATCTTTTATGAGTAACATCATATGGTTTGGGTATAATAACATTTTTTTCCTGGGTTTAATTTGTGACGTTCTTCAAATGTATACAAAGAGTGGGTTTGTGAATTACATATGTAGATCATCATTTTTAATAGAATGAATGAAGTTAATTAATAGAGCAAGTTCTGGTTTCAGTGCTTTGTGAAGGCACAGAGATATTTTATGAGCTAGACTAATTTTACTTGAGTTTATGAATACATAGTAAGGAGGGCATGGATGAAGAACAAAAAATTGAAGTATTTTTCAAATATCCTCACCTTTTTGTTTTTTAAAATATTTTATAATCCTAAAAAGTCAATAAAATTAATAAACCATTTTCCATGATGCATCTTATGTAACTGAGAGGCATTTTCCTAAACATAAGAATTAAGCAAAATACAAAAAGTAAATGCTAATGCCAGTCAGTTATTGATTGTTATTAGGTTTTTATTAACTAAAAAGATTGTGTTAGAATCACTGACTTTGCAGATATTTTTCACATCTTATAAATAAACAAATTACATACTTTGTCATTGGTTCACAGTTGCTTCATATTCATTACTAAATATATTCAATACATGAATTGGTGAACTTAGGTAGACTAACATAATACTAAAAATAATTTGAATCTTTACCTCTTGTGCTACATTTGCAATGTTCTTTACCTTTTCTATATACTCGCCAATTTGTGTTTAATAGTAGGGTGTTCACTGATGTTGCAGAATGCTAGGAAGATACGTGAACACTGAAAAAGAAATTATGTATTTAAAAATTCAAATACAGTAGGTGTCTTCTTTTTAAAGAAATATCATACAAAATGGGAGAAGTGACAGCCAATACAATACAAATTCATTGTTCCTTAAGGAAATACTTAGAGTGGAATAAAATATTACTGTTAGCAGAAGGCAGAAGTATTCCAATTTATCTTAAACAGTGAGAAATGCATTTTCAAAATGAGGGTTTGGGGATATTTACAGTTAGTTCATTACTCATCTGAATAGAAACATGAAAGTGGAATATAAAATGGTTCTAGTAGACTATAAGAGACAAGGGAATTCATCTGAAATTTTATGTTTTGAAAAGGGAATCAAATACTTTCTCCTTCTCATAATTTCTCATTCTCTTTGATCATTCTATAGGTTGTTTTTCTGACTTGGATGTTTTGAAAATATATGGAACATTTATTAGATAGAAGTGCATATATTGCATAAAGCCATCTATACCTGGGGAATATAATGCTTTGTTTTGGCATAAGTTTCTACATGTATTATGGAAGGCATTTTTGTATGTATTGTAGTAGAAATTTTAAAAACATGAAATTTGAGAGGATGAGGCTTCACATTATTTTCTATTAAAACCTTCCAAAGCAAGTCGATAGTAATTGGTTGGTATGACACTAGAGAAACCATAAGTATAAATAATTATTTTAAAATCCGTTTTGATCAATGTCATATAAAAGAGATAAACCGCCAAAACCAAGTCTTGCTTAATACAATTCCCCCATTAAATATTGTGAAGACTATAACGTGAAAAAACAGAGGGGAGAATAAAAATGAAAGTAGAATTTTTCGAGGGTCTTCTATTCGCTGTCTAAGACATGTGTTTGGGGTATATCATTTCCCAAAAAACAAACAAATAAACCTTACAAATTTCCATGATTTGAGCTGGAATGGTCTTTCAGTTTCAGAAATGAGGTGAAATGAACAGTGAAAACTTTAGAGAGTTCTAATTCATGCATGAAACTATGCTGTAGACATGATACATGGATTTGAAATGATAATTGCAGTCTGAGTTAGCTTGGAATAGGATTGGTATTCACTATTGTAAAATTCAGTAACTTTGAGTCTGTGCATTTATATTTTGGTAATATGAATTTTAACCATGAAGCATGCTTGGCAAATAAAACTCCTAGAACACAACCATCTGATTTTGATAACGTGTTATTTTTCTTGTCCTAGACTGATTCCAGTACATCACCTATTGAAATCTGCAGTGAGATATAACTTTCTAGGAACAACAAAATTCCATTCCCCTTCCAAAAAATTTCAATGATTTGTGATTTCCAAATTAGGCTAAGATCATTAATTTTGTGATTTAGATTTCCCATTGAAAGCAAACAAACAAAAACCATCTTAAAAATGATGTCCCAGTGAACCTTGTTCTTTCTTTAGCTGTAATCTGGTAATGGAAATTTAAAATTTATGGAAGAGACAGCGAGTTCTCTCATGCTGTTTCTCTGTTTGTTTGCTCTGAATGTCAACAGCTGTGATGTAATATAATGCTGTCTTGGTATATACACTTACGGTTAATATATCAGTCATGAAACATGCAATTACTTGCCCTGATTGTTGAATAATTAAAACATTATTTCTGGGAGTTTGGAAGTGAAGCTGAACTATCCAAGCTACTCTCTGAAAAGTATCCAGGGCAAGAAATTTTTTTTTTAAGACCCCAAACAAAGAAAAAACGAAACCAAAAAGCTCTGGTTCAGTTTTTTGAAAATATTCACTAATATAATGTTACTGAGAAAATCACTACAATTACCCACTTCTCTGCTTAAAAGTTGAATGATAGAAAATAATTTTACTAGGTTTTTATGTTGGTTGTAATTATGCTGTTCCACTCTTTTTAATCATTAAAAAGTTATTTTTTGCCGGGTGCCGTGGCTCACGCCTGTAATCCCAGCACTTTGGGAGGCTGAGGCAGGCGAATCACCTGAGGTCAGGAGTTTGAGACCAGCCTGGCCAACATGGCAAAACCCTGTCTCTACTAAAAAATACAAAAATTAGCCGGGCGTGGTGGCAGGCGCCTGTAATCCCAGCCACTCGGGAGGCTGAGGCAGGGAGAATTGCTTCAACCCGGGAGGCAGAAGTTGCAGTGAGCCACTATCACGCCACTGCACTCCAGCCTGGGCGACACAGCGAGACTCTGTCTCGGAAAATAAAAAAGGAAAAAAATGTCATTTTTGTTGTAATGATGTTTTCTTTCTCTATAAATATTTTAAAATAAAGAAGTCCTTTTCATTTTTATCTGTCAAAAGGAAAATGTAAAGTTCTTTTTACTCCCTGATATTTTGAAAAAAAGTATAATGATATTTCTTATATTATGAAACATAATTCCAGTCATATGACGGTGGAAATAAGGATTGAGACAGGAGATTTCAGAGAGATTTTACCTCGATTTTGAAACTACCTAGGAAAAATGTGGGTTTGCTAGAGTAACTTATTTAAATAAGTCTATTTTATTTCTCTAGCATTAAATTACTAATTATATATAATTTAATTTTTCCTTTAAAGTTAACTCTTCGCAGTAAGTCAACTAACTCATTTTCTACACAAATGAGAAATGCCTCATATTTTGTGTACATTATATTTTATTGAGAAAAGAATGACATGTTCCAATTTTATGCTATATTCTTAAATTATTTCTGACTTACTAACAGTACTAACGGAAATTTTTAAAATCATGATTTATTGGGATAAAAAGGGAGTACAAAGGACCCTTATAATGACTACATAACATATGCTTCTTGAATTTTTATTCAAATGTTAATTATGTATCATTTTATCTTGAAAAGTGTGATTAGGATTTGGTCTGTTTTGTATGTACATTAAAATTAGTCTGTTAATTTGAAGTGTTTTTGATGTAAAGGTATATAGAAAAGTTTTATGCTCTGTTCAGTATTTCAAATTAGTGTAATTCTTGGGTATTTAATATATAGGTAATATTTTAAACAAGTTTCTGTTAAAATTTAGTATTCCCATTAGCTCCATACAGAATCCCTTGTATTTCCAATGATGTCAGGTTCCTTGAATGTACATGCTATCTGGTTGTTTAAACATTACTTAGTGGATTATAATTACTGTGCGTGTAACTACTTTTACTGGTAATGTGAGGTGTCATGTGAGTTACAATATTGTGTTACATACTTATAAACAACTGTTGTAGGAAAATTGCTTGAAATTAAAATATACCTTTGTACAAGTTATTCACATAGAAAGAGTTTGCAGTTCCTCCCTTTTATTCTTGATAAATATTTCAGTTTAGTTCAGATCATTCCAAGGAATGTAAAAATTGAGCCAACTTAGTATATTCCTAAAATCAGTACCCTGCAGGTAGCAAGATATACCTAGAGTGGAGGTTTCCAAAATCTAAAGTCTCAATTTAATTTTGAATAAAATGACAAAGCCCAGAAAAGTAAATCAGAAGTTGAAATGTCCCATAATAAACTGCCATGTCTTCATAATCATTAGTGTATGTAATTTTTATAGAAATGCATTTGCATTTTGATTGCTTGTGTCATGACTATCCTGGCCTTTCCTTTTCTGCACCCTCTGAACTAAGGGAGAATACCTCGTTTTTCTTCCATTTCAGTGAACCTTTCCTTCATAACTGTAACGAGTAAAGGTCCTTATCACTCCTTTGTATATATGAAGATGAACATTCCTTGAAATAATTATCCAGAATCTCTTTAAAAGCATTCCTCAATGGTTTGATGAGTGCTGTATTTGAAGAAGATGAAAATAGACACTTTATTTTTAAAGCTGTGACTCCATGTCTTAGAATGCAATGTCTCTGAGAAAGGAACTTCTAAACTGACTTCTTTGGGCTAAAATATTTACCCATATAAGCCAATGCTGGTACTGAGATTTAACAGTATTTAAATTTGGGCCGTAGATGAAAATGAATGCTATTTTTGGCTATTAACTATTCTTGATCTATCCTTTGCTTTTGTTTGAGAGATTATCTCCATTTGAGAACAATATAGAAGGCATTGAAACTAGTTTTCCACAAAGGCCAGAGGGCAAAAATATCTATTTCCTTACTTGATTCCTTCTTATCAGTTGACTTGATGGCACCTTTAATTTAATTGTCATTATTATATTACATTTGCCTCACAAAGTCACAGATATCTTCCAACCTTTTGTGTTGTCATTAATGGATTCCTGGAATATTCTCAATGAAATGTTCTTGATGGTCTCTCTGGTTCTTATTCTAGTCATGCATAGAAAAAGACAGAAAGATAGCAAATCTTAAGACTAGTCATCATAGATAAATAAAAGGCACTTTTAGTGAACTTTATCTATTAAATTACAAGTAGCCTAATTGATGAGCTACAGTATACTGTATTCTTTCTCCCCTTCAAGCACTCAAAGAAATATTACTTAATTTAATCAAAATCTATAGTGCATAAATTGAACAAAAAATCTGAAATATATTATCTCATTTATTTTAATTATGCAAGTTCATTTCTAAATGATACAATATTTAAACTATTATATTTCTGAAACTTTTTATTTTCAATGATTTAAATGGAAAAGTTATAAAACAATTTTAATCCCATTCATTCATTAATCTTTTATGTATAAGTCTGTTTTCTCTGTTGACCACCCTGTCCATGTTATAAATGAAAATGTGTATATGCTTTAGAATAATTTTTAAAAATTGAATTTATATTCAGTCAGTATTTACTATCCTTTTCATTTCATGAAATACTGCCTCATTTTGCTATTTTGTCATCTGTACTCCTCACTGTTCAACTAGATGTTGTAATTGTGTGTCTAGCTACGTGTGATGTGCAGCCTGAGCGCAACAGAAATGCTACAGGACAAGCAGACCTTGAGTAATCTTATATAAATCTAAGCCACATTCCGTAAATGCTTCCTGTGGGTGCTATTGTGTAATAGACGTGTTTTCTTAGCTTTTATGAAGCTTAGTTTGTGTTTATTTTAAATATGCCTTAGCTTTCTACAATATTCAAAGGTTCTGTGATAATACAAAGCTGTATTTGTTGTATATAATTAGTAGTTTTAGAAAGAACTACAGTGCATTTTTTTCATACATCATGGGTGTTCATACATGACATCTTTGATTTAATGTGTTTAGAATTAGTAGTAGACTTTTAAAATTCTAGAATAGCTATAGGTTTCTATTTTTATGGTACATGTGATACACATTTGTTGTAGAAAAATCTAGAAAATAGTATAAAGGTTTTAGATGAAGAATTTAAAAATTATCTGTCTTTATTTCAAGCTATAGCAGTAAGTTCTTTATAATAGTAATTCTGTTTGAAGGCTATATAACTTTTGGAAGTGGTGCATTTTTAAATTATAGAATTATGCTTATTGTTTTATAATTATAAACTATACATGCAGGATTTTTTACATGTATTGAAGATTGATTTATTAAGCATATTGTTTATTTTTATAGATGTATGATTGGACAAATTTATGTAATAGCAAAGCTTGATTAGTTGATAGTGTAATACAGAGGCTTGTTACATATCTCCACCGTGAGATTAAACTCGCATCAGTAAAAATAGAAAGTCTTGATGAAAAAGCTTTTAGACTTTAAAATAATGCCATCTAAATATTTTCCAAAACTTTCCTTAGAACAAACAACCTAGTTACATAATTATTTTCCTGAATTTTCAGAACCAACTCTTTTAATTTTTCCATATTCTAGATATTCTCCACCAAAATTGTTTTAACTGTTCTTTTTGAAAGGGTTTGTTATATTTAGTTATCCATCCATACACAAGTATATTCAATTAATAATAAAACTTTTTTGTCAAGTGAAAAAAATCACAAATCACATTTCATTAGGTTGCAGATAGTCAAATTCACATAATAATGAAAATCAAGTATTCCAGTAGATTTTCTAGAAATATTTGTATTTTATTTCTTTTCCTGGAAACTTATATGTATCAATTATATATTGATTTACTTCATAAAATGTTACTATCTTTTGAATACAGTTGACTTTTTAAAAAATTTTCAGCGTCCGGGCACAGTGACTCACGCCTGTAATCCCAGCACTTTGGGAGGCCGAGGCAGGTGGATCGCTTGAGCTCAGGAGTTCCAGACCAGTCTGGGCAACATGGTGAAACCCTGTCTCTATCAAAAATGCAAAAACTTAGCTGAGTTCAGTGGCACATATCTGTGGTCCCAGCTACTTGTGAGGCTGAGATGGGAGAATTGCTTGAGTGACATGTGGTCTCAGCTACTTGTGAGGCTGAGATGGGAGAATTACTTGAGTGGCAGGGGGGTTGTGGGGGAGGTTGCAGTGAACCTAGATCATGCCACTACACTCCAGCCTGGGTGACAGAGTGAGACTCCATCTGAAAAAAATTTTTTTACATATAAATAAATAAATAAATAAAAACATTTTCATTATTTTTGTCTTAAAACTTGGAAGAAACATTAGATATAATAATGCTTTCATTAGTTAGAGAAAAGTTTAAGTAGTACTGCTCTTACTCTTATTCAGTAGTAATGAAAAGTAAAACAAAGATGCAACTCTAAAGAAAAACGTTATTTACAGAAATCTATAAAATAAAATTTAAAATATATTTATTTATTATATATCAGTTCTAACCTCAATTACAAAATCAATGCAGAGCACCATTTCAATGATATAACTTAAGAGAATTGATTGTAAACAACTGTTATGTTATACAAAAATATTTTCGGTAATTCAAACATGCAGTTTGAATAGTTGTTGAGTGACACAAACTTGAAGTAACTAAAATTATTTTTAGGAATTGGCTGACTCTTTTGACATGTAAATACAGACGTAGTCTCATATTCAAACTAATTTATGGCCTCTTAAATGAGAGACTACATTTTATTATTATTTTTATTTATTTCATCACTTGTTATTCAAAACTATGAATCGAGTGTATTTTTTTGCAGAAAAATATACACATCATTTGTGATGCTCAGATTAAATAATTACTTTTTTTTTTAAGACACGGTCTTACTCTGTCTCCCAGTCTGGAATGTAGCAGCCTGATCTCGGCTCACTGCAACCTCTGCCTCTTGGGTTCAAGATTCTTCTGTCTCAGCCTCCTGAGTAGCTGAGATTACAGGCGTGTGCCATCATGCCTGGCTAAATTTTATATTTTCAGTAGAGATGGGGTTTCGCCATGTTGGCCAGGCTGGTCTTAAACTCCTGACCTCAAGTGATCTGCCCGCCTTGGCCTCCCAAAGTGCTGGGATTACAGGCGTGAGTCAGCACACCTGACCAAATAATTACTCTTTTTACACAAAATTAATTATCCAAGAGAAGCTGCTGATATCTTCCAGATGATAATCATGGCTGTGTTTACATGATACTAAAACATCTGGAGGCAAAATACAATTTTTTACTACATTTAGGGATATTTTGCTGACCTGACAAAATTATCTGACTACATTAAGACACAGGCTTTAATGCTACAGAATGATGTTGTAAGTAGTTTCATTTTTGATAGAAAAAGACTTTTACATGCTATATAAAGTTGTCATTATCTGAATCTAGAATAATCAATAACAGCTAACAACAGAATTCCACACAGTGCTGCAATTCAATTTTACATATATACATTTCAGTTGTATATAAAGCCATACGCTTATTTATTTCAAAATAAACACAAATTACAGAAATGAGAGGGAATGTACAATTAAATCTTTTTAGGTATCTGAACTGAAAGATAAATATACCAAACTCATGTTTAGAAGTTGGTAAAGCTAATTGTGTGTCTGGAAGGAAAGTCATATTAATTTGATGTTTAAGCAATTCTAACGTATTAGAATTAAAATGGGTTAGTGTATGTGTAAGCACAGATATGTTTGCATATATGTGTGCATATTTATGTTTGTCAAATTTCCAGCAGAAAAAGTAATATAAACTGCAAACTAAAAAAAACTTCTTAAAAGAGTTTGCATCTACATTTGCAATGTTATTGTCCTCCTTTACACTATTATTCCTTGCTTCTAAACTATAATCGTCGAGTATCCCTTATCTCATCCCATATATAATCTTTCATTTAGAAAATTCCTGTCGTATCGAGTACATTCTGTATATGTCCTTTGTTTTCTTCTTTTACTCAAATTGTTTGGCTGTTTCCCAAATGATCACAGATCCAGTAATGTTAAAGTACATATGAAAAAAATTAAACTGTTTTTTGTTATCTAAGTATTAGTACAGATTCTGCTTCTCACACACACACAAATAAAAATAAATTTGCATTCCATAATGGCCAACTTCTGCCCAGTTGTTATAACTAAAATATATCCAAATAAAAGTTCATTAAAACAATCCTTTTTATTTTGCATTGTTACATTACTTTAATTTTAATAACTATGAAAATAAGTAGTTCTCTGTTAGTGTCAGATTTGCAGTTTCATATGTCTTCAACTTAATGGGATTAATTTACATCATCAAATGGCTATGGTATAGATTTACCATAATTATATACATGAATACATGCCTACCTATGAATATATAAACAAACGTTTTTGTTAACAACTCGGTGAGGACTTTGGACTGACATAAATCATAGGAATATGATTATGAAGATACATTCAATTTTCAAATTGAGCAATGGATATACAGTTTGTTATCATTTCTGATTTTGAATAGAGTTAGTACTAAGAACAGCGTTGAAGAAAAGCAGTATAAAATTAAAATTGTGGAGATTTAAAATACAAGAGGATTCATAATAGTCACTTTAAAAATATTGTTTTTGCTTTGTACTTTGGAGCTGTAATTTTTTAAAAAAAGAATGAGCAGGGTTTTGTATGAATATATTAGAATGACTAATTATAGAGCATCTTTCAACTGGAATACATGTAGATACTAAAACCTGGTTGTGTATTTGATGTAATTTCAGTGCATGCAGTGTGTGTAATCTGTATTAAGTGAAATACCTATAAATAAAGTTGTTTCTGCATTCCAATAACACATCTTCTGATATTTTTTGAAGCGCTTGTTGTCAGCAGGGGCTACTAGTTTCATTAACATCATCAAGGATCCTAAAATATTTTTAGCACAGTAACATCCCACCTTCTTCATGGTGTAGCTCTTTATCTGTGCTGGATTAACCAGAACTTTTATATTGTCATTTCTATTCACCACCATTATGGTATAATTGATCTTTTTTGATTAACCCAAAACAATGAAGTAGTCATATTTACTAAAGTTTTAATTTTGTGCATTTTATTGTACTAACTTTTTTGAATATTGGCAAGGTGGTATCACTTATGAACCACGGTGTTTGATAAAACATTATCGATAATAGAGCTTGCCATGAGTTCAAACAAGATTAATTAAATATTTCTCTAACTCCTACTGTGAGTAAGGCAGTGTGGAGAAGGTCAGTGGTTATCGGGAGAGATGGGGTATAGGGGGCTGGGAATGCAGGATGACTAGGGTTCTCTCCTCGTTGCTATTAGTGTAAAAAGCCCCCTGCCCAGGGAGTTGAACTGCAAGTATGTTTAAAAGAAATCACAAACAAACAACAACTTTTTTTTTTTCAGTTCAGAAAATCTCTGAGTATATATCAAATTTTAAAAAAAGAAACAAAAGCACATAAAAGTGACAAAATATAAAACTTCAGTGTTTATTATAATAATTAGGAGTGTGTGTGTGTGACAGAGAGAGGGAGAGACAGAGAGAGAGAGAGAATATCATCACTGGTGAACCACCTCCCAAGTATGTATTGGGTATGGGCATGCCTGTACCTAACCCATTTCAGGAAGCATCCTGAAGTCAGCAACACTTTCTTCCCCTCAGTCACATCCAAGTAACAACTAAATTCTGTTGCTAATACCTCCAAAATACCCCTGACATTTGTTCCGTTGCCATTTCCTATTTCCAGTCTTCATCACCAGTTACCTGTTCCACTACTAACAGGTTGTCTTACTTCCTACTTTCATTTGTTCAATCAGTTTTCTACCCCGTACCTATAATATCCCTAAAACACAGGTCTGATCCAGTGAAGCCTGATGGAAAAGCTTCTGAGTCTTTCCTCATTGCACATAGAATAAAGCCTTTATCTGTTTTTCAAGGGACTTGGCAATCTTAACCAGTTCTACTTGTTCATTCTATCTCCTACCATGCCATGTACCTCGTATTTTTGTCATTTCTTCTGCTATCCCCTCTTCTCTGACCATGGCATGCACTTTGATGCCTCCATAAATCTGCACAATTTACCAGAATTGTATTGAGGACTTGTTTTGGTTAAGACACTGCTGTGAGGACAACAAAAATAAGCTGCAATTGGCGATATTGAAGTGCAACTGTGCAGCTAGTACAAGAACACAATTTTTTTTATTTTTGAGAAAGAATCTCGCTCTGTTGCCCAGGCTGGAGTGCAGTGGCCGATCTCGGATCACTGCAACATCTGCCTCCCGGGTTCAAGCAATTTCCGGCTAATTTTTACATTTTTAGTAGAGATGGGGGTTACACCATGTTGGCCAAGTTGGTCTCGAACGCCTGACCTCAACTGATCTGCCAGCCTCGTTCTCAAAAGGGCTAAGATTACAGGCGTGAGCCACTGTGCCCGGCCAAGAACACAATTTTAATACCAGATAGAATGATAAAAATGAAGAAAAGCTATCTGATTTTATTAAAAATGAAACCAGTCTGTATGGTATCATTTCCTTCCATATCTTTTCAAATCTTAGCATCAACCGTACATAATTCTTATAAAATTAAAATACTTCAAATAAATGACTAGGTCATATAACCTGTAAACATTAGTTTCTGGACAGTATTCCCAGAAAATTATTACATTACTTTTCTTCATTAATTCTAGAAAGAATTTTAAATATCTATTTTGGATATTTTGATTGTTGTTACACTTTTGTCCATAAATTGTACTCGAAAAATATCAAAGGAAAAAACCCATTTGTTGATCTAGATATAGTCAATATACAAAGGGGTGAGAGAACCACATACTGCTTTTAGGCATTTTCGCACAAGAAGCATCTCAGAGTGTGATTTCTTCAAAGAAAAATATTGCCAGTATGCTATATGGCAAGAAAAAAAAGACATTCTTGTCTTCAATAGAGGGACATTTTCTATGGTGAATAATCACAAATCTATATTAATGACTATGGCTTGGATGTGTTTGTATAGATATAAATTCTGTCACCGAAGTACTGAGAGGAAATGTTCACCCAAATAGACATCATTTTGTCTCTTCTCCTCTCTGCTGAAAAACAAAGTTATCAATTTTGGGAAAACATGAACAGATGGAGAAACCATGGGATATCAAATGTACATATATGTATGTCCAAATTATAACATAGCAGATCTACTCTAAAATGCAGAAACTACATATC
Source organism: Aotus nancymaae (assembly GCF_030222135.1). Lineage (NCBI taxonomy): Eukaryota > Metazoa > Chordata > Mammalia > Primates > Aotidae > Aotus > Aotus nancymaae. Next base: position 54,424,500 of record NW_026988415.1, on the reverse strand, counting down.
CCTAGTCAAAACTGACTGTATGTGTGTGTGCGTGTGTGTGTGTGTGTGTGTGTGTATATATATATGATTTTAAGGAATGAACTTCTTGGCACACACATTGAAAGCAAATATGCTACCTGTTTCCTAGAAACAGAACAGATAAAAATAAACCACCAAGTTCGTAAGTTAGCCCTTTTTTTTTTCGTTCTTACTATGACACAAAAAGTATTTCTAAATTATATGTAGGAAACATTCTGAGGAATTGGGGTTTTGTTTTGTTTCTCTTTCATATCTTTCCTGGACAATCTTATATCAGGAGATTCTGTAACACCAACTTTAGGATAATACATTTCCATGGTACATGTTTTACAAAAATTCATTACTTATTTCACCTCTTTTTATAAAGGGAATGAACACCATCATGAGTAGGAAAATAATGTTTCTTTCACTCAGTTACAACTATAGAGAATTTTCAATCATCCCAGATAAAATAAAAGAGGCTATTAACATTCTTAAAATAGGTGACTATTTTCTTCAGTGCACATACCTTGGTAATAGAGGGTCATTATAAAGGGGTAATAAAGTGGAAGACTAGCTATGAAGACCAAGGCTAAGGACTCAACAACATGAAAAGCATAGCAAGAGCAGTACATTACCATATTTCTAGTGAAAAAATGTTTCCTTTATATTTGTATGGTGTTTTATATTTTTTGAAGTACTTTCATCAGGGCATTGGGAAGATTATTATTCATAAATGCACGCCCTCATTCCTTTTTAATCTGATAGAGGCCAAATGTATGTTTTACTCTGATTTATTTCTTAGAAACAATTATATCTAAAATGAATCTAACTCAAAATGTACCATAACAACATTCCAAATCTGCCTTAACTCTATTTCTACCTCAAATATCGCTGTGCTTATGTATGAAATTTCAAATTTCATGGTCCATTTTTTTCTTTCATGGAGAAAAACACCATATCCTTTCTGATATGAAATCGAAATCTCAAGAGGCAACTCAGAAAATAGACTTGCAACGTATCCTTTTTTAGGTTAGTCTGGCATCTAGAATGTGTTAGAACCCCGGATTGGCTACCACATATAGATACGGGAAGTGCTGGATGTACTAACAGATAGAGATTTGTCCTATTAACACATTAAAGAAACATGCTGTAGATCAGACCTTCTCATCCTCTGGGAACCCTTTGTGACACCATGTTCACATAGGGACATGTGCCTTGTCTCTTATATAATTTCTGTTCATCCAGTAGGTGAAAAAGTCTGAGTCACCTACAGACTTTCTGGATAAGGTGACTCCTTTTTACTCAGGAAAACAGTTTTCTGATCATGTTCCCTTAGAATCCATTTTTATGCCTTCCTTAACAATGTTACTTTGTAGTATACTTCAGTCAAATCACCTGAACTCTCATTCCCTGAGAGGTGGTCACTATCCTCATCACGATGTCTATATACACTGTATGGAAAGTAAAGTTTATTTAACCACATAACCTGCTATTCTGAAAATACATTTTTCACATTGAGAGAAGTGTACTTTGTGTAGCTAAAGCTATACAAGGTGGTTGAGTGTTGGCAAAAAGAGATTGAGACAGGGAGAGAGTGCTAGTGCTAAAAAGATCAAAAGCCTGTCAAGAAAAGAGAAAGAGGTGGTAGGATCCAAAAGATCAAAACTATGGATTCTCTCAGACATTTCCTCAGTTTCGTCAACCCGCATCTTTATTAGTTTGCCTCTCCCTGCTAATGCCTAAGATTGGTCCTTAAACAAGTTGTCATTTCTGAAGGTTTCACATAGTCACGCCCCCAAGTTATACCACCTTCTCTCCTCTCTGACAGAAATATCAAATAGGCCTGGAGTGGTGGCTCATGCCTGTAATCCCAGCACTTTGGGAGGCTGAGGCAGGCAGATCATGAGGTCAAGAGATCGAAACCATCCTGGCCAACATGGTGAAACCCCGTCTCTACTTAAAAATACAAAAATTACCTGGATGTGGTGGCATGTGCCTGTAGTCCCAGCTACTCAGGAGGCTGAGGCAGGAGAATTGCTTGAACCCGGGAGGCAGAGGTTGAAGTGAGCCGAGATCACGCCACTGCACTCCAGCCTGGTGCCTGGTGACAGAGCGAGACTCTGTCTCAAAAAAAAAAATCAAATAGTTATGTATATTCTCCCTGAGGTTTCCCCTTGCCCAAAGAAATGTAACAGTCCAAAAAGATCTTTATATAGGTTTGATTCTATACAGATGTATAAATACTGACATTATATGTATAATACATACTACATTATATATATGTATATATTTTGTATTATACATGCATTACGTTATGCATTACATATTTATATTACATGTATAATATATAATACACATAACATATTGCATACATTATGTATATACATAATACATATATAACACATATAATAAATGTATATAATACATATACATAGTATATATAAATATAAAACTAGAGTTAATAGAACTTAGGTCATAATTTTAAAAAAAACTAAGAAGATGAAGATTATATTTTTCTAATGGGAACAAATCTTTGTTTTCATCTTGGAAAAATATTTTACTTACTTAACTAATTAATACATTTTTTTGAGACAAGGTCTCTCTCTGTCACCCAGGCTGGAGCACAGTGGTGTGATCTCCGCTCACTGAAGCCTAAACCTCCTGCGATCAGGTGATTCTCCCACTTCAGCCTCCTGAGTAGCTGGAACTACAGGCACCCACCACCACCCTTGGATTTGTGTGTGTGTGTGTTTGTGTGTGTGTGTGTATTTTAGTAGAGATGTGATTTCACTGTGTTGACCAGGCTGGTGTCAAACTCCTGGACTCAAGAAATCCACCCACCTCGGCCTCCCAAAGTGTTGGGAGTGAGCCACTGCACCGGGCCTTAATTTACATTGAGAATGCTCTCTAGTCTTCAGGTGGTTGTGTTATACTGGCTGACCTAATGCCGGAGTCTGTAGTATTACCTACACTTTTTATGAGACTTATTGTTTTATCTGTCTTCTGCTTCTCTTTTAGAGATGGAGTGGATCCTTACAGATTGTGTAGTATCCTAGTCTGCCTCTATTATTTGACAAATGATGGAACCAAGGCCCAGAGAAAAAACTGACCTTTAATGGGCAGCTATTTTATGTCAGGTAATGTGCTAGGTGCCATACATATGTTAGTTCTTTATCTCAGAGAGGTTACAACATTAGTAAGTGTCAGAGAGAAGGTCTAAAGTTAAGTCTGATTGACTCTTAAATTCTCCTTCCACTATACTACATCACAATTCTGGCAGATCTATGGCTCCCCATTCTCCTGATTTGAAGTCCATAGGCCCTTCACTTTTAGCATTCTGAGTGGCTTATGCCTGTAATCCCAACACTTTGAGAGGCTGAGGTGGGTGGATCATGAAGTCAGGAGATCGAGACCATCCCAGCCAATATGGTGAAACCCCATCTCTACAAAAAAATATAAAAATTAGCTGGGCATGGTGGTACGTGCCTGTAATCCCAGCTACTCAGGAGGCTGAAGCAGGAGAATCGCTTGGACTAGAGAGTCAGGGGTTGCAGTGAGCCGAGATCGTGCCACTTCACTCCAGCCTAGTGACAGAGCAAGACTCCATCTAAAGAAAAAAAAATTCTCCTCTGCTCTATAAATCAACACCAAGCTCAGTTATATTTTCCCAACACTCTTTGTACCTCCCTAGATTCATTCTCTTCTATTTAAGGTCAGGTAGATAATCTGGCATGATTATTTTTATTAAATTTTCATAAAGTTGGCAAGCACTACATTCATTCTGGAAGCTACTATTATTAGCAGATATTTGCCATGGGGCATAATGCCTATGAACAAATCAGTTGGGAAATGCAAATAGCATAGACAAGTTTCTCTTCTTTCATCTACTTGCATTTCTAATATATGAACCCAGGACAAATTCTGAAGGTAGTAGTTATTCAAAAATTTTTATTTGAACTTCCTGCATATAGTGTGTTGCAAGCCCCAGCTCTGTTATCCATTCTGCCTTTGCAATCTTTAAAACATAATATGATTCTAATGTCCTGCAGTTTCGTAAGCCATAGGGTGAGTTCGATAGAGGAGGGAATATATATGCATCACCAAATCTAAGTGTAAAGTAATTTTAACATCAATTTATAATGAAAAGGAACATTTTGATGCATTAAATATAGCTACGAATTCCTACTTAACCTGATTAGACATATTGGTAATGACCAGAAATATATATCAAATATGGACCACCAGATACCTATGAAAGATAAGGAAAATAATCAGTTTAATTACAATATGAATTTTCAAATTAGTCAGAATGACTAACTTTTGCTTATATAATATAAATTGGAAATATATTTTGTTTCTAGATTGTGCTTCCTAATTTAACTATTTAATTCATATGTAACAATTGCAACATTAATTTTTAATATTGTCAAATATATACCATGCCATAATATAAATACATTTTGTTCCAAAGAGGTAAAGTTCATCACTTATTTAGAAAGCTGCATTAACTCCTTACGTCCACTTAGGGAACATACATCAAATTCCTGTGCTACATTAAGTTCTGGAAATTAGAATTTGTAAAAAGGAGAAAAGGAGAGAAGGATTGATTCAGGAAAATTCTGTGAGTGCTTACTACGTCCCAGGCCTAGTGCTAGGTATACTGAGAAGCAAGGTGTGGTGGGACATCACTGGGCTTTAAAGTCAGATAGACCTTTTTTCCAAATCTGGATTTGCAGGGTTTAGCTATGTGGTCTTGATCCTCTTTGAACCTCAGGATCTTCATCTTTCCAGTGATACCAAGATGTCTAATCAACAGGATCATGAGGAGTAAATGAGATAATATGTAAAAATGTACATGTCACAACATCAAGGGAACAGTAAGTATAAGTCCTTTTCTACATAGATGAACTCATCTAATCTTCTTATAATGTTATGAGCTAGATATCACTGGTATCGTAATCATTTTAAAAATTGAGCTCTCAGAGAGCTCAATAATTTGCCCCAGTCCAATTTCGTCAATTTATTTTTCATTCTCCTGTACCAAAGCTATCTCAGATCAACAGTCTAGGTGATCCTACTTTATTAACTGCTTAATTAGAGCTCACTTGCCTGGTAGGAATGTTGCTTCTTAAACCCTGCCATGTGTGTTCTTTATGGGAGTCTGAATAGAAATATCGAGTCTAGTTCTGGACAGTAATGTAACTTTAAAGCCTTTTCAGTTGTAGGTGAAGGTACTTTTCAATACAGCTGATGTAAAATGTTGACTTCTTTTTTTTTTTGAGATGGAATTTCACTCTTGTTACCCAGGCTGGAGTGCAATGGCGCGATCTCGGCTCACCACAACCTCCGCCTCCTGGGTTCAAGCAATTCTCCTGCCTCAGCCTCCCAAGTTGCTGGGACTACAGGTGTGCCCCACCATGTCCAGCTAATTTTTGTATTTTTAGTAGAGACGGAGTTTCACCGTGTTGACCAGGATGGTCTTGATCTCTTGACCTCATGATCTACCCTCCTCGGCCTCCTAAAGTGCTGAGATTATAGGCGTGAGCCACCGCGCCCGGCCTTGTCTTCTAATGATAGTGAAAATTATTGATGATATTGACTAAGTGGTAGAATCATAAAATGTCAGATGAACATAAGACCCAGAATGTGTGCATGACTTGCCTAAGTTTATTCAGTTAGATTTTAATAGAATCGGGTGATGAGTGTTAAGCTCCTGACTTCCAGTCCAGGATATTTACCATTGAATACACATTCTGTTTACTATGTGACAACACTATAGCAACCGTATGAAATGACATTGATGACTATTAAAATTAAGAAAAAGTGAAGCTAACGATAACAATGCCATTTTAGGAGCCAGACAATTGTTGAGGTTTAGTTTTCTATCTAATGTATCTACTGTGACCTTGGAAAATCAGTCATCTTCTCTCTCTGAGACTCAATTTCTTCATGTGTCAAATGAAGATGATGGGTTGTTCAGAACTCCAAACAGGACGACTTTTCAAAAAGCATTTGAAAAATGAGAATGTTATATAAATGGTCATTGTTACCAATACCATGTTTATTAGGGTTCTCTAAAGGGACATAACTAATAGCATAGATGTATATATGACAAGGAATTTATTAAGGAGTATTGACTCGCACAATCACAAGGTGAAATCCCACAATAGGCTGTCTGCAAGCTGAGGAGCAAGAAAGCCAGATTGAGTCCCCAAATCTCAAAAGTAGGGAAGCCAACAGTGCAGCCTTCAGTCTGTGGTCGAAGGTCCAAGAGTCCAAAAGCTGAAGAACTTAAAGTCTGATGTTCGAGGGCAGGAAGCATCCAGCATGGGAGAGAGATGCAGGCTGAAGGACTCAGCCGATGTAGTCTTTCCAGGTTCTTCTGCCTGCGCTTATTCTAGCCATGCTGGCAGCTGATTAGATTGTGCCCAGCTAGATTGAGGGTGGGTCTGCCTTTCCCAATCAACTGACTGAAATGTTAATCTCCTTTGCCAGCACCCTCACAGACACACCCAGGAACAATACTTTGCATATTTCAATCTAATCAAGCTGACACTCCATATTAACCATCATAAGTCCACCCCTTGTCAACTTGAACCCATATATGTCTCCTTAAATTATACACATATATAATCTTCTAACAATTACAACTAACATAATAAAACTATCCTTTGTATAACCAGAAAGACACCAATCCCTAACCCAAATGTTATTATCTAAAGTTGGCAACAGTTAAATGCTGAAATGAAATCAATAAATCTTATGTCACATGATAAAGAAAAAAGAAAGGAAACAAAATGAAGGTATTTTCTTAGTACAAGTGTATACAGGCACAAACATGTTATTAACAAAATAAGGAAGAAATACTCATGACAATCATAGTCCTTGTTTCTGTGACTGGTCACATGGTCATAGCTGGTATTGATGACTACCTTCTTCTACTACCCATTCTGTATTCTCTTTGCCTTCAGCAAGCACCTCAAAAGGTTGTGGTTTTTACCTGGTGGAGTGACCCAAACCTTTATTCCTTCAGGGTCTGGACCATTTGTAGTCCTGCCTGGATTGGGGTGTTTTAATTTCTCATTGACCTTAATCACAGTACAGGTCACTAATAGTTTCCCTAGGGGGTCTCCTGTATTCCATGCATACTCTTCCTGACCTCCACTGTGGAGTAGTAGATTGATTTCATCTTGATAGTCTACGTCAATCACCCAGCCAACACTGTAACTCCCTTCTTAGCCTGTTGTCTTAGAGGTAGGAGGAGCCCAAAGTGGCCAGGTGGCAATCTTAACTTCCGGTTTAATGGAATTGTTGTTGTATCTCCTGGTGGCAGCATTCCTCCCTCTGGAATTAAGACTGCTAGGCCAGCAGAATGTACTGTCCTGGGAACAGGAAGCAAAACTTCTGCTAGTGGGTTATTAGGGGTGATGGTGAGTGGTGCCACTTGCACTTCCACCACTTGATTCCTGGACCCGTGAATCCTGGCTACTGTAGGAAGCAATACCATATATTGGCCGCTGATTCAGAGCATACGCTGCCTTCTGGAGAACTTTGGCCCAGCCCTGCAAAGCCATTCACCATTCTATCAGTCCAGCTGCTTCAGGATGATGGGGAACACTATGTAATTAAACAAGACTTTCAACCTACTCTACAATCAGGTTTCCTCCCTCACAAGACACTGAAAATGATGGGTCTTTGATTACAAATATCCTAAAATTTCATGCAAGTATCCAAAATGTCAAACTTATGATTATATGGGGGTGACTGTAAGACTCCCATGTTTCTGAAATGCAATTTCTAATTCATGAACTAAATTTATGCCAAGTATTTCTTAGAATAGCTCATAAGCACAAGAAATCAAATTCCTTAAAACCATGGGTTTGTATGGCACTTAATTAAGGAAACCGAGAGTTTTTGGTGGCAAGTAAGGCCATTTTAGAAATGGTAACTCTAGTGCTTCTCCTCAAAATTAGAAAGAGAAGGAGAAAATTGTTCTTGTGTGTCTACTCTGTGTCAGGAACACTGGGGTCGCAGGAAGTGAATGAGCTTCGGAATCAGGGAACATGGGTTATAATACTGACTTTTTGGTCTTTAGCTGTTGGACCTTGCATAAAACTATTTACGATTTCTGAGCCTTGGGATCTTTAACTATAAAAATGGCAAAAATAATGTCAAACTCCCAGGTTCGTTGTGAGAATTAAATTAGATAAACTATGAGATGATATGACTGGGACATAACAGACACTTGATAAGCATTATGCCCCTCCTTCAGCAGTTATCTCAACTAACCTGCCAAACTACCTGGTAGGCAAGTAATGTTAGCGTTATCCCCACATCACAAACTAAAATAGGAGACTGAGTTCCAGAGTTGCAGTGATTTGCTTAAGCTCAGGCAGTTGGTAAGTGGTCTGTCTGGAATTTTACCAAGATTGGCCTAACTCTCAGTTCCCAGTTCTTTCCTGTCAGCCTTTCTGCCTCTGGCATTAGACCTCAGATGCCACCTCAGTAGTAGTTTATCAACTCATAAGATTTGAGTCATTATGCATGGCATTAAATATATAATTAATTACCTTTTTCCCATTCTTTCTCCAAAGGCATAGGGAGATATTTTGTAAGTATAACTCCATTTTCTGAATTACCTATAAATTACTTTAAGGGGGAATTTTATAATAAAATCATAAGAATATGACTTAATATGTGATTTTAATATTAGCAATTTTACTCTATTATCACTCTATTATCTTTGAAATTATAAACACTTTATTCCATGATTGTGGATGGATGTCTTACAGAGATAACTCTAACTAAAATAGGCATCCCAAGATAAAACATAAAGACAAAATTTAATTTTTATTTGACTGGTTTCAGAATACATACTACTTAGGCTTACCAGGCATACATTCATGAAAATAAATACCTAAAATACAAGATGGTATGGGAATAATTCCCATTTTAGAGTTTGAAGAAAGAAACTAGAAACTAGAAAGGGCTAGCGTAAATTGGGAAAGATTCATGGAGGAGATTGAACATGATTTGGTCCTTAATGCAGGATTTGAAAAAATGGAGAGAAAGGAAAAGTCCCAGTTGGTAGGAATTAAATAAGCTAAAACATATGTCATATTTCTGGAGCAATGTTCTTAGCTACTGTTGAGATACATTTAGGGAGATATTAGGGCCATATTATTGACAATTTTGTGGAGGCAATAAATAACCAATGAGAGAAATTTTTATATTTATTTTTGTAGTACTGTTTCTCATATGTCCTTCTCAAATGGGAATTTTACATCAACCATCTACACTTCCTCAATTCCCATTTGCTCTTCAAAATATCTTAATCTAGTCTCTATCCTCATCCATTCACTACTCACATGTCTCATGCAGTTAGCAGCGGCCTCCTATTTGCTAAACTCAATGGATATTTTTTATTTCCATCTTTGTGATCCATTTGACATTTTTCCTCTTTCATTCGCTCCTTTTGAAGTTCTATTTTCTTGGCTTGCATGGTGATATTCCCTTCTGATTTTTTTTTTGGCCTTCTGATAATTCCATTTCTTTTTCTGTGTGGTAATTTCATATGTCCACTGTGTAAGTGTTAATTTTTATTAGAGTTACATCCTCAGCCTGGTCTCATCATTTTATACTCTCTCTGTTGGTTTATATATGACCTATATCCTGATGAATTCTAATCTCTGTACATAGTCCTGGCTTCTCACCTGAGATTTTGACTGATATATCAAGCTGCCCTATAAACATCTCCCCTTCACTGGTCCATGGAAGCTCAAGCTCTATTTGCTCCAAATTGGACTGATTCCCTTCAACTTCCTTTTCCCAAATCTGTTTCTTACCTACATCAACTGATAGAGTCACCATTCATTCAAGCCACTCAAGTTAAAAATCTCAGTAACATCTTGTGCTTCCTTCTCTCCCCGTCCCCTTCATTCCAATTGTTCACAACTTTTTTTCTGATTATACATTTAAAATGTTTTTAAAATAATGAAAATGATAGAATGTAATATTTTTGAAAAGGTACTGCATGCAAGTTATGGTGCCAAGAATCTAAAAAATATTAACTCATTTAATTTTCATATTACAGGGACTATTTTTCCCATTTCACTTATGGGAACAATTGAGCTTAGGAAGGTTCATTGTCTTGCTATATGTCCAGATAGTATTCACTAAAGCTGTTATTTAAATGCAAATGTTTGCACTCCAAATTCTATACTCTTAAACATAACAATAGCATTTATTGCTTCCTATCTCTATTCCTGTATCCTATTTTAAGTTCTTTTCATATTTTATGTGGACAATTGCAATAGCTGCTTAGCTGGCATTCATCATATCTCTAATCTTGTTTCCTTCAAATCAGCTTTCAGACAGCCAATGAATATTCTATTTCACTTGCAAATCTCATCATCCCACTCCTCTGCTTAAAATCCTTCATTGCATCCTCATAAGTTTCAGTATAAATACCCTAGATTTAAGTATACCAAACACAACTCTCCATAGTGTAGTCTTGTGCTTAGTTTTCAGCTTGAGGTCTCATTCATCCCTGGGTCATAGTTTACACTTCAGAGATATCAAATTCCTTGCAGTTTTCTACTATACAGCATGCTGGTTTTAGTTTCTGCAAATTCATTCATATTTTTTATAGCAGAGACTTGCTCTTTGCTATTCTATTTACATAATATGATTAAATTCCACGGAGTTGTTCTGACTCAGCTCAGGCTCCTCTACATGTGTGTGTATGTGCGTGTGTTTGTGTGTGTGTGTGTGTGTGTGTGTGTATAAAATCTTTCAGTAGGAAAAAATATAACAAATATTTTGAGATGATTAATTAAAAATTATAATGAAAAATGGAAGCCATGTTTGACAGTAGGAAAACCAGCTAGGAGAACCAGAAGAACATTGCCTTAAGACCAAAATAAAGGACAAGGGCCAGGATTAGGGTAGTAGAGTTGGGAACTGAAAATAGGGGCTGACGAATGAGATAGTATGGGGATCAAATAGAGTATAATTTCTAGTGCAAACTCCAAAATTGAAGGCAGTTTACTAGAGATTAGCAATTGGAGTTTGAACTAAGGTAATCAGGAGTGTAAGTTGTGTAAAGAAGTAGGAGTTGAGGAGATGGAGAACAAATGTTAAGATGTTTTACATGTGAAAATGGCAAAACTCTAATTCCTTTTAACTATGGGACAAAAGGGTGAGAAGATGGGTGTGGGGATTAAATACTTTGAAATGTAGGAAATAGCATATGATAAAGCTGTTATATTAGGTTGGTGCAAAAGTAATTGTGTTTTTTGCCATTTGCGTAACATAAAAGTAACGGCAAAAACCACATTTACTTTTGCACCAACCTAATAAAATAAGTAAATGGATATTTATCACAGTTGAACATATGCTGGGAATATAGTGTGAGGTTAAAGCAGCAGTACGACTACATATTTACATTTTGTCATTTGGTGGAAGCATCCAACTATGATTAACTGATTAATAAGCAAAGAGTTTCTTCAGCTAGAATTCAATTTGGATATTATGTTTCTCAAGAATAACTTAAATAACTTGTTATTTAATTGTTGGTAATTGATACCCATCTGACTATAAAATAGCATAAATTAATTGTAGAAAGCTTGAAAAATACAGATGAATAGAGATAAAATAGAGAAGAAAAAGAGAAATTACCTACAATCCTACCAACTCAATGATAATAAATGTTAATTCAGTGCATATTTGTCTGGCCTCTTTCAATCTTTTTTCTATGTGTGTGCCCATGCTTTTTTATTTTATGAAATACTCTTCTCAAATTAGATGTTTGAAAGCTATATAATATTGCATCATATAGATATTCTGTAATACATTTAGAGATCCAATATTAATGAATGTTTTTTATTTTTATGCTATTATAAACAATTATATAATGAACCTTCTTGAACATAAATCTCTTTGTGCATGAATCCAACAGCCAACAGTATAATTCACAAAGAAACACTGGAGGCGATTCCATTCAAATCTATTATAAGCTAAGATCACTATCTGTTTAAAATTGTTTTAGGCATTCCATTTAAAACAATAGTACAGGGAAAAAGAATAAATATTAAAAAGAAAAATATAGTGCTATTAATATTTATTGTTTATAGTGATCTTCCACCAAGAAACTCTAAGAAAAACTTCTGGCAGTATAAAGAGGAACAGCTTTTATTTTTTACTTTTTTGTTTATTATTTTATTATTATTATTTTGAGATGGAGTCTCACTCTGTCACCCAGGCTGGAGTGCAGTGGTGTAATCTTGACTCACTGCAGCCTCAACCTCTGGGGCTCAAGCTATTTTACTGCCTCAGCCTCCCAAGTAGCCTGGACTACAGGTGTGCACAACCATGCCCAGCTAATTATTTTAGTTTTTGTTGGGACAAGTTCTCACTATATTCCCTAGGCCGGAAGAACAGCTTTTAGCAGTCAACTTTTGTGATGTGTAGTAAAGTCAGTAATTCTACTTCCAGAAATTTATTGTACAGATAAATAAGAAAAATATTTGAAAGCTACTAAATTTTAAAAGAAATTTTTATACCATCTCAACCATTATCAATGTTCTAATGGATAATATGTCATTATTAAATACTTTTCTTTTTAATATAATAATTACTTTTTGTATAAAAGTAATTTTATAGAGAAATTCAGTTTACAAGTTTAGATTTATATTTTTTAACTATGTTTTATGTCTAATTGAAAAATAATGCATAATTAATAGTGTTTTTTTCCAATACACATGATATTTTCATTTTTCTTTCTGTTATTTTTTCCCTCTGTGTTAGCTCTACACATTTTTTTACTAAGCTATGAAATGATACATCAACTAATTTTCTCAAGATTTGAAACTTTTGTTTCTAAAAAATAAACTAAATTGTGCCTTTTTCTAAGTGTTTAACTGTACCAGGGTACCAGTCAGAAGAAAAGAAATCTGCCCAACTTATATTGACTTTTGCTGCATAATTTCTATGTAAGTTAAACAGGTTTATAATTCATTTGTTCTTAGACTTCATATATATGATTAATCATTTGTCATTTACATACTTCAAAATTACTGCTTCAGTCAACTCATGTAGAAGTATCATGGACTTTATAGTTTTCTATGTACATATAAGATCTTTACATTTGGGGGTCATAGATAAAGACTAAACAATTTTAATGTAGTTGACCCATATATTCAAAATTGTCATAGAGAAGATATTTTTAGCTTACAATTTGCTGTAGAAGATGACGCCAACTTACTACAGATATGTATAAGTAACTTTTAACCTTATGTTAATAAAATTCAACATCTTGAATATTGTTTCCTATGCTGCATATGGGCAGTCAACCTATCTAATAAGCAATTATACACTGAGGATTCTTTAGCATTTTCCCATTTTGTTTTCATTTAGAGTAATGAAGACTTCACCTTCTCCCACTATTAGAATAATGCAAACAAGCTGAATTATCAGTGGCACAGTATGTTAACCACTTTGATAAAAGTGACCTTTTATTTGATCAACATCTAGACCAGAAATTAACAACACAGGCTGTACATTAAAATTACATTTGGAGGTCAGAATGTATCTTAAGAAATTCTAATAGAGGTCTGAGTTAAAGCCTAGTTATCTTTGTTTTTTTTTAATCAGCCTGACAGGTAATGTATATGAGCAAACAAGGATGATAATCACTGAACATAAACATACCTGCATCCATGAATTGAGTGCTTATCCACATACGTGAAATATTGCTCATTAAAAACCTTCTACTCACTAGACGGAGCATTTGAAAGGCAAACACAAAGCCTTTATTAGCTTTGTATCCCTAGTAACTAGCTTGGTTTTCAGCACATAGGCACTCAGAAAAATTAATTAATTAATTAAATATGGTCATATGAACTCATTAAATTAATGAAGAATCTTGGTATTTGTTTGATTCATAGGTAGTGACAAAAAAAAGTTTGTGAAATTTCTTTTTAAATATCAAACACAAAACCACTTTGGAACAAATTTTTATTATTCTTTTACTCTTTTTGTCAAAGAAGGATAAATCACTTGAGGAAAACCAAAAATAATTTTTTCTAGCAAGATATTTTGGCTAATTATGTGCTAATGAACACACTGTTTGTGACCAAGGAATAAATTTTAGGTACCTCTGCCAAATTAATGCCATACAGACAATATATAGTTTGTAATGCTATTTTTAAAAGAAAATGACATGACTAGTAAAAGTATAAAAATTATGTGTACTACTACACTATTTACACTATTATACTATAATTCTAAAACATAAGCCGTTATTACAGTGATTTTAGTGTTTTTGTAAATAGTTGATCTTAAGATAGAGATAGGTGTATATGGTAGTTATTTTTTATTTGCCGAGTGGATTCTAAATTTCTGTTACTTCCCCAAAGAGCAACCATTGGTACACTCATGCATGTACATGATACACACCACACCCTCAAGATGCAAACATATATGCATACACACACACACACACACAGAGAGAGAGAGAGAGAGAGAGAGAGAGAGAGAGAGAGACTGACATGAATTTATTTTAATAGACAAATATAGATATTCAAATTGCCATGGTCTTAAATAGTACCAATGCTTTTCTATTTATATTTTAGAAAATCAATTTTAATATATTGCCAATGTCAAGGACAGCCATATGTATTTTAGTAATTTCTTTAACAGTTTTTCAAACAATCACAGTTATGTAATTCCTTTTTTTAACTTTAAGTTCAGGGTACAAGTCAAGTTTGTTACATAGGTAAACTTGTGTCATGGGGGATTGTTGTACAGATTATTTCATCACCCAGGTATTAAGTCTAGTAGCCATTAGTTGTTTTTGTCTGGTCCTCTCCCTCCTCCCATGCTCTGCCCTCTAAAAGACCCCATTGTGTGTTGTTCACCTTTATGTGTTCATGTGTTCTCATCATTTAGCTCCCTCTTATTAGTGAGAACATGTAGTATTTGGTCTTTCTATTCCTGTGTTAGTTTGCTAAGGATTATGGCCTCCATTCATGCTCCTGCAAAGAACATGATCTTGTTCTTTTTCAGGACTGCATAGTGTTCCATGGTGTACATGTACCACATTTTCTTTATCTGGTCTATCATTGATGGGCATTTGTGTTGATTCCATGTTTTTGCTATTGGAAGATAACCTAGGCAATAGCATTCAGGACATAGGCATGGGCAAACATTTCATGTTGAAAATCAGAAAAACAATTGCAATGAAAGCAAAAACTGACAAATGGGCTCCAACTAAACTAATTGTTTAAACTAAATTGTTTCTGCACAGCAAAACAATTGAGTAAACAGGTAGCCTAGAGAATGGAAGGAAATTTTGAAACAGTGCATCCAATAAATATCTAATATCCAGCCTCTATAAAGAACTATAAGCCCACTTTGGGAGGCCAAGGCGGATGGATCACCTAAGGTCAGGAGTTCAAGACCAGCCTAGCCAACATAGTGAAACCCCATCTCTTAAAAAAAAAAAAAAATGAACTATAAGCCTCTATAAGGAACTGATTTCCAAGAACAAAACAAACAACACCATAAAAAAGTGAGCAAAGAATATGAACAGACACCTCAAAAGAAGACTAATATGTGGCCAACAATCATTTGAAAAAAATATCAACATCACTGATCATTTAAAAAATGCAAATCAAAACCACAATGAGATACCAACTCACACCACTCAGAATGAGTATTATTAAAAAGTCAAGGCCAGGAGTGGTGGCTTACACCTGTAATCCCAGCACTTTGGGAGTCTGAGGCAGGCGGATCAACTCAGGTCAGGAGTTTGAGACCAGACTGGCCAACATGGTGAAACCCCATCTCTATTAAAAATACAAAAATTAGCTGGGCATGGTGGAGTGTGGCAGTAATCCCAGGTACTATTAGTAAATCATAAATAGTTTAAGAATATAGCATAAAATTGGAACATGCCATTCTTTCCTCAATAAAATATAATGTACACAAAATATGAAGCATTTACTTATTTGTAAGCAATGAGTTTGTTGACTTACTGTGAAAAGTGAGTTAATTTTAAAAGAAAAATTACTCAAAGCAATGATATATATTTAGTAATTGAATGCTAGAGAAATAAAATAGACATATTTAAATAAGTTACTCTAGCAAACCCACATTTTTCCTAGGTAGTTTCAAAATTGAGATAAAATCTCTTAGAAATCCCCTGTCTCAATCCTTATTTCCACCGTCATATGACTGGAATTACGTTTCATAATATAAGAAATATCATTATACTTTTTTTCA
Organism: Aotus nancymaae; assembly: GCF_030222135.1. Classification (NCBI taxonomy): domain Eukaryota; kingdom Metazoa; phylum Chordata; class Mammalia; order Primates; family Aotidae; genus Aotus; species Aotus nancymaae. Next base: position 54,408,216 of record NW_026988415.1, on the reverse strand, counting down.
AAATATCAGGGAGTATAAAGAACCTTACATTCTCCTTTTGACAGATAAAAATAGAAAGGATTTCTTTATTTTAAAATATTTATAGAAAAAGAAAACATTATTACAACAAAAATAACTTTTTTTTCCCTTTGTTTTTTTCTGAGATGGAGTCTCACTGTGTTGTCCAGGCTGGAGTGCAGTGGCCTGATTGCAGCTCACTGCAACTTCTGCCTCCCAGGTTCAAACAATTCTCCCTGCCTCAGCCTCCTGAGTAGCTGAGATTACAGGTGCCCGCCACCATACCTGGCTAATTTTTGTATTTTTTAGTAGAGGTGGGGTTAGCCAGGCTGGTCTTGAACTCCTGACCTCAGGTGATCCACCTGCCTCGGCCTCCCAGAGTGCTGGGATTACAGGTATGAGCTACCACATCCGGTGAAACTTTCAAATGTATAATACAGTTGCTACTAGAACTAAGAAATGAGACAGATGGCTACACAATAACAGTGCAGGACTTAGATACTCCACTGCCAGCACGAGACAGGTCATCAAGGCAGAAAGTCAAAAAAGAAACAATGAACTTAAGCTATAGAACAAATAGACTTAACAGATATTTGCAGAACATTCACCCAACAACTGCAGACTATACTTTTTTTTTCTTTAGCACATGGAATATCCTCCAAGATGGACTATGTGATAGGTCACAAAACAAGTCTTAATACATTTGAGAAAAAATTATATCAAGTATGTTCTCGGAACACAGTGGAATAAAACTGGAAATCAACTCCTAAAGGAATCCTCAAAATTATACAAATATATGAAAACTAAATAATCTGCTCTTGAATTATATTTGAGTCACCCATAAAATAAAGATGGAAATTTAAAAATTATTTGAGCTGAACGACAATGGTGACATGATTTAACAAAACCTCTGTGATACAAAAAAAAGCAGCACTCAGAGGAAAGTTCATAGTATTAAATGCCTACATCAAAAAGTCTGAAAGAGCACAAGTAGACAATCTAAGGTTGCACCTCAAGGAACTAGAGAAACAAGAACAAAACAAAGCTCCCTAGTAACTGATATTACGGGTGCACACCATCAGACCAGGCTAATTTTTGTATTTTTAGTAATGACGGGGTTTCACCAGGCTGTTCTTGAACTCCTGACCTTAAGTAATCTGGCTGCTCAGCCTCTCAAAGTGCTGGGATTATGGGCATGGCCAGTACACCCAGCTTTTTAATTTTTTTTTATATGTCTTAGTTTTGTTTTCATATCAGGCTAATACTGGCCTCATAGAATGAATATGGAAGTATTCCATTCTCCTCTGTTTTTTAACATAGTTTGGGAAGGAATGCAATTAATTCTTCTTTAAATGTTTGGTAGAATTCAGCAGTGAAGCCATTGAGTCCTGGGCTTTTCTTTGCTCAGAGGCTTTCTGTTATGGCTTTAATCTCATTATCTGCTATTGATCTGTTCACTTTTTGGGTTTCTTCATGGTTCAATCTCAGTTGCTTGTATGTGTCTAGGAATTTATTGATTTCTTCTACATTTTCCAATTTATTGGCATATATATATATGCTCATAGTAGCCAAATATGATCCTTTGAATTTCTGTGGTATCAGTTGCATCTCTCCCTTTTTGTCTCTGATTTTATTTATTTGGATCTTCTCACTTTTTTTCTTATTTATTCTGCCTTGAGTTTTGCCAATTTTGTTTATCTTTTTAAAACAACTTTTCATTTCATTGATCTTTTGTATTGTTTTCTTCATTTCAATTTCATTTATCTCTGCTCTGATTTTTATTATTTACTATCTTCCACTAATGTTGGGTTTGGTTTTCTCATGATTTTCTAGTTATTTATTATGCATTGTTAGGTTAATTATTTTGTTTTTCTTTTTCTTCTTTTTTGATATAGTCAGTTGTAGCTATACATTTCTCTCTGAGCACTGCTTTTGCTGTATCCCATCGATTTTGGTATGGTATGTTTCCATTATCATTTGTTTCAAGAAATCTTCCCATTTCTTTAATTTCTTCATTGACCCACTGGCTATTCAAGGGCATATTGTTTAATTTCCATATATTTGTACAGTTTTCAAAATTACTCTTGTTATTGATTTTTTAGTTTATTCCATTGTAGTCAGAGAAGATGCTTGATATTATTTCAATTTTTAGACTGTTTTAAGACTTCTTTTGTGACCTAATATATGGTCTGTCCTTGAGAATAATCCATCTATTGAGGAAAAGAATGTGTATTCTGCAGCCTTTGGATGAAATGCTCTATAAATATTTATTAGATCTACTTGGTCTCTATACAGATTAAGTTTGCTGTTTCTTTGTTGATTTTCTGTCTGGGAGTCTGTCCAATGCTTATAGTGGATTGTTGCGCTCTCCAGGTATTATTGTTTTTAAGTCTATGTCTCTCTTTAGCTCTCATAATATTTGCTTTATATATCTCGATGTAGCAGCATTGGGTGTATATATAATGACAATTGTTATGTCCTCCTGCTTTTTTGGGCCCTATGTCATCATATAGTGTGACCTTCTGTGTCTCTTATAATTTATGACTGGAAATCTATTTTGTCTGGTATAAGCATAGCTATTACTTCTCTTTTTTGTTTTCCATTGATGTAGAATATCCTTTTTACATCACTTTATATTCAGTTTATATATGTCTTTATAGGTGAAATTGTTTCTCGTAGGCAACATATCATGGGGTCTTTTTTTAAAATCCATTCATCCACTCTGTCTTTTGATTGGAGAATTTAGTCCATTTTCATTCAACGGTATTATTGATAAGTAAAGACTTACTTCTGCCATTTTGTTGTTAGTTATCTGGTTATTTTATGGTCTTCTTTCTTTCTTCTCTGCCCTCCTGCCTTCTTTTCAGGGAAGATTTTCTCTGGTGGTATGATTTAATTGATAGCTTTTTATTTTTTATGTATCCATTGTATAATATGTTTTACGATTTGTCTCATCATTGTAAAGAAACTTCTTGGTGAGCATATACATTGGTCTCTTCAAATACATTTTGTATGTTGTATCACATTTTTGTTCTTTTTTGTGCAAATACTAAAAATGGAAACGTCCATTTTGTACATCTGCAATTGTTATTCAGCATAGCATCTTTACCAAAAAAAAATGACACAAAATTAAATAATATAAAAATCAGTCAATGTACCTTATAGGTCTGAGACAAGGTTGAGGTACAAAAATTAAGAGTCATTCACTTTCAAGATCATTCAAATGCCATGATAGAGAAGCTTCCTGTCTCACTGTGCTCCTGGCCTGCATATATTGAAGCAAACCTGTAGAAAATTAATTATTTTTATTAATTCACTCAAAAAATAATTTTAATCTTCTCTGAGAAAATACTCATGCTTGACCTAACAAAATGAAGGCTATATATCAGTATTCCTTTTAATACAATCATTACACATGGAGCAAAGTATACCACCATATTGATGTGTAGCAAACACTAAAATACAGATGTACATAAAAGTAGAAAAACTTCTCTCAGAAATAATGACTTAGCTACAAAAATCAAATCCCTGTGTCATGTCCATGAACATGAATATTAAATATCTTAAAGATGAACTGAGGGCATCAACAATTTGAATAAATGCAAACAATTTGTGCCAGAAGACTACAGAATCAAAAGCAAAATGGATCAAACTCAAGCTCTACTGATTAAAAATCACAGGTGATTCTTCTTTTAATTTTGATCATCATTATAACATTATAATCATTAGAAATGAAATTACAGAGCAGGAATAGGACTTATAGTTGAAAAGAAAAATATCATATGTAAGCAAATACAACTTATTAGCCCCATCTCTAAACTGTATCCATAAATTGGAAGGAGCATTACCAACCAGGTAAAAACAAGCCAACTCAGAAATTGGATGAAGGAGAGACTAGTCAAATCTACTGTCTGTTACTGACTTCAATAATTTTTTTCAAGACACTAACCTGCCTCTTCAATTGATATCACTTAATTCATCCTTATTTTGCTATAGATAATGCCAGTAAGCATACATAAAATGTACACACACACACACACACACACACAATAACAAAGAATCTGGTATTTGGGCACATTCTGAATATTTACTTAGATTTTTCTATATTGTTTTTTAGCTGCAGGATCCTAATATAGCTTTGTTAGTCAGGGTTCTCCAAAGGGGCAGAACAAATAGAATATATGTATATATAAAAGGGAATTTTTTAGGGAGAATTGGCTCACACGCTTACAAGGTGAAGTCTCACGATAGGCCATCTGCAAGCTGGGGAAGAGAGAAGCCGGTAGTAACACAGTCTGGAAGCCTCCAAACCAGGGAAGCCAGCAGGAAGCTTTTATGCCCTAGAGCCCTAGAGCCACTGGTAAGCTGCTGCTGCAAGTCTCAGAGCCCAAAGGCCAAAGAACCTGTAGTCTGATGTCCAAGGGCAGGAGGAACAGAAGCAAGCATCCAGCATGGGAAGAAGAAAGGTAGAAGACTCAGCAAGCAAGTTTATCCCTCTTCTGCCTTCTTTCTTCTAGCCATGCTGGCAGCCAATTGAATGGTGCCTACCCACATGGAGGGTAGGTCTTCCTCTCCCAGTCCGCTGACTTAAACGTCAGTCTCCTCTGGAAACACCCTTATAGACATAACCAAAAACAATGCTTTTCCAACCATGTAGGCTTCCCTCAATTCAATCAAGTTGACACCTAATATTAACCATCATGCTACCTATAATTTGATATTTTTTAATGCCTGACAAGCTGTTGAGAACAAACACTTTCTAACTCTAGCAAATGACAGGTTCCACAGTCACATAAGCAGTTTCTCTCTTCCTTAATAGGATTTCAGAAACTCTGATAATTTGACATGATGTATTTTTAAAGCTCATTTAGGTCTATACAAAGATAGTTGATTTTATATTTATTTCAGAAATTTGCAAACACCTAGGAAATTTTGCATGTTCATTCAATGTCCAGTAATGAAACTAGCTAAGTCAGAATAATTAAGCTTATCTCTAGAGGTTGTTTTTATACAATTAATTGAATGTATATGAAGTAAAGTTGTTATGAGCACCCAAAGACTCTGGACCTAGTAATATGGGAAGTCCCATAGTTTATTACTTCCATGCCTAAAAGGAAAGTAGTATCAATTAATTAAGATATGGGTCTGCATTACAATCATTTCCACATTAGTACATTTGATAACTCAGTCATTCAGGTATTATTTCCCTGACAGTTGTTATGGATATTTGGCTATTTAAAATATTAATTATCTTTGCCTTGTGGGATTCGTAGACAGTTGCCAATAGAAGAACATAATGCTTGTATACCAGTTGGGATGTGATTATTGAAGAGAGACACATCGTTTTCTATTTGTGGACCTCCCTGGGTCTCAGTTTCTTTATCTAAAAAAAAAATGAATGTTGTATTAATTTTGGAAGTTGTGTAATAAATTACCACTAACTTAGAAGCCTAAAACCACTCATTTGTTATCTCACAGTTCTGTAGATCAGAAATCCAGCTAGGCTTGGCTGGGTTCATTATTTAGGGTTTCACAGGCTAAACTCAATATATTGGCCATGCTGACTCTTATCTGGAGTCTATAGAGAATATGCTTCCAATTTCATTCAGGTTATAGGTAAAATTTAGTTCCTGAGGTCCTCATTTTCTTTTTATTTTCTTTCTTTCTCTTGTTTCCTTCTTTCTTTCCTTCTTTCCTTCTTTCTTTTTCTTCTTTCTGTTTCTTTCCTTCTTTCTCTTTCTTTCTTTCTTTCCTTCTTTCTTTCTTTTTGATGGAATCTTGCTCTCTTGCTCAGGCTGGAGTGTAGCATCGCGATCTCAGCTCACCACAACCTCCACCTCCAGGGTTCAAGTGATCCTCCTCCCTCAGCCTCCCAAGTAGCTGGGATTACAAGCTGGTGCCACCTCACCTGGCTAATTTTTGTATTTTTAGTAGAGATGGGGTTTCTCCATGTTGGCCAGGCTGGTCTTGAACTCCTGACCTCAAGTGATCCACCCACCTCAGCTTCCCAAAGTGCTGGGATTACCAGCATGAGCCATCACACTCAACCAAGGTCCCAATTTTCTTACTGGTCATCAGCAAGAGGCCATTCTCTTAATTTCTAAAGATCACTTTATGTCCTTGATTCATGAACCCCCCACCCCATCTCAACAATGGAGAAACCTTCTGCATGAATTCTCATACTTCCAGTCTCTCTGACATCCTATTCTCTACCAGCTAGAAAAGAAATACTGTCTTTAAAGGGCTCCTGTAAATAGGGTAGCCCTACCCAGAAGATTTTCTTTTTGATGAATGTGAAGTCGACTGGTAAGTGACTTAATTTCATGTGCAAGATTCCTTTTGCCACTCATTGTAACACAATCACAGACATCTCATCATCGTCATAATCCCAGAGACTAGAATGGGTGTCTTAGGGGTTTTGAGGAGCATTTTAGAATTCTATCATAAAGGGATTGGATGAAAATGATCTACTTAGTTCTCAATATTCTCATTTTAATCAGTCTTGTCTCTGGAAGTAAAGTGGACTCTGGATAATCCATTACATGTACCAATAATTTTGGGGGGTCTTCCCTTTTATTTCTGTCTCAAGTGAAGAAACAAAAAATAAAATATACCATTCTATGTTCTCTATGTTAAGGAGAGATTTAGTTCTTCAGATAACTCTGCAAGAGGTAAGAGGAGTACATTACTAATGAACAGAAACTTCAGCCCTACCAAAAAGATAAGGCTGCCGTTTCACAAATAAACTAAGTCTATGAAATAATTATTCGCAAAAAGAGAAAAAGGAAAGGAGAAGCATTCCATTTGCATTAAGCATGGTGTTAGTCACATTCATCTGTGGTCCCATGATTTTGTCTAAATCTGTAGATGTTTAGGCAAAATATATCTACAGTTATATGCTGTAGATGTTTCTATATCTACAGCACATATCGCATAGTAGGTTGGATAATTAATGTTTTGTGAGTGGGATGCTAAACGTCATGATATCTGTGAACATGTAGTTTTTATTAGAAAAACATGAGTATACTTGGTATATTTTTGTAGAAATACCTATGCAGAGCATAGATTCATGTGTTTTGCAATATGGTTTGGGATACTTAATTACCTGTAAAATATGAGTTTCCCTAGTAAGACTGTTTAATCAAAATTGATAAAATTGTATTAAATGAACAGATTTATCATGGATTTTTAAACGTATTTTAATTTTTGAAATTGTAATACTATACAACATTTCCGTTTAAAACATATGTTATTACTGTCATTTTTTCCCATTCATATATTTATTTTCAGTATTTTTTTCTAAGTTTCCCTGTCATTTTCATTTAGTGTGCTATATTTAATTATGATAGTTAACAAGTTAAAAGAAATTATTGCCATTATTATTATTTAATTTTAACATGGAACTGGGGGTCATTATTCTAAATAAAGTTAAATTATTATCAGTATTATTATCAGAAAGAACTTTTACATAGTTTTATGAATTTAACCACTATACTTATAATACTTTTTTTCAGTCTGAACAAAAAAAAATTAATGTTGATTTTTCCATGTTTTAAACTTTCAATCTTTTCAACGTAAGAAAACAGCTGCACACATTTAAGTGTTTTTTTCTTAAAATAAAGTATAATCTTAACAAAGTTAATGATGATTGGTCTTGGTGGTTCCTAGTAATAAGTCCTGTCTTATTTTTTCACATAGTATAGATTATATTCTTATGCAGGATTGCATTAAAATCCAGTAGTTCTTAATGTTACCAAATAACCATATAACTCCCAAATGCAGCAAAGGTGAACAATCTTCATAGTGCGTTTTGACCTCCATGAAGTTGAAGCTGCTCCTTTTGGATATTTTCCACTTCAATGTGAAGTAGATTGTTGGGGTTTCATTAGTGGTTTCATTATGTGGCTTTTTAAAAGAAAAAATACTTTTGATTTCTTCCACAGTTCACAGTTCTCAGACCAGACTTTTTATTTTTTTATTTTTTTATTTTTAAATTTTTATTTTTAAATTATGTAGTTCAGGGATGTTTTGAAAGACCAAATGCTCATTAGTAGATGAAATCTCTCAATGTAACTGGAATAAATAAGCATCTACATCCTTAACTATATTACCAGTATATCCTGGAACCAAAGTAAGATGGTTTTCCTGTTCCCATAATCCATTTAATTGTTGTTTTAAAATCTGAGTATTTCCTTCATTTATAATTTCTCTTTTGGATGATAGTTCTGACCACAACCTTTTAGTGACTGCTTGAAGCCAGTTTAAACCAACTATGACATATTCTTCAAATGTGCTTTTAAGTAGTGACTTTACTAGAGCCAACAAGTCTACACAGTAGCAAAGTGAGATATATTGTTTTTCTTCCTGTAAACTATTGGTGGGCACAGGAAGGCACTCTACTACAACGCCAAGGTCTTCTATCCTCAACAAATAATCTGCAAGTCCACTTATACTTCTCTTTCTCCAGAAAGTTAAAGCTACATTCAATCTCAAATTCCTGCTGAACAAAACTTGGGCCATTGTTTCATGGTCCTGAGAAACCTCAGGAAAAAACCTACTGTGTTTTAATGATAGGGTTTCTGTCTGTGAAGAACCAGAATCACTGGAGTTAACTAAGCATCTTCGACTATCATGGTGTAATTTTTCAGGCAGGTGGCCTGCACAAACCAGTTCATTTTCTTTATTTGCCATGTCACAGCCCCTACTTCCAGGGAACTTTCTGCAATAGATCACTTTACACAGTTTATCTGGTCTTTTCACAGTTTGTCCAACTGTTCTATTTATGTAAGCAGCCAACTGTTTTGGAGATTTCTTAACCTCCTTCATGTTCTTATTAGTGAAATTACAGATCTTTTTTCTAGGAAGATCAATGAAATGATCCTCAATCTTATTACGAAAGTTCCGTTTTTTAACATTGTGGGTTTCCGATGCCATAATCTCTTAAGCACCCGCGCCTCATGGTACCGCAGCGTCTCAGCCCAGCCCTGTCGCTGACGATCCCCCTGGCAGCCCAGACTGTCCCTCGGCTTGGGCCGAGTCCCACTCAGGGCCATTCAAACGCAGCCGCGCGAGGGGCCCGCAGGGATATCTGTACAATACTTTTTTAACTGACCAAGAAAATAGAAACAGAGAGCACTATTAAAATAATGAAATTAAATTTTATAAAGCAGTAATTTTAAGGAAGTGGCTATACTTATCACAGAGCGATTTATGAACAGTGAATTTTTAGGTAGTAATATCTGTTCCAGTTCTGTGAACAATCTTAAACCATAAGTAATTAATATACAAAATGATTTGGAAAGTGCAAGAGGTTTTTGAAATGATTTCACTTAGCAATGTAACTGGACTTTTAAATCTTCCAATCAAATTATTTAGAAATTGTCAATGATTCAAGTCAACCTTCTCAAAATATCCTAAAGATAATTGTGGCACTTTACAGTTTTCATATCTTCATTGGTTGTTTGGTAACCTCTAGAGGTAAAGCTAACCCACAGACAGAATAGTGGAAATTTTTTGGCTGATCATGTATATTGCTTTCGGATTAAAAATTACTTGAGTTATGGGTCATTCAAAAAGAACTAAGGTATGTATTGAGGATACCAGCCACTGTGCTGGGTGCTTGGAATACAAAAAAGTTATTCTCCCCCTGGATAAGTTGTCAGCTCAGTAAGCAATTATAAGTTGTAAGATTCATTAGTTTAGTGGAATTTTTTTCTCTTATGCACGGCAAATTTTAAAATGTTTTTGTAGCTTTTAACATCCAGCTAATGAAGCTAATTATTTTTAAAACGTATTTAGCTAATTTTGGTAGCAAAGGAGAGGGCCAGGATATTCAGAGATCACAATTGTTATGAATAAAGCATTAAAGCTATGCCATATGTTAGAATTTTATAAAATAAAGCTAAAAGGCATTGATACAACACATTTGTAAAAACTGCAAATTCAATTGAAATATGGAAAAATTATGCTCAAATAACAAATTATCATTTTAATTAAATAGTAAAAATAAACATACTTAAATAATTCAAATTTACGTATCCCAATGTGTATACAGGTATTAACAAATTTGGGTTCAACTGGTGAAGTATTAAACATATTCAAATATTCCTTCTCTCTAATCATAATGTAAGCAAGTTATATTATGTAAATAATTATCTGTATTCAAACAGCAGGCCATCTACTGCTCATGTTCACTAAAGAGATTTTATGTTCTCCTAATGAGAGTTTCTTTACCACTAATAGTTGACATGATGGATTCCTGTAAAGTAATAAAGGTTATACAATCAGGCCAATGATATTTCTTTTAATCTTAGTTTTCTGCAACTTGTTCTGTCTTTCAATTATTATTGAAGTTGCTTTCTAGTAAATAAATTTCTGAAATTAACATAGAATTAAAAAGCATCATTTAATTAACCGTAGGAAGTGATCTTACAGTTTTTAACATCTTAAAAATTATGTGAATTGCTTACAGGTAAATATCTAAAAGCACAAGTCATACATAAAACCGAGATACATTCATTTGTATGAAGAAAGTTAATTTGGGACACCTAATTGTTTCACTTTTGTTAAGATCTGCTTATTTATGTGTTTGTTTATTTAATAGTACTTCATTTATAGAAATTTAACTGTAGGTTAAATAGGTGCCTGATATCACTGTATTAATACTAAAATATAGTAATAAACTGCTGTAGCAATATTCCTCTTCGTCCTCATACCCATTAACGTCCCAAGCTCTTGACTCTAACTCCAAAGTAGCTCACCTATTTTCATTACCAGTGCTGCCATCGTAATTCAGGCACCAGTTTTCTTATTTTTGCTTATTTTATTTTATTTGCATTGAAGTAAAACATACAACCGCATTGCCTTTCACTGTACCTATTAAAATGACTTCCTAAATGTTTTCACTGGCTCCAAGCTATCTCCTCTTCAGCAGATTTGAGCAATTGGTATCAGAATCACCTTCATATAGTCATGTTCTAATAATGTCATACTCTTCTTCAAACTTCCCATCATTTACTGAAGAAGTTCCTTTTTTGTCCTGTAGCTAAAATCCTCCATGATCTAGCTACAATATGAAATTTCCAACATGTTTCTCAAAATCACTATACCTTCTATAACATACAATCTAGCTGCAATAGCGGCAATCTATAGAGTATGTTCAACCTAGAGACAAAATTATTTATTAGAATTTTTCCTATAAGAGTTCCTGATTTTAGAACTTGATCTTAGGATTACAACAGGTAATTTTTAGCTCTATGATGAAATAACAATTTGAGGGAAAACATTTTATAATATTCTGTATTCATAAAATCTTAGTACTTTACACAATGGAGATAAATTATATAATTTAAAGATGAGAATCTCTCTTTTATGAAGTGTGTACATTTTAATATATATATTACATTGTAATTCTATAAAAACATTAAATTAAAATATTATTATAAGAAAGTAGCATATAATTAATGAAAGATGATTCTGTCTATAAAATGCACTAGGCTGAGGCAGAAGGATTGTTTTGAGCCCAAGATTTAGAGGCTGCAGTGAGATATGATCAGACAACTACACTCCAGCCTGGGCAACAGAGCAAGACTCTTTCTCTAAATATATATATATATATTTTTCTATCATTCTTGAAGTTTATATATTTTCATCAACAAACATACATACAAACTTTTTGTCAGTTCTTCATGTAAACCACATGGAGAACTGAGTTCCTTATTCAGATAATTCTAGTGAGTTAAAAATCTGTCAATTCCTTTTTGTTAGTATATTATTGAATTCAAAATTATAGCTTGCCTTGCTAGCTATTACTGTTATATTTTTGTCATCATTATTTGTTGTATTGGCAAAGAAGAGAAACCAAAGAATCAAATAAAATATTTGTTCCTAAACTTGTGGGGAAAAGGAGATATCCTTTGAATATTACTGAGCATAGAACCTTGCCCCAGAGACCTAGCTTTCCAATAAGGAGAGCTACCATTGATATTGGGAACTAGACGTCTGGCAGGGATAATGTGCCTTGAGATTTTTGATTAATTAATTCTTAGATATATTTGAAGCTGAATTTGTTGATTCATTCATAGTTGTTAATCAGAGTTCATCACTTTTCTGCTTAGTTTTTTTTTTTTTTTTACTATTTACTTGTCACATTTTACTCCATTGCTTTTTTTTTTTTTCTTGTTCCTGAGATGCCTCTTTTTTTTTAAATTTATTTATTTTAGTTTAGGTGCATACTATATCTGGCATTTCTCCCCATGTTATCCCTCCCCACCTCCCATTGTCTCTCCCCTACCCCCCACACTGCCCCCTGTTTGATGCTACTCCATTGCTTTTATTATGATATATTGTTACCACATTTTAGTGAGTTCATTGGGCTTTCCAAATAAATTACTACTTAGTAAATAGTCAATCTTAAGTCTTCTCTTAATGGTGTGTGTGTGGGTGAGAGAGAGAGGGAGTGTGTGTGTGTGTGTGTGCGCGCGCGCGCACCTGAGGGGTTGGAGTGGAGAGTTAAAGGATGTGTCACAGTTAGTATTCTTCTAGTGATTACAGTTGCTTAAAACCTCAGTGTGCATGAGACCATGCTTCCTCTTAATTTGGAGGGTTGTATACAAAAAAGAACATTGAATTTAGAGCCTGTTAAGATTGATTTTGATTCTGACTCTGCCACTAATAGCATTGTGAATTTGGTTAAGACTTTTAATCTGCTAGACTAAGTTTCCTTTTTGGGAAGAAAAGTATGTTTATTTGTGCTGTAATTTCTGTGTTGTTTTCATCTTGAGGAGATGAAGTATAAAAGTGCTGTGCATTTACTGAGTAATATTACAAGCAGAATGCCACATATTATTAATTGAAATTTTGTTTCAAATGTTTATATACAGTAGAATTTTTCCAACTCAGTGTTTATGTGCTAAACTTCTAGAACGAATATGTTTATTTTGCACCTAAACATTGGAAGATACGAGGAGAAGCATATCTAGATAATGATAGATACCAGTAAGCTAGGTGTAAAGTAAGATGTTGTTGATTGAGAGACATTGTACTTAATCTAAAATCTGTTTCAGGAACATTGCCATGAGGATATTTACTGCAAAAAATGTTTGTTTTTTTTCCCACATTTTGTACTAATGGTGGAATTTTCACTTTTAATAAAAGAAAGTTATAAATTATTTCAGGGAATTTTTGTTTTATTAAACCTCCTGGTAAATCAAACTGAGTTTTATGGTTTTGCGTGTGCAGGGTATTTTAAAATTTATTATGGGCACATGATAAATGCCTACTAAAACAACCACTGGTGTTCTAGCTCTCTCTCTCTCTCTTTTCAAATATTATGAAGAATTGTACTCCACAGAATAGCATTTAGGATGATGTAGACTTAAGAGAGAAATGCATGTACCATCAGTACTTTTCACTGAGACAGTCTAGATAGGATGTCACCCACAGGAGGAGATACAAACCTTGCAGGGTATGGAAAAAATGAAAACTATAAACTTAAGGAATACAAAGGAACAAATTACTGTTCAATTCAGTAGGGATCTGTAATTCTCCACTGCTCAGGTGCAGATGAAAACTACTCAGGTCAGAATCAAGTTGTTTCTATAAGACATAGCTCTATAAATAATGAGCTGTTTGTTTCTATAAGAGATAGCTCTATAAGTAATGAGCTCTTCTCGGGTGAGCGAATCACTACCAATTGCCTGTTTAAAATGTCAGAACTGTCAAGGTCAATTGGTGTTCAGCTAATGGCTCTGACCTGGTGTCACACACAGTCTGTAAGTTAAATTTTAAGTCTCAAAAAAGGATTATGTTTGTTTCTAGAGACAATATTTGAATCAACAATGTTTTGGGTAATTCCATGAAAATGATGCAGGTTGATTGAAATTTAAAAGGTATAGACAATTGTCCATTAAAGTAATTACATTAACACATCAGGCTGATTTGAAATTAGTATTGAGGTAGAGTCAGAATATTTGCATATTTTTTCTCTGTCTTAACATCCTCACCAAAGCTTTTGGAAATTGCTGTTTTCAATGCACTTTTCACTCCACAACCAGGACACAAAGAGTGAGGTACTGGGAAAAAGAGTACCTTACCAGGAAGATAAAGAAATAACCATTAGAAAATTGTTCAAGTATATTATTTAATGAAATTGTCTTTCTTCTGTTACTTGTCTGTTTTCATATCTCTTTGTCACATTCTTAGGTATTTCAATAGTAATAAAAATTATCTGGTTAAAAAAAGAAAAAGAAAAAGAATGAAGGTTAGGTTTAATAAAAATTACTTTTTTGATAAAAATTACTTTTATGGGTTAAAGGAACAAAGTATGTTTCCTCTAGAAGCAGTTGATTACCCACTCCTTGTAACTTTTCATAAATTAACTTTCAGATATTTTTCAAGTAAATAACTGATGGGAACTCAGCTTGTTGAAAACTTGCTAGGTTACACATTCAACAAACCTGATGGACCGTTTTGATTATTTTTGCCCTTTACAGTGTAAGTGTGAAGTAACACTAATTAAAAGCTTTTCTACTGAATAATCCATGTGCATCACCTTGCAAAATTTCACTTAAGGGACCTATATTGACAAAAACACATTTATTCCCTTTGCTTAATTTCATTAGGGGGACTTCTCTTTGACTTTGTGGGAACATTTAGATTTTTCTCCAGAGCATGTTAGAGCACAGAACGATTAGCAGAGCATTTGAAGTAACCACAGCTCAGAGATAATGGGAATGAGCCCTATAGCACTGTGCAAGCACTGGGACCATTTATAGATGTTCTGTGCAATGGTGGATAAAATAGGGCCACACTATATTGTACCAAAGGCATTTTCTCTAGAGTCGTCTATAAGCCCCTTCTATTCTAAATAATTCAAACATGCATTTTGCATTCAGTAAACAATTGAAAACACAAAGCAATGAAGCTTTAAAAAGGAGTTTTGTTCAGTCAGTATACTCCTTTCAATTTTGAAAGGAAGGCAGATATATAAAATGATCCTGAATTACCTTCTCAGTTTCTAGGAGTAACAGTAAAGCATAGAAACCTCATTCTACCCCACCTATCCCTCCCTTACCAAAATCAAGAATTTTGTCTTTATTGTTGTTATAATTTGCTTCATAATGTTTTCTTGACAATTGAGACATTTTATACTGCATTAATTATTTACACTGTGTGTGAACATTAAAAGTGAGAAAAATATATTTGTTTAGAAAAAGATCCCTCTATTTTTTCTCTCACTAAATATAATTTTACTATTCTGTTAGTATGTTCCTAATTTGAAAAATTCTAAGTCTTAAGAAATCTTGGAATCATGAATTCTCTTTTACCTGCTCATTAGCAGACTTATAATTTTGGAAACCTCAGTTGAGATCCATATTGCCAGTTACACTAATTAGTCTATAATTTCAGAATCTGAGTACTTACAGGAAGCACACACTTGAAAAACTCTAGATCTACAAATGCTTTTCACTATATGGATTTCTGGAGTCACAGTATTATTCAAAAAGCAATAATAGCATTTACCACAAAGCTTCCAGTGATGGTTGATCTGTGAGTGAATTTCCCATTTACAACTTTCCCCCCAGAGGACTCAGAAATATTTGACCCCTCTTCATTTTTTAAAATAGACTTTAGGTTTTAGAGAAGTTTTAGGTTCACAGCAAAAATGAGAGGAAGTTACAGAGATTTCTCGTATATTCTCTACCCTACACATGCGTAACCTCCCTCATTGTCAATATCCCCACCAGAGTGACACATTTGTTATAATTGATGAACTTACATTGACGCATCAATATCACCCAAAATCCATAGTTTACACTGGAGTTCAGGTTTGTACATTCTATGGGTTTGGAAAACATTTATAATAACAAGTATCCACAATTATAGTATCAATAGAGTAGTTTCACTACCATAAAAATCCTCCATTCTCTGCTTGTTCATCCCCCCTTCCCCTTTTCTGCAACCCCTGGCAACTGCTGATGTTTTCTGTCTTCACAGTTTTTCCTTTTTCAGAATGTCATATAGTTGGAATCATACAGTATGTAGCCGATTCCAATTAACTTGTTGTACTTAGTAATATAGATTTAAGGCTCCTCCGTGTCTTTTTGTGGCTTGATAGCTCTTTTTTTTGTTGTTGTTTTTTAGCAGTGAATAATTGTTTCTGAATCTACCACAGTTTATTCACCTACTGAAGGACACCTTGGTTACTTTCAAATTTTGGCATTTATGAATAAAGCTGCTATAAATATCTGCTTGCTGGGTGTGTGTAAACTAAGTTTTCAGCTCCTTTGGGTAAATACTAAGAAATGTGATTGCTGAGCCTTATGGTGAATAGCATGTTTAGTTTTGTGAAAAACTGCCAAACTATCTTGAAAACTAACCGTAGATTCTCTCTCACTGTCAAGATGGCAATACATAATAACTCAGTCATTTTATGACTCAGTGTTTTCTATCATATAAGAATGACCTTTATTTCAGTTAGTATTTGGCATTACATATGCATGTATAAAATGTATAATTTTTAAACCAGTGTTTGTTTCATAATATTGTTAGTAGTTATGAAATGAGACAAGATCTGTTACTGTTAATGTTGGCAATATGTGTTTATTAAATTAGACATTTTAGATGTATAGTTTTAAAATGATAACTCACTGATAATAGCTAACCTGTATCTATCACTTAACTTTATGCCAGACGCCATCCTCAGGTAATATCTCACTTAGGTAATATTTTAAATTCTGTTTCTTCAGATTAGGAAACTGAAGCCTAGAGTGGTTAAATGACCTGTTGAAGATGACAGAGTTAGTAAGTGGTAAAGCTGGGGTTTAAACACAGTCTGTCTAGCTCTAGACTTTAAGACTATATACTAGCTGTGTTTAAGATGATTTAGATCAGGGATTCCTAACTCCTGGGCCGTGGACTGGTACAGGTCTGTGGCCTGTTAGGAACTGGGCCACATAGCAGGCAGAGGGTGGAGGGCAAAGGAGTGAAGCTTCATTTGTATTTACAACAACTCCCCACGGCTTGCATTACTGCCGGAGCTCCACCTGCCATCAGATCAGTGCTAGCATTTGATTCTCATTAGGAGTATAAACCCTATTGTGAACTGCGCATGTGATGGATCCAGGCTGTGTGTTCCTTATAAACTAATGCCTGATGATCTGACTTGGAACAGTTTCATCCCAAAAACTGCCCCTGTCCATGGAAAATATAGTCTTCCATGAAACTAGTCCCTGATGCCACAAAAGTTGAGGACCCCTCCTTTCAAGGACAGAATCTTAGGTCTCTATTATAAATGTCTTTCAGAGGATAAATCACTTTTGCAGCATATAACCCTTAGCACGCTGATAGGTTTCCTTTCTGGGTATAGAAGGGAGAGGTATCTCTTGACATATTCTCCTAGTATTTGGTGCATTTTCTTAGTTGCGACACTTAGAACACTGAGCAAATACTGTATAGTCAGTGTTAAACAGAAAAACAGAATCGACACACACACACACACACATGCATATATATATATATATATATATATATATATATATAGAGAGAGAGAGAGAGAGAGAGAGAAAGAGAGAGAGAGAGAGAGAGATTTATAATAAGAAATTGAAGCATAAGATTATGGAGGCTTGGTGAGTCCAAATTCTGCTGTATGGATTGTCAAGGTAGAGACCCAAGAGAACCAATGGAACTGATTAAATCTGTAGGCCATCTGCTGGAGAATATCTTCTTGCACAAGGAGACCCATATTTTAGTTCTATTCAGGCCTTCAGTTGATTGGATGACACCCACCTACATCAAGGAGAGCAACCTGCTTTACCCAAAGTTCACTGATTTAAATATTAAATGCAAAAACACCCTTCAAGTTGACTCATAAAATTAACCATCCCATGATATTGTAGGAAACATTTCATGTCATTGTAGAGTTATCACTTCTTTTGGGGAGGGTGCTATTTTGTCCTGGCTTCTATGACTTCATTTTTAACTACTGTAGATTTTAAAAACCTATTGTTATATCAGACAGCCAATTGATTGAAACTAAGTAAATACATTTTTCCAAAATATCTGTATATTCCATGTGTAATTCTGATTGTAATAGAATTTTTTGCAAATACTATATTTCTGATTAGTATATTTTTAAAAAAATTTAGTTGACAAATAATTGTACATCTTTATGGGGTACATACTGATGTTGCAATACATATAATGTATAGTGGTCAGATCAGGGTCATTATCATATTTATCATCTCAGACAGTTACCATTTCTTTGCGTCGCGGACATTCAATATCCTCCTTCTAACTATTTGAAACTATATATTATCTTTAACTGTAGTCATCCTACAGTGCTATAGAACACTAGAACTTATTTTTTCTTTCCAGCTGTCATTTTGTAACCTTTAACCAACCTCTATCTCCCCTTCCCCTCCACCCTTCCTACCCTCTGGTAACTACTATTCAACTCTCTACTTCTGTGAGATCAACCTTTTTAGCTTTTGCATCAAGAATGAAAGAAAGATCTGTTTTGACACATGGGAAATAAATAATCTAGATAGATAATGTGCTAAATAATACACTCACATGCATACATACTCACTTTATGTTTCCTGAATATGTGTGTTCCTCAGTAGAAGACAATATTTTTGTGAAATACTCAGTAAAATAAGGAAAATGTAGTCAATATGATCCCAAGAATCATCAGCAGTTAGAGAACATGGCAAATTCACCATCTAAGTGTCAAATGCTTTTCTAAGTGCTATACATGGGTTAACTCATTTCATTTTCATTTAACTATATGATGCAGTTTCCAGTATCTTCCCCATTTCATGAATGAGAAGACTGAGGAACAGAGGAGGAATCCAGCCTTTTTGCCTTTAGAGACCATTCTCTTGACAATTAAACTATAAAGCCTTTCAAATGAGATTTTTAAAACTTCTCATCGTGTGACTCAGTTGTAAACAATGTAATTGATAAGAGATTTTAGACAGAGAAAGCTGGAAGAGCTTTCATGTGTAAATCCTTCACTTTATCAATGAGGAAACTTAGGAAACCAGAGTAGTAGAAAGACTTGCTCTGCTCATGCAATACATCTTTGGTATCTGTTATACTTTTTCTGAGAAGTTCCCCTATTGCAGAAGGCTGGTGGGAGATAGGGAAGCAGGAAAAATAAATCGCTCTGAAACAGGCAACGTAACACCTGCAGAATTTGTTTCCAGCTTCTGATCTGCTACTTAATTTAGATATTGGCTTAGATATGAACATGAATAAGCTTCATAATTCATAAAGGTGTGGAGGAAGAAGAATTGTACTCAGGGCTTCATTGTTTACTAGGGGAATTTTAACATTCAGCCCAGTGTTTAAAGGTAGATTTAGTCTAACTTATAGTCCAAATAAATGGCCAGATAAAAGTACATGTATTTCTCTGCACCTATTTCTCAGTTTAAAAAAGAGTTGAAACAGACACTTAGCCTGGAAATTAAGTTTCATGGTTTATTTTAGTGATTCCCCTTATCTGTACTTACTACCAACAGCATGCTGTGAATATATACTTGACTGCTGCACTTAGTAACGCTTCTCTCATTATTTATATTAAAAAAACACCAAACTATTTATTTTGGGGTTTTGTAAAATGAACAACCTAATCAAACTTGGCTCTTGTAGATTTTATTCTTTGTAGGCACCCATAGTAAATATATAACCTTATATCATGCTGAGGATCATCATTTAGGCACGTATATTATATAATGAGTGGTGCTTTGCATAGGGAAGATGCTAAAAAGGCCCTGATTAAATTCATTAGACATGATGAGGTAGAAAAATAATTACTGTAAATGAAGAAACACATTTGGAGCCTAAATAAAATTTAAATATTACTTTGAAAGGAAGGAAATAAGTAGTTTATTATATTTACTAAACTTTAACAGAAGTTTTTCCAGACAGTACACTTTCAGATACCCTCGAATTACATTTCAACAATTAGTGGTTTATTGTGTGAGCAAATTTCTTTGTAAAGGGAAATTAATGGCTGGTATATCCTATCTAAGGATGTGAATGTCACGCGTAAGAGCTCACAATGGCCCTGAAAATGATACAGATGGATTTTGATTCATTTTCAAGTGTTCTGATCTGATATAATGTCCTTCTAATTCACATTATAAAGCATATTTTAATATATGAAATTCACTGTTCTGGAATATCATAGAATTAATCAAACACTGCGTAGAAAAATGAAACAAATAAATTGTGTAAGCTTGTGAACAAAGATTAAGTATGAGCAAATGAATCAAATCCTTAGGTGTAGTGTGTATATATAAACATTTGTGTAGGTAATCCTCTATATGTAGATGTCTTATGAGCTTTGTAGAAGTGTTTCTATAATATGTTAGACATCTTAACAACTGTAACCTGAATCTGATAAAATGGTGCCTAGTTTAGATAATAATGAAAGCAATTTTATATAGTTTAATATATTTGAATTATAAGATAAAACAATAAATTTAAAGTCTGATAAATATCAATCCTGTTTATCAGACTTTTATCCTATTTATCAACCATTTCGATCATTACTGTGAATTATTTCATTTATATTTAGTTAGAGTTAACATATTATATTTACAATCTACCTGATAGTCATGAATACACAGAGTCTAATGAGTAAAAGAGTAAACAAGATTTGTTGAGTTCTTACTATGTGCCAGGTACTAGTCTGAGCCCTTGAACATAACACAAGAGCCCTATGAAATGCTTACATTTCTTTATATCTCTGTTATTCAGGTAAGGAAACTGAAGCCCAGAAATGCTAAGTAAATTGCCCAAGATCATCAACCTAGGAAGTAATGGAGCTAGGATTCAAGCCCAGACAGTCTAGCTCTAGGAATTTTGTTTTAACTATCATTACTGATTATCATGACCATGTTGATCAGCAAAGCAGTAGCATTCTTACCAATACACTTATAAAAGATTGAGACATGCTATTAAAAGCAGCAATCTGGGAAAAATAATAAAATTAACTTCATATCTGATAAAATGCTCAGGAAGTGAAATAAGAATCTACACATTTAATGATTCCATTGTTCAGTGAGATTCCAGCAGTCTATAAGAAAAGATATGCAGTAAAGATTTAGCTCTAGACAGTTCGATTCTCAGAAAGTTGGTGAGTTTTTAGAACTACATGACTTCTATCAATGTTATGCAAATATATGATATATCGGTGATTCTGTGTTCTTCAGATACTAGGCAGGCTCATAAAAGTCTCTATTGAGAAGAAGAGTGGAGCGATTTACTTAAAAAGAGGAGGTCTAAAATGACAGAAAGCAAATTGAAATTCATAAAGTAGTAAGAAACTTTAATTATTTTATAATTAGTGTTCATATATATACATGATGTCTCAAAATAAATTCAGGAACAGATAGATAATAAAGAGAAATAAGTCCAAATAATAAAAGTTTCATAAGGCCCAAAGACTCATTAAAAGGTGTTAGATCTAGCCCAAATGTCCATAGATAGTTCTATAACATAGAATATTCACTGGATTTAAATGGTAGAAAAAAATGATAGTAATAGGTAGAAATATATCGTAAATAAAAAAATTATCAAAATTTGGAAGCATACCTGATAGTAGTGGTAAAATGCTGTGTGTGTGTGTGTGTGTGTGTGTGTGTGTGTTTACATGCATATGAGAAATATTAGTAAAAGAATAAAAGAAAAGGCAATCATCTCTTCTAAGACACTATGGAGAGATATATGATCATATTAATTCTGTAAAGTAACAGATTAACCATGGCAGGAGAAAAAGATTTTTGGCAGAAAATAGTAAGAGCAAAAAAGAAGAGAGATCCTCTCCAAATATATACATATTAATTTGTTTCATGCTCAGAAAAAAAAAAACAAACTTTGGGGTACAACTCGTGACCACCAAAAGTGGCAAGTAGGGGATTAGATCTTAGCTACCAAATGCAACAAAGCTGGTACCCCTGTCACAAGCTGTAGCATGTTTAAGGCTTAGTTTTCCATATAATTCCCGATACAAGGACAACGGTTATGTTTACTTCGAACTAGATGTGATGGTTTAATTTGGCCCTTGATGCTGGAACCAGAGAGCATGGTAAATCAGCTTTGAAGTTAGCCTACTGTCAGACTTGGTCATTAGACTGGTTCATTCAATACGGTTATGGTGTTCAGACATGAAGTCTAAGTGTAAAATATATATGTAGATGGGAAAATTCTGTAGCCACTCCTATGGTTAGTCTTAAATAGATTAGATTTCTAAATATATAAGATTTAAAAGTGCAAGTAATCTTAGAGGGAATATTTCAAAACACTGTTCAGGAAAAGGAACTTAGGTGAACTTTGTTTTGAGAAATTCATTATAGGTAATTTTTTTCATTTTTCTTTTCATTTTCAATAAGCTTTAGTGGTGTGTGTGTGTGTGTGTGTGTGTGTGTGTTGCATGCATGTGTGTGATCATTGATTTTGAAATACATGTCAACATTAGTTGACTTGAAATAAAACCTTTTTGAAAGTTTTTAGCTTGTTCCAATGAACTTTTATATAATAAGCAGCAGTAAAACTATTTGCATGTTGGGCTGCCAGAAAAAGAAATTATGAAAGGCAGATTAATTATGTTGAAAATAGTCTGCTAATGTACTATGAGTAATTAGTAATAATTTATGAGTGGAGTTTACATTGACAGATTTTATTTCATTAGAAGACAGCATTTTCTAATAAAATGAAATGAGCTATCCTATGAGGTAGTGATATTTGCAGCACTAAGATTGAAAAGGCAAAGGATATGTGGACACAGACAGAGGGTTCCGTTGAAGGGCTTCAGATGAGGGTTACACTATATGAATTCTAAGTGCACTTCTATCTCTGTATTTTATAATTGTATGACTTTTTAAATGCTTCTTGATTAAAATAAACACGGTATTTTAGATGTGCATCATCTGGTCTTTTGTCAGAGGTTGGGTTCAGCAAAAAATGATTAAGATAATATTTTTTGGCTGATGAATGCAATTTAATCCCATAGAGAAATCATATTTTAAGCAGTCAAAACATTCTCTACTCAAGAGAAAAATACACTGTTATACCTATATATTTTTTTTCTTCAACTTTTATTTTAAGTTCCAAGGTGCATGTGCAGGATGTGCAGGTTTGTTACATAGGTAAATATATGCCATGGTGGTTTGCTGCACAGAGCAACCCATTACCTAGGTATGAACCCCAGGATCCATTAGCTGTTCATCCTGATTCTCTCCCTCCCCGTGCCTGGCCACAACAGACTCTACTGTGTGTTGTTTCCCCACATGTGTCCATGTGTTCTCATCATTCAGCTACCACTTATAAGTGAGAACATGCAGTGTTTAGATTTCTGTTCCTGTATTAGTTTGCTGAGGATAATGGCTTCCAGCTCCATCCATGTCCCTGCAAAGGACACAATGTCATTCCTTTTTGTGGCTGCATAGTATTCCACGGAATACACTATTATATTTTTTAATGGTCTGTTCCTGACCAAAGCTGAGCCATAGCTGTGAAACATTGTGTATGATTATGTATATATGTTATTTTTAAAAAGGAAAAGATAAAAATTTCAGGCCCTTTTTGAGTTTTGGAAAGAGAAATGTTGAGAAAGAAAGGGGGAGAGAGAGAAAAGAGGTAGGAGGTGAGACAGGGGGAGAAGTCTGAAAGAAAAGGGAAGTAAAAATAGAAAAAGTGTACGGTAAAGATAAAGAGAAACATGGGAGGAGGGAAAGGGAAGCAAGAGCGGGAAAGTTCGAAAGAGAGACTGAGAGGGAGAAAATGTGTGAAAGATGAAGAGAGGCAGCCAGAATCAGGAGCAGCAAGAGACAAAGGGGAAGAAATGGAGGAAAAGAGCAGAGAGAAAGAGAGGAGGGAGGGAAGAGAGGTATGGAGAAGTGGGCATGGTGTATGTGTCTGCCGTGTGTGTGTGTGTGTGTGTGTGTGTGTGTGTGTGTGAATGTGCCTGAGAGAGAAAGAGACAGAGAAAGAGAGTACATTTCTAGACTTAACTGTGTACTGAAACATACTCATCCAGTACCTACTTAATAATTAAAAACATTTTCATTAATGTCTTAAAATTATCCTATGTTAAATTCATGACTTCATTACAAGTAGCATTTCCAATAAGAATTGGAGATTACTGGCACTCATGCTCCCACCCTTTTCACCCACAAATCTTAAAGGTAGTTAAGTCTCTGGAATTACCTACCCTTAGTTAATTTTGATTCCTTTAACTTCGAATGGAAAATTTATCTTTTATGACCAAATACTGAAATGATGCATTTATTGAAGATGTCACGAAAAAGTTTATCATGAAAAACATTTAACTTCTTGACTTCCTAAATATCACTTTTTGGATTATAAAATTATTTTAAGATAAATAGGTGGGTCTCTTTTGAAAATCTTTAACTGGTCAAAGCAGACCTATTGTCTTGCAAAACTTTTGCTACTTCCTAATGTCTCATTTGTGCCAGTTGAAAGACTGCAGTAATTAACAGGCCAAGCTGTATTCAGAAGATTCAGACACAGCCAGAGAAAATTGTCTCCTCCTCTGCTACTATCAGCCTTGGGAAAGATAATGGGTTACTCATGGACCAGGTCATCTTAAAGAAGAAGCAGTTAAACACCTTGGTAAAATATTAGAAACTGTTTTGATGTATAATGTTACTTTACATTAGTGAATTTTGTTGACAGAGAGGCAATTCAAATACCTACAATGTATTTTTTCAACCTTCAAACATAATTTAGCACAGTTCTATGCAAATATTTGAAGATATTTCCACCCATGATGAATTTTAAAGAAAATTTATTTTACTAATGAAAAAGAGCTCAGCTTTTATAGGAAAAACAACATTAATGTTAGCTAGTAATCCTGATGTATTTAGATGCATTTTTATCAAAATATTCTCTAGTTTTTCTGTTTGTTCACAAAAATCAATGCATATTTATGAACTGCTTAGGTAGTAAGCAGTTATTTCTAAATTTGTCAGTGAATAAGTATTGCTAAATGGGAGAGTTGGTGTGAATAAGTGAATATTTTAGGTGTCAGACATGCCTAAGCAAATTTCATTTTGTTTGCAATTAGTGTTTAGTTCTCTTCAAAAAGTTTCCAGCAAAAAAGTAATAACAATCATAATGTGAACAATTAACAAAAATCGCATAAAATAGGGTTTCCAAATGGAGACATTCTTAATGGCCCTTCCATTTCGTGTGTTGAGTATCTCTAAAGAGAAAGGGTGATAACAAAGTTGTGGTTAAGGATATGTCTCCATCCAAGCAAAACATTGTAAGTCTGTTAGTTAGGACAACAGTAAAACTAACATCCCAGACACCCAGACATATTCCTTTCTTAAAACATAGCTAAATGTTTCACCATAGCTATTGAAATCTTTATTTCCTTTAAAACTGGGCTTTGTCTTTGTCTTTCTTTTAGCTGTTCCCTTTGTTAATTGTCCCTGACCATTGGGAATGTTATTGTAGAAGAATTTCATGGCCCAAGCTATTAAAATCATTGATTAGTGGCATTCAAATTTTACCAGCACCAGGAGAAGGCTTAGTTATTTTAGGCTTGGGTTAGAATAGCACCCATAATTAAAGATGTCTGTCAGCCTTTGTTATGCTTCTAGTCTTACTATTTTTTTTCCTGAAGATAATTTTCTCTTTTTGAAAGAATAGCTTTTTCTCCAGACTTACAGGTCACTCTTTGTTTCTTGCTAAACTTGGAAATTCTTGGCACAACACTCCACTGTTAGCTAGATTTTTTTTTCTGACTCTAGTGAGGTTTGAAGACATTAGTTCTGGGATACCTTCTATGGGTCTCTCTTTAGGATACTCTAAAACAGACTAGGGACACCTTATCCAATTCTTCAAAACTATATGGAAATACTTTAAATTATATTTTATGTCAATGTATGATTATTTTAAAATTCTACTTCTGAGTACCTTAACTGAATTAATTATTTACCCAAAATGCTACTGACTTTGCTGGAACATCAAATTGTTCGTGTTTATGTACATTATATGACAGCAATTTCAACTGAAGCCATCCTCATTGTTTTTCCTCAATGAAGACCATTTGTTACTCTTCACTGAATTGAAGAATGCTTGAGTTTTGTCTTTTCCTGCCTGACAGTCATAGGCAAACTATAGAAATTAGACTGGAATCCCACTGTAGATATGTCACTGAGTTTAAACTGAAATAACTCTGTATCTAAAATAAATCACCCAAAGCTGAACAGAAAATTATTAGGCAATTAGAAGAACATTTAATTGTAAAAGATGCAACTCAGCAAGTTGTAAGGCAATGTAACTAAATAGACACAGCTTAACGAAGATAAGAAATTTGAAAGGGAAATAAGTATTTTTCAATGTATGCTAATTCAGGTAGAAAATACCTCAGCAAGATGTGTTATCCCAATTATATGTCAAGCTTAGAAAATTCAAGTTTAAAAAAGGCATTGTTTAAAAAGGAAATATGCAAGTGAGGAAGAATATTGGAACATGTTTTCAGTTTTTCATGGCTATAGAGATAATAAATGTCTTACTAGAGAAGACCCAGTACAAGAAGAAGACCCAGTTTTCATGGACAGCTAAATTATTTTCTTATCATTTGTAATTTTTTACATTTTCTTACACTTACATTTCTTAGCTTAGTATTGCCATTTATCCTAAAGATAAATTATTTTTCCTAAGGAAGATTTACTCCTGAATTTATGTGTTATTTTATATTATCAGTGAACTTCAATTAATTTAACAATACACTGTTAAATCTTCCTAGTGACTAAGTGCTGAGAATATCTACTAAACGTTGTCACATTTTTTGTTACTGTCCATATTTTTAGGGAAACAGAAGTTTTGTAAACCAAAAAGTACCTGAGACAAGTCTCAATCAATTTAGAAAGTTTATTTTGCCAAAGTTAAGGATGCCCCTATGACATAGCCTCAGGAAGTCCTGATGACATGTGCCCAAGGTGGTTGGGTACAGCTTGATTTTATACATTTTAGGGAGACATAATACATCAATCAACACACACAAGATTTACATTGGTTAAATCTGGAAGACTGGGAAAACTCAAAGCCGAGGCTTCTAGGTCATAGGTAGATTTAAACATATACTGGTTGGCCATTGGTTGAAAGAGTTATTATCTATAGAAAGGAATGTCTGGGTTATTAGAAGGGTTTGTGGGGACCTAGGATTTATCCTGCAGATGAAGCCTCCAAGTAGCAGACTTTTGAGAGAATCAAATGTAAATATTTCTTACCAGAATAAAGTCTACATTGATGTTAATATTGGAAGGGTATAATGAGGCATGCTTAACACCCACTTGTCATAATGGCTTGAACCAGCCTTTCAGGTTAAATTCTAGGGTGCCCTGGCAGAGGAGGGAGCCCATTCAGATGGCTGCAGGGGGCTTTTATATTTTATTTTTGGTTTACAGTTTCTTTGTCCTATCCAGGTACCTTATGATCTTCAAGTTTTGTACAATACAGAGAGTGTGGGATATTTCAGGATAATGAGATCTATGGGGCAATATTTCTCCTTAGTATCCCTCAATTAATATTTCCTAAAGAATTAGAAAGCAGCGAACATAGAGTTAAACTGCAATTGACAGTTCCGTGAGATGAAAATTTGATTTGCCTAAGTAATGTTAACCTTCTTAACATTTAGCTAATGTATACACCAAAAAATACACATTTGATCACTTATAATTATCTCAAACCCTTAAAACTTACAATTATATTTTCATTCTTGACTTACTCCTCTCTGAAACATATAGCTAGTTCTTTTTGAAATTGAAACAATGCCTACCGCTTATGTAATATAGTTCTTCTAACACTGGGAATGGTTCCTAGCCTAAAATAATTTTTATCATTTGCTATTAACTTGAAGGTAATATTTGAAGGTGTTTGTTGATTCGTTTTTTATTTTTGAGAGTCCTGAAAGGAATGATTTAAGTTTAGCTATAGGCAAAATGTTTATATGATTTTAGCATGAAGCCATACATAAATAAAGTTTATTTCTTATCTGCATTGGTATTATCAAGGAAATGATCATAATTGAATGGGCTTAACATTTTACCTTTTCATTTTTTAAGAATATTCAATGAGGATGCTTACTACCTTCTCATTTTATTAGATTTAACTGTTAAGAAGTTTAAATATATGTTGTTATAATTATTTATATAATGTTTTAAGTAGTTTAATTCAGAGTTACAGCTGGCAAAGGAATCACTTCAATTAAACCATAATAGCCTTTAAGATTCTGGATTGATAGATAATTGCCACTTAATAGGAGTTTATTTTTCTAAGACTATATACAGATTTTGTGAGTGAGGAGAGGTTAAGACTCACTGACTTTTTTCACTCAACTGCCATATATATAATGAGAAGGAGGACAATAGTCTGATCACTTTTTCTATGTCTATAACTCAATATACATGACTATTTTTTTCTTTTAAATAATAGTACACATCAGTACTATGCTATTATAGTTTCGGGAGTCTAGTCGAATTTGCAAAATTTTTTCTTACCTAATATATGAAACTATTTGCTTTGCTTTCACTTATGTTTTCTACAATAAACATATCTAAAGAGTAAAATCAGAATAATTTCCCATTGTATCAAACATAGAGACAAATATTAAATGCCCAAAGTTTATTCCTTGTCAAAAAAGTAAAACACAAGATTCAAATAAATGCAACAAAATTTAGAAGGTCTGCGTATTGGCTGCTTGTGAAATGATTGCTACCAGTTTTACTAATTCATTTCTTCCAGATTTGTATGAATCTAAGAAAACTAATATTAGAAAATGTATTTGGAAACTGTGTTTCTTTCAATAATCCATTCTGATATGCAGAGCTTTTACTGTGTGGATAGGAAGAGTGATTAGATTGATTAGCTGGGTCTCATTAGTTCAAAATATCATTACACTGTCTCTCTCTGTCTTTAGTGACTGTATAAGATTTTCCTTTATTCAATGAATAATTTCAACATCTTGTACAGTTTCAGCAGTTTTTTCTCCTTTTTCTCAAATTTGAAAAATTAAGCTTAATTTCTTCATGCAAATATGACTTTTATATCTCATGTAATTGAATTAAATTCACTATGTATGCCTATTTGTCTAATTGGGTCAATAAAGTCACCATTAATTTTAGATTGTCCATATGATATGATGCAATTCTTCTCACATTGAGGAAATTATCACTAGAACATTTCATAATGAAACAATACTGGTTCCTTTTAAAAATGTGTGAGCTTTTTTTATGCATATTCCTTCATAACATATTTCCAAAAGAAAAGTAATATCCATGAATAAATATTATCTTGAATCTAAAGTTGCTACAACTTCCCTTTAATATCTGAAGTTTGGAAGAATCAAAGTAGCCTGAACGTCTAAGTTGGAACATATGTTTTCCCATGATACACCTCAGAAGCATATTTGTGGTTTTAAAAACTACTTTAATATTTTTAAATCTGTCCAAGATGGAATAAGAGGAACCAGATTTATCCTACTTCTGACACAACTAAAAGAGAGAGAGAGAGAGAATATGTGAAATGACATCTGTCAAATTATGGACTTCAGGCCAAAAAGGACAGTGATCCCTGACAGACAGGAAACAAGTGAAGCAAACCTAAAATTCCCACAAATCACAATCTTGAGGGATTTGCCGGAACACATTGCAGAAAAAGATAATCCAGGGGGAGCCTGAATAACTTCCTGAGTTAAGGAGACAGAGATGGTTAGAATTTTTGGAGCAAAGTACAGAAGAGAAAAGAGCTAGACAGAGAGAAAACCCTGGAGATCAGCACAGGATCTCCCTTGGGTATACATCAGCTTGCTGATCAGTGTATCAGTAAGGGAACCATCTAAAGTCAGTGTGAAAAAGCCATCCAGTAGTATTATAGAATAGTGCCTGGTGCTTATACATGGTTAGAAATAGTGCCTGTTTCTACTTGTTAGACTAGAGAAAAATCATGTTTCCAGAGTATTGAACAGAGTACTCTGAAAGGTCTTTCTCAGTAGTGGGAAATAATTAGTGCCTAGATGAAGCATAACTCTGCATCTTCTAACAAATAACAAAAAGAAGGCCTGAAAGAATCAAACTTTCGGAGGAACTTAGATGCATCTCAGATAAAATATTGATCATATTTGTGAAAATAGAAAAATATCTGGAAGCCAACACAGTGAAATTCACAACAAATGACATAGAAGCAAAGATTACCAAATATACAAATAAGCAGGGAAACATAATCTAAAATGAGTAGAATAATCAACAGAAACTGAAAACTGACACAAATATTAGAATTAGCATATAAGAACATCTTAAAATGTTATTGTAATTGTGCTGTATATGTTCAAAATGTTGAGTAGAGATACATGAAATATTAAAAAGACTCAAGTCAAACTTCCAGAAATGCCAGCTACAATGCATGAGAAGTAAAAATGCACAGAATGGAATTCATGTTAGATTAGACATGGAAAAAGAAAAGATTAGTGAATATGAAGACATAGAAATACAAACTATTCCAAATGAAATTCAGAATAATGACTCTAAAAAATGATAACAAAGTAACTGAGCTCTGGGACAATTTCAAGTAGCTTTATATATGTGGAACTAGAGTCCAAGAAGGAGAGGAAGTATGAGACTGGCAGAAAAAAATATTTGAATTAATAATGGCAAAAATTTTCCAAATTTAATGACAACTTTGAACTCACCAAGTCAAGAAGGTTAATGAATCCAAGCACAAGAAACATGATGAAAACTATACCAATTACTGCTCATAATAATGAAATTGCTCAAACTCAATGATAAAGAAAAAAATTATAATGCAGCCAGTGAAACAAGACGTATTATATAGAGAGAAACAAAGATGACAGCAGAATTCTTGTCTGAAACAACACAAGTGAAAAGACAATGGAGGGCCATCTTTAAAGTGCTGAAAGAAAAAAAGAAGTCAACCTAGAATTTTATATCCAGAGGAAATATCTTTCAAAACTGAGGGTAAAATAAAGATATTTCCAGTATACAAAAATCAAAAGAATTTATCACCAGCAGACAGAAATGTTGAAGTCCATCAGGCAGGAAAAAACAAAATATCAGATGGAAACATGGACATACAAAAACAAAGAATAACACTACAAATGGTCATTACAGGTAAATATACAATATTTTTTTGTATCACTAAACTCTCTGATATAGTTTGGATGTGAGCCCTGCCAAATCTAATACTGAGATGTAATTCCCAGTGTGTGAGGTGGGCCTGGTGAGAGGTGATTGGATCATGGGAGTGGATTTCTCATGAATGGTTTACCACGATCCCCCTTGGTATTGTCCTTGTGATAATGAGTGAGTTCTCTTTAGACCTCATCATTTAAAAGCATGGAGCACCTTCCCACTCCTCTCTTGCTCCTGCTTCAACTTCCGCCAGGATTGTAAGCTTCCAGAGGCCTCCCCAAAAGCAGATACTGATGTTATACTTTCTGTACATCCTGCAGAACCATAAGCCAATTAAATAAAAATATTTTCTTTTAAACTACCCAGTCTCAGGTATTTCTTTATAGTAATGCAAGAACAGCCTAATACACTCTATTATAAAATAACTTGGTTATTTATAAAACATTAATGACAATATATTGGAGTTTATA
Source organism: Aotus nancymaae (assembly GCF_030222135.1). Classification (NCBI taxonomy): domain Eukaryota; kingdom Metazoa; phylum Chordata; class Mammalia; order Primates; family Aotidae; genus Aotus; species Aotus nancymaae. Next base: position 54,376,562 of record NW_026988415.1, on the reverse strand, counting down.
ACATATATAAGTAAAATATATTGAAATAATAGCATAAAGGTTTGGAAGAGGAGATATGGAAGTGTGTGTGTGTGTGTTTGTATGTGTGTGTGCACACACATATACACACACAGGCACACATGCATATATATGTATTGTTTTTGAAAACAGGATCTCATTCTGTTGCCTAGTCTGGAGTGCAATGGCTCAGTCATAGCTCACTGCAGCCTCACCCTCCTGGGATCAAATTATCTCCTGCCTCAGACTCCCAAGTAACTAGAACTAAGGGTACATGTTACCACACATGACTAATTTAATTTTTTTTCCTTTGGTAGCGATAAGGTCTCATTATTTTGCCCAGGTTGGTCTCAAATTCCTGAGCTAAAGTGACACTCTTGCCTCAGCCTCCCAAAGTGTTGCAATTACAGGTGTGAGCCACTGTGTCCGATCAGAAGTGTATTATTGCAGGGTTTTTATAATAGACATGATGTAGGATAATATAGTTTGAAGGCAGTCTGCAATAAGTTAAAGATATATACTAGTAGTAGTAAGGTCACCACTAAAATAAAAATGTTGTATCTAAAAAGACAGGGAGTATGAATTAGTTCAACCACTGTGGAAGACAGTGTGGTGATTCCTCGATGACCTAGAAATAGAAATTCCATTTGACCCAGCAATCCCATTACTGGGTATATATCCAAAGGATTATAAATCGTTCTATTATAAAGACATATGCATATGTATATTCATTGGGGCACTGTTTACAATAGCAAAGACCTAGAACCAACCCAAATGCCCATCAATGATAGACTGAACAAGGAAAATGTGGCACATATACAGAATACTATGCAGCCATAAAAAACGATGATTTTGTGTCCTTTGTAGGGACATGGATGAATCTGGAAACCATCATTCTCAGCAAACTGATACAAGAACAGAAAATCAAACACTGCATGTTCTCACTCATAGGCAGGTGTTGAACAATGAGAACACATGGACACAGGGAGGGGAGCATCACACACTGGGGTCTGTTGGGGGGGAATAAGGGAGGGACAGTGGGGGGTAGGGAGGTTGGGGAGGGATAACATTGGGAAAAATGCCAGATATAGGAGATGGGATGGAGGCAGCAAACCACATTTCTACATATGTACCTATGCAACAATCCTGCATGTTCTGCACATGTACCCCAGAACCTAAAGTGCAATTATATATATATATATATATATATATATATATATATATATAAAAGACAACAGAAATAAAATTGGATTATAAAAAGTATTCAGTCCACTGTAGTCACTAATAATTTAATTGCACATTTTAAAATAACTTAAAGAGTATAATTGGATTGTTTGTAACTCAAAGGATAAATGCTCGAGGAGTGGATACCCCACCTTCAGGAAAGAAAGCGGAAAAAGGGGAAAACAGGAAAGACATAGAAAAAAAAATAGCAATATGATCGACATAATCTTAAACAACCAATAATACTATTAAATGTAAAGACTCTAAACACCTGAATTAAAATGCAGATTATCAGGTTTCATAAAAATAGACAAAACTTTAATGCAGACTCTCTATAAAAATGCACTTCAGTTATAAAAACACATCTAAAATTATACATTATGCAACCAATAGTCAAAAGAAGTTGAAATGGCTATTTAATATCAGAAAAATAGATTTCAGTAAATAATACTAACAGGGATCAAGCAAGATCGTTCATAATGTTAAAGGCATACATTCATCAAGAGAATATACACATAGTTCATGTTTGTGCAACTAATAAAAGAACTTTAAAATACATGAAATAAAAACTGATAGAACTGCAGGGAAAAGTAGAAGAATTAACCATTTTGGCTGAGAATTTCAATATTCTTTCATCAACTGATTCAACAAGTTTTGTGATCAAAGAGGACATAATAGACTCGATTGCCATTATCAACTAACTTGACCTAATTGACATTTATTGAACATTCCACTCAACAATAGCAGAATACATTCTTTTCAAGTGCACATAGAGAATCTACTAAGATACATTCTAATTTGGACTATGAAATGTTTCAATAAATTTAAAAGAATTCAAGTTATAGAAAGTATGTTCAGTAACCTCAACGGAATTCGACTGTGTATCAATAAGTGAAAGATACTTGGAAACATCTCCAAATAATTGAAAACTAAATAACACACTTTTAAATAAATCATTGGTACCAAAATAAAACATTTTAAACTGAATGGAAAAGGAAAAATTAATTTGTCAGAATTTCTATGATGCTACTAAACCAGAAAATAGGGGGAAATTTATAGAGCTTTTATTAGAAGCAATGACTTCAGTCTTAATTTATTAAAAAAGAATCAAGGACCTCAGTCTTAATATTAAGCAACAGGAAGAAGAAGAAGTTAAACACAAAGGAATCACACACAAAAATAATAACGATCAAAGCCAAAACCAGTGAAACTGAAAACAAGAAAAGCAAGAAAAAAATCAGTAAGTTTACAACTGATCAATCTCTTGCCATACATAAAAAAGAGAAGATGCAACTTTTTAATATCAACACTGAGAGAAGTGACATCACTACAGCTTAGAAATATATTAAAAGGAGAAAGATGGAATATCTTGAACAGCTTTATGCACATAAATTTGATAACTTTAATGAAATATACAAATTACTTGAAAAATACAAATAACCAAAGTTCACTAAAGAAATAGACAAGTTGAATAGTCCTATATCTATTAAGGAAATGGAATTTCTGATTTAAAATCTTCCCACAAAGGAGATGGCAAGACCACATAGCTTCACTTGTCAATTCAACTAAGTGTTTAAAGGATATATAACATTAATCCCATAAAAAAAAAATTTCCTGACAGTTAAAGTGGAGAGAATATATCCCAACTCCTTCTATCATGCCAGCAGTATCCTGATAAAGAAACTACACAAAAAGAAAAAGAAAAAAGCAAACTAAAGATCAATATCCATAATAAATATAGATATAAAATTCTAAACAAAATTATATCAAGTCAAATTCAATATGATATACATAATTTGCCAGTGATGTTTATTCTAGAATGCAAGGATGGTTTAGCTCTTAAAAATCATTGCTTCTTGGCCTTTTGGCTAAGATCAAGTGTAGCTTTTAAAAATCTATCAATATTATTGTGTGCTTAAAAGAAATGAACTATCAAACCATGAAAAGACATGGAGGAAACTTAAATGTGTATTACTAACTGAAAGAAGTCAATCTGAAAATGCTACTTTATGATTTCAACTATATGACATTCTGGGAAAAGCAAAGTAAAAAGATTAATTGTTGCCAGGGGTTGTGGCAGGTCTAATAAATAGAGCATAGAGGATTTTCAGGGCAGTGGAACTATTCTTTATGATACTATCATGGTGGAAACATGTCATTATATGTTTGTCTAAACCCATAAAATGTACACCAAGTGTGAACCCAAATGTAAACTATGAACTTTAGCTAATAATGATGTCTCACTGTAGGTTCATCAATTGTAAAAAATGTACCACTCTGATGGGGGCTATTAACATGTGAGACGCGATGCATGTGTGGAGTTGAGAGTATATGATAAATCTCTGTACCTTCCTCTCAATTTTGCTGTGATCCTAAATTGCTCTAAAAAATACCTCTATTAAAACAAATCAATTAATATATTTTATCATATTAAGAAAACTAAAAAAGGAAAATCATGTGATCATCATAGCAAATATAGGAAAAGCATTTGACAAAATTTATCATCCAGTCCTTATAAAAATTCTTAGTAACATATAAATAGAAAAGAACTTCCACAACCTAACATAATATCCATGTAAAACCTACAGCTAACAACATAATAATGGTGAAAAATAGAATGCTTTCCCCTGAATATCAAAAGCAAGACATGCAAACATTAGGAAACTATCATATTAGAGGTTAACAACACAATCTTTAATCTATCAGTTAGTACTTTACATCTGACATTTGAAAGCAGAATAACAGCCCTGCCATAGTTAAGAAAAAACACATAAATATTGCTAATCATTATACTCCGCATTTTTTTCAGACTAAAAAAAAACAAAAACAAGCCACAAACTTACTTACATGTTTTGATATAGTCATTAAAACATCCAATAAACTCGGTGACAGACATCTGTGATTTCACCTTAGCTGGCTTAACTGCTTTTCTCCTTTCAGAAGTGCTTATCTCAAAGCTGTGTCTCCTTTTGGATTGTGTGTGTGTGTGTGTGTGTGTGTGTGTGTGTTCACATGCATGTGCACTTGTTCTTCTTCAGTGCTTAGTAACAGACCTACAAAAGTGTTTAGTATATTAGATTTCCTTGATCACATTATGCTAGAATTAGGGTTACCTACTCCACACAAAACAGGAAACTGATAGTAACATGTGAAGTGAGTAGAAGTGGCTGAATTTAATTTATAAGAGTACCCACAAAAACAATTAGTTTAGTTTGAAATTCTTATAAGGAGAGTTCAGGGTACTGTTAGGTTTCATTTTATTTGCCTATACTCCACAGGAAAAAAGCTACATCAAAACTATTGTGATGAGAGCTAGAGATCTTCAGCACAAGAAAACTTGTTAAAAATGCTTGTATCTGATCTCACACAATAGGGATATTCACACAAAATATCTGTATATAAATCATGTTTTAAAAATTAAGAAACAAAATACATGAAGAAAGTAATTTTCAGGTCAATCATATAGTGTATCATTATGTAACATCAAATAACCCTTTGATATTTCCTCATTTTTCTTAGATTTTTATACACTGGCTGTATCTGTAGAAAATAGGTTGGAAGGGAAATATTCTTACAGGACACAAATTGAAATGGTTTATTTTAGTTAATCCCTCAAAATCCCTTAGTAATAGTCAAATAATTATGTATGGGTTTTCTTTTTAAATGGATTTACACATTTAATGAAACCATGTAAGATGAAACTAGGATATTTATCTTTTAGCATCATATTCTCATTTGTTGATAGAAAACAATCATTATTTTATTATTTTAAAGACATTTCATACTATTAAAAAGGAACAACTTTCAAAATACAAATCAAGTACATAAATCCATTAAGTGCAGTCACATCAATACTTAGATCAAAACCATCACATGACACATAGTACCATAAGATCATACTTAAAATCCCTCTTCTCTGAAAGTCTTTATATTAACTGCTTAGTATTGCAGCTGTCTCGCTTATTTTTCTCTAAGTCTTCATAGACATCATATATATACAAATATATGTTTATATATATTATATATATATATGTTCTTAAATGTCAAAAAGACGGTGTTATTTTCATACACAGTGAAAATGGCCAGATCTTAAAAATACATTGTTCCTATGGAAATTAATCTCTGGGGGTTTAAAGAAAAATACTATTCAGGTATAAGATGAAAAGCTATATGAAATGACTAATTTTATTTCAATTTTATAATCATTCAGGGCTAAATCTTTCAATCTTATGTCTAAAGTATGCAAGTAGATAGCAGGACAGTTCTAGAGTGACATGTCAATTTGCTTTATTGATATGCTGGCAGTCAAAACTGAACAACTAGAATTTTATGGAGGTGAGAATAAATTATAAGTAATCCTGGCCTTTACAATGAAAGTGAAACTGAACCCTAAATGAAATTCCTAAATTTTTGGAGCCTCTTTTATCCCAAAATGCAAAGACCAGTTTTGTCATACATGATGAATTAGATGCACCATGTTCTTTTGTTAGACTCCAAAGAAGGCAACTCTTTGTATTCTAAACATCTTTTTAAGTCAGAAGACAAGCACAGGATAATACATCTTTGAAATTTTATGGTAGTAGAATGCATTGTCTGGTGTTCTAAAAACGCAGCCTATTTGCCAGCATCTTATAATAAATATTATAAGTAAAAAATAATGGTAAGTTTACACTTTTGTTACAGAGAAAGAATTATAGTAGGCTTTTACAAAAACTAAAATTTGTCTTCTAAGTTCAGATAATTGTAGGATGAATCTGAAACTTTACCTGTTTTGAGATTGCTGCATATTTCCAAACCCATCTTAGATTTTCTACACCTTACTTCTCAGCTCTGTTACTAGTTCTGTTGCCAGATTTCAGATTAGGCATTTAGCATCAACTACTTTTGGCATGAACCAATGATTCAGGAATTAGCTAGACAATTTTTAGTATTCAGGTGCTATAACTACATTATACTTTTAATTGGGACACACAACACATAGAATGGATAAGGAAGATTTTATATATACACACGCTGAATCGTCTCCATGATAAAACTGAATACTTAGAGCCATTTTATTTAGTATACTAGGGTGTATTTTGGGCATTTTTTGCTGGTTGTACTCCTCACAATACCCTTTTTGATATAGATATTGTGATCCCCATTTTATAGATAAGGAAGAACAAGTGGGTTCAATTATTGACCCAGAATCACATATCTTGGAAGTGCACATTTATTTTGCCTTAACTAAATATTAAATTTTGCTTTTTCACACTCTTGTCAGGAATATTATAATTTATACTTTATTTATTTATTTGTTTATTTATTTATTTTTGAAGAAAAAAAGGAAGAAAGAAAGAGATAAAGAAAAGAAAAAAAAAGAATGAAGAAGAGGAAGAAAAAGGAAGAGAAAGAGGGAGAGAGAACGGGAGTATTGCTTTATTGCCCAGACTAGAATGCAGTCTAAAAATGGGAATTGAAAACCTCTTTTATGCCGATAATTGTGCTTAACAATGGAGACAAGAAAGAATAAGGGAAGAAAATAACAAACAAGCAGCCAACCAATATTTCATTTAAACCTATGAAATGCTATGCAATTACTGAGGAGTGATTTACTTCCAATTATGTAGTCACTTTTGGAGTAGGTGTGATATGGTACTGATAAGAATGTGTGTTTTGTGTATTTGAAGTGGAGAGTTCTATAAATGTTTATTACGTTTACTTGTTCCGGGTCTGAGTTCAAGTCCTGGATGTCCTTGTTAATTTTCTATCTCGTTGATCAGTCTTATATTGACAATGTGATGTTACAGTCTCCCACTATTATTGTGTGGGAGGCTAAGTCTCTTTATAAGTCATTAAGAACTTGTCTTATGTATCTGGGTGCTCCTGTATTGGGTGCGTGTATATATAGAATTGTTAGCTCTTCTTGTTGCATTTATCCTTTTATCATTATGTAATGTCCTTCTTTGTCTCCTTTGATCTTTGTTGCTTTAAGGTCTATTTTATCAGAGGTGAGAATTGCAACTCCTGCTTTTTATTTATTTATTTATGTTTGCTCTCCGTTTGGTTGGTAAATCTTCCTCTGTCCCTTTGCTTTGAGTCTTTGTGTATCGTTGCATGTGAGATGGGTCTGGATACAGCATACCAATGGGTTTTGGCTTTTTATCCAGTTAATAATATATATGAGTTTAATACTGCCATTTGATGCTAGCTGGTTACTTTTTGATATATTTTTGGAAAGGCTGATACTGGTTGTTCCTTTATATGTGTAGTGCTTCTTTCAGAAGCTCTTGTAAAGCAGGCCTGGTGATAGTGAAATCTCTAAGTACTTGCTTGTTCACAAAAGATTTTGTTTTTCCTTTGCTCGTGAAGCTTAGTTTGGCTGGATATGAAATTCTGGGTTGAAAGTTCTTTTCTTTAAGGATGTTGAATATTGGCCCCCACTCTTTTCTGGCTTGTAGAGTTTCTGCTGAGAGATCTGCTATAAGTCTGATAGGCTTCCCTTTGTGGGTAACCTGACCTTTCTCTCTGGCTGCTCTTAGTATTTTCTCCTTCATTTCAACCCTAATGAATCTGATGATTATGTGCCTTGGGGTTGGTCTTCTTGAGGAATATCTTTGTGATGTTCTCTGTATTGCCTGGAGTTGAATATTGTCCTGCCTTATTAGGTTGGGAAAGTTTTCCTGAATAATATCCTGAAGAGTATTTTCCAACTTGGATTCATTCTCTTCGTCACATTCAGGTACACCTATCAAACGTAGATTAGGTCTTTTCACATAGTCCCATATTTCTTGGAGACTTTGCTCATTCCTTTTAATCCTTTTTTCTCTAATCTTGACTTCTCGTTTTATTTCATTAAGTTGGTCTTCAACCTCTGATATCCTTTCTTCTGCTTGATCAATTTGACTGTTAAAACTTGTGCATACTTCGCGAAGTTCTCGTGTTGTTTTTCAGCTCCATTAATTCACTTATATTCCTCTCTAAATTGTCTATTCTCGTTAGCATTTCGTCAAACCTTTTTTCAAAGTTCTTAGTTTATTTGCATTGGGTTAGAACAAGTTCTTTTAATTCACAGAAGTTTCTTATCATCCACCTTCTGAAGCCTACTTCTGTTAATGGAACGCACTCATTCTCCATCAGGCCTTGTTCCATTGCTGATGAGGAACTGTGATCCCCTGTAGAGGGAGAGGCATTCTGATTTTGGGTATTCTCAGCCTTTTTACGCTAGTTTCTTCTCATCATTATAAATTTATCCACCTGTCATCTTTGTGATTACCGACTTTCAAATTAGGTATCTGAGTGGACGTCCAACTTGTTGATTCCCACTGCCGAAATCTGAGCAATCCACTGCGCCGGCCAAAACAGCGGTGTTAAGATTGATGGTGCTTTTCTGCCCAGGAATTGGCCAAAAGGGGACCCAGTCCCGCTCACTTTGCACCAAGAACTGCCACACTGGGGCACCAGCAAAACCGCCATGCCGGCCACAAGAGTGGCGCTGGCGACCCATGAGGCTCCTCCGCTGGGAATCTCCTGGTCCATGAGCAACAGAAATTCGTCTGAAAGTGTGGCGTCCTCTCGTTCTCTGCACTTTCACTGAGAGCTACAATCCCGAGCTGCTAGTGATCAGCCATCTTGGATCTCTCTTCTATACTTTAAACATTATACAATTAAAGTTGATGCTGAAAAAACTTTCCCAGTACCATGATCTTATTCATAACATAGTTGTTAACTGCGAAATGTTGGAATCCCATGCAAAGTTAATTAAAAAATATATTCTACTTGACTACAAGTATTGTAAATGATGATAAAAAATATAAGAAAGCTGCGCTTTTGTCATATGCCCTGATGTCTGGAGTTTGAATTTGGATTCAAACTGGTTTCCCTATTCTATTTTTTTTTTCTATTTAAAATATTCTACTCGGAAAGATTTGTGATATATTTATCTTTAAATGAAAGACAGGTTGAAGCAATATACATTTTTAAAATTTAGCAGTAATTTGCATCTCATTAATTCTGATCTTCATTCTCTTACCTTTCTCTCTGACTGATTCTCAGTGTTTTCTTCTTGTGTTTATATTCACTGTGACAATTCAAAATTTGTCCATACTTACAGAGACAGTTTAATAAGGTATGCTTATAGGTGTTAAAATGAAAGCAGGTCAAGTTTAAAAATCCTGAAGACATATCTCAATACAGTATTTCTTTTATGTAATATGAATATTTGTTTTCCTGCCTGGATACATGCTTCAGTTCTTGTGGTGGAGAGCATGCGGCTTAACTCTGGAACACCTAGCACAGGAATCCCCAGAAAATGATACCACAGGTAATATGTAGTACAAAGTTGATCCTGAGTAGTGGCCAATCAGGAAGTGCAGTTACTGCAAAGAGCACGCTACCTAAGAATTCCCCTATATTCATATTCATGCTGAGACTAGCTACACACATTTTTATAAAAATTTTGGCACATGTGTGCGCATGAGTGTGCAAGCTAGGGGAAGGTTTGTGTTGGGGGGATGCAGTAGTCTAACAAATCTTAATATTAGACTTGAACTAACGATTGTTATCAACATCAGTCAGGTGTAAATCTTGATGCAAGGGACATACGAAAACTGGAGGAGAAGCAGCAGTTCCAGAATAGAGAGTGCAGAAGTCATGTATTTCTGTATAGTCACATTTAGGGAACATTTATGCACTTGCAAGGTGTGTTTTGCATACATACACTGTACAAAATTGTTGTCATTTTTTAAGATGCACTTAGTAATTGGAGGGATTTTTATGTTTAAAACTCATATTGTATATGGTTATTTTAGTGACAACTGACAAAATTTTGCAGCTAAAGATTGATATTATTTTGCAGTTTGAAATTTAGAAGAAAAGAAATCTTAGAGAGGAGAAAATGCCCATACAGATTTTTCTCAAGAAGACTGCAGGATGAGGCTTTTGATTAGGAATTCTTTTCTCTACCACTGTCCTGGGGGTATATAAAGAATAATTTTGCTCCAGGCCTTGGCTTGGCAAATGCACAAAAATCAGTGAATCTAGTCATTTGCAATTCACTGATTGGTGTGTGGGATATGGTTGCCTTAAATCATATCCTTTCTAAGTACACACTTCTAATAACTTGGGCAACATACTGGTATCCTGCCAGATACCCAAATTTCTGGAAAACAGAAGCCAATCCTGTTTCTATTTCAAAAATCAGATTCAGTTGCTTGGATGGAAATGCCTTCTAGGCAATGTGTTATGAGTCATTCCATGCTACCAATGTCTCCTTCCTAATCTAGGCTACTGAGACCTCTGAAATGTTTTAAATTTTGTTATATGCTATATGGTATCCTATGTTTTAGGATTTCCTAGAAGCAAATTTAAGGTGCTTTCTTTGTTTATACTTCTTTCTCATGTAAGCAGTCTTAGAATTCTTGGATCCTTAGCTTCCAATGCTATGCCTTAACTAAGAGTTTTTAATTATCATTATTATTATAAAACTATTTTTAAATGAAATATTTAATTTTTACCAAGGAAACCTTAAGTCAACATTATCCCTTTTTAAAAAAGAAATGCTATTTAAAATTCATACAATAAAGTCAGCAATCAAAGCGAAAGAAAAATCTGTGTTTAAGTAATAATTGGCAATTCTGCCCTCCACATTATTTCCAATTCCATGTTATGTTACAGCCAAAAAGAAGCAACTAAACTCATGCAGCTTATGTTGGTGTGCTAGGGGTAATGAATTGTGGGATAAATGATGGCATGTACAGAAGAAATGTAAAATTCCACGTTGCTCTGACAATGTATCTTGGGTTTAGAATTCAATACAGTAGACCTTATGGTTATACCAGCTGTGCTTTGTCCTACACTAAGATGTTGCAATCAGATGATACATTCATGTTAGTTGAATATGTTATAACTGTTAAAGAAAAACATTATTTATAACACTTGTTAAATAAGATGAAGAAGATCCTAAGGGGGGACCATTGCAATAGGTATAGGAACCACTGCAATGGGGACCTGCAGTGCAGCGGGGAAGAGAGATTGGGCTTGACTCTGACTCCAACAAGGACAAGTGGAGATTGATATCCAAGGAGCAGTCTGGGGTCAGTGGATAGAATATCACTAAGAGGAAACATCAGGCTTAAGAAAAATTCCTGCTATGCCAACTCAACAGACTTCTTGCTGAAGACATGCTAGGATTATAAGATATAGAAGGTGAGGACGAGGACAGACACCAAGGGTGGTGGATTTTCTTTAAACTGATTTAGCAGGATTCTTACTCAAACTGGATTCTACAAGGATAGAGAGGGAAAGCCAAGATCAGGTCTCATCAAGCAGAGGTCTTGTAGGAGCCTGATTAAGAAAGAATATTTGTTACAATATACAAATACATACACAAAGCCAATACTTTGCAGTTCAGCACTTCCTGTGTTATTGGGTTCACAGAAAAAAGACTGTTATGGAATGAGTCTGTCCTATTGAAGACTAAAGTGCATGGAGGGAGCAGTAAGAAGCTATTATGATCTTTGGGAGTTGATTATCTCAAGGAAGATTCTGACAAAGATGATTTGAAACAATAACAGCTTAACAGGTACAGGACAAGACAAGAACAGCCAAATTATAGTTAAACAGACAAAAAAAATACCAAGCATTTTTTGAGGAGGCAGATATAGAGGAAAAAAAACCTTACAGAAGAAAATACTGTGGCTTCTGAATAGATGAGATAACCTGAGAGATAATATTAATGCCGTAGGCTAAAGCATTTGGAATTTGCTTGCAACTTATAATGGTAAAATAAAGTCTAGCAACCAGGAAAAACATTAAAACAAATTCATAAAAGCAGTTCCATGGAGTAGAAAAATACTTTATTAGAAGTCAAGTGTTGAGGCTTTCAGACTCAACACTACGTTTGTAACCTGGTTGACTCTGATAAACCACTCAGCTTCCAGCACTGTTTTCTCTGCTATAAAATGAAATTAGATTAAATGATCTTTAAAATTCACTCCAGATCTATTTAATGGCTTTATATATCAGACTCTTAATGATTTTATATTTATATTTGAGAATGTATATTTGTGAATAGTTTTATATTTTTTAGAAAAGAAGAAATAAGCAAAAGCTGGGATGACAGGGGAGGTTTAGGAAAGAGGTAGCATTTAAAGTGTATAGATCACTGTTGCATTAAAAGCTGGCTGAGATTTTCATAGGCAGACAGAGAAAGGGAGACAAAAAAGAGAATTCTAATAGGAGGAATAACTGGAGTGATGAGGAGAAGGGGAGTGGCTTGTAGATGGGCCAATCATGACAGCAGCCTGACAGGAATAGAGAGTAGATAATGAGACATCATATAGGGATTGTGTGATTTAATGATTTATACTAGCATGTTAAGTTCTTGTAGAATGTATTTGAAGACAATACTATATTTCAGCATTTCAAAATGTATTTCAAAGCATGCAATTTTTTTTTATTATCATTTTAAATTTAATTTAATTTATTTCAATAGCTTTCAGGTTACAAGTATTTTTGGTTACATGGGTGAATTGTATAATGGTGAAGTCTGGGATTTAGTGCACCCATCACCTAAGTAGCATACAACTCTACCCAATAGGTAGTTTTTAATCCTTCAGCTCCCTCTCACCCTCCCTTCTTCTGAGTCTTCTATGTCTTTCCATTATAGCAGTCTGTATAGTTTTGCATATCCATAGCTTAGCACCCACTTATAAGTGAGAACATGCAGTATTGGGTTTTTCATTTCTGAGTTACTTCACCTAGAATAACAGCTGCCACTTCTACCTAAGTTGCTGCAAAACACGTTTTTATATTTTTTTAGTATTAATGTGATTCCGATTAGTATTACTATATATAATATATAGTAATTCCTATATATAATATATTGATGGGCATATATATATTATATAATAACATATTATATAATATAATATTATATTATATTATATATTATTATATCATATAATACATTATATAATAATATAATACATTATTATATATATTATATATATTATGTAATTCTGATTAGTATTCCTATATATTATATAATATATAATATACTATAATATATAATAATGTATTATAATGATAAGTCACATTGTAGCAAACTTTCCTGAATATATATTCCATATGAAAAAATAGATGCACTAAAAATACACTTTAGAAGATCTTTTGCTTTTTATTTTAATTGGATATTTATTGCAGATTAAAGTTGATTTGGCAGTTGGTTTTATTAATCAGTAGTCCCTTCAATGTATAAGTAAAAATACTTGTACATTGTACAATAATACGTGTATAAGTAATAATTTATTATTATATTATATGTTATATAATATATAGGAATGTTAATCAGAATCACATTTAATACTAAAATGTGGCATATATATATATGCCACATTTTCTTCCTCCACTCGTTGGTTGATGGGAGCTTAGGTTGATTCCTTATCTTTGAGATTGTGAATTGCAAAGGCACAAAATATTTTTAAATACACAGTTATAAATTAGAGTACTTTGTTCTCTCCATTAGGGTGTAAGTTCCATGTGATCATTGTCTGCTTTGTTCCTTCTGTATTTCTAATATGTAGAAAAGTGGCTGAAATATAAACACATTTTGCCTACATTAGAGTGTGCTTTAAATAAATCACATTTGGTTTTTACATCGTGAAACATAGGACATTTTACATTAAAAGAACCTCACAAAATCACTCCCATGTAGAGAGACATAAGAAGATACAATTGCTGTCGGCAATCTTATTTTTTCAAAATGAGCACTTTTGTAGCTTTCCAACTACAGGCATTTATGGCTGTATCCTAAGTATTAGTAAATAACAGATCTTCATTTTTCAGGGAGAAATATTAACTAGACATCCATAATGCATTATTTTTCTTTCAGAAAATAACATATTATTTTCTTTATTTCTTTCTGTGTTAAATACAAGTGTACTTATACTATAAAACAACCTCTACCACTAGAGTAAAAGTCATTTTAAAGTCAATGCACTGCAACTGCTGTTTGCTGTGGAACACTGTGCAAGAGTACTATTTGAAATATTTGAAACACTTGTTCTCTCTCAAGTTCAGAGTTCCACAGATCTCTAGGTTAGGGGCAAAATGCCACCAGTCTCTTTGCTAGAGCATAGCAAGAATCACCTTTATGCTTCGCAACAAGTTCCCCATTTCTGTCTGAGACCAGCTCAGCCTGGACTTCATTGTCCATATCACTATCAGCATTTTGGTCAAAGCCATTCAACAAGTCTCTAGGAAGTTTCAAACTTTCCCACATCTTCCTGTCTTCTTCTGAGCCTTCCAAACTTTTTTAACCTCTGCCTCTTACCCAGTTTAAAAATTGCTTCCACATTTTCAGTTACCTTTACAGTAGCAACCCACTCCTGGTATCAATTTACTGTATTAGTCTGTTCTCACATTGCTAATAAGGATATACCAGAGACAGGGTCACTTGTAAAGTAAAAAATTTAATTGACTCACAGTTTAGCATGGCTGGTGAAGCCTCAGGAAACATACAATCATGGCAGAACTGAAAATGAACATGTCCTTCTTGACATGGCAACAACAAGGTGAAGTGCCAAGCAAAAAGGGAAAACCCCTTATAAAACCATCAGATCCTATGAGAACTCACTATCACAAGAACAACATGAGGGTAACCAACCTCATGATTAAGTAACCTCCCACCAGGTCCCTCCCACAATATATGGGGATTATGGGAACAATTCAAGATGAGATTTGGCTCAGGACACAGCCAAACCATATAAAGTAACATCAAGATTAATAGATTTAGGGATAAATTTAACTAGGGGAGGTAAAAGATCTGTACACTAAAAAGTATAATACATCAGTGAAAGAAATTAAAGAAGACATTAATAAATAGATATCCTGTGTTCTTTTTTATTATTATTATACTTTAAGTTCTAGGATACATGTGCAGAACGTGCAGGTTTGTTACGTAGGTATACACGTGCCATAGTGACTTGCTACACCCATCAGCCATCATCTAGATTAGGTATTTCTCCTAATGCTATCCTTCCCCTAGTCCCCCCACCCCCCAACAGGCCCCAGTGTGTGATGTTCCCCTCCCTGTATCTGGGTGTTCTCGTTGTTTAACCCCCACTTCTGAGTAAGAACATGTGGTGTTTGGTTTTCTATACCTGTGTTAGTTTCCTGAGAATGATGATTTCTAGCTTCATCCATCCCCCTGCAAAGACCATGAACTTTCTTATGGCTGCATAATATTCCATGGTGTATATCTGCCACATTTTCTTTATCCAGTCTATTATTGATGGGTATTTGGGTTGGTTCCAGGTCTGCTATGGTGAATAGTGCTGCAGTAAACATATGTGCACATGTGTCTTTATAGTAGAATAATTTATAATCCTTTGAGTATATACCCAGTAAGGGGATTGCTGGGTCAAATGGTATTTCTGGTTCTAGATCCTTGAGGAATCACCACACTGTCTTCCACAATGTTTGAACTAATTTATACTACCACCAAAAGTGTAAAAGTGTTCCTATTTCTCCACATCCTCTCCAGCATCTGTTGTTTCCTGACTTTTTAATTTAGTACTTCCTTCAAGAGCTCTTGTAAGGCAGGCCTGGTGGTGACAAAATCTCTCACCATTTGCTTGTCTGTAAAGGATTTTATTTATCCTTTGCTTATGAAGCTTAGTTTGGCTGGATATAAAATTCTGGGTTGAAAATTCTTTTCTTTAATAATGTTGAATATTGGCGCCCACTGTCTTCTGGCTTATAGGGTTTCTGCAGACAGATGCACTGTTAGTCTGATGGGCTTCCCTTTGTGGATAACCTGACCTTTCTCTCTGGCTGTCTTTAGCATGTTTTCCTTTATTTCAAGCTTGGAGAATCTGATGATTATGCATCTTGGGGTTGCTCTTCTCAAGAAGTATCTTTGTGGTATTCTCAAGGGGTATCTTTGTGTAATTTGAATGTTGGCCTGTCTTGCTAGGTTGGGGAAGTTCTCCTGGATAATTCTAAAGAGTGTTTTCCAATTCTCCCCATCACTTTCAGGTACACCAATCGAACATAGGTTTGGTCTTTTCACATAGTCCCATATTTCTAGAGGCTTTTCATTCTTTTTTCTCTCATCTTATCTTCACGCTTTATTTCATTAAGTTGATCTTCAGTCTCTGATATACTTCCACTTGGTCGATTTGGCTATTGATACTTCTGTATGCTTCACAAAGTTCTCATGCTGTGTTTTTCAGCTCCATCAGGTCATTTGTGTTCCTCTCTAAACTGGTTATTCTAGTTAGCAATTCCTTTAATCTTTTATCAAGGATCTTAGCTTTTTTGCATTGGTTTAGCACATGCTCCTTTAACTCAAGGGAGTTTGTTATTACCCACCTTCTGATGCCTGCTTCTGTCAATTCATCAGACTCATTCTCCATCCAGTTTTGCTCCCTTGCTGGCGAGGAGTTGTGATCCTTTGGAGGAGAAAATGATTCTGGGTTCTGGAATTTTTCAGCCTTTTTGTGCTGGTTTTTTCTTATCTTTGTGGATTTATCTACCTTTGGTCTTTGATGTTGATGACCTTTGGATGGGTTTTTGTGTGGACATCCTTTTTGTTGATATTGATGCTATTCCTTTCTGTTAGTTAGTTTTTCTTCTAACAGTCAGGTCCCTTTTCTGTAGGTCTGCTGGAGTTTCCTGGAGGTACACTCCAGAATCTGTTTGCCTGGGTATCAACAGTGGTGGCTCCAGAACAGCAAAGATTGCTGCCTGTTACTTCCTCTGGAAGCTTCATCCCAGAAGGGTATCCTCCAGATGCCATCCAGAGCTCTCCTGTATTAGGTGTCTGTCGACCCCTGCTGGGAGGTGTCTCCTAGTCAGGAGGCACAGGTGTCAGGGACCCACTTGACGAGGCAGTCTGTCCCTTAGCAGAGCATGAGTGCTGTGCTGTGAGATTCACTGCTCTCTTCAGAGCCAGCAGGCAGGAATGTTTAAGTCTACTCAAGCTGAGCCCACAGGTGCCCCATTCCCAGTTGCTCTGTCCCAGGAAAATGGGAATTATATCTATAAGCCCCTGACTGGGGCTGCTGCCTTTCATTCAGAGATGCTCTGCCTAGAGAGGAGAAATCTAGAGAGGCAGTCTGGCTATAGCAGCTTTGCCCAGCTGCCATGGGCTCTGCCCAGTTTGAAATTCCAGGTGGCTTTGTTTACACTGTAAGGGGAAAACTGCCTTCTCAAGCCTCAGTAATGGCAGATGCCCCTCGTCCCAGCAAGCTCCAGCATCCTAGGTTGACTTCAGATTACTGTGCTTTCCAGGATAGTTAATGGTTCCGTCTCACTGGCATTCCAGGCACCACCAGGATATTAAAAATAAACTGCAGCAAGCTCGGTGCTTGCCCAAATGGCTGCCCAGTTTTGTGCTTGAAACCCAGGGCCCTGGTGGTGTAGGCACCCAAGGGAATCTCTTGGTCTGCGGGTTGTGAAGACCATGGGAAAAGCATAGTATTTGGGCCGGAGTGCATTGTTCCTTGTGGCTTCCTTTGGCTAGGGGAGGGAGTTTCCCAACCCTTGCACTTCCCAGGTGAGGCAACACACCACCCTGCTTCAGCTCGCCCTCCCTGGGCTGCACCCACTGTCTAACCAGTCCCAATGAGATAAGCCAGGTACTTCAGTTGGAAATGCAGACATGACCCGCCTTCAGCATTGATCTTGCTGGGAGCTGCAGACTATAGCTTTTCCTATTTGGTCATCTTGCCAGCCACTGACATCCTGTGTTCTTAGATTGAAGGAATTAATATTGTCAAAATGTCCATAGCATCCAAAGTAATCTATGGATTAAATGCAATTCCTATTAAAATGCCAATGTTATTTTTCACAGAAATATAAAACAGAATTCTAAAATTCATACGGAACCACCAAGTACCCAGAATAGCCAATGCAAACTTGAGAAACCTTGTTTCATTAGCAGGTCTATTATATAGTTATCACAGTCTTGCCTAAGACTTGTTATTTATATTGCAAGATTTTATCCAGCTGTTCAGCTAGAAAGAATGCATGTTAAGTGTTAACATGATAGTAGTATGTTATATTAATGAACAGTATCATATTTTATTTGAAAACTTAGTTATTATGACTGCATAAAGATCAAGATCACTTAGGAAGAAAACCATGATGTAACATTACACTATTGAGCATCAGAGTCTTTGAATTTAAATAATATTTTTACATTATCTTTTCTATTTGAAAATGCTCCTGCTAAAGGATGGGATTTTCTCTCCAGATTTCCTCCATCAGCAGGACTTACATGTGCTTTGTTTAGAGAGTTGACAAGTTGTACTAGAGCACATACTCCAACTGTACCTCTCTGGCCTAGCAACATTCAGTGTCAGATGACTGTTCATGACTAGGGTACAGGTTTCAACCCTTGGAATCTTTAGGAACAGTAGACAGCTCTTGAAAACAGGAGACATACATAAGGGCAGAGCTGAAGGAAACCGCTTGCATTTAGTTTAAGTGGTGCCAAACCTTGCTATCATTTGTGGGTCGCTGAGTTTTTATCTTTTTCACAGGTGTTTTTGAGTATCAGTGACAGATAATTTGTAATAGCTTTAACATTTTAACAATGCATGAAAAAAGGAAATATTTACTTTACCATTCAGTAATTTAAAGTACATTCAGCTCTTTAAAAGAACAGAGGAGAAACTTAAAGTTATTGGAAATAGAGGAAAGTTATGACAATCTTCTATTTTAATGACTTATAATGGAAGTGGGAGATAATATAAAAGTGCATGAGAAAGCTGAATATGGAATGATAATAGAAATTATAGTGGTTAAGAAGATTGTTTATAATTTATTCTGTTTGTCAGAGTAAGTTACGTTTGAGAACACACAGAGTAGAACAGTTCATTCATACTAACACTGTGTATCACATAATGTGTTATTTCTGTATGTCGAGCATGCTGGTGGGCCCTTGCAAACTCTATTTTTGACTTCTTTTTTTCCTTTTTATTTATAGCCAAAATAACAATTAGAGGTCATGTTCATTAGATGTGCAATTCCCAGCTCTGTGTTGACAGCAGACATTAGACGGAGTGTCTTCTAGACACATTTGTGAGTTAAACTTAATTTGTAGTTGAGAGACCAATTAAGGGACTTGACAGACAACGAAGTCATTTTTACAATTTATGAAACCTGATTTCTTTGTCCCAGTTTAGGATAAATTGATTCTCCATTGATGTTTCTTTAGATCTATCTCCTAATAAAAGAATAATGAAGTTCTTTAAGCAACCATTAGTTATCACTCTAAGAAGTTAAACACATTGGCTTACAAGAGAAAAGAAATCTATTAAAACCATACATTTGGTTTTCTCTGATTTTTAGAAGGCCACATTCTGTCAGTCGAAAGTGTTCCTAAAATAGAATGGGTTTGGTCGAGGTTCTGCTACTCTTTCTGCACAGAAAGCCAATGACTGAGATGACAAGTATTGCCAAGGAAGAAGTCTTTAACTGGCTGCTGCAGCCAAGGAGATGGGAGCTCAGTCTCAAATCCCTCTCCTTGACTGTCTAAAATTAAGTTTTCGTATAGCAGGGAAGAAATGTGACAATGTGTTAGAAGACAGGAACTAGAGAAGGGTAAGAAAGCAATGACAATGAATAAGGGGTCTGGCATCTCATTGTCTGGATGCCCTGATCTGGTGAGTTTCAGTTCTTTGATTTTTTTTTTAAGATACCTGAACATCATTTCCTGAGGAAGGAATGCAGATAAAATAAATGTAAATTTCAAGCTTTAAGACCAGAAAAATCAATATCTATGTTTATCCAAAAATAACCGTCTATGGGGCTATTGAGTCGGTTTCAAGAGAATGAATATTTGATGCTTTTGGAGGGAAAATTAACTTATTCAGAATACTATTTCCTAGAATATAGAAGAGATGTGTTATTCAACTAAAGAATAGTTTCTTTGGTGAAGGGAAATTAATTTTATTTTATGTTTTATTTTTACTTTAATTTCCAAGATATAAGTACAGAATGTGCAGCTTTGTTACTATACGTGTGCCGTGGTGGTTTGCTGCACCTATCAGCCCATCCACCTAGGTTTTAAGCCCCACATGCATTAGATATTTGTCCTAATGCTCTCCCTTTCCTTGCTCCCCACCCCCTGACTGGCCCCAGTGTGTGTTCTCCTTTCTGTGTCCATGTGTTCTCATTGTTCAACTCCCATGTATAAGTAGGAACATGTGATCATGTGGTGTTTGGTTTTCTTTTCCTGCATTACGTTGCTGAGGATGATGGCTTCCAGCTTCATTCAAGGAGAGATGTTGGAAGGGATGTTTTGGCATCATTCTTTTCTCCCCCTTTTTTGTCTATTACCAGCATGTAGTTATTGGTTGGGGGGGGGTGGTTTGAACTAGCTGTGCAACTTAGAATGCCTTAAGACGGGTTTTCAAACCCTGGGCCATGGACCGGTACCTATCCATGGCTTATTAGGAACCAACCTGCCTGCCAGCAGGAGATGAGCAGTGGCAAGCGAGCATTACGGCCTCAACTTCACCTCCTGTCAGATCAGCAGCCTCATTAGATTCTCACAGGAGCTCGAACCCTATTCTCAACTGCTCATTCAAGGGATCTAGATTGTGCACTCCTTATGAGAAATCTAACTAATGCCTGATTATCTGAGGTGAAACAGTTTCATCCCGAAACCATTATCCACCCACCCAATCCCACCCTCCATACATGGAAAATTGTCTTCTACAAAACCGGTCCCTGGTGCCAAAAAGTTTGGGGACCACTGTTGTAGGAGAAGGAGACAAACAGAAATATTTCTTTGTCTCCAGTTGAGCATTCCACCTTTCCAGAAAGCTGACAAAGTAGAGAAGAGGTAGACCCTCCTAGCAACATCACATGAGCACACATTGTAAATTTAAGAGTACTTGATTCTGTTATCTATACAGATTAACATTTAACTTTTTAATAACTATATCAGCAGAAACAACTTAGTTGTACAACAAATCTCTTTAATTAATATTGCTTGTTATAATTTAAAGAACATCTTTATGTTCTCTTTTTTCATTAATAAGGCTGAAAGGAAATGCTACTCTGATTTCAGTGGTGAGAAATTTATACTCAGAGATTTAACCTGCTCACCCAGCTAATAAAGGGTAATGCCAGAACTTGAACAAGGTCTTCTGAATGCAATCCATTTGCTTTTCCTTCACCTCTGGTTCTACAGAGTGAAATGCAGTTTTGAGTAGTGTAGTGAATTGAAAAGCAAGCGTTCAAATATGAACTGATTTTTCAAAATGAACTCTTCACTGTAATAGAAAGTCTTCACATTTATTTTTCAAAATCTGATTACAGAACATAGGTTTTTTTTTTTTTTCTGGGGAGTGGATTTAGGGTAGAAGGTTACGTTTTCTTTATATTTCCTTCTGTGCTGTTTTAGTATTTTTTTTTCAACAGGTTCACATTGTTAAGTATTTATATTGTCTCCATCTGCAGTATAAACAGTAAAATAACAATAGGAATATCTTAGATTTGTAAATAGTCTTTTTCTCTCTCAAAATACCACCGTATTTGTTATTTTTTCTTTAGTTTGTTTTCCTGTCTCACATTTAAAGCAACTGAGTCACAAGCAAATAAACAGTGTTGTCAAGGTCTCACGGCTAGTTTGTGTACAGCACAAATCTAAGGTTCTTAATTTTAGGCTAGAGCTGTTTGGACAGCAAAAGTTATTTATTTATTTTTCTTTTAAATATCCCCTCTTTTAGTCTTAGCTTAATTTTTCAGAGACTAATAAGACTTTATAATAATGTATTTCAGGTATACTTAACCATTTATCATTACATGTTATAAAATAACCTGATGACATGAAAAGTGTGTGTGTAGCTTTTAAGAAGTTTTATTTTCAACTAAGGTCTAATTCACCATGCCACATTGAAATATTGCAATAAAACATTGTGATTTTTCACACTATATTGTTATAAATCTAAAAATGGGTGACTTAGTTTAATCATACTTTGTACGTTCAAATGCAACATATATGTATAACATGAAATTATTAAAAGCTATTGTTGGTAGAAATCTATGCAGCTTAGAATTTTAAAAAGGCATGTCTTAATTTCTATTAGAAAGTCTTAAATCTTCAGTTTCAGCAATGAATTTTCACGTCCTAATTGAAATATAAACAGAAAAGATGTGTGTTTTCTTTTCCAGCTCCTTTCCATTTGCATGATTATAGATTCTGGCAGACACAAAATGTTTAAGTATTCAGTAATACTTCTTTTAATTAAAACACTATAAAGTATGAGGGTATAATATGAGACCTCCCATTATTACCCAAAGGAATGTAGTGGTATAAAAAATAATTGGTTAAAAAGTGGTTACCTCAGAACAGGTATCTTAATTATATGAGCATTTGCTTGACTCTAGAGAACACTTTGCAAGGCCAAGGGCTAAATTTACAAGTATAAACACAGGTCACAGCAAATTTCCCTGTACCAATTTACACCATGAAATTAGTATCTAAACATGTCTTTGCTCACTTCCTATGGATTACTTGGAAAATAGTGTCTTGTTAGATTTTTTTTTAATGTTGTAATTGTTTTTAAAAGTAGCATCACATTAGTAAAATTGAAAAATTGTTTAGAATTGACTAAGCCTCAAGGTAGTGAAGATGATCAAAGAAGGATCATTGTAGGCTAGACATGGTGGCTCACACCAGTAATCCCAACACTTTAGGAGTCGGAAAGTTGGAGCATCGCCTGAGCCCAGGAGTTTAGACCAGCCTGGGCAACAAGGGAGACCCCTTCCTACGAAAAAAAAAAATTACCTGGGCGTAGTGGCATGCTCCTGTGTCCCAAATATTCGGGAGCCTGAAGTGGGAGGATCACTTGAGCTCAAGTGGTTGAGGCTGCAGTGAGCAGTGATCGTGCCATTGTACCCTAGCCTGGGTGACAAGAGTTGCCCTTGTCTCAAAAGAAAAAAAAATGGAAAAAAGAAAGAAAAAGAGATCATCGTGTTTGGCAGCATGGCTTGGTGGAGAATGAAGCCTAGAATCCTGACTTTGCCAGTTCCTGTTACATGACTTAGGATAATGTATTGAATCTCACTAAGGCTCAACTTCCTCATTTGTAAAACAGGTATAATAATACCTCTCTTACATGGCTTTAATGAAAATTAGCAATAAGATAAAGTTCATCTTGTAGCACTTCATAGTGCGGCCCCTCATAGGCACTGAATAAAGTTAGTTCTGATGATTATTCTGCTTTTCAAAAACATCAGATGCAATGAAATAGGATGCAACAGGAGAATACTCAGGTTCCACATATAAAAATTAAGATATAGTGATACCTACCTTACTGAGATGTGATATGGTGAAGCACTTAACACAATGTTGGACCTCATAAGCATCCAATGATTGTTTGTTACTTTCAGTTTTTCAATGAATTGTAAAGACCAAATGCAAATGAAGTTGAAAGGCATTGTCAACCATAGTGTTATGCAGATACTACCTACTACTAATATAACTTAAAAATACATTGAAATTTTAATAAATTTGTTTCCTTAGGAAAATGGCTAAGAAAACATGCATGATTACCTGCTCTTTACTTATTTTCATTATTTGAGAAAGCATTATAGGAACATTAAGACAAGATTTGTAGCTCAAGTAAGGAAAGAAAGCTTTCTTTTCTTTTGATTTTGCACTTGGGGAATTTTTCTTGATCATTTTCAAAAGGAGGAGAGAATTCATTTATGTGTACCTGGGGTCCTGATAATTACAAAAAGAGAAGAAACTGAACAACTTTGCATACTTTAGTAAAACAAAGTAATTCAATTAAGCTTATTCAGGGCATCTTAGTGTTTTAGCAAAGTTGAAAAAGACACTTGACTCTTGTTAAGGGGAGCTCTGTAGATATTTATGTGTAGAGGAATATGTTACTCGGTTTTCAGCATGATAATAAGCTCTAAACCAGGGAACTGTATCACTTGCATAGACAATGAATCCAGTCTGGAAGATAAATTGTTCACTGAGGTGGGTGAATTTCTGATGTAAATGGCCATATGATCATGAGAACTTTACCTCTAATAAAAACATAGCTGTTTGTTCGTAAAAACAGTCACCTTATCCTTAACGAGCAATTTGACTTTTAGGCTTAACACATTAGTCTCTTAAGTGACAAATTTTTGCCTGTGCTAACAACTAGTTGGCAGAATTCTGACAGTGAACAGAAGCTGTCAGACGAACCCATAATATTTCTTCCAGTAGCTGATCTGTTCAATTTTAAGCATTGAAAGCTTAGGAAAAACATGGAGAGAACTTGTTTTATGGTTTCTGGGATAATTTTTATATTGTTTGATAAACTCTAAAGAAACTAGTATCTACATGTAAGATATACTTTGCAAATAAAAGTACCTGAAATGGTGGTTGCCAGCATTTGAGACTTGGGAAATTGGGGAGGTGTTTGTCAAAGGACATAAAATTTTAATTAGATAAAAAAAGTAAGTTCAAGAACTCTATTGTGCATCACGGTGGCTATAGTTAATATATTATGCTTGAAAATTGCTGGTGAAAGATTTTAAGTGTTCTCATCACACAGAAAATGATAAGTATGTGAGCTAATGTATGTTAAATAGCTTGATTCAGCCATTTCACAATGTATACATACAGAAAAATCATATTGTACACCATAAGTATATACAATTTTTTTTTTGAGACATAGTCTCACTCTGTCACCAAGACTGGAGTGCAGTGGCATGATCTCGGCTCACTACAACATCTGCTTCCCGGGTTCAAGTGATTCTCCAGTCTCAGCCTCCTGAGTAGCTGGGATTACAGGCACCCCCCACCACGCCTGGCTAATTTTTGTATTTTTAGCAGAGATGAGGTTTCACAATGTTGGTCAGGCTGGTCTCGAATTCCTGACCTCAGGTGATCCACCTGCCTTGGCTTCCCAAAATGCTGGGATTACAGGAATGAGCCACCGCCCCCAGCCTACAACTTTTACTTGTCAATTAAAAAATAAATTTAAGAAAAGAAAAAATAAAATTAACAGGTATTTTGCAAAGCCTTATATTGGATTTATTTCACATTTGTATCAGTTCTTTATTCTCAGTTTTACAGTGGGAGAAAACTTTTTATAAACCTGCAAAAAAAGAATTTTTTCTATAATATGGGCAAAGATTTAAGAATGTTAAAATTGAAATGGATGACTGATTAATTGTAGATGAGTCTCAGCCAGTTATCCATGATTTATTTATTTTTATTAATTGTAGATCAATCTCACCCTTACCTATCCATGATTTATTTAGATATTTATATATTAATTATCTTGAGAAATATATAAAAGTTCTTGTTGAAAAAAATCAATTTTGTATTAAGTGACAATGAGTGCAAAGTATAGAGACTATTAGAAACTGATAACCTTTGTGGTGTGCCATAAACGGGATTAGGAGTGCCAATGGTGTGGTTGTGACTGTTCTGCAAGTGGTCAGGGTTTGCTCATTGAAAAGCTGGAATATGGAGCCCACATTAAATGTGGTAAGGGATTTCATCAAGCTAATACCCAAGGGATTAATTAGGCTTTATATGAAAACATTGCAGGTGGTAAGAGATTTCTTCAAGCAAATACCCAGGGGAATAATTTTCCTGGCAGAGGGAATAATTCAGCATTATATGAAAACATTACAGGTATTTTCAAGGAATCGTAAGGTGTTCAGTGTGGCTAAGGCAGCTTGAACTAGGGGATAGTGATAAGAGAGGACATGACAGGGAAGATGGCAGTGGCAAGGGAGACATTTTGAAAGGTCTTATAAGAAGCTACTGTTAAGGACAACAACCTAATTCAGAGTAAAACAGGGAGCCATGGCGGGCTTTTGCCTAGAGGCGTGAAATAATTTTAATTGGTTTTGTTTCTTTGTTTTGTTTTCTTTTCTGAGGTAAAGTCTCACTCTGTAGCCCAGATTTGAGTGTAGTGGCGCGATCTTCGCTCACTGCAACCTCCGCCCCCCTGGTTCAATTGATTCTACTGTCTCAGCCTCCAAAATAGCTGGGATTACAGACACCCACCAACATGCCTGGCTAATTTTTGTATTTGTATTAGAGATAGGGTTTCACCATCTTGGCCAGGC
This sequence comes from Aotus nancymaae, assembly GCF_030222135.1. Classification (NCBI taxonomy): domain Eukaryota; kingdom Metazoa; phylum Chordata; class Mammalia; order Primates; family Aotidae; genus Aotus; species Aotus nancymaae. The sequence continues at coordinate 54,350,255 of NW_026988415.1, read as the reverse complement.
TGGTCTCGAACTCCTGAACTCAGGTGATCCTCCTGTCTCAGCATCCCAAAGTGCTGGGATTACAGGCATGAGCCACCATGCCCGGCCTTTGACTTGAGTTTTAATAGGATCACTCTGGCTGCTGTGTTGAGAATAGTACATATGGGGTAATGATGCAAGCAGGGACCTACTGTAGTACTCCTCGGGGGAGAATGATGGCTTGCACAAGGATGGAAGCAATGAAAGTGGTGAAAAGTGATCAGATTCTATATTTATTAGGAACACCTAAGATGATGTCTTAATAGACCAAAATGTGAAATGTGAGAAAAATAGAGATGTCACCAAGATTCTTGGCTTTGGCAACTGAAAGAATAGTTACCGTCAACTGAGATTGCTAAGAATGCACATAGATCAGGAGTTCAGCTTTAGACTTCTTAATCCTAAGATGTCAATTAGACACCTATGTGGAGATGCTGAGTGGGCAGTTGCATATAAGAAGTTGGATTTGGGAGAGTGGTCCTGGCTGAAGGTATAAACTTGGTAGTTGACAACATACAGTTGTTATTTAAAGACATGAGACTGGTTATCACCAAAGAAATGAGTGTGTAGATACAAAAGGAAAGAAACCTTAGAGAACGTCAACTTTAGGAGATCTAGGAGAAGGGGAGAAACTAGCCAACGACTGTCAGGAATGGCTGTAAAAGTAAAAGGAAAACCTGAGTGTGTGGCATCCAGGGAGTCAGGTGAAGGAAGCCATCAAGGAGGAGGAAGGGATCAACTGGGTTAAATGCTGATGATAGCATCAAGTAAGATGAGGAGGAAACTGATCATTGATAAGATAGTTTACTGACTTGTGAGAAGCCACATCAATATCCATATGAAAGAAGACACTTTAACACTATTAATAATCGACAACTTAAGACTGGGGGTCACAATCTTATGGCCCACTGCCCACAGGTAGACAGAGATGGGCTTTGAGAGGCAGTGTTTAGAAAAAAATAATTGAATGTAAAGACTATTGGGAGATACATCCTCTCCTATTAGCCATAGACCCCATCATGTCATATTATTTTATATTTGAGGGTCTTCTCATATTTATTATTTTCTGTTTGTTTTTATTTTTGAGACTGGGTCTCACTCTGTCACCCAGGCTGTAGTGCAGTGGTGTGATCAGGGTTCACTGCAGCCTCAACCTCCCAGGCTCAGGTAATCCTCCCACCTCAGCCTTCTGAGTAGCTGGGACTAGAGGCATGCACTACCACACCCGACCCGTATTTATGATTCTTGCTTGGCTCCTGAAAGAGCATTGAATTGAATTTGTGACCCCTGGTTATTAAGTGTACTTTTGCTTTGGCACAGAAAAAAAAATAAAACAGGTGTACTTTTCACAGTATAGTTATTTTCATTATTATATAGATGTATAAAAGACTTTGATTTCTAGCTCAGGATAATTGAATTTTTCATCTAAATTCATGTTCCTCTTCAAGGCCAGACATACTTTCTCTCTTCTATAAGGGCATTGAATGATAGACTTTTTTTTAGACAGAAATCTTGGTTTGCTATTTGGCCTTTCCTAATCTTGCTTCACAAAAGAGAGGTCTGAATAGAGAGGTCAAATGTCTTGCACATCAGATGGCTAGCTATGATATAACCAAGACTCTTAACTTCTCTCTCAGCCCTGAAGATTATGTTGGTCTTCTGATGTGAAGTTTACTGTTCTTTCTTTTATGCTATCTAGCCACTTGTTCAGTTAATTTATTCATTAATCACCTCATGTATGTGAGGCATTCTATATTTATGCCAGTAATACATGTAAATTGCAGCCATTTTTAAAACCGGGAAATGCACTTAAATTGTGTGTTTAAATTTACCAGAATCACATATGGTGCTTTTTACCACATATAGTAGTTTTTAAGATTATATTTATCCGTATTACCTCCATAATTATTTATGATCAGGTTAGCTTAAGTGGAGAAAAGCCATATTAATGCTCCACTTTGGTTTTGAGATAACTGCTGGTATTCAATCCATTATTCTTATCCATTAGAATTCCTGTTTTGTCCAGAAATTATTCAACCCTTAGAATTAAGTCTCTGTACTTCCTCATTATGTTTCCCTCTCCAAGTCTAAGTAGACATTATGTCTGCATCCTTTCCTGCCACACTATGGTTATAGATAATACGTCTGTTTAGACATAAATTGCAAGAATAAGAGGATTAATTGTATAAAATTATCATAAAGTTATAATTGAAAATCTCTTTTAAAAAATAAAAAGAAAATCACTTCTAATTATATAGTCACCTTGGCCTCTTGTCATTGCTATAGCATAGTTGTTTATTTTGTGGTTTTTCCCAGGTGCTTAATTCAGCCACTGTCTGCCTTACAAAAATAGATAACTGTACAAATAAACCAGCTTCTAACTAAGACTAGGTAATTTTCTTTATGTTAGACCAAAAGTATTTTCAATATGTTAAAATATTGAAATTGACTTATAACTGTCTCTATGCAGACTTTTGTTTCAATGGCCATATATAAGGAGCAGAGATCTCTCTCTTGCTTTCTCCTTAGCCATGAGTGGATAGAGTCAATGAGCACATGTCAAGCATTTGCAGTGAATCTCCTGATTTCCTAGTGCTTCAGAAGTAGGAACAGTCAGTCTAACTCACCATTCAAAACAAGTGGAATTCATCTTCTCCTTTTTCTCATTTCTCCATTCCATAATTTATAATGTTATCCCCCTTTCTCCTACATATGATCTAAAAAACTGACATCTAAACCTAATTCCATCCTGAGTGATACTTGGCCAGCATAGTTTTTGTTTCTTTTATTAAAAATTTGAATGTAATGCCTGGGGCAGGGTGGGTGTGGTAGGTTCTGTTTTATATATGCATGATTTCTGAGGCCTTCAAAAGCATTTGGATTTGTAAGCCTTCCTTAGACAGTTGTAATCCAGTCTCCTAATTGTTTTCTTCAAGTTGTAAATCTTCCCTGTCCAACTAACCCTCCACCCTTTCCCCAAATTCAGTAACGTAAGAAAACAGCTCTGATTATATAACCCTTCTTTGGAAATCCTGTTCTCTTCTCTATTGCATGTGGCATAAGATCCAAACTCTAACATGGCAGATGCGAAGTTTCATCACGTGGTTCCAGTCTACTTTTCCCAGTCTCTTCACTTCCACTTTTTGTTAATATCTTGTCTCCACAACATACACCAAGAGCTACAGCAGAGAGCAAGTTACACCTAGTCCCTTTAGCCTGAGTCGTCTTTCGGCTCCCTTTCTTTTGTCTGTGCTTTTCTCTGCCTATACTCACTTTGATTTTCTCCCTTACCTAGAAAATGCTTATTCTTCTACTCAGCCCCAACTCATGTAATAATTCCTTTGTGAAGAGTTTCCTGAGTCTCCGGGGAGGTTGATTGTTTTTCTGGGCTACCAATCACACTTTGCACATCTCTTCATTGTAACACTTACCATAATGTATTTCAAGGGTTATGTGTCCCTGCTTCACTTTGCTGTACGGGGAGCTCTATGATATGCAAGGTTAGATCAAATTCATTTTTGTATTACCAACACCCAGTAGTGTCTCGCACATAACAGGTGCACAAGGGATGTTCCTTGAATAGGTGAAAGAGGAATCTCCCTATTTCTCCCTACTTACACTCGGTGGGCAGCTGCTACCCACTTGCTGCCTGTCTGATCCTCAATCTCTTCCTCTTGTCCTCTCAAACTTCTTTATGGTGTTTTGCTTATTCATCTTACCTCTTTACCCTCCAATTTTGGAGATGGTGATAAAGACACAGGCCAGGACTCAGGGCTCTGTGATTGATACTTGTCGACATCGCAGTTTGGTTTGGTGCCAGCATCAGTGACAGCGGCTGCTATCGTTTTTCTCAGATTCCAGGATTCTTCCAATATCTCAGGGCATAGCCTAATTCTAGAGCTATCTCTGATGATTTGAGGTACATGGTATGTGTAATTCAGCACTTCATATCTGCATGTATTTTTCTATATGAGCCTTCCATAAGGGCATTTTTGTCTGTTTAAAATGTAACAATAAATCAAATACATTGAACTTTCTGTATACTCGAATGCATTGTAAAATTATTTTCATGACATTTGAGATAAAATTCAAACTGAACATATAGTATACTAATGACATCATGTTAATATGTCTGTAACAAACATGAATGGGGTATCAGTTGGGAATAGCTAACCATAATAAAATTCAGTAGGTTTGTTCTTCAGAGTGAGATTTCACAAATTCTTCTATTTGGCGAGATATGGAATATGAAACTGGCAAAATTAGCCTTCCGGGGCTTAAATTAACCTATAATAATTTGCATTGCTTAAGAATATTAAGGCAACTTAATACTTCTGTTAAAGTGTAAATGCAAGACAAGAAAGAGTAATGGCAGGCTGTTTGACTCTTTATATTGTTTTCTTTAATGTACTTCCACTTCTCCTTCCTGCCAGTCCCATTCACATTATATTCTTTTTACTGTAAAAATAGAGCATATAATTTTACTGATAAGAAAACAAAAGGTCAGGGAATCTAAATGGCTTGCTCAAAGACATACGACTAGTTAGTAACAAGGCTGGGACTAAAATTCAGATCCCTTCATTCCCACACCAACGACCTTAACATTATCATATGCTGTTCCCCTTCATTTGACTTCTTTAAAATCTCCAGAGTGTACACTGTTTTATTTACTGCAAAGGAGAGATGCTCTGTTTCTCTATAATGTGATTACAAATTTGTGGAGTTACAGTTATCATAGTTGTTCCTACAAATAATTTAAAAGCAAAATGTTAAAGCATTCCTTATCTTTACTGCCAATGAAATTATGACCAAATGGTAATTACTGAGTAACAAAACAGTCATATAGCAGCCAATCCAATTGTTTAATGCTGTATCTAAAGGCAAACACTTTAAAAAGCAGTGAGTTAATACAATTAACCAACCCAAATGCCCAACAATGATAGACTGGACAGGGAAAATGTGACATATATACACCATGGACTATTATGCAGCCATATAAAATGATGAGCTTGTGTCCTTTGTAGGGACATGTATAAACCTGGAAACCATCATTTTCAGCAAACTGACACAAGAACAGAAAATCAAACACTGCATGTTCTCACTCATAGGTGGGTGTTGAACAATAAGAACACATGGACATAGGGAGGGGAGCATCACACACTGGGGTCTGTGGGGAGGAACTAGGGGAGAGACAGTGGGGGGTTGGGGAGTTGGGGAGGGATAGAATGGGAAGAAATGCCAGATTTAGGTGATGAGGAGGAAGGCAGCAAACCACATTGCCATGTATGTTCCTATGCAACAATCCTGCATGTTCTTCACATGTACCCCAATACCTAAAATACAATAAAATATTTAAAAAAACAATTTGACTCATCAAGCTGTAAGTCTCAATAGTCAACAGTTTGAGGATTACATCAAAAACTGGGCAGGCATTGATGAGATTACCAAATGATATCTTATCCTGAAATGCCCTGGATTAAAATTAGCAAGAATGCGCTTGGTGTCTAATTTCTGAGAAGTAAAAACAGCTTTGGCTGTTTATCCTAAGTTTAGGACCAAATTCAATTGAATGAAAGAGAGAAGTGGAGTAGAAATTTTAGCATTTTAAAAGCTGACAGCTCTAACCTGAACCAGAGTATTTATGTTATTAAAACAGTCTTGGAATCCTAGGTCAGGCAATTCCATTTTTCTGAATTGCCCTCTGCAAACTTCTCCACCAGCAATATTCAGCACTTCTTTCAAAGCAAAGGCTCAAGCTGACTCAAAGCAGAAATGTTTCCTTGACCAATCATATTACGTTTTAATGATTGCTCGACAGTATCCACAGGTCTTTCTAGCTCTGTATCTTTTGATGGATGTCTTAGGAAAGTTATTTTAGCAAGTGACAATTTTAAAAAGCTGGAGGGTTTTATCATTTTGTTTTTGTTTGGTTTGGTTTTAAGACAAGGTCTCGCCCAAGCTGGAATGCTGTGGGACCAGCTCAAGCAATCTTACATGTAGCTGAGACTACAGGTGCACACCAGCTAATTTTTGTTGTCGTTTATAATAGGGACAAGGTCTTACTATGTTGGCCTTGCTGGTCTCCAACTCCTGAGCTCAACAATCTCCCACTGCGCCCTCCCAAAATTCTGGGATTACAGGCAGGAACCACTGTGCCCAGCCTCAAACTGGAGATTTTTTTTTTTTTTAAAGACGGGGTTTCACCATGTTAGTCAGGCTGGTCTTGAACTCCCAACCTCAGGTGATCCGACCGCCTTGACCTCCAAAGTGCTTGGATTACAGGCGTGAGCCACCACGCCCGGCCCAAACTGGAGATTTTTATAGAGTATTTTATGTTGCTTTGATGAAAGACATGTAACACATATCAAATGATAATACTGCATTACTACTTTTTTTATATTTAAAAAGAAGGAAATGAACAGCAGTTGAATTTAGTTAATTTGTTAATTCAGTAAATATTATTGAGTGTCTACTAGTCTTGAAGTTCTGTGTGAGGTTCTTTATACACATATATATATATAGTGAGCAAGATTTGTTCTCTTTCTTCAAGAAACTCACTGTGGCAATCTTACATTTTGTAAATGTTTAATAGCTAACTCTACGGTGCTATGGCTGACAGGTTATTTGTGATTTTACTTCCCTCCCCATTCAATCATTGAATGGAGAACTGAATAAATGAAGGAGAACCAAGTTCCATCAAATAGTTCCTATCTTAGCTATGTTTTTAATTATTCAAGTAAAATTTGGCTTGTCCTTGTAGAGATTGTATATTGAACAAAGATTTATAGTTGTGGTTTCCTAAGTGGTCTGGAAGTCTAGAATGATTTAGTATCTGATAAAAAAAATTGTGGCTACTGATAAGTCCCCCACTGCCTGCTGTTGCACAAAATGATTCCTTAGAAAAAATAATAATTTGGAATCAGAAATTATAGGTTATATTTCTGGATCTACCACAACCTTTTATACTACTGTATTCATCCATTTTCATGCTGCTGATAAAGACATATCCAAGACTGGACAATTTATAAAAGAAAGAGTTTATTGGACTTAAAGTTCCACATGGCTGGGGAGGCCTCACAATTGTGGCAGAAGGCAAGGAGGAGCAAGTCGCAGGTTAGGTGGATGGCAGCAGGCAAAATGTGAGGTTGTGCAGGGCAACTCCCATTTTTAAAACCATCAGATCTTATGAGACCCATTCACTATCACGAGAACAGCACAGGAAAGACCCATCCCCATAATTCAGTCATCTCCCACCTGTTCCCTCTCACAACATGTGGGAATTACGGGAGCTACAAGATGAGATTTGGGTGGGGACAGAGAGCTGGACCGTATCAATCACCAATAAAGCCAATTTAATAAAATGAACAATATATATGTACGTGAAAAATACTATATGTCAATCTGTAGACAAAAAGTATCATAGAAAATTGCTCATATTTATAGAAATACTTATATATATGTAGACTGTGTTCTTATTGCATTATTAGCATTTAAAGTTACATTCAAAGTCTTTAATTGAGTTTAATCTGGAAAATCATCCCAGTTTATTACTGCATACTTCATACGAAAATTACTTTTCAGTTGTTTTACTACAAAACATACATCCAGGTATCTATAAGTCAGTGATGTTCTTTAACCTTAGGATTATTATAGTATTATTTTAAAATCAGGGGAAATTTTAAAATAAAGTGAAATCTATGTGGCATGACTGTCCTAATTTTTACTTTACCTTATTAAAACTGCTTTAATAGATTTTTACCCATTAGAACCCTATCACTCCGGAGATTTTCACTTTTTTAATAAACATTCTGCTAGCCTTTAATTTCAATACCTATATATTTATTCATTTTTATTAGTTTAATCTCTTTAAGAATATGTGTTAGCTTTTGTCATAATGTTCTTTGCTTCATTTTTAAAACATTACTTTGGTACTGTTTCTTTAATTGATTTAATGATATTGTTTTTATCTACCTAATGATTCTTTAAAGTTCCTGGAGTAACACCAGAGCTATTTGTTGTGGCTGTTGACTCTTTTCTATGGCAAATTTTGAACTCTGAGCTAATCCTCAGAGATAATTTATCTGTAGGAATCCTCTTCTGCCTGGATTGAACATTCCTCATAGACGAGTTTTGAGTTTTCTACTGCTAAGGCAACCCAGGCATATTGCCTGCTGAGGACCAGTTTTTATTTTATATTTTACTTTAGGTGTCCGTAGTTCATGTGAATAGTATAAATTCAGACCATAACCTGTTAAAATGAAGATCTGCATTTATAAATTCTTAGGAGACCCTTTTTTTTCCCCATCCAGAGACCAGACTAACATAGGAATAGTTCCTTGGAATCTCACTGTTCTGATGGCATTTTAAAAAATCCAACATATGTATGCTTCTTCAAAGTCTTGGCTTTGTTCAGGGAATCTCATTTCCAAATTCCCACTTTAAGTGAACCTAAGACCTTAGCCTTGTGCCTTGTGTCCTTTCCTTGCAATTGAATCACAAGCTCCTTGGTTTGAGGGACTCTAAGTCCTCCCACAACCTGCACACCCACCACCACAAAGTCATCACTAGGGCAGCCTTGATGTCAGGACTTTTTTGTATTGTTCCTCTAAGGATTGCTTTCCTTTTCCTATGATCTAAGTCATACACGTAAAGGGGTGTTTCAATATTTTCTTCTGCAGTTCTACAGATTTTGTAGCAGGAGACTTTTCTGGTTATCTATTTTCCCATATTAACAGAAATAGAAATCTACTAGGTTTTACATGCTCAAAGTTTAACTTGTGACATTCAGGAAAAACCATACTCAAACCCTATTTTTCCCCTGGAGGCTTTGCATTCTTCACAGAATATTACCATATTCCAACTGAAATGGAGATTTTGCTGAGGTTTTTGTTTGTTTTGCTTATATCTGGACTTAACTTTTAAATACATCCTTCTTGTCTTCTTTCCTGCCTTCCAAACTCATGGAGTTACCATTTCAGAGGGAAAGGGTATGCTTTATAAAACTAGCAGAAATCTACATCTAGCTTGAAATCTACTTCATAGGAAACTTAAATTAATTCAGAAGAAAACTAAGCCAAATGCTAAGTTAAATGCTAGTATGGAAAATTGTCTTTTTAAAATGCATCTTTTTTTAAAGAGCTTGAAATGTCTGGTGGAGACGCATAATTCTTTCACGGAAGGGTTTCATGAAGCACAGATGTTTTTCAGCCTCCCACGGGGATATATACCACCACAGTGAGGACAGCAGATGCCTCTTCCCTCACTTGCATATCTGGCTTCATTCCTCATGAATCTATTTCTTTTAGTGATTAGCTCAGAGAAGCTTATTTCAGCACAGTTAACCTCAGCCCCTTCTTCAAAATAGATTTTACAGAATGAGGTAAGGAAGAAGTAGAACAACTCGTTTAAAAATTCTGGCAGTTTCAACTGCCAATTTTTGGGGGATACAATTTTAAATTATGTCCACTAAAATAGTAAATACTAAGAATTTAAAGTAGTTTAGAGAAGTAAAGTTAATAAAGATTTAAATTAATTGAATCATAAATGTGCTAACTTTCTATTAAATTATGTATGAATAAACCATTTTAAAACTCATTCTTTATATACGTCATTGATACTACGTTAACGTTAAGATGTAGCAACTGAGCCATATTTGTGTGTATATAAGTTTTCTATTGCTGCTGTAACAGGGTATCACAAATTGTGGCTGAAAACAGCACAAATCTATCATTTTATATTTCTGTAAGGTTAAAGGCCCAACAGATATCAGTGGACTAACATCATGGAGGCAAAGGTTTGTATTTCCTCTGGAGCCTCTAGGGAAGAAGCCATTTCCCTGCCTTTTCTACCTTCCTTGGCCATGGTCTCTTCCTCTGTCTTCAAAGCGACTGCATTTTTCTCACCCTTCTTCACCTCATGACTCCCTTTGACTACATCTGGGAAATATTTTCTTTTTTTAAGCACTCATGTGATTAGATCGGGCCCACCTGCATAATCCAGGCCCTTGAGTCTCCCCGTCTCAAGGACCTTAACCTTAATCACATCCACCAAGGTCACTTTTGCTATGTGAGATAACATAGGAACAGATTCTGGAATTGGACCTCAGACATCTTTGGGGGCCATCATTCTGTCTGACCATGTTTTATGTAATTAAAACCTTGCTCTCAGCTGTCTAAAAGTTTGCCTGAGCAAATGAATTGCCAATATATTCAATCCAATTCACTCAGTAATATCATCATGATAAAAAATTAACTGAAATATTTTAGATTGAGCCAGACCAAAAATGAAAACTGTCTCCTACAAAAGGAATGATTTAATGTTTTTTTTCTCTTGAGTTTGAGTCTCCCTCTGTCACCCCAGCTGGAGTGCAATGACACAATCTCAAGTCACTGCAACCTCCGCCTCTGGGTTCAAGGGATTCTCCTGCCTCAGCCTCCCAAGCAGTTGGTATTACAGGCACCTTCCACCATGTCTGGCTGATTTTTGTATTTTTTAGTAAAGATGGGGTTTCACCATGTTTTCCTGGCTTGTCTCGAACTCCTGACCTCAAGTGTTCCAGCTGCCTCAGTTTCCCAAAGTGCTGGGATTACAGGTGTGAGCCACCACACCTGGCCCAGACATATTTCTTCTTAATCAAATAACATAAAATTGGGTGAAATTATTAAACATAATGAGTGTCTACTGTTTATGTCTAGATTACAATGGACAGATGCTTATTTATTTTAAATCTACTAATTATTTATATGAACGCTTTATAATTTCTCAGGTTGGTATATTTTTAAAGTTTATATTTAATTTATATTGCAAATTATTCATACTAACCCACTATGAACATTTTACATTGTATGATGGAAAAATGCTTCATACATAATTTGCCTATCCTAAATATTAGGAATTTTATAGAAGCACTTATTTTCATTTTAAGAAATACAAGAGAGTCATTAGAAAAAAAAGAGAAACAAAATGGTTGAAACAAACATTACCATAAAGTGATTTTTTTTTTTTTTGCATTTCACAAATGCACAAAATTTGTGGAAAAGGTCAATTTTATGACTTAATCTGGTAAATTATTCTGTATTCAGGATCAATCGGAAATTACATTCTGAAATAAAATACTATAATACTCAGCCAAAAAAATCAATCTGTTTGTCCTTTGTGTGAAATTTCATCAGCTAAATAAACCATTTAAGAATTAATTCACTTGTATTTCAATAACGTTTAAGAATTGAAACAGTGCCGCAATGAACATACGTGCGCATGTGTCTTTAAAATAGAACAATTTATAAGACCTGGAACCAACCCAAATGTCCATCATCCATAGACTGGATAAAGAAAATGTGGCGCATATACACCATAGAATATTACACAGCCATAAAAAACGATGAGTTCATGTCCTTCATAGGGACGTGGATGAAATCTGGAAGCCATCATTCTCAGCAAACTGACACAAGAACAGGAAACCAAACACCATGTGTTATCACTCATAGGTGGGTGTTGAACAATTAGAACACGTGGACACAGGGAGGGGAGCATCTCATACTGTGGTCGGTAGGGTGGGGCTAGGGAAGGGACAGCAGGGTGGGGAATGGGGAGGATGGGGAGGGATAATGAGGGGAGAAATACCAGATATAGGTGATGGGGGGGGATGAAGGCAGAAAACCACCTTGCCATATATGTACCTATGCAACAATCCTGCATGATCTGCATATGTACCCCAGAACCTAAAGTACAATTAAAACAAAAAAAGAATTGAAACATTTTGAAAGACCCAATGGTTTTTTTTTTTAAATGGTCTATTAAAAAACTATTTAAAAATTATAAAAAACTATAAAAATATCTCACAAAAATCATTTTATTTTGAGAGAAACCATGTTTTATTTATCTTTGTATCTCCCATGATGTAATGACACTTTTGTTTTTGTTGTTTTTTAATTTATGAGCTGTGAGGATATCAAAGCCAATTCTTTTTAGAAATTAAAATTTTAAAACCAGAGAAAAATCTTGGAATAAAATACCACTATTAGCATAGTTCTTTTGATGAGCAATACCATAATACATAGCACTATTATGATAATATTAGATTAATTTTCTGTGTGAAGTCAGCTACTTTCTCTTCTCTTTCCTCTCCTTTCTTCTAAATCTCCTCTTTTCCTCCTTTTTCTTTCCCTTCTTTCCATCCCTCTCTTTGAATCTTCTATTTTCTCTTCCTCTGTTTCCCACATCTAGTCCTCTCTTCTCCTCCTCGTGCTGAAGTAATTCAAAATCTGCTACTAGAAGTGGTTCAGTTAATATATCTTAAAACATGTGTCATGGTGGCGTATATTGTTAACTTAATGGGTCTTCCTCTTTATTTGTTTGCTGAGGGATATGTTGTGTTAATCATTTTTTCCCAAAAACATTGCAATTTACTTCTCTCTCTCATACAAATAACCATAAACTAATTATAGTAATCAATTTGCATGCAGTAATTACATTACCTATGACAATTATAATATGTATCACCTGAACTTGCCTGTTAATGGGAAGAATCAATAATTCTCAAGCGGGCAGAAGTGTGTAGCTGATTATGTGTTCAAGTGATCAGAGATTAGGCAGCATTTGATAAAATGAACTGCATGGAGATTTCGCAATTACTTTTGATCTACAAAATAGAAGTTATTGATAACAAATATAGATTAAAACATTCTATTTTATCTTTATAGCTATGTTGTCATGTTTTGAGGGGATTCACATCATATAGAGAATGATTATACTACTCACTGTGAATAAGCTCAGCTGTCCAAGTCTACCCATTCTTTGGCTTCCAAGAATTCCATGTACCTTCTAGTATCTCTATCTCAAATATAAGAGAATAAAGATGTAAGTTGTATTTACAGAGTTAGATAACACATTCACTTCAGGAAAATAGTTGATGTAACTTATTTTTCATTAATTTTTTTCAAATTAAGTCATTTGCCATTGTCTTTTAGACCACCCTAAGTGTCAAAGGCATAAGAGGTTTATATTAGGACATTTAATTTTTAGTATCTTGGGTTATAGAGAATCATCTATATGTTCTCTTTTGAAGCAGTGGAGTAAAACATTAAAATACCACACAATTAAAAGAAATCAATAATATCTTGAGATGATTTTAATTTTAACTGTAACATACAGAAACATATCTAAGAATGAGTGGGAGCAGGTAAACTTGACGGATTAATCAGAGCCAACACTAATAAATTACAGATCCTTCTCAAAGCATAATTGCGGCTGGTCCGATGGTAGTGGGTTATCAGAACATATTAACATTTATTGTTACTAAAGTTGGTGTACAATCCCCCACTGCTAAGTTTGACTGACAAAAAAAAGTAATTGTAATAACATGATTAGGGTCCTTGCCAGAAAGAATACTGGTTCAGATAAGGGAAAACAATACCTACAAATAGTTTTGGACTCACTGAGCTTTATTTTAAAATCAGAATCCTTAGTTACCTTGGGAATTTATCTTTACTGAAGTCTCTAAATAGTATATTTGACATTAAGAAAGTATATTTTATATTGAATTATGAGGTAATTTATATAAAATATACCTGTTGAGAAAGGGCATTATCTGATTTCTTAATGTTATACATTTCTTTTAGAATACAAAAATATGATGGTAAGTGTTTATGTGGATCTGTTGGAAGCTCTTTCCACATTCCCATAGGTTGACACTTTCAGTAGTTCCAGAGGCAGAGAAAATCATTGCGATTTTTATGTTCCCAGAGCAATTTGTCCATATCTCTTTTATAGCACTTATACTGTACTATAATTTCTATGTTATATTTATATCTGTCCACCTATATTTTGAATATCTTGGGGGCAGTGACCATGACATTCATTTCTGCAGTCTCCACTGGTCACTTGATAAGTGTCTGTGAAATGTATGAATATATCAGCATTTCTCCCATATTGCATTATACCTGAATGATGGTAGACTCTCAATATTTACCAAATGACTGAAATTGCATTTGAATATTGGAATGACTTGAAATAGCAGTAAGTATCCCTAAATAAAAGCAGTGTTAACTGTCACTTATCTTCACAATTTTCTAATTGAGGCTCTTCCTGTCCCCACCTCAAATTGACCAATAATGCTATGGTGCTCTATCTAGTCCAAATGGGGATCTGTTTGAATTCAAAATCCAAGAAGTGAAATTTGAAGAGCCTGCTATGGCCACTGCTCCTGGCTGCCATATAATGCAGTTGTTAAACACTAGTCTTACATACTCTGGTAGAGGACCCAGACCAGTGCTACCGTGGTATAGTGTAGATCCAGAATTCAACACAATCTCTTAGGGTTCTTCCAAAGAGAATGATTATACTACTTATACTACTCAGTGTGAAAAAACTCATTCTTGGGCTTCCAGGAATTCACTTCTTGATTCAAATATATATCCATTTCACAGGGGACCAATTGGCTGAAGGAACCCTAAATCAGGTTTGGTTTTCTGCATCTATTACCTCATCTACCCAGACTCACTATCACCTTCACTGTCCAGAAATCTGCTACTAGGGGTTAGGCAGGTTTTCAAACCACAGAGGGCCTGATGAAACCCTGTTTCATTGGACAATGCTTCCCACACATCCTTCGGAGGGAGTACCTGCTGTGATACTAGAAGGCCTAGTATCTGCTGTGATACTAGAAGGCCTCAAGAAAGTCCATCCTTCCTGATTCATCCTTCCTGATTCCATTAAAGAAGTTGCTTACACTTCTTTAATAAAAAAAAAAAAAAGCAACTATCATTGGATTCCCAACATTTCTTGTCAAAAAAAGACAGAAAGAAAAGAAACTGAAGGAAACAATGCAGAATGTAAATTTAAGCTTATGCTGGAGGTGGTGGCATGACCCCAAACTACAGTTATGAAAAAAATAGTGATATATCTAATCAATTTATAAAATTTTGATTTCAAATGCATATTAGCATATTCAACATTCTGAGAAGTCCTGACAAAAAATAGATTTAACTCTCTTCATTCTGCTGTTTGTGTCTGTTGATTGTTTTATCTCTTTTATATGGAGATTTCCCTGCTTCCTGGTATGATGAATGATTTTTAATTGAAATCTAGACATTTTGAGAATTGTGTTATGAAACTCCAAATTTTATTTAAATTTCCTGCTTTAGCAGGCCTCATCTGACACTACTCCAGTAGGAAAGAAGACACTGCCTCATTATTTCCAGGGATAGTGGGAATCCCAATCTCCCACTCAACTTCTGTTAATACATAGGAGGTACAGGGGCTCCTACTTACTGCTAGGTGGGACTAGGGTGTACCTTTTCCCTACTAGGCCTCTGCTGTTATCTCTAGTAGGCAATGGCAGAGTGGCCTCCCTGAACTCTGGGGAGCTAGCTTCACTACGGTTGTGCAGAAGTGAGGAATCTGACTTTTCACTAGGTCTTCTCTGATACCATCTACTCTGGTGGGGAGGAAGAAGGGCACCTCCTTACTACCTGGTTGGGTGTGGCAATAAATTCTAGGTTCACCATTTAGCTTTACACCTGAAAGAGGGAGTTGCTTGTTACTGCTAGCTTATGATGGAAGCTCTAGCTTTCCACTAACTCTCCACTGATACTTCCTTGGATAGGAAGAGTAAAAGTGACTAATTACTACTTTCTGCACAATCTTCTCTGGTATCAACCTGAAGCGGGGGCTGGGGATAAGTTTCCTCGTTAAAGTTTGTTAATCGGAGAAGTCTACACCCTCCTCTTGGCTGGTGTGTGTTGGGTGGGGCTACATTTTTTTCCTGTGGCGTTTGGCTGGAGTCAGAAAGTTATCATCTAACATTCTCTTCCTTGTTAGGCTGTCTCTTTCCAGGACCTTTGGCTGCTGAGAACAGGCTTTTGTTAAGACTTTTTTTTCTTGCCTGTGTCTCTTGGTGCTTCCAGGTTACTGACTTTTCCAGTACCCAGTCTGGGATACGTAAGGCGAAAAGAAAATGCAGAGAACTCACCATCATATCTTTCCTTGAGTTTTGAGGTCTCTGGCCAATGTCTGGCTTCTCTACACACTGTGTTAATAGAAATCACTTTCTCTTAGATGTTCCAAGAGTTTTTTCTCTCTCTTTTTTTTTTTTTTTTTTTTTTTTTTTAGCTTATACTTTGATGTTGGTAATTCTGCGTTGTTGTTCTCAGGAACTTGGATTGTTCTTTCAATATGTAGTTTCAGTTTTGTTTTTTCAGTTTATATTTGTTCAGTTACCTTGTTATTGTTTTCTTCCTCAGTGACCCCTACGATTTGTACATTGAATAGTGTTTACCTGCGTTCAACATTTAACACTTTTTATTAAATCATTATTGTGTTTTTAAATTTCTTTTATTTTTGCTTTTTAAGTAATTTCCTCTGTTTGACCTGTAAGTATCTATTTTGTTTCTTTATTTTTCTATTACTTTAAATTTAGAAGGAACATGTTTTAAATTAATTTTTTCTTTCATTTTTAATTGTTTCCAGAGTTGTCGCCTCAGTTTGTTTGTTTTTTTACAATATCTAACTGTTATATTTTGCTCTTTTGTGTCTTGTATAATTTTTTTAATGTCTGTTAGCTTATTTTTAAATATTAAGTTTTCATTTTAATCAGTTTTTGTGAGCTGTAGGGATGCTATTCTGCTACTTTAAAAAAAAATCTTATAGTAACTTATATGAGATTATCCTCAATAATATTCCATTGCTCATGCTTATGTATGATTACGTTTCTTAAACTTCCAGATGAAGGCAAGATTCAGGGAAGCTCATTGGAGCTGCTTTCACAACGAGTTCTACTTTCACAGAGCTCCCTTTCCTGCCGTGTTAAAAAAAATGTTGACTTGCCTTCTGTGATGTCATGGTACCCTACCTCTTCCCTGCTTTACCTGGACCTTATCTTTCCTTTGTCACTCTTGGTCCTATCCTGCTTAATTCTTATTCCAAATCCACTAGTTTTGTTTTGGCGTAGCGCCTTGCTCTAGAAGGAAGCCCTGGCTAGTCATTTTCAAATGTTCATCAATCTACACTACTGTAGTCGCTTCAGTCATAAATACTGACTTTTGGAGCGGGCCAAACCCCTCTCAATTTTAGTTGCTTTCTCAGCTTTGCCTACTGTATTTTCCTGTGAGCACTTCTGTGCTACTTTGGCATTCTCGTGTTTTAGGTTCTGCCATCCTATTGTGTCTCTCTGCTCATTTCCACACAGACCTAGATAATACGCTGGTCTTGTGGTTACAGGTGGTTTTTCTCTCAACCACTTATATTTTGAGAATCAGAACACTCTTTGTCATCTAGTGCAGTTGTAAATATTGTCTCTGGTTTTTTGGTTTTGCTGTTAGGTAGCTCTGTTTCTCTAAGGAGATTCTGGGAGTTTCAAACACTGCCGTCTCCATCATCTTCCCAGAATCATCTTTTATTATACTTACTCTGCTCACAGCTTGAGAAAGATTATCTTGCTTTGGACTCTCAACAGCCCTATGGGGCAATTATTCTTATTATCTCTGTATTTTAGATGAGATAACTGAAGCTGAGTAAGTTTAGCACAGCTAATATGTGGAAGAGCAAGGACTTAGGTATGGTAGACATTAAATCTTACGCTTTTAACTGTCAGATACTGCTTCTGGTGTAAATGGGGTGTAGTTTGGGGCAGAGCTTAGGAGCAGTAACCTATGTTTTTTAATTAAACAATTTTTCCTTAAGTCAAACATTTTATGAGCACTTACAATATGCTAGTTATTGGGGGTAGCCTTGGAAATGCAAGAGTGAAAAAAAGTGGTGAGATTCTTGTTATCAGGAAGCAATAGAAATCATTAAATCAGAAGTTGGCATTGGCCACACACATTGTAGCAAAATTCATTTGCAGCCATAACTAAACATTTTGAAAACAAGTTTAGATCTGTGTGCAAAGAAAAACATAACACACCAAGCTGAAATTTGTTAAAGTTTAGAGTCCTTTCAGATTAACAAGTTTGCAAAATCTGTGTTCTCATTAATTAGTTACACAATGTGATGTGTTAACAGTAGACTGGTTTATATTTTATGAAAAGTAATTTTGAATATATATTACCTAGTGCTTTCAGCAGACAAACAGAAATTGGAATAGTATATCTTTTATTAACTTTCTCCTCACATGTAAGGCTGTGTTTTATTTCCAAAAATATTAAAAAGCTGCTATGACTACCACTGTTTTGAATCATCCTTTCATAGATGAGAAATTGCAAATTCAATGAATATTGTACATATTTTTACAAAATATTAAGCTATGAATTTTGCTAAAATGCATATTAGACTCGGCTTTTTTCTCCCCTTCTTTTAGAAAAAGAGTTGGAGGTTAGGGATGCCACTACATTAAAGTTAAATTTCTGGGAATTAATAAATTTAGAATTGATGAAATTAGAAAAACCTAATTTTCTCAGGACCTGAAAATCTGCAGGAAGACTGACAAGAATGCTTTCAAGGCTGCTTTCAGGAAATATAAAGAAAGGGACCTGTTAGGGTCTTCTTCCCTTCTCTTTGGCTGCAGGAGTAATGCTTCTTTCTGGTAATTGTCCTGACTTCGTTTACACTTACATTTATTATCAATGTCAAGAATAACATTTTCTACTGCTGTGCTTGTTCCATGTAAACTGATCCTCTACAGCATTTTGCCAGTCATTATTCAGTGCTTACTTTTTTAAAAGTTTTTCTTGGTGAAGGTGGCAGAGGAATAATACCGTATTTTATGTTAATAACAACCTCGTTTTTCATTCACTTCTATGAGGTATGATTTAACAAAGTTGTATAAATTTAAGGTATACAGTGTTATGTTTTGATACACATAAACATTGTGAAATGATTACCACGAAAAAACTAATTAACATATAAATTACATCACATAGTTACTTCTTTGTGTTTGTGGTGAGAACACTTGAGATCTGATCTCTTAGCAAATATATTAGGTCTCTAGAATTTATTCCTCTTCTAACTGAAAGTTTACATACACCCTTTCACCAACTTTTTCCCATTTCCCTCACCCTCCCAGCCCTTAGTAATAACCATTCTGCAATCTGTTTCTGAGTTTGATTTTCTAGATTTCACATTAAGAGAAACAATGAACTATTTCTCTTTATATATAATGTCCTCCATGTTTATCAGTGTTGTCACAAATAGCAGTTTCTCCTTGTTATTAAGGCATGAATAATATTTCATTGTATATACATATTACATGTTCTTTATTCATTTATCAACAACCCACTTCTGCATTAACTAACCCACTCCTATGATAACAGCATTAATCCATTCATGAGGACAGAGCCCTCATAACATAATCACCTCTTAAAAGTCTCTCTTCTCAACACTGTTGCATTAGGGATTAAGTTTCCAACACAGGAACTTTGGAGGACACATTCAAATATTTGTGAATTTTTCAGTTTTCCTCATGTTATTGATTTCTAGTTGTATACTATTTTATTCATAGTAGATTCTTGATATAGCAACCTTAAATTTGTTAGAAATTATTTTGTGCTATAACATATGATCTATGTTGGAGAATGTTCTGTGTGAACTTGATAATTCTGCTGGTGTTGGATGGAATATTCTTTGTATGTCTAAGTATGCATTTGTTTCAATTCCAATGTTTCCTCATTAATTTTTTATCTTTCTGATCTAAATATTGTTGAAAGTGGAAAGTCCATACTATTATTGTATTGCTGTCTACCTCTCCTTTCAGATATATTAATCTTTGCTTCATATATTTAGGTGCTCTGATATTGGGTGCATATGTATTTACCTGAAAAATCTTTTGATTGACCCCTTTATCATCATATAACGACTACCTTTGTTTCTTTTGCCTTTAATTGACTCTAAGTCTACTTTATCTGACATAAATACAGCTATTACTGCTCTCTTTTTTTTTTTCATTTAC
Source organism: Aotus nancymaae (assembly GCF_030222135.1). Lineage (NCBI taxonomy): Eukaryota > Metazoa > Chordata > Mammalia > Primates > Aotidae > Aotus > Aotus nancymaae. The sequence continues at coordinate 54,330,355 of NW_026988415.1, read as the reverse complement.
ATGAAATACTTTTTTCTATCTTGTCACTTTCAATCTGTGTGTGTCCTTAAAAACTGAAGTGAGTTCTTATAGGGAGCATATAGTTGGATCTTATTTTTGTTGTCCTTTTTTGAATCCATTCAATCAGTCTATGTGTTTTGATTGTAGAATTTAATCTATTTACATTTAAAGTAATTGTTGCCATGAAAAGACTTGCCATCATCATATTATTCATTGTTTTCTGATACTTTTGTAGTTCATCCCTTTCTTTCACTGTATCTTTCTTTCTTTCTCTCATGCTGCCTTCTTTTGTGATTTAATAATTTTCTGTAGTGCTATGCTTTCTATCTTTTTATTGCAGAGTACCTCTTATAAGTTTTTGCTTTGTGGTTACCATGGGGCTCACATAACACTTCTTGTAGTTATAATGATGTATTTTAAGTTTGTAACAATGTAAGTTTGGTAACATACAAAAATTTCTTCACTTTTACTCCTACGCCACACATTTTATGTTTTTGAGAAAGCATAAAACATGTCACAGTTTATACCTTTTAAAATATTATAACATTGTTATTGTATCTCTAATTATTTTATACTAGTTAAAAGTATTTTACTAAGCATGATTACAATATTAGAGTATTTTGAATTTGGCTATATACTTACCTTTACTCAGTGAGTTATATTTGTTTCAGGTTTTCATGTTACTAATTAGCATAATTTTATTTCAGCTTAAAGAACTCCCATTAGCATTCCCTTCAAGGCAGGTCTATTGCTGATGAGCTCTTCCAGCTTTTGTTTCAGAAAATCTTCATATCCCCCTTTATTTTTGAAGGACAGCTTTACTGGGTAAAGTCTTTGCTGGGAAAAGTATTCTGGAATGACAGGTTTGGTGGTTTGTTATTTTTTTTTTTAACACTTTGAAGGTAGTATCCAAAATCCCCTGGCCTGCACTATTTCTGCTGAGAAATCTAATGCTTTACTTATGGATTTCCTTTTTATGTAATGAGAATATTTTCTTTTTTTGCTTTCAGAACTTTCTCTTTGTCATTGATTTTTGACAGGTTCCTTATAATGTGTCCCAGTGAAGTCGTCTTTGGGTTGAATGTGTTTGAAAACTTTTTTTTTAACTTTTGAATACTTTTGAGCTTCATGTACTTGGAGTCCCATAGCTTTTCCCATATTTGGGAAGTTTTCAGCTAGCATTGCTTTAAATAAACTTTCTACCTCTTTCTCTCTTTTTCTTCTTCTGGCAATCCCATTACCCGTACATTACTTCTCTTGATAATGTCTCCTAAATCCTGTAAACTCTTTTCTTTCTTTTTTTTTTTTTTTTTGCATTTTAGGTTTTGGGGTACATGTGAAAAACATGCAAGATTGTTGCATAGGTGCATACATGGCAGTGTGATTTGCTGTCTTCCTCCCCTTCACCTATATATGGCATTTCTCCCCATGCTATCTCTCCCCAACTCCCCATCCCCCACTGTCCTCCCTCCCCCCCAACAGACCCCAGTGTATAGTGCTCCCCTCCCTGTGTCCATGTGTTCTCATTGTTCAACACCCGTCTATGAGTGAGAACATGCGATGTTTGATTTTGTGTTCTTGTGTCAGTTTGCTGAGAATGATGGTTTCCAGGTTCATCCATGTCCCTACAAAGGTCATGAACTCATCATTTTTGATGGCTGCATAATATTCCATGGTGTATATGTGCCACATTTTTCCTGTCCAGTCTATCATCGATGGGCATTTGGGTTGGTTCCAGGTCTTTGCTATTGTAAGCTGTGCTGCAATGAACATTCGTGTGCATGTGTCCTTATAGTAGAACGATCTATAATCCTTTGGATATATACCCAGTAATGGGATTGCTGGGTCAAATGGAATTTCTATTTCTAGGTCCTTGAGGAATCACCACACTGTCTTCCACAATGGTTGAACTAATTTACACTCCCACCAACAGTGTAAAAGTGTTCCTATTTCTCCACATCCTCTCCAGCATCTGTTGTCTCCAGATTTTTTAATGATTGCCATTCTAACTGGCCTGAGATGGTATCTCAATGTAGTTTTGATTTGCATTTCTCTAATGACCAGTGATGATGAGCATTTTTTCATATGCTTGTTGGCCTCATGTATGTCCTCTTTTGTAAAGTATTTGTTCATATCCTTCGCCCATTTTTGAATGGGCTTGTTTGTTTTTTTCTTGTAAATCTGTTTTAGTTCGTTGTAAATTCTGGATATCAGCCCTTTGTCAGATGGGTAGGCTGCGAAAATTTTTTCCCATTCTGTTGGTTGCCGATTCACTCTCATGACTGTTTCTTTCACCGTACAGAAGCTGTGGAGTTTGATTAGGTCCCATTTGTCTATTTTGGCTTTTGTTGCCAATGCTTTTGGTGTTTTGGTCATAAAGTCCTTGCCTACGCCTATGTCCTGAATGGTTTTGCCTAGGTTTCCTTCTAGAGTTTTTATTTTGTTAGGTCTTATGTTTAAGTCTTTAATCCATCTGGAGTTAATTTTAGTGTAAGGTGTCAGGAAGGGGTCCAGTTTCTGCTTTCTGCATATGGCTAGCCAGTTTTCCCAACACCACTTATTAAACAGGGAATCCTTTCCCCATTGCTTGTTTTTGTCAGGTTTGTCAAAGATCAGATGGTTGTAGATATGTTGTGTTGCCTCCAACGCCTCTGTTCTGTTCCATTGGTCTATATCTCTGTTTTGGTACCAGTACCATGCTGTTTTGATTACTGTAGCCTTGTAGTATAGTTTGATGTCCGGTAGTGTGATGCCTCCCGCTTTGTTCTTTTTGCTTAGAATTGACTTGGCTCTGCAGGCTCTCTTTTGGTTCCATATGAAGTTTAAGGTGGTTTTTTCCAGTTCTGTGAAGAAGGTCATTCGTGGCTTGATGGGGATAGCGTTGAATCTGTAAATTACTTTGGGCAGTATGGCCATTTTCACGATATTGATTCTTCCTAACCATGAGCATGGAATGTTTCTCCATCTGTTTGTGTCCTCTCTTATTTCATTGAGCAGTGCTTTGTAGTTCTCCTTGAAGAGGTCCTTTACGTTCCTTGTTAGTTTTATTCCTAGGTATTTTATTCTCTTTGTAGCAATTGTGAATGGCAGTTCGTTCTTGATTTGGCTCTCTTTAAGTCTGTTATTGGTGTATAGGAATGCTTGTGGTTTTTGCACATTGATTTTGTATCCTGAGACTTTGCTGAAGTTGCTTATCAGTTTCAGGAGATTTGGGGCTGAGACGATGGGGTCTTCTAGATATACAATCATGTCATCTGCAAATAGAGACAGTTTGACTTCCTCCTTTCCTAATTGAATACCCTTTATTTCTTTTTCTTGCCTGATTGCTCTGGCTAGAACTTCCAGTACTATATTGAATAGGAGTGGTGAGAGAGGGCATCCTTGTCTAGTGCCAGATTTCAAAGGGAATGCTTCCAGTTTTTTCCCATTCAGTATGATATTGGCTGTTGGTTTGTCATAAATAGCTTTTATTATTTTGAGATACATTCCGTCGATACCTAGTTTATTGAGAGTTTTTAGCATAAAGTGCTGTTGAATTTTGTCGAAGACATTCTCTGCATCAATTGAGATAATCATGTGGTTTTTGTCTTTGGTTCTGTTTATGTGGTGAATTACATTTATAGACTTGTGTATATTGAACCAGACTTGCATCCCCGGGATGAATCCTACTTGATCATGGTGGATAAGCTTTTTGATGTGCTGTTGTAATTGGCTTGCCAGTATTTTATTGAAGATTTTTGCATCTATGTTCATCATGGATATTGGCCTGTAGTTTTCTTTTCTTGATGAGTCTCTGCCAGGTTTTGGTATCAGGATGATGTTGGTCTCATAAAATGATTTGGGAAGGATTCCCTCTTTTTGGATTATTTGGAATAGTTTCAGAAGGAATGGTCCCAGTTCCTCTTTGTATGTCTGGTAGAATTCGGCTGTGAACCCATCTGGACCTGGACTTTTTTTGGGTGGTAGGCTCTTAATTGCTGCCTCGACTTCAGACCTTGTTGTTGGTCTATTCAGGGTTTCGACTTCTTCCTGGTTTAGGCTTGGAAGGAGGCAACTGTCCAGGAATTTATCCATTTCTTCCAGGTTTTCTAGTTTATGTGCATAGAATTGTTTGTAATAATCTCTAATGGTGGTTTGAATTTCTGTGGAATCTGTGGTGATATCCCCTTTATCATTTTTTATTGCATCTATTTGGTTATTCTCTGTTTTCTTTTTTATTAATCTGGCTAGTGGTCTATTTTGTTGATCTTTTCTAAAAACCAGCTCCTGGATTTATTGATTTTTTGTAGGGTTTTTCGTGTCTCTATCTCCTTCAATTCTGCTTTGATCTTAGTTATGTCTTGTCTTCTGCTAGGTTTTGAGTTGTTTTGATCTTGCTCCTCTAGCTCTTTCAATTTTGACGATAGGGTGTCAATTTTAGATCTCTCCTTTCTTCTCATGTGGGCACTTATTGCTATATATTTTCCTCTAGAGACTGCTTTAAATGTGTCACAGAGATTCTGGTATGTGGTGTCTTCATTCTCGTTTATTCTTTTTTGCTTCTCCTCTGATTGGATAATTTTAAATGACCTGGCCTCAAATTCACAGATTCTTTCTTCTACTTGATCACATCTGCTCTTGGTGCTCTCTATTGCAATTTTCATTTCATTTCTCATATTCTTCAGGTCCAAAATTTCTGTTTGATTCTTTTTTTAAAATTTCTCTCTTTGTTGAACTTATTTTGTTTATGCTTTGCTTTCTTGATATATTTTGAGTTGTCTATGTTCTTTTGTAGCTGAGCTTTTTTTTATTTTGAATTCTTTGTTGTGCAATTCCTATATCTCTATTTCCTTGGGCTTAGTTGCTGTAAAAGTCTTGTATTTCTTTGGTGGTGTAATTTTATTGATTTTTTTCATGTTCATTTAAGTCTTTTGTTGCTATCTTTATATTTGAAGAAGGAATCATCTCCTCCAGTCTTTTCTGACTGGCTTCAAAGGAGAAACAACTTCACCAGTCAGCTCAGCTTGAGATTCTGAGCCTCTCTTGAATTTCCTCTGTCAACACAGCCACTCCACACCTCCATTCCCTTTTGGGAGTATAATTAAGATTGTATGCCATTTCTTGATCTCCCAAACCTGGCCAAGTGCTAAGAGCCTCTCGTTTCTTATTTTTAGGTCAGTGCCCTGAAATGCTCAAGTTTGTGTGTCTTCTCACAAACCTGTAGAGTTGGGCTAGCTGTCTGCACATACTCATGATCCATCTGCTGTCCACAGGGGTACATGCAGGGACCTACCATGGATGGTGACTATGAGGCATACTGAGTGTTGAAGATGCCTGTGGGCCAGTTAGAGATACCTATAGTTGAGGTATTATAAGAAGCTCATGGGATGACTTCATAGTGAAGTCTGTGAAGCAGTTGCCTGCAACCCTTTGTTGAGTTTTGAGTCTTGGTTGCTGTTAGTCTCCACCACTCTTCCTTCTCTGCTTTCAACTTCTCCCAAATAATGAGCCATGTTAGTGTTGTCCATATTCTGGGTGGGGAGAGAAAGAAATGGGCTTCTTGGGAAACATCCTACACAGATGTTGAACACTCACTCAATACATTCCCATTTTCTCCCATGGGAGAAATCATGCAGTGAGAGCATCTCTCTTTGCATTGAGTCGTACCAACTTGAGGGAGAGGGAACATGGGTAAAGTAAAACTGGTTTTATTACCCTCTTCATTGTGTCTTTTCTTAGAATTTTTTGCTGAAATGGTATGCTGGAATTTCTCTCTTAGACTCCCAAATACCCACGAAGATACTCTTGCCCATGAATGATTGTCAACATTTGTGCTTCTGTGGGGAGATAATGCTAGATAAGTCCCATTCTGCCATCTTGTTGATGTTACTCCTTTTATCTGTAGATTTTTTTATTGTGCATATTAGTTTACATTTAGCTAATATTTTGCTACTTGAGGCTTGCCTGAAAAATATTAACTTTTATAAAGCAAAGCAAAGAAAACATCAACTAAGTTTATTGAAAGCTCCAGAGTACCCTTTAAGTTTAAATATATGAAAATAAAATTATAAAAAGATGAACTTTTAAATGCTATAATTTAAGGTAATGTCTATTAGGGAAAAATGCATAAGGAAAGAAAGCTTTTGCATGAAGGAATATGATATTTCTATTTTACCCTGGATTTAACTTGATGTAAGACATGGTGTATTGTCTAATTTTAACACATATTTATTATAAGCAGAAATACTACAATACTGTCCATTTAAACTTATGTTCTAGTGTTCTCAGAATAGTTCAGATTTGCTCCTTTTTTCCCAGCTGACGTATTATTTGTCTTGAACAAAACTGTCCCAGATTAAATGACAAATTATTCTTTCAGTCCACACAGAATCAACGCAAATTCTAATGTATTATATAATATTAATACAACTATAAGATGCCTCAAATTCCAAACTATGCAAGAAAATAGCCTAATGAGAAATTATGCTATTCTCCCAAACATTCCACACTAAACAAGTATCTTTTCCCATTAGCTTTTTATCAAGATTGCTTAAACACAATAACAATTATTATAAAGTAGAAACAATGGAATGTGTATGTAATTGTGATTGTATGTATTTATCACATGCATCCTCTAGATTGATTAATATATCATGTATGTTAGTCACAAGAGTCAAAAAGTGGGAACAACTCAAATGTCCATCAACTGATGAATAACTAAGTAATATGTGGCATATCCACAAAATGGAATATTATTCATTATAAGAAGGAATAAAGTACTGACATATGCTACCATGTAGATGAAATGTGACATTACATCAAATTAAAGAAGCCCATATAATGTACTATTCTGTTTATATGAAATATTCAAAATAGGCAAATATATACTGATGGAAAGCAAATTAGTGGTTTCCAGAGGCTTAAAGAAGGAAAGAATGGGAAGTGGCTTCTTAATAGATATGGGATTTACATTTGGGGGCAGGAAAAAGTTCTGGAACTATATAGTGATGATAGCTACACAATATTGTGAATATATTAAATGTCACCAAATTGTAAACTTTAAAATGATAATTTTGTTATGTGTATTTTACCAAAATAAAAATATATCCTATATATATGGTATACTTACTATGTATACTGTCATGTTTTAGAATGGAAGATCCTAAGGAGCAGTGGCCATTGACATATTGCATTTCATTTATTCTACAATTAAAAGTAATGTATAGTAATATACACTTTCAATGATTTTTAATTATTTTACTCTCATCTTTATTATTGCTTTTATATCCTATGGTGGTATTTGTTGATACTACAAAAGTCTGACATAATTTTTGCTATATCTTAACTCTAGTCTTAGCCCATCCAGACCAATCATTTCTCTATGATATATTCTACCATTTTGGACATTATATTTATACATTTATTTATTTGTTTATATTTAATTGTCCTTTTATGTAATTTTTTCCTCTCCATTCAAATTATAAGCTCCTTATAGGGTGGGGCTCATGTATCATATTTTCCTGTATTATCACTATGCCAAATACAGAACTAAACATTTAGTATATAGTCAGTAAATAATCTATTTCCTGATTGATAGCATTTTTGCATAGTTTTTATTCTTCTTTTCTTGTGAGACAGTGTCTCACTCCATTTCCTAGGCTGTAGTGCAATGGTGCAAACACAGCTCACTGATGCCTCAAACTTCCCAACTCAAAAGATCCTCCCACCTCAGCCTCTCAAGTAGCTGGGAATACATGCATGTTCCACCACACCCAACTATATTAATTTTATTTTTTTAAAGATGGAGACTCACTGTGTTGCCCAAGCTGGTCTCAAACTCCTGGGCTCAAGTAATCCTCTTGCCTTAGCTTCCCAAAGTGCTAGGATTACAAACATGAGCCACTACGCCCGGCCTTAATAGTATGTTTCTGTAAAACAGAAATGCAGTAACATTTCAGTTAATCGGTATGTTGGCAACAAATTTATTTTGATTAATGGTTTTTCATGTAACAGTTTTCATCATTTTATTCAGTGAAATTATTTCAAGTGAGATATCCCCTGATGAGACTAGTGGGATCAACCACCAAAACCTTCAAATCTGTGCATTGATATTTGTTTACACTCTTAATTCTTTTATTTTTTTTGGAAGACAACTATGTTTCTCATGGAACTTCAATCAGAGCAATATGTTTGGAAAGAGGCCACATTAAAATGCTCAAAAGTGTTACTAAAAATGTTACATAAACAGCATAAACTTAGAAGAAAAAATAAAATATTTACTCTAAAATTTGTATGGTTTAAAATAATAGAGTCATTAGAGCTTTATAAAAAATGACAGCTTCCTAGTTTTTAATTGAAGAATAAAAAGATAACACTGGCTATACTAGATGATGGAGAGACTCAGAGGTAGTCATGGAATCAGATGGCGAGAAGAATGACCCGTTTGGAACAAATAATCTCATTGGTGGTGTTTATCGAACAATCTACCATGGCATATTTTTCTCTATCATTGTTTCTTCTTTATCCCTACCAAAGTCGTATGTTCTCAAATTAAGGCTACACGAGTAGCTACCTGGCTTCCAGCAGTTCAGAGTAAGCAGGTGTAATGAGACAGACTTAAATAGGAGTCTAACTTTAAAAATGGAAAACATAACATTAGCTCTAGTTGTCTTAGCTGACAAAGTAACTCTAGGCTAATGACTGAAGAAATGGTTTTTCACTATGTATGTGGGGTTTAAAAACATGAGTCAACTAGCAGGCAAACACATTCTACCCTCACCAGGTAAGAAAGTCATGATTATATATGACAGTGCTGGATCATACATAGGCTACCCTGAAGTTATACTCCTTAATTAAAATAATTAATGAATATTATGACTTTAGCCTAAATTGAATATTTTGCCTGATGATATCAAACAGATTACATTTTAGTCCAAATCTTTAGTTCTTCTGGATTTACATTAATCCCTTTGTTCCATTTTCACATATGATTTGCCAAAGTGCCAGTGGACTGGGTTCTGGTTAACTGAAGTACTACTGTACACAATGAAATAAAATAGTATTTAATATATTACATACTTAGTTTCTGTTATATTTAAAGTTATACTTAATAACATTTTTATTTTAAAAAGTTATTTCTGTGAGTACATAATAAGTATATATATTTACGGGACACATGAGATTTTTTTGATACAGGCATGTAATGTGAAATAAGCATGTCATCGAGAAGGAAGTATCCATCCCCTCAAGCACTTACCCTTCCAGTTACAAACAATCCAATTAAATATTTTAAGTTATTCTAAAATGTATAATTAAGTTATTATTTACTATGGTCACCATATTGTGCTACCAATTTGTAGTCTTATTTATTCTTTCTAACTGTATTTTTACCGATTACACATTTCACCCTCACCCAAGACCCCATTACCCTTCCTAGTCTCAGGTACCCTTCCTAGTCTCCTCTATTCTTTATGCCCATGAGTTCAATTGCTTTGATTTTTAGATCCCACAAATAAGTGAGACCATGCCATGTTTGTATTTCTGTGCGTGGTTTATTTCACTTAACATAATAGTCACCAGCTCCGTCCTGTTGTTGCAAATGACTGGATTTCTTTCTTTTTGATGTCTGAATAGTACTCCATTGTGTATATGTATGACATTTTAAAAAATCTATTCATCTGTTGATAGACATTTAGGTTGCTTTCAAATCTTGGCTATTGTGAACAGTGCTGCAACAAACATACGAGCGCTACGAGTACAAAAATCTTGTTGATATACTGATTTCCTTTCTTTTGGGTATATACCCAGTAGTAGGATTGCTAGATAATATGATAGCTCAATTTTTAGTTTTTTGAGGAAACCTCAAACAATCTTCCACAGTGATTGTACTAATTTATAATCCCAACAACCATATATAAGGGTTCTTTTTTCTCCACATCCTCCCCAGCATTTGTTATTGCTTGTGTTTTGGATATAAGACATTTTAAATGGAGTGAGACAATATCTCATTGTAGTTTTGATTTGCATTTCTCTGCTGATCAGTGACATTCACCACCTTATCATATGTCCGTTTACCATTTGTATGTCTTGTTTTGAGAAATGTCTATTGAAATCTTTTGCTCATTTTTTATTGGATTATTAGATTTTCTTCCTATAGAGTTGTTTGAGCTCTTTATATGTTGTGATTATTAATCTCTTTTCAGATGGGTAGTTTGCAAATATTTTCTCCCATTCTGTGAGTTATTGCTTCACTTTGTTGATTGTATCTTTTGTTGTGCAGAAGTTTTCAACTTGATGTTATCTCACTTGTCCATTTTTTTCTTTGCTTGCCTAAGCTTATTGTGTATTGCTCAAGAATTCTTTTCCCAGACCAATATCCTGGAGATTTTCCCCAGTGTTTTCTTATAGTAGTCTGCTACTTTGGGGTCTTAGAGTTAATCTTTAATCCATTTTCATTTCATTTTTGTATATGGCAAGAGATAGCGGTTTAGTTTCATCCTTCTGAATATAAGGATCCACTTTTCCCAGCACCATTTATTGAAGAGACTGGTATATTTTCATCTAACCCCAGTGTGTGTTCCTGGCACCTTTGTCACAAATAAATTCACTGTAAGGGTGTGGATTTCTTTCTGTGTTCTCTGTTCTGTTCCATTTGTCTATGTATCTGTTTTCATGCCAGTACCAGCTGTTTTGGTTACTATAGCTTTGTAGTATTATTTGAAGGCAAGTAATGTGATTCCTCAAGTTTTGTCCTTTTGCTTAGACTAGCTTTGGCTATTCTGGGTGTTTTGTGCTTCCATATTAATTTTAGGATTTTTTTTTCTAAATCTGTGAAGACTGTCATTGGTATTTTGATAGGGATTGCATTAAATGTGTAGATTGCTTACGGTAGCATGAACATTTTACCAACATTCATTCTTCTAATCCATGAACATGGAATATTTTTCCATTTTTTTGTGTGCTCTTGAATTTCTTTCATCAGTGTTGTTAGTTTTCATTATAGAGACCTTTTACTTCTTTGGTTAATTACTAGGTAATTAATTTGATTTGTGGCTATTGTAAATAGGATTGAATTTATTTTCTTTTTACATTGGTCACTGTTGGTATATAAAAATGCTACTAATTTTTGTATGTTGATTTTGTATCCTGCAATTTTACTGAATATTTTTATCACTTCTAATAGTTTTCTTGTGGAGTTGTTAGTTTTTTTCAAATATAAGATTACATCATCTTCAGACAAGAATGATTTGACTTCTTCCTTCCCAATTTGGATTCTTTTATATTTTTCTTATGTCTGATTGCTCTAGATTGGACTTCCAGTATTATGTTGAATAAAAGTGCTGACAGTGGGCATTCCTGTCATGTTCTATATTTACAGGAAAGGCTTTCAATTTTTCACCATTCATTATGATACTATCTAAAGCTCTTTCATATATGACTTTGATTATGTTAAAGAAAGTTTCTTCTATCCCCAGTTGTTTCAGGGTTTTTATCATGAAAGGATGTTGAATTTTATCAAATGGTTTTTCCGCATCAATTGAAATGATCATACAGTTTTCATCCTTTATTCTGTTGACATATCACATTGACTTGTTTATATTGAAATATCCTTGCATCTCAAGGATAAATCTCACTTGGTCACAATGAATAATCATTCTAATGTATTGTGAAATTTGGTTTGCTAGTATTTTGTTGAGGATTTTTGCATCAATATTCATCAGAGATATTGGTCTGTAGATTTATCTTTTTATGGTGTCAGTCTAGTTTTGGTAACAGAATAATACTGTCCTCATAGAATGAGTTTGGTATTACTCCCTCCTCCTGTATTTATTGAAGTAGTTTGAATAAGATTGGCATTAATTATTTAAATGTTTGGTTGCATTCAGCAGTGAAGGCATAGGGTCCCAGGCTTTTTTTTTTTTTTTTTTTTTTTTTTTTTTTTTTTTTTTTTTTTTTTTTTTACTGGAAGACTTTTGTTATGGTTTCAATCGCAATACTTGCTATTGGTCTGTTCAGGTTTTGGATTTCTTTTCAGTTCAATCTTGGTAGATTGTATGTATATAAGAATGTTTTCATTTCTTCTGCATTTTCCAAATTATTAGCATAGAGTTGCTCACAGTAGTCACTAATGATCCTTTGAATTTCTGCAGTATCAATTATAATATCTCCCTTTTCATTTCTGATTTTATTTATTTAGATCTTCTCTCTTTTTTCCTTAGTCTGAATAAAGGTTCTCAATTTTGTTTAACTTTTCAAAAAAACCAACGTTTTGTTTAATCAATCTTTTTCATTGTTTTTTCATTTCCATTTCATTTATTTGTGCTCTGATCTTTATTATCTCTTCTACTAACTTTGGTTTGATTTGCTCTTGCTTTTCTAGTTTTTTAAGATGTATTATTACATTATTCATCTGAAGATTTTCCTCTTTTTTTGATGTAGGAACTTATAGCCATAAACTTTCCTCCTGGTACTGCTTTTACTGAATTCCATAGGTTTTAGTATATTGTGTTTCCATTATGATTTGTTTCAAGAAATTGTTCAAATTTCTTCATTGATTTACTGGTCAATCAGAAGCATATTGTTTAATTTCCATTTATTTATATAGGTTTAAAAGTTCTTGTTATTTATTTCTAGTTGTATTTCATTGTGGTCAGAGACAATGCTTGATATTATTTAATTTTTTTTTTGAATGTTTTAAGACATATTTTGTGACCTAACATATGATCTATCCCTGAGAATGATCCATGTGCTAAGGAAAAGAATGTGTATTCTATAGTTGTTAGATTAAATTTTCTGTAAATATCTATTAGGTCCATTTGGTCTATAAGAGTCCAGACTAAATCTGGTGTTTCTTTGTTGATTTTGTATCTGGAAGATCTGTCCAATGCTGAAAGTGTGGTGAAGTCTCCAGCTATTATTGTATTGGGACCTATCCCTCTCTTTAGCTCTAATAGTATTTGCTTTATATATCCATGTGCTTCAGTGTACATATATATTGAAAATTATTATATTATCTTGTGAAATTGACCCCATTATCATTATATTGTGAACTTCTTTGTCTCTTCTCATAGTTTTTGTCTTGAAATCTAATTTGTCTGATATAAGTATAATGACCCTTGCTCTTCTTTGGTTTCCATTGGCCTGGAATATTTTTCCATCCTTTTATTATCAGTCTACATGTGCCTTTTTAGGTGAAGTGTTTCTGGTAGGCAGCAGATCAGTGGGTCTTGTTTCTTTAGCCATATAGCTAGTTTATGTGTTTTGATTGGAGAGTTCAGTCTATTTACATTCGGTATTACTATTGATAAGTAAGGACCTACTCCTGCCATTTTCTTATTTGTTTTCTGGTTGTTTATGGTTTTCTCTTCCTATCTTCTTTCCTTCCCGTCTTCCTCTAGCGAAGGTGATTTTCTCTGGTGATATGACTAAGTTTCTTTTTTATTTTTTATGTATCCATTGTATGCTTTTTGGTTTGGAGGTTACCATGAGACTTGCAAATACTAACTTACATCCCATTATTTTAACATGATAACAACTTAATACTATTTGTATAAACAAACAAAAAGAAAACTAATAAAAACTCTGTGCCTGAACTTAGTTCCCCTGCTTTTTTTTTTTCATTTCTTTTTTTTTTTTTTATACTTTAAGTTCTGGGGTACATGTGTAGACCTTGCAGGATTGTTACATAGTTATGCACATGCCATGGTGGTTTGCAGCATCCATCCCTCTGTCACCTACATTAGGCATTTCTCCTAATGTTATTCCTCCCCAATCTCCCCACCCCCTGCTATCCCTCCCCTAGCCCTTCCACCCCTCAAAAGACCCCAGTGTGTGATATTCCCCTCTCTGTGTTCATGTGTTCCCATTGTTCAACACCCACTTATGAGTGAGAACATGCAGTGTTTGGTTTTCTGTTCTTGTGTTAGTTTGCTGAGAATGATAGTTTCCAGCTTCGTCCATGTCCCTGCAAAGAACATGAACTCATCCTTTTTTACGGTTGCACAGTATTCCATGCTGTATATGTGCCACATTTTCTTTATCCAGTCTATCATTGAAGGTCATTTGGGTTGGTTCCAAGTCTTTGCTATTGTAAACAGTGCCACAATGAACATATATGTGCATGTGTCTTTATAATAGAACAATTTATAATCCTTTGGGTATATACCCAGTAATGGGATTGCTGAGTAAAATGGAATTTCTATTTCTAGGTCCTTGAGGAATCCCACATTGTCTTCCACAATGGTTGAACTAATTTACACTCCAACCAACAGTGTAAAAGTGTTCCTATTTCTCCACATCCTCTCCAGTATCTGTTGTCTCCAGATTTTTTAATGATCACCATTCTAACTGGCATGAGATGATATCTCAATGTGGTTTTGATTTGCATTTCTCTAATGACCAGTGATGATGAGCATTTTTCCATATGTTTGTTGGCCACATAAATGTCTTCTTTTGAAAAGTGTCTGTTCATATCCTTTGTCCACTTTTTGATGGGGTTATTTTTTTCTTGTAAATTTGTTTTAGTTCTTTGTAGATTCTGGATATTAGCCTTTTGTCAGATGGGTAGCTTCCAAAAAGTTTTTTTCCATTCTGTTGGTTGCTGGTTCACTCTAATGATTGTTTCTTTGGCCGTACAGAAGCTCTTAATTATCTATCTCTTTTGGCTTTTGTTGCCATTGCTTTTGGTGTTTTAGTCATGAAGTCCTTCCCTATGCCTATGTCCTGAATGGTATTGTCTAGGTTTTCTTCTAAGGTTTTTATGGTGTTAGGTCTTATGTCTAAATCTTTAATCCATCTGGAGTTAATTTTTGTATAAGGTGTAAGGAGGAGGTCCAGTTTCAGCTTTCTACACATGGCTAGCCAGTTTTCCCAATACCATTTATTGTATGACTATGTCTTGAAAAGTTGTTGTACTTATTATTTTCTATGGGTTCATCTTTTTGCTTTTCTACTTAAGATAAAATTAGTTTCCATGCCACAGCTACAGTTTTATAATATTCTGTATTTTTCTGTGTACTTACTATTATCATTGAATTTTATGTTTTCAAGTGATTATCTATTGCTTATTTATGTCCTTTTCTTTTTGATTGAAGCACTCCCTGTAGCATTTCTTATAGGCTTGGTCTGATATTGCTGAAATGCCACAGCTATTGTTTGTCTGGGAAAATATTTATTTCTCTTGCATGTTTGAAGGATATTTTTGCTGGATATACCATTCTAGGTTAAAAGTTTTTTTCCTTCAGCACTTTAAATATGTCAAGTCACTCTCTCCTTGCCTGTGAGGTTTCCACTGAAAAGTCAGCTGCCAGATGTACTGGAGCTGCATTGTATGCCATTTGTTGCTTTTCTCTTCCTTTTAGAATCCTTTCTCCACTGTTAACCTTTAGGAGTAGGATTATTAAATGACTTGAGGTAGCCTTTTCTGGGTTGAATCTGCTTTATGTTCAATGTCTTTCTTGTACTTGGATAATTATATCTTTCTGTAGGTTTGAGAAGTTTTCTGTCATTATCCCTTTGAATTATTTTTCTATTGCTATCTCTCGCTCTACCTCCTTCAAGGCTAGTAACTCTTAAATTTGCCTTTTTCAAGCTATTTTCTTGATCCTGTAGGTGTGTTTCATTCTTTTTTTCTTTTTTCTTTTGACTCTTCTGTTCATTTTCAAATAGCCTGTCTTCAAGCTCAGTAATTCCTTCTGCTTGATCAATTCTGCTATTAAAGGATGCTGATGCATTATGCAGTATGCCAATTGCATTGTTCAGCTTCAGAATTTCTGCATTATTCTTTATAATTATTTTAATCTCTTTGTTCAATTTATCTGATAGAAGTCTGCATTCCTTCTCTGTGTTATCTTGACCTTTTTTTTTTGAGTTTTCTCCACACAGCTATTTTGAATTATCTGTCTACAAGGCCATATACCTCTGTTTCTCCAGGACTGCCCCATGGTTTTTATTTAGTTCATTTGGTGAGGTCATGTTTTTTCTCAATGGTGGTGATGCTAGTAGATATTCTTCAGTGTCTGGGCATTGAAGAGTTAGGTATTTATGGTAGTCTTCACTATCTCATTTGTAGCCATCCTCCTTTGCAAGGCTTTCCAGATATTTGAAAGGATGTGGGTGTTGGGATCTAAGCTGTATCTGCTTTAGGGGACACTCCAATCCCGTTAATGCTGTGATTCTTGCAGACTCGTACTGGTGCTGCGTTTATGGTATTAGACACGATCTGAGAGATGTCTCTGGATTATCAGGCAGAGACTCTTGTTCTCTTCTCTTACTTTCTCCCAAACAAACAGAGTCTCTCTATATCTTTTCTAACCCACGTAAAACTGGAGCTGCAGTGACAACAAGCACCCCTGTGGCCACCACCACTATGACCCTGCTGGGTCATACCTGAAGCTAGTACAGTGCTGGGTCTCATTCAAGACCCACTGTAACTATTCCTTGGCTACTTGCCATGTTTGCTCAAGGCTCTGGTGCTCTACAATCAGCATGCGGCAAAGCCAGCCAGGCCTACGTTCTTCCCTTCAGGGCAGTAAGGTTCCCCAGCCCGTAGGTGGGTCTAGAAGTACTGTTTGGTAGTCAGGGACTAGTGTCAAAAACCTTAAAAGTCTACCTAATGTTTTATTGTATTGCAGTTGAGCTGACAAACCACAAGACACAGTTCTTCCCACTGTTTCTCTCTCTTTCCAAAATCAGAGGAGCCTCTCCCCATAGCCACCACCACCTCAGGCCATGAGGTATACTGCCAGACTACCACTGATATTCCCTTATGACCCAAGATCTCTTAAGTCAGCTTACTGTGAATGCTGCCTGCCCTGGAATTCAACCTTTAGAGCAGTGGCCTCTCCTCTGATTCGGGTCAGGACCAGAAATGCCACCCAAGGGTCAAGTCTTACAATTACAGACCCCAAGAGCTCACCTGGTGGTCTACCCCTCTCCACTTCTGTGGCCTGATATTGTTGAAATCCCACAGCTTTTGTTTGTGCTGGTATCTAAGATCCAAGATAAAGTTCCATTTACCACTCTCTCTGCTTTTCTCAAGCAGAAGGAGTTTTATACTATAGCCACCACAGCTGGTAATGCACTGAGCCTCACCTAAAGCCAGGCTGTCTAAGAGACTCACCAAGACCCTCAACGTAGTACCTGGGTATTGCTGCTGGTTATGCAGGGCCTGAGGGCTCTTCAGTTAGCAGGTGATGAATGCTGGTAGGACTAGATCCTTTCCTTCAAGGCAGCAGTTTCCCTTATGGCCCAGGATGTGTCTAGAAATGTCATTTGGAAGTTAATGCCTGGAATGAGGGCCTCATGACTCTGACCAGTGCCCTATCCTTCTGTGGCTCAGTTGGAAACCTAGACGCAAGACAAAGTCCTTCCCACCCTTCCTTCACCTCTCTTCAAGCAGAAGGAAGGGGTGCCTTTCAGTGTTGAAAGCCGTGCAGCCTGGGGTTAGGGTAGGGATGATCGCAGCACTCTTCTATTTATCTTGCTTCTATCTTAATAGTACTGATGTAATCGTTTTTAGTCATTGAGTACAAGGTTTAAGTTTTCTACAAAATTTACATGATTATATTTTGTTTCATTATAACTTACTACATGTTAGATTAAGCAATGTCTTATTGAAAATATTTTTTTTTTGTCATAAGTAACCTTATAGAACATTCTTACAGATTTTTTTGTTTTTGGGCAGAGTCTTGCAGGCTTAGGTGCAGAGTAGTGTGATCAAGCTAACTACAGCCTTGACTTCCTGGGCTCAAGCAATCATCCTGCCTCAACCTCCTGAGTAGCTGACACTACAGATGCATGCCAATTCTTCTGGCTAATTTTTTATTTTTATTTTATAGAGACAGCATCTCATTATGTTTCTCAGGCTGACCTTTACCTTCTGCGCTCAAGTGATCCTCCTGCCTCAGCCTCCCAAACTTCTGTGATTATAGACGTGAGCCACTGTGCCCAGCCCAAAAAATAATTTTTAACGGCTACCAGTTTATAAGAAATTTTAATAATATTTAATAGTGTTCAGATTTATTTTTCTTTAATATATATTTTAAATGGCACAAACTATATTTTGTATTGGGAATAGTATTAACATTATTAGAATAATTTTATTGTTCTTTTATGATGTATTACAAATAAAATGTAAATTACAATGCAATTAAAATAAATTCACAAGGATTTTATTGTTTTAAGCATACCAATATCTTGAAATTTTTCAGGAAAGAATTGCTTTCAGTAAGATTTACCTTCTCAAGATTGAAGAACATTTTATATTGAGTTAACTGATATGATATGGGCCCCTTGATAAAAAACAGTGACTGTTTGTTTGTTTGTTTGTTTTTAAGATGGAGTCATCTCACTCTACCTTCCAGGCTGGAGTGCAGTGGGGCAATCTTGTCTCAGTGCAACCTCCACTTCTCGGGTTCAAGGGATTCTCCTGCCTCAGCCTTCCAAGTTGCTGGGATTACAGGCATATGCTACCATACCTGGCTAGTTTTTTTTTTGTATTTTTAGTACAGACAGGGTTTCAACATGTTGGCCAGGCTGGTCTGGAACTCCTGACCTCAAATGATCTGCCTGCCTCAGCCTCCCAAAGTGCTGGGATTACAGGTGTGAGCCACCGCCAGTCCAGCCTGTTGCTTTTTCACTAACTTATGACTTCTCTAGTATTCATCTAAAAAACAGAGACAGTACCTATACAAATCAACTTTATTTAATTATTTTAACAAATGCTTTGATTTCATATAACCAAACTATTCTGTACATATGGAAAAATGAATATGACAGGAATATGATTCTCAGGTAATTAAAAAATAATATTCACTTTTGTCAAAATAAGCAAATATCTACTCATAAAGAACAATGTGGAGAAAAAGAAATATGTTTGCAAATGATCCACAGTAATTTAAAATAGATAACAACTAAGTTGCCTTATACCCCAAGTGTAAATAGGCCTTTATATTTTGAACAGTGAAGCCAATTACAGAAATTTGTCAGCATTCCTGTCATCTAGGAATATCATTAAAATAATTTTAGTGATTTCATCTCTCACTTTTCTTCTTACTTATGTTGTTCCAGACATAGCCAATAATATAGCTTTTCTATCTAGAATTATTTATAAATTCATCACAATGACTGGTATGTAGGCACCGTTTTACCCCCTCAGAGAGTTCTTTCATTACCTCATTAATTCATTATTCACACAGTTTTCCATGTGTACGGAACAGTTTGATCTTATGTATTCAAAATATTTGATTAAATAATTCTATAAGATAGATATGCATAGATATTGTCTCTCTTTCTTAGATGAATACTAGAGAAATCTTAAGCTAGTGAAAAAGCAATAGTCACTATTTTTTTTCTGACTTTTAGGTTCAGGGTATACATGTGGGGGTTTCTTATATAGGTAAATTGTTTGTCACTGGGGTTTAGTGTACAAATGATCTCATCACCCAAGTAGTGAGCATAGTACCTAATAGTATTTCAGTGCTCACCCTCCTCCTCTCCTCCCCACTCAAGTAGTCCCCAGTATCTATTGTTCTCATCTTCGTGTCCACATGTACTCAATATTTAGCTCCTACTTATAAGTGAGAACATGAGGTATTTGGATTTCTGCTCCTGTGCTAATTCACTTAGGATAATGGCCTACAGCCACATTCATGTTACTGCAAGGGAAATGATTTTGTTCTTTTTATGGCTATGTAGTATTCCATGGTGTATATATGTGTATATATATATATCACATTTTCTTTATTCAGTCCACAGCCTATGGGCATCTAGGTTGATTTCTATGTTTTTTGCTATTGTGAGTAGTGCTGCAGTGAACATACACACAAACGTGTCTTTAGGGCAGAACAATTTACAATTTATATTCCTTTCGGTATATAGCCAGTAATAGGATTTCTGGGTTGAATGGTTATTTCTGTTTTAAGATCGTTGAATAATCTCCACTGCTTTCCCCAGTGGCTAAACTAATTTACATTCCCACCAACAATGTATAAATTCCTTGTTTTCTGCAACCTCACCAACATGTTATTCTTTGACTTTTTAATAATGACCATTCCAAACAGTCACTATTTTTATCAAAGAGCCCTGGTTTCACAGGATATCACTTAATTCAATGTAAAATGCGTTTCAATTTTGAGAAGGCAAATATTTCTGGAAGAAAATGGACTCTAAATTGGTTGATCAACTTTCTTCTTTAAAGCGGTGAATCTAATACATGAAGTATAGAAAAGAGAGTTTATGGCCTTGAAGGACTTTACAAATTTGAAGAAAGAGCAAACACCAAAAAGTATCTTCTTAATAGATACCATTTTCCATTTTGCCACTTCAGTGGCTTGCTGTATAAGTTAAATTAGGTAGATATACACATTGATAGAAGATAGAATAATTGATAAAAACAGGAAGAACATTGATACTTAGGTTTTAGAATCAGCATTACAAGGGATCCTGAAAATAGTTTATCGGAAACCATAGTCTTATAGAGGAAGTCGCTGAAATCTAGAGAATACTGACTTGCCAAAAGTCCAAACTCTTGTTTTAGTGTTAGAGCCAGTCTTAGAATCTGGACCTACTTTCCCCATATAGTAGTTTTTATATATTTTTAATGTAGTCTAATGAAGCTTCTAATATCTAAGAGGCAATTCTTGTTTTAGGTGATAGTTTTTTTTAAAGTCAATCTTGACATATGGGGCCATTACAGCAACCTAATGGGTAAATCTAGCACATATCTTTTGTACTCTAAAAACATTAGACACAACTTGATTCTTCAGGTTATATTAAAATAATGAAGTGGTGGTGAATACATAGAACAGATGTGTGTTCATAAAGACCATGTGTTATTTTTGTTTAATGTAGTAATGTTGTGATGTGCCGCTGAGTCACTTATCTTAGAGAGATAGTGAAATGGCAGCTGGCTTTACCCTAGAAGACCTCTTACTAGAGAAATTCCAGCTGTGAATATATGATGCTTCCTTAAATGGGCAAAGAGAAGTTATCCCATATGTAAAATTATTCTCAACATCTGTGCTGCTTTAGGAACAATATTCTCTTTGTAATTGGCTTCTGTAAGAGGACTTTTTCCCTTAAAAATGTAGAAAACTGAATTTGTACAAAATATTATAAATAATTGGAAAGAGGACTTTAAAAGCACTTTTTGCAAGTCTGTTCTTCTTGAAAGTATAAATATATACAAGTATAAACATATTTGAACAGATCTAGGTACAGTCAGTGTTAAACAAGTAGTTAAAATAGCATGTGTCTCACATTATAAAATCCCTGCCTAAAATGACTTAGGGCTTTACAAAGGTAGACCTCGTACAAGTCCATAGTCCTATTGGACTATGTTCTTTTGGATTTAGTAAAAATATTATAGAAGCATGCTCCAGAGATATCATGGGTTTGGTTTCAGACTACTGCAATAAAACAAATATTCAAAAAACTGAATCATGGAAATTTTTTCATCTTATAGTGCATTAAAAAGTTACGTTTATACAATACTGTAGCTTATGTGGACAATAGCATTAATCATTAATGTCATAAAATAATTTGCATATCTTAGTTTCAAAATGTTTTATTGCTAAAAATGCTAACAATTGTCTGAGTTTTCAGTAGCATGAAATCTTTTTTTTTTTTTGAAATAAAGAAAATGGTGGACTTTAATCTTTATTGACAGGGCACTGTGAGATATGAAATTCCATTGAAATCTTTTTGCTGGTGAAAGCTCTTGCCTTGATGTTGATGACTGCTGGCTAATGGGGTGGTGGATACTGAAGGTTGGGTTAAGTGCAGCAGTTTCTTAAAAGAAGATCACAGAGAAGTTTGCTACATTGATTGGCTCTTCCTTCCATGACAGAAATACTCTGTAGCATGCAATGCTGATTGATAACATGTTACCCACAGCAGAACTTTTTTCAAGACTGGAATCAATCTTTTCATAACCTGCCACTGCCTTATCAAGTAAATTTATGCACTATTCTAAGTCCTTTGTTGTCATTTCAACAATGTTCATGGCATCTTTACCAGGAGTAGATTTCATCTCAAGAAACCACATTATTTTCTCATTAATAAGAAGCAACTTCTTATCCATTCAAGTTTTATCATGTGATTGCAACAATTCAGTCACATCCTCAGGTTCCACTTATAATTCTATTTCTTTTGCTACTTCCATGACATCTACAATGACTTCCTTCAACGAAGTCTTAAACCCCTCAAAGTCATCCATTGGGGTAGAATCACCTCTTTCCAAACTCTCGTCAATATTGATATTTTGACCTCCTTCCATGAATCATGAATGTTCTTCATGGGATTTAGAATGGTGAATCTTTTTCAGAACCATTTCCATTTGCTTTTCTCAGATTCATCAGACAAATCACTGACTATGGCAGCTATAAAGTTATGAAGTATAATTATTAAATAATGAGACTCGACAGTTGAAATTACTCCTTGATTCATGAACTGCAGGATGAATGTTGTGTTAGCAGCCATGAAAACAACATTAATTTCCTTGTATACCTTTTCCAGAACTGTTGGGTGATGAGTTGCATTGTCAATAAGAAAATATTTTGAAATGAATCTTTTTTTTTAGCAGTAGGGATCAATGGTAGGCTTAAACTCTGTAAAGAGATAGGCCGTCATCCAGGCTTAGTTTTTCCATGTGTATGGAACAGGCAGAGTAGATTTAGCATGATCCTTAAGGGCGCTAGCATTTTTAGAAAAGTAAATGATCATTGTCTTCAGCTTAAAGTCACCAGCTGCATTAGGCCCTAACAAGAGAGCAATATGTACTTTGAAGCTTCAAAGCCAGGTATTGACTTATCTGTAACTATGAAATTCCTAGATAGCATCTTCTTCTAATGTAAGGCTGCTTCATCTACACTGAAAATCTGTTGTTCAGTGTAGCCACCTTCATTAGTTATCTTAGCTAGATCTTCTGGATAACTTGCTGCAGCTTCTTTATAAGCACTTGCTGCACGTTTATATTATGGAGATGGCTTTTTTCCTTAAACCTCATGAACCAATCTCTGATAACTTCATTTTTTTCCCTGCAGCTTTCTCACCTTTTCCAGCCTTCACAGAATTGAAGACTGTTAGGAATTTTTTCTGGATTAAGCTTTGGCTGATGGGAATGTTGTGGCTGGTTTGATCTTCTATCTAGACCACTGAAACTTCTCCATATTAGCAATAAGGCAGTTTCACTTTCTTATCATTTTTGTGTTCACTGGAGTAGCACTTTCAATTTTATTCAGAATTTTCCCTTTGCATTAACAACTTGGCTAACTTTTTGGCAAAAGAAGACTAGTTTTCTGCCTGTCTTGGCTTTTGATATGCTTTCTTCCTCACTAAACTTAATCACTTTTAGCTTTTAATTTAAAATGAGAGAAATGTGACTCTTCCTTTCATTTGAACACTTAAGAGGCCATTTTAGGATCATTAATTGGCCTACTTTAAAGAGTGTTGTGTCTTAGAAAATAGGAAGGCCCTAAAAGAAGGAGAGAGACTTGAAAGGGCCAGTTCATGTAACACTCAAAACACAGAAAACTTTCATCAATTAAGTTCTTCATCTTATATGGGCAGGGTTTGTGGATTCCCGGAAAATTATAGTAGTAATATCTATAGCCAAAAATAATTAAATTGTACATTGTAAAATAACTAAGAGCTAGGTTATTTGTAACACAAAAGATAAATGATTGAATTGATGGACACTCCATTTACCCTAAAGTGACTATTACATGTTGCATGCCTTTATCGAAATATCTAATGTAACCCATAAATATAAACACCTACTATGTACCCACAAAAGTTAAAAATTATGAAAAAGAACACTGATCACGGATCACCATAAGAGATATAATAGTAGGTGGGGCATTGTGGCTCACCCCTGTAATCCTACCACTTTGGGAGGCTGAGGTGGGCAGATTACTGAGGTCAGAGTTCAAGGCCAGCCTGGGCAACATGGCAAAACCTCGTCTCTATTTAAAAAACATAAATTAACTGGGTGTCATAGCACACGCCTGTAATCCCAGCTACTTGGGAGACTGAGACATGAGACTGACTTGAACCCAGGAGGTGGTAGTTGCAGTGAGTCGAGAAGCCAAGATGGTGCCACTGCACTCCGGTCTGGGTGATAGAGTGAGACTCTGTCTAACCACCACCACCACCAACTACATATATATCTATATATACGTATATATACACACATATATATAGTATAGTATATATATATGTATGTATATACACTATACTATAGTATAGTATATATATATGTGTGTATATATACATATATAGTGTATACATACGTATATATATAACTTTTTTGTTATTCTTTCTGCATATATGCAGAGAGAGAGAATAACAAAAAATTAAATATATATACGTGTATATTATATATACACGTATATATATTATATATTATATATTGTATATATACACATATAATATACATATATGTGTGTATATATTAAATATTAAATATATACGTGTGTATATATAATATATAATATATATGTATTAATATATATTATATGTAAAATATATATACACATGCATATATTTAATATATAATATATACACATATATAGTAAATATATACATATATACAGAGAGAGAATAACAAAAAAGTCATATATATACATATATATGCACTATATATCTATATATAGTATATATACACACATATATACTATACTATATATGTGTATACATATACATAGATATAGCTGTATATATATACATATATATACACATATGTATTAAATATATATACATGTGTATATACATGTGTATATGTGTATATATGTGTATATATACATATATTTCATATGTATTTTAAATTTTTAAAATTTAAAACAAAATATCTATGAAGCACAATGAAATGAAGCACAATAAAATGAGCTATATCTGTATTGAGTCTTGTTAATGTTGTTTATGGTGATTAATGCAAAATAGGAAATATTCAGTCTTTACCAGTGTGTGAAATATCTGGATACCAGCAACAATAACAAGCAGCCAAATGATTAGGCTCAGAGAACTAGATGCTTTAGTAGCTACTGTATTTGGCATTTATTTGTCTCATTCTTACTATCTGCTGTCATAGCTGATGGGAGGTTCATTATAAAAATGACTGGAAAAAGATTATCTGAAATCATTATGTATTAGTTGAGTCTCAACCACAAATGGTATTAGAGTTTGTTTTTCAAGTTCATTAGACAAACAGATGTCAATAAAATTGTGTAGATATATTTTGTTTTAAAAAATAACAATGCTAATTTAAGCATATAGTTATAAGAGCAAAAAATCAATATTAACACCTGCAAATTCTTAAATGGATATAATTAATATACATTGCTAAGTAGAGCATTTTTTAATGGCAATGTTAACAATTTTTTAAAAAATTGACCAGGATGTACAGAGTCAAAAATGCCATTGCCTTGGTACCAGTTATCTTCAAATGCAATTTCAAATTAAGTATTCCAAAAGCGGTCTGAGCAATGGTAGCCCACTTGTAATGAATATAGCCTCTCAAGACAGCTACCTGGAAATTAATGGCATTTGTCTAAGTATAGACATTCTGATAGGTTTGTTAAACACCAGTTATAACAATATATAGCCATACTTCATATAGTATCTAATTATGATGTGATACTGTTATGTTTCTCATAGATATCATGTGATCTGATTATTTGTAGAGCCATGTACGTGTTTGCATGTGTACACACACACATACACACACATTGACCATTGAAAATGAAAAAGAAGAGTCTGATTGCCTGTGTTGTAGTTGCGCTACACCTTCATTTATAATCTTATATATATCAGAAAAGACTTTATGCTACAAATCCAGAGTCAGTAAACTATGAAGCCTGGGCACATATAGTCTTTCTAGGAGCTACAAATAGTTGTTTTTTTTCTTTACCATTTTTAAATGTTTAAATACATCAGATTTAGGGGATAAGATGGCTCAACAGACAGAGCCAGGTGGAACAGCTGACACTGAGGGATCAAGACAACTGGCACACTTCTAACAGATCTTTAGTGGTAAGGCACTGAGAGTGGATGGAGGAAGGATAGAAGCTGGGCTGAAGAGGAAGGAAGCTGGGAACATGCATGGGGCTACTGCACACCAGGACTCATTCCTAGCCCCCAGGGACCCCAGGGGAACAGGTGAGTTAAACTGTCAAGGAGTAACTTGCTCTTGTCAGGAGCCTCTGGAATCCTAGCAAGAGGAGACTCCTTTACTCCACTAGCAGTATTACATATATCATTGAGGCAGAACATTTACAAAGATATTCAGAACTCGAACTCAGTGCTGTATCAAATGGACCTGATAGACATCTACAGAATGTTCCACCCAAAAGCAATATTACATACGTTCTTCTCATCACCACATGGCATCTACTCTAAAATCAACCACATAATCAGACACAAACACTCTTCAGCAAATGCAGATGAACTGATATTATAATAACCACTCTCTTGGACCACAACACAGTCAAATTAGGAATCAGGTCTAAGAAACTTTCTTAAAACCATACAATTACAGAGAGATTGAATAACCTGCTCCCGAATAACTTTTGGGTAAATAATGAAATTGAGCCAAAAATAAAGTTATTGGAAACTAATGAGAACAAAGATACAACATGCAAGAATCTTTGGGACACAGCTAAGGCAGTGTTTGAAGAAAAGTTCATAGTACTAAATGCCCACATCAATTTAAAAAGATCTCAGGGGGGTGGGGCCAAGATGGCCAACTAGAGGCAGGAGAGATCGGAGGCTCCTATCGAAAAAAACCATAACAGTGTGCAAATCCAACACCAGCAAGTGAGGTATCCAGGTTCTGTCATCAGAACTGACTAGGCAGTTGGCGTGGCCCATGGAGAGGAAGGAAGAACAGTGTGGTGTGGCAGCCCACCCAAGAGCCACAAGGGGCAGGGGAGCCCCCAGTCCCAAACCAAAGGAGGCAGTGAGTGAGTGTGCTACCCAGCCTGGGAAACAGTGGCAGGCAGTGAGTGAGTGTGCTACCCAGCCTGGGAAACAGTGGGAAGCAGTGAGTGAGTGTGCTACCCAGCCTGGGAAACAGTAGGAGGCAGTGAGTGAGTGTGCTACCCAGCCTGGGAAACAGTGCTTTTCCACCAAACTGTACAACCCATGGATTGGAAGATTCCACTTGTGAGCCCATGGTGCCCGGGCCTAGAGCCCCAACCACAGAGCCAGGTAGATTCTCAAAAGCCACTCAGCTAAAAACAGCTTAAGCCTACCAATCTCCCCGTGGGAGAGGCAGCCGGCATCACAGCTGGTGCTGTCTGCTGTCTAAGCCATTCGAGTTCCTTGTGGGAGGGGTGGCAGCCAGCACTGGGACTAAAAGCTGCCTAACACTAAGCCCCCAGGGCAAGGGAAGGGCAGCAGTCATCTCTATAGCTCCAGGTCACGTTTTTCCCCTGTTGGAGCCAGGGAACCTGGGTGGCTTGGTCCTAAGAGATATCTCCCACAGCCCAACACACCGGCTGTGGCGGACTGTGGCTAGAGCACCATTTCAAGCCTGACCCTGACCCATTCCTCCTCATTGGGCAAGGCCTTGCTGCAGGAACTCCAGCAACTCCAGCTAGAAGCTCAGGGACAGAACTCTGATCTCCCTGAGCCTGAGTTCCTAGGGGAAGAGGTGGCCACAGTCTCTGTGGAACAGCAGACAGTCTTTCCTCCTGCTAGTTCTGAGGAATCCTGGTAGCCCAAATGAATGGGTTTCCGTCCAATGAAACACACTCCCTCCACCAAGAAACAGTCAAAATGCTTCGTTAAACAGGTCCTGCTCCCCGCGCCACCCAACTGGGTGAGACCCTCCAACAGGGTTTGGCAGGGTCTTTGCTGTTGTCCAGGCTCCTCCAGTGGCATCTTCAGGAGCAGGAGCAAACCAGACAAATAGGGCCTGAAGTGAACCCCCAGAACACTGCAACAGCCGTACGGAAGAGAGACCTGACCATTAAAAGAAGAACAAACAGAAAGCAACAACAACAGCATCAACAAAAAGAAGTCCCCACCAACACCCCATCCAAGGGTCAGCAGCCTCAAAGATCAAAACTAGACAAACTCATGAAGATGAGAAAGAATCAGTGAAAAAATGCTGGAAAAAATCAAGGAGAAAAAGGCCAGACTGCCTCTTCTCCTCCAAATGATCTCAATGCTTCCCCAGCAAGGGCGCAGAACTGGAAGGAGGATGAAATGCACAAACTGACAGAAGTATACTTCAGAAGGTGGGTAATAACATACTCCACTGAGCTAAAGGAGCATTTTCTAACTCAATGCAAGAAGCTAAGAACCTTCATAAAAGGTTACAGGAGCTGCTAACTAGAAAACCAGTATAGGGAGTAACATAAATAACCTGATGGAGTTGAAAAACACAGCACGAGAACTTTGTGAAGCATACACGAGTATTGACAGCTGAATCAACGAAGTGGAAGAAAGGATCTCAGAGGTTGAAGACCGTCTTGCTGCAGAGAAGATTACAGAATTAAAAAAAAAACTCTGAGAAATATGGGGCTGTGTAAAAACACAAAACCTCCAGTTGATTGGAGTACCTGAAAGAGACATGGAGAATGTAAAAAACTTAGAAAACACACTTCAGGTTATTATCCAGGAGAACTTCCCCAACCTAACAAGGCAGACCAACATGCAAATTCAAGAAATACAGAGAAGACCACTAGGATATTCCACAAGAAGATCAACCCCAGAACACATAATAATCAAATTCTCCAAGGTATAAACAAAGGAAAAAACGTTAAGGGCAGCCAAAGAGAAAGGCCAGGTCACCTACAAAAGGGAAGCCCATCAGACTAACAACAGATCTCTCAGCAGAAACCCTGCAAGCCAGAAGAGAGTGAGGACCAATATTCAACATTCTTAAAAGTTAAGAAAAAATCAAAAGAAGGGCAGCGTTTTGTGATATATGAAAATTATGTGAAATTTCAGTATCCATAAATGAAGTTTTATTGGAATACAGCCACAACCATTCATTTACATATTGCCTGTTGCTGCTTTCACACTATAGTGGCAGAAATGACTAATTGCAATAGAAACCATATAGTTCAACAATCATAAATTTACTATCTGCCTTTTTATATATATGACAAAAAGATGCTGACTCTTGCTGTAGATCACTCACACTGGAGGAATGTGTGGTTAAAAGAGGAGATGCATTTCTCATAAGACTCAGGGAACACTCATTATCCATTCTTAAGAGAAAATGATAGGGGTTTAACAAGTGATGTGAATGAAACAAAATAGCATCTATAGATTGCCTTTTGGAATTTGGAGGAAGAATAATTTTTCAATTTTAGGCATTAAATCACTGTGAGCATGTGTTTCTGAGTACTATGGTTCTTATGTCAAACATTGCATAAGAATAGAGCACAGGCAGAAAGAAGAAAAGAAAGCTTTTACTCTGTAACGTGTTTTCTTCTCTATGTGTCATGTGAGAATAGAAACTGTATCTCCTTCAAGATGAGCATAGTTATTACCTGGGGGTTCTCTTCCCTATTCGCTGATTAGAAGGTAGGTGCTGGGAGGAAAACTGCTACTCTGATGCCATAAAAGAAGACTTCTAGACTAAAAAGAGAGAATTGTATCCACTTGGAATTTAGCCTATCTCTCCTCATCTTTTGCCCTGTCTTTTTCGGGAATGTGGATGTGATGACTGACTGTTTATTCTACACAATCATCAGGGATACATATTGCCATTTTAGTGACTCTGTTTTGTATTTTGTTAAGGTCCATGCTTTAAATTTTTTCCTTGTGCTAAAATATTCAGTGTTTGTGTGTGTGTGTGTGTATACACACACATAGCACATACACACACAGTGTATGCCATATATAATGTGCATTAGTTGCATATTATATTTATGTATGAATGTGTCTCAATGATAGTGTCATTGTTGTAATAATATGATAATATATTGGTATGATCTAATAATTTAGCTTTCTTATTTTATTGGAATACAATTACCAAGGGGCTTGTTGGCCTGTATAAGAAAACTCCTAGTTGGGAGCTAAATGCCTTAACAGTACCAATTTTACATCTACTAGCTATACAGACGTCAAATAATATAGAACATAGGCGGCCGAAGCAATTTTTACTGATTGTCTCTTAATCAAAGAATAGGAGATATTGAGAACAGTTAAATAGCCCTAGGGACCATGTGTAATATGGCCAAGAAAGAGAAATGTGAGTCATAAATTAAGTTTATTACATCTTATATATAGCATAGCAAGAGAATCATGAAAGTAATACCATATCACTCCCCTTTTCACTAATCCATGAATATTAGTTTTATCAATTATGCTTAGCAGTTCTTAGCATACAAAAACATTATAAAATACATACAATCTTACAATATAACTGCAAAAATATAGTTAAGTATCTGAAATTCATTTATATAAACAAAACTATAATAATCCGGTGGGAACTGACTTAATATTCAATGTTTCAGCCAGGATACAAGATGTAAGTTATTGTTACAAATGTGTGCATGACCATTGTCATGTCATTGAATTGCAAGAAAATTCACCTTACTATGTAATTTTCTTGCCATCTGAATTATGCACATTTTATATTTGATGTTTTCTTGCTAAACAGCACTTAATAGGCTTTCTCCATTTTACTTTATTTTCTCTCTTACAATTTGTCATAGATGACTCCAGATTGTGAACTTTTTAATTAAAATTTTTTTTTTTTTTTTTTTTTTTTTTGAGACGGAGTTTCGCTCTTGTTACCCAGGCTGGAGTGCAATGGCGCGATCTCGGCTCACCGCAACCTCTGCCTCCTGGGTTCAGGCAATTCTCCTGCCTCTGCCTCCTGAGTAGCTGGGATTACAGGCACGCACCACCATGCCCAGCTAATTTTTTGTATTTTTAGTAGAGACGGGGTTTCACCATGTTGACCAGAATGGTCTCGATCTCTTGACCTCGTGATCCACCCGCCTCGGCCTCCCAAAGTGCTGGGATTACACGCTTGAGCCACCGCGCCCGGCCCCCAATTAAAATTTTTAATGGTGCTTGTCCCAGCTTTCTAAACATCTATCCTTACCCTTAAGAGTTGAACTTACCATTTAAGTTTAGAGTTTTCTAAATATTATTATTTCATTGTCTTACAGTGACAAATATAAGGCTCCCTGCATAGTCAGTGCCATCAAAAGCTAATTAATTAAGAGAAACAAAGGTAAGTGTTAAAATTTAAAGATCACATGGCGAGGGAAGTCTTGAAACTTTAGCAGAAACCTCTCTAAAGTATATCTGTGATTAATATTACATACTTCATATACCGTAAGATGATGACAGTAAGGATTAGGACAGATTTGAAAATCTGAGTCTTATTTATAAGCTTCTTGCTTGTGAATTGAAGTCAGACCTACAGTTTATTAACCAACCATTTCTTACCATCTTCACTATTTCTACACTGGTCCAAGTCACCTTTATCTCTTACCTGAATTATTCCGATCGTCTCTATAATTGTCTCCTGTTTTCACATTTTCTTTATCACATTCTCTTCTCAATGTAGCAGAGATTCTATTAAAAGGAAGCCAGCTGATTCCTCTTTTCAAATCTCCAATGTCTGCTTCTCATTTAAAGTAAAACCCAAGATCCTTACAGTGGTCTACAAGGCTCTATGAGATCTATCAGGTCTACCACTTTTTTTTCTACTATTTTCTCCCCCACTCAAACTAGCTTCTTTGCTCTTTTCTATAAGTTGCCATTTATAAGTTATTATCACTTTTCGTTTTTAAAATACCATGAAGCTCAAATACTCATGAATTAGTTTCTACTTATTTGCCCTCTGAATACTTTCTCTAGGACTCAACAGGTATAAACATTGGTACAAAGGAGGCCAAAAACACAGCAGTAACAGAAACAGCAACAACAAGCTGTCTGTTTTCTCCTTCTGAGATTCTTTGCTAGAACTGCAGATTGTGCCAGGTTGGAAGGAAGAATCAATGACCCATCATGAGCAATGTACACACACTCTTGGTCTTGCCATTTCCTTGTCTTTTTGGTGGGCCAGAAGGATACCATTGAAAATTACTGTTTCAGTGCTTTACAGAATTAATGTAGCTTCCAGAAAGGCTTATTACACTCCCCAGGAATAGCTTATGCATTGGGAGAACCTGGCTCAGTTTGTTGGTAAAATGCACATCTGCTACAGGATAGGAACAACTGCTGATTAAAGGAGACTTCAATAGCTCTGGTCTTTAGGAGCAAGTTTACTGATGGCAGAGTTTTCGAAGATTAATCCAAAGTTTAATGTCCCTTTTATCACCACCTCCTACAGGTAATGACTGAACATAATTAGCATTATTTTATTTGCCGGAATCTTTCCCCCATTACTGTTAACTGTGTTTCTATCCCAGTTCATTGGATTGTCACTGATCTCAATTTCACTTTGGGCATTCAAGTGAGTCTGAAATTTCTCCTACTTTCTAGTTAAAACTTAAAATATGTGACATGATCAGAAGTGGGAGGAAATCAGGCATTTATAATGAATATGAGATTGTAGAGCTCCCAATGTAATTCAGATTCTTTTGTCAAAGTTTATTCAAGTTCACCATATATGAAAGACTACCCTATAAACTTCTTTTGCTATACCAATACAATCCTAGTACAGGTGAGTTGTTGTTTAGGCTTATTGTAGCATATGCTGTTTAGGAAACTTTTTGCAAAGAAATAGGGGGGAGGGAGTACATTTCAAAATTTTTTTGAACATTATGTCGTATTAAATATTTCCAAAAATAAAGCTTTTTGGATTACGAAATGTTGCTTAATGAACATTGCACTTGAACATAATTTTTCATAAATTAAAACCTTACTATATCACCTATTAAGTAAACAGAAATCTTAATTGATTTGTCCATTTCAGACTGGGTTGTGGACTGATATTAGAAAATCAGGCCAATAAGACAAAGAGAAACAATAAGTAGATTTCAAACTTTCTGTTAAACTAGATTTCTAAATAGTAACTGAGTTGTTTTTACAATATTATAATATTTTCTGGTGGGGCAAAGGTTTTTTTTTTAGTTATTTTTTTTTAAATTTTGTGGGTATACAGTAGGTATATATATTTATGGGGTAGCAGTAGATCAGATACTTTGATACAGGTATGCAATGCGTAATAATCACATTATGGTAAATAGGGCATCCATCCCCTCAAGTATTTGTGCTTTGTGTTACAAACAATCCAATTATACTTTATGTTATTTTAGCATGTCCAATTTATTATTGACTATAGTCACCCTTTTGTGCTAGAAAATACTAGGTCTTATTGCATCTATTTTATTTTTGTACCCATTAACCATCCCCATCTCCCCCAACCCTTAAACTATTCTCCCCAGCCTCTGGTAACCATCCTTCTCTCAATGTCCATGCGTTCATTTGTTTTAATTTTTAGATCCCACAAATGAGTGAAAACATGCAAAGCTTATCTTTCTGTGCCTGGTTTATTTCACTTAACACAATGATCTTCAGTTCCATCCATGCTGTTGCAAATGACAAGACCTCAGTCTTTTTATGGTTGAATAATACTCCATTGTGTATATATGTGACTTTTTTTTATTCATTTGTCTGTTGATGGACACTCAGATTGCTTTCAAATCTTGGCTCCAGTGAACAGTGCTGCAACAAACATGGAGTGCAGATATCACTTCATGATACTGGTTTCATTCCTTTGGGGTATATATCTAGCAGAGGGATGGCTGGATAGCACAGTAGCTTTATTTCTAGTTTTTAAGGATCCTTCAAACTTTTCTCCATAGTGGTTGTACTAGTTTACATTCCCACTAACAATATAAAAGAGTTCCCTATACTCCACATACTCACTAACATTTGTTACTGCCTGACTTTAGATATTTAATTTTAATTGGGGTGACATGATATCTCATTGTGCTTTTGATTTGCTTTTCTCTAATGATCAATGGTGAGCAACTTTTCATATACCTGTTGGCATTTATAGTTCTGATTTTTAGAAATATCTATTGAAATATTTTGCCCATTTTTAATCAGATTATTAGATTTTTCCCCATAGAGTTGTTTAAGCTCCTTATATGTTCTGGTTATTAATCCGTTTTCAGATGTATAGTTTTTCAGTATTTTCTCCCATTCTGTGGGTTGTCTCTTCACTTAGCAAAATGTTTTCTTTGCTGCATAGAAGCTTTTTAACTTGATATGATCCCACTTCTCCATTTTTGCTTTGGTTGCCTTTGTTTGTAGGGTATGACTCAAGAAATTTTTGCTCAGAGCAATGTCCTGGAGCATTTCTCCAGTGTTTTCTTGTGGTCATTTCATAATTTCATGTCTTAGATTTAAGTCTAATCCATTGTGATTTGATTTTTTTGTATATGTTGAAAGATAGGGGTCTAGTTTCATTCTTCTGCACATGGATATCCAATTTTCTCTACACCATTTATTGAAGAGACTGGCATACTGTCTTTGCCCCAGAGTATGTTTTCGGCACCTTTGTTGAAAAGGAGTTCACTGTAGGTGTATAGATTTATCTCTAGGTTCTCTATTCTGTTCCACTGATCTATGTAGCTGTTTTTAATGCCAGTACATGCCATTTTGGTTACTATAGCTCTGTATTAAAATTTGAAGTCATATAATGTTATTCCTCCAGTTTTATTCTTTTGCTCAAGATAGCTTTGTTTACTGTGAGTGTTTGGTGGTTGCATATAAATTTTAGGATTTTAAAAAATTATTTCTGTGAAGAATGTCATTGGTATTTTGATAAGGATTGCAATGAGTAGTGTGGACGTTTTAACAATATTCATTCTTCCAATTCATTAACATGGAATGTCTTTCCATTTTTTCCAGCACCGTTTTATAGTGTTCATTGTCTTGATTTTTAGTTCTTTGGTTAGGTTAATTCCTTGGTATTCATTTTTATTTGTGGCTATTGTAAATGGGATTACCTTTTATTTCCTTTTTAACTTGGTCACAGCTAGCATATAGAAATGATTTTTGCCTGTTGATTTTCTATCCTTCAATTTTACTGAATTTTTTTAACAGTTCTAAGAGTATTCTTGTGGAGTCCTTAGGTTTTTCCAAGTATAAGATCATATCATCAGCAAACCAAGATAATTTTACTTCTTCCTTTCCAATTTGGATGCCCTTTATTTCTTAATCTTGTTTAATTGCTCTAGCTAGGACTTCCAGTTCTATGTTGAATAACAATGGTTAAAGTGGATATCCTTGTCGTGTTCCAGATGTTGGAGGAAAGGCTTTTGGTTTCTTCGCATTCAGTATAATACTCACTGTGGGTCTGTTGTATATGGCTTTTATTATATTGAGGTCTGTTTCTCCTATCTCAGTTTTTAAAGTTTTTTTTTTTTTTTTAAATCATGAAGGAATGTTCAATTTTATCAAATGCTTTTCTGGGATCAATTAAAATGATCATATAGTTTTGTCCTTCATTCTGTTTGTATGATGTATCACATCAATTGATTTGCCTATGTTGAATAATTCTTGAATCCCTAGGTTAAATCCCACTTGGCCATGATAAATGTTTTGTTTTGTTTTGAGACTAGTGCAGTGACAGCTCACTGCAGTCTCAACTTCCTGGGCTCATATGATTCTCCCACCTCAGCCTCCCAAGGAGCTGGGACTACAGGTGTGCACCACCATGCCTGGGTAAATTTTTGTAACTATGGGATTTCTCCGTGTTGCCCAGGCTGGTCTTGAACTCCTGGGCTCAAGAGATCTGCCCACCTCAGCCTCCCAAAGTGCTGGGATTTTAGGCTTAAGTTACGGGGCCCAGCAAATGATCATTTTAAATGTATTGTTGGATTAAGTTTGCTAGTGTTTTGTTGAGGATTTTTGCATCAATATTCATCAGAGGTATTGGCTTGCAGTTTTCTTTTTTGACATGTCTTTGCTTTTGGTATGAGAGTAAAACTGGCCTCATAGAATGAATTTGGAAGTATTCCCTTCCGCTTTATTTCTTGGAATAGTTTCAATAGGATTGGAATTAGTTCTTCTTTAAATGTTTGATAGAATTCAACAGTGAAGCCATTGGGTCCCAGGCTTTTTTTTTTTCCTGGAAATTTCATATTATATTTTTGTTCTCATTACTTGTTAGTGGTCTGTTCAGGTTTTGCATTTCTGCATGGTTCAATATGGGTAGGTTATATGTGTCTAAGAATTAATTTATTTTTTCTAGGTTTTCCAATTTATAGACAGGGTGGCTCATAATCCTTTAAATTGATCCTTTAAATAATCCTTTAAATTACTATGATTTCAGTCAAAATATCTCCTTTTTCATCTCTGATTTTACATATTTGTATCTTCTGACTTTTTTCTTTGTTTGCCTAAAAGTTTGTCAATTTTGTTTTCAAAAAGCCAACTTTTCATTCATTGATCTTTTGTATTGTTTTGTTGTTTCAATTTCACTTATTTCTCCTCCAATCCTTATTATTTCTTTTCTTCCACTTATGTTGAGTTTGGTTTGCTCATGTGTTCCCAGTTTTTTAAGATACATAGTGAGGTTATATATTTGAAGTTTTTCTTCTTTTTTTTTTTTTTTTTTTTTTTAATGCAGGAACTTACAACTATAAACTTCCCTCTTAGTACTACTTTTGATATTCCCACAGGTTTTGGTATCTTGTGTTTTTATTATCATTTGTTTCAAGACATTTTTCAATTTTCTTCTTAATTTCTTCATAGACCTACTGATAATTCAGCATTTTATTTAATTTCCATGTGTTTGTATAGTTTCCAAATCCCTCTTGTTACTGATTTCTAGGCTTATTAAGCTGTGTTTGTAGAAGATGCTTGATATGCTTTCAATTTTTTGGAATGTTTAAAGACCCATTTTGTGACTTAAGGTATAGTCTAGCCTTGAGGATGATCCATGTGTTGGTATTCTGCAGCTGTTGTATGAAATGTTCTGTAAATATCTATTAGGTCCATTTGGTCTATAGTGCAGATTAAGTCAGATGTTTATTTTTTAATTTGCTGCCTGGAAGATCTGTCCAATGCTAAAAGTGGAGTGTTGAAGTCTCTAGCTATTATTGTATTGGGGTCTATTACTCTTCTTAGCTCTAATATTATTTTCTTTATATATTTGGGTGCTCCGGCTTTGGGTGAATATTCATTTACCATTGTTATATCCTCTTTCTGACTTGACCACTTTATCATTATACTATAAACTTCGTTGTCTCTTTTTTCAGTTTTTGCCTTGATATCCATTTTATCTGATATAAGTATAGCTACTCCTGTTCTTTTTTGGTTTCCATTGACACAGAATATCTTTTTTCATTTTTTAAAATTTTCAGTCTATATGTACATTTATAGATGAACTATGTTTATTGTAATCAATGCATCATTGGGAATTGCTTCTTTTTAATCCATTCAGTCATTTTATGTCTTTTGATTGGAGATTTGAGTCTATTTATATTCAATGTAATTATTGATAAGTAAAGACTTACTCCTTCCATTTTGTCATTGGTTTTCTGTTGTTTTGTGCTCTTCTTGTCCTTCTCTTCATCCTTCCTCTCTTACTTTTACTGAATGTGATTTTCTCTGTTGGCAAGATTTAGTTTCTTGGTCTTTACTTTTTGTGTATCCATTTTAGGAGTTTTTTTGAGATTACCATAAAGCTTGCAAACATCATCTTATAGCCCATTATTTTAAGCTGATAACAACTTAATATTGTCTGCATAAACAAGCAAAAATAAAACTAATACAAACTTTACACCTTAACTTTATCCCCCTACTTTTTAACATTTTGTGTTTCTGTTTATGTCTTATTATACTATCTTGCTATTATTATTTTTGAATGGTTAATTATTTAGCCTTTCTATTTAGCATAACAATAGTTTATACACCACAGTTGCAGTTTTATATTATTCTGTGTTTTTCTGTGTGCTGTCACCAGTGAGTTTTATACCTTCGGATGATTTCTTCATGCTCATTAATGTCCTTTTCTTTCAGATTGAAGAATTCCCTTTAGCATTTCTTGTAGCACATATCCAGCATTTATGAAATTTCTCAGCTTTTGTTTCTCTGGAAAAGTTTTTATTTCTCATTCGAGCTTGAAGGATGTTTTTGACAATTTTTGCGATTATATGGTAAAAGTTTTTTTTTTTTTTCCTTCAGCACTTTAAATATGCCCTGTCACTCTCTTCTGGCCTGTAAGGTTTTGAATTGAAAAGTATGCTCCCAGATGTAGTGGAGCTTTCTGGCGTGTTATTTGTTTCTTCTCTTTTGCTGCCTTTAGGCTGTTTTCTTTGGAATTGACCTTTGGGAGTTTTTTTATTAAATGCCTTGAGGTAGTCTTCTTTGGGTTAAATCTTCTTGGTGTTCTACAACTTTCTTGTACTTGAATGTTGATACCATTCTGTAAGTTTGAGAAATTTCCTGATACTATCCATTTAAATATACTTTCTACCACCATCTGTTTCTCTACCTCCTCTTCAAGGCTATTAACTCTTAGATGTGCCCTTTTTAGGCTATTACATAGATAGCCATCAGGTATGCTTTATGCTTTCATATTCTTTTTTCTTTTATCTCAGTTGACTTTTCAAATAGCCGGTCTTTGTGTTCATTAATTATTTTTTCTGCTTGATTAATTCTGCTGTTAAAAGACTGATGCATTCTTTAGTATGCCAGTTGCAATTTTCAGCTCCATAATTTCTGCTTGATACTTTTAAATTATTTCTTTTTGTTAGTTTATCTGATAGCATTCTGAATTCTTACTCTTTGTTATCTTGAATCTCTTTGAGTTTTCTCAAAGCAGATATTTCGAATTATCTGTCTGAAAGGGCATATATCTCTGCTTCTTCAGGATTGATCTGTGATGTTTTATATAGTTTCTTTCATGAGAATATGATTGCCTGGATGTTCTTGATGCTTGTAGATGTTTATTTATGTCTGTGTATTGAGGAGTTAAGTATTTATTGTAGTCTTCACAGTCTGTGTTTGTTTGTGCCCCTCTTTCTTAGGAAGACTTTTGATATGGTTTGACTGTGTCTCCACCAAAACTTCTTCTCGAATTGTAACTCACACAATTGCCACATGTCATGGGAGGAACCTGGTAGGAGGTGATTGAATTATAGGGGTGAGTTTTACCTGCACTGTTCTCATGATAGTGAATGAGTCTTAGGAGATCTGATGGTTTTAAAAATGGAAGTTTGCCTGCACAATCTCTCTTCTCTTGTCTGCTGCCATTGAGGACATGCCTTTCACTTTCCACCATGATTGTAAGGCCTCCCCAGCCATGTGAAACTGGAAGTCCAATAAACCTCTTTCCTATATAAATTACACAGTCTTGGGTATGTCTTTATCAGCAGCATGAAAATGGACTAATACAGCAAAATGGCACCAGTAGAGTGGTGAAAAGATACCCGAAAATGTGGAAGTGACTTTGGAACTAGGTAATAGGCAGAAGTTGGAAACATTTGGAGAGCATAAAAGTTCAGAAAATTCACAGCCTGACAATGCAATAGAAATGAGAATCTCATTTTCTGAGGGGAAATTCAAGCAGGTTGCAGAAATATACCTAAGTAACAAGGTGCCCAATGTTAATCCCCAAGCCAAAGGGGTCCAGGGCATATCAGAGGTCTTCATGGAAGCCCATCTGATCACAGGCTTGGAGGCCTAAAAGGAAAAAGTGGTTTTATGGGCTGGGCTCAGGGTCCCCATGCTGTGTGCAGCCCAGGGACTTGGTGCCCTGGGTCCCAGAGGCTCCAGCCATGGCCGAAAGGGGCCAATATAGAGGCTGTGGCTTCAGAGGGTGTAAGCCTCAAGCCTTGCCAGCATCCACATGGTATGGAGCCTGCAATTGCACAGAAGTCAAGAACTGAGGTTTGGGAACCTCTGCCTAGATTTCAGAGGATGTATGGAAATGCCTGGATGTCCAGGCGGAAGTTCGTGGCAGCGGTGCGGCTCTCAAGGAGAACCTTTGGTAGGGCAGTTTGAAAGGGAAATGTGGGGTTGAAGCCCCCACACAGAGTTCCTACTGGGGCATCACCTAGTGCAACTGTGAGAAGAGGGCCACCGTCCTTCAGACCCCAGACTGTTAGATCCACCAACAGTTTGCACCGTGCGCCTGGAAAAGCTACATACACTCAATGCCAGCCATGAAAGAAGCCAGGGGTGGGGCTATATCCTGCAAGGCCACAGGCGTGGAGCTCCCCCAGGCCGTGGGAGCCCACCTCTTGCATCAGTGGACCCTGTACATGAGACATAGAGTCAAAGGAGATCATTGTGGAGCTTTCCGATTTGGCTGCCCCACTGGATTTCTAACTTGCATCGGTCTGTAGCCCCTTTGTTTTGGCCAATTTCTCCCATTTGGAACAGCTGAATTTACCCAATACCTATAGCCCCATTGTATCTAGGAAGTAGCTAACTCACTTTTGATTTTACAGGCTCATATGAGGAAGGGACTTGCTTTGTCTCAAATTAGATATTGGACTATGGATTTTTGAGATAATGCTGAAATGAGTTAAGATTTTGGGGGCTGTTGGGAAAGTGTGATTGGTTGAGCAATGTGAGGACATGAGATTTGGGAGGGGCCAGGGGCAGAATGATATGGTTTGACTGTGTCCCCACTTAAACATCATCTTGAATTGTAACTCCCATAATTGCCATGTGACATGGGAGGAACCCAGTGGGAGGTGATTGAAGTGGGGCGGGTCTTTCCTGCACTGTTCCTGTGATAGTGACTGAGTCTCACAAGATCTGATGGTTTTAAAAACGGGAGTTTGCCTGCACAAGCTTGCTGTACTTGTCTGTTGCCATGTGAGACATGCTTTTCACCTTCTGCTATGATTGTGAGGACTCCCCAGCCACCTAGGACTTTAATTCCAATAAACCTTTCCTGTATAATTTGGGTATGTCTTTATCAGTGTGTGAAAACTGACTAATACAGTTTTCTAGGTCCTAAAAGAGACTTGGACCCCAAGCCCAAAACTGCTGTCATCCTTGGAGACTCATAGAAGCATTGGCTTGGTGGTCTTGTGTAAGATCCAGAAGAATTATTTAGATTAGCAGGCAAAGACTCTTGTTCTGTTGCTTTAGTTTCTTCTAAACAAATGAAACATCTCTCTATGCTGAGCTACATGGAGCTGAAGCCACCACCACTGTGACTGTGCTTGGTCAGACCAGAAACCAGCACAGCCCACTGTAACCACTACCAGGCTATTTTCTATGTTAACTCAAGGCCCTAGAGCTCTACAATCAGCAGGTGGGAAATGCTGCCATGTTTGTGACCTTTTCTTCCCAAATTCTAAAATTGCTTCCCAGGCCCTGTGCAGGTTCAGAGATGTGTTCTGGGAGCCAAGAATTAGAGTCAAATACCTTAGAAATCTACCTGGTATTCTGTTCTACTATGGCTAAGCTGGTTCTTGAACCACAAGACAAAGTCTTTCTCCTCTTCTCTTCCCTTTTCACAGGCAGAGGAGCCTCTCCCAGTGGCCACCACCACCACCAGCCCACAGGGATTTCTGCCAGGCCACTGCTGATGTTCACTTAAAGCCCAAGGGCTCTCCAGTCAGCTTGTGGTAAATGCTGGCAGGCCTGGGACTCACCCTTCAGGGAAGTGGGCTCCCCTCTGGCCAAGGCCGGGTCCATAAGTGTTGTCCAAGAGGCTAGGCCTGGACTCAGGGACCCCAAGAGCCTGCTTTTTGCTGTACCCCACTATGGCTAAGCTGGTACCTAAAGTGTAAGAAAAGTTCCCTTTGCTTTACCCTCTGCTTGTCTGAAGCATTAGGAGTCTTTCCTCACAGCCACTACAGCTGGGAATGTGCTGGTTCTCACCTGAAGCCAGCCTGTCTCACAATCTCACTGAAGTTCCACAATGTATTACCTGGTTGTCACTGGTGGTTACTCAGAGCCTGTTGAATTATGCCACAATTGTGGCCTTCCCTTCAAAGCAGCAGGTTACTTTCTGGTCCAGGGTATGGCTAGCATGTCATCGGGGAACCAGAGCCTAGAAATAGGAGCCTCACAACTCCGCCTAGTGCCCTATCCTATTGTGGCTGAGCTGGTATCCAAGATGCAAGGCAAAGTCCTCTTTACTCTCTGCTCTCCTCTCCTTGAGAACTGCCTGGGGTTGGAGGATTAGAGCAGGAATTTGGCACAAGCACACCCTTAGTTTACCCAGCTGATGTCTCTTTAGGTCACATGTTGCTCTGGTCCCCTGGCTCTAAGCCCAGCCCAACATTAGGACGTGCCTAGGAATATTAGTCTTTGTGCTTTTGACTGCCTTTCAAATTTACCCAGGATCCCAGAGCACTTTACCCCATGGTGGCAAGGCTTGCCAAGAAACTCAGATTCCAACCACTGGGATGGGTAATTCCCCTCTGGCTAAGGCTGATTCAAATGCTCGTTCTGTGGATGAGTGAGGGCTGAGCCCAGGAAGGCTTTGCTCTCCACTGTCACAGGGCAGCACTGAGTTCAATGCCAAGTCCCCTAGTCACTCTACTTTCTCTCTCCCAAGTGCACAGATTCTCCTCATACATACAGCCACTGCCAGGGATATGGGAGGGGCGCTGTCTATGATACACGATTGTCTTTCCTAGCCTTCTCAGTGCCTCTTTCTAGTGATACAAAGTTAAAACCAGGTTTTAACTTTTAAATTGTGTGATTGCTCACCTGATTTTTGGCCTTATGACATTGCTTTTTTGTGTGTGGTTAGTTGTTAAAATTCATGTTCCTGTCAAGTGGACAATCAGTGGAGGCTTCTATTCAGCCATCTTTGTCTGTGATAAGACAGAGATTTTACCAAAGACTAATTAATGCATTTTGAAAATTAGATAAGTATTTCCTCATTCAATAGTTTCAAAATTTCATTATTAAGACAAAACTGGGCCAGGCATGGTGGCTCACTCCTGTAGTCTCAGCACTTTGGGAGGCCGAGGCATGCGGATCACAAGGTCAGGAGATCGAGACCATCCTAGCCAACATGGGAAAACCCCGTCTCTACTAAAAATACAAAAAAATTAGCTGGGCGTGGTGGCACATGCCTGTAGTCCCAGCTACTCGGGAGACTGAGACAGGAGAATTGCTTGAACCCAGGAGGTGGAAATTGCAGTGAGCTGAGGTCACACCACTACACTACAGCCTGGGTGACAGTGCAAGACTCTGTCTCAAACAACAACAACAACAACAAAAAACTATTGCTACAGATTTTGAATGTTTTATAAATTGCTGATTATGTTATTGATTGTATCTGAAATCTCAATATATCTACACATGAAAAAAGAGAAATAATTCTACTTTTTTATTTAACTGACACATCATATTTTACATATTAATGGGGTACTTGTGAGTATTTGTCACATGTATAGAATGAGTAATGATGAAGTCAGGGTATTTGAAGTATCCATCACCTTGGGTTTTATTATTTGTAAGGGTTGGTAACATTTTATGTCCTATTTTCCAGCTACTTTGAATTATACAATATATTTTTGCTAACTACAATCACTCTAGAATGCAACTTATTTTTAATTTTGCCACTCCTCCTTCGGTGAAGTATAGAATGATGGTGACTTTAAAAAAGTTACATTTTTGGTGGCTCATGCCTGTAATCCCAGCACTTTGGGAGGCTGATGCGGGTGGATCACGAGGTCAAGAGATCGAGACCATCCTGGTCAACATGGTGAAACCCCGTCTCTACTAAAATGCAAAAAAATTAGCTGCACATGGTGGCGCGTGCCTGTAATCCCAGCTACTCAGGAGGCTGAGACAGGAGAATTGCCTGAACCCAGGAGGCGGAGGTTGCGGTGAGCCAAGATCGCGCCATTGCACTCCAGCCTGGTTAACAAGAGCGAAACTCCGTCTCAAAAAAAAAAAAAAAGTTACATTTTGAAAAGTATGTATATTCATATACTTGACTATAAATCCCATTTTGATCTTACAGTGAGACATGGGATTATTGATAAATCAATTTTAATAAATAATATAAAATCCTAAAACAAATAAAGTATCTAAATATAATTTAATTTTTAATTACTCTATTATGTGATAAGAATACCAGTGTGAATATTTCCTATGCAATCCATTAAAATTTAATGGTCAAAATTAAGAAACACCATAAATAGCCTATAATATCTTAAAATATTATCCTCTTAAACTAAAATATATCATGGAAGGCAATGTCACATTCTTCAGTGAACAAGCAGAAATCCTTGTC
Organism: Aotus nancymaae; assembly: GCF_030222135.1. NCBI lineage: Eukaryota > Metazoa > Chordata > Mammalia > Primates > Aotidae > Aotus > Aotus nancymaae. Next base: position 54,286,221 of record NW_026988415.1, on the reverse strand, counting down.
TTGAATGAATGCTCAACTAAACATATTTACTTTTATTAAATACATGCATAAATTTTAATAGAAAATTAATATGTTAAATGAATGTGCCTTCTGAAGATTTCTGTACATCATAGTATATGACTCAGACCAAGACACATACTTTACAAAATCTAGCATTTCTGAGTATAAAATCTTTTGACAATTTTTTTTTCTACTGAGCACTACCATGTGATTTTATAGTAATATACATATGTTGATTTTCTCTCAATGAACTACATTTAGCTATTTATTAGCCACTTCTGAATACACACAAATAATTATTTGAAGAAAGATTGTAGTTCAGGAAGCTATAAAGTTGTTGCTAATTTTTTAAGAGCACATTTCTGTGATTTTCAGTTAATTACACCATGTAGGTAACCTAAAAATAACTGCATTTTCCATGTATTATATATTTCTATGTTGTTATTCAATAAAGTTAACCTATCTTTCTACTTGAAAGAAATAATACTTGTGTATTAATATTTATGTGTTTTAAAAGTGAGGAAGAATATTTTTTCAAAAATTAAATATTACCTCTTTTAGCATATTGGCACATAAGTACACCAGCACTTAATAATACAAATAATTTCTTTAACATATTTTACTTCTCTTGACTTCATTTCAGTTGATATTGCATTACAATTTCTGCAATTAATGGTTTTAGCTTTATTCTTTTCCCTGTCAGTTCAACTAAGTAGTGATTGAACAAAATGTGGAGGATTGGGCTATAAAATGTTTAATCTATACATAACTGAGACCCTAAAAAATCTCTAGCAGTTTGTCAGGGTTGTTATCCCATAAAGCTCATAATTTCTGAAATATATCAAAGTTTGTGTTTAGGAATACACATTTTTTACAAAATAAATACACTGATATTCTTTTAGTCCTTCATCAAAGTACTAAATGATCTTTGCCTTTCTGACTTTCATGAGCCACTGGTCTTTGGTGAAGGAACCATAACCTGGAGCTAGAAAAAGAAAAATAATACAATTCAGAAATATAATCTCTTGGTTGCTGTAACTTATAAAGAAATGCTCACTGTATGAGAAAAGCTTCACAGAAATACTAAGTTGTCAGTTCATCAGTCAAAATTATGTACAACCCCACTGTACAATCATATACAAATCCTAATATAAAATTTTAATTTGCCTTTAAATAGCTTGAACTTCATTGACAAACATACTATCATAGGCATAACTTTCTTGAAGTTTAAAATAGCAGCATTAATGTATTAATTATAATCTTGCATTTATAGATGATTGATAGAATTAATAAGAGATATTCCAACTCATGTATAATCTTGCAAAGCTGAAATACTAAGTAAACTATTAGTTCAACTTGTCAGTTTAATAAAAATATGTTGTTGAAATTCCTAAGGATATGGTCTAGCTGCTTGGCAATGGAGTGTACTGAAATTCATTTAAAGTACATTGAACATGGAAAGGATGTAATTTACTTAAATTCTTCACTTATTAAATTAGGATTTGACTTCTTAAAATATTTTATTTTTTTCCAACTAATGAAATGGACTTGAAAAGAATTAGTAAAATCTCTGTAGAGTTGTGACAAAGTAATTCTGATGACTCTGTTGTCTACTAAAGTTTTTACTGACAGGCGCTAAAGGCTGAATTGAGATGAATATATTCACTGTTGTTTAGAGGATTTGTTTTTATTTTGATTTGTTTTACAGAAAGATACTCAGTTTTAAATACTTTATAGTATAGTCTTGCCAATATCTCCCTTTCCGTATAAATAATAAGATCATATTCTTGCATATTTAATGAGCATATAGATTAATGAAAAGTTTACAAAGGAACTCCTGTATGTCTTAATAATTAATCATATAGGTGATAGAAAGTAGAATTTTTCCACAGCTTTGTTAAATTGATTAGTAAGTACGGACTTTTGAAGCATAAAGTTTTAAATATGTAAAAATTTAGCTACTGGTTTTGTGTCTTTGTTTTTACCTACATCATCTTTTTGATTTCATGGGTTTTTTGTTGTTGTTCTTTGTATTTAAGTTATTCATTTGCTCTCAGCCATGTTTGCATCTATTCTTTTGAGATATCAAATCTTAAAACGTTAAGTGTGATCTTTGCAGATGTATTGTAATGAGAAAATTTGTGAACTCTTGCTAAAAGAAATGTCTTTAGACTTAGTAAAGGGTTACTACTATACCGTTTTCTGATTGATGCAAGTACAGTGGAGCTTAAAAGTCAAAATGGTAGGTGTGAAAATGAGTGTTTTGGCCAGGCCTAGTGGCTCACACCTGTAATCCCAGCACTTTGGGAGGCCGAGGTGGGCGGATCACGAAGTCAAGAGATCGAGATCATCCTGTCCAGCATGGTGAAATCCCATATCTACTAAAAAATACAAAAATTAGCTGGGCATGGTGGTGCATGCCTGTATCCCCAGCAACTTGGAAGGCTGAGACAGGAGAATTGCTTGAACCCAGGAGGCGGAGGTTGCAGTGAGCCAAGATCTCGCCACTGCACTCCAGCCGGGCAACAGGGCGAGACTCCGTCTCAAAAATAAATAAATAAGCTTTATTTGCTTCAAGTAAGTGTATGATATATGCCACATCTATATGATTGTGTGTCCTCAGCCCTGTCATACCCATCATTTCTTTCACTGAATCACAGAAGGGATTCCTAGAGAAAAAGCCATATAATTCCAAAGTTTGTAAGTGGCAATTATAAGGAAAGACAAGCTTTAAATTAAATCTTGATAAAAGTAATCGTGCTCTTTCTAAAATGACAGCATAGACTTTTTCTCTCCTACCCTGCTCTAATAGATGAATTAGGCACAACTGTAGATTTCGACATTCATGGTGCTTTAGAAGCTCTGGGGGATAGAAAGATCAGTTACACCTGGTAACTGCCCTTTGGGAGCTTGTAGTCAAATTAGTGCAGATAAGAAATATAGGTATATAATTATCAATTCAGAAAGAAACTGATTCCAGAATGAAGATACAGAGTCTGAACCACAGGACACCAGAGGAAGCAGAGATCTATTCAGGCAGAAGGATTATAGTGCAGGTGGTGCTTAAGCAGGTTGTTGAAAGATCAAATTTAGATATGTGGGTCATCAGGATAAAAAGGTGTTTCAGAAATAAGAACAGAACTATTAAAAGCACTAACACAGGAAATCTCTGGTGTACACTGATACAAATCAAATAGTTCAGTTGCACTGGGTTAATGTATGAAACAGTAGTAGTGGTGAGGAAATTTGAAATGTTAGATTTGGATCTTAGATGACACGTCAATGAGTTCAGTGACATTTACAATTTGGGGATGGAGAGTCAGAACAACGCTTTCAGGCCGGGCATAGCGGCTCACACCTGTAATCCCAGCACTTCCGGAAGCCAAGGCGAGTGGATCACATGAGGTGAGGAGTTCAAGATCAGTCTGGCCAACATGGTGAAACCCTGTCTCTACTAAAAATACAAAAACTAGCCAGACATGGAGTTTCATGCCTGTAATCCCAGCTACTAGGAGGGCTGAGGCAGAAGGACCACTTGAACCTGGGAGGCGGAGGTTGCAGTGAGCTGAGACATGCCATAGCACTCCAGCCTGGGCAACAGAATGAGACTCCATCTCAAAAAAAAAAGAAAAGAAAAAGAAAATGTAAAATAGAAAAGGGGCAAAGAGCAATGTTTTATTTTCTCTTCTTTAGGATGTATCTTGAGAGGAGTAAGATATTTTTGTAATAATATCATACGTTTTAATGGTGTTTAAACACATACTATCTTCTTTGCATAGCATATTAATGTGAAGTATAAAGATTTAGATAATATACACAATTGATTATAGTAGTAATACTTTATAATTTATATTTGGCAACAATTTACTTTGTATTTCACATTTCTCCATTTGTATTCCTTGAAATATAAATACCCTTGGTCCCTGTTTTCTATGGGTATAACCTGTAAAAACTAGGATTCTACTGCAGTGATTCTTTTTAGGCCTTGATAGACCTTGTTTTATAGATAGGAACTGAGTCAGGAGCAGAGAAAATGATAGCGCCTCTAGCTCTTTTTGCCAATCAAAACATTTAAGATGATTCTTTTATTTGTGTACTTTAGCTTTGGGCCTTTGCTTAGCTGTATTTTAATTTTAGGATGTAATACTATTGTGCTATATATTGAAATCTGACATATGGCACAGTGAAACCTAAACAGAGAATATTTATGGCTTTAAATTTCCAGGTTAGGGATAGAAAATTGAGCAACATTTTCTATTTTTTTGTTGTTGTTTCTAAGAAGTCAGAGTAAATAGCTCCCCCCATCTTCTCATCTTTCAGTCAGGAATTTGAAATCCATTGTGGAAAGACTAGAGAGACATATTTTTGGAAGTCTAATTTAGGAACATGCACACAATGTATTTTCAAGCAGTGAGAAGGTTTTAGCACCCCAGAAGAAAGCAAGCATTATCCAGCTCAATGAATTGTCAAAATCAAAGTAGTTATATGCACAGGAGCCACTTTGCATTACCCATTCCACTTATGGATGAGCTTTAAGTGCACAATGGAAGGCTGCCTAGGAGGGAAAAGAAAATTTGCATTCCAATGCTGATGACTATTTTCAGGTCAGGCTAAAGTAATGACATTTGTATCAGCATTACAAGTAGATTCTTACTTAGTGATATACCATGTTTGTGGATGCCATAAAATGCAGGAATTTCATGCTTTAGAAGAAATGACCAGTAGTCTAACAGAGTGACGATTGGAGAAGACATGCTCTTCCAAGAACACATCATTTCAAAATACAAAAAATTATTGCTTGCCTATTGATATAAAGCTTTTCTTTTGAAGAAAAACTACTTTCTCTCTCTTCCTCAACATCTATCTTCTCACTCTGGTGATGTTCAAAGTGTCCCTTCTCTCAAATACTCATTATTTACAACTTTGAGATGAAAGAACTTCCATTTTATAAGATACAGCTCAAAGTAAATGAAACAAAAAAAGCTTTTATCTGAAAAATAAGCTATCTAGTTTAAATGAGTAAATGCAAGGCACCTAACATTGATAATCCAGGTAACGAGTTACCAAACAATTCAAAATTTAGTTATATTAATTACTGAAAAAAATATATACTTTATTCTTTTTACGTAGCTACTTAACAAAAGAAGCTAAATGTGGCAAAAGGTCTGAGTTTTAATCAGAAAATATGATTTAGAGGAAAGTAACATTGTTTTTGGTTGAAAGTGCTATATGTTAAATATCTATTAAAAAATAAATTCATTTTTATCATGTTCATTGCGGCACTGTTTACAATAGCAAAGACCGGGAACCAACCCAAATGCCCATCAATGATAGACTGGACATGGAAAACGTGGCACATATACACCATGGAATACTATGCAGCCATAAAAAATGATGAGTTCATGTCCTTTGCAGGGACATGGATGAATCTGGAAACCATCAATCTCAGCAAACTGACACAAGAACAGAAAATGAAACACCACATGTTCTCGCTCATAGGCAGGTGACGAACAATGAGAACACATGGACACAGGGAGGGGAGCATCACACACTGGGGTCTGTTGGCAGGGAATTAGGGAGGGACAGCAGGGGGTAGGAAGGTTGGGGAGGGATAACATGGGGAGAAATGTCAGATATAGGTAATGGGGGGATGGAGGCAGCAAACCACCTTGCCATGTATGTACCTATGCAACAATCCTGCATCATCTGCACATGTACCCCAGAACCTTAAGTGCAATTTATATATATATATATATATATATAAAATAAACAAATTCATTATGTGGCATTGGTAGTTCATGATTTCTCATCAAATACAGTTGTTGATGAAAAGAGTTAAACTCTATGTTGAGAGATTTATTCTGAGCCATATATGAGTGACCATGGACCGTGACAGAGCCCTCAGGAGGTCCTGAGAACATGTGCCCAAGGTGGTCAGGGTACAGCTTGGTTTCATATATTTTAGGAAGGCATGAGACATCAATCACATACATTTAAGAAATATATTGGTTTCATTGACTAAGGTGGGACAACTCAAAGCAGGGGCTTCCAGGCTACTGGTAAATGTAAACATTTTCAGATTGACAATTGGTTGACTTTATGTGAAGACCTGGGATTAATAGCAAGGAAATGTTTAGGATAAGATAAAGGATTGTGGAGACCAAGTTTTATTGTGCAGAGGAAGCTCTCAGATAACGGACTTTAGAGAGAGCGGGTTGTAAAATATTTCTTATGGGACTTAGAAGGGTGCCTGGCAAGATCTTAGTTGATTATCTTCTGGATCTGGAGAGGAAGGAAGGAAAACAAGGGGGGAAGGGGATTCTGTATAGAATGTGGATTTTTCCCACTAGAGACTTTGCAGGGTAATTTCAAGGTATAGCAATGAAATATATTTTGGGGTAAAACATTTTGATTTTTTCCCTTGTTATGCCAGAGTCAGACTGGACAGTAAGTAAGTCACAATATACAGGGTTAAATGAAACCCATCTGATAAGAATTTGTGGTTTGTAGGGCATGACTAACAAGGCCCCTTAGAATGGAATTTGGACAAGAAAAAAAAACAGGACTCAGTTCTCACAGTTTTAAAGGATCTCCTATGGTATTTAAGGAAAGTCACTTAATTTCTATTTGGAAAATAAATTGGAATTTCAATTTAATAAGACTGAATTGAACCTTTAAAATATTAAAATTTTATTTATAGATAGAAAAAATCTATAAACAGGTATTTTAATTAAAAATAAATATTCTGTTAATATTTTATACTTACTAAGGTAGTTTTCCCTTTCCTTGTTTAGTTATTGTCATATTTTTATACTTTATTATTAAGTAAATTAACAAAGATAAACAAAATTAAGTTTATCTTAGCACCAATGATTGTTAGTGTGGTTTAATTTCCAAATTTACCAAAATACTTGCCTTAAAAATAAAGATACTATTGATATAGACATATCAATGTTTCGGTGACCCAGAAACCCACATTGATTCATTTTCTGCTCTTTCAGTTAGAGGTACAAGCTTGTATTATAAGAAAATAACATTACCTTTACTTCTTAGAAAAGCTGGCATTCATACTTCAAGGAAAACATTTTCGGAGCATAAGTTAGGTATCAATGTAAATTGAAGGTTTTTTTGGTCGTATTTCATGTCATCTTATTGGTATGAATATAAAGGTTAGTAGAATGAGTTGCCATCGTGAAATTCATAATTTACTGGAAGCCTGTTTTGATGCTATTCATTTATTCAGTATTCACAAAAGAATGCACTATGTGTACAGTAAACTTTTTAAAAGTATGGATTCTGGAGCTAGCGCGCCTGGGTTCAAAGTAATACACTTTGACACTTTCTGTGTGACCTTGGACAAGTCAACTAATCATTCTGTACCTCAGTTTCTGTATCTTATAAAATGGAGACATTCATCATAGAACTTTTTATATGAGACAGTTAACCTAAGTACCAGCAAAGTAGATTGTAAACTCTTTAAGTGTAACATATACTTTGTGGCATACACACCTATATATTCCGAGTACCTAGGATAGTTTCTAGCAGACATAGTAAACAAATAATAAATATTTTAAATAAAACTGTATGTTCCAATAAATGTTGAAAATTGACTATAATTCCCTTGCAATTTTTGGTTCAGATTGCACTGGAGCCTCATCTAGCTCCAAGTTGGACAAAGTCAGCTGGTTTACATCTCAATTCAATAAATATTTGTTGAAAAAACTCTATAGCATGATGCCCACTTTGTGTCTGCTCACGGACTTCATTAAATGATATTCTCTTTTTTTGATACAATAAATGTTCAGAAGTTTATTTATACAAATTTCTATAGTATGAAAATTAGCACTCCACAAATTCTATACAACCAAATCATGAGTTACAGGATGTACAGATGGAAGGACAGAAAAATAGATGAACGAGTGCATCAAATGAAATATAGTTTGAAATCACTATTAGCCATTCAATTCCAAGCACTAAACCAGTAAGAAAAAACCCGGTTACAGTACTTCCAAAGAGAATGTATCTCCTAGGTTTGTGACATGAACAGTGATATAGCAATGATTTCAAATACAGCATACTCTAAATTCTAAGTTGGTGGAAACGTACTTGTATGTTAATTAGCTGTTTATTATTTATGGCCGGAAACAAAATATAACAAATTGTTGAGATACATGTACATGTAGAGATTATATTCTTATTTCTACTATACTAAAAACAATATGGTGAAAAATATAGAAATCTACATTTCTTTGTCTTTGTACATGGGGAGATTTGAGAGTGTATGGAGTTTTATTACTAAGATTGTACAATATTGGTCTCAATATATCCTCAAAGAATCAGGTGGCTGTTAAGGTAAGAGTTTCTAAAGCTGAAGTATATTAAAATTTGGCAAAATGTTAGAGAGAGCCTGGATAAATAACTTTAGGCATTCAGGTTAATAATAAAAATAATATATTTGATAGTTTTGATGGTTGCACAAGTCTGTGAATACACTGCAACTTAATGAATTTTATGTTTTAAAACGTGAACAGTATGACACTTAAATTATATTTCAATAAAGCTGGTAAAATGCTGATACAAATAATTTTTGAAAGGTAAATGTCATTCTGAACACTTTCAATTCAGCTATCATACAGTATATTTTTAGTCTCCATCCAGTTCCAGAAAAAGCCACTACATGCACACTGAGAAGTAACAAAAAGGCAAAATTCCATTTTCATTATTCTCCCTAATTTGCTTATCAAATCATTCTTATCCCCTTAGCAACTCAGAGGAGCTGGAATGAATGTCCCATCCCCATTTCTTCTGCTTTAGTAAACTTGAATATTTAGTATGATCTGACCCTTGGTTTGAAATTTAGATTTCTTATCATTAAAAAAAACTATAGTAGGCACAATATTTTTTAAACATGTTGAATACTGCAGGTAAAACAAATATAATCCTAATAAAGTCCAATTTTTAAATTAGCTTTACATGTAAGTGAGTTTTGTGGGAATGGGATCAGAATGGCTGATACCAAGTCATTGAAGTGCTGTGTTTTACAAAGAATGTATAAAGTTGTGCTGATTTTCAAGTCTGCATTGATTGACTAGCTCTTTTAATGCATTATAAATCAGAGAGAAGTAAAAATCATGAAGATATCATTTTAAAAAAAAAAAAAAATTATTAAAGGCCGGGCGTGGTGGCTCACGCCTGTAATCCCAACACTTTCGGAGGCCGAGACAGGTGGATCATGAGGTCAGGAGTTCAAGACCAGCCTGGCCAAGATGGTGAAACCCTGTCTCTATTTCTTTTTTAAAAAATAAAAAAATTAATAAAAAAATTAAAAAATAGCATAAGTATTGCCCAGTTATAATACTCTAATTCATTTTCGTTCTCTCTCTTTCTCTCTCTCTCTCAGCTTACTTCTGTATTTATACTAAAACAAGTTACACAGAGTAAAAACTAACCTTGCAAACACAAACATTCTACAAAATCCTAATTAATCTGGTAGGTGTAGATTAATTTTTTTCTTTCCAAACCACAGGAGGCATTATATGTTAACATCATCAGTTTTCAGATATATTCTGTATACTTGTGATATAGTTGAACTTTATCATATGCACAATTTTTATTCTCTGAAAATACATCACTTTCCATAGAATTCCTAGTGTTTTCCTCTCTAACAAGGCTTCTTGAAGTAGACAACTTCAAGTAGTAACTTAAACTTTAAGAAGTAAGATAATTTTATTATTTACTATTGACTTCTTGTTTGAATTAAAGTCAAAAAATAAATTTCAAAATAAAGTAATTACATTTTTATTGCTGGAAATTAAAAGCAGAAGTATTTCCTAGGTGTGAAAAAAGATCTCTAGATACTTAGTTATTTCACAAAGGTTCATTGAATGCAAAACACATTTTTTATTCACAGAATTTCTTATTTCATGTATTCTAAGGTTAATTACTAGTACTATTCATGTATTTACAAATTTAAGTTGTCATATAAATTTAGGAAGTTGTTAGAAACAATTTTATTATATTTCAGGTGTTTCTCAAATTGCCTGTGTGCTTTATTGCACTAGAAGACAATTTATATTTTATTGGCATATGAACACAAACTTTACATGTATCCTGAGGCATAGGGCCCCAAACCACATTAGTTCAACAGACAGCAGCATGATAATAAACCCCAAGGTGTCAACCTATTAACTTTAAAAATAGCTATAAAATTGACTTTGAATCAGATTTGTAGCATTTGCAGTCTTCATAGTAGTCATTCATAACTACCTATCTATACCTTCTGTAATTATTTTAAAATTCATAATATTATCATCAAGAATGTTCTGAAAATCATCAAACCCAGAAGATTAAAACTATCTTTTTCAGGGTTACTATTTTTCAGATGAGGAGGAGTGGAAGAATTGACATTGGATTGAGTCTGGTTTTTTTTTTTTTTTTTTTTTTAATATAGAGTCTTGCTCTATCACCCAGGCTGGAGTGCAATGCTAGGATCTTGGCTCACGGCAACTTCTCCTGCCCAGGTTCAAGTGATTCGCCAACCTCAGCCTCCCAAGTAGCTGGGATTACAGGCACCCACCACCACGCCAAGCTATTTTTTGTATTTTTAGTGAAGACGAGGTTTCACCATCTTGGCCAGGCTGGTCTTGAACTCCTGACCTTGTGATCAACCCACCTTGGCCTCTGAAAGTGCTGAGATTACAGGCGTGAGCCACTGCACCCGGCAGAGTCTGGTATTTTTTAAATGTTATGCTGAGTGTTGTCATCTGCTCTTGATATGTCATTTAATTTTCAACATAGTTGATCTCAGAACTGTTATCCCCATTTTTCAAATGAGGAAACGAAGGCTAAGAAATAATAAAAAAGTTGGCCAAGATCACAGAACTCATGCTTAGCAGAACCTCAGCCCATGTACATGTATTCCTGATTCCATTTCACAATCATTTAACTGAAAATATCTAACCTTTCAACACTCGACATTGCTATGAGGATAATCTGAAGTGTGCCAAGAGCTTATATAAATGCCTCATTTGTTGCTAAATCGCTTACAAATTGTAAATTTGGCTTAAGTTTATCTCTTTATGTCTACGTGGACCCTAGAAGCAAAGCGGGGTAAATTTAGCAAGGAATGGACAAGATCAATATTTCTTGTAATTTCCCAATTGTGCAACCCTTTTAAAGTCACTTATTGAAGTTGACCATGGAAATAATATATTTCCAACTCACGGTTTTGTGAGAATCCAATGGGATATATTATGTGAAAACGTTTACTTCATTGCTCAAAGCCTTATTAGTAAGAAATTTCTATTGGATTCCATGTTTAATATAGTCATTGCTTCTTCACCAGAAGTCCAAGGAAGAGGTTCTTGGGATTAAAACGTGACCACAGTGTAATGTTTAATGTAAGCTTTGAATGTGACAATCATAAAGGAAACCAGTTGCTCAAAAGAAGTTATCAAACTGTATAAATACATACTTTAGAGAAAAGGAGTTTGCCGTTCGATGAATGTGGAATATGCATTGTGTGGCTGACTAGAGCCATTACCTGTTATCCTAAAGCCTGAACTTCCTATTCCGGGAAAGGCAGAGTGGAATTCTTAAAATACTCATCATTTTAACTTCTCCTAAAGGAAAGTAGACATGAAGAGCAAATACGTATATGGGGATATGTTGCCATGAGAGGTCCTGCATGATGTGCCTGAATAAAATTTGAACTGAGTTTCTTCATTTTACTTTCCTTTATACTGCCACTTGATACATAGTAGTTTACAGGTTGCAGGATTGTTTCGTTACTATGTTTCTCATAGAAAAAGAGCAATTTAAGAACCATCCAATGACATTTGATTTATAATTGTATTCATAAACAGAAAGTCACTATTGAAACAAACCAGACACTGGGGAAAGTTGCCTGTAGGAGAATCCTGGAATGAAAGAGAGACGATGAATCTTCTTTTAAAGCTCATATATGTTACTTAAAATACTAGCAAATATCATATTTTTTGGCTGTATATATTTGTATCACATGTGTTTGGGGCTTTACATAAGAGCCATATTAACAATTATTTATGTAATTATTTATTTAAGTTCAGGGGTACATGTGCAGGTTTGTTACATAGGTAAACTTATGTCATAGGGTTTTGTTGTACAGATTATTTCACCACCCAGATATTAAGCCTAGTAGCCATTTTTCCTGATCCTCTCCCTCCTCCCAGCCTTCACCATCTGATTGGCCCCAGTGTGTTGTTCCCCTCTATGTGTCCATGTGTTCTCATCATTTAGCTCCCACTTACAAGTCAGACCATGAAGTATTTGGTTTTCTATTCCTTTGTTAGTTTGCTAAGAATAATGGCCTCCAGTTTCATCCATGTCCCTGAAAAGGACATGATCTTTTTTATAGCTGCATAGTATTCCATGTTGTATATGTACCAGGTTTTCTTTACCCAGTCTATCATTGATGGGCATTTAGGTTGATTTCATGCCCTTGCTATTGTGAATAGCATTGGAGTGAACATATGTGTACATGTGTCTTTATAATAGAATGATTTATATTCCTTTGGGTATATACCTAGTAATGGGATTGCTGTGTTGAATAATATTTCTGTCTTAAGGTCTTTCAGGAATCACCACACTGTCTTCTGCAATGGTTGAATTAAATTACACTCCCACCAACAGTATATAAGCATTCCTTTTTCTCCACAACCTCATCAGCAACTCTTTATTTTTTGACGTTTTAGTAATAGCTATTCTTACTGGTATGAGATGGTTTCTCATTGTGGTTTTGATTGGCATTTCTATAATGATCAGTGATGTTGACCTTTTTTTCATGATGGTTGGCCACATGTATGTCTTCTTTTGAAAAGTGTCTGTTCACGTCCTTTGCCCACTTTTTTTATAAGATTGTTTGTGTGGGGATTTTGATAAATTTAATTCTTTATAGATGCTGTATATTAGACCTTTGTTGGATACATAGTTGGCAAGAATTTTCTCCCATTTTGTAGGTTGTCTGTTTACTCTAATGATTGTTTCTTTTGCTGTACAGAAGCTCTGGAGTTTAATTAGATCCCATTTGTCTACTTTGGCCTTTGTTGCCAGTGCTTTTGGTGTTTTAGTCATGAAGTCCTTGCCTATGCTCTACTCTTTATAATGAGGCTTCTTTCTGTCCTAGCTAAGTGGGAGCTATAGTTGATAGTGCATATGGCCAGGAAGTGGCACAGAATGCTGTCATAGGAGTTTTCTACATAAAGTGCTTAAAGCTAACATACCGTACATCAAAAACATATAGTGAGTCTGACGGTCTTTAGCAGCAGGCATCTGATATTGAAATTTGAAAACTGTGTTACCTTGATATCTTTCAGGGATTTCAAAACACTTTTTGATTTATTCCAAGCTTTCATTTTGTTATTGAACTGGAACTAAAAGTTCCAAAATGCAGATGAAATAAATGAAATAGAGATCATTAATGGTGCTTAATTTAGTTATCAGAATACCAACCTAGTATGAGTTTTGCAAATTAGTTTCTCAATTCTGGATTTACATTCTGTTTGCCATGTGTTCAACTTGAACTTACATAGGATAGCTCATTTTTATAAAGTTATATCATTAATATAACTTGAGGAAAAGATTTATTGCTTATCTTTATAGATAAGTAACTTGAGTATACAGTCACTCTTCAGAGAATAGACATCTTACTCATTATATTGTGGATTCAATTCTGAAGCCAGTTATTTTGCTATTAGAATTGAAATTATTCATTTTAATCATGACGATAATAGATTCACAACCACATACAATAAAATCCCAAAGTTTACTTGATTTGCATTTAATTTCTTCCCTTTCTATGTTGCTCTTCTCACATTATTGTCCATCTTGGATACCCAAGTCTTGGGACAAAACATCCCAGTGGTCTTTCCTCACTTCTCTTAGGCCTATTTTAACTTAGTCCTCTAGAGCCTCATGGCTGATGGAAATAGTCACACGGCTGGATATATTACAATTAGCGAAGATATCTGTCTTTCTGTTTTTATTAGTGCAACTAATAGCTAAAACAGGAAGGGCTGGTGGTGAGAGATGACACAGGTTCCAGAAACTATTTCTGTGCAGACTCCAAAAAGGGGAAGGATGGAAGGGTGTTAAGGATTGAGAAATTAGCTGTTGGATACAATGTTCACTATTTGGGTGACGGGTTCACTAAAAGTACAAACCTCACCATAATTCAGCATATCCATGAAACAAACCTGCACATGTACCTTCTGAATCTAAAATAAAATCAAATAACAACAACAAAAAAACTATTTCTGGACTGTATTTTGTAAACCTACCAATGTGGTCCATAAGAGGCTGCAAATGCTACAAATAAAACCAATGCTATATATGTAAAAACATATCTGCTTGTATGTATGTGTTTAATCCTCAAAGTATGTCTAATTTGTTTCTATATACAAGTACCTGTCATGGCGTTTACACAGCGCATTCAGTCAAATTGTTATGTGCTCATAAAGCATACCTTTATTAAAAATTTTGGGTGAAGTACCTCATATTATACTTAGTCATTGATATTGATATTGTATTTCATAATTCCGGTACAGTAATGCATGTGTGTTTTTGTTGATAAATGCTGATCAGAATTCAGATTTACAGTAAAAAGTAGAACCTAATAAATATTCAGATTCAAAATATTGATTTTTATTTCAATGCTGTATTTTTCTGTGATTTATATTTTTAGAAGTCGTGGTAGGTAATTGAATTTGCTATTCAGGATGCATAGACTCCTCTCTCTCTGAAGGTTTACATTGGTCATTAACAGTGGCATGTTGTTGCAGAGGTGAGGAAATTATATGTTCCTAAGTGTTTCTAAAATATAAAAATCCAAAGGGTTGAATTAGGTTTTGCATCTGAGTTAAACTGAAGCTTGTGATATGGTGCTTCCACAGAGCTATTAAAAGTTATTAAAATACTGATTCTGTGTGTCTAATAAAGATTTGGCTGTATGATATGAATGCATTAATTTTGTGCTTAATAGCAAAATGTCTGAGAAAAAGTTCCAACTAACATATAAACATAGTAGAAATTTGATACATACTTCTTGATGATACCTATTGTGTAACAGAAAACCTAAGTCTAATAATGATACCACCTCATATTGTACAGGACTTTTTCATATATTACATTATTTGATCCTCACAATCCCATGAGCTAGGAAAGGCAGGCTTTATAAATTTCTATTTAAAGATGAGAAAATGGAAATTCAAGGAGGTATTTGACTTTTCTAGGTTGGAAACGTAGTCTAGTGATATTTTTCAGTATACCGCATTGCTTCTGAGTACTTAGAATCTCATTTTTAATTGTAACAATTGTAAAAGGCCTGTATATGCTTACAATATGTGAGTAGGGTGTAGATATGAAGGCTCAATGGTGAGAACAACCTTACCTATATCAAATGAATTCTAAACCAAAGAAATTCCAGCAGCTAAATATCCTACCTTGGTTCATTACATTTTTAACATGTAAAAAAATCACATAAATATCACATTTGGAAGATAATGTATCTCTATATCATATGTGCATAGAAGAAAGTGTGACACATTGATTTTTATGATGGGGAACAAAGCCAGGCTTTTGATCCTACAATTCTGTAATTTAGACCTCCTTAATATAACAATTTTATGATAACTTGGCAAGCCCGGGCATAGCTACTATTTAATCTTTCTGCTTACCTATTTAACAGGTATTTAATGTCCATTTAGTCATCATTTGAAAAACATACATATATTAGTCACAGCTAAATTTATCTACTCTGCTTATATATGCAGCATGACATGTACAACTAATTGAGTATGTAGGTGCTTTCCTTGATCCAATTAGGTTCTTCTGCTTTATTCATAGGTACACATTGTTGCAAACACTAAAATTACACCCATGAAAAAAAAGTTTGCATCTAAAAACAGGGATTAGCTAATTGCTTGGCACTTTGAGACAATTCCATCTACAATCTGATGAACTCTCAATTTAAAAATACAGAAAAAGTGATTTAAAATAAAAATGTTTGCTTTTATTCTGTTGTGTGTCATAATGTAATATAAAAATAATTTCATAGGAAGTGGGATCACTTCTCTAAATTTCAGATGACTTTATAAGTAATCTTGTTTCTTCTTTTTGATTCGCGGGGAATTTTTTTTAACTTTCAATTTGGCTTCATGAGTACATGTGTAGGTTTGTTATAAAGGCAAATTTCATGTTACAGGAATTTACCATATGAATTATTTTGTCATGCATGTAATAAGCATAGTACACATCTGCAAATTAGGAATCTGCTATGCTGGAGGGACTGAAATGTTCCCTGCCTGCACCCACAACACTCTGATGGGTTGTATTGACTAAAACACTCTTGGGGTGGTGGCAGCAGGATCCATGATTGTTCATGTGTACCAGCAGCTGTGGCAGCATAGCAGAGTGCACGTGTATTTGCTGAGGCTGGGTACTGGTGAGAATGGTGCATTGGTGTTCTTGAGTTCACTTGTGCAGGTGGTGTTGCGGGGCTGGGGTGCTGGCAGAGGCAGGGTTGCCTGTGTCCATGCATGCGCTTGTAGCAGCAGTGATAGCAGCAAGGGTGGGTCACTGGTGGTCTCAGTATGCTGGCCTCCATGCACACATTTGCACTGGCAGCAGTGATGGCCTCATTTTAGTTGTAAACTTTTTAAGGACCTATGATCATAGATTTCATTTTTTGTTCTTCTAAAAGTCTAACTTTATTTACATATAATTTACATATAATACAATGCACCAATTTTGATTGTACAATTCAAAAGGTTCAGAAAAATGTACACACCCATGTAACCACTAATCAAGGTATGGCACATTTCTATCAAACCCACAAAAATTTAAAAACCATCAAAACAAAATAAATAGTTCTGTCACGTTACTTTGTAGTCAGTCTTTCCTGGTCCCTGTACCAGGCAAGTACTAATTTGCTGCTGCCATGATAGGTAAGTTTGCTTATTCTAGAATTTCATTTGAATGAAATCATAAAGTTATTATAGATTTGTGATTTTTTATAATTAAGAAACTTATTAGTTCTAAATTGAACTGTGCAATAAATTTTTTGTTGTTTTTTCTTTTTTTTTTCCCTTGGGGACATTGTTTAATGAGCTCGGGGTCAATACAAAAAACCAAATTTTTCTCCATGGGAAAATGCAGGAAGCCACAAAACACTAGGCTTGCTGGGAAAGGGAGTAGCTCCTCAGTTGGTTCTAGGAGGAGGAGATATGTTCCCAGGGCCTTCAGAGGAAAGCACGGCCTTCAATGTCAGGGACATTGGGGGTGCACTCCAGGATCTGAGGAGTAAACTCCAGGAGACTGAAGGTGGACCCAAGTAGCTGCAGGATGGATTCCAGGAGCTGACAGGTGGTCTCCCAGAGGCTGGACATTGAACCCTGTTGCCTGAGGGTGGATCCCAAGGACTGGTGGGTATACTCCTCCATCCTGGGAGTAAACTGCAGGGGTAGATGAATGCGCACCATCCATGTTGCTGCAAATGACTGGATGATCTCATTCTTTTTTTATGGACAAATAGTATCCCATTGTATATAAGTATGACATTTTCCTTATTCATTCATTCCTTCATGGATATGTAGGTTGCTTCTAAATCTTGGCTATTGTGAACAGTGTCACAACAAACATGGGAGTGTGGATATCGCTTCATTATACCGGTTTCTTTTCTTGTGGATATGCACCTAAAAGTAAGATTGCTGGATTATATGTTAGCACTACTTTTAGTTTTTTGATGAACCTCCAAACTTTTCTCCATAGTGGTTGTACTAATTTACATTCACACCAAGTGTACAAAGGTTTTCTTTTCTCCATATTCTTACCAGCATTTGCTATTGTCTGGCTTTTAGAGAAAACCCATTTTAACTGGGATGACGTCTCAGAATGTTTTTTTAAATTTCTCTGAGGATCAAGTGCTTAAGTACTTTTTTTATATACCTGTTTGCCATTTCATGTTTTCTATTGAGAAATGTCTATTCAAATCTTCTGCCCATATTTAATTGGATTGTTAGATATTTTTTCCTGTAGAGTTGTTTGAGCTACTTATATATTCTGATTATGAATCTCTTGTCAGACAGATAGTTTCCAAATAGTTTCTCCCTTTCTCTGAGCTGTTTCCTCACGTAGTTGATGATATATTTTGCTGTGCAGCTTTTTAACTTGATGTGATTCCATTTGTCTATTTTGCTTTGGTTGCCTGTGCTCCTAGGGTATGACTCAGGAAACTTTTGCCCAGAATAATGTCTTAGAGACTTTCTCCAAAGTTTTCTTGTAGTATGTTCATAGTTTGAAGTCTTAGATTTAAGTTTTTCCTCAATTTTGATTTGATATTTTCATAAGGTGAGAAATAATGTTTCATTCTTCTGAATACGAATATCCAGTTTTTCCAGCATCATTCATTGAAGAGACTTTTTTGAGACTTTTTTCCTCAATGTATATTCTTGGTTCCTTTGTGAAAAATGAGTTCATTGTAGGTATAGGATTTTCTTCCAAGTTGTCTGTGCTGTTCCATTGATCTGTGTGTCTTTTTCTGCCATTATCATGCTGTTTTGGTTATTATAGCTTTATATTATAATTTGAAGTCAAGTAATATGATTCCTGTAGTGTTGTTCCTTGTGCCCAGGATGGGGTTGGTGATTCTGAGTCTCTTGTGATTCCATATACATTTTAGATTTATTTTTTTCCATTTGTGTGAAAAATGTCATTGGTGTTTTGCATTGAATCTGTAAATTGCTTTGGGTAGCATGAACATTTTAACAATATTGATTCTTATGATTGATGAACATGGAATATCTTATATTTTTGTGTCCTCTTTAGTTTGTTTCATCTGTGTTTTATGGCACTAATTATAAAGATCCTTGACTTCTTTGGATAAGTTAATTTCTAGGTATTTCATTTTACTTATAGCTCCTGTAAATTGGATTACTTTTTAATACCTTTTCAAGTTGTTCACTGTTAACATGTAGAAATACTACTCAGTTTTGTATCTTGATTTTGTATCCTGTAACTATACTGAATTGATTTTATCAGTTCTAATTGCTTTTTGGTGGAGTCTTTAGGTTTCTTCAAAATTAAGATCATATCAACTGCAGAGAAAGATAATTTTACTTTTTCCTTTAAATTTGGATGCCTGGTAGGAAGCAGTGGCTCACACCTGTAATCCCAGGACTTTGGGAGGCTGAGGTGGGCAGATAACCTGAGGTCAGGAGTTCAAGACCAGCCTGGCCAACTTGGTGAAACCCCTTCTCTACTAAAAACACAAAATTAGCTGGGTGTGGTGGTGTATCCCTGTAATTCCAGCTACGTGGGAGGCTGAGGCACAAGAATCTCTTGAACCTGGGAGATGGAGGTTGCAGTGAGCCAGGCTCTTGCCACTGCACTCCAGCCTGGGTGACAGAGCTTGCTAAATAAATAAACAGTTAATAAATTTAAAAATAAATTTGGATGCCCTTTATTTGCTTCTCTTTTCTGATTGCTCCAGATAGCACTTCTCATACTATGTTGAATAATAGTGTTGAAAGTGGGCATACTTGTCATGTTCCAAACATAAGAAGTAAAGCTTTCAGTTTTTCCCCATTCACTATGATACTAGCCTAGGTCTGTCAGGTATTGCTATTATTATGTTGAGATATGTTCCTTTAATGCCCAGTTTTTGAGGGTTTTTATCATGAAGGGATGTTTAATTTTATCAAATGATTTTAGCATCAATTGAGATAAACATATGATTTTTGTCCTTCACTCTGTCGATATGATGTATCGCATTGATTTGTATATGTGGAGTCATATTTGCATCCTTGGGATAAATCCCACTTGGTTATGAGGAATGCTCTATTTAATGTATTGTCTAATTCAGTTTGTGGTATTTTATTGAAGATTTTTGCATCAATATTGATGAGAGATATAGGCATGTAGTTTTCTTTTTCTTTTTCTTTTTTTTTTTTGCCATATCTTTGTCTGGTATCTTCTTTTGGTATCAGGGTAATACTGGCCACGTTGAATGAGTTTGGCAATAGTCCCTCTGCCTCTATTTTTTGAAAAGTTTGAGTAGGATTTGTACTAGCTCTTCTTTAAATGTTTGATAGAATTCAGCAGTAAAGCTATCAGGTCTCAGGCTTTTCTTTCCTGTGAGACTTTTTATTTAGAGCTTCAATCTTGTTTCTTGTTATTGGTCTGTTCAGGTTTTGGATTTCTTCATGATTCTATGTTGGTTTTTTCTTTTTTCTTTCTTTTTTTTTTTGAGACAGAGTTTCGCTCTTGTTACCCAGGCTGGAGTGCAATGGCGCGATCTCGGCTCACCGCAACCTCCGCCTCCTGGGTTCAGGCAATTCTCCTGCCTCAGCCTCCTGAGTAGCTGGGATTACAGGCACACACCACCATGCCCAGCTAATTTTTTGTATTTTTAGTAGAGACGGGGTTTCACCATGTTGACCAGGATGGTCTCGATCTCTCGACCTCGTTATCCACCCGCCTCGGCCTCCCAAAGTGCTGTGATTACAGGCTTGAGCCACCGCGCCCGGCCCTATAATAATTTTATATTCCATTTGCTCTTGCTTTTCTAGTTCTCTAAGACGCATCATTGGGTTATTTATTTGAAATGCTTTTTTCTGGTTTGTTTTTATGTAGGCACTAACAGCTATAAATTTCCCCCTTAGTACTGCTCTTGCTGTATCCCAAAGATTTTGCTATATTGTGTTTCCATTTTCAGTTGTTCTGAGAAATTTTTAAATTTTCTGCTTAATTCCTTTATTGACCCAGTGATTCACTGATCATTTAGGAACATATTGTTTAATTTCCATGTGTTTTTATAGCTTCCACAATTCCTCTGGTTATTGATTTGTAATTTTATTTCATTATGGTCAGAGAAGAATATTGATATTATTATTATTATTATTATTATTTTGCGATGGAGTCTCCCTCTGTTGCCCAGGCTGGAGTGCAGGGGCACAATCTTAGCTCACTGCAACCTCCACTTTCCAGGTTCAAGTGATTCTCCAGCTTCAGCCTCCCATGTAGCTGGGATTACTGATGTGCACCATGACACCTGGCTGATTTTTATATTTTTAGTAGAGATGGGGTTTCGTCATGTTGGCCAGGCTGGTCTTGAACTCTTGACCTCAAGTGATCCACCTGCCTCAGGCTCCCAAAGTGCTAGGATTACAGGCATAAGCCACCACACCTAGCCAGATTCTTGATATTATTTCAATTTTTTGAATGTTTTAAGACTAGTTTTGTGACTTATTATATGGTCTATCCTTGAGTCTGATCCATGTGCTAGGGAGAAAAATGTGCATTCTGTAGCTGTTTCATGAAATGTTCTGTAAATATTAGATCCATTTGTTTTATTATGCAGATTAAATCTGATGTTTCTTTGTTGATTTTCTGTATAGAAAATCTGTCCTATGCTGAAAGTGGAGTGGTAAAGCCTCTAGCTATTACTGTATTGGAGTCTATTATTCTCTTTAGTTCCAATTATATTTGTTTTCTATGTTTTAGTGCTCCAGTGTTGGGTACATATATATTTACAAATGTTAAATCTTGTAGAATTGACTCTTTGATTATTATATAATGACCTTTATTGTATTTTATACTTTTTGTCTTGAAATCTATTTTGTCTAATATCACTATAGATACTCCTGCTCTTTTTTGGTTTCTATTGGCATGGAATATCTATTTCCGTCCTTTTTTTTTTTTTTAGTCTATGCTTATCTTTATAGGTTAAATGTGTTTCTTGTAGGCAAAAGATCATTCAGTCTTCTTGTTTTTTTCAATTCAGCCACTCTGTCTTTTGATCAGAGAGTTTATTTTATTAACATTCAGTATTATTATTGATAAGTAGGTACTTACTTCTGCCATTTTGTTATTTATTTTCAATTATTTTGTGGTCTTTTTTTCTGCCTTACTGTCTTCCTTTTAATGAAGGTGATTTTCTGTGGTGATATTCTTTAACTTCTTGCGTTTTTGTTTTTGTGTATTCATTGTATGATATTTGCTTTGAGATTACCATGAGGCTTGCAACTATTATCTTAAAACTGATTTTTTTTTTTTGAGACAAATTCTTGGTCTGTGGCCCAGGCTGGAGTGCAGTGGCATGATCTTGACTCACTACAACTTCCAACTCCTGGGTTCAAGTGATTCTCTTGTCTCAGACTCCTGAGTAGTTGAGATTACAGGCATGCACCACTCTGCCAATTCAATTTTTATATTTTTAGTAGAGGCGGGATTTCATCATTCTGGCAAGGCTAATCTCAAACTCCCGACCTCAGGCAATCTGTCCATCTTGGCCTCCCGAAGTACTAGGATTAGAGGCGTGAGCCATTGCATCCGGCCTGATTTTTTAAACAGATAACTACACTGATTGATTAAACAAACATGCAAAAAGAAAACTAATAAAAACTCCACACTTTAACTTCCTCTTCCCATTTTTAACTTTTTTTTATTTTTTCTTTTTTTTTCATTTTTAACTTTTTATTGTTTTTCTTTATGTCTTATTTTGCTGTCTACGTCTTGCAAAAATGTTGGAGTTAATATTTTTGATTGGTTGATAATTTATTCTTTCTATTTAGAATTAGAGTAGTTTACACATCACCATTACAGTGTTATACTAGTCTGTTTTTCTGTGTACTTACTATTAATATTACCCATGAGTGTTGTACCTTCAAATGATTTCTCCTTGGTCATTATGATCCTTTTCTTTCAGATTGGAGATTTCCCTTTAGGATTTCTTGTAATACAGGTCTGGTGTTCATGAAATCCCTCAGCTTTTGATTGTATGGGAAGGTCTTTATTTCTCCTTCATGCTGACAGAATAATTTCACCAGATATACTATTATAGAGTAAAAATTTATTTCCTTCAGCAGTCTAAATATATCATACCACTCTCTCTTGGCCTGTAAGGTTTCCACTGAAAAGTTTGATGCAATATTTATTGGAGCTTCAATGTATGTAATTTGTTTCTTTTCTCTTACTGCTTTTAGGATCCTTTCTTTATCCTCAACCTTTTGGAATTTGATTATTAAATGCCTTGAAGTAATTTCCTTTGGGTTAAATCTGCTTGGCATTCTGTAACTTTCTTGTACTTTAGTGTTAATATCTTTCTCTAGGTCTGGAAATTTCTCTGATATTATCCATTTGATTATACTTTCTACCCCTGTCTCTTTTTCTACCTCCTCTTGAAGGCCAGTAACTCTTATATATGTGCCGTTTTGAGACTATTTTCTAGACCTTGTAGGCATGCTTCATAGTGTTTTATTCTTTTTTCTTTTGTCCCCTCTGACTGTCTTTTTAAATAACCTGTCTTCAAGCTCACTAATTCTTTTGTCTGCTTGATCATGTGTGCTATTTAAGAGAATCTGATAAATTCCTCAGCATGTCAGTTGCATCTTTCAACTCTAGAAATGTTGGATTTATCTGATCGAATTCTGAATTCCTTCTCTGTGTTATCTTGAATTTCTTTGATTTTCCTCAAAACAGCTTTTTTTGAATTATCTCTCTGAAACATACTCTGTCTCTCTTTCTCCAGGATTGGTCCCTGGTGTTTCATTTAGTTTCTTTGATGACATCATATTTTCCTAAGTGGTATTGATGTTCTAAATGTTCATTGGCGTCTGGGCATTAAAGAGAGTTAGCTATTTATTGTAGTTTTCACTGTCTGGGATTGTTTTTGCCTATCCTTTTAGGGAAGAATTTCTAGGAATTTGATGGGACCTGGGCTTCAAGTCTAACAATGCTGTGGTTCTTGCAGACTTATAGAGGTACCTCTTTGGATAATATCTGGAAAAATTCCCTGAATTACCAGGGAGAGAGTCTGCTCTTTTCTCTTGCTTTCTCCAAAACAAATAAAGTCTCTTTTTCTGTGCTGAGCCACCTGCAACTGGGGGAGTAGTGGCGCAAGCACCTCTGTGGCCACAACCACTGGGACTTTGCTGGGTCATTCCTGAAGCCAGCACAGTTTTGGCCCTTGCCTAAGGCCTTCTTTTCAGGGTGGCAAGTTCTTATAAGCCCAGTGATGCTTTCTAGGAGCCAGGGATTGGAGTCAAAACCTTAGCAATCTACCTGTTATTCTGTTCTAAGCTTCTTCGAACCACAATACAAAGTCCTTCCCACTGTTCCCTTCCCTTTCCACCGGCTAGGAGCCGCTCCCTGCGGCCAGCAATACCACCAATCCATGAGGGGTTTCTGCCAAGCCACCGCTCATGTTCCCTTAAAGCCCATGAACTCTTCTATCAGCTTGTGGTGAATGCAGCCAGGCCTCAACTCACCTTTTATGGCAATGAACTTTCTCTGGCCAAGGGCATGTCTAGAAAGGCTGTCCAAGAGCCTAGGCCTGAACTCTGGAACCCCAAAAGACTGTGTGTTGCTCTACCCCGCTGTGGTCTAGCTGGTATCTAGGGTGCAAGACAAAGTCCCTTTTACTGTTCCCGCTGCTCTTCTCAAGCAGGAGTTTTGCCTTATAACCACCACTGTTGATAATGTGCTGAGTTTCCCCTGAAGCCAACACATCTCAGAGGTTCCCCAAGACCTTGATATAGTACCTGGGTATCACTGCTGGTTATTCAGAGCCCAAGAGCTCTTCAGTTAGCAGGTGATAAATGCCGGCAGGACCGCATCCTTTCCTTCAAGGCAGCAGGTTCCCTTATGATCCAGGGTGTATCTAGAAATGCCATGTGGGAGCTAAGGCTTGCAATGAGACCTTCTTGACTATGCCCAGTGCTGAATCCTACTGTGGCTGAGCTGGTACCCATGATGCAACACAAAGCCTTCGTTACTCCTTGTTCTTCTCTAGTTAAGCAGAAAGTAGGAGTCCCTTTCATTGTTACGAGCTGCATTGCCTGGGGCAAAAGGTGGCATGGTGTAAGCAATCCTGTAGCCTCACCAACTAGTGTCCCCTTAGGTCACATGACACCCTGTTCACTAGCTCTGGTTCCAGCCTAGCACTAGGAGTTGCCTAGGAATTGCAGTCCTTGTTTCCTAGACTGCCTTTCAAGTGTATTCAAGATCCTAGAGCACTTCAGCTTGTGGTGGCAAGGCTTGCTGGGAAACTCTTGTTCTAACAACTGGGATGGAAGATTCCCCTCTGACTAGAGCTGGTCTGAAGGCTCCTTCTGTGCATGAGCGCTGGCTAAGTTCAGCATTGGTTTATTAACTGTGACAGGTTAGCACTGAGTTCAATGTAAAGTCTTCTAGTCATTGCTCTCTGTCTTCCCAAAGTACAGATATTCTTTCTCCCTACTGCATGGCCACTGCCAGGGGCTGGGGGAAGGGTGGCATCAGTGATTCAAGACTGTCTTTTCTGCCCTCCTCAATGCTTCTTTCCAGGTTATGAAGTTAAAGCCATGTGGCTGATTGCCTACCTGATTTTTAGTTCTTGTGATGGTGCTTTGCTCTGTGCCGACAGTTAAAATTTGGTGTTGCAGTGGGGAAAATGATAAGTGTAGCTTCCATTCTGTCATCTTTCTCTGCCTTCTCTTTACAACTGTGGCAATATTCTTTGCAGAAAAATGTGTATTGTGCTTTTAAGCCTATGCTGAAAATAAGAGAGACGATTCTCATTCCATATCTAATACAGTGAGTGGAAACCAGAAAACTTACTGGTTAAAGGAGTGAGAAAAGAATAAGATCTCTTACCATGTTTCATCCACCTTACCTACTTTATATCCTCTAAATATCTACAGAGCAATTATACAGGAACCTGGAGGGGATGGAAGAACAATATACTTGTCTGTATGAACATATGCAGAATAGATTTTCAGAGCAATAGGTAACTGGTGGTCATTGTTGAAGGGGTCAGTTCTTTAGAGGTAGTAGAAGTCTAAATGAGGCAAATGGCCTCTTTAATGATGAGACAGTTAATCCAGATGTTTCAACAAAGATGGGGGTGGTCTGCTTTGTACAGAAAAATAGTTAAATGACTAGAATACTGGGAGGTCATACCCATTTTGGAATTGTAGCAGGTGAATGTTATTTAGACCCATCCAGCTAGGATAAAGTCTGGCTATAAATATGTATAGGGCAATATTAAGGTGCTGTTTGCAAGTGTTTCATGTGTGTAGAATAGAATACAATTTGATGCTCACCAAATTCATCTATATTATTTTCTTGTGATGAATCATTTACACCTGGTCATTCAAAGATGCTTTGTTTCCATTAGACATGTTTGTCAGAGCATGATTTTATAATAATCCAAATTCGAATTACCTGGGAAGTATGTTCAAAGTAAAATATTCCTTCAGATGGCTATTGGATCCACAGTAAGAAACATCTATCTCTTTAATTCCTTTTTGCCAATGTGCTATTTTGTATTCCTCTCTTTCTGTTGTTACCAATTAAATGTAATACTTCTGTAATGAAAGATACTTTTAGACCAAACTCTCATGGGGCATTGGAAAAGAACAAAAATGATGGCAATTTGTCTATATTCTGATAAAGTGAAGTTAAAATGAGACCAGATTAAAAGATACAATTCAATTTCACATACAAAGTAAGGATTGTGGTGGTAAAGTTTGGCATTTTCAGAAAATGCAAATGAATTTATTTATGTCTGAAAATGAAGAGGAAAAACAAACCTCCATGTGTCCTATTTTACACATTCATCTAGTTTATAATCTATATTAGTGCATGTTTAATAATACAATTTTTTTCTTAGTGTGCTTCAATACTCATTTTTATGTTATGTGAAAACAATTTGTTCTATTCATTCACCTATTGACCACTCAATTTAGCTTATTGGAAAATACAAATATCTGTGTGAAACTACAGTTATAGAGACAGAAACCAGAGCTGGAAACAATGCAATAGATCAATCATTTCTTAACAGTCAATATTTTTTCACATAATACACTTGGAGAATTTTTTCTACCCAATATTAAATTTCATGAGTCATGAGTCATTTATTAATTTAAAAAGTGTTAATTCCAGCTGAAATTGTCATTTTCTCAATTTAGATAAATTTCTTTTCTTTCTTGTTTGCCTTTTTTAATATTATTCTATCACTCAAAATTCTATCTACCCTGGGGTTCAAAGCAATGTGTGTGTTATATCACATACACAGAATTTACTGACATTAGCAGCCTTTCCAAGTCTAGCATCTGTAACTAACCACTCAATGGATATAGAGCTTGCAGGTAAAAATTGATAAAAGGAATGAAGCAAAACAAAGTTGCATAATATTTGCATGGGGATACTTTTATTCTTGGTAGTAATTACACAGAGGGATTTTGTTCTCCTTCTTGCAATGCTGGATTCCAGATTCAAAAATACTTGAAATGCAGCCAGATGCAGTCGCTCACTTCTGTAATCCCAGCACTTTGGGAAGCCAAGGCGAGCAGATCACCTGAGATCAGGAGTTCAAGACCAACTTGGCCAACATGGGGAAACCCCGTCTCTACTAAAAATATGAAAATTAGCTGGGCATAGTGGTGGGTACCTGTAATCCCAGCTACTCTGGAGGCTGAGGTAGGAGAATCACTTGAGCCTGGGGAGGAAGGTTGCACTGAGCTGAGATCATGCCATTGCACTCCATCCTGGACAACAAAGTGAGACGCCATCTCAAAAAAAAAAATGACTTGAAATGCTTTTTCTGGTTTGTACCTGCATTTCATAGAGACCTCAGTTGGAATTCTATAATAACCAGCCATGGTATTTCCTTAGGTCAGTGAGTCTCAAACTTTTAGTGTTCAGGAAAATCATCTGAGGCTCTTGAAAGCATGTTGATTTCAAGGCTCCACCTCTAGAAACAGTCATTTGGCAGGTGAGAAGTAAAGTTCAGGAAACTACATTATTGACAGGTACCTTATCACCTTTGAATGCAGGTGGCTTTTGAACTTATCTTTGAGAAACACAGATTTCAGCTATGCCTGCCCTGAGCAAATAGCTAATATGGGATTTCTACTTGAATGAACAAATCATATTCACCCCTGTGGCATACAATGTGTGGAACTGAAACAAAGAAGCAAAATGAGCTTTCATAAAGTCACTCAGACTAGGTATTATTCTAACGACTTTTTGCAAATTATGTGAGCAATCTTCAGTTTGTTCAAGGGTATTTTAGTTTTCTTGGAATTAAATAAAGTTTCTATTTCCAAATCATTCTGCTTCTTCAAAAGAAAAATTATCCAGATCCACAAAATTCACTTGTAAGAATTGAACGAGTTTCAACCACCTTTTTAATCTGGTTAAATCCTCACAAAAATTCAGTGAGAATAACTATCACCTTCTCATTTTACACATGGGGAAATTGAGCTCTATTATGGTCAATTTCCCCAAGACGTGCATTTAATAAGCACAAATCCTGCCTCAGATATGTTTACTGCAGACCATATCTTGTTCTCTTTCCAATGCACTAGCCAGTAGTGTACAAAAACATCAAGCGTAATACCCAGAGGCTGTGGAAAGGTGTTAGTGACTTCTTCTTGGTATGCCATGACTTAATAAAGAAAGGAAGGTACAGTACGACTTCGGTCAAATTAATTGCATTGGAAGAGATGCTTGAACTCTCCTCGTGATTGCAATCATTTGTCCAAGTGGGCATAGGAGAGAGAGAGAGATTGGTGGTAAAAGATAAGGAGAAAGAAATTATGTGTAAGGAAATAGGTTAGCTGCTAGCCCAAACACTCTTTCAATGACAGCAGGTTTACGGTCTCTAAAAAAG
Source organism: Aotus nancymaae (assembly GCF_030222135.1). Lineage (NCBI taxonomy): Eukaryota > Metazoa > Chordata > Mammalia > Primates > Aotidae > Aotus > Aotus nancymaae. The sequence continues at coordinate 54,257,534 of NW_026988415.1, read as the reverse complement.
GTCTTGCATCATTTTAGTTGAATTCTTTTTATAACATTTTGTATGTCTCTGAGAGGAAACCAATAAGAGACCACAGCAATTTTTCGTAATTGTTATGATCAAGTGAAGATGTGCCAAACTTCTTAGTGCAATGTAGTGAGAAGTCAGCGTTTATCACCCAGAAAGTGAAGCAAAGGACTCAGCTAGAGTTTGTTCGGAAATGCTTCCAGTAAGGTCTGTGATCGATTAAATAGTTTCTCTGTTGGGTTTTACTGAGATCAAACTTTGATGCTCACAATGTAGAACAGACGTGGTAAATGGGTTGGAACAGGATCAGAATCATAAAGGCCTGATTACACCAAAAGGGACAAATAACCAAAGTTCTATAGCATTTGTGGGACTCAGGGTACCCTCATGAAATCTGTAAAATCTTCAAGTTATGTTATTTCAGTAAATCGAAATTGAGTCATTTATTTTTAATGGCATTTGGCTTTTTTGTTTCCTGCCAGCTAACACAATATTCTGAGTTGAATACATAAATACAATAAAATTGACATCTGCCCAGCTGGGTTTATTCAAAATGTCTAGATCCTTAGTTTTTATTATCTGGCACCAAAACTACATAAAAACCTTTGTGCATTCAAATGATCTCTTAAACACTAAGTTAGATCTAGCGTGCTGGAAGTATGTGATAAAAATCATTTGTGACGAATGTACTTATTTGATAAAGGTTTTTTTCACTTGAAATATTGGAATTACTTTCTGACTTCCAAAACCCTGACGTTCAATGAACATTGTCTTTCATGCCTTTTGTTAATACATCTTTTTATACACATCATTTGTACAACAAAACTGTATAGCATCTATCATGGGCCAAGCATTGTGCTAGGTGCCAGGGAGTAATGGTGAGCTAGTCAAAATGATATCAGCCCTCATAGAGTTTATATCGACTTTGAGGACAAAGAGGTAAGCCAGCCCCATAGTCACAGTAAACTTTGAAGATAACCTGAATAATTTTTTCATAGCCTTCACATGATACCCAGAATATAGTAGGCAATCAGTGTATACCTGTTTCATGAGTAGAGGACAACACAATGTAGCTGAAGGAATACCCAAGTAGACGTAAGGAAATATAAATCCTAGCTTTAACTCGATTGTTCAATTACCGTGTAGCATGTGCAAAATTGTTTCCACTTCAAGGACTTCAATTTGCTTTAATGTAGAATTAGAGTAGTCAGCATTATGAAATTTATTTCATGATAGTTCCACCAATATATAACCATGTAATACTGAAAATATCATTTTAAATGTTAAGATAAAGGCATTTATAATTGCTTCTATAGCAGGCCTCATTCCTGTTGGCTGCTTATTTTAAACGTTTCAAAAAAAAAAAGAAAGGAAGCAAGGAAGGAAGGAGGGAAGGAAAGAAGGGAGGGAGGGAAAGAAGGACGGAAGGAAGGAGGGAAGGAAGGAGAGGGGAGGAGGGAAGGAAGGAGGGAGGGAGGAAGGGAAGAAAGGAGAGAGGGAAGGAAGAAAGGGAAGGAAGGAAGGAAGGGAGGGAGGGAAAGAAGGAAGGGAGGGAGGGAAAGAAGAAAGGAAGGGAGGGAAAGAAGGAAGGAGGGAGGGGAGGAGGGAAGGAAGGAGGGAAGGAAGGAAACAAGGAAGGAAGGAAGGGAGAGAGAGAGGGAGAGAGGAAGGAAGGAAAAAGAGCCATCAAGTAAAAATAAATTCATCACATAAATTTCACTTCAGTATATAGTGCATAAACTTCTAAAGGAAACATATAGGAGCGTGACGCAGTGGCTCACGCCTATAATCCCAGCACTTTGGGAGGCCGAGGCGGGTGGATCACGCGGTCAAGAGATCGAGACCATCCTGGTCAACATGGTGAAACCCCGTTTCTACTAAAAATACAAAAAATTAGCTGGGCATGGTGGCACGTGTCTGTAGTCCCAGCTACTCAGGAGGCTGAGGCAGGAGAATTGCCTGAACCCAGGAGGCGGAGGTTGTTGCGGTGAGCCGAGATCGTGCCACTGCACTCCAGCCTGGGTAACAAGAGCGAAACTCCGTCTCAAAAAAAAAAAACAAAACAAACAAACAAAAAAACATATAGGAGTATTTCTAGGCTACTTCCTTAAAGGAATTTAAACTAAGGCTCCAATCTAAATATTTCCAGTTTGGCAAATTCAGAAATACCTTTATTTCCATTAGTACTTTTGACCTTCGAAAACTTAAGTGAACATTTTCACAAAATCTTAATTATAGGAATGAGAAAGGTTAAATGGTTATTTACGATCAGATTTAAACTGTTGTATTTTGAGTGTCTTGGTAGGGAAAACGAGTGCTTTATAAATAATATTATTACTGTTAGTTTTAGCCCTATGCTTGTTCCTGAAAACACAATGGAGTAGTGTTTCCCGGTGGACTCAATAGACTATTAAAATTATTTTGGCCCTTCTCTGCGTACTTTTAAACAAATTGAATATTCTCATCTGATGCTGAATTGGAAATACACATATTGCTATTCTTTTGCCTTAATTTATTTTAATTTTTGAATAATTATCACCAGTTATAAATAAATCTGTCTCTTTATTGAAAATTGAACTTCAGGGTTTTTTTTTTTTCTTTTCAAATGAAGAAACTGGAAGACTTGGCATCTTTACAATATTTCAGTTTAAACATTCCAAAGGATCTGCTCATGTTGCAAATATTTATAAAATGTTTTATCTAATGTAATTAAATCCCAATAGTACAGAAAGCTTAAATCTTTCTTCATTATTCTTCTTCCTTTTTCAATTTTACAGAGAAGGTATATATTTTGGGCAACTTTTGCCTTTTGCTCTACTTTTTGAAACTCAACATCAGATGTATGTATACAGGTTTTGTTGATTTAGGTAAGTTTTCTTGAAACATGCTTATAATATTTGCAAGGATAACATCTTCAAGTCATTTTAAGTGTGCTAATGAGTGATTCTGAGGATTTTTGGCAGAATGAGGGCAGTTATAAAAAGGAACAGCAACACTGTTTGTATGGCATGGTACCACTCTCTCCATTAACAGTACTTTACATTAAAATTTTGCTCAGCTGAGCAGCTGACTATGCTAATTCTTCAGAGTTGTGTTAAGCCTTACTCATTTTTTTTCTAAGCCTACTTGCCAGGAATAGCATGAGAAAATGAACATTTTCAAGGTCAGTGAAAATGAGATCACATGGCCGCTTCGTGGGTATTGTCACTCAGTGTATTTTTGTGTGTTTATTTCTCTGGCGGTCTTGATCTGATTCTAGGTCTTTCATGATTTGGTATGCACACACATTCTCGCACACACTTACAGAGAATTGACATGAATATCCGTTTATCATAATGCCTGTTGATTGTTCAATTCGCTAAGTTATGAGAGACCAAGGAATCTTCCTCTCTCCCCAAAAAAATCAACAACAGCAAAAATTATCAATTTATGATTTGAAGACATCTGTATCTGCTTCCTATTGCAAATGGTAAATGCAGTCATTTGCAACAAATGGCTACAAATCTAGTGGTTGAAAACAACATAAATTTATAGTTCTGGAGGTCAGAAATCTATAATGGGTCTCACTGGGATATCAGTGTCAGCAGGCCTGCACAGTGCATTGTACACAGTGGGTGCTCCAAAAATAGAGCTGATTTTCACTATTTGAGGATTCTGTATTTGCAAATGCCTCTACTCTCTAAAATATACTTGGAACCTCACAATCAATACTCATGAAGCTTTTCGGTCATTCACGCACATGGGCAGAGCAGCAACAAATGTAAGTTGCCTCATGCTCGGGTTTCCAGCTGAGCTCCAGCACGGCCCTGCTCTGTCCTGTTCCAGCTCTAATACAGAAATGACCAGCAGATAGAGATGGCAGGAAACAGTGCAGTATACTGCAAGAAGCTCTGACTGAGGGCCCCTTAGATGGGGTTTAAACCCCAACTCATACCTGTTAGTGGGTGTCCTCAGGCAAGTCACTTAAAACTTATGAAGGCCATTTTCTCTCTCTTTTTTCTTTATTTTGAGGCAGAGTCTCACTCTGTCACCCAGGCTGGAGTGCAATGGCACAATCTCGGCTCACTGCAACCTCCACCTCCTGGGTTCAAGTGATTCTCCTGCCTCAGCCTCTCGAGTAGCTGCGATTACAGGTGCCCACCACCACGCCTTGCTAATTATTGTGTTTTTGGTAGAGACGGGGTTTCACCAGTTCGGCCAGGCTGGTCTCGAACTCCTGACATCAGGTGATCCACCCATCTTGGCCTCCCAAAGTGCTGGGATTACAGGCGTGAGTCACTGCGACTGGCCCATTTTCTCTTTTGCAAAGTAAAGAAAATAGAATCTATGAGAATAAGTGTTTTTAGGCTTTAAGTTGATAATATATGTAAGATATGTGTACATATGTACATTTCTTCTAGTAGCAATGTTTTAGTAAATTAGCTAATTCATAGTTCTCAGCTACTTTATAGAGCATGCCTACTTCAGATAACAATAGCCAACTGTATCTGTTGAATAAAGAAATGAATCACTGATCCAGAAATAATTAATATTATTTATTGTATGACCCTGTTACATGAATGGATGGTAACTGTTGCTCAATGATTTCCCAAAGGATGTTGTAGTAGGCAGAATAATGCCCCTCCCCCAAGGATGTCCACATTATCTGTGGAAACCACGCATATGTTAGATTACAAAGTGAACGAGGATTATAGTTGCAGATATAATTAAGGTTGCTAGTCAGTTGATCTTAAAGTAGGGAGATTATTTTGATTATCCTAGTGGGTCCAATATAATCTCAAGAGCTCTTAAAAGTAGAAGCGGAAGGCAGAAAAGGGTGAAAGGCCCAGCATGCTGGCTCTGAAGATATAACAGGACCATCATTCCAAGAGTGTGGCTGATCTGTAGAAGCTAGAAAAGGGAGGGAAATAGATTATCTCCCACAGTCTCCAGAAAGGAATGCACCCTGCTGACACGTTCATCTTATCCCAGTGAGACTTATTTGAGTTTTCTGACTTTCGGATCTATACACTAGGAAATTTGTGTTGTTTTAAGTGACAAAGTTTGTACTAATTTGTTATAGTAGCAATATAAAACAAATACAGATGTCTCCAAATCATAAGTTGATAGTTTTTGCTGTTGTTGATGTTTTATTACTCAGAATGTATAAAAATTAACCTGGTATTGGCTAGGCACGGTAGCTGGTAGCTCATGTCTGTAATCCCAACACTTTGGGAGGCCAAGGAGGGCAGATCATGAGGTCAGGAGATCAAGAACAGCCTGGCCAACATGGTGAAATCCTGTCTCTCCTAAAAATACAAAAATTAGCCGAGTGTGGTGGCACGTGCCTGTAATCTCAGCTACTTGGGAGTCTGAGGCAGGAGAATCGCTTGAACCTGGAAGATGGAGGTTGCAGTGAGCCTCACACCATTACACTCCAGTCTGGGCGACAGAGCAAGACTCCATCTCAAAAAATATATATATATTAACCTGGTACTAAAAAAAGAGTCAAATGAGAACAACACCATAGCTAAAAAGATTTCTCCTTCAATATCATTTTCAATATCATTTATGATCATGGGGTAAAAAATTCTGGAAATGACAGCACAAATTGGGAATTTTACCAGGAGGACTTGCTGGATACAGAGGAGGATTTAACTTGATACTGTAGGGGAGGCAAAATTTGCCTCCATCTTCTCAGGGATTTTTGGCTCAGGGACTGAGAATTATACCCACATAAGACAGATAAACAGAAGAAAATGATACAATGTTTTTCAATACAAGTTTTATGTGGCACAGGAGCCATAATAAAGGAATGAAGACCCAAAGACGCAGAGTTGTATATATGCTGCATTGGACAAGTGTAATAAATTGTGAAAATATGACAAAGCAAAGGGGCTTTGGCTAGGTTAATTAATTGGGTAGAGAAGTGACTGGATAGAAAGTTATTTCAACCAGGTTTGTTCGTACAGATTTTTCTCAGCCCCAGTTTTCTGTTTTCAGTGATAAAAATGTCCTTCCAGTATAAGGAGGACATCTTTCACATGAAAATTTCATCTCTTAAGAATCGAAAGGTAGAGTGATCTTGTACCTGTTGTTTTTCAAGTTTCTTTAGTTCAAAATCATTTTTAGCTCAAAGTGGTGTACTTTGGAGTGGTGTGTTTTGAATTCCTTCAATACTAATAAAATGTACACACATATTTCAAGCTCCAGAGAGGGTTGGATCGCCTATCAATGTATCACATGGTTCACATGATTTTGTAAAATTGCAAAAATGATATTAGTAACAATGACAATAATCATAAGATACTATAGAGTCCCCCTCATATTAAATAATTTTCAGGGCACAGAAAATCTAGATCTGCCCTTGCTTGAATACATTTCAGGAAACTCGAGATTTCATTCCAAAATGAAAAACACATGTCTCATGTACACCTGTACATGTTTCCCTCCCAAAACACATTTTCCATTGAGAGGAATTCATATGACATATGAGGAGTGAGACAGAGATAGGAACTAGTACCAAATACGTAATTCATCTCCCGTTGATCAATTAAGCACTTACTCTGTGGCTAGTCACTGCAGGCTACAATGAGATCTATGACTCATTCCACTTTCACTAATAACTTGCAGTCTAATTGGGAAGATGAAATGCACACGAACACATCATCATTCGTATGATGTAATATATAATTAAGCGCTAATAAATAAGGTACTGGAAATTAGAGAATAACATAATAAAATACAACTTTATCTGAGCCAATACACACACACACACACACACACACACACACACACACACACAAACATATACATATATGCACACAGACTTAAATATTGGTTTCATAACAGAAGTGATTTGATCTCAAGGCATGATGATTATATGATGGTTATTTAATTTGCAGCAGTGGGTAGAATAATAGCAAAATAGACCTGAAATATACTGTTTTGTAAATACTGAATGGTATGGCTTTTTTAGGGAAAATTAAAGTACCCCATGGCCTGAGTAACTTACATCATTTATTTCAATTTTTCTTTACAACAATACTCGGGGTAGGTACAATTTATTATGTTTGTTTCACTAATGGAGAAACTGAGGCTTAGAATAGTTTTTTTCTTCAAGGTCACAAATCTATTATGTGGCAAAGTCAAGATTGAAACCCAGGGCTACCTGACACCAGTCTAACTCTAATGCGCTTGAGGAGTTGGGTTGTAGAGAAAAATAAAATTGAGTAGGTTTTAAACACTAGATGAAGTTTTTAGTTTACAGGTAAGCATACTTCCATATGAAGCATATATTTGCATATATACTCATCTTGCCTTTGAGAACTTATAATTCAACAGTTTAAACTACCATTTTCCAGAAGGCTACCATATTTCTTTGACATAACTATGTAAATTGCTGAAGTACACATTGATATCTGAAATCATTTGTATGAATGTCACCAAAAGAGTTAATAGTGTGATAGATTTTGCTCTTGTTTTCACAAGGATAAGACAGAGTATTTCAAAATATGCGATATAATAGGATAGTTGTATTAAGTTAAAAACCTTCTAAATCATACTAAAAGGATGACCAATGTGCTTTTCTAAGAAGCAATGGAATAGATATGCTTAAAGCAAATGGGCAGATGACTTGAATTGGTATCATTTCACTGCATGTGAAAGCTAGTACACGACAAAGAGCCTACAAAATGTATTCTCATTTAAAACTTAAATATGAAATGTTTTAGAACAGTATAGCAAAGTTTCTTAAGTTTGTTAATAATTACAGAGGCATTAACAGATGATGGCATGTACTATCAATCTCAGGTTGAAAATAACTGGAAAACATAGATTTTCACAAGTGGCTTCTCTTGGCTTTCCGACTTTTGCTTCATTCCCCTTAAAAAGAATAAATACTAATTCCACAAGTATTTAAATTTAAGTAGCAAAATTATTGCAGGATTGATAGAAGGTGCAGTAGAATATTATAATATATTCAAAATACGTAACTGTGAGGATGTAAACTTTGATGTGTGATGAATTTGAGCTTGCCAAATAAGTAAAGAAATGAAGCATATCGGATATTAGATTTTGCATGAATCTTTTGGAGCACTAGTGTTACTCTGTAAATGAACAAAGAAACTCAACGTCAATTTTATTGTATATGTTTTCTTGTGATAGGAAATCCTTTTGGAGAAACAAATTGTGATAGTTGTTTGTCTGAAATTGATATATTTATTACCAAAATTAAACAAATACAACTAGTATATTTAAGTAAGGTATTAGTATGCACCAACAAGTTTGGCTAATTTCAAAATAATCCAAACAACCAGTGTTTTGTTTTAATTTTAGAATTTCCCTGAGGCAGGAGAATAGCTTGAATCAGGGAGTTGGAAGTTACAGTGAGCCAAGATCCTACTACTGCACTCCAGCTTGGGCGACAGAGTGAGACTCCATTTCAAAAATTAAAAAAAAGGTACCTTAGGATGGGAACACTTGATCAAGAAGCTACCAACTGAATAGCTTACTTTTTACAGCTTACTAGAACATTTTTGTTAAGCTATCTTTTTAAATAGTAGTCTAGTTTTTGAAAATTTGGAAGAGTTCGTGGCTTACCTCTGTAATTCCAGCACTTTCGGAGGCCGAGGTGGGTGGATCACCTGAGTTCAAGATCTGCCTGGCCCTCTGTAATCCCAGCACTTTGGGAGGCTGAGGTGGGTGGATCATCTGAGTTCAAGATCTGCCTGGCCAGTATGCTGAAAGCCTGTCTCTACTGAAAATACAAAAAATATTAGCTGGGCAGGGTGGTGGGCACCTGTACTTCCAGGTACTCGGGAGGCTGAGGCAGGAGAATCGCTTGAACCTGGGAGGCAGAGGTTGCAGTGAGCCAAGATCACGCACTGCACTCCAGCCTGGGCAAAAAGAGTGAAAAGCCGTCTGGAGAAAGAAAAAGAGAAAATTTGGAAGAGTTTAATTAATAGTGATTGAATTAATTTTTCTCAAAATCTCGCTTCATTGAAATAGTCTAATATTAACTAACACTTCCAAAAGATCAAAAAAATTTTACTTAAATAATTTACACATACTATTGAAAAAGATTTTATTATAAGAAAACTCCAAGGGTGCAGCTAGCATGTAGTAATTGCTCCTCCAGAGAATCACAAGCACTTGGATGGATTACCAATGTTAGACTACCTCTTGACCTTTAGAGGGTTAGACTACCTCTTAATCTTAGAGAGCTTTTTAAAGAGTGGTTATTATACAATGTTACATCACTGGATATAGTTTTAGTTATGATTGTAAATTATCTTAGTCTACTTTAATACAGTCTGAGTCAATTATTCATTTCATCACAGGTTTCTTTATTGATATAAGATAAATATGATTTATTATATGTAGCTCTAATTGGTTGGACTTAAAACTGTTGAAATAATAATTAAAAAAAAAAGCTTTGGACAAATTAAATTTGGGAGAGTTTATTTGAGCAAGTTCATGAATGAGGCAGCACTCAGAACCAGAAGAGGTTCAGAGAACTCTCCATAGTAGTATGGACAGTGAGCTTTTATAGTCTGAATACAAAAGCAGAGTAATCACCTGATTGGCTGAGGCTAGATGCTTCCCTCATTTGGCATGGTCTGATCAGTTTGCTGCTTGTGATTAACTGAAGCTCAGTGCCTTGTGATTGGCTGAAACTTGGCTCTTTGTTACAAAATATACATCTAAATTGGGTTTCAGTTGGCTTATATACTAAAATAGGTTGTAGTTTGTGGTTCATTCGTAGGAATTCAAAGTAGGGGAACAGCCTCAATCCAACGATTCCTGCTTATTTAATTTAACAAAATTAACCTTTAACTGGGTGCTGAATACTTGATTTAAACCTCCCCCTATTTGACTCTTCTTATGTTAGAAATTCATTCTCTAAAAGTCTCTTCTTAACTTGGTTGCAAAAGAAAAAAAAAGAAAAAAAGCCACCCACATGCCATGGCTGCCTGTGTTTTTTCACCCTGGAATTCTGCCATTACTGAACAGTATGTGCTCAGCTATGCTAAATCTTTTACAATCCCCACCCTCATATTATAGAAGCAAAAAAAGAAAATGTCCCAAGAAATTCTACCATCTGGCATATTGAGACTTCAAAGACTAAAGAAAAAATGTAAGTTATGGTCAGAACATTTTTTTTTTTCCTTCCCAAATAACACCTATGCAAGAAAGAAAGGAAAACAAAAATATCACAGAGCTGGACTTTATGGGTTTAATGCACTTACAATCTATCAAAAGTAAAACACCAGTGCAGATATATTCTATACCTATGCTGCCTAGTACACTAGCTAGTAGCAATGTGTGACTTTACAGCACCTGAAATATAACTAGTCTAAATTGAGATTTGCTATAAGTATATAATACATACCAGATTTTGATCACTTACTATGAAAAAGAGAATGTAAAATAGCTCATTGATAAGACATTAATATTCACATTAATTGCATGTTGAAATTCAAATATTTTAGATATATTGAGTTAAATAAAACAGATTATTAAAATTAATTTCACCTGCTCATTTTGGCTTTTTCTTTTACTGTGACTACCAGAAATTACATATGTAGCTTGTCTTAAATTTTTGTTGAAAACCCCTCTTTTATACCAAACTTACTAAGGAAGATTTTGACTGAAGGTTTCTTGATACCAATACATTTGACTTTCTTGTTTCTTATGGCATAACGGATTAAAAATATTTCTTAAAATAATAATAAAAATAAAATAAAAATATAATACCAAAGATATGTACAATTTCAGGAATTGCCTATTAAATATTAATATGAAATTACAAATATGATGAATGACCTACATATTAACATTAAATATGCATGGTCATATACAATTAATTCCAGAAAATTGACACTTAATTAGAGACTCCACTTCCCTTCACATCTTTGAAGTAGATTAATTTTTGGCTTGTTTTCTGAGCAAACTGCTAAATAAAGAATAGATATAAGTTTCAAAGAGCTTATGGGTTTGTGCAATAGAGAACATACACCCTTGTATTTCATATTTTATTGCACTCAAAAGTGCAAAACTTTTTTCTATGAGAAAGACAACCACACAGATTTCTTTATTTTACTATATTAAGTATATTTTGTGACACTGTCCTGTGCGGGAGACATCCAAGGGGAAAAGAAAAGGCACACACAATACTTTTGAGGGTAAACACCCTTTATCCCAAGTATATGGCTATACAGATATAATAAGCAAATGATATAATAAGCAAATTGCAATTGGAAGGGGAGAAGGGAAAAGATGTATATGTATTTACACTCATCAGACTATGGAGGAAGCATCACCAGCCTGGGAAGCAAAGGCCTGAGCTCCAGAGTCGGTCACCCATCCATGCACAGATGAGGAGAGGTCTCATGAGGCTTTGGCGCAAGTTTGGGACCCTACGTCTTTTTTTTTTTTTTTTTTTGAGACTGAGTTTTGCTCTTGTTGCCCAGGCTGGAGAGCAATGGCGTGATCTTGGCTCACCGCAATCTCCATCTCTCGGGTTCAAGTGATTCTCCTGCCTCAGCCTCCTGAGTAGTTGGGATTACAGGCATGCACCACCATGCCTCATTAATTTTGTATTTTTTAGTAGAGACAGGGTTTCTCCATGTTGGTCAGGCTGGTCTTGAACTCCTGTCCTCAGGTGATCCGCCCACCTCGGCCTCTGGAAGTAATCCCAATTATGCTGGGATTACAGACGTAAGCCACCATGCCCAGCTCCTAGCTCTTTCTATGAGGAGTTGTTTGGCATGAGTCCCACTCACAAGGACCCTTCATGACTGGGCTCAAGGAACACAAAAAGTGTGTGTTTTTTGCAATTGTCTGTTGTTTTTCAATAACTAATGTATAGAAATAGGTTGAAATAGATATTTCTCTGAAACAGTGCTGGATGAATGCCTCAAGGGACTCACGCAACCTGTTCTGGGGCTTGGTGACCATTGTCTGTGTCCATATTCAATTGAGTTCAAATTTAATATTTGACTTTTCCTCCATAGACAGATTTGTACATAATTCATATCTAATCAAATCATGAAAATCGTTTTCAAATGCTTAACTTTCCCTTCATCATTTAATGTTGAAATTATGACCCAACAAGCTAAAAAAGGAATTCATTTTATATCATGTCGGATATCATTTTGCCCTCCAAATATGTACTCGTAATGGCAAAAAATGAGTTATGCTGAGTAATTAATGGGAGTTAAAGAATGCTGATTTTACTTAGTTTGAAAATTGCTTATATATTTCTTACATAAGCTATTTAACTGTATATATAAGGCCTTGATCACTTTCGTTATCTTAAAGTACCAATCATTTTGAGTGTGAGACTTCCAGTTTGACTACATTCTTGGGAACTTAAAGTTATTACAGCTATATTCAGTAAAATTAAATAGGGAAATAAATAATCATTATAAAAATTGCATTTAAAATGAATAGATTATATAGATTTAAATAAATTTACAGTGATAGGGTCTTTAGGATGTAAAATTCTGAGCAAAACATTTTTACTCTCGAATATTTTTTTAATTGCCTTAATAGCTGTAGCAGTTTATTCTTATTTTTGTTAACAAATTAAAAAAAAGGTAGGAGAGAGATCCAAGATGGCTGATCACTAGCAGCTCGGGCTCGTAGTTCCCAGTGAAAGCGCAGAGAACGAGAGGACGCCACACTTTCAGATGAATATTTGTGGCTCACAGACCAGGAGATTCCCAGCAGAGGAGCCCCACGTGTCGCCAGGGCGACTCTTGTGGCCGGCGTGGCAGTTTTGCTGGCACCTTAGCGTGCCAGTTTGTGGTGCAGAGTCCGGAGATTCCCAGGCAGAAAAGCACCTTCAATCTTAACACCGCTGTTTTGGCCGGCACAGTGGATTGCTCAGATTTCGGCACTGGGAATCAACAAGTTGGACATCTGCTCAGAGACCTAGTTAGAAAGTCGGTATTACAAAGACGACAGACGGATAAATATATAATGAAGGGAAGAAACCAGCGTAAAAAGGTAGAGAATACTCAAAATCAGAATGCCTCTCCCTCTATAGGGGATCTCAATTCCTCATCAGTAACGGAACAAGGCTTAATAGATTACGAGTGTGTTCCAATAACAGAAGCAGATTTCAAAACGTGGGTGATAAGAAACTTCTGTGAATTAAAAGAACTTGTTCTAACCCAATGCAAATAAACTAAGAACCTTGAAAAAAGGTTTGAGAAAATGTTAACAAGAATGGACAATTTAGAGAAGAATATAAGTGAATTGATGGAGCTGAAAAACACAACACGAGAACTTCGCGAAGCATGCACAAGTTTAAACAGTCAAATTGATCAAGTAGAAGAAAGGATATCAGAAGTCGAGAACCAGCTCAGTGAAATGAAATGAGAAGAAAATATTGGAGAAAAAAGGATGAAAAGGAATGAGCAAAGTCTCCAGGAAATATGGGACTATGTGAAAAGACCTAATTTACGTTTGATAGGTGTACCTGAATGTGATGAAGAGAATGAATCCAAGTTGGAAAATACTCTTCAGGATATCATTCAGGAAAACTTTCCCAACCTACCAAGGCAGGGTAATATTCAACTCCAGGTAATACAGAGAACACCACAAAGATATTCTTCAAGAAGACCAACCCCAAGGCACATAATTGCCAGATTTATTAGGGTTGAAATGAAGGAGAAAATACTAAGGGCAGCCAGAGAGAAAGGTCAAGTTACCCATAAAGGGAAACCTATCAGACTTACAGCAGATCTCTCAGCAGAAACCCTGCAAGCCAGAAAAGAATGGGGACCAATATTTAATATCCTTAAAGAAAAGAACTTTCAACCCAGAATTTCATATCCAGCCAAACTAAGCTTTATAATTGAAGGAAAAATTAAATCTTTTGCGAACAAACAAGTACTTAGAGACTTCACCACCACCAGGCCTGCTTTACAAGAGCTTCTGAAAGAAGCACTATACATATAAAGGAACAACCAATATCAGCCTTTCCAAAAATATATCAAAAAGAAAAGAGCATTCACACAATGAAAAATTTACACTAACTAATGGGCAAAACAGCCAGCTAGCATCAAATGCCAGTATTAAACTTATATATATTCTAATTCGATAAAAAGCCAAAACCCATCGGTATGCTGCATCCAGACCCATCTCACATGCAAGGATACACAAAGACTCAAAACAAAGAGAAGGAGGAAGATTTATCAACCAACCAGAGAGTAAAAATAAACAAATAAACAAAAAGCAGGAGATGCAATTCTCGCCTCTGATAAAGTAGACTTTAAAGCAACAAAGAGCAAAAGAGGCAAAGAAGGACATTATATAATGGCAAAAGGATCAATGTAACAATTTTATAGATCAACGAGACAGAAAATTAACAAGGACATTCAGGACTTGAACTCAGACCCGGAACAAGTAAACTTAATAAACATTTATAGAACTCTCTACTTCAAATACACAAAACATACATTACCACCTCACACCTATTCCAACAGTGACTACATAATTGGAAGTAAATCACTCCTTAGTAATCGCATAGCATTTCATAGGTTTTAAATGAAATATTGGTTGGCTGCTTGTTTGTTATTTTCTTCCCTTATTCCTTCCTGTCTGCATCAAGTATAATTATTGGTATAAAAGAGGTTTTCAATACCCGTTACTAAACTGCATTCTAGCCTGGGCAAGAAAGCAATACTCCCATTCTCTCTCTCTCTTTCTCTTCCTTTTTCTTCTTCATTTTTTTTCTTTCTTTCTTTCTTAAAAAAAAAAAAAACAAATTAAAAAAAATACCATAACAACAATTATGTCGCTGTTTTAGATAAAGTATTAGATATTTTTTCCTTTAAGGAATTCTCTTTTTTAATGCTTTGATCCATGTCCTGGGAAATCATTGGGAACTCATCTATATGTCTGTTCATTTAGTTGGTCCTTGAATTATCTGATAATTCTCATTTTCAATAAGTAGGAAACGGGTCGTAAGAAGAGAAATTACTTTTGCTTATTAGGATTCACCAAAAATTATGCTTTAAAGCTCAAATGCACTTTTGATTTATTAGCAAGTTTGCATTGGAGGGCCCAACATGTATCTGGGAACTACAGATTTAAATAAGAATGCCCAAGTAGGGATTTCCCTAGTGTAAAGTATGTTTCTGTCTATGGAATGAGTATAAAATCCTCCTACAACATTTTATGTCGATTTATTTCTCCAAGAATTGGTCTTTCTTTCCTTCTCCTGCCTTAGAAAAGTTTATTGTTTGGTATATCCACTAGTTTTGAGAGTACTGTTGTGTCCTACAAAATACTACCGTCTTAAAGGTAACACATTAATATATTATCTCCTAATATTTCACATTATTATACTCAGGTAGCAGAAAAGAAGTAATTATCTAAACAAAACAGAACAAAACCTAAGATAAGTTGTTTAACTCCAGGGAGGCATGGAGAATGAAATTGTTCTTGGGATGTAGAAACATCTTGTCTGTGCATCCGAAGTCAATGTCCTGTTACTGGGCAGTATACAACAATTCTTTCAAATATTTACAGGTATTTTATACCTAATGTCTAGAAGAAGCATAGGCATACTGATTTGTTAATTTTACACCTTAAATATAAAACATTTTCAAGACAATTATAAATTGTGATAAACCTATATGCATAATATAAGAGACATTAGCATGCTTTACCATAAAGAGAATGATGGCATCCATTCATTAAAACTGAGGATAGTGAATCTTCTCAAAAAATGACCAATCTAAATATAACAATTTGATTTCTGAACAGCCTAATCTGTGTAGATGTTAAATCATTATTGCTCACATGGTCATTAGAACATAATTATGTTCTATTAGTTTCATTAAATTTATAAATAAATCCTTCATGGTCTCTAAACTTAGCTTTATGGGAGGGGGATATCTAAAATAAAATAAAAGCCCACATACTGCATTGCTTTGGGATAATGGGGCATAAATACCATAAGTAGATTTTTTTTTTAAACTTTTTCTGCTTGTTTAGAAGGAAATCTCCATTGCAGCAGGTGATTTGAGGTTTGAGTAAATAAATTGACAGACTGTTCAGAAGCTGATTCAGTATTTTAATAACATTGCAATAAATCTTTTGCAATTTGGTCCCATTTTTCCTCAAGATTGATATCCTTATTTTAATATTGGTAAAGTCGAATACCTACTTCATTTAATTTTTCTACAGCCTACATTTTGAACTACATTTTGAAAGAATAGATTTTGTTCATGAGGAATTATGATTGTGTGGCATTGCTAAGAGTTGTAACTGTTGGAAATGTCAAGATACACTATTGCATGTGTAGAAGACCTATTCATAGAATTGATGCTTTCGGATACAGTGCCACCTTTTTATTGAGGGCACGATAGGCTAAGGATAATGAAATGTTTATGAGTTCTGCATAATAGCAAGATTTTTTAATAACTAGAGCAGAATGATAGAAATATCTTGTAAAAGTGGATTACAAATGATCTAAGAGTCAGTTGATTGTTTAAATTTATAGCCTCATTAGTAGTGTAGACTGATTCCTGCCTCTTAAAAACTCCTTGGAAAATGGCAGTTTTGATTTATCAATACTCCAACTTTAGCTTCAAATGGAATTGTCCTCAATTTTAAAATGTCAGGGTAAAGGAATACTGACATCAATTTTAATAAAAAATGAAAATTGGAGAAATGGTTATGTAAATGAGGCATATATGGGAAAGTGGAGGCTAGGCCTTCAGGTTTTACAGAAGTAAGCATTTCTAAGAAATGGAGACAGACTTGAAACAGGCTAGAGAACCCTTAAGTAGGAAATACGCATAACAAGTTGTTTTAATTGCTAATGCATTTGTATTAACCGAGCAATCTGTGACAATTGTACTATCAATAATTTTTGAGATACGGTTAAGAAATAAAGCAACAAGAAATGATATTGACAGATAAATGGAGATCCAGTAATTGTCTGCAGCATCAATCTCTCATGTATAATGACTTTTGATGGTTGAAATTCATGAGACCAGTTCATTATGTATTTCAAACAAAACTCTATTTTGATATTCTTCCATCAACTGGAGTAGTAAGCACTACAGCTGAAATTCTGCCTAAGGGAATCCATGTATACCAGTTGGTTAACCTTGTGACATTTCACTAAAAAGCACCAGGCTCTTTTGTAATACATAATTCATGAACCACTCTGATTGTTGAGCATTGATCAGCAGTTGTATAAATTGAGTTGCTATCATATTAACATAAGTAGCAATGCTTTAGTGAGGTTTTCTTTCTTTCTTACTTTCTTTTCTGTTCTGCAGTCTTCCATCAAGTTGTTCAGGGATTTTCTAGTTCTTAAAACAGGAAGTCAATTTAGAAGACTACAGAGTTATGTATCCAACTATTACTTTTGCACCAACCTAATACAATGACAACAGAAGGCTGTGAAGTATATACTAACAACTGTTTGCATATTCCATTTAAATTCCCAGATTTGACTACCAGTATGGATTTGTTGTCAGACTTCTTGTCTTCTGTGCGGTCAGACGTGCCTGTCTTTGCATTTTTCAACTCTATATATAATTATTCTTGTCTATGAAGAGAGGCAAACTCTGTAAAATACTTCAAGAGATTTATTCTGAGCCAAATATGAGTGACCATTGACTGTGACACAGCTCTAAGGAGGTCCTTAGAACATGTGCCCAAGGTGGTTGGGGTACAGCTTGTTTTTACGTATTTTAGGAAGGGATGAAATATCAATCAAATACATTCAAGAAATACATTGGCTTGGTTCAGAAAGGTGGGACAACTCAAAGCAGGGGCTTCCAGGGTATTGGTATACCAATTTAAACATTTTCTGGTTCACAATTGGTTAAGTTTATCCGAAGACCTGGGATCAACAGAAAGGAAATGTTTAGGTTAAGATAGAGGATTGTGGAGACCAAGTTTTACTGTGCAGAGGAAGTTCTCAGGTAGCAGACTTCAGAGAGAGAGGGTTATAAAATGTTTCTTATTGGATGTAAAAGGGTGCCTGGCTCTTAGTTGATCATCTCCTGGATCTGGAAAGGAAGGAAGGAAAACAAAATGGAAAAAGGATTCTCCTTAGCATGTGAATTTTTCCCACAAGGGACGACTTTGCAGGACCATTTCAAGACATGGCAAGGAAATATATTTTGGGGTAAAATATTTTTAATTTCTTCCTTGTTATGCCAGAGTCAGACTGGAAAGTAAGCCATGACATACAGGGTTAAATAAATCCCATCTGATGAGAATTTATGGTTTGTAGGGCATGACTCCCCAAACCCCTTACATGGGAATTTGGGAAAAATAAAAAAAATCATAGCTTAGTCCTCATTCTCAAATCTAGGTAGGTTGACATGGTTGTATAATTGCCTAATATCTCAGCAGGCTAGAAAATGCAATTTATATCTTCCAGAACTTGACATAATAATACCCTGAAGATACTAGCCTTGTTAAACACATGCTCTGAATGGAGAGACTCCCCCAAACAAGTTTTGTGTGAGTAACATAGCTGTTTATCCACCCAGGTGTGGGTGGGCTGAGTCTGAAAAGAGTCAGCAAAGGGCAGTGGGATAGGAGTTTGTTTTATAGGTTTGGGATGGGCAGTGGAAAGTTACAGAAGTTACAGTTTAGGGTGGTTTTTGCAAGCTGGGAGGGGATTGTAAAGTCTGGAGTCAGGATGTTGACCAAGGTCAGTTACAAAGTCCAATTGCCTTACCAGTTGAGGCAGGAATAAGGAACAATAGAATGTCTCAAGTTAATTAGGCACCACAGGGGTTGATCATTCTTCCTTTTCTCATGGTCTTCCAGTGACCAGATTTTCTAGTTCCAGGAACTCATGTGGAGTGTCCATGCAGGTCACAGAAGTTACCATGGTGTCTACGGTGCCATCAGTCAGCCTAAAAGACCTTACAAGCCTTACTCTAAGGAACACAAACGGATATAGTAGTGATCTCTGTGTGATGTGAACTCTGAAAATTTGAGATAAGTCTCAGTTGTTTTAGAAAGTTTGTGTTGCCAAGGTTGAGGATGCACACCCACGGCACAGCCTCAGGAGGTCCTGACATGTTCCCAAGGTGGTCAAAGTACAGCTTCATTTAATACATTAATACATTTTAGGGAGACATGAGATATTAATTAACATATGTAAGATGAACATTATCAAGGCAAGACAACTCAAGGCAAAAGCAGGATGACTCCAGGGGAGGGAGTTTCCAGGTCATAGGTAGATAAAAGACAAATGTTTGCAACCTTTTGAGTTTCTGATTAGCCTCTCCAAAGGAGACAATCAGATATGCATTCATCTCAATGAGCAGAGGGATAACTTTGAGTAGAATGGAAAACAGATTTGCCCTAAGCAGTTCTCAGCTTGACATTACCCTTTAGCTTAGTAATTTCAGATTCCAAGATGTTTTCCTTTCACAGAGATATGGTTTGGATTTGTGTCTCCATCCAAATGTCATGCCCAGTTGTAATTCCCAGTGTAGGAGGTGGGGCCTAGTGGGAGGTGATTGGATGATGGGGGCAGTTTCTCATAGTTTACCACAATCCCCCTTAGTGTTGTGCTGGTAATTGTGACTGATTGATTGCAAGATCTGGTTGTTTCAAAGTATGCAGCACAATGGCTCATGTCTGTAATCCCAGAACTTTGGAAGGCCGAGGTGGGCAGATCACAAGGTCAGGAGTTGAAGACCAGCCTGGCCAACATGGCAAAACCCTGTCTGTACTAAAAATACAAAAAAATTACCTGGGCATGGTGGTGGTGCCTGTAATCCCAGCTACTCAGGAGACTGAGACAGCAGAATCACTTGAACCCGAAAGGCAGAGTTTGCAGTGAGCCGAGATCACGCCACTGAACACCAGTCTGGGTACCAGAGTGAGACTCCGTCTCAAAAGTGTGTGGCACTGCGCCCCTCACACTCTTCCTCCTCCTAGGGCCATGTCAGAGGTGCTGGTTTCACCTTCTGCCATGATTGAAAGTTTCCTGATGCCTCCCCAGAAGTCACTATGCTTCTTGTACAACCCACAGAACCCTGAGCCAATTAAATCTCTTTTCTTTATATATTATCCAGCCTCAGGTATTTCTTTACAGCAATTCGAGAAGAGACTGATACAACGTGTATAGAGAGAAATGAGACTGTTGTGTGGTGAGAGGGTACGTTTTCATCCTCACATGCTGAAAAGTGAGAAGAGGAATCTACTTGAGAATGTATTTTGATAGATAAATATTATTTCATTGATTTTTTAGCATAATTTGCATATTTTAAATCATGTGACCATTTCAGAAAGAGAGAAAGCTATATTAATTATGAGATAGTTTTATCTACAGCTTGAACTATAGAAGATATTTATTACTGCATCAGTGTGAAGTGGACCATGTTTAAATAGATTATTTAGCATATGGATAACAGGGTTCCAGAGTGATGGTAAGAGTCCCTAAGAGAAACTACCTTCATTCTTGGAATAGATGTTTTCTGGTAAAAAGTGAATAGACACAAATGTCTCATATGATTTTATACCTAATCGCTGTTCCCTCTTGAGATCCGTCTATGCATGCTCAGCCCTTTTACTGGTAATTTTTCAGGAATTTATCTGTATGAAAAGCAGTAGCCTGAGAAAATTAGTTACAAATTTGCCAGCCAGAATGACAAATGTCTAGTGGAGCAGAAAAGAGGCATAGAACATGCTCAGATTCATCAGGGAAAGTGACTCCATTTTCCAGTGTGTCAGCATTTGTAAGACAAATATATCTAATATATAGCGATATGCAAGAGATTAGCTCTCCAAACATTTAAAGTGTCGTTTGGGTCTTGTATGTTAAAATGTCAACATTTCTCATTTAATTAGTTATTACAAGATACAAATTGAATATACATTTACTGAAACTCATGATTTCTTTTTTCTTCTAAATCTAGCTGTTTTGATTAAACACAAATTATGTATGAATTTTTTATTTATAAGGCTTCATTCCCTTTTCCTTATTTATATTTTCCTATTTAAAAATATCCAGCACCACACAAAAATATGTATATATATACGTGTGTGTGTGTGTGTATATATATATAACATTCAAAATAAAAAATAATAATATCCAGCATGGTTGTTTGGTTGACATCCCACAGACATTGGTTTAAATAACTGAAAAAATGGACAACAGCATTTTATCAAGACTTTTCTTTGCAAAACATTTGAATTATGTTATAAAGTGAGTAGAGCTAGGCTAATTATCATTGCAGAATGTTTTCTTTAGATATTAGAAATAGAAATTTGATTTTGAACCATAATCTCTTGCTTAAAATTATTTTTATGCCCTATGATATGCAAGTGTTATTCAGATTTAACTGTTTATCTATCTTTGAGGATACATAGGTATATATGAGCATAAGCCCACTTATACTCTCCTCCTAAAATAATATCCAAAGATCAGAGTGTAGAAAAATATCCTACTTCTCCCTCATTTTATACACTAGGATAATGTGAGCCATTTAACTGCTCTATCATGTCCACCAAAAGGGCTGTCTGCCAGTTGGATGATCATACTTTCCAATTATCCTAGCCTCTAGTATTTCAGTTGGATTTTAACAACAGAATTCACTAGGACAATACAATATGCCATCGTGAATACTTTCTGGCTTTGGGGAAAAACAACAACAACAACTGTACTGCTTTTTATTTACTTGGAGAATATTTTGAAATAAGTAAAATAGTAATTTCTAACATCTAGAGGTTCAGAAAAACATTAAGATCCTTCTTTAATTTGAATGTAGAATGATGTCACTTCACACACACATTATTATTATTTAAATTACATTAAAGATATATCCAAGAATAAAGCCCTTTCATTGCAGTATATATGGTAACTTATGTATTATCAACTGAAGAGCATAGAGCAACAAGTGAATTCTGTAGGGATTTCATCTAATAAAAATGCAAGTCCAAATCCTAAATCCGGGTCCTCCTACCCCCAACCCCCAATCCCCAGCTATGGTGACATTTCCACCACAGAAATATGTAGGTTGACATACTGTTTCAGCAAAGCTAATGCATTTACTCTTCCATTGCTCACTAATTTTTGGACTTTTTCTGCATTTCGTATCCTCTGTCTCCTCATCTCCTCTTTTCTTCTTTGCTTACTTTTGTGACATCTTATAGCACAGGTCCTTAGAAGTCTATTTCTAATACTATATTTTTTCTCCAAAAATATTTTTTAAATGTTATTCACAATATTCTAGTTTGTTGTTTAAAGGTAGGTAAACCTGAATAAGATATATCTTTTAACATATATTTAATAAAATAAAAAGATTTTATTCTATGGCATATCCCAAAGGAAGGAATTTGCATTTCTCTCTCATGCTGTAATTTTTGTTGAGTTTCTCATCTAGAAGTAACTTCTTTTTCATATTGTCATCATTATAGTCCTAAATTAAGCCTACTTCAAAACTTTAAACAATAAAAAATTCTAAATCAGGCAGAAAGTCAGCAAAGATATGGTGAACATATGCTATAAGTATGAAATTTGAACAATCCATGGCATAAAAATATATGCCATTGAAACCTTAGGTCCTACATATCAAGCGCAATAACTGCTTTTAATTAATTAAATCTGTACACGTAGTGAAATTGCTAATGGATATTGACCAGGCAAAAATCACCACTTGGGAAATCTTCCATTTTCCTAGAACAATCTTAAAGAAGTTATTTAAATGGCAACGAAGTTGATTCTGAATCACTTTTTGCTATTCAAGTTCCAAGACAAAGAGAATCATTGAGCACTGTTAGGCCAATTATCATGCCTTTCCTTTTTTTAGAAACAAAGTTAAAATGTTCAACATCTTTAGACAAGTTCTTGAATATACCATTGCAATTATTAAAGATTATAAAATTGCAAATAATAGAATTAGTTACTTACATTGTTATCACAGTGGGCATCGAAGACAAGATATTTCCCTTACATATATTTCAGAAGGAAAATAAGGTTATATTGAAATGTTGTTTGATATCTTCCCAAATGCAGGTCACTTGGGGGAAGATCAATCTTCCTTTATATTTAAGATAATCAAGGGAGAGAGTTTGTCTACCCTATTCATAGACTGAAGAAGTGGAGATTCATTCTGAATGATATACAAAGGCCCCTTTTTCCTTTATGATTTAATATAGATGCTTTGAACACATGGAACATTATTTTCACTTGCTCTCAGGGGGCTATGTAAGAAGACCGAATAAACAGCCAAGTTTATAATAGATTAAGGTC
Organism: Aotus nancymaae; assembly: GCF_030222135.1. Taxonomy (NCBI): domain Eukaryota; kingdom Metazoa; phylum Chordata; class Mammalia; order Primates; family Aotidae; genus Aotus; species Aotus nancymaae. The sequence continues at coordinate 54,234,289 of NW_026988415.1, read as the reverse complement.
CCTGAGTGGAGTGTGTATGTGTGTGTATGCACCTGCTATATATGAATATATACATATATCATATTGTATTCTTCCATTTTCATGCTGCTGATGAAGACATACCTGAGACTGGGTAATTAAAAAAGAAAAGGAAGTTTAGTGAACTCACAGTTCCATATGCTGGGGAGGCCTCACGATCATGGTGGAAGGCAAAAGGCACGTTTTGCATGGCAGTAGGCAAGACAGAATGAGAGCTGAGCAAGTGGGAAACCCTTTATAAAATCATCAAATCTCATGAGACATTCACTACCACAAGAACAGTATGAGGGAAACCACCCCCATGATTCAGTTATCTCCCACTGGATCACTCCCACAACATGTGGGAATTACATTAGCTATAATTCAAGGTGAGATTTGGATGGGGACAGAGCGAAACCATATTACATATATATACATTGTATAAAATTATATACAAATTATGTGTATGGATGAATATCTGGGAAAAGTTAGAATTAAGGTGGAATGGAGCCTAATGGATCTGCCAAACTCATGTCAATCCTTATTAGGCAAAGATGTTCATCTTGTGATGGTGACGTTTTAGCTAATAAGAAGGTGTAAGATATTGATAATCTTGCTTACATTTCTCTTTAATTTTGTTATTTTCTCCTGTAAGATTAAAAAGCAAAATTGAAAAAGTCAGGGGCTAGGCATGGTGGCTCATACCTGTAATCCCAGTATTTAGTGAGGCTGAGGTGGGAAAATCACTTCACCCAGGAGTTTGAGACCAGCCTGGGAAACATACTGAGACCACATCTCTACAAAAAATATAAAAACTAGCCGGGTGGCACGCACTTATGGTCCTAGCTACTTGGAAGGCTGAGCCGGAAGGATTGCTTGAGCCTAGGTGGTCATGGCTACAGTGTCTTGTGTTCACACCACTGCATTCCAGCCTGGGCAGTAGACTGAGACCTTGTCTCCAAAAAAAATAATAATAATGAAAAAGTCCTCAGGAAAGATGCAGGGAAATATATATTTTTCATTGCACCATTCCCCCATCACCAATATATTTTATTTTTTTCTTTTTATTTCCTCTCTAAGTCTTTGCATCTCTAATAATGGTGTACATTCATATGAAAAAAATCAATATTTAGCAGAATTGATACTCAGTTAATACATAAGGCTATAGATTATAGTTTGATAAGTAAAAATTAGTTACGAATTATGCAGAATTTCATAGAATTTCAAGATATGAATCCTCTATTTATGTATATGCTATATATATGTATATTTACATTGAGTCCTCCCTTGGTATCTGTAAGGGATTGGTTCTAGCACCCACATAATAACTAAATCCTTAGATGCTCAAGTCCCTGATATAAAATGATACATAGTATTTACATGTAGTCTACATACCTCCCGTATATTTTAAATTATTTCTAGATTACTTAAAATACCTAATACAACATAAATGCTATGTAAATAGTCATTATACTCTGTTGTATTTATTTGTGTTACTTTTTATTGTAGTATTGTTATTTGTATTGGGTTTTTAAAATATTTTCGATCCTCGGTTGAAATCAAGGATGTGGGACCGTGGATACAAGGGGCCAACTATATATACATATATGTATGTATTCATTTAATTAAATTCAATCCTAAAGCACACATATTGGCCACATCAAGCATGTTTACAAAATACAGGCTCATAATTCATATCTACTTTACCAGAACATCCATAAAAACTGCTCTCCTGTCTTAATCATATTTTGATCTTGACTTTCTTTGTAATTTCTGTTAGAATTATCCATTCACAACTTGGCTAATTTGGTGCTTTGTGTTGTTTTTAATTTCATCTGTATAGCTGTTTAGAATTTTTTACTGAAAGTCTGTATTTGTTTGGAAATAAATCCAATTAAAAAATACAAATGAGGGGAAAAGATGAGGTAGCAGATGATGTCTTCTTGATCCTAAGGATTTATTATTTTATTTTTTCTTCTTACACCAACATTTCCTGGCCTATACTAATCTAAGTAACCAAAACTACATTTTATGTTGTAAGGTTATATTATCAAAAATTGAGCCCAGGAACAAATTAAGTTGGATGTAGATTCAACTCCAATGACAGGTAAGGACTCACTAAATGTATTTCTACAGCAGGACACAGAACTAATAATGAACATGATTGTGATACTATATACCTTCATTTTTATTTTGTTTTTCAATCAGAGTTTATTCAATCAAATAAACTCTGTCATAAATAAACATACAGTTGGCCATATAAACCATGAGGCTAAACCAGATGATGATGTTTGAACTTGCTCATCATTTTTTTCTTCCCTTAGGACACTAGCTAAAATCTCATCCATGGTTAAAGCACAGGCATGATTCTCAACATGTTCTTGGTACTGCCAGAAATCCACTGAGCTGGCTGTGCTTGTCCACTGAAGGTCCAAATGCTCTCTTTTATTTAATCATTGTAAATACATATGGATCTGTGTGTTTCTTTTTGTTGTTGTTATTGATGTTGTTGTTTTTTGTGACGGAGTCTTGCTCTGTCACCAGGCTGGAGTGCAGTGGCACGATCTCAGCTCGTTGCAACCTCCGACTCCCTGATTCAAGCTATTCTGTTGCCTCAGCCTCCCGAGTAGCTTGGATTACAGGTACCTGCCACCATGCCCAGCTAATTTTTGTATATTTTTTTTAGTAGAGATGGGGTTTCACCATCTTAGCCAGGATGGTCTCGATCTCCTCACCTCATGATCCACCCGCCTCAGCCTCCCAAAGTACTAGGGTTACAGGGATGAGCCACTGAGCCCGGCCAGATCTGTGTGTTTCTAAAAGGGTAATGATATGCCATATTAGCCACATCAAGCATGTTTACAAAGTACAGGCTCATAATTCATATCTACTTTAACAAAACATCCATAAAAATTGCTCTCCTGGCTTAATCATATTTCGATCTTGACTTGCTTTGTAATTTCTGTTAGAATTATCCATTCACACCCTGGCTCAGTTAGTGCTTTGTGTTGTTTTTAACTTCATCTGTATAGCTGTTTAGAAACTTTTACTGAAAGTCTGTATTTGTTTAGAAATAAATCCAATTAAGAAATACAAATGACATTTCTTTCCAGCTTGTCAGAAACTCCGAGAAATTAATGCCAAAAGTTTACTGCTGTGTCTTCTTTTCAGAATGCATCCTTCAAACTTCATGGCAGTAAATGCCAAATAACCTCATGTATCAAATGTAAAGCAAGCTGTGAGCCAGGTGTCTTCAATTGCAGGTCATATGCTGAGCTACGTTCATCATTTTAATCTTTTGAATTAAATTCTCCAAAATGGAATAAACCTCAGTGAAACTGTGGTTGCTAAGAAGTTCTTTATTTCTCTCAGTCCTGAATTCTGTAATATCTTGTCTAGAATAACAATGGAGAAAGAATAAAGTGCAGGTTTTGGCCCACAGAAGGCAAACGATATAGGTTTTGAGTAAATTTAGTGTTAGCAACTTGACAGCAGGGATCAGAGCCATTCTTTTATACAAAACACAAAAATTTAGTTCAATTTTTGTGTATTTCATTGCTATGTATCCCGCTGTCATTCAGTGAAATTCTGCTTGTATTTATATGCTGAAAATTGTCAGGGAAAATGTACTCCTTTTGGTAGTAATCAAAATCAATTCGATGTGCACTATGGTATGATGTTTAGGTAGAAAGTAGTGACCCTCAATAATTTCTCTGAAAATCAACTCCAAGTTTCAAGCAGCCAAGGATGAATGATGGCTGAATTCCATATATTAATCCAAAAATTCTGGTTAAATGATGAACATAAGTTTAAAAGATTCCATTGTATTGACACAGCAAGCATTTACAGCATTTAGCAGAATGTGTAGTTCGTATATTTTCCCTTAAGTGTTTTTTCTTACAAGTTTTTAATTTTTTGAATTTATTTTAGGGAGTTTTAATAGATGATGTATTCAAATGATTCAAAAATCAAAACCATGTAACAAGGTACACCCAAAGAAGCCTTTCTTCCAAGCTTGTCTCTATTTCTTCCATATATACTTTCCTCTAGAGTTAATCATTTTCATTAGTTTCTCAAATATGCTTCCAGAGTTTCTGTATGTAGATATAAACAAATATTCATAGTTATCTCATAGCTGTTATTAACAGTCCCTTATAGGGACTTATTTTCAACTTTAAAATGGTAAAATTGTAAACAGTGCTGTAATAAAAAAAAAAACCTTTCACACATGTCATTTATCCATATTTCTAGAAATGGGATTGTTGAGTCAGATAAACTTTGAAATCAATTTATCTAGCTCTAAAAATGTTGCTACTCTTGTTGGAATCACATAAATCTGATGTTAACTTAATGAAAATCATCAGCTTTATGATGCTGAATCCTTCTACCCAAGATTACATCATGTCTTTTCTTTTATTCCATTCTATATTTTTGTCCTAAATTATATTAAAGATTTTTCTTATGACTATTGTACAATTCTGGCTATGTTTACTCAGACTTTTTTTCTTTTTCATTGTTGTTAGTGTATGTTCTTGCCATCTTAGCAAAGTTATTACTGCAAATTTTAAAAATATGAGGATATTGAGCAAAACTGGCAGTAACACACAGTATATATTTTTATCAATTTTGTGCGATTCCAGACAAATTGTGTTAATCTTTAATAAATATTTATTTTATCAAGTTTTTGGTATCTACTATAGGACTCGGCATTCCTCAAATACCTGCTGATTAAAATATTATAAAAACTTCTTATTGGGAAAAATTTTAAAAAGCCATATTATTTATCAGTTTATCTTTTTAAAATAATTCAAATATTGAATCAACTCTATAGTTACCAAGATAGCACTTATATTTTCTAAGATGTTCTCTTGGATTTAGCTGTATGACACTATAAACCAAAAATAAATTCTAAAGCCATCCAACCATCTGAATGGACTCCTCTTCTTGGCCAATGGCATTCCACAGTTAACCCGAAAAACCAGTTCAGGACATGATAGAAGAGGGGAAGGGACATGCCTCACTGTACATCCCACCAACATTAAATAAACACAGATCTTAAATCTGGTAAGAAACATTTACAATTTATTCACTCAGAAGCCTACTACTTGGAAGCCTCTTCTGCGTGATAAAAACAAGTTCTCCACAACCTTTTAACTTAATCTAGACATTCCTTTCTATTGATAATAACTCTTTCTGCCAATTGCCAATCAGAACATTTTTAAATCTACCTATGAGCTGGAAGCGGCCCCTCATCCCCCTCCTCAACCCCCTTCACCACTTGTAGTTATTCTGCCCTTCCAGATGGAACCAATGTAAAGCTTACATGTATGGATTGATGTATTTTACCTCCTCAAAATTTATAAAAGCAAGCTGTACCCTGACCACCTTGGGCATATGTTGTCTAGGCCTGTTGAGGCTGTGTCATGGGCATGTCTTTAACCCTGGCGAAATAAACATTTTAAATTGATTGAGGCCTGTCTCAGGTACTTTTGGGTTCACAAATTTGAGAGCTGTCTTAGATACTTTTGGATTCAAAACACCCTTTGATGTTAATAGAATCCATTGTCTACATCTCCAAGAAGAGCTTCGAAATTGAACGTCTGTGAGGCAGTAATGTTACAGCTGCTATATTTTTCAGTTTTCTTTTTTTGTCTCATTTCTTTATATACATGGACATATACAACTATACACATATACAATCATGTAATAACAGTAATATTTAGCACTTTTCCTTCTTAAAGCCCTTTTGTAATGTGTTATATGTGAATTTTCAGTACCACAAAAGTAGCACTCAGATATAAATTTAATTTTCTCAGCAAGGCAACTTTACTTACTGCAGAAAGGGTGCTCCTGTTAACCATCTTGCCATGAGAGGACACTGAACAAAGGAGGCAGGGCCATTTATATCTAACGCATCCACCCTACTGCTGTGTCCTGATTCCATTGGCTGGAACTGAACTTTACAGCCTAGGCTGCACCTGGTTGGCTAACAACTTAAAACTTTAATAAAGGGGAAGTAACAAAGGAAAAGAGGAAGTAAATTGAGGAATGCTTAGAGAAGCAATAACATTTCCAAATAAGGAAGGGAAATAAGCTATGATCTAAGACTTGTCTGGGCTTCTCCAGGCATGTCACGGCAAATACCTAGGCTAATGTGTATGAACTAAGAACAATGGATACACTTATTTCTTCATTATGACTAACAGCTACTTTAAGATTATTATCAAAAGCTTTAAAATAAATTAACCTTTGAAGCAACTATTATTTATTCATAATGAACTAAGAGGAAGCTTTGAAGAGGAGCCTTTTATTTATTCTTATTTCTTATGTAACGTTAACTTAGGAAATCTAACACCTTTACATGGAAAGTAAATAATTTTGTCTTCATTTTAGCTGAAGAACAGTAAAATAGTGAGGTCAAATAATTCATAAAATTAAAAGTAAAGGTGGATATTTGAACTGCACTTCTGTTGGCTATAGGCATAGACCAAGTCGTAAGAGAAAACTTGAATCAGAAAAGTAGTGAAGGACCTGGCAATGTGTAGCAACATTTTTCCTTTCTGATGCATTGTGCACAAGCTACCCTAGATATCCTTGGACTTGCTATGTTTACCTTCCCACTTTCTTTTATTTCCTTCCAGTTCTTGTTATAGAACAACTCAGACCCTCTCCAGTTTGAGTGGGTACTAAAAAATTTAAAAGTATTTTTTGGCCGGGGGCAGTGACTCATACCTGTAATCCCAGCACTTTGGGAGGCTGAGGCGGGTGGATCACCTGAGGTCAGGAGTTCGGGACCAGCCTGACCAACATGGAGAAACTCCCGTCTCTACTAAAAATACATAAAATTAGCTGGGCGTGGCAGCACGCATCTCTAATCCTAGCTACTCGGGGGACTGAGGCAGGAGAATCATTTGAACCCAGGAGGTGGAGGTTGCGGTGAGCTGAGATTGTGCCATTGCACTACAGCCTGGGCAACAAGAGCAAAACTCTGTATAAAAAAAAAAAAAAAAGAAAAAGGAAAAGTATTTTTTTAATGTCACTTTATATCTTTCATGTTAGAAATTACAGTTTTATGTTTATTTTAGTTGTTTATAACAACACATATTCCACAAAAGTTGGAAGCAGGGGTAGCCTTAATATAGAATTTTGAGGAAAAGGGGAGGGTAGTAATTTAACTGAGAGATAAGAAGACCTTTAATTAAGGTATTATTCCATACCTTTATTTAAGGCATGGAATAATTGAAGTATTGTATTGAGATAAATAGATACAGATAGAATTGGATATTACCAGATTTTAAAAGTGTAACTTGATTGAGTTAATAACCAGTATAATATTGAGGACTATGCTCTGATTTTTTTATCTTGCCCAAATTCCTATCTAAGGGGTCTGAGGAGTCATGCCCTACAAACCATAAATTCTCATCAGACAGGGTTTATTTAACCCTGTATATGGTGACTTTCTTTCCAGTCTGTCTCTGGCAAAACAAGGAAGAAAATAAAAATATTTTACCCCAAAATATATTTATCTGCCCTATCTTGAAATGGTCCTCCAAAGCTCATCCCTTATGGGAAAAATCTACTTCTAGAGAGAATCCCCTTTCCTTTTTGTTTTCCTTCCTTCCTTTCCAGATCCAGGAGATAATCAACCAAGAGCCGGGCACCCTGTTAAGTCCAATAAGAAACATTTTGCAACCTGCTCTCTCTGAAATCTGTTATCTGAGAGATTCCTCTTCACGATAAAACTTGGTCTCTACAATCATTTATCTTAACCTAAACATTTCCTTTCTATTCATCCCAGGTCTTCAGATAAACTCATCCAATCGTCAACCAGAAAATGTTTAAATTTATCCATAGCCTGGAAGCCCCTGCTTTGAGTTGTCCCATCTTTCTGAACCAAACCAATGTATTTCACAAATGTGTTTGATTGATGTCTCATACTTGCCTAAAATATATAAAACCCAGCTGTATTTGGACCACCTTGGGCACATGTCCTCAGGGCTCTGTCATGGTCCGTGATCGCTCATATTTGGCTTGAATAAATCTCTTAAAATATTTTACAGAATTTGACTCTTTTTTTTTTTTGAGAGGAAGTCTTGCTCTGTCGCCAGGCTGGAGTGCAGTGGCCGGAGTAGCTGGGACTACAGGCGTGCGCCACCACACCCAGCTAATTTTTGTATTTTTGGTAGAGATGGGGTTTCATCATGTTGGCCAGGATGGGCTCTGTCTCCTGACCTCCTGATCCACCGCCTCGGCTTCCCAAAAAGCTGAGCTTACAGGTGTGGGCCACCATGCCCAGCCCAGAATTTGACATTTTCATAGACAATATGCATAGGAAATCACTAGTCAAATTAATTTATCCATGCTATTTGATAGTTTGAGAAATATCTTTGTATATAAGCAATATGAACTGATAAAGAAAAAACATAGTTCTGATAAATAGAAACAGAGTTCTTTGACAAGCTGAGTGAAAGGAATTTAATCATGAAGGATCTTTAGACATTATTTAGTTGGTAAACATCATGTAGTCGAAGATCTGCTCTGAAAACATAGCTATTTCAAAATACAGATTTCCTCAAAATGTCCACATCAGTATCAAATGAAATATATAATGACGCTCATTGGTTTCTTCTTCTTTATCTCCTTAAGATGTGTCAGTAGCAATAGACTGGCAAGTGTATTCAGCCACCTTAGACTTGTGATTCACTCAGGAGAATTTGAAATTGTGATTAAAAAAAAAAGTAAACCTTGTTATTGGTCTATTCAGAGTTTCGACCTATTCCTGGTTTAGGCTTGGGAAGAGGCAAGTGTCCAGGAATTTATCCATTTCTTCCAGGTTTCCTAGTTTATGTGCATAGAGTTGCTTGTAATAATCTCTGATGATCGTTTGAATTTCTGTGGAATCTGTGGTGATATCTCCTTTATAGTTTTTTATTGCATCTATTTGGTTATTCTCTCTTTTCTTTTTTATTAATCTGGCTAGTGGTCTGTCTATTTTGTTGATCTTTTCGAAAAACCAGCTCCTGGATTTACTTATTTTTTGAAGGTTTTTTTGTGTCTCTATCTCCTTCAGTTCTGATCTTAGTTATTTCTTGTCTTCTGCTAGGTTTTGAGTTTTTTTGATCTTGGTCCTCTAGCACTTTCAATTTTGACGATACGGTGTCAATTTTAGATCTCTCCTTTCTTTCATGTGGGCACTTATTGCTATATATTTTCCTCTAGAGACTGCTTTAAATGTGTCCCAGAGATTCTGGTATGTTGTGTCTTCGTTCTCGTTGGTTTTGAAGAGCATCTTTATTTCTGCCTTCATTTCATTGTTTATCCAGTCAACATTCAAGAGCCAGTTGTTCAGTTTCCATGAAGCTGTGCGGTTCTGAGTTTGTTTATGAATTCTGAGTTCTAACTTGATTGCAATGTGGTCTGAGAGACTGTTATGATTTCTGTTATTTTGCATTTGACCCAGCAATACCATTACTGGGTATATATACAAAGGATTGTAAATCATTCTACTATAAGGACACATGCACACGAATGTTCACTGCAGCACAGTTTACAATAGCAAAGACCTGGAACCAACCCAAATGCCCATCGACAATAGACTGGACAGGGAAAATGTGGCATATATACACCATGGAATATTATGCAGCCATCAAAAACGATGAGTTCGTGTCCTTTGTAGGGACATGGATGAACCTGGAAACCATCATTCTCAGCAAACTGACACAAGAACAGAAAATTATCAAACACTGCATGTTCTCACTCATAGGCGGGTGTTGAACAATGAGAACACACGGACACAGGGAGGGGAGCACTATACACTGGGGTCTGTTGGGGGTAAATAGGGGAGGGATGGCAGGGGGTGGGAAGGTGGGGAGGGATAGCATGGGGAGAAATGCCAGATATAGGTGAACGGGAGGAAGGCAGCAAATCGCACTGCCACGTATGCACCTATGCAACAATTTTGCATGTTCTTCACACGTACCTCAAAACCTAAAATGCAATTTAAAAAAATTATAAAAAAAAGAGTAAAAGGGATTTAGTATTTCTAAGGCTGAATGCCTTGGGAAGACTCTGTACTTCAAATCAGCATGCATCCATTTTGAATATTAAGTCAGAAAATAGAGTAAATTTTTAGTAGAGGCTTAGAAAAACGGAAAACACTGTTATTCTGAGGTTAGTTTTCTGCTTCGTTGATTTTTGTCTTTTATACCTCAATAAGATAAAAAAAACTTTCCCTCAATCTATTAATATATGCTAATGTCTTACCATTATAGTACACATACAATATAACGTAGACTATTCTGTTTTCATCTGTAACCTTTACTACACAGCTGGTTTTTGAGAGAAGAGTGTTGGAGGAAATACTTTTTAAATAGAATTTCAATAATGTATCTGCAAATATAACCTCTTATTCTTTGAATTACTAAATGTTAACCTTCTATAGGATATATTATTCCTTTTGGCTTTGAATAAGCCGTAAGAGGTAGGGACATAGAATTAAAATGCATAGATAACTATGGTCAGGAGTACCTAATATTAGCCTAAATTATGTCCTGTTAAGCATTGAATAACATTATGTAAAATGTTCTATTATCATTAAAGTTTTGTAATACTGTAACCTCCTAATGGGTTCACCTTGCCCACTGCCTAGACAGAGACCATTTTTTAAAACAGGGGAACTGCAATGGAGAAAGAGTAATTCACTCAGAGCCAGCTGTGTGGGAGACCGGAGTTTTAATATTACTCAAATCAGTCTCCCTGAGCATTTGGGAGAGCCCTTGGTGACTGGAGTTTTTAAAGGTAATTTGGCCCAGGCGAGGTGGCTTATGCCTGTAATCCCAGCACATTGGGAGGGCAAAGTGGTCTGATCACCTGAGGTCAGGAGTTCTAGACCAGCCTGCCCAACTGAGGAAAACAATCCATCAAGTGCAGGGTCTGCAAAATATCTCAAGAACTGATCTTAGGTTGTATAATAGTGATGTTATCCCCAGGAGCAATTTGGTGAGGTTCAGACTCTTGTAGCCAGAAGCTGCATGACCCCTAAACGTAATGTAGCTAATTTGTTAGTCCTACAAAGGCAGACTGATCCCAAGGCAAGAAGGGGGTCTTTTTGCGAAAGGGCTATTATTTTGAAAGGGCTATTATTTTGTTTCAGAGTCAAACCATAAACTAAATTTCTTCCCAAGGTTAGTTCAGCCAGGAATGGACAAGGACAGCTTAAAGGTTAGAAGCAAGATGGAGTTGATTAGGTCTAATCTCTTTCACCGTCATAATTTCCTCAGTTATAATTTTTGCAAAGACAGTTTCAATACTAGGAATTTATTTTTTGGAGATACAGTTATTGAATAAAACACAATATAATTTAGCTATTGACCAATGGAGTTGCAATTTTTCTCAGTAGTTAATCATTTCTCTAAGTTACTTCATAATTGAAATAGCTATTTTATAGATTGATTAGTCCCTAAATATTAATCAATCATATATTTACAAGGGTTTTTATTTTAAACTTATCCTTCAAAGCTTGTGAATGAAACAAATTAGAAGGTCTAAGAAAGTTCCAGCTTATTGAAAATGAGATTTTTATTGTACAGACTAAGTAATTCACTTGAAATACATAAATCTTAGGATCTCACAAAGAAAAAGAAAATCTTAGATTAAGATTTCACAGTACCAATGCCAATATAGACTAGATACCTAAACAAATCAAAGAAAAAGTTTTGAATTTCAGAAGACACTGTCAAGCGAGGAAAATGACAAGTCTCAATCATTTTAGGAGATTTATTTGACAAAGTTAAGGATGCGCCCAAGAGACAGGTCTATGCCTTTCTCCAAAGATGATTTTGAGGGCTCCAAATGTAAAGGGGATAGGGTGGGATATTGAGAAGCACACAGGTTTTACATAAACATAGCGGGCAGAGGAAAAATGTAGGGAATCTGTATTTTACATAACACAGACAAGATGGGGTAGGGGAACAATCAGAAATGCATTTTTGTGTGGGTGGCTGCGACTGCACCTGTAAAGATAAGCTATCAATTTCCATTGCCATGGAGAAGTTTTAACAGCTCTCCAGGAATTTCCTTGTGGGCAAAATAGGGCAGAGGTACGTAGCATTTCATCTTGTAGCCATCTTATTTAGGAACCAAAAGCGGGAGGCAGGTTTGCGTCACTCAGTTCCCAGCTTGACTTTTCCCTTTGGCTAAATGAGTTTGGAGTCAAAAAATTTAATTTCTTTTCACAACACACCATATTCCTAATAGCTCAAAATATCCCTTTCTGGCTCTCCTTTGTTTTCTTAGAGGAACCAGGACATGCTGACAATCTTTCTTACAGTGATGTTAATATGTAAATGCAGTCAACATCTGGGGTGTTCTAGACCTTTGGTAGCTCCACAAACAGCAAATATTTTCACCTGGAGAGAGCGTCTAAATACTTGGCAAAGGAAAGATTATTAGGAGCCTTCTTTAGTTCAGTCTGCATCAGTGATATTTTATTACCAGCATTCTCTGTAAGTTTGGAGAATATGAAAGTAAGCTCTATGTTAGCTTTAAACTTTCTGAGCTGAATTTGAATCACCTAATGCTAAATTTAAAAAAAAAAAAATTCTGCATCAGCTACTTTCTAAGCATATGTTTTCTCAATACAGATGAGATTTTATCAGTAGTTTGTAAAAAGTCTGTCTAGAAATTTCATATTCTACCCTATGCTTCCAGTTATTAATGAAAGAATTTTTTTCATAAAAATGTAGTTGCCCTTCTTTTAGAAACTCTGCTCATATGGGCTGTATCTACTCATCTTAAATAAAAACTTAATGCTACTCGATGAAAGTAAATTTCCTCAAATTATAATTAATATTTCATATATATTTTAATTTTAAGGTAGACTGTATGAAGGAAAATGTATAGGAAAGAAAAAAAACAGCATATATTTATCCAGTTTCCTTTAGTCACAGAATCACTAAGTTGAAAGAATCCTAGAAGATCTAGTCCGATGTCATCATTTTACAAAAGTGAAAACTGAAATTCTGAAATATAGTTTCCCAAATCACGTAGTTAGTGACAGAACTGAGGCTGTTTCACAACCCCACTCTAATGCTCATTTTTCTAAACTGCACTGATTATTCCACAACCAGGAATACAAAAAAACAAAAAGTACCAGCTATAAGCTATCATCTTTGCTCTTATGGAGCTTATAATTTCAAAGGAGAGATATATACAACATGGCAACTGCGTATGATCAGGACACGCAAGACAAGACATGTGCTATTTGTGCAGAAGAGAGCTACATCATAGCAGGCAGGCTTATAGAATTGGGAGAGACTTGGCAAACAGATATAGTATTTGGGATAGGGTGAGGTTCTGGTAAAAAAAAAAAAAAGTACTTTATAGTCATCATAGTGTCATACCGTTTTAAAATTTAAAATTTTGAATCAAATCCTTTCCCAAAAAACTCCTGAAATGTTTGTTATTTTGATATTTTCTCCTAAAGGAAAATGCAAATGAATTAAACTATTATTGATTTTCATTCTATAATTGCTACCTACTGTCATTTTTGTGGACAATTTCAATGGCCATGTTTATTTTTTAGATAAAGAGATTATAATGTTTTCTTATGACGGTTTGATATCATTGTGTTTAGTTTATATTATTTTTTAAATTTTCACTTTTATTCCACCATGATACTCCATTTATAGATTTAATTCACTATTACGAGGCTCCTAATAATGAGTTTATGATTAAGAAAATTTTGCTTTTTTTTTTTTTTTGGAGTTGGAGTCTCACTCTATCACCCAGGCTGGAGTGCAATGGCAAGATCTCAGCTCTCTGCAACCTCCCCGTCCCGGGTTCAAGTGATTCTCCTGCCTCAGCCTCTTGAGTAGCGGGATTATAGGCACGTACCACTACGCCTGGCTAATTTTTGTATTTTTAGTAGAGATGGGGTTTTACCACGTTGGTCAGGCTGGTCTTGAACTCCTGACCTCGAGGTCAGCCTGCCTTGGCCTCCCACAGTGCTGGGATTATAGGTATAAACCACAGTGCCCGGCCATGAAAATTTTGCTATTAATTTACTCAGCCATTTTTCAATTTTTTTTAAATCATGGCATCTGAGTCCTAATTATAATTAATTGCTAAAGTTGATCATTTGAAGTTTCTTTGAAGAATTACTTAAGTTGTTTCAGTGTAAATTAAGTCTAAAAAAGGCAATGACTTACATTTTCAATTTTGGGTGGAAGAGATTAACACCAGCAGTAGATTATATTTAAAACACTTAGTTTATTGATCAACTTCCCTGCAGAAGAACATATGACAGTTTTTTTGCTTAAAACTATTTGCAGATCCTAAATATTTGAGGATGGTCAATGAATGTATATGGGTTAGATTCAGGGGAAGGAACAGTACTTCTACTTTAACCATAATACTTACCTTTTTATCTATTTTCTATATGGTGGCTTTGATTCTGCTAAATTTCCATTAAAAAGGTGGAGAGCTGTATTACAAAGCGTAAACTTTTCAGAATTTAAAAACTCACTTCCTTAAAGGCAAAGATCAAAGTTATTCAAGGTTCTCCATATCCTAACTGTATTTTCTGCTGCTTCTTCCTTTATACAAACACTTTGTCTCATCCAAACTTATTTTCTGAACATTGTCCAAACATACCTTGTGGTTTCCTTGCTCCCTGCCTTGCATAAACTTGTAGCTTCCATCTTGGAAGCTCCCCTCTCCTATCGTGCACTCCTGTTTGATCCAAAGGATGTCGCCTGTCCTTTTCATTTATTTATTTATTTATTTATTATTTTTGAGACGGAGTCTTGCTCTGTGGCCCAGGCTGTAGTACAATGGCTGATCTCGGCTCACTGCAACCTCCTCCTCCTGGGTTCAAGCAATTCTCCTGCCTCAGCCTCCCCCAGTAGCTGGGACTACAGGTGCCTGCCATCATGCCCAGATAATTTTTCTATTTTTAGTGGTGACGGGATTTTGCCATGTTGGTGAGGCTGGTCTCGAACTCCTGACCTCAGGTGCTCCACCGCCTCGGCCTCCCAAAGTGCTGGGATTACAAGCATGAGCCATCGTGTCCGGCCCCTTTTAATTTGTGAAGTGAAACTCTCCCCGAGAAGTGTTCTAACTCATAACAACTGGAACTGACCTCTCTATCCATTGAACTCTAATACCAATTATCATTTATTCTTACCACTACTTTATATTGCAATTACCTATGTAGACTATATCTACATGACCATATTTGGGCACTCAATAAATATGTGTTAAATGAAACACATATTTATTGTGAGGTACTCATGGACCACAAGTTTTGCAGTGTAATAAAGTTTCATTTTATTCTTCTAGTTTCAAGAAGAAAGAAAATAATGAAAAAATACGTATTTAACTAGAAAGAGACTGTATCAGGGTTTTCTAGAGGGACAGAACTAATAGGATATAGGCATATATTAAAGGGAGTTTATTAAGGAGAATTGACTCACAGGATCACAAGGTGAAGTCCTACAATAGACCATCTGCAAGCTGAAGAGCAAGGAAGCCACAGTGGCTCTGTCCTAGTTCCAAAACTTCAAACGTTGGGAAGCCGACAGTTCAGCCTTCAGTCTGTGGCCGAAGGCTTGCGAGGCCCTGGCAAACCACTGGTGTAAGTCCAAGAATCGAAAAACTGAAGAACTTGGAGTCTGATGTTCGAGGGCAGAGGGAACATGCAGAAAAGACTCAGCAAGTCGGCTTATCCCACTTTCTTCTGCCTGCTTTTTCTAGCTGCGCTGGCAGGTGATTGGATGGTGTTCACCCAAATCGAGGGTGGTCTGCCTCTCCCAGTCCGCTGACTCGAATGTTAATCTCCTCTGGTAACACCCTCACAGACACGCCCAAAAACAATACTTCTCATCCTTCAATACAAACAAATTAACGCCTGATATTAACCATCACTGAGAGATTTCTACTACTCTCTGTTCTGTAATACTACAGCTTCAGTGCAATTAGATTCATAGTTTCTCAGAGTGATAGTTGCCCATAATTTAAAATGTAAAATTTATTATTCTGCAGCAGTATATTTATAAGACATGTAAATGTGAGTGTTTTAATTAGCTCAACACTTAGCTTTTAATGCTTAGAATGACATACTTGAAATAAATTTTTAGTATTTCTTAAGACTTTGACCAGAACTGGGGTTAATCCATTAAAACATTATTCTGGTGTTCATAGATCATCTTGAAGGTATGATTTATTAAATAGCCTATAACATTTATTTAATTCAAAACTAATTTCTAACCTTTAAAATTGACTCATGATGGCACATTGATTAAGTTATTGAGCTCAACAGAAAATCAAGGAACAAAAAGAAACGGCTCTTTCTTTTTTCTTTTTTTTTTTTTTAATTTTTATTTTTATTAGAGACAGGGTTTCACCATGTTAGCCAGGATGGTGTCGATCTCCTGACCTCATGATCTGCCCGCCTCAGCCTCCCAAAATACTGGGATTACAGGCGTGAGCCACCGCACCCGGCCTGAGAAACAGCTCTTTGTATCATCTTTTTAAATTATCAGAATGATCCAATACAACTTTTAATAGCATTGGAGGCCAAAACCAGTATTAATATATTAGCATTAATGTAGTTGTAGACAGATGTAGAAAGCTACTAGAAAATTAAATTCTTAGATAATCATTCTTGCTGTTTTCTTCTTTTAGCAAATGTATTTTTATTTTATTTATTGATTTATTTATCTATTGTTATTTTTTGAGACAGAGTCTTCCCTCTGTTGCCCAGGCTGGAGTGCAGTGGTACAATCACAGCTCATTGTAACTCCCCCTCTTGGGCTCAAGTGATCCTCACTCCTCAGCCTCTTGAGTAGCTGGGACTACAGTGATATGACACCATGCCTTGTAACTGTTTTGTATTTTTTTGTAGAGACAGGGTCTCACCATGTTGCTCAGGCTGGTCTTAAACTCCTGGGCTCAAGCAATCTACCATCCTCAACCACTCAAAGTGCTGGGATTACAGGCATGAACCACCATGCTGAGCCAGCAAATTTATAATTTAAAAAATCAACATTAGGTTAGCAGTGTTATATAGTATGTCGAATAGTATCCTGAGGATTAGGAAACCTTATTAGGAATTAGTTGTGTGTCTTTGGGAAGGTCTCCTTTCTGCTATGAACCTGAATATGTTTTTTTCTGTAAAATGAGGGTTCAGAACGTGGGGACTTCTAAGATTTCCTCCAGTTCAATTGTTTTATGTCTTTTTTTATTTTATTTTATTGCATTTTAGGTTTTGGGGTACATGTGAAGAACATGCAAGATTGTTGCATAGGTACACACATGGCATTGTGGTTTGCTGCCTTCCTCCCCATCACCTATATCTGGCATTTCTCCCCATGCTATCTCTCCCCAACTCCCCACCCCTCACTGTCCCTCCTCTATTGCCCCCCAATAGACCCCAGTGTGTGATGCTCCCCTCCCTGTGTCCATGTGTTCTCATTGTTCAACACCCACCTATGAGTGAAAACATGCGGTGTTTTTCTGTTCTTGTGTCAGTTCGCTGAGAATGATAGTTTCCAGGTTCATCCATGTCCCTACAAAGGACACGAACTCATCGTTTTTTGATGGCTGCATAATATTCCATGGTGTAAACTTGTAAAGAGTAGGGGAAAAGTCCTCAAAAAGTAATACAGGCTTGGGTGTGGTGGCTCACACCTGTAATCCTAACACTCTGGGAGGACGAGGCGGGTGGATCACCTGAGGTCAGGAGTTCGAGACCAGCCTGGCCAATATGGCAAAACCTTGTCTCTACTAAAACTACAAAAATTAGCTGAGCCTGGTGGTGGGTGCCTGTAATCTCAGCTACTTGGGAGGCTGAGGCAGGAAAATTGCTTGAACCTGGCAGGGCACAGGTTGCAGTGAGTCGGGATCAGGCCACTTCACGCCAGCCTGGGCGAAACAGCGAAACTCAAAGAAAAAAGTAATACCATATTCACACAAATACTCTCTTGAGTAACAAATAACAAAAGGATCTGTATATACCAGTGTAAGTGTTTCTTTGAGATTCACTTTCTCATTTCCTCATATAATGCAAGGGAAATGTGATAGATTAACTTTTTATTAAATGAAGTAAATACAAGTAATATTAAATCTAGAGGATGATTTCTGTAGCAGTAGACATTCTTCCACATTAAATATAGGAAGGAAAAAAATTCTTCAGGAGCACATTTGAAGAGGGCTACATTCAATTTCATAGGAAAGATTCCACATTAAGTAACCCCTGGGTCCTTTCAATGTATTGCTCTAATTTATACATCAAAGTGAGAACAAGCTTGCTGAAACATAAGGCCTGAAGGAACAACTCAATGTTTCTATCAGAATGTAGTTCAGCAGTTACACAGTCCATGAAATGCTCATTAACAAGCTGAGGCAATATGTACTGAGTATACAGGTTCACCTTTGCATATTAATGAGCAATGTGTAATAACATTTATGGCTCTTGCTGCTCCACATGCAGAGAACACTGAGATTAGAGCTGGGCTGTATAAATGTCAAATGTATTTATGGTCATGCATACTGCTGTTTTAAAACAGTAGTCTCTTTTTTTTTTTTTTTTGAGACGGAGTTTTGCTCTTGTTACCCAGGCTGGAGTGCAATGGCGCGATCTCGGCTCACCGCAACCTCCGCCTCCTGGGTTCAGGCAATTCTCCTGCCTCAGCCTCTTGAGTAGCTGGGATTACAGGCACGTGCCACCATGCCCAGCTAATTTTTTGTATTTTTAGTAGAGACGGGGTTTCACGATGTTGACCAGGATGGTCTCGATCTCTTGACCTCGTGATCCACCTGCCTCGGCCTCCCAAAGTGCTGGGATTACAGGCGTGAGCCACCGCGCCCGGCCACTTAAAACAGTAGTCTCTTAATGCCCACAAATGTTTCATGCATATGCAGGTAGTTGACAGACACTCTTTTTCTTGAGCCACAGATTACTTTTGCTATAGATTTCCATTCTACAACACAGATCTACCACCAACAGTTTTATGAAGCCATATGCCCTTCAGAAACAATGCAATTTTGGTTTTCCCTTCATAATAATGTATATTTTCTTAATGTTTCATAAAAATCTTTCATTTAAAGCCAGCAAACTAAGACATCAGGAAACAAAGATCTAACATGTAACTAAACAAGACTCTAAGAGCCAGAATGAAAATATGATTTTCTGCTGTACTATCAGCATGAGATCTCTTCACTATAAAATCTTGAAGCCCACAAGAAGGAAAGAGGGTGGAATATATATATGTATTGACTCATTCCAAAGTATTCTTAAAGACCTTAAAACCAGAGAACAATGAAATCAACATGTCAGCTTTCTCCTTCACTTATAGGAAGTCTTGTGTGACCAGCTTATCCTCACAGCCCTCTCTCACGTATGCTTTAGAGTATAAACACATATCTTTTAAAATTAATAGTTCAATTAGAATTTTTTTCAAATTTGACACATTTCAAAATTGATTGCATTTTAATGAAAACTAAGCATGCATATTATTGATTTGGTTATAATGCGGTCTTGAGATAATCTGATAAATTATGTATTTGCTTTTATTTTTAATTTTATTTATTTATCTTTTTGAGACAGAATTTCACTCTTGTTGCCCAGGCAGGAATGTAATGGTGCAATCTTGGCTCATCACAACCTCCACCTCCTGGGTTTAAGCAATTCACCTGCCTCAGCCTCCTGAGTAGCTGGGATTACTGGCATGCCACCAAGCTCACCTAACTGTATTTTTAGTAGAGATGGGGTTTCTCCATGTTGGTCAGGCTGGTCTCAAACTCCTGACCTCAGGTGATTTGCCCGCTTCAACTTCCCAAGGTGCTGGAATTACAAGCATGAGCCACTGCACCTAGCCCTCAATGAATTACTTAAAAATCAAAGCAATATGGTATTATAGAACCAGACATTATAAGCAGCAAATTACCCAAGTCACATACTTTTTGAGGAACAGTATTGGGTATGGATATTCCACATTAACCGAAAGTACTTTATTAGATGGGAAATTTTAAAAATTGAGATGGAATTTTGGGAGTCCCTAAGCAATTCAATAATTTCTCAAAACAAAGTTAACTCATTAGTAATAAAACCTACAGGTTTCCATTATTATTTTCATCATTTCGTTATTTCTATTATTTCTAAATAAACTAATTTACATAATATATGTACTCAAGCCAAGCTGAACAGCTAGCACATTTCTTACCAAATAGCATGGGCTCTTAAATGCATATGGAATGACTGAGACATATTCATGCATTTTATATTTTTATTTTGCACATTTGTTTATCTGTGAAGAAAATCACATGTTAATATTTTGCAAAATTAAACAAGAGAATTTTACCCAGTAGTATTTTGGTCTACCTGTACTTCCTGAGAGAAGAAATTGCTTTGTAGTCTTGATACAGATTGTCAGACACTTTAACGTGATATTTCATAACAGTTTCTTTTTCTCTTTCATCCAGGCTGGAGTGCAGTGGTATGATCTCGGCTCACTGCAACCTCCAACCCCCGGGTTCAAGCAATTCTCCTGCCTCAGCCTCCTGAGTAGCTGGGATTACAGGCAGTAGACACCACACCTGGCTACTTTTTGTATTTTTAGTAGAGATAGGGCTTCACCATCTTGGCCACGCTGGTCTTGAACTCCTGACCTTGTGATCCACCAGCCTCCGCCTCCCAAAATTCTTGGATTATAGGCATGAGCCACTGCGCCTGGCCCATAACAGTTTCAAAACACACCCTTAGAATGGAATAAGCTAAAAAGGGGCAGGACTGGTATGCCATGATATTTTTCAAGTAATACAAAGTCATGCCTATGCTATCCATCATATGAACTATGTAGTAAAGTTGATGACTTGTAGAATTGAATGGCACCATTTTCTAACTTTTCTAAGACGGAAAGATAAACAGATAAGTATAGTGAAAGTGCAGATTCAAAATAATTAGAAATTGAATTTGATGTAGTAATGTAAATGCTAATTGTCAAATTCATATTTTACACATTTGATCATAAGCCTTGTATTTTTATTGTGACATCGTAGTGAAAGAGTGATGCCTTGGCTGGGCGCGATTGCTCAGCCTGTAATCCTAGCACTTTGGGAGGCCAATGTGGGTGGATTACCTGAGGTCAGGAGTTTGAGACCAGCCTGGCCAACCTGGTGAAACGCCGTCTCTACTAAAAATACAAAAATTAGCTGGGCGTGTTGGTGGGCGCCTGTAATCCCAGCTACTCAGGAGTCTGAGGCAGGGAGAATCGCTTGAACCAGGGAGGCAGAGATTGCAGTGAACCGAGATCATGCCACTGCACTCCAGCCTGGGCGACAGAGTGAGACTCTGTCTCAAAAAAAAAAAAAAAAAAAAATTAGTGATGCCTTTTAGATTCATGAAGAAAGCAGACCCATATGTAGTTGGAAGCTAATGTCTTGGTGCAGAAAACAGCATGTCTTTCACAAAGTGACAGTTACAACGTGACTGTAATAGTAGTTGACAATACAGCTTCTTTGAACACGTTTAGTCTTCTCAGGCATAAATGATTTAGATTGAACAAAATCAATAGCATAGGGTTCTCCATAAACACTTACCTATAGTGTATGCACTATAGATTTTGACATCTTTTAATCATAAAGTCTTTTTACTAAAAATAATTATTCAGGGTCTAGCACATGTTCATGTAGTGGCTTTCTTTTTCAGTTTTAGTCAATTATTAAATTATCTGACTACACTTTATTCTCTTAATAGTATGGGTACGTAGCTTAGACCAATAAACAAACATATCTATTATTTTTATGAAAATTAGTTATGAGTTATATATTTTTAAATTTTAGTAACATGATTGTTCACTTTAATCATAGCTTCTAAAATTTATTTTTTTTCTTTCTTCTTTGAAATGCAATCTCTCTCAGTTGCTCAGGCTGGAGTGCAATGGTGCAATCTCAGCTCACTGCAACCTCCGCCTCCCGGGTTAAAGTTATTCTCCTGCCTCAGCCTCCCAAGTAGCTGGGATTACAGGCACCCGCCACCACACCCAGCTAACTTTTGTATTTTTGGTAGAGACGGGGTTTCACCAGGTTGGCCAGGCTGGTCTCGAACTCCTGACTTCAGGTGATCCACCCGCCTCGGCCTCCCAAAGTGTTAGGATTACAGGCAGGAGCCATTGTGCCTCGAAAAACCAAATCCAACCAGAATGTTAACCAAAACATTATTCCTCCCCCTGAAATAAGTATAATGAAACCATTTGGGAAACAGATTTTGAAATTATTGAGCCATGAACTGGTTGATGTTTTCATGACCTGCTTGTGACTAGTTTCTAAATGGCTTCTATGATAAGTCTTTATTTCACAATGTGTGTTTCTGTCAGACTTAACATGTCTATTATATTTATGAAACTTACAAGAAATTCCTCTAGAAGAAAAGAAAAAGAATCAATGGATGTCACATTAGTGAGAATGAAGGCCAAGTGATATTCTTGAGTACTTGTTTACCTTTAAGAAAATCGTAATCTGGATCAGGAGCAGTGGCTCACACCTATAGTCCCAGCACTTTGGGAGGTCGAGGCGAGTGGATCACTTGAGGTCAGGGGTTTGAGACCAGCCTGGCCAACATAGTGAAACTTCATCTCTACCAAAAATATAAAAATTAGCTGGGCATGGTGGTACACGCCTGTAATCCCAGGTACTCAAGAGGCTGAGGCAGGAGAATTGCTTGAACCTGGGAAGTAGAGGTTACAATGAGCCCAGATTGTGCCACTGCACTCCAGCTGCGGTCACAGAGTGAGATTCCCTCTCAATAAATAAATAAATAATAAAAGAAAGGGCCAGGTATAGCGGCTCACACCTGTAATCCCAGCACTTTGAGAAGCCAAGGTGGGCAGGAGTTCGAGGCCAGTCTGGCCAACATTGTGAAAATCATCTATACTAAAAACACAAAAATATTTTTAATGATGGCAGGCACCTGTAGTCCCAGCTACTCGGGAGGCTGAGGCAGGAGAATTACTTGAACCTGGGAGGTGAAGGTTGCAGTGAGCCAAGATGGTGCCACTGCGCTCCAGCCTGGGCACCAAAGAGAGACTCCATCTCAGAAAAATAAATGAAAGGGAGGGAGGGAGGAAGGAGGGAAGGAACAAAGGAAGGAAGGAAGAAAGAAAGGAAGGAAGGAAGGGAAGTCATAATCGGAATGTATTGCCCTCCATCTACCCTATGCTATAACCATTTACCCTATGCTTTAACTAGGGCAGCTTAGGTTTCTGGAGCATGAACACTGTCCTTAATCCTCATTTTGGGGAAAGTTTATTCCTCATCTGAAATTGGTGTTCCAATCTTACCCTCTGCATGTTGATCTATGTAATCTTTTTCTGTAATGCCAACTAATTTTCTCTACCAAGTTGTCTTTGATTTCCTCTGCCTGGATAAATACTGCTTCCCTTCTCTAACTTACCACAGCGTGTTATTATTAAATAATAATTGTGATAAATAATAAGATTATTCTGATTAATAATTTAAAAATAATTGTGATAAACTGAGTGTTTATCACAATCTAGTGATTTTTTTATATCTATATTATTAGACTGTTATTATGCTCCTTGTGGGCAGTAACCATACAATTTATCATTGTCACACCACCTACTCAACCTGTAAGTGTAGTTTCTCAGAGGTCAATACTAAGCCACCATCTGCTTTTTATCTAAGACCTTTCTCTTGGTATTATCATATCCTATGGTATTAAATACTATCTCTATGCATATGACTCTCATTTATCTTCAAACTTGTGTCTAACTGACTATACTGGCATAAGTCACAGGTATCTTAAATTTTAACTGCCTTTCTGCTGCACCAAACCTAGTTCCTTCTTCATCATCTGTATTTCATTAAATGGTACTAATATAAGCCCAGTTTCTCTCTTTATTTCTCCTACCCCAACCTAGAATCAATCCCTCACCAGACCCTATTTATTCCGCCTCCAAACTTTGTCATACTCATCAGCTTCTCTCCATCTTTACTGATATCCCACTAAACTAGGCCATGGACCATCCACCACACTCTCTTGTATCAGTATCCTAGAGCATCTCCCAAACTTCTATTCTCACATCTCATCAGTTACGTTCTTCTCAGAGTAGCTAGAGTGACTTTCAAAACATAAATCAGATTATAATGTCTTTCCAATGCATTTAGACTAAAACTCAAATCTTTACAATGACCTACAGTATTCCACCTGATTTGACTCTTGCCTATGTTATTCCACTTTAATCCTTGCTCACTATATATTCCAGCACACTGGCCTCCATTTTTAACTTTTTATTTATTTATTTATTTATTTATTTATTGAAGCAGAGTCTCACTCTGTTGCTCAGGCTGGAGTGCAGTGGCGCGACCTTGGCTCATGTCAGTATTTCAACCAGTGGAAGCTGAATTTTGTTGCCTAAAAGCATGATTTTTATTAAATTCATTGTTTGATTCTGTTGTAACTCTAGACAAGTCTTTTCTTTTTCATTTTAATATTTCTTCATGAGCATATCTGGTGCAGAAATGTTCATAAGTGTTTGAAAACTCATCCTAGGTAAATAATGAAAATGTTTTTAGGATAGTATGATAAAGAGAGATATATGAATCTAATTATTACTACTAGCAAACATATATGTTTTATGCAGTGTATTCATTGCCAAGCCCCTATGTATATTGTTAAAATGTATAGCTATTAAATTATATGTTATAAATATTAATAAGTACTGTAATATGCCATGTCATTTATTGGTGTTTTCACTTTAATGTAGATGTTAATAATGAGTGCTTTCCATACAACGCAAAAATTTGAATACCACAATTCCTGGATTTATTTGTTTTATTCCCTCTACTGTTGAATTTGATTGAATATCTTTTGGTTGCAATTGTGCCACAATTTTATTTTGAGAATTGAAACAACAATCTGAAATTCTTCTTGAAAGTAGGCAGCTTTTAAATAAATCATTTAAGTGTCACATGAGAAACAGCCACATAGTTACTCTTCCCTCTTTCTTTTTGAGACGGATTCTCACTCTGTTGCCCAGGCTGGAGTGCAGTGGCGCAATCTTGGCTCACTGCAACCTCCGCCACCCGGGGTCAAGCTATTCTCCTGCCTCAGCCTCCCTAGTAGCTGGGACTACAGGTGTGCGCCACCGTGCCAGGTTTTTGTAGTTTTTAGTAGAGACGGGGTTTCACTATCTTGGTCAAGCTGGTCTTGAACTCCTGACTTTGTGATCCTCCCGCCTCATCCTCCCAAAGTGCTGGGATTACAGGTGTGAGCCACTGTGCTCAGCCACCCCTTTCCCGTTTCTAAGAGTCGCGTAATTCTACCCAAACCTAAAATATCAATTTAATGCAAAGCTATTGGTTTTATGTTACTATGATGGTGACTATTGAATAAGTTATCTGGTTGAAATGGGGAGCTAGTTTACAAAAGACTAAATAGCCAAAATAGTAATTTTGTCTCAGAAGCAGACATTTTGATTAGAATTAGCTTGATTCTCTATTTTGTATGTGAAGATTTGTAATTAGATATGTAAAATTTCTATTCTTTTCACTCTTGCACCAACGGATTCACCAAGCAAGGTGTTACAGTTAATTATAATGAATGTGGAAGCAATCTGAGATATTATTAAATGCTTTACATATGTAAAACATTCTTCTGAGGGAGAGTATGCACTAAGTAGTATTTACTGAAAAAGAAAATAAATAATTGATCTTACATCTCTAAACTCATTCTCCTTGGATTTGAGTAATGATGGAATATACTTGCTGAAAAATAATGTTCTAGGAATAACTAAAAATAGGGCTCTTACTTGCAATCGCTCAGTGTTAGTTTTTTCATTGTTGTTGTTTTATTTTTTTTGGAGAGGGAGTCTTCCTCTTGTAGTCCAGTCTGGTGTGCAATGACCTGATCTCAGCTCACTGCAACCTTCGCCCCCTGTCCTGGGTTCAAGTGATTCTCTTGCCTCAGTCTCCTGAGTAGCTAAGATTACAGGCATGCACCACCATGCCCGGCTAATTTTTGTAATTTTAGTAGAGATGAGGTTTCACCATATTGGCCAGGTTGGTCTTGAACTCCTGACCTCAAGTGATCCACCCACCTCGGCCTCCCAAAGTGCTGGGATTACAGGTGTGAGCCACCACACTCGGCCTTGGCATTAGTTTTATAAGATGATTCCTGTTTAATCAGAAACTAATTCTTTACAAATTAAAAAAAATGGACAAAAAGCAGACTATGTGCCATAATTAATTCATTTCACATTTTCTATTACAATCATTTGTGACATATAGAAGAGATTTTTTCAGGTGATATAATTAATATTAATAGCAAAATAAAGTTCTGGACATATCTAAGAATGCAAACATAAACAGGACATTTATTATAATTATCGTTTTTAAAATGGATGTTTGCCATATATATCAAGAAAATAAGTAAATAAATAAAAATAAATAATCCTTTTTTTTTTTGAGGCGGAGTTTCTGTTGCCTCAGCCTCCCGAGTAGTCGGGACTACAGGTGCATGCCACCACGCCCAGCTAACTTTTTGCATTTTTAGTAGAGATGGTGTTTTGCCATATTGGCCAGTCTGGTCTGAAACTCCTGACCTTGTGATCCGCCCACCTGGGCCTCCCAGAGTGCTGGGATTACAGGCATGAGCCACCGCACACCAGAGAATCCTTTTTTTAAATTCAATTTTCCCCTGGAAATGAATACCATAAATACTATATAGTTCTAATTAATTCCTTAACATTGTGGGGGAGGGCAAAAACGTCTTTTTCTTCTACCCATTTTAGGTTCATTACCTGTGGCCCTGTAAACCAAACTGACATAAGACAAATTAACAACTGACAAGCATACACATTCATTTAGTGTAAGATTTTTAGGACAAGGGAGACTTCATGAGGAAATGAAATCCAAAGAAGCAATTAAGCCTGAGTATTTTTAAACTAGGTTTGAGGGAAGGTGAAATGTTGTAAAAAAAAAAAAAAAAGTGCTATATGACCAAAAAGGTATACACTAAGACTAGTAAACTGGGGGAAACTTAGATCTGTTTTCTCAGAATCTTCTGGGTATCCCTCCCTTCTCTTGAGAGGATTCTTCTTCTTCTTTTTTTAATTTAATTTTATTTTATTTTATTTTTTTAAAGATGGGGTTTCACCATTATGGCCAGGCTGGTCTTGAACTCCTGATCTCAGGTGATCCACCCACCTCGGCCTCCCAAAGTGCTAGGATTACAGGCATGAGCCACAGTGCCCGGCCTTGAGAGGATTCTTCTTTCCTTCAGGCGTAGGGAGGGCACTTCTCACAGAAGGATCTCATGAATAGCTCCGTGGGAGGCAGGAAGGTCAGAGAGTTCTTTCTGTACCTGTCTTTTCAAAGTTCTTCGGCATAAAATATTCAATATGCCAAGGTGCTACATTTGGGGGTAGTGTGTTTTTAACCCCAACAACATTATTCTATAAGGTAGTTTGTAGTTTTCATGAGTAAATGGCTTATAGGCAAACATACACACACATTTTCAAATCTAAGATCTGATTTTCTTAATGTAATATAAATCCCTATATATGTATGTTTAAAATACATGTAATACATGCACATATAAAGTGTATGTAATATATGCATATATGTAACAGGACAATCAGAACAACATTTTTAGTATTGGTAATGTTATTCATTAAACAAAAATTTGGTACACATTGACAAAATTCTTCCTATGTGTTATTATTGTAAAGTATTTCACTTATTTACTCCTATATTTTTATTTCTTACAAAAATTCCTTGAGTAACCATCTAGTCTAACCACGTTTTAGCACGTTTCTACTAGATCAGTAGAAAAACTGTTAGGGGTTTACATCTTTTAAAAACTGTTATTGGCTGGGTGCAGTGGCTCACGCCTGTAATCCCAGCACTTTAGGAGGCCAAGGCGGGTGAATTGGCGGTTGCCTGTAATCCCAGCTGCTCGGGAGGCTGAGACAGAGAATTGCTTGAACCCGGAAGGCGGAGTTTGCAGTGAGCCGAGATGGCTACTGCACTCCAGCCTGGGCGACAGAGTGAGACCTTGTCTCAAAAATATATATATATATTATTATTGAATCAGTATTAATATTATTATTTTTTTAACTAGATCTTTAAATTTTTCTTGAGATACTTAATTTTATATCTGTATCGCATTAATTGCAATTACATGCCAATTGCCTTGTGATAAAAGTATATAATTTTATGTTTTGTTTTTGTTTTTTTTTTTGTTTGTTTTTTTGAGACAGAGTCTCACTTTTGTTGCCCAGGTTGGAGTGCAATGCCAGGATCTCAGCTCACCACAACCTCTGCCTTCCAGGTTCAAGTGATTCTCCTGCCTCAGCCTCCCAAGTAGCTGGGATTACAGGCATGAGCCACTACACCTAGCTAAATTTTTGTATTTTTAGTAGAGATGGGATTTCTCCATGTTGGTCAGGCTGGTCTCGAATTCCTGACCTCAGGTGATCTACCTGCCTTGGCCTCCCAAAGTGCTGGGATTACAGGTGGGAGGCAACACGCCCGGCCATAATTTTATTTTAATGGAACCCATTTTATATTATTATTGTTTGAAATACTCGACTTCTTTTTATGTTATAGTAGGTACAATGATCTAGAAAAATAATATTAACTCATTTTGTGCAGATACCTTGCTACTACTTGAAAAGAATATTTATCCATGGAAATATGTGTGAAAAAAACCCCATATACATCTCATTTTAGGTGTTTGTTGAAATGCAACTTCCAGAGAAGATTTCAGTTATGGGTGCAAAATACATTACCACTTAACAAGATGCCCTCATAATATTAAAGACAATACACTCTGAATCATGATATATAACTGAATGTAAATTACCAAATTATTACCTGAACAAGATTGCTTTCTAATGTCTTAGATTCCACCATTTAAAAAACCAATAGTTTTATTTTATGTTAACTGAGATCAATATATATAGAGCTTAAAGATATGTACAGAGTTCATTTTACCTTTCAAAGTCCTAAGATCAGGACATTTTGTATGGGTTTGAATTTTTATGGATTTGAATGTTAAATCAAGAGACAGAAGAAAATAAATGTTAAGGAGGATTTACTTATGTGAAACACAGCAAGAGTTATGAACTTTCTCTTCAGTCAGATGAGGAAATAATTTTGTTCCCAGACCAAACTGAGGATCGGGCTGCTCTTTCTCACAGCCCTATAAGGAGATGCAGATGAACTGCGGAAGAAGAGAGGTTTTCTTCAGGTTTTTTTGTTTTGTTTTGTTTTTGAGACGGAGTTTTGCTCTGTTGCCCAGGCTGGAGTTCAGTGGCACGATCTCGACTCACTGCAGCCTCTGCCCCCCAGGTTCATGCAATTCTCCTGCCTCAGCCTCCTGACTAGCTGGGACTACAGGCGCGTGCCACCACACCCAGCTAATTTTTGTATTTTTAGCTGAGATGTGGTTTCATCATGTTAGCCAAGATGGACTGGATCTCCTGACCTCGTGCATGTACCCGCCACGGCTTCCCAAAGTGTTGGGATTACAGGTGTGAGCCACTGCACTGGCCGAGAGTTTTATTTCTGCAACCGGTTACAGGGAGAAGGTCTGGAATTTATCTCCAGACAAACTCAAAATTAGATAGTTTTCCAGCACTTATATACCTTCTAAGCTATATGTCTACATGTAAGTGTGCATCCATCTAAAGACATAAGTGATTAACTTCTTTTGATCTATAAGTAAGATCTGAGCCCTGAAGACCTTCCTCTAGAGCCTCAATACATTTACTTAATCCAAATGGGTTCGGGTGCTAGGGTAATTATCCTTGGCCTGTCTCCTGCTGAATCAGGGAGGTTTGGGAAGTTCCTTCAGACCTTCAATAAACTAGTTTGTGCAGGCCTGGGGAGTTTCTTCAGAACCCCAATAAAACTTGTTTTAATCCTAAATGGGTTCTGTTAAGAATGCATTTATTATTTTGTCATGTTTTAAGGCCCAAGAAAGGCCTAGGCAAAACTCTCTGTGGGTTTTGTTACATTCCAGCTTTTGTATAAGGGCACTGGCTTTTTAAGCTTTTAATATTTAACTTAACTCCTCAGTCAGAACTGAAACAGTTGTTATGGAGGCATATGCTATTGAAACCTGGCCTGCCACAGTATGACATTAGATAATTTTTCTTTAATTTTCTGCATCATTCACAGTTTGTTCTAATCTAAAGAATTATTAGAAAAATTAACTCCAGGGCCACTTTGGGAGGCCGAGGTGAGCAAATCACAAGGTCAAGAGTTTGAGACCAGCCTGGCCAACATGATGAAACCCCATCTCTGCTAAAAATACAAAAAATTAGCTGCGCATAGTGGTGAGTGCCTATAATCCCAGCTACTCGAAAAGCTGAGGCAGCAGAATCGCTTGAACCCGGGAGGCGGAGGTTGCAGTGATTCGAGATCGCACCACTGTACTCCAGCCCAGGCGACAGAGTGAGATAACATCTCAAAAAAAAAGAAAAAGAAAAAGAAAAAGAAACTCCATAGAATTAACAAAAATTCAAATCCTTTTCAATTAATAATTTTAGATTCTGACATTTCTTAACATTTAAAAATTCCATCAAGTAAGTGCATGTTTTGAAGCAAAACAACACAAATTCAATATTCATGACTAGTCTAAGAGTTTCTTAAAGGGAGAAATGCATTTAAAAATTTTTAATTTCATGTAAAATAATTTCATAATTAATGACATTGCCCTTTGATTTATATATAAAGAGAATATAAACACATCAACTAGATTTTAGACTTTAAAAATGTGGTAATTAGCTTACAAAAATGTCTAATGCCATTACACTGACTAGTTCTGACTTCTTTTATGTATTGTGAATGATAATTTATATTTTGCTATTATCAAGTCTGAATGTTTTCCTCACATTAGTCTGGATAAAAGTCAACATACTTTTAGGAAATTATTTTGAAATTTCACGGACACCTGGAATCATAAGGAACTGTGGCTTTTGACTTTTAAATTTGATAAATGTTTTATTTTATTATTATTATTATTTTTTTTTTTGAGACAGAGTTTCGCTCTTGTTGCCCAGGCTGGAGTGCAGTGGCATGATCTCTGCTCACCACAACCTCTGCCTCCCAAGTCCAAGCGAATCTCCTGCCTCAGCCTCCAGAGTAGCTGGGATTACGAGCATGTGCCACCACGCCCCGCTAATTTTGTATTTTTAGTTGAGATGGGGTTTCTCCACGTTGGTCAGGCTGGGCGCAAGCTCTGGACCTCAGGTGATCCACCTGCCTCGGCCTCCCAAAGTGCTGGGATGACAAGCGTGAGCCACTGTGCCCAGCCAAATGTTTTATTTTTTATGAGAAACCACATATCTTAGAATACAAGGACAATATAAATGGACCATGCATAGAGATGGACAGACTATTTCAAAAGGGGAACAGAATACACATATATTCTGGAAATGGATTGTAAACCAAAAAGTATCTGAGACAGGTCTCAATCAATTTAGAAAGTTTACCTTGCCAAGGTTAAGGATGCACTCCTAACACTGCCTCAGGAGATCCTGACCCCATGCACCCAAGGTGGTAGGGGTACAGCTTAGTTTTATACATTTTAGGGAGATATGAGACTTCAATCAATATATGTAACTTGTACATTGGATCAGTCCGAAAGGTGGGAAAACTCGAAGTGGGGAGGGGACTTTCAGATCATAGGCAGATAAGACACAAATGATTGTATTCCTTTGAGTTTCTGATCAGCCTTTCACTGAATGCACAATTTACAGGAATAGTCATTTATGCCTTAGTCTGGCTTAGTGAAACAATAGGGTAAAGAAAGCGATCAGATATGCGTTTGTCTCAGGTGAGCAGAGGGATGACTTTGAGTTCTGCCTGTCCTTTGTCCACAAGGAATTTCCTTGTATTAAACACATTTCATTGTATTAAAAATGGTAGTCTGTTGGATTTTAGTTCCCCATTTTACTATGAACTAATGAAACAGCAGCTTTAATGCATTTTATAGTGGAGTTGTGTTATTGGCCTTCTCTGAGTTCAGCGTTTTTTATCCTACCTTCTATTCCTCTATTCAATATCTCTTAACTAAAAGGGAAAATAGCATAATCCATTGTCTCATCACATCCAATTTGTCACAATGATAATTCAATGAAGTCCATTATTTCTAAGAAGTAAATATCCCATCCAGGAATGAATAATTTCTTCAAGAATGCTAACAGTGCTAAGATTCTATGTGGTAGCCAGAAATTTTTTTTTTTTTTTTCGGTCAGGAGAAAGAAGGTACAACATCTCATTAATATTCTGTTTTATTATTCCAATTAAGAGTGATAAAATATGTCCCTCAACTGCTGGTGCAAGAATAGGGTTTATGTTTTATTATAAATACGATTGTGAACACTGCCCAAGGAAATTATTATGTGTCCTCTTGGAGAGAGTACAGTATACTAATAAAAATCAAGCTGTACATTACCCTGTAGCTCAGATTTTAGTCTCGTGATCATTACGTACGTAGATGTGTGCTCGTGTATGGTGGAATACATGAAGTCAGTTGGAAGATCAGCCTTTTGTGTATAATTGGAATGAAAATTATTATCTTGGTGAAGAAAATCTGGGCTGCCAATCTTTGGCAATGAGGAAGTGATAGTAGAGCTGAGAACACATACACTGTAATTTAAAGATGACATATGCAAAAAAAAAAAAATCATTATCTCTAAACAAAAATATTTGGGAGAGAACCATAGATTGCTCACCTGTAATTATTCAGTCAATAATTGGTTTTCGTTTGCAAATTACAAGCATGTGGGAAGGAAGTCTTATGTGTTCAAATTAAGACACTGGAATGCTAATTAGTCCCATATTAGCTGTTAAGCACTATTCATTAGCAAAGCAAAGAAATAAAAGTGAAACATCTTGTTGAAATTGTAGGTGACTTCTGAGCAAAAATTTGAAAGACTTGAGGGAGTAATCATGTGGCTATTTAGGGGACGCATATTCCAAACAGAAGGAACGAAAATACAAAGGCACTAAGATATATGTGTGATATAGACAGCAAGAATACCAGAATCTCTGGAGCTCAAGGTACAAAAGGAAGAGGAATAGGAGATAAGGTCGGAGAGACAACAGGGGGCCAGATCTTGTAGAGTAAGGGTCAGCAAACTTCACTTCTTTTAAGATACCCCAGGAGATAAGAATGATTTTTAAATGTATTAAATGGTTAAAAAATAAGCCCAAGAAAAATGTTACTTCACATGTGAACATCTTGTTGAATTCAAATTTTAGTTTCATAAGTGAAGGTTTATTGGAATCCAGCCATGCTCATTCTTTTTTATACTGCCTGTGGCTGCTTTTATCCCACAGGGGTATAACTGAGTAGTTGCAAAAGACATGATGGACCCCATGAAGCCTGAAATATTTGATATCTGTTCAATTACAGAAACTGCTTACTGACCCTTGTTGCAGATAGAGCCTTGCAGGCCATTTTGAGAGCTTTAACTTTTAATCAGAGTGCAATGGGAAGCCCTTCGGTAGGTGTTGAGCAGTGGAATTATATGAGCTTGTTTTCTTTTTACACAGGATTACTTTATCTGCCACCTGCTATGATAATAACTTTGGGAGGGGGTGCAGAGTGGATATTTTCATCTTCCCTAAAAAATTTTATCTTCACAACAATAAATCAAGTCTAATAGGCCTTCATGTTTTCTCTACTGGTCAGTTTTATTTTCTTTTTTCTCTCTCTCTTTTTTTTTTTTTTCTTTTCTTGAGACAGAATCTCACATTGTTGCCCAGGCTGGAGAGTAGTGGCTATTCAAAAAAGCAATCATGACTCACTGCAGCCTCAAACTCCTGGCCTTGAGGAATCCCTCCACCTTAGCCTTCCAAGTAGCTGGGACCACAGGCACACACCACTATGCCCAGTTAGTTTTCTTATACTATAAGCAAATATACACATAGACAGCTGTGTATACATATTCATACATACAATTAGTATGCATATTAAGTATGGTTATAATATAAACTTGGTCAATTTCTGTCAACCTATAGAATAATGGACGCATAGTCTGTTTTGTCCTTTAAAAAAGTCATCTTGGAGAGCTTACCGTTTAGGTCGAAGACTGTCTGCTGCAGCAAAGCTCAACTTCAAGCAACTTTAATGGTTGACATGTACTATGTTGTCCTTAGTTCCGGCACGCAGTGAAGCATACAGGTTTCTTCTAAGGTGCCATTAAAATATGAAAAACGTTTTCATACATACTTTAGTATATAAGGTCCTTTTCATGATAACAGAGTCATTGAGATATAAATCACCTATCATACAATTGACCCATTTAAAGTGCACAACTAAATGGCTTTTAGTATATTCACAGTATTTTGCAACAATCACTGCAATTAATTTTAGCATGTGTTTCTCAACCCCAAAAGAAACACTATACCTGTTAAAAGTTACCCCTGATCTTACCATCCTACCTCCCTACCCACCAACACAGCTCCTAGCAACCACTAATCTTTCTGTATCAAAAGATTTGCTTATTCTGGATATTTCATACAAATGAAATAATATAATATGTGGTATTTTGTTACTAGCTTCTTTCACTTAGCAAAAAATGTTTTATTTATTTATTTTGAGTTCCAGGGTACAGGTGCAGAATGTACAGGTTTGTTACATAGGTAATCCTATGCCATGGTTTTCATCTCATCACCTAGGTATTAAGCCTAGCATCCATTATCTACTTTTTCTGATGCTCTCCCTGCCCCCACCCCTCCATCCTGGACAAGCCCCAGTGTCTGCTGTTCCCCTCCTGGTGTCCACGTGTTATTGTTCAGCTCCCGCTTACAAGTGAGAACATGCAGTGTTTGGTTTTCTGTTCCTACATTAGTGTACTAAGGATAATGGCTTCCAGCTCCATCCATGTCCCTGCAAAGGACATGGTCTCATTCCTTTTTATGGCTGCACAGTATTCCATGGTGGCTATGTACCACATTTTCTTTATCCACTCTATCACTGATGGGCAACTGGGTTGATTCCATGTCTTTGCTATTGTGAATAGTGCTGCAAGCATAATGTTTTATAAAGGCTTTTTTAGTGGTATGTTATAAAAACTGGCATGTCCTCAGTTTTACTCTAACGTCAGAATCTATTTTCATAATTATTTTCCACAAATTGTGACAGCATAAAATAGCATGCCATTATAATTCTATAATTTAAAAATTAAAGAATTAAAATACTTTAAAATAGAAATTAAATTAAATATAAACAAATTAAAATAAAAAAATTAAAGGATATTTCCTCAAGTTGCATTAATATGTGCATTGGAAATATAATATCAAATATAATATATTCTCTGAATATTGTAATAGCCTAGAGTATCAAAGCACATTGTAATTATTAGTTCTTATATTAGTCTTGACTTAAAGAAGTATCCAATGTATCAGAGCCCTAAAATTAAATGACCACTTAATACAATCATAATATATAGTGGATAATCATTTGTAGTATTATATTGATATCCATATATTTAGTTTCATATTATTCTACTGAATTAACGTCTTTAATCAGTTTTATAATGTATTGAACAGTATTTGTATACAAAAATAATTATCTCAGAATTCCAAATTCCTAATACTTTTAGGAGTATACAAAAAGAAATCTCAGCGGGGCATGGTGGCTCACTCCTGTAATCCCAGCACTTTGGGAGGCCAAGGCAGGTGGATCACAAGGTCAGGAGTTTGAGACCAGCCTGACCAACATGGTGAAACCCCGTCTCTATTAAAAAAAAAAAAAAAAAGGAATCTCAAAGTGAGGCCTTTCATCAACATTATGTTTCTTACCAACAACTTTCCTAGGCTTCACATATGCACAACACATTTTAATTTTATCAGACAGAGGAGAATGTTCAATCTAGATGAAAATGTTTTGGCTAATTGTTAATGGTAATAACAGGGTGTATATGCTCTTGAAAATGCATTTACATGTAGATTATTTTCACCTCTCCTCTTTGATCGGTAATGCAAATAAACATTTTAATTTTTTATGAAATTTAGTTCATTTTTCTTTTCCTTTTGTAAATACCTGGTATTAAGATTATCCTCAGATGCTATTAGGAACTTTTTGGAAAAAAAACAGTCAGTTTTACTCTACAACAAGTCTTAATCAGAATGACAATAGCTGCAGGCAAATGTACCTTACTCAAATAAATGTAGTTTTTCTTTTTGAACTATTTATCCAGGAAACAACAATAAGAAACCTTTATCAGAAAGATAATCTATGCAGTGTTGCTGTGAGTCATTTCACAAATGTTTTGATAATTTGTTAATAGCTAATAATTAAGTATCATATACAAAAAGTGTTTATGTGGTATGATTCAGCAGAAAATGTGACATACATACCTCCATTACTAAAATGCTATTATAGTGCCTTGGATCTATCAATAAAGAAGGGACTATTTTTCTATATTCTGCCCAGTTATTCGTATTTATATTAACCTAGCACATTTATGGAATCACTTTTAAGAAAGAATTAAAATTACCTACTGTCCATGCCCTTCTACTCTTTTTTTTTTTGACTTCAAGGAGAAAATGTGAAAGGAGGTAAAAATCAAGATTAACAGATACTGTAAAAAGAAAAAAACTTTCAAATTATAGACATAGATAGACAATATTTTCAAACTTTCTAATATGTTTCAAAAACAGAATTTTGGGCTGGGCTCGATGTCTCACACCTGTAATCCCAGCACAGTGGGAGGCCAAAGTGGGCAGATCATGAGGTCAGGAGTTCAAGACCAGCCTGCCCAACATGGTGAAATCCCATTTCTACTAAAGATACAAAAAACTAGCCTGACCTGGTGGTGCACTCCTGTAATCCCAACTACTCAGGAGGCTGAGGCAGTAGAATCACTTGAAACCAGAGGCGGAGGTTGCAGTGAACCGAGATTGTGCCATTGCACTCCAGCCTGAGCAGCAGGGTGAGACTCTGTCTCAAAACAAACAAACAAAAACAAAACACAGAATTTTGAAATATACAGTATAAATATATATTGTGACTATGTTAAACACAATGTGTGTGCTCACATGTGTACATGTGAATGTATACATACATATATATGTATCATACATATGTATATATTACAAAGGAAGAGGCATTTATGAGTTTAATAATTATTTCAAAAGCTATTTTATTAGTATTGATTTTTAGTTCAACATATAAGTAGACTTGTAATTTAATCTCTCTTCAAAAATTGTTAATATTTACTAGGCTGTGTTATAGAATACAGTTTTCTTTATGAAAGACTGTAGATGACTAGTAGCTATAGATTTTATTTAGGAGAGACACAATAAATATACATTTTTCAAAACTGTTGTGTAATTTACTTGAGAATAGTAAATAAAATAAAACTATGTAAATATAAAATTATGATTGTGCTTTTGTCAGTTTTTCCTAACTTTGAAGAGAAGGCCCTTTTATACCTTTTTCTTGTATTAAAAACCCACCAATGAAAATCACAAATCTTGAAAAATAAAAACATTTACATATAAATTTACAGAATACATGGCCTTTTTTCAAAATTATTTTTCTTGTGAATTTCTACCTGCCAATCCACTTACAGCAAGGTTTATAAAAACAACCAGCTCTCTGCTGTAAAAACTCATTATTCAGAAAACATTTATTTAGTGTTAGGATATATGTAGCTTGTGCTTCATCTTCTCATTTAGCATCCAATCTAAGAGGTACCTGAGAGAATTTATGTGAAATGAAGACATACTAGTAAATACGCATTTTACTTTCGTAGTTACAGAGAAAAGTTGATAAGTACATAAATAAAACTATACAAATGTCTACATAAGTGTTATACATTTTTATTTATTATTAATCTATCATTAATTTTACATGGGATGGAACATGATCGTTTTCCTCCATATAATGTCTGCATATAATGCCACCCTCTATATAATTCTTAGTGATATTATTTAAAGAAGGGGAAACAGGTGGAGAGTAGAAAACTATACTTGCTTCATTTTAGTTCATTTCTCTTAACATTCCTCTCACAGAAGTGAATTAACAGCAGTTTGATTTCAATAGCATGCAGGATTTTATCGGTAATCAGTAATACTGAATGTTATATAGTCTTAAAAAATTCTATATTCCATTTTCCATTGTTTGTGTTAATTACCTAATTGTTAACATTGCAAATTAATTTTTCATTATTAGTATGGGACCATACCTTGTCTGACTGCTGGGTCAGCAAGTGGAAATTGCAACATGATTAATTACTTAGTTTATTTAGAAAACCTAAAAAGCAAAATAAGAGAGTATCGTTAAGAGATACCACATCTTAATTTAAGCCAGGCAAAGACAGAACTTTAATTTTAAAAAGTGATGCTATAGGTTACATTTAAGATGAAGCTCCTTCACTTCCCCATTTTAAATTCCATATTGTTTGTAAGATACTTGATGAAACAGAAAGATCATTTAAACCTAATGTTTCTTTCGAATGCCATTTTCTTCCTCATTACAGTGATGTTGCTATTTTTATGTTTTTAACATAGCCATGTGCTTTAGTTTAACAAATTAATGATGCTTACCCTATAATAATTTCTTTACAGTATTTGTATAATACATCTATTATGTGTGTAGTAGTCATGGCTTGTGTGTTAGATGGCAGAAATAGATATTTTAGGAAAACCTGATATAGTTAATTCCCAACAATAACTCTGTACTTAAAGAATATGTTTATGTTTCTCTGGAATTGAGATAGTCTACTTGTTTATTCTACTTTTTTTTTTTCTTTTCTTTTTTTTGTTTTTGAGACGAAGTCTCACTCTCTCACCAGGCTGGAGTGCAGTGGCGCAATCTTGGCTCACTGCAACCTCCACCTCCCAGGTTCAAGCGATTCTCCTGCCTCAGCCTCCTGAGTACCAGGGATTACAGGCATGCACCACCATGCCCAGTTAATTTTTTGTATTTTTAGTAGAGACGGGGTCACCATGTTGGCAGGAAGGACTCAATCTCTTCTTGTGATCCACCCGCCTCAGCCTCCTGGAGTGCTGGGATTACAGGCCTGAGCCACCGCATCTGGCCCGAGATATTCTACTTGTTCCAAACCGTCTATGAGTTTTAAGATGGGGCTATTCACCCCATAAAGTTCTGCATCATTGTTGAATATTGTTTCATATATGTTACTGTTTGGGTAAATCTTCTCAGACAAGGCAGATGCAATTTATGCAATTATAAGTTAAATGTACATTGTATAAATTAAGTTGGATAAATTTTAGAGATGATCTCAAATTTGCCAGATAATTGTAAAACAACCTTACCAGAGATAGAGATTGACTAGGTCTATTCTGATGACTGAAGTAACCGAAGTATAAATTGCTAAGCTAGATATTTCATTGTTTTAGCACTTAAATGAAGCACTTGTGAACACACTACTTGTGAATTACATACACACATGCGTGCGTGTGTGCGCGCGCACACACACACACACCAGTTCAAACTATTTTATTCATTTTACAAATATGGATAACTTCTTGTATATTTTTCTGCAGTGAACTACTGGATCATCTATCAACCTTTTTGTTCCTTAATTTTTTAACTTTGACAACCTTATATAAGATGGTTCCAATCTTTATTCAAAATTTTTATCCTAAATTATATACATATATATACACACACATACACACATATACATATATATGTTGATATATATACACCACATACACATATACAGATGCATGCACATACACACACAAACACACACACACACATATCTACACATACACAAACTTATATATGCATTTAAAATGTTTCCAGTGTTCTCCAGCTAGGTACAGTGGCTCATGCCTGCAATCCCAGCATTTTGAGAGGCTAAAGTGGGAGGATTGTTTTGGCCCAGGAGTTTGAGACCAACCTGGTTAACACAGTGAGACCTGTATCTGTTCAAAAAAAAAAATTAGCTAGACGTGGTGGCACATGCCTGTAGTTTTGGCCTCTAGAGTGGCTGAGGTGGGAGGATCATTTAAGCCAGGGAGGTCAAGGCTGAAGTGAGCTGTGATCGTGAAACTGCACTCCAACCTGGGCAACATAGTGACATCCTATCTCAAAAGAAAAAGGAATGCTATTCAACTTTTTATTTTCCCCATCCTACTTTTCCTAATTCCTCAGTTTTCTGTTTTCTTTCTCACAGGTCCCAAAAGTCTAATAAAACATGACATATGATATTATAAATTATTTTGAGCATTACATATTATACATTAACTTTATGGCTTAAAGATTATTACTGATCATTTTATAAGATGTATAAGAATTATTTTACTATATGTTTGTCTCCGCTTTATTCACATATGAAGTCTCACTGATATAATTTTTAAAAATTCATCCAAAATATGCCTTCCAAGATTATGAGCATTTTAAAATTGATATTCTGAATGTAGAAGAAAATTCAATTAGTACCACTATAGAAAATGTTTAAATCATGATACCGATTGCTGTGAGAGGTCACACTGATCTCAAGTTGCAAATTGCATACTGACAATGAAGTCAAGTGAGTTCTGTGAATATCGCTATTGTAAGTTTCTATTCTGCCTCTAGAATTGTAACAGTGATACCAATGGATTCACACAGTAAACTCCAAAGAGGTCATTTCAATAGCCAACTGTTTTCCCGTTCTATAGCAGAAAAGGAAAACCAGTTTCTTAGAATTTTCATTCTCTTCCAGAAACCAATAGAATCTACTTCAGAAAAAAAAATGCTCTTCAGAACATAATTCTGAGAATGACTTTGATGTAATAACACAGAAGTTATACGTCAGTATTCTGTTCTTGAAATGAAATAACACAGAAGTTATACATCAGCATTCTGCTCTTAAATGATGTCAGATAAAACATATATTGCTATTCATGTAAACTACTTCACTTAATTTGCTAACATTGCTTGTAAAATTGTATCCTTTTCTTACACAGAAAATAGGAAGTAAAACTTAACAATAAGCAGGAACTGTTGGCTGGGTGTGGTGGCTCACACCTGTAACCCTAACACTTTGGGAGGCTGAGGCAGGTGGATCACCTGAGGTCAGGAGTTCGAAACCAGCCTGGCCAACATGGTGAAACCTCGTCTTTACTAAAAATACAAAACTTAGCCTGGCATGGTGGCACATGCCTTTAATCCCAGTTTCAAGGGAGCCTGAGTAGGGGAGAATTGCTTAAACCCCAGGCAGGCAGGGTAGGTTGCAGTGAGCCGAAATCACACCACTGCACTCCAGCCTGGGTGACACAGTGAAACTTCATCTCAAAAAAAAAAAACAAGGAACTGTGTACTGAGACCACACTTTTTAAATAACCTATGTTGTCTATATATAGTGTTTTTTTTTCTTTTTTCTTTCTTTTTTTTTTTTTCTTTTGGGACAGAGTCTCACTCTGTTGCCCAGGCTAGAGTGCAGTGATGCGATTCCAGTTCATTGTAATCTCAGCCCTTTGAGTTCAAGTGATGCTCCTGCCTCAACCTCCCAAGTAGCTGGGATTACAGGCACGTGCCACCACACCCAGCTAATTTTTGTATTTTTAGTAGAGATGAGGTTTCACCATATTAGCCAGCCTGGTCTTGAACTCCTGACCTCAGGTCATCCACCCACTTCAGCTTCCCAAAATGCTGGGATTACAGGTGTGAACCACTGAGCCCAGCCCCTATATACTGGTTTTATATATGCATACATTTATAAATACTTGCAGTAGTCTATATGTAGGTAGAGTTTCCAGATGTTTATGTCAAGGAAAAATATAAAGAAATTTATTCATTTCGTATTTTACTTTGTACGAGCATATTGCTGATTTTAATTTAAAAATTTTAAAGCAGAATATTAACAAAATTATATAATCTCAGAGTTGAAATGATTCTTGGTAGTCATGTTTATTCTCCATTATATTCACACCAATTCTGGTTGCTTTCCTATGTGCCAATAAGCAAAGAGTTCAGTGACTCTCATTCTCAGTAAGTTCAATTCGACATTAAACTAAAATCTTTCCTTGTGTGACTTAGAGCCACAGAAAGATAAAATATCTCAACCAGAACAGACTTTGGGGATTCTTTTTTTTTGAGAAGGAGTTTCACTCTTGTTGGCCAGGCTGGAGTGCAATGGCATTATCTCAGCTCACTGCAACCTCTGCCTCTGGGTTCAAGCGATTCTCCTCTCTCAGTCTCCTGAGAGTTCCCATGCTGTGTGCAGCCTAGGGCCTTGGTGCCCTGTGTCCCAGCTACTCCAGTCGTGGCTGAAAGGGGCCAATGTAGAGCTCGGGCTGTGGCTTCAGAGGGTGGAAACCCCAAGCCTTGGCAGCTTCCACGTGGTGTTGAGCCTGCAGGTGCACAGAAGTCAAGAACTGTGATTTGGAAACCTCTACCTATGTTTCAGAAGATATATGGAAACACCTGGATGCCCAGGCAAAAGTATGATGCAGGACCGGGGCCCTCATGGAGAGCCTCTGCTAAGGCAGTGCAGAAGGGAATGTGGGGATGGAGCCCCTACACAGAGTTCCTACTAGGGCACTGCCTAGTGGAGCTGTAAGTAAAGGGCCACCGTCCTCCAGATCCCAGAATGGTAGATCCACTGACTGCTTGTACTGTGCACCTGGAAAAGGCCAGACACACAACACCAGCCCGTGAAAGCAGCAAGGAGGGAAGCTGAACCCTCCAAAGCCACGGGGGCAGAGCTGCCCAACACCATGGGAATCCACCTCTTGTATCAGCGTGACCGATATGTGATATCTGGAGTCAAAGGAGGTCATTTTGGAGCTATAAAATTTGACTGCCCACTGGATTGTAGATTTGCATGGGCCCTGTAACCCCTTCTTTTGATCAATTTCTCCCATTTGGAACAGCTGTATTTACCCAATACATGAACCCCCATTGTATCTAGGAAGTAACTAACTTGCTTTTGATTTTACAGGCTCATAGGCAGAAGGGACTTGCCTTGGCTCAGATGAGACTTTGGACTGTGAACTTTTGGGTCAATGCTGAAATGAGTTAAGACTTTGGGGGACTGTTGGGAAGCCATGATTGAAATGTGAGGACATCAGATTTGGCGGGGCCAAGGGTGGAATGATGTGGTTTGGCTGTGTCCCCAACCAAATCTCAACTTCAGCTGTAGCTCTCAGAATTCCCACGTGTTGTGCGAAGGACCCAGGGGGAGGTAATGGAATCATCTCGGCTAGTCTTTCCCATGCTATTCTCATGATAGTGAATAAGTCTTACAAGATCTGAGGGATTTATCAGGGGTTTCTGCTTTTGCTTCTTCCTCATTTTCTTTTGCCACTGCCATGTAAGAAGTTCCTTTCACCTCCCACCATGATTCTGAGGCCTCCTCAGCCATGTGGAACTGCGACTCCAATTAAACCTCTTTTTCTTCCCAGTCTTGGGTACGTCTTTATCAGCAGCATGAAAACAGGCTAATGCAAATGCCGTTAACAAATTTATAATTATTCTTGGATGCTGTGCTCTTTTGGTTATTTGGCAGTTTTGCACTTTGACATTTTCAGACTATATCACCCAACACTTAAGTTTCAGATTTGCTCGCCTCCTATACTGTAATCCTTATGGCCAGCTATCCTGATGTCATTAGTACTAGACTTTCATAGGATTACATAGTTTAGCTCCGAATTTTTCTGTGTTCTTCTTGAAATTGATGCAGAAGGATGAAAGAATAATATTCACATGCATTAGAAATTTATGCGTTGTTAATTTTCTCATGTATGATGGCAAACTGATTTAATCATCTGACCTTTGAACTAGATTTACAAAATTGCTTACTTCATGTACAAAATCTAAATGATATGGTGTCATTATATTATGTATAAATGTCCTGGGTGGGGCTGCCAGTGCAACCATCCTCTTCAACAGTTATTCTTCTAAGTATACTATTGATCCTTCTGTTTGGATTGCTTTATCTATTAAAACCATTACAAAATTACCATAGTGTCAGTTTGGGCAATAGGCTTGTCTTTCAAATGAACATAATCTGTAGACAGTGAGATGATTGTGCAAAGTAAATAAGCTGCTTGTATTTAACTCAAATATATATACAATAGCTCTAATTTTATATTCATTAAGTATAAACAAAGGGACTCAGAAAAATGTGAGGACAGCCCTACAGCAGATTAAAAAGAGTTGCGACTTTCAGAGAAGTATTGCTGTAGTCACTTGTTGA
Organism: Aotus nancymaae; assembly: GCF_030222135.1. Classification (NCBI taxonomy): domain Eukaryota; kingdom Metazoa; phylum Chordata; class Mammalia; order Primates; family Aotidae; genus Aotus; species Aotus nancymaae. The sequence goes on along the minus strand of NW_026988415.1, from coordinate 54,190,094 downwards.
GTATTTATGAGCCCAAATATCTACAGCTTTCATTTATTTTATTTTTTATGATTTATTTGGCTTTTTATGATCTATGAGTAGAAAACTGTAAGTCAGAATTTAGGCTTCATGGAAATCATCTGATAGTTCATGTAAAAGCAATATTTTCCAGAGACTTAAGAAAATAATAGGAAAGGCTCTTGTATTGAATAAAACAACTTTGCTTTATAAATGGTGCATGTAGAAGACAGCTAAGTTATATTACTTAGAAAAGATATGGTTGTGGCAAGAAAAATGTATGCATTTTATATGGAAACAGCAGATTTAAATTTCTTTTTAATATTTTCAGTTATAACAGTACCAAAACTCTTAGAGTCAATCAATGCCAGATATCTTCAGGTACTCAAAATTTGTGAATTATTAAACAAATGGACTGATCTTATTCAATCAAACTGTTAATATAAGAATACACTAGCTGGGCGCAGTGGCTCACACCTGTAATCCTAGCACAGTTGGGAAGCTGAGGCTGGTGGATCACCAGAAGTCAGGAGTTCAAGACCAGCCTGGCCAATGTGGCGAAACTGTGTCTCTACTAAAAATACAAAAATGAGCTGGACATGTTGGCACGTGCCCGTATCCCAGCTACTCAGGAGGCTGAGGCAGGAGAATCACTTTAAACCAAGGTTGGGGTGGGGGCGGAGGTTGCCATGAGCCCAGATCATGCCATTGCACTCCAGCCTGAGCAACAAGAGTGAAACTCCGTCTTCAAAAAAATATATAAATAAAAAAGGAATACACTAATTTACTTGAAAAATAGAAACATGAAAGGTTTAATTTTGTATAGTTCCAAAATTTGTCCACCCCATTGGGCTTTTGTGCACACTTCATAATGACTTGATAATGTTTTTCAGCAGTTTTATGATCTCTCCAAAGATGTTTCAGTTCCACTTTCACAGAAACTATTTTTCAAATATAAGTGTCAAGCTGTTCCAAAGTTTGTATTTTCTTATTGTATAATATATCCATTCGGAGAATGCAAAAGCATTAAATCATTGCACAGCCTCTGGCCTATTGTCTTGCAAATGTGCTTTGCACATAAGAGACAACCTCTGAATATTTTTCTTTCATCAAAATCATAAAACCTAGGAGACATTCTATAGAACTGCCATGAATAATATTTTTTCATAAACATGATATGTATATAGGGTATTTTAGCATACGCCTCTCTTCTTCCTTCCTATGAGAAAAAATGGGCCAATAAAAACTGAACTATTATTTTGAAATTTAATTTTGACGACTGAGAATCCCTAAAGACATTCCAGTCAGGTACAACAATCTTTCCTTTCACCCTCGGAGTCTATTAAACTGGAAACTTGTACTGCTGCATACAACTGCTTGCTTTTGGGCGGTGGAGTTGGGAAGGAGCCTACAGCCCCCCGTATGTGCAACCTGTGTAATAGCTAAGAGTCAAAATGCCTTCCAAGAGGGGCAATCTGGAATACTGGTTTTTGTTGTGCTAATTACTGCTTTTATATTCTATAAATGCATCTTTCCATTTTCTGCAAAACAATATTAAGCATTTCAGGGTTGACTTTTGGACTTTTGGGATATCTCTATGAGCCAGTCAATATCGCAGAATTCACCTGATAATTCTGTTTGATCCCTAAATGCATTCTTAAAATCACAAAAGGCCTATTTACTGTATCTATAAATGCTACATAAAAATTGAAGCTTGGATAATTTTGAAGTTAAACTATAACTTTAGTAATGAATACTCAGAGATGGCCAAGTACAGTGGTTCACTCCTATAATCCCAGCACTTTGGGAGGCTGAGGTGGGCTGATCACCAGAGGTCAGGAGTTCGAGACCAGCCTAGTCAACACTGTGAAACCCCGTCTCTACTAAAAATACAAAAATTAGCCGGGTATGACTGAGCATGCCTGTGATCCCAGCTACTCCAGAGGCTGAGGCAGGAGAATCACTTGAACCCGGGAGGCGGAGTTTGCAGTGAGCCGAAATTGCACCACTGTACTCTAGCCTGGGCAACAGACCAAAAGCACGTCTCAAAAAAATACTAAATAAATAAATCAATAAGTAAATACTCAGAGAATTGAGCTAATAGATGTAACAGCATTTGATATGAGATTACATTTTTATTTATCTCAAATGGGAGTGAGATAAATAGCTCAGTAGACACATTATTATTATTATTTAACTTTCAGAAGAAGAGAATTGAAATATGGAAAGTTTAATTCTTTAAAATGTTAGCAGAAACAAAACCAAGAATGGAACTATCCAGCTATGTATAATGTAATTATTTATCTTTTAAAAAAAATTATACTTTAAGTTCTGGGATACATGTGCAAAACGTGCAGGTTTGTTACATAGGTATACACGTGCCATGGTGGTTTGCTGCACCCATGAACCCGTCATCTACATTAGGTATTTCTCCTAATGCTATCCATCCCCTATACCCCCATCCCCCGACAGGCCCGAGTGTGTGATATTCCCCTCCCTGTGTCCATGTGTTCTTGTTGTTCAACTCCCACTTATGAGTGAGAACATGCAGTGTTTGGTTTTCTGTTCCTGTGTTAGTTTGCTGAGAATGATGGTTTCCAGCTTCATACATGTCTCTGCAAAGGACATAAACTCATCCTTTTTTATGGCTGCATAGTATTCCATGGTGTTTATGTGCCACATTTTCTTTATCCAGTCTATCATTGATGAGCATTTAGGTTGGATCCAAGTCTTTGCTATTGGGAACAGGACCACAATAAACATATGTGTGCATGTGGCTTCAGAATAGAATGATTTATAATCCTTTGAGTATATACCCAGTAATGGGATTGCTGTGTCCAATGGTATTTTCTGGATCTAGATCCTTGAGGAATCACCACACTGTCTTCCACAATGGTGGAACTACTTTACACTCCCATCAACAGTGGAAAAGCATTTCTATTTTTCCACATCCTCTCCAGCATCTGCTCTTTCCTGACTTTTTAATGATCGCCATTCTAACTGGCATGAGATGGTATCTCATTGTAGTTTTGATTTGCATTTCTCTAATGACCAGTGATGATGAGCTTTTTTTCATGTTTTTTGACTGCATAAGTGTCCTCTTTCGAGAAGTGTCTGCTCATATCCATTGCCCACTTTTTAATGTGGTTGTTTTTTTCTTGTAAATTTGTTTAAGTTTCTTGTAGATACTGGAAATTAGCCTTTTGTCAGATGGATAGATTGCAAAAATATTTTCCTATTCTGTATGTTGCCTGTTCACTCTGATGATAGTTTATTTTGCTGTGTAGAAACTCTTTAGTTTAGTTAGATCTCATTGGTCAATTTTGGCTTTTGTTGCCATTGCTTTTGGTGTTTTAGTCGTGAAGTCTTTGCCCATGTCTATGTCCTGAATGGTATTTCCTAGGTTTTCTTCTATGGATTTTATGGTTTTAGCTCTTACGTTTAACTCTTTTTTTTTTTTTTTTTTAATGGAGTCTCCCTCTGTCACCCAGACTGGAGTGTAGTGGTGCAATCTCGGCTCACTGCAACCTCCACCTCCCTGCTTCAAGCAATTCCTTTGCCTCAGCCTCCCACGTGTCTAGGATTACTGGCATATGCCACCATGCCTGGCTAATTTTTTTGTAATTTTAGTAGAGACAGGGTTTTACCATGTTGGCCAGACTGGTCTCGAACTCCTGACTTCAGGCAACACACCCACCTTGGCCTCCCAAAGTGCTAGGATTACAGGCTTGAGCCACCTCACACAGCAGCATTTAAGTCTTTAGTCTATCTTGAATTAATTTTTGTATAAGGTGTAAGGAAGGGGTCCAGTTTGTTTTCTGCCTATGGCTAGTCAATTTTTCCAAAACCACTTATTAAATAGGGAATCCTTTCCCCCTTCCTTGTTTTTGCTAGGTTTGTGGAAGATGGTTGTAGATGTGTGACATTATTTCTGTGGCCTCTGTTCTTTTCCATTGGTCTATATATCTCTTTTGGTACCATTACTATGCTGTTTTGGTTACTGTAGCCTTGTAGTATAGTTTGAAATTAGGTAGCATAGTGCCTCCACCTTTGTTCTTTTGCCTAGGATTGTTTTGGCTATGTGGGCTCTCTTTTGGTTCCATATGAAGTTTAAGGTGTTTTTTTTTCCAGTTCTGTGAAGACGGTCAAGGTAGCTTGATGGGGTTAGCATTCAATCTATAAATTACTTTAGGCAGTATGGCCATTTTCACAATATTGATTCTTCCTAACCATCAGCATGGAATGTTTTTCCATCTGTTTGTGTCCTCTCTTATTTCCTTGAGTAGTGTTTTATAGTTCTCCTTGAAGAGGTCCTTTACATCCTTTATTAGTTGTATTCCTAGGTATTTTATTCTCTTTGTAGCAATTGTGAATGGGAGTTCACTCATGATTTGGCTCTCTGTTTGTCTGTTATTGGTATGTAGGAATGCTTGTGATTTTTGCACATTGATTTTGTAGCCTGAATTTTCCTGAAGTTCCTTATCAGCTAAAGGAGATTTTGGGCTGAGATGATAGTGTTTTCTAAATACACAATCGTGTCATCTTCAAACCGAAGATGTTTCATGTAAACCATTGTACTTCTGTTTTGTTTGTTTGATTGTATTTTGCTTTATTCAAATTGCTATCCCTCTTAAGGAAATGTTGAACAAAGTGACAAGAGCCAGTATCCTTGCTTTCTTCCTAGTCTCAAGGAGAAAGCATTCCGTCTTTCAAGGATGAATTTAGCTGTAATTTTTTTTATATATCCTTTTTTAGTTTGAGGAATTTACCCATCATTCCTAGTTTGCTTAGAATTTTTAAAAATATGAATAGATGATGAATTTTGTCAAATGTATTTTCTACATTTATTGAAATGTTTTTTTCTTTATTTTGTTTATATGGCATATTGTATTTATTTTCTAATAGAATTTTTTTCAAATTAAAATCATCGATAATCTACCTTATTTCTATGGTTCTTTTTCAGAGATAAACAAAAAAACCTTCACTCTAGTATTTATTATTATTATTATTACATATATTTTATTTCATCATGTTTGTAGATATGACTAAAGAAATTTGTCATCATTATGAACAAAGTTTAGAGTTCATTTATATATTAACCACAATTGTTTTATTAATTCATTTAATTTCTGTGTAACTATTTCTCTGTAATCCTGAGTTTAAATATGGCTAAAACTATGTAATTTTAAACATAGCTCTAAAATTTTAGGAGGCAGATATCAAAACAATCAAGAATAAGATACTATAATAACTAGAGGAAGAAGTAAGAAAACCATATAGGTGAAGAAAACAATATTTTGTATTTGTGTAGATGTGCTCTAAAAACACACCTATGTTTGACACTTATATCTTTTGACTTCAGCGTTCCAATTTTTGGATGGGCATTCTGCCATTCTAACAGGTGTGTCGATTGTGTAGACCTGCCAAGGAAGCAGAATATACATAAAAACAGTAAAAAAAAAATTGTACTGGTGATTAAGAAGACTTCATTGTATGCAAGTGCCTTGCCAAACATCAATGTATGCATATTTATATTTGAGTAGTTCCATCCAACACTGAAGTCAGAAAACAAAATTATTTTACACCAGTAAGTGAATGAAATATCACTTTTTTGGGTTTATTTTTAATATTAGACACATAGTCCAGTCAATATAATTTTATGCACTTTTCAGTTATAATGCAAAGTAGTAGACTCTTTTCCCAAATTTTTAAAAAATTTATTAAATGTATATTTTCTTGTATAACTTCAGTTATACTTCATGAACACTACTTGACTACTCGGAGCACTAAAATTTTTCACATGGTGAAAGGAAGGTCATTAAGACAATGTACTTTAGAACTACACTTTAACATTTTATTTCAAGAGTCATTGTTTATTTAAAATAGATGAATATTTTTATATGCTTATGCATATGTGCATTCACAAAACACTGATAGAATAATCCTGTGAAGCCTACTTCAGAATGACAAAGCTTTCTTCATTTCATTAGCAAAAAAATCCCAGGTCCACATGGGTTCACAGCCAAATTCTACCAGGCATACAAAGAGGAGCTGGTACCATTCCTTCTGAAACTATTCCAAATAATCCAAAAAGAGGGAATCCTTCCCAAATCATTTTATGAGACCAACGTCATCCTGATACCAAAACCTGGCAGAGACTCAGCAAGAAAAGAAAACTTCAGGCCAATATCCATGATGAACATAGATGCAAAAATCTTCAATAAAATACTGGCAAGCCAATTACAGCAGCACATCAAAAAGCTTATCCACCATGATCAAGTAGGATTCATCCTGGGGATGCAAGGCTGGTTCAGCATATGCAAGTCTATAAATGTAATTCACCATATAAACAGAACTAAAAACAAAAACAACATGATTATCTCAATTGATGCAGAGAAGGCCTTCAACAAAATTCAACAGCCCTTTATGCTAAAAACCCTCAATAAACTAGGTATTGATGGAACATATCTCGAATTAATAAAAGCTATTTACGACAAACCAACAGCCAATATCATACTGAATGGGCAAAAACTGGAAGCATTCCCTTTGAAATCTGGCACTAGACAAGGATGCCCTCTCTCACCACTCCTATTCAATATAGTACTGGAAGTTCTAGCCTGAGCAATCAGGCAAGAAAAAGAAATAAAGGGTATTCAATTAGGAAAGGAGGAAGTCAAATTGTCTCTATTTGCAGATGACATGATTCTATATCTAGAAGACCCCATCATCTCAGCCCAAAATCTCTTGAAACTGATAAGCAACTTCAGCAAAGTCTCAGGATACAAAATCAATGTGCAAAAACCACAAGCATTCCTATAAACCAATAACAGACTTAAAGAGAGCCAAATCAAGAACAAACTGCCATTCACAATTGCTACAAAGAGAATAAAATACCTAGGAATACAACTAACAAGGAACATAAAGGACCTCTTCCAGGAAAACTACAAACCACTGCTCAACGAAATAAGAGAGGACACAAACAGATGGAGAAACATTCCATGTTCATAGTTAGGAAGAATCAATATCGTGAAAATGGCCATACTGCCCAAAGTAATTTACAGATTCAATGCTATCCCCATCAAGCTACCAATGACCTTCTTCACAGAACTGGAAAAAAACACCTTAAACTTCATATGGCACCAAAAGAGAGCCCGCATAGCCAAGTCAATTCTAAGCAAAAAGAACAAAGCCGGAGGCATCACGCTACCTAACATCAAACTATAGTACAAGGCTACAGTAATCAAAACAGCATGGTACTGATACCAAAACAGAGATATAGACCAATGGAACAGAACAGAGGCCTCGGAGGCAACACAACATATCTACAACCATCCGATCTTTGACAAACCTGACAAAAACAAGCAATGGGGAAAGGATTCCCTGTTTAATAAGTGGTGTTGGGAAAACTGGCTAGCCATGTGCAGAAAGCAGAAACTGGACCCCTTCCTGACACCTTATACTAAAATTCACTCCAGATGGATTAAAGACTTAAACATAAGACCTAACACTATAAAAACCCTAGAAGAAAATCTAGGCAAAACCATTCAGGACATAGGTGTAGACAAGGACTTCATGACCAAAACACCAAAAGCATTGGCAACAAAAGCCAAAATAGACAAATGGGACCTAATCAAACTCCACAGCTTCTGCATGGCAAAAGAAGCAGTCATTAGAGTGAATCGGCAACCAACAGAATGGGAAAAAATTTTTGCAGTCTACCCATCTGACAAAGGGCTGATATCCAGAATTTACAACGAACTAAAACAGATTTACAAGAAAAAAACAAACAAGCCCATGCAAAAGTGGGCGAAGGATATGAACAGACACTTTACAAAAGAAGACATACATGAGGCCAAAAAACATATGAAAAAATGCTCATCATCACTGGTTATTAGAGAAATGCAAATCAAAACTACATTGAGATACCATCTCACGCCAGTTAGAATGGCGATCATTAAAAAATCTGGAGACAACAGATGCTGGAGAGGATGTGGAGAAATAGGAACACTTTTACACTGTTGGTGGGAGTGTAAATTAGTTCAACCATTGTGGAAGACAGTGTGGCGATTCCTCAAGGACCTAGAAATAGAAATTCCATTTGACCCAGCAATCCCATTACTGGGTATATATCCAAAGGATTATAAATCGTTCTACTATAAGGACACATGCACGCGAATGTTTATGGCAGCACAATTTACAATAGCAAAGACCTGGAACTAACCCAAATGCCCATCGATGATAGACTGGACAGGGAAAATGTGGCACATATACACCATGGAATATTATGCAGCCATCAAAAATGGTGAGTTCATGTCCTTTGTAGGGACATGGATGAAGCTGGAAACCATCATTCTCAGCAAACTGACACAAGAACAGAAAATCAAACACCGCATGTTCTCACTCATAGGCAAGTGTTGAACAATGAGAACACACGGACACAGGGAGGGGAGCATCACACACTGGGGTCTATTGGGGGAAAATAGGGGAGGGACAGCAGGGGGTGGGGAGTTGGGGAGAGAGAGCATGGGGAGAAATGCCAGATATAGGTGAAGGGGAGGAAGGCAGCAATTCACACTGCTATGTGTGTACTTATGCAACAATCTTGTGTGTTCTTCACATGTACCCCAAAACCTAAAATGCAATTAAAAAAACCTCAAAAACAAAACGAAATGAAACAAAACAAAAAAGTATAAAATATTAAAATTTTAAAATTTTTATTTAATTTAAAAATTAAAAATTTATTTCCTTCATTTTTATATTTTTTAATTTTTTTTAAATTTATTTTTTATTTTATTTTTTGAGACAGAGCTTCGTTCTTGTTGCCCAGGCTGGAGTGCAATGGTGTGATCTTGGTTCTCCACACCCTCCGCCTCCCAGCTTGAAGCAATTCTCCTGCCTCAGCCTCATGCATAGCTGGGATTACAAGCATGTGCCACCATACCTGGCTAAGTTTGTATTTTTAGTAGAGATGGTGTTTCTCCAGTTGGTCAGGCTGATCTTGCACTCCCAACCTCAGGTAATGTGCCCGCCTCTGCCTCCCAAAGTGCTAGGATTACAGGCTTGAGCCACTGCACCTGGCCATTTTTTTTTTTTTTTTTTTTAATTTTTTGAGACAGAGTCTTGCTCTGTTGCCCAGGCTAGGGTGCAGTGGTGCGATCTCAGCTCATTGCAACCTCTGCCACCCAGGTTCAAGTGCTTCTTCTGCCTCAGCCTCCTGAGTAACTGGTATTACAGGCACCTGGCTAATATTTGTGTGTTTAGTAGAGACAGCGTTTCGCCATGTATCCTGGGGTTTCTTGCCATGGTGTACTAGAAGAATTGGATCACATGTGGGCAGGATTTACCTGCTTCCTTAACGTTTCAGTTTGATTATAAGACACTTATCATGAGTGACTCCATTTTGGTTTGCTCTACTGGGGCCTAGTGCAGGAGCTCAGCCCAAAACAATGGCCTTTCATACATTTTATTTAACAGGGAATGGTTTTATGTATGTATGTATGTATGTATCTATTTAGGTCTGTAGTTGGCTGGCTCTGCTGGTCGGCTTTTTTTTTTTTCTTAATTTTCCATAGGTTATGGGGAACAGTTGGTATTTGGTTACATGAGCAAGTTCTTTAGTGGTAATTTGTGAGATTTTTGTGCACGCATCACTCAAACAGTATACATTGAATCGTATTTGTAACCTTTTATTTCTCACCCCCTTTCCACCCTTTCCTCCTGAGTCCCCAAAGTCCATTGTGTTATTCTTATGCCCCTGCATTCTCATAGCTTAGCTCCCACTTATGAGTGAGAACATAAGAGCACAGGATGTTTGGTTTTCCATTTCTGAGTTACTTCACTTAGAATCATAGTCTCTAATCCCATCCAGGTTGCTGCAAATGCTATTAATTCATTCCTTTTTATGGCTGAGTAGTAGTCCATCATATATACATAATATATTAGACATATAGTATATATACAATATATATATTATATATATATATCTCACACAGTTTCTTTCTTTTCTTTTCTTTTTTTTTTTTGAGACAGTCTCCCTCTGTCACCCAGGCTGGAGTGCAGTGGTATGATCTTGGCTCACTGCAATCTCAACCTCCTAGGTTCAAGCGATTCTCCTGCCTCAGTCTCCTGAGTAGATGGGAATACAGGTGCATACCACCACGCCTGGCTAATTTTTGTATTTTTAGTAGAGATGGGGTTTCATGTTGGCCAGGATGGTCTCAATCTCCTGACCTCAATAATGAGTTTCTTTATCCACTCATTGAAAGATGGACATTTGGGCTGCTTCCCTATTTTTGCAATTGCCAATTATGCTGCAATAAACATGTGTGTGCATGCTTTTTTTATTTTATTTTATTTTTTATTATTTTTACTTTTTGTATAATGACTTCCTTTCCTCTGGGTAAATAACCAGTAGTGGGAGTACTGGATCAAATGGTAGTTCTACTTTTAGTTCTTTAAGGAATCTCTACACTGTTTTTCATAATAGTTGTACTAGTTTACATTTCCACCAGCAGTGTAGAAGTGTTCCCATTTTACCATATCCATACCAACAGCTATTTTTTTCAAATTTTTTTATTATGGCCACTCTTGAGAGAGTAAGATGGTGTCGCAGTGTGGTTTTGATTTCCATTTCCCTGATCATTAGTGATGTTGAACAGTTTCTTATATGTTTGTTGGCCATTTATATTTCTTCTGTTGAGCAATCTCTATTCATGTTCTTAGCCAATTTTTTGATAGGATTGTGGTTTTTTTTCTTGCTAATTTGAGTTCCTCATAGATTCTGGATATTAGTCTTTTGTCGTATGTATAGATTGTGAAGATTTTCTCTCACTCTGTGAGATTTATTCTTTAAAGATGTTCTGTTTTCATGTGTTTCCAGGATTTGTTTCAAAATTTAGACCTCCTTTTAGCAGTTCTTGCAGTGCTGCCTTGGTAGTGGTGAATCTCTCAGCATTTGTTTGTCTGAAAAAGACTGTATCTTTCCTTCATTTATGAAGCTTAGTTTTGCTGCATACAAAATTTTTGGCTAATAATTGTTTTGTTTAAGAGAGTTGAAGTTAGGGCCCTACTACTTCCTTCTAGCTTGGAGGGTTTCTGCTGAGAAATCTTCTTTTAATCTAATACATTTTCTTTTTAAGGTTATCTGGTGTTTTTTCCTCACAGTTTTTAAGATTCTTTTTTTTTTTTAATTTATTTATTTAACTTTAGGTGCATACTATATCCTCCCCATGTTATCCCTCCCAACCCTCCCCTCCCTCCCCACTCCCTGCTGTCTCTCTCCTACCTCCACCAACTGCCCCCAGTGTGTGATGCTCCTCTCCCTGTGTTCATGTGTTCTTGTTGTTCAACAGCCACCTATGAGTGAGAACATGTGGTGTTTGGCTTTCTGTTCTTCTGTCAGTTTGCTGAGAATGATGGTTTCCAGATTCATCCAAGTCCCCACAAAGGACACAAACTCATCATTTTTTATGGCTGCATAGTATTCCATGGTGTATATGTACCACATTTTCTTTGTCCAGTCTATAATTGATGGGCATTAAGATTCTTTACTTCATTTTGACTTTAGATAACATAATGACAATGTGCCTAGGCAATGGTCTTTTTGAGATGAATTTCCCAGGTGTTCTTTGAGCGTTTTGTATTTGGATGTCTAGGTCTCTAGCGAGGCCAGGGAAGTTTTCTTCAATTAGTCCCCCAAATATGTTTTCCAAACTTTTAGATTTATCTTCTTCCTCAGGAATGCCAATTATTCTTAGGTTTGGTCATTTATCCTAATCCTAACCTTCTTTGAGGCTTTGTTCATTTTTGCAAATTCTTTTCTTTTTGTCTTCATTGGATTGAGTTAATTAGAAAACCTTGTCTTCGAGCTCTGAAATTCTTTCTTCTGCCTGTTTGATTCTATTGCTGAGACTTTCCAGTACATTTTGCATTTCTCTGAGTGTGCTCTATATTTCCTGAAGTTGTCATTGTTTTTTATTTATGCTGTCTATTTTACTGAAGATTTCTCCCCTCGTATCTTGTATCATTTATTTGATTTCATTAAGTTGGACTTCATCTTTCTCTGGTGCCTCCTTGATTAGCTTAATAATCAACCTTCTGAATTATTTTTCAGGTATATCAGATATTTCTTCTTGGTTTGTATTTATTGCTGGTGACCTAATGTGATTTTTGGGGGGTGTTAAAAAACCTTGTTTTGTCATACTACCAGAATTGTTTTTCTGGTTCCTTCTAATTTGGGTGGGCTATGTCAGAGGGAAGATCTGGGGCTCAAGGCTGCTGTTTAGTTTTTTTTTTTTTTGAAATGGTGTCCTACTCTGTCACCCAGACTGGAGTGCAGTGGTGTGATCTCGGCTCACTGCAACCCCCGCCTTCTGAGTTTAAGCAATCCTCCTGTCTTAGCTTCCTGAGTAGCTGGGATTACAGACACATGCCACCATGCTTGGCTAAGTTTTGAATTTTTAGTAGAGATGGCGTTTCACCATGTTGGCCAGGCTGGTCTCAAACTCCTGACCTAAGATGATCCTCCTGCCCCGGCCTCCCAAACTGCTGGGATTACAGGCATAGCCACTGTTCCCAGCCATTGCTGTTTAGATTCTTTTGTCCCGTGGGGTGTTCCCTTGATGTAGTACTCTCCCCCTTTTCCCAAGATGTGGCTTCCTGAGAGTGGAACTCTAATAATTGTTAATTCTCTTCTGGATCTAGTCATCCAGCAAGGCTACCAGACTCCGGGTTGGTACTGGGGGTTGTGTGCACAGAGTCCTGCGATGTGAACTGTCTTTGGGACACTCAGCCGTGGATACCTTCACCTGCTATGGTGGAGGTGGCAGTGGGGTGAAATGGACTCTTCGAGCGTCCTTAGTTTTGGTTGTTTAATGCACTATTTTTGTGCCGGTTGGTCTCCTGCTTTCAAGGGAGCATCAGCTGTGGTAGTATAGGGAGCATCAGGTGGAGCATCTAGAACTCCCAAGAGGTTATCCCCTTTGTCTTCAGCTACCAAGTGAGTAGGAAAGGACCATCAGCTGGGGGCAGAGTTAGGCGTGTCTGAGCTCAGATTCTCTTTGGGCAGTGTTTGTTGTGGCTGCTGTGGTAGATAGGGGTGTGGTGGATAGAGCCTGATATCAGGTCAATGGAGTTATGTTCCCAGGAGGATTATGGTTGCCTCTGCTGTGTCACGGAGGTTGTCAGGGAAGTGAGGGAAAGCCGGCAGTTACAGGCCTCACCTAGCTCCCATGCAACCCAAAAGGCTGGTCTCACTCCCACCGTTCCCCCAACAACAGTGCTGAGTTTGTTTCCAGGCAGTGGGCAAGCAGGGCTGAGAGCTTTCCTGAGGCTACCAGCCTCCCCACGGAGAAAGCAAGCAGGGCTTTTGCGCCTGCTCACCTGTTGAGTCTGCACACCGGATTCACACCTTACCCTGAGTTCCCGATTCTGTGGGAATTGTTATAAAGTTCAGCTGGAGGTTTCCTTCTCCCTGTGGTCTTTCCCAGTTCCTCTGGCAGCCCTCCCCAAGGACCCCTGTGAGACAAGTCAGAAATGGCTACGCTGGGGACCTGGAGAGCCCACAGGGCTTTTTCTGCTGCTTCCTCTACCCCTGTATTTCGCATGGCTTCATAAATTCACTCAGCTCCAGGTAAGTTCAAATCTGTCTCCCGTGATCTAGACCTTCAGGTTCCCCAGTGAGGGTATGTGTTTGGAAGCAGACAATCCCCCTTTCCCACTGTCACAGCTTGGGCACACACAGTATTTGGGCTGTCTCCTGAGTCCTGTAGGAGCATTCCACTTCCTTTGGAGGGTGTGTGGGTTCTCTTGACTTTCCTGGTATATTCCTGCCAGAGTTCAGGAGCAAAGGTTCATGATACGAGTCTCCACACACCGCTCTGTCTGAGCTGAAACTGCAAGCTAGTCCTGCCTCCTATCCACCATCTTCCCTCTCTGCTCCAGAGATTGCTTTTAAAATTCTACAACATCAAAATAATACAAAGTTTTAGTCATTTTACAGTTTAAAAATGAGATAATCTAAGGAGATTGTACTTTCTAAACATAAATGACTCATCTTGACATAGAGATAAAATTTTGGTTACTGAATTATGTTGCTATCAAGAATTATTGTTTTTAAAATTTAAGATTTACAAGGAAGATACTTTTTAATTAGAATTACCATCTGGTTTCCAAGTTACCTGCAATGATATCTCCATCTTGCTCAAAGTTAAAAGTAACATTTATGACATGGGCTTCTTGTTATTGAAATATTCCAATAATAAGCTGATTCCTCTTTTGTTATTTTTTGTTGTTATTTATTTTGTTTTACTAAATGGAAGGACTTTATTATTGAGTCAGATGTTGTAAAAGTACAGGTTTGCTCATATAAAGAGTGTGAAGTAGAAAATTGTTAAGGAGGAAGACACCACTATCTACAAAACAATCAATGTTGTGAAAGCCCTAAGATAATTATTTCTTCTTGGATTGTCTTCTAATGAGAAATAATTCTATTTTGTTGTATATTATTTCATTAGAAATGATCTGAAGTATGACAGAAATAACATGCATTCATTAATGTTCTTGAAGGCAAAGTTTGAAGTAGAGTGTGCACATACATACACAAGCAATGAAAATATGAATAAAATTAAAAACAAAGGCTATTTCTTAAAATAAATACTAACACATGCAACTGCAAAGAATCTGGGAGTTAAAAAGTGTCATTTTTTAAGTGTCATTTTTTTTTTGTAGTTCTAATGCAAGAATTCCATATATAGTGATAGGGTTTGGCTGTGTCCACACCCAAATCTCATCTTGAATTGTAAGTCCCAGGATTCTCCCATGTCATGGGAGGAACACAGTGGGAGGTGACTAAATTACAGGAGCAGGTCTTTCCTGTACTGTTCTCATGATAGTGAATGAGTCTCACAAAATCCGATGGTATTAAAATGAGAGTTTCCCTGCACAAGCTCTCTTTTTGCCTGCTGCCATCCATGTAGGATGTGAGTTGCTCCTCCTTGTCTTTTACCTTCCACCATGATTGTGAGACCTACCCAACCATGTGGAACTGTAAGTCCAATAATCCTCTTTCTTTTGTAAATTATCCAGTCATGGATATGTCTTTGTCAGGAGTGTGAAAATGGACGAATATATATAGTTTTCTGCTTGACAAATTATTTTCATGATAGTATTATAGGATTGAGAGTAATTGACTCATTGACTGGGTACATATCAAGTAATAATTTTAAGATATCATAAATAGAGTTAAAAAAGATCATTCTTGGCATATACTGAACACCAAGAGAGCCCTATTGCAGCCTCAATGCCAAAGCTTTATAAAGATGCTCTCATAAGTAGCAGTCTCCTTATATATTTTGAAACGTGAAGAAGTTGAGATCACAATCCCGTTTTCCATTTTATTGACAAAGAACATGGCCTCACTCAAACCAGTCTCTGCAAAACTTAATGTATTACCAAGCTCTCTTGGCTATGGAATTCTGTTGTCTGTACAGGGCATTTGTCATCACAAAACCTACCTTTTTTTTCTTTGCTCTGTTACATAACTATGTCCCCACTTAAACAGAATTAGGCAGTGCAAGTGAAAGAGATTTACTTCCAGAGGTCATTGGCTTTGTTGTAAAATGCCATGGTTGTAACAATAATTATGTACAACCCTACATTACTTTTGATGTTTGATAATTATGACCAGTGATATATGTTATTGATTTTAAAGCAATTTAAAACTGGTCCATGTTCAGATTTCAGTAGTTATGTGCACTGTAATTGCCTTCATAATGTGTCCGTATTATACTTAAATGCTTAAGGGTGACTCTCCCTCTAATGAAAAATCATTGTTTGCACTTTTGCATTTCCAGTACTTCCTGTTATAAATGAATCTGCCATAGGAAGGGATAGTTTTCACGAAACTCATGAAAGCATTATGTGACTATTTCTAGATACACAGGATTTTCAAGGGAATTTGGCTAAAAAAGTGAAACTGACAAAAATAACATTTTCATTACATAAAGTTTCCATAGGTCAACAATAGCCGAAGGGCATTTTTAGTGAGCATATTGATAGGGATTGTGAGTGACATTACTTCTATTGTATAAACCTAGGAAAAATCAGTCTTCAATTATGAATATATATAGTGAAATATAGTGTACAGTAATTAATATTTAAATATAGCTAACCACTGTTTTTTATTTTTCATACAATAATGAAATATATTTTCAATGCACTAAAAGAGAAAAAATTTTCTCAGAAGTATTTGTATGATATTGTGTTCAGAAAAATACACATATTACATCTTTGTTGATATAATTTTATCAATCTACTGTACATCTTATTTTTATAAAATAGCATTCTACTTACAGTTTATTTCTGATATGTAATATCTTTGAGTAAATATAGTAATAACTATGACTTTGGATATCAGAAAATAGTTCCTAATATTATTAACTCTTTAAAACGTTAGTTCTTCCAGAGACTTCACAATTCTATATTTTCTGTCATATTTCACATGGAATGCTTGCTAATAATTATCATTTCAATCATCTAAGTAATATCCATATATCAAGACGGATTATCTAAGTGGAAGTTTTAAAATATGACATTTTTTAGAAAACCTAGAATTTCCTGTACGTCTCTGTTATAAGGAATTGATCTGGGCCAGGTGTGATGGGTCACACCTGTCATCTCATCACTTTAGGAGGCCAAGGCAGGAGAGTCACTTGAGTCCAGTAGTTGGAGACCACCCTGATCAACTGAGGAAGACATTGCTTCTACAAAAATTTTAAAAACTAGCTGGGCATAGTTGGCTACTCAGCAGGCTGAGGATCATTTGAGCCCAAGAATTTGAGGCTGCAATGAGCTATGATGATGCCACTCTACTCCAGCCTGGTGGACAGAGTGAGATCCCATCTCTTAAAAAACAAAAATAAATTCATCTTGGCAAATAGGCAATTAGTTTGCTGAATGACAGTAGGAAATATCACCAATAGCTGTAAATTGATGACTCTATTCTTTATCATGTTGGCAACTCTCCTTATTATGAACATTAAAATTAATACTTTCCTGTAATTTAAACCTGCACCTGCATTTATTTTTGCTAATATATACTATCCTCAGTTATATTCTATAATTTTACTTGCTAATTTTGCTTCCTTTTCCTCACTCAACATGAAGTACTATATTAATCTTTAAAGTATATTTTTAAAAGATTATCTAAAAGCTATAAAACTGGAAGTTATATTGCTGACAGGGAATCTTCTCTTAAGAACTTTAAAAATAGACATTGAAAAATACTGCAGATGAACAATTTAAGTCTAGTGCAAAAAATAAGCAAAGTTGGGGCTCTCAAACCACATAATTATTAGCATAGTCCCCAATTTTTTTTTCAGAGCTCACAAAAAATGCTTCATCTCCAAATTTATAGAGCAAAATCATATTTGAGCTAAGACTGAATTTTAGGGGCATTCTTACTCTTCTGAATGTTTTCATCCACAGTCCTGCTCACAACAGACAGAGACTGAAATACAAGAGAGTTTCAATTTGATAGGAAAAGAGCTAGTGCTCCTCTTGGATTAAGTTTTAATTCAAAGGATAACCATTATTACATGGGTCCTCACCTCTCCCCCTCAGCCCTGCCATATACTTCTAGTACCAATAACTTTAGAAAGAGACTGTGTTATTCATTCTCTGGAATTAGCCTAGCCAGTTTCATGAATAAATGACTGAATTGTTTCTTAGTCTAACCGCTTTCCTCTATTTTGTCTTATGGAGGCAGTGGAATATATTATATTTTGTTCAAGTTCCAGAAACATTTATTAGGTGCTTACCATAAGCCAGGAACCGTGCTAAACAGTAATTACATCAAATTACTACCACTTAGCACTATATTTGTGTATAATACTCAGAAAAATTTTATGAACTGATGATACAATGACTAATAAGACAGAGTTCCTACCTTCGAGAACCTCACAGTATTGTGGGGTGGACAGGCTTACCTACATATAGTTAATATTAACTGTAATAGCCACTTTTTATAGCATCAGAGTGTGAACAGAGGGCTATGGAAACTCAGAGGCAGTAGCAATTAACTTAGGCTGGAGAAATTCATACAAAGTAACTTCCAGTCTAGTTACTCTGTTACTAACATCACATTACTTAGGATAAGATATATTTTGTATAAAAATATGGACATAGAAATAAAATAAAAATACTTTTCTATATATTTCATCACCATAAGCCTATAAACCCCCTCGACTTTGAACTGAACGTTGTATTTTTAATTGTCCCAAGATACTCAGGACAAGATGAATAACCTATTTCACTATCTTCTCTCTCTTAATAGTATTAAAGATAAATTTAAGGGAAAATATTAATTTTATGAATATTTTAGGATTCATCTATGTTTTTCTAGCCAAACAGTATTATATATTTCAAATATATGTGTATGATGATGCATTTACAGAGGTTTAGTTCTGTTGTTGAAGAACAGAAAGCTTAAGATTACTGAAAGAGAGCTCAAATAAAAGTGGAAAGAAATGAAAAAATATAACAGTAGTCCCTGGGGTAGAATCAGTTCACAAACCTTATTCCAGGTATGGAGAAAAGAAAGTTTTCAAACATACAGGAAAGTTGAAGAATTTTACAGTGGACATTCATACACCAAGATCCCTTAAAAACTTTATTTTAATTTTTAATCTTATTTTTAGAGACAGCATCTTGCTCTGTCATCCAACTTGGAGTGCAGTGGTGCAATCACAGCCCACTTTAGCCTTAGACTTCTGGGCTCCAGCAATCCTCCTGCTTCAGCCTTCTGAGCAGCTAGGACTACAGGTGTGGGCCAACAAGCCTAGTTAATTTTTAAGTTTTACTTCTTTTGTAGAGATGGAGGTCTCACTATGTTGCCCAGGCTGGCCTCAAATTTCTGGCCTCAAGCAATCCTCCTGCCTCCCAAAGCAATGAGATTACCATTGCAAGCCACTGTGTCGGCCTAAAAACTTGATTTTTAGGGGTTACTCTGTGTATTCTAAAAGCCCTTTCTTATACAAATAGTTATTTATAACATTGAGGACAGGAGCCGTACTCATTTTACAACCAGGGAAACTGAGATTCAGAGCTAGTTGTGAATCAGTTGTCCAGCACTGTTATTTGCACCAACAGTGTATTTTCTTTTCTTTTTTTTTTGAGACGGAGTCTCGCTCTTGTTACCCAGGCTGGAGTGCAATGGCGCGATCTCGGCTCACCGCAACCTCCACCTCCTGGGTTCAGGCAATTCTCCTGCCTCAGCCTCCTGAGTAGCTGGGATTACAGGCACGCGCCACCGTGCCCAGCTAATTTTTTTGTATTAATAGAGACGGGGTTTCACCATGTTGACCAGGATGGTCTCGATCTCTTGACCTCGTGATCCACCCGCCTCGGCCTCCCAACAACAGTGTATTTTCTAACATTGGTTGTGCAGTTTTTAAGACTTTAAAAAATACTGATAATTTGTTTCTACCCCGGAGGCTTTGATTGAATTTGTTTTTTTTCCAAGAGTCTTTGGGTTTTTCTTGGTTCTTCATTTTTCTGTATGAATTTTAGGATCAGCTTATCAGTTTCTGCAAAAAAATGCAGTTTGAATTTTTTTTTTTTTTATTTAAGATTGAGTCTCACTCTTGCTCAGGCTGGAGTGCAATAGCGCGATCTCAGCTCACTGTAACTTCTGCCTCCTGGGTTCAAGTGATTCTTCTGCCTCAATCTCCTTAATAGCTGAGATTACAGGCATGTACCACCATGCCTGGCTAATTTTTTGTATTTTAGTAGAGGTGAGGTTTCACCATGTTTGCCAGACTGGTCTCAAACTCCTCACCTCAGGTGATCCACCTGACTCAGTTTCCCAAAGTTCTAGGATTACAGGCATGAGCCACTGTGCCTGGCCCAGTTTGAATTTTGATAGGGATTATGCACAATCTGTATGTAAATTTGAATAGTTTTGCCATCTTAACAATATTAAGTATTCTGATCTATGAATATGGTATGCCTTTTCATTTATTTTGAACTTCTTTATTTCAACAATATTTTGAATTTCCAGCATACAAGTTTTGCCCTTCTTTTATAACATTTATTCCTAAGTAAATACTTATCCTTTTATACACTATTGAAAATAGAATTGTATTCTTAAATTTTATTTTTGGATTATTCATTGCTACTGCATAGACATTCAGTTAGAATTTTCTATATATAAGATCCTGTCATCTTCAAATAGAGATAGTCTTACTTCTTCCTTTGCAATATGGATGCTGTTCATTTCTTTTTCTTACCTAATTGTCCTAGCCAGAACCTCCAGTGCAATGTTTAATCGCTCTGTGAAAGCATACATACTCTTCTTATTCCTGATGTTAGCAAGGAAGCACTATTCTTTCACCATTAAGTTCGAGTTAGCTGTGGGTATTTCATAGATGTCCTTTATCAGGTTGATGTAGTTTCTGTATATTCTTGTTTGTTTATTGATTTGATAACCGAAGTTGGTTTATTTATTTGTTTGTTTTTATTCTTTTCTTTTGAGACAGGGTCTCTGTTGCCCAGCCTGGAGTGCAGTGGCAAAATCATAGTTCACTGCAGCCTTGAACTCCTGGGCTCAAGCAATCCCCCTGCTTCAGCCTCCCCAGTAACTGGGACTACAGGTGTGTGCCACCATGCCGTTGGTTAAAAAATTTTTTTTGACATTAGATTATTAGTAAAACTGACCCGTTGCTCAAGATTCAGTAGAAAAGAAGCAATTCAAAGCAAAATAAGACACTTTATGAGCAAAATTCTTAATTCAGCACATTTCAGCATATGGTTTCTATTGGTTAAAGAAGAACATTTATCTGGGGTCATAGATGGGCTTCAAGGAAACTGAATTACTTGAAGAAGCCTGAGATTATTCTTAAAGAAATATAGATTTATTTCTGTGTTTACAGTGAATGAGTCTTATTTTTATATGCATGGAAATATCAGTCACTGGACACTATATAATTCCTTTAGTACTTAAGGTAACTGTCCATATTCTTACAGTTACCACCTCTTTTTCTAAGGTGGTTTTTCAAAAATGTCCAAATAAATATTTTTACAATATTTGTTATCTATACAAGGTGGCAAGAATAAATTGTTACATGGTTTTAATTTTCTATGACCACATAAAATATATCAAGTTATATTTCCTAGCTTTAGGGTGTCACTGAAGAACTGCTTTATATATATAATGCCAGGAAAGACTTAGTCTTTCTTTTCAGGAGTCCTGAACCATGAAGCAATACAGGGTATTCCTCTTGGTATTTGTTTTTAGGTGACATATCCTGAGAGTTTAGGACTTAATGCTGGTAAACCTGTCCTTGAAAACTTGATTTTTAATCATTTTTAAATCTCTAAACTTTATTTAGTGCCAAAGACCTGCTCAACCATGAATTAACCCCTACTATGCGTTTGTTTTTTAGAACAAAGAAGATGAAACAGACAACTCATTTTGTTGTTGTTATTTGAGGCGATCATTGCTTTAAATTTCTTCTGGGAGTTTCTCAGTTTGTTAGATGTAGACAATGACATAATCTGACAAAGAAGGCAAATAATACCATTTGGTACCTTTTTGAAAATAAGGAGTCAATTGATCAGGACATATATTGTTGATGACTTCACCAGAGAAACAGTCACATAGAAAAAAGTAATATGGAGACCCTACTTTCCTATTTAATGAGCATATATTATTTTCTTTTGTAGAAAGTCTGATTTTAAAGACTGTGACCTCCAAATGTATTTTGTAATTTTATCTTTTAAAAATGTGATGAGAAAGGCTGGGTGCAGTAGTTCACACCTGTAATTCTAGCATTTTGGGAGGCAGGAGTATTGCTTGAGCCCAGGAGTTTGAGACCAGCCTAGGCAACATGGAGAACCCCCATCTCTACAAAAAAAAAAAATACAAACATTAGCCAGGCATGGTGGTGTACACCTGTAGTCCTAGCTTCCTGGGAGGCTGAGTGGGAGGATCTCTTGAGCCCAGAGCTCAAGGCTGCAGTGAACCATAATAGCACCACTACACGCCAGCCTGGGCGAGAGTGAGACCCTGTCTCAAAAAAAGAGAAGAAAAGTAATGAGGAACAGCAATCAGAAAACCAATTGCTCACCTAAACAAGAGGCTTTGTTAGAAAGACAATAAAGATCAAAGCAGACCTGTTATGGAGAGAAAAGACATATTAAATGGTCCACAAAACCTTGGAAGGAACTACTTTTATTTTTAAAGTCAAAAGTCATTTCAAAAAAAGACCACAGACAGTATGATTAAAAAGAATAATACACAAAGAAAAAAAAAACTCATAAAAGCTAGTTTTATATAAGCAAAGAGGATAAAAGAGAAAAAGGTGAAAATGTTCACCTTGAAGGAGAATGTGATGATTTTATACTAGAGTGTTTTTTGACATTGAGTTCACACTCTTGAAATGGAGGCTATTAGTGTGACTTTTTCACTGCTTGCTGATGATGCTGATCATGATGTTAATGGGAAAACAGGAAGGCTGAGTACTGAGGGATCATAATGAGTTCAGATTTTATGAGGTCATGGATACCAATGTTACATGCATGTGAGAATCAAAAAATGTAGAGAAGCAAATGCCAGATAAAGAGCTAAGTCATAACTGGGAATGTTCATTTGAGAAGACTGCATGCTAAAACCAAGAGAATGTTCGATTGTAAAAGAAAGGAGATCTAGTTATCTCAGGAATGGCAGCTCTGATTACATCTGCTAAATGTAGGACATTTATAATGTACAAATCTCCAAGCCATCCATGTTTTACTTATATTTCTGAGGTCTGACTACAGACAGTTACGTTGTTAAACTATCACAAATAAATGTTACTACTTGATGTTAAGATCTGGAGACTCAACCGTATTTTGTTCTATGAGGTATACAGAATTATAACTTTAAAGCTCCTTGTACTTCAGTAATGGAAAATGATACTTTCCCAGCAGCTATTAAATGAGGTTAACCACAACACAATAATGTAAAGAAACTTAGTTCCAGCATAAAGGCATATATAATTTACAGAAATTTTAAACTGTCAGTTAATCATTCAGGGAAAAGAACGGCAGGTCTTGTACATCTGCAGCTTCCAAGAAAACCCGCCACGGCCTATAATAAAGTTTTACTTAACAGAAAAAGAAAGTCTGGTTTTGCAAGAAAGCTATGAAGTGCAAACCATAATTTGGGATTAGTAAGTAAACAGTTCTAGTGAGTATATAGCATTCAAATGCTAGGCACCTTTAGTTAAAAAATTTTCTAAATTTTTTAAGCAGGTGTGATCATATATAGAGATTACTACTAACTAATAAGAATAGGCTTCCGTGAAAATTATATCTATATCTGTATCTATCTATCTATACACATAAATATATAGGGAGAGACAAAAATATACATGTATTCCTTAGATAAAAATATACCTGTGTCCCTGTAACTAATAAAGATATTCTTCCCTAAAAAGAATATATGTGTATGCATATATATATGTATATGTATATATATATATATATTACACCTACATACATACATATATAGAGAGAGAGACAAAAATATACATGTATTCCTTAGGAGTATACACATCTCTGTTATAACTAAAATCACCAAAATAAGAACTTTCTAATTTATAATTCCATGAAGGCACATTATCTAGATTGATTTCCTCTTTTGTAAAATATTGCAGTTTTTCCATTTAATGGTCAAAGTAACTGTCTTAAAACCACAGAAGTTGTTAGTGGCAAAAATGAAACCAGAATCCAAACTGCTAATGTCTTTTAAAGTCATCCTTTTCACTACAAACCACTGCCTCACTAGGAGCTTAGAAGAATGAAGCAGAATGAACAAGAGCAACTGACATATGGTTTATCATTGGAATGCCACCTTTGTTTCCAAGCATTTAGGATGTACCCAGGAACTTACTTCTCAGATTGGGTCTTGACAAAAATGACTAGATATAGAGATACTTTTGAGTTTATTCTTACATTCATTGTAATGGATTTCACGAGGGCTTTAAAAGCTTCACTTAAAATGCCACAGGAATTTAATGGATTAGCCAAATCACAGGCTTGTAGATATTTTCAGGCAATGTGCTGAGTTGTTTGAAAAGTAAAGCTTCCCTAATCTTCCAAGTTCAACTTTCTTCTATTTTTACAACACCTGCCAATGCATACATTAATTCAGTGTGCAATATAGTAGGGAACATTGTTTCAAGAATGAGATCCAGATTCAACATGCAGAATATTTGTCAACTTTATAAGTTAACCCTTGTATACTTATCATAAAACCATTTGTAGTTCTGTAACTCAAGCTGTCTAATAATGAACTAGATAACATATTCAGTGCCTCCATTGTATAAGGATATGTCAGCACAAATAAACATATATAAATACATTTCCCAGAATACTATAAGCATACACACATGCAACATTTAAGACCAAGCTCATGTAGCTCTTGAGAGATAATTTATTTTATGTCAGAGTACAAGAAGAGAAAAATATATACATAGAGATACTACAATATCTCTACCTAGGTTTACAGCTTCCATCATGTTCTTTAATGTTCTCTAGGCTCTACACTACAGATCCTTAGGACAGATTGACACACTTTTTGCAGGTGTTGAGAGTGGGAAGCAAAGATCTTACAGTAACTAGCAGATATTTTAAGCGTTAAACTACAGTAGTTTTTTTTTTTTATTTTTATTTTTTTGAGACGGAGTCTTGCTTTGTTGCCAATGCTGGAGTGCAGTGGGGCAATCTCAGCTCACTGCAACCTCCACCTCCTGGGTTCGAGCAATTCTCCTGCCTCAGCTTCCCAAGTAGCTGGGATTATAAGCATGCACCACCACGCCCAGCTAATTTTTGTATTTTTACCAGAGACCAGGTAGCACCATGTTGGCCAGGCAGATCTTGAACTCCTGACCTCAAGTGATCTGCCTGCCTTGGCTTTCCGAAGTGATAGGATTACAGGATTGAGCCACTGTGCCCGGCCACAAGGTAGTTACTCTTATTTCAAACTAGTTTGAGTCATGGTGCTCTATGCTTAAATGTCTTTAGAGAAGTTCTTGTACTAGCAATAAACCTAGCTATTAGAGAGTGGAAGTTAAAAGCTCAGAAAATAGTGACATATTCTGATTTTATCACAAAAGCTTATGTGGGGCTAGAATCAGCAATTGGAATAATCTCTAGCACCCTCATCCTTGAGATGGCCTGTCTCTTAATAGACAGTATAAGTTACAATTGCATGATGGGGCCATTTTTTAGTTTGCCGTAATTTAGCCAAACAAATTTTTCTCTCTTGGGCCTGCGTGTATAAATCATGGAAACATATTTTGAAGTACTGAAACATATGCAAACCTAATAGTCACTTTGTGAGTTAAATCTGTGAATTTTAGTGTAATATTCAGACAAAACCTAGAACATCTTAGGTGAACCCATTTTTTGGTACATGTTTTTAGTTGGTATATAAGGGTTATATGTTATCATAGTCACTTGAGGATTCTTATTTATGGATACATATATATTACATGTACGCAATTATCCATAAAATTTGGAAAATTATATATTAATTTTAAATTATATATACATATATACACACACAAAAACACAATTTGGAAAATGTTCTATATTTGGTAGTACAGAAGAGTTTTTGTTTCATGTTGATTTCCAGCCACCATTACCATTACGCACCTTTTACCCATTAATTTCCTTACCTGGAGTCTTTATTTGTTTCAGAGAAGGATTAGAAGCCTTGGATAAATGAATTGTGAGAGGAATTCTGTTTGCTTTCTCTTTCCTTGTTATTAAAGATAACTTGGCAGTACAGAAACTGAAACATTTTAACAGAAATAATTTGAAATCTATTTCATGAACAGTAGGAACCTTAGGTAGAAAGTGCTTTAATTCTTGCTACAATCCCGAAATCCCCCAGTGACTCTCAGAACAATGAAAATTGAAGAATAATGCCTGTATTTTGCAATGTATTTTAAACACAGAACAGTAAATGTTCTTCAGTAAACTAAGGATGGCTGCAGATGTTCAATTTATGCTCATTATTTGCATTCATTATTTTCTTCTTCAGACATAGTATTACATAAAATTGCATCTAGCTACAGACATAATCTCAGAATTAAACATCAAATTTATTTGGCATTCACAGTCTCATGATACTATTCTGTATTATTTAAAACAGTGGCCTAATGGTATGTCTCCATACTTTAAATATTTGAAAGTAGTAAAATATTGTAACAAACTCAGGCAATTTGTGAAATGTATACATTGAACTAAATCATCTCTAAATTGATTATGTATGTTAAATAAACTTCATCAGATAATTATGAAGACTTTCACTTCTCATGGCCTGTATTACAAATTTTCTATGATTTAAAGCTTATTCAATAATTCATGCATTATTGGCCTTCATTTTGACTTATCAAGGATAAAAGGAGAATATTCTTTTTTTTTTTTTTTTTTGAGACGGAATCTCTCTCTGTTGCCAGGCTAGAGTACAATGGTGTGATCTTGGCTCACTGCAACCTCTGCCTCCTGGGTTCAAGAGATTCTCCTGCCTCAGCCTCCTGAGTAGCTGGGATTATAGGCACGTGTCAACATGCCAGGCTAACTTTTGTATTTCTAGTAGGGACGGGGTTTCACCATGTTGGTCAGGCCAGAAGGAGAATATTGAATATTCTTTTGTATATACAGATATTTCTTAAGTTTGAAAAGTTTTCCTCTAATAATTTAAAATATACATATTTTCATTTAACTACACATCAAAAAAAATTCATTATAATTAAGAATGACAGTTATACAGAAAAATATTTTTTATTTCAAATCTAATTCAGAGACTATTTTAAAATTAAATATTTTATAAAAAATGGACAGGGATGTTATTCACTGTCATTAATATCTAAAAACGTAGATTCCAGTGAGAAGTTTACAAATAATAACTCTATTTTTTTCAACAGCTTTTCCCAGCATGTATGCTAACACATAGGTTTATGTAATTAATTCTTTGAGATCACTAGATTTCTAATTAGTAGTAACTCTCATGTTACCCCATATGCCAAAAGAAGTCAGAAGAATAAAATAATTTGACTAATTCAACCCAAAAGTTGACATTTCCTCAAATTTATAACCACTAGAAACAAAAGCTGGCTATTTTGATCTTAAACTATCTGAATTATTACTTTAATTTTACATTTGACTTTGTTAAAGCAAGTGAATGTTACAAAATGCAGTGTGACATTTCTGAAGGACATAAATACATAAAGACATCAGGTTTAATTTTCTAAAAGGCAGAATACTTGAAGGTGGTTGCCCCTCTTTTCAGAAGGATTTTTGATTTCTCTTTGTTATTTTATATATCCATCACTAAGGTTAACACAAAACTTTGAACATTTTAACCCATTTGAATTTCAAAAAATGAATATAAAATTTGTTTTTACCTCTGGCCATATAAACATACATATATTAAAGACCTGTGTTTAAACTGCTCAACCATATGCTGGAATGATCCAGAGAAAGGAAGATAGTGAAATGAAAATGTTCAGTTTCATTGACAAGGCTTTGTTATCTAAAAAAGTCAGTTTCTTAGCAGAAAAGTGCTTATTTCTTTGTGTTTAATTTACTTAATGGAATAAGCACTGTTAAAAATGAGTTCCGAGGCCGGGCGCAGGCTCAAGCCTGTAATCCCAGCACTTTGGGAGGCCAAGGCGGGCGGATCACGAGACCATCCTGGCCAACATGGTGAAACCCCGTCTCTACTAAAAAAAAATAATAATACAAAAATTAGCTGGGCGTGGTGGTGTGCGCCTGTAGTCCCAGCTACTCGGGAGGCTGAGTGAGGCAGGAGTATTGCCTGAACCCGGGAGGCGGAGGTTGCAGTGAGCTGAGATTGTGCCACTGCACTCCAGCCTGGCGCCTAGCGGCAGAGTGAGACTCTGTCTCAAAAAAAAAAAAAAAAAAAAAAAAAAAAAATTCCATGCTTGTATCATAGAATCCTTTCGAGCTTATTCAAAAGGCATTTAGAGCTTATTCAAAAGACATTTCTACAGCTGTAGAAATCTGAAACATGTTTGAGGATACTGATGGAACATATTTCATCCAATCAATACTTTTTTCTACCACTCCACTGAAGCAGCAATCAGCAATACAGTACTTCTCTCTATGTCACCATATTCAGTGATCAGTTCATATCTCACTTGATCTCCCTGCAACATGTGGATCACTTGATCATTCCTACTCGAATCACTTTCTTCAGTTGGTTTACTGGACCTCACTCCCTTGGTATTAGTCTATTCTCATACTGCTATAAAGAACTACCTGAAACTCATTAATTTATGAGGACAAGGGGTTTCATTGATTCAGTTTTGCAGGCTGTACAGGAAGCATGGCTGGGAAACCTCAGGAAACTTAAAATCGTGGCGGAAGTCAAAGGGGAAGCAAGCATGTTTTACCATGGTGGAGCAGCAGAGAGTGAAGGAGGAATCACTACATTCTTTTTAACAGCCAGATCTTGTGAGAATTCATTCACTATCATGAGAACAGCAAGGGGGAAGTCAGCCCACATGGTTCAACCACTTCCCACCAGGTCACTCCTTCAACACATGGAGATTACAATTGCCATGCCATTTCAGTGGGGACAGAGCCAAACCATATCACTCTCCTAATTATTTTACCTTAATGTCATTCATTTTTAGTCTCCTTTACTGCATCTTCCTCATCTTCCTAGCTTCTAAACATTCTAGTGCCCTAGGGTGCAGTCCTCAAACAGCTTATCTTTCCTATTTGGACTCATGCTCTTGGTGAGTTTGTAAAGTCCCATGACTTTAAACACTATTTATATATTGATGAATTCCAAATGTATATCCCCACCTGATATGCTTTGACTGTATCCCCAGCCAAATCTCATTTTGCATTCCCGTATGTTGTGGGAGAGACTCAGTGGAAATTAGAATCATGGGGGGCAAGTCTTTCCCATGCTGTTCTTGTGATAGTGAATACATCTCACAAGATCTGATGGTTTTATAAAGAATTCCCCTGCACAGGCTCTCTCTCTTTGCCTACTGTGATCCATGTCAGACATAAATTGCTTCTTATGGTCTTCCATCATGATGTGAGACCTCTCCAGTCATGTGGAACTATAAGTCCATTAAAATTCTTTCTTTTGTAAATTGCCCAGTCTCAGGTATGTCTTTATTAGCAGCATGAAAATGGACTAATACAGTAAATTGGTACCAGTACTGTGGGATGCTACTGTAAAGATAACAGAAAATTTGAAAGCAAATTTGGGACTGGGTAACAGAGGATGGAACAGTTTGGAGGGCTCAGAAGAAGACACGAAAATGTGGGAAAGTTTTGAACTTCCTAGAGACTAGTTGAATGGCTTTGAAAAAAATGCTGGTAATGATATAAACACTAAGGTCTAGGCTGAGATGGGCTCAGATGGCAATGAGGAACTTGTTGGGAACTGGTGCAAAGGTAACTCTTGTTATGTTTTAGCAAAGAGACTGGCAGCATTTTGCCCCTGCCCTAGAGATTTGTGGAACTTTAAACTTGAGAGAGATGATTTAGGGTATCTGGCAGAAGAAATTTCTAAGTGGCAAAGCATTCAAGAGTTGATTAGGATGCTGGTAAAGGCATTCATTTTTAAAAGGAAAACAGAGCATAAAAGTTCAGAAAATGTGCAGCCTGACAATGAGATAGGAAAGAAAATTTCATTTTCTGAGAAGAAATTCAAGCTAGCTGCAGAAATTTGTGTAAGTAACGAGGAGCCAAATGTTAATCTCCAGGACAGTGGGGAAAATGTCTCCAGGGCACATTGGAGACCTTTGCAGCAGCCCCTCCCATCACAGCCCAGAGATTAGGAGGAAAAATGGTTTTGTGGGCCAGGCCCAGAGTCCCTCTGCTGTGTGCAGTCTAGAGGCTTGGTGCCCTGTGTCCCAGCCACCCCAGCCATGACTAAAAGGGGCAAAGGTGCAGCTCAAGCCATAGTTTCAGAGGGTGCAAGCCCCAAGCTTTGGCAGCTTCGCCATGGTGTTGAGCTTACAGGTAGGTACACAGAAGTCAAGAATCAAGAATTGAGGTTTGGGAATGTCTGCCTAGCTTTCAGAGGATGTATGGAAATGCCTGGTAGTCAAGGCAGAAGTTTGCTGTAGGGGCAGGGCACTCATGGAGAACCTCTGCTAGGACAGTGCAGAAGGGAAATGTTGAGTGGGTGCCCCCAACAGAGTAGCCTAGTGGAGCTGTGAGAAGAGGCCCACTATTCTCCAGACCCCAGAATGGTAGATCCACTGACAGCTTGCACTGTGTACCTGGAAAAGCCACAGGCACTCAATGCCAGCCTGTAAAAGTAGCTGGAAGGAGACTGTACCTTCCAAAGCCACAGGACTGTAGCTGCACAAGACCATGGGAATTCACCTTTTTCATCACTGTGACCTGGATGTGAGACATGGAGTCAGAGGAGATCATTTTGGACCTTTAAAATTTGACTGCCCTGTTGGATTTTGGATTTGCATGGGAACTGTAGCCCCTTTGTTTTGGCCGATTTCTCCTATTTGGAATGGCTGTATTTACCCAGTGCCTATACCCCCATTGTATCTAGGAAGTAACTACCTTGTTTTTGATTTTACGAGCTCATAGGTGTAAGGGACTTGCCTTGTTTCAGATGAGATATTGGACTGTGGGCTTTTGAGTTAATGTTAAAATGAGTTAAGACTTTGGGAGATGGTTGGGAAGGCATGATTGGTTTTGAAATGTGAGGACATGAAGTTTAGAAGGGACCAGGAGTGGAATGATACGGTTTGGCTGTGTCCCCACCCACATCTCCTGTTGAATTCCCACATGTTGTTGGAGGGACCCAGTGGGAGGTAACTGAATCATGGGGGCTAGTCTTTCCCATGTTGTTCTTGTGATAGTGAGTAAGTCTCAGGACATCTGATGGTTTTGTAAGAGGAGTTCCCCTGCACAAACTCTCTCTCTTTGCCTACTGCCATCCATGTAAGACATGACTTACTCCTCCTTGCCTTCCACCATGATTGTGAGGCCTCTCCAGCTGTGGAACTGTAAGTCCATTAAACCTCTTTCTTCTGTAAATTGTCCAGTTTAACATTCCCAAGACTCAACTCTTGATTCCCTACCTCCAAACCTGCTGTTCTTGAGTCTTTAACATCTTAATTGCTCCTGAAAAAACTGTGGCATTTTTCTTAACTCCTTTGTTTCTGCCATGCCATACATCTAATCTTTCAACAAGTCCTGTGGGACTTTACCTTCAAAATATATAGATCCAATCAGTTTTGATTACCTCCAATGCTACTATTCCTGTCTAAGCCATCATCATTTTGCTCTTAGATTGCTAATTTCCAAACAGGCATTCCTACATTTACCATTGTCCTCCAATCTATTTGCATATCATCTAGAGAAACCTTTTAAAAATTCAAGTCAGATCATGTCACTCCACTGTTAAATATTTTCTGATGTTTCACAATCTTAGAGTAAATGCCAATGTATTTATAATGGTCTAAAAGACTATAAAATGACAGGCCTAGTGATCCTTCTCTGAATCTTACGCTTCTATTCTCCTTGATCATTCTGCTCCTGCCACACTGGCTTCCTTGTTATTCAGTGGACACACCAAGTACAGCAAACAAGTCCTTGTGTCAGAAATGTTGCTTTTGCAGTTATGTCTGCCTGAGATTCTCTTTCCCCTGATATTCTTACTGCTTATTGTTTTGCCCTCTTCAAATTCCTGCTCAATGTCAGCTCCTCGATGAGTCCTTTCTTGATCACTCTATGTAAAATAGCAACCCCACTCTCCAGAAATTTTTATCCTTCATCTTCATCTTAAAGTTTTCCCATGGCATTGGACATTATATAATAGACTATGTATTTTATTTATTAAATTTTTGTTTATTGCATTTTACATTCCTGTAGAATATAATCTCCCACAGGGTAGTTTTTAAGATTTTATCCATAACTGTAGCCCCAGCATGTGGAACAATATATAACAAATAGGTGCTCAGTAAATACTTTTTGAATAAATGAGTGAATGAGTATATGAGTACCCCTGTCTTTTGCGCCATGCAGTTCACTAATGACAAAATATCATGAAATTTTATATATTTTTAAGCTTTGGTGAAAGTAGATACTGCCAAAGTCACTGATTTTACTTAGATCTTCACATATCTGCATTTATCACTAGCCATTAATTTTGATGCTGTGGTTGCAATATAAAATGTTTTGTGTCTACAATGAAATGGAAAGGCATTTTATTTCCTGCATTGGAAAAATTAATGTTGTTAAAATGACCATACTACCCAAAGTGATCTAAAGATTCAATGCAGTCTTTACCAAAATACCGATGAAATTCTTTACAGAAATAGAAAAAAGCAATCCTAAAATTTGTATGAAACCACAAAAGACCTAGAATAGCCAAAGCAATTTTGAATAAAAAGAACAAAGCTGAAAAAAAAAAGAAAAATAAGAAGAGAATAAAGCTGGAGGCATTAGATGACCTGACCTCAAAATATACTACAAAGCTACAGTATCCAAAATAGTATGGTACAAGCATAAAAACAGATACATAAACCAAGAGAACATAATAGAGAACCAAAAAATAAATCCATATATATACAGACAACTAATTTTAAACAGATGTACCAAGAATATTCATTAAAGAAAGAATAGTTTCTTAAATAAATGGTGCTGGGACCTGACAGGGTGGCTTATGCCTATAATCCTAGCACTTTGGAAGGCCAAGGCAGGAGGATCACCTGAGACCAGGAGTTCAAGACCAGCCTGGAAAACAAAGCAAGACCTCCTCTCTACAACAAAAATACTAATAAATAAATAAACCAGGAGCAGTAATAATATAAGTAATATATAGTATAAATAAGCTGGAACAAACTCAGCTTTCTTCCCGATAACTGATTACAATCTCCCAGATAACTCAGAATAATCTTGCCACCTCAAGATTCTTAATTTAGTCACATCTGCAGAGTCCCTTTTGCTATGTAATTTAGTATATTCACAATATGAAATAGCTGGGGCTATTTCACTGCCTGTGCCTGTAGTTCCAGCTACACAGGAGGCTAAGGCAGGAGGATCACTTGAGACCAAAGGTTTGAGGCTGCAGTGAGCTATGATTGCACCACTGCACTACAGCCTGGGTGACAGAGCTAGACCCTGTCTCTAAAAATTTAAATAAATAAATAAATAGTGCTGGGATAAATGAAACTAAACTCATATCTCACCATATACAAAAATCAACTCAAAATGAATTTGAGATTTAAATGCCAGACCCAAAACTACAGAACAGTTATAAGAAGACATAAGGGAAATGCTTCAGGGCATTGATCTGGGAAAAGACTTCATAGATAAAACCTCAAAAGCACAGGCAACAAAGCAAAAATAGAAGTATGGGATTATAGCAAACCAAAATTCTTATGCAAAGTGAAAAAAAACCAATCAACAGAATCAAGAGGAAGCCCACAGAATGGGAGAAAATATTTGCAAACTATTCACCAACAAGAGATTAATATCCAGAATATATAAGGAACTCAAACAGCTGAATAGCGGAAAACAAATAATACAATTAGAAAATGGGCAAGGGATTTGGGAAATGACATACAAATGGCCAATACATACATGAAAAAATGTTCAACATCACTAATCATCAGGGAAATCCAAATCAAAATCACA
Source organism: Aotus nancymaae (assembly GCF_030222135.1). Classification (NCBI taxonomy): domain Eukaryota; kingdom Metazoa; phylum Chordata; class Mammalia; order Primates; family Aotidae; genus Aotus; species Aotus nancymaae. The sequence goes on along the minus strand of NW_026988415.1, from coordinate 54,156,392 downwards.
ATGAGAAATCATTTCACCCTAAATAGAATGCCTGTTATTAAAAAACAACAACAACAAAAAAATAGCAAATGCTGGCAAGGATGAAGAGAATGGGAATTTTTATAGGCTTTTGGTAGAAATGTAAATTAGATAAGCTATTATGGAAAACAGTTTGGAGGCTCCTCAAAAAAGTACAAATAAAACAACTATATGATTCAGCAATCCCACTACTGAGTATATAGCCAAAGGAAGGGAAATAAGTATATTGAAGAGATAGCTGAACCTCGTGTTTACTATAGCACTATTCATGATAGCTAAGATATAGAATCAACCTAAGTGTCTATCAACAGATGTATGGATAAAGAAAATGTGGTATATATACAGAATTGAATACTATTCAGCTATAAAACAAGAATGAAATCCTATCACTCCTGGAAACATGGATGAACCTGGAGGACATTATGTTAAGTGAAATAAGCTAGGCACATAAATAGGCACATATGAGAGCATGTTTTCATTCACATGTGGGAGCTAACAAAGTTGATCTCATAGAAGTAGAGAGTAGAATAGTGGTTTCTAGAAGCTGGTAATGGTGAAGGGGAATCTAACCAGAGGTTGGTTAACAGACACAAAATTATAGATAGATAGGAGGAAGACGTTCTAGCTTCTATAGCATTGTAGGATGACTACAGGTAACAATAATTTATTGTATATTTTGAAATAGAAGAGAGGTTTGAATGTTCCTAACACAAAGAAATAATAAATATTGAGAGTCATGGGTATGCTAATTACCCTGATTTGATCATTACATGTAGTTTGTATCAAAATATCACACTGGACCCCATAAATTATGTCTCAACTAAAATGTTCAATAAAGTATTTTGTGTCTAACCTATTTACTGATATATTTCAGAATATCAGTGGTATGAATTTAATTTACCATTTGGTAGGTGTATTAGCTTCCTATTGCTGCTGCTGTAACATATGCAGCAAACCTAGTGCCGTAAAACAACAAAAAATCACTGTTTTACAGTTCTGGAGGTTAGACATCCCAAATCAGTCTAATGAGGCTAAAATTAAGGCATAGGCAGGGCTACATTCCTTCTGTAGGCCCTAGAGGTGAATTTGTTTTCTTGCCTTTTCCACCTTTTAGAGGCTACCTGTAGTCCTGGGCTCAAGGCCACATCAATCCGAGCTCTCCTCAAACCTTCTCTGGCTTTCATTCCTTCCTCTTTCCTTAGAAGGACCCTTATAATTACATTGAAATATCCCAGATAACTCAGAATAATACTGCCACCTCAAGATTATTAATTTAGTCACATCTGCAGAGTCCTTTTGTTATGTAATTTAACATATTCACAAAATCAGTGGTTAGGATGTGGACAGTTTTTGAGAGGGTCATTATTCTTCCTGCCACATAGGGTTGAATTTTAAATGGAGTGAATTTAAAGTAGGGACAGAAATCTGTGTCAAAAACAGAAATCATTCCCAAGATTATAGATCTTAGTATGAGAAAAATGTTACTTTTTTGTTGTTTATAATTCTGTCAGTACTGCTGAAATAATAGATGCTGCAAACTAGTCTGAAAGTTCAGGTTTTTGTTTAACAAATAAGGAAATGCAAAATTTTCTGAACATTTGATTTGGAACATTAGTAAGTCTTTATTAAATACCATAATTAGATTATTTCTACCCTGGGATAAAGGTTCAATGGACTTTTATTTGCTCTTAACCTTGGCTAATCCTGAATATAAACATGATGGTATTTATTCTTCTCTGTGTCATGACAGACCTGAAAATCTTCTGTAGTGCATTTTATACTCTGTAAAAATAGGAAACCAAAGATTAGGACTTCGATGAACTGCCTAGGGAGGGTGAAACTTATATGTGAGAACTGATTACATAAAGTTCTTGAGAAGCCTAGGAGCCCAAATATCTGATTGAGACAATTTCATCTCCTTCCAAGGGTAAGGCTCATCTTCATCTTTACCCATTGAGGAGAGTAGGAAAGCTGTGGCTAGGTACCATGAATGAGATGATTGTGGAAGTGATGAGGCAAGACTGTGGGGAGCTCTCCTTCCAGTTTCTTCTGCCTATTCTTTCTCCTTTCTAAGCTCTTTTCTCATTGGTCAGCTCCAGCCTCTACATTTCTCATTCATTTATTCCATTGGGCTGATGTATTAAGTATTCACAAGTGCACGTTCAGCTGAGGAGGAATTAGCATAATAACGCGTTGACACTGAGGATACATTAATACAATTATACTGTTATTTACTAAAGAACATCTTTAGAAAACAAAGTCTAAGATGTATTTGATGTAATAGTAGGGAAAGGAAAGTTATTTTGAAGAACTTCTAAGGGAGAACAAATTCAAATGGGGTACTATAATGAAGGGAATGTTGGGGCAGCCATTCACGCAGTTTTTGTTGTGATTAGAAGAAAACATCATTGAAATAAAGCAGAGCATATTGCATAGGAGGAGGGCATTGTCTTCCAATTGTCCCCCTTTATTTAATTCATTGCTCATATTTGACCATGAGATGGGGTGGATGAGATAAAACAAAAAAGAATTCTGAGAATATTAAAAGTCTTAAAGTAAGTTAAGTGAAGCATCTTTGCAAATCTCTACTCTTTCAAACAACTTACAAAGACATTAATATTTATTATGTTTATACGTGAACGTGATCTCAACAGTGGTCCCAAAGGCATTGATTTTATGAGAGTACAAGGGAGAAAAGAGAAAATCCTTCTTTGCAAAAATATGTGTCTTCAACCAATCACAGATTTATGTGACTTTCGCCATGATTGTATATGCTTGGAATATAATTCAGAATAGTCAAATTTGATTAGCATAAAGCCATAAATGGAAGCAAATTTTAATGTAGTGACATGACTAAAATTATAAAACCTGTAGGCAGTCTTTTTTAAAAAAATTAATATATTTTTTCAGCTTTTATTTTAAGTTCTGGGGTACATGTGCAGGATGTGCAGGTTTCTTACATAGGTAAACATGTACCATGGTGGTTTGCTGCACAGATCAACCCATCACCTAGGTATTAAGCCCAGCATCCGTTAGCTATTCTTCCTGATGCTCTCTCTTCTTCCACCCCCATGACAGGCCCCAATGTGTGTTGTTCCTCACCTCCCCCATGTGTCCATGTGTTCTCATTGTACAGCTCCCACTTATAAATGAGAATATGTGGTGTGTGGTTTTCTGTTGCTGTGTAAGTTTGCTGAGGATAACACCTTGCAGCTCAATCCAAGTCCTTGCAAAGGACATGATCTTGTTCCTTTTTATGGCTGCATAATATTCCATAGTGTATATGTACCATACCACATTTTCTTTATCCAGTCTATCACTGATGAACATTTGGGTTGATTCCATGTCTTTGCTATTGTGAATAGTGCTACAATGAACATACATGTGCATGTACCTTTGAAATAGAATGGTTTATATTATCTTGGGTATATACTCAGTAATGGCATGGCTGGATCAAATGGTATTTCTGGTTCTAGATTTTTTAGGAATCACCACACTGACTTCCACAATGTTTGAATTAATTTACACTCCCACCAACAGTGTAAAAGCATTCCTTTTTCTGTGCAACCTTCCCAGCATCTGTTTTTTCTTGACTTTTTAATAATCACCATTGTGACTGGCATGAGATGGTATCTCACTGTGGTTTTGCTTTGCATTTCTCTAATGATTGGTGATGTTGAGCCTTTTTGCCTATGTTTGTTGGCGGCAAGAATGTCTTCTTTTGAGACGTCTCTGTTCATGTTCTTTGCCCAATTCTTAATAAGGTTGTTTGTTTTTGTCTTGCATATTTGCTTAAGTTCCTTGTAGCCTCTGGGTATTAGACCTTTATCAGATAGGTAGACTGCAAAAATGTTCTCCCATTCTGTAGGTTGTTTGTTCACTCTGATGATCGTCTTTTTTTTTTTTTTTTTTTGCTGTACAGAAGCTCTTTAGTTTAATTAGATCCCATTGGTCAATTTTTGCTTTTTTTGCAATTGCTTTTGGCATTTTCATCATGAAATCTTTGCCTGTGCTTATGTCCTGAATGGTATTATCTAGATTTTCTTCTAGTGTTTTTATAATTTTGGCTTTTACATTTAAGTCTTTAATCCATCTTGCAGTAATTTTTGTATTAGGTATAAAGAAGAGGGGTCTAGTTTCAATTTTCTGCATGTGGCTAGCCAGTTCTCCAAGAACCATTTATTAAATAGGGAATTCTTTCTCCATTGCTTGCTTTTGTCAGGTTTGTCAAAGATCAGATGGTTGTACATGTGCAGTCTTACTTCTGTGTTCTCTGTTCTGTTCCATTGGTTTATGTGTCTGTTCACTATGTGAAGTAAACAGTTTAAGAAATAGTAATTTAAAAAATTTCTATAAATTTTGTTTGTTTCTGCAGTCACTGCACCCCAGGCAGTGCTTTAATATAATCATAATGCATATTCTGCAGGTTATTACTTCAAAACAATTTCAACATTCTTATCTTTCTCATCAGTCTTAGTATTCTTCCTATGCAGGTATATAATGAAAAGGTGTTTTGTTTCTTTTAAAAAAAAAGTTTCCATGAGTCTACTAAATAAATAAAAAATTATTTTTTTCAGTACATTTGATGGGAAATAATAATATAGAATAACCATGAATTACTGATTAATGAAATTTTTGCTCTCTCAGAAATATAGATCATTCACCTTTTCATTTCCCCCATTTTAACTAGTCTCTAGAGATTGCTCATTGTAAAATCTGACATAAAATAAACAGAAGAGCTTTTAACTCAGTTTTTCAAGCTTAGAGAATCTAGTTTAAAGAGGACCTGATTGTTGTTGCTATTTCACTGATGATTTTGTTATTTTTGATTATTATGTAATAATATGCAAATCCTTCCCGAGGCCCTGATACAAAAATAACCAGTGTTAATTTTCTATATTTGTGTAAGTTAATTCTAATTTTAAAATTCCATTTTTATAATGGCTTGTTATTCTTTTTGTTTTGGCCAAGATACTTTTGCTGTAATTAAGCCAACATGGATTCTACTTTGTCATTGTCGTCGATAATGGAATATTGTCCCTTTCCCTAACTATGCTTCTAAATTCAATAGATACTTGTTCAAGGTTGAAGTGCAGTTACATGTCATATCATCTTTTTAACCTACCTTTTTTTCCAGTCATATTTTAGACAACTGACTTATTTGTTTTCCTAATTATGTTTGATTTATTTTCTGCCTTTACTTATTTGAATTTATTCTCTGTTTGTCCTTTTGATCTTCATTGAAGTTCCCAGATAATTGAAGTAGATTGTAGCCCAATTTAGGTCAAAATATTTTCTTGGCTTATCACTTGAGATTCCTAGAAGAACCATTTAAGAAATTAGAAATATCATTGTTATATAAGGGGTTTTAATATAATCATAATGCATATTCTTCAGGTTCTTACAAAAAGAAATTGAATTTACCAATGGCTTAGTCTAGCATACTTTTAAATTATAGAATATATCTTAACTCCATTCATTACTGGGTTATTGACATCAACCTAGGAATTACCATTATTTATGTTTGGCAGGCAATACTAATGAATGTTTAAAAAATAATGAATTAGTGAAGTTCTTTTTGTGTTGAAAACTGAAAACTAATTTTAATTAAGAGCTTAGTGTATTTCCATAGAATACTTTTAATTATTTACTCTTGAGTTTACACTTACAAAGCCAAGTTCTCATGATAACATTTAGTGCCTCTATTTGGCCATGTTTATGTTGCCAAATAATTAAGTACAAATAGCATCTTTGAAGAACTCAGAAGATATTCAGGACAGCAACCTCCCAGATCAGTTTTCTCATTGACAAGAAATCTGGTGAGATTTTGTTACTCCCTAGAATCCTGATTGAAGTGAATACATAAATTTTCTGAAATGTTAACGTTTCTTCATCAAATACTCAAGGTTAGAAAGAAGTACCTTTTTATTCCTTATGATATGGATCTTGATGTAAATCATAATTTTTTTAATGAAGTAGAACCATTCTCTCTCCTTGCCGCACACTTGAGCTTAATGTTCTACTATTAGGAAACAAAAAGGTCTATAATTCTTTAGTCCGTGAATTATAATGACTTTTTTTTTTAAAGAAAGTTAACTCATAATTGTAGTAGCCACTAACTCTCTGGCAAACCTTTTTGCACATCACTGGAAAGGATAAAAGACAAAACTATAAGTTCATGATTCCATTCTGTTTTTAAACAATTAATGTCACCATTCAGGTGTCAGAATGGTGGCAAGCTAGAGTAGACCCAGGTTATACAATTTTTTTTTTTTTTTTTTTTTGAGACAGAGTCTCTCTGTGTCGCCCATCCTGGAGTTCAGTGGCGCGGTTTTGGCTTACTGCAACATCCGCCTCCCAGGTTGTTGCCATTCTCTTGCCTCAGCCTCCCGAGTAGCTGGGATTACAGGCATGCGCCACTACACCCAGCTTATTTTTGCAATTTTAGTAGAGATGGGGTTTCACCGTGTTGGCCAGGCTGGTCTCACACCCCTGACCTTAAGTGATCCTCCTGCCTTGGCCTCCCAAAGTGCTAGGATTACAGGCATGAGCCAATGTGCCCAGCCCCTGGGTTATACAATTATAATTCATTTATAGTTATGGGCAGACTTGTTTACCATTTAAGAATTATCAATCCAGCTTTCTGTATGTAATTGAAGGGAATTTTTTTTAATTTGACATAATTATTAGAAAGACTTCCTGCAAGCAAAATTACATATTGAAGGTGGTGATGAAGACATTATTTTATGTGTTTGTTTCCTAGCTAATCTGAAAGATTAATCCATTTTTACCATAGGGTGGGAGGTGGGAGTGGTGAATAATCTTAGTATTACTGATACACATCAGATTATTTTCATGATGGCATCCACTTTACATACAGTAAAGTATGTATAACTTTTTTTTTTTGGTAGAGACAAGAATAATGCCAATAATCTAAGTTATCTTTACTATATCTTGCTTTACTTTTTAGGGGCTACTTAAATCTTTGGAGTTTAACTTTACCTATAGTATATTTATCTCCATTAATAATAAGAACATTATAATTTTTGACTAATTACAACAAAATTTAGTATTTTGGGCATAAATGTAGCCAAACTATTCCTGTATATTTCTTTCCAATTTCAAAATAATACTTTATATTTTAAATTATGCATTGCTATAACATAATAAATTACTGTATATTTTCCCATTAAAGAGATTTATGCATGAAATGTTTCCAAGTGAAAGATACACTTATAAGTGTGTGATAAACCCATGAATTATTTCTACTCTCACACCTGTTAGAAAAATTTTGAAATAAATGTTTATATAAAAATCACTGTTGACTTCACCCTTTGGAGCTTTTCAAATACTTACTGGAAAAAACTATTTTGATGGAATGGTTTTCCCCCTCCCTCAATCCTGCTCTGACAATTTATACAATATTAGAAAATGTATAACTGCCATATCTGAAGCATACATTTAGAAAAGATTTTAATGCATTCATAGCCACCTTTAGAAAATCGGACAATATTCAATAGACTAGTCCCAACTTACATAGTAGATTTTTAGGAACTTATGGAACAGCAGTTACAGTAATTACTTTGAAAATAAGGACTAAATGAAACGTATAGTATTGTTTTTTTGTCTTTATTTGGGTTTGGTTCTTAAAAGAATAATTGAGGATTATTAAAGTATCTGTGTCTACACTGAGTAGTAATCTTGAGCCATCCTCAGAGAGGTAAAAATAAGAAATAATCCAATGAATAAGCAAACATAACTTATTATTTTAGGGATTTAAACATAATTTACTGATATTTTCTGATAAGATTTGATATTTAAAATACGAAGTTCAAATTACCTAATGATAAATAAGCTGATGGATTGAACTTGTCTACGCATAATTCATACATAACTCTTCCACTGAATATTTGAAGCCCATAAATTCAATACAGCTTCATTTTTATGGCACCTATCTTAATTAGCTTTTAGCAGGGATATTGAAATATGAAAATATACACAGAATTATAGTTCTGTGCCTTTTTTTGTTCTTTCACATGATAATAGGAGTATGTATTTTTAAAGTTTAGTAAACTTAAATTATAAAAAGTGGGAAAATGTCTTCTTGAAATAAAACTGATAAGCTGGGACTACATATATATCATCTGAGAAATACATATTATACTTTTTTTTCCCAGCAATATCTGGGACAGCTAGACTCTCTCCCAGGTGCCCTAGGGCAGGCCATCTCATAGAGATCTGCAGTCAGTGGGTCTTGCTATCTAGATCTGGAGGCTTGTCAGGATCAGAGTTCTGTACAGAAACATTAAGAGACTTTGCACTGTGAATATTTCAACATGCCCAGATAATCTGTGTGAAAAGCATTGTTCTTCTGTGCTTCTATGGATGACCTCTTTGCACAGAATGATAGCTTTATCCTTTTTTCACATCATTATGTTTGCTGGGGGGAGGAAATCCTGCTGTGCTACATCATAATAACATGTAATCTTCTTGTTCAGTTTAGCTGAGATTTAAGGAGACTCTGTTCATGGAAGCTGTTCTTTAAAGCCTGATGTATAATTTTGCAGAATCACCCTAGCAGAAGAGCAAGAGGCTTTATAAGAGCGATACAACCATTAAAACTCTTAAATGAAGATTAGTTTCAAGTTTTACAATCCGGTACCAAACCATCTGGTAAATCTCATGTCGGGTTTTGTTAAAGCTCTGAGCTTTCTAAGTGTTAATTCATCCCCCTTCTGTAACATTCCCCCTTCCCTAAACACACATAGGAACACACACTTGACTTGATGATTAAGATAAAGGATCTAATTAAATGCTCCATGCTTGTTGATTTTTCCACCTGGTGATTTGTTACTCTTGACGACAATTTCAAGATAGCTGTTTGCTTTTGGCAGAACCCTTGGAATCCTTATGGATACATGGATATATTTCTCCCAAATTATTCATCTCATTTTTTCCGCATTTCTCTTGGGTCTAACTACGTCCAGAAGGAGGATCTTCATTTCCTTGTGCTGACAAACCACTTCAGAAGGATTCAGACTAGTCTGGAAAATATTGGACAAGCCTATGAAATAACCCAACACTATTTTACTCACAATCTCATCACTGTGGATTTTATCCTAGAAAAAAAATGTAGTCTTAAAATAAATTTTAGTTTATATTTACCCAGTGTTAAGTCATTTCTGAATGTTCCATCCATAGCTATTAGATTGTACTTTGCAGTTAGAAATCCATGTCTCTTGACACCAATTTTCATACAAAACTCAAGACAAAACAAAAGAACACACAAAGAATAAAGGAGAATTAATCATAGGATGTAAGGTGTTCCAGATTCACAATGTCTTATCCGTACCATTATGTTGATTAGCATAGGTTTACGTGTCCCTTTAATTCTGATAAATGTGTGCCAATTTCCCCATGAAGAGGAAACATTATTAAATTATGTATTTTCTAGTCTTGCCTCATCTCTAAAAAACACAGTAAAAAAGAAAACACAGTGAGTTTATATGGGAACACTTTACTCTGTGTAACTTACAAGAAAGCTTAGAGTTGTCATATTTCCTCAAGCATGTAATCTATAGAGTCCTGGGAAGGAGAATATTTCAATACTTGAAAATTTCAACTAAACACCAAACTCCAAGTTTAAACCTATTTAATCCAACCCCTCTCCTTGTCTCCACCTTAAAAAATTTCATTGATTTTTAGGCTAATTTAGATGCATTTTATAACATTTAGCCAATTTATTTTATACTTTCAATTGTCAATTTAACTTAAAATCTGTATTTATCCTTACTATAAGCATTAATAAGTATGATTCATACCAGTTCTCAAAATTTAAGTTTTTGAGAAATATCCAGTTTTCAAAAATAACTTTTGAATTTGAAGTTTCAACTAAATTCACACAAAAACTTTTATTTACCTGAGTAAGAAGAATTTGTCTCTCATCAAAAGAGGCTTTTTCCAACTAGAAATATGTAGCCTTTGGAATAAGTAAAGAATAATTAATGTCTGCCTTACCTGTTCCCAGCACCCTCACTCATCACATTATTGTAGCAGTGGCAAATTTTCATTTTTCGGATATACAAAAAAAGAACACCTCGAAATAACTGGAATTTCTAGTTTCAAAAAAATTTACGTCCTTCATACTACCTTACTGATGAGAATTTAGGGTCATTTGTGAATGAGAATAGAAGATTGTCATTCTACATCACTGGCAGGGCTGCTCAGGGCCTTTCTCTTACGTTAAAGTGATAGCTTCACTTAGAAAGCAGATAAAGGGAGAGAGAGGTGGAGAGAGAATGAGAGAGAGAGAGAAAGAATGAATCACATGATGAATGGCTTCTGCTTCATGTTGTTAGAGAAGATAAAGCCATAATAGTGCAAGCCAAGAGGACAATTATAAAATGTCAAGCACTTTATTACAGCTCAGTGTCATACGAGGATGTTATGAGGCTCATGTTACTATACTCATTTCACAGATGATGAAGCTGAGAGTCATCTTAAATAACTTGACAAAGTTCATAAAACTAGTAGACTGTAGCCCAGATGTAGATTCCAAAGACTCTATCCTTTCCACTGTTGCACCTTACTCTCGAGTAGATTTTAGTCTCTTTTAAATATCTATGTTTTCTTCCTTAAATATTGCCTATAGAATACATCTTAACACCTCTAACAAATATAAGACAGAAAGGCACATCAGGAGAAAAGAAACATTAAAGAGAGTGGTACTTAACTGAGAGTTTTACTACTCAGGAAACCTCTGGAGTATATTCACCACAATTAGAAAATGTGTCCTATAACATTATAAAAATTCAAAGTTGTTATTGTGTCAATGCTTTTAATGAAAATCATTCTTCTCTATATGTCCTGAGAAAAATAAGCATCAAGTTACACTTTATATTTGTACACTTTGCCATAGTTTTAATGAATGTTATTTCCACAGTAAGGATCATAATTTCTTATAAGGAAGTAAGAATGAAGAAAAGTTTTTATAAATGTAATCACTAAAAGCATCACCCACATACGTCTTTATGCACGTATCATCATGCTAGATGTTACATAAGACGCTCCAAAAAATACATCATATGCATGTTTGAGAAGACCTTTTTTGCCCTGTCAACATGTCAACTATATGGAAATAAGATAACAATAATGTTTCAGTTATAGCCACTTGTAGTCTTTGGTAGCTAAAATAAAGTGATGACTATGACAATTTATAATGTCACATATTTTTTAATGCTGAGATTTCTGTGGTGGGTTTGATTACCCAAAAAATGATAGCATACTTACATTTCTAGTAGAAGAGCTACTGCATTTGAGAAAGAAATGTCATCGCTGAGTGCACCCATGCTTCTCTGGATTCTTTTTTTGCTAGAATTTGAAACAATAATGGTGAGACTGTATTCAGAAACAGCATGACCTTATTGTAAGAATGATTTTCTTACCATTAGGCTTGAGTTGCAATAAAATTTCTAATTGCAAGAAGAAAGGATACATTCCACATTTCTCCTGAAAACAATCACAAAACCAGGGGCCAGGTGAGATGGCTAACGCCTGTAATTTCAGCACTTTCAGAGGCCATGGCAAATACAAATCACTTGAGCTCAGGAGTTTGAGATCAGCCTGGGCAACATGATGAAACACTGTCTCTACAGAAAATTACAAAAATTAGCCAGGCACGGTGGCATGTGCCTGTAGTCACAGCTACTCAGGAGGCTGAGGTGGGAAAATCGCTTGCTCCTCGGAGGTTGAGGCTGCAGTGAGCCAAGATTGTGTCACTGCATTCCAGCCTGGGTGACAGAGTGAGACTTTGTCTCAGGAAAAAAAAAAAAAAAAAAAATTACAAAACCAGTCGAGGTTTACCTCTCCTAGTAGCTTTCTAATTAGTCAAGTTAAGGAATGCAGTTTATGCATGAAGTTAGTAAAGCTCAGATACTGTGTGACACTGTCAGGAAAACATTTGAGAACAGCAAGAAGAACTGGCCAGATTTAGAAAGTTCAATCAAATTACCTTACTTAATAAGCCTATTTTTGCAAAACAGATAGATTTTGGCAAGTGAATATTATTCTTTTAGGTTACCTGCTTTTTACTAATTTCATGAAAGACTGAGTCCTTAGGAAGCTGAAAATACATTTTTCATTTATTACAAAAACTTTATTATTGTGTATATTTTGAGAAATAATTCTCACTTTTGTGAATTGGAATTTTCCTTAAAATTTTCTTTTTGACAAAATTGGAATTAATAGAATTTTGAGCATTTACTCTTCTTGATTAAGCATGCTTCTTATGATCCAGCCCCTTCCTGCCTCCTCCATAAATAATTCAAGCAAATTACAGATAATTTTTAATCTATGCAGTTTCTAGATTCTAAAAGGTGGGAAATAATATAAACCTCCCCCTTTTCTCTCACATATGTCTATTTCTTTATACAGCATTATTAATGAAACAAAATATTTGCGCTTGAAGGTGTTAATGCAATTTTAAACAAAGTCAACTTCCCTTCCAATGTCTAGACCATTAACAAGTAATCTCTAACTCAGGAATAATAATAAGATCCAATATCTATCCTTCCTTCTCTTAGAAGTAGTATTTTTCATTATTAGCAATAATGCCAGTGACACTTCTCAAGACTCTGTAAGATCATTGCGAAAACAGACTTCTCACTTTTTGGCACTGAGCAGTATCTTAACATGAACTGGATTAAAATGTGACTTAAATCTACAAAGACTGATTCTTATAAAGCATTTTACTCTTTTCTTGAAAATCTGACATCTCATTCCATAAAAGGAAAGATCGTTTGGTTCAGTATGTGGTACATATAAGGAAAGAGAAATGCAGATTTGCATTTTATTTCTCAGGTGTCACTGATGAACCATATTTCATTTTCTTAAAACAGTCAAGCATAAATGTAGTTAAGCACTAAGTTTTCCTGCAATTGCCATTTCTCTCACTTGCATTACAGTTAATTCTCAGCACTTCTGTATATTGGGGCTAGTCTATTAGATGATTTCCTGGTTTTTAGTCTTATAATTATGGGATTTTGGAGTGAGAGGGAAGAGTGATAGAATATTGGCAGGGGTGGGGGTATTATTTTAAGTTTAATTTTTGTACAAAACAAAACAAAATAATTTTTTCTAATGTTTCAATACTGAAGCATGTTATACAGTAGACATATTTAGTTGCCAAATTTAAATGTGCAAGATACATCCACATAGACTTACGGTTTTAAACATGTAAAATAGCATCCCTACTTAATTAAATGGACATGTGAATACAGCATTATGTATTTGACAGAGGGCAGCCAAGCAGACATTGAACTGCTCATAGTTGACAGAGAATCTTTAAATTATATGCTTAAAATGTGCATGTTAAATACAACCCAAATAAACTTAGTTTTCAAAAAAGTTAAATGAACCTTTTAGCCATTTCTGTGTCTTATTTTATGAAATGTCTGTTCATATCTTTTGCCCATTTTTAAATCAATTTTTTTTCTATTGAGTTGTTTGAGTTTCTTATATATTCTGGTTATTAATCCCCAAAGTACTCAGCATTACTAGTTTTCAGGGAAATTCAAATAAAACCACAATGAAATAGCACCTCAGCCAGGCGCGGTATCTCACGCCTGTGATCCCAGCACTTTAAGAGGCCAAGGCAGGTCGATCATGAGGTCAAGAGATCAAGACCATCCTGGTCAACATGGTGAAACCATGTCTGTACTAATAGTACCAAAATTAGCTGGCTAGTGGCATGCACCTGTAGTCCCAGCTACTCTGGAGGCTGAGACAGGAGAATTGCTTGAACCTGGAAGGCAAAGGTTTCAGTGAGCCAAGATCACACCACTGCACTAAAAAAAAAAAAAAAAAAAAAGTTAGCCTGGCATGGTGGTGAGCACAAGCACCTGTAGTCCCAGCTACTCGGAGGCTGAGGCAGGAGAATTGCTTGAACCTGGGAGGCAGAGGTTGCAGTGAGCCGAGATTGTGCCCCTACACTTCAGCCTGGCAACAGACCAAAACTCCGTCTCCAAAAAAAAAAAAAAGAAATAGCATCTCATTCCAGTTAAAAGGGCTGCTACAAAAAGACAAAAATTAACAGATAATGGAGAAGATGTAGACAAAGGGGAATGGTACCACATTGTTGGTGAGAATGTAAGTGACTACATCCACTATGGAAAACAGTAAGAAGGTTCCTGAAAATAGATCTATCATATGATCCAGCAGTCCTACTGATGGTTACATATACAAAAAAGAAAAAAAAAAGGAAAAGAAAATCGATAATATCAAAGAGATACCTGCACTTCTATGTTTATTGCAGCACTAATCACAATAGCCTAGATATAGGATAATTCTTCAATCACTTCAAATTTGGTATTGCTTCCTTACGTAAGTAACAACTGAACATCCATGCTAACATCTGTTAATTCATGAAAAGAAAAGGATCATTTGCACTGAGGATGTATGTCCTCAATGTATTTGGCACTTATCACATTTATTAAACCCCTTGGCATTTATCACATCTATTAAATATCTTTGTATGGCAAATAGCAAATTTGTGTTGTGGTGGCACACACAGGATTGATTTTAATTTGAGACAAGAGCACATTCGCAAATATAGCCTTGAAGCCATTAGGTTTTAAAAGCATTGGAAAGAAATTTTTTCCAGCTTAAATGTCAGCCATTTAAATATTTTATTTTTTTATCTTTATTTTATTTTATTGAGACAAGGTCTTGCTCTGTTACCCAGGTTAGAGTGCAGTGGCACAATCATAGCTCAGTGCAGACTCCAAAATGCAGGGCTCAAGTCATCTTCCCACCTTGGCCTCCCAAAGCACTGGGGCTACAGGTATCATTTAAAGTGTTCTCTGCAATTTCATTTATATGTTTAAAGGAATTTCCTTTCTTTTTTCTCTCTCTCTCTTTTTTAACTCTAGTACCTAGAGCTATGTGTGGCATATTGTTAACCCTCAATAACCATTTGTTACATAAATAAACTATGATGTCCAAAAAGAGATAATTTACCTAGGCACTATTTTAGCTACCTATAGGCAATGTTTACGTGAAATGTACTGTGTATTTTACTTTTAACAAGCAGTTTAAAATACTTCTATTTTATTCCCTTCTAAAGCCAATGAAGGATATCGTGATATCTGGCACCACCATGAAAGAGTCTACAACTGTGGAGATCTGGATTCATCCCCAACTACAGGTATGAAAAGAGTACTTATGATTTTTCCTCCCTCTTCCTTTTAAATGATTTTTATAAATGTATAAGGAATACTCTTAAGCAGTGTATACAATGTGTATTCCCTGACATTTCTTCAGGTGATTTTGTGCTGGACTCAAAATTTACAGTTGAAAATATGACAGTATATATCTATCTTTGTAGTGTGATTTGATAATAATAGCGAAAATAACCTGTTGGATCAGGTAAAAGTGTTCCTCTAAAAGCATTTTCTAAGTGTTTATTCTGATGATGTTTAAGTGTAGTTTTGTAATCATGGATTGAAAAAAATTAAAATTGCTGTTTTATAATATGACAAATTTCAGTTTTAGCACAGTATAGCATAATTTGCTTTTTATGTTAATTAGGCAAACTTCAGTAAAACTTCACTGAAACAAATTTGTTTTGGGGATAATGTTAGCAGAAGTAAATATGATAGGTCTGCAGCAAACTCTTCCCTTGGAGGGAAGAATTTAACTGAGGAACATAAGGTTGAGTGAGAGACCAATGCAAGTTTTAAAGTAGGAGTAATAGTTCATTAAAAAGTTTCAGAGCAGGAATGAAAGGAAGCATAGTGCACTTGGTAGAGAGCCAAGTGGGCAATCTGAGAAACCAAGTGCCCTGTTTGACCCTTAACTTGGGGTTTTTATACATTGGCATGGTTCCAAGGTTTGTGTGTCTTCTCCCTTGATTTTTTGTTGGGTGTTGGGCTATCCACATGCACAGTGGCCTGCCAGCACTTGGGAGGGGCCACATATGCAGTGTGTTTACTGAAGTTGTGCACATGCTCATTTGAGGCATTTTTTCATTACCAGTTGAGTGTTCCTAGAGGAAGGTGATATATCAATTAAACTCTACCATTTTGCCTCTTAGTGTACATGCTTGAGCCCTCTCACCCAACTCCCGAGTTCTTGTTGGGAAGCTGCTGATCACTAGCTTCAGTTGTTTTCTATCTTTTGGGAGACTGTCTTTCCTTGCCTCTGCTGCAGCCAATTATTATTTTAGGGAGACAGTTTAATGACAGCCTGGCCATCACCTGATGGTCACCTGACATTCCTGGGGTGGGGGAGTCTTCTGCCCTGCTTATGTCTGTATAGCTACCTACTCTAACAAAACCAGTCTGAATTTGTTTTTAAAATCAAGTCATAAGGTATATTTGTAAAGCAACCACTTTCAGTTATTTTGGTCAGGACAGCTCAAAATGTGACCAAAAATTAAATCCAAGTTTCTGTTCCTAGTATAGGTTTTAAGGGGACTTAAAAAAAATAAGGTTAGAAGGCCAATGTCCAGACATTTATATGTTATTTGGTATTCTGTGGCTGGTTATTATACTGTTGTTAATAAGGTCCTAATTCTGACTCCTTGGGTGTCAAATTAATATCCATTAATTGCCTTCTACCTAGTTATTTTCAAATGTCTTTTAGTATAGGATAAATAAATTCAGACAATGTAAATATATAAATATGAATCTATACTATTTGATAAATAACCCAAATGGAATAGGTGTATCATGTTAGTTTATTATTTGTTAATTCATGTGTGAATCTGAAATTCATGGAAGCCATGTGTTCTGCAATAATAACATCCTACAATATTTCACAGAGTTAATTTATGCTCTTTGCAAAGACTTTCAGAATTAATTTATGCACTGTGAGAAGACGTGATTAATATTATAAAGGTAAATCCCAACCCAGGATCCTGTGCAAATTGTCACAAGTTTTAAGTTATTCCAGCCTGAATTAGTGAAGTTTTGCCAAATTTGAAACTGTCGTAACCTCCCAATGGGTTCTTGTTTCCTGCTGCCCAGACAGAGCGAATTTATCAAGACAGGAGAATTACAATAGAGAAGAAGTTTAATTCACACAGAGCCAACTGTACAGGAGACTAGAGCTTTGTTATAACTCAAAAACTCAGGATAGAATGGAGGTTTTTAAGGATAATTTGGGCGGTAAGTGGTCAGAAAATGGGGAGTGCTGATTAGTTGGGTCTGAGATGAAATCATGGGGAATATCGAAGCTGTCTTCTTTTGCTGAGTTAGTTCCTAGGTGAGGGTCACAAGACCAGATAAGCCAATTACCAATCTGGGTGGTACCAATTGATCCATCAAGTTCAGGGTCTTGAAATACCTCAAGCATTGATCTTAGGTTTTACAATAGAGATGTTACTTGTAAACCATAGTTTCTAATCTTGTGGTTAATTCGTTAGTCCTGCAAAGGCAGTTTAGGCCCCAGACAAGAAGGTAGATTGTTTTGAGAAAGGGCTATGTATTAGTCTGCTCTTATACTGATAGGAAGAAATACCTGAGACTGGGTATTTATAAAGAAAGGAACTTTAATTGACTCACAGTTCCACATGGATGGGAAGGCCTCAGAAAACTTAACAATCATTGAGGAATTCACCTCTTCACAGGGCTACAGAGGAGACACTGAGTGCCAAGAAAAAGAGGAAGCCCCTTATAAAAACATGGGATCTTGTGAGAACTCACTATCATGATAACAGCATGAGGGGAGCTACCACCACGATTCAATTATCTCTACCTGGTCCCACCCTTGACATATGGGGATTATTACAATTCCAAGAGAGATATGGGTGGGAACACAGAACCAAACCACATCATTCCATTGCTGGCCCCTCCAAAATCTCATTTGCTCACATTTCAAGACACAATCACCTCCTCCTACCAGTCTCCCAAACTTTTAACTCATTCCAGCATTAAACCAAAAGTCCAAGTCCAAGGTCTCATCCAAGACAAGGCAAGTCCCGTCCTCCTATGAGCTTGTAAAACCAAAAGCAAGTTAGTTACTTCCTAGATACAATCAGGATACAGGCATTGGATAAATACACCCATGCCAAATGGGAGAAATTGGCCAGAACAAAGGAGTTACAGGTCCCGTGCAAGTCGAAATCCAATAGGGCAGTCATTAAATCTTAAAGTTCGAAAAAGATCTCCTTTGAATCTACATTTCACACCCAGGTCACGCTGATGCAAGAGGTAGACTCCAACAGCCTTGGGGAACTCTGCCCCTGTGTCTTTGCAGGATACAGCCTCCCTCTCAGTTGCTTTCACAAGCTGGCACTGAGTGTCTGTGGCTTTTTTAGGTACACATTACAAGCTGTTGGAGGATCTACCATTCTGGGGTCTGGAGGATGGTGGCCCTCTTCTCACAGCTCCACTAGGCAGTGCCCAAGTGGGGAATCTGTGTGGAGACTCCAATTCCACATTTCTCTTCTGCACTGCCTTAGCAGAGGTTGTCTATGAGTGCTCTGCCCCTGCAGCAACCTTCTTCCTGCACAACCAGGTATGTCCATACATACTCAGAAATCTAGGTGGAGGTTCCCAAACCTCAATTCTTGACTTCTGTGCACCCTCAGGCCCAATCCCACATGTAAGCCACCAAGGGTTGGGGCTTGCACACTCTGAAGCAATGACCTGTGCTATATGTTGGGCCCTTTTAGCCATGACTGTAACTGAAGCACCTGGGACACAGGTCACCATGTCCTGAGGCTGCACAGAGCAGAAAGGCCCTTCGCCCAGCCCATAAAATCATTTTTTCTATCCTAGGTCTCTGGTCCTGTGATAGGAGGGGCTGCCATCAAGGTCTCTAACATGTCCTAGAGACATTTCTCCCATTGTCTTGGTGATAAACATTTGGCTCCTCATTACTTATGCAAATTTCTGCAGCAGGCTTGAATTTCTCCGTAGAAAATGAGTTTTTCTTTTCTATCACATCAGCAGGCTTAAATTTTCCAAAATTGTATGCTCTGCTTCCTTTTGAACTCTTTGTCACTTAGAAATGTCTTCTGCCAGATACCATAAATCATCTTTCTCAAGTTCAAAGTTCCACAGATCTCTATGGCAGGGGCAAAATCCCACCATTCTTTTTGCTAAAACATAAGAGTGACTTTTACTCCAGTTCCCAAAAAGTTCCTCATCTCCATCTGAGACCACCTCAGCCTGTACTTCATTGTCCATGTCACTATCAGCATTTTGGTCAAAGCCATTCAACACATCTCTAGCATGTTCTAAACTTTCCCATATTTTCCTGTCTTTATCTGAACTGTTGAAATTTTTCCAACCTCTGCTTGTTACCCAGTTCCAAAGTCGCTTCCACATTTTAGGATATCCTTATATCAGCACCCCACTCCCTTAGTATCGGTATTAATCCATCTCATGCTACTATTAAGAAATACCCAAAACTGGGTAGTTTGTAAATAGAAGAGTTTTAATTGACTCACAGTTCCCTACGGGTGGTGGGGGGGGCGGTCTCAGGAAACTTATAATCATGGTGGAAGCCACCTGGTGGCAGGAGAGAAAGTGAGTGCTGGATGAAGGAGGAATCCCCTTATAAAACCGTGAGATCTCATAAAAACTCAGTATCATGAGAACAGCATGGGGTAAACTGCCCCCATGATTTAATTATTTCCACCTAGTCCCACCCTTGACACATGGGGATTATTGCAACTCAAAGTGAGATTTGGGTAGGGACACAGAGCCAAATCATATCAGGCTATTATTGTCTTTGTTTCAAAGTTAAACTGTAAACTAAGTTCCTCCTACAGTTAAGCCTATGCCCAGGAATTGACAAGGACAGCTTGGCAGTTAAAAGCAAAATGGAATCAGTTAGGTCCAGTCTCTTTCACTGTAATAATTTTCTTAGTTATAATTTTTGCAAAGGTGGTTTTGCTATGACTTTCAAGTCATACCCTGCTGATTCAGTCTCAAAATTGGTGAGAATGTAGAATACAAGGCAAACATACCATAATAACCACACCTATATCTGTATCCAAAAAGGTACCTCAGAATTATACTATCAGTTTATTGAATGTTTGATTAAGAAACCATTGCAGTGGTCTTCAGAATAGAAGTGTTGAAGAAAAGCACACAATTTCAAATAGGCACCTTAAAATTAAAACATTTGACTGGTAGGTATGACATCAGGTATCACTGGGATAAATAGAAGTCAGATGGAATTAGACCTTATAATACTTTTCCTCAATGAATAAGAAGATGCTAAATCAGTGATCTTTTTTTTTTTTTTTTTTGGAGACTGAGTTTCACTCTTGTCACCCAGGCTAGAGTACAATGGCATGATCTCAGCAGGCTGCAACCTCTGCCTCCTGGGTTCAAGCAATTCTCCTGCCTCAGTTTCCCAAGTAGCTGCGATTAGAGGTGCCTGCCATCGTGAGCAGCTAATTATTGTATTTTTAGTAGAGACAGTATTTCACCATGTTGGCCAGGCTGGTGTCGAACTCCTGACCTCAGTTGATATACCCGTCTCCACCTCCCAAAGTGCTGGAATTACAGGCGTGAGCTACTGCACCCAGACATAAATTAGTGGTTTTTTTTTTTATCTAAGCAAGTAGTTATTTCTGACTGTATTCTAGTAAATGGAGTGCCATATAATTAACTCTACTAATTTACCAATTACCAATATTTTTGTCTGTTAACAAAGATAAAATCTTGTTATTGACACTATTATTTCTTACACAAGGGGTACTTTTCTCTTAAGGATCTTTTTAAAATTATCTGATAGCACCAGGAGCAGTGGCTCACACCTGTAATCCCAGCACTTTGGGAGGCCGAGGCAGGCAGATAACCTGAGATCAAGAGTTCTAGACTGGTCTACAGTGAAATTTAGAAGTTAAATTATTTCTGTTCCTCCACTGAAATCTTTAAATACTTTGATTATGCCACATTCAACAATTTAGATGCCAATTAATTAATATTCATGATACAGATAGTGACTTTGACTGTTTATTTTTATTTTTTGAGACGGGGTCTCCCACTGTCACCCTGTCCGTAGTGCAATGGCGCAATCTTGGCTCACTGCAGCCTCTGCCTTCCGGGTTCAAGCAATTCTCCGGCCCCAGCTTCCTGAGTAGCTGGGAATTACAGGTGCCCGCCACCACGCCCAGCTAATTATTTGTATTTTTAGTAGAGATGGGGTTTCACTATGTTGGCCAGGCTGGTTTTGAACTCCTGACCTTGTGACCCACCAGCCTTGGCCTCCCAAAGTACTGGGATTACAGGTATGGGCCACTGCACCTGGCCTAATTAATTGGCAAATGCTACAGTGGTGTGCCATAAAACAGAGTGGATGCTAGCTGAAAAGCTCACTATTCAACTAATTAAAGTAGGAATTGTGAAATGGTAGGTCAATTTATTCTTTGAGTAAAGAATATCAAATGAGAATGTCCATATCCTTCTCAGAATAATTACCATTTTTGTTAATATCTGTAAAAATATTTTGATACATAACTGGAGTACATATATTGAAGTTGTAAATTAGGTTTTCAGAAATTAATGTTAGCTTTAATCAACTTCAGAAGATAAATCAAATCACTCTGAGAACATTTTCAATTTCTAGGGGCCAAGCGGATCAAAAACATTCAATGTAGCAAATATGCTAGCAGCTGTGCAATACTTAGAGCAAATGGAGAGGTACTCAAAAAATGGCAGTCGATCAGTTTTGCACGTGCCGTATGTATATGCCAGTTAGCATGGAATTCTTATTTTTTTGTAATGTGGCATTTTGTGATGATTTGATCTTTTCCCCTTCCACAGTAAATTTGTCCTTTACCATCCCTGCCCCTGATTCATGGCAATTATAATGCTTCATGAGTTAGCAAGTCTAAAACTGAATGATGTTCTGTCAAAAAATTGAAACAAAATAAAACTGGGGTCTATTTACTAGGGCTTTTTCATGCTTTTCTATGACTTTGAATAGTAATTGCCCTCCTTGTAAAAAAAAATTATTCCACGAAGATGCTATTCTAATTATGAATTTAGACAATAACTTGGCTACCACTGTACTTCATTAAATACAATATTTTGTAATCATGTCTTATATTCATTGAGAAGTAAGTAGCTTGAACTAATAGCAGTAGACAACTGCTATAGAATATATGGGACTGGAGAATGGACCTATTGTTTGACTTTAATTTTTCAAATATCAATGGCCACAGCTTATGTGTCTTCTATAAAAAACATTACTTACTTCTGACCCAAGAAGGACATAAAATAGTGCAATTTAAAATGATACAAGATAAAGAAATCAGAAAGAATGATCACTTTGGAAAGATGATGGAAGCTAAATGTCATAAAACTTATTTCTTGGCTGGGCATGGTGGCTCATGCCTATAATTCTAGCACTCTGGGAGGAGGAAGGTGGATTATGAGGTCAGGAGATCAAGACCAGCCAGGCCAAGATGGCGAAACCCCATCTCTACTAAAAATATAACAATTGGCTAGGTGTGGTAGCAGACACCTGTAATCTCAGCTACTCAAGAGGCTGAGGCAGGAGAATCGCTTGAACCCAGGCAGCAGAGGCTGCAGTAAGCCGAGATTGCACCACTGAACTCCAGCCTGGGTGATAAAGTGAGACTCCGTCTCAAAAAAATAAAACAAAAACTTATTTTATTTAAAAAATTTGTATAAATTTACTCTATATTAGGCAATATCCTAAGTGGTTAAAACATTAACTCATCTAATTTTTTTACAAATCTGTGACTGTTATTAAAACTATTATTTGGGGAATACAAAGATGCTAGTAAGTACCAAAGACAGGATGCAAAGTCCCTCGTTCTGGCTTCAAAGCTCATTTTCCTAACCATTATGTTACAGTTTCTCATTCCCAGTATAGTTTTCTATTTAGCTAGAAGAACACCTGCATATATTTACATATGATAAAGCAAGATAATCCTTTATGATGCTGGAGTGAAAAGAAAAAAACAGTAAGATACACAGACCATACAAAATATAAGGCATTGAAACACGCCCCCCTCATGCAATTTTTAGAAATGGTATATTTATTAATCTGTTCTCACCCTGTTATAAGGAACTACCTAAGACTGGGTAATTTATAAAGAAAAAAGTTTAATTGACTCACAGTTCTGCAGGCTGTATGGGAGGCATGGCTGTGGAAGCCTCAGGAAATTTACAATCATGGCAGAAGGTGAAGAGTAAGCCAGCCCATCTTACATGGTGGGAATATTAGGAAGAGAGAGTGAAGGAGGAATTCCTATGCACTTTCAAACAACCAGGTCTTGTGAGAACTCAATCACTATCACAAGAACAGAAAGGGGGATATCTGCCCCCATTCACCTTCTACCAGGTCCCTCCCCCAACGCTGGGGATTACAATTAAACATGAGGTTTGGGTGAGGACACAGAGCCAAACCATATCACTTCTCCCTTGATCCCTCCCAAATCTCATGGCTTTCTCAGATTTCAAAACACAATCATGTCTTCCCAGCAGGCCCCTAAAATTTTAACTCATTCCAGCATTAACTAAAAATTTGAAGTACAAAGTCTCATCTGAGACAAGGCAATTTAATTTTACTATTAGCCTGTAAAATTTTTTTAAAAGTTAGTTATGTCCAAGATACAATAAGGGTACAGGCATTGGGTAAATCCAAGGATTCTAAAGGGGAGAAAATGGCAAAAACAAATTGACTACAGGCCCTATGCAAGTCCAAAACCCAGAAGGGCAGTTATTGCATTCTAAACCTGCAAAATAATTTCCGTTTTACTGTGTATTACATCCAGGCCACACTGATGCAAGGCATGGGCTCCCAATTCCTTGGGCATCCCCACTCCTGCAGCTTTGCAGTGTATAGCCTTTTTGGCTGCTTTCATGGGCTTGCAATGAGTGGCTGTAGCTTTTCTAAGTGCACAGGGCAAACTGTCAGTGGATCTGCCATTCTGGGGTCTGGAAAACAGTAGCCCTCTTCTCACAGCTCTACTGGGCAGTATCCCAGTGGGGACACTGTGTGGGGTCTCCAACCCCACGTATCCCCTCTGTACTGCCCTAGTAGAGGTTCTCCATGAGGGCTTCATCACATGCAGCAGATGTCTGCCTGGACATTGAGGTTTTTCCATACATCCTCTGAAATCTAGGCGGAGGCTCCCGAGTCTCAACTCTTGCCCTCTGTGTAACCGCAGGCTCAGTACCATGTGGAAACTGCCAAGGCTTGGGGCTTGCACCTTCTGAAGCAAGGACTCAAGTGGTACCTTGGCCTCTTTTAGCCATAGCTGGAGCTGGAACAGCTGGGACACAGAGCACCATGTCCTGAGGCTGCACAGAGCAGCAGGGTCCTGGGCATGGCTCATGAAACCATTTTTATCTCCAAGCCTTCAGGCCTGCAGTGAGAGGGACTTCCATGAAGGTCTCTGAAATGCCTTTGAGACATTTTTCCCCTTTATCTTAACTGTCAACATTTGGCTCCTCTTTACATATACAAATTTGTGCAACCAGCCTGAATTCCTCCACAGAAAATGGCCTTTCTACCACATGGCTGGACTGCAAATTTTTTAAACTTTTATGCTCTGCTTCACTTTTAAATATGAGTTACAGTTTCAGGTCATTTCTTCGTTTACACAAATGAACATAGGCTTTTAGAATCAGCTGGGTCACATCTTGAACACTATACTTAGAAATTTCTTCAACAGATACTGTAAATCATGTCCCTTAAGTTCATAGTTCAACAGATCCCTTGAGCAGGGACACAATGCTACCAGTCTGTTTGCTAAAGCATAGCGAGAGTGTTCTTTACCCCATTACCCAGTAAGTTCCTCATCTTCATCTGAGACACCTCAGCCTGGACTTCATTGTCCATATAACTATCCACACTTTGGTCAACAATTTAACAAGTCTCTAGGAAGAGAAACAACAATTTAACAAGTCTCTAGGAAGTTCCAAATTTTCCCTCATCTTCCTGTCATCTTCTGAGCCCTCCAAACTATTCCAACCTCTGCCAATTACTCAGTTTCAAAGTCACTTCCACATTTTCAAGTATCTTCATAGGAATGCCCTACTACTCTGGTACCAGTTTTCTGTATGAGTTTATTCTCATACTGCCATAAAGACATGCCAGAGGCTGGGTAATTTATAAAGAAAAGAGGTTTAATCATATCATGGTTCTGTGGACTGTACAGGCTTCTGCTTCTGCGGAGGCCTCAGGAAATTTACAATCATAGCAGAAAGTGAATGGGAAGCCAGTACATCTTCACATGGTGGGAGCAGGAGGAAGAGAGAAAAGGGGGAAGTCCTACATACTTACAAACAACCAGATAGCGTCACAACTCACTCACTATCATGAGAAGAGCAAGGGGGAAATATGCCACCATGATCCGATTACTTCCCACCAGGTCCCTCCCTCAACATTGGGGATTACAATTCAACACGAGATTTTGGTGGAGACACACAGCCAAATCATATCAGTAAACTACTATGTTAATCTTTAATGAAGATACTTCTGGAGGTTGAGAGAGACTAATGAAGAGTGATAGTATATGAGAAATAGCAGTATTGAAGAATGACCTTCTCATCCTGGAATAGTGCTAATAGGATCACTAATTCAATATGTTAGCAGAAAAATTTACTTGATGAAGGAACTGCCACATTAATATTTTACCACACCACAATTCAGAAATCCACAGAAATTTGGCTAATCAGTTTTCATAAAATAAAATTAGCTCTTATATAACTCTTTCATATTCCACATGGTCTGTAATTTCTGACAGAATGAGTCACACACATCTGAGGGTTTTGTTTGTTTGCTTGTTTTCTTTGAGATGGAGTTTCACTCCTGTTGCCTAGGCTGGAGTGCAATGGCATGGTCTTGGCTCACCACAACCTCCGTCTCCCAGGTTCAAGTGATTCTCCTACCTCAGCCTCCTGAGTTGCTGGGATTACAGGCGTGTGCCACCGTGCCTGGCTAATTTTGTATTTTTTACTGGAGATGGGATTTCTCCATGTTGGTCAGTCTGGTCTTCAACTCCCAACCTTAGGTGGTCTGCCCACCTTGGCCTCCCAAAGTGCTACAATTGAAGGCATGAGCCACCACGCCCAGCCTGAGTTGTTTTTGTTATTGTTGTTGTTTATAAACAAAACACCCCAAAGGGAGATTTAGATGCTCAGGTTAAAGGTCAACACTAGTGTCTTTACTTCTTTTCCAAGGAAAACTACCTTTCTAGACCACACATAATTGATTCTTTAAATGTTAGACTATGCTTGGGTAACATTTTGTATTGATTTCAATTTGTGTCTATGTGGGGCCACTGGCAATGCTTTTTTTTTTTTTTTTTTTTTTGAGACAGAGTCTTGGTTTCTCACCTAGGCTGGAGTGGAGTGGCACAATCTCAGCTCACTGCAACCTCCACCTCCCTGCAACCTCCACCTCCCAGGCTCAAGCAATTCTCCTACGTTAGGCTCCCAAGTAGCTGACATTGCATGTGCACAGCACCATACACCACTCATTTTTTTATTTTTAGTAGAGATGAGATTTCACCATGTTGACGAGGCTGGTCTCGAACTACTAGCCTCAAGTAATCCACCCACCTCAGCCTCCCAAAGTACTGGGATTACAGGCGCGAGTCACCGTGCTTGGCCCTTGGAATGCTCTTTTATTAGCCACAGAAGTATCTTGAAAAACATTCACTGGGGTCACGAAACAATAGAAGGATTTCTAAGGTGAACATACCATTAACTTCCTTTATGTGTCAGCTACAGTTTCACAACAGTTGATATTTTTGATACTTTTAGCATACTCACACTTAAAAAAAAAGTTTTTGAATCACACACTTCATAGTTTAATGTTTTCCTCAAAGCCCAAAACACTTATCTATTGGCTTGAAGTTCAGGATGTGTTTCCTTGGTTTGATTTCTTTAAGTTGTATGGAAAACATGTATGTTCTTTAGAAACATAAGTTAACTATTATTATGGAAAGATCTGAGGTCAGAATTCTTTCAAAGCTTAATCTGGGAACTTTTGAGAGTAATTCTCGTCTTCAAGAATTATGCTGTGGAAGGCCTTAAATGCCGAGACAAGTGCTCTAAAGTAATGATTTCAATTTATTCAGCCCTTATAACAGCTTTATTGTTGTATAGCCATTAATTCTTCAGTTGAGGTAACTGAGGCTCAGAGAGATTAAATAATGTACCTAAAGTTGCACAGTTTGCAAGTGTTTGATGGGGGAGTCAAACATAAACATTCTGATTCTAAAGTCCATGCTGTTTGTCCAATCATGCACTGTCTCCTATTCTTATATTTATATGTAATGGCTCCTCGGTGAACGTGTATCCCAGGTGCGACCTGACATCCCACGATTCTCATGGCATGTTAATGAATCTTAGCAACAGAACAGATGGGTGTCATGTCCATAGATAAAAGGCTTATGAGCTCCCACAGCAGCTGAATACACAGCACAACAGATGGGAACCATTCTTCTAGAGCTCTTGGACCACAAAATATTGGCATCCAACTTAGAAAAAAAGTTGCTAACTATGCTTTTTATATCTACCAGTTATTAGGCTTTGGAAAATAAATTATAGAAATTAAGCACTATTCAATATAATAAATGAATAAAATACGGAGTCTCAGTTTTCAAATATAAGGAAGAAATCAAGAGTGGATACACTTTTTTTTATCAGATGAATCATTTGTTTACATAGAGTTTTGGATTATGACTCATCAGCCTGTGCATGAGTCTTTTCGCAATGTCTAGCACCCAAGCAAAACAAATTGCATTTGTAATAACAGAAGTAACCTCGTCGATGACACTGAAACCAAACTGCTAAAAGCTCATCACTTGGTTTGTCATGAGGACTTATAAGTAAAGCACATTGAGAGTGAAATGGAGGCTACTTGAGAGCGAAATAAACACCAGGAATAGGTAAGGCCAGAGCTGGGGTCCTCATTTGGAGTGAAGGTATGATCCTCAAAGAAGCATTGCCAGCAGGGCACATTCAAAGGCGCAAGAGGGAATTTGACAAATTTGGACAAACTTTCAGAAGCCAAAAGTCCTGACCGATCTGGAGGGAAACATTCTGCAGAAAAAAGCATGTGATCAATGATGATACTCACGGTTAGGCAACCTCATTATTTGGTTCTCTATGTAGTAAGAATGCAGCCAGTGACTATCCCATTAACTACACACAGAGCCTGGGACAAGTGACAAATTATTTGAATTTGTTTCCATATTTGTAACTTGGGGATATTTATATCTTTCTTACAGAATTGCCATGAAGTTTAGTACAATAAAGTCTCTAAAGTGAGCATATAGAACTTGTTCAATAACCAGATAACCAATTTTGTTTTTCCCCTCTAATACCATCTGAAAATTGAAAGGTAAAACGGGAACCAGGGAAACATTGCCACGTGAAATTGATTTAGCAAACGTGGACATGTAGGTTTCCGTGGCCACACTAGCACATTACATTCTGTACCTAGAGAGACTGGGCCTGTTTAAGTACTGCTAGGAGGCCAGACATGGTGGATCACACCTGTAATCTCAGTAGTTTGGGAAACCAAGGCGGGTAAATCATTTGAGCCCAGTAGTTTGAGACCAGCATGGGCAACATGGTAAAACCTCATTACTACTAAAATACAAAAAATGCCAGGTGTGCTAGCATATGCCTGTAGTCCCAGCTACTTAGGAGGCTGAGATGGGAGAATCACCTGAGCTCGGAAAGTCGAGTCTGCAGTAAGCAGAGAGCCTGCCACTGCACTCCAGCCTGGGCAATAGAAGGGAGATCCCGACTGAAAAGAAAACATTGTATACAATACACACGCACACATATATATTCAACGTACTGCCAGGTATGGTGCAGATTGGTTCTGGCCCAAGGCAAAGCTGGCTCTCACCTCAAGCAGTTGAGCAGGCTGAGAACCTTCAGAAGTATCTATAGTGGAAGGCTAGATAAAGGCCAGAGACATTATATGTCATTGTCTCTTTGTTGATTTTGGCAGGAATTATTGTGAAGGAAACAAAAATTCCGTTGATTCAAGTTTGTGTATCACTTTATCTGATCAGCATAAAGTTATATGCTGAAAATATTTCACTTTGACTAATCTAGAACTATTATAAGCAAATAAAAGAGATTGTCTTTAAAGAAATACCACTGAGTTTGCTCAGATCTGTAGTAGCAAATACTAGTTACTTTAAAACATTTGCTGATATAATCTACAGCTAAATTTAAAAATAATAAAAATAAAAGTGAATCTTTTCACAGTTTCTTTTATGGGTCTATTGTATAACCATTCAATCAGTTGTTGACTTCCAGCATAATTTCGGAGCAAACCATTTTCTTCAATATATATATATATATTTTTTGAGACAGAGTTTTGCTCTTGTTGCCCAGGCTGGAGTGAAATCATGATCTCAGCTCACTGCAACCTCTGTCTCCTGGGTTCAAGAGATACTCTTGCCTCAGCCTCCTGAGCAGCTGGGATTATAGGTGCAAGCCACCACACTCAGCTAATTTTTGTATTTTTAATAGAGACAGGGTTTCACTATGTTGGCCAGGCTGCTCTCGAACTCCTGATCTTAGGTGAGCCACTCTCCTCCACTTCCCAAAGTGCTGGGATCACAGGCGTGAGCCACTGTGCCCGGCCTCTTCAATAGACTTTTTTAAAGGATCATACAATGGCAGGGAGCTCCTTGGTGTGATGTGAAAATATTTTGTATCACAATTTTGGAAGATTACTCAATCTAAATATTGAATGTATCATTTCAGGACTTGTTTCTTAGAAACACTCTGTTTCACAGGTAATAATGTCAGATTGCCCTATTTATATGTTAGTGCCCAAATGTAAAGAGAAATAATAGGAGAACAGTTTAGCAAGTTGCATGCCTTTGAGATTTTAAAGATTGTTCTGTTTTGTTTTATTTTATTTTACTTTGTAATAGATAGTTCTCCCCTGCTGTTGTTTCCTGATGCAATTTCCTATTAGCATACATTGTAGAGCATCCCGATCTCTCTAGAGTCGTTGGCTCTTTTCTATGACGTAGAACTCCTTTTATTGTTGTTGTTGTTATTGACATAAAGTTGTTGCAAATAGGGTAGGACAGCTGAAGACTTTCCAACTTTCCACTCATTGATACTCTCACCAGGTTTCTGCAACGATTTTTGGCCCGGTTTAATTTATCATAGAAATAATTAACCAGAGTGAGTTTCCATATGTATTTCATCTGCATAGGGCTTTATACTAAGGCTGCGAAACAGATCACATGGACTATTGCGGTCAAACTCCACATCCTTTCCCCTCTCCTAGATTTCCCCTTGGTTCATTCGTAAAGAGTGGCCATAGTTTTCATTCTAAATTCCAGCCCTGATTTATGGATCATCCTAGTTTCAAGTCTTCTGTCATCTCCCATTGTTCATTGAAAGAAGTGTAAGTTACTTTCATGCCTATCCATGTTTTGGCTTACACCTTTCTTTCTGGTCTTGTCACCTGCTAATTTTGTTTTTTATTTCTTTATTTTTAGAGACAGGGTTTTGCTCTGTTGCTCAGGCTGGAGTGCGACAGTGTAAACATAGCTCCCTGCAGCCTCCAGTTCCTGGGCTCAAGTGATCCTGCCACCTCAGCCTCTGTAGTTGCTGGGATTACAGGCGTGAACCACACACATGACTAATTTTGAAATGCATACTTATGTTCCAAACTGGATTTTTTGCTCTTTCTCTAAGTAATCCCTTGTATTCATTCCTCCCTACTTATTTGTATATATTTCTCTTTTGCCAGACAACGCTGTTTCTTTATGTGCTTAACCACTATCTACTTACTCATCTTTCAAGGCGCCCACCTGGCTTTTAGCTCTCCATTCTTTGAACTTCACTAACACTGTGTCTATTCCTCTCAAGATTTTCTCACACATAAATTTACATTGCAAGCATCTATGCCTATGTCATATTCCCCCAGTGCGATGAAGGTTCTTAAGAGCAGATATGATTTTTAACTCATGACTCCACACCTAGCATAGTACCTTGTACTCAGTGTTCTTCAGTGCCAGGTACAACCATCTTCTCTCACCTTAAGCAACTGGTATCTACCAACACTATAACACTATTTTTTAAAATTAAGAGGCAATACATTACGTCAGATAAGAACTTGGGCTTTGAGGTCAATTTGGGGTTTAAATACCAATGTTGCCACTGACTCACTATGTAATTTTCACCAAACTATTTAATAGCTCTGAGTTTTATTTCCACCATTTGCCGTGACAATAATATTTAGATTTATTTAATCAGGAATTATTGTGGATTCTATTACATAACCTATATAAAGCACTTAGTGTAATTTCTAGCACATTGTAAATATTCAATAAATGTAACTTACATATATACATATGGTGTATGTACATATTCCCTGTATTACATAAATGGGAACCTGCTTGCAAGACATAAATGCTAAGGTTACACAAATGCTAAGGTTACAAGTTTAGTGATCTGCCTCAGCTCTTTAATGCACACATTATATGTACCATGAGGGATATCATCCAGGACCTCTTTGGCCATTTGCCTTTGTGTGTAGAAGAAATTTCTATAAGGGAGTGTCTTAACTACTCTGATGTAAGCAGTAAGAACTGTAACACCTCTAACTCCTACTCTCAACTTTCTTCCCCCATTGACAATAGGTCATTCAGAAGAAGTATCTCATTTAGGCATATTGAGAGTTAAGGCAAAATGAATGTTCAGTTATATAGCTGTGCTGACTCTTTGAGGCAGTGATGCTTATTTAGGATGATGCCACTGAAGGCAACACTGGGGTAATTTTACCAGCAGACTATGTCTTCTTGATCCCTTAAGGAGATGATAGTAGAGAATGTTTATGGGAGAAATTCGACTTTTTTTAATGCAGACTTTTTTGATCCTTGAAAGTGTTCAACATACGTATTTTGTTAAATTAAATTAAATTTGGCCTGAGGATGCCTCCATAACTTGAGTATCTACATAACAAATTGCAACTTAACTGAGTATGTAAACAAATGGAAAGCCTAGCTTATGTGTATTTTCAGCCAATAACAGCCTGTCAACTGATAAGATTATGTTCATGTAAGGCCAAGGCTGAGCAGCAACCAATTGAACTGTGTCTGTACCTCACTTCTGTTTTCTGTGTCTCACTTCTGTTTTCTGTCCATAAATGCTGCCTGCCCACCTTGTGAGGTGGAACTCTCTGAACTTCTGCTGATTAGGAGTGTTGCCCAATTCTCGAATCATTCATTGCTTAATTAAATTCTGTTACATTTAATTTGTCTGAAGCTTTTCTTTTAACAACTTAGAAAATGATTGCAAGAAAAACAACTATAGCAACCTCTTAAAATTTACCCTGAATCACTGAACACGCACGCTAGGTGCCACTTACCTTTGCTCTGTCTAAAATGATTATCTTTTGTCAAATTGTGTGTTTTGTGAGAATTCAGTGGGTGTCCTCCACCAACAAAATTGCTCTTCTTTCTTTTTTCCCTTGCATCACCTCTGCGTGTTTGACACTGCTGTTAGTATGTAGTATAGAAACATACTGGGTTTCTGTTGCTATTTTTTCTATTGCAACAGCTATTAAAAAGGCTGCTGTTAGCTTAAAGGGGAGTTTTACAATATGTCAAATACATATTTTTTCTTTTAATATTCTAATAAAAATGTCTTTTTGAGTTAGCTCTTCTAAGGCAATATAATTTACACCTGTACAAAACACATTTTGCTCTAAATGATGGTAAATAAATTATTTTTGCCATATGTTCCACGTCCTCTGCTGGTTTAATATTTTTTAGAATAAGCTGTTTGTAGTATTTTTTCCCTTACTTTAGTTTCCCTTAACACAATAATTCAAAAAGAGGCACTTACTGAGTGCTTAGATTGTGCTGAGTCCTGAGGAAATAAACTGGAAATATAATCATAAAAAAGAAAATAATAATAATAATAAAGGCCTTGACTTTTGACTTCTAGTTGCTCATAGTTTATTAAGAAAGAGTATTTTTTTTTCAACCAGCAATTATAAAAGATGGAAAGAAACGGGTGCAAAAGTTTAGAATAAGTAACATGCTGTGTCCATGCAAAAGGAGTGATTACATTAGACTGGGACTGGAGATCAGGAAAGAATTCAGGTTGGTAAAGGCACTGGAGCTAAAATTCAAATATTAGAATGGTGAAGATGGGGTTAAGAACAAAGACATGAGATTTTGCAAAATTAAAAAAATAAATAAACCACAGTACTTAACAGACCCTCAAGCAACAGTAATAGTTACTATTTTCTAAGCTCACAAAAGTAGTCAGTGGCAGAGTCAGAAACGAGATCTCCTGGTTTACGTGAGAATTTACTTTGTATATTTCTCTCTCTCTTTTTTTTTTTTTTTTTTTTTAGATGGAGTCTCACACTGTTGTCCAGGCTGTAGTGCAGTGGCATGATCTCTGCTCAGCTCACTGCAATCTCCGCCTCCTGGGTTCAAGCAATTCTTCTGCCTCAGTCTCCCGAGTAGGTGGGACGACAGGCATGCACCACCATGGCCATCTAATTTTTTCATATTTTTAGTAGATATGGGGTTTCACCATATTGGCCAGGATGGTCTCAATCTCCTGATGTCATGATCCGCCCGCCTTGGCTTCCCAAAGTGCAGGGATTACAGGCATGAGCCCCCACGCCTGGCCTATTTTTCTCTTTTTAAGCAAAGTATGTCCTAATCAACAGAGGTGCCTCAATATCTGCAGGAAAAGTCTTGAATTGAAATAGATCAATTTTTGATAGATTTTCATCATCCTTAGAATTTTTATTTTGGGGAATAAATATGAGAGAAAAACATTAACAATCAGAACTATTCTTGATCATCATATTATTTGAATGCAAAATTCAGACTACTACAAAATAATCTTTGGGGAATATTGAAATATACAAACACAATTTGTACCCTTATGTAGGGACAGAAAGGGGATGATCCCTTTCCTCCTCATCGTAAGTGTCTTGGCCAGCACCCCAATAACAAAAGACAGTTTAAAAAGAGAAAAGCATAATAAATTTATTTGATTACAGCTTTATGTTAAATGGTAGCCTTCAGAATGAAGATTCAAAGATATAGGGGGAAAATATCCATTTCTATTCTTAGGTTCAATGAAGAATGGACAGCTATGTAGAACTGTCATTGGGTAAAAAGGATATACTTTAATTATAATAGATTGAGTAGAGAAATTTAGCAAGGCCTGTCTGTTCAAATTCTTCTTGTCCTGTCTATGCTATTTTCTTTCCTCTTAGGTATGGAGCTGACTGTCCCTGGAATGGGGTGTTAAAACCTATAATCAAACAAGGTAGTTCAGAGAATTTCTTTACGGCCAGTTCTTACTGGAACTGGAATTCAAATATTAGTTCCTACTGGCCGTAAAGAAAAGCTGGAGAAAGTTACAATAATATTAAACTGCTTAAAGAAAAGCAGGAAACAGTGTAATATTTTTAGGTTTAATGACTGGCTTTGGGGAAGGGATTTTGGTTACTTTGGCCTCCTTTGGAGAAGAGGGATTACAGTTTCTATGGGTAGTCTAGCCTTGGGAAGAATGAAGCTGAGAGACAGGAGAAGCCCAGAGAAAGATTTTGCTTCTGAGGCTGCATCTGGAGGCTTTCAGTGTATACTATTATTTTTTGAGCCCCAATGCTTACAATTTTTTGATTCTGAGCTTTAATCATGGAAGAGCATTAAAAAGTTTTAGAGATAAAGAGGCCAAAGCAGATGGACTCTCAAGTGATTTGTTTACTGTTTATTTTTTTTAAATTAATCCTTAGAAGAAATTTTGAAGCAGATAAGGAAATACCTACATTAGTTTTTACTGTAACTATAATTTCAGGGCACATTTACTTTTATTAATTAGCAGGTAAAGTATATATTCTGAGCGTTAGCAAGTTTGCCAGTCATTGTATACATCACTGTCTTGTAACTCACACACTGTGACCCACCTGTAATAGCAACTTTCCTCCAAGGAGTGCATTTATAACGTCTGCATCTGAATTTCACTCCTTGCCTTTCGCTGAGCTTTCTTCCACCTCTTATATTTCATTGAGAAATGTAACAGCTGATCTCCACAATGATCCTATAAAATATGCTTGTTTTAACTCCCTTTTTCTGTTTGTTTAGTTTTTTTCCTGGCATTGCTTAGTGTGTCAAGATCTATAAACTTAATGCAAATTTCAATACATTCTAGTTCTTAATATCCACCCATTTATTTTAATTTTAGAAATATATTTTCTAAGATTGGTTTGACAATGTTCCTGGTTATGCCTAATGATCCTAAAGCTGTTCGGTTTCCTGGAAAATATTAGACTATTTTCTTGGAGTTTTCATCTAAGAAATTTGTGTCTTTTGTTCATGCAAATAAAATCTCCTTGTAATTAGTCTGTTTTATCACCCAAACTAACATTTCTGCAGCCCTTTACAAAATAATATCTATAACTCAATTTGTTATATTACTGTGTTTCTGTTTTCCTTGGCGACAGAAACTGATTTGTAAGTTTTTGTGGGTTTTAATGAGTTTCATGATTGTTTTTGTAATTTCATAGATACTATAATGTAGTTACTATAAAGATATAGTAGGAGCCTATAGAAAAATTCTGCAAACCATTAAAATTTAGAAAACTAAACAATCACATCCATTTAGTAATGAACATGGGGAACATTGCTCTATCAAAAATGAAAAATAGTTATATATTTTTAATGAAAAAGACTGTATCTTTGAAAGTGAAACATGCATGCAATAAGTAGTGATAATAAGACAATTAAGATTAACAATAAAATGAAATAGAAATTGATGGAAAACAGACAGCTAAAACTGTGTTATACCTGTTACTGAAAGATCATCAATTCCTTCACCTTTCTATTTTTGTGCTCATGGTGTTGAAGGGAAGGTAGTCTTACCAACAATACAGCCAAAATGTAGTGATCTGCATTTTTGTTTTTGGATGTCTACTAGTTAGTTGGACATTGAAACTTGTGTTAAAACATCAGACAGATTGAATTCTATTACGCTGGACTACTCAAGCAATAAATGTATACTAATTAATTGAAAGACTTGGTGATCTAAAAGAAGATAGTAATGTTTTCCATGTTCTCCGACATATACTTAGGGAGTACTTTAAGTCCTGATGAGGCAGAGAAAACGAGTGCTTAAATTTTAGAGATTAAGACCACAGCGTATCCTTAAGGTCTGCCCATGCCATGCCATCTGCGTTCAAATTTTTCAGTAAGAATTCTATATTTGTTTTCGCTTCTTTGAATTCAGCTTCTCTTTTGGGAGGCAGTAGAACATACTTGATGCTTTAAAGGCATGGGCTTTGGAAACAGTCAAACCTGGGTTTCAATCTTAGTTTAGTCCTCCTTACTAATTATACAACAATGGGCAAACTAGTTAATTTCTCTAAGTCTCAGTTTTCTCATTGGTAAAACATAGATGATACTATCATACCTGCTACATAGGGCTTTTGGAAAGATTAAGTTCATTAATGCACATGAAGTAATTAAGTCAATGCTAAGCCATAGCCAAAGCTGTAAAAGAGCAGTTGTTATTATTATCTAAAAAATTTTTTTGACATGAAAGAAAGGACATTATCTAGGCCGCTTACACTATTTATCTTCAAACAGTAGCAAAACCCCTTTTCTCCCACTGAAAGGTGGTGATTAACTTTTTCATTATGAGAGACCTTGTCTTTCCTTATAGACATCACACCCAAAATAATCATATTTTCAAGTGTGCATTGTATAGGCTAAGGGATGCATAGATATTCAAAGACCACTTCTTTGCTCTAACAAACCTATATCTTAGATTGGGAGAAAAGACTCATATTAAAAATCACAAATCTTGGCCAGGCACAGTGGCTCATGTATGTAATCCCAGCACTTTGGGAGGCTGAGGTGGGCAAATCATCTAAGGTCAGGAGTTCGAGACCAGCCTGGCCAACATAGTGAAACCCTGTCTCTGCTAAAAATACAAAAAATTAGCTAGGCATGGTGGTGTGCTCCTGTAATACCAGCTACTCAGGAGGCTGAGGCTAGAGAATCGCTTGA
Source organism: Aotus nancymaae (assembly GCF_030222135.1). Lineage (NCBI taxonomy): Eukaryota > Metazoa > Chordata > Mammalia > Primates > Aotidae > Aotus > Aotus nancymaae. Next base: position 54,119,341 of record NW_026988415.1, on the reverse strand, counting down.
ACCCAGGAGGCCAAGGTTGCAGTGAGCTGAGATCACATCATTGCACTTCAGTTTGGGCAACCACAGTGAAACTCCATCTCAAACAAAAAAAAAAAAATCACAAATCTCCTTTTAATTAAGTACTAAATTATGCACTGCAGACTTTAGGTACCCTAAGAGTTTAAGACCAGTGAGAATTATGTGGTCTATAGTACTCACTAAACACTTTGGAAAAGGTGAGATTTGAGTTGGGCCTTTAGAAATAGGTGTGACTTGGATGGGAGAAAAATAATAGGGAGAATATTCTATGGGGCTAAGTGGGGAAATTGTCAACAGCATGAGTAGAGGCATAGCAGGGAAAACAAAAATGGCATTTAAGAGGGTAGGAGTGTCAATCAAATTATAAGGACGTGCGTTAGTCATGAGGTCTCCCCTCATTTTGCCAAGGTCTCATCTTTCTCCTTAGACAGTTCATGAAGATGACTGAGTGATGGGTTTGCTTGACACAGAAGACTTTAAATTTGTTTTCATCCCTGCTAAGTGATTCTGAAATATAAATGCTAATGCCTAGAGAGTTGAGCTTTCAACTTACTGTGTGATTCCATAAGGGAACCATTAATAATGCCAGAATGCATTAACAGCCTAGAGAGAAGAAAAACTCTAGACTTGAAACTTTTATGACAGCACCTGAAATAAATTAGCTAATATCAAAAGAGTGGCAAAGGTGACATGAGTTTTTTCTGGGAATAATTATAACTTTTCCAATTTTATATTGTCATTAGGCATTCAGGCTATTGACAAGTCTAAAATAAGATTTTAATATTTATTCTGGATAAAATGAAACCAAAACACTGAAGGAAACTTGTAAGTAAACTTATTTACTTCTGGAAACATGACCAAAGTTTCCAAGAAGCCTAGTTCATGATATTGTTAGTGGGAGAACTTATGTAATTTTGGCTTATAATCTTTTTTGAAAAATAGTTTTCTGGTGAAAACGCCCCTAATAAAACCAAATGCCTACCTAGATGCGGTTCAGAATACCTTATAAAATGCATTAAAATAATTTTCAAGTTTAGAAACCCAGAAATGTGGATGACTTTTTATTGCTTTGAACTAATGGACTGTGGCTTACAGTGGGTAATTAAAATCAATGGAGGGCAATCACTAGAAATTTGGATAGCATTACAGTGAGATAATATTCCATCTTTGTATGGCAAGAATCTCATATCCTGAAATGCATTTGTACTAAAAATATTGAAAACTTTTTTTTAGTATAAGGAAATTTGTTTCAGAAAAATATCAACATGCAGAAAATATGAGCTCTTTTCTTCATATAATTTGTATAGCAGATGAAGTATAAAAATAACTTTTAAGTCAGTTTGAAAATGTGTACTTACAGTGTCCCCTGGAACAAAGGTTGTTTTCTCATTATTTTATTTTTGCTTTGTATATCTCAATATTGGCCTAAAGAATGTCTATTTGTGAAATATATATATTTATATTTCTATATCTTCTGCTGAAAGGCGAGTGCCTTTCTCTACACAGAAGTCATCTTGGTTTGGTGAATATGGATGTTATTGGAGTGACCAATGGAGTTGGTATCCTGGGAACTGTTCTTTACTTTTCAGAGTTGAAAAGTCCTCAGGAAGAGGATGCTGTACAACTTGCCAGTGCTGTTGATAAATGTTCTGCTACTGTCAGCAAATATTCCAGATAATCCATTTGCTGAAGGGAATTTCCAAATTGATTCTCCATTGGTAGCCATACCACAGGAGAAAATGGCAGTGCACACAGGACTGGAAGAACATTAGTCGCTGTTTCAGGGCCTTCTAATTTTCAATGTGCCACAGCCATAGAATATAGTCTGGAGGTGCAGAATGTAGCAACAGGGAATTAGCAGTAAAATCACTGCAATTCTTCACCAACATCTGTGAGTATGGAGAGCAAAGGCAGCAGCTTGAGGCAGTTTTCAGCATTTAGCTCACTTTCTAGCAGAAAATGTGTCTATGTATCATAGATAACTTCGCCCAAATTAGAAACAGAAAAGAACTCTAAATGTTTTTTTATTTTGTCTGTCCTACTAGATGAGAATTTTTTTTGGTTTGTTTTCCAAAATATGCCCATTTTGAGGTATCAGAAGAGAATTACAAATAAGCTCTTTTTTATGGTTTACTAATGTAAAAAGTAAGCTGGTGAGGAAAAACTTCAGCCATTTAAAATTTTATAATTTTTATATGCAAGATTTTGTATGCTACATGCAGCTGAGTATCTAAAAGGAAAATTGCCAGATCATTTGAAAGAAAACCATCTCTGACAGTTTTCATTTTTCTATTATTATAAATAATTATAACAATGGCATTAAAAGTCTCAGTAGGAGGCTAAGTGGGTGAGCTGGGGAAATTCCATTATGATGTAAGGATGCTAGCAAAAGAAACAAAGTACTAGGAAAATCACTGTTTGTATTAGACCTACAGGGCCTTTAATATGTTTGTATTTGCCCTTAGCAGCTGAGTAGAGATGCAGTGGTATACGGGAATAGTTAAGTATGTGGTTTCAGTTCTCTGGTCATTAGCAATTAGTTGAATGAGACTCTCCCAAATTTGAAAAAGATCTTCTACTGTATGAACACATATACAAATAGGAGATTACGAGGCATATGCCAATTTTAAGTTCTTATGGACATAGGCTAGTAGGTATGCTTCTCCCCAAGAATGACACTTGGCCATGAAATATCTCATTCCATAATAGCTATGGAATTCCATGGGAGTACTATGGACAGCCTCTTGAGTCCATCTTAGGGCTGTAAAGAACAGAGAAGACTCACTTCATTCCAGTGTGACTAGGTAGAGTAATTTCCATCTTAGGCCACACTGGGAGATTTGAGAAACTATTTGGAGGGAAGGGTCCATATAGTGCTCCAAATGTACATCAGCTTTGTGAAGAAAGATAGATAAATTCATTTGATATTCATTTATTCATAGATCTTGAGATATATTGCAGCCATTATTATTGCATTATTTAGTTGTTGAGTAATTATTTGATTAAAAGTTTCTCTGTTTTTTGATTAACAATGGCGTAGAAGAGATTTATAGCAGTGTATATTATAAAAGCCATGATCACTGTGTTCAGTTCTTCTCAAAATAATGCAATAGAATGGTCAGTGGCAACAGAGTTCAAGAGAAGGCAAGGCATAGAACTACGTGAGTCAAAATCATAAAACAAGGACCCTGTGCGGTCTAGTAGTCAAGACTAGAATATATTGTCATGTACTATACTGAACCACTAGATGGTGCACTCTGCAACTTTGTTGATTTCATATTTTCCTAAATTCTGAAAAATACGCTAAATGCCCTGTATATACATAATACTTAAATGTTTTCCCTAAAGTTTGCTAGAAATATGGAATATCTTATTAATGACTATCTAATAGGACAGACATCTCTACTCATCAATTAATATGATTGTACGGTCTTGGGGGGTTTTGCACATGTGCTTGCCTACATACATTCACTTGTTTTTTCAGATCCTATAGACATAGACAATAAATCTAAGGATGAAAATAGAATTATTTAGATTCTCTCAGCTAGGAGAAAAGTTGCTAGTCTTGACCTTCAGGTATGCCTAACTATAATTAAACAGTAAAATTTGACTCTACCCCAGCCCCTCACCTGTCCTTATCCATTGCTTCTTTTGATTTCCTGCACCCTAAACCCACCTAATACCTCCTAGAGCCTCAGTCAATTGTACTCTCTTAGGTAATAATTCCTACTGTATATTCCTTTCTTATATTGGTAATGTTACAACATTGTAATAAACTATTATCTCATTGATTTTTTTTTTTTTCTCCTATTACCATACTTAGTACCTGGAAACACAGTCCTTTCCCATTTGTATAATGATATAGAAAACGTTACATAACACTCTACATAATATTTAACATACAATTCTTCAAAAACTTCAGGAACCATATGGCATGGGCCTAAGTAGTGACTTAAATGTTTCTCTTTATGCTTTAGTTGTCATGCTAGGTTAAAGCTAAGTTCATAGCTTAACTATAACATTAAAACACTCATGAGTTATGGGTATCTATGTTTCAGTGTTTGATGGTTTTGTTTTTCTATTTTTACTCAATTTTAGCCTATTTTATACTGTGATATATTGTGTAAAGCCAATTGAAATCATTCTTGGAACTAAAGCAGACATACATTGTGTATTTTAGTTCATAGAAAAAAATTCATTTTCATTATAGAAATATTTACCTGGAACCAACATAATGAAGAATATATATTAAATCTATGAATATTTTTGAATTCAGAAAATAGTTATACTAGCCACAAGAATTTTAAGTGTGTTTCAAACTTAACTAATAAAGGCTGTAGTGTGTTATGGATACAAGAATAGTTGTATTTCAATTATACTTTAAATATATTTTTTTACAGCATACTTCATTTTTATTATTGTATTCACTGATTTAAAAAAGCAGTTCTACCAAATGAAAGGCAACGTCAAGTTTATGACTATATAAAGAAACAGTGATTTCAATTTTTTCTGTTAATATTGGCATGGTTTTAGCAACTTGACTTTCACAGAATAATGCACTGTCTCTAAACCTGATGTTGAAGGATGTTATAAAGGAGCCAAGACAATCCAGATAATCCAATAGTATTCTTATAATTAGTGTCTAAAATGGGAAAACACTTACTACTTTTATAGAAAATGATGTTCTTTTAAAAATGCTTCTTTTGTTTTTAATCAATGTTAACTTGACAACATTGAATAGCATAATCTTTTTCTTTGCTTGCCTACAGCATGTCAATAGTTATAGAACTAAAAGTTACCTACAAGAAGACTCTGACTGGTCAGAGCATGCAGAGAAAATGATAATTATAGTGGTAGCTTCAAGAGGGAGGTATAGGGCAGCAGTTGCCAAGGTGGCAAATGAAGTGGCTCCCAAAATCATACCAGAAGACACATAGTTGGCAATATCCCTAGGCAAAATGATGCATTATTAAGGCATGGCTGTGTGTACTTAATGTACTTTTTGAAACCAGACATATCAAATCTAACATATGAAATAGTTTTGTCATGCATTTTGATAATGAGTTTCAACAAACCCACTGGGGTTTTTAATTTTAGGCTCTATTTTCCGAGGGAATTATGTGTGTGTGTATGTGTGTGTGTATATATATAATCTGCAGCACTTTATGAAACAGCTCACAGAATACAAAGAATATTACATTGTTTGATTTCGATGAAAGAATAAATAATGTAAAGGATTATTGTACTCATACCTAAAAACCATTTATCTGTTTTTTTCTTTTTCCCATTGTGAGCATTTACATTGGAGACAACTGTTATTTTCTTATGTTAATAAGAACCATGGAGGAGACAATGAGTTTTACACACATGTTCAGAAGGGATACTTTTTATTATCATTGAAATCATGTCTTTATTAAGATGCTTTGCATTAAAAGATAATAAAACATTTCTTCTCCCGTATGTTTTTTTAATTGTAAACGAAAAATTATTCTTTTTTTTTCTGAAAGAAAGAAAGAGAAAGAGAGAGAGAGAGAACAGGAGTCTTGCTCTATTGCCCAGGCTGGAATGCAATCTAAAAATAGGTATTAAAAACCTCTTTTTTGCCGATAATTGTGCTTAACAGCAGAGACAGGAAGGAATAAGGGAAGAAAATAACAAACAGCCAATCAATATTTCATTTAAGTCTGTGAAATGCTATGCAAATGCTGAAGAGTGATTTACTTCCAATTATGTGGTCAAAATAAGTGTAACGTGATACTGAGAAAAATGTATGTTCGGTGGACCTGGGGTGAAGAATTCTATAAATATTCACAGAGTTTACTTGTTCCAGGTCTGAGTTCAAATCATAGATGTTCCTGTTAATTTTCTATCTTGTTGATCTGTTGAATATTAACAATATAATGTCAAAGTCTCCCGCTATTATTGTGTGGGAGTCCAAATCTCTTTATAAGTCATTAAGAACTTGTCTTATGTATCTGGGTGTTCCTATATTGGGTGCATATATATTTATGATCATTGACTCCTATTGTTGCATTGATCCTTTCACCATTATGTAATGTCCTTTTTTGTTTCTTTTAGTCTTTGTTACTGTTGAAGTCTATTTTGTCAGAGACGAAAGTTACAACTCCTGTTTTTCTTTTTGTTGTTTTTTTTTGCTCTCCATTTGATTGGTAAGTCTTCCACCAACCCTTTGTTTTGAGTCTTTGTGTGTCCTTGCTTATGAGATGGATCTGAATACAGCGTACCGATGGGTTTTGACTTTTTATTCATTTTGCCTGTCTGTGTCTTTGGTTGGAGCATTTAATCCATTTAAATTTAAGATTAATATTGATATTTGTGAGTTTAATATTGTTTAATGCTAGCTGGCTATTTTGCTCATTAGTTGATGTAGGTTCTTCATTATGGAGATACTCTTTACCTTTTGGTAAGTTTTTGGGATGCCTGATACTGTTTGTTCCTTTCTGTTTGTAGTGCTTCTTTCAGAAGTTCTTGTAAAGCAGGCCTGGTGGTGATGAAATCTCTGAGTGCTTGCTTGTTTGCAAAAAATTGTATTTTTCCTTCGCTTATGAAGCTTAGTTTGGCGGGATATGAGATTCTGGGTTGAAAATTCTTTTCTTTGAGGATATTGAATATTGACCCCCCACTCTCTTCTAGTTTGTAGAGTTTCTGCTGAGAGATCTGCTGTGAGTCTGATAGGCTTCCCTTTATAGGTAACGTGACCTTTCTCTCCAGCTGCCCTTAGAATTTTCTCCTTTATTTCAACCCTAGTGAATCTAGCGATTATGTGTCTTGGAGTTGCTCTACTTGAGAAATATCTTTGTGGTGTTCTCTGGATTAGCTGGAGTTGAATATTGTCCTGCCTTACTAGATTAGGAAAGTTTTCCTGAAGAATATCCTGAAGAATATTTTCCAACTTGGATTCATTCTCTTCATGACATTCAGGTATACCTATCAATCGTAAATTAGGTCTTTTCACATAGTCCCATATTTCTTGGAGACTCTGCTCATTCCTTTTTACTCTTTCTTCTCTAATCTTGTCTTCTCGTTTCATTTCATTAAGTTGGTCTTCGACCTCTGATATCCTTTCTTCTGCTTGATCAATTCGACTGTTAAAACCTGTGCATACTTAGTGATGTTCTCGTATTGTATTCTTCAGTTCCATTAATTCACTTCTATTCCTCTCTAAATTGTCTATTCTCGTTAGGATTTCGTCAAACCTTTCTTCAAGGTTCTTAGTTTCTTTACATTGGGCTAGGACATGTTCTTTTAACTCACAGAAGTTTCTTAGTATCCACTTTCTGAAGCCTAATTCTGTTATTGGAACACACTCGTTCTCCATCAGGCCTTGATCCCTTGTTGATGAGGAACTGTGATCCCCTGTAGAGGGAGAAGCATTCTGATTTTGGGTATTCTCAGACTTTTTACACTGCTTTCTTCCCATCATTGTGAATTTATCCACCTGTCATCTTTGTAGTTACCGACTTTCAAATTAGATCTCTGAGTGGACCTCCAGCTTGTTGATTCCCAGCCCCGGAATCTGAGCAACCCACTGCATCGGCTAAAACAGCGGCATTAAGATTGATGGTGCTTTTCTGCCTGGGAATCTCTGGTCTGGCTTCCTTTTTGAGTCCCTTTTTCAATCAGCTGAATGGGCGACTCTGCCTTCCCGGAGCTCCAAACGTCGACCAAAAGGGGACCCAGTCCCGCTAACTCTGCACCAAGAACCACCATGCCAGGGTGCCGGCAAAACCGCCGTGCTGGCCACAAGAGTCGCGCTGGAGACCTGTGGGGCTCCTCCGCCGGGAATCTCCTGGTCTGTGAGCAACAAATATTCATCTGAAAGTGTGGCATCCTCTTGTTCTCTGTGCTTTCACTGGGAGCTACAATCCTGAGCTGCTAGTAATCGGCCATCTTGGATCTCGGAAAAATTATTCTTTATAAGTTATATGCTATTTCCAAAATGTGTTTTAATACACATTTTAGAAAAGAAACTTTAGAAGCAGGGAATTTTTCAAAAATTGAAAGTCCATATTATTACAGCAACAAAAAAAAGAAATACAAGATGAAGAAACTACTGCTTCAGGAAAAAGCTGAAGGATAGAAGTTATTAAAATCAAAGTGCAAATGAATATGATAAAGAGAAATAAAAGCACAAAATCTTTTCTTTTTTAAAAATATATTATAGTCCATGAATCTAGCAGGTTATTGATAAAGATGGTTCTTGGTTATATTTTTAGATTTTAAAAAGTAACCCTGAGATTCCCTGAGGCTTCATGTGATTGGTTTGCATTGAATTATAGCTGTCAGGTCTGGGTTATGATTTCATAGACAATGCTAGTTCTTACCAGTTTTGTAAGAGTTTTGACAAATAGGACCACTTAATCTTAATGTAAATATTTTCTGATAAAGATGGTGAAGTATAAATAATAATAGAAAACTGAACATAAATAAAATAAACTCAAAAGCATGCTCTCTCTTTTAACACAGGTGTTCCAAATTTGCTTTTTGTAGCTGATATGATATCTCAAAATTTTCTGCAGATGGAATTTCAAAAATTATTACTGCAGAAAATGGAAAAGTTGGTTTGCAACCCTAGAGCTTTGATAAAGCAAGCAGAGCAAGATTTCACCATTCAAAACTATCTTTATATTTTAATATTTCATAAGGGAGTGAATAAAAGAATAGAGTAACATTTTTTGAAGAACCAAGTTGGAAGCATGTGCAATGGGATCATGTTGAGAAGAAACCAGCTTTGCGCTTGTTTGAAATGCAAATCAAGCCTAAATGATTATTGATCAAACAAAGCTTGCAATGCACCTCAAAATGGACTGTCATCCTTCATGTACAGCCTGGGGCAGGATTTTGGCTTTATCTGAAAAACTTGTTATCACAGTATTGAACTGATGTTTGCTTAATAAATAGAAATAATATTGGATAAGATGACCTAGTCAACTACTGCCACATTACCACAAACTGGTATTTCCATATGCTAATATAATTATAATAAAAATTTATTTTTTATATAACAGAATGCTAACAGTCTGTATTAAGATATTATATTTCTCACAATTTCATCAAAGAAAGCTGAGTTTGCTCATCCAAGTATATGTTAAGTAGATTTGATTACTGTAACTACTTTGAACATCAGAAGAACAAATAATTAATGTACCAAGGAGACTTAAGTCATAGTTAACTGCCATCTAAAAACCATTCCTGATCCACTACCTTAAGTCTTGAATAACTAGTACTTGTAAATGGGATTAGATACTCAGAGATAGGGAAGCAGATTTTTTTAAATAAAAAATAATTTTCAAAATCAACTATGTTTATTTGCATTAGGAGAGAACAAATAGGTAAGACAAAACCAGATCTTAATTATTTTGTATATTTTTCTTAATAATGATTTTCAAATTTGTTAAAATACCTTCTAACCAGTTCTTGTTATGACTCATTGACATACTTTCCTATTTCTAAAATTTTATCTCACAAAAAGACTTAGTTAATGATAGGGAAAATGTATACAAGATAAAGAAGAAACACATTTTTTTTTTTTACAAAAGGCGAAAAATCACTTCATAAGAAACTAATAAGAATCAAGCCAGCAAAAGAAAGAAGCCTGGCAGGTATTGATAAAATAATGCTGGTGATTGTGGCCATTCTTACTCATTATGTTACTATGTATAGAGTCTAGAAAAATATTTTCTATTTATTTTGAAAATATGGTAATAAATTATTTTATCTGGTTAATATGTTGGTACTGCCTAATAGGCCTACAAAGAGAAAATAAATTTTCATAAAATACTCTTCTTAGAAATTGTCCACAGTGTACAATGAAATACCAACTTTGCTTGATGCTCACTGAGACTATCAATGAAAGGATCCATTTAGCTTTTCTTCTCTAATGAAGACAATTTGGCTGGTAAAAGCTTTTGCCAAGTAAACCAAAATTTTAAATCCAACTTAGAAACCGTGTGTTTCAGTTCTTTAAATTATTGGGAAAAAAAGACCCCTGTCATGATTTACCTGATAGATTGGCACCTGTGCTGGAGAACTCTGCATTTTTGTCATTCTAGTATACAGGTAAACTTGGTCTTTTATAGGAAGAGAAATTTGTTTTTTTAAAGTATAATTCTAAAATTTACTAATATAGTAAAATATCCTTTACTACTTATTTTAAATTTATAATCAGATTTAGATTACAGAAGGTGAAATCCATAAATATCAATAATTTTGTGAATGATTTTTATTTTGTCAATATAGCAGGCTTTGGAATCAGATGAATTTGAGCTGAAATTCCATACCTGCTAATTTTACCATTGTTACTATGAGCAATTTATCCTTTCACGACATTTAATCACTTCAATTCAGTATGTTTTAGTTAACTAATTTGTAAAATGGGATAGTAACATTTCCAAATGCAGAAGAATATTTGGAGAATTTAATAAGATAATGAATATAAGGCTTTAGCATAATGCCTGGCACATAGTAAACTCAATAAAAGATAGTTCTCATTGTTTATAGCGAAGTTTCTTTCTATTATTGTGATCGTTCAATTGCCAGTACAAGGATATAATTTCAAAAGAAGTCATAAATTCCCTTTAGGAGATTATCAGTGTTCACTAAGCACCTCTAACGAGTTCCTCCTTATCTGGCCTTAACCTATTAAGATTCCACAGCAGTAACTCTCTTCAATCTTCAGTTCTAGTTTTGTTGTGGTTGTTTCCCTTGGCTTCTGCATCCATATTTAGTTATGGATGATGAAAGAAGTTCATCATTTATAAAACCACTTATGCCAAAGCATGAATAATACAAGTCAGCAACTTGTCAGGGCAGAATAACACAATGGACAGTTGTTTACAGCCTGAGGTCAGTAAGGAATTTACCTACTAATGGCATTAATCTGTGATAGAGTGCTCTAACTACACATTTCTATTTCTTATCAGTCATGAACAAAGCAAACTTATTTCAATATTTTGTCCCTAGAAAACTCATTGGCTTTTAAAAGTACCTTTTCTACAAAATAAATTTTCCATATATTTGAAATAAAACATAGTCCAGCCACAATTTTATGTGTCTGAGAGTCATGAGATGCTTTCAAAATTTTTAGAAATATTTGAAAACTAAGAAAATGTTTACATGCATCTTGTGACTTTGAAAGCATTGGCTGTTTGTGTTGCTTAGGGATTATAATGTTGCCAGGTTCTGGGACCTGGGGTGCAGGGGAGGCTTAGCTCGCTCCCTGGTAGGCTGTTGTTCCAGACTCTTAGTCTCTCACTCACCCAAGAATGGGAGAGGGGACCACACCGGGCATGGCGTGCTTGCAAGTAAATATTGGACCCCAAAGAGTTTTTGCAGAAAGTGATTTATTTAGGCAGAGAAAGGGAAAAAGGAGAAAGTAAAAGATAGGAGAGAAAAGCTTCCACAAGACTGTGGAAGGGGACCCAAATATGGAATCCGGCCAGATGTGAGGACAGGGACTTTTAACCTGGGAGGAATTCCCAACTTATTGAAGCCCTTTGACCTATGAAAGGAGTTCCTTTAAACTTCCGCTGGAGTGATTGATCTTTGATTCTTTCCCTCACTCGCCAGAGTTTAAACAAAGACCTTTAAGTCCCTGGATGAAGGCTGGGGAGGCATGGAGCTAGGAAGTTCTTGCCTTTGAAAGTACACCCCCTTGTGGACCCGGGAAGACAATACATTCCCTCAATAAGACTAAAATAAAGGTCAATAATTAAAATGTTTGTGTGTACATGTGTTCTATATGTGTGTACTGTGAATAGTTTACATAAACATCTAATTGTCTAGGATCATATTTCTATAACATTGTCAGTTGTAGACAGCATCATATTCAATAGGCAGAATGGCATTATGCATGATGTTAAATAGAATTCAGATAGATATGCATTAGTCCTATTTTTGCCATTTAGAAGATGACTAATTTGGGCACATTACATAACATCTCGGAGCTACACATTCTTCATCTATGTAGTGGAAGTTTAAGGAAAAAGACAACTACTTTGTTTAAGGAGAAAAACAACTACTTTGGGGGGTTGTTACAAAGGTTAAATGAGATAATATAGGTAATACAAGGTGTCATATTGATGTCTGACCCTTGTAAACTCTTATAAATTCTAGATGCTGCTGCTGTTTATAATTATTGTTGCTGTTGTCTGTGCACACATCTAGGTAATATATGGTTATCTAGACTGAAAAAATGATTGTATAAAATTTATACAATTAAATAAATATTGCCTATAAAATACATGTAAACAGTGCCTAAAATAGTAAGTGCTCAATAAATTATATCTTAATAATTATGAATACTGCACATTTTTTTACACACATACACTCTTCAGTAGCTATTGGTAGAGACTTACTTTCCAATATCTGGCTGATTAATCACATATGCTTACAACAAAGCATTTCAGTCATTATTCTAGAAAAATAGTCAATTTACTTTATATGTTTCCTTTCCATCCATAGATTGATATGTTACCTTTCTTCGTGTCTTTGAAATAATGTGTTTTACCTATCTTACTTGTAGTCATTTCACTTCATCTTGCCGGATATTATCTGCCTTTTTATTTTCATCCATTGCTCATTCTTCTTATATTTATTTTGAATTTATGTCTCATATATTGAAACTGAACTAAAAGTTTGTTAAATGAGTGAATCACTCCTTAAATATTGATTCAAGAAGCAAGAATATGAAGTCTATATTTTGTGACATTGTGTTTAATATGTAATTTGTTATCCAAAATATATTCCATTTATCATGAATATTTGGCTATTTATTTTTCTTATTTAGTTAATTTATATATAGATTATGGTTTTGGAGTCCACCAGGCATAGACTTAAAACTAATATAGATGATCAGTCTTATTAAGATGCCAAATTTAAAAACCATTCTGCAGAGAAATAAACAGGTTTCAAATAGGAATCACACATGCTCTGTAATAGTCATGGTAAATTTCACTTTCCATAAGTTTTAATATACCTAACCATGAAAATTAACTTGAGTACTGATGCAGAGGAACTGCAAATGAAATGATATTTTTTATTAAATTTATCTAAAGATTTTTTTAAAAAGGTCTTCATTGAATTATGCAACTCTGTATTACTGACAATACACATTACTCTCTTGCTAGACAACTAAAGAGACTGATGTGTCAACTGTTAACTCATACATTAAGGGACCCAACTGTCTGATTGAAAATTTTGATGTAACTCAGAGTACTTTATTTCTACTTTGTAATGCAGTGTATACCATAGTTATTTATTATCCTCCATTACACATTTCTGGAACTTCTGGCACATACTCAGATGAATTATGCCTAAGATTGGGATGTAGGATTCTTTATTTTTCCAGAGACCAAAACTTATAGCTGTGAAGATTAACAAGCCACTTCTATATTGCTCATCCTTTTAGAATTTTTTATTTTTATCTCAACATTTCATTAGGAGAATTTAAATATACAACCAATTTGAAATAATTTTACAATGAATACTAGTATACAGACATTTGTTTCTATTGCTAGTTAATGCATAGTGACTTAAGAAAAGCACACATATTTATCATCTCATAGGTTTTGTAGGTTGGAAGTCCAAGCACAGCATAGCTGGATTCTTTGTTCAGGGTTTCACAGAGCTGAAATCAAGGCATTGAAGGGGACTGTGGTCCTCTGGGATCAGAATCCTTTCTCAAATGCACTGGTTGTTTTCAAATTTTATTTTCTTGCTGTTGGAGGACTGTGGTCTCCATTTACATGCTAGCTATAGTCTGGGAACAACTCTCCATATCTAGAAGCCACCTGCAGCTCCTTGACACACGGCTTTCAACATAGACAGCACACAACATGGATACTTGTTTTCTTCTAGAACACATGCTCTGAATCTCTCTGGATTCCTTCTCTTTGATCAGCTGGAGAAATTGCTCTGTTTTTGAAGGACTTACCTGATTAGGAGACCCAGCCAAGTTAATCTCCCTTTGTGCCATATAATGCCACATAATCACAAGGGTAATATCTCATCATATTCATAGGTTCCACTCACAAAGTACAGGGGGTTATACAAGAATGGGGATCACTGGGTGGAGCATCTTAGAATTCTGCCTGAAACGATGCACTGTTTATATTCTGTCATTAACATTCTTCACAGCTTTGTTGAAATATAGTAAGACATATGATAAAATTTATCTATTACCTTTTTAATGTTAAAGGTTGTATTTTAAAATAAATTTTTACATTGTTAATAATTATTTGGTCAACTTTCCCAATCAACGTTGGGATTATACTCAAACATATGTCTGGGCTAATGGAAAATTTTACAATTCTGTTTTCAGAAGTTGTGGTAGAATAAACGACATTTTTTTTTTTTTTTAACCAGTTTACTTTTCTTGATCATGTAGAGTTTGCCTGTTAATTATTAGAACTGTGTCTCAATGTCTGGCAACCACAGCTTAATGCTAGCCTGGGTTCTTTTTTATTAATCTCAGCAAAAATTTTGAAATTGTAAATGACAGTGTAGTTTGTATAGACATTTTTAATTCAGGTTACACTGCCTCAGAAGAACATTGCTTAGTATATATTCATGTGATGATGCACAGGGACTGATATTAAAATAGTAATGATAAAGTTGCCCTGATTTTAATGGTATACATTTAAATATAAATGAGAATAGTGGTCCAAGTAAATTCCATCATATTTAGAGCAGGGTTATTATAAATTAGGGTCAATTTGCTGGCTTCGATGTTTATTGAAGGTATATATAAGTGACTTTAGTTATTTAAAAAATGTGAAGGTATACATTTTATAAAATTATTTTCTTAAAGTGCTAAATAAAATTAGAAAGAATGAATGAATGCATCAACAATGAAATGACACCATTTCATTGCAATGACTTATGAAAAACAATATATTCTTTTCAATGTATCTAATCTTGTCACTAATGACTCACATGAAAGGTATACTGCAATGAAGTCCAAATAAAATCATTCTCCTGATGAGATCCTTCCAGTTTCTGGGTTAGATATTACTTTATTTTCCATTTAAAAAATCCCTTGTCATTTCTTTAAAGTCCCTGAGCATGAAAAACAAAATGTAGTTTCTAAGAGCTAATCATTTGTTAAAACTGTAAAAAGTGGACATACCTGTCAGTGGATGTCTGTTACAGCAGAAACAATGTTTACAACCAATATTTTCCACCAGACAGGACAACTTGTTGGCTTCTCAAAATTCTCCTTTTCCTTGGTTAATTTCTTTTGAATTCAAAATATTTCACATTGTAATTTTTATTGAATCAATTCTAGATTTACATGATGTTTTGAGGATAAAACGAAGAGATTCCCTGGATTTCTTATCTGTTGTCTAATATCTTGCACAAGTATAGTATAATATCACATGTACAGTCATTTGTGTATATGTGTGTATTCAGCTCTGTACAATTTTATCACCTGTGTATGTTCATGTATCCACCACTAGAGTCAAGCTAGTGAACATACTCAGGAGGCTTGAACCCGGGAGGCAGAGGCTGCAGTGAGTCGAGATCATGCCGCTGCACTGCACTGCACTCCAGTCTGGGCAACAGAGTAAAACTCTGTCTCTCTCTCTCTCTCTCTCTCTCTATATATATATATATATATATATATATACACACACACACACATATATATACACATATATATACACACACACATATATATATATACATATACTGAACAGTTCCATCACCAAAATGACCTCTCCTATTGCCCTTTTATAAACATACTCTTCTCCTTCTCATTACCCTTCTTCATGCCTAACCTCTGACAACCACTAATATGTTGTCAATTTTTATAATTTTGGGATTTTAAGAATGCATGTTAAGCCAGGCATGGTGGTAAACACCTATAGTCCCAGCTATATGGGAGGCTGAGGTAGAAGGATTGCTTGAGCCCAGGAGTTTGAGGCCAGCCTGGGCAACATAGAGAAACCTCGTACGTAACATTTTGGGATTGGCTTTTTCACTCAGCATAATTCTTTGGAGGTTCATTCAAGTTGTGGTTTGCATCAGCTGTTCATTCCTTTTTATTACTGGATGGTATTCCATGTTATGAATGTACCACGGTTTGTCTACCTATTCACCTGCTGAAGGGCACCTAGACTGCTTTTAATTTTTTGGCTATTATGAATAAAGCTATGAACTTTAGTGTACAGTATTTTGTGTGAATATCAGTTTTAATTTCTCTGAGATAAATGTCCAAAGGTGTAATTGCTAGGTTACATGTTTAGTTTTGAAACTGCCAAATTGTTTTCCAGAATGTCTATACCATTTTATTGCCATCGGCAGTGTATGTATGATTCATTTCTCTGCAATCTCTCCAGCATTTGGTGGTGGTATTATTATTATTATTAAAGTTAGCATTCTGAT
This sequence comes from Aotus nancymaae, assembly GCF_030222135.1. NCBI lineage: Eukaryota > Metazoa > Chordata > Mammalia > Primates > Aotidae > Aotus > Aotus nancymaae. Next base: position 54,102,916 of record NW_026988415.1, on the reverse strand, counting down.
AGATGTATAATGACACCTCATTGTGGATTAAATTTGCATTTCCCTGACGGCTAACTATGCTGAACATCTTTTCTTGCCCATGTTTGCCATTCAGATATACTCTTTATTGAAATGGCAGTTCATACCTTTTGTCCATGTTCTAACTGAACTGCTCTCTTTCTTTACTATTGAATTTTTAAAGTTCTCTTCATGTACTGTAGATATTATTCCTTTTTTTTTAGATATATGAATTCCAAGTATTTTCTGCCAATCTTCTCACAGAATCTTGTAAATCATAAGATTTCATTTCTAATAAAATTTAATTAAGCAATTTCACCTTGTAAGCATTTTGCTTTAGGTGTCAGGTACAAAACCCTTTGCCTAACCTTCAATTCTGAAATTAAAAAAACATTTTTATAGAAGTTTTATAATTTTACACCTTACATTTGAGTTCATTATCCATTTTGAATTAATTTTTGTGTAAAGTATGAGGTATAAAGCAAGGTACGTTATTTTACTTATAAATAGCCAATTGCATTAGAAACACTTAACAAAAAGGATACCCTTCCTTCATTGAATTACTTTTTACCCTTTTCAAAAATCGGTCAGACATTTGTGAGAATTTATTTCTGGGTGATCTCCTTTGTTCCAGTTTTCTGCGTTTCTATCCCCATGTCAGTACCTCACTGTCTTGATTATTGTAGCTATTTAATAGGCCTTAATATAAGGTAGAGTGATTCCTTCCATTTTATTCATTTTCAAAATTGTTTTAACTATTCTAGATCGTGGGCCTTTCCATATAATTTTAGAATAGCTTATCTATACCTCCAGAATAACTAAAGTTGCCTTAGTAATGGGAAAAAAGTTCTTGATACCCCCAAGAGTAAGCTTGACCCTCATCTAAATTAAACTGGGCTTCGTTAGAGCATTTCTAATGATATACTTTAGTTTTGGCTTATGATATCAGGGGTTGTTCACATAGCCTACTTTAAGTTTTTCTGTCTCTCTGTAGATAACTAGTTATAAAATATTTTGCTTTCTGCCATTCTTTGCTTGCAATAATTACTTCCTGGGCAGATGAATGTGAATAAAGAGTAGAAATTAAAATTTCTGTAATCACTTAATAATTTGAGTCAGAAGCTTGATTGAGAGTTTAGACATACATCCAAAAAAATTATTCTGAATTTTCTATTAATCACTGCATACTTAGTGCTGACAAGGCCATTTTCTAACAATAGATCTAATCATTTCAAGATGAGCCAAAATTAGAATGAATATGATAAAGAGCTCATAATCTGGGCCAGGAGTTTTGATCCCATGAGCCTAAGATAGAAACCTCTGTTTCACTACTGATTTAACATTAAGGGGCATGCATTAACTCTGTGGCTCTGGAGATTTATAAATGTTTAAAGCCTTTAATAAACCTAGCTCTTTTACTTTTGGACCATAATCATGAGCTCAATAAAATGTTTTATTTTTTAAAACATACTTTCTATGCTTTAGGCAAACTAGATCAGTACTGTACAATATTCTATAGTTCATTTTCACAAGGTAGTGATTTACTTGGGACCCCAAAGCAAAAGTTTTCCCACTCAGAATCTTTTACTGCCATTCAAAGCACTTTTAGACATCTCAGCAATTAATTGATTTTCCTTAAGTATTTCTTAGTAGCAGACTTGGTCAGTAGATTGTAAGACTGTTTCTTTTTGAATCTTAGTATTCTCAAGGTTTCACACAGTGCATGATTAAAATAATGATCGTCATCATAATAATTAGCCAGAAATTGTTAAACTACAGGACTATGTGGTACTCTTTTACTGTGTTAGCTCAATTAGCCCTCACAGCCATCCTCTCTTATACTCACTATTATTATTGGTGTATTACAGATTAATCGACTTAAGAACAAAGGTCATGGGCTTTTGTTAATTAAGTAACTTTCCCAAGGTCATAGAGTTAAGTGGTAGAATTGGATTTTGAGCGAGGCAGTCTGTTTCCAGAGCCTGGGATAAAGTGCTATGTAATATTTACTGATTGATAAAATTCCATAATTAAAGTTCGCAAAGAAATACAACTCTCTCATTCTTCTAAAAGTACCAATGATAAATAATTAATAGTAAAAATAAAAATATCCTGAATGCAGAGCTCTGGTGAGAATAAACTCAGCCAGAAAGACAAATGGAACCATCAAGTGTTTTATGTTGAATTGGAAGCTGAAAATAAGAGCTTCAATATGATAAATGGGGAAAAGGGGAGATCTACATGATAGATTCAGGAAGCAGTAAATATGTACAAGTTTAAAATATTTTAGATACTTTAAGAGCTAAATACTGTGTACATGCCTGAGGCGGATGAGCCTCTAGAGGAATGAAATACCGTTTTAAATAAAGCTCAGGCCCTATCTTATGCAGTTTTAATGTAAGCCTTTGATAATTCAAGACTTCATGGATCACTCAGGAGGTGTGCTTTTATTTCTGTATTATGGAAATCTGGCAGCCTGATAGATATTGGAGTTGAGCTATGGTAAATATTAAGTTGCACCTTGAATTAATGCTTATTGCATATCTCTGCTAAAGCTGTAACTAAATATTTGTAAATTGTTCTGAGAGACAAAATTGTACAATGATACCTCTATTAATGAAGAAAAAGTTGCCAGACTATTTTGACATCACTCTACTTTTGTCTCTATTCCCGTAAGGAGACTCTAATCTCTGATAGGACAAAGATGCATATGTCTATTTTGGTAATCCCTGTATAATTAAGAGCTAGCCTAGTGAATGAATAAATGAATGAGTAACTAGCCTGGTGAATGAATGAATGGGTTAGAAATGATGTAGGAGACAAAAATTTATCTTAAGCTGTAGATACCCCAGCTTTGACACACTGGGCAGTCCTTCCTACCTGAAGTGGGGATAGATTGCTAAACCTTAGCCTTTTCTCCACACAAAGGATATTCTCTTTACATACGATGCACCTTAATTAACCATGTGGAAACTGAGTAGAGACCTAAAATGGTTGAATTGAAACATTTGTCAATTGTACAATTTACTAGTTTAACTACATTATAAAAATAAACTGATTAATACTCAAGGACCCATGTTAGGGGCTGGCCATGTTACTTGTATATTTAAAAATACTGAATATCCTCATAATATAAATCTAATTGTATATTTTGGGGGAGATTTAACTTAGAGAACTTCATGAGGTAAATATAAATGTAAATTGTATAACACTAAAATCAATTCAAATGCCTACACTGTAGAAACATATCTGAATGTTCTTCCTTTAGCATAGATAATCATTTAATTAGGAAATGAAGTACTATAAAGGTTACATAATACTCATCTACTCGTAATTATTCTTGTATTTTAACATCTAACTCACTTATTCATAGGTGTTGGGGCATATTGGACATGAACTCTCAGTAGTATATTTATTTTGTTCATATTTATATCTAAGGTATATAGTAGAAGATTTTTTTTCCTTTTTTTTTTGAGACAGAGTCTTACTCTGTGGCTCAGGCTGGAGTGCAGTGGCTCCATCTCGGCTCACTGAAATGTCCACCTCCCAGGTTCAAGTGATTCTCCTTCCTCAGCCTGCCAAGTAGCTGGGATTACAGACATCCACAACTATGCCAGGCTGATTTTTGTATTTTTAGTAGAGACAGGATTTTGCCATGTTGGTCACGCTGGTCTTGAACCCTGGACCTCAGGTGATCCACCCATCTCAGCCTTCCAAAGTGCTGGGATTATAAGAGTGAGCCACCTGAAAAGATTTTTATATACTTACTTATAGTCTATGTGATTTTGGCAAATAGTAGAAATCTCTGTATCTCATCTTCAAAAATGTAAAAGTAGGATATTTACTATGATAAAATATTTAAGAATAAATTCAGATAATATATATTAAATGCCTAACATGTGTCTGGTTCAGAGGACACTTTAAAATAGTAGATGCCAGCTGGGCGAGGTGGGTCATGCTTGTAATTCCAGCACTTCAGGAGGCTGAGGCGGGTGGATCATGAGGTCAAGGGCTCCCGACCATCCTGGCCAACGTGGTGAAACCCTGTCTCTACTAAAAATACAAAAATTAGCTTGGCTTGGTGGCACGTGCCTCAAGTCCCAGCTACTCGGGAGGCTGAGGCAGGAGAATCTCTTGAACCCATGAGGCAGAGGTTGCAGTGAGTGGAGATGACACAACTGTACTCTAGCCTGGGCAACAAGAGTGAAATTCCATCTCAAAAAAAAAAAAAAAAAAAAAAAGTAGATGCCAAAAATAGTTGAAGTATAAGAAGAAAGAAAAGAGGAATGGAGAGAAAGAGGATTTTATATGACCTTCAAAATGACCTCTAAAGATAGAAGGTGTAGGCTATTTATTCCCATCTTACAGATTAATAATCTGAGGTCCAGGGACTTTCTCAGTGTCTCACAGCTCTTTGATCCCTTAGACCATCACTAGCATTTTATTTATCTACCCATGATAACACTTAAAATGTTATGTTGTAATTATCTATTCCAGCTACTAAACTGTGAGTCGATTAAACTGAGTTCCTGTAGGACAGAAGCCTTAATGCATTTATTTTCTATGACTTAGCAAACCTGTACACAGTACCAAATAGGCTTTTGCAAAATGCTTTACTAATGAAGAGTAATCTGGGACTGTAACCTGTATTTGGCTGTTTAAAGCCTGACATTTCTTCCATGTATCATGCTTATTTATTCATCTCAATTCTCCAGAAACTTACATCTTACACAAAATGCAGTGATTTGTGTTAAATAGTCTCTCAAGGCATTTAAAAGATATAAATTAGTTAACTGATAGAACAACCCATTTTCTAACTAGCTTCCTCTTTCCCTGAGATGGAAGCATGTCTCTTTGGTTGTTTGCATTGTTTTCTAAGACTGCCATAACACATTGCCACAAAGTTTGATGGCTTAAAACAGTAGAAATTTATTCTCTCATAGTTCTGCAGGCTAGAAGTCTGAAATCAAGTGTCCTCAGAGCTGTGTTCCCTCTGAAAGCTCTAGGTAAGAATTCTTCCACGTCTTTTCCAGCTTCTGGTTGCACCGGCAATCCTTGCCTAGTAATTGCACCACTCCAATCTCTACCTCCATCCTCACATGGCCTTCTTCTCTTTGTGTGTCGGTGTGTGTCCTTTTCTTATAAGGACATCAGTCATTGGATCTAAAGATCCCTAAGTCCAGGATGATTTCATCTCTAGATCCTTAACTAATTGCATCTGCAAAGACCTTATTTCCAAATAAGGCCGTACTTTGAGGTCTGAGTGAACATGAGTTTTTGGAGGGGGCTATTTCACCCTCTGTAGCTATTGTGCGTTATTTGAGTTGATAGTGTTGAGACAGGTTTAGTGAAACCTGACAAACATAAAAATAATGAATTCAACTGGAAGAAAATGAATGGCTTTATCTTGAACTTCACTTTTCTTAGGTGATTTGAAATGAAGTTGAAAATTCCACAGAAAATGCATTGAAGGTGGAAGTTCAGCATGGAATTGCTAGAGGAGCTTGAAATAGGGAGAATATAGTAGAATCAACTACGAACTCAGGGAAACTGTATGATAATCCCAGAAGATAATATTTTTCCCACCTAGGAAATAACAAGAGATGGTACCAGGTATCAGACAATTATAATAACTTCTCAATCTGTTATAAGCTAGGAAATACTAACTTGAAACTAAATCTTTAGGGATAAATCTAAAAGAATGCAGCCACAGTCTAGGTTCAAGTCAGTAGCAGAAAGTTAGTTATGTACATATAACTAGTCTTTAATTAAAATTATTATAATAGCATTTTACTTTCACTTAAGTGATTATTCTCATAATCACTTTATTGCTTTTATGTTCATGATGAAATAGTAATATTATTTTATTTTTTTCTCTTTAAAATTGACACATAATAAGTGCACATGTTTATGGGGTACATGCGATATTTTGATACATGCATACAATGTGTAATGATCAAATTAGGGTAGTTAGGATATCCATCACATCAAGCAGTTGTCATTTCTTTGAGTTGGGAACATTCCACATCTTCTACATATTTTGAAATGTTTAATAAATTATTGTTAACTGTAGTTATTCTACTGTGCTATCAAACATAGATTGAAGGAATAAATTTTAATAATTCTATTTTTAAATGCCCCTTCGTCTATCCTGGAGTTTGATATAAAAGCAAGCTTTTAACCTTTTTTTTCTTATCATGTATGTATAGTTTGTCATGCTATCATCTAATTGAAAACCAGATATTCAGAGAATTAAACAGTCTTGAAGCTATTACATTTTTAAAAAATGCTTTCCTTCTAGTAAATAAGAAAGATCATTTGTATTCTGTTGTTTATTCTCATAATCACTTTATTGCTTTTATGTTCATTGTGCAAACATCTACAAGCTTTAATAGACACAATACACATTCTCAGTCAGATTTGCATGTCACAAAAGTGACACGTTAAGATGATCTGTAATTTAAAGTGATATTGGAGCCATTTGCATACGTACATCTTTAGCAGCAAATAAAAGTATCTTTATGCAAAATTCAAACTATTAAAAATAAAACATTGTTTCAACTGACATGCAATATTTTCAGAAAGCAGATGTGCCTGTCACATTGCTTTTGTTACTATGATAGTAAAGAATGTTTCAGGGCAAGAGTAGGGTTTTGAATAAGCCAACACGATTATGTGAGGAAAAGGTGCAATTGTACTCTAATTCAACTGTTCTCCTGCTAAGCAGCTGGGAATTTGCTATCATCCGTGATATTCTGCTTCTACATTATTTTGAGAATGTTTTGTTCCTGTTTAGCTTTGTTAGATGGCCCCTAGGACCCATTTTGAGAATAGCATTGGTTTATATCTCCTTTAATTTGGCTTTCGTTACAGTACTTTATAGAATGTGTATGTTCCAATTCCAAGATGCAGGATTCATAAAAAATCATTTCAAGGAGATTTAATCCAATACTCTTAATTTCTTTCATCTTTGTCCAGTAACTGCAATGTCATTGTCCCATGATATTGTGTCTCTTCTTCCAATTGTCTTTTTTTCAGACTTTTTTCAGACTTTAACAGTGATATACAGTAGTTGGGATTTTAATCAATATTAATTTGATAATCTTTTAAAAATTGTCATTCACTATAACAGAGGGAATTTCCTTCTTTAAAATATGTATTTCAGATGGGTAAATTTATATTGGGTAATGAATAATTTTTCAACCCTTTGAAAGGATGAGTTTGACACTTTTTTTGACAAGTGTCACTTCATATAGAATAGTTATGCTACATAATTTTATTAACATAATTAAACCAATTTTGGATACCAGCATATAGTCTTTAAAAATATTTGGATAGTTTTTTTTTTGTTTTTTTTTTTTGAAATGGAGTCTCAAGTATATGTTCTTGCCAACTTTGTCAAAACTGAGTTCATTATAGGTGTGGGTTTATTCCTGGGTTCTCTGTTCTGTGTTTCTGTGTTTATGCCAGTATCATGATGCTTTGGTCACTACAGCTCATTAGTATAAATTGAAATCAGGTAACATATATCCTCCAGTTTTGTTCTTTTAGTTTAGGATGGCTTTGACTATTCTGGATCTTTTGTGGTTCCATGTGATTTTTAGGATTGTTTTTCTTTCTGTGGAGAATGTCATTGGTATTTTGATAGAGATTGCATTGAATCTGTAGACTGCTGTGGATAGTTTGGCTATTTTAACAATATTGATTTTTCCAATCTATGAACATGGAATATCTTTCTAATTTTTGGTGTCCTCTTCAATTTCTTTTATTAGTTTTTTAAAGCTTTCATTACAGAGATCTTTCACTTCTTTGGTTAAGTTAATTTCTGGATTTTTATTTTTATGTGTGGCTTTGGTAAAAGGGATTACATTTTTTATTTCTTTTTCAGATTGTTCTCTGTTGGTGTATAGAAATGCTACAGATTTCTGTATGTTCATTTTGAATCCTGCAACTTTACTGAATTTAACTATCAGTTCTAATAGTTTTCTTGTAGAGTCTAGGTTCCCATATATAAGATCATATGATCTGCAAACAAGGTTAATTTGACTATTTTCACTCCAATTTGGATCCCCTTTATTTCTTTCTTTTGTCTGATTGCTCTAGCTAGGACTTCCAGTAGTATATTGAATAATAGTGGTGAAAACTGGCATCCTTGTTGTGTTCCAAATTTTAGAGGAAAGGTTTTCAGTTTTTTCTCATTAAGTATGATACTACTTGTGAGTCTGTCATCTATGGCTTTTATTATGTTGAGGTATGTTCCTACTATACCCAGTTTTTCATGGGTTTTTACCATGAAGGGATGTTGAATTTTATCAAAAGTTTTTTAGCATCATTTGAAATGATTGTGTGTTTTTTGTCTATCATTCTGTTGATGCAATTGGTTTGTGTACATTGAACCATCATTGCATCCCTGGAATAAATCCCACTTGGTCATAATGAATGATCTTTCTTTCCTTTTCTTCCCCCAACTTTTATTTTAAGCTCAAGGGTGCATGTGCAAGATATGCAGATTTGTTACATAGGTAAATATGTGCCATGGTGGTTTGCTACACAGATCATCTCATTACCTAGATATTAAGTTCAGCATCCATTAGCTATTCTTCTTGATGCTGTTCCCCCTCCCAACCCCAACCTTTTAACAGACTCCAATGTGTGTTGTTCTCCACTCTGTGTTTATGTGTTCTCACATTCAGCTCCCACTTATAAGTGAGAACATGTGGTATTTGATATTCTGTTCCTGCATTACTTTGCTGAGGATAGTGGCTTCCAGCTCTATCCATGACCCTGAAAAGGACATTATCTCATTCTTTTTTTTTCCCCTTTTCCCTCTGCTTTTTTCAAGCAGAAGTAATTTCAGCATGTGTATTATTCCATTCTTGCAATGCTATAAAGAAATTTCTGAGACTGGGTAATTTATAAGGAAAGAGTTTTAATTGGCTCATGGTTCTGCTGATCATACAGGAAGCATAGCAGTTTCTGCTTCTGGGCAAGCCTTAGGAAACTTATAAGCATGGTGGAAGGCAAAGGCATTTCACATGGCTAGAGAAGGAGCAAGGGATAAAGGAGCTGCTACACACTTTTAAAACAACCAGATCTCCTGATAACTCACTTACTCACTATCATGAGAGCAGCACCAAGGGGATGGTGCTAAACCATTCATGAGAACTCCACCCCCATGATCTAGTCACTTCCCATCAGCCCCCATATCTAACATTGGGGACTACATTTAGATACGAGAATTGGATGGGGACACTCAACCAACCTTTATCATTCTGCCCCTGGCCTTTCCCAAATCTCATGTTCTTCTCATTTTTCGAAACAAAATCATACCTTTTCAACAGTCCCCCAATGTCTTAACGCATTCCAGCATTAACTAAAAAATCCAAAGTTCAAAGTCTCATCTGAGACTAGGGTAGTCCCTTCTGTCTATAAGCCTATAAAATAAAAACAAGTTAGTTACTTCCAAGATACAGTGGTCTTACAGACATTGGGTAAATACTCTCATTCAAAAGGGAGACATTGACCAAACATGCAAATGCAAAATACAACAGATAAGTCATTAAATCTTAAAGTTCCAAAATAATCTCATTGGACTCCATGTCTCAAATCCAGGAAATACTGATGCAAAGGGTGGACTCCCAAAGACTTGGGCAGATCTGCCCCTGTGGCTTTGGGCTCTCACGGACTGGTGTTGAGTATTTGTGATTTTTCCAGGTACAGGGTTCAAGCTGTTGGTGGATCTACCATTATGGAGTGTGGAGGATCATGGCCCTCTTCTCACAGTTCCACTAAGGAGTGCCCCAGAGGGGACTCTGTGTTGGGCTCCAACCCCACATTTTCCCTTTGTATTGCGAAAGTACAGGTTCTTCATGAGGGCTCCACCCCTTCTGCAGGTTTCTGCCTGGAAATCCAGGCTTTTCCATACACGCTCTAAAAATCTAGACAGAGGCTCCCAAGTCTCGACTTTTGCACTTAGTGCACCTGCATGCTTAACCTCATGTGGAGACCATCAAGGCTTATGTCTTGGACTCTCTCAAGCTGCATCCTGAGCCCCATATAGCTAACAGGAGAGACTGGGATTCAGAGAGCAGTCTCCTGAGGCTGTGCAGTGCAGCAGGGCTTTCAGCACAGCCCACAAAACCATTCTCTTCTCCTAGACCTCTGGGCCTGTAATGGGAGGGGCTACCATGAAGGTGTCTGGCATGCCTTCAAGGTGATTTCCTTATTGTCTTGGCTATCAGCACTTGGCTGCATTTAAGTTATGCAAATTTATACAGCCAGCTTAAATTCCTCCCCTGAAAATGGAGCTCTTTTTTTTCCCCCCTTACATGGCCAGGCTGCAAAGTTTTCAAAATTGTATGCTCTGCTTCCTTTTAAAATATAAGTTTCAGTTTTACATCATTTCTTTGCTCACATATAAGAGCATAGGCTGTCAGAAGCAGCAAGGCAACATCTTGAATGCTTTGTTGCTTGGGAATTTCTTCCTCTAAATACCCTAAATCATCATTCTTAAATTCAAAGTTCCACAGATTCTTAGGGCACAGACACAATGCTGCCAGGTTCTTTGCTAATGCGTAATAATGGTGACCTTTGCTCCAGATCTCAATAAGCCCTTCATCTCTAAGAACTCATCAGCTTGGCCATCTGTGTCCATATCACCATCAGTATTTTTGTCACAACAATTTAACAAGTCTCTAGGAAGTTCCAAATTTTTCCTCGTTTTTCTTCTGAGCCCTCCACACTCTTCCAGCCTCTGCCTGTTATCCAATTCCAAAGTTGCTTCAACATTTTCAGGGGTCTTTGTAACAATGCCCCACTCCTCGTACCAATTTTCTGTGTGAGTCCATTCTTGCATTGCCATAAATAAATATCAGAGACTGGGTAATTTATAAAGAAAAAATGTTTAATTGGCTCACAGTTATACTGGCTGTATAGGAGGCTTAGCAGCTACTGCTTCTCAGAAAGCCTCAAGAAACTTACAGTCATGGTGGAAGGCAAAGGGGTAGTAGCACTTCACATGGTTGGAGAAGAACTGAGAGAGAAGGGAAGGTGCTACACACTTTTAAAACAACCAGATCTCGAGATACCTCACTCACTAACATGGAAACTGCACTGAGGGCCCTGAGAGGATGTTGCTAAGCCATTCACAAGAACATTATTTCCATAATCCAATCACTTTCCATCAGGTCCCACCTCCAACATTGGGGATTACAATTCATCATTAGATTTTTGTGGGAACGCAGATCCAAACCATATCACTCTTATCTACCACAGTTGGTAATGCACTGAGTCTCACTGGAAGCCAGTAAGTGTCAGCATCTCACTCAAGGCCCTTGATGTAGTACCTGGGTATCAATGCTGGTTTTATTCAGGGCCCAAGGGCTCTTTAGTTAGCAGGTGATAAATGCTGCCAGGACTGGGTCCATTCCTTCAAGGCAGCAGATACTCTTCTTTCCCAAGGTGTGTCTAGAAATATTGCTGGGGAGTTAGGGCCTGGAATAGGTGCCCCACAGCTGTGACAGTTGCCACGTCTTCCTCTGCCTGAACTAGTTTCCAAGATGCAAGAGAAAGTCCTCCCCTTTCTTCCCTCTCCTCTCCTCAAGTGGAAGTGATCTCTTTTGGAGCCATGAGCTGTGCAGCCTGGGGTTAGGGGATCAGTGTTGCCAACCCTTCTTTATCCTCCCCAGCTGCTGTCTCAGTAGGTTTTGTGCCCCTCAGCCCACTGTCTCTGGGCCTAATTCAGCACTAGGACTCACATAAGAGTTGCAGTCCTTATGGCTTAGACTGCCTTTCAAGTTTATTTGAAGACACAGTGCTGTAGCCATAGGTCGTGGTGTTTGCAGGCACTCAAATTTGTGCCACTGGGATTAGCGATTCCCCTCTGGCTAGGGCTGCTTTAAATGCTCCCTCTGTAGGAGGTTGTCAGCTGAGTTTTGCCTGGTTTTCCTTTCTGCTCCAACAAAACAGCACTGAGTTCGGTGCCTCATGGTTGCTGTGTTCTCCTTCCCCCAACACCCAGAGATGCTTTTTGCACCATGCCTCCTCTGCCTGGGGTTGGGGAGGAGTTTGGGAGAGGTGGCGTCAGTGATTCAGGAATGTGTTTTTCTATCTCTTCAATGACTTTTTCAGGGATACATAGTTAAAACCAGGTATTATGAGGGCTCACCTGATTTTTTGTTCTCATGAAGGTGTTTTTTTCTGTGTAGACAGTTGTTAAAGTGTTTTCCTTGTTGAGGCAACTATCAGTGGAACCTTTTATTTCATCATCTTGCTCTGCCTCCACTCTCTCATTACTTATTTTGGACACTACATCTTGTTCTCTTTTTCATTAGTTGTATTGAATAGCTCTGTCAATCCAGAAATTTAGATGCAGTAAGAGAAATATTCACCTATTGGTGGTAAGTGTTAGAATTATTCACAACAGGAGGTTAATAAGAACATACCGACACTCCATTACTAATGTATATTGTGCAAAAACTGAGCCAATAGACGTTCAGATGCATTAAATTTTCTCCCTCTCCTCACTATATATAATTTAATTTGGGCAATTATTTTGTTGATATAATGTTGCCTGTTTGTGGCCAGTTTGTAAATAAGAGTATAAAAATCCATATCTCTATTAAAACAGGAGTTGCTTTTCATCATGTTTTTTCACCTTCCAGCATTGATTTTTTTTTTAGTATTTCTGTCATCAAATCTGGTATGAATTTACCATGCTACTTGCCTGCTTGCCAATATATTTCTGTACTTTCTTTTCCTTCTAATGCTTCTTTAGTAGTCATACACTAGAAGCTACTCACTTGACAGACTGTGTTGTGTCTATGTGGTGTGCAAAGACTATCATTTTAATATTTCCCACATTATCCATTTTAGGCTTTTCACAAGAGGAATTCGCAAATAAGGGCAAAAGTAGCACAGCATAAGCAGTGCTCTTAATGAAAATATACAGTTTAGGGAAATAAAGACATTCTGGAGTTGTTCTTTTTCAGTAAAATGGTAAGGAGAGGAAATGCTCACCCCAAATTGTTCACTAGCCTTAAATGTTGTCTGAGTCATTAACTTTTCAATAATTATGAAGTATTTTACCGAGATAGATATGATTCACATTTTTAGACTTTCACTTTGCTCACTAAAAAATTTAATGCTTTTGGATTGCTTTGTGATAAGTGGTGAAACATCTAAGAATAATCTATTGTGATTGTGACAGTAATTTCTCATGAAACTAACAAAGTTTCTTTGTGTTTGTATAAAACAGAAAATTCTATTTTTTAATGCTATATTCTTAGATATGGTTAAAGTTTTGGTGATATTTTAGTCCTGGAGATTCTTTTGGAAAGTTAAAAATTTTGATCTATTATTTAAGCATATCATTCATAATAAAGAGAGATATAAATAGTGATTGTTTAAAGACAGAAAAATCCAAGACACTTTGTTGGAATAGATTACTCAAGGCATTATCCTCAGGCTATGCCTTCACAGAAAATTAAATTCTAAAATTGAGCCATTGATGTTTGAATTTGATCGATGCAGAGAGATAATATGAATATCTTAGGCTAAAAATAAACACTCAAAGTAGAAGGACAAGAAGCACACTTTATTTTCTTGGATAATAAGTTTGTGCCTATATCTGGATGCTTACCTCAAATTCAATTTTGTAAACTTAAGTTATATGAAAATGACAAAAAAAATAGATACTTTCTTGGTCTGGGAATAAGCCACTGCATTAAAAAAACTATAGAGAGCATGGATCTTCTTACTATGTTGACTCTATTTCTCTTAGTATTTATCCTTATTTCAGATTCAAGCCTACCCTCATGACAATTTTCTATGATTCTTTGTATTCAGGAAGACTCTATAAGGAACTTTTCCATAACTGTAAAAAGAACAGTGAATTAAGATAAAGATTGCAGAGAACAGACTTTTGGGAGCATAATTAGCTAGAAATGTAGACATTTGATTCACTTTTAATTCAGAAATTTAATCCTCTACAAAGGAGAATGAATCCAAAAGGACAAATGGTCTACGTGTTTCTGGTATCTTAAAAAGTAACTTAAACTGTCTCCTGAAAGTGGTTGAAGTGGGGGAAAGATCTTAAACAAAATGAAAAGAATGACTTTCATGATGGTATTCAAAAGGATTTATTTGACAGAGTTGGTTTAAGATGCCCCTATGAACAACAGAAACTATTGATTTAAAATTCAGCAATAGTATCCCAATGCTATATTAACATTTCTTATGTTTGCCCCCAAATCATGAATTTTCAATGAGTCTAGTTCTTCTCATTTTAATTAAAAAATGCATTTGTGCTTGAAATAAAGGCCCATTGATTAAAAAATAGATAGAGAACCAGTTATATCATACTAGAATATCTAATTGGAAGGGTACCTTTTCTTGGTTAATGCATAAGTGAGTTAAGCATATGTTTTTTATGCCAAATGAAATTTTGTATGTCGCTCTTCATATTTTTGCACAAGATTTACAATGCTGTTATATGCCTTTACCCAAACCACTGAAGAATGTAGCAGATGAAAGTAGTTTCAGCAGACGAACAAAACTGTGTACTATTGCCCTGGGAATACTGACATGCTTTTTTTTTTTTTTTTTTAAATGTATTTGCAACAACCAAATTTGAGCTGATTTTTGTTTTTGTTTTGTTTCATTTTCTCTTGCTTCCTTTGCCACCGTTTTATCCTAAATCAGCGGAAACCCGAAGGGAAAGGGGCAGCAAAGGTAAGACTGCAAATTTCAAAGAAAATTGATTTTGAAATGTGGTGTTTATACTGTGTGAAGCTACAGTAGTTAGTCCACAGAGTTAAAACTTTAAGTACTTAGAATAACATATGTTGTGGTTCTGTTTTAAAAGAGAGTTAAGCTGAGCTGTTTTCACATTTTGTATCATTTACACAGTTCTGGAAACAATTTTCCAGTCTTATTTTATTTTTCACCAATACTTTCTTTTCCCACCATGCCAAAACAACATACTGTTGACAGCATCACTTTGTGAATGTTCTGATAATACAGTTATTTTATGATAAATGCTAGCAATAAAAAAAGAACCATTTTAGTGTCAATTCACATTTTAGCAGTGACAGCAGAAAGTTAGTGAATATAAATCATGATATTTGATAGGGTCACAGAGAAGAATTACATAACTAAAAATGGTTAATCAGAAAAATGATGATCTCAGAGAAATTAGGCTTTGGAATGTCATTTTTCAATGTGAAAACTTTAAGTTCTGCTCAAGTATAGGTCAGTACAAATGTAATTGTGGTTTTTGCCATTAAAAGTTATTGCAACGACTGCAATTATGTTTGCACCAACCTAATGTATATGAACAGTCCAGTCTTCTAGAAAAATTTGCGTTTCTACTGTTAAATAAGTAGTCTCATACATACTGTTAAATAACTCCACTCATTAAACTAAAAATAAAGTTTTCCGGTTATTAACATTTCTTTCCTAGCATTTATGCCTTAGTTTCTTAGTATGTTTTGAGGTTTAAAGAAATAGATTTCTCTTAAATTTCCGATGGAAGACATTTTGGATACTAAATTCAGTAAGCTTTAAATGCTATCCGTATTAGGCACCAGAATCTTATATTTGCTGATGTTAGGGCAAATATATATCATCTTAAAGATGAATTATCTTATTCTAGCTTAAGAGACCAAACTTTATGTTTGAAAAAGCACTTTCCAGAGAGTGGTCTAAGCTATGCCAGAAGGTAATCTGTTCACCTTGGATGTCTTTATCAAGCGTGAGAATTAATGGAAAATGGAGTTTGAATATAATGTCAAAAGGGATTTTCACTAATGTTTGAGAGCTAAATGAAAATAACAGCATCAGAGAGTTGTAAATCAATATATCTTTCGGAGAGCTTTCAAATGCCTATCTGAATCATATTGAGTATCACTGTGGCCTCGGAGTGATGAAGTTTTGAAAGTCAGCTCCTCCCAGAAGACAAAAGTTCAGACAAGATCTCCAATTAAACGGAGAGAAGCAAAGGTAGTAAAATGTCACTGGCTGCTACTATGTACGGTGTGATTATATATAATATATATATAATGTGTAAAACATGTATACATATATTATGTGTATATTTGGAGGAAGAGAGAGAAAATGAAAGATAGAGAAGGCCCACAGATTTTGAGATTTTGTGTTCTAACATTCTTAACCATTGTGGTAAATTTGGAAATGAACTTATGACTCAGTTAGTTCAACATTGGAATTTTAAAGAAGAAGAATATTAGAAGTTTTTTCTAGCTTAGTGAATGTAAATAAGGACAGGTCTTTGTTTTAAAAATTAGGATCCTGCATATAGCATTCTGGGATAAACCCATGTTCCAAGTCAGGAAACTCTTAAGTCAGACATTTCAGCATAAAACGCTTCAATATGTAAAACATCAGTAGAAGGATCAATGGAAAAAGAGGTTCTTAAAGAAGGACAATTTTTTTTTTTTTTTTTTGGTCAAATAAAACAAATCTGGACTGACATAGAGAGAGACTTTGTTCAGAAGAAAGAATACTGCAATAGGGAGAAAGTTCTGACTTTAAAAATCTGCAAGGATCTCAGAATTCAACAGAAAAGGCTTTTGTTTTATATAATCAAGAAGGGCAACCAAGCAGAAATAAGCAGAATCTTTTTTGGAGGTGGGGGATGGGGTCTTGCTCTGTTGCTCAGGCTGGAATGCAATGGTACAATCTATCATAGCTCACTTCAGCCTTGAACTCCAGGCTCAACTGTTCATCCCACCTCAGCCTCCCAAAGTGCTGGGATTATGTGTGTGAACCACCGCACTCGGCCAATAAGCAGAATCTTTAAAGAGGAAGCTGGACAAACAAGAAAGTGGACTCAAAACTGTCTGTTATCATCTGATTTCCTGAGAAGCTAATGGTTGGGGCATATTCCACCTTTTTTAGTGGTTGCTCAGGCTTGGTGTCAAGCCAAGCTCAGGCGCCTGTGGGAAGGCAAAAAGACTGACAAAAGATGGGTAAGGACAAAGTAGAGGGTTAAAAATAGGCAACTCTGAAGTTTATTACTTTTTCGCTAGCTTTTTTATAATAAAGTAAGCATAATAAAGAAAAAAAAGTCTAGGCACAGTAGCTCACACCTGTAATCCCAGTACTTTGGGAGATCAAGGTGGGTAGATCACAAGGTCAGGAATTCAAGACCAGCCTGGCCAACATGGTGAAACCCTGTCTCTACTAAAAGTACAAAAATTAGCAGGGTGTGGTGGTGGGTTTCTGTAATCCCAGCTATTTGGGAGGCTGAGGCAGGAGAATTGTTTGAACCCGGGAGGCAGAGGTTGCTGTGAGCGGAGATCATGCCACTGTACTCTAGCCCGGGCAACGGAGACTCCATCTCAAAAAAAAAAAATAGTGATCTGCTTACTCTGTTCCAAGCACTCTATGTTTGTGCATGTGTGTATACATGTGTGTATGCATATAGGTATGCATAAATATATATAGGCATGTGTATACACATATATATATAGACAGATAATCTTCACAATAACCTTATAGGCTGTTTTGCAGATGAGGAATGGTGATACACAGAACTTAAGTGGCTTGCCTAAGTTTACAGAGCTCACAAGTAGAAGAGCCATGGTTTGAAATTCTCTCTTTAAAAAGATAACAACTTGGAATCATAAAACAAATACTTTGTTTATCTTAAGATAATTGTTTTTATTGTGTTTTAGTAGTAACATTAATATATTTACCATTATAAGGTGCCAAAGATGTTTCTGGAATAGTAATTTTTAAAAAGTTACTTCTGTCAACTACCATAATGCTACAGAACAAACATCAACCCATTTTCACTAGTCTATATACATTCCATACATTGCCTGTTATAATATGGTTAACATATACTATGGAGATTAGGTCTGTACTCTGGTGTCCTTTATTTTTGGTTCATTGCATTTATGTATGCCTTTTGAAGGGTATTTTGGATATTAAATTCAAAAAGCTATAAACTTCAAGCATATTAAGTGTCAGAATATTCATTAACTTGGGATTTATTGCAAATGTTTCTATAAAAAGTTAAATTAATTTCTTGAACTCCTGAACTTCACCTTTTTAGTCTTTTTATGAATTATAAAATATGGCTTTTATGTTCAGTTTAATTCAGAGTATGTGAAAGTATAAGGTTCTTGCATTTGTAAAAAAGTAAGGCAACTCATTATCTTAGCTAAGAATGAAGTATCCAGATGAATTCTTGATATTTTAGAGTCTAAAGCATCAAAGAAAAGGATAATTTCTCAACGATTTCTCTGGATTTAAGTGTAATCAAAGTACTCACCAAATAGGACCTGTATTTAGATTTCAGATCAGAGGTTTAACTTACAAAGACACTTTTCCTACCCCCTCTTAAAAGATTATATTATATTTCATAGTTAAGCTAGTGGCATTCATTCACAGCAGAAAAAAAGCAAATGCCACATGCCATAGTTTATTCATTCTTTAACCAGTTGGTATCTATGTGACTAATTACTAGTTAGGAGGAAAAACAGATTTCACATAGCCACCTGTGACTGAATATTGTAAGAAATACTTATTTTCAACCAAAAAAAATAATTACAGTTATTTAAACCTGTTTAATAGTTTGTAAATGTTCTTGTATGAATACAAATTGGTCTTTTTATTCAATCTACCAGCTTTCCCTTATTTGGCATTAACCTGAACATTTCCATGTAGACTTTTTTTTCAAGGTACCTTCCCACTTTGGCTTAGCCTGAGACTAAATTGCCCTTAGGGTTTGCACAAATGGCCTGGCTTGTTAAAGAGTATGTTCACCAAAGTGCTAAACTGAATATGGCAGAAACAGAACTGACTGAGATTCTCCGAGGAGTATATTTCTAATTTCTTTATATCTGCCTGAGGTAATAAAAAGTGGATTCGTTCAGACTAGCAAAATAGGTAACAGAAAGAGTAGCTGTAGCAGCAAAGCAAGTAAAACTCATTCTCTCTCATTGACCAGACTACTGACATTTGTGTACTCACTTGCGCCAAGGCTACATGAAGATGAGGGTGCAAAAATAAATATGTTTGATCCAGCATATATTAAAATACCCATTTTGCTGGTATCTCCAAGGTATTTCTTCATCTGCTATTTTGTACAACAGTCCAGATGTGTTTGGAGGTTCCTACTTCAGAACTTTTCCTGAAACATAATTCAAAACACCATAATTTTGAATGTGGAACAGCACTATCTTAGCTCATTCTCTGTTGCTATCACAGAATACCACATACTGTGTAATTTATAAAATAAGAAACATATTTCTTACAGTTCTGGAGGCTGGGAAGTCCAATATCAAAGTACCAGCATCCGGTGAGGACCTTCTTGTTCATTGTAAAATGGTGGAAAATATCACCTGGTGTGAAGGCAAGAGTGTGTGTATCAGCTTAGGTGTCTCTTCTTCTTATAAAGCCACTGAACCCATCATGGGGGCCCTACCCTGACGACTTTATCTAATCCGAATGGCCCCCTCAAGGTCCCATCTTCCATCAATGTGTGAATTTGGGGATTACATTTCTAACACATAAAATTTGGGGGACATATTCAAACCATAGAAGTAACATTGAGATTAGTTACCTAAATAAAACAAATTCTAATGGTATATTTCTGAAGAGATACATTTTCATATCTTATTTTAGAGAAGCATTATTTTTCTACATTACTTTTCAGAGTATTATGATCTAGCAAATGCATGAGGCTAAATCTGCACAATTTTAAATGCTACTTCTTCTGTTTCTTTTACAAGTGTTCCTTACTAAACATTCAGTTTAGTGTTATTAGTACCTTTCTTTTTTTTTTTTAAGACAGGGTCTCACTCTGTTGCCCAAGCTGGAATGCGGTGGTGCTATCTCAGCTCACTGCAACCTCTGTCACCAAAGTTCCAGCAATTCTTCTGTCTCAGCCTCCTGAGTAGCTGGGATTACAGACATTAGCCACCACGCCCAACTAATTTATGTATTTTTTAGTAGAGAAGGGTTTTCACCATGTTGGCCAAGGTGGTTGTTATTAATATTATAAAAAATTAAATCACACTAGGAGCTCTAATCTAGCATTACCACCTAAAGAAACTAATTTACCTTCATCCTACATATGTTCTATAAATATGCTCTTCTAGGGACACTGTACTGCAGGTACACTGTGAGGTCTTTTGTAGGTTTTTAACAGCTTCTTACTTTGGAATAGATTATTTATTTAACTCAATGGTAATGACTGAAAATTTGATCAGTGGCAAAAAATGTCATATAATGTAAAGAACACTTTGATCTTTTTGGATTTCCCATCTATGCTAGTTTCATGATGGTTCAAGACTTATGCTTATCAGCCGGGTGGGGTGGCTCACACCTGTAATCCCAGCACTTTGGGAGGGCGAGGCGGGTAGATCACCTGAGGTCAGGAGTTCAAAACCAGTCTGGCCAATGTGGCAAAACCCTGTCTCTACTAAAAATACAAAAATTAGTCGGGCATGGTGGCACACACCTGTAATCTAGCTATGTGAAAGGCTGAGGCAGGAAAATCACTAGAACCGGGAGATGGAGGTTGCAGTGAGCCAAGATTGTGCCATTGCACTCCAGCCTTGAAGACAGAATAATACTCTGTCTCAAAAAAAAAAAAGAAGATTTATGCTTATACCTGACATTCAGTGTTACAACTGTTAATGTAGCCGTTACCATAGGTGAAAATCGGTTGTTTTACATCTTTGTATACTACATTTCTCAATGCTGTGGTTTTTTTGTTTGTTTGTTTTTGAGATGGAGTCTCGCTCTGTCACCCAGGCTGGAGTGCAATGGCGCTATCGTGGCTCACTGCAACCTCTATCTCCCGGGTTCAAGGGATTCTCCTGCCCCAGCCACCTGAGTAGCTGGGATTATAGGTGCCTGCCACCACACTCAGCTAATTTTTATATTTTTAGTAGAGATGGGGTTTCACTATGTTGGTCAGGCTGGTCTTGAACTCCTGACCCCATTATCCACCAGCCTCTACCTCCCAAAGTGCTGGGATTACAGGCATGAATCATGGCACCTGGCCCAATTCTGTGGTTCTTATAGGTACATCTGTGCATTCCCTGGATCTTATATTCATGTGATTTCAAGGTCTCCATAATTTTAAACATAGTCCTCCCTTTTTAAGATCACAACTTTATTAATTGCTTTATATTATCCTGTCTGGTTAACCTGAGCTTTCCATTCATTAGGTTCTCCAGTTACTCAGTCTCTCTCCATTTTACTCACTTTATAAAATTCTTTCCTGTTTATATTTATCTCTCTGTCTCATCCTTGTTATCCTTGGTTTCTCTGTTTGCAGTGCCAGTTTCTAACTGTAGATTACCCTTGCAGAATGTATTCTCCGCAGCCACTGAGCACATTTAGATTAAAAATAAATAAATAAATATATATATATATATATATATATATATATATATATATATATATACTGAAGATTTAGTTTACTACAAGTTAATAGTACTAAGTTTCAGTTGGGATCTAGCTATTGTTCTGAAGTCTTTTTTTCTCCTCTCATTACCATTCTATCTCATGCTTTGAGTGACTTTCCAAACCTTTTCAACAATTTTCAAATTTCTTTCACAATTTCCAGCCCTGAATTACTAGCAGATTACTTTAAATTTTACTATCCTAAGATAGAAGCAATTTTTGTAACCTCAATATATTTCTGAGTTCCTTTCTAGCCTCTCATTTATTCCTCTGAAATCTTGAAATATCTAGCTCTTTAGTCTCTTCCTAAATGCCACTGCCCTTTTATATTTAAAAATATGTAAAAGTCATTTGTCAAAAAATATATATATATAAAATAAAAATGCCTCCCCTTAAGTCAGCTACCCTTGCTGGATATTGATGTAATTCACTACTAAACTGAGGGGCTCATCTCCCACGTATTAACTACATTTTCTCACCACATATTTTTTGCTATAATTAATTACATTCCCTTCCTGATTAAAGTAGAACCCTTTTATAATTTGGGCAAGATTTTCTGCTTTCTACATCCCAAATTTTCTGTTATATACTTTAACCACTGCTTTTCTCTTGATTTTTCTGGAAATTTTTCTTCCATAAAACCTTCTATGATCTTTTTACTCATTTGTATATATAAATATAATATTCACACCTACATTGTAACTTCATGTTCATTAAGTACATATTTCTTCTGTATCTTCTCAATTCCTGGCCCAATATTATACTTCAATTTTGTTTGTTTGCTTGTTTGAGACTCTTTGTCCCTGGGCTACAGTTCAGTGGTGCAATCTCGGCTCACTGCAACCTCCACTTCCACGTTTGAGTGATTCTCTTGCCTCAGACTCCTGTCCCAAGTAGCTGGGATTATAGGTGCCCACCACCATGCCTGGCTAATTTTTTTGTGTTTTTAGTAGAGAAGAGGTTTTACCATGTTGGCCAAGCTGGGCTGGAACTCCTGATCTCAAGTGATTCACCCACCAAGTTCTGGGATTACAGGCGTGAGCCACCACGCCCAGTCAAACCACATGACGTTCTTTTTTTTCTTAATTTTTTTTTTTTTTTTAGACAAGTGTTTTGCTCTTGTTACCCAGGCTGGGGTGCAATGGCACAATCTCGGCTCACCACAACCTCTGCCTCCCGGGTTCAAGAGATTCTCCTGCCTCAGACTCCCAAGTAGCTGGCATTACAGGCATGTGCCACCACGCCTGGCTAATTTTGTATTTTTAGTAGAGATGGGGTTTCTCCATGTTGGTCAGGCTGGTCTCAAACTCCCGACCTCAGGTGGTCACAGGACATTCTTAATGCCAATATATATCAGCCTTCCACTCAGAGTTACCTTCATTGGTCACCAATTTGTAAACCAAAAAGTATCTGAAACAGGTCTTAATCAATTTAGAAGTTTATTTTGCCAATGTGGAGGACATGCCTAGGACAGAGGTCTGTGCTTTTCTCTAAAGATGATTTTAAAGGCTTTGATGTTTAAAGGGGAAGAACTGGCTGGAGGTGAAATAGAAAGGGATGTGGTCACATTATGGAATCCACATGTTGTAAGCAAAAGGAGCAAGTAGGGGAATAGTCAATTAAATATTATTCTCAAGCTCAGTAAATCAGCACTCTACCTAAGGTATGATGAACATAGAGTAGCTACCTGTGGAGATAGTTAACCTTTTATCTTTATCTGCTTAGGAACCAAAGGAAAGGCAGTTTCCTGCATGACTCAGCTTTCAGCTTCATTTTTTCCTTTTGGCATAACGAATTGGGGTCCCATGGTTTTATTTTCCATTCCCAGAAGATAATCCAGAGAAATGAGTAAATCCTTAGAGTAGATCTCAAAGAGTTGTCTTAAACTTCAGACTTTACTATATGATTCTCTGAAGCAAAGAAAGAAGGGTGTGGGAAAAGGCCCAGTTAAGATGAGATAGAAAAAACACCATGAAACAAAGGTAATGTTTGTTGTGCAGATTTAAGTGAAACCCTTCTTCATTGATTAAGAATCTCTAGTAATTCAGTTATCTTTTTCTTCCTGGTGCAGACAGGAATCACCCTTACAAATGGAGATTTCCTTTATAGCTGTAAACTTATTTTACAAAAGGGTAACTTTTCTGAAATTCTCCTGTCTACACTTTCTCAAAATAACAGCTCTAAATAAATCTTTGCGTCTGCAGCAGGGCAGAGTGGCTCAGATTTGTAATCCCAGCACTTTGGGAGGCTGAGGTGGGTGGATCACCTGAGGTCAGGAGTTCAAGACCAGCCTGGCCAACATGGGGAAACCCCATCTCTACTAAAAAAATATATATAAAAAAAAGATTAGCCAGATGTGGTGGTGCACACCTGTAATCCCAGCTAGTCAGGAGGCTGAGGCAGGAGAATTGCTTGATCCTGGGACTTGGAGATTGCAATGAGTTAGATTGTGCCATTGTTCTCCAGCTTGGGCAACAAGAGCAAAACTCTTTCTGAAAAAATAAAAAAATAAAAATTCCTCTTTCCTCCCCTCCCACTTCCAGCCAAAAACAAACATTTAAAAAACAAAAAAAATCTTTGTGTCAAGGAGGCATATTATTAACAGTGGAGGATGTCCAGGTTCTTGGTGTCCAGAACGAAGAATTGGACAAAAGGCGCAAACAAAGCAAGAAAGGCACGAAGTGGACACTCCATAGTGTGGGAGTGGGCCTGAGCATAGGGGCTCAAAGCTCCTGTGACAGAATTTTGGAGGAGTTTAAGTACCCCCTAGAGAACTCCACTGGTTACTTGGGGCATGCCTTATATAAATGGAGAGGAGAAAGTAAAGTTATAAAGTCATTTACTTGGCCTACACCCTATGGAGAGATTATTTCTTGTCATATCTGAAGTGTGAATCAGCCTTATGTTCCCTACTTCCAGACCCTATTGTTCTGCTTCAATATTCTTGTCTCTTACAGTCATATTTTGGCATAGAATATCCTGAACCTCATCACCATGCTCTTTTGCAATGATGTTGGCTTTCCATGATATTTTTATATTCATAATTGTGTAAGCTTTACAGTAATTAACATACTAGAATTTTAATCGAGTCTTTCGAGCATGAAGAACTCTTTATGATCCTAAAGACAATTTATTTCCTATATGTCCCTTAAGCATTATGATTTAAAGACTAGAACAAGTATTTATTAATGTCCAGAGAAATGGTATAAGTAGATCAGACTCATGGAGGTGGTGAAGTTTGACAATACATGATTGTATTAATTCAGATTATTTTTCTGTTTTTATCACAAAGTTTCTGGATGTAAAAGTGGATGGAAAAGTATCCCGGTTAAAACTGGCTCTGAATGAAGAGACCCCCCCACTCAAACAGACTTTGTGTGAGCAACATGGCTGTTTATTCACCCGGGTGTGGGTGGACTGAGTCCAAAAAGAGAGTGAGCGGAGGGCAGTGTGATGAGAGTTGGTTTTATAGGTTTGGGGTAGGCAGTGGAAAGTTACAGAAGTTACAGTTTAGAGCGTTTTTTGCAAGCTGGGAGGGGGCTGTAGGGTCGGGAGTCATGAGATTGACCAAGGTCTGTTACAAAGTCCAATTGCCTTATCAATTGAGCCAGGAATAAGGAACAATAGAGAATGCCTCAAAGTTAATTAGGCACCAAAGGGGTTGATCACTTCTTCTCCTTTTGTGGTTTTCCAGTTACTTCACACTTTCTAGTTCTGGGAGGCCATCCAGAGGTGTACGTGCGGGTCATGGGAGTCACCATGGCTCGTCTTAGCCTAAAAGACCTTACAGTCTCGATATGAAATGTAAGTGGAGTCATCGGTAGTACTGACTTAGATGTCTGCCTTTTCTATCAAGGGCATTTATATTGGAAAGTTAAGAAATTTTCTTCTGAAGATGTGTTTCTCCAATAGAGTTAGCTGGGGTTGCTGTGTCAGATATTAAACCATTTATGAGAAAGAACTGTTATTTATAAATCTCATGTTTTGTAACCACTAAGTTAGATATATTATTTTAGGCATATTTTCTTGTGTCCATTTGTGTCTCATGTATTTGTCCCTCATTATACATTTAATTTTTAAGCTGGGCAATCTCTTACTTAACTCACAGGGATCTCACAAGTAAGCCTCTGGCATTAATTATCAGGTGGCATTTTACCAAAAGATTTTAAATTTACTAGTCGATTGCCTAGCTTATTTCTTGAGGATCACTGTCAAACTAATCTACCTCAGTTATTTGAATTATTTCTTTATTGCTTAAAAGGAATTTCCAGGATTAATTTTTATGCTTTAAATTAGAGACATTAAAGTGGTAGATTCTGTGATCTAATGTTGGGATATGGAGAATTAATAATTCAACAAGTCTTATAGGTTCCTGTAGCTTTTGTTTAGTAAACCACTTGAAAGCTAGTAAATATTGAATGAATATGTGTTGTCATTTATTTAACAAACATATGTGGAATGGTTTCTATGTGTCAAACTCAGTGCTTGGTGATGAAGATATCTAAAGGAATTGAGGTAGCACTTTGGCCTCCAGGATCACATTGTCTAGTAAGAAAAAGAGGTCCGTGGCACATATACACCATGGAATACTAAGCAGCCATAAAAAACAATGAGTTCATGTCCTTTGTAGGGACATGGATGAACCTGGAAACCATCATTCTCAGCAAACTGACACAAGAACAGAAAATCAAACACCGCATGTTCTCACTCATAGGTGGGTGTTGAACAGTGAGAACACATGGACACAGGGAGGGGAGCATCACACACTGGGGTCTGTCAGGGGGATATAAGGGAGGGACAGCGGGGGGTGGGGAGTTGGGGAGAGATAGCATGGGGAGAAATGCCAGATATAGGTGATGGGGAGGAAGGCAGCAAATCACACTGCCATGTGTGTACCTATGCAACAATCTTGCATGTTCTTCACAAGTACCGCAAAACCTAAAATGCAATTTAAAAAAAAAAAGAGTTTCATAAGCTAAAAATTCCATTTGATACAACTAGCTTAATTTATTATAATAACCTATTATAGAATATTCCTCTTGAATAAAACTAAATTTCACTTACATATACTTAGGTTCTTTGTCTGGCTTACTCATTTAGGAGTAAGGGCTTCATAAATTCACTAACCTTTGTTTAAGGTATATTACTTTTGGCCGAGCATGGTGGCTCATGCCTGTAATCCCAGCACTTTGGGAGGCCCAGGCAGGTAGATTACCTGAGGTCTCAAGTTTGATACCAGCCAGACCAACATGGAGAAACCCCTTCTCTACTAAAAATACAAAATTAGCCAGGACTGGTGGCACATGCTTGTTATCTCAGCTACTTGGGAGGCTGAGGCAGGAGAATCGCTTGAACCCAGAGGTGGAGGTTGGGATGAGCCGAGATCACACCATTGCACTCCAGCCTATGCAACAAGAGCAAAACTCCATCTCAAAAAAAAAAAAAAGATACATTACTTTCTTGTTTTTGCTTATGTTTTGGAGCATTCATGTTCTGGTGCTCTCTTTTTAGCTTTTGTCAGTCATGTAAGACATTGCACTTTTATTCTGTTCAAATAGCATTCTCCTTCCCATTATATTTGATTCATTTTAACCTAGTATATTTATCAGATACACTTTAACAGCTTGTTTTATTATTCATGAATAAAACCTACTGTCATCCAGATATACTTTAAACATCGATGTAAGAGTAGGGTTTTCTTCTTGAAGTGCTTAATGCTTCAAACAATCCATCTCTTTACTAACAAGACAGGTTACCCTCTTTATTTTCCTGAAAACAAATGTGTAGTGGAGCAAGTCACAAATACTGACCTTTAATATTTTCTGTAGTCAGCATTGAATGCAATTCTGTAAATCTCTAGCGTTAAAGGAACTGTCTCAGATCTGTTTCGTATTGTGTAATAAAGGTGATTTCTGGGAATTGTTTGTTGCATAACTCCAGAATAGTTTTTGTAGCATTGTTATTGATAAGTTATCATCTATGTAATACTTACATGAAGTTGGTTGGGCATTACATTGATTTAACACATTATGATCAGATTAGGCACAAAATTGTAGGGGGTATTGCAAAACAGGACATCCAATTAGAAATCTGAGAAAAGAAGCTACTTGAAATAGGAAAAAAAGTTCAAAATTCATGGCAGAAAGGATAATGTTAAACTTTTTAAACAAAAGCTCCTATTAACTTTTACTTGACAATATATTTAACTTTTACTTGGCAGTATATTACTTGACCTATTGGTTGGTATATATTTGGCAATATATGAATGGTTTTTGCCCAGCATATTTGTTACATTTCTAAAGGTCCAAAGTACTGACATTTCAACTTAATTCACTGCGGATCTTATAAATTTAAGATAACAAATAAAAAAACATTGTTACATTTCCTTGGGTAAATTTTTCTCTCTCTTTTTTTTTTTAAGAGATGGGGTTTCACCATATTGGTCAGGCTGGTCTCAAACTTCTGACCTCAGGTGATCCGCCCACCTCGGCCTCCCAAATGTGTCACATAATGATGTTTTGGTCAATGATGGACCACTTATACAATGAGTTGTCCCATAAGATTATAGTATTGTATTTTTACTGTACCTTTTCTATTCTTAGATATGTTTAGATACACAAGTACTTACCATTGTGTTACAATTGTCTGCAGTATTCAGTATAGAAACATGCTAACATGCTGTATAGGCTTGTAGCCTAAAAGCGATAGGCTAAACTATACACACATACACATGCATATGTGCACAAAGGCACACATGCAAACATACATGGTCTAGGTGTGTAATAGGCTACGTCATTTCACTTTGTGTAAGTACACTGTGATTTTTGTACAATGATGACATCACCTAATGACACCTTTCTTAGAATGTATCTGCATTGTTAACCGATATATGAGTATACTTTACTGTCCAGTTTTGAATATTGCACATTCGGTTACACTGGAGAATTATGTCCTAAATTAAGTGAGATACAAACATGCAGTGCTGTAGAACTAAATAAAAACTAGGTGGAAAATGAGAAAACAATTGAGTTATTTTCAACAAACAAATCCTTTGAAGTAATTAATAGAATTTAAAAAAAAATTGACATTAGTAAATTTGGGAGAAAACATTACTACTTACAGTAGTAAATGTGAGAAACTTGAAATCTAGTCTAGTATCAATGTTAAAATAAATAAATGAGATAGGAAAAATAAACATTGTTTTCAGCAAATGAATCGGGAAACTGCCAAAGTATATGTGAAAGTTCAAAATGAGTTCCCTCTACAGTATTCTAAGCAGAAGCATCTGTGTTCCAACTAGCTGACTCTTAAGTCTTTTAGTGGTGGTGATGGTAATTGAATGGTGACAGTGAATGTGAACCGTTTGTGAACTGCAATCATTGAACTAAAGTGACTAACATCTTTCTCAGCACCTTTCTGGGTGTCATCATCCTGCTACTTATCTCCACAGCAACTTAACCTCATTTTCATTTCTGAACCAGAAGTCATATTGAATCATTTTTCTTATTTTACATTTCAGATTTGTCCTCTGATAAACACACATACACATGCATACATACACAAGAGCACACAAGGATACACACACAGACAACTACTATTTTTATTAAAGCAAGCATTTAGAAGGTTGCAGCTCTAGTTCCTTCTGACTTTAATTTATGTATGTTCATACACATGCATTGGGGGAAAATGCCAGTTAAAAAGGAAACTAAAGACATTCCCAGGCAGCTGACATGATTAGGGTATGTACTGCAGATTATGTTTACTAAGTTGGATCTGGAAATATGATTAATAGAACTGGCCAGTGTGAAACACGAACAGGTAGCAATGTGGTTTGGTGATATACAATGTATAGGAAGAATTAATATCAATTAAACTTAAGAGTCCTAAATTATGAGGTATGGAGCTGTAATCTCCGAAAATTGGGTTTTATGACTTCCTCGTCACACAGCTTCTTTGAATTAGAGTTCAAACTGAGGAGAAGTGAATTGTGGATGTTGACATACTAATAGTCTCATATTTTCAACTCATCTGGATTCTGTATAATGGCTTCATTCTCTTCATAGACTAATTTGGTAGTAGAATAAGAACTACTCTGCTGTCTCTAAAACACATGTTATGGTATATGACAAAAATTCATTCATTCATTCATTCAACAAACTTTTATGGAAGCCCCACTGTGTCTCAGGAACTGAGATATACGTTCAGATTTATACCTCATTCTAAGGTAAGTTGTGACATATACATTCAGACATAGGCATTATTCAAGTCACTTAAACTTTTTAGACCCGAGTTACTATGAGGAAGATGAAGAAGATAATGAAGAATGAGAAAGATGAGAAAAACAAGAAAAGGAGAAGAGGCAGGAAGGGAAGAAGGAAGAAAAGCAAAAGAAGGAAAAGGAGAAGGAGAGAAAAGAGAGTAGGGGAATAAGAAGTTCTAAAATAATGTTTTGGAGTTATTTAATTCCACAGGAGCTGTCTAGGAAATAATTGTCTGTAAAATAGCCAAGAAATTGCTAACTTAAATATTTATTTTTCACTTTGAAGGTCAAATTTTATAGTGCTCATCTTAAACATTTTTTCTTAAAAATGGATAAAAAATACAAAACATAGAGGGTTTTAACCCTCACATAGTTAATGTCTTCCAAAAATAATACCCTAGTTCAATCTTTGAAAAAAATATAGAATTTTAAATTATAGAATTTAGTATATTATTCAGGACTGAAAGATAAAATGGTTTAGTTCATTAAAAAGCCTATATCATTCAGCTATATAACATTGAGGGTATAATATTGTATGTATGATGAAGTTAAAACCAGTATGCCACAATTATAATCAAATTATATGGTATGTTAAGCTCTTTGCAATGAATTATGCTAAAATAAAATAATATTTATGCTTTTTTGGTCAATGCTGGATATTTATGAGCTAGATGGTTTAGTAGATAGCGGGTCAATTTTGTTATCAAATCTGAACACAACTTCACTACCAACAAACATACTTTGACCACGGTGAATAACTAGAATGAAATCTCTAGCATATATTAGTTCCAGTATTTCTGCTGGGAAGGTATGGGCAGATTGCTGTCATTTTTCGTTTTGGGGAGACTTTGAATACTATTTCCTGTAGTGCTAAAAGTGTGGATCTATTCCACAAAATTTAAAAAGGCACACAAAATCAGTCATAGCTTCTTGATATTAGAAAAATGAGAGTCATGGGAACAATTTGTTTCTCTCTCTATCTATACATCTATTATTGCTCAAATTTACTGAGCTCATGTCATGTGCCAAGAAGTATATGAAGCTGGGATTTGAAGCTTTAATATAATTCTAGAGCCAGATCTCCTAAGCAAAAAAAAAAAATTAAATGGACAGAATCAAGATAAAGCAATAAACATTTCCAGATCACTACATGATAATTCCAATTAGGATTAATCATTTAGCAACACTTATGGCAATACTTATAGAAACAGATATTTTAAAATGAATAGATTACTCAAGTTATGCTGTATTGTGTTGTATGGGAAAACATTATTTATTTGCTTGCCCCTTTCATTCCTGTTGGTAAGAAAGGCTATGTTAATAAGGATTTACTTAGAGTTTTTATAGAAGTGATCTTACCTTAATATTGCTCCTAAGCCTCTAACCATTTGAGTGTACAGTGTTGCAGTGTGATTAAAGCAGAATGCCCTGAACCCCTATGGATGCCTTTTACCTATCACAATTGAAGGTTTTTCTTTAATCCAGCTGTCATTTCATGCCTAATATTGATGAGTCAGTGATTTAGTGAGGGCTTTATTTCATCTTATTTTTGCTACTTACAACTGTTTAGGTTTCTAATGTCTGATTTTTTACATAATTCCACATCAAGATCTACAAATTATATGACTTTCTAACACAAAGGGATTAGCACTTTCCATGATCTGATAAACAATTTTGCATATAGTGCCATATAAATTGCTATATCATCACATAAAATGGCCAGTGTTTCTAAGCATATTTATTCCATTCATTCACTTTTCACTAGCTATAGAGGCTTATATATTTTATTTGAGGTGTATATCTTGGACATATTAGATTAAATTTTTTCTTACATGATATTCAGTATGGAATGAAGTTAAACATTTTTCTCCCTTTACTGTCCTTTATTTTTTCTTGATGGACTTTAAACAGTCTTCATTAATGGGCTTAAAAGTTCTCATTTTGCACAAGCTTTCTTTTTTCTTAGTTGACAGAATTATCCAGGTTTCTTTTAGCATATTCACAATTTCAGATTTTATGCGATTACAAACTAATTGAACTTGCCTTACAAACTGATCGTTGTAGTTAATTTTTCCTAATACAATTCAAATTAAGACAACACATGTGAATTCTGTTTAGAGTCCTATTGATAGCCAATGTAGCCAATTACTGCCGACGTAAATCAACCTGTGTGTGTAAATTTAATGACCAATATAAAATATTCTTCTCATTCTTTACTACACTTTGGAGAAACTTAGTCATTAATGTTAATCACCATAATGGTTCATATTTATTCCTGCTAGTTCTAAAGTTATGCTTCCTAATTGCATTATTAGAAAGATAAAAAAATTCAAAGCAGCATGTATGGAATAGAATGTGTGTGGGACTGGGTCCAGTTATTAGACACTGTAAATTACTATTTGTTTTTTAATCAATTAAATATTTCAACAAAAACAAGTTGTGTTTATACCCGCTGTAAAGTTTCTTCCGTTGTATTTTACTAGAATAAAAAACAAAACAATATATTTCAATCTACTCTTAATCATCGTGATTTAAGACAGTTCTGAGAAAGGAGAAAATTGATATTACTGGCCCTCTTTCAGATCAGTACCCCTAATGAGTGCTAGAAAACCCAAGATGAGAACAATTTTTGCTGCGAGGCAGGGCCACTTTTTTGCTTTTGCAGAAGCTTTTAAGGAAGCTACAACTGTTTGTGTATAAGAATATTTCTACTGCCTACAAATCACAGTTTATTTTTATGCTTGAGCAGGATATTTTGTAATGTAATATATAGATTTTATTTGGGGGAAAATCTGGCATCAACTCTCAATGGCTTTTTTGCAGAAGCATCTAAAAATGAGCTGGAACTCGAGGGTCTAGTGCATAAAACACTATATTTTCACATATGGGACTGCATTTTAAATTTAATCTCAAGGACTTGATAAGATATGCCAAATTGCTCAGAAACAATTTGTGTAACTAGTGAACTGTGGTATCTGGAGACCCATAGACACTAAAAGCCCTTTTCTCCACTTTTTCTCTCTGCTTTCTCCTCCAAATCACTGCAGATGGCATACATACAATCTATACTGATACTGCAATGAGGAGACAAGCACAGATGTTTTTTTATTGTGATGAAAGATGACATTTATCCAGTGCCCAGTTCATTATTATTATTGTTGTTATGATATTAGCAGGCAATGTGATGCAGATTTGCTGGCAAAATCTGTGATACTAGTCATACATCATCATACAGTATGGATTTTCTGTTAGACTGTAGCATGTTTTTATAAAAGTAGTAAGTCACTCTGTGTGTATAATAATATATATATGCTTAGGTTTGAATTTTGTCAGGGAACTAAAACTGAAAACAAGGAAACATACCGACAAATTGTTTATTATTCTGTACACATATAAGGAATAGTCAATTATTAAAGATCGTCATGGCTAAAGATAAAGCCAGCACAGTTTTATCATGCCTATATAATTTTTGCTTTGCTTCTCATTAATGAGCCCAGAAAAAAATTATTTAATGTTGGAACACACAAATATTCCAGCATTTCACAGAAGATTAAGAATTATCTTTTAATGTAGGGATATTAAAAATTAATAGAAAGTCCAGTTGACATTTTGAAAAATAAAGTGAGAAGTTAAGCATTGTTCCTCTTACAGTTTTAAATGAAATTCAAACAATAAAAAATAAAAGGAAAAGTAAATGGATATAGTACAAAGAAAGTGAAAATAAAATAATAAAATCAACAAAAGGAAAATCAAATAAATACAATTCAGGTCTCTTCCTTAAAAGAGACCACTTCTTTCATTCTAGATTAAATGTACTTTTATATTTTTGAATTGATGATTAGATGAGGTAAGTTGTACTAAATGATCTTACTAGTTCCAATTTTGGAGATTCTCTCTTAAAGAATTTAGTTTACTTGGCCGGGCACGGTGTCTCACGCCTGTAATCCCAGCACTTTGGGAGGCCGAGGCGGGTGGATCACGAGGTCAAGAGATCGAGACCATCCTGGTCAACATGGTGAAACCCCGTCTCTACTAAAAATACAAAAAAATAGCTGGGCATGGTGGCGCGTGCCTGTCATCCCAGCTACTCAGGAAGCTGAGGCAGGAGAATTGCCTGAACCCAGGAGGCAGAGGTTGCGGTGAGCCGAGATCGCGCCATTGCACTCCAGCCTGGGTAACAAGAGCGAAACTCCGTCTCAAAAAAAAAAAAAAAAGAATTTACTTTACTTAATGCTACTGAAAGATGAAAAAAGAGCAAAGTAGCTACAACTGAAAATCTGGAATGGAATTATATAGCAAGAAGGGAGCTGTAATCTATAGCTCCTGAAAAGATCTGACATCTACGAACATGAAAGTATTTTAAATGATAAAAAGAGGTCTTTCTCCAGTTTGTGAAATAGGAATAATAATCATACTTATCTCACTGGGTTATTGTAAGTTTTAAGTAAGTGAATACTAAATAAGTTCATGTATCTAAAATTGTTTTCGACAGTGCCTGGAACATATCAGTGCCACGCAAAGTTTATATATTATCATTATTATTTGTGGTAGTAATAGTATGATTTAATACATTGTAGTTACATGACTTTAAGACAGTGAGTACCAAACTAGTGGTTTGTTGTTGTAATTGACTGTCAGTACAAAATAGAAAGTGAAAATACTGTTTCTTTTCTTTATTTTATTAAGTTCCGGGATACACGTGCAGAACTTGCAAGTTTGTTACATAGGTATAAATGTGCCATGATTGTTTGCTGCACCTATCAACCCGTCATCTAGTTTTTAAGCCCATATACATTAGGTATTTGTCCTAAAGCTCTCCCTCTCCTTACCCACCACCCCTGACAAGCCCCGGTGTGTGATATTCCCCTCCCTGTGTCCAAGTGTTCTCACTGTTCAACTCCCATTTATGAGTGAGAACATGTGATGTTTCGTTTTCTCTTCCTGTGTTAGCTTCTTTTTCACCTTTCCCAGCATACCTCTCTTTCAGTATCCACCGCTGGCATTCTGTCTGCCCACTACAGCATTTAATGTGCTCATTCAATCAACCAGCAGCCCTGATACTAGTGTTGCACTGTCCTATATGTTCCGGCACTATTTGGACATTATCCTGGAACCTAGCGTTTTCTCCCTTTTCTCTCTTAAATTTTACTAAATCCACCTTTTCTTATGCAATATATCATTTCTTTAGGCTTTGTGCTCTAATAAATTGATAGCTAGCTAATACTACTAAAATAGATCTGATATGCTTTGGCTCTGTATCCCCAACGAAATCTCATGTTGAATTGTGATCCCTGATGTTGGGGGAGGGATCTGGTGGGAGGTGATTGGCTCCTTGGGCATATTTCTTCCTTGCTGTTCTTGTGATGGTGAGTAAGTTCTTACGAGATCTGGTTGTCTGAAAGTGTGTAGCACTACCCCCTTCACTCTGTCTCCTTCTGGCCATGTGAAGACTGTTTACTTCCTCTTCCTCTTCTGTCATGACGATAAGTTTCCTGAGGCTTCCCCAGAAGCAGAAGCCTGTACAGCCTGCAAATCTGTGAGCTGATTAAGCCTCTTTTCTTTATAAATTACCCAGTCTCAGGTAGCTCTTTATAACAGGGTGAGAACAGACTAGTACAAAATCCATGCTACTGGATGTAATGTATTACTACTGAAATGCAATTTCTTTTTAGATTCAGAGACTGCAGAAACCAAAATTAATGGCTACTTCTGGGAATGTTAGCCCTGTTCAAGAGGTCTGCTATAGTTTTTCCTTTCTGTAGCTAATAGGTTCTTATACTACCTTTTAGGAAGAAATGTTCTACTATTATGAAAGGATCTAGAGTCACTTGGAGGCACTGAAGTCACTACAAATTTTGAGTTAGTTACTTCTAAGGCTGTATCAATAAATTC
Organism: Aotus nancymaae; assembly: GCF_030222135.1. NCBI lineage: Eukaryota > Metazoa > Chordata > Mammalia > Primates > Aotidae > Aotus > Aotus nancymaae. Next base: position 54,067,326 of record NW_026988415.1, on the reverse strand, counting down.
CAGACTTAAAATATTTGTTTGTTTTTTACTGTTAATCAAGGCAGGCAGCCATTTCTTTGCACATGCCTTGATATTTGCATTAGTTAAATTTTGTTGTCATTACTGAAAAATAAAAATATCAGGAAATGTATTATTTCTGTGATTCGTTTTTAGAATGTAATTATAGATTTTAATCTTAATGTGATTTTTTTCAAAAACATGTACCAGATTTTATATCATATTAGCAAATAATTTAGTCTCAATTTCAAAATGTTTTTAAGAGTATATCATGGAAATGAATATATTTTCTTAATTTTATAATTGACCAAATTTTTTATAATGTAAAAGAGAAATTAATGAATGTTGTATTGAAAGGCAATCATTCTGCACTTGATCCCACTATAATTTCTATTTATTTAAGAACTGTGAATCATCAACCAAAAGATTGAAAATATTTATTTTAATAATGGACCGTGAGTATTTTATCTTTTAGTAAATTTTGTACTGGAACTATCAAATAGAGTTACAACTTAACCAGTTTCAACTTTTATAGTTGATCTTTATTGACTGTATAGCAATTCTATTTGCAGAAATTCCTTCAAGATTTATTACTGGGTTTTTATTCATATGATTAAAAATACATTAAAATATAAGCTATTACCATTACATCCATTATGAAGGATTACAAAGAATTTCAGATCATGTATTTAAAATCACATTAGAATCATATCTACCGTCTTCTAAATGGATGCAATATACAGTATACCAAGGTTGACTAGAAATGAGGCTCAATTATTCCAACTTGTAATAGCACAGGCTAAAACGTAGTTTCTAAAGCATCATAAAATTAAATAACTATATTTTCATGATTTAAATGACAGCTCCGTTTATTTCAGCTTTTACTTATAAATGAGTACTTATGCACTGATGAATATGAACAAATGTATTTAAAATGGAAAAGTTAATATATTTTAATACATTTAGTGAGTTAAAGGCTGAGTACTATTGGGTTAGAACAAGAGGGAAAACAAAATTATATGTGAAGATTATAAGGATGTTCACATATAAATAAATAGCAAACCACTGTTATGACTATGTCAGATACCTCAATTCAGTTCAGAAATGTGATTATGTTTTTACTGTGTAGACTCAGTAATTGTAGGAACAATATTGCTTAAAAGCATAATTCATTACACAGATAACTATTTACTTTTTTTCTCTTAAGTAACTAATACAGGTCATAATTTTTATATGAACAGTTTCCTAGAAATATCTGTCAGCTCACTTAATAAATATTTCCCAGAAAAGCTTATCATTTGTTCACATTTTCCTAAATCATATTTACTATATTTTTAAAGGAAGTAAGTCATAGAAAGGAACGTGAAGCACATTAGTTTAAAACACTTCTTTTATATAAGGTTAGTTGTGGCAATGGTAGAGGTAATATTTAAAATTATCATTAATCATAGCTACAATTTTGACCGAATAATTTTTTACCAGCTATAATTTAATGACAATGCAACTGTTCTTATTTATTTGGTATCTAATAAAACAATTATGAATCAAATTAGTGAGTACTAATTATCCCTTCATTTCTTTTTTTTTTTTTTGAGATGGAGTTTCGCTCTTGTTACCCAGGCTTTATTAGTGGCCATACAAGTGTACTCTAAGACCAGATAGGAGACTTATTGAACAGAAATAGAAGAGAGTTAGTGAAGTTTCTTTAAACAAAGTAACATCCAAATTTTTTTTTTTTTTTTTGAGACGGAGTTTCTCTCTGGTTACCCAGGCTGGAGTGCAATGGTGCGATCTCGGCTCACCGCAACCTCCGCCTCCTGGGTTCAGGCAATTCTCCTGCCTCAGCCTCCTGAGTAGCTGGGATTATAGGCACGCACCACTGTGCCCAGCTAATTTTTTGTATTTTTAGTAGAGACGGGGTTTCACCATGTTGATCAGGATGGTCTCGATCTCTTGACCTCGTGATCCACCCGCCTCGGCCTCCCAAAGTGCTGGGATTACAGGCGTGAGCCACCGCGCCCGGCCCATCCCTTCATTTCTTATTCACCTTCCATTTGTATGTATATATATTAGGGATGAGCAGACATAAAATTTGCTAATTTTTACAACCTTTTACATATAATGGTTATTTCTTCCACCATGATTAGAGAGAGGTTAGAATCAGTATATCACTTTCACAGATTCACCAGGTGGTTAAAACACACATTGTTAACGCTATCCAATGTAATAACCAGAAAGCAGCAATTGACTTTCAGCATCTGGCTCCACAGCATGTGTTTTAACCAGGTTCCACTTCCTAAATAACACATGCCATCATTTCAGAATCATCAAGAGCAGTCATAGCAAAGATATATTTAGTGATATTATAGAAAGCATATCAGCGTGTTGACTTGTGGAAAAATCAAATTCACTATTTGTAAAAGCAGAAAATCAAGTGTTTGAAGAAATTGTCCTCCTATATTGTTGTATTTGTCTAAAATATGTTTAATATTTTGCAATGACTAAACATTTGCATACCGAACTGGGCAAATATTTTCAAAACCTGATTGAAGTTATTGGACTTCTCTCTCTTTTTTTTTTTATCAATCACGTGATTTCGGTAGGCAAAATTATTGTGTAGTATTGCATAGTATTTGTATTCGTATGTTTGGTAACAATGCACTACCATGTATTTCTTAATTACAAGATTTATAAAATAATTTACATTGAGGATGCAATTAGTGGATAAAAGATGAACTGAGAAGTTTTCCTTTTTGTTTTTGTTTTTGTTTTTTTTGAGATGAAGTCTCACTCTGTCACCAGGCTGGAGTGCAGTGGCGCGATCTCTGCTCATTGCAACCTCCGCCTCCCATGTGCCACCATGCACAGCTAATTTTTCTATTTTTAGTAGAGACGGGGTTTCACTATGTTGACCAGGATGGTCTTGATCTCTTGACCTCATGATCCACCCGCCTTGGCCTCCCTACGTGTTGGGATTACAGGCATGTGCCATGGCGCCCGGTGAAAATATTTTTTTTCTTTTCATTTTTTTTTTTAATTTGAGACAGAGTCTCTCTCTGTCACTCAGGCTGGAGTGCAGTGGCACATACATGGCTCACTGCAGCACTGACCTCCTGGATTCAAGGGATCCTCCTGCCTCAGACTCCAGCGTAGCTGGGATGACCGGTGTCTGCAACTATGCTCAGCTATTTTTGTTGTTGTTGATTTTTTGTAGAGATGGAGTCTTACTATGTTTCCCAGGCTGCTCTTGAACTCCTGGGCTCATGGATCCTCCTATCTTGGCCTCCCAAAGTGTTGAGATTACAGGTGTGAGCCACTTCACCCAGCCCAGAAATTTTTCATTTGTTAAAACATACTGATACAACATTTTCTTTCCAAAGATTTTTCTCTTATAAAATACTATAAAGTCTGTGTGTGTTTGAGGAGGAGAGGCATATACCCTGTACTTTGTATATACATTTGGTAGCTGTAAATAATTAAACATGGTTTCAGAAAAATATTCCCATTTGTTAAAATCATAGAATTTTTACCCTCCTACCATATAGGAGGGCCTCACCAATGGATGAACCATGTTTGTAACTTTTTAGGTTTGGTAAATTACAAAATACATCTTCTGTAACCCAATTCCAACTTTTTAAAGTCTATGCATGCAACCAATATAGGGTAAAAATGATTATGAGGTCTAAAGCTAGCAGAATGAAGTATCTAATTACTCTGTCGCTTACTAATATATTAAGGATAGTTTTTAGTTTTGTTGTGTATTTCCTACTTTTGAACAAGTTCTATAAGCTATAACTAAAATTATATGCTTACTTTTCTTTTTCATCTTTGGAAATGAAACAAAGAATGTTTATATACTTGAATAAGCAGAGATGAAAAAGTCCTATCTTGGAAAAGAGCATCAGACACATGACTTATGGCTGTTGAAATACTTTAAAATCATGACTTAGTCTACCATGTGGCATTATGAAAATGTAAAGACTCTGTCTTAAAAAAAAAAAAAGAGAAAGGAAAAAGAAAAAAAAGCATGAACCCAAAAGCAAAAAGTAATTAAAAAAAATAATTCATTTTCTTTATCCATTTTGGAGACTATTTGGAAAATTGCTCTGAATAGAAAGAATGCAAAATGTGAAATATATCACTTTGGTTAAGGGTTACCAGGTAGTCATATACAATCCAATAAAATATGGGCCATTATATATTGTACTAGGTACTATAGATAATAGTTACAACCTAATATGTATAAAATATATAGTTAATCTTGCCTTTCTGAATTATGGATGCGAAGTCATTTAAATTTTAGAACTATGGAAGTGGCTGATCTTGTTTGATCAATGTGCAAAGACTTCTCAAAGCCTGCTGTAGAAAAGAACTTATTTTGAAGAAAATTTTTTTGAATGTCATAACAGTCAGCAGGTAACTTTTTACAGAAAACAACAGAAAATTCATAAATTGGAAGTATCCCTAATGTTTTTGCACGTTCCTGGGACATTTTACCTGCACACTTGTTTTTTAGATGTTCTGATTCTTATTTTATATCTACTTATGCAACCTTTTCATGAAAGGCATTTCTAAGCACTACCTGCTGGGTCAGATTATGTCTCATTCTATTTTAATTAAAAGAATTCAGGAGACCATTTAAAGTTAGGTGTATAGAGGATGATTTTCTTAAAATGCCTCCCTTAACAGTAAAATGAAACTGTCATTTACTGAAGCCACAACCTCCTGACAAGGAAAATAAGAAAAGTCAAAAAGAAAACGTTCAAGGAAGATAATGTCTTTCTACCTTTTGCTCTGTAGTCTTTACTGTCGGTGCCCTATACCATGCACCCCTCTCTGACAGCACACGCATAGAACCACACACAGACACTATTGGCAACAATAGGCATAGTAGAAAATGTTTTTATTTTTTATTGGTATTCAAAGTACTGAGACGTAGAAGAAAGAGAACTGCAGTGAAACTCCGGCAATGAATTATTCAGTTTCTTCAATTTGTTGACCTTAACAAAATGCAAAGTGATTTGAACTAAGAGTATTTAACAAGAGAGAGTGTGCCTAGTAAGTCCAAGAAAGATTTATATTTGTTTCTCGAATCAATAACAGCCAGTGATTGAAGGTCATAAAGGAACCATTCAGGAAACAAAGAGCCTTTTGCCAAGGCAGTTGTCATGCTGTACATGTGTGCACATATGCAGGGATTTTAGCTGTGACCTTGCACTAGTAAGATTTAGTTACATGAAAATTTCTTCTACGGAAAATAAAGTGAGGAGAAAAATGAAGAGGCACATCTCAGTGACACTAAAATGCCATTTTTGATGCCAAGTTTAAGAGAAAATTATGTCTAGGGAGTGGCATCCAATAGACTTTTTCATTAAAATAAAATATTCCAGTGTGACCAAAAGTAAAATTAAATACAACACTGAAAAAAAAAGAAAATTAGAAGATAACTACCATTCAATAAAAAAAAAAAAAAAAACACTGAATAAAATTTAATGAATCACTTTGGAATTATAATAGAGTTCTATAACATAGAACTAAAGCTATAAACATGTTCCAAAGACTATTTTGACATGTAGAAGCGTATCTTTCTCTCTTCTGTTATGAAACCTCAATGAAAAACACTTGGGCTTTTGCCAAATTGAAGGGCATTCTATAAAACACCTAACTAGTACTTCTCAAAACTACCAAGGTCATCGAAAACAAGGAAAACCTAACAAACTGTCATAGTTAAAATACACTGAAGGAGACATGATGACTAAATGTAATGTGGAACCCTAAACGGGATCCTAGGTCAGAGAAAAAGATATTAAGAAATAGAAATGAGCTGGGCGAGTTGGCTCACGCCTGTAATCCCAGCACTTTGGGAGGCCAAGGCGGGCGGATCACGAGGTCAAGAGATCGAGACCATCCTGGCCAACATGGTGAAACCCCATCTCTACTTAAAAAAAAAAAGTACAAAAAAATTAACTGGGCGTGGTGGCGTGTGCCTGTAGTCCCAGCAACCAGGAAGGCTGAGGCAGAAGAATTGCTTGAATCCGGGAGGCGGAGGTTGCAATGAGCCGAGATCGTGCCACTGCACTCCAGCCTGGCGCCCGGCTACAGAGTGAGACTCTGTCTCAAAAAAAAAAAAAAAAAAAAAAAGAACTAGAAATGAAGTAAAAATTAGTTAATAATAGTGTATAGATATATTAATTCATTAGTTGTGGCACAATGTATCATACTAATGTAAGATATTAACAATAGGGAAAATGGGTGTAGAGAAAGACTATACTAACTTTGCAACTTTTTTTAAAATCTAAAATAATTCTAAAATTTATTAAAGATTACAAAGTTTATTTTATTTTATTTATTTATTTATTTTGAGATGGAGTTTTGCTCTTGTTGCCCAGATTGGAGTGCAATGGTGTGATCTCGGCTCACTGCAACCTCCGCCTCCCAGGTTCAAGTGATTCTCCTGCCTCGGCCTCCCAAGTAGCTGGGATTACAGGCACCTGCCACGACGCCCAGCTAATTTTTTTATATTTGTAGTAGAGACAGGGTATTATCATGTTGTCCAGGCTAGTCTCGAACTCCTGACCTCAGGTGATCTGCCTGCCTCAACCTCCCAAAGTGCTAGGATTATAGGGTATGAGCCACCTCACCCTGCCAATTCTGAAGTTTATTAAAAACATTAGAGCATTTTGTCCTGGTAACAATTCTAGCATTATTAATGGCTTTTATTCCAATCTATCTGAATCTCCTTGAAATATGCTCATTACCTGAGAAGACAGCTACTCAAAATGTTACAATGCTCAACAGGAATAGACATTTCAATTTTGTTTATACATTTTAGGAGTTGTGGTCTTGGGGAAAAACAAGAGGACTCAAAGTGACTACAAAGATAAATTTTCATAAACGATTGCCGTGGAGCTGCTATATGCTAGATCTCATCAATAATAGCTTAGGATTTCACTTGTAAAATAAGGGCATATTCTCAGAGAACTACTGTTTGGAGATTCATAAAATAAACAGTAATTATTAGATTCAAGGCCCTAGAGAAACATATGTGTGTACTCTTTGGTGGGCAAATTACTATTATTAACTCAAATTCAATACAATGAAGCATCACACATTGTAAAGCTAAGGGAGTCACAGAAGTTTCAAAGTTATCTATTTCTACCTCAGCTATTTTAAACTCTCCTCTAGTAGCCAAAATTGTAAATACTTAAAAAGAAGTCAGCTATAGTGTTTGTTAACTAATTGGAATAAATAGATAAATGTAGTTTCATGAATTGTTAAGAAAACTTTTACTGAAACCAAAAGTATTGAGAAAATAATCATGAATAGTAACTTAAACTTTGCAAAGGGTAAATGCAAACAAAATATGACTCATAGAAAATATGGTAAGCACTGAACTGTAAGTAATCATAGAACTGAGAAAACATTAAAATGATATAAATCAGCCCAAAAGTTAAGTATTTGGTGTTATTTATATTGGTCTTGTCTAAAAGTGAACAAAAACTAACTGAATAATATAGTTGACTTTTATATGTTGATCTTATGTCCCGCAACCTTGCTGAACTCTTGTTATTTCTAATAATTTTTAGTGGATTCCTTGAGATTTTCTACATACACAATCATGTCATCTGCAAATAGGGATAGTTTTACTTCTTCCTTTTCAATCTGTATGAATTTCGTTTATTATTGCTACAATCATTTTTGTTTTACGTAGTTATCTTGCCTCCATCCTCCAATATAACGTTAGAAATGAGCAAGAGTGGATATTCCTGTTGTTCTCCTGGTCTTAGTGAGAAAGCACCCAGTCTTTCATCATTAATTACGATGTTAGCTGTGGGTTTTTAATAAATACGGTTCATTAAGTTCAGAAAGTTTTCTTCTATTCCTAGTTTGTTGAATATTTTCCCCATAAAAGTGTGTTGGATTTTGACAAGTTTTTTTTTTTTTTCTTTTTATGTATGTGTGTGTGTGTGTGTGTGTCTATTAAAAAGATCATTTGCATTTCGTTTCTTATTTATTGATTTGATGTATGATAGATTTTCCTATGCTGAACCAGTCTTGCATGGCTAGAATAAATCCCACTTGATTATGGTGTATAATTATTTTTGTACATTGCTGAATTCGGTTCACTATGTTTTCTTTTAAACTTTTAGGTTTTGGTATACATGTGCAGGTTTGTTATATAGATAAATTGCATGTCACAGGAGATGGATATACAGATTATTTTATCACACAGATAGTAAGCATGGTACCTGACAGGTAGTAACAGGCAGTTTATTGGTCCTCACCCTCCTCCCACCCCCTAACCTCAAGTAGGCCCCGATGGTTGTTGTTCCTGTGCGACCCCAGCTGTAGGACCCCGACCCTCGGAGGCAGGCGCTCGATAGACACGAGGCAGGACGCGTGGTGACCGGTACCGGCTTTATTGGGATCTCCGGGCAACTCAAGCAGGAAGGGAGGAATCGCGCGCGCGCGCTTGCTTTGTTCGGTCGGTTTTATAGGGACTGAGGGCCTGGGGCGGTAGGAAGGCTGATCTGGCAGGTAGCGATTGGCCAGGTTGGTTGCTGGGCAGAAAAGCGGTAGGAGAGCTGATCTAGCGATTGGCTGGGTTGGTTGCTGGGCAGAAAAGCGGTAGGAGAGCTGATCTAGCGATTGGCTGGGTTGGTTGCTGGGCAGAAAACCTGCCGGGCGGGAGCTTGTGGGACGGGAGGCTACGGGGGCGGATGGTGATTGGCTCGGGGGTTGCTGGGCGGAAAGGTTGCTGGCCTCGGGCCGGGCCAGGATAGAGTGAGATAAGGGACCCTCCCTGCAGGGGAGGAAGGGCCTCCTTTATTGGGAATTAGGCCTTTTCCGCATGACTGGGGAACGAGGCCAAAAGTTCTCTACCAGACAGTTCCCTTGTGTCCTTGTGTACTAAATATTTAGCTCCCACTTATAAGTGAAAATATGTGGTATCTGAATTTCTGTTTCTGTGTTAGTTTGCTTAAGACAATGGCCTCCAGCTCCATCCGTGTCGCTGCAAAAGACATGATCTTGTTCTTTTTTATGGCTGCGTAGTATTCTGTGATGTTTGTACCACATTGTTTTAATCCAAATACTACTAATGGGCATTTAAGTTTTTTCCATGTATTTGTTACTGTGACTAGTGCTGCAATGAACATCCATGTGCATGTGTCTTTATGGTAGAGTTATTATTTTATTTTATTTTTCTGAGACAGAGTCTCACTCTGTCGCCCAAGCTGGAGTGCAGTGGCTCGATCTTGGCTCACTGCAACATCTGCTGCCCTAGTTCAAGCGATTCTTCTGCCTCAGCCTCCCGAGTAGCTGGGATTACAGGCTCCTGCTACCATTCCTGGCTAATTTTTGTATTTTTAGTAGAGACAGGGTTTCACCATCTTGGCCAGGCTGGTCTTGAGCTCCTGACCTCGTGATCCACCCACCTTGGCCTCCCAAAGTGCTGGGATTACAGGCATGAGCCACTGTGCCCAGCCAGGTAAAATGATTTATATTCCTTGGGACTTCGCCCAATAATGGTATTGCTGGGTTGAGTGGTAATTCTGTTTTAAGTTCTTTGAGAAAAATTGCCATTGCTTTCCACAATGGCTGAACGAATTTGCATTCCCTCCATCATTGCATAAGCATTTCCTTTTTTCCACACCCCCACTAGTATCTGTTGTTTTACAACTAATAATAGACATTCTAACTAGTGTGAGATGGTATCTTATTGTGGTTTTGATTTGCATTTTGTAATGATTAGTGATGTTGAACATTTTCCATATATATGTTCCTCATAGATTATAGATATTATATCTTTGTTAGATGCATAGCTTGCAAACGTTTTCTCCCATTCTGGAGGTGGCCTGTTTACTCTCTTCATAGTTTCTTTTGCTGTGAAGAAGCTCTTTAGTTTAATTAGATCTAATTTGCCAATTATTTTGTTGTTGCAATTGCTTTTGACTTCTCTGTTATAAAATCTTTGCCAGGTCCTAGGTCCAGAATGGTTTTTCCTGGCTTATCTTCTAATGTTTTGTACTTTTAGGTTTTATATTTAGGTCTTTATTCCATCTGGAGTTGATTTTTGTATATGGTGTAAGAAAGGGGTTCAGTTTCAATCATCTGCATATGGCTAGCCAGTTATCCCAGCACTATTTATTGAATAGAGAGTCCTTTCCACATTGTTTGTTTTTGACAACTTTGTCAACGATCAGGTGGTTGTAGGTGTGTGGCATTATTTCCGGGCTTTCTATTCCATTCCAATGATCAGTGTGCTTGTTTTTGTATCCATTTCACACTCTCTTGGTTACTGTATCCTTGTAATATATTTTGAAGTTAGGCAATGTGATACCTCCAGCTTTTTTCTTTTTGCCTAGGATTGCTTTGACTATTCAGGCTTTTTTGGTGCCATATAAATTTTAAAATAGCTTTTCTAATTCTGTGAAGAATGTCTTTGTGAGTTTGATGGAGATAGTATTGAATCTGTAAATTGCTTTGGGCTCTATGGCTGTTTTAACAATATTGATTCTTCCTATCCATTAGCATGGAATGCTTTTCCATTTGTTTGTGTCATCTCTAATTTCTCTGAGCACTGTTTTGCAATTCTTGTTATAGAGATTTTTCACCTTCCTGGTTAGATGTTTTCCTAGATATTTTACTCTTTTGGTGGCTTTTGTGACTGGAATTGCATTCTTTATTTGTCTGCCATCTTTTTATTTATTTATTTATTTTTTGAGGTGGAGTTTCGCTGTTGTTACCCAGACTGGAGTGCAATGGCGCGATCTCGGCTCACCGCAACCTCCGCCTCCTGGGTTCAAGCAATTCTCCTGTCTCAGCCTCCCAAATAGCTGGGATTACAGGCGTGTGCCGCCATGCCCAGCTAATTTGTTGTATTTTTAGTAGAGACGGGGTTTCACCTTGTTGACCAGGATGGTCTCGATCTCTTGACCTCGTGATCCACCCGCCTCGGCCTCCCAAAGTGCTGGGATTATAGGCGTTGTCTGCCATCTTAAACGTCATTGGTGTATAGGAATGCTACCAATTTTTGTACATTGATTTTTGTATCCTGAAACTTTACTTAAGTTGTTTATCAGATCAAGGAGCTTTTTGACAGAGACTATGGGGTTTTCTAGGTATAGAATCATATCACCTGCAAACAGGGACAGGTTGACTTCTTGTCATCCTATTTGGATGCCTTTTATTTCTCTCTCTTGCCTGACTGCTGTGTCCAGGATTTCCAATACGGTTTTGAATAGGAGTGGTGAGAGAGAGGGCATTGTTGTCTTGTTCCAATTTTCAAGGCAATGCCTCCAGCTTTTGCTCATTTGGTATGATGTTGGCTGTGGATTTATCATAGATGACTCATTGTTTTGAAACATGCTCCTTCAATACCTAGTTTGGTGAGTGTTTTTAACATGAAGGGATGTTAAATTTTATCAAAAGCCCTTTCTGTATCTTTTGAGATACAAATGAATATTTTATTTTCAGTTCTGTTTCTGTGACAGATGACATTTATTGGTTTGCACTTGTTGAAACAAACTTACATCCCAGGGATACAGTCTACTTGATCATGATGATTAGCTTTTTTATGTGCTGCTCGATTCAGTTTGCTAGTATTTTGTTGAGAATTTTCGCAGCCACTTTCATCAAGTATATTTGCATGAAGTTTTCTTTTTTGTTGTGTCTCTGCGGGGTTTTGTTATCAGAATGACGTTGGCCTCATAGAATGAGTTAGAGTCCCTCTTCCTCCATATTTTGGAATCATTTCAGTAGGAATATTCCCAGACCAAACTGAGGGTCGGGCTGCTATTTCTTGTGGCCCAATAATCAGATTCAGAGGAACTGGGTAGAAGAGAGTTTTTATTGTTGTAACTGGTTACAGGGAGAAACCCTGAAAAATATTGCTGGACCAACTCAAAATTAGTCTTCCAGAGCTTATATACCTTCTAAGCTATATGTCACATGTAAGTGTGCATTCATTCAAAGTCATAAATGATTAACTTAATCTATAAGATCTGCGTCCTGAAGATCTTCCTCTGGAGCCTCAGTAAATATACTTAACTTAGATGGCTCTGGCTGCCGGGGTGATTACCCTTATTTTGTCTCCTGCTAAGTTGTAGAGGTTTGGGGAGTTCCTTTGGTCCCCAATAAAGCTTGTTTGTGGAGGCCTGGGGAGTTTCTCCAGACCCCCAATAAACCTTATTTAATCCTAAACAGTTCCTGTTAATAATTCCTTCATTAACTTGTCATGCCTTAAGGCCCAGGAAACACCTAGGCAAGACTCTTGGTGGGCTTTTGTTAGATTCCATCCTGAGTGGTTATTAAAAGCTGACAGATAAATAACTGACTGAGTGGTTACTAAAAGCTCTATCAGCTTTTAGTAACCACTCAGTCAGTACTGAAACAGTTGTTATGGAGGCCTGCGTTAGTGAGACCTCGCCTGCCACAGGTATGGTACTAGCTATTCTTTACACATCTGGTAGAAACGCACTGTGAATCTGTTCCAGGCTTTTTCTGGTTGGTAGGCTTTTTATTACTGATTCAGTTTTGGACCTCTTTTTTTTTTTTTTTTTTTTTTTTAAAACGAGGTTTCACCATGTTGGTCAGGCTGATCTTGAACTTCTGAACTCAGGTGATCCGCCCGCCTTGGCCTCCAAAGTGCTTGGATTACAGGCATGAGCCACCACTCCCGGCCCTTTGGACCTCATTATTGGTGTGACCAGGGATTCAATTTCTTCCTGGTTCAGTCTTGAGAGATTGTATTTGTTAAACAATTTATCCATTTCTTCTGGGTTTTTTAATTTTGCGTGCATACACGTATTCATGGTAGTCTCTGTGGGATTTTTTTTTTTTTTTTTTTTTTTGTATTTCTATGGGGTCAGTGGTAATTACTTCTTTGAAATTTCTATGTTTATCTGGATTTTTCTTTTTTTCTTTATCTAGCTAGCAGTCTATTTTATCAATTTTTTCTTTCAAAAAACCAACTCCTGGATTCATTAATCTTTTTATGGTTTTTAGCATCTCATTCTCTTTCAGTTCAGCTCTGATTTTGGATGTTTCTTTTCTGAGAGCTTTGCAGTTGGTTTGCTCTTGTTTCTCTAGCTCCTCTAATTGTGAGGTTAACTTGTTAAATCGAGATCTTTCTAAGTTTCTGATGTTGGTGTTTAGTGCTGTAAACTTGTTAGCGCTGTTAGCTGTGTCCTAGAGATTCTGATATATTGTATCCTTGCTATAATTAGTTCCAAATAATGCCTTGATTTCTGCCCTAATTTCATTGTTTACTTAAAAGTCATTCAAGAGCAAGTTGTTTAACTTCATGTAATTAGATGGGTTTGAATGATTTTCTTAGTATGTTTATTGTACTGTGGTCCAAGAACATGGTTTGTGTGATTTTTAAAAATTTGCTGAGATTGTTTTATGTCTGATTGTGTCTTCAATTATGAGTGTGTGCCATGTGTATGTATAAATATATATACCTACTATGTACCTACAAAAATTAAACATTAAAAAAAGAATCATTGCTGGGAAACTAATGTGTTCATTTGGATGTAGGAAGACACTTTGGCTTTTTGAGTTGCCAGAGTTCTTGTGCGGTTTCTTTTTCATATGTGTGGGCTGATGTTTCTTCAATCCTTTCCTTCAGGAAGTTGCTGTTCTTTGGAATTTTTTTGTTTTGTTTTGTTTTGATGGAGTCTTGCAATGTCTCCTGGGCTGGAGTGCAATGGCATGATCTCGGCTCACTGCAAACCTCTGACTCCTGGGTTCAAGCCATTCTCCTGCCTCAGCCTCCCAAGTAGCTGGGATTACAGGCGCCTGCCACCACGCCCGGCTAATTTTTTGTATTTTTAGTAGAGACGGGGTTTCGCTATGTTGGCCAGGCTTGTCTCGATCTCCTGACCTCGTGATCCACCCACCTCAGCCTTCAAAGTATTGGGATTACAGGCGTGAGCCACTGTGCTTGGTGAGGAATTATTATTATTATTGTTACTATTAGCTTTTTTTTCTTTGATATCCTTGGGGGTTTGGTTTTTATATAAGGTGGGTTCAGTTTACTGGCTTCATTTCTGGTATATTTTGGTGGAGACTAGGCTCAGCTCAGCACTCCTGGGTTGTGTGCTCTAACTCTGGAGGACTGCCATTAGGCAATGGCACAGTAGGGTGTATGTGCACCCTTGCACCAGCAGGGAAGCAAAGACAAGGTCCACTTGCCTATGTGTGTGCCAGCAAAGCACTGAGAATGTGGCTGTGGGCAAGTGCGTGTGGGCAAAGAGACATAGGGGAGGCTGCTGTGGGGAGAGGGTGCGGGTGGGCTGGTGCCAGTAGGCTGAGGCCACACTGCTGGAGCTCTCTGACAGTCAAGTGTGGTCTTCCTATGCAGGGGCTATCTTGTGGGATCCTGCAGACACCCCATTTGAGTATCTGAGGCTGAACTGCAAGTAAGCATGGCCAGGGTGAGGGCCCAGGAGACGACAGCAGACAGGAGGCACTTGGGTTGGACTGGCCAGCCTCCTGGGCAAGATGGCTCTGCTCTGTTCTGATTTGGCAGTTCCCGAGTCTAGAGTGTCCGGAGGAGCACGGCAAGCCTTAAGGAATGGCATCCATGGCAGTACTTGGCTGCGGATCTTCCCACACTAAATCTTCTTGGCTCCACGTAGACTGGAATTCTGCCCAGTCTTAAAAATCTTTAAGTAGCTCTTGCTGCCAGCTCAAGTGTCAATGGGGCTCATGGGGTCTCCTGCTACCAGGATTCCAGAGGTCCATGGTGAAAATGAATTACTCCTCACCCGCTCAACTCATTCCTTTCCTCGGAGTCTGGGTTCACTCTTTTTTTTTTTTTTTTCTGAGAATTTTTGTGTTATATTCATTTAAGATATTATTCTGTAATTTTCTTTTCTTGTGTTGTCTTTGCCTGGTTCTGGTGCCAGGAAAATCATGGCCTCATACAATGAGTTAGAAAGTATTCCATGACTCTTCTATTTTTTTAGGGGGAGAATTTGTGAAGAATTGGTGTGAATTCTCCTTTAAATGTTTGGTAGAATTCAACAGTGAAATTACCTGGTCTTGTACTGGCCCACTTCTTTGTGTGTGAATCTCTTGCTTTGAGTGTTTAGTGGAGGTAGCAAAGTGGTCAGTGGCAGTAGCTTCAGGTCTTCTCAGCCATTCTTTGGTGATGAAACCACTGCATTATAAGTGAAGGCAAGGCAGATTGGGACCCTAGTATTGTTGGTTGTGTCTTCACCAAGGTAGAACCTCCATTACTTGAACGGGGGCTAGGTAGAAAAGAAAGTCCTCACCGCTCAGCTGTATTTACCTGGAACTTAGCCTCAACAACAGGAATTTAGGGGCAGGATAAGAAATGCTGACCTTATGATCCCTTCATAAAGATAGCACTCCCACTGGAAGCCAGGTAAAATGGAACCTTGTGTTCTTAGCTGCTCTCATAAGTAGTGGAGTTGTACTCTTGCTGACTTGGGAGGAAAAAAGGAAGGCACAGGTCTTCATGCAAATACCACAGACTCCTGCTCTTTTTATAGAATTTTAGTAGATTTTCTTGAACAAGTATTTCTTCGTTTGCTAGATGATGCTCTAAGATTATTTTCTGATGCTTTAAATGGCTGCTTTTAAATTAATATTTACCAGTTTTGCAAGGGATAACATCCATGTAGCTCCACAGATGTCATGCTGGAAGTCAGTTTTTACATTATGATTTAATATAAAAGAATATAAAATCAGAGTTTATTGGCTAGAACAGTTATTTTTTAATAGCCAGGAGCTTAGGGTATGAGACTTCCACAGATTGTGAAGAACCTTGTACGTCATACTAGGAAATTAAAAAATTATCCTTTAGGAAGTGCAGCACCCACGTACTATCTAGGAACCTGAGTGATATGACCAGATTTGGGGTTTTAAAGAATAATTCCGGAAGCTGTATGGAAGAGAAATTTAACTAAGCTAAGCCCAGGTATTAAATGACTCAAGAGCTTAAACCATGACTTGAAGAGTAAGAATAGACAGAAAATGAATTCAAGGGAAATATTAGAGATAGAAAGTTGAGAAATTATTGATTGAATATGGATATTGACTAGCAGACAGGTAAAAATTTGATAATGGAACAATATTTTGTAACTAATGTCTGATTTGAGCACAAGTGGAACACGTAAGGAGAGGAACAAACTCGAAGCAGAAGAGAATGAGTATGGTTTTAGAGACATTGTTTTGTTTGGCTGTAGGACATCCTAAGGAAAATGCTTAGGAGGCAGCTCTTGAGGTATGAGAGCATTGAACTTGGGGATAGAAAAGTGGGAGGCATGATAGGATATACAATATTTGAAGTCATTGGAACAGATATTACCCAAGAAGATCACGTAGAAGATGATAACAGCTCCGAGGGTGAAATTCTGGCACAATGTACTTTCAATGCTATGGTTGGAAGAAGAGAAGCCAGAAAATTCCACTGGAAGAAGATAACAAAATGGAATAGAGGAGGATAACAGCATTGCGGAGCAATTTCCTGACAGAGTTTCAAGAAGGAGAGTATGGATAGCCTTTCTATACCAAATTCTAAAATTCAGTGGGTTTTTATATCTCCTTCTCTAAGGTGACTATTTATGTAGTGTCCTAGAGAACCTCCAACTGAGGTAAATATAAATAAGAGAAATATTCTTGACAGGAAGTATGTCCATGTAATTTACAGAAACACTATCTGACAAAGACTGTGCTTAGCAACGGTATGTTTTCTATATAGGTCCTATTTTATATAACAAACTGTGAATATATTTGCATCTGTTTGCCACCTGCAATTATGTGTTTAAATGTTTCTCAGGCTCCCAGATGTTTAGGAAGCAATATCTGTCAAACATATGAAACTGAAAATTTCATTCTCATTTTTAAAAGATCATTTTACATAGTAATTTTCATACTAAGACAGTGCTTTTCCCTCCCATGAAGAGAACAACAAACACTAATGGTTGAATTACAGTCCAAGACAGTACATTGTAATGCCATTTATAGCTGGTGCTCTACAATCATGCCTCACAAGATAAACCGTTCTTAAATGAGTTCAGATATTTATTACAATGCAACATGAGTTTTAAATGACTAAGTTGAGATATTTTATGTTTGAAGAATAAGAACCCTTAGTTCCCAGTGGAGTTGGAAATTCTGTCAACAATAATGTTTAGAGAAGACAAACAAGTAGAATATTTAAAGATAAGTCAAGAGAACACTGTTTTATTTCTGTGTTACATTTAGGTTATGTCTCCCAAGGGTCATCTACGTTGTCAACCTAGATGGATGATATTAATCAGATACCTGAAAAATTCTTCCTTCATGTTTCCCAATTTAGCGATAAACTTAATGTTAACCAATATAAATAAATAAAATTTGTTTTTACTGAAGACTTTTACTGTATTCATTTAGTGAATACAGCTATCTGCCCTTGATTTAAGATATAAAAATGGTTATCTTGCCATCATTGAAGGCCTTCAAATCTACAGTATGAAGCAAAGAAGATATTGATTTAGATTTACTAGAACTTATAAAATTGACAAAATCCTACGTAGATATATCAGTTTTCTTTTTAACTGATAGGTATTTATGACATCATAAAAGAACCACACAATGATAGAAATATGGTACTTATGATGTCCACATCTGTGTTAGATATGGTCTTTTATGACTGTTGTAATTCAAAGTAAAATAGAGAACATTGTATAAGAAAAATACTAGTCTTAGGATAATATATTGTTAGAGCTGGCGGAACCTTTAGGGAATATCTAGCTTGCCTTCCCACTCTTCTTCAGAGGACAAAAATGAGATTCAGAGACATACGCAATATTCCCTGGCTCACAAAATATCTTACTCTGAAAAACTAGATTACCATCCTTATGTTCTGAACTCTTTCTAGCCTATCCAATATTCTTTCCACTGTACTACACTACTCATTATGTTAAAACTCATAATAAACTTTGTTCAGAGCAGTAAAGTAAAACTGTTACTTTGACTAATCCCTCTAGTGAATTTGAGATGAAAATATGATAATATTGAATTGAAATAAACTTAGAAAAATAACAGCTTCCCAGCCCTCTTAAGTTAGCCATGATTGCAATGAATATAATCTTGCAGCCAATTTTTTTTTTTTTTTGCACTGTATCCCAAGAGATAATCTAGGAAATTGGAATATTTGAAAGCAATCTGTTACACTCACATCTGTCTACCGACAGCCGATTGAATATAATTTTTCTTGTTGATTTGCTATATTTTACTAAGACTGCACTTAGCAGCAAATTATATCAGACATTCAGAAAAACTTCCTAACAAAATCCTAAAATTACCGATGGTGATGCCACACATAGACACATTGTATTAGTCTAGAGGGCTCCCATAACAGTTAGGAGAATTACCACATATGGGTAACAAAGTTACCACAGACTGAGTAACTTAAACAATAGGAGTTTATTTTCTTCCTGTTTTAGAAGGTGCCAGACTAAGATCAAGGCACCATTAAGTTTGGTTTCTGGTGAGGCCTTTCTTCCTGGCTTGCTGATGTCCACCGTTTTGCTGTGTGCTCACATGACCTCTTTGTGTGCATGCAGAGTGAGAGGTATCTGATGTCTCTTCCTCTTCTTAGAAGGACACCAGCCCTATCAAATTAGGACCCCACTTTTATGATTCCATTTAACCTTAATTACCTCCCTAAAGGCCCTATTTGCAAATACAGTCACATTGGGGGTTAGGGCTTCAAAGTATGAATTTGGGTTAGGGGGGCATATATTTGGTTTATAACACCTGTTAAACATATAAATTTGATGTTACTTCATCACATCTTTTTTAGTCACAAACTTTTACAGTACAATCTACCTAGAGGAAGCTGGCACATGCATATGTGTTACAAATACAGTATAATGTGATTGAGTGACAGAGGTACATTCAAACTGGCCACCACCCTTCCATTTATTACTGTTTTTGCTGCACTTACCCAGAGCAAAATTTAACCAACATGAAAGAGTAATATCTTTTTTCTCTGAAAACCATTGAACCAAATGTGAAATGGGTGACAATGGTAGTTAACAGGTTTTGTGTGTTTTTTTTTTTAAATAGAATACACATTTTTCTCAAGTACACTTAGAACACTCTCCAAAATTCACCACATGTCAGCCATAAAACAAGTCAATAATTTTAAATGGCTAAATCTATACAAAGTATCCTTTTCAATCACAATCGAATGAAACTGGAAATAGACAATAGAAGGAAAATCCAAAATATGTGGAAATTTCTTAAACAACGAATAGATCAAGAAAGAAGTTGCAAGGGAATATATAAAATATATTGAAACAAATAGTAAAACAACATACCAAAACTTGTAGGATGCATTGAAAGCAGAAAAAATTGCAGCTATAAACAATTACATTAAAAATAGAAAATAATCTCAGATTAACAACCTAGGTTTACATTAGAAAGAAGTAGAGAAAGAGCAAACGAAACCCAAAGTGAACAGAAGGAAAGAAATAATAAACACTAGAGCAGAAACAAATAAAATAGAGAATAGAAACACAATAGAGAATATTCATGAGATTAAGAAATGTTTCCTTAAAAGGATCAACAAAATTGACAAGACTTTCACTAAATTTATGAAGAAAATAAAAAGAGAAGACTAATAGCTTATATCAAGAATGTAAGATGAGAAATATCAAGAATGAAAGAGATAGGAAGGAACCAAATAGCAGTATAATAGGTAAAGGGATTGAATCTGTAATAATAATAATTAAAAAAAAAAAAAAAAAAAAAAACAGAAAACTCTTGGCCAGGTGTGGTGACTCACACCTGTAGTTTCAGCACTTTTAGAGGCTAAGGCAGGCAGATCATGAGGTCAGAAGTTCAAGACCAGCCTGGCCAACATGGTGAAACTTCATCTCTATTAAATACAAATAATAGTAATAATAGCTGGGTGTGGTGGTATGGGCCTGTAATTCCAGCTACTCTGGAGGCTGAGGCAGTAGAATTGCTTAAACCTAGGAAGGGGAGGTTGCAGTGAGCCAGGAGCATGCCATTGCAATCCAGCCTGGGTGACAGAACGAGACTCTATCTGGGTGGAGTGGGTGTGGGGGAAGGAAACAAAAAAGTCTTAAAGAAAAGCCCAGGACCATATGTGTTTCCTGGTGAATTCTACAAAACATTCAAAGAAAAGTTAACACCAGTCCTCTTCAAATTCTTCTAAAAAATTATAGAAAAGGAAATACTTACGAACTCATTCCATAGTCAGTGTGATCCTGATATCAAAGTCAGAAAAAGACACAGCAAGAAAAGAAAACTACAGACCAATACTGCTGAGGAATATTGATGAAAAATTCTTGACAAATATTAGCAAACCAAATTCAGCCACATTTTTAAGGGATTATATACCATGACCCAGTGAGAATTATTTCTAGAGTAAGAGGATGTTTCATTGTATTAAAACCAAACAATGTGCCTGGTGCGGTGGCTCACGCCTATAATCCCATCATTTTGGGAGGCTGAAGTGGGTGGATCACCTGAGGTTAGGAGTTCGAGACCAGCCTGGCCAACATGGTGAAACCCCGTCTCTACTAAAGAAATAACAATTAGCCAGGCATGGTTGCAGGCGCCTGTAATCCCAGCTAGTCGGGAGGCTGAGGCAGGAGAATTGTTTGAACCTGGAAGACGAAGGTTGCAGTGAGCTGAGATCGTGCCACTGTACTCCAGCCTGAGTGATAGAGCAAGACTCCGTTTCAAAAAAAAAAAAAATATATATATATATATATAATCAATATAATATACTACATTAACAGAATGAAGGGATAAAACTATCTCAATGTACAAAAAACACTTTCAAAATTCAACATCCCCTTTCATGTTAAAGAATAACCAACAAACCGGAATAGAAGGAAATTATCTCAATATAATAAAAACAATGTATTAAAAACTCACAGCTAACATAATATGAAAGTTTGTAAGCTTTACCTCTAAGATCAGGAACGAGAGTAGAGTGTCTGCTATCATCCCTTCCATTTAACATTGTAATGGAATTGGCTTGAAAGAAAGACATTGCGTTGTCTTCTATGCATTATGGCCTGATTTTGTAAATACAAAACCCTGGACATTCTATAAAAACATTCTTAGAACTAAAAATGTGTTAAATGATTGTCTCCATTTGCATGAAGGGGTCATGGCAATCATAGTAATTGCATAAGTGCCTCAAGTTGTGAAAGTTCTGAAAAATTCTTAGAACTAAAAATGAGTTTAATACATTAAAAGTAAAGTTGAAAGACATAAAATTATCACAATTAACTATATTTCTATACATTAAAAATGAACATAGAAAAATATTTGAGAAACCAATATCACTTAAAGTATCCTCAAACAGATTAAAATACTGAGGAATAAATTAAACTGAGGAGGTGAACGATTTGTAGCCTCTAAACTACAAAATATTACTGAAAGAAATTAAAGACACCAATAAATGGAAAGATATCTTGTGTTTATGAATTGAGTGACTTAGTATTATTAAGATGTCAATACTCCCCAAAGCTGTATACATATTCAGTGCAACCCATATCAATTCCAATGATGCTTTTTGCAAAAATAGAAAAATACATTTTAAGAATGATATGGAATCGCAAGGGATCTTGAATAGTTAATATAATCTTAAAAAAAAAAACAAAGTTGGAGGCCTAACATTTTCTTATTTCACAACCACAAAGCTATAGTGATCAAAACAGTGTGGGTACTGGTATGAAGATAGATATATAGACCAATGGAATAGAATAGAAATCCCAGTAATAAACTGTCGTGTATGGTTAAATGATTTTCACCAAGGGTGTCAAGACTTTTGAATAGGGAAAGGACGGTCTATTCAACAAATGGTGTTAGAAATCTGGATATGCACGTGCAAAATAATGAAGTGAGGCTCTTACCTTATATCATATGAAAAAATTAATTCAAAAAGAATCAGTGACCTTAACCATAAGGGGTAATGCATAAAAATCTTAGAAGAAGACATAGGGGAAAAGCTTCATTACATTAGATTTGATAATGATTTCTTGGATATGGAATCAAAAGCACAGGCAACAAAAATAATACATTAAAAGTAAATACTTTTTTGCATCAAAGGCCACTGTCAACAGAGTGAAAAGGCAGCCCGTAGAATTCAAGGAAATATTTGCAAACCATGTATATGATAAGGAATTGATATCCAGATAGGTGAAGTATTCCTACAATAACAGCAACAAAACTAAACAATCTGATTAATAAATGGACAAAGGACTTAAACAGCTTCCCCAAAGATAAGCTATAAATTGCTAATAAGCATATTAAGAGGTATTCAATATCACTAATTATTAGAAAAATACAAATCAAAGCCACAATGAGAAACCACTTTACACGGATTCAAAAGCCTATTACTAAAAAAAAAAAAAGAAAATACCAAGTGTTTGGTGAAGATGTGGAGATGTTGGAAGCCTTGTGCATTGTTGGTTGGAATGTAAAATGGTGCAGCTGTTGTGAAACTGAGAGGATGGTTCTTCAAAAAATTAAACTAATTGACATATGATCCAGCACATCTACTTCTGGGTGTAAATGCTAAAGAATTGAAAGCAGCATCTTGAACATATATTTGTGTACCCATATTTATAGCCACATTATCATAATAGCAAAGAGGTGGAAGAAATCTATGTGTCTATTGATAAATAAAAAGACAATTGTGTATATACATATACAATAGACTATCAGTCAGTTTTAAAAAAGGAAGGAAATTCTGCAATATGCTACCATATGCATGAACCTTGCAGTCATTATGTTAAGTGAATTAAGCCATTCGTGAAAGGACAAATACTGGATGATTCCACTTTGTCCACCTAAAGAGGCGCTTAGATTAGTCAGATTCATAAAGATAGAAAGTAGAATGATGATTGCCAGGGGCTGGAGAGAAGGGAAGAGTGAGGAATTATTGTTTAATGGTTTTAGGGTTTTTGTTTGGAAAGATAAAAATTCTGGAGATGGATGGTGACGACAGTTTCACAACAACATGCCTGTACTTAATGCTCCTGAAATGTACACTTTAAATGGGTTAAAATAGTAAATTGTATGTTATGTGTATTTTATCACAATGAAAGAAACAAATTTACAACAAAACAACACAAAACTCAAATCTGTAACTTCTACCATGTCTAAAATTAAATGGAATTTTCCCTCCACTAAGGAAACAGAGGAAAATTGCTTTCTAATGGTGGATCTCTCACTGCCAGAGACATTTCCCCCAAGCCAGTGATAGCAGGGACATATGCAACTAACTGTATGGCAGCAATTTTCTATTTAATACTGACCTAGATTTGCTGTATGCTGCTTTTCAAATACCTCTTCCTCAATGGTGTAGAATGACACTTTTACAATTGTATTATTAATTTTTTAAAGAAAAGAAAAATTTGGCTCAATTTCCAGATACTTTAGTATGTATTCTCCTCAGTTTAACCATTATTCTTGTTTTGTTACTTGGGTTTTTTTTTTTTTTTTTTTTGCCCTATTTTTCACCACCTGCTTCACTCTGTTGCTGTTTATGTTATGCCTTTGTTTCCTATGTACTACTCTCTTCCACCTTCCTTTGTGACCTGATTCTAAACAATTTTCCCACTGTGTCCAGTATTCTCTCATGTTTTGTTTTTCTGTTCTGGTTGAAATGCAGACCCGTAAGATCTTGGTCAGGCTGGAAAATGTTTGTTTAATTAAATTTGGGAATAGAACTTTCAATTTTATCAACATCATCACATCCTAAAATATCTTTTTCTTTCAGAAGCATGTGCCTTACTTAGTTTTCTTTGTGTTAACTGCATGTTTTCTCTAAATGGTAATTTATTTATTTATTTAATTTTTGAGATGGAGTCTGGCTCTGTTGCCCAGGCTTGACTCACTGCAACCTCAGCCTCCCAGGTTCAAACGATTCTCCTGCCTCATCTTCCCAAGTAGCTGGGATTACAGGCGCCCACCAATAGTTTTGGCAGAGATGGGGTTTCACCGTGTTAGCCAGGCTGGTCTCGAACTCCTGATCTCAAGTGCTCCACCTGACTTGACCTCCCAAGGTGCTGGGTTTACAGGCATGAACCACCCTGCCTGGCCTCTAAATGGTAAATTAAAAATATTTATTTCATTCATTCTCTGATATGGGTGAAAAACAAAAACAATAAGGATAAGTGCCATCTCCTCAAGAGTATATGAACTCTCTTCCAATAAAACACATTTACAAACTTCTGAGAAATGGTTAAAATATAGGTTCCGTTTATTGTAAATGTAACACATTGTAGATTTTATTTGTAAGTCCCAGTTCACCTGGAACTGAGTAAAATAATCTGAGCAGTTTGATCTATAATAAGACATTAGATCAATGAGTGAGTCAACTAATGAATTTCTCAGGCTTTGAGTTTTTCCAGTAACCCAAATGATTTTATGTACAGTGACTTTTACCTCAACTAAATTTCCATTTTATCTAATTTCTATTAGATGAAAAATGGATGGAGAATGAACTTTGATATGTGAAACATTTAAGAACAATAGAAATGTAAAATAAGGATGATACCAATCGGTTGATGTTTTATAAAGTAGAAAACAATGCATAAAACTCACCTCATACATAGTAGACATCAGTTATAATAGGCTGTTTTCTACTTTCAAGTCAGTTTTATTTTTTACCTTGAATCCATTTTGAGGCAGAGTCAGCCTTCTAAAACTGGAAGTGTTCTACACTAATTAATTGTCAGTGTTTCTTTAAGTGGCAAATACTTGTTTTTAACATTTCTTCTCCTTTCTGTGATAACTTCATAATCTTGATGTGCCATCAACATAGGTAATTATTATTTGGATGTTTTATTTAGTCCTTCAAATAAAAGAGAGAAAAAAGCCCACCAAAACCCAAGTAGGCAAATGTATCAGATTGACATTGTTCAGTTAAATTGAGAAGCCACCACATTTGGCAATTGAAAGTAAATTCTCAAAGAATTCCATATAATTGAATGTTTGCTTTTTTTCTTTTTCACAGTAGCTCACAGGACTTATCTTTCATCACTACTAGTGTTTACTTCATGTACCCCAGAAAGTAAGCAATTACAGTGTGTGTGCTACAAATTTATTTGTAACATTCAGTTTTATAATTTTAACATGGAACATTCTAGGATTTTATATTAAATGGAAATAAAAAGATATTGACCTTTTTCCTCTTTATTACAATACTGATAAAATGGAATATATGATAAGGAAGTAGTAGGGTATTAACAGTTTTGTAATAGAAGAGGATAGTTTATTTGCCTTTTTAGCATAGAAAAGAAATATTAATTACTATTTTTGAGAGACTAGCGTAAAAAAAGATGATCTTTTGAAAATTAAATACATGTATTACGTAGAGTAAATAAACATTGTTAGGTATGCTGTTGGTTTAAAATTATTTAGCATAACCAAATTTGCAGTGCGAAAGAATGCCCTGGTCAGACCTGTCTATGCATGACCTTTTTCCATTGGTGGTAATAAACTGTTCCATGATAAATTAATTTTTCTATTTTATTTTTCTCCCACAAAGCATAGTTATTTACCTTTTAAAAATGATATAGTGGAATAATTATAGCCTTTAGAGAACTTGTAGGGCAAAATAGGAAATTTGAGAAGCATTTAATAGCACTGTACAATAAGTTCAAGGAGAGATTTAGTATGTAATATGAAAAAAGATTTATTAGCATATGTGTTCCTTATTTAATTAAATAGATTTATTTGGGTGCCATATTCTTTTAAATTTATAAAGATGTAATACTATTTTTTTTTTTTGAGATGGAGTCTCATTCTGTCTCCAGGCTGGAGTGCAGTGGCGTGATCTCGGCTCACTGCAACCTCTGCCTCCCGGGTTCAAGGGATTCTCTGGCCTCAGCCTCCTGAGTAGCTGAGACTACAGGCACGTGCTACCATTCCCAGCTAATTTTTGTATTTTTAGTAGAGACCAGGTTTCACCATGTTGGCCAGGGTGGTCTTGATCTCTTGACCTTGTGATCCACGTGCTCCGGCCTCCCAAAGTGCTGGGATTACAAGTGTGAGCCACCGCTCCTGGCCAAGTAATACTATTTTTATATTCACTTACATGTTAAAGTAAGAGGTTGGTTACCCTGGGGAAAAGGTTTTGACTAATGTACTACTCAGATTAATAATATCATTGACATGAATACTGGATTATTTTCATAAAATTTACTACACAAGAGCACACACTAGAAGGACAAGTACCTATCTAAAATAGTTTTCCATTTGTAGGAATGGTAAACATTTGCTAAAACCTTAGAAATTTGAATGCTTTTTTGTTTTTACCAGTCACAAATCATTTTTACACTTTAAAATTTACGTTCAAGTGGATTACTTTGCCCTTTGAAAAATGTCATTTTCCACTGTTTGTACTTACTACTTTACTTTAGATTATTTTCCTTGCTAACAAGAGTTCCTTTTTTAAACTCTGTGCCCTGAATGAGAAGAATTAACCAGGATACACAGGAGGTCTAAAATAACTAACTCCGATTCAGGAATAGAGGCTTACCCAGTGTGTTTTGGGGTCATGTAGACACTTAGTCTAGTATGTAAAACTATTAATAGCAATTTAATTGCTTGATTTCCCTGATGCTCTTATTTCCTATAAAATAGTCTCTTCATTAATGGCTAGATTGTTATGTATTAATAATTGCCCATATTTTCCTAGTAATAGAGTCTTTTCCATTAGTCCTAATTTGAGAAGAGCAAAGCAGTCTCAGTGACAGTTGTAAAAAGCAGGGACGAAGATGACATTTGTTCAGTATATAATTCCACAAAATGGATACCTTTTTTTTCTGTAAGAAAGAGAGTAGCTAACATTTATTGAGTCCCTACTATGTGACAGGGACATTGCAGTGTACTATACCTGAAAGTAGATATTTTTAACTTTGTTTGCAGATGATAACACAGAGCCTTAGAGAAAATATGTAACTTGGCAAAAGTCACACAGTCAATGACTGATAGAGAAGACAAACCTACATCTGGCCAAATACCTATCATTTTTCCATCGTTACACACTTTCTTCACATGAAAGAAAAGGTATGACTTGTTTCTTGTGATCCTTACATTTGAATACCTGCTATGTATAATTTTTCTAAGAAAAAAATTACATAGCAGGTATTCAAATGTAAGGATCACAAGAAACAAGTCATACCTTTTCTTTAATATATATACATGAAAATTTTACACATGCACAATAGTGTTTGTTGTGAAGGTTTATTAAGTACAGTCATGTGTCATTTAATGATGGAGATACTTTCTGAGCAATTCATTGTTAGGTGATTTCTTGTGATGAGAACATCATAGAATGTGTCATTTAATGATGGAGGTACTTTCTGAGCAATGCATTGTTAGGTGATTTCTTGTGATGAGAACATCATAGAATGTCCTTACACAAACCTAGAAAGTACAGCTTACTATGCAACTAAGTTGTACTATATAGCCTAATGCTCTTAGGGTAAAAATCTGTACAGCATGTTTATGTATTTGTAACCTGTAGACATATAAATATGATGGTAAGTATTTGTATATCTAAATATATCTAAGCCTAGAAAAAGTACAGTAAAAAATATGGTATAAAAGAGAAGAAATGGTACACTCACATAGGGCACTTACTATGAATGAGCTTGCAGGTCTGGAAGTTGCTCTGGGTGAGTGAGTGATGAATGAAAGTGAAGGCCTAGGACACTCCTCTGTACTACTGTAGACTTTATCAACACTGTACACTTAGGATACACTAAATTGAGGGAAGTCTATTTTTCTTTCTTCAATAATAAATGAATCTTAGCCTATTGTAAATTTTTTACTTTATACATTTTGTAATTTTTAAATATTTGGAACTCTTTTGTAAAAACACTTAGTTCAAAACACAAAGATATTATACAGGTGCACAAAAATATTTTATGTCTTTATATTCTTATTCTATAGGCTTTTTCTCTTTTTAACATTTTGACTTTTTAAACTTTTTTGTTAAAAACGAATACACAAACACATATGTTCATCTAGGCCTACACCCAGTCAGGATCATCAGTATCACTGTTTTCCACTCCCACATCTTGTGTCACTGGAAGCTTCAGAGGTAATAGTATGCATGAAGCTGTCATCTCTTATGATAACAATGCTGTCTTCTGGAACAGCTCCTGAAGGACATGCCTGAGACTCTTCTACAACTAATTTCTTCTCTAAAGTAGGAGCACACTCTGAAATAATGATAAAAATTATAGTAAATACATAAACTAGTAGCATAATTATTATTATCTAGTCTTATATACTGTACATAATTGTATATGCTATACTTTTATATGACTGGCAGTGCAGTAGGTTTGTTGACACCAGCAGCACCAGAAACACAGGAGTAATGCATTGCACTACAACGTTACGATGGCTATGAAGTCACTAGGCAATAGGAATTTTTCAGCTCCATTATAATCTTATGGAACCACAGTCATATATGTGGTTTGTCGCTGACCAAAACACTAAGCGGCACAGGACTATATATCAACACAGAGCACTGGATAGTTTTTGCAAGTTTTGTGGGATATCTAAAACGTTGATATAATGGATCGAGGTTAATTACATAAATAGGGCAGTAAGACTGTTTTCTAGTCTATGAAGATTTAAAAGTACAATGTTTGAAGACCAGATGAAGTTAATATCACTATGCAAGCCTCTACAGGTTTGGATTTCAAAATGTTTAAATTTGAATGCCTAATAATATGTTACGATTTGAGTTTCCATTTCATTTATTTTCCTTTCAAGTTCTAGCATGAATTTTGAGAATCTTTATCAATGCCCCGGAAAGGAAATGCCACAAGAAGAGTGCAGTCAATATGTGCACCTCCTACAGAGCCCTACACAAGTTGAAACACTAAACACCTTTCAAATCTTTAAACTTTTATAGATGCTCATAGATGCACAGTGATATTAGCCATATACTCTAAGTTTTATTAAGATATTCTGTAACATGTACTATTTACTCCTGCCAGATCTATATAGCATGAAGTGCACTGGAGGATTGGCATCTATCCATTTAATTTTAATCAACAGAGAGACAGTTTAGATGTTTAAAAGCCTCTTTCATTAACAGCTGGTTGATAAAATTATTGTTATTTATTTTGTTTGCTAGCTAGGATGCTTGCTTGCTTATTTATTGACTGGAGCCATATGAATCATTTTGGAATTCCCACCTCACTTCTCTGGCCTCAGAAAAGTGAACTTAAATCATAACATCCTTGATAGAAATGATCAAATTAAGTTTTTTTTTTTTTTTGGAGACAGGCTCCCACTCCTTCACTCAAGCTTAGAGTGCAGTGATCCGATTACGGCTCACCACATCCTCGATCTCCTGGGCTCAAATGATCCTCAACCTCATCCTCCTGAGTAGCTAAGACTACAGGTGCATGCCATGATGCCGGGCTAATTTCTGTATTTTATGTAGAGATGGGGTCCCACCATGTTGCCCAGGCTGATCCTGAACTCTTGGACTCAAGGGATCCACCCTCTTTGGTCTTCCAAAGTGCTGGGACTATAGGAGTGAGCCACTGTATCTGGCCTGAATTATTTAATCTTAGAGCATTATTCTTCACTTATTGCTGTTGTATGTTTTTAATTGAAACCAAATGAAGAGTTGGGAAATTACTCAATTAAGACAAGTATAATGACCAAAACAAGAATATATTTTATTTTTATGGATGACCTTGGCAAATGAATTCAACATGAATATTACTTTCATTAATAGAACAAATTATTAGTGCTCTTCTGAAGTCAGCGCAAGTATTGAACCCTATATGCTTTAACCATCAAATGTTCTGAACAAACTTTGTGCTGGCAATTGTGCTAGAGGCAAGTCATGGTGGCTTTAGATGAACGCACAGTTTAGACTGGGAGAAAGGCAAATACATTATAGATTATAAAACAATGTATTTGTTTTGCCTAGAATTTGCCAAATGCTAGGCAAATAATATTGTGAAAATCACTGTCTGGGAAAACCATGAAAGTATAAAATTGCTTAAGATGCTGAGGAATCTAGTAATCTCTCTAAATAGACCGGTGAATGCTGCATTTGATTTATTAAACAGTTCACTGAAACTTATTTTTCAAAAGCACTTCCCCAATTAGCATCTTCTTTATATACAAGGTGATATAAAATATGATGTACTATTTATCTCTTCTTAAAATAATTGGACACTTTTTTCATAAAAATATTATCTGTGATTATCCAATAATTAATTAGGTTTAGAAATTTAATTAAACATTAGGAATTTCTAGTGTCATTTTGAGGGACATTATTATGAAATTATAAAAACGGTAATGTCAGTAGATTTTTTCTGTTATTGATCTTATATTATTTGTTTCTTTAATTTAGAGCTCTTTACAAATAACTTACTAGGGTCAAAACTGCTCTGAAACTGGTGTTAGAAAGAATTTTGAGGAAACTGAATTTATTTTGTATTTCAAATTTTAAGGCATTTAGATTTGGTAGGTTTTAGAAACTTCTCATGCTGGTTCTGCTAAACCAAGTAACTTTCTTTATGAATTTTTAATCTCATAATGTCCCTGTAGTCATTAAAGAACCAACCCATGATAGGCATTTATCCACTGTGCCTTTCTACATTGAAAAGCTGAATTAAGGTCTCCGGTGCCAAAATGGTATTAACATGTTTATGTCTTAAAGACAGCCAAACACGTGCTTTCAGAAAAAAATGCAGTCAAGGAGGAAAAAACAAAGTAATTTGAAAAACTGTTCATTTTTAAACATTGGAATAAGAGAGTGGAAATGTGATAGGGACAAGAGTGAAGAAATGTTAATTGGAAAGAATCTGTTATAGCTTGTGAAGTTGTCCCCTCCCACCCCCATGCCTGCTAGGAACAACATTTGCATTCAGTTTGAATGAAGACATACTGATAGACCAAAATGGTTTGATTTGTCTTTAGAGGGTCCTTCTTCATCTTCTCTTAATCTATAATATATGTTTCCACATTTCTCCCTCAGATTTCCTCATTATTCTACCAGTTTCTTTAAGGAGTCCCAAAACTCTAGGCTGGACAAATATGAACCTTTCTGTTTGTTAAAACAACACTTCTTCAAACAAGTTTTTAAATCTCTTTATCTTTCTCTCTCATTTTATAATACTGTTTCTCAATGCATACTATATATTAAAATTAGGACAGAGTCATAAACTTGACAATAATTGTTGATAATGCTTTCCAGTGGCACATAAAATATCAACTGTTTCTCAGTTGGAATGATAGGCTGGGTACAAAAGTAGGGAATACATATATTGAGTATTTTGAACCAAGATTTATAATTCATAGCAAATCTAAACAGTTCTAACAGATTATTTTCTGTCATTAGTATTTAAGTGTAAAAAGCAATTTAGCGTAACAGCCAAGCTCACAGATTTGGAGTTATACATACTTGTTTGAGGTTAGATCCTGGATACCCCATTTGTTAACTGTTTAAAATTTAGCAAGTTACATAACTTCGCTAAAACTCAATTTATCAAACTAGAAATGAGAATAAAAATAATTACCCCCTCAGATTACTATTAGCATTCAACATAATGATAGACTTAAAAGACCTCAACATACAGTAATTCTTATTAAATGTTAGTTATTGTTATTGGTAGTACTGATAGTAGTAGTAACAGCAATGTGATATCTGAAAATGTAAGATTATCATTTACTTATTTTTGGTATTTCTTAGCTCATTTTTTCTATAAGTATATAATACTCTAATGCCACACTTATTTGTTACTAAAAAAATTTAGGTCAATTGAATCTGCATCACAATTGCCATGGGGGGAGAAAACCTTTGAATAAACTCTACAGTATATTTCTATCAAAATACACCATGTAGATGAAAGTGTTTTCCTTATGTTTTTATTGCCCTCCTACATTTCAAAATTACTCTGTTTTTACTCTCTGATTTGGGATTTGCCACATTCCTGAGGCTTCCATATTTTGTAACTAAGCTGGATTTTTGCCATGCTTTTCTACAGTTTCAACCAGAAAAGTCTTGCCCATACAATCCAGCAATCAAAACTCACTTGCAGACACAAAGACAAAAATAGAAATAGTCAGTAGGAAGCAGTTTTTCCCTCAAATTTCTTCTCTCGATGATTGCACAACCAAGCTCAGACTTTTTTTTTTTTTTTTTTTTTTTGTAATACAGACACTGGGTAGTTGATTTTGTGATTAAAAAAAAAAATACAGGGCCGGGCGCGGTGGCTCAAGCCTGTAATCCCAGCACTTTGGGAAGCCGAGGCGGGTGGATCACGAGGTCAAGAGATCAAGACCATCCTGGTCAACATGGTGAAACCCCGTCTCTACTAAATATACAAAAAATTAGCTGGGCATGGTGGCGCGTGCCTGTAATCCCAGCTACTCAGGAGGCTGAGGCAGGAGAATTGCCTGAACCCAGGAGGCGGAGGTTGCGGTGAGCCGAGATCGCGCCATTACACTCCAGCCTGGGTAACAAGAGCGAAACTCCGTCTCAAAAAAAAAAAAAAAAAAAAAAAAAAATACAGGCCACAATTGCATACACCATTTGTTTCTCTTATGAGATATTTTCACTCTTGCACTGGTGTAAGGTCAGTGTTTGGCATCACCTCCATGCATGTAGGGCAGCACCATTATTATTTCAAAGCACTTTAGCCTAGGAATAGATTGGTTTCATGTCTGATTACATAAAATCTCAGTAACTGTTTCACTGTCTTTCTAATCATAGGAAAATTGGCTTTTCTAGAACAAAAATAAAAGAATACCATCCAAGGTAAAGGCAAACAATTCTGTAATTGTCACTTTTGTATCAGTTTTACTGATCAATTAGTTAGAGGACTGGGAAGCTGTTAACATCCTTAAAAACCATAAAGGAAATCCATAGTTATTTAGCGATTTCACAGGCATTATACCATGAAAAAGTCCTATTTGTTGAAACTAGCTATGAATGTCTTTATATAGGTAGCTACTTTTTCTCACAGAATGAAGTAGGTATTGTTACTTTATTCAAGAATGTAAATTCTCTCTAAAAATAGTCCAATTTTGCAACCAGCCTCATTGCTATGTGGGCACAACTGTAAAGTAAACCAAAATATTTAATTTACTGTCAAAATGTTTTGTGAAAGTAGTCAGATACCTTAGATAACCATGTTTGATGAACTTTAAGCAGGGATCTTGACTATCTTTATCTTGAGAGTAGGTAGTGCAATTTATCTTCCCCTATCATTTGTTATATATGTGTGTCTACATATATGTCTTGAGACTGTCTTGCAACGTTATTAATTTTTTGATTTTTCAAGATAAAAATCAATACAGGAATACTTTGAACTTAAGGTTTTAGACATTGAGTATGAGAACAAAAGGTAAAATTAAATAATTTGGATTGAATTTTAAGTCCTGGTCTTCTACTTAACAGGAATGAGAGAGACCATGGCCATAGAATCAAAAATTTTATGTGCCTTTATTATTTCTTTGCTTTAATTTTTAGTAGAGACAGGGTCTCACTATGTTGTCCAAGCTGGTCTTAAACTCCTGGCCTTAAGTGACCCTCCACCTTGGCCTCCCAAATTCTTGGGATTACAGGTGTGAGCCACTGCATCCATCCTGCCTTCAGTATCTTCTGTGTTAAATGTGGATTATCATACCTAACTCAGATAGGATTATCAGGAAAGTGAAATGAGATTTTATATATATATATATATAAAGTGCTTACACGTGGCCTGGCATATCATGAGTACTTGACAGAGAAAGCTGCTACTATTATCATCAATGGTAAATTAAAATTTATAAATATAAAATAATACTGATAGGTAGAGTAAGGTCTTTTCAGTTTGTTTGCTAGTGGATACAGAATTTGTTTTGAAATATCACCATTCATTTATAACACTGCTAATGCTTTCTTAAAATATTGCACAATTTTCTTGATCATTTCGCTAAGCATCATGGTATAATTCTAATCAGTGTTCATGTATGATTAGTAAGTTAATTAAAGCTTCCATGCCCAACCAAAATGCTACCACAGTTAATGGGTTTGGGATTGATTACTAGAATCCTATATGATATGATATTCTTCTATACATTGAAACAAAGACAATAACATCTCATTCTACCCTCTCTCATACTGCTCAGTCTTGTATACAGTACATAAATGGAACATGTGTCTGTGGCAATCGGCTAGTGAGAAAAATAAAATATATTAACAATCATTAAAGTAGACAAAAGTTCTAGCTCACATGCCTCTGAATTTTTCCTCTGTTTATAGACTCCTGTTGAAATTTATATTACATATCTCTGTCCTGTTACGGAATTTTAGTATAGAAAGGAAGTAGGCAGATCTAACAAATAGACAACGATCTCATGATCTCTCTCTCTCTGTCTGTCACACGCACACACACACTTTTTTTCAACCAAATCAACAATATGAAGAATATATGATCCATAAATCACTAGGCTTACTGACACCACTAGCAAATAAATAGTGCCTAAATACAGTTTTAAAAGTTATGATTCGTTGCACATAATGAATTATAACAATATTTGAAGGTACTAGGATGAAAGGACAGGTTTTTCTAACAATTGTATACTGTCATTAATTAAAGAACCCACACAATTTATAAATATAGCAAAGAAGAGGAGGGCTTATTTCTTAAAAGGGGTTACCACCTGTAAGGTGTCCATCCTGCAGGCTGAGAAGCATGCCTCCAGTGACCAGAGACAGGCACTTTAAGGAAGAGGGGTTGGGGTAGGAGCTTTATGCTGAACAGATTGGCTAAACATACATATTCAACAGGTTACAGGAAGAGCTATGAATATTGATGAAGGTCCTGACTTGTGTATTTAATAAACATGCATGTAACATCTGACCCATGTTCACTTTGGGATGAAGACCTTAACATTTAAATGTATTACAATTAGGCCCTGTACATGAAAGGGCCTTTCCTGAACATGAAGATATAGAAGTTTGCAGTCTCTGTAAAGTTGCCAGAATCAGCCTATGGTTGGTGGGCTTCTTATCAGGAGGAAGTCCTGAAATCAGTTGCCTTTTCCAATCAAAGCTGTAGTTATGGCTTGTGGAACAGGGGGTCAGTTAGTATCTGTGAGCTGAACTAATTGTTTTAATATTGTGTATCTCGTGGCCAGTGCTTGTTTAGCTGCTAGAGAAAAAGGAAAACTTTGTGGCAGGTTAGAACATAGTTTATTCTTTAAGTGTAAGGGTCTTAACCCTTGCCTGCTATGGCCTTAGATCCTATTGATAATTTGTTTTCTTATTGCCACAAAGAGACTATTCTGTCATCTTGCGATCTCTATTTTAATATTAATGCTGGTCAGTTGTATCTAAACCCCAAAAGGAACGAAGTATATTGAGGAGTGTCTGACGTCCCATTTTTTCATGGCTGAGGATTGTTTTTAAGTTTTTTCTGGGGTACCTTTGGCCAAGAGAAAGTCCATTTAACCAGTGGGGATTCTTAGCATTTTATTTTTAGTTTATACTCATTGCTCAAACATTATGTTTTCTTATTTCAGTTTTTGGCTATACTACATGCAGCTTTCACATAAGTGCACATTGAGCATACAAAATATTTTTTTATTTTTCAAGCTTTTGCAGCAGAAGCATATATACTTTGCTGGTATATAGCTTTTTAAATTATAATTAATGTCTGTCTAACCTTCTGCTGATACTCTCTAATGGCGAGTTTACCCAGTAGTCTACTTTAGGAATTTAATCTTACATACTTAACACATGCACACATACACATATTTACAAGAAACAAAGAGTACTAAATATTCAGCATTACCTGGAATATAATTAACTTGTTCTTAGATAATTAACATTTCCCAGAATCATATGCAATATTCTCCAAATGAATGGATGACTGAATCAAATATGTATGAGAAAAAGCACAAATAACAACCACAACAAAAGTAATTGATATTTACTCAGTATTTACTATGTACTTTCCATTCCTCATTTTATAAAATTCAAAATTACCAGAGAAAGGGGTTATTTTTACCATCAGTTTATAGATGATGAAATTGAAGCTGAAGGGTTGAGTGCGATGTGAGGAAAATAGGAAGAAGTGGGCTTAATCATGGGGACTTGGGTATAGTCTGTGGCTTTATGAAGTCTTTATACCTTATTTATTGTAATTTGATCAAGTTTCTACTCATTTCAGTAAAAACATATATGACATATTTTATAAACAGATAACTCTATGAATATTTCTTGACAAAGAAAAGTAGTTACAGGATGTGTTTCCGAGGTAACAATATTAATTCAATTGCTATCACAATACTATTATTAATAATGCACTTATCAACACTAAATATTGTCATTCTAGGGACAAAAATATGACAGAGACTGGGGAAAATAGCTTGAAAGCAAAGAATGACAGCAACACTGAAATGATGAAGGGGATACTTAATACTGTGTGATTTTAATAAATGCTTTAGCTCTTTTTAAGTGGTATTATGTCCTTTAGATCTGTCAAATAGGTCGTGTTTTCTCTCTCAGGATTCAGATTGTCCAGTCATTGGAACCACAAGGAAAGATCAGTAACTTGAAATTGATAATACGTTTACTGCTACTTTCTTTAGTTGTTGAGTAATGACACGATCCTCTGTAGGTTATCTGCTTGCTTAAGCAAGAAATTAACCAATTAACAAGCAAGTGCATTGTAATAAACAAATACTTCTTAGATACTTAATGGAAGAAAGCCTGTTTCTTTCCATTTAATTCCATCACTATGCTTACGTGAATGGAAAATATTAAAGCTGTTGTTTTAAAATGGAAATAAGCTCCTTCTCATATAGAATCAATTAAAAGTATGGTATACCTATGTAACAATCCTGCAAGATCTGCACATGTACCCCAGAAATTCAAGTATAATAATAAAAGAAAAGAATCCAAAACACTATCAGACTGTGATCTTTTTCTCCACTGTTACACTACTTAGACAGGCTGATACTGAAACTGTTACAAGACAAGAGAGAGAGGTAACTATAGAATTTGTCAATTACCTACCACTGTAAGAAAAATAATCAGTAAACCCTCAGTTCCATCTTAAATGCTGGCTTTCAGATATGCCTTTTCACTGGTGTCTTGGTGAGCCCCTGCATAAAAGAGTGTTCTGCATTTATCTTGCAATCTAGCCCATTTTTTTTTTTTTTTTTGACTTTCAGTTACTGGCTTTCTATTATGAACACAGCTATGTGACTCCAGACAAGGGAAGTTAATAATTACTCCCCAAGACCACCTCCCTCTGATACATTTGTAATCATCAGACCAACCAGGTTTCTAAAAGTGTCAAATCCATTTCAATTAAATATCTGGATTTTTCTCTGGTTCAACAATGGAAATGAAATAGGATTACTTTAAACAGTTTCAATTTTCCTAGGCTTTAATAACATACTTATTACCAATCCAGGAAAATTATGTTAAAAATAAAATTCAATAAATCAGTGTTCCAGAGATTAGTTTTAGGTCATGATGAAATCCTATCTAATATATTCTGTATTTCTTTATTAAAATAATCTTAAGAACAATGATTATGTGGTTCTGCTTTAAGCTGGTGGGTTAAGGTGAGATTGGCATAGGGACAGAATCTCTGGGTGGAGGTGTTACAAAAAACCTCTCATATACTTTTTTATGATGAGTAGGAGTGTGATATTTCCAGTACAATTAGGATTTTGACAAGTTATGCTCAAGTCATTGATGTTTGCCCCACCCTGTTGGCTAGAGTTCTCAGGTCATGCTTGAGGCCACCCCAGGAATCATGGTCTTCTGTGTAAACCTGACAACCTGTTGCTGGAAGGCATTAAGTTAATTTGATGGTGTCCAAAGTACTTATAGATCAATCCGGCAATCTCTTTCTTCAGTGTCAATAGACTGAACAATCTGACCTCATAGATCTGATACATGTACCTTCATTTATACCTTTAGAGCTTCACAGCAGTCTGTAGAGTTACCGAGATAACTTGATGACATTCTTCTAGTTTTCTTCAAATGCCTTCCGGTAACAAGAAGATAGACCATTCTAAATAATGTTTATATAAAATTTATTGCAGAGCTAAGATCCTAATATAGAAAGACAGCAATGTAGTACATGATAACACTATATATCACCGTCACTTTGAGTGCCATCATTAAGATATTGCAATTCTTCTTTTAAAAAAACTTTTAGTTTCAGGGGTACAGGTGCAGGTTTGTTATATAGGTAAATTATGTGTCATGAGGGTTTAATATACAGATTATTTTGTCACTCAGGTAATAAGCATGATACCTGATAAGTAGATTTTTTTTCTTTTTAATTTTCACCCTCCTCCCACCCTCCACCCTCAAATAGGGCTCAGTGTCTCTTGTTCTCTTTTTTTGTGTCTATGTATACCCAATGTTTAACTCTCACTTTTAAGTGAGAACATGTGATACTTGGTTTTCTATTCCTGTGTTAATTCAATTAGGATAATGGTCTCCAGCTTCATCCTTGTTGATGCAAAGGACGTGATCTCTTTCTTTTTTATGGCTGCATGATAGTCCATGGTGTAAATGTACCACATTTTCTTCATCCAGGCTGCCACTGATGGGCACCTCGATTGACTCCATGTTTTTGGTATTGTGAATAGTGCTGCGATGAATATACAACATACTGCAATTACTTGGAACAAAAAGATAACTCATTGAGAAGGATAGAAACTGAACAATCCATGTATTTGGAGATGGTCTTGTACACTCCTAAACTTGGCAACATTCTATGCCCAAGAATTCTAGAAGTAATGATTCTTACCCTTATTCACCCTGTATTCTCCGATCTGAAATCAAAGAAATGAAAACAGAAAGGAAATGATAGAGTCAAAAACTCTTGCTTTTTCAAGACATTATATATACATTTTAAAAATAAGTATTATATATTTAAGTGACAATCAAACATAATACTAAGATAGTCCCTTTACATGAAATCATTTTAATATCAAGGGAAACAGCTAAATTGCATGTAAATTTTAGGAAATGCGGCATTCCAGTGTAGGTACCAAAACTTATTTTAAATGACATTTTCAGCTAAATGAGAGAAAAAGAGATCACCTTTTTTTTCTCATATTATTCCAGTTTCATGCCTGTTCAGTATGGAAGCCAGATTGTCACTGTGCCATGGGAAGCCTTGCAAATATGGCAAATGCCACAGTCAGCACAACCCTAATACTTTAATAACACCTCGATTTAGTGGACAAAGCTTTTCTCTGCCTCCAACACATCCCTTAATCTAGCACTTGTCCCCATGCTGTCCCATGGTTGCCCAAAGCCATCTTATGTTAGTTTCATCCATTGTTCCATAATTTTCCTCAGCTCCACTTTACTGTAACAACTAATCTGCTCCTGTTACTTCTCTCTGTAGTCAAGTGTTGCTCAGAGAAATTAATGGTACAGTGCTAATGACTGATGTTATCTGTCATTAAAACTATAACATCGATAACATGTTATCCCTTTCAGATAATGAAAGGAATGAGTCCTCTGGTTATCTATTTCTATGTAACTAATGACTCTAAAACTTAGTGGTTTAAAATAAAAACAATTATTGTATTATGTTTCACAGTATCTGTGGGTCAAGAATTCAGAAATGGCTTAGCAGGAAGTTCTGGCTTGAGGTTGTAGTTAATACAGCAGGTGGCTGACATGGTTGGAAATTGGCAAGGTGACATTCTGTTCATGTAGATTTCTGGCCTCTCCATGTGGAGTAGTTTGGGCTTCACTGCAGCATGGTAGACTCGGGGTAATCACATTGTTTACAGGGAGGCTGAATAGTCTAAGGATGAACATCCTAGAGAAGCAGGTGAAAGTGCACAGCATTTTTATGACCTGGCATTAAAATTCAGAGAGTATCATTTCTGCTGTACTCTGTTAGTCTGGGCAGTCACAAAAGCCCACTAAGAATCAAGGGGAACATAGATTCTATCTACGTTTTGATGGTGGAGTGGCAAGGTTCTAGAACATGTATGATAGGAGATATGTTTCTAGTCATTTTTGGAAAATGCAATCTGCCAAAATGAGTAATGTGGGCATTTTGTGCCCTTTGCTGTGTTACTCTGTAGCATGTTATTTTCAATTATTTGTAATAAACATATATATGGAGAGAGGTACAATGGAAAATAAAATGATAGGAGAGTTGATTAAATGCCACTTAGGAATTTTTATTTTCTCTTCTCATTTCTCTCCCTAGGAAGACTATCTAAATGCATATAAACTTTTATTTACTTTTGCCATATTTAGTGAAGATATAGTTACCAATATAAATATTTGAAATGTTAGAATCTCTTTGGTAAGAAAAATCCACAGAAATTGTTAAAAATACCAAGACTTCATCTCATAATTTGCAGATGTAATTCAATAAAGGATTATAAAACATTCCAATATGAAGTCTTTCATCAGTCTTCTCAGGTATGTGTTAATAATCTGAAAAACTAGAGCAAATATATCTGATATATTGTCAGCTAATAATTACATGCTTTCAAAGGCCAAATCTTAAGGAAATCACTATAATGTAGAAATAAAGAGATTAATATTAGCTCTAAAAGTCTTACATAATAGAGTCAAAAAATGGACTTGGAAGTCCTGGAACATTTTGAATATTTGAATTACATAAATCGTTTTAAAAACAACTGTAATGAAAAAGTGTGTTAATCAATTTTAAGATTTTGCAGTACTTGATTACTGTCAAAATCTCTTACTTTTCATCTGCACTTGGGCAGTCTAGTTGAATGCCCACTGAGCTGTCCTCTAAAGCTTTAAGGGGATTTATTTTCAAAAGACTCATAAAAAAGCTTTATTCAGACTACCTGCAAGGCTCCCATGTGCTTTTGGCTACTTGAGATAATAGCATCTATTATGTGAGAAATAATAATTGTCACTCTGAAAAGAACAAATTGATTTCACTGTTTTACTTTGGGTCCTGGCAGCTTTTATCCTGACTTTTTCAGAATTAAATTATTGAGGATATCTCAAACTGTCCATATAGTATGCACCTGGCATTAGTACACCTGATATTTATATTCAACATGGATATATCAGCAAAATATATTTTGCTTTTTCTTGGGGAAGATTTTCTCCAATAGAAAGACTTTTTCTTTGAAGAACTAAGGTATTGATAATTAAGATGAAAAAAAAAAGATTATGCCTGTAAATATTTCTTTCTCAGAAATACAACATAATTTCTGAGACATAATTTGGATAATTCTGATCATGAAATGTGTTATTAAAAAATGTCCTGTTTAAAAATTTTTCAGAAAGCTACTTAAAGTAATAATTACATTTAAGGAAGTACAAGTAATGAAATCATTTGAAACTTCTGTTTCTTGTGACGATTAAGTGGTGGGGAGTGAATTTACCCTCCACCTGAAACAACAAAGAAACCAAACAAAATGTATGAAACAGTGTTTCTCAACTTATCATACATAAAGTTACATGGATAGTGATACTTAAGAAATGGAACATAAATGAAACAATACTTACTATTGCCTTAGCTTATTGCTTGCGTAATGTTTCTATTCTTTTCCACAGGGAGAGGGAACCCAAGCAGAGCATGATTTGGGCCCTTGTAGTCAATTCATCTTCTGGAATAGTGAG
Organism: Aotus nancymaae; assembly: GCF_030222135.1. Lineage (NCBI taxonomy): Eukaryota > Metazoa > Chordata > Mammalia > Primates > Aotidae > Aotus > Aotus nancymaae. The sequence goes on along the minus strand of NW_026988415.1, from coordinate 54,025,670 downwards.
CCAGGGAGGTCAAGGTGACTAGTGTCCCTGGTCAGTGATTATAGGGAAATTTATGGCATAAAATTACAATATCAGAAAATAAGATCTTAAGCTATCTAAGGTTCCACAGTGAGGAACCAGGAGGAGGGCAAAAGAAAACCAAATTAAGCAGCAGAAGAAAAGTAATAAAAATTAGAGCATGAATCAATGAAATCAAAATAGAAAAATAATAGAGAAAATTAGTGAAACCAAAAGCTAGTATTTTGAGAAAATTAATAAAATTGATAAAACTCTAGGCAAACTGATAAGATTAAAAAAGAGAGAAGAAACACAGTATTTGGCTTGAGAAAGATGATATCACTACAGATATTAAAAGTATAAAAAAGAAGTATTAATATTTACGCTGTATACATTTGACAGTGTTGATGTAATATGCAGATTACTTGGGAAAAAACAGTACCGAGGTCCAATCCAGAAGAAATAGCTTGAGTAGCTCTATATCACTTAAAGAAATTGAATTTATAGTTAAAATGAATCATCTCAAAAAGAATGCTCCAAGCTTAGGTGGCTTCACTAGGAAATTATACAAAATATTTAAGGACTAAATAAGACCAATTCTATACAAACTCCAAAAACAATTATAAAGAGAGAAAAATATACGCCAACTCATTTCTTGAAGCTGGAATTTACTCTGATACCAATACCAGAAACAAATATTTGAAGAGAAGAAAGCTTGCACACCAATATCCTTTATGAATATAGATGTAAAAAGCCTTAATGAACGTTTGGTGAGTCAAATCCAGCGGTATATGAAAAGGATACTATTTCATGAACAAGTGGTGTTTATTATAGGGATGAAAGATTTGTTTAACATTCTAAAATCAATCAGTGCAATTCATGATATTAACAGACTAAAAAAGGAAATACCAAAAGAAAATATCTAAATCTTTTACCTGCCATCAAAAAACTCATGGTTCAATTGAGAAAGAAACATGAACATAAAAAAAGGAAATAGTATAGTCAATACAAGAAAGTACATATTTAAGTGACAAATTTTCTGTTACAAATTGTGATATTTAAGTTATGAAAGGCAAAAGAACAATATATTCCATAATAGCTTGGGGAAATTTTATAGAGGAAATTGGATTATTAGGTATTTTATTCAAATGGTTTTCTTCCTTTTTAACCAATGTACACCTGAAAAAATATTGGTTTGAAAACTATGTGCTCTACAAAGCCTTCTCTGATTAATCTCCTATCCATATCACCAGGTATTAATATGCATTCTCTCAAGTGTGATAAACTCAGTTTTTCTCAATTTATTTGTTCTGTTATTATATTACAGCTGTAATTCAAAATTAATTGTGGTCAAGAACCCTTTTTTCCATCTTTCCTCCTTGTTCAACGTCGTGTTCCATGAATAATAGACATTCAAATAAATAGCATTATCTGGCACAAATTAATTATAATACATGCCTTAACTAGAGCTTCTATTCACACCTTGAAATCTATAGTTATAAACTGTTAAAGATGCCCATGGCCGGGCACAGTTGCTCACACCAGTAATCCCAACACTTTGGGAGGCTGAGGTGAGCGGATTGCCTGACATCAGGAGTTCGAGACCAGCCTGGTCAACATGGTAAAATCTCGTCTCTACTAAAAATACAAGAAAAGTTAGTGAGGCATGGTTGCGGGTGTCTGTAATCCCAGCTACTCAGGAGGCTGAGGCAGGAGAATTGCTTGAACCCAGGAGGCGGAGGTTGCAGTGAGCCAAGATCGCGCCATTGCACTCCAGCCTGGGCAACAAGAGTGAAACTCCACCTCAAAAAAATAATTTGCCCTATTAATATAGTTACAATGAAATTACCACCATTTGTATATCTGCTAATACTTAAGAGCTAAGGTGACCTAAATTTCTTGAAGAAAATTGCATGATATTCAATGTAATGAGACTTGTATAAATAAAAAAATGTAAGAAAGCAAGTAAATACCTTTCTAATGAGCATTCCATTACTTTTGACAATGGCTTCTATTTGTTCGTATCACAGGGCAGCTCCACTCTTAACAGTACTCAGGTTATCCTTTTGTCTTACTTTCCTAAACTTTTACGTGTGTATAGGTGTTTGTGTGCATGCATGTGCACATGTGTGCATTCACGTGCATGCCTCTGACATATAAAGGTTAAGACCATAAGATGTGAGATCTCAAGGTTTTTAATTTGAGCTCCTATGTGTTTATTAAAGTACCGCTATCATTCCTCACTATTGAGTAAAAAAAAAAAATTTAAATCAGAAACAATTATTGTCTTTAATTTACAAGTATGTTTTGACAATTTCTAAAGATAAATGACAATTTATCCTTACCATATGCTTTTACAAAATATTGTGTTTATTAGTAGGCAACGAATTGGGTAATCTGACCAATTGTTCTCAAAATGTAGTTACCAGAACAACAGCAGCAGTAGCAGCAGCAGCAGCAGCAGCAGGAGGAGGCAACTGGTTGGAAATATACATTCTCAGGCCCTACCCAGACCTGCTGAATCAAAAACTTCAGGAATAAGCCTCAACAGTGGATTTTTTAATAGACCGCTAGCTTATCTTGATGCATGTTAAAGTTTAGAATAAGGTTGAGAATTTGGCTTAGACCCAGTGGAAACTTAACAACTTGAGTTCATGTCTAGGCCTTCAGAGGGGTTAACAAATAAGAAATACTGTCATATTAAATCCCAGGTAAGAAACTGTGAGGGTAGAAGCATTTATGCAACATGTACATGGGAAGCAACAGAGGTAGTTAGTTCTGTGCCCTTGTTTTTGCTAAGAACTGATAGAGTTTAATGCCCACTCTCACCATGAAGTAGTGATAAGAACAACAAGTTATGTAAAACTTTTGTGACTTAATTTTCATATCTCCAAAATGAGCATGATGATATTGACACCTGATGAATAACATTGTTGTGAAGGTTAAAGGGGTTAATACATATAAAGTATTTGAATTACAGGAGATTTAAATCCTAATTTCTTGCATGAGAAGATTTATTTTTTCTTTTTTTGTGGCTTGTGTAATAGAGCTGACAATTTATGCCTGTATGAATCATAGAGAGACGAAATTATTCCTACCTGTCTGAGGCAGCATTCTGCACTAAATAACTAATGTTTTATCAAGCATTTAATTTTTCCAAGAATTGCTTTGGAAATAATTTTCACTATTCAGAAATTTACTCAAAGTACATTTCCTGCTATAAGCCCATGTGCAGCAACATAAGTCAAGATATTGAAAGAACTCACTTTTAGAACTTTCCTGAGGGGAGGTGGTCAGAGAGCAGGTTTTATTATCTCAGTAGAGGTTGTAGACAGTCAGGACAAATTACTTGTTTAGTTTCAGTTGACAATTTACCTAATTTGATTCATATACCTTGTTCCATTCAGTCTTTTGATACTAATTTAGCATATATAAATTATGATATTTCTGGAAACAAAGTTTAATTAACCAACACACGCTTATTAACATCTTCAGTGACACAAAAACCACAAAGTACTTTATTGTCACAGAAAACCAGAAATTATTATCAGTGTTGAAAGTTTGAGTTGGGATCTACTTTAACTTTGTCCTGTTCTAGTTGGGCTGCTTTGGAATGTCTCCATTTGCATTTCAGGCTCTGAGAAGAGCATTTGCTTTCAGACTGTGGTTGTCTCTTAAACAAGATGGGTTTAAACTGCATGGATCCACTTATATGATTTGTTTTCAGTGAATACTGTAAAATTTTTTTGAAATTTCTGACAATTTGGAAAAAAAATGTGTAGCCTAGAAAAATTGAAATTTTTAAGAAAAAGGTATATCATGACTGCATAAAATAAATGTAGATACTAGTCTATTTCATCATTTACTACCATAAATTGTACACAAATTTTTAATAAAAAGTTAAAATTTATCAAAATGTTCACACACAAACACAGACCGTGTGTGGCACCATTTGCAGTTGAGAGTGATATAATCAGACATAAACATGCTATATTGAATTATAACTGCATAAATTTAACTGTAGTGAATACTGTACTACTGTAATAATTTGATAGTCTTCTCCTATTTCTATTACAGTGAGCTCATGTGTTGTAAGTATCTCCTTTAAACTCCCTGTGATGCTCATTTCCAAGTGAGCAGTTCTCTCTCTAGTAAATTGTATATTGTAGTAAAAAATGATCTTTCAGTTCTTGTGTATTTTTCATCAAGTTTAGTGCAATACCATAAACCTTGAATAATGCCACGGGAGCCATACAAAGTGCTGGTAGTCATACTGTGAATATTCCCAAAAGCAGAGAAAAGTCATGCCATTGCAGGAAAAAGTTGAATTGCTTGCTATGTGCCATAGATTAAGGTTGGCAGCTGCATTGCCCACCATTGCATATAAGTGATTCATCTTAGAAGCAGAAAAGATAAACTTATGGTATTGAGAAACACAATACAGTACTGTAAATGAATCTTCTCTTCCTTATGATTTTCTTAATGAGATTTTCCTTTCTATAGCTTATTTTGTAAGAATACAGTATATAGTACATATAACAACAAAATGTGTTAATCAACTGTTTATGTTATAGGTAAGGCTTTCAGTCAATAGTAGGCTATTAGTACTTATGTTTTGGGGGAATCAAAAGTTATATGTGGGTTTTCAAGTGTAAGAAGGGCTGATTCCCCTAACTCCCTTGCTGTTTAAAAGAGACAACTGTATTTTGTCTATCTCTCAGGGTCTGAGGTTTAGACTCAATAATTTACAGGTGAGGAAAAAGAACCACAATTCACTCTATTTCTGACATGCCAAGACCCCCTCTTTTCTTTTTTAGCTTGAAGACAAGGAATTATTTTCCCAACATTGGATGCATGGAACCACCTTGATTTTATGTAAAATCATTTTTTTAGAGCCCAAAGCATAGGAGTAACTGCCTTCAGTTCCAAATGAACACCAAATTCCATAATTTTAGACCTCAAGTGACTCTTCACCCAAAATGAGAGATGTCTGTTTTATTTCATTCATGTATAAGTAGCTTCTTAAGTTTAAATCATACTTGCATCTATAATCAGGAATCTGAAAGTAATGTGCTCTAGGCTTTGATTCCTGAAAGCTGTCTGAAAATGAGTGAAAATCAAGGCATTTGAAGGAAATCGAAATCTATTTATCTCGAATGGGCTTTGCATGCATAGGCATGTTTTCCAATCCATTGTTGGACTAGAAGCAACCAAATGATAACAAATCTTAAGAGTGAAAATTAGCTCCTCTCTAATCTGCAAGTATGGGATCAATAACACTTCTCTGTTAATGGAGCAGGCCTGAGTTTTCCAAACCGTGTGAAAATCACACTTACAATGAGTAACAAAAAGCAACTACTGGAAACATTGTGCAGAATAGTTTCTTTAAATATACTTTGTTGGTAAGGCTAAGACTATACTACAATGAGATCATGAATTTCTAGCCAGTATCTTATAAATGAACACATGTATGTGTTTAGATAGATAGATATTGGGGGTGTGTGTGTTTCTAAAATATTTACAGTAGTGATCATGATTTGACAGTTAATGCCTACCTTCTCTATTTAATATCTAAGTTTTGCTGTAATTGGTCTGCTTTTGTGCAATCAGTGGCATAAAAATAAGAATAAAATCACCCTATAGACCAGTATCGGTTATATTAGCAAAGCTATAATTTATCAATTGGAAATGCACTTTTGAGCTGCATTTTAAATGTTTGTAGGTGACACCTACCACAAGAAAACAACTGTAGCAATTATTTGAGTGATTTTGTTTGTACTTATTACATAAATTACAAGGAAGCTATCTACCAAAATTATCAAAATAGAAAAAAATAAATAAAAAAGGAAGCTGTCATATAAATATGTCAAAATTACATAATAACTATTTTAAGAAAATAATTTGATTTATTCTTATGTTATATTTGACGTGCAGGAAAGGTCCTTTTCAATTTTAATCTGTCAGGAGGATGCACACACAAAATTATTTGCGAAAAAACTGTCTTCAAGGTCATAAAATTGAATCTTGAGATATTTGCGAGATTTCATCGTAATGCTGAAATTGTTAGCGTTTATCAAAGAAAACCACAGGTAGTCCATGATTCTGAAAACAAATATATTAAAAAGTTTATTGCATGTATGTGAAAAATATATTCAAAAAGTCTTTCATTAATAATTGATCATTCACATTATCTCAACCTTGTAAATTTCAAAACCTAAATCTGACAACATATGAAAACTTTTCCATTAAATTCAAAAAGGTATATAGTTATATGCTTTTTGTTAGGGCATTTTTGGTTAAGCTGTGAATCCATTGATCTTTGCCACATATGCTGTAGTGGAATCTGTATGCTGCACGATTACTTGACCTCAAATTGACTCCAATTTTTCAAAGTTTCTAAATATTTCTCAAACTTATGAGTCATACAATGCATGGACAGCTTTTATCTCTTTGTAGGTGAATCTCTTCCAGTAAGAATCTTGAGCCAATTAGTTCACAGCAAAGTGTGCAACCTAAGTTTTTTTTTTTTTTTAAGAAAATAGTTATTAGTGTCTGAGGACTCATAAACTCAATCCTACCAAACAACTCATACAAGTAACTTTTTGATTCAGTTCCTTACAGTGCTGTCTTCTAGTTTTATATCTACATTGGAGGGATTGATATGCTCTAAATATTTGATGTTCCACTCCAAGTGACATTAGATTTCTCCAAAAATAAATGTAGATGTAAAGTTATTTCTCAGCCTTTACATAAATAGTGAATTTATACTACTTAAACGGTGACATATTTAATACCTAGTAGATCCATTTGTGATCTTTATATAGCTAAAAAGTTACTGGAGATAGCTCGAACACTGAGGGTGTATATATGGCCAGTGGAATGCAATTTTCACAGTTTGTTTTGTAAGGTAGGAAATTTGCATTTGTTACCTGGCAAGCTCTCACCATGATCCAAGTCCAAGATCCTAATGCCTTGTACTATGGACATATTGATGAATTCCACAAGTTCTCTGGAAGCATCTATCCCTGTGGCTTCCTTATAGTAGATAAGTAAAAGTGAGCCCTTGCTCCCTTTGGTAAGTTAATAGACTTACCAAAGTAAGTCTATTAACTGGTTTCTGCCAATCCATTAGTTTTTTCAGAGAAAGCACTACATGGTATCCATTAACATCACAGGAAAAAAATGCTGACATTCATAGGTCATTCATTCAACAAAAATTGAATGTCCTGGATGTTCTCATTGTTCTTGGTCCTGGGACACAGAACTGAATAAGACAAGGTCCCAGCTTGAATAAAAGTTATAAACAATTAAAAAAGAAAGACATGATAATTTAAATATGTAATGCAATGTGAACAAACTGTATAATAGAGATATGTATTGATATGAGGCGAGGTCCTACCTGATTACAGAGAAGAAGTAAGTCTGTTTCAGTAATTTGAGTAGATTCCTAGACATTAATTGGCATAACTAGGTCTTGATTCCAGAAAGACCATCTTTAGAGTTCTCTAAAAATGTTAAATATGAATACATGTATAAAAGAGGGTGATTTACTGTGGGCAAAATGAATACTGTATCTATAACTACCATTTATAGAGTGTTTATTATCTTTAATGAATCATACTAAGAAATGTTGATAAAATTAAAGGCATACAAACAAACAAGCTAAAAACTCTTCAAAATATGAATATATAAATTAAACAAATACATTTGTGCCCAAAGAAATGCAAAAAATAAGTCTTATAATGTACAAAACATTTGCCTAAAGTCCACAGTTTTTTGATTAGACATATTCTTAAACTCTACATTATATTGCCCTCTCTTTGGTATAAATTTCCATAACTAACAAATAGAAATCTCTTTGCCTATTCAGTTTGCTGAGAAGGGTAGTTAGTGAGAGGGTTGGGGGAGGGTGTTGGGGATGGTTAATGCTTTAAATATGTTTTAAAACAAAAAGTCACTATTCACAAAAGAAGTCATAATTCCATTTTCTAAGACCTGTACTCATGTTTAAATCACCTTTACAAATAAAACAATAAACTAGGCTGACAACCTTTCCACATAGAAGATTCTTATTCAAATAACTATCTTAAGTAAATGTTATATTAATTTCTTTTTTCTTAAGTAGACAGTTATAAAATTAGCTTCTGCTATTTTAGAATGTCTAGGCTACATTCCGTATTGATTAGATTAATCCATGTTAGGATCACAGAGTGCAGACTTTGCAGCTGTGGACTGTCACAATGTTCCTTTTTTTAATTGAGTAATTTGAGCCTGGAAACCAAAAAAAAGGCTATTTAAAAACAAGTACAAGCATATAATCCAATTTGTGAAATTGCATACAAATTAAGTTAGTTCTTTTAGAAATGTTGGAAGCATTTCACCATATATTACTGTTTCCTGCCTCGGATTATTGTTGGATTTAGACCTCACTACCTATCGCTATCTATTAGAGCAACTTATTATATTCACTTACTGAGATAATTACCCCTAATTTTATACAACATGACAGTAGTCTTCACGTGGCAGAGATAGAAACACACAAGCATGGAAAATGCTTGTAAATAAGCAATAGGCAATCAAATCAAATTGTTAATTTGTTTTGCTACAAATTACTCTGTATAAGTGGCTGGGTCATGTTGGTTGATGTCCTGAAGCTCAGGTATCAGAGAAAAGTTTCAATTGTGTACCTTTCTTCTTCTCTATTTTTAACTACTGGCAGGCTGCTCAAAGCTACAGATTTGAATGTGTTTACTTTTATATAAAATCCAACATGAACTGAATAAAATATATGAAAATAATGTGGAAGCAAAAAAGAGCCTGAATAGTCAAAGCCATCCTAAGCAAAAAGAACAAAACAGAAGACATCACATTACCTGACTTCAAACTATACTACAACCGTACACTAGCAAAAATAGCGTGACACCCATGCAAAAATAGACACAAAGACCAATGTAGCAATCTAGAGAAACAAGAAATAAAGGCACACACACAAAAACATCTGAATTTTGACAAAGTGGACAAAAGTAAGCCATGGATAAATGACTCCATTTTCAATAAATGGTGTAGGAAAAATGGCTATCCACATGCAGAAGAATGAAACTGTACTCCCATCTATCACTGTATACAAAAATTAACTAAAGATAGATTAAATACTTAAATGTAAGCCCTCAAATTATAAAAATCCTGGAAGAAAATCTAGGAAATACTGTTCTTAACGCTGGCCTTAGTACAGAATTTATGGCTAAGTCCTCTAAAGCAACTGCAACCTGTATTAGCCCATTCTCACATTGCTATAAAGAAATACCAAAGTCTGGGCAATTTATTAGAAAAAGATATGTAATTGGATCATGGTTCTTCTGGCTATACAGGAAGCATGATATTGGCATCTGCTCAACTTTTGGGGAGTCCTCAGGAAATTTAAAATCATGATGGAAGGCCTGGGGGAGCAGGCACATCACATGGGCAGAGCAGGAGAAAGAGAGAAGTGCCGCACTTTTAAATAACCAGATCTGACAAGAAGTTGCCCACTATTGTGAGAATAGCATCACGGGGATGGTGCTAAATCATTCATGAGGGATCCAACCCCATGATCCAGTCACCTCCCACCAGGCCCCACCTCCAACATTGGGCATTACAATACAACATGAGATTTGGGTGCAGACACATATCCAAACTATATCATTTTACTCCAGGCCCCTTCAAATCTCATGTCCTTCTGCCATTGCAAAATACAATCATCCCTTCTCAATAGTCCCCCAAAATCTTACCTCATTTCAGCATTAACTCAAAAGTCCAAAATCCCAATTCTCATCTGGAGATGAGTTTCTTTTTCCTATGATCCTATAAAGTCAAACAGGTTATTTACTTCCAAGATACAATGAAAAAAACAGCATTGGGTAAACATTCTCATTCCAAAAAAGAGAAATCAGCCAAAAGAATGGGGCTGCAGACCCCATGCCATGAGGGCAGTCATTAAATCTCAAAGCTACATAATAGTCTCCTTTGATTTCATGTCCCACATCTAAGGCACAGTGGTGTGAAGGATGGGCTCTCAAGGCCTTGGACAGCTCTGTCTCTGTGGCTTTCCAGTTTCTAGACCTCACAGTTGCTCTCCTGGGCTGACATTGAATGAATGCAGCTTTTCCACATGCACAGTGGATGACAGTGGCCCTCTTCTCACAGCTCCACTAGGCAGTGCCCCAGTAGGGACTCTGTGGGGACTCCAACCCCACACTTTTCCTCTGCACTACTCTGCTAGAGGTTCTCTGTGAGGGCTCCATCCCTGCAGCAAGCTTCTGCCTGAGCACTCAGGCTTATTCAAACATTCTCTGAAATCTAGGCAGAGGGTCCCAAGCCTCAAGTCTTGACTCACTAAAACCACAGGCTTAACACCACATGGAAGCCACCAAGGCTTATGACTTGTAAGCAGTGGCCTGAACTGTATCTGAGGCCCGTAGAGCTGAGACTGGAACGAAAGCAACAGGGATGTGGAGAGTAGTGTCCCAAGGCTGTGCAGGGCAGTGGGGTCCTGGTCCTGGCACACAAACCCATTCTTTCACTGTAGGCCTCAGGGCCTGTTAATGGGAGAGGCTGTATCAAAGTTCTCTGAGATGCCTCCAAGGCCTTTTCCCCATTGTCTTGCCTATCATCCCTTGGCTTTTTATTTATACAAATTTCTCTGGCAACTGCTTGCTCAACCACCTGCATGAATTCCTCTTCCCAAACAGTTTTTTCTTTCTCTGACACTTGACTAGGCTGCAAATTTTTCAAACTTTTATGTTCTTCTTCTCCATTAAATATAAGTTCTAACTTATTTATTCACTTCCACCTCTGAACATGTGCTGTTAGAAGCAGGCACAGCACTTCTTGGACATTTTGCTGCTTAGAATTTTCTTCTGCTAGTTACTCAATATCATCACTCTCAAGTTCAAACTCCCACAGAACCATAGGGCATGAATACATTGCAGCCAAATTCTTTGCTAAGACATAAAAAAAAGTGATATTGACTTCATTTTCCAATAAGGTCCTCATTTCCATCTGTGAACACAGCAGCCTGTACTTCATTGTCCATATCACTATCAGCATTTTGATCACAGCTATTTAACCAGTCTTTAAGAACTTCCAAACTTTCCCTCATCTTCTTGTCTTCCTGTCTTCCTCTGAGCCCTCCCAACTCTTCAAACCTTCACCTGTTACTCAGTTCCAATGTCGCTTCCACATTTTCAACTATCTTTATAGAAATACTGCACTCCTTGATGCCAAGTTTTTGCATTGGTCCATTCTCACATTGCTATAAAGAAATACCAGAGACTGGGTAATTTATAAAGAAAAGAGGTTTAATTGACTCACAATTCTGCAGGCTATACAGTAACCATGATGCTGGCGTCTGTTTGGCTTTTGGGGAGCCCCCAGGAAATTTACTTAAAAAGATGCAAGTCATAAGCCTTGGTGGCTTCTTTGTGGTGTTAAGCCTGTGGTTGCAGTGAGTCAAGACTTGAGGCTTGAGACCCTCTGCCTAGATTTCAGAGGATGTATGAATAAGTCTGAGTGCTCAGGCAGAAGCTTGCTGCAGGGATGGAGCCCTCACAGAGAACCTCTAGCAGAGTAGTGCAGAGGAGAAATGTGGGGTTGGAGTCCCCACAGAGTCCCTACTGGGGCAATGCCTAGTGGAGCTGTGAGGAGAGGGCCACTGTCATCCACTGTGGAAGGTGAAGGGGGAGCAGGCACCTTACATGTCCAGAGCAGGAGCATCAAACAACATACTTTTGTAGGAAGCCTGCATATGTACCCCCTGAATTTAAAATAAAAATTGAAAAAAATTAAAATGAGAAAAGAATATATGAAGATAGTTATATTATTCCATTTCTCTTTTCTGATAGATGATGAAATCATTTCTATTTTATGCTCTTCAATTGCTAATATGAAGCATTTGCCAAGATAAATAGCTGACCAAACATGAGACTATTTCTAATCAAATTAAGTGTTTTATATAATCAGAAACACAATGAAGACTCTGTTTGCTGAAGTTGGCTTCAGACTAAACACCATTATTTGAAACTCAAATAGCTGTCTCATTTTAAATGTGTAACAGCATTCAGGCAAAGTCCGTTTTCACAATGGGTTTGCACCAAAGCCATTTGGAAGGCCAAACTTTAAGGTCAGATTAGATTTGGAAATTCCATCTCCCTTGTTTAGTTTTAGGTAGAACAGAACTTACACAAATCAATGGAATAATATCGTATAAGCCTATATAGTTCTACTATTTTAAAAATCAACCAAAGCACTTAGAAATTCAGACGTTCTTACAGAATAGCTTTTCAGAGTCGGTTTTCACCTCCTCCTTTGATATGGTGGATAATATTACAGTAAAGAGTAGGGAAAAAGATTTAACACTACTTGTTAAACCTGTAGTGACATTTTAAGTTTTATTTCAGAATCACCCATATTGGACATTATCATAAGGGAACAGACATAAACTGTTTTATGTCAAACTATGTATCTACATGTATTTCTTTATGTGAAATGACTTTGCCTTTAAAGAAAAAGAGAATCACATTAAATATAATTTTTAATTTTACCAAACTAGTTTTGAATTATCTAATGGAAATTTTCAGGCTGTATTACAAAAAATAAATTGTACCTTTAGTGATAACATCTAAAAATTATTTCTAATCAACACGCTTCTAAAAATAATACTGCCAAATTTAATACCCACCACAACAACATTCAATGCTATTTTTGGACATTCAATTGTACATTATATGTAAGCCAAATTGGATCCTCTGTTGAGTCTGGACAATGTCTATATAATTGAGTGTTTACAAACTTAGCTGGATGAGAAAACTTTGCTTTGTGTATTCTAGCTCTAAATTAGATTTTAAATTTCTTGAAGGCTGGTTGTGCAGTTTTTTTCTTGCTCCTGTCCCCTAAGTTCTCTGGGTTCTAAAGTTTTGGCACACTATTCTACATATAGTAGGAACTCAATAAATGAATAATTTGTGATTTACAGACTCTCAGGCTAATGAATTATGATGTTTGAACATCATATCCATCTGGACCTTTCCTCATGCTAGGCACATTATTTTGGCACATTATTCTAGATATAGTAGGGACTCCATAAATGAATAATTTGTGACTTACAGACTATGAGGCTAATGAATGATGATGTTTGAAGATTATATCCACCTGGACCTTTCCTCATGCCTGTAGAAGCAAATTAAAATTATTATTTAATTTATAATTAGACGGCAAAAATAAGAAATTTTCATTAACTATTTTATAAGCTAATTAACAATGTGGCTGTTAACATTATTTTATGAAGGTCAGGTAGTAAGTCAAAACAGATAGAGAAGCATAATTTACATCTTCTATCTGAGTCTGAGTTCTCCCTTGTAATAGGCTGCTTTTCTCCTCTACTTTCTGGAATGGATGAGGGGGATTATGTTTAAACAACATTATATGTAGTGCTAAACACTTGTAAAAGTAAAATCTTATTCTTTACATTTTCCATAGTTGTACTAGAGAATTACGTTGTAGAAATGCTGTTGATCATAATAACTTTTATTGATTTCATAAATATCACCAAGGCAGAGAAAATTAGTGATGCTTGATAAAGATGTAAGATAAATTAATTTCTCATGAACATTTTGATTGTAAGCTACTCCTGTGTTTTGTTTTAACATTAATGTCTATGCAATAAACTCAATTGTGAATGAGAAATAAAGGGCCAGTGACAGAAGTAATAGCACCAAAGAATAATTAATAATGTGGAATTGAAGGAAAATAAAATAATGAGGATAAATCTGATAAGAGTATTCAGGAATGTAACAGAACACTGTGTACTATCCCTTCAAAAACCAGGAATAGGGCTATTTCCTACTATACAGTGTTGCTAGCTAATATGATGAATAGGTGGAAATGCTTGCCTTTCATCTTTCCTTTTTAAAAAATATTCTTTCTCTACTTCCTTTCCTTTTTTACTTTAATTTTTCAGAGATTTCCAAATGTTTAGTAGTTCTTTTCTACTTGTTTTGATTTTTGTGTTCTTTGAAGGAAAAAGAATTTATAAATCTTACTAACAAAACAAAAGAGAATATGAAGATAGAATAATATAGCCTTAGTGAAAACAGAGCTGAAGAGGATAGAAAGAAACACTCCTTTTCAATTTGGTACATTTTTTTTTTTACTATTAATGTGTTAGTTACTTGCTTTTCAGAAATATGAAATAATTCAACGATAGTTATTATCACATACAAACAGGGTACATAAACATATCACCTATCTCCCATTGGGTTAGATACAGGAAAGCTACTTTTACATAGAAGTAAATAATAATTGGCTTGAAAATAAAAAATGTTTTGGAGGGATTACAAGGAAAAACCACAGAGAAAATGAGTTAGAATATGATGCTTTATACTCTTTTTCTTACTGGCCCCAAATTTATACTAGAAATATTCTGACCACAATCAGAATATTATAAAATTTCTTAAACACTAAAAAATGTTTTAAAGAATTATTTATACAGATTTTATTAAATCCAGAATAAGATTTTTAATTTATATTTGTTTTAAGAACTGCAATAATATCAGAGGAAATCTCAAAAAATTGCTTTATAAAATAAGTTCATAGTCTTGATAGTTATTTTTTTCCTTTCCACATAGGAATTCATGAAATTATTTCTGTCATCTTCATCTGTTATTTGAAGTTACTTTGCAACTTACTTTAATAAATTCATTCATTATTTTTCAGAATATGACAACACAGGAAGCATGATATTGATAGCTAATTAGACACCCCTGAGCACACATAAGAAAAGTATCAAAGTTAGTACCTGTATTTTTATTTTTTCTGATAAAAAGTACAGCTTTTAATGTGCGAGTAGCTAATATATCAAAAGAAGCCCAATGTATTACATCTAAAGAGAAAATACATAGAAACCCAATTTTAAAGTAAAATATTGTTTTGAGTGTCCAATGATAGGTTTTAGATCTTCTTTTTCTTTACTTAATTGAAGCAGCATATATAGATGGGATGCTTGCATGTACATTAACTACTGCCAGTGCTATATTGGCAATGAATTCATCAACTCATATGACAGATTCAAGATTAAGTTCTTATGCTTTCCTTGACATTTTGAAGTAGACCATTTTTGTTGTGGAAGAAAGAGGAAAAGGAAAGGTCATAGAATTTTTGTCAGTCAGTCTTATTGTCTTGTAAAATAGAAATGTCTGTTTAATGTCAGTGAACAATTCAGATAGGGATATGTGGGTAATTTGTTGTTGGGGAGCATTTTTGCTCCATTTTATATCTCAAGATTTATAAACCTTTAAACTTTGTAATAATCGAATACTCAGTCACTTACTAGATGGATCCTCTGTGCAAGATGAATTATTTCTGCTTCCAAGCATCCCTTCCCATAATATAAATAAAACCTGCACAAGTCCAAAAACCTGAACTTTATCTTACCATCTTCTCAGAAAGTAAGACTTTGTATTAAAATTGTACAAGTGACATGTAGAATTATACTTTTAACTGAAAACATAGGCATATGTAGTAGACAACAATCAACATTTAATAATAAATGCCTGTGTATCTTGACTTTTTACCAAAATTAAATAATGCAAATAAATTGATTCAATTATTTTACTTAATGTTCAATAATTTATTCTAGTCAGAGGGGCCTATCCTAATACATCCTCATGGTGGAAACCATGGTTTCCAATATGTATTTTCTAAAGGTATTGAAATGTTAAAGAAGATGTCTTGTAGCATATTTTTCCCTAGAAAATGTATTATGTGGTATCCAGTAAGATTTAATTCTTTTCAGTTGGTTTCCTATTACTTTTCTGTTAATTGCTGGTAAAAGGACTAAGTTTTATTAAATCACTTTTGAGTCATTCACTTGAATTATCTACATATACTATGTGACTTTCGTGCTAAAATAATCTTTTCTATGTTTTTATGTATGCTTAAAATTCTCTTTTATAACCTTAAGTATGAATTGAGTTACAGCTGCAATTTGATTTATATATTTTAAAATTGTTTGCATATGTGGACATATTTTTGTATGTGTTCAAGCTCAGACATAAATCATGTTACTATTAGTGATAAATGTCAAAATAATCAATAATCATATAAAAAACTTATTCTTTGACAAGTGACTCATTAAGTAATTTAAGAAATTGTAGAATATTAGCTGCCATTATATGTTCACATAGTTTGACTTAATGAAATGTTTGATGTGAAACATGGCATTAATAGTTCATAAAGAAGACTTTTTTTCTCCTTCAGATGCTCTTATAGTCTTCTAATTCAAAAAAATTTTGACAGTTAGAAGACAAAGAAGGAAATAGTCTGGAGAAAATAAAGAGCACTGGAAATCCTAATTCAAAATCTGAGAGGCTTCTGGGTAGAAATGAATTCTCTAAGTATTCCTGAGTGTTAAGGAAAGCAACTGACCTTCACAGACACTCTAAACCATTTATACCTGGGTTTAGGTCACTAATTTACTTCATCACAACCTATTTCCATTCTTGCAGTTGAAGGTCTTGGATTCCTAGATGGCATGGGATCAAGTCTATATCATCTCCATTATAACTTCATAGATAGTTTCTTTTATTATAACTACATTGGAGCAAGGTGCATTAAAAAAACCTTTATCGTTTTGGCTCAGTATCTATATTGTAGCATATACATAGTAGATTCCACATAATTAGTTGGGTCTTCCATTGATTTGCAAATCAATTTTTCGTATTTTCTCCAAGTAGCATAATATTGCAATTTAATGCTATCTTTGAAGACAAATATCATTTTAGATTGTGGACCAGAGAGATTACATGAAACAAGAAGATATTATACATCAGAGCCAGAGAGAAATTCAAAAAGAAAACAAGGACTTATTTCAGTCAGTGTCCCATTTTTACGGACACTGGAGCCACAAGCTTTCTTGTTAGGGTAATTTACTATAGAATCCACCCCATTCCACCAAACTCTGGCATTTTTCTGTTCTTTCACACAACACTGTCACCTGGTTCCTAAAGCTTAAGCAAAATGGTTGCTTAAGTAATGGAAGCAGTTTTTTTTTTAATTTTCACCTCTGAGGACCTCTGATGGTGAAGTCGTGGACTACCAGGAATGAATGATCCAGCCCCGGGCTGGCTCACCAAATCAAAATGAAACAAAAACAAAATACACAAATAAGTATTATATCTTGTAAGCCAAAGGCTGTGTTACAGTAGTAAATAGCCAAAGTAGAATTCTAATCCTGGTCTATCTGACTCCCCAAGTCCAGGATCTCAACCAATATGCTGTAACCATCCAAAATCCCAGTTCAGTAATTGAGACCATTCAACTATGAGGTGTTTTAATTTAGGGAAATCAAACATATCAAAATTATCATTATTATTATTATTTTTGAGATGGAGTTTCACTCTTGTTGCCTAGGCTGGAGTGCAATGGCACTATCTTGGCTCACTGCAACCTCTGCCTCCTGGGTTCGAGGGATTCTCCTGCCTCAGACTCCTAAGTAACTGAGATAATAGGCATGCTCCACCACGCCCAGCTAATTTTGTGTTTTTTAGAGACTATTACTTCAACATATACATTGAAGTTGTGATTGTTTTTTATTTATTCTATCTACTTCACGGAGATTTCTCCCCTCATATCTTGTACCTTTTTTTGATTTCTTTAAATGGGACTTCACCTTTCTCTGGTGCCTCCTTGATTAGCTTAATAATTGACCTGAATTGTTTTTCAGGTAAATCAGGGATTTCTTCTTGGTTTGGATCTATTGCTCGTGAGCTAGTGTAATTTTTAGGGGTTGTTAAAGAACCTTGTTTTGTCACATTACTAGAATTGTTTTTCTGGTTCCTTCTTATTGGGTAGATTACGTCAGAGGGAAGATCTGGGGCTCAAAGCTGCTGTTCAAATTCTTTTGTCTCATGAGGTTTTCCCTTGATGTAGTACTCTCCCCTTTTCCTAGGGATGTGGCTTGCTGTGAGCCAAACTGTAGTGATTGTTATTTCTTTTCTGGATCTAGTCCTGAGCAGGACTACCAGGCTCCAGGCTGGTACTGGGGGTTGTCTGCACAGAGTCCTGTGATGTGTACTGTCTTCAGGTCTCTCAGCTGTGAATATCAACCCAGAATTTGGGTTGTCTCCTGGGTCCTGTAGGAGCAATCCACTTTCTTAAGAGTGTCTATGGATTCTCTTGGCTTTCCTAGTATATTCCTGCAGTAGTTCTTGGAACAAAAGTCCATGATGCAAGTCTCCACATGCTGCTGTGTCTGTCTGAGTGGCAGGTGCAATTTAGTTCTACTTTCTATCTACCATTTTTCTCAGTATCCATTTGAAACAGCTTATCAAGATGTGTATAAAATTGTAAACCTGTGACTTTTTATTATTTTGCATTATTATGCTATCATACTTCAAAACACATCTATTTCACCCATATAATTCATTATCCTCATTTGTCATGAATTATTGTGCACTGATAGGCAACGAAAATTGGCATCTTTTGGTTTTTCATTTCACTGCTGGCAGGTTTTGAACTTATATAGACTAATTGCAATTCAAAGTAGAAGAAAGAACTTGTGAGTTAATTTCAAACTTCTGAATAACTTCTGTGCAGTATGATGCTTACTTACTGCAATCACAGGTCAACTGTTCTTCAGTCCTAAAATACAATAACTCCTAATCAGGTATATCTGTTTCAAGAATTAATATTGCTTCTAATTTGCAAGACTCACTTTTCATGAACTATTCCATCAACATAATTCTACTTCTACAAAGCTCTTTTGTGTAGTTTCACAAATAATTTCACATCTCTTTGCTTTCAGAACAAATCATTCAAGAATGACTCAGAGTAGGTTTGACTAATGAATGACCTATTTTAATTTCATGTAAACTAACAATATTCAATTTCATTTAGAAATATTTTATATCACCTAAACCTGTGTGTTACATATAGTAAGTTTTCTTTTCATTTATTTACCTATCTTTAACATTTACATTGAATAATTTTCTAAGATCTGAACTATGAAATTCTATTTCATCTTACTGATATCAATGCTATTTATAGTATAATAACAATTATATGATCTTTACATTTGAATGGAGTACACTGGCCTTGAGTCAAATTTTTTTAACACAGTAATTAAATATTGCATGTTCATTTACTGCAAGCATCATATTAGTCACTGTTAAATGAGGTAAAATCCATTTTTCTTCAACTCACTTCATAATCCTCTACTGTGTATAAATCATCCCGTCTGCCTGTAGTGGAGTTTTCATTGTGTTGGGTATGGAGGAGGTTTGTTCACACTGACTTACTGATACAGCAGCTATGGGTTAACAGAAAGGATGTTATTATTTCTTAAGATCATCAGTCTACTCCTAGACATCGCCTATGAAGGATAATATACATTACAAAGAAGACGTGCGAAGTGTTTAAATGGAAACCTCTGTTATTTTCAAGCAATGGGAAATTGGAACTATTCACTCAATCTGACTATATGACCATACCATCAATTGGAGAATAAGCTATTTCCAGTTGCCCTCCAACTGAAACAATAATTTTCTTCATCATCATCATGACTTTCTACTTTATACAATTAAAAAAAAATGTTATTAGTCAAGATGCAGTATCTTGTATTTGTACTCTGTCTACTGACCTTGCATCCTAATGGATTGGAGCTTTTGCCTGGAGCTAATGTATTCCTACAAAAACCATAGAATTTTAAAGGGATATTAAAAATACATTATATGCTCAACTCTCTCATTTGATTTTTGAGAAAACTGATGCCAACTTAGTTATAAATTACGTGGATTTATATGAACAAGAACTGGAACTTGAGCTTAGATCTCTCGATTCATAACCTAGGGCTTTTTCTACGCCACCAAACTCCTTTCATTATGAATTCTATCTTCCAAATTTTACTATAAATGAAGAATTCAATGTAGGATTTTTTCTTCTTCACCAAAGCAAGTGTTGGTTAACAAATACAGTCAAGGAGAAAAGGAAATATTTGAAATTGGCTGAAGTTATACTAAAGGCACCAAAAAAAATTCTGAGACATTAGTAGATACTCAGTAAAAGAGAGGAATTCAGCATCATAGAGCTATAAAAGCCTTGATAAATGTGAGGTCAATCAATAAAATAATGCCAGTGAACTTGTGTGGCTCAGAACATAGCACAGAAGATACATCTGAAAGAGAAACAGCAAAATGTGTGATTAATAGCAGCATTATTGAAATAAATAGTCCCCATTTATGCCAGTCTGTAGTTAGAGTTCTAATGAATTAATAATTTTTATTGATTTCACTTTCTAAAAGAAATTGCTATTCTTGTAATCTTTATCTGCCTTGGAATCTGATAAAATCTAAGCTGATTGCTTTTCATGAAAAGAAATTGTTGAAGGAGAATCTCCTATATTAAAAGTAATACAAACCAAAACATAACTCTTTAATATGAAGGTTACAAATAAAACATACATTTATGAGTTTTATTACAAGGATATATTATTAAAGGAAGAATTGTTTTAACATGAATTGTTTCTTCATTTGTTAACTGTAGTTTATGTTGTCATTATAAATTTTAGAGAATGCTTGTATTTTTTTTTTCTTGGAAATATCATGGGAGCTACTATAGATATTTCCTGTTCAATATGTGGCTCATGGTTACTCAATTTTGATCATGACCAAGCAATAGGATCCTAAGGGTCCATTTGGAAGGATTTGGAGGAGATACAGATTCATGTTGCAATATAGTTTTGCACATTTGTAACTGATAACTGCAATTAGAGAACCATGCTATCTCGTCTTAAGACTGTATAAATATACGCTATTTCACATATTTTTATATAATCATTGCAAATTCTATTAAAAAACACTTTAAATGATGTTTGAAATACTCCTGAGAGTTGTTACTTGTACGGCCTCATACTTCAACTGAACAAGTGGTGTATATATAGAATGAATAGATCACCAGAAGCTCCTTCTGTGTCAATGCTTCTGGTAAATGTTTCAACTTTTATTCCCCAGAGGGAATCCTAGGAGATAATTTGGAGAGTGAAGCAAAAGTTATAACTTTTTTTACTCTATTTCTTTGATGCACTAAGAATTCATTTACTTTCTTCACAGACTGGTCTTCCTTTGCCAGCAAAGAAACTGCAAGTTATATTACTTTATTAAAACGATCCATTAACCACATTAAAATGTTTCATGTCTCTGAAAATTGTAGTGTGTAATTACCTAAAACTGAGTTCTTTGAAGAAGCAAAGAAATAATACCAAATTCAGCTCTAATATGTCTAGCTATATGTCATATATATTCTGTTAAGTTAACTGTATATCCCAACCTTTAAAACTATTAAGCGATTCACTCTTTGAAATATTTCCTCTATAGTTACAACATAATTTAGAGTAGAATGGCCTTGCAATAATAAAATTAAAAACCTATATACTCACCTCTTGGTAGAATAAACAACAAATGCAGCAAGAATACAATAGTATGCTTGAAAGCAGAGAACACATTTGCTTGTAATGTGGGTGGGATTACCTCTTATAAATAAGGTATTTATACATTTGTTTATTTTCTTATCACTTTGTTATTGCTTTCATAATCACCATGTAAGAAAGTATAACAGCTTAAATCATATATCTTTCAACCTCAATAGGATAAATATAGCCAAACTATTAAGGAATGTGACACAGAGTATCATACTAGGGAATTGCTGTAATCTTTGGAATAGGGTCTTTGGCCATGTCAGTTCCCCTAGTTATTTACTTAAAGTGAAATCATCTTTATACAGCAATGGCTATTTTCCAGAGATGGACCACATAAAGATGTTTACTCTAGGTGACTCAGGGACTATAATGAAGATTGGCATCATGAAAGGCAGCAGGAAATGCACACCTTTGAAGGGAACATGGCCCCTGTTGAACAGTGAAAATGCAATAAGTACTAAATGCCAAAAGCAGGTGACTGAGGATGGAGCAAAGTTCAAAACTTCACGTTTATTCTCAGTGGAGAATGGAATGGTTTTATTTTTATTTTTTCTGAATGAATCACCCAAAGCCTCATTTTTTTTTTTTAAAGATGGGCCTGATAAGTTACATTTTGCTCAAAAGAGAAAATGTAAATCATTAATTTAAATTCCTGATTTCTCCTTGCATCATTATAATAAAGCAGTTGAATGTGGTTACTACAGTTGATGATCAGGAAGAATTTGAAAAAAATGCATATTGATGTCCTAATATTGTCTTTACCACTAATTCTTATGATTTAGAATATATTTCTGTATTTCATTTAACTAATTTGGAAAAAAAAAACTCTAATCTTTCTGTTATCCTGTGCTATGGTTGGAATGTTTGCATCCAACCAAAATTCATGTTAAAATCCTCACCCCTAACGTGATAGTATTGGGAAGTTGGGCCTTTGGGAGGTGACTGGGTCATGTAAGTGGAGTCCTCATGCATGGGATTAGTGCCCCTATAAAGGAAGCCTGAGGGAGTCCCCTCGCCAACTCCACCAAGTCAGGACACAGCTAAAGAGCCTCTATGAACAGAAAGCAGGCCATTCCTAGACAATGAAGCTGTCCAGTACCTTGATATTGGAGTTCCCAGCCTCTAGAACTGTGAGAAATAAATCCCTGTTGTTTATAAGATACCTAGTTTATGGTATTTTGTTATAGGAGCCTGAACATATTAAGATACCCTATATTACTTGTATAGATCTCATTAAGTACAAATCTATTTTAATATGTATCTTTTCAGTGTTATGTCTGTTTTTTGTTTTCTACATAAGAGAATTGGATATGTTGAAAGTTAATTTTTAGGATGTATTTTATGTTTTACCTGCAGATACAGTTTTGGTCATAGGCAGTAATTGTAAGAACAAAGCAAGAGGCATGAAGGATGAGGAAGGAAGAAATTTTGGGCATATTTAGGATGTAGAATGGACAATAATTAGTGATGTCTATGGGGCCAAAGCCTAGGAACCACAAGAAATGAAAGCAAGGTGCAGAAGACTGAGGGAAGGGGAATATGGATTGTGTTTTTGGATATGTTGATTTTAAAATGTCTATGAGTAAACAGTGGTAGATCTGGAATGGATTCCACAGCTAAAAAAAATTATAGGTCTAAATCTCAGAAGAGACATCTAACAGGGCTGAAGGTAAATAATTAATCATTAGATACAGATGGTCATTGATGTCATGAGTAAAGATTCTAGAGACTCTTAATATACACATTTATCCCTGTGATCAACGAATAATCTCGAGTGCCTACGATGTGCCACACACATAATGGTGAAAAGAATAAAACTCCTGTTATTGAAAACACAAAGATGTTGAATGTGTGGATTCAGCTAATGTAGAATCTTTATTTTTGGCTCTTGTCAGATCCTTTTAGGTCCTAAATGGATACTTTTTAGGCTTTTCTGTAAAATGTTATAATATTGCTGGTAAGTTGTTCGATGTTTTTTGCTTTGCTAGACTTTGTGCAAGCCTAGAAATTTGATTATTGCATATTTCTTTGCCCAAAATAACCCATGGTTTATACTGTGACTTTAAGAACTCTATTTCTCCTGGTGCTAAAGTTACCAATGACACAACCTGGGTACCCACAGACAAGAAAAACTTTACCTATCATGCTCACAGGTGGAGACAAAAATATGATCTTGAACAAACAGAATAATCTTTTATTCCACCTCTGTTAGTTTATCTTATTTTCTTTTAGCATCTAGAATTTTAGATCTGTAGGTTCTCATATTTATTTATTACAAATTCTTCTCATAAGGAACCTGCTTATAGGAAGTTTCTGGGAGAGAGATCCAAGATGGCCGATTACTAACAGCTCAGGATTGTAGCTCCCAGTGAAAGTGCAGAGAACGAGAGCATGCCACACTTTCAGATGAATTTTTGTTGCTCGCGGACCAGGAGATTCCGAGCAGAGGAGCCCCACAGGTTGCCAGCGCAACTCTTGTGGCCGACGCTGCGGTTTTGCCAGTGCCCCGGCGCAGCAGTTCCTGGTGCAGAGTAAACAGGACTGGGTCCCCTTTTGGTCAACGTTTGGAGCTCCGGGAAGGCAGAGTCATCTATTCAGCTGATTGAAAAAGGGACTCAAGAAGGAAGCCAGACCAGAGATTCCCGGGCAGAAAAGCACCATGAATCTTAACGCCACTGTTTTAGCCGGCGCAGTGGGTTGCTCAGATTCTGGCACTGGGAATCAACAAGTTGGACGTCCGCTCAGAGACCTAATTTGAAAGTCGGTAATTACAAAGACGACAGATGGATAAATTTACAATGATGGGAAGAAACCAGCATAAAAAGGCTGAGAATACCCAAAATCACAATGCCTCTCCTTCTACAGGGGATCACAGTTCCTCATCAACAAGGGAACAAGGCCTGATGGAGAACGAGTGCATTCCATTAACAGAATTAGGCTTCAGAATGTGGATAATAAGAAACTTCTGTGACTCAAAAGAACATGCTCTAGCCCAACGTAAAGAAACTAAGAACCTTGAAAAAAGGTTTGACGAAATCCTAACAAAAATAGACACTTTAGAGAGGAATATAAGTGAATTAATGGAACTGAAGAATACAATATGAGAACTCCGCAAAGTATGCACAAGTTTTAACAGTCAAATTGATCAAGCAGAAGAGAGGATATCAGAGGTCGAAGACCAACTTAATGAAATGAAATGAGAAGACAAGATTAGAGAAGAAAGAGTAAAAAGGAATGAGCAAAGTCTCCAAGAAATATGGGATTATGTGAAAAGACCTAATTTACGTTTTATAGGTGTACCTGAATGTCATGAAGAGAATGAATCCAAGCTGGAAAATATTCTTCAGGATATTATTCAGGAAAGCTTTCCTAACCTAGTAAGGCAGGACAATACTCAACTCCAGGTAATACAGAGAACACCACAAAGATATTCCTCAAGTAGAGCAACCCCAAGACACATAATCATGATTCACTAGGGTTGAAATAAAAGAGAAAATTCTAAGGGCAGCTAGAGAGAAAGGTCAGGTTACCCATAAAGGGAAGCCTATCAGACTCACAGCAGATCTCTCAGCAGAAACCCTACAAGCTAGAAGAGAGTGGGGGTCAATATTCAATATCCTCAAAGAAAAGAATTTTCAACTCAGAATCTCATATCCCGCCAAACTAAGCTTTATAAGCAAAGGAAAAAGAAAATTTTTCGTGAACAAGCAAGCACTCAGAGATTTCATCACCACCAGGCCTGCTTTACAAGAGCTTCTGAAAGAAGCACTATATACAGAAAGAAACAACCAGTATCAGTCATCCCAAAAACTTACCAAAGCGTAAAGAGTATCTCCATAATGAAGAATCTACATCAACTAATGGGAAAAATAGCCAGCTAGCATTAAAGAACAATATTAAACTCACAAATATCAATATTAATCCTAAATTTAAATGGATTAAATGCCCCAATCAAAGACACAGACAGGCAAATTGAATAAAAAGTCAAAACCCATCGGTACACTGTATCCAGATCCATCTCATAAGCAAGGACATACTAAGACTTAAAGGGTTGGTGGAAGACATACCAATCAAATGGAGAGCAAAACAAAAACAAAAACAAAAAAAACTGGAGTTGTAACTTTTGTCTCTGACAAAATAGACTTTAATAGTAAAAAAGACTAAAAGAAACAAAGAAGGACATTACATAATGGTGAAAGGATCAATGCAACAACAGGAGTCAATGATCACAAATATATATGCACCCAATATAGGAGCACCCAGACACATAAGACAAGTTCTTAATGACTTATAAAGAGACTTGGACTCCCGTACAATAATAGCGGGAGACTTTGGCACCACATTGTTAATATTCGACAGATCAATGAGATAGAAAATTAACAGGGACATCTATGATTTGAACTCAGACCTGGAACAAGTAAACTCAGTGAATATTTATGGAATTCTTCACCCCAGGTCCATAGAACATACATTTTTCTCAGTATCACATTACACCTATTTTGAAAGTGACCACATAATTTGAAGTAAATCACTCTTCAGTATTTGCATAGCATTTCATAGACTTAAATGAAATATTGATTGGCTGTTTGTTTGTTATTTCTTCCCTTATTCCTTCCTGTCTTCGCTGTTAAGCACAATTATCAGTATAAAAAGGTTTTCAATACCTATTTTTAGATTGCATTCCAGCCTAGGCAATAGAGCAAGACTCCTGTTCTCTCTCCCCTTTTCTCTTCTCTTTCTTCTCTTTTTCTCTTCCTCCCTCACTCCCTTTTTCCCTCTCTCTCTCCCTCCTTAAAAAAAAAAAAGGAAGTTTCTACCTCAGGCTGTAATAATCTTAAAGCAAGGACATTTATGATTTCATCAGTTTTCACTAATCTGCAGTCCTTCAGCCTTACAATCTGATTCATGTGAAAAGCTGTCATCAGAAGGCAATATCTATAATGTACATTTTCCCTGTAAATTAATTGAGTGGTGGTTTCTCTTGCCTGGGGCAGGCATTGCTATTTTTTCATCTAATTTCATTTATGTTTTTTTTTCTGCCAAGCTGCCCTTTGTTAGAAAAAAATATATATTCAACTTGATTAGATTCGGAATGGAGGAGGATAAACACGCATTATTTTGTGTGTGAGTTATCTCCGTCTTTTGGAATGTGCAGAAGTGATTGGCTATTTTTGATGGCCACTAATGCGGTAAAATTCGGTATTTCATTATTCACATTTATTGATCAGAAGGAAAGAAAAAGCACTGTGAGAACTGACTGTAATTAAAAGTCTATAAGGTACTACGTTAGCATAAAACATCTAAATAGATTTCTCACAACAATTAAGGGTAAATGTATCCCTTGGTACATACACACAATGAACAGCTTGGATTGTTGTATTAATTTCTTACACAGTATGATAAAAGCAAACTAGTGGAATTTAAACTTCAGTTTAAAGCAAAGTTCATGTATCTATGATAAAATTCAGTGAATCAAAAACCAGTGTTTTCAGTGGACATAATATTTGATTTATATTGTGACACAACAGATTTGATTGACTCTGACATTTAAGATATACAGGGCTAGAAATGAACTAAAGTATGTATACCTCAGCAGCTGAAAGTATATGGCATCTAACTGTCTCTTCATCATTGCATTTTAGGTTATGTACATGGTAAGTAGATCTTACTATACCAAGCGAATAAAACTATTACCTAGGAGCATCATATAAGATAGAATACTATAGGTATTTTATTCTCTTGTGGGTAGAAGCATTTGATACTTCTGTTAACTTTATAAATGTTCCTTAAAACACAATATTGACCCATTAAAATAATAGTCATTTTAGTCTTCCTCAGTGATTGTGCCAAATAGGTACGTATTTAATATGCCTTTTCAAAGGAGTTGTCTGTAAGAGCAAACAAATCTATGTGACTAAGCACAAATTAATCTCTCCATCAAGTTTTAT
This sequence comes from Aotus nancymaae, assembly GCF_030222135.1. Taxonomy (NCBI): domain Eukaryota; kingdom Metazoa; phylum Chordata; class Mammalia; order Primates; family Aotidae; genus Aotus; species Aotus nancymaae. The sequence goes on along the minus strand of NW_026988415.1, from coordinate 53,998,223 downwards.
TGCTAGCATCCTTATTTTCTCACTCCTTAAGCAACTATTTTTTAAATAAATTATCCGAATATGAAAGATCTGAAGAGTACGTTTTACAAAGCTTAAAATATAACATTTAAAAACTTAATTTCAACTGTTTTCTTCTTTTTAGAAGTGCTTGTACAGTACTTTATACTTTGTATATGTACTGTATGTACTTTATACTTTGTGAAATTGAAATATAGCTTTATTTCTTGCTTTTCTGATGTTACTGCTTGCTTTCATTGAAAAATCATTTTAGGGTGATAGTATCATTTCCATTTCTACAGCATTTGAAACACTGGAGCATTTTAATGCTCAAAATATTTTGAATTTACGAAGTATATTGCACAGGATATAAATAAATAGAACACCTTTTTCTTGAAATTGGTCCTATCTAAATTCGATATGCATAACTCAAATGATCAATTACAATATGTGGGTATTCTTTAAAATATTGCAGGGAAAATACTGGAGATTAGCCAACTCAAAACAATGTTTTAGATCTCTAGAGTAGAAATACATTTCTTCCCTTCATTTGTAAGATTTCTAGATATCATCAAACTTCTCATTTAGCTTTTTTTTCAAAGTTGTCTTTTACTACATCATACATATTTAAAAAGCCATTGCATACAACTAAATCTACTTAGTGTCTCTATGCTCCAGGCACTATTCTGGGTACTGCAGGTCTTCATTAGCTCACTAAGGTGTCATTCATTTTTAAAAGCAAGAAAAAGTCAATATTTTGCTTTTTGGCTCCCACATTTCCAAAACTGCTGGAATTTGTGTTTCTTAAAATGGGCTGTGTTGGGCCACTATAAATTCATACTTCTAACTGTATTAGGGCTCTTGGCACCTCTGGGAAGTATTTTTTTTTAATTAAATTTCTTATTATTTCTTAACACATTATCCCAAGAAGCTGATTTATTTATTTATTTAATTTATTTGAAATTCTTAGTTCCATCTTATGTCACTCACAATTTGCCAGCTCTTATCTCAACTACTATTTATTTAGGAGATTAAGATAACTAAACCAGTTTTTTTTTTCATCTTATCTTGTTTACACTTTTTAGAGTATTTCTGAATCTTTCCTTTCATTGTCTATATTTTGGTCACTGTCTTCGAGAAAAAAGTATTTATCTCCTTTCAATTCCCCCTGTTTGCATCTTTAAGTTATTTGTCTATTTGATCTTCCTATATCGCTACACATGATCAGGTCTTTATTATTTTAAAAGGCAAACAATTCTAAACATCGTAAACCCTACTTTTCCTTCAGACATTTGCTGAAACTCTTCACTTCCTTTTCCCTCCAAACTATTTGAAAGATAATTTTGTAACTGCTGTCATAACACATCAGCTCTTTGACTTCTTGCAACATGGAATTATCTTTTCCAGCTTTATATCCTTAAAGAAAACCAATGATGACCAAATTCAAGTGACATTTCTCAATCTGTAGCTTTTTAAAAAATCCCTGATTTATTGGATTTTTTTTGTTTTTATTACTATCTCCATTTTACAAATGCTCTCTTCTTTCTGATAACTTATAATATGTCACTGTTAGCTTTTAGAAGATTTGTTGTGAAATACAGGTATTATAAAACTTACCATTGTAGTAGTTTTTAATTATAGAGTTCAATGTTGTTAAGTACATCACATTCTTGTGCAGCCATCAACCTCATCCATCTCCAGAACTGTTTTCATGTTACAAAATTGAAATTCTTTACCTATGAAACAATCATGCCCCATTCTTCCTTGTATCCAAACCTGGGGCAAGGACTGTGTTACTTTATGTTAATTTGACTACTCTTGTTACCACGGATAAGTGGACTCAAGTAGTATTTGTCTTTTTGTCACTGGGTTATTTAACTTAGCATAATATTCTCGAGGTACATCCACATTGTAGCATGTGTCAAAAATACCTTCCTTTTTAACATGTATACCACATTGTGTTTATCCACTTATCTGTCAATGGACATTTGGGTGGCTTTTATCTTTTGTCTATTCTGAAAATTTCTGCTATGGACATAGGAGTACACATGAATCTTAGAGACCCTGATTCTGGGTGTGTGTGTTCATATCTAGATGTAGAATTTCTGGATCATACTTTAAATTATTTGAAAAATTGCTGCATTGTTTTATATTGAGACTGTAGCATTTTATATTTCTACCAACAGTATACAAGGATTTCACTTTCTCCACATCCTCATCAACATTTGTTATTTTATGTTTTAATAGTAGGCATTCTAATGGATGTGAAGTGATATCTCAATGTAGTTTTGTTTTTCCCTAATTATTATGCTGAGTATCTTTTCATGTGCATATTGGTCATATGTTCATCTTCCTTGGAAAAATGTCTATTCAAATCCTTTGCCCATTTTTTAAAGGAGTTACTTATTTACTTATTTATTATTTTTGAGTTGTATGAGTTCTTCAGATATTTTGGATATTAACCCTATATCAGATGTAGGATTTGAAAATATTTCTTCCACTTTGTAGGTTGTATTTTCATTCTCTTGATTGTGTTTTTTGACTCATGAAAATTTTAAATTTTGTATAGTCAAATACATCTATTATTTCTTTTGTTTCTGTATTTTTGGTGTTATTTCTAAGAACTCATTGCCAAACGCAATGTCATGAAATTTTTTCTTTCTGTTTCCTTCTAATAGTTTTATAGTTTTACGTCTTACATTTATGTTATTGATGCATTTTGAGTTTTTCTGTATATATTGAAAGGAAAGGGTCCACCTCCATTCATTTGCATGTGAGTATTAAGGTTTCCCAATTATTGGTTGAAAGGACTGCTCTTTTCTGATTAAATTGTTTTGGCACTCTTGATAAAAATCATTTGACTATATATGTGAACCTTTCTTTTTCGGTTCTCTAATCTATTTTGTTGGCCTATTTATCTGTCTTTTTTCTAGTACCATACCACTTTGATTATTGTAAATTTGTAGTAAGTTTACAAATAAATAAGTGTGAGACTTTTTACTTTATTCTTCTTTTCAAGATTGTTTTCACTATTGCAGGTCCCTTGAAATTCCATGTGTTTTTTTGGATGAATTATTTCATTTCTCTAAAAAGCACCTTTTAGATTTTGATAGATATTACACTAAATATGTGGATCTCTTTGGGAGGTGTTGAAACATGCACAATATTAAGTATTATAATCTATGAACTTAGAATATCTTTCTACTTATTTGTGTCTTCTTTAATTTGTTTCAGCAACATTTTGTAGTTTTCGGTGTCTATCTTTCCCCTCTGTTGTCAAGTTTATACATACATACATTATTGTTTTGATACTATTGTAAATGGAAATGCTTTCTTAATCATATTTTTGCATTATTCATTGTTAATGTTTAGAAGCCTGATTTTTAGGTGTAACTCTGCTGATTTTATTTATTAGTTCTAATGGGGTTTTTGTTTTTTTCTGTGGAATCTTTAGGATTTTATATATCTAAGATCATGCCATCTAAAAACAGAGATAATCTTACTTCTTTCTTTCCAATTTAGATGACTTTTACTCTTTTTTCTTGCCTCATTGCTTTGGCTAGGACTTCCAGTAGCATGTTGAATACAAGTGGTGGAAGTAGTTATCCTTAACTTATTCCTGATCTCAGAGGGAAATCCTACAGTCACTACTGAATATAATATTAGCTGCATGCTTTTCATATATGATATAATGTTAAAATAGTTTCCTTGTATTTGTACTTGGTTTAATGTCTTTTTAAAATGATAAAAGAGTGTTGAAATTCATCAACTGTTTTTCTTCATACATTGATATGATGAAGTATGTTTTTCCTTTCATTCCGTTAGGTGGTATAGTACAGTCATTGATTTTTGTATGTTGAATTGTCTCTGCATTTCTCCACAGAATAATTACTACTCAGTCTTGGTGTGTAAACTTTTTAAATATATTGTTGAATTCTCTTTGATAGTATTTTGTTTTGGATTTTTATTAGGGATATTGGTGTGTAGTTTTCTTATAGTGTCTTAGTCTAGCTTTGGAATCATGGTAATGCTTTCCTCATATAATTATAGTCATGTGATACTTAACAATGGCAATATGTTCTGAGAAATGCATTGTTAGGGGATTTTGTCATTGTATGAACATCATAGACTGTACTTACATGAACCTACATGCTGTAGCCTATTACATACATAGGCTATATGGCATAGCCTATCATTCCTAGGCTACAAACCTGTACAGCATGTTACTCTGCTGAGTACTATAGGCAACACAAAGGTTAGTATTTGTGTATCTAAGCATATAAAAGGTAGAGTAAAAATTAGTACAAAAAATAGAGACCTCAGAACCTAAAGCGCAATTATATATACATATATACATATACATATATATATATATATATATATATATATATATACACTTTAAAAAAAAAATAGAAAATGGTGCACTTGTATAGGGCACTAAACATGAATGGAGTTTGCAGGACTGAAAGTTGCTCTGGATGAGTCAATGAATAAATGGTGAGTGAATGTGAAGTCCTAGGCCATTACTTTACACTACTGTGTACTTCATAAACATGTACACAGGCTACACTAAATTTACAAAAGAATATTTTTCTTTCTTCAATAATAAATGAACCTTAGCTTTCTATGACTCTTTTAGCCTGTGAACTTGTATTTTTTTCTAGCTCCTTGACTCTGTTGTAATAGCACTTAGCTTAAGACAAAAACACATTTTATAGCTCAAATTGTTTCTTCTTTGCTGGGCACAGTGGTGGGCACCTGTAATTCCAAATACTTGGGAGGCTGAAACAGGGCAATTCCTTGAGTCCAGGCTGTAGTGTGCTAAAAAGATTGCACGTGTGAATAGACAATGTACTCCAGCCTGGGCAACATAAGAAGATCCTTCCTTTAAAATAAAAGAAGAAGAAAAAGAAATTTTTATTTCTTTCTATTCTTATTCTATAAGCTTATTCTAGTTTTAAATATTTTCTATATTTTAAACTTGTGAATCTTTCTGTCAATAACTAATACATAAACACATACATTAGCATAGGCCTGCATAGGGTCAGAATAATCAATATCACTGTTTTCACCTGTATATCTTGTCCCACTGGGAGGTTTTCAGGGACAATAACATGCACAGAGCTGTCTTCTCCTATGATAAACAGTGTCTTATTTTGAAATACCTCCCAGAAGACCTGCTTGAGGCTGTTTTACAGTTAACTTTTTTTTTTAATAAATAGAAGGAGTATACTCTAAAATAACAGTTAAATGTATAGTATAGAAAATATGTAAACCAATAACATAGTTGTTTATTATCATTATCATGTATTATGTACTATAAATAATTGTATGTCTCTACTTTTATACCATTAGCAGTGCAATAGGTTTTTGCTGTTGTCATTGTTGTATTGTTTTTTTTAAAATTAGAGGCAGGGTCTCACTATGTTGTCCAGGCTGGTCTGGAACTCCTGGACTCAAGCAATCATCCTTTTGTGGCCTTCCAAAGTGCTGGAATTAAAGGTGTGAGTACCACATCTGGCCAGTAGATTTGTTTATACTAGGATTGCCCCAAACACGTGAGTAATGCATTGTGCTGCGATGTTACAATAGCTATCATATCATTAGGTTATAGGAATTTTTCAGCTCCATTGTAATCTTATGAGACCACTGTCATATATGTGGTTCATCATTTACTGAAATGTTGTTATGTGGTGCAAGACTGTGCCTGGAAAGCAATCTCTCTTTGAATTCTTTGGAATACTTCGAAGAAGATTGGTGTTTACTCTTCTTTAAATATTGATATGGTTTAACTCTGTCCCCACCCAAATCTCACCATGAATTGTAGTATTCCCCACATGTCAAAGGTGGGACCCAGTTGGAGAAAATGAAATCATGCAGTGGTTTTCCTCCTACTGTTCTCATGATAGTGAGTTCTCAGAAGATCTGATGGTTTTATAAGGGGCTTTTTCCACCTTTGCTTGGCACTTCTCCTTGCTGCCGCCATGTGAAGAAGGATGTGTTTGCTTCTCCTTCCACCATGATTGTAAGTTTCCCAAGGCTTTGCCAGCCTGTGGAAGTGTAAGTCAATTAAACCTCCTTTTTTTTTTTTTTTTTTTTTTTTTTGAGATAGAGTCTTGCTCTGTCGCCAGACTGGAGTGCAGTGGCACGATCTCAGCTAACTGCAGCCTCCGCCTCCTGGATTCAAGTGATTCCCCTGCCTCAGCCTCCTGAGTAGCTGGGACTGCAGGTGCACACCACAGCACCTAGCTAATTCTTTATATTTTACTAGAGACAGGGTTTCACCATGTTGGCCAAGATGGTCTCAATCTTCCGACTTCATGATCTGCCTGCCTTGGCCTCCCAAAATACTGGGATTACAGGCATGAGCCACTGCGCCCACCAAGCCTCTTTCTAATTACTCAGTGTCTGTACCTGCTGTCTTTATTAGCAGCATGGAATGGACTAATACAAATATTTATGACAATTCACCAGTGGAACTATCAGGTCCTGGGCTTTTATATGTTGGGATTTTTTTTTTTAATTATTAATTCAATCTTTGTCCTAGTTATGGGTCTGTTCAGTTTTTTTGTTTTTTTTTTAATGAGTCAGGTTCTATAAGTTGCACTTTTCAGAAATTTGATTATTTCATCTCGGTTACCTAATTTTTTGGTGTAGAATTGTCTTTTATAGACAATTAAGAATTATAATAGTACACTCTTAGAATTCTTATTTATGTAGAATTAATTGTAGCATCTCCTTTGTCATTTCTGATGTTAATTATTTCATTCCTCACTCTTTTTTTTAGTAAGTCTGGAAAAAAACTTGTCAATTTTGTTTACTTCTTTGAAGATTCAATACTTAGTTTACATATTTTTTCTACTGTTTTTATGTTCTCTATTTTGTTTATATCTGCTCTATTTAAAAAAAGTTTTTTTTCTGCTAGCTTTGTTCTTCTGTTTCTAGTTCTTTTTTTCTAGTTATTTCATTTTACTTTGAGTTCTGGGATACATGTGCAGGACCTGCAGGTTTGTTACATAGGTATACATATGCCATGGTGATTTGCTGCACCCATCAACCCATCATCTAGGTTTTAAGCCCCACATGAATTAGTTATTTGTCCTAATCCTCTCCCTCCCCTCATCCCCAACCATCTGACAGACCCCGGTTTGTGATGTTCCCCTTCCTGTGTCTATGTGTTCTCATTGTTTAACTCCCACATATGAGTGAGAACATGCAGTGTCTGGTTATCTGTTCCTGTGTTAGTTTACTGAGAATGATGGCTTCCAACTGCATCCATGTCCCTGCAAAGGACATGAACTCATTCTTTTTATGTCTGCATAGTATTCCATGGTGTATATGTGCCACATTTTCTCTATCTAGTCTATCATTGATGGGCATTTGAGTTGTTTACAAGTCTTTGCTATTGTAAATAGTGCTGCAATGAACATATGTGTGCATGTGTCTTTATAGTAGAATAACTTATAATCCTTTGGGTCTATACCCAGTAATGGGATTGCTAGGTTAAATATTATTTCTGGTTATACATCCTTGAGGAATCACCACAATATCTCCCACAATGATTGAACTAATTTACACTCCCAACAGTGTAAGAGCACGCCTGTTTCTCCACAGCCTCACCAGCATCTGTTGTTTCCTTACTCTTTAATAATCACCATTCTAACTGGTGTGAGATGGTATGTCATTGTGGTTTTGATTTGCATTTCTCTAATGACCAGTGATAATGAGTTTTTTTAATACGTTTGTTAGCTGCATACATGTTTTCTTTGAGAAGTGTTTTTTCATATGCTTCCCCCAATTTTTTTTTTATGGAATTTTTTTTTTCTTGTCAATTTGTTTAAGTTTTTTGTAGATTCTGAATATTAGACCTTTGTCTGATGGGTAGATTTCAAAAATTTTCCCCCATTCTCTAGGTTGCCTGTTCACTCTGATGATAGTTTTTTTTTATGTGCAGAAGGTCTTTAGTTTTAATTCGATCCTATTTGTCAGTTTTGGCTGAATAAACTACCTTTTTCCTAAGCTCAATGCTAATTGAAAAAGAAGTTAAAGCCAGAATCCATGTAGGACACTGAGTAATTCACGACTATCAATATCAGCCTCTACTTTCAGAAAATATCACAATGCTATTTTTTTGTGATAAGTAATTCCTGTTACTTCCCTTTGATAGATATAGGACAATAATCTAACCCTCAATTTTACACTGTTATGAAGAATATGTTTTAAAGTGAGCTAAACTAATACAATAAAAAGTGACTTCTTCAAGTGGCGGGAGTGCTCAGAGACATGACGTGGAGCCATCAGGGACCGAACATGTGCCTCACTCTCCTTCCCCTCCTCTCACCTGGCCTTGCTGTCTTCTCCTCTCAGCAGGACCGGAACTATGTGATCCTGGAAGTTCCGGGGCCTTTGCTGTGTGGGGTAAACGGTAATGGCGGAGGCTGCAGCTCCCGGAACAACAGCCACAACATCAGGAGCAGGAGCGGCAGCGGCAGTGGCCACAGTGGCTTCCCCCACCCCAATCCCCACGGTCACCACTGGTCTCCAGTGTCTCATTTATACAATGTATTTTAAATGAAGTTGAAATGCATCATAAGTATTTAATAGTTTATCAATTGTTATATTTCTGTATGTGTCTAATGTTTGAAAACCACTAATTTTAAGCACGTATCATTGATAGATCACCAAAAACTATATTATAAATAGAACATTTATTTTCAGCTAAATTGAAGAGGCATCGCAGAGTAATAAGGCCTAGCACTTAGATTTGATTATACAATTTAAACAATTTTACACCATAAATGACTATTCATTAACTAGATTGAATCATCTGACTCAAGTTGATATCTCAATTAAATGAATTTGCAAATGTTTAAAAATAATTATTCATAAATTGATAATAGGAGATTAAAATATGTTTCAGAGACTGCTAAAAGGAAGGCAAACTTTTGCCTCTACTCTAGGATTTTTTCAGCTGGACATGGGAATTAAACTGACATGAGACAGATCAGTAGAAGAAATGTATACATATTTATTCAATACAAATTTTACATGGCATGGGAATCTTCATAAATAAGGAAAGGAAGACTCAAAAATGCAGTTGGAGCTGAAAACTTATATGCTGTATTGTACTAAATATAGTAAATTGTGAAAATCTGACAAGGTAAAGGGGTTTGGGCTCGGGTAGTTAATTGTGTAAGAGTTGTGACTAAGAAGATAAGGTTGGTTTAACAAAGTTTGTACAGATTTCCCTCAGTCTCAATTTTCTGTCCTTGAGGACAAAGTTTCTTGCCTTCCAGTATAATGAGGATATTTTTCACATGGGGATTTCATCTCTTGCTGTTTAAGAAACAGAGTGAAGGTCAGAGTGAACTTCTTGCACCTGCTGTTTTTCAAATGCCCTTAGCAGAGCATATTTTGGAGTGATGCGTCTTCAAGTCCTTCACTGCGTTAGATTTCAAAGTAAGAAAAGAGCAGAATATAACTCTTAAAAGGATGCTTCTGAATCTTAAAATCTCTGAGAGAAATTAGGAAGTAGGCTGCTCTTGAATGAGGCTAAGAGGTATTAACCACTTTGATTTTTTAAAACAGCTCATTAATAATCAAATTATTATATCAGAAAGATAATTATACTTGATCCTTAGAAATGTGCCTATATATTTTAATGTAAACCTAAAGGGTAATGCTTTACTGAATCAACTGATGTTTTTAAACAGAAGACAGTGTTCAAACAAGTGAACTGGATTCATTTACATCCATTCATCTAAGTGAAATTGTATCCTATTTTTCTAAGTCTTCACAGCACTCATCCTATTCCAATAACCAATTTTCCACTCAACTCCTATGGCAATTAAAAAAATAATAATTTGCTTGTTTATAGATGTTTCACTACAAAATGAGACATTTTAAAGATCAAGAATGCATGTTCCTATGAGATTAAATTTTCAAGTTTTTATATATAATTGTATTTAATGAAGTGACCAAAGTTATAACTTCCATGGTTTATTTTCATATAGTTTTATGTTGTTTGTATTGCATCTTCAAAACCTCACTTTTATATTTGTCATTTTTTTCTTCAGAAATGAATCATGGAACTGTATATTTTCCTGGCCAGTACTTTTTTTATGATATGAATTTTAAAAAATCAATAAGGTAACCCTTTAAAAGACATTTACCAAATTTTAATTTCTGAAGATTATTTTCAATTGAATTAGGTATAACTCACATTTTATCTTTTCCACCACAGAATACTGCCCTGAGTTGCCACAGTACAAGTTTGTTATCTTAACGTTTTTCTTTTATCCAAAGAGGATTTATCCATTGTCTCCCTGAGAGTGCTCACTGTTTTTCTCCAGATATTTGCATTTAGCATAGTAATAATCAGGAGGGCCTTTACCAAGACTTTAGAATATCAATTAAAAGTTTATTTTTTTTCCTCCTAACAAAGGAATAGTAAGTGTGGAAGCTTCACAGTATGCTACATTTCTAGTGTGATAATTGGTTATATTTGTTTGACTGAAGTATGATTCTCCTGGAATGTGAGCTTTTTGTTGATTCAGTTGAAAATAATAGGTTCTCTGGATCTGAGTTGTATTCAAGTGTAATAAGCAACATTTAACAAATGTTACACTGTTGCCATTTAACAAATGTCTTTGGAATTCAGTTGAGCCAGATTTTAAAATGATCATCCGTATCACCATGTGTGAAATGTAATTCAGATCTTGTTAGTCCATATTTAAACTGTGTATAAAATGTACTAAAATGTCCCTAGGCTTATCAAATTAAATTATTAATAATTATCTTGAAATTATTGGTGTGAAATAAATTAGTGATTTATGTTGATATTATAAGAATATATGGGTAAGCAAACTTAGATGTAATTTCTTCATAATACACTGGCATGGAAAAAATTTTTGAATATGCAATTAATGAAATTTTTTTTGTAAATATTTGGTATTATTAAATATAAAACTAAGCATGCAGATTTTTAAGAGTTTATCTCACTTACTTTTGAATCATTCCATTCATTTATATTTTTAAGAATTAGCTTATGTTTCTATGTATTTTCGATTATTACATTAAATATATTTGCTAGTAGTATCTAGTTAAGATTATTGCCTATTTGAAGTATTTACTTGTTTAAATGACTTTTAATATGTTTTGTTTGTTAAATATAATTTTTTAAATAACCCCAGAAAGAAATTAAGAAATATTGATGGGCCTAGACTTTTGAAAAACATCGTGCATATATGAATGCATGTGCATGTGTGTGTGTGTGTATTCTTCCTACCATCAATATATATTCTTTCTGACCTTCTTTCTCCTATGAGGTCTGAGATCATATTTTTAAATGTATATCTCACAACATATTTTGCTGTTATTTAAATCAGAATAAAATCTATTTCATAAAATGAACCACAAACTGACATGTCAAACTTATTTTAAAAAATCAATTGTGGGGTGAGCAATTGTCTTTAAATTGAATTTATTCCATCTCTCACGACCACTTTCCAACTTTAGAGTTTACCCTGCTAACATCAAGTAACTTGTGTTATTTTCTCTAAGTGATGTAATTATTTTGCTTTTGCTTTATTACCACAATAAAATTTTAATAGATTCATAAATAAGCAATGTTAGAGGAGCATGAAAAGTAACCAAATTTAACAAACACACTGAAGAGATTTGAGGATTTGCATTTTCATATAGCTATGGAATAAAAAGGATCTAGCAGCACTAATATACAGCAAATTCACCGTTCAACAATAGAGCTCAATTGATTCTTTTGTGTCATATTCCTATTAGGATTTTAAGCTGCCTGGTTTTCTGTGATGACTAAGTCAACGTGAAGTCTAGATTAGTAAAATGTATTTCAAAGACTGATGTCAAAACAGAAGCAAATGTTAAGAGTGTGCTACTCTTTCTGTAGGTAAGATAAATAGCACTTGGTTCTTCCTCTTTTCAGTATCACTTTCTGAAAAAAAAAAAATCCTGTATTTATTTGTGGCAATAACTTAATATTCCAATATGTTTAATTTAACATTCTTTAAATTTAAACATGATTAGCTAATGGCAGTTTTGAAAGTACCACCAGTTCTAACTCCTGACCTTTATGTCAGTTACTAATGAGTCACTTGTGTTTTGCGTTATGATCAGGAAACATGTTCAAAATATTTTTGAAAAACAAATTCTTTTCTAGCAATGTTGGGAACCTGTAATACTAAAAACATTTCAGACATCCAAAGAAATATTTTTAAAATTATCAATATATACAAATATAATTCATCAATTTTTCCAAGTAAAAGTGAATATATTCATGTTTAAGAATTAGTCTCTTATTTTTAAGATAATCCTATAACTTTTGAATGTTATAGAACTTAATCATTCAATAGATAACAAACTGTGATCATGATTTCTCTGGTCAATGCAATGTATTTTTGATCTACAAAGAGGGTATATGGGCAATAAAAATCCCAGAAATATTGCCCATAATGATTTCAAATGCCTTCAAATGACTAATATTATCAATTTAGTAAGATATTTTTGTGTAGATTCATTTTTGATTGTTAGGGAAAATAATGATCGAAGTTTCAGAGTTTTTATTTCATAGTTTTACTGTAAGTTGTCTAGTTTAATGGTCCTTTAATGAGTGTCAAGGCAAGAGATGTGATTTAATATAATATTGTGGCAAAATGAGATATCTATAGAATAAAAATTATGGAATAATCATATTCCAAAATTGTTCTAATTAGAGTACAGTCTGACATCATTAGAATTTCATTACTCCAGTATGGTCATTCATATTAAAATGTTAAATGAGAGTCTATTATGAACATATGTAGAAAAATCAGCATACCCAGTTTTCTTTCAGACATACATATAAATATATATGTTTCTGAAATTGTCAAAGAGCCATATCTTAATCTGTTCAGGCTGCTATAATAAAATACTATTAACTAGGTGGCTTATAAACCACAGATATTTATTTCTCACAGTTCTGGAGGCTAAGAAGTCCTAGATCAAGGTATTGGCAAATTCAGTATCTGGTGAGGGCTCACTTCCTGGTTCATAGACAAGGAGGCGTCTTTTCACTGTGTACTCACATGTCAGAAGGGGTAAGAGGTTTTTGAAGTCACTTATATAAGGGCACTAATCTGATTAATGAGGGATCTGCCCTCATGAACTAAGCACCTCCCAAAGGCTAACTTCCAGATGCCATCACATCAGTGATTATATTTTAACATGAATTTTAGGGTGACACAAACATTCACTCGATGGTAGATCATATGGATTAAATAATCCGAATCTTACTTCAGACCTACTAATACAGAACAAAATATTTGAATATTGAAACCCAGGTATTTGTGATGGCAGCTGAGGCTCTCTGGATTGGCCACTGTCATGACACCAGCTGCAGTGGGAGAGGCGTGGCCAGGGTTGCATGCTTCACAGAGCCTGTGGGAACCAGGAACAGGTGGGAGCCCTGCCCCACTCTGAGTTGGAGGGGTGAGCCCCACCCTCCCAGGTGTAGTTGCCCAGCCTCTCAGCTGGGGCTGCTGCCCCAGACATCCTGTGCTCTTGGAGATGCGAAGCCCTCCTGCCCCAGCAGGCTTGAAAGTGCCTGCTCCTGCTGCCTGGCCTCTCAGCTCTCCAGGTGCCCACTCCGATTTTGGAGCAAAGTTGAGGTGGAGCCTGGGCGCTGTGGCAACCTGGTGGGGTGTGTGTGAGGTTTTGGCGGTGCTGACTCACCAGCCCACTGCTACCTCGGCCCCCTCCAGACTTTGGCCACCCACAAGCACAGGAGGGAAGCTGAGGGGGTGTGGAGGGCAGCTGGGCATGGGCCTGCAGGTGCCCTTTGGCATGAACAGCCTGGGTGCCATGGATGACATGACAGATAGTGGCAGAAGGCAGACAAGCTTTTGCTTGGAAAGGGGCAGGTCCCTGGTGAAGTCCCACCTTCTGGTCAGAGAGGGTCTGAATCCTGGGGACCCTCTGACCAGTTCCTCAGACCAGAGTGAGAATGTGTGCTTTTTCTGGCTCACCCATGGCTGCCCACAGACCAATCAGCATGCAATTTCTCCTCTCTGAAGTCCATAAAAACCCCAGGATTCAGTCAGACTTGGGCAAACGACAGGATGACCTAACTGCTGATAGGAGCTGCCCACTCCGGGTCTCCTGAGAGCTGCACTGTCACTCAATAAAGCACCTCTTCACCTTGCTCACCCTCCAGTTGTCTGCATACCTCCTTTTTCCTGGATGCAGGACTCAGGACCCACCAAATGGCAGGACTGAAAGAGCTATAACACAAACAGGGCTGAAACACACACCCCCACCCCAGCTTGCCACGTTGGGGGTAACGAGGAGAGAAGAGCAGAGAAGAGCACAGAAGAGAAGAGCTGTGCCCTTCGGGGAGCTCGGACCTAGGAGCTCCCTGAGGACCTGTGACACCCATTTTTGGGGCTCTGTGGTTCCTGGCATCACCAAGCTTCCAGGTGCCACCACGTTCCCCGGTGCCCACAGGGGAATTCACTTGCAGTATACCTGGTTTTGCCACAGCCTTGCAGGGAGCCAGTGCCCATACTGGCACCTGGAGCTGCCCACCCCACTGCAGCCAGTGTACCTGGCTATGCGCAGTGGCCAGAGCCTGTGCTTGCTCACTCACACACCCCTCTCTGCCCTGCATCTGGCTTGCCCTTAGGCATTGGGATCCAGGCTGATAGTGAGAGCCGAGTGCAGCCTGCCAGGCTGAGTGGGTGGAACAAGCCCTGTGGGCCCAAGCAAAACTCGGGCAAAGACACCATTGGCCACAGAGGTTTCTGTCTGGTGAAGCAGCACCCCAAGGATCTTGTGACATTTGCATGATTAACAGATTGACTAGGTGATTTCTACATAGCTGATGTTTTGAAAACCACTGGATAGCTACTGGTTGCAGTAGCTAGCTATCAATTTTATCCAAAATTGCATACCCTTATCTAATTCCCAAATGTTATGAAAGGCAGCAAAGTAGTGTTACAAAGGTCCAAATAATATTGATTTATGGGTTTTGGAGTTGGAGACTATATCTTTCTACCACTTTCTCTTCCCATCCTCAACGTAGACATAATTAAGAAGTACATGTATATACCTTTTTAAGAACAATGAAAAGGGCAGTGTCATATCAATTTACTCCTGGGACTGGAGCATAATGATTTTTTTGTAAACTCTTTGTCAGTCAGTTTGAGGTTATTTTTAACATTGTGTGTGTGTATGTCTGTATGTGGTATAAAGTATGTGGGTATAGTGGACAGTATGTAGAGATGTTTTGTTTATATGGAAAATAAGTAGACGGGAGCCTACTTATAGAAGAAATACATCTCTGTAGACAGAGCCACAGGTAAAAGACTACAGTAGCACTACAGATGTTAGTTAATTACAATTCCTCCCCCGTCCACCCACAACTATATTTACCACAATATTGCTTTCTATTATCTTCCGCACTGGTACGTATTATTGCTGGAAGATGCAGCTATTTTAATTTATTATTTGATTACCTATGATGATAATAGAACTTCCATTTTTTTTTAATGTAAGAAAAGTTCAAAGGAAATATTGGTCTATTCATTTCATATTAATTTCCAGGAAATGACACATATTACATAAGTAGCAATTGTTTTTCATGTGCTAATGATAACCAGGTAAAAAAGATCAAATAAACGTGTTTCATATACACCAGAATGGGCCTAAAACAAACAGGTTACCACTATCCATAAACTCAACACAGTAAAGAAATTGCTAGCATACTAGCTGATGTGCGCATTCTCCAAGTTTATTAGGGAAACATTCTAATAGTTATTATTTAAAAACTGATATTCATTCACCATCACAACTTTTTGTTGTGGTTTTTACTAACATTAAACAAGAAATATTTTGATCCAAGTGTTTATGCAATTAATGAGCGTGCCAGGTTTTTCCTATTTCGTTGTATGCTGCATAATAGTTCCAACATCTAATCTAAGTCAGAAACCATCTGTTGCTCGAATGACATTTGGTTTGTTTAAAATGTATCAATTAAACAGACATATTGTGTAACTATGGCAATGGGAGGATTATTTTGCAAATATAAAGGAGTGACACCAGAGAAAAAGCAGTGTGTAAACTTGTGGCTTATTCAATGGAAACATATTTTCAAATAATTTAACAACTAGAAAAACTTAACTTTTGACTAATATTCTTAAAAATAAAATGATTATTTAGAACATATGTGATCCATGATTCCATCATCTCCCAAGCCTATTTCATCGCTGACAATGGAATAAGTAGTTTAGGTCTGATCTTGTTAATTATGCAAATAGACTACAGGAACAAAAAAGGGTTAATAGGATAGTAAAAGGTCTAAAAACCATAACAAATTAGGATGGGAATTTTAGCCTGAAATAGGAAGACTTACATGAGGCTTAACTACATTCAAACACAGGAGGGCTTGTCATATAGAAGAAGAACCACACATATTTTATGTAGCTAAAGGCAGATCTAAAGAAAATTAGCAGGAATTTCTTCTTCCGTCAATATTTTCATTTCTAGCAGCTATGAACTCTCCTAATACACACTGTGAGCTGAAGAAACAGATATCCAAAGTTGTTAAAAATAAAAGCAGAGTATGGTAGCTATGATTCTGAAAACAAACTTTGTGATAAATACTTTAGGAATTTATAAGCCTTTATTCCCCCACTTACTCCTGATATGAGGTTCTATTAGGATGGCCGAGGCTATCAGATAACTACTTCTTGATAGTTAAGGTGCTTTGGTCATTTATAAGTTTAAATGCGAGTCGCTAAATATGGATGAGGTTAATACCAAAAACAATGTAGATATTTCCACTATTCTTTATGGACTGATAATTGGGCTTTTCGTTGAAACCATTGTATATTTTAGTTTTAATATTTGGTTTTAGTATTACTTAATGGCATTTTTGGACACATGCCGGTTTCAAAGCATGTTAAGTTTCAATTCTGTCATATTTTAATTGTTAGTCAAAGAATTGTAGTTTCTCAAACATTCACAATATTGCTATTTCATTTGCAAAGTTCATGCAACTGTGGTAATAGCCAATTTAATGATTTATAAGCAATAACATTCCTGAAAGAAGCAGCTTCATCTTGCATATCTACAAATAAATTATTTCTATTCTGACTGAACTGAAATGAGTTATGATTCAAGGAAAGAAGGAAAGTTGCCTGCTTATAATGCCATGTAGTCTTCTAATCATCAAAAAATATATCTGACTCTGACACACACACACACACACCAAATACCATGAAAAATGCAATGGCAGAATAGTCAGAGCTAGGAGGTCACCTGATGCTGGTACAATGGATCATCATAAAAAGCCTCCAGCACATGCTAGTGATGTGTTACGGTACTTAAGAAAAAAAATAGCCTTGAAGGGTAAAAACTCCAGAAACATGAGAAATGAGACTATTCAAATTCTATGAAATGGAGCAGTGGAAAAATCAATTAGGCCAACAGGTCAACTGATCCATCCTGCAAAATGACTTGAATTGGTAAAGTAGAAGGTTTTATGACTACAAATTTCAGGGTCACATAGTAAAGGCCTGCTACACAATAAAAAGGCCTGATATGTCATCTGTGAGTTTTTACACTGGGAATTGTGATCTTCACATGGGATATGTATGCTGGCCACATAATGTATGTGAAAATCTTTCGTTTCTAACTAGGCTATTTATACACTTTATGATATATTGAGTAATTATAAATCATTTGGCTAAGAGACAGTACCTTTGAAAAAATGCAGAAGTCCTCTGACATCCAGAATGAAGTTGTTTACTATTATAAAATGTGGGAACTTGGAATCTTAAAGTATTCTTAATAGTTTGAAATTCAAAATATTTTATACATGAATCAAAAAGAAACTTGCATATGGTAACCTTAGAAAGTAATAACCCTACATATGATTACTATTTCTAATCAGATTTACTGGTGATGACAATTTATATAAAGGAAGATTGGTTAGAGTGTATTAGATTTTGACTTATGGAGTGTGCAAGGTTCTATAATAGGTAATTCTAATGAGCTTTCTCTAATATGATACTAAAGTAATCTATAATTAGGATCACAGTGTCTGTGGTGCCAGATTAACCTGTCCAAAATGCCACTTGCATCATGTTATGAAATGTAAAAATATTTACCTGATATTTAGTATGAAATGATGCCTTCATGAGGTTTAATGGACACAAGAACGTTGGCCATTCGATAATTAGTCTGTAAATGATTTATGGGAGTGACACCATATAATTTCTGGGTATTGGTATGTTCTGGAATTTTGACTGATTTGAGCTAAAAATGAGGTGTGTAGATTTTAGGGAGAAGCGTCCTGTGCTGTTTCTCTCTGCTACTGGCAGAAAATAACTAGCTTTTCAGGGCAAATATTTATTCATGAAAACTCCAGGATGTATTTCCAACCCATAAAGTCACTATTCCAGTCGATAGATTTGTTTTAATTTCTGTGACACAGCTTCTCTGCAGGGCTAAAGACAGAAGTTTGTCATGAACAAATTATGACATGAATATTAATGTAGTACCCCTTTTATACTGCACAATAATTATCTTTAACCAGCTTTACCATATTGACACAATTAGCCTTCTAGATCAGAGGTCTTCAAAACATGGCCTTTAGAGCCAAAGGACTGAAGAAGTTCAAGCAAAGCATTATATTTAATAATACATAAAAGTATCAAAATTTTAAATTTTAATGTCCATAAGTTTAGTTTTATTGGAACACAGGCAGGCCCATTCTGTTTCATATTGTCTATGGCTGTTTTTACACTACAACATTAGGTTTAAGTAGTTGAGACAGAGACTTTATTGTATGGCCCACAAAGCCTAAAATATTTACTATCTAATTCTTCACAGAAAAAGTTTGCTGACCCTTCAATTCAATGGTTATAAGAGGGATCTTAGAGGATGATTAGATTATCATTCTTAAAATTGTAGATTAATGTTGTGATTTTTAAAAAATTATACTTCCAGTTCTGAGATACATGTGCAGAATGTGCAGGTTTGTTACATAGGTATACACATGCCATGGTGGTTTGCTGCATCCATCAACCTGTCATCTACATTAGGGATTTCTCCTAATGCTCTCCCTCCCCTAGCCCCAATCCCCTGACACGCTCTGGTGTGTAATGTTCCCCTTTCTGTGTCCATGTGTTATTGTTCAACTCCCACTTATGAGTGAGAACATGTGTGTTTGGTTTTCTGTTCCTGTGTTAGTTTGCTGAGAATAATGGTGTCCAGCTTTATCCATATCCCTGCAAAGGACGCGAACTCATCCTTTTTCATGGCTGCATAGTATTCCGTGGTATATATGTACCACATTTTCTTTATCCAGTCTATCATTGATGGGCATTTGGCTTGGTTCCAAGTATTTGCCATTGCGAACAGTGCAGCAGTAAACATGTGTGCATGTGTCTTTATAGTAGAATGATTTATAATCCTTTGGGTACGTACCCAGTAATGGGATTGCTGGGTCAAATGGAATTTCTATTTCTAGGTCCTTGAGGAATTGCTACTCTGTCTTCCACAGTGGTTGAACTAATTTACACTCCCACCGACAGTGTAAAAGTGTTCCTATTTCTCCACATCCTCTCCAGCATCTGTTGTTTCCTGACTTTTAAATGATTACCATTCTAACTGGCATGAGATGGTATCTCATTTTGGTTTTGATTTGCATTTCTCTAACAACTAGTGATGATGAGGTTTTTTTCATGTTTGTTGGTCGTATAAATGTCTTCTTTTGAGAAGTGTCTGCTCATATCCTTTGCCCACTTTTTCGTGGGGTTGTTGTTTTTTTCTTGTAAATTTGTTTAAATTGTTGGTAATTTCTGGATATTAGCCCTTTGTTAAATGGATAGATTGCAACAATGTTCTTCCATTCTGTAGGTTGCCTGTTCACTCTGATTATAGTTTCTTCAAATATCGTAAATTTTTTATGTATTATGAACTTATACAGAAATCCATCAAGCTATTGACAATGTTTTAGTTTGTTTATTTGCAATAATGCAAGTGAAACCACCGAATGGGTTCACCTTGTCCACTGCCTAGACAGAGCCAATTTATCAAGACAGGGGAATTGCAGTAGAGAAAGAATAATTCACACAGATTTGGTTGTGTGGGAGTCCGGAGTTTTATTATTACTCAAACCCGTCTCCCTGAGCATTTTGTGAGCAGTTTACAAGGACAACTCGGTGTGTGTGGGGAAGCCAGTGAGCCAGGAATGCTGATTGGTCGGGGATGAAATTGTAGAGATTGAAAGCTGTTTTCTTGGGCTGAGTCAGTTTCTGGGTAGGGGGCCACTAGATCAGATGAGCCAGTTTATTGATCTGGGTGGTGCAGCAGGACATGCAAAATATCTTAAGCACTGATGTTAGGAGCAGTTTAGGGAGGGTCAGAATCTTGTGGCCTCCAGCTGCATGACTCCTAAACCATAATTTTTAATCTTGTGGCTAATGTTAGTCCTACAAAGGCAATCTAGTCCCCAGGCAAGAAGGAGTTCTGTTTTGGGAAAGGTCTGTTAACATCTTTGTTTTAAACTATAAACTAAGTTTCACCCAAAGTTAGTTCAGCCTATGCCCAGGAATGGACAGGGACAGCTTGGAGGTTAGAAGCAAAATGGAGTGGGTTAGGTTAGATACCTTTCACAGTCTCAGTCATAATTTTGCAAAGGCAGTTTCACAAGGACTTATTTAGTACTCTGATACTTTAGAGTCGAAGCAGCTAAACTTTTTATAAACTTTTATGAAACTCTGCTTTTGAGGAATACAGCATTGATGATTATTTCAGTAGCTCCCTACTAAATATCTTTAGTAGTAATTAATAATAGATGACTGACAGGCTAGATAATCCATGTATTTTAATGCCCTGTAACACAGGGTAACATTCAGATTATGTCTGTATAGACATGATAAAAAGACGACCTGAAGCTTTTATTTTGCTCTTTTCACTGTGGGTTCTAGATACAAAGACAAACAGAAAAAGGGATATTGACTAGGCAAAAGCATACAAAAAGATATTTCAGTTACATTATTTCCCTGATAAGTGCTTTAAACCTTAGAAGGTACAATGTGGTTTGCTTAGATAATACGGTCAATCTCACTCTTCACAGCTTCCACACAACCCAACAATCACCCCCCAAAAAACTAAAACCAAGGCTGGGTGAGGTGGCTCACGCCTGTAATCCCAGCACTTTGGGCGGCCTAGGCAGGTGGATTGCTTGAGCTCAAGAGTTTGAGACCAGCCTGGGCAACATGGTGAAACCCCATCTCTACCAAAAATACAAAAAATTAGCTTAGCGTGGTGGTACGCACCTGTGGCTCTGGTTACTTGGGAGGCTGAGTGGGAGGGTCACTTGAGCCTAAGAGTTGGAGGTTGCAGTGAGCCGAGGTTGTGTCATTGCATTCCATCCTGGATGACAGAGAGAGACCCTGTCTCAGAAAACAAAACAAAACAAACAACAGCAAAAAACCCTGCCTTCTGAACTCCTCAATATTACTTAGTTCCAGCAAGCTTTTCTTTAATTCAGTTTATTTTCTGCTCATACTAATTCTGCTAAGAGTTACCTTAACCAACACCACCTGCTACTCCCTCAAACAGGCCCAGAGAAATCCGGTCTGGCTGTTACACTTACATGTAGAAAATCAGCAGACCATTTCTCATTAGGAGTAATTTTATGATCATAAACCTATTCCATAAGATATATTGTATTACATATTACATACATTAGTCATTTCCTCATATTTTATAGAGATTTTAATATAAAAAATAATGGCTAAAAATTAAAGATTCAAGTGAGCTACTTAAATATTATATGTATCTATTATATTTTCATATATCTTCCAATAAGTTTGAAGTATGTTATTGAAATCTTTTAATAGTGCCATCTGAAGAAATGGCTGACTGTTAGACCCGAATTTGTGAAAATATATGCATTCTGTCATGAAAATGCCTAGGACTTAAATCGTTGTAATCTTCGATGTATATAAATCTCTTAAATAAACATTAAATCTGAGCAGACTATGTGTAATCAAACCTTGTAGCTTCTGCTTTGCAACCTTGGAAAACTCACCGTGGAAAATAGCAGCTGCATTGAAAGTAATTTGAGTACTGGAGCATGCCATACTGTGGGGAAGCTCAAGCTAGCTGCATGGAAAGACTGTATAAAAAGAGACTTCAATGCTGAGAGAGGCCCACCTGTTCCAGCCACTCAAGTTCAGGTGACAGATACATACACGAAGAACCCATTATGAACATTCCAGCTGGTGGCTTTATTGGAGTCATCCTAATCATCTTTAGACATTTGAGCACCCCCTACTTAAGCTAGCAGCCATTGTGGAGCAGAAATAGCTGTATTTGCTGTACACTACCTAAATTTCTGACCTAAAAATTAAGAAGGACTATTGGTTTTTATGTCTCCAAAGATTACTGATGGCTTACTATGTAACAATAGATCAACCAAAGCACTAAACTACTGGCAGCATGAAAGTTTCAAATTATTTGAAGCTGGAATGTTCATAATGGGTTCTTCATGTACGTATCTGGCACCTGAACTTGAGTGGCTGGAACAGGTGGGCCTCTCTCAGCATTGAAGTCTCTTTTTATACAGTCTTTCCACACAGCTAGCTTGAGCTTCCCCACAGTATGGCATGCTCCAGTACTCAAATTACTTTCAATGCAGCTGCTATTTTCCACGGTGGGTTTTCCAAGGTTGCAAAGCAGAAGCTACAAGGTTTGATTACACATAGTCTGCTCAGATTTAATGTGGTCTCAGGCTACATGAAAATCTGAATACCAAGA
The DNA here is from genome assembly GCF_030222135.1 of Aotus nancymaae. NCBI lineage: Eukaryota > Metazoa > Chordata > Mammalia > Primates > Aotidae > Aotus > Aotus nancymaae. The sequence continues at coordinate 53,975,384 of NW_026988415.1, read as the reverse complement.
GGTGATGTCCATTGGAGAGCCTATTTTTGGAGACTACTACATATAGCATAGCAGTGCTGTAAACAAAAATACTGCTGTAAGATCTGGTGAATATGTTACAGACTTCTTCTTTTGGAATCCAAATGCTTCATGTTTATATTTTTACATGTATATATATTTTTATATTCTGCTAGGAATACCATTTATGATGATAACTATAGTTTGATTTTATAATTACCATCAGCTGTTATCCATATATGTAATTATTTTTGTTTTATTAGAAAGTGAAATCAATTTAAATGAATTCTATATGCAACAATCTTGCATGTTCTTCACATGTACCCCAAAACCTAAAATGCAATTAAATAAATAAATAAATAAAATAAATAAAAAATAAATGAATTCCAATTCAAAATTCTGTCCCTAAGATTTTTCTAAAGATGATGTACTTTCAGTTTTCTAAGCCTACATGATTGAATAAATGTGTGTTATTATTTACGTTTTCAGCCCACTAGCAACTGACAGATACAGCAAAACAGTATGGTTATATTTATCCACACTGATTATTCAAAAATAAGTTATTGTCAAATAACAGCTAAATAAATACATGTTAAAATGATGATTGGCATTTCCAGTTTGTTCAAATATGCTATAAATCCAGCTTCTCTTACTTTAGAGCAAATTGGCTTTCATTCTGCATCTGGTTGTGCCTTGTTTTGAAATATAATGGAAGCAACACTACCTTCAGGTGAAGACGATTTGAACACAGAATTGCTTATCACAAAAGCCTGAAATTGTCCACAACTCAAGATAATGTTAATGTGTCTTTAGCAGATAGCCGAAATAATTCATTTTCTAAATTGCAGACATTAAGCAATTATTCAGATCATATCTGAAATCCTGTAATTTTCATTCTCCCTTTCAGTCCCAGCGGCGTGTCACATTTCACCTGCCAGAAGGCTCTCAGGAAAATAGCAGTGATGGTGGACTGGGAGACCATGATGCAGGCAGCCTTCAGGGCACATCCCATGCCCTGCCCCTTGGCTATCCTCAGGAGGAATACTTTGATCATGCTACACCCAACAATCGCACTGAAGGGGATGGCAACTCCGATCCTGAATCTAGTAAGTGATACCTCTCTGGTCCCTCAATATAAATGGGTTTACTGTGTTTGCAATTCAAGCAGTCATAGCCATAATAACATGGGCTAATTCGTTATGTTATTGGAAACAGTGACACAGTTTTTAAAAGGTAAACATACAGAATTAGACGGATGGCATATATGCAGCAGTTGATAATATTTGAAATGTATGATCATAACTACTTTGAATGAAATTTATTATAGTGACTTTGTTAAGGCATAGATAGAATTTCCCATTTATGTATACCTGTATATTTATTTGTATATAAACAACCAATTTATTTTATTTTGTTCATTTTTTTATTGAGATATAAATTTTTTATAATATACAAAAATTATTGTCTTAATTTTATTTTTATTTTTAGTAGAGATAAAAAACATTGACAGTTATTTTCTTCCTGAGGAAATAAGAGATCCTGACTCCAATGTAGGAGAGTGTGTCTGAGGTTTTCAATAACATACTGAAATCACATGCCTGAGCCATGTTACTGTTTAGAAAGGTATTCACATCACATTTTGTCTTCAGACAGAAGGCACAAAATCTGTGTTTTGTAAATTCCAAAGATGTTGAAGTCTTTAAAAGGACTATAGAGTTGATATTAAATAAAACTTCATTAAATGTATTATCTTGAACATGTAGCAACCAACCCTGCTGATTTAAAATTTCAGGAAATACAAAATTTGATAAGGTATACATTTCTCAGAAGACTTTCGAGATCGAAAGTAGCTACAATTTGCTCCATATATGTTATATACATAAAAGTACGTAGGTACAAAAAAGCATATAATATATGTGAGAGAAAAGTCATAGCCATAAACCAGGAAGAAAAAAATGGGCCAAATACCTGACATAAACATAAATAAGTAATATAAACTGGACATTTTGAAAGGTTATTTTGAGCATTATGGATTGCAGGGATGTATAATTCAAATAAAGCATCTAGGCTTTAGAACAAAATGGCTTCCCTATCTTTGTATTTTAATCCTCTATTTTTGAAACTTCAAAAAATAAGGGAAATGGATTGGTTAAACATTATGATATAATCTAAGGCTAAACATGTCGAACCAATGACAACATAGCATCAGTGTTTTCTCTCTACAAATGTAGATGCTGTATATTATAGGTATTTTCAATACAAAAAATATTAGAGATATTTGAGTCAGCAAGTTCAGACAGTCCTAAACATCTGCTATCTCTATTTTCAATTTTATACTTGGAATAAATAATCAACATTTGTTCTGAGGATGAAAAATTCTCCTATACTTTGTGTCACTAAACCATCTTTAATTTACTTTGTATATATGCACAACATAATGACTCCTGGTAGGAATACATAGTTGTGATTTTATTTACTTAGTGTAATGAACTAAGAGCCAATCTCTAGTAAGTAACAAATATACATCAAGCAAGGGTGCCACTGATCTTGTTTACTTCATAAATTATTATTTTAGTTTTAGGTCTATCATGCCCTGTTAAATGGTAAGAATATAGAAATGAAATAAGTATCATTTTTATAAACTACAAAGAGTTGATGATTCATTTGCACACGACAGGTGTTACTAATCCTCTTTCATAGAGGATTGCATAGCAGCAATTAAAGAGTAAGCTCAGCGTAAGCATCCGAAGTGCACGTCTAACCCTGAAGTAAAATTCTAACTGAATGGGACTCAAATAGAATATTGTTGAAAATAAGAGGAGAAGAATTGGTATGTGTTAGAAATTATAAAACATTTAACATTAAATATAGCTTTATAAATCCCAATTATATCTAGAAATAAGTAGTTGTTTTAAAAAGTGTTCAAACACAGAGTTCTTAACAGAAGCTGATCTTGTTTATAGTTAAGGATGTAAGTGCTAGTAGCATCAATGTATTAGCTGACATACTTAGGGGCTTATTAAAAAAAAAACTTGTTTCTATTAGAAGCTAAACATTTCTTTCTTCTAATTATATTGACACTATTATCTTGACCATTAAATATCTTGTCCATGATTACTCTACAGAATAAAGGACTCACAAACTTTGCATTAAAACTTGCTAAATTGATTTTATCTTAAAATTAAGATGTCTATGGGCAATGATAATAGTAAAGCAAAGTACATATTTTGCTGCTTATTATTTTAGTAAACTTATGCAAAGGGTAGAGATAATTAAAAATGAATGTCCATTTTTCTACAAGTCTAACAATATTGTTGAGTGAATGTTTAAAGGTTATTTTTTGCTATGAATAATACTAACAAACTGTTCTCCTACTAAACTTGAAACCTCCCCCTAAATCATGTTCCAAGAAAATTTTGGTTAGGTGTCCCATTTGGGGACAGTCTGAGGCCTTACTAAAAGTGCAAGAAGCACAATAATTTACTTGAAATGAAGTTGTATTGTTTTAATGTGTCATAGTAGTGAAATGCTTAACAGTGAGTGTGTGAGTGTGTGTGTGTGTGTGTGTGTGTGTGTGGTTTTAATTAAAAAGAAAAAAAAAACTGGTTTAGAATCGGCCATAGCACAGTAATCTCTTTAGGCTAACACTGATGATAAGATACTTTGATTCTTCAAAAAGAAAGGGTATAACTCTGAAATAGTAACCAATAATGAGCTTTGTGATATGGAGCAGATGCCAATAAACTGCGCAGTGTTAGTTCATAGCACCACAAATAGGAATGTAAAGTGTTAGAGGAAATAAATACTGTCCTTAAGCAATGGAATTAATTTATGCAGTTCCCATTTCATGTTTTGAAGTGTATTACATCTTCAATCTGCTTTCTTTCTTGCTAGTGAATTGCCAAAAATAGCACATAGTTCTGCAAATCCTTTGTAAATTTACAAAACAGACATAAATATGACATTTGTGAATAAGGGTTTTCTGTAAAATTTGCTAGAGGGATTTATTAATACTGCTTTAAAAATATAGTTCCCTGGTTGATAAAAATCTGCTGTTTAGATGAAGAAATTACACAGTTTCATTCTCTTAAGTCTTTTGCCAAGACTATTAACTTTACTTTTTAAAATAAAGAAAACAAACTGAAGCCAATCATTACTTTTTCAGGAGACAAATTTAATAAAGTATCCTGTCTCATTTCATCTGAAGACTCTGTAATTTTTAAATTTTATAATTGCAATCTCTTTACTGTGGCCACTGGACTAAGGGTCACTTAATGCCGTTCATACAGCTCTGTCTTCCTTGGATGACAGCCTATATTCCAGACCTTTCCTCCTACCACAGCCTCATCCAATTATGTAGCGTGAACCCTGCTCTTTAAAGGTAGCTAATTGGCTGGGCGCAGTGGCTCACGCCTGTAATCCCAGCACTATAGGAGGCTGAGGCGGGTGGATTACCTGAGGTCAGGAGTTCGAGACCAGTCTGACCAACATGGTGAAACCTTGTCTCAAAAAAGGAAAAAAAAAATTAAAAAAGAAAAAAAAGAAATAAAGGTAGCTCATTTGTTAAAAACAAACAAGCAAACAAATAAACAAACAAAAAACACAAAACAGAAACCCAACTGAAAAACAGCATTATTGGTTGCTGCTGGATTATTGTGGATACTGGAACAGATAATGTCTACATTTTCAAAGAATTTTCTGTATACATATTCATGGAGACACATGTGGCCCTGTTAAAGAACAAGTTGTGAGTCTACTTTTGAGGATTTTACATATCTAGGTATAGTGTTAACTCAGAGATTTGAGAACAGTGAGATCCTCTTAGGGACTACTGTAAACACATTACATATTGTCCTAGGTTCCTATCTGCTTATTTTTAAGTAGCCTCAGGTAAAATATGATTTATGAGGATATGATTTTAAAATGCTTTCCAATTTCTTTTCTGAAACTCTATTCTGTTTTTATAATTCAGACTGAGTTCTGAGACATACAGAAATATTAGCAAATGTCTGCCACCTTAAACTTCTGAGATTTTTTAATAGTCTATGTATATGAAGCCAGGGTTTTTGTGTTTGTCTTCAAATAGAGAATGTATTGTTACTCTTTCACTATAAGTAAGTTGGATCTAAAAGGGTTAACTATTAATATTTTAAGTTTATACTGATCTGCTGGTATATTATAATTTTCCAGCTTCATTTGAAGAGATAAAATAGCTATGCTTCTTTGGAATAGAAATGGTGAAATAGAATGTTGCTGAAGAGGGGCCGGGCGCGGTGGCTCACGCCTGTAATCCCAGCACTTTGGGAGGCCGAGGCGGGTGGATCACGAGGTCAAGAGATCTAGACCATCCTGGTCAACATGGTGAAACCCCGTCTCTACTAAAAATACAAAAAATTAGTTGGGCATGGTGTCGCGTGCCCGTAATCCCAGCTACTCGGGAGGCTGAGGCAGGAGAATTGCCTGAACCCAGGAGGCGGAGGTTGCGGTGAGCCGAGATCGCGCCATTGCACTCCAGCCTGGATAACAAGAGCGAAACTCTGTCTCAAAACAAAAAAAAAAAAACAAAAAAAAAAGAATGTTGCTGAAGAAACTCAAATCAGTCTTCACTTTACTAGCCATACATCAGTTTAATTGCAGAGAAAATCCCCCTAAAATGAAGGGGAGAATGAATTCGTTTATATCAGTATTTTAATTTTCTTCAACTGAACAAGTTATGTCATCTGAATTTTTTAAAACCTCTTCATTGTATGTGGTCATTGGAACATGAAGTCACTCTATCTGAAAATGTTATGGCCAATGTAGTGTATAACATTTGATCCTAAAGTAATGAAATACTTGAGTGAAATTTCTTCAACTTTCCAAAAAAATTTAATGCTTGTTTGTGTACACCATAGTCATTTCTGTGATATGAAAGAAGAAAATATAGTTTCCAGAACATTTAGGGCTAGAAAGTTTCTATAATTAAAATAAAGATAAATATACGTTGTTATTAACAGAAAATAATGTCTGCTAGAGTTTATCTCAGGTTAGCACATCTGTTTGACATTCATTTTTATTTCAGCATATCAGATTTGCTTAGCAGTCAAGTACACTACTAATTAATTCACAAGGAAGTAATTAATCTTTCCCTGGCAAGGCACTTTGATTGATCTTCTACTAGTAATCTAATAAATTGGTATAAAAAGTGGGAGACCAATTTGATTGACTAGAATGAATTTCTACACAGAGAAATGCCAAATTTTCTCTTGATCTGCTAAGAGTATTGACATGAATAACACTAGGGTAATTACTAGTAAGTGTTCAAACATTTCATTATTTAAATATCTAATTCTAAAGGTAGGCAACTGAAATTAAAAAATCAAAACCAAAAACTGTGAAACTTTAAAAGAATCACCTAGTAATGGGTCATTAAAACTCAGCATTTCATAATTTAAAATATTAGGAGTGAGTGGTCTAAAAGCAAAATAAAGCCATGCAAATATTTTTTTCCTGGAAAATATTGATATACTAGTACCTTGGGGAAAGCAGTGATCTAATTATTTATCTAAAAAATTCAAGGAGAAAATATGACTCAATTATAGAAAAAAGGAGTAGTATTGGTTAGTATACTTAAGAGACCAGTAACTCTTCTGATGTGGCAGAAAATCATCTGAATCCACAGTTGAGCTAATGTTATCCATATAACTGTTAATTAAGTGTTTTGTTCTGTTTTGTTTTTGCTGCTATATGCCCAGGAAAGTTTGACTCCATAGGCTCTCTAATATTTCTTTAAAATGCATTTTTGAGGAAAGTCACATATCAATTCATGTATTGCAATCAAAAGAAAAGTGAATGCCATCATTTTGTTAATATTTTTACATGAAACAAATAGGAAATACATTCCCCTTAAGAAAACGAAGTTATGCTCCCTTCAGAGGTTAATTATGTAATAAGGCCATTTGTGTCTCTGCGGGATATGTAGTTTTCAGATTATTTCTTAAAACTGTGTTCATTCTTAGCCTATATAATAGTGTCAGTCCATGGTAGAGAGGGGGGAGTAAAATAATTTAAATCAGTTCAGCAAGCTTAATGTCATGTGTTTTGAAAAATTAATCAATCAATGTTTCCATGGAGTGATATTATCATTATCAATGATATCAGTTATAGTCTATTGGGAAAAAGAGGTTGGACTCCATGGCCCTCGGTTCTGGAAATATAGGACAAATGCATGCTCTATTTCCTCGTCTTGCCAACAGAAAATAATATATACTTTATGCTGCTATTGAAATTTTAAAAATTTCATTTACATCTATTAATATTTTTAAGGTAACAATAATATCAAAGTCACTTTTATTCTTTTTCAAATGAAATATTATTGTGATAATTGGTACTTTCTATGTTTGTCAGTTTATTTTAGTCCCTCAGTGTTATGTAAATAGTGTTACAAAAGTATCTATGTATAAATAGATTATAAAGAATGGTTTCACCTAAGAGTTCTGTCATTTGCCATTGTTTTAGAGACAATAAGGTATACCTGATAGTGATAGTAGTTTGTATAATAAATGTGCTTAGGCAGGAATAAACAGTGATCTAGTAACAGATGCTCTATGATGTATATTAATTTTACCATTTAAACTGACATGCTTTTGAAAAGTAAATCTTTCTCTATTGAAGCTTATGAAAGTTTATAAATACATGATAATAAGAAAATAGGTAAAACACATCTGATGATGCCATCCTATCATATTCAACTTCTCTATATAAGAGATGCAATCACAATGTAGACCAATTGAAAAATGACTGCTAATTTGTAGTATATAGTCTTTATGAAGGCAACAAAGGCTTTTTTTTTTTGAGACAGAGTCTTGCTCTGTCGCCCAGGCTGGAATGCAGTGGCATGATCTCAGCTCACTGCAACCTCCACCTCCCGGGTTCAAGCAATTCTCCTGTCTGAGCCTCCTGAGTAACTGGTACTACAGGCGCCCGCCACCACACCTAGCAGATTTTTGTATTTTTAGTAGAGATGGGGTTTCACCATATTGGTCAGGCTGGTCTCGAACTCCTGACCTCAGGTGATCTGCCTGCCTCAGCCTCCCAAAGTGCTGGGATTACAGGTGTGAGCCACCTCGCCTGGCCAACTAATCCTTTATGCTAGAGATAACCTTTAAAAAGTCATAGAAGTCATGAATCAAAATGAGAAGTATATTTTTAAAGTTGGAGACCTGAAGACATTTACAGGATTTTATTTGGGTGACAGTCTCTAAAATGAGTGTATCTTTAATATCTTAAATCTAATATGGATTAGATAGAGATTTCTCTCTCAAAAGCAGTGCACTATAAGTAAAGCAATCTCTTGTCTTTTCTGTTTGAAAATGATAAGCACTGGGAGATTGGCACAAGCTGCCAATTGAAAGCCAATGCCATAAGGTCGGGAATGTCAATAAGCTTGAATAATCACCTAAAGTGACAGAGAATAGGTGGCTTTCTCTTCACAATAAACCTCTTGCTTCTAAATTTTTATTAAGCTACCTACGCCATATAATAAAGGTCATTTGATGTTTGTGTTTCTGTAATTCATGAGCCATGAGGCAATTCATTTTATGACAACCTTTTTTCTTCTGCTTTTTTTTTAGTCGTACTCTTGCTTCGCACTTTTCTTTGCCTATAAGACAGACTGTTTGCCATTTGTTATTTTTTGTAGTTCTTTGAAAGTCAGTATAATCAGTCATTCAAGGTGTAGCATTTGGGTGACTTGGAATTTCGGTAGTGTTAGCCACACACCAACTTCTTACTTTAAAATGATTTATACATTTTAATGAATGAGGAGTATTATAGCAACATTTTTAATCTCCATGACAATTTTAAAATTGTCCAGTAACTTGCATCTTTCATAATTGTTTGCATCAACAGAACATTCAACAACTAGTGAATATATCAAAGAAGTCATTAAAAAATGAATAACTGTAGACCATCTGTCTTACCATGATTTCTCCTGTTTTTAAATTTACATTATTGAATGTTGAAGATGCTCAGTAGAGACTAGAATAGAGATGACAGTGTTTGCTTAGCCAATTCTTTGTCTGTCTTAATCAATAATCTTAGAAATTGTTGTCCCAGTTCCACTAGGTACGTGGTCTTCATCTGGCACTTCTTTTTTTTTAAATCAATCTTATATTGGAAATGTTCGTATGTTACCTAAAAAACCTTTTTCTGAATAGTGTATATGAAATTAGCCATTAAAAGTTTATTTTTTTCTTATAAAATTCTCCTCTTGCAATTTTTATAGACCTCAAAGGCTCTGAGAAAGTTGGTAATTTAAAATACTGTTTTGGGCCGGGCGCGGTGGCTCAAGCCTGTAATCCCAGCACTTTGGGAGGCCGAGGCGGGTGGATCACGAGGTCAAGAGATCGAGACCATCCTGGTCAACATGGTGAAACCCCGTCTCTACTAAATATACAAAAAATTAGCTGGGCATAGTGGTGCGTGCCTGTAATCCCAGCTACTCAGGAGGCTGAGGCAGGAGAATTGCTTGAACCCAGGAGGCGGAGGTTGCGGTGAGCGGAGATCGCGCCATTGCACTCCAGCCTGGGTAACAAGAGCGAAAACTCCGTCTCAAAAAAAAAATACTATTTTGGAGTATCTATTTAATTATATGTTAAAAATATTTGAATGTTGAGTAAGAATTTTTATTGCAGTAATTCATTTTGTAATCACTGTTTGTGAAACCTTTTCACCACAGACCATTGTAGATAATTCATTTTAGGCAATCACTTTACATATTACAGGACTCTAATCCTTTTACTGAAATTAACTAGGTCTGTGAACTTGGGTAGGTCTTTTAACCTATCCAAGGTCTGTGTCTCTTTTTCTTAATCTATATAATGAAGGGATTATAAGAATGTCTAGTGCCCCTTCTAGGATCATAATTTTGTAACTATCAAAATCCCAGAATTTACATGTGCAGGTGGTTACCTTTGATATTGTCTTTAAATTTTAGAGCTCTAAGGGACCTTGAGTGCTATTTATTTAGTCCAGCTCCCTCATTATGCAAATGAAATAACTGAGATTTGGCCCTTTTAAGCAACAACTTAATGTTCTAAATTAAGATTTGATGTTTATCATTTATCGTGTTCTAAAATAAGAGTCACTGATGTTGGTAAGCAGTTACTTTTGAAATGTAAATGAAACAACTCATGGGGGAAAAGTAGTATAAAATTTAGCATTATCGTCACCTAAGAGGAATGTTATAATATATCCAAATTGAAAACTTTTTATATATGTGATGAGACCCTTTTTTTTAAAAAAAGTTTCTCATTTTAAAAATGCCCTGAAAGGGCATTTGGAGCAATATAGACTGCTGATTTCTAAAATTACTGTTAGTGCTAACCAGTGAAAGTCTTGCAGGAAAAATTGTAAACATGCTGAATGATAATGATCAGGAAAATTTGCCACTCTTCACTATGCTTATCTAATGTAGTCAAATTATGTTTATGTGTGTGTATGATTACTTCTAGAGCAACTTGGACTTAAAAACTGAATTTTAGAAGGTAAATTTCCTTTGAATATGATGAAACATGTAAACAGAATCTCCAGGAGAAACACAGAATATGTGAATATATCCGTCATGCATTCTGTTGTAAACTCAGCACTTCCTCTATATGAAATTCCTGTGTGAGTCTATGCTTTCTGGAAGAATGAAGTCTCAGTTAATAGGGAATTGATTAGTGTGCCATATATCAAAATGTTTTGGGTAAACCCTATTATAATAGTCCTTTTTGGACAATGATTAGAACTTGAGATGAAAGCAGGGTAACTTCCTATAAAAGTTACCCTGCTTTCAGCCAGGTGTAGTGGTTCATGCCTGGAATCCCAGCACTTTGGGAGGCCGAGACGGGCAGATCACCTGATTTCAGGAGTTTAAGAACAGGCTGGCCAACATGATGAAACCCCGTCTCTACAAAAAATACAAAAATTAGCCAGGCATGATGGTGGGTGCCTATAATCCCAGCTACTTGGGAAGCTGAGGTGGGAGAATCGCTTGAACTCGGGAAGGGGAGGTTGCAGTGAGCCAAGATGGCACCATTGCACTCCAGCCTGGGTGACAGAAAGACTCTGTCTTAAAAAAAAAAAAAAAGTAATCCTGCTTTATTTTCTAGTTCTAGTTCTAATGGACTGAGCAGAGTACAACTCCTCTGCTCAAATCATTAAGTTATATGAAGTTTGTCATACATATAAAGTTAGTTAGCTTTTATTTATACTAATAAATGACAACATAGAAATTGATGCTCTAGATTAAGAAAGTCATGTAAAAATAAAAATATTTTGAGAAGAAAACTTGATGATCTTGAAAATGCCATTAGTTTTATAGGACAAAATTACTGAAGCATGTAAAAAAAAGTGAGTTTTAATTAACATTTAAAATATTCTCCTACACTTTCACTTATCAATAGTGCATGGCAAGGTTCACTTGGCTGACTATAATTTTTATTTTAATGGTGTAGTTTTCCAGGGTTGAGGTTAGACTGTGATTTCCTTAGATTTATGCATGTAACTTAATCTAAAACTGAACTTGACATTTTTGCTAACTGATCTTTCCATTTAACTGTACTCTGCCTGTCTCTTTGGAAAATGTGTGTCCTCATATTGCATAAATACCTCTTAAATTTGATTTGAGGGAGGAGTCAATTTTACAGACGTACATGCGTATCTTCTACATTCTTTTAAAGAATGTAGCTAATTAATCTGGTTTTTAAAGACTAAGTTAAATATTAACAAGGAATTCAGGGATTCTTTGCCTAATTGGGACTGTAGTGACAAGGACAGAGTACTCATTAGAGATATTTTTGATATATGAATGTACCAAAGGCCTTCTTAGTTTTTGGATGAATCATGGTTTTGATTCAGCTGTTTGTGTGTGTGTGTGTGTGTGTGTGGCTTTCATTTTTTTTTATTTTTTGGTTGTTGTTCAGATAAATCTTCTATAAAAGCTACTTTTACTAGTTTAAATTCATTGCAAATTTTGCAGTAGTAATGTTTTCTCGTGCCTCCTCCCAGTTGATTATGAATTGAATTGGGCAGAACAGGATATATTGAAAAATGTCACACAAATATCTGATTTTCTTCAAGTAGAAAATTGGAGTTTTAGGATTCGACCCAAATTAAATCCAAATATTGAAATTCCAATTAAAAGTGCCATAGTATTGAGCTATTAAGTCTTCCCTTCTGAAATAACTAGCCATTACATTTTTGCAGAACAGCTTAACTTCTGAAATATAATATCTGAAATCCAAATATCATGAGGAAATATCTTAAACACACTGAGCCCAATTCAATACCAATGTAACTTTTTGGACTGTCCCCTCAGGGTATCAAAGGATATGAACTGTGGCTAAGTGAAAAAAAATCTTTCATCTAGAAATATCCCATAATGCCCAACAGTCTGAAGTGAATCTGTCTATGCGTTAGCATGCAATATAGGGTAAAAACAGACTGCTTTCAGGGCAGAGAATTGGACCGCTGCGTAAGTGAAATTTATCATACGCTTGAAACTGAACTTTCAGAGCTGCTTCAGCAGTACTATTTTTGCAGAAAGAAAAGAAAAGTTGACCTTCAGAGACCTTGTTTTCAAAAGACCTTGAATTTCTTTGTTTGTCTACTCCCAGAAAGATTTTTTTGAAATCAGAGAATTTTAACAGTCATAAGATTTTTAAAAATACATTAAGATATAAGAGATGCAGATATGTTTAATTCTCTTCTATTTCTTTCTTTCTTAATCTCTTATCTACAATACACACCTTAGTGGCTAGAAAAATACATATGATTAAATAATTCATTATGAAGAGAAGCATTCTATTGGAATTGGGCCAGATTGCCTAGACTAGAACCTCAAGTCTGCTCCTTCCTAGTAGAATGACATTTGACAAGACATTCGGGCTTCCTGTGCCTCAGTTTTCTGCATCTTTAAAATGGGAATAATAAAAGCAGCTGCTTTGTAGCATTGTTGTATTAAATGAATATAAGTACATGCATTTGTCTGAATATATACGTATATTTACATCATTTAAAAATATTTTATAAGGTAATCATATTCTCACACAGTACTTTTCAGTTTCACATGCATACAGACCACCTAGAAATTTTATTAAAATGCAAACTCAGCAGTTGGGTATAGGGACCAGAGAGTTCATTTCTAACTAATCCCTAGGGTATGTGAATGCTGTTGGTGTGGGGGCTACACTTTGGGTACCAAAGTTCTGACAAATGTGTTTAGCAACTGATGCAGGTAAAGATGAGGGAGAGCAGAGCAGCAATTGGCCATGATAAATTGAGGCATTAAAATAACTCATGAAGGTCTGTCCTAAAGCCTCAAACACATTATATTTTAAGATACATAAAATTTTACCATACTAGAGTTTATATTATAGGGACTTTGAGATAAGTCTCATAGTGAAGTGCAGAAAAGTATTATAGAAAGTTTCAAAGTGTCAGTGCATACTTGCTTGATGCTTCAATAAAGAGACTTTCCCTTCTTTCTTTCTGTCTGTCCACACACACAAATGTGCACATGCACACAAAAATGCACGCCTTATTTTTTCCGATAATTTTTATTTGAAAAACAATGTACTCTATTTATACATCACCCATGTCATCTAGTTGAACATAAATGCCATTTTTATTTTAGATGATCACCTAGAGATGAACTCTTCATTTCTAGGAAACTGATCAGAAGAAGACTAACAGGGCAAATAGGGCACTAGCAAAGCAGAGTACCAGCTGCACTGTCAACTAATCAAGTCAACAAACATCTCTGCAGGTGAAGTCATTGTGATATCTATTACATTCAAGCAGATTAAGAATCCTTCTGGATCATTACTGGTGTTGAAGTGCCAACTTTTGCCTATGATTATCAGACTGGAACGGTGAACAAAGGAATCTAAGAAAGTTACAGAAAGTAGATGAAAAAGAGACAGATAAGTTTTCCATTGAATGTGGGGTGCTAGACTGTTTTATTTGACTACTTTTGCCAATATCCAGAAGAATTCGTTTTTTGTGTATGCCTATTGCATCATAAAAAACAAACATCCTGTTAAAGTCCTCATAGTTTTGGGAAACATATTTGCTTAGCTATTCAATGTGGATGTATTCTATGATAGGAACTTTAATTGGGTAACTGCTGATTATGTGTAAGTTTTATTTATTTTTTTAAAAAAACTCATTGTTTACTAATATATCCTAGTTTAATTCCAAAGAGTGAAGAAATATTGACTGATGCTCATTTAAAAGATGCTCTTGCATCTTTTAAAATTATCACCATTCATTTTCTTTGCAATCTCCTTCTCCCAGTTTGTTTTAAGAGGTTTTGTGCCTTGAGTCTAATGGACATAAAATGAAGGGATGTCTATGTTTTTAGTATGCATGATGTTTTCTGAATATAGATGCTTAAGGAAATCGTAGGCAGGTGTGTTTTCATCTCTCACACTATGTAGCTTTTTCTATTTCATGGTAGGAATCAAAGATAGCCAAGTTAAGAACATTGTGGCTCATTTGAATTAAAACTTCATTCAGTTTAAAATGTATTGATCATTTTCTTTATTTCAAATTATTTTAACATTCTCAAATTAACCATCTGAAGTTTCCTGACAGATGAATAGTTTCATATCTTACAATAGCAGCAGCAATAATATAGTCAAAATTTTACTTTTTTCATATTTAAATTTACAGACAACTCTTTGAGATGTTAGAAGTAGACTGATAATGTGTCATTGCTAACTTATAATCAAGCTTATTGTCACATAGGAATAAGTACAAATAAACATCCGTCCTCAAGGTGTGGGGGAATATTGAATATATTGATGATGAAACAAACTAACTTACTCTCAACAGGAGGGAATAATGAGTATAATTGGCATTTTTATAATTCTAAATCTTCACAGAAATAAAACATTTTTAATATTACATTTTTTTCTTGTATAGGCATGGCAGCACAATTTTCTTTTACCTCATCATAAGAATGTATCATTTCAAATTTTTAGTATATTTTTATAATTTTCTTTACAATGGCTGTATTATACGAGACCAAGCCATTTTATTGTGATATTTTAAGGTGATTTATTGCTAGTAACCCCATGGCAATATGCCATCTTTTTATTTAGAAGATTGCACAGGAAGCACAAAGACTACATTTTAAATCAATGCAATTTGTTTAAAGGGTTGTATCTTGAACTTAGTAAAGAAACTTCTGTACATATGGAATGCTGAATGCCATATCAGACTTCAGGCTGTGCTGATTTATAGCAAGTAATTATCTAAAGAAGATAGTGTTAGGCAAGCATGAGGGTTCTTGAAGGAATAATTTGCAGTTTTGAAAAAATTACTATAGATCAAACGATAATGCTTCATATCATCCTTTAATCTATATTTTTACTTTAAGCAAATGTAAAAATGACTTTCAAGAGTTATAGTCATTTGTGTGAAAAAGTAAATGGCCTTAAGCTGGATACATGAATTAATCCCTGATGTCCTTTACTCCTTTCTGTTTTTCAAGATTAATTCTGTTATCAAATTAATACATATACGACTCTTTGGTATTGTATATTCAGTGGAAAGAGTATGATTAGAAAGAAGAGGACCTGATATATAGTCTGGGTTCTATCAATAACTCTGTGACCTTGTTGACATGAACAAATGGAAAACATTCCAAGCTCATGGATAGGAAGAATCACTATCATTAAAATGACCATGTTACCCAAAGCAATTTACAGATTCAATTCTATTCCTATCAAACTACCAGTTACATTCTTCGCATAACTAGAAAAAGCTATTTTAAATTCATATAGAACCAAAAAAAGCCCGAATAGCCAATGTAAACCTTAAACGAAAAGAACAAAGCAGGAATCATCACACTACCTGAATTCAAACTATACTACAGAGATCCAGTAACCAAAACAACATGGTATTGGTGAAAAAAAAAAAAAAAAAAAAGGAACATAGAACTTTCAGAATAAAACAGATAAATGATAAACCGTAAATCACTAATAAAATATAAGAAGCTCATCTTATATCAGTCTTAATGATTAATTTCTACCTAGATCTTCAACTTTAAAATATTCAAATCTCCTAGTTATTTTGGTTCAAAACATCCTGAGTTGTTTCACGTGTTGTTGCTATGTGTGTGGCATATCTGTTTATATGTGTATTCTGTGACATGTGTCAGGGCATTTACTTGGCTTTTGTGTGTGTGTGTGTGTGTGTGTGTGTGTGTGTGTGTAGAATGTGAATCTGCAGGTCACTTTATACATATCTCCTGTGGCTTTAAAAATAAATCTCTTCTTTCTGCTAAATCAAGTTGTAAATATCTCATTTAATCTGCTACTACAGTAACTCATGAAAAGAGAAAGATTGCTTTTCAATATTTTACCTCTGTCCTCATTTTAAGTCAGTGACTGCTGATTATATATACTATTAGTGAAACAGAAATCAGCATGGAGCACTCAAGTTGCTTTTCAAATAAAGTTCTTCTTTCAGCATTTAGTTTCCCAGAAGGCTTTTAATCAAGGTTATGGGAAAGTCCATAAACTTTCTGCTGAATATTTAACAAGCTGGAGGTCACTGCAAATGTGTTTTCTGAAGGGCAAGTGAAATGAGATTGCAATCAGGAAAACAGAAGACAATAAGCGAAGCTTTGTCTTCTGGATAAAATCTAACAAGAAAATCAAAGTGACTCACATTTTCAAGTTTCTTTGTAGAATTTAAAAAGTTTCCTAGTTTGGGTCATCATTTTCAAAATGGTAAATAGGACTGAGTAATTCATTTGAGTCGAATTAGTATCTTATTTTCAACAAGATGATTGGAATGAGATCTGCGCAATGGTGATAGTGACAGAATATAAGAAGACTTCACTAAAGTTTCACCATTTAATATTAAAAGCATAATTCTTCTGGATAAAATAAATTTTATAAAATTTACCAATGTCATGTGATAACTGTATATTTTGTAATTGACGTAGCCTACTCTCATCAATACTTAAAGCAAAACCTCACAAAACCATTTTTCCACCCTCACAGGAATCAAAAGTTATGAAAAGAGATAGCAACAGATTCAAAAATACTTATATATAGTATTTTCTTTCAACATGAAAGAAAATTGAAAGTTTCTTTCAACATTATCTATCTACTGAGAATGGTGACAAATAGTAAAAATAGAAATGCATACTTTGGACTTTCAAAGACATGTAAGAATATTTGGAAGCTTTAGTCTGGTAAGGGCAAATTATGATCATGTGTATTATGTCTCCTGTGAAATAAAAAAATGAATAAATTTTCATTCTATCCCCACTTATATTCAAATAATCTATATAAGGAAGTTAAGTCTTTCACTGGATCACATAGAAATGTAGAGTAAAAATTTCACTCTAATCTCCTCTGATTGCTAAATCAGAAAAAATTATACAAGACACTTAGCCTTACTGCATCTTCAAGCTTTGATGTATAATAAGAATATCCTCCTGTTTGTTATTTATCTTAAAGTTTTATGTATGGAGATAGAATCATTATTCTTTTCTGAAAAGTTTGACTTTTAAGGAAAGATTAGGTAGTAGGAGTTTAAATAGATTGCAACTTGCCTCATTCCTGCTTACATAATTTTGGAACTGTTCTAGCAGAGTTTCAGAAGGACTTTGAGGAATAGGCAATAGGTTGGTTTTTGAGCTTAGTCACTGAATTCCACTTCTCCAACTTGTGCATGAGTAAAATAAGCAGGTATTGGAGAAGGGCTTTGGCTACATATTATGGAGAATTCCACTTCTCCAACTTGTGCATGAGTAAAATAAGCAGGTATTGGAGAAGGGCTTTGGCTACATATTATGGAAGTCAACTCTGGTCTCTGCCACGAGGTGTAAGTGAACATATATCTGAAGAATTTTAAGAGACAATAATGGTTTGTTGTGTCTGAGCAATTTTCAATGCATGCAAATTATATTCTATATTCATTCTGTTATTGCCCCTAACATTTCCTACAAAGTAATATATATTATGGAATGATGGGTGGTTGTGACTTGAGGAAGTTACATACTCACGCTCTATCAAATTTCCTCCTCTGTATAATGTATGTAAGAATACTACCAACCTCATTTGATAATTTTGAGGACCAAATGACATAAGCGATACAATACACATAATACCACATCTCGCATACCTTAAACAATTTGGTGTTAATAATGGATACTTTTCTAATCATATTCAAGCCATGAACTCCCTCCCCAGAATAATAAACATTCATTCAAGGATCCACATAGGATTTCACAAAGTCTTTGATCACTTTGGAGATTCAGTTGATTGACCTAAACAAGAAAGGCCATAGGTATTAGTTTACTAGGTTAGAGGAATCTTCATTGACCATTTTGTCTTCCAAGACCAAACCCCTCATGTTAATAGGTGATTTCTCTGGTTCTTTTTAGAAGATAATTGTTTAGATAAATTGAGTGAGTTCATCAGTCATTTTATTTTCATATAGACAAAGCTTTAGTTGTATTTTTTAAAAGTAGCTCTTCTTTAGTCTCTATTGCAAAGAACATTATATTGGCATTCAGAATAAGGAAGAAAATAAAATGACCCATAATCTCAGTACCAAGATAATACCAGTTATATTAAAAATAAAAGTGATAACATGTGCATACATGGTAAAACATTTAAACACCACTGTAAGATATGCAGGTAAAAGTTAGTGTCTCCCTCAGCACCTCTCTTCACTGCTTTACAAGTACCTCTTATAACAGATAATTTCTGTTAAAAGTTTTTTCTGTTTAATTCCACCTAAAATTTGTATACCAACATTTATGTATATGTATATAGATGATTTTTTAAAAATTTGCCAATACAAAAATGTGTTATTATTGCTATACACAAATGTTGACGTCTTGTTTTGTTTTTCACTTAAAGTATGTCTTGGAGAGTTTTCTACATTAAAGACAACAAATGTAACTCATTATTTTTAGTGGTGGCATAGTATTCTAATGATTTGATGGACCATGACTGATTTAACCTATTGATAACTTTTAGGTAATGTCCAGATTTTTGCTAAAACAGACAATGCTGCAAAGAATGTCCTTGAGCAGAAATTGTGATGCATCATCACTAGTCAATCTGTCAAGGAAACAATGGAATTGGTGGATGAAAAGGACTGTGCAATTTTAATTATTAAAATTTTGAATCATTAAGAAAAAATGACTGATAATAATACATTATTGTTTCTATCCTCTAATATTCTGAAAGATTACCATTCTGCCATGATTGTGTCATATCACCCTTTATTATTAAAAATTGAACTCTTGGCTGGGCGCAGTGGCTCATGCCTGTAATCCCACCACTTTGGGAGGCCGAGGTGAGTGGATTACCTGAGGTTAGGAATTCAAGACCAGCTTGGCCAACATGGTTAAACCACATCTCTACTAAAAATACAAAAAAAAAAAAAAAAAAAAAAAAAGACACGGTAGCAGGCACCTGTAATCCCAGCTACTTGGGAGGCTGAGGCAGGAGAATTGCTTGAACTGGGGAGACAGGGTTGCAGTGAACTGAGTTGGCACCACTGCACTCCAGACTGGGTGACAGAGTGAGGTGTCTCAAAAAAAAAAAAAAAAGAAGTTGAACTCTCAGAGTTATGAATATTCCTCTGTTCCCAATCCACTTCCTCTCTCTCCAGAGTAGCCCACAATTCTGAATTTGGTGTTTATTACCCCCAATTATTATTTTTAATATTTTTATTATATACACTATACATTATAAATGGTGTAGTCACGTACAGACCTTTCTGCTGTTTACTCCTTTTGCCAGTTCTTATTTATTGGCATATGTAAGTCTATTCCCTCCACTCCCACTGTTTTGTAGTGTTTTGTTTGAACATTTCACAAGTTAGTTCCATATTGATATTTTCAAGTTATGTTGTTTACAATACTTGACCATTACAAAAACTGCCACAAAGAACAACCTTCTACGTGCTTTCTATTGCTCATGTTTAAAGTTACTCTTAGGTATTTACCTATGATTGAATTGTTGAGTTGTAGAATATAAGCATATTTAATCTATCTAAAGTCTCTCACTAGTACAAGGGCCGTCTTGTTGCTCAACATCCCATAGCCATTTGATAACATATTTTAATTTTTCAAATGTGAAAATTGTAAAATGGAACGTCATTTTGTCTTTAATGTACATTTTCTAGTTTACTGATATGGTTGAGTATCTATTCAAAAATGTATTACTTATTATGTGTTTTTCTTCTCTTGATTAAACTATTCGTGAATGTAGCTGATTTTTAAATTGTATTATACTTAATTATTTTTATATTCTTTACATAGTCTTGATAAAAATAATCAGATATGTGTATGACGTGTGTCATCCTTCTATATCCTATTCATCTTCTCTGTATGTACATTGAAGCACATGTATTGGTAGATATTGTTAAGCCGCCTGACAAAAAGAATAAACTAGATTATAATCCCATTAAGTATGTATGAGGTTACTCTTCTCCTAAATTCTTGGAGATACTGGATACTATTAAAGTGTTTTTTGTTTTTTTTTTCTCTTGAGATGGAATTTTGCTCTGTTGCCCAGGATGGAGTGCAGGGGCGCAATCTCAGCTCACTGCAAACTCTGCCTCTGGGTTCAAGCAATTCTACTGCCTCAACCTCCCGAGTAGCTGGTATTACAGTCACATGCCACTGTGCCAGGCTGATTTTTATATTTTTAGTAGAGACGGGGTTTCACCATGTTGGCCAGGCTGGTCTCGAACTCCTGACCTTGTGATCTGCTATCCTTGGACTCCCAAAGTGCTGAGATTACAGGTGTGAGCCACTATTCCCAGCCTTAAAGAGTTTTAATATTAAGAAATGAATAGGCCAGGCGTGGTGGCTCAAGCCTGTAATCCCAGCACTTTGGGAGGCCGAGGCGGGTGGATCACGAGGTCGAGAGATCGAGACCATCCTGGTCAACATTGTGAAACCTCGTCTCTACTAATACAAAAAAATTAGCTGGGCACGGTGGCGCGTGCCTGTAATCCCAGCTACTCAGGAGGCTGAGGCAGGAGAATTGCCTGAACCCAGGAGGCGGAGGTTGCGGTGAGCCGAGATCGCGCCATTGCACTCCAGCCTGGGTAACAAGAGCGAGACTCCGTCTCAAAAAAAAAAAAAAAAAAAAAGAAATGAATAGCTGAAAAAAAATTGTCTCATTGATGCCTCGATATAATTTTCCATATTTATAAGTGAGACAAGGATCTTAGCATGTTTTAACATATATTTATCAGAATAGTAATTTCAGTTACAGAAAATTCCCTTTATCATTATTACTTGAAAATATAAGACTTTCGTAAATTATTGCAATTTTTTTTGTAAAAATAGTTTGTCAATTTTATAGAGCTGGATGCATCTGAAATTAATTTGCCTTGTCAAGCTCATGTAGAAGGGGGAAGAAACACCACAAATGTTAGTGTTTGCCAGAGTTGTTGGAATGCATGTAATGGAAAGAACTGCTTCATGTATTACTATTCTTTAAATAGTTTTTTTTTTACTTTTATTCAAATCTATATAGAATTTATATAAAAGCATGCTTAACCTTAACATATTTTGAAAAATGTAAATGGCTAATAATATTTAGAATGATACAATTTAAGCTGGGAAGTACCAATATTAGATTAATATGTGGTTTATTATATACTTTCTGAGAACCAGATAAGAGGGTGGACAAGCCATTGATCGCTAATTTGAAATAAGTTTTTTTTTTTTAATTTATTTATTTTACTTTAGGTGCATACTATATCTGGCATTTCTCCCCATGTTATCCCTCCCCACCCTCCCCTCCCTCCCCACCCCCCCACCGTCTCTCCTCTACCCCCCCAACTGCCCCCAGTGTGTGATGCTCCTCTCCCTGAGTCCATGTGTTCTCATTCTTCAATACCCACCTATGAGTGAGAACATTTTTAAGTATTTTGGTGGAATTTATTTTGCTAGCATGACTTCTCTTGATTAAGACTTTACTTATTTTAATCATGCAAGACCAATTTGTGAGAAGTTATTTACAAAACCAAATGGATTTTTAGAATTAACCTAAATTATATGTCATCCAATAATATGCTTGATGTTGTCGTAGTTCATCAGAGGACAATCTTATATAGTATCTCTGTCACATAGACATAATCATATCACACAATAAGCTAGGACTTGGTCTGACATTCTGTTTAAACACCCATCAAAATGGTAAACATTCCTCTCACTTAATTGCACTGTTAGGCTTCAAGAAAAAGAAAAATTATAAAGCACTATGTTTTTGTAGCTACAACCATTCATTCTACAAATTCTATGTTGGTGAATAGGCCATCTGAATTATGTGTATTATTAGAAGCATAACATAGATATGTTGTGTAGATGACAATGGCGGAAAATGTGATTTGGTTGAAATGATGGAGGTATGAAATGTTTTTCTTCCCTAGATCTAGATTACACACAATTTCAAACTGTTTGGTTTATAAAATTGCAAAACATGCATTATATTGACTCATGCTTTTTGACTTATTGGGTAGAAAAGTAACAATGTCCAAACTCAAGTGAAGGTTTGGTTCTTAACTGTATTTGATTCACATTCCTCTTAGTTAATTGATTTACTCTACCTCATTTTGCTTGTGCTTATTCTGTTTCAATTAGTGGACTCAACATTTGTTTTTACTGAAAAATCAATGCCAAGAAATTGCTTATTTTAAGGCTTATACTTTGAAGTGTGAAATATTTAGCTTTCCCAGAACTTGATAAGGCTATTTTTTAAACATTTTAAAATCAGCATAGATTTATATGTAAAACTGGTGGCAAAAAATTAAACTAGAAATATGACTGTAGTAATAATAGCTTTAATTACTTTTACAGAATTTAGAATGAGTCTCTATGGGAATAAGTTTTCCCCTCCCTTACCCCTCTCCTCCATAGTAGCATCAGTATAATTTATTTTTAAAGAAATATCTCTTATGCATTTCAGTTTTTTCCCCTATCATTGTCATTGAGTAAATTCGTAGGAAGAAACATAATTAAGGAAGGAAAATCTCATTTAAGAATTATAAGCAATTATCTCTTCTCCTCCTATTGCTTTCTGGTAAGCATCTATTCAGGTGTTTAGCTGGAAATAGAGTGAATCACCTTTCTTAGTGCATATAGGAAGTGGCTTTACTTGGGGACATACTGTAAATATTGATAATTACCTGCACAGCAACAAAAGGTACATTCTTGTGATATTTTCAAGGTGAAATCGGTACTTGAGTGGTACACTTCTTGCAGAATTGCCCCTGTGGTATCAAGTTACAGGATTTTAATGCTGCACCTGTGTGAAAGGAAGAATCATAAAGGGTATAAGAAAAAAATCCTTTGAGGAGAGGTAGTAGTTTCCATCAAGATACAAAGGAAAACATAGGATATTTTAAAAATCTAGTTTGTGATTATCATTAGTTTTTGCTTAATTGGCTTAAAGGAAACTCAAGCATAATATTTATTATTATAAAATATAGCAGGAAATGTTAGGAATTTAGAAGCTCATACTTTGAATCGACAATGCTAAAATATTATAGGGGAAAATGGAAAAATAAGAGAACTTGTATAAGTAGTAAAGACTGCTTTCTTGAGGGATCTCAGAAGGGCCAACCGATGTTTGATGCCATCAAAGGATACTGGTCTTCTATTAAAGAAAACAATTTGTGTCTTGGGGGTAAGAAAGCAATACCTGCAAACTCTGTAAGAAGCAAAATATATTCGTGTGGTATCAATCACTAAGAAAAAGGCTTAATTTAATGAAAGCTATGTACATCCCATTATTGCTGTGTAAATAAAGAAAGTCAGCAGGTTATACATAAAATAATCTCTTGTTTTCACTATTCCTGGTTGTTTTGTATCACCAATTTTTTTTATTGCACTTTAGGTTCTGGGGTACACGTGCAGATCATGCAGGATTGTTGCATAGGTACATACATGGCAAGGTGGTTTGCTGCCTCCATCCCCCCATTACCTATATCTGGCATTTCTCCCCATGTTATCCCTCCCCAATCTCCCCACCCACCCTCTCTCCCTCTTCTGGCCCCCCCAACAGACCCCAGTGTGTGATGTTCCCCTCCCTGTGTCCATGTGTTCTCATTGTTCAACACCCACCTGTGAGTGAGAACATGATGTGTTTGATTTTCTGTTCTTGTGTAGTTTGCTGAGAATGATGGTTTCCAGATTCATCCATGCCCCTACAAAGGACATGAACTTATCATTTTTTGTGGCTGCATAGTATTCTATGGTGCATATGTGCCACATTTTCCGTGTCCAGGCTAATTTTGTATTTTTAGTAGAGACAGGGTTTCACCATATTGGCCAGACTGGTTTCAAACTCCTAACCTTGTGATCTGCCCACCTCGGCCTCCCAAACTGCTGGGATTACAGGCGTGAGCCACTGCACCCGGTCTGTTGCACTTTTTTTTAAGGGCAGTTAAGTGTTAACAGGAAATGCAGATAGGACATGCTGTTTCAGACAGGTATAATCAGATAAACTGAAGGTAAACAAGGGATGCTACTGGTGTAAAATTTTGAGAGAGAGAGGAAGAATAAAGGAAGAAGGAGAAGGAGAAGAAGGAGGAGGAGAAGGAAGAAAAAAGAAGGAAAAAGGAGGAGGAGGGAGGAGAAGAAGAAGAGGAAGAGGAGGAGAGGAGGAGGCAAAAGAGAAGGAAGAAGATGAATAAAAGGGAGATAGAGAGAAATTTCCCTGTTGCCAAAATAAGGATCCTGCTTTACCTACAACTGCTTAAGCTGGAGGTCTTTCTTTACGTTGTAACACATCTGCCTGCAGTAGTTCTTTTTTATTGGCTTTCTGAAGGTGAGACTTGGCTTTCACTCTATTGGCACCTGTAACAGTGATATCAGGACTGGCAATTTTAAACTATGATGTAGTTGCCCAATTAATTGTCCATCTCAGAACCTACTGAGGTGCTACACTGTCACAAGGAGCTTTAATTGTTTACAATTTACTTTCTAAAAATAAGAATTTGATGTTTTAAATAAAGAAAATAGTATATAGATACATAGAGAAATAGCTAGATAAACATGGTATATATTTATCATTTCTTTTTTTTATAAACCAACATACCCACACTCTTGGGGTTTACCTTTTATTGCCATAATGAGAGTTCACACAACCTCGCATCTATAGTACCATCATTTAAAGATTTGTTCGGTTGGAAGTGCAAAAAGAATTATTTTCTATTAATTAATTATTACCTATTAACAATTTCTCTTATACTTCAAAGAACAGTCTCCCTCTCTATTTCTCTCTGTGTAAATTTATTTTTAGATAAAGAAAAAAGTAAGCACATTCATTCTCTTTAAGACAGGCAGCTAGAAGCTTCGTATGGACATGATCATATGTACGTGTTAGGCGGTTCTCTGATGAAGGTAGCTCTATTTCTCCTAAAAAACTGCTTTGTCTTTTGTTTTTGACTGCATGTATAATTTATCTAATTATGTTACTTCATTTGTGTTGTTTTCTGTGAAGCACAGAGCCAAAATTGTGGCCCCAATAAAGCAAGAAGATAGCATTTAATTAACGCATTGCTATCCCACTTACATTTATTTTAATATGCTCTTATATTATCTTTCCTCCTTTTAACTCTTACATTTATTTCATTTTGTTGTACATTAGGTTTCTTCCTTATTTGATTTTGATTAATGGTGAGTAGAAGAATTTTGGTGTATGCTGGTTACAAAAACAGACAAATTAATACTAGATACCCGATAGTATTCATATGCAGCTGAATTCTATCAGACATTCGAAGAAGAATTGGTACCAATCCTACTGAAACTATTCCAAAAAAGAGAGAAAGAGTGACTCCTCTGTAAATTGTCCTATGAAGCCAGTATCACCCTAATAACAAAACTAGGAAAGGACATAGTGAAAAAAGAAAACTACAGACCAATATCCCTGATAAACACAGATGCAAAAATCCTCAACAAAATACTAGCTAACTGAATCCAACAGCATAAAACACACACACACACACACACACACACACACACACAATGATCAAGTGGGTTTCATACCACAGATGTAGGGATGGTTTAACATCCACTGAACTAATAAATGTGATATACTACATAAACAGAATTAAAAACAAAAATCATATGAGTATCTTAATAGATGCAGAAAAAGCAGTTGACAAAATAAAGCATCCCTTTATTATTAAAACCCTCAGCATGGAAAACTTAAGGTAATAAAAGTCATCTATGACAAACCCACAGCCAACATTATGGCAAATGGGGAAAGGTTGAAAGCATTCCCCGCAAAACAGGAGCAAGACAAGGATGCCCACCTTCACTCCTTCTATTCAACATCATACTGGAAATCCTAGCCAGAGCAATCAGAAAAGAGAAAGAAAGAAAGGACATCTAAATGGGTAAAATGGAAGTGAAACTGTTGCTGTTTGCCAAATATATAATTGTATACCTAGAAAACACTAAAGACTCATCCAAAAAGCTCCTAGATCTGATAAATAAATTCAGTAAAGTTTCAGGATACAAAATCAATATATAAAAATCAGTAGCACAGATATACACCACCAAGAACTCAACCCCTTTAACAACAGCTGCAAATATAAAATATTTAGGAATATGCCTAACCAATGAGGTGAAAGGCCTCTGAAGAAACTACAAAACAGTGCTAAAAGAAATCACAGATGACACAAACGAATGGAAAAACATCCCATGCTCATAGATGGGTAGATCTAGTATTGTGAAAATGACCATACTGCCAAAAACAATCTAAAATTTAATGAAATTCCCATCAAAATATCATCATCATTCACAGAACTCAACAAAAACAATCCTAAAATTCACATGGAACCAAAAAAGAGCTCGCATAGCCAAAGCAAGACTAAGCAAAAAGAACAAATCTGGAGGCATCACATTACCTGACTTCAAACTACTCTATGAGACCATAGTGACCATTACATTAGTAATAATGTATCAATATTGATTCATTAATTATAACAAATGTGTCATACAAATGTCAAATGTGAGCAATAGGGGAAACTGTTAAAGACAAAATTATTCAATTATACCTGTTGAATCATGGTAAGGAAGATTTCATTCTAAACTATCACAATTGGCATAGGGAGCACTGCAATATATTGCAGTGGGGGATAGAGATTGTGCTTAATTCCAAATACAGATGGAAAAGTGGGAATATGTAACCAAGGAGCAGCGTGGGGGTTAGTGAGTGGAAAATTACTAAAAGGAAACATCAAGGCTAAGGGAGATCTTGACTAAACCTGCCTAATAGGATTCTTGTGAAATACAGGCTAGGGTGATCAGACATTACCTGGAGGATGGTAGAGGATTACATTATATATCTGATATCACCAATGGGATATCAGAGTGATCAGATATAGAGGAGGGTGTGTTCTTTCTAAAACTGGATTTTACAAAAGAGTACACAGATGGAACTAAGAGAAGGTTCAGGAGCCATATTGACGTTTGATCAACCAAATAATCTTTGTCAAAACTCAGTATGGATATATGGGAACTCTGTTCTATCTCCGAAATAATTCTGTAAATCTAAAACTTCTAAGATAAGTTTATTTTAAAAATATTATCAGGCCGGGCGCGGAGGCTCACGCCTGTAATCCTAGCACTTTGGGAGGCTGAGGCAGGTGGATCACGAGGTCAAGAGATCGAGACCATGGTGAAACCCTGTCTCTACTGAAAAATACAAAAATTAGCTGGGCATGGTGGCACGTGCCTGTGGTCCCAGCTACTCGGGAAGCTGAGGCAGGAGAATTGCTTGAAACCGGGAGGCAGAGGTTTCAGTGAGCTGAGATCACACCAGTGCAGCCTGGCACCTGGCAACAGAGCAAGACTTTGTCTCAAAAAAAAAAAAAAGCATATATATATATAATCAAACTGCCAATTACTACATTTGAATCAATACACTTAACATCTCTTACCCAAGGTTCTTTGGTTAGAGTACTATTATTTGAAAATAACGACCATTTATTTGTTAAATCACAGGCAAGATTTTGCTAAATTTGCAATCCACGTACTCATTTTCTTTTTTTCTTTTTCTTTTGAGAGACAGAGTCTCACTATCTTGCTCAGGCTGCTGGCCTCAAAGTCCTGAGCTAAGTCATCCCCTGCCTCAGCATCTCCACCCCAGCACCCGGAAATACAAGCATGCACCACCATGCCCAGCTTCTTTTCCCCCATTTTGATTTTTTTTTCAGACACTTGTCATGTCCAGAACATAATTTCTGAGTGTGTGGTCCCACTAAGAACTATAAGATGCGTACAATTCATACTTACCAATAAAATAGCAATATAGGAATGGGATGCGGTGGCTCACACTTGTTATCCCATTGCTTTGGGAGGCCGAAGCAGGAGAATCACTTAAAGCCAGGAGTTCAAGGCCAGCCTGGGCAACATAACGAGACCCCCAATTTTACAAAAAATAAAAATAAAATTAGCCAGTTGTGGTGGCATGTGCCTGGGGTCCTAGATGCTCCAAAAGCTGAGGCAAGAGAATCACTTGAGCCCAGGAGTTTGAGGCTGCAGTGAGGTAAAACTGCACCACTGCACTCCAGCCTGGGCGACAGAGCAAGACCTTATATCAAAAATAAATAAATAAACAGAAACATAGTATTCTATATTGCAGGGTAGTCATTTCTGTAATAAGTAATATTACATTAGATAAATTATATATGTAGTCCACTGTACAAGTCAGCATAGTCACATGAATTTTAAAATATGTTTATATTTGAAACAAATGTGAACATAAGCCTACGTGTAATATGGAGAAACCATGACATAGTTTCCAATTGTTGGACTAAAAGAGAAAAAGACAGTCAGCTGTATGAAGTGCATTTTGGGTTTTGCTTTGTTTGGTCAATCCCTAGAACAGTGTGAGTCACATATTAGTTGAACTACGAATATATGTTAGATGCATGAATGAGCATTGATGATGGATACTGACAGAGCAAAATGATGGATGATTGACGTTTTTAAATTCAAACATTTTGTAAATTCTCAGATTTATATTTGAATAGGATTATTAGAACTGTTGTTCTATGAGTTCAAAACCCTAAAATAATTGAACTCACTCTCCTCATTTTCTCCTATTGTTCTCATTTTTCTCTAAGACTAAGCTTCCAGAATAATAGAGAATATCAGAATGAGTTCTCTGTATTACTTAGTAATATATTTCTGTTCTTAGCGAAGCTTATGAGGAAGCTGGAATGCTTTTATATG
The DNA here is from genome assembly GCF_030222135.1 of Aotus nancymaae. Lineage (NCBI taxonomy): Eukaryota > Metazoa > Chordata > Mammalia > Primates > Aotidae > Aotus > Aotus nancymaae. Next base: position 53,946,118 of record NW_026988415.1, on the reverse strand, counting down.
GCAGGATTTGTCTTGTTATTCTTGCTAAGTTGAGGGGAAATAAATCTAAGATCGAGTTGAGTATCAGTAAATGTACTTAGTTGGCGGAAAGATAAATGACAATGTGAGCAATCCCCCCATAACATCTGAGAGATGATTGTAATTGTGGGATGCATATGTTATTATTTAAAGATTCAATTATTCAAATTGAAAGCACCAGTTTTTGTTTCATTTATCTTTTGTATTTTTTTCTTTCAATTTCATTTAGTTCTGCTCTGATCTGCGTTATGTCTTTTCTTCTGCTGGGTTTGAATTTGGTTTGTTCTTGTTTCTCTAGTTCCTTGAGGTGTGAGCTTAGATTGCTTATTTGTACTCATTTCAATATTTTGACATAGGCATTTAATGCTATGAAATTTCCTCTTAGCATTGTTTTTGCTGTATCTCACAGGGTTTGATAGGTTGTGTCACTATTATTGTTCAGTTCAACTAATTTTTAAATTTCCATCTTGATTTCATTGTTGAACCAAAGATCATTCAAAAGCAGATTATTTAACTTCCATGTATTTGTATAGCTTTGTGGGTTCCTTTTAGAGTCAATTTCCAATTTTATTTCATTATGTATAAGAGGGTACTTGATATAATTTCAATTTTCTTAAATTTATTGAGGCTTTTTTGTGACTTATCACATGGTGTACCTTGGAGAATGTTACATGTTCTGCTAAAAAGAATGTATATTCTGCAGTTGTTGGGTACAATGTTTTGTAAATATCTGTTAGGTCCATTTGTTCTAGGGTAGAGTTTAAGTCCATTGTTTCATTGTTGACTCTCTGTCTTAATAACCTGTCTAGTGCTGTCAGTGGAGAACTGAAGTTCCACACTATTATTGTGCTGTTGTCTAGCTCATTTTTTAGGTATAGTAGTAATTGTTTGATAAATTTGTGAGCTCCAGTGTTAGGTGCATATATATTTAGAACTGTGATATTTTCCTACTGCTTTTATCATTATATGATGTCCCTCTTTGTCTTTTCTTACTATTGTTGCTTTATTGGCTATTTTGTCTGATATAAAAAATAGCTACTCCTGCTCTCTTTTTGTTTCCATTTGCCTGGTGTATCCTTTTCCACCTCTTTACCTTTATGTGAGTCCCTATGTGTTAGGTGAATCTGTTGAAGACAGTAGATACTTGGTTTGTGGATTTTTATCCATTCCACCATCCTGTATCTTTTACATGGAGCATTTATGCCATTTACATTCAATGTTTGTATTGAGATGTGAGGTGCTATTGTATTCATCATGGTAGTTTTTGCCTGAATACCTTTTTTTATTGTGCTATTGTTTTATAGGCCTTGTAAAGTTTATGCTTTAAGGAGGTTCTATATTGGTGTATTTCAAAGTTTCGTTTCAAAATTTAGAACTCCTTTTGGCATTTCTTGTTGTGCTGGCTTGGTAGTGACAAATTCTTCCAGTGTTTGTTTGTCTGAAACAGACTTTATCTCTCCTTCATTTGTAAAGCTTAGTTTTGTTTACTACAAAGTTTGTGACTGATAATTGTTCTGTTTAAGGAGGCTAAAGATGGGAACCCTATCCCTTCTGGCTTGTAGGGTTTCTGCTGAGAAATCTGCTGTTAATCTGATAGGTGTTTCTTTGCAGGTTACCTGATGCTTTTGCCTCACAGCTCTTAAGATCCTTTCCTTTCTCTTGACTTCAGATAACCTGATTACTATATGCCTAGGTGATGATCTTTTTATGCTGAATTCCCAGATGTTCTTTAAGTTTCTTGTATTTAGATGTCTAGATCTTTAGCAAGATCAGGGAATTTTTCCTCATTTATTCGCTCACATATGTTTTCCAAACTTTTAGATTTATCTTCTTGCTTTGAACACCAATTATTCTTATGTTTGGCCGTTTAACATAATCCAAAATTTCTTGAAGCCTTTGTTTATTTTTTAAAATTCTTTTTCTTTGTCTTAGTTGGATTGTGTTAATTTGAAAGCCTTGTCTTTGAGCTCTGAAGTTCTTTCTTCTACTTGTTCTAGTCTATTGCTAAAACTTTATAGTGTGTTTTGTATTTCTTCAATGGTGTCTTTCATTTCCAGAGGTTGTGACTGCTTTTTCTTTATGGTATCTATTTCTCTGGAGAGTTTTCATCTATACTCTGTTTTTTTAAAAAATGTCTTTAAGTTGTTTTTCACCTTTCTCTGGTATTTCCTTGAGTAATTTAATAATCAACCTTCTGAATTCTTTATCTGGCAATTCAAAGATTTCTTCTTGGTTTGGATCCATTGCTGGGGAGCTAGTTTGATCTTTTTGGGGTGTTATAGAGGCTTTTTTTGCCATATTACCAGAATTACTTTTCTCGTTCTTTCTCATTTGGGCAGGCTGTTTCAGTGGAAAGACTTGGAGCTCAAGGGCTACTGTTCAGATTATTTCGTCCCACTGGGTAATCCTTTGATGTGGTGTTCTCCCCCTTCCCCTAGGAATGGGGCTTCCTGAGGGTTGGACTGCAGTGTGCTATTGCCCTTCTGGTTCTAGCCACCCAATGGCAATATCAGGCTCTGGACTGGTGCTGAACAATGTTTGCAAAGAGTCCTATGATGTGATCAGTCTTGAGGTCTCCCAGCCATGGATACCAGCACCTGTTCCTGTGGAGGTGGAATGGGAGTAAAGTGGACTTCGTGGTAGTCCTTGCTTGTAGTTTTGTTTAGTGTACTGATTTTCTTGAATGCTGTTTGTGCTAGCAGTGAAGCTGTCATGTGGACAGACTCAGGATCTCTGGTTAGCCAGGATGTTGCAGGCAGTGGAATTAACTGTTGTTTTCTCCTTCTTTGGAACAGGGTTGTTTGTTATGAGTTGGTGTAATGGCTTGAGTTGGTTGGCCTCCAGCCAGGAGGTTGCACTTTCAAGAGAGCCAGCTGCAGTAGTAGAAGTAGGAATGTAAACTTGCCCTATGTTGGCCAGAATAAGTATTCAGGTTTCTCAGGTGATGAGGGGGGCCATGGGGCTTCCGAGGGTTTATTTCCTTTGTCTTTGGCTACGAGGCAGGGTAGAGAAAAACCATCAGATGGGGGCACGGTTAGGCAGGTATGAACTTAGACTGTACTTGAGTTGGGCTTGCTGTAGCCACTGTGGGGGATGAGTGGGTGGGTCTTAGGCTAATGGTGTTAGTTTCCAAAGGGGATTATGGCTGCCTTTGCTGTGTCACACAGGTCACCAGGGAAATGGGGGAAAGCCAGCATTGACTTCACCCAGTTCCCATACAGTCACCAAGGCCAGTCTCACTCCCATTGCTGTGCTCCACCAACAGTGCAGAGTTTATATCTAGGCAGCAGATGCGTAGGGCTGAGATCTTGCCCCAGGTTATAAATCTCCCTGCTGAGAAAGAAAGCTCTCAGTCCTCACCCCTCCCTATTACCTGTGTCTTCTGAGCTCGTATCTGTATCTGCACTTCCCATTCACCCACCTACCATAAATTCTGCTCAGGAAAATTTGTGTGCAGTCAAAATTATTACGAAGTTCAGCTAGAAACATCCTTTACCCTGAGGCCCATCCACAATTCTGCTGGCAGCTTTGCCCAAGGACCCCTGTGAGATAAAGCTAGGGTTGGCTTCCCTGGGCTTGAGCTGGGGACCAGGAGTGCCTACAGGGGTTTTCCTGCTTTTTCTTCTACTTCTTGTTTCACTTGGCTCCTTGAACCCATTTCAGTTCTAGGTAAGGTTAAATCATACACCTGTAATCTGGATTTTCAGATGGCCTAGTGGAGATGTATGTTTGGAGGCTGGTTATTCCCCCTCTCACCCTCGGAGCTCACAGTTCTTCAGCTGTCTCATGGGATTTGCAATGGCAAGCTGCTTCTTTCAAAGGGTTTGTGAATTTTTTTGGTTTTCTGGTATCTTCCTGTGGTGATTCTTGCAGCAAAAGTTCATGATGAGAGTCTCCACATGCTGTTCTGTCCTTCCAAGTGGGAGTTGCAGATTAGTCCTGTCTTCTATCTACCTTTTTGCTGGATTATTTTTTATTTTCATTCTTTATTTATTATTTGCATTTCATTTTGCAAAACTTCTATTCACAAATTTTGTCAATAGACATCAAGTCATTGATTCTTTCCTCAGCTGTCTCCAAGTTATTGATAAGGCCATCAAAGGCATTCTTCATTTCTGTTAAGAAGAATTTGGGAATCTTTAGATCTATCTATCTATCTATCCATCTATCTGTATATATATATATTATATACAGATATATAATTTTCTTAAGAACTGAATAAATTCTAATGGTACCTCTCTTTGAAAAGAATCAAATATTATTATTCGATGCTCATATATTTCTAAAAAGGTCTTATTACCATGGAGTGGGGCTGTTAGGCTTAGGTATTCATGGCTTCTCAACTCATAGTCTGTCAATATACTATGATAATGTCAATTGAAGAATGATGAAGTTCATAAATTTGGAAAAAAGATCTTTATTTCTATAAAGGATTGCAGGCTGTGAAGTGGCCATTGTGACAGGCTGGGAAAGCTAGCCTCTAGTCAGAAGCCAGAAACACATACTTAAAGGGTTGGAAGAATAAGACAGGGATATATGCTGAATGAAGTGCCCAAATATACATATTCAGTAAGCTATAGGAGGAGGCATGAATATTTATGAAAGAAGAAATACGTGCATGCAGAATTGAGCTTTATGCCTCTCCATGGGATCCATGTTCAAAAAATGGCAGTGTTAGCATATGAGGGTGGAGTTTTTGACCCTCTGACATTAAAAGATGAAGCAGAGGACACAAAAACCCTCACTGTGCATTCTACGTAGACTGTCCAGAACCAATCCATAGCTGGCAGTCTCTTGTTAGGAAGATCCGTTGTTTTGTCAAAACCGCAAAAAGATAGAGCGATATCAGGTACTTGGTTAAAAACAGCAATGCAGCAAGTCTCTTGAAAGAGCTGGTTTTTGTTTAATCCTTAAAAAAAGTCTAATGGTGGTTAGTGAGTGAGGGAAGGATTATAATGAGGAATGGCAGGCTCCCATTGAGTCACGGCCAGAAACTCAGGTTTCAAGGTTTCTTTGGGGATCCGTTGGCCAATGCGGGGGTTATTCAGTTGAATTATGGACTTAAGATTTTATTTTTATTTCTCAGTAGAATAGATCAGGCAGTAATCATTGTGGAAAATGTAGAAACTATGTCAAACTAAATGTTTAAGTACTACTACTATTAAGTAATAATATCAAGGCCTTTAATCACGTGCTTACCATGCTCAAAGCACTAACGTTTTATTCTCAAAACAAACATACGGGATAAATTTAATATCTCCAATTTAAGGGTTAGTAAACTAAAGCTTAAAGAGGTTAAGGAGGTTTTTCAATTTACACCATCAGGATATGATGGAACAAGTGGTACATGTGCCACCAATATCTGTCTTTAACTGTTATGTTATCCTGAAACAAATATGTTTACAGATTCACCACATTGACATATACACTTCCATGGTGGATGGAACAAGAAGAAATAGAATTAAGACATCACAAACTGTTTCCTAGAATCATTATTTTTAAAATTCTACAATGTTACAGCTTTCTAAGACCATCAACCATTCTTAACCAAGAGTTGCATGGCTGTGCCAGTAACACCTCATATCTTGAATTCTAGGATGCAGTTCTTATCCAAAGGACGACATAAGCAATCAGAATAGAAATTCTAGTCTCAGTTCCATCCAGTGGCCTATGAATTGAAAATTTTGTTTTCAGAAGGCAACTATATTCTCTTCTCAGGATTTACCTTTGAATACAGTGTATACTTTTTTATTTATTTTAGTATAGACTCTCAGTTCTAATTTGGAGAGAAAAGAAAGTTTTCTTTGCAAGCATGGGGATTTTGATAGAAATCTCATACTTCTTTAAACTTTCCTAGACAATTTCAGCTTTTGTTTTTTTCTCTGAAGCAGATGGTATTGAGTGAAAAGTTCTATAATGCATTCATCATTACCCATTCACTGCTCATTGAGATGAGAGAATGATGTACTTCATCAGAGGAAAGTACTCTACTGCTTTCAGGAGAAACACTTAACTTCCTAGAAGAGATGGTTAACCATATATGGGTCAACATATGTGTACCTATAATTTTATCCTTTTAAAACAATTTCCAACAATCGTGGACCTTTATTTCATGACATTAATGTACATTTACGTCGTTGACTAACAAATAATGTAATTTGTAATTTTTTATGTGAATGAGAACTCTAGTCCCTTAATGCAATTATCTTTCCTGAATGTTAAGTATGTCTCCTAAAAAATAGTATTTTTACTTTTACTATGTGTAAATGAAAATTTTGAAATAGTCTAAAACATGTCAGCATTCATTTGCGTTAAAATAAGAGGAAACAGTGTAGGCAACTAGAAAATATTTTTAATAAAAAATTCCTAATGACTTTAAAGTTGAATTGTATGGATTTTAAGAAAAGAAAAATAATAATTCATTATGTTTATAACTACAATAAGATATATGTTTAACCTATTTAGGTACTCCACTGAATAGCCATGATGCAAATGGAAATTCAAGGACACAATTTAGACTGAATATATGTTTTAACTACTAGGTGATCTGGCACAAGTCGTGAATACCACAAATAGTGACATTCTACAATTCATTTAAATTAATAGAAAAATGCATTTTATTTTCAAATATTTATATTATTAAGAAAGAAAATATTCATATTTTTTCACTTTGTATAATTGGAACAATTGCCTTAATATGTGTTTATTATATGAGAGTGAACACTTTTCATTTCTCACTGTATGCCATACTCAAAGTCATAGGTTTGCTATTGTGTATGTGTGTCTGTGTGTCTGTATTTTCTTGGGTCAAATTATTAATTTTTAGTGTGCAAAAAATTCCTGGATATAGAAAGCAGCAGGATGGTTATCAGAGCCTGAGAAGGGTAGTAGGGTGATTGAGGAGATGGGGTTGGTTAATGAGTACTCAAAAATAGAAATAAGCAAGACCTACTAATTGATTGAACAATAGGGTGACTATAGTCAATAATAACTGTACATTCTGGAAAAAACCAAAAGTATAATTGGATTATTTATATCACAAAAAATAAATTCTTGAGGGGATTGGTACCCCATTCTCCATGATGTAATTATTGAACATTGCATACCTATATCAAAACATCTCGTGCACTCCATAAATATATACACCTACTATATATGCACAAAATTTAAAAATAAAAATTGAAATAAAAATTCTATATATCCAATTAAAAAGAAACAATGGAAGGCATGTGTTTATAAGGAAAAATCTCGGATTGAGAATGGAAATTAGAAAGTGATTCCAAAATAACTACAGGAGTGGAGTTAAAATATTCCTAACACAAAGAAATGATACATGTTTGAGGTGATGTTTTCCCCGTTTCCCTAATTTGATCATTTCTTGTTGTATGTTTTTATCAAAATATCACATGTACCCAATAAATGTGTACAACTATGATGTGTCCATAAAAATAAAGAATAAAAAAGTAATTGCCCCTTTTTTAAAAAGTAAAATATGTAATATTTCTCTTTGAGTACATTAAACCAAGCACTTCTATTTATTCTGATAACAGAATATGTGTTCAATACGAATAAAAGTTGCATGTGATTTACTGTGTTTTCAGGATCCAAGCCACTTCAGTGGCAGTTTTTTAGTTAAACATTGTCTCATAATTAGAACTTTCGTATACCAGACAATTACTTCATTGCATATAAATATATCCCACTGATTTTACCAATGACAGAGGTGGGTGGATGACTGTCAGAGCTGTTTTTCTTAATATATTGTAGTCCTTTCCTGAATGATGCTGTAGCATGCATTATGCTTTGAATAAATGCCATCTGTAGACAAATGAGTGATTCGTTAAAAGAAAGGTAGCAATAAATAAAAATCCTAGTAAAACTTAACAAATATTTTTAGTTGAACTGTACAATGCAAGTAAATATTAGCTTTTACATTTTATATCAGTAGACATTTCCGAAGTATCGATTACTTTCATGTATATATGTTTTTCAAATACAGTGCTAATGAGCTACCAAGCCTATAGCTGCCAAATTAGTACTATTCTTTCTGGTTTCTATTTTTTTATGAATGCAGTCAGTATTAGAACAAAAGCTACGTGCTCTGCCTTGGTCACAGTTGACATGGCTGCCAAATGTGTCTGTAATTAAATTATGAATCCTCTATATTAGCTTTCAAACAAATATTTTTATTACTTACAAGAGTGAAATAGAAATTTTTTTCTAATTTTATGTCATAAAAGACACTTAGAGGCTACTCAATATGGATCTGAAGAGTATATTTCAATGTTCAGGGAATCCTAATCTTTCATGTAATCGTTGTTAAACTATGTTTCTGCTCTTCGCTCACTCTAAAATTAAAGGTAAAAATGAATGGTTAAAACTGTTATAGGTCAAAACAGTTATGTCTCAGTAAGCAACAAACCTGAATAGTAATTATTCCACATGGCTAAACTAGTAGAAACTACTAGTAATAGTAAGGGTGTTGAATTTGAATAACTAATTTCTGATTTAACAAACTAGAAGGTTAAGCCTTGAATAGGCCACTCCTAGTAGACTGGTTTAATACATAAGATATATTCAGTTTGCTCATTTTTAGTGTAGACCTTTTATCTAGATAGGTAAAGTATTTTATGTTTTCAATATGATGTTAAATAACATTCAACTAACCTTTCACTGATATATTTGGCGTATACCTGAACTACTTATCACCATCAGATTTCCATGTTGCTTTTATATGACTGAAACTGTTACAGGCTACCAATATTGCAGAGGCTTAGCTGGTTGCCTAATGTGTTTAATTAGTATTGAACAACTGCGAAATCACTGTGGTTTATAGCCATAGTCGTACACTTTTGTTTTCTTCTTGTTTTCCATTTCCTTTGTCTCTTTCCTCTCTTATGCAAAAGCCTGTTCTGATTTCACAAACCAGAAGGTTAACCCTTAAATAGCCCAATCCTAGCAGATTGGTTTAATACGTAAGATGTATTCAATTTGCTCATTTTTAGTGTAGGCCTTTTACATAGGTAGATAACGTATTTTATATTTTCTATATAATGTTAAATAACATTCAACTAACCTTTCACTGATATATATTGGCGTGTACCTGAACTGCTTATCACTATCAGATTTCCATTATGCTTCCATTGCCGCAAGCCAGGTTTCTTCTCTATCTACTATTTATTCTATTTTTTTTTTTTTTTTAGTTATTCAAATTTAACACCCTTACTATTGTTAGTAGTTTCTACTAGTTTAGCAACGTGAAGTAATTACTATTCGGGTTTGTTGCTTACTGAGACATAACTGTCAAATAAAGCAAATTTTTGATTATCTGTAACAGTAGGTAATCATAAAATACAAATGGCCAGATAAGCACAAAAGCATACATGCATTTCAAATGTATCGTGTAATTTTTTTCCTGGAGGCAACAGCAGATATTCTTGATTTTGTTTCCTACATAATATTTTAGTCAGAGTTTTGCTATGATTTACTTTGCCAGGAGGAAAAATATCATTACAAGTAAATGTCATATATACTAAATGCTGTGTATTACCCCTTTTGATTATCCCCACCTTGGACCTTTCAAATAACCAGATTTGGATTTCATATTTTTTTCTATTATTTTTCTGTTCTAAATTTTATTGATTTATGTTTTTGTTTCATTTTATTTTAGATAGACATGGTCTTGCTCAGTCACCCAGGCTGGAGTGCAGTGGTACGATCATAGTTTACTGTGACCTCAAACTCCTGGGCTCAAGTGGTCTTCTTGTCTCAGCCTCTCTGGTAGCTAGGACTAAAAACACACACCACCATGCCTGGTTAATGACTTATTTTTAAAAAAAAAAAAATTACTTCTTTTGGCTTGCTTTGATTGTATTTGCTGTTCCACTTTCTTATTTTTTTTATTTTTATTTTTATTTTTTTTGAGACGGAGTTTCGCTCTTGTTACCCAGGCTGGAGTGCAATGGCACGATCTCGGCTCACGGCAACCTCCGCCTCCTGGGTTCAGGCAATTCTCCTGCCTCAGCCTCCTGAGTAGCTGGGATTACAGGCACGTGCCACCATGCCCAGTTAATTTTTTGTATTTTCAGTAGAGACGGGGTTTCACCATGTTGACCAGGATGGTCTCGATCTCTTGACCTCGTGATCCACCCGCCTCGGCCTCCCAAAGTGCTGGGATTACAGGCATGAGCCACCGCACCCGGCCTGTTCGACTTTCTTAAGGTGAAAATTTAGAACATGAATGGAGAATTGTTTTCTTTTCTAGATTGTGGTAATTAGTGTAATGTAATATTCCCTCTTACCAGTTCTTTCGTTGCATCTTGCAAATTGTGATATGCTTTATTTTGTTTTCTTTCAACTGTGATTTCCTTTTGGCCTATGTACTGTTTAGAAGCGTTTGTTTTCTCTCTCCAATTGTATTAGGTTTTATTTCATGTATTTCAAAGCTCTGTTTTACTGTGTATATACATGCAGGATTGTTAAATCTTCTTGGTAAATTGATCCTTTCATAATTATAAAATTTCACTCTATATCCCTGTTTATATTCCTTGTTCTGATATCTACTTCTTCTGATATTAATATAGTCATTTCAGCTTTTTTGATTTTGGTTTGTATGGTATATCTTTTTTCATCTTTTAGCTTTTTTTTTTTGTATGTCTGTTTTCTGTTTTTTTCTTTCATAGAGACGAGGTCTTATTATATTGCCCCGGCTGGCTCAAACTCCAGGGCTCAAGAGATTCTCCAACCTCAGCCTACCAAATAGCTGGGACTACAGGTGTGCACCACTGCACTGGGTGGCTATCTTAACTTTTACCATCCCTAGCTCTTTGTAGCTAAAGCAGCTCTTTTGTTGATGGATATAGTTGGGCTTTGTTTTGTTTTGTTTTTTAATCCAACCTGAAAATCTTATAATCCATGTGCGGCAGCTATATATTTTCATGTATTTATTGATGTGATTGGGTTTAATTCTACCATTTTAATAAGTGTTTTCTATTTGTCCCTTCTCTTTTCTGTTTCTCTCTCCCCCTTTTCTTTTGAATTTTTTGAATTTTTCTTCATATTCCACTTTAATATATCTGTTGACCCCTGACTATGACTCTTTTATTATTTCTTCCTGCTTGTGCTAGGCCTGTTAATATACATACCTAACCTTTCACAGTCTACTCAGAGTTATATTTTACCACCACAGTAAAAATGTAGAAGTTTTACCATACAGTTTATCTTTTCCCACCTTTTTTGTTATAGTTGTCATGGGTTGCAACTATGTACATTGATTGCAAAGATTATACACAATTCAAAGGATTTAAGAAGAGAAAATTGAATATTATACTACACATTTTTTATTATTCATCTTCCTCTTACTTTATTCCTGAAAATTTTTTCTACTGGTCTGCAAATTAACTTTTTGTTAGTTACAACAATGAAATTGAACATTTAATTTTCTTCTCTTAAGAAAGAGATTTAATAATTTCAACTTTATGTAATTTTCCTTCAGCCTGAGGTCTTTCAGCAGTGACTTCCATGAGTTTCCCTTCATTTAAGAATGCCTTTCTTGATCCTTCATCCCCAGGAGGGTTTTTAATGGATATAAAGTTTTACATTAGCTATTGTTTTCTTTCATCATTTTAAGATACCATCTCACTGTTTTCTGGCCTTCATGGCTTTTAGTGAGAGATTATTGGTAATTCAAATTATTGTTCCATTAATGATAATGAATTATTTTTCTCTAGCTACTTAATATTTCCTTTCCCTATTGTTTTTAGCATCTTGATTATGGTGTATCTGGGCACTGATTTCTTTGAGTTTATAATGGTTGGGGGGTTGCTGAGCTTCATGAATATATAATTTTGTCTCATCAAATCTGGAAGTTTTTTATCGTAATTTCTTCAAATTTTTTTTCTGGAGCAATCACTTTTCTTCTTCCTGAGACTTCAATGACATTTATTTTAAAACTTTTGAGATTGTCCCACTATTTTCGGAAGCTCTTTTTATTCAGTCTTTCTTCTCTCTCTCTGTTCTTCAGCTTGTATAATTGTTATTAATCTGTCTTCAAGTTCATTGACTCTTTTCCTCTGTCATCTCCATTCTGCTATTGATCGCATGATCATATTATGGGAATAGTTTATTTATCTGTGTTTTGTTTTTTAACTTTTAAGTTCAGGGGCACATGTTATACAGGTATATTGCACGTCATGGGGATTTGGTGTACAGATTATTTCGTCACCCAGGTAACAAGCATAGTACCCAATAGGTAGTTTTTCTCTCCACAGCCTCCTCCCACTCTCCACCATCATATAGACCCTACTGTCTCTGTTGTTCCTTTCTTTGTGTCCATATGTACGCAATGTTTAGTTCCTATTTATAAGTTAGATCATGTGGTATTTGGTTTTTTGTTTCTGTGTTAGTTTTCTTAGGATAATGGCCTCCAGCTTTATTCATGTTTCTGCAAAGAACATGATCTCATTCTGTTTTTATTGTTGCATAGTATTCCATTGTATATAGGTACCACATATTTTTTTCCAGTATACCATTAATGGGCATTTAAGTTGTTTCCATGTCTTTCCTATTGTGATTAATGCTTCATTGAATATACACATGCATGTGTCTTTATGGCAGAATGATTTAGATTCTTTTAGGTATATACCTAATGATGAGATTACTGGATCAAATGGTAATTCTACTTTCAAGTTCTTTGAGAAGTTGCTACACTGCTTTCCACAATGGCTGAACTAATTTGTATTCCCAATAGCAATTTGTAAGTCTTCCCTCTTCTCCATAATCTTGTCAGTATCTGTTGTTTTTTTGACTTTTTAGTAATTCCCATTTTTACTGGTGTGAGATGGTATTTCATTGTGGTTTTAATTTGCATTTCTCTAATGATCAGCGATGTACATTTTTTCATGTGCTTGTAGGTCACATGTATGTTCTATTTTTTTTTTTTTTTTTTTTTTTTTTTTTTTTTTTTTTTTTTTTTTTTGAGACGGAGTCTCGCTCTTGTTACCCAGGCTGGAGTGCAATCTCGGCTCACCGCAACCTCCGCCTCCTGGGTTCAGGCAATTCTCCTGCCTCAGCCTCCTGAGTAGCTGGGATTACAGGCACGCGCCACCGTGCCCAGCTAATTTTTTTGTATTAATAGAGACGGGGTTTCACAATGTTGACCAGGATGGTCTCGATCTCTCGACCTCGTGATCCACCCGCCTTGGCCTCCCAAAGTGCTGGGATTACAGGCTTGAGCCACCGCGCCCGGCCGTATGTTCTATTTTGAAAAGTATTTGTTCATGCACTTTGCCCACTTTTTAATGAGGTGGTGTTTTGCTTGTTAATTTGTTTAAATTCCTTATAGATTCTGGATATTAGACCTTTGTAATTGTTTATTTTAGATATTGCATTTTCATTTCTAAAATTTTCATTTGATTTTCTTATAGTTTCTACTTCTATGAAAGAAATAGAACTCCTACTTATTAGACAATGATTTAAGCAGCTATAATGATTATACACTGGCTCAGTGAAATAAATGAATACATAGAATTTCTTTTTTTTTTATATTTTTATTTTTTTTTCCATAGGTTTTTGGGGAACAGGTAGTGTTTGGTTACATGGATAAGTTCTTTAGCGGTGATTTCTGAAATTTTGGTGAACACATCACCTCAGCAGTGTATACGTTATCACATTTATAGTCTTTTATCCCTCATCCATATCCCAGCCTTTCCCCCTAGACCTCCCTAGTCCCCAAGGTCCATTGTATTATTCTTATGCCTTTGGATTCTCATAGCTTAGCTCCCAATTATAAGTTAGAAAATATGATGTTTGGTTTCTATTCCTGAGTTACTTAACTTAGAATAATGGTCTCCAATTCCATCCTGGTTGCTGCAAAAGTGATTATTTCATTTCTTTTTATGGCTGAGTAGTATTCCATGGTATAAAACACAATTTATTTATTCACTCTTTGATTGATGGACATTGGGTTGTTTTTTTTTTCTTTTTTTTTTTTTTTGCAGTTGTGAATTATGCTGCTATAAACATGTGTGCAAGTATTTTTTTTCATATGATAATTTCTTTTTCTCTGGGTATTCAGTAGTGGGATTGCTGGATCGAATGATATTTCTACTTTTAGTACTTTAAGGAATTTCCACAATGTTTTCCAGAGTGGTTGTACTAGTTTACATTCCTACCAACCGTGTAAAATGTTCCCTTTTCACCACATCCCCACCAATGTCCATTATTTTTTGCTCTTTTGATTATGGCTATTCTTTCAGGGGTAAGGTGGTATTGCATTGTAGGTTTGATTTGCATTTCCTTGATAATTAGTGATGAAGAACCTTTTTTTATGTTAGTTGGCCATTTGTTTATCTTCTTTTGAGAATTGTCCATTGATGTCCTTAGCCCACTTTTTGACGGGATTTTTTTTTCCTGTTAATTTGTTTGAGTTCCTTGTAGATTCTGGATATTAGTCTCTTGTTGGGTGAATAGATTGTGAAGATTTTTGTCCACTCTAAGGGTTGTCTGTTTGCTGATTGTTTCTTTTGCTGTGCAGAAGCTCTTTAGTTAAGTCCCACCTATTTATCTTTATTTTTGTTGCATTTGCTTTGGACCTTGGTAATGAAATGTTTGCCTAAGACGATGTCTAGAAGGGTTTTTTTAAATGTTAACTTGCAGAATTTTTATAGTTTCAGGACTTAGATTTAAGGGCTTGTTCCATCGTAAGTTGATTTTTGTATAAAGTGAGAGATGAGGATCCAGTTTCATTCTTCAACATGTGGCTTGGTAATTATCCCAGCACCATTTGTTGAATAGGGTATCTTTTCCCCACTTTATGGTTTTGTTTGCTTTGTCAAAGATCACTTGGCTGTAAGTATTTGGGTTTATTTCTGGGTTCCCTATTCTGTTTCGTTTGTCTATGTGCCTATTTTTGTACCTCTATCATGCTGTTTTGGTGATTATGGCCTTATAGTATAGTTTAAAGTTAGGTAATGTGATGCCTCCAGATTTGTACTTTTTGATTAGTCTTGCTTTGGCTATGCAGGCTCTTTTTTGGTGTCATATATGAATTGGAGGATTGTTTTTTCTAGTTCTGTGCAGAATGATGGTGGTATTTTGATGGGAATTATACTGAATTTGTAGACTGCTTTTGGCAGCATGGTGTTTTTCACAATATTCATTCTACTCATTCATGAGCATGGAATTTGTTTGTGTTGTCTATGATTTCTCTCAGCAGGAGCATAGAATTTCTATTGGCAAATGTTATTTTTTTTTCCTTGAGAATCTCTCATATTTTTCTGAGTGTTTTCATGTTAAATATTATATAGTATAGCCTTCTGGGTTCTATTTTAATCATCTAGATAATGCTGATTTTTTTCTTTGTTTATTTTTTAACCAGCAGTTGTTCTAGTATCTGTTAAATTTTTAAAGACTTTCTATGATATCTGGATTAATCCAGTACATGCATGATTCAGGGGTTAATCTGAAGTTCAGGTTGTAGTTTATATCATAGTTCAGTTTTTAAAACCCCTTACTGTTCTGCTTTGGGTCTCTCTCTGGCTGGTGCAGTTCAGAGGTGAACCTGGGATTTGTGTGGATACACAAAGAATTAGGGAGTCCCTTTATTTAACATTTCTGTTTCTAGGACTTCTGCCACATTCTCTGACCCTTTTCTGGTTCCTTTGGCAGAAAGATGCATTTTCAATTGAAGTTTTAGCTGCCAGCTCTATTCCTCTGCTGAGCTTTGCAAAGGGGACCCATATTATGGGCAAATCTGTGAGACAGAAGGGAAAAATGTATGAGAAATCTCATCCCTGAATGGGTTGCTTCTCTATGATTTGACTACTTTTCTCTATCTGCCCTTGTTTTTTTACATTTCAGAGTCCTCGGGTAGTTGTCTTTTGTATATTTTCTAGAGGTTTTAGTTATAACAAGTGGTATATAGGGGCTATACTGGGCTTACTACATTTTGGACAGAACTGCAACCCTCTGTACAGGATGTGCACCTCAGCTGGTGCTTATGCTTATAAGCACAGAGGAGGGTTCTGTGGGCTTGAGACCTAGACCTTTGAGAAAGAGATGCTGGCTAATTGGTAGTGGTATTTGTGAGGGAAGTGTAATCTGGCTGATTCTAGAAGTGTTAGAAAAACTGCAAGGTGGTTTCAGCAGTGGGTCCTGGGACAAACTGTTGTTACCAGCACAAAAAAAAAAAGGAGTCTGAGATCACTCTTATAGGAGGATTTTGAGTGAAGAAGTGGCATGATCTAATGTATGTTTTAAGATGAATCATTTGATTGCTATTTGGAAAACAATAAATGGGACTGGAGCAGAAAGAAGGAGACCACATCGAAAGCTTTGGAAATAATTTAGGTGAATTACAGTTTATACAAGGTTCATAGCAGTAGATGTGGCAGATATTTGTCAGATTATAGATGTATTTTGAAGATACAGCCAACAAGATTCCCTAATATATTATATGTGTGATATGTACGTATCCATTCTCCTTTGATAATAATGAAGGAATCAAAGGTGACTCCATTTTTTATCACCTAAGTAAATAGAAGGTTGCATTTTTAAAAATAGAGATGGTAAAGACTTGGGGAGAAGAAAGTTTGGAGTTTAGAATAAAAGATTGTGTGGAAAGATTGGGTTTATCATCCCTCTTTCTCATGTAAATAGAGATATTATGCAGACACTTAGATATATGGGGATGTATTTTAGGAGAGATACGTTGGCTTGGAATAAAGAGTGTACAAATGGAGTTTTAAACCATGAGAAGGGATGAGATCATGTAGGGTAAGAGTACAGATAGAGAAGTTGAAAAGTCTGTGGGTACCGATTCTAAGATATTCCAAGTTTTAGAAATAGAGAAGGTAAGAAGAAATCAGCCATGTAGACTGAGAAAAGTTTAGTATAATGTAAGTGAAAACCTAAGCCAATGGAAGATTAGAAGTCACATAAGAAACTATTTCAAGAAAGGGGAAGCTTGATCAACAATGTCAAACGTAGAGTTCAGAAAACGAGATCTGTGAAGTAAAATTAGATCTGACAAATAACTATTTGATTTTAGCACCATGGAGGGTTATTTGTGACCCTGAAAAGATAATTTTCAGTGTAATATTGGGAGTGAAAGTGTGGATCTAGTAGGTTCAAGATAGAAAGGGGAGCAAAGAAATTGCATGAGTTCAAGAAAATATTTTTCAGAGAACAAATATAGATTGTTTGTATTTGGATTAAAAATGTTATTTATATGTTAGTTCTTTCAGCAACTGTATTTTTTTAACTATTAAGCTATTAGACAATCAATAGATACCTATTAACCTCAAAGTATAATAGAATTGACCAAATTGCTCTGCTCTTAATAAATAGAGCGTAAGTAGTATTTATAGGGCTAAGGACGTTTCAGTCGTTCTAGACTTCAGGCATTGCTGCAAGCAATTTGAAACATTACTGTCCTGTCTTTAAAAAACAATGCAAGGTAGAGAAAGAGAGCAACCAGAGTTGACTAAGATATGTATTTTCATCAATGTCATGAATATTGTAATAAGACTGATATGTGTGTTTCAAATTAAGGAAAAATTTGCATCGAACTACGCTTTCATACAAAAACAAAGATAATGAATAATATAAAGGCTCAGTTTTAACAATATGATAACTAGTATCAATGCTTAATTATTGTTGCATAAAATAATACTATTTTAAGAAATTATTAAAATAAATCATTTGCATTCATGAAGTTGAAAATATGATGAAATGGCAAAAACATTTTTTAAAATGCTTATTTAAAAAAATCCCTTTAAAAATAATATGGTGTCTCATAATATAAGCTGAAAATACTAGAGGAAATATAATTTTATTTGAAAGGGACCCTGGAATTGATTTTTTCCAATGTTCTTCATTTATAAACGTCGCAATTTAGATGCAATGTATATAATGGCCTGCCCAAGGTAACCCAAGTGATTTGGACAATGTTTGGTATTCTGAGGGGTTCAGTACTACTGCCACTTTACTATTCAGAATTATATTAGAGAAGCAATTGAAACATGTGGAAAACGTTGCGTTCTCTTCTTTCCTCTTTCCTCCCCTTCATTCCCTGCCTTTCTCTTCTTCTTTCCCTTCTTTCCATTCTCCTTCATTTTCAGCTTTATAAAAAAATTTTTGCTCTTCTTTAAGAAAGGAAAACTTAAGTGTTAATGCAGTGGGAGGAAGGTGAAAAAGGAGAATTATTTTAGTAGTTTCCCCTAAAATTATTTACCTTCATGCCTATGCACATGCACACACGTACCTAAAACCATTTGGAAGAGACAATCCTAAAAGCACTAAGTTTGCAAATTATTTCTAGTTTAAAAAGTAACCTCCAATATTGTATCCTGGGACAGAAAGCAATAACAGTAACCGTACTTTATTAAATAAACCAAGATTTATTTCATGAACTTCAGATTAATCAAGTTCTGAGATTTCACTTCTCTGTCAGCTATTGACCGATATAGCAAAAATTTAGCATCATATGAGTGCAGACAGGCACAATTTTAAATTCTGCTTTTCATAGTCACTAGTTTTTTAAAGTTTGCAGATGATTTAAGACCTCTGATCCTTAGTTTTCTAATCTAAAAAATAAGGATGATAATAATGCTTATTTTGTAAAGCAATTGATAGCTGTACATGGTACACCTGTCTCATAACTTAATTATTTTATTGCTATTATTGCTATTGTTACCAGTAATAACACTCTTCCAATGGAAAATATTTTTCTGAAAACTCGTAAATGTATTAATAGTCACTGTTTCAGAAATTAGATAAAATTAGGACCTGTGAAGTATTGCAGTGCTGGTTAACATAAAATTTAGTTAGTTAAATCACCAATAGATGAAGATATGACACATAATCTAAATTATATTATGTTTGCTTTGATACTTTTGGCATGTGTCCATACTCCATCCTAAGAAATCCAATTCTTTTAATAATTATAATAGAATTGATTGAGCTTGCTATTAGAGTGTTTAACTGTACTGTTGAAATGGGTTTTACTAAAAGTGATATGGAAAATTTTATTTATGAGCCTCAAATGAGCATCTACTAATGTCATTGTAATTTCTCATACAAGTGTACAAATGATATAGCAGCATCTCCTGTAGGTGCTATATTCAGAATCATAATAAAACTCTTGTAGAATATATGTGTGCATCAAAATGAAATGACAATGAATTTTCTCTGGAAATTGATAGCCCATATCAGCATACATTGAACTGTACATCTGTGTCCATAAGGGGCTGAGTGAGTTAACACTGGATTTCTTTGTACACATTTTGTGCTTTGATTCTGTTTGCCTTGCTCTGTGTTATTCTCTCTTCTATCCCACCAAGGTGAGACTAAATTCTTCCCTTCCTGGCTTTATTGTTCGAAGGTAATGGAGTAAGCCAGGAGCATGTGGAAAGCAAAAGTACCTGTTGTCATCATTGCCCTTTTCTGATGTCCCCCTCTTTATTTCCTTCTGTGCCTTTGATATTCTAGGCCAAACTCTTTAATAACACTTCATTGTATGGCCCCTCCTAGCTACAGATAGGACAGGTGGTTGAATGGCTAGCACTCCATGACCTTTGTTCATGTATATTTATAAAAGTGCCATTTAGGGCTGGGCGTGGTGGCTCAAGCCTGTAATCCCAGCACTTTGGGAGGCTGACGTAGGCAGATCACAAAGTCAGGAGTTCGAGACCAGCCTGACCAATATGGTGAAAGCCCATCTCTACTAAAAATACAAAAATTAGCAGGGCATGGTGGCGCCCGCCTGTAATCCCAGCTACTAGGGAGGCTGAGGCAGGAGAATCGCTTGAACCCTGGAGGCGGAGGTCGCAGTGAGCCAAAGCCACTGCACTCTAGCCTGGGCAACAGAGCAAGACTCCATCTCAAAAAAAAAAAAAAGTGTCATTTATTTTTCGTTCTTTTTTTAAAATTATAGCAAACTCTTGTACGTTTACTTATTTATTTTCTTTCGGTGATCACGCTAGTATGGTTGTGCTATCTGAAAATCTAGCCTTTTAGCTTCCTTGATGATATAATTAATATGGACTAAATAAATCCAGCTTGCACCACACTGTCAAGGCACCTTGGAATGTATAATTTCACCCTCTCTTCACAGCAAGAGAGCTTTTATGACAAATATGTTAGAGTGAATGTGGAGCAGATGAAGCCATATAATCTGACTTTCTATAGAGCAAGAGGGCATAACACTTCGTAGAGACCAGGTAGCACTCTACCGGGTTACTGAATTCAGTATGTCCTGTACTAGATGTGATGCCTCAGTGTGACCAAATGCCTCAAAGCTGGTTTTTTGATGCCTAAAAATTATAGATGCCTCAAAGCTGGTTTTTTTGGACCTGTATTTTTAGTGAAAATTCAAATGTCAACTTATAGGGAAAATGATAACTCATTTTCTTGGCAGTGGTCAATAGCTGCAGCTAGCATAAATAGCCCTTTGCACTTATTTAGGAGACGTTAACTCAGAATGTAAGTGGATTTCCCCTTTTACCTGTATCATAAAGCCTACCTTGACCAATGAGAAATCCAACAGTATTTGAAAATAAACTCCTAGGGACATAGTAAACAAACTAAGATAAGCAAGTCACAGTTGTTATGCTCTCAATCAGCCTATAAAAAATAAACAGTTTGAGAAATCTGTATCTCCTACAGAATCACGCTGACCAGATAGCACAGATGAGACAGCTAGCACCCTGATCATTAATGTCACAGATAACTTTGTTGTTGATTACTAGTGTCTATCATACAAACCCTTTAGGAGTTAAATGGGCCATCTTTGAAAGCCAAGGTCAAGGAATGAAATTTTAAAATAATAATCCACTCCCAGCTAATGAAAAGTTAGGGCAGGTAGTGTTTTAAATGCTTTTGTATTCAGGCCCTTCTTCCAATATGCTATGCCTTATGAGAAGAGAGACTCTTGATTTTCAAGGAGGTTGAGTAGGTGGGAATGCTGCTACAGGGGATGTATATCATGACATATTATGGGCCCTTAAAAATTATACCTCTTTACTACCCAGATTCTCTGAAGCCCATAGTGGTGCCATGCATAGCCTTGTTGAGAATTGCTGCCTAGTTAGTGTCACTGACAGATAGTAACACATTCAGGTTTGTTGATGAGTGGGAAAGGTTTAGAAGTAATTGATAACTTTTCTTGCAACATAAGTTTTCTTAAAACTTCTAGTATATTGTTAAACAATGGAGAACGAAACTCTTTCAGTCTTGAGAGTTTCTGTCTGTGTAGAAGCATAAACTGCTCCATATGAGAACATGAGTCTTGTCATCTGTTTTAATGTCATTGGAGAACAGTTATCAATGACTACCTTCCTAGTGTTAATATTAATAGACTTGAGCTTATTGTATTGCAAGCACCTTTAGGATTTCACCCAGTATGAAAATATCCTCTAAATAACATTCTACCAAACTTCAGGCCTTCTTGTAAAATTTTGTGACAGTTCATCTTAATATGCATAATATTTCTGTTCTGATTGCATGTTTGAAATTTGTGCTCTATTTTTATCTGTAGGAGGAGCTAATGCTAGATAGAATTCAGAAGAAAAGTATTTAATATGAAAAATAACTGTTAACTAATATTATATAATTTCCCATGGCAATTGATTACATGTTTGTTCAAAAGTTTGGCACAGTTGCCTGATTAAAATATTAACTTTCTAATTTCAATTGAGCAGTTTATTAATTTTACTTAATACTGTTTACTTTCTGTGAAAATATCAATGTTTTTCACTAATTCTGTCCAAGGGTGAGCTACCTTGCCAATAGAGCAGCTTGGTTTCAGATAGTTTGGTCTTCTCAGTGGCTGTAAAGGTATTGCCTATGTGGTTGAACTTTGATCATTGCTCTAACAATAATTTGCAACCTCTATGAGATCAGTCATAAATCCATAGTCAATTGTTACAAAATATATTCAAAAGCCACAGAGGAACAAAATTATCTCATTTCTATTGTGGAAGATTGGTTTAAAATAGGTTTTAGGAATATTCTGAAAATACAACTTATTGTAATCATACTGCAGTTTGTCATATGTGGCTCATTGTTATGAGGCAGTGAGGTGATGGCAGAGGCAGCACTATATGTAGCACATAAATAAAAATAAATCAGGTTTACAACTCTGCAACCATCTGTTAAACATTATAGCATGTGTTTTATAGTTTTATTGAGAGAATACATCTTTGGATTCTCAAAACTGACTTTGAAAGCTCATCTCTGATAGAAGCTAATGATTGAATTACAAGCTAAAGAGAATTTCATTTTACTTATTATTTTAATCAGTTTACAAAGTGCAGCTTTACCTGCAGGAGGCATTCTTTCTTTTCTTTTTTTTAAGTTGAAAATGTAAAAGAAAGCTTACCTCAGCTTTACTATATAATATTGTCTCTTGGAAATAAAATTAAAAGTGCAGGATTTCTAACAGTCTCCTTCAAGCTGTAATTTAAAACAGTAAATTATCTTCATATTTTCTTTAATACCTTTAAGTCTCCATATTTGTGAAGAAAATGTGTTGATATTTTGTGTGATAGTAGTAACACATTTATGAAATTTATTTGTAGACAGGAATTTTCCATTGAAGATATCTGACTCTTTGCATAGTTGTATTTTAAAAAGGGGCATTTTTTTTTTCCTAGATGATAATACTGTCTTTGAATTAACACTATGATACAAACGAAGTTTTAAGGGCTGAACAAAATTGCACTTGAGTTTAAGACTTAAAATAGAACTCAGTTTTTGTTTTTGACAAGTTTACTCACACATACAAGGAGGTAAGGGGAAAAATGTAGTTACAAGTAAAGCATTTGGAAACGTGCAGAAACTGAGATATTATTTTGGAGTGGGGGTGGAATGGGAGTATTTCTTTCATTCTATATCATGTCTAAGATACCTTTCAATCCTCAGTAATCTTAATCAAATTATCTTTATATGACATGAGAAAAAAATGATCAATCTTTCTCTCCTTCACTACCTGAAATTCTCCACCTTACAATACAGCATCAAGGCAAGAATTGGGGAAGCTACATATTGGTAAAAACTTAATTATCTGTGTATCATCCATATAGAAATTAATTAGCTTATATCTAGAAGCTCATCTTTTTTTTTAACTGCTCTGACAACTTAGACAAGATTAAAAATCTCAAAAAAAAATTAAATTCCCTTTAAAGAAACACTACAATGGACATACTACTTCTAACTCTGCAATGAAATTTTCATTAACCTGGTAATTTTCACATATTTTAACATAAAGGACAAAATGGTTCGACAATAGATTTACTTAACATTTGATTGACTCAGAAACCCACCCCCCAAGAAATATGAATAAAAGCATCTCACAAATGGTAATATGAATTGACCATTTTATCATAGTTAATGATTCTTTTGCATTTTTATACCAGTATTTGTCCTTGTTAGTTTCTTATTTCTTCCTTTGTAGCCTTCATTTCATGGTCTTTTAAAATTGTATTGTCATTTTAAAATTTTTAAATGATTGCAAGTAATGTGGCACCATTCTCTTAAAGTTTCTAATGATTAATATTTTCAATGACCAGCTGTGTATTTATATTGGTATCTTTCAACAGAAATACCATGTAAATTAGATTAAAAGATTTCATAAATTAGATTATGCACATCCAATTTTACTTCATAAAATACATTTAAATGTAGCTTTGCATTTTAAAAGTTTTATTCTCCAGCATGTGATATTACAAGATCTGAGTGATATCAAAACCACCTCTTCAAAATTGAAAAATTTCATCAGATGCATTAATGAATGTTATATGGCTCAAAATACCTTCTTTATTTGGCTGTATTTCCTATAGTAGGTAGTTCAGTGTTTCATATCAAGTAGGAGTTGAATAAATACTTGTAGAATATGTATGGAAAACAGTTGTTAAATGAATTCTACCAGAAAATGACTGTAATTTCCATGGACACTCTATGTTAAAAAGGAAGAAGGAGGGTAGATATTTATTTGTTCATATATATGACAGCCAAATAAAGTTAAAATATATTTTTGACAAAAATAACCACTCAGTATATTGATAGCATCATTACAATTTTTTTTTTTTTTTTTTTTTTACTACTGGCCATGACATTTATAATTAGAGCTCTGAATCATTAACGAAATCCACAGGAAAACCTAGTGAGCAAACTTTCATAAGTTTTCAAAATTTATGCTTTAGATTTTTATGTTTTAAATCAACTAAAACTTATTTGTGAATTAAATCATCTTCAGTACAATTTTGGTTGAGATATAGAAAGTCATTACTCCAAAGTATACTGTAAATCCATTAATACAGGTCTGAAATCAGCTAATGTAGTTTAGTTTAACGAGGAATAGACAATAAATGAACTACCTTAGTTTCTGCAATAGAAAATGGTGAAGGGGAGAGTTATAGTGGTGTTTTTTGTTGTTCGTTTTGCATTTTGTGTCTTTGTTTTTAAAGAGCTATTATTGTAATTGCTACTAGGGAGTATAAGTCAACAATAAATGTATTCAAAAAAAGTTTTCTAAATCATTTGCTGTTTTAAAGCTTCAATATCTTGTTCCTGCATTGAGCCTGACCCAGAAAATAAAAATAGTGAGGAAAGGAATAGTTAGCATATAAGTAATTCCTATTATTTGCAGTGATAGTAATATTAAACAGTATTCAGTCTTCTTTCCTGGTTGCTCCTACATTTTGGAAACATGTTGTTGTGGCCTACACTCACACTGTGGATCACTCACATTTTAGAATTATTAACAGAAAGTCTTATTAACATATGAAGGAGATGCAAGGCAGCTGGAAGGGGTCCCATATGCTCTATTTCTTTTTCTTAGATTTTATACCCTGAGAATGCCTGTGTTAAGAGTAAAGTTCACATAGTGTTGCCAAAATGTCATTTTTATGGAACTTGTAATTGATTTAAAAAATGACCCTCGGTGTGGAATAGTGTAAAAAACATGAGGTTGGAATCAGTCCTGAAAGTGAATCCTGATTTTCCTTAAAAATGGATAAAACAATGCCTACCTCAGAGGGTAGATGTGCAGGACAAATGATATAATGTATGTAAAACTCCTTATATAGTGGTTGAAGTTTTTTACTTAAAAACTTCAGCCATGATAATTATTGTTCTTGTCTTTATTTTTGTTGATTTATCAAGACTTACAATATGGGACAAAATTGACATGTCCCTGTCCTTTCATAATCAGAAAGCATTAGTGATGTGACTTGTGGCAAAACAATGCGAAAACGCTCTGAACACACAGTTGCCTTCCTAGAAGCAGGAGAATACCAAAAGCAAACTCACTTTGCCTAGAGTAAGATATTTATTTGGGACCCAGGAAGAGTCCATTATATCATTTTATTATCTTCTAAGATCACACAACACAAGCACAAGATTCTTATAGATGTATTTTAATCTAAATTTTATCTATCTACCTACCATTAATCTATCTACTGTCTATGTGTTCATCTTCCTATTTAATCAATTTTTCTATATATACATTTGTGCCATGGTGTGCAAAGACTTTTGCCATTTACCCATAGGCTGTTTAACACTTGGTTTAACACAGAAAAACTGAATGAAAAGAACATGAATGAACCATTTTTCATAATTATCAAACATATTTTTCACAAATCTTATCAAATTTTATTATATGATACTACTTTATTCATTGACATAGCTTAAGAAAAGACAAAATGTGAGTATCATTCTTTGGCAGACTATATCAAATATGTTTGCTCATAATGAATTAAATTTATAGGGTAAAGAAGAAGAGTGCAAACTTCTCAGCTGAAATCCTACAAGCCAGAAGAGATTGCGGACCTATATTCAACATTCTTAAACAAACAAAAACATTCAACCCACAATTTCATACCAGCCAAACTAAGCTTCCTAAGAGAAGGAGAAATAAGATCCCTTTGAGATAAGCAAATGTTGAGGGAGTTCATTACCACAAGACCTGTCTTATGAGAGATCTTGAAAGGAGCTCTAAATATAGAAAGGAAAGACTGCTATGAGCCAATACGAAAACACACTTAAATACACAGACCAGTGACACTATAAAGCAATCATATGAATAAGCTGACATAATAAGCAGCTAACAACACAATTACAGGATCAAATCCCCAAAAATCAATACTAACATTGAATGCAAATTGGCTAAATACCGCACTTAAAAGACACTGACTGGCAAGCTGGATTAAAAAAAAGCAAGACCCAATGGTATGTTGTCTTCAAGAGACCCATCTCACACATAATGACATTCATAGACTCCAAATAAAAAGATGGAGGAAAATCTACCAAGCAAATAGAAATCAAAAAAGCAAGGATTGCAATCCTAATTTCAGACAAAACAGACATTAAACCAACAAAGATCAAAAAAGACAAAGAAAGGCATTGCATAATCATAACAGGTTCAATTCAGCAAGAAGACCTAACTATCCTAAGTATATATGCAGCTACAGGGGCACCCAGATTCATAAAGCAAGTTCTGAGAGACCTACAAAGAGACTTAGACTCTTACAAAATACATAGTGAGAGACTTCAAATCTCCACTGACAGTGTTAGACAGATCATTGAGGCAGAAAGTTAACAAAGGTATTCCTGAACTCAACATTGGACCAAATTGATCTAATAGACCTTGTCAGAATTTTCCACCCAAGAACAACAGAATATACATTCTTCTAATTGCCACATGTCACATACTCTAAAATTGACCACATAATTGGACATAAAACAATCCTCAGTAAATGCAAAAGGACTGAAATTATACCAAATTCTTGGATAACAGCACAATAAAAATAGAAGTCAAGACTAAAAAGATTACTAAAAACCATGCAATTACATGGAAATTAAACATGCTCATGAATGGCTTTTGGTTAAATAATGAGAATTAAGGCGGAAATCAAGAAGTTTTTAGAAACTAATCAGAACAAAGATACAACATATCAGATCTCTGGCAAAAAGTGATACTTTATAATACTAGATGCCTACATGAAAACTTAGAAAGATCTCAAATTAAAACCCTAACATCACAACTGAAAGAATTGGAGAAGCAAGAGCAAATCAATTCCAAAGCCAGCAGGAGACAAGACATAACCCAGATCAGAGCAGAACTGAAGAATATTGTGACATGAAAAAAAAAATCAAAATATTAACAAACCCAAGAGTTGTTTTTTCAAAAAATTAATAAGATAGATAGGCCCACTAGTTAGACTAATAAAGAATAAGAGAAGATTCAAGTAACCTCAATTAAAAATGACAAAGGGGATGTTACCACTGACCCAACAGAAATAGAAATAATCATCAGAAAAGTTCTACGATCAACACTATGCACATGAACTAGAAAACCTAGAAGATATGGATACAGTCCTGGACATACATGCCCTCTCAAGATTGGACCAGGAAGAAATTGATTTCCTGAACAGACCAATAAAGAGCTCTGAAATTAGATCAGTAATAAATTGCCTACTAATCAAAAACAGCCCAGGACCAGATGGAGTCACAGCTAAATTCTACCAGATGTGTCAAAGAGCTGGTACCATTCCTACTAAAACTATTACAAAAAATTGAGGAAGAGAAATTCCTCCCCAATGTATTCTATGAGGCCAGCATCATCCTGGTGCTAAAACCTGGCAGAGACACAGCAACAAAAACTTCTGGCCAATATCCTTAATAAACTTTGATACAAAAATCCTCAACAAAATACTTTCTTTTTTTTTTTTTTTTTTTGAGACGGAGTTTCGCTCTTGATACCCAGGCTGGAGCGCAATGGCGCGATCTCGGCTCACCGCAATCTCCGCCTCCTGGGTTCAGGCAATTCTCCTGCCTCAGCCTCCTGTGTAGCTGGGATTACAGGCACGCGCCACCGTGCCCAGCTAATTTTTTGTATTAGTAGAGACGGGGTTTCACCATGTTGACCAGGATGGTCTCGATCTCTTGACCTCGTGATCCACCCGCCTCGGCCTCCCAAAAAATACTTTCAAAACAAATGTATTAGCACATCAAAAAGCTAATCTACCTGGATAAACTAGAGTTCATCCCTGGGATGCAAGGTTTGTTCAACATTGCAGGAAGGAATTCATTGCATTGGAGGAAGTCAACACTGTGATTCATCACATAAACAGAGCTAGAGACAATAAACCTATGGGTATCTCAATAGATGCACAAAAGGCTTTTAATAAAACTCCACATCCTTTTATGTTAAAAACACTCAATAAAGTAGGTATTAAAGGAATTATGCCTCAAAATAATAAGAGTCATCTATGAAAAACCAACAGACAACATTATACTCATTGGGGAAAATCTGGAAGCAATCCCCTTAAAAACTGGTGCAAGACAAGGATGCCCTCTCTCATCATTCCTCTTCAATATAGTATTAGAAGTCCTTTCCAGAGCAATTAAGCTAGAGAAAGAACCAAAGCATATCAAAATAGGAAGGCAGAAAGTCAAACTATCCCTGTTTGCAGGCAACATGATTCTATATCTAGAAAACTCCATAGTCTCTACCCAAAAGCTCCTTCAGCTGATAAACAACTTCAGCAAAGTTTTAGAATACAAAATCAATGTACAAATATCACTAGCGTTCTTATACACAAACAACGGCCAAACTGAGAGTTAAATCTGGAACACAACCTTACAAATGCCACAAAAAGAATAACATATCTAGGAATACAGCTAACCAGGGAGGTAAAAGATCTCTACAGTGAGTATTACAAAACACTGCTCAAGGAAATCAGAGATGACATAAACAAACGGAAAGTCATCCTATGATCTTGAATAGGAAGAATCAATAACATTAAAATTACCATACTGCCCAAAGCAGTTTATAGATTCCATGTTATTTCTTCAAACTAACAAGGAAATACTTTACAGAACTAGAAAAAGCTATTTGAAAATTTTTATGGAGCCAAAAAAGAGCCCTAATAGCCAAGGCAATCATAAGCAAAATGAACAAAGCTGGAGACATCACGTTACCTAATTTCAAACTATACAGTAGCGCTCCAGTAACCAAAACAGTATGGTACTAGTAAAAAACAGGTACACAGACCAATGGAACAGAATAGAGAGCACAAAAATAAGGCCACACTCCCCTAAATATCTGATCTTTGACATAGCTGACAAAAACAAGTCATGGGGAAATAATTCCCTATTCAATACATTGTGCTGGGATAACTGGCTTGCCATATGCAGAAGATTGAACCTGGACCCCTTCCTCACACCATATACAAAAACCAACTCAAGATGGGTTAAAAACTTAGATGTGAAACCCAAAACTATAAAATCCCTGGAAGACAATCTAGGCAATACCCTCTTGGGCATAGAAGCAGGCAAGGATTTTATGACAAAGATACTGAAAACAATCACAACAAAAGCAAAATTGACTAATAGGATCTAATTAAACTTAAGAGCTTCTGCATAGCAAAAGAAACTATCAACAGAGTAAACAGACAGCCCACAGAATAAATTATTTTTAAACTGTGCATCCAACAAAGTTCTGATATCCAGCATCTATAAGAAACTTAAAAGAATTTATAAGGAAAAAAAAAACCATTAAAAGTGGACAAAGGGCATAAACAGACACTTTTCTAAAAAAGACATACATGTGGCCAACAGGCATATGAAAAAAATCTCAATATCATTAATCATTAGAGAAATGCAAATCAAAACCACAACAAGATGTCATGTCACACCAGTCAATGGGGCTTTTATAAAAAGTCAAAAAATAACAGATGCTGGTGAGGCTGTGGAAAAAAGAGAACACTTATACACTGTTAGTGGGAGTATAAATTATTTCAACCATTGTGGAAGGCAGTATGAAATTCCTCAAAGAGTTTAAAACAGAACTACTATTTGACTCAGCAATATTATTGCTGGGTATATACCCAGAGCAATAGAAACGATTCTAACATAGAGAAACATGCACACGAATGTTCATTGCAGCACTATTAACAATAGTAAAGACATGGAATCAAGCCAAATGCCCATCAATGACAGACTGGATAAATAAGATATGGCACACATGAAATATTATGCAGCCATACAAATAATGAGATCATGTCTTTTGCAGGCACATGAATAAAGCTATAGGCCATTATCCTTAGCAAACTAACACAGGTACAGAAAACCAAATAACACATGTTCTCTCTTATAAGTGGGAGCTAAGTGATGAGAACTCATGAACAAAGAAACAATAGACAAAGGGGGCCTCCTTGAGGCTGGAGTGTTGAAGGAGGGAGAGGAGTAGAAATAATAACTATTGAGTACTAGGTTTAGTACCGAGGTGACAGAATAATCTGTATAGCAAACTTCCATGACAGGAGTTTACCTATATAACAAACCTGCTTATGTGCCCCAACCTAAAATAAAAGCTAAAAAAAATATATAATTCGATTGTTTGTAACACAAAGGATAAATCGTTGAGAGTATGGATACTCCATTATCCATGATGTGATTAGTGTGCATTGCATGCCTGTATCAAAACATCTCATGCATCCCACAAATACACACACCTACTCTGTACCCACAAAAATTAAAAACAGGAAGTAGCAAATATAGTAGATGTGTGCATATGTATATGTTTTGTATTAAGCCTGAACTTTAACATACAGAATAAGAATAAGTGTAACCACTTAAAATAGAAAGTCAAGATTCTGTTTATAATCCTAATTAAAAATAACCACATAATGATTTTAGTAAAATTTTATATCTTCTCTAAAGATGTTGGTACAATTTTGTAGTCTGAGCTTCGGTGAATCTCTACTAAGAAAAGCAAAATATTTAAAATGTAATTTTGAAAAGTCAGATACTGATAATTAAGGATAAATCGCCTTAAATACATAATTGATCTTATAACAGAAGTATAAATATGATTATAATTTTTAAATTGTCCATATGTTCCCTCCCTTCTCTCCTTAAATTTGGCATCTGCTCATTAATTAATTTCACTGGCTTCTAGTATGCTCATTAATTAATTTCACTGGCTTCTAGTAAGTGTATCATGTGCTCTGGCACTGTACTATTATTGCTTTTGAGTCTTAAATAAGCAGAAGCAAAGCTTTCTTACATGGAACGACCCACTGTTTCACATGGAAACAGAAGTCCTGCAACAGGTGCAGAACTTTTCCTAGGTGCTGTGTGGTATGTCTTTCTCCCTTAAGATATTCTTGTAAGGGAAAAAAATAACTCAGAATTAGTCTGAATGAAGTCAAGGGTGGAAAAGGACCCTGCTTTAAGCCCTAATATAAGTAAACCTTGCAGAGAAAATAATAAAAAAAGATTTAAAAAATACAGCTTTAGGTAACAAGACAGATGACCACATGATTTAAGTGTATTGCAAACAATTACACATAAGATTGAATAGAAAGTCGGATGCTGCCAAACATGACGAGTTGTGTGCTTTGAACTTAACCTGTTAGGTAGTAAGACAAACATAAGCAAAGACAGTATTTTAGAGTCTATAGAAATTTGATGTTGTAAGTAAATTGAAAGTTGTATATTCCATCTTCAACTCAGTCAAGCAACCTAGTCTACACATTGTCCTTTCCTTAATTCTACTCTAATGAAAAAACTACCAGTCAACTTGTGTCCTGAATGATGTCTTTTATTGTCTTGAAAATTGCATGTATATTGCATGAGCATGTATTTCACTAAACATAAGACACACAATTTGATTTAAAAAACTACCTGAGTGCTGTTGTTTTCACTCAAAGCAGTTATTATTAAGGGAATTGATTATTTTGTTTCATTTTTAGAAGTTAATTATATATCAAACATTCATTGGAGTTGATGAAGTTCAGGATATTCTACTCCAAAATATGATACCTTAGCATACTGAATATTTTAAGCTGAAGTAATTTGAGAAAACAGCAGAAGCAGGAAGGTCAGTCTCTACTCCTCCCCATCTCTCCTTGTTACCTGAAGCATGCCATAAAACTTAGGAAGGATTTTCTGACTGTTCCCTGAAGCAGATCATAAGACACTCATTAGAAAAGTGCCCTTCTTATACCCAGAGGAAAAGAACATCTTTATATCTGAAGATGAAGGGTCATAGAGAAGGATCTGAACCAACAGTTCTTGCTAACTATCCACCAGTTACCATTAGATCCACCCTTCTTTGTCCAATTATTTCTCCATAATTGTTCATTCTTGGTCAAACATAAGCATAAAAATACACAAGTTTACCTGTTTTTAATGGGTCTTCATTTCCTTAGTACAGTTCCCATGTCATATGAAAGTTATACTAAATAGATTTGTATGCTTTTCTCATTAGTCTTTTGTTATAGTGCCTGAGACATGAAATTAATATAAGTGAGGAAAAGATATTTCTCCTCTCCTCCACAGTAAACTTGATATACTTTGACTTATATGTCATGACACCAGAAATAGACATGAATATAATTTTTAATATTTTTGTGTTAGAAAAACACACAGGAGACATCTAGAATTTCAACAAACATCAGACTATGCATAAATATATAACCCAGAATTCATTTGGGCTTCGTAGGTGTTATTGTGAATTAACGGCATTTATGTAATTAAACTGAGGTTATGAACTGTCATAAAAATGAAGAAGTAAAGAAGAGTTTCTTTAGGATCATACCTCTTAAGGTAATAACACCAAGTGGGCTACAATAATAACAATTAAAATTGTGTATTATCTTAGCAATTACTCTGGATTGTGGTCATCTCTATTATATTGAAATGGAAGCCAGAGCTTAAAAGGAAAACAAAATGTGACCTGAATTTGGAGGAATATGGACAGACCATAGATAGAATCAGAGTCATAGGATCTTCCTCCTTGTAATGAATGACCAAAACATGCAGCTATTCTGGATGGCTGTGGATCAAGTTAGCTTGCATATAGTACTAAAACCATTATAATTTTGAAAAAATGTATCTCAGAAAGTATGAAAAAGTGATTGAGTTTATAAATCAAATCTTGCCAAAAGATTTTTCTCTATATAAAGACTTCACTGCTTGACTCATTTTAAACATTTTATGAATTTCTTGAGAGTTCAGGTTTAGATACGTAAAGCAGTATTAACTTAGAAATTTCAGCTCTTTCTCTCCCCTCCTCGATTCTTCTCCCCTCCCTCCCTTCCTTCCTGCTATCCTTTCTTCTATTTGCATCTACTTATGCATTAGATACATTCTACGCAAAATGATTCCTGACAAAACATACACTTAAACAATCTTTGGAAGACTAAAGATTTTTAAAAACAATAAGCCACAAGATGTTGTAAATTGTGGGATATTACATGGGAGAATGGAGTACAAATAGTTACATTTCAGAGCCATTTTTGCTTGATAATTATACTTAATGACAGTGTTGTGATAGCTAGTTTTTTAAAAATCAATTTCACTCTCTTTTATTATGGAGTGTGAACATGTTTATCCTCTTGGTATTCTCCAGTGTCAGTCTCGATTTTAATGCTGAATAATGTCAAAGATTAAATTTTCTTTTTAGAAATTATTTTTCCAATAATTTGTTACAATTTGAAAGATCTTAAATGGTTTTTTTTTTTTAACAAGTTTTATTTTAGATTCACTGAGTACATGTGCAGTATGTTACCTGGGTATATTTCATAATGTTTGGGGTGCAAATGATCCCATCACCCAGGTACTGAGCATGGTACTGAATAGTTTTTCAACTTTTGCCTCCCTCCCATGCTTCCTCCCCACTCTGGTAGTCCTCAGTGTCTGTTGTTGCCATGTTTATGTTCATGAGTGCTTGATGTTTAGTTCTCATTTATAAGTAAGAATATGTGGTGATATGGTTTGGCGGTGTCTCCACACAAATGTCATCTTGAATACCCATGCATTGCGGGAGAACCTGGTGGGAGGTAATTGAACCATGAGGGCAGGATTTTCCAATGCTGTTCTCCTGGTAGCAAATAAGTGTCATGAGATCTGATGGTTTTATAAAGACGAGTTCACCTGCACAAGCTCTCTCTGCCTGCTGCCATCCATGTAAGATGTGACTTGCTCCTCCTTTTCTTCTGCCATGATTATGAGGCATCACCAGCCATGTGGAACTGTTAAGTCCAGTAAACTTCTTTCTTTTATAAATTGCTCAGTCTCAGGTACATCTTTATCAGCAGTGTGAAAACAGACTAATACAGTAAATTGTTACCAGTAGAGTGGGGTGTTGCTGAAAAGATACCCAAAAATGTGGAAATGACTTTGGAACTGGGTAACAGGCAGAGGTTGGAACACTTTGGAGGGCTCAGAAGAAGACAGGAAAATGTGGGAAAGTTTGGAACTCCATAGAGACATGTTGAATGGCTTTGCCCAAAATGCTGACAGCAATATGGACAATAAAGTCTAGGCTGAGGTTGTTTCAGATGGAGATAAGGAACTCATTGGGAACTGGAGCAAAGGTGACTCTTGTTATGTTTTAGCAAAGAGGCTGGTGGCACTTCTCCCCTGTCCTAAGGATTTGTGGAATTTTGAACTTTAGAGAGATGACTTAGGGTATTTGGTGGAAGAAATTTCTAAGCAGCAAAGCATTCAAGAAGTGACTTGGCTGCTGTTAAAGGTATTCAGTTTTATATTGGAAGCACAGCATAAGAGTTCTGAAAATTTTCAGTCTGACAATTTGATAGAAAATAAATTATCATTTTCTGAGGAGAAATTCAAACCAGCTGCAGAAATTTGCATAATTAATCAGGAACCAAATGTTAATCACCAAGACAATAGGGAAAACATCTCCAGGGCACATCAGAGGACTTACGGCAGCCCCTCCTATCACAAGTCTGGAGTCCTATGAGGGAAAAGTGGTTTCCTGGGCCAGGCCCAGGGTTTCCATGCTGTGTGCTGCCTGGTGACTTGGTGCCCTGTGTGCTGGTAGCTCTAGTCATAGCTGAAAGGGGCCAAGGTAGAGTTCTGGCCATGGCTTCAGAGGGTGCAATTTCAAAGCCTTGGCAGCTTCCACTTGTTGAGTCTGTGGCTGCACAAAAATCAATAAATAAGGTTTGGAAACCTCTGCCAAGACTTCAGAAGATGTAAGGAAATGCCTACCTGTCCAGGCAGAAGTTTGCTGCAGTTGTAGGGCCCTCATGAAGAACCTCTGCTAAAATAGTGCTGAAGGGAAATGTGGGGTCAGAGCCCCTACACAGAGTCTCTACTAGGTCACCATCTAGTGGAGCTGTGAGAAACGGACTACAGTCCTTCAGACCTCAGAGTGGTAGATCCACTGACAGCTTGCACTGTGTGCCTGGAAAAGCCACAGACAACACCAGCCTATGAAAGTAGCTGGGAGGGAGGCTGTACCCTGCCAAGTCACATGGGCAGAGCTACCCAAGATTATGAGAACCTACCTCTTGCATCAGTGAGACCTGGATGTGAGATGTGGAGTCAAAGGAGATTATTTTGGAGCTTTAAGACTTGACTGCCTTGCTGGAATTTGGACTTGCATGGGGCCTGTAACCCCCTTGCTTTAGGCAATGTCTCCCATTTAGAATGGCTGTATTTACCCAATGCCTATACTCCCATTGTATCTAGGAAGTAACTAACTTGCTTTTCATTTTACACACTTATAGGCAGAAGGGACTTTCCTTTTCACAGATGATACTTTGGACTGTGAACTTTTGAGTTAATGCTGAAATGAGTTAAAACTTTGAGGGACTGTTGGGAAGGTTTGTTTGTTTTTGAAATATGAGGACATGAGATTTGGGAGGGGCCGAGGTGGAATGATATGATTTGGCTGTATTCCCACCCAAATCTCATCTTTAATTGTGACTCCTACAATTCCCACATGTTGTGAGGGAAACCCGGTGGGAGGTGATTAAATTATGGGGGCAGGTCTTTATTGTGCTGTTCTCATGATACTGAATGAGTCTCACAAGATCCGATGGTTTCAAAATTGGGATTTTCCCTGAACAAGCTCTTTCTTTGCCTGCTGCCATCCATGTAAGATATGACTTGCTTCTCCTTGCTTTCTGCCATGAGTGTGAGATGCCGCTGCCATGTGGAACTATATGTTCATTAAACCCTTTTCCTGTATAAATTACCCAGTCTCAGGTATGTTTTTATTAGCAGCATGAAAATGGACTAATACATGAAATTTCCTCTATGTTTTAAAATAATAACTAAAGAGATGGAGCATATATGGTACCAAGATTATGTGTGTGTGGTGGGGAAAGAGTGTTTAATTAACTCTTCACAATTTGTGAATTTTGGAAAGTCCAAGTTTCGGCATAGTCTATGTAGTATATGTAGTTTTGATAGTTTTCAGTTACTTCTTATAGCCGAAAGTTTATCATTTTTTAACTGGCAAAAGCATTATGTTTAAAAATATAGAGCAACAGATTTTCATATCTTTTTAGAATGACTCACATAAGTAGATCTGTTCTTTTGCAGATGGCTTTAATGTTCCTCAGATAGGCATCACTTAAATGTGCAGTACCAGATAGGGCTTTTCTAAAGTCCTCTTATAATGTAATATGTCATTACTTCTATTTGCCAAGCCTAACAAAGAAGTGTTTGACATCCTTCAGCTACTAAACTGATTGAGAACAGATAGATCAGCATAGACATGCTCTGAATATTTTGCTCATTCTTGATGGATTACAATTATTAACCTACAAGCAGAGTCTAGATTTTTATTTTTAGGAAAAAATCTCAACAAATAGTATAGGCATTTTACTTAGCCATTTTCTATGTAGACTATATGAACAGAAAAAGTCAACTGAGTAGAATCAGGACAACATAGATATTTGAGAAGTACACAAATTTCAAATTGACTTCTTATATAGTAGCTTCAATCTTCTCTATCAGAAATTGCAATAAACTACTAAACTGAGGATTTTTTGTTTGTCTCCATACTATTTCCAGATGGTTGTTCATTCTCATGAACAGTGGAAGACCAGGAAACATCAAGCAGCAGAAACTGAATTTCTGGTCAACCTACTAATTCAGTGGGTTGACCAGATCAAATTTAGTTCTTGATATGACAGTGTAAAAATTATTTTATATTTAAGTGAACATTTATAATAATATATACAAATACCCCATTTTAAAGATGTGATAATTGACGCTGGAGAAGGAAAGATTATTTGCAAAAGTTTACACAAAATATTTAATAATAGAACATGTTATTAAACATGTTAAAACACAGTATCATGATTATACTTGAATCATACATGAGAGCTTAATTTACATTGTGCTCTGCCCATTCTGCCAGAAAACATTCTGGAGGGTTATTATCATGCAGTAGTTAAGCCTAAGAAAAGCTCTAGAGTCAGACACTCTTTGTTCAAATCTCAGCTCTGTCATTTACCTTTCTATTTCACCTTCAGTTTCCTCATTGATTAAACAGGAACAAAAATAGTATTTATGTCAGAGAGTTATTGAAATGATAAAATGCATCCAAAAAGAGACTTCCTGGCACATGGTAGTTGTAACAAGTATTAGTGTATTGTAGTGCTTTTCTTAAAATTTTGGAAAAGTTTAATTGTATAATTTAAAAAATTAATATTGCATATAATATTGAGTAAATAACTTTATTATAGAATTCCTGAAATGGTAAAGATAAAGTCAATAATATTGTATCCATCTCAGATCATTTGGAAAATTTTCCTCTCACAAATATACACTCAGAAATACATACCAAGAATGCAACCTTAGAGATTAGATATTAGAGCTAAATTTTATTCACAAGGCTAACAAATCTTTGGTTAGAAGGTTATAGAACATCAAGGTTTTATTAGCAAGCACATAACCCCATTTAATTCCAATAGAAGCTCTTTTAACAGTCACAGTCAGAATCAGAGGTAAGATGGTTCATCAAAGCAATCAGATGAACAGATAAATCATTAAGAAATGCATATATATCTCATATATATTACATATATATGATAAATACTTGAAACGATGAGTACATTAATCTTCCATAATTTGATGTAGAGTCTTTGCCTTTCCTTTGTATATATATTCACTTATTTTAGCACAATGCATCATATTTATTACATACACTGCACCAATATCATATCCTCTGTGGTATCCAGTTTTTTTCCCATGAAATGGAGTGTATGTTTAAATGCTCCTGAAAAGTGTTTTGAGCATGGAATGCTTCTAGAGTTTTATGATACTTTTTCTGAATCTTTTGTAGTTCTCTTGCTCAAACAGTACTCTATGACAAGTCACTGTAGCACTTTGCCCTTTATAAATGTTTCTGAAAAGTTTAATTTCATCTTCTTTGAAGCAATTTTTTAAGATTCATATTAATATCAGGTTATGTGAGATTTTAATTAATTAAATGGTTGCAATAGCAAATGCAGCTCATGTAAATATATTTTAAAACACACATTTGGCTTTTCTTAAGCATAATACTCACTTCGGCTCAGAAGTGAGTGGGCATACTGTAAAGTGGCATCCTACCTGAGGACATAAAACTTGTTGAATTCATCAAGTGAATGTTTTACTCACTATGAGAATAATGAGCTTTATTTAATTGAA
The DNA here is from genome assembly GCF_030222135.1 of Aotus nancymaae. Lineage (NCBI taxonomy): Eukaryota > Metazoa > Chordata > Mammalia > Primates > Aotidae > Aotus > Aotus nancymaae. Next base: position 53,907,637 of record NW_026988415.1, on the reverse strand, counting down.
AGAGTTGGCTAAGTAGAGGTCTGTCAAAAAAAAGTTTCCGATTTATTAATATTGATGCATTTGCTCTATCAGAGTAAGTCATCCAATTATGGAAGATTTCACAACTTACCGCTATATTTACAAATCTAAACTGAATTTTTGATGATTCTAATATCTCAAGATGTTTGTTTGCAATCTGTACATACCTTCACGGTAACCTGACTGCTACATGACAGCAGCACCAGGCTTTAACCAAAAGTATGAATTTTTTAATGAAACAAGTACATTTGCATAATTTTTAAAAATAGCTAAAATCAGTGCACCTCAAACTTTCATGTGCAGATCCATCACGTAACATATAAATTTTATGTTATGTACGTTTAGCCAAAATAAAAAAGGCAAAAAAGAAGTATTAATGCCATGCTCTACTAATATTATTATTTTCTTTGAGAGTGTAGCCTGGAAATAATATGTTTGTAAAATTATCCATTTGATCTATGTGCATGCAAATTAAAAAAAAAAAACAAACCCTGATTTAAATGGAAAACCTTAGAATGTGTTCCAATCATTCACCACTTGAGTTCCAGTGAGAACAAAAGTAAAGATTTATCTTTGAGTCTATCAATTATTTCTGTTACAGGGTAAGAAAATGTGTTTGCTAAGTAGGCATATTCTTAAGACTGTTAGGCTGAACGTAACATAAAAAAGACTTCATGATAAGAAAAACAATGAAATTTGTTTGATTAATAGAGATAGATTTAGTGAAGAGCCACAAACTTACGACATTCTTATTTGTTTGTAGTTGACTACTTGACAGTATTTGATGATCACAAAATACGTTAGTAGACAGACAGAAATGAAAATTTCCTTTAATGATGTCGAATTCTCCTTATGCTAAATTCCATGTTTTGTTTAATAATCGAAATGTAGGAAACAGAAGAGTGATTGGTAATGATTCAAATGGATATTAAGTTTACTCTATTATACATCATCATATTTTTATTAATCTAAGGTTATTCATTGAACCTGTATGAAAACTGAAGGACTATGAAGTTATATTTTAGTTCACATAAATGCATGAATTCTGTTGTATATTAATATTATCTGTATTTGGATATGTATATACAAATTACATAGAGAGATGTACCCATATTATATCCAGACTAAATGCCTTCTGAGAATATTTATTTATGTAGAAATTCATTTATGAAAACCAAATATTTATCAAAAGAAAGAATACGATCATGTCAACCATATGACTTAGATTCAAATAATAACAGCTCTATAAACTCGAGCAAGTAACTACTCATTTCTGAGCTCTCTAACATCTACAATGAAAACTTCCTGTAAGAATGAGAATAATTCGAACTCTGTTAGAAAGATGAGCCCGTCTTGATAGCATAAGTATTAAAATTATATTTGAGCACTATACTGTAAAGCTGAGATGATCTAAAACAGAGGAAAATTACATATATAGTAGTTTATATAATATTATATATTATAAAATATGGTCTAATATAGCACTTGGAATATTTGGGTCTCTTCCTTTACTTCTGTATTCTATTTTAATATTCTGCCCCTCTTTTTCTTCCTTCTTTTACCTCCATATTTTTTTTTTGTTATTTTCTTCTATCCCTCTTTTATAAGTTAACTTGCATTCTTAGTAAGTGACTTATATGGAATTATAATTATGTTGCCTTTTTATAGATATGTCAATATTTATAACAGTGTTTGAAGTAGACAAATTCTTCTCCTAAATCTGTCTTATAAATGTAACCGGTAATGACACAATTTATGCAGTATTAAATATTAATTTGGGATTATATATTAATGATATGGAACAAATGACTTCCTTTATTGCTAAGTCAATGCAAACTAGTGAAGTGGCTTATTCTGGTGAATTACACTATGATAAACATTTTTTTGGACCACTACATCACACATTACACAGGACAAACACATAGAAACTTATAGCAAATATTATAGTCATGCGTATCTATTCTAAATTTTATCCTAGTTAATATTATTTTATGAAACTATAGGAAGATGAATTCCTGTATTAAATGTTTCAAGTATAAGCATATACTGACTTTACAAAAGGCATATGCATGGAATCCTCTCCAATTATTTAGTTAACAGAATGAGATTTTTTCTTCATTTTATGGTACTACATATAGTGCTGTGTTTTAATTTTCTCTATTGTCTAATTAATTACTTTTAAATAATTCTTTCTGCTGAGACAGTCCATGACTTACACGTTTCTGAAAACCAAGGAAGGTGTTTCTTCAATTTGCAGTAGTGTTTAGAATATCTTAAAAGTCAGAGCTTTTAAAGTGATTACAGGTATTTGCAAATCAGCTGAAATCTGTATGGTCTTTTGACTCTTGCTGTATTAATGATATTTTCAGTGACAACTGTACCTACTTGCTTTGTGTGCAGATAAATTATTTCATAATATTCTAAAATTTTAAATATCACTAATAGTTCCAGTGGGCTGATGTTCCATAATCTGCATCTGTACTTGTATAAAAAAGATAATTAGTTTGAATCAATCACTTGTAGAAAAATGTCATCTCACCTGCCCATTTTAAAAAGTAGCTCACTGAAGTGAAATCATTCACACAGTATACTAATCACAGAATGACAAGACTGCTAAAAATGCTAAATAAAGGCCTGTAATTATCATGTCTTCATACATATATAAGTTAAACATATAATTAAATTATGTATGATCATATATAATCAGTGTATATATACATATTTATATATTCAGTATATATAGATATTATATATGTATCTATTTGTAAAATATATATCTATCTAAATATATATACATACATATACAAACATACAAAATTAGTGCCAAGTGGGGTCTGGGACCATGTCATTTATTCAGCACAGTGTTCTTGGTACATAGCAAGATCTGAAACATATTAAATAATCAATAAATATGTTTGGTTTAATGAATGTCAGAAATGCTTTATTTTGATAGTGTTTTAGGTTTGGGAATTCTACCCAAATAGGCATAGTTAGCAAAAATATTCTTTCTTCTTTTAAGTTTAAAAGACATGAACAGTGCGGTACAGGGTTTCAGAAATTCTTATTGGTGAAGAATTCATGGCTTGGACACTAAGGTAATGATGAAGAAGAATATTCATTATGAAAGAAATGGATTATAAAGAAGTCTGAGAAAAAGACTATTTAGGAACTTTGTCTTAAAAGTGTAAGAAATTGATTAGATATGGGCATGAGCTAATTACTATTTTTTTCTTTCATTCTTGGCTTTGCTTTTTTTCCTTTTCACTGAGCCAGAATGAGTGTCACAGGGTAATTGTGGCATATTGACCCTTAAGCATTCAACATGTTTTCATTCATTCAACAAATATTTATTAAGGTTGCATAGTACCAGACACAATGTTAGCTTATTCTTTAGGAAACCTTTATGTAAACTAAATATACATTACCCTTGCACAAAAATTTTGAGAAAAATATTGTGAGGAAATGTGTTAATGCATTATATGCTTCTGCATGTATCTTCTTCCCTAAAATATGACTGGGTTTTGATTATACACTGCCAGAAAATAGTTTCACTTATATAAAGAACTTGTTCGTAGTGACTTTTGTTGTCAGGAAGTTTTATGTTTGTATTAATACTTGAGTGTTTGGTGGCATGTTTACTTATTAGTGTCATTGATACATTCTGTGATACCTTTATGACTCCTAAAACTTTTATTTAGATTATATAATTAATTGTTAATCATGTCTTCTTCCCAGTGTATCTCATTTAAATTATTGTAGCTAAAAGGCCAAGTGATAACTGGGAATATTATGTGTCCATTCCTGATGGTGCCCATTTTTCAAAAGGAAGGAATTTTGAGATAGGCTCTCAGACTTTAGCATTGCTTGTATATAGTTTAATGTTGAAAGAATGTAATGTTGGACTAACTTTGGCTTATTTATTTATGTTTAGAGACAGGGTCTCACTCTGTCTCCTAGGCTGGAGTGCGGTGGCATGATCATGGCTCACTTTAACCTGGAGTTCCTTGACTCAAGCCCTACTACTCCCATAGCCATCCAAAGCCTTGGAATTATAGGCATGAGCCACCTTACATGTCCTCCTTTACATGTTATTCCATTAATTATTTATATGAAGTAACAAGTTTAATGAAAAGAAAAAAGCGAATTAGGAAGTTTATCCATATCTAGTTCAAAATTACATAACTAATTCTTATTTAACTTAGTTAACTTATGGGGATAATTTGTATCTTAGAAAAGTTATCTTCTATTAGGAAAAAAACATAATTTCAAAATCTTATTTAAACCAAATATATTTGTTATTCAAGATAGGAGTATATTTCGCTCTCTCTTGACACTTGAAATCCTGGTGTAAGATTTCAAATTATAGGGGAAAGGTCAGAATAATTGATTGTTGTATTTTAGGAAACTCACCTGTGTTTTGGGAATTTTGGCAAATTATAAGAAATATCCTTTAATTTCCACAAGCAAAAGTACATTTAGACTTGAAGTTAATTCTACTTTTAAAAAGTAAAATAATTTTGGGAAGATTTTCAGTGTGTTATGTCCATGCAAAATAAGTGAACACTGGTAATTCTTTGTACAATAGAGTACAAAAGATGAAAGAGAATAGGAAAATATTGCTACGTAGGAATCAGGGAACATACCTTTTTCATCAGTGGGCGTGATATTTAATCTGAGCACAGTGTGCATTCAAGGAATGGATAGGACTGGCTTATAGTTTAAATAAATATCTTAGCTACTCATGGTTTATAGTCTCTTAGACTAAATTTCAGTCAAATTCTTAGCAATATTAATGTGCATATTTGAACTAATTTCTGTATAAATTATCCAAACTGTGTAGCAGAAACATCATTTTATTTTTAAAGAAACAAAGGGAGAGATTAATACTCAGGAACTCAAACAAATGCAGAATCAAATTAATAGTGTATTAAAGATTTATATCTCCTTCCTTGTTATATAAGAACTAGAACTTGGGCAATATTTTATCTGTTAGTGGTATACTCTCCTTTTATAAATACCAAAATATAATATTTATATTTTAAGTATCCAAAGAGCCATTACCTTAAATTTCTATCTTCTAATCATGAAGTGGAGATGATTTTTAAGGCAGACAGCATTTGGTTTATTCAGAAAACCTTTTAACATGTCTTTTGCAGTGAGTTAATCTGTCAGACTGATAAAATAAGTTCTTTATACTCCCCCTCATCTTCCTGTGCATATAAGCTTTTATTTAATTCTGTTTGAGATAGCTTACTTGTATTTTCGCTTCCTCTTCATGTTTGTGGCACTACTTTTTATGCTTTGTTCTTTGCTGACATAAAATATTTATCAACATATCATCTAAGAAGATTGGTTCTCCACAGTAGATATCCAATATGTTTCACCACATGGAAAATGTCTCTTTTTGTTTATTCCTAAAATCTGTAGCCAAATTCCCATATGTCTGGTTTATCCATTGCTATTTGAAAATGTAAAACTAAGTAATTCTGTGGATAGCAATTATGCATAAACATTGCCATTAAAGAGTAAATTTTAAAATAATTCAGATTTAAACTAAAATAATAATCATATGTCTTTCAATATCACATAAACATGGATTTGCATTTTATTCCATTCCTTTAATTGTTATAATGGAAAACAAGCTTACTAATACACTTATTTTTCATTGTTTCTTTGCTATGATTTCCCAAATAGTTAAAATAATGACATTATTCAGAGACTATGTTTTTAGATGTGGCCTATCATTTCAAGGATCCCTCCTTTCCCCAGTGTTACAACATACAAATAACCAGCTGGTTCCATGAATGAAAATTTCTGTCAAAGCTTGTATTCATACAGTCACAAAATTCCAATAAAATATATATATTAGAGAGAAAAAAATATAATTATAGAAAATCAATTAAAGTCTCCAATTCTTTGAAATTGCCAACATGGTACTCCTGTTAAGCTGTCACTAATTCACTGTGATTACAAGAAATCACAACTTCAGTAGATGCTAACATAGCATAAGAGATTATGAAAACATATTTATAAAGAGAATTATCAAGTCAGCTTGCAATTCCAAAACCATACTTTCATTTCAATTATTTCTAAATATTTGATATGTAAATATTAAGATCTACATGATAAAATAATAAATTTATTTGTAGTTTTATAAGTTGTCCACCCAGATGCATCTCTCTAAATGATGTATTAGGAGAAAAAATACTGTCAATGAGTAAACATCACTGTCTTTTTCATTTTGTAGCAAATTTTAAAGTGAAAGTAATAGAACATTACTTTGGGGGAACTATGCAATATTTATTATGATGAAAACTATTGAAATTAGTTCATATTTTTCTGTATGGATTTTAAAAAGCATGCTTTCATATACAGAAACATGTAAGCATCTGCCTAAAATAAACTTGAAATAGATATTTTTGAAATGGTAATTATATTACCTACTTCTTATTCCAGTTTTCTGTTACAAATGCTATATGTAATAGAAAAATGTATATAATCTAGTATTAATATAGATACAGAGGGCACATAATATGTGATAAATATAAGTCTTTCTCAAATGAAATCTCTTAGTTTCCAAACTATGTCCTAAGTTGTATGCAGAGCTTAATATATTTAGCAAGGCATACAAACATTCAGAAAGACAAAATATACTATGGAACTCACAAAATTGATATTCACTAATAAAATAAAACTTTCAGGTGCTTTTTATTATTTGTTATTTTTTAACTTTAATTATTATGTATATATAATATTTGTATATATTTATGAGGTATGTGTAATGTTTTGATACAGACATGTAATGTACAATGATCAAATCAGGGTAATTGGAGAACCTATCATCTCAAGTTTTTATAATTTCTTTGTTTTAGGAACATTCCAATACCATTCTTTTAGTTATTTAACAATATACAACAAATTACTGTCAACTAGAATCACCCATTGTGCTACCAAATACTAGATCTTATGCATTCTATCTAACTCTATTTTTGTACACATTAACCATCTTCATTTTATCCCCCGTCTACTCTCTGCTTTCCAGCCTTTGTCAATGATCATTCCAATCTCTAGCTCCATGAGTTCAAAACCTTTTTAGCTCCCACATATGATTGAAAATGAGTAACATTTGTCTTTCTGTGTCTGACTTATTTCACTTAACATAATATCCTGCAGCTCTATACATGTTGTTGCAAATGACAGAATTTCATTCTCTTTGTAGCTGAATAATAACCCATCATGAATATGCAGCACATTTTCTTTTATCCATTCATCCATTGATGGACACTTAGATTGCTTTCATTTCTTGACTATTATGAATAGTGCTGCAAAATATACATGGGAGTGCAAATATCTCTTTGATATACTGATTTTCTTTCATTTAGATTTAAACCCAGCAGTGGAATTGCTGGATCGTATGGTGGATCTAATTTTAGTTTTTTGAGGAACCCCCATACTGTTCTACATAGTGGTTGTACTAATTTAGATTTTCATCAACAGTGTATGAGTATTCCCTTTTATCCCTATCCTTGCCAGAATTTATAGTTGCCTCTCTTTTGGATAAAAGCCATTTTAACTGGGGCAAGATGATGTCTCATTATAGTTTTGATTGGCATCTCTCAAAAAACTGGGTATAGAGTGAACATATATCAACACAATAAAAGTCATATGTGTTAAGCCCACAGCTAGTATCATACTGAACAAGGAAAATCTGAAAATCTTTCCTCTAAGATCTAGAACTATAAAAGGATGTCCATTTTCACCACTTTTATTCAACATAATTCTCTACCCAGATCAGTGAGATAAGAGAAGGAAATAAAGGGCATTCAAATTGAAAAAGAGGAAGTCAAATTATTCTTGTTTGTAGACAATATATTATATTTAGAAAAACCTTAAAGACTCCACCAAAAATGATTGGAACCGAAAAACAAATTGGAACTAATAAAGTTGCAGGATACAAGTCCAACATACATAGAAAAACATCAGCAGCATTTCTATATGCTAACAGCAAATAATTTGCAAAAAAACAAAAAACAAAAAGAAATATCATTTATAATAGCTGAAAGTAAAATGAAGTATCCAGAATAAATAACCAAAAACTTGAAAGATCGCTACCAAAAAAACTATAAAACATTGATGAAAGAAATTGAAACAGATGCAAAAAAATGGAAAGATATTTCATATGCATAGATTGGGAAAATATATTATTACAAAGTCCATACTACCCAAAACCATCTACAATTCCTATCAACACATCAATGACATTCTTCAGAGAAATAGAAAAAATAATCCTAAAATTTATATGGAACCACAAAAGACCCAGAATAACCAAAGCTATCCTAAGGAAAAATAACTACACTGGAGGAATCACATTACCTGACTTCAAATTATACTATAGAGCCATAGTAACCAAAACAGCATGGTACTGGCATAAAAATAGACACATAGATCAGGGGAACAGAATAGAGAACTCACAAAAAAATTGACACACCTACAGTGAACTTTTACAAAGATGTCAGGGACATAAACTGAGGAAAAGACAGTTTCTTCATTAAATGGTACTCGGAAAACTGGATATCCTTATTCAGAAGAATTAAACTTGACCCATATCTCTTGCTATATACAAAAATCAAATCCAAATGGATTAAAGACAAATCTAAGACCTCAAACTATAAGACTATTTACAAGAAAACATTGGAGAAACTATCCAGGACATTGTTCCAGGCAAAGGCATATTGAGCAATGCCCAGAGGCACAAGCAATCAAACCAAAAAATGGACAAATGGGATTATAAGTTAAAAAGTTTCTGCACAGCAAAGGAAACAATCAACAAAGTGATGGGACAACCAACAGAAGGGGGAAAAATATTTGTAAACTACTCATCTGACAAGGAACTAATAACCAGAATATATGAGAAGCTCAAGTAACTCAATAGGAAAAAAAAATCTGATTAATTGACAGAGATTTGAATAGACATTTCTCAAAATTATATATATAAATGGCCTACTTTCAAATGTTTAAGTAAAAGTTATTTCCTGATATTATGTCCACTTATGTTATACAAAGACTTTAATTACCTATTATTTTCATTATAATACAGAAAATTTTTAAATGAGTTTGTAATGGAGCAAAAAGATTGGTGAAATGTGAAGAAAAAGTTTTGAAAATTTTTATTCTAAAAATAAACTTCAATTATATTTCTCTTCAGGGCAAAGCTAAATTGCTAATTAGTATTTTTCAATAGGCATTATCATTTTATTGGAGCTGCCAAAGCAAGATTTTATTTCTTAAAATATGATTTTCTCTTATTCTCCCCTTGTCAGTTGATTTGTACATGAGGAGGTAAATCACATTTAATATTCATCTAAATTTGAATTTTCCAAAAGTATATTCTAAAAGCACTGATAAAACTTTTCCTTCAGCAAATAGGTTTGGATACACATATTGTTTTCATATCTTGGAAATGATCAGTAAATGGTGGAATTTAATAGTGTGTGCATTCCTTGGTAATGAAAACATGAATTCTAATTCTAGTTATTTCCCTAACTAGTTGTGTGAGTCATAGATCTAATTCATTGTATTTATCTTGATGTCATTTCTTCATGTGTATATTGAGAATGCTGAATCAGATTACTGTCTAAGGGTTCTGGTCCTTGATTTGTCTAATTATTTTATTCTAGGCAAAATTTAAGTTGTAACTCTATGCTCTTTGAAGTACATAAACACTGTCAACATAAAAAACGAGACTTGAAAGTGGTATCCATTACAATGTTTGCAAACATTTCCCCTGAATAAAAGAGCGGAAAATAGAGCCAACAGCTTGTGGACCAGGAAGATTTTGTGAAGAATAGGAAAAATGAGTTAATTACAGAAATGGAAGAAAATGTACAACTCTAGATTATGAAAGAAAATAAGCCATTTTGTGTTATGGCACTGCATGAGTTCAGTCAACCAAAATTCTGTTAATGTACAAAATGGTAATTGCATATTTGGTGAAAATGTTTTGATTCCTAAGGTTTTAGTTACCTCTATAATGAAGCCAACATTATGAATTTAGCTGTTGTCAATTTTCAAATCAATATTTCTTTGATCCAGTAGTAGCCTAGTTTTTATTGAAACCCAAGACACAGAAGAATATGGATGAAAAATTTAATATACAGGGATATGTAATTAATTTTATATTTGAAACATTTATTTCATTGCAAATAAGATGCCCATTATATTAATCACCTTGAAGCTTTTCTGTTTGTGGCTCATATGGTTTGGCTGTGTCCCCACCCAAATCTGATCTTGAATTATAGTCCACATAATCCCCACATGTCTCAGTAGGGACCCAGTGAGAGGTAGTTGAATCATGGGGACAGTTACCCCCATACTGTTCTCATGATAACGAGTGGGTTCTCAAGAGATCTAATGGTTTTTCTAAGGAGCTTTTTCCCCTTTGCTTGACACTTCTCCTTCCTGCTGCCATGTGAGGAAGGATGTGTTTGCTTCACCTTCCAACATGAAGGTAAGTTTCCTGGGGCCTCCCCAGCCCTATGGAACTGTGAGTCAATTAAACCTCTTTCCTTTATAAATTACCTCATCTTGGGCAGTTCTTTATAGTGGCATGAGAATGAACAATACATAAGTTTTAATTTTTTTATACAATTTGAATAGAGCATTTGATTTGTGCTTCACTATTTTTGTAGTTCACACTCTATGCAATCCACACAAGTACAACACTGCTATAGCTTATTAGTTTTACACTCAATAGGAGATTCACTAGGGTGATTTGAATTATACATCAAGAATTGAATCTTTTTGGCATATTTTGTAGAATTTTTTAAAATTAGCATTATTCAAAGAGGTATTGGTTTATTGATTCGATATTATGGTCTTCTATACATTGATTTTATATTTTTTTCATACTGAGTCTGCCATATCCTGTGACCTTCAGTATAAACTACTGTGTGGCTTTGCATAAGAAAATGAGAAACTTGTTCTCAAAAATTAGCCCGTATCATGGTGGCATGTGCTAGTCCATGCTATAGGTAGCATAGGCCTGTAGTCCTAGCTGAGGTGGGATGATTGCTAGAACCCAGAAATTTGGGGTTACACTGAACTATAATCTTTCTACTGTGCTCCTGCCTGGGCTACAGAGTGAGAGCCTGTCTCTAAAAGAAAAAAAAGCTCATAAGAACAGAATATGTGTTAGTTTTCAGATTAATTGGATCTTGACTGATCAGATTTTATATGTAATAGGAAGCATAATAAACATTGTAATGCACTGAGTTAAGGAGAAGACATATGCATATGCAGACTAATACTTACATACAGTATTGTATTTTAATTAACTCTAGTAGTAAAGATATCAGATTATTTCTAAACAAATGTCTTTGAAAATGTTTTCACTTCTTATTCATTCCAAGAAATGATACTTTTATTTTAATAGGGCTTCATTAATGCAACTTTATTACATTACTTTAAAAATTATGCATAATAAAACTGCAACTGTCACTTCTTTATTGAAGTAAATGGTAATTATAGATTGATGCATGACACTTGCTCAACAAACATTATGCCAACACTGTGAATTTTATGGTGAGTTCTATTGACCTTTAAGCTCTTCAAATATCATCTAGTTATTGGGAATTCTCTTTTACATTTAGCCAGATATTTCAAGTTTATATTTAATACTTAAATATTTCTTTTAGGATTATAAAGGAGATATTAAAATATGTGTGTATGTGATAATATAGCATGTTTTGGTATTGTTCTCATGATAAATTTTAGTAATAATTATGAAACTCAAACAGGAGAGTTTTTTCTTTAAAAGATATTTTCCTTAATTTTGTTGTAAAAGAAGCCTAGTTGTTTCTATTGTTTTAATTTACTAATTAAAATATTTGCTAGTAATTAACTCAGAAAATAATGTTAAAAACTCAATTTTACTCAAAGTAATAATTTATGCAAGCATATTTTTTATTATTATTGAATTTATGTAAGTAAAAATGATACCTAAACCATTGTGTTTAAATTTATTAACTAATAAATTTAATCACAGAATATTTAATAGCCTGAAAACAATATTCTTGTTAAAAACAACCTTAACTTGTGAGATACATTCATCTTCTATATTATACAAATTATGTTTTAAGTTACACATTAGTCATATTGTATACCTAGTCATTCATAATATGATATTTGGTTGGAGTAATTATTTGAAAAATTCATTCCAGTTGTAATGATTCACATAGACTATAGTATTTCAGGTAACAAGGACTATGCTGATGTGTTTACTACAAACATCTTGGGCCGTGTGGATGCTTTAAAAATGTCAGTGATAAACCTTTAAACCTTAATTAAAAATTACTCTGAAATTTAGAGATACATTTGAAGATGGGCCTTTACCTTATGCAAAAAACTCCTTATAATGAATACATTTCTTAGTGGTTGTCAGCATATAATAATATATATATACTGTCTTACAGTGGGAAAATGCTTCATTTTCTGGACCATTTCTCATGTGATGAATTAAATAAATTCTTTATATTCAGTCTTTAAAGTTTTATGCCAAATATGCTTATTGTTTTGAATTTTAAGGAAAATTAATCAACATTTGACTTAGGTGGTTAATAAACCAATTTTCACTTTGAGAACTAAAGGTCTTGAATAGATTGTTAAAATGTGTTTGTTTTCTTTTTTATTGTTGTCACGTCCCTTGTTTTGCTGGTTTTATTTGTACCTTCCATACTCTTAGAAATAAGTCCAGACCCATTACATTACTTATTTTTCTGACATTCTTAGTCACCAAATTAGAAAGGATGATTATCACTAAGCTCTAGACAACACTGAAATTGCAGTCTTTAAAAATGAAAAGACTTTCAACCATTTGAGACAGCAATCCCATTACTGGGTATTTACCCAAAGGATTATAAGTCATTCTGTTATAAAGACACATGCACACATATGTTTATTGTGGCACTGTTCCCAATAGCAGAGACTTGGAACTAACCCAAATGCCCATCAATGATAGACTGAATAAAGAAAATGTGGCACATATACACCGTGGAATATGCAGCCGTAAAAAGGATGAGTTCATGTCCTTTGCAGGGACATGGATAAAGCTGGAAACCATCATTCTCAGCAAACTGACACAAGAAAAGAAAACCAAACACTGTATGTTCTCAATCCTAAGTAGGTGTTGAACAATGAGAACACATGGACAATGGGAGGGGAATATTGCACACTGGGGCCTGTCGGAGGGTGGGGGTCTAGGGGAGGGAGAGCAGTGGGTAGTGGGATTGGGGAGGGATAACATTAGGAGAAATACTTAATGTAGATAATGGGGTGATGGATGCAGCAAACCATCATTGCACGTGTATACCTATGTAACAAACCTGCACGTTCTACACATGTACCCCAGAACAATGAAAAAACAACAAAGAGGATACATTATTACTTCTCTATTTAAAGCAGTCTTTCTTTTTTTACTTCAGTATATTTAAAAACTCTACACTTAAATATTACTAGTTGATTGTTAATTCTAAATAATAAAAATTAGAATGATTGTGTGTGTGAGTGTGTGTGTGTGTTTCTTATCATTGAAGTAGAATCCTCATTTAAAAGATGGGAAGTTGCAAAATTCTGTTTAGAAAACCAATCCTCCCCTTTATGAAAACACTATTTAAAAAAAAATTTATACTTCAGCTTATATTACCATTAACTTACATTGCATACAGATGAGACACTTTGTGATGAGAAATAAATGTGCTATTTGTCAATGACACTTCAAAATATTGTACAGTGCTCTCTTATTGATCCTTATTACTGCATAGAAACATTACCTTCACCTCAACTTTTTATTCTGCCTTATTCTATCTAAGAATTTCATGTCTTTGGTTATATGATATTCTAATTGTATTCAAAATAGATTTTTAACAAGTTCAAAATGTTTATCTTTTAAGCTTTTATCCATAATGCATATTATTAAATAACTCATAAAATGCAGATGTCATCAGGAAATCACTTATTAATATTGCCTTTAAAATCTTACAGTGAATAAACTTGGGAGTCATCTGCCCAGATCAATACATATTTGGGTGTTTATAAACATAAAATTATTTTGTTTAAAAATAGACTTTGCTACTTGTTCCAGATCAAGCATGATTTTACAGTATTTCAAGAAAAGTCAATAATACAAGGCTTGAATTTACCTAGATAATAATGACAATAATCTCTAATCCCCTACATTCTAATTGTGAGAAATAATATCAAATTTAGGTGAAGACAGCAGTATTATAGAAAAAGTTTCTTAAACCATGATAAGAATAATTTTATTAGGCCATTCTCATGCTAGTGTCTGCTGATTTGGGGTTTTTCCTATTAGATTTTACATATAAGAATTTGGAGACAGAGCAATCTGTTAAGTCAAAAACAATGTCTTTTTTTACTTTACATTTATAGTAGGAGATTGCATGAAAGAAACTGTTATGTCAATAGAGAACTGTACTTAGCCATCACAGGTGATGAAGCTAGAAAATCTACTGAGTTACTGCAAAATGTGAAGTTCAACAACACATTTCTTTTGCAGAAAGGACCAATCATTACTTCCCAGGAAGCCAATATATTGTATAAGCTTGGTCCAATTCTATAAAAATGTATTAAAAAGGACAAATTTCAAGGAGCACCAGTCCTTGTCTATCTCAATTATTACATTTTTTGTAAAGTGAAGTTGAAAATGTATTGCAGTATGTTACGATTTACATTTAGTTAGGTATGTTAACATAATATTGTAGAAATCAGAGAAAATATTTATTGTGTCTAACTTTATTAAAATCTCTTTTTAGCTTTCATTCCTGGACTAAAGAAAGGTACAGTAGAAATCAACACAAACCATAATCATGTTGCATGTTTCATTTTCAAATGAATTGCTGATTTGTGTTTAAGAACTTTTTACCTTTTTGCTTTTCATAAAACATCAACTGTTTGCTTAAAACACATTTTTAATACATTTAAAGCATCTGAAATCTAGGAAGGTCATTCAGTCAGTTGGATATCTGAATGCTTTTTCTAAGTTATGTGTCATCAGTCTTTAGACAGTAAAATAAATGTGACCCTATACTTATTTATTTGGCTTAAAGAAGTTGCTTTCAAATTACCTATGAATCTAATTTTTCATTTTTCTCCTCTAATAGTGTAAGCATTTTCAGTATTTTGTTTGAGTACCCATTAAATATATAATTATACTTCTCTGCATTCTATTCCGATTTGATCTATAAATTATATATGTTTTCTAAATTACTAACAAAGTTTACATTGTTTATAAACTTGTAAATAATATGTAATATGTATTTTCTTTGCCAAATTATAACACATGGATTATGTGTAATCCTATAATAAGATTGACAGAAAAGATTTCTAAAAACATAGAGTTTAAGCAATCAGTTAAATATATATATAATTTTCTTGTGCTGATAAAATTTTAAAATGCTGCAGGATATAGTGAATGTTCCAAATATATTTGCACTCATCGTGTATATGCACACATTTCTTTATTGTCCACTTTATATTTTGCTATGGTTCTGTCTTATTGTTCCACTGCTCTTTAGAACAATAATTTATTTTACTCATATGCTTTTATTTTAAACTGTAATGTATAATACATTGGTGTTTTGATGAAATAGAAATAGCACTTAAAGAATAAATTTTCTTGAAATCAATCATGAAGCTAAATTGTTAGGTAAAGAAGAAATTTACCTTTAATCTTTAATTTTGACATATTAGCAATATTAATGACATACTTTATCAATTTTTGGTATTTTAAATGTTGTGAAATGTTGCTTTTGACTTTTTACATTGTGTTGGGGTAGTTGTCCTGTTCTTCTATAATCAGTCCTAATGACCATGATACATTTTTGGCTATCATCTAAATAATGACATTTCAATCTGAATATTTTATTCCCTTTGAGAAACTTGGAAATTCAGTGCGTTGTATGTGCTTTCTATTTTGTCTCCTTCTCATTGGTTTCTTGGTATCCTCTGATACTCTTCAGGAAAAACAGATAATTAGTTGTTGTGGGGACTCATTTGTGTTTGTGATACATCGTCAAGGTGTTTTGATCCTAAGTATTCATAGGTATAGTGGAAGGAGCATTTGAATGTGAGTCAGCTCATCTTGAGTTCTGATGACAGTTCTACACCTGACTAGATGCAAACACTTAACCAAGACATTTAAACTCACAGGATCTCCACTTTTTTTGTTTCCCTCATTTAAAAAATTGCAATATTTGTATGTCTCTGAAGCATAATAACAGTGATGATAATAATAAAAATGATAATAATAATAATAGCAGTAATCAACACTAGCTAGTATTTGAGTGTGTACTATGGTCTGGACACTGGTCTTAATAATCTACAAATAATTTTAATACTTATAACGCTTCTATGCTTAGTTTTTATGATGATTTCTATTTTTTCATAAGTAGAAACTGAAAAGTTTCTTTGAAGCAAAGGAAAGTTAAGCAATGTTAGAATTCATTTGATAATCTCTAAAGCACTGTGCCTCTGTTAGACATTACCATTACTTAGATTCTTTTCACCTTCTTCTGTACACCGAGTAATGATAATTACAATTAAATTCACACTTTAAATTTTGCTTTTATTGAATAACATTTATTTAGTACATTTATAAGGCAGTTTGGCTCTCTAAGCTACAGTGAAAAACCATCATACCTTTTATTGTTACATGTTATAACTATGTTCATATCACATTTCCTATATTCATTTTCTATTTTCAGTTTATTTGAGTATATTTGCTATAATTTACCTTATATACTACAAATTTTACATATATTTTATGTAATTAAAAAGTCCTTTATGACCTTATTTATAAATTTATAAAACAAGAATCATTTCATTTATTCAACTTTTCTATTGAGGGTTGACTGATTTCCAGGGTTGACTTATTTTCCAAGACACATAAGTCATGGTAAAATTAGATATATGCAGGCAAATACTTGGTAATCAGGGAATTATTTCTAATTCTGAAGATGCCTTACTTGCCCTCAAAGTAATTGACAAATACATACTTATCAACTTATCCAGGGAAAATTTTTTTCTACCTCTTCCTGAGGAAAATATACATTACTAAGTTTCGATAAACTAATACTTTCCATTGTATTTGTTTTCAACTACACTGTCTTTTTCTTCTGCATTTGTTTTAATATAAGAGCAAGAGTCTTAGCTGCATCAATAACATTTTTGACTATCATTGAGAACTAGGGTTTGTAAGCAGTGGAATGTTACATGGTTAGCCTACCTGCAGTCATTTCCTTACAGTGTTTTATCAAACAAACAATTTTTATCCTTTTGGTCCTCAGCTGACTTTCAAGGGTATGTTCTTTCTTTTATGTTTTTCAGTTGAGACCAAGTCTCGCTCTGTTGCCCAGGCTGGAGTGCAGTGGCATGATCTTGGCTCACTGCAACCTATGCCACCTGGGCTCAAGCAATTCTCATGCCTCAGCCTCATGAGTAGCTGGGACTATAGGCATGTGCCACCACGCCCAGCTAATATTTTTGTATTTTTCATAGAGACTGGTTTCACCATGTTGGCCAGACTGGTCTTGTACTCCTGACCTGGTGATCTGCCTGCCGTGTGAGCTGGATTTCTATACTTCTTGTTTGTCCTGAAAGGCCAGCTATAATTTAGAAGTGTGTTACTTTAGACTTGAAATGTTCAATTTGAGTCAGAGGTAACTGTTGAGTGACAAGTATGTGCGAAAAAAAGTAGGTTGAGGTGGAGGGATCTATAAGAGTCTGGGAAAATGGATTCTCTCTCAGCCAAATGAATCACTTCACCTATCCTCATCTGACTGTTTAGGTAATAAGAGTTTGTGAACATAAGACACAATTCACTACTGTCATGAGATATATGGAATTTTTTATGTCAATGATTGCGAAAAGTAATGTCTTTTCACAGGATAGCTTTTTCTTTTTCATGGCCAGGAGTTAATGAAAATACATGTGTGTAGTTTCCAAGTGACAAACTTATAGCACAGGCCACAGTATTAATCCCTTCATGCTAATTTAATATCTCCCTAAATTTCCAGACTAAAGGATTAAATCAACGTGAAGTTTAGTGAGTTTTGTTTTGCATTACTAATAGAAGACTCTAAAATGCCATAGCAAAGTACTTGTGAAAGAAATTAAGCCTTAAGAAGCATTAGCAGTTGAATATTTTGGCATCTTAAATTGCCTTATTCAGATAATATATGGCAAATTATTCTGACATATTCATTATGTATTATACAATGTATTACACAATGACATATGGTGCTAGAAAAAAATGAGCCCTATATTCTCTTTTAGCAGTTGTGAACGGGAGTTTGCTCATTATTTGGCTCTCTGTTTGTTATTGGTGTAGTAGAGGAATGCTTGTGATTTTTGCACATTGATTTGTATCCTGAGACTTTGCTGAAGTTGCTTATCATCTTGAGGAGATTTTGGGCTAAGACAATGGGGTCTCCTAAATATACAATCATGTCATCTGCAAATAGAGACAATTTGACTTCTTTTCCTAATTGAATGCCCTTTATTTCTTTTTCTTGCCTGATTGCTCTGGCTAGAACTTCAATATTATGTTGAATAGGAGTGGTGAAAGAGGGCACCCTTGTCTTGTGCCAGTTTTCAAAGGGAATGCTTCCAGCTTTTGCCCATTCTGTATGATATTAGCTGTGGGTTTGTCATAAATAGCTTTTATTATTTTGTGATACATTCCATTGATACCTAGTTTATTGAGAGTTTTTAGTATAAAGCACGGTTGAATTTTGTCAAAGGCCTTCTCTGCATCTATTGAGATAATCATGTGGTTTTTGTCTTTGATTCTGTTTATGTGGTGGATTACGTTTATAGACTTGTGTATGTTGAACCGGCCTTGCATCCCCAGGATGAAACCTACTTGATCATGATGGATAAGCTTTTTGATGTGCTGTTGCAATTGGTTTGCCAGTATTTTATTGAAGATTTTTGCATCTATGTTCATCATGGATATTGGCCTGAAGTTTTCTTTTCTTGTTGAGTCTCTGCCGGGTTTTGGTATCAGGATGATGTTGCTCTCATAAAATGATTTGGGAAGGATTCCCTCTTTTTGTATTGTTTGGAATAGTTTCAGAAGGAGTGTTACCAGCCTAGGTTGTCTTACAGGAATTTTATGATTTGGGGTTTTATGTTTAAGTCTTTAATCCATCTTGAGTTTATTTTTGCATATAGTATAAGGAAAAGGTCCAGTTTCAATCTTCTGCATATGCCACTTATGCCAACACCATTTATTGAATAGAGAATCCTTTCCTCATAGCTTTTTGTTGTTGTTGTTGTTCAGGTTTGTGAAAAATCATAGAGTTGTAGGTGTGGGGTCTTACATCTTGGTTCTCTGTTCTGTTCCATTCATCTATGTGTCTGTTCTTGTACCAGTGCCATGCCGTTTTGGTTCCTATAATCCTGTAGTGTAGTATAAAGTCAGGTGGCATGATGCCTCTGGCTTTGTTCATTTTGCTTAGGATTACCTTGGCTACTAGGGCTATTTTTATGTAACATATGAATTTAAATATTTTTTAATTTTATTTCTGTAAAGAATATCATTGGTAATTTAATAGAAATAGCATTGAATGTATAAATTGTTTTGGGCAGGATGACCATTTTAATGATATGATCATTTCGATCCATGAACGTGAAATGTTTTTCCATTTGTTTGTGTCATCTCTGATTTCTTTGAGTAGTAGCTTGTAATTTTCCTTGTAGGGGTTCTTCACCTCCCTGGTTAGCTATAGTCCAAGGTATTTTATTCTTTTTGTGGCAAGTGTGAATAGGCATTTGTTTGTGGCTCTCAGCTTGAATGTTGTTGATATATAGGAATGCCAGCTATTTTTACACATTGTTTTTGTATTCTGAGACTTTGGTGAAGTTGCTTATCAGCTTCAGAAGTTTCAGGGTTGACACAATGGAGTTTTTTTAGATACAGGGTTATGTCTTCTGCAAACAGAGATAATTTGACTTCTCCTCTGCCGGAAGATTTTTATTATGGCTTGGAGCTCAATATTTGTTACAGATTTGTTCAGATATAGGATTTCTTAATGGTTTAATCTTGATAGGCTGTATATGTCTAGGATTTGTCAATTTATTCTAGATTTTTTCATTTATTGGCATATAGTTGCTAATAATGGCCACTAATCATCTTTTGAACTTCTGTGTCATTAGTTGTAATGTCTCCTTTTACATCTCGGATTTTATTCAGGTCTTCTCTCTTTTCTCTTATTCTGGCAAAGGCTTGTCAATTTTGTTTGACTTTTCACAAAACAAATTTTTTATTCCATTGATCTTATGTATTTATTTTTTTGTTTTGATTTCATTGATTTATCTTCTGTTACTTGTTACTCTTTTTCTCCTACTAATGTTGGCTTTTGTTTGCTCTTGCTTTTCTAGTTGTTTAAGATGCATCATTAGGTTGTTTATTTGAAGGGTTTTTTTTTTTGTTTTTTACTGTAGGCACTTATAGCTATAAAATTCCCTCATAGTACTGCTATTGCTATACCTCATGGGGTTCATTATGTTGTGTGTTCATTATCATTGGTTTCAAGAATTTTTCAATTTTCTTTTCAATTTTTTCATTAACACACTGGTCATTCAGCAGCATATTGTTTAATTTCTATGTGAGTGTATAGTTTCCAAAATTCCTCTTGTAATTAATTTCTGGTTTTATTCCATTGTGGTTAGAGAAGGTGCTTGATAATTTTTGATTTTTTAAAATGTTTTTAAGAATTGTTTTTGACCTAACATATGGCCTTTCCCTGAAAATGATCTATTTGCTGAGAAGAAAAATGTGTATTCTGTAGCAGATGGTTGAAATTTTCTGTAAATATTAGGTTTCTTTGTTCTATAGTGAGTATGAAATTCAATTCTTTGTTGTTGTTGTTGATTTTCTGACTGAAATATATAATGCTGGAAGTGTAGTGTTGAAATCACCACTTATTATTGTATTGGGGCCTATATCTGTAACTCAGTAATATTTGTTTTATATAGCTAAGTGCTATAGTGTTGAGTACATATATATATTTACAATTGTTATATCCTTCTCCTTAATTGACCCATTTATCATTATATACTGACTTTCTTTGTCTCATCGTTTTTATCCTGAGATATTTGTCTGATATAAGTCTAGCTACTACTGCATTTTTTTTTTTTTTTTTTAGTTTTTATTGGCATGGAATATGTTTTACCATTTTTTCACTTGCAATCTATGAGAGTCATTAAATGATCCTTTCTTTATTTTTGACCTTTGGGAGTTTGACTCTTAAATGCCTCAAGGTAGTTTCTTTTGGGTTAAATCTCCTTGTTGTTCTTTGGGCTTCTTGTACTTGGATACTGATAATATTTAACTAGGTATTGGAATTTCTCTTTCATTATTTATTTGAGTAAACTTCCTACTCATATCTCTTTCTCTACCTCCTCTTTAAGGCCAATAACTCTTAGATTTGCTGTTTTGAGGCTATTATCTGAATTCTGTAGGTGTACTTCATTATTTTTATTCTTTTTTCTTTTTTCTCCTCTGTGTATTTTCAAATAGCTTATCTTCAAGCTTACTAATTATTTCTTCTACTTAATCAATTCTGTTATTGAAAGACTGATATTGTTTGGCTGCGTCCCCCACCAAATCTCATCTTGAACTGTAGCTCCCTTAATTCCCATGTGTTGTGGGACGGACCCAGTAGGAGGTAATTGAATCATGAGGATGGGCTTTTCCCATGCTGTTCTCATGATGATAGTGAGTGAGTCTCATGAGATCTGATAGTTTTATAAAGGGAAGCTCCCCTACACAAGCTCTCTCTTGCCTGCTGCCATATGAGACATGACTTTGCTCTTCCTTGCCTTCTGCCATAATTTTGAGGCCTCCCCAACCACGTGAAACTGTGAATCCATTAAATTTCTGTTTTCTTATAAGTTACCTAGTCTCATGTGTGTCTTTATCAGCAGCGTGAGAATTGACTAATAGAGAGACTCATGCGTTCTTCGGTATGTTGATTGTATTTTTCGGCACCAGAATTTTTACTTGATTCATTCTAATTATTTCAATCACCTTGTTAAACTTATCTAATAGACTTCTCAATTTCTTCTCTGTGTTATCATTGAATTTCTTTGAGTTTCCTCAAAACAGCTATTTTTAATTCTCTGTCTGAAAGTTCACATATCTCTATTTCTCCAGGATTGGTCCCTGGTGCCTTATTTAGTTTATTTGGTAAGGTCATGGTTTCCTGGATAGTCTTGATATTTATGAATTTTCATCTGTGTCTGGGCATTGAGGAGTAAGGTATTTATTGTCATCTTTGCAGCTGGGACTTGTTTTTACTCATCTTTCCTAGGAAGGCTTTCCAGATAATTCAAAGGACTTCAGTGTTGCAATCTAAAATATATCTGTATTAGAGAACAGAAGAAGCCCAGAGCCCAAGACAACTTTTTTAGTTTAAAAACCAAGTAGCAGGTTCTTGCAGGCTCATATAAGTACTGTCTTAGTGGTCTTGGACAA
Organism: Aotus nancymaae; assembly: GCF_030222135.1. Taxonomy (NCBI): domain Eukaryota; kingdom Metazoa; phylum Chordata; class Mammalia; order Primates; family Aotidae; genus Aotus; species Aotus nancymaae. The sequence continues at coordinate 53,885,064 of NW_026988415.1, read as the reverse complement.
TATCCATTAGAATTCTGTGAATTATTAGGCAAAACCTCTTGTTCTCTTTCCTTTCTTCCAAAAAAAAATGGAGTCTCTCTCTCTCTCTCATTCTTTCTCTCTCTCTTTCTCTTCTGAGCTGCGTGGAGTTGTGGGTGGAATGACACAAGCATCCCTGTGACCACCACTACTAGCATTGTGCTGGGTCAGACCTGATGCCAGTACAATACTGGGCCTAACTCAAGGCTTGGTGTAACCACAACTTGACTACTACCTAACTTTGCCCCAGGCCCTGGGGCTCTACAATATGCAGGTGGCAAGCCCTTTCAGGCCTGTTTTCTTGTCTTCAAGATGGTGAGTTTCCCCAAGCCCCAGGTGTATCCAGATTTGCCATCCAGAAGCCAGAGACTAGCATTAAGTATTTTAGACATCTACCTTTATTGTACTGCAACTGAGCTGGCACTCAAACCACAAGAGTCTGTCTTTCTCACTCTTCTTTCCCTTTTCCAGTGGTAAAGGAGCTTTACCCTATGGCCACTGCCAATATGAGGCCATGGAGAATACTGCCAGACTACTGCTGATGTTTTGTTTAGGTCCAAAGGCTGTTCAGTAAGCTTGTCATGATTGATACCTGGCCCAGGATTCACCCTTCAGAACAGTGGCCTCCTCTCTCACCCAGGGCAAGTTCGGAAATGCTGTCTAATACCCATGTCCTAGATATGGGAACGTGAAGGGTCCACTTGGTGCTCCACTCCTCTGTGTTGAGCTAGTACTTAAGGTCCAAGACAAAATTCCCTTTTCCCTCCTCATTTCCCAAGCAGAGGGAGCCTTGCCCACTACACACCACAGCAGAAAATGTGCCGATTGTAGCCTGAGTCCAGCAAGTCTCAGAATCTCACCCAAGGCACTAGAAGCATTACCTGGGTATTACTGCTGGTCATTAATCTACTGTGATCGTTATTTGCATTTCCATGGGGTCAGTGGTAATATCTTCTTTGTTATATCTAATTGTGTTTATTTGGATCTTTGATTTTTATTTTTTCTGTATTAGTCTACCTAGAAATCTGATGTAGTTTGTCTCTGTTTCCTCTATGAAATCTCATCTCAAATTGTAATCACCATGTTTCCAGGGAAGAACCTGTAATCCCCATGTGTCTAGGGAAGGAGGTGATTGGATCATGGGAGCAGCTTTCCCCATGCTGGTCTCATAATAGTGAATGAGTTCTCCCAAGATATCATGGTTTTATAAGTGTTTGACAGTTTTTCCTTCACATGTTCTTTCTCCTGCCACCTTGTGAAGAAGGTGCTTGCTTCCTCTTTGCCTTTTGCTATGATTGTAAGTTTCCTGAGGCCTCCCCAGCAATGTGGAACTGTGAGTCAATTAAACTCCTTTCTTTTAAATATTACCCAGTCTCGATTATTTCTTTATAGCAATTTAAAAATGGACTATTATATAATCTATTTCACTATTCTTTTTGAAACAACTCCTGGATTCATTGGTCTTTTGAATGCATTTTCCTGTCTTATTTTCCTTCAGTTTGGCTCTGCTTTTGGTTATTTCTTGTCTTCTGCTAGCTTTGATCTTGATCTTGGTTTGCTACTATTGCTTTTCTAGTTTGTTGTTGTTGTTGTTGTTCTGATGTTAGGTGGTTCAATTGAGATGTTTTTAACTTTTAGATATGGGCATTTAATGCTGTAAATTTTGAGCTTAACACTTCTTAGTTGTGTCCCTATTATTCCAGTATATTGTATTTATGTTCTTATGAGTTTCAAATAACTTCTTGATTTCTGCCTCAATTTCATTATTTACCCAAAAGTCATTCATGACATGAGCAAATTATACAATTTGCATTAAATTGTATGGTTTTGAGCAATTTTCTTAGTCTTGCTTCGTAATTTGATTGTGCCATGATCTCAGGGAATAATTCTTATTATTTCAGTTCTTTTGCATTTGCTGAGCAGTGTTTTGTGTCCGATTATGTGGTCAATTTTAGAGTATGTGCTAAGTGGCACTGAGAAGAATGTAAATTCTGTGGTTTTTGGATAGAGATTTCTGTAAATGTCTATCAAGTTCATTTGATCCAGTATTGAGTTTAGTTCCTAAATATTTTCATGAATTTTGTGTCTCAATGATCTAACACTGTCAGTGGAGCGTTGAAATCTCCCACCATTATTGTGTGGATATCTAAGTCTCTTTCATGGTCTCTAAGAACTTGTTTTGTGAATCTGGGTGAAAATGTGTTGGGGGCATATATATTTAAGACAGTTAGGTATTCTTGTTTAACTGAACCCTTTACAATTATGCGATGCCCATCTTTTTTCTCTCTCTCTCTATTTGTTTGTTTAAAATCTGTTTAGTCTGAAATTAGGATTGCAATCCCTGCTTTTTTGTTTTACATTTGCTTTGTATATTTTTCTGTATCCCTTTATTTTGAGCTTGTGGGTGTCATTGCATGTGAGATGTGTCTCTTAAAGACAGCATAACAATGGGTCTTGGTTCTTTGTGCAACTTGCCGCTCTGTGTGTTTTAATTGGGGGCATTTAGCTTGTTTAGATTCAAGGTTAGTAGTGATATGTATGGATTTGTTGCTATTAGCATCATGGTGTTAGCTGGTTCTTTTGCAGACTTGTTTGCTTTGTTCTTTATAGTGTCACTGGTCTGTCTAATTCAATATGTTTTTGTAGTGGCTGGTAACTGCCTTTCCTTTCCATATTTAATGCTTCCATAAGAAGCTCTTGTAAGACATGTCTGGTGGTAATCAATTTCCTCAGCATTTGCTTGTCTGAAAATAATGTTATTTCTCCACTTAGGAAGCTTAGTTTGGCCAGATATGAAACTCTGGCTTGAAATTTCTTTAAGAATATTGAATATTGGCTCCCAATATTTTCTGGCTTCTAAGGTTTCTGCTGAGTGGTCTACTGTTAGTCTGATGGAGTTCTTTTTAGGTGGCCTGACTCTTCTCTAGTTGCCTTAAATTTATTTATTTGTTTATTTATTTTTTTTACTTTGGAGATTCTGATGATTGTGGTGGGAATGATCTTCTTGTAAAGTATCTAACTGGTGTTCTCTGAATTTCCTGAATTCGATTCTTGGCTTGTATAGCTACATTTAGGAAGTTACCATGGTTGTTATATTGACATATGTTTTCAAAGTTGCTTCCAGTCTCCTTGTCTTTTTCAGGGACATGAATGCTTCAAAGATTTGTTCTCTTTCCGTAATTCCATATGTTTTGGAGGTTTTATTTATTTTTATTCTTTTTCTCTATTCTTGTCTGACTGTATTATTTTAGAAAGCCAATCTTCAAACTGAGATTCTTTCCTCAACTTGGTCAATTCTGCTATTAATACTTGTGATTACTTTAAGGAATTTTCATAGTGTGTTTTTCAGCTCTATGAGCTCGGTTGTATTCTTTTTTTTGAAGACCTATTTTGTCTGTCAGTTGCTGTGTCATTTTATTGTGATTCTTACCTTCCTTGAATTGGGTTTCAATGTACTCCTGCATCTGAATGATCTTTGTTTCTATGCATATTCTGAGTTCAATTTCTGTTATGTTAAGTATTTCAGCCCAGTTGAGAACCCTTGCTAGAGAGCTAGTGTGGTCATTGGAGGAAAGAAGACACTCTGGCTTTTAGAGTTGTCAGAGTTCTTTCACTGTTCTTTCTCATCTTTGTGGGCTGATGTTCCCTTCGTCTTCAAAGTTGCTATTTTGTGAATTTGGGTTTCTTTTTAATCCTATTAGATGGCCATAAGTGTTTGATTGTTGTACAAGCTTGGTTCAGTCAACTGGTTTCATTTCTGGAAGAATTTAGGGGGCCAAGGCTCAGCTCCCTACTCATATACTGCATGCTCTAACTCTGGGAGACTGGTATTAAGCCCTGACTTTGTCCTCTGGCTCCTCAAAGTTAGGAACCAAATGTGATGGACAGCCTGAGATACTCCCAGACTACTGATCACTACACTTTGATGGCTCATGTAAGCCAGAACATTTGATAGGTCAGTGGTAGTGAGATCTGTCCTTGTTTGCATGTGCCAGCAGCAGTGACAGCAGCAGCACTGTGTGGTACACGCATGTTGGCTGTGGCAGGGTGCTAGTGGGTATTGGGGTACTGGTCTCCCTGAAGACATTCACAACAGTGACAGAGGCAGCATGGCTTTCTGAGGTGGGGAATCCCCTCTGGTGACTCTGCATGTGGTCATGCTGGTGGTGGTTTTAGTGCAAGGGCTGGACGCTGCCAGATGCAGGTCTTTGTGCATCCTCTGTTCACATTTATGCAGTTGGAGGTCCCCACTCAGGTAATGGGAGAGTCTGCTGTTCTCTGTTCCTAGTTTCCCTCTGACAACAGCATTAACACAGGGGCAGGGGCTTGGTAAAGGCGGGGCTGGTGGGCTCTATGCCCACCAAGGCTCTGACTGCAATGACCCTACAGTGGGGAGAGGGGAGGTGGAGTGCACACATGCTGGCAGCAGTGACAGGGCAGGGTTCACACACACACACACACACATACACACACACACAGCACTGACGGAACAGGGAATGCAAAAGCCACCTGCACACACACTTACCAGCAAGGCAATATGGGGAGTGGCTGTGGGCCTGGTGGTAGATGTAGTCAGGGGAAGGAGTTGATGGGGTGTACATGGCCATGGGGTCTGCTCTGCTGGGGCTCTCTGCCAGTGAGATGCAGTCCACCAGTGCAGGAGCTGTAATGCATGTCCCCAGGGCACCTCAGAGGTTGCACTGTAAGGAGGTATAGTCAGGCTGGGCCTATGGGACTAGCCAGCTAGACCAAGGAGTGCTCAGGTTGGACCATCCCCTTCTGATAGGCAAGACTTCCCTGCAAAGTTCAAGTATGACAGTTCCCCTAGGGCTAAATTATCCTATAGAGCAAGTCAAACCTGGGGGGTGAGTGTCACCGACCATGCTGTGCTACAGATGTTCCTGGACCAAACCCTCTGCTTTTTGCACTGGATAAAATGGGGCCCCTACCACTTCTCTAAGCAGCTCTCTCTGCCTACTCAAGTGTCTGTGGTGGTCAAGTGGTTTCTTCCTGCTAGGATTCCAGAGGTCCATGGTGAGAGCTAGTTGCTCCTTGCCAGTTCAACTTCCCTGTTCCCTCAGTTACTAGGGGCCAGGAATGAGTCCTGGTGCACAGTAGCCCCTTGCAGTATTTCCAGCTTCCTCCCCCTTCAGCCCATTTTTGTCTTCCCTTTGTCCACTTTCATGTCTTTCCTCCAAAGGTCTATTAGGAGTGCAGCAGCTGTAACGATCCCTCAGTGGCAGCCGTGCCACCTGGCTGCTTCTAGTTGACCATCTTGCTCAGTTCCAATCATTTAACCTCTTAAAGTCTGTTACTCATTTGTAAAATATAAATATCAATAGCAACTATTGCAAATAATTTAGCACTGCCCTTTAGACATTGTAGATGTTAAATATTATGCTTATATAATAATAGCATTATTATTATTCCATTATTATTATTATATTTCTGGATGGAACTTTTATTGGATATCCATTAGCTTTTAGGCAAGATTATTTTTATTTTTTTTTATTTTAAATATAAAAAAAGAGGTACTGCTTGTTTTCATTAATCTGTGAAATATTTTTCTATGACTTAAAGAATAAAGCTGTGTGCATAATTTTGTTCTTTTATCATGATCAGTATTTTCAGCCACTTATATCTTAAGAAACAGAGGAGATACTTCTTTTTAGGAGTTTATCAAATAATCTTGTAATTGTTAAATATACCTTGAAGTCTCCATTCTCATAACTAAATCCAGATTGTCTTACCTTTAATTAAGCTAACCTCTCCGTTAAGTAATGTCTAACTGTAAAGCTGATAAGTCAGGTACCAATGATTAAATTGCATTTTTAGCATATTTTAAAGTTTCATCAAAGTCTTAATGTAAATGAATAGATTTATGCATATCAATCTATGGTTATAGTATCTGTTACCCACATATGTCTTACTAAAATTATTAGGAAAATTCTTCTTCTACTTTGTTTTTCTCTTAGTCTTCAAAGTTTTATGTGTAGACTTCTTATAAATAGCTTGAATCAGATTGTTAGTAATAAAGGGGAATATCGTTTTAAGAATCTGACAGCAATATTTGCATTTTAACATCCATGGGAACAGTATATTGTGTCTAACTTAAGTATCTGACACCAAACATTAAACATAACATTTCCTTTCTAATCTTATCCTTTGATACTTTTTAGTGTATGAGGTGTTTCAAGGAAAGATGTGAAATATGTAAATTAATTATCTTTTTTATGCCTCAAAGATAACCAAGGTATTTATTAAATTCCCTGAAGCCATATGACAAGACATACAGCTAAACTCAAACTAAATTATCTGGCTCTTGTAAGGTTTATGTCTGACATCATGATAATCCATATTTTGTTATTTTACAAAAGTGATGCAATGAATTTATAAATTAACACAGAGACACTGATTGCAATAACCATGAAGACAAAGAGAAGCCACACAATTGTGACACCAGGCTTGTTTGACATTCCTTGTACTGAAACAATTTATTACCTTTTACACTATAGTCAGAGGTAGTAAAGTATTACTGGAAAAAATGGTATTTTCTCCAAGCTTTGGAATTTATATTATTCCTCAAAGATAGTTCTTTCACTGGGTAATATTCCTGGTGACATCACTTGGCCAACAGGCTGTACCTTGGTATGGGAAAATTTGTCAGCTTTTCCACATGTGACACAGATGTTGCTTTTGATGATGCATTTGAATAATTTTGCATAGAAAGGGAAGATGAGATGACATAAAAACAAAAGCAGTTATTCAAGACTATAATTTATGGCCTTTAAGTTAGTTTAGGAAGGCTCAAGAGACTGGCGAGCCAATAATACACTCTGAATAAAGTCTATGATCTTTCACTTATGAATAATTTACACTTAATTTTCATAAATTACATATTGCTGTGTTTGTTATAAATTATATAATTTATTTTATTCATAAAATCATGCCCAATGCTTTGCTAAAGTTCATTATACAAATTCCAAAATAAATGATGTTGTTTATTTTAGATTTGGTACTTTCATGCTGTCATTCATTTAACATAAATATGTTTCATCATGAAATAACATGAGAAGAAACATAACTTTGTCATATATATATATTTTGTTTTAATATCAAAAATTGTATTTTCTTAGTTGTAGTTTGACTACTGGAATAAGAATAATTCTGTTTCTGATTTATTGACTCATTTGCAAATTGGAAGTATAATAGTCACATATGCTACATATCTAATATTACATAGTTTAACATTTTTATTATTTGGGAACAACTTTAGATGTACAGAACATCCGCAAAGGTAGTACAAAGAGTTCTTATGTACCCTTCCCTCCAGTTCTTCTGATGTTACCATCTTACTGATGAAAACTAAGAAATTTAAACTGCTAAGAGAATCAACCAAACTACAGACTTTATCAGATTAAACTAATATTTCCAAAAATGTTCTTTTTTGTTCCAGAATTCAATCCAGGATACCACATTCCATTTAGATGTCATGTCTCCTTTGTTTTTTCTAATCTGTGACAATTTCTCATGAACTTGACACTTTCAGAGAGTACTGGTCAGGAATTTGCTAGAATATCCCTCAATTTGGGTTTATCTGATGTTTGTTCATGATTAGACAGCAGTTATGAATGAAGAATAACAAAGAGGGAAATACATTTCTTGCCACATTTTATCAGGAGGAATGTAATATCCATATGACATCACAGAGTTTAAAGGTCTTACCTTTAAACTCTTGGTTAATATAATTTCTGCCAAGTATCCGCACTCCAAAGTTGCCATTTTCCCCTTCCCTTTATTCTTTGGAAGCAAGTTTCTATGTGTGATAAATAGATGATAGATTTTAGCAGCTTCTTTGAGACATAATTCATGTACCATAAAATTTATCCATTTAAAGTAAATTCAGTGGTTATTGGTATATGCACAGTTATCCAACCATCATCACAATCTAATTTTAGAACATTTTTGTCTCCCCAAAAAGAAACCCTATGCCCATTTATGGCCACCCCCAATATTTTTACTCTTTTGACCTACTGCTGCAGGCAACTATTAATCTACCTTCTATTTGATATTGATTTACTTATTCTGGACATTTCATATAAAAAAATCATTTATTTGGAGCCTTTGTGACTGTCTTCCTTCACTTAGCATAATGCTCTCAAGGTTCCTCCCTGTTGTAGCAGGTATTAGTACTTAAATTCTTTTTTTTTCTTTATAATTTGGTTTAAAAATAACATTTACCAATTTAGTCATTTTAAGTGTACAGTTCATTATTATTTTGGGTGCTGAATAATACTGAACTTACATTTATCTCATTGTGTGGACATATCACATATTATTTAGGTCAATTGATAGATATTTGGGTTTATTTTCCCACCTTTTGGCTATTATGAATAACACTGGTGTTAGCAATTGTGCATAAGTTTTTGTGTGAACATATTTTTTAACTCTCCTTGGTGTATACTTAGGAATAGAATTACTGGGTCGTATGGTAACTCTGTTTAAGTTTTTTAAAAGGAAGTGCATCATTTTAAGTTCCCACTAGCACTGCATGAAGGTTCCTGATGCTCTGTATCCTAACCCACAGTCATTATTATTTGTCATTTTTATTATAGCCATCATAGTTGGTGTGCAGTGGTATCTCAATTAAATTTTAATTTGCATTTCCCTAATGATTAATGACATGAGCATCTTTTTATGTGCTGCTGGCCATTTATATGTTTTCCCTGGGTAAATGTCTATTCAAATTATTTGCTCATTTTTAATTGTGATAATTGTTTTTTCATTATTTTTTAGTTCTAAGGGTTATCTGTGTATTCTTCATACAGTCCCTAAAATCTAGGTAATGTCCAATTATTTGGAAGTTCAGACTCCTCATTACAATATTCTTACCCTGTGTGAATATAAATGTCAGTTAAGTTTAAATCCCCACCATCAGAAAGAGCAAGCTTATCTTTTATTTTTTTATTTCATAATTTACTCCATAAAAGAAACCACTTCTTTATAGATAGAGAGATGATTTAAACATTTAAGCAATATTTTGCATTTGCCATGTTGCCTATTCCAGTGTGAGGTTGTTTCTGATTTTATAATGTTTCTGCTAGAAAATGCAAACTGCTGAGGAGGCAATGACATAGTGGTGTAATATGTAACTGTACTCCTCTGAGTATTGCTGATTAAGGAAGGAGCATGGTTTGGTGGAAAGAATACTAAACTTGACTTCAGAGATAATTGCTATGTCCAAAATTAAGAAAACAGTTGGATTATCTGAGCATGATTTTGGAATTGTAAATAGTAATGTATAAGCCACAAATTGCCATTAAAATGTAAGGAATTTGTGATTACTGATTTAAAAGTATTATTATTTCATTAGTCAAGTTTCTACTGTCCCCAGGTACTAAAATGTATCTTAACATTAAAATAACCCCTCTGTTTTTGTTTTTGTTTTGTTCTGTTTTATGCTTTTCCATGTCCTGTAGGTTGATAATCCATTTTCCTTAAAATGAAAAGTAGTAGGGCTTTTATGATAATCTGTGTTGGAGAACATTATCTTCCTTCAGTTATATGCTATGTTTGTGTGATGCCAAATCAGTATTTTAGATTGTAAATAACTGATGTTTAGGTGATGAGTATCAGTTGTAGTTGATTTTTCTTTTACCTTGTCCACAACAGTCAAGGTCACAGAACTGTTTAGTTATAAATCTATTGTACAATTTTCATACACTTTCTATTCTTATTTACTAATAAAGTTTAATTTTGGACAACTAGACATCTAAGATTAATAAAGATTAAAACTTTGAATCTATTGTTTGTGTTGATATGTATATAAATAATAGTTAAGAGAGAAATTTCATAAATATTCATAAACTAATACTTTAAAAAGAGATTGCTGACTGCAAGTATTTGGCTATATTTCTGGATTTTCTATTCTGTTCCACTGCTCTATATGCTGTTTTTATACCAGTATCATGCTGCTTTGGTTACTATAACTTTGTAATATAATTTGGGTTCAGGTACTGTGATTCCTCCAGTTTTGTTCTTTCTGCTTATTCTTGCTTTGGATATGTGAGCTCTTTTTTGATTCTATATGAATTTCAGGATTACTTTTTCTTGCTTTGTGAAGAAGGATAGTGGTATTTTGATGGGAATTGCATTTAATTTGTAGATTGCTTTTGGCTGTATGGTCATTTTCACAATGTTGATTCTACCAATTCATAAACATGGGATCTGTTTCCATTTGTTTTTGTCATCTATGATTTCATTCAGCAGTGTTTTTAGTTTCCCTTGTAGAGGTCTTTTACCTCCTTGGTTAAGTATATTCCTAAGGTTTTTTTTATTTCTTTATTTTTTATTTTATTTCTTGCCACTATAGTAAAAGGAATTGAGTTCTTGATTTGATTCTCAGGTCGGTTGCTGTTGGTTTAGAGCAGGTCTGCTGGGACCTAGTACTAGTTTCATGTTGGCTATGGGTTTGTCATATATGGCTTTGGTTATGTTAAGGTTTGTCCCTTCTATGCCGATTTTCTTGAGGGTTTTAATCCTAAAGGGAAGCTGAATTTTGTCAAATGCCTTCTCTGCATCTATTGAGATATAATGTGATTTTTGTTTTTAATTCTGCTCATGTGGTGTATTACATTTACTGACTTGTGGATGTTAAGTCATCCCTGCATCCCTGGTATGAAACCCACTTGATTATGATGGGTTATCTTTTTTATATGCTGTTGGATTTGATTAGCTAGTATTTTGTTGAGGATTTTTGCTTATAAGTTCATCAGGGACATTAGTCTTGTAGTTTCCTTTTTTGGTTATGTTCTGATCTTCAAAAAAGTAAACAAAAACATAAACTGGAGAAGGGACCCCCTATTCACCAAGTGGTGCTGGGTTAACTGGCAAGCCACATGTAGAAGAATGAAAGTAGATCCTCATCTCTCACCTTATATAAAAATCAATTCAAGATGGATCAAAGACTTAAATGTAAGACCTGAAACCATAACAATTCTAGAAGATAACATTAGAAAAACTCTTCTAGGCATTGGCTTAGGTTGCCTTCATGACCAAGAACCCAAAAGCAAATGTAACATAAACAAAGATAAATATATGGGACTTAGTTAAACTAAAAAGCTTCTGCACAGAAAAAAAAACAATCAGCAAAGGAAAGAGTCCACAGAGTGGGAGACAATCTTCACAATCTACACATCTAACAAAGGACTAATATACAGAATGTACAAGGAACTCAAACAAATTAGCAAGAAAAAAAGAACAAACAATCCCATCAAAAAGTGGGCTAAGGGCCTGAATAGACAATTCTCAAAAGAAGATATGCAAATGGCCAAAAAACATACGAAAAAAATGCTCAATATCACTAATTATCAGGGAAAGGCAAATCAGAACCACAATCTGATACCACCTTGTTCTAGCAAGCATGCCCATAATGAAAAAGTCAAAAACTAATAGATGTTGGCATGGATGTGGTGAAAAGGAACACTTTTACACTGTTAATGGGAATGTAAATTAGTAGAACCACTTTGAGAAACAGTATGGAGATTCCTTAAAGTACTGAAAGTAGATCTACCATTTGATCCAGCAATCAATCCCACTACTGGGTATCTATCCAGAGGAAAAGCAGTCATTATATGAAAAAGATACTTGCACATGCATGTTTATAGCAGCACAATTCACAATTGCAAAAATATGGAACCAGCCCAAATGCCCAGCAAACAATGAGTGGATAAATAAAATGTTATATATCTATATCTATCTATATATATATATATATACACACACACACACATATATATGTACATACCATTTATATATGTACATACATATATATGTACATATCATTGTTTTTTATATATATGAACATATATATATGTACATACCATGGGATACTACTCAGGCATAAAAAGTAAAAAGGAACAAAATAATGACATTTGCAGCAACCTGGATGGAACTGGAGACCATTATTCTAAGTGAAGTAACTCAGCAATGGAAAATCGAACCTCATATGTTCTCACTCATAAATGGGAGCTAAGCTATGAGGACACAAAGACATAAGAATGATATAATAGACTTCAGAGATTTGGGGGAAAGGGTAGGAGAGGGATAAGAAACAAAAGACTACACATGGGGTACAGTGTACACTGCTTGGGTGATAGGTGCACCAAAATCTCAGAAATGACAACTAAATAACTTATTCATGTAAAAAAAATTTTATAAATGTAATTGCTATATAAAATCAGGAGGAAACATTTAAAAAAAGATGAGTGTGATTTAAGACTTTAGATGAATACTCTTTTTTTATAGCTTGATTTAATCATCTCACAAAATATACATGTATGAAAACCACATTGTATACTGTAAAAATGCACAATTTTAATTTATCTATTATACCTTAATAAAGCTTGGGGCATAGAGGAGGAGTAAAGACTTCTGAGTCTAATCAAAACATTGAATATTCTTTTTTTTTTTTTTGAGGTGAAGTTTCCTCTTGTTGCCCAGGCTGGAGTGCAATGGCACCATCTTGGCTCACTGTAACCTCCACTTCCCATGTTCAAGCTATTCTCCTGCCTCAGCTTCCTGAGTAGCTAGGATTACAGGCATGTGCCACCACACCCGGCTAATTTTGTATTTTTTGTAGAGACAAAGTTCATCTATGTTGGTCAGGCTGGTCTCAAACTCCCGACCTCAGGTGATCCGCCCGCCTTGGCCTCCCAAAGTGCTGGGATTACAGATGTGAGCCACCATGCCCTGTCTGAACATTATTTTTTTAAATATCAAAAGTTGGCTATGATTATATTTATTTCACTTAGTCTTTGTCATATATTTCTACTTTGCAAAGTTTGTATTACATGAAGAGACAGAGAGTTCTGAGTTATTTATAGAACAAAACATGTACCTGCCTTGGAAACTATAAGATGAATACTCTTGAATTGAATTAAAATTGATTTCCATCAAAGACCAATATAAATTTTTGAAATTGTTTTTTTAAAAAATTAATTATACAGTCATTTTAATATATTTATTAATACACATTTGTTTACATTTACATATAAAATTATGGCAGAGATTTTTCAGATAATAAGATTTCATAGTTTTTTCATAATTACTATAGTAGCAACATTTGTAAATATTATAGGCAATTTGGAGCAATCTTTCTTTGTCCATATGGCTCAAATTTTTAGGTATATTTAAAAAGATATCTAACATAAATATATAACAGTGTATTTACCCCAGAAACATTAGTGATTAATGATAAGGATAATGATGTAGGAAAAAGATCAGGAAGCTTTCATCTATTATGTAAAAATGTTCACGTTTTTGTATATCATAAGAAACACATTTACAATGAAGAATAATTTTGCCTTTAATAATAAGTGTTCATAATAATGTAACAGGATGACATAATTGTTCATCACAATTAGAAGCTGTCTGTAAGGCCTGAAAGCACATGCAATCTATCTGAGTCAGTGTATTATTTTTAATAATCAATAAAATTTCAGTTACTTGTGATAGTAAAGATAATATTATTTTTCTCTAATATATAACCTTGCATAATAATAGAAAGATTGATGAAATGGTCAGTAATGTTAAACTTAGAAGAAACATTTATTACTCGGAAAGAACATCCTGTAGTTCTCAAAACTCATTTTTTCCGTCAACACAGCAAAAATTGAAAATATGTAAAAAGCTTATTATCCCATTAAATGTGGAGCTGAAAGCCTCTTCAGCCTACCTACTGAATTAGCAAATACAAAATTGAATACTTTGATTTATATCACCCTGCCAAAGATACAGCCAAGAGAATTTAATTTTATTAAAGCTGGGTTGGACGGTGAGTCTGAGCATTAATTTTCTATGTAGTAGAACACAAGGTCAAAGCTTGCCTTCTGGGACTGCCTTTCCTTGTACTATAATAGATTATCAGATTGAAAGTAATATCAGAATACAGAACACAGTATAAAGATTAAGTGCCAGCTATTTATAACAGCAAGGAGCATGAAATATTTTGATTGTTGCTATTATTATGTAACATAACAATAACACTCCCAAATACACAAACTATAAGAAAAAATAAATTATCTGGTTTAACTGTTAACTGGATGGTGGAGGAGGGCGAGATTCACTGATTGAATGATACAAAACGCATTATATTTAACATAGAAAGTTATAAATTTCTTTCAATCTTATTTATAAACATCTGTATTATGGTTAAAAATGAAGGCTTTCATGAAAATAAGCCAAAGGACTGCAGAGATAGTACTTAATGTTGTTAATTTTTTGAACTTTACAAACTCAATGCTGTCATCCAATCGTTTAGTTAATATCCCTGAATCCTAATTTGCTTCAGATTCTAAAACAAAAAAATTCAGATTATTTTATATTACACTGTTTACTTAATAATGCTTTTTTTTTTTTAAAGAAAAGTAAGGCCTATATTTCTAGTTATAGCCCTTATCGTAAGTCACAGAAAAGGAGTTAGGAAGAAACTATTGAAACTTGCTCCTTAGTTATAAGGACGACACCATGATGATTCCTTGTTTCCTCTTCCTCTTTCTCCAGGTTCCCCTAAACACATTAAAGAGTCAGTTTTCAATATCTAGGCCTGCCTGTACAATACGGAAACCACTAGCTACATACATAAACTAAATCCTTATTACGTGGCTAGCTCAAAGATATACAAGACTTGGACATAATAACTAAGGTAGAATTTTTAGGCTAATTAGCTCCTGGAAAACTCAAATTAGTAATTATATATATTTTTATTATATATCTATATGTGTTATTATATATTTAATCTCTATCTATTAGAGTCAGGCAAGCTTGAGAAAGTTGTTTGTATTCTAAATTCTGTATTCAAAGTAGTTTCAATCTGGCCCGAAAAGAAAGGCTGAATTAGTCTCAATATAGATACAACAAAACCCTTATTGCCAAGGAGAGACCTATACCATGCAAATTCTGATCTGAAGGAATTTCAGTTGTTTCAAAAGCCATGATATTTCGGTTCCTCTGGATTCTGGCATTACATAAATAGGAAGAGAGGCAAGAATAAGCAGGAATGATAAAAACAATTTTCAGGATGGCAATTTGAAATCATGTATTCCAACTCAACTTTCCAGAAAGTGACACCTGCAGCTCTGTGGGGGTGTTTTCCTGCACAAGCTAATTTGTACCTGTTCCAAATGGCCAGATGCACCTATACTCTGAATGTGGGTATATACCCCCATTTACCAAGTATTTTAAAATATGATCTTTGAAGCACAGTTTCTATCCAATCTGATGACTTCTAGCCTGTGAGCACAGGACCCATGTTATTTGAACTTTTAATATTACAATAGAATGACTTTTTAAAAAAAATGTATAGTTATGGTGGTATCATAATACCGGAAATCTAGGTGTGAATGAAGTATTTAACTCACTTTGGACCTCTTCTGCTTTACTCCTATGTCTGAAAAAAGCAAACAAGGCATGAAGGAGTATTTCTGGCATTATAGGTGGGTGAAATGAACCCACTATCAGCTCTGAGCTGAAATGATTGCCACAGGCTTAAATAAGTCATTAGGTCTGGGGAAGACAATGGCCCTCTTAGAGGCATACACCTAAAAAGGCAGGGATATTTACACTTGCATGTTCATTTACCACATAATATATCTATCCATTATCTCTTCTCTAATGGTATTTTTTTATTTTTCTTCTTGGGCAGAGCCAAGTTTTGTGAGTTTATTTTGTCATTTTCTGCATGTATCCCCACTCCTGCTTTTTTTTTTCCCCTTCAGATCCTCATGCAGCTAAACTGAGAACATAATAATGTATCTCTTCTTTCTCACTCCCTTGTTTTCACTATCAAAAATATTCCTAAACCATCTACCTCTCTATCATTTTAACCACTTTTACCTATTTCATTTATGAAAATAACAGGAATTATGCCACAAAAATTTATATATATAAATGTATATATACACACACATATATAAATACACATTTATATAAATTTATATGTATGTATACATATATATATATCCTTTAAATTGCTAATATTCTCACATCAGCCACTTTACTAAACAACATGATGTTACTTGGACACAACAAGTAATTAATTCTGGTATGATATTTTGAACATCTCTAATTCTATAATAATAACACTAAGAACAAAAATAACAACAATAGCATAATAGTTTTTACAAATAAAATTGATAATCAAGGCAGACAGAAAACAATTTTGTGAGCGTAGTAAAGCAATATAATCCTTCCACTTGTACAGAAGCAGAAAAAAGGTTTCCTGATACATAAACCTAATTAATTGTTTATAATGCATGCTAGTAGATGATAGGATAGTCAGTACATTCTTCATACTTCTGATGCTAAGAATTTGTCCAAAAGAGATAGGAGAGATCCTTGTCCTAAAAGAGAAATGAGAACATCAGAGTCAAATTAGTAGAAAGGTAAAGACACGAATTATCTTTGGAGTAGATCAACTAATTATGTGATTTATAACAATAAAACTTAAAATATAATTTGTATTTCCTACATTTCTACAGTTTTTTTCCTCCACATAGCTTTACATCACATATTCAGCACTATTTTTCCTCCTTGCATTTATTGTGATGAAGCTGTCAAATTTATGTCAGAAATAGGTATTTACAATGAACAAAACCTCCAGTATGAATCTGGATGCAGGATGAAGTTAGATACCTCTAGGAAATAAAATGCAACATTCTGTATTGATGATCTTGAAAGATCTATGTATTTATAATGAATCTGTCACCAATAGAACTTAAGCCAGATGTCAGAAAGAGTCTGACATGGTTCTCTATATAATACACAGAATGGAAATAGCATGAACAGTGAAACTAAACTTTTGTGCCACATCTCACTACCATGCATGCCCAGGAGACCTTGTTCTAAGAGAAAGAAAGAAAGAAGATATTTGGTCCTTGGCACATTTACTGAAATGACAACTAGAGGAACAATTAATGCCAACTGTGAGTTTTGGTGCAGATCTCAGGGAATCCCAAGCTGGGAATTTGACAGCCAAATGACTGTAATTAACTATGAAAAGGTCAACCAGAAAAAATAAGGCATATACTTAAGGAGACTTGTTAAGCTTTTCTTGTGATGTATTTTGTGATCTATTTGCATATGAACTGAAACAGGTCTAACTTTCAAAAGGAAGAAAGGGTTGAGTAAAATATGAGTGACCATATTTTGTCTATTCAAAATCATTAAATAATATGGCATGACTGTTATTCCCAGAATCATCTTTCAAATTTCATTAAAGCAGTTTAAAAGGGAAAGAGGAGGAGAAAGAGAGCAATTGGAATGCATGCTACATAATAAATCACACTCTGAGAATTACAAGGTCCCTCGTAAAATCATCAAGAAGTGAAATAGAGAAAGTATAGTGCATTCCTCCCTGAGTTACATTTCCAGAAGTATGTTGTATTGTCCTAACAGTTTTATACAAGAGATTTGGCTTGTTGATATCTTGTATTAAGTCTCTATTTTTAGTTGTGTATTTATGTATTTATTTTTATTGTATATATTCTATTGTATATATTTGTTCACCATGATGTTTAGGTATACATCTGCACAGTAAAAAGATCACTACAGTCAAACAAAAATATTAACCTACCCATCACATACCATAGCTACCATTTTTAAATAGTAGGAGCACTTAAAATCTATTATCTGAGTAAAATTTTTCTATACTATGCAATAATATTAACTGTAGACCTCATGGTGAGGTCTACAGTTAGACCTCATTGTTAGAACTCTAGACCTGTTCATCCTACATAGCTGCAACTTTTTACTCTGTGACCAATTTCTCCTCATTTTCTCCCACTCCTTACCCCTGGTAACCACTGTTCTACTCTTTATGTCTATGTATTTAACTTAGTTTTAGATATCATGTATAATTGAGATCATGCAGTATTTTTCTTTCTATGTTTGGCTTATTTCTCTTGGGATAATGTCCTCTAGACTCATCTCTGTTTTCACCAATGGCAATATATCCTTTCCTAAGGCTGAAAAATATTATGGAATATCATGAAGTCTTAAATTATTAATAGCACAAAAATATGGTTTATGTTGGCAATAGCTGGCAGGAAACTCTCTGCTTTTGAATTTAATATAATTTAAGGCTGAATAATATTATGGACTATCATGAAGTCTCAAATTATTAATAGCACAAAAATATGGTTTATGTTGGAAATAGCTGGCAGAAACTTCCTGGTTTTGAATTTGATATAGGCAAATATGCACTAATTGGAAACTGTAATCTTTAATAGTGACAAATCATACTCTTTCAAAGTTTACATTTTATCATCAAACATTATTTTAGCTGCTTATAAGAACTGCTGTGAGCTGTGATTAATTCTCTTCTAATGTTTAAATGTTCTGTATTTATTATTATTATTTTTTTATTTTTGCTAATTGGCTCTGAGCCTCTGGGTACAATTTGAAGAATTAGAAACTACTTACATTTCTACAATAATGTAATGAGCCACTTAAACTTTAAGGTAACCTACATTATATTAGCAGACAGTATTTTTACATCGGTGGCTGTGACAAACAAGTGACTGTAATTCAATTAGTTTGAATTTGCATTTGCCAGCATAACAACCTTTATTGTAATATTATCTTCTCGTCTGAATAGCTAGATACAAGTATCCAAATAAATTTCTATGCACATTTTTTTATGTCAGATAATCATTTTATTTTGTTCTCACTCACAATTTTTCATAGTAAAACATGTTTGCTTTGGAGAAAGCTGCATTTTTTGTGCATTGATGAGCTGAAGTAAAACTATCATTATGTCATTGATTAGAAATTTAGGTAGCAATATTCTCCCCCAACTGGGTGCATAATTGTGGGAAACTGTTTCAGATCTATCTCTGTGTACACAAAGGAATGGAAAGTACTTTGGCAAGATCATTACTGCTGATTACATAAGCTAACACTACTAGGGACACATACGAGATATGACCAGATCAATCAATTTGTGTTTCAATGTAAGAGCATTGTACTTGTATAGTCTATTCTGCAGTCCTAGTGAAAGTAAACAAATGTGTTTTGGTGGTAGAAAGCAACTATATATTTTAAGTCAGTTTTTTCTTTTAGCCCCAATAACAGATTGGCAAGATCACTACATCAGCCTTTCAGAAATGTTAATGTGCCTGGGGCTAGGAACCTAGAGATATGCATTTTAATTCTAGCTCCTTTTCTGCTGTTTACTATAAGAGAATTCCTACAGATTGTATATGGCTAAATTGTTCCCTATCAGATGGAGAAGATCAATCCCCACCCTGATTCATTGCCTGGATTGTTGTGAGACTCAGATGGAAGGTATCAGACTCATTATAAAAGTTGAAAACTCTAAGAAAAATGGCTGTATTTCGCAGGTGACTCTGCTATAAGGTTATTCAGGCTGTTTCTCTTTTGGTTTTTTTATTTTCCAGTTCGTTTTACACATGGGCACACCGTAGGGGTTTGGGAGATAGTTCATTAACACAAAAACCAGGACTAGGCTTTAACTTTCTCAGAATACAACTATGCCCTCTGAAAATCATCTGCATGCATCCACCTTGAGGCCCTCTACAAGTATTAATAGTATCCCAGGAGGTGCTTCTCTGGGGAGCTAGCATAGCTTGATGGACTAGGCAGATTATTTAAATATTAAATCCTAAGCATTAGAATGTGCATGTGTGCCCTTATGTATGGTATTTAACCTTGTTGAATCATCTGGAAGATGAGCCTGCAGAATGTCATTAATTAAGGCACTTAAAAATAACGTTGTATGCAACATATCACCAGGTAACAATGTTAATATGGTTTGGCTGTGCATCCTCTTGTAGCTCTTATAATTCCCATGTGTTGTGAGAAGGGCCTGGTGAAAGATGATTAAATCATGGGGGCAGGTCTTTCCTGTGCTGTTCTGTAGATAGTGAATTGGTCTCACAAGATCTGATGGTTTTAAAAATGGGAGTTTCTCTGCACAAGCTCTCACTTGGCTTGTTGCCATCCATGTAAGATGTGACTTGCTCCTCCTTGTCTTCCACCATGATTGTGAGGCCTCCCCAGCCATGTGGGACTATAAGTCTAATAAACCTCTTTCCACTGTAAATTACCTAGTCTCAGGTATGTCTTTATCAGCAACATAAAAACATACTAATACTTACTAAATTGGTACTAGTAGAGTGGGGTGTTACCGAAAAGATACCCAAAAATATGGAAGCAACTTTGGAACTGGGTAGCAGGAAGAGGCTGGAACAGTTCAAAGGGCTCAGAAGAAGACAGGAAAATGTGGGAAAGTTTGAAACTTCCTAAAGATTTGTTGAATGGCTTTGACAAAAATGCTGACAGTGATATGCACAATAAGGTCCAGGCTAAGGTGGTCTCAGATGGAGATGAAGAACTTGTTGGGAACTGGAGCAAAGGTGACTCTTGTGTTTTAGCAAAGAGACTGGTGGCATTTTTCTCCTGCCCTAGAGATTTGTTAGAACTTTGAACTTTAGACAGATGATTTAGGGTATCTGATGTAAGAGATTTCTAAACAGCAAAGCATTCAAGAGGTGACTTGGGTGCCATTAAAGGAATTCAGTTTCAAAAGAGAAACAGCATAAATGTTTGGGAAATTTGTAGCCTGACAATGCAGTAGAAAAGAAAATCCCATTTTCCAAGTTAAAATTAAAGCTGGTTACAGAAATTTACATAAGTAATGAGGAGCCCAAATGTTCATCACAAAGACAATGGCAAAAATGTCTCCAGGTCATGTCAAAGATATTTGTGGCAGCCTCTCTCATCACAGGCCCAGAGGCCTAGGAGCAAAATGTGGTTTTGTGGGCGGGGCCCAGGTTCCCTATGCTGTGTGCAGCCTAGGGACTTGGTACCCTGTGCCTCAGCTGCTCTAGCTGTGGCTGAAAGAGGCCAACTTCGAGTTTGGGCTGTCGCTTCAGAGGGTGCAAGCCCCAAGCCTTGGCAGCTTCCAAGTCATGTTTAGCCTTCGAGTGCACAGAAGTCAAGAATTGAGGTTTGGGAGCTTCCACGTGGATTTCAGATATATGGAAATGCCTGGATGCCCAGTCAGAAGTTTGCTGTAGGGAGAGGATCCCCATGGAGAACCTCTGCTAGGGCGGTGCAGAAGAAAAATGCAGGGTCAAAGCTCCCACACAGAGTCCATGTTGGGACACTGCCTAGTGGAGCTGTGAGAAGAGGGCCACTGTCTCCAGACCCCAGAATGGTAGATCCACTGACAGCTTGCACTGTGTTCCTGGAAAAGCCACAGACACTCAACACTAGCCTGTGAAGGCAGCCAGGAGGGAGGTTGCACCCTTCATAGCCACAGGGGTGGAGTTGCCCAAGGGGTGGAGCTATAAGAACATACCTCTTGCATCAGCCTGACCTGGATGTGAGACATGGAGTCAAAGGAGATCATTTTGGAGCTTTAAAATTTGACTGCCCTGCTGGATTTTGGACTTGTATGGGTCCTGTAGCTCCTTTGTTTTGGCCAGTTTCTCCCATTTGCAGTGGTTGTCCTTATCCAAAGCCTGTACTCCCATTGCATCTAGGAAGTTACTAACTTGCTTTTGATTTTACAGGCCTATAGGTGGAAGGGACTTGCCTTGTTTTGGATCAGACTTTGGACTGAGGACTTTTGAGTTAATGCTGAAATGAGTTGAGACTTTGGGGAACTGTTGAGAAGGCATAATTGGTTTTGAAATGTGATGGTGTGAGATTTTCAAGGGGCCCGGGATGGAATCATATAGTTTGGCTCTGTGTCTGCACCCAAATCTCATCTTGTAGCTCCCATAATTCCCACACGTTGTGGGAGGGACCCAGTGGGAGATGATTGAATTATGGGGGCGTGTCTTTCCTATGCCGTTCTCATGGCAGTGAATGGGTCTCAAGGGATCTGTTGGTTTTGAAAATGGAAGTTTCTCTGCACAAGCTCTCTCTTTTCCTGCTGCCATCCACATAAGATGTGACTTGCTCCTCCTTGACTTCCACCGTGATTGTGAGGCCTCCCCAGCTACATGGAACTGTAAGTCCAATCAACCTCTTTCTTATGTAAATTGCTCAGTCTTCCGTATGTCTTTATTAGCATCATGAAAACAGACTAATACAGATGCAGATGTAGGAATCGGAATTGTAGAAGATGCATTTATCAATTTGCATATCTATTATTAAACAGCATATGTAATAATTCAGAGGAGACAGGTGCTGGATGACAAATGGAATATATGAAACAAGCATTAGAAGGACTAATTTTTATAGATAATTGGAACAAAATTTCCTAAACCTTTTCTTTCCGTTCCTATGATAATCTCTTCTTTCATTTTCCAGCAAGCCTGCTGTGTATTTCTTAAATTTGTCTACCACATTACTGAGTGATAGTTTAAAACTGAGGTAAAGCTTGAGAATATGCAAACATCTTTATAAAACATACTTGAGAGCCCGTTATTTAATGTCGAATATTGTATGATTTTTCTAACTATAAGCAAATAATATAATTGTAATTTTTTTCAAAATCAGAATTATGTAAAATAAACATATTTTCTAAGTATCTATTTAAAACACAGCTAAATGTCTGCATATTACATATACTAAAAGGTCATAAATACAGATCATCACACTGTAAGACTACAATAGAGTCCAGTGAGATAATTTATTTTTACTGCAATGATAATTTTTAACAAATTCTAAAGTTTCATTTTAGTAAGAACTTCAAAGCAAAATGAACAAGCTCTAGAGATCAGCTGTACATTGTATCTATAATCAACAATACCATGTTGGACACATAAAATTTAAGAGGGTAGATCTCATGTTAAGTGTTCTGACTACAATAAAGTACAATTTTCTTAAAAGTTGTCATAAAAAGTTATAGCATTGGAATTCTAATATAATAAATAGGGCAGTTCACATATCTTTTTTTTTTTTGTCTCCTTAGAAGTCAATAAGGTAGTGATGTGTGCATTTCTAGTACAAAATCCATTTTTAGGAACAAAGTTATAGGAAGCTTTCATTCCAGATTTAGATTCTGCAGAACACAGAAATTAGAGAACTTCAGTAGTAAAACTTACACAATGTTTGCCCCTTAATTTTTTTTTTTTTTTTTTGAGGCGGAGTCTTGCTCACCCAGGCTGGAGTACAATGGCACGATATCAGCTCACTGCAACCTCCTCCTCCCAAGTTCAAGCGATTCTCCTATGTCAGCCTCCCGAGGAGCTAGGATTACAGGTGCACGCTGCCATGCCTGGCTAATTTTTTGTATTTTAGTAGAGACGGGATTTCACTGTGTTGCCCAGGCTTGTCTCGAACTCCTGAGCTTTGACAATGCACCTATCTCGGTCTCTCAAAGTGCTAGGATTACAGGTGTGAGCCACCGCACCCGGCCGCCCCCTTAATTTTTATAACCCTGTTTTGCCAATAGGTTTGTTTTTAAATGTTATTTTCTTTCTCTTCACAAGGCTATGTGATATAATGCAAAGGGAAATAAATGCAAAGCATCTGCTGAAGGGTCACACATACCTTACCAAAAGAACTGTTTTGCTATTTTGCACATTATCTATTCTAAAGATAGTTGAGAGATCCTCACCCTGAATTCAAACACAATTCAAAAATTTCCTTAAACAAAATCAGGGTGCAATTATTGGACATGAAATAGTTAAGAGGTATAAATTGTGGAGAACATTTTTATTATAAAATAACATGAAAGTCATGCATACATGGTCAGTCCTAAATTCTTTTCATGTTATTTGTGATTCGAGATATATATTTTGTCCTGGCCTCTCAATAGGATGTCAGTGCACTTTTGTCTTCTCTGCATGAACTGCCAAGCAAACAGATCAGAACATCTAGCTCCTGTTAGGAGTATTTAATATCACTGTCAGTTTATTCTATGAAAAATGAAGTGTATATCAGTGGGGCTGTCACGCTATATGTACAAACAATTCACCTTCCACTTTGTTTCAGGAGAGAGGCTATTCGACTTTCTATTTTTTAATCAGCATTGTTTTTGCCAGTGAATTTTTTAGGCCAGCACTACTATAATCCATTATTCTCACTGACAATACTGAATTTACATAAAACAGTCAAGAAAATGCATTGATCTACAGCTATGTCCTCTTTTTGAAATAAGGCATCAGGGGCTGAATAGTGGTGAAAGTGCTTTGACCTGAAGTATCAGTAAATGCGTTAAGATTTATGAATAGTTCACCAGTATTTGTCAGTACAACAGAACATAAACATTTTATTTCTGGGTGCTCATTTTACAGTTGTTTGTATATATACAGACTACAGGGTACCATTCTACTGTTGATGTCTCTGTACCAGATACAAAAGTATCACTACATTGGTATCGTATTTTCCCATAGCTAAGTAAATTCAGGTGATAAGATGTAAACTAAGGCTCAAAGATATTAGGAAACTTGGTAGTCATATAGTTATTACATGGAAGAATCGATGTTTAAACCCTGATTTGCCATACTCGGGGTTCTTTCCTCAGTATGGCATACCACATTTTTAATAGTGAGTTTCCTTGAGTATTTTCATAAAATGTTTATATACTGATAGAATCCTTTATTTACTATTCTCTTTCATCATCTCAAGTGAATTGCTTAGCATAATAAAACCTCCATGAATATGCATACCATCTTTTTCTCTCCATACTGATTTCTCCAGTTGCCCCTCAATCTCAATGCTTTAAACAATCCAGATAATTTCAGGTTCACTTAATGATTCATGCAGCTTCATGTGCCTGCTTATGTGCTATTCTGTTTGAATGTCCACTTTGAAAACACTTCTCTTCCAACACCCGGTCGGAGTCAATTTTTTTGTAATGCTTTCCACGACTCCTCCTTGAGGTAGAATTGAACACTCTCTCCTCTGTGACATCACTATGCCCTATGTGGACTGCTATCATATCAGCTAAGATAAATTTATTATGTATTTTAATGAGTTTATTGAGAAATAACTGACAAATTATAAATTACCCATATGTAAAGTATGCAATTTGACATATCAGTACACATTTGAAATTAGCACCATTGTATTATTCTGTTTTCATGCTGCTGATAAAGACATACCCAAGACTGGGAATAAAAAGAAGTTTAATTAGACTTACAGTTTCACATGGCTGAGGAGGCCACAGAATCATGGCAGGAGGTGAAAGGCTCTTCTTACATGGCAGCGGCAAGAGAAAATGAGGAAGGTACAAAAGCAGAAACCCCTGATAAAACCATCAGACCTTGTGAGACTTACTCACTACCACAAAAACAGTATGGGGGAATCTGCCCCCATGATTCAAATTATCTCCCACTGGGTCCCTCATACAACACATGGAAATTATGGAAATACAATTCAAAATGAGATTTGCGTGGGGACGCAGAGCCAAACCGTATCAATCATGATCAAAATACTGAACATAATTATTATTCCTAGAAGTTTTTTCATTTTCCCAGAACCTACTGCATTGACTACCATTTTAGATTTTATCAGTTAATTGGTAAATGTGTATTGACTGAAATAACTTTATTAGGCAATATAATTCTGTAATATATATAAATTAGGGGTTCATTGTCTATGATATAGATGAGATTGGTTTTAATATATAAAAGCATAAAATTTATATGAGAACCTTTAAAAATTAGGGAGCATAAGAGGCAAATTATCCATTTCTTTCTCATACATTTAATTATAGGTAATCCCTTCAAAATCCCAGAAGTTGAGCCTTATCTGGGGTTTACTGTTTTCTAAACAGACTTAAAATGGAAGTTGGTTAATTATATAATAATTATGTAAGGTAAAATGTGGTGATGAAAATTAAGCATCTCTTGTATGTAGGCCATCTAGAAATTAACTGTTGGAAGAAAAGTAACTCTTAGGTTTTAGAATATCAATTAGTAAAATATAGGTGTATCATTCCTAGCAGCTAGCAAATAGATGAAGGTGGTTGCATAAGCCTTTTTTCAGAGATGTGTGTTCTTTGACTTTGGGACTACTATTAAATATGGCCACACAGAAAATATTTGATGAGAATGACAATGGATTATGGAATATGGCAAACACGAAATTGTGGTAATGTAGAAACAAAGTAATTCCACCTTTCTGGGAACAAGCCCAGATATGTAAACATACTGCTTACCTATCTACATTTATCTTTCACTATGAGTCCCTAAAATGTTATATTTCAGGTAGTCTAAATAACTAACTTCTAAGAATGCACTTTAAACTCTTCTTACATGCCTTTGCGGTACCCGCCTCTAGAATGCTTTTCCACCCATTCCCAAATCCCTTTATCTAGTTAGTTCTCAGTCGTTAGCTCCAATTCTGAAGTTAACTCATCTAAGAGGGCATATTTGACCCAATTACTTGAGAGCCTTACCTTTGTGTTCCATAGCACTCTGAGGTATTAGTGCTAAAGAAAACCAGAGTTGGACAACAGTTAAAGTGGTAAAACAGATTTTATTCAGCAACTATTGCAAATGGGGAAAAGATGCCTCAGTATGGCACTGAACTCAATTCTGAATACAGCAGGGACAAGTGGAGATTTATAGACAAGGAGGAAGTTGTCAGGTGAAGCCTGGTGGATGGAAAATTACTAAGGGGAGCCATCAAGAGTAGGGGAAATTCTGTTTAAATTCACCTAACATAATTCTTGTGGAGTCTTGATAGTCAGGTGATATGGAAGGTGGGAGATTTTGACTAAAACTGGGCTAAGCAGGTTGGAAGACAAGGCTGAAGAAAAAGGCCTAATCAAGAAAGGTCTTAAAGGAGCCTGACCAAAGTTTGGTCAAGGAGAGGCTCTTTGTTTCTATCAAAACATTCATCACACTGTACTGAAATAGCTTTGTAAAAATTTTTTTAACATATTCCTCACTAGATTGAAAGCTTCAGGAGGGTAGAGATTATTCTTTATTCAATATTGTATTCCTCACAAATAGCACCATGCTTGGCACATGCAAATAATGTTTGTTGAATTGAAATTAACTTTTAAAGTATAGAGTATAAGGTAAATGTAAGCTACTATTTTAAAAAACATACAGCTTTAGTGGCTGGTATTCATTAGGAATTAGATACTAGGATTCTACAAGAAAATAATAAAGCCTTCAAAGTATAAACTTCTGATTGATGTGTTTATATATATTTAGTAATTATGAAAATGGAAACTAGTTACTTTCTGATCTATGACTAAAACTTTTATTAATAGTATGGCTTTGTTTCAAATAATCATTACATTAGAGAATGATAAGAAAGAAGGCTAATATAGGACTAAACAGCTGTCTTAAGTTATTTGTAATCCCATTTTTTTCTGATATGCTGGTGTAAAGGTTGCTATGCCTTTATTTGTTCCATGCAGATTTTAATCATTTAAGAAAAATATCTGCATGATGACAAAAGGTCTGATTAATTTGTTTTGTGAGGGAAAAGTCAAACACTTTTTGATTAACAGTTTACTAACTCTTTGCAATTATATATTTATTGTTTTGTTAATGGGTAAAGACACATTCCTTGTTGGCTTAAACTGTAAAATATAGCAAGCATCGGCCAGGCACGGTGGCTCACTCCTGTAATCCCAGCACTTTGGGAGGCCGAGGCAGGTGGATCATGAGGTCAAGAGATCCAGACCATCCTGGTCAACATGGTGAAACCCTGTCTCTACTAAAAGTATAAAAAATTAGCCAGGCATGGTGGTGCGTGCCTGTAGTCCCAGCTACTCAGGAGGCTGAGGCAGGAGAATTGCTTGAAACCGGAAAATGGAAGTTGCAGTGAGCCGGGATAGCACCTCTGCACTCCAGCCTGGCAACAGAGAAAGACTCTGTCTCTCTATATATATATGGTGAACAAGTATTTGCATACAGTTTAATGAGAATTCTATAATTTGACCATTATTTCAAATGTCCACAAGTAATCATACCTTGTGACTTTTTCATTTCTCTTTTAAAGTTATTTTATGAATGTATGCTCCTTAAAGGAGATAATTTCGC
Organism: Aotus nancymaae; assembly: GCF_030222135.1. Taxonomy (NCBI): domain Eukaryota; kingdom Metazoa; phylum Chordata; class Mammalia; order Primates; family Aotidae; genus Aotus; species Aotus nancymaae. The sequence continues at coordinate 53,857,063 of NW_026988415.1, read as the reverse complement.
TTGTCTTTAGTTGAGTAAAATTAGTTCAGCTACAGAATTAGCAAAAGTACAATGATAACTTGCAAAGTTTCTATAGCAAAGACGCTATCCTATTGGGACAGCATGGTATCACATATGGTATGCCAGATTACCCACTCTTAACAGACACGTGGTTCACTAACAAAATGTGCTGGAATATCCCTAATTATACAAAAAATGATAGTTTAAAATAATTCTGCTACATGTTTATAGTAGGGGCTTCTTTTCCTTAAATATCCTACTGCCCAGTTTCTTAAAAATAAAAAAAAAAAGTCATGACAAAAGAATGAAGCTCCAAGCCAGGTTATTATATTAGCCATATAGTTAGCTTTACTATATATTAGTAACTAACATATAGCTTTAAGTTGACTTAACCTACTGTTAAATCAATACAATAATGTAGCAATTATCAAGCTGTTGCAAAATGTAAATGTATTGCATACTTCTGCAATATGTAGCACTTAATACTCATAAAACGTTTAAAAGCAAAGATCACACTCATACATAAAATACAACTCTAAAATAAAAAATAAAAGTTATAACATGAAGTAGTGATTGCAAAATACCCAATGAAAGATAAATCCCTTAACTCGAATAGCAGCCTATTTGTTGTTTCATTCATATTGTCATCAACAATATATTAGATATTATAATAAAACTTGAAATCTCTTGAATATATTCTTAGATAACTTGAGCAGCTGTATATCAGCATAATATTTCTAGCTGATTATTTAAATACTTCCAAAAAAAAACCCACCCAGTTTTGTTTGCCACCTTGAAAATCTTCCTAAATCTATTAAATATCAACTAATGTTCATTGTAAATTTTTTTCATATCTTATTTCTTTTTATTAAAATCAAAATCACTTCAATAAACTGAAAGGCTTTTTAAAAATCAGAATATAGAAGTTCTGTGATGTTTGTCTCAATATCTATGGCTATTTACCTATAGAAAAAATTTACTTTATCAATATAATATCTAAGTTAATTTAAATTTATTTTTCTTTATGTAAATAAATATAAAATGATTGAATATCTGATTGTATGTTAATACAATTTTTTACTTGTAGTAATTTTTGCCTAGATAAAGGTTGTGAATAAAAGAATAGGAAGAATAAAATAAATGGAAGTAACTCTCCTCATCTGGAGTTTGAAAAAAATAAACCAGTGGATAGTAAACTGCCATCACCTTCAATAAAGGACTTTAGAAATTCCTTCTTGGCCGGGTACAGTGGCTCATGCCTGTAATCTCAGCATGATGGGAGCCCCAGGGACAGAATGCTTGAGCTCAGGAGTTCAAAACCAGGCTAGGCATCATGGCAAAACCCTGTCTCTACAAAAAAAAAAAAAAAAAAACTATCCAGGTTTGGTTGTATGTGACCATAGTCCCAAATACCCAGAAGGCTAAAGTGGGAGGACCATCTGAGCCTGGGAGGTTGAGGCTACAGTGAGCCATGATTATGCCACTGCACTCCAGCCTGGGTGAAATAGAGACTGTGTCAACAAAGAAAAGAAAGAAAGAGAGAGAGAGAGAGAGAGAGAAAGAAAGAAAGAGAAAGAAAGAAAGAAAGAAAAAAAGAAGAGAGAAAGAAAAGAAAGAAAGAGAGGGAGGGAGGGAGGAAGGGAAAGAAAGACCTTTACTTTCAAAAGGAAGGCAAGAAATAATTACAATTTTTGTCTGGCATTTCTGATGCTAGTTCTGGTCACTGTACTATAAATATGTATTTTTTTTTTCAATTGCAAATCCAGCTCTTCACTCTATTTGCTTGTAACACACATTTCTAATGCAGATATTGTATTTCATAGGGGTTATTTATCGATGGAAATTTATGTGCCTTATGTAACTTTTTTTGAAATTGATACTAACCTAAGACATTCTTTGAGAAACAGAATAAATTCAGGCTTCCATTGCAATCAAGATGTAAAATGTTTTAAAGTTATTGCATTCTACTTTTTCATATGCCTATTATCACAATTTATCTTTTAAAGAATCATATTTCAGGAATCTGAATTCTATTGTAGATCTCTCTACTTAAGGGAGTTTAATTTGTTGAAAATATGACATGAAACTATAAAAAAGCAACTGATTTCTCCTGCCTTTTATTACCATTTCCGCAACATCAATTTCTACACTTCATCTAGAAAGGTATAAAATATAATGGAGGGGCAAATATTATATTTCCAGTGTTTTTTTTTTAGAAAACACAGCAAAACCCTTTGTTTAACATCAGGGATAATCTAAAAGGAAATCCTGTAAGTATAAGAGGCAATGTCAGACACTTGTGATAACATATAAGCCTGAGAGATGGAGGGAAGATTTAAGCAGAAAATTGAAGAGCATGCAAGATTAAGATATCCACTGAAAAAGACACAGCTACCTGCTCCTGAATGACTCTTGGGTAAATAATTAATTAAGTCAGAAATCAAGACGTTTTTTTGAAAGTAATGAGAACAAAGAGACAACATACCAGTATTTCTGGGATGCAGCTAAATCATTGTTAAGAGGGAATTGTATGGCACTAAATCCCCACATCAAAAAGCTAGAAAGATCTCAAGTTAACGACCTATCATCTCAACTAAAATAACTAGAGAACCAACAGCAAGCAATCCCCAAAGCTAACAGAAGACAATAAATAACCAAGATCAGAGCAGAACTGAAGCAGAAAGAGACATGAAAAACCCTTCAAAAAGTCAACAAATCCTGGAGCTGTTTTTTGAAAAAATTAATAAAATAGATAGACTGCTATCTAGACTCATAAAGAAGAATAGAGAGAATAATCAAATAAACACAATCAGAAATGATAAGGGGGATACCATCACTGATCCCACTGAAATAAAAACAACTACCAGAGAATACTATAAATTCTTCTATATACATAAACTAGAAAATCCAGAAGAAATTGATAAATTCCTGGACACATACACTCTTCCAAGACTGAAAGGAAGAAATCGAATCCTTGAATAGGCCAATAACATGTTCTAAAATTGAGGCAGTACTAAATAACCTACCAACCAAAAAAATCACAAGACCAGACAGATTCACAGTGGAATTCTACCAAAAGTGCAAAGAAAACCTGGTTTCATTCCTACTAAAACTGTTTTAAAACATTGAAGAGGAGGGACTCCTCCCTAATTCTATGAGGCCAGAATTATCCTGATACCAAAACCTGGGATAGATACAGCAACAAAAAAGAATACTTTAAGCCAGTATCCTTGTTGAACATTGATGTAGAAATCCTCAGTAAAATACTGGCAAACCAAAGCCAGCAACACATCAAAAAGCTTATCCACCATGATCAAGCTGGCTTCATCCCTGGAATGCAAGACTGGCTTAACATACACAAACCAGTAAATGTAATTCACATAAACAGAACTAAAGACAAAACCACATGATTATTTCAATAAATGAAGAAAAGTCCTTCAATAAAATTCAACATCCCTTTATGTTTAAAACTCTAAATAAACTAGATGTTGAAGGAACAGACCTCAAAATGAAGAAAAGTCCTTCAATAAAATTCAACATCCCTTTATGTTTAAAACTCTAAATAAACTAGATGTTGAAGGAACAGACCTCAAAATAATAAGAATCATATTTGACAAACCCACAGCCAGTATCGTACTGAATGGGCAAAAGCTGGACACAGTCCCCTTGAAAATTGGCACAAGACAAGGCTGCCCTGTCACCACTCCTATTCAACATAGTATTGGAAGCTCTGGCCAGGGCAATCAGGCAAGGGAAAGAGATAAAGAGTATTCAAATAGGGAGTAAGGAAGTCAAATTATCTTTGTTTGCAGGTGACATGATCCTATATCTAGAAAACCCCATAGTCTCAGCCCAAAAGCTTCTTAAACTGATAAGCAACTTCAGTAAAGTCTCAGGATATAAAAATCAATGTGCAAAAATTGCTAGCATCCCTATATACCAACAAAAGGCAAGCAGAAAGCAAAATCGTGAATGAACTCTCATTCATAATTCCTACAAAAAGAATAAAGTACTTAGGAATACAACTAACAAGGGAAGTAAAGGACCTCTTCAAGGAGAACTGCAAACCATGCTCAAGGAAATCAAGGAGGACATGAACAAATAGAAAACATTCCAGGATCATGGATAGAAAGAATCAATATTTTTAAAATGTCCATACTGTTGAAAGTAATTTATAGATTCAATGCTATTCCCATTAAATTACCACTGACATTCTTCACAGAATTAGAACAAAACTATTTTAAAATTCATATGGAACTAAAAATGAGCCCAAATAGCCATGTTAATTTATAGTGAAAAGAACAAAGCTGGAGGTATCATCATTAGAGATCCAGGGATCAAAACCACAATGAGATACCATCTCATACCGATCAGAATGGCCATTACAAATATGTTAAAAAACAACAAATGCTGGTGAGATTGTGGAGAAAAAGGAACACTTTTACACTGTCTGTGGGAGTATGAACTAGTTCAACCACTGTGGAAGACAATGTGGCAATTCCCAAAACCTAGAGGCAGAAATACCATTTGACTTAGCAATCCCATTACTAGGTATATACTCAAAGAAATATAAATCTTTCTATTATAAAGTTACATGCATGCATATGTTCATTGAAGCACCATTTACAATAGCAAAGTCATAGAATCAACCTAAATGCATATCAATGATAGACTGGATAAATAAAATATGGTACATATGCCTCATTGAATACTATGCAGCCATAAAAAGGAATGGGATCATGTGATTTTCAGAGATATGAATGGAGTTGGAAGCCATTATCCTAAGCAAACTAACACAGGAGCAGAAAACCGAACACAGCATTTTCTCACTTACAAGTGGGAGATCAACAATGAGAACACATAGACACATGGGGGGTAACAACACACACTGGGCATCTGTAGGGGTGGGGAAGAGCATCAGGAAGAATAGCTAATGGATGCTGGGCTTAATACTTCATTGATGGGATAATCTGTGTGGTAAACCACCATGGCACACGTTTACTTATGTAACAAACCTGCACATTCTGCACATGTAACCTAAACTTAAAATAAAAGTCGAATTAGAAATAAGATAATTGAAGAGTATGACCATGTGGTGGGATGAGGTGGAGTTCTGGACATCCAGGTTCAGAATTGCTTTTCAGCACTTTCAGAGCTCACCCTTCATGATGTCTCTGAAAGTCTTCATTTGAATCGAATGCTCTAAATTAGCAAGCACCCAAGTTCCAAAAAAAAGAAAGAAACTTCTTAAAAACGTATTTCAGAGCACAATATCTGTCTTCATATTATAGATGTTTAAAAAAAAAAAACTACTATTTTGAGTTCAGGGGTATATGTAAAGATTTGTTACATACATAAATTTTGTGTTGCAGGAGTATGGTGTACAGATTATTTCGTGACTCGTGTAATAATCAGAGTACCAGATAGATAGATTTTCGATCCTCACTCTTCTCTCATTCTCCTTCCTCAAGTAGGCCCTGGTGTCTATTGTTCCCTTCCTTGTGTCCATCCGTCCTCAATGCTTAGCTATTACTTTAAGTGAGAACATATGGTATTTGATTTCCTGTTCCTGCATTAATTCACTTAGGATAATGACCTCTAGTTCCATTCATATTGCTGCAAAGGTCACAATCTTATTCTTTGTTAGGGCTACATAGTATTGGATCAAGTACATGTAGCACACTTTCTTTATCCAGTTTACCATAGATGAACATTTAGATTGATTCCATGTCTTGGTGATTATAAATAGTGCCGTGATGAAAATATGTTTGCATGTGTTTTTCTGGTAGAAGGATTTATATTCCTTTGTGTATACACCCAATAATGGGATTACTGGGTCAACTGGTAGTTCTCTTTTAAGTTCTTTGGGAAATCACCAAACTGCTTTTCACAATAGCTGAATTAATTTACACTCTAATAAGCAGTGTATATGCATTCCCTTTTCTCTGCAGCCTTTCAAACATCTGTTGTTTTATGGTTTTTAATAAAAGCCTTTTTGACTAATTGTGATTTTGATTTGCAGTTCTCTAATGATTAGTAATATTGAGCAATTTTTCTTATGCTTGTTGGCCAAGCTTATAACTTATTTTGAAAAGTATCTGCTCATGTCCTTTGGCCGCTTTTTAATGGGGAATGCTTTCAGCTTTTGCTCAATTAGTATGTTGTTAGCTTTTTGTTTGTTAATTTGTTTAAGTTCCTTGTAGATTCTAGATATTAGGCCTTTGTTGGATGCATAATTGGAATAAATTTTCTCCCATTCTGCCGGTTGTGTGTTTATTCTGTTGATAGTTTTTTTTTTTCTTTCTGTGCAGAAGCTTTTTAGTTAATTTAAGTTCCACTTTTTTTTTTTTCAATCGCTTTTGATATCTTCATCATTAAATTTTTGCCAGAGCCTATGTCCTGAATGGTATTTCTTAGGTTATCTTACAGAGCTTTTGTAATTTTAGGTTTTATATTTAAGCATTTAACTCAACTTCAGTTGATTTTTGTCTATGGTGTAAGGAAGGGGTTCTGTTTCAATCTTCTGCATACGGCTATCCAATTATCCCAACACCTTTTGTTGAATAGGAAGTCTTTCCTCATTGCTTGTTTTTGTCAACTTTGTTGAAGATCAGATGGCTGTAGTTGTGTGGCTTTACTTGTGGTCTCTTTATTCTTTTCCATTGGTCTCTGTGTCTGTTTATGTATCAGTACTATGCTCTTTTGGTTACTGTATCTTTGTAGTATAGTTTGAAGTCGGGTAATGTGATGCCTCCAGCTTTGTAACTTTGGTGTAGGATTGCTTTAACCATTTAGGTTCTTTTGATTTTGTATGAATTTTAGAATAGTTTTTTTTTTTTTCTAATTCTGTGAAATATGTTATTAGTTGTTTGACTGGAATAGCATTGAATCTGTAAATTGCTTTGGGCCCTATAGGATGCTTTTCCATATGCTGTGTCATCTCTGATTTCTCTCAGCAGTGTTTCATAATTCTTGTTTTGCAGATCTTTCACCTCTCTGGTTATGTGTATCTCTAGATACTTTATTCTTTTTGTGGTTATTGTGAAAAGTCTGGCATTCTTGATGTGGCTCTCAGCTTAGACCTTGTTGGTATATAGAAATGCTATTTATTTTTATACATTGATTTTGTGTCCTGAAATTTTGCTGAAGATATTTACCAGATCTGGGAGCTTTTGGGCAGAGGCTATGAGGCTTTCTAGGTATAGAATCATGATCTGTGAACATAAATAATTTGAATTTATGTTTAGATAAACATAAATTCTCTTTTTTAACATTTTTTTTAAACGTTATTCTCCTTTTTTATTTGGATACATTTTCTTTCTTTCTTTTCCTTTCTTTTTTTTTTTATTTGTCTGATTGCTCTGGCTAGGACTTCCAGTACTGTGCTAAGTGGGAGCGGTTAGAGCAAGCATCCTTCTCTGGTTCTGGTTTTTAAGGGGAATGCTTTTAGCTTTTGCTCAATTAGTATGATGTTGGCTGTGGGTTTGTCATAGATGGCTCTTATTATTTTGAGGTAAGTTCCTTCAATGCCTAGTTTGTTGAGGATTTTTTAATATATGAAGGGATGTTAAATTATACCAAGAGCCTTTTCTGCATCTATTCAGATGGTCATTTCATTTTTGATGTTAGTTCTGTTTATATGATGAATCATATTTTTCAATTTTCATATGTTGAAACAACTTTGCATCCCAGTAATAAAGCCTACTTGATTGTGGTGAATTCGCTTTTTGATGCACTAATGGATTCAATTTGCTAGTTATTATTTTTTTGAGGCTTTTTGTATCTAGGTTCATCAATTATATTTGCCTGAAATTTATTTTTTTGGTTGTGTTTCTGCCGGGCTTTGGTTCAGAATGATACTAGTATCATTCTATAATTTTTTGGAATCATTTCAGAAGGAACGATACAAGCTCTTCTCTGTACATATGGTATAATTCATCTGTGAATGCACCTGGTCCTGGGATTTTTCTGTTTGTTAGGCTTTTCATTACTGATTCAATTTTGGAACTCCTTATTGGGCTTTTCATGTTGCAGTTTATTCCTGGTTCAATCTTCAGAGGTTTTATGCTGCCAGGAATGTATGAATTTCTTCTAGAATTTCTATTTTCTGTGCATAGAGGTGTTCATAATAGTCTCTGAGGGTTTTTTGTATTTCTCTGAGTCTGCGTTCATGTCCCCTTTTTCATTTCTGAGTGTGCTTATTTGTATCTTCCTTCCTTTTTTCTTTATTAGTCTAGCCAGTGATCCATCAATCTTATTTGTTCTTTCAAAAAGCAAACTTCTGAATTCATTGATCTTTTGTATGTTTTCATGTGTCTCAAATTCATTCAGTTCATCTCTGATTTTAGTTATCTCTTGTCCTCTGCTAGCTTTGGGTTTGGTTTGCTCTTGTTTTTCTAGTTCTCTCTGTGTGATATTATGTTGTTAATTTGAACTTCTTGGTGTGAATGTTTAGGGCTATTAACTTTCCTCTTAACATTGTTTTAATACCTGTGTCCCAGAGATTCTGGTGTATTGTATCTCTGTTCTCAGTGGTTTCAAAGCACTTTTCATGTTCTGGTTTATCCTTGCTACCGTCCTTCTCCTTTGGGCTAGATGGGTGAGAGCTGACTCTATTTCAATTTTTTTAAAATAAGATGCATTAATTTGGAAACTGACATTATATTCATATGTAGCAAAAAGGTCAGCTAAATTATCTGGCTTTTAATTTGGATACTAAATACGTGATTGATGCTGAAAGAAAAACTTATGTGCAAATGAATGTTTGATGCTGGCCTTGAAATGAACAGGCAAGACTTCAATAACAGTTCTTACTGAGGAAGCACTGCTTAGAGGTAGCATGCTCCCAAGAGAATGTGAATTCAAAGGAAACTAAACAGGAAGAATCCAAAAAAGAAACAAGAATATTAACACTGAACCACAAGAACTTTTTTTTTTTTTTTTTTTTTTTTTTACACAATCCTTGCTCTGTTACCCAGGCTGGAGTGCAGTGGCACAATCTTGGCTCACTTCAACCTCCGCCTCCTGGGTTCCATAGATTCTCCTTCCTCAGCCTCCCCAATAGCTGGGATTACAGTTGCCCACCACTGTGCTTGGCTAATTTTTTGTGTTTCTAGTAGAGACAGGGTTTCACCATGTTGGCCAGGCTGATCTCAAACTCCTGACCTTAAGTGATCTTCCCACCTCATTCTCCCAATGTGCTGGGATTACAGGCATAAGCCACCATGCCTGGCCAAACCAAGGACTTTCTTAATACCAACACATATCAGCCCTCTCAAAATGTATAATGCTTTATTGATATTTTTAAAATGATATAAAGCTAAGACTTAAACTCATTATTGTAAATCAATATAAAAAATGAGAATGATGGTAAAATTAAAAATAGCACTTGGGACAAAAATACACCCACAATTTTAATGTAATGTGGCTGAAAATAATTTTGTATATAAAAACTTTTGAAACGGAATATATTTCTAAATTGCCTGAAGCACGTGCAATTTTCTTACTTAATATTAAGATCATAACACTTAATTTTAAAAGCTTTATTTCCTGCCTCAATGGATTATATATCACTTGAAAAGTAAAGAGTTTTGCCAACATGAGACATTGGCCATTTATTCATATTGGCTGTGAAAACAATAGGTCTGGTGTTAGCCACTGCTCTGCTACTATGATTATTCAGCAAAAATTAATGTGTATATTGGGAAAAATACTTTATAGCCACCTGTTTTTATTCACTCTTATAGCAATTTCCCAGGGAAACAAGACATCTCAAAATTAAAGCAGCAACAAGGAAATTGTTTATGAAGGTGAAGATGAGGAAAGCGAAAGTGTCAGCAGTTACAGAAAGCAGCAGTGGCTCTTGAAGTTAAGCTGCTCTGTCACATACAATCAATTGGACCATTACAGGAAGTCTGTAATAAATTGTACGATTTGCTTCTTAGCTCACATGATGGGATGGAAACTTCACAATGTAGATGTTCAAGTGGGAGTGCAGCTGAATGGGTATACCAGATTGGCCCATGTTTTAAGCCCTGCAATGATGGATACTCTGGCTCTAGACATATAATTTCTTCAAATAAATTATAAGTCAAGAATCTGGTTATCCTGATTATTAAGGATAAAAACATCACATAAAAAGTGTTATTAATAGTGACAAGAAATATGTTTTTCTTTTTTTGAGAGATGTTCTTATAATTCTGCAAAATGATTTGTTTCAGATACTCATCTTCTTTTAGATACGTATAATTTGAAAGCAGTCTGAGTTTCTTATTGATGACACCTTCCCTGTTATTTCTTATAAGAGCTAATATTGTCTCAGTAATATTTTGCTTACTTGTTTATTCTGCCTTTCAAGAAAGGCAGCATGACATACGTGGGGAAACATGAGACTACGAGTTAGGTGATCTGGTTTGTAGTCTAGATGCTGATTTACAGGTGATGCTTAATAGCAGTTAGTTTGCATCCTTTCCTCTGAAAAAATAATTGTTTGGCTAGCCAAAAATCAGGTTCCTAAAAGCTCCCTTGTGCAACTTATGAAATTATTGATACAATGAAGCAACTACTTATTTTTGAGATAGCCTATTAATTTTCTTTAGTCATATGTTCACTGGACATCTTGATATCTTTTTCTTTTTCTGAGACTAATAATGAAATATGCCCATATTTATAATAAACAATGAGATAGAGTTAGAATCTAGCCTGAAAACTATAGGATATTTAATAATGTAACAATAAGTTGTCCATATTGACATTTTAATTTGTAAGGCTATATAGTCAGGTTTGTGTGAAAATAAACATGTAGTATACAATTTCAGGGTGAGTGAAATTAAATGTTTGATTCATAACAAACCTATATCTTGATGTAACTGAAATTTATAACTTACTGAGGACAGCACTGAAATATAACTAATAGGGGTCATTACCAGGCTATAACATCTTGTCTATAGAGGTATCCTAAGCTGTTACTGTATTTCATTCATTTGGTAATAACTAATAAAGTCTGTTTTCCCCTCTTCTTGAATAGCAGCTTGTGGATAAGATAAGCACTTTAGCTGTGTCAACGTTGTTAAAAAAAATTAAATAAAAGAGGGACAGCCTTGCAAATGCCAGTCCCTGTCTCTTTTAAAGTAACTATCAGTATAAATTCAGGAAAGGGTTTTTGTCAGAATTGTCCTGATATAATAATGGCTACAAATCTCTAGTTCTTAACCTATGAAGCTGTAACCTAAGGGCATTTAGTGCATTACTGCCAATTTTCAAAGCATTAAATTATCCCTAAGAGACGGTGAAAAGGGAACTGTGCTACTGCAGGAACCTCACTTATTAACTGGCCGTGATTCAGGTTTTGGAGTAGATCTAATTTAGTATTCCTAACAATCCTTCCTTGTGTTAACAGACTGTATCTTGGGTAGTTCTAGAAGGCACATGTTCTCTCGATGGAACTCTCCTGCTTTTGTATTCTATTAGATTATTTTAAAATTCAGTTTGTCTTATCCTAACTTATCTGCAGATTTTTAAGTACAGCTTCCCCAAACACATCAGTTTCACTCTGCTTTTAAATTACTGTGAATAATAGGTATTACTAAATTATGGAAATCCATCCTCAGGCTTTCAATTATCTTGTTTATCTCTAATAAATAAACATTTAGCAATACTTTTTAAAGTTGCTGAATGTTCAAACTGCAGACAGAAACACTGAGTGTGGTTGGTGGGGCTATTGCACCTATAGTTTCCCCAGATGTACCTTAGAAGTAGAAAAGGATAGCCTGTAGAAATTCCTTTTCTCACCATTTGCTGTGTCTTTACATGTGGCCAGTACCCATTCATATGCAATCTCACTGGAGAGATTAGAACACCTGTGATATCTATGTGTGATATCTATTAGCATCTGTGATGTCTATTAGTAACAGCGATACAGGTCTGTGACAGCTTTAGAATTCTCAGTAAACTGTATTGACTCCAGGAAGAGACAGTTGTATGAATGGTGTCATTAAAACATGTCACTAGAAGTTACTTACATCAGAAGTGACAACAAAGACTCTTAACCCTCACAATCTCATTTTAGGTAGTAGGGGGACAAATAGGCAATGTTAATGTGACTGAAAGAGAGCGGCTTTGGAGAGTGAGTCTGAGTTTGATTATTGTATTTTTTAGTTGTTAGCCTAATTTGTTTCAACTGTGAAACAATATAATTCAACCAACCTTAATGAAATAATGTTTTTAAAAACACTAAGTGTGATGCCTGTCACAGAGTGTTTTCCGGATTGTAGCTATAGTTACTGTTGCTGTTAGCATTATTATTCCATAGATAAAGTGAGATACAGAGAAGTTAACTGCACTAAATGAGTCCAAAATTCAGTCTTAATTCGGTGCTTTCTACCTTGATGCAGTACTTTCTAGTAAGAGAGAACAGTGGTAAGATACTGTTTGTGATCAGACTTTCTTATATTTTTTGGAAATAATTCAGCATAGCAGAAAAAAAGAGGCCTAAAATTCTACAATGCATTCTTTGCTTCCTGACAGTGTACACACTATCATCAAAAGCTATCAAGGAACTTCCATACTTCTAGAAGTTAAGGGGGTGCCTAAGAGTACAACAGCTCTAGCTTCGTGATGGCAAACTTAGAAATTCAATAAGGCCTTTATCCATGGCATCACCTTGTAATGTCTATTGCTTGTCTATGCTTCTTCTTAAGAATATTCCTCAAAATATGAATCCTTATAAAATGATGCTGTGGGGAAATTATTCCTCAAGAATAATATGTACTGTTACTTGTTAAGGCAATGTATTGCAAATCAGAATCTTTGGAAGGCTTATCATCAAAGAAGCTAATTTCACATACCATATACTAGATGAAGGCCATACTAGTGTAATAGTCTCTTTCTCTAAGGCACCAGCATATTAATGCAAACACCTGTACTTTTATCTGTACCTCTTGGAAAGCAAAATAATTTGGTCTACGTGATTCACTGATTTAAATCAGTGTTTCCTCTTATGAAAAGATAGACACTTCATGGAAAGTGTAAGCTTTTGATGGTTGCAACATTTTCAAGATCAGTAGACTGTAACTCATATACTAATAGTGGGAGCTATTTAGGGACATATATAATGATAATAAATTCATCAGAATCCTTTCATCATTTTTTCTTTTTTTTTTTTTTTTTTTGAGACGGAGTTTCGCTCTTGTTACCCAGGCTGGAATGCAATGGCGTGATCTCGGCTCACCGCAACCTCCGCCTCCTGGGTTCAGGCAATTCTCCTGCCTCAGCCTCCTGAGTAGCTGGGATTACAGGCACGCGCCACCGTGCCCAGCTAATTTTTTTGTATTTTTAGTAGAGACGGAGTTTCACCATGTTGACCAGGATGGTCTCAATCTCTTGACCTCGTGATCCACCCGCCTTGGCCTCCCAAAGTGCTGGGATTACAGGCGTGAGCCACCGCGCCCGGCCCATAAATGCGTCTTTTAAAAGTGATTGCAGAAGTTGTAGCATTAAGAAATGAAGATGGGGGACTAGTAAAAATGCATTTTGATAGAGATGGTGAGAAAGGCTGGCTTTAAAAGACACGTCGGACTTTTACTAGACAGGCGCTTTGACCAGCTAAGCAACAGGGGTCCCCTCGTGTGGGGCTTTTAGAATGTAGCAACCACTGGCACACAGGGAAGGATTATCAGATCAGGTGAGAAGGTGGCAAGCCCTGATTGGCTGGAAGCAGATGCATTCTGGTAGCTGATTGGTCCCACAGGTAGCGGGAAGCTTGTCACGTCGTCAGGTTCCCAGCATTCAATCGGAGCCTTCTGTGGAGAGCTCGGAGCCTTCTGTGGAGAGCTGGGAGCCTTCTGTGGAGAGTTCGGAGCCTTCTGTGGAGAGTTCGGAGCCTTCTGTGGAGAGCTCCAAGCCTTCAGTGGAGCCCCACACGAGCCAAAGCCCATCTTCTCCTTGACCTGAGCTGTCTTAAAGATGAGTGAGAGTGGGTTTGGGAGCTATGGCAGCATTTCTGCTGCCGGTGGAGCGAGTGAAGGCAGTGACCAACCATCTCAGAGAGGTGCGGCTCCTGCTATTAAGACCCAAAGACCTAGGGTCCGAATCCAGGAAATCGTACCATGTAATGTGAACCAGCTGCTGAGCTCTACTGTGTTGGACAATGTGTTCAAGGTTAGGGGAATTACAGTTTCCCAGGTCTCCATCGTGGGGGTAATCAGAGGGGCAGAGAAGGCTTCAAATCACATTTGTTACGAAATTGATGATATGACGACGAAGCCAATCGAGGCCCGACAGTGGTTTGGTAGAGAGAAAGTCAAGCAGCTGACTCCACTGTCAGTCGGACTATATGTCAAAGTGTTTGGTATCCTCAAATGTCCCGCGGGAACGAAGAGCCTTGAGGTATTGAAAATTCATGTCCTCCAGGACATGAATGAATTCACCGTGCATATTCTGGAAACGGTCAATGCACACATGATGCTGGATAAAGCCCGTGGTGATACCACTGTAGAAAGTGTGCCTGTGTCTCCATCAGAAGTGGATGATGCTGGGGATAATGATGAGAGTCGCCGCAATTTCATCCGGGACAAAGTGCTGCGTTTGATTCACGAGTGCCCTCTTCAGGAAGGGAAGAGCATCCATGAGCTCCAGGCTCAGCTCTGCGACCTTAGCATCCAGGCCATCAAGGAAGTGATTGATTATCTGACCCTCGAGGGCCACATCTATCCCACTGTGGATCGGGAGCATTTTAAGTCTGCTGATTGAGGCAGGGAAACCATCCTTTTATTTTCTGAAGACCGTTGCATCCAGCTGTGAGTAATTTTGACCTGTTGACTTTTTAAGAAGGACAAAAAAAAAAAAAAAAAAAAAAAAAAACCAAAACATTCAACTGGCATTCTTCAGCAACTCGCCGCTTTTCCAACTGCTTTGAACTTTTCTTTTTTTCTAGCTATATTTGAAGCTCAGAGAGAGATGGTGATGGATAAAATGACTGAACACTCTGTAGGATTTACTAGCAAGCTAATGGAAACATGGTGATTTTGGAGTAAGAAAAACTACAGAAAATGTTGAAATTTATTATTTAATTGTGTTCGAGCTTCTTTTTCCAAAATATCTATGTATTGGGAAAAACTAGTTGCAGTCAGGGAGCCAGCTAAGAGACAAAAAAAAATGTATTGCTTGTTTTTAATGTTAGACTTATTTTCCATGTTTAGATTTAGCTTATTATAGTGATATTGTTATCTCTTGCTCAATATAGTGTTTCATATTTGATTAATTCAAATGAGCTGAAGATATTAATTTGTGAATTCTAATGCTCAGTTCATTTATTGTGTGATTTGCTGTTATTACTATGAATTTATGTTTTCTTAAAATAAGATTATATTGTGTTTAAATAAATAATTTTTGCCAGATTATCTTTGAATATAGTTTTTTAATGTGGGCAAGTTTAATGATTATTTCAAATATGATGTGGTATTTGATGAAATTACAGTTTCTGGTAGTTGTATGGTAAATAGATGCCAGAGTTTCTGTAAGTTTGATGTGCTGGTCTGTTATGTATTTTACTAAATGCTCTGTTTTATGTATAACAGGGTATTTTTTAAGGTTAGGGAAACAAGTCATAGGAATATGAAACTTACTGAGTTTGACACAGACTTATTCAAATGCTTTATTAAAATAGTTTTACAAAATCTTAACTTCCCTTTGTGATTTTTTTCTAAGTACATTTGAAAAAGCCTTTTTGTTTTATAACCTCGAGGATAGTTTTTTAATTGTCCAGAATTTTTTCTTTTTTATATATTATATCAAGAACATATGCTATAACCTAGTTTTAATAATACATTTTAGTGTAGATTATATAAATTATGTGATACCTTTAAATAATTGACCATTAATGAAAACCCTCAGTTGCATATACACTAAAGATGGTATCTTTCAAGATGCTGAACTTTTTACATTAGAGGAAATAAAAAATACATACTTTTGAATTAATATATTTTATATTTTTATATAATATATGTATATTCATATACAATATATATTTAGACAGAAGGGAAGAACATTATTTAATTGAATCATGAAAACTGCAAAAAAAAAATCTCTTAAATGGAGCATTGCTAGTAATCCATACTTTCAGGAAAACTTTCAGAAAATGGCTTCTGTCAGTGGCCATTAGAAAAACTTACCATCAATTCTTGCTTAAGCTTTGTGATGCTTTCTGTACACCTGAATTTAAGGCAGAAGACCAACCTCTTCCCCATCCTCTGAGGGGAAATATCCTCTATCTGTGTTCCTTGGGGTTCTTTTAGATTTTTAAAATTACTCGCCCCAACCCTTATTCTTCTGAATGGAATCATGTGCTTTAGTGGATTCTGAAGCAGGTAAGAGATAGCAGTGGAAAAATAGTAAGCAGGTCTAGATATAATGTCAGTGGAAATCAAACATTTTTAGGCACAACACAATCACTGGATTGTTTTATACATGCATATTTAGTCCATGTTAAAGGCAGCAGATTTTTAAAGTTCATTTTCAACACCCACGTGGCATGCATACTTTTTCAATTTTGTTTAGACTGGGAATGACTTGGCCAATATCCCTTCTCCGAGGTCCTGCCCTGATTGTTAGCCACACCTTTTGAGGATAAGATACAAATCGTGGGGACGTACTATTGACTATTTTGGGCAGGGACATTTAAGCCTGAGGAACCTGAAAAACCTAATTGACGATTATAATCCACCTGAGGTTTTTTCCTATGGCTCACAGGAATAAATGTATGTATTTATAGTGAGGTTGATTCAAAATTAACAATGAATAAATATATTTGAAAGTGTTTTCAAGGCCAATATAATAATCTTACTATGGTCAAAATTATTAGCGATCATTTTGTTACTTTTACCTACTAAATTTAGTAATATTTGGAGTAGAAGCTGAAAAACTTAAATTCTGATATTTTTTCAATTTTTGTTTACTTTTTATAACAAATTTTAAAAAGGTAACTAGCAAGAATTATATTTGTTCATGAAATCTTTAGTGAGTTCCTACTATATGCATTTAAGTGTTAACTTTAATTTTGATAAGCTTAAATTTAATTGACTTCTGAAATGCTTTTTAAAACTATCCCATCTCTACCAAAATACAAAAAAAAAAAACAAAAAACGAGTGTGGTGTCATCTACCTGTAGTCCCTGCTACTGGGGATGCTGAGGCAGGGGAATCGCTTGAACCCGGGAGGCAGAGGTTACTGTGAGCTGAGATTGCACCACTGCACTCCAGGTTGGCAACAGAGTAAGACTCGGTCTCCAAAAAAAAAAAAAAAAAAGTAATTGTTAACATTTTAACATTTCTGTAGTATTATCTCCCAAGTACTGTTTTGAGAGTGGGAGTTTTGTGTATGTGGTGGGTGTGTGTGTGTGTGTGTGTGTGTATGATCCCTGAGATGCCTAGATTTCCATTTTCAGCTTATACTTCTCTCTTGAAATTGAGATTCTTTTTTTTTGAAATTGAGATTCTATTTCCAAATGTCTTCTTGGATGGTGTATAGGCATTTTTAATACATTAACAAATAGTAATGAAAAATTATGTGTGTGTGTGTATATGTTTTATATATATATGTACAGATATATATGATAGTATGTATATGGCATTTACTACCCCTATGCAATGTTGTAATACCTTGAAATATACATATACAACCAGGATAACATTATTAGTATTGTTCCTATTTTATAGACAAACTTGAGGCTCAGAGAGGTTAAGTAATTTGCTACATGTTAAAGTTGCATGGCCAGCAAGTGTCAGTGTTAACATTTAAACCCAGGCTGTGTATCTCTAGAGCCTGAGCCCTTAACGACTACTTTGTACAGTGTCACAATAAGGAAAGTCTATTAAAAATAGTATTCTTTCACTGTTACCGCATACTGTTTTGACTTTCTTTCATTAAAAGTTGTCTGATTTAAAAGAAAAAAAAACTATGAAAACTTTCAGCAAAAAGTATAGATAATATAAAACACCTTTTTACTCGTCTATCAGCTTAAGAGACAAAACATTATTTTCTGTTGTTATAGAGAACTTAGTTGAATTACTTAGGTGATTTTTTTTATGACACTGTAATACCATTTGGGACTTTATTTTCATTGATTTGAAAGATCATCTGAAATTCTACATTTTCTTAAAAATCTATGCTTGTATTTTTTGAAATATAACGTCTCAAGAATATGTATTAGTGCATTGAAAAGCCTATTTTTTTTAGCTGTGTGTAAATTGGGACTTCTTTGCCCTATCCATTGTGGATGATACTTCTAGTAATTCTAACACCATCTGTATGATGTTTATTCCAATTTGCCATCATGTGATAAATTAAGAAAACAATTTTTTAACATTAAGAGTTAATTTGCTTTGGTAATACCTTAAATTGGAGAGGTTCAATAAATAGCGCTTAATACTATGTGGTTTGTTTTTGCATATCACATGGATAATCCTATAAAGGAATAACAAAACTAAATTCCTCTTGTCCATATGGGGCTTATACCTATGGAGCTTACATTCCAGTACAGGAATTCAGACAATTTTTTTAAAGGTGTATATAAAATGTCAGGTTGTGATATGAGCTGAGGAGGAGATGTTGCTATTTTATATTAGACGATCAGTGAAAGCCTCCCTGACTTTAATGACATTTGCACAGAGGTCTAAACGAAGTGTGGCAGTAAGTTATGTTCACTGGAAGAGTAATGTTTTTAGAAACAGAAAACAGCAACAGCAAATACCAAAGATGGGAGCATACTTGGCATGTTCTAGGAATGTCAAGGAGGCTAGCATGCTGGATAACGTAGAGCCTTATCCACCATTCAGAGGACTTTGGCTTTTACTTTGAGTGAGCTGGGACACTCTTAGAGAGTTTTGAGGAATTGAATGGCATGAGGTGACCTACATTTTTAAAGAATAGCCCTGGGTAGAAGCAGGGAGAACATGTTGTACATTACAGTAAGGGAGCTGGAAATCTCACAGGAATTCTAGGGATAACTGTGTAGTTGTGCCTCATGGAGGTTAGTATGAAAGGTTATTTTGACATCCCAAGGTAGTCTAAAACCCAGTTATTTTTGTCATGGGCCTCTTTGAACTCAACTGTAGAAATTCATGATCTATCATCCTGATGTTCCAGTTTTAATTCACGAGTCAGTTTATTTTCCTGATATTAATTGCTTGACCTTTCTATTGCCCTGTTCACATTTCTAATGAGGAAATTCTAGTCTCCATTTGTTTCTGCTTGGGGAAAGCTTTTCATGTCAGGCAACCTCAGTTAGCAGGCCAACTTAAGTGCTTATCATACTGTGGGTCAAGTGCCCATTCCTAACCAAGTCGGTTTGCCCTTTGTGACGGAGAGAGGCAGGACAATGCATAGTGTCTTATATAAAAGTAAAAGAAATCTCTGAAATTAAACTGGAATTATTGAATATTATTTAGTTTCCTAGGGTTTCCATACAATTACCACTAACTCGGTGGCTTGAAACCACTAAAATATATTCTCCTGCAGTTCAGGCAAGCTGAACTATAGATGTTAGCGAGCTCCATCCAAAGGCTCTAGGGGAGGATTTTTCCTTGCCTCTTCCAGCTTCTGGCATCCCTTGACTTGTGGCAGCATGAATACTAATCTCTCCCTTTATGGTCACATGGCCTTCTCTGTGTATCCTTTCTGTCTCTTATAAGGACATTCTAATTGGATTTAGGGCCCACCCTACTCCAGTAGTATATAGTGTTATCTCAATCCTTACCTTAATTGTGTCTACAAAGACCCTATTTCCAAATAAGGTCATCTTCTGAGGTTCTAGGTAGATAGTGTTTCAACCTACTACAATTATGCTAGGAAAACTTATCCTTGAAACCATTGAAATAACCAAATTCTGTCTAGGTAATTAGGTCAGAATATCCAAAAAATCATGTAGTAGGTTTATCATCCTTAATTAAATTAAATGTTGTTAGCTTTGTTCCCTTTATAAAACAAAATTTTCTGTTGTATTGAATTCTGAGAAGTAGCATGTTATACTGATGGTGGTGGCAGCCCATCTGGAGCAGCCACTGTGGGGATTTCAGCTACAACTGGGGAGGCGCAGCCAGGGCCACATACTCCAGGGAGCCCCACCCCCTACTGAGTTGGTGGGTGTAGGAGCCCTGCGCTCCGCCCCCAGGTGCAGCTGCCGCCACTCAGCCTCAGCTCCAGACCTGGGCATCTCTGTGCTCTCCAGGGCCCTGGAAATCCCTCGGCCCCTGCAGGCTCGGAAGTGCCAGTTCCTGCTCTCTGGCTTCTTTCTACTCCCCGCATCTGATTTCAAAGCAAAGTTGTGGCTGATCCTGGGCATTGTTGCAACCTATCTGGGTGTGCATGCTCTTGGGGTGGTGCTGACATGCTAGATACCACCTCAGGCCCCTCCGGACTTTGGGTGCAAATGAGCATGGGAAGGAGGCTGAGTCGGTGCTGAGGGCAAATCAGAATGGGCCTGCAGGTGTCCTTTGGCACAAACAGCCTGGGCACCGTGGAGGACGTGTTGTTGGTGGCAGGAGGCAGGCAGGCTCCTTGGTGGAAAGGGGCGGGTCCCAGGTGAAACCCCACCTTCAAGCTAGGGACAGCCTGGAGTCCAGGCTGCCAGTTCTGGGTAGAGTCCACCACCAGGAGTGAGAACTTACGATGCTTTTTCTAGGCCTGCCTATGTATGGACCAGTCAACACATACTTCCTCCCTTCTGAGCCCGTGAAAATCCCCGGATTCTGCTAGACTCACACAGATATCCGGATTACCAGCTGCGGGTAGTAGCTACCCAATTCAGGTCTCCTCAACATTTCTGGACGACCTGCCCATGGAAAGGAGCTACCCACTGTTGGTCTTCTCTCTGCCGAGAGCTGGACACTCACTGGGACGACCTGCCTGTGGACAGGAGCCACCCACTGCAGGTCTCCTCCTCCTCTCCACTGAGAGCTGGACACTGGTCAGGAAGACCAGCCTGCAGAAAGGAGCTACCCACTTTAGGTTTCCTGAGAGCTGTTCTGTCACGCATTGAAGCTCCTCTTTGCCTTGCTCACCCTCCAGTTGTCTATATGCCTCATTCTTCCTTGTCTGGGACAAGAACTCCAGACCTGCTGAATGGCATGACTGAAAGAGCTATAACACAAACGGGGCTGAAACATGCTCCCCTGCTCACCACTTTGCAGGTGACAAGAAGGAGACAGCTGCAGCCTTTCGGGGATCCCAGACCTGGGGGTTCCCTAAGCAAGGGCTGTGACACCGCTTTGGGGCTCTGCGGTTCCCGGTGTTGCCAAGCTTCTGGGTGCCACCGCTTTCCCCTTGTGCAAATATGGGCGCCTGCATTGGAAGCCACATACGATATCTACTCCAGCCTCAGGCTTGCTCGGAGCTGGCACTTGTGCCGGTACCTGACCCGGCCATAGCAGCCGGGATGCCTGGCTGTGCACAGTGGCCAGACTCCATGCTCACTTGCCCACACACCCTTCATCGCTCTGTGCCTGTCTCACCCTTCGCAGGTCGGGGATCTGGGCTGGTAGCATGACCTGAGTGCAGCTTGCCAGGCTGAGTGGGCAGAACAAGTCCAGAGGGCGCAAACGATACTCAGGTAGAAGGTGCCACTGGCCACAGAGGTTTCTAGCTGGCAAAGTGACACCCCAGGATCCTGTGACAATATGATAAATCATACTAATTTTTGGTCACTCCTCTGTAGTGACCTTGGTCTAGTCAATGGACCACTTTGGACCTCAGTTTATTCATATGTAAATAGGATTGGAGCCTTCCAGCTCTAAACCTCTGTGTTCTATATTCTCTTTTGCTTAGTTTCAATCCTCTTACCTTTGCTATTAGAACTACATTAGTGTTTAGAAATTATTTTGAAAAATGAGAATAATGTTCCTCAGTAAGGCTAGAGGATTTCCTAATGTTCCATTACTTTTGTATTTATAAATGTATTTAACCACCCCCAGACATATATTTATAATTTCCTTTAAATATGGATGAAAGCAGTTTCTAAAATCTGTTGCATAACTGTTTTTCAAACCTGGTGTTCATTAGAACCCAGACCGTTGTCCTCTCCTGGGTAATTCTCCTCCCCACCACAGTGTTAACTGGTTTCTTATTGTTCAGCCCCTCGTAAAATTAAAAAAACAACAACATATAATTAAGTGCACACACATACATACATATACATACTAACAGTTTTACCAAACATTCTCAAAGCAGTCATTTTGGAATATTAAATGGAGTCATGAATTCCACATTCACATGGTTTTTAATCACTCAGATGATAAAGGCTTTAAGAAAGTCATTTCAGTGTATTATTTTCTGCTAAAGCAAATACTTAAAAATCCCTTTTGTAAGCCATCATTAACTGGTCCTATTTCAAATCACTCTGTTACTGTACATTCCCTCAACACTTATTTTTTACTATATACATTTACCTGTTCCTGTTTATAATAGTTTCATGCATGCATGTCTCTTTTTCTCATTTAGATTTTAGTCTCCTCTGGGGAAGGGACCCTCTTGCCCTCTTATTTGTCTCACGATGGCTGGTACTTTGTAATTTATATATACTAATGTGTGATTTGATGTGGTTATTGACCCACCATCAATAACAACCTATGCTTCTCCAACAGTGAGAATGAATTTGCATTAATCTGGCACTATTTTGTGGCCATGCAATTTCAGCTGTAATCAGAAAAAGAGTGAAGCTAACTTCTTCCACATAAGAATGAAACCTTGATTTGAATCATATTGTCAGTCCACTGACAACATAGCATGCTTTACACAATAGCCTTGTTACAATTGCATGGTGAATTAATGAAATTGAATGTTTACAACTCTGTTTAACACTCTAAAAATCCATGTGCTTTGACTATGAAATAAATCCCAATCTACCATCATAAATTGCATTAGACTTTGCACATACCATGGTCTATGTGTGATTTAGAATGACGACTATGTTATTTAGAGATTTATGTTCATATTTCTTTACTAAAGTTTATGAAAGGAAGCAGTTCCTGCTAAGAAATGACCAATGAGTTTGGACAATTTTATTCCCAGCCAATCCATTGCAAGATGTATAGGTATTTTGGCAATACATTTTATAAAGATCCAAAGAAATATGTAGCAATAGATCATTGTCACTGAGGTTTCTCAGCACATGGCAAAAACAGCAAATAGTGGTTTGAAGAATAGTATCACAGAATTGTGATTGCCTAGAATTCTTTTTGGAGTTGTTGCTGAAATTGCCTCACAGCTTTAGGGATATTTTACCCCACTTGGAAATTGTTTTTTCTGTTTGGTTGGGAGCCAAACTCATGGCACAGTGTCTGTGTTCACGTCCTATGATGATAGCTTCCTCAGCCAATGTTTCCAAGCCAGTGAAAACATAAAATATCTTTTCGAGTTGACACATGTGCAGTTATTTGCATTACCTCTGGAGTATTGGTTTTCATTTGATGCTATCTTACTTCCCTTTAGATTTCAACGCCTCAGCCTCCCAAAGTGCTGGGATTACAGGCGTGAGCCACTGCGCCCGGCATCATCATGTTAAAATGTTTTTAGAGAGCCAACTAAAATGTTTTGAGGAGACTGGGTTCATGAAATATGAAATTGATATGAATTTCTCCTAAGAAGTAAATTATTTAGATAGAAGGAAATTACTAGCCAGATATTTAAATGACAATATACAAAAGAAAGAAAAATGTCTAATTAAAGTTATATTATCTTTTTATCTATAGGCCATAAAACTGAGCCAGGGTGTTACAGTGAGTGTACAGAGTGCTCAAGCATAATGGGAAGAGTAATTTTTTAGTGAATTTATTAAATCAAAATATTTTGGATTACTTTTAAATGGAGCTTGAAAATTTAATACAAAGTAGAAGGCAACATTGTGTAGTGATTAAGAACATGGTTCTCGGCTAAATTTTTACTCTCAGCTCTGTAATTATTAGCTATGTGGTCATGGGCAAGTTACTTAATCATGTCTCAGTTTTCTAATCTCTTAAGTGGAGATGATATTGGTACCTACCTTATGGAAATGCTTTGACGACTAAATGAGAGATGATGTATTTAATGTGTTTAGAAGAGTGCCTGGCATAGATGAGGTCTTCAGTAAGGGTCAGCTTTATTTAATATGAGGATTAATTGAGATGAAATGATTGTAAAACATTTAGGGTGGTGCTTATTCAGTACAAATTAGTTAGTTCTTTTGTAGTTACAAAATATACAAGTAGTATATTCCTATGGTTACTATTGTTAAAATCTGAACAAAAGTGGAAACTCAATGGTGAATGCATTTTTAATATACATGTGTACACATACCCATTGCAATTTGAATAACTTAAAAGTTTCACCTGTTCCTTCTAAAACAACACCCACAAATCTATGCCAATTGTTATTTTACTGATGATGACAAGAAGAAGCATTTCCAACTAAGAAAGTAGCAACTTTTATATTATGAGGGTGGTAAAAATATTACTAGCAAAAATAATGAAGAAATTTTGGAAGTAAAAAGGGATTTGAGGCTTATGGAATTGATAAAAATAATGCATAGTGAGTAATTTCTTAATGTTTAGTATTACACAACATGAGAAGATTAGAATTCTGGCCACCACGTAATGTAAAATTTCATGAGGTTTTCTATTGGCCGTAAAACATCTCACTGTATAAATGTTATTTCTTTCGAAAAATTTTAAAACTTAGGTTTTAAATGAGGGTTCAGCTTCTGAAGATTCACTTATTTCAACATGCTTTTCACTTAAACTTTTCAATTTGAAAAGTACTTTTTTCCCTTTTGTATTGTTATTTTCATAAGGTTCTTCACATTGACTTCTTTATCTTTCAATATGTATGTAGTTTTTTACAGATTCTTCGAAGTATAAATTATGTACCATGAAATTCATCTATTATAAGTGTACAATACAATGATTTTTAACAAATTAACAGACTTGTACAACCATCACCATGACCCAATTTTACAACATTTTCTTTGCCCCAAGAAAGATTGTGGCCACCCCAAATCTGAGCAACCACTAATCTGCTTTCTGTCCATATAGTTATATTCTGAACATTTAATAGAAATGGAATTGTACAGTATGTTATCTGGCTTCACTTAGCACAGTGTTTTTAAGGCTAATCCGTGTTGTAGTATGTGTCAGTACTCCATTACTTTTTATGGTGGACTACTATCCCATTGTATGGACATAACACATTTTGTTTATCCATTCATCAGTTGATGCATGTTTGGTTTGTTTCTACATTTTGGCTATTATGAGCAATTCTTCTATAAACATTCATGTACAAGTTTCTGTGCACAGACGCTTATATGTTTTCATTTCTCTTGGAGATACACTTAGGAGCGAAATACCCAGTTCATATGTAACTCTATGCTTAGCATTATGAAGACCTGCCAAACTGTTTTCCAAAGTAGCTGTGCCATTTTACATTATCACCAGCATTTTGGGAATAAGAGGCTGAGTAAGATCAGATAAACTTCAGTTTTCTCAAATTGGTTTTGGTTATAATTATTTAAGGGCATCTGGCTTAACAGTTTGAAGTGATCAGAATTAATACTTTTAAATCACTCACTGGGCGCGCTGGCTCACACCTGTAATCCCAGCACTTTGGGAGGCTAAGGCAGGTTGATCACCTGAGGTCAGGAGGTCAAGACCTGCCTGACCAACATGGTGAAACCCCATCTCTACTAAAAATACAAAAATTAGCCGGGCATGGTGGTATACACCTGGAATCCCAGCTACTCGGAAGGCTGAGGCAGGAGAATCGCTTGAAACTGGGAGGCAGAGGTTGCAGTTAGCTGAGATTGTACCACTGCACTCCAGCCTGGGTGACAGAGCAAGACTCCACCTCAAATAAATAAATAAAAATCAAAAATAAATCACCCTTATCCTTCAAAACTGACTCTAACTCTTGTCATATGTATTGCTTTATCTTATAAGAAAAAGTTAAGTCTTCAAATAGTATTATAATAAATGTTTCAGGGAGATACATGATCAACATATTTTTCATTTATTTACTAGTCAATTCTCATTTCTTATTTCATAAAGAATATTTTGTAAATACCCTAAGTTAGTAGTTCAGAATTCAATGTCCAAATGTTCTTATGTGAATTTAAAGAAAGGGTAGTTAGTCTAACTGAAATTTCTTCATCTGAAGAAGTTACCCACTATATTGAAAGCAATGACAATTTTTTTCCTGCACAATAGCAATAATAATAATTGCTCTAATATTACAAATTTAATGTTATTAAAAAGTACTTGGATACATGTTTGATATTTTCCATTAGAGTCTTTCATTTGCAAATATACCTATGGAAGCACTAGATCAAATGAAAAAGAAATTGTTCTCTTGCAATGTTATACTGCTCAAGAGTCAGTAAATGGGTATAGTTCATATCCTGTTCAAATAAAGAGGAAAGACTCATAGGCCTTTATCTCCTTATAAGGTTCTATTTTACCAGGTGAAGTCTTGATAATTCCATCAACCTTGGAGCCTAATTAGAGAAGCGACTGATTTATATCTTCTCAGCTGTGTGAACATAATTCTGCCTATTGAATTGAGGGGTTGTTAATCCCTGGCAATCATATTTGTGCCAACTTGATTGCTGAGCTTAGACTATTTCCAGTCACAGGAGGTTGAAAAGCATGTGGATTTTAGAAAAGAAACAAGGAAAAGATGATGATTCTAAATGAAAACAGAAAAGGACTAAACAAAAGTCTTGATATGATGAAGTTTAGAAAATAAAAGAGTCTGTGAAATGTACTGGTGAAGCCCTGGGGAAATGAAGAAATAAATGGAGATTTTTCAGCTTGATTAATGTTTGAATTTTTGTTAACAGAAGTGAAATATGAGGAGAGTAGGATTTATTGTCTAAGGGAGAAAAGTATTTTGAAAAATGCCTTCTAGTTCACATAGTTTAACAACAACAAAAAGTTTTATATACAATGCTGAGACTAGTAAAAAACCAAATCCCAAGGGGAAAAAAAGATTACTGAATCATATAATTAAACTATAGTTTACATATAGGTTCACTATAAATAATTTAGAATTTCAAGTAGGATCAATTTATTTTCCAAAGAATGCATTTGCATTGTATTTATAGAGGTAATCAATCTGTCTTTTTTTTATTTATTTTATTTTTTTTAATTGCATTTTAGATTTTGGGGTACATGTGAAGAACATGCAAGATTGTTGCATAGGTACACACGTGGCAGTGTGATTTGCGGCCTTCCTTCCCTTCACCTATATCTGGCATTTCTCCCAATGCTATCTCTCCTCAACTCGCCACCCCCCACTGTCCCTCCCCTATTTCCCCCCAACAGACCCCAGTGTGTAGTGCTCCCCTCCCTGTGTCCATGTGTTCTCATTGTTCAACACCCATCTATGAGTGAGAACATGTGGTGTTTGATTTTGTGTTCTTGTGTCAGTTTGCTGAGAATGATGGTTTCCAGGTTCATCCATGTCCCTATAAAGGACGCGAACTCCTCGTTTTTAATGGCTGCATAATATGCCATGGTGTATATGTGCCACATTTTTCCTGTCCAGTCCATCATCGGTGGGCATTTGGGTTGGTTCCAGGTCTTTGTTATTGTAAACTGTGCTGCAATGAACATTCATGTGCATGTGTCCTTATAATAGAATGATTTATAATCCTTTGGATATATACCCAGTAATGGGATTGCTGGGTCAATCAATCTGTCTTATAAAGACTCAGATTTTACAATTCTTTTCTTAATTTTCTCCTGTGATATAAAATAAAACACACAATGTCAAACGATGACAACAACCTCAATCACAAACACAACCGTCTAGATATGAAGGTTCATTTCGGAGAACAGTATCTTTCTAACATTTGGCATTTGCCATCTTCAGGACCACTGGAGAGAAAAGGGGCTGACCTCTCAAGAGAAATGTGAGATAAGGTGATCTATGATAGGCACGACTGGGTGTTTTCTGACAATAACTTGCTGAATGAAAGAATGACCTTTTGTGGAAGATTGTGAGAATGGAAGCCTGGATTGATTTATATGAGATATTGTCCAGGCTGAATGTGAACTAAATAATGTCTCACAGTACCCAAGATTTCATTATTTTCCATTGAGAGCAAATTGAAGAATAGATACCAATAATCTGAATGATTCAAACCTTTCCTATTCTACCCTGCCTATCCCATAACTTTTATCCTCCCTGCTTTTATTGCAATTGTCTGTGTACTTAAAAAACCCAATACAAAAAACAGAGTTTGAGTGTGTGTGTGTGTGTGTGTGTGTGTGCACATACCAAATTTCAAAATTGAACTGGAATTGCATCAGAGATCTCTATGAAAGCCAATTTAGGCTCTTGAGAAAATTGTCAACAATTAGTAGTTACATAGCTACATCACATTACCATTCTTTTTGTAAAGCTGGCAATGGAGAAACTTTCCATAACCTTCGTGGTAATTCAAAAATGGATCACTTTATGCCCAGTGAAATAAACTTTGATATAAGAAAATTAATCATGTCAACTAGTTTTCAAGGGT
Source organism: Aotus nancymaae (assembly GCF_030222135.1). Lineage (NCBI taxonomy): Eukaryota > Metazoa > Chordata > Mammalia > Primates > Aotidae > Aotus > Aotus nancymaae. The sequence continues at coordinate 53,828,526 of NW_026988415.1, read as the reverse complement.
AATACAGTGTACCAGAACAGTGGTCTCAAATATATAACTTTAAAGAGCCAACTACATAAAAAGGACTGCTCATTTTAAACAGGATTTACGTCTTTATTAAATTTTATCTCATGGGATTTTTATTCCTGTCTAAATATATATAGCATTAAGTATATGAAAATTAATACAACCAAATTTATTTTTTCTAATCTATTCACTTAATTCAGATATTTATGTGAAGTACGCTTCCCCTTCCGTCTTTTCTTCTCAACTTCACTTTCTATCATGAAAAGTTACAGCCATAAACTTTGGGTGAAATACTTTTTTTTTTTTTGAGATGGAGTTTTGCTCTTGTTGCCCAGGCTGGAGTGCAATGGCACGATCTCGGCTCACTGCAACCTCCACCTCTCAGGTTCGAGCAATTCTCCTGCCTCAGCCTCTCAAGTAGCTGGGATTACAGGCATGCACCACCACACCCAGCTAATTGTGTTTTTAGTAGAGATGGGGTTTCATCATGTTGGTCAGGCTGGTCTCAAACTCCTGACCTCGTGATCTGCCCTCCTCAGCCTCCCAAAGTGCTGAGATTACAGGCGTGAGCCACTGTGCCCGGCCTGGGCGAAATACTTCTTGAGCAATGCTACTTTATTCAATAAAGTTTCTTCTCGATTTGAAAAAAAATGTTATTGTTTTCATATATCAAGTCCCTCAAACTATACTCTGTGATTGTTGACTTCTGTGATTTTTAAAAAGTATTGTCATAGTGCAATTATAGCATTTTCATTTACTGGGGCTCAACTCTGTCTTCTTTTGGTGAAAACTGCTTACATTAAGATGATAGATTAATCCCACAATTGATGGATTGATTTGTCTTTATTTATTGGTTGTTTTAAGCAAACCAGTATGTAAAAACTATCACATAATTTTAAATAGTTTTTTTAAGTTGAATTTCTTTCCTATCTGCCCCAAACCTGTTTGTTGTAATTAATTCTGTGTGTTTAACTGGATTTTTATCTTAAAAAGTATCAGTAAACTCATCCAAATTGAGAAGTAAATGTTATGATATGTGTTCTCTTTGTGAAATGACTTTCCATGTCTGTGAAAAACTTCCAATGAGTTTCATTTACTCTAGCCTTACCTATCATGTAGATATTGTCATTACAGTTTCCTTAGCAACAATTGCCATAACTCCATATGTGTGTTCATGTGCACATATATGAAGTACATGTGTACATACTCTGTAAACTCAACCCAGTGATTAAGGAGTCTTCTATGGATCTACTCAATTGAGTCAATGTACCTTCTTGGACATCACAATCTTCCTAACAACTAAAAGGGGCTTATGTTTTATATTTTTCCACTTGGTCTGGCAACCTACTTGACTTGCTTGTGTAAGTCCTGTTTCCTCAATCTTACAAAAGGTAGAATAATCAGGGCCTTCAGGATTACATCCTAACTTGGCCTGTTTAAGACCTTCTGTGAGCATGCTAGCAAAAGAAGACTGCACTAGATATAAATTAAACATTCAGTATATTTTACAAATAAAAGATCTTTTATGTTCTGATTCTGCTACCTACTATGTTGTGTGGCCTTGGACACTTTGAACCACATTTCTTCATCTGTAAAATGAGGACCATAATTAACAACTTCATTTATTGTGGTAATACATTTACACGTGCCTAGTGCTTAATACAATGTATTGGCAGATGAAAAAATCTGTATAGAGAAGATGGGTAACTCACTCAAGCTCACACGGTAGGCAGCAGTGGAATTGGGCATTAGCTCATTTATAACTGAAGCCAAACTTGTTTTTATTCTTCTATTATAGTAGCAAATAGACTTCTTTATCATCTCTATCAAAACATGATACAAGATTGATCTTCTTTCTTCTAATGCCATCTAATATGTGCTTTATCTTTTTATTTTACTTTCTGGTTAAATTAGTATCACTGTCTGGCAATGCACTTAAGTATAATTAATTATCACTCCTTTGCTCAAGATAAAAACATATCATTAGTAACTATGGGCTCATCTATCAAAAAGAGTATTAACCTATCTGTTCTAATTAGTTCAACTTATTATAAGGATTAGAAAATAGAAATATCATAGTGACTTCATATTCTTTGTTTTTTGACTTATGACAGATAAATCAAAAGTGTGCCCTTTATCATTAGTTAATTTGTAATAATCTCAGTACATTCAAACAGTACACTTCATTTCTTCAGTATGTCATGAAGGATACACTTTCTCTTTATTCCTCTCAGTCATTTTGCCTTCATATGCTCTTTTAAAGTAGATTTTAATAGTAAAACCCCCAAAAAACATGTGCCTCTTTTGGGCTTTTGAGGGTTTCTGATCAAAGATAACAATAGTATCAATAGCTATATCTTTGGGGATTTGAGTTTTTACCATAATGGTTGAAAAATAATATGGACACACATTAAGCATTTTTTTTTGTCCTGTGGGATAGGGTCGAGGGAAAAATGAATTGACTTCTAATTATGTAAGAGAGAAGATAGGATAATTAGACACCATTTGTAAAAATAATTCCAAGTCCAGCAAAAATGCTGATAAATGCAAATCTTGTGGGGATGAAGGAGATAAATAGAAAGGAATCAACATTACCATTTATGGTATTTATAGTACAGGCATACCTCGGTGATATGGTGGGCTTGGTTCCAGACCATTGCAATAAAGTGAAATACTGATAAATACAAATCTCTCAGGCATTTTTTTTATTTCCCAGTGCATATACAAATTATGTTTACATTATACTATAGTCTATTAAATGTGCAAGAACATTATGTCTTTTAAAATGTATATATCTTAATTTAAAAAATATTGCTAAAAAATGCTGAAGATCATCTGAGCCTTCAGTGGGTAGAAATTTTGCTGCTGGTGGAAGGGCTTGCCTTGAGGTTGATGGCTACTGACTGATCGGAGTGGTGGTTGCTGCAGGTTGGAGTGACTGTGGCTTTTTTTTTTTTTTTTTTTTTTTGGTCGAGGCAGGGTTTTGTCATATTGTCCAGGCTGGTATTGAATTCCTGGACTCAAGAAATCTTTCTGTCTTGGCCTCCCAAAATGCTGGAAGCAAAGGCATGAGGCACCATGCCTGGCCTGGCAATTTCTTAAAATAAGACAACAGTGATGTTTGCTGTGTCAATTGACTCTTCCTTTCACAAAAGATTTCTCTGTAGCATGGCACGCTGTGTGATAACATTTTACCCATCGTAGAAATTCATTAAAAAATTGGAGTCAATCCTCTCACTGCTGCCACTTTATCAACTAAGCTTATGTAATATTCTAAATCCTTTTCTGTCATTTCAACAATGTCCTCAAGATCTTCATCAGTAGTAGTTTCCATGTCAAGAAACCATTTTCTTTGCTCATCCTTAACAGGCAACTCCTCATCTGTTAAAATTTTATTCTGAGATTGGAGCAATTCAGTCCCATCTTCAGCCTCGACTTCTAATTCTAGTTCTCTTGCTATTTCCATCACATCTGCAGTTACATCCTTCACTGAAGACTTGAATCTCTCAAATTTATCCATGAGTGTTGGAATAGACTTCTTCCAAACTCCTCTTAATGTTCATATTTTGACCCACTCCCGTGAATCATGAATGTTATTAATGGGATCTAGAATGGTGAACCTTTTCTGAATAATTTTCAATTTACTTTACACAGATGTGATACACATCTGAGGAATCACAATTTATTCCAGCTATACCCTTGGAAAATATATTTTTAAGTAATGAGATCTGAATGTCAAAATTATTCTTTAATTCATGGACTATAGAATGGATGTTGTGTTAGCAAGCATGAAGACAACGTTCATTTCATTGCACATCTCCATTAGAGCTCTTGGCTGACCAGGTACATTGGCGATGAGCAGTAATATGTTGAAAGGAATCTTTTTTTTCTCAGCAGCAGATCTTAACAGTTGGGTTAAAATATTCAGTAAACCATGCTACAAAAATATGTGCTGTCATTCAGGCTTTGTTGTTCCATTTATAGAGTTCAGGCTCAGTTCATTTAGCATAATTCTTAAGTGCCTTAGGTTTTGCAGAATGGTCAATGAGCATTGGTTTTGACTTAAAGTCATCAGATGCATTAGCTCCTACCAAGAAAATCAGCCTGTCCTCTGAAGCTTTGAAGCTAGGCATTGACTTCTTTTCTTTACGGAAGTCCTAGATGGTATCTTCTTTCACTATATGGCTGTTTCATCTACAATGAAAATCTGCTATTTAGCATAGCCACCTTCATGAATGATTTTAGCTACATCTGGATAACTTCCTGCAGTTTCTTCATCAGCACTCGCTGCTTCACCTTGCACTTTTATGTTATCAAGATAACTATTTTCCTTCAGCTTCATGAACCAACCCCTGCTAGCTTCAACGTTTTCTTCTGCAGTTTCCTTACCTCACTCAGCCTTCATAGAAGTAAACTTTTCTCTGGATTAGTCTTTAGCTTAAAGGAATGTTGGGACTGGTTTGATCTACTTACACCGCTAAAACTTTCTCAGTATTAGCAGTGAAGCTGTTTTGCTTTTTTGTAATTAATGTGTTAAATGGAATATAACGTTTACTTTCCTTCAAGACCTTGTCCTCTGCAGTCACAACTTGGCAAACTATTTGGTGCAAGAGGTCTAGCTTTTGGCTTATCTTGGCTTTTGACATGTCTTTCTCACAAAGCTTAATCACTTCTAACTTTTGATATAAAGTTAGGTATGCGTGACTCTTTCACTTGAACACGGTAAGACGCCATTGTATGGTTAGTAATTGGCCTGATTTCGATATTGTTGTGTGTCAGGGAATAGACAGGCCAGAGGAGAGAGAGAGAGATGGGAAAATGGCTGGTCAGTGGAGTAGTCATAATACACACATTTATTGATTGGTTGCCCTCTTATCTTTGCCTGGTTTATAGTATCCAAAAGCAATTATAATAGTGACATCCAAGATCACTAATCACTAAAACAGTATAATAATAATGAAAAAGTTCGGAACATTATGAGAGTTACCCAAATGTGATACAGAGACACAAATTAAGCCCATGCTGTTAGAAAAATGGCATAGATGGACTTGTTGGACACAAGGTTGCCACAAATTTTCAATATGTAAAAAACACAATATCTGTGAAGAACAACAAAGTGAAGTACAGTAAAATTAGGTGTGCTTGTAAATGTTATATTATTGTGTTTACAAGATGCCACATTGAGCAATTTATAGATGTTATATCTAATTTTCAAAATTGTCCTCTGAGGAAGAGGAATTACAAATGCACTCTAGAGCTTAAGAAAGCGTGAGTAACAGATTGTGGTGAGAGAGTTATCTTTCCCAAGATCAAAATTTATAAAGTGCCAAAACACAAAATCAAGTCCAAATCAGTCTGACCCTAATACTAATGTTTCTCCCAGAACTTGTTATCACTTGGATGAAATATATCCAAGAGTTATTCTCAGTAGTTAAGATTTGGCCACTAGGAAAGTAAGGCTTTCTGACAAATCTGCCATAGATGGGCCATTCAGTGAGTGAGCTAAATAGAAAGGAAAGAAAATAAGAGGCACGGCCTCCTGCACTATTTTCATGATATGCACATCCTTTAAAAGGTGTGCCATTTTTACAACTTTTTCCCCAGAATAATATCACAGCGACAGGCAATCCATTCTGTCATTGCTATCCAATGTCATATCTGTTTTTCTCAGTGATGCACTGCTTTTTGACCAAAATAATAACATATATTAGTTTGGATGAGTCACTTTTTTTTTTTTTTTTTTTTGCATACTACTCTGCCCACAGGCTTCTTTGAATCTCTTTCTAGATATACAGGGAATTTTCTATTAGTCCAGCTCTAAAATTTTATATTATTAAATTGGTCCACAGATGTTGTATACAGTCATTTTCTCCTCATTTTTCCCTCTTAAGGTGTTAGAGAGCTGTGAGCTACATTTTCTTTCTTTAAATAGCAAAAGTAATGTTAGACATCTCTCAGATCTCAGAAAAAAATATATATATCAAATGAAGGTTGAAACTTGACATTAATAGTGCTATTGTAGTCTTAACTGATGGTCACAGGATATGTGACCAGTGAAGTTCACTCCTAGACTCAGTGGTGGGTGGCAGAGATTTTCTCCACTGTTTTCCGTCCCTGCTTTGGTCACTCCATCCTATAAAGTTCACAGGGCTTTCCTAAGGGAAGGATCAGGCACTGTAATGAACACTTACCTTTCCTTTTAAAGACTTCCGGAGAAAGAGCTTTCACAGCAGTGAATCAGTATGCCTTTCTGGGACTTAGTAGTTTCCATTATCATGAAATTCTTTCTTTTACTTTCAGTCACTTACTTCCCAATCCAAAGCTTCCCTGGTTTTTGTTTTTCTTCTTTTTATTATCCTTCACTTCACAATTCATCATACATTTGTTTTATGTAATTTTTAGCATTTTTTCAAATGAAATAAGCCCTTTTAAATTATTTGTTATGAATCAATATTTCAATTAAGCTGAGTTCTTTCAGACAACAGATCAGAATTTTTTTCTGTATGCAGTACTAGGGGAGGTTACCAGGCATATGAGTAAATGCTTAGCACAGAAGACAGGAGATTGGTGTTCTAGAACATTTCAAAAGTGGGTTCAAATGCAAAAATACACTGGGCAAAGATTCTGTTGTCATTTATTACATATTACATGGAGTTAAATTTTAAATCCTATTATACCTCAGTACTCTGATTCTGCCTTTATCTCCATTGATTTTAACCAACTTATACACAGAAAAGATCTCTTTTCCATTTTCTCTCTTTCAGTTGCTCTAGAGTTGTGAATCAGGATTTACAATCTGAAGCAAATACATAAAGCCATAAATCAGGTTGACTTAATAGGGGAAAATCCAGATGTTCAAATTCTGCTTTATGTCTTTTATACAAAATGTGAATTTTTTGCCTATTCATTTTTCAGAAGGGACTTCTGTAAATACCTATTATAGTATAACTGATGAGACAGGAATATTTATTTTTCTGGCTTATATTCTGATTTCTGACATGTTATCTTCCAATATTGGCATCTACTGCCCATAGCAACTGCCCAGTTGTCAGTAATTTCATCCCTATTTTTGTACTCATAAAAAAAATAAAAGATTTGTGTTTAGTTTCATTGAAGCAGTAGTTTTCAGCATGAATTTGACCTTTTTTTTTCTCAGACTAAATACTAATTAAATTTATCCTGTGGTATTCTGTTCTCTGTCCCTTCAATGGACTCTGTTTTCAATCTCTTGCCATTCTGTGACTTGCCACTCACTTGAGATGTGATAACTAACTAAAATTAACTTAATAGCAGCATAGAAAGTATAGAGAGTATCATCTGTACAAGTGTATATTTATGGTAATGCCTAAAATTTAGTACAGGGCATGTGCTGTGTCTCTAATCAGGACCTTGTTTTTTTTTTTTTTTGCTGTGCAGAATTCTATGATTTCTAATAATTAATCCTCAATCTACCAAAGAATTAAGTCTGGCAGTTGGAAACATCTAAATGTTTTCCTTACTCAGTTAATATAAAACAGTATCAGAAAGGAGTCCTTAAATGGAAGCTTAGAAGAGCATTCATAAACTATTACATGTCTTCAATTGACCCACAAAATGAACATAAACCTCATTTTTATTAAATGAACTTAACCTTGGTATCTATGCAGTATTACAATTAACATTAGCATAACCTTCTTATCAATTTCGAGTTCTTTTTGTTAACTGCTAGATTTTCCTTCCTGAATTGTGTCTTTGCAACTTGATGAGAGGCTACCTGTTTTTATACTTTATAGATATAAGAACAATGTATAGAGGAAGATAAAAATAATTCAATGTATTCACAAAAGTGATACTGCATGAAATTACCAAAATAAGACTTTAAAAAAAGTAGAATTGGCTGGGCACAGTGGCTCACGCCTGTAATCTCAGCACTTTCGGAGGCTGAGGTGGGTGGATCACCTGAGGTCAGGAGTTTGAGACCAGCCTGACGAACATGGTGAAACCCCGTCTCTAGTAAAAATACAAAAATTAGCTCAGTGTGGTGGTGCATGCCTGTAATTCCAGCTACATGTAAGGCTGAGGCAGGAGAATCGCTTGAACCCACGAGGCAGAGGTTACAGTAAGCTGAGATCTTGCCACTGCATTCCAGCCTCGACAAGAGCAAAATTCTGTCTCAAAAAAAAAAAGTAGAGTTAATATCTTATCCGTTCTTGGCCAACCATGTACACAACTGAATATTAAAAAGTTAATATATTCTTTACCAACCTTGCCTAACAAATATTATAATGATATCCTTTCTTGAAGCTAGACTATTGAGTTTTAATTGATAATCATGTAAAAGAAAAATATTTCAATAATAATGGAACTTTAGTGAGGGTATAGAATTCATTCATTGGTTCATTTCCATATATTTTACTCCAATTTGTTAAATTAGAAGATAAAACACAGAGCACTACAGAGTGACCTAAGAATGAATTGGGATACAATATTAACAAATAGATCTCAGTACTTGGGCTCCAGATTCCCTGTTTTTCCCTGTCAAATCTTTTTCAGATGTCAGAATATAATAGGTCAGTATCTGAACTTTGAATAGTATCTGCCCTAAAATAAAATTCATTCTTAATTCAGTGGTGTGATCTCGGCTCACTGCAACCTCTGCCTCCTGGGTTCAAGTGATTCTCCTGCCTCAGCTTCCCCAGTAGCTGGGACTACAGGTGCCCACCACTATGCCCAGCTAATTTTTCATTTTTAGTAGAGACGGGGTTTCAACATGTTGGCCAGGCTAGTCTCGAACTCCTGATCTCAGGTAATCCGCCCGTCTCGGCCTCCCAAAGTGCTGGGATTACAGGCATGAGCCACTGCGCCCACCTAAGATATTTTATAATTAAAAAATTAAGACAGCATAAAAGATGTTCACTGAAAAACTGTGGTTTTTATTTACAGCAAATTTCTACATCACAGGAGATTTATGTTGTTTTAGACTGACTTTAGCATTTTCTTTCTTGTACAACCTGCAACATAACATTGGTATATGATCATTAGCAGCCTTTGGAGTACTGTAGGTGGCAAAAATGAAGTGAAGGAAAGGAGAATTTTCAAATTCTTTTATGAAGCTAAGACTTCAGGAGAATTGAGATTTTTTAATGAGTGCCACTGCAATTGCTTGCTTAATAGTTCATGTTTACATTGGGGAGCCACTGTGTGCATCCTATCCATCTGACAAGTGATTCATAACCAGAATATATAAGGAGCTCAAATAACTCTATAGGAAAATATTAATAATCCCATCAAAAATAGGCAAAAGATTTCAATTAGAATTTCTGGAAAGAAGACATACAAATCCCATACAGGCATCTGAAAAGGTTCTCAACGTCATTGAACCTCAGATAAATGCAAATGCAAACTACAGTGAAATATCCTCTCACCACAGTTAAAACGGCTTTTATCCAAAAGACAGGCAAGAACATATGCTAGTGCAGATGTGGCGAGAAGGGAACCCTAGTACACTGTTGGTAGAAATGTAAATTAGTACAACCACTATAGAGAACAGTTTGGAATTCCCTCAAAAAAAAAAAAAAGAAAGAAATTGTGCTACCATACAATCCAGCAATCCCATTGCTTGGTATATACCAAAACAAAAGGAAATCAGTACATTGAAGAGACAGTTGCGCTCCTACATTTGTTGCAGCAAGGTTTGCAATCTAACTTTCCATTAATAGATGAATGGAGGAAGAAAATGTGATACATACACACAATGGGATACTATTTAGCCATAACAAAGAATGAGATCTTGCCATTTGCAACATCTATGGAACTGATGACCTTTATGTTAAGTGAAATAAACCAGGCACAGAAAGACAAACATTGCACGTTCCCACTTATTTGTGAGCTCTAAAAATAAAATCAATTGAATTCAGGAACATGGAAAATTGAAGGATGGTTACCAGAGTCTGGGAAGGGTAGTGGGGCTATGAGATGAGGTGGAGATGGTTAATGGATCCAAAAATATAGAAATAAATAAGACCTACTATTTGATGACACAATAGTGTGACTATAATCAATAATAACCTAATTGTACATTTTATGATAAAGAGTGTAATTAGATTGTTTTTAACTCAAAGGATAAATGCTTGAGGGGAAAAATAACCCATTCCCCACGATGAGATGATTTCACATAGCATGCCTTTATCAAAGTATCTCATGTACCCCATAAATATATACACCTATTATGTACCCACAAAAATTAAATAAAAAATTAGAAATTTAAAAGTTAAAAGTGTTATAAAGTGTTATGATTTCAGTTCCTGTGAAGGATATTTGAAATTAGTGAACACATTTTTTTCTTGTTAAATTACACATGGTATTATTAGCATATCTTTAGAAAGATTATAACTTATTTTAAAGCACTAGACACTGTCACAAATGAACCAGTCTTATTTAATGTAATAAGCTAGAAAATTAGCCCTAAAATTAATTTACTTTAAAACATTTATCAGACCCTAAAGCTAAAAGAAAATACTTTTTAAAAGAGCAACACATAAAATGCATTCTCCTATTCAAAAATCCTGCTCATGAGGAGGAATCTAACATAATTGACCATTTCTTGGGAAGAGGATTTACTCATGTTTTCAAGACCCAAGTGAATTGTTTAGCCCAAATATCTGAATTTTACTTCACTGACAAAACTAAGTTTCTTCCTTTCAAGCAGTAATATCAAGCATATTTAAAAACATATTATTGATTTATTATGAATGAATGAAAGAGTGCATGAGTGAATTGAGGGGACCCTTATCTGACATATTTCAAGATAGCTCTTTTGGTGTAAGGAATATTCTACATTTTGGGGTGAATTGCTAGAACTACTTCTAAATGTACTCTTATTTCTAGATACGAATCATAAACAGAATGAGATTGATAACTGGGGGTCTCTTTATTTGATTAAAATCTCATAATCAATGAGATTGATTAATGGCGAAAAGGGTCTCTTTATTTCATTAAAAGAATTTGCTTCATTTTTCTAGAACACGAGTATACATAATGTATCTAGCAAAATTAAAGAGAAGTTTTATTTGAAGAAAATAGAAATTATATGCACTCACACATATACACATATATGCACACATGCATATCCTGCATGTATTTAATGAGTCTTAATTTTTTTTGTAGTTGTTGTTGTTGTTTTGAGACAGAGTTTTACTCTTGTTGCCCAGGCTGGAGTGCAATGGTGCAATCTCGGCTAACCACAACCACCACCTCTCAGGTTCACGCGATTCTCCAGCCCCAGCCTCCTGAGTAGCTGGGATTACAGTCATATGCCACCACACCCAGCTAATTTTTTATTTTTTAGTCAAGATGGTGTTTCTCCATGTTGGTCAGGCTGGTCTTGAACTCCCAACCTCAGGTGATCCGTCCACCTTAGCCTCCCAAAGTGCTGGGATTACAGGCTTGAGCCATCATGCCCTGCCTTGAGTCCTAAGTTGTGACAGGAATCCTTAGAAAAATTCCAGTTCAACCCATTTCCATCTAATCCTAACAGTGTTATTATATTTCTCTATATTTTAATAAGAATTCACATTATTATGTCAGAATCTCTAAGAAGAGGTAATGTTTTACAAAAGTTTTAAGTGTGAAAAAACATTCAGTTGTCTTTAAAAAATACTACCTACAAATGCATACTGTAACTCTGGTGATAAAATGAGAATATCAGCATTAATACCTAGGAAATAAGGTGCATGTTAAGCCCTATTATTTGTGACATTATTAACTGATGAAAGATAAGTGCAGGATTGATAAAGGTCACAGAGGGATATGCTGCATGAGATAATTAGATCCTCATACTTTAAACAAACCCAGCCTTACATTAGATTTAGATTGCTGACTGAACTAAAGTGTAGAACACTTTAATGCATCACTTTATCCTGAAGCATTACATTTCACATTGTGGAAAGTTGCCATTTTTATGGGTTTATAGGATGAAAAAAAATTTTGTAAGAAAATTAAGAGCAAAAAACACAGTAGGATTGATGTTTGCAGAAGTAGGCAGTGATTAGTGAGCAATCTCTATTGATGTAACAAGCACACCACCATTGCTTGTTTCTGGATGAGTTATTAAAGCTAGGTGCATTAATCATGGTTTCCAGCATTAATTTAGATTTATTCCATGGCTGAAAAGGTTATTCTAACAGCGGAACATGTCTATGATACCTTTCAGAGAAATGCTAATCACAATTCACTGAATCTGTATGTATTATTTAGTGCCATTACCAATCCTAAAGCTTTCTAGATTTTTACTTCTAGTGCCATTACCAATCCTAAAGCTTTCTAGATTTTTACTTCTCTGTTATTCATTTGTGTTCATAAATCTTGGTAATGCTTTATAGCCTTCACGCTGTGATAATAAAGAGCAACTACAGGAGTTATAGCCAGTCTAGGGTCTTGCTCAGAGTAGCATTGAGATGGGAGAGAATGTGCAGAGGATTAGGGAATTTAAAATTATGAATAATTAGATATAAATAGCACAGAGCAGGTCACATATCTGTTCTCTAGGTGTCAGTGATTGAAGAAAAAGAAAAGAAAAAATAATTAGCTTACTCAAAGGTTGATAAGCAGAGACTAGACTTTCCTAAAGTATGTTCTATTGAATACTAATACAGGGAGATACTTTTAAAAGTAAAAAATAAATAAATAAAAGCACAGTGGTCTATTGTGTTTGGCAATAAGAACCAAAAATTGGAATTATCTATGACTTGAGTCAACAATGAGGTCCATTGTTGATGTCTTTTCTAGGTTTGGTAGAAATAATAATTTAAAGTTACTTTATGTAAGGATTTACCAGGAATATAGAGTCAAATGACTTCTCTATAATATATCATTTCTTAGAGAGCACTGACCTCTTTTTTTTGTGACATATGGGTTTGTAAATAAAAAAGCATGTAATAGACTTAAGGATTATAAAAACAAGTGATTCAAAGTACTCTGATACCATGTTTCTTATAAACATGTAAAAAAGAAAAGAAAAGAAACTTTTAAACCTAAGAAGCAGCTTTCAGTTTAGATCGTTCTCAAAGAGAACTGCAACCTCCACCTCCTGGGTTTAAGGGATTCTCCTGCCTCAGCCTCCCAAATAGCCTGGCTACTTTTTGTATTTTTAGTAGAGACTAGTAGAGATGGGGTTTCTCCATGTTGGTCAGGCTGGTCTTGAACTCCCGACCTCAGATGATCCACCTGCCTCAGCCTTCCAAAGTGCTGGGATTAGTGACGTGAGCCACTGTGCCCAGCTGAGAAAAATAATATATTTTAAAGATTAGTAATTTATGTTTATTGTTCTTTAAACCCCAAAATCAAAGTGTAAATTAGCCCTTCTAATTAGGCTTCATCTATGGGGGAATACAAATTGTTTCAAAGATTCAAAATCATTCGAATATTTGCTGTTTTGCAAACAGCTGGATTCCCCTTGCTCTTTTACCTCAAAGTGCATGAATGCAAAACTTCTGGGGAATGGTGGGGAAGAGCATCTACCCCACCAAAACAAGCCTTGCATTGTTGTTACTTGACAAATTATAAAACCCTTTCTACGATGATAGATTTAACCTATAGATGTTAGGCAGGAGAAATCCCAGAGACCAGTGCTTGCAATACTAAGAGTAAGTTTAGCATTTTCCTAATACTTTGTCATGCATGCCCCTTTTAAAGATACAATGGCCTTTAGTACATAAGTTACAGTAATGCTTCACAGTAGGTCTGTGCTTGAGGAATAAGATTGCAGAAATTTTGAAAGATGTACAAGGACAACTTCAGACACAAAATTCTAGACAGAATATGATATCACCTGGGTGATGAATATTTGAATTGACTGTTTTTAGCTTAGTTTTTTTTCATTTCTCCTAAAATTGATTACCATAGAAACAATTGTATTAGTCATGAAATTATTGTATTTAGTTATCAAGTTCTTCACAAAATTTCAAGCATTGTAAATTATCTTTTCCAGATGGAAAGTAATACAGATGGAGATAGTTTCATTGCATCTTAAAGTATATTGGTGGCCAATCTAGAATGCAATTTGTTTTTTATAATTCTGAAATTAATATGATATATTAGAGGTTTTTCTTAATCCTCATGTTAATGCATTATCTTCAAAACTATATTTTTATATTGGGAAAAACACTTCAACAGAGCTCCCACATGTGAGAAAAACACTAGAAATAGAAAGGCTTCCTTAAGCCAAGCAAAAATATCAACTTAGTAGGAATAAAGCATTAATTTAAAAGTGCATGTGTGTGCCCACAGAGAGTTTTATCAACTTCTATGAAATTTCTTGTAAGAATTTAAGATCAAATATAATGTTTTCAATTAAAATCAACTCTGTAAGTGAAACTCTGCAGTGTATCGAGAACAAAGGGTAAGGAATATATAGGTACTATCAAAATTGCCAAGGATACTCCTTTCAGTAGGATGTTTGTTAGTGTTCCAATTTTTCTTAACTTTAGATGTCAAAGTTATTAGCTCCATAAGTGAATATAATTTCCTATAATGTAAATAACGGACTAAAGTTTGCTGTTTTCTGAAAATCTGAACTCTGTATGAAGACTGTTAGTGAATTTTATGTGTTTAATTCATAAAGATATTCCTACATATTATCAGCTTAAGCCATCTTATTTGCTATTAACAATAAGTAACATGCTATGAAAATTTCCTCAACCAGATTTTATGAAAAGTTGACATATGAAGTTTTTAAATGAATATATTAAATATGCAGCTAAATCCTTATACTAATACTGAAAAGAATAATTTTGACAATATTTGACATACCAGAGAACTTGATAGGAAAAATATTAACATTAAGTGACTGACCCATTTATATAATCTTCCTTAGCTCTGAGCTTTTCTGGGTTTTGTGAGAGCCTTATATTGTCACAAAAATAAAGTCAATTATATTTTTCTGAGAAAAAAACATGAAAGATCATGACCTAACAGTATGCCTGGGGACTGGAAATGAAAATTTCTTTGAATTAATTAATTTCCCTAGTGTGGATAATATAATATGTACTCCATTGGTGTTGTTGTAAGAATAAATAGGATTTCTGCCTTGTTGCTATAATGTATTAGTAATGATCACACAGCGCCACTTCAACACTATAGGGTCAAAGTGGACACTGGAGAAAATAAGGTCTAGTAGGTAGAATTTCATGAAAGAAAGGTATACCAATAGAAATACATTTTAATTTAGAACCTCTGGTACCTTAAAAGGATCTGGTCTGTCTTTTTCTACTTCAAGTTTCCATTATTTAGCTGATATATAAAGATTGACTTCTGATAAATATAATGCTTATTCTCCCAGAGTTACTGAGAGAAGAAGGGACAGGACATCAATAGGAAACTCTTTTAAGCTTTTAAGAGAGAGATTATTGCATTAGCTTAAATTTCTATTAGACTTGTTTTCTCATTAAGAAATTAGAGGCATAATGATGTCTTTATTTTTCAAACACAAGGAGTAGTTCTAAGGTTCCTTCATTTCCTAAAGAAAATTTTCTTTATGAAATATAATATACTAATGGACACCATACAATCATTATCATCCACTAAGTTTATACTGCATTAAGCATAATGAGAATAGACAGTAAAGACAAGATGCGTTTAGTTGTACTGAGAAGAATAAATTAGGAAAGGGTAGAAATGGAAGAAGAGATATAGATTAGGTTCATGTAAAAAAAACAAGATGAAAATTGAACAGATGCTTACCTTTGGAGGCTATGAGATTGAATAATATATTCAAAGGGATGTGGGATAAGTTGGGGAACAATATATTTAACAAGAATTAAGTTCTCTTCATTTAAAAAAAAATTAAGGAGAAGGTAAAGCAAGATGGTGGAATACAAAGCTCTACTAGTTCACCCCCTGTATTAGTTCCTTTTTACACTGCTGATAAAGACATACCTGAGACTGGGCAATTTACATAAGAAAGAGGTTTAATTGGACTCACAATTCCACGTGGCTGGGGAGGCCTCACAATCATGGCAGAAGGCTAGGAGGAGCAAGTCATGTCATATATGGATGGCAGCAGGCAAACAGAGAGCTTGTGCAGGGCAACTGCCATTTTCAAAACCATCAGATATCATGAGATCCTTTCACTATCATGGGAACAGCACAAGAAAGACCCACCTCCATAATTCAGTTGTCTTCCACTGGGTCCCTCCCACAACATGTGGGAATTATGGGAGCTACAAAATGAGCTTCAGGTGAGGACACAGAGCCAAACCATATTACCCCCACACAATAGTTTATAATTATCTACATAGAAAAAGGCACTTTCATAAAAACCAATAACTAGGTACACACTCACAGTATCTGGTTTTAACTTCATATCACTGAAAGAGGAACATAAAGAAGTAGGAGAAACAATCTTGAATCACTAGTACCACCCCGCCTCCAACCCCTGTAGTGGTGGCCTGGTGTGGAGCGCATCTCTGGGTATGGGGGGAGAGAGAACAGAGCAATTGTGAGTCACTGAACTCAGTGCTGTCCTGTTACAGCATAAAGGAAACACAGACCAACCTCAGCTGATGCCTACCCACAGAAGGAGCATGTAAACCAGCTCTAGCTTAAGAGGAATTGTGGATCCCAGCTGTCTGAACTTGAGTTCTATGAATTTCTGTGCCTAGGGCAAAAGTGCTATGCATCTCTAAGTAAACTTGAAAGGCGGTTTAGGCCATAAGGGCTGCAAATCCCAGTTGCATCCTAGGGCTGAACTAGGCCGAGAGACAGTAGACTGTGGGGATAGGCAACCTACTGAGATACAAGCTGGGGAAGCCAAGGGAGTGCTAGCATCATTTCACACTTAACCTCAGGCTGCACAGCTCTCAGCTCCAAATGATAGCCTTCCCCTCCACTTAAGGAGAGGAGAGGCAAGAGTTGGGAGGACATTGTCTTGCATGTTGGATTCTAGCTAAGCCACAGTAGGATAGAATGGGGGTCTTTTGACCAGTCAGAGTCAAAAGACTTCCCATTCCCTATAGTTGTTTATAGTGGATACTATATCTTTATAGTATAACTATAGGATAACTATAGCTACCTATAACTGTAGGATAACTGTAGGATAACTTTACTGATAAATTTGGTAAAGTTGCAAGATACAAATTCAACAAGAAAATCAGGAGCATTTCTATATGCCAACCATGAAAAATGTGAAAAAGAAATAAAAAGATGTAATCCCATTTACAATAGCCACACATAAAATTAAACCTTGAGGAATTAATTCAACCAAAAAGTGAAATATCTCTATAATAAAAATTATAAAACACTGATAAAGGAAATTTAAGAGGACACCAAAAGAAAGGAAATCAGTGTATCAAAAAGATATCTGCACTCTTATGTTTTTTGCAGCACTGTTTACAATAGCTAAGATTTGAAAGCCAACTAAGTGTCCATCAACAGATGAATGGAGAAAAATATTTGGTACATATACACAGTGGAGTACTATTTAGCCATAGCAAAGAATGAGATTCTGCCATTTGCAACAACATGGATAAAACTGGAGATCATTATGTTAAGTGAAATAAGCCAGAAACAGAAAAACAAACATTGCATGTTCTCACTTATTTATGGGATCTAAAGATAAAATCAATTGAACTCATGAACGTAGAGAGTAGAAGGATGGTACCCAGAGGCTGGGTAGGGTAGTAGAGGGATGGGGGTGGGGGGAGGTGGGGCTGGATAATGGTTACAAATAAATAGAAAGAACAAATAAGACCTACTGTTTGATAGTATAGTAGGGTGATTGTAGTCAATAACTTTAAATAATGGAACTGGATTGTTTGTAACTCAAAGGGTAAATGCTTAAAAAGATGGATATCCCATTCCCCACGAGGATACGATTTCACATTACATGCCTGTATCAAAAATCTCATGTACCCCATAAATAAATACACCTTCTGTAAACCCACAAAAACTTTTAAAAAATTAAAAAAAATAAAAATTAAGTAGATTAACTGCCAACATTAAATATCTGGAGAGAGTGAAAAATTAAACATTAAACACTGATTAAAACAGAAAATAACAGGCTTTTTAGAACACAATATCATTTTCAAAACAGAATACAAATAGAATGTCTTTGAGAGGAAAAATTTTTTAAAGTAAATTTTAGTAAAATATAGCCATAATACTTGTGATGTTATCACATAATTTTATATGAATGATAAAAATATCCCTAATGAGTATTTATTGAATACTTTATAACAGGACCTGCTCTAGGATGTTGAGTTCTACCAAAGGACAAACTAGAAAAAAATGCCCTACTTACCATAAACGAGTATGCTATCAAGAAAGCTAAGAATGTCACAAACGGTCTGTCTGTGAAAGTAATATTTAAGTTTAATCCTGAAGGTTTATTTCTACTGGGTGTGTAGATGTGGGAACGATTTCTAGGTGGAGGAAATAGCTTGTACAAAAGCCCTGAAATGAACATGCTTGGCATGTTGGAGGAACTGACAGAGGACCTGTGAATCCAGAGCAAGGATTTTAAAGGGGACAGTGACTTAAATTTTAGTGATGAAAGAGAGACAATAAATATGAGATAAACAAATTTTATTATTTGCTAATTTGCTCTCTCTGATTTTATAGTATGTTGAAAGATGTTGAGTGCTGTAGAAAAATATTGTGCAGAGGTAGTGGGATTGCAAGTTGATCTTTGGAGGATAGATCATATAATAATTGTAAATAAGGTTGTCCTGTCAGGTTAGGCCTCTTTGAAAAGGTGATAGTTTTGCAAGACCTGAAGGTGATAACGATATTTACTAATTACATTATATAAAATTAACATTTATTTGGTTTAATTTTAAACTTATTATCTAGTGCAAGAACATTTATGATCTGTAGTAGGCAGAAGGAAAAATTATGTTTCTGATAAGAGTTTTGAAAATATAGTGAATTATCAGACTCTGTATTACAATGTTTATAACTGATTTTTAAAGAACGATATTAAGAATATGTTTCTAAGCTTTCCTGAACTTCTTAGAAGGTGCTTGGGACAGGTAGCGTAATAGTTTCCATAATATAAAGATTGTACAAGATTCTTAGAAGCTATTTTATAGGACAGTAATGTTAACAGAAAACAAAATTTAGCTAGTGCCACTAGAAATTTCCTTAGGAGAAATTGCTTATTAATTTCCACTGTGTATACTTGGTCAAAGATGACAGAGTAGATACCTTTTCATAATTAAGCAGTAAGCAAAAGTTAAACTCCTGTTAAGTGACAATATGAAGACATACAAATGTTAAGACATACAAATATTAAGACATACATATTACTAGTATTGAAATTTATAGTGACTATTATTAATATGACTCATCACTACTTTGTAAATATAAAAATTTATGTTATGATAGTTACCATGGTTTCCACATGCATGCTAGAGTGATTTTCTCTGGTAATATGATTTAATTTCCAGCTTTTTATTTTTGGATATCTGTTGTATGGTTTTTGATTTGAGGTTATCAGGAGGCTTGCAAATACTAACTTATAACCCATTATTTTAAACTGACGACAACTTAGCAGTGATTGCATAAACAAACAAAAAGCACAAAAACTAATAAACCCTCTGTACTTTAACTTTAAACTCCCCTTTTTAACTTTTTATGTGTTATTGTACTGTCTATGTCTTGAAAAGTCTTGCAGTTATGGTTCATCATTTGGTCTTTCTACTTAAGAGTAGTTTACATACCATCATTACGGTGTTATAATATTCTGTGTTTTTCTATGTACTTACTATTCCCAGTGAGTTGCCTACCTTCAGATGATTTCTTCTTATGTATCAGTGTGTTTTCTTTCAGAATAAAGAACACCCTTAGCATTTCCTGTAAGACAGGGCTTCTGTTTATGGAATCCCTCAGCTTTTGTATATTATTTGTTTCTTTCCTTTTGCTGCTTTTAGGATCCTTTCCTTATCTTTGACCTTTGGGAGTCTGGTTATTAAAATGCCTTGAGGTTGTCTCCCTTGGGTTAAATCTGCATGGTGTTCTGTAACCTCTTTGTTCTTGAATGTTGACATATTTCTCTAGATTTGGGGGAGTTTTCTGACATTACCTCTTTGAATAAACTTTCTACTCCCATCTCTTTCTCTACATTTTCTTTAAGGAAAATAATACTTAAATTTGCCCTTTTGAGGATATTTTCTAGATCTTATAGTTGTGCTTCATTCTTTATCCTTTAAATTTTTTTCCTTGTGTTTTCCACTAGCCTGTCTTTGACTTCACTAATTCTTTCTACTGCTTGATCATTTCTGCTATTAAGATTCTCTGATGCATTCTTCAGTATGTCAATGGCATTAATCAGCTCTAGAATTTCTGCTTTATTCTTTTAAATTATTCAATCTCTTTGTTAAATTTATCTGAAAGAATTCTGAATTCCTTCTCTGTGTTATCTTAAATTTCTTTGAGCTTCTTCAACACAGCTATTTTGAATTATCTTTCTGAAAGGTCAAATGTCCCTGTTTCACCAGGATTGGTCCCTGGTGACTTATTTAGTTCATTTGGTGAGGCCATATTTTCCTTGATTATCTTGATTGCTTGTAGACTTTCATCAGTTTCTGGACATTAAAGAGTTATGTATTTATTGTAGTCTTTGCAGTTTGAGCTTGTTTTATGCCTGTCTTTCTTGAGAAGGTTTTCCATGTATTCTAAGGGAATTGGGTCCTAAGCCCAAAAATGCTGTGGTTTTTGTGGACTCATAGAAGTACTGCCTTAGTAGTCTTAGATAAGGTCCAAAAGAATTACCTAGATTATCAGAAAGAGGCTCATGTTGCCTTCCCTTACTTTCTCCCAAACAGTGTCTGTCTGTGTGTGCTGAGCCACCTGGAACTGTGGGTGTTATGATGCAAGTACCATGGGGTCACCACTACTGGGTCTGTGCTGGGTCAGACCTGAAGCCATCAGAACACTGAGTCTCATCAAAGTCCTACTGTAACCACTACCTGGATACCAACTATGTTCACTCCAAGGTTCTAGGACTCTATAATCAGCAGGTGGTGAAACCAGCCAGGTTTCTGTCCTTTCGTTCAGGGCAGTGAGATCTCTCAGGCCTCAGACATGTGCAGAGATCCTGTCTGGGAGCCAGCAATTTTAGTAAAAAAAACCTTACAAATTTACCTAATATTTCATTCTACATTGTGTAAGTTGGCACTCACACCACAATACGAGGTCCTTCCTGCTTTTCCCTCCTCTTTCCACAGGCACAGGGACTTCTCCCTGTGGCCACCACCACCAGCAGCCCATGAGGCGTTCTGCCAGACCACTACTGATGTTCACTTAAAGACCAAGGGCTCTTCTGAGAGACTGTAGTGAATATCGCCAGAACTAGGACACACTTTTCAAGGTAGTGAGCTCCCGCTCTACCTAAGGCAGGTCCAGAATTGCTGTCCAAAAGCCTAGGCCAGGACTTGACAACAAGAGCCTGCTTGTTGCTCTACCCCACTGTGACCAAACTGGTATCTAGTGTGCAAAACAAAGTCTCTGTTGTTTTTCCCTCTGCTTTTTTCAAACAGGGTCTTTCACTGTAGCCAGCACAGCTAGGAATATGGCTGGTCACACCTGAAGTCAGTACATCTCAGAGCCCAAGGCTCATGGAGTACTCCCTGAGTATCACTCCTTATTATCCAGAGCCTAAGGGCTCTTTAGTCAGCAGATTATAAACCCTATCAGAAGTGGGTTTTGTTTTTTTTTTTTTTTTCCCTTCAAAGCCGTGGGTTAGCTTCTAGCCCAAGTTGTGTCTAGATAGGTCATCTGTGAGACAGAATGGGGATCTTACAACTCTGCCAGAGCCCTATACCTCTGTAGCTGAGCTGGTATCCAAGATACACAAAGAAGACGTCTTTGCTCCTTTCTTTCCTTTTCTTAATCTAAAGAAAGGAGTCATTTTTATTGTTGTGAGCTGCACTGCCTGGACTTGGAAGAGGAGTGACACAAGCACTCCATTAGCTGCCCCAGCTGGTGTCTCTCTAAGTCACGGGCCACCTGAGTCCACTGGCTCTAAGCCCAACCTGGCACTTGGAGTTGTCCAGGAATTGTATTCCTTGTGTCCTATACGGCCTTTCAGGTTTACCTGGGACCCCAGAGCACTTTGACCTATAGCAGTAAGGCTTGCTAAAAAACTCAAGTTCTGACCACTCTAATGGGCGATCCCCTTCTGGTAAGGACTGGTCCAAATGCTCCCTCTGTGCATGGCACTGGTTGATCCCAGCACGACTTTGCTCTCCACTGTGACAAGACAGCACTGAGTTCAATGTAAAGTCCCTTAGTCACTGTGCTCTCCCTCCCGCAAGTGTACAGACTCTCTGTGCCACAGAACAACTGCCAGTAGATGGGGAGGGGTGGTGTCAGCTATTTAAGATTGTCTCTCCTATCCTTTTTATTGCCTCTCTCAGTGATATGAATTTCAACCATGTACTGTGATTACTCACCTGATTTTTGGTTCCAGTGATAGTGTTTTTCTGTGTGCAGATACTTGTTAAAATTTGGTGTTCCAGTGTGGGGACAAATAGTGTAGGTTTTTCTTCTACCATCTTACTCCACCCTCTTTAGATATTTTTCTTAAGTTTTTACTTCTTTTAAACAAGAAGTTCTTTTTAAAAATTAATTTAAAAAAAACCTATTCGACCATCTACCCCCTTTCACTATAAAAAGGCTATACTACACTTAAAATTATGTTGCCAAGTATATGTTTTCCAGTTCAAACAGTTTTCTATATTACTTTTTTCTCAGGGAGATATCAGTTTATTTAAAATGTTTTTTATATGATTATATTATATAGCATATTCTCACACTACATATTTAAGATGAAATCTGTAAATATGATTAAATTTAGCTTAAAAATTTTTGAATTGAATAAACTGAAATTCAACACTTATTCGATTGAATTTTACTCTACCAGGTGAATATTTTGGCATTGCAGATATAATCTCTTTTATTGAAGAGAACTCATTAAATATCACTTTTCCATTGATATTAGGACACCCTAATATGTAGTTGCACATTAGAAGATGAAGAAGAGTTACGTGTAGTTTTGCGCACAAATACTAATCATTGTCCCAATGATTTCCAAACTTTTGACTTTACAATTTTCTGTATTACCATATTTTATATTATATTGTTAGAACACTGGGACTATTAAAACCTTTCAAAATGTCCATATATTAGAATAAAGTTATAATAAAACCACATTTTTATATATTTTTTTCTAAGAACTTATAATAGAAGACAAAGTTTTGTGGGACTCATGATATATTATCAATGTATGTTTCTTAAAAATCATTCAAAATAATAAAATAATTAGAAGTCAACTAATATATAAGATATATAAGTCTCCTTTTAGGTGAAAGGATAAAACATTATTTTCTGTGAATAGAGGCAAAATAACTTCAACAAATGGAATGTTTTACCTTTAAAAAAGATTGTCATTTATTTTCTGATATCTGGTGTACTCTGAAAAATCTAAAGCCTCTCTAGTGGCAGAAATTTACGAAATTCAATACAGGTTTAATATAAAGAATACATGATCTTTAAAACAATGCCATAAAGAAAATATTGTTTTAGTCTCTTGAGAGCCATCTTTCTATATTTTTCAAAGTACAGAAAAAAATGATGTGTTTCAACCATTTCTGTTATTAACGATCCTGAACAGGATTATTCATTATAAGACATCAAAATTCTTTAGCCCACAGTTTTATCCTTCAAAAAATATGCTTCTTAAATCCAGATTATAAAACCACTCATTTCCGCTTTTCTGTTTAGAATAAAAGGAACTACTGAGATTATATGATTTCTACAAGTATTTAAAAAGCATTCTAAATTCCATCTCAGTGTAAACTCTCCTGAATATCAGGTCACGGCAATTGTTAATCATACAATAATAATATTGTCTTTTAAAATTTTGGCTTTTAATATCTTTTAAGCTTTATTTTAAAACATTATAATTATTTCCTGTAGACATATACTTCTCCAATCATGATTGAAAGCAAATATTACATAAAATTGACTTGCAAAATATTACAGTAACATACTTATTAATACAGCACTATATTGTATTGATATTGACATTTTTTGGCCCAATTTTTCTAAAAGAAGATGTTAAGAACTTTTTAAGAATACACTTGGAAAGAGATTTTGTTTTTAATCCTACCTTTCCTATAATCCCTAGTTATGAGAAACTAGAAAGAAATATCTAGCTAACTCATTTTTTGAAACTTTCTAAATAGTCTAGAAGCTATGATATGAATTCATTAAATTGGGATCAGGGTCATTATTTATAAATAAAATTATGGCTGGACACGGTGGCTCATGGCTGTAATCCCAGCACTTTGGGAGGCCAAGGCAGGCAGATCACTTGAAGTCAGGAGTTCGAGACCAGCCTGGGCAACATGGTGCAACCCTGTCTCTAGTAAAAATACAAAAATTAGCTGGGTTTGGTGGCACATGCCTGTAATCCCAGCTACTAGGGAGGCTGAGGCAGGAAAATGGCTTGAACCTGGGAGGCAGAGGGTGCAGTGAGCAGAGATCACACCACTGCACTCCAGCCTGGGTGACAGAGTGAGAGTCTATCTCAAAATAAATAAATAAATAAATAAGTTTTATCATAATATATAGTCTAAAATAACAGAAGGAAATACTATACTCAAACCATCTAAAGGAAGTCATCAAAAGCCAATCTTGTTTTTCAAACATGTTAAAGATAAATAAGAATATAGATATGCTAATATAATAGTTTGAAAACTAACCACAAAATTTTGTAAGTAGCATAGATGATAGGCAATGGAAGGAAGAAAAGAAGGGAGGTAATTTTAAAAACCACATCCTTCAGACATTTAAATTATCTTATTAGATAAAACTAGTATGCTTGAGGGTTAATGTGTGGCGATTGTCAGACACCTTTCTCACCATGGACTTTATAGGTAATTGGAATAAAACCCTGTTTTAAGCAAGTACTGTTTTTTCATTGGATTTCTCTTCTTAAGCATGATTCCCACATACTTAACATTTGCCCATATACTTGCTAAGTAGGACAGCAAAATGCCTTAAAGAAATTTACCATTTCAAGAAGGAAGCTTTTTTCTTAGGTGCGTAAGTTACCCTTGGAGAAAATATAATTACATTTTCCTGCAAAATAGATTCTGTGAAGAACACAGCCTTTGGAGAATAGAAGAGAAATTATTCACTATAATTAACAAAAGATGCAGCAAAACATTTTGCCCTTGATTTTCTTATTTAAATGGTGAGACTAGAAAGACTTTTGAAGATATGTTAGATTTAGTTAGCCATTGAGATACTCTGAAAAGTCAGCATGAGTTGGATTTTGTTATGATTTTTTTTGCTTTTGTTGTATTATTTTTTCTTACTCCCTTTAATCTTGTCTTAGGTGAACAGGTACCGTTGAAGACACCTTAAATTTAACCCCATCATATGATTTTATTTTAACTCAGAAGGTTAGGTATGTTCAGCACAAACATCAGATTTTCTCAGGTTCACCCTAATTAAAGGTCCTAATTCAATCAAATTTTTTATGAAGAAATGTCTTTTATGAAGAAAATTTACTTGTGTGCATTAATAATGGAAGTACTTTTTGAAAGCAAGGAAAACTAGTATGAATGAAATTTTTGTATTACATTTGGATGCCATGTTTTTACTGATGGTGCAGACTACTATAATTGATATATCCAGATTCAATCCCCTATAAAATGCAGTCAGAGTATACTGCTACCTTCTCTTCCTATCACCTTTGCCCAGATTCTATGATTCCTTTAAGTAAACAGAAAGCCTATTCAGTAGGGTAGAATTTTAACTGCATAGTTGGAGAGATCCTGCTGTCCAAATGCGTGCTTCCATGTGGAGGCCTGGAATAAAAAGGCCATTTTAGCTTTTGGTACACTCTGTGGGAAAGAGTAGAGAGAGAAGTTGTAATGATTAGCAAGTAAGTTTTGTGATTGACGTGAAAACTTGGGGGGCATATGAGGATTTACCTTAGTGCATATTCTTACATTATTACCTGAGTGACTTACAACTTAGAGGCTTATTGGCTCCAAAGACCAGTAAGAAGTTACTACATAGGAGACATGTAGTCTATCAAATAAGGAGAGTTGTTAAAACCTCGTTTTTAGTATCAATGACTTCAAGGGTTAAATTATTATTTTTTTTTGAAACAGAGTCTTGCTCTGTCAGCCAGGCTAGAGTGCAATGGCTCGATCTTGCCTCACTGCAATCTCCACCTCCCGGGTTCAAGGGATTCTCCCACCTCAGGCTCCCGAGCCACTGGGATTACAGATGCCTGCCATCATGCTGGGCTAATTTTTGTATTTCTGTAGAGACAGGGTTTTACTATGTTGGCCAGGCTGGTCTTGAACTCCTGACCTCAGGTGATCTGCCCCCTTCTTCCTACCAAAGTGCTGGGAATACAGGTGTGAGCCACCACACCCAGCCTCAAGGGTTAAATTCTTGAATCCATAATTAATTCCCTGATATGCTTAGAGTTCTCTATTTATGAGTACACATTTAAATAAAGCTTTTGCATCAGTCTGATTGAGATATTACTAGAATTAGTTTAAAGGTTTGATTACATTGAACATCTCAAGTTAAGAATATAAAATTGTGATCGCACTTAATGCCTTTGGTTTACAAATAACATTTTCTCTGATACCATTTTCTGCTAAATTGTATGATAGGGAGTAGGGGAAGTATTATCACTAGCCCTCAGGTACTGTTGATGTGAGTCTACCTCTTTTATATTTTTAAAATGTGAACCCAATGATCAACTTCTGAATATTCAATTTAATGTACTATGTGGTGAGCTCATTATTACACAACAGAGAACCTTTTTCTACTCTTAGAAAAAGACAGAGCAAAGAAAAATAATTGAATTTTATATTTGAAATGTTCTTAAAAATCATAGAGACCAAATTATTGCATATATGGGAAAACCAAGTTTTAGAGCAGATGTGACTTACCCACAATCACACATTTATTCAGTTGTGGAACAAAGAATATAAACTGAAAGAAAAATTATTGGACAAATAATGTCCATCTATCAGATTCTAGCTGGAATGGGGTTAACATCAGAAAACTATACACTATCGAGAAGACTGTATTATGTAAAGTCCAAATGATGTTATCTTCTATCAACATACATGAAAGAGGAGTCTTAAAAAATTCTTATCTCTGTATATGTAACAGTTTTCTAATACGTATTTAAATTATATTACTTGTGTTTTTTCTTATCAATTCTCATTTTGAGAATGGATAGCAAAAACAATGGAAAATCATAGTTCTCATATATTAGCACAAGGAAGAAAATAAGGTCATGCCAAATTCCTCATTTTCTTCTACAAATTACAATGTTATTTCAGTCTAACTTACGTTGCTATATAGTAATAATCCATTTAGGTGGAGAAAAATATCTAAGTTTATATTCATATGAGGAGCCATGTAAAACGTGTAGGTGTCTGATGAAATGTTGTGTTTTCTTGCAGTATTTCAAACCACACAATTATTTCATCACTGCTCACTATTTACACAAGTATATTCCTTTTAACTTAAAAAATAGAATATCTGAAAGTGAGTTTTAGATATTGCCCTTTATATTGGGTCTATGTCTGCAGGGGCATCTGGTCAATATTCAATAATTATATTTCAAGGACTTGTTGCCTGAAATACCTATCTTTTGTTCTCTTTACTGTGTCCTTGCAATGCACCTTAGCATAGTATCTTATTCACCGTGAAGCACTGACATTATTCACTGCTGTGGGAAGAAATGATTTTCCGTCTCAGCGTGGATATATTTATTGTACCTTAAGGAAAGCCCAGAAAAAAAAGAAGCAGCTAGCTGCCAGATAGTTTTGTTAGAAAATACTATTACAGAAATTCTACATGAATTCCCTTTTAGGAATTGTTAATTCTTTCTGTGAATTTAAGAAGTATTAAGGTGATTTGGCAGGAACTGTGAAAATTAATGATTGATTTCTCTATTGGCTCATAACTGTCAAAACTCCTGGATAAATTATTTAGAACATGACATAAAAGGTGAAAGATTAGTAGTAAAAGGAAATGGTTATAAAATAAAACATGTTGAAATAAAAGCAGATCTTTTTAAAATGCTGCTTAAGGCAATATTTGTTATTTGGAAAAATGCTATTGAAATGCAGATTCTACTTTTCACCTGGAGTTTCCAAGGGAAAATTAAATTGTAATCTCAGAAAGAAATGTGAATGAAAATCTCCATCTTCCTTCCTTCCTTTCTCCCTGTCTCCTTCTCTCTCCCTCCCTTGCCCTCTCTTTCTCCTCTTTTCCTCCCTCCTTAATATTTTGAATGTTTCTAGTCACTTTTCTTATACCATTATGAGGATTTATATTTAGTGTTGCTCTTTCCTATCAAGGCCTTTAAAAGGTAAACATTTACCTTGAGAAAAAAATGATAGATATTTTTTTCTAATGAGTTCCTTCCTTTCTTCCTTCCTTCCTTTTTCTTTTTCTTTCTTTGTTCCTTTTTCTTTCTTTCTTTCTGTCTTTCTTGTCTTTCTTGTCTTTCTGTCTTTTCTGTCTTTCTTTTTTAGATGGAGTCTTGCTTGTTCCAGGCTGCAGTGGTGCAGTGGCTGGATCTTGGCTCACTGTAACCTTGGCCTCCTAGGTTCAGGTCATTCTCCTGCTTCAGCTACCCCAGCTGCTGGGACTAATGGCAGGCACCATCATAACCAGATAATTTTATGGGGTTTCTCCATGTTGGCCAAACTGGTCTCGAACTACTGACCTCAAGTGATTTGCCTGCTTCAGCCTCCCAAAGTGCTGGGATTACAGGAGTGAGCCACCACTCCCAGATTGAACTCTTTGTTGGGGTTAAATGGCTTCTCTTTTTCCTGTATAAGTGTATCAATTCCACCTATACATGAGAAAGAAGACTTACACAGGCCTTTGACAAAATGTTCTACTTAATTTTCATTGTATGGACAGTAAACTATTTGCAAGAATTTTAGCATAGATCAGAATGTAATTTTGGGAATACAGAAATTACATTAACATGCTTATTCTATTTTTGTAAAGTGCCAATAGCTTCAATAGATGTAAAAGGTGATTAAAACCAAAAGCCTTTGTAAAAAGGAGATGATCTGGTTTCCTCCTTTCTCACAATTCAAGTTTAAATTGTGCCATGTCATAAAATACTCTTAAAGGAAAGAACTCATTCCTTTTCTGCAATTCTATTTTTTTTTTAACTCTTTCTAGATTATTTCTTCTTTTCTGAGACATGCTTTCAGTTTCCCAGGATGGAGTACAGTGATACAATAATGGCTCACTGCACCCTCTACCTACCCAGGCTCAGGTGATCCTCCCACCTTAGCCTCCTGAGTAGCTGCGACTGCAGATTGGCACCACAACTCCTGGGTAATTTTTGTATTTTTTGTAGAGACAGGGTTTGACTATGTTTCTCGGTCTGATCTCAAACTCCTGAGTTCAAGCGATCCACCCGCCTCAGCCTCCCAAAGTGCTGGGATTGCAGGCGTGAGCCATAGCACACAGCCCCTTTGTTTCTCTCATCTTGCCTTCTGGCATCTTATCATCAGTGTGTGGAATGATAGTTGCTGATGTTGTCAAACCTGTGATAACATGATGATCATCCCCAAGTTAATTTCAGTTAACACTAGCACCTTCTGAAATGTGAGCCAAATTCGATACTGCAATGTCAAGTTTTCCTTTCAGCCATTTTCCCCTTATCTCCCAAAATGCTATAGAAATGCTATAGTCATTTTAAAAGACAACAGAGCCAACACCAAATGACATAAATTCTATTTCAAATATTTGCTCATAGGATCAAAGAAGAAAAGGTACATTTGTTTTTCAGTGACATGTTTGATCCATAATTAGAGAATATTGCAAGCATTACTAGAGTTTTAAAAATTATGGCTGAAACAATAGTCAACACGTAAATGAAAGACTCAGAAGGTATTTAAAAGTATCTAATCCATTTTCTTGATATGTGAAAAAAACAGTACAATTGTCATTTATTGAAATCAGGCTTAAAGTGTGCCATTCAACATGGTAAAGCCTACGCCAGGTACATCTGACCATTATAGAACTAGATAATATATAAAAAATGATTCACTATGTATTCTCACAAAGCATATTATGCAGGTCCAAAATACTGTCTTTCAGTACTTTATGAGGGACACAAAGGTGTAATTGCCAAATATCACAATAACATTTAATTAAGAAATTACATATACATTACTTTTCTAATTTAAAATTTGATTTAATACCTTACATTGCCTTATTTTGGAGCACTCATTAATAATTTCATCTTTAGCCTAGAGCACTTGGCTACTCATAATTTTTAAATTGATATATTGTTAAATTTTGAATTGAATATCACTTCTCTGCTCTGAATTTTTTATTAACTATTTAATGGCTACAAAAAATAATTGAAATAAGTTTGTAGTTCTTATCTGTTTTCTATGTTCTATAACTTCCGCCTTTTTTTTTGTCTTTTTCTATATGTCACATTCTTCTACTAGTGTGAACTAAGAAGGGTCCTGCATGCCTTTATATAAGCTAGCTCTTCTCACTGCCAGCATCCCACTTCCCACAAAACTTTCCATACTGTCTAAGATTATTCTTTGTTCCCTTAGCCCACCAAAGCATCTCAATTCTTATTTTAGCACTTCCTAGTGTTATTACTTGTTTACAAATATGTCTTCTCTATTATAATATCAGAGCCTTAGTAGCAGGATTTTTTTTGTGATGTTTATCTTTGTTTTTGCAATGTTTAGCCCAATAGCTGGTGCAACATAGGAAGCTCATAACTTTTGAAATGCATGCTGAATAATATTAATATCAGAAATAATCTTAGAAATCATCTAGTTCTACAACTTTATTATTTAAAAAAATAAAATTGAGGCCCACACAGCAGAAGTGGTTTACTGAGTTTATAAGGTTAAAACTTTGGAATGGAAGGGAATTTTTAATTCAAGTGTATAGTCTAAAACACAGAAGAAATATCTGACCTTCAGTACTTCTTTTAAATATGTATGTAGGATCTATCATGATGGTATTTTAGCATTCACATAAAAAAAATTAGGTTTATGATAGGGAGATTATTTTTTAACTTTCCCAAAGACCTGAAATTTTGACTGAAAAATGTCTAATATTTTCTGGAATATAATAGTACTTTAATCCTGATATAACCAAAGGAAATATGAATCATACAGATTAGAGACTTCAGCTGAATATTTTAAAGTTTATTGTAGGCAGTGCTTGCACTTTGGAGACGTCTGAGGTCTGAGGACTTAAACTAACACATTCATGACTTCACGTAAGTAGTGCTGTTATATTTCCAAAGCCACAGTTTCCCTTATGAAATGGCTGGTTGGTATTTGCATAGCACTTGCATTACCATTCCTTGTGTTCAATTTTAGAAAGGTTCTGTCCTTCTCCAGTTAAAAGAATTATTGATAAAAAGTCATATTTCATAGGCTATTATAACAGAAGATCCTTTTGCCTAAACACATGTATTGGTTCATTCTCACGCTGCTATGAAAAATGCCCCAAACTGGGTAATTTATAAAGGGAAGAGATATGATTGACTCACAGTTTCACATTGCTGAGGAGGCCTCAGGAAACTTACAATTATGGCAGAAGTCAAAGCAGGCACCATCTTTGCAGGATGATAGGACAGAGTGAATGCTAAGCAAAAAGGAAAAAGCCCCTTATGAAACTGTCAGATCTTGTAAGAACTCACTCACCATCATGAGAACAGTATGGGGGTAACCACCACTATGATCCAATTACCTCCCACTGGGTTCTTCCCATGACATGTGGGGATTATAAGAACTATAATTCAAGATAAGGTTCAGGTGGAGACATAGCCAAACCACATAATTCTACCCCTGGCCCCACCCAAATCTCATGTACTCACATTTCAAAACACAATCATACCTTTCCAACAGTCCCCCAGTGTTTTAACTCATTCCAGCATTAATCCAAAGTCTGAATCCAACATCTCATCTGAGTCTGCAAAATCAAAAGCAAGTTAGTTACTTTCTAGAAACAATGAAAGTACAGAAATTGGGTAATTATACCTGTTCCCAGTGGGAGAAATTGGCAAAAACCAAGAGGCTACAGGACCTATGCAAGCCCACAATCCAACAGGGGAGGTCATTAAATCTTAAAACAGCAAAATGATTTTCTTTAACTCCACGTGTCATATCCAGGCCACACTGATGCAAGAGGTGGACTCCCCTGGTCTTGGGCTGGTCCACCCCTGTGGCTTTGCAGGGTACAACCCCCTTCTGAGCCGCTTTCACAGACACATTTAGTGTCTACAGCTTTTCCAAGCGCACATTGCAATCTGTCTATGGATCTACCGTTCTGCGGTCTGGAGGACAGTGACCTTTTCACAGGTCCAACTAGGCAGTGCCCCATTGAAGACTTCTTTGTGTGAGGGCTCCGATTTCACATTTTCCTCCTGCACTGACCTAGAAGAGGTTCTCCATGAGGGCCCCCCTCCAACCTGCAGCAAATTTCTGCCTGGATATCCACGTGTTTCCATACATCCTCTGAAATCTAGTTGAAAGCTCCCAAAACTGAATTATTCACTCTGTGTGCTAGAAGGCCCAACACCATGTATAATTCACCAAGCCTTGGGACTTGCACACTCTGAAGCAACTTCCTCAGCTATATGTTGACCTCTTCTAGCCATGGCTGAGACTGAAAGAAGTCACCACAACTTGAGGCTGCACAGAGCAGAAGGGCCCTGGGCCCAGTCCATGAAACCATTCTTTTCTTCTAGGCCTCCAGGCTTGTGATGGGAAGGATTGCTGGGAAGGTCTCTGACATGCCCTGCAGACATTTCTCCCATTGTCTTGACAATTAGCATTCAGCTCCTTATTAATTATGCAAATTTCTGCAGAAGGCTTGAATTTTTCCCCAGAAAATAAAATGGATTTCTCTTTTCTATCACATCATCAAGCAGCAAATTTTCCAAACTTTTATACTCTGCTTCCTCATAAATGCTTTGCCACTTAGAAATTTCTTCTGCCAGATACCCTAAATTATCTCTCTCAAATTCAAAGTTCCACAGATCTCTAAAGCAGGAGCAAAATGCCACCAGTCTCTTTACTAAAGCACAGCAAGAATCATCTTTATTCCAATTACCAAGAAATTTTTCTCTCCGTTTGAAACCACCTCAGCTTGGACTTCATTGTCTGTATCACCGTCAGCATTTTAGTCAAAGCCATTCAACAAGTCTCTGGGAAGTTCTAAACTTTCCTACATTTTTCTGTCTACCTTTGAGCCCTCCAAGTCTCTATGAAGGTTAAAACGTTCCCACATTTTCCTGTCTTCTTTAGAGCCCTCCAAGCTGTTTCAATGTCTGCCTGTTACCCAGTTCCAAAGTTGCTTCCATATTTTCCAGTGTCCTTACAGCAGTGCCCCAGTACCTTGGTACCAATTTATTATATTAGTTTTCTCTCTCTCTCTCTCTCTCTCTCTCTCTCTCTCACACACACACACACACACACACACACAAACCTACACTGAGTAATTTAAAAGGAGAGAGGTTTAATTGACTCATAGTTCTGCATTACTGGGGAAGCCTCAGGAAAATTACAATTATGGCGGAAGGCAAAGCAGACACTTTCTTCACAGGGTGGCTGGATGGAGTGAGTGCCAAGCTAAGGGGGAAAATCCCTTTATAACACCATCAGATCTCGTGAGAACTCACTCACTATCATGAGAACAGCATGGAGGTAATCACCCTCATAATTCAATTACCTCCCACTGGGTTCCTCCCACAGCATATGGAGATTATGGAAACTACCATTCAAGATGAGATTTGGGTAGAGACACAGCCAAACCATATCAACACAATGTGTTTCACAGGGGACTCACTATTTGAATATACAGCATTCAAAACTCCACACTTTATTCTTGATATTGTTCTTCCCTTGTACACACTTTCATCATAACACAGGTTGTATTTTTCCCTACCCGTTGTTCTATGTGCCCAGACATATGGTAGAAAATAAATTAAGTTTCTGAATGAATAAATAAATGAGAAATCTTTTAAAAAGGCACATGCTCATAGAAGAGTTACATTGTTACTAATGGCATAATATAAAAATATATGAAATAAGGTTTAAACTCTGAAAATACGGAGTTCATTGGGAAGGAACTAATTAAAGAGTAAATTAGATTAAGACTTATGTGCTTGAAGTACTGTATGGAAACAAGAAAAAAAATAAGATCATCCACTGCTACACTCAGCTTATGAGTGATTTGGTATGTTTTTCAGGACTAAAGATATAAGATCAATGATTTTTAAAGTATCAGAAATCCTACTAAAAACTCTTGGAAAAATATTGGTGTTAACATTAATGGTATTAAAAAGATATTAACTTGAATAAGTTCCTCATTTCCATCTGAGACTTCCTCAGCTTGGACTTCGTTGTTTATATGACTATCAGCATTGTGGCCACAACCATTTAATCAGTCACTAAAATGTTTCAAAGATTCCCTCATCTTCCTATCTTCTTCTGAACCTTCCCCACACTCTTCCAGTTTTTGTCTGCTACCCAATTCCAAAGTTGCTTCCAGATTTTCGGGTATCTTTAGAGGAATTCCCAACTCCTTGGCACCAATTTTTTTGTATTAGTCCATTGTCCCATTGCTATGAAGAAATAGCTGACACTGGGAAATTTATAAAGTAAAAAGTTTTAATTGTCTCACCGTTATGCAGGCAGCACAGGAAGC
The DNA here is from genome assembly GCF_030222135.1 of Aotus nancymaae. Lineage (NCBI taxonomy): Eukaryota > Metazoa > Chordata > Mammalia > Primates > Aotidae > Aotus > Aotus nancymaae. The sequence continues at coordinate 53,793,774 of NW_026988415.1, read as the reverse complement.
ATGATGATGGCATATGCTCAGCATCTGGGAAGGCCTCAGAAAATTTATAATCATGATGAAAGGCAATGCGGGAGCAGTTATGTCCCATGGCAAAAGCATGAGCAACAGAGGGAGGAGAGAGGTGCAACACACTTTTAAATGGCCAGATCTCAGAAGTACTCACTCTCTATCAAGAGGACACCACTAAGAAGGATGGTGTTAATACTTTTCTGAGAAATATTCTCCTACGATTCAATCACCCTCCACCCTGGTCCCATCCTCAATATATGGGATTATATTTCAATGAGATTTTGGCAAGGATACGCATTCAAATTATATCAAGCTCCAACAGGTCTAGAAGCAGACTTTTCAGTGGAAACCTTACAGGCCAGAAAAGAGTGACATCATATATTTAAAGTACTTAAGGAAGAAAACTTTTACTCTCAAATAGTATATCCAGTGAAAACATCCTTAAAGAATGAAGAAAAAATAAAGACACTCCCAGACAAACAAAAGCTGAGGGATTTTATCAACACTGAACCTATCCTACATGAGATGCTAAAAGTTTTTCAACTTGAAAGAAAAATATATTAATGTGCTAGAAAAAATCATCTTAAGATAAAAACTCCCTGGTAATAGTAAGCACACAGAAAAACAGAATAGTAGAACACTTTAATGGTGGTGTGTAAACTACTTGTGTCTTAAGCAGAAAGATTAAATAATGAACAAATAAAAAATAATGACAACAACCAGGAAACTTCCAGAACTGATAAATTCAGTACAGTTTCAGGATACAAAGTCAATATACAAAAATCAGTAGCATTTCTATATGTCACCAGGAGACAATCTGAAAAAGAAATAAAGTAATATTCCCATCTACAATAGCCACAAGTAAAATTAAGTATGTAGGAAATAACCAAAAAGGTGAAAAGTATCTGCAATAAACTCTAAAATACTGGTAAAAGTAACTGAAGAGGATATCAAAAACTGGAGAGGTATTTCATGTTCATGGTATTTCATGTTCAATATTCTCAAAATGTCCATACTACCCAAACTAATCTACAGATTCAATGGAATCCCTATTCAAATATCAGTGACATTTTTCACAGAAATAGAAGAAAAAAATCCTAAAATTTATATGGTTTATTAAAAGACCTAGAATAGTCAAAACTATTCTGAGCCCAAAGGACAGAACTGGAGTAATCACTTTACCTTACTTCAAATTATACTACAGAGGTATAGTAACCAAAACAGTATGTACTGACATAAAACAGACGCATAGACGATAGGAACAGAATAGAGAACTCAGAAATAAATTCACATGCCTACAGAGAACTAATTTTCAACAAAAGTGCCAAGAATATACATTGAGGAAAAGCTCTTCTTTTCAAAATATTGTGCTAGGAAAACTTGATGTAGAAATGCTGAAAAATAAAACTGGACACCTATCTCTAACCACATATAAGTCAAATTATAATGTATTAAAGATTTAAATCTAAGACCTTGAGCTGTGAAACTACTACAAGAAAATATTGAAGAAACTATCCAAGACATTGATCTGTGCAGAAATTTCTTAAGTAATACATCACAAGCACAAGCAACCAATGCAAAAATGGACCAATGGGACTGGTCATCAAATTAAAGCTTCTGCACAGCAAAGGATACAGTGAACAAAGAGAATGTGAGAAAATATTTGCCAACTACCCATTTGACAAGGGATTAACAACCAGAATATATAAGGATTTCAAACAACTTTATACCAAAAAAAAAACTTATAAATAAACTTTATTAAAAACTTATAAATAAGCTTTATAAACAAACAACTTTATACCAAGAAAACTTATAATCTGATTTTAAAAACTTATAAACAAACAACTTTATACCAAAAAAAATTTATGATCTGATTAAAATAAAAATTAAGATAAATAAAATTTAAGATAATTAAAAACATAATCCAATTAAAATAAGAACAAAAGATCTGAATAGACATTTCTCAAAAGAAGACATACAAATGATGAACAGTCATATGAAAAGGTGGTCAACATCACTGATTATCAGGGAAATGTAAATTAGAATTATAATGAAATATTACCTCATCCCAGTTAAAATAAATTTTTAAAAAATGTCAGGCAATGACAAATTCTGGTGAGAATCTGAAGAAAAGGGAAAACTCTTTCATTGTTGGTGGGAATGTAAATTAGTACAACCATGATAGAGAGTGCTTAGGAAGTTCCTCAAAAAATAATAATAATAATAAAATAAAAAAAGGAAAGCTACTATGTTATCCAACAATTCTACTGCTGGGTACACATCCAAAAGAAAGAAAATTAGTATCTAATAGATATTGGCTCTCCCATGTTTGTTACAGAACTGTTTAGCCAATATTTGGAAACAACCCAGTGTCTTTCAACAGATAAATGCATAAAGAAAACGTGATACATATACACAATGAAGTACTATTCAGTCATAATAAAGAATGAGATGCAATCATTTGCAACAACATGGATGAAGCTGGAGGTCATTATGTTAAGTAAAATAAGCCAGGCATAGAAACACAAATATTGCTTGTTCTCATTTATTTGTGCAATCTAAAAGTCAAAACAATTAATTCATAGAGATAGAGAGTAAAAGGATAGCTACCAGTAGCTGGAAAGGGTAGTGGGTTTTGGGAGGGAAGTTAGGATGGTTAAGAGAAACAAAATCATAATTAGAAAGAATGAATAAGAACTACTATTTGATAGAACAACAGAGTACTATAGTCAACAATAATTTAATTGTACATTTTATAGTAGCTGAAATAGTATAATTAGATTGATTGTAATACAAAGGATAAATGTTTGAGTAGATAGATACCCAACATTCCATGATGTGACTATTACACATTGCATGCCTGTACCATAATGTCTTATGTACCTTATAAATATATACACTTGCTATTTACCTACAAAAATTAAACATTTTGAACAATATGCTTAGTTCATATTAACCAAGGGTAGATAGAAATTTTAGATGTACTACAGATTTTTTGAAATGCTAATCTGGTGAATGTGACTTTGTATACAAAGTCTATATAAAGATGATGTCAACAGGATTTCACAGAAAAAGTTCAATTAAAAACAGTCGGCTTTTTGTGGTGGTTGTTGTTTTGGTTTAAGCATTACCAAGTAGTTGGCCCTATGAAACACAAAAGAATCCACCAACTCATATTAATATCATAAATTTATTTAAGCTCTGGTAGACACTAGAAAGTAGAACATGGACTTATTAACTATAATTTTGTCTTATTTAAACATTAGATGATCAAGTGAAATATATTTGAGAATGTGCAAGAGTCAAATATCAAATCAAAGCATGCTGAATATGTTTGTTCTATTAATATTTTATTGAAAATGGTGAGTTATCTTAACCTCTTTTAGATTTGTAATTAATGCAGAAAGAAAAGGGAAAACACAATTGCTAATAAATGTTTAGTAAAACTATTTAACCAACATGTGCATATACACCTGTCTAAGCATATTTAGATGAACTAAATCCAGATTTAGAAATAGAGACTTTGAAGAGCCACCTGAATAAATGTTTTTCTACACCTTAAAATATACATTATTACCCAGAGTAATATGATAAAAATACTTAATAAAACTAATTACTCCCTCTAAAATGTGCCTACATTTCAATTGTATAAAAATATGAAACAACTATTTTCACTTTATTGTTACATATTTCAAAAGTACTAAGTATTTGAAGATCACTGAGCATTTAACTTTAATTTAGCCTACTATTTAACCTTAATATCTCCCTTTTTGCCAGTTAAAAAAGTGATTGAAACTTTTTCTTGAGTTGTTGCATGCCACTGCTTTCCTGAAATACTGAAAATGTCATGTATTTTGTAAATATTAATATTTTATTAAATGATTAGAATTACTCTAAAGTATCCTAAAGCCACACTTGGAAATCATCCTTCACCAGGACTAAGAATATCCATGAGTTCTCTATTTGTTCCATTGGTGTACGTGTCTTTTCTTGTACTAGTACCATGCTATTTTGATTACCGTAGCCTTGTGGTATAGTTTGAAGTCAGACAGCATGATACCTCCAGCTTTGTTCTTTTTGCTTAGGATTGTATTGTCTATACGACTCTTTTTTAGTTCCATATGAATTTTCAGATAATTTTGATTTTAATTCTGTGAAGAATGTCAATGGTACTTTAATAGCAATAAGCATTGAATGTGCAAATTATTTTGGGCAGTATGGCCATTTTCATGATATTGATGCTTCCTATCCATGAGCAAGGGATGTTTTTCCATTTGCTGTGTCCTCCCTGATTTCCTTGAAAAGTGGTTTGTAGTTGCCTTTCAAGAAGTCTTTTGCTTCCATTGTTAGCTGCATTCCTAGGTATTTTTCCCTTTGTAACAATTGTAAATACAAATCATTCATGATTTAGCTATTTGCTCACCTATCATTGGTGTATTGGAATGATAGCGACTTTTGTACATTGATGTTGTATCCTAAGACTACTGAAGTTGTTTATCAGCTTAGGAAGCTTTTGGGCTGAGATGATGGAGTTTTCTAGATACAAGATCATGTCATCTGCAAACAAAAATAAATTGACATTCTGTCTTCCTATTTGAATACTCTATATTTCTTTCTCTTGTCTAATTGCCCTAGCCAGAACCTCCAATACTATGTTAATTATGAGTGGTGAGAGAGCACAACCTTGTCTTTTGCTGGTTTTCATATGGAATGCTTCCAGATTTTGCCCATTTAGTATTATATTGGCTGTTGGTTTATTCTCATTTATATGTGGGAGCTGAATGATGGGAACACATGGACACATGGGCAAGAACAACACAAACTGGGACCTGTTGGAGGAAGAGGGTGGTGGGAGGGAGAGCATCAGGAAGAATAGCTAATGGATGCTGGGCTTAATACCTAGGTGATAAGATGATCTGTGCAGCAAACCACCACGGCACACATTTACCTATGTAACAAACCTACACATCCTGCACATGTACCCTTGAATTTAAAATAAAAGTTGAAGAAAAAAAAAGACTATACAAAAAGCCACTGGCTAACTTGAGAACAAGCTTGTGCACAGAAATGATAGTATGGCAGAGCAAATGTACTGAAATCTTCCATCCTCAGTACACTAAAATAATACAATTTTCATAGTAGTCATAGTTTTTATATCACTTTAGAGTCAATATTAAGAATAATTGCAAACTTAACAATAAAGCAAATATCTCTACCACATACAACAAAAGATATATCCATGAGGAATAACAGGAAAAACCATCAGTCAGTTTCGGAAAGAGCTCTGCCTTTTTGAGTGAGATATTGATACTTAAATATCACTGAAACTGTTCAAAGGCTATATTTAAATATCCAGAATCATTGACTATTATTTATTAACTGCCAGCATCATTTTATTATGAACTCTAGAGGGAGTGTACAACCTAAAGCATCATAATTGTGAAAAAATAATTATAACAAAACTGAGAAGGAGTCAATAATGAAATGTTCAAAGAAACCCAGCGAGTTGTAGGACAAGCTATTTTGTATGTTTTTAAAAATACTCTACTGAATTGTTATCAATTTCCAAATTCCCAGTCTGAAACAATGTAAAATTTATATAATTGTTTATCATTTTTAAATGTTTATTAATAGAAATATGTTTAAAGTTCAATTTTCTCTCTCTCTCATGTTCAAAGATGATGAAATCTTTCTCTCGACTTTGCTTGGGAATCTTTACTAATTAAAATTTATATTTCTAGTTCATTATTGATCTTTAAATTTGAAAGAAAGAATTTATAAAATGACACATATTTCTAATATAACTTCTTCATTAATCATTGGAGAGGTATTTTGCTAAGAGGGAAAGAGTACTACATTTTGAGCCATAGGCAATGACTTAAATCCTGTTTCTGCTGTTTAATTAGCTCTTTGGCTTTAGAAATTTATTTAACCTCCTGACTTTCAGTTTCCTCATTAAATACTTGCTGAGTATTTGAATTAAAATAACAATACTTACTTTATGGGGTTGCTGTTATAATTAAACATTGCAAGGAATGCAGCAGAAACTGTTTGAAATTTAGGTAGCTCTTTAAAAATGTCATTAATCCTTTATTGAGGGCCACCTCAATACACATATATGTATGCAAAAATCTGATTTATTTTGTTCATGTGTTGATGCATGCTCATAAATAAAATAGTAGAAAATACTAAACATATAGGAAACATTAAAAATAAAAATTACATAGGTATAATCTCTGTTAAAATGGTGATGTCACTTTGGGAGGCTGAGGCGGGTGGATCACGAGGTCAAGAGATCGAGACCATCCTGGTCAACATGGTGAAACCCCGTCTCTACTAAAAATACAAAAAATTAGCTGGGCACGGTGGCGCCTGCCTGTAATCCCAGCTACTCGGGAGGCTGAGGCAGGAGAATTGCCTGAACCCAGTAGGCGGAGGTTGCAGTGAGCCGAGATCGCACCATTGCACTCCAGCCTGGGTAACAAGAGCGAAACTTCGTCTCAAAAAAAAAAAAAAAAAAAAATGGTGATGTGATACTGTAATTTATTACAATCATTTTATTTTTTGATGTCTTCATTATTTTAACTTAACATTATACCATGAGCTCTTCCAATGTTATTAACTATTTTTTGAAATTTTGATTTTTAATTGTACATTCCACTGTATGTCCTCTATCGTGTTTTGATTTCTTTGAGTAAATTAACATTTAAAATTATGTTTCTTGAAATATTATTATAACATATTATACTATTTTTACATATTTCACATCAGTTTAACTCTAACAGTAATCATTTAAATTTTGTAGGAGCTATATACAATCTGTTGTTTTTAAATGATAGAGTTTAAGTTCTACCATATGCAGTAAAATGTTTTGTCTACACAAGTGTACAGGTACATTTTTATGTGCATGTCTTGCTAGAACATATAATTAATAGTAATCATTGCCATATTTTAGAACTATATCAATCCGTATCTTATGAAATACAATTATAGCTAGTTTGTCAAGAGAAAAAAGATGTTTTGTCTAACATAAATCACTTGGCCATGTTAGTCGATTGAGCAGATTGTAACCCCCTGTGAATCAACAGAATTCTAAACAGCTAAATGAGTCACTGTCACTGAAGTTGCTCCTTTGAGGTGCCATTACAAAACTGTCTCTCATCACTGTATGCAAAGGTAATTTGGTGATCTACTGATCATTATAGCATTAGGGTAGGAGGGAGAGAGGAGATGATTTTTTAAATGTCGAGAAATCCAATATTGGGAAACCTGCATATTTTAGCTTCATTTCTGCCCAATTTTCTAACTGTCCCTACCTCAGAGTACTCCAGCATAGCTTTTTTTTTTTTTTTTTGAGACAGAGTTTTGCTCTTGTTACACAGGCTGGAGTGCAATGGCACGATCTCGGCTCACTGCAACCTCCGCCTTCTGGGTTCAAGCAATTCTCCCGCCTCAGCCTCCCGAGTACCTGGGACTACAGGCTTGCGCCACTGTGCCCAGCTAATTTTTGTGTTTTTAGTAGAGACGGGGTTTCACCATGTTGACCAGGATGGTCTCGATCTCTTGACCTCGTGATCCACCCGCCTCGGCCTCCCAAAGTGCTGGGATTATAGGCGTGAGCCACCGCACCTAGCCCAGCATAACATTTTTACCTTCCAACTCTCAAACAGCTCAGTTGGTAAGAAGCTTGTTAATAACCATAATAAGTTATTCTCTGTCAAAATCTAAATCTATCTTCTGAAGTTCAATTATTTTTGATGAATATATTCTGCTAACTTGAGCTTGAATGGAAGCACTGGTCTGTAATGAATTAACTATAGACATAGAAACAGTATTATGGGGGAAGGTATATTAGAAAGTAAATAAAAAAGAGAGGAAAAAACATATAGATATCCTTCCTTTGAAGGCCTCTTTTTAAAAACTTGACATTTTAAAATTGTATTGTAAAGATAATTAAGCATATCTTTGACAAATTTTCAGAATTTATACAAATTACCTTACATTATTTTCAAATTGATGACAGAGCTACCTGAAAGGTTTTATAAAACCAGAATTAATCTTTACTTTTTATTCCTGGGCACAATATTGAATGAAGCACAGAATGCATGTTTTAAATTAGCTCTCATTTGCTCTGATGATTGCTTTTCCTGGAAAGAGCTTGATCACATGCTTACAATTTCCATTTATGTATTATAAGGAGGAATGTATGGCTGCTCTGTTTAGTTTTAATTTGTGACTTTGGCCAGGATACACAAACCTAATTAGTATTCTTCATTAAGTTTTTAATTGCTGTTAAATTAGTATTTTAGTAAATTAAAAGTTAATTTATAAATTTAAATAAATAAAAATTTAAAATAAAATAATATTTAGTAATTAAATATCAAATTAGTATTAAGGGAGATAAATTGGTGAAAAAATTTGGAGTTGATATTTTGTGATATAATAAGATATAATAAAATCGTGTGGCATTTGTTGTAGCATAACTCAAAATTGTACGCAAAGAAAGCAGTCTGCATTCTTTATTAACTATTTGGCATAGTAAATATTGTTAACTTACTTGAGGTCCTAGATACAAGACCTGCCATAATGAGTCAGAACGATGAGGATTCTAAAAGAAAAGTGGTGCTGTATATGATCCAGTAGTTTTATTTGATTTAGGCTGAGTTTAATAGGAATCCCCACTGAGAACTTGCCTGTATTTATTGCAAGCTTCAACAGTTATTCAGCACTATCACCATTCCTCAACCTTCTAGCCTACTTCCTATGCTCTCAGCCTTTCTCTGTCACTAGGCTCAGCAGGAAGGAAGGAGAAATGGCAAATGTTGAATGGTACCAATATTTAATAGTGTTGGTTAAATAAAATATTTGAAATTCATGATATTAAATAAATGAACAATGAAACAATAAAATTCTCAAGTTATGTTTTACATCATGTGGAAAAAAGAAATAAATTAAGACTTTGAATTAAACTTGATTATATATGTGTAGATAAAATGTAAAATGAGTTATAAATAACATTTCGAAATTCGACTTACAAGGTCCTCGTTAACATGCTAATGCTGATTATATAAATTGCAATGTAGATTATGTTCACTGTGTACTCTCATTAGAAATAAAGCTTAAAAACTCATGTCACTATTAAACTTCTTATTGCAAATTATAAATCAGAAGTTTGTTTGAGATAGTCATTGATTTTATTAGACTTGAGAGCAGTTCTTAGTAGGCACCTCTTATGTAATGGATGTGAACAGCGGAAAACCAGTAAATACTTTTGAGAATTGCCCAATTGTGGCTTATATTCTAAAGAGCAGGAAGAAGAGTAATAAACTGTTTGATTGTCTGACTGCTGATGACCAACTTTAAGAATGGTTGAATTTTATCAAGTTATGTCTAAAATATAGGAGTACTTTTTTTTTAGCAGCTGAAACATTATTACTATTTTATATGTATATTACCTTAATTATCATTTAATCTAATCAAATAGTGAAAAGTAAATTAGAAAAGTGAAAGGCATTTTTTAAAAAAAAAAATCAAGCTCAGGGCCGGGCCCTGTGCCTGCCCAGGTGCACTGGTTCAGGCCTATAATCCCAGCACTTTGGGAGGCCAAGGCAAGTGAATCACTTGAGGTCAGGAGTTTGAGACCAGCATGGCCAACATAGGGAAATGCTATATCTACTGAAAATACAAAAATTAGCCAGACGTGGTGGCATGTACCTGTAACCCCAGCTACTTGGGAGGCTGAGACAAGAGAATCCCTTGAACCTGGGAGGCAGAGATTGCAATGAGCTGAGATCACGCCACTGCACCCCAGCCTGGGCAACAGAGTGAGACTCCATCTCAAAAATAAATAAATGAATACAAAAAAAAAAAAAAACCCTCAGGAATTTAAAGAATTAATTCACCTTATTTTTCAGAAAAGATCTGAATGCAAGCTGTGATAAAATTCTGAAACATTGCATTCTAACTTGAAACCTAAAAATCTTTCTACATTTTAATTATGAATTGAATGCTTTTGAATGGAGAACATAACACAACACATGTTGTCCTTATTATGCCACAAGAGGAAAGGGTTGTTAGACAAACATTGTATTAGAAATGAAGAAAATGGGTTCAACGCTTGCCTTTATCACTATTTTTGAGCATTTGGGGAGGTGACTTGACTTTGCCTTGGTTTTCTATTCTGTAATGCCACTAGATGACCCCTAAGGTGTCTTCAGTTCCTTTCCATTTAGAAAAACAATCTTCAATTTATTTTAAGGGAACTGGTTTTGGAGGAAAAGGAATTGACCTGGAGTTTATTGGACAGTCCATAATGTAAAATAGAAAAAAATATTATTCAACATTATTCCCTCTATAAGATCAACTAAAAACTGACAAACTCATGCTTGGCTTCTGAGTGGACATTCATTTAACATATCATGAACCATGTGCAGCAGTTATAGTAGGATGATAATACATATTTATACCACAGTTCAGCTGAAAAAGAACTTTAAAGTTTTTACTTAGGTTTGTAAAGAAATCAAAAAGCTATTTTAACGAAAAATCTTTTAAATAAATTTAGTTGCATAGACACTTCTGTATTTCTATTTTTTTTTTTTTTTTGAGATGGAGTTTTGCTCGTGTTGCCCAGACTGGAGTGCAGTGGCACAGACTCAGCTCACTGAAACCTCCACCTCCTGGGTTCAAGCGATTGTCCTGTCTCCACCTCTCGAGTAGCTGGCATTAGAGGTGCTCACCACCCCACCTTGCTATTTTTTTGTATTTTTAGTAGAGACAGGGTTTCACCATGTTGGCCAGTTTGGTGTTGAACCCCTAACCTCAGGTGATACACCCACCTCGGCCTCCTAAAGTGCTGGGATTACAGGCGTGAGCCACTGTGCCCGACACGTATTTATTTCATAAATACCCATTTTATCTTTAAATTTTGCCAGTTTCATAGAAATAATAATAATACAGTGTAACATAAAAATAAGGTAAAGTTTTGTAGGATTCTAATGTAAAGAAAATAATACAGGTTTTTCTTAATTACAAATATGTGCTTAATATGAGAAGAACAGAAACATTCACAAGAATATAAATTTGTCCTTTTTATGCAGATCACCTTAGTTAAAATTGAACATTCCCTATTCCAAAGAGAAAACTACAGTTTAAATGCATGTTCATGCAAAGTAAGGTAGTTTTTAATGCTATTAGGTATAATTCGTGTGCCTCATTTATGACTGAATGGCTTTTCCCGATAGAAATGTAGTATTTACAATGCATAAATCTCTTCTCATAATGCAAATACAGTGCAATCAATACCAACTTTGTGAGACAGGAATACCTTCCAAATTATTTCAATAACAATCTAGGGAATTAGGTGAATAGCTTCCTCTTTTCTTTGGAAAACAGTTTCACTTTTAAGCATGAAAAGCATTCTTGTCATAGCCTGGGAAATGAATTTCCAGTGCCATTAACTGTTCTGTAGTATTGCAAATGGTGAGTGTGGTATTTCTTAAATTCAGTAATCAAAGTTTCAGCGAAATTAGTGAATGGCCATCTGACTAATACATCTATAAGTTATTCTGGGGAAAAATAGTCATATTTTCTTTATATAAAAGATGTTCACTCTGATCATTTATGTTCAATTTATCAAGACCAACAAATGTGAAATACCTTCATTATGTAGTAGTAGCTCAGCTTGATAATACCCAAGTGCTAAGTTAATTAAGGTAGTTATTGGGGTTTCATGGAGTGGAAATAGGAAAATCCTTAGTCACAATTTCAATTATGTTTTTAGGATCCTCATATTTCTCCCAATACATGAATAGAATATTTAGAAGACAGGAGATCAATAATTCATTCTTTCAAACTAATATAGTAGTAAACCCTGCAGTTAATTTTCTTATTGAAATGCCCTTCGAGTATTTTTAATATTGTCATCTGGTGAAATTAATTTAATTGTTCTTTCCTCATATCAAGTGCACAGGCATGAAGTGATTAGATTTACTAACTACTGGGCTAAGTGGTTGTTTATGTGATTTCAGTTATTGCACATAAATTTACAAAAATTTGTTTTTGACAGGTCGTCAATTATATTAGATGTTTTCACATCTAATATATGTTTTGACAGGTAGGTTTTCTGCATTTGAAGATTGCTATGAAATATTGAGTATTTGGTTGGTAGTTTCTTTCACTTAACCCTTAGAAGTTTGGTTCAGCAGGCTAACACGAATACTTCAAAACTGAAAAAGTTTTGGAAAAAATGTCTCAAACATATGGTAACGCTATTAATATGACTGTAAAAGTGCATTGCTTTTGGTATTTTAGATAAGTTAAGTATTCCAGAGTGCTTAAAATATAAGAAAAGTGAATACACAGTTTTTCCTCACTTTATTTTATTTAATTGGCTCATTTGAAATTAATCAAGCATACTATATATATAAATATATAGTTAAATTTGGGCATATGCATGTGTAAGATATGTTATACTATGTATGTAAATGAATGGTTTGAATATTTTGTAGCTAATTTAACTATTTTATCTAAGATAACAATATTACAGGTCATGTTTTGTTTCTATTTTGTTATTAATTAAATTATACACTATTCATTAAAATATTTTAACACCTTTCAGGGTTTGTTTTTAATTTTTAATAATTTCTACATGGTGAAAAATTATTATAAATAATTGAAATTAAGGAGATGTTCAAAAATTGACACTGTGGTCTTTTTTATTTCTTTCTTTTATCTCACATTAGAATTAACTTTATAAAATAATATTTTATCAATGAAAACAATTAGCTACACAGGTAAATTATATCAATCTTTTTGTTCTGATCTGATATGTTGTGCCTTAACTTGAATTATTTCAACATACTGAAGCTTGTGACTCCTAGTATCATGCACTGACAAAAACTAGTTGGTCTTCCTAGAGGAGAATTTCGTAGGTTACCTGGGGAAGCCATACAGTAACATTTTCTTCTTAATATTTAAAAATTGATACATAATATTTTACATATTTAGGGGTACATGTGGGTATTAGTTACATGTACAGAATGCAAAATGATTGAGTCAGGGTATTTGCAGTAGCAACCATTTATGTGTTGGAAACATTTCAAGTCCTCTCTTCTAGCTAGTTTTGAAACATGACATGTTGTTGCTATCTGCCCCTACCCTACTCTGCTATTGAATGTTAGAAGTTATATCTTCTCTCTAACTATGTGTTTCTACCTATTGATTAATCTCTCTACAACCCCGCATCCCACCCACACATGCTTCTCCCTTTTTAATATCTGATATTCTACTCTCAACCTCCGTGACATCAATTTATTTACCTCCCACATATGAGAAAGAACATGTGATGCTTATCTTTCCATATAGTAACTTTCTGACTTCTGCCATTACATACATAAGTGAATTCTCTATGAATTTTACAATGTCAGAAGATGTGAATCTTATGCATTTGTTATTATTGCTTATTTTGTCACATTACAAAGTATATTATGGAAAATTAACACATGTAATTGATATGGTTTGGCTCTGGGTCTTCACTCAAATCTCGCCCTGAGTTGTAGTCCCCATAATCCCCACATATCAAAGGTGGGACCAGGTGGAGGTAATTGGATTATGGGGGCAGTTTCCCTCATGCTGTTCTCCTGATAAGGAGTGAGTCTGATGAGAGCTGATGATTTTATAGCGTCTGGCATTTTCCATGCTTGCACTCACTCTGTCCTGCCACCCTGTGATGGTGTCTGCTTTGCCTTGGCCTCCCACCATGACTGTAAGTTTACTGAGACCTCCAGAGCCATGCAGTTCTGTCAGTCAGTTTTTTAAAATAAATTACCCAGTCTGAGGCAGTTTTTTATAGTAGTACGAAAATGTACTAATACAGTAAATTCAAACTGATGTAGTGGGGCACTCCTGTAAAGGTACCCGAAAATGTGGAAGTGACTTTGGAACTGGGTAACAGGCAGACGTAGAAACAGTTTGGAGAGCTCAGAATAAGACAGAAATATGTGGGAAAGTTTGGAACTTCCTAGAGACTTGTTGAATGGTTTTGACCAAAATGCTGATAGTAATATGGAGGAAGTCCAGGCTGAGGTGGTCTCAGATGGAGATGAGAAACTTCTTGGGAATTGAAGCAGAGGTGACTCTTGCTATGCTTTATCAAAGAGACTGGTAGCATTTTGCCCCTGCCCTACAGATCTTGGAACTTTGAACTGAGAGAGACAATTTAGAGCATCAGGCAGAAGAAATTTATAACTGGAAAAAGTGTTCAAGAAAAAGCAGAGCATAAAAGTTTGGAAAATTTGTAGCCTCACCATGAAGTAGGAAAGAAAAACCCATTTTCTGGGGAGAAATTCAAACCAGCTGCAATAATTTGTATAAATAACAAGGATCTAAATCTTAAACACCAAGACAATGGGGAAAATTTATCCAGGGCATGTCAGAAACCTTCAACCTGGGACAGAAAAATGGTTTTGGGGGCTGGACCCAGGAACCTCTGTTCTGTGCTGCCTCGAGACATGGTGTCCTGCATCCCAGCTGCTTCAACTCCAGCCATGGCTAAAAGGGACCAATGTACAGCTCAGGCTGTTGCTTCAGAGGGGGCAAGCCCCAAGCCTTGGCTGCTTACAGGTGGTGTTGGGCCTGAGGGTTCAGAAGTCAAGAATTTAGGTTTGGGAACCTCATCTACATTTCAGAGGATGTATGAAAATGCCTGGATCTCTCAGTAGAAGTTTGCAGCACGGGTGGAGCCCTCATGAAGAACTTCTGCTAGGGCAGTGCAGAAGGCAAATGTGGAGTTGGAGCCCCCGCACAGAGTCTCCACTGGGTCACTGCCTAATGGAGATGTGAGAAGAGGACCAACATTCTTCAGACCCAATAATGGTAGATTCACCAACAGCTTGCACCGTGAGCCTGGAAAAACCACAGATACTCTCAACAGTAGCCGTGACAGCAGCCATGAGGGGGCTGTATCCTGAAAAGCCACAGGAGCAGAGCTGTCCAAGGCTGTGGGAGCTCAGCTATTGCATCAGCATGACCTGGATGTGTGACTTGGAGTCAAAGATCATTTTGGAACTTTAAGATTTAATAACAATTTCAGACTTGCATGGGGCCTTTACTTCCTTTGTTTTGGAAAATTTCTTCCATTTAAAATGGGTATATTTACTCAATGCCTTTATTTCCATTGTATCTAGGAGGTAACTAACTTGCTTTTGATTTTACGAGCTCATAGGCAGAAGGGACTTGCCTTGCTTCAGATGAGACTTTGGACTTGGACATTTGGGTTAATGTGGGAATAAGTTAAGATTTTGGGGTACTGTTGGAAGGGCATGATTGTATTTTGAAATGTGAGGACATGAGATTTGGGAAGGGCCAGGCCTGGAATGATAGGGTTTGGCTCTATGTCCCCACCCAAGCCTCATCTTGAATTGTAATCCTCACAGGTCAAAGGTGGGACCAGGTGGAGATAATTGGATCATGGGGGCAGTTTCTCCTGTGCTGTTCTCATGATAACGAGTGGGTCTCATGAGATCTGATGGTTTTATGAGTATCTGGCATTTCCCCTGCTTGCACTCACTCTGTCCTGTTAAGAGGGTTCCTGCTTCTCCTTTGCCTTTTGCCATAATTGTAAGTTTTCTGAGCTATCCCCAACCATGCAGACCTGTGAGTCAATTAAACCTTTTTCCTTTATAAATTACCCAGTCTCAGGCAGTACTTTACAGCAAGATGAAAACGGACTAGTACAGTAGTATTTTATAGATGTATTGCCAGATTTTTTACTACTCATACCTAGAAAAATATGTTTGAAGTGTTAAGTGGTAACCAACTTATAAAAAGTCATTTTTAGTCTTAGAGCTTGATCATAAGGTTACAAGTAAGCAAGCAAGTAATAATACACTCTAATCCACCTTTCTAACACAAAATCCCTAAACTGTTATGTAGGAATAAAAGATGGTACACATTGCTCAGAAACCCACTTTTATTATTTCTCTATCAAGTAAGAGAAAAGTGACTGGAATTCAAAGTAATGTGAACATTTTTTTGTGCTCGAATTATTTTTGTCAATTGGACTAGAAATTTCTCTTTTGTTTAAAATATTAAATTATTCCTTCAAAGAATGTCTCATTTTATGTTCATAATTCATAGTGCCACTAACTAATAATAAAAATATGACATTGCTTTTAACCCTTTTAATGCATTTTTATTTTTAAAATTTTAATGTTTAATTTTCGTGGGTACATAGTAGGTATATATATTTATGGGGTACATGAGATGATTTGACACAGGTATGCAATTTGTAATAATTACATCAGGGAGAATGAGGTATACATCCCCTCAAGCATTTGTCTTTCATGTTACAAGCAATCCAATTATACCCCTTTAGTTATTTTTAAATTTATAATTAAATTATTATTGACTACAGTCACTGCGATGTACCATTAATTAGTAGGTCATACTCATTCTTACTATTTTTCTTTTTTTTTTTTTTAACACGATAATTTATTGAGAGCCTCCTCTCCACCCTTGCAGTCTCTAGGTCACTTTTTCCGCTTGTAGATTTTGCAGGCAAGCCCCAGAAAGATAGCTGGGGGCAGGGGGGCTGCGTACTGTTCAATGAGACCCATAATGTGGTTGTAACTGTCTTCCTCATACTGCGAGAACACGGCCGGCAGATCCAGCTCCTCATATAACGCCTTCACTCGGGCCACCTTCTCAGCCTCCTTCTGCCCGTAATTTTCCTTCAGGATCTGGCGCTGCTCTGGAGTAAGTGGATCGTTGCAGACACTGGACCACCAGCCAGCTGCATTTGTTGTCCTGGATGTCAGTGCCAACTTTGCCAGTCACACTGGGGTCCCCAAAGAGGTCAAGGTAATCATCCTGAATCTGAAAGAACTCTCCCATCTCCAGCAGGATCTTCTTGGCATTGGCATGCTCCTTCTCGCCATCAATTCCTGCCATGTACATGGCTGCAGCTACAGGAAGGTAGAAGGAGTAGAAAGCCGTCTTGTACTTGACAATAGATTTGTACCTCTTTTCAGTGAACCTGCCGAGATCCACATTGCCCTGGGGGGCTGTGATGAGGTCCAGGGTCTGCCCAATCTCAGTCTGATAGGAACTCTGCAGGAAGAGCTCGATCAGGTTCAGGTAATAGGGCTGCCCCCGGCAGTAGAGCTTCAGCAGGCGGTAGATACATGCTTCCAGAAGGATGGCATCATTGATGGTATCCAAACCCACGCCTGGCTTCTGATACCAGCAGATCTGTCTCCGGCGGGTGAGGGATGAATCCATGATGTCATCTGCCACCAGGAAGAAAGCTTGCAGCAGTTCCACACACCAGCCCACAGTCAGAGCCCGCTGGAGACTATCAGCATCCTGTTTCCTTGGCTCCACGAGCTCCCGGAACGCTACTAGCACCGTCAAACTCCGGTGATACTTGCCTCCAATGGCGTTGTACTCCAGGGCCTCCTTGAGCCGGGCAATAGCATCTCCTGTCTCTGGGTGCCCCATCTCATCCTCAGTCAGCACCCTAACAATCTGGGAGAAGTGCTGAACAAAATCCTGCTTTTCTTGGGCATAAACATCTGATTTCTGGTCTCCATTCATTCTGAGGGAGGAGCAAAGGACTCTGTTCCTGGATGCGGGTTCTCTTACTATTTTTCTTGTAGCAATTAGCCATCTCCACTTGCCCCCTACCAACTCACTACCCTTGCCAACCACTGGCATCACTCTTCTTCTGTCTTCATGAGTTCAATTCTTTTGATTTTTAAATACCACAAATAAGTGAGAACATGTGATGTTTGTTGCTCTATGCCTGGCTTATTTTATTTAACATAAGAATCTCCAGTTTCATCCATGTTGTTGAAAATGACATGATCTCATCCTTTTTATGGCCGAATAGTACTCTGTTTTGTATATGTACCATATTTTCTTCATCCATTCATCTGTTGATGGACACTTAGATTGTTTTCATATCTTGGCTATTGTGAAGAGTGCTACAACAAACATGGCAGTGTAGATATCTTTTCGATATACTGATTTCCTTTCTTCTAGATATATACCCAACAGTAGGATTGCTAAATCATATGGTAGCTCTATTTTTAGCTATTTTGAGCAACCTGCAAACTGTTCTTCATAGAGGTTATACTAGTTTACATTACATTGCAACAGTATATGAGGGTTTCCTTTCCTCCACATTCTCTCAGTATGTTATTGCCTATCTTTTAGATATAAGCCATTTAACTGGGGTGAAATAGTATCTCATTGTAGTTTGATTTGGATTTCTCTGATGATCAGTGATCTTGAGCCCCTCTTAATATGTCTGTTTGCCATTTGTATGTCTTCTTTAGAGAAATGTATATCCAAATCTTTTGCTCATTTTTTTGCTCAGATTTTAGATCATAATATTTTCCTGTGATTTTTTTTTAGCTCTTTATACATTCTGTTTTTTATTTTTTTTGTCAGATGAGTAGTTTCCAAATATTGTCTCCCATTATGTAGGTTTTCTCTTCACTTTATTGATAGTTTCCTTTGCTGTGAAGAAGATTTTTAACTTGATGTAATCCCATTTGGCCATTTTTACTTTGGTTGGCTATCTTTGTGGGGTACTATTAAAGAAATTTTTGTTGAGACTAAAATCCTGAGGAGTTTTTCCAATGTTTCTTTGTAGTACTTTTATAGTTTGAGGTGTTATATTTAAGTCTTTAATGAATTTTAATTTGATTTTCATGTGGGGAGAGAGATAAGCATCTAGTTTTATTCTTCTGTATTTGGATATCTAATTTTCCCAGCACAATTTATTGAGAGATATTCCTTTCCGCATTGTATGTTCTTGGCATCTATGCAGAAAATGAGTTAACTGTGGGTGTTTGGATTTATTTCTGGGTTCTGTGTTCTGTTCCATTGGTCTATGTGTCTGTGTTTTTGCAAGTACCACGCTGTTTTGATTACTATATCTCTGTAATATAATTTGAAATTAGGTAAAGTCATTTCTCCAGTTTTGTTTTTGTTTGCTTAGGATAGCACTGGGTTTTCTGACTCTTCTGATTCCATATAAGTTTTGTAATTTTTTTTTTCTATTCCTGTGAAGAATGCCATTGATGTTTTGATAGCAAGTACATTGAGTCTATAGATTGCTTTGTGTAGTACGGACATTATAACAATATTTATTAATCACATCGATGAACATGGAATACCTTTTTAGTTTGTGTCCTCTTCAATTACTTTCACCAGTGTTTTATAGTATTTATTCTAGAGATCTTTCATTTCTTTGGTTAATTACTAGGTATTTAATTTTATTCATGGCTATTGAAAATTAAATTTTTTGAGGTTTTTTTTTTTGGATTGTTCACTATTGGCATATAGAAAGGCTACTTATGTTTTATGTTGATTTTGTATTCTGCAAATTTACTGAACTTCTTTATTCATTCTAATAGCTATTTTGTGGCATCTTTAGGTTTCTTGACATGTAAGATAATATCTGCAAACAAGGATAGTACAGCTTCTTTTTTAAAAATTTTTATTTAGATGACCTTCTCTGGTATAATGGCTCTAGCTAGGACTTGCAGTATTATGTTGAATAACAGTGGTAAAAATGGGCATCCTTGTCACGTTCCAGGTCTCAGAAGGAAGGCTTTCAATTTTTTCCACTTTCAGTATGATACTAGCTGTGTCTGTTGTATACGGCTTTTATTTTAGAGAAGTATATTCTTCCTATAATTTATTTTTTCTTAGTTTTTATCATGAATGAATGTTGAACATTATCAAATGCTTTTTCAGCATCAGTTAAAATGATTAAATGGTTTTTTGAGTTTTTTCTGATGATATTATGTATCGCATTAATTGATTTGCATATCATGAGCCATTCTTGCATTCCTGAGATAAATCCCACTTGGTCTAATGTATTGTTGAATTTGGTTTGTTAATATTTTGCTAAGGATTTTTGCATCAATATTTATCAGAGGCATTGACCCATAGTTTTCTTTCTTTTCTAAAAATTTGTGATGTGTTTTTGTCTGGTTTTGGTAACAGGTTAATACTGGGCTTGTAGAATAAGTTTGGAAGTATTCCCCCATCCCCTACTTTTCAGAATAATTTGGGTAGAATTCACATTCTTTAAATGTTTTGTAGAAGTCAACAGTGAAGCCATGTGATCCTGGGCTTGTCTTTACAGAGAGACTCTTTTTTACAGCTTTGATCTCGTTATTTATTTTTGGTTTGTTTGGGATTTGTATGTCTTCATGGTTCAATCCAGGTATGTTGTATATGTACAGAAGTTTGTAAATTTTGTATAGATTTTCCAATTTATTGGTATATAGATTCTCATAGTAGCCACTAATGATCTTTTAAATTTCTTTGATATCAGTTATAATATCTCCCTTTTCATCTGTGATTTTATTTATATGAATCTTCCTTCTTTTTCTCTTAGTCTGGCTAAAGTTTTCTCAATTTTGTTTAAGTTTTGAAAACAACAACTTTTTATTTTACTAACTTTTGTTTATATTATTCATTTCAGTTTCATTTATTTCTGTTCTAAATTTTTATTTCTTTCTTCTACTAATTTTTTATTTAGTATACTATTGGTTTTCTAGTTTTTAAGATGAATCATTCAGTTGTTTATTTGAAGTATGTTTTAAATCTGTTTTTGATGTAGGCATTTATAGCAATAAGTTTTCTTCTTAGTATTGCTTTCTTTGTATCCCTTAGGTTTCAGTATGTTGTATTTCCACTGTCATATATTTCAAGAAATGTTTCAATTTGCTTCTTAATTTATTCCCTAACCCAGTGGCCATTCAGGAACATATTGTTTAATTTTCATATATTTGTGTAGTTTCCAAAATTATTTGTGTTATTTATTTCTAGTTTTCAGTGCAGAGTAAGTACAATGTTTGTTTGTTGATATTCTATCTGGAATATCTGTCCAATGCTGAAAGTGGAATATCGACATATCCAGCTAATACTGTATTGGAGTCTGTCTTTGTCTTTAGTTCTAATAATATTATTTGATAGATAGATAGATATGGGTGCTCCAGGGTTGGGTTCATGTATATTTAAAATCATTATATCATCTTGCTAAATTGACCACTTTATCCTTGTGCAGTGATTTTCTTTGTCTCTTATAGTTTTTGTCTTGATATCTACTTTGTCTTTTATAACTTTTCTGCTCTTTTTTGGTTTTCATTGGCATTTAATATATTTTTCTATCCCCTTATTTCCTGGCTATGTGTCTTTATAGGTGTGTCTTTATAAGTGTGTTTCTTTTAGACAACAGATCAGTGTGTCTTGTGTTTTTTTTTCTTAATCCATTAAGCCACTCTATGTCTTTTCATTGGAGAGTTTAGTCAATTTACATAAAATGTTATTATTGATAAGTAAAGACTTACTCCTGTTGTTTTGTTATTTGCTTTCTTGTGGATTTGTGTTTTTCTCTTTCCTGTATGTTGTTTAGTGAAGGTGATTTTAATTTTTTGTGTATCCTTTGTATGCTTTTATTTTAAAATTACCATGAGGCTTGCAAATATTATCCTACAAGTGATTATTTTAAGGTGACAAAACTTAACACGATTTGCATAAATAAAAAAGCATCCAAAAAGAAAACTAATAAAAACAATGCCTTAATTTTGTTTGCCTACTTTTTTACTTTTTGTCGTTTCTATTTATATCTTACTGTACTGTGTCTTGAAAGTTGTTTCTATTTATATCATACTGTACTATGTTGTAGTTATTTTTATTGCTTCATCATTTAGTTTTTGTAATTCAGAAAAACAGAAGTTTATTCACCACAGTTACAATATTGTTATTTTATAATATTCTGTTATATATGTGTAATTACTACCACTAGTAAATTTTATACCTTCAACTGATTACTTAATGCTTATTATCTTTCTTTTCTTTCTGATTGAAATATTCCCTTTAGCATTTCTTGCAGGACAGCTCTGGTGTTTGTGATATTCCTTAGTTTTTTGGTTTTTTTTTTTTTAATCTTGGAAAGTATTTCTCCTTCATGTTTGAAGATTTTTTTTTTTTACTGTACATATTATTTTCTAGGGTAAAAGGTTTCCTTTTAGCACCTTAAATATGCTATGCCACTCTCCCCTGGCTTGTAAAGTTTCCACTAAAATGGTTGCTGTCAGATGTATTGGAGCTCCATTGTATGTTATCTCTTCTATTTTTCTTGCTGCTTTTTCAGATTCATTTTTATCCTTGATTTGAGGAATTTGATAATTAAATTCCTTGAGGTAGTCTTCCTTAGGTTAAGTCTGTTTGGTGTTTGGTGTTCTATAACCATCTTGTACTTGGATATTGATATTTTTCTCTAAGTTTTAGAAGTATTCTGTTAGTTTTCCTTTGAATAAGCTTTCTACCACTATCTCTTTCCCTTCCTCCCCTTTAAGGCCAATAACTCTTAGATTTGCTCTTTTGAGGCTATTTTCTAAGTCCAGTAGGTGTGCTTCATGGTTTTTATTCTTTGTTGTGTGTCTGTCCACTGACTGTATTTTCAAATAGCCTATCTTCAAGCTCACTAATTTTTTTTTTCTGCTTAATCAATTCTGCTGTTAAAAGACTCTGATTTATTCTTCAATATGCCATTTGCATTTTCAGCTCAGAATTTATGCCTGATTCATTTTAATTATTTAAATTTCATTGTTAAATTTATTTGATAGAAATCTGATTTCCTTTTCTGTGTCTTTGTGAATTTATTTGAATTTTCTAATGTCTCAAAGATAACTTCGAGTCATCTTTTTGAAAGATTACCTACCTCTGTTTCTCTAGGATTGGTCTCTGGTGCATTATTTAGTTCATTTGGGAAGCTAATGTTTTTCTGTATTGACTTGAAACTTGCAGATGTTTGCTGTGTGTTGACATTTATTATTTAGGTGTTTATTATAGTCTTCAGAGTCTGGGCTTGTTTTTATCAAGGTATCAAAAGCACTTGGTATTCAAAAGTACTTGGATGTCCTGATTACTTAAGTTGTATCACTGCTTTAGGGGGAACCACAAGCCAACTAACACTGTGGTTCTTGCAGATTCATAGAGGAATCACCTTGATAGTCTTTGACAAGGTCTAATAGAATTCTCTGAATTAAGAAGGAGAGACTCTTGTTCTCTCCTTCACTTTTCCCCCAACAAACGTAGCTTCAGTCTCTTTTATGAGCCACCTGATGCATGAATTGGAATAACTGGATCTTGCCCAAGGCCTGCTGTAACCACTCCCTGGCTACTACCAGGGATTCTCTCAAATCCATGGGGCTCTCCAATCAGCAGTTACCAAAGCAAGCTAGGCCTATGTCTTTCCCTTCAAGGTAGTGAATTTCCCCCAGCCCTGGTCAAGTCTAGAGGTGCCATCTGGGAGTCAAGGACTAGAGTAAATACTAGAAGTCTACCTGGTGTTCTATTGAACTGCAGTTGAGCTGGCACTCAAACCACAAGAAACAATCTTTCCCAGTCTTCCCTCCATTATGCAAAAGCAGAGGAGTCACCCTGTGGCCACTGCTACCTCAGGCCTGTGGGGAGTACTTCCAATGTACTGCCAATGTTTCATTAAGGGACAAGGGCTATTCAGTCAGCTTGAGGTAAATGTTGCTGGCCTGGGATTCAACCTTCAGGGCAGTGGGCAACCCTCTGTGCCAGGGCAGGTCCAGAAATGCCATCCAAGAGCCTAATCCTGGAATCATAGACCCCATGAGCCTACTTGGTGCTCTTCCCTATATGGCCAAGCTGGTCCCTAAGGTACAAGAGAAAATTCCCTTTACTTTCCCCCTGTGTTTCTCAAGCAGAAGGAGTCTGGCTCCATAGCTACCACAGCTGGTAATAGCCTGAATTTCATTCGAAGCCAGAGAGTCTCAGAGGCTCACCAGACCCTCAATGTCATACTTGGGTATTCAGGGCCCAAGGACTCGTGAGTTAGCAAGTGATGAATGCTGCCTGGACTGGGTCCTTCCCTTCAAACCATCTGGTCCCTTCCAGCCAAGAGTATGTCTAGAAACGTCATCCAGGTACTAAGTCCTAGAATGGGGACCTCATGACTGACCAACACCATATCCTGCTGTGGCTGAGCCAGTATTCAATATACAAGACAAAGTCTTTCCCAGTCTTCTATCTCCTCTTCTCAAGAGCAGGAAGGGGTCTCTTTGAGCCATGAGCTGTGCAGCCTGGGGTTAGGGAAGAAGTGATGCCAGCACTCCCTTAACTGCCTGTGCTGGTGTCTCAGTAGGTTGCATCCTCTCAAGTTTACTGTCTCAGCCCAGTTCAAATACTAATGGTCACCTTCATGTTGGAATTCTCATTGTCTTACACTGCTTTTCAAGTTTATTTAGATTCCTAGAGCACTTTAGTGTGTGGTGGTACAGCTTGCGAGAACTCAACTTCTGACTGCTGGGATCAGCAATTTTCCTCTGACTTGGGCTGGTTTAAATTCTTCCTTTGTGGGAGGGTGTTTTCTGAATTTGGTCAGCTTTTCCTTTTTAACAGTATGGCACTAAGTTCAATGTCTCACATCGAGCTCCTGATTTGTATTGCCTAGACTTTCTTCTAGGGTTTTTAGAGTTTTAGGTTTTACATTTAAGTCTTTAATCCATCTTGAGTTAATTTTTATATAAGTTGGAAGAGACAGATCCAGTTTCAATTTTCTGCATATGGCTAGCCTGTTCTCGCAGCACCATTTATTAAATAGGGAATCCTTTCCCATTGCTTTTTTTGGTCAGGTTTGTTGAAGATCAGATGGTTAAAGACGTACGGTCTTATTTCTGAGATCTCTATTCTGTTTCATTGGTCTACGTGTCTGTATTTGTACCAGTGCCATGTTGTTTTGATTACTGTTGCCTTGTAGTATAGTTTGAAACCAGGTAACATGATGCTTCCAGCTTTGTTCTTTTTGCTTAGGATTGTCTTGTCTGCAAGGGCTCTTTTTGGTGTTATATGAATTTTAAAATAGTTTCTTCTGATTCTGTGAAGAATGTCAATGGTAGCTTAATGGAAATAGCACTGAGTCTATAAATTTCTTTGAACAGTATGGCCATTTCCATAATATTGATTCTTTCTATCCATGAGGATGGAATTTTTCCATTTGTTTGTTCCTTCTATTATTTACTTGTGCAATGGTTTGTAGGTCTCCTTGAAGACGTTGTTCACTTTCCTTGTTGGCCGAATTCCTAGGTATTTTATTCTGTTTTTAGCAATTGCATTTCTCTTTGTAGCAATTGTGAATGGATGTTTATTCACGATTTGGCTCTCTGCTTATCTGTTGTTTATGTATAAGAATGTTTATGATATTTGAACATTGCTTTTGTATCCTGAGACTTTGCCAGAGTTATCAGCTTAAAAAGCTTTGGTGCTGAGACAATGGGATTTTTTAAATATACAATCATGTCATCCGCAAAGATAATTTGATTTTGTAATAGTTTCAGAAAAAAATAGTAGCAGTTCCTCTTTGTACCTCTGGTAGAATTTAACTGTAAATTGATCTGGTCCTGGGCTTTTTTTGGTTGGTAGGTTATCACTTTTTCAATTTCAGAACTCATTGTTGGTCTATTCAGAGATTCGACTTTTTTTCTGGTTTAGGCTTGGGAGGGTGCATGTATCCAGAAATTAATCAATGTCTTGTAAATTTTTCTAGTTTATGTGCATAGAGTTGTTTATAGTATTCTCTGATTGTTGTTTGTTTTTCTCTGCAGTCAGTGGTGATATCCCCCTTATCATTTCTGATTGTGTTTATTTGAATATTCTACTTTCTTCTTTATTAGTCTAGCTAGTGGTTTATCTATCTTATTATTGTTTTTCAAAAATCAGCTCCAAGATTAGTTGATTTTTTGAAGGGTTTTTTATGTGTATCTCCTTCAGGTCCACTCTGATCTTGGTTATTTCTTGTCTTCTGCTAACTTTGGGGTTTGTTTGCTTTTGATTCTCTCGTTCTTTTAGTTGTGATGTTAGAACGTCAACTTGAGATCTTTCTAGCTTTTTGATGTGGGCATTTAGTGCTGTAAAATTCACTCTTAACATTGCTTTAGCTATATCTCAGAAATTGATAGATTGTCTCTTTGTTCTCATTAGTTTCAAATATCTTTATGTTTGTCTTAATTTTATTATTTATCCAGGAGTCATTCAAAAACAGGTTGTTCAATTTCCATGTAGTTGTGTAGTTTTGAGTGAGTTTCTTAATTTTGAGTTCTAATTTGATTGTGCTTTGGTTTGAAAGACTTCTTATTATAATTTCAGTTCCTTTGCACTTGCTGAGGAGTGTTTTGCTTCCAATTATGTGATCAGTTTTAGAGTAAGTGTCATGTTGCACTGAGAAGAATACATATTCTGTTGCTCTGGGGTAGACATCTCTGTAGATATTTATTAGATCCACTTGATCCAGAGCTGAGTTCAAGCACTAAAGATCTTTGTTAATATTCTATCTCAAGGATTGATCTAATATAGTCAGTGGGGTGTTAAAATCTCCCATTAGAGTTGAACAATGAGAACTGATGGACACAGGGAGGGGAACATCATACACCAGGACCTGTTGGGATTTGGGAGGCTAGGGATGGGATAGCATTAGGAGAAATACCTAATGTAGATGACGAGTTGACAGGTGTAGCAAACCACCATGACGCGTGTATACCTATGTAAAAATCCTGCACGTTCTGCACATGTATCCCAGAACTTAAAGTATAATAAAATAAATAAATAAATATATAAAATCTCCCACTATTATTGTGTGGGAGTCTAAGTCTTTTTGGAAGTCTCTAAGAATTTGTTTTATGAATCTGGATGCACCTGGATAATTAGCTCTTCTTGTTGAATTGAATCATTTACCATTATGTAATGCCCTTCTTTGTCTTTTTTTTATTACTGTTTGTTTGAAGAATCTTTTTTCACAAACTAGGATTGCAACTCCTGCTTTTTTCTGCTTTCTATTTGCTTGGCAATTTTTTCTCTATCCCTTTATTTTGAGCCCATGTGTGTCTTTGCATGTGAGATGGTTCTCTTGAATACAGCACCCTGATGGATCTTGACTCTACCCACCTTGCCATTTTGTGTCTTTTAATTGGGGGATTTAGCCTATGTACATTTAAGTTTAATATGGTTATGTGTGAATTGGAGCCTGTCATCATGATGCTAGCTAGTTATTTTACAGACTTGTTGCTTTATAGTTTCATTGGTCTGTGTACTTCAGTGTGTTCTTGTAGTGGATTATAATGGTACTTCCTTTCCATATTTAGTGCTTCTTTCAGGAGCTCTTGCGCAGGAAGACCTAGTGGTGATGAATTCCCTCAGCATTTGCTTGTCTGTAAAGTATTGTATTTCTCCTTCAATTATGAAGCTTAGTTTGGCCAGATATAAAATTCTGGGTTGAAAATTCTTTCTTTAAGAATGTTGAATATTAGCTCCCAATCTTTTCTGGCTTGTAGGGTTACCACTGAGAGGTCCTCTGCTAGTCTATGGGCTTCTCTTTGAAGGTGACCTGGCCTTTCTCATGGGCTGTACTTAATATTGTTTTCCTTCATTTTCACCTTGGGGAACTGATGATTAAGTGTCTTGAGGTTGATTTTCTCATGGAGTGTCTTACTGGGGTTCTCTGGATTTCCTGAATTTGAATGTTGGCCTGTCTCGCTATGTTGGGGAAGTCCTCCTGTCTGATATCCTGAAGTATGTTTTTTAACGTGGTTCCATTTCCCTCATCTCTTTCAGATACCCCAATCAGTTGTAGGTTTGGTGTTTTTACATAATTCGATAGTTCTATTCATTCCTTTTTATTTTTTTCTGTAATGTTGTCTGCCTGTCTTATTTTGGCAAGGTAGTATTCAAACTCATATATCTTTTCTTCTGCTTGTTCTATTCAGCTATTTGTACTTGTGGTTGAATTTAGAAGTTCTTGTGTTTTCCAGCTTCATCAGGTCATTTGTTGGTTATTCTTGATAACAGCTCCTGTAATGTTTTATCATGGTTCTTAGCTTCTTTGCATACTCCTTTAGCTCAGCAAAGTTCATTATTACCTACCTACCAGTTTTGGGCTCTTGCTAGAGAGGTGTTGTGATCATTTGGAGGAGAATAGGCACTGCAGCTTTTTGAGTTGTCAGTATTTTTGCATTGATTCTTTCTCATCTCCATGAGCTTATATACCTTTGATCTTAGAGGCTGCTGACCTTTGGATGGGGTTTTTGTGGGGTCTTTTTGTGGCTGTTGCTGTTTTCTGTTTGTTTGCTTTTAATAGTCAGGACCCTCTTCTGTAGGGCTTTTGTAATTTCTGGGGGTCCACTCCAGACTCTATTGACCTGGGACACTCCCACACCTGGAGGTGTCACCAGTAGAGGTTGCAGAACAGTATAGATAGCTGCCTGCTACTTCTTCTGCGAACTTTATCCCAGAGGGGTACTGACCTCATGCCAGCTGGAATGCTCCTATAGAAGGTACCTGGTGATCCATGTTGGGGCATCTATACAATCAAAGAACATGGGATTAGGGACCCATTGAATAAAGTACCCTGAATGCCCCTTGGCTGAGTAGGTGCACTGCACTGGGGAGGATTCCCCTCATCTGGACTGCCTGGACTTTTCAGAGTCAGAGGGCAAGAAAGACTAAGTCTTCTAATCCATGGAGACTGTGGCTGCTCCTCTCCCCAGAGGCTCTGTCTTGGGGATATCAGAGTTTCGTTAACTGGCTGGAGTTGCTGAAATTTCCATATGGAGGCCCAATCCAGTGAAGAGGGATGGATCCTAGTCCCACCTAAAGAAGCAGTCAGGCCGTGATTTGCCACAACCACTGTGTGGAGCTGTGGGGAACTCCTTCTGGTCCAAGTAGCCCAGTCTCCCTAGCACTGGCAAGGAGAAAAGCTTGACTGAAGCTGCAGTGATAGCAGCTGCCCCTCTCCCCAGGAACTCAGTCATTTTAGGCAGTCTCCAGCCTGCTGCCACTGGCCACAACCCAAGTGGCTGCCAAGAGTGCACAACTCTGTGCTTGGGAGCCAAGACCCTGGTGGCCTGGGCTTGTGAGGGGATCTCCTGATCAGTGGGTTGCATGGATCCATGGAAAAAGCATGGTTTCCTGAGTTAGGGAGCATAATCACTCACCACCTTTTTTGGGTGGGGTTGGGAGCTCCCCTTGCCCCATGTGGCTCCTGGGTGGGCCTTTGTTCCTCCCTGTTTTCCTCACTCTTTGTGGGTCATGCCAACCACCTAATCATTCCCACCAAGAGAATCTGGATACTTCACTTGAAAGTGCCAAGATTCACTCACTGTTTTCATTTTTCTTGGTGGGAGCTGCTGACCAGTTTCTTCTAATCAGCCATCATGACTTCTCCTCCATAGTAGTATTTTTAAACATGATTAGTTTTGCAGTTGATAGAATAAATAAAGAAAACAAATCTGTAAGAGATAGTGGGTCTAAACAATGCAGTCAATCACAATGACCTACTTGGATACTTATACATAGACAAAATACTATGTCCCAAAACTACAGAATATGTACATTTTTTTCCAAGTTCACATGGTGCATTAACCAAGGTAGACCGTTGATATGTTTTGGCTGTGTCCCCACCCAAATCTTATCTTGAATTGTAGCTCTCATAATTCCCACATGTGGGAGCGACCCAGTGTGGGACAATTGAATCATGGGGGTGGTTTTGCCCATACTGTTCTCATGGTAGTGAATAAGTCTTAAGAGTCTCTAAATCAAATAATTTTTAAGAAATCACATTTTTTCTCAAACCTCTCCAGCTATTTTGAAAGTAGAATATGATTTGTTCATCACAATGTAACAGTTTATTTATCTAAATAATCAAGACTTTAGTTTTTTGGAAAATGAGTTTTGGTTCAGTGATATCATACTCCATAATCGTCCATATTTTTATGGCACATACACTTACCTTTGACATCTTGTAAAGGGAAATGCAAATACAAGTTATGTCCTTTGCAAACATCAAAGTTATCAGTCATTAGGCTGAACTTGATTTATTTAATATTGATCTTACATCGGTAGAAACACTCTAATGCCTTCTCATTACAAAATTCCAGATAGAATTTTGAATATGTAATATAGTTAATACATCCAGGACACTGATTGCCAGTTCTAAAAATCTAATTTGAAGGAAAAATATCTTCATGTGACATTTACAGTCTATGTATGAGATCTGCATCATCAAAAGTGAGCAATTAGCTTCATCTTTTGACCAATTAACATGTACTTCTGTTACAAGTGTAAAACTACATAAAGTTGCTCTTTTAATGATACACCTCTAAAATATATGCAAATCAATACAAGCACAACTAGAAAAGCAAGTAGCAAGCATCCTTCAAAAAGGAAAGGCAATTTTTTTTTTTAATCTTGCTCAAAGGCAACGAGCATATTGACACCAGGAACATAATTCAATTAGTTTGACTAAAATACAAAATAGTGAATAAGTGTTTCTAAATATGAAGTTTAGCTTAGTTAAATTAGAATTTATTGACTATTGCCTTCAAATAATATAAAATAGTCAAATATAAATGGTTAATTCCTACACACCTATAATCTGGAAAATTCTTCATAAATGCCACAATGGGAAGAATAATATTGCCACTAAAGATAATTTTTATGACTTCTTTCACAATTGGATCAATCTATTCTAAGTCACTTTGGAATAAATGTTCACATTGGTTTCATTATATACTTTGGCACTTCCAAAGCTGAGTCTAGAACAATGTAGAGTTGATGTTAGCACTGGGACTCTCTGGTGCCCTTGTTTCTTAATCTTATTCTTACTGGTGCCCTATTCGAAGAGCATCTTTAGAGGAATAAATTCTTTCTTTTCTCCAGTTCTTAAGTAGTTAGTAATGACAATTGTGATAGCTAACACTTTCTCTGATGTTGTAAATATTTTAGCATAAAAATTAATTTTATATAAATGAAATTATATACTTTTTAAAATAAGTGTCAAATGCTACTTTTTCAGGATATTTGAATATATTTTTTTCTGATACTTCCTATTCTTTTTTGTTTTTGTTTTTGTTTTTTTGAGATGGAGTCTCACTTTGTTGCCCAGGCTGGTGTGCAATGGCATAGTCTCAGCTCACTGCAACCTCCACCTCCCCGGTTCAAGCTATTCTGCCTCAGTCTCCCAAGTTGCTGGGACTATAGGCACATGCCAGCACACCTGACTAATTTTTGTATTTTTAGTAGAGATGGGGTTTCACCATGTTGCCCAGGTTGGTCTTGAACTCCTGACCTCAAGTGATCTACCCACCTCAGCATCCTAAAGTGCTGGGATTACAGGCATGAGCCACCGCATCTGCCATACTTCCTATTCCTTATGTTAAAGTTAATATATTCATGCTGTAGGTTTTGTTGAAAGGCGTATTAAAATGGTGTCTTTAAAAATTACTAAATACATTTGTTAATTATAGACATCTTTATTCATTAAAATCAACTGTTGTTTTTGCCAAACACAAGTTTGAATAAGTAACTGATGATAAATGTATGAATAAATGTTTTCCAAAAAAGTCACTAAAATGTCATGAATGCTTTTATGTTAATGATCACTTTTGAGTTACTGGAAAAAAAAAAGTATAATTATGTTCAACTTCAATAACCTTTTCTAATAAATAAAGTGAGCATGTTTATTATTAATGATGCAAAATTCTAAAACAACTCATTGTTTGAGGAACCTAACATGCTTATAAAAAATTTCCAGAGTTTATAAAAGAGGACATCTTGAATGGTAGAATTCTTAATTTTTAAAAAGAGAGAACCATTTCTGTTTCTCATACTACAGTATATTAAACCTAATAAGGGAATGGATTAAAACTGCATCATGAAGGTTTAACCAAATGATTTCTTGTATAAGGCAGTTGTGTCCCAGTTTGCGCAGTCTAAATAAATACCAGTTTCCTGCTTCATAGAGTAGCAATACTTATTACCTAATACACTTCATTAGCACAAATTAGCCAGGGTTATTGGCTGAATGGCATTGGCTACATTTATTTGTTATGAATAATTCTGTATGTTTTTTCAGTGTCTGTGGCCATAGACCAAAAAACACATTCTTCATCTCCCAAAAGAAAGCTTCAGTCTGACAGACTCTCCATTAAACAAACAAACAAAAATTGGAAGGTATACCAAAGGCAAGGGCTTTGATCTCTTTTGGACCTCAGTAAATACTAAGCCTGAGCTGTAAATGAAACAATATATTTTTTAAAAAGTCCCAGTACAAAAAGGAAAATTTGTTGCATTACTTTGTTCTTGCATTGCGAGAAATAAATTCCTAAGACTGGGTAATTTATAAAGAAAATAAGTTTAGGCCAGGCACGGTGGCTCACGCCTGTAATCCCAACACTTTGGGAGGCCAAGGCAGGTGGATCACGAGGTCAAGAGATAGAGACCATCCTGGTCAACATGGTGAAACCCCGTCTCTACTAAAAATACAAAAAATTAACTGGGCATGGTGGTGTGTGCCTGTAATCCCAGCTACTCAGGAGGCTGAGGCAGGAGAATTGCCTGAACCCTTGAGGTGGAGGTTGCGGTGAGCCGAGATCGTGCCATTGCACTCCAGTCTGGGTAACAACAGCGAAACTCCGTCTCAAAAGAAAAAAAAAAGAAAATAAGTTTAATTGGCTCATGGTTCCATGGGCTGTACAGGATGCATGATGCGGGCATCTGCTAGGTTTCTGGGGAGACCTCAGAAAGTTTATAATCGGCAGGGCACCGTGGCTCACGCCTTGTAATCCCAGCACTTTGGGAGGCTGAGGTGGGCAGATCACAAGAAAAAGAGATCAAGACCATCCTGGCCAACATGGTGAAACCCCATCTCTACTAAAAATACAAAAGTTAGCAGGGCTTGGTGTCAGGCGCCTGTTGTTCTAGCTACTTGGGAGGCTGAGGTAGGAGAATCACTTGTTCCTGGGAGGCAGAGGTTGCAGTGAGCTGAGATTGCGCCACTGCACTCCAGCCTGGCAAAATAGTGAGACTCCAGAAAAAAAAAAAAAAAGGAAAAAAGAAGAAGGAAAGGAAAGGAAAGGAAAGGGGAAAGGGGAAAGGAAGAAGGAAGGAAGGAAGGATACAATCATGGCAGAAGGCAAAGTGCTGTCAACACTACACATAGCTGGAGCAGGAAAGTGGAGTGCTACACACTTTTAAACAACCAGATCTCACAATAAGTCACTGACTCACTATCAAAAGAACAGAACCAAGAGGATGGTGCTAAACCATTCATGAAGGATTCACCTCCATAATCTGATCACCTCCCACCAGCTGCACCCCCACCTCCAACATTGCGGATTACAATTCCACGTGAGATTTGGGCAGGGTCACAGTCCTTTCCTATTTCAAAAGCCAAATGTAAATAATGCTTTCTAAATAATACTTTGAATCACTAAACCCCTAGCATGAGAACATTTTGCATCAGATTGTGATTGTGTCTCCATCAAAGTTGAGTGCACTATTTCAATAATACCCATAATATGACAAAATATAAAATGATAAAGGAATTAAAAATTTGGCTTTTGTGTGTACTCTGTTTTAACTTGGATAGCTTTGGGTGTTTAAAAATACAGTTATGTGATACAGAATAATATGTAACATAATATTTAATACTATTATTCATGGGTTATTTTTAGTTGCTAAGGTAATTCAGGGTCTTTTTAAAAATACCAGGACGTAATTGCAATATTCATCAAATACTACTTCTAAAGAAGAAGAAAAGACTTTACTGCCTATTGCTGACTAAACCTGTGGAAGGTGGTCATTACACTCCTTTAACTGATATTCCAATAAGCTGATAATGTAAAAAATGCTACAGGTATTGGTTAATTAGAAATGCTACAGCAAATGAAAGTCGCTTGTCATTGTTTGATGGTTGTTGATATCATGAGCTCTGTATTGCTGTATGGGCAGCATTTTAAATTATAAAGAATATTTTTGTGCCACTGCAGACTGTTTGTTTCACTGAGTGAGAATTGTGGGGTTTTTTCATCATTTTATTCTAATTGCAATGCTAGACTGTTAATAATAAGAATTTGCTTAAACCTGATCTTTGTAAAACTAGATAACCTATCTAATGTAGACTTCAAGTTGTATAGGAATAAAACTATGGAAACTTGAATAATTGAACCTAGAATACAGTTATGGAGCTATGGATTGATTAAAGGTCTGGAGTTGAATAAGCACACTTTATTAACATAAAGTATAGCTATATTTATATGTATAAAGTAGCAACATTTGATGATACTTTCTTAGAAAGCCCACGCTTACCAAGTTCCTGATGTCTGCCTATCTATGTAGGTTCCAAATTACTAACTTGGTGATGATCACTTCATTAAATTGGTGTCCAGCAAATTCCAGTAAATATTGTAAGAAATATTAGGTGAAAATTGGATTACTCATCTTATGGTATTTTTTTCCTAGTGTAACCTTTGGCTGCTCTGGTTAGTTTACATGAATAGAATAGATTGAAGTTATCAGTCTTCACAGAATATCCCCAACAATTCAGAGCTTAGTCACACAATTCCCTAAATAAAAAGTTAAAATCTAGATTGAATGTTTCAAATAACTCAGTTATGCATGTATACCACATTTAACCAAACATTGATGTGTCAGCCCATTAGGTGAGTCATTTATTGTTTTGAAAAGACCAAATGATGAACTCTACACAGAAGCTTTTTTTTTTTTTTTTGACTGAAATTAGTATATCAGTTACAACCTGATATGGCCCTAAAACATAACATTGACAGTCTGCAGTGGGGCAATTGGAAAGCTGTTGAAAGTGCGAGAGATCAAAAAGAAAGATCAAAAGCAATTTTACAGCATCTTATTTCTTTTCATGAGAGTTCAGCTTAGAACATTAATCAAATAGTCTGTATGAGACCTTTATCATATGAAATTTGGTATCAGACATTAACAGATACATTAAATAGAACAGTTTGACTGGAAATATTTGTATAATGAACATTCAATTCTGCTTTGGAATGATATTAAGAAAAACATCTATAAAATATATATTTGCTCTCAAATTGATAGAGATTAGAAAATAATAGGGAACATCACAAGAGTGGATTTAATCATGTCTGTTAAATTGCTATCTGAATTTTGAAAGACTAGGATTTTCTCCTTTATTTCTTGAAAGATATTCTGCATCATCCAGTTAAAAATATGATATAGTAGATAGTTCTCAAAAGCAATCTAAAGTCTATAAAAGTGTAAGCATTTAGAATGTAGAAAAAATTTGTCCAAAATAATTTAATACCATAAGAGCAAATCTTCCTTCTGAGCCAAAACAGATGAATTATGCTCTGACAGTGATATTGATTGAATTGTGCTAAAATATATTTCAAAATACTGTAATTGTTTCTTACTTCTTCTCAATAAATGCAGATGGCAACAGTGCACTTGTAAATGGTTTCCAAGAAGAGATATTGGTGCAGTCTTCTCTGAAATCTATTCTTTGCTGATAGCTATTTCTATTACACTGCTGTATATTCCATCTTCCCAGTGTATTCCATTTATGTATGTGCTGGCAGAATTTTTGTCCAGCATTTAAATAATAATTTTAATTCAAATTTCCTTTTCATCATGATAAAATTATCAACTGTATGACTGCATCACAATTTCCCTAGAGAAGAATTACTGTGATATCCACAGGGTATTTTGGTGCTATGTGAGAAGCTAATATATTTCTCTAGGAAGAATATTCAATTCATAAAAATTAAATGTTATTAATGAGGTACAGAAGCCCTCAGAGTATATTGTTTTAAGTATAATTAAATTGAACCCGCTAATTCTCAATGCATATTATTTTGAAACTACACTGAGTTAATCTGTGAGAGTCCCATCCTTTCTCCTTGAAAAATAACTTTTAAGATAATTAAATGATGTCGCTATTTAAGAAAGACCGTACAGTACACTAAAAATGTATACATTTAAAAGAATATTTTAGCAGCATTAATTCACATAGAAATCCTGAAAATGCTTATTACACTTCTGTCTTTTGTGCATTGTTTAAAATTGATTTACTAGTGTTCGGTAGATTTTCATATACTTGCGTGTGTGTGTGTGTGTATGGATCTACATATATATATGCATATATGTATAATTTCACAAAGAGCTTGAAATAATTAACGGGAATCAAGCAGAAATTTTGGAGTTGAAAAATGCAATTAGCGTACTGAAGAATGTGTTAGTCTTTTAATGGTAGAATTGATCAAACAGAAGAGAGAATTAGTGAGCCTGAAGACAGACTGAAAATACACAGAGGAAAAAAAGAATAAAAAACAATAAAACATGCCTAGAGGATTTAGAAAATAGCCTCAAAAGAGCAATTGTAAGGGGTATCGTCCTTAAAGAAGAGGTAGAGAAAGAGATGAGGGTAGGAAGTTTATTCAAAGGGATAATACTTAATAACAGAGAACTTCCCAAACTTAGAGAAAGATATTAATATCCAAGTATAAGAAGTCTGTAGAACACCAAGCAGATTTAACCCAAAGAACACTACCTCAAGGCATTTAATAATGAAACCCTCCAATGGTCAAGGACTAAAAAACAAAGATTCTAAATGCACCTTGGGGAAAAAAATACGATGGAGCTCAGACACATCTAGAAGCAGACTTTTCCGTGAAAGCCTTACAGGCCAGGAGAGACTGGTAAGACAAATTTAAAGTGCTGACAGGAAACAAAACAACCAAAAGAAAAAAAAATGCAAAAAACCTTCTACCCTATCTACCCTAGAATTGTATGTCTGGCTAAAAAATATTCTTCAAACATGAAGGAGAAATAAAGACTTTCCTAAACAAACAGAAGCTGACATATTTCATTAACACCAGACCTCTTCTACAAAAAATGCCAAAGGGAGTACTTGAATCAGAAAGAAAATTAAATTAATGAACAATAAGAAATCATTTGAAGGTACAAACCTGACTGGCAATAGTAAATACACACACATACACACACACAAAACAGATTATTATGACATTGTAACTGTGGTGTGTAATCTATTCTTAAGTGGAAAGACAAAATGATAAACCTAATAAAAATAATAATTTAGAAACTTTTCAAGACTTAAACAGTACAATGATATAAATATTAACAACAAAAATTTGAAAACTGCTGGACAAAGTGAAAGCATAGAATCTTTTTTAATTTTTGCTTGTTTGTTTATGCAAGTACTGTTAAGTTTTTTACCACCTTAAAAAATGAGCTATAAAACAGCATTTCCAAGTCCCATGTGTTAGACTTCTCTCCGAGTTTAATGAGGAAATAGAGACCGGAGTGAGGAAATTAAAAGTCAATTTATTCGGCTCCCGGGCGAGGTTCTATGGTCCGGGAGGGGCCAGAGAAGTCGCGCTTCTCTTCTTGCGGCCTGGGGTTTTATAGGGAATAGAGGTAGCTGATTGACTACGGGGGAAACAAAGACGAGGTAGTTCTATTGGTTATTAAAAACTGGAGACGGGCTAGGTGAACAAAGCGGGGGCATTTCCATTGGGTATGAAGGGAGTGAGCACGGACGAGGGGCTGGCCGAGGATGTACGGGGGAGCTACCATAGGGCAGGCTCTTGGCAGGCCTTTTCAAAATTTATGGCAGGTGCAGGGCTGATATTGGAATGCGGAAATGGGCAAGGGGAGCCTGCGTGGAGAGGGCAAATGCTGAGCAATGTGCTCAGTATGATGACGTAGTTTTTAGGCACGGAGAGAGAAGGGCATGTCCATTCGGCTCCCAAGGAGGCACCGGCCTTACACCATGGTAATCTGAAACCAAAAAATACACAATGGATACAGAAAAAATAAAAAGCATGAAACGAAATCATATCATCAGGGAAAATCTCCTTCATTAAAATGAAGAAGCTGCCTTTCCAAAAGTTATACGAGTGAGACAATTACAAAAGTGAACAAGATCTGAGCTAACCTACCCCCATCTTACCTTTCCTTTAATTATTCCTGGGCTATTAATACAAGCTAAGGAGAGACATTTAATCTATTGTTTAAATGATAATAAGCCTTGCACAAAACTCAAGGGCTTTTGTAAAGCTAATGAGAGGCCATCAGTGTGGGCTGAGGAGAGGAGCCTGAGTCCTGCTAAAGTGCAGACTTAAAAGATTTTCAGCCATTATTATGAAGATTATAAGATCTACAACTTTCCCAATTATTCCTGCAGATAACAGCACTATTGTAGGTTGGCCTTTTGAGATATATTTTTCATTTTTTTGCATATCTGACACCCATGGCTCCACCTGGACCCACCAACCCCACCCAATTCATCCTGCAAGAGGACAGCTATGACCCTCTATGATTTCATCTCCACCACAAGCAATCAGCAATGAATACTCATTACCTGGCCACCCCCACCCCTTCCCCCAAACTGCTTTTGAAAAGCCCTAACTGATGATCTTTGGATGAGATGATTTAAGTAAAAACTCCGACTCCTACATGGGCTTCCTGGCTTCATGTCTATTAAACTCTTTTCTGCAATGGCATCGTCTTTCTTTATGCAGTAGGCAGGAAGAACCTCTTGGGAAGTTACAAATTTGGGGGATCATCTGAGATCCCCTGACCATGGTTTGTTAGTCCCCCCACCAGAATGAGGAACATGGAGGTAAGCATTGGCAGCTGCTTATTTAACTGAAGGCTATCTCTGGTGCTGTGCTGATGAGGTGCTGTTGACCCGTAGTGTTTGGGCCAAATTGCAGTGGAGAAATGGTCTGGAACTTGCCTGGTGAGCATGCTAGGCACTGCCATCACCTCCACCCTTCTCCTGATCTGTTGACCTTACTAAGATGCACTGTAGCCCTGTCACAGGGACTGGCCCTATCACAGGGATTTTCAGATTGGGGAACTATCTCCTCAATTGGGTGAAGAATATGCGACTGTTTGAAGGAATGATCCTCTGGTCTGGAATCAGTTTGGAAGGTCTTCTGTTTATCTTTGTTGTGTGTGTTTCTGTTTGTGGATGGGATCTCTGAAGAAATTGCTGATGAAAGTCCAGCAGGCCTAACTCAAGAGAAGCCTCTTTATTTGTCTGGTCACATTTGGTAAGCCCTGAAGGAATTGTTAGTGGAAGGTCAACAGGCCTGACTAGGGCTATCTCCTCTTCAAATTGCCCAGACACCACCCATTGAATTCTCAGTCAGAGGTCCCTCCCCACTTTGAATGGATCAAAGAAAACAGGGAGCAAAGGGAATTGGTCCATATTGGGTGCTCAGCAAGTTGACTAATGTCTGTTTTGTTAGGTGTGTTTTGTGTCAGCTGGGATGGAAAATGTGAATTTGGTTCCCCCAATTAGGATTCCCCTCACAGCCCATTGGGTGGCATCTTGCAAAATTAAGAGGCTTTTGCCTAAGGCTCCATGAAGTGGAGAGAGGTGGTTTTCCTTTGTGACTATAGTGCAGTGAGCAGGGTGGCCAGGGCCCCAAGGGAAAGAGACCTTGGAAATCCCGCCTGCCAGCAAAAGCATAAGAATGAATTTCTTACCAATCAGGCTTCTGGGGCCTCTTTCTCTCTGTGCAAACCAGTTAGGTGATCTGTAGAAATCACTGTTTATTAATGAGAAAAAGTATTTTTGAGGCAAGTCTGAGACTAGTAAACTCGGTGTACCTTGCACTATGAATGTGTCTTTCTATGCCATTCTGTCATAAAGAGAGGTACCACAGAATAGAATGTGTATTTAGGGCTCCTATAAGCTTACTACTCAAGCCAGCCCTGCATACTGGTCAGTTACAAACTAAGCTACAGATCCCTGGAGCAAAAATTAGATGAAGGTTTCTTCTTGTCTTGCTTTATGTCCTTGAGGGCATGACTTTATGACCATGTAGGGTACTCTCTCTTGGTCTGTACCATCTGGAGGGCTGGAGTATTTGAATTTATTTCAGGCAGCCAGTCTGAGAGGAGGAGTCTGAGATGAGTCAGCATGCTCTTCATCCTGAATGTGCCAAGCCCCTGGGTGAGTTTTGTCTTAAAAGGCCTCATCTTTGTTGGGCTTTTATGAACTTTTGCTATCTTAAGCCCATTTCTGAGAGTAAATTCCTGGGAATCATGGGGATCATGGAGATACCTCCTCTACCCACTTTCTGGAAACACCTTTTGCTGATATAGTCAAAACCCAGAAAATTGCGATCTGGACTTTACCAGACATTTTGGATTGAGTCACTATTGGAACTGAGTGTACCATTAGAAGAAAAAGGTTGAATTAAAAGAAGGATGCATAATAATAACATGGCTAGTCTTAGAAAATTTTCCTGAGCAGTTAAAATCATTTGCAAGCTTGAAAATGTTCAAGATTCCCTCAGGGAAGGACGACAGCAGTCACCTTTGCTCTGGGTCAGGTGCTAACTCTTTACCCTCTCCCAATGGTGGCCTGTGTTCAATTCTGGCTTTGGAGTGAATCCTTTGAAGTTTAATACTTGTGGAAATGTTGCCATTTATTGACATTTTTTTCCCCTCCACGGACAGCTTCTGATTTTTTGTCTTGAATTTTCTTTTATTTGAACTACCTTTGGGGAGATTCTAGATCTTGTAAAAATCACTTACCATTTCTCTGGAGAAACCTCGTGTGTCTGTGGTTAAGCTATCCCCTTAGTAATGGCTTATTGATTTTACATAGGAGGTTACCTTTAGTAAAAAAGATTCAAATGCCAGAAATATCGACTATTTATCCTGGCTAACATAAAATATTTTAAATGGATTTTTCTTTGGAGAAGTCCATAGAACATATTTGCGCTATATGCATGCAGATATTGTCTTGAAGACCCTGCTCTGCCTCTAATCACTTTTCAGTTGACGGAACTCTGTCTTGATTCTCTGTTTCTGTCTCTCTGTGTCACTATATGTATGTATGTATGTATGGGCTGTTTATATAAAAGAGCTCTAATGAATTGGCTTAATGAAAATTAATGCTTAGATCAAATTTCAGAAAGAAACTTTAATATGTTTTAGGTCATGTGACTGAGATAATGTTTGAAAAATAAAGACAGCTAAAAGATTA
This sequence comes from Aotus nancymaae, assembly GCF_030222135.1. Classification (NCBI taxonomy): domain Eukaryota; kingdom Metazoa; phylum Chordata; class Mammalia; order Primates; family Aotidae; genus Aotus; species Aotus nancymaae. The sequence continues at coordinate 53,752,859 of NW_026988415.1, read as the reverse complement.
TTGATGAACTAAAAAATGTCTTCAACGTTTATACATTTGGTCTGAATTAGGCAGGTCAAATATGGTTTGCTGGATGCTTTAAGGTAATAAACTGCTTATATGACTTTTAATAATTGTTAATTTGTCTGTTTTACAGACAGTCATTAAATTCTAAATAAGGCCTGGAGACATACGGGTTAGTCAGATTCCCTGGCTAGGCTGGGCAGAGTCAGACATTGTCAGCAGCTTTGTCTTTGTCATGGGCTCTGCAATGTTATACATGGTTAAAAGTGCTTGCTTACCAGGTTTTTTTTTTTTTTTTTTTTTTTTTTTTACCAAGAATGAAAGTTGCTAAGAGTTCACAGTGTAACATGTACTTCAGACTACTGGATAAACAATTTTACAAGCATGTTGTAACAGGAAAGTAGAATTTGGTTTTTGTAGGAGGTTATAAGAAGGCATGGCAATGTGTTTTTTGTTGAAGGGCATGTAATTTTGTCTAGTTCAGAAGTTTTTTTTTTAATTCTGAAAAGAGTAATGGGACAAAACAAGGTTGAAGCAAGCTGTAAAGGATTTGTGAAGGATTGATCCTGTAAATGAAGTTTTGAATATTGACAAATTAGCTAAAATGTAAAGGGGATTATTTAGTTTTTCTGTAGGTTAAACCTTAAAATAAAAGCACACTAATGCTGGGCCAGAATCTGTGCCCATGTGTCTGAATAGTATGTTTTCCTTAGAGAATGGACCTGCTGTTTAATAGAAAATTGTAATGAATTATAAGAGGTTTATGAAAATTTTGCCTCATGGTCAAGCTAATTAAAATTGTATAGATTGGTTTATAAGGTTTTATTAATAATAGGTGTAAGGGTAGCTGAAAGAAAGGAGAGTAGACCCAAAGTCAGGCAAGCGTTTTGTTAACCTGCCGGTCTGCTCCGTAACAGAGGAGGCAGTGCCGAGCTTACAAAACGACGGGTTTATATATGGTGAGAGGGGTATAAGGGGGTTTTAGGACTGAGATAATCTATCCACTGGTAACAGGCACAGAGATAGTTTGCTAACTTATAACAGACCTACAATACATCATCCCGTGACTTTTGTGGCGGCAGTCTTTTAAAAAAGACAGAAACCAGGATTTTTTTTTACAGGTATGTGTCAAACAGGAATTTACAAGTATAGATAACCAACATTCGTTTTCCCTGTCCTCCCTCGAGCTGCCCATGCGGCTCGGATGGCTGTAATCAGGCTTTCCTTAATTGTGTGGCACGTCTGGCAGCCTTGATGTGGAGCCTAGGTAGGGGTTCAGGAATGCAGCTGCAGAGCAGTCAGAGGGGGGTAAGGGGTCAGCCTGCGCTGAAGGGGTTTCCTTGTCCCTAACAATAGGGTTTAACATTAATAAGACACTAATGCAAAGGTGAAATTTTGTGTTCTCTTTTAAACAATATTTTAGTGTATTATAAAATATTTTAAAAGATTTTTATATGCCTTTTGAATAAACAACAAAAATTAATTAGAGAGGGGTGAAAGAAAACATCCACTTGTTTTGAAGCTGTCTTTATTGGATCCTGTTTGGAAAGCTGAGTCTCCCCTCTATCAGCAAGTAAAGAATTTTGCTTTTACAATTATTTTAGTTATCCTTTTGGGCTAAATAAATTACTTACAGTTAGGTGGGTTCTATTTTGTAATATCAAGTGTTTAAATATTTGATATCTGACAAACTTTGACTGACAGTCAAATTCTAAAATAAGCCCTTTTTCTTTTTTTCTTTTTTTTTTTTTTTTTTTGAGACGGAGTTTCGCTCTTGTTACCCAGGCTGGAGTGCAATGGCGCGATCTCGGCTCACTGCAACCTCCGCCTCCTGGGTTCAGGCAATTCTCCTGCCTCAGCCTCCCGAGTAGCTGGGACTACAGGCATGTGCCATCATGCTCAGCTAATTTTTTGTATTTTTAGTAGAGACGGGGTTTCACCATGTTGACCAGGATGGTCTCGATCTCTTGACCTCGTGATCCACCCGCCTCGGCCTCCCAAAGTGCTGGGATTACAGGCGTGAGCCACCGCGCCCGGCCAAATAAGCCCTTTTTTGATCTAGCTAACCTTTCAGATATTAAATACTCCAAAGTCCAAAAGAGATATATTTGGCTTATTTGGTGTATCAGAATCACACAGGAAGCATTGTCAAGTATGAGATTGTGTTTGGCTTTCTTCTGTGGGCTGTATTTGCATAAATGTGTTATTGGTGTGTGCTCAGAATTGTGTGAGATTCCTGTAATTCTGATATGTCTCAGTATATTTTTAGCAATAATCAGAGATGGCCAGACCTTAATCATGGTTTTGAGATCTTTTTCATCCACAATTGTTTCATTATGACTTTATTCAGGTTGGTTTTATGATCAGCTATAGGACTCGGACAGGTGCACTTGAATGCAGGTTTGTGATAACTTTGGAGATTGTGACATTAAGATAGGAGAAGAAACTTCCAAGACTCCCATAGAGAGCTAATGTGTTTATGAATATCAAGCAGAACAGGAATTAATTACATAGACTGAATTAATGGAAAATCAAAATAATCTTTATATAAATTTGTTTAAAACATTGCTAGTTCTTTTGTTTTGAAGTCCAGCAAACTTTTTTTTTTATTATTTGAGATATCTATAGCTTTAAACAATTCGGTGAATTACAATCCTGTGAGCAAAATCTGAAGTATATTTCTCTCTACCTGATTTCTCCAGAACTTGAAAACTATTTCCATGTGTACTTACTTTATGACAGGTATAGTTATTTGCATAAGTTCAATAAGAATCTTTTTTCTTTTGTAACAGGAAAAAATCAGAGACGCTGGTTATTTTACCAAGTCTTTCTATGGAATGGCATACTTTCAGATTCTTTTTTTTTTTTTTTTTTTGAGACAGAGTCTTACTCTGTCACCAGGCTGGAGAGTGCAGTGGCTCAAACTCGGTTCACTGCAACCTCTGCCTACCAGAAGCAGGGAGAATCACCTTCAGGCGAGTCTCCTGCCTCAGCCTCCTGAGTAGCTGGGACTACAGGCATGCACCACCACACTCAGCTAATTTTTATATTTTTAGTAGAGACAGCTTCACATGCCAGGATGATCTCGATCTCTTGACCTTGTGATCCGCCCATCTCGGCCTCCCAAAGTGCTGGGATTGCAAGCCTGAGCCACACCCAGCCACTTTCAGATTCATTTAAGGGTCAAAGTTGACTGATAGGGCCAATAAAAGCCCCTTGGGAAAACTGACCTCACACCTTGTCTACACAGTCCCTGAATAGGGTTCCTGCCATGTGGTAAGTAAAGAATGTCAATTCCTGACAGGCTCCAAAAGCCCAAATTATCTTGGGACCTTGAGGTAAGAAATTCACCCAATTAATACAGGTATTTGTAAGCACAGATAAATCTGGGGCTATGCTTAAAGGCTTTAAAAATGTTTTATCTGAAATTTCTTATGGACTAAAGTTCTAGAAAATTCAATTTAAAAAAGGGACTGTGTGGCAAATAATTATTCTTGCTGGAGTTATGCAAATACTCAAGCCAAGTATGGTAAGACTAAAACTTATTTTACAAAAAAAATTCATCTTACTGTGATTTGTTTTTAGTAAAAACAAGGATTGGAGAGAGAAAAATTATATTTCAGAAAAAAAATGTAGTACACCTGTTATTAGATTCTAGTCCCCTATTTTGAGTGCAACTTGGACAGAATACTAAATTTTTCCAGGCTACAGGTGTCTATACTAATCCTTGCAAAGTTTTATTTCATTTTTCTTTTTTGACTTGGCCTCAATAAAATTGTCACTACCTCTTTCCTGAGGCCCAGTAAGTTGAAGCGTATTACTTGTAATACAGGTGAGAGAAAAATGTATCAGATTGCTACCAATGTCCTCTTCTATACCTAAAGATGCTTTAAATCTAACACCTGGATAAATTGTACCCGACATTAACCTTTGTTTTTCTTCTGTCTCTATAAAAAAGCCTCTTATTAAAATTAGTCTGCCTTCATAACATAGAGAAGCCTAGCCAATCTGAAATGCCACCTCCTCATGTGGGAAACAGCTGTGTAACTGAACTGACTCAAAAGATATTCAAATATACTAAAGATGATATATTTAATTTGCCCTTTCCTGTTTCTCCCAATCTGTCTTTCTAACAACCTACGGTTTATTGTTCACTTAAGTGCTTTATTAGAACTGTGGGTGAGAATATTAATGTTTTTGTCATACACCAGTGAGTACACGCAGATGGCTGCAAAGCAGCAATTTTACTCCTATTCTCCTGGGACCAACCTTCCCCAATTATGCCACCTGTCAGCAAGAAGCCAGAGTAGTCATTGCCGTTTTTCCATCTCTCTGACAAACATCTTAAGAATAAGGTGAATAAAAGGCAGGCCAGGAGCGGTGGCTCACGCCTGTAATCCCAGCACTTTGGGAGGCCGAGGCGGGTGGATCACGAGGTCAAGAGATCGAGACCATCCTGGTCAACATGGTGAAATCCCGTCTCTACTAAAAATACAAAAATTAGTTGGGCGTGGTGGCGTGCACCTGTAGTCCTGGCTACTCAGGAGGCTGAGGCAGGAGAATTGCTTGAACCCGGGAGGCGGAGGTTGCAGTGAGCCGAGATTGTGCCTCTGCACTCCAGCCTGATGTCTGGCGACAGAGTGAGACTCTGTCTCAAAAAAAAACAAAAACAAAAACAAAAAAGGCAAATGGGGATTGAAACCACCTTTGCAAAAAATATATCAGTGAAAAAATTTTGACTACGAGCAACTATATGCCAAAAAATTGGAAAATCTGCAAGAAATGGGTAAATTTCTGGGGACATGCAATCTACCAATATTCAACCATGGAGAACTCCAAAACCTGAACAAACCAATAAAAAAAATGAGATCAAAGCTGTAATAAAAATTCTCCCAGGATAAAAAAGCCCAAGACCTTATGACTTCACTGCTGAATTATACCAGAAATTTAAAGAACTAAAACCAAGCCTACTCAAACTATTCCTAAAAATAGAGGAAGAGAAAATTCTTCCAAACTCATTCTATGAATATAGTATTACCATAATACCAAAGCCATGCAAAGACATGTTAAAATAAAAGAAAACTACAGGCCCCAATGTCTCTGATGAATATTGATGTAAAAACCTTAACAAAATATTAACAAACTGAATTAAACAGCACATTAAAAAGACTACTTGTCATGACCAAGAAATCTGTATTTCTATGACACAAGGACGGTTCAACATATGCAAATCAATCAGTGTGATAGATCATATCAACAGAATGAAAGAAAAAACACTATGATTATTTCAATTGATATCAAAATAATAACCTTCGATACCCTTTAATGAGAAAAACTCTGAAAAAATGAATATACCACAACATAATAAAAGCCACATAAGACAGATCCATAGCTAATATTACACTTAATAGTGAAATAATAAAAGCCTTTCCTCCAAGATGTGGAACATGACAAGGATGCCCGTTTTCACCAATGTTATTCAACAATACCGGAATTTGTAGCTAGAGCAATCAGACAAGAGAAATATATAAAATACATTTAAATTGGAAAGGAGGAAGTCAAATTATCTTTTTTCACTGATGACATAATTTCATATTGGGGAAAAACTAAGGAGTGCCAAGAAACTATTAGAACTGATTTAAAAAATTAGTAAACTTGCAGGACAAAGCTAAAAAGACAATAATTAGTAGCATTTCTATATCCCGACAGTGAACAAACTGAAATAGAAATTAAAAAGTAGTCAACAATGGCCACACATAAAACTAAATACCTAGGAACTGACATAACCAAAGAAGTAAAAAACTGCTATAATAAAAAAGTATAAAATGTTGATGAAAAAAATTTCAGAGGACACCACAAAAAGGTAAAATATTCCATGTTTATGGATTACAGGAATTAATATTTTTTAAATGTGCACATTACACAAAGCCACTACAGGTTAATGTAATACCTATCACAATATCAATGGCATTCTTTATAGCAATAGAAAAAATTATCCTAAAGTTCATATGGGACCACAAAAGACCCATAATAACCAAGGTTATCTTAGGCAAAAAGAACAAAATTGGAGGAATTACATTACCTGGCTTCAAATTATATTGCAGAGCTATAGTAACCAAACAGCATAATAATGACATAAAAACAGACACATAGACCAAAGGAACAGAATCGAGAACCTACAAACAAATCCAAACACCTACAAGTGAACTCATTTTCTCCAAAAATGCTGAGAACATACACTGGGGAAAAGACAGTCTCTTCAAAAAATAGTGCTGAGAAAACTGGATATTCACATGCAGAAGAATGAGACTAGATCCCTTTCTTTCACCATATAAAAAATCAAATCTAAATGGATTAAAGACTTAAATCTAAGACCTCAAACTGTGAAAGTATTAAGAAAACTATTAAAAGGAAACATTTGAGAAATGCTCTACATCAATCTGGACAAAGTTTTCTTCTGTAATACCCCACAAGTGCAGGCAACCAAAGCAACAATGTACAAATGCAATCATATCCAGTTAAGAAGCTTCTGCACAGCAAATAAAACAATCAACAAAGTGAAGCGACAACCCACAGAAAGGAAGAAAATATTTGCAAATTACCCCCTGACATGGTTTTAACAACCAGAACTTATAAGGAGTTCAAACAACTGTATTAAAAAAAGAACCCTAATAATTTCATCATAAAATGGGCACAAGATGTCAATATACATTTCTCAAAAGATAACATACAAAAGGCAAACAGGATATGAAAAGCACAATATCATTGATTATCAGATAAATGCAAATAAAAAATACAATGAGATATCGTCTCACCCCAGTTAAAATGGCTTTTATCTAAAAGACAGGCAATAACAAATGCTAGAGAGGATGTGGAGGAAAGGGAACCCTCATACACTGTTTGTGAGAATGTAAATTAGTACAACCACTATGGAGAACAATTTGGAGGGTCCTCACAAAACTAAAAATAGAGCTACTATGTGATTCAATGATTCTACTGCTTGATATATACCCAAAGTACAGAAATTGGATATCTGCACCCCCCTGTTTTTGACAACTCTGTTTACAATAAGGAAGATTTGGAAGCAACCTAGGGGTTCCTCAACAGATGTATGATAAAGAAAATATAAAATTTATATGCAATGTAGTTCTATTAGTTCATAAAAAAATGAGATTCAGTCATTTGCAAGAACATCGAAAGAACTGGAGGTTATCATATTATGTGAAATAAGAAAGGCACAGTAGGATCAACATTGCATGTTCTCAATTATTTGTGAAATCTAAAAAAACAATTGAACTTATGGAGATAGAGTGTAGAATATGCTTATCAGAGGCTGGGAAGCATAGTAGAGAAAGTGAGTGGGTGGCAGGGGAGGTTTATGGTTCCAAAAAGTAGTTAGAATAAATGAATAGTGCCTAATATTTGGTAGAACAACAGGATGACTATAGTCAATAATAATTTAACTGTACATTTTAAAATAACTAAAAGATTATAATTAGATTCTTTATAACATGAAGGATAAATGCTTCTGGGGATAGATAGCCCATATTTCATGATGTGAGTATTACACTTTGCATGCCTGCAACAAAACATCTTATTTGTCCTTATATGGCTTGGCTGTGTCCACACCCAAATCTCATCTTGAATTGTAGCTCACATAATCCCCATGTGTCATTAGAGGGACCCAATGGGAGGTAATTAAATTATGGTGGCAGGATTTTCTTGTGCTGTTTTCATGATCATGAATAAGTCTCATGAGATCTGATGGTTTTCTGAAGGGTGATTCCCCTGCACATGCTCTCTTGCTTGCCACCATGTAAGACATGTCTTTTGCCTTCCATCATGATTGTGAGGCCTCCCCAGCCATGTGAAACTGTGAGTCCATTCAACCTCTTTTCTTTTTAAATTACCCAGTTTTGGGTATTTCTTCATTGAAGTAAGAAAATAAACTAATAGGACAAATTGGTACCAGGAGTGGAGCACTGTTATTAAGATACCAGAAAATGTGGAAGTGACTTTGGAACTGGGTAACAGGCAGAGGTTGGAATCGTTTGGAGGGCTCAGAAGACAGGAAGATGTGGGAAAGTTTGGACCTTCCTAGATACTTGTTGAATGGTATTAACTAAAAAGTCCACGCTGAGGTGGTCTCAGATGGAGATGAGGAACTTATTGAGAACTGGAGCAAAGGTGATTATTGCTATGCTTTAGCAAAGAGACTGGTAGCGTTTTGCCCCTGCCCTAGATAGCTGTGGAACTTTAAATGTGAGAGAGATGATTTAGTGTATCTAGCAGAAGAAACTTCTAAGCAGTAAAGCATTCAAGAGGTAACTTGGGTGCTCTTAAAAGCATTCAGTTGTATTCATTCACAAGGAAATAGTTTGAAGTTGAAACTTATGTTTAGAATGGAAGCAGAACATAAAAGTTTGGAAAATTAGCAGCCTGATGACATAATAGAAAAGAAAAGCCTATTTTCTGAGGAAAAATTCAAAGCTGGCTGCAGAAAATTGCATAAGTAATGAGAAGTCAAATGTTAATCACCAAGACAATAGGAAAAAATTCTCCAAGACATGTCAAAGGTCCTTGTGGCAGCACCTGCCATCATAAGCTGGGAGGCCTAGGAGGAAAAAATTGTCTTGTGGGCTAGGCCCAGGGCTTTGCTGCTTTTTGCAGTCTTGGGACTTGGTGCCCTGCATCACAGCCATGGATAAAAGGGGCCAATGTACACCTTAGGCCATTGCTTCAAAGGGTTCAAGCCCCACTCATTGGTGTCTTACATTTGTTGTTGGGCCTGTGGGTGCACAGAAGTCAACAATTGAGGTTTGGGAACCTCCACCTAGATTTTGGAGGATGTATGGAAATTTCTGGGTGTCTAGGCAGAGGTGTGTTGCAGAGGTAGAGCCCTCATGGAGAACCTCTGCTAGGGCAGTGCAGAAGGGAAATGTGGGGTGAGAGCCCCCACACAGAGCCCCCATTGAGACACTGCCTAGTGAAGCTATGAGAAGTGAGCCACCATCCTCCAGACCCCAGAATGGTAGATCCAACAAAAACTTGCACCATGCACCTGAAATAGCAACAGACACTCAATGCCAGCCTATGAAAGCAGCCAGGAATGGGGCTGTATTCTCCAAAGCCACAGAGGCAGAGCTTCCCAAGACCATGAGAACCCACCTCTTGCATCACTGTGCCTTGGATGTAAAACATGTTGTCAAAGGTGATTATTTTGGAGCTTTAATATTTGACCACCTAGCTGGATTTCAGCCTTTCATGAGGCCTGTAGTCTCTTCATTTTGGCCAATTTCTCCCATTTGAAATAGGCATATTTACCCAATGCCTATACCCCCATTGTTCTAGGAAGTAACTAACTTGCTTTTGATTTTACAAACTCTTAGGTTGAAGGAACTTGCCTTGTCTCAGATGACATTTTGGACTGTGAACTTTTGAGTTAATGCTGAATTGAGTTAAGACTTTTTGGAACTGTTGGAAAAGCATGATTTTTTTTTTAAATGTGAGAATATGAGATTTTGGAGTTGCCAAGGGCAGAATGATATGGCTTGGCTGTGTCCCCACTCAAATTTCATCTTGAATTGAAGCTCCCATAATCCCCATGTGTTGTGAGAGGGAACCAGTGAGAAGCAATCAAATCATGAGGGTGGGTTTTTCCCAGGCTATTGTTGTGATAGTGAATAAGTCTTAGGAAAAGAAGGAAGGGAGGGAGGAAGGAAGGAAGGAAGGAAAGAAGGAGGACAATTATGTGAAGGAATTATAACTCTAATACATTTCTGATGGGAATGTAAAATGGTGTAGCTACTAAGGGAAATGATATGGTGATTCATCAAAAAAATTAAACATAAAATTACCATATGACCCAACTGTTATACTCTGGGTAGATATTAAAAAGAATTTGAAATAGAGATTCAAACAGATATCAGTACCCATATTCATAGCTGGATTATTCACAGCAGCCAAGAGTTGGAAGCAACCGAAAAGATTGTCGTAAGAGCAAACAGCAAATGCAGAAGCACTTATTCTACAAAACTTACTAGTATTCCGCATGAATAGTGAGAGCCTGTGGCATGGGAATCATAACCCATATCTCTCCCCACAATTTAGTGTGACAAAAGCTTCATCCCTTGCAGGGTTATTCAAAAACACAGAACTCCTTTTCCCTCCAGCTCCAAGTCTAGGGTTAAGATACCTTCCACTGAGGCACAGGCTTCCAGGATTTCTAATTTCTGACAGGTCTATGTTGCAGAAACTCTATTATAGGCAAGAATGGTTAAGAATACTGTGGCTAATTGCCCATACTCCCGTTCACTTATATGGTAGAAATCCCATGCTGGGTTAGGCAAGTTAAGAAGACCAGAGGATACTTCACCTGTCTGATAAAAAGCAGGGGTATCAATCTAGAAGAAGCAGGCTACTGTTCTCATTTTTAATCTCCAAAGCAGTGGCACACACATTTTGCCCAGGGGACCATAAATACAGAGAGCACCAAAGCAGTCTTCAAGAGAAGGAACTCCATTTGGAGCAAAGTATGGGAAAGTTCAGGCTAAGGGAGTTGTCAAAATTAGTAGAGATTTTGATGGTAAGGCAATAAGAAGAAGCTGATAGCTCCATGAGAGCAAAATAAATAAATAAATAAACATTAAATTAAAAATTAAAAGACTGTAGATTAGCTGTACATTTAGCAGAGGGAACCAGGAAAAAGTGCAGAGAAAGAGCCCACTTGGGTCAGAACCAACATTGAAGTCTTGGCTCAAAGACTACCCCTGCAAAGGGGCTCAAATTTAATTGGATTAGACTGCTGAGCAATTTATGCCCCAAGACATTGCCAAAAACAATCAAGCAATCAAACAGTAATAAGTGAAGCCTAACTGGCTGAGAATGGATACCAAATAAGGCAGGTAGTTTAGCTGAAAAATCAGGGAAAGAGACTATCAAAGAAAGCTCAGCTAAAATCACTGACATCTTAGTGTATGTCCATATTTAAGGCTGCACCCTCTGATGCATGACATCAGAGCTATCACATTAAATGGGATATAGACTTCACCAAATATTCCAGCCAAGTAACAAAACAAATAAGCAAATAAACAACAGGAAAATCAAGTCCCAGAGAGGGTAGGGGTATCAATATTCATAGTTAATGCAATATGTAATCTAAAATGTCTACTTTTTGAGAAAATTATGAGGTAATCTGTGACAAAATTATGAGTTGTACTGTGACCTATACATGAAAAAAAGCAAGCAACAAAAACTAACTGTGAGAGGGCTCTTATGTCAGATTTAACAGACAATGGCTACAATGAAGCCATTATAATAATATTCAAAGATTTAAAAGAAGCTGTGCTTAAATAAGTAAAGGAAGGTGAAATGCCAATATTTTATCAACTACAGAGTATCAATAATTAAATAAAAGCATAAAAATACCAAATGGAAACTCTGGAGTTGAAAAGTACAATAACCAAAATATAAAATTCATTAGAGTGATTCCACAGTACATTTGAACCAATAGAAGAATGAATCAGAACACTTGAATTTAGGTAGATAGATATTATGCAATCTAAAGTAAAAGATAGAAAAAAACAAACAAAGAAAAAGGCATATACTCAGATCTTATTTTTTATTCTATCTGACAATATTTGCCTTGTTTGTGTTGTTTAATCCATTTACTTTGTTGAAGTAAAAAAGAACAAAAGAACAATTATGAAGAAATGGCATATCAGAAGGAAAGGAGAAAAAAAGGAGTGGAAATAATACTAGAAGAAATAATGTTATTAAATTTCTCAAATTTGTTAAAAAGCCATATATATACACATAATAAACTTAATGAAGCCTGATAAACACAGAGATCCACACAGACACATCTCAGTAAAAATACTGAAAGATAAAGAAAATGAGAAAATTCTGGAGGAAAAAAATGACTCTCAATGGATGCCAGAAGGGAAGAAGGCTGTGAAATAAAAAATTGCAAGAAAAAAAAAGTTAAGAAATAATTTTTTATTCACCAAATAATTGTCAGAAATGAAAGTGAAATATAAACCTTCCTAGCCAAACAAATATTGAGAAAATGTATTGCTAGAATATCCATGTTACATAAAATACAAAAAGAAATTCTTCAGGCTGAAAGTCAGAGACCCAAGATAATAATTGAAATCACATTAAAAAACACAATATTGTCAGTAAAAGCAATCATGTAGGTAAGTACAAAAGACAGTATAATTTTATGTTTTTTCTCTTTTCTCCTCTTAATGAATTTGAAAAGCAATTGTATAAGGCAAGATATATACATCAATATAAACAATTGCATAAGACAAGATTTATACATATATAATTATATATATATATACACACAATTATATATAATTTTGTTGTTGGGTCTATAACATATAGAAATGTCATGTATAATAATAATACATAATTACAACAATAGCACAAAAATAGGTAGAAACAGCACTAGAATAAGGAAATGATACCAGATCATAATTAAAAGTCACAGGAAAAGAAATAAAAGAACAAAAATATAAAATAGGAAGGTTAATGAAATATAATTTATAATTGTGTACTACTCCCCTTTTATCAGCTTCATTAAAATACATAAAATAATAATTATGGCAATGTGGTTATTGAATTTTTTACATTTATATGTTACAGGAAAGGAAATAGTAAATACAGGTATATAGGAGTAATATCTCTATGTCCCCATGGAATTAACTTACAATAAATCAAAAGCAACTCCAATAAATTAAGATTCAAGCACTAGACACTAAGAGAATAACACTCATACATACATATACACACACATATATATACCTACACATGTATAGTGAAAAATATTAAAAGTATTAAAATATTACACTAGAATGTATTCACCTAATGCAAAGGAAAGCTGCAAGGAGAAGTAGGAGGAAACCACAAAACACATAGAAAATAAAAAGAAAAATGGCAGATATAAATTTTTTATATTAACAACAAAGTAAATAGATTAAACAACATAAAACAAGGCAAACAGTGTCAGATAGAATAAAAATAAGATCTGAACATATGCCTATCGCACACATACCCTAGATTCAAATATACAAATGTATTGAATGTAAAATTATGGAAAAACATTATACCATGTAAGTAAGAATCATGAGAAAGCTGAAGTGACTACACAAATATTTGGCAATGAAAGACTTTAAAATATGTTACCAGAAATAAAGAGAAACATTTTATCATGACAAAAAGGTTAAACTATCATAAAGACATAGTAACTATAAACATATATGCCCCTAACTCCAGTGCCACCAAAATCATGGAGCAAATCTGACAGAATTGAAGAGAGAAATAGACACTTCAATAACAATTGGATATTTCTATGTTTCTTTTTCAATAATAAAACAACTAAACAGTAGATCAATAAACAGGAGACTCAAACAGCACTGTAGCTCAACTAGACCTGACAGACATGTATCTAACTAGTAAGAGCAGAATACATATACTCTGAAAGTACACAGGCATTTTCCAGGATGGACTATATGGTAGGCTATGAAAGAAACCTCAATAATTCAAAAAGATTGAACTCATCCAGAATACCTCTTTTGACCAAAATGAAAGGAAATTAGAAATGAATAACAAAAGAAATTTGGAAAATTAACAAATATATCAAAATTAAACAAGATCTTCCTACGTAATAAATTTAAAGAAGAAACAACAAGAGAAATGACAAAACATTTAATGGTGAAATATTCAATGCTTTTCCCGTAAGATCAGAAACAAGACACAGGATATTCATACTTACCACTTCTATTAAACATTTTACCACAGGTAATTAGGGGAAAAAAAAGATACAGAAGCATCCAGATTGCAAAGAAAGAAGTAAAATTATCTCTATGTGAAGATGATGTGAGTTTTTTATACAGAAAATCTTAAGAAATCTTTTAAAAACCTGTTATAACTAATACTTTAGAAGTGCTTTAAGGTATAAGAGGAATATACTAAAAATTGAGTGTATTTCTATACTCTAGCATTAAGAATTTCTAAAAATATTAAGAAAACAATCTGATTTACAGTAGAATAAAATGAAATAAAATACTTAGAAATACATTTAACACAAGTACATCTTATCCTCTAAAAATTCTAAAGTATTGGTTAAAGAAATGAACAATCTAAATAAGTGAAGACATTCCATGTTCATAATTTGTAAGACAATATTATAAGATACAATCCTTCACAAATTGATCTTCAGATTCAACACAATTCCACTTGGATTTTGCAGAAATTAAGACTAATCCTAAAACCATGGAAATTTAAGAGAACTAGATTAGCCAAAATAATTGTGAAAAAATAAAAACAAAATTGCATAACTAAGCCTTTTCAATTTCAGAACTTTCTGCAAAACAATAGCAATCAAGCTAGTGTGATACTGACATAAGGAAATATAGAGGGAGAGAGATCCAAGATGGCCGATTACTAGCAGCTCAGGATTGTAGCTCCCAGTGAAAGTGCAGAGAATGAGAGGACGCCACACTTTCTGATGAATTTTTGTTGCTCGCAGACCAGGAGATTCCCAGCGGAGGAGCCCCACGGGTCACCAGCGCAACTCTTGTGGCTAGCGCGGCAGTTTTGCTGGCGCCTCGACATGGCGGGTTTTGGTGCAGAGTAAATGGGACTGGGTCCCCTTTTGGTCAACGTTTGGAGCTCCGGGAAGGCAGAGTCACCTATTCAGCTGATTGAAAAAGGGACTCAAGAAGGAAGCCAGACTGGAGATTCCCAGGCAGAAAAGCACCATGAATCTTAATGCCGCTGTTTTAGCCGGTGCAATGGGTTGCTCAGATTTCGGCGCTGGGAATCAACAAGTTGGATGTCCACTCTGAGACCTAATTTGAAAGTCGGTAATTACAAAGACAACAGGTGGATAAATTTACGATGATGGGAAGAAACCAGCATAAAAAGGCTGAGAATACCCAATATCAGAATGCCTCTCCCTCTACAGGGGATCACAGTTCCTCATCAACAAGAGAACAAGGCCTGATGGAGAACGAGTGCATTCCATTAACAGAATCAGGCTTCAGAAAGTGGATAATAAGAAACTTCTGTGAGTTAAAAGAACATGCTCTAGCCCAATGTAAAGAAACTAAGAACCTTGAAAAAAGGTTTGACGAAATCCTAACGAGAATAGACAATTTAGAGAGGAATATAAGTGAATTAATGGAACTGAAGAATACAATATGAGAACGCCACGAAGTATGCACCGGTTTTAACAGTTGAATTGATCAAGCAGAAGAAAGGATATCAGAGGTTGAAGACCAACTTAATGAAATGAAATGAGAAGACCAGATTAGAGAAGAAAGAGTAAAAAGGAATGAGCAAAGTCTCCAAGAAATATGGGACTATGTGAAAAGACCTACTTTACATTTTCTAGGTGTACCTGAATGTCATGAAGAGAATGAATCCAAGCTGGAAAATATTCTTCAGGATATTATTCAGGAAAACTTTCCTAACCTAGTAAGGCAGGACAATACTCAACTCCAGGTAATACAGAGAACACCACAAAGATATTCCTCAAGTAGAGCAACCCCAAGACACATAATCATTAGATTCACCAGGGTTGAAATAAAGGAGAAAATTCTAAGGGCAGCCAGAGAGAAAGGTCAGGTTATCCATAAAGGGAAGCCTATCAGACTCACAGCAGATCTCTCAGCAGAAACCCTACAAACTAGAAGAGAGTGGGGGTCAATATTCAATATCCTCAAAGAAAAGAATTTTCAACCCAGAATCTCATATCCAGCCAAACTAAACTTCATAAATGAAGGAAAAATAAAATTTTTCAAGAACAAGCAAGTACTCAGAGATTTCATCACTACCAGACCTGCTACAAGAGCGTCTGAAAGAAGCACTATACACAGAAAGGAACAACCAGTATCAGTCATCCCAAAAACTTATGAAAAGGTAAAGAGTATCTCCATAATGAAGAATCTATATCAACTAATGGGCAAAATAGCCAGCTAGCATTAAATGACAATATTAAACTCAGAAATATCAATGTTAATCCTAAATTTAAATGGATTAAATGCCCCAATCAAAGACACAGACAGGCAAATAGAATAAAAAGTCAAAACCCATCGGTACACTGTATTCAGATCCATCTCATAAGCAAGGACACACAAAGACTCAAAACAAAGGGTTGGTGGAAGACTTACCAATGAAAGGGAGAGCAAAAAAAATTTTAAAAAACAGGAGTTGTAACTTTCATCTCTGACAAAATAGACTTTAATAGTAACAAAGACTAAAAGAAACAAAGAACGACATTATATAATGGTAAAAGGATTAACTCAACAACAGGAGTTAATGATTATAAATATATATGCACCCAATACAGGAGCACCCAGATACATAAGACAAGTTCTTAATGACTTATAAAGAGACTTGGACTCCCGTACAATAATAGCAGGAGACTTTGACACCACATTGTTAATATTCGACTGATCAACAAGATAGAAAAGTAACAGGGACATCTATGATTTGAACACAGACCTGGAACAAGTAAACTCAGTGAATATTTACAGAATTCTTTACCCCAGGTCCACAGAACATACATTTTTCTCAGTATCATATTATACCTATTTTGAAAGTGACCACATAATTGGAAGTAAATCACTCTTCAGCATTT
The DNA here is from genome assembly GCF_030222135.1 of Aotus nancymaae. Classification (NCBI taxonomy): domain Eukaryota; kingdom Metazoa; phylum Chordata; class Mammalia; order Primates; family Aotidae; genus Aotus; species Aotus nancymaae. The sequence continues at coordinate 53,736,205 of NW_026988415.1, read as the reverse complement.
TCATAGCATTTCACAGACTTAAATGAAATATTGGTTGGCTGTTAGTTTATTATTTTCTTCCCCTATTCCTTCCTGTCTCTGCTGTTAAGTACAATTATCGGCATAAAAGAGGTTTTTAATACCTATATTTAGATTACATTCCAGCCTGGGCAATAGAGCAAGACTCTCGGTCTCTCTCCCCCTTGCTCTTTCTCTTTCTTTCAAAAAAAAAAAAAGTATATGATATGATAGGTAGAGTATGGTTCAGCAAAAAAGAGGAATAAAAATGATCCAAAAATGGATAAAGGTACTTTTGGGAAGGCTGTGAATATGTTTTGGCCTATATGAGGAATGTTAGATGGAAGCATGGTTTTAATTTTGATTTTATTTGGAAGTTAAATATGGTTAAGAGGGATGTATATGGATGCTAAGGTGGCAAGGGGTAGACTCTGCTGGATTATTCTATTGTCCACTTGACCAAACATGGACAAATATAAAGAAAATGACTTATAGATGCATCATAATCAAACTGCTAAAAACCAAAGACAAAGAGGCAATTTAAAAGCAGCCAGAAAATAAATATCACATTACTTTCAGAGTAGAAAGAGTAACACTATTTCTTTACTTTTTAATAGAAACTATAGAAAACAGAATAGAATGGAATGCCATCTTTAAGGTGCTGAGGGAGGAAAAACCCCAATGATATGCCTGTCTAGATTTCTATGAAATGTGATAATATTGTTAAAAAAAAAAAAGGAAAAATATACGCATTTAATAGAACTTACAGTCCACAAATAAACCCTCATATTTATGGACAATTGATTTTCAGCCAATTAAAGTCAATAAAGAATAAATAGTCTTTCCACAAGTGGCACTGGGATTACTGGATATCCACATGCAAAAGAAAAATTTTTAGATTCCTTTCTTACAAAATGCATGACAATAACCACTCCTAATAGATAACTGACCTTAATAGGAGAACTGAAACTATAAAACTATTAGAAAATGCAGAGGTAAACCTTTATGACTTTGCATTAAGCAAAGTTTTCTTAGATCCGACACTAAAAGTACAAGCAACAACAATAACAGAATACATTACACCTCATGAACTTCAAAACTATTGTTCATCAGAGGATATCATCAAGAAAGTGAAAAGGCAAACCACAGAATGTGAGAAAATATTTGTAAATTGTATATCTTATAAGGGTCTTAAATTTGGACCATAAAAAGAACTTATAAAATCCAACAATAGTAATGCAAAAGATATAATTTTTAAATGGGTAAAAAATACAAATAGACATATTTTTCCTAAGAAAGTCAACAAATGGCCAGCAGGTATATAAAAATATATTTAACTTCATTAGCAGTTAATGATATGCAAATCTAAATCACAGTGATTCAGCACTTCTTACTCCTAAGATTCCTGTAATAAAAAGACAAATAATAATGAATGTTGGCAAGTGCACAGGGAAATGGGAGCATTCATGCATTTCTGATGTTTATGTAAAATCGTGCACCTAATTTGGAAAACAATTTGGCAGTTCCTCAAATGGAAAACAGAGTTGGCATATGACCCAACACACAAGCTTTTACATAAATGTTAATGAAAGCATTGTTCATGATAGCCAAAAGATAAAAACAACCCAAACATCTATGATCTGATGAATGGCTAAATTAAAAGTAACATATCCATATAAAAGATAATCCTGGGTAATTAAAAAGATACTGATACCTATTAGTATGTATACTGATACATACTACAACATGAATGAAATTCGATAAACATTATGCTAAATACAACAGACCACTTACCAAACTGTCTGAATAAAGGATTGCATTCTATTATATGTATAGTATTGACAAATCTATTGAGACAAGGTAGATTAGAGATTGCTTAGGGCTCTGGAGTTTGACAGGAATTGGGCAGTGACTGCTAATAGTTTCTTTTTAAAGTGATAAAGATGTCCCAGAATTGAGATGGTTGCACAATGCTGTGAATATACTAAAAACCACGGAATTTCTCATGTTAAATGGGTGAATTTTAAGGTATAAACTATATCTCAAGAACATTGTTAAAAAGGAATAATTATAAATTATATCATTTTCCAGAGAAAATGACTTTGCATCAATTTCCTTATCACAAATAGGCTGGAAGCTCAATGTTGAAACTATGATGGATTATTTTTTGTGAAATTTCAGGCTACCGGATTAATTGCTTTTCTGATGACCAGGACGTTAAACTTTGTTTGAAAGTAAAGTTATATGTGTGTTCACATATTTTCATGCCTGTGATTATGGTTTAATATTGTCTGAAATATATAAAACTCCATATTCCCAACTATTTCTCAAATATAATTGTGCAAAAAATATAGAACATTTTAAATGTTAATAACCTAGGGACACGTTTATTTTAAGTGAGCTCTAAATAAAGAAAGATAAATGGTTATCTAATGGGGAGCTATTAGCCTTACTATAACTTATTTTACATCCCATTCTTTAGTACTAAGCATGATAAGATAATGAGTTGCTGGACTCTATAAGAAATTGAACCTCTATTTTTAACTTTTTAAATTATGCACAAAAATTTGAATTGTCATTATCACTCAGCAGGCACACATGTTCAGAGAGAAAAAACTTTTTTTTTTTCTTTTCTGGAAACTAAGTGTGAAAACAAATTATATCAATCACTTATAAAGTTTTTGAAATTAACTAGTAGTTGCAACTCAAAGTTAAGAAAATAGGGTGATATGGACCGTTTCTTCCCCCCACCAAGAAAAACAAATTCTTTCTTCCTGCTCTGCTCTTCTTTTAATATCATGCACCTAAACAAAAATCATTATGTCATTTTTGTAGCTTTGTGAATGTAGAAAATGTATGAGGCTAAATGTCTTAGAAAACCTTTGTATTATAGCTTTTCCTATATTTTCTGTAAAGAAATATGGTATTTGCTTATGTTTTTAAATATTTCCACACATTATTTTCAAAGTTATGTTTTGAATTTGATAACTTTATATTACAAATATTTCAGACAGTGAGTCCACAAAGAATCACATAATATTTGCATCCAATGCTATTTAATTTGATTAGGATATTTTTTGGAAAAATAATTCTGAACTGAATAAAAGAGGTAAAAGATAATTTATAAAAAGTACAAATTCTCAACAGTTGAAAACACTCATTGATTTTTTTATGTTTACATACAATAAAATTCACTCACGTTCTATAGTTCTACCAGTTTTGACAAATGCCTGCAATCATATATCCATCACAATTTTCATGTAGAAAACACTTTCATTATTCCTAAAATTTCTTTGTGCTGCTCTGCTAGTCAACATTACCTTAATTCCCAGCTCCTGACAATCATCAATAGGTTTTCCAGCCCTGTAAGCTTGCCACTTCCAGAATATTATGTAACAGAAATCATACATGATGTAGACTCTTGATTATGGTTTCTTTCATTTAACAAAATTCATTTGAGATTCATCCATATTGCTCTAAGAATCAATATGCTCCTTTTTATTGATGAGTAGTACTTCAGTGTATGGCTATGATACAGTTCATCTTTTACCAGCTGAAAAACAGTAAGGGTTGTTTCTACTTTTTGGTGATTATTAATAATGCTGTTTAACCTGAACATATAAATTTCTATGTTAACATAAGTTTTCAAATATTTTGCATAAATGTGCAGGACTGAGATTGCTGGTTTTCTTCTGTTTTTGTTTTTCATGTCTATGTGTAGCTTTATAGGAATTTGACAAACTGTTATCTAAATTCCCTGTGCGATTCTGTGTCAGCAGCAGCATTAATTGAAGATTCCAGATGTTTGGAATACTTACCAGCACTTGGTATTTTTAGTTCTTTCTTTTAATCACTCAAATTGAATGGTATCTCTTTGTGTTTTTAATTTGCATTTTTTCAATGTCTGACTGTGCTGAGCCTCTATTTATATGTTTATCTGACATATTCATATCTTCCTTGTTAGAGTGTCTATACAGATCCTTTGCCAGTTTTTTAATTGAGTTCTTTATTTTCTTATTGTTTTTAATTTTTTTAAATTTCAACTATTATTTTTGATTCAGGGGGTACATGTGCAGATTTGTTACCTGTGTATATTGCGTGATGCTGAGGTTTGGGGTATAAATAATCCCATCATATTCATAGTTCTTCAATCCTTTCTCCCATCTCTCCCCGGTCTAATACCCCTCAATGTCTATTGTTGCCGTCTTTATTTTCATGAGTACCCAATATTTAGCTTCTACTTATAAGGGAGAACATGTGGTATTTGGCTTTCTGTTTCTGTGTTAATTTGCTTAGGATAATGGCCTCCAGCTGCATCCATGTTGCTGCAAATAATATAGTTTGTTCTTTTTAAGACTGCGTATATCCTATAGTATATGTATGTTACATTTAAGAAATTCAGTCCACCATTGATCCATTGATGGGCACCTGGGTTGACTCCATGTTTTTGCTATTATGAATAGTGCTGTGTCATCATGCAAGTGGATGTGTCTTTCTTGGTAGAACAATTTGTTTTCTTTTGGATATATATACAGTAATGAGATTTGCTGGGTTGCATGGTAATTGTTTTGTGTTCTTTGAGAAATCTTCAAAATGCTCTCCACAAAGGCTGAATTAATTTACATTCCCATCAACAGTGTATAAAAATTCTCTTTTCTCCACCACCTTATCAGCATCTGTTGGTTTTTGACTTTGGATAATAGCTATTCCGACTGGTGTGAGATAGATTCTCATTGTGGTTTTGAATTGCATTTATCTGATGAAGAGTGATATGGAATATTTTCTCATATATTTGTTGGCCCCTTGTATGTCTTCTTTTGAGAAGTGTCTGTTTATCTTTTGCCCACTTTTGAATGGATTATTTTGGTTTTTGCTTGTTGTTTAAGTTCCTTATAGATTCTAGATAGTAGACCTTTGCTGAATGTATAGTTTGGGCATATTTTCTCCCATTCTATAGGTTGTCTGCTTGGTTGGTAGCTTATTTTGCTTTGCAGAAGCTCTTTAGTTTAATTAGGTACCATTTGTCAATTTTTATTTTTGCTGCGATTGCTTTTGAGGATTTAGTCATAAATGATTTGCCAAGACTGATGTCCAGAATGATGTTTTATATGGTTCCTTCAAGAATTCTTAGTTTTTGGTCTCACATTTTAAATCTGTAATTCATCTTTGGTTAATTTTTGTTTATGGTGATAGATGAGGGTCCAGTTTCATTCTTTTGCATGTGGCTAGTCAAATATCCCAGCACAATATATTGAATAATAAGTTTTTTCCCCCATTGCTTAATTATGTTAACTTTGTCAAATATTAGATGGCTGCAGGTTTGCAACTTTATTTCTGTGTCCTTTATTTCTGTTCCATTGGTCTATGTGTTTGCTTTTGTATCAGTACCATGCTCTTTTTATTACTGTAACCTTACAGTACAGTTTGAAATCAGATAATGTCATGCCTCCAGCTTTCTTCTTTTTGCTTAGGATTACTTTGGCTATTTGGCTTATTGTGTGGTTACAAATAAATTTTAGAACAGTTTTTTCTTTCCCAAATTCTGGAAAAATGACTTTGGTAGTTTGATAGGAAGAGTGTTGAATCTGAATTTTGCTTTGGCCATTTTTATATTTATTCTAATCCATGGGCATAGAATAGTTTTTCATTTGTTTGTGTCATCTATGATTTCTTTTAGCAGTATTTTGTAGTCTTCTTGTACAAATCTCTTGCTGACTTGATTAGATGCATTTCTAGCTTTTTTTTTTTGGCTATTGCAAATACAATTCTATTCTTGATTCAGCACTCAGCTTTAATATTATTAGTATATAGAAATCCTACTGATTTTTGCACATTGATTTTGTATCCTGAAACTTTGCTGAATTTTTTGGTTCAGGAAACTTTCAATGCTCTTTAGGGTTTTCTACATATAGAATACTACTGGCCACAAATAGAGTTAGGTTAACATCTTCTTTTTCTGATTAGATGCCTTTAATTCTTTATCTTTCTGGATTTCTCTGTCTAGAACTTCCGGTAATGTGTTGAATAGGAGTGCTGAAGACGGGCATCCTTTTCTTATTCTATTTTTCAAGAAGAATGCTTCCAATTTTTGCCTGTTTAGTATGATATTGGCTGTGAGTTTGTCATAGATAACTCTTGTTACTTTAAGGTGTGTTCCTTCAGTGCCTAATATTTGAAAATTTTTATTATGAAGAGATGCTGGATTTTACCAAAAGCCATTTATGTGTCTATTGAGATTAACATATGGTTTTTTAAAATTTACTGCTGTCTATGCAGTGAATCACATTTATTGATTGCATATGTTGAACCAAGCTTGCATCCCAAGAATGAAGTCTACTTGATCACAGTCATCACAATCTATTAATTTTTTGAAGTGCTGTTGGATTCAGTTTGCTAATATTTTTTTGATAATTTTTGTGTCTTTGTTAATCAGAGATATTGGCCTATAATTTTCACTTTTTGTTGTGTCTTTGCCAGGTTTTGGTATCAGGATGATGTTGACCTCATAGAAGCAGTTAGGGAGGAGTTCCTACTACTTGAATTTTTTTTTTTGTTTTTGTTTTTCGGTTTTTTTTTTTGCATAGTTTCAGTAGCATTGGTAACATCTCTTTTTTGTATGTCTGGAACAATTTGGCTGTAAATCCAACTGGTCTGGGTTTTGCTTTTGGTTTGTTTGGTAGTTTTTAAAATTACTGATTCAGTCTCAAAACTCAGCATTGATCTGTTCAAGGTTTCAATCTCTTCCTGATTCAATCTTGGGTGATTGTGTGCTTCCAGCAATTTCTCTATTTCCTCTAAATTTTCTATTTTGTGTCTAAAGAGATGTTTATATTTTCTGAGGATCTTTTGAATTCCTGTGGGATCAGTTGTAATATCACCTTTGTCTATTGTGACTGTACTTATTTGGATCTTCTCCTGTTCATCTAGCTAGTAGCCTGTCAATCTTGTTTTTTTTTTTTCAATGGTTTGTATAATTTCAATTTTTTTTTAATCTATTGAGATTTGCTTTATGGGCAAGAATATGGTTGACCTTTAGTGTATGTTCAATGTGTAGAAGAGAAGAATGTATATTCTGTGGTTATTGGGTAGAGTATTCTCTAGATGTTTATGAGGTCCAATTGGTTAAGTATCAAATTCAAGTCCAAAATTTCTTTGTTAGTTTTCTGTCTTGATGATCTGTCTAATGCTGTCAGTTGGATGTTGACGTCCCCCATTATTATTGTGTGGCTTTCTAAGTCTTTTTGTAGATCAAGAAAAACTTGTTTTATAAATCTGGGTGCTCTAATGCTGAGCACATAGATATGTGTGTAGTTAAGTCTTCTTGTTGAATTGAACCCTTTACCATTATGTAATGCCCTTTTTTTTGTTATTGCTTTAAACTCTGTTTTATCTGTTGTGAGAATAGCAATCCCTGTTCTTATTGTGTTCTGTTTCCGTTGTAGATCTTTCTCTAGATCTTTACTTTGAGTCTATGGATGTTTATGCATGTGAATTGGGTCTGTTGAAGACAGCAGACTGATAGGGCTTTTTTATGCAGCTTGTTACACTGTATCTTTTAAATAGGACATTTGTGCCATTTAAATTCAAAGTTAATATTGATATCTGAGGCTTTAATCCTTTCATGAAGTTGTTAGCTGTTTGCTTTGTGTCTCCTATGTTGTGGTTGCTTTATAGGGTCTTTGGGCTATATATTTGTTTGTTTTCCTGGTAGCTGGTATGTTTAGAACTTTCTCAATAATCTCTTGTAAGGCTGGCCTAGTGGTAACAAAGTTTCTCAGGACTTGCTTGTCTGTAAAATAGTTTACTTCTCCTTTGCTTATGAAGCATAGTTTGGTGGGATATAAAATTCCTGGTTTAAATTTCTTGTTTTTAAGAATATTAAAAATTGGCCCCCAATTTCTGTTAGCTTGTAAGGTTTCTGCTTAGAAGTTCATTGTTAGCCTGATAGGCTTTATTTGTATGTGATCTGACCTTTTACTCTAGTTGTCTTTAAGACTTTTTTCTTTAGTGTTGACCTTCGACAGTCTTGTGACTGACTATACGCTTTGGTGATGCTCATTTTGTATAATATCTGTCAGGTGTTTTCTGGATTTTTTTGAATTTGAATATCTGTCTTTCTAGCAAGAATGGAGAACATTTATTAAATTATTACCCCAAATATTGTTTTCCAAGTTACCTACATTGTCTGCTGCTTTCTCAGGTATGCCAGTAATTTGTAGGTTTGTTCACTTTACATTGTCTAACATTTTTCAAAAACATTATTTATTTCTTAAAATTCTGTTTATTTTTATCTGGCTATGTTATTTCAAAATACTAGTCTTCAAACTCTAAAATTTGTTCTGCTGCTTGGTAGATAAAACTTTATCTGTTGATAAAGCTTTCAGTTGTATTTTAAAATTCCTTAAGTTACTTTTTCAAATCTAGAAGTTCTGATTGCTTTCTTTCAAGATGTTTATCTCTTTTTTTATTTCCTGGATTGCTTTAGAAGTTCTTTGTATTAATTTTCAACTTATCTTGGATCTCACTGAGCTTCCTTGAAGTCCAGGCTTTGAATTCTTTATCTGTCATTTCTGCATTTACATTTTGGTTAAGAACCATTGGTGGAGAGGTACTGCAATTTTATGGTGATGTCACTGCATTCATATTTTTATAGTGCTAAAATTCTTGCATTGGTTTCTTCTCATCTGAGAATGTTAGCACTTCTAATTTTTGAAATTTTGTGTGAGTAGGATTTTTTTTCTTTATTTCAGTATAACATGGTTTTTTTTTTTTTTTTTTCCTTTCCCTTTCCCTTTCCCTTTCCCTTTCCTCTCCTCCCTGCAGGGTGTGACTGTAGTGAATGCTGGGTATGTTCAATTGGCTTTGCTTCTATAACACTATGTACTTTCATTGGCAGATTTTATATTGATGTATGTAGTTCAACCTACAAGCCCATAGATGTTACTTGTGGGTGAGAGCTGGCTATAGCTGATGTGGCTGGATTTATACTGATCCTTGTTTACTGGGAAAAGCTCTCTGTCTTCTAAGGCAATGGGCTGATATGTGCAGTACACAGTTGTCTGAGCTCCTTGCTCAGCACTATGTTGGGGCAGGTGCAAGATGGGTGTGGCCTGCCTAAATGTCCCCGGATGTCAGGCACAAGCACCAGCACTTAGCAAGGATCCAAAGGTCTGCCTAGGCATGGAGCTGGGAGACCTCCTGAGCCCCAAGTTCTCTGGACAGGGATTAGAGGAGGCCTAAATTTCTAATCCAGAAGAGCTAGTGCTCCAGATGCCTGGAGATATGCCTTGGTATGGAACAGAGAGAGTTGCCTGTGTATGAAGCAGAGAGAGCCACCCTTCATCAAGATCTCTGCACAGTAGGTGTGGGGCAGCTCCAGGTTGCTGAACCAGGTGAGTGGGTGCTCTGAACGTCTGAAGATCTGAATGGGCGTAAAGTGTAGATGGCCTGACTGCACAATGATCCATGCCCAAAAAGGGTGGGGTTGTTCAGGCTACTAGTCCATGTGAGCAAGTACTCCAAATTCCTGGAGATCTGTCTGCATGTGTTGTGATGAAAGCCCCACTGCATCACCATCTATGCACAGAAACAGGGGCAGCTAAGGCTGTTGATCCAGGTGAGGAGGTGCTTCAAATAAATACCTGGAGATCTGTTTGGGCATTAAGTGCAAAGTGCCTGCTATACCACAATTTATGCCAATGAAGAGTGGGGCAACTCAGATTGCTGATTCGAGCAAGTGGGTGCTCCAAATGCTTGGATTTCTGCATGGAGGTGGAACAGAGAGGGTCCTGCTATACTACAATCTCAAGGGAGCATGCTGGGGCACCCATTAATGGCATATGCAGGTCAGTTTCAGGTTGCCAGCTGGCCTTGAATGAAAGTGTCATCACTCAGGAGAAACTACAGCTATAGCAGCTCTTCTCCTGCCCCAGGGCTTCAACAGGGGAGCATACAATTCTGGTGCCTACTGCTGTGGTGCTTTCTACAATTCTGGCTATGGAGGCCCCTACCCTGCTCCAGAGCAGGTGTTCCAATTTCTGACCTGAGACTAAAATACCTGCACGGCCATGCTGCTAGGTCTCAAAGGAATGGCTGATTTTGTATGTGCCTGGATTGAAAATGGCATCCTGCTTTCAGTCCTCAGCCTGGGCAAATGTCTGTAGTTTTTCCTGGTGTTTTTCCCTCACAGGTCTCCAAGCCTCTCCCCAAGTTAACACCAGGACTTTAAAGAAACAAAATATTCTCCCTCCTCTTGGGTTGCTCAGATCCCCAGTTGAAAGGTGAGTCAGAGGGAGGCTCTCTGCCTCTCTCATGTACTGGGGCTTCACTTACTTTTATCAACTGGATGCCATCACATGGACTGTTTGCCCACATTCTCCTCCCTGGGGCCTGGAGCACCCTTCAAAATACTGGTGGATTCTCATTTTTCTTCTTGAATTAAAGTTTACAAAGTTGCTCTTTACATACTGTCTTGTTATTTCCAAGTCACTGAGGCATGATAAAAGGCTTTAATCTGTCATCCTGGAAAAATAATCTGTTATTACAGTTAGTTTACATCCTTTTCAAAATATAGAAACCTCTTGTAAGAAATGTGATTGGCAAATATTTTTACTCAGTCTGTGGCTTGCCTTTTCATTTGTTTACATTACCTTTTGCAAAGTAAATATTTTTAATTACAAATAAATTCAACTTATTATTATTTTTATTTTTATTTTATATTTTTATTTATTTATTTATTTATTTTTAATTGCATTTTAGGTTTAACTTACTATGTTTTTAAAAATAAATTGTGCTTTTGATGTTGCAGTTAAGAATGCTGCCTAACCCATAGTAACAAAAATTTTATCCAATATTTTCTAATAGAGATTGTAGAGTTTTACATTTAGACTTTTGGTTGATTCCAAGTTGATTATTTTATAAGATTAAAAATGTGGGTCAAGTCTTAATTTTTTGTTTATAACCTTTAATCATTCTATTGCCATTTGTTGAAAAGTCTATACTTTCTCAATTGAATTCAGACCTTCATTGAAAATCACTTTATATTTTTGTGAATCTATTTCTGGACTGATTATTCTATTTTTGTTAATCACTTTGCTAATATTACACTGTAATGATTAGGTATATTTTATAGTAAATCTTGAAATCAGATCATGTGAGTCCACAAATAGATTTTTTTTAAATCAAAATTGATTGTCTAGTCTAATTCCTTTATCTTTCACTATAAATTAAAGTGTCAACTTGTTGATATCTACAAAAACAGAAAATCCATCTAAGATTTTTTTTTGTTTAGATTATGTTGAGTTTACAGATCAATTGTGAAACCACTGACATCATAACAATATTGAGTATTCCAAGCTATTGAACATGGCATATCTCTCTATTTCTTTAGATCTTCTTTATTTTTCATCATTTAAAAAAAAAATTTGAAGCACACAGATACAACACACATTTTGTAGATATATACCTAAACGTGTCTGTGAATAGATACAGTGTTATTTGTTTATTTTCAATCTGTATGTCTTTCATTTATTTTTCTTGCTTTATTTCATTGGCTAGAACTTACAATATTATGTCAAATAGGAGTGGTGTCAACTTTACTGTTTCTGATTTTGGGGGAAAGGTAATCAATATTTAACCTTTAAATATAGTGTCAGTTGCTATCTTTTTGTAGAACCTGCATGTCAATTTGAAGATATTCCCCGGTTTCTAATTTGCTAAGATTGGATAGTTCTACTAATATTAGTTTTGATATAACTGGTTGATTGTATTCTTCAAGTCTTCTATGTGTTTACTGATTTTCTATTTTTTCCATCAAGTTCTAAAAAGTATTGTAGTGTCCAAGTGTAACTGTGGATATGTCTATTTCTCCTTTCATTTGTAGCTTATTTTGCTTCTCATATTTTGAAGCTCTGTTGTAAGGTGCATACACACTTAGGATTCATATGTCTTCTTGGAGAATTGGTCTTTTTGTTGTTATATAATGTACTTATTTATACTAGATAGTATTTCTTGCTCTCAAGTAAACTTTATATAGATATGGTAACTCAATCTCTATTTTACTAAAATTTGTATAATATTTTTATTGATGTCTTATTATCTATTGACATTTGAGGACTATACAGAAATGCTATAAAAGTATTACAAGCTATTATAGTTTATAGCTAAGTACTTGGATCTCTAATTTATTATGTTGCTAACCTCGATTTTATGATTATTTCAGAAAATGAAAAATACAGAAATTAATTATCTTTAAAACAATTGCAACTATATTTTATTCTTGAAACTAAGTCATAGTTAAATAAACTACATTTCCAAATTTATGTAATTTATTCTCAACTATTTTTTAGATATAATTAGTTCATTATATATTCTTTTAATTTGTTTTCTTATTCATTTTACTTTTATGTCCTCTCTAAGTGCTAGTTAGAAGCCATATTTCAGCTGACTTACACGTTTTGATGAATGAGCATAGTTTCCCTTGAGGGTCACAAATAAAATAAAAAATACCTACAATTGGGAGACTAGGCCAAAAGATCCTAATTATAATAATGAAATCTCATCCACCCACTCCAAGTCATTTATACTTCCCTAGGAATTATGTCTCGACAAATTAAAAATCCTAACTCTGTAAATAATGGAAGTCTCTAATGAGTTTGTATATAGGTTATTACCTTTCTTTGTTACAATGTTACTTAAGTAGCTAATAAAAATATGCCTTTGAAATATAAATTTTATTGTTTGTTTCCTCATTCCAACAGCTGCAGAAATAACTGTCCAGCCAACTGTGGAAGAGGCCTCCGATACCTGCACTCAAGAATGTCTCATCTTGGGTCATTCTGATGCCTGCTGGATGCCGGCATCTCTGACCCATTCCAGTTCTTCGCAAGCACAGGCCTCTGCTCTCTGCCACAGCCCGCCACTGTCACAGGCCTCTACTCCCGACCACAGCCCACCGGTGACACAGACCGTTGCTCTCTGCCACAGCCCTCCAGTGACACAGACCGTCGCATTGTGCCACAGCCCTCCACCGATACAGGCGTCTGCTCTCCGCCACAGTCGTCCGCTAGTGCAGGTCACTGCACTTTGCCACAGCCCACCGTCAGCACAGGCCTCAGTCCTCTGCTACAGCCCTCCTTTAGCACAGGCTGCTGCAATCTGCCACAGCTCTCCTCTGCCACAGGTTACTGCCCTCCATCTCAGCCAGGCCCAAACGTCAGTGAGTTTGCAGCAAGGTCGGGTGCAAGGTGCTGACGGACTATGCTCTGTTGATCAGGGAGTGCAAGGTAGTGCAACATCTCAGTTTTATACCATGTCTGAAAGACTACATCCCAGTGATGATTCAATTAAAGTCATTCCTTTGACAACCTTCACTCCAGGCCAACAGGCCAGACCCTCTAGTCCTGATTCCCCCATTATGGAAGAACATCCCTTGTAAAGCTAGAATAGTTATTTCAAACTTTCAGAAAAGATGTATGTAGTCAAAATTTCAGATACAATTTCAATGAGTATTCTGATTATCAGGTTTGTAAATAGCTATGTAAATAGAAACAGATACCAGAATAAGTCCAGAGCTAGACCCTTAGTCGAAAGTTGTTAACAACAAAAAATTGCAATTTGTTTAATTCAGAATGTGTATTTAAAAAGAAAAGGAATTTAACAATTTGCATCCCCTTGTACAGTAAGGCTTATCATGACAGTGTGTACTATTTCTGATGTACAGTATTTTTGCTGTTGTTTTTTGTCACCATGTGCAATATTACTGATTTTTTTTCCCTTTGTGATTGTGTGGAACCAGTATGTAGCAAATGGAAAGCCTAGAAATAGCTTATTTTCCAAGTTTACCTTTAGTTTATCTTAACTTTTCTTCAGGTAATATTAAAAGGTGTACATACTCTAGCGTTATTTTTTTTTTTGGCTTTTTGTTTGAGTTTTATTTGTTGCTTTCAGTTTTTTTTGTTGTTGTTTTTAGTGTTTTTCCCTTCAAAATACACAGTAGGTAGTGTAAATACCGCGTGTGATTTGTGTCTCTGTCTCTGCTTTTATATTTTCTACTTTATTCCAATACTATAATGTTGATATAATTTGTATATACATTTTCAATAAAGAATATATATAAACTGTACAGATCTAGGTTTATAACCTATTTCTCTACTCTTTAGTAGAGTCCGAGACACAAAAGTGCAATAACTGCCCAAGTTAGGCAACTATTTGCTAAAAAGGGCCTCTTTTTACTTTAATAGTGTAGTGTAAAGTACATCAGAAATAAAACTATATCTGCCATTCTAAGCCTGTAGTCCATTATTATTTGGATCTTTACTTAGGGGAATTTGTAACAGTCTAGAAAATTAAAAGGAGGTGGATGCATTCAATGCACGAGTCACTTACAGTGTTGACTGTAAACTACTATTTTGTAGAGAAACTCAGGAAGATTTAAACGTTGATTTGACAGCTCAATAGGCTGTTACCAAAGGGTGTTCAGTAAAAATAACAAACAAATACATATAACTGTACATAAAACCGTATACTAAATCTACAAGACTAAGGGATTTTTCTTATTCTAGCTCAACTTACTGAATAAAATGACTAATAACAACAGGAAAGTCAGGAACAAACTTTTTAAGAAATGTGATTCTAAACCTACATCAAACATAGAATTTTAAGGAAAAATACAGAGGGAGAAATAAGGCTCATGACTGCTTCTTGCAGTCAACAAGAATATACACAAAACAAAAGAAAAGAAAATCTCATATATAATGTAAAACATGTCCTTCTAAGCAAAGAAACAGTATTACTCAGAGAAAACATTAGTTTTCTTCTGTTGCCTGTTCTTTACTTTTTTTCTTTTATCTTCTTAACTGGCCATTATCTTCTATGTGCATATTTCATAAATTTACAGAAACAGCACCAATTTATTTTTCTTCCATAGTAAAACTGAGAAAATATCTTGTTTCAGTGTAACACTAAACCAATTGATGTTTAATGAGGGCAGTCGGGAGGAGTGAATATCTCCTATTGATTAAGTTAGACATAGATTTTGTCATATGTAACTTGATATTTAATTTACAACTAAACTGTGTATAAATTTTGTAACATAAACTGTGGTAATTGCATAATTTCATTAGTGAGGCTCTCCACTGAATCTGGAGAAAGCTTTTCATGTGCCCAGCAGGTTAAGTGCCGTTTTCAGAATACATATTATTCCGTCGATTGTAAAGCTCCTTAAATCATATTTGATTGGGTGTGCAGAATTAATACAATTAATTAATATTTATTTTTCTTTTGTGTTTGTTGATGTTCCAAGGGATTTGGAGCATACTGGTTTTCCAGGTGCATGTGAATCCTGAAGGACTGATGATATTTGAAAGTTTATTATTATATAAATGTGTTGATATTGTTGCTATTGTTGTTGATGAAAATTTTGAACTTGAGGAAGATAAAAAAAGAAAAAATAATCACAAAAATCAGTGCTTACAGTAGATTTTAGAACATTTTTTGCCTCCAAAAACTTGTAAAGATTATGTGAATAAGATTTTTTCTTGTATTTTAATTATTTTCACATTTTCTCTCTGCATACCTTTAATTTCATTATGTTCTACACACACACACACACACACACACACACACACACAGACAGACACTTTTAACCGATATAAAAGGAAGAGGCTGAAAGATGATTACTAAATAACTTATCAGGCATCTCAATGGTTACTATCTATGTTAATGAAAATCGAATAGGACCCCAAGTTGGATATTCGGGATTTTTCTTCTGATAGTATAATTTACTGAGTTACTTGGGAGGTTCTTAAATCCTCATATCTGAAAACTTGCGAAGTTTTGACACCTTTCCTATAGATATAGGAATGAACCAATATGCTTTTATTACCCTTTCTAACTCTGATTTTATAATCAGACTTAGATTTGCGTTTAGAATATTAAAGGACTGGGCACCCTCTTCTTGGTTTGTACCAGAGAGGCTTTGAATGGAAGCAGGCTGAGAGTAGCCAAAGAGGCAAGGGGAGTGAGCCCAGTTATTCTCCCCTATGCATTCTCTTTCTAAGCTTCCACTAGGACTGACCCTAGAAACCTGTATCTTCTGGGGCTTCAGATCTGATGAAATCTGTTTCATCACATTACGAATTCTTTCTTTGACTGAATAGACAGAGGCATCGGTTGACACAGCTCACAGGTGGCTATTGTGATGTATGAATATGTAATCCTAGAACTGCAAAATGTCTTAACCGTCAATCAAAAAGTGGTCCTGTTTTAAAAAGAAGGATTTGGTTTTATTTGAAATTAAAACTTCAAATTGATTGTCTTATATGAGAATACTAGGTTCAATCAAACTACTTATTCTATTTTGTGTTCATATTCAATTAGATGGTAATTATTAATTTTCTAGCTATCGCATTACTATTATACTTGTTAAGTATGTATTCAAATACTAAGTCCCTTTATGCTACGTGCATACACACTCTTTTCCTAAACTTTATCTTCGTTTTAACTAATATTGTGTCAGTGTATTAAAAATTATCTTTTACATGTGATAACTACAATGTAATAAATTTAGAGAGTAATTTTGTGTAGCCTTATTTAGTTACTTACCATTTTATTTTTAATTATGTAAGTTTGGTTCAAAAAAAAAGATTGTTAAATGGTTAGTGCTATTGTGTAATGGTAACAGTTACAAAGAGCCTCTGCCTTCCCAAACTAATATTTATCACACACAGCCATTAAATGGGAAAAAATAGACTAAAAAAAATCACAAATTGTTCAGTTCTTAAAATGTAATCATATCACACACACAAAAAAATCCTTTTCAATCCTGAGAAAGTTAAGGGGGTTTTACTCACATGTATATTTCAACATTAGTTTTTTTTTGTTTGTTTCTTTTTCATGTTATTACTGAAGTTGTGTGTACTTCCTAATATACATTTATGAAAATCTACTTGTTTAGACTTTTATTTATATGCTTCTGATTTATATTTTTCATTATTATTATTTCTTATCTTTCTTTTATACTTTTTGAAAACCAAATCTATAGTTAGTCTAGATAAAATTTTTATCATTATCATTAGAAACTATGTTGAATGTTTCCAACTGGCCCCATTGGCCTGGAAAACATGGGAGCAAGAGAAGCTGAAATATATTTCTACAAGAACCTTTCTATATTATGTGCCAATTACCACACCAGATCAATTTTATGCAGAGGCCTTAAAGTATTCTTTCACAGTAGCTTTCTTACACTAACCATCATGTGCTTTTAGTAAATACAATTTTTAAAAGCAGTGCAACTTGAAAACAGCAGAAGCAGTAATGAAAAATCTGCTCAGAAAAATGTATGTGCACAAATAAAAAAAATGATGACAATTGTTTAGTGATTGTAAGTGATACTTTTTGAGGAGTAAACTGTGTGAAATTTATGCTATCCCTGCTTAAAATGTTAAGAATTTTATAAAATATGTATTTATGTTTGTGTTGTGGAAAGATTCCTCCTCTGTGATATTGTACAGCATCTGAAAGTGAACAGTATCCCAAAGCAGTTCTAACCATGCTTTGGAAGTAAGAAGGTTGGCTATCGTATGGCTGAGGATGGCAGTATGTAATCCAGCAGCAAACTTGTATTAATTGTTCTATTTCAGGCTCTGTATTGCATGTTTTCTTATTTATTAATATATATATTAATAAAAGTTATGAAAAAAATTCATTTTTATTATGTGTGTTCATTAATTCAAAACACAAAGGATTCACTTTATTTCAAATAAATTTTTTAATTTGTGTAGAATAAAATACCCTTTTTCAGTGGTATATTTTGGAGTTAGCATATTTTTGTTCACTCTGATAGCTCCATCAATATAATTCCTGACTTGAACATAATTTCAATCACTTTCAAAATTTGTGAACACTATTATAGTGTTTCTGAGCATTTATTTTGCATCTTTTAAGACGTGGTTTAAGAGATATTTATTTATTTCAGATTAGACCTATTGCTTGACTTGATGTAAAAGCTACCTAAGGATTTCTCTGTACAGCTGCAGGCAATCCACATGAATTAAGTTTCTGGATATTGTTGATGATATTTGTGGAACAAAATAACTTTACTCCTGGCTTTGTTTTCACTTTGGCCAAATGGAGAGAATTCATTGAAACCTCTCAAACTACGTGGTGTCACTCAATATGTAATTCCATTTAGAATTTTATTAGCCCCAAGTTTTGATTAAGAATTACATACTGCACTGTCTAGTGCTTTTTGTTTTATTTCTTTTCTCACTCATATATTTATTACTGTGATATTAATTCCTTCATTTTTACCAAGGATTAGCTGGTGAAGAAACAAAAAAAGAAAAATTTAAATCAAGCAACATTTTAACCTCTGGCAAAAAGGAGATTGGGGTTTTAAAAGTACAATATATGTGTGGGTTAATTTGTGTTATTTCTCATCTTCACTCCAGCCATTTGGGAAAAAAAAAAACCCACAAGTTGTTGTGACTTAATTTGTGAAGCTGATTGAGAATAACCAGGTTATATATAGATATTATTATAATAACTTTAGCAAGAACTCTAGAGCCTGAGAAAGTGAATATGATGAAAACATACTCTGAATAGGAGAAAAAATACCCTACTGAAAAGGAATATTACAAATTTCGTCTAACATTTAAACAAGTGGGAAAATAAGTGAGCTAATATTTGGCTTGATCAAAAACATTGAAGTTATTGGTCTTATTGTCAGAACTGGTCACACTGACTTACAACGTAAAATGTTGATAAAGAAATGGCAATTGCTATAAAATAAAAAATTAAAACAAGGACAATCCTGATGCAGGCAATTCAGTTCAGAATTTTATTTCTGTATATTGGTTAACCAATTTAATAACCGTTTCAAGTATGTGAGAATCAACAACACATGCATAAAATCAATGGAAGTTTAATTTGTGCACTGGCTTAATTCCTTTCTTATCTGTTCAAGTATTCTAAAGTTAATTGGGATAAAACAGAAGCAAAATATATAAATGAAGAAAATGGAAAAATGAAAGTTTAATTTGTCAGCAATTTAATTCTGAAATCTGGTCGTATTCTGTTTTCTTCACAAGCTTTTTTGAACAGTATTAGATTTGCAGAAAAACTGTGAAGATAATAAAGAGTTCTTAAATATCCCACTCCCAGTTTTCTTTATTTTTAACATGGCCTATTTGTTATAATTAATGAGCCAATGTTCTTACATTATTGTCAACTGAAGTTGACATTAGTTTTTTCAGATTTCCTTAATTTTTATTTAGTATCCTTTTCTGGTTCCAGAATCCCAAAGAAAATTCGACGTTACATTTATTTATTGTATCTTCGTAGGCTCCTGTGGACTGTGACACTTTCTTAGACTTCCCTTGTTGATAGTGACCTTGACAGTTTGTTAGAGTACTGATCAGGTATTTCGTAGAATGTCCCTTAGTTGAGATTTCAATGGTAAGTTTTCTTGTGCTTAGACTGGGGTTACGGGTTTTTGTGTGGAAGATTTCAGAGGTAACCTATCTCGTCTCATCACATGCTATCAGGAGTAAGTCATAGCACATTTTTAACCTGTATAAGTTAGCATTTGGAATCATTTTGCTTTATGCTCAGGATTTACTGTTCACCATTGAAGCAGAGACCCACCTATCCTTTCTAAGTTTGAAGGTTAGGACAATTCAGGACATGCTCCTTCCTCAGATTCCCACCTATCATATAGATGACCACCTTCCAATTTTATTTTACTCTCTCAGTCTCTAATAAAACAATTGAGAATAAAATATTAATAGAAACATATTAAGTAAATGTGTTTCCCTTTCCAATTTTCTGAATAGGAAATGAGTTGTGTGGTACATCCCACTAGCAATGAATATTTCAGAAATTATGGCAAACAGAGAAATTACGGCTATATTAGTACAGTCGTGGCTATACTAATCTGAGGATGTGAAGGTGGTCCCGTAAACATCTTTTCACTGGATATCTCCCTAGTGGGGGTCATTTTTGACGGCCCTGCTACCATGGTTTCACTGGTCCTTGCCCTAGTGGGGCTTTCTATAGTGGTTCTACCACTTTAGTAGTTATTTGCCTGGGCCTCGAGGCTCTCCAGGGCATCTTTTGAAATCTAGGTGAAGGTAGGCATGCTTCCAAACCTTGTGCAAGTTGCACACTCCTGGAGATGCCACTATGTTGATGCCACCATGGTTTACCATCTGTGCCTTTCAGAGGGGCAGCCTGAGCTGCACCTGGGCCTGCTTGAGCCACAGATAGGGTAGCCAAAGAGTGCTTTACTGGAATGTGGAGAGTGGAACTTTGTAATAATTGTGCCCCAAAAGCCCTGGCTTTTATGCCCATAAAGGGTGGTACAACCCAAAGATGTCTGAAATGCTTTTAGGATCATTCTTCCATTGCCTTGATAAAAAGCGTCTGGCTTCCTTCTATTCAGACTAATCTCCTTATCAAACACTCACTTGGCCACATCCTTGATGTTCTTTCCTGAACACTTTTTCCCACTCTACAACGTGGCCAGGCTGAGAAGTTGTCAAATTTTTAAGCCTTCCTTCCCTTCTGATTATGAATTCCAACTTTGTTTGTCATATTTTACTATACGCAGTCTAATAAAGTCATGCCATACCCTCAACTGTTAGCTTAAGGATTTCTTCTGCCAAATATTCTATTTCATAACTCCTTCCACGGAACACTATGACCTGAACATTTCAGCCAAGTTGTTTGCTGCTTTATGTCAAGAATCACCTTTCATCTAGTGTTTAATAACCTTTCCTCATTTCAGTCTGATATTTCATGAGAATGACCTTTGCTGTCACATTTCTACAAACATTCTGGCAGTGATCACTTAGGTAATTTCTAAGAAGACTGAAGTTTTCTCTACAGCTCTCTTCGTATTTGAAGTGTTTGCCAGATTTTCCCTTTTTAGTCAGTTCACAGCAATATAGGCTGTTTCTAGCATGCACTTCAAGATTCCTCCAGGCTTTACCCATTACCTAGTTCCAAAGCTGCTTTCATATTTTTTTATGTTTGTTATGTTGCAGCAGCACCCCACTTCTTAAAACCAATGTCTTTTTAGCCTATTTGGGCTACTATAACAAAATATCTTAAACTGAGTAATTTATAAGAAACAAGTTTATTGGCCAGGCACAGTGGCCCATGCCTGTAATCCCAGCACTTTGGGAGGCCAAGGTGGGCGGATCACTAGGTCAGGAGTTCAAAACCAGCCTGACCAACATGGTGAAACTCAATGTCTCTACTAAATACAAAAATTAGCCGAGCGTGGTGGCACATGCCTGTAATCCCAGCTACTCAGGAGGCTAAGTCAGGAGAATTGCTTGAACCTGGGAGGTGGAGGTTTCAGTGAGCCAAGATCACACCACTGCACTCCAGCCTGAGTGACAGAGAGAGACTCTGTCTCAAAAAAAAGAAAGAAAGAAAGAAAGAAATTTATTGATCATAGATCCAAGAACAAGGCACCAGCAGATTTTTGTGTCTGATGAGAGCTGTTCCTCTTGAATGGCACCTTCTTTGTGTCCTAACATGGCAAAAGGAGTTAAAGTCTTCCTCAGGCCTTTTTATCAGGGAAATAATTCCATTCATGAGGCAAAGCCTTAATGACCTAATGACCTCCTAAAGACCTTAGCAATTAATACTATCGCTGTGGTGGTTAAGTCTCAACATAAAAATTTTGGGGGAGATACAGTCAGACCACAGCACTCACCTAAAGAACCAAAGAGTCTGTGGTTCTTTATTGCTTTGAGGCAATGCTTATTGTCGTTTTCAAATACCTAACCTGACCGTGGCCATCACATTATGGCTAAAAATTTCTGCTTACAACACCATTAGTGAGGAAGGAAGCAGCCAAGGAAAGACTCCAGGGAAACAAATATTTCAGGCGTGAGCTAGTGAAACAAGAAAGAAAATAAGAGAGGCCTAAAAGAGAAATGTTCATGTATCTGATGAGCATTTAATGAGTGCCTATGATGTAGCAAGCATCGTATAGGTGATGAAAATACAATGCCGACAAGCAAAGCGGTGTCGCTTTTACAGAGCTTATGATCTAATGATATGCTGGGGACAAAACACAACAAACAAGAACATATAGACACTTATAAGAATGTCTGATGGTGATAAATAAGTAAGGAAAATCAAACAAGGTAATATGATAGAGGCTTTTTTTTTTTTTTTGAGACTGAGTTTCGCTCTTGTTGCCCAGTCTGGAGTGCAATGGCTCAATTTCGGCTCATTGCAACCTCCGCCTCCCGGGTTCAAGCAATTCTCCTGCCCCATCCTCCCGACTAGCTGGGATTACAGGCATGCGCCACCACGTCCATCTAATTTTGTATTTTTAGTAGAGACAGGGTTTGTCCATATTGGTCAGGCTGGTCTCCCGACCTCAGGTGATCCGCCCACCTCGGCTTTCCAAAGTGCTGGGATTACAGGCATGAGCCACCGTGCCCGGCCAATAGAGGCTATTTTATCTAAGATTTGTATCAGTTAAGATGAGTTTAGCTCCAGATAACAGAAAAATCCTAATTCACAGAGCTTCAAAATGAGAAATTTTATTATTTTCCTTTACATGATATCCTGAATTTGTTTTCCCGTATTTCCATTGCTTTCTATTATTGTTGTTTTTTGGCTCTCTCCTCAGGATGATATTCAAATTTTGCTGCAGTTTCATTGTTGCGTCTAGACACAGCAACACTCTTAGAAAGAGGAGGAGATATCACTCTTTTTAAAAAAGAGAAAAATCTTCTCAGGAGCCTTCCATCTGACTATTTTCTTGGCCAAAATGAAGTCATATGCCCTTATTAAAACCAATCACTGCTAAACGGAGCAAAAGGCCATGAATAAATTAGACTGTATGGAATAGATTTGGTGTGAACACCATAACAAGTTTAGAAGGTATTTGTGAGAAGACATTTGAGAGGAGATATGAACAATAAAAAGAGACAAATATGTGATGACTCGAGAGCGAGAAGAAGATGACATAGATAAAGGAAACACCAAGAGTAATTTTTGGAAGCCAAAGAGGAAACTAATATCAATGAAATGTGAATATTTGGTTCTGCTAAGTGTCGGAACTTTAGGTTCATGGTCTCTCCCTCAAATGGACCTTAGTGCTGGCCTACAACTATACAATATTAATTTGTTTTCTCTCCTTTTGTAGATTATTAGTTCACTCTCTCATAGTTGATCATCTGTTTTTCTATTTCAATGAGAATATTAGAGCAACACAAATAGAATATCCACAGCTCCTACCAACAATACTTACTTCCAACTACTTGCATCTGTGACTATGTAGTCTTCTTTCTCTCCTGTTAGTATCAATGAGCTGTTGAAACTCTATTTTAAGGTCAGTCACTGTAGATATGCATTGGGTCAAATCCTCTGTTGCCTACTTAAGCAAATTGCTTCAACAATCTTCCCCTCTCTATTTTGTATCATTAACTTTTATACCTTTACCGTACATGCTTATCGGCATTAAAATGTGCAATTGTTTTTGCAATTTAAAAAAGTTATTTCCTGACCTTATTTCATCCTCCAGTTACTATTCCTTTTTTATCTTTCACCTTTAACAAAACTCTTTAGGGGAGCTGTTTTTAGTCAGTGTATCTAATTAAGCCATTGATTATTCTCTAATCAGCTATTTGTCCCACAACTGTACCAAAATTTCCCTTATCAAGGTAACCAATCACACCATGCTGCTAAATGCAATGGCTAATTTTCCAATTCTTACTGAAGTATTCAGAAACATTTGACATAGTTAAAGCATCCATTGTGAAAATTTTTCTTCACTTGACTTGTATGACACCACGTGTCTGGTTTTTCTCCTACAGCTCTAGCTGTTGCTTCTATTTTCAATTATTCTGGTTTCTCATCATATCCCCAATCTGTTTTTCCCTGAGATGTAATTCATGTACCACAAAATGCATCTGCCTAAGGTGAAGAATTAAGTGGTTTCAGTATCTTCAAAAAGTTGTGCAACTATCAGTACTATTTAACTCCAGAACATATTTCTTCATCTCGAAAAGATATCTTATGCCAACAAAAAGTCACTACTCTACATCTCCTGGGCAAGGCCTACGCAACCAATAATTTTCTTTCTGTTACACATTTACAAATTGTGAATATTTTATAAAATTGGAACCACACAATATGTGGTCTTTTGTGATTGGCTTCTTTCATTTATCATAATGTTTACAAGGTTAATTCATGCTGTAGCATGTATTATTAGATTGGTGCAAAAGTAATTGTGGTTTTGGACCATGAATTTTAAATCATTATAAGTCGGCTCAAACACATCTTTGTTAATCAAAATAGAAACCATTTCGATCAGCTCATTTTTGCCAACAAGAAATAAGTATGTTTATTCCTGTAGCATAAAAATTGGTTCTTCAGGTTTCAATGAACTCGTGGAAGGCATTTTCTCATCTTGCTGGTTGTAGAAGCGTTTTCGTGCAAAAAGTTGTTGAGATGTTTGACTAAGTGGTAGTCGGTTTGGGAGAGGTCAGTTGAATATGCCAGATGAGGCAAAACATTGTAGCCCAATTCGTTAAACTTTTGAAGCTTGGTGTGCAACATGCAGTTGAGCGTTGTTGTGGAGAAGAATTGGGCCCTTTCTGTTAACCAATGCAGGTTGCAGGCATTGCAGTTTTCAGTGCATCTCATCGATTTGCTGAGCATACTGCTCAGAGGTAATGGTTTCACTGGGATTCAAAAAGCTGTAGTAGATCAGACAGGCAGCAGACCACCAAACTGACCATGACATTTTTTTTGGTGCAAGTTTGCCTTTGGGAAGTGCTTCGGAGTTTCTTCTCAGTCCAGCCACTGAGCTGGTGGTCACTGATTGTCATACAAAATTTACATTTCATTGCATGTCACCATCCAATAGAGAAATGAATTGTTGTTGTTGCAGAGAATAAAATAAGACAACACTTAAAAACAACAATTTTTTAAAATTTTTGTTCAGCTCATGAGGCACCCACGTGTCGAGGCTTTTCACCTTTACAATTTGCTTCAAATGCTGAATGACAGTAGAATGGTCGATGTTGAGTCCTTCAGCAACTTTTCGTGTAGTTGTAAGAGGATCGGCTTCAATGATTGCTCTCAGTTGGTCATTGTCAACTTCTGATAGCTGACCACTATGCTCCTCATCTCCAAGGCTCTCATCTTCTTTGCAAAACATCTTGAACTACCACTGCACTGTATGCTCATTAGCAGTTCCTGGGCCAAATGCATTGTCAATGTTGTGATTCGTCTCCACTGCCTTACGACCCATTTTGAACTTGAATAAGAAAATCACTCAAATTTGCTTTTTGTCTAACATCATTTCCATAGTTTACAATAAATATAAAATAAACATCAAATAATGTCATTAGCAAAAAAACATAAAGAGAGAAATGTGCATTAAAATGATGTATAACATAACCACACTTATTTAAGAATGTATTCCAATATCAAACTACAAATTTCAACAATGCAAAAACCACAATTACATTTGCAACAACCTAATAGTACTTTATTACTTCTAAGGCAGAATAGTATTCCATTGTATGGATAAACATTATGTTTACCCATTCCGCTGTTATAGAAATTTGTGTTATTCCCACTATTTAAATTATAAGTAATCCTTCTGTGAATATCCATGTACAAATTTTTGTGAGGACCAGGCGTGTTAACTCATGCCTATGATCTCTGGACTTTGGGAGGTCAAGGTGGGAGTATTGCTTGAACCCTGAAGTTTGAGACAAGCCTAGACAGCAAAGTGAAACCCCACCTCTACAAAAATAAAAATAAAAAAAGAGGGAGCATAGTGGCATGTGCCTGTGTTCCCAGCTATATTGGAGGCTGAGGGAGGAGGATTTCTTGAACGCAGGAGGCCTAGGCTGCGGTGAGCCATATTTGTGCCACTGCACTCTAACCCGGGTGACAGAGTGAAACCCTTTCTCAAAAAAAAGAAAAAAAAAGTGTGGGCAAATGTGATCAATTCTCTTGGGCACACACCTAGGAGTGCAGTACCTGGGTCAAATGGCAACTTTATATATCTTTGAAGAACTGCCAAACACTAATTTCCAAAGCGGCTGTGCCATTATATAGCCCCACCAGCAATGCATAAGGTTCCCATTTCTCTACATTATCACTTACATGTTATTGTCAGTCTTCTTGATTACAATCATCTTAATGAGTTTTAAGTGATATCTCATTGTGTTTTTGATTTTCATTTTCCTACTGATTAATAGAGCTGAGCATCTTTTTATACACTTATTGGCCATTTGTACATCTCCTTTGGATAAATTTATGTTCAAATTCTTTGCTCATTTTTAACTGGATTATTTGAATGTTTATTGCTGAGTTGTAAGAGTTATTTATATATTCTAGATACAAAATCATTATAAGATATATGACAAGCAATTTTTTTTTAAATTTTCTGGTTACCTTTTACACTCTTGAAAGTGACCTTTGAAACAGAACATTTGCTTTAGTTTATATGCAGTTGAAATATCAATATTTTCTCTGGCTGCTTGATCTTTGATCTTTCTGAAGATTGTTTTATACAAAATATTTTTTAAAAAATTCCTAAGAACTTTAAATAAGCTTTTAATTTTTTTTCTTTTTTGCCAAAAATAATGCCAGCTTAAATTTTGTTAGAGACTTTGTTGAAACTATTGATCGCTTTTTGGCCATTTTGACATGTCTTATGATGAATTAAGTTTCCTTATCTCTATCTCAGGAGTCAAATAATAACATGGAATTCTCTCTGCAGAAGCAGCTTAACTCTTTAGCTGCTGTGGTTTTTCAGAATAGAAGATCCCTGAATCTGCTAACAGCAGAGAAAGGAGGAACATGTTTCTTTCTAGGAAAAGTATGCTGCTACTTTGTAAACTGATTGGGTATTTTCTTAAACAAAGTTAAATAACTCAGGGACCAAATCAAACACAGGGCTAAAAACGTTCAAGAAACAGGATCATGGAGCTTGTTTAACGACTGGCTGTCCTGGTTCTACCCTTTTCTAGGCCTGTTTATAACCATTCTATTATTATTGCTGGCCTCGGGCCTCTAGTCTTTTACCTTCTTGTAAAATTTGTTTCTTCTAGAATTGAGGCCATGAGGCCACAAATGGTCCTGCAAATGGAACCCCAGATGTCCTTGGCTCATGAGTTCTGTCGTGGACCTCTGGATCAACCTGCACCCCTGGAAGACTCCCATCTGGAGGAAACCTCAACTGCAGGGCCCCTTCTATGCCCCTATTCAGCAGGAAGTAGTTAAACAACAGTTGGACTTTGCTGTTCAGAGTGAGATAGCTTACAGTAAAACTGAGTAGAGGTAGTACCTTCTCCAAGACTAAGTCCTCCTATTATTCCACACCCCCGGCCCACTATGAAAGGAATAATTGGAGATCGAGTATGGCGTGGCCTTGGCAAGAGAAGATTCTGCACTTTAGAGTCAATGTAAATTGTCATGAGGGGCACTAGGAAAGAGGGGAGGAAAGCTATTTAGCCAGTCCATAGGGGCAACTGCATAGAGTCCAGTCACAGATAGTAAAGTTAAAAGTGATAGTCCTATTAATGCCAGGATGTAAGTTAGACTCATGAGTAGTTACTTTCCTAGGGATCTGGTCAGAAGAGCAAATGTAGGTCCTCTATCGGCTCACAGGTGTATGAAGGGTCATCTCCTGCAACTTCAGGCTGTGGGGTGGAGGGCCTATGATCTTCTTCAGGAGGTGTCCAAGGCTTCAGCTGAGTGTGATGAATCCATGAGTCAATTCCCACCACCTTAACTGCCATTAGGGTAGACAGAATAACCAAAAATGGTACTTCCCAACATGGGCCTAGAGAGGGAGAGTCTGAGGGGAGACACTTAACAAGCACTAGGTCTCCAGGGCAGAACAACTCTTTCCCCTTTTCCCTAGGGTGTCCTTCAGGTAAGGTCCTAAGAGCCTGTTGGTACTTTGCCAAGGAGCTTATATCTTTTATTAGATCTGCTGTTTCCTTGTCTAATACAAGATCATTAGTAAGAAAAGGGCCATCCATAAAGCATCCCATAGGGGCTGAGTCCTATTTTCTGAGGAGAGTTTTGGGCCCTGAAGAGTGCTATTGGTAATAGAGAAGGCCATGGGAGGTGGGTATATCTCCCTAGTTACAGCTTAGGAGCTGGGAGAAATATTGGGAGACTGCTTGTCCTAGCACTCCTCGGACAGTTACAGACTTGGAGGACAAATGTCCAGGACAGGAGAGCAAAACAGAGAAGACCACTCCAGTGTCCAGGAGGAGCTCGACCTCCTGGCCCTCTATGGTTAGCTTTACCAGGGGCTCATTGAGTGTGATGGCTTGTGCTGGTGCTTGCCCCGGGCACCCTCAGTCCTGCTCTTGGGTCATCTGGTTAGCCACCTCAGGTCCTGGGAACTTTCATCCCCTGGGATAGTGTGCCTTCCAGTGATCCCCTTGGCACAGTGGGCAGGGATAAGGAGGTGGTCCATTCCTCTGAGGACAATCTCTCTTAAAGTGTCCCGGTAGGCACAGTGGTAGCAAGCTCTGTCAGACTGAAGGCTAACCCAAGCCTTTCTCTCTTCCGAGCCCCTTGGGTCTGCTTGCCTGAAGGCCATGACTAGGGCTACAGCTTTTCTCTGGTCCCTCCTGTTTCTTTCAACCTGTTCCTCCTCATCTCTATTATCGAATACCAAGGTTGCTAGATTTAGTAATGATTTTAGACTCTGCTTTGGCCCCAGGGCCAGCTACTTCTTCAAAGACCATGGGTCAAATTGGTCCCAGTTATCCAGGATACACTTTAAGGGTGATTTTGCCTTGTGAAGAGTAGCACCCATCTGAAATTGAACACAGGGATGCCTGCATCCCTGGTTATTCCTTGCAACTGCTAGTCCTGAGGCATCCTCTATTTATAGCACCTTGTAGTTTCCTTGCACCCTAGATGTGTGATCATCTCATGGGCCCTCCCATGTGCTGGGTTTAATCACACTAACCAGCATCTTGGGCTTACTCTCACTATCTAAATGTCCTTATGGCCACCTGAAGGACACGGAGACTGCTAGGATTAGTGGCCCTGTACTGGCACATCCTTGAAGAATTAGGCCAGTGAGGCTTGGGTGATGGGAGCCAATATTCCCTAGCAAGAGTTCAATTAACATAGGCACTACCATAAAGCTGTCCTAGGAGAATAAACTTCCTGAGAGGGACCCCTAAGCACAACAATTGTAAAGACGGCAATGGCTGGCCACATGGACAAGGCTGGAACCATTCCCTCGGGACCTGGGCCTTTTCCCCCCACCCTATTCTTCATCATAGGAATATGACCTAGGGTTGTGGGACCTGTAATTAACTATTTGACCCTCAGACCTGGTCTGACTATGGTATTCTAGATGGAGAAGTTCTGCTGTATGGAAAGCCAATCCTAGGCAAGGCAAATTGTATGTTATCAGATTCTGGCATCATTCAGTTGGATCGGGAAATTGCGGGTGACAAAAAACACAATGTCCTATAGCCTCCAGTACCCACTGATAGACTCTGGCTCCTTTAGGACATAACCTAGCACTGCGTACTAAGGGAACTTGCCCTGTGCGTTTATACTGCAGGAGGTCCTCAAAGGCCTAAGACTGAGGGCACTGTGGGCATGGGTCCCTGACTGCCACCCCAAAAGCCTTAAAGTCCTAGCAAAAAGGGTAATAGCCTTATGTGTAGGAAATATCTCAGAGGAAAGAGCTGGAAGAAGTTTGCCTTATGGAAATCTGCACACAGGAGGTTGGGGTCTGAAAGGCTGGGCATGGCTTGCATAGGTGGCTGCGTTCTAGCTGCCTGGCCTGGCCTGGCCACCTGGCCCAGCCACTGCCTCCACTGTAGGTCTGAAAATCTGGGCATGGCTTGCATAGGCAGCTGCTGCTTTTGTAGCCTGGGCCCAGCTGCCACCGCCGCATATGGCCCCATGCAGGCCCAGCCATCCACTTTCCACAGGTGGCAACCACCCAGTCTTGCCTCCGCTGCTGTGCATGGCCCCTGTATCCAGTCTTTACCTCCTTAACAAATTTAAAAGAAGCAAAAGGGCAGATCAGCAAGGGAAAGTGGTCCGATATCACTCATCGCTTTGAAGTCTGTCTTGCCAAAGATGTAGCCAGGGGAGGGAGTCGGGGATCCTGAAGATGCTCTCAATTCCCCAATCCAATGTCCTTGGCCTCTCTTACCCTGAAGAATGGGGAAAGGGGCCCTGGAGGTGTGGTGAGCTTACTGGTATTATGAACTCAAAGCATTTTGCAGAAAAAAAGAGATTTATTAGGGGGGGAGAGAGAGAGAGAGAGAGCACTCCCATGCTGTTGTGGGAGGGGAATCTGGAGGGGATATCCATATAGGTAAGGAGCAGTGGAGCTTTAATCCTGAGTTATTCCCTCATTCATGTTCTTATCTAATGAGAGGAGTTCTTTCAAACTTCCTCTGGAGTGATTGATCTTTGATACTGGGAAGAGAAGTTTTTTTTCCTTAACACAGTTCCTCAGTACTACATCGAAGGAAAATCCTGCAGGACAAAAGAATCTAGACATCTGTATGCCTTCATTTATCCATAGTTTAGCTCCCACTTGTAAGTGAGAACCTGCAGTATCTGGTTTGATTCCTAAGTTACCTCACTTATAATCACGGCATCCTGTCCCATCCAAGTTGCTGCAAAGACTTTATTTTATTTTAGTTTTTGTGTGTGTGTGTGTGTGTGTGTGTGTGTGTGTGTGTGTGTGTGTGGCAGAGTATTATATCATGGTATATGTGTGAACTTTTAGTTATTTGAGAAATCTCCATACTGTTTTCCATACAGAGTGTGCTAATTTACATTCTCACCAGGAGTGTATAAGCATTTTATTTTCACCTCCATTCTAACATCTACTGTTTTATTAATTTTAAATAATGGCCATTCTGGCTGTGGTAAGGCTGTGTTTCTAATTTGAATTACCCTGATGGTTAACAATATTAACCATCTTTTCATGTGTTTTTTGGCCATTTGTTTATCCACTTTTGAGAAAAGTCTACCTATGCCCTTTACTTACTTGTTAATTAGATTATTTGTTTCTTTCTTACTGATTTGTTTGAATTCCTTGTAGATTCTAGATATTAGTCATTTGTCAGATGCATAATTTGCAGTTGTTTTCTCTTATTCTATAGGTTGTCTGTTTACTCTGATGATTATTTCTTTTGTGAAAGTTTTTACTTTAATTATATCCCATTTATTCATTTTTATAGTTCTTCCATTTACTTTCAAGGTCTTAGTCACAAATTCTTTGCCTAGTCCAATGTACTGAACAATATATTCTAGGTTTTCTTCTAGAAATTTTATGGTTTCAGGTCTTAGATTTAGGTCTTTAATCCATCTGGAGTTAAGTTTTGTATTATACTGAGAGTTAGGGATCCAGTTTTATTCTTCTACCTTGGTTGTCCAGTTTTCCCTGCACTATTTATTGAATAAGGTATCCTTTCCCCAATTCATGTTTTTGTATGCTTTGTCAAAGGTCAGTTGCTTGAAAGTATTTGGTTTTATTTCAGTGCTCTCTGTTTTGTTCCATTGGTCTATGTGTCTAATTTTTAACAGTACTATGCTGACATGGTAACTATAGTTTAGTAGCATAACTTGAAGACCAGTAAGATGATGCCCCCAGATTTGTTCTTTTTGCCTAGGATTGCTTTAGCTATTTGGGCTTTTTTTGGTATATTAAGTCTTCCAAACTATGGGCATGGAACATATTTCCATTTGTTTGTGTCATCTATGATTTCTTTCATCAGTATTTTGTAGTTCTCTGTGTAGAAATCTTTCTTATCCATGGTTCAGTATGTGCCTAGGTAGTTATTTTATTTGCAAATATTGTAAAAGGGGCTGAGTTCTAGATTTGATTCTGTTTGGTCATTGTTGGTGTGTAGTAGCACTAATGATTTGTGTACATTGTTTCTGTAACTTGAGACTTCCTAAATTCATTTATCAGATTTAGGAGTCTTCTAGAAGAGTCTTTAGAGATTTCTAGGTGTAAAATTATATTATCAGCCAACAGAGATAGGTTGACTTCCTTTTTTTTTTTTTTTTTTGTCAATTTGGATGTTCTTTATTTCTTTTTCTTGCCTGATTGCTCTGGGTAGGACTTTCCATTCTATGTGGAATAGAAGTGGTGAAAGTGGGCATCTTTGTCTTGTTCCAGTTCTGAAGGTAAATGCTTTCAACTTTTTCATATCAAGCATGATGTCGGCTTTGGGTTTGTTACATATAGAGTTTTTTATTTTATTGTATTATTTTATTTAAGTATTTTAATATTTTGAGGTATATTATTTTTATGCCTAGTTTGTAGAGGGATAAAGAGATGCTGGATTTTATCTGATGCTTTTTCTGCAACTATTGAGATAATCATATGATTTTTGTTTTTAATTCTGTTTATGTGATGAATCATATTTATTGACCTGCATATGTTAAAACATCCCTTCATCCCTGAAAGGAAACACACATGTTCCTGGCAAATTATTATTTTTTTTTGATATGCTGTTGAATTTCATTTGCTAGTATTTTCTTGAGGATTTTTGCATCTATATTCACTAGGAATGTTGTTCTGTAGCTTTCTTTTCTTTCCTTTGTTGTCATTTTCTGATTTTGATATTAGGGTGATACTGGTTTTAATAAAGGAATTAGGGAGGATTTCCTCCATATCAATATTTTGAAACAATATCAGTAGAATTGGTAATAATTTTCTAAGTGTTTAGTGAAATTTGGCTCTGAATGCATCTAGCCCTGGGCTTTGATTGTTTTTGGCATTTTTTTTTTTTTTTCTGTTTCAGTCTCAATGCTTGTTACTTGCTTCTTCAGAATTTCTGTTTCTTCCTGATTTAAGCCAGGGTGAATTATATGTTTTCAGAAATTTATCAATTTTCTATGGATTTTCTAGTTTGTTTGCATAGAAGTGTTCACAGTAGTTCAAATAATCTTTTATATTTATGTAGTGACCATGTAATGTCTTTATTTTCATTTCTAATTCAGCTTATTTGAATCTTCTCTCCTTTTTTCTTGGTTGATATATCTAGTAATTTGACAATTCTGTTTCTTTTTAAAGAATCGCCATTTTGTTGTATCGATCTTTTGGATATTTTGCTTCAATTTTATTTAATTATGCTCTAATCTGAGTTTTTTGTTTTCTTCTACTAGTTTTGAATTTGGTTTATTTTTGTTTCTGTAGTTCCTTGAGATGTGAGGTTAGGTTGCCAAACTGTGATCTTTCAGACTTTCTGATGTAGGCATCTAGCAATAAGAATGTTTCCCTTAGCACTGCTTTTGCTATGTCTCAGAGGTTTTGCTAACTTGTGTCAGTTATATTATTCATTTTGAATATTTTTAAAAATTTTGACATTGATTTCATTTTTAATTCAATAGTTATTTGGGAACAGATTGTTTAATTTTTATGCATTTGTATAGTTTTAAGGGTTTCTTTTGCAATTAATTTCTAGTTTTATTCTGCTATGTTTTAAGATACTTATCATTTTAATAAACAGTGCTGAGATAATGGGCTAGCCAGATGCGGAAGATTAAAACTGAATTCCTTTCTTACACCATATTCAAAAACTAACTCTAGATAGATTAAAGACTTAAATGTAAAATCCAAAATTATAAAATCCCTGTAAGACAACATAGGCAATAGCATTCAGGACATAGGTGGGAGCAAAGATTTTATGATGAAGACTCTAAAAGCAAATGCAACAAAAGCAAAAATTGACAAATAGGGTATAATTAAATTAAAGAGCTTCTGCACAGCAAGAGAAACTATCAACAGACTAAACTATCGATAGACTAAACAATTATTTTCCTTGAAAATTTTTTTAAATTGTGCATCCTACGAAGGTCTAATATCCAATATCTAAACCAAACTTAAGTAAATGTACAGGTTAAAAACAAATAGCCACATAAAAAGTGGGCAATGGACATAAACAGAAACTTTTCAATAGAAGACATACATGTAGGCAACATTCATATGAGACAAAGCTCAACATCACTGATCGTTAGAGAAATGCAAATCAAAACCACAATGAGATACCATCTCACAGCAGTAAGAATGACTATTACTAAAAAGTCAAAAATAACAGATGCCGGCAAGGTTGTGGGTAGAAAGAAATGCTTACACACTGTTGATGGAAGGGCAAATGAGTTTAACCACTGTAGAAGACAGTGAGACAATTTCTCAAAGACCTAAAGATGTAAATATAATTTGACCCAGCAACTTCATTACTGGGTATATACCCAAACAAATATCAATCATTCTCTTATAAAGATGTGAATGTGTAGTTCATTGCAGCAGTATTCACAATAGAAAAATACATGACACCAGCCTAAATGTCTACCAATGGTACGCTAGATAAAATTATTCATATACATTATGACATACTATGCAGCCATAAAAAAAGAATGAAACCATGTCCGAGATAACAGGTGGAGGCCATTATCCTTAGAAAACAAATGAAAGAACAGAAAATCAATACAGGACATTCTCACTTATAAGTGGGAGCTAAATGATGAGAATACATGGACATGTAGAGGAAAACAACATACACTGAGGTCTCTAAAAAGTTGGAGGTTGGGAGGAGGGAGAAGACCAGGAAAAATAATAACTAATGGTGATATGGTTTGGCTGTGTCCCCACCCAAATATCATCTTGAATTCCCATGTGTGGTGGGAGCGACCCAGTGGGAGGCAATTGAATCATGGGGGTAGGTCTTCCCAGTGCTGTTCTGGTGATAGAGAATAAGTCTCACGTGTTCTAATGAGTATATAAGGAGGCGTTTCCCTGCACCAGCTCTATTCTCTTGTGTGCCACTATGTGAGAACATGCCTATCATCTTCAGCCATGACTGTGTGCCTCCTAAGCCACGTGGAACTGTAAGTCCATTAAAGCTCTTTCTTTAGTAAACTGACCAGTCTCGGCTATCTCTTTATCAGCAGCATGAAAACAGATTAATATGGTAAATTGTATGGAACCACAGGAGTAAGGTGCTGTTGAAAAGTTACCTGAAAATGTGGAAGTGACTTTGGAACTGGGTAACAGGCAGGGGTTGGAACCATTTGGAAGGCTCTGAAGAAGACAGGAAATGTGGGAAAGTTTGAAAATTCTTAGAGACTTGATGAATGGCTTTGACCAAAATGCTGATAATAATATGGACAATAAACTCCAGGTTGAGGTGATCTCAGATAGAAATGAGAAACTTGTTGGGAACTGGAGCAAAGATGACTCTTGTTATATTTTAGCAGAGACTGGTGGCATTTTGCCCCTGCCCTAGAGATTTGTGAAACTTTGAACTTAAGAGAGATGATTTAGGGTATCTCGAGGAAAAAAATTCTAAGCAGCAAAACATTCAAGAGGTGACTTGGGCGATGTCAAAGGCATTCAGTTTTAAAAGGCAAACAGAGCATAAAAGTTTAGAAAATTTGCAGCCTGACAATGCAATAGAAAACAAAATTCCATTTTCCGAGGAGAAATTCCAGCCGGCTGTAGCAATTTGCATATGTAACAAGGAACCCAATGTTAATTTCTAAGACAATGGTGAAAATATCTCCAGGGCAGTGTCAGAGGGCTTCACAAAGACCCTCCCATCATAGACCTGGAGGCCTAGGAGGAAAAAGTGGTTTCGTGGGCTGGACCCAGGGTACCTGTGCTATGTGCAGCCTAGGGACTTTGTCCTCTGTGTCCCATTCACTCCAGTCATGGCTAAAAGAGGCCAACATAGAGTTTGGATTGTGGCTGCAGAGGGTGTAAGCCTCAAGCATTGGCAGCTTTCACATGGTATTAAGCCTGCCAGTGCACAGAAGTCAAGAATTGGGGTTTGGGAACCACCAGCTTCATTTCAGATGTATGGAAGCACCTTGGAGATCTGATGAGTATGTAATAGGGAGATTCTCTGTAAAACTCTTTTCTTTTCTGCCTCCATGTTACAAGTGCCTTTCACCTTCTACCATGAATGTGAGGCTTCTCCAGCCACGCCAAACTGTAAGTCCATTAAAATTCTTTCTTTTGTTAATTGCCCAGTCTTGGGTAGGTATTTGTAATCAGTATGAAAATGGGCTAATAAAAATGGGTACTAGGGTTAATACCTGGGTGCTGAAATAATCTGTACAACAAACCCCTATGACATGTTTACCTATGTAACAAACCTGTACATGCATCCTCAAACTAAAAATAAATCTCTAAAAAAGTACATTATTTTCCTCATAATTTTGAAATAAAAATAAAATATTTCTAAAAATAAGCAATGGGGAAAGGATTCCCTATTTAATAAATGGTGTTGGGAAAACTGGAGCTATGTGCAGAAAGCCAAAACTGGATCCCTTCCTTACACCTTATACAATAATTAACTAAAGATGAATTAGACTTAAATGTAAGACCTAAAACCATAAAAACCCTAGAAGAAAACCTAGGCAATACCATTCAGGGCATAGGCATGGGCAAAGACTTTATGACTAAAACACCAAAAGCAATGGCAACAAAAGCCAAAATTGACAAATGGGATCTAATTAAACTAAAGAGATTCTGCACAGCAAAAGAAACTATCATTGGAGTGAATTGGCAACCTACAGAGTGAGAGAAAATTTTTGCAATCTATCTATCTGACAAAGGGCTGATATCCAGAATCTACAAAGTACGTAAACAAATTTAAAAGAAAAAAAACAAACAATCCCATCAAAAAGTGGATGAAGAATATGAACAGAAACTTCTCAAAATAAGACATTTATTCAGTCAACAGACATATGAAAAAATGCTCATCATCACTGGTCAGTGGAGAAATGTAAATCAAAACAACAATGAGATACCATCTCATCCCAGTTAGAATGGTGACCATTAAAATTTCAGGAACCAACAGATGCTGGAGAGAATGTGGATAAATAGGACCACTTTTATACTGTTGGTTGGAGTGTAAATTAGTTCATTGTGGAAGACAGTGTGGCAATTCTTCAAGGATCTAGAACAAGAAATACCATTTGATCCAGCAATCCCATTACTGGGAATATACACAAAAGATTATAAATTATTCTATTATAAAGAAAAATTCACACATATGTTTATTGCAGCACTGTTCACAATAGCAAAGACTTGGAACCAACCCAAATGTCCATCAATGATAGACTAGATTAAAAAAATGTGGCATATATACACCACAGAATACTATGCAGCCATAAAAAAGGATGAGTTCATGTCCCTTGCATGGACATGGATGAAGCTGGAAACCATCATTCTAAGCAAACTAACACAAGAATAGAAAACTAAACACCACATGTTCTCACTCGTAAGTGGGAGATGAACAATGAGAACACATGAACACAGAGAGGAGAACATCACACATTGGGGCCTGTCAGGGGGTGGGGGGCAGCGTGAGGGATAGCCTTAGGAGAAATACGTAAAGTAGATGATGGGTTGATGGATGCAGGAAACCACCATGGCACATGTATACCTATGTAATAAACCTGCACATTCTGCACATGTACCCTAGAACTTAAACTATAATAAAACAAACACGCAAATAAAAAAAACAAACAACTTTGGGATAGTAGAACCTTAAGGTGTTAAGAGGTTGTAACCTTGCACAGTAAAGTAGGATTTTGACAAAAAAAACAAAATACTTCTACAAAAAAATTTTGATTTTGAAGAATTTATTGAGGCTTGTTGTGTGTCCTTTAATAGGGTTTGTCTTGAAGAATGTTTTGTGTGTTGATGAGAAAAATGTATATTCTGTAGTACTGAATATGATGTTCTGTAAATGTTTGTTATATCCAGTTGTTCTAGAGTACAGATTAAGTCCAATGTTTCTTTGTTGACTTTCTACCTTAATTATCAGTCTCATGCAGTCAATGGAGTGTTGAAGTCCTCCACTATTATTGTGCTATGATCTCTCTTTACTTTAGTAGAAATAGTTTTATGAATCTGATAGCTCAGGGGTTAAGTGTATATATATTTACAATTGTGATATCTTCTTATCAAATTGATCCTTTGTTCATTGTATAATAATCGTCTTTGCCTTTTTTTTTTTTTTTACTGTTGTTGCTTTGAAGTTTGTTTTATCTTATAAAATAACAGCTATTCCTGCTTACTTTTGGTTTCCATTTCCGTGAAATATCTTTCTTCACCCCTTTGCCTTGAGTATACAAAAATTCTTATGTCTTAGGTACATTTCCTGAAGGGAGTAGATATTTGATTTACAACAGTTTCATCCAGTCTGCCTATCTGTATTTTTTAATGGAATATTTAGACCATTTAAATTCTACATTAATACTGAGTTGTGAGGTTCTGTGCCAGTCATCATGTTGATTTTTACCTAGTAACTTTGTTTTCTTCACTGTGTTATTGTTTATAAGACTGGTGGTTTTTATGCTTTCAGTTTTTATTCTGGTGTATATTGACCTGTTATTTCAAGATGTAGAACTTCTTTTAGAATTTCTTGTAAAACTGGTATAGCATTGTCAAATTTCATCAGTATTTACTTGTCTGAGAAATAGTTTATTTCTCCTTTATTTATAAAACTTAGTTTTGCTGGATACAAAATTCTTGGCTTACTGTTTAAGGAGACTACAGGACTACAGTCACTTCTGGCTTGTAAGGATTCTGCTGAGAAGTCTGCAGTTAGTCTGATAGGTTTTCCTTTTAGGTTACCTGTGCTTTTGTCTCATTGCTGTTACAATTCTTTCTTTCACATGGATTTTAGATAGTTCGACAACTATATGCCCTTTTCTCAATGAGTATCACAGGAGTTTGAGCTTCTTATATTTGTATGTTTAAAACTCTATGAAGACCAGGGAAGTTTTTCATAATTATTTCCTCAGATGGGTTTTTCAAACATTTTGCTTTTTCTTTTCCCTAGAACACCTATAATTCTCAGACTTGGGCATTTTACATAATCCTATTTTTCTTGGAGATGTTGTTAATTTATTTTTTTTAAATTTTTTGTCTGTTTGTATTCATTTGAATGCCTTGTATTTGAACTCTGAAATTCCTTCTACTTGTTCTAGTCAAATATTAAAACTTTCCATTGAATTTTGTATTTTCCTAAATGTTTCTTTTATTTCCGGAAGTTCTGATTTGTTTTTTTTCAAAGTATCTATCTCTTTAGAAAATTTCTTATTTGGATACTGATTTTTCTTTTAATTCTTTATGTTGGTTTTAACCTTTCTCTTGTGTCTTCTTGAGTAAGTTAATAACCAAACTTTTGAATTTTTATCTGGTATTTCAAATATTTTATTTTGACTTGGATCTACTTCTGGACAGTTATTGTGATTTGGGGAGAAGGAATGATATAGAAACTTGTTTTTTTCATATTGCTAGAAATATTTATTTGGTTCCTTCTTATTTGGGTAAACCTTTCCTTTTCCTTATTTTTAATTTATTTTTGATTCAACTAGGTTTTGTAATTTTTTTCCCCTTAAGGATTTGACATTAATGTTTGTAGTTTATTGTCACGTAGTTTTGATCTGGATGATTTCATTGGAGAAGTGTCAGTATGACTTCCTTGGTTATAGATAAATTTTGTGTCATGGCTTTCTCTGATGTTGGTTGTGTTACTGTTATGCTAGGTGTATAAGCAGATTCACTGTCTCCTGTTTGACTGAAGTGGCAGAGTCCTCATGAAGCTTGTTTCCCAGTGGTGTGCATTTTTAACCTTTTCTCCCAGTATTTTTTTTCACTGGGTTGAACAGTTCAGGCTTCAGGCCAGCAGGAGATGCCCAGAGATAAAATCAGCAGTGGCTAAAATAGGGAAGTAAATGCAATACCTCAATGGTGAGAAGAAGTCCCAGCTATTAGATGTTGCTATGAAAATTCTCAGTAAAATGCAATGTGGTATTTTCAGGGGGAAGAGAGGAAGCTACCACAGCTCTCCTTCTAGGCCTCAGAAAAGCAATCTGCCTCCCAGTCATATTCCTAACCAGTATTCTGGCTATTCAGATAAGGCAGGCACCTCTATTCATCTGTAGGAATGCTGATGTTCCATGAAGAGAGGGATCGTGACTTTCCCTCTAGTACAAACCTGAACTTGTAAGGCACTCTTCTTTTCGGGATGCAATCACCCTGAAGTCTTCCAGAAAGGCTGCCTGCAGATGGATCCATGCCAAGTTCCCATGGTAGACACCCCAGATGTATCTGCAGTGGTGGGTAAGGGGGACAAGAAGTCTCCTCCTCCCAGATCCTACACAAGAATGATGGGTGCCTGACTGTTGGAACCGAACCACAGACTTTTCCACTGAGCCTAACACTGCACTTGTGCCAATGCTGAAGAAAACTTCCCACACATGGAAAGTTCAGAGATGAAAAGCCTTCAGTCTGGTTTCTTTTTTCCAATTGGGTACTCCCTTAATGTGGTGTACTCCCCATTCCCCTAGGATTAGCAGTCCCGGAGAGCAAGGTTACTGTGAATCCTGTTACTTCTCCGGGTCTAGCCACCCAGTTGGGCTGCCACACTCCAGGCTGATGCTGAGAAATGTCTGCAAGGGATCTGATGATGTGACCTGTCCTCAAGTCTCTCAGCAGTGTTTATAAGCGTCCTCTCTGATGCAGGCTGGAAGGGAATGATGTAGACTCTCAGATTTCCTTGATTATAAATAGCCTTAGCACGTCGGCTTTCTCAAACGCCAGCACAGACTTAAGACCTCGTGGTTCATCAGGGTGATGCAGGCATTGGAAATAGCTGAGGTCATGCAAGTGTCTTCTTCCTGAGTGCTGTGTTACTGTGCCTGCAGATGTAATAGGCTTTGCTGGTTGACCTCCAGCCAGGAAGTGGCACTTGCAAAAGAGTAACACCTGCAGTGGGAGCAGTAGAATGCGTTCTTGCCTTATGTTACCCAGAGGAGGTAGTATGGTGCCTAAGGCAATAAGCAGGGCCTTGGAGCTCCCAAATATCCCTGTCTATATGCTGCACTACCAGGGTGGTGAAGGGATAAAGCTGAGTTGGCGGTGGGTCAGGCAGGGTTATCCTCTGGCTCCCGACATGCAGCCATAAGCAGTTGCTGTATGGAGATTAGATGACAGTTCCCTGGCTGCTGGAGTAATGTTCCAGGGAGGAGCACAACTAACTCTGTTGCACATAAGACTCTGCACGAGGAGCAGGGTATAGCAGGTGGCAGTAAGCGCCACTCAGCTACCGCACACTTGGCAAAGCAGGTCTCATATCCAGAGTGTCATGCCAACAACAGCTATCTGGATTCCAGGCAGCCAGAGCTCAGGACTCAAAACTGCCCCAAGCCATAAGCCTTTTTCCAGGAAGGCTGAAACTGTGGCTTTCAGGCCACACCCCTCTCTATATGCCCGTGAAGCAGGGACACCCAGGGTCACGGAACTCCTGCACCTATGGCTGTAGCACACTTCCTGCTCACCCCTCGGTTCCGGCCAATGGGGTTCATCCCCACTCAAGATTATATCGCAAATCTCCGTTGGGAGTGTCTCTGAACTGCTGCTTGAGTTAGCTGGCAGACTTCCATGGTCCCCTGTGCGGAAGGAGCAGAAATGGCTTCTCTCCATCCTCACTGGAGTCTGAGAGTGCGCACAAAGCATGCTGCTTCTCATATATTCCCCACTGTTCACTAAATCAGTTCCAGTGCTGGGTAGAGTCACAGCCTTGCCCCATGGGCTGGATTGCCTGGCTATTTTGTGCGCGTGTGTGTCAAAGCAGCAGTCTCTCTCTATTTCACGCAGTGGAGACTCACGGTTTTCCTCTGGTTCAAATTGCAGGCTACTGCCTGCCGCTTCTTTCAAAGGCTCTGTGGTTTTGTTCTGTTTTTCTGTTAATTTCTCGTGTTGCTTCGTGGAAAAAATTTCACAGTATGAACCGCTACACACTATCTTGTCTTTCCAAGTTGAAGAGGTATGCTAACAAACTGCTAATCTGACCCCTTGGGGGATGAAAAATCCTACCTTTGCCTTTTTATTTGATTCTTCAATGAATTTATAATCACTGATTTTATTGATCTAATTGGGTTTATATCTGACATTTAACTTTATGTTTTCTGTGTCTCATCTGTTCCGTGGCTCTGTTATTTTTTTACTACATTGTTTGGCATTCAGTAAATATTGTCTATTGTAACATTTTAATTTCTTTAATGATTTTTTCAATATAT
This sequence comes from Aotus nancymaae, assembly GCF_030222135.1. Classification (NCBI taxonomy): domain Eukaryota; kingdom Metazoa; phylum Chordata; class Mammalia; order Primates; family Aotidae; genus Aotus; species Aotus nancymaae. The sequence continues at coordinate 53,694,100 of NW_026988415.1, read as the reverse complement.
TTTTGAGTATTTTTAGTAGTTTCTCTAGAGTTAGTATACATCCTAACTTATGAAAATCTACTTCAAATTTATACCAAATAAGTTACTAATAGGAATGTTATTCCTATAAAACTCTTATTATTTTCCTCATATTTTGTACTATTATTGTTACTACATTTATATAAATCCAAAAATATGTTGTTACAATTTTTATCTTATATGATTTTATGTATTTTAAAGAAGAGAGACAAGAATAGAATACATTTTTTTGTTTTTTTCTGAGACTGAGTCTTGCTCTGTCACCAGGCTGGAATGCAGTGTCGCGATCTCGGCTCACTGCAACTTCTGCCTCCTGGGTTCAAGCTAATTCCCCTGTCTCAGCTGCTGAGTAGCTGGGACTACAGGCACACACCACTACGCCCAGCTAATTTTTGTATTTTTAGTAGAGATGTGATTTTACCATGTTGGCCTGGATGGTCTTGATCTCTTGACCTTGTGATCTGCCCGCCTTGGCCTCCCAAAGTGCTGGGATTACAGGCGTGAGCCACCATGTCCAGCCTAGAATACATTTTTAAAGAGTTCATTATATCAACATTCTTATCAAAATTTCTTCTTCTTTTCATTTGTTCCTGTGGGTCTGAGCTACCACTTTGGTGTTCTCCCCTTAATTCAATGCAACTTTGCTTCTACTCACTTGCTTTGTGCTGCTATTGTAAAATACATTGAATTTCTATATATTGTAGACCTAACAATAATTTATATACATTTTTATGCAATTGTTTTTTAAAACTATTGAGAAAAGGAGAAGAAATATGCTATTATACTTTCTTTTACAAAACCTACGGAGTTACCTTTACCAGCACTTTATATGCTTTAAAATTAACTCACATTTCTTCCTAGAGTCACTTGCTTGCAGATTGAAGAATTTCTTTCCTTAAGTATTTTTTGTTAGGTGGGTCTTCTAGTAGCAATTTGTTTTAGTTTTGGTTTATCTGGGAATATTGCTACTTTGCCATTATTTTCATAATATAGTTTCGGCAAGATTTAAAATTCTTGGTTGACAGCATTTTTTTTTTCTTTTAGTACTTTAAATATACTATTCCATTTTATTGTTTACAGTGAGAATACAGCTGTTAATATTTTTGGGGTTCCCCTACATATAATGAGCTTTCTTCCTCTTGCCACTTTCAAGATTTTCTCTTTGTATAGGACTTTCAACAGTTTTACTATTATGTGTGTGGGTGTGGATCTTTGGGATACACTCTTCAGAAGACAATGTTACCTTGCAACATTTAATAGAATGTTCGGCAGATTGTTTTCCATCAAATTTGGGAAGTAAGCCTCAACTTCCCATTTGATTCCTTTATTGGTTTTAACAATACCCGAAGGTATAAATTGCTCTACTGATTGACTAAATTAAACACTGTTCCGTTTACAAGTATAGTTTTGAGGATGGTCTTTCAGGTATCTTATAATCCCAGGAAGTGTCTTGTTAGCTACCATTTTCTCTGGTTGTCTGGTAAAGCTCTACGTGGTCTACAGTTTGGCTTGTTGCTCTCATGGAGCCAAAAGTCTCCTCTTAATTGGTTGTGACCAAATCTTCCATTGCTTTCAACTTACTCCTGGGATTGAACTTTTACACAGTCTGTTCTAAAGATAGTCTTATAACTTTTGATGAGCTTCACAGTTTTCTAGTCTTACAACCTGCCTTCTTCCGTATGTAAAATTTTTGAGCCACTTCTCCAAAACTTGCTATGATGACAGTGACTCATTATCATCGAGGCACACTTGCTTCGTGACCAAGGTGGTTAAGTGGTAGCTTCTGATTATCTCAGTTTGCCTTCTTTAGTGTGAAATCCTCACTTTAGAAGTAATTTGACGTGAAGGCAAAGGGGCCCCTGAATCCTTCGTGTGCCACACCTGGGGAAGAGCTTGTATATTATGAGTGGCGACTGGGGAGTAGAAGAGAGCCTCAGAAATTTTAGATGCTGTTGTTTGGAACAAAGCATTTGCATGTTACACAGAGCTGAGAGAAAAAAAACTGCTGGTGGCCTCCTCATCCCTGGAATAAACTGTAACTCTTGACTGGAATTTGAGAGAGAGAACCCTGAGTTCCTAGGTGACCCCACCATGCATATGCCTCTTGTTATTATAAGCTGGAGTTGGGGTGAGGGAGTGGGTAGTTATAGTCCAAATGCCACAAGCCTGCTTTGCTCTTGCCAAGATTTAGTAAATTTTCTTGACAAAAAAAAGTTTTCTTTCAAATTTACAGTATGCCTGTAGAATAATTTTCAGACACTTTAAATATTTGTTATTAAATAATTTATACCAATTACAGTTGTTGTTTTTGGGAAAACTTCTGATGCTACTTTTTTGGAACTAAATTCTCTATTTTTTTTTAATTTGAAGAAATGGCAAAGGAAAACAAAAGTTAATTCTTGAAAAATAGGAATGAAATGGGAAACTGAAGAGTAAGAAAAGAAAGTTAAAAAACATATCAAATAAAGGATGAGAAAGACTACATACTCAAAGATTTTGAAGTTACTGAAAAATTTTAAATGTGGAACATTATTCAAGAAATTTAAAAATCTGGATAAAATTATTTTATTTCCAATAGAAATTACCAAACTTGACTTTAAAATATACTACAAAGCTGAAATAACTAAAAGCATCATGGTGCTGATATAAAAAAAAAAGACACATACACCAATGTAACAGAGTAGAGAACCTAGAAAGAAATCTGTGTATTGACAGCCAACTGACTTTTGACAATGGCACCAAGAACATACATTATGGAAAGGACAGTCATTTCAATAAATGGTGCTGGAAAAACAAGAAATCCATATGCAGAAGAATGAAACTGGACTCCTGTCTCTCACCTCATACAAAAATCAACTCAAAATGGATGAAAAAGCTCTGTGTAGTGACACGAGCTTGTAGTCCTAACTACTCAAGAGGTTGAAGCAGGAGGATCACTTGAGTCTAGAAGCTTGAAGCTGTAGAGCTCTATGATTGCACCTGTGGTTGGCTAGTCACTGCACTTCATTCCGGGCAACAGAGTGATACCCCATCTCTCATCTCTAAAACCATTTTAAAAGTGGATTAAAGACTTAAGAATCAAAATTATAAAACAACTAGAAGGAAACATAGGTAAAATGCTTTAAGACAGTTGTCTGGAAAAAAAAATTATGAGTAAGACCTCAGAAGTACAGGCAACAAAAGGGAAAACAGATAAATGGGGTTACAGCAAACTAAAACACGTCTGCACTACAAAGGAAACAACAGAGTGAAGGCACAACCTACAGAATAGAAAAAAAGTATTTGCAAAGTCTTTATCTGACAAAAGATTAATATTCAGGATATAAATGGAACTAAACAGCAAAAAGGTACAAATCAAGTATGAAATGCACAAGTAATCTGAATAGATATTTCTAAAAAGAAGACATACAAATGGCGAACAAGTATATTAAAAATGCTCAACATTCTTAATGATCAGGAAATGCAAATCAAAACTACAAGGAAATATTATCTCACCACAATTAGAAAGGCTATTATCAAAGACAAAAGCTAACAAATGCTGCTGATAATATGGAGAAAGGGGAATGCTTTCACACTGTTGGTAGAAATGTAAAGTAGTACACCCGATATGGAAAACAATATGGAGGTTCCTCAAAAAAACTGAAACTGAAACTACCATATTAACCAGCAACTCCACTAATGAATATGTATCCAAAAGAAGGAAAATCAGTTCATCGAAGGGATATCTCCACTCCCACGTTTATTGCAGCACTCTTCACAGTAGCCAAGGTTTGGAATCATCCTCAGTGTCCATCAAAAGATGAATAGATAAATAAAATATGGTATATATAGACAATGAAATACTATTTAACCATAAGAATAAAATCCTTCATTTGTGGCAACATGGATGGAACTGGAGGACATTATGTTAAGTGAAATAAACCAGGCACAGAAAGATAAATACTGCATATTCTGTCTTATATGTTGGAGGTTACAAAAACAAAAACAAAAAAGCTTGCTCACATTCAAGTAGAAAGTACAATAGTGGTTGCTAGATGCTGGGAAGGGAAAGAGGGGAGAATACAAAGATGTTGGTTAACAAAATACAAGTTACAGCCAGATAGGAGGAGTAAGTGCTAGAATTTTATAGCACTGTAGGGTTACTATAATTAACTATAATTTATTGTATATTTTTAAATAGCTGGAATAAAAGAATTGTCACATTCCCAACACAAGAAAATAATAAATGTTTGAGGTGATGGATATGCTAATTCCCCTGATGCAATCATTATATATTGTATCAAAATATTACAACATAGCTCATAAATATGTACAATTATGTGTTAATTAAAATTTTAAAAAATTAATATGGGTCTAAAATCTGGAAAAAGTAATTTATTTCTCTGCAAACATAATTACCAAAACTGACTGAGGAAATGGTAAAATATCTAGACATTAAAGTAATCTCAGAAGAGAGAGCAAAGGCAATTTAAAATCAACTTATTTAAAAAGATCAGGCTTAGATTATTTTGCTTTTTAATTACACATAATGATTTGAGCACATAAAACCATAAAACTCTTATTTTTTTATTTAGAATTGGTTCATGTACAAAAAAGCTGTACATATTTTATGTGTACATCTTGGTGAGTTTGAAGATAAGTATATGCCTACAAAATCATCACCATAAACAATGTCATAAATGGATTTATACAGTATTTGCTATTCTGCATCTGTCTTATTTCACATACCATGGTATTCTCCAAGTTTATTTACATTATAGCAAATGGTAAAATTTTCTTCCTTTTTTAAGGCTGAATAATATTCCATTTTATGTATAGATCACATTTTCTTTTTCCATTCAGCTGTTGATGGACATTTAGGCTGTTTCCATGTCTTGGTCAATATAAATAGTGCTGAAATAAGTATAAGAGTGCAGATACATCTGTAAAACCCTGATTTTAATTCTTTGAGGCCATATATTCAGAATTAGGATTGATGGATCATATGGTAGTTATATTTCTAATTTTTTGAGAATCCTTCATACTGTTTTCCATGGTAGCTATACCAATTTACATTCATACCAATAGTGTACAAGGGTTTTCTCTCTCTACATACTCATCAACATTTTATTTTTCTTCTTTTATATTTAATAATAGCCATCCTAAGAGATGTGACATAATTTTTTTTATAGTTTGGTTTGAGCACCATCTCATATACCTGTTGTCCATTTGTATGTATTTTTTTGGAAAAATGTTTATTCAGGTGTCTTACTAATTTTTAAGTAAGTTTATGGGTTTTATTTCTGCTACTAAGTGTAGGAGTTTCTTATATATTTTGAATATTAAGCCTTTATCAGATATATGGTTTGCAAATTTTTTTTCCCATTTCATAAGGTTTGTTTTTTCATTTTGCTGGCTATTCCTTCTGCTGTGCAGAAGCTGTTAAGTCTAATGCACTTTCCTTTGTCTACGTTTGTGTTTCCTGTGTTTTGTTGTTATATCCAAGAAATCATTGCTAAGGTCACTGTCAAGAGGCTTTTCCCTTGTGTTTCCTTCTAAGAAAACTTCTATATTATCCAAACTCATTCCATTGGTAAAAAGCTATTAAAAACCTCCACAATTAATCATATAAAACTAACAAACGTTTTCTACTGAAATGAAAACTAAAAACAGTAGTACAAAATTAGAAAATGGTAGCAAATGTAAATTATAAACATCAGTGAAAAAAGTTGAAACAAATCTTAGTCAATCAAATTGAGAAATAAATGAAGAGAATAATACTGTGATTTCTGAATATGCCTTATTTCTTAAATGCAACAATTTTTTAAAGAAAATGTCAAAAGAATTCACTTTATCAATAAATTTAAGGGGAAATATCTGATTGCATCAATAGATGTCAAAATAAACATTCAACTCACATAAAAATTTAGATAGAAATTAAGAGGAACTACAAAAATTGATAAATACATTTTGCAACAAAACTAGGAGCAAACATAGTTTATACTGAAATACTAATTTTTATTGCTGTCAGAAAAAGATTGATAGCTGCCATCCTCAGTATTATTCAACAATATTTTTGGAGACTTTTGCTAATGCAATGCAATAAGCAAATGAAACATTCATTATAAATGTTGAAAAAATTTTTAAAAACTCAAAAATAAAAGTATTCTAGTAATTTAAAAGATTCTTCTGTTATTAGAATTAAGACAATTTGATAGTACAATTATTATTAACTTTTTGATCAAATTTTTATCATAAAAGTATCAATATGTTTTTTTGTATACTACCCTTCTAAAAATAGAAAAGAAAAATATCTCATTCACACTAATACCACCATCAACCACTTTGCAATAAATTTCAACAAAAGGGAAAAAATCTATATGAATCTATAAAATTTCATAGAAAACACAAAAGCAAATCAGTCTAAATGGAAGAACAAGCCATGGTCTCAGATGAGAAGACATAATACCATCAAAATATGAAGACCTTGTAATTAATTACATTTTTTTTACTGCATCCAGTAATAATCCCAATGGAGTTATTGTTTTGGGAATCTTCATAAAAATATTATTATTTTCTTTTTATTTTAAGTTCTAGGATACATGAGGTGAATGTATATATGTGTCATGGTTGTTTGCTGCACCTATCAACCCTTCATCTAGGTCTTAAGTCCCGCATGCATTACGTATTTGTTCTAATGCTCTCTCTCCCCTTTCCCCTCACCCACTGACAAGCCCCTGTGTGTGATGTTCCCCTCCCTGTGTTCATGTGTTCTCATTGTTCACTTCCCACTTATCAGTGAGAACATTCGGTGTTTGGTTTTCTGTTCCTGTGTTAGTTTGCGGAGGGTGATGGTTTACAGCTTCATCCATGTCCCTGCAAAGGACATGAACTCATTCTTTTTTATGGCAGCATAGTATTCCATGGTGTATATGTGCCACATTTTCTTTATCCATCTTTCACTGGTGGACATTTGGGTTGGTTCCAAGTCTTTGCCATTGTAAACAGTGCTGCAGTGAACATATATGTGCATGTGTCTTTATAGTAGAATGATTTATAATCTTTTGGGTATATACCCGGTAATGAAATTGTTGGCTATTTGATCCAACAATTCCATTGGGAAGAAACCAGCACAAAATGGCTGAAATTTCCAAAAGTCAGAAGAACTCCTTTTCTCCTCCAAGGGATTACAACTCCTCACTAGCAAGGGAACAAAACTGGATGGGGAATGAGTTTGATGAACTCACAGAATAAGGCTTCAGAAGGTGACTAATAACAAACTTCTCCGAGCTAAAGGAGCATGTTCTATCCCAATGCAAAGAAACTAAGAACCTTGAAAGAAAGATTAGATGAAATGCTAACTGGAATAACCAGCTTAGAGAAGAACATAAACGACTTGATGGAGCTGAAAAACACAGCACGAGAACTTCACAAAGCATACACAAGTTTCAATAGCCAAATCGGTTAAGCAGAAGAAAGGATATCAGAGATTGAAGATAAACTCAATGAAATAAAATTTGAAGGCAAGATTAGAGAAAAAAGAATGAAAAGAAGTAAACAAAGCCTCCAAGAAATATGGGATTATGTGAAAAGACCAAATCTATGTTTGATTGGTGTACCTGAATGTGACAAGGAAAGTGAAACCAAGTTGGAAAACACTCTTCAGGATATTATCCAGGAGAACGTTCCCAATCTATTAAGAGTATCTTGATTTTTTATACCTCTTTCTTCTTACATTGCATCTCACAACTGCTTAAGTCAGTATTTCTTCTGACAAACTTTGCCGTAAAATTTATGTATTCCCAATAGCAACAATAAAATATATACTTTGAAAAGAATTTGGCAACACACCAAGAAGGGTTTTCACACACATGACTAGTTAAGAATCTTTGTCTTAGTAATGGAATTCAACGTAGTCTTTTCACTCTAGAGGTCCTGTGTTTACTAAGGTATCTAAGAGCACCAAATTTGCTATTTTCCAGTTTGTGTGCCTGGTCAGTCACAGAAGTACAACCATGTTAAAAAGATTAGAAACATTGGAAAGTCAACTGAGAGTTCTTGAGGATAAACCATAAATAGAAGGCATTTTACTTAGGTACAGTTACCTAGATAATCCTGGGAAAAAATGCTCATTCTAAATTCATAGAAATTTAGTTTTATATAACTCTGCTTCTCCACACACTAATTTCTCTTGTCAAATTCAGTAATATTGCCCTTTATAGCATGCTATAGCTACCTGGCATTAGTATGACTATGATTGGAGAAATTATTTTCCCTGAATATTTTTCAGTCCTTTCTCAAATAAAAGATTTGTGAGTGAAGTAATAAATTATTAATAATGCATGCCATAAAGTAAAACATATTCTTTTTCAGATCTTGATTCATTAATCAAGAATAAATGAATGCATGTGAATTATTAAAGGAAACTAAAATTATACAGATTGTACTCAAATTGAATATTTTCAGTACTCTATGTAAATTATAACAAAAGGCATCACTCTTCACATTAACCTATACTTCTATGAGGAATGAGTCAGGTTCTCACATGAAATATTTAATATTGTGTCTTGTATGAATTAAAACGAAAAACATGTCTTATAAATTAGATATTTTGCATGAAATTCAGACTGGAGAGTCAGCTGTTTTGACCTTATAAGGGTATTGTGCTAAGATGAACTTCAAGGGGTTAGATTCCAAAGCATGTCATTCCCTATCTTAGTCACACTTCAATCAATGTTGCTATAATTACGTGATAGTGTTCCATATAAAGTGATAGTTTTTACCTCTTGGTGATTCTCAATGACTACTTGAAAACTGGCCTTCCTAAGTGCAACACATTAAAAACTGAGATTTTTATTTAATCTGTAATGCTTATGAGAGCGTAATAGGCTTGTACCATGCTAAATTAGGCTGTGAAAATCTAGGGTTAGAGGTAACCCACTTTTATAATGTCTCGTCTTTATTTTTCTCTAGATCTTCAGTCTATAAAAATATACATTCCAAATCATCTTAATGGAGATTGTACTGTTATTGGTTAATTATTTAATTTATTTTAGTTTCAAAATTAGTTGAATCCCACTATACCAAAGGCAAAGATAAAATCAGGATTATAAACTTCTTGTTTCATAGTAAAATAAAGGATGGCTGTGGAGATTAAATTATTTGGAGCATGCAAATCATAGTGTTTTACACACAGTCATGGTGGGTGGTGCACTTCTAATTGTAATTCACTCATCTATACTTACACAAAACTGTTCTGTCTTGCTTTAAAAGTTCTATCATAGATGCCTTAAAATACGTGCTTATACTATTTCTTCTAGTATAGAAAACTCATTTCTGTGAGTTCTATGTCTGTGGTTGTAATTCTTTTTTTTTCAAATTTGTATACAATTCTTCCTTTCATGACCAATTCTGAAACCCACAAAAGTCTCACAATGTTACTAATAATGAGAAAATATCTTGGAATGCACACGCTCACCTCTATACTTGAAGAGGTTGTTGGAGTATCTGCAGACAGTCTTCCACTTCTCTGACTGATAGACAAGTTTGCACTCCACCATGTATGTGCTAAGTACTCAGCCTCTCTAGCGGTTTTCAATCCCAATTATTACTTTTTCTACTAAATAAGAGAGTTTTTGAGACAGACATTGGGTTGACAATAGGGAATTGATTGAAAGTATGAATATTAATAAGTAAATTTCCCATTCAATCTATCTATCATAAAAAATAAGTATTGCCTCCACATCTGGAAGTGCTAGCTTCCAGATATAATAAATTGTTCCAATTAAAGAAAACTGAGTTATCTTAGAGTGAATTTTTCTGAGTTCTCCATTTGAACATTTACCAACACAACGACCAAATCTCTAATGAAACAAAGGTCTCCCTAAGCTTTCATGTAAGCAAGCTTGATTTACTTATACAGAGCTTCTTAACAGTTTTTAGTTTCTCATTCTTAACTATGAACATATATTCTGACTTTTGAGAAAAACTGGAATACAAAATGTCAATAAAACAACAACAATATAAATCATTGATGGAAAATTTCTGGAGTAGTTATCAGAGTACTGATCAGTTCATGCTTGGGAGGAAACTACTCAAGGCAAAAGAACTGCCCGATAATATGAATAAAACGACTTATCCAACTCAAAGAAAGCAACAGATATTTGATTTTTTTTGCCTGAAAGCAAGCAATAACTTGAAAAACGTATGAAAATAACACTTTTCAAAACATTGGGGTTCAGGCAATGCATAACAATAATTCCCCAGCTTACCGCCTTTTGAGAGAGTCTCAGATGCAGCTCAGAGACAGGGAAGCCAGGGGAAGCCCAGCAGACTATCACAGTTGAGGAGATATGCCTGTGAGTCAAGAGAGAGCAAGGCGGTTAGAGTTTACAAGGTAGAGTAACTTAAAGGAAAGGTCTACACAGAGAAAACACTTTGGAGAACACAATAGGATCATCACTGAGTATTTAACAGAATATTGTTAAGTTGATGCTTGAGAGAAAATTACTCAAGACAAAATAACTGCCCAAAAGAATTAGAGGATAGAATACTTAGAGCTCAAAAAAGGCCTAGAATAATACCTGTTCTTACCAGCTGGACAGGTAAATGTAATAATTCACAGAGCATTAGGTAAAGTGTTTTTCTTTTTTTTGAGATGGAGTTTCACTCTTGTCACCTCTGCCTCCCGGGTTCAAGCAATTCTTTTGACTCAGCCTCCCAAGTAGCTGAGATTATAGGTGCTCACCACTACGCCTGACTAATTTTTTGTATTTTTAGTAGAGACAGGGTTTCACCATTTTGACTAGGCTAGTCTCAAACTCTTGATCTCAGGTGATCCACCTGCCTTGGCCTCCCAAAATGCGGGGATTACAGGTGTGAGCCACAGTGCCCAAACATATAAAGTATTTTTAAAAGTCTTTCCTCAGGATTGGAGATAATTAGTCTTACATTAAATGTTTCTTAGGTCTCACCTAACAAACCTTAAAAAGCATGGATAAGGCTGTTTATGAGATAAAAGTGCATCCCAGAATAAAGCTTGAGAAGAATTATAGAATAGAAAAGTCACCACCACATCAAGAGAGTGGAAGCATTCAACATTATGTATAGACAAGAAAAATATTCAAAATGACACAAATAAAATCTGAAAGATTTTAAAATATGTCTCAGATGATATTCTAGATGAATGGTAGATTAGACATTACAGAAGAAAAGATAATTGAACTAAAAGACTTATCATCAACTATCATAAATGAAACTGGAATAAAAAGGAATAAAAAATGTGAGCTGGGAGAAAATTTTAACCTAGTAAACATGTTAAGTTGACCCCCAACGTTGGAGAGTTGGGACAGAGAATATATTTGAAGAAAAATATTTGAAATACGGTAATCACAAGCCATATGCTTCTGCAAACAACTGTGAAGGGTCTGAAATTTTACTCAAACTTGTTAGGTGGGCATGATTTGGGGCCAGCTGAATGGAAATGTAACCAAAGAGGATGATGTTACCAGAGGGACGACAGCCCTATTCCTTCCCTGATAAGGTGTGCCTGAGGTTCCTGGGTCTCACACTCACACAAGAATGGAGGAGTGGACCCCACCAATGATGGTGAGCTCCTTAGAGTAAATATCAGACCCCAAAAGTTTTATAGAAAAGTGATTTATTTTGGGGAGAGAAAGAGAGAGACAGAGAGTGAGGAGTGAGAGGGAGAAAGAGAGAAGTGAAAAACAGCTCTCACAGTGAGTGAGAGGAGAGAAAAACAACTCTCACACTGAGTGAGAGGGGATCCAAAAAGATGGAGTCCATGTGGGCAAAGGAGCAGGGGAATTTAACCTGGGAGTTACTCCTGCCCTATTCACGGTTTTTGTCCTATGAGAGGAGTTCTTTCAAACTTTCGCTGGAGTGATTGATCTGTTTCTGGGCAGTCTATCTTCCTGTGCGGGTGAAAGTCAAACAAAGACCTCTAAGCTCCCAGATGGAGAAGGCAGGGAGGTATGGCGCTGGGAAGTTATTTCATTCAAAACCGCACCCCCTTGTGGACCCAGGAAGAGAATACATTCCCTCAGAAAGAAGACTTGAGACCCCTGGATCAGCAACAAAGAACAGTTTATTATTCACAGCAATAGCAGTAGTCAAGAGTGTCACCATTTTTTGCACTGCTTTACTGAGTCCCAGTTCTCACAGGGTGATGCAATAGAAACCCAGTTGATAGTCTCTCTTATAAAAGGATACATACAAGAGAGAAATGTTGAGTTTATGAAACTCACATCTTTTCTAATGGGTTCTCTATATGCCTTCCTTTATCTCCAGAGGGAAACAGTCTCAATCTTTTAAGGCTGTTCTCTACACACATCCTTGAAATGTTTGTTTGGAACAAGGGACACTTAGCACCCCATTCACAAGACTTGCAGACACTCAAAAGATCTATTGAAAGTTATCTCCCAAAATTACTATCTAAATTTAATTAAATTTGAAAAGTCAGTTCCTTAGGTGCATGAGTCACCTTTTAAGAGTTCAGTAGTCACATATGGCTAGAAGCTGTCTTATTGACAGTGAAGATACGGAACATTTCCACTGTTGAAGAAAATACTATCACAAAGCATAGCTGTTTATCATATAATAGCAATAATAATGTGTAATAATAGCCCTATAAATTATGGGTTCTTATCTGCACTTTACAGATGAAGAAACTATGCCTTAGGAAAGTCAAGCAATTTACTAAGTTCATACGTCTAGCAGGTGTCAGAATTTGGACTGCATTGAGCTATTTTCTTATATTGCTTTCTATAATGCCTGTGGCAGATTGTTTGTTCAAGTAATGACTGCAACAATATTTATGATCCCACACGCTCTTCTACATCCTTGCTACTATCCTGTCAAGAAGTGGAGTCTAGGGCTGGGCATGGTGACTCATGCCTGTAATCCCAGTACTTTGGGAGGCTTAGGTGGGCCGATCATGAGGTCAGGAGTTCGAGAACAGCCTGTCAGCATGGTGAAACCCTGTCTCTACTAAAAATACAAAATTAGCCAGGAATGGTGGTGCATGCCTGTAATCCCAGCTACTTGGGAGTCTGAGGCAAGAGAATCACTTGAACCCAGGAGGCGGAGGTAGAAGTGAGCCAAGATTGCGCCATGGCACTCTAGCCTGGCGACAGAGTGAGACTCCAGTCTCAAAAAATAAATAAATAAATAAAAGTGAAGCCTGTATTTCTTTCTCTTGAATTTGGGTAGGCCTTTGTTACTGCCCTAATGAAAGTGATATTACATACAGTGTAAATGATGATATATAAGGTTCAAGGATAGACTGTGTCCTTGAAAAGATGTCACATCTTTAACAAGATAATAGAGCTTCTACTTGGCTCCTTTTGGGAAAATAGCCCAGGTCACATCACATATTTATATCTTTTAGCTGAGGCCATTATTGAGTTCCCAGGCAGCAGCCAGAATCAATTGCCACATACATGAATTAAGAAGCCTTCTAAATGTCTCCAGCCCCAGTCACCTACGGATTATAGTCTGGGAGACTCACAAAAATAATTGTCTACCTGATCTAATCCTAACCTATATTTCAAACCATAAAAGGTAATAATTAAAAGAAGTTTGTTTTATGTTATTAAGCTTGGGATGATTTCTTATGCAGCAATAAATCATTGAAACAATGTATCTTCAAACCAATTATTTAAAAACCTTTTTATTTTAACCAATGAATCAATATTTGTTTGCTTTATTCACTGATGGATTGAACAAATGAATACATGCATGGGTAATTTCTTGTATAGTCTGTGTCAAATTTCGAAGAGCTAGAATTAATAAGAAAAAGTCAATTTATGGCTTTTATGAAAAAATCTAAATATTGAAAAAAAGAAATTTTATCTAAGCAAAACTGTTTTTTAAGTAGCTCTATACTTTTTTTTATATATTTTCATATTTGAATTTCATACCCCAGACTTCTGTCTTTCATATATTTATTTTGGTTAATAAATAAGTTGACTTATTTAGATTATTTCTAAAGATGTGAAAAAAAATTTTTGATTTTTAAATGTTAAAGCAAATATATCTAATACTTTTCACTAAATATGCAAAATATTGTAAAAAAATAAATGTCACTTTTTCAAAGAAACGTGAGGCATAGTGACTATAATAGATAACTTTATTATATCTCTTTATTCTAGAGTCAATTTTTGCATTGACATATATTTATAATACATCTAGAAAATATCTTGTTAATTTTTGTAGATTGAAACATTTCATAGGTTTAATTTTAGTAAGCTGACAATTTTCTAGAGTTTTTTTTTTTTGCAAATAAAAATTATTTACAGTCAAACTTTGAAATTGGATATTCCTTCCAACTTGATCAATTCTTGAAGAACTGAGAAAAGTTGCAAAATAAAATGGGTTAGAAATAGTTTATATGCTATTGCTTTAAAATCATTTCAAGCAGTTACAATGTACTTTCACAGAAGCATCATTTTGCCTAAAGTATACAGGAGGGACACCAAATCAGAAACTAACATAATGGAGGATCCTGGAGCTATGTTTATAGATCCCTGCTCATTTATTGTGCAATTTATTCACTATAGCTTAAGGGACAAGCAAGTATTCATCACCCACGGCTCCCATCATTTTCAAGGCTGTTTAGTGGAGAAAACAAATGCTAAGCAAACAAGTCTTTTGATACATTTTAATCAATTCTGATTTTTCTTTTAGGTGACAAAAGCTTATTGAATCGACTCTATGTATGTATTTCTATCTCTATGTCTACATGTAAAATTTTTCCATTTATATCTTTATTTACATGTAAAACTGGCAAAAACACCACCTTTGTACATTTTTTATATATTGTCATATTTGAATTTCATACCATAGACTTCTGTCTTTCATTTATTTCTTCTGGTTGATAGATAAGTTTGCTTTATTTGCATTATTTCTAAAGATGTGAAACATTTTTTGATTTTGAAAATGTTAAGGCAAACATATACACCCTTGGAGTATTCTCTGAACGGAGACAGAAAGTAAAATTGGTTGGTACCAAAAGGGATTTCCATCTATGAGTTTGATATGTGTGGAGTCTTAAATAGACAAAGGAGTTAGGCTGGTGAGAGATGGGAAAAACAAAAAGGAAAAAACAGATAAGCTGTAAATGTGCCTTTCTTCATGGTTCAGGGCACACAGATCTCCTGTACACACCACTGACAATCTTCCTGAGCCCAATTACCATTAGTTACCTGCAAATTAGGTCACTGCAACCTTGGCATTATCAGTGCCGCACGAAACTTTCTTCAGCAGACAGCATAAATGCTATTCTATTAGATTTCTAGTAAGCCTTTGTTTCCTGGCAGTCAGCTTCTGCTGGCCTGCCCATTTCCTCCTTGAAAGCGATTTTCTTAATAAATTTTCTAATAAGTCTGCCTTTATTTATCTACAATTGTCATGGTATATTCTTCTATTCCCATGCCACTGGCAGAGATAGTTGTCATTTGCCTGTAACATTTTGGTGGCCCATTAGGGGACTCTCCTTTCATGGGGAACTCTCTCCCCTCTCTCTTTCCCTTTCCCAGCTTGGGAAAGTGAGCCAAGATTGCGTCGTGGACCCTCAGCAGACAGCATCTAAGCACAGAGCCAAGTGCAGGTCACGGATTGGAACTACACTCTGGTGGGACCAAAAGGTGTCTATGTGGAAGCGTCTGACCACCATAACTTGTTTCGTAAGGGACCTGAGTCTACTAACTTTTTTTCTGTCTTTCAGCAGCCAGCTTCTTGCATCCCTCTGGTGTTTAAACCTCTTTTCTTTGTATATTATCCAGTCTCAGGTATTTATTTATTTATTTATTTATTTATTTATTTATTTATTTTGAGACAGAGTCTTGCTCTGTTGCCAGGCACCAGGCTGGAGTGCAATGGCACAATCTTGGCTCACTGCAACCTCCGCCTCCCGGGTTCAAGCAATTCTCCTGCCTCAGTCTCCCGAGTAGCTGGGACTACAGGCGTACGCCACCACACCCAGCTAATGTTTGTATTTTTAGTAGAGATGGGGTTTCACCATGTTGGCCAGAATGGTCTCGATCTCTTGACCTGGTGATCCGCCCGCCTCGGCCTCCCAAAGTGCTGGTATTACAGACTTGAGCCACCATGCCCAGCCTCAGGTATTTCTTTATAGAAGCATGAGAATGGACTAGTACAGTAAGATGATACAGCAGAGAGCGGGGTGCTGCTATAAAGGTACCCCAAAATGGGGAAGCAACTTTGGAACTGGGTAAGAAGCAGAGGTTGAAGCAGTTTGGAGAGCTCAGAAGAAGACAGGAAGATGTGGGAAATTTTGGAACTTCCTAAAGACTTGTTGAATGGTTTTGATCAAAATGCTGATAATAATATAGACAATGAAGTCCAGGCTGAGGTGGCTTCAGATGGAGATGGGAACTTATTGAAAACTGGAATAAAGGTGACTCTTGCTATGCTTTATCAAAGAGACTGGTGGCATTTTTTGCCCCTGCCTTAGAGATCTGTGGAACTGTGAACTTGAGAGAAATGATTTAGGGTATCTAACAGAAGGTGTTTTAAAGTGGCAAAGTGTTCAAAAGAAAGCAGAGCATAAAAGTTTGGAAAATTTGTAGCCTGACCATTCGATAGAAAAGAAAAACCTATTTTTATGGGGAGAAATTCAAGCTGGCCACAGAAATTTGTATAAGGAATGAGAACCTGAACGTTAATCCCCAAGCTAATCAGGAAAATGTCTCCAGGGCATGTCTGAGACCTCCATGGCAGTCCCTCCCATCAAAGGCCCAAAGGCCTCGAAACAGTACCTGGTTTTGTGGGCCTGGCCCAGTGCCCTCCTGTTCTATGCAGTCCTGGGATGTGGTACCCTTCATCCCAGCTGCTTCAGCTCCAGCTGTGGCTAAAAGGGGCTATGATTGTAATTTCCTGAGGCCTCCCCAGCCATGCTGAACTCTGAGTCAGTTAAACCTCTTTCCTTTATAAATCACCCAGTCTCTGGTATGTCTTTATTAGCAGTGATACAACAAACTAATACAGAGGTCTCTGATTGTCTCCCAGCTGTATGTAGTGAAGGATCTTCACTTGGTGCCAGAGTGACTTTGACCCTGGAGAGGTGGACCCCTGGAGAGAGACCTCAGAGATTTACAGCCATTGGAGTGGCAGGAAGAACTTGATATGGCCCGGTCCCAACAGATTCTAAAGGCCGTTCATCCTATGGGAGAGTTTTAAAATCCACCCAGTCCTCAGGCATCAGTTTTGGCTATGTGTTTTCTGGAAAAGAGGGACTGGGTTTTAGACTATGATTGATAATGGTTAATGGTTTTGATTGTGTGTCCTAGAGGTATAACACGCTGTGTGAGATAATGACTTTCTGGATCTAACAAGAGGTCTGTCTGTAAGAAGGGCCTTCCATAAAGAACTTCAAAAGGGCTGAGATGGGTTTCTGAATTTGGGGTAATGCAAGACCTTAAGAGGGCAATAGGGAACGCAGCGGGCCATAATTGTTTCCTGCATTAGCTTTGTGAGATGCTTTTTTATGGTTTGATTAGATTTTTCTACGTTTCCAGAGGATGGTGGAAGTCAGAATGCACGCGAGTAGTATTTGATTTGAGGGGCCTCAGCAACTTCTTGTTTTGAGAAATGAAGGCAGGGCCATTGTCTTACGGAAGGGAGTAAAGGAAGCCCAACACCGGGAAGAATGTGGTCCAAAGGGCCATAGTGACTTCTAATGCCTGTTTAGTTTTGGTGGGAAAGGCCTCTATCCACCCAGTGAAAGTATCCATAAACACTAGCAAGTATTGAAGTTCCTTGCATTGGAGGCATGTGTGTAAACTCTAGCTGCCAGTCTTCTCCTGGTAGGGCCTCTCATCTTCAAGTTGATTACAGGAGAGGAGGAGATTTGTGGGTCCCTTCAGGACTGGTTTTTGCAGCAGGTGGCACAAGCCTGCAAGATGGCTCATTAAAAACTGGGTTATTTCTTTGCCAATGAACAGTGGATTTATTAAGTTTGGGAGGGCTTTGGCCTTCAAATTAGTTGATTTGTGTAAGCTTTTTTTTTTTTTTTTTTTAAGAGATGAAGTCTTGCTCTGTTGCCCAGGCTGGACTGCAGTGGCCGATCTCAGCCTCCCGGGTTCAAGCAATTCTCTGCTTCAGCCTCCTGAGTAGCAGGGATTACAGATGCCTGCCACCACGCCCAGCTAGTTTTTGTATTTTTAGTAGAGATGGGGTTTCACCATCTTGGTCAGGCTGGTCTTGAACTCCTGATCTTGTGATCCACCAGCCTAGGCCTCCCAAAATGTTGGGATTACAGGCCTGAGCCACTGTACCTGGCCTGATTTGTGTAAGCTTTTTAAAAGTTTCCATTGTGAGGGTTCTGCAACAGAAGTTTGCCATTAGAGCTTCTTAGCCAGCCTTCTGTGGTATGGGAGAAGCCTTTCACTGGAGCCCTTTAGGTTTCTTTCCGTGTATAGTGTGAGAGGAGACTGGGATTAGGAACCAAAACTACCTGAAGGTACAGCCTGGCAGTGGCTTTTGCTTATTCATCAACTCTATTGTTCCCGATTGATATTTCATCACTGCTTCCCTGATGGGTTCTGCAGTGAATGATAGCTACCTGTGCAGAAAGCAAAATTGTCTCTAACAGAATCATGATTATCGGTGCACATCTAATTGGAGAAGTTTGGTCTGTTAAAGAGTTTCCTTTCCCATCAAATGGCTGCATCGGCATTAACTACGTGAATGCATAGGCTGAGTCTGTGTAAATATTAAGTCTCATGCCAGCTCCTAACTGTAAGGCTTGAGTAAAGGCAATAAGTTCTGCCTTCTGGGCTGAGGTGGTGCCACCTGGTAGGGGCCTTGATTCTATAACTTCAGTAAGGCTAATAATAGCATATCCTGATAACTGGGTACCTTCCAACATGAAACTACTGCCGTCTGTGAACCAAGTGGCCACTAGATTGGTAAGGGGAGGCTTCTTGGAGATTCATTCTGGTGCTACAAGTTAAATCAATAGTCTGTAAGCAGGAGTGTTTAAGTGGTCCATCAGCATTTGATCTGGTAACAGGGTGGCAGGATTAAGAAATCGACATGGCTTAATGTTTAATTACGGTGTTTATAGCAGTGTTTGACATCTGCTAATTTGACCTAGTGAAGGTCTTTGAATTTAAAATATTTATTACATTGTGCAGGGTATATATCATTATTTCTTTGCCCAGAGTTAGCTTGGAGACCCTCTCAACCAATAGGGTCACAGATGCTAGTGCCTGGGAGGAATGGAGGCCAGCCCTGTGCCAACCAGTCAAGGTTCTTTGATAACTATGTGATTGGTCATTGGAAGGGACCCAGTGGCTGGGTTAGGACCATTTTCAGGGTACAGCCCTACCCCTGGCTTTCATGGGCTGGTATTGAGTGTCTGCAGCTTTTCTAAGCACATGATGCAAACTGTTGGTGGATCTATCATTCTGGGGCCTAAAGAACATGGCCCTCTTCTCAGAGCTCCACTAGGTAGTGCCCCAGTGGGGACTTTGTGTGGGGGCTTCTACCCCACATTTTCCTTCTATACTAACTTGGCAGAGTTTCTTCATGAGGGCTCTGGCCCTGCAGCAAACTTCTGCCTGAATATCCAGGCCTTTCCATACATACTCTGAAATCTAGGCAGAGTTTTCCAAACCTCAATTCTTGACTTCTGTGCACCCACGGCCCAATACCATGTGAAACCTGCTAAGGCTTGGGTCTTGCACTCTCTGAAGCAATGGCCTGAGCTGCACGTTGGCACCTTTTAGTCATGCCTGGAGTGGCTGAGATGTAGGGCACCAAGTCCCAAGGTTGCACACAGTATTTGGGGCCACAACCTGGCCCAGGAAACCACTTTTCCCTCCTAGGCCCTAAGGCCTATGATGGGAGGGGCTTCCCTGATGGTCTCTGACATGCCCTGGAGACATTTTCCCCATTGTCTTGGTGATTAACATCTGGCTCCTCATTACTTATGCAAATTTCTGTAGCTGGCTTGAATTTCTCTTCAGAAAATGAGGTTTTCTTTCCTATCCCACGGTCAGGCTGCAAGTTTTCCAAACTTTTTTTCTTTGCTTCCTCTTGAATGCTTTGTTACTTAGAAATTTTTTCAGCCAGATACCCTAAATCATCTCTCTCAAATTCAAGGTTTCACAGATCTCTGGGGCAGGTGCAAAATGCCACCAGTCTCTTTGCATAGCAACAGTGACCTTTACTCCAGTTCCCAACAAGTTTCCCATCTCCACCTAAAACCACCTCAGCCTGGACTTCATTGTTCATATTATTATCAGCATTTTAGTCAAAGCCATTTAACAAGTTTCTTGGAAGTTCTAAATATCCCACATCTTCCTGTTCTTCTTCTGAGACCTCCAAACTTTTCCAACATCTGCCTGTTACACAGTTCCTAAGTTGCTTCCACATTTTTGGGTATCTTTATAGGAGTATTCCACTCCTGGTGCCAATTTTCTGTATTAATCCGTTCTCATGCTGCTAACAAAGACATACCTGAGACTGGGTAATTTATAAAGAAAAGAGGTTTAACTGACAGTGCTGCATGGCTGAGGAGTCCTCGGGAAACTTACAATCATGGAGGAAGGGGAAGCAAACACGTCCTTCTTCACATGGTGGCAGAGAGAAGAAGAATGAGTGCCCAGTGAAGGGGGAAGTTCCTTATAAAACCATCAGATCTCCTGAGAGCTAACTCACTGTCGTGAGAACAGGATGGGCAAAACCACGTGCATGATTCAATTGTCTTCACCTGGTCCCTCCCATGACCTGTGGGGATTTGGGGAACTACAATTCAATATGAGATCTGGATGAGGACGTAGCCAAACCAGACTCTATCTGTTGTTTAGACAAACTGAGACTCTGAGTTGGACTCAGGTAATATTAACTCTAGTTCTCAACTCTAGCTTCAAGGACTTTCTTTTTCCTTACTCCCTTCACTTTCTTTAATAGTAAAGAATTCTATTTTTTCCTGGATTCTTTACTTAATACAGCTGTAAACTGCATCCTGATCATTGCTTTCATTGTCCTGCACTTTACCTACCTTTGTACATCTGGATGGAATAACATTCTCCTTTGTTCTTGAACTTCGCTATTAAAGAATAAGCATTTCAATGACCCAAACACCATAACAATGTTTGGCCACTGCAGCTAACAATTAAAGCTGTTACTGAGTCCTTTCCAATTTCTGGTTGGGATCCCAGATAGTTAATCTATTTATTAAATTAGCAAACAGATATGCATCAAGGCAATTTGCACTCTGTCAAGCACATAAAAACCTACAAGTACTGGTGGACTCAGGCAATAATACCAACTTTGAGCATTGAGTTTATCTAATTAGCCATATAATTTGACATCACGAAGTCAATACCACATACTATAGAGAAAATAGCATAAAATTTTCAGTAAAATCTTCCCTCGTTTGGATTTTCTGTGAAGATAAACAATTAGAACAATGTCTAAAAACCAGATGCCCAAACAATATTTTATCCTTAACATCCTTGTGTGTAATTGTGCTTTCTAAATTACCAATCACCAAAGCAAGGAGGGACAGACTTCAAGGTTATAATTTATAGAGATCCCCGAAACATCATTTAATAACAGGGCTTCCTGTTTTCTCAAGAGACCTAGAATATTTTGAACTCTCCTGAAGTTGATGGAGATTAGCCCAATGCCTTTTTTACACTTTATTCTTAGATCCAACTCTTTTTACTCAGTTCTATTACAGGCTCACAGTAATTATCCAACTGCCTCACTTAAACAGCATCATCCTCTTGATATTAATACCATTATAAGGGAAGTAGAATATGGTTGCTATTTGCAGGGGGACTTCCAAGATTACCACTCAGATAAAATTTCTTTATATTTGTCCTAGTAATCTCATATACCTCCACATCACAACAACAATATACCCAGATACTAAGTGTTTGTTTAACTATTTTTCTTGTATTTTTTACAGTCCTTCTCCTTTCCTGTCTCCTTGAATTCACTATATATTGTCAATTTTAACAGGTCAGGGGTCATCCTAGTTACTTTGATGTCTCTCCACTTAGCATTAACACTTAGAGATTGAATCTTACTCTGACAAGTCTTGTGGATTACACTCTACTTGAAGGGACTCATAAGCTCTTAAGGATACAACATTCTCTGTATGCAAAGGATTGTTGGTTTTGCTTACTATTAGCCTCTGAAAGGTATGATTTCACATTCCCCATTTATGCTCAGAATTTCATCTCTTTTTACACCCACTTTGTATCCCAAATTCCTGTTTCCCCACTCCCATGAGACCCTAAAAAGCATACACAAGGAATGGTAGCTTCATTCTCTGCCCATTTAAGTTGATACACAACCAAGCTAAAGACAGAAACCCTCTCAAAGGACTGGTTCCCTGACCCAAGAGAAAACCCCATTGTAGCCCCACTTTTTAAACAAGTCCAACTTAAACATTAAGCTTTTTTTTTAAAGCAACAGAAAACAAGCAATACTTCATCCTTGTTGGTAACGTTCCTCAACCCCTTTGCAACTACACTATAACTATAAATGGCATCAATAGAAAATATGTATCTGAAGAAAATATAATTTGGTACCAGTTAGAATATAAGGCCTAGCCAACCTCAATGCCCCAAATCTCTGAAATATAATGTATCACTTCTGTACAGTGAGGCCCTCTCCAGACACTTGTCCTGATGTAACTCCATGGCGAAATTGCAAGGTTGTGAATTCCCCTAACAATTGCCTACAAATTCTCATGCTTAGCAACCCCAAATCTCAGATTTTTCTAGACTGCCAATGCTTTCAGTTATTCTGGGAAAACAAAATCCACCCAAATGCAAACTATAATATCCAAGTTTTACAGCTGCTACCCTAGCTACCTAATACTTCCTCTTCAGGTCAGAAGGCCAAAACACACTCCTTTCTTCACTCTAACTTCAATATCTTGCCTTAAATTTGAGGGAGCATTCTTCCTCTGTGAATCAAATGCGTATATTTGTCTTCCAGCCAACTGAACTAAAACTTGTACACTAGTTTACTTAGCCCTAGGCATCCAAATTGCTCCTCCCAAACAATTCCTCCCAATCCCACATTACAGTTCTAGCAGGGAAAACTGAGAAATCCATCTGATTGCCTTGCTCATTGGCCCAGCAATTGCCATTGGATTAAGTATGGGAATAATAGGTATGAGCTTCACAGCCCGTACTTATTATGGCCTTTCAATGGAACTCACCACCAAGTTCAAACGTATCTCGGACACCCAGGAAGTCCTCCGAAGTCAGGTCAACTTCGTAGCATAAATTGTAATGCAAAATGGCTGTTCCATAAATCTGCTTATAGCAGCCCAATGGGGCATTTGTTTAGTCCTTGGAGAAGAATGTTGTGTTTATGTTAATCAAGAGAGAATAGTGCAGAACCATTTCAAAAAACTCAGGGAGCAAGCTGCGAAAATAAAAAAAAAAAAAGCATCACAAGAATGGTCTTCATGGATATCTACTTAGGGATGGTTCTCCTGGTTCCTCCTCTTTTTGAGGCCACTAACAGGTTTTTATTATTCCTTCTTTTCAGCCCTTGTATCTTCAACTTGTCAAATTTGCTAGATCTTGTGGGCATGTTTCAATCCTTTTATTCTTTCTTCTTTAGTCTCCTTTGTGTACTTTCCTTTTTTTTTTTTTTTTTTTTTGAGACGGAGTTTTGCTCTTGTTACCCAGGCTAGAGTGCAATGGCACGATCTTGGCTCACCGCAACCTCCGCCTCCTGGGTTCAGGCAATTGTCCTGCCTCAGCCTCCTGAGTAGCTGGGATTACAGGCATGCCCAGCTAATTTTTTGTATTTTTAGTAGAGACGGGGTTTCACCGTGTTGACCAGGATGGTCTCGATCTCTTGACCTCGTGATCCACCCGCCTCGGCCTCCCAAAGTGCTGGGATTACAGGCGTGAGTGTGTACTTTCAAATAGCCTGTCTTCAAGCTCATTAATTGTTTCTTTGCTTGATCAGTTCTGCTACTAAGATTCTGATGCAATCTTCAGTATGTCAATTGCATTTTTAAACTCCATAATTTCTGCTTGATTTTAAAAATTTGTTTCAATGTCTTTGTTAAATGTAGCTGATATTCTTTTAAATTTCTTTTTGTTATCATGAATTTCCTTGAGTTTCCTAAAAACAGCTACTTTGATTTCTGTGTCTGAAACAACACATTTATCTGTTTCTCTAGCATTGTTTCCTGGTGCTTTATTTAGTTTATTTTGTGAAATTATGGTTTTCTGAATAGCTTTGATGCTTGTGGGTATTAACTGCTATCTCTGCATGGAGTAGTTAGGTATTTACTGTAGTATTCTCAGTATGCGCTTGTTTGTGCCATCCCTCTTGGGAAGGCTTTCCAGGTGTTCAAAAAGACTTGGGTGTTGTAAATTAAGCCATGTGTACATTAATGAGAGCACCAAGTTCAGTAATGCTGTGGTTCTTACAGACTCATGGAGGTACCACTTCTTGGACTAGGATATAATCTGGAAGAAATCTCTGGACTTTTCAAGAGACAATCTTGTTTATTTTCCTTTCTTCCGAACAAATGGAATCTCTATATGTGTTGAGCACCCTGTAGCTGGGTGTGGGGTGACACAAGCACCCCCAGAGGCACCACCACTGGGACTGTACTGGGTCAGACCTGAAGCCAGCACAGCACTGGGTCTTAGCAAAGACCTGTTGTAACTCTACCTGCTTACCACCTTTGTTCTTTCAAGGTCCTGGGGTTTTACAATTAGCAGCTGGTGAAGCCAGCCAGACTTCTGTCTTTCCTTTCAAGGAGAACAGTGAGTTCTTCTAAGCCCTGGGCAGGTCCGGAGATGCTGTCCCACAGCCAGGGACTAAAGCCAAAACTTAGAAATCTACCTGGTACTCTGTTCTACTGTGACTAAACTAGCACTCAAATCACAAGACAAAGTCCCATTCTTCCCTCCTCTTTCCATAGTTAGAAGAGTCTCACCCCATGGCCACTATTACCACAAGCTCTTGGAGTGTACTGCGGGGCTACCATTGATGTTTCCAAAAGCCCAAGGGCTCCTTAGTCATGGTGAATTATGCCAGGCCTGGGACTGGCTTTTCAGGGAATTGGGTTCCCCTGTGGCCCAGAGCATGTTTGGAAAGACCTTTCAAGAGCCAATGTTTTTTGTTTTTTAATTTATTTATTATAGTTTAAGTTGTGGGGTACATGTGCAGAGCATGCAGGTTTGTTACATAGACATACATGCGCTGTGGTGGTGGTTTGCTGCATCCATTGCCCCATCATCTACATTAGGTATTTCTCCTAATGCTATCCTTCCCCAATCCCCCACCCCCTGCTATTTCTCCCCTAATCCCCCAACTCCCAGGCCTTAGTATGTAATGTTCCCCTCCCTGTGTCTGCGTGTTCTCATTGTTCAGCACCCACTTATGAGTGAGAACACGCGACATCTGGTTTTCTGTTCTTGTGTCAGTTTTCTGAGACAAGTTTCCAGTTTCATGCATGTCCCTGCAGAGGACATGAACTCATCCTTTTTTATGGCTGCATAGTATTTCATAGTTTATATGTGCCACATTTTCTTTATCCAGTCTATCGTTGATGGGCATTTGGGTTGGTTCCAAGTCTTTGCTATTGTGAACAGTGCCACAGTAAACATACGTGTGCATGTGTCTTTATAATAAAACCATTTATAATCCTTTGGGTATACACCCAGTAATGGGATTGCTGGGTCAAATGGAATTTCTGTTTCTAGATCCTTGAGGAATCACCACACTGTCTTCCACAATGGTTGAACTAATTTACACTTCCACCAACAGTATAAAAATGTTTCTTTTCTCCACATCCTCTCCAGCATCTGTTGTCTCCTGATTTTTTAATGATTGCTCTTCTAACTGGCATGAGACGGTATCTCAATGTAGTTTTGCTTTGCATTTCTCTAATGACCAGTGATGATGAGCTTTTTTTCATGTTTGTTGGCTGCATAAATGTTTTATTTTGAAAAGTCTCTGTTCATATCCTTTGCCCACTTTTTGATGGGGTTGTTTGCTTTTTTCTTGTAAATTTGGGTAAGTTCTCTGTAGATTCTGGATATTAGCCCTTTGTCAGATGGGGAGATTGCAAAAACGTTTTCACATTCTGTTGGTTACTGGTTCACTCTATTGATAGTTTATTTTGCTATGCAGAAACTTTTAAGTTTAATTAGATCTCATTTGTCTATTTTGGCTTTTGTTGCCATTGCTTTTGCTGTTTTAGTCACGAAGTCCTTGCCTATGCCTATGTCCTGAATGGTTTTGCCTAGGTTTTCTTCTAGAGTTTTTATGGTGTTAGGTCTTATGTTTAAATCTTTAATCCATCTGGAGTTAATTTCAGTGTAAGGTATAAGGAAGGGGTCCAGTTTCATCTTTCTGCATATGGCTAGCCAATTTTCCTAACACCATTTATTAAACAGGGAATCCTTTCCCCATTGCTTGTTTTTGTCAGGTTTGTCAAAGATCAGATGGTTGCAGATGTGTGGCATTCTTTCTGAGGCCTCTGTTCTGTTTCATTGGTCTACATCTCTGTTTTGGTACCAGTACCATGCTGTTTTGATTACAATAGCCTTGTACTATAGTTTGTAATAAGGTAGTGTGATGCCTCCAGCTTTTTTTTTTTTTTTCCTTAGGATTATCTTGGCTATGTGGGCTCTTTTTTGGTTCCATATGAAGTTTAAGGTTTTTTTTCCCAATTCTGTGAAGAAAGGCAATGATAGCTTGATAGATTGAATCTATAAATTACTTTGGGCAGTATGGCCATTTTCACAATATTGATTATCCCTAACCATGAGCATGGAATGTTTTTCCATCTGTTTGTGTGCTCTCTTATTTCCTTGAGCAGTGGTTCATAGTTCTCCTTGAAGAGGTCCTTTACATCTCTTGTTAGTTATATTTCTAGGTATGTTATTCTCTTTGTAGCAATTGTGAATGGGAGTTCACTCATGATTCGGCTCTCTGTTTGTCTATTATTGGTATATAGGAATGCTTGTGATTTTTCCACATTGATTTTGTATCCTGAGACTTTGTTGAAGTTGCTTATTAGCTTAAGGAGATTTTGGGCAGAGATGATGGGGTTTTCTAAATATACAATCATGTCATCTGCAAACAGGGACAATTTGATGTCCTCTCTTCCTATATGAATGTCCTTTATTTTTTTCTCTTGCCTGATAGCCCTAGCCAGTACTTCCAATTCTATGTTGAATATGAGTGGTGAGAGCGGGCATCCTTGCCTTGTGCCAGTTTTCAAAGGGAATGCTTCCAGTTTTTGCTCAGTCAGTATGATATTGGCTTTGGGTTTGTCATAAATCACTCTTATTTTGAGGTATGATCCATCCATACCTAGTTTATTGTGAGTTTTTAGCATAAAGGGCTGTTGAATTTTGTTGAATGCCTTCTCTGCACCGATTGAGATAATCATGTGGTTTTTGTCTTTGGATCTGTTTATGTGATGGATTATGTTAACAGGTTTGTGGATGTTGAACCAGCCTTGCATCCTTGGGATGAAGCCAGCTTGCTTGTGATGGATGCGCTTTTTGATGTGCTGTTGCATTCGGTTTGCCAGTATTTTACTGAAGATTTTGCATCAATGTTCATCATGGATATTGGCCTGAAATTTTCTTTTTTAGTCACGTCTCTGCCAGGTTTTGGTATCAGGATGATGTTGGTCTCATAAAATGAGTTAGGGAGGATTCCCTCTTTTTGTGTTGTTTAGAATAGTTTCAGAAGGAATGGTAGCAGCTCCTCCTTTGTACCTCTGGTAGAATTCTGCTGTGAACCCATCTGGTCCTGGACTTTTTTTGGTTGGTAAGCTATTAATTGCTGCCTGAACTTCATCCCTTGTTATTGGTCTATTCAGGAATTCAGCTTATTCCTGGTTTAGTTTTGGAAGGGTGTATGTGTCCAGGAATTTATCTATTTCTTCTAGATTAACTGGTTTATGTGCATAGAGATGTTTATAGTAATCTCTGATGGTAGTTTGTATTTCTGTGGAATCAGTGATGATATCCCCTTTATCATTTTTATTACATCTATTTGATTCCTCTCTCTTTTCTCTTTTATTAATCTGGCTACCGGTCTATCTATTCTGTTGATCTTTTCAGAAAACCAGCTCCTTGATTTATGGATTTATTGAAGGATTTTTTGTATCTCTATCTCCTTCAATTCTGCTTTTATCTTAGTTACTTGTTGCCTTCTGCTAGGTTTTGAATTTGTTTGATCTTGCTCCTCTAGTTCTTTTAATTGTGATATTAGGATGTCGATTTTATATCTTTCCTTGCTTCTCTGGTGGGCATTTAGTGCTATGGATTTCCCTCTAGACACTGCTTTAAATGTGAGCCAATGCTTTGAAGCAGGGATCCCAAGCTCCCTCTTGGTGCTCTTCTACGATACGATCTAGCTGGTACCTAAAATGCAAGATAAAGTCTTCTTTACTTTTCCTCTGCTTTTCTGAAGCAGGAGTCTGCCCTCATAGCCACCACAGCTGTGAATGTACTGGCTCTCACCAGAAGCCTGCACACCTCAGAATTTCACCGAAGGCCTATGGTGTATACAACTTGGATCTTGCTAATGGTTCTTCCAGGACGAAGACCCTTTGGTTAGCAGGTGATGAATAGTGCCAGGACTCAGTTCTTCCCTTCAAGGCAGCAGGTTTTCTTCTAGTCTAGTGTGTTTCTAGAAATGTCTAGGAGCTAGGGCTTAGAATGGGAGTGTCATTACTCTGCCCCATGCCACATCATACTGTGGCTGAGTTGGTATCCAAATTGCAAGACAAAGTCCTCTCCTCTCCTCAAGCAGAAGGAAGGCATCACTTTCTTTTTTCTTTTTCTTTCTTTCTTTTTTTTTTTTTTTTGAGACCGAGTCTTGCTCTGTCACCAGGCTGGAGTGCAGTGGCGCAATCTCGGCTCACTGCAACCTCTGCCTCCTGTATTCAAGCGATTCTTCCGCCTCAGCCTCCCGAGTAACTGGGACCACAGGCGCGTGCCACCACTCCCGGCTAATTTCTTTTGTATTTTTAGTAGAGACAGGGTTTCACCGTGTTGGCCAGGATCGTCTCAATCTCTTGACCTCGTGATCCGTCCACCTCGGCCTCCCAAAGTGCTGGGATTACAGTTGTGAGTCACTGCACCCAGCCGGAAGGCATCACTTTCATTGCTAAATGCTGAACTGTGTGGAACTTGCAGAGGGCTACCACAAGCACTCTGTTAGCCATCCTGGTTGATGTCTCACTAGGTCATGTGCCACCTAAGCCCACTACCTCCAAGTTCAGCTCAGCACTAGGGCTTGCCTGGAAATTACGGTCTCTGTGACCTAAACTGCCTTTTAAGTTTATTTAAGACCCCAGAGAAATTTTAGCCCGTGGTGGCAAGGCTTGCTGAAACTCAAATTCCTATCACTGGGATGGGTGAATCCCCTCTACCTAGGGCTGCTTTAAATGCTTTCTCCATGGGTAGTTGTCAGCTGAGTTTAGCCCAGTTTTGCTTTTCACTGTGACAGGACAGCACTGAATTCAACGCAATTTCCCACAGTTGTTGCACCTTGCCTTCACCAGGTGAACAGATTCTCATGGCCACGCAGCCACTGCCAGAGTATACAGGAGGGGTAACATCAGCAATGTAAGACTCTTTTTCTATTCCCTTTACTACCTCCTTCGGTGATACAAAGTTAACACTATGTACTGTGATTGCTTACCTGATTTTTGATTCTTATGAAGGTTCTTTCTTTGTGTAGATAATTCTTTAATTTGGTGTTCCTCTGGATGGTAAAATTGGTGGAGGTTTCTATTTAGCCTCCTTGTTCTGCCCCTTTGCCAGATGTTTATGTTCATGTATAATAGCAAAGATGAGCTGGCCGGACGCGGTGGCTCATGCCTGTAATCCCAGCACTTTGGGAGGCCGAGGAGGGTGGATCAGGAGGTCAAGAGATCGAAACCATCCTGGCCAACATGGTGAATCCCCATCTCTACTAAAATTACAAAAATTAGCTGGGCGTGGTGGCGCACATCTGTAGTCCCAGCTACTCAGGAGGCTGAGGCAGTAGAATCGCTTGAACCCGGGAGGCAGAGGTTGCAGTGAGCCGAGATATGCCACTGCACTCCAGTCTGGCACCTGGCGATGGAGCGAGACTCTGTCTCAAAAAAAAAAAAAAGATGAGCCTGTTAGTTTTGCTATTGTATAGGTACATCTTTATAGACAAAAAAAATGTTTCTGAAGCTTTATTTATTTGTATAATCTTCTAGCCTATGATAAACCAGAAATAAAAGCTGGCTTCCACAGCTTATTTTCCTGTTTGTAAAAAGGAGAGGCAGTGGCTAGTGCATTTCGAGGTAAAAGAAATCTTAATTCATACTGTTGATTGACGTTTACATAGTAACATAAGAAAGATTAATTACAAAGAAAAAGAAACAAAGGGATAAATAATAGTCAATTGTTTTATGTATACCTAACTTATCACTCTACATTGACCTACAATTAATAGTTACTATTTAAAACAAACCAAAATAGATTTTTAAGACCTGCTGCTTTATATGACTTTCATTTATCTAAAAACACATAGTTTACAGAGTAACACTTAGATTCAATCTTTGACAAATCACCGACTAAGGAAGAAAAACTTCTGATTCTTCATCTTTTACTTTGCATATAAATTGCCTCTTGAATATTTCCACATAAATCAGAGTTATAATTTTCAACCCAGAATACAATGGATTAAATATATGCATTCATTCTTTCTCTGACAGAAAAGCTGCCTACACAGAAACACCATTGAAGAAAATAAGAGATTGCAATCTTCCCTATTTCTGCCATGTTTACATTTGGATACATTGTTTTTGTGTCTTCTGTAGAAGAAATACATTTGATTTGTCTATTTCTTTTATCTGCAATATGTGAAAAGCAAATGTTAGAGGTGTCTAGTTTATTAAAAAAAATAGTGCATTCCTAAACGCAGTTGGAAGGGCTAAGATTTAAATAATATTGAAAATTATAACTGAAATAAGGCAGAATTCCTGATTTGTCTCTTGTTCAGAAAGTTCTGTTGATTTCCTCTGTGTTATCATTGGCAGGCAGCATCTCCCTTCATTATTATAAATTTGGTGAAAAAAAAATTATACTCAGTTTCAATAAAATTATGTATTTGGGTACATACTTTTAAAAAAAATTATTATTATTATTATTTCGATATGAAGTCTCACACTGTCACCCAAGCTGGAGTGCAGTGGCACGGTCTTGGCTCACTGCAACCTCTGTCTCCTGGGTTCAGTGATTCTCCTGCCTCAGCCTCTCGAGTAGCTGGGATTACAGGCACCCACCACCACGTCCAGCAAATTTTTGTATTTTTAGTAGAGTGGGGGTTTCACCATGCTGGCCTGGCTGGTCTGGAACTCCTGACCTTGTGATCTGTCAACCTCGGTCTCCCAAAGTGCTGGGATTACAGGCATTAGCCACTGCACCTGGCCCCAGAATTTATTTGGGCAGGATTTACCAACAGTATCTGTATATCTCTATCTATCTATGTATCTATGTATTTATCTATCTCTCTATCTATGTCTCTATCTACCTGTCTGCCTATCTATCTATCATCTATCAATCAATCTATCTATCTATCTCCTATTAATTCTCTTTTTCTAGAGAACACTAATTAATTTAGTGATACATTTTGGGGTGTGCTATAAAAATATTAGGGGGCAGCCCATAGTGTAGCTCTATTTGTTGTCACTCTGGTTCTACTCCAGAAACTATTAGACTTCCTTCAGCTTTCATGTGCACTAACAGATGTTTTACACTTCCAGTTTATACATAAGAAAGTCTTACTTATTTGAAGTTTTCATTCAACTGAATGATGCCACTGATTACTTTCTATTTATAATAAATCTGTTAATCACTACAGGGAACACAAACATAAGTAAGATCATCTAGAATCTTAAAATGCTCAGATACTAACTGGCATGACGTTGGAGGTGGATCTATAAGGTGGGGGTCTAAGGAAGACTGATAAGTAAAAAATTGTAAAAATAAAAATCAGGACGGGGACGAGTGGCATTTAAAAATGTACAAAATGATATGGGAACAAATGAAGACATGACTGCATCGAATTAGAGGATCAAACGTGCTTTCATTAAAGAGATGGTGAGATAGTATTCCAGAATTTTGACATGTGACATTCGGGGTGGGGATATAAGACATTCTAAAAAAAAAAAATGGAGTAAAATATGCATCGACAAAGCAAACCATGAGGCAGAAAGCACCCAGTGTGATGGTGGAGTGATGCTTTGTAGAGAATCTAGCAGATTAGACAATTAAAAGCCTGAAAATGTACCTTGAACAAAATGATGAGAGTCTTGAATAGAAAGTTGAGGAATTTTGAGTTAATTTTACAGTTAGTTGAGGAGCAATGAATGCTTTTGAGTAGGTCTATACAATATAGAAAGCTTACCGAGGGGGAAATTATGCTCATGGCCAGGAGGGAAAGTTTAAGTTAGGATGCAGAAGACATGGAGATCAGGTAAAAACCTCTTACCAAACCCCAAATTGAGTCACTCAAGCCTGAACTTGAGTGGTGGCACAGAAAACAGAGGAGAATACAGAGTTTTTTTGTGGAAACTAAAATCAATAGAATTCAGCAACTGGCCATAAGGAATAGTAGATAGAGTGGAATCAACGATGATAAAGAGTTCTCAAGCCTGGTTAGAGCTGTTAGAATAAATTAAATATCAGGAAAATAAGTTACCTTGAGCACAAAAAAAATGTTGAATGTACTGTGCTCATGAGGTAGAAAAAATCAGTGAAGCGGTTGGATGTGTAGGTCTCCTGAACTAGAGACATGATAGGACAGAAGATATGGTCGTAAGAGTCATTTACACAGGGCGATAGTTGAAGCTATGGATATAGACATATTTTCTGATAAATAGATTCTAAAAAGCAATGTGAATAAAATCTTAAGGGATATACAAAAGTAGTAGAATCCATATTGTAGATAAAAGTCATTAGGACATATCTAGCAAATGTCTAAATCGCTCATGTGATAGTTCACAAAGTTTATTTGTGGAGCAAAATTTGAGGAAACAACTCAGAGTGTGGCATGTCCATCAAAGTAGTGAGCTCTCCCAATAGAAGTCTTTCAGCAGAGAGGCTTAAAAACCCTATTCTTGATCCAGTAACAATGCTTAGTTAATTTAGGCAATAATAATCTAAGTAAAACATTGTGTCCTCAGTATGAATTTTGAATGATGGTAAAGTCTACTCACTAAGAATATAGTTTCTAGAGCCAAAGTGTATGAGTTTGAATTCCTACCCTGTCACTTACTAGCTTTCTGACTTTGAGCAATTATCTTAACTTCTCTGCTTCTTAGTATCTTCATTATTATTATTACTTTTGAGACAGGGTCTGGCTCTGTCACGGAGGATGGAGTGCAGTGGCACGATCTCGGCTCACTGTAACCTTTGCCTTTTGGCTCAAACCATCCTCCCACCTCAGCCACTCAAGTAGCTGGGACTACAAGAGTGCACCACCATGCCTGGATAATTTTTGTGTTTTTGGTAGAGACGGGGTTTCACCATGTTGGCCAGGTTCGTCTTGAACTCCTGAGCTCAAGTGATCCACCTGCCTCGGCCTCCCAAAGTGCTGGGATAATAGGCGTGAACACCCACACCTGACTTTCTCAGTATCTTTAAATGTATAATTAGGAAAAATAATACTACACCAGAGGTTAGTTGTAGTAATTAAAAAAGTTAAAATACAGTAAGTATATAAGAGTTCTTGAGGATTCCTAAGTCCTTAACAAATGTTTGCTATTATTATGCTTAGTCGCCTGGCCCTAATTGAGTTGGATTTCCTGAAACCCCTGGAGAGATCTTTCGATGAATGTTCTTTAAGATATAGATCCACAAGAATAAGTCTTAAGCATTTCTATAACAAATTCTAAAAAAAATAAGTAGTTACTCTTCATCACACTGCCATGCAAACCTTTTTAGCTTTGGCAACTGAAAGATAGCTGTTGTGCCTAGCAGATCAAGTAGAAAGACTACAATATCCAAAAAAGCAGGGGCGTCGTATCAGTGGCAACAGTCTGTTCTATGATACTGAAGTAATTAATGCCTGCTGCAGTAGGCAGAGAGGCAACCATCAGAATTAGAGAACTACTGTACTTAGCTGAATGGCAGTGATGACTATAGCACCTAATAGAGTAACGCAGATACATTGGGAGTGGAGCATTCATAAGGTTTTCTGAAAAATGATAGGGGCAGTCATTGCAGGGAGACTGGAGTAAATCTTGTCAGCAAATATGATAACAAGATAGTGCAATTCGTGTTATATATATTTAGCAGGCTGACAGAATAAGAGAAGCTGCAAAGGATACAGAATCAGCCAGATAGAAATGAGGAGAGTATAGTATTACAGAAGGCAAAGGAGGAGAAATTCCTGGAAGTATGGAGTTATCAACAGCCTCAAATACTGCAGAAATGTCAAGAAGAATGAATACCAATAAAGGTGATTGGATTCAGAAACGGGAAACTCATTTGTAGTATCTCATAAAGCAGTTTCAGTAGAGCCGTGGTGTAAAGAGACTGATTGTAAAAAGTATGATTATAAATGGGTGGTAAGAAAGTGAAGAAAACTGGTATGAAATCTTCTCTGGAGGAAATGTGGAACTATGAAAAATAGACAAGATAGTCCCTTGAAGCGGTGATAGGAATTAGTAAATGATATTTTGGTTTAGAGGAGCTGAGCCATGTTTGTAGATACAGGAGGGAAATCTGACATAAGGAGATTTTAAAAATTCAAGGGATAGGGGCCGGGTACAGTGACTCAAGACTGTAATCCTAACACTTTGGGAGGCCAACGTGCGCAGATCATGAGGTCAGGAATTCAAGACCAGCCTGGCCAATATGGAGAAACCCCATCTCTACTAAAAATACAAAAATAAGCAGGGCATGGTGGCATGTCCCTGTAGTCCCGGTTACTCAGGAGTCAGAGGCAGAATTGCTTGAACCCGGGAGGTGGAGGTTGCAGTGAGCCGAGATCGCACCACTGCACTCCAACCTGGGCAACAGAGCAAGTCTCTATCTCAAAAAAAAAAAAAAAAAAAAAAAAAAAAAAAAAAAAAAAAAATTCAAGGAATAGAAATACTAATAAATAGAATATAATACCAAGGACAGAGGCAGATAAAAGCTTCCTTATTCTCTATGTATCTATTCTAATTGAAAGGAACAGAGTCTCTCACTGACTAGTTCGAGTTATAAGCGTAATGTAAGGAGACATATGCAGAAACACATAATGAGACTCATAAAAAGCCCAAAAGACATTGGTCACATTTCATAGAGACAGAAATTAAAACATATTTCTGAGACTATATTATGGACTGTCAAAGACTATTCTAGACACCTCTGCAGCATTTTGAATGGATTTTCAATTTAATGTTCAATGATTAATTTAACTCAGGTACTCTTCTGGTTTTTTATTTTTTATTTTTTGTATCTATTCATTTCATCTTCTATGCATTGAATTTTTTTAAACCATTTAATATATTTCTTATTTGACCTGATGTTAACCAGATTTACTATGCATAACTCACCATACCCCAGTATCCCCCAAATTTTTCATTAATTCCTTTTATTTGTGTGTAAGATTGATGTCCTACAAAATTAGCCCCAATTTACTCAAATTTTCTGTGTGCTTATAATTTTGACCCATGAACTTCATTATTTCTCATGGTCCTTCTTGCATTTTTGCCCCTCTTTATGCAGGCTTTCAGTCTTACCTCCCTCTATTAACTATCCCATTCTCTTTGGACTCCTAATTTAAATTTCTTAACAGATAATTTGATTAGACCAGTTTATCTATATTTGGCCAGAGTTATTTAGGCTTTGTCACCTTATAGGTTAGTGATGTTTAGGAAATGGCTTTTCTTGGTCAAGTTGGTCAAATGATCATTTGTAGTCTAATCTTCTGTATTGGAGTACTGGTTATAGAGAATCATAAAGGGAAACACCATGTGGGCAGAACATAATCAAGAAACAACCAGGGATCACTTCCTTCAGCAGGAGTCTTGCTGAGGACAATCACGCATAGAATGAGCTTTGACCTAGCAGGCATTATGATTGGCTGATTGAGAACATCTGTGAATTAAACAAATTAACACAGAAAAACTAAATCTATTTCTGAAGTGATTCTGTCTTTTCCTCTTTATTTTCATCAATAGTGTCTTAGCTTACATATTATTTTCTTCTCTTATTTGGACTTTTGCTAACTTGTCTGTTTTGGATTGTTTCTTCATTATAAACTATCGTCCAAAATAATTTTTGGGTTTTATTTTAAAAACACATAATAGATAACATAACTCTCCTATTCAATATATTTAATGTCAATGAAAGTTAGCATGTTGAAATGCAATGTGTATTCTATTCACTTGACATGTTTAGTTGTTTAAAAATGTTCTTCAAGTCATAGATTACTATTATTATCATCCTCCTTTATATACAAGGATATTGATACTCAGAAAATTCAAATAATCTGAGCAGATGAATAAAGTTAGTAAGTGTTGAAACTGGAATGTAAACCAATATGTATTGATTCTGATACCAAATCAATATTTATTATTTTAAACTCTATCCTTCACAGCTTTCCATTGCCTGCAGAAAGAAGTTCAACATTCCTACAAATTCATACATAGTTCTTCACAATTTTCCTCAAGCCACATTTAGAGGCTGATTTTTTTCCTCTTTCTCTCATCATGTGGCTATCCTTCAATATAATCGTACTAAATTTCTTGCAGTTTCATAAATATTTCCACTTTCAAAATATATCTCCTGTTTATTCCAAACATTCTAGGCTGAAAATGTTCAAATGACCAAATTCAAAGTTATTCATAGTGTGATTTTTTTTTAGTACTACAGTAGCTGGAAATATATATCTCCAGATACTCCTTGCAACTACAGTTATGTGGACTGTAATAGACAGAATTCTATCTGATCTCTCTAGCCCCAAGGTTTCCATTCTTGGTTACTGAATCAGTTATTAATTTAGGTATGGTTTTGAAGGGATTTTATAGCTGTAATTTAAGTGTACAACATGATGAGTTGATATGTGCATATATTTTATAATAATTGTTGCAATCGAATAAATTAATACATCTGTCACCACAGATAAGATTCATTATGTTCCCAGAACATAATAGTCTTACTGGAAGTTTATACAGTTTGACCATCCTTGATTCCCTCCGAACCCCAGCTCTTAGCACCCACCATTCCGCCCTCTGTTTCTATAAGTTTGACATTTTTAGATTCCACACATAAGTGAGATTATACAATATTTGTCTTTATCTGTCTAGCTTCTTTTGGCTGGCATAAAGCAGAACATTTTGTTCAGATAATAGCAGAAAAGAATATTGAAAAACTTCGTAGCAGCAGAAACATTTAATGGACTTCCATTTCTGACTTTGAAGATGAGGAGGACCATGTGCAAGGACCAGAGAGTGGTTTCTAGGAGATAAGAGTGACCCTGACTGACAGCCATTAAAGAAATGTAGACCTAAGTCTTACAACCTCAGGAAGCTAAATTTTGCCAACAACTAGAATGAGCTAGGAGTTCATATATTCCAAACCCTCTAAACCGGAAGTCAGACTGACATTTTGGTACCAGCCTTGTAATATGCTGGGCAGAGAAATCAACTATGACATGACAATTTCTGAACTACATAAATGTGGGCAAAAAAGCGAATGTTGTGTTAAACCACCGAGTTTGTGGCAACTTGTTATGTAGTAATAGAAAGCTATCATAGAGTCAAATTAAGTTTTACTAATAAGTTGCACTTCTATAAGATTTTAAGGCTAAAATGAGGCATAACTCCTCTAAAATGACTTTTTCAGTTTTCTGTCTAGCAAACAATATCTATGTAGATTCTGTTGTTTAATTTCCAGTTTTAGCAATGAAAGTTGCAGTTACAGCAATAATAATGGACTAACATTTTAAAATTTGTTTATAAGCATCCTGAGTGTTGAGAAAAATACAGGCCGTCATGGTGGCTAGATTTCATATTTCATTTTCTAGACAGTTGTGTTCCCAGACAAAACAAGGTTTGGCTGCTTGTTCTTGCGGCCCAGTAACAAGATGCGTATAGACTGGGAAAGAAGCGAGTTTATTTCTGCAACTGGCTACAGGCAGAAATTCGAAGTAACTCAGCAGATCAACTCAAAGTTACAAGTTTCTTCTCCAGTGCTCATATAAATTCAGACCATATGCCTATATGTGAGAGTGCACCTGCAAGCCAAGGTGTTTCACCCTGTTTAATCTTTAACTAGGGTCTGGGGTCTGAAAAATTACTTTAGAGCCTTGTAAGAATTACTTAATCTAAAGTGGATCCTGGTACAAGGTATACAAGATGTGTTAGAACGTTTCCATTATTTTAATCAAACTAAATTCCGAGGAAACCCAGGTGGGGTCTTAAATGCCTTGTTTTACATTCTAGCCTTTGTTCTAAGGTGTCATTTTCTTTAGTTCGTTAGTATTTAACTTATACTTTTATCAGAGTTACTGTAGGGTGTTGGTGAAGGCTTTTTCTGGTTCCTAATGGAGACCTGGCCTACCACAGTTGTAGTAATTATAGCAGTAGTCATAGCTTCCTAAACAGTCTTCCTAATCCCTGGATCATGGCTTCAATGAGATTACATTAAAGTTCATATTTTAGGGCCAAGCTTTCTGATGCCTTACCTTTCTGATTATGATGAAGGTAGTAGTAGTTCTGATGTATTTGTTCTTACGAGTAGTAGGAGTTGTTTCTAGAGGTACAGCCTTAATCTTTACTCTCTAATTCTTGCAATAAACTAGTCAATACTGAATTTCCTACATTGTTTCTTTTTTACTTACACATTCTAAGTGACTTCTATTACCTAAACTGAGCCCTGATTGATACTACAGTGCTTGATACTAGAAGTAATTATAGGCAATAAAACTTCAAAATTGGTAATCTTGTGTTGGTTATCTGGCCTTGGTGTGTATAAAGCTATGACAATCCTGTTACTATTGGAAAATGCATTACTGTTAGTTCATAGGACACAGTGGCCAATAGTTAAGGATTTACTGATAACTGTAATGAATTGCAATTGTTATAGACTGTTATTTTTGGAATGAATAATATAGGTTTGAGGGTTGGATGTTTGTTTCTGACCATAGTAGAGAGGTTAATGAAAGAAAATGCTGATTTCAGGCTTATACATTTTTGGCCTAGGATTTCTACTCTGAACTTGCACTGGCTTATGGCGGAGATATTGAAACAGAAACCTCAGTGACCATATACAACAAGAAATGCAAACTTTGCAAAAATTGTTTGAAAAAGTTACTAAACAAATGGAAAATGGCAGCTATCAGCAAGCAAAAATAAGCAACCCTTAGGAATAAGAAAATCTAATTTCCAGAGTTACCAAATTATAATATTTAAAATGTACAGTTCCAAAGAACAGCAACAATAACAAAATTACAAAGCATACAAAAAAAGAAAAATGAAACATGTAGCCCACTCACAGGGGAAAAAATTGACAAAACCCATCTCTGGGAAAGCCCAAACATTTGAATTTATAGTAAAATGTGTTCCATAGCATGTCTGAGATATACTCAAAGAGCAAAACGACACCAAAGAAAATGAATTTAAGTTATTCAGAAGAACGATGTCTGAATAAATAGCAAATGTTAGAAAAGAGATAAAAAGATCTTTCAGATAATGGAACCTATGAAGCTTCCTGGATGGTGGTGTATTAGTCCATTCTCACACTGATATAAAGACATACCTGAGACTGGGTAATTTATTTAGAAAAGAGGTTTAATTTGCTAATGTTTCTGTGGGCTGTACAGGCTTCTGCTTCTGGGGAGACCTCAGAAAGCTTATAATTATGGTGGAAGGTGAAGGGGAAGCAGGCATTGTTTTCACATGGCCAGAGCAGGAGACAGAGAGAGAGAAGGGGGATGTGCTACACACTTTGGAACAACCAGATCTCATGAGAACTCTATCATGAGACAGCACTATACAGCCCCACCTCCAACAATGGGGATCACAATTCAACATGAGATTTGTGTGGGGATACGGAGCCAATCTATCAGCTGGCACACCTAGTGAAGGCATTCAAGCTTCATACTCCTTTCCATATGCTTTGCCCTATGCATCTTTTTATAAGATGCTGGCCATGGAGGTGGACTGGCTCGGGTGGAATAAGGTTCCAACTGAGCCGGATAGCTTCAGGTTATGACCGCCACACTTGGCCACATTTGGCCTGTTGGTTGAACCCAGTGGGCCTCTCTGCCTTGACCAGTCTTTTGGGATTTCCTTTATAATAAGATGGAAAATATAAGTAAATGTTTCCCTGGGTTCTGTCAGCTGATCTAGCAAGTTGATCAAATGAAAGGAGGGGGTTGTGGGATCTTTGATTGATAGCCAGTTGATAAGATGCACAGGTAAAACAGCCTGGGGCTTGCAATTGGCATGTGTAGGGGTTATACAGTCTTGGGGATTGAGACCTCGATTTGTGGGATCTGAGACTATCTTCAAGTAGACAGTGTCAGAATAGAACTGAATTAGAGGAAACCTAGCTGATGTGAACTGCGGAAGTGATTGATAGCTTGTTGGTGGAGGGAAATCTCCACACATTTTGTCACAGAAGTGTTCTGTGTTGATTGTTGTTGATGAGAGAATAGAAAGAGCACTTAGAGTTTGTGTGTAAGCTTTTTCTACTCTCAACTGGTGTCAGTGGAGTGGGGTTTACTAGAATAGTCCTGACTCTTAGAAACGTGGTTTTGGAAGAAAAAGAATAAAAGGTTGGTGATAAGGAATCTGATTCCTGAGGGGCCATGTGGTCACCCATGGTTTGGAGTCACGGATGTGCTGAAATCAGTTACTAAAGGTAAAATGTACCAGTGGAATTCAGAGATGAATCTAGCTTCCACGGACTTGGTTCTGTAAACCAAAATAAAGTAATAAGGACCCCCAGTCATATGAATGAATCTCTCTCTTTGGCCAAGGGCATTCCAAAGTTAACCTGAAAAACTTGTTCAGGCCATGATGGTAAGGTGGACCAGACATGACTCATTACATCCTCCTCCCTTTTGGAACTACTGATAGAAAAGACTCTTTAAGTCTAATAAGAAATATTTATTTACAGTACATTTTCTCTGAAGCCTGCTACCTGGAGGGTTCATCTGCATGATAAAACCTGGGTTTCCAAAACCTCTTATCATAACCCAGATATTCCTATCTATCAATAATCACTCTTCCAACCAACTGCCAATCAGAAAATCTTTGAGTCCACCTATGACTTAGAAAACCCCCACTTCCAGTTGCCCCCTCTTTCTACACCAAACCGATGTACATCTTAAATGTATTGATTGATAACTTATTTATCCATAAGATGTATAAGACCAATTTGTGGCCGGACCACCTTGAACACATGTTCTCAGGACTTCCTAAGGACTGTATTACAGGTCTTTGGTAACTCATATTTGGCTCACAATAAATCTCTTCAGATATTTTACAGATTTTGAGTTTTTTAAATCAACAGTTCACTGGATGCTTTAAGAAATACCACCTAGTAAGAAAAAAAAAAGCAAAACATTCAAGCCCTTGGTTGTTATCTGTGAAAGCTGAAATGAAACTAAAAGAGAGTACTGGGTCAGACCTTCATTCTAGCGCAAGCACAGACTTCAGTGAGTCTGAGCTTCACCTACTAGCCTCTAAGCTGATGCCCAAGTGAAAAATTATGCAGGAACAATGGACAGTAATTCTAAGACCTGTGGTTACTAACAAGGTATCCAATGTAGGGGAAGGAGAAAAC
The DNA here is from genome assembly GCF_030222135.1 of Aotus nancymaae. Taxonomy (NCBI): domain Eukaryota; kingdom Metazoa; phylum Chordata; class Mammalia; order Primates; family Aotidae; genus Aotus; species Aotus nancymaae. Next base: position 53,652,266 of record NW_026988415.1, on the reverse strand, counting down.
CAAGTAATGACTGGAACCAGAGGGTATAGTGTGAAAAAATTGTTTCATTTTGTAGATCTGCATTATCACGTCCTCAGAAGCCTTTACTAAAATAGATTGTGAGAGTATAACTGTCCAATGGGTTTCCCTTGCCAGCTGCCCAGGCTGGGCAAATTTATCAAGACAGGGAAATGCCAATAGAGAAAGTGTTAACTCATCCAGAGCTGGCTGAATGGGAGACTGGAGATTTATTATTACTCAAATCAGTCTCCCTGAAAATTCAGAGACTGAGTTTAAGAATAACTTGGGGGGTACAGAAGAGTAAGTGGGGAGTGTTGATTGGTTGGGTCAGAGATAAAGTCACAGGGATCAAACCTGTCTTCTTGTGCTGAGTCAGTTTCTGGATTGTGGCCACAAGACCAGATGAGCCAATTTCTTGATCTGGGTTGTACCAGCTGATTGAGGACAGGGTCTGACAAATATCTCAAGGACTGATCTTAGGTTTTACAATAGTGATGTTATCTCCAGGAACAATTTTAGGAGGTTCCCCATCTTGCAGCCTGCATCTGAATGACTTCTCAACCATAATTTCTAATTGTGTAGCTAATTTGTTAGTCCTGAGAAGCTATCTAGTCCCCAGCCAGAGGAGCTTGTTTCGGAAAAAAGCTGTTATCATCTTTGTTTCAAAGTTAAACTATAGACTCAGTTTTCCCAAAGTTAGTTCAACCTATGCCCAGCCCAGGAATGAACAAGGACAGCTTAGAGATTAGATACAAGATGGAGTCAGTTAGGTCAGATCTCTTTCACTGTCATAATTTTCTCAGTTATAATTTTTTCAAAGGCAGTTTTACTGGGGACCTAAAGCTTTTGTGCACAAGAGGGGATAAAATGGTCTGGGAGTGGAGAAGAGAAGTTCCTAGGACTAGAACAGAAAAATGTAAGGGTTGGTATAAGTATAAAAGTTGGAATGCTTTAATTTGTTTCATATAAAGAAGTTGTGTCTTCTTTACCTAAATATTTTATGAAACTGGATATTATATCTGAATGGGGAACGCTTTTCCTACCTGACATCGTAAAACAAAAACCTATTGATAAAGTTCTAATGGAGGCTACAGTTAGAAAGTAAGAGTTGATAAAATGAAAAGTTTATAGGAGAGTTTGTACATTTGAATATGATTTATATGAAGTGGTAGTGTCTCTTTTACTTGATTGTATGATGTGCATGGACATTGTATCTGAATGAGAGATCTCCTACCTAGTTGTTTAAAATAGAGGAAATATAAATCTGCCTATTTAGCAATATTAATTGGACATGTTAAACAGAAACCAGTAAGGTTTTATGAGCCCACAAATGTAGAACAGAAGCTAGAGTTCTGGTAGGGATAAATTCTCCATTTAATAACCCTGTGTGCAGTGAGTGAAAAGAAAAATAGCTCAGAGTAATCTGAACTAAGTGAGGTATGCAGAACCAAGAGAAAATGAGTGTGGGATGTTAGTCATCTCCCTCTGTTCACACTTATGCCTGGGGAAAATTTTTAAAAGCGATTTTGTGTCTGAATAGCTGTCTTACCCATTATTTTTATGTTCCTGAAATTTGTGATAAAAAGAACAATGTATAGCTGACCAATAACTTATGTAATTTTAGTGTAAATTCTGGGGAAACAACTCAGAAACTGACTCTTTTCCTTTAAAAATCTACCTGTAACTAGAAATAGAAATATCATTTGACCCAGCAATCCCATTACTTGGTATATACCCAAAGGATTAGAAATCATTCTATTAAAAAAGACACACACACTTGCATGTTTATTGCGGCACTGTTCACAATAGCAAAGACTTGGAACCAACCCAAATGTCCATCAATGACAGACTGGATAAAGAAAATGTGGCACATACACATCATGGAATACTATGCAGCTATAAAAAACGATGAGTTCATGTCCTTTGTAGGGACATGGATGAAGGTGAAAAGCATCATTCTCAGCAAACTGACACAAGAAGAGAAAACCAAACACTGCATGTTCTCACTCCTATGTGGGTGTTGAACAATGAGAACACATGGACACAGGGAGGGGAACATCACACACTGGGGCCTGTCAGCGGGTGGGGGGCTAGGGGAGGGATAGCATTAGGAGAAACACCTGATATAGATGACAGGGGGATGGATGCAGCAAACCACCATGGCATGCGTATACCTATGTAACATACATGCATGTTCTGCACATGTACCCCAGAACTTAAAGTTTAAAAAAAAATACACCTGTAATTGCTGCTAATTGAAGTTGTCCTGCTGTATTCATGACAACATGAATCTATGTTTTTAGGTTGCAATTCTCAATTTTGGCCCCAATAAAATCTCTACTTTTGTTAGTTTTGCCCTGGCTTCTTCCATTTAGGTCAGCAAGTGTTCACTGAGGTAGGGTTTATGGCAAAAGCCTGTGAATGCCTGATGACTCCTGAAAGTTTGGAACTAAAATCTTTTTACTTGCAGGACATTTACTGATTCTGGATTAGGTTTTGATTATCCTGTGGAAGATGTAAATGTTCAAAGTGCTGTAAGAAAACCAGAACAGAAAATATTGCATAGAGGTGAATGGTCAAGCATCATTGCTTCAGGCTGAGAGACTCATCATACAGGCAATAATGTTCAACAGTGAGCAAAGAGATCTCCTCTCAGAGTAGGAGTTTGATAGAGAAATAAAACAGGTAATGAAAACATTGGCTGTCTAAAACAAGGGAAGACATAAGAATAAAGGGATGGCTTATGAGTGTGAGCACAGGGCTTCATAAATGTGTGCCCACACTCAACATAAGTGGGGCTAAGGGAAGTTTCCCATTGGTTAGATTTCTTCACATTTCTGTGGTTTTGGTGAAGAGGGGATGGGAAAGGATGCTAGTGTAACTATGTGAGAGTTACCAAGAGAGGAGGAGTATATTAGTATAAAGACTATACTTTTTCCCCACATAACCTCAAAAAATATTTCCCGTATTTGATGCAGTGGTGCTAGGACCAGGGCAGTAACAACAAGCGCTGGAAGCAGAGACAATTTTTAAGAAAGAATCTATAAATATGTATTGAAACTTTATGTCAGAATTTCAAGAGGCCAGATGGGGGTGGGTGTTTCATTCACCCCATCTGGCAAAATTGGAGTTAACAGTGAATGTAGCTATATTTTCTGGTGGTAAAAATAGCCATCTAAATGTGAATGGACTGAGGAGGAGGTACTTGCTAAACTAGTGCCTGCAATGGAGATCAACACGACTGCTGATTCTAAGGTCTCATCCAAAAGTCTGAGTATTAATGGAGAGATGGAATAGTAGCTGAGGGTAAAGGAATGAATAAATGGGTTATGAATTGAGGGAAATCCTTTATTATATTAAAACCTCAAAAGAGGCTTAAAGAAAGAGATTATATTGTCTCTTAGCTCAAGTATGCCAGCTGCCTGAAAGGATGAAGACCACTACTGCTTTTGTAACCTGCCAAGGTTGAATTAATGTCTGTAAACATTAATGGCTTTATCCTGGAAGACATTCATGCAATATAATGGACTGAACTAATTATTAATGATTATATGGGATTCTAGTATGCAGCAGTGTCCTCTGAGTTGTACGTACTTCTGATGTAAGGGATTTGAATTTGAAGACCAGGGGCAGTCTGTCATATTGTGAAATATATATTTAGTCTTCAATCTTGTTTCCAGTAATACAATTTCTAAAATCTTTAGAAACTCCAAAGCGATGTCTTTGTATATGCTAATAAGTTGACTGATGACTGGCAGCCCCAAGGTAACTTCAGGATGGGAGCTGGTTATGGGAAACATTAAGGCAGGATTAGAGGTTTGAGAGATTTCCCTAGATTCCAGAGAGGGGAGAGGGGCTGAAGTCTAAGTTGATCACCAATAGCCAATGGTTTAATCAATTATGCCTACATAATAAAGCCTTCATAAAAATTCAGAAGGATGGGTGTGGAGAGCTTCTGAATAATTGAACACATGTAATTTCCTGAATGATGATGTGCCAGGAGAGCCATAAAATCTTCACACCCCTCCCATATGCTTAGCCTTATGAATCTTTTTATGTGATCCTTTGCAATATTATTTATAATAAAATGGTAAGTTTAAAAAAGAGAAGTTAGAAAAATAAACAATATAGGAACTCAGAAGATGAAAAGTACAATAGTTGAATTAAAAATTCACTAAAAGGGTTCAAGTTTGAGCAGGCAGAAAAATGAATCAGCAAAATTGAAGATAAATCAATTAAAGTTATCCAGTGTGAGGAATAGAAAGATAAATAATGAAAGAAATGAACAAAAACTGAAGCAAATGTCAAACATCAAAAATATATTAACATACATGTTATGGGAATGCCAGAAGGAGAAGAGAAAAAAAAAGGAAAGAGAAAATACTAAATAACTAATGGATGAAAAGTTAAATATGATAAAATATATGAATCTATGCACCCAGGAAGCTTAATGAATTTCAAATAGGAAAAACTAAAAGAGATTCACACTGAAACACATTATAATCAAACTGTTGGAACCTAAGACAAAGAGACCTCTTGAAAGTGACAAGATAGAAAAGATTAATTTCACATAAAGAAATCCTCAATAAGATTAACAACTGATTTCTTTTTAGAATCAATAAGGCAAGAGGTGAGATGACATATTTAAAGTGCTAAAGAAATAAAACTGGCAACAAAAATTCTATACTTGACAAAACTATTCTTCAAAAATGAAGGAGAATTAAAATATATCTAGATAAGCAAAAGCTGACAAAGGTTATTAATCATAGAACTTCCTGCAAGAAATACTAAAGAGACTATGTTAAGCTGAAATAAAAGAACACTAGACAATAACTTTAAGACTCTCACATAGGGATATACATAAAGGCAAAGAGAATAGAAATGAGAGCTCAGAAGTAAACCTTCACATATATCACTAATTGATTTATAACAAAGTGCCAAGGCTATTCAATGGGGAAAGAAAGTGATTCAACAGATGGCACTGATAAAACTGGATATCCAAATATATTGAATGAAGTAAAATCCTTACTTTACAGCATATCCAAAAATAGATCAAAATGAATGAAAGACCTAAATTGAAGAGCTGAGACTCCAAAATTCTTGGTAGAAATCTTAAGAACAAATTTTCATAACCTTTTATTTGGCAATAGTTACATAAACATTATACCAAAACCACAATTAAAAGAAAAAAAAACAGATAAACTTTATAACATAAAAATTAACAACTTTTGTATATCAAAGGACACAATGAAGTGAATAAAAGACAACCCACAGAATGGAAGAACATACTTGCAAATAATATCTCAAGATTTAACATCTAAAACATATAAAGGACTCTAACAAAAAGGTAACTGAGTTAAAAAATGGTCAAAGTGTGCATGGCTCCCAAAGGCAGTTCCAAACAGCAGTCGGAGGAGGACCTGCTCCTGCAGGATTTCAGCCGCAACCTCTCGGCCAAGTCCTCCGCGCTCTTCTTCGGGAACGCGTTCATCGTGTCTGCCATCCCCATCTGGTTATACTGGAGAATATGGCATATGGATCTTATTCAGTCTGCTGTTTTGTATAGTGTGATGACCCTAGTAAGCACATATTTGGTAGCCTTTGCATACAAGAATGTGAAATTTGTTCTCAAGCACAAAGTAGCACAGAAGAGGGAGGATGCTGTTTCCAAAGAAGTGACTCGAAAACTTTCTGAAGCTGATAATAGAAAGATGTCTCGGAAGGAGAAAGATGAAAGAATTCTGTGGAAGAAGAATGAAGTTGCTGATTATGAAGCTACAACATTTTCCATCTTCTATAACAATACTCTGTTCCTGGTCTTGGTCATTGTTGCTTCCTTTTTCATATTGAAGAACTTCAACCCCACAGTGAACTACATTTTGTCCATAAGTGCTTCATCAGGACTCATCGCCCTCCTGTCTACTGGCTCCAAGTAGACCATGTCTGCTTGCCCCCTGGCTTTGTGTCTATGGGTGGCCTGTGGTATATGGAAAAGTAGCAGGGTGGTCAGGGTGGGAGACACACAAGATGTTTTTACAGTCTAGAGCCTTTAAAAAACCCAACAGAATGTAATTCAGTATTTGTTTATTGGCTGTTTTTGACAGATTGTTGAAATTAAATGAATTGAAAGGGAAACTCAGAGCACCAGGATGTTTATTAAAAGGAATAAAATGTCTTGCAATGTGCTGTAATCATAAGAGGAGAAAATAACTTGTTTCCTTGATCTGTCAGAGGTCACAGTAACCTGGGCTGAGCTGTTATTATTTATTATATAATGGTAGCAGGAAGTTAATAACTGGTTCTCTGTGTTCCAAGCACAATATTATAACTTTTTTTGAACCATAAATATCAGAATGAATCCTCTTCCCAGGGGATGGAACAGAAGCTTAATGTTTACAAGTGTTTGAATTTGTAATTTGAAATAACAAAATTAAAAAACATGATTTCTCCAAAAAAAAAAAAAAAAAAAATGGTCAAAGTGCTTCAACAGACATTGTTTCACAGAAGATATATAAATGGCTAATAAGCATATAAAAATATTCTCAACATCATTAGTTATATGAAAATGCAAACCAAAACTACAATGAGATACCATTTCCCACCCACTACAATGGCTACTAAAAAATAACATTAATTGTAAAGGATGTGGGGAAATTGGAACTTTTTGCATTACTTGTGCAAATACAAAATGTTGTAGCCTCTGTGAAAAGTGGAGTTTGAGAGTTCCTCAAAAAGTTAAAATGTAGAATTACCATAAGGGACTCAAACTGATAGTGGTACATGAATGTGCATAGAAGCACTATTCACAGTAGTCAATAGGTGAAAATATAACTCATGTCCATCACTGTATTAGTGGATAAAAAATATATAGTCACATAATGGAATATTATTCAGGCATTAAAAGGGATGAAGTTCTGATACACACTGCAACATAGATGAACCTTAAAAACATTGTTTGAAATAAAGTAAGCCAGACACAAAAGGACAAAACAGAACTATATAGAATAGACAAAAATGTAGAGACAGAAAACATTTTAGAGGTTTCCAGTGATTGAAAGGAGAGGCACTAGAAATTTATTGCTTAACAGGTATATAGCTTTTGCTTAGCGTGATGAAAAATTTCTAGAAATATATAGTGGTTTTGGTACAGAATATTGAATTGTACACTTAAAAATGGTTGCAATGGAACATTTTATGTTATGTCATAATTTACTACATCAAAAATGTATAATCTCTGAAAGAAGAGTGAACATCTTAACAGGCAATTTGATTTAATTTTGAAACAACCAAGAATAAAGCATCCACAAACTGCAATTATATACGTCGTCAGACATGAGATATAGAGGAGCTAAGCACAAAATGTTTAAAGAATAAAGGATTAAATTACAAAGGTCATTTAGTAAGAAAATGTCAGAAAGCAATAGACATGTGGACAAAGTGAAACTTCACGAAATGAAAAAATACATATTCAGTGTAATAACAAAACTCCAATGAGGGGATTAAATGGCAGATTGCAACTGTCACATGGATAATGAGATGATTAGTGAACTAGAATACATATCTGAAGAACTTATTCAGGGTGCAGTTAAAGATATAAGATGGAAAATATAAAAAGAAAGGCTTAAAGAAATGGAGGATAGACTGAGAATGTATAACATTTGACTGATTAGGTTCACCAAGAGAAAATGAAAAAGAAGCATGAAATACAAAAATCAAAACTGAGAAAATAATTGTGGCTTTCATGTCCAATAATACTCATATAGATATTTCAGAAAAAAATATCATATTTAAGTTATAATACACTTATATTTTAAATCTAATTTTACTAAACTTAAAATCATTTGGAAAGACTATTGTTGAGATATTTCTAGAAATTTTAAGACACCAAATGAATTGCATATATGTGATAAATATAAATAAATCATCATTAGGTATGTTCTAATAAAATTTCAGAACACCAAAGATAAAGATAAATTTCAAAAGTAGCCAGAGGAAAAAGCTGAATTACTTTCAAAAGGTAACAGTTTAAATAGAAATCTGACTTTTCAACTACAGTGATTTTCAGAATAATATCTTCAGTATACTGAATAAAGATTTAAAAAGCTGCCAAAAGAGTTTTAAACTGAGTAGGTATATTTCATGACTAAGAGGGAATGAAAACATTTGTAGATAATGAAATCTGTAATTACCAACTGAAGTTCATAAATAAAAATCCTAAATAAAGGATATGCTTCAAGTGGAAAAGTAAACTGAAATGGAGGGTCTGAGATGTAAGACAGAATGCGAAACAAATAAAATAGTAAATATGTAAAGAAATCTAAATGAACATTGACTGCATAAGGCAACAATAATGATAACATCATGCGGCAATGAAAAAGATAATTAAAATAAGTAAGAAAAGAGACAAATGCTTTTTGAGGTGATTAAATTGAATGAAGGCATTCTAAGGTATTTGCACAATCACAAGGGATGAAAAGAGATTTTGTTTATACTAAGACTTCACTGAGTAGGCATCTGTAATTTCCAGGTTACCCATAAAAAATTCAAAATAGAAAGTAAAATTTCTGAATTAGTAGAGAAAAAAGTGACATAATAAAAATTATTCCATTCAAAATTAGGCAAAAAAAGAAGAGACAAAGTAACACAGGATGTTTAGCACAAACAAAAATCGCAACACAATATAGTTCATTAAAACTCAATTTTTTTAGTCATTTCATTGATTATATATGAATTATATGTTCCATTTATGAAGCAAAATATCAGAAGAAAAATCTACCCATATACTGTTTTAAAGAAACATTTAAGACATAAGAATACAGAAAGTTTGGTAGTAAATGAATCAAAAATGAAATAATGAGTCTACATGAAGATAATCAATGTTCACTAAAATATTATAGTGAAATGCTGATAAAAAACTTTATAATAGATATACCAGATCTATAACACCTGTGCCCAATCAAATGTAACATCATAAAAGTGAAATGTCCAGACACTGTCCACCAGATTATAGAAAATGCAAAGTAAAAGAATATTAAAAGCCATAAAGATGATTCAATCTTGCAATTCCAGAACATGAGAACTTCTAAAAGATAAATTGTTTTAATCAATATGTAGCAAAAAGGGAAAGGGAACTGTTATTGAATAAAAGTGACATCGTGACCAGATATAGTGTAATATCTTTGTTTGGACACGGATTGACGAAACCAACTATAAACATTCATATTGAATCAATCTAGGACATGTTAATATTGACTGGAATTGTATTGCTTTAAAGGATTAGTATTAATATTTTGGTATAAAAATAGATTGTAGTTATAGTAAACAAGTGGGGTTTTTTTTTTTTTGAAATTTTCATCAAATTATTGATGAATAATATTATGTGATATTTGGAATTTTCTTTATCTCAGTTAAATTTTCATTAATAATAAAATCACAAAAAGGGAACAACTCTTGTTGAATGCACATTTGACCTCTGTTGAAGTAGGCATTTCTGACCCTAGGGGAAAAAAAAACATAAAAGAGAAGACTGTCATGTTATAAATACGGATGGCTACCAGGGGCTGCAGGGTGGGGAAAATGGGGAGTTGTCGGTCAAAGGGTACAAAGTTTCAATTGTTCAGGATGAGTAAATAAGTTATGGAGATCCAGTGTACAACATGATGACTATAGTTAATAATACTGTATTATATACTTAAAATTTTCTGAGTAGATTGGAAACGTTCTCATCATATACACACAGTAAAGGGTAACTGTGAGGTGATGGATACATATTCAAGCTAATCACTTAATTATCTTGATTGTGGTAATGATTTCACAATGTACAAGTAAATAAATAAATCATATTGTACTCCTTAACTATATGTATTTTTTGTCAATTATACCTCAATAAAGCTGGGAAAAATGTAAAAATAAATAAATATACAAATAGCCAAAAAAATCCCAAACATCCATACATGAAAATGACACCAAATCTGGTGTCAATCTTTACAATGGATGTAAAAGTGAAGAGTTAAAATCTTTAACATGCATGCTTACTATGTTAAAAGATTGTATACCTGAAAACAAACATTTTATTGTGATTTTTTTTAATGTAAGTGATGAAAATGCATCATAAAATAGCTTATGTAAAACAGGGAATGTAGCAACCTGTAAATAGAGGAAGACTAAGTGTAGTTTCAGTTTCAGGCGTGACAATACCAAGATATTCAAAAGCTGTTTTCTGTTTGGCTCTCCCTCATTCTTTTGGCTCTGCTTCACTTTGTGAACTGTGTGTTGCTTCATTCTCTTCTCCTACATGTGGGTTTCCCTCATGTGGCCCATAAGAAGTTGGAAGACAGAGCAATACATATCCATGTAAAATACAAATGATTAGCAATAATATGTTGGTTCAATACATTCCAACTTTGCTTAACTATGAGAAACATTTAATTACGTAGTGGTGTTATGAAAATGCCTTCAGATATATAAATGCAATATCTTTTCTAATTGTCTACAATTGACTTGATTTTTATTTCAGGACCTGTTCATCACCCTATTAGATAGTAATGAAAAGAAATAATAAAAACTATCCCCACCCAAGGTTGAATATAATCCCGTAATCTCATTTTACTCCAATAACTTAAACTATCTCTTTAGGTAATTCAGTGCATGCTCCTTGGAAGATCCAAGTATCTCAATTTTTAGTTTTCTGCCTCCCTCCTCCTGATTCTTTATCAGATGGCTTGTCAGTATGTTTGGAAGGAAAGTGGATATGGCTTACGTGACCCTCAGGGCACTAAAAGGGATATGGGATGTCTTGCATTCTTATGGAACCCATTGGACTCCCGTTGTTCTCTCCAGATACTCAGCAGTTGGTGCTGCTTCTTAGAATGATGAGTTCTGATCTGCAACTGGTCTCATTTGCCCTCCTATGTGTGATGTGCTCCACCTACTTTTGAGCTCATGTTCTTGGATATTGGCCCTTAATCTTGAAGTCTCAATTCACATAATTTCTCTTCATTACACTTCCAAGTTGCTGCTGCTCCAAAAGCATCCTATGAACTCCAAAAGCACCCACAATGAGGTACACTGAAACATCTAAATCCCAATTTTCCAGGCCATAGGGAATCAGATACTTTGACTCAGGTTAATCAAACAATTTACCTAATACCTACACTTCAACATCATAGCTCAAACACTGTGTTGAAAGTCGGGACATGTGAGGATTCTTCTAGAGGTTTGCAGCCTCTGCCTAGTGTGTCGATAATCTTAATATTTACATCCATCTGACTCCTCCATCTCTATCTATTTGTTCTAGCAGGGGTTTGTGAAATTCCTGGTGTCTAATCTAACCCTCGTTGTGTCTCAATTTTTCTTCCCAGAATTTCCTGGAACCAGAATGAGCTGGCTTTCCTTTCTTTTCCCATCTTGGTAATATTGTTATTTGAAATTTTGTAATCAACTAAGTCCGTCTCTTAATTTCTTAAATGATAGATAAAGTTCCTTAATTATTTCCTCTTGTCCGATCTTTAACAATATTTCTCTTGCTAAATAATTTAAGAAAGTCAATGTTGACACTCATGACTAATAAAGGAAATTGATCATGTTTAACCAAGGAAATTTGATTCCTGAAAGGATTAGAGGTAGAAAGTTGCAAATAAACAGTGTTTAAGAAAGGAGGAGAATAACTGAATGGTTTAATTTTTCTAAAATACAATTTACTATAAGGGGACACTTGAAAATATTGCTACATGAAAGGAGAGACAGATGAAGACGGTACCAAGTCATACAACTTTTTATTATTTAAATAAAAAGTGGAGAATCATGAGTAATTTTGGTCTTTGTGATTTATCATAAGGCATATTACACTGAACTATAATTATTTTATCAATATGAAAATTATCCAGTGATGATACAGGCAGACAAGTAAAACAAGCATGTAGAACAAACTGATCTGAGGACCTAAAGTAATTTCCATCATAGAATAAGGTAGATACTTTTTCAGTGCCCTAAATGATGTTCATTATGTATACTAATTATAATCCTTCTAAGTGTATCAGAATCACCAATAGAACACTGATGAAAAGTGATGCTAATAGTAGGGGTAAGAAAGGAACTATGGAAAGGAGTGAGGATGAAAGTTAAACATAGAAAAAATAAAGATAGAGAAAAAAGAGTATGATATAACATTTCAGATAATCAAATGAGATTGAAAAGAAAGATTATACCATTCTATCAGACAGCTAGTGAAATTCTAACTTTTAACCGTAGCTTCTTTCAATTGGTTCAGCTGAATCCTTGGCACCAATTCTGATTCACTGTGATCCAAAATGATCTGTAAATACTTAGTTTGCCTATTCAGTTAATATTCAGCTGGATACCTTTTTGAGAGTTAAATCTCCTATTTTTCAATTTTCCTGTTAGTGCCCTCTATTTGCACACTCATTTAATTATTTTGTATTATTGTTTTACTATACACAGCATTTCTGATGCAAATTCATCATCTTCAATTTGAATGGATAATTCCAACATCACATTGCTTGGCATTCTCACTAACAAGTTTATCCCACCCACTATCAGATCTAGCACTATAGCAAAATGATGAGCCAATGTTACCCAAATATATTGTTTACTTTTCACAGTGTATTATATATGGATAGCACATGTTTAAATAAGGGAGAGGACTGGCAAGTCACAGATAGATTTGAGTTTTGTTTAATGATTTTATTTATTTTTTCTTTTTTATATAACTCATTCAATTTTCTTTAATTTTTTTTTTATTTCTGGTTCAGCATTATGTGTGCATATTTGTTACATAGGTAAAGTCATGTCATGGGGATTTGACGTACAGATTATTTCATTACCCAGGTACTAAACGTAAAACTCAATAGTTACTTTTCTTCTGCTCCCTTCCCTCCTCCCATTCCCCTGATAGGTTGTAGTGTCTGTTGTTCCCCTTTTTGTGTCCATGTGTTCCCATCATTTACCTCCCACTTATAAGTGAAAACATGTGATATTTGGTTTTCTGTTCCTGCATTAGTTTTCTAAGGATAGTGGCCTCCAGCTTCGTCTATATTCCTTCAAAGGACATGATCTTGTTCTTTTTTATGGATACATAGTATTCAATGGTGACTAGGCACCACATTTTCTTTATCCAGTCTTTCATTGATGGGCATTAAGGTTAATTCTATGTCTTTGCTATTGTGAATAGGGCTGAAAAGAACATACACATGCATGTGTCTTTATGATAGAATGATTTATATTACTTTGGGTATATACCCAGTAATAGGATTGCTGGGTCAAATGGTAGTCCTGTTTTTAGCTCTTTGAGGAATCACCACATTGCTTTCCGCAATGCTTGAATGAATTTATACTTCCATAAACATCATACAATTGATCTATTTTCTCTGTAACTTCATCATCATCTCTTGGTTTTCGACTCTTTAATAATATCCATTCTGATTGGTGTGGGATATTTTAATTGTTTTCTAGTTCTATGAAGAATGTCATTAGTAGTTTGATAGAAATATCACCTAATCTATAAATTGTTTTAGACAGTATGGCCATTTTATTGATATTTATTTTGCCTATCCATGAGCGTGGAGTGTATTTCCACTTGTTTGTGTCATCTCTGATTTCTTTGTATAGTGTTTTGTATTTATCATTGTAGAGATCTTTCATCTCCGTGATTAACTATATTCCTAGTTATTTTATTCTTATTGTGCCAATTGTGCATGATATTGCATTTGTGATTTGGCTATCAGTATGTCTATTGTTGGCATATAAGAATGCCGGTGATTTTTGTACATTGGTTTTGCATGCTGAGACCTTGCTGAAGATTAAGAAACTTTTAGGCTGAGAGTGTGGGATTTCCTAGATACAGAATCACGTCATCTGCAATCAGGAATATTTTGACTTCCTTTTTTCCCATTTGGATGTCTTCCATTCCTTTCTCTTGCTTGACTGTTTGGGCTACGACTGCCAATGGTATGTTAAATAGGAGTGGTGAGAGATGGCATCCTTATCCTGTGCCAGTTTTCAAGAGGAATGCTTCCAGCTTTTGTCCATTCAGTATGATTGTTGCTTGTGGGTTTGCCATAGATGACTCATTATTTTGAGGTACTTTTCCTCGATATCTAGGTTGTTGTGAGTTTTAATATGAAGAAATGTTGAGTTTTAATAAAAACCTTTTCTGTATCTATTCAGATAAGCATGCAGTTTTTGTCTTCTGTTTATGTGATGAATCATGTTATTGATTTGCATAAGTTGAACTAATCTTGCCTCTGAGGGATAAAACCTATTTTATTGCGGTGGATTCTTTTTTGATGTGCTTTGGTTTGCCAGTATTTTGTTGAGGACTTTGCATCAATGTTCAACAAGAGTATTGGTCTGAAGTTTCTTTCTTGTGACTCCACCAGGATTTGGAATCAGGTTGATGTTAGCCTCACAGAATGAGTTGTGGGGGAGTTCTTCTTCTTCAATTTTTTGGAATAGTTACAAGAGAAATGGTTCAAGCTCTTCTCTGTACATATTGTAGAATTTGGCTTTGAATCTGTCTTGTCAAGGGCTTTTTTTCGGGGTGTGGGGGTGTGGTAGTCAATTACTGATTCAATTTCAAAGCTCATTATTGGTCTGTTTAGAAATGTAGTTTCTTCCAGGTTCAGTCTTGGAAGGCTGTATATATCCAGGAATTTATCTAATCTTCTACATTTTTTAGTCTGTGTGCATGAGGTATTCATAAAAGTCTCTAATGGTTGTAGTTCTGTGGGGGCAGTGGTAATAACTCCTTTGTCATTTCTGATTTTGTTTATTTGAATTGTCTCTCTTTTCTTCTTTATTAGTCTAGCTAGTGGTCTATCTTATAACTTTTTTCAAAGAAACTAGTTCCTTGCTTTATTAAAAATCTAGCTCCTTGCTTTGTTTATCATTTGAATGGTTTTTCATATCTCAGACTCCTTCAGTTCACCTCTCATTTTGGTTATTTCTTGTAATCTGCTGGCTTTGGGGTTGGTTTGCTCTTGCTTCTCCAGTTCTTTTAGTTGTGCCATTAGGTAGTTAGAGATCTTTCTAACTTTTAGACGTCAGCTAGTGCTATGAGTTTCCCTTTTAACTTTGCTTTAGCTTTGTCCCAGAGATTTTGGTATGTTGTATCTTTGTTCTCATTAGTTTCAAATACTTCTTGATTTCTGCCTTAATTTCATTATTTACCCCAAAGTCATTCAGGAGTAGGTTGTTTAATTTCCATGTTATTGTATGGTTTTGAGTGATTTTCTTAGTCTCAAATTCTATTTTTATTGTGCTGTGGTCCAAGAGGGTGGTTGGTATTATTTCAGTTTTTGCATTTATTGAGGATTTTTTAATGTCTAATTCTGTTGCAAGTTTTAGAGTATGTGCAATCTACAGATGAAAAGAATACATATTCCCTAGTTTTGGGGTAAGGAGTTCTGTAGATGTCTATCAACATCTGGGGTAGACATGTTGGGGCAGAGTTCTGTAGATGTCTATTTGATTCAGTTTTGAGCTCAGGTCCTGAATATCTAATTAATTTTCTGCCTTGATCTGTCTAATACTGTCAATGGCATGTTAAAGTCTCCCATTATTATTATGTGAGAGTCTAAATTTCTTTGAAGGTCTCTAAGGAATTTTCTTTTTAAGCAGGAATTGTTTTATGAATCTGGGTACTTCTGTGTTAGATGCATATATATTTAGAATAGTTAAGTCTTCTTGTTGAATTGAACCCTTTATCATGATGTACTGTCCTATTTTGTTCATTGTTGGTTTAAATTCTTTTTTTGCCAAAATTTAGAATGCAACCCATGCTTTCTTTGTTTTCCATTTGCTTGGTTGATTTTTTATCCCTTTATTTTGAGCCTATCAGTGTCATTGCATGTCTCATAGCTCTCTTAAAGGCAGCATACCATTGGGTCTTGCTTCTTACCCAGCTTGCTACTCTGTGTCATTTAATTAAGGCATTTAGTCCATTTGCATTTAAGGTTAGTATTGATATCTGTGGATTTGACCTTGTCATTGTATTGTTAGCTGTTTCATTGTTAGCCAACTTGTTTGTGGTTGCTTTATAGTGTCACTGGTCTGTTCACTTAAGTGTGTTTTTGTAGTGGCTGGTAACAGTCTTTCCATTCCAGGTTTAGTGCTCCCTTCAGGAGCTCTTGAAAGGCAGGTCTGGTGGTAACTAATGTTTTCAGCATTTGTTCGTGTGAAATGGATCTTATTTCTCCTTTGCTTATGAAGCGAATTAGGCCAGATATAAAATTCTAAGTTGAAATTTCTTTTATTTAAGAAGATTTAGTATAGGCCCCCAATCTCTTTTGGCTTATAGGGTTTCTGTCGAGAGGTCCGCTGTTAGTCTGATGGGCTTCTTTTTGTAAGTGATCTGTCATTTCTCTCTGGATACCTTAATTTTTTTCTTTCCTTAGAAAATCTGATGTTTATGTTCCTTGGGGATAATTTTTTGAAATATTTTGTGGAAGTTATCTGCATTTCCTCAATTTGAATGTTGGCCTGTTTAGCTAGGTTAGGGAACTTCTCACGTATGCTAACCTAAAATATATTTTCCAAGTTGCTTATACCTTCCTCATCTCTTTCAGGGATATCAATGTGTTGTGGATTCAATCTCCTTACACAATCCTGTATTTCTTAGAGGTTTTGTTCATTCCTTTTCATTTTTTATTTTCTGACTGTTTTATTTCTGAAAGCCAGTCTTCAAGCTCTGAGATTCTTTACTGTTTGGTATATTCTGTTGTTAATACTTGCAATTTCATTAGGAAATTCTTATAGAGTGTTTTTCAGTGCAACATTAGCTACATTATTTTTTTTACTGGCTATTTTTTCTGTCAGCTGCTGTATCATTTTATTGTGATTCTTAGCTTCCTTAGATTGGGTTTCAACATTCTCCTGAATATTGATGATCTTCATTCCCATCCATATTCTGAACTATATTTCTGTCATTTCAGCTATGTCAGGTTGGTTAAGAATTCTTGCTGTAGAATGAGTATGATCATTTGGAGGAAAGAAGGCACTCTGGCTTTTTGAGGTGTCAGAGTTCTTTTGCTGAGTCTTTCTCATCTTTGTGGGCTGATGTTTCTTTAATCTTTGAAGTAGTTGTTTTTTGGTTAGGATTTTTCCTTTTTTGAAAACCTTGGTGGTTTGATTGTGGCATAAGGTAGTTTCAGTGATCTGGTTTCATGCCTGGAAATTTTTAGGGGCCAAGTCTCATCTCAGGACTCCTGTACTGGGTGTTCTAACTCTGGAGGACTGATATCAGGCCCCAGCTTTTATCTCTTGCTCCTTAAAGTTTAAGAACCTTCTGTGCTGGAGAGATCAAAGTGCTTTTGGACTTCTGGTCATAACAATCTAATGAGTGGGGTCAGACAAACCACTTCATAGGGCAGTGGAAGCTGGATCCATCTTAATTCACATGTGGTAGTAACAGCAGCAGTGGCAACACAGGAGGGTTCATGGTTTTTGGTAGTGATGGGGTGTTAGTGTGTGCTTGGTTGCTGGTCTCTGTGCAGGCATTCCCAGCAGTGTTAATGACAGTAGAGCTCAGGTGGTTGGGGAACCCCCACCAGTCACTGTGAACATGTTCATGCTGATGTCAGCATAGGGGTGCCGTGCTTGAGAGTGCTGTAATACGTGCACCCTCTCTGAACACATGGTGGCTACTGCTACCAGGTGTGGGCAGGTCTGCTGTTTTCCATGCCTAGTTTCACACCAGCAGCAGTGTTGGTACAGAACTGGGGCAACGGTTGGGGCAATGGCCATGCACTGTAGGTGGGGGGTGTGTGCAGTCACTTCTGCAACAGTGGCACAGTAGGGTGCATGAGCACTCCAGCATTGGTAGAGTGTGCTAGGTCTTTCCATGCACACAAACACTGGCAAAGCAATGGGGAAGGCTGGTTGTGGGTGAGTGTCATGGGGGAGGCTGCAGTGGGGAGGGCAGGGGTGGACTGGTGCACATCTATGGGGGCCAATCTATTGGAGCACTCTGCCTGTCAGACATAATCTGCCAGTGCAGGAGCTATTATGTGGGCCCCTAGAAGTTACCTGGGGCTGCACTGTAAACAGGCACAGACAGGCTGGAGACTCAGAAGAGGCAAGCAGACTGAGGGGTGCTGAGGGGAGGCACCGTGACTCATGGCCAACGACACCCTCCAGAGTTCAGGACCAACACTTCACTTAGGGCAAAAATCTCCCATGAGAGCAAGTGGAACCTTCGGGGATGGAGATCCCTGTCCGTTCTCCACTACAGATGCTCCCACACTAAACGCTCTGGGCTCTGCACTGGCTGGAGTTCTGCTTCTACCACTTCTCTAAGCAGCTTTCTCTGCCAACTCAAGTTCCATACTTATAGAGGGGTTTTCGCCTGCCAGGATTCCAGAGGTCTGTGGGGAGAGTGGGTTGCTCCTTGGCAGTTCAAGTCACTGGCTGCCCCAGCCACTGGAGGCTGGGAATGAGTCCCTGTGCATGTTAGCCCCTTGGAGGATTCCCAGCTTCCTCCTGCTTCAGGCTAGCTTTTGTGTCTTCCCTGCATCCACTCTCAATGCCTTCCCATCTGAAGATCTGTTAGGAGTACACCAGTCATCCCCATCCCTCTGTGGCAGCTGTTTACTTTTTTATACTGAGGGGAATATAAGCTATTCCATTATAAAGATACATGCAAGTGTATGTTCATTACAGCACTATTCACAATAGCAAAGACATGGACTCAACCTAAATGCCCATCAGTGATCGACTGAATAAAGTGTATTATGTATACAACATGGAATACTATAGTATCTTTTTTTTTTATATATAGGATTTAAAAAGGAAGAGATCATGCCCTTTGCAGAAACAGGGATGGAACTGGAGGCCATTATTCTTTGCAAACTAACACAGGAACAAAAAATATATATCACATGTGCTCACTTATAAGTGGGAGTTAAATGATGAGAACACATGGACACAAAGAGAGGAACACACACTGAGGCCTATCAGAACGTAGAGGATGGTAAGAGGGAGAGGATCAGGAAATATCAGTAATGATTACTAGCCTTAATATCCGGATTATGAAATGATCTGTAGAACACACCTTCATGGCACAATTTACCTATATAACAAACTTGCACATGTATCCCTGAACTTAAAATAAAAGGTAAAAAATAAATATCAATCCTAAATGAAAATGGTCAAAATGCCTGACTTTTATTGCATAGAGTGACAAGCTGGATTGAAAGACAAGACTTAACTGTCTTAATTGTTATACTAGATAAAACAGACTTTAAATTGACACAATTAAGAATGACAAAGAAAGACATTACTTAATTACAAAGGTTTGAATTCAACAAGAATACTTAATTAACTAAAATATATATGTACCCAGCATTGGAGCACCCAGATTCATAAAAGTTTTTTTTTTTTTTAATTTGCAGAAAGGCCTAAACACACACACAATAATAGTGGGAGACTTCAACAACCCACTGACAGCATTAGACAGATCATCAGGTTGGAAATATAATAAAGAAATTCTGAAATTAAACTTGACACTTGACCAACTGGACCTAATAAACATTTATAGAATACTCCACCCAACAACTACAGAATATGCATTATTTTTGTCTGCATATAGAACATATTCTAAGATTAACTATATGTTTGGATAAAGCAAGTCTCAAAAATTTAAAATATTAAAATCATATCAAGCATGCTCTTGACCACAGTGCAATAAAAATAGAAGTCAATATCAAGAACATATCTCAAAATTACACAGATACATGGAATATAAACAACTTGCTCCTGAATAACTCTTGGGTGAACAACAAATTAATGCAGAAGTAAAAAAATATAAAATGAATGAAAACAGAGACAAAAATTACCAGAATCTTAAGGGCTAAATCAATGTTAAGAGAAAAATTTACAGTGCCAAATGCTTCATTAAAAAGTTAGAAAGATTTCAAATTAATAATCTAACATTGCACCTAGTGCAACTAGAAAGAAACAATTCAACTCTAAAGCTAGCAAAAGAAAAGAAATAACTAAAATCAGATAACTTAATAAAATTAAGAGGCGATAATCCATAAAAAGATCAATAAAACTGAGTTGTTTCTGCAAAAAATAAACAAGATTGATAAACCAAAGGTAAACAAGATCCATCAGTATGTCCTGGATAAGGAACATAGAGTCTGAAGAGATTATTTTGGATCTTTAAGATTTAATGACTTCCCTTCTGTGTTTAGGACTCACATGGGGCCTGTAGCCTCTCTGTTTTGGCAGCTTTCTCCCTTTTGGAATGGCAGTATTTACCCAATGCCTATATCCTCATTGTATCTTGGAAGTAACAAACTTATTTTTTTATTTTACAGCCTCATAGGTAGAAGGAACTAGACTTGTCTCCGATAAGATTTTGGACTTTTGAGTTAATGCTGAAGTGAGTTAAGATTTAGGAGACTGTTTGGAAGGCATGATTATATTTTGCAATGTGAGAAAGGCATGAGATTTTGGAGGGGCCAGGGGCAGAATGACATGGTTTGACTCTGTGTCCCACCCAAATATTATGTTTAATTGTAATCCTCAGTGTTGGCCCAGCATGGTGGCTCAAGCCTGTAATCTCAGCACTTTGGGAGGTTCAGGCAGTCAGATAACTTGAGGTCAGGAGTTTGAGACAAGCCTAACCAAAATGGTGAAAGACTGTCTTGACTAAAAATACAAAAAATTGGCTGGGCGTAGTAGCAAATGCCTGTAGTCCCAGCTACTCAGGAGACTGAGGCAGGAGAATTACTTGAACCTGGGAGATGGAGGTTGCAATGAGCTGAGATTACACCACTGAACTCCAGCCTAGGTGACAGAGTAAGACTCAAAAAAAAAAAAAAAAAATCCCCCATGTTGGAGATGGGGCCTGGTGTGTGGTGATTAAAACATGGGGGCAGATTTCTTCTTGGTGCTGTTCTCAAGACAGGCAAAACCATTCAGGACATAGGCATAGGCAAGGACTTCATGACTAAAACACCGAAAGCATTGGCAACAAAAGCCAAAATAGACAAATGAGATCTAATAAAACTCCAGAGCTTCTGTACAGCAAAAGAAACAATCATTAGAGTGAACTGGCAACCAACAGAATGGGAAAAAATTTTTGCAATCTACCCATCTGACAAAGGGCTGATATCCAGAATCTACAACGAACTAAAACAGATTTACAAGAAAAAAACAAGCCCGTTCAAAAGTGGGCGAAGGATATGAACAGATACTTTACAAAAGAAGACATACATGAGGCCAACAAACATATGAAAAAATGCTCATCATCACTGGTTATTAGAGAAATGCAAATCAAAACCACATCGAGATACCATCTCATGCCAGTTAGAATGGCAATCATTAAAATATTTGGAGACAACAGATGCTGGAGAGGATGTGGAGAAATAGGAACACTTTTACACTGTTGGTGGGAGTGTAAATTAGTTCAACCATTGTGGAAGACAGTGTGGCACTTCCTCAAGGATCTAGAAATAGAAATTCCATTTGACCCAGCAATCTCATTACTGGGTATATACCCAAAGGATTATAAATTGTTCTATTATAAAGACACAGGCACAGGTATGTTCATTCTGGCACTGTTTACAATAGCAAAGACTTGGAACCAACCCAAATGCCCATTGATGATAGACTGAACAAGGAAAATGTGGCACATATACACCGTGGAATACTGTGCAGCCATAAAAAATGATGAGTTAGTGTCCTTTGTAGGGACATGTATGAATCTGGAAACCATTATTCTCAGCAAACTGACACAACAGAAAATCAAACACTGCATGTTCTCACTCATAGGCGGGTGTTGAACAATGAGAACACATGGACACAGGGAGGGGAGCATCACACACTGGGGTCTGTTGGGGGGGAATAGGGGAAGGCCAGTGGGGGGTAGGGAGGTTGGGGAGGGATAACATGGGGAGAAATGCCAGATGTAGGTGATGGGGGGATGGAGGCAGCAAACCACATTGCCATGTATGTACCTATGCAACAATCCTGCATGTTCTGCATATGTACCCCAGAACCAAATGTGCAATAAAATATGTATATATAGTGAGAACATCTCATGATATCTGGTTGTTTAAAAGTGTGTGGCACCTCTCCTTCTCCCTATTCCTCTATCTTCAGCCACGTAAAGGACTGGCTCTCCCTTCGCTTTCCATCATGATCGAAAGTTCCCGGAAGCCTCCCCAAAAGCTGATGTCACCATGCTTTCTGTATAACCTGTGGATCCATAAGCCAATGAAATCTCTATTTTTTTGTAAATTACCCAGTCTCAGATAGTTCTTTATAGCAAGGATGGAACAGACACAACCACGAGAGTTCCTCTATATCACTCACAATGTTTTGTTGTACACTGCATACTTTTATCATATCAGTTATTGCTCTGTATTGTAACATGAGGTTTGCCAATCTGCTTGATTCACAGTGCTTTAGGTCAAGGTGTGGTATGGATTTCTAGTGTGCACTAATATCTAATGAAGTTTTCTCTTCTTTCAGGTACACAGGATAATTATACTTTTCTTTCCTTTATAATTAGGCTGGAGATGGTGCCACAGTTATGGCTAATTGGCTTAAAATAATCAGTTCCAGTCTTTTCTTCTTGTGACATGTTAACACATATACATATTCTAAATGATGCAGCTTTGAGAGAGTGAAAAGTCTATCAGTCTCTGTCTCTGGATGATTGTGCAGAGCCTCCAAAATTTGGCAGTTTCTGTAACTGCAGTATGTATTTCTTTAGATGAATAAAAAGAAAACCTAAATTTGACTGTAGAAGTGGCAACAGTAAAATAAAATAAAACATTTTAATATAGCTGGAAAGGATGGTAACCATATTATACAGTGATAATGCATTTCGATTAACTGTCATGTTTCACAAATTATTCATCAGAACATGGAACAAATGAACTTGTAGCCAAAAAGAAGATAGAAAGCAAAGTAGAAAATGAAAACGTTATTAGGTTGATGCAAAAGTAATTGTGGTTTTTGCAACAATTTCATTGCAAAAATCACAATTACTTTTGCACCAACCTAATGGTAATTGTGTTGTTATTTGTTGTGTTTGGCATAGTATTATAAGTAAAAGAAGAACTCTGAAAATAATTGGTTAGTTTCAAAGCAAATAATAATAATAATGGGAATAGAAAATACCAAAAATTCTAGATCTTCCAATGTTTAAAAAGTCTACTTACTTCTGAGCTCCAAATATAAAAGATAAGGGTGATAAGACTTTAAGAAATGAATTCCCAATAAAACCTTTAATCTGATTTAAATCTCCTCTGGAAAAAGTTTTGCTTAAGAGTGTGGCACCTAATAAATATTTTAATTTAATAAAGTAACTCAAAACAAAAATCCCATTAAGTATGTGGCCTTCCAAGAGAAGACCATACTGAAAGCCTCACCTCAAGGCTGTCCTGATTAAATTGAGGGAGAGTAAGGAGCTTCAAAAAGTCTCTCTTTCTCTCTCTCTCTCTATATATATGATATATTACATAATATACAATAAAACTAAATATAAATATGTAATATATAAATATATATAACAATAAAATGAAAATATGTAGCATAGTATAATCCATAATGTTTTTATAATTTATATAATGTTTGAGAATATAACTTGAAAAGAACTAGAGGTATAGCTACTGATTTTTTTTTGCCATAATAATACGTTTATTTTGCAAGTGATTTTAATTCTTTAGCCACAATGTTCCTATATTTTATTTATATATATAAATATATATTTTAATATATTTAAATATATAAATAGATATTAAAATGTATTTTATATTTTTCTATACTTTTTATACATTAGATACAGAATTTGTTAGAAGTTTCATATATATATTGTAGAAAGTTTCATATATATATGTAATATTATTTGTTAAAAAGTTTCATATATATATATCTCCTATTAGTTCTGTCCCTCTAGACAACTCTAATACAGCCATCCCACAAAAATGGGATAGACCCTCACCCAAAATTTGGTTTGGATATCAAGGTTGATGATGCCACATATGCACCAAGAGGGTATAAAAAGTTATACTACTCACAAAATAAGTTCTTTTTAGAAGAACAGGACAATGTCTCAAACATAAATGAGGATGGCTTAAGAAAGTGGAGAAAAGAGACTAGTTTGTTTTTTATGGTAGCTGGGAGTGGGGTTAGGATAAAAATTATTGAGTAGGGGCTAGCACTTGTGTGTTTTGAACTTCCTACTGACACCAAAGGAAAGAACACCCGGGCTTTCTCATGGCAGATGTGTCTGGAAGGGCAAGGTGGGTCTTAAAAGTTGTCTGCTGTCCACTACAAAAAATTCAGTCACACTTTTTGTTAGATCTTGACAAAGTCTACTCCAAAGTGCTTGTACCCTTCTGTAGTGCCAGATTGCTTATTTTTTCCATAGCTTTGCCAAAAAAAAAAAAAAAAGAAAGGAAGAAAGAAAACTATGTGGTCAAGCTTTTGAATTGTTAATAATCTGATAAGTGATAAATTATATCACCATGTGATTTTAATGTTAACCTATTCTGTGATTTTGTGAGGTCATATACATTTTAATATGTTTAAGCTGTGGCTAATATGCTCTTATCTTATGTCTATTTTCCCATAAGGCTATTGCTGTTTTCTTCTCTCTTTTTTTTTACAAGATCTTTGTATATTATTTATATTAACTATTTTTCTGTTATATAACGTACATAGGTTTTCAAATTTTTTTTTCTTTTTTTTTTTTGCTGATGGTGTTTTCTTTGAGACAAAAGCTTTTTTAATTAAATGTGCTCAAAGTTATTAATATTTTCTCTTACAGTATCTGAAGTTTAACTCTCAAGAAAATATTCATTTCTCACAGGTAATAGGATTAAAGCATCCTTGCTTTCTTCTACTACTGGTATTGTGTTTCATTTTACTTTTCAATCTTTTCAACTTTTGGTCTACTTGAAACACATCAAGGAGGAACAGAACAAATTTTGCTTTTTGTGTGTTTTGCTTTTGTGTAGTTTCAATACCACTAATTTAAAAAGCCCATCTTTTCTCCCAACTGTTGTGAGATGTCATATTTGTCATATAAAACATTTTTTTATTTCTTGACTGTTTTGTTCTGGTCTATTGATCCATGTATTTATGTATATGCATATACTCCACTGGTTTAATAAAAGAAACATCATAATATATTTTGACATTTGCCTTCCTATCCACATGGCTATTTTTCAAGGTCCTCCTAAGTATTCTTGTTGGTTTTACCAAATGAATTCTAAAACCTAGGTTCATAAAAATGCTTGATGGTATTTTTATTGGAATAGTTTTACATTTAGATAACTCAAGGAAAATTGACATATAATGTTGATTCTTTATTTTCAAGACCACAGTATCCTACTAATTTTGAAAAGATCTGTACTGCTAAAGATACCAGAAAACACCTTTGCAAATATTATAACTGAGACAATTTTTACAGTGAAAGAGATATGACCTGACTCCATCTTGCTTCTAACATCAAAGTTGTCCTTCTTTATTCTTGAGTATAGGCCAGAATAACTTTGGGAGAAACTTAGTTTATGGTTTAGCTTTGAAACAAAGACAATAATATCCCTTTCCCAAAACAAACACCCTTCCTGCCTGGGGACTACACTGCCTTTGCAAGACTAACAAATTAGTCACAGGATTAGAAATCATGGTTTAGGAGTCATACAGCTGGAGGCTGCAAGAATCTTAACCTCCCCAAATGCTTCCTTGGAGATAACATCACTATTGTGAAATGTAAGATCAGTGCTTGACATACTTTGCATTGGATGTATTAGCAGACACTATCCAGACTAATCAACTAGTTCATCTGGTCTTGTGGCTCCCTGTCCCATTCAGGAACTGATTCAGCACAAGAGGACAGCTTCAACTCCCTATGATTCATCTCTGACCCGACCAGTCAGAACTCCCGTCAAATTATCTTCAAAAACTCCAGTCCCTTAATTCTCGGGGAGACTGATTTGAGCAATAATAAAACTTTGGTCTTCTATACAGGTGGCTCTGTGTGAATTACTCTATCTTGCAGTTCCCCTGTCTTAATAAATCAAATCTGTCCAGACAGTGGGCAAGGTGAATCTGTTGGCTGGTTACAAGACTATTACAGTAAGTCCTCACTTTAGGTCTTTGATAGGTTCATGGAAACTGCTACATCAAATGAAACAATGTATATAACAAAATCATTTTTTTCTCATCACCATTATGTTATTCAAAGACCTGCTGTATGTTGTTTCATTTAATGTTGCAGTTTCCAAGAATGTATCCATGATGTTAAGTGACAACATACATTACATATAAAGCATGGAATCTGACATGAATAGTGTGTGTTCTATATGAGGGAAGGAGAAGGAACCACACATTTGGTAACAAGAGGGCAATCCTGCATGAACTGCTGTGGCCACCTATATTCAGTTTTTCCTCTATTTCTGGGAACATGGGAATTTTTTTTTTCCATCTCTTGCAGTTGAGTGGGGTTATCTGCTACGATGACATATGCATGTATTTTGACTAATACATAGGAACGGCATATTTTCTTTTTCATAACCCTGGTTCCCTATACATTATATAGACAATTAGAATATATGTATTAAAAAAATATAAGTTATTATATCAGAAGTTCTAGCAGTATTATCCCATGGCCTCACATAATTTTCAATTGTAAATATAGCTAAATATTCAAAGTTGTATTATATATTAGTTTTCCATTAAACTACAATTTCCTGAATACTTCTAAATTTGTATCTGAGAAGATGATTATTATACATTTTTCTGTACTTTATTCATCCAATAGGAATTAATCTCCTAGTCATAGGTATGTATTTTAACACTGTTTAAATAGAATAATACATAAAACTAAAAGTGAAGTTATGCAGTCCTCAAAATAAAATCCACCAATTACTTTGGTGAAATGGGTATAGAAATCAGACAGAGCTCAGCAATAATAAGAAAACTGATTAATTTTGCTCATGTGACTCATTTTATGTTAAACCTAATGGTTTATTTAACTGACAGCTAGTGTCTCCTTTTAGGATAATTTGAACAGCAATTAAGTGTAATTTGAGCTTGATAAAGTACTGATCATGTAACGGGGAGACCTGGGTTCGTCAATTGGTAGCTGTATTTAAGGAAAAGTGATTTCATGGCATTCCCAAATTCTGTACTTTTGGGGTATTCTATTCCCTAAAGTGAATGTGGTATAAAGAAGCTGTCATTAAATCCTAATGATCCAAGAAAACCCAATCTTATATAACTTGCCAAGGACTACATAGCCAAATAGTATTCAGTTGCTGAGGAAAAACAGCTGTGTTTTGAAGTTTTGCATAAACTTTTAAAGTAAAAATATATATATATATATTTACTTAAACTGTCCTTTTAGATGCTCAGACTACTTGTTTCAAAAGTTTCTTTTCTAACACATGATGCAGTATGTTCTTTTGCTTTAAAGCAGGCATTCAGTAATTTTGATGTGATATTATAAAAATCTACTTTTGAGTCACCTAGCATCAGAAATCACCTAAAAATTTATAGCTGAAAAAGACACTTACACAGCTAAAGTGAGTTACATTACAACGAACATTTTCTACTAGCATTCTCTTTTAAGAGCAAGAAAAAAATAAATTTTGTCAACATGATTTAACAGCTGCATATAGTATTTATGCTGAAGAAATCACATAGCAGATTTTTGATTACCCACAGAAGGAGGTCCAAGGAGAGCACACAATTAAGCTACACAGATAATCATCTCAACCATGAGTTTCAGCCATCTCAGCTGTTAGTAATTACCCAATTTTTATTTCACTACTACCCTTGCTATTCTTCCTGGGAACACTACAAGAGATATTCAATGATGAGGAACAACAGTACATTATTAATAACACAAAATACTCCACATACTGAATCAATATTGCATATTAATTCTTAAATGAGAAACATGCTATATCAATGAACAACAAGAGATAGAAATTGTTGATAGGACAAAGTTAATATCAACACTTTGCTTGAAGGATAGCGAGGATGTTATATGAGACCTAGCAGCATACGCAAGGGACAAATAGCTAAACAGTTCCATGATTTCTCCCACAATGAAACAATGCAATTTTTTATGAACACATTTTATTTTCTATGCTTCTATAGCCTAAAATCATTATTTGAAATGGCCATTGACATATGAAGACTCAGAAATAATCATATGACTATTATAATTCACAGTCAATGTTGAATGGACAGTTTGCAGCCTTTTTGTGATTCATAATATATGGCTATTTTGAAAGTTAGCAATTACTTTTCTGCACTTCTTTCTGCTTATGAAAACTTCAAATTGATTCCTTTTCTAATATTTAGTTCAACCCTCAAATAACTACTTGTTATCAGTAGCATGTTTTTATTTTAATTGGTTCATGACACTACGCCAAAAAGTGATTTAAAAATCTTTCAGTGTCAGAAATGTAATGAGTGGTGAAAATTATGCTAAACTGTATTTTACTACAAAGATTATGGTTTCATTTCCAAAATGCCACTGCTGCTCTGCTGCCGTTAATTATTTCCATTCAAAAATGTAAGGCCAGGATTACCAGATCTTCCATTATTTCTAAAAGAAGCCACTAACAGCATGATTATAGTAGTTGCACAGATTAATATTTTTATCATCTTTATGTTCTTTATATTTAAAGAACAAAATTGCATAGTACAGATAATCTATCCTTTAAATGTGTAATTAAATTTTTTTGTGCAGCCACATAGTTTCATACTTTGGTTGAATAATTAATTACATATATATATGGTTTTTTTTTCTTTTGAGACAGAGTCTTGTTCTCTCACCCAGGAGTACAATGGTGTGATCTCAGCTCACTGCAACCTCCGCTTCCTGGGTTCAAGCAATTCTCCTGCCTCAGTCTCCAGAGTAGCTGGGATTACAGGTGTGTGCCACCATGCCTGGCTAATTTTTGTATTTTTAGTAGAGATGGAGTTTCACCATGTTGGTCAGGATGCTCTCCAACTCCTGACCTCATGACCCACCCACCTTGGCCTCCCAAAGTGCTAGTATTACAGGCATGAGCCATCGTGCCTATTCATTAATTACATATTTTAACTTGCCCTTTCTCATTGTTAATGCTATATGCTGACCACAAAGACAATACCCATTGACTAAGAAAATTGTTTTGCACAGTAATACCTTTTATCTTGCTTTGATATACAATTTCTCATTGTTCTGCTATACTCTTCTTTTTGCATTGTACCCCCAAAACTGGAAACATTTCCCAACACTGTTTCCATTAAAAAAAGAAAAAGACCCAGTCTGGCCAATAGACGGTGAAACCCCATCTCTACTAAAAATATAAAAATCAGCTGGGCATGGTGGTGTGTGCCTATAGTCCCAGCTATTTGGGAGGCTGAGGCAGAAGAATCACTTGAACCTGGGAGGCAGAGGTTGCAGTGAGCCAAGACCACGCCACTGCACTCCATTCTGGATGACAGGGCGAGTCTCCATTTCAAAAAAATTAAAAAAAAAAGGGAATAATTTCATATCTATATGAAATAGATAATTCATAAATTCTATGAAACACTCCAAACAAACTCTATGATGATAGCAAAAGACGTAAACATACGATAAGGACAATCTCTCAAGAATATGTTTGCACACAGGATAATGATGACAATATTGTGGAATGAAACCTAACAGTGTATGTATGGGGGGTGTATGTGTGTGTTAGAGAGACAGAGACTGCTTTTTAAATCTACTACAGATAAGTTCAAAAGGTTTACCTTTCACATGCACAAACACACACACACTTATCATCTTAGAACCTTTTAATATCTGTTTATGAAACTGTCTCAGGAGAATGATAAACAGTAAATTGATTTTCCTTTAGGCCTTTTTTTCTAACCATATGCTATAGAAGTGTCTGTTAGTCAAAGATTCAGGAGAAAATATAACAAATTTTATTTGAATAGTTGCTTTATAAAACCAGCTGCATAAGCTATAGAGTAGGAAGTAATTGCCTAGGTAAACTTCTATCCTTCAAATCTTGAAAAAAACTAAAGGTTAGAGAGGAGACAATTCAAGTCTAGGTGATCCTATGAGTTCTCTTTAAAATACTTGCACATGCACACAATCAATATGCTAGAGAATATATTTTAACATATTAAGAAGACATAAAAATGTTCAATATTAATTTAAAACCCCGTGGAACAGAAATAACAGTATTATCCTGCCCCATCACACGCACATGGAGCAAATAGTAGGGGCTGATGCTACTGGCTAACTGAATGCTAGTACTGGAAAAAAGCAAAAGAGTCTGAAAAATAAAATATCAAGTGTTAATTTGGACCCAAATCCTGCCACACTTTTTACGAGACAAAATCAGACTCATTGTAGAAGACATATTTCACATATTCTATGTTTGTTGTTAAGCACACACATATTAAGAATTGTTATATCTTCTTGGAGAATTGATTCACTTATCATTATGTAATGCCCTTCTTCACTTTTGATATTTTTCCTTACTCTCAAATCTGCTTTGTCTGAAATTAATATAGTTACTGTAGCTGTCTTCTTGTTAGTGTTGTTAGCATGGTATATGCTTCTCCATCACTTTACTTTTATGGGTCATAATTTTCTGCTTCTTTCATTTTTAATAATTTTTACTCTATGGTAAATATTGGTGATTATTATGGTGTTGAGTGTCTAAATTTGAATTATGTTTAGATAGGCAGTTAAGTTCCTTAGAGATCAGTTGAATCCTTCTCTACTGAAAAATCTATCATACAATGAATTTTTTCATCCTCATTGGCCAGAATTTAAATGTTTCCCAACCCTGGGTAATTTCTGGGAATTATTCAAGTCAGCGCTTTCCAGTTATCTGTCTTACCTTGTGGAATTCCATCTTACGCATGCACAGCTTTTTATCTAGCAAAAAATTCAAAGGCTTTTCTATGCAGATTTTTGATGCTCTTCCTTTGTGGTATTCCTTCAACTCTGGTACTCTACTCCATAAATTCCAAAGTTTAGCCATCTAAACTTTCCAAAATTTCAATTCTGGTCTCTTCAATCCAGGGAGATTACTGGCATTTTCCTGAATTTACCTTTCTGATTTTTCTGTCTGGGTATTGTGGTGCTTACCGTCTTTCATCTGTTCACTGAGTATGGTTCTATGCTGCACGTTTGCCAAAGTCGGCAAACAGTGTTTCATCTATATTTTCAAGTTTTGTAAATTTTCTGAAAGGAGGGCAAGTTCACTACTAGTTATTCTATCAAAGTAGGAAAAATTTCATCTTATATTTTTAATATACCAAATTTACAATATTTTGTAATAAAATAATCACTATTGATAGTCTATGTTTTTACTCATTATTATTTGCTTTTCTTAGTTTTATTTTACTATAAAATAGAATTCCTAGAACCATCCCCCTTCTACCCCACATCCACGTAGATTTCCTTGTGATCCTCTATGAGGTATATGCCTGGGAGGTGGCAGACAGTAGCTCCCCCTGACCCAGCAAGAAACTCCCAGGCTCAAGGTGTGGCTGCCATTGAGGAGCCCAGGCTGGGGCCACAACCCTGAACAAACTCCGTTGGCACACAACCTTCAGCTGTGTGTGAGTGGGTTAGTCCTGCAGTATTGGTTGGGTGTTGATTTGTGTGTGGACAAGAGGTGGTTGTTGGCTGGTGAAGGCTAATGGAAGAGTTAGCACCCCACTCTCCCCAGCCACTCCTGCAAGTAGCATGGCAGGGCATACACCTGTCAGGAATGCCTGGTACCTGGTTCTTTGCCTGGTCTGCTTTCTTCCAAGTTTGCCTGGAGCCTAACCCTGCTAGAGGCTACAGCACTTTACCAGCAAGGTCTGCCTCCTTCCAGCCTCTAGGCTGTCGGCGCTGTATACAAGTAGGAACTTCCTTTCCTTCACTTCCCTTTTAACCCCTAGTCAGAGCATTTCAGCTTCCACGGTTTGCTACCTCGATTCCTCCTGTGTTGGACAGAGGCTGGGGGCAGTGCCAGCCTGATTCTTCCCACCTAGCTGCCATCTGTTCCCGCCTTCAGATGGATGGACAGTTTGCTGACTGTTGATAGAAGTAGAGACTGGGTGGGGGCTTCTCTCTCTACCCAGGGCTGGGCTGATCCCCATATTGCAACTAGTTGTTGCCCCTGCTCCCGAGTTGAGAGGGTGAAGGCTACGGTCCGTCCAGGCTGTGGATTCTTGTGCCTATAGGGAGTTACTCCAACCCACCTATTCTGTCTAATACCTTTTCACCAAGTCCTCCACTCCTCCAATTGGGAAGAGACTGTTCACCACCTTGTGGTAAGGGACAACACCCTAAGGCTGGTGCCAATAGTTATGAGTAGCCTACCACCCCTTCCCCTACAGTAACCCCCACCCCTTCAGGATCTTTCAAGGGAAAGTACTGGAGCCTCTGGGTATGGAAAGAAAGGAGGAAAAAACCATGAAAGATGTAATTATAATGTGAAAGTTTGTAAATAGTCCATGATGATGTCATGGCAGAGTCTGATTTCTGCATAGAGGTAACTTTTTTTTTTTTTTTTAAATACTGTGCAAGCTCTGTGCTTCTAGAGTGTGGGAAATGGCTTGGGGAGGGTGGCCCCTAGCCTAGAAAGACTGTTGTGTTATTTGTTAAATTTCAAGAAAATGATTTGTAGATCCTGCAAATAAATAAATGAATAAAATAGACTTCTTAATGTCAATTTTGACTTGATTTTGTCAAGATCTTTTATGCGTACATATAAAGCATATGTGTATAAATATAAATATATATATGTGTATTTGTGTGCGTGTATATATATATATACACGCACACATATACTTGTATACACATATACATATATGCATACATATCTATAAATTGTGTGAAATTTTTATCCCACTAAAGAAACCACGTTTATTGAACTGCTAAGGAGCAACCCACTCTCCTCACAGATCTCTGGAATCCTGGCTGTAAGAGACTCCTCTACAACTATAGACACTTGAGCTGGCAGAGAAGGCTGCTTAGAGAAGTGGTAGGGGCAGAACTCCAGCCAGCGCAGAGCACAGAGGGTTTAGTGTGGAAGTGTCTGTAATGGAGCATGGCCAGGGATGCCCATCACTTACAGGCTCAATTTGTTCCCATAGAAGACTTTAGCACTGGGGGAACTCTCAGACCTAAATTCTGCAGTGCAGTCTTGCCTGTTAGAACAAGTCTGACATGAGCACCCCTTGTTGTGCTGGCTTCTACTGAGGCTCCGGCTTGGTAGTGCCTGCTTGTAGGGCAGTCTTGGGTGCCCAGGACTTCTGCATTATAGCTTGTACGCTGGTGGACTGTGCCTGACTGTCAGAGAGCTCCAGTGGGGTGGCCCCACAGCCATTCACCAGCCCACCATATCACTCCCCATACCACAGCTTTCTCCTGGTCCACCTCAATTCTCCACATCACTTTGCCAGTGTGTGTGTGCATCGGTTGTACCTTCCCTGCCCCACCAGCACACGTGTGTGTGTGTGTGTGTGTACCCTGCCCTAGCTCTGCTGCTATCTGAAGTGCACCCCATTCCCCTCTCCCACCATTGACTGCAGTCAAGGCCTTGTCAGGCACAGAACATTCCAAGCCTGCTCCAGTCAGCTACTGCCATTGTGACAACATTGTGCCTAAGTGAAACTATGCACTGAGAACAGTGGACACTTCTCCATCCTGAGCAGTCACAGAAGGTGCAGACAGATCTGTGCCTGCAAGTGCCCCAACCGCCTGTTAACATCACCACCAGGGTGACCATTCACACAGTAGACAATCAAGGGTTCCCCACTACTCCAGTGCCATGCTGCCTTTGCTGCTGCTATGATTGCCCCTGGGGAGACGAGTGCCCTTGAAGCCATCAGCACCTTGCTGCAGATCATGAGTGTGCATTTTGCTGCCCTGCCTCTACTGCTGGCACATATGAACAAGAATGGAATTTACTGCCACCAACCTATGAAATGCTTTGGCTGGCATCACCTGTCAGTGTAGTGACCAGCGGTCCAGAAGCACATTGGCTCCCCCTAGCACAGTGGCTCCCCCTAGCACAGTGGTTTCTAATCTCAAGGAGCCAGAGAAATAAGTCAGGGCATGATATAAGTCTCCAAGGTTTAGAACACACAGGCCAAGAGTTGGGAGCTGAGTTTTGGCCCCCTAAAGTCTTCCAGAAATGTAACCAGCAGACCGAACCCACCATATACAATTAAACCCTCGAGGTCATCAAATAGGATAAAAGAAAAAAAGTCCAAAGGATAGCAGATTCAAAGATTAAAGAAACATCAGCCCACAAACATGACAAAGAACCAGCACAAGAACTCTGACAACTTAAAAAGCCAGAGTGCCTTCTTTCCTACAAACAGCTGCACTAACCCTGCAGCAAGGGTTCTAAACTGAGCTGAGATAGCTGAAATGACAGAAATAGAATTCAAAATATGGATAGAAATGGAGATATTGAGGTGCAGTGGTATGTTGAAACATAATACAAAGATGCTAAGAATCACAATAAAATGATACAAGAGCTGACAGACAAAATACCAAGTATAGAAAAGAATGTAACCACCCTGATAGTGCTGAAAAACATTCTACATGAATTTCATAATGCAATTACAAATTTTAACAGCAGAATAAACCAAGCTGAGGAAAAAATCTCAGAGTTTAAAGACTGGCTTTCTGGAATAAGACACTTAGACAAGAATGGAGGAAAAAAATGAAATGGAACAAACAAAACCTTTGACAAATATGGTATTATGTAAAGAGATCAAATCTGCTACCCACTGGTGTCCCTGAAAGAGATGGAGAGAATGGAAGCAACTTGGAAAACATATTTCAGGATGTCTTCCATGAGAACTTTCCCAAGCTGGCTGGAAAGGCTGACGTTCAAATTCAGGAAAGGCAGAGAATGCTAGTAAGATACTTCATTAGAAGATCATCTCCAACACACGTAATCATCAGATTCCCCAAAGTCAAAATGAAAGAAAAAAATGTTAAAGCTACATAGGAAGATCAGCTCACCTATAAAGAGAAGCCCATCAGGCTAACAGTACACCTCTCAGTAGAAACCCTAAAGGCCCAAAGAAATTAGGGAGCAAATATTCAACATTCCTAAATAAAAAAAAATTTAATCATTAATTTTATATCTGGCCAAACTAAGCTTCATAAGCAAAGGAAAAATAAGATCCTTTTCACAAAAGCAAACGCTGAGGGAATTCTTTACCATGAGACCTACCTTACAAGAGCTCCTTAACAAAGCACTAACTGTAGTAAGGAGAGATCACTCCAGTCACTACAAAAGCACACTTAAATACATAGAACCATAACAATATAAAGCAACCACACAAACAAGTCTGCATAATAACCAGCTAATATCTTGATGACATCATCAAATCCACAAATATCAATGCTAACCTTGAATGTAAATAGACTAAATTCCCTAATTAAATAGCACATAGTGGCAAACTGGATAAAGCACAAAGACCCAATGGTATGTGGTCTTCAAGAGACCCATCTCACGTCTGTAAGTTCAAAACAAAGTGGTGGAAAACATTAGCAAGCAAATGAAAAACAAAAAAGCAGGGGTTGCCATCTTAATATCTGAAAAAAGAATTTAAACTCAAAAAGATAAAAAAAGACAAAGGACAGCATTACATAATGGTAAAGTGTTCAATTCAACAAGAAGAATTTAACTATTTTAAATATATATGCATCCAACACAGGAGTATCTAGATTCACACAAAAATGTTCTTAGACACCTTACACTAAAATTAACTCCAGATTGATTAAAGACTTAAACATAAGACCTAACACCATAAAAAGCCTAGAAGAAAACCTAGGCAAAACCATTCAGGACACAGGCATAGGCAAGGACTTCATGACCAAAACACCAAAAGCATTGGCAACAAAAGCCAAAATAGACAAACGGGACCTAATCAAACTCCACAGCTTCTGCACGGTGAAAGAAACAGTCAATAGAGTGAATCAGCAACCAACAGAATGGGAAAAAATTTTTGCAGCCTACCCATCTGACAAAGGACTGATATCCAGAATTTACAACGAACTAAAACAGATTTATAAGAAAAAAACAAACAAGCCCATTCAAAAATGGGCGAAGGATATGAACAGATACTTTACAAAAGAAGACATACATGAAGCCAACAAACATATGAAAAAATGCTCATCATCACTGGTCATTAGAGAAATGCAAATCAAAACTACATTGAGATACCATCTCACACCAGTTAGAATGGTGATCATTAAAAAATCTGGAGACAACAGATGCTGGAGAGGATGTGGAGAAATAGGAACACTTTTACACTGTTGGTGGGAGTGTAAATTAGTTCAACCATTGTGGAAGACAGTGTGGCGATTGCTCAAGGACCTAGAAATAGAAATTCCATTTGACTCAGCAATCCCATTACTGTGTATATACCCAAAGGATTATAAATTGTTCTACTATAAGGACACATGCACATGAATGTTCATTTCAGCACAGTTTATAATAGCAAAGACCTGGAACCAACCCAAATGCCCATCGATGATAGACTGGACAGGAAAAATGTGGCACATATACACCATAGAATGCTAGCAGAAGACAGGAAATAAGCAAAGTAAGATCTGAAAGACACTGAGATACAAAAACCATTCAAAAAATCAACAAATGCAGGAGTTAAAAAAAAAAAAAGACCTCCAGATAGTCGAAAAGAGAAGATCCAAATAAACACAATTAGAAGAGACATAGGGGATATTACCACTAACCCCACAGAAATACAAATAACCATCAGAGAATATTATGAATAACTCTATGTACACAAACTAAAAATTCTAGATGTTTACATAAATAAATTCCTGATTACATGTATTCTCCCAAGTCTGAACCAGGAAGAAATTAAAGCCCTGAACAGAGCAATGACAAACTTCTAAACTGAACCAGTAGTAGCCTATCAACCCAAACAACCCAGTATCAGATGGATTCACAGAGGAATTCTACCAAATGTATAAAGAAGAGCTGGTACTAATCTTACTGAAACTATTTTAAAAATCTAAGGAGGAGGAATTCCTCTCTAACTCATTCTTTGAGGCCAGCATCATCCTGAGACCAAAACCTGGCAGGACACAACAACAACAACAACAACAACAAAAAGAAACTTCAGGCCAATATCCTTGATGAACATTGGTGCAAATATTCTCAATGAGAGTACTGGATAATTGAATCTAGCAACACATCAGAAAGCTTATCCATGATCAAGTATGCTTTATCTCTGGGATGCAAGGTTAGTTTAACATATGCAGATCAAGAAATGTGATTTATCACATAAACAGAACGAAGGACAGACACCACACGGTTACCTCAACAGGTACAGAAAGACTTTTGATAAAATTCAATACCCTTTCATGTTAAAAAGTCTCAATGAGTTAGGATGTGAAGAAACATACCTCAAAATAATGAAAACCATCTATGAAAAACCCACAGCCAACATAATACTGAATAGGGAAAAGCTGGAAGCATTCCCTTTAAAAACTGGCACAAAACAAGGATGACCTCTCTCACTGCTCCTATTCATCATAGTATTGGAAATCCTGGCCAGCGTAACCAGGCAAGAGAAAGAATTAAAGGGTATGCAAATAGAAAGTCACACTATCTCTGTTTGCAGGTGACATTATTCAATACCTGGAAAACCCCATAGTCTCAGTCCAAAAGTTTATTAAGCTGATAAGAAACTTAAGCAATGTCTCAGGGTACAAAATCAATACACAAAAATTACTAGCATTCCTATAAACCAAGAGTCAAACTGACAGCCAAATCAGAAACGCAATTCCATTCACAATTGACACAGAAAAATGAAGTACCAAGGAATACAGAAAACAAAGGAGGTGAAAGGACTCTATAAACAGAACTATAAAACACTTGTCAAAGAAATCAGAGATAACACAAACAAATGGAAAAACATTCCATTTTCATGTATAGAAAAAAATCAATATCATTAAAATGTTCATACTGTCCAAAGCAATTTATAGATTTAATTTTATTCCTATTAAACTGTCAGTGAAATTTTTCACGGAACTAGAAAAAACAATTTTCAAATGTATATGGAACCAGAAAACATTCTGAATAGCCGAGGAAATCCTAAACAAAAAAAGAACAAAGCTGAAGGCATCACATTACTTGACTTCAAACTGTACTACAGGGCTATAGTAACCAAAATAGCATGGCACAGGTGTGAAAACAGACATAGAGCAATGGGACAGAATAGAGAGCCCAAAATTAAGGCCACACACCTACAACTATCTGATCTTCTAGAAAGCTGAAACAACCAAGCAATGGGTAAAGCATACCCTATTAAATAATTGGTGCTGGAATAACTAGCTAGTTATATGTAGAAGATTAAAACTGGACCCCGTTCTTATGCTATATACAAAAATTAACTAAAGATGGTTTGAAGATTTAAATGTAAAACTTAAATCTATAATAACCCTGGAAGACAACAAAGGCAATACCATTCTGGATAGAGAAACGGGCAAAGATTTTATGACAACGATGCCAAAAGCAATTCCAACAAAAGCAAAAACTGACAAATGGGATCTAATTAAACTAAAGAGCTTCTGCACAACCAAAGAAACTTTCAACACAGTAAACAGACAACTTACAGAATGGGAGAAAATTATTTCAAACTATGCATCTGACATTCAACATCTATAAGAAACAAACAAATTTACAAGAGAAAAATAAACAATCCCATTAAAAAGTAGACAAAGGGCTGGGCTCAGTGGCTCACGCCTGTAATCCCAGCACTTTGGGAGGCCGAGGCGGGTGGATCACGAGGTCAAGAGATCGAGACCATCCTGGACAACATGGTGAAACCCCGTCTCTACTAAAAATACAAAAAAATTAGCTGGGCATGGTGGCACGTGCCTGTAATCCCATCTACTCAGGAGGCTGAGGCAGGACAATTGCTTGAACCCGGGAGGCGGAGGTTGCAGTGAGCCAAGATCTCGCCATTGCACGCCAGCCTGGGCAACAAGAACGAAACTCTGTCTCAAAAAAAAGAAAAAAGTGGACAAAGGATGTGAACAGACACTCTTCAAAACAAGATAAACATGTTGCCAGTAAGCATATGAAACAAAGCTCATCACTGTTTATTAGGGAAATGTAAATCAAAACCACAATGAGACATTGTCTCACACCTGTCAGAGTAACCATTATTAAAAGTCAAAAAATAACAGACGCAGGTAAAGTTACAAAGAAAAAGGAATGGTTATACACTGTTGGTGGGAGTATAAATTTGTTCCTTGTGAAAAATTTATAGAGGAATTCTACCAGAAAGACCTAAAAATAGAACTAACAGTTGACCCAGCAATTCCAATACTGAGTATATACCCAAAAGAATATAAATCATTCTATTATAAAGACACATACATGTGCATGTTTATTGTGGAACTACTCACAGTAGCAGTGACATGGAATGAACCTAAATGCCCATCGGTGGTAGACTGGATAAAGAGAATGGGGTACATATACACCTTTGAGTACTATGCAGACATGAAGAAAGAGATCATTTATGTCGTTTGCAGAAACATGGATGGAGCTGGATGCTATTATCTTTAGAAGACTAACAGAAGAATAGAAAGCCAAATACCATGTGTTCTCACTTATAAGTGGGTGCTAAATGATGAGAACACATGGATTCACAGAGGGGAACAACAGACACTGGGGCCTACTGGAGGGTTGAGAGTGGAGGTGGGAGAAGATCAGGAAAAATAACTAATGGGTACTAGGCTTAATACCCGGGTGATGAAATATTATGTACAACAAACTCCCATGACATTAGCTCACCTATATAACAAACCTCCACACATACCCCTGAACTTCAAATAAAAGTTAAAAACATTAAAAATGATAAAGAAGTTCTATCAACATACGTTGTGTAATATATTTTGCCAAGTCTAGCAGCGTCTCAAATTCAATAGTCAGGTCACATAGCTTTTGAAATAATGTATTGAAAAATAGAAACAAAATAGAAAAACTTGAAATAATATTCATGACCTTAAGAAGAAAAAATCGTATTTAACAAAGAAAAAACTCAATCTTTTTATCATAACAATTGTATACCCTAATAGAAACAATGCTTCAAT
This sequence comes from Aotus nancymaae, assembly GCF_030222135.1. Lineage (NCBI taxonomy): Eukaryota > Metazoa > Chordata > Mammalia > Primates > Aotidae > Aotus > Aotus nancymaae. Next base: position 53,612,134 of record NW_026988415.1, on the reverse strand, counting down.
TGTTTGGTGCATGGGTATATTTCTTATAAATATTTGATTCCTTGTTGTTTTCTTAGAAAGTCTTATCAAACCATATGCTTTTGTAAATAATTCACAATTGTATTAGATAGAACAAAAACATAGAACTGTCATGGTTTATTTTTATCAAAAAGAATATAAATTCACTTAAATTATTGTAATAAATAATAAATGCCACTTATGTCAGTAAGGAAAGAGCAATTTTGCAGGATTTCAAAATTAATTGTATGACTGCATAGATGGAGACGAAATGCAATTTAGAGACTGAGTTTGCCCAATCTTTCGGGGTATAATTGTCTCTTGGTGGCCTGTATTAGACATCTCTCATTCTGGCAATTCCTTTTCTCTTGTCTTTGCTTCTCCTGTACTTGTTACTACCAACAATTACCTCAGTCTTTACATTGTGCAACTTTTTTTCTCTATATATTATTTTCATAATAACTTTGTATTTCCTTGTATCACTTCTGCTTACTCACAACTTGACTGTTCTATGAGTCACTTTCAGCCTTTCTTATTTGCTAGGCTGCAAATTTTCCAAACTTTAATGCTCTGCTTTCCTTTTAAATATAAGTTCCAACTGTAGGTCATTTCTTTGCATCCGTATCTGATCATAGGCTGTTAAAAGAAGCCAGGTCAATTTTTAAAATGCAGTGCAGCTTAGAAATTTCTTTCACCAGATACTCTAAATTATCACTCTTTTTTTTTTTCTTTTTTGAGGCAGAGTCTCATCTCGCTCTGTCTCCCAGGCTGGAGTACAGTGGCATGATTTCAACTCAATGCAACCTCTGCCTCCCAGGTTCAAACAATTCTCCTGCTTCAGCCTCCTGAGTAGCTGGGATTACAGGCATGTGCCACCAAGCCCAGCTATTTTTTGTATTTTATTTAGTAGACACAGGGTTTATTCATGTTGGCCAGGCTGGTCTCAAACTCCTGACCTCTGGTGATCCACCCATCTCGGCCTCCCAAAGTGCTGATATTACAGGTCTGAGCCACCGAGCCAGGCCTTAATTATCACTCTTAAGTATAAACTTCTGCAAATTACTAGGACACAAACACAAGGCAGCTGAGTTCTTTGTCAAGGTATAACACAAGCGACCTTTGTTCCAGTTCCCAAAGTTTCTCATTTTCATTGGAGACCTCATCAGTCTGAACTTTACTGTCCACATCATTGTTATTGAAAAACAAAGGTCTTGGCCAGTGTGGTGGCTCATGCCTGTAATCCCAGCACTTTGGGAGGCCGAGGTGGGCAGATCACGAGGTCAGGAGTTCAAGACTAGCCTGGCCAATATGGTGAAAGCCCATCTCTACTGAAAATATAAAATTAGCTGCATATGGTGGCGGGCGCCTGTAATCCCAGCTACTCAGGAGGCTGAGGCAGGAGAATTATTTGAATCTGGGAGGCGGAGGTTACAGTGAGCCGAGATCATGCCACTGCACCACAGCCTGGGCAACAAGAAGGAAATGCTGTCTCAAAAAAGAAAAGAGAAGAAAGAAAAAAAAGTCTTGATCCAGACCCCAAGAGAATATACTCGGATCTCATGCTGGAATGAATTCAAGGTGAGTCTCAAATTACAGTGAGAAGAGACAATTTATTGAAAGGTATTCCATTACAGAGTAGGGAATCCTCAGAAAGTAAGTGGAGAAATGCACCTTCTTTAAGTTTATATATATATATGGGTCTTGCTGATGTAAAAGCTAAGTAAAGGTGTGCCTATGTGCAGGTGGACTGACAGCAGGATAAAATTTATTATTGTATTTATTTAAAGAAAACTATCCTCGACAATGTAGCATGCAAATAAAACAAAGCATAACTATAGTTATCTTCAAAACATATATTATTATGGGTATTAGGATCTCTGGACTTTCTCCTGTTGTCGGAGTATATCCTTGTAGGTATCTTTAGGCTGTATCCTCAACCATAAATATTCTAAGACCGTGGGTCATGACCGACAAGAAAGGTGCCTTGCTAGTTTTAAGATGAAGCTGATTTTAAAATGGTGTCACTCTGGCTCCCTAGACTCCCACTTCCCTCACATCACTATCAGCATTTTGGTCACAACAAGTTAACCAGACTCTAAGAAATTTCAAATTTTCTTTCATCTTTTTGTCTTCTTGAGCCCTCTAAACTCTCCAACTTCTGCCCACTACCCAGTTCCAAAGTTATGTCCATACTTTGAGATATTTTTATAGCAATGCCCCAATCCTTGGTATCTATTTCCTGTGTTAGACCATTCTTGTATTGCTATAAAGAAATATGTAAGACTGGGTAATTTATAAAGATAAAAGGTTTAATTGGCTCACGGCTCTGCAGACTGTACAGGAAGCATAGCACTGGGGATCATCGCAGAAGGCAAAGGGGGCCCAAGCATATTACATGCAAGAGTAGAAACAAGAGAGAGAGGGGGTAGGTACCACACTTTTTAAACAACTAGATCTCATGAACGCTCACTGACTATTGTCAGGACAGCACCAAGCCGTGAGAGATCCACCCACATGACCAAAACACCTCCTACCAGGCACCACTCTCAACATTGGAGACTACACTTCAACATGAGATTTGGGTGGAGAAAGGTATCTGAACTATATCAACTGGTTTCTGGCATTCTTCAAAAGCTGCTTTGGCCTACATATTGTTCATCTGATGCTTCCATGGGAAAGTTAGGGCCTGCAGCTTCCTAACCCAACATCTTGCTGAAGTCATGCTCTGAAGAGATCATCTTTTCTCTATGGTTCCATAGTAATACATTTGTCATAGATTTAAATATCCATAATGTGTGGAGTTGTTTCTGGACTCCACAATTTACTATTGGTCTATTTGTCTGTCTTGTTACAATGCCATGCTTCAGTTTTATAACTAGTCTTAATATATCATAGTATAGGTTTGCAAACTTTTGATATTGGTCTTTTTTTGTAGTTGCTGTTGTTATTCTCCTCCTCCTCCACCCCTTCCTTGTTTTCCTTCTTCTCTTTCTCTTTCTAGAATTACTTAGCTATTTCTGACCCTTTGAATTAAATATTAGGCTAAGAATCCACTTGTCAATTTCCACTAAAAAGCCTTAAATTTTGATTGGTATCATATTGAATCTATTTGTTAATTGGAGAAAGATACTGAAGTTTTCATTCCTTGAATACAGTGTATTTCCTCATTTATGTATGACTTTTGAAATTTCTCTCTGAATTGTGTTTAAAATTTTAGTGTAGCTGTCTTGTACATCTTTTCCTTACATACCATCCTTGGAATTGCATGTTTTTTGGTCACATTGAAAATTGTATATCATGAAGATTTGTTGCTTATTAAAAATCATTTTTGATCAGTTAATCTGCATCCACTGACCTTAATCACTCAGTAATTTATCTGATTATTTTTATTTTGAACATACACAGCAACGTACTTGTGACTAATGAGATTTTTATTTCAATTCCTTATTATGTTATTTTTTTTTCTTGTCCTGATTTCATTGTCTGTTAGGGCTGGTATATTTTTGGTTTGTCTTCCTTTCTGGAGTATAGGGTTTTTAAATTTTCAAACTGGTTATCTGGTATGCAGATCAAGTTGAATTATCATATAAAATGCAGGAGACCCAATTAAAAATGGAAGTCAGATAAACAATACATAATTTCAAGTATAAGCATGTCTAAGTATTGCATGGTACATGCTTATACTGTAAAACAATTGCTATTTCGCTGAAGTTCAAATTTATGGAGGCATATTGGACTTTTATCTGCTGATTGTAGCAATCTTATTACCAAGACTCATCATATTTTTCTCAGCCTTAACTGCAGTATTTTTTTTCTCTCCAACTCCATGAGATTACTAAGAGCTATATTTGGCTTCCCAGCCCTTTACTTGTAGCTTTCTCTTTTTTCCTCTCAACTTGTTCTTAGCCTCCTGACAATTAAGGAATGGAAAATGTCTTAGGGACAAATTGCTACAGAATATTGGACTGACTTCAATGCACTTCCCTTCCATGTGAGATCCTGGTCTCAAAATTCTTGGAAAACTTGGTCATTTTGTGACGTTATTAAGCATATGTTTCTACATTGGGTAATGATTCTTTACTTATTAACACTGGAAGAATTAGTCTAAAACAGTCTACATTAATATTACGGAATAAAGTAACCTATTTCTTGGAACATTATTCGAACATTCAAGTAAAACCATTTGAGGTAGAATTTCATTTTTGCTCAGTAGTAGGTGCATGAGAATTCAAACTTTTTATGTTTTATTTTGAGTCAGTTTTATATATGATATTTTAAGAGAAGTGTATCTCATTTGACTGAACTTTTGATTTATTGCTTAAACTATATCACAATGTCTTATTGTCTTTATATATCTGCTCTATTTGTACTTATGTGCCCTTTTAAGTTCATTACATTTTTTGATATGCCCTTTCTCTAATTTTTCTTCATCGGTTTGACTAGTGTTTTTCCATATTATGAAACTTTTAAAAGTACTAACTCTTGGCTTTGTGGATTCTTATTCTATGAAGCATTTATTTTCTGTGTGATAGATGCTTGAGATTCTATCATTTTCCCTTTTATTCTATTTTCTTTACATTTATTTTCTTATTATTTTAAAATTTTTGAAGTTAGGCACATATTTTAATCTTTATTTTTTTAGTACTGTCATTAAGACCATAAATATTTCTAACAGTAACATGCTGCTGCTGCATCTTAAAAAGCTTTATAAGAAATATTTTTATTATCTTTCTTTTCTCCATAATTTTAAAATTTCATTATGACTCATTTTTGACCAAGAAATTATTGTGTGTTTTAAAATTTCTGTAAATATGACTTTTTAAAAAATGTACTTAATTGATTATATCTTAATTTTAGTGTGGTAGCAAATATTTATTTTTTTGTTGTTGAAATTTGCTTACATCATAATCTAAAATGTGAATTTTGAAAATTATCTTCCTTGTATGATTGAGGATAATGTACCTTCTCTAATATTTTGGTACAGAATGCTACATATGGCAATTATACTATAATTGTTAAATATATTTATAAAATTTTCTCTACATATACAGACTTCTAGATAACTTGATCTATCAATAATGCAGAATTAGTCTCCATCTATTGTGGCATGTTTTTATTTCAATTTTTTTTTTCTATCAACATTTCAAATATGGCTTGATATATTTTGAGAACATATTAGTTGAATATAAGTATATCAAATTCTCTAGAGAAACAGAGCTTATAGTATGTATTCCTGTGTTGTGTGTGTGTTTGGATAGAGAGAGACAGAGAGAAACAGAGAGATAGATTTATTTTAAGAAATTGGCTCAAGTGCTTATGGTGGTTGACAAAACCAAAATTTGCATGAGGAGCTGCCTGGCTGGAGATCCAGGGAGAAGCCAATGTTGCAGCTCCAATCTGAAAGCCATCAGGCTGGAGAGCCAGGGAAAATCGTATATTGGTGCTCAAGTCCAAAGGTTGTATCTTGGCAGAATTATCCCTGGCTTGGGGGAGGTTAGTCTTTTGTTCTATCCAGTTTGTTAACTGATTGAATTAGGTCCACCCATATTAGGGAGAACAATTTTGTTTGCTAAAAGTCCACCAATTTAAATGTTAATCTTCTCCATAGTCATCTTCCTGGAGTCATGCAGAGTAATATTTGACCAAATATTTAGGCTCAATGGTTCAAACAAGTTGACACATAAAATTAACTATTAAAAGAAACTTAGAATTTTTATATTTTGATAATTTAAATCTTATTATTATTTGTAACTCTCTTTGTTCCTAATAATGATTTTGTCTGATATTAGCTTTCTTTTAATTAGTCTTTCTTAGTAAATCAATTTCATACTTTAACTTATAACCAATCTTCATTGTTATACTTAAGAAGTGTCTCTTTGCTGGGCGCAGTAGTGCATGCCTGTAACCCCAGCACTTTGGGAGGCCAAGGTGGGTGGATCATGAGATCAGGAGGTCGAGACCAGTCTGGCCAATATGGTGAAACCCCGTCTCTACTAGATACAAAAAATTAGCCAGGGGTGGTGGTGCACACCTGTAATCCCAGCTACTTTGGAGGTTGAGGCAGGAGAATTGCTTGAACCTGTGAGGTGGATGTTGCACTGAGCCGAGATCATGCCATTGCACTCCAGCCTGGGTGACAGTGCGAGACTCCGTCTCAAAAAAAAAAAAAAATAAACAAAAATAAATAAAGAACTGTCTCTTGTGAAGACATTTACAGCTGTAGTCTTCATAATGCTGTTTGATTATCTCTTATTTACTTAAATTTCATCTACCTATATTTTATTGCAATGGTCATTATTATTATGAGGCTTACTTCCGCCATCCTAATTTTATTTGTATTTGTCCTGCATTTTCTAAATGCTTGGCTTTTTATCAGTTTAGTTTTTCTCTGCTTTCTTTCTTTCTCCATATTTTCCACTTATTTGGAATTACCTTCTGCATTATTTAAGTAATTTTCTTTGAATTTTTACCAAAATAAATGTATCAGTAATCACATAAATGCACAATCACAAATCTCAGTCAACCTAAAAAAATGCAGATAACATGAAAACAAACAAAACAAAACAGATATAAAAAAAGCAAATTTATCTTGCCGCCCCTTCTGAATAGTATAAAGAACTTAGAACATTTTAATCCAAAACATTTGCAACCTGATTAACATACCACTTTTGTCTCTTATTTTATTTTTGTTTTTTTCTAATATCATGCATTATAAATTATTTCTATTAATTAAAAAAATAGTTTGAGGCCAGGCACAGGGGCTCATGCCCATAATCCCAGCGCATTAGGAGGCTGAGGTGGGTGGATCAGTTGAGGTCAAATGTTTGAGACTAACCTGGCCAACATGGTGAAACCCTATCTCTACTAAAAATACAAAAAAATTAGCTGGGCGTGGTGACACATAACCTGGGCAACAGAATGAGACCCTGTCTCAAAAATAAATTACTTGAATTTACATACCTATTTACCATTGTATTTGATCACAACTCTGCTTCTCAAACTATTGTTCTAACATCAGCTGTTAATCCTTAAAAAGATGACTTAATACACTTTCTATATTACCTTTTTTCTTTGTCTGAAAATATATTTATTCCACCATTATTTTAAATTTATTGATTTGCTGGGTATATGTATCAGTTATCTATTTCTATATCACAAAACAGCTACATATATTTTATCAGGTGATCACAATATGAATTATCAACTAGAGTTATGTTTAACTGGATGGGATGGTTCTTTTGCTGATCTTATCTGACATTAGTCATATGGCTGTGCTCAGCTCGTGGATTAGCTTGGGCATGTTAGCCTAGGATAGGAATTGTAAACCTTAGAACATTTGACATTTTGAGTTGTATATTTTCATGTTTTGTGGGACTTTCCTATGCATTGCAGAATGTTCATGATATTCACAGCCTTTCTCTATTACATGCAATATAACTCGCAAAATTGTGACAACCAGAAATGTCTTCATATACACACTAGTGTCCTCTGACATTTCTGGCTGAGAGACACCTAGCTAAGTTTTTATTTCTTATTGCTGCTGTAACAAATTAACAGTGATTTAAAATAACCCAAGGAGAAAGAAGCAGAGCAAGATGACAGAATAGAAGACTCCACTGATCATCTCTACCACAAGAACCAATTTAACAACTATCTACACACACATAAAAAAAACCTTCATAAAAAAACAAAATCAAGTAATCTCCCTCATAGTACCTGGTTTTATTTTCATATCACTGAAAGAGGCGCTGAAGAGGTAGAAGAAAAAGTTCTGCATCCTCGATGCCACCCCCTCACCACCCCCAACAACAGTGCGGTGGTAAGAAGAGCATCTCTGGGCACTGGGGAAGGAAGAGCACAGCAATTGCAAAACACTGAAATTAGTATTGTCCTGTTAGAGCACAAAGGAAAGTCTGACCAAACTCAGTTGATGCCTGTCCATGAAAGGAACATTGAAAACAGCCCAACCCAGAAGGGAATCAACAATCTCAGCAGCTGGAAGGTGAGTTTCTTCAAACCTGGCCACCAAGGGCTAAACTACTCTGGGTCTGTTAAAACAACAACAACAAAAACCCAAAAAAACTTGAAAGGCAGTCTAAGCCATAAGGACTGACACTCTTGATTCCTAGTGCTGAACTGGGCCCAGAGACAGTGGACTGGGAGGACACATGACTTACTGAGACTTTAGCCCAGCTGGGCCACCTAAGGGAGTGCTGGCATCCCCTCTCTCCTGACACCAGGCTGCACAGCTCATGGCTTCAAAAGAGACCTCTTCCTTTTGCTTCAGATGAGGAGAAGGAAAAGTGGGGAGGACTTTGTCTTGCATCTTGGATACTGGCTCAGCCACAGCAGTATAGAGCACTGGTAAGGGTTGGGAGGACCCCATTCCAGGCACTGGCTCCTAGATGACTTTTCTAGACACACTGTGAAATAAAATAAAATGTGTTGACTTCAAAGGAAAGACTCAGTCTTGGCAGCATTCATCAACTGCTAAATAAAAACCCGTTGGGCCTTGAATAATTGGCAGTGATACTCAACTACTACCTTGAAAACATTGAGTGAGCTCTAAGACTTGCTAGCTTAAGGCAAGACTAGGCACATTATCAGCTATGGTGGCTACAAGACAAAATGCCTTCTGCTCCAGCAAGGGGAAAGTAAAGGAGACTTTGTTTTGCACCTTAGGCACCAGAATGGCAACAGGAGGGTAGAGCACCAAGTGGGTACTTGAGGTCCCTGATTCCAGGATTAGATATTTGAGTGGCATTTCTGGACCTGCCCTGGGCCACAGGGGAGCCCACTGCCTCAAAAGGGTAAGTTCTAGTCCAGGCAGCATTTACCACAAACTGACTTAATGGCACTTGGGATTTAAGGGAACATCAGTGGTAGTCTGGCAGTATTCCTCATGGCCTGTGGTGGGGGTGGCTAGGGAGTGAGCCTCCTTTGCCTTTAGAAAAGGGAAAGAGGAACTGGAAGAACAAATCAGAGTTTTTTAATAGAGGACTCAAGCACAAGAAAGAATTAGTGAGCTTCAAGAGCTATTTGAAAATGCACAGTCAGAGGAGACAAAAGAAAAAAGAATAAAATTCAATGAAGCATTCCTGTACATTCCAGAAAATAACCTCAAAAGGGCAAATCTAAAACTATTCTAAATAATCCAAAAAGAGGGAATCCTTCCTAAATCATTTTATGAGACCAACATCATCCTGATACCAAAACCCGGGAGAGACTCAACAAGAAAAGAAAACTACAGGCCAATATCCATGATGAACATAGATGCAAAAATCTTCAATAAAATACTGGCAAGCTGATTGCAACAGTACATCAAAAAGCTTATCCACCATGATCAAGTAGGATTCATCCCAGGGATGCAAGGCTGGTTCAACATGTGCAAGTCTATAAACGTAATTCACCACATAAACAGAACCAAAGACAAAAACCACATGATTATCTCAATTGATGCAGAGAAGGCCTTCGACAAAATTCAACAGCCCTTTATGCTAAAAACCCTCAATAAACTAGGTATTGATTGAACGTATCTCAAAATAATAAAAGCTATTTACGACAAACCAACAGCCAATATCATACTGAACGGGAAAAAACTGGAAGCATTCCCTTTGAAATCTGGCACTAGACAAGGATGCCCTCTCTCACCACTCCTATTCAGTATAGTACTGTTAGTTCTAGCCAGAGCAATCAGGAAAGAAAAAGAAATGAAGGGTATTCAATTAGGAAAGGAGGAAGTCAAATTGTCTCTATTTGCAGACGACATGATTGTATATCTACAAGACCCCATCATCTCAGCCCAAAATCTCCTGAAACTGATAAGCAACTTCAGCAAAGTCTCAGGATACAAAATCAATGTGCAAAAATCACAAGCATTCCTATACACCAATAAAAGACTTAAAGACAGCCAAATCAAAAACGAACTGCTATTCACAATTGCTACAAAGAGAATAAAATACCTAGGAATACAACTAACAAGCAATGTCAAGGACCTCTTCAAGGAGAACTACAAACCACTGCTCAAGGAAATAAGAAAGGACACAAACAGATGGAAAAACATTCCATGTTCATGGTTAGGAAGAATCAATATCGTGAAAATGGCCATACTGCCCCAAGTAATTTACAGATTCAATGCTATCCCCATCAAGCTACCAATGACCTTTTTCACAGAATTGGAAAAAACCACCTTAAACTTCATATGGAACCAAAAGAGAGCCTGCATAGCCAAGTCAATTCTAAGCAAAAAGAACAAAGTGGGAGGCATCACACTACCGGACTTCAAACTATACTACAAGGCTACAGTAATCAAAACAGCATGGTACTGGTACTAAAACAGAGATATAGACCAATGGAACAGAACAGAGGCCTCGGAGGAAACACAACATATCTACAACCATCCGATCTTTGACAAATCTGACAAAAACAAGCAATGGGGAAAGTATTCTCTGTTTAATAAATGGTGTTGGAAAAACTGGCTAGCCGTGTGCAGAAAGCAGAAACTGGACCCCTTCCTGACACCTTACTCTAAAATTAACTCCAGATGGATTAAAGACTTAAACGTAAGGCCTAACACCATAAAAACCATAGAAGAAAACCTAGGCAAAACCATTCAGGACATAGGTGCAGGCAAGGACTTCATGACCAAAACACCAAAAGCATTGGCAACATAAATAGACAAATGGGACCTCATCAAACTCCACAACTTCTGCACGGCAAAAGAAACAGTCATTAGAGTGAATCAGCAACCAACAGAATGGGAAAAAATTTTTGCAGTCTACCCATCTGACAAAGGGCTGATATCCAGAATCTACAAAGAACTAAAACAGATTTACAAGAAAAAAACAAACAAGCCCATTCAAAAGTGGGCAAAGGATATGAACAGACATTTTACAAAAGAAGACATACATGAGGCCAACAAACATATGAAAAAATGCTCATCATCTCTGGTCATTAGAGAAATGCAAATCAAAACTACATTGAGATACCATCTCACGCCAGGTACAATGGCGATCATTAAAAAATCTGGAGACAACAGATGCTGGAGAGGATGTGGAGAAATAGGAACACTTTTACACTGTTGGTGGGAGTGTAAATTAGTTGTGGAAGACAGTGTGGTGATTCCTCAAGGACCTAGAAATAGAAATTCCATTTGAGCCAGCAATCCCATTACTGGGTATATACTCAAAGGATTATAACTCATTTTACTATAAGGACACATGCACACGAATGTTCATTGCAGCACAGTTGACAATAGCAAAGACCTGGAACCAGCCCAAATGCCCATTGATGATAAACTGGACAGGAAAAATGTGGCACATATACACCATGGAATATTATGCAGCCATTAAAAACGAGGAGTTCACGTCCTTTGTAGGGACATGGATGAACCTGGAAACCATCATTCTCAGCAAACTGACACAAGAACACAAAATCAAACACCGCATGTTCTCACGCATAGGTGGGTGTTGAACAATGAGAACACATGGACACAGAGAGGGGAGCACTACACACTGTGGTCTGTTGGGGGGAAATAGGGGAGGGACAGTGGGGGGTGGGGAGGTGGGGAGAGATAGCATGGGGAGAAATGCCAGATATCGGTGAAGGGGAGGAAGGCAGCAAATCACACTGCCATGTGTGTACCTATGCAACAATTTTGCATGTTCTCCACATGTACCCCAAAACCTAAAATACAATTAAAAAAAGTTAAAAAAAAGAATAAAGGAATTAATAAAACTTATTCAAATTAAAAAAAAGAGTTATTTAGCCATTAAGAGAAGGTAGAGAAAGATAGAATTAGAAAGTTTATTTTAAAAGATGATAACAGAGAAATTCCCAAAGCTAGAGAAAAATATCAACATCAAAATACAAGAAGGTTATAAAACACCAGACAGTTTTAACCCAAGCCGACTATCCCCAGGCATTTAATAATCAAACAATAATCAAACTCTCAAATATCAAGAATACAAGAAAAAAAAAGATCCTAGAAGAAGCAAGAGAAAAGAAACAAATAACATACAATGGAGCTCCAATACAACTGACAGCAGACTTTTTGGTAGAAACCTTTGAGGCCAGAAGAGAGTAGCATACCATCTTTAAAGTGCTGATGTAGAAAAACCTTTTACCCTAGAACAGTATATATAGCAAAAATGCCCTTCAAACATCAAAGAAAAGTAAAGACTTTCCCAGACAAACAAAACTTGAGGGATTTAATAATTACCAAATCTGTCCTACAAGATATGCTAAAGATAATACCTCAATCATAAAGTAAAGGATGTGAATGAGCAAAAAAAATCACCTGAATGTACAAAACTCACTGGTAATAGAATGCACACAAAAAAAACACATAATATTATAGCACTAACAAAGGTGAATAAACCCATTTGTCCTAAGAACAAAGACTAAATAATAAACAAATGAAACTAATAACTACAGCAACTTTTAAAGACATAGACATACAAGAAGATATAGATAGCAACAACAAACATAAAAGAGGAGTAACAAAGTTAAGATGTAAAATTTTTGTCAGTTTTTGTTTGGCTTCTTTGCTTATGTCATAGTGTTAAGTTGTTATCAGGTTAAAATAATAGGTTATAATATAGTATTTGCAAGCCTCATGGTAACTTCAAACCAAAATAAAATAAAATAAAACCACAATGGATACACACAAAAAAATTAAAAGCAAGAAGCTAAAACATATTACAAGAGAAAACTACATTCCCGAATCAAAAAAAGGGAGAAAGAAAGGCAAACAGAGAGAGCAAGAGAGAGAGTGAGAAAGACCACAAAGCAATCTGAAAGCAAACAAAAAACAAAAACGAAGAAAATGGCAGGAGTACATCCTTAGTTATCAATAGTAACATTGAATATTAATGTACTAAACTCTCCAATCAAAAGGCATAGACTGGCTGAATAAATGAAAATAAAGACCAATTGAGCTGCTGCCTATAAGAAACACACTTCACCTGTAAAGACATATATAGCCTGAACATATAGGGATAGAAAAATATTTCATGCCAAAGGAAACCAAAATATAGCAGGAGTTGCTATACTTACATAAGAAAAAATAAATTTTAAAACAAAAACCATAAGAAGAGACAAATAAAGTCACTAGATAGTGATAAAGGGTCAATTCAGCAAGAAGATATAACAAATTTAAATAAATATGGTCCCAACACTGAAGCAGCCAGATAGAATTAAAAAATATTATCAGAACTAAAGAGAGAGATATGTCTGAATACCACAATAGCTGGAAACTTCAACATCACACTTTCAGCATTGCACAAATCTTTCAGACCAAAAAGAAAAATCAGACTTAATCTGAACTATAGAACAAATGGATATAATATGTATTTACATAACATTTCATCCAATGGCTACAGAATACACATTCTTTTCCTCAGCACATGGATCATATGTTAGGTATAGTATAGACCATATGTTAGGTCACAAGAGGAGTCTTGAAATACTAACATAAAATTGAAATTGTATCAGCCATCTTCTCTTACCACAATAAAATAAAACCGGAAATTAAAAAACAGGAATTTTTTGTAACTGTATAAATACATACAAATTAGTATGCTTCTGAATGACAAGTAGGTCAATAAAATATTAAGAAAAAATTGAAAAAATACTGAAACAAATGATAATGAAAAAATCATATAAAAACCTATGGGATACAGCAAATGCCATACTAAAGGACAATTGAATAGCTACAAGGACCTACATAAAGAAAGAGGAAAAACTTCAAATAAACAATCTAATGATGCATCTTAAAGGAATGGAAAAGCAACAGCAAACCAAACCCCAAATTAGCAGAAGAAAAGAAAAAATAAAGATCAGAACAGAAATAAAGAAAATTGAAATGAAGAAGACAATACAAGAGACAATGAAACGTGAAATGTAATAGTGGTTTATTGTAAAACAAAAGTGACAAACTTTTAACCAGACTAAGTAAAAAAGAGAGATGATCCAAACAAATAAACTCAGACATATAAAAGTAGATGTTACAACAGATATTAATGTAATTAAAAAAATTGTTAGTGGCTCTCATGAGCAACTATATATCTATGAATTGGAAAATACTGAAATGGACAAACTCCTAGACACATACCACAATCAAAACAAGAAGAAGTCCAAAACCTGAACAGACTAATAAGAGGCAACAAGATCAAAACCATAATAAAAAGTCTTCCAATAAAGAAAAGCCTGGAACCCTATGGCTTCACTGCTGTATTCCACCAAACATTTAATAAAGAACTAATACCAACCCCATTCAAATTATTCTGGAAAATAAAGGAGGGAATACTTCGCAACTCAGTATACGAGGCCAGTATTGCCCCAAACCAGAGAGAGACACATTAAAAACCAAACAAACAAAAATCTACAGGCCAATATCTCTGATGAACATTGATGCAAAAATCCTCAAAAAAAAATTGCAAACCAAATTCGACAATATTTCGGAAAGATCATTCATCATGACCAAGTGGGATTTATCCCTGGGATGCAAAGATGACTCAACATATGCAAATCAGTCAATGTGATGAAGGATAAAACCATGTGATCCTTTCAATTGATGCTATAAAAGCATTTTATAAAATTCAACATCCCTTTATGATTAAAAAAAACCCTTCAAAAATTTAGTTATTAAAAAAAAACACATCTCAACATAATATAAGCTGTATATGACAGACCCATAGCTAGTGTCATACTGGATGAGAAAAAGCTAAGTCTTTCCTCTAAGGTCTGGAACATGATAAGGATGCCCACTTTTACCAATGCCATTCAACATAGTACTGGAAGAACTAGCTAGAGTAATCAGACAAGAGAAAAAAATGAAAAGCATTCAAACTGGAAAGGAAGAAGTCAAATTTTCCTTGTATTTAGATGATATGATCTTATATTTGGAAAATCCTAAAGACTAAAGAAGAAAATGATTAGAACTGATATGTTCAGTAAATTTGTTAGATACAAAATCAATGTACTAAAATTAGTAGCATTTCTGTACACCAAGAGTGAATAATCTGAAAAAGAAATTAAAAAGTAATCCCATTTACAATAGCCACACATAAATTTAAACACCTAGAAATTAACTTAACCAAAGAAGTGTAAAATAGAGATATTGAAATCTAAGAAACATTGATAAAAGAAATTGAAAAGGATACTGAAAAATAAAAGAAAAATTCTGTGTTCCTGAATTGAAAGCATTAATACTGTTAAAATGTCCATATTACCCAAAAGCAATGTACAGAATTTTTTTTTTGATGACAACCAGTCAGCATTTTGCTTTATTCCTTTTTTTTTTTTAATTGCATTTTAGGTTTTGGGGTATATGTGAAGAACATGCAAGATTGTTGCATAGGTGCACACGTGGCAGTGTGATTTGCTGCCTTCCTCCCCTTCACCTATATGTGGCATTTCTCCCCATGCTATCCCTCCCCAACCTCCCACCCCCCGCTGTCCCTCCCCTATTTCCCCCCAACAGACCACAGTGTGTAGTGCTCCCCTCCCTGTGTCCATGTGTTCCCATTGTTCAACACTCGCCTATGAGTGAGAACATGTGATGTTTGATTTTGTGTTCCTGTGCCAGTTTGCTGAGAATGATGGTTTCCAGGTTCATCCATGTCCCTACAAAGAACGCGAACTCATCGTTTTTGATGGCTGCATAATATTCCATGGTGTATATGTGCCACATATTCCCTGTCCAGTCTATCATCGATGGGCATTTGGGTTGGTTCCAGGTCTTTGCTAATGTAAACTGTGCTGAAATGAACATTCGTGTGCATGTGTCCTTATAGTAGAACGATCTATAATCCTTTGGATATATACCCAGTAATGGGATTGCTGGGTCAAATGGAATTTCTATTTCTAGGTCCTTGAGGAATCACCACACTGTCTTCCGCAATGGTTGAACTAATTTACACTCCCACCAACAGTGTAAAAGTGTTCCTATTTCTCCACATCCTCTCCAGCATCTGTTGTCTCCAGATTTTTTAATGATCGCCATTGTACCTGGCGTGAGATGGTATCTCAATGTAGTTTTGATTTGCATTTCTCTAATGACCAGAGATGATGAGCATTTTTTCATATGTTTGTTGGCCTCATGTATGTCTTCTTTTGTAAAATGTCTGTTCATATCCTTTGCCCACTTTTGAATGGGCTTGTTTGTTTTTTTCTTTTAAATCTGTTTTAGTTCTTTGTAAATTCTGGATATCAGCCCTTTGTCAGATGGGTAAACTGCAAAATTTTTTTCCCATTCTGTTGGTTACTGAATCACTCTAATGACTGTTTCTTTTGCCATGCAGAAGCTGTGGAGTTTGATTAGGTCCCATTTGTCTATTTTGGCTTTTGTTGCCAATGCTTTTGGTGTTTTGGTCATGAAGTCCTTGCCTACGCCTATGTCCTGAATGGTACAATGTACAGATTTAATGCAATCCCTATTGAAATGCCAATGACATTTTTCCCAGAAATATTTTAAAAATTCTAAAACTTATATAGAGGCACACAAGACCCAGAATAGCCAAAACAATCTGGAGTAAAAGGAACAAAACTGAAGGAATAAAATTACCTAGCTTTAAATTATACTACAGAGCTACAGCAACCAAAGCAGTATGGTACTTGCATAAAAACAGACACATAGAAGAATGGAATAGAATAGAGAACCCAGAAACAAATCCACACACCTACAGTGAACTCATTTTCAACAAATATGCCAAGAACATACATTGGGGAAAAGACAGTCTTTTCCATAAATGGTGCTGAGAAAACTAGATTTCCACATACATAAGAATAAATCTAGAACACTGTCTCTCACTATATACAAAAATCAAATCAAAATGGATTAAAGACTTAAATCTAAGATTTCAAACTATGTAACTACTACAAGAAATCTTTGGGGAAAATCTCCAGGACATTGGTCAGGGCAAGTATTTCTTGAGCAATACCCTACACGCACAGGTAACCAAAGCAAACATGGACAAACGGCATCACATCAAGCCAAAAAGCTTCTGCACAGCAAAGGACACAATCATGAAAAGTAGAGACAACCCACAAAGTGTGAGAAAATATTTGTGAATTACTCATCTGACAAGGGATTATTAACCAAAATATATAAGAATTTCAAACAACTCTACAGGAAAAAAAAAAAAAATATATATATATATATATATATATATATAATAGTGTAATTAAAAATTGGGCAAAGGATTTAAATAGATATTTCTCAAAATAAGGCATACAAATGACCAACAGGCATAAGGAAGGGTGCCCAACACCTTTGATTATCAGAGAAATCCAAATCAAAACTACAGTATTATCTCACCTCACTTAAAATGGCTTATATACAAAAAACAAAAAAACAGACAATAATTAATGCTAGTGACAATGTAGAGAAAATGTAATTTTTGTACACTGTTGTTGGGAATGTAAATGAGTACAACCACTATGAATAACAGTGTAGAGTTTCCTCAAAAAACTAAAACTAGAGCTACCATATGATCCGGCAACGCCACTGCTGGGTATATATACCAAAGAAAGGAAATCAGTATATTGAAGAGATATCTGCACTCTCATGTTTGCTGCAGCACTATTCACAGTAGCTGAGATTTGGAAGCAACCTAACTGTCCATCAACAAATGAATAAATAAAGAGAATGTGGTACAAATACACAATGGGGTACTATTCAGCCATAAGAGAGAACGAGATCCTGTCACTGACAACATGGATACAACTGGAGATTTTTATGTTAAGTGAAATAAGCCAGGCACAGAAAAACAAATACTGCATGTTGCCACTTATTTGTAAGATCTAAAAATCAAAACAATTGAACTCATGGACATAGAGAGTAAATGGATGCTAACTAGAGGTAGGGAAGTGTAGTGAGGAGTTGGGAAAAGGTGGGGAAGGATAATGGGTACAAAAAAATTAAAGTATAAACAAGGTTTAGTATTTCATAGCACAACAAGGTGACTATAATTGATAATATTTTTACATTTTAAAATAACTAAAAGAAGGTAATTGGATTGCCTGTAACACAAAATAGAAATTCCTTTACATAAAAGGGAAAATTGATTGATTGATACATCATTAGCCATTATGTTATTATTTAATATTCCACGCTTGCATCAGAAGATCTCATGTACCCTATAAACGTATACACCTACTATGTACCCACAAAATTAAAACAAATGTTTTAAAAACAACCCAAATTTCACCATCAAATATGCCAAATCTGTTAAAAAAAAAAAAAAATCCTTCACAAAATAATGCTGGAACAATGCTGGAAGTATTGTACTGCCTGATTTCAAATTGTGCTGCAAAGTTGTCATAACCAAAACAGCATGTCATATAAACTGGACATAAAACAATGAAACAGAATAGAGAACCCATAAATAAATCCATGCACTTACAGCCAACTCATTTTCAGCATTGCACCAAAAACATACATTGGAGGAAGAATAGTCTTTTTAATAAAATGATGCTGGGAAAACTAAATATCTCTATTCAAAAGAATAAAACTAGATCCCCATCTTTTGACGTATGAAACTAGTAAACTCAAAATGGACTAAAGAATTACATGCTAGACCTAAAAATTTGAAACTAATATTTTTGGGGTAAAATCCCAAAAGAACAGAAAACAAAAGCAAAAACAGACAAATGGAATTACCTCAAAATGAAAAGGTTTTGCATGGCAAAACACACACACACACACACACACACACACCAATTAACACAGTGAAGAGATCACCTGTGAAATGGGGTTAAATGTTCACAGACTATCCACGAAGATATTAGTAACCAGAATATATAAGGAACTCAAACTCAATAGCAAAAATAATAATTTCTTCAAAAAGTAAACAAAATACATTAATACACATTACTCAAAAAAGAAATGCAAATGGCTAAGCTGTATAAAAAACTACTAAATACTAATCATCAAAAAAATGCAAATCAAAACCACAATGAAATATCTCAACTTAGTTAGAATGGAAATCATAAAAAAAAATTACAAATGCTGGTGAAGATACGATGAAAAGAGAATGCTCCTACACTTTTGGTGGGAATGTAAAGTAGTACAGCCACTATGGAAAACAGTATTGAGGTTCCTCATAAAAACTAAGAATAGAACTACCATATGAAACTCACTGAGACACGTTATATATCCAAAAGAAAGAATACTTATTTTCTTTCCAAGAAATTTATATCCAAGACATTTTCTTTCTTGAGTATAAAGATATCAAAGAGATATCTTTACTTTCATGTTTCTTAGCACTATTCACAGTAGCCGAGATCTGAAATCAACCTGTATCCATCAATAAATGAATAAATAAATGAATGGATAAGGAAATTGTGGTTTATATACACAATCAATTTTATTAAACCATAAAGAATAAAATCCTGTCATTTTAAGCAACATGGATGAAACATGAAGACATTATGTTGAGTGAAATAAGTCAGGCACAGAAAGACAAATATGCCATATTCTCATTCATAAGTAGAAACTAGAAAAGTGAATCTATTGAAGACAGAGTAAATGGTGGTTATCAGAGGCTGTAAAGAAAAGGAAAGTGATAAAGAGAAGTTGGTCAATGAGTACAAAAATACAGTTAGGAGAAACTCCTATTGTTGGATAGTACAATAGGAAATTATAGTTAACAATCATTTGTTGTATATTTCAAAATAGCCAGAAGAGAATTGTAGTGTTGCTGGCACAAATAAAAGGTAAATATTTGAGGTGATGGATATCTCACTTACCCTTATTTAATTATTATGTACTGTATGTGTATATCAAATTATCACATGTGCCACGAAAATATGTACAGTTTTAATGTATAAATTTTTTAAAAAGTAAAAACATAAAGCAACATCAATTTTTATCTTATAGCTCTGGAGCTCAGAAGTTCAAAATGAGTCTTACCTGGGCTAAAATCAATATGCTGGTGGAGTTGCGTTATTTCTCAGGACTCTAGTGAAGAATCTCCTTACATTTTCTAGCTTCTAGGGTTTACTTACATTCCTTGGCTTCTGGATCTTTCCTCCATTTTTAAAACCAGCAATATTAGCATCTTTTCCCTTTTTTTCTCTCTCTGTGTTTCTGTCATCACATCTTTTTATTTGACTCTTTTAAGGATATTTTTGATGACATTAGGACCACTGGGATACTGAATGACAATGGCCTCGTCCTAAGGCCTTTAATTTAATCAAATATATATTTAAAGTCACTTTTACTATGTAAGGTAACATATTTATACATTCCAGGGATTAAGATGTGGATGGTTTGGGGAGAAAATTATTATGTCTACCACAGCCAATCTAGGAGGATCTCACCTGAGATTTTTTGTTTGTGCTCCATATGTTTTTATCTTTTAGTAAGCTAGCCCAGACTTCTTCATATGATAGAGGTAGACTTTCCAACAGTAAGAGGCTAAGCCCCAATGATCAAGTGCTTTTTAAGTCTCAGATTTGATAAAGTCTAATTGGCAAATCAAATCACAGAACCAACTCCAAAGTCAATATGGAAGGGGAGTATAAAAGGACATGGTTATAGGGACATATGGAGGAAAAATGATTTGGCACAATTACTAAAAATTTAGAACAGTACAGTAATCTATACTGAATTACTTTCTTTCAGAAATTTTGATGATTTGATTTTACTGTATTCCAGTTCTTAATGTTTTAAAGAAGTTGCAATTAAAATTATTGTTTCTTTTTAGATACCCTTTCTTTCCAAATGCTTGGGTGTGCTGTGGTTTCTAGATCTATAGTCCTGTTTTTATCAGTTCTAGAAAAATTTTCAGCCATTATCTTTTAAATATTGCCTCTTCTTCAATTATTTTAGCTCTTTTTCTAAAAAGTGCTACTTTAAGTGAATAATTAGTGTTTACATTGTTAATTGTAGCATCAATTAGTGATTGTGATTACATTTGTTTTGTTTTATGGCCCTTTCATTTTTCAGGAACTATTAATAGCCTGATTTTCAATTGTGCCATTTCAATTTTGCCATTTGCAATCTACATATGAAAATCTTTTCCCCAGTTCTTTCTGATATCAAAGGCTTTTCTTGAGTCTCTATTTTCTCTAGATTATTTACTTCTAAAGCCCTTTGTCATCTTGAGCTACTTAAACAAATTTGCAACTTCTTTCTTTTGTCTCTGTGACTTTAAGGCCAAGTGTCAATTGATACATGTTATCATGTTTTTGCCATAGCAAAAAAAGTATATAAAGATTGTAATATGTTTAAGAGACATGAAAGAGAGCACATATGTATAAGAAAGAAAAAAAGTTTTCTGAGTCCTTTAGGAATTTGTGTCTCTAACACCTGCTTCTGACAAATTTAGACAATGCAGAAAGATTTGAGTGACTTTTCGAAGGCATAATAATGATACATTGGACTTTGGGGACTCGGGGAAAGGGTTGGGGGTGGCAAGAGATAAAAGACTACACATTGGATATGGTGTACACTGCTCAGGTGATGGGTGTGCCAAAATCTCAGAAATCATCACTAAAGAACTTATTCATGAAACCAAATATCACCTGTTTCCCCAAAACCTATTGAAATTGAAAAAAAAAAGTCCAAAAATTATCTTTAGAGGACATCTAAAAGTCAAAAACAAGATGCAAAAATTACCAATGAAGGACAAAAACAACTCTTGTAAATGAAAAAGATAGTTGCTAAAATGAAAATTGTAATGGCAGATTTTGATGATAAAGTTAAGGAAATCTCCCAAAGTACTAGTAAATAGTAAAGAAAAAAAACACTTTATCAATCCAGGAGGTCCAACTTTTACCAATAACATTTTCAAAAGGAGAAAATATAGAGAAAAAAATCGTCACAGCCAAGCACGGTGGCTCTTGCCTGTAATCCCAGCACTTTGGAAGGCCAAGGCAGAGGGATCATCTGAGGTTGGGAGTTCAAGACCAGCCTGACTAACATGGAGAAACTCTGTCTCTACTGAAAATACAAAATTAGCCAGGTGTGGTGGTGCATGCCTGTAATTCCAGCTACTTGGGAGGCTGAGGCAGGAGAATCGCTTGAACCCAGGGGGCGGAGGTTGCAGTGAGCCGAGATCTGCCATTGCACTCCAGCCTAGGCAACAAGAGTGAAACTCTATCTCAACAAATAAATAAATAAACTGTCAGAAAAACACGAGAAAGTGTTCTAGATTAAAGGATCTCATGAGAACTCTGCAGCATAGATGAGAAGAGACATAAAACAAAGAGTACCATGAGATTCAAGAAGGTGGATGATAAAAAGAAGGACCAAAATACTTCACATAATAATTTGAAAGAAGAGGCAGAATTTTAAAAAAGAAAATAATGGGTTAGAGCATCAGACTTAGCAGCAGCAACTTTGGAAGCCAGCAGAATCACTTTAAAATTCTGATTGACTATTATTTCCAACTTAAGATTCCATACCCAAACGAGCTGCCAATCAAGTGAGAGGACAAAGAAAAAGGATTACTATACATGCAAAGATTCATAAAATGTACCTCTACAGTGTGTTCTTTCTTAGGGAATGACTGGAAGATGTACTGCACCAAAACAAGTGAAAAAAGATAAAAGGAAAAGCCACAGAATCCAAGAAACAATAAATCCTACCTAAACAGTAATACAGAAAAATTCCAAAGTGACAGCTGAGCCTTAGACCTCAAGACTTATTCTTTGCTTTAGGTCTTAACACTGTTTTTGTTGCATTCCAGAGATTTTGATATGTTACATGTCCGTTATCATTTACTTTAAAGAATGTTTTGATTTCTGCTATAATTTCATTGTTTACTTAAAAGTCATTGAAGAGCAGCCAGGCACAGTGGCTCAAGCCTGTAATCCCAGCACTTTGGGAGGCTGAGGTGGGTGAATCACCTGAGGTCAGGAGTTCAAGACCAGTCTGGTCAACATGGCGAAACCCTGTCTCTACTAAAAATACAAAAATTAGCTGGGTGTGGTAGTATATGTCTATAATCGTGGGAGGCTGAGGCAGGAGAATTGTTTGAACCCAGGAGGTGTAGGTTGCAGTGAGTCAAGATTATGCCATTGCACTCCAGCCTGGGCAGCAGGAATGCAACTCCACCTCAAAAAATAAAAGAAGTCATTGAGGGCAAGTTTAATTTCCATGTAATTGTGTGATTTTGATAGAGTTCATTGGTACTGATTTCAATTTTTATTCCACGGTGGTCCAAAAACATTCTCAATATGATTTTTTAATTTTTTTGAATTTATTGAGTTGCTTTATAGTCAAAATGGTCAATCTTTGAATATGTTCTGTGTTAAAATGAGGAGAATGCATATTCTGTGGTTGATGAGTGGATTATGTTATAGATATCTACAAAGTCCGGTTGTTCAAGTGTCAAATTTAAGTGCAGAATTTCTTTATTAGTTTTCTGCCTCAAGAGTTTGTGTAGCTCACTCATTGTGGTGTTGAAGTCCTCCAGTATTATTGTGTGACTACATTTTTTATAGATTTACAAGTAGTTGTTTTACAAATCTGGGGGCTCCAATGTTGGATGCATATATATTTAGGGTTATTAAGTCTTCTTGCTTGATTTAACACTTTATCATTTTGTAATGCCCTTGTTTGTCCACTTATATTGTTGTTGATTTAAGTCCGTTTTATCTTTTATAAGAATAGTGACCTCTGCTTCTTTGTTGTTGTTGTTTTCTGTTTGCTTGATAAATTTTTCTCTATTCCTTTACTTGGAGCCTATGCATGTGGTTATGTGAGACGTGTCTCTTGAAGACAGCAGACAGTTGAGTCTTGCATTTACTCCAACTTGATACTCTGCCTTTTAATTGGGGTGTTTAGACTATTTACATTCAAGGCTGTTATTGATGTGTAAGGTTTTTATCCTATCTTAATGTTGTTAGGTGGTTTCTTTGTAGTCTCTATTGTGCAGCTTCTTCATACGGTCTCCAGACTATGTACTTGAGTGTGTTTATGTGATAGCAAGTATTATTCTTTTGTTTCCATGCTTAGAACTCCATTAGGAATCTTTCATACAGCTGGTCTAGTGGAAACAAATTCCCTTTGCAGTTGCCTGGCTGAAAAAGATTTTGTTTCTCCTTCACTTCTAAAGCTTAGTTTAGTGGAATATGAAATTCTTTATTAGATTTTCTTTTCTTTAAGAATGCTGAAAATAAGCCCCCATTTTCTTCTGGCCTGTGAAATTTCTGCTGAGAAATCTGTTGCTACACTAACAGGATTTCCCTTGTAAGGGATCTGATCATTCTCTTTGGCTGCCTTTAAGATTTTTTCTTTCACATTGACCTTGAAAATTCTGATGACTGTGTCTTTGGGGTGATTGTTTTGTACAGTTTCTCACAGGATTCTCTTAATTTATTGAATTTGCATGTTGATCTCTATCATGAATGGGAAAATTTTAGTGAAATCTATCCTCAAATATGTTAATTCTGTATTTATCAGAAACTTTCATTGTTTTATAATTTTCTCCTGTCTTTGACTGACTGGGTTGAGTTGAAGGAATTATCTTTGCACTCTGAAGTTCTTTTCTTGGCTTTGTTTATTCAGTTGTTAAGGCTTTCAGCTGTATTTTGAAATTCCTGTAGTGACTTTTTAATTCCAGATGTTCAGTTTGGTTCTTCCTGAAAATAGCTATGTCATCTTGTGACTCTTGAATAATTTTACTCACTTTATTGGATTGGATTTTCATTTTATTAAATATCATTGAGCTTTTTTTCCCATCCATATTTTGAATTCTATGTGTCAATCTGGTTGGGATCCTTTGCTTTGGAGCTACTGTGTATATTTAGAGGTAAGAAAACTCTGACTTCTTGAATTGTTGAAGTTCTTGCATTGATTTTTTCTCATCTAAGAAGCTGGTATTCCTTTATCTTTTTGAAATTTCTGTCATTTAATTTTTTTCTTTTTTTTTTTTTTGCTTATATAAAGCTTTTTGTGAGTTCCATAGTTATGACTGGGTTTCTACATCGGGTTTCACAGTGTGAAATGAATTTATTTTTGTTTAGTAATGTTATTCAGGCTGTGATCCAGTAGATGGTGCTTAAGAATAAGGGTCAGCACATAGGCTCATATGCAGCAGTCCTCTGTGGAGAGAGAGATGGGGTGTGAAGAAATAACTCCCTCACCAAGTCTATTCCTGGGCCATGGGGAAACCATTTTTAATCACTGGTGCTGTGCTCATTTTCTCTTAGCTCCAAGGAGAGCCCTGGCAGCCTGCATTTCTCCTCCCTTAAGGGTAGCCAGAGTCAAAGTTTAGGTTACCAGGATTCCTGCAACTCCTCAGGGACTCATTGGTTTTCTGAGCTTAGCAAAGACAGAGCAGATTGTGGTGTATGTCTGCAGGTGATCTGGTGATATAGTGGGTCTAGGGTGGAGGATCCTTGGGCAAAGAGATCCCCATATCTAGCCTGATCAGCTAGTTTTGTGTCAAACCTTCTGCACTCAGATTGCTGGCATGTTCCAGTTGATCAAGACCATGGTACTCTTTCAGGAAGAAACTGTGGCTGGTCAACAGGATCCACCTTTCCCTGACTGGTCTTGCAGAGGGAGGGACATTTAGCTCCTACACCAGCATATGAATCCATACCTCACTCTTCTCTGTGTTCTGAGACTGGGAGTTCCCCTCCCAAGTTGAACTGTAGCCAAAAATCTCAGCTCAATAACTGTGGTTGGTGTGCTCAAACCCTGGGGAGTTGAAACTAGTCCTATGGCTTTGTCCTCTGGGGTCTTGGGGCCAAACACTGGCTGTACTGGGCTGTTGAACTTCTCTTCGGCTGCTGGTAAAAACACTCAGACAGAATACTGGAGGCTGTGCTTTGTGCATTCTCTTGTGGGAGCTGAAAGGCACCTTGCTTTGTGAGGGGCCAGTGAAAAAGGGGGCATGCAGATAAGTTGTACCTTAATGCTGCAGGAAAAGCAGGCTTGCTCTCCACAGCCAACATTCAGGAGGGGCTTCACCCATTCAGAGCAAGAGGGAGAACCTTGGGAGATGGGCACTTATGGTTACGTTTTGCTGCAGTTGCCATGTGTGCCATATAACATTTTAGGCTCTGTGCTAGTTTATTCTCTGCCTCTGCCTACTGTTCAGGCAGTTTCCTCTGCCAGTTGAAATGTCTGTGAGCATCATGACATCTGTTGTAGCTAAGATTCCAGAGGCTCCACAGCAGGAATATGGTGTCACAGAGTTCCCTCATTTACCTCTTCCTTAGGACCTGTTCCGGACCAAGAGCGTGGTCTGGTGATTCTATGTGGACTTCTCAGCCTCCTCCCTGTTTAACCTTGGAGTCTGTGTTGTGTCTTTGTCAACTTTCAGTGTTTCCTCTGAAATAACTGTTTGAAGTTTGGTTGTTTACCGAAGGTTTTGGTTTCTCTCAGTGAGACATGTTCTTCCTAGCTGCATCTAGTTGGCCATCTTGTCCCTTCCACCAAGAAATACTTTAGACAAACTAAATTAATCAGAGTTTAATTGAGCAAAATGTAATTTATGAATTGGACCATCTCTAAGACCAGAATATGTTCAAAGAATCTCCAGTGACATCCCATGGTTGAAGAATATTTGTGGACTAACATAGGAAAGTGACATACAGAAATTGAAAGTGAGGTCCAGAAACAGGTGGATTGAATACAGCTTGGTGTTTTGTTTATTTCAACATGGGTTGAAGAGTTGCTTGCCTTTAACTGGCCAAAACTCAATGATTGGTACAAGAATAAGTGCCATCTATTTTTAAAACCAGTCAGATTACAGTTCAATGTGTACACAGAAACCTTTAGATTGCAGTCAAAATATGTAACGTGGCAGCTTTAGACAAAACTTAATAATTCTAAAGAGTAATCTTGTGTATGTTTGTGTCACAGCACTTCAAATTTGTAGGTGATTGCTCTAGAGGAATTACTGAGAACAGAAGATATGATTAGGCAAATGTTTATATAGTTTACGTGACATGAAAGATTAAGCTCAGTTTCTGGGAAAAAAGCTGAATATAGTCTTATTTGAGAAACAGTGTAATGAAAGACGTGATAATACCTACTGGATAGGGAGTGATGTAGGAGGATGTAAAAGTAATTTTGAAGTTTGAAGACTGAAAACTGGAAAAAGAAGGGTAACCATTAATAAAAATGAGTTGTGGTTCATTAGACGATGGGCTCGATGTTTTGACATATTGAGAGTGAGATCTTGATAGAACTTCAAAATGGAAATAGCCAGCTATCAAATACAAATATAAGAAGAGTGTTCCAGAGATGTTTGAACCAAGTATGCAAACTTCACATAGAAGTAATAATTAAGATAATGAAATAAATTATCTAAGGTGCAAAGTAAAATTAAATCAAGGGCAGAGTATTGTATTAAGCAGCAGCAGGAAAAAGGGGTTATTAGAAAAACAACAATAAGCCTAGTTGAAAAGATGATAATAAAAGGTCACAAACTATAAAGTTTAAGATTGTTTCAATAAGAAAGGATTAGTCAACTACTACAGGGAAATACATTTTAATGACCACTACAAAATTAGTTTTATCATTTGGAAATCACTTCTAAGAATAGTTGTAATAATGAGAAAGAGAAAGAATCAGATACAAATAAATAAAGATCAGATCAAGGTTGCCAAAATAGAGAAAATAATTGCATAAAGTTTTAAAGAATTTTATGCAAACAAGAAGCCCAAAGTAGGCGGAACTTGATATTTAAGGCTTCTTCATAAGGACAGGACTAAGAGCTTCGTGGTAAAGTTGATTGCTCCACCCACTGAAATCTCAATAACAATTTGGAAATAGTTGGTCCTGAGGAGAATACTCTGACATAAAGATCTCAATTGTTGGAAGAGATTTAAGGAGTGGCCAGCCCTTCTTTAGAACATTTTTTTTTTCAGGAAAATAAATGGATTAAATCCTTAGTCCTCAACCCTGAGACTACACTAATGAGCAATTCTGCAGTTCGAGTGAAATAGGGTAAAAGTAAGTCAAAACAGCAGTGTGATCAGTAGGTGAACAGGAGATATGTCAGGACTCCAGCCCTGGAATAAAAACTAGACAGAAAGAATAACCTGCCGCAATTAAGAAATATAAACTAACACAAAAACCCGGGTCTGGTGAATGAAATGTTAGGGCTCAGAAGTCAATACTCCAAAATATGGTACATAGACATTCTGAAGATTCTTCGATGTCTCTATGACTTTCTTCCCCCACACACTAGGTCTCCAAAACCTTAAATTTTTTTTTTTCTTAAGATCTGGATCCACCAAGGAGAACAATTTTTCCTTCTCTATAAAGCGTACATTCACATTGTATAAAGAGTACAATCACATGTTAACAAACCCTTTCACAAGATAATGTACAAGTTACTTGTTCCCTGATCCAATTATTCTCCCTAGTGATCCCCTTAATAGATTTTCTCTTCTGTCACTTTTCATAACCTTTTTTGCCAGGGTGGTAAATTCCTGAACTCCACTGGAGAATAGAAAATCACTCTGTGATGCTCCCCATCTGCACAATAAATTTATATGCCTTCTCTCCTATGAATCTAGTTTATGTCAGTGATTTTCAACAAACATTCAGAGAGCAAGAGGAAAGTCTCCCTTGGCCTCTGTGAAACTAATGTGCAGATGCACAATATATCTATGAATCTAGGAAAGCGCATTCTGAAGGGTATATCTCAGTGAACCAGATTCTAGACTGTTCGGCAGCAAGAATTGTGGGGGAACTCAATATATAGCTATTACTACTCATGTCAGTAGAATTAGAGCCACAGCCATTGATGTAATGTATATATCATTTTGGATCAGCTAAAGAACAAGTTTTCAAATCATAGGTATCCAGCTGGAAACAGCTGGCAAGGCAGCGGTTGAGAAATCAAGGCATGTCTTGACAGA
The DNA here is from genome assembly GCF_030222135.1 of Aotus nancymaae. Classification (NCBI taxonomy): domain Eukaryota; kingdom Metazoa; phylum Chordata; class Mammalia; order Primates; family Aotidae; genus Aotus; species Aotus nancymaae. The sequence continues at coordinate 53,583,301 of NW_026988415.1, read as the reverse complement.
TGGGGTAAAGTTTTCATTTTGTTTCCTAAAGATAATTAGAACATATGTATAACAGAAATGAAAAAAAAAACCAATTGAGTAGATGACATTAAATATGTAACAGAAAGCATAAAATTTGTGGAGGGAAGTAATGAATTGAGAAAATAAACTGGCATTTTCTTATTCCTTAACAGAATAAAAGTTATTTCTACAGTGAATAAATGTTTGTTTTTTTAAATCAGGTACCAGTCTAGGTGCATATTATAGATTGGTAATCAGTAAATACAAGGATATGACTTTATGAAGCTTAAAATCTAGTAGAGGAGACAGAAACATATATATATATATATATATATATATATATATATATATATATACACACACACACACACACACACACACATATATATACACTAAATATTGTCCCAATACTAGCTCAACACTTCAGACCTCCATTTTGAACCAAGAGGAAATTCCCTAGAGCTAAATTAATGTAACTTAATAGAGCAAGGCAAGGCACTGAAAATGGCTAGATTAGTTTATGTGACTCATAAACATGAAGTATATATAGATGGTTTTATATATATATGTATATGGTGATAAGACTTCTGTAGAAAAGAATTGAATGTTATGAAAAAAAAAATGGAAAAGGGGAGGGATTAGACAGCCAATTTAGATCAGGTTGTAAATGAAGACCAGATTTAAGAGATTTCATTGGCACTAAGATCTTAATAAGTTGGCTGAACAAGGTGCTGACCAGCTGGAAAAGCCTTTCAAGTAGAAATAACAGGAAAATAAAAATGTTCAGAAGAGGTAACAAATTTAGCATATGGAGGGCCATAAAGTGGCTGGAGCATATCATGTGAGGGAGAAAGTAACAGAAAGTATGGGGGAGTCAGTAAAGGCTCAGATCATGCAGGGTTTTACAGGTTTTTTTAATAGAGAGTTTGAATATTATACTCTATGTGTAAAGGGAGAAGAGACTGAAGGATTTGAATGAGACAGTGCAATTTTCTAATTTACATTTTTGGATGATCATTTGCATTGCTGTATGGACAGCATAACTAGGTAGAGAGGAGAACCAGGTGCAAATAATAATAATAAGGCTATTTTAATATTCAGCCAAGAGGTGAGGGTGGCCTAGCCTAGGCTGGTGATGATGGGGAGAAACAGAAATGGAGAAGTGTGATATTCCCTGCAAATAGAAATTTCAAAACTTTGATGGATTAGATGTGTGCGAAGACTGAAAGAAAAGTATCCAGAAAAGAAATTAGATTTCTAATTCAGGCATTTACTTGATATTTTGATTATGTTAAAGAATAGGGTTAAAAAGGAAACCCAATCTAATCAATGTGGCAGATGGAAATCAAGTGATAGAAAGGACAATTTATTTAGTCTACTGAGATATGATGAGGTTAAAATTCAGCGGTAGATTAAAATGACTTACTTGGGTCTATTTCTTTTTATTATTATTCAGACATAACTAAAAAATAATGCATATAAAATAGACAATTCTAATTTTGAATGTTTCTCATGAATCAAAATTGAAACAGTTGAAATTAAATTGTGTTGAAGTAGGTAGGTGAATTTTAAAATATTATCTACTATGGAAATTCTTAAAATGCAAATCTACTTTATTAAATGCCTTCAAACTCCATGTTGCCCACTATAAGATTATTTGGAGATACTAAATGATTTAATTGGAAGCATCTACTAAAATAAAACATATTACTTTATATGTTAAAGCCTATATGTATATATATATGTGTGCGTGTGTATATATATATATACATATATGTGTATATATTTATTTTTTGAAATGGAATTTTGCTCTTATTGCCCAGGCTGAAGTGCAATGGTGCAATTTCAATTCACGGCGACCTGTCTCCCAGGTTTAAGCTATTCTCCTGCCTCAGCCTCCTGAGTAGCTGGGTTCACAGGCATGTGCCACCAAGTCTGGCTAATTTTGTATTTTTAGTAAAGATGGGGTTTCTCCATGTTGGTCAGGTTGGTCTTGAACTCCCAACCTCAGGTGACCCAGCCACCTTGGCCGCCCGAAGTACTGGGAATACAGGTGTGAGCCACCACGTCTGGCCTTATATGTACAAAATTTAAGGATTTGACCTAGTTGACTCCTAGAGGATCAAGTTTTTGTACCATACTTACAATATGAATTGTGATTAACTGTGGTTATTTCCTTTCTGCGATGAATAAAGATGTCTACTAAATAAATTGTGAAGTATGAAAACCTCACCTCACAAATTTCTCTAATCCATTTTTTAACTTCTTTCTTTCTACACACTTCCTGGGAATTTAATATTCTATTTCTCCCTCTGGCTCTTCTTTCTCTATACCAATTGTGGCATCCTATGCAAGACTTACATCCTCTGCACTCCTATGTTATGAATATTTTCTTCCCTATATGACTCAAAGATGATATAACCAAGCAATTCTACTTCTAGGTATATGCTCAAAAGGTTTACATACTGGTACTCAAAAAATACTTGTACACAAATGTTCATAGTAGCATTATTCAAAATAGACAAAAGTTAAAAATAACCCAAATGTCCATTGGCAGTTAATGAATAAACAAATTGTGGTATATATAAAAATATCCAGCCATAAAAATGAATGAAATAGTGATACATGACATAACCTGAAAAACATTTATGCTAAGTGAAATAAGCCAGACAAAATAGGTCACATACTGTATGATGTCATTTACTTCTTCATACCCCTATCAAAACTAATTCACACATGACATGATTCTATATATAAAAAATCTCATAGGATCCACCAAAACCTACTAGATGTAGTAATGAATTTAGCAAATCTTCTGGGTAAAAACCAATACAAAAAAATCAACTGTCTTTTTATACATGAATAATAAACAATCTGAAAAGAAATTATGGAAATAATTCTATCTACCATAGTGTCCAAAACAGTTAAGTACTTAGGAATAAATTCATCCAAATATGTGAATAGGTTACACATTGAAAACTGCAAACTATTACTTTCATAAACTAAAGAATACATAAATACATGGAAAGATATGTTTATGGATTAGAAGACTTACTTTGTTAAAACAGGAATACTACTTCAAGCAATCTATGGGTTCAATGCAATCATTATCAAAATTCTAAGAGCCTTTTTGCAAGAATGGAAAATCCAATTATTGCATTCATATAAAATTGTGAAGAACCTTGAATATTAAAACACTCACAAAGTAGAGGAACAAAGTTGAAGTACTATCATTTTCAAGTGTTATGACTTACTATAAAACTGCAATAATTAAACAGCATGGTACTAGCATAAGAATAGACATACACACTGATGGAACAGGAATGAGAGTCCAGGAATAATCGCATATGTGTACGGTCAATTGATTTTCAACAAGGATGCCAAGATCATTCAATAGGTAAAGAATAGTTTCCTCAAAAAAATGGTGCTCAGACAAATTGACATTCATATACAAAATAATAAAGTTGGAGCTTTATACAAAATTATACAACATATACAAAAGATTATTTAAAATTTGATCAAAGACCTAATTATAAGAGCTAACCTCTAAAACTCTTAGGAAGAAAAGGGATTTCTTGACCTTCATTACCTTGGATTTGGCAATGGATTCTGAGAGCTTGTTGTACCCAAGCAAGTTGAAGGAAAGCGCCACACTCTGAGATTGAATAAGGAGTCCTTTATTTGCTGACGACTGAGAGACGGCTATGCGCAAAATTCTCTCAGCCTCATAGAAGGGGCTTTGTTTCTTTTTATACCTTGCTTAAAGGAGGGGAGGGGAAGCCTGGCTGAAGCAAATTTTTACAGAAACAGAACAAGCAAAAATTAAAAGGTAAACTATTACAGAAAGAGAAACAGTTGCAGATGTAGGGGCTTTTGGTTATCAGCAGCCACATTCCAAGGGGCTGCTGATATTATCAGCAGACACATCCCTAGGAGTGGCTGGTACAGCTTAATTCTATATCTTATCTGTAAGGACATTCCTGGGTCAGCTTGGAGTCAGCTTAACCCAACTACATGCTCAGAGAAGGAAAAAGCGGGGCAAGTGAAGAAGCTAATATGGAGTCTGTCCAGCTCAAAAAGCTAACATGGAGTCTGTACAGCTCACAGCTAAGAAAGAGAGAGTCGGTTAGGCTAACAAAGGGTTGGTTATCACAAGCTGACATCAAGAGTACAAACAACAAAAGAAAAAATAGATAAATTTGAGTTTGTTAAAATTAAAACGTTTTTCATGTTAAAGGACGTTATCAAGGAAGAGAAAGACAACTTACAGAATGGGAGAAAATATTTGCAAATCATATATCTGATAAAGATATAGTATCCAGATTTTATGAAGAATTCCTACAACTCAATGACGAAATGAAAAGTACTGCAATTCAACTTTTAAAAGTCTTTAACAACAACAACAAGGAGAACAATCTCATACAACCAACCCACGGACTTGAACTGATGCTCCTCTAAAGATGTGCAAATGACACTTGAAAAGATGTTATACATTATTAGTCATTTGGTCAATGAAAATCAAAATCACAATCAGATACCAATTCATTCCCATTTAGATGGCAATTTTTAAAAAGCAGAAAAATAACTAGCATTGTCAAGGATATGGAAAAATTGCAAGCCTTTTACACTGTTGATGAGAATGTAAAATTGGTCAGTTGCTGTGGGAAAGTTTAACAGTTCTGATACAGGAGATAGAAAGAAATTATTTAGGCAGATAGTGAGAGCAAAAAGAGTCCTTGGCAGAACTTCCCTTCTAATGAAAGCAACCCAAAAAATCATTTTATTTCTAACAAAGAGCAGCCTGAAAGATTGAGCTGCAAATACAGATAAGGAAGGTGGAAGTTTGCAAGGGGGAATGCCTGCAGCTGCACCAATAGAAAAGGGTTACCTGGGAGCCAGGCATGTCTACCAGGGAAGCTCTGTCTTCTTTTTGTTGTTGTTGTTAGCACTTGCACAGTAAGAAAGAAATGGGGCACATGGAGAAGCTCAGACAGAAAACCCACATGCATAATAAAAGATCAGGGTGGGGGCTGCCAGAGATTTGTGCCTTATGCAAATGGCAAACCTTGTTATGTTTCTTCATGCCCTGTGTAGATAAGACGCCACCTCCCCACTAGCTCATCTATAAAACCCCTTCATTTCACTGCAGATCAGCAACCCATTTTTCCAGGACCCCTCTCTGTAACAGAAAGCTATTATCTTCCTTTCTTCTATCAAATTTCCACTTTTAACTTCACTCTGTGTGTCTGCATCCTTGATCTCTGTGGCTGAGGCAACAAACCTCGGGTGTCACCCCAGACAACAAAGCCACTTCATTGTGGGGCTCACCTGGGATCCAAGGTACATTCATAAAAAGGGAGAGTATAGGAGCAGTTATTTAAAAAGGTAAACATAGAATTATCCTATAATCCAGCAATTTCACTTTTAGGTGTATACTCAAAAGAATAGAATACTAGTACTGAAAAAAAATACTTGTATACAAATATTCATAGTAGCACTAGTCAGAATTGACAGAATCTGGAAACACCGAAATGTCTGTAAATAGCTTAATGAATAAATAAATGGTGTTATATATATAATGAAAAATATTTAGCTATAAAAAGGAATAAAACACCTATATGTGCTATAATCTGCAAAATATATTTTGTTAAGACACAAAAGGCCATATATTGTATGATCCAATTTATATATAATTTATGAATAGGTAAATTCATAGAAATAAGTAGATTGATGGTTTTCAAAGGCTGGGGGAAAGTGGGAATGGAGAATAACTGCTTACTGGGTATGTGATATTCTTTTGGGGTGATGAAAATGTTTAGAACTAGATAGAGGTGATTGCACAACATTGTTAATGTAACTAATGATACTGAATTATTCATTTTTATACATCTACTTTTATTTTATGAGAAATTTGCCTCAATTGATAAAAACTGGCTGTGTCTCATTTTTTAAAACCTAACCCATCTGAAGTTTACATTTAATGGCTTCATATTCTACTCCCTGTTGGATAATACATGCAATCTGATAGAGGGAGGTAATAATGTTTTAACACAAAGAATTGGCTAATGGTGAACATTTCTGGCAGGGCAAGTTAGATAAATATTATAGGTTATGGAGGTATTCTAACTTCCTCAATTAATACAAGTATAAATGTGTTTTTTCTTACAGAAAAATTTTAGTACATTGGTAATGGTGCTATTTCATGATTTTTGCATTTTTATGATTGTGTCAAGTTTTAAAATCCTAATTATATACATAGTTAAAATGTGCTCAGATGAGGCTTATTGCAGAATTAGGGGTTTATTTCCGAAAGCATGTGGTTTTAAGTGCTAGTAGTTTTGAATGCTATGCCTTTAGAAATATTATTATGTACATATATATTTAAATAATTTCTTTTGCAGTAGGAGAGCACCTAGTGTCTTGATGGAGTGTGTCCAGGTTCTTGTAATCTCAAACAAAGAACTGGACAAACCACACAGACAGAGCAAGGAAGAAATGAAGGGGTTTACTGAAAATAAAAGTACACTCCACAGTGTGGGAGCAGGCCATTAGGGGCACAAGGGCCCCATTACGGCATTTTGGGAAGTTGCAATACCCTCTAGAGGATTCCATTGGTTACTTCTGGTATGCCCTACGTAAATGGAGAGGATGAAGTAAAGTTACAAAGTCATTTACATGGCCTATGCCCTGTGGAGAGATTATTTCCTGTCATAGCTGAAGTGTGAATTGGCCTTATGTTTCCTGCCTCCAGACCCTATTTTCCTGTCTCACTAGGACTTCAGCAGCAGGCACATTGACAAGTAGGACATTTATCATCTTACCATTAAAAATAAAAATATTTCTTTGGTTTAATTCTTCTATAAATAGAGCACTTTCAACTGAAATATCTATATCTGATTTAAAGCTGTAAAAATCTTTTCTCCCTTATGACAATTTTGGGTAAGTACTATCAAAATAGTGAACTTCCCGTTAGAGTAACTACTCCACTCCTCAAAGATGAATAAAGATTTCTGCCATTTCTTTCTAAGCAGATGAAACATACACAGTTACAGTAGTGTTAGAGTTTGTTAGAACTAAATTGTGTCATAAAACTTTATAGTGCACTGATGTCATAAATGTAAAATGGGTACCACTGAGGACTATGTTCTGCTTTTTTTAATCTTGCCCAAATTCTAATCTAAAGAGTCTGGGAGTCGTGCTTTACAATCCCAAAACTCTCATGATATGGATTTTATTTAACCCTATTTGTTGGGAGTTACTTTCCAATATGACTGGCATAATATTATATGACAGGAAAATAAAAATATTTTACCCCAAAACATGTTTCATAGTGATATTTTGAAATATCCCTGCAAAGCAGTCCTTTGTGGGAGAAAATTTGCATCTGTAAAGAATCTGTATTAACAAAGCCAGAATTTTTTATTCCAGGCCCCCCCAGTTCTGAAGAGATTAATTGAGAATCTAGCACCTTTTAAAGCTCTGAATAGGAAACACTTGTCATCTATTGTCTCTAAGAGCAGTCACTATGAGACTTCAAAAGAACCTTGGTCTCCACAATCTTTTATCTTAACCTTAACATTTCCTTTCTATTAATCCCAGGTCTTTAAACAAACTCAACCGTCAGCCAAGAAATGTTTAAATTTACCTACAGCCTGGAAGCCCTCTGCTTTGAATTGTCCCACCTTTCTGGACCAAGCCAATGTATTTCTCAAATGTATTTGATTGATGGCTCATGCCTCCCTAAAATGTATAAATCCAAGCTGCACCTTAACCCCTTAACCACCTTGGGCACATGTTCTCAGGACCTCCTGAGAGCTGTGTCATGGGCCATGATCACTCAGATTTGGCTCGGAATAAATCTCTTCAAATATTTTACACTTTGACTCTTAATTGACATGCAACACATTCTAATATACTACAATGAAATGCCAAGCAATAAGCAAACCCAAGAATCAAAATTGATACTTCAAAATGTTTCAACAAAGGATATAGCTTAGTAAGACAACATGCTTCAATTATTACACCAACAAAAAAGAAAAAAAAAGTAGAGAGGTGTTTAAAAGCAGTTTCTCATCATTTTTTACTGTGAAAATGAGTGCGTGGTATTTCAAGTAAATGACTAAATTTGAGAACAGCTGTTCAGTAAGACAAAATTTACTTGCTAGAGGAAAGAGAAATAACTAAATGAATTTTCCTAAAAGAATTTTACTTCTCAAGTTTCCATACATATCATTCTATCTGTAATAGTCTAATATTTATAAATTAACATCTTCAACAGTCTTAAAAACATATTATAAGGTGTTTGCATCATTGGACAATTTCTATTACTATTGCTATCACTAGTGATTTTGGGAGGTAGTTCAGATTTACAGTAATTTGATAACTGTATTAGGTTCATGATTAGTTACAAGAACAATTATATTCTGTTTGAAGCAGTAGATAAATTAATGCTTCAATGGACAAGAAATTTCATCTATAATTTTCACATGAAAATAATCTTGTCAAGGTTACTAGCTGCACAGACTAAGATGTTGTGAGGAGACTATAGCATCAGTATTTCCATGTATGCAACATAATGGAGAATTTATAAAGTCTTTGCTAGTTATGATAGTTCTTGATCTTCCCATAGAAAATGTTACAGGAATTCATAAGGAATTTCAGAAAATGAATTCCCAAGAGAAGTCTCTCACAATGCCTTTTACATATCACCAGAAGTACTAACTAGCCTGCACTTCCACACAATTGTTGGGTCATCTTCCTTCATTTCTCTTCCCTCTCCTTGAAAACTGAAATCACAAAAAGACTCCCCTGAATTCCAGAATAAAGAGGTGTTACACTGAGAGTATTTCTGTTTTTGGCCATTCATCATTCTTTGTCTTCTTCAAGTAATACTACCTTTATTTCCTCTTATAGGATTACCTTTGCACTATCATAATCAGTGTTTATGAGACAGTGAATCAGATTTTTCATTCTTTCTTTAGCCACTTTGTGGTATAAACATTCCAAGCTTGGCTGAGCACGGTGGCTCATGCCTATAATATCAACACTTTTGGAGGCCGAATCAAGGAGTTCAAGACTAGCCTTAGCAGCAAAGTAAGACCCCTATCTCTACAAGAAAAAAATTAGCTGGGCATGGTGGTACACACCTGTGGTCCCAACTATACTGGATGCTGAGGTAGGACGATCACCTGAGCCCAGAAGGTCTAGGCTGCAATGAGCCATGATAGCACCATCCTGGGTGACAGAGTAAGACTTATCTCAGAAACAAAAATATTCAAGCTTAAACAGCTAGAGCCTCTCTTGAGCAGAGTAAAAAGGGAATAGCAAAAATAATTAGATTTAATTTACCCCAGCAGAAGCAGCATAATATAACTGCTATGTAGATCACTGGAGTTACCCTTTTTGTAACTAGTAATTCAACTCTTTTTTTGAGTCTGAGGACTATACGACATCATTCACATAGGAAGACAGAAAGATAGATAGATAGATACATACATACATACATACATAGATTTTTCCATTGCTTGAGTTATTCAAAGCCATTTTTTTTTTGCTTTCAAACAAAGGAACTAATTGACAAAATGAATTATCATATTGCCCTGGCAAGATGCTTGTCAGGGTGAAAACAAGATAAGGAATGTAAAAAACCTAGCATGGTATATGTCTAAAAAGTGTGTAATAATAATAATATTTATATTTATAATAGTTAACATGAATAGAATCTGACAGTACTGAGCACTTCACATGCATTATTTAACTTAGTGCTCACTATGGATCTGTGGAGTGGATTCCAATTATCTCCATTTTATAGGTTAAAAAAATTCCAGATAATAAGAAGCCCTAGTTAATGCAACTAGTAAGTTGAGAGGCTGGGATTTGACACCTGGCAATCTTCAAATACATACATTTAAACATTGCATTCTGCAGGGTAGGTGGAGCAAGATGGCAAAATCGAAGGCTCCATCTATAGTCCCCACAAGGACATGAATTTAACAACTATCTACATAGGGAAGACACCTTCAAAAGAAGCAAATATCAGGTGAGCCCTCATGGTACCTGGTTTTAATTTTCTGTCTCTGAAAGAGGCAATAAAGAGAAAAAAAAAAAACAGTCCTGAATGACGGACACCACTCCTCCTCCAACCCTATGGGGCAGTGGTGTGGTGCTCAGAACTTCTCTGGGTGCTGGAGTTAGGAGAGCACAGCGATTGTGAGGCATTGAACTTAGCACTTTCCTGTTAGAACAGAAAGGAAAACCAGATGAAACTCAGCTAACAGCTGCCCGCTGAGGAAGCATTTAAACCAAACCTAGCTAAAGGGAAATTGCAGGTGCCAGCAGTCAAAACTTGGCCAACCTTGCTACCAAGGGCTGCAGTGTTCTGTGTCTTCAAGTAAACTTGAAAGGCAGTCTAAGCCATAGGGACTGCAACTTTTTGGAGATTCCTTGTGCTGACCTAGATCCAGAGACAGCGGAATTGGAGGAACATGTGACATACTGAGACACCAGCTGGGGCACCTGAAGGAGTGCTGGCTTTAGCCCCTTCCCTAAACCCAGGTGGCACAGTTGGCAGCTCCAAAAAAGATCCCTTCTTTCAGCTCAAACAGAGAAAAGGGAAAAGTGGGAAAAACTTTTTTTTTTTTTTTTTTTTTTTTTTTTGCGTCTAGGATACCAGCTCAGCCACAGCAGGACAGGGCGTTGGTCAGAATCAAGAGGCCCCCATTCTGGGCCCCCGGTCCCAGACATTTTTAGACACACCCTGGACCAGAAGGGAACTTGCTACCTATAAAGCAATGTCCCAGTCCTGGCAGCATTCATTGCCTGTTAACTGAAGAGCCCTTGGGCTCTGAATAACCAGCAGCGATATTACATCTTGGGCCTTGGGTGAGCCTCTGAGATTTGTTGGCATCACATTAGACTCAGCACATTACCAACTGTGGTGGCTAGAGGGCAAAACTCCTTCTGCTTGGAAAAAGCTGAGAGAAAAGTAAAGATGACACTTTCTTGTGCCTTAAGTGCTAGTGTGGCCACAGGGTAGTAGAGCACTGATTAGGCTCTTAGGGTCCCAATTCCAGAATTTGACTCTTAGATGGCTTTTCTGCATGTGCCCTGGGCCAGAAGGGCGACCACTGCCCTGAATGGTGACACCCAGGCTAGTCAGCATTCACTACTAGCTGACTTAAGATACCTTAGGCATCAAGAGAACATTAGTGGTAGTGTGGCAATACCCCTCATAGTTTAGGGCGGCAGTGGCTATGGAGTGAGACTCCTCTGTTTCTGAAAAGGGCATGGAAGAGTGAGAATAACTGTGTTTTGTCATTTGAGTGCCAGCTCAGCTGCAGTACAATAGAACACCTGGCTGACTTCTAATGGTTTTGGCTTTAGTCCCTGACTCCCAGATGCCCCTTGTGGACCCATATAGAGCCAGCAGAAACTCACTACACTGAAAAGAATAACACAGATCTGGCTAGCTTTGCCATTGGCTGGTTGTAGAGTCCCTGGGACTTAAGAGCATATAGATAGCAGCTAGGGAGTGGTTACTGCAGGCCTTTGGAGAGACTCAGTGCTGTGCTGGCTTTAGGTTTAACTCAGAGTAGTCACAGTAGTTGTGGCCACAGGGGCACTTGTGTCAATCTTCCACCAGCTTCATGTGGATTTGAGCAAAGATAGTCTGTTTGAGAGAAAGTAAAGGAAAGAAACAAGAGCGTCTTCCTTGTAAAACAGAAAATTATCCCAGACCTTCCCCAAGAGCATCAAGGCAGTACCTCTACAAATCTGCAAAACACCCACAATGCTACTGGGTTTGGGGTGTCCTCTAAAGCAGATAAAGCTGGGATCACAACACTCAAGTTCTACCAAATATCTGGAAAGTCTTCCCCAGGAGGCCTACGAACAAGCCCAGAGAGTAAAGACTAAATAAATATCTAACTCTTCAAAAACCAGGCACCAAAATACATCTGCTAGCATCAACAGCATCCAGGAAGGCATAACCTCACCTAATGAACTAAATAAGGCACCAGGAACCAATCCGGGAGAAAAGAAGGTATGTGACTTTTCAGACCGAGAATTCAAAATAGCTGTGTTAGGGAAACTGAAATCAACTCAAAATAACACAGGGAAGAAATTCAGAATTCTAGAAGATACATTTAACAAAAAGAAGATAATTAAAATGAAACGTAAATTTTGAAGCTGAAAAATGCAATTGGCATACTGAAGAATGCATCAGAGCTTTTTAACAGAAGAATTAATCAAGCAGAAGATAGAATTAGTGAGCTTGAAGATAGGCAGTTTGAGAATACATGATCTGAGGAGACAAAAGAGAAAATAATAAAAAACTATGAAGTATGCTATTCAGAATCTAGAAAATAGCTTAAAATAGGCAAATGTAAGAGTTATTGGGTTTAAAGAGGAGGTGGAGAAAGAAACAGGTAGTATGTTTATTCAAGGGAATAATAACATAGAACTTCCCACACCAAGAGAAGAAATCAAAATCTAAGTACAAGAAGCTTATAAAACACCAAGCAAATTTAACCAAAAGAAGACTATGTGAAAATATTTAATAATCTAAGTCCCAAAGAGTACAGAAAAAATAGAAGGATTCTAAATGCAGCTAGAGAAAAGAAGCAAATAACGTACAATGAAGCTTTAATAATTCTGGCATCAGATTTTTCAGTGAAAAACTTACAGACAAGGATACTGTGGCATGAAAAATTTAAAGTGCTAAATATAAAAAAAAAATCTCTTACCCTAGAACAATATACCCTGCAAAAATATCCTTCAAACATGGAGGAGAAATATTTTCCCAGACAAATAAAAGCTGAGAGATTTATCGACACCAGACTTGTACTAAAAGAAATGCTAAAGGGAGTACCTCAATTAGAAAGACAAGTACATTAATGAGCAATATGTAATCTCTTGATGATACAAAACTCACTGCTAATAGCAAGTACACAGAAAAACACAGAATATTACCACACTGTAACTGTGGTGAGTAAACAACTCTTATTCTAAGTAAAAAGAATAAACATTGAACCACCAAAAATGATAACTACAACAATTTTTCAAGACATAAAACCAGTGCAAAAAGACATAGATAGAAACAGCAAAATGTTACAAAGTGGTGAAGGGAAGTTAAGATGTAGACTTTTTAAATCAGTTTTCTTTTTGCTTGTTTATTGTTTATAAAAACAGTGTTCAGTGATTCACAGTCTAAAATAATAGATTATAATGTATTATTTAGAAATCTCATGGTAACTTCAAACCAAAAATCATATAATGGATATACAAAAAATAAAAAAGCAAGAAACTATCATATCATCAGAGAAAATCAACCTCACTAAAGGAAAATAAGAAGGAAATAAGAAATAGAAAACCATAGAATGACTAGAAAACAAATAGCAAAGTGTCAAGAGTAAGTCCTTACTTAATAATAACATTAAATGAAAATGGAGTAAACCCTGTAATCAAAAGGCAAAAATTGGTTGAATGAATGAAAAAACAAGACAAATGGATCTTTTTCCTATAAGAAACACACTTCATCTATAAAGACACACATAGAATGAAAAGAGAGATGGAAAATAATATTCCATGCCAATGAAAACCAAAAAACAACAGGAGTCACTACACTTATAACAGACAAAATATATTTCAAGACAAAAACTATAAGAAGAGACAAAGAAGGTCATTATATAATGATAAAGGGGTCAATTCAACAGGAGGATATAATACTTTTAAATATATGTGCACCTAACACTGGAGCACATAAATATATAAAGGAAATATTATTAGAGCTAAAAAGAGAGATAAACCCCCAAAAAATAAAAACTAGAGACTTCAACATGCCACATTCAGCATTGGACAGGCCTCCTACACAGAAATTCAGCAAAGAAACTTCTAACTTAATCTGCACTGTAGACCAAATAAATCTAATAGATGTTTACAGAATATGTCATCCAGTGACTGCAGATTGCACATTATTTTCCTTGGTACATGTATCATTCTCAAAAATAAACCATACAGGTCAGAAAACAGGTCTTAAACCCAAAAAATTGAAATATAATCAAGCAACTACCTTGACCACAAGAAAATAATACCAGAAATTAATAAAAAGAGGAATTTTGAAAACTATAAAAATACATGAAAGTTACACAAAATGCCCCTGAATGATTAGTGGGTCAATAAAAAAATGAAGTGGGAAATTTAAAAAATGTCTTGTAATCGATGATAATAGAGACACAACTTACAAAGACCTATGGGATACAGTAAAAGTAGTAATAAGAGAAAACTTCTTAGCCATAATAAGTGCCTACATCAAAAAAGAGGAAAAACTTCAAATACACAATCTAATGATGCATCTTAAAAAACTAGAAAAGCAACAGTAAACCAAGCCCAAAATTAGTAGAATAAAAGAAATAAAGATCAGAACAGGAATAAAGGAAATTGGAATGAAGAAAACAATATAAGAGATAATGAAACGAAAAGGTAGTTTATTGAAAAGTTAAACAAAAGACAAAGCTTTAGCCATATTAACTAAGAAAAAAGAGAGAATTCAAATAAAATAAGAAATGAAAAAGGGGAAATCACAACTGATACTGCAGAATTCAAAGGATTATTAATGGGTACTATCAGCCTACTATGCTAATAAATTGGAAAATCTAAAAGAAATGAACAAATTCCTAGACACATCCAACCTACCAAGACTGAAACAGAAAAAATTCAAAACCTGAGCAGACTAATAACAAGTAATGAGATCAAAGCCATAATAAAACTCTTACAGTAAAGAAAAGCCTGGGACCCTATGGCTTCACTGCTGTATTCTGCCAAACATATAAATAAGTACTTACACCAATCCTACTCAAACTATTTTGGAAAATGTAGAAGGAGAGAATACTTCTAAACTCATTATAAAAGGTCAGTATTACTCTGATACCAAAACCAGACAAAGACACAATCAAAAAAGAAAACTACAGGCCAATATCTCTGATAAATATTGATGCAAAAATCCTAAAAAAAAACCTAACAAACCAAATTCATGAATACGTCAGAAAGATCATTCATCATGACCAAGTGAGATTTATCTCTGGGATACAAGGATGATTCAACATAGGCAAAACAATCAATGTGATACATTATATCAACAGAATGCAGGAAAAAAACCATATGATTATTTCAATTGATGCTGAAAAAGCATTTGGTAAAATTCAACATCCGTTCATCATAAAAATTCTAAGAAAACTGGTTACAGAGGGAACATACCTCAACATATTAAAAGCCATTGATGATGAATCCACAGGTAATATTATACAAAATGGGGAAAAATGAAAGCCTTTCCTCCAAGATATGGAACATAACAAGGATAAACAGTTTCATAATTGTTATTCAACATAGTGCTGGAAGTCCTAGCTAAAGCCAACAGAAAAAGAAAGAAAAAGTCTTCCAAATTAGAAAGGAAGAAGTCAAATTATTCTTGTTTGCAGATATTACAAGTGCATAGGTGGAAAAATCTAAAGACTACAAAAGAAAACTATTAGAATGGATACATGCAGTATTATAAGATACAAATCAATGTACAAAAATCAGTAGCATTTCTATATGCCAAAAGTGAACAATGTGTAAAAGAAATAAAAAGTAATCCCATTTACAACAGCCACACATGAAATTAAATACATAGGAATTCACTTAAAGAAGTGAAAGATCTCTCTAATAAAAACTATAAAACACCAATGAAAGAAGTTGAAAAAGGCATGAGAAATTGGGAAAATATTCCATGTTCATGGATGGATGGAATCAATATTGTTAAAATGTCCATACTACCAAAAGCAATATACAGATTCAATGCAATCTCTACCAAAATACCAATAACATTCTTCGCTGAAATAGAAATAAAATCTTAAAATTTATGTGGGACCACAAAAGGCCCAGAATAGACAAAACAATTCTATGTAAACAAAACAAAACAAAAACTGGAGTAATCACATTGACTTCAAATTATACTATAGAACTATAGTAACCAAACAGCATGATATTGGCATAAAAAAGACTCACAGACCAATGAAACAGAGTGGAGAACCCAGTAACAAATATACACATCTTCGCTGAACTCATTTCAAACAAAGGTGCCAAGCACACACAAGCAAAGGTGAAAAGATGGTCTCTTCAATAAATGGTGCCAGAAAACCTTCATATCCATATTGAGAAGAATAAAACTAGACTCCTCTCTCCTGTCATATACATAACTCAAATCAAAATGGATTAGTTACTTAAATCTTTTTTAAAAAATTTATTTTCTAATTACTTAAATCTATGACCTTAAACTATGTAACTGCTAAAAGAAAATATTGGTGAAATGTTCTATGACATTGATGTGGGCAAAAAAAAATATTGAGCAATACCCCATAAGACAAGCAACCAAAGCAAAAATAGACAAATGGCATCACATCAAGTTAAGAAAAACTACAAAGTGAAGAGACAACCCATATAATGGGAGAAAATTTTTAAAAACTACTTATCTGTGTTAATCCGTTTTCATACTGCTAAGAACTATCTGCAACTGGGTAATTTATGAAGAAAAGAGGTTTAATTTACTCACAGAACTGTAGGCTTAACAGGAAGCATGACTGGGAGGCCTCAGGAAACTGACAATTATGCAGAAGGTGAAGGGGAAGCAAGCAGCTTCTTCATATGTCGGCAGGAGAGAGAGAGAGAGAGAGAGAGAGAGAGAGAGAGAGAGAGAGAGAGGGCACAAAGCAGGAAGTGCCATACACTTTTAAACAATCAGATGTCATAAGAACTTACTCACTATCATAAGAACAGGATCCAATCACCTCCCATCAGGCCCCTTCTCTAATTTAACATGAGATTTGGGTGGGGACACAAATCCAAATCATATCGTTCTGCCCAAGCCCCTCCTAAATTTCATGTCCTTCTCAAATTGCAAAATACATTTATTCCTTCTTAACAACACATCAGTTTTAACTCATTTAACCATTAAATCAAAAGTCCACAGTCCAAAATCTTATCCAAGACAAGGTAATTTCCCTCTGCCTATGACCCTGTAAAATAAAAAACAAGTTATTTACTAACAAGATACAATGGGGGTACAGGTATTGGGCATATGCTCTTATTCCAAATGAAAGAAATTGGCCAAAACAAAGGAGATACAGGCTCCATACAAGTCTGAAACCCAGCAAGGCAGTCATTAAATCTTAAAGCTCCAAAATGATCTCCTTTGATTTCATGTCTCACATCCAGGCCACACTGATGCAAGGGGTGGGCTCTCAAGAACTTGGGCAGCTCTGCCCCTGTAGTTCTGCAAGGTACAGTCACTGAGGCTGCTTTCACAGGTTGGTGTTCAGTTCCTGTGGCTTTTCCAGGCACACAGTACAAGCTGTTGGTGTGTCTACCATACTGGGATCTGGAGGATGGTGATCTTCTTCTCACAGCTCCACTAGACAGTGCCACAGTGGTGACTCTGTATGTGGGTTCCAACCCCACATTTCCCCTCCACACTGCCCAAATAGAAGTACTCCAAGAGGGCTCTGCAACTGCAGCAGACTTCTTCCTGGACATTCAGGTGTCTCCATACATCCTCTGAAATCTAGGTGGAGTTTCCCAAACCTCAACTCTTGCCTTCTGCACAAGTGCAGCACCAATACCATGTCGAAGCCTCCACGACTTGGATCTTGAACCCTCTGAAGCCATGGATTGAGATGTACCTTGGCCCCTTTTAGCTACCACTGGAGCTGGAGCAGCTAGGACACAGGATGCCATGTCCCAAGGCTGCACAGAGAAGCTGGGCCCTGTGCCTGGCCCATGAATCCCTTTTTCCCTCCTAGGGCTCCGGGCCAGTGATAAGAGAGGATGTTGTGAAGTTCTCTGAAATGCCCTGGAGACATTTTCCCCATTGTCTTGGATATTAACATTCAGTTCCCCTAACTTTTGCAAATTTCTGCAGTGGGCTTGAATTTTCCCACAGAAAATGGGTTTTCTTTTCTACTACATGGCTGGGCTACAAATTTTCTAAGCTTCAATGTTCTGCTTCCCTTTTAAACATAAATTCCAGTTTCAAATAATCTCTTTGGTCATGCATATGAGTGTACACTTTGAGAAACAGCCAGGTAAAGTCTTAAATGCTTTGATGCTTAGAAATATCTTCCACCAGAT
Source organism: Aotus nancymaae (assembly GCF_030222135.1). Taxonomy (NCBI): domain Eukaryota; kingdom Metazoa; phylum Chordata; class Mammalia; order Primates; family Aotidae; genus Aotus; species Aotus nancymaae. Next base: position 53,565,142 of record NW_026988415.1, on the reverse strand, counting down.
ACCCTAAATCATCTCTGTCAAGTTCAAAGTTCCATAGATCTCTGGGTGAGGGACAAAATTCCACCAGTCTCTTTTCTAAAGCATGGCAAGAGTCACCTTTACTCCAGTTTCCAATAAGTTTTGCATCTCCATCTGAGACCAACTCAGCCTGTCCTTCATTATCCGTATCACTATCGGCATTTTGGTAAAAAACATTCAACAAGTCGCTAAAGTTTTCAAACTTTCCTACATCTTTCTGTCTTCTTCTGAACCCTCCAAACTATTCCAACCTCTGTTTGTTACCCAGTTCCAAAGTTACTCCCACATTTTCAGGCATGTATATAGCAGGGCCCTACTCTTCTGGTACCAGTTTTCTGTGTTAGCCCATCTTCACACTGCTATACAGAACTAACTTGGACTAGGTAATATATTTAAAAAAGAGATTTAATTGACTCCCAGCTCTGCAAGTTTAATAGGATGCATGAGTTGGAGGCCTCTGAAAACTTACAATCATGGAGGAAGGTGAAGAGGAAGCAAGCAGCTCTTCACATGGAGGCAGGAGAGAGAAAGAATGAAAGGGGAAGTAACATACATTTTAAAGTCATCAGGTCTCTTGGGAACTCATTATCACAAGAACAGCAAAGGGGAAATTTGCCACCATGATCCAATTACCTCCCACAAAGATCCTCCTCCAATTTGACTTGAGATTTGGGTGCGGACACAAATCCAAAGCACATCACCATCTAACAGGAGATTAATAACCAGAATACATAATGAGCTTATGCAACTGTATGGGACAAAAATCTAATAATCTCATCAAAAATGGGCAAAAGATGTGAATAGACATTTCTCTAAAGAAGACATACAAATGGTAAACAGGTATATGAAAAGGTGTTCAATATCATGGATCATCAGAGAAATGCAAATCAAAACTACAATGAGATATCATCTCACCTGACTTAAAATGGCTTCTATCCAAAAGTCAGATAATAACAAATGATGGCAAAGATGTGAAGAAAAGGAACCCTCATACACTGTTGGTGAAAAATGTAAATTAGTACAACCACTATAGAAAATAGTTTGGAAGTTCCTCACAAAACTAAAAATAGAGCTCCCATATGATCCAGTAATCTCACTGCCAAGTATATACCCCCAATAAACAAAATCCATGTATCAAAGTGATATCTGCACTCTTATGTTTGTTGCAGAACTGTCTACAATAGTTAAGATTTGGAAGCAACGTAAATGTCCATCAACAAATGAATAAAGAAAATGTGATACATATATACAACAGTGTACTATTAATTCATTAAAAAGAAAAAATCTAGTCATTCTCAACAACATGGATGAAACTGGAGATCATTATGTTAATGAAATAAGTCAGGCACAGAAAGGCAATCACCACAAGTTCTCACTTATTTGTGATATATAAAAATCAAAACAATTGAACGTATAAACATAGAGAGTAGAAAGATGATTACTCAAGGCTGAAAAGGGTAGTGAGGGGCTGGTGGGAAGGTGGGGATGGTTAATGGTACAAAATAAAATAGAAGAAATAAATAAGACTATTTGATAGTACAACAGGGTGACTGTAGTCAACAAAAATTTAATTTTACATTTTGAAACAAAGAGTGTAATTGGATTGTTTATAACTCAAAGGACAAATGCTTGAGGAGATGAATATCCCATTTTTCATGATGTGCTTATCTCAAATTTCATGCCTATATCAAAACATTTCATGTACCCCATAAATACATACAGCTACTCTGTATCCACAAAAATTAAAAAGAATATGCACATGTACCCTCTGAATCTAAAGAAAAGAAATAAAGATTGTGTTCTAATTCCATTCTTCATTTTCTTATGTGGTATTGAAGAATTCTTAATTGGCTGAAGTTGTTGTTAACAGTGTAGTATTGCCCTTACTTCCACAAGAGAAATACTAGACTCCATAGCTCTTTCTAATAGTTTTGCTCAGTATTAAAGCATCACACTATTAATTAGTTCTCTGCTTAGCTTGTTGTTTCTTGATATCGTTTGTTGACTAACCTGTCCTCTATCAATAATACTAATAGTAAATCATATTCCCAAAGGCAAGTGTAGTTTCTTATCCTGTGTGCAAAGTCAGAGACATTTTAGTAACTGGACGTAACTGTGCCTTCACTACCAAATACATATTACATCTATGAAATAAAATAATCCATATTTCAGAGTTGGAATCATCATTGTTTTTTGTATAAATGGGAGTTTCATGGCTTTTATAAAAGCAGTATCTGCTGTAAGGCCGGCTGCCTCGCTGAAGAGCCAGACGGACACACTTATCTCTCTTCATGCTAACTCCCCACACACACTCCTATCTGGCCTCTCCATGCAGGCTCCACACGCCCACTCCTGCATTCCTCGCTTGTCCCTTTCAACAAGAAAAAAATTAAAAAGCCTGCCGGAAATTGTCCGGCGGCAGTTTAACATTGAACGTCCCTTAACCAATAAAACTGTCTGCTCTTTGTTTCCCTAACAATCAATCAAACTTCCCCACCAATGAACCTGTCTATTCTTTGTCTCCTTAGCCCTGCCTAACTGCCAGTGGCTACTCACCCCATCGGTATCTCAACTCCTCTTAACCAATAAAACTGTCTGCTCTTTGTTTCCCTAATAATCAATCAAGTCTCCTTGCCAATGAAATTGTCTGCTCTTTGTTTCCCCAATAACCAATCAACTACCTACACTTCTTATAAAAACCCCATGCCCTGAGAAGCCCATTGCGACTTCTCTGGCCCCTTTCTTGGACCACAGAACCTCGCCCGAGAGCTGAATAAATTGGATTCTCATTTTTCTTCACTGGCCTCAGTTTCCTCATTTCGACTCAGCAATATACCTTACAGCTGGTGCCGAAACCCGGGAGGGGTTGTGAGACCCCCTCCTAAAGGGGAAACCGACTCCTCCACCTGAAGCTGGACCAGGGAGCCACTCCGCCGCAAGGTAAGACTTCTGTTACCCATAGCCTCTCCCGCTGCTTGACTCCGGACTCCCTGTCTGTAACCGCGGCCGCGTCAGGGACTCCTCTCTGCCGTGGGCCCAGGGCCCCGGCTCTGTTCAGCTGAGGGCCCAGGGCTCCAGCTCTGCCTCAAGGACCTGAGTGTAGAGGAGACGTCCCTACGCTCTTGTCTTCCCCCCGTAAGGGGTCTGCGGAGGGTCAGGAACCTGAGGGAGACGTCCCCTTCTTCCTGAACCCTCTCCGGTGTCCGGTAGTGTCGTCCGGGACGCCTACCGGTCATCTCTGTGGCAGCGGGCGAGACTTGAGTAACTAGAAGCCCTGCTTACTCCTCCAGGCCCTTAAGGCCTGGATTAAACCTTGGCTCCTAATCCCAAAACCTGCCCTTTGGCAAGTCAGCTCCCGTTTAAATATTTTCAGTTTCTCTTTCTGTCTCTCCTTCTGTTCCCGAGTGAGTGTATGAGTGAGTTTATGTGTAGTCCCACGGCCTAACGGCTACGGGGCTTGTGTGGGCCTCAACCCGCGGTTCCACGGGGGACGTCATAAGGCATAACGGTGATTCACCTCAGAGCTGTCCTACTTGGACTTCCATCCTGAGGTGACCAGGCCTGGGGGTTATACAGGTACACCTTCAGCCAAGACGCCCCTGAAATATCCCCTCGGGGACGTGGCCGGGAAGGCATCAGACTGGTCTCCCGTTTGGGGGGCACCCACCCTTTGTCTGTCAGTCTTACATGTGGTTCTGTCCTTATTGTAGGTTTGTTAGTTTTGTTAGACTCCTGTTAGCTGATATACAGTGGTTTAGGCCTGCTTCCCTCGAAGTGGGAGACCTCTTACAGTGGGTAACAGACCACTGGCTGCAGGGAACTTTCACTGAATTTTTGCCTCTAGAAATAACTCTGTTCTCTTTTTTCCTCCTGTTTTTCTTCTACCACTGAAATCTTTCATTCCAGCTCCATTCTTCTTACATCCTCAAACCCCCTCATGTGGGAAATAGCGCTAGCTCTGTTTTTCTTTGTTCTCCTTCTCGCTATAATCATTGCAGTCTGCAAGTTTTCTCAGCCGCCCCCTCCAGGAAAAGAACTCTTCTGCCCGTGTTGGGTGTAAAGCCTTTTCAAATTCAGAAAAAAAAAAAGAAGAAAAAAAGAAAAAAAAAAAAAAAAAAAAAGAAAAAGAAAAAACCAACTTTGTCTCTTTCTTTGTCTCCTCTTTTTGCCTCTTCAAAGACCATGGGTAATCAGAAATCCCACCCAAACCCTAAGTCACCTCTAGGATGCCTAGTCCTAAACCTGCCCAAGCTAGGCCTCTCTATAAAAAAGAAAAGGCTGCTCTTCCTCTCCACTGTAGCCTGGCCACAGTATCCGCTAGACAACCAATCCAAGTGGCCTCCACAGGGCACCCTTGACTTTAAGGTCCTCACTGATTTAGATAATTTTTGCCAAAAAACCGGCAAATGGGCTGAAGTTCCCTATGTCCAGGCACTCTGGTACCTCCGCGCCCACCCTGACCTCTGTTCCTCTTGTGATATAGCCCAAGTGCTCCTAGCAAAAGACTTACCCAAACAGCTTTTAACTCCACAGGTAACCTCCTCTTCCTCTTTCTCTGACCCCAACTTGCCTGAAGAACTCTCCCCACCCCCAATGCGACCTAATAATCCTCCGCCCTATGCGGAACCCCAAACCCCCCCTGCTTCTCCAGGTCTTAATTTAACCTCTCCGGTCAGTGCCCAGACTCGCTCACACAGCAATCTCACTGATGGGAGTTCCCCCCTTTGCCCCCTCTATACTGAACCTCAAATCCCTTCTGCTTCTCCCCTTTCAAAATCCCAGCCATCTCCTGCTCTTCCAGGCCCTAATATGGCCCCACCTGCTAGTACTCATACTCGCCTACACAGCGTGTCCACTGATAAAAACTCCCTCCTTTGTCCTCTCCGTGAGGTGGCTGGAGCGGAGGGTGTAGTCCGGGTACACGTCCCTTTCTCTCTCTCTGACTTGTCCACCATTGAAAAATGCTTAGGGTCATTCTCCGCAAATCCTACTGTCTACACTAAGGAATTTCGCTATCTAACTCAGGCCTATGACTTAACTTGGCATGACATCTATGTAATTCTGACTTCTACCCTTACTCCTGATGAGCATGATCGCATTCGTACAGCAGCTCGAACGCATGCTGATCAGGTACATCTCACTAATCCCCAAATGCCTGTAGGTGCAGCAGCGGTCCCTGACGCCGACCCTAATTGGGACTATCAAACCGGCCACAATGACCGCCGCCACCGAGACCAAATGCTGCAGTGCCTCCTAGCAGGCATGCAGGCTGCAGCTCAGAAGGTAGTTAATTACAAGCTGCGTGAAATTACTCAGAGTCCCACTGAAAACCCAGCCGCTTTCCTTGACCGGTTAACCAATGCTATGGTCCTTCACACCAGAGTAGACCCAAACTCCCCAGCTGGGACCACCCTCCTAGCAGCCCATTTTATCTCCCAGTCAGCACCAGACATTAGAAAAAAACTCAAGAAAGCAGAGGAGGGCCCCCAAACTCCCATACGAGACCTGGTAAACTTAGCATTTAAAGTTTTCAATGGCTGGGAAGAAAAGGCTGAGGCCGTTTGCCAGGCCCACTTACAGCAACAGGTGAGCCTCCAAACCCAAGCTATCGTAGCAGCCCTGAGGCCGGCAGAGCGCTCGGCAGATAGTGGGAGAGACTCCTCAAAGTTTCCCCAAAAAGGTCCTGCCCGGACTGCTTCAAAAGTCCCGACAGGGCACTGCCTCAAATGTGGCCAAGAGGGACACTGGGCACGGCAGTGCCCCTGTCCACGTCCACCTCCTGGACCTTGTCCAATCTGCAAGCAAACTGGACATTGGAAGGTTGATTGCCCACGCCGGACTATGGGCTCACCTCCCGCACCTCTATGTGGGGGGCAGGCCAGTCCGAAGGATGCAGTCCCTTCACTTGAACTCCTTAGCCTCATGGACGATTGACGCGGCCCGGACTCGGAGACCCCCATCACTCTCGCCGAGCCCAGGGTAACGCTACAGGTAGCGGGTAAGTCCATTTCCTTTATGGTGGATACGGGGGCTACCTATTCTGTATTGCCTTCCTACTCAGGGCCTAGTACACCTTCCCAGGTCTCGGTTGTGGGAATTGATGGAAAGCCCTCCTGTCCCAACCGGACCCATCCTCTGACTTGTTACCTAGAGGGACACCCATTCACACACTCCTTCTTAATCATACCCTCATGCCCAGTCCCCTTACTGGGACGAGATATCCTCCAAACTCTAGGGGCTACCCTCCAACTCATAGGCTCTTCACAGTCTACCCCATCCTCTACCCATCTCCTGGTATTAACTTTAAATGACAATATACCCAGTCGCGATTCCTCGCTTCAACCCCCTATCCCTCCTGAACTAGTTAATCCCTCAGTATGGGATACTTCCAAGCCCATCATTGCCACTCATCACATGCCAGTCAAAATATTCCTCAAGGACCCTACCCATTTCCCCTCCCGCCCTCAGTTCCCTATCTCAAAAAACCATCGCCAAGGACTAAAACCCATCATTTCTCGACTTTTAGCGCAAGGCCTCCTCATCTCCACCAGTTCCCCCTGCAATACCCCTATCTTACCGGTTCGAAAACCATCAGGCGACTATCGCCTAGTCCAAGACCTGCGCCTAATTAATGAAGCAGTAGTGCCTCTCCACCCAGTAGTTCCCAACCCCTATACCCTACTCTCTCAAATTCCCCCCAATACCTCTCACTTTACAGTACTGGACCTCAAGGATGCCTTTTTTACTATTCCCCTTCACCCAGATTCTTACTTCCTCTTTGCCTTCACTTGGACTGACCCAGACTCTAACCTGTCACAACAGTTAACCTGGACGGTCCTGCCTCAGGGCTTTAGGGATAGCCCTCACATATTTGGACAAGCATTAGCAGCTGATCTCGCCTCTTGCTCTCTTCAGCCTAGTCTCCTCATACAGTACGTGGATGACCTGCTACTTTGTAGCCCTTCCCTCTCTATGTTGCAACAGCATACTGCCACTCTCCTTAATTTTCTAGGGTCTAGGGGCTACCGGGTTTCCCCTTCCAGCTTTGGTAGCTGCCTAAAGATGTCAGCTACCTCAGTAATCTATTTGGGTGTCCACCTTACTCCCCAAACTAAGGGCTTAACAGTGGACTGCAGACAGGCACTTCTTACACTGCAGCCCCCAGAAACGGCCGATGAAATCCTTTCCTTTTTAGGATTCGTAGGATTTTTCCGTCACTGGATTCCTAACTTTGCTCTTCTGGCTAAACCCTTATATACAGCAGCTAAAGACACCCCCCTAGGACCTCTCTCTCAGCCAGGAGTTGTCAGACAAGCCTTTAAAACTCTACAGGCTGCCCTGTCCAAGGCACCTCCTCTTCAATTACTGGATCTCACTCGTCCATTCCACTTATTCACAGATGAAAAACAAGGAATAGCAGTAGGAGTTTTAACCCAACCTCTGGGCCCCACCTATCGGCCTGTAGCCTATTTGTCAAAACAGCTTGACCCTACTGTTAGAGGATGGCAGCCCTGTCTGCGGGCCCTAGGAGCAGCAACAGAACTAACCAAAGAATCCCTAAAACTTACCCTGGGCCAACCCATCTCGGTGTTCTCCCCCCATCGGCTAACTGACCTACTCTCTCACAAGTCTCTTACACACCTAGGACCCTCCCGTTTACAGGAGTTTCACCTACTCTTCATTGAAAATCCCTCAGTCAGCCTCCATCCTACCTCTCCACTCAACCCGGCCACCTTGCTTCCTCTTCCATCTCACCCTCCCTCTCCAACCCACTCCTGTCCTGAACTCATAGATACATTAACCAAACCGCGTGAAGGCCTAACTGACCTTCCTCTACCTAATCCAGACCTCACTCTATATGTCGATGGGAGTTCTATAGTAACGGCTGAGGGACAGCGAAAGGCAGCCTATGCAGTTGTTACAGACTCAGCCACCCTTGAGGCTCGCCAACTTCCCGATGGAACCACCTCACAAAAAGCGGAGCTCATTGCTCTAACCCGAGCCCTCACACTCGCACAGGGCAAGCGAGTAAATATTTATACTGACTCAAAGTATGCTTTTCTTATCACCCACTGTCATTCTGCTCTCTGGAAAGAATGGGGATTCCTAACCACAAAAGGATCTCCCATAATTAATGCTACTCAAATCTCTAATCTTCTAAAGGCCCTGTCTCTGCCCAAAGATGTTGCCATCATTCACTGCCGAGGGCACCAGCCCCAGCAAGATGCTGTCTCCCGGGGTAATGCACGGGCAAATGCAGCTGCTAAATCATTAACAAGCACCAGGCTAGCCCCCGCCCCAATCCTTTTCCTCGCCACAGCCACAATACCTGTCTACTCGCCATCAGAAAAACAGGCTCTTATAACAAAAGGGGGAAATGAATCTGACCAAGGTTGGATTTTCCTAAACAACAAAATTGCCCTTCCCCAGGAACAAGCCTCACAAATAATTACTGAAATACATCAATCCTTGCATATAGGGCCCAAGGCGTTATACCGCTTTGTACAGCCGCTCTTCTTTCTACCAGGCTTACAACAAACAATTGAGCAAGTACACAAAGCGTGTGCCACTTGCTCTAAGGTCTCGCCTCAAGGCAGCTTAAGGCCTCAGTTTCCCACTCACCAAATGCGTGGTCAACTGCCAGCCCAAGACTGGCAAATTGATTTTACTCATATGCCCCCTCAAAAAAAGCTCCGATACCTCCTAACTTTCGTAGACACCTTTTCTGGATGGATCGAGGCATTCCCTACCTCCAAAGAAACCGCAGACACGGTTGCCTCCCTCTTAACTCAGGAAATCATCCCTCGCTTCGGCCTGCCAGTGACCATCCAGTCTGACAACGGCCCGGCCTTCACTGCTCAGGTGGTCCAGCTGGTCGCTGAGTCTCTCAACATTTCATGGAAATTACACGTCCCATACCATCCTCAGTCTTCGGGTAAGGTTGAACGGGCTCACGGCATACTCAAAGACCACCTAACCAAACTCGCCATAGAAGTAAAACTTTCCTGGCCCACACTCCTACCTCTGGCCCTGGCCCGGGTCCGAGCCACCCCGAGGGAGCCAACAGGTCTCAGCCCCTTTGAGTTACTGTACGGCAGGCCTTTCCTGGTTTCTCACAACCTCCCAGTACAACCACCCCCTCTAGCCTCGTATCTCCCATATCTTTCCCTCCTCCGCCACTTACTCAGGGAACATGCGGATCGCACTCTCCCTGTAGTCCCGGGATTAAATAACTTACATCCAACAGCACCTCTTCAGCCAGGAGACAGTGTCCTCCTGCGGGAACTCAAGCCAGGGTCTCTTCAGCCCAGGTGGTCAGGACCCCACATAGTTATCCTAACCACCCCAACTGCCGCCAAACTTTTAGGCCACACCTCTTGGTACCATGTGTCCCGCCTCAAGATGGCCCCTAAAGGTTGCCAGTGGAGATCCAAACCCTTGGGTCCCACTCGGCTCCGCCTTATACGTGACCCCTGCCCACCGCCCTCTAATTCTCCAAACCTTTCTCATTGTAACCCTTCTAGTCCTTCCCCTTAATTCCAGTCCCCATTATGTATGGCGGTTCTATCTCCAAGAGTCCTGGACAGATAGCCCCACTACTAAAACTCAATACCTTGCCCAAGCAGACTGCCAGCCTGCAGGCTGCCAATCAGCTATACAATTTAATTTTCCTTTATCCAAGTCCCATATCATAAAAAACTCCTGGAATAATTTTGCCCTCTGCTTTCTATATGATCAAACCAAGGATTATTGTCACCGATGGAGCACCACCTATGGCGGATGCCCATATGCTTCGTGTGTTACACACACAACATACAAACCCATTAATACCCCAAAAAGTGTATTACTCTCCGGAGATGATCGCCAGGGTGTAGTATCCCTTACTATCCGCGATCCTTGGGATGAGCGATGGGAAAAGGGAACTGCAGGTAAAGTTTACACCTGGGTTACAGACAGCCGCCCCAGTGGTACGTGGCTAATATTTCGGTCCTACAGCCGTGTTGTACCAATAGAAATTGACCGACTCAACTCGGTAGGCGACACCATCCTGCAAAATGAAGCCTCCCTAACTAAACAGCTTAAATCCTCAGGTAACACTTCCCAACCTTTCTCCTGGCTAACGTTAGTACAACAGGGAGCTAACATGTTAAACTTAGCCAAAGCCACAAATTTCACCAACTGTTTTTTATGTGCCTCTCTTAACAAACCCCCCTTATCCGCAGTTCCCCTCCAAACTGGATTCACCCTGTCACAAAAGTCCACAGGACCTGAAACCACTTTAATGGGAATCCCCTTGTTTAAAATACACTCCCACTCTCTTTCTCTATGTTATGGGACACCTACCAACCATAACCTTAAGTGCAACACCACAGTAAATATAAACTCTTCCTTTTATGCACCTCAAGGTGGGTACTTCTGGTGTAATGGAACCCTAACCAAAATTATCAAAACCTCCTCCCCATTCCCCTGTGTGCCCGTCACCCTAGTCCCTCAACTAGAGGTGTATGGGCAAGCTGAATTTCTATCCCTCCTTCCATCTTCCCCTCAGGGCCGAAATAAACGAGCTGTCTTCCTCCCCATAGTAGTTGGACTCTCCCTAGCCTCCTCTTTAGCAGCTGCTGGGATTGGAGGTGGCGCCTTAGGCTACAGTATCACTTCAGCTGCTCAACTAGAGAACAAACTCCGTGTGGCCATTGAAACATCAGCTGCCTCTCTAGCCTCTCTTCAGCGACAAATTACGTCACTAGCCCAGGTAACTCTCCAAAACCGACGGGCCCTAGACCTACTAACAGCAGAAAAAGGAGGTACCTGTCTGTTTCTCCAGGAGCAGTGTTGCTATTACATCAACGAAACAGGCCTAGTAGAAGAAAATGTCAATACTCTCTACCGCCTTAAGGAGGACCTCCAAGGAACGCCAAGTGCGCCAAACTTTCCTCTTAACTGGTGGCAATCGCCCATATTCACCTGGCTAGCTCCTGTTGTTATTCCCCTAATCGTGGTTTGTCTTCTACTAATGCTGGCCCCATTCTTTCTTAGGTTTTTACAAGCCCGCATGAAAGAAATCTCCAGGGTGGCAATAAATCAGATGCTACTTCACCCCTACGTCCAACTCCCAGCTGAGGCACCGGCCAACTGACCCCCCCCACTCCGCCCCTGTTCAGCAGGAAGTAGCCAGAAAGAAGCGATGTCCTATATCATCAAAAAGGTCGGAATGTAAGGCCGGCTGCCTCGCTGAAGAGCCAGACGGACACACTTATCTCTCTTCATGCTAACTGTAAGGCCAGCTGCCTCGCTGAAAAGCCAGACAGACACACTTATCTCTCTTCATGCTAACTCCCCACACACACTCCTATCTGGCCTCTCCATGCAGGCTCCACACGCCCACTCCTGCATTCCTCGCTTGTCCCTTTCAACAAGAAAAAAATTAAAAAGCCTGCCGGAAATTGTCCGGCGGCAGTTTAACATTGAACGTCCCTTAACCAATAAAACTGTCTGCTCTTTGTTTCCCTAACAATCAATCAAACTTCCCCACCAATGAACCTGTCTATTCTTTGTCTCCTTAGCCCCGCCTAACTGCCAGTGGCTACTCACCCCATCGGTATCTCAACTCCTCTTAACCAATAAAACTGTCTGCTCTTTGTTTCCCTAATAATCAATCAACTCTCCTTGCCAATGAAATTGTCTGCTCTTTGTTTCCCCAATAACCAATCAACTACCTACACTTTTTATAAAAACCCCATGCCCTGAGAAGCCCATTGCGACTTCTCTGGCCCCTTTCTTGGACCACAGAACCTCGCCCGAGAGCTGAATAAATTGGATTCTCATTTTTCTTAACTGGCCTCAGTTTCCTCATTTCGATTCAGCAATATACCTTACATCTGCCTCAATCTTGCTTAAGGTTCTAGGTTTCTGTCATAGCTACAGGCCTTTAAAATGATCCAAGTTTTTTATACTTCCTATATAATAAAATTATTTTGGATTAGTTGCTGGAGTAAACCAAATACAACATTACAAAAGCAGTAAGCAAGAAATTTCAGTTGGCACCTTTAGTCTTTTTTCCTCTTCTAGACTAGAATTCAGTGCTAACCAAGCAAAGCTATTTTTTTGAGATAGCAGCTAATTAGTCTGTGTTCACAAAACAAATAGCCAGGAAAAGATACTGCCAGGTCTACTATGGAGGGGAAGGAATGATAATTAAATGTCCTTCTGAGTTGCAATGAGCCATATCTTTTCTCTTTTGTCCTAAGGAAATTGGCCAAGTGATTCCTAAACACACATAAAACACACCGCATAAAAGCTTGGACTTAAAGTCATTAGAAGAATTACCTCCTATGACAAATGAGATTTCAAAATGCCTCCAGGTCTTTTTTGTCTTCAGACATAAAAACATACTTAAAATTTTAAGTAGCAGATCATTATTAAATGGATCTTCTATCCTTTCCAATCAAAACATACTTTATCTCTCTAATTTTAGAAAAGTCCGCGTGTATCTCTGGGATAAAATAAGAGATAATGAGGGATAAAGAATGTATGTATTGATGACTCAAAAATCTGCACACCTTATTTTGTATTTGAAATGTTTAAAAAATATTTTAGATATGTTTAGTTTCAAAATGACATGTTTTCTCATCATAGCTTCAAGGGTCCTGTTTAATTGTCAAAGTTCAGCCTTATGTTCTGAGGACCATGATTCTTTCATGTCCGTCATGTCTTTCAAACACACACACATGCCCCATAAATAAATAAATATATGTTTCAATTTATCTTTTCAGAACTTTTATGTGGTCTCTATTGAGTTAGTCCCCAGTATCGTAAAACGTTTGGTGAAGTTTATGAGAAGTTTGATCTCCACCATAAACAAAAAAATCTTCCTGTTATTTTCAGTGAGTGGTTATTGAACATCCAGTAACTGCAAGATTATGTGCTTAGTTCTATTGGTGCAAAATTGAAGTGAACGATGATTCATACCCTGCCAAAGCTTTGTAGTTAGCCATTATTCTGGCTTAATGGTTTTCCTCACACTATTTATATACTGCTACTACAAATTACATTCTGAGGTTCCTTTTATATCTCGTCTACATGATGGAGACATCAAACTTTCTCTTTGTGTTTTTTGTTTGCAATTGTTTTGAATGTTACCTCCATAAAGCACTGAAATATCAAGGTCTAAGTTAAAAGAAAAATGAAAGTAGCAATCAGGCACCTAGGATCTAGTTGTAGTTCATTTTCGAATCCATTGTACAAGTTTAGGCACATCTCAGCTGCTCACTTTCTTCATCTTCCACATCGACCTCTCAAAACATTTACTGCATGGATAAACTGGGACAATTACAGTATATATTTATTTATTTAGTTTGGTATTTGAATTCTCTGAATCATAAGCAATTCTTTATAAGGACCTCAGCTCTATGAAGTCTAGCTGAGAATTAGCCAAATACTAGCCATCTTATGGCTACTTAATATTTGTTGAATGGAACCCATAAAGGCCTTTCCCAGGATAATGATACTCTAGCACCTTAAAACGTGTATATTACTTTATTTATCTCAGTCTCTTTTTTCTTTTTTCCAAATTTATTGTCTTTTCTTGACCCTTCTTCTGCTCTATTTTGTGATTCTTACTTTATCTTAGACTTGTGTTATTGCTTAAATTTTTGCAAATGCTCAGAGTTCAACAAATTTTTTTAACCATGAGAGGTTTCTAGATTAAATACAAGATTCTGTTAAATTTGATTTTAATAAACAATGAATAATTTGTAGTATAACTATGTCCTACATAATATCAGTAAATGTATTTAACATAGTAAATAAAATGTTAATTATCTGAATCTTTAATTTTATTGGGTATCATATATTTTTATTTGCTAAATCTAGAGACCCTTGACTCCTCATTAGAACATTTTCTCTTAGGTGATTAAATACTAATATGTTCATTTATTCTTTACTTTTCCCCAAAGTATTTTAACATTATTTTATAGTTAATATGTTTAAAAAATATTATTTTATACTTCTTTTACCATTGAGAATTTCATGTGTAAAATTGAATATCCCTCCTCTTTCATTTCTGACTTCAGGACTCAAGTCCAAAGCTTCATCTTATTCCTTTTTTACTGTCAGCTCTTATATTCAAAAACATGCAAATTCATTTTAATTCTTCATAATTTATCTTGAATTAATCTATTCATTTCCACATTTCTGACTACTATTGTGCCTTGTGAAGCATATTATTATTATTTTCCAGGAACATGTGCACTTTATTGAATGCCATTGTAGAAAAGTGTGTGAGGATAAAGGGCTGATAACAGGACTTGGCTTGGGGGCAGGGTAAGGAATGGAAGATTGTGTACGTGGGAAACAGGTCACGGGCAGAGCCCATGGCCTGGATGATTCCTCTTGATCTATTGATAGGCTTGCAAAATCAATATTGGCATGATGATAAGTAGAATGGTCATGATGATGCCCAAAATCAGGGCCCAGATGTTCAGGCACTCGTTGGTGGAGGCGTAGGCCTGGGCCCCAGTCAGGTCACCAACCGTCTTCCTGTCCCTAGATTTCTGGGGGAGTGGGTTGCCAGTCTGGAAGGTGAGGGTGTAATTTCTGGTACTGGGTTATAGGGAGACTTGCTCTGGGCTGCTTCACGGAGTAGGCGAACGCTATGAAGCCCAGGCAGCAGGAGTTCATGAAGAGGGTGTTGAACAGGGAACAGACGACATGGTTGGGCACGGAGGTCTTGCTGAGGATGTGGATCACGGTGGATGTCGGGGAGTAGGGTTGTGGGGCTACCCCAGCACATCCACCTCGTACTCCTCTTTCAGCATCTCATAGTTGAGGGGAGGGTCGGTGTTGGCTGGAGTGAAGAACATTTAGACAGTGTGGTTCATGTTGTCCAGGGAAGACCAGCCTTGGTCGGGTTGCTGGGATGGTTCTGAAGCATATTATTTAAAGTGTGAAAAACATACTTTTCAAATTTTTAGATGGTTCATCTTATGAAAGGGCAATTAATGTTGCAGCGTGAGGAAACTGATATTCTTTGACTGATAGAAACATTAATAAAATGATGTAAAATAGAAGTAAATGGAATGTTCAGCAGCTGTCATTTTTTTAATCAGTTGCAAAAGTAGATGACGACAGTGCAATTTTGCATTGTCTTTTTATTTGTCTTACATTAGTAATCATTAAAGTTTTGCTTAATATATACTTTGTTTTACATACATTCTAATAATCATTTCATCTTATGAGGTGATTATTAGCATTTTCTCTGTTTTATAAAAGAACCTCCTGAAAATCAGAAAATTTAAATAACTGTTCCAATTTCCTAACACATTTTGTAGAAACATTATTCATAGTAGCCAAAATTTGAAACAACTGAAATGTCCTATAACTAGATAATTGATGATTTGGATTATAGTCACACAATGGAATACTACACAACAATAAAAAGAGTTAACTACTGATACACAGAACAATTTGGATGAATATCAAAGGTGCTAAGTAAAAGAAACCAGTCTTCAAATGTTACATATTGCATGACTCCATTTATATGACAGATTTGAAATGACAAAATTAGAGTGCTGAAAAACAAATCAGTGGTGTCCATGGGTTAGAGCTGGGGTTAGAGTATGATCATAAATTAAGAGCATAAGGTAGTTTTGTTTTTTGAAGGATGGAAGTGTCCATATTCTGATGGTGGTGGCAGTTCCAAAGATCTATATATGTCTTAAAATTTATAGAAATGTGCACTGAAAGAAAAATAAAATCAGTTTTACTGCATAATAATTTTAAAATAATTTTTAAGTAAAAAAATACACTGGTTTATTTTGGTATGTCTTTTGAAGTCAAGTTTCTAAACAAAACAAAATGCATTTTAATACAGGAGATTATAATGTAATGTTTGGTTTATAGATCTTTCTAGCAGAGAAATTTTATTTGTTGATTAAGCTAAATGTATAGCACTGATTTTATTTTGATAATTTAAACAACCAATTCAGAGACTTCCTAATTAGTCATATTTTTACATTCTAGAAAAAGAAAATACATTAGTCATTAATTTGGAAAGAAACGTGAAGCGTTAGGTGCTGACACACAATAATGCTAATGCTCTCTGCTCTTAAAGGGGAATAAAATAATACAGAAAAATAAATTATGTGCATAAGTCCAAAAGAGATGTGCATAAATAGACTGGGGCATATTCATATAAAAGTATACCACTCATCAATTGAAAGGAACAACCTACAGAAACACACTATATATTGACACTTAGAAACGTGATGCTGACTAAAAGATACCAGCCTCAAGAGTTTGCACTGTCTGATTCCATTGATGTGAAATACAACAACAGGCATAGCTGACCTATAGTCATAAGGTAAGAAAAGAGTGACCCAGCTGGAAATGAGGTGGTACATGTGAAAAGGGATAGGAGCAAACTTTCTTGGGAAATGCAACTATTCTATAACTTCTTGTGGTAGATGGTTACATAATGTATACAATTGCCAGTATTCAAAACATGTAAGATCTGTGTATCACTGTGTGTAAATCATACTTTAATATATAAGAATAATATTTAATCAGGCCGGGCGCGGTGGCTCACGCCTATAATCCCAGCACTTTGGGAGGCCGAGGTGGGTGGATCACAAGGTCAAGAGATCTAGACCATCCTGGTCAACAAGGTGAAACCCCGTCTCTACTAAAAATACAAAAATTAGCTGGGCATGGTGGCGCGCACCTGTAGTCCCAGCTACTCGGGAGGCTGAGGCAGGAGAATTGCTTGAACCCAGGAGGCAGAGGTTGTGGTGAGCCAAGGTCGTGCCATTGCACTCCAGCCTGGGTAACAAGAGTGAAACTCTGTCTCAAAAAAAACAAAAAAAACAAACAAAAACAAAAACAAAAACAAAAGAATAATATTTAATCATATAAGAAAATATTCAACATACTTTAAAGAATACAATATGTTAATAAAAATTAATTATATTCAGTTTATATACTGTATTCAAACTGTAAAGAAATGATAATTTAAAAATTATGCACAATGTCAAAATTTGCACATTAAATGTGTCATTAAAGGCACATAATATTAGACCACATTTTGGCTAATCATCAATTTCTGTTTGTTTCTCTTCTTACTCCTTGGCTACACAAGAAAGTGATTGCGTTTAATACAAAAGTCATATATATATATATATATATATGTATAGATAGATAAATACACACATACATATTTACAATTAAGAAATATTTACTGCTGACTCAAAATTATATAGTAGTATTCTACGTAATTAGTTTTTGTTTTACTTAATATTAAGTCATTCCACATGTTTTAATATGTCTAACATACAATATTCCATATGCTTGGGCTCAGGCTCATCCCTAGAATTTGTAGGACAAACAAAAAAGTACAAATGAAAGCTTCTCACCCAATTTGTCTTCTCACCTCTGGAACTGTTTTCTACCCAGAAAACAAGTGTGTGGGTCTTATTATCACCGCTGAGTCTATTACAATCTCTCCATCTACTTTCCACCTTCATATAATAAAAACATTCTTTTAGCAACATCCTGAGTTCATCAATTATGGTGGTCAAGTTTTCATTTTCTATCTTTTTCTCTTATTTAGGAATGATTCTCAGAAGATAAATATGCAGAAATCTCTTCATTCTGTCATCCTAAATCTAGATGTACCTTTATGATATTTTGTATCTCTTTCAAAATGTGTATGCTCTTCTTCCATACAGCATTATTTTTTGTGCAATTAGCTCCTTCAGTAGACTATAAGATCTGTGGAAACAGTCTGTCTCATTGCTTACTCATTTTTTTTCCCCTAAAGGATTTAATTTGGTGCCTTAACTACAGATGATTCTCAGTTTACCATTGGGTTATGTCCCTATAAATCTATTGTAAGTTGAAAATATCATGAGTTGCAAATGCATTTAATACATTAACCTGTTGAACCTCACAGGTTAGCCCAGCCTGCCTTAAACGTGCCGAGAACACATATATTAGACTGGTTTGGCAAAATAACATGGCAACACAGCTTATTGTAGAGTATTGGTTGTTTAACCTTGAGATTGCATGGCTGCCTGGGAGGTTCAGAGTTTCATATTACATATTGGTAGTCCAGAAAAAAAAAATCAAAATTTGAAGTACCATTTCTACTAAATGTGTATTGTTTTCACACTGTTATAAAGTCAGAAAAATCTCAAATTGAACTATCATAAGACAGGGATCGTCTGTATTTGTTGCTTAATTCAACAAGCAAATACTTGTTGAATTAAATTAGATTAAATTAGGTTTCCAGTATTTTAAAAAAACAATATGTAAACTGCATTTATGGATTTTCTGTCTTTGTTAACAGTATGAAATAATGTTTTTTTCTTTTTTTTGGAAATCCATAGCCATCCTAATGTAAAGCAATTGTTTCACTGGTCAGTATTATCTATTAGAAGTCATATTTTCTTTGGAAGTCAGATAGTCTTTGTTTCAAAAGCAGGATATTAACCTAATTTGGGGATTGTGAGGATTAATCAGATAAATAACTCTGTGAAAGCATCTGATGTGTAGTTGTTGCTCAAGAAACCACTGTTATTGTTGCCTCTATTATCATTTCCATGTTGTTATTATTCCTTTGTGCTAACGCAATGCAACACTTAGAGGTTTTTTTGCACTGTGTGAACTGCTCCTAGAGTGGTGAGTCTTTGCTGCTGCTACTTTTCTGTTTCTGTTTACCATCATTCTTCAGTATTTTAATTTCCAACAGTACAGCATAAAGGTAAACAATGCAGACTCTTGAAGCAGATTTTCTGGCTTCTAAAAATGACTCTAATCATTAATTGGGTTTTTTATCTTGAACAATATATTTATCCTTTGAATGCCTTACATCTCTCAAGGGTAAACTGGGGATCGTCATAGAATGTATTTATAGTTTTGTTTTAAGGATGGAATTAGTTATGTAGCACATTTAAAACAACGTCTGGACTGAAGTAAATATTGCATATAAGGTTAGTTATTAAAGCAGTCCTGATTTCTGGTTGCTTCTGTTTTTTCAAGCAATAATATGTAAACAATGTAACTTTTAATTCTAAGCTGCTTTTTGCCCCCCCGCCCCGACTCTGGGAATTTCCTGGAGGAAATGTGCATAGACTCTATAGAAACCACTGTTCTCATTTATTTATAGATTTTGGATGATAAAACCTATTAATAGTATGGCTTCTAAAAGCATGGAATTACGATTGATTATTTACAATGTGATTTTGCCAAAATACGCTAAGTGGAAACATCTGGTGTGCCCTAAACCTGTGAAATCATTCCATATGGCATGACTGAATCCTAGCCTTTGCATGAAAAAATAATATAGAGACTTATCCCATTTACCGATATATTCAGTAAAATGATGTGAGCTTTTGCTTGAAAAAAGAATAGCTATAGGTAATTTTTTATCTAGGTTTTTAAATTCAAGTAATATAGTTCTATTTGTTTAAATACTTAAACATTGAAAGCAATCTCCTCCCTACTGCTTTTGAAGCTGTATTAGTGGACTGGGGAGAGAGTAGGAGTCTATTATCATATTCATAATTAATTCATCTACAGTTGAGTAGACAGAGGGAATATGAAATAGGCTTAACTCGAGAATGAAGAATCCCCTTTCCCTGCTGTTTCAACCAATATCAAGTGTAATTTTATAGACATTGAATTTGGGTCTTTTCTCTCTACAGGACCTAATCTTTAGTTACATTGAACATTTAATCTTGTTAGTCATGATATTCTACCATGATTTATTGCTTGGCTAATATTCTGGATGAGTTTCAGTTGTGAATTGCATCCCTACAGCTCATAAAATTTGTAAATGCATTCCTCTACTACTGCAAATCCTTCCTATCTCTACATTAGCAAATAGTATAGATTGTTGAGGGTGTAGCAATAGAAAAAGCATTTTCTCCTTCAAATATGACATGTGGTATATTACCTGGATGTGAGGTATTGCCAGGGGTGTTTACTTGCTTGACTGAGTTTGGGACTATCACTAATGACATATTTCTCTCCAGGAATGTATCATTTATCTTGTCACTGCTTTAAAACAGTAAATAGGGATACGAACCTGGAATTTTCCAGCAATTTGTGGAAGAAATGAAAGCAACTATTTCAAGTTTTATTCCATCCCAGCAAAGACAATCTTTATAATGGATTTCCAATGTATGTGAAGAAACACTAACCCAGCATACAAAAGAGTACGTCTAGACCTTTGTGCATACAGAATACCCATCTTATTAGTTATGCCTAGTGCTCATAAAATGCAATAATAGTGAGAAGGCTGTTTTTCAAACCAAGAAAAGGGCCTTCTGCAGACAGAGTTTTTTAATTATATATATTTTTAAATTTGTAGATCATATCCTTCTAGGATTTCTTATAAGAAATCACTATATTTCTATCTTAATAATATTATTGATAGTACTTTCAAATATAAATATATTTTAGTGTGCTTCATACATAGTATACTAGCAGTATTTACCCTTTCTTTCTGGCAAGAAGAAATATTCACTTTTAATGATTTGTCAATTCCGATTCACAAAACTGAATTCAACTTTCAGAAAAAAAAATTGCTTAATCTCTACAACCCTATGATCCCTTTCACAATTCTCAGTGGAACTCAGACTTCAACAACTGAAGGCTATCTGATGACTTATGATCATTTTTCTTGATGCTTCAGAGTTTAAACCACTGATAATTTCCCAGGGCCATCACTTTTTTTGTTGGATGGGAAGCGTTGGTTACAAATCAATTATGAAAAGAGCATTCCTTCCTGTTTCACAACAGCCAGTTCTGTTTCCCCTCTGTGATAGAGTACGGAGATTGATTCTTTCATTGTTTATTTAAAGAATCATTAACAACTCACTGTATTCCAATTATATAATAGATAACTAAAATCTTCGGTCAATTCAGAACCTTGATTTTAACACCTCTCCTGATAAACCTTTTATTTTTTAATTTTTCCATAAGTTATTAGGGTACAGGTGGTGTTTGGTTACATGATTAAGTTCTTTAGTGGTGATCTGTGAGATTTTGGTACACCCATCACCCGAGCAGTATACACTATATCATATTTGTAGTCTTTAGTCCCTTGACACCCCCAACCCTTCTCCCCAACTCCCTGAATTCCATCATACAATTCTTATGCCTTTTCATCCTTATAGCTTAGCTCTCACATATCAGTGATAACATATGATGTTTGGTTTTCCATTCCTGAGTTACTTCACTTAGAACAATATTCTCCAGTCTCATCCAGGTCGCTGCAAATGCCGTCAATTAGTTCCTTTTTATGGCTGAGTAGTATTACATCATATAAACATACCACAGTTTCTTTATCCACTCATTGATTGATGGGCATTTGGGTTGGTTCCACGATTTTACAATTGTGAATTGTGCTGCTATAAACATGCATGTGCAAATATCTTTTTGGTATGACTTCCTTTCCTCTGGGTAGATATCCAGTAGTGGGATTGATGGATCAAATGGTAATTCTACTTTTAGTTCTTTAAGGAACCTCCACATTGCTTTCCACAATGTTTGTACTAGTTTACATTCCCACTAGCAGTGTAGAAGTGTTCCCTGATCACCACATCCATGCCAATAGCTACTGTTTTTGGATTTTTAGATTATGGCCATTCTTGTAGAAGTAAGGTGGTATTGCATTGTGGATTTGATTTGCATTTCCCTGATCATTAGTGATGTTGAGCATTTTTTCATATGTTTGTTAGCCATTTGTATATCTTCTTTTAAGAATGGTCTATTGATGTCCTTAGCCCACTTTTTGATGGGATTGTTTTTTTTTCCTACTGATTTGTTTGAGTTCATTGTAGAGTCTGGATATTAGTTCTTTGTCAGATACCTAAATTGTGAAGATTTTCTCTCACTCCATGGGTTGACTGTTTACTCTGCTGACTGTTCCTTTTGCCATGCAAAAGCTCTTTAGTTCAATTAAGTCCCAGCTATTTATCTTTGTTTTTACTGCATTTGCTATTTTTTTTTTTTTTAATTTATTTGAGACGGAATCTCCCTCTGTTGCCAAGGCTGGAGTGCAGTGGCATGATCTTGACTCACTGCAACCTCCGTCTCTCAGATTCAAGCAATTCTCCTGCCTCAGTTTCCCGAGTAACTGGGACTACAGGTGTGTGCCACCACACCCGGCTAATCTTTTGTATTTTTAGTATAGACGGGGTTTCACCATGTTAGCCAGGATGGTCTCGATCTCCTGACGTTGTGATCTCCCCAACTCGGCCTCCCAAAGTGCTGGGATTACAGGCATGAGCCACTGCACCCGGTGCTTTTGGGTTTTTGGTCATGAAATCCTTGCCTAAGCCAATGTCTAGAAGGACTACCAAAAGTAATCTACAAATTCAATGCAATCCCCATCAAAATACCACCATCATTCTTTTTTTCTTTTTTTCCCTTTAGACCTGCAAGTATCAATTAGTTGAACTGCTTTGTTATTTACAATTCATTTTTTCTTTCTTTACACATAAAACATAGTTGGAATTATAAAATCTTACAAAATACATGGTTTCGTTTAAGTGGTATTATCTCTATACTTATGGACATCAAGAAAATTCACAACTGCTTCTTCCTTTGGATAAAACCATCATAAAATTTGGTACCACATATTTTTGTTTTAGAAGCAGTTTAGTATTAAACAAAAGAATCTCTACAAAGTCTCTTCAGTGGGACCGAATTTGTAACCATAGGTTTGCAGCTGTCATAATTGCAGTCCAAACTGCATTTACAATCTACCACAGTGATTATATGTGTGAACATATAATTTTCTTCTTTCATTCTGTAACTTCACATGGGAGACAAAAATCATTATTCTCTTACTCAACACTTGAAGTTAATTTGTTTTACCAATTAAATATCTTAAAACATGAAACACTTTTCAATGCTACTGAAATCCATGTTATGCATATCTTTCCTCTCCATGTAGATTCAATATCCAAGGATTGTTTAACAAAGAAGAGATTTATTTCAAACCCATTATTCTATTTAAAGTATTATGTCAAATTCATTGTTAACAAAATTTGAAAATCCAATGACCTTTCCTCATATCCTATCTCTTTCAACTTTGATGATATTGATTTACTCAACAGATATTTATTGAGAAATAACTACATGTCAGTCCCGCAGCAGAGTTAAATCAAATAACAAAGCTGATAATAAGTTATTCCCTCATAGAGCTGTTATTCTTCTGTGTGCATTTTATAATGGTAATGGTAGGACATTTGATCCTGATGGATACCCCAACTTTGTTATACTGACTCTTGACTTTATTTCTGTGACTCACTGTCATGTTTTCAATTATCACATATCCAAAAGAGATTCTGTCAACTATTTTCAAAGTATTTTTAAAATTAGCTATAATTTACTTGTGTAAGAAAAGGATAAGTCTTACACACATAGTTTGATGAGATCTTACAACTGCATAATCATCCCCATTAAGTTATTGAACATTCCCATCACTTAAGAAAGACCCCCTTTTCCCCCTTTCATTTGATTCTACTCTCACTTCCAGGCAACCACTGTTTCACTTGTATTTTTTTTCACCAGAGATAAGTTTTATCTGTTGTTAAGATTTTAAATAAATTGTATAACAAAATCTGTACTTGTTTGAGTCAGATTTTTTACATTCAGCTCAGTTGTTGCATGTAATAATACTTTGTTCTTTTTCATTACTTGGTAACATTTCATTGTACAAATATTCCACAATTTTTTCATTTCTTCCCCTGTTGATGAATATTTGAGTTGTGTCTTTGGGGTTACTATGAATAATAGTGTTTGAGACTACAGAGAATAAAGCTTTTTAATACATTCTTGTACATATCATTTTTGTATATTATTTTATTTTTGTTAGGTAAATATCTAGAAGGATTTCTGAGTTGTTGGTGGGAATATGTCTAATTTTAGTAGAGGTTGACAGCTGAGTTTCCAAAGTGGTTAAACAATTTTAACTCCCAGGGTCAAAGTATGATAGTTCCAGTTGTTCCACAAACTTTCTGAGTTCATTAGGACTGCTACAACAAAATACCATAGACCTGATAGCATATAAACCACTGATATGTGTTTCTCACAGATCTGGAGGCAAGAAAATCAAAGATCAGGGAGCTAGCAGATTCACTGTCTCACTCCTCATAGATAGCTCTGCCCACTTCCTCATAGATAGCTTTCTTTTCACGCTAACCTTACAGGGTAGAATGAGCAAGACTTTTTTTTCAGGCCTCTTTTATAAGGGTAGTAATCTTTATGAGGGCTCTGCCCCCATGAGATAATCACCTCCCAATAGGCCCAACTTTTAATACAGTTACCTTGAGGGTGACGTTTTTGAGTAGACATGAATATCCAGACAATAACATTTGTCAGTATTTACTGTTTTTATTCTTTTTTATTTTAAGCATCGTAAAATCTCACTGTCAGATTTTTCCTATGCATATTTGCTATTAAAATCCAGGTAGGCATGACTAGAACAGTATTCAGTGTTGGGATAGTCATTTCCCAGTACTGAGGCGAGACACTACTGAATTATCTGTGAATGTGAAGGTTTTTCAATCTGGCAGATGGGAAGAGGCACCATTCAAATGTTTTTGTTATTTTCTGTTCTTGTTCTTTCAGTTGTGAGGATAAATCTGGTACCGATTACTGTGTCTTGTTCACAAGCAGAAGTCTATAGATTACTTCGTTTTAATATTTTTCTAATATAAGCTGAGAAATGATGGTGGATAGGAGGCAGTGTTGGTGTGTCTCTCCCACTTGGAAGGACAGAATAGTGGGCAGAGATTCACACTGTGAATGTGTTCTTGAAGAATCCCCACAGAAACTTACCAGGAAAATCAAAACAATTCACTGATCCTCTGAAAGAAGTGGCAGGCTGCAACCTACTCCATGAGAGAAGCAAAAAACTGTCAGTTTCCAGAGTGTGAGAAGTGGATCACGTGCCTCCAAACACACATCTCCGAGAAATTTAAAAATTCAGATCGTGGGAGACCTTTGCCCTACTAAAAGCTGGAGCAGATTTATGGAGTCATGTGAAATATAAAAGTAGAAGCAGCAGTGGATATTGCCTTATAAGTATTCCCAGTCTCCAGCACAAGCCCAGGGAAGCTATTTGTAACTATATCTCACAGGAACTCTCAGGAAAGTCACAATGGATTCAGGGAGACGTTGCAGAGTGAAAGAAGTTCCCAATTTAATTTTGTGATACAATTTCAACTGGGGAAAAGCTTGCTTGAACAGAATCTGGGGATGAACGGGAATTGTGCTGCAGATATGTGAGCAGAAGCTGCACATCCAGCCTTGCGGGCAGACAGGGAGGGTCAAGGCCTGAAAGACATGATTGCTATCTCTATAGGGAAGCTTGTAGCCTGGGGCAGTTCTGAGTTCTGTACTCAGGCTACCTGGATCTAAACCCGGAGCTGTTAGCAGGGCACTGCAGGAATGAGGCTGGCCATGCCAACTGTGTGGGAGCTAGGTGAGGCCTACCATTGCTGGCTATTCCCCGCTCCCCTTGAAAACTCTTATTCACAGCAGAGGCAGTTATTCTCCCCTCTGGAACATTACCCAAGTGACCTGAGATTCATCCTTCATCCCCTACAATGACTGTGGCAGGCCCTGCCCAAAGAGAGTCTGAGTTCTGACCTGACTAACCCTCCCTAAACCTGATGAAATATCTTTACCTGCCCTGGTAGGTTAACAAAAAGGACATAAACTCTTGGGACCTTTATGGCCCCACCCATCAGCTGAGAAACCAGAATATTTCCCCTGAACAACTTAGAGGAAGCAAAAATTCTACTGCCACTACTGCAGCTGGTGCTCTCTTGCACATGCCACCTCCTGGCTGGAGACCAACCAACTCAGGCCATTACAGCACCTCTTGATAGAATAACACTGCACCCAAGAAGAAGAAAATGGTTGCTAACACCACTGCCTGCAACATCCTGGCTAACCAGCAGTCCTGAATCTGTCCATGAGAGAACTTCATTGCTAGCATAACAAGCATTAGAGAAAGCCAGCACATGAAGCTTATCTATACCCAAGGAACCTAACATCATCTACATGACTCCCCTGCCACCTCCATCAGAGCAGGTGCTTGTATCCATTGCTGAGAGACCTGAAGAGAGTCACATCACTGAATGCTTTGCATACATTCCCCAACACCAGCTCAGAGTCTGGTACCCCACTAGGTGGCTACACCCAGAAGAACAATAACAATCACTGTAGACTGGCTCTCAGGGTACCCCATTCCAGGGGAAGGGAGAGAACACCACATCAAGGCATCACCCCATGAGAGACCGTATTGCCAGATCTTTCCACTTGTGGTTAGATTCTTACAGCACAGACACAATTGTAGTGCTGGACATAGTAGAGAAAGTTTGCATCTCTACTCCAACAGGCAGGCAGCCTCTGTGATTATGAAAGGCCTTGGAGAGGGGGTCTTTATTGCCATTGGCACACCACTGCAGAGGCAGCTGTGGCTTCTCCTGTGGGAATGCAGCACGGTTGCACCTATAGACAGCCTTCCTGGAACAATCCAGGGTGATTGCAACCCCACAAGACGAGTACTCCACAGATTCCGGCCTGCATAAAAGGCAGAGTCACAATTCCTCCCTTCTTGGAATATCAACATTTCTTTTTTTTTTTTTTTTTTTTTTTTTTGAGACGGAGTTTCCCTCGTTACCCAGGCTGGAGTGCAATGGCACAATCTCAGCTCACCGCAACCTCCGCCTCCTGGGTTCAGGCAATTCTCCTGCCTCAGCCTCCTGAGTAGCTGGGATTACAGACACGCGCCACCATGCCCAGCTAATTTTTTTTTTTGTATTAGTAGAGACGGGGTTTCACCATGTTGACCAGGATGGTCTCGATCTCTTGACCTCGTGATCCACCCGCCTCGGCCTCCCAAAGTGCTGGGATTACAGGCTTGAGCCACCGCGCCCGGCCAACATTTCTTATAGATAAAAAAAGTTGCCATCTCATCTGACTAGTCAGAATGCCTGCACAGGAATGAGGCTGTGAGGTGGATAGTTTTCCTGCTGGTTTTGCAGGGAAGCTGAGGTAGCTCCCACTATTCGCCCCAATAAAACCTCAGCAGTTCTAATTGAGAGCTCCTCCAGCCACCTTCACCAAGCCTGGGACCTCTGCCCACCATTGGGTATTACATCTACCCACATGCCTTAGCTACAGTCAGTGCCTACTCAGGGATATCTCCCATTTTGGCCTGAAGCTTAAATAATCAACTCAGCGAATAAAATACTGGGGCAAAAATTAAATAAATAAACTATGCACCATGAGAGAATGAGATAACCTTCAAGAGATCCCTGACATTCCAACCCCATAGGAGATAGTGAAGATGCCCACACACCAAGTACATAAATACTACAACCAGCATCTGGGAAAGCTAGTGCACAACGATTTTGTATAACTGAGGAACTCATACAGAGTCTTCACTTTCACCCCTAAAAGCACCAAGAATCAAATTAGGCTAAAATAAAATATAAACATTAAAGACTGATCCTTAAGCGGAACAAAAAAGAAATATATAAAAAAAAACAGAGTTAAAAAAAAAATGAATTCAAGAACAATTTGAATAAATGGTCTACCCAAATGAGAAGGAACCAGAAAAGCAATTCTGGCAATAAGACTAAACAGGGTTCTATTATACCCCAAAAAGATCACATTAGCTCTCTGAAATAAATCCAAACCAAGAATACATCTCTGAATTACCAGCTAAAAAAATTCAGAAGATTGATTTTTAAGCTACTAAAAGAGATTGCAGAGAAAGGTGAAAACCCACTTAAATTGAAAAAAAGTTGAGGATATGCATGAAATATTTTCCAGAGAAGTTGATATTATAAAGAAAAACAATCAGAACTTCTGAAAATGAAAGACACATTTAGGAGAATACAAAATGCTGTGGAAAGTTTCACCAATAGACTAGAAGAAGGAGAAGAAAGAATTTCAGAGCTTGAAGACAAGGTTTTTGAATGAAACCAATCAGACAAATATTTTAAAAAAAAAAAGAATTTTAAAAAATGAACAGTCTCAGAGGCATAAACTAGATATGTGGTAAATATTAATAAATATTTGCACAATAAATGACCGAAGCCTCAGAAATAAGAGGAAATGTAAACACACACACAAAATCAATTTACTCATAAACTCACTGTAGTGAAGCTATTGACGTTCTAAAATAAAGATAAGATTTTGGAAGCAACCACGATAAAAATAGAAATCAAATTAAATTAAAATACAATTATACTATATTCCTGTAAAAATCACAGAAAGATTTCAAAAATGCTAAAATATAGCCTGAAGAACGCTCTTCTTTTATGAACATTCTGTAAGTGAATGTAGGTTGGTTTTTTCAGTATTAAATTTTTTTGAACATATATATGTATGAGGTTGTATTTAGAACTAAGAGAGACAATATTTAGCAACTGTTGCTAAAACTATATTAAGTGGTTGGTAAAAGAGAAATGTCTAAAGCATTTTACGTCTTAAGAAGAAATAAGAGATTTCACTGTTTTTAATTTAGGTTTTGAGATTGATTTGTAATGAATTGTAAAATTTCTTATTTTAAAGAATGGCTTTCAATTAGCATTTTTATATAGAACATCTGATACGCAGGAACAAAATGTGGATCAGTGGGAACTCCAATGTTATATTGTGTTTGTAACAGTTTAAACGAGCAAATTTACTTTGGAAAACAATTGACAATTTTTTTTCTAAAGTTGAATATTGATACTGTTTTTGATCCAGCAATTCTATAATAAGGTATTCAAAACATGAAAGACCACATATTCAGTACAGTGTACCCTGCTGCAGTGATGGGTACACCAAAATCTCAGAAATCACCACTAAATAACTTGTCCATGAAACCTAACAACACCTGTTCCCCAAAAACCTACTTAAATAAAAATAAAAAAATAATATTGGGAGATTTTTTAAACATTTCTAGAATACAATGTATATGGCAACAATTTTCTAATAGCAAAAACATAGACTAATAGGAATATTGTGGTAGTATAATGGATATATATATGCATTGGCGTATTCACCCTACATAATATTATCCAACTGTGATACTTGAGGTACTACAACCATACTTTACAACTATGATAAATATTAGAGACATAATTTCTGCATCAAAGAGCAATACACCAAAGACAATTTCTGTCACACAATTTTTATAACTCAAAGCAAGCATAAGTGAGCGATGTCAGCAAGATGGTGAATTAAGAAGAGCCAAGTGTTCACTACCCTGTGGAAACATCAAGTACACAACATATGGACCAAAGTAGTTTTATGGAAACTCTGGAAATCAGTTAAGAAGCATCTAATGCAGCATCTAAGAGAACCCTCAGCCAAGAAAAAGCCTCACTCAAAATGGTGATATATTTTGTGACATTTTTTTCTTACCCACGTCCCTACTCCCTCCCTGATGTGGTGTGGCATAGTTGGGAGGAAGCCTATTTGATTCATAGTTTCTCAAGACAGAAGAAAAACAGTAGAACTTGTTCACAATAATTTGGCTTGTCTTGGGCCTGCCCTAGGTAATGGTTTCTGTCTTGTCTTAACTGGAACACTGATGGGGACAGTGACATAGATTTAATATCAGGTTGTAAGATTCTGAAAACAATAGTGGGCACAGTGGTGTGTGAAAACCACAGGAAAACTGCCGACTTGTGGATGCCTGAGGACAAGAGATCACAAGCAGAATAATGGAACATCTAAGGACCAGAGAAGAAACAGAGATGAGGCTTTTAAAGGAATGAAGATAATTAAAACCAGCCATGTACATGGGGGATTGGTAATAGAGCACATGCACAGTCCCCATGAACATGTATCCTCAGAAAAGGCCAGAGAAGATCTTGAGCATTCATGCAGAAGTTATTAGTGAAGATGTCTTTTGTATAGAGTTAATCTACAAGCACTGTAAGAGGTGATTGTTTTTTCTAATCCAATTTTCAACAAAAGATCACAATGCATAAAAGACCCAGGAAATAACGTCCCATTTTAAAGAACAAAGTAAATCTTCAGAAACCATCCATAAGAAAACAGTCTTAGAAGTTATTTGATGAAGTCTTAAATATGCTCAAAAAGCTAAAGGAGAACAAAAGAATTAAGAAACTTAGGAATATAATACCTTAACATAATAAAAATAATTAAAAGATACAAATTATTAAAAAGAATCAAATTATATTCGGGAGCTGTAAAATTTAATAACTGAATTGAAAAATACACTAGAGGATCTCAACAGCAGACTTGAACAGGTAAAATAAATAAACAGCATACATGAAGACAGATCATTTAAAAGTATGGAGTCTGAGGAGAGGAAAGAAAAAAATAATTAAGGAAGTAAACAGAGTAAGGGACTTATAGGACACCATCAAGTAGATTAATACATACATTATGAAAGTCTCAGAAGAAGATACAAAGAAAGGGGAAGAGAGATTATTTGATGAAATAATTATCACAATCTCCCAAATTTGAAGAAAAACATACAAATTCAAGAGGCTAAAAAACTCAAAATATGAAAAGTTCAAAGGTATCCACACTAAGACTGATAATAATAAAAGAGTTGAATGTCAAGGAAGAGATAATCTTTAAAGCAAACAGAGAAAAGTGACTCATCGCATACAAGTTTTCCTCAGCAGGATTATCAGCAGATATCTCAGCAGAAATCTTTTAGGCTAAGAGAAAATTGGATTATATATTTTAAGTACTGAGATTAAGAACATAAAATGTCAAAGGAGAATTGTGTACCTCAAACATCTGTCCTTCATAATTAAGGGAGAAATTAAGACATTCCTAGGTAACCAAAGAATAGCATTCATTCATTCACTATTATTAGACCTACTCTACAATATACGATAAAGTGAATCCTTCAAGTTGGAATAAAAGGACTCTAGAGGAGAACCTGAAGCAATACAAAAATATGAAGTTACCAAGTTAAGGTAAATAGATGAACAAATATCAAAACCTGTATTATTAAGATTTTGGTTTATAACTTTGCTTCTATTGTTTTAATGGAATTTAAAACACAACCTCAGAAAACTTTTAAGAATCTATGTTAATTAGTATACAATCTATAAAGATGTAATTTGAGACATCAATTACAGAATGAAAAGTGGAGTGGTAAACAAGTAGAGATTTTGTATGAAATTAAAGTTATGTTTAGAATTGACTGTTATAACTGAAATGTTTTATGTAATATCCATGTTAAAAACAAAGAACAGATAATTTTCTACAAAGAAAATATACACAAAGGGAAATAAGGAGGGAATCAAAATGTGGTGCTACAAAAATAAACGAAACACTCAGAAAAACAGTAAGGAAGGAAATGAAGGATGAAAAAAACCATAAGACAGAGAAAACCATTACCAAATGGCATTAGTGAGTCTTTCTCTATTAGTAATTATTTTAAATGTAAGTACTTACTTTCCTATTAGTAATTACTTTACATATACGTTAAACATAAATGTAAATAACTTTCACTGCCAATCAAAACACAGATTGGCAGAATGGATAATAAACAAAAACCCAAAATCCATTCCACTATTCTGTCTATAGGAGATTCACTTTAGATCTAAGGACCCATATTAGGACAAGTAAAAGAATAGAAAAATATATTCCAGACAATGTGTTGTAGTTTATGCCCATAATTCCAGCACTTTGTGAGGCCAAGTCAAGAGGATCACTTGAGGCCAGGCCAGGAGTTAGAGACCGGCCTGAGCAACACAGCCAGATCCCGTCTCTAGAAAACAAAAAACAACAACAAAAAGCCAGGCATGGTGGTGCATGCCTTTAGTCCCAGGTACACATGAGGCTGAGTTGTGGAGATTTCTTGAGCCTTAGAGTTTGAGGTTACAGTGAGTTATGATTCTTGAGCCTTAGAGTTTGAGGTTACAGTGAGTTATGATCAACAACTACACTCCAGCCTGGGCAACAGGGTGAGACCATGCTTTTTAAAAAAGTGAAAAAAAAAAAAAAATAGCAGACAAAATAGGCTTTAAGTAACAAACTGTTACAAGAGACAAAGAAGGACATTAAATCATGATAAATGAATCAATCCACCTAGAAGATATAACCATTATTAACTGGATGGAGAATGAGTTTGACGAATTGACAGAAGTAGGCTTCAGAAGGTGGGTAATAACAAACTCCTCCAAGCTAAAGGAGCATGTTCTAACCCAATGCAAGGACGCTAAGAACCTTGAAAAAAAGTTAGAGGAATTGCTAACTAGAATGGCCAGTTTAGAGAATAACATAAATAACGTGATGGAGCTGAAAAAAACAGTACAAGAACTTTGTGAACGATATACAAGTATCAATAACCAAATCAATCAAGAGAAAGAAAGGATATCAGAGATTGAAGATCAACTTAATAAAGTGTGAAGTCAAAATTAGAGACAAAAGAATAAAAAAGAATGAACGAAGCCTCTAAGAAATACGGGATTATATGAAAAGCCTAACCTACATTTGATTGATGTACCTGAAAGTGACAAGGAGAATGAAACCAGTTGGAAAACACTCTTTAGGATATTATCCAGGAGAACTTCCACAATCTAGCAAGACAGGCCAACATTCAAATTCAGGAAATGCAGACAACAGCACGAAGATACTCCTCGAGAAGAGCAACCCCAAGACACATAATCATTAGATTCACCAAGGTTGAAATGAAGGAAAAAATGTTAAGGGCAGCCAGAGAGAAAGGTAGGGTTACCCACAAAGGGAAGCCCATAAACCCTACAAGCCAGAAAAGTGTGGGGGCCAATATTCAATATTCTTAAAGAAAAGAATTTTCAACCCAGAATTTCATATCCAGCCAAACTAAGCTTTATAAGTGAAGGAGAAATAAAATCCTTTACAGACAAGCAGATGCTGAGAGATTTTGTCACCACCAGGCCTGCCTTATAAGACCTCCTGAAGGAAGCACTAAATATGGAAAGGAAGAACTGGTACCAGCCACTGCAAAAACATACCAAATTTTAAGGACCATCAACATTATGAAGAAACTGCATTAATTAATGGGCAAAATAACCATCTAGCATCATAATGACAGGATCAAATTTACACATAATGATATTAACAATGAATGTAAATAGGCTAAATGCCCCAATTAAAAGACTCAAAGTGGCAAATTGAATAAAGAGTCAAGACCATCAGTTTGCTGTATTCAGGAGACCCATCTCATGTGTAATTTATTTTACATTTGTCTTATAAGTGAACTTGATTTTTTTACATGTTTAAAAGCAAAAGGTCCTGTTAAATTCCACAGGTAATTTTAAATTCTGCACCAGCAAAATAAGGTATTTTGTAGTTGAGGAGATAACTAAATGAAAGCCTGGTATTATGATAGAGCATTATAGTGAATATTATGATCCCCTGAGTAGATTCACTCTTCAGGGCTGCATCCATTCCCTACCTGCTTGTAAATGGCCTACTGAAAAGCCACAGCTGCATTTCTCATGGGAAATTGCAATTGCCCTTAGAGAACTGCCTCTCTTAAAGTTATACCTTCTGTAAGGAAGCAGGCTGCAGTAAATGACTGGCCAATGCAGGGACACAAAAACCCAGGCCTTTGTTTCAACTAGAGCAACTCTGAAGGGCCATCCCACCTCCAGAGTTGCTGTCTACTGCATATACTACCTGAATATCACTTGAGAACTCAGTTATTAGGGAATTGTGCCAAGTTTCTCCCACTACTCAATCCTAGACATCTCAATTCACTACAACTGAAACACTTCTCAATACATTTTCTGCTTGCTAATTCCCATATCAGTCTGCTAGGGAAAATAATTAACATAATTAGTGGCAGGTGTAAGCCTAGGAAGCGAACTCTACCATGGGATTTTGGTACTGTGTCACTTTTCAGTCAGCTGGCAATGAGGACAGTTTAAACAGTATTTGGGAGACAGTGGGGCTGTTTGTTAGGGTGCAGGTTTAGATTCCATAACAAACAACAAAAATGTAGCGGTTTAACAAGCTAGAAGTTTTGTTTGCTCTCCAATAACAGCCTGAGCAAAAGCAATTCAGTACAGTGGTTGTGTTCTGCCTGAGACCCAGGGTAGTCTATTTTGTTATTCTGCCATCCTTAACACTCATTAATTTTCTATTGTAGTTATATCTTTGCATTTATAATAAACTATAAAGTTTTTAAAATATACTATAGGATTCAGTAGGCTATTTTTGAATGTTTGTATTTACTTTATTATTTATTTTTAATTAGTTATTTATTTTTTAGAGAAAGGGTCTTTCTCTGTTACTCAGGCTGGAGTATGGTGGTGGGATTATAACTCACCGGAGCCTGGAGCTCCTGGGCTCAAGACACCCTCCTTCCTCAGCCTCCTGAGTAGCTGAGACTATAGGCACGTGCCACCAAGCCTGGCTAATTACATTTACTTTCATAAGTTAAATGGTCAATATGCTTTCGATCTTGAATTGTTCACAGCTGTTTTAGCAATAAATACAACACTTGCATTATGAAAAGAGCTGAGAATGTATAGTCTTTAAAAAGTATTTTCAGGAAAATTTGTTAAAATATAGACTAACTTACATGAAAGTTGGATAGAAGTCACTTGCAAAATTATTGGGCATGTGATTTGAGGAACAAAGATTTTGGTCACTATTTCTATTTTTTGATGCTTCTAGATATATTCAAGTACATTTTTCTTCTTCCAATTTTGCCATTTTATATTATTTTGTAAATGTATTCATTTAATCTAGGTTTTCAAATTGATGTTATAGTCACCAATTTTGTTCCTTATTATTTACTAGAATTCTGTTGGGTCTGTAGCTATTTTCTTTTATATTATGATTGTATTAATTTGGTATTTTTTCTAGTTTATTAAACACTTGAGAGAAGTCTAATGATTTTATTACTCCTTTTAAGGAAATATTGTAATTTAAAGAAAGTTGTTTCTGAGTTTTATTATCATTATTACTATTATTTCTGCCCATTGTCATTTTTATTCTATTAGATAAATTGGTTTTAGTTTGTTTGAATTTTTCCAAAATATTGAACTGAATTCTTAATAATTTAAAAATTATTCTTATTTGTTTTTAAGACATAAACCATACACATTCTCCAGTAATTATTGCTTCTCTGTGACCCACAATTTCTGACAATTGGTGTCCCATAACACACCCAAAATATTTATTTATTGTAATTTTGTATGATTCTTTTTTAAAACTATGAGTTATTTATAAATATGCTATTTTATTTTCTAACTTGTGATTTTAAGCTATTCTTTCATTAATATTGATTTCCAATGTTATTTCATTTTAAAGATCTTTTGGAATTTACAGAGACTTTCCATCAGACAAAATACATGGTCTATTATTTTAAATGTTCTATGTGTGACTGAAAATAATTTTCGTTTTTTTGTAGTTAAATGTGCCCACACACAGAGAGTACATATATATAAACCTTTATTTTTGGTTCTCTAGAAGAGTGTGTTAAAGTCTCTAATTAAAATTGTTTATCTATGTTTCCTTAAATTTCTGTCACTTTTTAATTAACACATTTCGAGTTGGCACTCTTGGGAGTATATATTTATAATAGATATATCTCCTTGTACAATGGTCCCTTTTACCATAATATAACTTTATTTTTCCCTAAATTATATCTGCCTCACCCCCAGCTTTTCTTGGTTCATACTGCTTAGTATTTCTTCTTCTTCTTCTCTATTTCCAATTATTCTGTGTACTTTTAAACAACGTTTGTAAATTCTTTCTTTTTTTCGAAATTGTATATTTGCTTTGCTTCATTAATCACTATAATCTATATGCATTGAAATTGCTGTTACATTAGGACATGTTTGTTAATTAAATTCACATTTTCTACTTAGCAAAGTCTCTTGTGTTTCATTTCTTATTTCTTATGGGTGTCAGTTGCTTAGTATAAGATTAGCCACAATCTTTGCTTCATGAAATATTGTCACCATTGTTCTATATATTGTTCTATCTTAATTTATTTGCTAATTTATAAAATAATAAATACACATAGATCAGCTACCTCCCTAATCCAAGTACATTGAAATTTCATGTATCTCTTTGTATTTCTCCTATATCCCATTACTGACTGCCTTGATTCAAGGTAACGACTATTTGGCTCACTTTGTATCATTTCCATAAATAACATCTAAGACAAATCCCCTATCATCTCTTACCTGAACTACTATAGCAATTTTCTAGTTAGTTTTACTATAACTGCTTTTGTCCACTGCAAATCAACTTTCCACAGTGCAAACAGAGTGAACTTCATAAAATATTAGTTGGTGTAAAAGTAATCATGGTTTTCTCCATTAAAAGTAATGGTAACTAACCTAATACAAGTCTGATCATTTTATTTTTCTGGTTAAAACTTCTCAATTGCTTTCAATTGTGTCTTTGGCTAAAGAAAAATATCTTTAGAGCGAAACTCCGTCTCAAAAAAAAAAAAAAAAAAGAAAAAGAAAAATATCTTTAGCATGGCTCCCAACACCTTGTTTGATTTGTCCCTCTCTATTTCTCCAGCCTTGTCTATTACAAATATTTTCTTTTTCTCTGAACACTAGTCACACAGGTGTTTTTGAAGTTTCTCAATCAATGCTCCCTCTCATTACAAATTATGATGAGGAATTTTATAGAAGTTCAGAAAAAAAGAATAGAATTTATAAAAATTTGATTTTCAACTGAAGTTTGTTAGACTGTTTTATATTTTTCTGTCATGTTATATTAAAAGTAGTCCTTGTTCTTGGGGCCAAACACGATGGCTCACTTCTGTAATCCCAGCTCTATGGGAAGCCAAGGTGGGAGATTTGCTTGAGGCTCAAGTTTAAGGCAAGCCTCAACAAAAGGCAAGACCCTATATCTACAAAAAGTAAAAAAAGAAATAGCCATGCATGGTTGTGCATGAATATAGTCCTAACTACCTGCGAAGCCGAAGTAGAAATACTGCCAAGAGCCCAGGAACTTGAGGTTGCAGTGAGCTCCTAATGCACCACTGAACTCCAGCCTGGAAAATAGAGCAAGATCCCGTCTTGGAACAAAATTAAAAATATAAATAAAATAAAAGTAGTCCTTGTTCTTACATATCTCCTCCCTTTTTTCTAAAAACTTCAAAATCTTTACCTAATGGAAAATAATTAACATTCATAACATTCTACAATGTTTGAAATGAATAGGTGTGTAATGGTATTTAATAGATGAGACCAGGAAAAGTGATATGATGTCCTTAAGACTATATAGCTATGGATTCTACATTATGAACAAACTACTCTTTCTTAGAAAAACTTGTGTTTTAGGTTCAGGGGTACACGCACAAGTTTGTTATATAGGTAAACTTATGTTGGTTGTATAGACTACTTTGTTACCCAGGTATTAATACAAGCACCCAGTAGCTATCTTTTTGTATCTTCTGCCTTCTCCCATCCTCTTCCATCAGGTATGCCCCTGTGTCTGTTGTTCCTCTCTCTGTGTCCATGTGTTCTCACTATTTAGCTCCCACTTATAAGTGAGAACATGTACTATTTGGTTTTCTGTTACTGCATAAGTTTGCTAAGGATAATGGCCTCCAGCTTCATCCATGTTCCTGCAAAAATATGATCTCACTCTTTTTTATGACTGCATAGTATTCCAGGGTATATAAGTACTACATTTTCTTCAGCCAGTTTACCATTGATTAGCATTCAGGTTTAATCCATGTCTTTGCTATTGTGAATAGTGCTGCAATAAACATATGCATGCATGTGTCTTTATGATAGAACAATTTCTATTCCTTTGGATATATAGCCAGTAATGGGATTGCTGGGTCAAATGGTATTTCTATCTTTATGTCTGTGAGGAATTACCACATTGTCTTCCACAAAGGTTGCACTAATTTACACTCCCACCAATAGTGTATAAGCATTCCTTTTTCTCTGCAACATTGCCAGCATCAGTAATTTTTTGATATCTTAGTAATCGCCATTCTGACTGGTATGAGATGGTATCTCATAGGGGTTTTGATTTGCATTTCTCTAATGATCAATCATATTGAGTTTCTTTCATATGCTGCTGTTTTCTTTTAAAAAGTATCTGTTCAAGTCCTTTTTCTACTTTTTAATGAGGTTGTCTGTTTCTTTCTTATAAATTTGTCTAAATTCCTTATAGATGCTGGATATTAGACATTTTTCAGATGTACAGATTGTAAAACTTTTCTTTCATTCTGTAGATTGTCTGTTTCCTCATAGTTTTTGGGGTTTTTTTTTTTGTGTGTGTACTGTATGGAAGTTCTTTCATTTAATTAGAGCCTATTTGTTATTTTTGCCTTTGTTGCAAATACTTTTGGCATCTTTGGCATATAATCTTTGCTTGTTCCTATGTCCTGAATGATACTGCCTAGGTTGTCTTCCAGGGATTTATAGTTTTAGGTTTAACATGTAGGTCTTTAATCCATCTTAAGTTGATTTTTGTTTATGGTATAAGGAAGGAATCCAGTTTCAATCTTCTGCATATGGTTACCCAGTTATCCCAGCACCATTTATTGAATAGGGAATCATTTCTCCATTATTGTTTTAGTCAATTTTATTGAAGATCAGATGGTTGTAAGTGTGCAGCCTTATTTATGAGCTCTTTATTCTGTTCTGTTGGTCTATGTGTCGATTTTTGTGCCAATACCCATGTTCTTTTGGTAACTGTAGTCCTGTTGTATAGTTTGAAGTCAGGTAGCACGATGCTTCCTGTTTTGTTCTTTTTGCTTAAAATTGCCTTGGTTATTTAAGCTCTTTTTTGTTCAATGTTAATTTTAAAATAGTTTTTCTTACTAGTTCTATAAAGAATGCTATTCATAGTTTGATATAAATATCATCAAACCTGTAAATTGCTATATGGCCATTTTAACTTATAAATTGATTCTTCCTATCCATGAGCATAGGATATGTTTCTCTTCATTTGTGTCATCTCTTATTTATTTCAGCAGTGCTTTGTAATTCTCACTTTAGAGATATTTCACCTCCCTGGCTAGCTGTATGCCTAAGCATTTTATTGTTGATTTTTGTTTGTTTGTTTTGTTTTTTGGTAATTGAGAATGGGGATGTGTTCCTGATTCGGCTCTTGGTTTGGCTGTAGGTATATAGAAATGCTAGTGATTTTCGTACATTAATTCTGTGTCATAAAACTTTGCTGGTGTTGTTTATCAGCTCAAGGAGCTATTGGACAGAGACTATGGGGTTTCTAGACATAGAATCATACCATCCACAAACAGGAATATTTTGACTTGCTCTCTTCCTATTTGGAGGCTCTTTATTTCTTTCTCTTGCCTGATTGCTCCGGCCAGGTCTTCCAATATTAAGTTGGATAGGAGTGGTGAGAGAGAGCATCCTTGACTCGTGCTAGTTTTCAAGAGGAATGCTTCCAGCTTTTATCCATTCAGTATGATGTTGGTTGTAGATTTGTCATAGATGGCTCTTATTAATTTGATGTATGTTCTTTCAATACCTGATTTTCTGAGTATTAGACAGATCATTGAGGCATAAAATTAACATAGATATTAAGGATCCGAACTCAACACTGGACAAATGGACCTGATAGACATCTGTAGAACTCCCCACAACAAAACACAGAATGTACATTTTTCTCATCACCACATGGCACATACTCTAAAATTAACCAATCATTCAGATATGGAACAATCCTCAGAAAACGCAAAAGAACCAAAATCACACCAACCACTCTCTTGAACCATAGTGTAATCAAATTGGCAATTAAGATTAAGAAAATAGCTCAAAACTGTACAATTAAATGGAAATCACGCAATCTGCTCCTGAATGGCTTTTGGATAAATAATGAAATTAAGACAGAAATCAAGAAATTGTTTGAAGCTAATGATAACAAGGTAAAGATAATAGATTCTCTGGGACACAGCTATGGCAGTTTTAAGAGGAAAATTTATAGCACTGAGCACCCACATTAAAAAATTTAGTATTATGTAATGCCCTTGTCTCTTTAAATCTTTGTTGGTTTAAAGTCTATTCTATCAGAGATTAGGATTGCAACTCCTGCTTTTTTGTGCTCTCCATTTGCTTGGTAAATCTTCCTCGATCCCTTTATTTTGAGCCTATGTGTGTCCTCACGTGTGAGATGAGTTTCCTGGAAAAAGCACACTGATGGGTTTTGACTTTTATCCGATTTGCCAGTCTGTGTCTTTTGATTGGGGCATTTAGCCCATATACATTTAAGGTTAATATTGATATGTGTGAATTTGATCCTGTCATTTTGATGCTAGCTCGTTGTTTTGCCCATTAGTTGATACAGTTTCTTCATTGTGTTGATGCTTTTTACCACTTGGTATGTTTTTGGAGTGGCTGGTCCAGGTTGTTCCTTTCTGTGTTTAGTGCTTCTTTCAGGAGCTCTTGTAAGGCAGCCTGGTGATGATGAAATCTCTGAGCAATTGCTTGTTTATAAAGGATTTTATTTCTCCTTCACTTATGAAGCTTAGTTTGGCTGGATATCAAATTCTAATGGTAAAAGGTTCAATGCAACAAGAAAAGCTAATGATCCTAAATATATACGCACCCAATAGAGGAGCACCCAGATACATAAAGCAAGTCCTTAATGACCTACAAAGAGACCTAGCCTCCCACACAATAATAGTGAGAGACTTTAACACTCCACTGTCAATATTAGACAGATCAATGAGACAGAAAATTAACAAGGATATCCAGGACTTGAATTCAGATCTGGAACAAGCAAACCTAATAGACATTTACAGAACTCTCCACCTCAAATCTACAGAATATACATTATTCTCAGCACCACGTCACACCTACTCTAAAATTGACCACATAATTGGAAGTAAATCACTCCTCAGCAAATGCAAAAGAACAGAAATCATAACAAACAGTCTCACAGACCACAGTGCAATAAAATTAGAACTCAGGATTAAGAAACTAACTCAGAACCGCACAACTTCATGGAAACTGAATGACTGGATCTTGAATGTTGACTGGATAAACAATGAAATGAAGGCAGAAATAAAGATGTTCTTCGAAACCAATGAGAACGAAGACACAACATACCAGAATCTCTGGGACACATTTAAAGCAGTGTCTAGAGTAAAATTTAAAGCAATAAATGCCCACATGAGAAGCAAGGAAAGATGTAAAATTGAAACCCTATCATCAAAATTGAAAGAGCTAGAGGAGCAAGGTCAAAAACACTCAAAAGTTAGCAGAAGAAATGAAATAACTAAGATAAGGGCAGAACTGAAGGAGACAGAAACACACACAAAAATTAAAAAATCAATAAATCCAGGAGCTGGTTTTTTGAAAAGATCAACAAAATAGACCACTAGCCAGATTAATAAAAATGAAAAGAGAGAAAAATCAAATAGATGCAATAAAAAACGATAAAGGGGATATCACCACAGATTCCACAGAAATACAAACTACCATCAGAGATTACTACAAAGAACTCCATGCACATAAACCAGTAAACCTAGAAGAAATGGATAAATTCCTGGACACTTGCACTTTTCCAAGCCTAAACCAGGAAGAAGTCGAAACCCTGAATAGACCAATAACAAGGACTGAAGTTGAGGCAGCAATGAATAGCCTACCAACCAGAAAAAGCCCAGGTCCAGATGGGTTCACAGCCGAATTCTACCAGATATACAAAGAGGAACTGGTACCACTCCTTCTGAAACTCTTCCAAACAATCCAAAAAGAGGGAATCCTTCCCAAATCATTTTATGAGACCAACATCATCCTGATACCAAAACCGGGCAGAGACTCAACAAGAAAAGAAAACTTCAGGTCAATATCCATGATGAACATAGATGCAAAAAATTTCAATAAAATACTGGCAAACCGATTGCAACAGCACACCAAAAAGCTTATCCATCACGATCAAGTAGGCTTCATTCTGGGGATGCAAGACTGGTTCAACATACGCTAGTCTATACACATAATCCACCACATAAACAGAACCAAAGACAAAAACCACATGATTATCTCAATAGATGCAGAGAAGACCTTCGACAAAATTCAACAGCCCTTTATGCTAAAAACTCAATAAACTAGGTATTGATGGAACATATCTCAATATAATAAACACTATTTACAACAAACCCACAGTGAATATCATACTAAATGGGCAAAAACTGGAAGCATTCCCTTTAAAATCCGGCAGTAGACAAGGATGCCCTCTCTCACCACTCCTATTCAATATAGTATTGGAAGTTCTAGCCTGAGCAATCAGGCAAGTAAAAGAAATGAAGGGTATTCAATTAGGAAAGGAGGAAGTCAAATTGTCTCTATTTGCAGACGACATGATTGTATATTTAGAAGATCCCATTGCCTCAGCCCAAAATCTTCTTAAACTGATAAGCAACTTCACCAAAGTCTCAGGATACAAAATCAATGTGCAAAAATCACATGCATTCCTATACACCGATAACAGACTTAAAGAGAGCCAAATCAAGAACGAACTGCCATTCACAATTGCTACAAAGAGAATAAAATACCTAGGAATAAAACTTACAAGGGAAGTGAAGGATCTCTTCAAGGAGAACTACAAACCACTGCTCAAGGAAATAAGAGAGGACACAAACAGATGGAAAAACATTCCATGCTCATGGTTAGGAAGAATCAATATTGTGAAAATGGCCATACTTCCCAAAGTAATTTATAGATTCGTCACTATCCCCATCAAGCTACGTATGAACCTCTTCACAGAACTGGAAAAAAACACCTTAAACTTCATATGGAACCAAAAGAAATCCCACATAGCCAAGTCAATTCTAAGCAAAAAGAAGAAAGCTGGAGGCATCACG
The DNA here is from genome assembly GCF_030222135.1 of Aotus nancymaae. NCBI lineage: Eukaryota > Metazoa > Chordata > Mammalia > Primates > Aotidae > Aotus > Aotus nancymaae. The sequence goes on along the minus strand of NW_026988415.1, from coordinate 53,522,307 downwards.
CTACCTGACTTCAAACTATACTACAAGCTACAGTAATCAAAATAGCATGGTACTGGTACCAAAACAGAGATATGGACCAACGGAACAGAACGGAGGCCTCAGATACAACACCACACATCTACAACCATCTGATCTTTGACAAACCTGACAAAAACAAGCAATAGGGAAAGGATTCCTTGTTTAATAAATGGTATTGGGAAAACTGGCTAGCCATGTGCAGAAAGCAGAAACGGACCCCTTCTGACACCTTACACTAAAATTAACTCCAGATGGATTAAAGACTTAAACATAAGATCTAACACCATAAAAACCCTAGAAGAAAACCTAGGCAAAACCATTCAGGACATAGGCATAGGTAAAGACGTTATGACTAAAACACCAAAAGCATTGGCAACAAAAGCCAAAATAGACAAATAGGATCTAATTAAACTCCAGAGCTTCTGTATAACAAAAGAAACAATCATTAGAGTGAACCAGCAACCAAGAGAATGGGAAAAAATTTTTGCAATCTACCCATCTGACAAAAGACTTATATCCATAATTTACAAAGTACTAAAACAGATTTACAAGAAAAAAACAAACAAACCCATTCAGAAGTGGACAAACGATATGAAGAGACACTTTTCAAAAGAAGACATATATGAGGCCAACAAACATATGAAAAAAATGCTGATCATCACTGGTCATTAGAGAAATGCAAATCAAAACTACATTGAGATATCATCTCACGCCAGTTAGAATGGTGATCATTAAAAATCTGGAGACAACAGATGCTGGAGAGGATGTGGAGAAATAGGAACACTTTTACACTGTTGGTGGGAGTGTAAATTCGTTTAACCATTGTGGAAGACAGTGTGGCGATTCCTCAAGGACCTGAAAATAGAAATTCCATTTGACCCAGCAATCCCATTACTGGGTATATATCCAAAGGATTATAAATCATTCTACTATAAAGACATATGCACATGTATGTTCATTGTAGCACTGTTTACAATAGCAAAGACTTGGAACCAACCCAAATGCCCATCGATGATAGACTGGACAGGGAAAATGTGGCACATACACACCATGGAATACTATGCAGCCATAAAAAAACTATGAGTTCATGTCCTTTGTAGGAACACGTATGAACCTGGAAACCATCATTCTCAGCAAACTGACACAAGAACAGAAAATCAAACACCGCGTGTTCTCACTCATAGATGGGTGTTCAACAATGAGAACACATGGACACAGGGAGGGAAGCATCACACACTGAGGTCTGTTGGGGGGACTAGGGGAGGGACAGTGGGGTGTAGAGAGTTGGGGAGGGATAACAGGGGGAGAAATGCCAGATATAGATGATGAGGACGGAGGCAGCAAACCACATTGCTATGTATGTACCTATGCAACAATCCTGCATGTTCTTCACATGTACCCCAGAACCTAAACTGCAGTAAAATATATATCTAAAAATTTTTTTTTAAAATATCAAATTAACCACTTAACATCACAAAAGAAATAGAGAAGCAAGAACAAACTAACCCCAAATCTAACAGAAGACAAGAAATAACCAAAATCAGAGCTCAACTGAAGGAGACTGAGACACAAAATACATTCAACGATCAACAAATCCAGAATTTGGCTTTTGAAAAAAATAGATAGATAGTCTGCCAGCTGTACTGATAAAGGAGAAAAGAGAGAGGATCCAAATAAACACAAGTAGAAATAACAAAGGGAATATTGTCAATGATCCCACAGAAATACAAATAACCATCAGAGACTGCTATGAACACCTCTATGCATAAAAACTAGAAAATCTAGAAGAAATAGATACATTCCTGGAAACATACATCCTTCCAAGGCTGAACCAGGAAGAAATGGATTCTCTAAACAGAACAATAATAAGCTCTAAAATGGAATCCATATAAATAGCCTATCAACCAATAAAAAGAGACCAGGATCAGATACACTCATAGCTGAATTCTACCAGACATAGAAAGAAGAGCTAGTATCATTCCTACTGAACTATTCCAAAAAAACTGAAAAGAAAAGACTCCTCTCCAATTCGTTCTATGAGGCCAGCATCACCTTGATAACAAAACCTGGAAGAAACACAACAACAAAAGAAAAATGCAGACCAATGTCCTTGGGGAACATTGACTTGAAAATCTTTAACAAAATATTCGCAAAATGAATTCAGCAGCAAATTAAGAAGTTAATCCACCATAATCAAGTTGGCTTTATTCTTGGAATCCAAGGCTGGTTCAAGATACACAAATCAATAAATGTGACTCATTATATAAACAGAACTAAAGACAAAAACCACATGTTCGGGCCAGCCACAGTGATTCATGCATGTAATCCCGGCACTTTGGGAGGCCAAGTTGGCCATATAGCTTGAGCATGGGAGTTAGAGACCAGCCTGGGCAACATGGCAAATCCCTGTCTCTACAATAAATGCAAAAATGATCTGGGTGTAGTGGTGTGAGCCTGTCATCCGAGCTACTACAGAGGCTGACGTGGGAGGATCACTTGAGTCCAGGAGGTTGAGGTTACAGTGACCCAAGACTGTGCCACAGCACTCCAGCCCATGTGACAGAGTAAGACCCTATCTCAAAAAAACCCACCAAAAACCAAACAACAACAACAAAAACCCCCACAAAAACTAAAACAACAACAAACAAATGATCATCTCAATAGATACAGAAAGGCTTTCAGTAAAATTTAACATCCCTTCATGTTAAAAAGGGAACACACTAGTCTAAGTCATTTGAATGACCTTCCCAGCTGACTCAGCATTATGTTTAAGTATTCTGTGGTATTTTATCTTCTGGCAATCCTTGGATATTTCAAACACTCAGTTGATGTGCAGTTTCAATGTTAACCTTGAGGACTAAAAGATGTGATAATAAAGCAAACTGGTTCAATCAAAACAGGTTATTTTTGTCCAAGGAAATGGTTACCAGAGAGAGATCATTGCTAGTATGAATCTTACTTTGGTTGTCTTCGCTTTGACTGATCCTTGTCTGTCTATATCAACCCTCTTCTGTACTTTATTTCCTATACAGGTAGATTATGTAGTACTTATTCTTGCCATTCCTGAAAAAAAGTCATACAGGAGTTGATGAATATTTCCACTAGTGCTTTGGATTCTAATATCTCATGCTACTGGTTTCCACTAATTGTGATATAGACCCAGTGCTACATTTCTCAAGTAATATAAGAGGGATTCAGAGAACCCATAGACTAGAAGATAATGGCTACAAAGTGAGAAAGAGCTATGGTAACATTAAGGTTGACCTATGGAATTAATTCAGTAAAGATGAAGTGAAGGTCAGTATTCTGATACTTATCATAAAGAAATAACCTAACAGAATATTTTTAAAGGCAGAAAACCTGGTGAAGGGTAAAGAATATTACCCTTGACAAACAATTATAAATGATTCATTTTGACTTTTTATACTTTAATCATGTATAAAAGTTTATTTTAACAGATCAAACAACTGACTTAAAATGTCAATATGCCAACATGAAAATGTATCTCTATTTTATCTTCATCTGTAAAATAGAATAGACAATATGAGACCTTTCTATCTTATCTCACAAGACTGCTAAGTAATTAACCAAACAAAATATAAATATGCTGAGTTTTAATGCTGCGAATCAGTCTCACACTGCTATGTCGGTTAAAATGGCTTTAACAATGAGTTGAATGCATATATTAGTGTAGGGAATATCTGAGTAATGACAATGGTAATCTCAGAGTCATTAGATTTTTGGTAATTTTAAAGGTTTTCACTTGTATTTTTATTTTTCTATAAAAAGTAAATTTTATTGCAAAAATAAAAGGAAGTAAGTAACAATTAAATTATTGCACTTGAGTTAATTTTTATAAATATGTTGATCATGTTTCTTATTTAAAGTGATGTTTGAAAATAGTCCACAAATTAAAAAATTCTGCAAACATTGACTGTAACAGAATAATTATATGGCAGGTGATATATCTGGAAAAATACTTAGTATGATAACTTTATTTAAATACATTAATTAATTTTATACATAACCAAAGCTCACATAAGAATAACAAAATATTACAGAACTTCATGCTCAGTCTATATAGTTTACATAATTGGAAAGCAATTAAGTGTGATACACAGACGCCATGAGGTATGATTTCATATATTGTATTCTGGCCCTATGTTGTAGGTCTTTGTTTACAACCATGCTTATTTTAAGATTTATGACTTTCACCACATTAAAATTGTATTTATAAATGTAAATACATTCATCAGATAATAACAATGGTTTCACTCAATTTGAGTTTTAAACCCAGTGCAAGATTACCTAGAAGTAATCTTCCAGACCACCAGAATGTCGCTATGGATCTTGATAAACAGCTGACAAGTTGCTACTTTTTCTTCACTTTAGGCATGGCCTTTGCATAACACAGGAGTAGCAATAGTAAATATAAATCTCAGTGAATATTGTATTGTTTACATTACTTAGCTCAATATATGTACTTATATTTTTATGTATATTATATACATCATACATATATTTTCAAAGTTTATACAGAGATATATTTCCCTTTTCTCCTGGTAACTGGTGGCCTTAGATACGCTAAGTAGAAGAAAACTGTCCAAATTCTATAGAACAAAATGAAGGTCTCTAGGAGCTTACTCAAGTAAAATCTAAACTAAGAATGATGCAAGGCATTGTACTACTTCTTTAAAGATATATGCAACCTGAAATAGTCATTTTAATACTCATGGCTTAGTAGGTGGTAATTTTGATTTAGTTTATAGTATATTAGATTCAGCAAGTTATGTATGTAATTTAGAGGGTTAGGTTTTTGGTTCAAGAGGTGATGTATCAGATTTATGCAGGAGACCTAATTCAGCAGATGATATACCTTACTCAGTGCACGATGTATCTGATATAGAAGGTGATATATTTAATTCAATAGCTAATACATTAAAATCAAATGTGATTCATTTTTTCTAGTAAGTAATTAATATTACTCATAACTGATTTATCTATTTTAGCATGAAGTGTACTGTGGCTTTTTATTTAGTTATTTATTTAGGTATATGAGATATGAATTTTATTATTAATATAGATTTTCATTGCCAAGTAGTTCAGAAATTCATGATTACCTTCTTTTTGTTACTCCATTTCATACATTTTTAAATGATGTTTTCAGAGACCACCTACTTCTGAATCATCAGAATTTTAGATTCTTTAAACCTACCACAGACCTAATAAGGAACATGGCTAACTGAATATTTAACAAGAACCCATGTTAATTCTTTTTCTTCTTACGCTCTTTCTTCCATTTTAATGATTCACGGTAATTTTTACGCACAGTAATACTGTATGCTTTGTGAAATTTGAAAATTCTGACATGTTAGAAATAAGATGCATTAAATACAGATTAATATGTTCTTCTAAACACAAAAAATAAATTTATGTGACACTTCAAACTTACGTGATGGTTCATTTGTTGTAATTATCACAACACTTCCTCTTTTGCAAATTCTACCTCTAATGCAAGATGTAAAAATTCATTTGTGTCTGCCCTTATGCAATAAAGTAAACTTGTCACCTCTCCCTGTGGACTGAACAAAAGATTGGATATAGTCACAGTTTGACAAGTAAAGCCTGCATTTCAGAGCATAGAAGAAAATAATCATTATTTAAAACATGGATATTGTGGTTTCAGACAACCCTACGTGTACACTTATGGTAATCATGAGTGTTCTACACTATTTCATACTCTTATTCTTCCAGAGTGGTGTTAGAAATGCATTTTTTCAAATACTTTAAGTTATGTATAGTCATGTGACTTGGCTTGGGCAATGAACTATGAGCAGAAGTGATGTATGTCAATTACAGGTGGAAGCTTTAACAACCAGTATGTGTGTTTCTCATCCTTTCCCTTTCTTACTGAAGGTATTTATTTGGATTATTTTTTTCTCTTTGACCATTGTATATTGTGTATATGTGGGAGGTAGATCATTTTTCTTTATATTCCATAGGTCTTAAGTAAGGAGGAGTCACATCTGGATATGATAGAGGGAATATTGTGCCTGACTCGAAGAGCTTGGATTTTGAGTGCCACACAATCACCAGATGAGATTTCTATGTTGCTCTCCGTGGGCAAGTAGTGATGATATTCTGTGTGAATAAAGGGAGTGAACTGAATTTTCTATGACCAAAAGGGCAGACTGTGGTAGTCATTATTGTTATTTACCATTTACCTCTGGCTTTCCTCATTAAGTTCAGTTGCACAATAAGATTGTATTTCCCCAACCCCACAAAGTTCATCAGGGTCACTAAACTAGCTTTACCCAATGAAATGTGAGGAGACATGTCACATTTTACCTCTTAGTAAAATCTTTGAGAGGTAGTGCATGTTTCCATGTTCTCTTTACCCCCATCTCAATTGCTTGTGGCATCCTGGATGGTAGCTCCTCTTTTAAGCCTAGGTTTCTGGGTAGACAAAATGTAACACAGATCTTAGCCAACCTGTGAAACACATGTACTATGAGGAAAAGATAAACTTTTATTGCTTTAAGTAAATGAGATCTTAAGATTGCTTGGTACTGGAACAAAAACTAGTCACTCCTGATCAGCACACAGCATTAAAAATATTCTAAAAATGTTGCATAATGGTTTAATGTTTTGCTGCAGATATATTTACAAATAGTCCACGTTTGGTCAGTTGAGTGACCTCATGATAAATATATCTGGATATTTAATTCAATTTCCCTGTATACTGCCCATTTATTAGATATATCACTTATTAGCTTTTTAATGCAAGTTGGGAAGAAGAAATGGTGTTTGAATTAGTTAACTTTTCTATATGTTGGCAGCTTCTCTAAAATGTCTTCAGGAAAAGACTTTAAATTTTGGCTATAGTAAAAATATAAAAGGTCTAGAAATTTACATTACCCATGCTATTTCATAGAAAAACAGAAGTTTACAGTAGGTTATTTGTGTTCTTATTAGGGAGATGTTGCTAGCCCTGGAACTGTGGTCATATTTCCACTTTATTTACTATTATAACTTAATGAGATGCTAGCATCCTTATGAATAATTTTTTATGGTTAATTGTATGAGATTATATTAATTTCCATAAGCTGTTATTTCATTTAATAGAAGATGTGAAGTTACGGGCACGGAAAACTACCTAAATAAAGGGTCAGAAAACTGGAAGGGTCTGAAAATGAAAAGGTCTGAAGTCAAAACAAAAAAAATCCCATTTATAATAGCATCATCAAAGAGGTGAAATATCTGTACACTGAAATCTGTAAAGCATTGATAAAAGATTGATTTTAGCATGTACTACTTCTTTAAAGATATATGCTTCTTGTTATTGTATAGATATATAATGAATATTTGTGTGTTAGTTTTGTATTTTTCAACTTTACTGAATTCATTTATTAGTTCTGACAGCTCTGTGGTGGAGTATTTAGGGTTTTCTATATAGAACATCATTCATCTGCAAACAGAAGTTAATTGCTTATTTTCCCAATTGGGTGATTTTTTTTACACCATATACAAAATTTAACTAGAAATTGATTAAAGTCTTAAAATGTCAGAAACTGTAAAATTCCTGGAAGAAAGCATAGCGAAAAAGCTCCTTGAAATTGGTCTCAGCAACGATTTCTTTAAAATGACACCAGAAGCACAGGTAGCAAAAGTGAAAATAAGCAAGGAGTCCTACAAGAAATTAAAAAGCTTCTACACAGCCAAGTAAACTCAGCAAAATGAAAAGGAAACCTACAGAATGAGAGAAAACTTTTGCAAACTATATATCTGAAAAGCATTTAATATCCAAAGTACATGAATAACTCGAGTAACTCAATAGCAAAAAAAAAAAAAAAAAAAAAAAAAAAAAAAAATCAAATAACCTGATTGAGAAGACTTACAAATGACAACAGGAAAATGAGAAGGTGCCCGGTATCACTAATGATTAGGGAAAATAAAATCAAAACCACAGAGATATTACCACAGACCTGTTTGAATGGCTATCATCAAAAAGGCAAGAGATAATGTGTTGATGAGGGTATGAAAAAAGGAAACACACTGTAGGTGAGAAAGTAAATTAGTACAATCATTGAAGACAGTATGGAAGTTTATCACAAAATAAGAAATAAAGCTACTGTACTATACAGAAATCCCACTTATTGGTATGTACCCAAAAAACATGCAGTCAGTATTGCCAAGAATGTTTATTGCAGCATTATTTGCAATAACAAAGGTATAGAAACAACATGTGTCCATCAACAAATAAAAGAATAAGTAAATCATGGTATAGTGTGTGTGTGAGAGAGAGAGATGTATATATCACATATATATACACACATAAATACACACAATAAAACAATATTCAGTGACAAAATAGAGGAAATCCTGCCATTTGCAGCAACATGGATGGAACTAGGTGTCATTCTATTAAGTGAAAGTGAAATAAGCCAAGCAAAGAAAACAAATATTGCATATTATCACTCATGTGGGATCCCAAATCCTGAAACTCATGAAGATAGAGTAGATTGGTGGTTACTAGAGACTGGAAGGAAAAGGTCAGGGACAAATGAAGTAAAAAACAGGAATATAAATGTATTTATCACCACTGAACTTTACACTTAAAAATGGTAAACTTTGCAAATTATATTTTTTACCTCGACAAATACTGAATTTAAAAAATTATGAAGGGAAATGCAAATCCAAACCATAGTATCTCCTCACACCTACTATTATATCAATATCAAAAAGACAAGAGGTACATGTTGGTAAGGGTGTGGAGAAAGAGAACCCTTGTATACTGTTGGTGGGAATGTAAATTGATACAGTCATGGAAAACAGTATGGATATTTCCCAAAAAATCAGAAATAAAACTACCATATAATATAGCAATTCTACTTCTGGGTATATATACCTGAAAGAAAAGCAGTCAATATGTCAAAGAGATTTCTGCACCCTCATGTTCATTGCAGAATTGTTTGCAACAGCCAACATATGAAAACAACCTAAGTATCCGCTGCCAAATGAATTGATGAAGAAATCATGGCATATATACATAATGGAATATTATTCATCCATGAAAAAGAAGAAAATCCTGTCATTTAAAACAACAGGGATGAACCTGAAAGGCATTATTCTAAGTGAAATTATCCAGACACGGAAAGGTATATACTATATGATCTCACTTAAATGTAGAATCTAAAAATTATAAGTCACAGAAGCAGAAAGAATGGTGATTGCCAGGGCCTGGAGATGAAGGGGAAATGGTGAGATGTTAGTCCAAGGGTAGAGATTTCAATTATAATGAACAGGTTCTGAGTATCTAAGGCACAGCATGATAGATGTGTTAATTAATTTGAGTGTGGTAATAACACAATGCATTTGTACCAAATTATCGTGTTGCTTACCTTGAACAAATACAATCTTTATTCATTCATTAAATATTTAAAATAAGGCCAGGAACCAATAAACAAGATGGTAATCACTAAAAACAATGAAATATTTGATAGAGCAAAAATATTTTTCAGTTACTTGGCCTCTAAATCACCCATTTTAAATGACAGATTCAAGGGGAAACAAGTGAGCATTTAAAACAAACAGTATTCCAAGTTTTAGTTTCTAACATGAAATTAAACTTTATACTTGTGTCTCTGTTCTTAAGAGGCTAAACCTTTTATTAATCAAAAGCAGCATGCTTCATTAAGAGAAATATTCAGTTCAACTTAAGCAAACAAGTGTTTGAGTCTTATGTCACTTTAGGAAGACACTTTTATCTTTCGGTTAGCTTCCTTGTGAAAGGAGAATATCCACAACTGTTTTACCTATCTCAAAAATGAGAAGAGAAATAACATTTATTAAGCAGCTACTAAATGCCAGGCATATTTCTATGCATTTTATAAACATTATGTCCTCTAATAATCAAAAGCGACCTGCAAAATAGAAAGCATTCTTATTTTGCTTAAAGGAAAATACAATACAGAAAAGGCAGATAATAGCACATTTGAGTTAGAAAAAAAAAAGCCTTAATGCCAGACAAATCTTGTTTTGAGTGGTATCTATGCCATATGCTAGCTTTGTGACTTAAAACCTCTTTCTTCCTCTATAAAAAAAAAGTAAACCGACCTATAGTAGAGCATGTTTGGTTACAGGTACCAAACTAGCTTAAATTGAAAGACATTAGCACAGGAATTTATAGGGAATTTTCACAACCCAATTTCATTGAATACCTGTCCCAGCTCCCCTCACCACTATTCTGTCTTCCAACTGCCACAAGTTCTGTTCTCACTGATTCCCTCTCTGCAGCTATTGCTTTCCCTGCTACTCTATACTGAATTTACTTTTGTGAGTGCATACAGCTAAAATGACTAACAGTTCAGTCTTCAAAAGATACACCTCCAGTATTTACCAAAATTTTTATAAATTTTGACTTTTATTTCAATTAATGACAGATAATCTGATTGGCTTATTTTGAGTAAAGTATCAATTACTTGTTCACTCAGTGGTAACTAGGGACCAGGATCACCTCATACAAATGATCCAACATAAGTCTATCCCTTTATTGGTAGTTGCGGGAAACACTTCCAGATAATACAGATAAATGCTGGACTAGAACATCAAATATATCTATTAACCATATCCTTTGGCCCATTGTAAGTATTCAAAGTAATGTAACCTGTCACATAGAAAATATTTAATACATTTTAACTGCTGTTGTTACTTTAGTATTATTACAGGAGGCCCATTTAAACAGTCGTCTTATATTGAGGACCTGCCATGTATCAAATGCATTATTTACATTGTCTTATTTAATCCAGTACCTACCATATTGCCTGGCAGAATTAAAACTTAATACATAGTTGTTGGATTAAACAAGTTATCAATACAAGTATTAAAGTGGAAACTTTATTACCCCAAATTATAGAAGACATTATGAGAGCTTATAATCAGACAACTATTAAATGACAAAGAATTGTCAGCTTCTGTTATCACCCATAGTGATGACAGAAAACTGGCATCTGTCTTCCTATGCTTGATTCTAATATTGCACGTGAGATAATATTGCACATGAGATAATATTGCACATGAGGTAAACTACATATTTTTTATATTCTAGGAAAGTTTTATTTTTGTTTTCTATGTTTTAAAAATGTTTGTGTACATATAGTAGGCGTATATATTTATGAGGTACATGAGACATTTTGATACAGGCATTCGATGTGAGATAAGCATATCATGGAGAATGAGGTATCCATCTTCCCAAGCATTTATACTTTGAGTTACAAACCAATTACACTTTTTAAATTAAGTGTAAAATTAAGTTATTCTTGACTATAGTCACACTATTGTGCTGTCACATAGTAGGTCTTATTGATTCTTTCTATATTTTTGTACCCATTAAGCATCCCCACATTCTCCCAACCACCCACTACCCTTCCCAGTCTCTGGTAACTATCCTTCTACTCTATGTTCTTGAGTTCAATTGCTTGATTTTTAGATTCCACAAATGAGTGAGAACATGTGATGTTTGTCTTTCTGTGCCTGACTTATTTTACTTAACGTAAGAATCTCCAGTTCCATCCGTGTTGTTGTAAATTACTGGAGCTCATTTTTTCATATGGCTGAATATTACTCCACTGTGTATATATACCACATTTTCTTTATCCATTCATCTGTCAATGGACACTTAGGTTGCTTTCAAATCTGACATATTGCAAAGTGTTGCAAAAGACATCATGCAGATTTCTTTTCAGTATATTGACTTTCTTTCTTTTGGATATATACCCAGCAATGGGATTACTGGATCATATGATAGCTATATTTTTAGTTTTCTGAAGAACCTCCAAACTGTTCCCTATAGCAGTTGTGTTAATGTACATTCCCACCAATGGTGTACCAGTATTTCCTTTTCTCTACATTCTCACCAGCATTTGTTATTGCCTATCTTTTGGATATAAGCCATTTTAACTGGGGTGAGATAATATCCCTATAGTTTTGATTTGCATTTCTCTGATAATCAGTGATATGGAGCACCTTTTCATATGCCTATTTGTCATTTATTTGACTTCTTTTGAGAGCTGTCTATTCAAATCTTTGCCTATCTGTGATTGGATTATTAGATTTTTTTTCTATAGAGTTGTTTGAGCTTCTAATATATTTTGGCTATTAATCCCTTGTCAGGTGGGCAGTGTGCAAATATTTTCTCTGATTCTGTGGGTTGTCTCTTCACTTTGTTGATTGTATCCTTTGCTGAGTGGAAGCTTTTTAACTTTATGTGATACCATTTTTCCACTTTGCATTGGGTATCTGTGCTTGAGGGGTATTGCACAAGAATTATTCACCAAAACCAATGTCCTGGAGATTTTCCAAAAAGTTTTCTTGCAGTAGTTTTTTGGTTTGAGGTCTTAGATTTAAGCATTTAATCCATTTTAATTTGATTTTTGTATCTGGTAAGAGATAGGAGTCTAATTTCCTTCTTCTGCATATGGATATCCAGTTTTCCCAGAACCGTTTATTGAGGAGACTGTCTTTTCCTCGGTGTATGTTCTTGGGAACTTTGTCTAAGATGAGTTCACTGTAGGTGTGTAAAATTTGTATCTAGGTTCTCTATCCTGTGCCATTGGTGTATGTGTTTGTTTTCATGCTAGTTTCAGGCTGTTTTGGTTAATAGGCCTCTGTAGTATAATTTGATGTCAGGTAATATGATTCCTGCAGTTTTGTTCTTTTCTCTTAGAATAGCTATGGCTATTCTGGGGCATTTGTGGTTTCATATACATTTTACCATTGTTTCTTTCTATTTCTATAAATAATATCTTCAAGATTTTGATAGGGATTGCACTGAATCTGTAGATTGCTTTGGGTACTATGGGCGTTTTAACAATATTGATTCTTCCAACCCATGAACACGAAATATTTTTTCATTTTTTGGTGTCCTATTCAATTTTTTTTATCAGTGTTTTGTAGTTTTCATTATGGGGAATTTTAACTTTCTTGGTTAATTCATAAGTATTTAATATTATGTGTGGCTATAGCCAATGGGATTACTTTTATATTTCTTTTTCACATTGTTCACTGCTGGCATACAGAAATGCTTCTGATTTGGCCGGGTGTGGTGGCTCACGCCTGAAATCCAATCACTTTGGGAGGCTGAGGCGGGCAGATCATGAGGTCAGGAGTTTGAGACCAATTTGGTGACATAGTAAAACCCTGTCTCAACTAAAAATACAAACAAATAGCTAGGTGTGGTGGTGCGTGCCTGTAATCCCAGCTACTCAGGAGGCTGAGGCAGGAGAATTGCGTGAATCCGGGAGGCAGAGATTGCAGTGAGCCAAGATTGTGCCATTGCACTCCAGCCCAGGCGACCGTGTAAGACTCCATCTCAAAAAAAGAAAAAGAAAAAAAAAAAGAAATGTTTCTGATTTTTGTGTGTTTGGTTTGTATCCTACAACTTTACTGAATTCATTTATCAGTTCTAACAGTTTCTTTAGTGGCGTTTTAGGTTTTGGCAAATATAAGGTCATATCATTTGTCAACAAAGACAATTTGATTTCTTCCTTTCCAATTTGGATATCCTTTATATTTTCCTCTTATCTAATTGGCCTACCTAGGAGTTCCACTCCTATGTTGAATAACAGTGATGACAGTGAGCAACCTTGTCATGTTCCAGATCTCAGAGGAAAGACGTTCAGATTTTCCCTTTTGTATGATACCACCTGTGTGCCTGTCATATATGGCTTTTATTATATTGAGATTTGTTCCTTCTATCCACAGTTTTTTGAGGGTTTTTATCATGAAGGGATGTTGAATTTTATCAACTGCTTTTTCAGCATCAATTGAAATTATTGTTATGGTGTTTATCCTTCATTCTGTTAATATGATGTATCAGATTGATTAATTTGCATATAATGAACTATTCTTACATCCCAGAAATAAGTCTCACATAGACCTGATGAGTGATCTTTCTAACATATTGTTAAATTCAGTTTACTAGCATTTTGTTGAAGATTTTCACATCAATATTCATTGACTTGATGATTTTTATTTTTGATATGTTTTTCTTTGGTATCAAGGTAATACAGACCTCATAGAATGAGTTTGGAAGTATTCCCTCCTCCTCTGTTTTTCAATATAGTTTGCATAAGATTTGTGTTAATTCTTTAAATGTTTGGTAGAATTTAGCAGTGAAGCTGTTGATTCCTGAGTTTTTCTTTACTAGGAGACTTTTTATTACAACTTTGATCTTGTTCCTTGTTATTGGTCCATTCAGGTTTTGGATTTCTTCATTATTCAATTTTGGTAGGTTGTATAATTCTAGGAATTTGTCCATTTCTTTACGATTTTCCAATTTATTGACATATAGTTGCTCATAGTACCCGCTAATGATCCTTTGAATTTCTGCGGTGTCAGTCATAACGTCTCCTTTTTCAGTTCTGATTTTATTTATTTGGATCATCTCTCTTTTTTGCTCAGTTAGTCTTGCTAAACGTGTGTCAGTTTAGTTTAACTTTTGGAAAAACCAATCTTTGTTTAATTGATCTTTTGTATTTTTTATTAATTTCAATTTATTTCTGACCTGATCTTTATTATTTATTTTCTTCTAATGATTTTTAGTTCTTTAAAACGTAACATTACGTTGTTTATTTGAAGTTCTTCCTCTTTTTTGATGTAGGCACTTACAGCTATAAAATTCCCTCTGAGGACTTCTTTTACTGTTTCTCATAGGTTTTGGTATGTTATATTTCTATTATCATTTGTTTCAAGAATTTTTTTTCAATTTCATTCTTCATGTTTTTATTGACCCACCGGTAATAACCATAAGCATATTCTTTAATTTTCACATATTTGTTTAGTTTCCAAGATTCCTCTTGTTATTAATTTCTAGTTTTATTTTCTTATGGTCAAAGAAGATGCTTGATTATATGTCAATCTTTGGAATTTTTTAAGACTTTTTTGTGATCTATAGATAGATATGATCTATTCTTGAAAATAATCCACATGCTGAGAAAAAGAATGTATATTTTGCATCTCTTGGATGAAATGTTCTATAAATACCTATTAGATTCACTTGGTCTATAGAACAAGTTAAGTCTGATGTTTGTTGATTTTCTGTCTGGAAGATCTGTAAAATGATGGAAGTTGACTGTTGAAGTCTCCATCTATTATTGTGTTGAGGTCTGTCTTTCCCTGTAGCTCTAATAATATTTACTTAACATATCTGGGTGTTCCAGTGTTGGGTACATATACATTTAAAATTGTTATATTCTCTTGCTGAATTGACCCCTTTATTATTATATAGTGACCTTTTTTGTCCCTTATTACAGTTTTTGTTTTGAAATCTATTTTGTCTGATGTAAGTATCATGGGTCCTGCTCTTTCCTGGTTTTTAATGGTATAGAATAACTTTTTCTGTCCCTTTATTTTCAGTCTGTGTGTCTTTATTGGTGAAGTGTGCTTATTGTAGGCAACAGATGAATGCTTCTGGTTTTTCATCCATTCAGCCAGCCGATGGCTTTTGATTGGAGAATTTTACCCATTTACATTCAATGTTATTATTGACAAATGAAGACTTACTCCTGCCATTTTGTTATTTGTTTTCCGGTCATTTTATGGTCTTCTCTTTCTTCTTTCTTTCTTTTCTGTCTTCCCCTAGTGAAGGTAATTTTCTCTGGTGATTTCATTTAGTTTCCTGCTTTTTGTTTTTTTAATCCACTGTTTGGTTTTTGCTTTGAGGTTACCACAAGAGTTGCAAATGCTATTTTATAACCCTGGTATTTTAAACTGATAACAATGTAGCACTATTTGCATAAATAAACAAATAAGCAAAGGAAAACTAATAATAACTCTATGCCTTAACTTCATCCCCCACATTTTAACTTCTTGTTGTTTCTATTTATATCCTATTATACTATATCTTGAAATATTTTTTCGTTATATATTTATTTTTTAATTTTTTACTCTTTCTGCTTAGGATAAGAGTAGTTTACATACCACAGTTACAGTGCTATAATATTCTAAGATTTTTCTATGTACTTACTATTATCAGTAAATTTTGCCCCATCAGGGAATTACTTATTGCTCATTAATGTCCTTCCATTTCTGACTGAAATACTTCCTTTAGCATTTCTTGTAGAATAGGTCTGCTATTGGCTGGGCACAGTGGCTCACACCTGTAATCCCAGCACTTTGGGTGGCCAAGGCAGGTGGATCATGAGGTCAAGAGATTGAGACCATCCTGGCCAACATGGTGAAACCTCATCTCTCCCAAAAATAAAAAAATTAGCCATATGTGGTGGCATATGCCTGTAATCCCAGCTACTTGGGAGGCTGAGACAGGAGAATCGCTTGAACCCAGGAGGCAGAGGTTGTGGTGAGCCAAGAATGTGCCATTGAACTACAGCCTGGGCAACAAGAGCAAAACTCTGTCTCAAAAAAAAAAAAAAAAAAAAGAACAGGTCTGCTATTGATGAAATCCCTCAGCTTTTGTCTGGGAAATCCTTTATTTCTCCTTCATGTTTGAAGGATAATTTCACCAGATATACTATTCTAGGGTAAAAGTTTTTTTGTTCTTTAGAATTTTAAACATGTCATGCTATTGTCTGCTAGCCTGTAAGGTTTCCACTGAAATGTCTGCTGCCAGACATTGGAACTCCATTTTATGGTACCTTTTTTTTTTTCTCCTGCTTCTTTTAGGATCCTTTCTTTATCTTTGGTGTTTGGGAATTTATTTATTTATTTATTTAATTTTTATTTTACTTCAAGTTCTGGGAAACATCATCCATACCAAAACCTGGCAGAGACACAACAGAA
The DNA here is from genome assembly GCF_030222135.1 of Aotus nancymaae. Taxonomy (NCBI): domain Eukaryota; kingdom Metazoa; phylum Chordata; class Mammalia; order Primates; family Aotidae; genus Aotus; species Aotus nancymaae. The sequence continues at coordinate 53,505,492 of NW_026988415.1, read as the reverse complement.
AAAGAAAATTAAGGCCGATATCCCTAATGATCATCAATGCATAAATTCTCAAAAAAATACTAGAAAACCAAATCCAGCAGCATATTAAAAAGCTTATCTGCCATGATCAAGTTGGCTTAATCCCTGGGATGCAAAGCTGGTTTAACATATGCAAATCAATAAACTTAATCCATCACATAAACAGGACCAATGACAAAAAAAACACATGATTATTTCAATAGATGCAGAAAAGGCCTTAGATAAAATTCAACATCCCTTCATGCTAAAAAATCTCAATAAACTAGGTATTGATGGAACATATTTCAAAATAATAAGAGCTATTTATGACAAACCCATAACCAATATCTTACTAAATGGGCAAAAGCTGGAAGCATGCCCTTTGAAAACCGGCACAAGGCAAGGATGCCCTCTCTCACCACTCCTATTCAACATAATATTGGAAGTTCTGGCCAGGACAGTCAGGTAAGATAAAGAAATAAAGGGTATTCAAATAGGAAGAGAGGAAGTCAAATTGTCTCTGTTTGCAGATGACATGATTGTATATTTAGAAAACCCTATCGTCTCAGCCCAAAAACTCCTTAAGCTGATAAGGAACTTCAGCAAAGTCTCAGGATACAAAATCAATGTGCAAAGATCATAGGCAATCCTATGCACCAATAGGCAAGCAAAGAACCAAATCCTGGGTGAAGTGCCATTCACGACTGCTTCAAAGAGAATAAAATACACAGGAATACAACTCACAAGAGATGCGAAAGACCTCTTCAAGGAGAACTACAAACCATTGCTCAAAGAAATAAGAGACGACACAAACAAATGGAAAAACAGTGTACACTCATGGATAGGAAGAATCAATGTCATGAAAATGGCCATACTGCCCAAAGTAATTTATAGACTCAATGCTATACCCATGAAGCTACCACTGACTTTCTTTGCAGAACTAGAAAAAAACTATTTTAAATTTCGAATAGAACAAAAAAAGAGCCCATATAGCCAAGACAATCCTAAGCACATAGAACAAAGCTGGAGGCATCACACTACCTGACTTCAAATTGTACTACAAGGCTACAGTAACCAAAATAGCATGGTACTGGTACCAAAACAGGTATATAGACCAATGGAATAGAACAGAGACTTCAGAAATAATGCCACACATCTACAATCATCTGATCTTTGAAAAACCTGACAAAAACAAGCAATAGAGAAAGGATTTTCTATTTAATAAATGATGATGGGACAACTGGCTAGCCACATGTAGAAAACAGAAACTGGACCCCTTCCTTATACCTTATACAAAAATTAACTCAAGATGGGAGTTTTTTATCAAATGCTTTAATGTAGCCCTTTTTTGTGTGAAATCTGCTAGGTGTTCTATATCCTTTTTCTACTTGGGTATAGATATTCTTCTCTAGGTTTGGGAAGTTCTCTGTTACTATCTTTTGAACAAACTTTCTTCCTCCATCTCTTTCTCTACTTCCTCTATAAGGCCAATAGCTCTTAAATGTGCAGTTGTAAGGCTATTTTCAAGATCCTGTAGCTATGCTTCATTTTTTTAAATCTCTGCTTACTGTGTGTTTTCAAACAGCCTGTATTTGGCTCAGTAAGTCTTTCTTCTGCTTGATCAATTCTGCTATTAAAGGATGCTGAAGAATTCTTCAGTATGCCAATTGCATTTTTCAGCTCTAAAACTTCTGCTTGGGTTTTTAAAATTGTTTCTATCTTTTTGTTAAATGTATCTTCTAGAATTCTGAATTCCTTCTTCGTTCATTTGGTGAGATCATGTTTTCCTGGATGGTGATAATGCTGACAGATGTTCTTCAATATCTGGGCATTGAAGAGATACATATTTATTGTAGTCTTCACTTCTAGGCATGTTTGTACTTCTCCTTTTTGGGAGGGATTTCCAGATGTTTAAAAGTACGTGTATGTTGTGATCTAAGCTTTATCTGCTTTAGGGGGCACATCAAGCCCAGTAACACTGTGGTTCTTTCAGATTCATAGAGGTACCACCTTGATGGTCTTAGACAATATCCAAGAGAATTCTCTGGATTACCAGGAAGAAACTTTTATTCTCTTCCCTTACTTTCTCCAAAACATATAGTTGTCTCTGTTATGAGCCTGCTAAAGCTGAGGGTGGACTTACTTATGTACCCTTGTGCCCACCAACAATATGACTGTACTAGGTCAGACCTACAATCAGCACAGCACTGAGTCTCTTCCAAGGCCTGCTCTAACCACTCCCTGGCTACTGTATATATATCCTCAAGGCCCTGGGACTCTAGAATCAGCAGGTAGCAAAGCCAGCCAGGCCTGTGTCTCTCCCTTCTGGGAAATGAGGTCCTCCAGGCCCCAGGTGAATCCAGAAGCACCATCCCGGCATCAGGGGCTAGAGTAAAAAATGTTAGCAGTCCACCTGGTATTCTATTGTATTTAGCTGAGCTAGCACTCAAGCCATACGATGCAGGTCTTCCATACTTTTCTCCTCTTTCCAAAGGCAGAGGAGCCTCACCCTGCAGCCTTCTCTACCTCAGGCCATGTGAAGTACTCTCATACTACCCTGGATATCCTCTAAAGGCCCTAGGTCTCTTGAGTCAGCTTGTGGTGAATTCTGCCTGACCTGGGACTCCCCTGCATGGCAGTGTGTGGCCTTCCGGCCCAGGGCACATCCAGGAATGCCGTCCAAATATCACATCTTAGAATCAGGGATCTGAAGAGCCTGCTTATTGCTCTACCTTCTGTGGTTGTGCTGGCACCTAAGGTGCAAGACAAAGTCCCCTTTACTTTTTCCTCTGCTTTTCTCAAATAGAAGGAGTTTTGCCCCATAACCACTCAAACTGGTAATGTGCTGAGTCTCACCTGAAGCCAGCAAGTCTTGGAGGCTTATCTAAGTCCCTTGATGTAATACCAAGGTATAATTTGTGGTTATTTAGAGCCCAAGAGATCTTCAGTCAGCAGGTGATGAATGTTGCTAGGACTGAGTCATTTCCTTCAAGACAGTGGGTTTCCTTCTGACCCAGGATGTGTCTAGAAATGGCATCTGGGATTTAGGGCTTATAACAGGAGCCTCATGACTCTGGCCAGCACCCTGTCCTGCAGTGGCTGAGTTGGTATTCAAGATGCAAGACAAAGTCCTCCCCATTCTTCCCTCTTCTCTCCTCAAGCATAAGGAAGGGGTATCTTTTGAAGCTCTGAGATGTGCAGCCTGGAGTCAGGGGAGGGGTGATGTCAGCACTCCCTGGGCTGCCCCAGCTTGTGTCTTAGTAGGTCATGTTTCCCCACAGTTCACTGTCTCTGAGCCTAGTTCAGTACTAAGACTCACCGAAGAATTGCAGTTCTTATGGCCCAGACTACCTTTCAAGTTTACTTGGAGACACAGAATGCTTTAGCCCTTGGTGGCAAGGTTTGCAGGCACAAGTTCAGACCACAGGGGTCAATGATTCCCCTGTGGCTAGGGCTGGTTTAAATTCTTCCTCTGTAACCAGGAAACATCTGAGTTTGGTCTGATTTTTCTTTTTGCTTTAACAGGATAGCACTGAGTTCCATGCCTCACAATTGTGTTCTCTCTCCCTCAGTGCCCAGAGACGCTCTCCATACCATGCTGAAGCTGTTGGGGGTGGGGGTGGCTCTGGCCATTCAGGGCTGTTTTTTTCTATCTCTTTTGTGCCTCTTTTAGCTATATGAAGTTAAAACCATTTACTGTAAGTGCTCATCTGACATTTGGTTTTTGTGAAGGTGATTTTTCTGTGTAGATACTTGCTAAATTGTTTTCTTTGCAGAGGGGGACAATTGGTGGAGCTTTCTTTTCCACTACCTTTCTCAGCCTCTAATTTTATGACTCTTACTATTTTACAACAATCATTGTCATGACTCAGGTCAATCTGTTTTATGACGTTTGTCATTTGCACTTTGTATAACAAGTAATTTGAATACACGCCACTTTTTCTTCTTATTAGTTGTTTACATATGTGTCTCCTCTACTAAACCTTGCATTCCTTGAAGGAAGGAGCAATGTACTTTGCAACCTTGTACTAATTGTAACTGATACAGTCATGGTGCACAGTAGATGATATATAAATACTGAATGAATGATCAAGAATGGAAAACTGAACCATGAAGACTAGTTTGTGATTTACACAAACATTGGCAGAGTTCTGACACAGATTTTATATGAAAAATTTAAACACTTAAAATCAATGGAACTTGTCTCTAGAATGTGAATTGTTCTAATCATTATTTCAATTTTTACTTTTATGAAATACAAATGGTTTACAGATATAATTTTAGCTGTGGACAGTGAAGTTTAATTGATTGATGACACAATCTGGTTTTCAACAAGGTTATGAAATCCATGCGCTCTCTAAAATTTTATTGTGGCTGTTTTTGCTTTGGTGAGCAATTATTGAGTTTTTATTGTGTGCAAGCACTGTACATACATTATTTTATTGCAATATCAAATGAGAATAGAAGAATTAAATTGACTTATTCAATGCCATACCTCTAATGAGAATGAGTGATATAGTTTCAATCTTTACCTGATTTTAGTGTCCAAGCATATATCTACTAAACTAGACTGCATCTCATTTCCAGTCTTCTCAGAGGCTTTTCTGCAGTTTCCATGAAGAAATAGTGATAACAAAGACTCATCAAAAATTAATATATACAAAACTTATTTTTCCACTAACCCTGGAGCAAAGCTGTTCATTCCATAAAGAGAGATATGTCTATGAAACACATGATGAAAGAAAACTACATTAATTAATCTCTGGTGATCAAATGGTAAGAATCTTTGCAGGGTTCACAAAAGAATAAACATAAGAGCAACAAAAATGCTATGTGTGTCATGATGGAATAGTCTCGTCAGTAAACTTTGTAAGTGATGCAGTTAAATGATGCAATTTGAGGGTCAGGAAGAAGACTAATGCTTACAGGGAGGCTAATGCTTGAAATTTTATAATTTGCTGGTAAGCATTGAACTTTGATTTTTATTAACATGCAGATACACTTGGGTTGGAAATATATCCAGTAGTTATGAATAAATTTATCTTAATATGAGGTAATGAATTGAGAATATATTTGTTAGGGTTAGAAAAATAGATCAGAAGAGAATCTGGGTAATAATGACACTGAATAAAACATATACAATATTAGGGGAAAATAGGTTCTTAAACTTAAGAAAGCACATAGAAGTCAAATTCAGCAGAAAAATGTCTTGCAAAGCCTGAGAGATCCAGAAATACTAAGTTTAGATTGTTTTTTAATCTTTTGTTGGAACCTTAGAATCTTGCTTTTTGCCTAGATTGTGAATTAATGATGTTTCTGCCCTAGAGAGAAAAAAATAGTTTCTTATTTGGGGTTATATGTAGAAGTGTGGAAGAATAGTTTTGAAACAAATTCCTTATTTGGACCTTCTTTGTGTTCTTCTCATGTAACTTCAGGTCATGATTCCTTGCTTGATTTGGACGCCAGTGAAATGGCTGTAGCCTGAAGGAAATCTTCCAGGTAGACAGAGAGAGGGAGCAAGTTTACCTCTGTGTGCAACCATGCAAGAAAAGCGCAGATTGAATAGATAGGCCTGGCCTGTGTGAACCAGGTTTAGGTATGAGGATCAAAGAAAGGAAAGGTGTCTGTGGCTTGAGAATATAGTCACAGGGAGAAACATGCAAGCACACACACACACACACACACACACACACACACGGTACTACTGTTATAAATGGAAGGATCATCTTTGTGAGAAAATGTGTGAAAAACCAAGCTGGTTATGCACTGAAATACATAGAAGTAAACAGTGTAGTGTAGGCTTTAAAATCAGACACACTTATTTTCAGTCTTGGCTCTGGAACAGTAAGCTATTTGACTTAGAACATGTTACATAATCACTTAGCTTTAGTTTCCTCATCTAAAAGTAGCTGTTATCTTAGTACCTTTTTCAGAGGACTTTTCTAAGAAATTAATGATGTAGCATATATAAAACATTAAGCACAGTGTCTATAATCGAATAAAACTCAACAAATGGTATCAATGATTATGATGATAATCATGTCAATGCTGGAGTTTCCCTAGTGCCAGTTGGTGCTGTCTCATTCTCAAGCAGCCCACTTGGACTTTGCTTTCAGAATGTACATTTGCCTTGCAATAAAGCTTCATTGCTTACTTTACTTTCAATTTATTTCTCAAATTCTTTTGTGTGGTGAAGACAGGAACCTGGACAGGCTCACTGACAAAAAAGGTGGTGTTATTTTATATAGGAAGGTCAGAGAAAGCTACTCTGATAGGATAATATTCGAGCACAAACCTGAGAGACATGAGAGTGACTCACAAAGATATCCTTAGGAAAATGCTATAGACAAAAGAATCAAAATAAAATTCCTGTTTTGCAAACATGATTGATACTTGGGTAACAAAACATGGAACATATTATGCTTGGAGGTGACTGACCAACAGCAAGAGTAATAGAATGTGTGATCGGAGAAGCAGCTGAGGGCTGTCATCTTTACAGGGCCCTGTAAGCCACTGTAAGGAATTTAGTTTTTACTCTGAGTGAGAGGGGCCATTTTTGGTAGGTGACTAACCTATATCTTGTAAAGGATCATTCTGGGACAATATGATGAATAGACTGTAAAAGAGCAAGTATGGATTCAAGGAGAAACATTAAGAGGCTACAGAAAAATAATCTGGATGAGAGAATAATAGTGGTTTTGACTAGGTAGTGTAGGGAAATGATGGAAGTGGTTAGATTATTACAAGTTATACCTGATTAATCAAATGTGGTTGTGAAAAGGGAGGACAAATTCAATGACCACCTTAAAGAACTTGACCTATGCAACAAGAAGAATGAGGTTGCCTTTAACTACTGAGATGTGTCATATATATATATATATATCTATATATAGGTATGAAAATGACTTGAAGTATTTTTATGTATCATACTGTTACAGTAGTTATATCTATGTGTGGAATTAGAGTTTTTTTGGGGGGATATCTCTATTTGGCATTTTTTATTCAGAAATGCATTGGCTTTTTATTGCAGTCATAACAAATTACCATGAACTTACAATCTTAAAACAATGTAAGTTTATTATCTTCTGGTTCTTTAGGTCAGAAATCTGACACTGTTCTCACTGAGCTAAAATCAAGTTTTTGGCATGGCTGCATTCCATTATGGAGGCTCCAGAAAAGAACAATTCCTTTGCTATTCCCAGCTTCTGAAGACCATCCACATTCCTTGAGTTGAGGGTCCCTTTCACCTTCTTTACAGCCAGCAATATAATGTCTCTCTGATCCTTTTTACATTGTCACAGATTTCTCTTTCACCGTAGCAGGAGAAGGTTCTTCACTTATAAAGACTAGGTGGAGCCAATCTGTATAATCTAGGATAATCTAGGATACCAATATGTTTTTACCCATAATCACGTCTGTAAAGTTTATTTTACCAAGTAGATAGATATTAACAGGTTCTGAGAATTAGGATGTGGACATATTTGTAAAACCATTATTTTGCCTACCACAACAAATGGCCATTTCTGAAAGGTACATGTATATGAATGATGCAATATTGAAAATATATTCTTATGCCCCAAATCCATTAATAATTACTGTTACATTTTTAGTTAACTTTTTTCTAAATTCTAAGCATGCATACTTTCTCTTCTTTTTCCAATTAAAATACAATACATACAAATTTATTTTCTCAAAATTTATTCAGCAGTGCCATGCCATGTGTTTGACAGTGGAGATACAAACTAAACCATAGTTTTATAGCATTATATTATAAACACTCACATTAAATAGTTTTCAAAAGTATAACTTTTAAAGCATGAAAAGAATGTACTAAAATTCATTTAACATTTATATGAGTCTGTTTTTACACTACTGATAAAGACATACCTGAGACTCGGCAATTTACAAAAGAAAGAGGTTTAATTGGACTTACAGTTCTGCATGGCTGGGGAAGCCTCATAATCATGGCAGAAGGAAAGGAAGAGCAAGTCACATCTTACATGAATGGCAGCAGGCAAATAGAGAGAGCATGTGCAGGGGAGCTCCTCTTTTTAAAACCATTAAATCTCATGAGACTTATTCAGTATCTACACAACAGTGCTGGAAAGACTTGCTCCCATTATTCAGTTACCTCCCACTAGGTCCCTCCCACAACATGTGGGAATTCAAGATGAGATTTGGATAGGGACACAGCCAAACCATATCTACATTGTTTCAGTACTGGACCTTAAGGTTATTATAATTTAATGATAAACATATACGCATTTTTGTGTATTTCCTGATTATCTGCCCAAAAAGTCATCCTAGAATATGATCAACCACAACAAAGTGCATAAGCATTTTAGAATATAATTTCAACAATGCAAGATTTTTTGTGTATTTATATACCAATATATGTAATCACAGTAACAGACTACCAGGTATTTTGTCTGTATATATTGATACAAATATGATATGTATCATTCTGCAACTTGGCTTTTCCACTTGTCAATCTACCTCAGAGACCTTTTAATTTCAGTACATATAAGTGTAGTTTGTTATTTTAAAATATTGTATAACATTGAATAAAATATATATGCCATGTTTAATTTGGTGACTGTCATAGTGGTGGATATTTACACATTTCTTCTTTAGTTGTCATTATAATCTTTTGTTTCAGATTGATAAATTAATTTCCAAAAGGCTGAGTCAATTTAGATGGTAAATACCATCATAAGTTTATGGGGCTGACTATCTCATATACCCTTGCCAATTGTTTTAACATGAATTTATTTTATTACAAACAATGTTGAATATTTCATTGGTTCATGATCATTTATATATCTTTTTAATTAATTTTTTATTTATATTTTTACCACCAAATAACACTTTTTATATATCAGTCAATTTGTTAATTTTGATACCTAAAATGATCATGAATGACCCTGTATATTGGTGATATATAGTGCTAGTGGCTACATTGTAATTAAGAAAGTCAAGAATTAATGAAGAGATTATACTTATGTACATGAGGATCAGAAAATGAAGAGCTCTGAGATGAGGGATACACTTCAATGAAGAGGTTTCCACACAGGAATGAATACTTCAGTATGGGTGATATATGGAGCTTGCATATTAGAAATATAATAAATAATCTTAGAAAAGTAGTTAGGGCCCATATTGTGGCCCATAAATTTAAGATTGAAAGTCTTTTTCCATTCTATGGTAAATAAACAGGAGAAAGTGCATTAGAACTGTGCTGTAGAAACATTAATCTCTTAAGCCCTAAATTGGAGTAGAGGAAAACTGAAGCCAGGAAAGGAGTCCCACTACTCATAAAAAAAAAAAAGAAAACAAATCTGAAGTGGTAGAGGTACAAAACTTGGGTACTTGCAACTGGTTTGATGTGAGAAGTGGGGTGAGGTGTGAAAAAAATTTTTAAAAATTATTATAAGGGTTGGTGTGAGAGCATGACAATAAAATCAGTAAAAAAAAAAAAAAATGATAAGGCAAATCATGAACTACAGCAAAGCAAAGTAGATAAGGCCATGAACTGTAGCACTGGATTGCTCAATCTCAAATCATAGTCACTAAAACTTTCTGTGGCTCCATTTTTCAATCTCTAAAAAAGGAATGACGTTAAGAAACAGTACCTTCAAAAGGTTGTTCCAACAATGTACACCTTAATTTATGTAAAGCATCTAGAACACTGCTTGGCACTATACTGTTATTTACTGGTTTTTAAAGAAAGATGATCTCACTAAAAATTGATAAAGATCTTAACAGATATCTCAATTAAAAAAAGATATATAGGTGACAAATAAGCACATGAAAAGATATTCTGTATCATATGTCATTTGGGAAATGCAAAGTAGAACAACAATGAGATACCACTACACACCTATTAGATTGGCCAAAATTCAGAACACTGATAGCACCAAATGCTGGTGAGGATGGGGACCAACAGGAGCTCTCATTCATTGCTGATGGGAATGCAAAATTGTGCAACCACTTAGGAAGACGGTTTGGCGAAGTAAACATACTCTTATCATATGATCTACCAATCACACTCCTTGGTATTTACCCAAAGAGTTGGAAATGTATATCCACACAAAAACCTGTCCATGGTTGTTTATAAGTGTATTTGTTCATGATTACTAGGACTAAGAAGCAACCAAGATGTTCTTCAGTAGATGGATGAATAAATAGACTGTGACACATGCATACATTGGAATATTGTCCAAGGCTAAAAATAAATGAGCTATCAAGCCATGAGAAGACATGGAAAAAACATAAATGTGTAATACTAAGTGAAAGAGGCCAACCTGAAAAGGTACATATTCTATGATTCCCACATGTTTTATGAGTCTAACGTGTGGAAAAGGCAATACTACTGATATGGTAAAATATTAGTGGTTTCAAGGAGTTAGAGGGCAGGGAGGGATCAATAGGTGGAGCACAGATAATTTTTAGGGCAGTAAAACTACTCAATAAAATACTAAAATGATGAAACCATGTCATAATAAATTTTCCCAAACCCATAGAATGCACAACACCAAGAGTTAACCCTAATTTAAACTATGTACTCTGGGTGATAATGATGTTTTAATGTACATTCATCAATTGTAACAAATGTATCATTGTGATGGAGGATATTGATAATGGTAGAGAGAGTGCATATGTGGCACAGTGAGTATATGGGAACTCTCTGTACCTTCCACTTTATTTTGCTGTGAACCTAGGACTGTAAAAAATATAGTCTATTGGTAAAGCTTTCAATTGTATTTTGAAATTTCTTAATTAGTTTTTCAATTCCAGAAGCTCTGATGAATTTCTTTTTAAAATGTCTATCTTTTCCTTCATTTTCCTGATTGTTTTAGAACTTTTTTTATGTTGATTTTCAACCTTCTCCTGAATCCCTTGCAATCTGGAGGTGAAAGACCTCTACAAGGAGAACTACAATACATACATAGATGCTGCTAATGAATGCAAAAATATTTCACGTTCATGGATAAGAAAAATCAATATCATTAAAATGTCCATATTGTCCAAAGCAATGTACAGATTTAACACTATTTCTATTAAACTACCAATGGCATTTTTCATAGAACTAGAATTAGGAAAGAAAAACTATTCTAAAATTTATATGAAACCAAAAAAGAGCCTGTATAGCCAAAGGAATCCTGAGCAAAATAAGAAAGCCAGAGACATCACATTACCAGACTTTATACTATAAGGCTACAGTGAACAAAACAGCATGTTATTGCTACAAAGACTGGTACATAGACCAATGACAAAATACAGAACCCAGAAATAAAGCTGCACACCTACAGCTATCTGATGTTTGACAAAGTCCACAAGAATAAATGATGAATAAGGACTCCCTATTCAATAAATTGTGCTGGTATAACTAGCTAGCCATATTCAGAAGAATGAGAATCAACCCCTTCCCTACACCATATACAAAAAATAACTGAAGATGTATTAAATATTTAAATTTAATACCTGAAACTGTAAGAATCCTAAAAGAAAACCTAGGAAACACCATTCTGGACCAGCCTTGGGAAATAATTTATGATTAAGTTCTGTAAATTGTTTGCAACTAAAACAAAGAATGACAAATGGAATGTAATTAAACTAAACAGCTTCTGCACAGCAAAAGAAACTATCAACAGAGTAAGCAGACAACCTAGAGAATGGGATAAATTATTTAAAAACTATGTATCTGACAAAGATCTAATATCCAGAATTTATAAGGAACTTATACGATTGAACAAGCCAAAGGAAAAAAAAAACATAAAAAAATGGGCTAATGACATGAACAGACATTTCTCAAAATAAGACATACAAGCAGCCAACAGACAAGAAAAAATGCTCAACATCAATGATTATCAGAGATCTGCAAATTAAAACCACAATAAGATATTATTTCACACCAGTCAAAAATGGCTACTATTAAAAATCAAAAAACAACAAGGCCAGGTGCAGTGGCTCATGCTTGTAATCACAGCATTTTGGAATGCTGAGGCAGGTGGATCGCTTGAGGTTGGGAGTTCGAGGCCAGCCTGGCCAAGATGGTGAAACCCTGTCTCTACTAAAAATACAAAAATTAGCCAAGTGTAGTTGCACACATATGTAATCCCAGCTACTCAGGAGACTGAAGCAGGAGAATTGCTTGAACCTGGGAAGCGAAGGTTACAGTGAACCAAGATCATGCCACTGCACTCCAGTCTGGGTGACAGAGTGAATCTCTGTCAAAAACAAAACAAAACAAAACAAGACAAAAAACAACAACAATAAAACATGTTTGTGGGACTGCAGAGGGAATGCTTTTACACTTTTGGTGAAAATGTAAATTAGTTCAATCACTGAGAAAAGCAATTTGGATATTTCTCAAAGAACTTAAAATAGATTTACTATTCAACCCAGCAATCCCATTATTGGGTATATATCCAAAAGAAAACAAATTGTTCTATAAAAAACACATGTTACTTACATGTTCATTGTCACACTTTTCACAAAAGCAAACACATATAATCAACCTGCCCATTGATGGTGGATTGAATGAAGAAAATGTGTTACATATATACCATGGAATGCTATGCAGCCATAAAAATAATAAAATCATGTCCTTTGCAGAAACATGGAAGATGCAGCTGGAAGCTGTTACATTAAGCCCAAAAACAGAAAACCAAATACCAAATGTTCTTACTTATAAGTGGGAGGTAAACATTGGGTACTCATGGATACAAAGATGTCAACAATAGAAATGGGGATTATAAGGCAGGGGGCAAGGATTGAGAAACTATTTATTGGGTACTATGTTCAGTACCTGGGTGGTGGGATCATACATAACCACACCTAAGCATTATGCAATACAGGCAATATACTGGAGTAACAAACCTACACTTGTACCCCCTGAATAGAAAATAAAAGTTGAAAAAAATGTATTTAAAAAAAGAGAAAAATAAAAGATATGTTAAGTTTTTAAAATGTTGACTTTATTAATTAATCATGTATGAGGCATTAAAAATGGTTTCCAAAGCTCAAATTATGAGGAAGCCTTGATATACAATTTGGGATCAATTTTATAGGGATAACTGAAGCACTCTGGGAGTGAATAGAATAAACACAGAAAAAGAAAGAAAAAGTAAAGAGGGGCAAAGTGGGAAAAGAGTAAAGTTGAGAGTATTTAAATTTACGAAGTCAAAGACCATGGAGGAGAAGATAGCTGAAGACACAAAGATCAGTAGAAGAATCTCCTCCGGAGACTTGATTAAGTCCACTTTAAACTGGGTTTCCATTTCAATGAAATCCACTACCAGACATTTTTATCTCCCCTGAGGGTTACAGCAACTAGCAGAGGTCTCCTGGGTAGATGTGATCATGATATATATCTGCTTAGAAAAATGAGGAAGAAATACAGCCATCTTTGTATTATTTGGATTATAAAACTACTGTATTATGCTTGTACTGAAAGTAGCTCTCCAAGTTCAGAAAGATAATTCATTCCTCCTCTTGGTCCTAGGGAATAAACTGCCACTAGAGCTTAGAGAGTTATCAGAATAGATGACAGGTGCAAACATAAATGTTAAGGAGAAAAGAATGCATTAAATCTTTTGTGAAAATAATCCAATGAAAAGTTCAATTATTCAAGATGAACTTTTTGAATTTTTCCTTCTGTAGTTGGGCATTAGAGCAGGAATAGATAAAATCAGAAAAGATACTCTGTATAGGAAATTCTTAGAATAAGCTAATTCATTAAAATTTCAAGGGCCTTTAACACCTCACTAACAGCTTGCCTGAAGGTTAGCATTTACTGTTTTGAACTACCAACATCTTGCTTTTATGGGAAACATTTATATGCTAAATTGTCTATTATGTTAAGCTGTAAGTTCTCATTTAGAAGCATCAGAAATAAGATTTGACTATAAGTAGCTCTATTTCATTAGTGCTATGCCAGACATCCTAATATCTCAAAATTACTAAAGGCTGAAATTGATTGCATCTATTTCAAAAGGTGCTTGTCTAAAACAATTTGTTATAAACACTACATTTGCATAGACTTGAAGTTTCCAGAACTGGGTCATCAGGAAAAGTGAAAAAAACATTTTATTTAATCTTACCCTTAAGCAAATAATAAGTGACACATTTAAGCAATTATATCAAGAAAATAAAACTACAATCTAACTAATGACTACTCTTTTCTTAATGATTTGAGAGTCAATTAGCAGAAAACTTCAGGGAAATGAATGTTGAGTAATAACATGGTATTATAAGCATTCTCGCATATACAGAGAGTTCCCAGGCATTTCTATGGTTTATCAGAGTTCACAACTCTATTGACCATTATATAATATAAAAAACTTAACAAAGAACATTTAGTATGTCAAATTTCAATTTGATGTAGTATGATAGAAAGAATATTGCTTAAATGCATAAATTGAAAAGCAAATCGAGAAATTCTAGTCAGAAATACACTTTCCACACCTGGTAGAACAGATTAAAAATATTTTCCATTTAGGAAACACTATGCCACACACTCTTTTTCCTCACTTCTTTCAGAATCTTTTTCTTCTGACCTTAAAATGCGTTGGCTTCAAAATACAAGGTGAACATATAATTTATAAATCAAGCCATATCATTTTAACTAATAGTTTGCATTTATGCATCAGTGTATAAAGGATTTTATTGCCTTGAAGATCTTTTTTTTGTCCTTGAATCAAAACCTTTGTATAGATATTTTTTTTTTACCCTTACTATTGAAAGCATTATCTATGTAAGGGAAACTAAAGTAAAACAAATATTTATTGAACATGTAGTATGTATTACATGCTAGGTTAGCTTCTGTTGGGCAGATTGCTTACCACTCTATCAATTTGTTTCATCCATTTCTATTTTGTCATAGCTATTGAATACAGATTGGATTAACCCTATACCTAGTAACAACAGTGGGAACTTATTTTTTTAAGTAATTTATTTGGCGAATATTACTTGTGCAATGTGGGTACATTGAAACTGTCTTTGCAAAGATTGTAACACTGAAAAAATTAGGGTAGTTAAAGAAGTCTGGCCTATTCAACTCCATCTTGCTTCCAACCTCCAAACTTCCCTCGTTCATACCTGGGTGTAGCTCAACTTAAGTTTGGGAGGAATTTAGTTTATAGTTTAACTTAAAAAAAAAAGTAACAATCCCTACACAAAACACATCCCCTCCTTGCTTGAGGACAAAACTGCCTTTATAAAACTAACAAATTAGCCAGAAGACTAGAAATTATGGCTTAGGAGTCATGCAGCCAGAGACCAAAAGATTCCTAATGTCACAATTGCCCCTATAGATAACATTACAATTATAAAATCTAAGATTGGTGTTTAAGGTAGTTTACAGACCTTACATTTTGATGGATCCATTGGTGTCACTCAGAATGGTAAACTGGTTCATTTGGTTTTTTATCCCATGCTCCCCACCCTCAGGAACAAACCCAGTGCAAGAGGACAGTTTCAACACCCTATGATTTTATCCCCAACACAACCAATCAGGATTCCACATTTCCTAACTCCTTGCCAACCAAACTATTCTTTCCTAATTTTTAAAAATTTTTTTATTATACTTTAAGTTCTGGGGTACATGTGCAGAACCTGCAGGTTTCTTACATAGGTATAGGCATGCCAGGGTGGTTTGCTGCATCCATCGCTATGTCATCTATATTAGGTATTTCTCCTAATGCTATCCCTCCCCTATCCCCCTATCCCCCTACAGGCCCCAGTGTGTGATGTTCCCCTCCCTGTGTCCATGTGTTCTTATCGTTCAACACCCACTTATGAGTGAGAACATGCAGCGCAAACTATACTTAAGTAACCCTAGACTCTAAATTTTCTGGGAGGATTAATTGAGTAATAATAAAACTCTGGTCTCTCATTTAGCTAGCTCAACTCTTTCTCTGTTACCATTCCCCTTTCTTGGTTAATCAACTTTATCTGAGCAGCAGGCAAGATAAGTCCATTAGGTGATTACAATATGTATTAGTTCATTTTCATACTGCTATAAAGAACTGCTTGAGACTGCGCAATTTCTAAAGGAAAGAGGTTTAACTGACTGAAAATTCAGCATGGCTGGGGAGGCCTCAGAAAACTTACAATCATGGTGGAAGGTGAAGGAGAGGCAAGGCATCTTCTTCACAAGGCAGCAGGAAGAAGTGAAGCAGGAAGAGCCCCTTATAAAACCACCAGTTCTTGTAAGAACTTACTCACTATGACAAGAACAGCATGGGGAAAACTTCCCCCATGATTCAATTACCTCCACCCATTTTCTCCCCTGACACATGAGGATTATGGAGATTATAATTAAAGACGTGATTGTGATGCGGACACAAAGCATAACCATATCACAATATGACTGAGAAATATATGCATATATATGTGTATATGTATATATATACACACATATTTATGTAGCATATGTATGTATATATACACAAATACACACATATTTATGTAGTATAATTTTAGTGTATATTTCTTGGGTCTTAATATGTTTTTAATCTCCATTCCAGAATTTGGTAGAGTTCCGTTTTCATACAATATTTTCATAGGAAAACAGATCTATATGATTCTCTTTACACTTTTGGAATATAAATACTCTTTTTGTTTATTTTTTTTGTTTGTTTAAAAAGATGAGATTTTATATGGAGAAATGCTTACAAAGATTTTAGAAGGGCTGGAAGAGTCTCATTGTAAATTTATTATTCTACCGTCACACACACATAAACAAAAAACAACAATAAAATCTTTCTTACCCTGAAGCGTTGTCCAGCATAGTAAATAATATCTAATCACCTATCTGTTCAGGCCAAAATCCTCCAAGTCATTCTTTCTGCCTCTCTGTCACATTGTATTAGTCCATTCTCACATTGCTATAAAAAATAAGACTGGGTAATTTATGAAGAAAAGAGGTTTAATTGGCTCACAATTCTTCAGGCAGGAAGCATGACTTGGAAGGCCCCGAAAAACTTACAATGATGGTGGAGGGTGAAGATGAAAGAGGTACATCATACATGGTCAAAGCAGCAGGAAAAGGTAGAACAGAGATACACATACACATTTAAACAGATAGGTCTTGTGATAACTTACTCACTGTCACAAAAATGGCAAGGGGCATATCTGCCCCCATGATCCAGTCACCTTTCTCCCAGTCCCTCCTTCAACATTATAATTACAATATGACATGAGACTTGGGCAGGGACACACACATAAACCCTATCATTGCATCCCTGGTCCTTCCCAAATTTCATATCCTCACATTTTAAAACACAGTTATGCCTTTCCAGTAGTCCCCCAAAGTCTTAACTCATTCCAGCATTAACTCAAAAGTCCAAAGTCTAAAGTCTTATCTGAGACAAGGCAAGTCTCTTCAGCCTATGAACCTGTAAAATCAAAAGCAAGTTAATACTTTTTAAATACAATTGGGATACAGGTATTGGGTAAATACACCCATTCCAAAAGGACAAATCAGCCAAAACAAAGAGGCTACAGGTTCCATGCAAGTCTGAAACCCAGCAGACATTCATCAAATCTTAAAACTGCAAATGATCTTTGACTCTGTGTCTCACATCCAGGCTACACTAATTCAAGGGGTGTGCTCCCAAAGCCTTGGACATCTCCACTCCTGTGGCTCTTCTGGTTTAAGCCACCTTAGCTGCTTTCTTGGGCTGGCACTGTGTCTGTGGCTTTTGCAGGTGCACAGTGCAAGCTGTTGGCACTTCTACCATTCTGGAGTCTGGAAGATGGTTGCCCTCTTCTTATAGCTCCACTAGGCAGTGCTCCAGTGGGGACTCTGTGTGTGGGCTCCAATCCCACATTTCCTCTTCACACTGCTCCAGTAGAGGTTTTCCATGAGGGCTCTGCCCCTTCAGCAGACTTATGCCTGTACATCCAGGAATTTCTGTATATCCTCTGAAATCTAGGTAGTGGCTTCTAAGCCTCAACTTTTGTCCTCTGTGCACCCCCAGGTTTAACACCACACGCTTGCACCCTCTAAAGCAGTGGCCTAGATGTACCTGGGGCCCTTTAAGCCACAGCTGGAGCTGAAGTAACTGGGTAGAGGGAGTAGTGTCCCAAGGATGTGCAGTGCAGCAGAGCATTGGTCCTGGCCCACAAAACCAGTATTTCCTTTCAGGCCTGGGGGCCTGAGATGGGAGGAGGGGTTGCCACAAAGGTTTCTGAAGTTCCTTCAAGTTATTTTCCCCATTGTCTTTGCTATTCGTATTTAGCTCCTCTTTACTTTTGCAAATTTCTCTACAGGTTTAAATTCTTCCCCAGAAAATTTTTTTTTTCTTTTTGACAATTTGTTCAGACTGCAAATTTTCCAAACTTTTATGCTGTACTTCCCTTTTAAATATATGTTCCAGTTTCAGATCATTTCATTACTACCGCATATGAGAACATATTGTTAGAAGCTGCCAGTCACTCTTGAACGCTTTGCAATATCTTCTGCCAGATACTATAAATCATCTCTGCCAACTTCAAAGTTCCACAGATACCTAAAGCAGGGGCACAATGCTTCCGGGCTTTTTGCAAAAGCATAGAAAGAATGACTTTTACTCCAGTTCCCAATAAGTTCCTTACCTTCATCGGAGACCACCTCAGCCTGAACTTCTTTGTCCATATCACTATCAGTATTTTGGTTACAACAATTTAATAAGTCTCAAGGAAGTTCCAAATTTTCCCTCATTTTCCTGTTGTCTAAGCCCTCCAAACTGTTCTAGCCTCTGCCCATTACTAAGTTCCAAAGTGGCTTCCACATTTTCAGGTATCTTTACAGGAATGCCTGACTCTCTGCCTCCGATTATCTGTATTGAGCAATGTGAGTCCATTCTTGCATTGCTATAAGGAATTGAGACCGGATAATTTACAAAGAAAAGAGATGTAAGTAACTCACTGTCCTGTAGGCTGTGCAGGAATCATGGCTTGGGATGCCTCCAGGAACTTAAAATCGTGGGAGAAGGTGAGGATGAAGGAGACACGTCTTACATGGTCAGAGCAGGAGAAAGAGGGAGAAGAAGGAAGTTCTACAAACTTTTAAACAACCAGATCTCATGAGAACTCACTCACTGTCATCAGAACAGCAAGGAGAAAATCCACCCCAATGAATCAATCACCTCCCACTAGACCCCGCTACTAGCTTTAGGGTTAAAAATCTACATACAATTTGGGTGAGGATCCAGACCCAAACCATGTCGCACATCTAATATGAAATCTATCAGTCACTCTTTTTAGTATCTGGTAGCCATCCTTCTACTCTCTCTGTCCATGAGTTCAATTATTTTTACTTTTAAATCCCACAAATAGGTGAAAACATGAGATGATTTTCCTTCTGTGCCTTATTTTACTTGGCATAATTATCTCTAGTTCCATCCATGTTCTCACAAATGCCTGAATCTCATTTTTTATGCACCATTTTGTATAAGTTCCCTATTTTATTATCCATTAATCTTTTGAGGGCATTTAGGTTGCTTCCAGATCTTGGCTATTGTGAATGGTACTGCAACAAACATGGAAATGCAGATTATCTCTTTTACATATTGATTTTCCTTATTTTGGGGGGTATACCCAGGAGTGGGATTGCTGGATCTTACGGTAGCTCTATTTTTACTTTTTTGGGGAGTGTCCATACTGTGTCTTCATAGTGTTTGTGGTAATTTACATTCCTATCAACGGTGTATGAGAATTCTTTTTTCTCCACATCCTTGCCAGCATTTGTTATTGCCTGTCTTTTGAATATAAGCCATTTTACCTGGGATGAAATGAATCCTCATTGTGGTTATGATTTGCATTTCTCTGATAATCAGTGATGGTGAGCACCTTTTCATATACCTGCATGCCATTCCTATGTCTTTTTTTGAGAAATGTCTATTTAAATCTTTTGCTCATTTTTGATTGAATTATTAGATATTTTCTTATAAAGCTGTTTGAGTTCCTTTTATATACATGTATGTATATATACAGTATAAAACCATTATGTATATACTGGTTACTAATCCACTGCTAGTTGGGGAATTTGTAAATATTTATTCCCTTTCAATGGGTTGTCTCTTCACTTTGTTGATTATTTTCTCGGCTATGTGGGAGCATTTTACATTGATGTCATCCAATTTGCCTATACTTGCTTTGGTTGCCTGTGCTTGTGTATTACTCAGTAAATCTTTGCTCAGACTGATGTTCTGGAAAATTTCTCCAAAGTTTTCCTGTAGTAGTTTCAAAGTTTGAGATCTTAGATTTAAGTATTTAATCCATTTTATTACTTTTATCCTGCTTTGTCCCTGTGCCTTCTGCTTGAACGTCTTTACTTTTTAAATATTATTATTTTCCTTTAAGTTCCTGAGTTCTGGGGCACATTTGCAGAACATGAAGGTTTGTTACATAGGTATACACGTGCCATAGTGGTTTGCTTCATTCATTCCCCCAAACAAATGGACACAGGGAGGGGAACATCACACACCAGGGCCTGTCAGGGGGTGAGGGGGCTAGGAGAGGGATAACATTTTATTTTTGTATACCATGATGGATAGGGTTCAAGTTTCCTTCTTCTCCATATGGATGTCAAGTTTTGCCAGCACATTTATTAAAGAGATTGACTTTTCTCCAGCACATGTTCATGTTCTTGGCATCTTTGAAAAAATTAGTTTACTGCAGGTTTGTGAATTTTTTTATGGGTTATCTATTCTTTTTCATTGGTCTATGTGTCTGTTTTTACGTCAGTACAATTTTGTTTTGGTTACTATAAGCTCTGTAGTATAATTTGAAATCAGGTAATTTGATTGCCCTAGCTTGTTGTTGTTTACTTAACATAGCAGTGACTATTCTGAATCTTTTGTGACTGCAAATAAATTTTCAGTTGGTGTTTTCATTTTCTGTAAAGAATGTATTTGGTATTTTGATAAGGATTGCACGAAATCTGTAGATGTTTTTGGGTGGCATGGACATTTCAATAATATTGATTTTTCCAATCCAGGAAAACGGAATATTTTTTCACATCTTTGGTTTCCTATTCAATTTTTTATTGGTGTTTTATAGTTTTCATTAAAATAGAGATCTTTCATATCTTTTTTTAATTCCTAGGTATTTAATTTTATTTGTGACTATTGTAATTAGAATTACTTTATAATTTCTCTTTCACAATTTTTACCATTGGCATATAAAAATGCTACTAATTTGTGTATATTGATTCTGTATCCTGCAACTTAACTAAATTTATTAGTTCTAATAGTTGCTTTTGTGGAGTCTTTGGGTTTTCCAAATATAAAATCATATCATCTGCAAACAACAAAAAATTGATTTCATCATTTATATCCTTCTCTTGTCTGATTGTTCTAGCTAGGGGTTCCAGTATTATGTTCAATAACAATGGTGAAAGTGGGCATCCTTGTTGTGTTTTCAATCTCAGAGAAAAGGCTTTCAGTTTTCCCCATTCAGATCTAAACCATATCACTTTGAAGGAAATGCTTTTAATTTTTCCCCACACAGACCCAAACCGTATCATTAGTTATGGTTACAGAAGCATAACTATGGTTTTGTAATATATGACTTTTATTGTGTTGAGGTATGGTCCGTCTAGCCCCAGTTTTTTGAGGGATTTTATCATGAAGAGATGCTAGATTTTATCAAATGCTTTTTCAGTATCAATGTAAATGCTAATATGATGTATCAAATTGATTGTTTGCTTGTGTTGAACCATTCTTGCATTCCATGGAGAAATTTCACTTGGTCATGATGAACTACCTTTTTAATGTTGAATTTGATTTGCTGGTACTTCGATGAAGATATTTGCATCAATATTCATCAGAGATATTGGACTATAGTTTTCTCCTTTGATGTACCTTTTGTCTGGTTTTTGTATCAGGGTAATACTGACCTTTTATAATGAGTTTGCAAGTATTTCTTCCTCCTCTATTTTTCAGAATAGTTTGAGTAGAATTGGTATTATTCTTTAAATGTTTGGTAGAATTCAGCAGTAAACCCACTGGGTTCTAAGCTTTTCTTTACAAAGAGACTTCTTATTATGGCTTCGATCTTGTTCCACGTCATTAGTCTGCTTAGATTTTTTATTTCTTTGTGGTTCAGTCTGGGTAGGCTTTATGTGTCTAGAAATTTATCCATTTCTTCTATATTTCCCAATTTATTGGCATATAGTTGCTCATAGTAGCCACAAATTATCCTTTTAATTTCTGTAGTATCGGTTGGAATGTTTTCTTTTTCATCTGTTATTTTGTTTATTTGGATCTTATCTTTTTTGTCTTTGTCTGACTAATGGTTTGTCAATTTTATTTAACTTTTCCAAAAATCAGCTTCTTGTTTCATTGATCTTTTGTATTGTTTCCATTATTATAATTCATTTATTTCTGCTTTGATCTTTATTATTTCCCTTTTTTCCACTAATTTTGGGTTTGGTTTGGTTTGCTCTTGCTTTTCTAGTTTTTTAAGATGCACCATTAGGTTGTTAATTTAAAATTTTTTCTTCTTTTTTGATGTAGCCCTGATAGCTACAAACTGCCCTCCTAGTACTGCTTTTCCTGCACCACATAGGGTTGATATGTTATGTTTCCATTATGATTTGTTTCTAGAAATTTTTCTATTTTCTGTTTATTTTGTTCATTGACCCACTGGCCATTCAGCAACATCTTTTTAAATATCCATTTATTTGTATAGTTTCTGAATTCTTCTTGAGTATTAATTGCTAGTTTTATTTCATGTCATCAGAGAAGATGCTTGATACTATTTTCATTTGTTTTGAAAGTTTCTTAAGACTTGTTTTGTGACCTAACATATGGTCTATTCTTCAGAATTATCTATGTGCTGAGAAAACAATGTATATTTTGCAGCTGTTATATAAAATGCTTTGCAAATATGTATTCAATTATGTAAATATCTATTGGTCTATAGTGCCTGTTAAATCTGATGTTTCTTGGTTGACTTCCTGTTTTAAAGATCTGTCTAATACTGAAAGTGAGGCATTATGGTAATGGGATCTATCTATCTCTCACTTTAGGTCTAATAATATTTGCTTTCTATATCTGGGTGCTCCATTGTTGGGTGCATATATATTTACAACTGTTATACTGTCTTGCTGAATTGTCTCCTTTATCATTATATAGTGAGCTTCTTTGTCTCTGCTTATAATTTATGTCTTAAAATCTATTTTGAATTTTTATTATTTTTTATTTTTAGTAGAGTTAGGGTTTCATCATGTTGCCCAGGCTTGTCTCAAATTTCTGAACTCTGGCAATCTGCCTGCCTTGGCCTCCCAAAATGTTAGGATTACAGGTGTGAACCACCATGTTCAGCTATTGAAATCGATTTTATCCCATATAAGTATAGCGACTCCTGCTCTATTTTGGTTTCCATTTTGATGAGATATCTTTTTCCATCCCTTTAATTTCAATCTATATATGTCTTTATAGGTGAAGTGTCTTTCTTGCAGACAAAAGATTAATGGGTCTTGTTTCATAATCCATTCAGCCAGTCTATGTCTTTTGATTGGAGAGTTTATTTTATTTACATTAAATGATATGATTAATAAGGACCAATTTCTGTCACTTTTTAATTTATTTTCTGTTTGTTTTGTGGTCTTCTCTTACTTCTTTCATTTCTGTCTTCCTTTTAGTGAAATGACTTTCTCTGGTGGTAAGATTTTGTTTCTTGCATTTTGTTCTTGCAGAACATGTGGCATTTTATTTTATTTTTGTGTCGCTTGTATAGTTTTGGTTTTGAGGTTACCAGGAGACTTGCAAATACTGTCTTATAACCCATTATTTTAACCTACTAACTACTTAATAAAAACAAAAAAACAGAAATAAAACTAACAACAACACTACATCCTAAACTTGACCCATTTTTTTTAACTTTCTGTTTCTATTTATAAATTATTTTACTGTCTGTATATTGAAAAGTTGTTGTAGTTATTATTTTTCATTGGTTCATTGTTTAGTTTTCTACTTAGTAAAAGAGTGATTAACACACTACCATTACAGTATTATATTGCATTTTTCTGGTACTTACTATTATCAGTGAATTTTGTATCTGCATGTGATTACTTATTGCTCATTAACATCCTTTTATTTTTGATTGAAGTACTCCCTTTATCATTTCTTTCAGGACAGGTCTAGCGTTGATGAAATCCCTGCAATAAACATATGTGTGCATCTGTCTTTATAGTAGAAATATTTATAATCCTTTGGGTATATACTCAGTAATGGAATTGCTGGGTCAAATGATATTTCTAGTTCTAGATCCTTGAGGAAACTCAACGCTGTGCTCCACAACGGTTGAACTAATTTACACTCCCACCAAGAGTATAAGAGTGTTCCTATTTCTCTACATCCTCTTCAGCCTCTGTTGTCTCCAGAGTTTTTAATGATCGCCATTTTAACTGGCATGAGATGGTATCTTAATGTGGTTTTGATTTGCATTTCACTAATGACCAGTGATGATGAGCATTTCGTCATATGTTTGTTGGCCTCATATACGTCTTCTTTTGAAAAGTGTCTGTTCATATCCGTCGCCCACTTTTGAATGGGGTTGTTTGTTTTTTTTCTTGTAAATCTATTTTAGTTCTTTGTAGATTCTGGATATTAGCCCTTTGACAGATGGGTAGATTGTAAACACTTTTTCCCATTCTGTTGGTTGCCGGTTCACTCTAATGATTGTTTCTTTTGCTGTGCAGAAGCTCAGGAGTTTAATTAGATTCCATTTGTCAATTTTGGCTTTGGCTGCCAATGCTTTTGGTGTTTTAGTCATGAAGTCCTTGCATATGCCTATGCTACAACCGTCTGATCTTTGACAAACCTGACAAAAACAAGCAATGGGGAAAGGATTCCCTGTTTAATAAGTGGTGTTGGGAAAACTGGCTAGCCACATGTAGAAAGCAGAAACTGGATGCCGTCCTGACACCTTACACTAAAATTAACTCCAGATGTATTAAAGACTTAAACATAAGACCTAACACCATAAAAACCTTGATTTCTTTTTTCAGGTTTGGGAAGTTCTCTGCTTTAATCCTTTGAGTAAAACTTTCTACTCCTACCTGTTTCTCTACCTCCTCTTTAAGAACAAGGACTCTTAGATTTGCTCATTTGAAGTCATTTTCTAGGTCCTGCAAGTGTGCTTCATTGTTTTTTATTATTTTTTCTTTTCTCTCTGCTGTCTATGTATTTTCTAATAGCCTATATTCAAGCTTACTAATTATTCTGCTTGATGATTTCTGCTATTAAAAGTGTCTCACGCCTGTAATCTCAGTACTTTGGGAGTCCGAGGCAGGTTGGTCATGCGAGGTCGGGAGTTTGAGACCACCCTGACCAACATGGAGAAACTCCGTCTCTACTAGAAATACAAAATTAACAGGCCATGGTGGTGTGTGTATGTAATCCCTGCTACTCAGGAGGCTGTGGCAGGAAAATCACTTGAACCCAAGAGGCAGAAGTTGCGGTGAGCCAAGATTGCAGCATTGTACTCTAGTGTGGACAAAAGCGAAATTCTGTCTCAAAAAAAAAAAAATTAAAAAATCTGATGCATTCTTCAGTATGCCAATTGCATTTCTTTTGCTCCAGGACTTCTTCCTGATTCTTTGTAATCATTTTAATTCTCTTGTTGAATATTTCTGATGTAATTTCTGAGTTCCTTCTTTGTATTAAATTGAATATCTGTGCATTGCCTCAAAACAGCTATTTTGAATTCTCTGTCTCAAAGTTCACATATTACTGTTTCTCCAGGATTATTCCTTAGTGCCTTATTTATTTCATATGATGATGTAATGTTTCCCTGGATTATCTCGATTCTTATAGATCTTCATTTGTATGTTATTTGTAATCTTTACCGTGTGGGATTGTTTGTACCCATCCTTCTTGGGAAGACTTTTCAGATGTTAAGAAGGACTTGGGTGTTGTTATCTAAGCTGTATCTGCTATAAGGTATGCTCCAAACCCATTCACACTGTTGTTCTTCCAGAATTATAAAGGTATCACCTTGATGGTCTTGGGCAAGATCTGGGACAATTCTCTGGATTACTAGGCAAAGGACTCTTGTTCTCTTCTTTGTCTCTTCAAACAAATCGAGTCTCTCTATTTTCTGAGCCACCTGAAGCTTGGGGTGGAGTGACACAAGCATCCCTATGGTCACCACCAGTAAGACTGCACTGGGTCCAAGCATCCCTATGACCACCATACTAAGACTGCACTGGGTCAGTTCTGAAGCCAGCATAGCACTCTGTCTCATCAAAGGCCTCCGGTAACCACACACTGGGACTCTAGAATCAGCAGTACACAAAGCAAGTAAGGTCTGTCTCTTTCCCTTTGGGATAGCGAGTTCCGCCAAGGTCTCTTTGGGTCCAGAGTTGCTGTTTAGGAGCCAGGCTCTAGAGTCAAATACCTTAGAAGTCTACCTGGTATTCTACTGTACTGTGGCTGAAGTAGCACTCAAACCACAATATGCAGTCCTTTCCACTCTTCCCTACCCTTTCCAAAGGTAGAGGCACCTCACTCTGTGATCACTGCTACAACAGGCCCATGGAGGGTACTGCTAGACTACCACAAACGTTCCCTTAATACTCAACGGCTCTTCAGTCAGCTTGTGGTGGAGTCTATCTGGCCTGGGACTCACTTTTCAGGGTAGTGGGCTCCCCTCTGACCCAGGGAAGCTCTGGAAATTCCATCCAAGAGCCAAGTCCTGAAATTGACAAGCCCAAGTGTTCACTTGTTGCTCTACCTTCCCCATGGCTGAGCTGATATCTGAAGCCAGCAAGTCTCAGAGTCCCACCCAAGGCCCTCAATGTCTTATCTTTATATCATTGCTGGTAATTCAAGGTCCCAAAGCTCTTCAATCAGCAGATGATTAATCCTTCCAAAGCTGTATTTTTGTTTCTTCAAGGAAGCAGATTCCCTTCTGGCCTAGGGTGTGTCTAGAATTGTTATTTGGCAGCCTGGAAAGAGGACCTTATGATTCTGACTGGAGCTCTATCCTGCTGTGTCTGAGCTGGTATCCATGACACAAGACAACATCCCCACCACTCTTCCCTCTTGTCTCCTCAGGTGGAAAGACAAATCACAGACTGGTAGAAAATATTTGGAAGATACATATCTGATAAAGGAATTGTATCTGAAATACACACTGAACTCATAAAAGTCAACAATTGGAAAACAATTCATTTAAACATGAGAAAAATGTAAAGCCTTTCCTATAAGATCTGGGAAAACATTTTTAAACCCCACAAAAGAAGATTTATAGACAGCAAACAAGGACACAAAAAGATACTTAACATTATTTCTATTAGGAAAATGCAAATTAAAAGAATGAGATATAACGAACATTTTTTAAAAAGATGAAAATACAAAATATCTAACTATACCAATTTTTGTCAAGAATGTGGAGCAGCAAGAACTCTCATTCATTCCTGGTAGGAATGCAAATGGTACAGCTACTTTGTAAGTCAGCTTGACAATTTCTTCAAAACTAATTATAGTCTTACCATATCATTCAGCAATTAAACTCTTAGGTATTTACACAAGTGATTTGAAAATGTATGTCCATAGAAAACCCTGCATGTTAAGGTTTATAGTTTTTATTCATGGTCACCGAAAACTAGGAGCAACAAAGAGATGTCATCAATAGATGAATGGATAAATAAACTTGTACATCCATAGTATATAATACTATTTTCATTGATTGAAAGGAAAATGCTATTAATTCACTTGCCAATATGGATGAATTTTAAATGTCTATTGCTAACTGAAGGAAGCCAGTTTGAGGAGGTAACATACTATATGATTCCATTTATATAACAATCTGGAAAATAACAAACAGTGAAGATGGTAAACAGATCAAGAATTGTCAAGGATTTGAAAAGAGGAAGGGGGGACTAGATGATGCACAGGAGTTTTTTTTTTGGTCAGGATGGTGAAACAGTTTTGTGAGGTACTCTATGGGTGGATATATTATACTATACCTTTGTAAATTCACAGAACTTTACAACAGAAAGAATAAACCTTTAAGTATGCAACTTTTAAAACATAACTAGAAGGGCAGGGTATCCAAGAATAAAATGCAGATTATGACAACAGAATCTAACTATATTATAAATGTATAATATAGCCTCACCGAAACAGGGAAAGGGATAGAGATGCTGACCTCAGCAGCTTTGGAAATGAATAGAATCTATAAGACTAAAGACAAAAAATGATACATAAGCACTGTACTCTGATTGGGAAAGTCATTTTCTATGTAGGTAGAATAAAATTGAACAAATAAGAAAAATGATTCGTGGATAGTGGGGGCTAGGTTTTTCACAATAGGAGTTAGAGATTACAGGTAAGCCAAGAGAGAAGACTAGAATGAGCCTTTTAGTACTGATTAGAGTTGGAGACATCAGTATCAATTCATTTTTATTTCAGTACAGATACATTTGGACATATAGATATATAGATATAGATATAGATACATAGAGAGAGAAGTAATTATAGACCTGTCTATATACTGTGGTTAATATATATTAGCATTATCTGTTGAAAGGGCTTAGAGATGGCAGCAACAACAAACACATCTAGTGCCCAGGCATTGTTGTCTAGTTCCATTCTCCAACAAAAAGAACTGAGGATCCTTGGAGTAAAGGATAGAACTGGGCCTGAGGCAGAAAACATATAGAACGGGTCTAGAGCAGTTTATAGGGCAGGAAAATGAGAGAGATTAAGAAAAAATTAAACCCGCCAGGCGCGGTGGCTCATGCCTGTAATCCCAGCACTTTGGGAGGCCGAGGCGGGTGGATCATGAGGTCAAGAGATCGAGACCATCCTGGTCAACATGGTGAAACCCCGTCTCTACTAAAAATACAAAAAATTAGCTGGGCACGGTGGCGCGTGCCTGTAATCCTAGCTACTCAGGAGGCTGAGGCAGGAGAATTGCCTGAACCCAGGAGGCGGAGGTTGCGGTGAGCCGAGATCGCGGCATTGCACTCCAGCCTGGGTAACAAGAGCGAAACTCTGTCTCAAAAAAAAAAAAAAAAAAAATTAAACCCATGATGATGGAGATTTGTCAAGGAGACACCAGAACCAACTGAAAGAGCTCCTAATGGCCAAAACTGGAGTAATTTAAGCAATAACATATCTTTCAAGAAGGCGGAGCATAACTCTCCTTCCCTTAAAGTGTGTAACTGCCTTTCTGACTGGAAAAGAAAGGAGCGGAAAGTAACTTTATAGTGGATAAATTTTCAAAAACTACCTCAACCAGTTGATGAAGGTTAATATCTTCAGTAATAAGTCATGTTGGTAGGATTTACCCTTGATATGATGTGATTGCAATAGCTCTTTACCTCCCAAAACTCATAACCACAATCTATGAGATAAACAGAAGACACCCCAAAATTGAGGGTAATTCTACAAAACACCTGGCCAGTATGCCTTAAAACTGTTAAGGTTATTGAAAAAACAAGGTAAATCTGAGAAACTGTCATATTCCAGAGGATCCTAAGGAGACATGATGACTAAATTAAGGATGTATCCAGGATGAAACTCTGGGAAATAAACCAAAGAAATCTGAATAAATCGTGGAGTTTAGTTAATGATAATACTAATATATATTTGCAAAGTTTTAATACTTTTGAAAAGAACACCTTTCCACAAACCGTATAATAATTTAATTTTACATTTAAAAATAAATAGTATAATTGGATTGTTTGTGATACAAAGGATAAATACTTGAGGGTATAGATACCCCATTTCACATGATGTGATTATTACGCATTGCCTTCCCATATCAAAATATCTCATAATATAAATATTTACCCCATAAATATATATACCTACTATGTACCCACAAAAATTAAAATTAAAAATTTTAAATAAATCATGCTAATCCTACCAGGCAAGGTGGCTCATATCTGTAACTGCAGTACTTTGGGAGGCTGGGGCAGCAGGATGGCTTGAGGCCATGAATGCAAGACCAGTCTGGACAACATAGTGAGATCCTGTTTCTACAAAAACAATTACCCAGGTGTGGTGACATGCGCCTATACTGCCAGCTAATCAGGAGGCTGCGATAGGAGAATCACTTGAGTCCTGGTGTTAGAGGCTACAGTGAGCTATAATCATGGCATGGCAAGCCAGCCTGAATGGCAGAGTGGGACTCTGACTCAAAACACACACACACACACACACACACACACACACACACACAGAGAGAGAGAGAGAGAGAGAGAGAGAGAGAGAGAGAGAGATTGTTTCTTCATATAATGCAAGGCAAAACAGGAATAGAAAAAATATGGCTTTGAGAAATTATTTATAAACAGAAGTAATTCAGCAGAAGTTGAAGCCTAGAGCTTGGGTGACTATGATAACATAGGTTTTCTAGGAATTCACAGAACTCTTGGTACTAGTTTGACACTTCCATAAGACCTGGAAAAGGATTCAAATTCATTCTAACTAGATTTTATTGGTCAATAAATCCTTAGTTAATATTTGGGTTACAATAACTTAGGATATAGAAGTATTTTAGGAAGGAGAATCTTTTAACCTTTTCATAAATAGAGAAATTAAAAATAAAAAATATATTATCAGTAGAATTGTAATTTATATGGTAAGGCATATTACACAATAAAGCTAAAAGTCTGAGATATGGGTTGTTCATATTAATGCTGTGAATATTAAAGAGGAAATTTGAAATATGCATTTAGTATTAACTTTAAGAAAAATGAAGAAAGGGCCACAAAATACCAATTTCTTCAAAGCAATTATCCATGTGCATGAATGAGGTGTCAAACAGCTGGGATTGCTCCAAGTCAGGAATTTCTGGAAAATGATATCCACCAGGGCTAGGAGTGTAAATTTCTAAGGAGACTCTAATGCCTGGCCGAGAGATACTGACATATTCTCTGATGGGTCGACTGTCCTGTGATATTAGTGGATAGAATACTCATACAGACCTACCAATGAACATGGTTTCCTGATGATCAGTTGTAATTTGAGCGATGACTAACACACCGTGACTCTTGTACAATAAGTACGACGTATCTATCTATTAGTAAGCAGGGTCTCTTTCCATTTGCAGAAATCCCCTTGCACTGGGGATAAATAAGTAGATAGGAACCACATAAGCTGGAACTCTCCCCTCACAATATAACTTCCAGATTTCTAATATTTTGAAATGTCTTTAGCCTGATTTTCCTCAATTTTAAGAGGCAAAACTGCTTGAGAATAGAAACTTTAATTCTTTTTGATAGCACTTCTCAATAAGAAGTGACCAGTTATGCACATGCATACCTCTCATAACAAAGATTTTGAATGCAGTTTTGATGTTTGATCATGAAAGCTTCGAATCTCAACCACTCCATTTTCCCCTTTTTCTCAAAGCTGAGAAAATTCATGAAAAAACATGCACATTCTCTAGTTCGCTTTTTTGGTGCCGGAGGGAAGTGCAAACCACCCAAACCCTAAAAACCCTCACTCCAGCCAGCCCCACTTCCAAATCGTAATAAAAAACAAACCTTCTGGCCCCTCCCTTCACTCAAGTCAGTTGAACCAACATGTGTGCCTTCCCTGCTCTTCTCAGGAAGCCTCTTTATGTGAATTATATGCCTTTTCCTATAACCTCTTGGTGTCTCAATATTTAAACTAAGTTTATTTGGGGAAAAGTTGATCTAACATTTCATGGAAAACCACAAGACATTTATATAACTAAAAGAGAACTCTCACAGGGTATATACACTTACTATCTGTGAGACACAAACATTTTCTACTCTACTGTATTCTGAATTATTTATTTTAAAATGCTAATTATGGTCCACTTAATTTATTTAAAAATCCTCTAATGGGTTTTGTGATCCTCTAATGGTACTTTGGAGAAAGTGATATTTTGTGGTCCTCTCTTCCTTCCTCTTCTTTGAGGTTGATAGTAAATATTTATTTCAAATTTCCTCTTTAATATCCACAGCATTAACATAAACTTCTGTTTTTTTTTTCAGTTTCTAAAACTGACTTACCTCAGGTCATGTAAGTGGAATTATAAAAAAGCTTAGACTAAAACCCAGCCTTCTCCCTCCCTGTCCAACTGCCTTGTCAGTTATACCATGAGTGTTTTTTGTAGCAGTAAAAAAAAATTCTCTGCAAAAAAGCAAGCCATCTGTTAATATGATATAATGTCTACAGGAAAAGAACATCATTCTGATGCTCATATTCAAACTTCCAGTGCTATATTAATATTCTTTTCATATTTGGGCATAAGTGAGTCTTTAGTAGCTTCAATATATTACAGTCAAATTTACTAGGACATTATGGGCTTGAAAAGGACACCAGCTAGCTGATTTTCAAGTCACCAATTTTAACAATAGACACTTTGTATGCAGTAGAATAAAATATTGACACGAGTTTGCAAACTGGTTCTCTTTTTTTAAAATAATGTACATGCTATTTTCAAATTGTTAAGCAGCTCATCTTTGATGAGCTGCTGATATTTAAAGTATCAAAGTGCAACTAGTATCAAAGAAGGTTCTATATGCAAAGTCAGCATTTAGAATTATATGTATTGAGAAAGGTTATAAAACAATAATAATTTATAAGTGGATTTGTGTGCTTAACTTTAATGTATACTAACGTATGTAAACAACAGTGAACACGAAAAATTAGATCAGTATAACTTTTAAAAGACCTTTGCTACCGTTATCTGACTACTTCAGGAAATAATTTTTTTCCCTTAAGAAACTGTTTGAACTCAATACATGAATTAAATTCAATTCATACGAAGATATGACATCTTTAATTAACTGAAATGAATTAAAATTCAAAAATATGATCTGATTCTTATCCCAGTCATTTCATTTTCTTTGTGCATGCTTCAGACCTAGATAATGAAGTACTTTGCGCCATCAGAAGAAATCAACATATGCACACAAAGACATATATAGAAATGTGCATTCAAAATTAGACAGTGTTCTGGTCAGTTTTGAGAACTCAGTGAAGTATGGAGCTTACATTTAACTCAATTCCCTTTTGAGACTTAGGTCAGTATGAATAGGCATAGCCTGCTTTGTGATATTTTCTATGGATAAAGCCCCATTGTGAATTCAGATCTCTTAGACTCTGATCTCATTTACTGTTCACAGAATTCCTAAGTTTTGAAAAAGAATTGAATTAAATCTTAGCTCTATCCCTCACTAAATTCTTGGAACCTCAATTTACTTGCCTGGGGAATAGAAATAGTAATGTATAAGACAAAGAGTTGTAAACATTAAATCAAATGTGATATTATAGGTCTGGTAGTCTGTGAGAATTAATTGCATTGCATTTACTATGATTGTTATCCACATCAAATTTGGAAAATGTCTGATAGTTTTTGGTAAGCCATGTTCCCTGAAAAAACTGTTTACGTTAAGTCTTTATTTAGCCTTCTTGTGTCCTTGGTGCCAACTATACAAGATAGCAAAACACAAGGTAAATTATCAGGGTATCTACCACGTGAGAGGGTGTGTATTGTGGGCATGGATAATTTTACTCAGAGATTACCAACGTTAATCGAGCTTAGGGTATAATCATTCTATAGAGTAAAACCTGTTTATTAGGTGAGGTGAGAATGTACCTTGTATATTTTTCACATATAGTCAAGCTCATGATTCTAGAACCAAATATTTCCACTTGGATTTCACAAGAAGTTTTTTGTGTTTGCTGATCTATAGTTAATTTTTCCTCTTCTTTTATCTTGGACTTGGATCTTAACTGGACTTTTCTTGTCAATATATAAAGAATAGTACAGCAATTTATCAGTTTGGGTATCCTATGGCTTGGTATTCTTCCTGGGATGTAGAAGTTACTGCTCTCCATTAGACAAAAGAAGAAGTCAATACTCAGGTTGAAAACAAAGCTCAGTATTTGACTTTATAAACAAAGTTCTTTTTTAACCCAGAAACAGAAATTCTAATAATCTGAATGATTAGTCTTAATCATTGGAAAACCCACAAAGCAATATTGGCTTGCCAACTGCTGAAGTACTTATTACCTAATGTTTTCATTTATTTTAGGAGAAAATTATTCTAAAACAGAAATAAAGGCTGATAATATTTTTGCACTAACATTTTAATCATTTTATAATTCTGTGAAGAATTATGAGTTATACTTCCTTTAATACATTTTCTGTAACTTGTTGACAAGATACTTGTATCAGTTGTTGAGTCTTTCTGTTTCTGTTATCTGAATATTTCAATGTATTCATTTAGGTGTTCCAAAGATAAAATGTTTTTAAATAATTTTGATTGTATCAGAAAACAGTGATAAATTTAAATTTGATGGTTCTTTTTAACTATTAGAAACTACTTATATATTAATAAAGGATGTCAAAAGATTTATGTTCCTGAGTTGCTTCAAAAATAAGACACTAAACTAAAAAATGAATTGTACTTTACAGTATATTCTAATGAAACCTACTGTTTCATTACTACTGTAATGTTTCTCCTACTGAGCAAACTAACTACATTTGAATCTACCATACTAATTTACCAATAATAATACCATTTTTTTCAGTATTTTCATTATTATCTTCATAATTTCAAGAGTTTATTTTGATACTACATTAAATATGTTCAAGTAGTTACTAAATAATAGAAATTAAGTAATTATTATGTAACAGGCCTTTATTAATACTAATGGGAATATGGAAAATCTCAAATTACCAAAAATTAGTTTCATTTCCCTTTATCAAAAGATGGAATCTAGTTCTCAAGTCTGTGTATATGGGCTGACTTTTTGAATTGCTTTGACCAACTGAATGAACCAGAATTGATGTGGTGTACTTTCTAAGCTTAGGCCTCAGGAGGCCTAATAGCTCTATTCTTTCCTTCTAGAAATACTGTTACCATTTGACTAAGACCGTGTTAGTCTGTTGGGAGATGAGAGATCATGTAGAGAGAGAAGACTGGTAATCCCAGCCATTCCATCTATGCAAACTGTGGCCTTAGACTGAACACTGATCCCAGCCAACACCTCACAGAGTAGAGGTAAATCCTCCTGGCTGAGACTAGCTCAAATTGCTGACCCATAGAGTTGCAAGCAAATGAATGATGATTGTTTTAAGCCATTAAGTTTTGAGTTGGTTTTCTATACAGCAATAGTTATCTAATATAAGGATAACAGAAATATATATTGTTACACCACTGAGGATGAATTAAAATATAGATCTTTATAAAGCACTTTTTCCATTATAAAGATACAGTAGTCATGAGCTGAGTCTTGGTTCTTCACTTACTACCTGTGTGACTTTGGCCTAATTGCAGATTCTATTATTGGATACAATGAGCTCTAAATTTCTCTTCAAAGAATCAGTATGTCAGTATGTTCAGTTCTTTGTCCCTCATTTTAAAGTTTAACTTCCTTGCAGTTTCAGTAAACAACCTTATCCACTAGTTCTAATCAGTAGTTCACATCTGTTCCCTTGGTCCCCGGCTCCATCCTGACTCATCCCAGTCACCTGCTTCAGTCACCTGCCCAGGTCATCTGCTCCAGTCACCTGCTCTGGTCACTTGTTTTGACCTAGGTCACCCCTGGCTACCTGCTCTGACCTGCTTGTAACCATCCTTCCCGGGAAACTACTCACCCTGCCACTCCAGCTCATACCCTTGCTCTCTTTAAAATAGCCAATCAGTATTAGTCAAGCCTGTGTGGCTTAACTCTAGCCAATATAACACAGCAGTAGGGGTGACCTCCATCAGGAATAAGTACTCTTTTTCCTTCCTTGTCCAGGTGTGTGCTCACCATTGCGCCATCCATGTGGTGTACCCTTCTATAGAAGTAAACTGCCTTGCTGAGAGGATTTATCGAGTGCTATTTGTTTTGCAGCATTGAAATTTTACTTATTACACTCTAAGTCAGGGGGGTCCAATTTTTTGGCTTCTCTGGGCCACAATGAAAGAAGAATTGTCTTGGGCCACACATAAAATACAGTAATGTTAATGATAGCTTATGAGCTAAAAAAAATGTTTTAAGAAAGTTTATGAATTTGCATTGGGCCACATTCAAAGCTATCCTGGGCTTCATGCAGCCAGCAGGCCCTGGGTGAGACAAGCTTGCTCAGTCTTTCTTCATTTTCAATAAGGGGTTCAAAATTACTTTTTAAGGTAGTTTTGAAGGTTAAATGGACTAATTGATTTAAAGTATGTAACCAACTGCCTAATACCTAAAAAGTGCTGAATAAACATGAAGTTATTAAGATCTGCATTACCTATAAAATTTCACAGAATGTTAAAAAAAGTTTTCTGTAACTGTGTAATGAAATGAATGATTTTGTAATGAAATTCTTCATCTAAAGAATTCCTCTTCATAGAAAAATAACAAATTGAGCCTCAATATCATTATAAAATAATTAGAATATTTTCATTTGTATTGAGTTAATGACCACAAGTCAATCAGACATATATTTCAGTGTTTTAAATATCATTAAATTTAATAGATAATTTATTCTGCATTAACATTTCTGGAAAGCACATGTGGCTTGCTTTGTTTATCTTGACTATCTTGATTTTAAAATAATTTAATCAGCAATTTAAAATGATGCATATTATTAGTCCATTCACATTCAAAAAATTCTCTTCATTTTATATTATACAAAATTAATGGGGACAAATTAACAAATTACTTACTGATGCAAAGTAAGAACTACTTATTCCCTCATATTAGAACTACCACTTACTTATTCCCTCATATTAGAACTACCACTTACTTATTCCCTCATATTAGAACTACCACTGTACAACCAATCCCCTTCAAAGAGAAAGAGCCTCTAAGAGCTTGTAAGAAAAAATAAAGATATATAAAATTATATCCTATTTTTTCTTAAAAATAAGTATGTAAATAATTACATATTTTGCCTACTCGGTTGTTGCAATTAAGTCTTTCAAACAGAGCTTCTTAAACTAGGTTCTATAGATGAGTTTCAAGAAGTCCTAGCCCATGAAAATTATATGCAACTGTAGTAACTTAGTTTGTGTTAGCCTAACTGACTCCATCTCAACAGTAAGCTCCAGCTTAGCTTCTCCCTTCCTGCCTCGGCCCCCAAAGGTGTGTTACTGGGTCACGCTGCACTCAAAGCTTTGCACCGTTAAGAGTGGTTCACACTGCTCACAGTACCTGTAACCATTGTAACCTCATCCTACTTCACAAGTCTACCTGCTATTGTGAACACCTTCCTTGGTGATTGATTGTATTGAAAGATCCCCCTGCTACCCACCTTAGTGATTGTATGGGAATACCCTTAGCAACCAACAATCCTGGGAACCTCCTGCTCCCTGGTTACCAGCTTCCTTATCTAACTTGCTTGTTCTGCTTCCATAAAATTCTGCTTCAGTTAGACTCCCCCTCCCCTACCTAAATCAAGGTATAAAGGGAAATCAAGCCTCTTCCTCAGGGCCAAGAGATTTTGAGCGTGAGCTGACTCTCGGTCACTGGCAATAAAGGACTTGTGATTTGAACCTCAGAGTGTGGCCCTTTCCATCTAACTCGCTTGGTTATAACACAACAATTTGTATATAGGTGCAAAAGTACATGTATTTGATTGGAGATAGGGGAAGAAGACAAATCTTTATCAGATTTACAGAAGGAGCCATGACTCAATAAAATTTAAGGATCACCACGTTAGAGATTCAGGACTATGAATTCTAAAACTGGTAGTGAGGAGGTATATAAGGCAAAAGAAGACTGTTAAAATAGTCCAAATAGTAAATAATGAGGCTGATAATAGGTCAGTTGTATTAAATGAAAAGGTTAGATTTGAGAAATATTTCTGAAGTAGCTGTTTTATGTCAAGTACCCTAGGAAACAGTCTCTGAGACAGAAATTCACATTCAAAAGGTTACTGAGGGGAGCTCTTGGAATCAGTCTTGTAAGACCCTGAAGGAAACAGGACTAGGTAGAGGGTGAAGTAGAACTGCAATACTTTTATAACAGAGACCTCAGCCCATCTCAAAAGAAGCTCTGAGCTTGGTGTTGCACCTCAGAAATGTGCTGCATTGAGGCAATGGCCTTTTCATTCCTGCATTGACCCATGAGAGGATGCAAGCTACCTCTAGGGAAGGGACCTGACTTTGGTGAGCTATCTTCTTCTTCTTCTTTTTTTTTTTCTTTTTTAAGATAGAGTCTCGCTCTGTCACCAGGCACCAGGCTGGAGTGCAGTGGCACGATCTCGGCTCACTGCAACTTCCGCCTCCTGGGTTCAAGCAATTCTCCTGCCTCAACCTCCCGAGTAGCTGGGACTACAGGCGTGTGCCACCAATCCCAGCTAATTTTTGTATTTTTTTAGTAGAGACGGGGTTTCACCATATTGGCCAGGATGGTCTCAATCTCCTGACCTAGTAATGCACCCGCCTCGGCCTCCCAAAGTGCTGGGATTATAGGCGTGAGCCACCACACCCAGCCGGTGAGCTATCTTCTTTTAGCAGGGGGCAATTCCCACAGAGGGACATAGAGAAAGTCCAGCAGCTGAAAGCATGACTGTCATGGTTTTGAAGGGAAATCTAAGTTGCTCACCACATGTCCACTAGGAAATACATTAGTAATATTTTAAAATAAAGACATTTATTATGATAATTAAAATGTGCCAGATCCATTATAGGTAGTATAGATGTAGGAGAAACAAAAAAATAATATTGCTACTTATATGCAGTTATGTTCTAGAGGTGGAAAAAAAAAACATAAATAAGTAAACAAATAAATAAACAAGATTGTGATAAGTGCTTCAGATAAAACAAACCAAGGCAACATTCTGGAGAGTTACCTGTAATCTCTTTTTATTAATAGAATCATAGATGATCTCTAAGGAGGTAATAGGTGAGCCGAGTTATAAAAGATAATAAGGAGCTAGATCTGCATATTTTCAGCAAATATTCTATGCAGAGAAAAAGAAATGCAAATATTCTAAAGAAGTTAAAAACTTTACTAATTTGAGGAACCATGTAGCCAAAGTATACTGTGTGAGGTGAATAGTTGTAATAATGAGGGTCAAGAAAAAGGCAGAGATCAAATCAGTTAAAACCTTACAAACCACGTGTTATACACTCAGTTCAAGCATTATCCCAAAACCATGAATTTGTTTGACTGCCATAGCCTTAGCAACGGTTCTTGCTATTTCTAAAGTCATGAAGCTAAGTGTAGCTGCTATAACTTCCACAGCTATAAATCAAACATCACCAGGCACAGTATTAATTGATAACTGTACAGAATATATTCTAGAAAACAGAAGAGGAGGGAACATTTTCTCACTCAATTTATGAGGCTGGTATTATCCTGTTACCAAAAAAAAAGACGATATAAAGAAGAAGAAAAGTAAAGTACAGACCAATATCTGTAAATATAAATCCAAACTGTTCAATAAAAATTTATCAAATTGAATGCAGTGATGTACAAATTATTTATACACTATAACCAAATGGAATTTATTCTAGGTGTCAAGACTGTTTCAAAATATGAAAATATATCCATGTAATGAATAGGTTATAAAAGAACATTATATTATTATATCAATTGATGCACAAAAATCATTTGACAAAACCTAATACCCATTTACGATAAGAATTCTCAGAAATGAGGAATACCAAGGGAATTTCTTCAACTTGATAAAAAGTATCTAAAAAACATTTAGAGGTTACATAATATTTAATGGTGAAAAATGTAGTGCTTTTTCTCCCTAAGATCAGGAAGAACATGATATCCACTTTTGTCACTCTTATTCAACATACTACTGAAATTTCTAGCCACTGCAATAAACAAGAATAAATAAATAAAAGACATCCACACTGGAAAGGAAGAAAAATTCTCCCTGGTGATGACATGATCATATATATGGAAAATCCTAAGAAATCCAGGAAAACCTATTAGAGCTAATATACTGTTCCTATTTGAAGATGGCATGATTATCTACATAGAAAGTCATAATAATTTTTTTTAAAACTCTTTCCAGTTTTCATCAGGTTGCAGGACACGAGATCAACACACCAAAATGTATGGCAGTCTTACAGGCTAGCAATGAACATTCCTAAATTATTGCTTTCCAAAAAAAGACTCTTGAAAAGGACGAAAATACAAACTACAAATTGAGAGACGATATTTGCAATCCATGTATCTGTCAAAGATTTGTATCGAGAATTTGTGAAAAACAAAGCACCCTACCAAAACCCTCATAACCTAATAGTGAAAAATAGAAAATTGACAAAATACATACAAACATTTTACTAAAGAGAATAATCAGATGGCATATAAGTACGTGAGAATATATTCAGCATAATTTCCCATTAGAAAAATGTAAATTGAAACCACAATGAGATATCTGTATAGACCTATCATAAGGGTTAAAATAGAAAATAATGACACCACCAAGTGCTAGCAAAGACATGGAGAAACTGGAACATTCCTATATGGCTGGCATAAATGTAGTATGGTATGGTCATTGGTAAAGAATATGGCAGTTTCTTTAAAACTAATTATGAAAGTACTATGTTACTCAGTAATTGCACTCCAGAGCATTTACCCCAAAAAAATGAAGACTTATGTTCATAGAAATACCTGTCCATTAATGTTTATTTCTGCTTTATTTATCATAACCCAACTCTAAAATCAATCTAGATGTCTTTTTTTTTCCTTCTTTGTGTGTTTAACTTGTATTTTAAGTTTGGGTTACATGTGCAGGTTTGTTACATAGGTAAACATGTGCCATGGGGTTTGTTGTACAGATTATTTCAGCACCCAGATATTAACCCTAGTAGCCATTAGTTACTTTTGCTGAACTTCTCCTCCTCCCACCCTCCACTGTCCAATAGGCTCTAGTATGTGTTGTTCTTTATATTTCCATGTGTTCTCATCATTTATCTCCAATTTATAAGCAAAAACATGTATTTGGTTTTCTGTTTCTATGTTAGTTTGCTAAAGATAATGGCCTTCAGCTCCATCCATGTCCTTGCAAAGGACATGTTCTTGTTTATTTATATGGCTGCATAGTATTCCATAGTATGTATATACAACATTTACTTTACCCACTGTATCATTGATGGGCATTTAGGTTGATTCCGTGTCTTTGCTATTGTGAAAAGTGATGCAATAGACACATATGTGCATGTGTTTTATAATAGAATGATTTATATTCATTTGGGTATGTATCCAGTAATGGAATTGCTGGGTCAAATGGAATTTCTGTTTTTAGGTCTTTGAGGAATTGCCACACTGTCTTCCACAGTGGTTTAGCTAATACACTCCCACAAACAGTGTATAAGCATTACTTTTTCTCCACAAACTCACCAGCTTTTTTTTTTTTAATGCAGTATGTGCAGGTTTGTTACATAGGTAAACATGTGTGTCATGGCGGTTTGCTGCACATTTCATTCCATCACTTTGGTATTAAGCCCAGCATCTGTTAGCTATTCTTCCTGATGCTCTCCCTTCCCCCTGCCAACCCTCTGAGAGGCCCCAATGTGTGTTATTCCCTCCCATGTGTGTCCATGTGTTCTCATCATTCAGCTCCCACTTATAAGTGAGAACATGTGGTATTTGGTTTTCTGTTCCTGTGTTACTTTGCTGAGGATAATGGCCTCTGGCTCCATCCATGTCCCTTCAAAAGACATGATTTCATTCCATGTTCTGGCTTCACAGTATTCCATAGTGTATATGTACCATATTTTCTTTATTCAGTCTATCATTGATGGACATTTAGGTTGATTTCATTTATTTTCTATTGTCAATAGTGCTGCAATGAACATACATGGGCATATGTATTTATTATAGAATGATTCATATTCCTTTGGGTAAATATCCAGTAATGGAATTACATCCTTGCCAGCTTTGAAGCAATAAAATATATTTCTTTCAATGGGCAAATGTTTAAACAAATTGTAGTACATCCATACTATGAAATGCTATTCAGCAATGAAAGTGAACAAATGATCTATGCATACAATAACTTGGATGAATCTCTGGGGAATTACACTGACTGGGAAAAAAAGGCAATCTTAAAAGGTCACATGCTCTATAGTTCCATTTATATAACTTTCTTGAAATGATAAGATTATGAAAATGAAGAACAAATTAGTGTTGTCAAAGGTCAGGGATGATAAGGGGAGAGGCAGACAAAATGGAGGTGGGCGTGGCTATCAAGGATTGACAAGAGGAAATCAATTAGTAAATAAATTATTACCTATCTTGACTGTGTCACAGTTAATACTTTGATTGATATTGTACTGTAGTTTTGTAAGATATTACCACTGGGTGAAAGGTGGATAAACAGTGCATGGGATCTTTGTGTTAGATTTTAAGAATGCATGTAATTTATAAGAACTTCATAATGAAAAATCGAATTAACAGTAATAAATTCTCTTTAATTTTCTAACCCATATGTTTCTAACTCATGATTTCCAAAATTTTTTTAGCTAAACAACACCTATTTTTCTGGTACGGTCATATAAATATTCTGCATAACTAATTTCCTATAGTTCATACTATTTTTTTAAAAGCTATACTTTATATTCACTTCCTCCAAAGTAGATAATAAAAATGGAATTAAGTCTAGAAAACAAAAGACCATTGCCAAATAACCATACAAAATATGCACAACTGCTCATGCTTAGGTTAATTTTTGAGTCACGATACAGACAACTGAGATTTTGTAGGACTCAGAGAAAGGCTGTGATTTTTATAAATAGTGCGGTTTGCACAATAATAAAGAAAATGTATACACATTTACAGTTGTACTTTAGAATTGTTTCTTGATTCTTGTCACAAGTAAGGAAATTTGCAATGGTTAATTAATAAAGAGAGAGGGAGAGGATTTTGGTAATAGCCTATCAATTTCTGAGTCAAATGCTGGAAACATATCTTACTTGCAAATAAAAATATTAAAGTGAAAATCTTAAAAAAGAGGAGGAAGAAACTGTATTTCACAATGTAAATTCTTTAAATATCATAATATATAATATGGTAAATAATTGATTATCTTTCCCAGAGTGAGTGTCTTTCTCCTCTTCCATATCTATTTAAAGCCCCTCTTCCTTCAGGTTCATTTTAAGTACCATTTCAGATTTTATCTCCCTCAGGAAAAATAAATTCAACCAACAGTGATAATGGTTGTTAACCACATATAGTACCCTTATTGTTTTATCTGCATAGTAAATATGCTTTTATATATTTATTACTGAGAAATACAATATTGTATTTTTTCCATTATATTTATCTACTTTTTTTTCTTTTAAGTAGTTTAGAAGAGGTAATTTAGGACAGGGATTATGTCAAACAATTCCTCATTTCTGTAACTATATAGTATGTGAACTTATCAAAGTGACATGGTTATTAAGTAATCCAGCAAAGATTAGAACACAACTATTTTAATACTAAGTTCTGTACTCTTGTCATTGTTTTATGTTCTCCTCTGCTGATATGACTGAACAAACTCATCTAACTATTGACAAATAGGGTTATAAGACTCATTAAATAAATTGCAGTAAACACAATAGGGTTCTAATTTGTTTATGAAAGAATGAAGGAGACCTGTATTTACTGATATAGAAAGACTCTGAAGACACTTGGAATCAATTTAAAAGCCAAGCATTGGGCAATGTGTGTAATACGCAGCACTTTGT
Organism: Aotus nancymaae; assembly: GCF_030222135.1. Taxonomy (NCBI): domain Eukaryota; kingdom Metazoa; phylum Chordata; class Mammalia; order Primates; family Aotidae; genus Aotus; species Aotus nancymaae. The sequence continues at coordinate 53,461,889 of NW_026988415.1, read as the reverse complement.
GTAAAATAAATGAAAAAAGCTATGTTCTAATATGCTTGTATATGCATAGGCTACCTCCAGATAAATATACAAGAAATCAACCAAGGAACTGATTTTATTTTTGTTGAATAACTCCCATAAAGTTTGCATTTTTTTTTTTTCACCATATGTATTGGAAGAAAAAGTCCTATGACATGATGACAATGTTATTTTCTCCTAATGGTAAGAATTTCCTAGGCTAGGAATAACATTTGAGGCAAGAGAGATTTTTTAAAGTTTAAAAACTACTGGGTTGAGGAATATACTTCAACAAATAAAAACTTTCTGTAACATTTTTATGTATAATCACATGTGTATACTATTACTTGAAGGATAATTTAAATCTTAGAGTATAAGTTACAAAGTACTTTCCACCTGTGACTCATAAAAAAATCAAGTTGAATGTTCAACAGAGAGATTTTGTCATATGTTTATGAATATACCAGGACCCAGTGTCATCTGTTAGCTCAATTCCTGTGGAGCTATACATATTTATGAAATCACAAGCAGAAGTTATGAATGTGCAGCACTAAGAATCGCAAAGTAAAATGTGCTGCTGCATAGTCTCACTCATCAAATTCATTATTTGTTTACAATATTTATAATTGCTAAATAAAAGAGTGCATCATTTAATTCATGAAATATAAAACTATGGGAAAAACTTGATTACTACAGTATTGTGAGCTGACTTGTAGTTATTAAGCAGAAAGCAGAAACTTATATTTCAAAAATCCTCTAAGGCAAGTCCTGAAATCCTTCTGTGACTTTTTCATGGTATAACGGGTTGGTAATACATTCTGTTTAGTTGTTCTGCTCCTTATCTGCTGGATTCAGATGAATTTAACTTTCAGTGTCATTTGAAAATTACATTCTTTCCTTTTGGAGAAGGAGTGATTGACTTTGTTTACATTGACTGCAGTGATTAATTATATCAGTGTAGATAGTCAGACCGGCTAATTCATACTTCAAAGGTGTTGATTTGTTCAGACTTGGGAAGATTGACTAAATCTATCAACTTAATCGGGTAGTATGCAAATGATTGCTTTTCCCAAGACCTGCCCTTTCCGTATCTGACAACATTTTTAGCTCTAATTAACGTATTATTTGTTGTTAAGATGCAATTATCTACTGAACTATTTAATTATTGAGCTAGTGTGACTATGTTAACTTATAAGTGTTTTACATTGAATAGTAAATGTTACAGTTTCACAATATGCTTACATTAGTGATTAGTGCCAAATACTTTGGAGAAAGTATTGCTTTAATATAGTCTCATATAGCTGTATAAATATGCAGGGTTTATATGCAGTAAAAACTTCTATATTTCCAATTGCTTGACACTAAATTTATTCTGTTTTTCCTTCAGCATTAGTTCCCTAAACATCTATACAAAATTCAGAGTAAGAATATTTCCAATAAAAAATAGCTGACCGAGCACCTAATAACTATAAACCTGATGGTAAACAAAAGGTAGCTCAATCATAAAACTTCTTCAGTCAGAAAATATGAATACAAGTAAAAAATAGGAAATAATCAAAATGATATATACCATTTTTATCCTATTCTAAACATCAATTTCTTAAGATGATACTATAAAAAGAATACATGAAAGTATATTAGCATCATTTATTTCTACTTTACTGCAAAGACTGTAATCTTTTTGGCCCTATTGTCCAATACAATATATGGTAACAGGTATAGAAAGTGCTTAATATTTTTTTACTTGTGGTAAAATATACATAATATAAAAATTCACCTTTTAACCATTTTAAGTGTAGATAGCAGCAGCATGAATTATATTCACATTGCTGTGAAAACATTGCAAATACCAATCTGGAGATTTTCTCTTCATCCCAAACTGAAGCAACATACTTATTAAAAAGTAACTCCTCATTCTCCACTTCCCTCAAACCCTGCTAACCACTATTGTGCACTTTCTGTCTTTACGAATTGGATTATTCCAGGTGCTTAATATAAGTGAAATTATGCAATATTTGTCCATTTGTATATAATTTATTTCACTTAGCATAATGTTTTCAAGGTTCATTTGTGTTGTGGCATGTTTCATAATTTCATTTTTTTTTTTTTTTTTTTTTTTTTTGGGGTGGAGTTTCGCTCTTGTTACCCAGGCTGGAGTGCAATGGCGCAATCTCGGCTCACCGCAACCTCCGCCTCCTGGGTTCAGGCAATTCTCCTGCCTCAGCCTCCCGAGTAGCTGGGATTACAGGCACGCGCCACCATGCCCAGCTAATTTTTGTATTTTTAGTAGAGACGGGGTTTCACCATGTTGACCAGGATGGTCTCGATCTCTTGACCTCGTGATCCACCCGCCTCGGCCTCCCAAAGTGCTGGGATTACAGGCTTGAGCCACCGCGCCCGGCCCATAATTTCAATTTTTTAAGGCAGAATGATATTCCACCATATGTGTATACTAATTTTGATTATCCATTTATTGGTAATGGACATTTGGGTTGTAACCACATTTGGCTATTACAAATAATGTTTCTATGAACATTGGTATAAAAAATCTCTCTTTAAGTATCTGCTTTCAATTATTTTGGGTATATGCCAAGAAGTGGAATTTCTAAGTCATATAGCTCCTTAAGTTTTTAAGGCGCTACCACACTGTTTTCCAAAGTTGCTGCACCATTTTACATTTCTAGCAACAGTGCACAAGGCTTTCAATTTCTATGTACACTCATCGATAGTCATTATTTACTGAGTATTCTTGTTTGTCTGTTTGGTTGTTTTTGTTTGTTTTCTTTTGTTTTAAGAACTACCCTACTGTGTGTGAAGGGTATCTGATAGTGTTTTGATTTGAATTTCCCTAATGATTAGTGATGCTGGGTATCTTTCCATGTGCTTATTGGCCATTTGTGTATCGACTTTGGAGAAATGCCTATTTGAATGCTTTGCCCGTTTTTTCAATTGTTTTTGTTGTAGTTCAATTGCAGAGGTTTTTATGTACTCATATCCCTTATCAGATATATGATTTGCAAATATATTCTCCCTTTTTACATTTATGTTAGTGTCCTTGGGTGTATAACAGTTTTTAAATTTTGGTGAAATCCATTTCATCTACTTTTTTCTTTTATTGCCTATATTTGGTGTCATATTCAAGAAATCTTGCCTAATCCAATGCAATAAAAATATTCCCATATATTTTTATCTAAGAGTTTAATACTTTTAGCTCTTATATTTAGGATTTTGATCCACTTTGAGCTAATTTTTTATTTTTTTTGAGACAGAGTCTTGTTCTGTCACCAGGCGCCAGGCTGGAGTGCAGTGGTGCAATCTTGGCTCACTGCAATCTGCGCCTCCTGGGTTCAATCAATTCTTCTGCCTCAGTCTCCCGAGTAGCTGGAACTACAGGCACACGCCACCACGCCCAGCTAATTTTTGTATTTTTTTTAGTAGAGACAGGGTTCCACCATATTGGCCAGGATGGTCTCGATCTCTTGACCTCGTGATCCACCCGCCTCAGCCTCTGAAAGTGCTGGGATTACAGGCATGAGCTACTGCACCCGGCCTGTGTTAATTTTTTACACAGTAATTAATTAATCCAACTTCATATTTTTTTGCACATTTATATCCAATTTTCCCAGGACCATTAATTGAAAAGACTATTCATTTCTTCCTAAATTGTTTTGGCATTTTGCCAAAAATTATTTGACTATGTATGTGAGGATTTATTTCTGGATTCTCTATTCCATGCATTTATGTGTCTGTCTTCAGGATAGTATGACACTGCTTTCATTACCATAGCTTTGTAATAAGTTTTGAAATTAGGAAGTGTGACACCTCCAAATTCCTCTCTTTTTGAAAAGATTTTTTGGCTATTCAGAGTCCTTTGAAATTCCACATGAATTTTGAAGCAGATTTTTCTAATTTTGCCAAAGAATGGCATTTAGATTTTTGATAGGGTTTGGATTGAATCTGTACATTTCTTTGGTGGTATTGACATCTTAACAATATTAAATCTGCCAACCTATAAACACAAAAGGTCTCTTCATATGCTTAGAAATTCTGTAATTTCTTTCAGTGATATTTTGTAGTTTTCAGTGTATATGTTTTTGTCTTCTTGATATGGTTAATACTAAGTACTTCATTCTTATTGGTGCTATTATAAACTGATTTGTTTTTCCAATTTTGTCATATTATTTATTGTAAATGTGCAGAAACAAAACATATTTTTGTGTTAATTTTGTATTCTGTAACTTTGCTTAATCTTCTTATTTGATCCAATAGTATTTTATAGAATCCTCATTGTTTTCTATTAAAAAGATCCTGTTTTATACAAACAGAAATAATTTTACTTCTTTAATTTCAATTTGAATTTCATTGAATTCTTTTTCTTACCTAATTGCTCTGGCTACAACTTCCAGTTCTATGTTAAATATATCCAGTGAAATCAAGCATTCTTTTTTTTTTTTTAAGTTCAGGGTTCATGTGCAGGTTTGTCATATAGGCAAACTCATGTCATCAGGGTTTGTTGCACAGTTTATTTCCTCATCTAGGTACTAAGCCCAGTAGCCAATAGTTATTTTTCCTAATCCTCTCTCTCCCCCACCTCTCCAGCCTTAAGTAGACTCCAGTGTATTTTGTTCTACTCTTTGTGTCCATGTGTTTGCATCATTCAGCTACTACTTACAAGTTAGAACATGAGGTGTTTGGTTTTCTGTTCCCATGTTAGTTTGCTAACAATGATCTTTCAAAACTTAGACAAAAAGCTTTCAGTCTTTCATTATTGAGTATGATGGTAAATGTGGATATTTCATATATGTCCCTTATATATGGAGGTTGTTTTCCTCTATTTATAGTTTGTTGTGTTTTTATTATAAGGAGTGTTTAATTTTGTGAAATGTTTTTCCGCATCAAGATAACCATTTCTTCCCCTTCATTTTCTTAAATGTGATGTATTATATTGGTTGATTTTCATATGTTAAAACATCATAGGATTCCAGGAAAAACAGTAACTGTCATAGTGTATAATCCTTTTATTATGCTTCATAATTTCATTTACTAGTATGTTGTTGAAATTTTTTGCATCAACATTCATTAGGTATTCATTAGTTTTCTTTTATATAGTGTCTTTGGGTTTGGCATCAGGGAAATGTTGGCCTCATAGAATGAATTAAGAAGTGTTCATTCTCTCTATTATTTTGGAAAGGTTTTAAAAGAATTGCTGTTTATTCATTTACCCATATTTTTAAAAGAATTCATTGATGAAATCATCTGTTCCAGGGCTTTTTTTTTGTTGTGATATTGTTGATTACTGATTCTTATTCTCATTATTTATGAATCTGTTCATATTTTCTGTTTCTTCATGACTCAGTTTTGGCAAGTTGTGTGTTTCAAGGAATTAGTTTATTTCATCTAGGTAATCCAATTTTTGGTGCACACTTGCTCATAGTACTCTCTTATGATCGTATTAGTTTTATAAGATTGTGAGAATTATTCCCAGGATTTTTTCTGATTTTGGTAAATTGAATCATTTTTATTTTAGTCAATGTAGCCTTTGGCTATAATTTTAAAATTTTGTAGTTCATTTTGAAGAAAAAACTTTTGGTTTTATTGATTTTTCTTTTTTTTTTGTATTTTCTGTTTTAGTTAACCCTAGTATAACCTTTATTATTTGCTTCTTTTTGTTAGTAGTGGGTTTAATGTGTTCTTTTTTAAACATTGTAAGTAGTATAATTAAGTTTTTTAGTTAACCTTTTTGTTTCTTTTTTGATGTGTTTCCAGATGTTAATTTTCCTTCTGAGCACTACTTTTGCTGCATTCATATGTTTTGGTATGCTGTGTTTTGCTTTTAATTTGTCTCAAAATAATTTCTAATTTCTCCTCTGATTTATTCCTTGATCTATTGGTTGTTTAAGGATGTGTCACTTAATTTTTATCTACTTGCCAATTTTACAGTTGTTCTTGTGTTATTGATTTCTATATTCACTCCATTGTGATTTGAAAAGATAATTTGTATAGTTTCAATCTTTCAGAATTTATCAAAACATTTCTTATAGGGTCATTCTCATGGTGGTGAATTCCCTTAGGATGTGCTTATCTGAGAAAGACTTGATTTCTCCTTCATTTATGAAGCTGTGTTTATTAGAATATAAAGATTTTGGCTGGCAGTTCTTTTCTTCATGAAGAATGAAAATATGATTCCATTATATTCTGGCTTGAAAGGTTTCTGCTGAAAAGTTTACTGTTACTGTGATGGGATTTTCTGTATAGGATGTTTGACACTTCTTTCAAGCTGCTTTTAGGATTTGTTCCTTCATGTTGACTTTAGATAGTCTGATGAATATATGTCTTGATTTCATTCTTCTTGCAGCAATTTTTCAAGGAGTTATTCGAGCTTTTGTTATGTGAATGTCTAATTCTCTAGGTAGACCAGGGAAGTTTTTCTTTCTTAATTTTTCTGTCAAATATGTGCTCTATGCTTTTTACTTTTTTTCCTCCCTGAGAAATTCCTTGGTTGCTTTACATAATATCATATTTCTTGAAGGCTTTGTTTACTTTTAAAAGTTATTATTATATTAGTTACTTTTGTCTGGCTAGGTTAATTCAAGGGACTAGACCTCAGTCTCTGAAATTCTACTGTTTGGTCTAATCTATTGTTAATACTTTCAACTGTATTTTGTAATTTCTGCAATTAATTTTTTATTTCAAGAAGCTTTTATTTTTAATACTTATCTTACTGTAAATTTTTTATTCATATTCTTAATAGTTTTCCTTGTTTATGCTTGTTGGTTTTTAACTTTCTCCTGGATCTTACAGAACTTTCTTACAATCCATATTTTGAATTCTTTATCTGTCATTTCTGAATTTTAATTTCATTTAGGATTTATTTCTAGTGTGATTCATTGCTAACATGATCCTTTGTTTGTGTCAAAACACAACCATCAGAATCTTTACACTGATTTCCTTCTCATTTGGATGAGTAGTCACTTTTTATTCCTAAGTTTGCTTTTGTTTAGATGGAACCATTTTACTTTTTATTAATTTCTCCCTTGAGGATGTGATTGTAATGTATGTTGTGCATGATCATTTGGCTTCAATTCTGGGTGCTTCCACAAAGCAAAGACTGTATGAGTTTCTTGGTTATAGATAGACTTTGTGTAGTGACTTTCTCAAATGTTAATTATTTTAATTATTGTAGTAATGTATTGGGCATATGAGCTGGCTAACTATCTTCTGTGGGTCTGGGAGTGAAGAGGTCTCAGGAAGATTATCCTGTTGCCTATCACTGCCATGCTGTCAGCAGGTTTTTTATTTGGTTCTGCAGTTTGATACACACTCCAGTAGGTGGCGCTAATAAGAGCCAGCTGACTCTCAGATGTCCTAATGTTGAATGTTGAATGAAAGCACCTACCCTTACAGGATTGTCAGGGGGAGCACCTGGTGGGATGTGCTGAGGTCCCTGAAGGCATGGGTGTGGAGGTGGCTATACTGGCCCCTCATCCTGAGCAGGTAGTAATGTGATTCACTTCCCTATGATACACTTGTTCAAGGGCTCACAACCTTCGATTCATATAGACACTGTCTTTTATCTCTAGGCCTTAATGCAACTGTTATCTGCAGAAAATACTTGTCCTGTGACTACCGTTGAAAATGGCCTCAGAGTGGAACTTCTTTCCTCAGTTTAAAACAGACAGCTCTGTGATTGGTCTGCACTCCAATGCAGGACCCTATCATTCCATGTAAGCCCTGGCCTATGGCACACTTCCAGCAGAAGCACAGCCACTGCAAATAATGCTGAAAAGTCTGTCTTCAAGTGAACACACATTAATGCATAGTATGTATAGTTATATATTTGCATCATTTTTCCCCCAATGGGAAAAGTCACAGCTGAGCCCACACCAGTGGAAAGAAGGAGGATGAAAAGACCCTCTCTTCGTATCTGTTCACAACCACTGGTGCTGCCTGTCTACTGGAGTATAACAACATTCCACGCCTTCAGAGATTAGCGCCATGCCGGTTTCTCCACCACGAGGGATATAGTCACCTTTTAGTAACAAGCTGTGTTAGCTCAGGCAGGGGAAAGTGTGCATTCTGGTTTCCCTTGTGCCAAGGGGTGTTTTGGTGGGCTCCAATCCTCTTTTCTCTAAGGGGTGGCCCACACTAAGGATGGAAAATGTTTTAAGTGTGTCTAGTGATGCAGACATACAAGGGCTGAGACTCCCTGGGCAGAATAGTATCCTACAATGAGGTTTGAGAAGAGAGCAAGTAAAACTGCAAAAACTGGCTGCCCAGTGCTCTGCCACTCTGAAATTCTCAAATCACAGCTGACAGCAGTGCCTTGGCTTGCAAGGGTAGAGGGGCTCTCTGACAATTTGGCAGTCAGCAGTCTGCTGAAGGGGTTAGAGAACAAGAAAACACTCCCACCCATCCTTTCCATGAGACTTGAGGTTCCTCAGGGGTCAATCTCTGCCAGATTCTTGCCTTTATAAAAAATATATATATATAGTGCACGTTCTTTCCTTGGGTTCTCCCACAAGTTCCAACTCTCTTCCCTCAGCATTCCACTTGGACCATGATCATTCTTTGACTTGCAGTTCATTTTGTCCCATATTAGTATAGCGTTCTCAGCTTTCTTTTGGTTACTATTAAAATGTGACATCTATTTTCATCCTTTCATTTTCAACTTACGTGTATCCTTATAGTTGAATTTTTAAAAATTCATTCTGCCAGTTTCTGCCTTTTGACTGGAAAATTTAATTCATTTACTTTTAAAGTTATGACTAAGAGGGAATTACTTACATTTGGTATTTTCCTATTCATTTTCTGTATGTCTGACAGGTTTTAATTGTCTCTTATTTTTTCTACTACTATTTTCTTTGCACTTAGTTGATATTTTGTAGTGATATGTTTTGATCCTTTTCTAATTTTATGTTGTATATATTCTGTAGATAATTTTATTGTTGTTACTATAGTGATTATATTTGATATCTTAAATTTACAACAATTTATTTTGAAAAAATACTGACTACACTTTGATAACATACAAAAACTGTACTCCCGTAGAGTGCCACACTCCCAAAATTTATATTATTCCTGTCACAAACTACAAATTACATCCTTATACACCATGCAGCCAATATCATAGATGTATATTTATTTTTACTCACTTTTCTTTGAAATAATCTAAAAAATTTTAAAAATGAAGTTACAAACCTAAATTTCATTAATATTGCATTTTATATTAGCATGTGAACTTTAACAGATTTTTGTTTCTATTTTCCTATGGCTATAAATTACTAGCTAGCTTTCTTCCATTTCAAATTGAAAGACTCCTGTGAGTATTTCTTATAGGCAAGTCTACTGCTGAACTTCCTCAATTTTGTTGTTTTTGTTTTTAAATCTGGAAATGCCTTAATTTTTTTCACCTTTTATGTGTAACGTATTCAAATACAGAATTTCAATTTGAAAATTTTATTTTTTTATAACGTATTATCCCACTGTTTTCTGGCCTCCTAGGTATCTGATGAGAAACTTGTTGATAATCTTAATCAGTATTCCTTGTATGTAACAAGTTGACTTTCTGTTGCTACTTTCCTGATTCTTTCTTCATCCTTGTCTTTTGACAAGTTCATTATAATGTGTCTCAGTATGGGCCTCTTTGGGCTTATCCTCGCTGGTGCTCACTGACCTTCTAAAAATTGTAAATTCATATATTTCATCAAATTTGAGAGATATTGGTCATTACATCTTCAAATAATTTCTTTGCTCCTTCCTCTCTTTCTCCTTCTGACACTCCCATAATGCATAAATAGGTCTATGTAATAGTTTTCTGTAAATTCACTTTTAGCTCATTGAAAATAAGAAAATGTGTAGAAAATGAACAAACTCTTGTTTTATGAAAAACTTTTAAATGCTTCTCTCTCTCTCTTCAAATTTTGTTTGGCATTTTCCCTTTCTCTAAATTTTGTTCTTCTAACTATTATTGTACAGATTATCTATTTGACTCAATTTTCTCATTGATCCTAACTCTATGTTTCTCTAACCATCATCCTCTTTCATAAGTGCTCAAAAATAGGCTCACAAACAGAGTGGAGACTTGGAGGATGGGAAGACGATGCAATGGGAGAATGCAGATAGAGTGTTACAGAGAAACCTAAGAAGGCAGCAGAAGAAGGAACAGCTTCTTAGTAAATGTTTCCTTGGTTTTATAATTAAAGTATGGTGCTTTTAAAGAAAGATATAAATTCAAACATAAAAAATAAAAATGCTGTCTTAGATTTATTCATTCAATTAGTAAGTTAACACATGATATTTTAGAGTCATTTAAATTATATTTTTTCACTTACTATTATTTACAGATGAGTAAATGGAGGTTAAGAAGAATAAATTTCTGACTTAAGGTCTTGCTGATAATTATTAGGAGAGCAGTTACTTTTAACCAAATTTCTGAGTTTTAATAGAGTTAAAATGAAACACAAATGTACATTAAAATTAAATTATTTCATATATATTCTTCTCAGAGAAAAAAGTGTTACTACTTGTAATTAATGTTAGTTTTGAATGTGGTGTCTACATAAAAATACTGCATTTAGCAATTTAGAAGAAAAAAGTAAAAACATAAAATAAACTATATTAAGTAGTAAACCTGAATAATATAGTTCAAAATTATAGTTCTATTTAAACAGCATATTTTGATCCATTTTTATTGGTTGTCTTAGATATTTAAATATATTTTGTAATAACTATCTGCAATGCTTCTGCAGGTTTCCAGTGATAAAAATTTTACAGATTTTTTTAGCTTTATAAGAATTTTGAGTTGAGTTTTCTTTTTTGACTAACTTGAAACTGATTGGAGAGAAAGTTAATAAACTATGAACACATATTCTTTGGTCTGAAAAGTACATGTAAACTTCAAAGATAATCAGTGTGATTCACATTGTAGGAAAAGGTATTGGCAATTTTACAGAACTCAGATTTATAAAGTGCATTTATCTCCATTTTATATACAATTTTGACACTTTAAAATTCAAACATATTTTTGGTACTTATATTTACAAATAAATACTATGCTTATGTTAAAGCAAACCAAATATGGCCTGAGAAGGATTCTGTACTTGTATATTTGAATCCTTCTGGGTGAGCTGTAACCAAGCTTAATAGTCAGACAAGGTTGAAAACCTAACTTAGGAATATGCACCTGTAACCGTTGCTAAGACTTGGCCATTCCCAGTGACCATATTTCAACCATTCATACACTGCTGAGTGTCCAAACTGTTCAAATAAGGCAAACATCGAGCTCTAACCAATCCAGCCATTCTGTACCTCACTTCCAATTTCTGTACGTTATTTCCCTTTTTTTTTTGTCTATAAATCCTTTTCTATCACATGGCTGCACTGGAGTCTCTGAATCTGCTCTGATTCTGGAAGCTGCCCACTTCCCAAATCATTTATTGCTCAATTAAACTCCTTTAAATTTAATTTAGCTGAAGTTTTTCTTTCATCACTTAAAATAGACTATATTCATTAATCTTCAGAGTTCAATTTTGTAAACATATGAAATTATAGATATTCAGTCAGAGAAGCAAAAAAGAAAAGAAGAAATGAAAGAGAATCAAGAAAGCCCAGAGGAATTATGAGACATCATCAAGAGACCTTATATTTATATAATAAGAATTCTTGAAGGAGAAAAAAAGAGAGAAAAGTCCAGATAGCATATTTCAGGAAATAATGGCTTGAAATTTCCCAGTTCCGTGGAAAGATGACAACATCAAGGTGTATCAAGTTCAGGGTTCTCCAATAAAATTTTACTTGAGGACAGATTCACAAAAAGACATCATAATAAAGTTATCAAAAATCAAGGAAGAAGGAAAAATACAAAAAGCAACAAGGGACAATAATGTATCACATTCAAGGAAATCTCGATATGGCTATCGGCAGATCTCACAGCAGAAACCCTGCAGGTCAGGACAGAGTGATACAATATATCCAAAGTGCTGAAGGAAAAAAGCTGCCAAACAAAACTACCTAGAAAATCTGTCCTTTAGAAATAAGGGATAAATAAAAATGTTCCCAAAGAAAGGTGAAAGGAGGTCATCACCACGAGGTCTACTTTACAGGAATTGCTAAAAGGAGTTCTTTAAACTGAAATGAAAGGCTACTAATTAATAACATAAGACATATGAATGTAAAAGATACACTGGTATAAATAATACGTAGTCATATTTACAATACTTTAATCTTGTGTGTAAAGAGTGGTATGTGAAACAATTTTATCTCTTCTATGAGAGTTAATAGACAAAACTATTCAAAACAACTGCAGCTACAATTACTTGTTCAGAGGTACAAATTACCAAAAAAAAAGGTAAATTTTTGACATCAAAATCATACAAAATTAGGGGGATGAAGTGAAAGTGAAGAGTTTTTGTTTCTGATTAGAATTCTTATGAGCTTAAAATAGCTATTTTAAGTGTCAGATATATTACTTAAATATCTTTGTAACCATAAAGCAAAAACCTATAATATATGCACAAAAGATAAAAAGAAAGGAATAAAAGCATATCAGCACATCATAATATTACATAATCACAAAGGAAGATGGCAAGAGAGGAAGAAAGAAACAGTATCTACAAAGCAACCAGAAAATATTTTACAAAATGGAAATAGTGACTCCTCAGCTATTAATAATTGCCTTGAATGTAAATGGATTAAATTATTTTAAGATGCAAATAGCCAGATGGTTAAATGAAAAATAAACACTTCATTTTTTACTTTGAAAAAAAAATAGAGAATAACTGAATGATTTAAACAAAACAAAAACAAAAACAAAAATCAAACTATATTATTAGTACAAGAGACTCAGTTTGCCAATAAGGACACATGTAGACTGAAAGTAAAGGAATGGAAAAAGATATTCCACACAAATAGAAACCACAGGAGAGTAGCTGTAGCTATAATTATATCAGAGAAAATAGACTTTAAGGAAAAATTTATATAAAGAGGTAAAGAAGGTTATCATGTAATGATAAAAGGGTCAATTCTTCAAGAGAATGTAACAATATTCACCTAACATTGTAGCAACTAAATATATAAAGCAATTATTAAATTTTGTGAAGAGAGAGATAGACTGCAATATAATAACACACCACACTTCCTGTAATAGACACATCATCTCAACAGAAAATCATTACAGAAACATGGGACTTGAATTACACCTTAGACCAAAAGTACCTAAAACACACATTCAGAACATTCCATTCAACACCAACAGATTACATATTTCTCTCAAATGCAATGGCATATTCTCCAGGATAGACTATACCATAAGACATAAAACAAATACTAACAAATTTAAGAGGATTAAATCATTCTTTCTGATTAGAATGGCATAAACATAGAAACTGATAACAGGAGAAATCTTGGAAACTTAACAAATATGTAGAAATTAGATATAATAATCCTAAACAAGCTGTGGATCACTGAAGAAATTTAAAAAAATAAAATAAAATAAATCTGATGGTTTCACAGCAGAATTATACTGAACATTTAAGGAAAAACTACTACAAATGCTTCTCAAAATCTTCCAAAAATTCAAGTGAAGGAAATACTTCCAAACTCTTTTTATGAAACCAAAATTACCCTGACACCAAAATTTAAAATTAAAATGGAAACACAACATAAAACGTATGGGATGCAGTAAAAAGAGTTCTAAGAGGAAAATTTATGGTAATATACAGTTATATCAAAAAGAAGAAAGATCTCAAATTAATCTAATGTTGCATCTTAAGGAACTAGAAAAAGGAAAGCAAACTATGCCTAAATTTAACAAAAGGAAAAAAATTGCAAAGAAAAGAAAAATTTTAAAAGAGACTACCAAGGTAATGTTTATAAATGAAAAAAATCAAAAGTTGGCTTTTTAAAAAGAAAAACAAAATAAATAAACCCTTAGTTAGACACAGGAAAAAAAAAGAGAGAGAAAACTCAAATATATAAATAAAATCAGAAATGAAAGTGCAAGCAACACAATTAATATCACAAAACTACATAGAATTACAAGAAACTACTATGAGCAATTATACTCCAACAAATTGGATAAACTAGAAGAAATGTATAAATTCCTACAAACATGTAATCTATAAAGATTGAACCAAGTATTAATAGAAAATCTGAAGAGACCAATAACAAGTAAGAAGAATCAGTAATACAATATTTTATGAGTGGAAAGCCCAGGACCTGATGGCTTCAGAGCAGAAATCTACCAAACATTTAACAAAAAACTAATAGCAACGCTTATCAAATTCTTCCAAAAATACAAAGTGGAGGAAATAGTTACAGACTCATTTTATGAGACCAACATTATCCTGAAACCAAAACCAGACAAGGACACTACAGAAAAAGAAAATTACAGACTAATATCTCTGGTAAACATACATGTAAAATCCTAAAGATAATTACCAAGATACTGAACTCTGGAGCATCTTAAAATAGTCATTCACCCATGATAAAATGAAGTTTATCTCAGGGATGCAAACATAGTTCAACATATGCAAATTAATAAATGCATTACAGCACATTAATAAAATGAAGGGACAAAAACATGATCATCTCAGTAGATGTAGAAAAAGTAGTTGACAACATTAAACACCCTTTCATGATAAAAATCCTGAAAATATTATGTATAGAGGGAATGTACCTCAACACAATAAAAGTCATATATGACAAACCCATAGGTAACATCATACTCAATAGTGTATAGCTTAATGCTTTTCCTCTGAAATCAAAGACGAGACAAAAATAGCTCTAACCCCTTTTTTTTTTTCTACATAGTACTGGAAGGCCTAGCCAGAGCAATTTGGCAAGAGATAAAAATAAAAGGTATCTGAATAAGAAAATCAAAAGAGGAATTGTCTCTGTTTGCTGACAACATGATCATAAATATATACATATATATATATATATAAACCCTAAAAATTTCACCACAAATCTGTTAGATTTGAAAAAACAATTCAGTAAAGTTGCAGGATGCAAAGTAAACATGCAAAATGACTAGTGTTTATATCTATATATTAATAATGAACTATCCAAAAAGGAAATTCAGAAAACAATCCCATTTACAATATAGTACCTAGGTACACATTTAACCTAAAGATTGTGAAAAACCTGTATATTGAAAATTATAAACACTGACGACAAAATTTGAAGGGAACACAAAGTCAAATGATTCATATTGTTTGCAGATTGGAATAATAAATATTGTTAAAAGTACTCAAAAAGACCCACAGATTCTATGTAATCTACATCAAAATGTCCTGTATTTTTTTTTTTGTAGAAGAAGCAGTCCTAAAATTCATATAGAACCACAAATAATCCCAAATAGACAAGAAATTTTGAGAAATAAAAACAAAGCTGGAGGTATTATACTCCCTAATTTATATTATATTAATTATGTTATATTCTAATAATATATTATAAAACGATAGTATGAAAAACAGCATGGCACTGGCACAACAAAAGACACATTGACAAATGAAAAAAGATAGAAAGCCCAGAAATATATAGATTAATTTTTGGTCAATTGGTTTTTGACAATAGTTCCAATAAAACGCAATGGGAAAAGGACCACATATTCAATAAATGCTGCAGGGAAAGCTGGCCATACACTTGCAGAAGAGTGATATTAGACCCTAATCTTATACCATACATAAAAGCAAACTCAAATTGGATTCAAGACTTAAATATAACACCTGAAACTATAAAACTACTAGAAGAAAACATGGGAAAAAACTGCACAACATTGGTCTGGAAAATATTTGGGGTATGACCCTGAAAGCACACGCAACAATAGCAAAAAGACACAAATGGAATTGCACCAAATAAAAAAGCTTCTGCATAGCAGAAGACACAGTTAACAAAGTGGAGAAATATTATATATATATACACATGTTCAAATATTTTTTCCACAACCTTACAGAGTGAAAAAAATTTTTCAAACTATACATCTAATATGGGGTTAATATAATATATATGCATATATGACATATATGATATATTTATATATGATAGTAACTATATATATACATGTATACATCTCATGTATATATAATAACCCCTTATTATATGTATGGTTTGCAAATATATGTGTGTGTATGTGTGTGTGTATGTGTGTATGAAACTCAACTCAATAGGAAGAAAACAACTGAAAAACGGGCAAAAGACTCGAACAAACACTTCTCAAAAAAGGCATACAAATGACTAACAGGTTCATGAAAAAATGTTCAGGATCACTAATCATTAGAAAATAAAAACACAAAGTGGTGTATGGAAAGGTATGAAGATTCCTTAATAAACTAAAAATAGAACTACCATATGATCCAGCAATCCCATTGCTGGGTATTTATGCAAATAAATTGAAATCAATATTTTGAAGGGCTATCTGGATTTCCATGTTAATTGCAGTATTATTCACAGCAAACAAGATATAGAATCCACCTAAGTGTCCATCAGTGGATGAATGGATAAAGAAAATGTAGTAGAAGTATACAAATATATGCTATTCAGCCTTAAGAAAGAAAGCAATCTTGCCATTTAAAACATTATGCTTGGCCAGGTGCGGTGTCTCATGCCTGTAATCCCAGCACCTTGGGAGGCTGAGGCAGACAGGTCACAAGGTCAGGAGTTCAAGACCAGCTTGCCAACATGGTGAAAGCCCATCTCTACTAAAAATACAAAAATTAGTTGGGCGTGATAGCCCATGCCTGTAATTCCAGCTACACAGGAGGCTAAGACAGGAGAATCGCTTGAGCCTGGGAGGTGGAGGTTGCAGTGAGCTGAGATCTCAACATTGCACTCTAGCCTGGGAGACAGAGCCAGACTCCGTTTAAAAAAAAAAAAAAAAAAAAAAAAAGACATTATGCTTGAACCTGGAGGACATATGCTAAATGAAATAAGCCAGGCACAGAAATACAAATATTGAATTACCTTGCTTATATGTAGAATCTGTAAAACTTTAACTCATAGAAGTAGGGAGTAGAATGATGGTTACCAGAGGCTGGGAATTGGTGGGAGGGAATTGTGAGTTGCTGGTCGGAGGACACGAGGTTTAAGTTAAACAGGAAACGTAAGTTTTAATTTTTATTGCAATAATAATGTATTATATATTTCAAAGTGACTAAGAGTAAATGTCTCATCACAAAAAATGGTGAGAAGATAGATATGTTAACTTGCTTGATTTAATCATTCTGCATTCTATACATAGATCAAAGCATCACATTGTACCCTATATATACATATATATAATTATGATTTGTCAATTAAAAATATCTGAATTGATAACAAAAATATATATTTCCATATATAATGGGTATATTAAATGTATTTACTCTAATCAAATATAATCCAGTAATAATTCTACACATATATATATGAAATCCATAAAAGTATATAGTTGTAAATATATCTATTATACATATTTACATAGTATCTGTATATACTTCCATATATATTCCACATTTATTTAACACAGAGTGGGTGACAGAAACGCGCTGCACAACTGACTTTATGGTTGGTGGGAATCTACCCACCAACTGGGTCATGTGTTGAATTAAAAAAAAAAAAAAAAATCTCTTTTTCTTGCTTAAAAACATGTTTATATCAGAATGTCAAGTGAGCTTTGAAAAATCTTGGCAGCCATAATTTCTGTGCCTGCTTCAAATTAAAACAAACACATTCCCCAAAAGACTTGTAATTGAAGAAAGACAAAAATGAAACTACTTGAGTATGTTCGCATAACAAAGCTACTATTTAGAAATAAACATACCTCTGAAAATGTTTAGCACCTTCCAGCAATTCAGACAGGTCACTGACAAGATGTAATGAAATCACAATAAAAATTCTGTGAATTATTTTTGTGAAAATTAACACATAAATTCTAAAGTTCATAAGGAGATTAAAAGAGACAAAACCCTTTGCTTATCAAATATAATCATTATCTGTGCTTCTGAAACCATGTGTTGGATTTCCTTATGCTTAAACTTGGTATAAAACAAATTATACAGTATATGCTCACATGCATGCTTTTGTCTCTGTGTTATATTGGGAAGATTCGTACATGTTATAGCATCTATTTACCTGTTATGGCTGTGGGTACTGCAGCTTATTTCACTAATTTTATTGTTGTCTGAAGCTTTGTTTTTTGTTTTGGTTTGTTTTGAACAGATCGTGTCTATTTACCTATCTGAAGAAGACTCTGTGACTTACTAGACTTATACTTTCTTTCTCAGAAAACAAGTGAGGGCTGCTTGTTACCTCCCATCCCTCAACACACACACACAATGAGGGTCTGAGAAATGAAGTGTAGGAGCCACATAGAATGCCAGATTACAAACAGAGTTGAGTGGCACAAGAATGGGCTCTATTAAACATGCCTTATTCATATACTCAGTTTCTCTTGGCCTCCTGTGTCTCTTGGAGTCTGAACTTCTTGTTCTGTCTCACTAGCAACAGAGGAAATCAGTTCCATTCAGGGCCTCTGCAATTACTTTGTTTGAGGATAATTAGCCATTGGCCTGCAGTTTCCGATTCCACTAGCCCTTTCTGAATTCATGTGAAATGCAGCACCTTAGGGTTTGGGGTATGTTTTCCTGAATGGCTTCTGAAGTAGCTGAATAATGTAACCTGGGAAGTTAGAAAACAGGGGTGAAATTTTACCAACGGAAGACAGAAATTGAGGAAAAGCCTGGAAGAAAAATTTCATCTCCCTTTTTCATTCTGATGAACTTACAGAGATATGATTTCTCCCTGCAAACTGCCTGAAAAGGGCCGATGTGGCCAATCAGGTGTAATTGATAGGAAACTTGCTTCACAGCCTGTTGTGGAGAAGTGAGAATACAAATTAATCATCTTCTGTTACATTTTACTCTTCCTCATATTCATTTCCCCTCATTCAGTGTCTCCTTATAAGACTTCCCACACAAGTATTAGCAATTTATCCTTCCCTCAGGCTCTGTTTTCTAGGGAACATATGCTTAAATAAAGTATATGTACCAATGAATATATATAGTTTTAACATTCACAAATGAAACAATGTGCTGGCCACAGAGGTTATGACCATTTTGATTCTCCCTGCATGAGAATGGTTACTTTGCAACACTCTAACAGAACATATGATCAAATCTTTAAATTATATTTTTTCCTCTGATCAGAAAAAAGTGGTATGCTACTGCAGTTTTAATATGCATTTACCTAATCTGTCATATTTCAGATCCATAAATTCATCCAGAGTTTATACGCCATTTGTATTTACTTTTCTGTAAAGTGCTCACTCTCTTGACCCATTTTTCTACTAGAATGGAGTCTCGCTCCATCACGAGGCTGGAGGGCAGTGGCATGATCTCAGCTCACTTCAACCTCCACCTCCTGGATTTAATCGATTCTCATGCCTTAGCCTCCGGAGTAGCGGGATTACAGGCACACACCACCATACCCAGTTAATTTTTGCATATTTAGTAGAGACGGGGTTTCACTATGTTGGTCAGGCTGGTCTCGAACTCCTGACCTCAGGTGATCCACCTGCCTCGGCCTCCCAAAGTGCTGGGATTACAGATGTGAACCACTGTGCCTGGCCAGCTACCCATATTTTTACAAGTTTATAGTTTGCTTTTGTTTTTTTACCTGGTGGTTTTGCCATATAAAACTTTGGTTTTATTTATTCATAGTATTTGTGAGTTAACTTTATTTGTCAACTTGACTCAGGTAAAGGACATTCAGATAGAAAATGCTATTTCTGAGTGTGACAGTGCAGGTGTTTCCAGAATAAATTAGCATTTCAATCAGTAGACTGAGTAAAGAAGATGTACCCTCACCAATGTGTTGGACATTTTCCAATCCATTGAGTGATTGGATAGAACAAAAAGTTTAGGAAGGTGAGTTCATTCTCTCTCTCTCTCTCTCTTTCTTTCTCTCTCTCTCTTCTTGAGCTAGCATATCGATCTTCTCCTGCTCATAGATCTCAGAGCTCCTGGATCTTTGGCCTTTCGATTTTGGATTGTATACAAAACGGCTGAGCTTATATCATTATTCCCCCCATCTCCCCACAACCAGTTTGTAGGTGTTTAGATTTGGACTGGGAGTTACAGCATCAGCCCCTCTTGTTCTCAGGTCTTGGGACTCAAGACTGAATTACGCCACAGGCTTTCCTAGTTCTCTAGCTTAGAGATAGCAGATTATGGAACTTCTTGGTCTACGTAATGGTGTGAGTCAATTTCTTTAATAAATGTCTATGTGTGTAACTCCTATTGGTTCTGTTTCTCTGGAAAACCCTATATAATAACCATAATAAATATTTCTTTTCATTATTTTTAATTTTATTTATCATACATAGAAAAGCATTCTTAAATGAAACAGTCATCTATGCATTTACCTTTAGACATAGCAATCTCAATTCTAGTATCCTAAAGATGTTGTGGCAAAAAAAATAATATATATATATACACACATACACACAAAGACTTTCCATCATAGCACTATTTTATGTAGACTGTAAAAAACTCAAGTATTCATCTAGAGTAAACTATTCATCTACACAATGAATGATTATGGCATTGCAAAAAATGAGTAAGAATTGTCTCTACATACTGCTATACAGTGATCCTAAGGAAATACTATTAAGAGGGAAAAAGAAGAAAGAGAAGATTGTACATGGTATGCTACTATATGGGAAATAAAAGAGGATATGGATTTATATACATATACAAACTACCTTATATTAAAAATAAATGGAAAGTTTAAAAATGCAAGGCTAAAAATGCATACATAGATGCACGCATACTCCTAGGAATTGTAGGTTGCATGAATATTTAGGAAATATTTTGACTGTATAACTGTGAGAATATATCTTAATGACAAAAAGAACTAAAAGCAAATCTTAATTTTTTAGCAACCATACTGCTAGTAACAGTATCGACACTGTTATTCCGAAATGTTAGCTATTGCAAGTGCAAGCAATAATTATTTGATGTTGTTAGAGTTTTTGGCTTAAGACATAAAAATAGAATTGAAGAAGTTAAGTAAAACAAACCAAAAATTGTTATGATTCTAAGTTTGAGTTAGGGTTAAAGTATGTCTATATGTATGTCATGATGTATTTTTTCTTCAATGATACATATTTCTTAAGAAATGATTCTTAAATTTCTTCTGTTAAAAAATTCTAGAAACATTAACCAATCTAGCATTTATCATCTCATAGATTCTGGTCTCTAAATACCATTTTCATTTAAAAGAAGCACCATCTTTGGAAAAATAGTTAATCCCAAGTCTGCTTTAAGAAATGTATAAGATGAGTTTAAAACATCTTTTCATAACAGAAAAGCAGAGAAACTGGTAATTACTATTTGGGTTCTGTCAAAATGACTTGAGCCAATTTAAAAGGGATGTAACAATAAATAATGTAAAATTGAGCATCAAAGAAAAAAATGACTGCAATGATTACAGCACATCAAGTATGTTAGTATGTATGATTTCATAATGATAGTGTTACAATCTTATTGATCAGTTTTGGAGAATTTCAGGGAACCAATCTCTTATTCTGAGATGGGACAAGAGTGGAGAAATCAAGCCTTTATCCCATATCTTTGATACAAAGATTACCTCAGCCTTAATGAATAACTGAGGATGGAAATTTTTTTCATAGAAGTTTTCCAGCTAATAAGTGGAGGAATGATAGAATTAGAATACCACCATTCTTCAATCTTTAATAAAATACTAAATCTAGACAATTATGATTTATGACAAAATCATTGAGTAAAAAGCTGATGAGGAACTTAATATTGGATGGATTAGACCAATAACAGTTCAACCTATGTAACAATCTTAACATCAGGAATTCTTTGCATTCTGGTGAAATACACCAACTATAGCCTCTTCTTACCAAAAATTCCAACCTGAAACTGATTAAGACTCTAGAAGTAGTTACCTGTTTACAGAAAATACAGCGTACTAAAGATCCAGTTAAATAACCTCATGGGAATGTAATCAATAAATTCTAAAATGAGAGGAAACATTTTAGGGTGAATTACCTAGCTGCTTCAATAAATAAATTCCGAAAGAAAAAATAGAGAGGGTGAAACTAGAGACATGTGAACCAAATGACATTGTCTGGATCCTGATTTGAGCAAATAAATTGCAAAATAGATACATTTAGTTTTTTAGGTAAGTTAAAGTTTCAAAGTTTATATTTTAATAAATACTCATATTTTACACATACAAACCGAACTATTTTGTGGGTGAAATTATATGGTTTCTGATTTTGCTTCAAAATAATCTGTTATCTGTGTGGTGGGAGATATCATGGGGGTTGGAAGTTGATGGATAACATACCTGAAACAAGATTGGCTATAGGTTGCAAAACGTTGAAGCTGAGATGTAGATCCACAGTGGTTCATTATTCTATTCTCTCTACTTTTGTGTACGTCGAAATTTTCTATATTAAAACATGTTTTAAAATAAAAACATTTCACAGTATGAAGTATATTTCTTTCATTTTTGCTACTTTTAAAATTTTATATATTTACATTTACATTTTTATTCATCTGAAATTTATTTGGTGTTAGAATTGAGGTACAAGTCAGCCATTAGAAGAAAAAGAGAAATCCTGTCAATTGCAACAACATGGATGGACCTGGAGATCATTATGCTAAGTAAAATAAGCCAGGCACAGAAGACAAACATCACATGTTTTCAATTATCTGTAGGATTTAAATCAAAACAACTGAACTTATGGTCATAGAGAGAAGAAAGATGGTTACCAGAGGCCTGGAAAAATAGTGGTGGTGGTGGTGGGGGGTGTCAGGAAAACATAGGGATGGTTAATGGGTACAAAAAAATAGAATAAATAAGACATACTATTTGATAGCACCATGAGGTGATTATGGTCAATAATAATTCAAAGGTACATTTTAAAATAAGTAAAAAAGTATAAATAGATTGTTTGTGACAGAAAAGATAAATGCTTGAGGATTGGACATCCCATCCTTCATGATGTGATGGTTACATATTGTGTGTCTATATCAAAACATCTCATGTACCCCACAAATATATACCCCTATTATGTACCCCTCAAAAAATAAAAATAAGTACAAATAAATTTAAAAGAATTGAGGTAGAGATACAGTTCAACTTTTTTTTAAGATGGCAATCCAGTTTTCACCTAAAGAGACAGAGATCGGAGCTCTGGTCTACTAAAATTGTCTGGAAATCTTAGGGCAGTTTGTCAGAGAGGAGAGTTATGCACAAAAAGAGCTCTAGAAATCTGTACAGAAGACCTTTTGAGTCGTTAGATTTTTTTTTTTTTTTTTTTTTTTTTACTTTTTACTTTGTACAAATACTTAGTTGTACATGTCCATGTACACAGACTCCTCAAGGTGAGTAAGGACTTCAACTGAGGCAAAAAGAGATATTTGAAACTAACTGTCATGGAGCTATAAAGTAAGCAATCACCAGAGCTCCCAAAGGGTTGGGAAGTGGTTGATTTTTAACCAGTTAGAATGGGAAGACTTTTTTTTTTTTTAACACTTTGATAATTCATTAGAGACCTCAAATGGCCACAGTTTATGAGTATATTTAATCTAGTCCTAGAGTAAAGGCCACCCTAAGCTCACCATAATGTATTTTAAAGATAAACCTCAATGGAGGTTGCAGTGAGCCAAGATCATGCCACTGCACTCTAGCCTGGGCAACAGAGTGAGACTCTTGTCTCAAAAAAAAAAAAAAAAAAAAAAGGAAGAAAGAAAGAAAAAAAAGAGCCTCAAAAGGATACAGGTGATATGCAAGTAATTTAACTTTCTTACAAAACAAACTTAATATTTGATTAATGACTAAAACCCAGACACTCAACAATATAACAGCCATAATGTTTCTCTTACAATAAAAAAAAACCAAAAAGGCAGAAAAAAAATATGACATGAAGAAGAAAATAATTATGAAAAGAAACTGATCCAGAAATGAAAGAGATGATGCAATTAGCAGATGAGACCTTTGAAATAGCTATCATGAACTTGTTGAATTTTAAGGGAAAATGTAGATATAATGAGGATGCAAGTAGGGGATTTCACATAAAACTATAAAAAGTACCAATTGAAACATCCAGGGACAAAGCATTAATATCTAACTGTAAAAAAACAAAACAAAACAAACTGGCTGGATTTAACAACAGATTATATGTAACAGAATACAAGATAAATACACGTGAATAGAAATCATCCAAACTAATGTATAACAAAAATTTACCTAGAAAATCCTCAAATGTTTGCATATTAAGCCACAGACTACTAAATAGCCAATGTTTCAAAGAAGAAATTAAAAGAGAAATTGAGGCCAAGTTTAGGAAAGGAAAGAAACAATCCACCAGTACATTCTTCCTAAAACTTCTTCATCCCCCTAGCCAAATTTTGTTTTGTACATCCATTATCTCCCCAATTACCTTTATTAATTTGCACATTCTATCAGCAAATACAGCCTCAACAGGAGCTTATTCTATATACCAGATGCCTTCTTCCTTACAATAGTGGTAGAGAAGGTTTTTTTTTTTTTTTTTTTTTAACTGAAATTTAGGCCTACTTTAGGAACAGAACATTATCTTTATTAATGTAGAAGAAACCACCTGCTATTTATTTCCTGCTGCTACAATTTGGACAAAAGATGTAAGTCTCAAAGTTTCTAGAGTGAAGTTTAATCAATAAGGAGCTATTGCTTTTTATTCCACAGAAATCCAAGCATGCTTGTCTTATATTCTTTCTGTAACACCTATTTTTCCTCTACTGGTTCCAGCATAATGCTAGTAAGACCAAACTTGCAATTCTGAATCCTTAAGTCCAGTGGGTTTCCACAGAGAAACAATTCTTCATGAAAATATTCCATATTCTTTACTCAAACCAAGTCTCATGAACTGATCTCAAAGGCAACATAGGAAAGCATGTGATAAAAACTTTACAAAAACCCATTGTCTCTTTAAAAATAAACATTCAAGGCCATTTTGTTTGTTTTATATTTAGATACGGTACCTTTTGATTGTGCCTCCACTGTTTTAGAATTACATCTTAGATTCATTTATTTGTGCCACTTCCACAGAAAAGTCTAAGTGTAGAAGTTTGTCTCAGTAGCAACAGCTTGTGGGAGAGATATAGGTAGACAATTTAACTTTGCAGTTTATGTAATTGTAGTGTTTGCAGTTTACATACACTTCTTCATATGGTCCTCTCATGAACC
This sequence comes from Aotus nancymaae, assembly GCF_030222135.1. Lineage (NCBI taxonomy): Eukaryota > Metazoa > Chordata > Mammalia > Primates > Aotidae > Aotus > Aotus nancymaae. The sequence goes on along the minus strand of NW_026988415.1, from coordinate 53,436,653 downwards.
TTGTGAAGAATCCATTATCTTTTTATTTCACAGTGAAGCAAAAAGTGGTCTGGAAATACTAAATGATTCTCTTCAGTGTTATTGGTAGCAAGTGCCAGAGCCTGCTCTTGAGTAAAAATTAGCTGACATTGAGTTTGTTGCTATTTTCTTCTACAGTTCACATAGGTTCTGATCTCTGTAAAATGCAAGAAGCTAGTATCTACTTTGAAATGTTTTCTATTTCATGAAAATGTGGGAGATAAAAATGTAACTTTATCTGGCCTAAGTTAAACATTAAACAATGTATTTTGTAACTATATGAAGCTTACCTTCAAGTTTTAGAACTTTCTTTTATCTAAACTCTCAAACTATCCATATTCAACTTGAATTGTTGTGCCTTTTATTAAAGAATTATTATTTTTTTGTACTAGATTAAGAGCCTACCTTCTTCATGAGCCTGGATTCAGCCTAAAGTAATAATTAAAAAAACACAATAGTAAATTTATATTCTGATTTTTTACTTACTTAAATTCTGGCTTTAATTTTTCTCAAATTTAATTTTCAAAATAATACTGGGAATTCCTCCCAAAAGCCTTACCATTCAGGGTTGCTCAAGCCAATATAATCATGGATAGGTGTTATTATGGCTATTATCAACATCACTATCATCATTATAATTATGATAGCTAAGCATTTATTTAACACTTTCTCCATATCATGCATATTATCTCATATAATCGTCACAACAGTTTAATGAGAAGTTATTCTCATGATTTCCATATGTAAAATGAAAAAACTAAGGCTCAGAGAGTTTAAATACTGTGCCCCAGGTAACATAGCCCATAAGGTTGGAGGCAGAGTTTGGCCCCAAGCAATCTGATGCAAGAGCAGATGAGTTTGCCCCCATACTACACTGCTTCTCTTCTATGACATCTGCTCTTTTACCTAAGAGTACCTCTACTTTTTTAACTTCAAACCTCTTTGGTTTTTGCAGGCATCCTTTAGGCCCTTGCAATACCAATAAAAAATTAATTGCATATTCTTTTCAGTCTTACATGTGTTACTGCCTTAGAGTTGAATAACACACAGTTTGAGAAATCTTGTGTAACACCGGCTCTTGTTTCACTTGTACTTAAAATTACAATGATGTTAAGTTAAAAGAAAACTGCATTTGGGTTTGATAACATAAACATATATTATATCTATATATATCATTTAAATAGATATTTGACAGTCTCTATGTGCAATTGTGGGACATTGTTGAACAGTTTTTTTAAGGCTGTTGATTTTGCATCTGTTGCTGGAGCTCTGCAGAAGTCTGCAGAATAGACAGTTGGGAAGGGGATAAATGTGAAGTGGGAAAGAAAAAGAATAAGCCAGAAGTTATGAACATGGACTGGATTTCCTGTTGGTCTCTCACTGCTTCTAAATTCAATGATGTTGGTGGCATTTGGAAGACGGTGTTTTTCATCAAGGAGTTAAAATCATCTGGCCCAGGAGCCAGAGAACCTTGAGGATCCATGGGAAAGTGGAACACCTGAAGGGCCGTTCCTGACTCTATGCCAGAATGATAAGTGACGACCTGTGAACTGTAATAGCACCTGGTGCCCCTGCATCAACCTTCCAAGTATAAAAGTAATTTGGCTGCTATTTCATTTCTGCCTTCCAAATCTCACACAAAATGACTCTTGTGACCCTTGATAACTCGGAGCTATACAGGGAATGAAATTCTGAGAAACATAATTCCAACGTATTAGCTAAGTTGACGATACAACTCCACTACATATATCCATAGCAAAGCAAAGCTCAGTGAGAATTAGAACCTAGGTCTCTGTTGACACTGTACACACCCTGACACTCTAACTCCAGACTTCTGGTTATGAGAGATTGCAAGTTACCTTATTATTTAAGACAAATTGTCTGTTCTTGCAATTGAATTCATCCTGATATAATAATCATCACATTATCAGGAACATCTACTCTCACAAAGTAGAATATAAAAGAATGGAACATAGGAAAAGGAGATTTTTGTTTATGAGGAATGCTGGAAGATGGAAGATAAAGCAGCAAAAATCGGCAACATGGAGGCTCTTTTGAAAGCTCTGAAATATCAGTAGTTGAGATAGGGAACCATTAAGGATAAGTCATATATTTTCTATTTTGGCAGGAAGTCAGCCCATATGGCAGACAAGAAATGTTTTTAATTGTCTCCCTCATGCACATTTGTTTCAGAACAAATATCCCTTGCAGTATTATATTTTTGATTTCTAAAATGCATTTATCTAATTCACATTGTAAAACCAGGAAAGAAGCACTAAATATGCAATTTATGGATGGATTCCAGGGGAAAGTACACACTGCACTCAAATCCAATTTAGTGCAGTTACATGACATAAGCTGAAGTGTTTTACTAAATTGAAATAAAAACAAGGGGCTTTCTTCCCAAAATGTACTAGAGTGCACGACAATCTTCTTTACTACATAAACTTGTCATTTTTGGATATGTGTCTTCTTATTTTCTATCATGAGTACAGTTAAGCTTTGGCTTGAAATTTAGATTCCTATGCCTAACAGTAAATTAATACTTTTTAAACATAAAAACCAGAATCCTACTACACATTCAAGGAAAAATATAACACTGTTACACTCTGTAAAGCCTCACTGTAAAATCAGGTACACTATATCAGGTACATTAAATCTTGAGTATTCATTTGCCTATGTAGTTTCACAAGTAAGCTAAACAACTTTTGTGGCACTATTTGGTTTATAGGATAAACTCCAAATTCCTTAGAGATACTTTTTGAAACATGGTTTAGTCTCCCTTTTAAACATCCCTAAAACACAGTTTTTCCCAACTACCCTATCTCTCTTGAACATTGGAGCATGACCTTAATCTTTCTCATTCCATTCCTTTGGCAGAGGATATACCTCTCCTCCACCTAGGAAATGTCAGCTTAGATACTGTTTCCTCTGGGAGGAAAGGTTCTCTATCCATTACCCAAACAGAATCAATTCTATTTTCTCTTTTATCTAAATTAACGTAGCACTTTGTATCTACCTTGGTTTTGGCATGTAACAAACTCACATTTTTGTTGGTTGTTTATGAATCTCTTCCCTTGCTAAACTGCAATCTGCAAAGCATAGTCATATTTTCAGATGTATTTACTAAACTCTCAAGATTTGAAAATAAATATAAAATGGTAACAAATCTATGGATATGGTGTGATGGAGACCTCAAAGATTGAAATATTATTATTAGTTTTCACCTGGAAGAACGAGAGCACTCTAGAGATTACACAGATTTTGAAGAATGAAGAGGAGTACCCCTCATAGACATAGACAAAAGGTGAAAATACAGGCCACATGATGAGGCAGAGAAAATAGCATTGGCAACCATATAATTTTCATCCTCCTCTCTGTAGCATCTCACACAATACCTGGCACAAGTTAATATCTCAACAGAATTTTTTTCTGAATGTATAAAGCAACAAAGAAAATCTCAGCAAATTCCCAAAAGTAAAATATCTCACAGATCACATTCTCTAACCAATATCCAGTAAATCTAGAAGTTATACAAAATTAGACCATTTGAATGACCAACAAGATAATTTTAATGCACACACACATACACAATTAGAAATTAAAAATACTTATTTTAAGCTACTCTTGGTTAAAGAAGTAACCAAAGTGAATATGAAGACAGTAAGGAAAGAAAAAGAGAAAGACATAAGCTGGCCAAATGTAAAGTTGGCATACAGGAAATAGCTTCCAATTTACCTGTAGTTACCAACAAGAAAATTCCCTGCAGTACAAAATCCCGTTTACATTAGAAAGAAATCCTTCTTCTGATATTTGCTGCCCAGCTTGCTCCCACTTTCTGCCAGAGAACACTTAATGGAAGGTGCTCTAAAACATTTGGTGCCTCAGTCTTATCTCCCGTTAAAGCAGTTGTGTTGCAACCACCATTTAGAAATTTTCAGACACAACTGGCGTTTCAATCTGCACAGTTTCAAATCTCAGGACTCTGTCTTGTCTCAAGACTAAAATCTCAAAAACTCAAAATACATGAAGCAAAAACGGATATAATTGTGGGGAGATAGCTCAACATTTAATAATAGATTAAACAATGAGATCGATAATTAGCGAGGAAACAGAAGGCTTAAAAAACTCTATAAGCCATTTAGACCTAAGAGACATTTATAAAACATTCCACCAAATAACAGAAAAATACAAATTCCTCCCAAGTGTACACAAAACCTTCTCCAGTACAGAAAACATGGTAAGCCACAAAAAGCCTCAATTAATTTAAAAGTATTGAAATGCTATACAAAAAGCCTATTCTGTGACTATAATGGAATGAAATTTGAAATTACTAAGAGAAGAAACTGGAGGAAATTCACAAATATATGAAAAAGTAAAGACCATATTTCTATGTAATCAATAGATCAAGAAGAAATCATGAGAAAAAATTGAAATATTTTGAAAAGTATTAAAACAAAAATAAAATGTGAAAATTTATGGAATGCGGCAAAGGCTTTGCTCAGAGAAAGATTTTTAGGTGCAAATGCCTATAATAAAAGTTTCATACCTTAGAAAAAAGAAAAGTAATCAAACCAAAGAAAGAGGAAAGAAAATAATAAAGAGGCTGAACAAGATGGTGGAATAGAAAGCTCCATCAATCATCCCTTGAACAGGGATACCAAGTTAACTGTCTACACGGAAAAAAAAAAATCTTTGTAATAACAAAAAATCAGAGGGGCACTCATAGTACCTGGTTTTAACTTCATATCACTGAATGGGGCACTAAAGAGATGGAAAAACAGCGTTGAATCCCCTATGCCACCGTTGTCCCAACCCCTGGCAGCAGTGTGGTGCCCGGAGCCTCTCTGAGAAACGGGGGAGAAAGAACACAGCAATTGTGAGACATAGAACTCAGTGTTGTCTTGTGACAACAGAAGGAAAATCCAGACTAACCTCACCTGATGCCTGTCAATGGAGGGAGAATTTAAACGAGCCCTAGACTGAGGGAAATCACTGATTCCACAGGTCAGAACATCACAGTCCCTACAAATTTCACCACCAAGGGCTATAGCACTCTATGTCTCCAAGTAAACTTGAAAGGCAGTCTAGGTCATAAAAACTGCAACTTTTAGGCAAATCCTAGTGCTAAACTATGCCCAGGGACAGTGAACTTATGGTGGTGGTCGGGGGTAGAAACTACATCCTGGGGCACTAGCTGGGGCAGCCAAGGATAAACAAAATTTTTAAAAAGTGAGAATCTTAATCATATCACAGGAGAAAATCACCTTCACTAGAGGAAAACAGGAAGGAACAAAAGAAAGAAAACAATAGAAGAACTGGAAACGAAGAACAAAATGGCAGGAATAAGTCCTTATTTATCAATAAAAACATTGTAAATGTACTAAGCTCTTCAATCAGAGAAAAAAAAGTATTGTCTGATCTGTTGCCTACAAGAAGCACACCTCACCTATAATAAAGAACACATAACCTGAAAATAAAGGAATGGAAAAAGATATTTCATGCCAACTGAAACAGAAACAAAAGGGCAAGAGTCACTATGCTTATATCAGACAAAACAAACTTCAAGACAAAAGCTATAAGAGACAAATAAGGTCACCATATAATGAAAAAGTGGCCAATTGAGCAAGAGGATATAACATTTTAAAATATATATGTACTCTACATTGGAGCACCCAGATATTGAAAGGAAACATTGTTAGAGCTAAAGAAAGACATAGGCCCTAATAATACAATAATATCTACAACCTCCACCACCCCACTTTCAGCATTGGAAAGATTTTCCAGACAGAAAGACAACAAAGAAACATAAGACTTAATCTTCACTACAGGTCAAATGGATCTAATAAATATTTGCAGAACATTTCACCCAAGAGCTGCAGAACACACATTTTTCCCTCATTATATGAATTATTCTCAAAAATGGACCATATGTTAGGTCACAAAACACATCTTAAAACATTCAAAAAACTGAAAAAAATGTCAAGTATCTTCTCTGACCACAATGGGATAAAACTAGAAATTAGTAACAAAAGAAATTTATGTTAGGGCAGAAATAAATAAAATTGAAATGAAGAAAACCAGTGAAACAAAAAGTTGCTTTTTTTAAGTTAAACCAAATCGACAAACTTCTAGCCAAACTAACTAAAAAATAGAGAAAGAAGATCCAACGGTGGCTGGCAAGATGGCCAAATAGGAACAGCTCTGATCTGCAGCTCCCTGCGATATCAGTACAGAAAACAGGTGATTTCTGCATTTCCAACTGAGGTACCTGGCTCATCTCATTGGGGCTGGTTAGACAGTGGGTGCAGCCCACAGAGAGTGAGCTGAAGCAGTGTGGGGCATCATCTCACCCAGGAAGTGCAAGGGGTTGAAAAAAAGTTTTAAAAAGTTAAAAGAAACTAACAGAGCCTCCAAGAAATATGAGACTCTGTGAAAAGACCAAATCTATGTTTGATTGGTGTACCTGAAAGTGACGGGGAGAATGGAAACAAGTTGGAAAACCCTCTTCAAGATATTATCCAGGAGAACTTCCCCAACCTAGCAAGGCAGGCCAACATTCAAATTTTTGTTGATGTTGATGCTCTTCCTTTCTGTTTGATCTAGCCTTTTGTTCCGGCCTCTAGTTTTCTTTTCTATTTGTTCTAGCCTTGATATTGATGCTCTTCCTTTCTGTTTGTTCTAGCCTCTTCCCTGGGCTAGAGGAGAGAAGGCTTGCCTTGGCTAGAACTCCCTCCTCTCTAGCCAAGGGAAGCCATGAGAAACCATGCCATGAGGGATGGTGCATTCTGGCCCAAATACTACTTTTTCCCCATGGTCTTTGCAACCTGCAGACCAGGAGATTCCCTTGGGTGCCTCTGCCACCAGGGACCTGGGTTTCAAGGACAAAACTTGGTGTTCGTTTGGGCAGACACTGAGCCAGCTGCAGGAGTTTTTTTCTTTTTTCTTTCATACCCCAGTGGTGCCAAAGTGGTAGATTCCTTAAAGGCAATATTCTATGTTGTCTAGAATTTCAGGAGCTTCCTTTGTTAAGCTGGCAGTGCTCACAGGGACCATGCTGGAAGCCATAGTAGTAACTTTAGGCTCCACAACAGTCTTGTTTGATGCACCATATCAACATAGCTGGTAGATGATGCTACAATGTTATTTATTAATGTAGGATATTAAAGCTATAAATGTCTATCTGAACACTACCTAAACTGCATTATATACATTTGGGGATTATTTTTCCCCAGTGGGAGGTGATTCAATGGGGGCAGGTCTTTCCTGTGCTGTTCTCACAATTGTGAATGAGTCTCCCAAGAAATAAAGGTTTTAAAAATGGGAGTTTCCTTATACAAGTTCTGTCTTTGCCTGCTGCCATCCATGTAAGACATTATTTACTTCTTTTTGCTTTCCACCATTTGTGAGGCCTTCTGAACCATGTGGAAGTGTAAGTCCATTAAACCTCTTTCTTTTGTAAATTGCCTGGTCTCAGGTATGTCTTCATCAGCAGCATGAAAATGAACTAATACCGTAAATTGGTACCAGTAGAGTGGGGCATTGCTGAAAAGATACCCAAAAATATGGAAGTGACTTTAGAACTGGGGAACAGGCATAGGTTGGGACAGTTTGGAAGGCTCAGAAGAAGACAGGAAAATGTGGGAAAGTTTGGCACTGCCTAGAGACTTGTTGAATAGCTTTGACCAAAATGCTAATAGTGATATGAACAATATCACTGATTTTTTATGTTAGCCATATTGGGAAGTGGAACAAAGGTGACTCTTGTTATGTTTTACCAAAGAGACTGGCAACATTTTGCTCTTGCCCTAGAGATTTGTGGAACTCTGAACTTCAGAGAGATGATTTAGAGTATCTGGTGGAAGAAATTTCTAAGCAGCAAAGCATTCAAGGTGTGACTTGGGTGCTGTTAAAGGCATTCAGTTTTACAAGGGAAGCAGAGCATAAAAGTTCAGAAAATATGCAGCCTGACAATGTGATAGAAAAGAAAAACCCATTTTCTGAGGAGATATTCAAGCGAGCTGCAGAAATTTGCATAAGTAACGAGGAGCCAAATGTTAATTCCCAAGACAACGGAAAATGTCTGCAGGGCATGTCAGAGGTCTTCAGAGGAGCCCCTCTCATCACAGACCTGGAGGCCTAGGAGGAAAAAGTGGATTCATGGGCCAGGTCCAGGGTCCTTGTGCTGTGTACAGCCTAGGGACTTGGTGCCCTGTATCCCAGTCACTCCAGCCATGGCTGAAAGGGGCCGACCTAGAGCTCCGGCTGTGGCTTCAGAGGGTACAAACCCCAAACCTTGGCAGCTTCCACATGGTGTTGAGCCTGCAAGTGCACAGAAGTCAAAAATTGAGGTTTGGGAAACTCCACCTAGATTTCAGAAGATACGTGGAAATGCCTGGATGCCCAGGCTGAAGTTTGCTGTAGGGGTGGGGCTCTCATGGAGAACGTCTGCTAGGGCAGCTCAGAAGGGAAATGTGGAGTCAGAGCCCTCATAGGGAGTCCCTACTGGGGTACCACCTAGTGGAGCTGTAAGTAAAGGGCCACCATCCTCCAGAACTCAGAATGGTAGATCCACTGACAGCTTGCACCATGTGCCTGGAAAAGCCACAGACATTCAACACCACCCCATAAAGGCATCCAGGATGGAGGCTGTACGCTGCAGTCATAGGGGCTTCTGAATCATGTGGAAGTGTAAGTCCATTAAACCTCTTTCTTTTGTATAAGAGGTATACAAACATGCCCAAGACCATGGGACCCCACCTCTTGCATCATCGCGGCCTGGATGCAAGACATGAAGTCAAAAGAGATCATTATAAAGCTTTAAGATTTGACTGCCCTGCTGTATTTCAGACTTGCATGGGCCCTGTAGCCCCTTTGTTTTGGCCAATTTCTCCTATTTGGAATGGCTGCATTTACCCAATGCCTATACCTCTATTGTATCTAGGAAGTAAATAACCTGAACTGTGGATTTTTGAGTTAATGATTAAATCATTAAAGACTTTGGGAGACTATTGGGAAGGTATGATTGGTTTTGAAATTCGATACATGAGATTTGGGAGAGGCCAGGGGCTGAACGAAATGGTTAGGCTGTGTGCCCACCCAAATTTCATGTTGAACTGTAACTTCCACAATCCCCACATGTTGTTGGAGGAACCTGGAGGGAGGTGATTGAATTATGGGGGCAGGTCTTTCTTGTACTGTTCTTGTGATAGTGAATGAATCTCCTGAGATCTGATGGTTTTAAAAATAGGAGTTTCCCGTCAAGCCCTCTTTGCCTGCTGCCATGATTGTGAGGGCTCGACAGCCACATGTAACTAACTGTAAGTTCTTTAAACTTCTTTCTTTTATAAATTCTCCAGTCTCAAGTATGTCTTTTTCAGCAGCATGAAAACGGACTAATGTAAGTCTTAAGAACTATCATTAGTATTTCCTGTAGGCTAGACTGGCTAGCTGTGAATGCTCTTTACTTTTATCTGAGAATATTTTAATTTCTCCTTTATTTTTTCAGAATCAAAACTCTTGTTTGATTGGTCTTTCTCTTTGTACTTTGAATATGTCATCCCACTAACTTCTGACTTTATGATTTCTGGTAAGACAGCTGTTAATATTATTTAGGATTACTTACAGATAATATGTTGCCCATTTTTAATGCTTTTAAAATTTTCTGTTTGTCCTTCAACAGCTTGATTATAATTGTGTGTCTAGATGTGTATCTCTTGGGAAATACTCTGACAATTTCTCAAAATGTTAAACATAAGTTATTATGTGACCTAACAATTTTACACTTTGCTATATACTCAAGAGAATTTCAAACATATATTTACATATTAACTTGCACACAAATGTTCACAACAGCATTATTCATAATAGTTACAATATGACAATAACCCAAATGTCCATCAGATGCAAAAAGGTTAACCAAAATGTAGTATATGTATAAAATAGAATATTATTTGGCAATAAAATCTGTGAATTACTGTTACATGCTACAACATTGGTGAATCTTAGAATTGTTGCCAGGGCCTTGCAGGAAAGAAGAATGAGGAGTGATTGCTAATAGACAAAGAATGACTAAAATGCTCTAAACATTGATTGTGGTAATGGTTTTACAACCATCACAGTTTGTTTTTAAATATATTAGGATGGTGCAAAAGTAATTGTGGATTTTCCATTAAAAGTAATGGAAAAAACACAATTGCTTTTGCATCAACCTAATGTAACACTAAACACCAGGGAACTGTACAATCTAAAAGAGTTAATTTTATGTCCTATTAATTATATCTCAATAAAGCTGGTATAAAAAAAGAAATGGAGTGCTAATACTATAAATGAATAAATAAGTAAATAGTTGACAATCAAAAATAGTGTGATCTCTTTCAACTTTTATAGCCATCATTATTAGTTATTATATGAGTGGTGATAGCAGTAGCATTTCATTGTTAGTGACTAGAGTATTTGCTCTTGGAGATTTAAATTTATTTATATCAGAGTGCAGGAGAGTAAGATTGCAACTATTTGTAACAAATTATACTAAATGAAGACTGATATTACACTAAAGTCAGGGCATACAGTGCAGATGCACAGAACATAGTTATTTTTATTTTGGAAAAATTCCAGGTTAAATTTACTTTGTATATTAATTTGCCTGTCTATGTGTATCTTTAATAAGTACCGTATTAAATTTATTTTTATTTAATTTTATTAAATTTATTTTTATTTTATTTTATCAGAATAAAAATAAATAACACATCATTCAGAAGGAAAATATGCATGTGTTATAAAATTATGAAGCAACAATATTTCCAGTTGAGAAAACTGTGTAGAGATAAAGAAGAAAATATGAGAAATATAAACATGGTAAGTTAACACAGCTGAGATTTACAAAATTAGTCAAATCATTTTAATCTAAGCAAAAGAATTAATTAAAATATTTATCACATGATGATTCAATTTAAAGTGCACACTCAGAAGCTATCAACTTTTTGCCTACTTTCTTTATGGCTAGGAATGTTAGGATTGTTATGGTTATCAAACAGAAACATTTCCAAAACAAATCTTACAATTATTTTGAAAAAATAATAAAGAAAGCAAATGCTATATAATTTTATGTGCTTGCATTTGAAAATAAACTGTATAAAATATCAGACAACCAAATTAATGGTAGTAAGCTGACGAGAGTAACTAGTGAGTTTCTGCATTTTTCAAGTGCTTGAGGTAAATACATCTTCTGTAGGCTGAATGTCTGTGTCTCTGCCCCCAAATTCATGTTGAAATGCTAACCCACAATGTGATACTATGAGGAATTATGGCCTTTTGTATGTGATTAGCTTATGGCATCAGATCCCTCATAAATTGGATTAGTGTCTTAGTAAAAGAGAGGTTAGAGAACTTCCATATCCCTTGTCTCCTCAATTAAGTGAGGTCACACTGAGAAGGCAGCTGTCTCTGAATCAGAAAGCAGGCCCTAACCAGACACTAAATGTGATAGTGCCTTGATCTTGGACCTCTGAGTATCCAAAACTGTGAGCAATATATTTCTGTTGCTTTTAAGCCATCCAGTCTGTACTATTTTGTAACAGCTGCCCAAATGGAATGAGAAAATATCATATAGCTAAAAGTTTCTGCAGAGTTCACAGCAAAATGAAAAAGTAACCATATCAATGTGATTGATTTAAAACTCAATACAAATTTTTGAATAAATTATGAAAGATTGTTTCATATTAAATAATTCTATAAGATGTTACTCTATAAAACTTGTATTTGGTCTAATGATGCCCCTAAGGAAATTAGTCATTATATTACTTACTGTCTGATTCATGAAGATTTCTATATAAATTTCTTCCTAGGCTTAACATCAATAATATTTGTGCATTTTTCTGAGCCAGTCACCTGTTTTCCTCTGATAGGCACCATTAACTATGATTTGGTTTCTCTAGCATGTGTATGAGATTTAATGACATGTATTTTTTATACTAGTCTCATTCTCAGATATGTTTTATACTCTACTTTTGTTATGCTTTTTTTTTTGTCGTATAATTTATAATATTTCTCTACTTTTAAATTTTCTTGTAAGTAGCCTTACATTCATTTTGGTGCAGATGAAAAATAAATATTAGGTGTCAATTGACTATTAGATAGCATTCTTGTTAGGTATCTCAAAATCAACTGAATTCATAATTTCCAAAATCGAACTTATAATCAATTTCTCTGCAATGCATGTATAGTACAGGAATACTTTATTGTATTGCATTTCACTTTATTGTGTCTTGCAGATATTGTTTTTTGTTTTTGTTTTTTTTTTCCACAAATGGGCGGTTTGTAGCAATGCTGTGTTGAGCAAGTCTATCAGTACTATTTGTTCAATAACAAGTGTTCACATAGTACCTTTGTATCATATTTTTGTTATTCTAACAATATCTCCAAGTTCATTATTATTATTATTATATCTGTTATGGTGATTTTAAATCAGCAGTCTTTGATATTACCATTGCAGTTGTTTGAGGGGCATGATCAATTACTCCCATATAAGAAGGAAAATGGAATTGATCAATTTTGTGTATGTTTTGACTTCCAACAACGAGCCATCCCATCCCACATCTTTCTGCCTCTCCTTGGGTCTCTTTATTCCCTGAGACACAATGCTATTAAAATTGGGCCAGCTAATAACCCTATAATGGCCTCTAAGTGTTCAAGTAAATTGAAGAGTAACAAATATCTCACTTTAACTCAAAAGTTAGAAATGAAGCTTAGTGTCTATCCCCGTTCTTTGCGTACTTTTCAATGGAATTTGTTTTGTTTGTTTTTACTTATAAATTTGTTTAATTTCCTTATAGACGTTGGACATCAGACCTTTGTCAGATATCCAACAAGTTTTTAACTTGCAAATATTTTCCCATTGTATACATTGTTTGTTTACCCTGTTGATAGTTTATTTTGCTGTGCAGAAGCTCTTCAGTTTAATTAGATCTCAGTTGTCAATTTTATTTTTGTTGCAATTGCTTTTGGCTACTTTGTCATGAAATCTTTTCCAGTTCTTATGTTCAGTATGTTACCATCTAGGTTGTCCTCCAAAGTTTTTAGTTATGGGTTTTACATTTAAGTCTTTAATCCATCTTGAGTTGATTTTGTATATGGTGTAAGGAAGGGGTCCAATTTTAATTTTCTGCAAATGGTTAGCCAGTTAGCCCAGAACCATTTATTGATGAATAGTCCTTTCCCTATTGCTTGTTTTTTGTGAGCTTTGCCAAAGATTATATGGTTGTAGGTATGTGGGCTTATTTCTGGGCTATTTTGTTCTATTGGCCCATGTGTCCCTTTTTTTTGTTTGTACCAGTACCATGCTGATTTTGATTACTGTAACTCTGTTGTATAGTTTTGATATGGACAGGAAGCAGGAAATATTGGGTAGAAGAGGGCAGTTCTCCAACAAAGTCCCCACCCTCAAGCATGGAAACTTCATCCCTAAATGAGAACAGTTATACCTGTTTTCCCACCTGAGTGTTGCTTTTTCCAAAACCACCCTGGCCCATCATGACCCCATCATGTACCCATAAAAACCCCAAACTCCACTGGTGGAAGAGTAGAGCAGTGTGGCAGAGAAGATGAGAAGAGAAGAAGCAACTGAGCGTCAGAGTCTATAGATAGATGTGGCTTAACTTCAGACAGCACGACTTCAGAGAGGAGCTCAGCCAGAGCCAGTGGGGCTTCAGGGAATAATCACCTTCTTCCGCAGTGTACCCCTTCCAGCTCCCCTTCTGCTGACAGCCACTTCCACCACTTAATAAAATCTTCACATTCACCATCCTTCAAGTCCACATGAGCTGATTATTCCTGGATGCTAGACCAGAAACCAGGTATCAAGAGGGCAAGGTGTAAGAAGCTTTCACTCTGACTCTCTACTGAGCTGGTTAACACTTAGTCATCTGCAGATGGCAAATGCTAAGAGAGCATTGCTTGTAACACACACCCTCTGGGGCTCCAGAAGTCATGGGCAACAATTAGACTGCCATTGGCCAGTACAGGATTTGTTCCGGCCAGCTCATAAAGGCACTCCCCCCAGCTCCTGCATCAGCTCACCTATGTGATCCCCTTTCCACAAGGGGTTTGAGCTTGGCCACACCCTGTTGCAAGTCCCTTGATGGGGTCAAGGAAACATCCTGTCACAGTTTGAAGTCAGGTAGCATGATGCCACTTGCTTTGTTCTATTTGCCTTGTATTGCCTTTGCTATTTGGGCTTGTTTTTAGCTTCATAAAAATTTTAAAATAGCTTTTTCTAGTTCTTTGAAGAATGTCAATGGTAGTTTAACAGCAGTATCATTGAACCTGTAAATTGGTTTTGACCGTGTGGCCATATTAATGATATGATATGAATTCTTCAGTTACAAATATAAAAAAGTTTTTCTATTTGTTTGTGTCATCTCTAATTTCTTCAAGAAGTGTTTCGTAATTATGAAAGTAGAGGTCTTTCACCTTACTGGTTAGCCATGTTCCTAGGTAATTTATTATTTTTGGGCACTGAAAATGAAATTGTTTTCCTGTTTTGCTTGTGGCTTGGTTGCTGTTGGTGTACAGGAATGCTAGTGTTTTCGTATGTTGATTTTGTGTCCTGAATCTTTGCTGAAGTTGCTTATTAGTGTAAGAAGTTGTGGGGCCAAGACTATAGTTTTTTATAGCTATACAATAATGTCATTGACAATTATGGATAGTTCAACCTCCTCTCTTCCTATTTGGACATGCTTTTTTTACCTTGCCTGTTTGGTCTGACCAGAACTTCCAATACTGTGTTTGATATGGTTTGGATCTGTGTCTTTGCCCAAATCTCATGTTGAAATGTAATCCCCAATGCTGGAGGTGGATCCTGGTGGGGGGCTATTAGTTCATCGGGCTGGTTTCCCATGATTTACACCATCTCCCCTTGGTGCTGTCATTGCAATAGTGAGTTCTCATGACATCTGGTTGTTTCAAAGTTTGTGGCACCTCCATCCTCTCTCTTGGCCTTGCTCCTGCCATGTAAGATCCTATTCCTGCATTAGCTTCTGCCTTGAGTAAAACCCCTCTGAGGTCACCACAGAAGCAGATGCTATCATGCTTCCTGTGCAGCTTGCAGAACTGTGAGCTAATTAATTTATTTGTAAATTAATCAATCTCCGATATTTCTTTATAGAAATGTAAGAATGGACTAATACAATGTTGAATAGGAGTGATGAGCGAGGACATCACTGTCTTTTGCCAGTTTTCAAGGGGAATTCTTCCAGCATTTGTCCATTCAGTATAATGCTAGCTGTGTGTTTGTAACAGATGACTCATTATTTTAAGGTGTGCCCCTTCAATACCAATTTATTGAGAATTTTTAACATAAAGGGATGTTGAATTTTGCCCAAAGTATTTTCTGCATCTATTGAGTTAATCATGTATTTTTTGTCTTTACTTCTGCTTATGTGCTGAATTGTGCTTATTGATTTGCATATGTTAAACCAATCCTGCATCACTGTGATTAGCCTACTTGATCATGGTGGTTTAGCTTTTTGATATGCTGCTTGATTTGATTTGCTAGTAGTTTTGTGAGGATTTTAGCATCAGTGCTTACCAAGAATATTGGCCTAAAGTTTTGTCTTTGTTGTTGTTGTTGTGATTCTGCCAGGTTTTGGTATCAGGTTGATTCTGGCCTCACAGAATGAGTTTGGGAGGAGTCCTTTTCCTTCAATTTTTAGGAATAGTTTCAGTAGAAATAGTATCAGCTCTTCTATATGCATCTGATAGAATTTAACTGTGACTCCATCTGGTCCTGGGCTTTTTATTTTTGGTTGGCTATTTATTACTGATTCAATTTCAGAGCTCTTTATTTGTGTACTTGTTCGTTCTCATGCTGCTATGAAGAGATACCAGAGACTGGGTAATTTATAAAGAAAAGAGGTTTAATTGACTCACAGTTCTGCATCGCTGGGGAGGCCTCAGGAAACTTAAAATCATGGTAAAAGTCACCTCTGCACAGGGTGGCAAGGGAGATAATGAGTGAGGGCTGAGAGAAAGGGAAAGCCCATTATAAAACCAAGAGATCTTCTGAGAACTTACTATCATGAGAATAGCATTGGGGAAACCACCCACATGATTCAATTACCTCCCATTACGTCCCTCCCACAACACATGGAGATTATGGGAATTACAATTCGACATAATATTTGTGTGGGGACACAGCTAAACCATATCATTCTACCCTAAATTATCCCAAATCTCATGTCCTCACATTTCAAAACACAATCATGCCCTCCCAAAAGTCTCCCAAAGTCTTAATTTATTCCAGCATTAACTGAAAATTCCAAGTCTAAAGCCTCATATGGGGCAAGGCAACTTGATTCTGCCTATGAGTCCATAAAATCAAAAGGAAGTTAGTTACTTCCTATATACAATGGAAGTACAGGCAATGGATAAATACACGTGTTCCAAATGAGAGAAATTGGCCCAAACAAAGGAACTACAGGCCCTACACAAGTCAGAAATCCAATAGGGCTGTCATTAAAACATAAAGTTCCATAATGATTTCTTTTGACCATATGTCTCACATCCAGGGCACATTGATGCAAAAGGTGGGCTCCCATAGCCTTGGGCACCTTTGCCCTTGTGACTTTGCAGGGTACAGCCCCCTGTACTGGCTGCTTTCACAGGCTAGGATTGAGCGTGTGGTTTTTCCAGGTGTAAGGCACAAACTGTCAGAGGATCTACCATTCTAGGGTCTAGAAGATGCTGGTCCTCTTCTCACAGTTCTAATAAGCAGTGCCCCAGTGGGGACTCTGTGTAGAGGCTCTTACCCAACATTTTCCTTCTGCATTGCCCTAGCAAAGGTTCTCCATGAGAGTTCTACCCCTGCAGCAAATTTCTGCCTAGACAGCCAAACATTTCCATACATCCTCTGAAATCTAGGTGGAGGTTCCCAAAGCTCAATATTTGTCTTATGTGCACTCACAGGGAAAACACCACATGGAAGTTGTCAAGCTATTGTCCTGTTTCACCTGGACTACTACTACATTAGTCTTATGAGTGATATAATGCATCTATGTATCAACCCTTTTCTCTTATCAATCTATGCTCTCTTCTGCATCCAGAAAGAGTGTTACAAATGCAAATTTTGTCAAGTCACTCAGTTATTTGAAAATGTGCAATGACTTCCCAATTCTCTTAGAAAAATAAAACGACTTGACTTTAGTCTGTAGATTTTATAAGTTTTTTTTTTTTTTTTTTGAGACGGAGTTTCGCTCTTGTTACCCAGGCTGGAGTGCAATGGCGCGATCTCGGCTCACCGCAACCTCTGCCTCCTGGGTTCAGGCAATTCTCCTGCCTCAGCCTCCTGAGTAGCTGGGATTACAGGCACGCGCCACCATGCCCAGCTAATTTTTTGTATTAGTAGAGACGAGGTTTCACCATGTTGACCAGGATGGTCTCGATCTCTTGACCTCGTGATCCACCAGCCTCGGCCTCCCAAAGTGCTGGGATTACAGGCTTGAGCCACCGCGCCCGGCCAGATTTTATACGTTTTAGCCCTTACATCTCCTTGTATGACTCTCTCTTTTGTTCCATGTGCTCCTCTCATGCTGGGTTGTTTTCAGGTTTGTTGTTGTTGTTGTTGTTTGGTTTTTTAACTACATGCTCCAGGATATTCACATTTGCTTTTTTTCCTACCTATAAATCTCCTAAGCAGTTCCTCTCCCACCAACATACAACCCTACTCTACCTAATCATTAATTCCTCATTGGAATTTTCTTAACTTTTCTGACTAGATTAGATCCCTTGATTATACAATTTTATATTAACATGTACTTCTCCTTCATGGCACATAACACAGAGTATGTTACTTTTCTTTGTGGAATTATTTGATTAATATTTCTCTCCCTGGCTATCTACTAGGGGTCATGAAACCAGAGACAGTGACTCTTGTTCTCATTATTTCTTATCCAATGACCTACTTCAGTGACTGACATGCAGTACACCTTTAGTAAATCTAAATAAATTAATAAAAGAAACCAAGAGAGTGAAAGAAGTAACACACACACACACACACACACACACACACAAACATACAAAGACAAAGAATTCTGTAAGTGTTCTTGTATTTATATAACATATTAACATATTTAATATTCATTGCACCTGTCCTAGGATTTAAGGGATAATTTATTTGGAAAAGACAAGGAGATTTTAGAGGTTTTCTAGAAACACAATGCTGAGAACAATGCTGCCTGGTGGAACATCCTGCAATGCTGGTAATGTTCTCTATTGGTATTGTCCAATAGAGTAGCTACTAGCTACATGCGGTTGTTAAACAAATAAATGCAGCCAGTGTGACTGAGAAAGTAAATTTTTTATTTTATTTTGACTACTTTCCATTTAAGTAAATATATGTGCCTGTATTGTATAGAGCATATGTAGAGGTTAATTTTAAGCAGGAAAAATTCATAAAGAAGACTAGTATGCCTCTGGTTTAAGTATCTTCTAAGCCCTCAGATTTATCACCTTCCACTAATTCAACAAAATATTGTGAAATCCTAAAGTTTCTCAGAGTTGGCCATTGGATTTCAGGGTAAGGGTAAGGTGAAAGCCAAGTGATGGAGGATATGTACCTTCCACTGCTTTCTACTCCTATACCTTCAAAAAAGAGCATAACTTTGTGTATTTAATAAATTGACTTTTCACTTAACTATTATTTGCATAAAGACTTGTAGCACTTGAAAATTTTGAAAACCACCAACTTATCCAACAGATTGTACCCATATTCAGAAAGCCATACACGATATCTTTCCAGTATGTGCCTGTGAATATTTATAGGAAGGGAAAGTTGCTATACATGCAGAAAAGTATGAGAGGTGCAAGATGGTCTCTCTACAGCTGATTTGTCTCTCTTATCCTCCTACCATAGTATGAATGAATATGTACATAGAAAATGAGAGATGTACAAAACAGGTCTAGAAATTATCTTGTCAAAACTTGTGCCATAACAATGAATTCCTAACAGAATATCTGACAAAAGCTAATTAACTGGTTTAGAGCAGAGACTGGAGTAGAGAAGTCAGTGTAGCTGAATAACCAAATTATCCCAAGAGAAAGATAATAAGTTATTTTTAACTTATTATTTTTTCCTTTCTCTTTCCTCATTCCTCTTGTTCTCCACTTTCTTCTTAGCCTTTTAGAAACACAATTAAAATCTTTACCTTCCTTTTACCAGACACTTCCTACATAGCAAGCTTCTCTACGTGCTTACTTAGAAGCTCCAGAGCCAGAACTCTCTCCTATCAGAAGATTTCCTTGAGAGACAACAATTAATTTACAACCTAAATTATGTCCACGATGGAACATTCCCTCACCTGGAAAGTATCTTGCGACATCAGCCACTTTACAACCTCACGCTTCCCATAATGGTACCAGTTCAACCATCTGGTAGATAAGTCAAAATAAGTCATGTAGCCCCAACACCTGCTTACTCCCTTCTCTGCGATTCTTTTAATGAAAGATGCCCTTTAAAAGCTCATGCTTTCTGCCCCTAAAGTAAATCAATTCCCTTAAAGGCAGGAGTCTGTAAGTCTTCCTCTTTGCTAATCTTTGAAATAGTCACTTCCTTTATAGACGTTGCTCTTGTTAATTGAACTCTGCAAGTGGTGAGTGACTGAACTTGCATTTTGGTTAAAGCAGTACTGACAGTAATGTTTTATAAATACACACACCAATAGTGGGCCAAATCGCCAGAGACAATCGGAGCCAAAGCAGAATAATTTAAGTTGGTTGTGGCAAATAGAGGCCAAACATTCAAACCAAAAGAAAAAGCAAGCAACTAATGCAATAACTGCAGTAACTCATGTTGAAACAAAGAAGAGTAACTAGAAAGGCCACAGCTGACAACCAGGGCCAACAAATTAGTGGTTAGTAAGTAGTCAGGAAGCTGAGATTCATTACCATGAAGACTAAAAGATCAGTGGAATTGTACTAGAGAGGTGAGTGCTTCTGAACGTCATGCTGGCTATTGGCATTCTGTTAAAGTAACTAATGCAACTAACCCCCTTGTGTAACCTTCTTAGTTGTGGTTCTTATTTTTTAAGCAGTCTGTATTTTCCCTATGGCCTCCAGTATACTTGCTGTCTTAACAGTCATTCAACTTTTCCCTGAGAATATACAGTAATACAGAAAAGGAAATGAAGAAGATTGAGCGCCTGTTACTCGCCTGAAAGTGTAGCAGAAGACAGCGAACCAGATAGCTAAATAAATACTCATGGAATATTAATCAACAATTTGATAGACAACTAAGTAGCATTACTGTAAAGATTTTTCAGGAGATGGGAGAAAGATCTAATAAGGTCGTTTTTCACAGTGTTATACTGAGAGTTGTCTTGGATGGAATGACTCTGCAGTTCATCAGTTTCGATGTTTATATTCAGTACTTCTGAGTAGTTAAAGATCAATGACACTACAAAATGCATTTTATCTTGTATATACTTTAAAGCATCTCACAACAAAGCACTTAGAGAATTGTGTCATAATCACGTCTAGATCTTATGATTTACAAAAAGGCGCATTTTGACATTTTATATTTTCCATTTAAAAAATTTTTTTAAGAGTGTGTTTATTCCAAAGATATTTTAGAAGCAAAGATAAAAAAATGTGTATTCCAAAAATGACCCTATACAGTCTAGGGCTGCTGAAATTGTGACTAAAATGAGATCTATTCTATTAAACAGAAGATAGATTAAACAGAAACAGAAACAAAAAAACAGAAGATAGCTCTGTTTCGTAAGCTTATAATAAAGTGTGCAGGACAATTGAGCCAATATAATATAATAATCATTGGATCACAGCATATCATTTCTCAGGCACAATGAAGTAGCAGAACATGTCACTACAGAAGCCCAGATTTAAGGAACATGTGACATACTGATGCTGACACTGAGAGAAGATAATGTAAAAAGGTCCCACTCATAAGTCTACAAGAGAAAAGGTCTGGAAACTCCCTGAATTCTTGTAGAAAGATTGGGGGAAATTATTATAAGAAGCCAGAGAAATATTTCATTTACTGTTATTGTGACCTAATTGTGATTCTGAAATAAAAATATATATTTAAAAGTTAGTGGCCAGGTGCGGTGGCTCACGCCTATAATCCCAGCACTTTGGGAGGCCGAGGTGGGTGGATCATGAGGTCAAGAGATTCAGATCATCCTGGTCAACAAGGTGAAACCCCATCTCTACTAAAAATACAAAAATTAGCTGGGCATGGTGGTGCGTGCCTGTAGTCCCAGCTACTCGGGAGGCTGAGGCAGGAGAATTGCTTGAACCCAGGAAGTGGAGGTTGCAGTGAGCCAAGATCGCACCACTGCACTCCAGTCTGGGTAACAAGAGTGAAACTCTGTCTCAGAAAAAAAAAAAAGTTAGTATGTGGGTTTGATATATCAGTTCAAGTTTTTTATATGATTATTAAGTTAAAATTTGCATTTGGGACCAAATGCCAAGAATCATTTGTAAACAATTACAATCCTACTTTGATAAGGTTAATAGAATAGATCTCATTTTAGTCACAATTTCAGCAGCCCTAGACTGTACAGGGTCATTTTTGGGAAACACATTTTTTTATCTTTGCTTCTAAAATATCTTCGGAATAAACACACTCTTTAAAAAAATTTTTTAAATGGAAAATATAAAATGTCAAAATGTGCCTTTTTGTAAATCATAAGATCTAGACGTGATTATGACACAATTCTCTAAGTGCTTTGTTGTGAGATGCTTTAAAGTATATACAAGATAAAATGCATTTTGTAGTGTCATTGATCTTTAACTACTCAGAGGTACTGAATATAAACATCGAAACTGATGAACTGCAGAGTCATTCCATCCAAGACAACTCTCAGTATAACACTGTGAAAACCGACCTTATTAGATCTTTCTCCCATCTCATGAAAAATCTTTACAGTGACTAGAACTGCACAATCTTCAGGGATTTGAATAAAAGAAGTCTTTAACAACTTTGAGTTCAAAATTCCACTGGTAGTGGAAGAGATTATTGCATAAGATTAACTCTGCAGTCAAAAGGCAGTACAATACAGTGGTTAATGATATGAACTCTGACACCTCCGTACTTGGGTTTGATTATCAACTCTACTACTACTAGCTATGTAGCATTTGAAAAACTACTTGATTTCTCTTTGCCACCATAGATTCGTTTACTAAATGTTGGTAATGACAATCAGATCTGCCTTATAGGATGTTTTATGAAAATTAAGAGATTTAATGTGCATAAGCTACTTAATATATGACACATAGGAAGCATTATATCAATGTATTATTATTATTGTTGCTGATTCCTCTCTCTAAGGTATGAGTTATTTACCTTAGGAATGAGTTATTACCTGTTTAAGGTATGGGTTGTTATGAGTTCAGGGTGACTAAGCCCTATGTGACACCTAAAACTTAAGAGTTTGGTTGATACAATTAAGCCAAAACTATTAAGCAGAAAGTCTTAGCAACAAGGACTATCCAACCAGTTGTACAGAATTCAGAATTCCAACATCCATTTTTTCGAAGACATTTGTCATTATTATTTGATATGGAGATAAAATAGACTTCTACCCAAGATGATGCATTATGAAGAGTATGTCACAACAATAAAAATACAGAATAAATAATTGTTAGATATAGTTATGACAACTGTCACTGTGAAGGATTGAAAAAGGAAAGCATCAGGACTTAGGATGTTAAATAACATTAATGATGTAGCTTAAATAGAATATCCTGTTTTTAACACGTTACCCTATAAGAAGCACCAAGATGGCTGAATAGAAGCAGCTAGTGTGTGCTGTACTCATGTGGAGAAGAGATAGTGTCTACTCATACACAGAGTGATGAGTAAACACTACCTCTTCAAGTGATAAGCCAGGAAGCCACATTGGGATTCATAAAGAAAGCAATGATGCCACATGAACACCAGCGAAAACTGAGACAGGTAAGCTGGGGTTGGTGCAGAGCCAGGGGAGGCTCCTTACCATGAGAAAAGGGTGAGTGAGGGAGAACCCTTGGGGACTCAAATTTATGCCACAAACCTTTGAGGTTATGGGTACTGAAGATCCCTGTCGGCACCCCAGGCTTATAGTACTACACAGAGAGCTTCCTGGAGTCTTGGCAGAGCCACAGCTCAAGTTATGTTCAGCCCCATTGGTCTTGGCTCCTTGAACACGTTGTGCCAGCTTTCATAGCCCTACTAACAAGGGAGGCCAGGCTCTCTCACAAATCCCAAACATAGGGGTCATATTCATGGTGGTGAGGAGCAGAGAGACTGCAAGCCCCACCTCTGCTGCACATCATCAGGCAAGGCCCATTGGCTGGGGTCCCCAGAGCAACCACCCAACCTCTGCTTGAGCACTCCAGCTGGTTGTGGCCCCGTGTTTCTCTGAGACACAGCTACCAGAAATAACTTCCAGGTCTGCTGCAATTGCTATTGTTGTGGACCCCACCCCGATTCTCTCAGGCTGTGGAGGGAGCAAAGAGTCCAAAGAATATAGTGGGACTCAAGCAAGCCACAGCTGCCCTACGAAAAGGTGTCTACATTATTTTCCGCATCTGTCCCTGCTTCTGCTGCTCCTCACTGCAGCCACCTCACACCTGCATAATCACATCAGTCCATGGCAGTTCTGCATTTCTCCAGGATGGAGCTCCCAGAGACAACTGATAGACCCTCTGCCATTGCTGCCACCATGATACCCACACTTGCTCCCCACAGGCTAGGAGGAAACAAAAAGAAAGAGCCTGATTGTTTTCACATGCTTACAGTATGCTACAACCATTTTATGGACAAGAGTTTAGACTGCCTTAATGAGAACTGAGCACCCTGTTTTTTGCCAGGCAGTCCCCCACACCCCAACCTCAGCTTGGGCCTGCAGTTCAGTGGCCCCACCCCTGGCTTATCATCACTGTTAGCAATGGCTCTGCATTTCTCTGGGGTGGAGTTTCCAGAGACAACTAACAGCCCCTCTTCCACTGCTGCTACTGTGATGACTGCCTGGCTTGCTGCCCCAGTGATGGAGAGGGAACAATTAGCTTAATTGCTGTGTTCATATCTCCAGCATGCTATAGCTGCCCTACCGAGGGAAGGCCAGACTGTCTTCCCTGTTAGTCCCTGTCCCCACTGTTCTTCACAAGTCAGGGCTCCCTAACATGGGGCATAGCACACCTGCCACACTTCCAGCTGATCACTCTAATCAGCCATGGTTTTTCATTTCTGAAGTGGAACCCCTAGAGGCAACTGACAGACCCTCTGCCATTGCTGCGCCATGGTCCCCATCCCTGCTGCCTCCAAGCTGAGGAGGTAAGAAAAATCTTCACCACACTGCAGGGCTTCAGTGCACAGCTTGGGAGTGTTGAACTGAGATCTGTTACCATCACTCTAAAAGGAGAGGAATTTACACTCTCAGAGCACTGAGAGGGGTGAGTTGCTTGGGCTCCTGGGCTGTCACAGGAGTGGAGCATGCCTGTCTCCACAAAGCCAGCTCAGAAAATGTGTGGCCTATCTCCTTCCTGCCTGAGGAATCCCCATGAACCAAAACACCTAAGAAAAGAGAAACTGATACAGTGCCAGTGATGGGAGGAGGTGCCCTTAAGGCCCAAACATTGAGCCAATGAGGTCATCTCTCTCCTTGTTGGAACACAGAGCACAGCTACAAATGCCAAGAAATACAAAGAAGTCAGAGGCTTAGTAAGAGCCTATCTACTGCCATTACACTTAAGAACCATCTACTTCATCCCAGTCCAACCTAAAACACCAAAACAACTTTGCTGATATACCCCCCTATGGAACCAATGGCAGTAATTCAGTCACAAAAAAGAAAGACTCTTCACAGAGCATTGGTTTTCTGAAACCATCTACAAACAAAGCTAATTGACTATACTCAACTTATACCCACAGTTAAAAGAACATCAAGACTTCCAGATGAGAAAGAGCACAAGAACTCTGGCAATTCAAAAAGTCAAAGTGTTTACATACCTCCAAGGGAGTCCACTAGCTCTCCAACAATGATTCTTCACTCTGAAATGATAGATATAGAATTCAGAATCAGTATGGCAAGGAAGTGCATTGAGTTTCAAGAAAAAGTTGAAATTCAATCCAAGGAATCCAGTAAGATGATCCAAGAGCTGAAATACAAGATAGCTATTTTAAGAAATAACCAAATTGAACTTCTAGAGCTGAAAAACTCACTACAGGAATTTCATACTACAATGTAAAGTATTAACAACAGAATAGACCATGCTGAGCATAGAATTTCAGAACTTAAAAAATGGTTCTGTGAATCAACTCAGTTAGATAAAAATGAAGAAAAAATAATTGTCAAAAAATCAACAAAACATCCAATAAATATGGGGTTATGTAAAGGGACCAAATCTATGACTCACTGGCATTCCTCGGAGAGAGAAGACAGAGAAAAATAACTTGGAAAATATATTTGAGGATATAGTCCATGAAAATTTCTCTAATCTCACTGAAGAGATGGACATTCAAATCCAAGAAATACAAAGAATTCCAGCTAGATGTTTTACAAGATGACCAACCACTAAGGCACATAGTCATCAGATTCACCAAGGTCAATGCAAAATAAAAGGCTTAAAGGAAGCTAGAGAGGATAAAGTCATATACAAAGCAAATTTCATCAGGCTAGCAGCAGACATCTCAGAAGAAACATTATAAACTGAAGTGATTGTGGACCTATTTTCAGCATCCTTAAAGAAAAGAAATTCCCAGCAAGAATTCATAGTCTTCAAAATTAGGATTCATAAGCAAATGAGGAATAAATTCTTCTCAGACATGCAAATACTAAAGGAATTTTTTTTTAACTAGACCAGCCTTACATGAGATCCTTAAGGTAATGCTACACATGGAACCAAAGGAAAAAAAAATCCTAGCACAAAAACACACAAGTACAAAGACCACTATAAAACAATCACACAAACAACTTTACAGAATAACCAGCTTACAACATGATGACAGAATCAAAATCTTACATATCAATACTAACCCTGAATGTAAATGGGCTAAATGCCCCCACATAAAAGGCATAGAGTAGAAAATTGGAAAAAAAGACAAGACTTAACTACAGTCTACAAGAGACCCATATTACATGCAGTAACACCCACAGGCTCAAAGTAAAGAGATGAAGTAATATTTACCATGCAAATGGAAACAACAACAAAAAGCAGAAACTGATATTCTTATACCAGATAAAACAGATTTTAAACCAATAAAAATTAATAAATACAAAGAAGAGCATACATAAAAATACAGAATACCAACAAGAAGACTTAAGTATTCTAAATATATAGAAACCTAAATAAATATGCACTCACATTTATAAAACAACTTCTTCTTGGCCTATGAGAAGACTTAGAAAACCACACAATCATAGTGGGAGACGTCAACATACCAGACAGTGTTAGGCAGATCCTTGAGAGAGAAAACTGTCAAAGAAACCCTAGAGTTAAACAGGACACTTGACCAAATGGACATAATACGCATCTACAGAACACTCCATCAAAAAACCACAGAGTATACATTCTTTTCACCTGCACACAGAACATATTCTAAGGTCTACCACATGTTTGATCATAAAGCAAATCTCGACAAACTCAAAACAGTTGAAATCATACCAGTTAACAATCTCAGACCACGGTGCAATAAAAATACAAATGAATATCAAGAAAATTTCTCAAAACCACACAAATATTTGGAAATTGAACAATTTGCTCCTAAATAACTCCTGGGGGGACATCAAAATTAAGTCAGAAATAAAAAATAATTGAAATTAATGAAAATAGGGACACAACTTACCAAAAATGGGAATATTATTCTTGAAAAGTTGAACAAGGCAAGGATGTCCACTCTCACCCCTCCTATTTAACATAGTACTGAAAGCCCCAGCCAGAACAACTAGGCAAGAGAAAGAAATAAAAAAGCATTTAAATAGGAAAACAACAAGTCAAACTATCTTTCCTGACATGATGATTCTATACCTAGAAAGTATTAAGACTCCACAGAAAGGCAACCAAATCTGAAAAATAATTTTGATAAGGTTTCAGAGTACAAAAAAAAATCACTGTACAAAAACCAGTGACATTTTTGCAGACCAATAATGTCTAGGGTGAGACTCAAATCAAGAACACAATCCCACTTATAATGGCTGCAAAGAAAATGAAATATCTAGGTATACAACTAACTAAGGTAGTGAAAGATCTCTACCAGGAAAACTACAAAACATTGCTGAAATAAATCAGACACAACACAAATAAATTTAAGAAAATATTCTGTCCACATGGATTGGAAGAATCAACATAATAAAAGTGGCCATACTGCCCAAAACAATTTACAAATTCAGTGCTAGTCCTATCAAACTCCCAATGTCATTCTTCACAGAATTAGAAAAAAACTGTTCTAAACTTTATATGAAACTAAAAAAAGAGCCCAAGTATTCAAAATAACCCTAAGCAAAAAGAACAAAGCCAGACACATTACACTAATTAACTTCAAATTATACTATAAGGCTACAGTAAACAAAACACCATGATATTAATATAAAAACAGACACATAGATTAATGAAACAAGGTAGTAAACTCAGAAGTAAAACCACACACTTGCAACTATCAGATTATCAACAAGGCTGACAAAACCAAGCAATGGTGAAAGTACTACTTATTCAATACATGCTGCTGGGATAACTGGCTAGCTATACGCAGAAGAATAAAACTGTACCCTTGTCTTTCATCATATACAAACATTACTCCAAGATGAATTAAAGAATTAAATTTAAGATATTAATCTATAAAAATCTTAGAAGAAAACCTAGGAAATACCCTTCTCAACATAGGCCTTGGCAATAATTTTTGGCTGAGTTCTCAAAAGCAATTGCAAAAATACACCAAAAATTGGCAAATGGTACATAATTAAAGATCTTCTGCAGAGCAAAAGAAACTATTAATGGAGTAAACAGACTACCTACAGAATGGGAGAAAACATTTGCAGACTATACATCTGAAAAGGTCTAATATCCAGAAACTATAAGGAACTTAAATAATTCAATAGTTTAAAAAAACAGATAAACACATTCAGAAATGGGCAAATTATAATCATAGACACTTTCAAAAGACATACATGCAGCCAACGGTTATATATAAAATACTCAACATCACTAATCATTAGAGAAGTGTAAATCAAAACCACAATGAAATACCATCTTACATAAGTCAGAATACTTGTTCTAAAAAAAATAAAAAATAGCAGATATTGGTGAGGTTGTGGAAGTAAAGAAATGCTTATCCACTGTTGATGGGAATGTAAATTAGTTTGGTCACCATGGAAAGTAGTTTGGAACTTTCCTAAATAACTTAGAGCTTTTTCTTAAATAGCACAGAGCTCCCATTTGACCCAGTAATCCCATTACTGAATATATACACAAAGGAAAATAGATCATTATATCAAAATACACATGCACTCATATGTAATTGTTAGGCTCTTCACAATAGCAAAGACATGCAATCAACCTAGTGTGCATCAGTGGTAGATTAAATGAAGAAATTGTGGTACATATATACCATAGAATACTATGCAGCCATAAAAAAGAATTAAATCATGTCTTTTGCAGCAACATGGATAAAGCTGGAGGCCATAATTCTAAGTGAACTAACACAAGAACCAAAAACCAAATACTGCATGTTCTCGCTTATAAATGGGAGCTCAACATTGTGTACACATGGGCATAAACATGTGAATAAGAGATACTGGAGACTACTAGTGGGGAGAGAGTGTGGGGCTTGGGTTGAAAAACTACCCATTAGGCACTTGGCCCAATACCTGGGTACAATATACCCCTGTAACAAACCTGCACAATTACCCCCATACCTAAATTAAAATTTGAAATAAAAATGATTCAGGATAAAAAAAATTATGTTTTTAAACATTTAATAGGTAAGCTTGAAAGCAAGAAGACGCAATCCTCAGGTACCATACATAATCTAATAAGAAACTCATAGCCATTAATTAGAGAGAAGTGATCCTTTATGAAACTCTGAGATAATTAACATATTTCCCAGGATAGTTATTTTTTGTGGCAAAATATCTCATACATTGCAGGATATTTGGCTTTTCTGGACCCCTACACACTAAATGCCAATAAGATCCGATGTCATTGCAACAAGTAATAATGCCTCAACTAGGCCATCAGGCTGGGGAAGGAGGGACAGATACATTCTCAATTGAGAAACAGTGTTTTCAGAAAAAGGGATATTTACACACATGTGGGGATTGGAACTGAGCCTATAATCTATTTGTGTGTTGGGTTCCTGAAAGTTATCCCCTCTATATATCTAGAAGTCTGAAAATGATTGTGAAATGTGTAACCCTAAATGTGGATAAGGAAGACTCTCTTTCCTGGCCTCAAAAAAAAAGGATTACTAGTAAATTTTTGCCCTGAAATACGAGTCTAAGGAATTCATCTGCAATAAATCAATATTACTATGTATTTCAACTATGTATGTTTGAGGGCTGAAATTACCAACTTATGTGAAATTCTCAGCCAAAAAATAAAGACAATAAATCCTATGAGGACGATCTTAGTAACATAAATTAGAAAACACCTCCCAAATCCCACCACTACAAGGCAAAGTTAGCATACCTAACAAATAGAAGAACTCACACTGGAGAAAATAAAAATAATAAGATGCAAATGTTTATGTCACATTCCTGTGACAATCTGGAAAAGTCAAAAAATGTCCCACACCTTGAAGATCTTTATAATCTGTCTTTAGGTATAAAATAAAAGTGTGTGTTTTTTTAAATTATCAGGCCTATGAAACCAGTTCAGACTAAGAACCTCAAGAATGCTCTGGATTCCAGCTTGAGATGATCTTTGGGTTTGTCTGTTGACTCTATCCTATTCTGAGAACAAAATCAACTTCTATGAGTTTCAGACCCTTTGGAAATGTGATATAAGCTATTGTTCATTTTCTTATAAACATAGTCATATATGTATATAACAAATTTAGATACAACATCAAGATGGTCACAAACTACCCAACATTTATTACTTACCCACAAGCAGTCATAAACCCTGGTCTACAACACCTATTACAGATAATAATATATATGTACAGAAGCAACTGTTGAAATCATCTGGATTTTATGTATAGCAAAAACTGGGGTTCTATGAAGAGGCTTATTTCCTCTATGTTGTACTTCAACTTGATACAGATATAATATATCCTGTATATATTTTCTAGCTACAAAAAGCATCATGTAATTTGAGCAAACTCATACTTTTTCATAGGTCATGAATTTTCACAATGCTCTTAATCTATACCTTTTCAGAGGTAGAGAGTAGGAGATCCAAGCTAAAGTGTTAATAGTGTATCACAAATAAATATGGTAAGATAAAATAAAAGTTGAAATTAGTATATAGTTAAAATTGTGATAGAAGATAAATAAGTGATGATGGCTTAAAGATGAATGTTAAAATTACATAGTATATTTTCTATATCAGGATGCAAATGTGGCTTAAGCTTTCAAGCAGAAAATGTGAATCCTGAAAATCAAAGACAGGCCTCAGTTAATTTAAAAAGCTTATTTTGCTAAGGTTGAGAACACACGCCCATGACACAGCCTTGTGAGGTTCTGACATGTTCTAAAGTGGTCAGAGCACTGTTTTGCACATTCTGGGAAGACATGAGACATTAGTCAACACATGCAAGATGAACATTGGTTTGGTCCGGAAAAAGACAACTCAAAACAAAGTTTGGAATACTGAAAGTAGGGAGAGGACTTCCAGGTCACAGGTAGATAAGAGACAAATAGTTGCATTCTTTTGGGTTTCTGATTAGCTTATCCAAAGGAGGGAATCAGATATGCATTTATCTCAGTGAGCAGAGGAGTGACGTTGAAAAGAATGGGAGGCAGGTTGGCCCTAAGCAGTTTCCAGTTACTTTTCTTTTTTCACAAAAATGTAAAGCATTATTTTCTGATATTGCTTAATCCAATAATATATTTAAAAGCTTATAAATCTGGGATCAGAAAACACTTGCTTTAAATAGTAAATCGTTTAAAATATTGATATCCATATGGTCTCAAACTCATATTCTTTGCTTGTTTTCTGTTTATTTTATATTTGTTTGTTTTACAGACCTTAAAAACTGTACAAGCCTTTCTTAGCTCCCAGGCAGATCCATAAGTTTGCCAACCTCTGACACGGAAAATTTGATGGACTAAGCATTATTCAAACAATTTTGCATAGATATTCCTTCTTTCTACTGAAATTTGCTAAGACAGCAATGCTAAATTTAAGGCCATGCTTATTAATAAGTAACTGATTTATAACCCTTCTTATATACCAGTTAATCATGAAAACTATATTATTTCCCAGTAAGTCAAGTTAGGAATAGAATTGCTTTTATCTTGAAAAAGTTAAGAAACCTGACTGTTATTTTGATTTTCTTCAGAGCAGATGCCAATATGAGATTAGATATTCAAGACTTATGTTTATAGTAATGTGTATGGAAGATAAACAGAAAAAGCAGAGAGTATCTTCATACAGTAATATTGGTCTGAAACCCGTGAAAGAACAAACCATGGGGAAGTGGATTGAATGTGAAAAGTTCCAGACTGCAGCACAAGTTTGAAAAAGATTTGGTCAGGACATAAAATAGTTCTATGTCCCACAGAGAATGCTCATGCTGTGTTATTGACTGAGGTATTCCAGAAGAAACATGGACTCAGCTCAAAGCAGAGATATATCTAGAGGAGCGGTGGCTAGGGTTTTCAGCCAACTACACTTCCCAGAGCAAAAGATCTGAGTGACACATTTCCATGTCTGTCTACAATGACAAGAAAAAAAGGTTTTTTTAAGAATGGTAAAAGTTGTCAAAGAATTATATATAAAAAAAGAATCAGTAATTTAAAAGATAATTATTTCAGACTTTAAAAAATTTTATTTTTTAAATGGAAGATTTTTATTTTAGTTTTACAGCTTTTTATTTTTAATTTTTATGAGTAAATAGTAGGTGTGTATATTTATGGGGTACATAAAACGTTTTGATAGAGATATGCAAGGTGAAATAATCACATCATGGAGAATGGGGTATCCATTTCCTCAAGCGTTTATCCTTTGACTTACTAACAATGCAATTACACTCTTTAAGTAATTTTAAAATGTACAATTAAGTTATTGTTGATTTTAATCACCCCGCTGTGCTATCAAACAGTAGGTCTTATTCATTCTCTTGATAATAGAATTGAATTGCTAGTTGTGGATTTTTGCACTATTTGATTGGTCCGTGTTTTTATTTATTTATTTATTTTTATTTTTTGAGACAGAGTCTTGCTTTGTCACCCAGGCTGGAATACAGTGGCAGGATCTTGGCTCACTGCAACCTCTGCCTCCTGGGTTCAAGCAATTCTCTTGTCTCAGTCTCCCAAGTAGCTGGGACTACAGGTGCCTGCCATCACGCCTGGCTAATTTTTATATTATTAGTAGAGACAGGATTTCACCATATTGGCCAGGCTGGTCTTGAACTCCAGACCTTGTGATCCACCCTCCTTGGCCCCCTAAAGTGCTAGGAATACAGGCATGAGCCACCGTGCACAGCCTTTCTGTATTTTTTTTTTTTTTTTAATGTGCCTTGGTTTTGGTATCAAGGTGATACTGGCCTCATGGAATGAGTTAGGGTGAATTCCTTCCTTGTCAATTTTTTGGAATAGTTTCAAGAGTTTGGGTATTAGTTTTTCTTTGCATGTTTGGTAGAACTCAGCTCTGAATTCATCTGGTTGTGGGCTTTTTTGGGGGAAGAGATGATTTTTATTACAGATTAAATCTCACTACTCATTATTGGTCTGTTCAAGAGATCTATTTATTCATGGTACACTCATCTGAAAAGGCTCTGTGTTTCCAGGAATGTATCCATTTCCTCTAAGATTTCTAGTCTGTGAGCCTATAGTTGTTCATAATAGTCTCTGATGATCTTTTTTACTTCTGTGGTATCAGTTGTAATGTTTTCTTTTATAGTTTTGATTGTGTTTATTTGAATCTACTCTCTTTTCCTAGTTAATCTAGTAATGGGTTTATCAATTTTGTTTATGTTATTAAAGAACCAATTTTTCATTTCAATCATCTTTTGTAGTTTTTTTTTTTTTGACCTCAATTTAATTTAGTTCTCTGATTTTTGTTATTTCTTTTCTCCTGCTAACTCTTGAGTTTTTTTTCTTGTTTTCTAGTTCCTTGAGGTGTGATGTTAGGTTAATTTGTAATCTTTTTGCCTTTTTGATATAGATATTTAATGCTATAAACCTCCCTTGTAGTACTGCTTTTGCTATATCCCAAAAGTTTTGTTAAGTCATGTTTTAATTTTTATTTGTTTCAAAATTTTTTCTAATTTTTTTTTTCATTTCGTCATTGACCCAGTTGTTACCAGAAAGAGATCCTGATACAGACCGCAAGAGAGAGTTCTTGGATCTCACACAGGAAATAATTCAGGGTGAGTCCACAGTGCAAAGTAAAAGCAACTTTATTAAGAAAGCAAAGAGTTAAAAGGACAGTTATTCCATAGACAGAGTAAGACATTCCTGAAAGTAAGAGGAGGAACACACATCCACCCTAGTTACAATGCTTGTGTGTAACTAAATCTGGGTCTGTTTCAGTAAATATCATTAATTTGTTCCCTTAAGCATAAACAACTAGAGGCTAGGAATTTTTAATTTTCTGGGAATGTGGCCAAGCAAGTCTCACCTTCATTTTCCTGGTCCTCACTCAAAATGGAGTCACTCTGGTTCAAATGCCTCTGATGCAATAATTGTGTAGGAGCATGTTATTTAATTTCTATGTATTTGTTTAATTCACAAAGTTTCTCTTGGTATTCATTTCTAGCTTTATTCCACTGTGGTGTGAGAAGATACTTGATGGAGTTTTAATTTTTTTAATATATTGATTTGTTTTATAGCCTAATCTGTGATCTCTCTTAGAAAATGTTACATGTACTGATAAAAATGTGTAGTCTGTAGTTTTTGTTCAGAATGTTATGTAAATGTCTGTTTAGTCCATTTGCTCTAAGGCCTAATTTAAGTCCAATGTTTCCTTGTTAGTTTTCTGTCTCAATGATCTATTTTGTGCTGTTAGTGGGGTGTTGAAGTCCCCGACTATTATTGTATTGCTTTCTGTATATTTTTAGGTCCAGTAATATTTATTTTATAAATTTACATGCTTCAATATTAGGTACTTATACATTGAGAACTGTTATATTCTCTTGCTGAGTTGATCTCTTTATCATATAATGACATTCGTTGTCTTTTTTAAATTGTTTCTAATTTCAAGTCTAATTTAGCTGATACAATTATAGCTACTCCTGCTTACATTTTGTTGCTATTTGTGTGAAATATCTTTTTCCATCCTTTTACTTTCAGTTTGTATGTACCTTTATTGGTTAGAGTAGTTTCTTTTTTTTTTTTTTTTTGCCTGCATGTATTTAAGTTTTTTTTTTTATTGCATTTTAGGTTTTGGGGTACATGTGAAGAACATGCAAGATTGTTGCATAGGTGCATACGTGGCAGTGTGATTTGCTGCCTTCCTCCCCTTCACCTATATGTGGCATTTCTCCCCATGCTATCTCTCCCCAACTCCCCACCCCCCGCTCTCCCTCCCCTATTTCCCACCAATAGACCCCAGTGTATAGTGCTCCCCTACCTGTGTTCATGTGTTCTCATTGTTCAACACCCGCCTATGAGTGAGAACATGCGGTGTTTGATTTTGTGTTCTTGTGTCAGTTTGCTGAGAATGATGGTTTCCAGGTTCATCCATGTCCCTACAAAGGACGTGAACTCATCGTTTTTGATGGCTGCATAATATTCCATGGTGTATATGTGCCACATTTTCCCTGTCCAGTCTATCATCGATGGGCATTGGGTTGGTTCCAGGTCTTTGCTATTGTAAACTGTGCTGCAGTGAACATTCGTGTGCTGGAGAGGAGACATCAAGAACATGCCAGACACTTTTTTTTTTTTTTTTTTTTACAGGATCTTACTCTGTGTGCAGACTGGAGTAGGGACATGACCATGGTGTGCTGCAGCCTCAACCTCCTGGGCTCAAGCTACCCAAAGAAGCTGGTACTACAGGCACACACAGCTATGCATGGCTATTTTTATTGTTAATTTTGCAGATACAGGATCTCACTAAGTTGCCCAGGTTATTCTTAATCTTTTGACCTCAAGCAATCCTCCTGCCTTTGCTTCCCAAAGTGCTGAAATTGAGGGAATGTGTTCTCTTTCCAAATCCACAAGGGGGCGTAGTTTTAAGGGCAAGAACTTTCTAGTGCCATGTCCCCCTCCCACCTCTCTCCATTCGGGAGATTTAATGGCTTATGTTTAAATTTTGCATCCCGGGAAGAAACTAAGAGTCAATCACTCCAGCGGAAGTTCTAAGGAACTCCTTTCTTTGGCCAGGGGTCTTAGAGAAGGTGGGGGTTCCTCCCAGGTTAAAAGTCCCCTTCTTCCACACCCCTTCAGACTCCATGTTTGGGTCCCCTTCCACAAACACTCCCTTCATGGAAGCCATCTTTCTCTCCTCTGGATTTTCCCTCTGGAGTCCCCTTCCATGAACACCCCCTTCATGGAAGCCTGTCTTCCCCTCCTAAACTCCATCTCTCTCTATTCCCTTCCACTCAGGGTGGAAGCTGCTTTCCTCTCCTGGATTCCATCTTTCTGGATTCTCTCACTCAGTGTGAGAGTTAGCTGTTTCTTTCTCTCTCCTTCTCCTATGTCTCTCTCTTTAAATAAATCACTTTCTACAAAAAAAAAAAAGAAAGAGTTGAATATAGAATAATGTTTGCAGTCGGTATTTGGGATTAGTTCTGATCCTATAATGTCTCTTATTTGTGTCTTTCCTTGGTTCTCTTGGGTAAATTAGCTGGGCTAAAATTTAGCCTATATCTCTGATGAATTCACCTCCACTGTTTTTGAGCACACCCTAGGCTTGAACTTCTTAACACCCTGTTGAAAATAAATGTCAGCTCCTTTGAGAAGAGCTTCAGAGCTCTTTGTTTTATGGCCCTTTTCCTTGGGCAAATTCTATTGACAATGACTAGGGGCAGGGACAGTGATGTCCTTCACTCTGAGTGACACCTCTGCTATTGGAAATCAGCACACAGCAGAGAGAGATAACTGTAGATTCTGTTCGTTGTGGCTTATCTTTCCAGTTTTATAATCTTCACTTTATAAATAAGCTGGGAAATTATAATTTAAAATGTGCTGGTATTATCAGTACATTGTGGCCAAGTTAGAGCTTCTTTCCTATATGAGTGGGGGCTGGGTGAAAAAAGAAAGCCCTCTCTTTTTAGCTGCAGTAACCAAAAAGACAGCTTCAGCAACAGGTAACTGGGGAGACAAATGATAAATGGTGATGTCCTGCCCCTCCTGGAAGATACCATAACTCTCCAACTGGAGCTGAGGGCAAGACACGTTTCTGTATGGCTGTATTTTCTGTAGAGTTTTTCTCATGCTGAGTTAGGAGTGGAGTGGGGGAAAATGTATTATGGTTCAAATAAAACAGATTTTTATGTTCTTTAATTAGGTTTTATAGAGTAATGGTTTTTCATTTGCTGTCTGTATCTAGGAACACTTTCCAAGACTTAAATTTTTTTTTTTTAAATATAATTTATCCCAGTTTAACTGGAGAGTCGGTCTACACTACTAGGAGTAAAATCTTACCAGGTTGCTTCTTAATCATAGAAGAGGCAGTAGCTCCCTTGGTGGTTTAGTTCAGCAATATGACTGCAAATTGTTCCTGAAAGTATAATCTAGAGTTTATTTCTTCAGTAGTTTGAATGAGTTAGTAAGTCATTCCATTTAATAAATTCATTTCTGCTTAAATTAGGTAAAATTCATTTCATGTTCTGTAACTGAACATTTACCAATAGACTTCAAGGTAATCAGAGTGTGCTGATTATACAGTGATCTAAACAGCTTGTTTCAGGTCTTAGTTTCACATTGACAAACATAAATCTTGGCCTTTCGCACCTACATGATTTTGCATTTATACATTGTCTCTTTTCAAGCCAGATGACCCCAGATAAGTGATTATTGTTTCCAGAATTATAGATACAGGTAGGGTTTTTGTCTGAAATTTAGTCTCTTGCTAGCTAATTTTTCTATGCATATCTCTGTAATGTCTTTATTATATCTCCAATAATTATTCTGGATAAGGTGAGCTTAAACTGTTTTGGAATCGTGCTTGGTTTTGACTTCTGATTTCACTTTAATTCCAACCAGTGGTTGATTATGCTACACCTTATACCTTGCTGACAATTAGAAGCACATTCTTCACCAGCCACTTAACTTCAATGGACATTTTGAATAGGAGATTTTACTGTTGTCTGAACTATAAACCCAGAAATAAAATTACCTTTGAGTCATATAGTAGAAGTACTTAGCATTCAAACATCCCTCATTAGCTGGGCTTCAATCTCTGATCCTTTCGTGGGCCAGGTCTTAGAGAATAGTTCATAATTCTGCAAGTTGGTGGATATATAATGCCCAGGCTGGCTGACAAACAAGGTCTTTAATTGTTACAGTACACACAACAGCATTATTGTTGCAAACATCTTCTGATAAATGTAATGATTCTGAATCCCTTTTTTTAGAAGCAAGAGAAAGCTGTCACATTTGACTTTTACAATCTCTTGTTAAACATAATTTAATAGAGAAGTTTTAGGTTCTTAGCAAAATTGAGTGGAAAGTTAAAAGAGTTTCCATCTGTCTCTGATCTCACACAAGGACAACCTCACTCACTATCAACATCGTGACCCAGAGAGTTAAATTGTTACAATCAGTGAAGCTACATTAGCAATTAATTATGAAACAAAGTCCGCAGTTTACATTGAGGTTCACTCTGTCTGTTGTACATTCTATGGATTTTGACAAAGATATAATGACATGTACTTAGAATTGTGGTGGTGTGCAGAATGATTTTCCTGCCCTAAAATTTTTCTGTGCTTTTCCTATTCATATTTAGCTCCCCTCACAGCCCCTGACAACCACTAATCGTTTTAATATTTCTATGGTTTTTCCTTTTCAAGAATGTCATATAGTTGGAGTCATACACTATGTAGTCTCTTTAGATTGGGTTCTTTCACTTGGTAACATGAATTTAGAGTACCTTTATGCCTTTTCATAGATCAATAGCTCATTTATTTTTAGTGCTCAATAATACTCCATTGTCTGGCTGCATCACAGCTCATGTATTCAATACCTACTTAAGGACATCTTGGTTGCTTCCAAGTGTTGGCAATTATAAACAAAGGTGCTCTAAACAATTTTATTCAGGTTTTATGTGGAAATAAGTTTTTAACAGTTTGGCATAAATATTAAGGAGTGTGATTATAGGATCTTATGGTAAATGTATGTTAAACTTTGTAAGAAACTACGAAACTACCCACCAAAGTGGTTGTACCATTTTGCAATCCCAGCAGTAATGAATGAGAGATTCCGCTTTTCTACATCCTCACCAACATTTGATGTTGCTAGTGTTTAGATGTCAGCCATTTTAATAAGTATGTAGCAGTAGTTCATTGTTGCTTTAATTTGCAGTTCTCTAAGAAAATATAATGCTAAGCATATAATATTTTCATGTGTTTAATTGCCATCTACATATATACTTTGATAAAGTACCTGTTCAAGTATTTTGCTCATTTTTTAAAATTGAGCTGCTCCATACATTACTACTGAGTTTTGTAAGTTTTTTTTTTTTTTAAATTTCATCTTTTTTTAAATTTTTTTTTATTTTTTTATTTTTATTTTTATTTATTTATTTTTTTTTATTGCATTTTAGGTTTTGGGGTACATGTGAAGAACATGCAAGGTTGTTGCACAGGTGCACACCTGGCAGTATGATTTGCTGCCTCCCTCCCCTTCACCTATATCTGGCATTTCTCCCCATGCTATCCCTCCCCAACTCCCCACCCCCCCACTATCCCCCCTCCCCCCAACAGACCCCCGTGTATAGTGCTCCCCTCCCTGTGTCCATGTGTTCTCCTTGTTCAACACCCGCCTATGAGTGAGAACATGTGGTGTTTGATTTTGTGTTCTTGTGTCAGTTTGCTAAGAATGATGGTTTCCAGGTTCATCCATGTCCCTACGAAGGATGTTTTATATTTAGATAACAGTCATTTATAAATTCTATGGTTTGCAAATATTTTTTTCCATTTTTGGCTTGCCTTCTCATTTTTTCAAAAGTGACTTTTTAAGAGCAGAAGTTTGTAATTTCAATGAAGTCCACCTTATTATTTATTTCATAAATCATGTCTTCAGTCTTGTAAAAATTTATCATCACACTCAAAATAATCTGGTTTCTCTTTTCTGTTATCTTCTAGAAGTTTTATAGTTTTGTGTCTTATTTTGATATCCATGATTTGTTTTTAGTTAAGTTTCGTAAAAGATGTTAAGTTCTTTGTCAACATTCTTTCATTTTAATAGACATGTCTACATAGTCCAGCACCATTTGTTGAAAATACTACCTTTGCCCCATTTTATTTCCTTTGCTTCTTTGGTCAAAAATTAATTATTTACATTATGTGGGTTTATTTATGGTCTCTATATTTAGTGACATTGATTCATTTTTCTGTTCCTGTTCTTAGTAAATAAGCATCAGGCTTTTCACTATTAAGATGGTGTTAGCTGTAGTTTTGTTTGTTTGTTTGTTTTGTTTTTTTAATTGTTACTTATCAAGTTGAGAAAGTCCCCCTCTGTTACTACTTTTTTTAGAGTTTTCGTTATAAAATGATATTAGACTTTGTCAATGCTTTTTCTACATCACTGCATATGATCAAGTGATTTTTCACCTTGAGTCTGCTGACATTAGGGAGTTTTAAGTATTCTGGAAATATTGACTACTTTACCCTTATTTAATGCCCCCCCTTTATCTCTAATAACCTTCTTGATTCTGAAGTCTTCTCTGAGATTAATACAGTTACTTCTGCTATCTTTTTATTAGTGTTATTATAGTATATCTTTATCCATCCTTTTACTTTTGATCTACATGTGTTTTTATATTTAAAGTGAGTTCTTTTTTTTTCTGGTCAAATTATAGTTGAAACTTGTTTTTATATCCACTCTGACAGTTTCTGCATTTAAATCAGTGTATTTAAACCATTAACGTTCAAGGTAATTATTGATACAGTTGGATTAAGATCTACTACAATTGTTAATATTTTTCTATTTGTTGCCCTTGTTCTTTGTTTCTATTTTGGTCTTTCATACTTTTTCTATCTTCTGTAATTTTAATTGACAATTTTATGTGATTTCTTTTTCTCTCTCTTTTATCATATCAATTATATATTTTTTAAAATTTTTCTAGTGGTTGTTCCAGAGTTTGCAATATACATGTACAACTAATCCAAGATACTTTCAAATAACATTACACTGTTTCATAGTGTGAGTACCTGATAATAACAATATATTTCTAATTTTGACCTCTTATTCCTTCTATAATTTCTGTTTTCCATTTTATTTACATGTAAGCATTTCACATGCATTGTTGGTGTTATTATTTTGAAGAAATTATTGTTTTTAGATCAATTAAAAATAAGAAAAGTAAAAGTTTTTTATTACCTTCACTTAGACATTCTCTAAGTTTCTTCCTTTCTTAGGTAGGTATGCATTTCTGACTTATATTGTGTTAGTTCACTTTTTGTGTTGCTATATAAAAGTAACTGAGGCTGAATAATTTATTTTAAAAAAGTTTACATTGGCTCATAATTTTACAGGCTGTACTGAAATCATGGTCCCAGCATCTTCCCCTAGTGAGGGCTTCAGGAAGATTTTAGTCATGGCAAAATGTGAAGGGAGAGCAAGTAAGTCACATGGTGAAAGAGAGAGCAAGAGAGAGAAGGAGGTCTGAGACCTTTCCAAATGACCAGATATCATTTAAATTAACTGAGGGAGAACTCTATCACCAAAGGGATGGCAAAAAGCAATTTATGAGTGATCCACAACAATGATTCAATACCTGCCAATAGGCCACATCTACAAAATTGGGGATCACATTTTAACATGTGATTTGGAGGGGACTTTCATCCCAATGATATCATATACTAGTCTTCCTCTCTCTGAATAACTTCTTTTAACCTTCCTTGCAAGGCAGGTCTACTGGCAGCAGAAAGTCTCAATTTTTGTTAAAATCTTCATTTATCTTTCACTTTTGAAGCATACTTTTACAGAATACAGAATTCTAGGCTGTTAGTACTTTCCTTTTAACTGTAAATATTTTACTCCACTCTTTTAA
This sequence comes from Aotus nancymaae, assembly GCF_030222135.1. NCBI lineage: Eukaryota > Metazoa > Chordata > Mammalia > Primates > Aotidae > Aotus > Aotus nancymaae. The sequence goes on along the minus strand of NW_026988415.1, from coordinate 53,395,322 downwards.
TACTTGTGTGATTTCTGAGAAGATGTTGATTGTAATTGTCATTTTTATTTCTCCATTGGTAAGATGTTCCCCATCTCCCTGCCTGGCTTCTTGCAAGATTTCTTAAGTTTTCTACACTTTGAATATTATGTGCCTAGGTATGATTCTTTTTTGTATTTATCTCACATAGTATTCTCTGCTTCCTGGATTTGTGCTTTTGTGTATGAGATTAATGTGCAAAAATTCTCAGTCAATATTTCCTGAAATATGTCTTTTATTATGTTCCCTTCTTTCTTCTTCTGCCAGTCCCATTAGGTATATGTTATACCTTTTGTCATTGAACAGCATTTCTTGAATATATTGAATTTTTTACATTTTTTTAAATTTCAATTTTGGAAATGTGTATTGTCATATTCTCTAGCACAGCGATTGTTTTCTCAATTATTTCTGGTCTACTGTTGAGACTTTCAAAGGCATGTTTTATTTTTTTACAGTGTTTTTGATCTCTAGCATTTCTCTTTGATTATTTCTTATAATTTCCATCTCTTTAATATTAGCTATATTTTTGTGTATTACTACTTTTACCATTAATGCCCACAGCATATTAATCACAGTGATTTTTTAAAATCCCTTGTCTGATAATTCCAACATCATTGCCATATGTAACTCTGGCTCTTGTGCTTGTTTATTTTCTTCAAACTGTACTTTTTGTCTTCATATACGCCTTGTATTTTTTATTAAAATGTGGTCATGATGCACTTAATAAAGTAACCGAGGTAAATAGGCTTTAAATAATGTAGTGGTAAGTTGTGGGAAGTGAAGATAGCATTGTACAGTAATATAATTAGATCTCAGTCTTTTGATGAGTTGTGGCCCTGGATTGTAAACTCCACTAGTGCTTCTTGTGTTTTTTCTCTCTCTTTGGGTAGAATAGAATGCCTAGAGGGGGCTGGAGTTGAATATTTCCCATTTCCTATGTGCAAAGTTAGAGTTGGCTAGAGTCAAGTATTTAACTTTCCCAGGTTAGATTAGGCTTTGGTAAAATGCCAGCAGGTTAGATTCTGATAAAATAATTTCCTTGAAGGCAGGCATTATTTAGAAGTACAGAATGCTCTAGTGTATCACAAAATGATTCATTTGTCCATCCTCCCTGCTGGAAGCACAAGGTGATTTTTTGTTTTTCCTGATATTATTTACTGTGAGAACCTGGTGAAGCTTCTGGAGGTAAAATTTACAAAAGTATAGGGGATCCCCAAATCCCTGGCCACCATGGAGTTTTTAACTTTTAGACTTGTCCATATTAAGACTCCAGCAAGTCGTCAGTTACAATTTACATTTTCCTCTCCAGGTATTGGTTCTGATAGAAGTTTCTGCTAGTGATCGACCCCCGCCCCCACCCCCACTGTTAAGTTGTATTCTCTGTATTTTCCTGAATATCTCTCCAATTTTGAAGGTATTAGTTTTTCCTGTAACTTTACTTCTTTGATAGATCTAAGAAGAATTGTTGATATTTAAGTTTGTTTAGCTTTTTAGTTTGGTCTTAGGACAGAGTGGTAATTTCTAAATTTCTTACATACCAAATAAGAAACCTGTCTTTGAAAACTTTAAAGAATGGGAAGTTTATCCAAATGACCAAAAATGAATCAGAAATTATCTACTGAATAAAAACTTTTCAGAAAGCAACAGACCAGGACATTATTTTTTGGAACCTGAAACAAACTCACAAAAGTAAATGAAACTTTATATATGTGGAAATCGTAATTTAAGGTGTTTAGAATATTTTTATGCTAAAGACATTCATAGAACATAATTATAACTTTTAAAAACCCTATTTGTATCTATAAAGCACATGTTCACTCTTTTTTTTATACCTGCTAACTACCATGTAATACAGAAATCAGATTTTTTTTTTGCTCAAGCCAAGAAAATAATTATAATGTGAATTAAACAACTTAGTATACTGACCATTTGAAGATTTAAAAATAATTTAAAAATAACACTAATAAAGTTATCTACACTAAACCATTTAGAATACCAGTAGTAAAAGGCTTAAAATAAATATTTATGCAACGGAATATAACCTTCAGCAATTATTCTATCCATTAAAAAAAAGGGGGGCCAAAATTGGAGCTTTTATCAAAAAGTAAAGACAAACAGGCAACAAATCTTTATATTCTGAAAAAAAGAATATTTTGTGTTGATGGCTTGAATAAGAAATTGTATTTATTCCCCAGCACAAAAAAAAATTATTACCAACTCTTAGTATTCCCTCCCTAAGTTAGCATACCTCATCCAATAAGTAACAAAGATAAATCTTAATAAACTACTAGAGTCTCTACTACTTTCATTGAAGTTGAAACAAACAAACAAAAATAACCAGTAGATAAAATTATTTTTTAAAAAATTTTGATGTATTGCTATATCCTTGTTTTAATTTTTTTTATTGCATTTTAGGTTTTGGGGTACATGTGAAAAACGTGCAAGATTGTTGCATAGGTGCATACGTGGCAGTGTGATCTGCTGCCTTCCTCCCCTTTACCTATATGTGGCATTTCTCCCCATGCTATCTCTCCCCAACTCCCCACGCCCTGCTCTCCCTCCCCTATTTCCCACCAATAGACCCCAGTGTATAGTGCTCCCCTCCCTGGGTCCATGTGTTCTCATTGTTCAACACCCACCTATGAGTGACAACATGCAGTGTTTGATTTTGTGTTCTTGTGTCAGTTTGCTGAGAATAATGGTTTCCAGTTTCATCCATGTCCCTACAAAGGACACGAACTCATCATTTTTGATGGCTGCATAGTATTCATGGTGTATATGTGCCACATTTTTCCTGTCCAGTCTATCATCAATGGGCATTTGGGTTGGTTCCAGGCTTTTGCTATTGTAAACAGTGCTGCAATGAACATTCGTGTGCATGTGTCCTTATAGTAGAACGATTTATAATCCTTTGGATATATGCCCAGTAATGGGATTGCTGGGTCAAATGGAATTTCTATTTCTAGGTCCTGTTTTAATTTTTTAATGGTAACAGCTTAAATTTTTATGGGTAAAATCTAATTTGAAAAGATATTTTTATTTAAAAAGGAAAGAAGGTAAATATATTCTGAAAAAGTACAATAAGGCAAGATAAAATACAGTTATATTAATTAATAATCAACTTTTCTTTCCCCCAAATAATGTATAATAAATACCAGTTCAGAATAACGATTACCCCTGGTGTTAGATGAAGGGTAAGTATGAAGAATAGGAGAAGAAAGTGATTGCAGTTATGTAAGAGAATAGCAGCTTTCAAATGTTGTTGTGAAATTTTATTTTCTAAGCTGGTAACTGAGGAATCATTTAATCAATCTTTATAATTTTTAATATCTTCAATATTTTAGAACACATCTTTTAGGTTACATCTAAAGTGGTAGGGCCACATATAACTTAAAAATATTATTTACTTTTTTCTTTCTACCTCTATGGAACGTTATGTCAAAACCACAATGCAAAAGCCAATGAGTTTCTTATATGTATTTTTTGTAAACATCACACACAGAATATACTTAGTCATTTCAGTGGCTATCAATTTCTATGTTCAGTGTAGGTTATAAAAAATTAAATCAGGCCAGGTACAGTGGCTCATGTCTGTAAACCCAGCACTTTGGGAGCACACTGGGAGACTAGCCTGGCCAACATGGTGAAACCCCATCTCAGTAAATACAAAACAGCCGGGTGTGGTGGCAGGTACCTGTAAGCCCAGCTACTCAGGAAGCTGAGGCAGAAGAATCACTTAAACCTGGAAGGCAGAGGTTGCAGTGAGCCAAGATTGCGTCACTGCACTCCAGCCCAGGCAACAAGAGCAAGACTCCATCTCAAAAAAATAAATAATTGGCTGGTCATGTGATCCTCCCATCTTGGCCTCCCAAAATGCTGAGATTACAGACCACAGTTGAGCGTTGATAACTAAAACTGCTGACAGTGAAACTTTGGATATGAGGGGACTACTGTACTTTTAGTGTTTTCTGTGGCAGACAATGAGAGAAGACAAAACAATATTACTCATTTTCTATATTAGATGTATATTTAAGTGACTGATGTAATTGGAAGGCATTTTCTGGATTCAGTACAATTTCATCTAGGATTTCAATGCTTTTTAAGCCATCAAGAATTTAAAATTTATTAACCATAAAATATATCTTTGGAGAATATTGCAGGAAATTTTATTTTAAAAATATGTATAATATGACCCTATTGAATAACATACATATTTTTAAAAAAATAACAGTGTAGGAGAGGTTTTCAAGATGGCCGATTAGGAGGAAGTCGGGATCGCAGCTCCGAAAGAAGGCACAGAGGGTGAGTGGACGCCGCATTTCCAGACAGATTTTTACTGACCACAGACCAGGGGATTAACAGGAGGAGGAGCCGCACGGGTCACCAGCGCCGCTGGTTTGAGCGGAGCTGCGCGCCGCTCGGCCTACGCCCTGAGGTGGGGGGCGGTGGATCCACGTACAGAGCGAGAGAGACTGAATCACCTCTGAGCCAGCAAGGGGAGCTGAAGCAGGGATTCAAGCCAGGACACTCCCGGGCAAGGGCGCGCCACGAATCTCAGAGCCGCTGCTTTGGCTGATGCAGCGGCTCACAGGGCAGCGGATTTTTACTGCCCACAGACCAGGAGATTCACAGGTGGCGAAGCTCCACGGGTTGCCAGCTCCGCTGGTTGGACTGGCGCGGCTGCTCTGCCTGCACCCGAGGCAGGGAGCAGCGGCCCCTTGTGCAGAGTGAGCGAGACCGGATCCCCTCTGGGCCAGCAAGGGGAGCTGAGGCAGGGACTCAACCCAAGAGTTTCCTGGGCAAAGAGGACGCCTCCGGAAACACGGCTGAACACGGGACGGTCCAGCTCTGTGGAGGAGGGGCGTCACCCACCGGGAAACACCCTGCAGTTCCCAGGACAATTTGCCCACAGCAGCTCAACGAAGCCTCTGCAGGCTGAGTGTGACTAGGCTGCCACCTTGTGGGCAGGGAAAACCATTGCAACAGCGGAAAATCATAACGCCCTAATTCCCTGGGACAGACCACCTAGGGGGAAGAAAAGGGGGTTTATGAGTTCAGCTACTACAGACTTAAAATTACCAAAATCAGAAAGACAGCAACTACAAAGTCGATAGGTGGATAAATCCACAAAGATGGGAAGAAACCAGCGCAAAAAGGATGAAAACACCCAAAACCAGAACACCTCTCCTCCTACAAGGGAGCACAACTCCTCACCAGCAAGGGAACAAGACTGGATGGAGAATGAGCGTGATGAAATGACAGAATCAGCTTTCAGAAAGTGGATAATAAGAAACTTCCGTGAGCTAAAAGAACATGTTCTAACCCAATGCAAAGAAACTAAGAACCTTGAAAAAAGACTTGACGAAATGTTAACGAGAATGGACAACTTAGAGAGGAATATGAACGAATTGATGGAGCTGAAAAACACAACACGAGAACTTCGCGAAGCATGCACAAGTTTCAACAGCCGAATTGACCAAGCAGAAGAAAGGATATCAGAGGTCGAAGATCAACTCAATGAAATAAAACGAGAAGGCAAGATTAGAGAAAACAGGGTAAAAAGGAATGAACAGAGTCAGCAAGAAATATGGGACTATGTGAAAAGACCTAATCTACGTTTGATAGGTGTACCTGAATGTGACGAAGAGAATGCATCCAAGCTGGAAAATACTCTTCAGGATATTATCCAGGAAAACTTCCCCAACCTAGCAAGGCAGGCCAATATTCAAGTCCAGGAAATACAGAGAACACCACAAAGATATTCCTCTAGAAGAGCAACCCCAAGGCACATAATCATCAGATTTGCCAGGGTTGAAATGAAGGAGAAAATACTAAGGGCAGCCAGAGAGAAAGGTCGGGTTACCCACAAAGGGAAGCCCATCAGACTTACAGCAGATCTCTCAGCAGAAACCCTACAGGCCAGAAGGGAGTGGGGGCCGATATTCAACATCCTTAAAGAAAAGAACTTTCAACCCAGAATTTCATATCCAGCCAAACTAAGCTTCATAAGTGAAGGAAAAATAAAATCCTTTGAGAACAAGCAAGCACTCAGAGATTTCATCACCACCAGACCAGCTTTACAAGAGCTCCTGAAGGAGGCACTACACATAGAAAAAAACAACCAGTACCAGCCACTCCAAAAATGCACGAAATGGTAAAGAGCATCAACACAATGAAGAATCTGCATCAACCAATGGGAAAAACAGATGGTTAGCATCAAAATGGCAGGATCAAATTCACACATAACAATATTAACCCTAAACGTAAATGGACTAAATGCCCCAATCAAAAGACATAGACTGGCAAATTGGATAAAAAGCCAAAACCCATCAGTGTGCTGTATTCAGGAAACCCATCTCACATGCAAGGATACACAAAGGCTCAAAATAAAGGGATGGAGGAAGATTTACCAAGCAAATGGAGAGCAAAAAAAAGCAGGAGTTGCAATTCTCATCTCTGATAAAATAGACTTTAAAGCAACAAAGATCAAAAGAGACAAAGAAGGACATTACATAATGGTAAAAGGATCAATGCAACAAGAAGAGCTAACGATCCTAAATATATATGCACCTAATACAGGAGCACCTAGATACATAAGGCAAGTTCTTAAAGACTTACAAAGAGACCTAGACTCCCACACAATAATAGTGGGAGACTTCAACACCCCATTGTCAATATTAGACAGATCAACGAGACAGAAAATTAACAAGGATATCCAGGACTTGAACTCAGACCTGGACCAAGCAAACCTAATAGACATTTGCAGAACTCTCTACCCCAAATCCACAGAATATACATTCTTCTCAGCACCACATCACACCTACTCTAAAATTGACCACATAATTGGAAGTAAATCACTCCTCAGCCAATGCAAAAGAACGGAAACCATAACAAACAGTCTCTCAGACCACAGTGCAATCAAGTTAGAACTCAGAATTCAGAAGCCAACCCAGAACCGCACAGCCTCATGGAAATTGAACAACTTTCTCCTGAATGTTGACTGGATAAACACTGAAATGAAGGCAGAAATAAAGATGTTCTTCGAAACCAACGAGAACGAAGACACCACATACCAGAATCTCTGGGACACATTTAAAGCAGTCTCTAGAGGAAAATATATAGCAATAGGTGCCCACATGAGAAGAAAGGAGAGATCTAAAATTGACACTCTATCGTCAACATTGAAAGAGCTAGAGGAGCAAGATCAAAAAAACTCAAAACCTAGCAGAAGACAAGAAATAACTAAGATCAAAGCAGAATTGAAGGAGATAGAGACACGAAAAACCCTTCAAAAAATCAATAAATCCAGGAGCTGGTTTTTTGAAAAGATCAACAAAATAGACAGACCACTAGCCAGACTAATAAAAAAGAAAAGAGAGAATAACCAAATAGATGCAATAAAAAATGATAAAGGGGATATCACCACAGATGCCACAGAAATTCAAACCATCATCAGAGATTATTACAAACAACTCTATGCACATAAACTAGAAAACCTGGAAGAAATGGATAAATTCCTGGACACTTGCCTCCTCCCAAGCCTAAACCAGGAAGAAGTCGAAACCCTGAATAGACCAATAACAAGGTCTGAAGTCGAGGCAGCAATTAAGAGCCTACCACCCAAAAAAAGCCCAGGTCCAGATGGGTTCACAGCCGAATTCTACCAGACATACAAAGAGGAACTGGTACCATTCCTACTGAAACTATTTCAAATAATCCAAAAAGAAGGAACCCTTCCCAAATCATTTTATGAGACCAACATCATCCTAATACCAAAACCCGGCAGAGACTCAACAAGAAAAGAAAATTACAGGCCAATATCCATGATGAACATAGATGCAAAAATCTTCAATAAAATACTGGCAAGCCGATTGCAACAGCACATCAAAAAGCTTATCCACCATGATCAAGTAGGATTCATCCCGGGGATGCAAGGCTGGTTCAATATACGCAAGTCTATAAATGTAATTCACCACATAAACAGAACCAAAGACAAAAACCACATGATTATCTCAATAGATGCAGAGAAGGCCTTCGACAAAATTCAACAGCCCTTTATGCTAAAAACTCTCAATAAACTAGGTATCGACGGAACGTACCTCAAAATAATAAAAGCTATTTATGACAAACCAACAGCCAATATCATACTGAATGGGCAAAAACTGGAAGCATTCCCTTTGAAATTGGGCACTAGACAAGGATGCCCTCTCTCACTACTCCTGTTCAATATAGTACTGGAAGTTCTAGCCAGAGCAATCAGACAAGAAAAAGAAATAAAGGGTATTCAATTAGGAAAGGAGGAAGTCAAATTGTCTCTATTTGCAGACGACATGATTGTATATCTAGAAGACCCTATCATCTCAGCCCAAAATCTCCTGAAACTGATAAGCAACTTCAGCAAAGTCTCAGGATACAAAATCAATGTGCAAAAATCACAAGCATTCCTATACACCAATAATAGACTTAAAGAGAGCCAAATCAAGAACGAACTGCCATTCACAATTGCTACAAAGAGAATAAAATACCTAGGAATACAACTAACAAGGAACGTAAAGGACCTCTTCAAGGAGAACTACAAACCACTGCTCAACGAAATAAGAGAGGACACGAACAGATGGAGAAACATTCCATGTTCATGGTTAGGAAGAATTAATATCGTGAAAATGGCCATACTGCCCAAAGTAATTTACAGATTCAATGCTATCCCCATCAAGCTACCAATGACCTTCTTCACAGAACTGGAAAAAACCACCTTAAACTTCATATGGAACCAAAAGAGAGCCCGCATAGCCAAGTCAATTCTAAGCAAAAAGAACAAAGCAGGAGGCATCACACTACTGGACTTCAAACTCTACTACAAGGCTATGGTAATCAAAACAGCATGGTACTGGTACCAAAACAGAGATATAGACCAATGGAACAGAACAGAGGCGTCGGAGGCGACACAACATATCTACAACCACCCGATCTTTGACAAACCTGATAAAAACAAGCAACGGGGAAAGGATTCCCTGTTCAATAAGTGGTGTTGGGAAAACTGGCTAACCATACGCAGAAAGCAGAAACTCGACCCCTTCCTGACACCTTACACTAAAATTGACTCCAGATGGATTAAAGGCTTAAACATAAGGCCTAACACCATAAAAACACTAGAAGGAAACCTAGGCAAAACCATTCAGGACATAGGCGTAGGCAAGGACTTTATGACCAAAACACCAAAAGCATTGGCAACAAAAGCCAAAATAGACAAATGGGACCTAATCAAACTCCACAGCTTCTGCACGGCAAAAGAAACAGTCAATAGAGTGAATCGGCAACCAACAGAATGGGAAAAAATTTTTGCAGCCTACCCATCTGACAAAGGGCTGATATCCAGAATTTACAACGAGCTAAAAAAGATTTACAAGAAAAAAACAAACAAGCCCATTCAAAAATGGGCAAAGGATATGAACAGATACTTTTCAAAAGAAGACATACAAGAGGCCAACAAACATATGAAAAAATGCTCATCATCACTGGTCATTAGAGAAATGCAAATCAAAACTACATTGAGATACCATCTCACACCAGTTAGAATGGCGATCATTAAAAAATCTGGAGAAAATAGATGCTGGAGAGGATGTGGAGAAATAGGAACACTTTTACACTGTTGGTGGGAGTGTAAATTAGTTCAACCACTGTGGAAAACAGTGTGGCGATTCCTCAAGGACCTAGAAATAGAAATTCCATTTGACCCAGCAATCCCATTACTGGGCATATATCCAAAGGATTATAAATCGTTCTACTATAAGGACACATGCACACGAATGTTCATTGCAGCACAGTTTACAATAGCAAAGACCTGGAACCAACCCAAATGCCCATCGATGATAGACTGGACAGGAAAAATGTGGCACATATACACCATGGAATATTATGCAGCCATTAAAAAGGAGGAGTTCGTGTCCTTTGTAGGGACATGGATGAACCTGGAAACCATCATTCTCAGCAAACTGACACAAGATCACAAAACCAAACACCACATGTTCTCACTCATAGGAGGGTGTTGAACAAGGAGAACACATGGACACAGGGAGGGGAGCACTATACACGGGGGTCTGTTGCGGGCGAGTGGGGGGGACAGCGGGGGGGTGGGGAGTTGGGGAGGGATAGCATGGGGAGAAATGCCAGATATGGGTGAGGGGGAGGGAGGCAGCAAATCACACTGCCATGAATGCACCTATGCAACAACTTTGCATGTTTTTCACATGTACCCCAAAACCTAAAATGCAATAAAAAAAAAAAAAGAAGAAAAAAAAAAAAAAAAAAAAAAAAAAAAAAAAAAAAAAAAAAAAAATAATTTAAATAAATAAATAAATAAATAAATATTTAGCTTGAAGGCTATTGCTCTTTTTACTAATGGTTTCAAAGCCTTATATTTTCTATAACATTGGCTCCTTTGAGATAAAAACATTTTAAAATGCAAAGATTTTCTGAGAGAGCTGTATTAAAATATGAGAAAGTTTTAATTGAACTGATGTTAAAGTTATGGAAGGAATTGCCATCTGCTAGTATGTTTCAGTCTACTGTGAATATGTGAGGAATGCCTGCCTAACCCATATTTCATTCTTTTAGAAATAGTCTCCATACATCTAGCTGAAGAAATTGTTTGTACTAGGTTATGCCCATCCTGCCCCTATCCCCCATAATACAGTCATGGAATTAGGATTCTTTTTCTACAATTTAAACTAATCAATTTAGAGACTGATAATCAGAGAATCTTTAAAAAACCAAAAATGCCAATACTTATGCCATGTCCATTGATAGGCAGAAGGGAGTTTACATAGGGAATCAGGAGAAATGAGCAGATGTCAATAATAAACTGAGATAAAAGATCAAACGGTCCAAAAAAGGACAGTAGCTACATTCCTTACTTAAAAATATTCAGATAATACAGAAGCCTATTTTAAAGACATTGGCTAATGTTTTAAGTGATATTAGAAGCAAGTGGGGTTTTAGCAAGGATTTATATACATAGACTTAGTTTTTAAAAACAAAATCACTTCAGCTTATATGGCAAGATGGCTGACTAGATATATTGGATGACAGACCTCCTCAGAAAGAAATTCAAAGTTACTGGTAAATGAACATTTTTCTAATGGAAAACTAAAGGAAAACAGCCAGGATCTGTTACAGTGCCCATGTGAGGAAGATAAGACGTAGAAAAGAAAAGCAGCAAGAGACTGGCTTAGATAAACCACTGAGGAACTTACAGCTCTGTGGAAAGTGTAGGTAAGAGTGCTCTGTTCCTATCACTATTGCAACAATCTGCTATCCAACTGCTGGAAAGACCCTATGCCTTTCCAACACTGGGAAATGCTTTCAGTGGTGATTTGGAAACTGCCAGCGGACAAAGAATTGGGTAACAGCTTGTATACATAAAGTTGCACTTCCTGCAGATCTGAGCTGATATGTCAGGTGCCATACTCATTATGTACCTGTTGTGGGACAGTGTCCAGTCCAGGGAATTTCTTCCTTTAAGTCATCACACTACTAGATCCCCTGAAAACATACCCCTAAAACCTGCTCTGACTATGACAAGCACAGGAACCAGTGGATGCACAGGGAGCTGAGGAACCCCTGGTGATCTAACCTTTGGCATGGGATACTCCTAAGGAAAGGGGGAACACAACCTGTCAAAGCCCCCATGAGACAAAGGAAATGCAGGTTTGGTGCCAATCACTGAAGCAGGCAGCACTGACAACTGGGAATTGTTGTGAACAAGGGGTTATCTCCTACCCAGCACCCATCAACTGTTGTGGATGCAGCAGTGGTTCTCCCTAGTGGGGACCAGAAAGTGTGCACCTGGAGAAAGTGCTTGTGCTTTTCACAGTTCCTTCCATCTAAAAGTGAGCCCATGCTTCTTGGGCTTGCATAGCCTGTGGAGCCAAACTCCCTATCCCTACAGAGTGACAGTGTAACTGCAATAGATGGCAGAAAAGCCACACACAGTTATCTTCTGTGGAATGGGAAAGGGGTTCTGCCTTGAGCCCATTTTGATTATAGCTGTAAATAAGCTATCCACAACCCAGGAACCCATACAAAGTTTTGGCTCCCTGAAAGGACCCATAAATGAAGCCAAATACTAATAACCAATGTACATCACAGTCAAAAGATCTCACTCAAAGAATAGCAAATTTGAAAATAAAAGTTGACAACTTAGGTGACAGGCAAAAACTCTGGAAGTTAAAAAAAGCCAGAGTGTCTTAACTCCAGAGGGTTCCACTAGTTTTCTTTTTCTTTTTCTTTTTTGATATGGAGTTTCACTCTTCTTGCCCAGGCTGAAGTGCAATCGCATGATCTCAGCTCAATGAAACCTCCACTTCCTGGGTTCAAGGGATTCTCCTGCCTCAGCCTCCTGAGTACCTGGGATTACAGGCAGGCACCATCATGCCCGGCTAATTTTGTATTTTTAGTAGAGACAGTGTTTCTCCATGTTGGTCAGGTTGTTCTTGAACTCCCGACCTCGGGTGGTCTGTGTGCCTCGGCCTCCCAAAATGCTGGGATTACAGGCATGAGCCACTGAGCCTGGCCTGCACTAGCTTTTTGGCAATGAACACTAACAGAAATGAAAAGTCAGAAATAACAAAGGATTAAATATATGGATTGCTATGAAACTCAGTGAGAGACAAAAGAAACTTCAAATCCAACACAAATAAACCAGAAAAATTATTTAGTATGTAAAAAAATGAGTTAGCTATAAATATTTTTAAAAATGGTTACAATTTCTAGAATTAAAAAAAAGTTACTGAAGGAATTTCAATATACAGTTGGAAGCTTTAACAACAGATTAGACTAAGCAGAGGAGAGGATTTCAGGGCTTAAAGACTGAACTTTCAAATTAACATAATCAGATAAAAATAAAGGAAAAATAATTTTAATAAACAAAGTTTGCAGGACTGTGGGATTATGCAAAACATTCAAACCTATGACTTCTTGACATTTCTGAGAGAAAAAAAGAAAAATAAAGCAACATGAACAATATATTTGAGAAAATAATTCAGGAAAAATTTCCAATTTGCTAGAGAAGTCAATATCCAGATACAAGAAATTCAGAAAACTGTGAGATACTACAAAAGATGACCATCACGAAGGTATATAGTCATCGAAAAGTACAAGATCAGTATGAAAGAATAAATCTTAAAGGCAACTAGCAAAAATGGACAAATTACCAATAAAGGAAATTTTATCAGACTAACAAGGGCTCTCAGCAGAAACCTTACCAGTCAGAAAAGATTGTGGGCCTATTTTCAGTCTTCTTATGACAAGAAAAATGCCAATCAAGAATTACATATCCTGTGAAACTAATCTTTATAAATGAAGGAGAAATAAAGTCCTTTCTGGATAAACAAACACCAAGAGAATTTGTCATGATCAGACCAATCGAGTTATAAAAAATTTAATAAAAGAATGGCATTTGCCACCATAAATGCACACATTAATACAAAATTCACAGATAATATAAATCAGCCATAAACAATGAAATAAAAGAATGGCATTTGCCACCATAAATGCACACATTAGTACAAAATTCACAGATAATATAAATCAGTTATACAATTGAGGCTACAAAGCATCTTGCTAAAAACACTATGACAGGAAAAAAATAAACCTCACATATCAATGTTAACTTTGGACATAAATGTCCTAAGTGCTCCACTCAAAAGATATAATATGTGAAATATGGTTTAAAAAACAATGCTTAACTTTCTTCTGCCTTCAACTGATCCATCTCATGCATAATGACACCCACAGATCCAAAGTAGAGGGATGGATAAAGATCCCTAAGACAAATGGAAAACCAATAATAGCAAGGGTTTCTATTCTGATATAAGACAGACTTTAAACCAAAAAAAGTAATAAAAGACAAAGAATGTCATTATATAATGATAAAAGATTCAATACAACGAGAAAATTTAATTATTCTAAAGATATATGGACTCAACATTTGACAATACATATTTATAAAATAATTATTATTAGATGGAAGAAAAGAGATAGACAGACACACAATAATAGTGGGAGATTTTAGCACCTGACTATCAGCACTAGACAGATCACTGAGACAGAAACATTACAAAGAAACTTCCGACTTATACTGGATTATTGACCAACCTAATAAACATCTACAGGACATGGCACTCAACAACTGCAGAATATCCATTTTTCTTATCTGCATATGGAACATTCTCTAAAATTGATTACATGATTGATCATAAAGCAAGTCTCAATAAATTCAGAAAAGTCAAAATCATACCAAGCACCTTCTCACACCACAGTGGAAAAAACATTAGAAATTAATACTAAAAGGAAGTATCAAAACAATAATAAAAAATTGAAACAAATGAGGATAGAGACATAACATACCAAAACCTCTAAGATACAGCAAAAACAGTGATAAGAGGAAGTTTATAGCATTAAATGCCTACATCAAAAAGAAAGATCTCAAATTAATAGCCTAATTATGCATCTCAAGGAACTAGACAAACAAGAACAAAGAACATTCAAAACTAGGAGAAGAAAATAAATAACAAAGATCAGAGCAGAACTAAAAGAAATTTGGACCAATAAGATATGCAAATATTGTTAAAATAGACTGTTCAACCTTTAAAAGGATGAAAAAAAAATGATAGACTACTATCTAGATTAACCAAGAAAGTAGAAGGGAATATTCAAATAAACACAATCAGAAATGACAAAGATGACATTACAACAAACCATATAAATGCAAAAGATCCTTGGAGACTACTATGAACTTCTCTGTAAGTATAAATTAGAAAACCTATGAAGTTTAAAGTGTTTTTTTCCAGTTCTGTGAAGAAGGTCATTGGTAGCTTAATGAGGATAGTGTTGAATCTGTAAATTACTTTGGGCAGTGTGGCCATTTTCATGATATTGATTGTTCCTAACCATGAATATGGAGAGCCCGCATAGCCCAGTCAATTCTAAGAAAAAGAACAACGCTGGAGGCATCACACTACTGTACTTCAAACTATACTACAAGGCTACAGTAATCAAAACAGCATGGTACTGATACCAAAACAGAGATATAGAACAATGGAACAGAACAGAGGCCTCGGAGGCAACACAACACATCTACAACTATCCGATCTTTGACAAACCTGACAAAAACAAACAATGAGGAAACAATTCTCTGTTTAATAAATGGTGTTGGGAAAACTCGCTAGCCATGTGCAGAAAGCAGAAACTGGACCCCTTCCTGACACCTTACACTAAAATTAACTCCAGATGGAATAAAGACTTAAACAGAAGACCTAACACCATAGAAACCCTAGAAGAAAATCTAGGCAAAACCATTCAGGACATAGGTGTAGGCAAGGACTTCATTACCAAAACACCAAAAGCATTGACAACAAAAGCCAAAATAGACAAATGGGACCTAATCAAACTCCACCACTTCTTCACAGCAAAAGAAATAATCATTAGAGTGAATCAGCAACCAACAGAATGGGAAAAAAATTTTGCAATCTACCTATCTGACAAAGGACTGATATCCAGAATTTGCAATGAACTAAAACAGATTTACAAGAAAAAAACAAGCCCATTCAAAAGTGGGCAAAGGATATGAACACTTTTCAAAAGAAGACATACATGAGGCCAACAAACATATGAAAAAATGCTCATCATCACTGGTCATTAGAGAAATGCAAGTCATTTACAAATCTCATTACATTGAGATACCATCTCATGCCAGTTAGAATGGCGATCATTAAAAAATTGGGAGACAACAGATGCTGGAGAGGATGTGGAGAAATAGAAACATTTTTACACTGTTGGTGGGAGTGTAAATTAGTTCAACCACTGTGGAAGACAGTGTGGCGATTCCTCAAGGACCTAGAAATAGTAATTCCATTTGACCCAGAAATCCCATTACTGGTTATATATGCAAAGGATTATAAATCATTCTACTATAAGGACACATGCACACAAATGTTCATTGCAGCACTGTTTACAATAGCAAAAGCCTGGAACCAACCCAAATGCCCATCGATGATAGACTGGACAGGAAAAATGTGGCACATATACACCATGAATACTATGCAGCCATCAAAAATGATGAGTTCGTGTCCTTTGTAGGGACATGGATGAACCTGGAAACCATCAGTCTCAGCAAACTGATGCAAGAACAGAAAATCAAACACCACATGTTCTCACTCATAGGCAGGTGTTGAACAATGAGAACACATGGACTCAGGGAGGGGAGCATCACACACTGGGTCTGTTGGGGGGAAATAGGGGAGGAACAGCAGGGGGTAGGGAGTTGGGGAAAGATAGCATGGGGGAAATGCCAGATATAGGTGATGGGGAGGAAGGCAGCAAATCACACTGCCATGTCCGTACCTATGCAACAATCTTGCATGTTCTTCACATGTACCCCAAAACCTAAAATGCAATTAAAAATAAAAAAAAGAAAACATAGAGAAAAATGAATAAACTCCTAGAAACACACAGCTTTATCATGGTTATGTGTTTCCAATGATTGATTTCACAGAAAACACAACATCTTTCTCCAGGAAGAAATATAATTTTTGAAAAGACCCAAAACAGGAAATGAAATGGATACAGTAATTAAAAATTTAACAACCAAAAACAACAACAACAAACAAAGAAAAATAAACAGGACCAGTCAGATTCACACCCAAATTCTACCAAACATACAAACAAGAGCTATTATCAATATTATTGAAACTATTTCACGAAATGAAGGAAATTTTTCCAAAACTTATTCTGCAATGCTAGTATCACACTAACAACAAAAGCAGGCAAGGATACAATAAAAAAGAGTAAACTACAGTCCAATATCCATGATTCACACAGATGCAAAAATCTGCAACAAAATACTAGCAAATTGAATCCAGCATCACATCAAAAATTTAATTCTTCATGACTATGTGTGTTTAATTCCTGAGATGCAAGGATGTGTCAAAATTTGTAAATCAATAAATATGATTCATTACATTAGCAGAATTAAAAACAAAACAAAACTCATATGATCATCTCAACGAAGACATAAAAAGCATTCGATAAAATCCAACATCTCTTCATAATAAAAACCCTTAACAAGCTAGTCATTGAAAGAAAATACCTCAAAATAATAAGGGCCATCTATGATAAGCCCACAGCCAACATCATACTGGATGTGCAGGAACTAAAAACATTCCCCCTAAGAACTGCAACAAGACAAAGATGTCTACTCTCATCGCTCTTATTCAAGATAGTACTGGAAGTCCTAGCCATGGCAACCAGACAAGATAAAGAAATAAAAGGCATCCAAATAGGAAATAAGGAAATCAAATTATCTGTGTTCACGGATGACATAATTTTGAGCCTAGAAAACCCTGAAGATTCATCCAAAGGACTCCTTCACCAGATATATGGCTTCAGTAAATTTTCAGGATACAAATTAAGGCAAAAAAATAGTTGAATTTCTAGATACCAACAATGCTCAAGCTGAGAATCAAATCAGGAATACAATCTCATTTGTAGTTGTTAAAAAAATAGTTGTTAAAAAAATAAAGTATTTTATCATACGCATTCACTAACTTGAGATACATTCTTTAGATGCCTAGTTTGTTGAGAGTTTGTATCATGAATGCCTTTTGTGCATTTATAGAGATTATCATAGAATTTTGTTTTTAATTCTGTTTATGTAGTGCATCACAATTATTGACTTGCAAATATTGAATCATCCTTGTATCTCAAGAATCTTTAGGAATACATTCAATCAAGAAGCTGAAAAATTTCTATAAGAAGAACTACAAATCACTTATGAAAGAATTGCAAAAGATACATCTCATGCTAGTGTATTGGAATAATTAATATTATGAAAAATGACCACACTTTCTAAAGCAATCTACAAATTTAAGGCAGTTTTCATCAAATTACTAATGTTGTTTTCAGAGAATCAGAAGAAATAACTCTAAAATTCATATGGAATCACAAAAGAGCTACAATTCTAAAATTCATATGAAACCACAAAAAGAGCTTGAATAGGCAAAACAATACTAAGCACAAAGGAAAAAAGCTGGAAAAATTATGTTAGTTGACTTCAAACTATACTACAAGGCTATGCTAACCAGACTGCCTGGTACTGGTATAAAAATATAAACATAGATAAATTGAACACAATAGAGAATCCAGAATTAAAGCCACATACCCATCAATAACTTATCTTAGACAAAATCACTAAAAATGAACACTGGGTAAAGAACACTGTATTTAAGAAATGATGCTGAGAACACTGCCATATGCAGAAGAATTTTTCTGCCATAGGCAGAAAAATAAATTTGGACCCCTACCCCTCACCATACACAAAAGTTAACTTATGGTGAATTAAATATTTAAAATAATACCTGAAAATATAAAAATTTTGGAATAAAACCTAGGAAAATCTCTTCTGGGCATTGCTCTAGATAAAGAACTTATTCTAAGACCTCAAAAGCAATTGCAACAAAAATGGACAAATAGGACTTAAACTAAAAAGTTTCGAGAGAGATTCAAGATGGCTGACCACTAGCAGCTCGGGATTGTAGCTCCCAGTGAAAGTGCAGAGAACGAGAGGATGCCACACTTTCAGACGAATGTTTGTTGCTCACGGACCAGGAGACTCCCAGCGGAAGAGCCCCACGGGTCGCCAGCGCCACTCTTGTGGCCAGCGCAGCAGTTTTGCTGGCACCTCAGCGTGGCAGTTCTTGGTGCAGAGTGAGCGGGACTGGGTCCCCTTTTGGCCAATTCCTGGGCAGAAAAGCACCATCAATCTTAACACCGCTGTTTTGGCCGGTGCAGTGGATTGCTCAGATTTCAGCGCTGGGAATCAACAAGTTGGACGTCCACTCAGAAACCTAATTTGAAAGTCGGAAATCACAAAGACGACAGGCGGATAAATTTACAATCATGGGAAGAAAGCAGCGTAAAAAGGCTGAGAATACCCAAAATCAGAATGCCTCTCCCTCTACAGGGGATCACAGTTCCTCATCAGCAATGGAACAAGCCCTGATGGAGAATGAGTGTGTTCCATTAACAGAAGTAGGCTTCAGAAGGTGGATGATAAGAAACTTCTGTGAATTAAAAGAACTTGTTCTAACCCAATGCAAAGAAACTAAGAACTTTGAAAAAAGGTTTGACGAAATGCTAACAAGAATAGACAATTTGGAGAGGAATATAGGTGAATTAACGGAGCTGAAAAACACAAGAAGAGAACTTCATGAAGTATGCACAAGTTTTAACAGTCGAATTGATCAAGCAGAAGAAAGGATATCAGAGGTTGAAGACCAACTCAATGAAATAAAATGAGAAGTCAGGATTAGAGAAAAAAGGATAAAAAAGAATGAGCAAAGTCTCCAAGAAATATGGGACTGTGTGAAAAGACCTAATCTACATTTGATAGGTGTACCTGAATGTGACGAAGAGAATGAATCCAAATTGGAAAATACTCTTCAGGAGATTATTCAGGAAAACTTTCCCAACCTAGTAAGACAGGACAATATTCAACTCCAGGCAATACAGAGAACACCACAAAGATATTCCTCAAGAAGACCAACCCCAAGGCACATAATCATCAGATTCATTAGGGTTGAAATGAAGGAGAAAATACTAAGAGCAGCTACAGAGAAAGGTCAGGTTATCCACAAAGGGAAGCCTATCAGACTTACAGCAGATCTCTCAGCAGAAACCCTACAAGCCAGAAAAGAGTGGGGGTCAATATTCAACATCCTTAAAGAAAAGAACTTTCAACCCAGAATTTCATATCCAGCCAAACTGAGCTTCAAAAGTGAAGGAAAAATAAAATATTTTGCAAACAAGCAAGTACTTAGAGATTTCACCATCACCAGGCCTGCTTTGCAGAAGCTTCTGAAAGAAGCACTATACATATAAAGGAGCAACCAGTATCAGCCTTTCCAAAAATATATCCAGCTAGCATCAAATGGCAGTATTAAACTCATATATATTATTAACTGGATAAAAAGCCAAAACCCATCGGTATGCTGTATCCAGACCCATCTCACATGCAACGATACACAATGACTCAAAACAAAGGGACAGAGGAAGATTTACCAACCAAACAGAGAGCAAACATAAATAAACAAATAAAAAGCAGGAGTTGCAATTCTCACCTATGATAAAATAGACTTTAAAGCAACAAAGATCAAAAGAGTCAAAGAAGGATATTACATAATGGTAAAAGGATCAATGCAACAAGAAGAGCTAACGATCCTATATATACACGCACCCAATACAGGAGCACCCAGATACATAAGACAAGTTCTTAATGACTTATAAAGAGACTTAGCCTCCCACACAATAATAGTGGGAGACTGTAACATCACATTGTCAATATTAGACTGATCAACGAGACAGAAAATTAACAAGGATATCCAGGACTTGAACTCAGACCCGGAACAAGTAATCTTAATAAACATTTATAGAACTCTCCACTTCAAATACACAAAACATACATTCTTATCAGTACCACATCACACCTATTCCAAAAGTGACTACATAATTGGAAGTAAATCACTCCTCAGTAATTGCATAGCATTTCATAGGTTTAAATGAAATATTGGTTGGCTGCTTGTTTGTTATTTTCTTCCCTTATTCCTTCCTGTCTCCATTGTTAAGCACAATTATTGGCATAAAAGAGGTTCTCAATTCCCATTTTTAGACTGCATTCTAGCCTGAGCAATAAAGCAATACTCCCGTTCTCTCTCCCTCTTTCTCTTCCTTTTTCTTCCTCTTCTTCATTCTTTTTTTATTTTCTCTCTTTCTTCCTTTTTTTTCCTTAAAAAAAATTTCTGTTCAGCAAAAAGAACAATTAGCAAAGTTAACAGAACCTAAACAATGGGAGAAAAAACTTGCAAACTATGCATCTAACAAAGGACAATCAACATACAGACTTTTTAAGGAACTTAAACAAATCAATAAGAAAAGCAAATAATTTCATTAAAAGATGGGCAAAGGACATAAACTGACCCTTCTTAACAAATGACATAAAATTGGCCAAGCATAAAAAAACCTCAAAATCACTAATCCTCAGAGAAATGCAAATTAAAACCACAATGAGATATTTTCTCACACCAGTCAGAATGGCTACTATAAAAAAGTTAAAAAGAAAACAAAACAGATGTTGATGTGAATGTGTAGATATATAAAATCAGTAGCATTTCTATAGGCCAATAGTGAAAAATCTGAAAAAGAAATAAAAAAGGAATTCAATTTACAAGAGCCACAGTTAAAATTACATATCTAGAAATTATCAAAGTGAAACATCTCTGTAATAAAAATTATAAAACATAGATGAAATAAATTGAAGAGGACACTAAGAATGGAAAGATATTTCATGTTGATAGATTGGAAGAATCAATAATGTTAACACATCTACCCAAAGCAATCTAAAGCTTCAATGCAATCCCTAACAAAGTACCAATGGCATTTTTCACAGAAAATGAAAAAACAATTCTAAAAATTATATAAAACAAAACAAAAAAAACCCCAGAATAGCCAAGCTCTCCTGAGCAAAAATAACAAAATTGAAAAAATCACATTACCTGATTTCATATCATACTACAGATCTACATAACCAAAACAGCATGGTGGGGCATAAAAGCAAATACATAGACCAATGGAACAGAATATAGACCCAGAAGGAAATTCACACACTTACAATAAACCCACTTTCAAGAAATTTGACAAGAACATACACTGGCGAATACACAGTCTTTTCAATTAATGGTTCTGGGAAAACTGGATCTCCATATCCAGAAGAATGAAATTGGACCCCTATCTCTCTTCATATACAGAAATCGAATCAAAATGGATTAAAGACTTAAATCTGAGACTGCAACTTAAAACTACTACAAGGAAACATTGGGGAAAAATCTCCAAGACATTGGTCTTGGCAAAGATTTCTTGAGCAAATACCCCACAAGCACAGGCAACCAAACCAAAATCGAAAAAATGGAATCACATTAAGGTTAAAACTCTATATACAACAAAGGAAACAATCAACATGCTAAAGAGACAACCAATAGAATGGGAGAAAATATTTGCAACCTACCCATCTGACAAAAATAAATATATAAAAAGCTTAAACAGTTCTATAGAAATAAATCTAATATTCTAATTTTAAAAATGGTCAAAAATGTGAATAGACATTTCTCAAACGAGACATAAATAGCAAATGGGCATATTAAAAGTTGATCAACATAATTGATCATCAGTGAAACACAAATCAAAACTACAATGAGATATTATCTTGCCCCAGTGAAGATGGCGTATATCCAAAAAACAGGTAATAACAAATGCTGGAGAGTATGTGCATAAAAGAGAATCCTCATACACCATTGGTTGGAATGTAAATCAGTATGAGCACTATGGAGAATAGTTTGGAAGTTCTTCAAGAAACTAAAAATAGAGCTACCATGTGACCCAGCAATCGCGCTGCTCTGTATATACCCAAAAGAAAGAAAGCCAGTATCTCAGAGTGAAATTTATACTCCTATATTCGTTTCACCACTGTTCACAATAGCCAACTTTTGAAAGCAACCTAAGTGTCTATCAACAGATGAATGTATAAACCAAATGTGGTACATATACACAATAGAGAACAATTTTGCCCAAAAAAGAATGAGATCCACTCATTTGCAACAACATGGATGGAACTGGAGATCATTGTGTTAAGTGAAATAAGCCAGGAACAGAAAGACAAATATCACATATTCTCACTCATTTTTGAGATCTTAAAATCAAAACAATTAAACTCATGGACATAGAGAACACATAGAGCTACAATGCCTAGCCATGTTTACATTTTTAAACCTCTCTTTTTTTTGATATGAAATCCCATTTCTAGAGATGAGTTTTTCTTTTTATTCAAATAATCATAAGATCAATCTTGAAAACTTTGGTTAAGATATATTTATGGGCCAGGCTCCCTGGCTCACACCTGTAATCCCAGCACTTTGGGAGGCCAAGGCGTGTGAATCACCTGAGGTCAGGAGTTTGAGACCAGTCTGGCCAACATGGTAAAACCCCATCTCTACTAAAAATACAAAAATTAGCTGGGCGTGGTAGCAGGCGCCTGTAATTCCAGCTACTCAGGAGGTTGAGGCAGGAGAATCACTTGAAGCCAGGAGGCAGAGGTTGCAATGAGCCATCATACCACTGCACACCAGCCTAGGCAACAAGAGTAAAACTCCATCTCAAAAAAAAAAAAAAAAAAAAACCTTAAGTATAGTTTTATGTTACTTCCTTGGCAGCAAGTGTTTAGCTGAATAGAGGCTCATTTATTTAGTTTGTAGTATACCCTGGACATATTTCCAAAATAGAAAAGAGCTTTCAGTTAATCTATAGGTGTAAGACGATTATAGAAAAACACAGCTGTTATCTTTTTCTCCCACCCACAGAAGTATTACAGTCAAGTTTGTTTTCTTTATATGCCTGATTGAGATGATTACTCAAAAAGCAGGTGCTAATGATGCAAGTTTAAACCAGCTACTGCCTCTCTACAAGCAACTTTTCTCCAAGCGTATGATTTTAGATTTTGAAAGCTGTACATGCTCTAAGTGTTGCAGATGATTTGTCTGAAATAATTCTTTACCCACTTGGACTCTGGAGTTTTAATATTCGGTGAAGAAGAACAAATTCATAATTTCACTTGAAAAAATAAGAACTTTTTTTAAGAATAGAGACTATTTTGACTTTTAGACTGGTGGAAAACTTTTTCAGATGTCTAAATAGACACTAAGTTGGCCTCCAGGATAAACTCTTCACTGTAGCACCTGGGATAAAGTTATGATGAAGAACAGTGATAATAATAAGATGAATAGAGGTGATTGTCTTGAACTTTTTCACCTGAATAATTGAGGCAGACATTGCTTAGGATAGTCTAGACATGTGGAAATAATCTTCAGTGTTAGGTTTAACTTCAATATTGTTTCATATGTGTTTGAAAGAGAAAGTCTGCACTGTAGCTACTTTTTATTTTTCGAGATGATAATCTAAGCACCTTCGCATTCTTCTCAGCCTTTGCATACCTATTGTGCACTTTACTGATGATTAGTATCTTCACCAGAAAGCAGATAAGAATAGAGAAACATGATTAAATTTAAATGCATCAATTGCATGTGTAGTTTCTTGAATACTTTAGAAATTAATGCCTTGCAACCTTGTCTGCAGATTATAATCAAGTGGGGAGTTTAAAAAATCTCCAATTCTCAGACTACTCCTCAGTCTAATAAAATCAGATTTCTATTTGTGAGACCTAGACATCAGTAAATTTTAAAGTCTTCTAGGGAATGAAATACACAGCAAATTAAGAAATATTTCTCTAACTCTTTTAAAGTTTTAAGAAAAGCTTAGGTCAGTTGCATTTCTAATGGCAAGTTCTTTTTGATTGCATTTTCACATGATTTCTAATTTGTACATTTATGACTATTTCTAGTTTGATAATTTTAATTGAAATTGTTCCTAATGTTATACATTCCTCACATGTCATCTTTTCAGAAAGGCCATCTCTGGCCATCTTAAATAGTCGCCAACATTCATTACTCTCTATCATCTTGCCTTGTTTTATTTTTATTCATAGTACTCATTAATACATAACATTTGGGTAGACATTAATCTCTTTATTGTTCATTGTCTGTCATCCCTGTCCTCTTTATTAGAATTTAAACTACATAATGAAAAGCCTTCTGATTTGTTCAATACATTCTACATAACTGGAGCAGTGCCTGACACATAATAGATACTTAATAAGTATTTGTAGAATAAATAACAGATAGTTTGCAGTTAATCTATTTCTTTCATTGCTGGCAATTTGTGATATCAATAAAAAACCTCTACTTTACTTCAATTCAGAGAAATGTATGTAAGAAAATGTATTCCCAAACAGACCATTCATTCACTGAATGTTGCATTAGTATTAGGTATAAAGTATTTCTTCTCTATTTTATATTACTAGTTGTGAAAAATTCAGTTAACTGCAAGTATATTCTTTCTATTTCAGTGGAGAAACAGAGATATATGTAATTTTTCATTGCCAGATCAAGCAATTATCCAGTTGAAAAAAAAGGTTTTACACCTAAATCTTTGTAGTATTTGCTTAAATACTCTTTGGAGAGAGGAGAAAAAATGTTTGAAGGTAACTTGGTGATGAAATACTATACATTTTAATATATCAAATATATACATTTAATATGTCAAAATAAGCCATAAGAAACACAATTTTTACTTGTGTTATAAGTCAAAGGTGGGTTTCTTTCTTTCTTTTGTATTAAATAGAAGTTAATTTATATTTTTAAAGTACATATGTCCTGAGAATTTTATACTTAACATCTGTAACAAATGCCATAGTATTATTTACCATCAGATGGCATAGTGAGCCAAACTGCATTCCAAGATTGCTTCAACAAGATATTGCATATTGTATTTGTATTAGTTCATTTTCATACTGTTATGAAGAAATACTCAAGTCTGGGTAATTTATAAAGAAAAAGAGGTTTAATGGACTCACAGATCCACATGGCTGGGGAGACCTCACAATCATGATGGAATGTGAAGGAGGAGCTAAGGCACATCTTTCATGGCAGCAAGCAAGAGAGCATGTGCAGGGAAACTGCCCTGTATAAAACCATCAGATCTCATGAGACTTATTCATTATCATGAGAAGAGCATGACAAAAACCTGCCCCCATGATTCAATTACATCCCACTGGACCTCTCCACAACATGTGGGGTTTATGGGGCCTGCAATTCAAGATGAGATTTTGGTGGGAACACAGTCAAACCATATCATTCCATCCCTGCCCCTTCCCAAATATCATATCCTCACATTTCAAAATCACTCATGCCTTCCCAACAGTCCCCCAAAGTCTTAACTCATTTCACCATTAACTCAAAAGTCCACAATTCAAAGTCACATCTGAGACAAGGCAAGTTCCTCTGCCTATGACCCTGTAAAATCAAAAGCAAGTTAGTTACTTCCTGGATACAATGGGGGTATAAGAATTGGGTAAATACACCCATTCCAAATGGGAGAAATTGGCCAAAAAGAAGGGGCTACAGGCCCCATGCAAGTCCAAAGTCTAGTAGGGCAGTCAAATCTTAAAGCTCCAAAATGATCTCCTTTGAATCCATGTCTCACATGCAGGTTATGCTGATACAAGGGGTGAGCTACCATGGTCTTCAGCAGCCCTTCCTCTGTGGCTTTCCAGGGTAAAGAGGTCCTTCTGATTGCTTTCATGGGCTGGCATTGAGTGTCTGGGGCTTTTCCAGATGCACAGTGCAAGCTGTTGGAGGATCTACCACTCTCCAGTTTGGAGGAAGGTGGCCCTCTTCTCACAGGTTCACAATGCAGTGCGCCAGTGGGGACTCTGTGTGGGGGCTCACATTCCTCATTTCCCTTTCACACTACTCTAGCAGAAGTTATCCATGAGAGCTCTGCCCCTGCAGCACACCTCTGCCTAGACATCCAGGTGTTTCCAAACATCCTCTGAAATCTAGGCGGAGTTTCCTAAACCTCAATTATTGACTTTTGTGCACCCACAGGCCCAACGTTACACGTTAGCTACCAAGGCTTAGGGATTGCATCCTCTGAAGCAACGGCCTGACCTTTATGTTGGCCCCTTTTAGCCAGGGCTGGGATTCAGGGCACCAAGTCCTGAGACTGCCCAAAGCAGCAAGTCCCTGGGTTTGGCTCACAAAACAATTTTTTCCTCCTAGGCTTCTGGGCGGGTGATGGGAGGGGCTGCTGTGGAGACCTCTGACATGCCCTGGAAACATTTTCCCCATTATCAGTGATTAACCTTTGGCTCTTTATTACTTATGCAAATTTCTGCAGCTGGCTTGAATTTCTCCTCAAAAAATATTGCTTTGTGTTTGTTTGTTTTGTTTTCCTATCACATTGTCCAGCTGCAAATTTTCCAAACCTTTATGCTCTGCTTCCCTTTTAAACGTAAGTTTCAATTCTAAACCATATCTTTGTGAATGAATAAAACTGAGTGCTTTAAAGATTACCCAGGTAATATCTTGCATGCTTTGGTGCTTAGAAATTTCTTCCACCAGATACCATAAATCATCTCTCTCAAGTTCAAAACTCCACAGATCTCTATGGCAGGGGCAAAAAGGGCCACCAGTCTCTTTGCTAAAGCATAGCAAGAATAACCTTAGCTCCAGTTCCCAATAAGTTCCGCATCTTCATCTGAAACCACCTTAATCTCGTCTTCGTTTTCCACATCACTATAAGCATTTTGGTCAAAACCATTCAACAAGTCTCCAGGAAGCTCCAAACTCTCCCACAACTTCCTGTCATCTTCTGAGCCCTCCAAACTATTCCAACATCTAGCTATTACTCATTTCAAAAGTAGCTTTTACATTTTGGGTATCTTAGTAGCAGTGCCCCACTCCCAGTTCCAGTTTACTGTATTAGTCCATTTTCATACTGCTATGAAGAAATACCTGAGAAGTGGTAATTTATAAAGAAAAAGAGGTTTAATAAACAGAGTTCTATTATAATCTAACTAAGTTCTCATTGGAAAAAAACCTCTATTAGAATCCCAAACTGAACTGGAATCTAGTATTTTGCAAACTAAAGTTAGATTTTCAATATTCCCTTCCCTGACATCTAACTGTAAACCTAATTCTATTTATTCAGAGTGATCAGGTCGGGCCTTTGATATCTCAACTCAGCTACACAGAAATCACTAATGACTCACAGTTACAGTGTCTTTTTGATATCCTGTGTAACTTAAGACTGTAGCAGCCACCAATAAACTTGTGAAGGCTTCTGCTGAAATAATCTTGGGCACTTCCTTGTAAATAATGGTCTCTCATGGTATACAATCTTTGCTACTCATTAAAAAAATCTTTATTTTCAAGTTAGCTTATAAGACATTCATATTTTCTCTTTCATATGTTACTATTGAAAGAAATTATATATTTTACCCCAAAATATATTACTTACACATGTTTTAAGATTTAAATAAAACTTCTTTTGCTAGGCAAACCTCCTCTTCTTTTAATCTCATAAGGTGTCTTGCCACTATAACCTGATTTACTATCATAACCTTTTGTTGGTTATACCCTCAGACCCCATTTTTTCTGTAACTTTAAGATTGTATATAAGCTACTGAACCCCACTGGAGGGTTGGAGTGTTGGGGCACAGGAACTGATATCCCAAAATACGGCACTTGGACATGCTGAACTAAAGATGAAGGCTGAACGTCTCTCTGACCCCCACATAACCCACCAATCTCTCCCACAGCACAGAATGTAATTGTTTTCTGAAATTCCTTTCTCTGTTTAAAGTCTGGATCTGCCAAGGAAAATAATTTTTTTTTCCCCCTCTGTGTGTTATCTTATTGTCTGTTGCAGAAAAGAAGACCAATGATATAACCACACCAGAACGGATCCTTTTAAAAGATATGTCTCTAAGGATTATTCAATTTCCGAAGGTAACTATTTGTGTACCCTGATCTACTCATTCTCCCGAGTAATCATTTATTGCCCCTCAATACAATTCCTCTTCTCTTCTTTTCCAACAACCTGTTTTTCCAGAATCCAAGCTTCTATTATTTTTATTTTTATTTTATTTATTTTTTTGAGATGGAGTCTCCCTGTGTCACCCAGGCTGGAATGCAGTGGCATGATGTTGGCTCACTGCAACCTCTGCCTCCCCAGTCCAAGTGGTTCTCATGCTTCAGCCTCCCCTGTAGCTGGAACTACTGGCAAGTGCCACCACACACAGCTAATTTTTTTTTTTTTTTTTTTTTTTTTTTTGGTATTTTCAGTAGATACAAGGTTTCACTAAGTTGGACACACTAGTCTGCAACTTGACCTCTAGCGATCAGCCTACCTTGGCCTCCCAAAGTGCTGGGATTACAAGCTTGAGCCATGGTGCCCAGCTCACGCTTGTTCTTTTTTATTTCAATAGCTTTAGGATACATGTGGTTTTTGGTTATGTGGATGAATTGTATAGTGGTGAAATCTGAGATTTTAGTGCACCCATAAATTGAGTAGTGTACACTGCCCAATATGTAGGGCTTTTTTATCAATCACCCCACTCCCACCCACTCTTTTTTTGAGTCTCTAAGGTCCATTATACCACTCTGCATGGCTTTGTGTACTCATAACTTAGCTCTCACTGATAAGTGAGAACATGCAGTATTTTGTTTTCCATTCTTGAGTTACTTCACTTAGAATAGTGGTCTCGAATTTTATCCTAATTGCTGCAAAAGACATTATTTTGCACTTTTTTATGCCAAAGCTCCAACTCTTTCAGTAACTCAAGATGGCATATAAGCTTCTGAACCCCACTAGGGGGCTGGAAGGTGATAACTATTGTTCTCCCCCACATGCATATTCATAAATTTGTATGCCCTTTTTCCAATTAATCTGCCACCTATAAATTGATTTTTTAGTGAAACTTGAGAGTAAAGAGGAAGTTTTCCCATGACCCTTACTGTTTTGGCACTGTGCACAGTATACCAAAGCTCTGATCTTCCTGAAATCACAGTGAATGGAACCCAGAACCTGATAAGCCAGAAAAGGAGTAAGAATTTCTTCAGCTAGGCTCCCAGCATCTTTCTGTCAAATTCAGTTGAGCACATGTTAAAAATCACTGTCATTCTCCTTATTTTCTGCAAAATTATATATAATGGGAGAACACAATTAGTGTAAATAGTCTTGGTTGTAGCAACTCTGGTGCACTTTATGGTATAAATCTTCCTGCTTTTGATCCCTTCTTTCCCAGAAATAGTATTTTCCCTTGACTTTGTCTTTTCTGTGTTGTTCTGTCATAAAGAAAATAGAACATTTCTTTAATGGTTAATGATGTTGAGCAGCTTTTTATATGTCTATTTGTTATTTGTATATCTTTTATGAAATGTCTATTGAAATTTTTGCCCATTTTTTAATCAGATTATGGATTTTTGCCTATAAAGTTGTTTGGGCTCCTTAAATATTATGGTTATGAATATAACCATATGGTTATGAATATAAAGTTGTTTGGGTTCCTTAAATATTATGGTCAGATGGGTAGTTTGCAAATATTTTTTCCCATTCTGTGAATGTCACTTCACTTTGTTGATTGTACCTCTTGCTCTGCAGAAGATTTTGAACTTAATCTGATCACATCTGTCAATCATTGCTTTGATTACCTGCACTTGTTGTGTATTGCTCAACATATTTTTGCTCAGACCAATGTCCTGAAGATTTTTCCCAATGTTCTCTTGTAGGAGTTTTATAGTTTTGAGGTCTTACATTTAAGTCTTTAAGCTATTTTGATTTGATTTTTGTATATGGTAAGAGATAGGGTTCTAGTTTAATTCTTTTGAATACAAATAACTAGTTTTCCCTGTAACATTTATTGAAGAAACTGTATTTTCCCCAGCATGTATTCTTGGCATCTTTGTAAAAAATGAGTTGACTGTAGGTATGTGGATTTGTTTTTGGGTTCTCTATAATTTTCCATTCATCAATGTATCTGCTTTTATGCCAGTATCATGCTCTTTTGGTTACTATAGCTCTGTAGTATAATTTGAAGTCAGGTAAGGTAATCCTCCAGTTTTGTTCTTTTTATTCAGGGTAGCTTTGGTTGTTCTAGGCACTTGATGTTTCCATATAAATTTTATGATTTTTTTTTCTATTTCTGTGAAGACTGTCATTGTTATTTTCATAGGGATTGCATTAAATCTGCAGATTGCTTTGGGTAGTATGGACATTTTAACAATACTGATTTTCCCAATCCATGAACATAGAATATTTATTCATTTTTTGGTTGTCTCCTTCAGTTTTATAGTTTTCATCAAGAGATCTTTCACCCTTTGGTTAATTGCTAGATATTAAATTTTACTCATGACTATTGTTTTTAATTTATGTTTTACAGTTTTCACTGCTGGCATATACAAATGGTACTTGTTTGTATATATTGATTTTGTATCCTGAACCATTACTGAATTGATCAATTACAATAATTTTCTAGTGGAATCTTTAGACTTTTCCAAATATAAAATTGTATCACCTGCAAACAGGGATAATGTGACTTCTTCCTTTTTAGTTTGGGTGCACTTTGTATCTTTTTCTTGTATGGTTGCTTCAGCTAGGACTCCCAGTACTATGTTGAATAACAGTGGTGGCACAGGGCATCCATGTTGCCTTCCAGATGTTATATAAAAGGTTTTCAGTTTTTCTCCATTCAGTATGATACTATTTGTGGGTCTGTTGCAAATGGCCTTAATTATGTTGTGGCAACTTTCTTCTATGCCCAGTTTTTTTAAGGTTTTTATTATGAAGTGATGTTCAATTTTATCAACTTCATTCAGAAGCAATTTAAATGATCATTGGGTTTTTAGTCTTCATTTTGTTGGTTTGGTGTATCACATTCATTAATTTGTGTATGTTCAAACATGTTTGCATTCCAGGGTTAAATCCTCCTTTAACCCTGGTCATAACAAATAATCTTTGTAATGTATTGTTGAATTTCATTTGCTAGTATTTTGTTCAGGATTTTTGCATCAGTACTCATAAGAGATATTGGCCCATTGTTTCCTTCTCCTTCACCTTCTCCTTCTCTTTTTCCTCCTCCTCCTCCTCCTCCTACTCTTTTTCCTCCTCCTCCTTCTCCTCCTCTCCGTCCTCCTCTTCCTCATCCTCCTCCTCTTTCTCCTCTTCCCCCTCCTCCTCCTTCTTCTTCTTCTTTTTTTGATGTGTCCTTGTCTGCTTTAAGTATCTGGGTAACTATTGACCTCATAGAACGTGTTTGGAATTATATCCTCCTCTATTTTTTTTTAGAATAGCTCAAGTTTGATTGATTATTAGATCTTTAAATGTTTGGAAGAATTCAGCAATGAAAGCATCAGGTTCCAAGCTTTTCTTTACTGGGAGACTTTTTATTATGGTTTTGATCTCGTTACTTGATATTGGTCTGTTCAGGTTTTG
The DNA here is from genome assembly GCF_030222135.1 of Aotus nancymaae. Lineage (NCBI taxonomy): Eukaryota > Metazoa > Chordata > Mammalia > Primates > Aotidae > Aotus > Aotus nancymaae. The sequence goes on along the minus strand of NW_026988415.1, from coordinate 53,363,312 downwards.
GATTTCTTCCTGGTTCAGTCTTGGTAGCTTGCATGTCCAAGAATTTGTCCATTTTTTTTTTTAGATTTTCTAATTTATACAGATATTATAGGCACGGTGTGATGTGATTGTGAATCTTTAGCTTTTTTTCCTACCTTAGAGGCTTTTAAAAGTTTAACCTGTAAAGCTTTGTTTTAAAATTCCAGGATAACCAACTTAAAAAGAGCATATATGGCCAGTCACTATTTTATGCTAAAAATTAGGCCAAGTATATTAGGACCAAAATTTATTTTTCATATAAATTGGTCCTCTTATGTTTTAGTCTTGGCAGAAATGGGGAACTAGAGAGAGAAAAAATGTATTTCAGGAAGACTCTATAGTACACCTGTTTGTAGACTTGTCCATTGTTTTTCAGTTTTTATTATTGTTCTACAATTTAGGCTGAATCATATATTCTTTCCTGGCTACAAATCTCCAAATAATGTTTTCAAATTTTCCTTCAATTTTTTTGACATGAAATCACCAGAAGTTCAAACTACACTTCTTAAAGCCCTGCAAAGTGAAGCTAGACAACTTGACATAAACATCACAAGAAATCACCACAGCAACTTATACATAAATAGCCTTCATTCTGGCTGATGTATCGACTGCTCAGAAAGTTCAATTGAACATTTGCTTTGAGTTATTATCCGGAAAAATCTTTCAGCTTGCCACTGCAATCTGAACATGCTTCAGAGACTCTAGAAAAACAAATCTACAGAGTAATCTGGACATTAACGTTTCTTTTTCTTGTATCCATAGAAATGCTTCTTATTAAAGATCTGTTTTCCTGCATGATATATACAGGCCTAGTCCATCTTGTAATAGCATCTCCTGGAATGTGACACAGCTGCTGAAATAAAATTATCTATTCTCAGGACTATGAGACTGATTAAGAAATGTGTGTGTGTGTGTGTATATATATATATATATATATATATATAATGTATATGCATATTTTTTATATATATATAAATTTGTTCTTTTCTACTTACCCTAATTTGGTTACTTTCCACTCCTTTGCCTTGTTAAATCTAATAAACTCTAAATAAAATATCTTCAATGCTATAAGCCTTACTTTAACATATGAAACTTCTTAAAGTTTCAAATTGGGAACTAAAAGAAAATCAAAATATTTTACTCCAAAATATATTTCTTTGATGTATTTTGAGACACCTGTTTAGAAATCCAGCAAAGAGAAGTAACCCTACAAAGTTGTCTTTTGTAGAGGCAGATTTGCATCTGTAGAGAATCTGCATTGCTACAGCTAGATTTTTTCTGAGGCCTCCTCTTATCCAGATCTAGGAAAGATTTACTGAAAGTTTGATACTTTTATAGGTCTGAAAAAAACATTTAACATCTATTCTTTCTGAGGCCTGCTACCTGTGAAGTTTCATCTGCATATCAAGGCCACTTTTGCTAGCTAAGCCTCCTCTTCTCTACCTCCTATAACTTGTTTTGCCATCATAACCTGTTTTTTTCAAAATCCAACCCCAACTTTTTCTGTGACATCAAGATGATATTTAAGCTTCTGAACTTCATGAGGGTGTTGGGATGTAATCACTCTGTGTTTCTCTCCCATATGCATATTAATAATTTGTATGCCCTTTCTCTAATTAACCTGACTTTTGTAAGTTGATTTTTCTGTGAACCCTCCAAAGGCAAATAACTTTTCCTTTGACTCCTGTCCATTGTCAAACTGCTACAAAGAAATAGCTGAGACTGAATAATTCATAAGAAAAGAAGTTTAATTGGCTCATGGTTCTGCAGGCTGTACAGAAAGCATAGCAATTTCTGATTCTCAGGAGGCCTCAGAAAGCTTCCAATCACATGGCAAAAGGGAAAGCAGGAGTGAGCTCTCTTACATGGACAGAGCAAGAGGTAGAGAGAGAGAAGGAGTGCTATACACTTAAAAAAAAAAAAACAGATATTATGAAAACTCATTTACTACTGCCACGAAAATACCAAGTCGGGGTGATGCTAAATCATTCCTGAAAAACTGTCCCCATGATCTAATCACCTCCCAGCAGGCCCCACTCCTAATATTGGAAATTACAACTTGACATGAGATTTGGGCAGGAACACAGATCCAAACTACATTAATCCCTATGTTAGATTTCACTATACCCTTGAACACTGCTACTCACAGTTATCAGAATAAACATATGATCTTTAGATTCTGCTTGAGAATCACTTATTTCTTATGTATACTTACTAAAAGCTCCTATGAAAAATTCAGAATTGACTGTTTTAGTTGTGGGGTCATAAAAAAAAAGCTGAAGAAGAAAAACATCAGACTAGCTTTTTTATAGCAGATCCTAGTTCATCTTTAGAAGATAATTTTATTAGCATGAACTAGATCATTCTATATATAAGAATTGACTGCTCTTACTAGAATCCCTTTAAATAAAAATCCCTAGACACAATGGCCAAGCCAATAGCAATGAGTATTCTGAATCCCAAGACTGTGGCATTTTAATACTATTTCTCATTTACATAAACCAAACTTCCTGGATAAATGGTTGGTTCAAAGAATGGAATAGAAAATATACAAGAGAAATCTGGAACCTCTTGATATGCCAGAGAACAAGCAAGCTAACAAAGACTATGAAGGTCATGTCAAAAGGACTCTAATTCCAACTTAAATAGGCTCTTCTAGCCAAACAATATACAGTTTGAGCCTCAATAAAGATAAAAATTGAAACAGATTGAATACATCAAATACATTTAAATTCATGATTTTATAATGGCATGAAAAACAAGTGTTCATTTTTAAAAAGTCACAAAAACTAATTAATCATCTAAGAGCTGTAAATAAGATTAAATAATCATACATTTAATCTGCTTTTCCTACATAAACTGTACCATTAGCTAATCAAATATTAGATTGAGTGTCTCTGTATAAAATTTTTCTAGATTTAAAAGCAAACAAAATAATAAAACTAAAATATTGCCATTTTGAAACACCCCCAAAGAATCTATACATTGAAGATCAAAAGCTGCTAACATTAAAAAAATGTTTAAAACAGGCATATGCCTCCTAATGAAAGGACAAGGCACCACCAATAGCCTTGTTACAGGGATTGCATCTGATTCTAATCACACTTCTGAAACCAGCTGTCATTTGGCAGAAAATACAGAGGAACTTACTGAACTGTGCTATGATTACCAAGCAGAAAGCCCAGACTGTACAAATGTTTACAAGTCAAATCTAAGTTTTTAAATAAATAAATTGTAAGAAAGAGAAGAATGAATAGAGGAAATCTATTGATTAAAAGTTATGTAAAATTTGGCCGGGTGTGGTGGCTGATGCCTGTAATCCCAGCACTTTGGGAGGCCGAGGCGGGTGGATCACAAGGTCAGGAGTTCGAGACCAGCCTCACCAACATGGTGAAACCTCGTCTCTACTAAAAATACAAAAATTAGCTGGGCATGGTGGCACACATCTGTAATCTCAGCTACTCAGGAGGCTGAGGCAGGAGAATTGCCTGAACCTGGGAGGCGGAAGTTGCAGTGAGCCAAGATTGTGCCACTGCACTCCAGCCTGGGCGACAGAGTGAGACGTTGTCTCAAAAAAAAAAAAAAAGAATCATATCAATTTTTTTTTTTAAATGGGGTATCTTGAAGCTATAGTGTCTAGGGTTGCACACTTGGATTAATAAAACCAAAAGACATGCAGGAAAGTGATTACAAAAATGTCAGAATGATGGCTACTTTTGGAAGGATGAAAGGATTGTAATTGAGATGGGGTCAATGGAAAGACTTCTAGCATAACACGAAAAGTTCTATTTATTGACCTGGGTGGTGCGTATAATGGTATTCACTTTGTAGTAATTATCTAAGATCGTGTTATCTCTGGGGGAAATAGTGATTAGTAGGAAGCATGAGGGGAAATTCTGAGATGATGGCCTGTATTCTGCTTCTTGATGTAAATGTCAATTACATGAGTGTTTTCCATTTATTACAATTCATCGATCTGTTTACTTACATGCACTTTTCTATATGTAAATTATATTCCATAAAATAATTGAAAATGTCATTGGCATTCTATTAAACACTTCAGATAGTAATGTTTCTTCCATTAGGATCTTATAATGAGAAGTATCCTCACATTATTAATTTCAATATACAATAATTTAAAAATTGGACCCTGATCATGAAACAAAAAAGAACTTATGCAAAAATAATTATAACACTGTCCATGGGGGCCAGAAACACAACATGGGTAAGATGAAAGCTTGGCACTATTTTTTTTTATAGTAATCTATTTTTCTTGGAAATAATCTGTCCTAATTTTCAGAAATTTGCCAGCTTCACTCAGAAAGTTAACTGCGGCACTTCTGTTGAAATGGTTTGACTCCGTCTGCACCCACATCTTATGTTGAATTGTAATTCCCTATGCTGGGGAAGGAACCTGGTGGTAAGTAATTTGATCATGGAGGTGGATTTCTCCATTGCTGTTCTTGTGACAGTGACTGAGTTCTCATGAGATTTGATGGTTTAAAAGTCTGTGGCACTTGCCCTTTCTTTCCCTCTTTCTCTCTCCTTCTGCCATGTGAAGACATGCTTGCTACCCTTTCACACTTCTGCCATGATTGTAGGTTTCCTTAGGCTTCCTCAGCCATGGCTCTTGTAAAGCCTGTGGAATTGTGAGTCAATTAAACCTCTTTTATTTGTAAATTACCCAGTCTCAGGCAGCTTTTTATAACAGTGTGAGAATGGACATACAGAAAACTAGTACTGAGAATGGGGTACTGTCCCTTTGTTTTGGCCAATTTGGCCCCTTTGGAATAGGAACATTTACCCAATGCCTGTACCCCTATAGTATCTTGGAAGTAGCTAATGTTTTTGATTTTACAGGCTCATAGGCAGAAGGGACTTGTCTCAGATGAGACTTTAGACTTCGACTTTTGAGTTAATGCTGGAATGAGTCCAGGCTTTCGGTGGACTGTTGGGAAGTCACAACTGTGTTTAGAAATGTGAGAAGGACATGAGATTTGGGAGGAGCCAGGGTCACAATGACATGGTTTGGCTCTTTGTACCTACCCAAGTCTCATGTTGAATTGTAATGTCCAGTGTTGGTGGACAAACTTGGGGGAAGGTGACTGGATCATGGGGGCAAATTTCCCCCTTACTGTTCTTGTGATAGTGAGTGATTTCCAGTGAGATCTGATTATTTGAAAGTCTGTGGCACTACATCCTTCTCTCTTTTGCTGCCATGTGAAGACCTGCTTGCTTCCTCTTTGCCCTTTCACCATGATTGTACATTTCCTGAGGCCTCCCCATTGATACCTTCTGTACAGCCTGTGGAACTGTGAGTCAATTAAACCTCTTTTCATTATGAATTACCCAGTCTCAGGTAGTTCTTTATAGTAGTGTGATAATGGAGTAATACACCTGTTAAACAATCTCTAAATCTTATAGAGATTTCTATATCTTACAGAGATATTAAACAATCTCTGTATCGCCAACACAATCTGTACCCAATCAGGGTACTGGTTTTAGGTGGAGATCAAGTTTGTTTTTTGTTTACCACACATAAACTTGATTTGTGTATATGAGATGTTAGAGATTTATTTATTCAAGAGTAATACACACCCTGTGGTTAATTTCTCATTGAAACGTGAGCCCACTAACATAAAAAGATAAAGGGGTTTATGAAAAATTACCCAGAAAAATCACTGATTCACTTTTATACCTACCATTCAAATGGTGATTTCCATGATGTTCAAACATTTGTCAATACCTTACCTTAAGTGATAAACAATACTTTCACAGCCCTTAAGTTTCAACAGGGAAGTTTAATTGTTTTTGGTCCAAGTGATAATAGACAAATAAATAGGTATAGATTCCCTATTAGCCAAGATGGTGTTTGGTGTTACACTCAGACTAATACTACTGCCATGTAAAACAACAAATCTCTAAATTAAAAGAGCTGACCACTTGGACACTTGTTTTCTTGGCTTAGATTTAATTTCAGTAATATTCATAATGCTCTACATAACCTAACTCTTATTTTGCTATTAGTCTTTTTCCATATTATCCATGAAAAAATGTGTACATGAGTCTTATGTGCTACTGTTCCATTAATATATCAGATGGTCCAACAACTCATCATTTGACAAGAAGAACATAGAGGTCAGACCCTGGTCCAACTACAAACTGTTGTTTCTGAGACAATGATGCAATCTAACGATCACTTGAGTTTATAGAACTGGAATAAGAACACTTTTGTGGCTGACTTTATAATCTACTCAGGATGGCCGAAGGGATTGGGGATTAGAAGAGTCATATAGGCAACCCATTCACAGAATGTCTTATGACTCCTACAATATTTTCACTTCATTCTCTTGCATCTACCTTTGGCTTTATAACTCAGCCCACCCTGAGCTTCACCTGGTTTTAAAAATATACTCACACTCACTTTCCTAAGGAGATAATACTTTAGAAATGCCCTTACAGTTTCCTCTCTGTTGCCATGTTAGTAAGATTCAATTTACTTATTTCATCTTTTATTTTTTTGAGAGGACCTTACCCTGCTTTGTTCTTTGCATATTATTTATAACGCCGTGAATATTATTTTTATTTTTTGGTCTATTATTTATTATCTGTCATCCTACACTACAATATAGTCGTATGAGTGCAAAAGTCTAAAACATCCTATTCACTTCTGTGCCTTTGACATATAGTATGTGTAAATGCTTAAACGAAAGTGTTGTGGGCCCCCACTAGAAAATATGTTCCATGAAATTAGGAATCATGTGAATCAAATTGTCTTCCACATAGCAAGTGTGCAATAAATATTGAATTAATCAACTAAGGGTTAAAACTCAACAATGTATTTTCTCTTATGGAAAATTGTTTCTTTATACAGAGACTTACATGAATTTCTTGTTTGCTTACTTTTTGCTTTGATTGAAGAGCATAAGGACAGACATTTTTATATAAATTACAAAATTTAATAAAATAAATGAGACTCCTTTCACTTACTGGGTAACAATCTAGATTCATATGTGCCACAACATCGGGAAATGTCAGAAATACAAGTAAAGAGAATGAAAGTGGAATTTATCACAGAACAAGTGGAATGCACATATTAAATAAATGATCTGAATGGAGAATGGAAAGGAGGAGTGTCCATAGAGATCCTCCAATCTTACTATGTCATCTGAATTGCTGCCGAAACAATAGGATGGCTAGAGAAGATAAAGAGTAGGGAAATCTGAGTGACAAAACAAATATTGGGAGCCCTGGGTAAAGAATCAATAAATTTATTGGATGTTACATAGAATGAAAGATAATATTTAAATAATTCTTTAAAATTTTGTTTCAAATATATATATCTGTATTCTAATAAGTCAATTTGACACAAGTTGGTAACATCTCTGATAAAAATTGTAAAAGCAAGATGTGCAATGGCACAATATTAGGATCTCAATGTAAACACTGTTCAATAAATTTAATCAATATCAACTCATCATAGGGCAAAGAATTTGTATGCCAACTTCCAAAATGGAAAGAATGGCTCCCAGGCAAGATGTAATGATAACCAGCTTAAAGTTATTAACATATCTAAAGAGAGAATATATAGATATAGGTGTGCTTGCTTCTTGTGTGGATGGTGGTATAGTATGCGGGGAGAAGAGGGAAAAGCAGAAAATGTACAATAAAAATAAAGGGGTACTGAAGCAAACCCTGACATTGCCCACACAAGCACATATCCAGAGGCAAGAACTCTTAAAAAATAAATCAACCATTCATTTTTAGAATGCTTCCAAGTTTAAATTTCTCAAGTCCCTAGGAATTGTCTTTAGTATGTATCTAAATTAACGAGTGTTCATTGTACCTGATTGCAAGTTCTGTCTTCTATGGCCTTCTCTTTTCTTAGTATTTCTGATTATCCCTGGAAAATTCTTACACATTCCATGAATTCATCCTGGCTTCATTTATCACCTTTCCTATAGACACGTGCTCTGGTCTTCTCTTTTCCATGAAGTTTTGCCTTTTCCAGTGCCACTTCACTCCAGTGTGAACTAACATTATTTCTTAATGTCCGAAATCTTTTCTAACTCTAATCTGTAGAAGCTAGCAGATCTTTTCTGTGAAGTAGCATAGGATTCTGGTTAAATGTGTGGACACCGATACGATGTCTTAGGTTCCAATCCATTTGGCCACTTACTAGCAGTAAGATCTTAGGGAAGTTATTGACTTGATGCCTGAATTGTATTTTATGTAAAACAAAGATAATACTAGCACTGATATCACAGACCTTCACTGAAGATTAAATGGACTACTTCCAAGTGAGCATTAGGAGTAGTACTTGGCACATAGGAAATGCTAGCTAAGTATTACCCATATGGAGGCTTGGGAACAAACTATTGAGCACTGCAATGAAGAGAAAAATAACAAAAAATCAGGTATCATATTTTGCCTGATGTTCACTGACTAGTGCCTATCAAGAGAGTTTCCTAACTGGCTATTTCAGTCTGCCCTCTTCGACAGAATTGTGTGTGAAAAGTATAGTTTATAGCTCACTTACTGGAACTGCCTTGCCCTTGTTCTCTCTCCAGAGTCCTCACCCTCACCCCGCCTCCCTCCCTGCAATACATCAGAAAATAAAGTTCTTTCTCTTCAGCAATTAAAAATTGATCAATTTGCAAAACTGCAACTCAGGCTACACTAGAGAAGACTTTTATATGACTATACTCAGTTAACAAGCTCCTTAAATTCCTCATTCTAGGAGAGGATTTTGGCTTTGTATCAACATAAATGAAAAGTCAATAAAGTATTTATCCCAAAGCAGAAAATAAAGTTTCCTTAGTCCTATACCACAATCACCATCAAGATAAGTAGAGTTAATTATAAATTTGAGGTAAAGATCCCCTCTAGAATAGCTGGAGATGTCTTTGAAATACTACGCTTTTAAATATGCATCATCTTAAGAAAGGCTTAACCTCATACCACATGGGTAACATTCTGGCATCAATTTGGGCAAGATAGTTAAGCTGTCTATTTCATCATCTATAAAATGTGGTTATTACTGATGTCTACTCAAGAGTGTTGCTTCCAGGGTTAAATAGATAAATAAATAAGATAAATAAAGCTCGTATTTCATTATCTGAAATATAGCAAATAATAAATGTCAAATATTTTAGAATTATGGTAATAGATCCCAGAAAAATGAGACTTTACAAAAAAGTTTTCTATGCTCCTTGTTCTAACTTTCCACTGAAACCTTAATGAGTTTCTGATGCAGTTCACGTCTACAAATTTGCCAAGAATAGCTGATGAGATTCAAGGTGACTGTAAAAAGTTGCACATTTTTTTACATATTGTGTTTCTTAAAAGAAGAAAAGAACATGTTAATAAAGGGTTTAGCTCATTTTTCAAAAAGGGCAAGACAAAGTGAGTTGTATAAATCACCTCCTATTCTTATTTAAAATTACTGAATATATTTTCTATGTCACTTTACTCCTCTTCTTTTATGATGCTTTTCTGAAAGTTTCCTTCAATATTTTAACATTTGATGACTGCTTTTGTATGATTGTTATGAGTGCTTCTGGAGCTAGAAGTATTCAGCTTAGCAAGGTACTAAAAAGATTATTTATACTTTAGATTATGACTGTAAAACAGTTTAGCAGTTTACAGAAGTATTATTATTGATTCTAGAGATCATTGGTTTATTTGAGGATATTCTTGAATCTTCCTTTTATTATTTGTATAGTCAGAGGAAGATTAGGCATAATCTCTTTGTTAAACTGAAGAGGAAAACAGAATTTATTTTTTTACTTTTAAAAGGTCTTGCAGGTATGTTCCATGATTTCGTATTTTGTATTTGGCAAATACATTTCACGGTATTGCTCTTTCCATTTTTATTTTAACATTTTTGGATTCCATATTAAATGAATCTTGACATCAAAATGTTTCAACATGTCTCTTTTTGGGGAAGCTCATTCTGTTGGTTGGTTTATTTGTCTTCTGGCTGTAGTTTTCTTTATGATTTTATGCAAGTCTTATTGTCAACCTTAAATAAACAAAAGGCTCAGGATCTAGTTAAAAGAGTTTATTCAAGTACAAAGTATGAGGGAAGCTGTCTGGGAAGCAGAACTTCATCAAGGAAGAATAGTAAGAAGAATGATAATCAGGGCTCCTGACAGGGGAAAAAATGAGAATTGTTTATATAGGCCAAACAAAGCTGCTGAACAGAACTATATTTTTCATACAAAGACTAACATGCAGACATAAGACCTAATTAGCTACTAGTGATTACACCAGAATGCAGTTGTTTGAAATTCTATTGTAAAGAGGTAACAGTCACAAGGGTCTTTATCTCTAACATCATTTTATCTAGGTTTGAATAAAGAATAAGGAATCTGGATAATGTATAACATCTCACCACAAAGGTCAGAAAACAATGGTCATGCACTAGAGAAGAAAAACAGTTGTAATAGGTGAGTCAGCTTTTATGGCTTAACTTTTATGGCAAAACCTCTCTAAGGATTTTGAATCTCATACATTGCTTATTTGGGTTTTCATATCTGTCATTTATTTGGTGATGTTATGCAATTCATCTGGGATATAAACACAGGATTGTTTTTTGTGTATATTTTGCCCCTTTTAAAATTTTTATCTTTTATTTTAGAATCAGGAGGCACATGTACACATTTGTTACAAAGGTATACTGTGTAATGTTGAGCTTGAGAGTATGAATGAACCCATTATGCCTGTGGAGAGCCTAGTACCCAACAGGTAGTTTTAAAACCTTGCATCCTTCCCTCCCTTATGTTTCTTGTATTGCACAGTGTAATACTGATCTCATCTTTATGTGCACATATATCCAATTTTCATCTCTCACTTATAACTGAGAACATGTGTTACTTACTTTTCTGTTCTGCATACTCAGCATAGGATAATGGCTTCCAACTGCATCCACGTTGCTGCAAAGAACATAGTTGCTTTTGTTTTTATGGCTGTCGCAATATTTCATGGTGTATATATGCCACACTTCCTTTATCCAATTCACTGTTGATGGGCATTGGGGTTAGTTGCACGTCTTTGATATTGTGAATAGTGCTGTGATGAGCATACAAGTGCCTGTGTCTTTTTGGTAAAGTAATTTATTTGGGGGAAGTATGAACTAAGTAACAGGATTGGTTTGCTGGGTCAATTGGTAGCTCAACTTTTAGTTCTTTGAGAAATCTTCAAACTGCTTTCCACACTAGCTGAATTAATTTTTATTCCAATGAACAGTATATAAGTGTAGCCTTTTCTCCACAGCCTTATCAACATGTTAGTTTTTGACTTAAAACAACAAAAAAACCTTCCAACGGTGTGAGTTGATACTTTTTCATTTTGATTTTTATTTCTCTGATGATTAGTGATGATGAAGATTTTTCCATGTTTGTTGGCTGTTTGTATGTCTTCTTCTGAGAAGTGTTTGTTCCTGTCCTTTGCCCACTTTCTAATTGGTTATTTGCTTTTTGCTTGTTCCTAATAGATTTGGGATATTAGACCTTTTTGAGATGGATACTTTTTGAGTATTTTCTCCCATTATGCAGGTTGTCCATTTATGCCCTTGATAATTTCTGTTGCTCTTCAGAAGCTCTTTAGTTTAATTAAGTTGCACATTCAATTTTGTTTTTGTTGCAATTTGCTTTTGAGGGCATAGCTATAAATTCTTTGCCAAGGTTGATACTGAGAATGGTATTATTTAGAGTTTCTTGTAGAATTTTTATGCTTTGAGGTCTTACATGTCCATCTCTATTCCATCTTGATTTAATTTTTATATGTGGTGAAAGGTAATGGTCCAGTTTCATTCTTCTTCATATGGATACTCCTTCTGCATATGGATAACCAGATACCTGTTTATTTGTTAAACTTTGTTGTAAAGCAGATGGATGTAGGTGTTTAGTTTTATTTCCCAGATGTCGATTCTGTTCCATTGGTCTATTTGTCTGTTTTCGTACTGGTACGATGCTGTTTGGTTCTTATACTCTTGTAGTATAATTTGAAGTTGGGTAATGTGATGCCTCTAGCTTTGTCCTTTTTGCTCAGGATTTCTTTGATTATTTGTGCTCCTTTGGTTTCATATAAGTTTTAGGAAAGATTTTTTTTTCTCTACTTCTGTGAAAAATAACTTTGATAATTTAGTAAGAAATGTACTGCATCTATAAATTGCTTGGGGGAGTATGGCGATTTTAATGATACTGAATCTTCTAATCCATGATTATGAAAAGTTTTTCAATTTGTTTGTGTCACCTCTGAATTCTTTCAGCAGTTTTGGTAGTTCTTGTTGAGATATTTCACCTCCTCAGCTAGTTGTACTTTATTCTTTTGTATCTGCTGTAAATGGGATTGCATTCTTGATTTTACTCTCAGCTTGAATGTTATTAGTGTATAGAAATGTTCCTGATTTTGGTACATTGATTTTGTATCCTGAAACTTTTCTGAAGTTGTTAATTTGTTCTAATAGTTTTCTGGTAGAGTTTTTAGGTTTTTTGCAGGTACAGAATTACATAGTGAAAAGAGACAGTTTAACTTATTCTTTTCTTATTGGGATGCCTTTTATGTATATTTTTTCTTGTCCAATTGCTCTGGAGAGGATTTTCAGTACTATGTTAAATAGGAGTAATGAAAGTAGACATCTTTCTCTTGATCCAGTTATCAAAAGGAATAGTTCCAGCTGTTGCCTATTCGGTGTGATACTGCCTGTGGCTTTGTCACAGATGACTTCTCTTATTTTAATGTCTGTTTCTTCAATGTTTAGTTTATTGATGGTTTTTATCATGAAGAACTGTTGGATTTCACTAAAAGCATTTTCTCTGTCTATTAAATGATCATAAGATTTTAAATTCTGTTATATGGTGAATGACATTGAATGATATGTGTACCTTTAACCAACATGCATCCACGCAATAAAGCCTACTTCATCATAGTGAATTAACTTTTCAACATGCTACTGGAATTGGTGTACTTGTACTTTGTTGAGAATTTTTGCACTTGTGTTCATTAGGGATTTTGGCCTGAAGTGTTCTTTATTCATTGCTTCTCTACCTGATTTTGGTACCAGGATGATTCTGGTTTCATGGAATGAGTTAGGAAAGATTCTTCCCTACTCAATTTTTTGGAATAGTTTCAGTAGGATTGGCACCACCTTTTCTTTGTATACCTAGTAGAATTTAGCTGTCAAGAAAGTTTTGTTGGTACGTTCGTATTATTGATTTAATTTCAGAACTCATTATTGTTCTGTTCGGGGTTTCAATTTTTTCCTAGTTCACCCTGTAATGTCACCTTGTAATATCTGTGCTAATTTGGATCTCCCCTCTATTTTTTTCCTTGTTAATCTAGCTGGTCATCTATCCTTTCTGTTTATTCTTTAAAGAAAAATACTTTTGATTTTGTTAATTGCTTGAACCTGTAGGCAGAGGTTGCAGTGAGCCAATTTTTTCCTAGTTCAATCTTGGGGGGTTATTCTAGCAATTTGTTCATTCCCTTTAGATTTCCTAGTTTGTGTGCATAGAGGTATTTATAATAGTGTCTAAGGATGTTTTATATTTCTGTGATATTTGTTGTAATGTCACCTTGTAATTTCTGACTGTGCTAATTTGGATCTTCCCTCTATTTTTTTTCCTTGTTAATCTAGCTAGCCATCTATCCTTTCTATTTGTTCTTTCCAAGAAAATATTTTTGGTTTTGTAAATCTTCTGTGTGGAATTTTGGCTTTCAATTTTTCTCAGTTTGTTCCGATTTTGGTTATTTCTTTTCTTCTGCTAGTTTTGGGATTGGTTTGTTCTTGTTTTTCTAGTTATTGTAGGTGCAATTTTAGATTGTTAATTTAACTAACTTCTTGATGTAGGCTTTAAAAATATATATACTTGCATAGGTTTTGGGAAACAGGTGGTTTTGGTTACATGAATAAGTTCTTTAGTAGTGATTTGTGAGATTTTGGTGTACCCATCACCTGAGCAGTAATCACTGAACCCAATTTATAGTCTTTTCATGCCATAAACTTCTTAACACTGCTTTAGCTGTATCCCTAACAATTTGGTATATTGTGTTTATTTTTATCAATTTCAAAGTATTTTTTGATTCACGTCTTAATTTCATTGTTTACCCAAAAGGCATTCGGGAGGAAGTTGTTCATTTGCATGTAATTTATTGGTATTAAGAGATATTTTTGATATTTATTTTTATTTTTATTGCACTGTAGTCCAAGCGTGTGCCTGGTATGATTTTGATGTATGTATTTAAAAAAAAAATTGTAATGCTTGCTTTATGAGTGAGCATGTAGTCAATCTTAGAGTATGTTTTGTGAGCATATGAGAAGAAAGTATTTTCTGGAATTGTTGGATGTAGTATTTTGTAGATGTCTTTTAGCTGTCCAATTGGTCAAGTGTCAAAATTAAATCCAGAATGTGCTTGTTAGTTTTCTGCCCTTGAAGATTTGTCTAACACTGTCAGTGGGGTGTTGAAGTCCCCCGCTATTATTGTGTGGCTGTCTAAGCCTTTTTGTAGGTTGAGAAAAATTTGTTTTATGAATTTGAGTGTTCATATGTTGGGTGCATATAAATTTCCTGTTAAATCAAACCCTTTGTTATCATATAATGCCCTTTCCTGTCCACTTTGACTGTTGTTCATTTAATGTCTGTTTTATCTGTTTTAAGAATAGCGACTCTTGATCTTTTTTTTTCCATTTGCATGATAGATTTTTCTTCATCCCCGTACTTTTAGCTTGTGGTTGTCATTATATATGACATGGTTTTCTTGAAGACAGCAGGAGGTTGGTGCTTGTATTTTTTTAATCCAATTTGCCACTCTCTCTTTTTAGTGGGGTATTTAGACCCTTCACATTCAAGCTTAATAAAGATATGTGTGGTTTTGATTCTGTCAGTGTGTTTAGCTGGTTATTTTATAGACTTCATTGTGTACTTTGGGAGGCTGAAGTGGGCGGATCACCTGAGGTCAGGAGTTTGAAACTAGACTAATCAACATGGTGAAACCTGGTCTCTACTAAAAATACAAAATTCCCCAGGCATGGTGGTGTACGCCTGTAATTCCAGCTACTCAGGAGGCTGAGGCAGGAGAATTGCTTGAACCTGGTAGGCAGAGGTTGCAGTGAGCCAAAATCACACCATTGTACTCCAGACTGGGCAACAAGAGCGAAACTTCATCTCAAAAAAATTAGTAAATAAAATAGACTTGATTGCGTAGTTGCTTTTTAGTGTATGTGGGCAATGTATTTAGGTACATTAAATACTGTTTTTGTGGTAACAGTAACTGTTCTTTCTTTTCCATGTTTAGCACTTTCCTAAAGTCCTCTTTTAAGGCTGGCCTAGTGGCAATACATTCTCTTAGCTGTTGCTTTTCTGAATAAAAGAAATATTTCTCCTTCACTTATGAAACTTAGTTTGGTATAATATAAAATTCTTGTTTGGAGTTTATTTTCTTTATTGATCCTAAAATATGCCTTCAATTTCTTCTGGCTTGTGACTTTTCCATTAGAAAGTCTGTTGTTAGCCTGATGGGGTTACCTTTTTATTTGACCTGACACTTCTCTCTAGCTTCCTTTAAGATTTTTTTCTTCCATATTGACCTTAGAGTATCTCATGAGTATATGTCTTTGGAATGGTCATCTTCTATAGTATATTGCAGTGTTTTTTATTTTCTTGAATTTGCATGCCAATTTCTCTAACAAGGTAGGGAAGATTTTCATGGACTCTATTGTCAAATACATTCTCTAAGTTTCTTGTTCTCTCAGTAGTGCCAATGTGTTGCAGGTTTGATTTCCTTATATAATTTCATATTTCTCAGACACTTTGGCCACTTTAAAAAATTCATTTAAAAAATGTCTAATTGAGTTAATTCAAAAGACTGGTCTTCAAACTCTGAAATTTTTTATTCGCTTGCTGTATTCTTTTGTTAATACTTTCAATTATACTGTACAGTTCTTGTAGTAATTTTTTTCAGTTCTGTAAGTTCAGTTTGGTTCTTTTGTGAAATTGCTATGTCATGTTTCTTCTTTTGGATCATTTTACTGGTTTCCTTGAACTGTGTTTTGTATGGTTCATTTTTGTTGCCAAAAAGTAATACCTGTGACTGGGTAACTTATGAATAAAAGAGATTTATTTTGGCTCATGATTCAGAATTCTGTACATGAAGCATGACACCAACATTTCTCCTGGTGAGGGCCTCAGGAAGCTTTCAATCGTGGCGGAAGACAAAGGGGATACTGACACATCAGATGTCAAGAGAGGGAGTGGAAGGGATATCACAATTTAAAAAAAAGAATTACATCTTATGTGCACTCAGAACAAGATCTCATTCATTATCATGAGGACAACACCAAGCCATTCATGAGGAATCTGTCCCAGTGATACAAACACCTAGTTTTGTGTCTACCTCCAAGATTGGAGGTCATATTTTAACATCAGATTTGGAGGGGACAAAACATTCAAACCATATCATTCCATCCCTGGCCCCCCAAATTTTATGTTCTTCTCAGATTCCAATATAAAATCATCCCTTACCAATAATCTCCCAAAGTCTTAACTAGTTTCAAGCATTAACTTAAATGTCTAAAATCTCACCTGAGACTCTAGGTACATTTCTTCCACCTATTTTTAGCCTGTAGAATAAAGAATATGCTATTTACTTGCAAGATGCAATGGTGGTCCAAGCATTGGGTTGGCATTGCCATTCCAAAATAGAGAAAATGGCCAAAAGAAAATGGCAATAGGTCCCCCAGATGTTTGAAATCCAGCAGGGCAGACTTTAATTCTTAAGGCTCCAAAATAATCCTCAAATTTGTGCCCTGCATTAGGGTACACTGGTGCAGGAGGTGGGGTCCAAAGACCTTGGGCAGCTCTACACACATGGCATTGCATGATGCAGGCCCTGTGGCTACTCTCATGGGTTGAAATTGAGTGCATATGGCTTTTCCAGGCTCAGGGTACAAACTGCCAATGGATCTACCACTTTGGGGTCTAGAAGCCTGCAGCTCCAGCAGGCAATGCCCTAATAGGTACTCTCTGTGGAGTATCCAATCCCATATTGCCCTTCTACACTGCCCGATTAGATGTTCTCCAAAGGGCGTCTGCCCCTGTAGCACCCAGTCTTTTCCATACATCCTCTGAAATCCAGGGGTAAGCCACCAAGTTTCCTGACCTCTTGCATTTTGCAAGTCTGCAGACTTAATAACACATTGAAGCAGTCAAGAATTACAACTTGTGCCTTCTGAAGCAGTGGCCCAAGGTGTACCTGGGAAACTTTGTGCTGACGCTGGAGCTGGAGCAATCTGGATGTAGGAAAATGTATCAAGACTGCACAGGGTAGCAGGGTCCTTTTCCTGGCCCCACAGACCATTGTTTTCTCCTAGACATCTGGATCTGTGATGGGACAGGCTGCTTCAGATATTTCTGAAATGCCTTTGAGGCCTTTTTATTTCATTGACTCAGATATTATCACTTGGATTCCCTTTAGCAAATCATCTAGAGAGATGCAAATCTCTCTAGCATGTAGTTGCTCTTCAACCCATTCGTATTCTTCTCCTGAAAATATTCTTTCCTTCTCTACCACACTGCCAGGTTTTAACATTTTTAAACTTTTATGCTCTTCTTTCCTTTCAAATATAAGTTCCAACTTTAAGTCATTCATTTGCTCCCTTATCTGATCATTGGCTATTAGAGGCAGCCAGGTCATGTCTTGAACACTTTACTGCTTAGAAATTTAGAATTAATACCGTAAAAATCCTAGAAGGAAACGTACACAATACCATTCAGGATATAGGCATGGGCAAGGACTCTATAACTAAAACACCAAAAGCGGTGGCAACAAAAGCCAAAATAGACAAATGAGATCTAATAAAAGACCTTCTGCACAGCAAAGGAGACTATCATTAGAGTGAACCAGCAACCAACGGAATGAGAAAAAATTTTTCCAATCTACCCATGTGACAAAGGGCTAATATCTAGAATCAACAAAGAACTTAAACAAATGTACAAGAAAAAAACAACCCCATCAAAAAGTGGGTGAAGGATAAGAACAGTGACATCTCAAAAGAAGACGTTTATGCAGCCAAAAAACATATGGAAAAAAGCTCATTGTCACTGATCATTAGAGAAATGCAAATCAAAACCACATTGTGATACCATCTCATGACAGTTAGAATGGCAATCATTAAAAAATCAGGAGACAACAGGTGCTGGAGAGGATGTGGACAAATAGAAACGCTTTTACACGGTTGGTGGAGTGTAAATTAGTTTAGCCATTGTGGAAGACAGTGTGGCGATTCCTCAAGGATCTAGAAGTAGAAACACCATTTGACCCAGTAATCCCATTACTGAGTATATGCCCAAAGGATTATAAATCATTCTATTATAAAGACACATGCACATGTATGTTTATTGCGGCACTGTTCACAATAGCAGATTTGAAACCAACCCAAATGCCCATCAGTGATAGACTGGATTAAAAAAAATGTGGCACATATACACCATGGAATACTATGCAGCCATAAAAAAGAATGAGTTCATGTCCTTTGCAGGAACACAGATAAAGCTGGAAACCATCATTCTCAGCAAACTGACACAAGAACAGGAAACCAAACACCACATGTTCTCACTCATAAGTGAATGTTGAACAATGAGAACACATGGACACAGGGAGGGGAACATCACACCCCGGGGCCTGTCAGGGGGTGGGGGGCTAGGTCAGGGACAGCATGGGGTGGGGAGCTATGGGAGGGATAGCATTAGGAGAAATACTTAATGTAAATGAGGAGGTGATGGATGCAGCAAACCACCAAGGTACGTGTATACCTATGTAATAAACCTGTATGCTCTGCACATGTACCCCAGAACTTAAAGTATAAAAATAAAAATAATAGATTTATTCTTCCAGATACTTTAGGTCATTACTCTTAAGTTTGAACTTCCACAGAACCCTAGGACATGAACCTAATGCAGCCATTTTTTTTGTTTGTTTGGGCATAACATGGGTGACCTTTACTCCAGGTCCAAAAAACTTTCTCATTTCCATCAGAGTCCCTGTCAGCCTGGCTTTACTGTCCATATTTCTACCAGCATCTTGATTACAACCACTTAATTCTATATGAAGTTTCAGACTATTCCCTACATCCTCCTGTCTTCTTCTGAGTCCTCCAGATACTTCCAATCTCTGCCAGTTACCAAGATCCAAAGCTGATTCCATATATTTTGTTATCTTTGTAGCAATGCCTCACTTCCCATTACTATTTGTTTTTGCATTAACTCATTTGCATTTTTGTAGAGAAGTACCTGAGGCTGGGTAATTTATAGAGAAAAGAGATTTATTTTGGCTCATGATTCTGAAGGCTGTACAGGAATGCATGGCACTAACATATGCTAATGGTGAGGGCCTCAGGAAGCTTTCCATCACAGTGGAAGGCAAAGGAGGAGCTGCTGTATACCATGGTGTTTGTGAGAGTGGGGGAAAGTAAGTGCCACACTATTTTTTTTTTATTATTATTATTTTTTAAAATTATGAGTACGTAGTAGGTGATGGGTTACATGAGATGTTTTGATAAGGGCATACAATGTGAAATAAGCATGTCATGGAAAGTGGGATAGCCATCCCCTCAAGCATTTATCCTATGAGTTACAAACAATCCAGTTATGTTTTTTAAGTTATTTAATAATATACAATTAAGTTACTGACTATAGTCATCCTATTGGGCTATCAAATAGTAGGTCTTATTCATTCTTTCTTACTATTTTTTATACCCATTAACCATCCCCACCTCCCTGCCAAAACCCCACTTTACTTCCCAGCCCCTAGTAACTATGCTTCTACTCTGTCTGTGAGTTCAATTGTTTTGATTTTAAGATGCCACAAATAAGTGAGAATATGTAATTTTTGTCGTTGTGTGACATATTCTTTTAACCAACTAGATCTTGTGTGAATTCACTGAGAACACACTCACTTTTGTGAGAAAAGTATCAAGCCATTCATGAGGGATTTGCCCCCATGACCCAAAATTTTTAACTAGGCTCACCTCCAATATTGGAGGTCACATATCAACATGAGATTTGAAAAGGACAAAACATCCAACCATATCAAATTTCTCCTGAATGTCTTTCTTGCCATCTAGATTCTAAATTCTACGGATGTCATTTCAATCAGGTTAAGAACTATTTCTAGGGAGTTAGTACCACCATTTGGAGGTAAGAGGACCCTGATTTTTTTAATTGGCATTGTTCTTGGGCTGATTCTGTCTTATCTGAGAGTGTTGGCATTCCTTTATCATTTTGAATTGCTGCCTTTTGGATGAGGCTTTTTGTTTTTATATACTAAGTTTGACTGTGGTGTAAGATGAGAAAAGTCAATTGGCTTCACTTCTGGGTGCTTTCAGAGGGCCAAGACTCTGAATGGGATCATTATTTGTGGCTAGATTCCTGCGTTGGGTTTCACAGGTAATGTATACTGGAAGAAATCTTTTTTTCTTTTTTTCTTTTTGGTGATGTAGTGCAGGCTGCAATCCAGTAGATCACACTTAAGAGTAATGTCCAGCAGATAGGCTCTTAACGACAAGCCTCTTTTTAATTTTGGTGCATTCACAGCTGTTCTCTGTGGTAAGAAACATGGAGGATGGGAGGAGAGATGACTGCCAGGTCCATCCCCAGGCCACAGGGGACCCCTCTCCAATCACTCTCACTCTGCCTGTAATTCCTTAGCCCCAAAGTGAGCCCTGTCAGGCTGCACTTTTCTCTCCTTTAGGGTTGGCTCAAGCTGAAGGTTAGTTTACCAGATCTATAGACTTCTGGAGGCCCACTGATCCTCTGTGCTTGTTAGAGTCAGAGTGGGTTGTCGGGTATATATCTGTGTGTGTTCTGTTCATGCAGTAGATCAAGAGCAGGGGATCTTCAAGCAGGGTAGTGTTGCTGTGGATGTGCCACTGGTGTGGCACAAATATCCCAAGGATTTTTGCCCATTAGACAGCTATAGAGATCACCTAGCTCATTCTCCTTTGACTGGGTCTCCTTCCAGTGACTTCCCCCATAACTGGCCCAATCAGCTCCTTTTGTCCTAAGCCTTCTGCACCAAGCTCACTGGGCTATTAGGTGTTCTAGTCTGTGGGGCTCCCTTGGGCAGAGGCTATAGCTGAAAGACAAGTAACAGGGTATGAACTACTCAACCTTGTGCCCAAGCGTAACCTAGTGAATATCATCTCAACCATCCTGTAGCTATAGATTAGTGCCACATAGATATTTTATTTGGAGCTAACCAACAAATGATCAGTTATTTGCAAATTAGTACTTTGTAATCAGTACTTTGTAATACAGTGGCATGCCAATCAGTACTTTGTAATACAATGATGTGGATAAACCATTCTTCAGGTATCCATCCTATATCTGCTAACCAATAAATAATCAGTTAGTCTAATTAGTGACATGCCAATCAGTACTTGGTAATAAAATGATGTGGATATGCCATTCTTTGGGTATACATCCTATATCTCTATGTTCAGTTGGGCTATTTATCTTTGGTGTGATTTTTCTGTTCCCCAAATTAAGGTACATTTTGACAAAGCTAGCCAAAAGAGGAGGTGAACCAAATAAACCCATCTCCAATGTGTATTATACCATCTTGAAATTGAGTTGTTGATTGGGGTATCATTATTTTCTTCTCTTTATGTTGGGATATTGCCAGAGTAGAAGATAGTGTGCCAGTTTTTTTCTACCAAGAACTTCTTCTTATGTTCCTTATTTAGTAAAGCATCATTAATAGGGCAGTGTTATACATCATCCTTAGTCGTACTAGAGTTAAGGTTGTCAGACTATTTTTGTGATGAACAAATAAAATTTTTATACGTTATTCAGTCTTAAACTTGGAGGAGTGATACCCACCATGGTGGACCAGAACCAGTGGATACAAGTATGAGGCCACATATACAGCAAGAATTTTTGTGTAACCTATCAGCATAATTTGGAAATCATTTCAAAAAGAGGTTTTCTTCATAGGTAACAGCTGGTGGTAGTAGTACCAAGACATAAGGACTAAGGATAAAAAGAATTTTAGTGGGAGCTTATAAAAGAAAACCTTCTGCATCTCTTAACAATGTTTAGTATTAAACATTTCTTTAGCTATAAGCCTGGTCCACAGTTTTGAGTTTTAGCTGTCTATATCACATGCTGTCTTTTTCTTAGCCTGGTGTCAAATTAAATTGAAGTTGGAGGTCACCTTCTGGGGAAACAGTCAAATCAGAAGTATCAGCCTTCTTTAGATAATACATATGAATCCATGAATTTATGCCTTCTAAATTAGTAGTGCAAGAGTTAGTAAGGAGTACCTGATAACATCCATACCACTTTTTTTTTTTAATAAATATGATTTGCAATAGACAAAATCTCCTAATTGAAGGCCATGGTCCTTGAAAGTTTTGTCTTCTGTGAGCTCACAGTGAAAATATTCTTTTACTAATTTATAATTTGTATTTAATTGCTTCATAAGGCCATTGCAATAGGTAAACCTGTCTCCCTTTGCTATTAAAGGCACACAGTTTCCTGGAGACAATTTCATAAGTCTGCTTTTTAGTATTTCGAATGGGGATAACTGGTGCTTGCCAAAAATGTTCAACCCCAGATTAAAAAGAATCTATGGAAGAGCTTTTGGTCAAGGAGTTTTAAAAGCCTCAGTTGATTTTTTCATATGAGTTTTGATTATTCCGTTGATCAATTCCACCAACCCAGATGATTAGGAGTGGTAAACACAATGGAAATGTTGCAGAATGGGCCAAATTTTACACACCAATTGAATTATTTATCTAGTGAAGTGAGTGCCACTGTTGCTATGAATTTCCATTAGAATCCCCCGGGTTGGAATATTTTTTTCCAAGTGAATTTTACTCACTAATAAGCCTGTTGCTATTTTGTGTGAAAATGCCTCTACCCATTCAGAAAACATGCAAGTAATTACCAGAGCATATTTGTATGGTTTTGAAGATGGCAACTGGGTGGAATCTAATTGCTATGCCTGAAAAGGGGCCTCAGGTGAAGAGAAATAATTGTGAGCTATGTAATAATTTCCTTGGTTTATATTTTTATCAAATGTAATAGCAATCTTATACCTTATAAGCTATAGTTAGATGTTTCCAAAAATGTTGTTTTCCCCAAGCAATTGTTTGCCAGGGCTCCAGTGAGTTAGGTCTTATACATAGGTTAAAAATGGTAACTGTAATTCAGCAGCAAGTATAGGCAAATTGTTTGGCCCATACTATGCCTTTTTTGGGGGGAGTACATTTCCTTTCCTTTTTTGTTTTCCATCTTTTCTGTTCTAATATTGGAGCTCTGGATTGAGCTAATTTTATATTAAATTTGTTTTTTTTTAAGTTAATATAGATTTCTTTTTATTTTCTGTTTATTTATTTAGGTGCATTTAGAGCAGCTTTTTGCTACTTTATCAGGAGTTGATTTACCTTGCTTTCTGGCATATCTGATTTCAAATGACCTAAGATTTTAATTTTGGCCAGCAATTCTGGGAATAATATAGCTTACAACAATTGTAAAATTCTCTGCCCATTTTCTATGAATTGATTAGAAGAGGTTAAAAATTATCTCTGTTCCCGTTGCATTCCATCATTTTGAACTACTTTGAAAGCATATCTACTGTTTGTATAAATATTAGCAGTTGCTCTTTCTGAAAGTCAGCAAGCCCTAATCAATAAAATTAATTCTGCTTATGGAGCTCAGGTGGCTTCTGGAAGGTAGGCACATTTTATTTTTTCAGTTAAAGATAATATTGGGTAGTTTGCACAGTATGTCTCAGATACATCCTTTAAGTAAGATCCATCTTTAAACCAAACTACATTAGCATAAGTAAGGAGAGTCTCTTCTCCTAGCATAAAGAAGTTGAATAGCTAAGGTTATGCAGTTGTGCAGTATTTCATCTGAAAGTCAAGGCAGAAGACCTGCAGGATTTAGACTTTTATACCTAGATATAGTGATATGAGAAGCTGAAAGAAGTAAAACTTCCTATAGAGCTAATCTACTAAATGAATAACGTTGCGTGTGGTGAAGGTTAGCAATGATTTCACAAAATGAGGGATGAAAAGACTAAGGGGTGTCCCCTTTAAAATTTCACCAGCTGCCTTAACCAACAAAACAGTGACTATTATGGCTGTGCCACATGGTGGTAGTCACATAGCCACCATAACTGTTGGCTATAATACCCTAACAGGTTCATTTTGGTTTTAATGTTTTTGTCTTAGGACCCTCAAAAGTGTTAGCACTACTTTCATGTATTTATAATGAAAATGAAAAATTATAATTTGGATGACCCAAAGCTGAGGTATTAGCAAGGTAATTTTTTTTTATCATTTCTAATGTTGATCTTTTGTTTAATCTAGAAGGTCTAGTATGTCTTGTTTTAAGACAGCGTATAAGGGCTGGCATTTTAAGACACAGTTTGGGATTCACTTTCTAAAATATCCTGTCAGTCCCCAAAACCCTCTCAACACATTATTGGTTCTTGGTGGCAGAAAAGCTAAGATCTCTTTTAGTCTGTCTGGATAAATAAAAATTCCTTCCTTGGATATTAGACAGCCTAAGTAGTTTACTTGTTTTTTTGACAAAAGTGAAGGTCTACCTTTAGAAACCTTGTGTCTCTTTAAGGGTAGTTGTTGTAATGAATGAATCTCATTTTCAGTAAAGACTTATTTATCCTCCGAGCAGAGGAGTAAATTATCTATGTATTCTATTAAAATGGACTTTTAAAGTCAATATCTTAGAGAGATCTGCTTTTAATATCTGTGAAAAGTTAAGTTCAGCTCTTAGTGTATTACTAAGGCTTGATTGTCCATGTGTATTATCTGTTTTCCAAAGTGAAAGCAAAGAGAAATTAACTATTTTTATTCATAGAAATACTGAGGTATGTATAATGTAAGTCTATTATAGTAAAGAATACACCTTCTGTTGGAATGGCAGCTGACAATGTATATGATTTTGGCACTTCTAGATGTTGAGAAATGACTATGCTTTTAATTGCTCTCAGATTCTGTACAATCATCCATCCTCTACCATCTGGTATCCTTAGAGAAAAGAGAATGCTTATACACTGTTGCTGGGAATGTATATTAGTTCAGTCACTGTAGAAAGCAGTTTTGATATTTTTCAAAGAACTTTGATTTCTCAAAGAAGGATTGGAGTGTTACATGGTCTTTACAGAGGATAGTCTGTCTTCTTTTTATATAATTTGAAGGCTATTCCTATCAAACTACCAATGTCATTTTTTGACAAAATAGAAAAAAAACCTCTCTAAAATTCATGTGGAACCAAAAAAAGAACTTGGATAGCTAAAGCAATGTGAAGCAAAAAAGACAAAGCTGGAGGCCTCACATTACTTAACTTCAAACTGTACTATATGCCTACAGTAACCGAAAGAGCATGGCGGTGGTACAAAAACAGACACGTAGACCATAGGCCAGTGGATCATAATAAAGAACCCAGAAATAAAGCTGTATGCCTACAGCCATTTGATCTTTGACAAAGTTGACAAACTAAGCAATGGAGAGAAGACTCCAAATTCAATAGATGATGCTGAGATAGCTGGCTAGTCATATGCAGAAGATTGAAACTGGACCCCTTCTTACATGTTATACAAAAATTAAGTCAAGGTGGATTAAATTCTTAAATGTAAAACCTAAAACTATAAAAACCCTGGAAGTCGACCTAATCAATACCATTCTGGACATCTGAACATAGTATAGGCAAATATTTCATGACAAAGAGGTCAAAAGCAATTGCAACAAATGGAAAACAAATAACAAATGGGATCTAATTAAACTAAAGAACTTCTGCATAGAAAAAGAATATACCACCAGAGTAAACTATGCATTTAACAAAGGTCTAATATCCAGAATCTATAAGGAACTCAATTAAAAAGACAAATAACAAATAATTCCACTAAAAATGGGTAAAGCATAAATAATAATGAAATTACGTCCTTTGCAGCAACTTGGATGCATGAGTGCAGCTGGAGGCTATTATTCTAAGTGAATTAATGTAGAAACAGAAAACTAAATACTACATGTTTTCACTTATAAGAGGGAGCTAAACACTGAGTACACGTAGACACTAAGAAGGGAAAATAGACACCATAGCTTTCTTGGAGGTGGAGGGTAGGAGGAAGGTGAGGACAGAAAAATTACCTAGTGGATACTCTGCTCACTACCTGGGTGACAAAATCATTTGTACACCAAACCCCAGCAACGCACAATTTACCCATGTCACAAACCTGCCCATGTATGCCCTGAACCTAAAATAAAAGTTTGAAGGAAAAAAAACTGGGCAAAGTACATGAACAGACATTTCTCAAAAGAAGACATGCAAGTGTCCAATAAACATGCGAAAAATGTTCTTTATCATTAACCATCAGAAAATTGCAAATCAAAACCACAATGTAATATCATCTCACACCAGTCACAATGGCTACTAGTGAAAAGTCAAAAAATAACAGATGCTGGCGAGGCTGTGGAGAAAAGAGAATGGTCATACATTGTTGGTGGTAATATGAATTAGTTCAGCCACTATAGAAAGCAGTGTGGAGATTTTTCAAAGAGCTTAAAACAAAACTACCATTCAACCCACAACTGTATTCCTGGGTGTATACCTAAAGGAAAATAAATCATTCTACAAAAAAACACATTCACTCATGTTGATTGCAGCACTATTTACAGTATCAAAGACATGGAATCAACTTATGTTCTCAGCAGTGGTAGATTTGCTAAAGAAAATGTGGTACATATACCATAGAATATGCCATAGAATACTATGCAATCATAAGAAAGAATGAAATAATATCCTTTGCAGCAATGTGGATACAGCTGCAGGTAATTATTCTAAGTGAATTAGTGCAGGAACAAAAACCAAATATATCAAGTTCTCACTAATACACGGGAGCTCAACATTAGGTACTCATGGACATAAAGATGGAAACAATAGATACTGGAGACTACTAGAAGAGTCAGGGAGAAAAAGAGAGGGGCATGGGTTGAAAAACTATTGGGTACTATGCTTACTATCTGTTGATGGGATCATTAGTACCCCAAACCTTAACCTCATGCAATATATCCAGGTAACAAACCTGTAAATGTATACCTTGAATCTAGAAGAAAAGTTGAAATTTTGAAAAAAAATAAAAGGAAATTATATGCTTGATTCCTTTTAGTGTTTAAGCTCTCAAATGATGTTTAAAATTTGAATGAGGTTTTGATGGATCTGCTTGAACTCTGATTGGGGTGGCAAAGATGATTCTTCCTATATCATTGGAAGACTTTGATCATAACTGATCAAGCACTACCTTTGGAAGGTTTTATGATCTTTCATTGCTCAATAATTAAGTGTCTTCTATGGCAACATGGAATGCAACTGGATTTGATTTTGAAAGCTTTATGTCTAGTAATACAGTTTTATCATATTTTTCTAAATACAATTTTCCCTTTTTGGGAAAATCATGTAGGTATTACATAATTCCAAGAAGTCTCTTTCTATGAGATGGATGGGAGCTAATATAATTAGAAGGCAAATATAAATCCTTTGAGACCTAGTTGAAAAGGTAGAGGCTGACACTTGTATGCTGATACAGGAGCATTTGTGACACATATCATTTACATTTTTTGTTTACTCTGACTAATGGAATCTTGTCATAAGGTGGAATTTCTTACATATACTGTGGATCCACACCAACAAGAGCTTGTGCTCACAACAAGAGCATGTGCTACTTATCTATTTAAAATAATTTTATTTTTCTCAAAGTGGAAACAGAGACGTAAACTTAAATAGCTAATTTAAGGTTCTTGACAAAAGCAACAGGGTCCTGGTGAGAATTGCGTAGTTTATTGACTATTTCTTTAAGTTCTACCTTTGACTATGATTGATCAACTAGGTCAGGTTCTAACTCTACCTGACACTGGCTGTTGAAGAAATGGAGCCAAAACAGTAGGAGCAGGAGGAAGAGAAGAAAGTAGATCTAGGCAAGGTAGTCCAGATACTATCAGATTAAGAAAAGGAGAAGCTGAGAGAGGATGAGGAGAAATTTTCAGTTTTTTTTAACTCACAAATTGTTTTAGACAAGTTTTTGTTCCCTTTTGTAAAGAAATAACTTTATTAGAACCCCTTTTGGAAACTCCCAATTATCACTGAAAATTCTCCCAATTATTCTGTTTAATATAGAGCCAGCTATTTTTGGAATTGCTTAGTTTAGGAATTTCAATGGTATCCCAGTTTGGTCACCACAGTTTTGTTTTTTTTTCACAAGTTATGTGATACCATTTTTTAAAATAACAACAGGAGGTGGCCCCATAAGTGTTTCACATGAATCTAGCTGTAGTTTCTGTATTTGGATCTCTCCTTAAGAGGAAAGATGTGGTTATGGATAGATTATTGATTATAACTTGGGTTCTCTTCTTAAGTGATTCAAGATTGTAAGGGAAATTTTGATCACACAAAAATAAAGCTTAGATATGTCAGTAGAACAAAGTTCAAGAGAGTGGGCAATTGTAAAGATAACAAATTTTACTGGAGCCATAAAGTTTCACTTCTTTCACTTTTTCTCTTTTCAAAGAGAAAATTTTCTCCTTGACCAAATGCCAATGAGAGGAAAGGCTACAAACTTTAGCAAGTAAGACCAAAAAAAAAAACCCCCCAAAAAAGACACCTCAGCCTCAAAGAAAAGCGAAACCACACACCTGGAAATGGCAGAAACTCTAGAGAATTAACACACCAAACTCCTACCTCTAAAAGTAAACCTTCAATTCTAGCTCCATCAAGCATGGAATCAGGGCACTTGAATAAAGTTTGAATCTCAGTCAAAGCCAGAGAAGATTCAAAACCTGAGAAAAGCCTTGAAGGGACCTTTCCCAGTTTCAATGAGGTCAGATAAGTGAAAGCCAATTGTGCCAGTACCAAAGATCCAAATGTTAACGAAGCAGTGAGGATCATAGGAAGCTTGCTTTGGGTCCTACCTGGATTGTAAAATGTAAATGTAAAATAATTAAAAGGCTCAGGATCTAGTTAAAAGAGTTTATTCAAGTGTAAAGTATGAGGTCAGCTATCAGAATTGCATCAAAAAAATGATGAACACTGCTCCATGTGTGGGAAAAATGATGATTATTTATGTAGGCAAAATGGAAGTGTTAAACAATTACAACAAATTTTCATACAAAGGCAAACAGACATGAAATTTGATTGGCTAATATAGATAATACTCTAAGGGGGCTGTTTAACATTGTATTGTAAAGAATGAACAATTATAAATGCTCCTACTTTTAATGTTATTTAGTCTAAGTTGGCATAAAGAATAGGGAGTTGGAATAATGTATAACATTTCAACATATATGTCAGAAATCAATGGGCATGCACCAAAGAAGGAAAATAGTTATGTTACGTGAGTTCACTTTTAGGGCTTAACTTTTCCCTGTAGCATAGGAAATTTGCAAGTTCCTAAAATTTTATTTTCATGTTACATAATTGAAGATCTAATAAGTTTTTTTTTCCTTCTTTATTTTAACATTTTAAATCTTCTGAAAAGCAGTAATCACATTAGCAATCTTAGCACTATATATATTTTTAGAGACAGGGTCTTGCTGTGTTGGCCAGGGTAGTCTCAAAACCCCGGACTCAAGCAATCCTCCTGCCTTGGCCTACACAAAATGCTAGCCTATAAAGGTGTAAGGCACCACACCCAGCCTTTATTTTGTTATTAAAAATCAAGTAGGTAACTTTATTTATTTTTATTATAAAATTAGTACCACATTCTGGAAAGTTCTGGAAATAAAATATATAGCTAAATTACTTATTAATTGTTGCATTAAAATATTGCACAAATTTTAAGAGTTAAACAATAGTGAATATTTTATTTCACATGGTTTCATAAATTAGGTATTTAGGAATGGCTTAACTGGGTAATAATGATTCACAATGTCTTATGAAGTTGCAGTTGAAGGGAACAACCACTTCCCTTTCAGAATAGCATAAGGACTACTTTTAACTGAAAACTTTTGGACCAATAGCAGCTGTACTAAACGCCTCATCTGAATATCCTTTTGATTGATGATTAAAGCAATGTTTTCCAAGAATTCAACTGCCATAAATCCTCCTCAATGGGAGCTTCCAGCCAGGAAGGAGATGGCCCATTAGCACTGGGATAAGAAATTGTATAAAGCAGCCCAATAGACGGTCCCATACTTTCCTTTTGAAGCCCTAACCACTCCCTTCCCCCTCCACACACACTTTTGTTAAGCTCGCGTATAAACACCTACCTTGGACTCTCTAGGGGGGCACTCCTTTTAAAGTGTTCACCTGTGCATGTGAAATAAGCTTTCGCTTGTTAATCCATCTGTTCTCAATTAATCTGCAGCTTCCCCACTCCCTACTCACCCTATTCTCCCTTAACCACTAGGACCTATGTTGCCTGAAAAAAAAAATTTCCCAACATAGTCAAAATGTCGAGTGGGAATAGAGTCGTATGAAAACTTGACTAGGATTCAAGGATCTGAGTCCAAGCCTCACGAATATGGCTGGCAGGTCTGTTTTGAATGTTGGCAGAGGACCTCAATTTTTCTCATCATGTAGAGCGCTTTATAGGGCTACATGACTATCTTCATGGATGTGATGACTGGTTTCTCTTAGACTGACTGATCAAAGAGTAACGAGATAACATAAAATATTTTTTATAATCTAACCTTAGAACCCACATACTGTTATTTCTGCTGTTAGTCGCACATGTCAGCCCTATTCCATGTGAAAGGGGACTATATATGCAATAAACAACAGGAGGAAATAACCACTTATGATGGTTAATACTGTCAACTTGATTGGATTGAAGGATACAAAGTATTGATCGGGGTGTGTCTGTGAGGGTGTTGTCAAAAGAGATTAACATTTGAGCCAGTGGGCTGGGGGAGGTAGATCCACCCTTAATCTGATGGATATAATCTAATCAGCTGCCAGTGAAGACAAAACAGGCAGAAAAATGTGAAAAGGGGAGACTGGCCTAGCCTCCCAGCCCACATCTTTCTCCAGTGTTAGACGCTTCCTGCCCTCAAACATTAGACTCCAAGTTCTTCAGCTTTGGGACTTGGACTGGCTTCCTTGCTCCTTTGCTTGCAGACAGTCTATTGTGGGTCTTTGCAATCCTGTAAGTTCATACTTAATAAACTCTCCTTGATTGATATATATATAAAATTTCATAAATAATTATGAAATCATAACTAATATATCCTATTAGTTCTATCCCTCTAGAGACTCCTAATACACCACCGGAGGCCATTTTGGAGTCTAGCTACCACAGTGTTTCTTTTTTTTTTTTTTTTTTTGGCAATCCCATAGAAAATACAATTTTGAATTTCACTTTTTAAGTTAATGTTATACATATAACTATTTCTGTTATTACATCATTATGATCATGCTTTTAAATGACTTCATAGCACATCATCAGAATTTAACTAGCAATTTCACTATTCTTGACATTTAGTCTGGTTCTGAAATCTAGTCTAGTTTTAAATATTATCATTTATTTTTATTGAAGTACCTAGCATTTTTTTCATAAAATTAGGTCCATAAAAAGAACTGCACATGTTGTTTTAACAAACAGTGTTTCCATGACTATAGCTTGTTTAGAATTGATTGATGCAGCTGGTGCAATTCCTTCCTTAAAGAACTATTTGTGAGAAATATTTTTGTGTCCCTGAAAGTTCATTGTGCTATATGGATAGAACACAAGGAAATGGACTGACCAAATTATTTAACTACATCTGTAGTCACAAAAAAAATGGCAAAAAAAAAAGTTGGTCAAGGAATGCTTCTCTGAAGAAATATTTGTACATAATGAAGAACCGAGCAATATGGTAACTAATGAAACAGTATTTCAGGCAGCACAAACAGCAAAGACAAGAAAGTAGGTGGCACGATCATGGAGTAACACTGAGGCAAGTGTAACTGCCGCTGAGTAAGCAAGGAGAAGAATGTGAGGCCATGAGAATAGAGAGGAAACTGAGGACCTATTTTAAAGACCTTGTTCTTTACTCATAAGGAGCAGTGAAGTAATATATTCCAGAAGGATTCCTCTGGATGCTGTGTGGAGATTAAGGTATAGGAAGTTGAGGAATCACTATTGTTCAAATATGATTTATTCTCACTAAAACTCATATTGAGACTTGGTTCCCAGTGTGGCTATGATGAGAGGTGGTGTCTCTAGGAAATCATTAGATCATAAAGAGGAATTAATGCCTTTCTCAAGGGAGTGAGTTCTTGCTTTCAAAATACCAGATTAGTTACTAAGAGAGTGGATTGTTATAAAAAAAACTGGCTCTCATCTTTGGTCTCTGCACATGCCTGCTCCCTCTTCTGCTTCTGCACTATATTATGATGCAGCATGTGGCTTTCACCAGAAGCCAACCAGATGCGCTGTCTAATCTTGGACCTCCTAACCTCCAGAATCATGAGCTAAATACATCTCTTTCCTTTGTAAATCGTCAAGTCTCAGGTATTCTATTATAGCAACTGGAAGGAAAGAAAGGGATTAAACAGAAAGACCATTCAGAAGGCTACTGAAATAATCCAGATAAAAATTGTTGATGGCTTAAACCAGGTAGAAATGCTGAATGTGGGAAAAGTTGTCATATTTAGATACAGTGTGAAGGTAAAGCTAACAGTGACATATGTGTATCAGGAGTAAGAGAGAGACAAAGATGAATCTATGGTTTATGGTTTAAGAAACTGGAAAAATAACGTTGTCATTTACTGAGATAAAAAAAGACTGCTTAGGAACAGAGTATGAGGGAATAATAAGGAATTTGACTTTTATCATTTTAGAATTGCACTTGGCAATCAAGCAGTTGGATATATAAGCTTGGAGTTATTTTAGTTACTATGGCTCTGTAAAAATAATTACCCCTGAATTTACTGTTTTAAAACAATGAGCATTTATTTTATTCATGACTCTGCAATTAAGTCTAGGATTGGTGAGGCTGACTTATCTGTGCTCCAATTGGCATCGGCTGAAGTGACTTGATGGCTAGGGGGATGGAATTTTCTGAAGGGTCATTCCATCACGTGCCTGGTAGTAGATGCTGGCTGTTGGCTGAAACCTTAGCTAAGGCTGTTGGTTAGAACACCCAAGTATGGCCTCCCCACATGGCTGAAGCTTCCTTAAAATGTGGAAGAATGGTCCCCAAAGCAAGCATCCAGAGAGAGAGAGAGAGAGAGGAAGTGGGAGGAAGATGTGTCTTTTTATGAACTGATCTTGGAAGTCAAATAGAATCACTTTTCCCATACTCTATTGGTTGGAGCCACCATAAGTCCCATTAAGATTCAAGATCACAGAATGTTAGTTACTTTGTAAGAAGAGCACATGGGATGGAAGTCAGACATACCTGTTACCTAATTCCCTTCCTTGCCACTTTCAGATTGGCCTAGTCATTTCTCAAACATAGCTGCTTTCACCAAGTGATCAAAAACTGGAAATTAGTAAAATGAATATATATATTGCCTTCTGCTGTAGGGTATTTTGAACTGACTGATAATTGATTAGGGAATTAAAAAATCCGATATACTTGTCTTTAGCCTCAAATCTCAATAGCCTTCAAGCAAGTAAGCAATGAGTATAGGTCCTAAGCATATACTTTTCTCAGATTCTATACATTTCTATATAAAATTGTACTATATCTTTAGATTGGTCCAAACATCTAATGTTCTGCCAAAGGGGAATGGGAATATAATATTTTCCTTAATTATAGATATTCAGGACTGTAGTGAGAGCATTGTCATTATTATTATTATTTTGAGATGGAGTCTTGCTCTGTCGCCAGGCTAAGTGCAGTAGCATGATCTTGGCTCACTACAACCTCTGACTCACTGGTTCAAGCGATTCTCCTGCCTCAGCCTCCCCAGTAGCTGCGATTACAAGCACACACAACCCCGGCTAATTTTTTTTTTTTTAGTAGAGATAGGGTTTCACCATGTTAGCCAGGATGGTCTCAAACTCCTGACCTCAAGTGGTCCACTTGCCTCGGCCTCCCAAAGGGCTGGGATTATAGGTGTGAGCCACCACACCTGGCCGAGAGCATATCTTAAGTGATACTTGATGTCTATTTAAATAAATCTAAGTTAAACAGGACTTTTTTTTTTTACAGGTAATGATGGAGATTCAATATTAAAGAAGGTAATAGCTGTTACTGACAGATGGTGTGTGATTGAAGCAATGTTGATGGTACCCAGAAACACTGATAAAAGACACAAGTCTCTAATGCAAGTAAAAGACACTCAAACATAACTGCATGAAAATGGCTAAAGCAGGAGACTCAGAAACATTCTTTTCATTGTAGGGGCAATCTCCTTTTGTATTCAATTTCCCATGAAGGCATCCTACTGCTTATAATAATATGTGACAAATATCAGATTCATCAAGTCCTTTGAGAAACTCAATCTAGACATTTTTTGGAGCAGGGAGGGGTTTGTTTGTACCCATGGAGTCATCCTAAACTTAGTTCTGAGAGTCACACTGTCATAATTTACTTATTAAAATCTGCCAATATGATGCAATCAGAAGCTCCAAGTCAACAGCATTAGGGAACACATGCAACTTGGCCTAGGAATAATTACTTCTATACCATTTATCTTCTTAGAATGTAGTCCAAACCAGTGTTGTCACAATTCTGGCAACTATAGAGGGCTGGGTTGAATCAAAGATTGAGGCCAGGAGTCTCTGGCATTGACCATCTCAAATGTTTGTTTCAGTCCTGCCTGTATTCAGTCCCCCAAAATTGTCTTCCCATCCTTTTCCAAAATGACATAAAGTAGATATCCACCGGCACCGTACCTATCATATTTTGAATGTGTTCAAAGAGCAATCTATTCAAAGTTACAGTAAAATAGACACTAAAGGATATATGAAGCATCATTTAAAATCTATGATAAAATGAAAACATATATCTACCTTCAAAACTAAAAACTATTTATGAGATATTACTTATAAAATATTGATTTTTGGCTTCCAAATCTTGCATAAGAACCACTAAATTTTAACAAAACAAGTTTCTTTGTTGGGGCACAATAAAGTTTTATATTTTATCATTAATGTATCATTAATGAAAATTTGAGTTTATAACTACTTTGTTAAATTCAACTATTCCACTGCCATATAAAACATCCAGTTTGGGAAATAATGTCAATGACTCAATATGCTTCTGTTGGTTTTTTTTAATAAACATAAATCAGATCGTGACCCTCTTTTGCTCAAAACCACACAACTACTTTCCTTTGCAAACAGAACAACATTCAGATTCCTGACATGGCTTGCAATATCCTGCATCACCTATCACTATGCAGTTCTTATCACTTCTTACAGTACTTCTCACTTGCAAACTACACAATAGCTTTACTACCATGATCCTGGTCACTTCTACCTCCTTCCTATAGTTTGAATATTTGTCCCCTCCAAAACTTATTTTGAAACTTAATTTCCAATGTTGCAGTATTGAGAGGCAGGGCCTTCAAAAGGTGATTGGATCATGAGGGCTCTGCCCTCATGAATAGATTGATGGATTAATAAATTATAATGGGAGAGGTGGGGCCTTTAAGAGGTGATTGGATCATGAGGGCTCTGCCCTCATGAATCATTAATGGTTAATACATTGTAATGGGAGGGGAACTGGTAGCTTTAAAAGAAGAGAAAAAGAGACCCAAGCCAACATGTTAGCACATTCAGCCCCTCGATACGTGCTGCCTTGTGCTGCCTTGGGATACTGGAGAGTCCCCACCAGCAGGAAGATTCTTACCAGATGAACTCCCTTGACCTTGTACTTTCCAGCCTCCATAACTGTAAGAAATCAATTCCTTTTGTTTTTATAAATTACTCAGCTTCAGATATTTTGTTATAAGCAACAGAAAACAAATTCATACATTGTTCAATGACTTTTTAAACTGCTGCTCCTCCACCTGCAATCCTCTTGTTCTGAAGTTTCAAATAACTGTCTTATTTTTTTCTATTCTTAGTTAAAATGTTACTTGCTTAGACAGGCCTTACTTAGCCACACAAACCCGATAAGTATCCCAAATCCAAGTCACTAATTATCATATTTTATTTTTTAATTTTCTGGGTAACACTCATCATTTTAAATTTCTTATTTATTTGTTCTCTCATTTATTTCTCCCCCTCTCCTTCCCTTCATTCCTTTATTTCCAAATGCTTTCATGTACTTGTTCCTCATGTATAGCATATGTTTTTTCTGCCTCTGGTCAAAAATTTACATAGTATCTATCTTCTTGCTCAAAACATTGCATTGTTTTTATACTTTTTAATATGCATGGAAACATTCTTGGAATCCAGTGTTGTAATCAGAGCCAGATTTACTCAAGATGCAGAGAGCTGAAGAAGTTTGTTTAGTGTCCTTGAAAAACCCTGTCATTTCTCTTGGAAGCACAGTTCATTGCTAGGAGCTGAAGATTCTTCTATCCTCACCAAGGCTATGTAAAAATCAATGCTATGGATGCTTGTGGGGTGCAAGTACAAGGGAATATAGCTTTTGGTGTACCAAAGGAAGGAGGTATTACCCACTGAGTTATGTTTTCTTAGAATGCACTCTCCATTCAGACTCAATTAAATACAAAAACTTTGTTGAGATTTTATTTGTAAATGATAAAAGCATATTTTTAACATATATAATTAGTGGATATTAGTATATTCACAGAGTTGTGCAGCCACTACCATTATCTCATTCTCCAATATTTCCAACACCACCAGAAAGAAGCTGATACCAATTAGCAGTCACTCAGCACCTGCCATCCCCACATTCTCATGTAACAAGTTCCTGGAAAACACTAATTACATTTTGTCTTTATGAATTTGCCTAATCTGCACATTTTATATACAGGTAATCATAAAACATGTCTTATTTTTTTGTCTGGCTTCTTTGCCTTAGCAAAAACTTTTCAAGGTTCATTCATATGGCAGCACATAACAGTACTTCATTCCTTTTTGTGGCTGAATAATATTCCATTACATGAATGGATCATATTTTATTTTTTCATTTATCAGTTGATGAACAGAAGTATTTCAGTTTTTCCTATTATAAATAATTATGGTGTGAATCTACAAGTATTTGTGTGTAAATTGTTTTTCAATTATCTTTAGTATGTACTTAGTAGAGGAATTGCTGGGTCGTATGGTAACTACATGTTTAATATTTGAAGAGCTTCCAAGTTGTTTTCCAAAGCAGTTGGACTATTTTATATTCCTACCAAAAATAAATATATAAGGGTTCTAATTTCTCCACTTCCTTACTAATGCTTGATTTAATCTGTCTTTTTTATTATAACCATTCTATTGTGTGTGAAGTGATATCTCATTGTGGTGTCCACTTGTATTTCCCCAATGACTAACATATGGTGTTGATTATCTTTTCATATGCTTATTTGTCATTTGTTTAACTTCTTTGGTTAGGTGTCTATGGAAATCCTTTCCCCACATTTTAATTGGGTTATTTATCTCTTTATTATTGGGTTAGAAGAGATTTTATATATTCTCAGTACAAGTTACTTGTCAAATATATAATTTGCCAAAATTATTTTACTGTCTCTTGGTTATTTTTCCCTTTCTTATGATTACCATTAAAGCATGAGTGTTTTATTTTTGATAACGTAAAAGTGATGTCTGTTTTGTCACTTACATGTTAGGTTTCTATGTAAGAAAGCATTGCCTAATCAAATTTACAAAGATTTACTCCAATGTTTTCTTCTAAAAATGTTCTAATTTTATTTTTATATATAGTGTGAGGTAGGGTACAACATTATTCTTTTGCAAGAGAATAGCTAGTTATCCCAATGCCATTTGTTGAAAATAGTAGTTTTTGCCATTAGACTATCTTGAATACTTGTGAAAAATTGACCATTGGTATGATGTTTTACTTATGGACTGTCCATTCTACTCGAATGATCTCTATGTTTATCACTAGGCCAATACCATTATGGCTTGATTATTGCAGCATTGCAGTATATCTTAAAATTGAAGATGAAGTCCTCCAAATACGTTATTTAAAAAAAAAAAAATTTGGGGGACTATTCTGCGGCCCTTGTGTCTTTATGTAAATGTTAGAATGAGCTTTTCAATTTTTGTGTATAAAATAACTGAGGTGTTAATAGAGCTTTTATATAATTTGCAGATAATTTTGAGAGTATTGTCATTTTAGAGGTATTAGTTGTTCTAATCATTAAACATAGAAATATCTTTCAAATTTTTCTGGTCTTCTTCAATTTCTTTCAATGATGTATGTAGCTTTTATTGTACAAGATTTTCATTTGTTTTGTTAAATTTATTTCTATTTTCATGTATTCTGTATACTATTGCATCATAAGATATATTAATTATACATACTTTTCTCCCATCCTGTTGGTTATCTTTTCATTGATGTTATCATTTGCAGCAAAAAGTTTTAAATTTTGTTAAAGTTCAATTTATCTATTTTTTTCTTGTGCTTTAGATGACAGACTTAGAAGGCTTTTGCTTACCTGAGGTTGTAAAGATTAACTATTATGTTTTTTTCTAATATTTTTAAAATTTTATTTTTTTCCGTTTAGGTTTTTGATACATTATTGATTTTTGTATATAATGTTAGGGACAGTTTCAATTTCAATCTTTTGTTATGTTGAAATTCAGCTGGTGCAGCACCATCTGTTGAAGACTATTACTCTCCCCCTTTTTAATTGTCTTGGCACCCTTGTTGAAAATCAACTGAACATAAACATGAGGATATATTTTTAGACTTTCAATTGATCCATATGAATATGCTTATGTCATTCCCATATTGTCTTGATCAGTCTAATTTATAGTAAGTATTGAAACAGGAAATATTCAATGCAACAAACGTCTTTCAACGTTGTTCATTATTATCAAGATTGTTTTAGATATTTCGGCTGCCTTACATCTCTATATAAGTGACTCAGTTTGCCAATTTCTGCAGAAGGAAGCAGCAGGGATTTTGACAAGAAATGTGTTGAATTTGTAAATGTATTTTCAAGATATTACCATCATAGTAGTAATAAGACTTTTAATTCATAAACATGGAATGTCTTTATATTTAAATTATCTTTAATTTTTAATGTTATTTTATAGTTTTCAGTGCACAGTATAGTTTTCTCATACTTCTTTTGTCAATTCTATTCCTAAATATTTAATTCTTTCTGCTACTATTGTAATTATAATTATTTTATTGGTTTCGTTTTTGATACTAACTATGGGTTTTCATACATGCCCACTTTCAGGTTGAGAACATTTCTGTTTATTCCTAGTTTTAAAGATTAACATAGTGTTTTCATCATGAAAGGATGTTGAATTTTGTCAAATTTTTTCTGTACCTATTGAGATGTTTCTGTATTTCTTGTCCTTATTTCTATTCATATGGCATATTATTTTATTGATTTCCATGTACTGAATTAACTTTGCATTGCTGGGATAAATTCTACTTGGTTATATTACATAAACCTTTTTATGTGTGACCAAGTTTTGTTTTAGCATTGTCTTGAAGATTTTTGCATTTATCTTCATAAGGAATGCCAGTCTGTGGTTTTGTGGGGTTTTTGATGCCTTTGTTATATACTGAATACTTGTATTCCCTCACCCCCAAATTTTTATGTTGAAATCTAAACCCCCAGTGTGATGGCTTTAAGAGTTCAGGTCTTTGGGAGG
Source organism: Aotus nancymaae (assembly GCF_030222135.1). Lineage (NCBI taxonomy): Eukaryota > Metazoa > Chordata > Mammalia > Primates > Aotidae > Aotus > Aotus nancymaae. The sequence goes on along the minus strand of NW_026988415.1, from coordinate 53,323,583 downwards.
TGCTATAGTCTGAGTGTGCTCTTCCAAAATCCATATATGGAATCATAATTTTCAACATGGTGGTATTAAAAAGTAGGGCTTTTGACAGGTGAGTAGATCATGAGGGTCCTACCTTCATCAATGACATTAGTTCCATTAAAAAGTCTGAGGGCATTGGATAAAGAGTGAAGATCCACTGGTGTGCTGTATTCTGGAGACTCATCTCATGGGCAAAGGTAGACATAGGCTCAAAATAAAGGGATGGAAGAAAACTCACCAAGCAAATGGAAAGAAAAAACAGAAGACAGGAGTTACAATCCTAGTCTCTGACAAAACAGACTTTAAAACAACAAAGATGAAAAAAGACAAAGACAGACAATTACATGATGGTAAAGGGAACAATTAAACAAAAAGAGCTAACTATTGTAAATATATATGTACCCAATACAGGAGCACCCAGAATCATAAAACAAGTTCTTACAGACCTACAGAGACTTAGACACCCACACAATAATATTGGGAGACTTTAACACTCCACTGTCAGTATTAGACTCACCAAGACAGAAAATTAACAATAGTCAGGACTGGAACTCAGCTATGGATCAAGTGGCCCTAATAGACATCTACAGAACTCTCAACCCCAAATCAACATAATATACATTTTTATCAGTACCACATGGCACTTATTATAAAATCAACCATATAATTAAATGTAAAACATTCCTCAGAAAATACAAAAAACTGAAATCATAACAGTCTCTCAGACCACAGTGCAATCAAATTAGAACTTAGGATTTAATAACTCTCTCGAAACTGCACAATTACATGGAAATTGAATAACCTGTTCCTGAATGACTCCTGGGTAAAGACTGAAATTAAGGCAGAAATCAAGACATTCTTTGAAACCAATGAGAAAAAGGAGACAACGTACCAGAATCTCTGGGATACAGCTAAAGCAGTGTTAAGAGGGACATTTACAGCACTAAATGCCCACATCAGAAAGCTAGAAAGATCTCAAATCAACACCCTAACATTATAATTAAAAGAGCTAAAGAAGCAAGAGCAAACAAATCTAAAAGCTAGTGGAAGACAAGAAATAACTAAGATCAGAGCAGAACTGAAGGAGATAGAGATATGAAAAACTGTCAGAAAAATCAATGAATACAGGAGCTGGGATTTGAAAAGATTAACAAAATAGTTATGGAAAACTACCTAGACTAATAAAAAATAAAAGAGAGAAAAATCAAATAGACACAATAAAAAATGGTAAAGGGAGATCACCAATGACCCCACAAAAATACAAACTATCATCAGTATATACTATAAATACCTCTATGCAAACAAACTAGAAAATCCAGAAGAAATAGAGAAATTCTATGGACACATACACCCTCCCAAGACTAAACCAGGAAGAAGTCGAAACCTTGAATAGACTAATAACAAGTTCTGAAATTGAGGCAGTAATTAATAGGCTACCAACCGAAAAGAGCCCAGGACCAGATGGATTCACAGCCAAATTCTACCAGACATACAAAGAGAAGAAGGTACCATTCCTCCTAAAACAATTCCAAACAATTTAAAAGGAGGGACTCCTCCCTAATTCATTTTATGAAGCCAGCATCATCCTGATACAAAACCTGGCAGAGACACAACAACAACAAAAAAGAAACTTCAGGCCAATATCCATGATGAACATGGATGCAAAAATCCTCAATGAAATACTGGCAAACAGAATCCAGCAGCACATAAAAAAGGTTTTCCACCATGATCAAGTCAGCTTCATCTGTGGGATGCAAGGCTAGCTCAACATATGCAAATCAATAAACATAATCCATTACATAAAAACAATCAAAGAAAAAACCACATGATTATCTCAATAGATGGAGAAAAGGCCTTTGATTAAATTCAACATCCCTTTATGATAAAAGCTCCCAATAAGCTAGGTATTGTTAGAATATATCTAAATATAATAAGAGCTATTTATGACAAACCCACAGCCAATATCATACTGAATGGTCAAAAGCTGGGAGCATGCCCTTTGAAAACTGGTCCAAGACAAGGATGCCTGCTCTCACCACTCCTATTCAACATAATATTGGAAGTTCTGGCCAGGACAATCAGGCAAGAGGAAAAAATAAAGTATATTCAAATAGGAAGAGAGGAAGTCAAATTGTCTCTGTTTGCAGATGATGCGATTGTGTATTTAGAAATACATTGTCTCAATCCCAAATCTCCTTAAGTTGATAAGCAACTTCAGCAAAGTCTCAGGATACAAAATCAATTTACAAAAATCACAAGCATTTTTTTAACACAAACAATAGACAAGTAGAAAGACAAATCATGAATGAACTCCCATTCAGAACTGCCACAAAGACAGTCAAATACCTAGGAATACAGCTAACAATAGACCTGAAGTACCTCTTCAAGGAGAACTACAAACCACAGATCAAGGAAATAAGAGAGGACACAAACAGATGGAAAAACATTCCATCCTCATGGATAGGAAGAATTAATATCTTGGAAATGGCCATATTGCCCAAAGCAATTTATAGATTCAATGCTACTTCTATCAAACTACCATTTATATTCTTCATAGAATTAGAATAAATGGCTTTAAATTTCATATGGAATCAAAGATAACCCTGTATAGCCAAGACAATCCTAAGCAAAAAGAACTAAGCTGGAAGCATCACGCTACGTGACTAAACTATACTACAAGGATACAGTAACCAAAACAGCATGGTACTGGTACCAAAACAGATAGACCTATGGAACAGATCAGAGGCCTCAGAAATAATGCCACACACCTACAGCCATCAGCTCTTTTACAAACCTGACAAAAACAAGCAATGGGGAAAGGATCTCCTATCCAATAAATGGTGCTGTGAAAACTTGCTAGCCATATGCAGAAAACTAAAACTGGACCCCTTCCTTATACCTTATACAAAAATTGACTCAAGATGGATTTAAGACTTAAATGTAAGACCAAAAATCATAAAAGCCCTCAAAGAAAACCTAGGCAATATAATTCAAAATATAGCTTTGGGCAAAGATTATGATGAAAACACCAAAAGCAATTGGAACAAAAGCCAAAATTGACAAATGAGATTTAATTAAACTAAAGAGCTTTTGCACAGCAAAAGAAGCTGTCAGAGTGAACAGCAACTTGCAGAATGGGAGAAAATTTTTCAATATACGCATTGACAAAGGTCTAATAGAATTTACATGGAACTTAAACACACTTACAAGAAAAGAAACAAACAATCCCATCAAAAAATGGGCAAAGGAGATGAACAGGCACTTCTCAAAAGAAGACATTTATGCAGCCAACAAACAAACGAAAAAAAGCTCAACATCACTGATTATCAGATAAATGCAAATCAAAACTACAATGAGATACCATCTCATGCCAGTTAGAATGGCAATTATTCAAATGTCAAGAAACAATAGATGCTGACTAGGCTATGGAGAAATAGAAACACTATTATACTGTTGGTGAGAATGTAAATTAGCTCAACCATTATGGAAGACAGTATGGCGATTCCTCAAAGATTTAGAAGTAGAAATATCATTTGACCCAGCAATCCCATTACTGGGTATATACCCAAAAGAATATAAATCATTCTACTATAAAGATACAAGAACACGTATGATTATTGCAGCACTATTTATATCAGCAAAGTCATGGAACCAACCTAAATGCCAATCAATGATAAACTGGATAAAGATAATATGGTACATATACACCATGGAATACTGCGCAGTCACAAAAAGAATGAGATCGTATCCTTTGCAGGGATGTGGATGAAGCTGGAAGCCATCATCCTCAGCAAACAAACACAGGAACAGAAAACCAAACACCACATGTTCTCACTCACTAGTGGAAGTTGAACTGTGAGAACACATGGACTCAGGGAAAGGAACAACACACACCAGCGCCTGTTGGGAGGTGGGGAGAAAGGGGAGGGAACTTAGAGGATGGATCAACAGATGCAGCAAACCACCATGGCACATGTATAGTATATAACAAACCTGCACATTCTGCACATGTATCACAGAACTAAAAGTAAAGTAAAGTAAAATAAAATAAGCCATGGGAGCTTGCTCCCTCTTTCTGCCATGTGAGGACACAGCTAGCAGGTGTCATATTTGAAGCAGATAGCTAGTCCTTACTAGCCACTAAATCTGCTAACCCCTTGATCTTGAACTTCCAAGCCTCCAGAACTGTAAGTAATACATTTCTTTCGTTTATAGGTTACTCAGTGTAGGGTATTTTGTTATAGAAACCTGAAGAGACTAGACAGAAATGTCTATCAAGAAGGGAGATGCTTCTGTAACAAATACCTAAAACGTAGAAGCAGCTTTGAAACTGTGTAACAGGTAGAGGCTGGAAGAATGTGTAGGAGTATGCCAGAAAAAGCCTACATTGCCATTAATTGAGCATTAAGGGTAATCTAGTGAGGTTTCAGAAGAGGAGGGCTGTAGAGAAAGCCTCAATTTTTGTTTTTTAGCAATTACCTAACTGATCAAGATCAAAATGTTGGTTGAAATATGGACAGTAAAAGCCATTCTAATGAGATCTCAGATGAAAGTGAGGAACATATTATTGGAAACTGGAAGAAAGATCTTCCTTGTTATAAAGTGGTAATAAACTCACAAATTGTGTTCATGTCTTATTGTTTTGTGGAAGGAGAAACTTTTGAGCAATGATGTAAGATGTTTAGTAGAAGAATTACCTAAGCAAAGTGTTGAAGGTATGGCATGGTTTTTCTTGACTATAGTAAAATGCAAAAAGAGAGAAACAATTTAAGGATGGCATTTATAATCAAAAAGGAAGCAGAACATAAAGATCTGGAAAATTCTCAGTCTGTAAAAAAATCAGTAAACATGTTTAAGCGAGGACACTAATGAAGTAACCAAATTAACTTTTTAAAAATTTTAATTTTTAATATTTTTGGACACAAGAGAACATTTAATAAGGAGATTAGTATGGACAGAAGGAAAGAAAATGCTGTTCAAGACAGTGCAAAACTAACCCTGAAGGCATTTTTGAGAGCTTTGTCGCCACCCTGCTCATCACAGGCCCAGAATTCCAGGGTATTGGGGACAGAATAATTTCAAGGCTCTGCCCTCAACATTCTGGTGTGGTACTCCTTGGAAAGCCCGTATGTGGTTCAAATGGACCCAGGGGTGACTTGGGCCACCCCTCTGCAAGACACAGGTGGCAAACCATCGTGGTGTCCAAACAGTGTCATTTCCACAGGCAGGCAAAAGTGCACAAGCTGTAGAGGCATGGCTACCTTCACATAGATTCCAAAGGATACCCTTGAGATCCTTGGGGAATGGGCAGAGGACTACCACAGGGTCAGAGTAGGGTCAATACCCCCACTAGGGAAATGCCCAGTAGAACCAGGCATGTCAAAGGGTCAGGGACATCAAAGACAGTCCCAACTAGGGTAAGACCTGGTGAAGCCATGGAGGTAGGGCTGCCCTTGAAACCTCACACTTGTAGAGCCACCAGCACATAACTATAGCCTGGGAGAGCAGCAGGCATACAGTCCCAACATATTAGAGCTGGACCCATCAAATACATGATGACAGTGCCTACTGGACACTTGAGGACCTTACCCCAGCCTAAGTCTGTCTGGAAGGTGAGACATTAAATCAAAGAAGATTATTTTCAAGTTTTGAAATTTAATGTTGTTTGCTCTGTTTGTTGGGTTCTGAACTTGATCAGGGCCTGTCACTCCTTTCCTTTTTACTATTTTTTTCCTTTAGGAATCGGAATGTCTATCCTATGCCAATCCTTTTGTGTTTGGGAGGCACAAAACTTGTTTGATTTTACAAATTTACAGTTAGAAAGCCATTTGCCTCGTTAGATACCTTAAGTCTCACTCATATCCAATTTAGATGATATTGAGATGATACTCTGGACTTTAGATTTTCAGTTGATGCTAGAATGAGTTAAGACTTATAGAGTTATTGGGATATAATAAATGTATTTTTTATGTGAGGAGAAAATAAATTTGGGGATCAGGTGCAGAATGTTATAGTCTAAATATATCACCCCCAAAAGTTTATATTTTGAAACCTAATTCCCAATAGTATTCACAGATTGGGTTTTTGGGAGATGATTAGATCCACCCTCATGAATGGGATTAGCACCTTTATAAAAGAGGCCTGATGGAGCATCTTCACTTCTTTTGCATGTGAGGACAAAGCTGTAAGGTGCCATCTTCACAGCAGAGAGTGAGCTCTGACAAGGCATTGAATCAGCTATTGCCTGGAACTTGAACGTCCCAGCCTTCAGAACTGTAAGCAATACATACCTGCATTCTTAAATTATCAAATGTAAGTTATTTTGTTATAGCAACCTAAATGAACCAAGACAGAAGATAATTCACTCATGAGGGTGGAGCCCTCATGAATGAGATTTTTGCCCTTACAAGAACAGACAGGAGCACCTGCTCCTAGTTTCTCTGTTCTTCACTATGTAGATACAATGAGAACATAGCTATCTGCAAGTAAGAAAATGGTTTCTTCTTAGACATAAGATCTACAGTCACTTTGATCTTAAACTTCCCAGCCTACAGAATTGTGAGAAAAATCATATCCATAGTTTAATCCGCCCAGCCTATGGTATATTTTTTATAGTAGACCAAACTGAATAAAGCTCTGTCTGATTTAGGCATCAGGGTAATACTAGCCTAAAAGAACAAGATGGGTTATGTTGCATCCTTTTTATTTTTAAAAAAGTTTTTTTTTTTTTATTTGAATTAGTTCTTTTTAATCATTTGTTACAATTCACCAATAAAGCCATCCAGGCCTGGGTTGTTCTTTGTGGAAAATATGTTTATTAATAACTCAGTCTCTTTACTTATTAAAGTATATAGTCAGATTTTCAATTTATTCTTGAATAATTCTCTATAGCTATTGTCTTTATATAAAATTTTCCACTTCATCAAGTTACTTATTTTTTTTTTTTGCAATATAGTTGTTCATAATATTTTCTTTAATTAGTCTTCTTTCTGTAAGATTGTTGGTAATGTTACCCTTTTCTTTCCTGATTTTATTAATTTGAGTATTCTGTCTTTTTTCTTGACCAGTCTAGTTAAACATTTGTTGAGATTGTTTACTTATTAAAAAAAATTAGTTTTATTGCTTCTTTCTATGACCTTCCTATTCTCTATTTTATTTATTTCTTTTCAAACTATTATTATGTTCCTTCGGGAGGAAGCCAGAGAAAGTTCATTTTTTTTCTATTTTTCTTAAGGTAGAAGTTTACATTAATGATTTTAGATAACTATTTTTAAATGTAGGCATTAAAACTATAAATTTCCTTATCTATGTGTTGAATTTTCTCCCTTCGGAAATATATTTTGAAGTCACAAACCTTAATGCCTTTAAATTCCATCTTATTTGGAAATAAGTAATTTTCAGGTTTCATCAAGTTAAGATTAAATTATTAGAGATGCCTTAATTCAATATGACTAGTTTACTTATAAGATGGGGAAATAATGATGGATATATGAAGAATGAAAATTATAGGAAGACATATAGAGAAAATGTCATGTGAAAATAGATGAGAATTTTGTATCTACAAGCCAAAGAATGCTAAAGACTTCTAGCAAACCACCAGAAGCAAGGAAGAGGAAGGAAAGGATTCACTCTTACAGGTTTCAGAGGGAGAACATTTATGCCAACACCTTCATTTCTGAATTCTAGCCTCGATAACAGGGAGATAATAAATTCTGTTGTTTTAAATCACCCAATTTATGATATTTTGTTACAGTAGCCCTGAGAAACTAATACTCCCTCTAAAGCACTGTTTAGTTTCATCTCATAAATATTGGTATGTTGTCTTTTCATTTTCATTCATCATCTTGGAATTTATTCCTGGACCCACTGGTTATTTAGTAGTTTGCCATTTAATTTTTAGGTGTTTGTGATTTTCTCAAATTTCCTTCTTTATTTATGTTTAATTCCAATCTTTTGTGATTGGAGAATATCCTTTACATTATTTCAGTGCTTTTAAATCTATTGAGACTTGTTTTGTGGCTTTATATATGGCCTATTCTGTAGAATACACGACATGCACTTAAGTAGAAAGTGTATGTTACACTGTTGCATGAAGGATTCTACAGATATGTTAGTTTTAGGTGTTTTAGAATGTTGTCCTCATTTTCTATTACATTGTTGAACTTCTTTCTAGTTCTACCTTTTATTAAAAGTGGAATATTGGAATCTCCAACAATTCTTCTTGAATTGTTTATTTCTACCTTCAATTATGTCAGGTTTCACTTCATGTATTTTGCAGCTGTGGTGTTAGGTGAACATATGTTTAGAATTGTTTGATGGATTAACTTTTCTACCACTAGAAAATGACCTTTTGTGTCTCTGGTAACATTTTATCTTAAACTTTATTTTGTCTGATATTAGCGTAAATACTGCAGCTATCTTTTGGGTACTGTTTGCATGCCTTTTCTTTTCCTATCCCTTTACTTTCAACCTAGTTTTGCTTGAATTTAAATTGTATCTGTGTAGACAGCATATAAATGTACCATTATTTTTGCTTTTATCCATTCTGCCAATCTCTCCTTTTTAATTAGAATGTTCAATTTACATTTACTGTCATTACTAAACATTTCAGACTTAAGTTTACCATTTGCTGTCATTTTCTGCATGTTAAGTCTTTTTGTTTTTCTCTTCCTTCATTACTGCCTTCTTTTGTATTAAACAGGTATTTTCATTTTTAATGTTTTAACTTTTTGCCATTTTTTCAACTCCATTTTTGAGTTATTTTCTTAGTAGTTTCTCAGGGGATTACAGTGAATATATTAAGTTATACCAATCTAGTTCTGATTAATACTAACTTAATTTCTCCTCCACAACTCTATTATCTCCCCTCTTTTTCGTATTGTTGTTCTCATACAATTTCATATTAATACACTGTGTGCTGGTTAAAATTGACATATAATTATTAGTTTATTCAATTGTGTTTAAATAAGATAGAGGAAATAATGTTATTAGCCTATTTGGTCATCTTACCAGTGTTATTTATTTCTCCATGTGAATTTGAGTTACTATTTAATGATTTATCATTTCAGACTGAAGGTCTCCCTTTGACATTTCTTAAAGATAATTTGCTATTGATAAATTATCTCAGTTTTTTTTGGAATATATTAATGTCTCTGTTATTTTTAAAACATAATTTGTTTGATATAGATTTATTGGTTTGCTGCTGGCTTTCAGGACTTTTGACTATGTCATCTCACTTTCTTCTGGTCTCCAAAGTCTCTGATAAGAAATCTGTGCTAATCTTACTGAGGATACCTTTTTATGTGATGAATTCTTTTTCTTGTGCTATGTTCTATATTCTTTCTTTGTCTTTCAACATTTTGGCTTAGTGTCTAAATGTAAATGTCTTTGAGGTTTTTTTGTTTTTTCTTTTTGGAGCTCTTTGAGCTTCTTGACTATGTAGAATAATTTATTTCATCAAATTCCAGAAGTTTTTGACCACGATTTCTTCAAACATTCTCTCTGTCCTTTTCTCTGTCTCTTCTTGTTTTTATTCCAATTACATTTATGTTGTTATGCTTGACGGTGTCCCACGGACTCCAAGTATCTGTTTAGTTTCTCTTTATTCATTTTTCTTTCTGTTTCTTAGATGGGATAAGCTAAAAGTATTTATCTTCAAGGCGACAAATTCTTTTACTGCCAGCTCAAATCTGCTGTTATTTCCCTTTAATGTTTTAATGTATTAATTGCAATTTCAACTTCATAATATCCATTAGTTTTTATGTGCATGTACACGTTTTTTATTTAGATTCTCTAAAAAATTACCTTAGTCTCTTTTTAGTCTCTTAGTTCAGATGATGGAGTATTTTATGACCAAGACAATTGTCAAAATCAATAGAGCAATCAGTCTGTAATGAGAGGAACCTAACAAGTGGGTGGTATATCAATTGAGGCAGACAGCTTAATATAGAGACCAGAAAAAGAGGCAATTGAGCAGATCCCTGCTAAGACAACCACCATCTCAGAGTGACTGTGCACATGCCCAAGGTTGTGACCTCTAAGGTGAGAAAAGAAAGGCTGAAGACTACATGGTAACATACTTCACTAAAATAGCCCAGGCAAATCACAAAACTAATAAAAAGGCAAAGAACAAGGAGCAAAAAAGCCTGGGGGTGGAGCAAACACAGTCAGAAAGAGAGTAAGTAAACACAGTTGCTGTATTACATACCTATAATTTAGAATTTTCAAGAAATGTGAAAGAAAATTACATGTAAATAAGTAACAGAAACTATAATGACAAGGTCTTATCAAGTAGAGAATATCAATAAATAGAAATTATAACAAAAGAATCAAGTAAAAATTCTAGAATTAAAGTGCATAAATAATGAAACAAAAAATTCACTAGAGAGTCTCAACAATAGACTTGGCAGAAGAAAGAATTAACAAACTGATATGGTTTGGATTTGTGTCTCTGTCCAAATCTCATGTCTAATTATAATCCCTAATGTTAAAGGTGGCACCTGGTGGGAGGTGATTGGATCATGAAGGCAGTTTCTCATGAATGGTTTACCATCATTCCCTTAGTGCTGTTCTCCTAATAGTGAGTTCTCATCAGATCTGATTAAAGTGTGTGGAACCTCCCCCCTCACCCTTTTCTTCTGCTCTGGCCATGTGAAGTGATGGCTTCCTCTCCACTTTCTGCTGTAATTGTAAGTCTCCTGGGACCTCCCCAGAAGCCAAGTAGATGCTGCCATGCTTTCTGTACAGTCTACAGAACTGTGAGCCAATGAAATCTCTTTTATTTATAAATTTTGTAGTCTTGGGAATTTCTTTATAGTAGTGTTAGAAAGGACTAATACACAAACTTGAAAATAAATCTATAGAGAGAGATTATATAACCTGAAGAACAGAGAAAGACAAAAATGAAGATAATTTAACAGTTTCAGACAAATGTGAGACACCCTTAACCACACCAACATACACTTTATGGGGATACCAGAAGGACAAGTTAAAGATAAATTAGCAGAAAAAATATTTGAAGAAATAATGGCTGAAAACTTTCCTAATTTGATTTTTAAAATGTTAATCTACATAGATATGAAATTTACCAAACTCCAAGTAGGTTAAACTCAAAGAGAGCCACATCTAGATGCACTACGGCAAAAAATACGCAATGACAAAGGCAAAAAAATTTAAGAGCAACAAGAGAAAAATTAATTCATGATATACAAGGGAACATTAGTAATATCAATAGCCATTTTCTCATTGGAAACCTTGGAGACTAGAAAATAGTCTAGTTTAGCAGAGATAACATATTCAAAGTACTGACAATAAAAAACTCTCAACCAAGAATCTCATGTTTAACAAAAATATATCTTCAAAAATAAACACGATATAAAGATATTCCAAGATAAACAAACTCTGACAAATTTCATTGCTAGTAGACACACCTTACAAGAAATATTAGGAAATTTTCAGGCTGAAAGTGACTATATATGGAAATTTGAATTCACAGTAAGAAAGAACACAAATAAAAGTTATTATATAATTATAAAAGACTGTATAAATGAATTTTATTTTGTTTCTGCTTTTAACTGATTTAAGAAGCACTTGTATAACACAGTATTTATATAATTGTGTTACGGGTCTATGACATACAGAAAGGTTATATATTTAACAATAGTAGTACAAAGTACAATAATAGTACAAAGGAGGTGTGTGAGGGGAATTTTGTACTGAAGTAATAAAATGGCAGCACGTGGTAATTCAGAATCACAGGAAAAATGAAGAAAACCACAGAGGGTTAAGAATAAGTATGACAAACTATAAACATTTAATTACTCTGGCTGGGCATGGTGGCTCATGCCTATAATCCCAGTACTTTCGGAGGCTGAGGTGAGTGGATCACCAGGTCAGGAGTTCAAGACCAGGCTGGGTGAGATGGTGAGACCTAGTCTCTACTAAAAATACAAAAATTAGCTAGGCATGGTGGCGGGTGCCTCTAACCCCAGCTACTAGGGAGGATGAGGCAGAGAAGTGCTTGAATTTGGGAGGCAGAGGTTGCAGTGAGCCAAGATCATGCCACTGCACTCCAGCCTGGGTGACAGAGTGAGACTCTGTCTCAAAAAAAAAAATCACTCTTTTTATTTTTCAGATTATTTAATAGACATAAAGTTACATAAAGAATTACCTGTGACAATATATTGCTGTTATATATAAGTATTCTATGTATAATAACAGCAAAAAGTGGGAAGAAGTTATAGAGCTATTTAAGAGTAGCAATTCTATACCTCAGTGGAATTAAATTAGTGGGAAGCTAAAATAGTTTTAAATAAGTTTTACATGGTAAGCCGTAGAGCCACTATTACAAAAATAACTAAAAAATACAGTAAAACAAACCACTAAAACAATTGAATTGTTACACTAGAAAATATTCACTTCATGAAAAAGAAAAGAATAATGGATATATAAAGGAAGAAAAAGGAGGCAGAAAGAAACAAAAAGTAAAATGACAGACATCAATCTAACTATATCAACAATGATGGTAAATGTGAGTAGATTAAGCAATCTAATCATAAGATAAAGATTCTCAGATTGGATTTAAAAAATAAAACAATAACATTATATTATTTCTACAAGAAATAAAATCCAAAGTTGCAAAGAGCTTAAAGGAAAAGGTTGGAAAAACATATATTAAAACAATGAGTGGATTATATCGAAAGAATTAGACTTAATAAGAAAAAATTTTACTACGGATAAAGTGGGATAAGGTACAATAATGAAATCAGTGTTATGGATAACATAACAATTACAAATGTCAGTTCACCTACTGATGGAATCTCAAATTCTGTGAAGAAAAACTGACTGAATCGAAAGAAGAAACAGATAATTAAACAATGATTTTTAGGAATTTTAATCCTTAACTTTAAATAATAGATAAATAACATGGGCTTACTATAAAAGCAGAAAATAGACCTGAACAACATTATATGCTAACCAGACCTAGCAGACACATATAGAATATTTCACTCAACAACAGTAGAATGTTTATTTTCTCAAATGTACATAGAACATTTTCAAGGATATATAATATACTGGGTCATAAAGCAACCCCTGATGAATTTAAGAAGATTGAAATGATATAAAATATTTTTGGATCTTCTGCTCTGTATATCTTTCTCCCTGTAGTCACAGATTGAAGCCAGTGCAAATACCATTACTTCTCACCTCTGTCTCCTCAACTCAACATGACAAGGCTCTGCATGGGTTCTTACTCCTTGAGCTGTGGTCTGAAATGTGCTGCCTCTGTGCAGAAAGGTAGGCAGTGATAATGTGTCCTCATTAGTTGCCCTTTACTGAGGCATAATAGTCCTGTGCTGCATCTGACCAAATGGAAAACTATTTTAAATACAGTATTTAGTTTCTTTTTCTAGTTTTTTTTTTTTTTTTTTTTGATTAACTAGTAAGTTTAGTCTTCATTACTCTATCACAGCTAGAAGTGGAAATATTTTAACCATATTTTTGTTTTATTTTTGCTTTCATAATATTTTGAATGTTTATGTAGTTAATAACTACATTTTACTTTATGATTTGTGCTTTTTCACGCTTCTTATAGGAACTATCCTCTATCCAGAGACCATAAAGTATTTTTCTACATAATTTTCAAGTGTGTTGAAGATTTTGTTTTACATGGTCAAGTTTTTAATCTATATAGAATTTCACTTTTCTTCCATTTGGTGTAATCTAGAGATCTAATATTATACATTCCTATAAAGAAAGAATAATTATTTTCAAACTTAGTAATGAATTATCCTTCCTTTTCCACTAAATTTTCATGCCACTTCTATTAACTACTTTTTAAGTAAAGAGAGTAAAATAAGCTCAAAAAGAAAGAAGGAAAGAAAAAGGAAGAACAAAACGTAAAAATAATACAGAAGAAAAATTTCTATTCACACTTCTTCCAAACTCCCAATAATATAGCACAGAAATAAACATTGATAAAATTATTCCTCATATTTCTAGAAAATTTCTATGTATACTTTAGTGTTACTTTAGGAACATATTATGTAATTATTTGTTAAAGTATATAGTATCTTGCTTTGTTGGGGTATATAGTATCTTGCTTTTGTGATCTGAATTAATTTTTGACCTGATCTAAGTAAATAATAACTGTGAAATATTTGTTTTTTAATTTTAGGAGCTTTATATAGTTTCCTTATCTGATCATTTCTGCCAATTGTGCACAAATTGCTCATGTCTTTGATAGAACATTGCCTCTTTGAAGAACTCATGTTTCTGCAGATGCAGAAAAGCTCATATTAGATAGAAAAAGGAATAATTATCCTTTATTACAATTAATTCTGAATATTTAGGGTAGTATGATAATGGGAAGTTATGAAATTTTCTTTGTCCATGACAATCCCATTCTGAAATCCAACAGATTATAGAAAGACATTCTGATCTCATTCCATCAGGCCCCTTACCAACATCTGAGCTTTCTAACCAATGGAAAGCAGTTGCAAAGCTTTGAGATATCTTGTTCCAGCTTTATCTGAGGCTTAATTACATATGTATGTATTCTACATTTGCCATTCATTGTTTCACTTTCTAAAATCAAATTATTTTTTACTAATCATTACTTACACTAGACATTATATAAAAATTGAGAGGCTAATCGACTTGTTCAAAGTTATACAGTCATGTAAATGGTAGGAACCAGGATTTGAAAGAATATCAGATTTTGTATACAATTATTTTTTACCACACCATAATGCCTTAGTCAGCCTTATGCCATGTAACATTTAGTATATTGTTTTCTATATATTGTATTTTCAAATAGGTTTGACTTAGGAATAATATTTAAAAATGAAACATAGATACGTGTTCATAGCAATATTCCCTTTAGGTGAGGGGTTTTGAATGAGGATTTATATTAATATAGTCATACCAATTGAATGATGATGTATATGTAGATAAGACAGGTGAATTAGATATGAACCAGATTTTTATTAGAAAAAATATTTTACTCCATACATACCACTGCCAAAAGCACATTGAAGAAGTATTCGAGTTACATGCTATATTGAAAATATTTTGGAGTTGTTGGCTGGGTGTGGTGGCTCATGCCTGTAATCCCAGCACTTTGGGAGGCCAAGGCGGGAGGATCACCTGAGTTCAAGAGTTCGAGACCAGCCTGGCTAACATGGTGAAACCCTGTTTCTACTAAAAGATACAGAAAATATTTTGGAGTTAAAAAAAATCTATTAAACAAATTGATACCATGATTATTTTGAAAATTTTCTGTGCAATGTTTGACTTTATGACATGTTCTATCTCCAATCTTTAATATTTGCTTAAATTTTAATGTTCTATATTTTTTCATCTAAAACAAAGTGAGAAAATGCATTTCAAAGGAAAAAAGTGGGATAGTCCATTTGAAAAAGGAAACAATGAGACCCATTTGATGTTAGTGCTTTTTAAAGGAGAAGTCAGTGCCTCAAATGATTTATTCTAACTATAACAGAAATGACTTAATTTTAATCATTTAAACGATCTGATTCAAATGAAATTTAGCCCTTGAGGCAATAATGTCTGAATTCATGACTAGCTATTCTGAAAATAATATAGAGTTCTTTTTACTGCCTTCAGAATTTTTAAAAATTTGGTGTAAAAAGTATTAAAGTCACACATATTTACAAATCATTTTATTGATAAAGTAATTGTTAATCATTTCTCATATATGATCTTTACATAATTTTAAAAACTACTGCTTATTGAGCATTCACTACTTGCTAGGCAATGTGCAAATTGTTTTACAGACATTACCTTTCCTAAGTTCAAGTAACTTGCCCAGGGATATACAGCTAGTAGGTGACAAACACAGTCTTTGAACTTGTTTGTGAGATTCTAAAATGCATATTCTGCTATATAAACAAATATAATGTATGACAGTCTATTGTCAATGTCATATTTGTATTTGAAAAATGTCAAGTTAGAAAGCATGAATTTTTCTGATATCATCAATTCAGAAATTTTACATGAACCACTCCAATGTTTTTCAATCTTGCTCATGTAGATGAATGATAATGTTTCAAGGTATATATATATTTAAAAAAACATAAGTACATATAGAGAAGCTGCTTTATATAAAGGAGGAAGAAGCAATACGTTAGAAAGAAAGATAATAAAATTTGAAAGGTGGTGTGTGAATCTTGTATCAATGAAGACTAGGATACTTGACAATTTCTGCTACACTTTACAGCTTTGCCCCTAGCTACTGTCAAACTAGCTCTTAATACAGTTAGATGAAATTCAGTTATTTCTATCTTGCAGCTTTTTCACTGAGTGGCTAAAATATTAATAAATATTAATTGTATATTCATATATCAAAAATAATATCTTAAAATGTTACCATTTAGATTAGAAAGCATCAAAAGCTGAAAAAAAGGTAATTGAGGCTGGGCCCGGTGACTCACACCTGTAATTCCAGCACTTTGGGAGACCGAGGCAGGTGGATCATGAGGTCAGGAGTTTGAGACCAGCCTGGCCAACATGGCGAAACCCCGTCTCTACTAAAAATACAAAACATTAGCTGGGTATGGTGGCGCGTGCCTGTAATCCCAGCTACTCAGGAGGCTGAGGCAGGAGAATTGCCTGAACCCAGGGGGCAGAGGTTGCAGTGAGCCGAGATCGCACCATTGCACTCCAGCCTGGGTAACAAGAGCGAAACTCCGTCTCAAAAAAAAAAATAAAATAAAATACAAAAGAATAGCTGGGCGTGGTGGCAGGCACCTGTAATCCCAGCTACTCGGGAGGCTGAAGCAAGATAATTGTTTGAACCCAGGAGACTGAGGTTGCAGTGAGCCGAGATTACATCATTGTAAAAGACAATTGATGTTCACTGCACCAATTCAGAGACACATGGAATATAATTTAATGATTATTTAGGAGATACTAATAAAGCAAAAGGTGTCGTGTTTATCCCTTTCCCCCTTTAATTTACTAGCATATATATGTCTTTTGGTAATACTGAATTTAGTTGCAATTCTATGATATGGTTCCTAGCCCATAAAAATTAAATTAATATGAAAATAGATAAAGGAATAGAAGAAATGCAGTAAGCTAGTTTTTTTTTTTTTAAATGTTTGTTTCCCTCATCTTTTATCATGTCCAGTTTTTAGTTGGGGTTATTCTAAAAATCCTTCTAGTTCACATGTCTCACATGAAATGTCTCACATTTTCTTTCTTTTTTACGGTTTTTTTTTCCATTTATGTTAACATATTATTTCCGTGAACTGGAACTAGAACACTGCCGTCTTCAACTCAACGTACCAAAATTCTAGCCACTTTTCATGATGTGTTTCCAATGTCACTTCTTTTAAGAAGCTTCTTTTGAGCTTTCCCAATTGGATTTGATTTTCTTTTTCCTTTGTGGCTTTGCAATGTACAGCCTTTCTCTGGGCTGCTTTCACTGGCAGGCATTGAGTGTCTGCAGCAATTCCAGGTGCACGGTGCAAGTTGGTGGATCTATCACTCTGGGGTCTGAAGGACGGTGGTCCTCTTCTCACAGCTTCACTAGGCAGTGCCCCTGTAGGAACTCTGACTCCACATTTCCCTTCTGCACTGCCCTAGCAGAGGATCTCCATTAGGGTCACATCCTTGCAGAAAACTTTTGCATGGGCATCCAGGCATTTCCATACATCTTCTGAAATCTAGGCAGAGATTCACAAACCACAATTCTTGACTATGTGTGCCTGCAGGCTCAACACTATGTGGAAGCTGCCAAAGCTCGGGGCTTTCACCTTCTGAAGCCACAGCACCAGCTCTGTGTTGGCCTCTTTCAGTCATGTATGGAGAGGCTGAGACACGGGACACCAAGTCCCTAGGCTGCCCACAGCCTGGGGACCATGGGCCCAGTTCACAAAACCACTTTTTCCTCCTGGGCCTCTGGGCCTGTGATGGGAGGGGCTGCTTTGAAGTTCTCTGACATGGCCTGGAGATATTTTCCCCATGGTTTTGGGGATTAACATTAGGCTTCTGGCTACATATGCAAATTTCTGCAGCCACTTTGAATTTCTTCACAGAAAATGGGTTTTCCTTTTCTATCACATAGTCAGGCTGAAAATTTTCCAAACTTTTATGCTCTGCTTTCCTTATAAAACTGAATGCCTTTAAGAGCACCCAAGTCACTTCTTGAATGCTTTGCTGCTTAGAAATTTCTTCTGCCAGATACCCTAAATTATCTCTCTCAAGTTAAAAGTTCCATGAATCTCTAGGGCAGGGGCAAAATGCCCCCAGTCTCTTTGCTAAAATATAACAAAAGTCACCTTTGCTCCAGTTCCCAACAAGTCCCTCATCTCCATCTGAGATCAACTCAGCCTGGATTTCATTGTCCATATCATTATCAGTATTTTTGTCAAAGCCGTTTAACATCTCTAGGAGGTTCCAAACTTTCCCACATTTCCTTGTCTTATTTTGAGCCCTCCAAACTGTTCCAACCTCTGCCTGCTACCCAGTTCCAAAGTCACGTCCACATTTTCAGATATCTTTTTCAGCAATGCTCCTCTCTACTGGTACCAATTTACTCTATTTAGTCTGTTTTCATGCTGGTGACAAAGACATACCTGAGATAGGGAAGAAAAACTAGTTTAATTGGAATTACAATTCTACATGCCTGGGGAGGCCTCAGAATAGTGGTGGGAGGCAAAAGACACTTCTTACATGGTGGCAGAAAGAGAAAAAATGAGGAAGAAGAAAAAGTGGAAAACTCTGATAAAACCCATCAGATCTCATGAGACTTATTCACTATCCTGAAAATATCATGGAAAAGCCTGGCCCCCATGATTTAATTACCACCCATTGGGTCCCTCCCATAACACATGGGAAATTTGTGAGATATAATTCAAGTTGAGATTTGGGTGGGTGCTCAGCCAAACCATATCAATAGTTAGATAGGTGTTTATCCCCTTGTTATCCCAGGCATGGAAAGCCCCCTTAATGAGTGTTTTCAACCTGACACCCCATTATATACATGTAAAATTTTCTACTTGGCAGCTTTTTAAACTCTTTTTCTCTCCAGTTTGTTCTTCTCACATGGCAATCTTATGTACTAAGGAGATGTAATGTTTTATTTTGTTTTGTTTAAATGTTCTATGTAGGTTATCTGCATCTCCTTCACAGCTTGTGAAGAGTGCTAGTGCCTGAATACACAAAAGATATTAACATACTAAATTCTGGGGTGCAGAATTCCAGCTCAAGATGACTCACTACAGACATCAGATACTTGCCCTCTCCAGAAAAGAGAACCCAAATTATACACATTAAATAGCACATCTCAGAGAGAGCACTAGAGTCTAACAGAGAAGTCACAGAAAATACCCAGAGTCACAGAAGAAGAATAGAGCAAGTTTTCATTTTAGCTGAGTTTGACTGAGATTGTGGAGAAAGGGCAGATGAGAGAACTTCTGTGGCCCATATCCCCATCACAAACTGCTGCAGTCTGAACAATGGGAGAGCTCCTCTACCTATAAGAACTTTGGCACTGGAGTGAGCAGTGATCTGGAGACCCAAAGAGCAAAGTGCACCAGACAGGGAACCAGCACTGGATCACTCACACCCCTAAGACCTGAGCATCTGCAGCAGGATGCCATTGAGAGAGCACAGCCAACATTGAGCTGGATCTTGTCCTGGGAACCACAGCCCCCATAGCTACAAATACTGGGAACCACAATTGACAAGCCCTAGTGTCCATCACGAGGACTACATTGCCACAGCACTGGCTGGACTGAAAAGTGCTGTGGGGTCCCCAGTACTCCAGACCACAGGGAGTACTACTTCTTGGGAAATGGTTGACACAGTACACCAAAAATGTGGCCCTAGGATAAAGAAAACCAAGGCACATGCTTACCAGATCCCAAGAGCCTCCTGTCCAGAAGCATAAAAAGTTACTCTGCTCCCAGCAGTAGCACATACACTGTTCTTGGCCTTGCAACTGGGGAGTAAGATCCTCTCCCACAGGCAAAGAGGCCACTGTTCTTGAGCTCATGAAGAGTGTGAAGGACCCCATATCCTACTTTCCCTCCAAACACCACTGCAGGTGCAGCTGCTGTTGCCTCCAGCAGAGGCTAGGGTGGTTAGGCTGTCTGTCTGGGGCTGTTAATGGTAACTGTGCTCCCACTGGCAGTGTGGCTCCTGTGCTTGGGTTCATGTGCAAAGGGAATAGTCCCTCTCCTTCACACAATACTATAGTGCTACTGCCACTGAGAGTGGGTGAGCTCAATAACTGCATGTCTGTGGTTGTGAGTGGTGACAACACATAGCACCCACTGTCAACATAAGTGTGCATAACTCAGAACCCAAACAGTTTTCCTGCCACTGCTACTGCCATCACCCATATCACACTAACTGCCGAGATACCTGAGAAATTACTTAATCACTCAGCTTACTGCTGCCACTACTAGAATCTAAGAAAGCCACCTGGAGGCCCAGGAATTGGCCTGCTTGGTCATGATAACATTAATGTCATCATATGCCACCTTGGACTCCAAGAATAGGCATGCGTAGTGTACCACTGCAACCATGGGGGCCAAAAACTAGTCCATATGGTATACCTGTTCCCAGCAAAATTTCACCATAGCCTGCACTAATAATAACCATACACTAATGACTGGGGAAAATATAGATACCAATGATATTGTTTACAGTTGAAGAAATGATACAGAGAATACACTATTGCACACACTCAGAATCAAATCCAAAGGGCCCTACACAATAAACTCCACTGCTATATCTTCAAGTAAAAGTTATCACCTATGAAAGCAAATTTTCAAAAATGGAAGCAGTGACTATTACACCCAATGCACAGATATCAATGTAACAACACAGAAAACATAATAAAGCAAGGAAATATAACACTTCCAAATAAAAACAATAATTCTCCAGAAATAGAATCCAATCAAAAATAAATTCACAAAATACAATAAAAAATCAAAATTATGAGACTAAAGAAGCTGAGTGATGTAGAATACAATTCCAAAAAACAATACAAATAAATTAGAAAAATAACTCAGGGTATAAATGAGAACTCTACCAAATAGATAAATATTATAAAAAAGAATGAAACAGAAATCCTGAAAATGAAGACATCTTTGAATTAAATAGATAATACCCTCTCAACCTTCAAAAATAGACTAAATCAAGCAGAAAAAAAAATTTCAGAACTGGAAGACCAATCATTTGAAATAACCAAGTCAGACAGAAATAAATAAAAAAAGAACAAAAAGAATGATCAAAACCTTTGTGATGCATGGGACACCATAAAGTGAACAAATACATTAATTATTGAAATTGCACAAGACAATGAGAGAACAAAAGAAGAGTTGAAAACCCTATTTAATGAAATAATGGATAAAAACTGTTCAAGTCTAGCCAGATATTTCAACACCCAGATTCAGGCAGGCTAGTGATCCCTAAACATATATAATGCACAAAGGTCTGCTCCATGGCATATTACAGTCAAACTGTCTAAAGTCAATGACAAGGGAAATTCTAAAAACAACAAGAGAAAATCATCTAGTCATCAATAAAGAAGCCCCTATCAGACTAACAGCAGACAATTCAGCAGAAAACATGCAAGCCAGAAGAGAATGGTATGATATATTTAAAGTGCTGAAATAGAAAAAAATGCTACTCAAAGATACTATGTTCAGCAAAATTATTCTACATAAATAAAGGAGAAATAGTCTGTCCAACACAACCAAATTCTGAGGGAGTTTATTACCACTGAATTCGTCCTAAAAGAAATGATCAAGGGAATTCTAAACTTGGAAGAGAAAGGAGCACATTTGCCATTAGGAAAACAAATGAAAATATAAAACTCACTGGTAAAGCAAACATACAAATGAGGAAGAAAAAAGATCCAAATGGCACTACTACAAAATTTTAGAAAACCAAAAGGATAATAAATTAAAAAAAAAAAAGAAATAATAAAGACTATACAAAACAATTGGAAAACAACTGGCAATAGGAAAAAACCTCACATATTAATAATAACCTCAAGTGTAGATGGATTAAATACTTCACTTAAAATATGTAGATTGGCTGAATTTTTAAAAAACCCCAAAAGCACAATCCCACTTCCCACCACCTACAGAAATCTAATCTCACTTGTAAAGACACATATAGAGTGAAAGTAAAGGGAAGAGAAAAGATATTCCACACAAGTGGAAGCCAGAAGTGAGCAGGAGTAGCTCTATTAATATTAAATAAACAGACTTTATATTAAAAGCAGTAAAAATAAACAGAATTGTCATTAAATTGTGATTAAGGAATCAATCTAGTGAAAAGATATGACAATTCTAAATATATATGTACCCAACATCCGAGCACCCAGATTCACAAAACAAATATCAGGTCTAAATAAGGAAATAGACTGCAATATTATTTGGGGACTTCAACGTCCCACTCTCAACATTAGATAGATCATCTGTACAGAAAATTAACAAAAAAAAATTGGAAAAAATTAAACTGATTTTTAGACCAAATGGACTTAACAGACCTTTACAAAACATTCTACCCAACACTTACAGAGTATACGTTCTTTCCAACAGCACATGGACATTCTCCATGATAGACCATGTAGGGCAGCAAAATGAATCTCAACAAATTTTTAAAACAAAAAATCATTTAAAGTATCTTTTTGTATCACTATGAAATAAAACTAGAAATCAATATAAAAGGGAACTTTGGAAACTATACGAATACATGAAATTAAATAATATGCTCCAAACAATCATTTGGGCCAATGAGGAAACTAAGATGAAAATCAAAACTTTTATGAAACAAATGAAAAAAGAAACACAACATACTAAAATCTGTGGGACACTGCAAAAGCATTGTTAAGAAGGGAGTTTATAGAAATAAACACTTACAAAAAAAGAGTTTCAAATAAACAATCTAATGGTGCACCTCAAAGAACTAGAAACACAAGAACATACCAAACCCAAAACTAGCAGAAGAAAATAAATAATGTAGACCAGATTAAAAGCAAACAAAACAGAGGCTTAAAAATATAAAATGTCAATGAAACAAAAAAGTTGGTTCTTCAAAATGCTAAGCATAATATCACCACTAAGTGGACTAAGCAAGAAAAGAAGAGAGAAGATGCAAATAAACAAAATCAAAAATGAAAATGGAGTCATTAAGACTGATACCACAAAATTCAGATACCACAGAAATACAAAAGATCATCAGAGACCATTATGAAGAACTACATGCTAATAAACTGAAAAACCTAGAAGAAATGAATATATTTCCAGAAATATACTATGTACCATAGTTGAATCAGGAAGAACTAGAAAACCTCAACAGACCAATACCAGGTACCATGATTGAGTTGGTAAAAATATGTCTGCCAACAAAGAGAAACCCAGATACAGATGGATTCACAGCCAAATTCTACCAAACATATAAAGAAAAGCTATTATCAATCTTCCTTCAACTACTCAAAAAATTTCAAGAGGAGCAGATTTCTACCTATTCATTCTGAGGCCAGCATTATCCTGATACCAAAACCAGACAAGGACACAACAACGACAGAAACAACATAAAAAAACCAAAGGCCGATATGTTTGGTAAACATAGACACAACAATCCTCAACAAAATACTAGCAAATCAAACACAACAGCACATCAAGAAGGTAATATGGCGTGATAAAGTGGCATTTATTCCAGGGATACAATGATGGTTCAGCATATGTAAATGAATAAATGGGATACATGACATCAGTAGAATGAAGGACAAAAAATACGATTATTTCAATAGAGGCAGAAAAACCATTTGACCAAATAAAACATCTCCTCATAAAATTTCTCAGCAAACTAAGCATAGAAGAAACATATCTAAAAATAATAAAGGTCGTATACAACAAACCCACAGCTAACATCATACCGAATGGGGAAAAATTGAAATGCTTTTCTCTAAAAACTGGAACAGACAAGGAAGTCCACTTTCAATGCTACTATTGAACATAATATTGGAAGTCCTAGAAAGAGCAAAAAAAAAAAAAAAGCATCCAAATTGGAACAGAGAAATTCATCTTGTTTTTCTTTGCAGACAGCAAGATGATGTATCTAGAAAAAACAACACTCCTTCAAAAATAATCCCTTAGAAATGATAAATTCAGTAAAGTTGCAAGATGTAAAATTAACATAGAAAAATCGGTAGATTTTCTATACACCAATAATGAAATAGCTGAAAAAGAAATCAAGAGGCCAATCCCATTTATAATAGCTACCAAAACATAAAGTACCTAGGAATAAGTTTATCAAAGGCAGCAAAAGTTCTCCTTAAGAATAATTACAAAACATTAATGAAAGAATCATTGATGACACACAAAAATGGAAAAATATCCCAGGCTTATGAATCTGCAGAATTAATATCATTAAAGTGACCATATTTTCCAAGCATTATACAGAATCAATGCAACCTCTATCAAAATACCAATGTCACTTTTCATAGAAATAGAAACGACAACCCTAAAATTTGTATGGACCCAAAAAGAGCCCAAGTAACCAAAGCAATCATGAGAAAAAAATAAGAAATCTGACTTTTAATGACAGCCATTCTAATTAGTATAAGATGGTATCTCATTGTGGCTTGATTTTAATTTCTCTGATTATTCATGATGATGCACATTTTTATATGTTTGTTGGCCTCTCTAATATCTTCTTTTAACAAATGTCTGGGATTGTCCTTTTTCCATTTTTCAATAAAGTTATTTGTTTTTTGCTTGTTTAAGTTCCTTATAGATTGTAGGTATTAGGCCTTTGCTGAGTGTGTAGTTTGCAAATACTTTCTTCCATTCTGTAGATTGTCTGTTTACTCTATTCACAGTTTATTTTGCTTTGTAGAATCACTTTAGTTTAAGTAGTTTCCACTTGTTAATTTTTGTTTCTGTTGCAATTGCTTTTGAGACATAATCATAAATTCTTTCCCCAGGTCTATGTCAAGAATGATGTTTCCTAGGTTTTCTTTCTGGATTCTTAGAGTTTGACGTCTTGTATTAAATCTTTATCTACATTAAGTTAACTTTAATATGGAGAAAGGCAGGGGTCTAGTTTCATTCTTTTGCACATGGCTAGCTAGCTATCCCAGCACCATTTATCAAATAGGGAGTCCTTTTCCCATTGCTTATTTTTGTCAACTTTCTCGAAGATAAGATGTTTGTAGTTGTGCATCTTTATCTTTGGGTTCTTTATTCTCTTCCATTGGTTTATGTACCTGTTTTTGTACCAGTACTGTGCTGTTTTGGTTACTACAGAGTTATTGCATAGTTTGAAGATAGGTGATGTGATGCTTCTAACTTTGTACTTTTTGCTTAAGATTGCTCTGGCCATTTGGACTTCTTTTTTGTTCTATATGAGTCTTAGCTGATGAAGCTGTAGAGAAGAAAGAATGCTTAAACTACTGTTGGTGGGAATGTAAATTAGTCCAGCCACTAGGATAAAGAGTTAGGATATTTGTCAAAGAACTTATAACGGAACTAATATTTGACCTCCCAATCCCATTACTAGGTATATATCTAAAAGAAAACAAATTGTTCTGCCAAAAAGACACATAGACTCATATGTTCATTGCAATAATATTCACGATACCAAAGATATGGAATCAATCTAGGTGCCCATCAATGGTTGATTGGATAATAAAACTGTGGCATAAATACACTGTGGAATATTACACAATTACAAAGAAGAATAAAATAATGTTCTTTGCAGCAACATGGATGCCGCTATATACCAGTATCCTAAGCAAATTAACAACAACAAATACAATATTTTATCACTTACAAGTGGGAGTGAAACATGGGGTATTCACTGACATAAAGATAGCAACAATAGACACTGAAGACTACCTAAAAGGGGAAGGAGGAAGGGTAAAAAGGCTGAAAAACTGCTGGTTATTATGCTGACTACCTGTGTGATACGATCGTTTGTATTGGAAAGCTCAGCATCATCATACAATATACCTATGTAACAAATCTGTACATGCACCCCCTGAATCTAAAATAAAAGTTGAAATTTATAAAAATAATAAAGCTGGAGACATCGTGTTACTTGACTTCAAAATAGATTATAAGATTATAGTAACCAAAACAGCTTGGTAATGATGTTAAAAACACACACATAGATTAATGGAACAAACAGAGAATCCAGAAATAAATCCACACATTTATAGCCCATTAATCTTCAACAAAGTCACCAAGAGCATACATACATTGGAGGAAAAAACATCCTCTTCAATAAATGATGCTGGGAAATCTGCATAAACATATGCAGGAAATGAAACTGGATGCCTATTTCTCAGCCTATAGAAAAGTCAACTTAAGATGGATTAAAGACTTAAATACAAGAGCAGAAATCAAACACTGCATGTTCTCACTCATAAGTGGGTGTTGAACAATGAAGACACATGAACACGGGGAGAGGAACATCACACACCGGGGCCTGCTGAGGGGGTGGGGAAGCTAGGGGAGGGACAGCAGGGTGTACGGGGATTGGGGAGGGATAACATTAGGAGAAACACCTAATGTAGATGACGGGGGATGGATGCAGCAAACCGCCATGGCATGTGTATACCTATGTAACAAACCTGCATGATCTGCACATGTACCCCAGAACTTGAAGTATAATAAAAAAGAAAAGAAATGAGGGAGGTATGAGGTAGATGTAGAGTTAATCATATGGAAAACCCCCCACGACATCATTTGTTTAAATTATGTGTGTGTGTATTTAAAAAGTTTAAAAGAATATTCACTGATGAATGGTGGATTTTCAGTGGTGGCTTTGTTGGTAGACAGGAATAAGAATTACCAAAAAAAAAAAATCAATTTTTATGCTAAAAAGCAGACTTAAATATAAGACCCCAAAGTATAAAACTACTAAAAGAAAATGAGAAACTTTTTTGGATGTTGATGTAAGCAAGTATTTTCCAGCTAAGACTTGAAAAGCACAGAAAACAAAAACAAAAATAGACAAATGGGACTTATTTATACTAAAAACCTTCTGCATTGCAAAACAAACAATCAACACTGCTGGTGAAAATGTAAATTAGTACAACCAGTGTGGAAACAGTGTGGAGATATCTCAAGAAAAACATAAAATTCCTATACAATCCAGCAATCCCACTACTGGGTATCTATCCACAGGAATAGAATTCAGTATACGAAAGGGATACCTGCACTCCTGTGTTTATCACAGCACTATTCACAATAATGAAGATACGAAACCAACATACGTGACCATCGATGGACAAATAGATAAAGAAAGTATGTTTTTAATACACAATGAAATACTATTCAGCCATAAAATAACAAAATTATGTGATTTATAGAAATATGGATGGAACTGGAGGTTACTATATCAAGTGAAATAAGCCAGGCACAGAAAAACAAATACCATATGTTCTCACTTCAGGTTTTTACCTAAAAAACTTGATCTCACGAACATACAGAATAGAGTGTTGGATCCAAGATACTGGGAAGAGTGGTTTGGGGAGAGGAAATGAAGGGGTTCATTATAGGTGCAAACAAAGTGTTGGATAGAAGAAATAAACTGCTTGGTGAAAGAGTAGAGTGACTACACTGAGCAACAATATTATGTATATTTCAAAGTAACTGGAAGAGAGAACTTGAAATGATACCAACAAATAAAATTGATAAACACTTAAGGTGATAGATACATTAAATATCCCGTATTAGGAGATTTTTATGTTTCTATAAATACATAAGATAGGGTAATTTACAAAGATAAGAGGTTTTACTGACTCCTAGTTCTGCAGACAGTACAAGAAACATGGTGCCATCATCTTTTCCTGGCAAGGGCCCCAGAGAACACAATCATGGTGGAAAGTTAAAGGGGAGCATATGTCTCATATTGTGAGAGTGGGAGCAAGGGAGTGAGCAGGGGTGGGGGGTTTCAGACTTTTAAACAACCAGATCTCATGTGAGCTAACTGAGCAAAAACTCACTTACGACCAAAAATATTCATTCAAGAGTGATCTGCCCCCATGATCCAATCACCTCCAACCAGGCCCCACCTCCAACATTGGGAATCACATTTCAATATGAGATTTGGAGGGGCTGTACATCCAAACCAAATCACTGACTTGATCATTACACATTCTATATGCATTTAACATTCACACATACCTAATAAATTTGAAAATTGTTATACATCAATAAAAGAGAAATAAAAGTCTGGGATGTACCCCAGAAATCCACATTTCAACTGGTTTCCCTTGTGATTTTTATTCACACTAAAGATTTAGCACTTCTGAATAACATATTGACAACTGTTACAGTAAATTAGCCCCCTGCTGTTTTTAGGCTATGTATTGAAACACATCCAAGAATTATTCCATATACTAAAGATTCGGAAGTCAGCCTAGTAAATCAGAATAGGCAAAGATTTTCCAAGTTCTGTCTGCCCTAGACATTACGAGTACCTTCTTCTCAGCTTTAGATGCTTTGGGTCATTACTATGAACATTTCTGCTAACCATGACTCACATATATATATAGAGAGAGTGGTGGTTGATTAAGTCCTTGCAGTTTGCAGAAGGAGTATTTCCAGGCTACATCTTCGTCTAACTCCACAGTTTATAGGTTCTCAGTATTGCATTTTTTTTTTCTGTGTGTATCCTGAAAATTTATACTGCATTTCAAAAGCATTTCTTAGTCAAAATGAGTGAATAATTGTTAGGTGGAAGAGATCTTAGGTTTAACTTGGAAGGCCGTTTGATACTTTAAGAAAAGGTCCCTTTTTTGAATTATTTTCTCCTACCTGGTTAATTAATTCTCAATTTAGCATGCCCCTTTAATCGTTTTTTGTTTTTTTTTTGGGGGGATGTAATCTCTCTGTCCTCCAGGCTGAGTGCAGTGGCATGATTTCGGCTCACTGCAAACTCCGCCTCCTGGGTTCAAGTTATTCTCCTACCTCAGCCTCCAGAGTAGCTGGGATTATAGGCGCCTACCACCATGCCTTGCTAATTTTTGTATTTTTAGTAGAGAAGGGGTTTCACTATGTTGACCAGGCTGGTCTCGAACTTCCAACCATAAGTGATCTGCCTGGCTTGGCCTCTCAAAGTGCTGGGATTACAGGCATGAGCTACCACGCCCAGCCGAGCATCCCCTTTAATCTTATTAGCAAGCGAAAGATAAACTAGTTTGTAGTTTCCAGGTTGACGTTTGTTGTTCTTGTGATATAAGTTGCAGTTCCTTTGGCTAGTTTTCATCTCTTGATGTCTTTTTAGTCATAAAATATCATCATTAATATCTACAGCACCAATACAATGCAATATTTATTAAAATATCAAATGACTTTAAGTGCTAAGTGTACATTTCACAATCCTTTCCCATTAATGAGTGTCTCAGTCCGTTTTGTGCTGCTATAACAGAATATCACAGACTGGGTAATTTATAATGAACAGAAATTTATTGGGTCTTAATTCTGGAGGCTGGAAATTTAAATATCAAAGTGCCAGTATCTAGCAAGGACATTTTTGCTCATCATAACATGGTGGAAAGCATCACATGATGTAAGATCAAAGAAACAGAGAGCAAGAGGAGGCAAACACACATTCATGATAACAGAATTAGTCCATTCATGAGAGTGGAGCCCTCATGGCCGAGACACCTCTTAAATATCTCAATTCTTAATACTATTTACACTGGCAATTAAATTTCAACTTGAGTTGTGGAAGGGGCAAACACTCAAACGATGGCATTGAGTTTATATTAAATTTCAAATAATTTTCATAATGATCACTTAAAATCATTCAACACTTTCTATATACCTGGCAACATCCCAAATACTTTACATATATTATCTTTACTTTATAGGAGGCTACTGAGGCTTAGAAAGTTAAGTAGAAGGGCTAGAATTCGATCTATTTTAACCACTACACTTTTTGTAGTATCCATACTCATGAACCATACAAACACTGGAAAGCACACAGAGCATAAGAATTTATGTGGATTTGTATTCATCATTTTTCATCGAGAGGCAAGGGGATAGCACACATCTATCTGTATACGTAAGTAACAGAAATGGTTCAAATTATGTGACTTTAGAGGATGCAAAGGAATGCTTCTCAACTCAAATTTTCTCTCCTTTCAAAACTGTTTTCAACCACCTATTGACTTTCTGATATCCCATCATTTTAATGTAGAAGCTTTATTTATTTAAGAAAAAAGACAGGACTGAAGATAATTACTCTGTCAGTGCTGTCCAAGGTACTTCACATATATACCTATGTAATCTCCATGAGAATTGCAATGGAGGTTTTATTATATCTACTTAAAAAATAAGGGGCAAGGGGTGGTGGGCAGAATAACCAAAGCTCACCGAAGTTAAGTACCTTATCCTAAGAATCATTTAAATGCAGAACTATCTGATTCAAAAGGACATTTTCTTTGTACTATATTAAGCTTTGTTCTGGTTATAACACAAATTCTTCAAAGTGAGAGAGATGAGTAGGAGTTAGTCTTAAAAAGTGAAGACTAGAAATATATACGCAAAAGTTAACAGTTGTTACATGTCTGAGTGGTAGGATAATGGCTATTTTTCTTCCTTTTTTTTTTTTTAACCTTTTTCCCATTTAGGAAAAAAAAAGTACAGCTCACTGCCAGTGCTCATTTAATTTTACATAAACATGCTCTTTGAGGCTGAAGCAAATGTGACTCATTTTCAATGTGAAAATAAAATATAAAAACTGTTCTTGTAGTTATTTCTAAACAGAAGTAACATCAGAATCATCTGAATCATTAGAGTGGTCTATTTCAGAAATATCAGATTCATCAAATGAATCTTCGGCCAACAACTGTTCGAGAATAATATTAACATCACACGTAGGAATGCTATATTTCCTAGGATTTGACATTTTCAGAGATAATAATTACTATATTTTGTAAATGGAAATACCACAACTAAATCCAGAATGCTATGGCTTTTTGTTTCCAACGTTGATATACTCAAGTGATGTGAAAATAATAAAAGGGAGATATTTCATGACAAAGTTATCTCAGGGTAAATGCTGCCAGTGAGTATTCTCAGGGCAAATGGGAAAGTGTTAAAATACTTTTCTGTGCTTTTTAAAATTACTTCAATGAGCACAGATTATTTTTAAGACTGTATTTTAAAATAATAAAACCCAATTACATTTTTAGAGAAGATTGTTGATGAAGTGTCATAAGGCTGTACTTTTCAGCTGTGTTCTATGAAGCCTTACAATTCTATGAAATGGCTTTACGATGTTGAGGCGGGTGGATGACTTGAATCCAGGAGTTCGAAACCAGCCCTAGCAACATAGTGAGACCCTGTCTCTGCTAAAAATAAAAAAAATTAGCTGGGCATGGTGGCACGTGCCTGTAATCTCAGCTACTTGGGAGGTTGAGGCCAAACAATCACTTGAACGTGGGAAGCAGAAGTTGCAGTGAGCCGAGATCACACCACTGCACTCCAGCCTGGGAGAGAGTGAAATTCTGTCACAGAAAAAAAAATTCTATGGAACAAAGTGGTTTTGAGGGAACGTCAAGGAGGTCTTGAGAATCTATCCAGATTTCAAAAATAATTCCGAATTTATCAATTTTATATATCAAAATGCATCAACATATTTTATTTAGGAAAAAAGTTATACTGTGAAAAGGAAAAAACATGAAAAAAATCACTGTCATATAGGATTGGAGCAGTAAGTCCACCTGAATATATGTATCTTGGTCAACAGTTTCTTAGACGTGAAAATTATTGCCATGAAACAGGTGGATGTCTGATGTTGCTATTTGTGCCCACTTTTTTGGCCATTCCAAATCATGAGGCCCACTTCTCCCAAAGAAGAGAGCTTTATTAAGTTCTTCTGTTCAAGACAAAATAGAAAAGTCATGCCAAGGATACTTCCAGGTATCACTTCAGTAAGGTTGTCCAGGACCCTAGGCCAGGGACCATAAGTATTGTAATCTTTCAATTATTTGTTAAATTTTAATCTCTTTTTTATATTTACTATTTTAAATACTATCATTATTATAGGCCTTAGTGTTAAAGTACTTGAAATTAAAAGGGCCTTTGTATTTTTCTTTTTTTCTTTTTTTTTTTTTGAGACAGAGTCTTGCTCCGTCACCAGGCTGGAGTGCAGTGGCACAATATCGGTTCACTGAAACCTGCGGCTCCGGGTTCAAGTGATTCTTGCACCTCAGCCTCCCGAGTAGTTGGGACAACAAGCACGCACCAACACGCCAGGCTAATTTTTGTATTTTTAGTAGAGATGGGTTTCACCATGTTCGCCAGATGGTCTCGATCTCTTGACCTCGTGATCTTAGAACATAATGCATCTACACTCAGTTTGAGAGTGAAGAAACCCAAAGAATAGAGTGACAGCTACCAAAAGAAGAAAGAAATGGAATAATTCTCTAAGACATTTTAGCAAGACTGGAAAGAATGAACAGGGCATTAGCCTAAATCTGACCGGTTGTTCTGGTAAGTCTGGTCCCTTAAAGTTAATGCTTATAGTTTTACTTACGTTTAGAAGTAGGTCAGGATGCCTTGTTGTTTATGTTCTTCCTGTCATAGAGTTGGAATTCAATCAATATGTATGACTAATTGAATGCCTCACAGAATTTTCTTATAAATAATGCTTATCTTACTGTAATTAGGATGAAGCATTTTAATGTTAGTATCCAAATAATGGACCGTGAGTTCTGGAAAGTTTGTCCTTTGGGAATAGGAAGCACCTTCATAAAAGGTAACAGTGAATGAAAGCACTATCCTCTGACGTAAAGCACTTTGCCTTTTCTTTTGGGATATTGGAGGAGAGAATGAGTTGGGAGTCTACATCAAGAAAGGAGCAACCAAAGTTAACTCTGATCAGATCTCATTTTGTTATACATCATTTACATAAATAGTTATGTACACTCAGGATGCTAAACCTAAGCCACAAACACACTGAGTCATATAATCACATGGACACAATTCATGAAACTCATAAGTACAGAATTGGGACACATATTCATATATTTAAGATTAGGAACAAATATATTCAGCACCAGAAATGATTCAAGACTTCTTTGTTATTTTTCTAGTTTTTCTTTTCATAATTTTTTATTCTTTCTTTCTAGTCACTCTCTATATTGTTATTATTCACTCTTCAGCAGGATTTTTTTTTTACCTAATTTCTTCAATGTGAAACGCACCACATCTGAAATGGAAAAATGTTCAAGTTTTCTAATCGCTGGTTAATTCCATAATTATTTCACATCAGAATCTGAACATTTGAAGTGCTTATAGTTTGATATGTTCTATACCTTGAGCAGGCAGCCATAATTAGGATAGAATCTCTCATTTTCCCTTAAAGATTTGAAAAATGGCTCATGGCTGACACTTGAATGAGATCTGCATGTGTGCTAAGAATTTGAGCTCAATTAAAGACAGCATTCAATATTCAAAGGTCTGGAAGTCACCTTATACAATTTGTTTCCTCCCTTTGTTCTTTGATTACATCCTTTTGGTGTGGCCCTTTTTAGAATCCAACTGGGCTACCCACAGTATGCTGTGTCTTGGCGCTTCTTATGTGGTTATACAGTAGTCCTTTGAAGTAGTGCTTAGGACTTTAACCTGTAAAATTATTCCAATGGGACATCTTTTATTGGTAGATCATGAGTAGATGGAGCTTTTTGTCCACGTAGAAGTGGGATGTTTATATTGCTTAAAAGCACAGGTTGATCTAATTTTCAGCTAGAGATCATTAAGTCATTAAAAAGTTCATTAATAGATGAGTGGCAGTGAAAAATAAAATTTCAACTGAATTTAATAAATGAATGTAATACAAAGACAAGCTGTAACAGAGAAATATCTACTTATGCTTAACCATGCTTTCTAGAGATGAACCTTAAATATAAAAAAGAATATACACACAATAGCAAAACATGTATTTTATTATTTATGTATCTTTTGAGTCAATGTCTTGCTCACTTGCCTAGCCTGGAGTGCAGTGGTGCGATAATAGCTTACTGCAGTTTCAAGCTCCCTGAATCAAATGATCTTCCCCACTCAGCCTCCTGAGTAGCTGAGACTACAGGTGTGTGCCACAATGCCCAGCCATGTTTTTAAACTTTTTTTTTAGTAGAGATGAAATCTCTGTGTTTCCCTGGATTATCTCAAACTGCTGAACTCAAGTGATCCTCCCTCCTAGTCTCCCAAAGTGTTTGGATTACAGGCACAAGCCACTGTGCCTGGCCAAAACATATATTATAAATTATAATATTTATTATCACTTAAAGGTGCTTAAATTAGTTCATTTCCTGGAAGAAGATTAAGCATACATAATAGCTTTAATAAAATTGAAAAACATTGATGAAAATTATTTTTATCCTTTTGTAGTTAATGCCCTGTGTAGGAAAATAAATTCAGCTCTAACTACCAGTTTAAAGTGAGCCTGTGTCCCTATGTCCTTGTGTTGTTTGCTAAAGAAAACATCAATGAAATACACCCTTAGGGATGGAAGAATGTAAGGTCTGAACTTAATGAAGGGTGACAATGACTAATATTGATGTCCTTATCACAAATAACAAGAGGGCTAGGCTGCTGCTCTGCCATAATGGCCTTGTACCATTCAAAAGCTTATTAACTGAAAATGGTGGTGCTCATGCCAGGATCTTTCACTCAGTGTTCATCAGCATAAAACAAGTTGGCCTCCTGTTGCCCAATCTTTACACCAGAAAGCGTATACGCCACTGTTGCTTCAGCACAACTTTCTCCCTGCATCATTTTTTAACTCTCAGCATACCAAGATCTCCCAGAAGGGAAAGGTGACTTTATGACTATTTTCTATGCAATAATGAGAATGGTGCTTTCTGTAATAAGAAACCTTTTGGCTAAATTAACTCTCTTTTTTTAAAAAAGTTTAAATTTACTACTGTCCTTGTGAATGAAAATATGTATATGATATAACATATATAAAGGAGGTTTCATACTTTAAATAACACAATACAATCTCCTCACATACTATATCCACATGTGTTACCTATGCTTACTGCATTATTGAATTGACAATAAAATGAAAAGGAAACTCATGGATGGAACATTATGTTCACACCAAATTTTGTCATAAACTGTGTCACTTAGGGTGTACTAATGTGGGTCTTTTCCCTATTAGTAAAATAAATGCAATTATTTTGGAGGAGTTTCAAGAAAGAACTTAGTTCTTGGGTTAAGATACCAAATTCCACCTAGCTGTTTATTTCCCTTTCTGTGGCAAATATGGACATTTGTCTCTCATATCAATATTCCCTTCTTACCGGGTAATACAATCCCTAATTTTTAGCTGGGTACATTTTTCAATGAATATTGTAATGCTGTGTGGCCAAATGCGTAAGATCCAGTTAGTGAAATGTAATATAATGAGTGTGCTCTTCTTTGCCACTTCTACTTCCTTCTGGCTGAAATCCATATATTATGACTGAGATGAACCAACCTTCTTGAACCAGGACATAGAAGCCGCAGATTGAGAAGGTTGAAGAAAGGAGATAGAGGGAGCTGGGACCCCCAATTATCAGGGAACTACAATTGCAGTGCTGGACTGCTTACTGCTAGATTATGTTGGTGAAAAAAAAAAATTAAATCTTGGTTGAGCTACTCTTGTTTGGGATTTTCTGTCATCCATAGCCAAACCTACTCCTAAGTGATAAGCCGGCCTCTAAACATCCAATTTTAATGACAAAATAAGGAAAAATGTCCATAGAACTGAAAAACAAGAAAGGATTCTCTGAAAAAATTCAGAATATTTAAGAGTGTTTTGAGAAAATATAAAACATATCAAATACATTTCATCATTTGAAATATTTCAAAAATGCAAATTAAATAAAACACATGGTAAAATATTAAGAGAAAATCCAATCACAACTGAGAAATCTGCAACAAAAAAAGAAAAATTATACTTCCCCACCGTAAGATATAATTAGGCTTTTTTTTTTTTTTTTTTTTAAGAAAAAAAGATATCACAATACCATAGAAAGCCCATGGAAAATCCTAAAGCTCAGGACTGCAAGGATCAGTGCTAGAGCCACCAGCAGAATAGCAAGAATTTATTGATTTGTATCAATCTCCAACCTCATGAAATTTTCTTCCCTCATACGCAGTAGGGGAAGTTATCCAAAGGACTTACCTCCATAGATTGCTTGTTGAATAAAGTACAACTAAAAAAATATATTGTAGACTGCTAATATGAGGTTGGATTCCAAGACTCAATTGACTGAACTGCCACAACAGAAAAGTCACTTTTTTAAAGGTTCAGAAAACAGCAAACTCCCTAACAGAACTCTGCCGCTATAGCACTTCTCTTCTTCAATAATAACTACCACTTTAAAATAAAACAAACCCAAATCTAGTGTCTCAGAAGACAAGGCTGTAGCAGAGCCTGAGCACACTAAATGAACCATTAGCTTCTGCATTATGTGCCAATTAAAAACGATCTAAGGAAAGTTGTGTTTGGCCACACATTTACTTATACCTACAGTCAAATAACTCAGTTCAAGGGAAGTCCTAACCCACAGGTGTATTTCTAACTTGTATGAGAGACTGTTAATCCACTGATGTCCATTTTCCTGTTATTCTTCTTTAATAGTAGAATCCCCAAGTTTTAGCTGTGCATATTAGAATCAAACTAGATACCACGTGTCCCAGCCTCCCTTGCAGTCAGGTGTGGCTGCAAGATGTGATGTGTGCAACTTCTGCATAACATCCTTCATAAGGTTACTGCTTGCTCTACTCTTCATCTTTCCACTTTTATTGCTGGAAAATGGCAGAAACTGGAGCAGCCATTTTGGACACAAATGTGGAAGCTCCATTTGTGTGGAAACGTGGCAAAATCATTTCTTCTAGCTCACCTCTGAATTTTTATAAGAGAAAAAATTTAAACTTGTATAAACCTCTGAAATCTGGCATCTCATTAACGTAGCAGCTTAACCTATAACATACTCCATGACATATGTAGAGAAGCCCTTAACATGAATTCAATCATTAGGAAGCAACCAGAAAATTATAGATTCTAGGACATTCTTAATACAATGGCCTAGAATCTTTAAAATGCCAAAAACAAATAAACAAAACAAAACAAGCCAATCATTTTAGATAAAGGAGTTTAAGGAGATTTGGCAACTACAAGTAATTCATGATTCTTGCTTGCCTCCTAGGTTTAACACATAAAAGCACATTCATAAAGAACACTATAGAGACAATGGAGGTATTTTTACTTGTACTATACATTAGATAATATTATCACAATGTACATCATGGAGAATAGGGTATCCATATCCTTAAGCATTTATTCTGTCAAATTTGTTAGATTTGATAATAGTGGTGTGGCTATGCAGCAGAATATCTTTGATCTAAGAAAATAGGAGTGAAAAATTATGTTTTCAATGTACTTCAAGTGACTCATATACGATAATATATTTATATATATACACTCAGATATTTACATACATATATGGGATTAATTATAATTTCAATAATTTCATGTAAATGTGAATAATTATAGTTTTATAATTTCATACTAGTGGGAACAATTATAATTTAAATAGACAATCAAAAAGAATTTGATTAAATTCAAAATCTCTTTTTTTATAAAAGCATTTAGGAGAGAGAGGTGGAGCAAGATGGTGGAATAGAAGGCTTCACTGATCATTTCTCCTGCTAGGACATGAATTTAATAACTACCTTCACAGAAAAAGCACCTTCATAAGAACCAAATATCATCTGAGTCCTCATAGCATCTGTTTTCATCTTTATATCACTGAAAGACGTACTGAAGATATTTTTAAAAAGCAGTTTTTAATTGCCACTGCCACCCCTCCCCCACTCCCTGACAGTGGAGGCATGGCACAGAGGGCAACTCTGGGTGCTGAGGAGGGAGAACATAGAAATTGTGAAGCACTAAATCAGTGCTGTCCTGTTAGAGCAGAAAGTAAAACTGGACCAAACCCAGCTGACACTGGCCCACTGAGGGAGAATTTAAATAAGTCCTAGCCAGAGGGAATTGCTGATTCCAGCTATCCTCAGTTGCTGTGAACCTGTTAACTGAGGTCTAAAGTGCTCTGGGTCTCTAAGTAAAAGGTCTCTAAACTTAAAAGGCAGTCTAGGCCATAAGGACTGCAAGTCTTAGGCAAGTGCTAGTGCTAATCTGGGTCCAGAGACAGTGGACTGAGGGGGCACATTATCTACTGGGACAACAGCTGGGTCAGATAAGGGAGTGCAGGTATTACCCCTCCCATAATCCCAGGCTGTACAGCCGACAGCTTTGAAAGAGACTCCTTGCTTCCACTTAAGGAGAGGAGAGGGAACAGTGGAAAGGACTTTGTGTTGATCTTGGACACCAGCTCAGCCACAGCAGTATGGGGCAATGGTCAGAGTCATGAGACCATTGTTCCAGATGCTTGCTCACAGACGAAATTTCTAGGCATGTCTTGAGCCAGAAGGAAACATGGTGCCTCGAAGGGAATGACTCAGTCCTGGCAGCATTTATCACCTGCAAATTGAAGAGCCCTTGGGCCCTGAATAACCAATAGCAATACCCAAGTGCCATGTTAAGAGTCAAGGGTAAGACTCTGAGGCTTCCTGGCTTTAGATAAAACACGCATATTACTACCTGTGATGGCTATGGGACAAAATTCCTTTTGTTTGAGAAAAACAAGTGAAAAAATAAAGAAAACATCATCTTACATCTTAGGTCCTAGCAGAGGCATAGGGAAGTAGAACACCAAGTGGGTTCTTGGAGTTCCCAACTCCAGGACTTGACTCCTAGACAGAATTTCTGGATGGGCCTTGGGTCAGAGCAGAGCCCACTGCCCTGAAGGGTGAGTCCCAGGCAAGGTGGCATCCACCACAAGCTGACTTAATATCCCTTCAATCTTAATGGAACTTCAGCAGTAGTCTCGCAGTACTCTCTGTGGCCTGTACTGGCAGTGGCTACTGGATGACACTCTTTTGGCTTTGGAAAAAGGAGAGAATAGTGGGAAAGTCTGTATCCTTTTGTATGAATGCCAGCTCAGCTACAATACAGCGGAACACCAGGTAGACTTCAAAGGTTTTTGACTCCAGTCCCGGACTCCTGGACAGTACCTATGGACCCACCCAGGAGCTGGGACACATTCGCCAACCTGAAGGGAAAGCCGCAGACCTGGCTGGCTTTCCCCAATGCTGACTATAGACCCAGGGCCTTAAATGAACACAGGCAGGACTCAGGGACTCAATAGAGTGGGCCTTGAGAGAGACCCAGTGTTGTGCTGGCTTCAGGCCTAACCCAATGCAGTCATAGTGGTGGTGTCCATGGGGGTGCATGTGTTACTACACTCCCAGATTTAGATGACTCAGAACAGAGAAATAGACTCCTTTTGTTTGGGAGAAAGTAAGATAAGAGAACAAGAGTCTCTGTGTCTGGTAATCCAGGGAATTCTCCCAGATCTTATCAAAGACTAGCAAGGTGGTATGTATACATGTCTGCAAGAACAACAGCATCACTAGGCTTGGGGTGACCCCTAAAGTAGATAAAGATTAGATCACAACAATCAAGTCTTTCAAATATCTGGAAAGCCTTCCCAAGAAGGACAGGTACAAACAAGCCCAGACAATGAAGACTATAACAAATAACTAATGTCTCAATGCCTAGAACTGAAGAACATCTACTAGCACCAATACCATTTGGGAAAAAAATTATCTTACCAAATGAGCTTAAAAAAGCTACCAGGGACCAGTCCTGGCAAAACAGAGATATGTGACTTTTCAGTCAGATAAATAGATCTGTTGAAGAAACTCAAAGAAATTGAAGATAACTCAAAGAAATTGAAGATAACACAAAGAAGAAACTCAGAATTCTATCAAATGAATTTAACAAAGATACTGAAATAATTAAAAATAATCAAATAAAAATTCTGCAGTTGAAAAATGCAATTGGTATACTAAAGAGATAGGAGTAGAAAGTTTATTTAATGAGATAGTAGCAGAGAAATTCTAAACCTATGAATGTTATCAATTCTCAAAATACAAGAAGGTTATAGAACGGCAAGCAGATTTATCCCAAAGAAGACTACCTCAAGGCATTTAATATGCAAACTTACAACGATCAAAGAAAAATAAAGATTATTAAAAGCAGCAAGATGAGAAAAAAAAAATTAAGACACAATGAAGCTCCAGTATGTCTGCCAGCAAACGTTTCAGTGGAAACCTTACACACCAGGAGAGTATGGCATGACATATTTAAAGTGCTGAAGGAACAAGCTTTTACACTGGAATAGTATATTCAGAGAAAATATCCTTCAAACATGGA
Source organism: Aotus nancymaae (assembly GCF_030222135.1). Lineage (NCBI taxonomy): Eukaryota > Metazoa > Chordata > Mammalia > Primates > Aotidae > Aotus > Aotus nancymaae. The sequence goes on along the minus strand of NW_026988415.1, from coordinate 53,283,221 downwards.
GGAGAAATAAAGACATTCCCAGACAAACAAAAGCTGAGGGATTTCATCATCAGATATACCCTACAAGAAATGCTAAAGGGCATACTTAAATCAGAAAGAAAGGGATGTCAGTGAGCAATAAATAATCACTTGTGTGTGCAAAACTCACTGGTAATAGCAAATACATAGAAAAACACAGAATATTATAATACTACACCATAAATGTAGTATTTGACTTATCCTTCTTCTAAGTAGAAAAACTAAATAATGAACCAAACAGAAATAACAATGACTTTTCAAGATACACAGTACAACAAAGTATCAATAGAAAAACAAAAAGTTAAAAACTGGAAGAATAAAGTGAGGGCATATAATTTTTATTTGATTTCTATTTCCTTGTTGTTCTGTTTGTTTATGGAAGCAGCATTTAGTGGTTATCAGCTTAAAAGAATGGATGATATTATTTGCAAACCTCCTGGTAATCTCAAAAAATTATACAATGGATACACAAAAAATATAAATCAAGAAACTAAATCATATGACTAGAGAAAATCACCCTCACTACAGGAAGACAGGAAGGAAAGAAAGAAGGAAGAAAAGACACAAAACAACCAGAGATAAAATAACAAAATGAAATAAGTAAGTGTCTTTGCTTAACAATAATGACACTGAATATAGGTAGACAAAACTCTGCAATCAAAAGACATAGACTAGCTGAAAAGATGAAAAAAACAAGATCCTCAGATCTGTTGTGTACAAGAAACACACTTCACCTATAGAAACACACGTACACTAAAAATGAAGTGATGAAAAATGTCAATGTAAGCCCAAAAAGAGGAGTTGCTATACTTACATCAGACAAAATATGTTTTAAGACAAAAACTATAAGAACAGAGGAAGAAAGTCACTATATAATAATACAGTGGCAAATTGACCAAGTGTATATAGCAATTGAAAATATATATGCACCCAGCAATTAAGTACCCAAATATATAAAGCAAACATTACTAGAACTAAAGAGAGAGAGAGGCTGCACAACAATAAAACATGGTGACTTCAATACCCCACTTTCAGCATTGGATAGATCTTCCAGTCAGAAAGTCAACAAAGAAACATCAGACTTAATCTGCACTACAGACCAAATGGATCTAATAAATATTTGCAGAACATTTTATCTAATGACTGAAGAAAACACATTATTTTCCTCAGTACATGGCTCATTCTCAAGGATAGACCATATGCAAAGTCACAAAAAAGTCTTAAAATGTTAAAAAAATTGAAATTACATCAAGCATCTTCTCTGACCATAAGGGACTAAAACTACAAATTAATAACAAGAGAAATTTTAGTAACTATACAAATACATGGAAGTTAAACAATATGCTCTTGATTGACCAGTGGGTCTATGAAGAAATTAAGAAAAAATATTGAAAAACATTTTGAAACAAAGTATAATGGAAATACAGCACACCAAAACCTGTGAGATACAGCAAAAGCAGTACTAAGAAGGAAGTTGATAGTTAAAAGTGCTTATTTAAAATTGCCCTTCAAATAAATCATCTTTAAGAACTAGAAAAGTGAGAGAAAACAAAACTCAAAGTTAATAAAAGAAAAGAAAGAGCAGAGGTGAAATAAATGAAATTTAAACAAATAAAACAATACAGATGATCAATGAAAACAAGTTTGTTTTCTGAAAAGTTAACTAACAATAATTGACAAAACTTTAGCCAGATGACTGACTAAAAAAAGAGAGAGAGAAAAGGTCCATATAAATTTATTGGCTACTAAGAGCACCTACCTGCCAATAAATTTGAAAATCTAGAATAAATTGAAAAATTCCTAAACACAGATGACCTACCAAGATTGAACTAGGATGAAATCCACAACCTGAAAAGACAACAAGTAATGAGATTGAAGCTGTAATAAAAAGTCTTCCAGCAAAGAAAAGCCCAGTACTTTATGACTTTACTGCTGAATTATATCAATCTGTAAAAGAATAATATCAATCTTACTAAACTAATTCCAAAAAATAGAGAGAAATGAATAATTTCAAACTCATTCTATGTCACATTAAAAAAAAGGACTACAGGCTAATATCCTTGATGAATATTGATGCAAAAATTCTCAACAACATCCTAGCTAACTGAATTCAATAAAACATTAGAAAGATCATCATGACCCATTGGAACTTATCCTTGTCATGCAAGGATGGTTCCACATAATGCAAGTCAATCAATGTAATATATCATGTCAACAGAATAAAGGATAAAATTCATACAATAATCTCAAGTGATGTTCAAAAAGCAGTTGATAAAAATAAATATTCCTTCATAATAAAAACAATAAAAAAGCAGTATAGAAGAAACACTTCAACATGTAAAAAGGCATTTATGACTGACTCGCAGCTTGTCTACTAGTATCACACTAGTGGCAAAAAATATTAGTTTTTTCTCTAAGCTCTGGAACATAAAAAAGTTGTCCACTGTCACCACTGTTATCCCACATAATACTAAAAGTCCTACATAAAGCAATCAAACCAGAGAAAGAAATAAATGGCATTAATATTGGAATAAAAGAAGTCAAATTATTGTTGTTTACATATGATAATTATATTTAGAAAAACCTAAAGACTCCATAAAAACTATTAGAAATGATAAACAAAATCAAGAAAGTTGAAGGATACAAATTTAACAACAAAAAACGTAGCATTGCTCTAAGGTAACTGAACAATCTGAAAAAGAAATAAAATACATAATGTTACTTAAAATAGTTACAAACACAATTACATACCTAGAAATTAACCAAAGAAGTGAAAGATCTCTTTAATGAAAACTATAAAACAGCAATGAAAAAAATTGAAGACACAAAAAAATGAAAAGATATTACATGTTCAGGGATTGAAACAATTAATATTGTTAAAATGTCCATACAACCCAAAGCAATCTACAGATTCAATGCAATCTCTATCAAAATACCAATGACATTTTTCACAGAAATAGAACAAACAATCTTAAACCATATATGGAACAAAATAAAGCAGAATATTCAAAGCTATCCTAAGCAAATGTAACAAAACTAGAGAAATCACCTGACTTTATATTATATCTCAGAGTTTTAGTAACCAAAACAGCATAGTATCTGGCATAAAAACAGACACAAAGACCAATAAAATAGAAATCCAAAAGAACAATTCCCATATGCCTATAGTGAACTCATTTTTCACAAAGTTGCCAGGAGCCTACACTAGGGAAAAGACAGCCTATTCAATAAAGGGTGCTGGGCAAACGGGGTATCCTTATGCAGAGAAATGAACCTAGACCCGTATCTCTCACCATACACAAAAATCAAATACTAATGCATTGAAAACTTCAATTTAAGATCTCTAATGTGAAACTACTACAAGAAAATATTGGAGAAAATCACCAGGACATTTGACTGGGCAAACAATTTTTGAGCAATCCCCCATGAGCACAGGCAACCAAAGCAAAAATGGATGAATGCAATCACACCAAGTTATAAAGCTTCTGCATAGCAAAAGATATAATCAAGAAATTGAAGACACAATCCCAAAAATAGGAGATAATATTTGCAAACTACTCATCTGACACAGGACTAATAACCAGAATATATAAGCAACTCAAACTAATCTATAGGAAAAATATAATAAACTGATCAAAAAATGGGCAAAAGATTTGAAAAGACATTTTTCAAAAGAAGACATACAAGTGCCAAATAGGCATATGAAAAGTTGCTAAACATTATTGATCATTAGAGAAATGCAAATCAAAATTACAATGAGATATACTCACACGCAGGTTAAAATGGCTTATATTCAAAGCTACCCAATAACAAATACTGGTAAGGATGTGGAGAAAAGTTAACCTTCATACACTGTTTTTGGGTATGTAAATAGTACAACCACAATAGAGAACAGTTTGGAGGTTCCTCAAAAAACTAAAACTAGAACTACCATATGATCCAGCAATCTAACTCCTTGGTCTATACTAAAAAGAAAGGAAATCAGTGTGTTGAAGTGATACCTGCACTTTCATCTTTGTTGCAAAACTGTTCACAATAGCCAAGATTTAGAAGCAACCTAAGTGTCAATCAGCAGATAAATGAATAAAGAAAATGTGGTAATATACACAATAGGTACTATTCAGCCATAAAAGAGAATGAGATCACGTCATCTGCAACAACATGGATGGGACTGGAGACCATTAAGTTAAGTGAAAAAGCCAGGCACAGAAGACAAATGTCACATGTTCTCCCTTATTTGTGGGATTTAAAAATAAATGAAATTGAACTCATAAACATTGAGAGTACAAGGATGGTAACCAGAGGCAGAGAAGGGTAGTGAGGGAGTTGGGGAGATGTGGAGAAGCTTAATGGGTTCAAGAAAAATAGAAAAAATGAATAAGACATACTATTTGATAACACAACAGGGTGACTATACTCAAAAATAACTTAAGTATACATTCAAAAATAACTAAAATAATGCAGTTGGATTGTTTGTAACTCAAAGGATAAATACTTGAGGGGATAGATACCCCATTCTCTATATGTGATTATATTACATTGCATGCCTGTATCAAAATATATTATGTACCTCATAAACATATACACCTACTATATACCAACAAAAATTAAAAATTTTATTTAAAAAATAGCATTTAGTAATCTAGGAACAGAAATGTACCTCCATAATATTGCAGAGCATATAGGTTAAAATAAAACTTTAACTATAATATATGAGAAGTCATTCCATGGAACCTACAAAGTATGTAAGAATGACTGGCTTAAGTGTTAGAAAAATGGAATTGTTACACAGAAAAAAAAATGTAACTTATAATTCGAACTCACAGAATACATAAAAATTAAAAATTACTAAAAATATTGGAGAATATCTTTTAAATGTTAGAGTTAAGGATACCTTTCAAAACAAAGCATCAATCTTAGCATTAACAATAGAAGTGACAGATATATCTAAATAAAATGAAATAATCTCTTTTTAGTGAATAACAGCAGAAGCAAAGCCTTAATAAAACAAAAATCAATGTACTAAATAAAATAACATAATAAAAACTAATACTTGTACATTATCAACATTTCCTACATGCAAATAAAGATTAGAAATTGAACAGATACATTTTATTAATATTAGTGCTCCTATAATAGTTATGTAAGACAGCCACTTTCAAGTGCTATATCAATATTAAACTCATTTAGTTTTTATCAAGTTTCTATGATGTTGCCACAAATACTACCCTCATTACTCAATTTCAGAATTGAAGAAGCACAGAGTAACTTGCCAAGTTTAGAAATAAATAAATAATGACATGATTCAACCTAGAGAGAGAGTTCTTGAGTTCATGCTGTCAACTGGCAATTCACAGAATAGGAAACACAGACAACTAATAAATGAGAAAAACTTTTCTCTGTATCATAAAAAATACTAATTTAACTCAAAACAACAATGAAGTGTTAATTAATTGATGGATAAACTAAGCCTTGAGTCCAGAAAAAAGATATAAATGTCATCAAATAATAAAGCATATTGTAAGTAGAGAATTTTTTTTTGTAAAAGAGAGATCAAAGTGTAAATAAAAAGAAGGTGAGGTATCAGTAAAATTTCAATCACCACACACGTGAAATATGCAGCATACTGCGAGATGAATGAGAGAAATATAAAAACATAATAATAGTTTGAGTGAAAGTTTGAGAAAGAACTCAAAAGTGATAGGTCAGAGATTACTGAAATGGAGCCAGACTACTAATGAAAATGTCAAAACGTAATCCTAACAGATGGAAACCTTTTACATAAAAAAAAAAAAAAAAAGAACAAAGCAACGATTTTCAAAAAAGTAAAATTAAATAAGCCTATTAAAAATCTTTAAGGAGCAGGGATTAATACCTAGGGGATAGGTTGATAGGTGCAGCAAATCACCATGGTACATGCTTACCTTTGTAACAAACATGCATGTCCTGCACATGTAACCTGAAACTTAAATTTATATCAAATTTTAAAAATTTTTCAAGGAGATAAAAGAACAAAAATTATTAAATAGTGATGTACATATGCCATGCAATTTCTATAAAAAATCTCAGCTGCCTTTTGCAGAAATTGAGAAGCTGACCCTAAAATTAATATGGTAGTTCAGTGGACCAAGAATAGTCAAAATGATTTTGAAAAATAAGAACAAAGTTGAAGGACTCCTTATTTCCTCACCCTCATTTTCTCATTTCCCACTTCCTCATTTCAGAGCTTACTACAAAGTTATAGTATGAAAGACCATATGGTACTGGCATAAAGATAGTTATATAGATCAATGCATAAAATTGAGAGTTCAGAAATAAATCCTTACATTTAATAGCTATTGCTTTTTAACAAGGTTTCCAAGATGACTCAATGGATCAAGAATAGATTTTTTCAATCAATGATGTTGGGACAGTAGGTTATCCACATGAAAAAGAATGAAGCTGGACATCCACCTCAAATCATTCACAAAAGTTAACTAAAATGGGTTGATGACTGAAATATATGATAAAACTATAAAATCTTTATAAAAATATGTAGATGCAAATCTTCTTGATCTTGGACTTGACAATGGTTTTTTTTAAGATATGACATGAAAATGCAGATAACAGAAGGAAAAACAGATAAACTGTACTTAATCAAAATTTTAAACAGCAATTCAAAGAAGGCAGGCCGGGCATGGCTGAGGCCATAACAATACCCTCAGGACCTGGGCCTCCTCTCCCCTAACCCATTTTCCATTATAGGAAAGTGCCCTTAAGGTTGTGAGACCTGCCATTGACTATTTGGGCCCTGTAGCTGGTTTAACTATGATCTTCTAGATGGAAAAGTTCTGCCGTAGAGAGCGAGCCAATTCTAGGCAAGACAAGTTATACACAAAACACAAAGTCCCATAGCCTTCAGCTTCTAAATTTTCCAAAAAGACTTCTCTACCTCAAGGATGGCTCCACCAGAGGTTTGAACCAGTAGCCTTGCGTTTAGCAGGGACTACACCTTAACTAACTGTGCTAACAGGCCACTTAGTGTTGAGAGAAGGCATAAAGCTTTTGTAAGACATATTTTGAATGAGAATGCTGCACCCTGAGGCAGTGTGGCTTGCGGAAAGCTGGGTGGGGCTGATGGCCAGCAACCATTTCCCTTCTCTCAGCCTGGAGAGAAAAAAAGCCACTTGCCACTGTCAGTTTAAAAGCCAGGCGTCTGCGCAGCCCTGCTATGTGCCAGAGGGGAAGGCCTGCCCCGCCCCTTGTGGCATTTCATTCTGCCATGATGCCAGGACCATGTGCATACCCTGGGCCACTCCCCTAGGTGCTGCCCACACAAGGACCCATGGCCGGCAGGCGAACGCCCCAGAGGAAGTTCCCTTGTTCTGTTCCTGACTGCAGTTTTTAACAGCCCAGTTCCACAGTTTCACGCTGGCCCCGCCTCCGCCACTTTGCTTTCTTAAGTGCTGCCACTCAGCTCAGTGAAGATGGCAGGAGTGTTTGGGGAAATTACAGCATTTAGAGCCTCCACGCCTGGCTGGGAAACACCTTGACCCTATTGCCCTACTCTTGGCCCGCAGCGCCGGCAGCTGCTGTGGCTTTCTGAGCATTTCCGGACCCACCCGCCAGCCTAGGCCGCTGTCTCCATGGTCCCTGTTCCTGGCCAGCAAGGAGTAAAAGGCCGTGCTCGCCCACTCTGCCCTGCTGGCACATGCCTGGTTCTACAGCGTTTGCCTGTCCCGTCTTCTGCAGGTTTTTGCCCAGAAAAGCAGCAGAGAGCGAGAGGGAGAGAGAGAAACAGAAAATATCAATGAAATTTTCAAGTTTTTTGTATGATTAATTATGATAGACAAGAGGCACAAAAAATAAGTATCATAAATAAAAAGGGAAAAGCTATAGATATTTTAGAGATTACTAAAGAAAGAAAATTTTTGAAAACCTTATACCAATACACTTGAAAACTACATGATTAGAATGATACACTTTACCAAAACTGACATAAGGTGAAATAGAAATCATCAATGGTTTATAAGAGAAATAGAATTAATATTTTAAAATCTTTCTACAAAGAACACAACATGCTTAGTTGGCTTTATAGGACAGCTTAATAAAATATTTAAACACCATATTAAGCAACCTCTTCTAGATAATAAAAACTAAGGAGCCATTTCTAACTCATGAGACTAGTATAACTTCAATACCAAAGCCAAATAAGGAGGATAAAAGAAAGGAAACTGTGTCAAAAACAACTAGTTACCCATCAGTATCTTTTCTTCTCTTCTTATGACAGCAGAACTCCCAAGCTTTAGCTGGGAACATGTCTGCCTAGATGGCACTATGTTTCTTGTTCTCCCTTGCAGCTACCTGTAGCTATGTGACTAATTTCTGGTTAATGAAACGTGAACAGGGATTTTCTGTGTCACCTCCCAGTAGCAACCTAAAAAAGGATCATAGATTTACGTTTCTCCTTTCTTACAGGCTGAAATATGGATAGGATAGCAAGAACTGCCAAGAGACAGTTTGGACCCAAAGAAGGAAGCTGTGTTTTTATATGGTAGAGCAAAGCTATCAACTCAGAATACCTTCATCTGTACTGCTAAGTTGGAGAAAAACAAATTTCTATTTTATGCCTTCTAAACCACTATATTTTCTCAACGTGTTTGTTACAGTATATTATATTGTACCCTATCTATTACATTTATAGGTCTAAGTAACCAACAACACAGACGTAAGGAATCTTAAATTACAGAGGAATGAAATCCATCAATAGATGTAAAAAAAAAATGTACTACATCATGATTAATTTGGGTTTAACACACGAAGATGAAGTTTTATTTTGTATGTGGTATGTATATGAGCTAACGGTTAAACATAGCCACTATTAAGAATTAAATTATATACCATTTTACGTAATATTTTTTATTTCAAAGGTTTTTGGGGAACAGGTAGTGTTTGTATACATGAATAAGATATTTAGTCGTGGCCCCTTCTATGCCCTATTTCAGCAGGAAGTAGTTAAAGAGTGATTAACACCCATGTTCCAACAGAAGTTGAACTTTCCTCTTTAGAGGGGGGAATGAGGGAATATGTTCTCTTTCCAGGTCCTCGAGGGGGCATAGTTCTAAGGGCAAGAACTTCCCAGCGCCATGACCCCCTCCCATCTCTCTCCATCCGGGAGATTTAATGGTTAACTGTTTTAAGTTTTGCAGGCACAGGAAGAATCAAAAAGTCAATCACTCCAGCAGAAGTTCTAAGGAACTCCTTTCATTGGCCAGAGGTCTAGGAGAAGGTGGGGGTTCCTCCCAGGTTAAAAGTCCCCTTCTTCCACACCCCTTTGGACTCCATGTTTACATCCCCTTCCACACACTCTCTCTCTCTCTCATGTGGAAGTTCTCTCTCTTCTTCTCCTTTTTTTTTTTTTATTTCTCTATCTAAATAAATCACTTTTCTGCAACACTGTTTGGGGTCCGGTATTTACTTTGTGAGCAGGTATCAGGAGGAAATCCTGGTCTCCTTTCTCATTCTTGAGAGAGCAGGAGACTAAGAACCTTGGAGAAATGTCCTCTCAGGGGAGCTAAGGGCTCCCCTGAACCCCAACATTTTTCATGCCAATTTTGCTGAGGCTTTTAATCATAAAGGGATGCTGGATTTTGTCACATGCTTTTTCTGCATCTATTGATACTATTATGTGATTTTTGTTTTTAATTCCATTTATATAGTGTATCACATTTATTGACTTTTGGGTGTTAAACCATCCCTGCATTTCTGGTATGAAACCTACTTGATTATGGTGAATTATCTTTTTTATATGATGTTGAAGTCAGTTACCTAGCATTTTGTTGAGCATTTTTGCATCTATGTTCTTCAGATATATTGGTCTGTAGTTTTCTTTTTTCTTTTTGTTATGTCGTTCATTAGGGTGATACTGGTTTCATAGAATGATTTAGGGAGGATTCCCTCTTTCTCTATCTCTTGGGATAGTGTCATGGAATTAGTGCCAATTCTTCTTTGAATGTCTGATAGAATGCAACTGTGAGTCTGTCTGGTCTTGGACTTTTTGTTTTTTCAATTTTTTTTTGTTACCATTTTAATTTCACTACTTCTTATTGGCCTGTTCAGAATTTTACATATTCCTGGTTTAATCTAAGAGGGTTGCATATTTCCAGAAATTTATCCATCTCCTCTAGGATTTCTAGTTTATGCATATAAAGCTGTTCATAGTAGCCTTGAATAATCTTTTGTATTTCTGTGGTATTAGTAGTAGTATCTCCCGTTTCATTTCTTATTGAGCTTATTTGGATCTTCTATTTTCTTTTCTTGGTTGATCTTGCTAAATGTCTATCAATTTCATTTATCTTTTCAAAGAACCAGTTTTTTATTTCATTTATCTTTTGTATTTTAGTTGATTTGTCTCAATTTCATTTATATCTGCTTTGATCTTCAATATTTCCTTTTTTCTTCTGGGTTTAAATTTGGATTGTTTTTGTTTCTCCAGTTCTGTGATGTGTGACCTTAGATTGCCTATTTGTACTCTTTTAGACTTTTTGATGTAGGCATTTAATACTATGAACTTTTCTCTTAGCATAGCTTTTACTGTATCCCAGAGGTTTTAATAGGTTTTGTCATTATTATCATTTGGTTCAAAGAATTTTTAACTTTCCATCTTGATTTGTTGATCCAATGATCATTCAGGAGCAAGTTATTTAATTTCCATGCATTTGCTTTGTTTTGAAGGTTCCTTTTGGAGTTGATTTCCAATTTTATTCCACTGTGGTCTGAGAGAGTACTTGATATAATTTTGATTTTCTTAAATTTACTGAGACTTGTTTTGTGACCTGTCACATGGTCTACCTTGGAGAACATTCCATATGCTGATGAAGAAAATGTATATTCTGCAGTTGTTGGGTAGAGTGTTCTTTAAATATCTGTTAAGTCCATTTGTTGTAGGGTATAGTTTAAGTCCATAATTTCTTTGTTAACTTTCTGACTTGATAACTTGTCTCTTTCTGTCAGTGGAGTATTAAAGCCCCCACTATTATTGTGTTGCTATGTTTTTCATTTCTTAGGTCTAGTAGTAATTGTTTTGTAAATTTGAGAGCTCCTGTGTTAAGTGCATACATCTATGTGTGTATATATATATATATGTATATATGGAATGCTATATATATACACATCCTATATATATACAATCCTATATATACACACATATGTATATTTTTATTTCATATATACATATACATATATATGTGTGAGTATATATATATGTATATATATATGATTGTAATATTTTCCTGTTGGACTAGTCCTTTTCTTTTATCATTATATAATGTCTTTGTCTTTTTTAACTGCCGTTGCTTTAAAATTTGTTTTGCCTAAGGATAGCTACTCTTGCTCTATTTAGGTGTCTATTTGATTGAAGTATCTTTTCCGACACTTTACCTTAAATTTATGTGAGTCCTTATGTGTTACGTGATTCTTTTGAAGACAGCAGAAACCTGTTGGTGAATTCTTATCCATTCTGCTATTTTGTATCTTTTAAGTGGAGTATTTAGGCTGTTTATATTCAATGTTAATATTGAGATGTGAGGTACTAATTCCATTCATTGTATTATTTATTTCTTGAATACCTTGTTGGTTTTTTCTTTTTTTCCATTGTGCTATTGTCATATAGGTCCTGTAAGAGCTGTGCTTTAAGGAGGTTCTATTTTGGTTTATTTTGAGGATTTGTTTCAAAATTTAGAGCTTCTTTTAGCATTTATTATAGTGCTGGGTTGGTAGTGGAGAATTCTCTCAGCATTTGTTTGTCTGGAACAGACTGTATCTTTCTTTCATTTATGAAGCTTGGTTTCACTGGATACAAATTCTTGGCTGATAATTGTTTTAAGAAGGCTAAAAATAGAACTCCAATTCTAGCTTCTAGGGGTTCTGCTGAGAAATCTGCTGTTGCCCTGATAGAATTATTTTTATAGGTTACCTGATGCTTTTGCCTCACAGATCTTAAGATTCTTTCTTTCTTCTTGACTTTAGATACCCTGACAACTATGTGCCTAGGCAACAATCTTTTTGAGATGAATTTCCTAGGTGTTCTTTGAGTTTCTTATATTTGGATGTTTAGCTCTCTAGGAAGGCTGGGGAAGTTTTCCTTGATTATCCCCTTAAATGTGTTTTCCAAATTTTAGATTTTTCTTTTTCCTCAGGAGCCCAAATTATTCTTAGGTTTGGATGCTTAACATAGTCCTAAACTTAGACGCTTTGTTCAATTTTTTAAAATTATTTTTTCTTTGTTTTTCATGGATTGGGTTAATTCAAAAGCCTTATTCACCTTGTTTGACTCTATTTTTTAGACTTTCTAGTACATTTTGCATTGCTCTAAGCATGGCCTTGATTTCCAGGAGTTGCGATTGGTTTTTATTTATGCTATCTATTTCATCGAAGATTTTTTTTCTTTCATATCCTGTATCATGTTTTTGGTTTCTTAAAGTTGGACATCACCTTTCTCTGGTGCCTCTTTGATTAGCTTAATAATCAACCTTGTGAATTCTTTTACTTTCAATTCAGAATTTCATCTTCGTTTGGATCTATTGCTGGTATGCTGGTGTGATCTTTGGGGGATGTTAAAGAACCTTGTTTTGTAATATTACCAGAATTGTTTTTCTGGTTTCTTCTCACGTAAGGAGACTACATCAGAAGGAAGATTTGGGAATCAAGGGCTGCTGTTCGAATTCTTTTGTCCCATGGAGTGCACCCTTAGCGTGGTGTTTTCCCACTTCCCCTAGGGATGGGACTTCCTGAGAGCCAACTGCAGTGATCGTTTTTGCTCTTCTGGGTCTAGCCACCCACAGAGCTACCGGGATCTGGGCTGGTACTGGTGAGTGTCTACAAAGAATCCTGTGATATAATCGGTCTTCAGGTCTGTCAGCCATGGATAACAGCACCTGCACTGATGGAGGTAGCAGGGGAGTAAAGTGGGCTCTGTGAAGGACCTTGCTTGTATTATTGTTTAGTTTGCCAGTTTTGTATTGATTGGCCTTTAGTTAGGAGGTGGCATTTTCAAGAGTGCGTTAGCTATGGTACTATAGGGAGGATATAAACTTGCCGTAGGGTCACCTGGTGAAGTATTCTGGTTTCTCAGTGATTGAGAGGGGTCATAGAGTTCCCAAAAGATTATGTCCTTTGTCTTCAGCAACCAGGGTTGGTAGAGAAAGATCACCAGGTTGGGGCAGGGATAGGCATGGCTGAGCTCGGACTCTCCTTGAGCAGAGCTTGCTGTGGCTGCTATGGGGAATGGGATATGGTTCCTAGGCCATTGGAGTTATGTTCTTAGGAGGATGATACCTCCCTCTGCTGAGTCATATAGGTCACCAGGGAAGTAGGGGAAAGCCAGTAGTCACAAGCCTCACCCCATTCCCATGTAGCCCACAGTCTTAAAGGCCAGTCTCACTCCCACTGTACCCCCACCGACAGCATGGAGTCTAATTCCTGGCAGCCAGTGACCAGGACTGAGGACTTTCCCCAGATCACTGGTCTCCACACTAAGAAAGGTTAGACGGACTCGCAGTTTTTCAGCATCTCAGGGAGCCTGCAGTGGCTATCCAGTTCCTTTAAAAGGCCTGTGGGTTCTCTCAGCTTTCCTGGTATGTTACTGTGGTAGTTCTTGGATGTAAAATTGGTTTAATATAAAAAAGCAATTAATGTAAATTGTCATATTTACTGATAAAAGAATAATCTGAATATATCCAGAAAAAATATTTGATAAAACAATATTTGTTCATGCTAAAAACTCTTAGGAAATTACCAGAAATTTTTAATCTTGTAAAGGGTATCTCCTAAAATAGAGAAAATGTCATACTTGATGAAATTTTGAAACCATTTACTTTATGATAAAGAACAAATGTCAGCCATTACTGATATATTTTAACTTTGCAGTAGATGTAATAGCCATAAAAGAAAGATAAGAAAAAGAATCACATGTATATTGATTGTAAAGAAAAGAAAAGAATTGTTGGCAAACAACACAATTTGCAATGGAGAAAACTCAAATGAATGCATAAAGGAATGATTAAATCCATGACAGAGTTAAGGAAGTTTCTAAGGCACATAATTAATAACCAAAAGTCAATTGCATTTCTATTTTTTAAAAAAATCAGAAAACACAATTAAATGATAAAACGTATAATTGCAACCAAAATGGAAGTATTTACAAATCAATCTAACAAAAATATCTTAGCCTTAATATGGAAAATTATAACTTTTTTTTAAAAGACATGTAAGAATCCCTAAGTAAATGAATAGAAAGATTCAATATTTTAAAGATGCCATCTCTGCAAATTTCTAATTAGATTCAGCAAAGTGCTAATTGAAATTCCAAGGCTTTTTATGAAATTTGACTTGATAATTTTAAAAATGTCACACAGAAAAAGCGAAAGCCTGACTAACATTGCTTCTTCTTGAAGAAGATAGATAAATTGCTCTCCCACATAGTAAGTCTTATTATAAACATTAAGTTATGAGACTGCATGAAATTTGTTCAGGGAAAGGAATTTGTTCAGGGATAAAAATAGGAGAACACAGATATTCAAATGTAATCCTCATGTCTACGGAACTTGATTTATGAAAGAGCAAGCATTGCAGGCCATTAGGAAAAGAATACACTCTTCAGTAAATAGTGATGGAACAAGTGATTATATATATATGGAAGAAAATAGTACGCTTTTCTTACACTTTGAACGAAAGTCATTTTCAGGTAAATTAAAAACTTAAGTGAGTAAGTCAAAACAGTTAAATTTAGAAGGAAAAAAAATACTGAGGAATTAGCCCAAATTAAAGTAACTAAAGGAATGTGACAACTGAATCCAACACATGGCCCAGGATTTCTCTTTCATAATAAAGGACATCCTTGGGTCAACTGATGAAATCTCTAGTTTTGACAGTTGTACTGAAACAATGTTAATTTCTTTTTTGATAATTGTGTTTATATAATAGGGTGAATTTGTTTTTTGGAAACTCACATTAAAGCATTTAGGAAAAGTGGTATAACATGTCTGTAATCAACTCCCAAACAGTTCAGGAAGCAATAACACACACACACACACACACACACACACACACAGAAAAACCTAGAATATAAAGTAAATGTAAATATTAAGTGGTGAGTATTGGGGAATGGGTAAAGGGATAAATTGTATCTTTTTAGTATTTTTGTGACTTTTCTATAAATGTAAAATTATATCAAAATGAAGTTTACAAAGCAAGGCAATATAAAAGAATGTTCTTATTATCTCAATAAAGAGATGGATTTTTTAAATAAACACAAAGCATAAAATATAAAGGAAATCTTTTAAAATAAGACTATTAACATTAAAAACATTTTTCATTAAAAAGAAAGCAAAAAGACATTATATAAACTGGAACTAGATATTTACAACATATGTAATAACAAGAGATTAGTCAAAGATCAGACGGTTGGAGATGTGTGGCATTATTTCTGAGGCCTCTGTTCTGCTCCATTACTTTATATGTCTGTTTTAGTATCAGTACTATGCTGTTTTGGTTACTGTAGCCTTGTAGTATAGTTTGAAGTGAGGTAGCCTGATGCCTCCAGCTTTGTTCTTTTTCCTTAGGATTGTCTTGGCTATATGGGCTCTTTTTTGGTTCCATATGAAATTTAAAGTAGTTTTTTTTTTTCTAATTCTGTGAAGAAAGTCAATGGTAGCTTGATAGGGATAGCAAATTGCTTATTCATGACAGACTGGATTAAGAAAATGTGGCACATATATACCATGGAATACTATGCAGCCATTTAAAAGGATGAGTTCATGTCCTTTGCAGGGACATGGATGAAGCTGGAAACCATCATTCTCAGCAAACTAACAAAGGAACAGAAAACCAAACACTGCATGTTCTCACTCATAAGTGGGAGTTGAAAAATGAGAACACATGGACACAGGGAGGGGAACATCACACATTGGGGCCTGTCAGTAGGTCAGGAGCTAGGGGTGGAATAGCATTAGGAGAAATACCTAACATAGGTTACAGGTTGATTGGTGCAGCAAACCACCATGGCACGTGTGTACCTATGTAACAAACCTGCATATTCCGCACATGTATCCCAGAACTTAAAAAATGGAAGGGAGCAAATCACACTGCCATGTGTGTACCTATGTAACAATCTTGCATGTTCTTCACATGTACCCCAAAACCTAAAATGATATATATATATATATATATATATATATATATATATATATATATAAAGTGCAAAAAATATGCATGGGGAAAGTATAATAAGACTTGATCAAAGTCTTCTTTCTTTATAAGGCTAGCAAAGAGTATCTGAAATTAAATCTGAGGAAAAAGTTAAAAAAAAGATAAGTATCTAGAACATATAAAAATTTACTACAAACTAATAAGGAAATAAAAACTAACTCCATAGAAATTTGGACAAAAGGCATGAAGAGGCATTTCACACTAGAGAAGACCAAATTGGACAAAATGTGACATACATAACATTATTAGTAATCTTGGAGAATGGACAATGACATTAAAAATTAGGCTGGGCACAGTGGCTCACACCTGTAATCCCAGCACTTTGGGAAACTGAGGCAGGCAAATCACTTGAGGTCAGGAGTTTGAAACCAGCCTGGCCAACATGGTGAAACCCTGTCTCCACCAAAAAAATACAAAAATTAGCCAGGCATGGTGGCATGTCCCTGTAGTTCCAGCTACTCCAGAGGCTGAGGTGGGAGAATCATTTGAAGCCGGAGGGGTATGTTGCAGTGAGCCAAGATCACGCCACTGCACTCCAGCCTGGGCGACAGAGTGAGACTCCATCTCAAAAAAACAACCCCCCCCAAAAGAAACAAAATGAAATTACAATTAAATACAACTTTACATTTGTTAAGTATGTAAAAAAGATTAAAAAAATAGAATGCGGACAAACAGGAAGTAAAAATTTCTTTTGTAAACAGTTTAAAATTTCCTAGTCAAATGGGGCACGTGGAAGTCTTATGATCTAGCAATCACATTCCTGGTTATTTATACCAGAACCTTCACATACATGTTTTCATATATATACATATATTCATAGAAACGCTATTCATAATAGCAAAATGTAGAAACAAGAATAGAGAAAATACATTCTATTAAATCATGCATTAAAGATTTATATGAATTGCATATATATTATGCCACAGAAGTTCTCTTGATTTCCAAAGAGACAATTTTTATAAATTATTCTCTGATCATAAAAATGTAACTACAACAAATATATAGTCTAATATATATATATATATATATATATATATGTGTGTATTTGAATCTCACACCTAATTGACTCAAGTGTTAAAAAAAGGAAATCATTAAGGATTTAGAACTGACTTATGACTGAAATACAATTTATTAATGTTGTGGGATGACGTAAAATATTTCTTAGAAAAATATATATCATTAGCCGGGCGCAGTGACTCACGCCTGTAATCCCAGCACTTTGGGAGGCCGAGGCGGGTGGATCATGAGATAAAGAGATCGAGACCATCCTGGTCAACATGGTGAAACCCTGTCTCTACTAAAAATACAAAAAATTAGCTGGGCATGGTGGCGCGTGCCTGTAATCCCAGCTACTCAGGAGGCTGAGGCAGGAGAATTGCCTGAACCTAGGAGGCGGAGGTTGCGGTGAGCCGAGATCGCGCCATTGCACTCCCGCCTGGGTAACAAGAGCAAAACTCCGTCTCAACAAAAAAAAGAAATAAAGAAATATATATATATATCATTAAATATATTAATTACATGCAATATGTTATTAAAAGTAAAGAGAAGAGTTTTTAACTCGAGGCTAGTAAAGCATGAGCATAAGCCCCCCCAAAATAAAAGGAAGAAATGTTAGGGACAGAAATTAGTGATATAGAAATAGAAAGCAATAGCATTAATCAATAAAACAAAAAATAATAGAATATACAAGTGTCTTCCAATACTGACAACAAGTAAAGTTTTCACAAGCACAAAATATTTTGAGTAAGAAAAAGGTAACGTGACTATATGTAGTGTATAGATCTTTCAAATTCTTGAGAACATTAAACTAACACCAATAAATTAAAAAATTTAGATGTAATGGATTTATAGCAAATCATAAAAATTATGTCAAGCATGGATAGGCATTTTGCAGAACTGGAATAAAGATATATTGATGAAATTAAATTGGTTTAGAAATATCTCCTTAAGAAAATATGATGTCAAGGTGGTTTTATAATACCAAGTTTTATCGGTTTCCATAAAACAGATAATATATAAATTTTTTAGAAACTGAAAAAAATGATGTAAAATCAATGTACTTTATAAAGTAAATGTAACAATTTGCAAAACAAATTCTTATACCATTGTAAGAATTTTATTAAAGTATTATTTGCAAACAGCAAAATATATAGACCTCAATTTCATACTTTGATGAGTTTTGACAAATGTATGGACCTGGATAATCAACACTTAAATCAACTTCTGGAACACTTCCATCACCTCCAAAATGTTCCTTTGTGTTTTTTGAACACAGCCTATTTTTCTGGCAGCAACCATGGGTTTGACTTTATTATCATAAATTAACCTTTATAACGGAATTTGTTTCATTCCTTATTGAACTGGCTAGGTCTCCAGAACAGTGTTTATAATAACCAGGCTCCAAAATGGTTCTGCATGCCTCCCTTTCTCCTGGACCCTTGCATACTCCCTTCCCACATGGTACTAGGGTTTGGCTGTGCAACCAATAGAATACATTATAAGTTATGACATCTACTTGGAGATTTACAGAAGAGTACAGCTTTCATCTTGGGCCCTCTTTGTTTATCCGGAATCTCATGCTCTGAAGGGGGCCACTTGCCAACTCCTAAAATGACTCAGGACCAGACAGCAAGGAATTGAGACCCGCCAACAACCATCCAAGTAAATTTGAGAGTGAATACTCCAGTCTCAGTTGAAGCTTCAGATGACAACAGACCTCATCGACAGCTCGACTGCAACCTCATGAGAGGTACTGAACCTGAACCACCCAACTAAGATGTTCACAGGTTCCTGATGCACAGAAACAGTGAGATGATAAATGTTTGCTGTTTTAAGTGGCTAAGTTTTGTGATAATTTTTAATACAGAATGAGATCACCAGTGAAATGACGATAGAAGATATTCTTTTTTTTTATATCTCAGAAAATAAATTCTAAATATTTTACTGTTAATTGTAATAATTTTTGTAGTTTGATTTATTTGTTCTGTATACTTTTTAAAGATTAAAATAGTTTCCTTCTTTTACTAGCTTTCTTAAAGGGATTTCAAAAAATCATAATTGGGTGTCAAATTTTATCAGATTTTTTGTCATATATTGAGATGTTTATATTATTTTTCTCATGAAACCAATTATGTTGGATTTATTTTTAAGCATGAAACTAACTTTGCATTCCTTAAACTGAATATTGTCATAATTTATAATTACTTCATGTTACTGTATCATATAAACTGTAATGTGGTCCCTATGATGCCCACCTCCTAGTATTCATACCATTATATAGTCAATCCCTTCCTCTTTAGTTTTGGCAGGATAAGTGATTTGATTCTAAACGACAGAATATGGCAAAGGTGATGGAATGTTACTCTTGTAATTATAAGTTTCTGTCTTGCTAGTCAACTAACTTTCTCATTTCTCAGCTTTGAAGAAGCAAGTTTCAATGTTGTAAGAGAGACTATATAGGAGACCAGGTAGCTTCTTAGAACTGAGAGTGCCTCTGGCTAATAGCCAGCAAAAATCAGAACCCTCAATCTTACAACTGCAAGAAAATAAATGCTTCCAATGATCCGAGTATGTTGGAATGTGAATCTGCCACCAGTTGAGTCTCCAGAAGAGAATGTAGCCCTGGCCAACACACTGATTTTGGCTTTGGAGAGGAGACAGCTTAGCCATGTCTAGACTCCTGGCCCACAGAAACTGATAGAAAATAAATGTATGTAGTTTTAAGTCTCTAGGTTTGATAATTTGTTAGAGTAATAGAAAAGCAACACAATTATATTTAATATGCTAATATTTTGTTTGGGGATTTTTCCATCCATATTTATGAGAAAGAGTGGTCTGGTATTTTTGTTTCTTATAATGTCATTTTCTGGTTTTGATATACAGATTTTGATGGCCTTTCAAATGGAGTTGGAAAGTGTTTCTTCTTTTTCTATTTCTTGGAAGAGTTTATGTAAAATTGTTGTTAATTATTTCTTAAGTAGTTGGAAAAACTCATTGCTATTGCCACTTCAGTCTTGAGTTTTCTGTAGTGTGGTTTTTATTATAGATTCAATTACTTTAGTAAATGTATTACTCCCCAGATTTTCTTTTTCTTCTTATACTGGTTTAGTGAGTGAGTACAGTTTTGAGGAGAACATCTCGTTTCATCTGAATTTTAAAATACATTGGCACAAGAGTGTTAATAATATTCTCACATTACTTTTGCAATATCTATAGGTTCTATAGTTATGTCTCCTTTTTCACTTTTGACATCAGTGTTTTCTCTCTTTTTTATTGATCAGTCTTACTAGGGATTAATTACTGTATTAGTCTTCTCTAAAAATAGTTGTGCATGTTTATTTTCTCTATTGTAATGTCATTTTATATTTCATTAACTTCTTATCTTTATTTTTGTGTTCCTTTTTACTTTCTTCAGGTTTCATTTTCTGTTTATTTTCTATATTATTGAGCTAGATGCTTAAATCATTAATTTTACAGCATTTCCTTTTATTTAATGAATATAGTTAAAGTTATTAATTTTCCTCCAAGCATGACTTTTGCTGCATTTCACAGATTTGAAAGTTGCTATTTCCATTTCATTCATTCTAAATCATTTTGTGATTTCCACTGAGATTTCTTCTTTTACCCATAGCTTACTTAGAGGTGTGTGACTTTATTTTTGTATAATTATATATTTTCTAGTCATCTTTCTCATTCCATTATGGCCAGAGAACATGTTCATTATTACTTCAATCTTTTAAATTTGTTAAGACATGCTTAATGGTCTGAAGATGTGATCAATTCTGGTGAAGCATATATGTGCACTTGAAGTATTTTCTGATATTGTTATTTGTTGCACATTTTATATACACATATATATGTATATATGTATATCAACTTTAAACAATGTGATTACTGCTTAATCTATTGAGATCAAATAGTTCCATTAATTTTTGCTTGTATAACTTGAAACTATTTTATTAGGTATATACAATTTATAGTTGCTGTATTTTCTTACTGGACTGACTGCAATTACACTGCCCTTATGTTCATTTGTGTTTGCATAGTACATCCTTTTCATTTAAATCATTAATCTGTAGGGGAAAGATCACTGTTTTAAACAAATAAATCATTTTGCCATTACTTTCAATGGCAAAAACTGCAATTACTTTTGTATCAATCTAATAACTTATTCTATGATATTTCTGTTTACTTAATGATTATAACATAATAGTGATAATAATAAAACTTTATAAATCAGTGGCTACTTCCCAGAAGCTATGCTAAAAATTTGACATTCATTGATTCATCTAATTTTTACAACAATGTCATAATTAGATACTATTAATATCTCCATTTCTCAGAAGAAAAAACTGAGACACAAAAGATGCACAGGAGTTCTTTTGTTTAGAAAGCACTTATATGTGGCATGGGCTAAGTACTTTACAAATAAATTTTAAATTTAGTTTTCCCAAAGTACTCCCAAAATGCTAGTACTGTTATAATTCCAGTCTTACAGATGGATTTTTAAAAGGTTAATAAATTTTCCCAAAGTAATACAATAAGTCGTGGAATTGAGATTCAAACTCTAGAAACAAAGCTAGCAAGTACCATGAATTCTAATTTGACATTTTTCCTGGACCAACTTTGGGTGTCCATTATTAATGGACTTCTCTGATAAAGTTCTCAAATTGCTGTCACATTCACGTTGTGTGGCTATCATTAGTCCGATTCTTTGAACCACAAGATTTCTAAATATCTTTATCTTTTGATGAGGGTGTTGGAATCTCAAGTTGTACTAACGGTGTGAGGTTTCTGGGACCTACAATGAATATGGAATAATGCCTTCTGTTAAGATGCTCACAATAGGTGGGCAGAAAAAGACATGTAAGCAGATAATTATGGTAAAAAAAAATGGTAAGTACTATTACATTGATTTTAACAAGATGTAATTGGAAGGACAGAAAAACTAATTCTATCACTGAAAATTGGAGAAAATTTCAAGAGAAAAGTTATTATTTAAACTAGGTTTCAAAGAAAAGTGAGGTTTGCTAGCTCACAAAAGGGACACAGACATGTTAGGCAGACATAATTATATGCCATTACCTGTGAAAATGCATGCTTTCCATGCTATATCAAGAAATATTTCAGTGCTTGCTTTCTAAGATCATCTCAGTGTGAAATTTATAGAGTTCTAGGCTAATTAATTTAATCCACCAACATACTGTGTCCAATTGCTGATGTAACAATCCATTATGTTTTTTGGCATTTTCTACAAATAAATGACATCTAATTTCACTTGAGTTTACTGTGTGCACCATTTTTTAAATTATTTATTTATTTACTTATTTTTTGAGATGGTGTCTTGTTCTGTCCCCCAGACTGGAGTGCAGTGGCACGATCTCGGCTCGCTGGAAACAGCCTCCTGGGTTCAAGTGATTCTCCTGCCTCACCCTTCTGAGTAGCTAGGACTGCAGGCGTGCACCACCACACCTGGCTAATTTTTGTATTTTGGGTAGAGACAGGGTTTTACCATGGTGGCCAGGCTGGTCTTGAACTCCTGACCTCAAGTGATCTACCAGTCTCAGCCTCCCAAAATGTTAGGATTACAGTCATGAGCCACTCCGTCCAGCCTGTGTGCACCAATTTTAAAGGCATAAGTTAAAGATATCAACTGCATTATGAGTTTAAAGGTGAAAGGCTTTTGTCAAATGTTTGAAGCATTTTTTTTATGAATTGGCCAGTTAAACTTGTATATTGGATATTAATTAATATATATCAATCGATAAGAATATCAATTGCAGTTAACATTTGGTTAGCACTCACTATATCTTAGTAACTTTATATATTAATCTATTTGGGGCTTAATAAGAGTCTCATATAGTAGATTTTATTATTACTCTATTTTACAGATACAAAGATGGAGAGATTCAAGAGATATCTGAATCTAAGGAATTTTAACTTTAGAAATTGTTCCCCTAATCCAGAGTTTGGACTGAGTGGAGAAATAGTCCATCATTAATTTCATACCAGAAACTTGGGATTGTAAGGAGAAGGCTAAGCACTTCCAGCATTATAGAGGGGGAAATATTTTAACTTTTAAAAAGTATAGAATTGTCAAAATATAATAAAGTTTAAACATCTCTCAGTTTTATTTGTTCTATAATGAAAAATAAACTTTTTTCATCAAAATGAAAAGAAAAACTGATTATTGTACCATCAAAGTCATTCCTGACTCTTCAACATACATTGGTTTGTACCATAAAAGTTATATGTGGGAGCCAGGCACAGTAGCTCCCATCTGTAATTCCAGTTGCTTGGGAGGCTGAGGCAGGAGGATCACTTGAGGCCAGGACTTCCAGGTCAGCCAAAAGGACATAGGGAGATCCTATCTCTTAAAACAAATTATATGTAGTCAGGATGAATATTTCAAAGGAAAAATAGTAGAAAATACAAGTATAAGCACCTATCTCACTGCCATTTTTGCCACAATGGTAACAATCATGAAGAGTTGCTTTCCAAATACAAAGTATTCAGCAACTTATTTTCCTTATAAGCATACACAGATTCATCATATAGCAGTCTCTCTCATTTGTTGTAGCTGATTTTTTTCATTGTATACATGTGTCACTACTTAAGCAGCCCCTGGAATGGTCAAAACACATGTGCATTTAAATTTTGATTGCAATTATAAAATTGTGCTTTAAGAAGACTACCTAAAATTCACTTCCTAGCAACAAAGTATAGAAGTGTCTCTTTCTTGTCATACTCATAAAAACTAAGTATAATCAACTTTTTTTTATATTCAGCAATTCAAAGTTGCTATCTTATTGCTGTTTTACTGTATTTCTTAGATTACAAGTATGGCTGAACATCTTTACATATGTTTTTAAGACATTTGTTCTTGTTTATGAACTGCTCTTTCATATTTCTATTTGGTTATGTTACTTTTTCTTATTATTTTAAATTAATGCAGACAGCTCTTTTCCCTTCACTAGTTTTTTAGTCTATGTTATAGAGGCATGATTTTACAATCTTGACTCCGTGAATATTAGCAGAGGTATGTCCAAGGAGTAGTGATAGAAAACCAAGACAGAGTGAAAATGTTCTTTGAAATTCTATCCTAGAGTATAAGCTACTTTTTAAGATTATAAGATAAAAATGAAACCAATAACAAGGAAGTGACTCCACTTCAAACTATTTAATAATTCACTATAGTTGAAGTATAGCCCATGAGAGGTTTGCCAGAGAATCTATACTCAATGCACATTTCATACTTTTCACCCATATGGTTATTTACAGGAGAAAATTTGGGGGAGATTTTTGCTAGATTCTTTTCTATTAGCATTAATATATTAATGTATTTTGAAATTCAGTAGCTATACAATTTGTAGCTGACAGTCATGGAAATAAAGAAAATAAGTAATTACATATTACATTGTGATTCCTATCCTTCCAATAGTAGAAATGCATTTCTATGTCTTTGAAAGAAAATTCAGCATATATAGCTCCAAAATTCATATTAGTATGTGAAAATACTAGTATCAGCAAGTAAAAAAAAAAAATGCAAGTTGTATATGGTTTAAGCCTAGGGACTGAATAACACAGTTACAAAATTTCTGAGATATAATCATCCTTAACACCGATGCCACTTTCACTGTTCCCCAAACCTAGCAGTTTAGCGTATGCTCCAAGGGCACACATGCCTAGGCATTTACTTATATTACAGCTTTCTCTGTGTAAGTGAGTAAGTAGAGAATGTCACTGTATTATAGTCTAATTTCTCTGACTGCTTTGAATATTTCGTCTTGATCTCTTGTTTTGAGCAATTTTGTTATGACATGTCTTGGTTCATTTTCTTCAAGTCTCTTTGAGTTTCTTGCATATGTAGGTTTATAGTTTTTATTAAATTAGGAAAATTTCCAGACATTATTTATTCACATTTTTTGTCTCAGTCTCTCTTTTCTTTCCTGCAGGAACTGTAATTGAAAATATATTAGTCCTCTTGAAATTATCCCACCATTCACAGATGTTCTCCTTATTTTTAAATATTTTTCTCTCTGCTTCATTTTGAATAGCTTCTGCTGCTATGTCTTAAATTTCACTAATGTATTTGTCAATGTGTAACCTGCCATTTATCCCATTCATAATATCTTTTATCTCGGAAGTTATAGTTTTCATTTCAAATATTTTGTTCTTCATGTCAAGAAATTCAATTCGAATCTTTTTCACATGTTCCATGTGTCTTAACTTTTTAAACATACACAATACATATGTGCATACATACACACACACAAATACAGTTGTCCTTTGCTCATTCTAACATCTATGTCAGTTATGGGCCATTTTCAATTGACTGATTTATCTTCTCATTATGGGTCTACATTTTCCTTCTTTGCATAACTGGTCATTTTCTTACTGGAAAACAGACATTATGAATGTTATGCTGTTGAGTGCTGAATAAACTTTTAGTCCTATAAATATTATTTTAGATTTTTTCTAGGTTGCAGTTCTTTGGAAACAAATTGACCTTTTTGGTGCTTCTATTAAGATTTGTTAGGAAAATAGTAATGCTCATTCTAGGACTAATTATTCCCTACCACTGAGGGAATACATTTCTGAGTATTCTACTCAATACATCACAAATTATGTTTTCCAGAGTGGCTGGTGGGAACAGGCACTAATAATAGCCCTATGTAAACCCTGGACACAATCGCCTCAAAAAAACTAAACTGACTTTACATTGTAATAGAGTTTTAAAATGTTCTTTTTATTTAGCATTAGTTTAGTGGTATTTGATAATCTAGTTTTAGTGGCCATAATCTATCAAATAAATATGTCATAATTTATCACCACTTTATTAAGGCTGGACATTTTATTTGCAAAGAAAATACTACATCAATGTCCTTGTGTATGTTACTTGAATAGCAGCTTAAATTTATCCCTTAGAGTAAATTATTGGTTGTGAAATTACAAATATACATTGCCAAACTGTTTTCTAGAGAAAGAAATTATAAACTCACTAGCATAGATCTTCTTCATTGTATTGCCTTAAAACACTAGGCATTTTTTCGATGTTTCTTAATTTTATAGGGAAAAAAATGATTGTCTCACTTTTAAAAAAATTACTTTGATCATTTGTAGTTTTAATTTTTAAAATAGAAATGGTACATCACCCTGTTGTCTAGGCTGGTCTCAAACTCCTGAGTTCAAACACTCTGCCCACCTAAGCCCCCTAAAATGTTGGGTTTACTGGTGTAAGCCACCTCACCCGGCCTCATTTTTCATATTTGATATTTAAAAATTAAGTGTACTGGCCACTTGTGTAATTGACTTTAAAAACACTTCATTTTGTGTACTTATTGAGTCAAGAAAAAAATGTATCATGCTGTGGTGAAATTCAAATCTATTAGAGGATCACGTAAGAAACTACTGAGTATATTAAGTATATTTTAATAATCCCAGGGAGAGAAAATGAGGGCTTGAAATATGACTGTGGTTCTGAAAATAGTGAAAAAGAAATTTGGAGTGCTGCTTGGAAATGAAGGGAGAATATTTCATAGTTGATAAGATATAAAACAAAGGAAAAATAATGAGTATGATGTTCAACATGAGATGTTTTCATTGTAGCACTATTCACAAAAGCAAAGACATGGAAGCAACCTAAATGACCATCAATGGTAGACTAGATAAAGAGAATGTGGTACATATATACCATGGAATACTAAGTAGTAATAAAAAAATACTGAGACCATGTCTTTTGCAGGAATATGGATGGAGCTGGAGGCTACTATGCTTAGCAAACTAATGCAGGAACAGAAAAGCGAATACTGCATGTTCTCAGTTGTAAGTGGAAACTAAATGATAAGAACTTATGAACACAAAGAAGGAAACAATAGACACTGGGGTCTACTTGAGGGTGGAGAGTGGGAGGAGGGAGAAAGGCAGAAAAGATAACAATTGGGTACTGGACTTAATACCTGAGTGATGAAATAATCTGTATAAAAAATCTCTGTGACACAAGTTTGCCTACATAACAAACCTTCACATGTACCCCCAACCTAATAAAAGTTAAAAAAAGAGAGAAAAGATTAAAAGATATGAAAAGGAAGACAATATCACCAATAGGCCAGAAATACAAAAGATCATAAAGGACTATTACGCATTAACATATGGTAACAGATAGGATAATCCAAAAGAAATAAGATAATTTCTAGACACATAGAATCTACCAATATTAAACTATGATGAAGTAGAAAATCTGAGCACACCAATAATGAATAAGGAGATTGAATCAGTAATAAAACATGTCCCATCAAAGTAAATCCCAGGACCTGATGTCTTCACTACTAAATTCTATCAAACATTTAAAGAACTAACACCAATTCTTCTCAAATGCTTCACAAATATTAAAGAGGAGGAAATACTTCCAGACTCATTTTATGAGTCCAGCATTACCCTGATATCAATGCTTGACAAAGACATTACAGAAACTGGTAATTACAGACAAATATCCCTGATGAATAGAAAGGCATAAAGCCTTAAGAAAATACCAGCAAACTTAATTCAACAGTATCCTAAAATGATTATTCACTATGATCAAATGAGATTTATCCTAGACAAGCAAGGATGGTTCAACATAAGCAAATTAATAAATGTGGCACATCACATTAATAGAATGAAGGAAAAAAAGTATATTATCATTTCAATATATGTAAAAGAGCATTTAACAAAACATCCTCACACAATAAAACCGCTCAACAAATTAGGAACAGGATAATCATATTATAACACAGTAAAGGCCATATATGACAAACCCTCAGCTATAATCATCTTCAACGAGAAAAAGTGAAAACTTTTCCTCTAAGATCTGGAACAAGATAAAGATGCCCACTTCTGCCTCCTGTATTCAACATAGAACTCTAATTCTTAGCCAGAGCAATTAGACAAGAGAAAGAAATGAAAGGTATCCAAATTGGAAAGAAGAAAGTCAAACTGTCTCTGCAGATGAAATGATCATTGAAAACCTTTGGCCGGGCGTGGTGGCTCACGCCTATAATCCCAGCAATTTGGGAGGCCGAGGAGGGTGGATCATGAGATCAAGAGATCAAGACCACCCTGGTCAACATGGTGAAACCCCATCTCTACTAAAAAATGCAAAAATTAGCTGCTCTATAGAATTGAACAGAATAGTTGTTCTATAGAATAGAAGAGAACAGATGTTCTATTGAATGGAAGAGATTAGATATTCTATAGAATAAAAGAAAATAGATGTTATACAATAGAATTGAATGGATGTTCTATACAATAGATGAGACTAGTTGTTATATGGAATAGAAGAGACTAGATGTACTATAGAATAGAGTAGAATATGTGTTCTATAGAATAGAAGAGAATAGATGTTCTACAGAATAAAGGAGAATTGATGTTCTATAAAATAGAATATAATAGATATTCTATAGAAGAGAATAGATGTTCAATAGAATTGAAGAGTATAGATGTTCAATACAATAGAGGAGAAAAGATGTTTTATAGAATAGAAGAGACTAGATGTTCTATAGAATAGAAGAGATTGAACGTTCTATAGAAGATACTAGATGTTCTATAGAATAGAATAGACAATATGTTCTATAGAATAGAATAGATTAGATGTTCCATAGAATAGAACAGACTGGATGTACTATAGAATACAAGACACTAGATGTTCTATAGAATAGAAGAGACTAGATGTTCTATAGAATAGAAGAGAATAGATTTTCTATAGAATATAAGAGACTGGATGTTCTATAGAATAGAAGCGACTGGGTGTTCTATAGAATAGAAGAGACTACATGTTGTATAGAATAGTGGAGAATAGATGTTCTATAGAATAGAAGAGAAGAGATTTTCTATAGAATAGAGGAGACCGGATGTTCTATGGAATAGAAGAGACTAGGCTGGGTGTGGTGGCTCACTCCTGTTATCCAAGCACTTTAGAGGCCAAGGCGGGTAGATCACCTGAGGTCGGGAGTTCAAGAATATAAGAAACTAGAAGTTTTATAGAATAGAGAATAGATGTTCTGTAGAATAGAAGAGAAAAGATGTTCTATAGAATAGAAGAGGATAGATGTTCTATAGAATAGAAGAGAATGGAATAGATGTTGTATAGAAGGGAATAGATGTTCTATAGAATTGAAGAGAATAGATGTTATATAGATTAGAAGTCTAGATGTTCTATAGGATAGAAGAATATAGATGTTCTAGAATAGAATTGAATAGATGTCCTATACAATAGAAGAGACTAGCCGTTCTATGGAATAGAAGACACTAGATGATCTATAGAATAGGAGAGACTAGATGTTCTGTAGAATAGAAGAGAATAGATGTTCTATAGAATAGAAGAGACTGAATGTTCTATAGAATAGAAGAGAATGGATTTTATATATAATAGAAGAGACTGGATGTTCCATAGAATAGAAGAGAATGGATATTGTATAGAAAAGAAGAGACTGGATGTTCTATAGAATACAAAAGATTAGTCTGGGAGTGGTGGCTTATGCCTGTAATCCAAGCACTTTGGAGTCCAAGGTGAGCAGATCACCTGAGGACGAAAGTTCAAGAATAGAAGATACTAGATGTTCTATAAAATGAAGTAGAATAGATGTTCTATAGAATCGAAGAGAATAGCTGTTCTATAGAATTGAAGAGAATAGATGTTCTATAGAATAGAAGAGAATAGATGTTCTACAGAAGAAAATAGATGTTTTACAGAATAGGAGAGAAATGATGTTCTATAGAATAGAAGAGATGTTCAGCAAACTGACACAAGAACATAAAATCAAACACCACATGTTCTCACTCATAGGCGGGTGATGAACAATGAGAACACATGGACACAGGGAGGGGAGCACTACACATTGGACTCTGTTGGGCGGAAATAGGGGCCGGCAGCAGGGGGTGGGGAGTTGGGGAGAGATAGCATGGGGAGAAATGCCAGATATAGGTGAAGGAGAGGAAGACAGCAAATCACACTGCCACGTATGCACCTATGCAACAATCTTGCATGTTCTTCACATGTGCCCCAAAACCTAAAATGCAATAAAAATAAAAATAAAATAAAAAAAGAATAGAATAGAACAGAAGTTCTATATAATAGAAGAGAATAGATGTTCCATAGAATAGAAGAGACTACACGTTCTACAGAATAGAAGAAAATAGATGTTCTATAGAATGGAAGATAATAGATGTTCTACAGAATAGAATAGAATAGATGTCCTATAGAAGAGAATAGATGTTATATAGAATAAAAGACAATGGATGTTCTATAGAATAGAAGAGACTAGATGTTCTACAAAATAGAAGAGAATAGATTTTATATAGAATAGAATAGAATAGAATAGAATAGAATAGAATAGAATAGAATAGAATAGATGTTCTATAGAAGAGAATAGATGTTGTATAGAATTGAAGAGAATAGATGTTATATAGAATAGAATAGATGTTTTATAGAATAGAAAAGAAATGATGTTCTACAGAATAGAAGAGAATAAATGTTATATAGAGTAGAATAGAATAGATGTTCTATAGAATAGAAGAGACCAGATGTTCTATAGAATCGAAGAGATTTTATGTTGTATAGAATTGAAGACACTAGATGTCTATAGAATAGAATACACAAGATGTTCAATAGAATAGAATAGACCAGATGTTCTATAGAATAGAAGACACTAGATGTTTTATAGAAAAGAAAAGTCTAGATGTTCTATAGAATAGAAGAGACTGGATGTTCTGTATGATTGAAGAGAATGGATGTTAAATATAATAGAAGAGGCTGGATATTCTATAAAATAGAAGAGTCTAGGTGTTTTATAGAATAGAGTAGAATGGATGTTCTATAGAATAGGGTAGAATAGATGTTCTAAGAACAGAAGATAGTAGATGTTCTATAGAATAGAATAAAATAGATGTTCTATAGAAGAGAACAGATGTTCTATAGACAGAAGAGAATATATGTTCTACAGAATAGAATGTAAAGGACCTCTTCAAGCAAACTACAAACCACTGCTCAACAAAATAAGAGGGGACACAAATAGATGGAGAAACATTCCATGTTCATGGTTACAAAGAATCAATATCATGAAAATGGCCATAGTGCTCAAAGTAATTTACAGATTCAATGCTATCCCCATCAAGCTACCAATGACCTTCTTCACAGAACTGGAAAAAAACACTTTAAACTTCATATGGAACCAAAACAGAGCCCACATAGCCAAGTCAATTCTAAGCAACAAGAACAAAGCGGGAGGCATCACACTACCAGACTTCAAACTATACTACAAGGGTACAGTAATTAAAACAGCATGGTACTGGTACCAAAACAGAGATATAGACCAATGGAACAGAACAGAGGCCTCGGAGGCAACACAACATATCTACAACCATCCGATCTTTGACAAACCTGACAAAAACAAGCAATGGGGAAAGGATTCCCTGTTTAATAAGTGGTGTTGGGAAAACTGGCTAGGCATATGCAGAAAGCAGAAAATGGACCTCTTCCTGACACCTTACACCAAAATTAACTCCAGATTGATTAAAGATTGAAACATAAGACCTAACACCATAAAAACCATAGAAGAAAATCTAGGCAAAGTCATTCAGGACATAGGTGTAGGCAAGGACTTCATGACCAAAACACCAAAAGCATTGGCAACAAAAGCCAAAATAGACAAATGGGACCTAATCAAACTCCACAGCTTCTGCACAGCAAAAGAAACAGTCATTAGAGTGAATCAGCAACCAACATAATGGGAAAAATTTTTGCAGCTTACCCATCTGACAAAGGGCTGATATCCAGAATTTACAAAGAACTAAAACAGATTTACAAGAAAAAAACAAACAACCCCATTCAAAAGTGGGCGAAGGATATGAACAGACACTTTAGAAAAGAAGACATACATGATGCCAACAAACATGGAAAAATGCTCATCATCACTGGTCATTAGAGGATTGCAAATCAAAACTACATTGAGATACCATCTCACGCCAGTTAGAATGGCGATCATTAAAAAATCTGGAGACAACAGATGCTGGAGAGGATGTGGAGAAATAGGAACACTCTTACACTGTTGCTGGGAGTGTAAATTAGTTCAACCATTGTGGAAGACAGTGTGGCAATTCCTCAAGGACCTAGAAATAGAAATTCCATTTGATCCAGCAATCCCATTACTGGGTATATATCCAAAGGATTATAAATCATTCTACTATAAAGACACATGCACACGAATGTTCATTGCAGCACAGTTTACAATAGCAAAGACCTGGAACCAACCCAAATGCCCATTGATGGTAGACTGGACAGGGAAAATGTGGCACATATACACCATGGAATATTATGCAGCCATCAAGAATGATGAGTTCGCATCCTTTGTAGGGACATGGATGCATCTGGAAGCCATCATTCTCAGCAAACTGACACAGGAACACAAAATCAAACACCACATGTTCTCACTCATAGGAGGGTGCTGAACAATGGGAACACATGGACACAGGGAGGGGAGCACTACACACTGGGGTCTGTTGTGGGGAAATAGGGGAGGGACAGTAGGGGGTGGGAGGTTGGGGAGGGATAGCATGGGGAGAAATGCCAGATATAGGTGAAGGGGAGGAAGGCAGCAAATCATACTGCCACGGGTGCACCTATGCAACAATCTTGCATGTTCTTCATATGTACCCCAAAACCTAAAATGCAATTAAAAAAAAATAAGAAAACATCACCAACAGTGTAAAAGTGTTCCTATTACACTGTTGGTTATGTTTTCTTATTAATCTACTTTCTTTCATAGGCTTAGGACAGAGAAGAAAGTTAATATACATATTATCTAAATATTCATTAGTTTAACCATTGTGGAAGACAGTGTGGCGATTCCTCTAGGACCTAGAAATAGAAATTCCATTTGACCTAGCAATCCCATTACTGGGTATATATCCAAAGGATTAGAAATCTTTCTATTATAAGGACACATGCACACGAATGTTCATTGCAGCACTGTTTACAATAGCAAAGACCTCGAACCAACCCAAATGCCCATCAATGATAGACTGGACAGGCAAAATGTGGCACATATACACCATGGAATACTATGCAACCATCAAAAATGATGAGTTCCTGTCCTTTGTAGGGACATGGATGAAACTGGAAACCATCATTCTCAGCAAACTGACACAAGAACAGAAAATCAAACACTGCATGTTCTCACTCATGGGTGGGTGTTGAAGAATGAGAACACATGGACACAGGGAGGGGAGCATCACACACTGGGGTTTGTTGGGGGGAAATAGGGGAGGGACAGTGGGGGTTGGGGAGTTGGGGAGAGATAGCATGGGGAGAAATGCCACATATAAGTGATGGGGAGGAAGGCAGCAAATCACACTGCCACGTGTGTACCTATGCAACAATCTTGCATGTTCTTCACGTGTACCCCACAACCTAAAATGCAATTAAAAAAAAAATTAAAATTAAAAAAAAAACATAACCATTGACTTTTTCTTTGTGATATCCCTTATTCCTGCATGTACGCAGCTTATTACTGTTGAATCGAATCTCAGAATCCTGAAGACTAATACATTATTTCTATGAATAGATAGATAGAATAGATAGATCAACTCTCTCTATATATATGATATGATATATATGATATATATATAGAGAGTTACCACAAGAATATATATATACAGGTACCAAATATATAATATATATTATATGTATTATATATAATCATATATATTCATTATATCTATAATATAGATATAATGAATTTATATTTGACATTTATATTTATATTTGATATATATATATATCTCATATATATACTTGATACCTGTATATATATATTTTTGTGGTTTGTGATATTTGATACCTGTATAATGTGTAATGCCCAGTCAAGCTAATTGGGATATCCATTACCTCAAACATTTATCTTTTCTGTGTGTTGGAAACATTCCAATTTTTGTCTTCTAGCGATTTTGAAATATACAATACATTATTTTTAACTATAAGTTTCCAATTGTATTATTGAATACCAGACTTTATTCCTTCTAACTGTATTTTTGTTCACCTTAACCAACTTTTCTTTATTTCCTTTTCTCCCTTTCTCTTTCCAGCCTCTGGTAACCATCACATGTTCCATCTCCATGAGATCCCCTTTTTAGGTCTTAAGAGTGAGAGCATGCAATATTTGCCTTTCCAGGCCTGACTTATTTTACTGAACATAATGACCCCCAGTTCCTTCCATGTTG
This sequence comes from Aotus nancymaae, assembly GCF_030222135.1. Classification (NCBI taxonomy): domain Eukaryota; kingdom Metazoa; phylum Chordata; class Mammalia; order Primates; family Aotidae; genus Aotus; species Aotus nancymaae. The sequence continues at coordinate 53,248,706 of NW_026988415.1, read as the reverse complement.
TTGTTAATGACAGGATGTCCTTTCTAAAGGCTGAATAATATTTCAATGTGTGTACAACACAATTTTAAACGTATTTATCCATTTATAGAAAAAGGTTGATTCCATGTCTTGGTGATTATTAATAATGCTGCAATAAAAATGGGAATGCAAATATATTTTTAATACACTATTGTCCTTTCTTTAGGATATTTACCCAGCAGCAGAATTGTTTGATTATATGGTAGTTCTGTTTATAGATTTATGAGGCGAAGTGTGTATTTTTATGAGAATTCCCCAAATGCATCTACATTGCCCTATCTCTCTCCTTTTTCCCTATAAACAAATGGAGAGAAAGCTAAACAAAAGAGAGAAAAGCTTTTATATTGGTTCACTAATCTAGGACATATTGTAACCTATACTGAATGATGATCATTTCATTTAGGCAACTGACAAACTTTTGTTCTTTTTCAGGATAATGTTCTGAGTTATCCTCACAATTTAAAATTTATTAATACTTCTTCAAAGTAGAAATGTTTGCTTTTAATTTCTAGTACCCAGTCTTTACTATCTCTGTGGGTAAAACTAATTCAAGCTGAAATTTAGAATATTCTCTTGCATCAGAGTTTTTTAAAATTGAAACAATTGCTTTTATTTTGAAAATTGAATTTTTAATGAAAGGGTTAGAGATAAGATTTATAGATGGAGACAATGTTTATTATTAATGTAATGAAAAATCCATTCTGAGTGCTGGAGTCTAATCTTAGCTTTTAATTTAGATTTAATTTGTATTAAAATAGCCAATAGATGAGAAAACCATATTAATATTATAAACTAATTTGATTCAATATAATTTGATAACGTTCCTTACATTTCCTCAACTTTGTGATATCGCACTTGACGAAAGTCCTTTGTAATAATTTTGGTGATCTCATTTCATTGGATGAATACATTTATACTTCTTGTACAATGCTTTGTTCAAGAGTTTTAGGATTTTTGTTGTAATCATTTCTTTTTAATTTTTCATAATGTATCTTTTTAGTAGTAAAAGTAATAAATATTTACTGACCCAGATTGTACAGTGTGATTGGGCCCACATTAACATCGCTGACCTCATCCCCTACTACTCTACTTCTCACTCAATTTGTTACAGCCACATTGGCCTCCCAACTATCCATCGACCATGCGAGGTACACATCCAACACAAAATCTTTTTGGTTGCCTGGAATACTGTTGACCAAGAAATCTTCATAGCGTTTCCACACATTTTCTCATGTATTTTTGAATTTCTGCCTTCACAAGTAAGTCTTTTCTGTCTAACATATTTAAAATAGCAACACCGCTCTCTACTCTCTTTCCCACGTTTATTTCTTTTCCTTAGCACTTATTGTCATATGAAATAATATGCATGGTAGTCATATGTCTAAGTAAATGTGGGCTTGAAATTATATATTTATGTCACAGCTGTATTTCTAACATCTAGAACATGTTTTTCTGTGTTCCAGAAAAACGTATTCCCAGCACCCAAAACATAATAGTTGCTCAAAATATATTAGTTGAATAAATACATGATTATAGAAAATATAGAGGACATGCAGGAGAGCAAAGAGGAAAAAAGAAGACATTCATTATCCCACAACCTGGTAATACTCATTGTTGTCATTTTGGTGCATTCTTATAAACATACAAATACACACAAACACATATACATATGTCCATAGTAGTAGAGGTGGTGGTGCAATAAATTTACTAATAAGAGTAACAATAGTGTTAATATTTGTTGGCAGTGTTATCATAACCTAATATATCATTTGTTAACCATGTTTTCTCACTTAAAATATTTATCATGACTTCCAATAAAATAGGGGCTTTATGCAGGTCAACAATCATCCATCTAGACATTGACTCCACTAGTAATTTATTGTTCTGTAACAAATTACCTTATAAATTAGTTATTTAAAGCAACAGATATTTATTATTTCACAATTTCTGTGGCTAAGGAAGTTTGGAACAGCTCAGCTGAATGATAACGGTTCAATGTCTCCACCCACCGAAGTTGTAGTCAAGATACTGACCAGGCTGCTTTCATCTAAATACTGATGAAGGCTAGAGATTTTACTTTCCAAGGGGATTTATTCATACCTTGGCAAGTTTGTGCTGGTCAGTGGAAGACGGCTTCAGTTCTTGCCTCTCCATGAGGCTGCTTGAGTGTTCTCGCATATCAGCTATTCTGTCCCAAAGTGAGTAATTCAAGCGAGGGAAAGGAGGAAGCCACAGTGCCTTTTATGACCTAGTCTCAGAAGTTATATATTATCACTTCTACTTAATTCTATTTGTTAGAAGTAGGTCACTAAATGCAGCCCACAATAACTTTTTGAAGGAAATTGTATCTAAAAAATGTGTAAACATCCATTTTAAACCACCACACCAATTACATAAGTTATAAATACAAGGATGTTGTCAGCAGTAAGACTAAGGATCATTCCAAACAGAATAACATAAGCTGGAAGCAATACTTCCCAAATGTAATATAGTTTAAACCAAATTGCAATGAGCACTTGGGAACTTAAAAGCAGCTGTTATTTTCAAAATAGTGGGAGTATTTTGTGGAAAGTAAATGGAAGAAATTCTGGGGAGAAAAACACAGACACATCAGAGGAAAGACTTGGAAGTACACATTCTCTCCATAAATTCCTTCCTTCAAAAACAAAGCAATAGCACTCCAATGCTACAGAACTAGTGATACAAAAGAAACTAAAACCAAGTATCGGCGTTTTTAGTGTTTTATGACATGTTTGTAAAAGGATTATAGACTTGCTCTAAAATGAGGTGGCAACAACTAAAGTAAAAAAATGGACTGGGGAAAAAAGGTATGAGAGAAACAGTAGAGTCACATCAGAGACGTTTTCGTGGTGAAGATAACTATCAGTGAAAGAAAGGCAAGTTTATGAGTAAAGCATTCCTAGCCAAAGAAAATAAAGTGTTTAAATGTTTACAAATTAATGTAACTATAGCCAACCCAACTTTTAAAAACATAGGCAGCTCACCTAGATGAGAAGATGAAAAATTAAAGCCAAGAACAAGTCCAGTGGGAAAATATATACTTAAAGTGACGAAACTGGCTCTAGATGCGAAAATTTTCATAAGCGTAGAAACGATGCATAAGATAATGTTCTGATTTCATATAACTAAAAGACTCAGATATTGCCAGCTACCACTTTCTTCTTCTACTCCAGAAAACTGATTGAGTAAACAGACGATAGAAGCTATCATCTCTGCCCTCCAGCTTACGTATTTTGATGGTCTCCAGACAAACAGGAAGGAGATTTTATAAATGAAGGGGAAATCAAACCATTTTAAGACAAGCACCTGCTGGGGGAATTTGCCATTACCAAGCTAGAACTACAAGGAAAGATAAAAGGAGTTCAAAATCTTAAAACAAAGGTTTGATATGCCCCAGAATAGAACCTCTTGGAAGCATAAAATTCACAGGACCTATCAAATAATAATACAAAAACTGTAAAAAAAAAGGCCGGGCGCGGTGGCTCAATCCTGTAATCCCAGCACTTTGGGAGGTTGAAAAAAATAAAATAAAAAAATAATAAAAATAAATTTAAAAAACTGTAAAAAAAAATCTAGGGAACAACTAACATGATGAATAGAACACTACCTCAGATCTTAATACTAACATTGATTTCAAATGGCTTAAATACTCGACTTAAAACACACAGATGGCAGAATGGATAAAACATCACAAAGCAAATGCCTGCTGTCTATTAGAGACTCATCTAACATTTAAGGAGTCATATCAAGTCATAGTAAAGTTGTGAATAAAGATATTCCACACATATAAAAATCAAAAGAAAGCATAAATGGCTATTCCTATATCAGACAAAACATACTTCAAAGCAACAACAGTAAAGAAAAAGACAAAGGAAATCATTATATAATGAGGTATATAACAAGAAAAGAATCAATCCAGCGGAAAATTACAATCCTAAGTTTATATGCACCTAACACTGCAGCTGTCAGATTAATAAAAAAGTTACTACTATGCCTAAGACATGAGATAGTGAGAAAGAGAATAACAGTGTGGGACATCAGTACTCCAGTGACAGCACTAGACAGATCATTGAGACAGAAAATCAACAAAGAAAAAATGGACTTAAACTATATGCTAGAACAGATAGACTTAACAGATATTTACAGAACGTTCTATCCAACAACTGCAGAATACACATTCCTCTCATTAGCACATAGTACATTCTTCAAGATGGACCATATAATAGGTAACAAGACAAGTATCAATACATTTAAGAAAATCAAAATTATATCAAGTATCTTCTCAGACCACACTGGAAGAAAACTAGCAATCAGCTCCAAAAGAAACCCTCCAAACCATAAAAATACATGAAAATAAAATAATCTATTCCCGAATGCAGATATTTATTCATATGAGTTCCTATGAAAGGATGCTTTTTAATTTGTGTCTTACAGAAAAAGGAAAAGTCATAATAACGAATGGAGAAAGTATGAGTTTATGTGTGTCTCTATGGGTGTTTTTCACATATGAAACCTCCAAGAAATGGGGAAGAGTATGAAGAAGATATAGGGGATGGTGTAGCATCTCCCATCACACAGGGAATCATTCTATCCTTCTGTGGAATGATGTGAAGCAGAAGATGAAGTAGCTGTGCTTGTGAAATGATTTTATGAGACTGGGCAAAATTAGGACAGATTTGAAGCCAAACTGATCTATCTGAAGCACAGTTGTCAGTATGGCTATTCAACATATCCCTTCCTTGCACTTTTACACAGCACAGCTTTAGCAATGTAATTACTCAAGGTGGCCACTAGCAGAAAGTGGATTTTTTTTTTTAATTGCATTTTAGGTTTTGGGGTACATGTGAAGAACATGCAAGATTGGTGCATAGGTGCATATGTGGCAGTGTGATTTGCTGCCTTCCTCCCCTTCACCTATATGTCACATTTCTCCCCATGCTATCTCTCCCCCACTCCCCACCCCTCACTGTCCCTCCCCTATTTCCCCACAACAGACCCCAGTGTATAGTGCTCCCCTCCCTGTGTCCATGTGTTCTCATTGTTCAACACCCTCCTATGAGTGAGAACATGCGGTGTTTGATTTTGTGTTCTTGTATCAGTTTGCTGAGAATGATGGTTTCCAGGTTCATCCATGTCCCTACAAAGGACACGAACTCATCGTTTTTGATGACTGCATAATATTCCATGGTGTATATGTGCCACATTTTCCCTGTCCAGTCTACCATCGATGGGCATTTGGGTTGGTTCCAGATCTTTGCTATTGTAAACTGTGCTGCAATGAACATTCGTGTGCATGTGTCTTTATAGTAGAACGATTTATAATCCTTTGGATATATACCCAGTAATGGGATTGTTGGGTCTCTAGGTCCTTGAGGAATCACCACACTGTCTTCCACAATGGTTGAACTAATTTACACTCTCACCAACAGTGTAAAAGTGTTCCTATTTCTCCACATCCTCTCCAGCATCTGTCGTCTCCAGATTTTTTAATGATCACCATTCTAACTGGCGTGAGATGGTATCTCAATGTAGTTTTGATTTGCATTTCTCTAATGACCAGTGATGATGAGTGTTTTTTCATATGTTTGTTGGCCTCATGAATGTCTTCTTTTGTAAAGTATCTGTTCATATCCTTCGCCCACTTTTGAATGGACTTGTTTGTTTTTTTCTTGTAAATCTGTTTTAGTTCGTTGTAAATTCTGGATATCAGCCCTTTGTCAGATGGGTAAGCTGCAAAAATTTTTTCCCATTCTGTTGGTTGCCGTTTCACTCTAATGACTGTTTCTTTTGCCGTGCAGAAGCTGTGGAGTTTGATTAGGTCCCATTTGTCTATTTTGGCTTTTGTTGCCAATGCTTTTGGTGTTTTGGTCATGAAGTCCTTGCCTATGCCTATGTCCTGTTAAAGAGAGCCAAATCAAGAACGAACTGCCATTCACAATTGCTACAAAGAGAATAAAATACCTAGGAATACAACTAACAAGGAACATAAACGACCTCTTCAAGGAGAACTACAAACCACTGCTCAACGAAATAAGAGAGGACACAAACAGATGGAGAAACAGTCCATGTTCATGGTTAGGAAGAATCAATATCATGAAAATGGCCATACTGCCCAAAATAATTTACAGATTCAATGCTATCCCCATCAAGCTACCAATGACCTTCTTCACAGAACTGGAAAAAACCACCTTAAACTTCATATGGAACCAAAATAGAGCCCGCATAGCCAAGTCAATTCTAAGCAAAAAGAACAAAGCGGGAGGCATCACACTACCGGACATCAAACTATACTACAAGGCTACAGTAATCAAAACAGCATGGTACTGGTACCAAAACAGAGATATAGACCAATGGAACAGAACAGAGACCTCGGAGGCAACACAACATATCTACAACCATCCGATCTTTGACAAACCTGACAAAAACAAGCAATGGGGAAAGGATTCCCTGTTTAATAAGTGGTGTTGGGAAAACTGGCTAGCCATATGCAGAAAGCAGAAACTGGACCCCTTCCTGACACCTTACACAAAAATTAACTCCATATGGATTACAGACTTAAACATAAGACCTAACACTATAAAAACCCTAGAAGAAAACCTAGGCAAAACCATTCAGGACATAGATTTTTTTTATATTTGGTCTTATTCTCAGAAAGGACCATCAATAGCAGCAGAGTGAGAGGACTTGACAATAAGGCCAGGGAAGAAAATTTTAAATAGACTTACTGCGAGATATAGGTAAGACATAACCCTAAGGGTTTCCAAAAATTACTTGGTAGATTTTATAAGGATTGGAAATCCAATAATAGGTCACACCTGAAAATCATATGTAGGCCTTTATTGCACACTTGTACACACATAAGCTGTGTCTGAGATTCTGATAGATCTTATTATCCAAGTAGTCATAACACCAAGATGGAGATAACTGTTTTGGATATAAGTTTATCCACAATAGTTTTTTTGAATGTGACAAGGAGTCAAGGCTATGAAGTCTGTTTTCTATTTATGAATATGATGTAATACAAATATTTGATAATTATTTCTTTTTTAACTTTCTTTCTGTGGGCGAAAGTTATTGCCTTGTGATTGTATTAGTTTCCTAGGGCTTCAATAACAAAATACCACAGATGGGGTTCCTTAAACAACAGAGATTTATTTTCTCACAGTTCCGGAGGCTAGACATCCAAGATCAAGCTGTCAGCAGGTTTGGTTTCTAATGAGGCCTTTCTCATTGGTTTGCAGATGATGGCCTCCTTGCTGTGCCCCCATATGGCTGTCCACATGTGTGTTTTCTGTGCCCTAATCTCTTCTTCTTATAAAACACCAATCATAATAAATTAGGGCCCACCCATGTGACCCTATTTTAACTTAACTCTTCAAAAGTAAAGGTGACCAGACCAACAGTTGCTTGAAAAACAATACTGTCTGACCACAACTAAGGCATTTTGCTATAAAATATGAAGTATGGCATTATAAATTTAGAATATTATATACTATATTTCTATTATAGATTTATGTGTATCACATAGAGACATTTCATTGTATGTATTTAAGATATGCAATCTGATGTTTAGATATACGTATGCGTAGTAAAATGATTACCACACACAAGAAAATTAACATATCAATCTCCTTACATATTCACCTTCTTTGCAGTGAGAATATCTGAAATCTACTCCTGGCAAATTTCCAGTTATACTAGAATATTATTATCTATGGTTACAATGCTGTATATTAGATCTCTAGACTTATTTATTTCATATAACTGCCACTTTGTACCTTTTCTGCAATATCACTGCAGTTCCTCCCTTTCCTGCCACTAGTAACTACCATTCCACTCTGTTTCTACGTATTTGACATTTTTATATTACATATATAAGTGTCCACATATTTATTTATACTTCTAACTCATTTCACTTAACATATTTGGTATTGTCATTTTGTCAATTTTAAGTTTGTCTTACAGTTCTAACATCTCAGTTCACTGCAATCTCTGCTTCCTGGGCTCAGGCAATCCTCCTGCCTCAGTCTCCTGAGTAGGTGGGACTACAGGCTCATGCCACCATGCCCAGCTAATTTTTTGCACTTTTGCAAAGAATGGGATTTCACTATATTGCCCAGGCTCGTCTTGAACTCCTGGGCTCAAGCCGTCCATTCACCTTGGCCTCCCAAATCGCTGGGAATAGAGGCGTGAGCTATGGCGCTTGGCCTACATTTTAAAGTTTAAACATAAGTGAAGTTTTATACTTAAAGGTACAGTTATTAAAACAGGTAAATGTAAATGAACTTATTTTGCTATATTAGAACAATAAATAAAAATAGAAAAAAAATTCAACAGGGCTAAATTAATCTTACAGACTCATAATTTTGTCAGTATTCCTTTGTGATTTTCTAAACACAACTGCAGGGAAGCATCGAAACAGACTTCATAGCCTTGACACATTGTCAAATTTAATCTAAACTTAAATTTTAGATAAGGAAACAAATCAGTGATTTCTCATACAGAGCATCTTCCTATCATTATTCAATTTCAGAATTTCTGTTTACTGAATCTAGAAAATTCAGCTAACCCATCACAGGCTTAGTTGTATGGCCTCTCATTATTCCAAACAAGGTTAATAAATTGTTGAATGAACTATATCATACACACAGAAGAATACATATATGGTGTAATAAAACAGCCACCAATTCCAAGGAATAGAACATGGCCAGAACCCTAAGGAACCCCCATGTATAATTAATAGTCTTTTCTTTAGAGATAATCACTTTCCTGTCTATATATGTATATATGTTTCCCTGAACACTGTAGAGTTGAATTTTGCCTGTTTTATGAAGTTTTTGTGAATGGAGTATTACTGTTGTATTTCTCTGCATCTGATTTCTTTCCTTCAATATCATATATGTGATATTCATACATGTTGTCTGTGTAGTTGTAATTTGTCCATTGTTGTTACTGTATAGTATTCTAGTATATTAATATACTCAATTTACCCATTGTTTTCATGATAACCCTTAGTTTTTTTTTTCCCCCTCCAGTTTGGAATTACTATAGACACAGCTATGTAAATCCCCTGTGTATATCTCTTTGTGCTCATAAGCAAAAGCTTTCCTAGATTATATCAATAAAGGTGGAATTGCTGCCATAAGGTATATCACTATTCAAGTCTATAATACAATGCTAATATGTTTTCATTGAATGACTACATCAATTTACATACCCACCAGAAATTTATGAATTCCTATTAATACACCAGTCTCTTCAATACTTATTATAGTGCTATCAGATTTTTTAAATGTTTGCCAATATAGTGGATGCTATAAAGAAGGATTTTATTGAAGTCTTAATTTTCAATTCCTTGATTATGTATGAGGCATGGTATTTATTTATATATTTAATAGACTTATAAATTTCATCTCTTGTGGAGTCCAGGGTTCCCTTAAAAGAAGAACCTGGGAACAAAGGCCATGTAGGAGTAGTTTATTTTGAGAATGTGATTCAGGAAGCAAGACTGAGGGACTGAGGGAGCCAAACAGGGAACATGAGGAAGCCAGATCAGTAGAAGACCCATTCCTATTCACATGTATAACTCCTAAGAGATTTCTTCACTATGCTCCTCATTGTTGTATCAGAGAAATCCTAGAGTAGGAAATGTGAGGTCTGTTGGCAAGTATAGTCAGATTGTACATATGTAAAACTGGTTGAAGCCAAGTGGAATTAGTTCATGCAGCAGTGGCTAAGAACTGAGGACAAGAAATTTGAAATAGGGCACAAGAGATGTCAAACACATTTCACTCTATGTATCATTCAGTCCCACTCATGTCCTCCATTAAAACCAAGGCATCATAAGGTCTCTTTCAAGGTGACAGTCAACTTCAGCCTCTGCAAACACACAATACAGTCACTTGTTACTGCAGATGATCTTACGCCTGTAATTGATATTTTTAAATAATTATTCCCCACTTCCACTATTTATTCTAAACCTTTCTTACTCTTAGTATGTGCTTTGGCTGATCTAATTTGCTTGCCTGATAGGATGACCTGGATCTTCATTTTTTGATCATATCGAACTGTGGTTGCTACAATTGTCTACTTGCCATTAGATCTCGTCTCTTCACAGAAGTACAAAATTTGCTCCAATAAACCTAAATGTCCATGAATGCTAGTTATATTCCTGCCTACCTTCCATAACATATCCAAAACCTTAGATCCTCAAAGTTATCAGAGTTTAATACCCCCACCAGTACAGAATTTGTGGAGCCTGAAATTACAGGTGTCAATTACAGCTTCAAGTTCAGTGTAATGCAAGCTTGACAAACCCACGGCCTGCAGGATACATGCAGCTCAGGAGAGCTTTGAGTACATCCCAACACAAGTTTGTAAACTTTCTTAAAACATTATGAGATTTTTTTTTTTGCACTTTTAAAAGGCCATCAGCTACTGTTAGTGTTATTGTTAGTGAAAAGTGTATTTTAGGTATGACCCAAGACATTCTTCTTCCACTGTGGCCCAGGGAAGCCAAAAGGTTGGACACCCCTGATGCTGTCCCCCTGGTAAAAGAATTTTCCTGTTGAGGATCAGGGCCTCTAATCCAGCAGATCGTAATTTTACTGAAAGTCTGCAAGCAGGTCATTGGGAGTGATGACGAGAGTAGACAAACCTACTTCTACCTCTTGGTTGCTAGGGACAGCACCAAATATCAGCTATTGGTTCAACACATATTCTGTATCCTGGATGATAGCACCCTGATTCAAACTGTTGTCCCTGAGCTGGCATCCTAGCAGAACTTGGTAGGCCATCCCAACTTTGTATCAGGCTAGCCTCTTGTGAGTGATGAGGCATATGATGAAGTCAGTGAATTCCATTGTCATGTGCTCATTGTCACACATCATTTCCCATAAAATTGATCCTGTAGTTTGAGGCAATATAGTGCATAATACTATGTAGATAGATGAAATTTTCTGTGAGACTTCAATAGTGATGTTAATGAAGATAAGACAAGTCCGTATTTAGAGAAGGGGTCAATTAAATAAAGATAAATCACTGCCTCATATAGGGTGAAAGGACTCCAGCATAATCAACCTGGCCTCTAGAGGCTGGCTAGTCCCTTCAAGAAATGGTGTCATATTTAGGACTCAGCATTCGATGATATATCTTGCAAGTGAGGTGCTCAGCAGTAGCAGTAGTTAGATGAACATTAAAGAAGGGGAGCCCTTGTTGTTGTGCTGATGCATAATCTTTATCCTGGCCATCATACTCACTCTGTTATGGCCATTATTTGGAACTATGAAGGAGAATGTCTGCCTAACATCAACAGGAGTCATTCTGTCCATCTTGCATTTAAGTTAAATGTCACCTGACCTCTAACATCTCATAATCGCATTGTCCTCCCAGAAACTAGGGAACACAGTTCTGTGGTAGCAACTCCCACTGTCAACCCTCTCCTACAGATAATAATCACCACTGAGTTTCTCAAAGATGCAGTGCCCACATGACAAGTGAATCCTACCAACTTAGGCCTCTAAGTTCTTCCTCAGTAGTCTTTTGAAAGACTTCTGGCATTTCCACATTATTTACTCTAGGCCATTATATGTGTCCAAGCTATAAGGAGCCATTCCAAAGGAGTTTTACAAAGGAGTCCAGGTACCCTTGCCAGAACACTGGACTGTGAGTCACATGTGGGTGTCCTCTGGGCAACTTATATTCCTGTATTGTATTATTCTGTTCTCACGCTGCTAATGAAGACATATCTGAGACTGGGTAATTTATAAAGGAAAGAGGTTGAACTGACTCACAGTTCCACATGGGTGGAGATGGGAAACTATACTAACTCTGGACCTCATAAATTTGGCAAAACGATTGGCTCACATCCTACAGGATGCCAATGAAAAGACGACTAAACCTCGAAACTACTAATTGCAATGGCTGAATGCTCTCAGAGTAAACAACTGTAGCTCTAAATGGCACAATTTCTCTAATCCAGGAAACCCACTTATTGGCATCTGTCATTATTGTAAACAAGTTGGCCATTGGAAAAGGAACTGTTATAAATTTAAGCAGTCTAAACAGTCTTCTTCACTTAACTCTTCAGCTCCTTCCTCTCTGTGAAGAAGCCCTGAGGATATATAGGAGCTCTTTTTCAAACCTTTCCCTCAATCACTTTGGAGACACTACTCTTCACATTGGCAGTGAGGTCCAGATGATTCTCATAGACACAGGAGGGCCATATCAGTACTTAAGACCATCAACCTCAACCAACCTCTGCTTCAAAGTAATGAAAAGATTCAACTGCTGGGAACTTACAATAAATCATTGACAGCTTTTCTGTCCTAGCTCATTGCCTTTTGCCTTGGGCCTTTGTGGGATACTCATCCCTTCTTATTGAGAGGATCTGCTCTAAGGCTTCTAAACCTAATCACATTATATGGGGACAATCTAAAGAGATTGTAGTTACTAACTTATTTGAAGGGCTTTTAAATCCTCTTGTCCTGGGAAATCCCAATTGTCACCTCCCTTTATTCCTTTTTTGTAAAAAAAAAAAAAAAAAAAATGAATGGAATGTCTTGTGTGTCCTAACTCAGAAACATGGAGATCAACATCATCCTGTTAGATATACAACCAACAACTAGATCTGGTAGGTAGAGGAATACTCCCTTGTTGGAAAGCTCTCCAAGCTATTGTCCTACTAGTTAAATCCACAGAAAAAACTTTCATGAGATTTCCTTTGGCCACGTTTGTCCCCCATGCTGTTGAAGCTTTTTAAAATTTACATTATACTTAGCACCTGTCTTCCAGTCATCTTACCTTTTCTGAACTTCTTTTGTTAGCTGTTCCTCATATAACTCTTTCTTGGTATAACAATCTTAATCCTGTTTTTCTTTTATCCCTTTTTTTGAACAAAATCCCTTATGACAGTGTGACTCCCCAAAACGATTTACAAGACACTTCATTAGACAATGCTGAAATATCATGGTTTACAAATGAGTCATATGTAAAGATGACATGGCAAAAACCGTGAAGGATGTGAAATAACTACTTCTTTCGAAGTCATTGAGGTTTTTTCCTATGCCTACTAACAGCAGTTTAGTAACAATTACCAAAGATGCACAAAATTGGGCACTAGAATCAAATAAACAAAATTTAAGAATGATGGCTGTTGGTTTGATGATCTAAAAGAACTCTAATTTGGACCTGATAACAAACCATTTATCTCAAATTCAATCAACAGCAGTACAGAATCTGGCTCATTGAGCAACTGACTAAATAATTTCTTTACGAAACAACATTGATAATGTGACATAAAGAAAGCTGCCCAAAGTGCTTATTGGCTTGCATCACCTGTCCTAAATTTAATCCAGGAACACATTAGCACACCACTTGTGGATATTTTAAATTATGTAATGGGATATTCAACGTTTTGGCAAATGGATATTATCCAACTACCCACCCTCCTGTGTGTATACATATGTAATGGTTATGATGTGTATGTTTCCTCATTGCATGGAAGTCGTTCCTTGTAGACAAGTCACTGCTTCAACCATAGACAAAGTTTTTCCAGAAAAAAGTATCCCCACTTAGGGAGCTCCTCTTGAACTTCATAGTGACTGGGGAACCCACTTTACCGATTATATAATAAAACAGGTACATTCAGCTTGACCAATCTTGAGGCATTTTCATTATATCTACAATCCCTAATCCTCTGACTTGGTAGAACAAAGAAATACAACTCCACTGCACTCCAGTCTGGACAACAGAGTGAGACTCCATCTCAGAAAAATAAATAAAAGAAGTTGGAAAAATGTATGGAAATTTTACATCTTCCCTGGCCTAAGTTTTTCCCTTTGGTAATATTAAATGTGAGAGCTACTCCCTTTGGAACTCACAAACTTTTGTCTATTAAAATAACCACAGGCCATCCTGTGCACTTAGTTCCCTCTACTTTTGAATCCCAGTTGATAAAGAAGATATACTAGAATACTGTGAAGACATTATTAAAACAAGGAATTAAAATATACTTTTGTAGGAAAATCTTTCCATAGTGTTTTGTTTGGATACAAAGACCAAAAGCAATAGGATTTACTGCCTGGTAATTTTGTCTACTGAAAAAAAACCACCTACATAAGGGTTCTCTCCAGTTTCATTGGAAGGGCCCATATCAAGGCCTTCTGACCTGTCTCTGTGCTATCAAGCTCAAAGGCATTGACTCTTGTTTCAACATCTCTCATCTAAAAAATGTTTCTACCCCTGACCCTGATTGGACTAGCATTCCAACAGGTGATTTAAAGCTAAAGCTCCCCCAGAATTGAAGCAGATTACATCTGAAGTAGACTGCTATCCCAAGATGTCTGAACCATGTCAGTATATCTTTTTATTATTGGTCTCTTCTTAAGTGCTTTCATTTTCCTGGAGAGGCAATGCTCTAGCCCATATTTCCCAATCTATTATCAAAGGGAGAAATATACATGACTGTTGGATCTGTTAACAAAAACCTAGATCTGTCCATGATGCAAGTGAACCCCTAGTTCACCTCAAAACACATTTGTCTACTGTTCCCACTACACCTGTTTTTTCAAATTGTACTTTGTTTTTCTTTTACAATGTCAAGCTTTCAGACCCACATATTCAGATTCCCTGCTTTACGCCAAGAGTATATAAAGCCTACAGAAAAAATTTAAATGCATATTAAGATTATGTAAAGAAAAATATAGTGATAAGATTCAAGAGACGATGAATTACACAGGCTTTAAAACATTTATAACCCTAGTTTTCTCATGGAAGATGGCCTTCAACAATGCCATAGTTCAGTAATAGAACCTTGGATGAATATTACTGACATCTTCCTATGAATGGCTGTTAATGCAGCAGGTATTCCATATGTAATTACCTGTTGTTTCTCATCAGCATACATTTCAATCTGTGTGGGATTTAACAGTCATCCATATTTATGGCCATCACCATGTCTCAACAAATGAAAAATAAAACACCAATATATTTTATTCTATTTCTGGATTCAAGTTAAACTAACATCTCAACACGGATTCACACCTCTTAACTTGTAGCATCATATTTAATGAGATACTCTACCAGGTGACACAAATTCAGCAGAATAGGTTTCAGATGTCCTGTTTTTTGTTTTTTCTCTTGGCTCAAAGTACTCAGAAACAGTGGTGAGAAATTTCTACTTTACAGTTGGGTCTATAACCAGCTCCACTATTGCCATTGTGACTCCAAAAACTTTGCTAGATTATCTTGTTTAAATGGTATTAGATAATAGGACTGCTATATATTATTTCTTAGCTAAACAAAGGTGGCATTTGTGCAATTTCTAACATTACTTGCTACACATGAATAAATTCCTTCGGGGAAATAGAAATACAATTATACAAAATAAGAGAGAAAGCCACCTGGCTCCATCAGTTTATGACCAACACATCCGAACTTTTCAATCTGTTCAGTTGATTACCTTAAAACTGGGTTCATGGTTTAATGCTACTATACAAATTGGACTTACTGTATTTTTGTCGATTATTCTTTGCATTGTGATATTTAAGCTCTGTTCTTTTTGACTGTCTAATCTCTGCAAATATAACTCTCCCAACAAGAGAATGTTAGGTCAATGCTCCAAAATAATTGCTAATTTCTATGAGACTAATAACATGGAACTTAACACTGGACTTCAGGCAGATCTACGCTGAGAGGATATTTTCTTCTAGCCTCTTTATTACTCAAATGTGGCCTGAGTCCCTGACATTGACTTCTCTAGTTTCTGTCTAACGTGGGAACTGACTAGCAAGGATAAATGTCTGCCAGCACTAAGGGATAATGTAGCAAAATTTCAAGGGTAGTTGACAGTGATGCTTTCAGAAAAAGACATTAATCTAAATGGGGAAAAGTAAAAGTTGATTTGAAGTCGTTCCTGACATTTCCAATTAAAATATAGTTGAGGGGTCATTGGGGAAAGAAAACACTTGGTCACTGTATTAGTCTTTTTTTCATGCTGCTAATAAAGACATACTAGAGATTGGGTAATTTACAAAGTAAGAAGGTTTAATGGACTCACAGTTCTACGTGGCTGGGGAGGCCTCACGATCACGGCAGAAGGCAAACGAGAAGCAACAGCACATCTTGCATGGCAGTAGGTGAAAGAGAGCTTGCGCAGGGGAACTCACATTTATAGACTCCTCAGACATCTTGAGGCTTATTCTCTGTGATGAGAACAGTATGGGAGAAATAGCCCCATGATTTAATTATCTTCACCTGACCCTACCCTCGACACATGGGGATTATTACAATTCACTGCGAGATTTGGGCGGGGTCACAGCCAAAGCATATTAGTCACAAATGTCAGCTCCAGAAACTCTCACAAGCTCAATCCAATAAAATGGCTTATTATGACCTTAAAACAAGTTTTTCTTAGTAACTGCTGCCCCCTACCAATCGTAGCTGAGCAACTTCCAGAGACACTGCCAATATCAATTAACTTTCTTTCAAAACAACTTTCAGTCTTTTATCATGTTTCAGTAAAACCCCATCCCTTCCTTTATTCTTTAAACACGCTGGAACCACCCCCACTATGGTCTGTGTATGCATGTCCCAAATTGCAATCCTACTTTTGTATATTGCTCTTAAATAAAATCCTTTTCCTTGTATATTCTTCACTGAGTGTTTTTATTTAAGATTGATAATGGATCCTAAGTGGTTTTCTACTAGCTTTTATACTGTGATACCAGAAAAGCCCTTGGATAAGAAGGAAAAAAAAGAAAGGTTCACAGGTGAACACAGTCAGTCTGTACCTGTATGCATCTGGTGGACGCCTGCATGGAACTGGATGCTATATCGGTGGCAGGAATAAGCAGTGAGGCCAGAAGGATTTGAAATGGTGCAAAAGAGATATCTAATACAATTATTAATTCAAGTCTTTTGCCCTTGTTACAACTCAGACTTAATTTAAACAACCAATCTTATATATTACTTACATCTGCTTAAAAAGAATGTTGTCTGTTGCTCACATCTACTGTACAGCTTATCTAAGGTTAGGGGATGGGAGGTAGAATGGAGAAAAAGGGTGAAGTCTTGAAATGTTTATTTCAAGTGTTTCGCTCTAATGTTCTCTTTTCTGATCATTAATGATTTTCTAGTTAACTCCCACTTGTCCTGGATGATCTCTGTGTGTTTAGCATCCAAATACTGATTCTCCAGTGAGATACCTGGCTGAGTGAAAAACTAAGAGGCCTTCCCCACTGCCTGATGTGACAGATATGTCTCTGGATAGCCAACTTTCCCAGTGCTTCTGCATTACCTTCTGCCACACGTTGTACACCTCACAGACTCGCTAATCAAATCCAGCTATCTCTCTTTACCAGAAGGAAACTCACGTATCCTTAATAAACCTAGTTGATTCACCACCTCTTCTTTGTGTCTTGCCGTGTTTTCCAAATACCTTATCCCCTACTTAAGCACAGGGGCAGATCCATAGCTCCATTGCTTCAGTGGAAGTCAACCTGACAATCAGATGTGGCTAATCTTCTAACAGTATTTCTCACCTTCCTAAGCGACTTGCTTGAAAATTTGTCTTTTTTTCTGATGCATTGAGGAAAGGTTTAGAATGATTACTGATGGCAAATGAGCTAGTTTTGCAGCTTGTTAATAAGCTCTAGGGGCTTGTGTCCAGCCTCATTTATTGGTGACCCCCTTTAGAATGTGGAGATATCTTTTACCTCTTTATTTCAGCTGTGGGCCCTACTCTCCAATTCCAGAGCAATAAGAAAGTCTCTTTTGATGCCTTGTCATACACATACACAAATACACACAAAAACACATTATTAACTGGAAAGGGATTATACTATAAAATAAGTTTTGTGATTGCTCAACAATATTAGAGTTGTCATGTGTTTGCCATTATTTCTATTTAAAATAGCTGCATAATATTTCCCTTTAATAATAGATAACATGACTTATTTAATAAATCTTATGTTGACAGACATTTAAGTTGTTTCCAAATTTTTACTTAAACAGTACCATAATGAAAATCTCTGAGCATGCATATCTACACTCTCATCTTATTAGTTACATACATTGTATTTTATAAGTATATTATATAATTTTAATGTAATATACTATAAAGTTTCTGCCAAACTGTCTATCAGAAATGTGATACCATTTTACAATGCAATAAACATTATATGGAAGTGTCTGTAACTTCTCACTCTATTTAATAATGAGTAATTTTCAGCTTTTTCATTTTAAGTCACTAAATTGGTGAAAGATTGTCTATTTTTACCTTATTTACCTATTTGATATATATCTTTTTTCGAATGGTAATCAAATTTAAATATAGTTAAAATGTATTTCAGAAATTTAAGTGATTTCATGCTAAGGATGTTAACCCTTTAGCAAATATGTTACTAATAAGTTTCAAGTTTGATAGTTTTTTCAACTCTTAAAAATTGTTTTTCTGTATTGAAAGTTTAAAATTTCTTATATAATCAAACACGTCAATCCTTTTCTTATGTATTCTAATTTCCATGAGCTACATAAAACTAAAATCTAAAAAAATTTTCCAATATACAATTTTAAAATATTCACCATTTTTTTAGAATTCTCATTGCATTTATATCTTTCAAACACTTGAAAAATCTTTCAAAGTAGGAAATGACATTGTGAATATAGCTTTATTTTTTCCAAGTACATAGGGAATTGAACCAATATTTTTGATTGAAAAATGTATATTTTCCTAATGATGTGAAAAATAAATTATATTATATACCAGCTCCCCAGGGCTAACAGTCTTTCCATGGACTCCCAATTCTGTTTCACTAAAATGTCAGTTTGTTGCTATACTAGCATCACACAATTTTATATATTAGAGCATTATATTTTAACATCTGGTTTGTCAAGTTCCCCAATTATTTATTTTCAATTTTCTGGGTTCTATCAACACATACATATATCGAGTAACTGGTATGTGCCAGGAATTCTTATAGGGACTTGGTATAACTCTATACACTAACTTTCTGTCATTATGATTCTTACATTCCAGTGACTATTTTAATAAATAAGCTCACATAATTATTCCTGCATATAAATTTTAAAATAATATAATCAAGTTCTCCTTCTCCTAAATTCTAGTTAGTAATTTTATAGATTAATTTGGGAAAAGATCATATTATTGCATTATTTAATCTTTCTAAGTTCTACCTCTCTATTTATTGAAGTCCTTATTGTATTTCATAATCAGGCTTTAGATCATTATATGTATATAGGTTCCTGGATAGTATATATGTTTTTATTGTTATTACTAAAGTGAATACCATCTTATAAACTTTCTAATTGGTTACTCTCAGTAAATTAGAGAGTTGCTTCATTGAAATTTTGATCTAGGTATTTTATCAAACCATTGTATTACCCAAAGTTTTTGGCTAGTTTCTTGAATCATTGAGATTTACATATATATGATTATATCATTTATAAATAATAATTTTTTCTCTTTCCCATTTTATATCCTCTTGCCAAAATGCATTGACTACCATTTAAAGATGATTGTTAAATAGCAGTATTATCGTATTTTTTCCATATTTTAATTGAAATGCTTTCATTGTGTTAGTAAGTATACTACTAGTTGCTTGAGATAAATAATTTTAATTTTAAGGTAGTAACATTTTATTCTTCTTATTTAGGATATATTGTCATAATAAATTTTAAAAACAACAAATGTCATTCTAGCAGCTACTAAAATAAGCACCTGGTCTTTGTCTTTGAATTATATTAAATAATAGGAATAAATTTATTATTATCATATTTGCTCACTTAGTCATTTTATGTTATTCTTTAAATATATCTCTAGATGCAGTTTTTTCATATTTTATTCAGAATTCTAGCCTCTATATCCATAGGTGTGATTGCACTATAGTGCTCCATTTGAGTGTTAGTTTTGTCAAGTACTTTGCTGGCTTTAAAAACTTCAAGGAACTTTCTTTTTTAAAAATATTTCCTGGAAGAGTATAAATAATCTAGTGAGTATTGATTTCTTAAAAATTATATAAATATACCTGCAAGGCATTCTCAAGCAGTATTGATAAATATATAGTTTGATAAAAATTTTCTGAGCGAGGGTTTGGCAAGATATAAAAAAATTTCAAATGTATTAATTTATCTTTTATGAATTTACAAAACGATATATCCCCAAGAATGTTTATCACACTTCAGTGAATAATTAAAATAATATGCATATCCATCAATTCAGTAAAGTGAAACAGAATCATCACTAGTCATGTTACACACAAAATTGGCCTTCTTCATGTGGGAGGAAGGAAGCAAATGGAAACAAGGGGTTGTCTGATGAGTTTGAGTATTTTTTTATTTGCCTTTTACTAGTTTTTGATACATTTCTAATATTGCAGCACAGTCAGAAATGTAAGCTATAATTTTTTATATTTTTCAATTTATTGAGGATTTTCCTTGTGGCCTAAGGTATTATCAAGTTATTTTAATTACCCAAGGAAGCTTCATAACCATAATGGGCATTCTCTGAATTCAGGGACAAGTATTTGATAAGCACATATTATCACGATCTTATTAATTATATTATTCAGTTCATATACATATATATTTACACATGTTTTGCTTAATTGTTCTGAAAAGCAGAGATGTACCATAAATCATTCAGTGTTGTTTCTATCAAATTCTATTTGAGACTGGGCATGGTGGCTCACACTTGTAATCACCACAGTTCTCGAGGCTGAGATGTGCAAATCACTTGAACCTAGGAGTTAGAGATCAGCCTGGGAAAAATGGTGAAACCCTGTTTCTACAAAAAATGCAAAAATTATCTGGGCATGGTGGCATGCACCAGCTACTGGAGAGGCTGAGGTTGGAGGGTTGTTTGAGACTCACAAGTGAGGCTGCAGTGAGCCGAGATCATGCCATTGAACTCCAGCCTGAGCAACAGAGTGAGACTGTCTCAAAAATTTTAAAAAAATATTTGTAATTTCAAAAGATTTCAACATCTTTTGTGTAATATTTCAATATATATTGTTATGTTATACAGTGCATACGTATACATGACATTTAAAAAGTCACTGTAGGATTTGACTTTCACAAATAATAATGTTGTTTTGACTCATTTTGTCTCATTTAACGTTTTCAATTGACCTTGCCTTTGACATTAATATAGCTATACTGCTTTCATTTTGTGATTTGTTTCCATTTATTTGATGTAACTTGCCTAGTCTTTTACTTTTTACTTTTTGGGTTTGAGGTTTTTTTTTTTGTTTTTGTTTTTTTTTTTTTGGTAAAATATAGGTAGAAATTGTTTTCACCCAACTTGTGATTTTTTATTTTTAAAATTATTTAATAGATTTGCCAATTTTTATTTAAAGTCAATTTTGGTCTCACTTTTGTCATCCTAACCCCATTTTCTATATTTATTTAGTCTTTCATTTATTTTCTAACTTTTCTGCATAATCTCTTCTGTCTTTTACTTTTCTCTCTAGAAATTTAGAAAATTTATCCTCTCTTGTTAGTTTCACTAGTGGTTATTTTTGTAATTTTAAATAGAATGCATAGGGCTATATTCGTTTATTTGTCACTTTTAGAAGTAAAATTATATACATTGAGTTTATCTGGAACATAAGAATATTCGTACTTTAAACTTTCTTCCAACCTCCTACCTTTTATTCCTGGATTTTAAATTTTGTACTTTAGTTCAAAACTAAAATTTAAATCTGGTAGGAATTTATAGTCATAATAATTTAAGTTTATTAGAAAAATTCAAATGCAGGTCATCATTCCTTTCATAACTCAACTTTTCTATTCACTGATTTATTAATTTTAATTTTATTTTTCAGTTGCATAGATTATAGATTATGTCTTCAAGTAGATTTATCAGAAAAGGGACATAATTGGTGTACTTCTTTAGTTTTTGTACATGTAAGAATATATTAAATATTTATTCTGATGCCTTTACACATGTATGACAAATTAGATGAGTATAAGCTTTGGGGATCATACCCTGTTCCCTAAAAATAGATGTCTCTTAGATATCCATTTCCTTCTGGTAACTAATGTTACTGGGAGAGAGTCTCATTAGAATATTTCGTTTCTTAATATATTTCTTAATATGTAACATATATAATATATAATAAATGTCAGTATTGGTGTTTGTCAACTTTTATTACTATTTCTTTACTCATGAAAAGCCCATTTGAGCTGCCAAATCATTTTTTTTGTCTTAAGAGAATGTACTTCCATTAAATTATTGAGAATTTTTTCCTGGTTATTTGTTCTGGTCCTGTCTTCTTGCATATCAGTCATTGGCTGTCAAATCTCTATTGTCTGTATTTTATAACTACATTTTTACTAATAATTGCCAATTGTTAATGTATGCTACTTCATTCAGTGTAAAG
Organism: Aotus nancymaae; assembly: GCF_030222135.1. NCBI lineage: Eukaryota > Metazoa > Chordata > Mammalia > Primates > Aotidae > Aotus > Aotus nancymaae. The sequence continues at coordinate 53,226,267 of NW_026988415.1, read as the reverse complement.
CTGTCAAGTGTATTATTGGTTTCATTTTACTTATTTTGTTTATTATATTTATTTTTATTTAGGATTTTTTGACCAAAAATTATGCCTAAATTTTTTATTAAATCCCAGATTACATTCTTTCAAACCCTTATTTGAATATCATAGAAACTTATGCTAACATTTTTAAATTACAAAGGATGAAGCTTAATACATTTGTCAAGTAGTTGTTGAAAATGTATTTTCTTTTTACATTTCTTTGATAGATTAAACTTTATGATCATTCAGAGCATTACAATTGCTTTAACTTTGCTAATGAACAAGGTCACTGTTTATTATTATTTAATTCAGCTTCACTAATCTATTTTCTCTAGTTAATATCTCAAAGATGACTGATTTTTTTCTTCATCTTAGACTTTTGTTTATCAGTTTAGGAAGCATGACAGTAAATGACAAGAAACAATTTTTATCAAGAAAAATGGGACTATAATTCTATGGGTTTAGTTGTTATTCAAGAAATTAGAGGACACCAAGGTGATATAAACAATATAATTTAATCATGGATTTTTATTATAATTTTATACTGGTATAGGCTTTTATTTTATAGCAACATTTAAATTTTGATGACATTTTGTTTGTTTTGTTGTTGAAGTAAAGGATATTTAAAATTCAATTCGTGCTCTTATTTTGAAACAATCTCTATTAGTAACGGTATGTTTTAAATATGCTATACATATTGTGATAGTCCAGTTTCACTCTTGTGTATTCACTATTTATTTGACTATGTAAATGTCTGATTCTAATAATATATATGCTGTTTGACTATAGAGTTCTTTCTTTCTTATTTCTGTTGCCAAAGTTTACCCAGTGTATGACACACAGACAGTAGACTACTAATATAGGTTAAATCAATGTTTATGTGTCAAGCTGTCATTGACACACTTGCAAGAATTCGAAAAAAGTGCATGTATCATTTTTATGATTTTTATGACTGCTTTTACTTTATTCCAAATTTTTATGTTAAAAATTTCTTAATATACATAAGAGTTGAAAGAGTACCACAGTTCATATCTACACATCGTTTATGTAAGAATACTAACAGTTATGTACCAGTGCATATATTTATTTCTCTCTCTTCCACTCTCTTCATATCCATATATTTTTGCTGATCTATATGAAAATGAGTTGTATATATTATGACACATTATTCCTTAACATATTGGTATATTTCGCCCAAGAAAAAAGACATATTCCTACGTAACTACACTACTATTATTATTCCCAGGAAATTTAACATTGATACAGTATATACTATTGCCTATTATATATGCCATACTCAAGTGTTCCCAATACCCAAATAATGTATTTTATAACTGTATTTTAAATCCAGGACCCAAATAAGAATTACACATTGCATTTGGTTATCATGTTGGTTTTATAGCCAGGACAGTTATACTGCCCCTTATTATTTGATCTTTCATTTCAATGAATCTAAGTCGATTATTTTACAGAATGTTTCTCAATATGAAATAGTGTGTATTTTTGTTGCCTCATGACAAGATTCAGCAATGTGTAATTTTAAATGATAATGGTTGTTAAGTTATGTTAACAATGGAAAATGGACATCCCCCTAGTTTTACTTACTAATATCTATTATTGTCAAATATCCATGTGAAACAGCCTTTGATTTCTTCAAATAAATATTCAGCTCATAACCCAGTTACATCAACATCAGAAACACGTAAAAAAAGTAAGCAAGTAAAAAAAGTAAACAAGTAAAAAAAGACAATAAAACAAATTCTGAAATAATATAGAAAATAATTTTTCTATATGATAAATCAATAAAATCTTTCATTATTTATTCACTAATGAGTAATTTTCTAATTTCCTAGCTCTAAAAATTATACTTTTTGAAATTTTGTTGAAGGAACTGCTATGGCAACATTTTATTATCTATATTTTAGCTTTGAGTAGACGGTTTTCAAAAGGTTATTAGAAATCTCCAGAAAAACAGATTTATATTACTGCTGGCTTCACACTTTTAATTTCTGCAATCATTAAAGTATAACCTGGTGTGACTGATTTAAATTAATGTAGGTTCCATAGTGATTTCTAAAATTATCACTCAAAGTTTCCAATTTGTGTAAATAGGCATAACTATATTTACATCTCCAATAAAATGAAGTTTTATTACAATAAAAACTTCAATGGATCAAAAAGATGTGAATAGAAAGGGAATGTTGATTCTACATACATTTAAAACATATAAAACCTGAAGAGATCATTTTATTGGATTATGGAGGTACATCTGCAGGTTTCTTACCCAAAGTAAGAAACTTATCCCATTAATAAATGAGAACATGTGGTGTTTGGTGTTCTGTTTCTGCATTAATCTGCTCAGTATAATGTCCTTCGGCTGCATTTATCTTGCTGCAAATCACATGATTTCCTCCCTTTTAAGGACTGTGTAATATTTCATGGTGTATATGTACCACATTTAAAAAAAATCTAGTCCACTATTGATGAGCTCCTGGGTTGATTCCCTGTCTTTGCTATTGAGAATAGTCCTGTGCTAAACATACAGTTGTAGGTGTCCTTTCAGTATGATGATTTATTTTCTTTTGGGTATATACCCAGTAATGAGATTGCTAGGACAAATAGTTTCATTTCTAGTTCTTTGGGAAATCTCCAGACAGCTGTCCACACAGGCTGAACTAATTTGTATCCCCGCCAACAATGCATAAGTGTTCTCTTCTCTCCATAACCTCACCTCTGTTATTTTTTGGTCTTTAAAGGATAATGATTCTGACTGGTGTGACATGGTATCTCATTGTGGTTTTGATTTGCATCTCTCTGATGATTAGTGATGTCAGGCATATGTTTATGTTTGTTGGATGCTTATTTGTCTTCTTTTGAGAATTATCTGTTCATGTCTTTGGCCCACTTTTTAATAAGATCTTTTTTTTTCTGGTTGATTTATTTAAGTTCCTTATAGATTCTGAATATTAATTATTTGTTGAATGATTAGGTTGAAAATATCTTTTCCCATTGGTTATGTTGTCTATTTAAACTGCTGATGATTTATTTTGCTGTGCAGAAACTATTTAATTAGGTTCCAATTGTCAATTTTTGGTTTTGAACACATAGAGCAATGGAACAGAATAGAAACTCTTGAAATAAAGCTACATACATAATCAACTTGTCTTCAACAAAGACAGCAAAAATAAGCAATGGGGAAAATATACCCTATTCTACAAATGGTGCTGAGGGAACTGACTAATCATATGCAGAAGAATGAAGACCCCTATCTCTCACCATATACAAAAATAAGATAGATTGAAGACTTAAATGTAAGAACTCAAACTGTAAAAAATCTTGATGAAAACCTAAATAATACCCTTCTAGACACTGGCCTAGGCAAAAAAAAAAAAAAAAAAAGTATATATATATGACTATGTCTTTAAATGCAAATGAACAGACTTTTGAATTATTTACTATACCTAAAGATAACTAATTATAATCGCCCTTCTAAATATTTTTAATTTGTTGCACTTATAACTGAATAACTGTGTGTGTGTGTGTGTTTAGATATAATATTTTTCATTGTGCTTTGCACTAAGTTCGAACTAACACAAGCAGCAATCAGTTGCAGTTATGTAGAGTGCAGTATTACACTATCATTTTCTCTGTTATGCAAATAGCTAAAATGCATATGCATATGATTGTGGAAATAATAAAGCTAGGATATGCATAGAAAATTTAAAGAAGAAATAAATATAGGCACTTCTTGTCTTCTTCCATGGGTGTTATAAACTTGAACTGTGCAAACTCCTTAGTCTATCCCTCTGTTGTGCTTTGAAGTAAAAGGGGGTGGAATAAAATGAACTCCTTGTTTATTCAGATTTATGAGTATCTGTTTTCACAAAATTTGCCCTTAGAGTTTATGTAATAATTAGCACATTTTTTCTTGTAACTTAAAGCATAGGTGTTGTTGCTTTCCTTTTTCATTGATCTACACTTTTTTGAAAAACTATGGATACTGTGACTCATTCTCTTTAACAATTAAAAAAAGAAGTAGTTGGATGCCCTCAACAAATAAATGAAAATATATTGGAACTGTCTTGTCTCTCACAAGGGAGTAAACAAACAGAAGCTAATAACTCACTCCTCTGAACGCAAACTCTGTAGATGTCACAAAAGTGAGACAGAAGGTGATGGAGCTCAGAAGCAAACATGAAAATAAGAAATACTCAGAGATTCAAAAACTGGCTGAGCTGGGTTATGGGATGGGAAATAAACTGCTTTTACAAAAGAGGACCTGACACTATGGGTAGGGAAAAACTCAGATACAGCTTCTTGTTTTTGGACCCTTCTCTTTGTCTTCCCTGTCACCAATGTGGTGAGTGAAAAACAGCAGCATCAACCCACCAGCAACCAGAAACAGATGTGAAATATCTGGACAGTGCTAGATCACAGCTGGGGCAAAGGTACTAATAATAAATTGAGATCCATCAGGCCTCTGAGTATTTCCTACACTCAGCCTTTGAGTTAGGTGGTAAAAAACAAAGATGGCAGCTCTTGAATAAAACACTATCTGATGCTAAGATACAATGGTGATGTATTTTAGGGGCAAATGTTCCCAAGGAAAGTTGCTGAGGCTGAATTTTAATGTTCTTACTCAAAGGTTCACATCTGTCTCCCCAACACATACACACACCTACACGCTCATCAGCAGGTGCCAGGAGGGAATGGGGGAAGGCATGAACAGACATAGTACAGAGGATTTGTAAGTCAGTAAAAATAGTCTGTATGATATTATAATGATACATGCCATTATTTCCTTATCTAAACACATGGAATGTACAATAGCAAGACTGAGCACTAATAAAAACTGAGAATATTGGGTAATAATGATGTACCAATATAGGTTCTTATATTATAACAAATGGACCATTCTAGTAGATGAAGTTGATAGTGGAAGGCTACATATGTGTGGGGGCTGTGTACTTTTTTCTCATTTTTTTTTTTTTTTTGGTAAATCTAAACCTTAATTTAAAAAAACAAAGTCTATTAATGAAATCAGTGAAAAAGGAGTAAATTGCTTTCTATTGGTGAAATGGCCTCACTATATGTAGAAAATGTAAAGAGGGTTTCCCTATATCACACAGTATTTTTAAGAACTGCTCCAATTGGTTGAACAAAGATGGAATGAGATGGTCAAATAGAACCCACCAGCAATTGTCCCCACCACAGAAACATCAACTTGAACAACTATTCACACTAGAAATCACTTTCATAGGAACCAACAATAAGGTGAGTGTTCACAGTACCTAATTTTAGTATCATAATAAAGGAAGAGGCACTGAAGAAGGTGGAAAAGACAAAACAGTTTTGAACTGACAACATCACTCCTCTCCTTTCCTCTAGCAGGAGCTGCATGGCACCCAGAGAAAATCTGTGTGTTTAGAGGAGGGAAAACAAAATGGTTGTGGGAATTTGCCTTGGAACTCTGTACTGCCTGTCACCATGGAATACGACACTGGGCAGAATTCAGCCATTTGCCTTGGAACTCTGTACTGCCTGTCACCATGGAATACGACACTGGGCAGAATTCAGCCAGAAGCCAAGGGAGCATTTAGATCAGCCTTAGCTACAAAGGAATCTCATCCACCCCAGTGGTCAGAACCTGAGTTCTAGCTAGCCCCTCCACCACAGGCTAAAGTGCTCTGGGGTTCTAAATAAACTTAAAAGGTAGTCTATTCCACAAAGACTACAATTCCTGGGCAAGTCCTGGAACTGTGTGGGCTTAGAGCTAATTGATATGAAGTGTATATGACCTAGTGAGACACTAGCCTCAGCGGCCAAGGAAGTGATTCCATTACATTCCCCACAACCCCAGCTTGCAATTTCTGGAGTGACTCCTTCCTTTTGCTCGAGGAGAGGAGAAGGGAGAGTAAAGGGGACTCTGTCTTGTAACGCAGATACCAGCTCATCTACAACAGAATAAGGCACTAAGCAGCATCCTGAGACCCACATTTCATACTTTATCTCCCACATGACATTTCTAGCACATTCTAGGCCAAGAAGGGAAACTACTGCCTTAGCGTAAGGGATCCACTTCTGGCAAGATCCATCGCATGCTGATTCAAGTGCCCTTGAGCATTAAATAAACATCAATGGTAGTCAGGTAGGACTGACCATGGGTCTTGGGTGAGCCCCAAGGCTGTGCTGACTTCTGGTATAACCCAGCATATTCCCAGTTGTGGTGGCTATGGAACCAGACTCCTTAAGCTTGAGTAAAGGAGAGGGAAGAGTAAAGGAGACTTTGTCTTGCAGTTTAAGTACTACCTTAGCCATAGTAAGGTAGAATACCAAGTGGGCTTCTAGGGTGCCTAATTTTAGGCCTTGGCTTCTAGAAAGCATTTCTGGACTCAAGCCAGTTAGAAGGGAGCCTGTTGCCCTAAAGGGAGAGACCCAGGCCTGGCAGCATTTACTACAAGCTGACTAAAGTGTCCTTAGACCATGAGTGAACATCAATGGTAGAAAAGCATTACTTGCTGTGGGCCAGGGCCAGTAGTGGTCATGGGAATAGTCTCTTTTGCTTGAGGAAATGAGGAAGAAGAGTAGAAAAGACTTCATATTGTGGCTTGGGTGCCAGCTCAGCCACAGAATAATAGAGGGTAAAGTAAATTCCTAAGTTTTCTCACTCTAGGCCTTGGCTACCAGATGGCATTTCTGGACTCATTCTTGGAGGGGAGGGTGGCTAGCTTGCTACCCTGAAGAAAGGATGCAAGCATGGCTAGATTCATTACATTCTGCCTGAAGAGCTCTTAGGCCTAAGTGAACATTTATTGGTAGTCAGATAGTGGTCACAATTGGCCTAGGGTTAGCCCAAGTGCTATGCTGGCTTCAAGTCTGACCCAGTGTAGTCCTAGTGCTGGTGGCCACAAGGGTGATTGTGTCACCCCTCCCCAAGCTCCAGGAAGCTCAGCACATAGAGTGAGATTGTATTTGTTTGAGGGAAAGTAAGGAAAGGGAATAAGGGTCTCTGGCTGGTGATCAAGAGAATTCTCTCAGATCTTACCCAAAATTATCAAGGCAGTATCTCTAGGAGTCTGGAAGAGTCAGTGACACTAGCCTTGGGTACCTCAGTGACACTAGCCTTGGGTGCCTTCTAATGTAGATATGGCTGCAGACACCAAAGACTTAGATCACAACACTCAATTCCCTTTGAGTACCTGGAACACCTTCATAAGAAAAAAAGGTACAAATAAGCCCAGACTGTGAAAACCATAAGAAGTACCTAACTCTTCAGTTCTCAGATGTCAAGAAATATCTGCAAGCATCAAGACAATCTAGGAAAACATGACCTCACCAAGAAAACTAAATAAGGCACCAGCGGGGAATTCTGGAGTGATAGGGATATGTGACCTTTCAGACAGAGAATTTAAAATAGCTTTTTTTAGGAAGCCTATTAAAATTCATGATAACAGAGAGAAGGAATTGAGAATACTATTGTATAAAATTAACAAAGAGATTGAAATGTTTTTTAAAGTTATTTTAAGCATAAATTCTGGACCTTGAAAATGCAGTTGACATTATGAAGAATACATCAGAGTATCCCAATAGCAGAACCAATCAAGCAGAAAAAGAATAAGCGATCTTGAAGACATGCTACTTGAAAATACAGTCAGAGGACACAAAAGAAAAATATAATATTGCACACTGATAAAATCTAGAAAATAGCCTCCAAAAAGAAAATCTAAGAGTTTTGGGACTTAAAGAGGAGGTAGACAGAGATAGACTGTGATAGAAACTTATTCAAAGGGATCATAATAAAGAACATTCCAAACCTAGAGAGATACAGATAGTCAACTGCAAGAAACTTAGAGGCCACCAAGTGGATTTAACCTAAATAAGACCACTTCGAAACATCTGATAATCAAACTATCAAGGGTCAAGTATACAGAAGAGATCCAGAAAGCAGAACAGAAAAGAAACAGTGAAAACATAAAACAAAGCTAAAATACTTCCAGCATCTGACTTTCACTGAAAATCTTATAGGTCAGGGCAAAGTGATATGACACTTTTAAGTGACTGAAGAATAATAAATGTTTATCATGGAATAGTATATCCAGCAAAAATATACTTCGAACATGAGTAAATACTGACTTCAGACCAAAAAAAAAAAAAAATGCTGAGTGATTTCAATAATACAAGACCTGTCCTACAAGAAATGCTAAAGGAAAGTATTCAATCTGAAACAAAAGGACATTAACAAGCAATAAGAAATTATCTGAAAGTAAAAGACTCACTGACAATTACTTCAGAATGTAAACCAGTGGTCACTCAGTTTCCCAGGCCTTTAATCTTGGACTGAGAATTACACCAGTAGCTTTTCTGCTTCTGAGGTTTTCAAATTTGAACTAAATCACTCTATTAGCATCCCAGGTTCTCCAACTTGAAAACAGCCTGCTGTAGGACTTCTCAGCCTCTATAATCACATGAGCCAATTCTCCTAATAAATCTTCTCTCATCTATCTATCTATCTATCTATCTATCTATCTATCTATCTATCTATCGTCTATATATCTATCATCTATCCAACCTATTGGTTCTGTCTTGCTGGAGAACCCTTAATGTAGACATCAAAAGCCTAGCTTACATCACAGGGAGAATCTTTGGAATAAAAGGAAGTAAGGGGAGGGACTACAGTAGTGTCTCCCCACGTCGTGGAAGACTGACCTTGGGAATAGAAGTAAAACCCTTTTAGAGGGACTAAAAATCTTGTGGCCCCTTTATCCAAAGAGTTTTAGAAGTGAGTTTGGTTACCTAAATAGAATATATTATTACCAAGAGCAATTAAATGAAATGTCTACACGTCTATCAATAAAACACCTGAAATAAATTTGAGACCAATGGGGAAAAAAAGACATTTTTGTGGAAATCCTAATAATATGAAGTTCAATTTTTAAGAGATTAAAATACATATTACTTTAAAAAGCCAGCAAAGATGAACAAATTAAGACATCACCATAGAAATAATATTAAGTAACTATTATAATTACTATCACTTAAATAGTGTTTTCTCTGTCCAGGCACCATTCACAGTGTTGTACATATATTAACTAATTTAGTCCTCCCATTAACATTATTAGGCAGGTGTTACTGTTTCCATTTTGAAAATTAAGAAACAAATGCAGACAAAGATTAACTAACTTGTCCAAAGACACATAACCAATGGTGGTGTAGCTGGGATTCAAATCCAAATATTTCATCTCCAGAGTCTATACCCTTAGCCAGCACACTAAATATAAATTATGCCTAGGTTTAAAAACTGTTGAAAAAAATTAACTGTAGAAACTGGATGAGAATAAAGGAGAATATTGTATTTTAAGAGAACATGTAACTTAAAGAATAGAGGGAGAAAGGCTGAAAAAAAAATTAAAGGAACAGAAATTATAAAAGCAATTCAACGCATATTTTTGAAGTGCAGTCATACATTGTTTAGTGCCAGGGATATGTTCTGATCATTGTGCCTTTAGGCAATTTTGTCATTGTGTCAACGCTATAGAGCATACTCACACAAATCTATATGTTACAGACTACTACACACATAGGCTATACGGTATAGCTTTTTCCTCCTAGACTACAAACCTGTGCAGCATGCTTCAGTACTGAGTATTGTAGGCAATTGTTACACACTGGTAAATATTTACGTATCTAAACATATCTAAACACAGAAAAGTTACAGTAAAAATACAGTATCATAATCTTATTGGACCACCATTTATATATGTGGTCCCTTGTTGCCCAAAATAATGTAATGTGGGGCATGACTATATAATGTATAAATCTGTAAGTGTTCTAAGTGCAAAGGATAATTCAGTGAAAAATAGACAAGGAAAGCATGGAGGTATCAGAAATTATGGAATAGATCTGAATTTTCTAATTGAGTCAAGTTTTCTTTGGGTTATAAAAGATGATTCTTTCACTTCAAAGCACTTCACCCTTCAGCATCTAAGGGTGAAGCTCTTTAATACAAATTTAAACTACCTTGAATAAGAATCTTTTTCAGACTTTCTGTAGAAAGAGGGCATGGCTCTGAATTCAGCAACTATGCACAGCTGAACTGAAGGAATGTTTAGCAGCTCTGCCTCAGAATTCATCCTAATTACTGGCAAATATCTTTTCATGCTTGTTGTGCTTCTCTTAACTAGATAGAGTTGCTCACTAATACTGATGACACTGTTTTTAACTTGTTTTTCTTATCTATTTCAAATAATGATTCTAGAATTCAGATTATTTTATATATCTGAAGGAAAAATTAGTGTCATAAAAGACTCAATCTTTGCATATTTTATTTCTCCCAGTTACTCAGTGATATATGATAAGACTTTTTGGATAGAAAATATGTGAGTGATAACAGCTTATTATTGTTTACAACTAGCCCTAAATAGTCAAAGAAAATGAGTGGCATATATAGCAAGATGCAAGCATATACTGCCTGTTTCTGAGAGGAGCAGCTGCACATATGTTCATGCAATTCTCAATATTGCAACGTAGGTAAAAATTAGAGCACATTTCTGTACAAGTCTAATTAATTCTAGATTTCTTTTTTAAATTGAGAAAATAAATTGAAACCCCGGGTCAAAAAATATGTTCAACTAAAAGATAATAAAATTCATATAGTATAGTAAGTTTAATTGTTCATGCGAGTTCAGTTCAGACCCAATTTAATCTTCAAAACCCTTAAGACTGATCCTTATTTTTAATAGGAAAATTATGTCTCTATAATGAAAGGTGAAAATTGTAATTTGTGTAATTTGTTTATTATGTTATGGCATAACTTCCCATGAGCCATTGCTATTAAACAATTATGCGATTTATGATTTTAAAAATAATTGATAGATGTGGTTTTTCACTTTCAGAGACCCTCTTCTGATGAAAGAGAAGGGGCAGTCTTTCATTTGCATGCAACAAAAAAGGAATAGATATAGCCCATAAAAAACCCAAAACTTTATAACCTAATCAGTTTCCTTTGAGTCAGTTTCTTGTTGTCTAACTACATTTTTGCTAGAGACAATAATATACATGAATTATCATGTTTCCTCCACACAATTCCTCTTCTCTGTGTGTGTGTGTGTGTGTGTGTGTGTGTGCGTGTAATTTCCTTCATCTCTCCCATTTCTGAATTTCTTTAGTTCTATCCACTTATTTGAACAAATGAGGCAATTATTGCATTTTAATTAGGATTAATTATGTTTTCTCTATTTTAATATCCACTTTTCCTGCCATAAAATGCTCATGCAAACCCCAAGATTTTCAACTGCCCAAGGAAAATAGCCTTTATTTATTTTATTATTAAACATTAAGTAAATTGTAGAAGTTGAATTGAGCAGACAATTACAATTTATGCAAACCTTCAAAAATGTTTGTTTCTATCTTTATAACATACAACTATTTCAAAGCCACTATCCAAAATGATTGTGAAAAAGAGCCAGCTACAGAAGTTTTACAGACAGAGTCTAAGAAACAAATTTCCTTAATTTCATGTAACAGAGAATTAGGTCTATATTACAAAATACATGTGTCTTACTTATAATTCATGTGATAAGTGGTATTAAGAAAACTAGAGTTGTTTATTTAACAGCATATAACTGTACATTAAACAGACATAAGTGAAATTCTAGGTTTATCTACTAGTTGTCTTTCTCTCTCTGTTCTACAGAAATACTGTATTTGGTTACATTTTATCACTGTGGGTTGTTCATCTCCTGTTCTGTTATAAAATAGACTTCTGTGTATGGGTTCCCATCACATAACATTCAAATAGCCCATGGAATACTTTAGGGAGAATGGTGATAAGTTATTCTATTGACAGAGTGGTTGAGACCTTCCATTGAGTTCTTACGGATCTGTGTTGTATTCATGTTGGCATAAGCCTAAGGAAGAGAATTCTGAATAATATGAAAAGTCAGCATGTGGAAGGGATGCTTGGGGTTCTAAGAGAAACAAATATACTGTCTGGCATTTTTACCCAAATCACCAGGCTTCACCTCCAACACTTGGGATTACAATTTGACATTAGATTGGAGTGGTGACATAGATCCAAACTGTATCAGTGACTGAATGGCATTGTATCAAAATAAAGACTCTCCTACCCACATCTTTGATTAACAGAGCCAAGGATTTATTTATAAACAGAGAAGCATAGACCTACTAACTACAAGTTTTGGTAGATCTCAGAATATAATTTGATTGGAATAATTTAACTAAAAGAAAGCCTTAGATATAGATATCTCAAACATTATGGTTATAGACTCTCCGCAATCCCTGAGAACACTGGCATGCAAATCTTCACCCTTCAATATCAAGCTTTTATATTCATGGCTACTGAGGATGCATATGTATCAGGGGTATGTTGCTTAATATTAGATAGCTCATAGGGTGCGTAGAAACCCTGGAGGAGTAAGTTTGTAAGTATCTTAGTTGATTTTCTGTTACTTATAACAAAACATCTGAAACTGAGTATTTATAATGAAAGGAATTTATTTCTTACTGTTATGAAGGCTAATTTCAAGGCTGAGGGGCCACATGCTGAAGCAGTGCATTGTATCCCATGGCAGAGGAGCAGAGTTTGCTTGCGTGCTAACTGAGGTCTTTCTTTTCATATAAAGCCACCAGTTTTCCTCCCATGATAACCTATTAAACCATTAACTCATTAATCCACAAACGGATTAACCCATTCATGAGAGCCCTCATGACCCAATCACCTCTTAAAAGCCCCATCTTTCATTCCCACCACATTGAAGATTAAGTGAGTTTTAGAGAGGATAAATATTCAAATCTTAGCAAAAGCTAAGATAAGAATTACAAGCAACAGACATTTTTCCAAGGAGAATAAGTTTGTTTATTTCTGTAGCATAAAAATACATGCTTTGGGATTAGAACTTTTTATGTTTCCAATTTGCTTCAAATGTTGAATGACAGTAGAATGGTTGACATTGAGTATTTCAGCAACTTTTCATGTAGTTGTAAGAGGATCAACTTCAATGATTGCTCTCAGTTGGTCATTGTCAACTTCTGATAGCTGACCACTATGCTCCTCATCTCCAAGGCTCTCATCTTCTTTGCAAAACATCTTGAACTACCACTGCACTGTATGTTCATTAGCAGTTCCTGGGCCAAATGCATTGTTGATGTTGCGATTTGGCTCCACTGCCTTACCACCCATTTTGAACTTGAATAAGAAAATCACTCAAATTTGCTTTTTGTCTAACATTATTTCCATAGTCTAAAATAAAATAAGCAGCAAGTAATAGGTCATTAGCGAAAATAAAAGCTAGTAACATGCATTAAAATGGTGTATAACATAACCATATTTTCTTAAGAATGTATTCCAATATCAAATGGCAATTTCAACAATGCAAAAACCACAATTGCTTTTGCACTCATTTGTTGGAGGGGCGGTGATAAACTATTCAGTCATCATGACACAGTTGCTGAGTTTAATGAACTCCAACATTTTCTTCCATTCTTGTTCACTTGTCTCATTATCCAGATTTCAGAGAAGGTCCAAATGACTGAGCTTATCTCACTTGTCCACCCTATTTCTATTTTCATTAAAAGGCAGTAAAAACAAAGTTTGGAAAAACTTTCTTTTTAATTTCCCAAATCTAAGTTTCTATAATTCAGTAAAAGTAAATTAAGTCAGGAAAAATATAAACCCAAAAAATCAAAATCACCAGAATTCTCTTACATTTTTATGCTGATATAATACACTGTCTTTCCAGCAATTTATATCAGATCACTGGATGTGATTTCCCTATTCAGCATCAAGGCTCTGGAGGCATCAGATTGTAGAAGCATCTCTAAAGTCATCAGAGGTGCCTCAGAGACTTGAAGAAAAGGAAAAGAACTAGTGTTGGGACTATAGATGACTCACTCCACTCAGCCAAAGCCTCGTCTCTTTCACTTGTTTATTTTAGCAGAGTTCTATTACCAAAAGTGTGTTTGAAAACCACTGATCAAAGGCCGTACAACTAGTTAATATTATAACTAAATTCCCTTAGATCTGTGTAGTGCTATCTGATTTCTTATGAAAAATCAGAACTAAAAATTTGGAAAATTTGGCAGCCATCATGTTCATTATGTGGTAAACCTCTTTGAATTCCTAATTCATTTTTTTCTAGCTATCCTTAACACCAGAAACTCTATGATCATTTATATAAATTCTCATTGTCCACTTCTCTTCCATTTCTTTTAAGGGATGTAATAAAGAAAAATGGGGCTGTTTAGGTCTTTAAAATGTAATTAATTGGAAAATTCTTGTAAAAATTAACACTATAAAAGTGAAATAAGACAAAAGTAAATCAATGCCTTGTACAGTAAATAAACTTATTTAATGTTCTCTCAACTTAAAAAATTTGATGAAAAATTACACATATGGTCTCATATCTATCACAAATTACAATTCTGGGAAAGCCACAGACATTTAAAAATTCTTGCACTACTTACTTTTATGGCTAATGTTTTGTTCATCCTGTTTGCCTACTTTGATTCCTTTTTTAAAACAAAAATTTTTTTTTCAAAAGTAATTTTCTGAAAAAAAGAAAGCTACACAATAATTCTGAAAATATTCCATATTATTTTGATACATTATCTGGCTTTTCAATTTAACTATTAACTATTGTTTCTAATAGAGTGATACAGTTAACCAAGGAACTGTTTTGAAATTTGGAAAATAAATGTAGTAACCTGATATGTACTTGGCTGGGCACGGTGGCTCACACCTGTAATCCCAGCACTTTGGGAGGCCGAGGCAGGCAGATCACCTAAGGTTGGGAGGTCGAGACCAGCCTGACCAACATGGAGGACCCCACCCCTCCAACATCTCTACCAAACATACAAAATTAGCCAGCATCATTGCAGGCTCCTGTAGTCCTAGGTGTTTGAGAGGCTGAGGCAGGAGAATCGCTTGAACCCAGGAGGTGGAGGTTGTGGTGAGCTGAGATCGCACCATTGCACACCAGCCTGGGCAACAAGAGGGAAACTCCATCTCAAAAAATAAAAATAAAAAAGAATTGGCATTATAGGATATGCACTGGTGAATATAAAGCCTATTCTAAATGGTTCAAACTTGAGAGATAATACTAGAAATCTCCTTTTCTTGTTGGGATCATTAATCTTCTTTTAGCTTTAAGGGCTACCTAGTAGGGTAGAGCAAGATGTTGGAATAGAAGTTTTCACCATTCTTCACCCCTGCAGGAACACCACATTTAAAAAACCATCTGCACACAGAAAAGCACTGTCACAGAACCATAATTCAGGTGAGCAATCAGAGTACTTAGAAGCAACTTCATATCACTGATAAAAAGGCATTAAAGAGGGTAGGAAAGACAGTCTTGGATCACTGACACTAATCCTCCTCCATCCCCCCGAGAGGCCATCCAGCACAGAAAGTCTGTGCATTTGAAAGAGGGAGAGTGCAGTGACTGGGGTACTTTACATTGAACTCAGTGCTGCCCTATGATAGCATACAGGAAAGCTGTGCTGGGCTCAGTCAGCACCTGAGCATGGAAGGAGCATTTGGATCTGACCTAACCAGAAGGGTATCACCTATCCCAATAGACAAAACTTGAGTTTATTGACAAACCTCACCACTGCAAGCCAAAGTTCTCTGGTGTCCTAGGGAAACCTGAGACACAAAAGGGCTGTAATTCCTAAGCAATATTTTGTGCTGCTTTGGGCTCAGAGCCAGATGACTAGGATGGCATGTGACCTAGGGAAAGACCAGCTGGCACAACTAAGGGAGGGCTTTGCCACTTCTCTCCCAACCCCAGGCAGTGCAGCTCACGGCAACAAAAATGACTTTTTTTTGGCTTAAGGAGAAAGAGCAAAGAGTAAAGAGGATTTTGTCTTGTAACTTGTATAGTAGCTCAGCTTCAGTAGAACAGGGTGAGGCCCTATAGTCCAGATAATATTTTCAGACACGTGCTAGGCCAAAAGGAAACCCACTGCCCTGAAAGGGAGGCCATAGTCCTGGCAGGATTCATTATCTGCTGACTGAAGAGCTCTTGGGCCCTGAATACCGAGCAGTAATATGAAGATAGTAGGCTGTGAACCTTGGGCTCTGAGATGTGCTGACTATACGTATGACTCAGCACATCCCCAGCTGTGTTGGATATGGTGAAAGACCCCTTCTGTTTGAAAAAAGCATAGAGAAAAGAAAAGATAACTCTGTTTTGCACCTTAGATACCAGCTCAGCCACAGTGGCTTG
Source organism: Aotus nancymaae (assembly GCF_030222135.1). NCBI lineage: Eukaryota > Metazoa > Chordata > Mammalia > Primates > Aotidae > Aotus > Aotus nancymaae. Next base: position 53,210,008 of record NW_026988415.1, on the reverse strand, counting down.
AGTAATAGGCAGACTCTTGGGGTCCTGAGTACAAGCTTAGGCTCTTGGACAGCATTTCTGGACCTGCCCTGGGCCAGAGGAGAGCCCACTGCCCTGAAGGGTGAGTCCCAGGCCTGGCAGGATTTATCAAAAACTAAACAAAGAGCCCTTGGGCTTTAAGCAAACACTGGCAGTGACTTGAAAGAACCTCACTATGGGCCAGAGGTGGTGGTGGCCACAGAGAGAATGTCCTCTGTTTATGAACAGGGGAAGAAAGAGCAGGAAGAACTTTGTATTGTGGTTTCAGTTCCAGCTTAGCCACAGGATAATAGAACATCAGGCACACTTCTGAGCTTTCTTGACTCCAATTTACGGCTCCCAAATAGCATCTCTGGAGCCACCTGGGGTTTGGGGGAACTCATTGTCCTGAACAGTCATAAATCTGGCTGACATCACTGTCTTCTGATAACAGAGCCCTAGAACCTTGCATGAACATAGATGGTAGCCAGTTAGTGGTTACAACAGGTCTTGGGTGAGATCCGGTGTTGTGCTGGCTTCAAGTCTGACCCAGTGGTGGGGGCCACAATGGGACTTGCATCACTATACCCGAAGCTCCAGGAAGCTCAGCACAAATAAATAAACTCTATTTGTTTGGGGAAAGTAAGAGGAAAACAACAAACAAACAAATAAAAACAACAGTCTCTGCATTGTAATCTAGAGAATTCTTCCAGATCTTCTCCAAGAGCACGAAGAGAGTACCTCTGCCAATCTGCAAAAATCACAGTGATATTAGACTTGTGGCCCAAGTCCCTTCAAATACCTAGAAAGACTTCTCCAGAACAACAGGCACAAACAAGCCCCAACTCAGAAGATGCAATAAATACCTAACTCTTCAATGCCCAGACACTGACAAACATCTAAAAGCATCAAGATTACCCAGGAAAACTTGATCCCACCAAATGAACAAAATGAGGCACCAGAAACCAATCCTAGAGAAACAGAAACACGTTCAATTTTGAAACAGAAAATTCAAAACATCTGTTTTGAGGAAACTCAATAAAATGTAAGATAACACAGAAGAATTTTATAATTGTATCAAATAAATTTAACAAAGAGATTAAAAATATTAAAACAAATAAGGTAGACATTCCAGGATTGAAAAGTACAATTTACATACTGAAAAATGCCTTAGAGTCTCTTAATAGCTGGATCGGTTAAGCAGAGGAAAAAATTAGTAAACTTGAAGACAGGCTATTTAAAAATACATACTCAGGAGACAAGAAAAATTAATAAAAAAAAATAGAGCACACCTACAAGATTGAGAAAATAGCCTCAAAAGGGCAAATCTAAGAGTAATTGTCCTAAAAGTAAAGGTAGATGAAGAAATATGGGGTAGAAGATTTATTCCAAGAAATAGTACTATAGAACCTTTCAAATCTTGAGAAAGGTATCAACATTGAAGTGCAAAAAGGTTATAGAACACTAAGCAGAATTAACCCAAAGAAGACATGTAATCATCAAACTGCTAAAGTTTCAATGATAAAGATGATGATATATGCATCAAAAGAAAAGAAACAAATAACATAGAATGAAACTCCAACACATGTGGCAGTCGACTTTTCAGTGAAAACCTCACAGGCCAGGAGAGGCTGGCATGACATATTTAAAGTGCCAGGGAGGGGGAGGGAGGACTTTTACCCTAGAATCCTTTATGCAGTAAAAATGTCCTTCAAGTATGAAGGAGAAATCAAGAACTAAACAGACAAACCAAAGCTGAGGGATTTTATCAACACCATATTTGTCCTACAAGAAATGCTACATCTAGTTTCTTAATCTGAAAGAAAAAGATGCTGATGAGCAAGAAGAAATCATCTGAAGGTACAAAACTCAGTGGTCTCCAGGCACAGTGACCCATGCCTCTTATCCCAGCACTTTGGGAGCCTGAGGTGGGTCGAATGCTTGAGCCCAGGAGTTTGCAACCAGCCTGGTCAACATGACGAAATCTTGTCTATACATAAAAATACAAAAATTAGCCGGTGTAGTGGCACATGCCAGTGGTCTCAGCTAATCAGGAGGCTGAGGTGGGAGACTCACTTGAACCCAGAAAGTTGGGGCCACAGTGATCTGTGATTAAATGACTGCACTCCAGACTGGGTGGTAGAGTGAGACCCAGTATCAAAACAAAGCAACAAAATCACTGGTAACACTAAGCACACAAAAAAACACAGAATATGATAAAACTGTTAACTGTGCTTTGCAAACTACTGTTTTCTTAGGAAGAAAGAATCCAATCAAAAATAATAACTACAACAACTTTTCAAGACAAAGATGGTATAATGTGACAAAGAAACACTAAAAAGACAAAAATTAGGTGGACGGTGTTAAAATGTAGAGTTTTTATTAGTTTTCTAGAGGTATCTTCACTCCTATGATTGTTGCAATACTGTTCACAATAGCCAATAGCAAAGGTTTGGAAGCAACCTAAGTGTCCATCAAAAGATGAATGGTTGCCATTTTAACTGGCGTGAGATGGTATAGCACTGTGGTTTTGATTTGCATTTCTCTAATGACCAGTGACGATGAGCTTTTTTCATGTTTGTTGATTGCATAAATATCTTCTTTTGAGAAGTGCCTGACCATATCCTTCACACACTTTTTAATGGGGTTGTTTTTTCTTGTAAATTTGTTTAAGTTCCTTGTAGATTCTGGATATGAGCCCTATGTCACATGGATAGATTGCAAAAATGTTTTCCCATTCTGTAGGTTGCCTGTTTACTCTGATGATAGTTTCTATTTCTGTGCAGAAGCTCTTTAATTTAATTAGATCCCATTTATTTATTTTGGCTTTTGTTGCCATTGCTTTTGGTGTCTCAGTCATGAAGTCTTTGCCCATGTCTATGTCCTGAATGGTATTGCCTAGGTTTTCTTCTGGGGTTTTTATGGTGTTAGGTCTTATGTTTAAGTCTTTAATTCATCTTGAGTTAATTTTTGTGTAAGGTGTAAGGAAGGGGCCCAGTTTCAGTTTGCTGCATATGGTTAGCCAGTTTTCCCAATGTCACTTATTCTTATTAAATAGGGAATCCTTTCCTCAGTGCTTGTTTTTTTCAGGTTTGTCAAAGATCTGATAGTTGTAGATGTGTGGCATTATTTCTGAGGCCTCTGTTCTTTTTCATGGGTCTATATATCTGTTTTGGTACCAGTACCATGCTGTTGTGGTTACTGTAGCCTTTCATAATTTGAAGTCAGGTAGCATGATGCCTCCAGCTTTGTTCTTTTAGCTTAGGATTTTCTTGGCTATATGGGCTCTTTTGTGGTTCCATATGAAATTTAAAGTAGTTTTTTTCCAATGATGTGAAGAAAGTCAATGGTAGCTTGATGGGGATAGCATTGAGTCTATAAATTACTTTGGTCAGTATGGCCATTTTCACAATATTGATTCTTCCTATCTATGAGCATTGAATGCTTTTTTCCATTTGTTTGTGTCCTCTCTTATTTCTGTGAGAAGTGGTTTGTAGTTCTCCTTGAAGAGGATCTTCACATCCCTTGTAAATTGTATTCCTAGGTATTTAAATCTCTTTGTAGCAGTTGTGAATGGGAGTTCACTCATGATTTGGCTCTCTGTCTATTATTGGTGTGTAGGAATGCTTGTGATTTTTGCACATTGATTTTGTATCCTGAGACTTTGCTGCAGTTGCTTATCAGCTTAAGGAGATTTTGGGCTGAAATGATGGGGTTTTCTAAATATACAATCATGTTATCTGCAAACAGAGACAACTTGACTTCCTCTCTTCCTATTTGAATACCATTTCTTTCTTTCTCTTGCCTGATCACCAATACTATGTAGAACTTCCAATACTATGTTGAATAGGAGTGGTGAGAGAGGGCATCCTTATCTTGTGCCAGTTTTCAAAGGAATGCTTCCAGCTTTTGCCCATTCAGTACAATATTGGCTGTAGGTTTGTCATAAATAGCTCTTGTTATTTTGAGATACTTTCCATCAATACCTAGTTTATTGAGACTTCTTAGAATGAAGGGGTGTTAATTTTATCAAAGATGTTTTCTGCATCTATTGAGATAATCATGTGGTTTTTGTCAATGGTTCTGTTTATGTGATGGATTATGTTTATTGATTTTGTATGTTGAACCAGCCTTGCATTCCAGGGAATGAAGCCAACTTGATCATTGTGGATAAGCTTTATGATGTACTGCTGGATTCAGTTTTCCAGTATTTTACTGAAGATTTTCACATCTATATTCATCACACATATTGGCCTGAAATTTTCTCTTTTTGTTGTGTGCCTGACAGGTTTTGGCATCAGGACGATGGTGGCCTCATAAAATGAGTTAGGGAAGAGTCTCTCTTTTTGTATTGTTTGGAATAGTTTCGGAGGGAATGGTACCAGCTCCTGTTTGTATCTCTGGTAAAATTTGGCTGTGAATTCTTCTGGTCCTGGGCATTTTTCTGTTGGTACGCTGTTAATTACTGCCTCAATTTCAGAACTTGTTATTGGTTTATTCAGGGAGATGCTGGAGAGGATGTGGAGAAATAGGAATGCTTTTAAACTGTTGATGGGAGTGTAAATTAATCCAACCATTGTGGAAGACAGTGGACAATTCCTCAAGGATCTGGAAGTAGAAATACCATTTCACCCAGCAATCCCATTACTTGGTATATAACCAAAGGATTATAAATCATTCTACTATAATGACACATGCATACGTATGTCTATTGCAGCACTATTTACAATAGCAAAGATTTGGAACCAACCAAAATGCTCATCAATGATAGACTGGTTAAAGAAAATGTGGCATATATACATCATGGAATACTATGCAGCCATAAAAAAGGATGAGTTCATATTTTTTTGCAGGGACATAGATTAAGCTAGAAACCATCATTCTCAGCAAACTAACACAGGAACAGAAAATCAAACACTGCATGTTGTCACTTTTAAGTGGGAGTTGAATAATGAGAACACATGGACACAGGGAGGGGAACATCACATACTGTGCCTTATTGGGGGTTGGGGGGATTTGGGAGGGATAGCATTAGGAGAAATACCTAATGTAAGTGAGAGGTTGATGGGTGCAGCAAACTACCATGGCAAGTGTATACCTATGTAACAAACCTGCATGTTCTGCACGTGTATTCCAGATCTTAAAGTATAATAATAAAATAAATAAAGAAAATGTGATATTTTTATTCAGCCATAAAAATGAATGAGATTCTGTCATTTGCAACAGCATTGATGGAGCTTAAGATCATTATGTTTAGTGAAATAAACCAGGCACAGAAAGACCAACATCACGTGTCCTCACTTGTCTGTGAGATTTAGAAATCAAAACAATCGATCTCATGGAAACAGAGAGTAGAAGGATTGCTACTAAAGGCTGAGAAAGTAGCTGGGGAAGGGGTGAGGTGGGAATAGTTGACGGGTAACAAAATTACCTAGAAAAAATGAATAAGACCTTGTATTTGATAGCACAGCATTGTGACAATAGTCAAAATAATTTAACTGTACATTTTAAAGTAAGTAAGATTATGTACTAATAACACAAAGGATAAATGTTTCTGAAGATGAATATCCCATTTTCCATGATGTTATTATTACTCATTGCATGCCTATATCAAAAGGCCTCATGTACCCCATAAATACATATGCCTTCTGTGTACACATAAATATTAAAAAATAATTTTTAAAGCAAATTACATTTAATAACACCTCATCTTACTACTACCACTTTTCAAATTACTGCAAAGTATTTTTTACATTCATAAAAATGCCTTGACCCATATTCTAGGGGGTAAAAATCTATTATTTTAAAGTGAAGCACAGCAGTGTTGTGTTTTAAAATACATTTCAGTATAAGATGTGGCAAAAAATTACGTTGCAAAAGAATCTCATGTAAAATTTGAGATCATATATAATATATATACATACATATATATATGTGTGTGTGCATATATATATATATATATTTATTTATTTAAAGCAAGTGATTTAAGTAACACTCTTCAAAAAATTAAGCAAACTGTTTCCAGAAATGGAAGAAGCTGTTAAGGTTTTTTTTTCCTGTCCTGAGTCATTTTAATAAATATGGTTATTTACAGTGTGGGGTATAACACTACTGTTTTCTCAGATGCAGTAAACAGAAGCAAAGACATTTCTACTCACCATGGTTTTTCATGTCACAGAAACTTTGTGTTTGTTTGTCTGTCTTGACTGAAATGTTCTTTCCTTGATTCTTACCCTTATTAAATTTTATTCTTATCTCTTAGCTCAAGTGACAGAGCTAAAACAGAGTTCTTAACTCAAGTGATTAGAAATATATCATTGAATTCTTTCTTCCTTCTCTCTTTTTCTATTTGCTTCTTGGAGAACTGATAGGTTGGCTAACATGTTTGAACATAATGATGATAACATTACCCTATCTGAGGAGGACAGAGCAATAGCTAACAGGAATCTGAGTCTCTAAGAACATCTTGAAGCAAAGCCACCATGTCAGTTCTAGGTGGTCTTCTTCCAGACTTTTATGTGTGAGAGAATATTTATCTTGTTCAATTAACTGTTCATGGGATTATCTCTTACTTTCAGTTAAATCCAACCCTAACTGATAAGCCACCATTACAGATTTTGAGTACGTAATTCATCACACCTTCAAGAAACTTATCTAGTTTTTAACTGTGTAAGTGTGAGTGATTAACTATTTGATTAATATTAGCCCCCCACCCTCATCAGATATAAGTTTCATGAGGGCAAGAAGTATATTCACTATTGTACTCCAATCATCCTAGCAGAGTGCAAGTTATATATCTTGGAAAAAAGAAAGGATTAGGGAAGAAGGGAAGAAGGAAAACAAAAGAGGAAGGATGGTGGGTTGAAAATCTTGTTACAGATAAGTTTATATTTATCCTCCAGACTCTTCAGTCTTTTTTCTTTCCTTTTCTAAATGATGTAGTACCTTTTAAATGTACTCTATGCCTTCAAGTTCTGTTTAGCTTTGAACACTTTTCTGCAGGTGATCCAATAAATCTTTCATTACCATGAGTCTTCATAGAGGCATTTATGTTTTAACAAGCGTAAAAGTCATAAGTAGAAGACATGTGTTAAGTGGAAGGATTCAATTATCGATCATGGGATATTTTGTAAAAGCTGATCCAGAGAAAATTTTAAGACCTCACATACTTCTTCTTCAGAAAGTTTTATTTCAAATGTTTATATAGATATTTTCAAAATGCTGTCTTCCGCACAATAGATATTGTGGTTAGCCATTAGCTTCTCAATATGCATACATACTTTATTTTGAAAACACTGCCATATCCTATTACTGTAATAGTTTCAGCAAAACAAACAAAAAACCCATTACCTAGGACCAATAACTCTATTTTAGAAAAAAATAATAATGAAAGTGGGGAAATTGAAGATACACTATACTTCAGACAGGGGTTGCACTGGAGATTGTTTCTAATTATGAATGAAGATGAGAAGAAACTTAGATTAGTCAATATAGGAGTTTTTGATGTGTGTAGCTATTTCTATGCTTTTTTGATTGCATATTAATGGTGTTTTATAAAGGAGTCTAATTTTAAAAATACAAATTATCAAATATTAAGCTCCTTGAAGCACTTACTTTATGAACTTCTTTGTGTTTTTATTTGTTCTCAGCTAGGAAAGGATTAGAATTCTTTTATCAGACGTTAAAACTTTTACAAAAACATTTCTCATGGGGTTAGAGTGCACGCCGGCTTCACCATTTCTGTGATTTCAAGAAATAATGAAAATTTTGTAGCAAACATTTAATACTTGTAACTAACATTAACTAAAATAGTTTGACTATAATGGAGCTCACATTTTAGTAATAATACATTTGTATTATTTATAATAAAGATAAGAGGTAAAGAGAAAGTGATATGGTTGAGATAAAAACATAATTTCATATAATATAACATAATAAAATACAATATAATATATAACACCAGGCAGGGACACATGCTATATGGGAAAACAAAGTGGGGAATGGGGCTACTAAAGTGGGAACTGTTTTATATAGGGTGGTGAAGGAAGGCCTCCTTGAGAAAGTGACATTTAAGCAGAGACCTGATTTGAATGAAATAAAGAAGCTTTGATGGTGAAGAATATTACAGGCAAAAGTAACAGCAACGGAAAGTTTCTTCGGCGGAAAAGAACTTGATGTTTTTAAGGGACTATGAAAAGGCCAGCACGAACAGAGTAAGTGGAAAGTGATGGTAGATAAAGTCACGTTAGTCCAACAGATCATGTAGAACCTTGTTGCTCCTGATGTGGATTTTTACATATAGTGAGTGGATAGCCAATAGAGAATTCAAGAGCTATAATTTGACCATTTTGTGAGAATCATTCTGATTATTGTGTGAAGAAAACAGTGTTAATGTGGAGGAGTGGGAGAGAGGCAGAGCAAGATGGCAGAATAGAAGGCTCCTCTGATCATGCCCTCCAGCAAAGACACAGATTTAACAACTACCTACACACAAAAATGTACCTTCATAAGAACCAAAAATCAGGATAATACTTATAGTACCTGATTTTGACCTCATATCATTGAAAGAAGGACTGAAGAGGTAGGAAAAAAAAATCTTTAATTGCCAGAGACACCTCTCCCCCTTTCCCCTCTAGCAGCTGCATGGTGTGGAGAACTTCTCTGGGCACTGAGGGAAAGAGAGCACAGCAATTAGGAGACACTGAACTCAGTGCTGTCCTTTTAGAGCTGATAGGAAAATTGGACCAAACTCAGCTGATGCCCACCCACAGAGAAAGCATTCAAACCAGCCCTAGCCAGATGGGAATCGCCCATGCCAGCGATTGGAACTTGAGTTCTTGCAAACCACACCACCGTGGGCTAAAGTTCTTCAAGTCTCTTAATATACTTGAAAAGCAGTCTAAGACACAAGACTGCAAACCTTAAACGTGTCCTAGGGTTGAAATGGGCTCAGAAACTGAGGACTGGGGAGCCATGTGACCTACTGAGACACCAGCTAGGGAAATTAAGGGAGTGCTGCCATCACCCTTCTGCCAGGCTGCACAGCATACATCTCCAAAAGAGATACTTTCTCTCCCCTTAAGGAGAGGAGAGGGATGAGTGGAGAGGACATTGTCTTACAACTTGGATAACAGCTCAGCCGTACCAGGCTATGGTACTTGTTGGAGTCTTGAGGAACCTGTTTAAGACTAGCTGCGAGATCACATTTATAGACACAACCCAGGCCAGAATACAGCACACTGTCTTAAAGGAAAGAACCCAGTCCTGGCAGCATTCATCACCTGCAACTGAAGAGCTCTTGTTCCCTGAACATCTACCAGTGATACCCAGGTACTACATAGAAGGTTTTGAATGAGCTTCCAAGTCTTGCTGGCTTCAGGTATCAGCTCAGCCACAGGGTGGTAGAACACCAAATGGACTTTTGGGCCTCTCGATTATAGAACTTGATGCTTGGATGTCATTTCTGGACATGCCCTGGGCTAAAGAGGGGCTTACTACTCTGAAGGGCAAGTCATAGGTCAGGAAACATTCAACACAAGCAGATTGAAGAGTGCTTGGTCCTTAAGAAAACATGGGCAATAGTCTGGAAGTATTCTGCATGGACCTGGGGTGGTGGTGGCAATGAGGTGGCTCCTCTGTCTTTGGAAAGGGAAGGGAAAAGTAGAAAAGACTGCATCCTGTGGTTTGAGTGCCAGCTTAGTCACAATACAGTAGAATACCAGATAGACTTCTAAGTTCTGTGACTAGTTTCTAACTCCAGGATAAAACCTGGGACCTGAAAAAATTTGCCACCCTGAAGGGAAAGATTCAGGCCAGGTTGGCTTTGCCACTTGCTTATTGTAGAGCCCCAGGGCCTTAAGTGAACACAGACAGTAGCCAACGAGTAGCTATAGCAGGGCTTTTGTGAGATCCAGTACTGTGCTGGCTTCAAATCTGACCCACTACAGTCACAGAGGTAGTGGCCACAGGGAACTTGTCCTCGATCATCCAGCAGTACCTCTATGAGTCCGCAAGGACCACAACATTACTGAGCTTTGACTTCCCCCTAAAGTAGATACAATTTAGACCACAACACCCAAGTCTTTTCAAATGTCTGAAAAGCCTTCCCAGGAAGAATGGGGAAAAACTATACCAGACAACGATAACTACAATAAATATCTAACTTTTCAATGCCCAGATACAGATGAACATCTAGAAGTATCAAGGTAATTCAGGAAAACATGATCTCACCATGTGAACTAGATAAGCCTCCAGACACCAATCCTAGAGAAAGACAGATATATGATCTTTGAGAAAGAAAATTCAAAATACCTGTGTTGAGGATACAAAAATCAGCTCAAAATAACACAGAAAAGATATTCTGAATTATATCAGATAACTTTAACAAAGAGATTTAAATAATTTTAAAAAATGAAGCAGAAATTCTGAAGCTAAATTGGCATATTAAAGAATACATGAGTCTTTTAATAGCGAAGTGGATCAAGCAGTAGAAAGAATTAGTCAGCTTGAAAGCAGGGTATTTGAATAGATATAATCAGAGAAGAAAAAATACAATAAAAACGCATGCATATAGGATCTAGAAAATATCCTCAAAGGGACAAATCTAAGAGGTATTGGCCCCAAAGAGGAGGTAGAGAAAGAAATAGGGGAAAAAGTTTATTTAAAGTAAGAAAAAAACAAAACTTTGCAAACTTAGAGAAAAATATCAAGTCTAAGTACAAGAAGGTTACAAAAAACCAAACGGATTTAACACAAAGAAGACTACCTCAAGGCATTGAAAAATAAAACTTCCAAAGATCAAAGATCAAGAAAGAATCCTAAAAGTTTTAAGAGAAAATAAACAAACACCACACAAGGGAGCTTCAGTACATCTGCCAGCAGACTTTTAGTGGAAATCTTACAGGACAGGAAAGAGTGACATGACATATTTAATGTGCTGAAAGAAAAATTTTTAAACCTAGAATAATGTATCTGGCAAAAATATCCTTCAAATGTGTAGGAGAAATAAAGACATTCACAGACAAACAAAAGCTGAGAGATTTTATACATACCAGATTTGTCCTATGAGAAGGATTTTGACAACTATACAAATACATGAAAATTAAACAATATGTTCTTGAATGACCAGTGGGTCAATAAAGAAATTAAGAAAAATATTGAAAACATTTTTGAAACAAATGATAAGAGCACACATCATACAAAACATACAGGATAGAGCACAAACAGTATTAAGAGAGAATTTTATAGCCGTAAATGCCTAAATCAAAAAAAAGATGAACATCAAATAAATAATCTAACAATGCATCTCAAAAACTAGAAAAGCAAGAACAAACCAAACCAAAAATTAGTTGAAGAAAGAAATAATAAAGATCAGAGCAGACATAAATGAAATTGAAATGAAGAATACAAAATATCAATGCAACAAAATATTGGTTTCTTGCAAAGTTAAATAAAATGGACAAACATTTAACAAAACTAAGAGAGGTAATCCATATAAATAAATTCATAAGAGAGGTAAATCCATATAAATAAATTCAAAATAAAAAGGGGGACATTACAACTGATACTGCAAAAAAAATCAAAGTATTATTAGTTGCTACTATGAACAACTATATGATAATAAATTTGAAAACATAGAAGAAATTGACAAATTACTAGATACATGCAATCTACCAAGATTGAACAAGGAAGAAAACCAAAATCTGCACAGACCAACAAGAAGCAACAAGTTCAAAGCCATAATACAAATTTTCCCAGTAAGGGAAAGCCTGGGTCCCATTGGCTTTACTACTCAATTCTGCCAAATATGTAAAGAAGAGCTAATACTAATTTTACTTAAACTTTAAGAATAGAGGAGAGGGGAATACTTCCAAACTTCTTCTATGAGAAAAATATTACTCTGATACCAAAACGAGATGAAGACACATTAGCAAAAGAAAACTACAGGCCAATATCTATGATGAATATTAACAAAAATCCTCAACAAAATACAAATGAACCAAATTGAACAATACATTAGAAAGACAATTCATTATGACCAAATTGGATTTATCCTTGGGATGCAAAGTTAGTTCTACATATGCTAATCAATCAATGTGGTGTATCACTTTAACATAATAAAGGATGAAAATGATATTATTATTTTAATTAATACTGAAAATGCATTTAATAAAATTTAATGGGACTTTATGATAAAAATCCTCATTAAAATGGAAATAGAAGAACGTATCTCAACAAAATAAAAGCCATATACAACAGACCCACAGCTAGTATTATACTGAAAGCTTTCTCTAAGATTTAGAAAATGACAAGGATGCCCACCTTCACAACTATTTTTCACTAGTACTGGAAATACTAGCTAGAGTAATGAGAAAAGAGAATGATATAAAGAACATCTAAATTTGAATGGAAGAAGTAAAATTATCCTTTTTTGCAGATAATATGGTATATTTGAACAAACCTAAAGACACTACCAAAAAAATGTTAAAACTGATACATAAATTTAGTAAAGTTGCAGATACAAAATCAATATACAAAACTTCATAGCATTTATACACGCCAACAGTGAACAATCAAAAAAAGAAGTTTTAAAAGTAATAACCATATTTATAATAAAATATAACATTAAATAGCTAGAAATTACCTTAATCAAATATGGAAAAGGTCTCTATAATGAAAAACAGAAAACACTGATAACAGAAACTGAAGAGGACACCAAAAATTAGAGAAATAGTCCATGTTGTGGATTGAAAGAATCAATATAGTTAAAATGTCCATACTACCCACAGTTATCTACAGATTTAACAAAATCCCTATCAGAATATCAATAACATTCTTCAAAGAAATAGAAAAACAAATTCTAAAATTTATATGGAACCACAAAAGACCCAGAATAGCCAACATCATACCAAGCAAAAACAACAGAACGGGAGGAACACATTATACTACAGAGCTATACTAACCAAAAGAGCATGGTAGTGGAATAAAAACAGACATGTAGACCAATAGAACAGAATAGAAAACCCAGAAACACATCCTCACACCTACTGTGAACTCATGTACAATAATAGTGCCAAGAACATACACTGGTGAAAAGACAGTCTATTCAATAAATGGTGATAGGGAAACTGGATATCCACATACAGAAGAATTAAACTAGGCCTCCATCTCTCACCATACATGGAAATTAAAAAATATGGATCAAAGAGTTAAATCTAACACCTTAAACTATAAAACTAAGACAAGAAAACATTGTGGATAATCTTCAGAATATTGGTCTGGACAAAATTTTTTTGAGCCATATATCATGATATGGTTTGGCAGTGTCCCCACCCAAATCTCATCTTGAATTATAACTCCCTTAATTCCCACATGTTGTGGGAAGGACTCAAATTGAATCACAAGGGTGGTTTTCCTCATACCATTCACCTGGAAGTGAATAAGTCTCACAGGATCTGATGGTTTTATAAGTGTTTTCCCCTTTCACTTGGCTCTCATTCTCCCTTGCCTGCCACCATGTAAGACATGACTTTTGCCTTCCACCATGATTGGGAGGCTTTTCCTAGCCAGGTTTAATGAACTGTGAGTCCATTAAACCTCTTTTTCTTTTGAAATTACCCAGTTTTGATTATGTCTTTATCAGCAGCATGAGAACAGACTGATACAGTAAATTTGTACCAGGAGTGGGACACTGCTATAAAGATACTAAAAAATGTGAAAATGACTTTGGAACTGGGTAACAGGCAGAGTTTGGAAGTTTGGAGGGCTCAGAAGAAGATAGAAAAATGTGAGAAATTTTGGAACGTCCTAGAGACCTGTTGAATGGCTTTGACAAAAATGCTGATAATGATATGGACAATGAAATACAGGCTGAGGTGGTCTTAGATGAAGATGAGGAACTTGTTGGGAACTGTAGTAAAGGTGACTCTTGCTATGTTACAGTAAAGAGACTGGCAGCATTTTGCCCCTGCCTTAGATATATATGGAACTTTGAACTTAAAAGAGATGATTTAGGGTATCTGGTGTAAAAAATTTCTAATTGGTGAAACATCTAATATTTGAATTGGGTGCTGTTAAAAGCATTCAGTTTTAAAAGGGAAGCAGAGCATAAAAGTTTGGAAAATTGCAGCTTAATAATGCAATTGAAAAGAAAATACTATATTCTTGGGAGAAATTCAAGCCTGCTGCAGAAATTTGCATAAGTAACAAGGAGCCAAATGTAAATCACCAAGACAATGGGGAAAAAAATGTTCCCAGGGCCTGCCAGAGGTCTTCACAGTAGCCCTCCATTTACAGACCTGGAGGTCTAGGAGAAAAAAAAAATGGTTTCATGTGCCAGGCCCGAGGACCCCCTGCTTTTTGCAGCCTTGGGACTTGGTGCCCTTCATCCTAGCCGTGTCAGCTGTGGCTAAAAGGGGCCAAGGTACAGCTTGGACCATGGCTTTAGAGGGTGCAAGCCCCAAGCCATGGCAGCTTTCACATGATGTTGAGCCTGCGAGTGTACAGAAGCCAAGAATTGAGGTTTGGGAACCTCTGCTTAGATTTCAGAGGATGTATGGAAATGCCTGAATGTCCAAGCAAACCTTTGCTGCAGGGGTAGAGCCCTCATGGAAAACCTCTGCTAGTGTAGTGTGGAAGAAAAATATGGAGTAGGGGCTCCCACACAGAGCCCCACTGGGGTAGTGTCTAGTGGAGCTGCGAGAATAGGGCCACTTTCCTCCAAATCTCAGAATGGTAGATCCATGGACAGCTTGCACCATGCACCTGAAAAAGCCACAGACACTCAATGCCAGCCCATGAAAGCATCCAGGAGAAGAGTTGTACCCTGCAAAGCCACAGGGGTGGAGCTGCCCAAGACCCACTTCTTGAATCAGTATGATCTGAATGTGAGACATGGAGTCAAAGAAGATAATTTTGGAGCTTTAAGATTTGACTGCTCTGCTGAACTTTGAAATTACATGGATTCTGTAGTCCCTTCAATTTGGACAATTTCTCTCACTTGCAATGGATGCATTTTCATCATGCCTGTACTTCATTGTATCTAGGAAGTAACTAACTTGTTTTTGATTTTACAGACTCATAGGCAGAAGGGACTTGCCTTATCTCAGATGAGACTTTGGACTGTGGACTTTGGAGTTAAGACTGAAATGAGTTAAGACTTTTGGGGATTGTTGGGACAGCATGATTGGTTTTGAAATATGAGAACATGAGATTTGGGAGGAGCCAGGGGCACAAGGATATGGTTTGGCTGTGTCTCCACCAAAATCTCATCTTGAATTGTAGCTCCCATAATTCCCACGTGTTGTGGGAGGGACCAGTAGGAGTTAATTGAATCATAAAGTTGGTTTTTCTCATACTGTTCTCCTGGCAGTGAATAAGTCTCACAAGATCTGATGGGTTCATAAGAGATTTCACCTTTCACTTGGCTTTCATTTTCTCTTGCCTGCTGCCATGTAAGATGTGCCTTTCACCTGCAGCCAAGATAGTGAGGCCTCTCCAGCCACGTGGAACTGTGAGTCCATTTAACCTATTTTTCTTTATAAATTACCCAATATTGGATTGTCTTTATCAGCAGTATGAGAACAGACTAATACATACCATAAGCCTAGGCAATCACAGAGTGAACAGATGGGATCACATCAATATAAAAAGCCTCTGCACAGCAGAGAATAAAGTAATGTGAAACAATAACCTACAGAATATGAGAAAATATTTTCAAATGACTCATCTGACAAGGGATTCATAACCAAAATATACAAGGAGCTCAACAACTCTACAGGAAAAAAATCTGTGGCAATCTGATCAAGAAATGGGCAAAATATTTGAAGAAACATTTCTCAAAAGAAAACATACAAATGGCAAACACGCATATGAAACGGTGCTCAACATCACCGATCATCAGAGAAATGCAAATTAAAATGACATTGAAATATCTCACCTCATTTAAAATTGGATATACTCAAAAGACAGGCAATAACAAATACTGGTTAGGATGTGGAGAAAGGAAAACTTTCTTCTTTTTTTCTCCCACATTCCATTACATTACCTTAATTTCTTATCTCAGTTAATGTGTTTATTCACCTAACAGGATACCAAATATTTGAACCATTTCCGATTTTCTCTTTACTTTTATTTAGCTAAGAATCTCTCCCTAGTTTTGATGATAAGGTTTACCTTTATTTTCTTATCCATTCTCATGTTCAACTCCTTAGTTTGAATCTTAGTTTTAATGCCTTCAATATTATCTATTACAGTAGCTAATTAACTTGGATTTTTGAATCCATAAATCTGCTTATGTCTAGGAATTTTTTATTTAAAACTTTGCTTTTATTATGCTGTTCCCTTTCTTAAATAAAAGGTAAATATATCCTGTAGGCCAGGGTCAAACTTATTTGCCTTGTATTCAGGATCTTCTAAATTGTGGTCCAGGCCTTTATCTCCATCATAAGCTCTCATATTCCAAAGAGCCCAAGCACTCTATGCCAGTTGAACTACAACTTTGTGATTCTTACCTTAATATGTTTGGTCATGACATTTATCTGCCTTAAAATCCCGCCCTCATTTTCTTTACCTTGTGAAGTCAAACATATCATTTAAGGTTCCGATCACATTCTTGTCCCACTATGTGATATCTAGTCATCCTACCATCAGGAATCTAACTGCTACCTCCTTACCACTTATCTGGAACTTCTTATATACATCATATTTTTCACGTGTTTGACAGACATCTCTTTGCCCAAGTACCCAGAAAAGTGCATTGCAGGCATAGAACATGTTCAGAAAATAAGTATAAAATTGGAAAATTAATACATTATTTTACAGGTTGCTGTGAACTTTGAATGAAGAACTTCAATTAATATAAGCACTTACTACAATAGTTGAAAATAGCAGTATCTCAAAAGGTAATTGCTATCATTAGTTATCATTATTAGTATTCTTTATTTTACTTACTAACTATAATATCACTTGCTATCTTAAACTGGAAAATTTTCTATTTCTCAGAGATCTGTAAGCATATATTAATTGCTTTGGTACTTAAGTTTCCCTCAGGTATAAGTTTTGAGAAATACAAACCATTTTTTTAAAAACAAAATTATTTTTAAAATTAATGGTATTGCTATTATTTGGAAGGTAATAATAGTTAATTCCCATATGTTTACCCAATATTTTTCAAAATATTACTCTACCTCAGTTTATCCAGATTTCAAAATGTCAGAAAGCTAAAATATCCTGAAAATGTTTTAGTCTATATTTCAAAACATATTAGCAATAGGTCATTTAAAAATATGCTTCCACAATGTCAGTCCATCTGAGCTTCTGTGAAAAAATGCTATGTACTGGATAACTTAAAAATAACAGAAATTTATCTTTCACAGTTCTTGTGAAAAGATGGATAGATTCCAGTAGATTGTCTGGTGAGGACTCACTTTCTTTCATAGACAGCTCTTTCCGTGTCACCACATAATGAAAGGAGCAAAAGTTTCTCTCAGGTCTCAATTTCAGAGGCATTAAAGTCATTCATGAGTGCTCTACTCTGATCACCTCTCAAACACCCCATTTCCTTACTCCCATCACTTTGGGAGTAAGAATTTCCACATATGAACTTGGGAGGAACACATTCAGTCCACAGAACAGGATATGCCCTAGAATTGATACAGAACCATTATAAACTCCTACATCATTTGAATCTCCATAATCATCAAATAGAAGAATTAAATAGTTGAAACAATGGTCCTAAGATATTCCAAATACTGAAATGATGTTAAAATAAAAGAACAAGCTTTATTCATCATAAATGTGATTGTTGTGCTTATTTTTGTATTCCTAGTCTGTGGAAATTGGTAATCCACATATGGGAGTAAAAAATAGTAGCAATAATAATGATAATTACTTTCTATGAAGGTAGGGACCATGTATAATTTGTTCAACACAATATATCGAGTACCAAACTTAGTAGCTTGGTTAAGAAAGCTACTAGATAAATATTTTCAAATAAATAATTATTCCTTATAATACTCAAAGCTGTCACTTCTTGAGCATATGGTATGAATCAGAAATCATGCTAGGTACTTGGTATGCATTATAGTAATCTTTTATTTTTTTCTTTTTTTTTACTGCATTTTAGGTTTTTGGGTACATGTGAAAAACATGCAAGATTGTTGCATAGGTGCATACGTGGCAGTGTGATTTGCTGCCTTCCTCCCCTTCACCCATATCTGGCATTTCTCCCCATGCTATCTCTCCCCAACTCCCCCCGCACTGTCCCCCCCCAAATAGAACCCAGTGTATAGTGCTCCCCTCCCCGTGTCCATGTGTTCCCATTGTTCAACACCCGTCTATGAGTGAGAACATGCGGTGTTTGATTTTGTGTTCTTGTGTCAGTTTGCTGAGAATGATGGTTTCCAGGTTCATCCATGTCCCTACAAAGGACGCAAACTCATCGTTTTTGATGGCTGCATAATATTCCATGGTGTATATGTGCCACATTTTTCCTGTCCAGTCTATCATCGATGGGCATTTGGGTTGGTTCCAGGTCTTTGCTATTGTAAACTGTGCTGCAATGAACATTCGGGTGCATGTGTCCTTATAGTAGAATGATCTATAATCCTTTGGATATATACCCAGTAATGGGATTGCTGGGTCAAATGGAATTTCTATTTCTAGGTCCTTGAGGAATCACCACACTGTCTTCCACAATGGTTGAACTAATTTACACTCCCACCAACAGTGTAAAAGTGTTCCTGTTTCTCCACATCCTCTCCAGCATCTGTTGTCTCCAGATTTTTTAATGATCGCAATTCTAACTGGCGTGAGATGGTATCTCAATGTAGTTTTGATTTGCATTTCTCTAATGACCAGTGATGATGAGCATTTTTTCATATGCTTGTTGGCCTCATGTATGTCTTCTTTTGTAAAGTATATGTTCATATCCTTTGCCCATTTTTGAATCGGCTTGTTTGTTTTTTTCTTGTAAATCTGTTTTAGTTCGTTGTAAATTCTGGATATCAGCCCTTTGTCAGATGGGTAGGCTGCAAAAATTTTTCCCCATTCTGTTGGTTGCCAGTTCACTCTACTGACTGTTTCTTTTGCTGTGCAGAAGTTGTGGAGTTTGATTAGGTCCCATTTGTCTATTTTGGCTTTTGTTGCCAATGCTTTTGGTGTTTTGGTCATGAAGTCCTTGCCTACGCCTATGTGTCTTATGTTTAAGTCTTTAATCCATCTGGAGTTAATTTTAGTGTAAGGTGTCAGGAAGGGGTTCAGTTTCTGCTTTCTGCATATGGCTAGCCAGTTTTCCCAACACCACTTATTAAACAGGGAATCCTTTCCCCATTGCTTGTTTTTATCAGGTTTGTCAAAGATCGGATGGTTATGGATATGTTGTGTTGCCTCCGACGCCTCTGTTCTGTTCCATTGGTCTATATCTCTGTTTTGGTACCAGTACCATGCTGTTTTGATTACTGTAGGCTTGTAGCATAGTTTGATGTCCAGTAGTGTGATGCCTCCCTCTTTGTTCTTGTTGCTTAGAATTGACTTGGCTATGCGGGCTCTCTTTTGGTTCCATATGAAGTTTAAGGTGGTTTTTTCCAGTTATGTGAAGAACGTCATTGGTAGCTTGATGGGGATAGCGTTGAATCTGTATATTACTTTGGGCAGTATGGCCATTTTCACGATATTAATTCTTCCTAACCATGAACATGGAATGTTTCTCCATCTGTTTGTGTCCTCTCTTATTTCGTTGAGCAGTGATTTGTAGTTCTCCTTGAAGAGGTCCTTTACGTTCCTTGTTAGTTGTATTCCTAGGTATTTTATTCCCTTTGTAGCAATTGTGAATGGCAGTTCATTCTTGATTTGGCTCTCTTTAAGTCTGTTATTGGTGTATAGGAATGCTTGTGGTTTTTGCACATTGATTTTGTATCCTGAGACTTTGCTGAAGTTGCTTATCAGTTTCAGGAGATTTTGGGCTGAGACGATGGGGTCTTCTAGATATACAATCATGTCATCTGCAAATAGAGACAATTTGATTTCCTCCTTTCCTAATTGAATACCCTTTATTTCTTTTTCTTGCCTGATTGCTCTGGGTAGAACTTCCAGTACTATATTGAATAGGAGTGGTGAGAGAGGGCATCCTTGTCTAGTGCCAGATTTCAAAGGGAATGCTTCCAGTTTTTGCCCATTCAGTATGATATTGGCTGTTGGTTTGTCATAACTTTTATTATTTTGAGATATGTTCCGTCGATACCTAGTTTATTGAGGGTTTTTTCGCATAAAGGGCTTTTGAATTTTGTTGAAGGCCTTCTCTGCATCAATTGAGATAATCATGTGGTTATGTCTTTGGTTCTGTTTATGTGGTGAATTACATTTATAGACTTGCGTATATTGAACAAGCCTTGAATCCCCGGGACGAATCCTACTTGATCATGGTGGATAAGCTTTTTGATGCGTTGTTGTAATCGGCTTGCCAGTATTTTATTGATGATTTTTGCATCTATGTTCATCATGGATATTGGCCTGTAGTTTTCTTTTCTTGTTGAGTCTCTGCTGGGTTTTGGTATCAGGATGACGTTGGTCTCATAAAATGATTTGGGAAGGATTCCGTCTTTTTCAATTATTTGGAAGAGTTTCAGAAGGAATGGTACCAGTTCCTCTTTGTATGTCTGGTAGAATTCGGCTGTGAACCCATCTGGACCTGGGCTTTTTTTGGGTGGTAGGCTCTTAATTGCTGCCTCGACTTTAGCATTATGGTAATCTTTACAACAACTTTTATAGTATGCAATATTTTTATTCTCATTTCTCTGGTGAGAAAACTAAACCCCAGAATATTCAAATAACTTACCCAAGAAAACACAACTAGTAAGCAGAAGAGCATGGCTTCCAATTCAGGTCTGTTTGACTACAAAATAAGACCGTTTTCTCAATATAATTTTATCTCTTAATAGCTGTTTAATAGATTTTTAATTACTCATTCACCAAAATATCAGGTAAAAAAGACAACTTTACTGTTGAATAATGCTATTTTCAATATGCTAAAAGGAAAGAAATATTTCTAAGCTCTAATGGGTTATGATAAGAAGATATATTATGGAACTGAGTGTTAGTCTTATTTTGCTGTGCCTCTTCTGTCTGAAAATTTCCTTTAATAGCAGAAAACTTTTGGGGTGTAGTTTGTATATCAGTTGGAATAAAACATATTTGTCATATAATGCGAACACCTTAGAAAACCTCAGTACATAACAGCACTGAGGTAATCTCCGTTGGGGTAGAAAATATGTGAGTTGCCTCAGGTAAAAAAAAAAAAAAGATAAGAACTGTATTTTTCAATACTGAACTTATTTAATGTAAAGAGAATATATTCCCCTAGTTTTCTCATTCTCTTTTATTTAAGAAATAATTCTTTATTACCAGATAAAAGCTGACTTCTGTTGGACCAAATACACTTTAGATATATTATCTGTAAAAATATAACTGCACGTAAATCCTAATACACTTATAAGGTATCTTTTGAATTATTTTTATGTCTAATACATATTTTGGCACAGTTATTGCTTCTCTAAGGAAGTTTTTAAACAACAGAGGTGAATTGCTTTTCATACAAACTTGTAGCAATTTTGAATTTTAGAGGGGAAGAGGGTTTTGTAGGAAAACAATGCTAAGTATCAGAGGAAAGGACAAGGTAATGATCAAAACAAAATTCCTAAGAGCTAACCTTATGGAGTTTGCTAGGTATTGTCCTATCACTTTTATATACATCAGCTCATTTAATCCTCAATACAATCATATGAGGAAAGTAATTTCTTTATTTTCCTGATTGGATAAGAAAGCCACAGAGAAACTAGATAATTTTCCCCAAATCACATCACAAGTACATAGTGAAGAACAGACTTCACACTAAAGCAATTGAGTTCTAGAACCAATATACATAGTTAGGAAATCAGCCAAAAACATGGAAAGAGGCCAGATGTATTGAGGAAAAAAAAAACAGACAGAAGTATTTCCTGTGCATAATATAACCAAAGAATTTTTAAGAACAAAGATCTCCACTCTTTAATTTTACTTTTCTGGTGGGCAGTTTTGTGATGAAAGCTCCCATCCATCATCCCCCAGAGACTTGAGTGAATTTGTAACAAATACCACCAATGTATGTGAAGGACTTTGGAGAAACAAAGAAGAGAAATACTCTATGTTTAAGTGCACAAACCTGAGAGAAAAGACAAAAATACAAAGCAAAATAGGAATATAATGAAAATTCAGAAGCAAAAAGAGGGAACCAGAAGAGATGAAAAGAAATAAATTTCATGTGAATCATTAGATGTTGAGAAATGCTGAGGTTTTTTTTTTTAATCATTTTTGAAATGAGTACCTGAGGCATTTTAATTTAAATATAAAGTAAGGGTTAACCTATAAAGCTGAAAAAAATATACATTCAGTCAATAACACTGAAATACTTTCAACATTGTTTCCTGAAGATAAATAGTTTCTAAATGTGAGATTTAAAACTTAGTTATTTAAATCTTATTTAAAACTTAATCTTAGTTATTTCTTTTCAACTTTCAAACAGAATTTTGCTATCACAATGGAGCAGCAGAGAATTAGATACCCACTAAAATGATTAAAACTTTACACAGAATGAATAATAATTCTACTAAATACTATGAAAAATTCGGCAGGGTACTATTCCTCTTTCCCTCTGTATATATTTTCCCATACTCTGTGAGCAACCTCAAATACACCTTCGGCTTCAACTACCATGTTTATGCTGACTCCCACATCTGCCAAAAGCTCCCAGTTTTTTTCTCCTGGCCTTAAATTCATACTAAACATCTCCCTACTGCTTGGCCCTAATCCCCCTCATAACAAATTCTATAAAACTGATTTTTTTTTATCTCTTTCCACTCTGTCTCCACTCCATATACTCCCCATCCTGCTGAATGTCATCATGATGCACCCTGTCACCTATGCCAGAAACCAGGAAGTAATCTTTTATTCTTTCTTCCCTTGCACACAATTAATCATCAAGTTCTGAATTTCTTTTGTACCTATCCCATTCTCTCCATCTCCACTGTCACTGCTTTAGGTCAAGCCCTCATTGCCTCTCACTTGAATTATTTTAATAATTTTTTTTTTGCCTCCAGCTTTCATTTTTGCCAATATAGCTTTAAAATATCCACAGAGTAATACTTCTAACACACAATCTTAACCATGTCACTCTCTTCTCAAAATTCATTCAGTGCTCGGCATCATCCACTGAAGTATAAGGCTTTCCATGATCTGGATTCTGTACATTCATTTATACTTATTTCCAGCCTCCTTCCCCTTCCCACTTTACATTAGTCATCCTGAATTACTACGATTTCTCCATATATGCCATCCTGCTTTATGCCTACTACGCCTACATGCCTCCACATATAGCATTTCTTCTGCCTACCATGCCCTTCTTACTTTAAAAATAATAATTGTAAAGTCCTAATCATCTCTGAAGTCTGGAAACAGATGTTATTTCCTCTTAGAAACCTTTCCTGATGACCGGGAAACTAGATACTGCCTCCTCTATGTCACCAATATCCTTTTTTAGCAATAGTATAAACCTCTAACAATTCACTTATTCTATCATAATTTTGTGAAATGAAGAACAAATAAATGAAGCTAATGAGTCAAATATCTGACAAGACAGAAATTAAAACAAAAGCTAATCATTATTTTTTAATAGCTAATAATGCATAGATGAGAAATTAGAAAAGAGGTAGGAAGGTATAGTGTAACACAATGAAAAGTGATCAATAGTAAAACAGTAATATGTATAAGGAGCTTCAAATTGTATCTTAGACACAAGTTCTATCAAGAAAATTGAAATCTAAGGTTAAATACAAATATTTAGAGAGAAGACAATATTAAAAAAAATTATACAAATTTTGAATCTAGAGTCAAAGGAGTGACACTCAATTCTACTTCCACAGCCAACAGCATTTGAAATGAAAATAGAAACATCTCTTAATAAAAAGGGTTAAAGGAAGAAAAAAAAATGACACTTCAAAAAAGTGGCTAGGAAAGCAATCACTTTCTTACTAACTTTAACTATGGGCTGTATTTTACCCAAGTTACCTTCTGGCCAACATGCACCCACAGATAATATTTATTATTGCTAGAAGCATTAGTATGGAACAATAACCTCTGCTGCCCGATATGTGGATAATCTAATATTTATCTGAATTAACCATGACATCTTTACAGAATACCCTGGGTGACTGCCAAATCATTGTTCTGTTACCAGAGAAGAGGTTATTAACAAGTGATGACAAACAGAAAACAAACATTGAAAAGCACATGGATCCTTTCTCACAACATGGATTTTTATTAAACTTCTTCCAAATGCATGCTTTTTATGTTCTCTATGATATCAGAGAAACTAGATAGTGAAAATAAGCAACGTTATTTATGAAAAATTTTATTCATTAGGTATTCTTTGAGGAACTTTCCCAATTTTGTTGTTTTATTTAACTCTTTCAGTTTATGGAGGGCAACTAGGAAAAACAAAAAGGTTAATCACCAAGGGCATTCTTAGTGGAATTAGAAGATAAATCATAACCTGAGAAGTCCAGAAATGGAGTATACTTTGTTAATTCCAGTAATACCTTCACTATTCTGTTACTTAAGGTCTTGACTGCTGATAGTCTAGGGTCTTGCCAATCCAGTTTTGACTAAACTTGTTTTCTTTTGTTTATAACTACTTTTCTTGAGGCTTGCCTAATAATCCAAGGAGATTCAAATAACTTCATTTTTTAATAGTTTTTAACCTTATTCTCTGTTTTACAGGATTTCTATTATAGATTGATAGATTAATAAAATTCTGTAGACAGTGTATTTATATATTAGGAATATATTAGGAAAGGTCTCTGAGATATTTTTGAATACAGAATGGAAATATATGTTCTATATGCAAATAATATTAGGTAGATTTGTAGCTGGTTGAATAATTTTATTTAAAAGATGTTGATTATTTAATGTCAATTTTCTTCTTTTCTGATCTTTATTATTTTTTTTCTACTAAGATTGTGTTTGGTTTGTACTTGATTTTCTAGTTCTTTAATATACATCATTAAATTGTTTATTTGAAGTTCTTCCTTTTTGATGTAAGAACTTACAGCTGTAATCTTTGCTCTTAGTACTGCTTTTGCTGTATCTCACAGCAAAATTGACAAACTTGAACCAAACTAAGAAAAAATAGAAGAGGTACAAATAAATAAAATCAGAAATGAAAAAGAAGATATTACAACTGATTCTGTGGAAATTAAAGGGATTATTAGTGGCTACTATGGGCAACTACATGCCAATAAATTGGAAAATCTAGAAGAAATTGACAAATTCCTGGACATATACAACCCACCAAGATTGACAAAGAAAGAAATCTAAAACCTGAACAAACCAATAGCAAGTAACTACATTGAAGCCATAATAAAAAGTCTCAGTATACAACAGCCGAGAACTCAAGGGCTTCATCACTGAATTCCACCACATTTTTAAAGAAGAGATAATGTCAATCCTCCTCAAACTATTCTGAAAAATAGAGGAGTACAGAATACTCTCAAACTCACTCTATGAGACTAGCATCACCCTAATATCAAAAGCACACAAAGACCCATTTAAAAAAAGAAAAC
The DNA here is from genome assembly GCF_030222135.1 of Aotus nancymaae. Classification (NCBI taxonomy): domain Eukaryota; kingdom Metazoa; phylum Chordata; class Mammalia; order Primates; family Aotidae; genus Aotus; species Aotus nancymaae. Next base: position 53,184,362 of record NW_026988415.1, on the reverse strand, counting down.
TACAGGCCAATATTTCTGATGAATATTGACACAAAACTCCTCAGCATAATATAAGCAAGCCAAATTCAAAAATGGATTAGAAAGGTCATTCATCATGACCAAATGGGATTTATTCCTAGGATGAATTTTGTGAAATTCTTTTTCAGTATCAATTAAAATAATCATATGTTTTTTTATCTTTCATTCTGTTGATATGATGTATCACATTGATTCGTTCAACATGCACGAATCAAACAATGTGATACATCATATCAACAGAATGAAAGATAAAAAACATGATTATTTTAATTGATACTGAAAAAGAATTTCACAAAATTCAAGATTCCTTTATGATAAAAACTCAGAATAGAAGAGATATACCAAAACATAATAAAAGCTATGTAAAACAGATCCATAGCTGGTATCATGTGAAATGGAGAGAAACAAACTGCCTTTCCTCTAAAATATTGAACAAGACAAGCATGCCCACTTTCATCACAGTTACTTTTCATAGTATTTAAAGAAGCAACAGAAAGAAAGAAAGAGAGAAGGAAAGAGGGAAAGAGAGAAAGAGAAAGAAGGAAGGAAGGAAAGAAAGAAAGAAAAGAATAAAAATTGAAATGCAAGAAGTAAAATTATCCTTGTTTGCAGATGATATAATCTTATATTTGGAAAAACCTGAAGACTCTACCAAAAAAACTATTAGAACTGATACACAAATTGAGTACAGTTGCAGATACAAAATCAACATACAAAAATTTGTAGCATTTCTATATGCCAGCAGTGGACAATCAGGAAAAGAAATTTTAATGGGCTAAATGCCCCAATCAAAAAACACAGACTGGAAAACCGGATAAAGAGTCAAGATATATTGGTGTGTTGTATTCAGGAGACCCATCTCACGTGCAAAGACACACATAGACTCAAAATAAAGGGATGGAGGAAGATTTACCAAGCAAATGGAGAGGAAAAAAAAAAGCAGGGTAACAAGGATATTCAGCACTTGAACTCAGGATCTGTACCAAATGGACTTAATAGACATCTACAGAACTCTCTACCCCAAATCCAAAGAATATACATTCTTCTCAGCACCACAACAAACTTACTCTAAAACTGGCCACATAATTGGAAGCAAATCACTCCTCAGCAAATGCAAAAGAATAGATATTATAACAAACAGTCTGTAAGACCACAGTGCAATTAAATTAGAACTCAGGATTAAGAAGCTCACTCAAAACCACACAACTACATGGAAACTGAAGAACCTGCTCCTGAAAGACTACTGAATAAATAATGAAATGAAGGCAGAAATAAAGATGTTCTTTGAAACCAATGAAGACAAAGACACAAAGTTTCAGAATCTCTAGGACACGTTTAAAGCAGTGTCTAGAGGGAAATTTATAACACTAAATGCCCACATGAGAAGCGAGCAAAGATCTAAAATCGACACCTTAATGTCAAAATTAAAAGAACTAGAGAAGCAAGGTCAAACAAAATCAAAGCTAGCAGAAGACAAGAAATAACTAAGATCAGAGCAGAAATGAAGGAGATAGAGACACAGAAACTCTTTAAAAAATTAATGAATCCAGGAGCTGGTTTTTTGACAAGACCAACAAAATAGATAGACCACTAGCCAGAATAATAAAAAAGAGAGAAGAATTGAATAGATGCAGTAAAAAATGATATAGGGGATATCACCACTGATTCCACAGAAATAAACACTACCATCAGAGATTACTACAAACATCTCCATGCCCATAAACCAGTAAATCTAGAAGAAATGGATAAATTCCTGGACACTTGCACCCTCCAAAGACTAAACCAGAAAAAAGTTGAATCCCTGAATAGACCAATAAAAAGGTGTGAAGTTGAGGCAGCTTTTAATAGCCTACCAACCAAAAACACTCCAGGACCAGATGGGTTCACAGCTCAATTCTACCAGAGGTACAAAGAGGAGCTGGAACCAATCTTTCTGAAACTACACCAAACAATACAAAAAGAGGAAATCCTCCCTAACTCATTTTATGACACCAACATCACCCTGATACCAAAACCTGGCAGAGACACAACTAAAAAAGAAAACTTAAGGCCAATATCCATGATTTATGAAAATTGATGTGAAAATCTTCAATAAAATACTGGAAAGCTGAATCCAACAGCACATCAAAAAACTTATCCATTATAATCAAGTAGGCTTCATCTCATGGATTCAAGGCTGCTTCAACATATGCAAATCTATCATCGTAATCCATCAAATAAACAGAACCAAAGACGAAGACCACATGATCATCTCAATAGATTCAGAGAAGGCCTTCAACAAAATTCAACAGCCCTTTATGCTAAAAACTCTCAATATACTAGGTATCAATGGAAAGTATCTCAAAATAATAAAAGCTATTTATGACAAACCCACAGCCAATATCATACTGAATGGCCAAAAACTGGAAGCATTCTCTTTGAAAACTGTTACCAGGCAAGGGTGCCCTCTCTCACCATTTCAATTCAACGTAGTATTGGAAGTTCTCGCCAGAGCAATCAGGTAAGAGAAAGAAATAAAGGGTATTCAACTAGGAAAAGAGGAAGTCAAATTGTCTCTATTTGCAGACGACATCATCGTATATTTAGAAGACTCCATGGTCTCAGCCCAAAATTTCCTTAAGATGATAAACAACTTCAGCAAAGTCTCAGGATACAAAATCAATGTGCAAAAATCACAAGCATTCCTATACACCAATAAGAGACAAACAGAGAGCCAAATCATGAGTAAACTTCCATTCATAATTGCTACAAAGAAAATAAAATACCTAGGAATACAACCAGCAAAGGATGTGAAGGACTTCTTCAAGGAGAACTATAAACCACTGTTCAAGGAAATAAAAGAGGGGACAAACAGATGGAAAAAGAGTCCATGCTCATGGTTAGGAAGAATCAATTTTCATAAAAATGGCCATACTGCCCCAAGTAATTAATAGATTCAATGCTATCCTCATAAAGCTACCATTGACTTTCTTCATAGAACTAAAAAAAAAAAAACCTTAAACTTCACATGGAACCAAAAAATAGCCCATATAGCCAAGATAATCCTTTTTTTTTTTTTAACTGAGATTTTAATCCTTTGGAACTAAGAGCTCGACTTTCTAATTCTTTTCAGAGATCATTTACCTTCATTGTCTTTGGATCAAGTTTAGACCAATGGGTAGGTGTAGAAATTTCTTTAGCTTCACCATCATCCTTCTCTTCTTCATCCTGTTCTACATCAGCCAAGACAATCCTAAGCAAAAACAACAAAGCTGAAGGCATCATGCTACCTGATTCAAACTAAACTACAAGGCTACAGTAATCAAAAAAGCATGACACTGGTAGCCAAAGAGAGATATAGACCAGGGGAACAGAACAGAGGCCTCAGAAGTAACGCCACACATCTACAACCATCTGATCTTTGACAAACCTGACAAAAACAAGCAGTGCAGAAAGGATTTCTGTTTAATAAATGATGTTGGGAAATCTGGCTAGCCATGTGCAGAAAGCTGAAACTGGACCCCTCTCTTACACTTTACACTAAAATTAACTCCAGATGGATTAATGATTCAAACTAAGACTTAACACCATAAAAACTCTACAAGAAAACCTAGGCAATACCATTCAGGACATAGGCATAGGCAAGGACTTCATGACTAAAACACCAAAAGCAATGGCAACAAAAACCAAAACAGACAAATGAGATCTAATTAAACTTAAGAGCTTCTGCACAGCAAAAGAAACAATCATTAGAGTCAACAGGCAACCAACAGAATGGGAAAAAATTTTTGCAAGCTACCCATCTGACAAAGGGCTAAGAATCTACAAGAACTAAAGCAGATTTACAAGAATAAAACTAACAACCCCATCAAAAAGTGGGCAAAGGATATGAACAGACACTTTTCAAAACAGACACATATTCATGCGGACAACAAACATATGAAAAAATGCTCATCATCACTGGTCATTAGAGAAATGCAAATCAAAACCATGTTGAGTACCACCTCACGCCAGTTAGAACGGCAATCATTAAAAAATCAGGAGACAACAGATGCTGGATAGGATGTAGAGAAATAGGAACTCGTTTACACTGTTGGTGGGAGTGTAAATTAATTCAACCATTGTGGAAGACAGTGTGGTGATTCCTCGAGGATCTAGAAATAAATATACCATTTGACCCAGCAATCAATTACTGGGTATATATCCATAGGATTATAAATCTTTCTATTATAAAGACATATGCACACGTATGCTCCTTGTGGCAGTGTTTATGTGGCAAAGTCTTGGAACCAACCCAAATTCTCATCAATGATAGACTGGATAAAGAATATGTGACACATACACCATGGAATACTATGCAGCCTTAAAAAGGATGAGTTCATGTCCTTTGCAGGCACATAGATGAAGCTGGAAACCATCATTCTCAGCAAACTGACACAAGAACAGAAAATCAAACACCACATGCTCTCACTCATAAGTGCGTGTTGAACAATAAGAACACATGCACACAGGGAGGGGAACATCACACACTGGGGCCTGTTGGAGGGTGGGGACACTAGGGGAGGAATAGCAGAGGGTGAGGGGATTGTGTAGGGATAACATTAGGAGAAATACCTAATGTAGTTGATGGGGGTATGGATGCAGCAAACCACCATGGCATGTGTATACCTATATAACAATCCTGCAAGATCTGCACATGTACCCCAGAACTTAAAGTATAATAAAAAAAGTAATCAAATTTGTAATTACCACAAATAAAATTAAATATCTATGAATTACTTAATCAAATATATAAAATATCCCCATAATAAAAGCTATAAAACATTGGTAAGAGAAATTGAAGAAGACACTAAAAAGTAGAGAAATATTTGATGTCCCTGAATTGGAAGAATCAGTATTGTTAAAATGTTTATACTACTCACAACTGTCTACAGATTTAATGTAATCCCTATCAGAATACCAATAAAATTCTTCACAGAAATAGAAAAACAAATTCCAAAATTTATATGGAACCACAAAAGACCTAGGATAGCTAACATTATTTCAAGCAAAAAGAATAAAACTGGAGGAATCACATTAACTGACTTCAGAGTACACTACACAGTTATAGTAAGCAAAACAGCATGGTACTGGAATTAAAACAGACATGTAGACCAATGGAACAGAATAGAGAACTCAGAAATGATACACACACCTAACATGAACTCATTTATGATAATGGTGCCAAGAACACAGACTGGTGAAAAGACAGTCTCTTCAATAAATGGTGCTGGGAAAATTGGATACCCATATACAGAAGAATTAAACTAGACCCCTCTCACCATATACAAAAATAAAAAAACATGGATTAAACACTTAAATATAACACCTCACTATATGAAACTAACACAAGAAAGCACTGTGGAAAATCTTCAGAATATTGGTCTGGGCAAAAATTTCTGGGCAAAAAATTCATATGCCGTAACTATAGGCAACCAAAGCATAAATAAACAGATTGGATCACATCAAGTTAGAAAGCTTCTGCACAGCAAAGAATACAATCAACAGAATGAAGAGACAGTCTGCAGAATGGGTAAAATATTTGCAAACTACACATCTGACAAGGGATATATAAGCAGAATATATAAGAAGCTCAAACAAATCTATAAAAAATCTAATAATCCAATAAAAAATGGGCAAAAGGATTTAGTAGCCATTTCTGTTTGCCTGAAACCATATCTATACTTAACAATGAAAGACATTTTATTATAAATTTTATCTTGTTGCAATTTGCAACAATACAGATGAACTAGGAGGACATTATGCTAAGTAAAATAAGCCAGGCCCAGAAAGACAAATCTACATGATCTTACTTATATATGGAATCCATAAAAGTTGGACTTACAAAAACAGAAGATATAATAAGGTTGCCAGCATCTGCATATAGTGGAACTGGAGAGATTGATGTTAAATAATATGTAATTTCAGTTATAAAATTAGTAAGTTCTGGGAATCTAATGTACAAGATAGGCAGTGGTGGATGTGGTAGTTAATTTGATTATAATAATCATTACATAATGCATATGTATATTAAATCATTATGTTTTACAACTTGAATATATACAATGTTTTGTCAATTAAATATTTAATTTTTTTTAATTTTCTTTGTTCTGCAGAGGCTTGTAAAAATTAGTTTACTCATGTCCTTTGACACTTTCTGCTTCAACATTATGTAATTTCTATTAATTTGTCTTAACTATTATAAAGAAAACAGGCCTAAAATAGACCTATTGCAAATTATCTTGTTTAAATAAATCAATTCAATGTTTCAACTCTCTTAAAGTAAATAATATTCCATTTGTTTTAATTAGTTCATAGTTTTAGTAGATAAATGCCTCTGGCATTTTGAAAACCTTACCTATTCTGAGATCAAAAGGGAGGTGATAAAAATAAATGAAGTAAAAGTGCACTTCTGCCTTCAATATCTCAAAAAAATTCCACAAATAAACCCCAAACTCACATATTTCTTCTGTGATTTTCATAGGTGTGATTATGACTCCAAATGATTTTTTTACTAAAGATGATCATATAACTATACTACTAACCTGAGTAATTTTAATAATTCCTAAAGCAAACACTGCCAAGTTTTAACTTTTGCCTAGTCACAACCAGTTAAAAATGAAAGGAGGTAAGATGAGTAAAAAGTTAAGAAAAGAGGAGCATTGTTCTTTTCTATTTTATTATCAACTACCTTTGCCATCAATCAGTGAACAGAGCTTATTTCTGAAAATAAAAAAAAAAAAAACTACTCAAGCAGGGTATACAATGTCCAATATCCTCTTCCTTAATACTTAGTAATCTTCCATGTGAGGGACCAATCTAATTTGTGAAAACAAATTGTTCCTCAGGGATATTTCTACTAAAACTGAATATATTACTCATTTTTAAAGTAGCAATAAAGATTATATAAGATGTAGTTCATTATTTTTCTGTTTCATGATTCCATTGGGATGTCAGATTTAAATCACATACAGATGTCTACCTTAAAAAGGCTGCTTTTCAAATCAAATACAATATAATTTTAACATAAAAATGTCACTCAAGGGAAAGATTTTATTTGAAAAGACAATCAATACAATTTAAAGTAAAATATCTTGGTAAGAGCTATATAGAACATGTAAATTCTGGTCAGCACTAAAATTACCACAAGAGTTTCTAGACTCCTTTTATGAATACATAAGAAAATTGTGTTAGTTTTGAAGTTCAAGCAAAGACTTTAGAGAGAAAAAATACGTTAGGACATACAAATATGTACGCTAATATTAAAAAAAAATGGGGGCATACCAGGAAATAAATTAGATCACTAGGAGCCTATAGGTGTAACTTCTTTCTTTGTCATCAAGCAAACTGCGAGAGTTGCCTTGTATTTTACTCTATTAATCTTAAGATACCCTTCATCTGCCCTGACTTTTCCCAACAAATTAAATTCAGCATCGAAAGTCCTCCTAGATGAAAACTCAAAATAGCTATTCAGTCCTATCTTCCTCTATATCTTTTCACCCACTTACACTAAGATAAATGGAAAACTTTTCTCTTTCTAGCACACACACCATATTTCCTTTCTTATGATTTTATTTATATTGATTCATCTGTTTCAAATTATTGTCTAAAAATCTATTTATCTATCTAATCTGTCTGTGTTCACATGCACAACCTATCATAATTTTTATTATATATTTATGACATAAAATGTGTTTTGCTAGATGTACACATTATTAAATGACTAAGTCAAGCTAATAAAAATGTCCATCAACTCACATATGCATCATTTGTTGATGAGAAAATAAAATCTACTCTTAGCAATTTTTAAGCATACAATAAATTAACTAAACGCAAAATGCTGTACAATAGATCTCCAAAATGTATTCCTCTTAACTGAAACTGTATACTCTTTGATTAACATCTCCCCTTTCCTGTACATCACTCTTCCCCAGCCTCTGGCAACCACTATTCTACTCTATATTTCTATGAGTTCAACTTTTGTAGATTCCATGTATAAACAATAGGTGGTATTTATCATTTGTCATTTTCTTTATCCATTCATTTACTGATGGACACATGGGTGGTTTTTATATCTTGGCTATTGTGAATAATGCTGCTACAAACAATGGAGTGAAGCTATCTTTTCAACTTAAATATTTTATTTTTTGGTGGGTGGGGAGTATATACCCAGTAATGGGATTGCTGGATCAAATAGTAGCTGCATTTTGAAGTTTTTGAGGAACCTCTATACTGTTTTCCGCAATGACTATACCAATTTACCTTTCCATAGACAGTGGACAAGGGTTTCTTTTTGTCTCCACATTCTCACCCACACTTGTTACTTTATGTTTTTCTGATAATAGCATTCTAACAGATAAGTGACGATATCTCAATCTGGTTTTAATTTACATTTCCCTGATGATTAGTGATGTTTAGTATTTTTTTCTTTTTAAAAAATTCCTATATTTCTTCTAAAAAAAAAAAACTGACACGTGCAGAACATGCAGATTTGTTATATAGCTATACATGTGCCATGGTGGTTTACTGTACCTAGTGACCCATCCTCTAAGTTCCCTCCCCTCAACCCTCAACCCCCTAACAGGCCATGGTATGTGTTGTTTCCCTCTCTGTGTTCATGTGTTCTCAATATTTGACTCACATTTATGAATGAGGACATGCGGTGTTTGGTTTTTTGTTCCTGTGTTAGTTTGCTGAGGCTAATGGCTTCCAATTTCATCCATGTCCCTGCAGAGGACATAATGTCCTTCCTTTTTATGGCTGCATAGTATTCCATGGTGTATATTTACCAAATTTTGTTTATCCAGTCTATCACTGATGGGCATTTGGGTTGGTTCCATATCTTTGCTATTATAAATATTGCTGCAGTAAACATATGTGTGCATGTATCTTTATATTAATAAAAAAACTAAGCCGAGCTAAAGGAGTATATTCTAACCCAATGCACAGAAGCTCAGAACTTTGACAAAAGGTTAGAGGAATTGCTAACTAGAATAACCAGTTTAGAGAGAAACATAAATGAACAGATGGAGCTGAAAAACACAGAATAAGAACTTTTTGAAGCATACACAAGCATCAACAGCTGAGTTGACCAAGTGAAAGAAAGGATATCACAGTTTGAAGATCACTTTGTTGAAATAAGACATGTAGACAAGAATAGAGAAAAAATGAATGAGAAAGAATGAACAAAGCCTCCAAGAAAATATGGGACTTTATAAAAAGACTGAATATATGATTGACTGGAATACCTGAAGGGGACAGGGAAAATGGAAACAAGCTGGAAAACAAACATCAGGACATTATCCCAGAGAACTTCCCCAATTAGCAAGAGGCCAACATGCAAATTCAGGAAATACAGAGAACCCCATTAAGATATCCAACACATATAATTATCAGATTCTCCAAGGTAGAAATGAAGGAAAAACTGTTAAGGGCAGCCAGAGAGAAAGGCCAGGTCACTTACATAGGTCAGAGTATCAGGCTAACAGCAAACATCTCAGCAGACATTCTACAAACTAGACAAGAGTGGGGACCAATATTCAACATTATTAAAGATATAAACTCTCAACCCAGAATTTCATATTCGGCCAAACTAAGCTTTGTAAGCAAAGGAGAAATGAAATCCTTTCCAGACAATCAGATGGTGAGGGATTTTGTTACCAGCAGGCCTGCCCTGCAAGAGCTCCTGAAAGCAGCACCAACTATGGAAAGGAAAAAACAGTACCAGCCACTGAAAAAGCATACCAAAATATAAAGACCAATGACACTGTGAAGAAACTGCATCAACTCTGTGCAAAATAACTGAATAACACAATGATGACAGGATTAAATTCACACATAACAATATTAACCTTAAATGTAAATGTGCTAAATGCCTCAATTAAAAAACGCAGACTGGCAAATTGGATAAGGAGTCAAGACCCATTGGTGTGCTGCATTAAGGACACCCATCTCACTGGCAAAAACACACATAGGCTCAAAATAAAGGAACGGAGGAAAATTTGGAAAGAAAAAAATGGAAATGGAAATGGAAATGGAAAGAAAAAAAATTATGAGTTGGAATCCTAGTCTCTGATAAAACAGACTTTAAAACAACAGAGGTCAAAAAAGACAAAAAAGAATATTACATAATGGTAAAGGGCACAATTCAACAAGAAGAGCTAACTATTGTAAATACATATGTACCCAATACAGGAGCACCCAGATTGGTAAAACGAATTCTTAGAGACCTACAAAGAGACTGACACCACACAACAATAGTGGGAGACTTTAACATCCCACTGTTAATATTAGACAGATCATTGAGACAGAAAATTAACAAGGATATTCAGGACTTGAACTCAACTCTGGATCAAGTGGACCCAGTAGACCCTACAGAACTCTCCATCCCAAATCAACAAAATATGCATTCTTCTCAGTGCCACATGGCACTTATTCTAAAATCAACCACATAATTGAAAGTAAAATACTCCTCAGCAAACGCAAAAGAACTGAAATTATCACAGTCTCTTGGACCACAGTGCAATCAACTTAGAATTCAGGATTAAGAAACTCATTCAAACCACACAATTACATGGAAATTGAACAACCTGCTCCTGAATGACTCCTGGATAAATAATTAAATTGAGGCAGAAATCAAGAACTTCTTTGAAACCAATGAGAACAGAGAGATAATGTAACAGAATCTCGGGCACACAACTAAAGGAGTGTTAAGAGGGAAATTTATAGAACTAAATGTCCACATCAGAAAGCTAGAAAGATCTCAAATTGACACTCTAACATCACAATTAAAAGAGCTAGAGAAGTAAAAGCAAAATAATCTAAAAGCTAGCAGAAGACAATAAATAACTAAGATCAGAGAAGAACTGAAGGAGATAGAGACACAAAAACCCTCCAAAAAATCATTGAACCCATTAACAAAATACATAGACCACTAGCTAGACTAATAAAGAAGAAGAAAGAGAAGAATCAAATAGATACAATAAAAATGATAAAGGGGATATCACCACTGACCCCACAGAAATACAAACTACCATCAGAGAATACTATAAACACTTCTACACAAATAAATTAGAAAATCTAGAAGAAACTGATAAATTCCCGGACACATACACCCTACCAAAACTAACCAGGAAGAAGTCAAATCCTGAATAGACCCATAAAAAGTTCTGAAATTGAGGCAGTATTTAATAGCCTACCAACAACAACAAAGAAGCCCAGGACCAGACAGATTCACTGCTGAATTCTACCAGAAATAAAAAGAGAAGCTGGCACCATTCTTTCTGAAACTATCCCTAAGAATTGAAAAGGAGGGACACCTCCCTAACTCTTTTTCTGAAACCAGCATTATCCTGATATCAAAACCTGGAAGGGACACAACAAAAAAAGAAAACTTCAGGCCAATATCCCGATGAACATCGATGTGAAAATCCTCAATAAAATTCTGGCGAACTAAATCCAGGAGCACATCAAAAAACTTATCCACCTCAATAAAGTCAGCTTCATCTCTAGGATGCAAGGTTGGTTTGACATACGCAAATCAATAAATGTAATCCATCACATAAACAAAACCAAGGACAAAAAAAATCATGATTATCTCAATACATGCATTTTTTACATATATGTGTTGGCCTTTTGTATGTCTTCTTTTGAGACATGCCTGTTCAAACATTTTGCCCATTTTTTAATCAGGTTATTTTTGGTCTTACTACTTAGTTGTTTGAGTTGCTTGTATATTTAGGATACTAATATTTTGTCAGATATATGGCTTGTAAATACTTTTTCTATCCCATAGGCTGTCTTTTCATTCTGTTGATTGTTCTCTGCATGAAAACCATCCACAGGCAAAAATAAGGACTCTCACACTTGAGAGACAGTTCAATAGTTACCAATAGAAAAAAATACTGTTTATGGAAAACTTATTTTTAATTTCATTCATTTTTAGCAGTAAAAAAGCAAAGAAAAAAATTAGGGAATTACTGCACTTCAGGTAAATATTTCATTATAACAGGAGACATTAGTTGCTAACAGAATTATCTGACATTCTTTTTTTAAGCATTACAAAAATATTAAGTGATCAGAATCATTGTTTTTCATTATTTTATACATGTATTTTTGTCACACTTTTCTACCATAGGCAACATAGCAAATGGGTTAACAACAAGGGCACGAGAATCAAATTTTCTGAGTTTGAAACCTTTCACCACTTAGAAAGGTGGCAAGTTATTTTACAGTTATGAGTCTGAGTTTCATTACCTTTAATATAAGGAAAATAATGATACCTGTCTCCATGCATTGTTGTGAGGTTTGCACAAGATCACTCCTGTCAGGTACTCTTAATACTGTCTGTACATATACCTTCTATTAGACATAGTATCTATTAACTCCCTGCTAGGAAAAGTGAGAAAACTGGTCTACAGTTTCTTCCAAAGTATGTACCCCCAGCTCTGGAGTTTTGTTAGTAACAAACATTGATAATATAAAAATGATTATATATTTTCCGTAACAATTCCAGTAATCATTAACCTTGCAGTTGTTTTGTTTGACTATATTTAAAAAGTAAAGATGATTTAATTCATACTACTAGTCCTTTTATCATGTCTTTCTATTACTGGATTCTTAATGTGTATTACTTCCTTGGTTGACCATATTTAATTATTGAGTAGAATGTGTTTATTTTTTCATCACTCATGAGTACTACATTTTCTAAGTACATGTGTGCTTGATAATATCTTCTATCTCCCAATACATTATCCACTTACCACATGTGACTACTGAGCACTAGAAATGTGGCTAAGCCTAATTGAGGATTGTTATCTACATGTGAAAAACACAGGAGGTTTCAAAGACTTAGTGTGCAAAATATTTTACCCGATTCTGAAAATATTGAGAACAAAAAACAAGTGGTAAAATTGGTAGCCTATCTATTGCTTTTATTACTGTGAGGGACTAACTTGTACGAAGTAATCTTACTTTAAGAAACCAAATAACAAGCTGAATTAACCCCACAATTAGGCAGACTTACCCATCCAGTCACAGTCACTCCAAATCCATTGCTCAGGTAAACGTTAAGGAAGGGCAGAAGATAACTGACAACTCTGGGAAAAGACTCACCTGGAAGAAGCAAAAGAAGAATAGAGCTTATGCATTTCTAGCTATTGCTTCCAAATTTCATGAACGAGTCAAGAATGATTCCCAGAAACAGTGATTAAATGTCCAGCATGGACAGAGGACCAGAATGTGCTTAAGTAAAAATGCTTCCTTATGAAAACTCCAGGGTGAGGAAATATGTTTCTCTTCTAATATTATTAATCTTTTTATTCCCAGGGTTTAGTTCATGGGCCTGATACAGTCAATCCTTAATGATTTCTGAAAGAATAAACTTAATGTTAAATGTATAACCAACTGGAGGAGGCATGGAAAATATAAACAATTGCAATAAAAGTAACAACTGTTAACCAAGAAGATACTTTCAGAACATGCTTTTAAAGTATATGTAATTTTTTAAAAAGTAGATTAGTACTGGGCATACATTTGCAATGAATTGTTGATTTCCTACATTGTCTTATGATAAAAAAAAGAAGTAGCTTAGAAGTAGCAGATAACTTGTTTTGACAAGAAAATAATAAATGTTTTGAATTTTTTTCTGATATGATAAGATGTTATATTTGAAAGGTGAGCAAATCGGCTGCTGGGATCTTGATAATCCAATAAATGGACTTTCTGCCTAGGCTAAATTTTCATAAAATGTATTTTTGTAATTTCTTAGAGGCATATTTTAATTGCTTTTGAATATGCTACTTTGAATGTCATCAGTTTCAGCAGAATATTATCAGTGTTCTCTGAAGCAAGCAATTTTGCCTGTTATTTCAGTACTTTCATTAATTGTATGTTAGCAGATCACATGCTGACCTGAAGAAACAGTCTCTGCATGTTGTTCATTTGGGCTGATAGCTGGACTCCCTTTTAATATTTTTCTTTCACATGCTCTGAAACTCAGGTCTGAGTTTCTCATTTTAGTTTTGCTCATCCTGTAATATTCACTGGAAATAGTATTTCAAGTTAAAGATGAATTCCTCTGCTGGGATTTAAATCTTTTCTTTTCACTATAGTGTATCTTAGAGGGACACATTGTGATCAATCCCTACTTTTAGCTGCAGCTTCTAGTTAATAATATAAATTATTTGGTTGGAAATCAAGGTTCTATAATATTGCACTTCTATATATACTGAAACTATAAAATATGTGACAAAGTATTTTGAGAATTATCAGCTAGGAAATTTATTTCAATAGATATTTTCTGAACACTTTCTTTGTTCAGGATATATCAAGCTAGGTACTTGGACAAATACAACTGTTTACAAGTAAGGAATGTAAACTAAATTTGGTGTCCAAAGACAAATTTTTAAATGTAAAGCAGGCAGAATATGACAAATTTAATGAATTAACACGTATAGTGCTTACTATTGGTTTTCAAAAACAAGGCAGACTATATCCAATTTATGGGACGTTTTAATTAAATATTGTTGCATAACAATATATCCAAAAGTTCTGTGGCATAAAACAATTAACATTCAATTATGTTTATTATTACAGAGCAATGACTGTCACCTCAGCCAGCATGGATTAAATAGCTGCAGGTTCCTCAAACAGCTAGTTGTGGCTGGCATAATTCAAGGGGTTACATATGTCTTGGGTATTGACTCTGGCTATTGGCTGAATTTTTTTTCCTCTCTGTTTTGTCAGCCAAGACTGTAATGGCCTATACGTCTTTTTCACTCATGTATCTTTTACCTACAATGGGATGGCCAGAATAACAAGGACTGGCCAAGCATCTCTCTCTTTCCACACAGCTTCTCAACGTAGAAAGCTTGGGTTTCTTTATACCACTGATAGTCCTAGATAGTCAGACTTCTTTCATGGAAGTAGACTTACCCTAGAGTCAACAATCCAAGTCTCAAGGTGGAAGCTGCTAATCTCTTAAGGCTCAGATCTGAGACCTGTCACAGTGTCACTTCTATCATCTTATATTAGTCAAAGTAGTCACAGAGCCAAGATAAATTAAAGGGGAGGAGACATAGACCCCACATCTCAATGAGAGAAGTACCAACATATTTATGGCAATCTTTACTAGCTAAAGGGGATCAGAAAAGCCCTAAGAGAAGAGATAACATCTGAAATTGTTTTTGGAGGATGGGGAGAATTTTCACAGGTAACGTAATAGGATAAGGTAATGAGATGCACATGAGTACACATGAAGGTACAAAACAAAGTGTTTGACATAAGCAGAAACAGTGAACTAGCAGTTTATAATGTCTATGAAATAATATACAAATAATATACATGTGGCTGAAAACTGAAAATATAATAGTTAATATAATTGATCTAAAGATTTTACACATCCTAGTAGAGCACAACATTTAAACTCTTCTTCTGATCAAGTGGTAATATCTGATGTTTCTTCTTTTATAAGCTGTTTTCCATATATCTTCTTTATATTGGATATCAGTGAGTCGTATCAGCTGCAACTTGAGTTAAAATCACTAGTTAGCATTTATTTTTTTCTGGAGAGTAATTAGATTGAATGAAATATTTCATGTATATTTCTTTGAGACTTATAAATTGTCTGCTTTAGTGGAATATTTCAAGCCTTCGTCAATAGTGTACATGGATAACGATGATTTAGCTCTATATGCTTTCTACTTACAGTGTTACAGAAAGAAATCTATAACATTACTGAACATGATTAGTGCTGTTAAATTTGCCACTTCATTCACACTGACCCATAGGGTTATCATTTAAAAAACTTATTTGGGAAAACAAACATGCATCTCATCTCCTTTGGTATTCTTGGGATTTCTAATTTTTTTTTCATCAGTCGTATCATTTCTCTGACCCTAGAAGCATAAGAAGAGTCCTATTTTTGTGATTCCCCAAAATAGTGAGAAAAACCAAGTTAAAAAAGTTCTACGGCTACAAAACTAAAGTAAGGTAGCCAGACTCTGAATATCAACGGCACTTCAGAATTCAAATGAATAGAGAAAAGAAGCTGAACAAGATCGAAGAGAATGTACTATAATATAATTAGTGATCTGCACAGATTGTGCAGTGAAGTAAATGAAATAATCAGTGTAAACACAATCAAAAGAGGTTAAGTATTTGGTGAACAATCTTTGGTAATTAATACTTAATTCTTATGATATCTAGAACACCGTAAATTGACTCACACATTTTCAGTTTGTCGAGTTTTTTGAGAAATTGAGAGAGAGAGAGAGAAAATACATGTTGTGGTGCAATTGTCTGTGTTGAACCAAGACCCTGAACACTTCATCAGTGTGAAAGATCATAGGATATTGCATTACTTCATTTTGATGCAACTAACTGCAGATATCAAAGGTTTAACATTTTAGATGTGAGAAATATACCTACTTATTAACTGCTAAATCCCTCATCCTTTATACTTTCTTCCTCTTCAGCTTTATTATTCTATCTGTTATCTGGTCAAATATGCCATAATAATCTAATACACATTCTGGCATGAAAATTCCTGAATTCATGTTTGAGCTGGTCATGTTTATGACTTTACATCAAGACCACTGATCCTTCCTGAAAAGCATTTCTATTTTTCTTAGAGCTCATGAGTACTTTGCTATTTGTGTCTTCACAGTATCAAAAACAATGTCTTTCCTTAATAAAAGTTGGACTGCTGTCTGACTTTGACATCCAGTAAATGAATTTATTCAGGTTGCATGATAACATTAAGCCCATCTTCTTACTTAGAACTCTTCTTTGAGCAGGATGAAGCACAGCAGTAAGACCTAGTTTCACTCTAGTGACAAAAATGGAGAATAGAAGTAATATAAAATTACCTAAACCCAGTTTCTATTGAGTTTTGAACTTCTCAGATATTTTCTTGCCTTTTAAATTATATTAACCTTCTCTGGTCATTCTCAAATACTTAAATCATTCTTATTAATTTTCTCCAATTTCCTAATTCCTATCTCTCAAAACATTTAGCTATTTCTACAAGGCTCTCAAATGGAAAATGATAGTGTGTATGGTTTATCAGTTTTAATTTCATAAGTTCTTGGGTCAAGGAGTAAAGATAACTATTGGAGCTATTTATAACACTGAATGCTTTACCTTATAAGAAATGATTCATATTTCTCTAATACATCATACTATAATTGTGTTTAGCTGTGAGCTCCTACTCACTCTGACCATCTAGATTGCTAGTTTTCTGGATTGTTATATGGTATCAATGACATTACACTTGTACATGCCTCTTGCTCATTCTCCAGGGTAAAAAGCTTATTTCTTTCATCCACTTGTTGGAGGCCAATAGCTCTCCCATGGTAGGTAAATCTTCCAGGATCTCTCTAGATGTTATATTTCCACATGATGCCTAGTCTCTACTCATTCAGATATAAAATGTTAAACTACAAATCAATGTATACAATTAAAATGGAAACATTTGATGATCAAGAGCTTTTAAAATAAATATTTATGAGACAGATTAAGTACATTCAATGTTATATATAATTATTAATATTAATTGAATGTATAAGGAAGGCTTGAAAACAGAGTTGCATCTTTGATATCTGGATATATATGGTTATTAGAATTATTTGAAAGTTTTAAAGATATATACAGGAGAATAAGGGAGTAAATGACAAAAGTATTCACCTTTTTACCTTCTAGGGTACCAATTTTATTGCATGAAAAAATGTTAAATACTCCCAAAGTCATAATATCTCCAAAATAGTAATTAAATGTTTGCAACTAAGAAATTTTACTCCTCTCAGGGGACCTATGTTCCACACTACTTTGCATTGATATATTATAACATGAAGATCTAATATTAAATAAATAGCATATTAGATTATATAGTCAAGAGAATAGATGTTTGTTTATAAGACATTAGCAACAATGGTTCATTAAAGTTAGGTTCTGTTAAATGGTCTTCTTCTAATGTATGTGATGGAATCTACAGTTTATAGTTTGCTACAGAACACACGGGAAAGATTTTCTAATTTTCAGTCTTGAGCTACATATTATGCCAAGAAGACTGGATTAGTAACTCGTGATATCTGCCTACCTTGAGAGTTGACAGAAAAGCACTGGACTTCTAGTCATTTTCTATGTAGTGTTCATCACCTTTCCTAATTATTTCCTCAGTAAGTTAATTCAATACTTGGCACTTCACACGATTTTACTGAAACCCATGTTTCAAACCTCATTAGCTACCTGGCTGCTCTTCAGTTCCCCTCATCTTCACTAAAGGTGGGCAGAAAGCTATCAAAAAGAAAAGGTGAGGAGAGTTGGGAAGATGGTGAAATGCAAGGGAGGGTTCTGGAGAATGAGGAGTCTTCACCTTATTTCCTTAATGCAAAAAATAGAAACAGAAACAAAGTTTCTCATTTGTCTGTTAAATTGCCATATATCAAAGAGACAAGTGCAAGTGTTCAGAACTTCCTGTATTTAATTAGAAATCCTTGATATTTATAGATACTTATTTTCTGCCAGAACGAACTGTTCTGGAGACTTATAATGGATTTTGTAATAACGTGCTTTTCTATTTTTTTTGATCTTCATCTAAGCTAGTTCAATCCTTTTGCCAATGGCTTTTTCCCTTCAAAAAGGATATTACTTTTCACCTGTAAAATGGCACTGTATTTGATACAACAGGTGAAAGCTGCAGTAATTTAAATTGCTATTACCTAGAATAAATAACACCGTTTTCAAATGTATTTACCAGATATTTAAAAAGTACATCAGGCAATTTAGGTTCTTTTTCCACCCTGGGAACATGGGGCCTCCTGATAGGTAAATTGTTAACCTAAATTGTCTGTATCCAGTGGGAATTAGTTTTCCCTAACTGCTTATTTGAGAGGATTATCTTTAATGTAGCAATTATCCTTTTAAAACTGATTTTCTAGCAGTGTTATGCTGAGTTTATAAAATGGTCATGTTACTTCCTATTGCATATGGTAATTATAAACCTGCTTATGAAACATTTTAGAAATAAATGTTATAAAATGATCAAGAAAGAGAAATTATCCTAAATTCAGAATGAGATTACCTCTTGTTTAACAGGTAAGACTGTTTTGAGGCCACAGGCAGTAAAAAGATATTGAAGTACTGAGAGGATATAAGTTACTAATCAGTTTTAGAGAAAACTGCTTACTGCTCTCCTGGATAGAAGTATAATTTCTGGCTGGGCATGGTGGCTCATACCTGTAATCTGACTACTTTGGGAGACCAAGGTGGGTGGATCACTTGAAGTCAGGAGTTTGAGACCAGCCTGGCCAACATGGTGAAACCTCATCTCTACTAAACATACAAAAAAATTAGCCAGGAGTGGTGGTGCATGCCTGTAGTCCAAGCTACTTAGGAGGCTGAGGCAGGAGAATTGCTTGAACACAGGAAGAAGTAGTTGCAGTGAGCCAAGATCATGACACTGTAATCCAGCCAGAGCAACAGGGAGAGACTCCATAGTGGTGTGGGAGGGGAGTATAGAAGGATTCTGCAAAGGTGGCCAAAT
Organism: Aotus nancymaae; assembly: GCF_030222135.1. Taxonomy (NCBI): domain Eukaryota; kingdom Metazoa; phylum Chordata; class Mammalia; order Primates; family Aotidae; genus Aotus; species Aotus nancymaae. The sequence continues at coordinate 53,164,783 of NW_026988415.1, read as the reverse complement.
AGGAACAGCTCCAGGGCACAGTTCCCAGCAAGAGTGACACAGAAAGCAAGTGATCTCCACATTTCCAACTGAGGTACCAGGTTCATTTCAATGGGACTGGTTGAACAGTGGGTGTAGCCTAAGGAGGGCAAAATGAGGCAAGGCAGGTGCTGCCTCACCCATGAAGTACAACTGACTGGAGGACTGGGGACTTCCCACCCCACCCCCCACCACTCAGATTCAGATACTGCACTTCTCCCATGGCCTCTGAAACCCACAGACCAGGAGATCCCCACTGGGCTGAAAAGTGTCATGAGTTACCAGTACAGATCTGAGTGGCAGCTCCGGCCAGCACTGCGGGTTGTCAGCACAGATCTGGGTGGATGTTTTGACTAGCACTGAGAGTGCCAGTGGAACGGAGCTACCCAATCCCCAGAAAGAGAGGGAGATGAAAGCAGGGAGATAGGTGATATGTCTGGGTGGGTTCCACTCCCACAAAGACCAGCAAACTAAAGCACTCTCACTTGAAAGTTTTGCAGCCAGCACATCAGTTTGAGCATGACCCGGGATAATCAAGCTCGGTGGAGGGAAGGGCATCAGCCATTGCTGAGGTGGGTCTAAACCTACCTGTGTAAACAAAAGCCAGAGGAAGCTTACACAGCATCAGGACTGAGTCCGTGAGAATCCAGCAGTGCCCCTGCAGGAGACAAGGGATAGACTGCCTCCTCAAGTGGCCTTCTGACCCCTGTATAGCCAAAAGGACACCTCATACAGGAGAGCTCTGGCTGACACCTGGTGGGTACCCTTCTGGGATGAAGCTAACAGAGGAAAGATCAGGCAGCAATCATTGCTGTTCTGCACCTCCTACGGGTGATTCCCAGGCAAGCAAGTTCTAGAGTGGACCTCCAGCAGTCCTACAGCAGAGGGGCCTGACTGTTAGAAGAAAATCCAAAAAACAAAAAGAAATAGCTTCAACATCAACAGAAAGGAAGTCCACTCAGAGATCCCATCCAAAATCACCAACTTCAAAGATCAAAGGTAGATAAATCCACAAAGATGGAAAGAAACCAGCACAAAAAGGATGAAACCATCAAAGACCAGAACTTCTCTCCTCCTGGAAGGGAATCACAACTAATCACCAGCAAGGGAACAAAACAGGATGGAGAATGAATTTGATGAATTGACAGAAGCAGGCTTCAGAAGGTAGGTAATAACAAACTTCTCTGAGCTAAAAAAAAAAAAAAAAAAAAAAAAATTTCTAACCCAATGCAAAGAAACTAAAAACCTTGAAAAAAGATTAAACAAAATGCTATCAAGAATAACCAGCTTAGATGGAGAATGAATTTGATGAATTGACAGAAGCAGGCTTCAGAAGGTAGGTAATAACAAACTTCCCTGAGCTTAAAAAAAAAAAAAAAAAAAAAATTTCTAACCCAATGCAAAGAAACTAAAAACCTTGAAAAAAGATTAAACAAAATGCTATCAAGAATAACCAGCTTAGATAAGAACATAAACGACTTGATGGAACTGAAAAACACAGCATGAGAACTTCGCAAAGCATACACAAGTTTCAATAGCCAAATTGATCAAGTAGAATAAAGGATATCAGAGATTGAAGATCAACTTAATGAAATAAAATGAGACGGCAAGATTAGAAAAAAAAGAGTGAAAATAAATAAACAAAGCCTCCAAGAAATATGAGATTATGTGAAAAGACCTAATCTATGCTTGATTGGTGTACCTGAATGTGACAGGGAGAATGAATCCAAGCTGGAAAACACTTCAAGATATTATCCAGGAGAACTTCCCCAACCTAGCAAGTCAGGCCAACATTCAAATCAAAGAAATACAGAGAACACCACAAAGATATTCCTCAAGAAGAGAAACTCCAAGGCAAATAATTGATAGATTCACCAGGGTTGAAATGGAGGAAAAAATGCTAAGGGCAGCCAGAGAGAAAGGTCAGGTCACCCACCAAGGGAAGCCCATCAGACTCACAGTGAATCTCTTGGCAGAAACCCTACAAGCCAGAAGAGAGGGAGGGGCCAATATTCAACATCTTAAAGAAAAGAACTTTCAACCCAGAATTTCATATCCAGCCAAACTAAGCTTCATAAGTGAAAGAGAAATAAAATCCTTTACAGACAAGCAATTGCTCAGAGATTTTGTCACCACCAGATCTGCCTTATAAGAGCTTCTGAAGGAAACACTAAACGTGGAAAGGAACAATCACTATCAGCCCTGCAAAAATGTAACAATGGTAAAGACCAATGACGTAATGAAGAAACTGCGTCAACTAATGGGCAAAACAACCAGCTGATAACAAAGTGGCAGGATCAAATTCACACATAACAATAATAATGTTAAAAGTAAACAGCCTAAATGTCCTAATCAAAAGACACAGACTGGCAACCTGGATAAAAAGTCAAGACCCATTGGTGTGCTGTATTCAGGAGACCCATCTCATGTGCAAAGACACACATAAACTCAAAATAAAGGAATTGGAGAACATTTACCAAGCAAATGGAGAGAAAAAAAAAAAGCAGGGGTTGCATCCCAGTCTCTGATAATACAGACTTTAAACCAACAAAGATCAAGAGAGACAAAGAAGAGTATTATACAATGGTAAAAGGATCAATGCAACAAGAAGAGCTAACTATCCTAAATATATGTGCACCCAATATAGGAGCACGCAGATACGTAAAGCAAGTTTTTAATGACCTACAAAGAGATTTAGACTCCCACATAATAATAGTGGGAGACTTTAACACTCCACTGTCAATATTAGACAGATAAACAAGATGGAAAATCAACGAGGATATCCAGGACTTGAATGCAGATGTGGACCAAGTGGACCTAATAGACATCTACAGAACTTTCCACACCAAATCCACAGAATATACATTCTTCTCAGCATCACATCACACTTATCCTAAAATTGACCACATAATTGGAATTAAATCATTCCTCAGCAAATGCAAAGGAACAGAAATCATAACCAACAGTCTCTCAGACTACAGTGCAATCATATTAGAGCTCAGGATTAAGAAACTCACTCAAAACTGTACAACTACATGGAAACTGAACAACTTGCTCCTGAATCATGACTGGATAAACAATGAAATTAAGGCAGAAATAAAGATGTTCTTTGAAACCAGTGAGAACCAAGACACAATGTACCAGAATATCTGGGACACTTTTAAAGCAGTGTCTAAAGGAAAATTTATAACAATAAATGCCCATATGAGAAGTGAGGAAACATCTAAAATCGACACCCTATCATCAAAATTGAAAGAGCTAGTGGAGCAAGATCAAAAAAACTCAAAAACTAGCAGAAGACAAGAAATAACTAAGATCAGAGCAGAACTGAAGGAGATACAGACACAAAAATCCCTTCAAAAAATCAATAAATCCAGAAGCTGGTTTTTTGAAAAGATCAACAAAATAGACTGCTAGCCTGACTAATAAAAAAGAAAAGAGAGAAGAATTAAATAGAGGCAATAAAAAATTATAAAGGGGATATCACCACCGATTTCACAGAAATACAAACTACCATTAGAGATTACTGCAAATGACATTATACAAATAAACTAGTAAGCCTGGAAGAAATGGTTAAATTCCTGGGCACTTACATCCTCCCAAGACTAATCAAGGAAGAAGTTGAATATCTGAATAGACCAATAACAAGGTGTGAAGTTAAGGCAGCAAATAATAGCCTACCAACCAAAAAACCAAATGTCCAGGTCCAGACAAGTTTACAGCAGAATTCTACCAGATGTACAAAGAGGAGCTGGTACCATTCCTTCTGAAACAATTCTGAACAATACAAAAAGAGGAAATCCTTCCTAACTCATTTTATGAGACCAACATGCAAATAGCCAAATGCAAAAAGCCAAATGCAATAGCATGACAAAAAGCTTACCCATCACGATCAAGTAGGCTTCATGCCAGGGATGCAAGGCTGGTTCAACATATGCACATCTATAAACATAATCCGTCACATAAACAGAACCAATGACAAAAACCACATGATCATCTCAATTGATGCAGAGAAGGCCTTTGACAAAATTCAATAGCCCTTTATGCTAAAGTCTCTCAATAAACTAGGCATCGAAGGAACATATTTCAAAATAATAAAAGCTATTTATGACAAACCCACAGCCAATATCATAGTGAATGGGCAAAAACTGGAAGCATTCCCTTTGAAATCTGGCGTTAGACAAGGATGCTCTCTCTCACCACTCCTATTCAATATGGTATTGGAAGTTCTATCCAGAGTAATCAAGCAAGAAAAATAAATCAATAAAAGGTATTCAAATAGGAAAAGAGGAAGCCAAATTGTCTCTATTTGCAGATGACATGATTGTATATTTAGAAGACCCCATCATCTCAGCCCAAAATCTCCTTAAGATGATAAGCAACTTCAGCAAAGTTTCAGGATGCAAAATCAATGTGCAGAAATCACAGCATTTCTATACTCCAATAACAGACTATCAGAGAGCCAAATCACAAGTGAACACCCATTCGCAATTGCTACAAAGACAATAAAATACCTAGGAATACAACTAACAAAGGATACGAAGGACTTCTTCAAGGAGAACTACAAAGCAGTGCTCAAGGAAATAAGAGAGGACACAAACAGATGAAAAAACATTCCATGCTCCTGATTAGGAAGAATCAATATTATGAAAATGGCCACACTGCCCAAAGTCATTTATAGATTAAATGCTATCCCCATCAAGCTACCATTGACCTTCTTCACAGAACTGGAAAAAAAAAAACACTTTAGACTTCATATGGAACCAAAAGACAGCCTGCATAGCCACAATCCTAAGCAAAAAAGATAAAGCTGGAGGCATCACGCTACCTGACTTCAAACTATACTACAAGGCTACAGTAATCAAAACAGCATGGTACTGGTACCAAAACAGAGATGTAGACCAATGGAACAGAACAGAGGCCTCAGAAGTAATACTACACATCTACAACCATCTGATCTTTGACAAACCTGACAAAAACAAGCAATGGGGAAAGCATTTCCTGTTTAATTAATTATGTTGGGAAAACTGGCTAGCCATGTGCAGAAAGCTGAAACTGGACCCCTTCCTTACACTTTACAATAAAATTAACTCCAGATGGATTAAGGACTTAAACATAAGACCTAACATGATAAAAACCCTAGAAGAAAACCCAGGCAACACCATTCAAGACATAAGCATAGGCAAGAACTTCATGACTAAAACACCAAAAGCAATGGCAACGAAAGCCAAAATAGACAAATGGTATCTAATTAAACTTAAGAGTTTCTGCACAGCAAAAGAAACAATCATCAGAGTGAACTGGCAAGCAACAGAGTGGGGAATAATTTTTGCAATCTACCCATCTGACAAAGGGCTAATATCCAGAATCTACAAAGAACTAAAGCAGATTTACAGGAAACAAACAAGCAAACCTATTCAAAAGTGGGCAAAAGCTATTAACAGACACTTTTCAAAAGAAGACTTTATGACGCCATCAGACATATGAAAAAATGCTCATCATCACTGGTCATTAGAGAAATGCAAATCAAAACCACATTAAGAAACCATCGCATGCTAGTTAAAATGGTGATCATTAAAAAAATCTGGAGACAACAGATGCCGGAGAGGATGTGGAGAAACAAGAACACTTTTACACTGTTGGCTGGAGTGTAAATTCGTTCAACCATTGTGGAAGACAGTGTGACAATTCCTCAAGGATCTAGAAATAGAAATTTCATTTGTCCCAGCAATCCCCCTACTGAGTATATATTGAAAGGATTATAAATCGCTCTATCATAAAGACACATGAACACATATGTTCATTGTGGCACTGTTTACAATAGTAAAGACCTGAAACCAACTGAAATGACCATCAATGATAGACTGGACAAAGAAAATGTCGCACATGTACACCATGGAATACTATGCAGCCATAAAAAAGGATGAGTTCATGTCCTCTGTAGGGACATGGATGAATCTGGAAACCATCATTCTCAGCAAACTGACACAATGACAGAAAACAAAACACTGCAAGTTCTCACTAATAGGCAGGTATTGAACAATGAGAACACATGGGTACAAGGACCGGAATGCTACACACTGGGGTCTGTTGTGGGGTTGGGGGCTAGGGGAGGGACAGCAGGGTGTGGGGAGGACCTGGAGGGATAAAATTGGGAGAAACGCCTGATGTTGGTGATGGGGGAATGGAGACAGCAAACCACCATAGAATGTGTGTGGCTATGCGACAATCCTGGAAGATCTGCACATGTACACCAGAACTTAAAGTACCATTTAAAAAGTTTTTTAAATGTATCATTTATAATTGCTATAAGAAGAAGAATAACCTGGATGGGAAAAAAAAACAAAACAAAACAATCTTTAGCTGGATTTACACTTGAAAGAATAAAAATTTCAGCTGGTGTGTTTATGAGACAGTGGCTCACCAGTATGGTTTTCGGATATAGTTAATTATTGTTCTATCCTGATGTGCTCAGCTTGAATTAGTTTGCTATATTACAAGAAGAGTCTGATATAAGATTATATTTAACATCACATATTCAAAAATCAATCTTATCTAGAATATATAAAAATTTTTTACAAATTAATAATAAAACACATATAATCCAACTTAAAATGATAATGAGATACCACCAAACATGCAGCAGATTGGCTAAAATTAGAGCGTAAAAAAAGACAATACTCAATTGGTGAGGATATGGCAAAGAGAGAGAACAGAAACTATTATTCATTGCTGTTTGAAATATAAAATTATACAAAAACTCAGGAAAACTGCTGGACCATTTCTTATCAGGTTAAATATATACATACCATAAAACCTGAGAATTCTGGTTTTTGGTACTTTATCCCAGAGTAATAAAAATATCAATGCACAAACAGATTTTTATAGTTATAGCAGCCATGTTTACAATAGCAAAAACCAAGAAACAACCACTATCCATCAAGAATGAATAAACAAATTTTGGTATCAAAAAGAAACGATTGTCAAAAATGCAACAGCATGAATGAATTTAGAAAATATTATATTGTACAAAAGAATCCAGACACAAAAAAATGCATATTCTATACTTCCATTTATTTGAAGGCCATAACCAGGCAGAATATAATTTATGCTGATAGAAATCAGAAAGTGGATATCATAGGGACATGGTAGAGATGGACTGGACAAGGGCATGAGGGAAAATTTGCAGCGATGAAAACTACATTTTGTTTTTGGTGACGGATACATAAGTATATACAATTTAAAAAATTCATTAAGCTTGAACAATCAAAATGTGTGAATTTTATTGTATGTCAAATATTTCTCATTAAAAATAAACAAGATAATTAAATATAAATTAATTTTTCTGGCACCAAAATATACACAGTTTATTCTCAAGCAACATGGGTTTAACTGTGCAGGTCCACTTATACATAGATTTTAAAAAATAAATATATGTTAGAAAATTTTTGGAGAATTGTGATCATTTGAAAATCTCACAGATGAACCATATAACCTAGATACTTTGAAAAAACAAAAATAAGAAAAACTCAGGTATATTGTGAATGCATAAAATATTTGTAGATACTATTTCATTTTATTAGGTACTGTCGTAAAATATACACCAATCTATTTATTACACTTCCTCAAATATTAAGCACACACTTACAGACTAGACATGGCACCATTCACAGCCATGAGAAATGTAAATAAACTTAAAGATGTAGTATTAAATCATAATTGTATAAAATTAACTATATTGTATACTGTACTACTATAATAATTTCATAGCTACCTCCTGTTGCTTGATCACAGTGAGTTTAAGTGTTGCAAATGTACACTTAAAACACTGTGTGATACTAGTCATCTCCATATGAGTAGTTGTCTCCCCGCCAGTAAATTGCATATCACAGTAAAAAGTGATGTCTTGAGATTCTTGCATAATTTTCATCACATGTAGTACAGTACCATAAAGCTTTAATAACACCATGGGACTCATGTGAAGGGCACTAGTGATGCTTGAAGTGGTCTCAAGAAGCGGAGAAAAGTCATCACATTACAAAAAAATTTGAATCTATATACTGTAGATTGAGGTCTGCAGCCTCAGTTGCCTCCCATTTCAGACAGATGATTCATCTTGTTAACAGATGATATAAACTTATGGCATTGATAAATATATTAATGTAAATGCATTTTCTCTTCTTTAGATTTTCTTTTCTCTATCTTACTTTCCTGTAAGAATACCATATACAATACATAGAACCATGCAATATATATGTTAATAGACTGTTTATGTTAAGGGTAAGGCTTCCAGTCAATAGTAGGCTATTAGTAGTTAAGTTTTGAGGGAGTTAAAACTTTTATGTGAGTCGGGTGTGGTGGTTCATGCCTGTAATTCCAACACTTTGGAAGGCTGAGGCTGTGGATCATCTGTGGTCGGGAGTTCGAGACCAGCCTGACCAATATGGAGAAGCCCCGTCTCTACTAAAAAAAAGAAAATATAAAATCAGCCGGGCCTGGTGGTGCATGCCTATAATCACAGCTACTCGGGAGGCTGAGGAAGGAGAATCACTTGAACCCAGGAAGCAGAGATTACAGTGAGCCCAGATCATGCCACTGCACTCCAGCCTGGGCAACAAGAGTGAAAATCCATCTCAAAAAGAAAAAAAAAATATTTTATGTGGATTTTTGACTGTGAGTTTTCTGGCACACCTAGTACCCCACGTTGTTCAAGGAACATAAATCTTGATAATCCAAATATTAGAATTCATTAGAAACATTTACTTTAATTCTTAAGTCTAAAAGTCATTATTAGTAATAGCATTTTACACATTTATTGAGATATAACTCATGTACCAAACAACTAACTCATGCAAACTGTACAATTGAATGACTTTTAGTATATTCAGATAGTTGAATATCCTCACCACAATCATATTTTCAATTTCTCAAAAGGAATACCATCACCTAACAATCATCTTATTTTCCTCAGCCCTAGACAACCACTATTCTACTTTCTGTCTGAGTAGATTTGACTATTCTGATCATTTTATATATGCAGAATTATATAACATGTGACTTATTGTGTCTGGCTTCTTTCACTTTGCATATGTTTTTCCTGTTTTATCTATATAATAGCATGTAAGATTATTTAATTCCTTTTAATGGCAGAATAATATTTTCTTTATTGATACAGCACAATTTGTTTACCCATATATTAGTTGATGGATATCTGGATTGTTTCTACTTTTTGCTCTTATGAAATATTACTCTTATGAGTAGAAGTAGAAGTATTTGTTTGAATAACTGTTTTCATTTCTCTTTGCTATATACCTTAGGAACGGAATTGCTGGCTCGTATGGGAACTCTATGTTTAACTTTTTGAGGAACTGGTAAACTGTTTTTAAAGTTGCTGTAACATTCTAAATTTCTACCAGCAGTGATGAGAGTTCCAATTTCTCCAAATCCTTAGTAACACTTGTTATTATTATCTTTTTTTATTCTAACCATCCTAGTGTGTGTGGAATGGTATTTTTTTGTGGTTGAGATTTGCATTTCCCTGATGGCTAATGATGTTAGGCATCTTTTCATCTGGTTATTGACTAGTGATATAACTTCTTTAAAGGATTGTTGATGTGGCATGGTGGTTCACACCTGTAATCCCACCACTTTGGGAGGCCGAGACACAAAAAAATCACGAGGTCAGGAGCTCACAAGGTCAGGAGCTCAAGACCATTTGGGCCAACATAGTGAAACCCCATCTCTACTAAAAATACGAAAAAAAAATTAGCTGGCTGTGGCGGCACATGCCTGTAGTCTCAACTACGCGGGAGGCTGAGGAAGGAGAATTGCTTGAACCCAGGAGGCAGAGATTGCAGTGAGCCAAGATCGCACCATTGCACTACAGCCTCGGTGACAATGCGAGACACCATTGTTATTCATATCCTTTGGCCATTTTAATGCATGATTTGTCTTTTTACTATGGAGTTTAACTTGAGAAATGGTAATGTGATCAGGGCCCCAGATTCTCTTTCTACTGTGCTTGGTGTTGAACCTCTATCTTTAAAGTATGGGCTGGGTGGAGGAAGTGAATCTCAAACCTCTAGGCTGCATTGACCAAAAATGCAGCCTCTTAAACTTGGAGTTAGAGGGGCTGAGAAATGCTGGCAGATTGCTCCTCCTGGTGAGATATGTTGTATTAATTTCCTGGGGCTTTCATGACAAAGTACCCCAGATTCATTGGCTTAAAACAACAAAAATTGATCTCACAGTTCTGGAAGCTAAAAGTATAAAATCAAGGTTGACTAGGACCATACTTCCTCTGAAGGCTCTAAGAAAGAATCCTTCTTTGCCTCTTTCTTGCTTCTGATCGTTGCTAGAAATCTTTGTCATTCCTTGGCTTGTAGCTACATCACTCCAATCTCCAACACTGTTATTTACATTCCCTCTGTGTGTGTCTCCTGTGTATCTGTATATGAAATCTTTCTCTGAATAATGACAGGAGAAATTGGAAATAGGGTCCACCCTAATCTTAGAAAGACATCAACTGAACTTGATTATATCTGCAAAGACTATTTCCAAACAAGGTCAATTTTATTGGTACTAAGACTAGGATTTGAACATAACTTTTTGGGGGACACAATTCAACCCACTATATACCATAGCCCTTGAGGAGAAGGTGAAGGGAGAAGAAAAATTGTTTGTCAACACCCACCCAGAATGTGGCTTCCATCAAGCTGACCTATGGGCAGATAGATGTAGATGAAACTGGTCATTGCTCAAATGTCACACATTCTCACTATTTGTACTAAGCTTTAGTAAATTTTTTGACCAAACTAATTTGCTATATGCTATTAAAACAAAATCCAGAATCTTTGAATGTTTATTACATACTTTTCACTAGAATTGCTTGTTTTCCTAAAGAATGGACAATGGAGTTCCTTGTACTACCATTCTAGAAGTGGAACTCTTCAATGAATAGCATTTTAAAGCTTCTTTAATGTGACAGAAAATGTGTTAAATATTTCATCAATAATAATAATTGAATATTTGGCACAATTCTAAGAATTTGGTAAAATATAAACCCAGTTTTATAGGCAAGGAAACCAAGACTCATAAAAATAAGTAAAATCCTCAGGACTCTATAGCTTGAACATGCTGAAGTAAAAACATAGACCAAGATTTACCTAACTCCAAGACTGCTAATTTTCTTTCCTTTTTCTTTAATTTTATTTTTTGTAGGTACATATTAGGTGTTTATATTTATGAGGTACATGAGAGGTTTTGACAGAGGCATGCAATGCATAGAGTTACCTCAAGGAAAACAGGGTATTCATCACTTCAAGAATTGATCCTCTGTGTTACAAACAATCCAATTATATTTTTTAGCTATTTATAAATGTACAGGTAAACTATTATTACTCACTGTAGTCACCCTGTTGTGCTATCAAATATTAAGTCTTATACATTCTATTATTTTATTTTATTATTTTTACTTTTTATTTTTTTAATTGCATTTTAGGTTTTGGGGTACATGTGAAGAACATGCAAGATTGTTGCATAGGTACACACATGGCAGTGTGATTTGCTGCCTTTCTCCCCATCACCTATATCTGGCATTTCTCCCCATGCTATCTCTCCCTAACTCCCCACCCCCCGCTGTCCCTACCCTATTTCCCCCCCGACAGACCCCAGTGTGTGATGCTCCCCTCCCTGTGTCCATGTGTTCTCATTGTTCAACACCCACCTATATTTTTTGTACGCATTAACCATCCCGACCTTCCACAGTCCTGCAATTACACCTCTTAGCCCTCAATAACCATCCTTCTACTTTATATCTCCAAAATGCTTTGATTTTTAGATCCCACAAGTAAGTGAGTGTATGTGATATTTTTCATTCTGTCCCTGGCTTAATTCGCTTAGCATAATGACTTCGAGTTTTATTTATGTTGTTACAAATGACAAGATCTTATTACTTTTTAAGGGTTGAATAGTACTCCATTGTGTATAAGTAACAAATTTTCTTTATTCGTTAATCTGTTGATAAACACTTCATTTGATTCCAAATTTTAGCTATTGTGAACAGTGCAGCAACAAACAGGGGAATGCAGATATCTCTTTTATATATTAATTTCCTTTTTAGGGGGTATATACCAAAAAGTGGGATTGCTGAATCATATGGTAGCTCTTCTTTTACTTTAGCTGTATTTTTATTTTACTTTATTTTTACTTTATTTTGAGGAACATCCCAATTGTTATCCATCATGGTTGCATTAATTTACATTGCCACCAACAGTGTAGTAGAGTTCACTTTTCTCCACATCTTTGCCAGCATTTGTTATGAACTGCCTTTTGGATATAACCCATTTTAACTGGAGTGAGTTTACATCTCACTGTAATTTTGATTTATATTTCTCCTATGATCAATGATGTTGAGTACATTTTCATTTACCTGTTTGCCATTTATATATCTTCTTTTCAGAAAGTCTATTCAAATCTTTGGCCCATTTTTTGATCAGATAATTTGACTTTTTTCCTATAGAGTTGTTTCAGCTCCTTATATATTCTAGTTACTAATCCCTTGTCAGATAGAAAATTTGCAAGTATTTTCTCACATTCTGTGGGTTGTTTCTTCACTTTGTTTATTGTCATTTGCTGTGCAGAAGCATTTTAACTTGATGTGATCCCATTTGTCCATTTCTGCTTTGGTTGCTTTTGGTTGTGGGGTATTACTCAAGAATTTTTTGTCCAGACCAATGTCCTAGAATGTTTCGTCAATGTTTCTTGCTAATAATTTCATACTTTGAAGACATAGATGTAAGTCTTTAATCCATTTTTATTTGATTTTTGAATGTGGTGAGATATAAGAGTCTAGTTTCATTCTTTTGTATATGAATATCTAGTTTCTCCAGCAATATTTATTAAAGAGACTGTGTTTTCCCCAGTGTATGTTCTTGGTACCTTTGTCAAAAAATGAGTTCACTGTAGGTGTGTGTGGATTTGCTTCTGAACTCCTTATTCTGTTCCATTGATCTATGTGTCTGCTTTTATGTCAGTATCATGCTGTTTTGGTTATTATACATTTGTAGTATAATTTGTAGTCAAGTAATGTGATTCCTCCAGTTTTATTATTTTTGCTTAGGATAACTTTGGCTATTCTGAGTCCTTTGTGGTTCCATATAAATTTTAGGATTATCCTTTCCATGTCTGGAAGAATGTCATTGGTATTTTGATGGAGATTGCATTGAATCTGTAGAATGCTATGGGAAATATGGACATTTTAACAATGTTGATTCCTCCATTCCATGTACATGAAACATCTTTCCATTTTTTGGTGTCCTCTTCAACTTTTTAAAATCTGGATTTGTGGTTTTGCTTACAGAGATATTTTGCTTCTTTGGTTAAGTTAATTACTAGGTATTTAATTTTATTTGTGTCTACTCTAAAAGGGAATACTTTTCTATTTTTTCAGTTTTTTATTTATCTTTTTTTATTTGCTTATTTGTTCTTTTGAGATGGAGTTTCACTCTTGTTGCACAGGCTGGAGTACAATGGCACAATCTTGGCTCAGTGCAATCTCCGCCACCCAGGTTTAAGCAATTGTCCTGCAGCCTCCTGAGTAGCTGGGATTACAGGCACCCACCAAAATGCCCAGATAATTTTTGTGTTTTTAGTAAAGACGGGTTTTCACCACATTGTCCAGACTGGTCTCAGACTCCTGACCTCAGGTGATCCACACACCTCAACATCCTAATGATTTCTAGTTGTATTTCATTGTGATCAGAGAAGATACTTGGTATTATTTTCCTTTGATATTATTCAAAGTGTTTTCCTTTCAACACTTTAAATATATTATGCTTCTCCTGGCCAGTAATGATTCCACTGAAAACTCTGCTGATATATGTCTTGGATCTCCATTGTATGTTATTTGTTTATTTTCTCTTATAGCTCTAAGGATCTTTTCTTTATCTTTGGCCTTTGGTATTTGGATTATTAAATGCTTTGAGAAAGTCTTCTTTGCGTTAAATCTGCTTGCTGTTCTATAACATTCTTGTACTTGGATACTGAAAATGTTCTGTGGGCTTTGGAAGTTCTCTGTGACTATCTCTTCGAATAAACTTTCTACCCTTATCTCTCTACCTACCTCCTGTTTAAGGCCAATAATTTTCAGATTTACCTATTAGAGACTATTTTCTATATCTGGTAGGAGTGTCTCAATTTTTTATTTTTTTCTTTCCTTTTCTCTTTTTTTTTTTTTTTTTTTTTTTTTTTTGGTTTGTGTCCTCTGGTTGTGTATTTTCAAGTAGCCTGTCTTCAAGCTCACTAATTATTTCTTCTGCCTGATCACTTTTGCTATTAAAAGACTATGATGCATTCTTCATTATGCCAATTTCATTTGTCAACTTCATAACTTCTCTTTGACTTTTTAAATATTTTAATCTTTTTGTTAATTTTTTGATAGAATTCTGTGTTCCTTCTTGGTGTTATCTTGAATTTCTTTGAGTTTCCTCAACAAAGCTATTTTGAACTCTCTGTCTGGAAGGTCACAAATCTCTATTTCTCTGGGATTGGTCCCTGGTGCCACATTTAGTTCTTTTGGTAAGGTCTTGTTTTCCTGGATGTTGTTGATGCTTGTGGATGTTTGTCTAAGTCTGGACACTGAAGAGTTAGGTATTTATTGTAGATCTACAGTCTGGGCTTGTTTGTACATATTTTAAATGAGTTGGGTATTGTGCTCTAAGCTGTATCTTCTTTCAGGGGCACCCCAAACCCAGTAACAATGGTTCTTGCATACTCATTCAAGTAGCGCCTTTATGATCTTGGACAAGATCTAAGAGAAATCTCTGAATTACCAGGAAGAGATTCTTGTTTTCTTCTCTTACTTTCTCCTAAACAAAAGAAGTCTCTCTCTCTCTCTCTTCTGAACCACTTGCGGCTGGGGATGGAGTGACACAAGCACCACTGTGGCCACCAAAGCTATAACTGATGGGTCAGATCTGAAGCTAGCAGTGTAGTTGGTCTCACCTAAGCCCTGCTGTAACTATTCTCTGTCTGTGACCTATGTTCACTCAAGGTTCTGTGCCTCTACAACTAGCAGGTGGCAAAGCCAGTCAGGCCTGTACTCTTCCCCTCAGAGTAGTGAGTTCTCCCAGGCCACAGACAGATTCAGAGTTGCTGTATGGGTGTCAAAGACTAAAATGAAAAATGTTAGAAGACTTTCTGATGTTATATTATACTGCATCTGAGTTGTTACTCGATCGACAAGATGCATTTTTTTCCACCATTTATTCTGCTTTCCAAAGGCAGAGAAGCCTCACCCCGTGGCCCCTGCCACCTCAGGCCAACTTGAAGTACTGCCAGACTACTTTCAATGTTCCCTTAAGGCCCGAGGGCTTTTTAGTTAGCTTGAGATGAATGTTGCCTGGCCTAAGAGCTACACTTCAGGGCAATGGCCTACCCTCTGTCCTAGGTTAGGTCCAGAAATGCCATCCAAAAGTCAAGTACTTGAGTCAGGGACCCTGAGAACCCACTTGATGCTCTACCCCTCTGTGGCAGAGCTGGTACCTTTCCTTTTTCCCTTTCTTTTTCAAGCACAAGGAGTCTTGCCCTATAGCCACCACAGCTGGGAATGTTCTGAAAAGTAAGTATTAGAGTCTCACTCAAGACCCTTGATGTAGTACCACAGTATCACTGCTGGTTATTCAGGGCCCAAGTGCTGTTCAGTTAGCAGGTGGTGAATTCTGCCAGGGCTGGTTCCTTTTATTGAAGCCAATGTGTTTTCTTCTGGCCCAGAGTGTGTCTAGAAATATATTCCAGGAGCCAGGGGCCTGGAAAAGGGCCTCATGAATTTGATGGATGGGGCTGTGCTGGTATCCAAGATGCAAGACAATGTCCTCCCCATTCTTCCCTCTCCTCTGTGGAGACAAACGGTCTCTTTTGGAGGCATGAGCTGTGCAGTCTATGATTAGGGGTCAAGTAATGCCAGCACTCCCTTAGGTGCCCTTAGGTGGTGTCTCAGGAGGTCGTGTGCCCCTGCATTCCAGTCTCTGGGCCCAGTTATGTACAAGGACTCACATAGGAGTTGTGGCTTATATTGTCTTTCAAGTTTATTTAAGGTTACAGAGCACTTTTGCTCACTGTGTTGAAGCTTGTGGGTAACCATGTTCACACTGCTGGGATCAGCAATTCTCCTCTGGCTAGCGGAGTTTAAATGCTCCCTCTGTGGGTGTGTGTCAGCTAAGTTTGGTCCTGTTTTGTTTTCTGTCATAACGTTGTAGCACTGAGCTCTACATTCCACAATTGCTGCACTCTCCTTCTCCCCATGCACATAAATGCTCTCTGCACCATGCCACCACTGCTGGGGGTGGTATCAGCAATTCAGGACTGCTTTTCCTACCTCTTCAGTGCCTCTTTCAGAGATAGGAAGTTAAATCCAGATACTATGAGTGCTCACCTGATTTTCCTTCTTATGAAGGTGCATTTTTGTGTAGATAGTTTTTTAATTGGTGTCTTTGCATATGTGACATTCAGTGGAGCCTTCTATTCTGCCACCTTGCTCACCCTTTTTTAAGAGGTGGTGACTCTCTCCATTGACCATGCTGAAGTACAATGATCAGTCATAGTTCACCCTCAAACTCATGGGATTTAGCAATCCTGCCTTGGCCTCTCAAGAAGCTGAGACTACAGGTACGTGCCACCACACCTGGCTAAATTTTTGCAGAGATAAGGTCTCAGTATGTTGCTCAGGCTGATCTTGAACTCCTGGTCTCAAGTGATCCTTCCGACTTGGCCTTGCAAAAGTGCTGAGATTACAGATGTGAACCACTACACCTAGCCTGGTACTTTTAAAGATGATACTACTTACTCCTCCACATATGGTGAAATTAAATCACGCTCTAGATTTCATGTGGACTAATGTGAATGACTGCATCTTTATAGATTCTCAAATGTAACTAAGGGGATACTTAAGCTATTTTCATTATTTCAAAAGACTCCATAGAAATTACATACTTCTAAGTAGTATAACAGCACAGGCTTATCAGAAAAATTGAGAGAGATAATAGTTGTCTGAATGTCAAGTTGCTTTAGAATGAAACTAACTTCTCTCAGTAGCATCACTTATGTCAACTTGTGTCAATAAGCAGCTCTGATATTAACATTTATGTAATTAATACAAATATAGAAAAAAACTTATTACTCTAAAGTGCTTGTATTAGTCAGGACTCTACAGAGAAACAGAACCAAAGGAGAGACAAATATAGATCCAAAAGGAGTTTTGCTATAGGAATTTGTTCCCACAGTTATGGAGGCTAATAAGTTCCATGTTCTGCTGTCTGCAAGCTGAAGAACCAAGGAAAGCTGGTGGTGTAATTCACTCTGAGTCTGAAGGCCTGAGAATGGCAGGGTGAGGAAGAGGCAGCTATGGTAAGTGCCAGTCAGAATCTGAAGGACATGAGCCAAGAGCACTGATGTCTAAGGGCAGAAGATGGATGTCTCAGCTCAGGCAAAGACAGTAAATTCACCCTTACTCTGTGTTTTTATTCTCTTCAGGCCCTTGAAAGATTGCACCTGCATTTGTGAGGACAATCTTCTTTACTCAGTCTAACTAATATGCTGTCTCTTCCAGAAATACTCTTCACAGGCATAAGCAGACATGTTTTACCAGCTATCTGAACATCTTTTAGCCCAGTCAAGTTGACAAATATTAATAAAATGAACTATCACTGTGCCATTTATTCGACAAAATACTTGTGTATACTAGTTCTATAAAAAAAAAAAAAATGACCAAAGTCATTTTTGTGTAAATTTTGGAACCACTTACACAAAGAGTTCTTTGAATTTTTCAGATACCATTCATTTATCTGATAAATGTTTTGAAAGATTTCTCTCAGTTTGTGAATTATGTGTTATAGAGAATGCCAAAAAACCAGTGACTGATTACTTAAAACAATCAACAAAATTGATAAAACATTAGTATGACTAACCAACAAAAAACAGGAGAGGACTCAAATTACTGCAATCAAGAAGGAAAGAGGAGACATTATTTTCATGATTACAGTAATAAAAAGAATTGTAAAGGAATATTATGAGCAATATTATACCTATAAATTAGGTAACCAAAAGTAAATAAAAAGATTTTTTGAAAGACAGAACCCACACACTGAGACACAAAAGGAAATGGAAAATTACAACTATAACAAGACATTAAATTATAAATCAAAACATTCTTAAAATGAAAAAGTCAGGACAAAATTATTTCACTGATGAATTCTAATAATTATTCAATTAATTACAGGAATTCTTTATAAATTCTTCCAAAAAACAGAACAGGATGCAACACTTCCTAGTTCATTCTATAAATCAAATACTACAATTATACTAAAAACTATATAAAGACAACTCAATAACATTGAGCACTAGTAGAACTTACAGATGTAAAAATCCTCAATAAAGTATGAGGAAACAATATCCATCATTACATTAAAAGTAGTACACCACATGGCAACATGAGATGTAGCCTAGGAATACAAAGCTGATTCAACATATAAAAATTAATAAATATTACTAATAGAATGAAGGAAAATTCATGTGATTAACTCAATTGACACAGAAAAAGTGTCAGACAAAATCTAACACCTTTTCCTGGTTAAAAATAATAAAAACACTCAAAGTGGAAATAGAAGAGAACTAGCCCGACCTAATAAAAGGTATCTGCAAAAACTTCACACTTAACATTATTAAAAATAGTTACATATTGATATCTTTTCTCCTAAAACCAGGGACAAGACAATGATGCCCACTCCCATAACTTCTATTCAATACTGTACTGAGGAAGAGACATCCAAATTGGAAAGGAAGAAGTGAAAAAATTTCTATTTACATATGGCATAATTATATATAATAGAAAAAATAATAATCAATTAAAAAATCTATCTGAGTTAATAAGTGAGTTAAGCAAAGTTGCAAGATAAAAGATCAATACAGAAACATTAATTGTATCTGTATCTATCATCAGTGAAATTTTAGAAAATTAAAATAAGAAAGCAAGTTCATTTATAGTAGCATGAAAAAGAGTAAAATATTTAGGAAAGAAATGTAGCCAAGGAAGTGCAAGACTTTTACTTTGAAAACTGCAGAACATTGTTGAAAGAAATTGAAAAATATCTATAAATATAAAGATATGATATTTTCCTGGGTTAGAAAATTTAATATTAGATGGCAATATTCCCCAAATTTATCTACAGTTTTAATGCAATCCCTATCAAAATTCTAATTGCCATTTTTTTCAAATATTGGTGAATTAATCCTTAAGCTCACATGGAAATGCAGCAAACCCAGAATAGCCCAGAAAATCTTAAAAAAAGACAAGGTTGGAGGATTCACACTTCTTAATTTCAAAGCTTATCACAAATTTAAAATGATCAAGACACTGTGATACTGGTATAAAGACAGGACCATAGCTTAACATGATAGAATTGAGAGTCTAGAAATAAACTAATATATTTATGGTCAATTAATTTTCAAGAAGGGTGCCAGGACCATTAAGTGGTGAAACAAGTCTTTTCAATAAATATTGTTGGTACAATTGAATATCCACATTAAAAAGCATAATTTTTTTTCTCTTACCTTTATGTACGAAAATTAACTCAAAATGAAATGTAGATCTAAATATAAGATCTACAACTATAAAACTTGTAGAAGAAAACAGGGGTAAATCTTCTAGATTTTGGATTAGAAAAAGGTTTCTAATATATGACATGTAAAGTACAAGCAACCAAATAAAAAATTGATAAACTAGACTTCAGAAAAATAAAAAAATACTCTCATATGTCAAAAGACACTATCAAGAAAGCGAAAACACAACTCGCAGAATAAGATAAAATGTTTAAAAATTATATAACTGATAAAGGTCTAGCATCCTGAATATGTATTTTTAAAAATCCTCTTACAATTCAACAACAAAAAACAAATGATCCAATTGTTAAATGTGAAAAGTATTTGATATGCATTTACCCTAAAACATATACAAATAGCCAATATGCACATGAAAAGATGCTCAAGATCATAAGCCATCAGGAAAATGTAGACCAAAATCACAATGAGATATTACTTCATGCCTACTAGCATGGCTGCAATTCTGTAAATATGTAATAGTATTGGAAAGGACATGAATAAATTAGAATTCTTATACATTGCTGGTGTAATTGTAAAATGTGGGAGCCACATTGAAGCACTGTCCAGCATTTCCTCTAAACATTAAACATACACTCATTATGTGTCCCAGCAATTCCTCTTCCATGAAAAATTGAAAACATATGTTCACATTAAAAACTTGTACATGGATGTTCATAACAAAATTATTAATAATCGCCAAAAAATCTAAATAACCTAAATTCCCATGATATGATGACTGCATAAACAAAATGTGCTATATTCATACAATGGAATATAATTATATCATAAAAAGGAATAAAGTAGTGACACATGCTGCAACATAAGTGAACCTTGAAAATACTATTTTGAGACAAAAATTCTGAACTCAAAAGTCCACATATTGTATAATTATTTTTATATGAAATATCTTTGAAATAGGCAAATCTATACGGAAACTAGATTAGTGGTTTCCAGGGGCTAGGGTATGACTGCTAACGTGCAAAGTTTTTTTTTTTTTTTTTTTTTTTGGCATGAGGAAAATGTTCTGTAAGTAGATGGTTTTACAACCTTGTTTATATATAAAAACCGTTGAATTGTACAATTTACAATGGTGTATTTTATGCTATGTGAATTATATCTTTTTCTATCATCATCCTATTTACTGAGCACTTACCAGGTAACCAAGCACTATTATGAGTGCTTTGTATGTAAATATAAAAAAAATTAGAGTAGAAAAAGGCACAGTTATACTATATTTGTGTGGCAAAAATAACAGCACAATGTCAGTGTATTACTCTATTAGAGCCAATGCATTGCTGACGAAAACAGTTACATACCTGAAAATGGCATTTCTAATGTTAAAGAAGTAAGCCCTCTGTTTGCCTACCACTCTACTTCAACTTTTAACCTCATGTTTCTTTCAATAAAATTGCAATATCTAGTCAATATGTTCTTCTGAGTATTCCAAACATCTAAGAAATAAACCTGTACAGTGTTATCAGAATCTTCTTCAGGTATCAATACATGGGAAATGTTGATTCAGATGTTTTTTTTAAGCTACATATTATCCAATGTGTTAATATCACTAATTTGTGTTGGTACTATTGTTTGCTGTTTCTTTGTTCCTTTTTTCAAAATAGCAGTATGAGAAGGAATTTTGGCTTACTTTTGAAATAGATGATACTTTCCTCTTTTTGGCCACATTAGTGTGGAAACTTACCCTAGGAACTAATCCCCTATTTCTGGGATCTCAAGATAGGAGTAGTTGAAGACAGGAGTCTCAAAACCATCGAAGAATAATTCATGGATAAATTAGATGAAAAGCCTCATTACCTTAAGGCTTGAGCCAGTTAGTCAGGAAATAAATTACTCTAGACAGTAGAATTGATTAAGAAGTAGTTAATGGTTAGAGGGAGATACCATGTCAGGTTGCGAATAAGATCAGGTAATGATGGTGTGACATCATAAGATAGTGGAGTAATAGGTATCGGCTTTTATTCCCCCACAAGAAATATACACACACACAGACACACACACATACACACACACACAACTATTCACAAATCAAAATAGCCTAGAGTGGACTCAAGGGCCTATTTAAGAAATTGTAGCAACATAGTGAAGAAAAATAAATTGAGAATATTCACATAAAACGTATCACTGTTGAGATCAGCATACTTGAAATGCCAGGAAATAGTTAGAAACAAAAGAAAAACTGGAGTATAAGTAGCAGCCATGCAGTGAGTACCACTGGTTCCCAGTGGCCTGCTCCACAGAGGACACTGGTATCTCTTGCCACTATGGTAACCACCAGTCATTCTCAAGAGGGATCCAACGAAGGGGATAAATGCCTGCACACCCCTCTGTACCTCCCAGAAGCAGCTACTGTTGATCTGCTTTCAGTCCCACATGTGCCCTAAACCTGGAGTCACAGCCATGCCACAGGTGCCAATATTATAGACCTGGCTCTGTGGCTGTACTAGGCCTACCCACATTTTAAACACTATTAGGTTTCACTCCAGGCTCTGAAGCTAAGCTGTTCCTGTGCATGCCTGTACTCCAGAAAACAGTTCAGCCACCGCAGAACAATGATGCTAGGCTTGCCCTGACTTAGAACCCATTGCAGCTCTGCACATGCCTGTGCTTATATTTGGTATTCTAGCTACTTCATAAGAATCTTTGTCACATATACTGTTATCAGTACATTAGTGAAGATGCCTCTGCCCTAGGCACCAGCTCATCTATAATAGAGAGCTAGGTCCTACTTCAATCCTGGGGCTACTCTAACTCTGCACACAGATGAACTTCTATTGTTAGCTTCCCTGGCTACTTCACAAGTACCCATGACTCTGATGTCAGTGTGGCACCAGGGGTGCCTGCATACTGCTCCATGGGTACCACTCACCAGACACTGATGCCACTGCCACAGTAAGTGATCCCAAAGCCAGACCCAGTGCCAAAAGGGATAACCACAGTTAAAACTTTCTTAAGGGAAGCATTGCTAATATATATCCCAAACACACTTGCTGCTACTGTGGACATCCGTGACATCAACCATGAGAATCCCTTCAATTTTCATCAAGAATAAAGCTGACAGAGCTGCACAGACACTACACAGCTGGAACCATCACTGGTGCCCTAACAACTGCACCTCACTCATCAAATATCCTTTCACCATGCTCCCCACAGGGAAAAGCCTTTCCACTGAAAATTAGCTCATACAGTCTGAAAGAAGTCAATGTTTTACCAAATATGCAGATATCAGCTTAAAACTACACAAAACATATCAAGGGGAAAAAATCACAAAAACAGAACACAAAAATATTCCAGTAGCTGACCCCCAAAAATGGAGATATACAAACTGCCTGAAAAAGAATTGAAAATAATTTTTTAAGGAAGCTCAATGAACTTCAAGAAAATATAGATAAACCATTCGAAGATATCAGGAAAATAATACATGACCAACATCAGAAATGTAATAGAGAGCTTACAATTATTTAAAAAATCAAACAAAAATTATAGAGCTGAAAATAAAATAAATAAAAAATGCAATAGACAACGTAAACAGCAAAATTGATCAAGCAGAAGAAATAATCTGTGAACTCAAAGACCAGTTGTTTGAAAATACTCAGATAAGAAAAATGAATGAAAAGAAGCGAACACATCTTATATTACTTAGAGGAAAGCATCAAAATAGCAAATGCTTAAATTATAGAAGTTTAAGAAGAAGTAAGACAAAGAGGTAGAAAGTTTATTTTGTAAATAATAGCAGAAAACTTAAAATCTGGGGAAAGATATACATATCCAGCTACAGAAAGGTGAAAGGCCTTTAATTATACTCAATCCAAACAAGAATATATAAAGATTAATAGCCCAAACAATCTTAAGCAAAAAGCACAAGCAGGAGGTCTCACACTGCCTGATTTGAAAATCTACTACAAAGGAATAGTAATTAAAATAGCATGGCATTGCCATAAAAACATACACATAGACCAATGAAATAAAATAGCCCCAAAATGAGACATGCGTGGTAAATTGATTCCTGACAAAGATGCCCAGAACACACATGGAGCAAAGACAGTCATTTCGACAAATGGTGCTGGGAAAACTGGATATCTACATTGAGGAGAATTAAATTAGACTGTTATAACACACCATATATAAAAATCACCTCCAAATTGATTAAATACATAAATGTAAGACCTGTAACTCTAAAACTACTAAAAAATATATAGTAGAAATTACCTATGATATTGATCTGGGCAATTGTATTTTGGACCTGATTTCAAAAGCCTAGGCAAGGAAAGCAGAAATAAACAAATATGATTACATTAAACTAAAAAGCTTATTCACAGCAGAAGAAGTAATCAACAGAGTGGAGACACAACCTATGGAAAGTAGGAATGTATTTGCAAATCATACATGTGATTTTTGTTGTTTAACTTTTATTTTAAGTTCAGAAGTACATGTACAGGTTTGTTATATAAGTAAACTTGAATCATAGGGTTTTATTGCACAGATTATTTTATCACGCACGTATTAAGCCTAGTACCCATTAGTTATTTTTCCTGATCCTCTCCCTACTGCAACCCTGCACCCTCTGGTAGGCCCCAGTGTCTGTTGTTTCTCTCTGTGTGTCCAGTGTCCTCATCGTTTAGCATCTACCTATAAGTGAGAATATGTGATATATGGTTTTCTGTTCTTAATGTTAGTTTGCTAGGGATAATGGTCTCCAGCTCCATTCATGTTCCTGCAAAGAACATGATTTATTTATTTATTTATTTTTGAGATGATGTCTTGCTCTGTCACCCAGGCTGGAGTGCAATGGCACAATCTCGGCTCACCGCAACTTCTGCATCCCAGGTTCAAGAGATTTTCCTGACTCAACTTCCCTAGTAGCTGGGATTACAGGTGCATACCACCATGCCCGACTAATTTTTGTACTTTTTTAGAGACAGGGTTTTGCCATGTTGGCCAGGTGACCTTGGGTGATCTGCCTGCTTCAGCCTCCCAAAATGCTGGGATTACAGGCATAAGCCACTGTGCCAGGCTGTTCTCATTTGTTTTCATGGCTGCATAGTATTTCATGGGGCATATGTACCACATATTTTAACCCATTCTATTGTTGATAAACATTTAGGTTAATTACATGCCTTTGCTATTGTGAATAGCTCTGCAATGAACATATGCATCCATGTGTCTTTATAATAGAATGATTTCTATTTCTTTGGGTGTATACCCAGTAATGACATTGCTAAATTGAATTACAGTTCTGTTTTTAGGTCATGGAGAAATTGCCACACTGTTTTCCACAATGGTTGAACTAATTTACATTCCCACTAACAGTAGCCGTTCCCCTTCCTCCATAACATTCCCAGCATCTGTTATTTTTTTGACTTATTAGTAATAGCCATTCCAATGTTTCTGAGATGGTATCTCATTGTGGCTTTGATTTTCATTTCTCTAATGGTCAGTGATGTTGAGCTTTTTAATCATATGATTCTTGGCCACATGTATGTCTTCTTTCATGAAACATCTCTGTTCATGTCCTCTGCTCACATTTTAATGACATTGTTTTTTTCTTGTAAATTTGTTTAAATTTATTATAGATGCTGGATATTAGTCAGATACACAGTTTGCAAAAATTTTCTCCCATTGTTTAGGTTATCTGTTAACTCTGTTGATAGTTTCTTTTGTTGTACAGAAGCTCTTCAGTTTAATTTGATGCCATTTGCCAATTTTCACTTTTGTTACAGTGCTTTTGTCATCTTCATCATAAAATCTTTACACATTCCTACGTCCAGAATGGTGTTGCCTAGGTTGTTTTCCAGGGTTTTTATATTTTTGTGTTTTACATTTAAGCCTTTAATCCATCTTGATTTAATTTTTGTATACGGTGTAAGGAAGAGGTCCAGTTTCGAACTTCTGTATATGGCTAGCCAGTTATCCCAGCACAATTTGTTGAATAGGGAATTGTTTCCCCATTGTTTGTTTTTGGGAACTTTGTGAAAGGTCAGATAGTTGTAGGTGTGTAGCCTTATTTCTGGGCTCTCTGTTCTGTTTCATTGGTCTATGTGTCTATTTTTATACCAGTTCCATGCTGTTTTGGTTACTGTAACCCTGTAGGATAGTTTGAGGTCAGGTAGAATGATGCATCCAACTTTGTTCTTTTTGTTTTGTGTTGCCTTGGCTATTTGGGCTTTTTTTATAGCTTCATATTAATTTTAAAACAGTTTTCTCTAGTTCTGTGAAGAATGTCATTGGTAGTTTAATAAAAATAGCATTGAATCTATTAATCGGTTTCAGCAGTATGGCCACTTTAATAATATTGACTCTTCCTATCCATGTGCATACAATGTTTTTCTATTGGTTACTGTCATCTCTGATTTCTTTAAGCAGTGATTTTTAGTTCTCCTTGTAGAGATCTTTCACATCCCTGGTTAGCTGTATTCCTAGGTATTTTTTTGTGTGTGTGGCAATTATGAATGGAATTACATTTCTTATTTGGCTCTTGGCTTCACTGTTGTTGATATACAGGAATACTAGTAATTTTTGTACATTGATTTTGTATCCTAATACTTTGCTAAGGTTGTTTATAAGTTTAAGGATCTTTCGGGCCAAGACTATGGGATTTTCTAGATATAGAATCATGTCATCTGCAAATACAGATAATTTGACTTCTCTTTTTATTTAGATGGCTTTATTCTTTATCTTGCCATTTTGCTCTGGCCAGGACTTCCGATACTATGATGAATAAACGTGGTGAGAGAACGCATACTTGGCTTGTGCCAATTTTCAAGAGGAATGCTTTCAGCTTTTGCCCATTCAGTATAATGTTGGTTGTGGTTTTGTCATAGATGACTCTTTTAATTTTGAGGTATGGTCCATCAATACCTAGTCTGTTGAGAGTTTTTAACATGAACGTGTGTTGTATTTTATTGAAAACCTTTTATGCATCTCTTAAGATAAACATGTTTTCTTTGTCTTTGGTTCTGTTTATGTGAGGAATCACATTTATTGATTTGCAGATGTTGAAACAACCTTGCATTCCAGGGATAAAGCCTACTTGATATGGTGAGTAAACTTTTTGATCTGCTGCTGGATTTTGTTTGTCCATACGTGTGATTAAGTGTTAATATTCAAAATATATAAATAATTCAAACTATTAAACAGCAAGAAAATAATTTACCTGATTTTAGAAATCAACAAAGGACTAAATAGTCATTTCTCAAAGTATAACAAACAAATAACAAACAGACATTCGAAAAAAATGCTAAACATCACTAACTATTAGGGAAATGCAAATTAAAACCACAAGAAGATAGTACCTCACACATATTAAAATGATTATTATCAAAAAGAGCAAAGACAGAATTTGTTGGCAAAAATATAAGAATGGGACCCCTTGCATACTGTTTGTGAAAATGTAAATTAATACAGTCATTATGAGAAACTGTATGGATATTCTTGAAAATGTAAAAATAGAACTGTCATATGATTCAGCAATATCACCACTGTATATATATATATGAAAAACTTAAAAAACTTACATTGAAAAAATAGCTACACTCCATTGTTCATTGCAACATTATTTTCAATAGCCAAGATATGGAATCAAACTACATGTCTATCAATGGATGAAGAGATAAAGAAAATATGATATATATACACCTATATACATATATATAGGTATATATATAGACATACATATGTATATATGTATATAGACATATGTATAGGTATATATACACAAACACACACACACATACACACAAACACACACACACACCACAATGGAATAATATTCAGGCTTTCAAAAGAAGGAAGTCTTGTCATTTGCACAAATTGGATGAAACTAGAAGACATTAAGTTAATTGAAATAAACCAGGAACAAAAATGCAGATACTACATTATCTTACTTAATATTAAAGTATATAAATATATAGTTCATAAAAACACTGAGTAAAATGTTGGTTAATAGAGGCCAAGGATGTTGGGAAGATTGAGAAGATATTGGCCAAAGTACACAAAATTTTAGTTAAACAGAAGGAATAAGTCAAAAGATCCTATTGTACATCACGATGACTATGGTTAATATATTGTATAATTGAAAGTTGCTGAGAAAGTAGATTTTATGTTCTCACCACAAAAAAAAAAACTACTTGAGGTAATGCATATGTGAATTGACAGTCATTCCATAATATTTATGTATATCAAAACATCATGTTATGAACACCACTACACTTGGACCATCCTCAAAACATCGTGTTGTACACCATAATATATAAAACGTTTATTGTCAAATACAAATAAAAATATCAGGCAATCAAAAAGATCTCTGGTTCCCTGGGGTCTAGTATCCTGGGTATGCTAACATGGAGAAGGGTCTTTGAATAACTGATGTTGATATGATATGTTTTTATCCTCAGAGTACCAGGAGCATTCATTTGACTCCACTTTTCCTCTTTTTGGTATAATACATATAACTTCATTCATTTTTTAAATTATTAAAGAATTATTGGCATTAACTTCAAAATTTTTTGGTCTCTACAGGAATACATCACTGAATGTGACTTAAAGTTCTACAAAGAGAATTTTGTTTTCTCATGTACAGGAATGTACTATAGGGACACTCTTTATTATATAATTTACATCTAGGAGTCTAACTTGTCTAGGAAAATGATAGCTAGCATTGGAGAACCTGCTAAATCTTACATCAAAGGGCAGTGGATCCAAGGAAAGGGAAACTGTTAGTCACAATGTGATTTTTTTCTCTCAGCGGGAAGAGGGCCTGTAAGCTGGTCAGAAAGACTGAAAGTAATTTGCAGCCTAAGGAACACCATTTTTTCCTACCTGACATCAAAATCTACTTGAATGATTTTGTTTTCAGTCTTTCTGTTCTTTGGTGTTGAATGAATTGACCCATGGTGTGGCTATGCAGCACAAAAGCAGACACATGCTATATTATATAATCATTTTTAAGCTTACCTTTATTATTATTTTTCCCTAAGTGCCTAACACTTTTAAGTAAAAAACCTTCTATTAAGTCTTATAAGCCCTCATACTTACCAAGCTAACCATTTCTCTTACATTATCTTACCAAATAACAACTTTATATAACTGTAGCATATGCACACCCATACCAAATGGCATAACTAACTAGTTAGAGGAGTAAGGTAGCACCTATTTCTCCCTTTAATATCTGACTTTCAAAAGCATATTTTCCTTTTCCCTCACAATGCCAAGATTTACAATATCATATATTGTGGAAATGATTTTTTGTTATGAATAGAAACAAAGAAAAATAGCTTCCATAGCAACACATCGTTCTATATGAAAACGGAATATTATTTTCATCACTATTCAAGTTTTGTCTTATTTTGTCAGTTTGCCTATTGATTTACTGAGAGAGAGGTCAGAAGCTGAATGTTGTTTTGAGGGAAGAATAGAGACAATTGAACAGTTAAAGAAAAAATTGTATTCTGTTTTCACACTGAGTAAGCTATTTAGTGACAGACTTTCTGATACAGGCAAATTGTAAAACATGATGTGGTAAAAAGAATTAAGCTATATGTTA
Organism: Aotus nancymaae; assembly: GCF_030222135.1. Taxonomy (NCBI): domain Eukaryota; kingdom Metazoa; phylum Chordata; class Mammalia; order Primates; family Aotidae; genus Aotus; species Aotus nancymaae. Next base: position 53,135,556 of record NW_026988415.1, on the reverse strand, counting down.
AAAGGTTGTCTTGTAAATTTTGCAAGAAAATAAAAGCAAATAGATTTTTGGAATTGGCATATGAAGATGAATGACTGTTGATTGATCATACTATAAATACATGTGCATGAAATGAAGTGTAACACATGATAATATAGGTCAGGTTCAGAAGCTGGAGAGAAAGCGAGAGAGTGGGAAAGTCTGATATTGAAACTATCAGTAAAAAAATGTATTCTAAGTGCTTCAAAATTCATGTATCCCAGAGGAATTAATGAAAATAAAGCAAAAATAATTCCCTGACCCAACTGAATCAATTGCCTGAGTAATTTCCATGCTGTACACTCTTGAATCGATCATGTAATTTATTCTCTCTCTCTCTCCTCTTTGTGTATGTGTTTGTATGAGAGAGAGAGAGAGAGAGAGAGAGAGAGAGAGAGAGAGAGAGACAGAGACATAATGAGAGAGGAGGAGTGACATATAAACTGGATTAACTAAATGGGTACCAGACAGTCTTCAGTTTTCTGGACTCTATGGTATTCAGACGAATGTGAAATGGGGCAGTAGGAATGCAGATAAAGAACAACTCTTTCTGCTTGGGAAAACCAAGGAAAGTTTCATAGAAAAGGTAATAATGGAATTGGTAATTGAAAAACGGGTAGGAATTGCCACACTGCTCTCCACTATTGCTGAATTAATTTACACTCCTGTTAACAGTGTATAAGGATTCCTTTGCCTCTGCAACCTCATTACTATCTGTTATTCTTTGACTTTTTAATAATAGCCATTCTGAGTAATGTGAGATGGTTTCTCATTGTGGTTTTGATTTGCATTTCTCTAATGATAAGTGAAGTTGAGCTTTTTTTTCATAGGTTTATTAGTCACATGTATGTCTTCTTTTGAAAGGTGTTCATGGAGCTGGAGGCCATTATCCTTAATAAACTAACTCAGGAACAGAAAATCAATTACGACATGTTCTCACTTATAATTGGGAGCTAAATGATGAGAACACAAAGAGAGGAACAACAGACCCTGGGACCTACGGGAGGGTGCAGAGTTGGAGTAGGGATAGGATCAGAGAAAATAACTAATGAGTATTAGGCTTAATATTTGGGTGATGAAATAATCTGTATCAAAAAAGCTCATAACATGACACTACCTATATAACAAACTTGAATATGTTCCCCTGAACCTAAAATGAAAGTTAAAAAAAAAAGAAGGATAAGTAGGAGTTCCTTAGGAAGATGAAAAGAAAGAATTTCACATCAAAGAAAGTATTATTAACATTAGAAAGATTGCAATAAAAACAATGATTTTATTTTGAGGAGATGTAACCTGCTGTGTTTGAAACATACATTTTATCTTTATAGTAATTTTTTTTTCAGATTTGGAAAGTCCAGACAATATTTACGTCATGACCTCATGAATTAGTTGAATTATCATGTTTTATCATAGCAGCATAAAAGAGAAGGAGGCAAAGAGAAGAGAGGTATGTAAGAGAAACTGAGTGACTGGAGAGACGATGGACATAAAGATATCCAGCCAAGAAACCATCTGACTGACACTGACAGAGAAGCTAGAAAAAATTGGATAATATGGGAGACAGACATTTGACAACTGAAAGGAGCAAGAAATTGAAAGAAACTTCCTGTTTTATTATTTTTTTAAAAAATGTATTTATTATACTTTAAGTTCTAGGGTACATGTGCAGATCATGCAGGTTTGTTATGTAAGTATACACGTGCCATGGTGGTGGTTTGCTGCATCCATCGCCCCATCATCTACATTAGGTATTTCTCCTAATGCTATCTCTCCCCAATCCCCCCACCCCCTGCTATTCCTCCCTAGGCCCCCAACCCCCAGGCCCCAGTGTGTGATGTTCCCCTTCTTGTGTCCATGTGTTCTCATTGTTCAACACCCACTTATGAGTGAGAACATGCAGTGTTTGGTTTTCGGTTCTTGTGTCAGTTTGCTGAGAATGATGATTTCCAATTTCATCCATGTCCCTGAAAATGACATGAACTCATTCTTTTTTGTGGCTGCATAGTATTCCACAGTGTATATTTACCACATTTTCTTTATCTAATCTATCATTGATAGGCATTTGGGTTTGTTCCAAGTCTTTGCTATTGTGAACAGTGCTGCAATAAACATACATGTGTGTGTGTCTTTATAATAGAATGGTTTATAATCCTTTGGGTATATACCCAGTAATGGGATTGCTGGATCAAATGGTATTTCTATTTCTAGATCTTTGAGGAATTCCCACACTGTCTCCTACAATGCTTGAATTAATTCACACTCTCACTAACAGTGTAAAAGCATTCCTATTTCTTCAAGTCCTCTCCACCATCTGTGGTCTCCTGATTTTTTAATGATCACCATTCTAACTGGCATGAAGTGGTATCTCAATATGGTTTTGATTTGCATTTCTCTAATGACCAGTGATGATGAGCTTTTTTTCATATGTTTGTTTGCTGCATAAATGTCTTCTTTTGAAAAGTGTCTGTTCATATCCTTTGCCCACCTTTCGATGGGGTTGTTTGTTTTTTTCTTGTAAATTTGTTTTAGTTCTTTGTAGATTCTGGATATTAGCCATTTGTCAGATGGGTAGATTGAAAAATTGTTTCCATTCTGTTGGTTGCCAGTTTACTCTGTTGATAGTTTCTTTTGCTATGCAGAAGCTCTGAAGTTTAATTAGCTCCCATTTGTCTATTTTGGCTTTTGCTGCCATTCCTTTTGGTGTTTTAGTCATAAAGCCCTTGCCTATACCTATGACCCAAATGGTATTGCCTAGGTTTTCTTCTAGGGTTTTTATGGTATTAGGTCTTTTGTTTAAATCTTTAATCAAACTGGAGTTAATTTTCATATAAGGTGTAAGGAAGGGATCCAGTTTCAGCTTTCTGCACATGGCTAGTCAGTTTTTCCAATACCATTTATCACACAAGGAATCCTTTCCCCATTGCTTGTTTTTGTCAGGTTTGCCAAAGATCAGATGGTTGTAGTTGTATGGCATTACTTTCAAGGCCTCTGTTTTGTTCCATTGGTCTGTATCTCTGTTTTGGTACCCGTACCATGCTGTTTTCATTATTGTAGCCTTGTAGTATAGTTTGAAGTCAGGTAGTGTGTTGCCTCCAGATTTGTTCCTTTTGCTTAGGATTATCTTGGCTATGCAGGCTCTTTTTTAGTTCCAGTTCTGTTAAGAAGGTCAAAGGTAACTTGATGGAGATAACATCAAATCTACAGATTACTTTGGGCAGTATGGCCATTTTCATGATATTTATTCTTCCTAGCCATGAGCATGGAATGTTTTTCCATTCCCATTCACAACTGCTACAAAGAGAATAAAATACGTACAAATATGACTAACAAAGGATGTGAAGAACCTCTTCAAGGAAAACTAAAAACCACTGCTCAAGGAAATAACAAAGAAGGATTTTTATAATACAGCTGGTAAGAAAAGATATCTACAGATCCAATAACATAAAGAAACACATTATGTAATAAAGTTCTTGAGGAGGCAAAATAGCATAGATCAAGAGTTCATGTGGAAGGAAGTAGTATGCTTTGATAAGAAGGAGGATACTATTATGACTTGAACCCTACCCCCAACCAACAAATTTATATGTTGATGTCTTAACTCCTCGTACCTAATAATGTGACTTTATCTGTATATAGGGTTTTTACAGAAGTATTCAAGTTAAAATGGGATCATTACAGTAAGCTCTAATTTGGTATGACTGGTGTCTTACTAAGAAAGGAACTTCAGACACATAGACATGAAGAGAGGAAAAATGATGTGAGAAGACATAGGGAGAAGATGACTATCTAGAAGTCAGGGAGAGAGGCCTGAAACAGATTTTTCCCTTAGAGTCTTCAGAAGGAAATAACCTTGCTAACAACTTGATTTTTGACATCTAACCTCCAAAACTTTGAGAAAATAAATTTTTACTGTTGAAGCTACACAGTTTGCAGTACTTTGCTTAAGACAGCTCTAAAAAAGTAATGCAGACAGCTTCTTCACTGAAACAAAGTCAGAGATGATACAATTTTCAGTGGCAGGCAGAAAAATATGAAAGAGTTCATAGCTACTATGCCATTTTTTGTGGAATAAGATGTAAATTATTCTGTTCAAAAGAAGGTGTAGGGGGAAGATCCAAGATGGCCACTTAGGAGCAGCTCAGGAATGCAGCTCCGAGTGAAAGTGAAGAGGGTGAGTGGACGCCGCATTTCCAGACGGATTTTTATTGCCCACAGACCAGGAGATTCCCAGGTGGAGGAGTCCCATGGGTCGCCAGGGCGGCTGTATTGGCCAGCACGGCTGTTTTGCCTGCACCCCGGGGCAGCGGTTCCCAGTGCAGAGTAAACAGGACTGTGCCCCACTTAGCCAGCAAGGGGAGATGAAACAGGGAGCTGGGCCAGGAGATTCCCCGGAAAAAAGTGCCACGAATCTCAGAGCCACGGTTTCAGCTGGCGCAGTGGGTCATCGCACGGGAAATCAGACAGATCCCGGCGCCTATTCAACACGCGACCTGGACACCTGGTAGAGAGCTGACTGTTCAACTAAAAAACAAAAGGCTCTGAGGCAGGGAGCCAGGTGATCAGGCCTGGCTGGTCCCACCCCCACAAAAACAAAAACAAAAACAGAAAAACAGCAATTGGAAATGCTCTGGGTTGAGAGTTTCACAGCAAGCACAGCTGAATCCAGGACAGTCCAGCTCTGTGGGGGAGGGGCGTCCGCCATTACCGAGGCACTCCACCACTACGGAGGCAGTCCATCATTCCTGAGGCAGCCTGCAGTTGCCAAGGCAACACGCCATTGCCAAGGCAACCCGCCATCACAGAGAGAGTCCTTCATTACAGAGGTGGGCCACTGTTGCCGAGGCAGTTCTAACTACACCCATATAAACAGGACTGCAGGGAAGTTCATACGGTAGCTGGGCGGAGCCCACAGCAGCTCAGCAAAGCCTCTGCAGGCTGAGAGTGACTAGGCTGCCTCCTTGTGGGCAGTGCAACCCTGAAGGAAAAAAAAAAAAAGGCAGTAGCACAGTGGAAACTTAGAAAGCCCTAACTCCCTGGGACAGAACACCTGGGGAAAAAAAAGGGGTTTATGAGTTCTGCTGCTGCAGACTTAAACTTACCTGCCGAGCAGCTCTGAATGAACAACAGGGCTCACAGCTCAGCACTTGAACTACTATAAAGAACAGATTGTTTTCTCAAGCAGCTCCCTGACCCCCATATATCCAAAGAGTCACCTCATAAAGGAGAGCTCAGACTGACATTTGGCAGGTATCCTTCTGGGACAAAGCAGAAGAAGAAACTGGTAGCAACTTTTACTGTTCGGCAGCTGCTGCAAGTGTTCCCCAGGCAAGCAGGGCCTGGAGTGGACCTCAGCAGTCCTACAGCAGAGAGGCCAGACAGTTAAAAGGAAAACTAAGAAACAGAAATAACTTCATCATCAACAAACAGGATGGCCACTCAGAGACCCAATCAGAAAGTCAACAACTACAAAGTCAACAGGTGGATAAATCCACAAAGATGGGAAGAAACCAGAGCAAAAAGGATGAAAACAGCCGAAAGCAGAACACCTCTCCTCCTACAAGGGATCACAACTCCTCACCAGCAAGGGAACAAGACTGGATGGAGAATGAGTGTGATGAAATGACAGAATCAGCCTTCAGAAAGTGGGTAGTAAGAAACTTCCGTGAGCTAAAAGAACATGTTCTAACCCAATGCAAAGAAACTAAGAACCTTGAAAACAGATTTGACAAAATGCTAATGAGAATGGACAACTTAGAGAGGAATATAAGTAAATTGATGGAGCTGAAAAACACAACACGAGAACTTCGTGAAGCATGCACAAGTTTCAACAGCCGAATTGACCAAGCAGAAGAAAGGATAACAGAGGTTGAAGATCAACTCAATGAAATAAAACGAGAAGGCAAGATTAGAGAAAACAGGGTAAAAAGGAATGAACAAAGTCAACAAGAAATATAGGACGATGTGAAAAGACCAAATCTACGTTTGATAGGTGTACTTGAATGTGACAAAGAGAATGAATCCAAGCTGGAAAATACTTTTCAGGATATTATCCAGAAAAACTTCCCCAACCTAGCAAGGCAGGCCAATATTCAAGTCCATGAAATACAGAGAACACCACAAAGATATTCCTCAAGAAGAGCAACCCCAAGGCATATAATCGTCAGATTCACCAGGGTTGAAATGAAGGAGAAAATGCTAAGGGCAGTCAGAGAGAAAGGTTGGGTTACCCACAAAGGGAAGCCCATCAGACTCACAGCAGATCTCTCAGCAGAAACCGTACAAGCCAGAAGAGAGTGGGGGCCGATATTCAACATCCTTAAAGAAAAGAACTTTCAACCCAGAATTTCATATCCAGCAAAACTAAGCTTCATAAGTGAAGGGAAAATAAAATCCTTTGTGAACAAGCAAGTACTCAGAGATTTCATCACCACCAGACCGGCTTTGCAAGAGCTCCTGAAAGAGGCACTACACATAGAAAAGAACAACCAGTACCAGTCACTCCAAAAACACATGAAATGGTAAAGAGCATCAACACAATAAAGAATCTGCATCAACCAACAGGCAAAACAGCCGGCTAGCATCAAAATGGCAGGATCAAATTCACACATAACAATATTAACCCTAAATGTAAATGGACTAAATGCCCCAATCAAAAGACACAGACTGGCAAATTGGATAAAAAGCCAAAACCCATCAGTGTGCTGTATCCAGGAAACCCACCTCACATGCAAGGATACACAAAGGCTCAAAATAAAGGGATGGAGGAAGATTTACCAAGCAAATGGAGAGCAAAAAAAAGCAGGAGTTGCAATTCTCATCTCTGATAAAATAGACTTTAAAGCAACAAAGATCAAAAGAGACAAAGAAGGACATTACATAATGGTAAAAGGATCAATGCAACAAGAAGAGCTAACGATCCTAAATATATATGCACCTAATACAGGAGCACCCAGATATATAAGGCAAGTTTTTAATGACTTACAAAGAGACTTAGACTCCCACACAATAATAGTGGGAGACATTAACACACCATTGTCAATATTAGACAGATCAACAAGACAGAAAATTAATAAGGATATCCAGGACTTGAACTCAGACCTGGACCAAGCAAATCTAATAGACATTTACAGAACTCTGCACCCCAAATCCACAGAATATATATTCTTCTCAGCACCACATCACACCTACTCTAAAATAAACCACATAATTGGAAGTAAATCACTCCTCAGCAAATGCAAAAGAACAGAAACCATAACAAACAGTCTCTCAGACCACAGTGCAATCAAGTTAGAACTCAGAATTCAGAAACCAACCCAGAACCGCACAGCTTCATGGAAACTGAACAACTTTCTCTTGAATGTTGACTGGATAAACAATGAAATGAAGGCAGAAATAAAGATATTCTTTGAAACCAATGAGAACGAAGACACCACATACCAGAATGTCTGGGACACATTTAAAGCAGTCTCTAGAGGAAAATATATAGCAATAAGTGCCCACATGAGAAGCAAGGAGAGATCTAAAATTGACACCCTATCATCAAAATTGAAAGAGCTAGAGGAGCAAGATCAGAAAAACTCAAAACCTAGCAGAAGACAAGAAATAACTAAGATCAGAGCAGAACTGAAAGAGAGACACAAAAAAACCCTTCAAAAAATCAATAAATCCAGGAGCTGGTTTTTTGAAAAGATCAACAAAATAGACCACTAGCCAGATTAATAAAAAAGAAAACAGAGAATAATCAAATAGATGCAATAAAAAATGATAAAGGGGATATCACCACAGATGCCACAGAAATTCAAACCATCATCAGAGATTATTACAAACAACTCTATGCACATAAACTAGAAAACCTGGAAGAAATGGATAAATTCCTGGACTATTGCCTCCTCCCAAGACTAAACCAGGAAGAAGTCAAAACCCTGAATAGACAAATAACAAGGTCTGAAGTCAAGGCAGCAATTAAGAGCCTACCACCCAAAAAAAGCCCAGGTCCAGATGGGTTCACAGCCGAATTCTACCAGACAATCAAAGAGGAACTGGTACCATTCCTTCTGAAACTATTCCAAATAATCCAAAATGAGGGAATCCTTCCCAAATCATTTTATGAGACAAACATCATCCTGATACCAAAACCCGGCAGAAACTTAACAAGAAAAGAAAACCACAGGCCAATATCCATGATGAACATAGATGCAGAATCTTCAATAAAATACTGGCAAGCCGATTGCAACAGCACATCAAAAAGGTTATCCACCATGATCAAGTAGGATTCATCCTGGGGATGCAAGGCTGGTTCAACATACGCAAGTCTATAAATGTAATTCACCACATAAACAGAACCAAAGACAAAAACCACATGATTATCTCAATTGATGCAGAGAAGGCCTTCGACAAAATTCAACAGCCCTTTATGCTAAAAACCCTCAATAAACTAGGTATCGATGGAATGTATCTCAAAATAATAAAAGCTATTTATGATAAACCAACAGCCAATATCATACTGAATGGGCAAAAACTGGAAGCATTCCCTTTGAAATCTGGCACTAGACAAGGATGCCCTCTCTCACCACTCCTATTCAATATAGTACTGGAAGTTCTAGCTAGAGCAATCAGGCAAGAAAAAGAAATGAAGGGTATTCAATTAGGAAAGGAGGAAGTCAAATTGTCTCTATTACCAGACGACATGATTGTGTTTCTAGAAGACCCCATTTTCTCAGCCCAAAATCTCCTGAAACTGATACGCAACTTCAGCAAAGTCTCAGGATACAAAATCAATGTGCAAAAATCACAAGCATTCCTATACACCAATAACAGACTTAAAGACAGCCAAATCAAGAACGAACTGCCATTCACAATTGCTACAAAGAGAATAAAATACCTAGGAATACAACTAACAAGGAACGTAAAGGACCTCTTCAAGGAGAACTACAAACCACCGCTCAACGAAATAAGAGAGGACACAAACAGATGGAGAAACATTCCATGTTCATGGTTAGGAAGAATCAATATCGTGAAAATGGCCATACTGCCCAAAGTAATTTACAGATTCAATGCTATCCCCATCAAGCTACCTATGACCTTCTTCACAGAACTCGAAAAAACCACCTTAAACTTCATATGGAACCAAAAGAGAGCCTGCATAGCCAAGTCAATTCTCAGCAAAAAGAACAAAGCGGGAGGCATCACACTACCGGACATCAAACTATACTACAAGGCTACAGTAATCAAAACAGCATGGTACTGGTACCAAAACAGAGATATAGACTAATGGAACAGAACAGAGGCCTCGGAGGCAACACAACATATCTACAACCATCCAATCTTTGACAAACCTGACAAAAATAAGCAATGGGGAAAGGATTCCCTGTTTAATAAGTGGTGTTGGGAAAACTGGCTAGCCATATGCAGAAAGCAGAAACTGGACCCCTTCCTGACAACTTACACTAAAATTAACTCCAGATGGATTAAAGACTTAAACATAAGACCTAACACCATAAAAACCCTAGAAGAAAACCTAGGCAAAACCATTCAGGACATAGGCACAGGCAAGGACTTCATGACAAAAACACCAAAAGCATTGGCAACAAAAGCCAAAATAGACAAATGGTACCTAATCAAACTCCACAGCTTCTGCATGGCAAAAGAAACAGTCATTAGAGTGAATCAGCAACCAACAGAATGGGAAAACATTTTTGCAGCTTACCCATCTGACAAAGGGCTGATATCCAGAATTTACAACGAACTAAAACAGATTTACAAGAAAAAAAAAAACAAGCCCATTCAAAAGTGGGCGAAGGATATGAACAGACACTTTACAAAAGAAGACATGCATGAGGCCAACAAACATATGAAAAAATGCTCATCATCACTGGTCATTAGAGAAATGCAAATCAAAACTACATTGAGATACCATCTCACGCCATTTAGAATGGCGATCATTAAAAAATCTGGAGACAACAGATGCTGGAGAGGATGTGGAGAAATAGGAACACTTTTACACTGTTGGTGGGAGTGTAAATTAGTTCAACCATTGTGGAAGACAGTGTGGCGATTCCTCAAGGACCTAGAAATAGAAATTCCATTTGACCCAGCAATCCCATTACTGGGTATATATCCAAAGGATTATAGATCGTTCTACTATAAGGACACATGCACACGAATGTTCATTGCAGCACAGTTTACATTAGCAAAGACCTGGAACCAACCCAAATGTCCATCGATGATAGACTGGACAGGGAATATGTGGCACATATACACCATGGAATATTATGCAGCCATCAAAAACGACGAGTTCACGTTCTTTGTAGGGGCATGGATGAACCTGGAAACCATCATTCTCAGCAAACAGACACAAGAACACAAAATCAAACACCGCATGTTCTCACTCATAGACAGGTGTTGAACAATGAGAACACATGGACACAGGGAGGGGAGCACTATACACTGGGGTCTGTTGGGGGGAAATAGGGGAGGGACAGCGGGGGGTGGGGAGTTGGGGAGAGATAGCATGGGGAGAAATGCCACATATAGGTGATGGAGAGGAAGGCAGCAAATCACACTGCCATGTATGCAGCTATGCAACAATCTTGCATGTTCTTCACATGTACCCGAAAACCTTAAATGCAATTAAAAAAAATAAATAAATAAAAAGAAAAAATCCAACCAAAAAAATAAAAATAATAAATAAATAAATAAATAAATAAAAGTAGGCGTAGAGGGCTAGACAAAAATAGTGATGATTCAAACTAGCTGTTCTAAAGAAGAAAATATAAAGCTGACTAGTGGTATATAAATGTTATTATTGGGTGGTATTGTGAGTTCGGTTAGGATGAGCAGCCTTGGATTTTTAGTGATGCCTCTGTGCATAGTATTGTATTTTTCTCTAACAGTGCTCATAAACCTGGTGGAAAACTGTTTGAGGGTTTGGGGAATGGTATGGAAAGGCAATATAAAGAAAATGGAAGATGAAAGAAGGAACGCTAATGAAAAATGTGATATAGTCTGGATAGCAAAGGAACTGAAAACTGAAAGTAGCTGATATGTTGAAAGAAAATGGAGAAGTCAAGGAGCTAAATTTCTTAATGAGGCAAGAAAGTGAATGAACTGCTCAGAATATGAAATTTCGATCATAGTTTAAGATTTCAAAGTTGGAGCAGTTCTGGGCATAGATGAGTGACTGAGATATGCAAGTTGTGATTGAAGTGAAGGCATTATGAAGTGAGGATGATAGATGAGTTATTCACATGGACTTTGAAGTTACCAATGATAGTTTTGGTATGTAGGATTAAAAGAAAGATTGATATAGGTGCCAACATTTTCATAAGTGGCTAAAAGATTAGTGAAATATGGACTGCAAGGAAGGGCAAAAGATGATAGTAGGTAACATAGCTGGATGCTACAGGCCTCAAAGGAGAAGAAAATTTCAACCACAGGTGGAGAAATAATTATATTATCTGTTTTGTTTATATTGCAATAAAGGCATATTATGTCATATATATGTATATGTAGATATAGATAAAGATATCAGTGTTAAATATATATGCAATTCCAAGAAATAAAATTTAATGCTTCACAACGTTAACAAAATGAAAAGAAATACAGATGGTTCCCCACCTATAATGGTTATACATGAGATTTTTGGACTTTGCAATAGTCCTAAAGTCATATGCAGTTAGTAAAAACTGTACTTCTAATTTTGAATTTTGAACTTTTTCCAGGCTTATTATATACAATATAATATAATGTATCACTTTTGGGATGCTGGAAAGTGGCAGCAAGCTGCATCTCCCAGTCAGCCATGCTAATGTAAGTGCTCTGAGCACTTTTATGGTAGGATAGGCTAAGCTGTGATGTTTGGTAGGTGTATTAAAATGACACATACCTTGACACCCATTTCAAGGTGCTCTATGGTTTCAACATGAGTTGGGCATATAATGTACTCACTCATTAGCAGCAAAGTGATTTCTTTAGATAATTGGCCTACAGTAAGGAGGTGACCATGATCAGAGAACACAGTGTAATTATGTAGCCTATCTTAAACTCAGGACTTAGGATTCTTTACAGTAGCATCTCTCCCCACACGTCTTGTACACAGGATGCATCCTCAAACTGATTCTTTGTTTGTTTCTTTTTCTTTCTTGCTTTCTTTTTTTCTCTTTCTTTCTTTTTATTTCTTTCTTTCCTTCTTTCCTTTCTTTCCTCTTTCTTCTTTCTTTCTTCATTTCTTCCTTCTTTCTTCCTTCTTTCTTTTCTTTCTTTCTTTCCTCTTTCTCTCTTTTCTTCTTTTTCTTTTTCTATCTTTTTTTTTTTTTTTTTGAGACAGAGTTTTTCTCTGTTTCCCAGGCTGGAGTACAGTGGTGCAATATTAGCTCACTGTAGCCTCTGCCCCTGGATTCCAGTGATTCTCCTGTCTCAGCCTCTTGGGTATCTGGGATTACAATTGTACACCACCATGCCTGGCTAAATTTTTATTTTTTTCTAGTAGAGACAGGAGCCATATTGGCCAGGCTGGTCTCAAACTCCTGACCTCAGGTTATCTGCCCATCTTGGCCTCCCAAAGTGCTGGGATTACAGGCGTGAGCCACCATGCCCAGCCTCAGGCAGATACTTTCTATTATTTTTCTTACCCACAAAATATTACCATTAAATCAGCATTGTCGAATAAAACACTTTTCAATTATGGCAACTTTCTATGTTTTCACTGTCCAATACTGTAGTTACCGATAAATTTAAATTTAAATTTAAATAACCATATGTTGCTAGTGGCTATTATATTGAAGAACACAGGTTTAGATCTTGTTAGATAACATAAAAAGCATAATACATCCTAACAAGTAATTGACCCCCTCTATGAAGACCTTTCAAGATGACTGTTCTTTAACTGGGTAACATTATAGGTACAAAGTGTTAACAAAAGAAAATGATTCCATAAGACGGTAGGAATTTTGACAAATTGACATAGCAGAAACTTTTGTGGATGAAGATTTTTCATAGAAATCAGAAAATTCCACAACATATGCAACAGCCCATTATGCTTGCATGTAAAATAAACTTGGTGGAATAGGTTGCTTTTTAGATCCTCAGTTCATTGAGAAATCAAGAGTTCTTACCTCCCTAGGGTATAAAAACAACATATTTACATTGGATTCACAAGCTAGAACTCTGCTACTGGTCATTACACTTAAATTTTTAAAAAGTGTATGTGCTCTGATATCCAGTTGAAAATATTAATAAATAATAATCGTTAGAGAAAGATTAACTTAAGGAGAAAGAGCCCCAATACTCTAATTGGTCATTTAAAACAATTCTCTTTATTGACATCTCAAGTTTCTCTCCCCATTATCCTCACCACCGCTTCAGCAGTACTGTTTACTTTCTAAAACTAATGATTACTGATAACAGGGGTGAAAGATTCTTGTCCTTATTAGAATCAGATATACTGAAGTATTAGAACATCTGATGTTGAAAATAATTTCTTCCAACACTTTTGAAATGACATCTTTGAAATTCAACTCATTTACTTACTATGGATTGCTGCCTTGTCTCCTGCTATTCTCCAATATGACTTCCTGCAGTTATGCTGTTTAATTATGTGCCTAAGAAACATGCCCTGTACATTTCTTGCTTTTCTTTTTCCTGCTTCTAAGTGTTAATTTTGTTACTTTAAAATTAGATGAATAATGCTTAAATCCCTGTAGATTTGTATCTGTATTTTGTATGAAAAAAACAACCAACATCTGGCAAATGGTAAATATAAAAACAATGTTTAAGTGCTAATTATTTTCTCTTTTTCCTTGTTTTATCCTTCTTAAAAACCTCCATAACCATGTTTGCCATTTATATGATATTGTATTTTATGGGATTTTTTATGCATGTTTTACATAGCCTCACCGACATTGTAATCTTCTTAAAATCAAGGTAGAGGAGGCAAGTCAGCTTGTATTTCTTTGTAAATATAATAGTGTGTATTCATAGTAGGTGCTTACAAAGTAAAATTTTGTCAATAGATTTGTAGAGATATATAAGGATATGCTAGGAAAACATACAGTGATCACATATGCTTACATGTAATGTGACAATGAACAAATTCCTTAACATCCCTGAATCTCCATATCCTCATACATAAGATGAAGATGATAACAATATGCACTTAGAAAGGTTATGGTAGGATGAAGGATAAAACTTAACGGGGGCAGGAATTACAAATGCTCAGGTTCATACCGGATCTATGCTTATGTGTATGCAGTTTGAAAGAGATTTTGACAAACCAAAGATTGTCCAAAAGGGAGTGACTAAGGAGATGAGGTATATAGAGAAGAGAAAAGACAAAAACAGGAACATTAAATTAATTTTGAAATGTGTAAGCAATTCCTTGAGGAAGGAGAAACATTTGACTCTTACTCTGAAGAGCAAAAATAGGACTATTGGGAGAATTATAACAATAAGGGGCTCAAATCACTTCAATTTAATTTTCCCATATTATGTAGTAGAAGAAGTATTTAAAAAAGGAAATTGAGCACACAAATTTTAGTCCCAACTTTCTAATCATGGAGCTGTGTGATCTTGGACAATTCATTTTATCTTTCTGAGCTTTAGGTTCAAATATGGAAGGTAAGTTTATTTTGCTTAACTAAAAGTTCTCAAATTTGAACATTCTAGGGTTTCAATTTACACAAGAGAAAAAATGTGCCTTCCTCTAAAAGTCAAACTTGAGAGGTTAATGTTTTCTAAGAAATCCATGTGAGGCAATTTGATTTTCAAGATTTATGATGATTGTAGACTCAATCAAATTTGTACTAAATTATAACTGTAGAAAAATTACTGTTTTCTGATTTCTTTCTCTAATAAATATTTAATGTATAGCTTAATGGTTCATAGTAAGTAAAATACCCAGTAGTATGATTCTTGAATAATGTATTAAACAATAGCTAAGGCAAATGTCTGGAAAATATTGAAAGTATATGTAACTCTATCCTGTAAAAGTTGTACTCCTTAATAGAGTAGAGGCCTCTATACAAATTTAGAACAAATGGATAGTGTTTGTTTTCCTGATGGGAAATAAAAATGACAAAAATAGAAAACTGCTTCTGAGAATTTTAGTTATACAAAGAAAAACATGATTAAAACCAGTGTGGTTTGTTACAAGTCTGATATATCAAATTTAAATTGCTGCATATTGTGGTCAGGCATGTTGACTCATGCCTGTAATCCTAGTAGTTTGGGAAGTGAAAGAGAAAGGATCACTTGAGTCAAGGAATTCAAGACCAGCCTGGCCAACATGGCAAAACTCTGTCTCTACCAAAAATACAAAAATTAGCCAGGCAGGGTGTTGCATGCCTATAGTCCCAGCTACTTGAGAGGCTGAGGCACAAGAATTGTTTGAACCCAAGAGGTGGAGGTTGCAGTGAGCTGAGATCACAACATTGCACTGAAGCCTGGAAGACAGAGAATCTGTCTCAATAAATAAATAAATAAATAAATAAAGCTGCATGTTGTAAAAAGGAAAAGAGTAGCTTCAAATTTTGTCACTTTTTTTTTTTTTTTTTTTTTAATTGCATTTTAGGTTTTGGGGTACATGTGAAAAACATGCAAGGTTGTTGCTTAGGTGCATACGTGGCAGTGTGATTTGCTGCCTTCCTCCCCTTCACCCATATCTGGCATTTCTCCCCATGCTATCCCTCCCCAATTCCCCACCCCCCCGCTGTCCCCCCCCACTCCCCCACAACAGACCCCCATGTATAGTGCTCCCCTCCCTGTGTCCATGTGTTCTCCTTGTTCAACACCCACCTATGAGTGAGAACATGTGGTGTTTGATTTTGTGTTCTTGTGTCAGTTTGCTGAGAATGATGGTTTCCAGGTTCATCCATGTCCCTACAAAGGACGCGAACTCCTCGTTTTTAATGGCTGCATAATATTCCATGGTGTATATGTGCCACATTTTTCCTGTCCAGTCTATCATCGATGGGCATTTGGGTTGGTTCCAGGTCTTTGCTATTGTAAACTGTGCTGCAATGAACATTCGTGTGCATGTGTCCTTATAGTAGAACGATTTATAATCCTTTGGATATATGCCCAGTAATGGGATTGCTGGGTCAAATGGAATTTCTATTTCTAGGTCCTTGAGGAATCGCCACACTGTTTTCCACAATGGTTGAACTAATTTACACTCCCACCAACAGTGTAAAAGTGTTCCTATTTCTCCACATCCTCTCCAGCATCTGTTGTCTCCAGATTTTTTAATGATTGCCATTCTAACTGGTGTGAGATGGTATCTCAATGTAGTTTTGATTTGCATTTCTCTAATGGCCAGTGATGATGAGCATTTTTTCATATGCTTGTTGGCCTCATGTATGTCTTCTTTTGTAAAGTATCTGTTCATGTCCTTCGCCCACTTTTGAATGGGCTTGTTTGTTTTTTTCTTGTAAATCTTTTTTAGCTCGTTGTAAATTCTGGATATCAGCCCTTTGTCAGATGGGTAGGCTGCAAAAATTTTTTCCCATTCTGTTGGTTGCCGATTCACTCTATTGACTGTTTCTTTTGCTGTGCAGAAGCTGTGGAGTTTGATTAGGTCCCATTTGTCTATTTTGGCTTTTGTTGCCAATGCTTTTGGTGTTTTGGTCATGAAGTCCTTGCCTACGCCTATGTCCTGAATGGTTTTGCCTAGGTTTCCTTCTAGTGTTTTTATGGTGTTATGTCTTATGTTTAAGTCTTTAATCCATCTGGAGTCAATTTTAGTGTAAGGTGTCAGGAAGGGGTCCAGTTTCTGCTTTCTGCATATGGCTAGCCAGTTTTCCCAACACCACTTATTGAACAGGGAATCCTTTCCCCATTGCTTGTTTTTATCAGGTTTGTCAAAGATCAGGTGGTTGTAGATATGTTGTGCTGCCTCCGATGCCTCTGTTCTGTTCCATTGGTCTATATCTCTGTTTTGGTACCAGTACCATGCTGTTTTGATTACTGTAGCCTTGTAGTAGAGTTTGATGTCTGGTAGTGTGATGCCTCCTGCTTTGTTCTTTTTGCTTAGAATTGACTTGGCTATGCGGGCTCTCTTTTGGTTCCATATGAAGTTTAAGGTGGTTTTTTCCAGTTCTGTGAAGAAGGTCATTGGTAGCTTGATGGGGATAGCATTGAATCTGTATATTACTTTGGGCAGTATGGCCATTTTCACGATATTAATTCTTCCTAACCATGAACATGGAATGTTTCTCCATCTGTTTGTGTCCTCTCTTATTTCGTTGAGCAGTGATTTGTAGTTCTCCTTGAAGAGGTCCTTTACGTTCCTTGTTAGTTGTATTCCTAGGTATTTTATTCTCTTTGTAGTGATTGTGAATGGCAGTTCATTCTTGATTTGGCTCTCTTTAAGTCTGTTATTGGTGTATAGGAACGCTTGTGATTTTTGCACATTGATTTTGTATCCTGAGACTTTGCTGAAGTTGCTTATCAGTTTCAGGAGCTTTTGGGCTGAGATGAGGGGGTCTTCTAGATATACAATCATGTCGTCTGCAAATAGAGACAATTTGACTTCCTCCTTTCCTAATTGAATACCCTTTATTTCTTTTTCTTGCCTGATTGCTCTGGCTAGAACTTCCAGTACTATATTGAATAGGAGTGGTGAGAGAGGGCATCCTTGTCTAGTGCCAGATTTCAAAGGGAATGCTTCCAGTTTTTGCCCGTTCAGTATGATATTGGCTGTCGGTTTGTCGTAAATAGCTTTTATTATTTTGAGATACGTTCCATCGATACCTAGTTTATTGAGGGTTTTTAGCATAAAGGGCTGTTGAATTTTGTCGAAGGCCTTCTCTGCATCAATTGAGATAATCATGTGGTTTTTGTCTTTGGTTCTGTTTATGTGGTGAATTACATTTATAGACTTGCGTATATTGAACCAGCCTTGCATCCCCGGGATGAATCCTACTTGATCATGGTGGATAAGCTTTTTGATGTGCTGTTGTAATCGGCTTGCCATTATTTTATTGAAGATTTTTGCATCTATGTTCATCATGGATATTGGCCTGTAGTTTTCTTTTCTTGTTGAGTCTCTGCCAGGTTTTGGTATTAGGATGATGTTGGTCTCATAAAATGATTTGGGAAGGATTCCCTCTTTTTGGATTATTTGGAATAGTTTCAGTATGAATGGTATCAGTTCCTCTTTGTATGTCTGGTAGAATTCGGCTGTGAACCCATCTGGGCCTGGGCTTTTTTTGGGTGGTAGGCTCTTAATTGCTGCCTCGACTTCAGACCTTGTTATTGGTCTATTCAGGGTTTCGACTTCTTCCTGGTTTAGGCTTGGCAGGAGGCAGCTGTCCAGGAATTTATCCATTTCCTCCAGGTTTTCTAATTTATGTGCATAGAGTTGTTTGTAATAATCTCTGATGATGGTTTGAATTTCTGTGGCATCTGTGGTGATATCCCCTTTGTCATTTTTTATTGCATCTATTTGGTTATTCTCTCTTTTCTTTTTTATTAGTCTGGCTAGTGGTCTGTCTATTTTGTTGATCTTTTCAAAAAACCAGCTCCTGGATTTATTGATTTTTTGAAGGGTTTTTCGTGTCTCTATCTCCTTCAATTCTGCTTTGATCTTAGTTATTTCTTGTCTTCTGCTAGGTTTTGAGTTTTTTTGATCTTGCTCCTCTAGCTCTTTCAATTTTGACGATAGGGTGTCAATTTTAGATCTCTCCTTTCTTCTCATGTGGGCACTTATTGCTATATATTTTCCTCTAGAGACTGCTTTAAATGTGTCCCAGAGATTCTGGTATGTGGTGTCTTCATTCTCGTTGGTTTCGAAGAACGTCTTTATTTCTGCCTTCATTTCATTGTTTATCCAGTCAACATTCAGGAGAAAGTTGTTCATTTTCCATGAGGCTGTGCGGTTCTGGGTTGGCTTCTGAATTCTGAGTTCTACCTTGATTGCACTGTGGTCTGAGAGACTGTTTGTTATGGTTTCCGTTCTTTTGCATTTGCTGAGGAGTGATTTACTTCCAATTATGTGGTCAATTTTAGAGTAGGTGTGATGTGGTGCTGAGAAGAATGTATATTCTGTGGATTTGGGGTGGAGAGTTCTGTAAATGTCTATTAGGTTTGCTTGTTCCAGGTCTGAGTTCAAGTCCTGGATATCCTTGTTAATTTTCTGTCTCGTTGATCTGTCTAATATTGACAGTGGTGTGTTGAAGTCTCCCACTATTATTGTGTGGGAGTCTAAGTCTCTTTGTAAGTCTTTAAGAACTTGCCTTATGTATCTGGGTGCTCCTGTATTAGGTGCATATATATTTAGGATCGTTAGCTCTTCTTGCTGCATTGATCCTTTTACCATTATGTAATGTCCTTCTTTGTCTCTTTTGATCTTTGTTGCTTTAAAGTCTATTTTATCAGAGATGAGAATTGCAACTCCTGCTTTTTTTTGCTCTCCATTTGCTTGGTAAATCTTCCTCCATCCCTTTATTTTGAGCCTTTGTGTATCCTTGCATGCGAGATGGGTTTCCTGGATACAGCACACTGATGGGTTTTGGCTTTTTATCCAATTTGCCAGTCTGTGTCTTTTGATTGGGGCATTTAGTCCGTTTACATTTAGGGTTAATATTGTTATGTGTGAATTCAATCCTGTCATTTTGGTGCTAGGTGGCTGTTTTGCCCTTTGGTTGATGCAGATTCTTCATTGTGTTGATGCTCTTTACCTTTTCGTGTGTTTTTGGAGTGGCTGGTACTGGTTGTTCTTTTCTATGTGTAGTGCCTCCTTCAGGAGCTCTTGTAGAGCTGGTCTGGTGGTGATGAACTCTCTGAGTTCTTGCTTGTTCACAAAGGATTTTATTTTTCCTTCACTTATGAAGCTTAGTTTGGCTGGATACGAAATTCTGGGTTGAAAGTTCTTTTCCTTAAGGATGTTGAATATCGGCCCCCACTCTCTTCTGGCCTGTAGGGTTTCTGCTGAGAGATCTGCTGTGAGTCTGATGGGCTTCCCTTTGTGGGTAACCCGACCTTTCTCTCTGGCTGCCCTTAGTATTTTCTCCTTCATTTCAACCCTGGTGAATCTGATGATTATGTGTCTTGGGGTTGCTCTTCTAGAGGAGTATCTTTGTGGTGTTCTCTGTATTTCCTGGACTTGAATCTCGGCCTGCCTTGTTAGGTTGGGGAAGTTTTCCTGGATAATATCCTGAAGAGTATTTTCCAGCTTGGATGCATTCTCTTCGTCACATTCAGGTACACCTATCAAACGTAGATTAGGTCTTTTCACATAGTCCCATATTTCTTGTTGACTTTGTTCATTCCTTTTTACCCTGTTTTCTCTAATCTTGCCTTCTCGTTTTATTTCATTGAGTTGATCTTCGACCTCTGATATCCTTTCTTCTGCTTGGTCAATTCGGCTGTTGAAACTTGTGCATGCTTCACGAAGTTCTCGTGTTGTGTTTTTCAGCTCCATCAATTCGCTCATATTCCTCTCTAAGTTGTCCATTCTTGTTAGCATTTCGTCAAGTCTTTTTTCAAGGTTCTTAGTTTCTTTGCATTGGGTTAGAACATGTTCTTTTAGCTCACGGAAGTTTCTTATTATCCACTTTCTGAAAGCTGATTCTGTCATTTCATCACACTCATTCTCCGTCCAGTCTTGTTCCCTTGCTGGTGGGGAGTTGTGATCCCCTGTAGGAGGAGAAGTGTTCTGGTTTTGGGTGTTTTCATCCTTTTTGCGCTGGTTTCTTCCCATCTTTGTGGATTTTTCCACCTGCTGACTTTGTAGTTGTTGTCTTTCTGATTTTGGTAATTTTAAGTCTGCTGTGGCAGAACTCATACACCCCCTGCTCTTCCCCCGAGGTGTTCTGTCCCAGGGAGTTACTGTTTTATGATGTTCCCCTGTGCGGTTGCTGTTTTCCCTGCCCACGAGGTGGCAGCCTAGTCACACTCAGGTTGCAGAGGCTTCGCTAAGCTGCTGTGGGCTCCACCCAGCTTCCGTGTGAACTTCTGGGTGTAGTTAGAACTGCTTCCGCTATGTTGGCCCGCCCCTGTAGTGACGGAGTCTCTGTAGTGGCGGATTGCCTTGGTACAGAACAGCAGGGTGCCTATGGAGAACGCCCCTCCTCCACAGAGCTGGACCGTCCCGGTTTCAGTTGTGTTTCAGGTCTTCTTGCTGGGTAAGAGGGGACACCGTCTCATCTGATCTGCCTCCGGAGCCGCTGCGTTGGCTAAAGCCGCGGCTCTGAGATTCGTGGCGCTGGCCTGGCTCCCTGTTTCAGCTCCCCTTGCTGGCTTATAGGGGACTCAGACTCTCTCACTTTATACAGTGAGCCGTTGCCTCAGGGTGCCGGCCCAGCGGCTGCGCCGTTCAAGCCAGCGGCGCCAGCGGCGCTGGCGACCCGTGTGGCTTCTCTGCGTGTGAATCTCCTGGTCTGTGGGCAGTAAAAATCAGTCTGGAAATACGGCGTCCACTCACCCTCTGTGCTTTCTCTCGGAGCTGCATTCCCGAGTTCCTCCTAAGCGGCCATCTTGGATCTCCCATTTTGTCACTTTTTAAATAAATGTAAGTGTATGTAGTTCCTAGACTGTCAATAGTCCAAAGCTATCAAACTATCAAACAAAATATTAAAATTTCATGATGCACTTTCATTAGCATAGTTTCACTGTGGCAATCTATCATTCAAGAAAATATAAAATCAAGCTTGTAAGAAGTGTTTATAAAACCTTAAACATTTCAGTCTAATTTTCAGATTGTATGAGATCTCAAAGTAATTTATGGTGTCTTTATAATTCAGGAGAACCATCTTTAAGACAAAAGTAGAATAACATCATTAAAACAAATATGGCAATATATAATTTTCTATTTGCAAATTAGCTTACCTCATTACAGTTTTACCTTTATACAGACAGATATGTATTTTTATCTATATAATGAAAGCTCTATCCAATACTGTAAAGAGAAAATTATCATTGAGAAAAGATAATGATAAAGGTTACACAGTGTAATGAGTAACTACTGAAGATCTGCAATGGGTTAGGTATTCTAGAAAGTACAAAGCAATTAGAAGATATGGTCCTTGCTTTTTGAAAAATGATAATATGATTCATAGAGCATGTCTAAAACACTTAAAATAAGTAACACAAGGTTATAAGTGATCAAGGACTGAAATTGTGTAATAAAGGCTAGGTGTCATAGGAGTTTGGAAAATGAGCACTGAATTACTCAAAGGAAACTCCGCAGAGGAAAAGGGTGTTGCTATTATCTGAAAGATAATATGAAAGAATTAATAGATGGAACTTTTGGTAAATGATTGAGTCATAAGGGATCCATACTCATGAATGGGATTAGTGGCCTTATAAAAGAGGCTCAGTCATGCCCTCTTGTCACTTCTGTCATGTGGAGACACAGCTAGAAAAAGCATCCTCCATAAAAGAGACACCAAGTCCTAACCAGACACCAAATTTGTTGTTGCATTGATATTTGACTTCCCAGCCTCAAGAACTATGGGCAATAAATTTCTATTGTTTATAAATTACCAAGTTTATGGCATTTTATAATAGCAGAATGGACTAAGGCCATTGTTACTTGGTGCCTTTAAAAATTGGCACAATTTGTACTATTGAGAAGAAGAGGCAGGACCGATCTTGCCGAAGCAAACGACATTAGAAAAGACAGTGAAAATAGGAATAAGTGAATTGTTTTAAGGATGAAAGTGACTTTGGCTTTCTCCCTTTCTAGACAAAGGCATTCTATACCAAGACATTGACTTAAAAAAGGTATTTTCTTGTTATTCTTTAGTAGTCTTGTGCACATTTTGGATGTTGATATCATAAAATCTTCCAGAAAGTCAAACTTGGATTCCAAAAAGAGAAAAGAAATAACCATTAGAATCAACAAAACCATTTTGCAGATCATTTAGTAGGCAACTTGAAAATAAGAGTATGAGTACAAAATGTAATTTTATTCCTCCACTCCATTAATGAGGAAGCACCTCACTAGTTAGGGTTCTAATATAATTTTTTAAAAATTACTTAATGGGTACAATGCTCATTATTCAGATGACGGATATACTAAAAGCCAAGAGTTCGCTATTATATTATTACATGTAATAAAATTGCACCTGCACACCTTAAATTTATACAAACAAAAAATACCAGTCTATTTGTATAGGAACGGGTAATGATAGCTAACAGTTAAAGAATGCATACTATGTGCTGAGTTCTTTTCTTCTAAATGTGATGTATAGGTTATCTCATTTAATGCATACAATCTTATAAGTAGATAATATTATTAAGTATATTGTACAATAGTAGAAACAGATTGAGAATGCTTTTCCTTCAGTGACAGAAAACATTTCCTTGTTATAATTTGAACTTGCTTTAATATCATTTCTACCAGCATTAGAGTTGGCATATTTACATGAAGCCAATATGTAGAATGCAAAGGATTATTGTGTTCTTCCTTCTTCATTTCTAAAAGACATACCTTGTAAGTGAGCATGTTCCTCATGAAATGAATGCTCAGTTTTCCTTGGGGATAGCTTGAGCTTTACATTCACAACAGACATTATGTGTAAAGTGCTTAAATATTATGAAGGGATATTTGATAACTTTTCCATTATTATGTTTTCCTTTCTATTCCTAAGCATTTAATCAATAAGGAATCAGCTACATACATATTTAACAGCTGAATTGCAGCTTTATTAAGAATAAATTATTTTGTCCATTGCTTTCTTGGAAGTAAGAATAATATAACGAAGATATTTTCCAAAATTTATTTGATTCGTGAAATTATTTTTAGACTAAGCAGTGGCTCCATGGGAAATTGTATTTACAATTTTATAAATCAGCGAAGAATAAATTATAAAGCAAAATGTAATTTGTTATTAGTTGTTGTTTTCTTGTTGAAAGTCAAGAGTCCCTTTTCTGAATATGTTTCAAAATTGAATTTCACCTGGGTAAGCTGTTAGTTTAATATTATAGAAATACCAAGAAAGCATGTGCTATCTTCAAGGATGCTATCTTTCCAAATATACATTTATGTGGGCATTTCTACAAAATCAGATGCAAAGCAGACTGCAAATACACATTCAGGTATATTGCCTGCATGACAACAAATGGCTGTAAGTGTCTAATTATTTTTTAGCTAGATATTTGCTGTTACTTAGACAAATTTCAAATGTTCTTTGGGGAAAGAAAAAATTTGTGTCTCTATTCAGTACCATCTAATTGTCAAGTCTTTGACAACTTCATTGAAAACAGCAGAGTTGAATCACAAGAAACCTTCTGTCCATGGCTTATTTTAAAATATTTATGAAAGACACAAAAAAGAAACAGAAATCCTGAACATACCAATACTAAGTAATGAAACCAAATCTATAATTTAGAAATCTCCCAAGGGGGAAAAAAAAAACAAAACCTCCAGGACCCAATAGACTCACAGCTGAATTCTATCAGACATATAATGAAGAACAGGTACCAATCCTACTGAAACTGTTCCAAAAAATTAAATGGGAGGGAATCCTCCCTAACTCATTCTATGAAGCCAGTAACAACCTAATATAAAAGCCAGGCAAGAACACTTAACAACAACAACAAAACTACAGACCAATATCCCTCAAGAAGGTAGATACAAAAGTTCTCAACAAAGTACTAGAAAACCAAATTGAATAGCACATAAAAAAGATAATACACCACAATCAAGTGGAATTTATATCAGGGTTGCAAGGATGGCTCAGCATATGCAAATCAATAAATGTGATTCACCACATAAACAGAATTCAGAACAAACCATATGATCATCTCAATAGATGCAAAAAAGCATTTGATAAAACTTAGCATTGCTTCATGATAAAAACCCTAAACAAACTAGGCAAAGAAGTAACATACCTCAAAAGGCATGGATAACAAACTCATAGCCAACATCATACTGAACCTGAGAAAGCTGAAAACATTCCCTTTAAGAACTGGATTGAGATGAAACAAAGATGTCCACTCCCACTACTCCTGTTCAACGTAGTAGTGGAAATCCTAGCCAGATCAATTATGAAAGAGAAAGAAATAAAAGACATCTAAATTAGAAAACAGGAAGTCAAATTATTTCTATTCACCAGTGATATGATCTTATACATAGAAAATTCTAACGACTCTTCCAAAAGACTCCTATATTTGAGAAATGAATTCAATAAACTATCAGGATACAAAAACAATGTATGCAAATAAATGGCATTTCTATACACCAATAAAGATCAAGCTTAGAAACAGTCAAGAGCTCAATTCCATTTATAATAGCTACAGCTTAAAAACTTAGGAATCCATTTAACTAAGGAGGTAAAATATTTCTACAGAAGAAACTTTAAAACACTGAAGAAATAAATAATAGATGACACAAACAAATGAAAAAACAGTCCATGTTCATGAATCGGAAGAATCAATGTCATTAAAATGACCATACTGCCAAAAACAATCTAGGGATTCAATGCAATTTTTATCAAAATACTGTCAGTTTTCACAGAATTAGAAAACACAATCCTAAAATTCATATGTAACCAAAAAAGAGCCTGAATATCCAAAGCAATCCTAAGCAAAAAGAACAAAGCTGGATGCATCATATTACCTGACTTCAATTTATACTACAAGGCTAGATAACCAGAACAGTATGGTACTGACATAAAAATAGACACATAGCTTAATGCAAAAGAATAGAGAACCCTAAAAATAAAGCCACATACCTACAGCATACTGTTCTTTGACAAAATTGACAAGAACAAACACTGTGGAAAGGACACCATCTTCAATAAATGGTGCTGGCATAATTGGGTAGCCACGTGCAGAAGAATAAAACTAAACCTATTTCTCAATATATATAAAAGCTATTTCTCAATATATATAAAAATTAAATCAAAATGGACCAAAGACTTAAATGTAAGACCTGAAACTAGAAAAATTCTATAAATAAACCTATGGAAAGAACCATTTTGGACATTGGCCTAGGCATTAAATTTATGACTAAGTCCTCAAGAGCAAATACAACAAAACCAAAAATAGACACGTGGAACTTGTTAAAACTAAAGATCCTAAATAAACTTAAAAGACTGAAAGATTTTTTCACTTTTCATAGTGAAAAGACAACCTATAGAATAGGAGAAAATATTTGCAAACTCTGCATTCAACAAACGAGTAATATTTAATATCTTCAAGGAACTCAAACAATTCAAATAAAAAAAAAAAACACTAAAAAGTGGGCAAAGGATATAAACAGACATTTATCAAAAGAAGGCATACAAATGACCAAAAATCATATTAAAAAATCCTTAGCATTACTATTCATACTATAAATGCAAATTAAAACCACACTGAGATACCATCGCATGCCAGTCAGAATGGCTATTATTAAAAAGTCAAAAAACAACTGGTGTTGGTGAAGACGCAGGGAAAAGGAAATGCTTATGCCTGGTTGGTGGAAATGTAAATTTGTACAAACTCTTTTGAAAACAATATGGAGATTTTCCAAAAGCCAAAAATAGAAATACCATTGAATCCAGCAAGTCTATTGCTGGATATCTACCTGAAAGAAAAAAGAAAATAAATAATCATGTCAAAAATGTACCTGCATTTTGATATTTGTCATAACACTATTTACAGGAGCAAAGATATACAATCAAACTAAGTGTCTATTAATGGATAATTGGGTAAAGAAAATGTGTGTGTATGTGTATGTGTGTGTGTGTTTGTACCTGGTAGTACCATGGAATACCACTCAACTGTAAAAAAGAATAAAATTATGTATTTTGCAGTAACATGAATGGAACTGGAAGCCATTTTTTAAGTGAAAAAACTCAGAAATATAATGTCAAATATTGCATGTTGCGACTTATAAGCAGGATCTATATAATGTGTGCACAAGGACAATAGAGAGTAGAATAACAGACATTGGAAACTTGGAAAAATGGAAGCATGGAAGAGAAGTAAGGGATGATAAATTACATAATGAGTACAATATACACCATACAATGATGGTTATACTAAAAGCACAGACTTCACCACGATACAATATATTCATGTAACAAAATTGGACTTGTGCCCCATAAATATATAGAAAGAAAAATTTTTTATATCTTCACAAAGACTTCTTGTATCCAAATATTAATAATGGATATTTCAAGGTGATAGTATTTCAGAGTGAGTTTGAGTTACTTCTTTGTAATTTCCTGTGATTTTTGAAATTTTTATGATGTGAATGCCATATCTGTAAAAGTTTTTATTTCTTACAAACAACACCCATGAACCTAGCAGAAAAGAAAGAATCCTTGGCAATGCCTTCCAAAAGTAATGAAAAGTAAGGCTATGACAGATTCTGGTAATATTTTTTTGCAATCTTCCAACTTGGTGATAAGTGATTATGAAGCCGCTTATATCAATAAAAAAAAATCAAAAAAGGAGAAATACAAGTGGATGACAAACAAGTAATTATGTACTCAAATTCCCTAAGGTAGCATAAATAAAATTACAATGAAATATTAGTTCACACTTATTGCACTGGCATGAAGTTAGAGTAGAATGCAGACACATTCTTCGTTAAGCAAAGTAACCAAGTTTATTAAATAAAGAAAAGGTATACATATAGGAGGGGACTTATATTCCTTCACTGGCTTATGCTTATTCCCTTCTTTAAACTATCTAACTAATAAATATGTTCTAATCTAATGATTAGTTTGGTTTATTCTAGTCTCATAATCTTTACATATACTGATGGTTTCTTTTATTAAATCTCTATGGCTTTGGTTTTAATTTTTAATTTTAATGAAGGCTGACTAAAAGAAGGTGAGAATTAATGATTTTTTATTAATTTACATTCTTACCAACAGTGCACAAGAGTTCCCTTTTCTGCACATCCTCAGCAAGATTTGTTATTTCTTGACATTTGGATATAAGCTATTTTAAGCAGGGTTAGACAATATCTCATTGTAGTTTCAATTTGCATTTCTCTAATAATCAGTGACGCTAAGCACGTTTTCATATATCTCTTTGTCATTTGTGTGTCTTGTTTTGAGAGATGTCTATTCAAATCTTTTGCCCATTTTTAAAATTACATTATTGGATTTTTTCCTAAAGAGTTATTTTAGCTCCTTATTTTATATTCTGGTTATTAATCCCTTGTCAGATAGATAGCTAGCAAATATTTTCTCCCCTTCTGTGGGTTGTATATTCATGTTGTTGATGGTTTCCTTTGCTGTGCAGAAGTTTTTAACTTGATTTGATCCCATTTGTTCATTTTGCTTTGCTTGCCTGTGTTTGTGGGGTATTACTCAATAAAATTTGCTCAGACCAACGTCCTGGAGAGGTTCTCCAAAGATTTTTGAGGTAATTTTATAGTTTGAGGTTTTATACTTTAGTCTTTAATCAATTTTGATTTGATTTTTGCATATGATGAGAAATAATGGTTTAGTGTTATTCTTCTGCATATGAATATTCAGTTTTCCCAGCACCATTTATTGAAGTAATTGTGTTTTCCCCATGGGATATTCTTGGCACTTTTGTTGAAAATGAGTTACTTATAGACATATGGATTTGTTTCTAGGTTCTCTATTCTGTTACATTGCTCTATGTGTCTGCTTTTATGCCAGTGCTAAAATTTATAGGAAATGACAAAAGACTTGGAATAGTTACAGCTAGAAAAACAAAAAAACCCTGAAATAATCACATTACCACTGTATTATAACTTGAATTCAGGTAATGTGATTACTTCAGTTCACCACCTACCCCCGACCCCACATAGGTTAGCTTTACCTATTCTGCATCCTTTGTGGTTTCATATAAATTTTAGAGTAGTTTTCTCTATCAATATTTTGTAGTCTCCATTGTAGAGATCTTTCACTTATTTGGTTAAGTTAGTTCCTAGATAGTTAATTTTATTTGTGGCTACTATAAACAAGATTACTTTTTATTTCATTTGAAGATATTGTTCACTATTGGCATATAGAAATGCTATTAATTTTTGTATATTGATTTTGTATCCTGCAACTTTGATTTTATCAGTTTTAATAGTTTTTTGGAGGCATCTTTAGGTTTTTCCTAACATAAGATCATTTTATTTGTGGACAAGAATAATTCCACTTCTTTATTTCCAATTTGGATATCCTTTATATCTTTCTATTGTCCGGTTGATGTAGGTAGGACTTCTATTACTGTATTAGTGTGTTTGCACACTGCAAATAAAGACAAACCTGAGACAAATTTATAAAAAGAAAGAGGTTTAATAAACTCACAGTTCCACATGGCTGGGGTGGTCTCACAATCACAACTGAAGGCAAAGGAGGAACAAAGACATGTCTTACATGGCAGCAAGCAAGAGAATGTGTGCAAGGGAACTACCCTTTATAAAACCATCAGATCTCATAAGACTTATTTACTGTCACAATAACAGCATGGGAAAAACCCACCTTCATGATTCGATTTCTTCCCACCAGACCCTTCCAATGACACATGGGGATTATGGAAACTACAATTCATGATGAGATTTGGGTAGTTACACAGCCAAACCATATCAATCTACTTTTGGCCCATCTCAAATCTCAGGTCCTCACATTTCAAAACACAATCTTGCCTTCCCAACAGTCTCCCAAAGACTTAACTCATTCAAACATTAACCCAAAAGTCCAAATTTAATGTCTCATCTGAGACAAGGCAAGTCCCTTCCACCTATAAGCCTGTAAATTCAAAAGTAGGTTAGTTACTTCCTAGATATAATGAAGGTACAGGCATTGAGTAAATACACCCATCCAAATGGGAGAAATTGGCCAAAACAAAAGGAGCTAAAATCCCCATGCAAGTCCAAAATCTAGCAGAGAACTCGATTCTAAAGCCCCAAAATGATCTCCTTTCACTCTATGTCTCACATCTAGGTCACACTGATACAAGAGGTGGGCACCCACAGCCTTGAACAGCTGTGGCTTTGCTGGTTACAGACCCCTTTGCTGGGTATCTGTGGCTGGCATTGAGTGTCGGTGGCTTTTCCAGGTGCACAGTGCAAGCTGTCGGTGGATCTACCATTCTGGGGTCTGTAGGATGGTGACCCAGTTCTCATAGATCCACTAGGCAGTGCCCCAGTGGGGACTCCGTGTGTGGGCTTCACCCCACATTTCCCTTCTGCCCTGGCCTACCAGTGGTTCTGCATAAGGGCACTGCCCCTGCAGCACAACTCTGCCTGGACATTGAGGCATTTTCATCCAATCCTCAAATCTAGGCAGAGGTTCCCAAACCTCAATTTTTTTATTTATGTGCACCTGTAGGCCCAACACCATGTGTAAGCCACCAAGGCTTGGGGCTTGCACCCTCTGAAACAACAGCCTGAGCTGTATGTTGGCCCCTTTTAGCCACAGCTGTGATGCAGGGGACTACCAAGGCTGCATTAAGCAGCAAGGCCCTGGGCCTAGTCCAGGAAAGGATTTTTTTCTGCTAGGCCTCTGAGTCTGTGATGGTAGGGAATTCTGTGAAGACCTCTAACATACCCTGGAGACATTTTCTTCATTGTCTTGCTGATTAACATTTGGCTCCTCCTTACTTGTGAAAATTTCTGCAGCTTGCCTGAATTTCTCCTTGGAAAATGGATTTTTCTTTTCTATGACATTGTCAGGCTGCAAAATTTCCAAACTTATATGCTCCACTTTCCTTTGAAACATAAGTTCCAATTCCAAACTATCTTTCTCAAGTATAAAGTTCCACAGATCTCTAGGGCAGGGGCAAAATGCCACCAGTTTTTTGACTAAAACTTAACAAGAGTCACTGTTGCTCCATTCCCAACCAGTTCCTCATCTTCATCTGAGATCACCTCAACCTGGACTTATTGTTCATATCATTATCAGCATTTTGATCAAAGCGATTCAACAAGTTTCTAGGAAGTTCTAAAATTTTTCATATTTTCCTATCTTCTTCTGAGCCTTACAAACTGTTCCAACCTCTGCCTATTACCCAGTTCTAAAGACACTTCCATGTTTTTGGGTATTTTATAACAGCTTTACACCCCAGTCTACTGGAACCAATTTACTGTATTAGTTTGTTCACATGCTGCTAATAAAGACATACCTGAGACTGAGTAACTTATAAAGAAAAAGAGGTTTAATAGACTTATACAGTTCCACATGGCTCAGGTGGCCTCACAATCATTGTGGAAGGTGGAGGAGTAGCAAAGGCACATCGTACATGGTGGCAGGCAAGAGAGAATGTGCAGGGAAATTGCCTTTTATAAAACCATCAGATCTCCTGAGACTTACTCACTATCATGAAAACAGCACAGGAATATTCAGCCCCATCATTCACTTAACTCCCACCAAGTCCCTCCCAGGACATGTGAAGATTATAGGAACTACAGTTCAAGATGAGATTTGGGTGGGGACACAGCCAAACCATATCAAGTACTATGTGGAATAACAGTTGTGAAATTGGGCATCCTTGTCATTTTCCAAATCTTAGAGGAAACATTTTCAGTTTCTCTCCATTCAATATGATACTAGCTGTAAGTCTTTTACATATGGCTTTTATTATGTTGTGGAATGTTTCTTCTAAACTGATATTTTTTTAGTTTTTCTTTTTAATTATTAAGGGATGTTGACTTTTACCAAATGCTTTTTCAGCATCAATTAAAATGATCTTATGGAATTTTTTAAAGGAAAACTAGCTTTATTTTTAAAATAAATCAAGTATCTATTTAAAGCATATGTGAGATAGCATCTTTCATTTAATCCTAAGCCTAACTGTGTATGAGCACTATAATATTGCAATGACATTCTGGAAATAAATTCCAAGTACATCACCATATGCTTATTAGTAGATATCACACAAATCTACTGACTTTGAGGGAAAGATTTTACTAATTTTTCACCTACCTGAGATATTCATCCCACAATATAGCTGGGATTTATCTGAACATTTACAAATTTTAACATTTTTTTTCTTTCCATTGCAGGTATTAACATATTAAATTATCTACTACAATTCAAGTAAAATAATGATGATTACCAGTGTGTTTTCTTATACTTCCAATGATAGATAGACTGAAATTACTGCTCATGATAGATAGAGTGAAATTACAGCATAAAGAGAAACCAGAAACCTATATTGTAAACTTTATTTGGCTGCAAATATCTTGCAACAAATAAATAGTAATATAACAAATAGCTACTAATATATGTAACACATGGAACACAACAATCTTGGATTGTAGTATACCTGTAAAATCCCTCTCAATCTTTTTTAAAAATTATCACCTTTGTTCTCGATGAGAAAAATTAAATTTAAATTACATTAATTAAACAGCTTTAACTATAAATTTATTCCTAACAAGAGAAATTAATACTAAGGAATAAGATGTTGTTGGCTATGATGTTTGGAAGGTCAAAAGTCACTGTATTGTCTAAGATTTTTTTCATTCTGTGAACCCAGAAAACCTGAGATAGGTCTAAGTTAATTTAGAAAGTCCATTTTGCCAAGGTTTAGGATGTTCCCATGACACAGCCTCAGAAAGTCCTGATGACATGTGCCCGAGGTGGTTGGGGGACAGCTTGGTTTTATACATTTTAGAGAGACAAGAAACACATTGGTTCTCTCTAGAAAGGTTGAGACAACTCAAAGCAACACCCCCCCAGCCCGCCCCCAGCTACCTTAGGGAATTACAGGTCATAGATGGGTCAGAGACAGATGGTTGCATTTTTTCGAGTTTCTGATAAGTCTTTGCAAAGGAGGCAATCAAATATGCACCTATCTCAATATGCAGAGGGATAAGTTTGAATAGAATGGGAGGCAGGTTTGCCCTAAGTAGTTCCCAGCTTAACTTTTCCTTAGTGATTTTAGAGGCCTAAGATATTTTTCTTTCAGTATCAATTTTTGTCTCCATTGAGTATGTATGGATTAAAGTTAAGGAAAATAAATTAAAGAGCTTTTAACATTATTAGAG
Source organism: Aotus nancymaae (assembly GCF_030222135.1). NCBI lineage: Eukaryota > Metazoa > Chordata > Mammalia > Primates > Aotidae > Aotus > Aotus nancymaae. Next base: position 53,102,645 of record NW_026988415.1, on the reverse strand, counting down.
GGAAAAAAATCTAATGGGTAACAATGAAGGTTGAAATAGTTGACTTCTAAACTATCAGTGTTCTGTACTGGCTGAATGATCTGAGAAGAAATCATATCTCTCTTTTCTTGTTTTGGAAAACACAGGAATAGCATAAAACCTAATTTCTTGGAAAAATCACTTAATCTCACTGGACTCAGTGTTCTTGGATTTTACTTGAAGGAATTGGTATAGATGAGTTGTTGTCAATTCTGGACGCACTTTTCTGGGACATATAAGAGATATCAACACTCAGCTATATTTTCCCTAATCAATTAAACGAGTATCTGAAAGATGTGGTCTAATCGGTGTTTCTAAAATTGTTGTGTGAATCAGAATCACCTGAAGAGCTTGTTAAAACACATATTAGTAGGTCTCATTCTCAAGAGTTTCTGATTCAGTAGGTTTGGGAGGGTGAGGCCCAAAAATTTGCATTATCACATTCTCGGGTAATGCTATGCTATTGGTCTGTGGACCACACTTTGAGAATAATTAGACTAGGCATATGTGTAAATGTCTGTGTGTGTTTCTCTCTTTCTCTCTCTTTCTCTGTGTGTGTGTGTGTGTGTGTGTGTGTGTGTGTGTGTGTGTGTTGTGTGTGTCTCCTCAGGTGAATTCTAATCTCAAAACTGTTGATATAGAATATACCAATAAGGTTGCTTAAGTTCTAAAATACAGAGATTTTAACATATAAGACTTGTTAAGTATCAAGATGATTTATATAGACAGGAGACCTGTGGACAAACGTCAACTTCTTGGTAAATTTTCATTAAAAACGTGTTCTTATAAAACCTTTTACAGGATTTTTTGAAAACTAAAATTTTTTACTGCATATATTGATCTTCATTTTTTCGTAGATAACTTAGTTGATTATTATTGTCTCATCATTTAGTAAGACCAATGGAGGATTTGAATAGTAACCAGGTGCTTTCAAATTGCTTGAAGAGAATCTTATAAATTAGTAGTTCAGAGGCAATTCTGCAACTGTTTCAATACGTGGAATTGCAACAGCGCCGTAAGTACTGACTGTCTTACATGACCATATATAAACCAAGGAGTATTTTGCATTTTTCAGTAACAATAAAGAGCTCAAGTTTTTAGATGAACTATTTAAAGACTTTTCCTTTGGTCCCTCATATTTTCCTTCCTTTTCTAGAGGTCCTCACTCCTCAGGCCTCTGACATCTCATGCCTTCATCTCCTCTCAGTTCCTCCAAAATAAGGACTGTCTCCCATTATAGTGATGAGCCAGGAAAACATCTGAATGCATGCTGTCACCAAAATAAACAACCTTGGGATCAGGTTTGCCAGTCATTTTCTTCAGAACTTCACAGAGGTGGACAGCATTTCCTTGAGAGTACCAGCCAGGCTTACAGAGATAGCAGTGCCTCCTGATCTTCATTATTCTCGAGTCTCTGGAAAGGCCTCTGACTTAGTAAATGAAAGAAGAAAAGAGACTTTAATGCATTTGTAATCACAATGTCAAAAAGGTCTTCAAAATAATTCTCAGTGATATACCCTCAGAGAAATCTACCATCATCACTGTGAGAACTGGTAATTAACAAAATAATTTTCCCAGCATTCTTTAGCTGCTGAAATCATTTTTTAAAACAGATTCAGGACAACTGTGTAAATATATGCCTGGATCTCTTTTGATTTCTGGAAAATATATACCACAGTTTTCATTAAAAGTTGATGTTTTGTAATTGTGTTGTATACCAGCAAATATATCCTTCTAAAACTAAAAGGGATTTGACCATTGTTCTGCTTTGTTCAATGGTCAACCACCATGTCACATTAAAGAGTTACTGGAAGGTCAAAGTAGTTATCACAAAATAGTACTTTCCTGAGTGGCAAGCCATTCCAGTGTCCAACAAAAATTGCTTCTACTCCTTCTTGCTATATGCCTCTACCAGCACCTATGGAGTCAGCATCTTGGTGCCATGGCTTGCACTGAGAAGAGTGCCATTATCTGAAAATTTAATGAAATTCTCATCTTCTAAATCTAATGCCAAACCCTTGAAACAGAAATCCCAATCCTCCGGTGTCACATTGAGCAATTCCTGATCATACCCTTTCTCCTAAACTAGGAACTGGGCAAAGCTATTGTAAATGAGCAGGGTGCTTTTGCACAGGCTGTAGTGACATAGAGTGCGGTCTGAGTTTAAGCTGACCAAGTCAAAGGTGGCTGGGAAAAACAGCTGAACTGTGGGGAGAAATGGGGAGTGTCTCACCCTTGAAGGATGTGAGAAGCAGACAGATGAGATACTGCCAATCCTATTATTTTTGTCCCTCATTCTGTTAATATGACATATCACATTGATTGATTTGTGTATATTAAACCATCCCTGCATCCCATGGATAAATCCCATTTGGTCATAATGAATGATCTTTGTAATGTATTTTTGAATTTGATTTCCTAATATTTTCTTTAGAATTTTTGCTTCATTATTTATCAGAGATATTGGCCTGTAGTTTTCTTTTATTCATGTGTCTTTGTCTGGTTTTGTTATAAGGACAATATTGGCCTCAGAATGAGTTTGGAAATATACTCTCGTCCTCTATTTTTCCAAATAATTCAAGTAAGATTGCTATTAATTTTTTAAATGTCTGGTAGAATTCAGCATTGAAGCCATTGGGTCCCAGATTTTTTTTTAACATTCATTCATTCATTCATTTATTCTGGGAGAATTTTTAGCATGGCTTCAATCTCATTACTTGTTACTGGTCTTTTCAGGTTTTGGATTTCTTCCTGATTCAGTCTTGGTAGCATGTCTGGGTCTAAGAAGTTGTTCATTTTTCTAGATTTTCTAATTTATTAGCACATATTTGGTTATAGTAGCCATTAATGATCCTTTTACTTTCTTTAGTACCAGTCATAAAGTCTTCTTTTTCATTTCTGATTTTACTTATTTGTATCCTCTCTCTTAGTCTGAGTAAAGGTTTGTCTATTTTGTTTCAATCTCAAAAAAGCACTTCTTGTTTTATTGATCTCTTGCTTTGTTATTTTTAATTTCAATTTTATTTCTGTTCTTATTATTTCTTTTGTACTACTCTTTTTGGGTTTGGTTTGCCCTTGCTTTTCTAGTTCTTTAACATGCATCAAAACACTTTTTATTTGAAGTTTTCCTTCTTGTTTGATGTAGGCACCTATAGCTATAAACTTCCGTCTTAGTACTGCTTTTGCTGTATCTCATAGGTTTTGCTGGGTTTTCTTTCTACTATCATCTGTATCAGTAATTTTTAGAAGTTTTTTCTTAATTTTTTTATGGAACCCCTGGTCATTCCAGGAACATATTGTTCAATTTTTATGTATTTGTATAGTTTCCAAAATTTCTTTTCTAATTGATTTTTTGTTTTATTCCAATGTGGTTAGAAAAGATGCTTGATATTATTTCAATTTTTGAATGTTTTCACACTTGTTTTATGACCTAACATATGGTCTATCCTTGAGAATAATCCATGTGATGAGGAAAATAATGCATATTCTGAATTCATTGGGTTCTGTAAATATCTATTGATCCATTTGATCTATAACAATGATTAAGTCCCATGTTTTCCTGTTGATTTTCTGTCAGGATGATCTGTCTATTGGTGAAAGTGGGGTGTTGAAGTCTCCAGCTATTGAAGACCCCAGAGATTGAAGTCAATCTCTCTCTTTAGCTCTAAAAATATTTGCTTTGTATATCTGCATGATCCAATATTAGGTACGTATATATTTAAAATTGTTATATGTTCTTATTGCATTGACAACTTTATCATTATATAGTGTCCTTCTTCATTGCTTTGTATAGTTTTTGTCTTGAAATCTGTTTGTCTGATATAAGTTTAGCTACTGCAGCCCTTTTTTTGGCTTCCAATGACATGGAATATCTATTTCCATTTTTTAATTTTCAATCTATGTGATTTTTAATAGGTGAAGTATATTTCTTGTAGGCAACAAATCAATAGGTCTTGCTTTTTCTATATATTCAGCCACTCTGTGTTCATTTGCATTCAACGATATTATTGAAAAGTGAGAACTTACCCTGCCATTTTACTGCTTGCTTTCTGGTTGTTTTGTGTTCTTCTCTTTCTTTCCTGTCTTCCTTTTAGTGAAGATGATTTACTCTGGTGATATGATTTAAATTCTTGCTTTTTATTTTTCAATATGTTTATTGTACTTTTTGGTTTGATGTTCCCATTAGCCTTGCTATTAATATCTTATAAGCCATTATTTTAAGGTAAAAATAACAATTTTTGCATGAACAAACAAAAAAGCAAAAATAAAATTAATAAAAATTATATGCCTTAACTTTGTCCTGTCACTTTATAACTTTTTGTTGTTACAATTTATATCATATTCTGCTACTGTGTCTTCAAAAGTTGTTGAAGTTATTATTTTTATTGGATCATTATTTAGTCTTTTTGCTTAAAAGCAGTTTACACACCCCATTTATGGTGTTATATTTTTTATTTTTCTGTGTACCTTCTATTATCAGTGATCTTTTCACCTTCAAGTGATTTCTTATTGCTCATTAACATGCTTTTCTTCCTGAATGATGTAGTCCATTTAGTATTACTTGTAGGATTTGTATTGTGTTGATGAAAATGCCTCAGATTTGTTTGTCTCTTTAGTGTTTGAAGGATCATTTCACCAGTTATACTACTCTAGGCTGAAAGTTTTGCCTTCAGCATTTTCAATATTCATGCCACTCTCTCATAGCCTGTAAGTTTTCTACTAAAAAATCTGTTGCCAGACATATTGATACACCATTGTGTGTTATTTGCCTTTTTCTCTCGCTTCTTTTAGAATTCTTTCTCTATACTTGACCTTTGGAAGTTTTGTTATTAGATGCCTTGAGGAAGTCTTCTTTGGGTTAAATCTGCATGGTGTTCCATAACCTTCTTGTACATGGATATTAGTAATATTCTCTAGGTTTGGAAAGGTCTCTGCTGTTATCATTTTGAATAAACTTTCCACTTCTCTTTCTGTGCCTCAACTATAAGGCCAATAACTAATAGATTTGGCATTTTGAGGATCTTTTCCAGATCCTGCTGGTGTGTCTCATTGTTTTTTATTGTTTTGTTTTTTCTCCTCTGACTGTGTATTATCAAATTGCCTGTCTTCATGCTCACTAATTCTTCTCTTGACAATTTTGCTATTAAGTCTCTGATGGACCTCAGAAATAACACCACACATATACAACCATCTTGTCTTTGAGAAACGTGACAAAAATATGCAGTGAGGAAAGGATTCTTTATTTAATAAATGATGCTAGGAAAACTGGCTAGCCATATGCGGAAAACTAAAACTGGACCCTTTCCTTACACCTTATACAAAAATTAACTCAAGATGGATTAAAGACTTAAGTATAAAATCCAAAACCATAAAAACCCTAGAAGAAAACCTAGGCAATACCATTCAGGACATAAACATGGGCAAAGACTTCATGACTAAATCACCAAAAGCAACTGAAGCAAAAGCTGAAATTGACAAATGTGATATAATCAAACGGAAGAGCTTCTGCACAGCAAAAGAAACTATCATCAGAATGAACAGACAACATAAAGAATAGGAGAAAAATTTTGCAAGCTACCCATCAGATAAAGGTCTAATATCCAGAATCTACAAGGAACTTGAATAAATTTACAAGAAAAAAAACAAACAACTCCATCAAAATGTGAGTGGAGAATATGAACAGACACTTCTCACTCAAAAGAAGACATTTCTGAAGCCAAGAAACATATGAAAAAAAGCTCATCATTGCTGGTCATTAGAGAAATGCAAATTAAAACCCCAATGAGATACCATCTCACACCAGTTAGAATGACAATTATTAAAAAGTCAGAAAGTTAAGCACAGTGGCTGATGCCTGTAATCCCAGCACTTTGGAAGACCAAGGTGGGTGGATCATGAAGTCAAGATTTTGAGACCATCCTGGCCAACAGGGTGAGACCTCGTCTCTACTAAAAATACAAAAATTAGCTGAGCGTGGTGGCATGCACCTGTAGTCCCAGCTACTGAGGAGACTGAGGCCAAAGAATCGCTTGAACCCAGGAGGCGGAGGTTGCAGTGAGCTGAGGTCACCCCACTGCACTCCAATCAGGCAACAGAGCAAAACCCCATCTCAAAAAAAAAACAAAACGTCAGGAAATAACAGATGCTGGTGAGACTGTGGAGAATTAGGAACACTTTTACACTGTTGGTGGGAATGTAAATTAGTTCAGTCATTGTGGAAGACAGTGTGGTGATTCCTCAAGGAACTAGAACCAGAAATACCATTTGACCCAGCAATCCCATTACTGAGTATATATTGAAAGGATTATAAATCACCCTACTATAAAGACTCATGCACACACATGTTTATTGCTGTACTATTTACAATAGCAAAGACTTGCAACCAACCCAAATGCCCATCAATGATAGACTAGATAAAGCAAATGTGGCACTTATACACCAAGGAATACTATGCAGCCATAAAAAAAAATGAGTTCAGTTCCTTTGCAGGGACATGAATGAAGCTGGAAGCCATTATTCTCAGCAAACTAACACAGAAGCAGAAAACCAAACACCACATGTTCTCACTCATAAGTGGGACCTGAACAATGAGAACACACGGACACAGGGAGGGGAACATCAGACACCAAGGCTTGTCAGGGGGTGTGAGGCAAGGGGAGGGAGAGCATTAGGACAAATACATAATGAATGCAGGACTTAAAATCTAGATGACGGGTTGATAGGTGGAGCAAACCACCATGGCACATGTATACCTATGTAACAAACTTGCACATTCTGCACATGTATCCCAGAACTTAAAGTAAATTTTTTAAAAAAGTGTCTGATGCATTCTGCAGTATGCCAATTGCATTTTGTAACTCCAGAATTTCTGCCTAACTCTTTAATTCTTCCAATCTCTTTGTGAAATTTATCTAAAAAAAATCTGAATTCATTCTATGTGTTATCATGAATTTCTTTGAGTTTCCTCAAGACAGCTATTTTGAATTCTCTGTCTGAAATTTCACATATCTATGTTTCTCCAGAATTTATCCCTGGTGCCTTATTTAGTTTCTTTGTTGAGGTTGTTTCCCTGGATTGCTCTGATACTCGTATTTGTTTGTTTGCATCTGGGCATTCAATATTTATGTATTTATTGTAATCTTCATATTCTGGGCTTGTTTGTGTCTGTCCTTCCAGTGAAGGCTTTCCAGATATTCAAAGGAACTTGAATGTTGTATTCTAGGCTATATCTCTTTTTAAGGGGAGCCCAAACATAGAAATTCTGTTGTCCTTACAGACCCATAGATGTACAAGGTCTGGAAGAATTCTCTGTACAACCAAGCAGAGACTCTTGTTCTTTTCCCTTACTTTCTCCAAGACAGAGGGCATCTTTCTTTCTTTTTTTTTTAATGGAGTCTCGCTCTGTCACCCAGGCTGGAGTGCAGTGGCACGATCTCAGCTTACTGCAACCTCTGCCTCCTGGGTTCAAGTGATTCTGTGGGATTACAGGTGTGCACCACCATGCCCAGTTATTTTTTGTATTTTTAGTAGATGAAGTTTCACCATGTTGGTCAGGCTGGTCTCGATCTCCTGATCTCATGATCTTCCCACCTCGGCCTCCCAAAGTGCTGGAATTACAGGTGTGAGCCATCGTGCCCAGCCAAGAGTCTTTCTTTCTCTCTCTTTTCTGAGCCACCTGGAGCTGGAGATAAAGTGACACAAGCCCCTCTGTTTTCACCAACCACAGGACTATGCTAGGTCAGACCTGAAGCCAGCAAAGCACTGAGTCTTGCCTAACCGCTTCCTTGCTACCACCTAAGTTTCCTCAAAGCACTGAGGCTCTGCGATCACCAGTGCAAAAGCCATCCAGACCTATATTCTTTTCTTCAGGGTAGTGAGTTTCCCTAGGCCATGTGTGGGTCCAGAAAACCCATCTGAGAGCAAGAGACTACAGTCAAAAACCTTAGATATCTATCTCGTATTCTATTATACTAGAGCTGAGCTGGCACTAAAATTATAAGACACAGTTTTTCTCACTCTTTCCTCCCTTTTTTAAAGGCAGAGGAGCCTCATTTTATGGCCACTGCCACCTCAGGCCCATGGTTAATACTGTCAGACTACTACTACCAACGATTCCTTAAGGCCCAAGGGCTCTTCAGTCAGCTTGTGGCGATTGCGTCCCCTCTGGCCCAGGGAATGTCTAGAAATGCTGTCCAAAGAGCCAGATCCTGGAATTGAAGAACCCCAGAGCCCACTTGGTGCTCCACCTGCCTATGGCTGAGCTGGTTCCTAAGGTGCAAGACAAAGTCCCCATTAGTTTTCCTTCTACTTTTCTGAAACTTAAGAATTCTCATTCAATAGCTACCACAGCTAGGATGAGTCTCATTTGAAGCTAGCAATTCTGAGTCTCACCTATAGCCCTCTACGTTGTATGTGGGTATTGCTGCTGGTTATTTAGGGCCCAAGTGTTCTTCAGTTAGCAGGTGATGAATCCTGCCAGGACTGGGTCCTTTGCTTTAAGGCATCATCATCCCTTTTGGCCCAGGGTGTGACTAGAAATGTCTAGAAGCTAGGGTCTGAAAAGGGAGCCTCACAACTCTGAGGAGTTCCCTAGTCTGCTGTGGATGAGTTGGCACCCAAGATTCAAGACAAAGTCCTCCGCATTCTTCCCTCTTGTCTACTCAGAAAGAAGAGGCCTCTTTTTGAGCCAGGAGTTATGCACCCTGGGGTGAGGGGAAGAATGATTCCAATACTCCCTTGGCTACCCCAGCTTGTGTCTCAGTATGTCACATGCCTTCCCAATCTCCTGTCTCTGGGCCCAGTTCAGCTCTAGGTTATGCCTAGGTGTTGCAGTTCTTGTGACTTTAACTGCCTTTTCTGGGTCTCCAGAGCCCTGTAACATGTGGTGATGATTCATACAGCAAGTCGAATTCTGAGCACTGGGATCCGTGAGTGCCCTCTGGCTAGGACTGGTTTAAATGCTTTCTCTGTGGGTAGGCATCAGTTGAATTTGGTTCAGCTTTCCTTTCTGTTCTAATAGGACAACACTGAGTTCATTGTCTAATAATTGCTGTGCTCTCCCTCCCCCGGCACCCAGCTATGCTCTTCACAGCATGCCATTGCTAATGGGGGATGGGGATGAATGGCGCCAGTGATACAAGCCTTCTTTTAAAACCACTTTAGTGCCTTTATCAGTAATATGATATTAAAACCAGGTACTGCGAGTGCTCACTGTATTTTTGTTCTTACAAAGGTGCTTTTTTTTGTGTGTGTAGATAGTTGTTAAATTGGTATGTTTGTAGGGGGATGGTTAGCGGAGCCTTGTATTCCTCCACGTTGCTCCACCCCCTCCTTTTCCAGTTTTTCTGAGTAAGCAACTTCACATTTTTCCTTTGCCACTGAGCCATGAAAATCATGTAGCCAATCCGGAACACAGTTCCTGAGATATAGTAGCATTAAATAATGTGTAGCATATATAAACATATATATTGAGTATATAAATAGTAAAAGTTTTTTAAGTTTTAAGAGAACTAGTAGCCAGTTTTATCCAAGATATAATTTATTTAAAGATAGAATAATCCTGGTAATAAAAGTATATTACGAAAATTACGAAAACATAAATATATATAGATAGAAAAAAATTGATATGAAATAGAAAACACAGTGGTTGTGTCATTATTTTTATTATTATTTTCTCTATTTTAAAAATGGTATGCAATATTTATCTGTTTTTTATGCAACTAAAAATGCTCACTAATTAAGTAAATATTGACCAAGCACAATAATTTTATATGTAGCTACACCTGATAGAAAAGGGATGACTTAGTACCTGCAATGACATCAAGAAATTATGATATTGAGAAATCAAAGCAAATTAGTTTCTTATCACTTGTTTAGGGTAGCTATAAATCATATTTTTTTAATTTCAGAGCGATTTTTAATAGAGATTTAAATTTTTAGCAGTTCAAATTTTTCTCAATATGAAGAGATTTAGATATAAAGGAGCAAGGTCTGTCTACTCAGATAGATGTTCTACAAAGTGGTAAAGTGAATAAACCTAAACCTTAAACTTGCCAAAACTCCTGAGGCAAAAGTGGAAAACTGAAATCTGTGATTTTCTGTTGTAGTCTATTTAGGCTGAGATAAACATCAAATTGAATTAAAAGTTGAATGACATTGATAGTATAATGGTGTGCATTCATAATTAACTTATTTTAAACATAAAGTATGCATTTTTCTGCATTTGTTTCCCAGAGTCAAACTGGAAGAAAGTCTTTTCTGCAACATGGCTCAGATTTTCTCACGGATATCCAGCTGTACCAAATATATTAAGGCCCTTTTAGTCTTGCTGAATTTAAAAAGTGGATGTATATATAATGACAAAGTGCCTGTGCTTTGAAGTCATCTTTGGGTTCTAATTTCCACTCAAATCATTGTAGTAAAAATTAAATGGAATAATGCAAATAGAACGGTTAGTACAGTGCACAGTCCACTCTTGATGTAACAGTAGACACAGATGTAGATAAATGAAAATACATAAAATTCTTATATGAAAATGTTAATGTTCTTCTACTTCTTGCATAAATTCACTGAAAATTTTCCTTTACAGGTTTACTGTTTATTTGGATTCAGTTAGCTATTAAGTCAAATAATTAACTCAGCAATTGTACCTTAGGTGTCAAAGTGTATGGTATGTGTCATACAAAGAAACATAGTTTATTATGTATTCTGCTCTGTTACAAATTTTTGTATTACACACATAAGAATTATATTTAAAAGAAATAGCCTACTTTGTAAGCTCATTAATACTAGTACATGGTTTAATTAATTACATTTTTAATGCATTTAAATTGACTTTAGCTAATATTCCAATTTTTTAAAATCATATTAATGTATTTTCATGCCTGTATATAATGAGGCTAGCAACAAGGCAAAATATGTCTCTTAACATAAGAAATGGATGTTATATTTTTACTTTTAAATGCCAAATTAGTAAATTACCCTAAGCTTTCAGTAGAAGGTTGTATCCATAGGCAATATTATCTTATCATTTCAGTCTGTAATTCTTAGAATTCTCACATTCTATGATTGGATTTTCCCCTTCCTGAATACTGATAATAATCATCTATTATATACAAACTGGATTCAAAGTTATAAACTGTTTTTAATTCAAGGCAAGGTCCTATTAATGGTAGATGCACTAAGCACTATATACTATACAAGGTCAATTAATGGTGGATACTATATACTATACAAGGTCCTATTAATGGTAGATGCACTAAGCACTATATAAATAGGTGTTGTCATCTGTCCAAATACAGTATTCCCAGCAGCCATTATTTCCTCCCAGGAGCTTAAATTCTAACCATTAAAAGTCACTTCTGGGTTTCAGATACTAAAAATGGAAGATAAACAGAGTTGTCTTTAGAAGATTAATTTTGAAAACTGTTCATATATAAGAGGAAAGGAGAAAAATTTGACGTTCCTTACTTTAGCATGGTGTTCTTAATGGGATTATCAGTATTTTCCTATTGGTAAATACAGAAAGAAGCAGGTTCTGAGAGGCTGGGATGCAGGATGTCAGAATAGTTTTGAATGCTGAATTATGCCTTATAAACTTTTTGTGAGAAAAAGGAGTTTTCTGATGAAAATCTTTCTGTAAAATCAGTTAATAACTCGTCTTATATACACCTGTGACTTAAAGTCTTACTGCCAGAATGATGCAGTGATTATAACCTATTACTCCCTCTTAGCAGTAAAGCTAAATTTGCAACCCTGGGTTAATTGTTTTGTTTTAATAGGCAAAAATACTCTTTAAGGTTGACTCTGTAAAACTAAGGAGATGAAATATGAGTACATGGCATGCAAAGTAAATGAATACAGCATAAAGTCCAAAGTACAGTATCATTTTTTTTTTTTTTTGGTGGAGGAAAAGAAATAATGTCCAGGACATAATTACACTAGAGATTTTTCTCAGACTTCACACATTCTCCAGCAGTTTTGGATGCAGTATAATGGTACAAAGTTTGTTCTCACTCATAGGCTGGTGTTGAACAATGAGAACACAGGGACACAGGGAGGGGAGAATCACACACTGGGGTCAGTTGTGGGGGCAAGGGAGGGACAGCACAGGGGCGGGGAGGTCAGGGAGGGATAACATGGGGAGAAATGCCAGATGTAGGTGACGGGGAGATGGAGGCAGCAAACTACATTGCTATGTGTGTACATATGCAACAATCCTGCATAATCTGCACATGTACCCCAGAACCTAAAGTACAATTTAAAAAAAAAGAAAAAAAAAAAGAAAATTCACCAACCATCAGAGTTTTATCTTAAGATGAAATTTCCATGTGATCTATTTTTATATAGCAAGGATATAACCCTTTGTCTGGCGTATATGTTGGAATTATTTTCCTGGCTTGTCATTTCTTTTAACATTGTTATAGTACATATATATATTATATATATGCACATATATAATATATATGTATATGTATATATAATATATGTATATGTATGTGTATATATATGTGTATATATGTATACTTATAATTTTGTGAAACAAAATATAATTTTATATTCTCAAATATTTGTTTGTTTACTTTAAAGCTTCTGAGTTTCACATCACACTTAGAAATGCCTTCTTATGGGTAACACTAAAACATTCCCACACATTTTTGTTTACAGGTTTTGCTTATACATTGAAAGCCTAAATATTCTGAAATGTATTCTTATTTCAGAGTTAAGGGTTCTAACTAATTGATTTCCAAATAGCTAATTATGTTTAAAATATATATTGAAAAATACATCCTTTCATTACTAATTTGAAATGTCAGTTTTATCATTTGCTATGGGAATTAACCTTGCTTTTGTCTTTCTCCTTTATTCCATTGATGTATGTGTTTATTCCTCTTTCAGTACCAGAATACTGTAACTGACATACCTTTACATTATGTTATATAACTGTTAGGGCAAGACCTATATCCTCATTATTCTAATTGTTTTTAAATGATTAATCTTACACAATTTTTCTTTCAGGTAAAATTTAGAATTAATTGATCAAGTTCTGAAAAAAAATTCCACTAGCTGTCTGATTTGCACTGAAGTTCAATTTATGAATCAAATTGAAGAAACTGATATTTTGCAATATTGAGTTATTACATTCAAAAAGCAGTTTTGACTCGCAGTCAGCTACTGTAAGGGTCCTGAGTTTTATTTTTGTCTGCTTTCCTTAAAATGGTCTAGTGCCGTAATGCTACTAGCTTGGTTTGGATTTTTCTCTCTTCCAAATGTTATGTTAAATTGTAATCCTCAGAGTTTGAGGTGGGCCCTGGTGAGAGCTGTTTAGATCATGCGGGTAGATCCCTCATGAATGGCTTCACACCATCCCTTTTGTAATGAGTGAGTTCTCATTATAAGTTCACACAAGATCTGTTTCTGTAAAAATGTGTGGCACCTCTCCCTTCTCTCTCTTGCTCCTACTCTCACCATGTGGTGAGTCTGCTCCCCTTTCATCTTCTGCCATGATTAAGAGCTTCCTGAAGCCTCCCCAGAAACTGAGCAGATGCTGGCACCATGTATCCTGTAAAGCCTGCAGAACATTGAATCATTTAAACCATTATTATTTATAAATTACCCAGTCTTAGGTATTTCTTAATAGCAATACAACAATGGCCTAATGCAGATAATTGATACCAAGAAGTGAGGTGTTGCTATAAAGACACCTGAAAATGTGGAAGCAACTTTGGAATTGGGTAATGAGCAGAGGTTGGAAGGGTTCCAAAAACTCAGAAGACAGGAAGATAAAAGAAAGTTTGAACCTTCTTAGGGTCTTGTTAAGTGATAGTGACAAAAATGTTGATAGAAATATGGACACTGAAGGCCAGGATGATGAGGTCTTCAATGAAGATAAGGAAATTTGGGGGAATCTGAGTAAAGTTTACCTAGGTTATATCCTAGCAAACACTGTGGCTGTGTTTTGATCACATCCTACAGCTTTGTGTAAAGTTTAACATTAGAGTGATGACTTTGGGTATCTGGTAAAAGAAGTTCCTAAACAGCAAGGCATGCAAGATGTGGTATTGCTGCTTCTAACAACCTTTCATCAGATATAAGAGCAAATAAATGACTTAACATTGGAACTTATATTTAAAAGGGAAGCAGAGCATAACAATTGGGAAAATTCACAGCCTAGACACATCATAGAGAAGGAAATTGAATTTTAAAGGGAAGAATTAAAAAGGGCTATGAACCAATTATTTACTAATGATATTAGCATGACTAAAAGGGAGCCAAGTGATGAAACCCAAGTCAAGGAGGAAAAGACTTTGAGGCATTTCAGAGATCTACTAGGCCACCTCTCTCATCATAGGCTCAGAGGTCAAAGAGGAACAAGTGATTTCAGGGGCTAAGCCCTAGATGCTACTTTCCCGCTCAACCTCAAGACACCAGTCCCTGCATTTTAGCTATTCTGCTATATATCCTGCATATCCATGAGCCAATTAAACCTCTTTTTTATTATAAATAACAATCTCAGGCATTTCCTCATAGCAAAACAAAAAATGACTTAATGCACCTGATGACATAAATTAGGAGCCTTCATTTTTTCTGTGCTATGGAGCAGGTAAAATAACAGCAATTTTTTTATTCCTTGAAAGTTCAATGGAAGTCAATTGGAAAATTATTGCTTCTATTTTCATTTGGGAGTTAATTTTTTTGTAGTCTTATATTCTTCTATATTTGTGGTAAATTTGGGTTTTATTATTTTTAACTCATTGAAGGGATTTTTGTGATGCAATTTATTTTTTAAAATTTTAGTTAAGATTTGTAAATTTATTGATCTAGAATTTTATATTGTAGTCTCTCAGTTTTCAAATTCTTCATATGCACTTTCTCATTTCTAATTTTGCTTATTATTTTATTATTTTTCTGAGTTAGATCAGTGTATTAATCCATTCTTGTGCTGTTAATAAAGACATACCTGCAACTGTGTAATTTATAAAGAAAAGAGGTTTAATAGACTCACAGTTCCACATGGCTGGGGAGGCCTCACAATCATTCCAGAAGATAAAAGAGGAGCAAAGGCACATCTTTTTTTTTTTTTTTTTTTTCAGAGTCTTGCTGTGTCACCAGGCACCAGGCTGGGGTGCAGTGGTGCAATCTCTGCTCACTGCAACCTCTGCCTCCCAGGTTCAAGTAATTCTCCTGCCTCAGCCTCCTGAGTAGCTGGGACTACAGGCATGCGCAACCACACCCACCTAATTTTTGTATTTTAGTAGAGATGTGGTTTCACCATGTTGGCCAAGATGGTCTCTATCTCTTGACCTAATGATCCACCCACCTCGGCCTCCCAAAGTGCTGGGATTACAGGTGTAAGCCACCACGCCTGGTCGAGCAAAGGCACATCTTAAATGGCAGCAGGCAAGAGAGTGTGTTCAGAGAAATTACCCTTTATAAAGCCATCAGATCTCCTGAGACTTACTCATTATCATGAGAACACTCTGGGAAAAAAACCCATTCCCGTAATTCAATTACCTGCTACCAGGTCCCTCCCATGACAGGTGAAGATTATGGGAGCTACAATTTAAGATGAGATTTTGGTGATGGCATAGTCAAACCACATAACTCCACCCCTGGCCCATTCTAAATCTCATATTTTCATATTTCAAAACCAATCATGCCTTCCCAAATGTCTCCTAGATTCTTAACTCATTTCAGCAATAACTCAAAAGTCCACAGTCCAAAGCCTCACCTGAGACAAGTAAAATTTCTTCTGCCTATGAGCCTGCAAATTCAAAAGCCAGGTAGTTACTTCCTAGATACAATGGGGGCAAAGGCATTGGCTAAATATACTCATTCCAAATGGGAGAAACTGGCCAAAACAAAAGGAGCTAAAAGCCTCATGCAATTCCAAAATCCAGCAGGGAAGTCAAATCTTAAAGCTCCAAAATGATCTCCTTTTACACTATGTCTCACTTCCAGGTCATGCTGCTGCAAGAGATGGGCTCTTGTAGCCTTGGGCAGCTCTGCCCATGAGGTGTTGCAGGGTACAGTTCTGCTGGATGCTTTCATGGGCTGGCATTGAGTTTCAGCAACTTTTTCAGGCACATGGTGCAAGTTTTCAGTGGATATACCATTCTGGGGTCTGGAGGATGGTGCTCCTCTTCTCACAGCTCCACTAGGCACTGCCAGAGTGTGGATTCTGTGTGGGGGTTCCACCCCACATTTCCCTTCTGCACTGCCCTACCAGAGGTTCTCCATGAGGGCTTTACCCTTGCAGGAAACTTCTGCCTGAACATTCAGACATTGCCATACATCCTTTGAAATCTAGGTGGAGGTTCCCAAACCTCAGTTCTTCACTTCTGGGCACCTGCAGCCTCAACACCATGTGGAAGCTGCCAAGGATTGGGGCTTGCATGCTCTGAAGCCATGAGCTAAGTTGTACATTCATGTCTTTTAGCCATTGCTGGAGTGGTTGAGACAGGACACCAAGTACCTAGCCTGCACACAGCAGGAGGACCCTGAGCCCTCTCCAGGAAACCATTTTTTCCCTGCTAGGCCTCTGGGCTTATAATGGAAGGGGCTGCTCCAAAGGTCTCTGAAATGCCCTGGAGACATTCTCCCCATTGTCTTAGTGATTAACATTCAGCTTTTTGTTACTTATGCAAGTTTCTGCAGCAGGCTAGAATTTATCCTCAGAAAATGGGTTTTTCTTTTCTATTGCATCATCAGGCTGCAAATTTTCCAAACTTTTATTCTCCACTTCCTCTTGAATGCTTTGCTGCTTAGAAATTTCTTCTGCCAGACACCCTAAAAAATCTCTCTCAAGTTCAAAGTCTCACAGATCTCTAGGGTAAGTGCAAAATGTCACCAGTTTTTTTGCTAAAGCAGATCAAGAATCACCTTTCCTCCAGTGTCTAACAAGTTCCTCATCTCCATCTGAGACCACCTCAGCCTGGACTTTATTTTCCATATTACTATCAGCATTTCTGTCAAAGGCATTCAACACTCTAGGAAGTACCATACTTTTCCACATTTTCCTGTCTTCTTTGATCCCTCCAAACTGTTCCAATCTCTGTCTGTTATCCACTTCCAAAGTCTCTTCCACATTTTTGGGTATCTTTACAGCAGTGCCCCACTGCCTGGTACCAATTTATGGTATTAGTTCATTCTCCCACTGCTAATAAAGATATACCCAAGACTGGATAACTTATAAAGGAAAAAATTTTAATAAACTCACAGTACCACATGGCTAGGGAAGACTCACAATTGTGGCAGAATGGCAAAGGAAAAGCAAAGGCACGTCTTAGATGGGAGCAGGCAAGAAAGTACGTACAGGAGAACTGCCCTGTATAAAACCATCTGACCTCATGAGCCTTGTTCACTACCATGAGAAGAGCATGGGAAAGAGCTGCACCCATGATTCAATTACCTTCTACCAGGCCCCTCCCATGACACATGGGGACTATGGGAGTTGCAATTCAAGATGAAATTTGGGTGGGGATGTAGCTAAACCATATCAATCAGTCATATGGGAATTTATTTTTAGATAAATAACAATTATATTTAGTTTATGTATCAATTTTATGAGATCGTTAGTAACTATTTTTTAATCTGAAATAACTTGTTCCTACTTTTGTTGGTTCATTTTGTTGTTATTTTTCTAACTTCTTGAAAAAAAATTTGGTTCATTAATGTTTAAAAAATTATAGAGTGATTAAATTATTGGTTTCATTCTCGACACATTTTTAAATATGTCCTTAAGTAACATTTTTTTGTTCTTTAAATTGCATTAATAATGACAAATATATGTAGACTGACTCTATTGAATTTAACTTGAAGTACTATGGTTATTAATAATAATAAAACATTAATAAATAATTTGATTCAGTTCCAGTTACGTGCAACCATTACTTATTTTACTTAATCTTTCCCATAAACAGTGAGATTATTTAAATTTTTAATTCCTCATTTTTATACAAATGATGAAATACTCAGAGAAATAGAGGTCATACAACTAGTAAGCAGCAGAGCTAAGAAACCAAGATTTTCTGACTCCAAAGCTCACAATTTTAGCTAGTACTCTTTGCTCCCAAGTCTATTCAAATGATATAACTATATCAAGATGGGAGAAGGAGAGAGAGGCGGATATATATTAAGAGGTTATTAGGAAACAATATGTACTATGTATTTTCCATTTGTTGTCTTTTAAATGCAACCATATGACATACTTGATTAACCTCATTTTAATATCAGTATAGTCTTTGAAATAGTTCCTAATAGCCTATTGACATTAATCTAATTTTATCAAAATACATAGGCCTTTGGAAATACTTTCAACTTGAATGCAGATAAAATTTTCTCTGTTACTTCATCTTACCTTGCTCTGATTGTATTATAAATACACTAAAATGATTCTTAGAACAATCTGAATAAAGTCAATTTAGATGAAGTTGAGGACATGGGAATTGTGAAATAATATTCAATTTTGAGTGCTTGGTAAGTGAATGTGTATGCACCAAGGAAGAGAATATCATAAATACCTTAGGAAAGCTAATTTTTAGGTAAGGCTTAAAGAATCTAGATGAAAATACTATGAAAAAAAATACTGTAGAAAGGGAAAGTATTGAAGAAAGTGGAATTAGGCAGCTATTGGCATTCATCCCAGTAAATCCTAAGTAAATAAAAGGGTGGCCAGTACAAGGTGATAAAATTAGAATTTAAATAAGAAGGATTATCAAAGACTCAGCACACAGAATTAATAAACTATATCAAAGTATGTGTCAAGGACAGAACCAGGAGAAGTGTATCTATAAAATAAGTAAAGCCAAAGTTTAACAATGTATTTAAAATACTATACGGTACAAGGTACTTTGTACCCTTGGCTAACATCCAGAGCCTTTGGACTGTATAAAGAACAATCATGAATAATTCTGAACTTATGAGAGCCACTAGCTACATGGAGCTACTAAACACTTAAAAGGTATTAATAGCTGACATTGATTGAGGCATGTTCAAAGTGTAACATACACACCACATTTGGACACCCAGTGGAAAAAAAAAGGACAAAATATCTCCTTAATATTTTTATTTAAATGATGTTGAAATAATGTTTTAAATATATTGGGTTATGATATATTGTTATAATATTTTAAAATAATATTTTTCACTTTTTAATATAGCTAATAGAAAATTACTTATGTAACTTGTTTTACATACCTGTTGTACATCACTGTCCTAGGCCAACACACACACACACACACACACACACACACACACACATTCAAACAAAAGAAAAGCCCACAATATTATCAATTAACTGATCCCATATCAAGGTGTTATTTCAATGATATCTATTAAAGATTAAGATTTTAGAGTTTATTAAGGCTCTCAAATTACACTATCTTCCTACCTAGCTCAAATTGAAAATGATTAACACTCTACTTCATTATATATGTTTTCATAATTAAAAAAAACAATTTATTTTGGAAAAAATAAAATGGAATGTATGGTTTTCACTGGTATGACTTAATAAACAAACTATATTCATCTAGAAAAAAATTAAAACTATGCTTTAGAAATTATTGCATTCTATTTAATTAATGATAAAGTATGACATGTAATAATTAAATATTTATTTAATTTGAAATAATTTGTCAAAGTCTTCATAATAATTGAGCCCAAATGTAATACTGCCATCAGCTCTGTTCTTTCCCTACTTTATATTGGCCACAGAAAAAGAATATGCA
The DNA here is from genome assembly GCF_030222135.1 of Aotus nancymaae. Lineage (NCBI taxonomy): Eukaryota > Metazoa > Chordata > Mammalia > Primates > Aotidae > Aotus > Aotus nancymaae. The sequence continues at coordinate 53,082,900 of NW_026988415.1, read as the reverse complement.
ATTAGAGAAACAATCAGATTTCATTCAGTGGCCAAGGAATGGAGATGTAGAGCTCACACTCAAAAGGCACCTTCTCTCTAGGCAATGGCAGGTTATGGGAGTTTTATGAAGTTAGATGCAGGGTGGGAGAAATATGTAGACGCGTATGGAGAGGAGTTCCAGGAGCACAGGCACAGTTCATGAAGATGCTTCTTCATACATCACATGTACTCAAAATGTCAGGGATCTTCCCTCAGGGGAGAGTCTTTAGTATTATCATGGCATGTTAGTGACTTAAAGGTAACTGAAAGTCACGTGCTGTTGTGGTATGCACCAGTTTTCCCTGGGTCTGAAGTACCTCCAATATCTGACAGGGTGACATGAGGCCATGCGTGGTATTCAGGCCATCTGGTTTCTTGAGCATCTGTGCCTATAGATAAAGATACTTAAGAGAAACCGTTCAAGACCAGGCTGTTCCAATGACAATATAATCCGTTTATTTGTTAAGAGCTCAGGCATCTGTTAAGTATGTTAATGAAAGCCAGGTTTCTTCTTAAGGTAGATCACATTATGACTAACTGAAACTTCTGTTGGATTTTCAGGTATATCATACAGGACCATATATCCCGGTCTTCACAAACTGGATATTTGTCTTCACAGCATCTATTCCATTCCTCCCTCATTTTGGGGCAGCCATGCAATTTGGGTGGCATTGACGCTCATTAGAGGGCTGAGCAATGGGAACTATAATCCAGTTAGCATAATCTCACTTCCTTTGCAATACCAATTAAATTATGTATAGTCAATAATCCTGACCCAAAACAATAAACGTATAGTATTCCTCTGGGTACCATGATTGGCTCAGAATAAAACACAGGACTTCCCTACAAAGATGTAGTGTGGTGATGTAAATTCTGGAACTGCTGTAGCTATTTTGCTACAATGAGAAGAAACTGCCTGAAAACAATTGCAACACACAGAGAGTGGCAGCATTGAGAAAATCACAGAAAAACTAAGCTAGAGGCCTAATAAAATTATGCCTGAAATCCTACCTCTACACTTTTTCAACTACATTTTGTCAATATATTGCATTCATTGTTTAAAACAATTTGAGTTTGAATTTTCTGTTGCTCACAATCAAAAGCATTTAAACATGAGCATTTATCATTTCTGTGTGTTGGAAACATTTCAAGTCCTCTCTTCTAGTTACTATGAAATATACATTATTGCTAACTATAGTCACCATGGAATGTTAGACATACAGTTAAAAGTAACTGTATGTTTGTACCCACTAACCAACCTGTCTTTATCCCCCCTTCTCACCCACTCATCCTTCCAAGCCTCTGTGATAAATGCCCCACATACCTTGATTTGACAATTACACATTCTATACATGTAACAAATACTCATGTGTGCCCCATAAATATGTAAACTATTATGTATCAATTTAAAAAGAAATTTTCAAAACTTGTAAAAAGCATTTAAACTGAAATATCTGTAGTTTTTTCTTGATTTATTTTTATATTTTACTGTAAATATGTATTTGGCTGTTTGATCTAATTTCTTATTTGTCTTTCTCAATCTCAGAGCTTTCTATATTTTCTCTCTGCACTATCTTCTTCATTTTAATCTCCCTGCTCTTTGTAATTTGGAATGAATATTCACACACAATAATGTCTGTTTGAGATGTAGTTAGAAGACCCTCAGTCAATTATAATTTGGCATGACTATATTTAATCTTTAGATTCCTATGTCTCTCAAAATTTGGTCAGTCATGGTAATCTGTAATTAGACAACATTTTCCTTGAATGAATCTTCATAACTGAAGATTAACATTATGATAGTTGAAGTGGCTTTTTGAGAAACCAAAATACATAGTTTGATATTATTGTTTGCTTATTATCACATTTGATTTCTATATGTCACTGAGATTACTGTGAAATTCATTCTTATGTCTAATGTTCAAAATATCAGACTTACTGAGTCTTGCTTTGAATCCAATCTTAAGCATGTAGATCCATGATAATATAGATGTCTGTCTATATGCTCATATCCTTTCTCTGACATGTAGTCTTATATGTTTTGTCTATAGCTCCAGTTCTATGCCTCCCTGAGCTCTGCTTTTTTAGTCCATTGCAAACTCACCCAATGCTGCTGCTACTCACAAATGAGTCTTCTGTTGACCATCAGTCTCTGCTATTAGCCATATGTGAATTCAAACATAGAAGTGAGTTTTTTATAGTATATCCAATGTACATTGTGAAACATTATTTATATAACCCACACAATACTGGGCAAGAATGTATAAACAGTAAATACAAGAAGTATTGTATCCTAGAGGAAGTTTTGTGACACTTTGCATGAAATGATCTGGTAACCATTTTCACACACTGTGAATGATCTCTTTTTACTTCAGAAACCATTAAAATGTCACTTTACTACAGCTTAGCAGGAATCATGCACATTAAGAAAATACAGATAAAGACTTAAAGCAATTGGATCAGAGCCAGCACTGGAACATTATATAGCTGTAACCCAGGTCTTCTAGATCTGCACTGTCTAATACCATAGCCTATATCCATACATAGCTATTGAGCATTTGAAATATGGCTAGTGCAAATTGAGATTAGTTGAAAGTATAAAACACACAGTGCATTTTATAGACTTAGTATGAATAAAGAATGTAAAATAGCTTATTAGTACTTTTATTAATTTCATGATAAAATGATAATATTTCAGTTATGTTGGGTTAGGCAAAATTATTAAAAATTTATTTTACTTGTTTTTTATTTATTTAATGATGCTATTAGAAAATATAAAAGTACACATATTGTTTACATTATATTATTATTGGACAGTGCTTTTCTATGGCATATTGAAATGACCTATGTTTTTCAACAGAGATTGATTGCTTACAACTAAAAACCTGAAGTCTGTATATGCAACTTTCTAAGTCACATATACATATTCTAAGTCACATATTCTAAGTAATAAGAATATTGAAGTAAGAAAAAATCCTAGCAAGAATCATGTGACGCTGAGGAATCCTTTTATAAGTTTCCCAGGTTGATACAAGGACAGAATCAGTTTTAAGACCACCTGTCTTATACTGATTTTCAACACACATTTTTATTTTCTTCATAGATTTTCAAACTAAAGAACACCAATGAGGGATTGTTATAAAAGAAGCTTGTACCCAGTAGGCTCTCCCTGACTTAGAGTTGAAAATGAAACTAGTTAAGAAACTCTCCTTTATAACTATGGCTTTAAAAAGCATCTTGTCTATCAAGTGGTCTATAAGCAGAGAAAATTGAGTATATGTCCTATAATGAAATGTACCAACCTATGTATACACATAGTAATACATCTTACTTTACCACCACAGATGTAGTTTAGAGCAACAAAATATTTCCCCAGAGAGATATCCTCACTCCATAATAAACTTTGCATTAAACACAATGAGAATGCACATGGTAGACAGAAATAACAATTAACAGAAGCAAACAATGAACTGGGAGAAAGAGCAGAGCATCATGGCCAAATAGAAGCCTCCAGTGATTGTTCCCCTCCCACAGGAACACCAAATTGAACAACTATCCACACACACACACAAAGTTATTTTATAAGAATGAAACATCAGGTAAGCCATCACTAAACCTGCTTTAACTTCATATTAAAGAAATAGGTAGGAAAGACAGTCTTAAATAGCCTACACTACCCTTCCATCCCTCGTATGGCAGTGGCCATGTGGTGCAGAGAGAGAATTTGTGTGCTTGGGGAAGAAAGAACACAGTTGTGGAACTTTGCATTGGAACTCAGTATTAACCTGTCATAGTGGAAAGCGACATTGTGCAGAATTCAGCTGACAGCCATGGAAGGAGCATATAGACCAGCCCTAGACAGAGGGGAATCACCCATCCCAGTGGTTGGAACCTGAGTTCTGGGAAGCCCTGCCAACAAGGGCTAAAGTATTCCAGGGTCCTAACTAAGTTTGAAAGGTAGTCTAGGCCACAAGGAATGCAACTTCTGTGCAAATCCTGATGCTGCACTGGGCTCGGAGTCAGTGGATTTGGAGTGCATGAGACCTAGAATGGCACAAGCATGGCTGGCTTTAACACCTGCCGATGGTAGAGCCCTAGGGCCTTATGAGAAGATGGGGGTAGCCAGGCAGTGGCCACTGCAGTACTTGGTTGAGACCCAGGGTTGTGCTGGCTTTGGGTCTGACCCAGTTCAGTTTCAGTGGTGATGTCCACAGAGCTGGTTATATTACTCTTCCCCCAGGTATAGGCAGCTTAGCATAGAAAGAGACTTCATTTGTTTGAGTGAAATTAAGGGAAGAGAAGAAGAGTTTCTGCCTGATAATCCAAGGAATTCTACCTGATCTTACCCGAGACTACCAAGGCAGTATCTCTATGAATCTGCAAGAGCTACAGTGTTGCTAGGGTTGAGGTGCCCCCTAAAGTAGATACAGTTGCAGCAAACAAACACTTAGTTCACAACATCCAAGCCCCTTTGAATACTTGGAAAGCCTTCCCAAGAAGGGCAGTTACAAATGAGCCCAGACTATAAAGACTAAAATAAATACTTAACTCCTCAATGCCCAGACACAGATACCTTTCAGACAGATAATTAAAAATAGCCATATTGAGGAAACTCAAAGATATTTAAGACTACATGGAGAAGGAAATCAGAATTCTATTACATAAATTTAGCATAGAAATTAAAATAATTAAAAATCAAGTGGAAATTCTGAAGCTGAAAAATGCAAGTGACACATTGAAGAATGCATCAGAGTCTCTTAACAGCAGAATTGTTCTAGCAGAAAAAAGAATTAGTGAGCGTGAAGTCAGGCTATTTGAAAATAAAGAGTCAGAGGAGACAAAATGAAAAAAATTAAAAAGAATGAGGCATGCCTAAAACATTTAGAAAATAGCCCCAAAGGGCAAATATAAGAGTTATTGGACTTAAAGAGGAGGTAGACAGAGATATCAGGGTAGAAAGTCTATTCAAAGGGATAACAGAGAACTTCACAAACCTCAAGAAACATATTAGCATTCAAGAACAAGAAGGTTTAGAACACCTAGCAGATTTAATTCAAATAAGACTATCCCAAGATATTTAATAATCAAACTCCCAAGGGTCAAGAATAAAGAAAAAGATTCTAACAGCAACAAGAGAAAAGTAACAAATAACATAAAAATGAGCCCCAATACTTCTGGCGGTAGACTTCTCAGAAGAGTCCTAGTGCTAAACTGGGCTAGAGCCAGTGGACTCGGGGAGGCACATAACCTACTATAACACAAGCGGGTGTGACTGAGAGAGTGCTTTTGCCACCCCTAACCCAGTTTCAAGCAGCATAGCTTGTGGATTCAAGAGACCCTTTCCTTCCACTTGAGGAGGGGAGAAAGATGAGTAAACAGGCTTTGTTTTGCATCATGGATTGGATCAGAGTCATAGCAGTATAGTAGAGTCATGAGGCCCCCATTTTAGGCAATAACTCTCAGATGACATTTCTAGACACACCCTTGGCCAGAAGGAAACCCATTGCCTTGAAAGGAAGAACCCAGTCCTAGAAGGATCCATCACCTATTGACTAAAGTAACCTTGAGCCCTGAATACCCAGCATCAATACCGAGGTACTATGTCATGGTCCTGGGTGATACTCTGAGACTTGCTGGCTTCAAATGAGACTCAGCACATTCCCAGCTGGGGTGACTATGGGAAGAGACTACTTCTGATTCAGCAAAGCAGAGGCAAATGTAAAAGGAATTTTATCTTTCCCCTAAGGTACCAGCTCAGTTAAAAAGGTATAGAACACCAAGTGCCTTTCTTCTTAGAAGGCATTTATAGACTTGCACTAGGCCAAAGTGGAGCCCACTGTCCTGAAGAGCCAGTCCCAGGCCAGTCCCAGGCCAGTCCCAGGCCAGGCAGCATTCACCACAATCTGACTGTAGAGACCATGGGGCTTAAGGCAAAATTGGCAGTAGACAAGCTGTACCCGCTGTGGGCCACTAGTGGTGGTGGCCATGGGTTGAGGCTTCTCTTCCTAGGGAAAGGAGAAGAAAGAGTGGGAAGTACTGAGTTTTGTGGTTTAAGTACCTGCTCAGATTCAGTACAATAAAACATCAGGTAGCCTTCTAAGATTTTTAACTCCAGTCCCTGGATCCTGACCACATCACTGGATTCCCCCAGGGTCTGGGGGACCTCACCTTTCTGAACTAAAAGACAAAAGCCTGGCTGGGATCATCACATGCTGATTGTAGAACCCAAGGGCCTTGGGTGAACATAGGGAGTAGCCAGTTAGTAGTTACAGTGGGGCTTGGGCAAGACCTAGTGTTGTGCCAGCTTCAGGTCTGACACAGTGCAGTCCTGGGAGTGGTGGCCACAGGAGTGTCACTCTGTCCCCAGGTCTAGGTAGCTAAGAAGAGAAGGAGAGACTCTGCTTGTTTGGGAGAAAGAGAACAAAAGACTCTGCCTGCTAATCCAGATAATTATTTGCATCTTATCAAAGGTTATCAAGGTGGTGTCTCTAAGATTTTACAAAAAGCACCTTTTTACTCAGCTTGGGGTGTCCTCTAGTGCAGACCTGCCTTAGATCACAAAACCCAAGCCCTTTGAAATACCTGGAAAGCCTTCTCAAGAAGAACAGGTATTAATACAAACAGGCCCAGACTGCAAAGACAACAATAAATACTTAACTCTTCAATGCCCAGACACAGATGAACATCACAGGCATCAAGAAAACATGAACAGGAAAATTTGATCTCATCAAATAACCAAAACAAAGAGCCAATATTGGAGAAACAGAGATATGTAACCTTTTGGACAGAGAATTCAAAATAGCTGTGTTGAGAAAAATCAAAGAAATTTAAGATAACATGGAGAAGGATTACAGAATTCTATTAGATAGATTTAACAAAGATATTAAGATTTTTTTTAAATCAAGCTGAAAATCTGAAGTTGAGAAATGAATTTGAAATAATAAAACATGCATCAGAGGATCTTAATAGCAAAGTCAATCAATCAAGCAGAAGAAAGAATGAGTAAGCAGAAGAAAGAATGAGTGAGACAGGCTAAATACACAGTCAGGACACAGAAGGAAAAAAATAAAAAAACAATGAAGCACGTATACAGGATCTAGAAAACAGTCCCCAAAGAAAAAATCTAAGAGTTAGTCGCCTTAAGGAGAACGTACAGAAAGAGACAGTGGTAGAAAGTTTATTCAAAGGGATATTAACAGAGAACTTCCCAAACTTAGATAAAAATATCATTATCCTAGTACAAGAACGTTATACAACATCAGCAGATCTAACAAAAGAAAGACTACCTAAAGGCATTTAATAATCAAACTCCCAAAGATCAAGAATATAGGATACTAAAAGCAACAAGATAAAAGAGACAAATAACACACAATGGCATGCCAATGTTCTATTCAGTGAAAATATATTTAAAACATGAAGGAGAAATAAAGAACTTCCAAATAAAGAAAAGCTGAAGGATTTCATCAACATCAGATCTGTCCCACAAGAAATGCTAAAGACAGTAGGTCAACCAGAAAGCAAAGGATGTTGTGAGCAGTAAGAAATTATCTGAAGGTCCAAAATTAACCGGTAATATTAAGAAAACAGAAAAAACACAGAATATTACCAAAGTGCATCTGTGGTGTATAAACTACTGTTATCTTCAATAGAAAGATCAAATGATGAACCAATAAAAATAACTACAACAACTTTTCATGACATAGACCATACAATAAGATATAAATAGCTACTGTAAAAAGTTTATCAGCAGGAGGACAAAGTTTTTGTTTGTTTCTTTTTGCTTGCTTTTTATGAAAACAGTGATAAGTGGTAATCAGCTTAAAATAATGGGTTACAAAATATTAATAGCAAGCATTATGGTAAACTTAATCAATAAACATAAAATAGGTACACAAAAAGTAAAAGGCAGGAAATAAAAGCATACCACCAGAGAAAATCACTTGCACTAGAAGGAAGGCAGAAAATAAGTAAAGAAGGAAGATAAAATTACAAAACAACCAGAAAACAAATAAAAATAGCAGGAGTATGTCCTTGGTATCAATGATAACATCAAATGTAAATGAACTAAAGTTTTCATTAAAAAGAAATAAAGTGGCTGAATGGATGAAAAAGCAAGACCCATCAATCTGTTGCCTGTAAGAAATACACTTCATCTATAAAGACACACATAGTCTGAAAGTAAAAAATTGTAAAATGATTTTCCATGCCAATGGAAACCACAAAAGAGTGGGAGTAGCTTTACTTGTATGACACAAAATACATTTTGACACAAAAACTGTAAGAACAGATGAAGGAAGCTACTATGTAATGATAAAAAAGTGAATGCAGACAGAAGATATAACAATTTTAAATATATACATGTACAAAACATTTAAGGCCAAGGTGGGTGGATTGCCCGAGCCTAGGAGTTTGAGAACTAAGAGAACATGGAGAAACCCCCTTCTACACACACAGACACACAAACACACACGCACACAAATTAGCTAGGCGTTATGTCACACATCTGTAGTCCAAGCTACTTGGGAGGCTGAGGAGGGATAAACTGTTTGAGTCCAGGTATTGGTGGCTGAAGTGAGCTATGATCGTGTGACTGCACTCCAGCCTGGGTGACAAAGCAGGACCCTGGCTCAAATATATATATACATATATTAGAATCTTAGTTTTCTTTAGGATGAAGCCAATTGACAAACACAGATGTCCAGACCCACCCTCAGTGTCCTCCAGTGCTTAAAAACGTTTCACCCTTTTTTACAGCACAGGCAAGTTCAGACTGAGTTCTGACCTCTCTGCATTATTGCAGTTTTCTTGAATAAACTCTTCCTTACCTGTTTAACTTTATTCAGTGCAATTTCTGCTTTGACACTAATTAATATAATTGTTGGAAGAATAAATAAGATAATACACATAAGGCATTCAGCACAGTGCTTGGTCAATATTAAGTGCTCAATAACTACCGCTTATTTTAAATACTATAATTGATTTAACGACTCACACATTGGTTGACATTTTTATTGTCTGTAAAAATGTTTTCACTTTACAGTACTGAACTAGTACTCCGATATTTACTCATTAACAATTACACATGGATTTACATAGATTTTTTTCTAGAATGTAGTATGTTTGTATTTTAAAATTTAGAATAGATTCAGCAAGTGGAGGGCCAGGCGCGGTGGCTCACGCCTGTAATTCTAGCACTTTGGGAGGCCGAGATGGGTGGATCACCTGAGGTCAGGAGTTCAAGATTCAGCAAGTGGATTTCAGACTTCTTGAAGAAGGTCCCTTCCATGAGAAGAAACCTCAACAACTGTTCTTAGAGAATGAATTGAGTGAAGAAGTTACAAAGCAGTTTAAACTAACTTCACAAGCTTCTGCTTGAACTAAGTCAGCTCTACTTTTGTTTTGTTACTGGTGGCAGAGATCTGAGTTACCCCAAGTTACTGGCAGTGAATCCATACACACCTGCAGCAACTTCAATTCTTGACTCCTCAGAAGAAAGAATTTGACTGAGGGACATGTAGCATAAAAAGATACCAAGGCAAGTTTCCGAGCAGAAGTGGAAGTTTATTTAAAAGGCCTTAGAACACGAAAGAAAGCAAAGTTCACTTGGAAGAAATCCAAGAGGCTGCAGGAAGGTTAAAGACAGAGGGGGTCAAGTGCCCCATTTAACCATGATCCTAGGACTTTAATTAGCTCTCCTCTTTCCCATGATTCTTCCCTTAGGGTGGGCTGCCCTCATGCAAAGACCCCACCTTACCCTTGTGAAATGAGCACGTGCAGTTTGTTTATGAAGTTGCATGCATGCCCATCTGAGGATTTCCTCCCTTTTCCAGTGGAATGTACCCAGAAAATAATACTTTGCCACTTTTGTCTTTTAATGTGCATGCCCGGAAAGTTTCTTCTCCCTGGGATCTGCCTTTAGTTAATACTTTAATGTTAATATCTGTGGACCATCAGGAAATGGTCTCTCCCTGGTGCCGGGTGCCAATTTATTACTTTTAGAGAGGCAATGCAATAATTGCTGAACCATCACCTGACATTTCTAGTGGGTAGGGGGAAGAAGAACCCTCTCCTGCCCCACTCATGCCTAACTACCTTTAACAATTTACTCCTCAAGAACCAAGACCCCCTAATCTTCAGAGAAGAATGGATGAACGTTTGTTTTCCATAACTGCTTCCCACAGACAAAGGGGTGGTAGTGGTCCTGTGGGTCTTGATCTCCAGCTGTAAGGGCAAGAGAGTGACTCTATGGAAAGCAGTATCCCACCAGGTCCAAGGGAGACAGGGGCAGGATTTTGCCTCCTTCCTGTAAAAGGATGCCTCTTGAATATTGAGGAAATAGTATCCCTCACTGAGGAAAAGACAAATAATGATAAGACTGATTTGTTTATAAAATAAACTTTAGTCTTATTATACTTGGCCTGGTTACTTCCACGAAGTGCAACAGGAATAATTATTTCTCACGTGGACTTTTAAAATTTGCTTTGATGGAACTTGGTTCCATAAGGAATAGCAGGTAAGACTTTTTAAAAGCTGAGCCCAGCCATGGGTTTGTACCCTCAAATGCCCATGAGTTTAAATTTCTGTCCTCTTGAGGTCAAGATAACTTGGGGCACCTGGGCCTGTTAGAAAGCGACATTCCTTACTTACTACAGGTTAGCAACTCTGTACAGAGACTGTGTAGACAAGTTATGAAGCCAGTTTTTCCAAGGGGCTTTAACTGGCTCTATAAGCCTTACCTAAGGTTATGATATAACCACAAAGGTCTGAGATATTTTCAAAGAGGTGGTGATCAGTTTTTATAAGTTTCAGGGTCTACAAAGTTCTCTCTGAGAAAGGAAAATTCAAGAAGAGAAATCAGAAGTTTACTGAGGGGCAGGGAATACAATAATTTTTACCATTTCTACAACTGGTTTGCACTGAGAGTCAGAAGTCAGACTGGTAAAAAATTTTAATCTTTGATTTTGGAGGGAGGGGATGCCATCTGTCCCACGCAACAGGCTTAGCCCTGTAGACCTTATTATAACTCTTGGTTATAAAAGACTTAAGAGTCAAGTATGAGAACCTCCTACACAGGGGTACTGGATTCTAAGACAGACTCTTGCAATTTCCACCGAGTTTATTTTTAAGCCGAGCAGTTTAAGGTGTGGGAAAACTAACCTTTTCCCAGTTTTGGGAAATGCATCTGAGAGCCATGTCCTTCAGTATGGATATGCAGTTACGCATCTGTCACCGCAGAGAGAGAACATAGGAGAAAAAAGAGGGAAGAGGAAAAATAAGGCATTCCCTCTTTCTTCCTATTATTGTTGATGGAGCATCCCTCATCATCCTGAATTCCAACCTTAACAAGTCTCACCATGTACCCTTGGTCTCATCTTGACACAATTACCCACTTGAGAACAGAGCAGATCCTTTTATCACTGTCCCAATGGTAATCCGCTACCCTGGGACAACACTTCCTTGGTTCTAGACTTAACCAGTCTTTATCATGTATCCTTCTAGCCTTTTGTCTCTGTTCTGGGGATCTCTTGCATATGCAGCCTTGGGCAAGCCTCGTCTCCAAGACCTTCTAGCGACCCTCGCTTGGAGTATTTGAGTAATAAAATGATCATCTCTTTTCCTGGAAGCTTGTTTCTCTGTTAACTGCCACAGAGGCTGGAATTCCCTCTCTTAGAATCTGACTTTGAAGGCCTTGTTGCATATTGAAATGGATGTAGAAGTAACTAGAGAAATGGACGATACAGGAGAAAGCGAAAGGAAGCAAGAAGAATGCTCAGGGAAAGCCCTCACACGCTTACAAAAACAGCAGCCCTTGGATTCAAGAAAGCAACGTTTATTTGCCCTCTGGAACAAAAAGTCAAACAAAGCAGTAACCCTCAAAGACTTAGGGCTTGGGTTTAGAAGTTCTCTTCTTCCCAAAGCCCCACTAGCTTAAAAAGCAAGGCGGTAGAGTCCTTAAAGGGCCAGAGTGAAGGCCTATGCAGGTGGACAACCTGCTTTTTAACAGCTATCAGAAAACTTAGCACTAGGACATGACAGGAATGAAAACACACAGTGAGTTGTAAAAACTGGCAGAGTCAGAGATCCAAATTGGGTCTGTCCTGGAAAAGAGGTGATTTTAGCTGAAAGAAAAAGCAGAGAAGAATTAAACTTCATTTGAACCGGTAGAAACAAATATAAACCTCAGGGAATATCTACAAGGGAGCCCACACCTTTACTGCTACACAAACACATAAAACTGTGGAGAGCAAATAACATGGAATGTGTGTTTAAGAAGTCTAGTGGCATGAAAAATGAAAACGAAGAGGTGGGCTTGCCTTCAAGATGGAAGGTCCAGCAACCAGTGTGCAAAGCCATTTCAGAACACACATAGACAAAGCAAGAGAAAGAGAGAGAAAAATAAAAAAGTAATAAATAAACCATTCACGGGGGTCAGATGCCTCCAGCCAAATAAGGTGAGGGATAAAAATCTCTGACCACTAGGACGGTATCCAAGCCACGTGCACCATATATGTTAGCAGTGGCAGAGATCCCAGTTACCCACAGTTACCAGCGGCAAATCCATACCTGTCTGCAGCAACTTCAATTCTTGCTTCCTCAGAAGGAAGAATTAGAATGAGGAGAATAAAGCAGAAAAAGAGACTGAGGCAAGTTTTAGAGCAGGAGTCAAAGTTTATTTAAAAGTTCTTAGGACAGGAAAGAAAGGAAAGTTCACTTGGAAGAAATCCAAGAGGGTGTGTGAAGTTTAAAGAGAGAGAGGGTCAAGTGCCCCATTTAACCATGATCCTAGGACTTTTATTGGCTTGCCTCTTTCCCATGATTCCTTCCTTAGGGTGGGCTGCCCGCATGCACAGAGCCCACCTTACCCTTGGGAAGTGAACAAGGGCAATGTGTTTAGGAAGTTGCATGCATGCCCATCTGAGGCTTTCTTCCCTTTTCCAGTGGAGTGTACTCAGAAGATTATACTTCACTATTCTTGTCTTTTAATGTGCATGCCCAGGAAATTTCTTCTCCCTGGGGTCTGCCTTAATTGACACTTGAATGTTAACAGGTATGGATCGTCAGGAAATGGTTTCTCCCCAGTGCCAGCTGCCAATTTATCACTTTTAGAGAGGCAACGCGATAATTGCCAAACCATCACCCAAGATTTTTAGTGGATGAGAGGAAGAGCCTGCTCCTGCCCCACTCATGCCTAACTACCTGTAAGTTTTATATATTGGAGTTCAAACTACATTTTTCTGGAAGACATAAGTACTAAGAGTTTCTGCTACTAAACATCAACCTGCCCAAATATTTGTTAGGGAATGAGAGTCCAAGGAATTATGCTTTTAATACTTTTTCCAGGGATTCTGATGAATAGTAAATTTGATAACTGGTAGAAAACTTAGGAACATGAACTTGGAATCAGATGCATCTGGGATCCCTAAGTTCAAATCTACCCACTTAAAAACTGTAGATTGCCTTTCAGGCCATCATGTGTATCATTGCCAATAACCTGCTTTTATACAACTTACGTTCAATAATTGCACAAGCTCAATCAGATATCCATACACCCTCAGCGTTACTAATCCCACTCCCCTACAGCTATCTTTGTGGGGATGACTATCGGGAACAAGTTCATCTCCCCTTCTCCCCATCCCAAGTCTGCTGCTCTGATGTGGCTGACAATCTTTCTGCTAATTGTTTCAGACATATTGATATTTCTTTAATTTAGTAGTTCCCAAACTTTGATGCACATTAGAATCTCCTGAGGATGTTTTGGAAGTATTGACTCCGAGGTCACACTCTATACCAATTAAATTAGAATGTCCAGTGGTGGATATCCACGTAGCAGGAGTTTTAAAATACCCCTAGGTAACTCCAATATACAAAACAATTGGAAACAATTGCTCTGATTGGGGGCCTGATGTGGATTATCTTCCAAATGTTTCAGTCAGCTACCAGTCCTTGAGCTAATTTTAATTCAAGTCAACAAGGAGCTGGAAAACTTAAGTACAGTCCACCTTCCAACAGAATCTCAGCAGTCCCATCACAGTGTCCATAAATGCCTCTGCCCCAGTACTGAGAACTCTCCATATTCCATTCATTGCATCAGGAGCAATAATTTATTGATGGAGAAAGTATCTCTGAAAAGACATAAAAAGAAGATGACATTTGGAGTAGCCTGGAAGGAAGACGACGATTTTTTCACAGGTGCAGATATAGAGGAAAAGAGCCTTGTAAAAATTGGCAACAGCCAAAGAAAAGGTATGAATATTGAAGTGAAGAGCACAATGTTAGACATTTTTATATTTTATCATTATTTCTCAGAGTAAATCTGAAGGACAAAACCCCCTGAGGGTAGAAAACAGATATCTGCATTTCTGCCAAACTCCCAATATCATTCTGTAGTTTGACCTTTACCTGAGAGACAGTTTGATACCCTCCTGAATGGGAAAATATGTTTGGAGTTTACCTTACCTTGAGCTCTCTTTTCTCCCTCCCGCAGACTTGCTAGCTGCTATGTAACACCGCCGTCGTTTTTTTCTGCCCCCTTGTGGACAGAGTTGGGAACTATCCTTTTCTTTCCCATTCAATGTACTGTGAATGGCCTTGGAAAACACATCATCCTGGAGTCTCGTGTCCAGCAAGCAAGATCAGTAACATTAAAGAAATTCTTGGAACATTTCTATTTTTCTCTTTCTGTATTCTTTTTAAAATAAATATTTTTCTTAGCTATATCCAGGGAGTCTGATTCCACAGCCTCCTTGAATCACATTCCTGTGATAGAGGATGGGGATTTTGAACGTTCTTTATGAGTGGAGATGTTTTGCTGGAGAGTAACTTGCTGGAAGCAGGATTTTGAGGCAATCAACATGACAGAGGAACACAGCGTGGATTGGATGAGAGAAAAACAAGATAGAAACAGGACCCTCCAGGATAGAGACAGAATAGTGTGGGGAGGTGGAGAGCAGACAGATAAAGAGGAGCAGTTGTGGGAGAATAGTAAAAGAAGAGAGGGAAAGATGGCAGAGGGATCTTAGGAAGATGAAAGATGACCAAAGAAGACGGTATAGGTGGATAGGTGAAAAATAAATATGTTGCACCACCCATTGACTCCATATTTGTACATAGCAGGCTATTAGTAAAAATTCTTTCTGATAATGAACCATGCTTTTATGTCTTTCCCATGTATCATGAAACTAAGGAATAATACAACAAATGCTTATCCTGTGATAATAAATCATTTGTGTCATCCAGTGATGCCCTGAAGCTGGTAGAAACACAGTGCTTTAGTAAATAATGAATTAATTATATGATCTAACAGCAAGATATGAAAAACATCCTACAGCTTTAAGGTTACTAATATGCTATTTCTACTTATCTGACACACCAAAGATGATACCGTAAGGACAATTTTTATCACAGGTTGTAGGAGAGATACAAATGAATATTTTTTTAGATCAGTAGATGAATCAGAAATAATCCTTTTTTAGAGCCAAATTTAATTAAGGAAATTTATTGTATATCTCTGAATAGTTGAATAGAATTCTCTTCTCCCCAAATTTTGTGATGATTTCATAGCCTTAATGTCCAACACAAATCACATTTAACATTCTACATTTGGATTTTTCCTCACATGACTGAAAAAATCTATTGCTGGTATTTGTCCAAAGTGTGATTTATGACCATCTGCATTTCCCCTTTTTATTTTACTCCCAAGAAAATTTGTCCTTAGAAGTAAAATGTCTATCAGCAAACACAATTTTAGGTGTCTTTTTCAGGGTGTTAAAAATGAGACATCCTCACTTCTGCCCTTTCTTTATAACTATCATTAATGAAGCTTTGGTGTCATTTGACATCAAAATCAAATAATGTCAATAAAGCTTTGGTGTCCCTTGACACCAAAGTCAAATGGTGTCATTCATGAAGGTTTGGTGTCATTACCTATTTTTCATGGGTTATTGAGTTAATTGTATAATGATTAATTTTTTGATAGCAGAAGTCATGATAAATCTCATATTACCTAGAAAGCATAGATGTCTTTGGTGGATTAATGGCAGGTTTAAAATATGGGGACTGTAAGATAAAATCATTGGTTCTTAAGCTTCAAGGAAATAATGATTCCTAAGAAACTTCAATGTTAATTCTATAGATAAACAGCTATCATATAGTATGGTATAGTATTTACTAAGTGGCAAACATTGTTCTAACAGCTTTATACATTTTTACTATTTAATCATTGTAATAACAACAAGACATTGTTATTCATATTATTTCCCCTTTCACAGATAAGAAAACCGAGGCAAAGAGAAGTCAAATAATTTGCCCTGTGTCAAGTGGCTACTACTTGGCAGAGGTGAGAGTTGAACCCTGACAATCAGATTCTAGAATCCATGCTATTAACCACTATATTGGATCACGTCTTGTATAAAAGTACCTGGAAAAGAAAGATGTTGGAATAGTGATGGAATGCTAGTTAGGATTTTGTTTTTGTCCCTTCACAAATAATATACCGGCTTTTTTTTTCCTACAGAGAATGTGTTTTCTTGCAATGTGATATAACTACATTTCCTGCTAGAGCTGACTCTGATATTATCTATAAATAATTCTGAGGCTTCTGAACATTATTGCGTGACCTGGTGCTGAGTATGTAGGATGGTATCATTTAAATTCTGGGTTCCTTAACCTATATTCTTTTCTTGCCCTTTCTAAGCTGTTGGGAGTCATACAACTCCATAGAACTCAAAGTAAAAATTCCATTTTACATATTCATTAGAATGCAATAAATTGTTTAAGTACAAAGTTTAAATATTATGAGACAGGGTCACCCTTTTATATATTTGTTGTAATATTAAGTATGTGACAGACGCGAATGCAAACATACTGTTGTAGTTAATTTCTTAAAGCTCTAACAAGCCATAATAAAATTGTTTTGTGCCTTAGCTAAGATAACAAGGAATAATCTGTTAGTGTTGGTATAAAATGCACATTACACAATGTTTTCTTTGTTGATGATTCTTAATATCCATTATTATAGTTTAATCTGAGTGTAGACCTCATTTGCTGAATTAAGAAGGATAATTTTAAATAAAACTTTAAAACTAGAACACTTTGTGAACATGACATTTTTTCCGAATAGTACGTTTTGAAGAAATATATAAAAGAAAATCAGAGGATAACAATACCAAGGATTCGTGTTTAAAAATATTTTCAGTGTGTGTTTTGTACTCATTTCAGATATTGTTCAATTTTCTACATTTAACTTGTGCTAAACAAATCTCAAACACAACTTTCAAGTAGTCATCTTGTCTCAAGAGCGCACAAATGCCTTCTTGCTTGGCTTTGCAACCAGCTCAGGCTTTTTCATCTATCTTCCTTCCAGAATGTTCTCCTTCCCACCACATCAAATTTCTTAAGCAGCAGGTTCACCTGACCTCAGCTTACATGTTAGGAGGAACAAAATAGTCAATTAAGTGTATTCATTAAGGTGTGGTCAGTGACTGAAATGCTTTAATATGTTAGTTTTCCTATAAGCATTCAAATTTTTAAAGAATTTCATTTTAACTTAAATACGTCTCTAATACTAGAATTGCTACAAAAATCTATTTGTCAAGGACAATTTTTCTGTTGTACTACCAATTAAGTCTCCAAGAAAGTACCTCAAAGGTTGTTTCTCTTGTAAAGCAAAAATTGATATTAACAGAGACCATTTTTCAAGATTTTTCAAGAAGCATCTATCGATGCTAAAATCTTTGAGTTATTACACAGTTGAGAATGTTTGCTTAACCTTTAAAATAAACATCATCCTAGATGGATACAGAATTAGTGGGCTACAGCATTTTATATTGATTTCTTCTGCTGTTTTGTTGAATCCACTCCCAATGAGACGTTTGAGACCAGCCATAGGGTTTCATTTTGTAAGTCATCTATTTCCTTTGTTGAAATAATGGTTTCTTCCTTTGTCCTTGAAATTCAAAGATTTTATAAGACTGTATCTTATTCTGAAGCATTTTCTAACAATTTTTCCAAGTACCTTTTTGATCTACAAGGTCTACGTGTCCTTTATTTCAGAAGAGGTTGCTTTTATTATGTCTTGCAATTTTGGGGTAATTTCTTGTTAGATCTCCATCATTTGTCTTCTGTTATAAATTATCTTCTTTGGTATCTAGAGTCAAGTTCCATTTCTGCCACTGACTAGCCGTGTGGCCTTAGACCAGTTTCATAACCCCTCTGAGCCATTTGTAAAATGTAGCTAATAATAGTATCTGTCTTATTGTTTTGTTGTGAGGTTTGAATGACATAATTGTGTAAACCACTTAGCACTGTGGCCTATAGCTGATATTTATATTAGTGATTATTATCCAATACTTCAAATACAAAATTGAGATAGTTAGATATTTATTAGATTTATCAGGGAGGATAGAGACCTCTCATTTTGAAAACTATCTGAACACAAAATATTTTCTTTAACCTTCCAATAAAGATCAATCAACAAGAAAGTCTCATTTTCTAAGCAGTTTGGTTAGTCTTTATTTAAATAAACTTGATTTTAATATATTAGCTTTCTTAATGTAATTTCCTCATCCCGTTTTATTTCCCCTGGCTTTGTGAACTCTTTAGGGGCCCTGTAATTAAACACTTAGAAGGAGATGTAAATGCCCTAACATATTGAGACACTAACGTTGTTAGTCACAACTAGTCACATAAGGTTAGAGTGAGATGGCAGTCCTTGAAGCTTGAGAAAAGTGTTAGTGAACCCCAGAGCATAATGCATAATTTAGATGGTATTTTAAACCCAGACCCAAATTACTCTGGATAGCTAGAGTACCCTGTAAAGTCCTCCATCATTTTTTTTTTCCTTCCTTCAAACACTTTCTTGAGTAATTGCCTTCTTGGTTGTACAGCTGCAAATCTGATGTAGGTGACAAACATCCTACTGAGCTTAAGTTCTCGGAATCAAAGTTGACAATAGCCTGGTAAGAAATTCCCTGGGAAGGAATGCTCAGTGTTGTTGTAGTGAGGAAGTCCATAAACAGGACTATTTACAGATATAATTCCAGAGAAGCATTAAAGCCATGATGCATCAGGGTCAAATAGGGGACTGCTCCAATGGCTATAATCAGGGAGTTTTCTTTATTGCTGGCATGGGCTCTTGACTCTACTAACTACTCTTACTCTTACTCTTTTTTTTTTTTTTTTCTTCTGTAGCCTCTACTTTTACCTATGTATTTACCCCTGAAATTATTTGGGAGTGAGGGTGGAAGTTGTGCTGAGAAAAGATTTCAATTTTTTTTCTGCTGATTAAATTTCTTAGATCTGTCTCTGATTGACCCCTGTAAAATCTAAAAGTCATAATCTCCATGAGGACAGGGACCATATCTACTATAGTTACATTTGTATTCTTAATACCCACCACTGTGCCTGGCATCTGGTATACAATCAAAAAATATTCTCTGAATGAATGAATGAGTGAATAAACAAAGACTTGCTTTGGTATGTGCTTATCAGCATTATGTGGCATTTGAATATAATCCCTATTGTTATCTATCTTGACTAAATTTGTTCTCTCCCTGATACAGTATCTTTTGTTTTAGAAAAACAGTAGATAAATTGGAAATTTCTTTTAGTAGGCACGGCTTAAATGTTTCCCATCATATTGTAATCAGTAAACTATGATAAACATTTGGAGTTTGTCTAAATGTAATTAATAAATGTACATAATGTCTTGGCCTCAGTTTCCCTAAAATAAAAGCCAGAGACAATAGCATTTTGTTTTGTTTTTGTTTTGTTTTCTTTTGTGTTGTTTTGTTTTGAGACAAAGTTTTGCTCTTGTTACCCAGGTTGGAGTGCAATGGTGCGATCTCCGTTCACCGCAACCCCCGCCTCCAGGGTTCAAGGGATTTTCCTGCCTCAGCCTCCCGAGTAGCTGGGATTACAGGCTCCCACCCACCTCCATGCCCTGCTAATTTTTTCTTTTTTTATTTTTAGTAGAGACAGTTTTCTCCGTGTTGGTCAGGCTTGTCTCTAACTCCCAACTTCAGGTAATCCGCCAGCCTGGGTCTCCTGAACAGGCGTGAGCCACCGCGCCTGGCCCAATAGCTTATTTGAACTATGATCCAGGGAGCGGAATGAGGGATGGAGTTTGTGAAACAGGAAAGGAGGGAAACCCAGTCCAAGGTTACTTTGTGAAAAGTGGCCACTCCTAGAGGTGATTGGTTGCTCACTGCTACTTAACTTTGTGAGGAGGCTTAGGAAATGCTGCTCAGAATGGTCTATTCACGGGAAGAAATAAGAAAGCATTTATTCATAGAATTTCATTTCTTATCAGTCAAGGCTTAACCTGTGAAGCATTAAATTCCCTGCACTTTCAGTCTGCATTTGTCTGAGTAGTGGGCAAGTTCTCATCATGGCCTGTGCTGTGGTGTCAGAGAAGCACGAGGCAGGAAGCAAGAGGCATTTAGCACAGGCTTATGGTGAGATGCTGTCAGGTAGCACCTGCACTACGTTTGTCAAAGTTCTTGGAGAACTGGTTACTGCAAAGATGGCCTGAAGAAGAGGTAAGGCTGAGAGATTTGAAGTAGTGCATGAGAGATTTTCCATGCAAATAGAATGACTAATCACTTATACATATGTCTTGAATAATATGTTTTAGATAGCATCATTGAACTCTAAAATAATAATTTGGTGATAATTCAATCTCTGAGTGTCGTAGCTGTTTCTAAATCACACACACTTTACACTGGTGTTTTGACATTAGCAAAGTCTCAAGATTGAATTGCAAGATGATAGTCAATTAAATTACATTTTAAGAGAGAAAAATTGTGAAAACAAATTAGATGTAAGGCAAAACAGAATCTAAAAAAGATTAGGGGCCTGGTGTGGTGGTTCATGCCTGTAATCCCAGCACTTTGGGAGGCTGAGATGGGTGGATCACCTGAGGTCAGGAGTTCGAGACCAGTCTGGCCAAAATGGTGAAATCCCGTCTCTACTAAAAATACAAAAATAAGCCAGTCATGGTGGTAGGCACCTGTAATCCCAGCTACTCGGGAGGCTGAGGCAAGATAATCCCTTGAACCTCGGAGGCAGAGGTTGCGGTGAGCCAAGATTGCACCATTGTACTCCAACCTGGGCAACAAGAGCTAGACTCCATCTAAAAAATAATAATTAGGACACACTGCTCTCCTAACAAAAGTGACACAACTTTTTGAGGATTGGCCTATTTGTAGGTATTTAATTGAAATTAGATTTTATCTGGAAATATTTGTGTATAGCATAATAATTAAGTTGTATCTCAAAACAACACTTAAACACTCCAGTGTACTTGCAAAATAAAGTTAGACTTACTAACATTTAAAGTCAAATCCACAAGGAAGATGACTTGATTCTTCCAACTCTAGATTAGGTTGCCCGTAGAAACCTTACACCTGCCATGCCAAACATTGATAGAAATAATAAATATAATTACATCATAATGACTAATAGAGAAACTTAGCCTGAGCATTGCTTCCAGAAGTCACATCAGAATGGCTGTGCTCTTGAATACATTTATTTGGTAGAGTCAGATCCAGATGAATTATAATGAAGTCATTTTTCTCATGTAAGCCTAGACTGTTGACATGAACTTTATTTTTAAATTTTGATCCTAAACCAATTCCAGGAGCACAAAGATACTCTAATTTCATTTCACGTCTTAACATGTCCTTTAAGGAACATCCAAGCTATGACAGAAGAGCATATACTTTGGCTGAATATGAAAATATTATATTCTACTTTAAGGAAAACATAAGTGTTCATGTAGACTGTGATTACTTTTATATCAGATCTTACTAGTGAGTTGTCAGTTAGCTGAAGACCACCTTCCATTGTAAGTTACATACTGACACATCCAGGCCCTAGGGATGTGGCAAAATACATGTACCCTATGAGTGCCATTAAGCCTGCAGATTGAGTAAGAAGTTGGATTCCCAGACAAATATGTGTTTGTCTTTCCTGGCAGCTCTCAGATCGAGTACATGATATAAAATGATTTTCTAGAAAACAGCAGAAAGAGGGCTGACTAGATGCAGCTAGCACACACCTCCTCCATGGAGAGGAACCCAAATTTCAAGTAGATGTTAACATTTTGAATAGATTATCTAAGAGAGAACACTGGGATTCAACAGTGAAGAGAAGCCCTGAAAGCAAGTAAGGAGAGGAAAGTGAGGCAATCTGCTGGGCCAGGATAGGCTGAGAGCCAGGAGAAGCTCCCAGATGTGGCGAAATGGTAAGAGAGTAACCTCCAGGACTTCAAACTCCTGCCACGATCTTTTACAATCTTAGTTATGGGAGAACTCCTTAACCCACCCGGACCTTGAGACTAACATAGGGCGTGGTCTAGAAACTGCACTGAGGCATTGCTTCAAACAGGGAACTCACACAGAGTCTCAGAGTCATCCAAGCCCTGAACAGTTGCAGGTTGGTATCATTCTGAAAGCCAAGCCTCTAATGGACTGTGTACTGCCTTGCCGTGCTGCCACTGCCACCACCAGGCCAAGGACGGAGAGTGGAAGTGGACACTTTCACCTGCTTTGAGAACAAATCCCACCACTGTTGCAGTTGGTTGCTGTGGGGAAAAGGCACAAACACACTGCACTCTCCACCGGTACTTGCCTATGCTGCCCCAGCTGGGAGTTACCCTGTCTCCCTAGCGGCAAGCCCACAGTCAGCACTATTCTGAGAGCCTAGCCTCCAAATGTCTGTGTCTTGCCTGGGGCTGAGGCTGATGCAGCCTCATCCAGGTCAAGGAGGGAGAGGGGAGCCTGGGTACTTTTCATGTGTTTCAAGGACAAATCCCACTGCTGCTGCTGTAGGATGAAGATGTGAGCAAAGTGCACTCCCCCTAGCTACCTGCCTATATTGTTCTGACTGAAAGTGGCTCCACATTCCCTGGTAGCAGGCCCACAAGGCAGCTGATACGGCCCAAACGTGAGCATTCCACCAGAAGGCTGGGGCCACTCTGCCCATGCCTATTATAGCCAGAGCCTAAACACGCTTCCAGGAAAACTGAGGACAGATCTGCTAATTTGATCCCCTTCCCCCAGTACTCAAGCATGCCATTCAGGGCCCTGGAAACCACCCAGTCTAGTTTACAGCACTGGCACCTAAACACTCCTCCTGGAATCTGATGTTGGGCCAAGCAAACCTGTTGATACCACCACAGCTATCACACACCCACATGTACCAGAAGCAGACCAGAGCACTGGCCCAATTAACCAGCACAAACTGCTTGGGTTCCAGTGGATTGCTTCACCACTGCTACTGCCATCACCCACATCACGCCAGCTTTCCAGGGGCCTGAGAACTTTCACACATACCTGGCTCAGTGCTGTCATTACCAGCATCACTTAGAGGCCCAAGAATTGACCACCATGGGATACAGCAAAGCAGTGCTAAGAGAGAAGTTTGTAGCAATATATGCATACATAAAGAATAAGTTACAAAATTACAAATTCACAATCTCACAATACATCTCAAAAAACTAGAAAAGCGAGAACAAACCAGACCCCAAATTAGCAGAAGAAAAGAAGGAATAATGATCAGAGCAGAAATAAATGAATAGTGACTGAAAAAAAAATACAAAGGATTAGTGAAATAGAAAGTTGTTTCCTTGAAAAGATAAACCAAGTTGATAAACCTCTATCTACACTAACCAAATAAAGAAGGGAGAAGACACAAATAAACAAATCAGAAACGCAAAAGTAGACATTACAACTAATACCACAGAAATTTAAAGTATCTTCAAACGCTATTATGAACAACTACACACTAACAAACTGGAAAACCTAAAGGAAATTGATAAGTTCCTTGAAATGAACAACCTTCCAAGGTTGAATCAGGAAGAAGTAGAAAACCTAAACAGACTAATAATGAGTAGCAAGGTTGAATCAGCAACAAAAAGTGGCCGAAAACATATAAAAGAAGGCTCAACATCACTAATGATCAGATAGATTCAAATTAAAACTACAATGAGATAGAAACTTAATCATGTCAGAATGGCTATTGTTAAAAAGACAAAAAGAAGGGCCGGGCGCGGTGGCTCACGCCTGTAATCCCAGCACTTTGGGAGGCCGAGGCGGGTGGATCACGAGGTCAAGAGATCAAGACCATCCCGGTCAACGTGGTGAAACCCTGTCTCTACTAAAAATACAAAAAATTAGCTGGGCATGGTGGTGCGTGCGCCTGTAATCCCAGCTACTCAGGAGGCTGAGGCAGGAGAATTGCTTGAACCCAGGAGGCGGAGGTAGCGGTGAGCCGAGATCGCACCATTGCACTCCAGCCTGGGTAACAAGAGCGAAACTCCGTCTCAAAAAAAAAAAAAAAAAAAAAAAAAAAAGACAAAAAGAAAATGGTGTTGTCCAGGATGCAGAAAAAAGGACACTCTTTTACACTGTTCATGGAAATGTAAACTAGTAAAACCATTATGGACAGAAGTATGGAGATTTCCCCAAATACTAAAAATAGGATTACCATTTGGTCTAGCAATCTCACTACTGGGTATCTACCCAAAGTTATAGAAATTAATATATCAAAGGCACACCTGCAGTTACATGTTTATCGCAGTACTCTTCACAATAGCAGAGATATGGAATTGACCTAAGTATCTATCAAAGGGTAGATGAAAAAAAATGTGGTATCTATACATAGTGGAATCTGGTTTAGTCATTAAGAAGAATGAAATTATGTCATTTTTAGCAGTATGGATGGAACTGGAGGTCGTTATCTTAAGTGAAATAATACAAGCACCAAAAGGCAAATATCACATGTGCTCACATATATGTGGGAGCTAAAGTATTTTACCACATGGAGGTAAAGAGTGGAAAGACGGACAGATAAACACTGGGAAGGGTAAGTCAGAGAGTTGGGAGGATGAAGAGAAGTTGGTTAATGGGTACAATTGAATAAAAATTGAATAAGTTTAGTGTTTGATAGCAGAGTAGTGTGACTATATTAAACAAAAATGTACTGTACTCAGGTGATAAACACACCAAATACCCTGCCTTAATCACTATGTGTTACATATATGTAATAAAATTTTTCATGTACTCCCATAAATTTGTGCAAATTGAAAAAATAAAATGATTCTGTGTTCATGCATTTGCAATAGATTCTGTATATGGAAGGTGATTTCCTTCATGGCACTGTGATTTCCCCCAGCTTAGTTGAAGAAATCCAGCCAGACTTCCCTGCCTCTCATAATTCTACTTAAGAAATGAAAATAATAAGAAGCCAGTATTTGTGGCAAAAAATGGAAAAGGAGGAACAATTATTGTGCATATTGGCTATATGAAAGCAAATTCAGAAAGGTGGTAGAAATAATACAGAATATAGAGCAATAATGTGTAGGTTCTCTGTCAATTCAAATAGGCTAAGTTGCTATGTGATAACAGCAAACTTCAAAAATCTCAGTGGCTTAAATAAAATGGCAAGGCTTATTTCTTACTACTGTTACTTATCCACTGTAGGTTAACCACAGATATGCTGGGAAACCAAAAGTTGAGGAACTCTGTCTGCTCTACACAATCATCACTCAGGCTTATGAAAGCTCTATCAAGTCAAAACGCTTTCAGCTCAATACAAATTCCAGAATCCATTGCAACAGCGGAAGACAGGGCTGGGGAGTTAAGTATGAACATTTCCATGCTTTGTCCTGAAAGTGATATGTCACTTTTGATCTTTTTACATTAGGTAAAACTAGCCATATGGACTCTTCTAGTCTCAAGGAGGTGTGAAAGTGTAATTCTTCGTGTACCTGGAAGAAAAAGAACTGAATATATTGCTGGGTGCTAATATTGGCTCCCACAGTTTTCATCATGACTACCACTTTTGGCTTTACATCCTTGGGACAATTATTAACCTTTCTGAGTCTCAGATTCCTCATTGTAAAATGGGTATAATAATATTTATCTTGTAGTCATTTGTAAGTTTGAAATGAGATAAATCTTTAAAGAATGGGACAAACAGTCCCACACACAGTAATTATTCAATTAATGATGGTCATTTTAATTCAGAGGGAAAAAGTCAGCTCTTATCATTTAGTCTTGAATTACCCAGGTTTATTACCTATACAGACAAGATTCACTATCTTTAGGCCAAATATTCCCATCACTGTATATTAGGCCTGAAAATATTGGTTTTTATAAAGGTTTCTACTTGGACCTTCTAGACCTGAGGAAAGAGAATTTATGATCAATCAAAATACTACCACTATAGGCAAAACTACTGTTATATGTTAAACATAGCAAAAAACTTGCACAACTGTTCCCATTAGTAAAAAACTTCGGTTTTTAATGTGTGGCAAATTTGTAGTTACTATAATATACTTTTTTGCTGCTTGGGGATGTATAGGTTTGATTAATTGTATCTTTAGCAGCTTTTATGGGGTGGATAATATTCCATGTTTCAGGTTTGCCATGTATGTGTCAGAATCTGTGCACGATATATTGCCTACCATTTCCTTTATCATTGCCTCAGAGCATGTAAGATGGTGATCTCTACACGACAGGGATTGAAAGTATGTTGACTACTAGTGGTGTGGCTTCTGTAGTTCTGATTAATGAAACTGACACACTTAATAAGCATTAAGACCCAAATCATTTTGACAGATACCTTTCTAAAATATACATATATCTCTACCTTTTAAACAGGATAATGAAAATACCCTTTGACGATTTTTGCATTTCCTCAGATTTAAACAACTCAAATTTATCTACCATATTCTTATGACCAAAGACAACTATTCAGCCTTTATCTTATTTTTGAACCCCAGCCATATACTTATATATATAAACAGGGCATCTTTATCAGAACATCTGTATCTTCTGTTACCTCCAGTTCAACATGGACAAAGCTGAATTCATTATCTTCCCTCTCAAACCAAGTCCAGTTGTGCTTCCTCCAGTTTTCTCTATCTATACTCCAATGTAGAACACTTACATTCCTAATATCTTCTGTCCTATTCCATACGCTTAAACAGTAATCTCATCCTATTGATACTATTTCCGAATGTGGGTTACTTCTCTCCTTCTACTGGTTAAGTTAATCTACCCTCACTGCAATAACCATAACACTGCCTCCTAACCAGACTCAGGATTATTCTTTTCCTTTTCAAATCATCTTTTCTACTGCTACTAGAAGCATTCCGAGTTTTTTATAGCATTTTTATGATACTTTTACAAAGCATTTTGGACATAAACGTGTGTGCCTTCTCAAATTGCATCAACAGCTTTCTTTCCAAATGTGTTCGCCCAACTCCTAGCCTGGACAGCCATCCGCTTTTTTGACCGCACTGAGCTAGCCACAATCCAAGTTAAAGCTCCAGTCTTGTGTACCTATCACATCCCTCACTCCATGTCTAATTGCGGTAATCCATTCTTCCATTAATGAATATGAATGAAATGTGACACTATGCTGCATGATCTGGCTTCCTGGGTGGCCTCTGAGTGACAGGATGATGCAATCTGGAACTATGGGGTGTTATTTCTGTATGAGGTGAACTTGAAAAATAAAAGAGTAAGAAAGAATAACTCTTCCTTCCCCTCCCCTTCCCTTCTGAGGACTACTCAGAGAAGCAAGTTGCCTTTTTAAGCTTTCCAGAGAAATCCAGCAACAGCAGTGCCACCCCCACCCCCACCGCCACCCAAAAAAAGCCTGCTGAGAGCAACCTACTGTGCCTCCTCACAACAAGTGGTGAAGCAGAAGCCAGCTCAGAAGTTCATTGCCTCACACTGCTTCTTACATTGCCTTGCCTTTGTTCCCTTTTACTCTTTACCCTCAAATCCCTGGACTTAAACCCTCCAAAATAAAGTGTCAGCACATTAATCTGGCCTTGGGCTCTGCTTACACAGAACCAGGGCTAACGCATATGGTAAAAATAAACCCAAGCATTACAAATGTAAACAGTAAAAAGTAACTTTTCACCCAAAAGACAAAACTTGTTCCCTAGATCCTCAGTTTCCTTCCCCGGAGTCATCCACTATTACCAGTTCGTGTATGCTTATCTACAGATAACATATAGCCATATACATAAATACTGTATAATAGTATACATATACATATATATGAATATACCATATTACACAGGTAAAAATAGAAGACGCCCATCACATCTTGCATTTTTTCAGAGTGAAGTTCGTAAAACATTATTCTGATTCTATCAGTCTTAAAAAGTTCAGGAGGCTTCTTCTTATCCCCAAATAAAATTCAACCTCCCAGCTTTGAAGGCCATGCTCTGGCTTTAACCTATGACTATCCTTATTCTCATGTAGTTTCCTGTCCTCACGTGCCCTTCGCTTCGCCACACCTAGTGCCTTGCTATTCTCCATACAAGCCATGCTCTCAATTATCCGTATATTTATGCATGCATTCCATGTGCATAAAATATCCTTTCCACGTATATGCATTTAATGATTGAATCATCATGGTAAACTAATGACTTCAGTTTGATGTTCTTTTTAAAATTTAATTTCCTTCCTCTTTCTCCTATGCTGTTAACTACCAATTTTCATAGCTTTACATGTGTCTATTTTGGAAAGCATCCACTAAAATAGCTATGTACTCTGAGGTAGGGTAGGTATGTTTTCAGACGAAACCAAGTAGCCAAACTAAGTAACCAGGATAACTTTAATTTTCTATTCAGTTCTGATCCTCTACGAATATAAAGCCAAACACTAAAACAGCTAGTTTCTTCACCACTTTCTATTTTCAAGTGATTCATTTAATTCTGGCTTTTATTTATGCCCTGGGTTACTGCTTCTGCTAGAAGTCTGATAGGAAGATAAGTACAGTGTTACTGTTCCTTATATTTTTCAAAAATCTAATATACAGGACACATGCACAGCAGCGAGGAAAGAAGGGAGCATTCAAACAAAGTGTCTTTTCTCCAGTCTGCACACAGATACATTGTTACACATTCAAAATCTTAAAGCTAATTAACATCCTGGACAGTCTGTACACAGAACTACAGTTAAATGTACAGAATTGATTGCTAGGGCTTTGAAGGAAAGATTATCTGATATTTATACAAGCTTATTAAAAGAAAATGAAGTTTTCAGTCAGAATTGTTGAGTTGTTTTAACTTCGTTCTGATGAAGAAGAAAACAAGTCTTTGAGCTTCTTGAAAGGAAAAAGTTATATGTATACATGAAGTATTGATTTATCTTTTTTTGATCCAGGTCTGCCAGAATACCACATTGTATAATGCATCCCCATTTGTTCATAATGCATTAAAGGGCATTTTATATTTTTTCTCATCCCTGAGGGCACTTTGAAATGAAGTCTTCCCCAAATAATACGACACTCTTAGAAAACATGTTATTTGTTTAATTTCAGGTTTGAGTTTAGATTTAGGGGGTACATATGCAGGTATGTTACAAGGATATATCTTGTGATGCTGAGGTTTGTGCTTCTATTGATCCCATCACGCAGAGAGTGAAGGTAGTACTCAATAGGAGGTTTTTCAGCCCTTCCTTGCTCCCAACTACTTTTGGAATCCCTAGTCTCTCATGTTCCCATCTTTATGTCCATGTGTAACTAATGCTTAACTGCCACCAATAAGTGAGAACATACAATATTTGGTTTTTAGTTTCTATGTTAATTTGCTTAGGAAAATGAACTCCAGCTACATCCATGCTGCTACAGGGATATGATTTCATTCTTGATTATGGCTGTGTAGTATTCCATAATATGTACCACACTGTATTTATTTATCTACTCCACTGTTGATGGGCACCTGGGTTGATTCCACGTCTTTGCTATTGTGAGTAGTGCTGCAATGAACGTAAGAGTGCAGGTATCTTACTGGCAGAATGATTTATTTTCCTTTGAGTATACACCCACTTTTGGAATTGCCCAGTTAAATGGTAGTTCTATTTTTAGTTCTTTGAGAAATCGCCAAACTGCTTTTCCACAGTGGCTGCACTAACTTACATTCTTAAAGTATATAAGCATCCCCTTTTCTTTGCAGCCTCACCAACATGTTATATTTTGACTTTTAAATGATAATTGTTCTGATCAGACTGAGATGATAGTTCACTGTGGTTTTGATTTGGATCTCTCTATTAGTGATATTAAGCATTTCTTCATATGTTTATTGGATGCTTGTATGTCTTCTTTTGAGAAGTGTCTGTTTCTGTTTTTTGCCAGATGGTGCAGGAGGTGCAGGACTGTTACATACGTATACACATGCCATGGTGGTTCGCTGCCTCCATCCCCCTATCAGCTACATTAGGTATTTCTCCTAATGTTGTCCCTCCCCAATCTCCCTACCCCTTACTATCCCTCCCTTAGACCCCCACCCCCCAACAGACACCAGTGTGTGATGTTCCTCGCCCTGTGACCATGTGTTCTCATTGTTCGACACCCAATTATGAGTGAGAACATGCAGTGTTTAGTTTTCTGTTGTGTCAGTTTGCTGAGAATGATGGTTTTCAGATTCATCCATGTCCCTGCAAAGGACATGAACTCATTCTTTTTTATGGCTGCATAGTATTCCATGGTGTATATGTGCCATATTTTCTTTATCCAGTCTATCGCTGATGGGCATTTGGGTTGGTTCCAAGTCTTTGCTACTGTAAACAGTGCTGTAATTTTAATATAGGGTTGTTTTTCTTGTGAATTTATTTAAGTTCCTTATAGATTCTGGATACGAGTCCTTTCCTAGATGCACAGTTTGTGAATATTTTCTTCCATTCTGAATACTCTTTGTTACTCTATTGATAGTACCTTTTGCTGTGCAGAAGCTCTTTAGTTTTATTTGGTCCCACTTATCAAGTTTTTGTTACAATTGCTTTTGAGGACTTAGTCACAAATGATTTGTCAAAGTCTATGTCCAGAAGGGTATTTCCTAGGTTTTCTTTTTAGAATGTTATAGTTTGAGAACTTAAAGTTTTTTCTTTTTTTTTTTTTTAATTTAATTTTTTTTTTTATTGCATTTTAGGTTTTGGGGTACATGTGAAAAACATGCAAGGTTGTTGCATAGGTGCATACGTGGCAGTATGATTTGCTGCCTCCCTCCCCTTCACCTATATCTGGCCTCGAGTTAACTCTTTTATATGGAGACAGGAAAGGTTCCAGTTTCATTATTTTGCACATGGTTAACCAGTTTTCCCAGCACCATTTATTGAACACGGGATCCTTTACCTATTGCTTATGTTTGGCAGTTTTATAAAAGATCAGTTGGTTGTAGGTGTGTGGCTGTATTTATGAGTTTTCTATACTGTTCCCTTGGTTTATATGTCTATTTTTGTACAAATATCATGCTGTTTTGGTTACTGTAACCTTTTAGTATAGTTTTCAAGTTAAGTAATGTGATGTCTCCAGCTTTAGTTTTCTTAGGATTGCTTTGTTTATTACGGGTCTTGTTTGTTTCCTTATGAATTTTAAAATAGTTTTCTTTTCCTAATGATGTGAAAAATGGGATTGGTGATTTGATAGGAATAGTATTTAATCTGTAGAATGCTTCAGGCCATATGGTCACTTAAATTATAGTGATTCTTTCAATGCATGTGCATGGAACTTTTTTCCAGTTGTTTGTGCCATGTATGATTTCATTTGGAAGTGTTTTGTCGTTCTCCTTGTAGAGCTAGTTCACTTTCTTGATTAGATGAATTCCTAGGATTTTTGTGTGTCTATTTTAAATGAAATTGCATTTTTGATTTGGATTTCAGGTTAAACATTATTGGTGTGTAGAAATGCTACTGATTTTTGCATGTTTACTTTTGTATCCTGAAATTTTAATGAAGTTATTCATCAGGTCTAGTGTCCTTTTATAAGAGTCCATATATATATATATATATATATATATATATGCAATCATATTTTCAGTGAAGAGAAATAACATTACTTTCTCTTTCCCTATTTGGATGCCTTTTCTTTCTTTCTGTTGCCTAATCGCTCTGGGTAGGACTTCCAGTAATATGTTGAATAGGAGTGGTGAGGGTTGGCATACTTGTCTTATTCTGGTTCTCAAGGGGAATGCTTCCAGCTCTTGCCTAGTCATTATAATAATGGTTATGGATTTATCATAGATGGCACTTCCTATTTTGAAATATGTTCCTTCAATGACTAATTTGTTGAGAGTTTTTATCATGAAAGAATGTTAGCATTTTTCTGCACCAATCAAGACGATTATGTTTTTTAAAATTTTAATTCTATTCATGTGGTGAATCACATTTGTTTATTTGCATATGTTGAATCAACCTTGCATCCTAGGAATAGTCTATTTAATTGTGGTGAATTATTTTTTTGTTGTGCTGCTGGATTCAGTTTGCAAGTATTTAGTTGAGGATTTTTGCCTCTACATTCATCAGGGATATTGGCCTACAGTTTTCTTTTCTCCTTGTGTCTTTGTCAGATATTTGTACCAGGTTGATAATGGTTTAATAGAATGAATAAGAGCAAAATCTCTTCTCCTCAATTTTTTTCAATAGTTGCAGTAAGTTTGCTACTAGCTCTTCTTTGTACATCTGGTAGAATTTGGCTGTGAGTCATTTTGATCTGGGTTTTTTTTTTTTTAATAAGTTTTTATTACTTACTCAATTTCAGAACTTGTTATTGGTCTGTGCAGTGTCACAATTTCTTCCTGAATCAATCATGGGAAATTGTGTGTTTCTCGGAATTTATTAATTTCCTCTAGTTTTTCTACTTTGTGAACATAGAGGTGTTCATAATATTCTCTGAAGGTTTTCTGTGGGATCAGTTGTAATGTCATCTTTGTCATTTCTGATTGTGCTTGTTTGGATTTTCTGTCTTTTTTTCCTCTGTTTTTCTAGTTAGCAGTCAATTGGTCTTATTGATCCTCTAAAAGAACCAATTTTTTTGTTTTGTGGATTCTTCGTATGGGTTTTTTATTTTCAGTTTCATTAGATTTGATCTGATTTTAGTTATTTCTTTTCTTCTGCTACCTTGGGGATAGTTTATTCTTGTTTCTCTTGTTTCTTTAACTACGATATTAGACTGTTAATTTGAGACCTTTCAGTCTTCTTGATATAGGTGTTTGGTGCTATAAGCTTTCCTCTTAACACTGCTTTTGCTTTTGCCACATTCTAGAAATTTTGGTACGTTGTGTTTCTGTTTTCACTTGTTTCAAATAATGTTTTGGTTTCTGCCTTAATTTTGTTGTTTATTCTAAAGTCATGAAGAAGTAAGTTGTTTAGTTTTCATGTAACTGTGTGGTTTGAGAAGTTCCTTGTGGTATTTATTTATATTTTTTTTCCATTGTGATCCAAAAGTATGTTTGGTTTAATTTTATTTTTAAAAAATTTATTAATACTTGCTTTATTGGTGAGCATGTGGTTGATCTTAAGTATGTTCCATGTGTAGACTAGAAGAATATATATTCTATGGCTGTTGGGTGGCATATTCTATAGATGTCTATTATGTCCAATTGGTCAAGTGTCAAATTTAAATCCAGAATATTAGTTTACTGCCTCACAGATCTATCTAACACCTTCAGTGGGGGTGTTGAAGGCCTCCACATTATTGTGTGGGTGTGCAAGTCTTTTCCTATATCAGTAAGTGTTTGTTTTAAAATTTCTGGGTGCTCCAATGTTGTGTACATATATATTTAGGACATTTAAGTCATCTTGTGTAATTGAACCCTTTCTCATTATTTAATTACCTTCTTTGTCCTTTTTTTACTGTTGCTGGTTTAAAATCTAGAAAAAAATGCTCTTGTTTGCTTTTCTCTACCACTTCTTTCTATTCTATAATCTACTGAAGATTATATCTACTATAATCCACTTTTAATGGATTGTGTATATGCAATGCAGCTTCTGTGTAAACTAGGTATTAACAGATTGTCATGCTTACATCTCTTCTTAAAGAAATATACAACAATTACAATTATTGACCCAAACTAAAATGTTAACACCCTTTGAATTGAGGCTATAAAAATGGCAATTTTAAGTTATGTGCATAATATATTGATATGGTTTGCATCTGTGTCCCCCCACTCAAATCTCATATTTGATTGTAATCCCCAATGTTAGAGGTGGGACTTGGGGGGATGTGATTGAATCATGGGGGTGAATTTCTCATGAACGGTCTAGTACCATCCCTTGGCCCTGCCTTTGCAATAGCGAATGAGTTCTCACAAAATTTTATCTTTTAAAAGTCTGTGGTATCTCTCTCCTCTCTCTCTTGCTCCTGCTTTCACCATGTAACATAACTGTTCCCGATTTGCCTTCTGCTATGAATGGGAGCTTTCTTGAAGCCTCCCCAGAAGCAGATGCCACTATGCTTCCTGTACAACCTGCAGAAACCGTGAGCAAGTTAAACTTCTTTTCTTATAAATTACTCATTCTCAGGTATTTCTTTAAAGCAATATGACGACAAACTAATACAGATATAAATGAAGCAAATAAGTATGAGAGATGATCAGAGTTTAAGAAAGTAACATTTTTTGTTGAACAGTGTCAAAGCAGAGCAAATTTCAATAAGGGAAAGATAGTAGGTCAATTCTGCTCACGTGGTATCACAATAACTCATCTTGATGATTTATAATGAGGCTAAATATATTTGAGCATGTTTATCTGCAGGCAGATCACGAGGTCAAGAGATGGAGACCATCCTGGCCAACATGATGAAACTCCGTCTTTAATAAAAATACAAAAAATCTAGCTGGGCGTGGTGGTACACACCTGTAGTCCCAGCTACTCGGGAGGCTGAGGCAGGAGAATTGCTTGAACCCAGGAGGTGGAGGTTGCAGTGAGCCGAGGTCATGCCACTGCACTCCAGCCTGGCGCCTGGTGATGGAGTGAGACTCTGTCTCAAAAAAACAAAAAAAGAAAGAAAAATCAGTATAAAAGCTCCCCACACTTTTCCTGGAAAAGTAGATATAGTAACTGGGCCTTAGAATATTTTTTTTTAAAATAACTTTTAGTTACTACTAAAGGAACAGGGAGGATAATTAATCACTGGCACTAATATTTTTGTGATTTTTCCTCATGGCAAAATGTAGGGGTTACAGCAAAGGAAATAGAGAAACTAGGGGAAAAATCTATTAGAAATAAAGGAAGAAATTACACTAAAGGCTATCAAAGTACTAACAAAGTTAGGCTCATTAAAGATGGCTCTTGTCAGGTACCAACTAGTTCCATACATTTCGATATGTTTTGCACCACAAATGTCTTTAATAACTAAAAAAATTCATATGAAGACATTCTCTTCAAATTTCTCATGTTAAAAGCATTTTATCTATTGCTTGCTTTCTATAATTAAACTTAATTATAATATTGATGGAGTGCTTATTGTACACTGGGAACTATGTGAAACATTTTGCATGTAGCATCTCATTAAATCCTTATAACAACTCATGATAAGAGTACAGTGAATGATGCACACTTCCCAGATGTAGAAACAGAGGCTCAGGGAGGATACATAATCAGCCTGAGGTCCAGAGTCTCCTAAGTGGCACAGCTGGAATTTGAATCTATATATTTGTGTGACTCCAAACACTGTGAACTAACTACTATCCACTTTCATCAGTTTGGGACCAGTTATATATTGAATGCTGTATCTTCATTCATATGATTTTGGATTAGGCAGGAAGCATATAGGACTAGATATGAATGTTGGTATCTCTACAGCAAAACTGATTTATCCCACATTTACTGAGCTTCCATTTATCACAGTCAAACATTAGAAATTATATGCCAAAGCATGAGACATAGAAAGATATCTACGATACGATGTGTGTCTCAGTTCTTTACAGTTTAGCTGGGGGAAAGCAGACAAAGAGTGATATGAGCAATGGGGTATAAGCACAGGCTGCTAGCGGGGCAGAGAGGAGGAGCATCAAACTGAGTTTGGTGGGTTCAGAGAAGGTATCTCCAAAGTCAAAGTGAGACTTTAGATGGGAAGAGTTAGATTAAAAAATGGAGGTGGGTATAATAGAAAAACTGGCCTTATAGGCAGAGGGAGCACGATGCATAAAGAACTGGAGAGAGGAGAGAATACAGAACATTTGTAGAATTACAAGTAGTTCTGTAAAAGCACTATGAGAAAACCGTTTAGCTGAGCATATTATTTAAACTCACCTGTTCCATGCCAAGGAGTGGGTCTCTAGCCTCAGTGATCCATGGAAGAGTGTCCTAAAGATAACTGAATTATGCTTTTGGAGTACGTTTCATTCCTACATTTCTTCAGTGGCTAGAAAACTATTTAACTTCTAAAGCCTGTCTACTTTCAACTGTCCCTTGGATTCAAGGAAAGTAGAGACTAAAGATTACTTAGTATCTTGAATAAAATGTTGGTATCTTAGCTGTTCGGTAGGATATGGAGAAACTATTTGAAACTCTATACCCAAAGCATTTCACATAAACCACACATAACCATCTCTGAGTTATTACACAGCAAACAAAATGCATTAAGATTATGTAGGCACTAATATTAGAAAGCAAGACTCAGAACAAATTGTCATACTACATATGTGAATATCTGATCCAACTTGGATAATGAGAAAAGTATGCCCACATGGCATATGCTTGAATTGGCAGCCACTTTGTAGCATGCTAGGCAGATAACTGAAAAAAAAATGTGGACAATGCATCTACATTAAATGACATGATATCCTTTTCACTGTGTTTTTCTACAGTAGTGTAGGAGAACTCTAGGCAAAATTCCTTTTAGTATTATGGCT
Source organism: Aotus nancymaae (assembly GCF_030222135.1). Taxonomy (NCBI): domain Eukaryota; kingdom Metazoa; phylum Chordata; class Mammalia; order Primates; family Aotidae; genus Aotus; species Aotus nancymaae. The sequence goes on along the minus strand of NW_026988415.1, from coordinate 53,046,225 downwards.
CTTTACTACATAACCATGCAAAGCAATTCTTGAGCATGGAATCTTGCAAGAGTTTTCTGCCCAATTTAACATATACTTATTGATCACATACTACATGCCAGATACTGTGCTCTTTCTAGTAAAGGACCTAAAAATAGATTGCAATATAGTAAAGGGGAAGGAGCTAGCACATAATTAACTTAAAATAGTGAGACAGCCAGGCATGATGGCTCATGACTGTAATCCCAGCATTTTGGGAGGGCCAGGTAGAAGGATTACATGAGGCCAGGAGTTTGAGACTAGCCCAGGCAACATAGCAAGATCCCCATAGCAATATCAATACAAAAAATACAAACATTAGCTGGATGTCGTGGCACACGCCTGTAATCCCAGCTATTTGGGAGGCTCAGGCAGGAATAATGACTGGGCCCAGGAGATTGAGGATTCAATGAGCCATGAACATAGACTGCACTCCAGCATGGGTAACCGAACAAGATCCTGTTTTAAAAAAAAAAAAAATCTGAGGCAGTATTTATTAACATATGGAGAAATTTCCAAAGGCTTAATGGAGGAGGTGATATTTTAGCTGTTTTTTAACAGGAACATTAAATATCAATAATTGAAATTAGCAAGAAAGCATTCTGGGCTGTGAAAATAAGAATAAAATGTGATGATGTTGAGAGCTCATTATTTGTCAGGAATTTTTAAAAATATTTCATATGTTTAGCTCATTTAATCTTTGTAACAACATATGTGACAGGTATTACCATTATCTACCTTATATTTGTGGAAAATGATTTCTGGAAATATCAGAAAGATGAAATAACCTGCCCAAGGCCACACCACTGGCAAAATATTAGAGTTAAGATTCAAACTAAAACAATCTGACCACGAAGCCCATAACCTTAACTGTTCTCTCTTATTATACAAGTAAAGTATATTTTTCAGCAGAAACAGAAAAATATGACAATGTGTTTGAAGCATGTTAAATATTCTAGAGCTGATGGGGCATAATATGTGATATAATTAATTGTAAATAATGGAATAAGCAACTAAGAGAATAGATAATAATCTAAAACTGTAAAATTCATTCTAAGAAATATTTAGTTCATTAAAAATGTAATGATTGGAATAAGATTAGGGAGAAATAATGGCTTTTGTAGAGGTGAGTGACATAATGCAACCCACTTTGGGAACAAAAGGGTAATGATACTGTGAAGAATACATTTTGAGATAAAGGCATCCAGGCAAGAGAGGCAAGAAGTGAAGGCAATGAAAATACTTGATGTCTCTTCTATTAGAGGTACTGCCTTAGATAAGTGGAGAGATAGATAATGAATGATACGCTCGAATTTTGGTGTTAGAATGGGCTGCCCTAATAGGAATGAAACACTTCAAAGCCCACAGCCCAATTAAACTCCCTAACCCTAATATCATTATATTGAAACTGTTTCTGAAGTTTCCCAACAAAAAGATATCAGAAAGGTTTTCTCATGTCATGACCAAAATGACTAATCTAAATTAATATAATGCTTAGGAAAGTGTCTTGTGCATGTGAAAAAGTTAACACTGTGAGGATTTGACAAAGTAGCCCGTAACATGATGACTTTTGCTTGAGGACTATATGCATTATTTTATAGGCTTATATTTCCCACACCGCCTTCAAGGATACTTTTTAATACATTACCATATTACTTTGGCATAAATTAAATATATCTGAATGGTCAAAGCTATTCATTTATCTCCTAAAGTCTAACTTCCTATAAGAGAATGACTTAAATATGGAAAATATCTGGCTCAATTAGTTGCTAATTTCTTAAGAGGATTCAATGTCAAATTTGAAGTGGAAGTTACTGCCATGGAAAATACTGTGTACTTGAAAGAAGAAATTCATTTTGTTCCCAAATTCCAAAAGGCAGTATAACATAGTGGTTAAAAGTGCAATTGTAATACAACACTACATGGATTCAAATTTCAGTTCCATCACTAATTGGGTTGACTTTGGTCAAGTTACTTAAAACCCTGTGCCTCAGTGTTACCATTTGTAAAATAAGAATGATAACATCACCTATTTCAGTTAGTGAAAACTAGGTGTATTAGTTTATTCTGCCATTGGTATAAAGAACTACCTGAGGCTCAGAAATTTATGAAGAAAGGAGGCTTAATTGACTCAAAGATTTATAGGACTTTTTCTTAGCTGAGCTAAAGGCAGGGTCCTTGTCACACAACCATGAAAACTTAGGCTCGCAAAGAATTTAAACGGTGAGTAAAGCAGGGTTTTATTGGGTAAAAAGGAAAAAAAGAGGGAACAGGGACTCTGCAAGGCCAGAGTTCATGCTAGAGTGGTTCCTGCCCACAGCTTAAATCCTAGGTTCCACACAGGAAGAGGAGGGGCCAGTCTCCTCCCTGCTGCAAATTTCCCTAGTTCCACCCCTCAGTGCTTCTTGTAGTTTTTCCAGGGACCTCCTCCCTCCTGACTGCCTCATTCCTCCCTCTAAAGAAGTACATCTAACTGTCCTTAGAATAAGGATAAGGATAAGGACGAAGACCAATTGTAACTGCTTCCTGCTGACAGGGGGCGCTGTTTTGAGGAAATGGTGGTCAGAGCTCCCTCAGAGGCCTATCTCAGGGTTCTGAGCAGAAAGAGCCATTGTCCGAGGCTTCAGTTGCATGACTGTTTGGAGTTTGATGGCCCGAAGGCAAGAACAGACAAACCAGGTTATTAGAAAACACATATCAAAATGAAACAAGGAGAGGGGTAAGGACAGCTCAAAACTTCTGAGTCCTTTTACTAGTTTGTACAGGGAGAAGGGGGCCAGAAGCCCGACTGGTAAAACTTTACCCTTTTGCAAGCATATTGGGCTTCTGAGTTCCCGTCCCCTGAGCCCAATCCTAAGCCAACTAGTTTAAGATTTGGGAAATTAACCTTTCCCAGTTTGGAGGATGCATCTGAGGGGAGTATCCCATAGTACAGAGATACAATTACTTAACTGTGAACAGAAGACTGAGGAGGAGAAAGAAAAAAAAGAAGACACCTTTTAAAGTAGTCCCAGGGGTTCAGGCTGCATTCAAAAGGGGTATAGACTGAAGATGAATGGCTACCCATCTAGAAAGAGAGGAGCAGGCATTCCTGGTTCCCTTCCCTTCCTAGCAGATACCCAGGGTACATGAGGGAGAGAACAAATAGCATCCTTTTTCCCTTTTCTGCCTTGCATCCTTGAGTCCCAGTGACCTTAGCAGGGGCAGCCATAAGTGCAAAAACATCTTGCACCGATGAAGCAGGTGGGCCTGGCAGTAAGAATCACGTGCTCTAGTCCACCTATGCAGTATCTCCCTTCTGTCAGTAGCCTTGAATTCCCTAGACCTCTTTTATGCCATGGATACTAATGTGGCCTTTATCCACAAAACAGGAAATCTGGGGTTGGCTTAATCAACAGGAATCAGCCACACTCACCTGCATTATGCCTTTTAATTTCCATTTTCATTTGCCTCTGGATCCCTCAAATCTAGTTATTCTTCTTAGGGCTTTGATCAAAAGCTTGGAATTGAGTTTGGGCCTATACTATAAGGAGTCCATGCAACCCCCTCCACCTCAAAACATATTTTTGTCTTGAGGTGGAGGGGGTTGCATGGACTCCTTATAGTAAGCCCAATGCTAAGGTAAAGCTGTGGAATTGAATATTTCTCCAACAAGGGAGAGAAAATGTTGTATTTTGACACACCCAGATAACTGGTAGCTATAATTATGCTTGCTAAGATAGGGGTACATGATGCCTGGCTTTGCTTATCTCCTTTGGTCTTACTTTACCAAAAGGAAACATCTGAGAGATGGGCATCCTATTTATGCTCATGAACTGGCAGGATTTGCAGGATAATTGCTCAGAACTAGAATATTGATCCAGATTTTTACATTACCCATCCCTTTTATACTTTCTGAGCTGCAGCTGGAGATTGCTGGTTGGTTCACAGGAACAAGCAGGATTAGTCCAAAAATGCAGGTGAAAACTTAAAAACAACTAGTGAGTTTAGAATTTAATTACAAATATATGATAAGTTTTGAAACATGATTTCTTTCTTTCCAGTCCTCATGTTTATTAAAAAATAAATCATCATAGGACTGAGTGGTTTGCAAAGTAGACTTTAGTCTTATACTTGGCCTGATTATTTGCATGAAGTGCAGCAAGAATAATTATTTCTACATAGGCCTTTTGGATTGGCTTTGGTGGAACTCTGTTCTCCAAGGAATCTCAGAAAAGACCTTTAAAAGCCGAGGCCAACCATGGTTTATCCTCAAATACCTGTGAGTTGGGTGATCCTCTCCTCTTAAGGTTCCAAGATGAACTTGCAGCTCCTGGACCTGTTAGAAAGTGACATTCTTTACTGACCACAGGACAGAAACCCTGTACAGGGACTGTAAACATGAGAATATGAGGCCAGTCTCCCCATTGGGCTTTTCTCAAGTTGAGATTCTTCAAAATAAAACATAATTTTCCACTCAAAGCCTTGGTAAAATGACCAGTTTTTCCAATTGCATTCTGTTGCAAAAAAAAAAAAAAAAAAAAAAAAAAGGATTCTTATTGCACTGATGCAAACAACTATATTACCATAAGTTAAGAATACTCACAGATAGGTTCTAAATTCTAGAGGAACCAGGAAAAGAGAAACAAACATGCTCCAAATTTTGTTCACAGGAGTATAACTCACTCAATTATTAAAGGCCATAAATACTTCAAAATAAGTTTCTTTCACTCTAAAAAATAAAACATGGATCAGCAGTATTCCAAGCAAAAGTCAAGGAGGTTGCTGCAGCTTTCTAAGTTCAGTATATTTAGTTAACTCTGGTTTTTCTTGACATTTTTGAACATTTTAGCTCTTCATGAGTCCTGTACATTTTTCTTTATTCCAATGGTACAATCTCTAAAGTTATAAGAATCCTGTATTTGTGAGTATCTGTTACAGTTTCATAGCTTATTATAAACCATGTTTTGAAAAGGATTAAAACAAGAGAGCAATTGTCTATTAATAACAAAATGTCCAGAGTAGTTACAGTTAGAAACATAATTGACAAAGAAGTTTGGTTGTCTCCATGGTTTATATTATCTTAACATAACAATCTTAATTATGATTGATAGCATATACTTACATGAATTTTAGAAATCCCATACAGTTTTGGAACACATATTAGTATTATTTACTAAGATATAATGTAAAGAAGATTGAATGTCAGTTTGGCTAACCCATATACCTAAACATGTCAAAGAATCCTGTTTATCTCTCTTTTCTGGACATTCCAGGGACCCTCTGGACTATCGGAAAAGCCAGGTATCAGGAAGGACAACTTTAAAACTGAAGTTTTATTTTGGGAAGTCTTTTTCATATGTTTAAAGCACTTGTTTGAACTGTTAGCTTTTTCTTAATGTAAAACAATTCTTTAACTCCAGACAAAAATTTACATTTCCATGTCTTCTTATAATCTTTTACTAAACAAGCAACCGACATCTTACTGTTCTTACACACCTTGTATGTAAATCTATTTCCAGCAGTTTTAATTATATATTATAATGTCAACTCCTAGCAATTTTTCACTTTAATGTAAAATCTGGTAAGTCATTTTTTTGTGCGCTAGGTAGAGCCAAGTTTTGACTCCCAGCATAATTAAGGGCGTGGTTAGCTCCATATGTCTCCAGGCCTTAGCAATTGCTAAGCTGGCAAATTAATCATGCCAAATTAATTACAGCTGTTTTTACAACTATCGAACACAGTACACACACAGACAGGCAGAAGAAAACCCAGTCACTGGGTTGGGTCATTTAACTGGCAGGGCTAGGAAAACACACAGATATCAAACCAGAATCTTATTCCCTAAGGCAGGATTGCTAAACAAAGCCTTGCCACCAGAGTTACAAGCCATGCCTGCAGAATGTAAAACAAGATGAAGGCTTACTTTCGCAAGCAAAACTTTGCAAAGAATATAAATAAACAGTGATAGTTGTTGGGCCTGGCCTAGTAAGAACATCTTCCAAAAGGAAAAAAAAAAGGTTAACTGCTGATGGGGTAGAGAAAGGGAAGAAAAGAAACAATTTTAAAATGCCTGGGGAAGAACCTCTTATTCTTATGCTAGTGGTTCTTCCACAAGGGAGAAAAGTAATTGCTGTGAGTAAAAGCTGGTGTCCCTGGCCCGGGGAGAAGGAGACTCTGGGTGCCTGGCAAAAATGCCAGGCAGCCACCTGTGGCTCCATGGGCCACGCTTCCCAGTCCCAGCCCTGACAAACAGAGGAGGGTGAAGGGGAGCCATTGCTCCCCAGTCCCTCCGAAAAAGGAAAGAAAAGGCCATTGAAAGACTGGTTTGGTTCCCAACCCCCAGGAGCAACAGGGGATGGGAGTATGGTTTCCCATAAGCTCAGAAGTCTGAGGAGGAAAAATGACAATGAGAGATTTTGAGTTCTCATTTCATTCACCACTTCGTGAGACCCCACTTTCCATGCCCAAAATGTTGCAGGACTTCTCCTTACTTCAGCTAAAGGCAGGGTCCTTTGTTATACAGCCATGAAAATTTAGTCTCGCAAACAATTTGAATGGTGAGTAAAGCAGGGTTTTGCTGGGTGAAAAGAAACATAATGGAGGAAACAGGGACTCTGCAATGCCAGAGTTCAAGGTAAAGTGCTTCCCGATGGGCAGCTTGAATCCCAGGTTCCACACAAGAAGAAGAGGGGTCAGTCTCCTCCCTGCTGCAAATGGCGCAAAGTTCTGGAGTTTCCACTCCAGTGCCCTGGCTGCTTGTACTTTCTCCAGGTACACACTCCTAACCGGTTGTCTCAAAAATTCCAGAGGCTGTATAGGAAGCATGACTGGAGAGGCCTCAGGAAACTTACAAGCATGGCAGAAAGTGGAGGGGAAGTAGGCACGGCTTACGTGACCAGAGAAGGAGGAAGAGGATGAAGAGGGAGGTGCTACACACTTTTAAACAACCAGATTTCGTGAGAATTCACTATCACCAGAACAGCAAAGGAAAAATCCTGCTCCGTGATCCAGTCACCTCCCACCGGGCCCCTCCTCCAAATTTGGAGAATACAATTAGACATGAGATTTGGGCAGGGACACAAATCCAAACCATATCATTAGGTGAGTTAATATATGCAAATCTAAAGCTCTTAGAATGTTGCCTGGAGTATGCAGAAGTCAATAAATGGCAGCTTTAACTCCAAGACTGTATAGAGATTGTACATCAAGAACTATGATTATCATATTATTTTCCTATTAAGTCATTGGGATGTCTTTGTGTTAATAAGAAGAGTCAACATAAAAACTTTATCCATAATGACTGCCTACATTTTAAAAAAAAATCCAATTTGCTTTGTGTCAGAACTAGGAGCACTGTTAAATACCCTATGTGTTGTAAGAGTAAATAAATTTTTGGCTTCATCATTAGTTATGGGAAAATGGCTGATTAGAAATTTCCATTCAGAATTCACTGGCATTTCTCTACTTCTGAACATTCATTGTATATGTCTGTTATAAATGCTGTTGCTGATCAGACTGTATACAGGAAATGAGTTAACAAACTGCATTTAGAGCAACCAAGAAAAAATTCATAGTAGAAGAGGTAAAACTATAAGGCTTGATTTCTTTCTTTATTGAAAGCTGATAGGCATTTCATAATTAGTTCTGGTCTACAGATTGATTCCAACAAGCTTCTCTCTGGACATTTTTGACAAGGGATCAAAATATTTTTCTTCCTCTGAGAAAGGTGATGTATGTTTGGACACTTTCAAAGAGTGATGAAATTGAAAAACATCCTTCAATGTCATAGGTTTATTCCCCTATGATCAGAGTTCCAATTACCTAACACCTTCCTTGTCATGCTCATTGCAAAGAGTGTAGGGAATGAAAGGTGGAGATGTGGCAAGTTATGTAATGGGAAATGATCTTTGATCCCAACACAGAAGTAGACATTGTTGTATAGAGTAAGAATAGAGATATATTGACAGATCTGGTTTAGTAGATTTATAGTGATTAAGCCAAAACATGACTCCTTAAGCTCATGATAACCTAATTGGATATTCAGTAGAAATGTTTTCCTTTAGTGTTGTCTCTTTATTTCAGCAAACATCAAAATGTGAGCCAAAAATGAGAAAGAGGAAGGAAAATGAGTCACTGATTTTCTCATGTTGTCTTAAGCTGGAGCCTAACTGAAGGTCAGTATATGTATCCATCTCAAAGACTGACTTTTGATAAGCTCATGGTTTTCTGAAACCACATCAAAAAAAGATGAATTAATATTCTACAGATGCTATAGAGAAGAAAAAAAATATTTCAGCTGAGGCAAAAATTCTCTTAGGAAAATCAGACCCAGAAAATTTAAACTGTAAAATAATTTGACTGCTTATCAATAGCCCAGATAAAAGAGGGAATATCTTCATTGGGTCAATGGGTTGGATACAGGGCAGAGATGGATAATTTGAGCATTTTGTTAATCACTAATCAATGGAAGAACCTAAAGAACTTGTATTTATATATCAGGGGACTAACTTACTTCTCTCTTCAGTTCTTCCTGTTCTGTATCAATGAATGTGTATGTTATCTTTGTCCTTCTTATACTGTATAGTGGTAAAACTCAAGAAGAAAAGTCTTACTTATTATAGGTCACAAAGAATAGCCAGATGAAAAATAAAACAATATAGTTCCCTGATTCACTGCAATGGTATCCATGCAACTTCTGCCTTCCAATATCTCAAGAAAGAGACTTGGAGAACTGCTTTGTGATAAAAAGGAATAAGAAAAACCTGATTCATGCCTGGCTTATGTGCCTAATATATAATCCCAGTTTCTGATCGGAGCATTAAGAAGAATTCATAAGAAAATTGAGTGTGATTAAAAACGTGCACAGTATTTCTTTTGGGGATCATGGAAATCTTCTAAAATTAGATATTGTTTATGGGTACACAACACTGTAAATATACTGAAATTATTAAAATGTACACTTCAATTAGGTAGATTTTATTATTTGTATAATATATCTCAATACACTATTAAAAATAATGGGCAAGAAATTATCTTAGGACAAATTCATATGGTGCAAAAAACTTCTATGAAAACAGAAAAGTAGAAATATTTAGATGCCATATCCACAATGGAAATTCTCATGCCCCACTCCATTCAATCCTAATTTACTATGGTAAGGAAATCTACACCAAGATCCATCCAAATCTACACCAAGACTGGGAATTTTCAGCTATAGGAAACAGCTGCTTCTTTCACAGGAGATTTAACTTAAAACGTTTTGCAGTAAAATGTCTCATGTCTCAGCAGTTCTCTCTTTTTTCTCTCTCTCTCTTCTACTCTTTTTCTCTCTCTTCTACTTGCCCTAGATTCAAATACATCTTGCTTGAGCTTTTGGACTGGCCTCCTGTCCAGATGAAAATAATTGAATATTATAGTCTGCTTATTACAGTACACAAAATGATTTATAGTTTGCAAACAGCCACTATTCCAACTATATTTTAAAAAATATTTCACTCTAAGTCAAAGGTCTGTCTTCCTTTGTATCCTTGAAGCTAGAGGGTATGCAATAAATAAGACTTTCACTTCACCTTAGATAAAAAATAGTTTCTAACCTTTGAACAAGACTGTTTAAAGAACACTCTGAAGGGAAACCATTGACAAATTGATATAGATATGAGAGAATGAAGTTAGCCCTGCAAGTGGGCCTCATCAATGGTATTGTGACCTACATCAAATTAGGCTAATTGAGTTCCACAGTTTGCTTAGGATTATCTCACGACTTCACCTTATTTTCTAGAATTCCTTAATTGTCCAGCTTTAATGATAAAATATTCAATTTGCTCTATATATTTAAGAAATTTGAAAGTGGCTCTTTAAGTTTATTCATCACACTTCAGAGTCTTTTGTATAATTCTATATCATTTAAGGCTGGAATAATTCACCTTGTAATATGAGGCAGAAATGCTTCTTGGCTTTGAATTGAAAATCCCTAATATATCCTTTTTCCTGATACATTTGCAGCCTCATAGCTAAAGATTTTAGGAAGTCCTGAATATTTCCCTGCTCTAACCTCTCTCCCACATTTAAGACCCAGACAAAACTCTCCTCCTCTAATAAGTCTTTTCTGATTGCTTCATTTGCCTTTCATATAAAAATATAAATTCTGCTGTTAGCAATTACATCCCAGAGATTTGATTAGTCAGTCGATGCCAACCTAGAGTGATTTCTTCTTAAGGGATTTCTCCTTGAGGGTAAATCATGTGGTATTTCCATAACTCCACAGAGATTACAACATGATGATGATACCCATAATTACATGTGAATAAATGCTTGCTGATTTGAAACATACATGAATTGATGGATGTTAACTGCTTTAATTGTTCATTTGGATGTATCTGAAATGATACATTCATTATTTTATTGTATGTATTCAAACAGAACTACAGGCAACTCTTCATATCCATGGGTTCTACATTCATAGATTCCATCAACCTTGAATTGAAATTATTTTAAAAATAATTGCATCTACTAAACATTTACAGACTTACTTTTCTTATTATTTTCTAAAACCATAAAATAACTATTTACATAGTGTTTACATTATATTAGGTATTATAATGAATCCAGAGATTATTTAAAGTATATGGAAGGCTACACACAGGTTATATGCAAAGATTATACCATATTATATCAGGGTTTTCACATCCAAGGTAGTTCCTAGAACAAATACTCCACGACTAAGGACAACACTCCACTTCTAAGATGACACAAATGAAATCTTTATGGGATTAATCATTGCATTTTATTATTGTAAGACCAGAGATACAGATTACATAAAAAGATAGGATATATAATGTTGAAGTTTTGAAATTAGATACCAAACATTATAAATATATTTAAAATGTTGCTTTAAATATATAGTTTTTTACTTTGCTCAATGCGCTTCCATTTAATTAACTTTATTTTAATTAGTCTTATCTAGTAATATTTTCTGACCTAGTTATTAGACTTAATTATCTTTAATTATAAAATCCCCTAGACTTGGCCAAGTACAGTGGCTCATGCCTGTAATCTCAGCACTTTGGGAGACCAAGGCAGAAAGTTCACTTCGGGCCACAAGCTCCAGTCTAGTCTGAGACACAGCAAGACCTCATCTCCACAAATAATAATAATAATTATTATTATAATAAAATAATCATCAGCATATGATGGCATATACCTGGAGTCCTTAGCTACTTGGGAGGTTGGGGCAGAAAGATCTCTTGAGCTCTGGGGTTTTAGTTTACTTTGAACTATGATCATGCCACTACACTCCGTCCAGCCTCGGAAACAGAAAGAGACCTTGTCTCCAAAGTAAATAAATACATAAATGAAATAAAATATCATAAAGTCAAAAGAAGCAACCATACTTGAATAGTTTAGAAATCTATAAATCTCCAACCCACACCCTCACTATGGCCCTATGTAATGGAAATGAAGCATATACATTTTAAATTATTACTTACTCATATAGGGAACCTTTTCCCTAGACCACCACAAGACATGACAGTGACTTATAGTGGTATTATTTGATGAAATATGTCAGTCACAGTACACACGACCATCCACAATCTACCTTTCACAAGCACCAAGATGGCTGACTAAAGCATCTGGCGTGAGCTGCTCTGGTAGAGAGGAAACAGCGTAGCGAGTAAACACTAGCTCTTTAAGTGACTCTTCTAGGAGGCCACATTGGGAGTCATAACGGAAGCCATGGTAACCCATGGAGAACAGAGAGGAACAGCGAATCAGGACAGGCACCCAACCAGGATTGGCATAGGGCAAGGAAAAGGTGAATGAGAGTCCCCAGGAACCCACAGTTTTGCCATGGACTTTTGCAATCCTGGGCTCAGGGAATCCCTTCTGACCCCACAGCCTCCATACTGACACAGACAGCTATCTCTAGTCTGGATTAAACCACTGCTTAAGCGCACATAGGACCGCATGGGCCTTGGATCCCTGAGTACCTCTGTGCCAGCTGCCACAGCCCTGCCAACAAGGGAGGTCAAGCTCTTTTGTGCATCCCTAGGATAGAAGCCACATCCACAGTGCTGAGGGGCAGATTGTCTGCAGTCCTCGCCTCCACGGCACCTTGCCAGGCAAGGCCCAATGGCCTGGGACCTCAGTGCAGCCACCCCCACCCCCACTTAAGCACTCCTGCTGGTCCCAGCCCTCCGTTTCTCTGGGACAGAGCTCCCAGAGGTGGTTGACAGGCCTTCTGCTATTGCCATTGCTGCAGTCCCCATCCCTGCTGTCCTGAGGCTGGGGAGGCAAGGAAGAGTGCAAGAACTGACCCCGTAGGCCTAAAGCACAACTGTCATGGGCATGCAGCATGCTGCAGCTTCCATATGGAAAATCAGCCAGACTTCTTTCCAGGTAGGTCCCAGCCTGTGCTACTCTTCACAGGGCAGGGCCTCATGGCTTGGGTCACCAGCACAGCCACCTCACCCCCACATGATCACTCCAGTCAGTGACAGCCCTGTGCTTTGCTGAGGTAGGGCTCCCAGAGACAACCAACAGGTTCTCTGCCAGTGGGACTGCAGTGGTACCTGCGCTTGCTCCCCCAAGGCTATGGAGGAAGCAAAGAGCCTGATGGTTTTTGCATGCCTGTAGCACCCAACAGCTGTCTAACAGATAGGAGGCCAAACTTTATTCCCAGCGAGACCCTGATGCCCTTGTTCTTTGCAAGGCAGGGCCTCCTGGCTTTGACCTGCAACATAGTCACCTCATCTTTGCCTAATCACTCTGATCAGCTGTGGCTCTGTTTCTCTGGGGTGGAAATCACAAAGACAACTGACAGGCCCTCTGCCACCGCTGCCACTGTAGTAACTATTCTTGTTGTCCTGGGGCTTGGAAAGAAACAAAGAGCCTATTTACTTTTGTCACACCTCTAGCATCCTGGAGCTATGGAGAAGAGGCCAGACTGTCTTCCTGATGAGCCCCCACCACCCTGCTCTTCATTAGGCAAGGCCACTGGCTTCAGCAAACAGTCCAACTGCCCCAAGACTAGCTGATCACTCCAATTAACCATGGCTCTGTGTTTCTCTGGGATAAAGCTCACACAGTCAACTAACAGGTACTCTGCCATTGCTGCCAAGATCCCTGCCTCAGCTGCGTACAAGCTGGGGAGAAAAAAAAAAGCCCGAGCTCACCCCAGGACTATGCTGAACAGCTTGGTTGTACCAAGCCAGATCTGTGGCAAGAATTTGAGCAGAAATGGAACCCACGCTCTCAGAACACTAAGAGGGATGAGTCATATGGGCTCATGGGCTGCCACAGGAGCATGGAGAGCCTCCCTCAACAGGGCCAGCAGAGAAAAATTGCGGCTGATCTCCCAGCCACAGCCTCTGCCCAAGGGAGCTCTACAGACTGGCACAGTTAACCAAATAAATGTAGGTGGAGTGCCAGTGATTGGAGGGGGCTACCTTAAGGCCCAGGTGTGGATCTGGTGAGGGGGTTACCTCTCTCCTCACTACACCACAGAGCATAGCTACAAAACTGAGGAATATCAAAGGAGCCACGCAGCCAAGTAACAGCCTGTCTACCAGTCATTACTCTTAAGCACCATCTACTGGATCGCGGCACAAACTAGGACCTCAAAAATACTTTGCTAACATACACCTCTGTGAGACCAAGAGAAAAAATTCAGCCACAAAGAAAGGCCTTATACAGAGCCCTGGACCTTTTAAAACACCCAGAAATAAACCCAACTGACTATACTCAACTTACACCACAATTAAAAGAACACCAGTCCTCCCAGAAGAGAATCAGTGCAAGAACTACAGCAATTCAGAAAGCCAGATATCTCTAGGCCTCCAAATGAGGCCAATAGCTCTGCAGCAATAGTTTCCAAGCAGTCAGAAAAGACTAAAATAACTGACATAGAATTCAGAATCTTGATGGCAAGAAATCTCAGCGTGATTTGTGAGAAAGTTGAAACCCAATCCAAGGAATCCAGTAAAGCAATCCAATAGCCGAAATACAAAATAGCCATTTTAAGAAAGAACCAAACATAATGCCCAGAGCTGAAAAATTTACTACAAGAATTTTATAATACAATCTGAAGTATTAACAACAGAGTAGACCAAGATAAGAAAAGGAGCTCTGAGCATGAAGATCAGTTCTTCAAATCAACTTAGACAAAAATACAGATAAATGAATTTTTAAAATATGAACAGAACCTCTGAGTAATTTGGAATTATGCAAAGAGACCAAATTTACAACACGTTGGCATTCCTCAGAGAAAGGAGAGAGAATAAATACCTTGGAAAATATATTTCAGGATACAGTCTGTGAAAATTTTCCTATTCTTGCTAGAGAGGTTCACACTCAAATCTAAGAAATACAGAAAACCCCAGCTAGATACTATACAAGATGACTATCCCTAAAACACATAGTCACCAGATTCACTAAGATCAACACAAAAGAAAAATTATTAAAGAGAGCTAGAGAACAGTGTAAAGTCATATAGAGGGAACCCCATTCAGGAGAGCAACAGACTTCTCAGCAGAAAACATACAAGTCAGAGGAGATTGGGAGTGTGTATTCAGCATTGTTAAGAAAAAAATTCGAACTGAAAACTGCATTGCACTAAACTAAGCTTCGTAAGTAAGTACAAAATAAAATATTTCTCAGACAAGCAAATGCAGAGGAAATTTCTTTTACCAAGACTAGCTTTACAACAAGTCCTTAAGGGAGTGCTAATCATGGAACCGAAATAATGACACCTGCTACCACAAAATCACACTTAAGCACAAAAAACAATCACATGATCAAGTCTACATAACACCTGCTAACAACATAATGACAAGATCAAAATCTCACATATCAATAGTAACCCTGAATGTAAATGGACTGAAGGCAACGTTTAAAAGGCATAGCATGGAAATCTGAATAGAAGGATAAGACTCAACCATCCGCTCTCTTCAAGAGATGCATCTCACATGTAATGACACTGACAGACACCAAGTAAAGAGACACAGTAAGATCTACCATGCAAAGGAAAAACAAATATAGAGAAAAAGTCGCTCTTCTTGTATCAAATAAAACACATTTTATTTATTTATTTATTTATTTATTTATTTTGAGACAGAGTCTCGCTCTTTCACCAGGCACCAGGCTGGAGTGCAGTGGCGCGATCTTGGCTCACTGCAACTTCTGCCTCCCAGCTTCAAGCAATTCTCCTGACTCAGCCTCCCGAGTAGCTCGGATTACAGGCGCCCGCCACCACGCCAAGCTAATTTTTGCATTTTAGTAGAGAAGGGGTTTCACTGTGTTGGTCATAATGGTCTTGATCTCTTGACCTCATGATCCGCTCGCCTCAGCCTCACAAAGTGCTGGGATTACAGGCGTGAGCCACCACGCCCAGCCTTAAACAGATTTTAAACCGATAAAAATTAAGAAGGACAAAGAAGGACATTACATAATGATAAATCGTTCAACCCAAAAAGAGGACTTTACTATCCTACATATATATGCATCCAATACTGGAGCATGAAAATTATAAAATAAGTATTCTAGATCTAGAAAAAGATTTGCACAGCAACTAAATAATATTAGGAGACATCAAAATCCCACTGAGAGTGGTATACAGTTCAGAAAACTAACAAAGAAACTAACAAAGGCAGAAAACTAACAAAGAAACTCTGGACTTAACCTTAACACTTGATCAATTGCAACTAATAGACACCTACAAATGACTCCACCTAACAACCTCAGAATATACATTCTTCTCATCTGCATATGAAATGTATTCTAAGATCGACCACATGCTCAGACATAAGGTCAGTCTGTATAAATTAAAAGAAATTGAAATCATACCAAATACACTCTTGGACCACAGTGCAAGAAAAATAAAAACCAATACCATGAAGATATCCCAAAACTACACAAATGTATGGAAATTAAATAACTTCCTCCCTGAATAACTCTTGTATGAACATTGAAATCCAGGGAGAAATCAAAATTCTTTGATAATAGGGACAAAATGTACCAGCATCTCTGGGATGCAGCTAAAGAAGTGTTTACAGTAAACTTTATAGTGCTAAACACCTTCATTGAAAACTTAGATATATCTCATATTACCAATCTAAGTTTGCACCTAAAGGAACAAGAAAAAAAAAGCAAATCAACCCCAAGTATAGCAGAAGAAAGGCAGCAAATGAAATTAGAGAAGAACATAATGAAATTGAGATGCAAAAATACATACAAAGATCAATGAAACCAAGAGTTGGTTTTTCAAAAGAAAAACCTAGATTTATAGACTGCTAGTCAGATTAACAACAACCAAAAAAATAGAAGATCCAAGTAAGTTAAATAAGAAATTACAAAGGTGAAATAAAATCTAATCCCATAGTAATACAAAAGATCCTCAGAAAATATGACAAAGAACTCTATGCACAAAAATTAGAAAACACAGAGGAAATGGATACATTCCTGCTGACAATCTCCCAAGATTGAATTAGAAACAGCATGAAACCCTGAATAGGCAAATATAAAGCTCTAAAACTGAAATAATAATTTAAAAAAAAAAACCACCAATCAAAAAAGCCCTGGACCAGATGGATTCAAAGCTGAATTCTACCAGACATACAAATAAGAACTGGTACCAGTCATACCAAAACTATTCCAATAATTTGAGAAGGAAGGGATTCTTCCTAATTCATGCCATGAAGCCAGCATCAGCCTAACCCTGGCAGAGACAGAATGAAAAGAGAAAACTTCAGGCAAATATCTCTGATCAACACAGAGGCCAAAATCCTCAACAAACTGCTAGCAAACAGAATCCAGCAGCACATCAAAAAGTTAATGCAAACAATCACATAGGCTTTCTTCCTGGGATGCAAGCCTTGTCCAACATATGCAAATCAATAAATGTGATTCAGGACATAAACAGAATTAAAACTAAAAACAATATGATTATCTCAATAGGCACAGAAAAAGCTTTTGTTAATTTCCAACATCTTTTAATAATAAAAACCATTAGCAGACTCGGCATCAAAGAAATATACCTGAAAGTTGTAAGAGCCATCTGTGAAAAATCCACAGCCAACATATCATACTGCACGGGCAAAAGCTGGAGGCATTCTCCTTGAGAACTGGAGCAAGACAAGGATGTCCCCTCTAACCACGCCTATTCAATATAGTACTGGAAGTCCTAGCCAGAGAAATCAGGCAAGAGAAAGAAACAAAATATATCCAAATCAAAAAAAGAGAAAGTCATATTATTTCTTTTCACTCAGGATATAATTCTATACTTAGAAAACTCTAAAGATTCGACTGAAAGATTCCTAGACCTGATAAATGACTTCAATAAAATTTTAGGGCATAAAATCAATATGCAAAAATCAGTAGCATTCTATGCATCAATAACATTCTAACTGAGAGCAAAATAAGCAATATCATCCCATCTTCAATAGCCACACAAAAAATAAAATATCTATGAATACATATAACTAAGAAGGTGAACTATCTCTACAAATAGAACTAAAAAAACACTGCTGAAGTAAATCATAGGTTACATAAACAAAAATAATTTCCATGTTCATGGATTGAAAAAATTATCATTAAAATGGTCATACTACCAAAAGCATTCTACAGATTCAATGCTATCCCTATCAAATTATCAATGTCATTTTTCATAGAATTAGAAAAAAGAAGTATTTTAAAAGTCATGGGGAAGTGAAACAGATTCTAAATAGCCAAAGCATTTCTAAGCAAAAAGAACAACACCAGAGGCTTCTCATTACCCAACTCCAAACTATACTGCAAGGCTACAGTAACCAAAATAGCATGATACTGGTACAAAAACAAATAATACACCAAGAAAACAGAATAGAAAACTCAAAAATAAAGCCACATCTATAACCAACAGATATTTGACAAAGTTGACAAACATAAGCAATTGGTAAAGAAATTTCTGTTCAATAAATGGTGCTGGGAAAACTGGCTAACCATACACAGAAAAATAGAACTGGAACCTTACCTATCAGCATATACAAAAATTAACTAAACATAGACTAAGAACTTAAATTTAAGACCCCAAACAATAAAAATCCTAGGAAAAAAACCTAGCAAATACCCTTCTGGACATAGACCTTGGCAAAGAAATTATGACTATGTCCTCAAAAGCAATTGCAATGAAAACAAAAATTGATAAGTGGGACTTATTTAAACTAAAGAGCTTCTGAACAGCAAAAGATGCTATCAACAGAGTAAACCACAGTGTGATACCACTTCACACCAGTAAGAATAACTATTATTTGGCCGGGCGCGGTGGCTCACGCCTGTAATCCCAGCACTTTGGGAGGCCGAGGCGGGTGGATCACGAGGTCAAGAGATCAAGACCATCCCGGTCAACATGGTGAAACCCCGTCTCTACTAAAAAAAATACAAAAAATTAGCTGGGCATGGTGGCGCGTGCCTGTAATCCCAGCTACTCAGGAGGCTGAGGCAGGAGAATTGCCTGAACCCAGGATGCGGAGTTTGCGGTGAGCTGAGATCGCGCCATTGCACTCCAGCCTGGGTAACAAGAGTGAAATTCCGTCTCAAAAAAAAAAAAAAAAAAAAAAAAAAAGAATAACTATTATTTAAAAATCAAAGCATACATGTTGGTGAGGCTGTAGAGAAAAGAGGATGCTCATACACTGTTGCGGGAATTTAAATTAGTTCAATCACTGTGGAAAACAGTTTGGAGATTTCTCATTACTAAACATTCAACAAGCATTTTATCCAGAATTCCAACCAGTAGGTATAAACCTAAAGGAAGATAAAGTACTCTACCAAAATGACACATGTACCCACATGTTCACCACAGCTATTCACAAAAAAAAAAAAAAAAAAAAAAAAGACAAACAAGGAATCAACCCAGGTGCCTATCAACAGCTGATTGGATAAAGCAAAGACAGTACATATACAACATGCAATACTACAATCTATGATAATAATGAAATCTTTTATCTTGCAACAACAGCATAGATTTAGCTAGAAGTTATTATTCAAAGTGAAACAACACAGGAACTGAAAACCAAATAACTCATGTTCTTATTTTTAATTAGGCGCTAACCATTGAACACACATGGACATAAAAATGGGAACAACAGACGCTGTGGATGACTAGCAGGGGAAGATAGGGAGGGAGACATAGGGTAAAAAATTACCTATTGGGTACTGTGCTCCCTACCTGGGTGCAAAATTCCCATGTAACAAATCTGCTTATGTACTCTGTATCTAAAACACAAGTTTAATTTTTTCAAAATCCACTCTTCATTGATTTTGATGAAATCTTTGGGCACAAGAAGTCAATATGATTTTTGAAATAGAAGGATAAGTAACAAATCAAGTGTAACTGAAAAATAAATTTCAGCCACGGTTATGTTTTTCTTTATTCATTCACTCATTCATTCATTCACTTACTTACATTTTAAATGCATTACATAGATACTTTACATACTTTTTACTTTAAATATAATTAGACTTGGACAACTTGACATAATTGAATCAGGAAATATATTCAACAACAATCTTTGGAGACTTCAATATCCCACTTTCAGAAATGGATAGAACTACATAGCAGATCAAAAATGAAATATAAGGCTTGAAGAAAACTGTAAACTGTTTAGACTTAGCATAAATCTGTAGTTCCACCCAACAGTAGAACAGAAATTCTTAAGTACAAATTGAATATTCTGTAAGTATTTTTTGCCATAAAATAGTCTTCCATAAATTTAAAGGATTTAAATCATAAAAATATATTCCATAATGTTTAATTTTTTAAGAATATACTTTAAAAAGTATATTCATATGCAATTAAATTTGAAATCAGTTACAGAAAGAAATTTAACATATTCATAAATATGTGTAAGTTAACCAAGATACTCCTAAATATCTAATAGCTAAATAAATCATAAGGGACATTGGAAAATATTTTCAGATCTATAAAAATAAAAGCAAATTTGAATACCATTCATTTCTTCCTCTTGTCTGATTGCCCTGCCTAGAATTTCCAATACTATGTTGAATAGGAGTAGTGAGAGAGGCCATCCTTGTCTTGAATTGGTTTTCAAAGGGAATGCTTCCAGCTTTTGCCCATTAAATATGATATTGGCTGTGGGTTTGTCATAAATTGCTCTTATTATTTTGAGATACGTTGCATCAATACCTAGTTTATTGAGAGTTTCGGGCAACAGAATGAAATAAAGGGTATTCAAATAGGAAGAGAGGAAGTCAAATTGTCCCTGTTTGCAGAAGACATGATTTTATATTTAGAAAACTTCATCCTCTGAGCCCTAAAACTCCTTAAGCTTATAATCAACTTCAGCAAAGTCTCAGGATACAAAATCAATGTGCAAGAATCACAAGCATTCCTATACAATAACAATAGACAAGCAGATAACAAAATCATGAATGAACTACCAAAGAGAAACAAATACCCAGGAATACAGCTAACAAGGGATGTGAAGGACCTCTCCAAGGAAAATTATGAACCACTGCTCAAGGAAATAAGAGAGGACACAAACAAATGGAAAACATTCCATCCTCATGGATAGAAAGCATCGATATTGTGAAAATGGCCATACTGCCCAAAGTAATTTATGGATTCAAAGCTATCCCCATCCAACTACCATTGACATTCTTCACAGAATTAGAAAAAAATTATGTTAAGTTTTATTTGAAATCAAAGAAGAATCTGTATAGCCAAGACAATCCTAAACAGAAAGAACAAAGCTGAAGGCATCATGCTACCCGACTTCAAACTATACTGCAAGGCTACAGTAACCAAAACAGCATTGTACTGATACTAAAACAGACATATAGACCAATGGAACAGAACAGAGGCCTCATAAATAACACCATACATCTACAACCATCAGATCTTTGACAAACCTGGCAAAAACAAGCAATGGGGAAAGGATCTCCTATTCAATAAATAGTTCTGAGAAAACTGGCTAGCCATATGCTGAAAACTGAAACTGGATCCCTCCCTTACACCTTATACAAAAAAATAACTCAAGATGGATTAAAGAATTAAATGTAAAACCCAAAACCATAAAAAATACTAGAATAAAACCTAGGCAATACCATTAATGACATAGGCATGGGCAAAGACTTTATGACTAAAACATCAAAAGCAATTGCAACAAAAGCCAAAATTGACAAATGGAATCTAATTAAACTAAGGAGCTTCTGCACAGCAAAAGTAACGATCATCAGGGTTAACAGGCAACCTACAGAATGGGAGAATATTTTTGCAATCTACCCATCTGACAAAGATCTAATATCCAGAATCTACAAGGAACTTAAATAAATTTACAAGAAAAAAAAATGACGCCATCAGAAAGTAGGCAAATGATATGAACAGACACTTCTCAAAGGACATTTACAAGACCAACAAACATATGAAAAATGCTCAACATCACTGATAATTAGAGAAATGCAAATCAAACCCACAGTGAGATACCATCTCACACCAGTCAGAATAGTGATTAATAAAAAGTCAAGAAATAATCGATGCTGGTGAGGCTGTGGAGAAATAGAAACACTTTTGCACTGTTTGTGGTAATGTAAATTAGTTCAACCATTGTTGAAGACAGTATGACAATTCTCAAGAATCTAAAAACAGAAATACCATTTGACCTAGCAATCTCATTACTGGGTATATATCCCAAAGAATATAAATCATTCTACTACAAAGACACATGCACACATATGTTTATTGCCATACTATTTACAATACTAAAGCCATGGAACTAACCCAAATGCCCATATCGGTGATAGACTAGATAAATAAAATGTGGTACATATACACCATTAAATACTATGCAGCCATATAAAGGAATGAGATCATGTTCTTTGACAGGACATGGATGAAGCTGGAAGCCATCATCCTCAACAAACTAACACAGGAACAGAATACCAAACACCACATATTCTCACTAATAGGTGAGAGCTGAACAATGAGAACACATGGACACAGGGAGGGAACGAAATACACCAGGGCATGTTGGGGTGTGGGGGGCAAAGGGAGGGAACTTAGAGTATGGGTCAATAGGTCCAGCAAACCACCATGGCATACATATACCTATGTAACAAACCTGTACATTCTACACATGTATCCCAGAACTTAAAGTAAAATAAATAAATAAATAAAAGCAAAATGTATAGAATCCAGCCAAAGCAATGCATATACAGAAATTTATAGCTGTAAATGCCTACATTAAAAAATAAGAATGATCTCAAATCAATAGTGTAATCTTCCACCTTAGGAAACAAGAAATAGAACAGCAAACTAAATCCAAAGCAAACAGAAGTAAGAAAAAATACAGATTATGGTGGAAATTAATAAAATAAAGAAAGGAAAACAATAGAGAAAATAGAAAATTGGTTTTGTAAGAAGATTTAAAAAACTGACAAAGCTTTAGCTACAGTGTTCCTCAAAAAAAGACAGAGAAAGAGGACTCAAATTACTATAATCAGGACAGAAAGCTGGGACATTACTATTGACTTCTAGAAAGAATAGAACTATCAGAATACTATTAAAAGAAGTATTTCAATAAATTATCAAACCCAATTCAAAAAGAAATAGACAATATTCATAGAACTGTAACGAGTAAAGAGATGCAATTAGTAATCAAAAAGTTTTCATAAAAAGAATAAGTCCAGATGGCTTCGCTGATGAATTCTAGCAAACTTTTAAAGAATTGTCACTAATCTTGAGCAAATTCTTCCAAACATTAAGAGAAGGGAACACTTTCTAACCTATTTTATGAGGCCAATACCCTCATACCAAAAGCAGAAAAAAAAATCGAAAATGGGACAAACACATCTTTTGTGAATACAGATGCAAGAAACTGAACAAAATATTAGCAAAACAAATATAGCAACATAGAAAAATGATTATATACAATGGCAAAGTAGAATTTATTCCAGGAATGACAGGTTGGCTTAGTATTCAAAAACTAATAGATATTAATATCATAAAGAATATGTTGAAAGAATTAAAACAAATAGTTTATCTTTAATGGAGAAAAGATAGCCTTTCCAGCAACTGGTCCTGAAACAATAGACATCTACATATAAATCAATCAATAAATAAATTTAGATAGACCTTATATCCTTTATAAAATTAAAAACACTGAAGGAAAACATGAGAAAAAAAATCGATGACTTGGGTTTAGCAATAACTTTTGGGTCTGGCAATTACTTTTTAAATTCTACACTAAAAACACTAAAAATGAAAGAGGAAAGACAATAAGTTGGACTTCATTAACATCAAAAATTTCCCCTCTAGAAAAGACACGAATAGAATGAAAAGAAATGCCACAGATTGGAAGAAAATATTTACAAAACACGTATTTAATAATGTTTGCATTACACATCTATTACAATGGCCGAAATCCAAAACACAGGCAACACCAAATGCTGAGGAAGATGGGAAGCAAAATAGAAACTTTCATTCATTTCTGGGGCAACACAAGTAATATAACCACTTTTGAAGACAGTTTGGCAGTTTCTTATAAAGTGGGACATAGGCTTATCATAGAATCCAGCAATAATAATCCTTGGTACATAATCAAATGAGTTGAAAAGTTATGCCCCCAAAATTTCTGCATACTGTGTTCATATCAGCTTTATTTATTATTGCTAAAACTTGGAAGCAACCAAGAAGTCCTCCGACAGATGAGCAGATAAACTGTGGTACATCAATAAAATAAACTATTATTCAATAATTTAAGAAATGAGCTACCAAGTCATGAAAATACATGAAAGAAAGGTAAAAGCATATTGCCATATGAGAGAAGCCAGTCTAAAAAAGATACATACTGTATGATTCCAACAATATGTCATTTTAGAAAATGCAAAACTATAGAGACAGTAACAAAAATTATGGTTGAGAACAGAAGGAGAGGAGGGTAGGGATGAATAAATAGGTGGAGCACATGAAATTTTTATGGTAGTGAAAGTATTATACTATAATTATAGACACATGACATTATGCGTTTGTCATAACCCATAGAAATGAACAACACAAAAATGAACCCTAATGTAAACTATGAACTTTATTTAACAACAGTATATCAGTAATGGTTTATCAACTGTAACAAATGTACCAAATGAATGCAAGATGTTAATGACAGGTGAAACTATGTATGGAGGGAATGGAGATAGATGGGAATGCATTGTACTTTCTTACAAATGTCCTGTAACCTAAAAATACTCTAAAAGAATACATTAAAATTACATTATTATCTCAATAGACCTAGATAAAATTGACAAAATTCAACAGGCTTTCATGTGTAAAACACTCAATCAGTTAGAACAAAACATTCTTTAACTTGATAAAGGGCACTTATATGAAAAATGAACCGACACTGTATTTAATTTGAAAGACTGATGGCTTTCTTTCTAAGATCATAAAGAAGGCAAGAATGTCTGCTTTCACCATTTCTAGTCAGTATTTTGCTGGTGGTATTATCCAGAGAAATTCAGCAAGAAAAAGAAATAAAAGGCATCTTGACTATAAAGGAAGATGTAAAACTGTCTCTTTTATTTGGATGACACAATTTTTTATATAAAAAGTCGTAAGTAATCTGTCAAAAAAAATTAGAGATGGTGAGTTCAGCTAGATTTCAGGAAAAATGATCAACGTACAAAAATGAATTGTTCCTATACACTAACAATGAATATTCCAAAAAAAAAAACTTTAAAAATTCCATTTACAGTAACATACTTGGAAAAGTAACATAAAAATTCCATTTACAGTAACATACTTGGAAAAATAACATACTTGGAAAAGTAAAATACTTGGAAACAAATTTAACAATGCAAATGCAAAACACATATATTGAAGCTCTAAAATATGTGGAAAGAAATTAAAGAGACACAAATTAATAAGATATCCCATATGTGTATATATCAGAAGTCGGTATTGGTAAAATGGAAATATTACCCAAAAAAATCTACAAATTCAATGCCATCTCAGAGAGACTCCCAATGTAATATATTTTGCAAAAATTGACATCCTGATCCTAAACTTCATGTGGAAATGCAAGTGACACCGAATAGTCAAGATGGTTTAAACTTGAAAAAGAATAATAAATTTGAAGGACTTGTACTTCTCAATTTCAAAATGAAATTGGACTCCTATGTCACACCATATACAAAAAATCAACACAAAATGGGTCATAGATCTAACTGTAACAGCAAAATCTATTAGGAAAAAAATGTAAATGTAAATCTTCATAACTTTGGATTAGGGAACAATTTCTGAGATAGGATGCCAAAAGCACAAGCAATAGAAGAAATAACAGATAACTTGGATTTGATCCAACTGTAAAATGTCTGTGTGCCAAAGGATACCATCAAGAAAATGAAAAGACAATATGCATAGAATGAAAAAATAAAACTGCAAATCATATATTTGGTAAATGTTAGTATCTAGAATATGCAGAACTCTTATACAACAACAACAACAAAACACACATAACCCAGTTTTTAAAATAGGTAGAGAACGTGAATAGGTATTTCTTCAAAGAAAATACACAAATGAGCAAAAAGCATGCAAAAATATTTTCAGCATCACTAGCCATCAGAGAAATGCAAATCAAAACCACATTGAGGTAGATACCACTTCACATCCACTAAGTGTCTATCACGCACACACAAAAAAGATAGATATTAACACGAATCAGTGAGAACATGGAGAAAGTGGAGCCCTCATACATTTATATATTTCTGATGGAAATGTAAAATGCTTCAGCCACTGTGGAAAGTTAAACATAGAATTACCACAGGACCCAGCAATTCCCAAGAGTATTGAAAACGTATCTCCAAACCAAAACTTTTACATGAATGTTCATACCACCATTATTCATAGCCAGAGGTGTCAACAACGCAAATGTCCATCAACTGATGTACAAATTTAAAAAAAAAACAAATAGAATATTGGCAGAAAGAGGGAAACATACTGATATGTGCCACAATATAGATGAACCTTGAAAATATTACACTTAGTGAAAGATCTCAGTCATAAAAAGCCCCATGTTGTATGATTGTATTTCTTTAAAGTGTCCAGGATAGGTACATAGCCCATATAAACAGAAAGTACATAGTGGTTTCTGGGGTCTGGTAGAAAAGGAGACTAGAGAGTGACAGCTAATGGGTATGACATTTGTTTCAGGGGCTATGAAAAGGTACTGGATTGCACAATTCTTTAAATATATGAAAAAACACTGAATTGTATATTTCAAAGGTTACATTTTATTGTTTATAAATCATATCTCAACAATTTAAATTCAAAAAGAAATAATGGTAGTTCTCACCACATAAAATAGAAGATGCACACAGAGAAAAATGTATTTGGTAAACTCAGAATTCCAAAGAACATGCCTAAAACGAGGAGACATTTATGGCCAAAGATAATTCAAAATGGCAACCTATAAAACAATAAAATGATTGACACCTATAATTAAATTTTTAACCACTACAAAAAAATAGCCCTCTTAAATCTGCAAGCTGGTTCCACTAGACTGACACAAAGCACAAATATGTACTACAGACTCCTTGTGAGTAGGGATTATTTCTAAATTTCTTTCGACTTTGGTAAGTTTATTTGAGGGCATGTTTATTCATTTTTAATGGCTGATTCTCAATTATATAAAATCAAATTGAAACAAAGATGTTCTGAAGCTAATGTGTTGTTATCAATTAAAATAGCATCTGGCTATTTAATCTCAAGCATTGTTTTTAGTAAAACAAATTATGCATTATACAAAGATAAGAAGAATAACTAGAAAAGTAAAGAGAAGTATAATTTATTTAAAAAACAACAGCTTTTATTTTCTAAGCAAGCAGATATCCTATGAAATTTATTATTAAGAGATTTCACCAAATATGTCATGGCATCTTTGTACAGCCAGTCTTTTTAAAGCTCTGTTATACTTCATATAATATTGTGTAAATAGCTATAAGAAATTCTTCTATATTAAGAAACCTGTTAATTAGCCTTAAGGTCAGAAAGGAATTTCCCCATCCTATTGATAAATGTGTTATATTTTGTTAGCTGCATTCTAATTTTTTCAGTAGGAACTCCCAGTTATGACTGTGCTTGGTCCATTCTCTTTCTTATTAAGGCATAAAATGGACCTCTGCTGGGTGAGGTTATTGAAACATTTGATGGGTGAATAGTCTGAATTGGTATACTAAATCTAAAATAACTAAAATAATTATCATGTAACATTTACAAAATAAATAAGATTGATGAAAGTATTTCCATTTCATTAGGTTAAAAGAGCACAAGCATCTCATTCAGAAAACACTGAGATGTTTTATAGCCACATCGTTGAAACAAATGTTAAACGGGAAATAAGGTTTCAGTTCTCATTTAGACCCTATTGCATTGCTACCTACTTACTATCATTCCTTTCTTCCTTCCTTTGCTCCATATTTCCATCCATTCTTCCTTCCTTTTCTCCTTTCATAAACATGTAACAAGCACATGTCTATTCAGAAGCAAGGAAATACATTCATTTCACTTTCTCTAAATTGGCCTGCATACATTGCTCTAAATAGAAAGGCAGGGTAGACTAGGAAAGAGCAGCAGATTGTGCAAGTCTCACTGCCTAATTCCCATTTGATATACAGATCTTTCCTAGTGTTTATTTTCATAAATCTATCAACAGCTATAGCCTTATCTCAGAATCAGGTTTTCATAGACGTGACATAATTTATAGGCAACCAAAGCAATGACGTATGGTTTGGACTTGTTTTTCTTCAATCAATGATGCTTCACATTATTTTAACAGGAAAAACATCAAACAAAAGTAAGGTTCTTTGGTATTGTTTTAGTTGGCCATTAAATATTTCCTTGGCCAATTTAAGTTGCTTTTTTCTTTTTAGATACAAGCCAATTTTTCATTATTAGATTCAGAAAATTAGATGACAAAATTACCCTGTCAAATTATTACGGACATTTCTTTTTTAAAAAAATATATTTTATTGCACTTTAGGTTCTGGGGTACATCTGCAAAATATGCAAGATTGTTGCATAGGTATATACATAGCAATGTGCTTTGTTGCCTCCATCCCCCATCACCTATATCTGGCATTTCTCCATCTGTTATCCCTCCCCAACCTCCCTAACCCCACTGTCCCTCCCCTATTCCCCCACAACAACCCCAGTGTGTGATGCTCCCCTCCCTGTGTCCATGAGTTCTCATTGTTGTACCTATGAGTGAGAACATGCTGTGTTTGATTTTCTGTTCTTGTGTCAGTTTGCTGAGAATGATGGTTTCCAGATTCATCCAGGTCCCTACAAAGGACACGAACTCATCATTTTTTATGGCTGTATAGTATTCCATGGTGTATATGTGTCACATTTTCCTTGTCCAGTCTATCATCGATGGGCATTTGGGTTGGTTCCAGGTCTTTGCTATTGTGGACAGTGCCACAATGAACATACGTGTGCATGTGTCTTTATAATAGAATGATTTATAATCCTTTGCATATATACCCAGTAATGGGATTGCTGGGTCAAGTGGAATTTCTGTTTCTAGGTACTTGAGGAATCGCCACACTGTCTTCCACAATGGTTGAACTAATTTACACTCCTAACAACCGTGTAAAAGTGTTCCTATTTCTCCACATCCTTTCCAGCATCTGTTGTCTCCAGATTTTTTAATGATCGCCATTCTAACTTGTGTGAGATGGTAACTCAATGTGGTTTTGATTTGCATTTCTCTAATGACCAGTGATGATAAGCATTTGCTCATATATTTGTTGGTCTCATGTATGTCTTCTTTTGTAAAGTGTCTGTTCATGTCCTTCACCCACTTTTGAATGGGTTTGTTTGTTTTTTTATTGTAAATCTGTTATAGTTCTTTGTAGATTCTGGATATTAGCCCTTTGTCAGATGTGTAGATTGCAAAAACTTTTTCCCATTCTGTTGGTTGCTAGTTCACTCTAACAATTATTTCTTTTGCTGTACAGAAGTTCTGGAGTTTAATTGGATCCCATTTGTCTATTTTGGCTCTTGTTGCCAATGCTTTTGGTGTTTTAGTCATGATACCAAAACCTGACAGAGACACAACAAGAAAAGAAAACTTCAGGCCAATACCCATGATGAACATAGATGCAAAAATCTTCAATAAAATACTGGAAGACCAACTTCAACAGTATGACAAAAAACTTCCCCATCACGATCAAGTAAGCTTCATGCCAGGGATGCAAGGCTGGTTCAACATATGCAAGTCTATAAATGTAATCCACCACATAAACAAAACCAAAGACAAAAACCACATGATTATCTCAACAGATGCAGAGAAGACCTTCGACAAAATTCAACAGCCCTTTATGCTAAAAACCCTCAATAAACTAGGTATTGAAGGAACATATCTCAAAATAATAAAAGCTATTTATGACAAACCAACAGCCAATATCATACTGAATGGGCAAAATCTGGAAGCATTCCCTTTGAAATCTGGCACTAGACAAGGATGCCCTCTCTCACCACTCCTATTCAATATAGTATTGGAAGTTCTAGCCAAAGCAATCGGCATGAAAAAGAAATAAAGGGTATTTAATTAGGAAAGGAGGAAGTCAAATTGTCTCTATTTGAAGATGACATGATTGTATATTTAGAAGACCTCATCGTCTCAGCCCACAAGCTCCTTAAACTGATAAGCAATTTCAGCAAAGTCTCAGGATACAAAATCAATATGCAGAAATCACAAGCACTCCTATACACCAATAACAGACTTAAAGAGAGCCAAATCAAGGACGAACTGCCATTCACAATTGCTACAAAGAGAATAAAATACCTAGGAATATAACTAACAAGGGATGTAAAAAACCTCTTCAAGGAGAACTACAAACCACTGCTCAAGGAAATAAGAGAGGACACAAACAGATGGAAAAACTTCCCATGCTCATGGTTAGGAAGAATTGATATCGTGAAAATGGCCATACTTTCCAAAGTAATTTACAGATTCAACACTATCCCCATCAAGCTACCTATGACCCTCTTCACAGAACTGGAAAAAAACACCTTAAACTTCATATGGAACCAAAAGAGAGCCCGTATTGCCAAGACAATTCTAAGCAAAAGGAACAAAGCTGGAGGCATCAAGCTATCTGATTTCAAACTATACTATAAGGCTACAGTAATCAAAACAGCATGGTACTAGTACCAAAACAGAGATATAGACCAATGGAACAGAACAGAGGCCTCAGAGGCAATACCACACATCTACAACCATCTGATCTTTGACAAACCTGACAAAAACAAGCAATGGGAAAGGTGTTGGGAAAACTGGCTAGCCATGTGCAGAAAGCAGAAACTGGAGCCCTTTCTGACACCTTACACTGAAATTAATTCCAGATGGATTAAAGACTTAAACATAAGGCCTAACACCATAAAAACCCTAAAAGAGAACCTAGGCAAAACCATTCAGGACATAGGCATAGGCAAGGACTTTAAGTTGCTTTTAACTTCACATTTCGGTTTTTTAAATCTAGGGGTAAAATCTGAGTTAAGTGCGTAAGGATCTCTTATCTGCAATTCATCAGTAAATAGTGAATATATCCTAATATTTTCCTATTTCCTTAGATGCTACCACATCTCTTCTGCTTTATTGGGAAAAAAGTTCAAACTAAGAGTGGTTATTTCTTCTAGGACCCATAGAGAGAGTCGAACCAGCCAGACGATCTAAAAAGTGTTATTTTCCTAATTCTTGCTCTCTTGCAAATGTCTTTTGGAATCACAGATAATTAATAGCTGATACGGGATACACATCTATAAAACCTATATGTAAGAGCATTTTCCTTCCAAAAGTATGCTATCATCGTTTCTTATCAATCATATTAATTCTATCCTTTCATTTCTAACTTCTTACCATTGAGTATGTGTGTGTGTGTGTTTTTTTTAATGTAGTAAAGGTGAATGTGCCAGATTTGAGAAAAGGCTTTAGTTAGCGAGTCGAATTTAGGCACCAAAGAAATGCCTGCCTTCTCCACTATAGAGCCTGACCTCCCTGCCATCAGATAAATTCATTTTAGTTGAGGTGGCATCTTAAGGAAGTCCCAATGTAAGTAAAAATATATTGCATATGAAGAATAAAACTATGAGCAGCTAACTGTATGTACAGATTATCTAGGAATGGCAATGAAAAACATAGAAAAGCTTGAAAGGAGGAGAATGGATACATTTTGATGAGTGAGAAGAACCAAAGATTTTACTGAGCAAGAAAGTAGATTCATATTGAAATCTGTGAGAGTCTCTGGGTAATATGAGGACACAGTTGCCTAGATAAGTAAAAGTAAAAAGTGATATTTATGTAAATAGGAGAGAGAAAGGAGCCAAATATAGCCCTCAATACTTAGCCTGGATTCAGCTTTGGCCTACACAATAGGAAACACCAACATGAAAGTGAAAAAAAAAAAAGAAAGAAAGAAAACCATGTGAATGCTTATGTGTTTGTGTTTGCACTTATACCTGCATGTGTGAATATGTATATGAAGGTATGATTTTCTACGTATTTAAAAATGTTCTGCACTGAAAATAGCGCAGGATATAAGTACTAATAATTGGCAGAAAGATTTTAAAATAAGACAATCTTTGAAACCAAGCCAAAAACAAAGGAAGTTTGTAAGTGAGCAATATAATTTCATCTACTACAGGCTTGAAGAAAATGCTAGGACAATTTACAGAAAATAAAATTAAATGTGACTTAATACCTGTATGACTGTTCATGGCTCTGCCAAAAGTCAACGGCTCCAATTTTGCACTGGGACCTTTAATAATCTAAAAGACTTGGGTCTATCTTGATCTTCAGTGGCAAAGAAAAAAAAAAGTGTTCAACTATATTTCCTGCAACAAAAACATTTTTATCATTCTTTGAACTGTTGACTGTGGTACATAACTTATGCTCTGGTCATTGAGAATTATAGTCATTAGGTAGAATGAATTAATTGAATAGCATTTCTAGAAGTAACTCAGAATCAGCCAGGTGGACTAAAGAATAAAACATTGTATCCAGTAAACTGCTTTTCCTACTGGAAAAGGCAGAAAAAAAATTAGGAGAGGAAATTGAAATCAGATTATCAAGGAGGTTATTTTAAGAAAGTGCTGAGTTCATCTTACCTAAGTTTAAATCCCCTAAGCTCAAGTAATTTCTGTCCTGTTCTAGAAAGAAGGAGATGAAATTACCAAGGTTTAATTAACAGAAATATATATAAAATCAGTACCTAGCCAAATAAAACTACTTAATATTATAGGATATTGCTATGGACTGAATTGTGTCCCCCACAAAATTCATATGTTGAAACCCTAACACTCATTGTGATGGCCTTTGGGAGGTAATTAGGTTTTGATGAGGTCATGAGTGTGGAGCCCTCATTATAGGATTATGGCATCCTCCTCTTGTAAGAAGAAATGCCAGGAAGCTTGAGATCTCTCTCTCTCTCTCTGCCATGTGAGAGCACATTGAGAAGGTAGCCATTTATATGTCAGGAAGAGAGCCTTCATCAGAGACCAACTGTGCTGGTACCTTCCCCTTGGACTTCTATCCTTCAGAACTGTCAGAAAATAAATTTCTGTTGTTGAAATCAAAATGATCTCAATGTTTTAGTTTACTAAAAGACTGAGTGACTTGTACCTGTATTATAATGTAAAGTTCCCGTCAAGAAGTGAATGTTGCATTATGCTGCAGTAATAAAGTGTAGATTCTACTACTAGTACAATCACAACAACACTTCATCAATGTTACACTAAATTCAGCCTAACGCCTTTTAAGGGGGAATGTGTGACAAAGCAATATCCAAAAAAGGAAAGCCGATGTTTTAAGAAGGGCTTAAAAATAAAGTATAATGTAGTGGAGACTGGGAATGGGGTCTATTATGTTGCATAGTGCCAGGGTGTCACTGTTCACACTGTAGCCTGAGCAACTTTACATGGCAGCCCTGCTACAAATCCAGAGAGGTGACTTCTAGTTCTGATTTTTCCCCTAAAGATAATCATTGTATAGCTTTGGGCAACAGAGGGTGGGAGACTATACAATCCCCAAGGTCCTTTCCAGTCTACATATTACATTTCTATAAATGTGCTGCTGCATGAAGTAGTGACATTTGAATTCAAACTGGATTAACTACCTGTCAGGAATAATGTAGAGAACTTTCCCACAGTGGGTTATAGGTTGGACTATATAACCTCTAAAGTCTCTTCTCATTCTAAAAATCTGTAATTTTTGAATCCAGAGCCTAAGGCTACCATCTAAGAACATCACCCTGAAATTTCTAGCATTGTGTTTCAGGATCTGTGCAGTCCAACTAGGATATATGTCTAGGTTGAGAAGACTGACGAAAAGCAGAGCTATAAATCACATAGTGAAGACATTGATCACAGTATTTTGAGTTCAAATCAATACCATTTCGTTGGCTGCAAAACATTAAGTGGTGCTATGATGGCCCTGACCAACAGAACTCAATAGAAAGAACAAGGGACTTAGAGCTATACCTATGTTCAAATCTCAGATTTAGTCACTGTTAGATTTCACTTGGGGTGGCTGGCAAGATATTAACTATTAGGAAAAGTTATAGATTGTAGTCTCAAACCTTTTGGAAGGCCAAAATGTTTTATTGGGGTAGGCAGAAGGCCGCCACTTATTTACATTAGCATAAGAAAGACAAAGAGAAGATCAAAGGCTTTACCCCACATCCCTGTTTAATGTCAATTTTGTGCTGGGTGGTCCTCTCAGGGGAAGCTCAAAAGGGAATTACCTGTTAATAGGGTTTACTCTGGGCCCTGAACCTAAAGATTTTATCAGTGGTTAAACTATTCTTTTAACTATGTCAATTATCCACAATTGTGTTAACTTGGAACATCTGTTGTAAAATCTACGAAACAAAAGTGGATGAACAGGGAGTCTTGGTTGATTGGTTGCATTTCATCCTCTGAAAGCAGCCAACAGCCATCCCTAGCCCACTTGTATCACTGTAATGTTGTGAGAGTGCATTCATTCATCCGTCATTGAGTCAGGGTCTGCAGGCCAGACTTCTGCAGGTGGTGGTCGATGTTTCAAGTAGTTATTAGCTATGTGATTTTAGGCAAATTTAATCATTACCACAATTTCCATCATTGTGATAAAATCAGCAATAATTGATGTTATTAAATAAGCATTTATTAGGTTTTAGGTACTTACTATTCCCTATTTTATTAATTTGCATAAAAACCATATCAGGTAGCTATAATGATCCACATTTTACACAAGTTTACACAAAGTTATACAGCCAATAAATTGTGAAGCTGGGCTTTCAGCCTTAGTTGACTATATCATTGATACTTTTAACTTCTTTAATATACTAACTTGTTTTCTGAACTTCAGTTTTCTCATCAATATAATGAGGAAAGTCTTTTTAAATGTTTTAGTAAAATCAGAAATATCTAAAAGCATCTAGCATATATTAATGGTTCTATAAATTATAGCTACAATTATTATTATAATTTATTTATAACCTTACCCTTTTAGACACATATCAGAGGATCAGGCAGTAAGAATTTTTATACATTCAAGAAAATTCATTGCTTGGCTGTTCCCATAGAAACCATCCTTAAGGTTCAGAATTTACCCAAAGTTTAATGTCCTAGTGGGTTACAACAATAATTAACAAAATATTAAAAAAATAAAACTTTACTTTCTCTATCACACATTCTAATGGTGAAAAAGATTATATATGTGTGCCTGTGAATATATATACACACACACACATTCTAGTTCTGAATAAGGTGTAGAGAAAATACATTGCTGGTACTGTACTTAAATGAAATAATGTTACTGAAGGACAATGTGGCTTTATATAACAAAACCTTACAATTGCCTATAACTGTAACCTAGTAATTTTTCTTCTAAAAATGCATCCTCAGGAACTAAGCATTTGTGGATAAAAATTTTTATACATGGAACTTCACTGTAGTATTATTTATAATGCTGATAAATTAAAAACAACCTAAATTGGCAGGGCACAGTGGCTCATGCCTGTAATCTCAGCACTTTGGGAGGCCGAGGCAGGCAGATCACGAGATCAGGAGATCAAGAGCATCCTGGCCAACATGGTGAAACATCATATCTACTAAAAATACAAAAGTGAAACATCATATCTACTAAAAATACAAAAATTAGTTGGGCGTGGTGATGCACACCTGTAATCCCAGCCACTAAAAAGGTTGAGGCAGGAAAATCACTTTAACTGGGGAGGCAGAGGTT
Source organism: Aotus nancymaae (assembly GCF_030222135.1). Lineage (NCBI taxonomy): Eukaryota > Metazoa > Chordata > Mammalia > Primates > Aotidae > Aotus > Aotus nancymaae. The sequence continues at coordinate 53,010,952 of NW_026988415.1, read as the reverse complement.
GCAGTGAACGCAGATTGAAAAAAAAAACCCCTAAATCTCCAACAATAAAAGAGTGGATAAACTATGCTGAAAAAATATTATGCAGCTGTGAAAACCATGTTTGTCTGTGCCATGGAAAAATCTTTATGATATATTCTTAAATGAAAATACCAGGATAGAAACCTACCTAGACTATGATTCCAGTTTTTGTTAAACTGTATTATACATTCATGTGCACATACAACATACATGTAGAAAAAATGTAGAAAGAAGTAAATCAAGGCTTTTACAATTATCTCATGCTGAATAGCAAGAGTATGTTTTTATTCATTTTATTTTTAAATTTTATTAATTTTTTAAAATTTTACTTTAAGTTCTAGGATACATGTGCTGAATGTGCAGGTTTGCTACATAGGTATATATGTGTCATGGTGGTTTGTTGCACCCATCAACCAGTCATCTAGGTTTTAAGCCTGGCATGCATTAAGTATTTGCCCTAATGCACTTCCTCCCCTTTCACCCAACCCCAGACAGGCCCTGGTATGTGATGCTCCCCTCCCTGTGTCCGTGTGTTCTCATTGTTCAACTCCCACTTACGAGTGAGAACATATGGTGTTTGGTTTTCTGTTCCTGTGTTAGGTTGCTGAGGATGATGGTTTCCAGCTTCATCCACGTACCTACAAAGGACATGAGCTCATTCTAAAAATAATTTTTTAAATTGTAAGCAAGAATATTTTTAAAAATTAAAAAGGAATTTTAAAAATATTCTTGCTTACAATTTAAATTTTTTTAATATTATTGCTTACAATTTTAAAAATTATTTTTAGAATGTATCAACTTGCAGTTAGCAACTCTTATAAAAAATACATGGAAAATCATGATTGAGGGTATGTTGTCACAGATTAACAATTGAAATACAGAGGAAAGAGATATTTGAAAATTGCTGCTTTCAGTATTTGTGGTGTCAGGATATCATACCATATTATGGTCTTCCAACTTAACAAATAATTTTTTTTCCAAAGAAAGAAGATGTGAGAGGACCATGAAGAGAAAGTTATTTTGCCTCAGGTTTTCAAGTTGTCTGATTCTGTGTCTTGCCTTCAGGTAAATGACTAGACATAGATGTGAACACTGATACTTTTCTTCTTGAATAACTTTAGCAATAAAGCCTATACATTAATCCTTTTAAGCACAAAAATGAGGATAATTGCTGTAACCATTTTAAGCCCAATTTTCTAAATCCCTGTAATTTCAGGTATACAGAGTTCAACCTTAATCAGCTCTTTGTTGGAAAAATGATATTTGTTATTTTCCTTACCCTTTTGTTATACTTCAGGCTCTCTTTCTGACAATGTAAACTCTTCCCTCGGGAGTTAAGGAATTATATTTTTAGCAACCCAAATCCTACTATTCTGAGTCTATGGCTAATTTATAATTTGGTTGAGTACTGAACAATTTAAAATAGCAATATTTAATGTCAATATCCAGTACATTGAATCCTATATGAATTGGCTAATACATTTTGAATTGACTGGCTCATTGATTAGCATCTACTTTGTAAGCTCAGGCACTGTTATGTTTATGTAGGTTATTGTATTTAAGTTAAATAAGATGAGAGTTTCTGTTTCTCATTTAGCGAATTTCTGGAAAAACCAGTATCATTCCAGACATATGCCAATTTAATATTCTCTTTCTGTGGTTAAGAGCTATCTATCTGGAATAAATACACAGTTTTGGCAGTACAATCCTTGGTATTTACAGAAATAAAACAAGATAATTATGTAGACTAAATGTTAGCAGGTTCTTGATTCCCTCATGCCTACTAAGAATCTTTCACTCAATCTCTGCTTCTAGTAACCAAATTTCTCAGAATAATACTAAAACACCTGGAAATGAAGGTACAGATCCCAAGCCTTTATAGATCCCCAAGTTGTGAAGGAATTCTGACAGTTTGTTACACATTTGTTTTATTCTTGATATAAAACTAACGGGCATTTAATTGGACCTCAAAATCTAAATCTATGTAAACTGAAATATTGACCCTTACTGGTAAAAGTGCTCTGAGTAGACATCTGAATATGATAATTTGGAACTAATAAAAATTTCTCTTCAACTCTGCTTTGTTGAATCAACTTGAGAAATTAGAAAATACTAGCAACTAAAGAGTAAACAAGCAAAATGCATATGAAATGTAAATTGTATACATTATTTCTATTTATATTGAAAAGATAGGCAGGATCAATCAGTGCATGAGAATAGATCTTACAAAATTTCAAATAGGGAACCTTTATTTTTAGAAGTGTTATTAGAATAAATGGGCAGGGATAATTGCCTTGTGTTTTCATGAGGAGCAAGGATGAGGATGCCAATCAAAATCATGGCTGGTGGGATCTGGGTCTTAGACTATGGAAGGGCTCAGAAACACAAATCCAATGTAGAAGATAACAGAGACTCCAACAACTCAGTCTCCTTCAAAAATCTTGTTATATAGTTCATTTTATCATAAAAAAAAAAACTAGCATTTTTTTTTCTGAAAGAATATATGGGCTTTCATGGATAATAGAACATGCATAAGGAAATAAGACTCTTCCAGACTATAATAATCAACAACTGAGAACATGTTTTCTTCTCTGTCTAGAGTAGGAAGAGGAAAAAAGGAGAAATTACTGATGAGGGAAGACGTGACATCTCCTAGTCAAAAAAATCACAATATGGTACACATGCCTAACTGTACAATGGGATACAGTACAAATAAGCGAGCTAGGATTCAGATTTCCATCTAGATTTTCATGTTTATAAGCTGTAAGACCATGGACAAATCACTTGACCTCCCTGGACTTAAGGACCTCTAAAATAAAAGCTTTGCCTTAAACCACGTGGTCACAAACTCAAATGCATGAAAAAGCCAGGCAGACTATGTAAATCAGATTACTTAAATGTCTCAGTTGAGAGAAAAGCAATTGTCCAAGCAGGGTGGGTTATGGCAGCTAATTTCCTGCATAAGAATCAGCAAGGTTGTACGGAATGGCAGGAATTGAGGTAAACTGAAGAGCCCCAGCTGGATTTAATGATGGCAGCCAACACTGAGCTCCAACAATCAATGCTTTTTGAGAATATAGGTCCCATTTTGCCAAACTTTCTGATTCTTCAAGACCAACTGGATATGCAGATTTGTATGCAACATCTCCCCAGCTTTTTAATGTTAGCAATCAGCTTATTTTACAACACTATGCAGGCTAGACAAAACATACCTTGGATAGATCTGTCCTGCAAACAGCCAGTTTCTAATCTCTGGCTTAGATAATCTGTAAAACTCTACTGTGGCATTAATAAGATCCAATGAGAGTAGTTCTTTTTTTACATATATTTTTTTAATTGTATTTTAGGTTTGGGGGTACATGTGAAGAACATGCAAGATTGTTGCATAGGTACACACGTAGCGGTGTGATTTGCTGCCTTCCTCCCTTTCACCTATATCTGGCATTTCTCCCCATGATATCTCTCCCCCACTCCCCACCCCCCACTGTCCCCTCCCCTATTTCTCCCCAACAGATCCCAGTGTGTAGTGCTCCCCTCCCTGTGTCCATGTGTTCTCATTGTTCAACACCTGCCTATGAGTGAGAACATGCGGTGTTTGATTTTCTGTTCTTGTGTCAGTTTGCTGAGAATGATGGTTTCCAGGTTCATCCATGTCCCTACAAAGGACACGAACACATCGTTTTTGATGGCTGCATAATATTCCATGGTGTATATGTGCCACATTTTTCCTGTCCAGTCTATCATCGATGGGCATTTGGGCTGGTTCCAGGTCTTTGCTATTGTAAACTGTGCTGCAATGAACATTCGTGTGCATGTGTCCTTATAGGAGAACGATTTATAATCCTTTGGATATATACCCAGTAATGGGATTGCTGGGTCAAATTGTATTTCTATTTCTAGGTCCTTGAGGAATCGCCACACTGTCTTCCACAATGGTTGAACTAATTTACACTCCCACTAACAGTGTAAATGGGTTCCTATTTATCAACATCCTCTCCAGCATCTGTTGTCTCCAGATTTTTTAATGATCGCCATTCTAACTGGTGTGAGATGGTATCTCAATGTAGTTTTGATTTGCATTTCTCTAATGACCAGTGATGATGAGCATTTTTTCATATGTTTGTTGGCCTCATGCATGTCTTCTTTTGTAAAGTGTCTGTTCATATCCTTCACCCACTTTTGAATGGGCTTGTTTGTTTTTTTCTTGTAAATCTGCTTTAGTTTGTGGTAAATTCTGGATATCAGCCCTTTGTCAGATAGGTAGATTGCAAAAACTTTTTCCCATTCTGTTGGTTGCCGATTGACTCTAATGACTGTTTCTTTTGCCGTGCAGAAGCTGTGGAGTTTGATCAGGTCCCATTTGTCTATTTTGGCTTTTGTTATCAATGCTTTTGGTGTTTTGGTCATGAAATCCTTGCCTACGCCTATATCCTGAATGGTTTTGCCTAGATATTCTTCTAGGGTGTTTATGGTGTTAGGTCTTATGTTTAAGTCTTTAATCCATCTGGAGTTAATTTTAGTGTAAGGTGCCAGGAAGGGGTCCAGTTTCTGCTTTCGGCACATGGCTAGCCAGTTTTCCCAACACCACTTATTAAACAGGGAATCCTTACCCTATTGCTTGTTTTTGTCAGGTTTGTCAAAGATCAGATGGTTGTAGATACGTTGTGTTGCCTCCGAGGCCTCTGTTCTGTTCCATTGGTCTATATCTCTGTTTTGGTACCAGTACCATGCTGTTTTAATTACTGTAGCCTTGTAGTATAGTTTGAAGTCTGGTAGTGTGATGCCTCCCGCTTTGTTCTTGTTGCTTAGAATTGACTTGGCTATGCAGGCTCTCTTTTGGTTCCATATGAAGTTTAAGGTGGTTTTTTCCAGTTCTGTGAAGAAGGTCACTGGTAGCTTAATGGGGATAGCGTTGAATCTGTAAATTACTTTGGGAAGTATGGCCATTTTCACAATATTGATTCTTCCTAACCATGAACATGGAATGTTTCTCCATCTGTTTGTGTCCTCTCTTATTTCATTGAGCAGTAGTTTGTAGCTCTCGTTGAAGAGGTCCTTTACATTCCTTGTTAGTTGTATTCCTAGGTATTTTATTCTCTTTGTAGCAATTGTGAATGGCAGTTCGTTCTTGATTTGGCTCTCTTTAAGTCTGTTATTGGTGTATAGGAATGCTTGTGATTTTTGCACATTGATTTTGTATCCTGAGACTTTACTGAAGTTGCTTATCAGTTTCAGGAGATTTTGGGCTGAGAGTAGTTTTAAAATTCTGGCCTTAGCTTTGGCTGATGGCACTTCTTTATCCAATCTCTGCTCCTTAGTTATACCATAGCCTTTTCCACTCACCTGACTTCTTGTGACCAACATAATCTCTACATCTTTAGTAAACCCTCATCCACTTACATATGAAGACTCAACCATGCCTCTCATTCATGACCCTCCAGCCATGGGCCTGTCACTACTGTAACCGAACTATGCTTTCCCAACACACCCTACCCATGGAGGCCAGGTTTTAAAACACCTTGTATTAGTCAATTTGTGCCCATTTTACTGTGAACCATATGCATTTAATATAGTATAATGTTACTTTAAATGGAGGGAGCAACTAATTCTTATCTGGGAATATTTTCTGACAAGTGAGATGGTAGGCATCTATCACTGGTATCAGATGACAACTTTAACTTAAGTTTCATTTGAATATATATTCTGTGAGTGAATAGGTAAGCAAAAAAAACAAATCTGGGGCTGAAAGTTTTTTATAAAGAATCTGCATAAAAGTAAAGCATAATTATTGGGAAAATTACCATTCTAAAATTTTAAAATATTAAATTGACAAGGATTTTATATATTTAAAGTACAGAGCACAAAAACTTGATGTACATGAATATTGTATAATAATTACCAAGATCAAATTGACACATCCATCATCACCTGTATGAATCAGTTTATTGTTGTTTTTTAACAGAATACCTGAAACTGGGGAATTAATTTTTTAAAAAAAGAATTTGTTACTGTTCTGGAGGTTGAGAAGTCCAAAACTGAGGAGCTGCATCTGGTGAGAAACTTCTTGCTGGTAAGGACTCTGTAAAGAATCTCAAGGTGATACGCTGCACCACATGATGAGAAGGCCAAGCATGTTAACATGCTTGCTCAGGTCTCTATTCCTCTTCTTATAAAGCGACAGGTTCCTCTCCCATGATAACCAATTAATCCATTAATTCATTAATCCATGAATGGACTAACCAATTAATGAGAGAAGAGCCCTCATGATCCAATCATGTCTTCAAGGCCCTACTTTTCAATAATGACACAGTGAGGATTATGTTTCCAATGCATAAAATCTGAAGGACACATTCAAATAATATCACCATGTATGCTGTACCTTACTTAAAAATTGTTTATCTTACAACTTAAAGTTTGTATACTTTTAATCACTCAAATCCATTCAATTACATGGAAATTATAAAATTTACTTCTGAATGACTTTTGAGTAAAAATGAAATTAAGCCATAAATCAAAAAGTTTTTTGAAACTAATGGGAACAAAGACACAACATACTAGAATCTCTGGGACAAAAGTAAGGCTGTGTTAAAAGCAAAACTTATAGCATGAAATTTCCACATTAAAAAGTTACACAGATTTCAAACTAAGAACCTAACATCAACATTAAAGAACTAAAAAAGCAAGAGCAAATCAACCTCAAAGCTAGCAAAAGAAAGAAAGAATCAAAATTAAAGCTGAACTAAAGGAAATCAAGACACACAAAAAATATTCAAAACATCAACAAATCCAAGAGCTAGTTTCTTGAAAAATTAATGAGAGAGATAGGCTACTATTTAGACTAATAAAGAAGAAAAGAGAGAAGATCCAAATAAAAATGACAAATGGAATGTTATCACTGAGCCCACAAAAATAAAAACAGCTGTTTGCCTGCAGGGTTGTGTGGTCCTAGCAGCTCAAAGGGGTGCTAAGTAAGCATTCTTCAGGGCAGGCCAAGCCAATGCAAAACCAGATTCCAGGCAAGGATGCAGGCCGTGTTCATGTTCAAATAGAAGTAACAAAAGTCATAAAGCCCCAGTTCAGATAGAAGTTCCCCACATGACAGCACAGTTAATGACCACCCATAGGCAAAGAATCTTCGGTAGCATCTAGGTGGCATACATAAATGCTTAAACTGGTGTCTCCCCACAGCAAGAGCTCCAGGTCTTGTTTTCATTGTTCTTCATCCTCTGCTTCTAGAAGCAGAGCTTCTGTGACCTTGTGACCTGCAGGTATTGGGAGATACACAGCGAGGATGCAAGGATCCCCTGGAATTTTAAAAATGGTATTGCTGTCTCTAAGCAAGACCTGATCACCTGTCTGGAGCAAGGAAAAGAGCCTTGGAGCAATTCCCCACAGTACAGCACAACTGCTGGGACAGTTCAAGGTCAGACTGCTTCTTTAATCAATACACTGATCCATTCCTCCTCACTGGGTGGAGCCTCCCTGTGGGATTTTCAGCATTTCTAACCAGCAGTTTATGGACAGAACTCTGATCTCTCTGAGAGAAGGCCTTATGAGGAGGAATGGCCATGGTATCATAAATAAATGATCTTAGTCATTTCTGCTGCTGTCTCTGGATCGTCAGGGCAGCCCAGATGAGGGTGATTCACCCACTCTACCAAGGGGCATCCAGACTCCTTATTTAAGCAGGTCCCAGATCCTGTTCCTCCTGACTGGGTGAGACCTCCCAACAGGGGTCTCCAGACACCACATGGAGAACTGTTCCAGCCAGCATCAAGTGGGTGCCCCTATAGGACAGAGCTCCCAGAAAAGGGAGCAGGCTGCCATATTTGTTGTTCTGTAGACCACCGATGATACCTCCAGGTGTGAGGAACCCAGACGAATAAGATCTGGAGTGGACCCCAGCAAACCACAGCAGCCCTATGGAAGAGAGACCTGACTACTAAAAGAAAAACAAACAGAAAGTAACAACAACAACATCTATGAAAAAGACCCAACAAACACCCCATCCCAAAGTCAATAGCCTCAAAGATCAAAGGTAGATAAACTCATAAAGATGAGAAAGTTTTACCATGTTGGCCAGGCTGGTCTCAAACTCCTGACCTCAGGTAATCCACCTGCCCCAGCCTCCCAAAGTGCTGGAATTATAGGAGTGAGCCACCACGACCAGCTCAAAACCACACAACTTTGTGGAAATTGAACAACCTTCTCTTGAATGTCTTCTGGGTAAATAATGATATTAAGGAATAAATCAATAAGTTCTTTGAAACTAACGAGAACAAAGACACAACCTACCAGAATCTCTGGGACACAGCCAAAGCAGTGTTAAGAAGGAAATTTATAGCACTAAATACCCACATCAAAAACGTAGAAACATGTTAATGTCATAACATCACAATTAAAGGAACTAGAGAACCAAGAGAAAACAAAACAAAACAAAACAAAAAACCACCAAAGCTAGCAGAATGCAAGAAATAACCAAGCTCAGAGTGGAACTGAGGGAGATAGATACATGAAAATAACCTCCAAAAAAATCAGTGAATCCAGGAGCTGGTTGTTTTAAAAATAATTAATGAAAGAAATAGACCACTAACTAGACTACTAAAGAAGAAAAAAGAATCAAATAGGCACAATAAAGAATGATAAAGGGGACATCACCACTGACCCCACAGAAATACCAACAATCATCAGAGAATACTATAAACACCTCTGCAAATAAACTAGAAAATCTAGAAGAAAAGGAGAAATTCATGGACCCATACACTTTTCAAGACTGAACCAGGAAAAAAATTGAGTATCTGAATAGACCAATAACAAGTTCTGAAATTGAGGCAGCAATGAATAGCCTACCAACCAAAAAAAAAAAAAAAAAAAAAAAATCCAGGATCAGGTGGATTCACAGCTGAATTCTACCAGGGGTACAATGATGAGCTGATACCCTTTCTTCTGAAACCATTTTAAACAACTGAAAAGGAAGGACTCTTCCATAACTAATTTTATGAGGTCAGTATTATCCTGATATGATAACCTGGCAGAGATGCAATGAAATAAACAACAACCACCAACCAAACGACCAACCACACGAACAAATAACTGCAGGCCAATATCCCTGATTAACACCAATGCAAAAAGTCTCACTGAAACACTGGCAAACTGAATCCAGCAGCACATCAAAAAATTTATCCACCATGATCATGTTGGCTTTATCACAAGATGCAGTGCTAGTTCAACATACACAAATCAATAAACATAATTCATCACAAAAACAGAACTACAGACAAAAAACACATTATTATCTCAATAGATGCAGAAAATACCTTCAATAAAATTCAACACCCCTTCATGTTAAAAACTCTCAATAAACTGTGTATTGAAGGAACATACCTCAAAATAATAAGAGCCATTTATGGCAAACCCACAGCCAACGTTATACTGAATGGGCAAAAGCTGTAAGCATTCCCCTTGAAAACTGGCAGAAGACAAGGGCTCCTATTCACCACTCCTATTCAACATAGCATTGGAATTTCTGGTCAGGGCAATTAAGCAAAAGAAAGGAATAAAGGGTATTCAAACAGGAAAAGAGGAAGTAAAATTATCTTTCTTTGCAGATAATATGATCCTATATGCAGAAAACCCTATCATCTCAACCAAAAGTTTCTTAAGCTGATAAGCAACTTCAGCAAAGCCTCAGGATACAAAATCAAGTGCAACAGTCACAGGCATTCCCATACACCAAAAAACAGACAAGGAGAGACCTAAATCATGAATGAACTTCCATTCAAAATTGCTACAAAGAGAATCTAATACCTAGCAATACAGCTAACAAGGGATATGAAGGACCTCTTCAAGGAGAACTACAAACCACTGCTCAGGGAAATCAGAGAAGACACAAACAAATGGAAAGACTTTTCATGCTCATTGATAGAATCAATATAATGAAAATGGCCATACTGCCCAAAATAATTTATAGATTCAGTGCTCTTCCCATTAAACTACCATTGACATTCTTCACAGAATTAGAAAAAAAAAAAACTACTTTAAATTTCATATGGATTCAAAAAGGAGTTTGAATAGCCAAGACAATTCTAAGCAAAAAGAGAAAAGCTGTGGCATCATGCTACCCAACTTCAAACTATACTACAAGTTTACAGTAACCTAAACAGCATGGTACTGGTACAAATACTGATAGACAGACCAACGGAACAGAATAGAGACCTCAGAAAATAGGACCACACATTTATAACCATCTGATCTTCAACAAACATGACAAAAACAAGCAATGGGAAAGCATTTTCTATTTAATAAATGTGGTGCTGGGAGAACTGGCTAGACATAGGCAGAATATTGAAACTGGACTCTTTCCTTACACCTTACAAAAATTAACTTAAGATGGATTAAAAACCTAAATATAAAATTCCAAACTATAAAAACCCTAGAAGAAATTCTAAGCAATATCATTCAGGACATATGCATGGGCAAATATTTCATAATGAAATCCTCAAAAGCAATTACAACAAAAGCAAAAATTGACAAATAATATCTAATTAAACTAAAGAGTTTCTGCACAGCCAAAGAAATTATCATCAGAGCAAACAGGCAACCTACAGAATGGAAGAAAATATTTGCGATCTACCCATCTGACAAAGATCTAATATCCAGAATCTACAAGGAACTTAAACAAATTTACAAGAAAAAAAAAGACAACCTCATTAAAAAGTGAGCAAAATACATGAACAGACAATTCTCAAAGGAAGACATTTATGCAGCCAACAAACATATGAAAAAAGCTCAACATCACTGATCATTAGAGAAATACAAATCAAAACCATAATAAGATAGGATCTCATGCCAGTCAGAATGGTGATCATTAAAAAGTCAAGAAACAACAGATGCTTCTGAGGTGGAGAGAAATATGAATGCTTTACACTGTTGGCTGAAATATAAATAGTTCAACCATTTTGGAAGACAGTGTAGTGATTCCTCAAAGATCTAGAACCAGAAATACCATTTGACCCAGCAATTCTATTACTGGGTATATACCCCAAGGAATATAAATTATTCTATTACAAAGATACATGCACACATACATTCAATGCATCCCTACTTATAATAGCAAAGACTTGGAATCAACCCAAATGCCCATCAATGATAGACTAGATAAAGAAAATGTGGTACATATATACCATGGAATACTATGCAGCCGTAAAAAGGAATGAGATCATGTCTTTTGCAGGGACGCGGATGGAGCTGGAAAACATTATCCTTAGCAAACTAACATAGAAACAGAAAACAAACATCACATGTTCTCCCTTATAAGTGGGAGCTGAACAATGAGATCACACAGACACTGAAGACAGGGAAACAATTCACACCGGGGCCTCTTGGAGGGTTGGGAGGGAGGAGGGAGAGCATTAGGAAAAGTAGCTAATGCATGCTGGGCTTAATAGCTAGGTGATGAGTTGACAGGTGCATCAAACTATAATGACACATGTTTACCTATGTAACAAACCTGCACATCCTGCACATGTACTTCAGAACTTAAAAAAAAAATTAATAAAAAAATAAAAACAAACTTCAGAAACTACCATGAATATCTCTATGCAAGCAAACTAGAAAACTTAAAATAGATAAATTCCTGGAAATGTATATTTTCAAAGACTGAACCAGGAAGAAATTGAATCCCTGAACAGACCAAAATGAGCTCCAAAATTGAGTCAGTAATAAACAATCTACCAACCAAAATAAATAAATAAATAAAGCCCAGGACCAAATGGATTCACAGTAGAATTCAACCAGATGTACAAAGAGGAGCTGATACCATTCCTACCAGAACTATTCTCAAAAAAATTAGGAGTAGGAACTTTTCCCCAACTCATTCTACGAGTCCAGCATCATCCTGATACCGAAAGTTAGCCAGATACAACAGTAACAACAAAAACCTCCAGGCCAATATCCTTGATGAATGTTGATGCAAAAATCCTCAACAAAATTATTGCAAACTGAATGCACCAGCACATCAAAAAGCTAATCCACCATAATCAAATAGGCTTTATTCCTGAGATGCAAGGTTGGTTCAACATACACAAGTCAATAAATATGATTCATCACACAAACAGAACTAAAGACAAAAACCACATGATTATCTCAATTGATGCAGAAAATGATCTCAAATAAAATTCAACATCCTTTCACGTTAAAAACTCTCAAAATCTAGGAACTAAAGGAACATTCCTCAAAAGCACAAGAGCCATCTATCACAAACCCACAGCCAACATCATACTGAATGGACAAAAGCTAGAATTATCACCCTTGAAAACAGTCACAAGACAAGGATGCACTCTCTCACCACTTCTATTTGACATAGTATTGGAAGCCCTGGCAAGAGCAATCCAGCAAGAGAAATAAATTAAGTGCATCCAAACGTGAAGAGAAGAGATCAAACTACCCCTGTTTGCAGATAACTTAATTCTATATCTAGAAAACCCCATCATCTTAGTGAAAAACCTCCTTCAGCTGATAAACAACTTCAGCAAAATTCTAGGATACGAAGTCACAGAAATCACTAACATTTCTGTACAACAGCCGAGCTGAGAGCCAAATCAGGAATGCAATCCCATTCACGATTGCCACAAAAACAATAAAATACTTAGAAATACAGCTATCCAGGCAGGTTAAAGACCTCTAAAATGAGAATTACAAAACACTGCTCAAATAAATTAGACATGACACAAAGAAATGAAAATAAACATTCCGTGTTCATGGATAGGAAGAATCAATATTATTAAAATGGCCATACTGCCCAAATCAATTTACAGATTCAATGCTATATCTATCAAACTACAAATGACATTCTTCACAGAACTAGAAAAAAACTATTTTAAATTTCATATGGAACCAAAAAAAGAGCCCAAATAGCTAAGACAATCTTAAGAAAAAAGAACAAAGCTAGAGGCTTCATGTTACCCGATTTCAAACTATACTACGTGGCTTCAGTAACCAAAACAGCATGGTATTTGTATAAAAACAGACACATAGACCAGTGAAACAAAATAGAGAGCCCAGAAATAAGGCTGTGCACCTACATCTATGTGATCTTCAACAAAGCTGACAAAAATGAGCAACAGGGGAAGGACTCCCCATTCAATAAATGGTGCTCAGATAGCTGGTTAGCCAAATGCAGAATATTGAAACTGGACTCCTTCCTTATATCATATGTGAAAATCAACTAAAGATAGATTAAAGACTTAAGTGTAAAACCCCAAACTATAAAAACCCTGGAAGACAATCTAGGCAATACCATTCTGGACATAGGAATGGGCCAAGATTTTATGACAAAGATGCCAGAAGTAATTGCAACAAAAGCAAAAATGTGTCATCTAATTATACTAAAGAACTTCTGCACAGCAAAAGAAAGTATCAACAGAGTAAACAGTCAACCTTCAGAATGGGAGAAAATATTTGCAAACTATACATTTGACAAAGGTCTAAGATCTAGCATGTATAAAAAACAAATTGACCAAAAAAAAATACAAAATAGGCAAATGGCATGAACAACCACATCTTAAATTAAGACATACACATAACCAACAAGCAGATTAATATAAATCAAGCATAGGAATAGAAACCATTCTACCAAAAAACCCCATGCACACAAATGTTCATTGCAGCACTCTTCACAATAGCAAAGACAAGAAATCTACCTAAATGCCCATCAATGACAGATTGGATAAAGAAATCGTGGTACACATACACTATGAAATACTTTGCAAGCATAAAAAAGGACAAGAACATGAGTTTTATGGGAACATGAATGGAGCTACAGGCCATTGTCCTTAGCAAACTAACGCAGGAACAGAAAATCAAATACCACATGTTCTCACTTATAAGTGGAAGATTAGACGTGAAATGATGAGAACTTAAGGACACAAAGAGGGAAAAAACAGACATTGGGGCCAACTTGAGAGTGGAGGGTAGGAGGAGGAAGAGGATCTTAAGAAATAACTATTTGTAATTGGCTTAGCCCCTGAGTGATAACATGATGTGTACAACAAACCCCCATGACATGAGTTTACCTATATAATAAACTTGCACATGTACGCTGAAACCTAAAATCATCTTTTCTTTTAAGCTTCTACCCCTTTGGCCAACATCTCCTCATTTCCTCCTCTCCTCATCCCCTGGTGAACATCATTCTACTCTCTGCTTCTATGAGTTTGAGTTGTTTAGATTCCACATATAAGTGAGATCATACAGTATCTGTCTCCATCTTGCTTCTTTCACTTAACATAATGTTCATTCTATTGAATTCTCTCATATTAGCTTGCATTTTTTTCATTGAAATTATAAAAGTATATTATTATACATTGTTTTATTTTATTTTGTGTTTCTATATCAGAAAACCTGAAATCGAGTAATTATAAAGAACAGAAATTTATTTCATACAGTTTTGGATGCTGGAAAGTTTAAGGTTGAGGGACCTGAATTTAGCAAGGGCCTTCTTGATGCATCATCACTTGTTGGAAGCCACAAGGTAAAAGGTCCACATATGAGAATGGGCTTGGATAGGGCAATCTCATCCTTTTATTAGAAACCTACTCCAATGATAACCAACCTACTCTTGCAATAGGGCAATTAATCCATTTACAAGGGCAGTATCCTTATTACCTAATCACCTGTTAAATGCCCCACCACTTGGCCGGGCGCAGCGGCTCATGCCTGTAATCCCAGCACTTTGGGAGGCTGAGGCTGGTGGATCATGAGGTCAAGAGATCGAGACCATCCTGGCCAACATGATGAAACCCTGTCTCTATTAAAAATACAAAAATTAGCTGGTCATGGTGGTGCACGCCTATAGTCCCAGCTACTCGGGAGGCTGAGGCAGGAGAGTTGCTTGAACCCGGGAGGCGGAGGTTGCAGTGAGCCGAGATCGCACCATTGCACTCCAGCCTGGCACCTGGTGACAGAGCAAGACTCTGTCTTAAAAAAGAAAAAAAAAATGCCCCACCACTCAATGTCATTGCATTGGGGATCAAACTTCCAACACATGAACTTTGGGCGATACACTGAAACCACAGGATGTATATTTTGTGCGGTTAATGTCTGTCTCTCCCTTTGAACTATAAACTCCATAATTGCAGAGACTGTTTCCACATTCCCAGCTCCTAGCAGAGTGCCTGACGCAATTCTGTTATTCAATTTTGAATAAATGTATGAATGTAGATGTAAGACTTAATTTAAAAATACTCCTGGAAGGCGTAAACAACTTCATTAAGTTAACATTAAGATCTAAATAACTGGTGTTTATTGTCTCCTGAAAGTACATTTGAATGGGTGAGGAGAGTACACAAGAAACAAGGTGACTGAGAGGAGGAAGAGGTGACAAAGATGCAGGAGAAGCCAGATACAATATAAACTAGGCCTCTGTCATACCAGGTCATGGCCACCAGCCTGCCCTGATTGACTGAACCCCTAGATGGGCTAACATCTCACAGGGTGTCATCTTGTCATCTATTAATCTGTTTCACATGAGCACACAATACAGATGCTAAAGTCTGAGAGTTGAAGATTGCAAAATGTGTTTTCCTGAAACTGTCAGCTAAATAGCTTCGCTTTTCTCTTCCGAGGCTTATAAACTGACAAGACTGACAAGCGTGCTGCCTTTCATCTTTGAAATGGACATATATAGTCGGGGAAAAGTATGCTGAATATGTTTACACAGGTGACATCTTTTTGTAAGCCAAAATAAGTAGTCATCAATGAGTTCATATTAACAGCCTTCTCTCCCTGAGCCACCAGCACACAGTGGAACTTATTGGCACAGTTATCACACACTCAGTCACATAAAGATGGCATATGAGGGTGGGGCATGTGTCACCCCCTGTCTGGATATGTGCTTGCAAAAAGTTTTTGCTTTCTCACAGAAAGACTAATGTTTTCAATTTTCAAGGCTTGCTATTTTATTTTTTTCTTAGATCTGTTATTTTTTTTTCAACTTTTATTTTAATTTCTGGAGCATATGTGCAGGATGTGCAGGTTTGTTACATGGGTAAATGTGTGCCATGGTGGTTTGCTGCACAGATCAACTCAGGCCTGTGATATTTTATTGGTGCATTTTAAGTTTTACAAAATAATCTTGTTATAGAACTGGACTGCTTGGAAAGAGTGGGAATAAGCTTGATGGTCTTTGGATTTAGGAACTAAGAAATACTAAATGTTTATTATGTCCCAAGAACTTTATATGTATCATCTCATTTACCCTTTAAAAGTGCCCTAGAGAGAGATCTCATTCACATTTTGGAGATGAAAAAATAAAATTCATAGAGGTTTCCAACCCAATATTATACATCCAGCAAGCAGCAGAGAATCATTCAAACCCAAGTCTATCTGACTGTAAACATCAAGGACTTTTCATTATACTGCACTACTTCTTAGACATGAACAATGAAGAATAATACCTATAAAAATGAAAACAATGTCAATTATGCCACCCGGCTATTTTTGTCCAAAACACGTGTTCTTCTCATCTCATGGAATTATTCAATTCAAAATTATGTCAACATTTTCTTTCCATTCTAATCACTGTATAAATGTAGGAACAGAGGTAGCTCCAAGGCATTAAGGAAGGCAATACTGAAAGATTATTTGAAGTTAGGACTATTATCATTTCCCTCTTAGAATCTCCAATACAAAGCATATATTCCAACTCACAATAAAGGTTCAACAATGTTGGAGTGAGAAAGAAAAACATTTTTGATCTAATGACTATTCTTAGTAGCAGGAACCCTTGAAACCTTAGAGAATTTGGTCTGCTGAGAGAGGGATCATTGCACTTCTGGATATATAAACTATGAATTGACCCAAGTATGGATAGATGCTCACTCTCACATTCCCAATACACAAACTGATAATGACATTAAAATCAATTCCCAGGTTATAAAGTTTAGAGAATGGCACAAGTATTGTTTCTCTCATACCTAACTTCTCAGGAAAGGAAACCAGCATTCTTTGTTCTCTCAAGAGGCATTTATTAAACATCTATTAGCAGTAGACACTATGCTAGTTGCTGAAAATACAATAATGAATGAACCTAGACTGCTACATTCAGAGAACTCACAACCTAGTTGGTAAGTTATGCACATAAGCATTATTATTTTTCAAGAAATGTAGCAAAGAGCAATGATGGACTTATAAGCAGATTATTTTAGAAAATTAGAGAAAGGACATCTGACCAACCTGGAGTATGAAGGAAGACTTCCTGGAGGAGCTGACACCTAAAATAAATTTAGATGGAGCTATTCCAAGAAAGGCATAGATTTGTAAGTGATCACTTTGCAGGTAGGGGTCAAAATTGTGAAACTAGTTAGAACTCCATTGAAAATTAATAGGATAAGAATAATCTTGGGCTTAGAATGTAAACTTACAAAATTTCAACATTTGAGAAATAAACACATCAAAAAAGAGACTATAAGGAAACAGAGGAGAAGCAGTCAGAGACAGGAGAACTAAAAGAACGTAGTGCTACTTGAATGTTCATAGCCGCTTTATTTGTAGTAGCCAAAGACTGGAAACAACTCAAATGTACAACAGCACGTGAATGGCTAAACAAACTGTGACACATCCATACAACAAAACACTGATCATCAATAACACAGAATGAACGGCTTACACATAAAACAACAAAAATGAGTTGCAAAAACATTACAGTAATTGAAAAAGGCCAGGCACAAAAGACTAAAACTGTGTGATTTATTTTATATTAAATAATTTAAAGAACAAAACTGATCTACAGTGACAGAAAGCAGATCAGCAATTTCCTGGAGCCGAATGGTGGGAGGAGGGCAGGGGAAGACTGATTGAAAAGGTGCAAGAGGGACCTCTTTGGGATAAAGAAAATGTTCTATATTTTCATTGTAATGGTGACTATAGGAGTATGCATATTTGTCAAACTCAATGAACTGTATACTTAAAATGTGAAGCTACTTCCTCTTGCTTCTACTCCCCCTACCTCTGCAGCCTCTCCTGCAATTCTCCTCATCATCACAGTGGGGTGACTGACTCCCTATATGCCTGCTAGATACTGAAATGTAAAGACTTTACAGATAGTCAGCAGCCAAAGTAGAATAGAGGGGAAGGTTTCTGAATTTGAGGAGATAAAGAATCTTTGAGGGAAAACATGTCTCATATGTAATACATGCTCAATAAATGACTGCCAAATACATGAAAAGAGGGATGATTATAAATTCTGCAGATGACCTGAGAATGATGGGAATTCATTCTGGTAAAAAATCCTGGAAGGGGTAGACTTTGAAATAAGAATTAGTAAAGAAAGAAAAAATTATTATGGCCAAGAGAATATGGGTAACCTTCAGCATACCTTCATTCCTTGAAGACTATGCTGATTTGATTATTCACAAGACATTGGGACTGTTAGCCAAGTGCCATACTTCTTCCTGTTATAACATGGTAGGGGAGAATTTTAAGTAAAAAAAAAAATAAGCCATTTTAGTGTTATTATTCAGGCATACTCACTTAAACGGTTGAGACTATTAATATATGTATATTCTATATATCAAGTGATTCTATATGTCTGATTAATTTACTCCTCACATTATAAAATAATCACCATTATTATTTCCATTTTACAGAGGAGGAAACAGAGTCTGAGGGAGGTTAAGTAACTTGCCCAGAGTCACACAGAGTAAGTGACAGAATTGGGATTTTAAACTAGGATGATAAAGACTCTAGCATTTCTCATGTGAAACTGTCTTTAAAGCTCCTTTGTAAATGTTGGATATTTTCTCCTTCCCATATCCAATGAAGGATGGTTATAAACTGTAAAAATCAATAAGAAACAAAAGGTTTAGCCTAGTCCTATAGTCCACCATAAACAAGGTTTTTCTGTGGATTTTTATATAAATTTAAGAAAAACCCTGTTTATGGTTTTTCTTAAATTTATACAAAAATTCACAGGCCCTAGAATAGCTAAACCAATATTAAAAAAGAAGAATCAAGTGGGATATTAAGGCCTATTACAGATCAATAGTATTAAAAGCAATGTGATACT
Organism: Aotus nancymaae; assembly: GCF_030222135.1. NCBI lineage: Eukaryota > Metazoa > Chordata > Mammalia > Primates > Aotidae > Aotus > Aotus nancymaae. The sequence goes on along the minus strand of NW_026988415.1, from coordinate 52,991,871 downwards.
GGCGGAGAAATTGACACACAGATCAACTGAATAGAATAGAGGACCCAGAAATAGATTCACATAAATATGCCCAACTGATCTTTGAAAAAGAGACAAAAGAAACTTAATGGAGGAAAGAGATAGCCTTTTCAACAAACGTTTCTAGAGTAATTGGACAAGAAAAACAAGAAAGAAAAAAAAAGAGAAAGGAAGAGGCAGGTGAAGGTGTAAATAGAGAGGAGAAGGAAAATGGAGGAGGAGGAGAGAGAAGAATCAGGTGGGGAGGAATGGGAAGAACAAGGAGGAGGAAGGAGAAGGGAAAAGAAGGAGCAGAATATTCTCCTAAACCTCACATCTTATAGACAATTGAAGAAATGAACTTAAAATAGATCACAAGTGTAAATGTAAAGCATAAAACTATAAAACATTTAGGAAATAAATAGGAGAAACTGTCATTATTTACAATTAGGCAAAGAGTTCTTATGTCGACACCAAAAATAATATTCATAAAAAATTATAAATTGGACTTTAAAACCTTTGCTTTGTGCAAGATCCTCTTTATAGAATACAAGGACACTTTGCAGAGTGGGAGAAACATTTACATATCTTATAACAGGATTTGTATCTAGAATATATTAAGAATTTTTTAAATTCAACAATGAGAAAAAAATGTAATTTGTAAATGGGCTAAAAATATGCATAGACAGTTCACCAAGAGGATATATGGATGGTAAATAAGCACAAAACAAGATGTTCAACGTCATTAGCCATTAGGGAAATGCAAATTAAAACCATGATGGGAAATCATTACACATCTATCAGAATAGCTAAAATTAAAAATAATGAAAACAACAAATGCTAACAAGGATGCAGATAAACTGGAACAGTTATACATTGTTGGTGGGAAAGTAAAATGGTACAGACACTCTGGAAAATAATTTAGCAATTTCATATAAACCTACATATGTGACAGGGTGCGGTGGCTCACACCTGTAATCTCAACACTTTGGGAGGCCAAGGCGTGCAGATCACCTGAGGTCAGGAGTTTGAGACCAACCTGACCAATATGAAGAAATCCCATCTCTACTAAAAATACAAAAATTAGCCAGGCATGGTGGCGCATTCCTGTAATCGCAGCTACTCAGGAGGCTGAGACAGGAGAATTGCTTAAACCCAGGAGGCGGAGGTTGCAGTGAGCTGAGATAGCACCATTGCACTCCAGCTCGAGCAATAAGAACAAAATTCATCTTAAAAGAAAAAAAAAAAAAGAAAGTTCAAGCAACTTTATTTATAATAGGCAAAAACAAGCAACTCAAGTGTTCTTCAAATGGTGAATGGTTAAACAATTGTTGTATATCCATATCATGAAATACTACTCAGCAACACAAAAGAACAAATTTGATACACTCAACAATTAGATGATCTTTAGGGAATTGTGCTGAGTATAAAATTCAAGCCTGAAAGGTTGATCTATTATATGAGTCAATTTACATAAAATTTTCAAATTGACAAAATTATAGAAATGGTGAACAGATATTTGGTTGTCAGTGTTAAGGACATAGAATATATAGGGATATTGGTACAGCTATAAATGGCCAACGTGAGAGATCCTCCTGGTAATGGAGGTGTTCCATATCTTGACTGTGGTTGTAGATGCATAAACCTAATCATATGATAATCTGGGTTGGATCAAGTATACATACATACACAAATAACTAGAAATAAAACTGGAAAATCAGAGTAATTGTACTTTGTGAATGGCATCATGACAGTATACTGGTTAGGATATTGTTATATAGTTTTATAGGATTTCACCATTGAAGGGTACTGGGTTTAGGTTAACACAGGATTTCCCTGAATTGTTTCTTACCAGTGCATGTGAAACTCCAATTACCTGAAAATTAAGAGTTGAATTAAAAAGCAAAATTTTATAAATAAGAAAATATTTATTTTTTAGCTTTTATTTTAGGTTCAGGGGTATATGTGCAAGTTTGCTATATAGGTAAATTGTGAGTCACAGGGTTCTGGTGTACAGATTATTTTATCACCCAGGTTATAAGTATTTTGACCCTAACCTTCCTCCCACTCTCCACCCTCAAGTAGGCCTTTGGCCTTTGTTTCTGTTTTTCCCTTCCTTGTGTTCATCTATACTCAACGATTACCTTCCACTTACAAGTGACAACATGTGGTATTTGGTGTTCTATTCCCTCATTAGTTTGCTTAGGATAATGGCCTCCAGCCCTATCTATGTTGCAGCAAAGAACATGGTCTCATTCTTATTTCTGGCTATATAGCATGCCATGGTGTATGTGTACCACATTTTTTTAATTCAGTCCACCACTGATGAGCATTTAGGTTGATTCCACATCTTTGCTGTTGTGAATAGCACTGTGATGAACATTTGCACGAATGTATCTTTATGGTGAATGATTTATATTCCTTTGGGTATAGAGCCAATAATGGGGTTGTTGGATCAAATGGTAGTTCTTTTTTAAGTTATTTGAGAGATTGCCAAACTGCTTTCCACAATTGGTAATTCACATTCCCATCAACAGTGCACAAGCATTCATTCCCTTTTCTCTGCAATCTCGCCAGCATCTGTTATTTTGCAACTTTTTAATAATAGACTTCCTGACCGGTGTGAGATGGTATATCATTGTGCTTTTGATTTGCATTTCTCTAAGAGTTAGTGATGCTGTGCATTTAGGAAATAAAATATTTTAAAAGCTCAATTGAAGGAGCTGCTATTTTATATTCAACAACCTTGCTTTTTTGGTTTAAAAATCTTCCAACATATTTTTGAAATCATAGGTTTACTACAGGTAATTTAAGGCAACAATAAAAAAGCTAAGATTTATTGTTATTATGACCAAAACCCTCTTAAGCACTTTATGAATATCATGTTATTGAATTGAATTCTTATATCTTAATGCCAGTGAGATTGATATTATTACTATCATATTTTACAGATAACAGGCTACAGATTTAGTGGCTGAGATATATTTGAACCCCAGATCTATGTGATTCCAAGGCTTAAACGCTTCAAGTAGTGTATATAGCCAGTATACTAAAGTACTTCCCAACAACATAGAATGAAGGTGAGTTTTATATAATGGGCTTCTGAGAACTAATATCAAAGAGAATTGGAGCCACCTAAAGCATAATATAATCTTACCATAATTACCCTTGGGAATAAATAAATATAGTAAGCAGCAATTCACTGGGATGTCTCTAGTAATTATCTCCTATTGTGATGACTATTCTAAGGCATTCTTGCAAATAAACATACCATCTCTTACAGCTATGTCACAATTTATGAGAGTCCAGTCCACAGCTATAGAAACAAATACTTTGAAAAAGCATGTGACTTTAAGACTACTGACTTGAGAGACACAAAAGGTAATCTTATATAAATACTAAGAGGAGAGCAGTCTCAAATATTTAACTCCCTCAGATCCTGATTCTCACCTGTATAAAAAGGATACAGCCCTCCAAATCCAGTCATTCTCAGTTGCCTCAGTATAAGAGGTACAGATGGTCTCTCAGGTATGATCCAGTGTTAGTAACAGTTTCTCTATTAATAAATTGGTCTTATTAAAAGGCACATAGCTAGGTCTGTTTGTGGAGGAGGGGCAGAAGTCATGGAGTACCCTTCTGTTATTTCTCTTTGATGAGGCGGGAGGATGGTTTCTGCGGTTGCAGTTGTCTGGGGAAGCTCACTAGGCTTGACGATCTGGTTTGATTTGAATAATTTATTAATAACTTGGAAAAAACTAATTAAATTTGCTTATAATTCTAAAGTTAGAGCAGCTACAGGGACCCAGATGGAATACAAGTGTAAGAGGAAGCACTTCAAAGGATTCTGAGCATGAATTCCCCCAGTCCCATTTTCCTTCTAATGTGTGCACTTATGTGCTCTCTCTTCTCTTGTCTTCTCACTCTGTTTACCCATTTATTTTTGTCTCTCTATCACTCTGTATCTTTCTCTGTTGTCTCACACACACATACACGCACAAACACACACACATACACACATACTCACACACTACCATCGCTACCACTACTACCATTACCACTACTGATCAGGGTTGGCAAGTGGGAATAACCCTCTTGGGAGAAGAAGAGTCACCCACTATCATTCCCCCAGAAAGCAATTCAGAGAGCTACTCATGATCTCATACTCACCTACTGATTCTTGCTTTCTGGACTCATGTTCTCTTTTTTTCTTCTTAATTCAGAAATCATAAACTGTCAGGATTAGAAAGTACCTTCGAGGTCTGACTTCCTCAGTTTATAGAAGAGGAAACCAAAAGAGCAGGGTCATGAGTGACTCACCCCTGGGCACAGAGTTAGTTAGTGACAGAGCCAGGCTTAGGATCCAGGCGGCAAGGTATAAATACAAAGAGTAAGAAAAGAACACACAGTAGCTTTTCTCCTGATGCACTTCATTCAAAAGTCTTTTGCTAGCCCCCACAGTGATCATGCCTCTGCCCCATTATTTGGTCTGTCCCCAAGATCTGCGGTGGTTTACTAGAGTTCAGTATGCATAACTGGGAATTGACTGTGTTGGTGGTAGCAGTGGTACTGGTGGTTTGGAATTGTTGATGCTGCCTTTTAAATCACACATATACACACAAAAAAAATCACATGGCCCTCAAATCTATTTCTTTCTGATGTTTCAAAATAGAACCCAAACCCACTGATTCTAGGCTAATAAGTAAGGTTGAATTTCCTTAACTGGTTCCTTCCAGACTGGGTGTCCATGAAAATCTGAGAGCTCTCAATTTTAAACAAAGCCTCTAGGCCAAGTTAGCAACATATGTGCCTACCTCTGCAATTCCTTCCTGTTAAACTACCAAGACCCAATGAGAACTTAAATGCCAATTCAAATGTGCTATATGATGTGCTCGTCCTAATCAACATAAACATACCAAATCATCTTGTTTTTCATGGGGTGACTTGATACTTGGGATGCCAGATATATTTATCATGCCTTTTCCTTTCTCTTTCTGTGCATTGCAAATCTGAGAAATCAGTGTCTGACTATAAGCAAATAGATCAATTAAGAAGTTCAGTCTGAATGCAAACTTTGGTTCTTCATCCAATCTTGGCTTTTCACCAAAGAAAGCTACTAGAATGTGCCTTTTTTTAAGAGCAGTTCTCTAGAATACACACCACTCAGTAAGGTAGGTCATAATAATAATAGCAATTATCACAAAGAGTACTTACTATGTGCCTGACACTGTGTTAAACCTGGACTAACTCAGTTAATTTCCATAAAGAAGGTTCTACTATAAAAACCTCTTTGGAAATGTGGACACTGAGACCCCCCAAAATTAAGAACTTTGCCCAAGGTCATATAATTAATAAATGGAAGTATCAAGATTTGAATCCAGGTTTGTCAGCTTCTAAAATAGTAATCTGTACTTTTAAGCAGTATGCTACACCACTTTAAAGTATTGGTGGACCCTTATGAATGGCGACAGCATCAAAGAAATATAATTAATGGAACCTTACCACTTAAATCAGTAAAAGATCTTTCCTCTATGCCCAATTTACTATCAAAGAGTAGGTCTAAGGGAAATTCTAGCATAATATACATTGAAGAATCATAATAAAAACTAATTTTAATTTTAGAATATCTATAAATAAAAATGAACCACAGTTAGGTTTTAAAAAAATCTTTAAAATGATTATTATTGCCCTGTTTTCTTAATGAGACTGAGTAGTGAGATTAAAGTTATATAAACCTGAGTAAGATTTTTTTCAACATGTATTTTCTACTTGCTGAAGCAGTCAGATTTTATAAGGCAGTAGCTAAAAGCATACTAGAGTAAATGAAAACTATAAATAATAAAATGCAAAACTATTATGGCAACAGTACAAACTTTTCTCTATGAACCACTTCCGTTTAAATTCTGTACCATCTGAATTTTCCTATTAAATTTTATTTTAAGAAAAAGTCAAATTCCATTCAGTATTTATACAAGTCTTACAATAACATCCTGTCTTTCACAGTTAATTACTACTTCTCTCCTTGGATATAATCATTTGCATAACTGTGATTCTTTTCAATAACAAGGATTATATGATCTTGGAGAAGCAAACATCATAAAAATTAAATTTACAGGAAATTAAAGAAATAAATATTCTATGTTAACAGATCTATTAATATCTACCAAAAGAATAAATTTTTTAATCTTAAAGTCTACATACTAACAGAAAATCACTTGAGCTTACATTACTCTTCAAATATCATCCAAAATTAAACTTTTATATCTCATTTTGAAATTACAGTATTGAAAAGATCAGTAATTCCAGCTCTAAGATAATGTCCATAATAAGTAAAAGCAGAGGGTAGAAAGCAGAAATATCAGTGTGATTTTGCCTCAGTAAAGTACAAGGCAAAATGGAAGCTACAGTTCACTTAAATGAAAGTTGGGCTATGTTAATACATGACCTCCTTATCTATCAGTTACGTTATCTTTGCCCTCTGCACTTTTGACACTCAAATCCTGCACTCAATGGCCAAAATTTCCCTTGGTCCCCCACTCTCTCTGATGATTGCGACTGATCCAGATGTTTTGCCAAGTCAACACTGAGGAATACCATGACTATGTGGCAGCCTCCAGCCTGCTCCTAAGGAAATTCTTGGGGATAATGGCAGTCATTTGACTGTACTCCTAGCAAAACTCACCACTAAGTCACCACATACTGCACACCTCGGTCCATTGCTAAACCAGAGTTGGCTGACATTTTTCTCTCTGCATTATCCATCCAACTGCCACCCATAACATCTTCTGGGTATGATTTTCCTGTGAAGAATCATTTGCTTTCAAGTCACAAAATCTCGCTAATTTATATAAATTTTGGCAAAAAGTAGGAAAAATGTGTCTCTTAAAAATTAGTTTGTTTGGTGGCTCACGCCTGTAATCCCAGCACTTTGGGAGGCTGAGGCGGGTGGATCACGAGGTCAAGAGATCGAGACCATCCTGGTCAACATGGTGAAACACGGTCTCTACTAAAAATACAAAAAATTAGCTGGGCATGGTGGCGCGTGCCTGTAATCCCAGCTACTCAGGAGGCTGAGGGAGGAGAATTGCCTGAACCCAGGAGGCGGAGGTTGCAGTGAGCCGAGATCGCGCCATTGCACTCCAGCCTGGGTAACAAGAGCGAAACTCCGTCTCAAAAAAAAAAAAAAATTAGTTTGTTGGCTGGGCACAGTGGCTCACACCTGTAATCCCAGCACTTTGGGAGGCCAAGGTGGGTGGATCACCTAAGGTCAGGAGTTCGAGACCAGCCTGGCCAACATGGTGAAACCTTGTCTCTACTAAAAATACAAAAATTAGCCCGGTGTGGTGGCGGCTGCCTGTAATTACAGCTACTTGGGAGGCTGAGGCAGGAGAATCGCTTGAACCCGGGAGGCGGAAGTTGCGGTGATTTGAGATCGCGCTATTGCACTACAGCCTGGGCGACAGAGTGAAACGGAGAAAAAAAAATGTTAGAAGTTAGTTTATTTATAATATTTTACAAAGCCTCTTCCTCCCCACAGCCTAGAGGTAGACCAGGATAACAAAACTGTCCAAGCAAAATGAGATGAGTATGATAGTGCTCTAGACTATGAGGTACATGAAGGCAGAAACTGTACTAGGTTTGCTGATTTTGCTAAAGCCTAGCATTGCAAGTTCTAGATAAATCAGAATAAAGCTTCAGAAAAAATAAATAATGAAGAAATTATACCTAAAGCCTCCAAGTTTTTAAAGCACAGAAACAACAGAATTGTGTATCTTAACATATGACGACTTAGAGCATAGTGGTTTAGAGTGCAGGCTTTGAAGTAGAAAAGACTTGAGTGACGTTCCAGCAAGTCACTTAAACTGGTAACCTTAGGGAAGCCACTTAAACTCTCTGACCCTTTGTTTTCTACATACAGTGGGAATAACAGGAGTATATGCACTACAAGGTTACTGACAGGATTAAGTAAGATACTATATGTAAAATTCTTGGCCAAGTGTAGTGGCTCACGCCTGTAATCCCAGCTCTTTGGGAGGCCGAGGCAGGTAGATCACAAGGTCAGGAGATGGAGATCATCCTGGACAACAGGGTGAAACCCCGTCTCTACTAAAAATACAAAAATTAGCTAGGTGTGGTGGCACGTGCCTGTAGTCCCAGCTACTCGGGAGGCTGAGGTAGGTGAATCACTTGAAACAGGGAGTCGGAGATTGCAGTGAGCAGAGAACGTGCCACTGCACTTCAGCCTGGTGACAGAGTGAGAATCCCTCTCAAAAAAAAAATAAAAAAAAATTCTTGGCCTAATGCCTGGTACAGAAACTGTTGGCATTATTACATTATTATTTAATATTATTATTATTACTGCTGAATTGTAGTGCCAACATATGATTTAGGATACAGGTGCCAAAGCCATGAAAATCCTTTCAAAAACTGTACAGACAAGATTAAAATGCCATTACTTTTCTACTTTATATAAACTGCCATTCATGGAAACTCATTAAGTCCAATTGCCATTTATTTGTACAGATACATCATTTTGCTTCTGTGATAATGAATGTAAAAGCGTTATACATATTGACATGATTATTTTGCTATTATGTGTCCTGCTTGCCTTTTTGGGACTGATTATATATGCTCTGGGAAAAATAGCAGAACGTGTTCCTATAACTCTCTGAGGAAATGGATTAATCGTGAAATATAAACACATAAAAGATTCAGCTGAGACTCATGTAGGTAAGTTTCATTGATTTGAAAAGAAAATTGATCTCAAAGCCACGTCTGCATGGGCCACAGAAAGTATATTTCTAACAAGAAGAAATTATTTGGCCTCTATTCATGTAGCAATTATTCTTCTTCTCAAACAAAGCTACACATTGACTATAGCTTCAATTTGTCATTTTAAATGCATCACTTATTGGGTAAAACACTAAATATCAGAGATATTAGGAAGAATATTATTCCATAATCCTTTATTTTCTCTGAGGAGGGATTATATCTCTAGGCCTCTTGCCCCATGACTTACTCCTCTCCACTTGGGTGCAGTGAGTTACCTGGTGGGTGGGTTTTAGCCATTAAACTAAAATTATATTAGTGGGCAAATAATCTAAATTGGTAAGCATTCTCCTTCTTACTTCAGATCAAACCAGTGTGAGGCAGCAACTCTGGGTAGATTGCATGCTGTGCAAACCCAAATTTACCTTTAAGTGTGCAGTTCCAAGATTGGAGGGGAGTAGAGTAAAGTAAGCCACTGCCTCAAGTAGAACTTAGTGATAAATGTCATGATTAGATCTTCTGGTCACGATGTTTATTATTATTATTATTTTATTATACTTTAAGTTCTGGGATACATGTGCAGGTTTGTTGCATAGGTTTACACATGCCATCGTGGTTTGCTGCACCCATCAACCCGCCATCTATATTGGGTATGTTTATTATTTAATTGGTGAATAGTATGTGGTTTTGTTTCAGCTAGACATCTGGAAGCTTCCTTCTTCAAATGAGAGTCAGCCTGATTTCTTCTCTATGTGTAGGACAGAGTATGTAACATTTACGTAAGATGCTGAGGGAAATAGCTAGTGTGAGGAAGAGCGTGCGGTTTCAGAGTAAGACAGAGGCAAATTTTAATCTTGCTTGGAAACTTTCTACCTTTTTTGAATTAGGACAAATTTCTCTTGGCTTCAGATTCCTTATTTGTTAAAATAAGGGTAATAATATTAACTCAACGTTTTTGCAAAACTAAATGTGCTTATGAATGTCTGGTACCTGGTCAACTCTCAATAAATATTGCTTTCATAGGAATATTTATTAATTTTTATTACCATATCATCATCAAAACATTGTTTTAGAATATGCCCTCTGTAGGTTATCATGCTCCCATCCATGACTCAGGCATATGCCTGATACTTTGTGCAAACCCAGGTAAATAGCTCAGCTCTGAAGTAGTGCAGAATCCAGAGCCTGTAGCCAATACCATGTCCCTTCTCCAGAACCTTTTATGCTCTTTTGGGAAAAGGAAAGTAAAGGTATTATGTCTCTACATTATTTCAGAGGCCTTTGGCTCCACATAAGTAATGTCTTTAGAAATAAAATTCAAGAAAAGGAGAAAGATTTTAAAAGTTGGTATCTGTGCCTTACCAAGGACAGCTCTGTCTGACTCCAGAGGCCACACTCTTAAATCCCATATTGCCTTTTCCTGGTGTATTTCAAGAAAGAATAGCTCCTAATTTTTAAAATATATTATAGGAAATATTTTTCTGTTTTCAAAGTGTGGCAATCTCAGTTCTCCTGAGACTGGTTGTATATAAGCCTTGGTCTACTGTAATAAACACACATATTTAAAGTTATGCAAATAGAACAAAATCATATTTCAGATCAAGGGAATAGTCTCTGAATAACCATCATCAAGTGGACAAATGCAAGAAATGCCAGGAACATAAAGATATCAACTAAGACATGATTAATCAATGTACTACACTGTATGAAGAGTATTCTATTGGCTGCTGATTTATATAAAATATCTGCCTAAGACTTCTATAGGCAAATAAAAGAAAGAAGGAACTATTAGAGAATCAAGTAAAAAAGCAAATGGAAATTATAGTGGCATTCATTTGTTGTACCTCCATATGGATAGATAAATTAAAATAAAAGCTCACATCAGAGTCTTTTTTATAAAAAAAGAAAAGTAGTACAGACTTGCTGAGTCATTACGCCATCCAAACTGTAAGCAAAACTATATTTTCACGTCTGAAACAATGATTATGAGCCATTAATAAAAGATGAGATGACAGGATAACATGCTTTATGAGGTGGGAAAACAGTGTAGCACTGTTGGAAACTGGGAATGTCAGAAGCAGCAAATATCCAAGAGAAGACAGCCAACGATAGAGATAAGGACAAATCTGCTTGGCGCTGCGGTCAGGGGTGCAACAACAGTTGTATCTTCGGCACCTCATTAATATCACTGTCGCTATGAGAAGCAGGTAAATACATAGTAGGGCTTAAATACAATGCCTCAGAAAACTTGGCATCTCTATGAGCACAGCTGAGCTAAATCAGAATAAGGAATAAACTCTAACCAATTTCTTGTGCACAAGCAACACAACAAAAAAAGGTACAGCAGAGAAATTATCAAACACTATCTCTTCAATGAAAGGCTAGGGGCAGAACTATGAAAAGGTTCCAAGGAGAAAGAAAAAGCAAGTAGAAAAGCACATAAAATAACTATAGATCTGAATAATATTCATAAGAAGAGGGAACATTTATTATTTCCTAGGTATTAAACACACCATTAAATGTTTTATTACAAAATATTTTTTGATGCAGCAACCCTGAAAGTGAAATCATATTGTAGGCAGTTTACAGAAGAAGAAACTGAATGTTAGTGAAGTTAAGTAACTTACACCTAGCTCTGCCTGACTCTAGAGTTTATAATCTTAAATGTTATGTAGTCTCTTCTCAGTGTCTTCCCCAGGAGTAGTGTTTGATTTTTAAAATAGATTTTGAATCATTATAATTCTGCATATTTAAATTAGAGGACCCAGGCCATATCCTGTGTGAGTGGTTCTTATAAGGCCTCTTATTTTTGTCCCAGTGCTTATTGAGAAGGTGAAAGATTTTTATTAGGCAATATATTTGACCTAACTGTGTGACTGTTCAGAAGGATGACTTTGACATTTCAAAGTGAGATGGAGCATTAGAAAGCTATATTTGGTATAAAAAAAGAAAGCAATTTATGAAGCTTCAAAACAGCATAATTTTTTCCAAGGAAAAAACCCTCCTCCTCTGAAAATCACCTGAATATATTATATATTTGCAATTCTGAGAAGAAAATGAATGGATTTGATAATAGTCGCTAACTCTGAATTTTGTTAAGTACCTGTCAATAAATTATCTCCACAAATGTTCACAATGCCAGCTACATGCAGAAACACACACAAGCACACACACAGACACACACACACATTTAACTTTTAATCACATAAGATGGACAGACAATTCCTGTACTGGTCTGAACCAGAGCTTGGCTGGAAGTGAACTGGGCCAGAGATAACACAGTCTTATTGAAGGTACAGAGAAGCCCTAGCAAAAATAATCTGCAATATAATATGAGGAAAATAAATTAGTGCTATTGAAAATAGGCAATGCTCAAAGATTCAACAAAGCAAACCTGTAACTTCAGTCAGACAAGTTTATAAACAACTGATAGGGGTTAGTATTTGAAAACGGCACTTAAGACAAAGACTCCAGCCTCAGGAAGGATTCTAAGAGACTGAACTGGGGTGCTGTTCACCAGGATCTCATCAATTGAAAACCCAGGAAAGGATTTTACAGTGGCTTGGGTGAGCAATTTTGAAACTATCTTCTGTAATATTCCACGTTTGAGAAAATGAATAAATATATTGAGGATGATGGATGATGGGAGCTAAATTTCTCAGTATTGGGGAACTTACAAATATAGAAATAGAGGATACAAAAATATACCCTATGGAGCTGAATTAGAATTGAGAATATAAGTATGAAATAGTATGGGATAATTGAGAGATTATACACACACACACACACACACACATACACACAGACATATATATAGGGAGGGAGAGAGAGAGAGAGAGAGAGAGTGTGTGTGTGTGTGTGTGTGTGTGTGTGTATGTGTATTTGCTACAGCAAAGGGGTCCCAATCTAGACCCCAAGAGAGGGTTTTTGGATCTCCTGCAAGAAAGAATTCAGGGCGAGTCGACAGTGCAAACAAAAAGCAAATTTATTAAGAAAGTAAAGTAGTGAAAGAACAGCTACTCCATAGACAGAGTAGGATGCTCCCAAAAGTAAGAGGAGAAATGTGTCCACCCTAGGTACAACGCTTGTGTATATCTAGGATAGAAACAGATCTTGGGGAGATGTGCTCTGCTACAAGGGTTGGTGACAAAGGATTGATTTTCTTAATTACCATATTTTGCAAGAATCAACATTATTATCTTTAAAGCAAAATTAGGAATGCCCTTGTTCTCCAGATATGGAGATATCTGAACACTCCCAAGTCTGGGTCTGTTTCAGTAAACATCATTAATTGGTTCCCTTAACCGTAAACATCTAGAGGCTAAGAATACCTAATTTTCTGGGAATACAACCCAGCAAGTCTCAGCCTCATTTTTCTAGCCCTCACTCAAAATGGAGTCCCTCTGGTTCGAACACTTCTGACATACTCATCCCTCGGTATCCACAGAGGATTGATTTCAGGAACTCCCACAGATAATAAAACCCACATATGCCCTAGTCTCTGATATAAAATGGCATAGTCTTTGCATATAACCTATCCACATCGCTCCATATACTTTAGATAATCTCCAGATTAGTTATAATACCCAATATGATGTAAATGCTATGTAAATAGTTGTTATACTGTATCGCTTGGGGAAGAATGAGAAGGAAGAGATCTACATGTTCAGTACAGATGTAACCATCCTTTCTTTTTTTGAAAATTTTTTTTATCTGTAGCTGGTTGAATCCACAGATGGGGAAACCATGGATATGAATGGCCAACTCTGTGTGTGTGTATGTGTGTGTATGTGTGTGTGTGTGTATGAGGCTGTGGAGAGAGAGAGAGTGAGAAAGAGCGAGAGACACAGAGAGAGAAGCATAATATAAACAACTGGTGAATCCGGGTAAAGGATATATGAGAATTTCTAATACTATGCTTGCAAGTTTTCTGTAAAGACTAATTTACAAAAAAATAAATGTTTAAAACAAGCAAACAAAAAACCTCATGAAAGATTCTTGGGATTCCATCTTGGAGGTCTGAATAGTTTACAGCATCCAGTTCATGAAGGCATTGAATCTAGAATCTAGGTAGGGGCTGAGGCATGCAGTAGATAATAAAGAAACCAAGTTTTTGGCAATGGGGTATAAAATAAAGATTACTCAGCAAGGCAAGAACTCAGTTGACAAAACCATAGTGTAAAGTCGAAAAGGAACCAGCAGCACAGCTAAATCAGTCCTGGGCAGGTAATGTTACTAGCATAAGGCTTTGTTTAGTCCTCCTGCCTACTGACAGGTTTACCATCTAAGATTCTGAATGTCTATGTTCAGAAGTGGCCCTGTAAAGCTAAGAGGGCTGCATGGATTTGGAAACAAGCACGTTATTACAGTAGATTAGGGAGAAGTATTATGCAGCTGCACAACAGAACAGTCTAAATAAGCTGGGACCAGTTGGAACATATAGACCTTTAAGCTTATTTCTGTAACCCTCCAAGAAAGAAAGTTTAGAAAGTGTAGTCATCCTAGAATTTTAAAAATCATCAGACTTTGCCTTTTGCTAACAAAGCATAAGGCAATGTATGGGTAGACAGAAACATTTCGTTTTTTTTTTTTTCCTTTATTATCTTTCATGTCCTTCAGTACCAGAAGGTAAAGAAACCATCTATATTTATGTTCATGGTTCTCAATCAGAGCTAAACTATGAAATCACCTGAAAGACTGTATGAAATAATAATGCTTGTGCCTGACTCCTAGAAATTCTATTTCATTGGTCTGGGATAGGGACCAAACACTATGATTTTCTTAATCTCCTCAGATGATCTAATGTTCATCAAAGCTGAAAACTGCCAGTCTAGACATTGCTTCTCAATATGCTGTCTCTGCACCATCTCTATCAAAATCATCTGGAATACTTATTAAAAATGCAAAATCCTGTATCCAATCCCACACTTACTAAATCTGGATTTTGAGGGTGGGACATTTTTAGCAAGTTTTCAAGCAATAGATTTGCTCACTGAAAACCTCTGTTTTGAATATTTGCACATTTCACTTTGAAAAGGCAAGGTTAGTTCTCCAGGGGAGATATATATATTTACCACATTTCTGTTTTCAGGATATTACATCACTGATTCTATGAAACTAGGGTCTCTTCATAATGTGATATATTATGACAGATTAAATTTCCTGGGAAAGTTGGTGCATTATGAAATAATAATGCAAGGCTTTCATTCTGATCTTAACAAAGAAGTGAAACACTTTAGTATTTCCTTGCTTAGAATTCTATTAGAAGTCAGATATTATGGAAGGCTTGCAGAACAGTGAGGCATAGTATTTCATCAGCAAGACTGACAAAAAAATTTGTCAACCCTTGAGATATACCCTATACCCTCCATCAAAGAATAATTTCACAAATTCTTGAAATGATGATGGCTAATTTCCTAATATCCTGGTGGTAAATAATGCAAGTAAGGGAATTACCTATGAGCCAATGAAGTCCATGATCTGTGCTGTAAAGGATGAAGAAATAAGATATAGTGTTCTGAATCCTGCAAGTCAAAAAGAAATGATAGAAACAGTAAAGATGATTTTATGGAGAATAAAAAAAGTATTGGTTTTAGCATTCAATCCATTAATTGTGCATAAAGAAAGTCACATCATACTGCTCAAGACATTTATTTGTTGTACCTAAAAGCTCACATCAGAGTCCAAAAATAAGTCCTACAGCATTGCTGAGGTCATTACACCACCTACATTTTAACTAAAACTACATTTTCAGATCTGAAATAGTGATTCTGAGCCATTAATGAAAGATTAGATGACAGGACAGCATGTTTTATAAGGTGGGAAAAGAACATATCACATTTTAGGGAACTTCTACGAAATGAAATCAGTTAAACAAGTTCTGGCACTTACCCAGAGAACTACTGCTACAGGGATATCTATGCTATGCAAAATGCCTTGCCCTCCTGAGTTCTGTGGGTAAAACTTCCACAAACTGTTTGATGAGAACATACTGAGATTAACTGTTCTTCCTATTTCCAAGCAATCATTCCCTTTGCTGAATCTGGCTACATTAATGTGTCCTAAAAAACCAATTGTTTTAACTCCTTAATATACTAAAGAGTTAAGCAGCATATAAAGATAATAACATTCTCCCCATGTATTTGAGATCTATATACCTGCATCTGGGAATTGTTACAAAGAAGAAAGAACAAGTTTGCCATAATTAGATTTCTATTACCACAACATTTTTAATTTTTAAACTTTGTGTACATATAGTAGGTATACATATTTATAAGGGAAAAGGAGATGCTTTGACACAGGCATGCAAAGCATTACAATCACATCAGAGAAAATGGGGTATCCATCCCCTCAAGCATTTATCCTTTGTGTTATAAATATTCCAGTTACACTCTTTTAGATAGTTTCAAATGTGCAACTAAACTATTTTGGCTATAGTTGCCCTGTTGTGCTATCAAATACTAGGTCTTATTCACTCTTTCTAACTATTTTTTTGTACCCATTAACTATCCCCACCTCCCTGCTCGCCGTGCCCCCAACTCCCCTTCCCAGCCTCTGGTAACCATCCTTCTACTCTGTCTCTGTGTGATCAATTATTTTAATTTTTGGATCCCACACATAAGTGAGAACATGTGATGTTTGTCTTTCTGTGCCTGAATATTTCACTCAATATAATGACCTTCAGTTCCATCCATGTTGTTGCAAATGACAGTCTCATTCTTTGTATGGCTGATTAGTACTCCATTGTATATAAGTACTACATTTCCCTAATCAATTTATCTCCTGATGAGCACTTAAGTTGCTTCCAAATATTAGCTATTGTAAACAGTGCTGCAACTAACACAGGAGTGCATCTGTCTTTTTTATATACTGGGAATAGAACCAACATACATCTTCAGTATGTCCTTTCTTCTGGAATATAACCAGCAGTGATATTGCTGGATCATATGGTAGCTCAATATTTAGTTTTTTGGGAACCTTCAAACTGTTCTCCATAGTGGTTGTACTAATTTACATTCTCACCAACAGTGTTCAAAAGTTCCCTTTTGTGCACATCCTTGCCAGCATACAGTACTGCCTGATTTTTGGATAAAAGCCATTTTAACTGGGGTGAAATGATATTTCATTGTAGTTTTGATTTGTATTTCTCTGATGATCAATGATGTTGTGCATCTTTTAATATGCCTGTTTACCACTTGTATGCCTCTGAGAAATTTGTTTTCAAATATTTTACCCATTTTCTGACCACATTATTAGATTTGTTCTTATAGAGTTGTTTGAACTCTTTATGTATTCTGGTCTTTTTAATCCCTTGTGAGATGGGTAGTTTGAAATTTTTTTCCCATTTTGTGGATTGTCTCTTTACTTTATATCCTTTGCTGTGCAGAAGCTTTTTAACTTGGTGCGGTCCCATTTGTCTATTTTTGCTTTGGTTTCCAGTACTTATGGGGTATTACTCAACAAATGTTTGCCAGACAAATGTCTTGTAGAGTTTCCCCAATGTTTTCATAGTAGTTTCATAGTTTGAAGTCTTAGAGTTAAGTCTTTAATCCATTTTGATTTGATTTTTGTATATGGTGAGAGGTAATAGTCAACATTTACTCTTCTGCATATAGATATCCAGTTTTCCCAGCACCATTTATTGAAAAGACTGCCTTTTCCCCAGTGTATGTTCTTGGTACTGTCTCAAAAATGAGTTCACTGTAAGTGTGTGAATTTGTTTCTGGGTTCTCTGTTCTCTTCCATTGGTCTATGTGTCTGTTTTTAATGCCAGTACCATGCTGTTTTGTTTAATATAGCTCTGTAGTATAATTTGAAGGCAGGTAATGTGATTTCTCTAGTTTCGTTCATTTGTTCAGGATAGCTTTGGCTATTCTTGGTCTTTTGTTATTACCATAGCTTTTTAAATTTAATTATGTGCCATGATTACATGTTTCAACCTGTAAACTGACTAGTGAGCCTGGATTTATGCTAGGAAATGCAAATAGACTTTATAGTAATTTAAACACATTTTCATTTACCATAGCTACAAATTTTAAAATATTATTCCTACCACTTGCCATCAGTTTTTCATTCCAATAAGTACATTTTCTCCAATGTTGGGCATATGATTAATATTTTCTAATATAGGCATATATGCGTATATATGTAACCTATGTTTTCAAATACAGATCTTAAGACTGTAAATGAACTTCTCTACATATGTCAATTTCTAGTGGTTATTCAATAACAGACAAAAACATATAGATACACACATCTGTGGAAAAGAAACTAGTGAGAAAAATGAAAAAATAAGCAGTGAGTCAGAATGAGAAGAATGGTTTTCTCCACAGCTTCTATAACACTATTTTAATTAACCATTGGTCACTCCAAGGCTAGATAGCGAATATGAAGAATATACTAAAACATTCTTACAAATAATTGGTTGTGCCAAAAGTACTTGAAATGTTTTCAAAGGAAAGACTAGAACTTTTAAGTAGCATTTCCATTAATAATTTAGGCACAGACACTGTTCATGATTATTACCAGATGCTATCAGTTTGCTTTAATTAGAAATTAGCCAGTTTGGCCGGGCGCGGTGGCTCACGCCTGTAATCCCAGCACTTTGGGAGGCCGAGGCGGGTGAATCACGAGGTCAAGAGATCGAGACCATCCTGGTCAACATGGTGAAACCCCGTCTCTACTAAAGATACAAAAAATTAGCTGGGCATGGTGGCGCGTGCCTGTAATCCCAGCTACTCAGGAGGCTGAGGCAGGAGAATTGCCTGAACCCAGGAGGCGGAGGTTGCAGTGAGCCGAGATCGCGCCATTGCACTCCAGCCTGGGTAACGAGCGAAACTCCGTCTCAAAAAAAAAAAAAAAAAGAAATTAGCCAGTTTGTGGTATTGCCCTAAAATCAGAAGATAGCCTTTATATTCTTTCATTTGTCAAGTAATGTTTAAGCATCTACTATGTGACTGACATTTGGCTAAGCGCTGGGAACACAGTCATGAACAAAGCAGAAGAGAAGTTAAGAGGCATCTGAGAAACATAACCTCGATGTTCAAAGGCTCATTCCAGTTAAAGAAGCATGACGCATGGCTGCCATATTCATTTGAGCATTAAGAGAGTAAAAAATCAGCTGAAAAAAGGAAAATACCAGATAGTTTCTAGGGTTAAAAGGCAGTTTCATGTGATATCGATTTTTCTAAAGGCAGTAGCGGTACCTAGAATTCTATGCTTTATAATGTGATTTATGTATATTTTGCACTATGTTTTGTTTACCACTTAATGAAATGGTATATTAACAATTATTTCATATATGAGGCATTAAACTTCATTTTTATACATCAGATTCATAGGCCCTGTCTAGAAGTATCTACATGAATGTGGAAGCTAATCATTCACTAGATGCAAATTTCTCCTAGGTCAATTCTACTTCCATGACACCAGCATTACATAAGACTGCTTTGTTAAAGCTGGGACAAGGAACACTGAGAAAGAAAAGATACTGACTTGGAATACTGATAGAGCCAGGGTGAAATTAGCAACTGAAATTTGATGTGATGAGGATTCAGATGAAAAATTTGGGCTGGAAATGATAACCATTGATGATGAACAAAGATGTGCAGAAACATGATTTCAGCAAACTGACACAAGAACAGAAAATCAAATACTGCATGTTCTCACTCATAGGTGGGTGTTGAACAATGAGAACACATGGACACAGGGAGGGGAGCATCACACACTGGGGTCTGTTGGGGGGAAATAGGGGAGGGACAGCAGGAGGTGGGGAGTTGGGGAGAGATAGCATGGGGAGAAATGCCAGATATAGGTGATGGGCCTATGCAACAATCTTTCATGTTCTTCACATGTTCCCCAAAACCTAAAATGAAATTTAAAAAACCCAAAAAAATCTTCTTATGCATACACTGTAATATAATATATACCTGTGATTTATCACTTGTTCAGAGGTCCTTTGCACTACTTAAACAAATCCCTGGAACTTATCAATGTTGCCTTATATGGAAAAAGGATTTTTGCAGATGTGATTATTAGGTTAAAGATCTTAAGAGGAAGAGAGTATCCCAGATTATGTGAGTTGGTCCTAAATACAATCATTGGTGTACCCATAAGAAAGAGACAAAGGAGATAACAAATGCACACACAGGAGAGAGTAACGTGAGGACAGAGGCAGAAACTGGAGTGATACAGCCACAAGCCAAGGAATGCCAGCAGCCACCAAAACCTAGAAGGGGCAAGGAACATATTCCCCTGTAGATCCTGTAGAAAGAGTGTGGGCCTCACCTGCTCACACCTTACTTTTGGCCTAGTGATACCTGAGTTTGGACTTTGGTCTCCAGAACTACGAGAGAATGAATTTTTGTTATTTTAAGCCATAGAAGTCTGTGATAGTTTGTTGCAACAGCACAGGAAACTTTATACAAATACTTTACATGATCAGCATGTGGTATCCTCCTTAAATCCCTGGTGGTGCTAACAGAAGAAACCAGGATGCCATGAACTTTTGGTACAGTTCCCAAGAGTTATTGTAAAATGTTCATTAAAAAATCCTAAAGCCAGAATTTAAAAAAATCCATTCATTCTTCCCATTTCCATGGCTTTCAGTATTTTTTCTTATTTTACTTTGTTACGTATTGTCTTCCTGACAGAATCTTTTACATACATAAATAGTTTAATAAAATCTCTCAGTTGCGGCTATTAACATTTTTTCTTTGGTGACAATTTTCCAAGAAAAAACTGGGTTATAGTTTTTTAAAATTTAATAGTAGACACAAACTAAAGCAGAAAAGCAAGGCATAACCTAAGTTGATTGAGAGAAACATAAAGTATTTAGACTTAACATTGGTTAAATATGTTACTCGGGAACTCACACCAGGGTACAAATAGCCATAGCCCCAAGGGTGATATAATTAGAAAGAGAGACACAGTTTGTTTGTCTGGGGTTAAAATCTTGCATTGTTTTATTGACAATGACACCTAAAATCCAAGTAAAAGCTGTAAGCATTTACAACGGCTTATGTGAGTTATGTCTATCTCGACAGTACACAATTCCTTGCAAATTCATCGGCCTCATCAAACACTGACCCACACATATTAGAATTGTACAACCAACCTTGAGCATCTGATTATAATTCTATACCTTTTTTGGATTCCTTGTATCTTGTGACATGTAGTACCCACCTATTAGAAATGGACATGTTGCTAGATCAATGGTGTTCAACATTGGTTGTATATGGGAATCACTTGGTGAAGTCTTACAAACACTATGCCTCAGACTGAGGCTTAGAGATTCTAGTTTCTCGTGTATTCTGGACATCAGGATTTTTTAAAATCCCTCTAGATGTTTCTGAAGTGCAGATAAGGTTGGAAATCATCTGGGCACCAAGGATATTGCTTAATCCAGAGATATTCAAACTGTAATGTGCGTATGAATCACCTGGGGAAAAACTGTGAAAATACAGATTCTGATTCATTGTAATGGGAAATTAGGTTCTGCATTTTTCACATGTCCCCAAATGATGATGATGCCGGTTGCTGTGTGCCACACTTTCAGTAGCAAGACCCAAGATCATTGCTTTTCCATTTATAGAAAGTGATTAATATTAGGAAAGTCTGTATGTACGACTGCTTTTAACAAGAAACAGGAGCTCTGGTTGTCCCGTGGACTTCAATGGCTCTGCCTACCTCAGGCACTACCCACTTACCACTAGACCAGGATTAAGGGAAATGATGTCCTGGCTCATCTGTGACCCATTTTCCTGAACAACAATGGCACAATAGTTGCATGTCTTTGTTTCAGACCCACAATTTCATTACCAATATCCAATACCTATAGATGAGATAAATATCAGAATTACATATATAGAAGAATATATAAACTATGTGTGCATTGCCAAAAGGGATGCAGGTTATCATCAGATAGCTCTGTCCATAAATAAGAATATTTAGGCTACTCAAGAGCTAAAAACCATAGTAAATGTAAAGGTTTTAGTAAAGGCATAGTAAATTAAAAGGAAGAGGGAAAGATCAAGGGAAATTTGAAAGAGCTGCGAAATTCAAACATTTGCCCTTTAAGCAGCTTCCCAGTACTGTTCAAATCAGTTTGTGATCTCCATTAATAAACCTACCTTATTTAAAAATACTCAGCTGTTTAGAGACTAGCACAAAGGAGATAACCAGGAAAGAAAGAACTTTAACATTTCTACATCTTTGAAAGTTTCACTAATATGTGCATACTCTGGAGCTAGAAGAGAGATGTAAATGGTTATACTATTGTTTGCAGCATGTACACAGTGGAATTTATTTTATTACTTATTAAATCTCATAGTTTAAAATGTGTTTCAACACGTTGGAAAAGGAAAAATCTTTTACTATGTGGTTAATAATTTTTCCAACTAATTGCCTATAAATATTCTGCTTAGTTTATTTTTCTGAAAGGTAAAATTAAATTATCGCTGCCACCAACAGGGTATTTTAATTTCCATTTGAACAAGATACATGTGAAATGCTATGGATAAAATTCAAAGTAAATAGTGACTCATTCTAGGAGTTGCTGGGCATTCTCCAAATGCTATGCTTATAAAATGGCCTGCATAGAAATATAGCCATATAGAGATATTGTGTCTTTTGTGCAGACCCGGTTTTAATGCCATGAAATTAATCTGACACAAGTTGAAGGTATGTGTCTCTAAAATCACTTGGGCCATTTTAATTAACAATTAAATCATATAATTTTGTCTCTTTGTTTATATTCACTGTGTCTCACAGTGAGTAAAATCATAAAATTAGTATGCTCAAAATGGAAAAGAAGCTTAAATAACTCAGCTCCCATATTTTATACATATGGAAACAAATTCAAAGATCTTAAGTAGTTGGCCCGAGATTACAGAACTCAATAATAACATAACCAAGACTGGAATCAAGTTATCTTGATTTTTGTTCACTGATCTCTGTATCGTGTGTCAGCTAAGTTTGAGAGGATAATTACAGATATTGATGAGACGGTGACATATACATGCTGTGTGTCAAAGCTATTCCATGGACAGTACCATTAGAGTGTTACTATTGTTTATCAGACGTCACCCAAAATGCAACTAAGCCTAGTGCTACATTATTTTTAGTATATTTTTATACTACAAATATAGATATTTGTAAAGTATTTCACAAAGATTTTTAAATCCTTATGTGAGTCACTCTACGTAAATTTTAAGGCATAACACTATCTACTTGAATCCTCTATAAACTTGAAGAGCCTTAACAGGGGTAGCTGATGAGTGAGTAGAAATGGATATTGACTTAAGTTTTAATGAAAAAGTTTCCCCATTTTGGTTGATAATACATGTGGTTAAATTTCTTTGTTTTTCTGATTTCTCTGCCTATTAGTCCATTTCTACAATGGCCACCATTGAATAACATCATGTTGTTGACAATTTCTAAGAGTATCAAATTGTGTTGCTTACATCTTGTTACATAGAAGAAAACTGTTTTCTCTATTATTATCATTTTAAAAATGAGTTTCAATCCTTCAGAAATTTAAGTACATCTATGAAATTATTTGATATCTTCCTATCACTCCCTCAAATATAGTCTATGATATATGTTTCTTTTTACAGAATTTGGAAGACTGTATTTGTTTATAAACTGCAGTGCTGCAAAATTATTCTTTAAAATTATTTCCACTAAACGTTAAATATCCCTTTAATATTAGAATGATTTCACCTTTTACATAAAGTAAGCCTGGAAATAGCAATGATCCATGGCATGATGTTTTTCAACCAAATGTATCCTTACTGTATTTTATTTATCTGTGAAAATACTTAAAATTTCTCTACAAGTCAAAGTTCAAATTATAATTTCATAGTGACCAGAATTCCAGGATCAACATTTATTTGAATTGTCTGAGTATTTTATGTACAGAAGACTATATTTTTCAGATATTTTTCTAAATAGTAAGGTTAAATTTGGAATTTGTTCTTTTGGATTTTTCATTTCAACAGATTTAGGGGTACAAGTGGTGTTTTGTTATATGGATGAATTGTATAGTGGTAAATTCTGGGCTTTTAGGGTAACTATCACCATAATAGTGGACATTGTAATCAATAGGTAATTTTTATCATAGAAAATTTTAGGCTGAAATATCTACTTTAACAATTTCATTGGAATATATTTTATCTACCAGAAACTGCATATTTGTAAAAGTATGTGATTTGATGAGTTTTGATAGATGTCCACCCTTGTTTTCACCACCCCATAGTCAAGTTATTGAACATTCTCAACACCCTTCAGGGTTTCTTCATGTCTCTTTGTCCCAGTCAGATGTTTCAGATTAAAGCTCTCATTAATATTTGTGTGCAATTATTGGTGTGGCCATGTGTTTCCATTCCTTTTGGGTAACTATCCCAGAGTGGAAGGGTCACATCATATTTTAAGTACATATTTAACTTTTTAAGAAGCTACTAAACTGTTCGCCAAAGTGATTGTAGCATTTTACATTTTCCTCAGCAGCGTATTATAGTTTTACTTTCTCCATGTTTTGATACCTATATACAATGTGTAATGGTCAAATCAATGTATTTAGCATTTCCACCATCTAAAACATTCATTGTTCCTTTATGGCAAGAATATTTTAAATCCTCTCTTCAAGCTATTCTGAAATAGACCAATAGATCATTTTTGAGTAGTGATTGTAAAGGCAACCATAAAATTTGTTCCTCACTCAGATTTTTCATTTTATTCTCTGGCATAGTCTTGGGGTCTCTGGGTAGGTTCCCTACCCGGGTTCTCAACGACTAAAAAATAAAACAAAGGAGCGAGAGGTAGAGAACCCAAAATATCACCTTTAGTATTGATAAAGTATAGGTCAAAAGCCACAGCTTTATTGCTGTGAATCAGGTGAATTTGTTAAAACCAAATTCTGGAATCAGACACTATAACTCAGGGATTCATAGAAGAACTTAAAGAAGACAGGCTTCCTTCCCTGGGGGCTCAGAGAACAATATGTCTCCCTATAGGTAGCCCTATGCTCAAAATGGACAAAACTGGAGCTGAGCCAAGCCTGCCAGTTGTTCCAGCTCTCCTGGGACAGAGTGATTAAAAGAATGTAGAGCTTCCAGGGACGTGTTGGAAACATTCTCTCCTCATGGAATCCATAGAATTTTAGAAAATATGTCATTCCCTTTTAACATAAACTATGTAAAATTTGACCTAAGTTTCATTAACAACTCTTCGTTTCCCTCTACACTTCACATCATCATCACCTTCTTCTGCTCTTTTACCACTTCCCTGTTGATATGGTTTTGCTGTGTCCCCATTCAAATCTCAGCTTGAATTGTATCTCTCAGAATCCCCACATGCTGTGGGAGGGACCCAAGGGGAGGTCATTGAATCATGGAGGCTGGTCTTTCCTGTGCTATTCTCGTGATAGTGAATAAGTCTTACAAGAGCTGATGGGTTTATCTGGGGTTTCTACTTTTGCCCTCTCCTCATTCTCTCTTGTGGACACCATGTAAGAAGTGCATTTTCCCTTCTGCCATGATTCTGAGGCCTCCCCAGACATGTGCAACAGTAAGTCCAATTAACCCTCTCTTTCTTGCCAGTCTCTGGTATGTCTTTATCAGCAGTGTGAATACGAATTAATACACCCATGTTCCCTAGCCGTTAACCACTACGGCAAATAGGAGTCTGCCTTTTTCTGGTTCAGGTGTATAAGATGCTAGAGGGTATTTAACGGAGAGACTTGACTAGCTGAATTGATGGAGGCTGGCTCCCCATTCTTTAACAAAAACAGTCACAGATTTGAATGGATAAGTTCATGATACCAATACATATTCATGGTAAGAAATATATTTTGTTGAGGGATAAAAGAGGTACATCCAGCAGGAGCCATAATACATGAGTAAGTCCTGATAGTGGCACTAACATTCTATAATTCTAGCATTTCTACACATGTAGAAAAAATCTTGACTTTGTCCTAGACATTGTCTCCCATGAAATGAATTATACCATGTGGCCAATAAATACTGAAGATTCTCCTAGACTAGAACAGCTATACCATCAACAAACCAACTTTGGCAAAAAGACATATTTTTTACATGGGTAAAAATAATTCTCATTTTGTATATGTAAATAAAAGGAATATAATAAATTGGTTGTATATAGAAATAAAGGGAATATAATAAATTCACTGTAAATATCTCCATTGGGTCCATAAACATGCTACTTCAGAGGTAAAATTTTTATTTTTTTTTTTTAAGAGAGAATCTTTCTATGTTGCCTAGCCTGGTCTCGAACTACTGGCTTCAAGCAATCCTGCCACCTCCGCCTCCCAAGAAGTTAGGATTACATGCACAAGACTCCATGCCAGGCTAAACATCTTATTTTTGACAACTGCCATTACTAAGAAAGCTTCTACGTTACAAAAGCTTTACACTTTCAGAAGCTGGTTCATAGTATTGGTGATTTACTAATGTGAGTAAAATGTCTAATTTAAAGATAAAGATACAGAGAGATAAAAAACAAAACAGTAGATCAACTTTTCACAACTCTATTCTTCCGTCATTAGGCAGTAAACATCTGTCAATTGCCCTTCTGTGCCAAGGGACCTTTGAGAAATATGACCTTATATACCATGGTTTCATGGTAATTTGCCACGTGATAATCTTTTCTTTATCTGGGAAAGTAGACGGACTTGATAAAATGTCACTTAAGGGGGCTTCATACATAGGCTATTTCACTCACAATTGATAATTTAATATTATAACCATGAAAGGAATAAATGTAACATGGTGTTCAAAATCTTAATAACTTGTTCTAGGTTCTGAGAACATTTGCATACTTTCTACTTTGTAATATTTTTGGAGACAATAGGAAGCCCACAGTTCTGTACCCCCAGTGAGAAAGAGAATGCTATCAGTACTTGATATCACTGTCAATTCACTCAAGCAAAAAAGGAAGAAAAAGAAAAAAAAGTAAAGAGGATGACCTTGCTCTCTGGAAAGCAGTGACTAGGTTGTGTCCACAGACGATATTGCAATCTAAAATGAGAGGGTGGAGTATAGTGAGGGTATCTTCTGGGTTTGAACTTGTGAAGTAATTCAAATAAAGATAAATTACTAGGAGAAAACTGAGAAACTCGAACAGACATTACCTGATTAATATTTATTATTATCTTGAGTTGAAAGCTCAAGTGCTTTCTTTGAAAAAAATCATTGACTTATATCTGTTTCTTGGAATTTTAAATCTTTCACCTTCTGCCTTATAAATAAAAGAGTCAGTTATTTAATGTAGAGCTTGGCAAAGAGAAGTGAGTCTCCCATCAAACGCTCCTTTCCTGTCTTGAACATTTGACTCTAACCCACTTAGTTTACATATATCCTGCTTTTTTAAAAACTTTTCTATAATTTTATTAGTGATCTTTTCTGGAACAATGGAAATTTATGCCAACAGGTTATGCTATATTTGCAAAATATTTACAATTGTAGAGTTATTTGATTAAAGCTTCAAGTTTATTATCAGAGAAGATTTTTTTTTTTAATGTGCTTGGCTGTGAAGAGAGATTTGACTTTTCTAATTGATTAGACTTTTAAAATGTGATAGCGATTAAAGCATTTTACCTGTTTTTAACTTAGATATTATGAAATCCTCACAGCTGCCCTATAAAATGTGCAAAAATTGTTCTTTGAATTTACTAACTTATTACTGATAAAGATGCTTCTAGATGGTTATCTCTAGGCTTTATGACTAGAACTATAATTTCTGGAAGCATATAATATTATAATGAAATTACACTATAAAACCATTTGGACAACCCAAAAGGTTGCCTTATATATTTATTATTTTGGAGCTTATTAGTGTTGTCTTTCATAGAATCATTAATATAAATATTCATAGCCCAAAATGATGTTCACTAAATGACTGAGTTTATTTTTTAATGTTCTGTTCCATTGTTTTTTCTAATAATCAGCCAGAAGCTTGGGTATTCTTAAGCAGACCTTTAATAATGTTTAGGATCACACATTGAAAGGTATTTCTAAAGCATCTTCCCTTTAGTAAGGAGCCTCTACATTTGGTGACTTGTAAACTTTGGATTTTTCAACCTTCTCTAAATTAGATTGGTTTGCCTAATGGCTACCTTACACTCCAGTAAACAAATGTGATGTAATTTTAGTTTACATAAGTCTGTCTCCATTAAGTTTACGCAAGAAATGTGCATTAAGTTACTGTGTTAAAAGATGTTTGCAATGGAGTCAAGCTAGAAAACATTAATGATATTCTCACTTAGTCTGAATTTCCAGTAACTCAGACTAGGTTGGAAGTTGCTTAAGAGAGTGGGGAGAATATTGTTGGAGGGCTTTTTCAGAATAATTTGTAAAGGTAAATGTATTAAATTATGTGATATTATCTATTTTTAAAAATAAGCTTTCTTTGAAAAATGAGATGATTTTTTTCCTTGCTGTCTACCTGCTATTATTCACATTTTTTGTTGCCAATAATGATCATGATACTTAAAACATCTATTAAATACTATGTACAAGGGATATCACCTTGTATAAGTTTTATAGAATCCTCACATCTGTCCTTCATATGAGAAGAGTTAATGTCCTCTATTTTATAGCTAAGGGTATAGAGGTGCAGAGAGATGGTAACTTAGCCAAGTTCACAGCTAATAATATCATCCACTATTCAAACGTAGTGTGATATGTGACTCTACCACTTGCACCCATAACCATTGATTCCTTTATCGCATGCATGTACATGCATATGTGCACAAAATTTAAAAGATACCATGACAACAAATATGCCATGTTTTTTTCTCCCTAATGCTAAGGTAAAATAAAATTCCTAGTTAATATAGCATAGTGGTTAAAAGGATAGATTCTGAATTGACAAGGTTGGAATCCAGTTTCTTCCATCTTTTACTTTATACAGCTGACCAGATCACTTAACCTTGTTGAGCCTCCACTTCCCTAAATATAAGGTAATAATAATAATATTTCACTCATGAAGCTATTTGAAAGGAAAGTAACAGTAAGTACAGGAAAGAAACATCATCTATTGAATGTCTGTATGCCAGTTACTAGAGTAGGTACTTAGGTTCATCAAGTCCTCTTGGCAAATCTATAAGTATCAATATCCTATTTTACCAATTAAGTAACTAAAATTCAGAGATAAGTGATTTACTCAAGTGTATAAGGTAGTAAGTGGTCAACTGAGAGGCCCATTTGGTCACAAAGCCTATGCACCTTCCCACTATACGAATCTGTTTTTTAGGTGAAGAGAAATGAATATTGACAGGTAAGATGGAGTGGCAAAGATCAATTTCACCAAATTCCGAATTTTGCTGAGGATCAATTCTCTTTACATTTCTATTTTTGAGTATGTGTGGGGGCAATATGTGTTCCATAAATATCCATTGTGCACAAAGTAAGTTTATTTTATTCTGCCTCAGCTAGCAATGGACCACTTGTACATTTTCTCTTTGCAAGCGAAAAACAGATTTGAAGGGGGAATGGACTTTTGTTTCATGTATTTACCTATTAATTCATCAAGCATTTGTTGAGATACTTTTATGTTCCAGGTGTTGTGCTAGATGCTAGGAACACAGAACTTTAGAAAAGAAAAGAAAGAGAAAAATAAAAAAAAACCCAAGCAATAAACACAAAACAAAACAAAATCATAAATAGCACTTACCCTCAAAGATCTGCTTTCATTAACACACATGTGGAAGGAGTTGTTAAAGGGAAGCTATTTATACGCAAGATACTTCTGTTTTTCTTTCTGGCTCCCAAAATAGAATTCTACCCCTGGGAATTGATACCATAAGATGACGGAAACCAGCAAAAACAGTTACTCCAACGTATCTCAATTCTGCTTTTAAAGTTAATCTCCCAATATTTATGGCCTGTAAGATGGGGAATATAAAACCATAGGGAGTCTTAACATTCTGATGTGTCTTCTCAAAACTGAATGAAAAGTTCCCTTTTAACAGTGCCTTCATATAAAGAAATAGACTGATTGTATCTTTAGACATTTAAGAAGGTTGAATACTTCATTATTTAAGTTGTTTTAACTTTTTTTCCTCTCATGCCAATTTTTCGAGACACAGCAGAAAAAAAAGAAAATGAGCTATTTCAAAAGTCATAGCAAATTGGGGACTCTTTCATAGCCACAGATTATAGAACCAAAATAATTGCAAAGTGGTTCTTAAGCTGAGGCTACATTTTCATCAGTATTCTTCGTGAATGAGGTTTCTTTTTTCCTTTTGTAGTGTCAATAGCTAGTTGCATGTATTTGCAGCATGAAGTATGTTTTGTTCAGATTCTTTTAAATTAAATGGCATTACTACTAAGAATATGGGCAAGAAACAAATCTCAAAACTATGTATCCCATTCCATCTATTAATTACATATTTCTGTGAAATAGCCTGAATCTCATCCACAAAGCTGACTGGTTAAAGGAGGATTACAAGTGAATAACAAATTCATGGAGAAGAAAGATGATGTAAAATATGTTGAACGTAATGGCAAAAACTGCATTCACTTTTCCATGAACCTAATAAATGAGGGCAAATCTGACTCTAGAAAAACTTATATTCTAAGTTATAAAGGAAAGTAAAGATGTCCTACTGAAATAGATGACTAAGTTACACATTTTCCTGCCTGCATCTCTTAGCTTCTAAGTCATTTCTTTCAATATCAAAAATGCCAAGGTCATCTTTGATTCTGCGTATGTGTGTGTGTGTGTGTGTGTGTGTGTGTGTGTGGTCATTTGATAGTTACACATTTTGAAAGCTCAATGTTTTTCAAGTTGCTAAAATTCCAAACAGAGCTATAAGTAAAATAATCCTGGTTACAAAGTTAAATGCCACAGTACAGAAGATTTCAGTACTCACTAGTACCACTGTTAATTTTTGAAGGAAAATGCAGACATCCTCATATATTGAAATTTTTCTCTGGAAAAAAAATATTTTTACCTTATAATGCCAAAAAATAATAAGATTTAAATGCACAATTTATTTTTTTATTTCTGAATTTTCTTTACTTGGGTTATTTTGCATATTTTTTTTTCCTTTGGCTGCTAATTCATCTTCCTTATATTATAGTGCCACCTATTGGTATATCAGAAGTAGTGCAGGTTTTAAAATGGACAAAAATATAGCAATGTGCCTAAATAAAGCTCACTTCACCTCAGTAGTAAAGTTCTGATAGAGGAGCGGGATCTATGCTTTTGCCCTTATAATTATTTGTTCCTATGGAAAAAGCAATGTTTAGCCATTTCCACTATTCTTTCCTCCAGAGTATTTGATCTAGGTGTTCTTGTTAGCAGTTATTTAGTAAATCCATTTCCCTAGATGTGGCGAGCCACAGTAAAAATAAAAATGGATGATTTGGGCTCCTGTATTAGAGCTTGATGTTTTAGGAAATGAGGTAAGACTTCTTTCTTCTTTGTGCATGAAAAGAAAGCTTCTACAAGGCAATCATGTCCTTCTTAAGGACATAGCAAATCAGTACATATTTTTAAAGGACTACATTTGGTAAGTTTTACATACAGCCTGTGGTGAAGCCACAGAAGTGGATGGAGGGGCTACCAGGTGGTTATTACAGAGATTTTATTCAAAAACTCTCTATAACCCTCATCTCTGTAAGGAAAACTCTTTTACCTTGCACCCGAGCACAGGGCTAGGCCCCAACCCTGGCATCTGGGTAATTTGAATGTGGCTCTCTGGAGGTTTTCTCCCCTTCACTAGGATTGTAAGACATGGGCTTTAACAGGAGTAACTTCAAACAACTATACCCTCACCATGGATGATGATAAGGGGCTCATTGCTTGCTCTTGCTGATTTCAAAGCAGTGAATAAAGCCTACATCGCCTGTTCTAAATGAGCGAGAAAAAGAAATAGAGAGTAAAAAAAAAAAATTGTATCAAGACTCTTCATATCTGTGCCAAACATTATGTCCAAATTGAAAATAAACTGGGCAAGAGGATGAATATAGGAGAAATTCCTGAGTATCAGAACTCTAGGAATATTCCACTCATTTACAAGCTTGTCCTATTCCAATGTCATTAATTCCATTACTGATGATGGATTAATATTGTAAAATAATAACAATCTGTTAATTACTTTGAAAAGGTAACAATGCTACATGTGTGAGCAAATAGTCTCCTATTCTCTAGCATTGAACCACATAATCATACTTAGAAAAGAAATGTTGGATAATAATCAAAAGACTTATAATGATGTAATCAGAATGGCTATTATTAAAAAGTAAAAAAAATAAAATAAAATAACAGATGATGGTAACGTTGAGGAGAAAAGGGAATGCTTATACGCTGATGGTGGGAATCTAAATTAGTTCAGCCACTATGGAAAGCAGTTTGGAGATTTCTCAAAGATCTTAAAACAGGGTTGCCATTTGACTCAGCAATCCCATTACTGGGTATATACCCAAAGGAATATAAATTGTTTTACCATAAAACTCACGAACATATATGTTCAATGCAGCACTAGTCATAATAGCAAAGACAAGTAATCAACCTAGATGCCCATCAGTGGTGGACTGGCTAAAGAAAATGTGGTACATATATACTATGGAATACTACACAGCTATAAAAAAAATAAGATTATGTCCTTTGTAGCAATATAGATGTGGCTGGAGGCCATTATCCTAAGTGAATTAATGCAGTAACAGAAAACCAAATACCACGTATTCTCACTTATAAGTGGAAGCTATTGAGTACACATGGACACAAACAAAGGAACAATAGGCACCAGGGCCTACTTAAGTGTAGAGGGTAGAGGGTAGGAGGAGAGTGAGGGTTGAAGAAATACCTATGGGGTACTATGAACATTACCTGAGTAATTAAATAATCTGTACATCAAACTCCTGCAACATGCAATTTACTCATGTAACAAACCTGCACATATTCCCCCTGAAGCTAAAATAAAAGTTGGAAGGAAAAAATAAACATAAAAATTTTTAAAAAGCCATTCCAAAAAATGTGCACACACACACACACACACACACACACACCAGTTACATTTAAAACTTGTATATATTTTCCATTCTACTTAATATATGCCTTTATTTAATATAAACTTGAGGAAGACAAGCAAACAAGAAACTATGGTGCTTGTAACAACATTTAAAGCTCAGTGAGCTTCTTAATCTGGAGCCTATTTTATATATACTATCTCATAATATACATAATTCCATACAGTCATTTAAAATGGAAACTAAAATAAGGAAATTGATGCTGAAAGAGACTAAACTTTTTCATTCGCCTCAGGCCTTTGGAATCTAAGGATTGTGCTCTTTACTGCTATGCTCTGTTAGGTATTTATAATTTACAAGCACTTTGGGGTTATTACAGCTAAATAGCATTAGTTTTTGGACCTACTAAGAATAGTAATTTTATTGATTTTTTGTTATTCTAAAATTTCAAAAAAGAGTCACTCTTTCAAGCTTTCCCTTCACTAGAGGCTTCCACTTTTATAGCAGTTGTCTTGAGAATCTTTTATTTATGATTTTAAAAATAATTTCTCACTCTGATGAAATGATTTGAAAAGATATTCCAATGGCTTTATAAATTTCTAACTAACATTTAACAATTCTATTTAATATACAGAATTGTTTATTTTCAGAGTTAAGGTAATGGTCTTTGGTTTCAACCATCCAAAATGATAACAGAGTACCTTTTTGACTGGCCCTTTGTGATAATATAAATCAAATTCTTGAAGACAATTACTAGCTTTTCCTATTTCTGGAAAAATACACTAAAAATGTCTGTTTATATTCACAAAATATCAGGAAAGACAATAATTCTGCATAGTAGATAGTGCTAATCTTCACTTAGCAATGAGAATCATCACAATAGTGAAAAGTGTGAAAGGAAATGACATTGTGACAGTTGAGCATTCCAAAATTTTGAATTCTTGAGGATTCATAAGATGCAACTGTCTCTTTCGTGGTCCAAATAAATGTTTTTTACTGAAGAAGAAAGATGAAGCTATTAAAGTGGTCTTATTTCTCCAGGAAAATATTTTATGAGTGTGTCTACATGGTGCCAAGCATGATCGATATGGTGATTTTAATAAGGCTAAAGAAATCATGCAGTTTTGTAAAAATAAAATGAGTTGGAGTGATAATTTCGTTGAATGGAGTTGTTCAGCTGCCTTCAGCTTTCAGCTGGTATAGTTTGTGTATACAGTTACAATCTGAGTCATTTGACTTCTTGTGTGTCACCACTATAATCCATGTTTTCAAAAACACCAATTACAATGTAAAATTATGAAACCAACGTTAAACAATCATCATGAGGACACTTCCTTTTTATATAGGTTGTAGAAATTAAAAACCGAAATTGAAAAATTTTAAAAGAACCTTGGAGAAAAATAAAGCTATGTTTCAAAGATATGCTTCAAGCTAACATTTAATTATCTTTTAAACTTATTTTTACAATAAAGATATTTAAAGCTGAAATAAGATATCCTCTCCATTCTAAAATGACATTATGCATTAAAGGAGGAGAGAGATTACATTTCTATTTTTGTGATAAATTGCAATTATTTATATTTTCTTCAACGAAACACCTACCAAAAATGTAACGCCCAAAGTTACTTGAATGTATGCATTTTCTTAAATAAAAAAGATTAAAAATTGTAATTTATATTCTATAGACCACTACACATATCTGATTATATTGATAAAAAAATATGAATTAAGGCCGGGCACGTGACTCACGCCTGTAATCCTAGCACTTTGAGAGGCCGAGGCAGGCGGATCACCTGAGGTCAGGATTTCAAGACCAGCCTGGCTAACGTGGCAAAACCCTGTCTCTATTAAAAATACCGAAATTAGCCAGGCATGGTGACGGGCACCTGTAATCCCAGCTATCCAAGAGGCTGAGACAGGAGAATCATTTGAATCCGGTAGGCGGAGGTTGCAGTGAGCTGAGTTCGCAACACTAAACTCCAGTCTGGGTGGCAGAGTGAGACTGCCTCTTAAAATAAATAAA
Organism: Aotus nancymaae; assembly: GCF_030222135.1. NCBI lineage: Eukaryota > Metazoa > Chordata > Mammalia > Primates > Aotidae > Aotus > Aotus nancymaae. Next base: position 52,957,092 of record NW_026988415.1, on the reverse strand, counting down.
TAAATAAATAAATAAATAAATAAGAAGAATATGAATTAAACATCACAAGGCAGTAGCTGAGTGTTGAAGCACTGTGAAAGGAAAAAGAGTAGTCACATAAAAGCAAATTAAACAAAAAAAAAAACTAAAACAAACCCAAGCATAATATAATAAAAAAGTTTGGACCAAAATATCAGGACCCGTCACCAACATGGACTTCAATTCAATTTAATACAATCTACTTTTATCCATAATGTGAAAAGAGAAATCATACTATCTAGGAGAGGAGGACAATTACCCTATGCTGTAGGAAGCCCCTGATATTCAGTGTTAGGGAGGTCTATAGCCATATTTTTAAAAAAATACATAAATGCAATGCTACATAAGTACACTGAGCAGATAATCACAATTTTTTTTTCAGAAAAATCATGTGCTATATTTAAACTTCTCCACATACTGAGAGTTTGCATAGATGTGAAAGCTGTGTTTGTTCATTTTTTAAAATCAACCAAACTTTGATTATAGAGCATGTTATACTGTGATTTATGTTGATCTTTAAGGTAAGAATATTTTCTAAATCCATCTTTGCACTATCAGCAAACATTTCCTGACAACTAACTGTAATGCAGAACTAAACACTGTCAGGGGAACACCAGCATCGACAACGGTGTCTTTTTCAAATGTAATAACAATTGAGTCCCTCCACTTAAGAGCCCAGGATCTACAACCAACTACCGTCCCTCCCTTCACCCTTTCCCTCCTTTTTCTTTACATAAATGTTTGTTGAGAGTCCACTTAGTACAGAACACCATACTGGGTACTGTTAGGGACTATTCATTTAACTAAAGTGTAGATAAATGAGACATGTGAACCAACTTCCATAAGAAACTATTTATGATCAATTTCATAAAGTTCAACTAGGACTAAGATAGCTTCAAAGCATCATATCTGATTAAATGCCCTGGCAATATCATTTCTCAGGATTGTGATACAACTAATATGAGACTCTTTCCAGAGCATCTGTTCTAGTCTGCTCAGATTTCTGTACTTTCTCTAATACTGTAGAAAATTAATGAAGTTGACTGGATTCAACATTTGGTCTCCTACTTAGCTAATTGGGTACCAAAAGCTCATTTCTCTTAATATGATGGCAAAAGTAGTGGTTACTTTTGGCTTAATGGAGAGTGGGAAAAAAGGAGAGCGGGTTTTTTCCCTTATTTCCTCAGCCTGTGCCAAATTTTAATCAAGGATATGGAATGGTTGTTGGTATATCATAAATGTCTGTTTGTGTTCTGAACATCTACACTTCGAGTCTCAAGAGCTTGTTGTTTTCTCTACCACAATTGGCTAAGTTTATGAAACAGTTTCATAAGTACCACAATTTCATAAGTTTACGAAATAGTTTTCTATACGAATTGAGAGTTTGCTCCATTGAGTTCTGGAGCACCAGAAGAGGTAAAGGTTATTTGGTTCTGACAACCCAAATTCAATGGAAGTATCCTGAGTTGCAGCTTCCTTTATGATGTTCAAAGAACAATCTGACAAGTTTATTAACAATAAGCATACTATCCATTTTGAATAGAAAAAAAGAAAAGAAAAAACATAGTGTCTGTCTGTCTGTGACACATAGTGACAAAATAACAGAACATTAGGCATTCATTGAGTGCCTAGTGTGGGCCAGGTGCTTTGCTGTCCTTACTTAGCATAAAAATTAAAACTCACAAGGGTCAATCTATATTAGTTTGTTGAGCTACCATAAGAAGGTACTACCGACTCAGTGGTTTCAACAACAGAAGTTTATTTTCTTAATTTTGGAGGCTAGATGTCTGAGATCAAGGTGTCAGCAGAGTTGGTTTCTTCTGCAGCCTTTCTCTTTGGCTTGCAAATGGCCATGCCCTCTCTCTTCGCTTGGTCTTCCCTATATACTTGCCTGTATCCAAATTTCCTCTTTTTATGAGGACACCAGTCATATTGGATGAGAGCCACAGTAATGACCTCATTTTAACTTAATTACTTCTTAGGAGACCTTGTGTCCAAATACAGTCACATTCTCAAGTACTGGGGGATAGGACCTCAACATACAAATCTGGGGAGGAGGGGTCACAATTCATTCCATAACAGTCAAGTAACCTAGCCAAGATCATACAGCTAACACATGAGAAAGCTTAAATTTGAGCCCAGGACCACCTGACTCTGCAGCCTTTGTTATCTTTCTGTTCAGTGATTCAGATATTTAGGAATTAAACATAGTCTGCATTGCTAATAATTTACAGTAGCCAATACTTTCCAGTTTTCAAACCAAACCACAATACTTCTTTTTTAATATATGTGAATTCACTTTTACTACTACTGCAGAGGAATTCTATGTCACAAGTATGTTTTACCAAAATAATATAGTCAAAATGCTGAAGCACCCCTTTGGTTGTGGGCTGGGAGTCAGTGTATTCTGCCTGAAATCAAGAACTGTCGTTTGCCCTTTGTTCAAGTTTAACGCAAGTTTCAGAAGGCAGCAGCCGAATCATGTCCACCTCCCCATTTCTTTCCTTCCATGTTTAAAACATTAAGAACAACAGAAACACACATGATACACTGTGGGTTTTTTTTCAGAGTTGGGAATATAGCACAAATATTCTTGTATATCATTATAATAAAGCAAGATATTTTTATTCATAATGTCGACAAAAAATGTCAAACTCTGTAAAATACTTGAAGAGATTTATTCTGAGCCAAATATGGCAGACCTTTGCTCATGACACAGCCCTCAGGTGGTCTGGAAAGGTGGGACAATTTAAAGTGGGTTGGTGGGGGGCTTCCAGGCTATAGGTAAATTTATACATTTTCTGTTTGACAGTGTTTTGAGTTTGTCTAAAGACCTGGGATTAATCGAAAGAAAATGTTCAGGTTAAGATAAAAGATTGTGGAGACCAAGGTTCTTCTGAAGTCTCATAGTGTATTCAGACCTTTAAAAAGGTACTAGACTCTCAATTAATCTCTTCAGGATTAGGAGGCCCTGAAGAAAAAGATCTAGCTATGTTAATAGTGATTCTTTACAAATGCAAATTTTCCCCCTCAAAGGACGGCTTTGCAGGGCCACTTCAAAATATGGAAAAGAAACATGTTTGGAGGTAAAATATTTTGATTTTCTTCTTTGTCACATAATGTCATGCCACAGTCAGATCGGAAAGTAGGTCACAGTATATAGGGTTAAATAAAATTTATCTGATGAAAATTTATGGTTTGTAGGGCTTAACTTTCCAGATCTCTTAGGTAGGAGTTTGGGAAAGATAAAACAATCAGAGCTTAGTCCTTGATAACATTAAATAGCAAAGGGTAACTAAATACTGCCAGACTACACAAAGCAACACATTTTTTATATTCCAATAAATATAAATATGATTTGTAAAACATTCCCCTATTATGGTTTCTCTTTTTAATTTCATTTTTAAAACATCTTTGTTGTTTTTCTTAAGCCTTCGTAATATCCATGATTTAATAATAGCATCTATGAAATATTAAAGATCAGCAATATCATACCTAATTGCATCCCATTTTTTTACTTACCATCATTATTATTGGGAGAATCATAATTCATTATCACTGCTTGATGCAACTGAATAGAACCTTACAAGAATGTTTGTTGCACACATATTCTTTGAGTTTTTTAAAGGGCAGAAAGGTTAAACAGCAAAGAGGAGGGTCAAGAAGACGAAGTAAAAGTTCATATTTCATGGAATTACTTGATTGACTTATTTTCCTTGAAGTATGATAGACACACTGGTGGTTAACTTAGCACCTTCAGATAGATCTAAATGCTCTGGGAAATGTTTATTTGACCTACCCTTGGAGATGTTTTGATATCAGGTCTTTATTATGTAATAATTTGGTAATTCTGAAAGATAATAAGAAATGACCAAGAGCAGAAATAAATATTAACTATTATATATTCCAGTGGTGGATTAACCTGATGGAAAGGAGTGGAGGTTTCAGGGGGTGGTTATAATGCTTTAAAGGTCTTACCTGTTGTTTTATAACTGCTGAATTTCATAATCTTCCTGCCTTACCCTAGGGGTGTATATCTGTAACCTTTCCTTTTTGGCACATTAGATTTATCCTGTCTTTTTCTAGTCTGTAGGCAAGCTGAATAAAAAGGCCAGGTGTTTCACAGTAGATAGCCAAATAAAACTTTAATGACAATAGACTGAAGAGTAATAGCCATAAAAGCTTTACACATAGAATACAGTAAATATATGTTAAATAGAGTACAATTTCCTTAATTTGTTCCATCAGTCAAAACTGAAAAGTGTCCTGAAGAATACCTGATAAGGTATATTATTATCTAAGGGCCTTATTTGTTGACTATGTTACTTTTTTTCCTTCAGGTTCTGTTGGAAAATAGATTTCTCCAGTCTTCTTATATAGTGCTTAAACAGCTTTACCGAAAAATAAAAATAGGTCAGTATCCTGGGTAGAAAAATTGATGAGACCTCCATTTCAACTCTTACACCCCAATTTTAATAATCAAGGCTTCAATTGATATAAAAAACGTCATATTACCGAGTCCCCTGACACTTTTTGTCCCCCATACCTAATCCCTTCATCAAAGTGACAGATTTTAGTTTCAAAATCACAGTTCTATTTGTATAGCCCATCATTTTCTAACATCACAAAACCAAGTTACTCCTTTAAAGGCCATATTGAGAGTAAGCCCTCAACAGGTCTGATTTATTTCACCCACCTCCTACTCTCTCATACTGAAATCAATTTTACCTGTGTGTACCTGGTGGTGAGAGATTGCTACATGGATAAAACCTCTAGTTTTCTCATGCATATTCTTTTGAAAAATCTAAGGGCACAGCCTTATAGTTAGAAGTTATAAAATGCAAATGAAATAAAGTTTCCAATTTTTCAAAGCTTTATTTCCCGCAGCAGCACAGTATGAAGAGAAAGGCAGTATGAAGTGTTTTCAGTGTGTGGGAATCGTGATTTCAACATTATACTCTTATAAACCTAAAGGTATCTGAGACAGGTCTCAATCAACTCAAAAGTTTATTTTGCAAGGCTTAGGACATGCCCAGTAAGAAACAAACAAACAAACAAACACACAAACACAGAATTACTTAAACACAGAAACAGTCTGTGGTCTCCAAAGATGAATCTGAGGGCTTTAATATTTAAGGGTAAAAAATGGGCTGGAGGGGGATAAGGGAGGGTATGTTAATTCACATGTTGCAAGAGAAAAGGCTGAGGTGAGGGAATAGTCAATTACGTATTTGACACATGTTCAGTAAATTGGAACTTTACATAAGATAATGTGAACATAGAGTAGCTACTTATAGAGATATTTAACTTGCTATCTGTAGCTATCTGCTTAGGAGGAAAAGGAAAAGTAGTTTCTTTCAGGACTCAGCTATCAGCTTGATTTTTTTCCTTTGGCCATAGTAAATTGGAGTCCAGAGTTTTTATTTTCCTTTCACACTGTCTAGGTCTAATTTAGGTACAGGCCTTCATTTAAGAACTACACTAATATAAAGGAACATGAGAGAGTATAGTGAATGAGCTTACTGAAAGTCTAAATTTCAGGAGATGCATGAGGAAGGGACTGTTTCCCAAAATTTCAGAATTAGAGAGGATATGATGCCCATATAATTAAGTTGTGTTAATAGGCCAGCTTTGTTGTTCTGGTACTGCCTAAAATGCTTATTTTCTTTTAGTTCTTCAAACATGTCATGTTCATTCCCACCTCAGAACCTTCACACATATATTGTTCCCTCTTCCATAATGTGGACCGTCCCCACCATCTCAGCCCACAACTCACATGCATGCATACATGGCACTTTTTGCCTAACACCTATTCATCCTTCAGTTATCAATTTAAATAGTGCTTCCTCAAAAAGGACTTTGCTCATTATCACACTATTAAATAGGATTCCAATTCTTATTCTTTGTCATAGCCTTTTATTTTCTTCCTTTGTATCGTTTCATAAAATTTGCACACAAATATAAGTGTATACATTAATGAGTTAATGTTTATTTTCCACATTATACTATAAAGGAAATATTTTTTTCTGTTCATCACTATATATCTAGGACCCCAAACTGAGAAAGCACTTAAAATAATTTGTATCAATGCATGGATGACCTACTTTAGTTAGCATTTTAGTATCTAAAATTCAAGGCACTTACCATAACATGATACCATTTTATGAAATAATGACCAGGAGACTTTGGTTATTTCATGTAGCACCTAACTAACTCTCAAACATAAAAAATACAGATTCCTACTTTGAAGAATGTATTCCTCTGAATATAGATTTCTTAATAAAACTATCTAAATACTGATTATTCAATTTATCATTGCTAAAATGAAAGAATTAAGAAAAACACCTTGGGAGGGGCCTCTTCTTTGTCAATTGGATCATTTTCTTTCTTGTTCATTTCTGAAGCCCTAGAACTCAGAACCATGCATATACTGTTTGAATAGTAACTCAATATTTATTGAATCAATAAATGAATTATTTAATAACTACTTAGCTTAACTAGTGGCTTCTCTTCTCTGCAAAATCTTACCCTGCCTCTCTTCCCCAAAGACAGAATCTCCTGATGCTATATTTCTTTAGGATTACTGAAATTCACACAGTTTCAAAATCAACTTGGGTTTTTTTTTTTGAACCATAGGTCCTATTACTTCTCAAGTAATAAGATTTACCATCTATTGATCATTTACTATGTGCCAAGTACTTTACAAAATTAGTGCTAATCCTGAAAGTACCAATGCACTGTAGACATTATTACATTCATTCTACACATGAGACACTACATTTAAGTGTAGTTAAGTGATTTGTCCATGATTATAGAGCCATCATTTGTCTAAGCTATACATCAAACACAGGTCTGTATTACTCAGAAGTCTATAATCAATTTGCTATGTCATGCTCTCTGCCTTAATTCTCCCTCTTTTAATTGACACCTAAAGTCACATAAAAAGATTGTGTTCTCTCTCTCTCTCTTTCTCTCTTTAAGACAGGATCTAGCTCTGTCACCCAGGGTGGAGTGCAGTGGTGTGATCACGGCTCACTGCAACATTGACCTCCCAGGCTTATAGCTGGAATTACAGGTGCACGCCACCACACCTGGCTAATTATTAATATTTGTAGAGATAAGTCTCACTATGTTCCCCAGGCTTCCCTTGAACTCCTGGCCCCATTGATCCTCCCTCCCCGGCATCCCAAAATGCATGGATTACAGGTGTGAGCCACCATACCCAGTGATATTTTTCTTCATAAAAACACTAAAGATGTTTCACTTATTTGCCAAATATTTAGTCCAAATTCTTGTCATGAAATTGTTGTTTCTCATTGCAGATACATTACAAAATACAATTTCAATGGAACTATGTAAATAATCTCAAACAGATAAAAATTTCCTCTAATTTGATAATGCTGAAATTATATATCATTTTATTAACTTATTCCAATATGAAATAACTCACTATCAGCAAATCACTCACATCTTAATTTTTATACTGATGTTTGAGCTAATTTCCTTGAAAACACTTATTGCTACAATGAAATATGAAAACAACTGGCTGCTATTGTTCATGTTAAAATACCTGTGGCGATTATAGGACAGATATTAAAGCATTCCTCAACTTTCTCTTCTCTCTAAAAATAATCCAAGGAACTTTAAATTTTTCATTTAATATCAATACTTCAAGAATGTACTGATATTATAAACCAAGGACTTCATGAAACCAAAAACAATGGCAACAAAAGCCAAAACAGACAAATGGGATCTAGTTAAACTTAAGAGCTTCTGCATAGCAAAAGAAACAATCATTACAGTGAACTGGCAACCAACAGAATGGGAAAAAATTTTTGCAATCTACCCATCCAACAAAGGGATAATATCCAGAATCTACAAAGAACTTAAACAAATTTACAAGAAAAAAGACAACCCCATCAACTGGGTGAAGGATATGAACAGACACTTTTCAAAAGAAGACATTTATGCAGCCAACAAACATATGAAAAAAAGCTCATCATCACTGGTCATTAGAGAAATGCAAATCAAAACCACATTGAGATACCATCTCATGCCAGTTAGAATGGCGATCACTAAAAAATCAGGAGACAACAGATGCTAGAGAGGATGTGGAGAAATAGGAATGCTCTTACACTGTTGGTGGGAGTGTAAATTAGTTCAACCATTGTGGAAGACAGTGTGGTGATTCCTCGAGAATCTAGAAACAGAAATTCCATTTGACCCAGCAATCCCGTTATTGGGTATATATCCAAAGGATATAAATTATTCTACTATAAATACACATGCACATGTATGTTTATTGCAGCACTGTTCACAATAGCAGAGTTGGAAGCAACCCAAATGCCCATCAATGATAGACTGGATATAGAAAATGTGGCACATATACACCATGGAATACTATGTAGCCATAAAATATGATGAGTTCATGTCCTTTACAGGGACATGGATGAAGCTGGAACCATCATTCTTAGCAAACTGACACAACAACAGAAAACCAAACACCGCATGTTCTCAATCATAAGTGAATGTTGAACAATGAGAACACATGTACAAAGGGAGAGGAACATCACATACTGGGGCCTGTTGAGGGGTAGGGGGCTAGGGGAGGGATAGCAGGGGGTGGGGGATTGGGGAAGGATGGCATTAGGAGAAATATCTAATGGGGTGACAGATGCAGCAAACCACCATGGCACGTGTATACCTGTGTAAACAACTTGCATGTTCTGCACATGTACCCCAGAACTTAAAGTCTAATAAATAAATAAAGAAAAAATTAAAAATTCCAAAAAAGAAGTTTGTCCTATATCTGCCTGTGTGTGACCAGTGAGCTATATGACTTGGTGAAACACAATTTATTTCACTTTCCATTTTCTAATTTATAAAGTCAGGGGAAGGAAAGTATTCTAGAGGAATTCTAAAGTTCATTTGAGCTCTGAATATATAACTGTCTACTTCCCAATTCAAATAATTACATAATTTTTCACCCTGGTTTTGGCAATTATGGAATATATAACTGGAATATATGATCTTCAGCAGAATATATGCCATGCTTTTATAAATGCCTCTAAAATTTTGCACTTATTTCACACTGGGTAGATTATGACACAAACAGAAAAATGTGTTTTAATGTAACTATAGTCCACCTTTAATCGCAAAATTTAAGAGAAAAACAACACAAACTATGTCATAGTCATCAAAGTATTAATGTGCATTATTGCTTAAATCCAATTCATCTGTTTTCACTTAAACACATTGAATATATTTCCTACCTCTAAAAAAAAAAAAAAAAAAAAAAAAACATAATTTAGGGAACCAAGCCTCTAATCAACCTAATGCACAGCTCTCCTTTCCTCAATTATTTACTTCACTGGGAGACAATTTAATTAACCTCCTCCTGTGTAATAATTTTCTCTGTCACATGTTCAGGAAAAACATATGTACTAGCTGCACAATTTTGTGACCATGGTAAATAACAAGTGTGTTCTGAAATTTGTCAAGGAGATAAACTCTGACACCTGGTCTATTTGAGCTAGCTTTAAAATAATGGAGGCTTCTTTCTGTTTATTTGTATGAGAGATTTAGAATTTTAGATTTCCATTGAAAACGGAGCGTCACTTCAGGACTTGGCACATCAGGGCATCTCAAGACATTTGAATTTTAGAAATGGATTTGACGATACTGTATTGAAAATAATGAGTAATTCATCTTGAGTGTGGTGCAAAATCCAAGCATGCAGTGATTGTCTCTGCGTTACCAATTTCATCTGAAGGATTTAGCAGTTCTCTTTATCACTGGGTTGTGTCTTCACCAACTGAAGAATTTAACTGCCTCCACAGGGTTGAAAACAATTACTGAGTGTTTTTCCATGTAGGCAGGCACTGGAGCGAAAATCACCCAGTGATTTGGGGCTTAGTGAAGATAGGCAAAAAAGTGCTCTGTGGGACAGCTATCACCCACAGAAGAATGTCCTTTTAAGCTTACCTAACAACAAGAGGCTATCACAGATTTTTTTTCCAGCTGCATAACTGCTAAATGGAACATATAGATACATATATTTACTGGGGTGAAATTCTGATGGTTTCTGTTTTAAAATTAGCCAAATCATAAAATGGTCAAAGAGAATCGTGTTCTCAACTTGTTTAGATCATCTGAAGTTCCAACCATTTAGACTGCTAAACAACGTATACGGACAATTATTTTATTAATTCGCTCAAATACCTCTTACAAAGAGATACTATGAAAGGTATTGAGGACACAACAATAAATAATACATACTTCTTTTGCCAAGTCACTTAGAATCTAGTAGGATGAAAAACATATTGATAGATTCAATAGACTGTGTGCCAATAGATGGAGGTAGATCTTATGGCAGTTCATACATAGGGAGGCATCCAATCCAGTTTGGAAATGGTTCATAAAGATTTCTTAAAAGAGGATAATTGGAACTAAGCCTTGAAAGATTAGTAGTTTGGTAATCTGCTGGGTGAGGCAATAGTACATTAGAAGCAAAGTAAATAGAAACTGCAGAGCTCAGGGATGGCATGAACAATCATTTGAAGGTGACAAATACAAGATCATATTGTGGTAAAACAAGGTTTAAGAAACAAATCATAAAAATTAATTTGTTTTCTCCTTATCTGCCATTTTTACTAAAAGCCAAATGAAGAACAATGCCAGTTAATTGAGGGGTCTGAATAATTAAAGGTTTAAGCAACAACAGTGAAATAGCAGGCCAGGTGAAGGGGTACATATAACTGCACTGCATGAAATATTGTCCAAGATTTTGTTTTTATTTAAAGAACGTGCAACTGACTGTGGTGCCAGGTTGGACAGTAGTTAGCCTGATTCAGGTGTGGTGTGTGTATATGGTTCTATTTTTTTTTAACTGTAATTACTATCATGTGTTCTTGTCAGCAATTTGAATTCACCATGGAGATAATGTGCATTTTATCAGCCATGTTGCTTTCACTCAATCCCTTTCTTTCTCTCTCTCTTACCCCCGTCCTACCTCTCTCCCCTCCCTGTCTTTCTTCCTCTTTTTCTCACTCCCTCTCTCTACCTTGACTTGTTCCAAAAATGTCATAAGGCAGCTTAGCAGTTTATAAAGATGCATGAAATATGATAAAAGAACATAAATTGAAACTAACTGAGAATATGAGGCAACGGAAAAATGAAAGTGATAATATAGAGGAGAAATAAGTATGTGGGGTGAGCCAGGAAAAACATTCCATGAAGGCCTTATACAATACGAAAGGCTAAGCTAGAATGTTGACTTTCAGCTTTCTGGCATGCACCATGAAGGGGGATATACGGTTACACGATTCTCAGTGTCTACTGGGCAAGGGCAAACCATTGTTTAATAGAAATACCACTTGTCCTATCCTTGGTATCTCCCATGGGAAGACATTGAACCCTGAGTTTATCAAACAAGGCACACTAGAATGACAGACAAATATGTAAACTATCTCAAATTTCCATCTCAAACTTTTTTCAATGTGTTCTAAGTAGGTAAGCCTTCCTTTTCATGATGTGGGTCCAGTCTCACTTTACTTAGCTGCATGATTTTGTTGGATTTCTATGAGGCTTTTAAAAAAGAAAAAAAATATTGTTGAATGATGCTATTTTTCAAGCAACATATGCCAATGCTTTATGCCTTGAAATTCCTCCTCCAAGATGACGTAAATCTCTCCTATCACCTAGCAACTCTCAACCTGCCTGCATTGTAACTCAAGTTTTACTATGTGTGATTATATTGTAGAACAGAAAAGGATGAAATATGCTGAGGTCATACTTGTGCATTACCCAGTAATTTCCCCATAGGATGGAGAGCAATTTAAATTGAGAAATAAGACAGATACTGGGTGATAAAATTCTATTGTTGCTTTCGACCATGGTAAATGGCATCTCATCAGTATCAGGTACCAAATTTGTTAATTCTCATAAAAAGTGAAGAGAAGTATCTGGATTGCAGAGAATGAAGTTATATCTATATAACACAAAAGCACGTCTTCAGTTCACTAATCACCGTATGCTACACATACACTATTTCCATTGAAGACAGTGTGATGCATAAAATCAAATTTATTACCTATTAGATTTTTTTCTATTTTAAAGGGTTCTATCTATTTAAAGAAAAGAATTTGATTTAAAGGCGAACAGATATCCACCAACCTACTCCCAACGCTTTACAGGGCAAGCTGCAGGCAAAAATCCAACTGTAACAAATGGAAATACTATATGAAAATAAGTGCATTTCATTTGTCAGCCTTGTTCTGTGGTTCCTGTGGAGGGAGTAACCATATGGCTAGGGAGCCTTCAATCCTAAGAAGTCTTTACTTGTGAAAATAAAACTTAGCTAATTATGATGGGCAAAATGTGAATCATAAAACAGAGATAGACATTTATGCCCTGAGCTTTAAAACCCATTATAGCTCTATGTGTGGGGAAAATGCAGGTGTCTTTGCAAGAGGCATTTGGAAGACTAGTTCTGAGAAAAATGTGAGAATAGGCACACTGCTGGCTGAAATAACCTCAATATCCCTTGCAGGAATGCTGAATCTGCTTCATTTAGAATGGGCCCCAAGGAATGTGTTTTCACCCACTGCTTATATAAATTTCCTGACTAGACAGCAAAATTGCAATATTTTGAAAATGCCTTTTTACCATACTTTTACATAGAAAACAACTTTTAAATACCCTTTTGAATTGATATATTTCTGTGTTTAAAGAACACTAAAGATTAGACTTTAAAGGTGACTCTTTCCCATACAGAAAGAAGTTAAAATGAAAAAGACAAGCACTAATCAAGTTCAAAATTATAATTCTCAAACAAATTCTCCTGATAGTTGTTCAAGGTGATGGGGACATTTCCTGCTGAGAATTTATAAGGAAAAGAATCCTGGAAGGAACTATTAATTCTTCAGTGGGATTATGTCTGTCATTAAGAGTTTTTGCTTCCATGAGCTATTCCATGCCCTATGCCCTTCCTGGTAGCAAGTTACATGCTTAGGAAAGCAACTCTTTCAGTAAACCAATGAGTGTATGATTGTAAGATATTTTTTATTCCTGGGTCATTAGATGGATTCAGGCAGCACTACGAGGTCCCTAAATTGGCATTTACCTTAACTACCTGCACACCTTGGGGGTGCTATCAAAATGTACCTGACTGATTATTATTACCTCTTTTGATTCTGAATAATAATTTTAAATATTGCTTTTAAACCTGAATTTCTAGCTTTGATATTAATTTAAGATACATTCTATGTTTATTTTAAAACAGATAAATAAATTTCTTGCTGTAACTCATAACTTTATGACTTGTGTTAACAGTGGTGAAGCTGGCTGGCATTAGGTAAAACTGGAACCCTGTCCTGTTTCAGTATCAGTTTGAAAGCAACCAGGTTGTCTAGTGAAAAAAAAAAGTAGAAAGCAGATGGGCTTTTCCGAAACCTCATGATCTTTTATCTCATGAAGTTTCCCCTTGAGACAAAGGATAAAAAGTAATGCAGAAGAAAGCAAGAGTCGTAGTAAAAGAAAACATCTTATTTCCAGTTAGAAATAGTGTATCTTTGTGAAATTGATGAATTGAGAATCATGTCTCTGCAAGTACATGGCTTGACAATATATCGTGTAATGTGGATCTTGATTTTGACTCTGCTAATTCAATCTAACTTGCTTTTCCTGATTTTGATACATATCTTCTTTCCCAGAAGGAATCCCTGCTGTGATAGAACGAGACTTAGGCCTACAAGGAGTAAAGGGCTTTCTTCGCCTAATAACATATCTAGTAATTCCCTACAATCATTTTAATTTGAGATTCACCACCTTCCTTCACAACCTCCAAATGCAGTCTCTGGTCCAGCTATTTTTGAATGATGGAACTCTTCCATTTCATAAAATTCCCTTCCCCATGAACAGTTGGACAATTTCCATGAGAGGCCACTAGAAGGCAGCTCATGCATAACTAAGTCCCTGCTGATCTGTAGAACAGCTACCAAATTGCTGGGATATCACAAGGAAGTACTCTTTCACAGAATTACTCAAGGCTCTCTAGAGCCACAGTAAAGCTTTATGCATATGACACTCCCCTGAACTCCCTAAGGTAGGTATCAGAGTTCTTTTTCCAATTCTTTCTAAAGTGTCTTTTGTTAAATCAGTACAGAGTGGGTGTTCACTCTTGGCAGTGTCCCAACTCATATAATCAGAAGTATAACAACCGTACAGTACCTTTGCACAATTTTGCCCATAACTTTAAGGTACAAAAAAGCATATCTTGGAAAAAGTATGTTGGCATCAGAGATTGGGTGTATGTACAAGATCATGCGAGTGGGGATTACTGTGTGTGAAAGTAAATGGTATGATCACCACATACTCATGTAAGCCAAAACCCTAGAAATCACCCTTAAAATCCCCCAAGAGCCACAGTTACGTCTCACTACCAATTCCTATCAATTTTATCTTCCAATTAAATTTTGATTCTGCTCACTTCCAGTACCATAGTCCAAAGAACAATCCATCATCAGACTATAACATAGACTAAGCCTCCTAACTCTTCTCCCTGCATTCACATTTGTCTATTACATCCTCTACCTCATATTATAAGTAGAATGATTTTGAGAAACACAAATAGTTTAATGATTTCCAGGTGCTCTTAGGATGAAACACAAAATTCTTAATCTGGCTTATGAAAGCCCTGAGTGACTCTGCCTAGCTCTCTCCAGCCTAACCTACTTACTGTCCCCATAGTTTTCTGTGCTCCAGCCACACAAAGCTGCTGTCAGCTCTCATATTCCCTATACTCCCCTGTATATCAGGGCTTTTGCATAAGCTATTTTTCTACCTAGATTGCACTTCCACACACTTCCCCTGCTTCACTTGCTTAATTTCAATTTCTTCTGAAATGTCAATTCTTTTGAGAAGTTTTTTCCTGAATTTGCCCCAAGAAAACATTATGTCCCTTTGATGTATATCATAATAGCTCTTGGGTTTTTTCCTTGTTATTCGTTCAGTTTTAATTATATATTTGTGTAATTATTTTGATTGATATCTATCTGTATCACTAGAATATATATATATGTATATATATAAAAGTAAGTCTATTAAGTACAAACTTACAAGATCACAAGGTCCCACGATAAGCTGTCTGCAAGCTGAGGAGCAAGGAGAGTCAGTCTGAGTCACAAAACTGAAGAACTTGGCGTCCAATGTTTGAAGGCAGGAACCATCTATCATGGGAGAAAGATATAGGCCAGGAGGCTAGGCCAGTCTCTTCTTTTTATAGTTTTCTGCCTGCTTTATATTCGATAGCAGCTGATTATGTTGTACCCACCAGGTTAAAGGTGGATCTGCCTTCCCCAGCCCACTGACTCAAAGGTTAATCTCTTTTGGCAACACCCTCACAGACACAGTTAGAATCAATACTTTGTATATTTCAATCCAATCAAGTTGACATTCAGCATTAACCACCACATATCATTTTTTAATATATTCTGGATGTTATCCCCTGATCAGGTATGTGGCTCCAAACATTTTCTCTCATTCCATCAGTTGCCTTTTCATTCTGTTGATTATGTTCTTTGGTACACAGCAGATTTTTTTTAAATTTGTCGTAGTCCCATTTATTTGGCTTTTTTTTTTTTTTTGCCTGTGCCTTGGTATCAGATTTAAGAAGTCATTGCCAAATTTAATGTTATAAAGCATTTTCCCCATGTTTTCTTCCAGAAGTTTTATAGTTTTGGGTCTTATATTTAGGTCTTTGATCAATTTTGAGTTACTTTTTGTATACTATGTAAGGAAAGAAACCTACTTTATTCTTTTGTTTCAGTTTTCCAGAACCATTTTTTGAAAAGACTTTTACTGCTTTATTAAATGATCTTGACATCCTCATCAAACATCAAATTATCATATAGGTGAGGGCTTATTTGGGGGCTCATTTCTATTCAATTGGTTTAAATGTCTATCTTTAAGTCATTACCACACTGTTTGAATAATTGTCATTTTGTAATAAGTTTCAAAATCAGAAAGTATGAGATCTCCAAATTTACATCAACTTTATATTTCTTTTTTGAGATTGTTTTCACTATTTGGGATCCCTTGAGATTCCATGAATTTTTGAATAGATATTTGTGTTTCTGACAAAAATCCAATTGAAATTTTGATAGGGATTTAATTGAATCTGTAGATTTCTTTAACTGGTGTTGCTTTAACAGGTGGCAGGGGCTAAGTAGTGGAACTCAACCATCAAAGACAATGTGAGAATAGCTACCATAATGGACAGCAGAGGCAAAGTCACAATCAGAATAGTCTGACTCGTGTAGATCTCTGGCATTGGTTAATTAATCACGGTGTTCCTAGAAGTGAAATTGATAGGAAGTCTACTGCATTCCTACTTAATTTATACAAGCAGAAAACTTCTAGGTTGAATGGACAAAAAACTAATTTGAGTTATAAAAAGAGAATCATGGCCCCTCAATCAATTTCCAGATTTGAGCCAGTTTACAGACCCAGAATCCCTTGAAAGAAGGGGAGGGTGAGTCCCACTGAGGAGGGATCCCACTACATTACCAACAATTTATGCAGTGAATGTTTCTCCCATCCTTCCCAAGGAGAACTCTGGCCTTTTACCAGGGTAACTGTGCATTGGGGAAAGGGATATAATCAGGCATTTCAGGGACTACTGGACACTGCCTCTGAGCTGCTATTGATTCCAGGGTACCCAAAACGTCATTGTGGTCCTCCAGTTAAAGTAGAGGCTTGGAGGTCGGGTAACTAATGGTGTTTTATCTCAGGTTAGACTTACAGTGGGTCCAGTAGGTCCCCAGACAACTCATCCTGTGGTCATTTCCCCAGTGCCAGAATGCATAATTGGCATAGACGTACTTAGCAGCTAGCAAAACCCCCACATTGGCTCCCTGACTGGTAGGGTGTGTGCTATTAATGGTGAGAAAGGCCAAATAAAAGCCATTAGAGATGCCTCTACCTAGAAAAATTATAAGTCAAAAATAATATTGCATCCCTGGAGGGATTGCAGAGATTAGTGCCACCATTAAGGACTTGAAAGATGCAGAGGTGGTGATTTCCACCACATACTCATTCAACTCTCCCATTTGGCCTATGCAGAAGACAGATGAACCTTGAAGAATGACAGTGGATTATTGTAAGCTTAAGCGAGTGGTGACTCCAATTGCAGTTGCTGTATCAGATGTGGTTTCATTCCTTGAACAAATTAACACATCTCTCGGTACCCGGTATGCAGCCACTGACTTGGCAAATGCCTTTTTTCTCCATTCCTGTCAATAATGCCCACCAGAAGCATTTTGCCTTTAGCTGACAATGCCAGTAGTATGCCTTTACTGTCCTACCTAAGGGGTATATCAACTGTCCAGTTTTGTGTCATAATCTTATTAAGAGGAACTTTCATCGCTTTTCACTTCTGCAAGATACCACACTGGTCCACTGCCTTGGTGACATTATGCTGATTTGATACGGGGAGCAAGAAATAGAAAACACACTGGACTTATTGATGAGACCCTTGTATTCCAGAAGATGAGAAATCTGACTAAAATTCAGGGACCTCCTACCTCAGTAAAATTTCTAGAGGTTCAATGGTGTGTGGCCTGTCAAGATCTTTCTTCTAAGGTGAAGGATAAGTTGCTGCATTTGACCTCTACTACAACCAAGAAAGAGGTGCAATGCCTAGTGGGCCTATTTGGATTTTGGAGGCAACACATTCCCCATTATGCTACTTCAGTCTATTTATTGAGTGACCTGAAATGCTTCCAGTTTTGAGTGGGGCCCAGAACAGGAGAAGGTTATGTAACAGGTCCAGGCTGCGGTGCAAGCTGCTCTGCTACTTGGGTCATATGACCCAGCAGATCCAATGGTGCTTGAGGTGTCAGTAGCAGATAGGGAAGTGGTTTGGAGCCTTTGACAGGCCCTCGTAGTTCAATCACAGTGGAGGCCTCTAAGATTTTGGAGGAAGGCCCTGCCATCTTCTGCAGGTAACAACTCTCCTTTTGAGAGACAGCTCTTGGCCTGTTACAGAGCTTTGGTGGAAACTGAACATTTGACTATGGGTCATCAAGTCACTATGTGACCTCAACTGCCTATCATGAACTGGGTGCAATCTGACCCATCTAGCCATAAAGTGGGTCATGTACAGCAGCATCCCATCATCAAATTGAAGTGGTATATATGTGATCGGGCTCGAGCAGGTCCTGAAGGCACAATTAAGTTAAATGAAGAAGTGCCTCGAATGCCCATGCTCTCCAATTGTGCCACCCTGCATTCTCTCCCCCTGCCTGCACTAATGGCTTCATGAGAATTTCTCTATGATCACTTGACAGAGGAAGAGAAGACTAGGGCTTGGTTCACAGATGGTTCTGCACAATATGCAGGCACCACCCATAAGTGGAGAGCTGCAGCACTACAGCCCCTTTCTAGGATATTCATGGTGGTGAAGGGAAATCTTCCCAGTGGGCATAACTTTGAGCAATGCAGCTGGCTGTGCACTCTGCATGGAAGGAGAAAAGGCCAGATTTTAGATTATATACTGATTCATGGGCTGTAGCCAATGGTTAGTTGGATGATCAGAGACTTGGAAGAGGCATGATTGAAAAATTGGTGACAAAGAAATTTGGGGAAGAGGTATGTGGATGGACCTCCCTGAGAGGTCAAAAACCATGAAGATATTTATATCCCATGTGACTGCTAACAAATGGGTGACCTCAGCAGAGGAGGATTTTAATAATCACGTGGATAGAATGACCTGTTCTGTGGACACCACTCAGTCTCTTTTCCCAGCCACACTTGTCATTGTCCAATGGTCCCATTAACAAAGTGGCCATGGCAGCAAGGATGGAGGTTAGGCATGGACTCACCAACATGGACTTCCACTCACTAAGGCTGAGTTGGCTATGGCCACTGCTGAATGCCCAATTTTCCATCAGCAGAGAGCAACACTGAGTCCTCGATATGGCATGATTCCTCAGTGTGATAGGCCAGCTACCTCGTGGCAGGTTGATTATATTGCACCTCTTCCATCATGGAAAGGGCAGAGGTTTGTCCTCATTGGAACAGACACTGCCGATACGGGTTTGCCTATTCTTCATGCAATGCTTCTGCCAAGACTACCATCCATCGACTCACGGAATGCCTCATCCATCATCACGTTATCACACAGAGCATTGCCTCTGACCCAAGCAACCCCTTTAAAGCAAAAGAAGTGAGGCAGTGGGCTCATGCTCATGGAATTCACTTTTCTTACCATGTTCCCCATCATCCTGAAGCAGCTGAATTAATAGAATGGTGGGATGGCCTTTTGAAGTCACAATTACAATGCCAACTATGTAGCAATACTTTGCAGGGCTGGGGAAAAGTGCTCCAGAAGGCTGTGTATGCTCTGCTTCAGCATCCAATGTTTGGTACTGTTTATCCCATAGCCAGAATTTATGGGTCCAGGAATCAAGGGGTGGAAGTAGATGTGGCATCACTCACCATCACCCCTAGTGACCCACTAGCAAAATTTTTGCTTTCTGTTTCTGCGACATTATGTTCTGTTGGCCTAGAGGTCTTAGTTCCAGAGAAAGAAATGCTTCCATTAAGAGCTACAACAAAGATTCCATTAAACTGGAAGATTGCCACCTGGACACTATGGGCTTCTCTACCTTTAAGGCAACAGGCTACAAAGGGAGTTACACTGTTGGCTAGGGTGATGACCTAGACAATAAAGATGCAATCAGTCTACCACTCCACAATGGAGATAAGGAAGAGCATGCATGGAATACAGAAGATTCATTAGTGCGTCTCTTAGTATTATCATGCCCTGTGATTATGCTCAATGGGAAACTACAACGGCCCAATCCAGGCAAGACTACAAATGGCCCAGACCCTCAGGAATGAAGGTTTGAGTCACTCCACCAGGTAAAAACCACAACCTGCTGAGGTGCTTGCTGAAGGCAAAGGGAATACAGGATGGGTAGTAGAAGAAGGTAGTCATCAATACCAGCTATGACCATGTGACCAGCTACAGAAACTAGGACTGTAATCGTCATGAGTATTTCCTCTTTCTTTTGCTAAAAACATGTTTGTGCATGTATACACTTGTAATAAGAAAATATCTTCATTGTATTTCCTTTTCCTTTATCATGTGATATAGGATTTATTGACCTTATATCAGCATTTAAGTATTGTTAACTTAATGTAATAGTATTTGAGTTGGGGATTGGTGTGTTTCTGGTTGTATGAGAGATAGTTGTATTATGTTAGCATAATTATGACCTTATTATTATCTTTATTTGAAGATTATGTATTATCTCAGATGTGTATGGGTTCAAATTAACAACGGGTGGACTCTTAATGGTTAATACTGAGTGTTAACTTGATTGGATTGAGGGATACAAAGTATTGATCCCCCCCCAAAAAAAATATATATATATATATATCTGGACCAGCAGAACATATATGGAGTTTATGTATATGTATATATGTAGAAATGCATACATATATACATACATATATATATGTACGTATTCTACATATATACATATTCTATTAGTTCTGCCCCCTAAAGAACCCCGATGAATAAACCCTACAACTCAACAACAAAATTCCAATAACTCGATTTTAAAATGGCAAAGGACTTGAATACATGGCTCCAAAGATGATATACCAATTTACAACAAACATATGAAAAGATGTTCAACATCACTTGCATTAAAAAATGCAAGTCAAAACCACAATGAAAGATTACCTCATATCCAACAGGATGACTACTATAAAAAAAAAAACAGAAAATAACAAATGTTGACATCAATATGGAGAGATTGGAACTTACGTGCACTAGGATGGTTAATATTAATTAGGTGTCAACTCGATTGAAGGATGACTAGATTGCTGGTGAAATATTCTCTCTGGGTGTGTCTGTGAGGATATTATCAACATTGATTGACATTTGAGTCAGTGGACCACGAGAGGAAGACCCACCCTCAATGTGGGTGGGCACCGTACAATTGGCTTCCAGCATAGCTAGAGCAAAGCATGTGTAAGAAGGTGGGATAAGCTGGCTTGCTGAGTCTTCTGGCTTTCATCTTTCTGCCATGCTAGATGCTCCTTCTGTTCCTCCTGCTCTTGGACATTAGACTCCAGGTTTTATGGCCTTTGGACTCTTGGACTTACACCAGTGTTTTGCTGGGGGTTCTTGGGTCTTTGGCTGCAGACTGAAGGCTGCACTGTCAGCCTCCCCGCTTTTGAGGCTTTTGGACTGAGACTGAGCCTCTACTGGCTTCTTTCTTTCCCAGTCTGCAGATGGCCTATCATGGGACTTCACCTTGTAATCGTGTGAGCCAATTCTTCTTAATAAACTCCCTGACATATTAGTTCTTTCTTTCTGGAGAACCCTAATACATGCACCATTGGTAAAAATGTAAAATGTTACAGCCATTGTGAAAAACTAAATGTGTTTCCTTAAAAAATTTAAAATATAACTAACATACACCCCAGGATATCAAAGATATATTTGCATGCTCATATTCATAGCAGCATTATTTACAGTAGTCAAGCAGTAGAAGCGATCCAAGTGTCCACGGATTAGTGGATAAACAAAATGTAGTCTATACATACATACAGTAGAATATTATTCAGCCTTAAAAAAGGAAATCCTATCACATACTACAACATCAATAAACCTTGATGATATTATGCTACGTGAAACAAGTCAGTCACAAATGTACGATTGCACTTACATGAGGTATCTAAAGTAATCCAATTTATAGAAACTGAAAGCAAAATAGTGGTTTCTAGGTGCCAGAGGGAGGGGGAAATAAGTTGCTTAATGGGTATAGAGTTATAGTTTTGTAAGATAAAAAATTTCTGGAGATCCATTGCATGACAATGTGAATGTACTTAATACTACCCAACTCTAAACACAAAAATTGTTAAGATAGTAAATTTTGTTGTGTCTTCTTTACAATTAAAAAAATGAACAGACTGGTAATACATGCAATAACTTGGATAAATCTGAAAAACCATGGATCTATATCAAAAACATTACTTTGAATGAAAGAAGTCTTCCATAAAATAATACAACTCTATGTGATTTAATTTATATAAAGTTCTAACAGAGGCTAAAATACTCTATATTTTAAAAAATGATGAGGTTCAGAATGTGTTACCCAAAATATGGCACGTAGTTCACATATTGAGTATCTTAAGCTGGAAGAAATTAAAAAAATAAAAACATAGAAGCAGAAAGGCCTCTCTGAGCTTCTCCTAACCTCTGTCTCCTAAAGTGAGCCATTGAAACTAGAATTCCCCTCATCCCCTTTTTCCTGAAGTGGGCCATACAACCCAGCTAACCTTCCCCTGAAACAGGTTCTAAGACTCTCATTCCAGACAGGTCCTCCCTACACCCACGGGAAAGGAATGAAGACAGAGACAAAGAATAGTCTGATAAAACAGGCCTTGATAAGTCCCTCCCCTTATTACCATTAGATCATATCATTTTGTCCTCCAATCATATTTCTACATGACTGTATTTTTAACTCAGATTTTCCTGTTTCTTTGGGTCTTAACTTCTGAAGGTTCATGTGTCATATAAAACTAATGGCAAATAAATTCGTATCCTTTTCTCTTATTAATTTGTATTTTGCTATAGAGATCTCAGTCATGAACCTTGTGATGGATGAGGAAAACGTACGACTTTTTCTCCCCTACAAATATAAGGCCATATTTGAGGTTAGGGGATGGAAGTTTAGGGTCATGGAAAAGAACTGGCTGGGAAGTGCCTTAAGAAACTTTATGGAGTAGTGTTCTAGATCTTGATAGTACTTGTAGTACTTGGATTCCATAGGTATTACATTTTGTCAAAAGTCCTCAAGCATTATACTTAAGGGGTGTGTGTGTGCATATCACCATTCAAATTTTACCTCATAAAACAGAAACAAATATTAAAATTCATTTAAAAATATGTATTCTTTAAAGTGTACTGATAGCTGCGACTTATTCTAAAACGCATTAAAAATAAGAGATTTAGTGGCTGGATAGAGAAATGAATAAATGTTTAGGTGATAAAGTAAGGACAGCAAAATATTAACTGGAGAGTATGGTGGTCAGTATACAGATGCTTATTTTATAATTCTTTGATTTCTTTCTATGTTTGAACATTTTCCTTTTTGACAGAGCCTCACTCTGTTCTCTGTTGCCCAGGCTGGAGTGCAATGGGGTGATCTCGGCTCACTGCAACCTCCGCCTCCTGGATACAAGCAATTCTCTTGCCTCGGCCTCCTGAATAGCTGGAATTACAGGCACCTGCCACCACGTTCAGCTAATTTTTTATTTTTAGTAGAGACGGGCTTTAACCATGTTGGCCAGGCTGGTCTTGAACTCCTGTCCTCGTGATCTACCCGCCTTGGTCTCCCAAAGTGGTGAGATTACAGGCATGAGCCACCGGGCCCGGCCAACATTTTCTTAGTGAAATGTCAGAAAAAATATGGTAATTTCAGCCAAGTTCAACTGTATCCTGAGTGTCCACCTATGGACGCCTATTGAACCATCCACAGACTCCTACCATAGTACTTATCTAATTGTATAGCTTTTAGCTGTTTTATTTTGCTACTTCCTCCACCCTACTGGAAGTCTTATCTCTGTATTCTTGATCCTAGCACAGTTCACATAGTAGATATTTGAAAATTGTATTAAATAAATAAATCCTCAGTGTTGTGACCAGTAAATTACTATGCATTGATTCAATTAATAAACATACCGTTGATTCTTACAGCTATGATTCACTGAGTGCCTACTATATGCCAAGCAAAGCACCTTGGTATGTACTTTACACACATTACCTCATTTAAGTTTCAAAGCGACTTATGGCTTATATGTTCTTAATTCAATTTTATGGTTAAAACAACTGAGACTCTGGTAAGTTAAAGAATTAAACCAAATCACAGAGCCAGTAAGTGGTAGAATTGGAATCCAGCTTATAATTAACTCCAAAATTCACGCTATGAAACACTTTAAACTTTATGCTATTTCTAGGCATTAATTCACATTTTCTACTTTATTAGTGCACTGTGCTAGGCACTAGAGACACCAGGAAGAAATAAAACGTCCATGAACACAGAGGAAAACACAAAATGTGCAGCAAGTAAATGTGTGTGTCTAAATGAGTTCTCATACAACACTTAATGCAGATAAAATCTTTTTGAAAGCTTCAGGGAGGTGTGTTAAGAATGACTGAATTATGTGTCCCCTCCTGCAACATGTGCATTCACATATACACACTCACACAGAGGTACATATGTGCTTCCCACATAACTGTTTTCATAAAAGGAAATTCAAAGAAAACACTGTCTTCTCCCTTCTTGCTGTTCTGGAGCATTTGGGGTGGGCACTTGAATGCATTCTTTTGCAAATTATGGCTTTGCCTCAGGAGAGAGATTAATTGGCTTCTATGGTCAGCTACCTTCTTAGAGAAAACTCTGTCAATAAAGGAGAATAGAAAAAAGCAAAAAAACTCTCTCTCTCTTTAACAGTACTGAGTATTTTGGATGAAAAATTGTGTGTGAATATTTGACTAACTTCTTATTTAGCTCATCCTTCATAAAAAGGGGTTTCAAAATTAGAATTCAAGCTGTTACATTTTGAGGTATCTGAAAGGGTAGTTTTCTCTAATTATATTAATTTGTATGTTATACTAAGTTCATAATACTTATAACAGCTAGAATTTATTAAGCATTTACTATGGCCCAGGCCCTATACTACAGGAGTTACTTCATTCGGTAATGTAATTTTTCACAATGAATTCATAAGCAAGACACTAGTATTATTAATTTCATCTTGAAAATGAAGATATTTGACGTCAGAAAGAAAGGACTTGTTCACTATCACAGAAGAAATGGTTAAGCCCACATTCCACTCAGTACTACCTGACTTTAGAGCCCACATGTTTAATTGTTCTACTACACAAAGATATCAATTTACTCCCACCCTACAGGAGAGAAGAAAGCGGAAGCATCCTAACAGAACATTCAGCAATAGCAAAATGGGGGAAAATATTTGTAAATCATATATTGGATAAGATACTGTTATCCAGAATATGTACAGAATTCTTATGATTTAACAATAAAAAGACAAACAGCCTAAGTTTAAAACTACCGAAGTACCTGAATAAGCGTGTCTCCAAAAAAGACACATATGACCAATAAGCACATGAAAAGATGCTCAACATCATTAGTCATCAGGAAAATTCCAATCGAAACCACAAAGAGATATCAGTTTACAGCCTGTAGGATGACTAGAATTAAAAAGATAATAACAGGTGCTGACAAGGATAAGAAGAAATAGATCTCTCATACATTGTTGGTGGAAATGTAAAATGGTGTAGTCACTTTGAAAAATATTTGGTAATTTCTTAAGATGTTAAGCCTAAAGTTACCATATGACCCAGCAATTTTACTCCTAGGTATGTATCCAAGAGAAAAAAAAAATATGTACACTCAAAACATTGCACAAGAATGTTACTAGCATCATTATTATAAATGGCCCAAAGTGGAAATTATCCAAATATTGACTAATTGATAATAGATAAATAAAATGTGGCATACCCGTATAAAGAAATTCAATAGTAAAAACAAATGAAGTACTGATACATGCTAGAACATGGATAAACTTTGAAAACAGGCTAACTGAAAGACAACAGTGACAAAGAACCACATATTATATGATCAAATTTAAATGAAATGCCCAGAATAGGTCAATCTATAGAGGATGGGGGTTGGTGGATAATAGCTATAAAATTGGCAATATGTTAAAATTCAGTTGGAGAGATAGTTGCATGATTCTGTAAATATACTAAAAAACACTGAACCGTATACTTTAAATGTGTGAATTTTATGGTATGTGAAATACATTTCAAAACTGTGAAAAAAGAATGTACGTGAAAATACCTGAAAGTTTTATTTAGTTGTTATTGTCATTGTTCTCTTAATCTTTAAATAAAATTAAACCTGAGCTCAATTGTTTTTAAATGTAATATTTTTCTGACACATCTAATTGGGTTGTCTTTTACCTTATAATATTATAAGCATAGCATAACTATAACAATATAATAATTATAACAATAATAAACCATAGTATACATAAATACTAAGTGATATGCTAATTTTTAGACAAAAGAAAAACTGTGTTTACCAAAGTCATAATGCTATATATATTGCAGGAAATTAAATGGGACACATCTTCAACTGAAGGAAGCATATTTCAATTTATATTTGAATATAGTTGGCTGAAATGAAAAAATATTTGCAAGATATATTATAAAGAATGTATGTATACCATTTGGAAATTATAGCTTTTAGAATCCTTAAAACTTTTCCTTTTGGAAGAGTTCATTATCTCTATCCATGATGTACCACAGACTAAATTAAGGTAGCCTTAATAGTAGAAGCCCTCCTCCTCCTCTTCTTTCACTTCCTTCTCTGCTTCCCTTTTTCTTTACAATCGTTGCCATATATAGAGTGCCTGCTATGCTTAGCACTTTAAAACCAGCATCTCATCATCTCATTCTGCAACAGCCCCATGAGGTAGATACTATTATCATCCTTTTACAGATGAGGCATGATTCACCTCATTGTCCAAGTTCACACAGCTAATAAGAGATAAAATCAAGAGTTAATCATAAGCAAAGTGACTTCAAAATGAATAATGTTTTTAGCACTTGCCTTTTCTGTATGGAGAAGCAATGCCTTTTGGCAAAGTTAATAGCTCTACGGGCATTACAAAGATGTACACTTAAGTAGTTCATCTGAAGGAAAATAATCTGATAAAAATCTATTTAAGTTCATTGACTTACACAGGTCTTAAAACCCTTGCTAAATCTTGTATTTAGCCCTTTTGCCTCTCTTTTACTAATTTTGGCTAATTTTTTCTTTGTTTGTTTGTTTTTGAGATGGAGTCTTGCTTTGTCATCCAGGCTGGAGTGCAGTGGCACAATCTTGGCTCACTGCAGCCTCCCCCTCCCCTCCCAGGTTCAAGTGATTCTCCTGCCTCAGCCTCCTGAGTACTTGGGATTACAGGCATGTGCCACTATGCCTGGCTAATTTTTGTATTTTTAGTAGAGACAGGGTTTTATCATGTTGGCCAGGCTGGTCTCGAACTCCTCATCTCAAGTGATTTGCCTGCCTTTGCCTCCCAAAGTGCTGGGATTACAGGCGTGAGCTACTGCACCCAGATAACTTTGGCTAATTTTTGACATACATGGAGAATTTTTCCATCTTCAAAAAATCTCCTGGAGAATTTTTCCATGTGGTTCAGAAAAGCACATCTTTTACTTTTTCCAATTTGTATCTCAAAGAAACTTTTTCAAAATGATTTTGTTAGTGAAACAGATCACTGTATTCTGCCGGCACTCCCCTAAAATCAAGTATCTACCTAGACTTTGGATTTATTAAATAGTATAGTGGTTGGGAAGATGGGTATCCTGTATTCTGGATCTTTCCAATCCCTTGGGCTTCCATCTTTCAGCCTTCCCAGGAACCATGAAGCCCATTGTAAATGTGGCAATAACTAAAGAAAAACAAAGGCTCAGATTATCTCCCTCTGTGTTGAGGGAAGTATACTGAGAACATTCACCCATATTTGTTGAAGAAAATATTGACCACAGAGATTTCCATTAAGCAAACATGTTGTCTTGCAGCTGTTGCTTTTGAGAAAAGTAATGATGGATTCTTCAATAAGCACAGGACATTAAGTAGATCATTAAAAAAAATGATAGGAACTACTCCCAAAATTGAGAGCAGGAGACAATTGCTTCTCAAGTTTTCTCCTGACCCTTATATTCCTGCCATTGAGGCAATTGCAATTTGCTTGATTCTAGAGTAAAATATATTTCAAAGTATTACCCCTCCTCCCACACCCAGACTACATCATCTTGTGTAGACTGATGATCCTTACTGTACTTTTGATAAATTCCCTAGTCAGCAGAAGTAATGTTAATGAAACATGAAGAGTCAACACTAATTACAGTTAATGAAAAAAACTGTCTTCTAATTACTATGTGTGTCTGACATTTTGCCCTCACTGAAATATACATGAAAGCTAATTAACGAGTTTATTGCTGCATTTTTCCTACATTCTTGAAACAGATTTGGCAAAAATCCTCAACAACTTAACAACTTCCAATCAAACATTCTCTTGAGGGTAGTTGTCAGCATGAAATTCCTGCCTTCGATGCATCCATTCCTACCTGAGTAATGTCTGTTGAGGAACAACAACATACGTGTGGTAGGACAGCTGTGGCCTAAAAAGTCACTCAGCCTTTATACCAGAGAGAAGTCCCTCCCTATCTTTTGAACAATTATTGCATTTTATCCTCCATTCTATTTACAAACTGTAAGATAGTTCATTTGCTATATCAAATAAAAATGGTTTTTAATTTTCTTTAAAGAAATTCAAAATACTTTCCTGGGTGAAGCATAAAACATTTTCTCTCATTTTTTTCTGTTCCAAGTATAGAATATGGACACTAATATAATTTGTCATGATTATTATGGGAGTTTCACTTTAATTCCACTGAGCATACTAAAATTAAGGTATTCACCAGTAGTTTAATGAGGCCATTACCATGTGTTTATATTACAATCAGGACAATGTATATATTCAGTAAGTAATCTCGAGAACAATTTTCTATTTACAGTAGTCCCCCATTATCCATGGTTTTGCTTTCTGTGATTTCAGATATTCATGGTTACACATATTAAAAAATGGTGAGTATTAGATTGATGCACCAAATATATTACAGGAAGATATTTTGAGAGAGAGAGAGACCAAATTCACATAACTTTTATTCTAGTAAATTGTTATAATGGTTGTATTTTGTTATTGTTTGTTTTTGTTAATTTATTACTCTGCCTAACTTATAAATTAAACTTGGCATAGGTATGTATGATAGGAAAAAAACAGTATATAGAGTTAGGTACTATCCTCGGTTTCAGCCAAGCAAAACAGATCTTGTAATGTATCCCCCACAGATAAGAGGGGACTTCTATATAATGTAAACATTGATTCTCTTTGGGCTAGCCTTCATTGTACATATATCATGCTTATTTAGGGGATCAAAAAAGTAACCAAGAAACAACTGTATAACCTCTTAATTTTAGTTGTTTGTATCCTTTTGTCTATTTTCTTCTTCAGGTACATCTTAAATTTATTTGTATTCTCATTTTTAACAGTTATTTCTAACCTTTTGTTGGTGGTGCTGTTTATTTTCATTTATCCCTAATTTCCCCTCAACTCATCTCTGTATTTAAATTTTAATCTTCTTGTTCTGCTTTCATTATTTCTTGTATGAAATAAAAACAAATCCAAGCTTACGTAAGAAGCTTTTTTAAAAAAAAGACAATTGCAATAGGAAAAATACTCTGATCTCAGGATCTGAAACTGTCTCAAAATCAAACAGAAATAAAGTGTTTTGTTTTTTTCTTTTTTTTTTTTTAAAAAAAAGGGTGCTCCTACAGGGCTAGCTGGAAATGATGAGGGGAAATTAGTCAAAAGATTGAAAGGAGACAGATAGCATGTCCAGGATGATCTGATAGGAAATGTTTCTCACCATAGTCACCCCATTTCAATTTTTAGGATCCCTTGATTCTTAGTCATGATTCTCCAAACAAAGAGAGCCAACAGAGAGAGAGAGACAGAGAGAGAGAGAGAGAGAGAGAGAGTGTGTGTGTGTGTGTGTGTGTGTGTGTGTGTGTGTGTGTAAAGAGAGAGAAAGAGACAGACATTCTAATTTTAATGAACTGGCTCACACAATTGTGGAGTCTTGGTAAGATCAAAATTTGCACAGTTGGCTAGCAGGCTGGAGACTCAGGTAAAAGATGCCATTTGAGACTGCTGGCAAAATTTCTTCTTGCTCTGGGGAAGTCAGTCTTCATTCTATTAAGACCTTCAACTGATTGAATGAGACCGATCCATATATGGAGATTAATCTGCTTCACTAAATGTACATAGTTTAAATGTTAATCTCATCCAAAAACATTAAAAAAAAAGTTCACAGAAACATCCAGAATAATGTTTGACCAAAGATCTGGACAACTAGCCAAGTTGACATATAAATTAACAAACTGTTTAAGGGGACATTCTGCATTTTAGTGCTTTTTCAGACTTGAGGCAAGTTCAAGAGCCTGTGGGGCAGAAAAAACCTGATTAAAATTTGGTCAAGACAAATCAGAGAGTAAAAAATAAAAATTGTGAGCACTTGGTCATTGTTTTCCTTCAAATTTCGGTTTTCTGGATATGTTTGTCAAATTCAATACAAACTGAATAAGTATTTCAAAGACTATAAGTTTCCTAACAGAACATATAGTCTGGGATAGAGATAGGGATTCAAAACTTCTAGCTTCATTTCCTGACATATTACATGAGATAAGAGCATCAGAAGAGTTCCCTATGGAACTATTTTGAAGGAAAGATACTTCAGTAGGTAAGGTAATGTCATTAAAACATAAAGTAGATGTTTTGAAAATTCAATTAACATAAGAGGGTCAACCATCTTATAAACTACCAACGACATTAGATTATATAATTCATTAAGAATCATAAATGCTTATTTATTCAACAGTTATTGTGTGTTTACCGTGGGATGGCACTGCACAATGGCATTTCATATAAGGTTAAACAAAATGAGGCTCTTTCCTGGCACTGTGAAGGTCAACTACAGTAGGAAGAGACTTGAGTCACATAATCACATATCTCCATGTCATATGAGTGCTATAAAATATTAAATTGCTGAAGTTGCTTATCAGTTTAAGAAGCTTTTGAGCTGAAATGATGGGGTTTTCTAGATATAGAATTATGTCATCTGCAAACATTGATAGTTTGACTTTCTTTCTTTCCATTTGAATGCTCTTTATTTTCTTCTCTTGCCTGATTGCTCTGGACAGATCGTCTAATACTATGTTGAGTAGAAATGGTGGGAGAGGGCATCCTTGTCTTGTGCCAGTTTTCAAGGGGAATTCTTCCAGATTTTGCCCATTCAGTAAGGATATAAAATTAATGTACAAAAGTCACTAGCATTTATATACACCAACAACAGTCAAGTCAAGAGCCAAATCATGAACGAACTCCCATTTCAAATTGCAACGAAAAGAATAGAATATCTAGAAATACAGCTAACAAGGGAAGTAAAATATCTTTACAGGGAAAACTAGAAACCACTGCTCAAAGAAATCAGAGATGATACAAACAAATAGAAAAACATTCCGTGCTCATAGGAAGAATCAAAATCATTAAAATGGCCATACTGACCAAAGCAATGTATAGACTCAATGTTATTCCCATTAAACTGCCATTGATATTCTTCACAGAACTAGAAAAAACTATTTTAAAATTCATTTGAAAACAAAAAAGAGCCCAAAGAGCCAAGGCAATTCTAAGCAAAAAGAACAAAGCTGGGGGACATCATGCTACCTGACTTCAAACTATACTACAGGGCTACAGTAACAACAACACTATGGTACTGTTATGAAAACAGACACATAGACCAATAGAACAAAATAGAGAAACAATAAATAAGACTGCACACCTACAACTATCTGATCTTTGACAAACCTGACAAAAACAAGCAATGGGGAAAGAACACCCTATTCAATAAAAGGTGCTCAGATAACTGGCTAGCTGTATGCAGAAAATTGAAACTGGACCCCTTCCTTACACCATATACAAAAAATAACTCAATATGGATTAAAGACTTAAATGTAAAACCCAAAAGACAACCTAGGCAATACCATTCAGGACATAGGCACGGACAAAGTTGTCATGACAAAGATGACAAAAGCAATTACAACAAATGCAAAAATTGACAAATGGAATCTAATTAAATTAAAGAGCTTCTGCATACCAAAATAAACTAGCAACAGAGTAAACAGACAATATACAAAATTAAAGAAAATTTGTACAAACTATGCATCTGACAAAGGTCTAATATTCATCCTCTATAAGGAACTTAAACACATTTACAAAAGAACAAACAAATAAACACCACCATTAAAACATAGGCAAAAGACAGAAACAGACACTTTTCAAAAGAAGACATACATGCGGCCAAGAACCATATAAAAAAAGTTCAACATCACTGTTTATTAGAGTAATGCAAATCAAAATCACAATGAGATACCACCTAACACCAGTCAGAATGACTAATAAAAAGTCAAAAAATAACAGACGTTGGCAAGGTGGTGGAGAACTAGAAATGCTTATATACTGTTTGTGGGGGTATAAATTAGTCCATTCTGGAAGCCAGTGTGGCAATTCCTCAAAGATCTAAAGTCAGAAATACCATTCAACTCAGCAATTCCATTACTGGGCATCTACCCCCCAACATATAAATTGTTCTATTATAAAGACACACATGTGTGTTCATTGCAGCACTATTCATAATAGCAAAGACATGGAAACAACCTTAATACTCATAAATGGTAGGCTGGATTAAAAAATGTGGTACATGTACACCATGGAATACTACATGGCCATAGAGAAGACTGAGATCATGTTCTTTGCAGCAACATGGATGGAGCTGGTGAATATTAACCTTAGCAAGCTAATGCAGGAAAAGAAAACTAGATACCACATGTTCTCACCTGTAAGTGGGAGCCAAATGATGAGAACACATGGACACATAGAGGGGAACAGCAGACTCTGGGACCTCTCAGTGGGTGGAGGGTGGAGGAGAAAGAGGTTCAGGAAAAATAACTAATGTGTACTAGGCTTAATACCTAAGGGATGAAATGATCAGTACAAAAAAACCCCATGGCACACGTTTACCTATGTGAAAATCCTGCACACCCTTCACATATACCCTTGAACTTAAGAGTTAAAAACAGATTAAATTGCTTACTTTAATGTGTATGTGTATAAGCATACATATAAAGGTATAAATATAATACGCATATACAATATATGCTACCAAGCGTTTTATCTTGCAAGTCTGTTGAGGTATCAGTATTGAAAAAAAAAGCTATTTTTTTCTTCAAATTACATGAGCTTTTATAGCTTTTACATAACATATTTCTTTAGCCTAAAATACCTTCTTTCCAAGATATGTCTACCTGAAAAAATTCTACACTTCTTTCAAGAAACAATTCAAATGTCACATGCTCTGGAAAACTTTTCTTTATTACTATTTAGGCAGTTAATTTTTCCCTAATCTGTGTTTTCATAACACTTTGCTTACACCGCATTTTATTCCCTTTCATGTTAAGTTTTATTTATTTACTTCTATTTCTCTCCCACCAAACTATGATCTGCTTGAGAACAGCATCCATGTCTTTTTGAGCTTTGCAAATTAAAGCCTAGAATGGCATCTGCTGATACACAATAAATGTGTTGAACAAATAAATAAATAAATCAGCATGTCCTGAAATTCAACTGTATGTTGCCTGGATGTTTGCAATGTTTATCAGTCAGAATCACCTAGGTTACAGTGCAGAAATATATGCTTAAAAAAACAAGTTTATTATCCCTCATACTGCATGCTCAACATGGATCTGCAGACAAAATTTCTCATCATAGTAATTCAAGAACCAAAGTTTACAGAGCAGACACTGTCTTGACTTTTGCTAGTCACCACGTCAGAAGGCAAATCAATGTTTAAAGGGTTTGAAAAAGCAATGCATATTGAGGGGAGACCTGTTACTTCCATTCACAGTCCATTGATAAAGCTGGTCATCAGGCCACACCCAGTCATAAAAGAGACAAGAACAAATTGTCTCTCTTTGTAGATAACATGATCCTACATTTAGAAAATCCCATCACCTCAGCCTAAAAGGTCCTTAAGCTGATAAGCAACTTCAGCAAGTCTCAGGATACAAAAGCAATGTGCAAAAATTACAAGCATTATGTTACACCAACAACAGACAAGCAGAGAGCCAAATCATAAATGAATTACCATTCACAATAGCTACAAAGAGAAGAAAATACCTATGAATACATTTAACAAGGGATGAGAAGGTCCTCTTCAAGAACTACAAACTACTGCTCAGAAAAATCAGAGAGGACACAAAAGGCAAAACATTCCATCCTCATAGATATGGAGAATCAATATCATGAAAATGGCCTTACTGCCCAAAGTAATTTACAGATGCAATGATATTCTCATCAAACTATTATTGACATTTTTCACAGAATTAGAAAAAAACTACTTTAAAATTCATATAGAACTAAAAAAAGAGCCTGTATAGCCAAGTCAGTCTTAAGGAAAAAGAACAAAGCTGGAGGCATCACGCTACCAGACTTAAACTATACCATAAGGCTACAGTAACCTAAACAGCATGGTATTGGTACCAAAACAGACATATAGACCAATGGAACAGAATAGAGATCTCAGAAATAAGACCACACATCTATAAGCATCTGATCTTCAACAAACCTGACAAAAACAAGCAATGGGGAAAGGATGCCCTATTTAATACATGGTACTGCAAAAAGTGGTTAACCATATGCAGAAAACAGAAACCGGACACCTTCCTTACAACTTATACAAAAATTAACTCAAGATAAATTAAAGATTTAAATTTAAAACCCCAAACCATAAAAACCCTACAGAGAATATCTAGGCAATACCATTCAGGACATAGGCATGGGCAATAATTTTATAATGAAATCACCAAAAGCAATCACAACAAAAGCTAAAATTGACAAATCGGATCTAATTAAACTAAAGAGCTTCTGCACAGAAAAATAAACTATCATTGGAGTGAACAGGCAACCTACAGAATGGGAGGAAATTATTGCAAACTATCCTTAACTCTTTTTCTAACATTTTGCTGGCCGGAGCGGGACTTACCTTGAGCTGCTGGTCTTTTCCCCTGCTGGCACAGGTGTCTCACCTTTCTGCCCACAAGGTTTCCGGCACGAGGCCTTGAACCATTTTGCTGCTGCTGCCTTTCCTTTTCCAGGGGAGAATTTTAACTATCCTCCCCTGCCCTTTCCAAGGTCTTTTTTACTTCTCTTTTTACTTTCCCTTTGCTCTCTCCAGCCTCTAGACCGTCTGAAATGATTACAGATCTTGCAGAGAGGAACCACTTACACTGCTTTCTCGTATGTACACGTACACTTATTTAACCTTTAGAATTTTGACTAAAGCTTTAAACCCTTCTTTTATAGCTGATTGAAATTTATTATGTAAATTTACAAAATTAAGAGTAAATAAGTCTTGTGCAAGTAGTGTTGCCTTTTAAGGTAGAAAGCAGGTTTTGCAACTTATCGGTTAATTAGAAAATTCTTTTCTACTGAGAAGAAAAGCTATATGGCTTGCTTCTAATTGCTCCTTACTAATTCATGGGCTAGTTGTAATTTCTTTTCCTTCAGAGGTTACTGCTTTACTTAAATTAGATTTTAAAAGAGCCACATTTAAAGGTCTTACAAATCCTTAAATTTTACTTAAATTTCAGCAGAGAATTACAATGTGGAATGTTACCTGTTTACAAAGAACACACAAAATTTCTTTGTGGGACACCTGTAGAGTGCAGCGTGTAGGTGTCTGGACCTGGACCTGCCCAGCTGCTGCTTGCTGCGTGCAGTTTTTGCCGGCATTTTGCTTCTGTGGCGCTCCCCAAGCCAGGGCAGCAGCTGCTGTCCTTGGGCTGAGACTGTTTGGC
This sequence comes from Aotus nancymaae, assembly GCF_030222135.1. Taxonomy (NCBI): domain Eukaryota; kingdom Metazoa; phylum Chordata; class Mammalia; order Primates; family Aotidae; genus Aotus; species Aotus nancymaae. The sequence goes on along the minus strand of NW_026988415.1, from coordinate 52,921,423 downwards.
TTGAACGCCGCTGCTGGAGCAGCAAGTTTCACTTTTGAAACGGCCTCTGATTCCTCTAACAGATAAATGTCAGGTGGATCTGGCCACTCTTTGATAAAATACTGAGGAGGGGCTGACAGACTCCTTTTCCCTCATTTACTTTTTCTTTTTTCTTAGCTGGGTTATCTTTAATTTAGTCATCCCAGTTATAGTCTTCTTTTTTCCCAACTCCTTCCTTATAAAGCAATGAAAGGCAAAGAAAGTAACAGAAAAACAGTAAGAAAGCACAGATTCATTGAGAACAACTGACAGAGCAAGCAACTAATACTCTCTCTCCCTCTTCTTAAGAGGTTTTTCCTTTTAGCTCATCCCATTTGTTACCCTGGCATCTTCCCGAGTGCATCTACTTACCTTACCTGTAGCACTGATTAGTTTCATCCTTGGGGTTCCTTTGTCTGTCGTTTCTACACTTTACCAGGGTCAGGTGTGCCTTCACAGAAATCATTGAACTCCACAGTTGGGCGCCAGAATGTAGGGAACCAGCCCCACATCACAGCCGTGGGTACCCCGAGTTCAGTGGCAACAAAGGGATGAGAAAGAGACAGATTAAGAGAGAAAGTGGGACCGGGGGCCATCACTCATTACTGGAGGAGACAGTAAAGGCCGCAGCTCTGATCATCCACACTATTTATTGATTACAATCACTTTGATTTTTAGGGTAGGAGTGGAGTGATGGTAGGGAGAACGTGACGGGATGGTGGGGAGAAGGTGACATGATGGTGGAGTGAATCAGCAAGCCAGAACTGAATCAGTGCGCCAGAACTGGTGTGTCATTCTAAAGATTGATAACAGTGAAAACGGTTTCAAGAGTTTCACAAAACAAGAATATGTGGTTATCTTTAGCCTGTTATCTATGTACAGCTGGTGGAACACGGACCTTACAAGGAGCCTACAAGTCTGGCTACGTCATAGTGCTACGAAATGACTTTACGACCTTGAGCACAACGTTTATGGTAACAGAGCCTAGGTCACCCTGCACCGGAACATGAGGCATGGAGAGGCCTTCCTCCTCAGAGGCCTCCTGCGGCCTTCTGCAGTTTGTTGTTCCTTGTTTATGTGTTACTCATAACCAATTTATGTAGGCACTCTGTAAGTCCTTTCTCCTCTGCTGCTTTTCCCAACATGAGGGTAAATTAGCTCAACCATTGTGGAAGACAGTGTGGTGATTCCTCAAGGATCTAGAACCAGAAGTAACATTCGACCCAGAAATCCCATTACTGGATATATACCCCCCAAAATACAAATCATCATTTTATAAAGACAAATGCACATGTATGTTCATTGCTGCACTATTCACAATAGCAAAGACATAAAACCAGCCCAAGTGCCCATCAATGATAGACTAGATAAAGAAAACGTGGTATATATACACCATAGTATACTATGCAGCCCTAAAAAGAAATGATATCATGTCCTTTGCAGGGACATGGATAAAGCTGAAAGTCACCAAACACTACATGTTCTCACTCATAAGTGGGCGCTGAACAATGAGAACCCACAGACACAGGGAGGGAAACAACATACACTGGAGCCCGTTGATGAGAGTGAAGGGAAGAAGAGTATCGGGACAAATAGCGAATGCATGTGGGGCTTAACACCTAGGTGACAGGTTGATAGGTGCAGCAAACCACCATGCCCCACGTTTACCAGTGTAACACACCTGCATGTTCTTCACAGGTATCCCAGAACTTAAAGTATATCAAAAATAATCCAATTGCCATTTGCCTAGAAGAAAACATCCTAGCCAGACTTATTCAGTAAGCAGCACTAATGATTGCTGCAGCTGACAATCAGCAATAAACATATTCTTTGGATTCAGGAAGCATCTTCTGCATCACTGGAAAACATATATTTGAAAATCATAAGAGAAAGTCTTGAGGGAATAAGTCATAGAATACTATGCTTAAATTCAAACTAAAAGCAATGTAAATTAATGTTAATATTCTCGTTTTTATTATTATCATTTTCTAAATCTCATTAATTTTACTCTAGTTCATGCCAATTTTAGGAGCCACAAACTTTGCTGAAGTTTTCAACAATAACCAATAAACATTCCAAAAATATTCTTGTGGGAATATCACAGAGCAAGGGGAAAATATTAACATTTTGAGACTATTCTAACAAGTAGTTAAACTATTCCCCTTTTCGTTAGACACTCATTTCAACTGTTCTAAATTAACTGTTTAAGGTTTGATTTTCATAAAACAGTGTTGGAGTACAATATGGTATTAATCTGTGTCCCAAAAAGAAGGCAAATGCTGATAGCCAAGACAATCAGAAAAAGGCCTCAAAGGTACTCCAGAGAACTTCAGAGTAGCCCCTCCTATCACAGGCTCAGAGGTCTAAGAGGGAAGAATGGTTTCCTGGGTCAGGCCCAGGCCCCCACAACCCTGAAGAGCTTCAGGACACTGCTACCCGCATCCTAGTCCCTTCAGCTCCAGCCATGGCTAAAAAGGACCCAGATACAGCTCGGACTGCTGCTTCAGAGAGTACAATCCATAAGCCTTAGCAGCTTCTGTGTAGTGTAATGCTCACAAGTGCACAAAATATAAAATACGAGGCTTGAGGACCTCTGCCTGGTATGAAAAAAAAAAAACACCCAGAAATAAAACTGCTTCAGAGACAGAGTCCACATGGAGAACCTCTACTAGGGCAGCATGAAGGGAAAATGTGGGGTTGGAGCCCCCACACTGGGGTACTGCCTAGTGGAACTATGAAAACCAACATCCTCCAGCCCCCAGAATGTATATCCACTGACAACTTGCACCACACACCTGAAGAATCCATGGCCACTCAGTGGTAGCCCATGAGAGCAGCTGTGTGGGTCAACCCCTGAAAAGCCACAGGGGCAGAGCTTCCTAAGCCTCTGGGAGTCCACAACTTGCAGCAATGTGCCCTGGATATGAGGAGTGGAGTGAAAAAAGATTTTGAAGCTTTGAGGTTTAATGCCTACCCTGCTGGGTTTAGAACTTGCACAGTGCCTGTAGTCCCTTTCTTTTGGCAAATTCCTCACTTTTAGAAAGAACACATATACCCAATACCTAGAACCCCATCATATCTTGGAAGTAACTAACTTGCTTTTTATTTTACATTTTTACATAACCATAGGTGGAAGGGACTTGCTTTGTCTCAGATGAGACTTTGGATTTTGGACTATTAAGTTAATGCTGGAATTAGTTAAGACTTTGGGGGACTTTTGGGAAGGCATGATTGAGCTTTGAGTGAGAAGAACATGAGATTTGGGAGGGTCCAGGGGCAGGATGACATAGTTTGAATCTGTGCTTCTGCCCAAATATGATGTTGAATTGTAATCTCCAATGTTGGAAGTATGGCCTGGTGGGAGTTGACTGAATCATGGGAGTGGAGTTTTCATAAATGGTTTAGCACTATCCCCACTTCGAACTGCATAGTGAGTGATTTCTAAGGAGATCTGCCTGTTTAAATGTGTGTAACTCCTCTCCTCTCTCATTCTCCTTCTCCTGCTCCAGCCATGTAAGATGTTCCTACTCCCCCCTTTGCCTTCCACCAAGATTGTAAGACCCTGAGGCTTTCCAAGAAGTTGACGCCACCATGCTTCCTGTACAGCCTGCAGAATCATAACACAATTAAACCTCTTTTCTTTATAAATTACCCAGTCTCAGGTATTTCTTTATAGCAATGTGAGAACAGACTAATACAGAGGCTGACCTACTCAAACAGGCTCCTTATATGGAACTGTTAACCAGCATAAGGAAGGGTTAGTAGATAAGATCACAAAAACCAAATCTGAGGAAATACAATGTCTAGATCTTCTTCTATCTAGTTGGTACTCTATCAAATAATGAAAAGAGAGAAAAAATACATTTTACCAAAAGTATTTTACAAATATAGTAATACAATAAAGGAATGTGATATAGTAAACAACAGCCCTATTCTTGATTTTATAAGACATGAGTTTGAGGCTCAGTCTTTAGCTGTATGATTCTGAAACTTTATCTAACCTCTTAAAGCTTTAGTTTTCTCTTCTGTGAAATGGAGACATTATTACTTGATCTACCTTCCTCCTAAGACTATTTCAAGAATTATTTGAGACAATATATGTGACCTTTTGAAAAGGTAGATTATAAATGTTATATTTCTCATTATGAATTACATAAGCAGCATCACTCAGAAAACACTTAGGATATTAGGTATTAAATTCTGTAACTCACCTCAAGATTTTTATTTTAAATAATGATATTCTTTATAACATTTCAAAGAAAAAACAAAGAATAACACTATTTTGTGTAAAAATATAGTGGATACATGATACTAGTCATTTGTCAAAACCTAGAGAAATTTACAGCAAAAATTTAATCTAGAATTTTAATCTACACAAAAATTAAAATATCTTTTAGAAAGTCAGCAGACTACAGGATCAAATGCAGGATATAATGAAACAAACTAACTGTATTAGAAAATGTGTGAAACAACCTTACTGAAGGAGGTGAGGAGAAAGGCACTAACCTCAGTAACTTAATGATTGAAAACTATAAGGCCAGAAACAAAACACACAGCACTATTTACTAGTTGGTAAAGTTGTTTCCCTCGGGGGTATTTCTTTTTTCTTTTTTTTTTTTTTAATTGCATTTTAGGTTTTGGGGTACATTTGAAAAACATGCAAGGTTGTTGCATAGGTACATCCTCGGGGGTATTTCTTAACAATTTTGAAATTATTACATATGTATGCTAGAGTTGCAGGCACAAATAAGCAAATGGTGGGTAGTGCCAATTATTTTTCTCACTGCTGAAAGAGGAGATTCTAGATAAGCCAGAATGAATCAAATGGTGCTGGAATAGTGATAGAGCCACCAGTGTGAACTCATGGTTAGCTTAATATAGATATTGATTAATAAATATAGAAATAATTACAGATACCTGTGTATACATGAGTTGGTGTAAACATATATTTCCAATCTTTGTATACTAAGAAGACTTAGAAGCAATGACAGCTCAGTAACAATGACCATATCTGCTACCCAGATTTTGATTTCTAATACCATTTTCAAATTAAGAAAAAAAAAGCTCTATATTCAAATGGCTGATTCAAGGACTGGGGAAAGGAATATACAAGATGAGCTTAGGGACAAGACAGAACAAGGTGGCACAATAGAAGTGTCCACTGATTGTATCCCACATACACAAAAAAATCAACTTAACAGTATGTACACAAAAAAAATCACCTTCATAAGAACCAAAAATTAGGTGAGCACTCACAGTACCTGGTTTTAAATTCATATTGATGAAAAAGACACTTGAAAGATAGAAAAAATAGTCTTAAAATCACTGAAGCCACCCTTCTCCCATCCCCTAGGTAGTAGTAAAGTGGTAGAGAGAGCCTTTCTGTGAGCTAGGGGAAGGAGAATGTAACAATTATAAGGCATTGATCTCCATGCTGTCCTGTTATAGAAGAAAGGAAAACCAGACCAAATGCAGCTGACACCTACCCACAGAGGGACCATTCAATCCAACCCTCAACAAAGTGAATCACCAATCCCGGAAACTGGGACTTCAGTTCCCACAAGCCTCACCACTGTGGACTAAAGTGTTTTGGGGCTCTAAATAAACTTGAAAGGTAGTCTAGACCACAAGGACCGCAAATCAGATGTGAATGCTAGAGATAAACAGGACCCAGAGCTAGTGGACTGGGAGGTGGCATACAACTTACTGTCCCTCCCTTAACCCGAGGCCGCACAGCTCACAGCTCCAAAATTGCTTCCATTTGTTGAGGATAGAAGAGGTAAAATGAAAAGGATTTTGTCTTGCATCTTGGATGCCAGCTCAGCCACAGAACAATAGGGCACAGGTCAGAGTCATGAGGTCCCCTTTCCAGGTCCTAGCTCCTGGATGACATTTCTAGACAGACCCTAGACCAAAAGGGACATGCTGCCTTGAAGGAAAGGACCATGTCTGTGCAGCATTTATCACGTGCTAACTAAAGAGCCCTTGGGCCCTGAATAACCAGCAGCAGCACCCTGGTACTATGTCTAAGGCCTTGGGTGTCTCTGAGACTTGCTGGCTTCAGGTGATACTCAACAAATTTCCACCTGTGGTGGCTACATGGTCAGATTCCTTATGCTTTATAAAAAGAGAGGAAAATGATAAGGTGACTTTGTCTTGCAGCTTAGGTGCCACCTCAGCCACAGTGTCGTAGAACCCCAGGCATCCTCTTAGGATCCCCAATTCTAGGACTTGGATCTAGTGTGGCATTTCTAACCTGTCCAGAAGGGGGCCAGAAGGGGGCTTATTTCCCTGAAGGTTGGATCACTGGACAGGCAGCATTTACCATAAGCTGATATAAGAGACCTTGCAACCTAAAAGGACATAGGCAGTAGTCAAATAATACTCCCCATAGGCCTGTGGTGGTGGTAGCAACAGGGTGGCTCCTCTGCCTTTAGAAAGAGAAGGAAAGAGTAGGAAGGACTGTATCTTGTGGTCTGAACGCCAGCTTAGTAGCAGTAAAATTAAACACCAGGTGAAATACTAAGGTTTTTTACTCTACTCCCTGCCTCCTGTACAGCACATCTGAATTTGCCCAGCGCCTTGGAGGAACTCACTGCCCAGAAAGTAAAGATACAGGCCTGGATGGGTTTCCCACGTGATAATTGTAGAGCCCCAGACAATTAAGAAAACATAGACAGCATCCAGGGAGTGGTAACAGTAGGGCTTGGGCAAGACCCAGTGCTGTGCCAGCTTCAGGTCTGACCCAGCATAGTCATAGTAGTGGTGGCTACAGAGGTGCACCCCCAGCTTCAGATGGCTCAGAGCAGTGACACAGAGAGAGTGAGAGACTCTATTTGATGTGAAAGAGTAAGAAAAAAGAACAAGAATCTGCCTGGGAATCCAGAGAATTCTCTCAGATGTTGGCCCAAACCATCAAGATGATACCTTTAAAAGTCTGGAAGAATCATAACATTACTGGGCTTCTAGTGGAACCTGAACCAGATACAAGACTCAAGTACTATGTATATAACAAGTATATAACAAGTATATAACAAGTATATAACAAGTATATAACTAAGTATATAACAAGACTCAAGTGCTATGAATATCTGAAAAGCCTTTCCAGGAAGGATGGATACAAAGAATCCCAGACAGCGAAGACTACGATAAATACCAAAGTCTTCAATGCCCAGAAACAGGTTAACATTGACAAGTATTAGGGTGACCCGGAAAAACATGATCTCACCAAATGAACTATGTAAGCCACCTGGGACCAATCCTAGAGAAATAGAGATATGTGACCTTTCAGAAAGATAATTCAGAATAGATACTTTGAAAAAACTCAACAAAATTCAAGAGAACACAGAAAAAGAATTCAGAATTCTATCAAATGAATTTAACAAACATATTGAAATAATTTTTAAAAATCAAGCAGAAATCCTGGAGACAAAAGAAATGCAGCTGGCATACTAAAGAATATCTCAGAGTAGTTTAATAGCAGAATTGATAAAGCAGAAGAAATAAATTAGTGAAATAAATCAATTTCAAGACAAGAACTATTAAAAAAACAAACAGGGTCACTATATTATGGCAAATGTATCAAATCAGCAAGAAAATATGAAAATTTTAAACATGTATGCACCTAACGCTGGAGCACCCAGATATATAAAAGAAATATTTTTAAAGAGAGAGATAAACCCCAATACATTAATAACCAGAGATTTTAACACCTCACTTTCAGCATTGGAAACATCTTCAACACAAAAATCAACAAACATCAGATTTAATCTGCTCTATAGACCAAATGGATCTAATACATATTTACAGAACATTTCATCCAACATCTGCAGAATACACATTTTTTTACTCAGCACATGGACCATTCTCAAAAACTAGTATATGTTAGGTCACAAAAGTCTTAAAACATTTAAATAAACTGAAATAATATTAAGCATTTACTCAGAACACAGTGAAATCAAACTATAAATCAATAAGAAGAGGGATTTTGGAAATGTTACAAATACATGGAAATTAAACAATACGTTTCTGAATGACCAGTGAGTCAATGAATAACTTAAGAAGAAAATAAAAAAAAATTATTGAAACAAATAATAATAAAAACAGAGCTTACCAAAATCTAGAATATTCAGCAAAGCAGTAATCAGAGGGAACTTTACAGCTACTTGTGACTACATCAAAAAAGAATAAAAACTTCAAATGAACAATCTAATGTTGAATATTAAGGAACTAGGGAAGTAAGAAACCCCCAAATTAATAGAAGACAGTAAATAATAAAGATCAGAGCAGAAATTTAAAAATTGAATTAAAAAATACAGATATCAATAAAAAACACTTGTTTTTTGAAAAGTTAACAAAAATTTACAAACCTTTCTTTAGGATGAGAAAAAAAAGAAGCTCCAAATAAATAAAATCTGAGACAAAAAAGAAGACGTTACAAAAGACACCACAAAATTCAGATTATAATTAGTGGCTACTATGAGCAAGTATATTCCAATAAACTGGAAGATCTAGAAGAAAAAGACAAATTTTTAGACACGTACAACCTATCAAGATTGAACTATGAAGAAATCCAAAACCTAAACAGAAAATAACAAGGAACAAGATCAAAGCCATAATAAAGTACCTCTCTGCAAAGAAAAGCCCAGCACCCAATTGTTTTACTTTCGAATTCTGCAAAACATTTAAAGAACTAATATCAATCCTACTCAAACTGTTAAAAGAACAGAGGAGGATAATATACTTCTAAACTCTTTCTACAAGGCCAATATTACTCCTATACCAAAACCAAAGACACATCTAAAACAAAACTAGAGCTTAACATCTCTGATGACTATTGATAAACTCCTCAAGAAAATAATAGCAAACCAAGTTTAACAACACATTAGAAATCTCATTAATCGTGACCAAGTGAGATTTATTCCTGGGAAGAAAGAATGGTTCAACATGTGCAAAACAACCAGTGTGATACATCATATCAACAGAATAAAAGACAATACCATATAATCATTTCAATTGGTGCTACATTATCATTTAATAAAATTCAACATTCATTTCAACATCCATTCATAATAAAAACTCTTATAAACTCGGTATAAAAGTGATATAGTTTGGCTGTGTCCCCACCCAAATCTCATCTTGAAAAGTAGCTCCTATTATTCCTACGTGTTGTGGGAGGGGCTTGGCAGGAGACAATTAAATCATGGGAGTAGTTTCCCCCATACTGTTCTCGTGGTAGTCTCATAAGATCTGATTATTTCATAAGGGGTCTCTCTTTTTGCCTGCCTCACTCGCTCTTGTCTGCTGCCATGTAAGACACGACTTTTGCTATCCACCATGGTTGTGAGGCCTCCAAAGCCACGTGGAACTGTGAGTCCATTAAACCTTTGTTCTTTATAAATTACTCAGTCTCAGGTATATCTTTATTAGCAGTGTAAAAACTGACTAATACAGTAAATTGATACCAGTAGATTGGGGTTACTGCTGTAAAAATACCCAAAAATGTAGAAGCAACTTTGGAACTCGGTAACAAGAAGAGGTTGTAACAGTTTAGATGGCTTAGAATAAGTGAGAAATATGTGAAAATTTGGAACTTCCTAAAGACTTGTTGAATGATTTTGACCAAAATGCTGATAATGATATGAACAATGAAATCCAGTCTGAAGTGATCTAAGATGAAGATAAGAAACCTGTGAACTGGAGTAAAAGTGACTCTTGATATGTTTTAGCAAGAGATTGGTGGCATTTTGCCCCTGTCCTAAAGATCTGTAAAACTTTGAACTTCAGAGAGATGATTTAGGTTATCTGGCAGAAGAAAATTCTAAGTGCAAAGCATTTAAGAGGTGACTTTGGTGTTGTTGAAAGAATTCAGTTTTAAAAGAGAAACAGAACATAAAAGTGGAAAATTTACAGTCTGAAGATGTGGTAGAAAAGGAAAACCCATTTTCTGAGGAGAAATTCAAGCCTGCTGCAGAAATTTGCACAAGTAATGAAGAGTCAAATGTTAATTGCCAAGACAATCGGGAAAATGTTTCCAGGGAACCTCAGAGAACGTTGCAGCAGCTTCTCTCATCACAAGCCTAGAACCAAGGAGATAAAAATGGTTTCATGGGCGGGGCCTAGGACTGTGTGCAGCCTACAGACTTGGTGCCCTGCATTTCAGCCACTCAAACCATGGCTAAAAGGGGCCAAGGTACAGCTCAGTATGTGGCTTCAGATGGTGCAAGCCCCAAGCCTTGGCAGCTTTCATGTAATGTTGAGCCTGCAGGTCCACAGAAGTCAAGAACTGAGGTTAGGGAACTTCTGCCTAGATTTGAGAGGACGTATGGAAACTCCTGGATGTCCAGGAAGAAGTTTGCTGCAGGGGCAGGCCCTCATGGGGAACCTGTGCTAGGGCAGTGCTGAAGGGAAAGGTGGGTTGAAACCCCCCCACAGAGTCCCCACTGAGGCACTGCCTAGTTGAGCTGTAAGAAGAGGGCCACAATCCTCCAAAACCCAAAATGGTAGATCCACCAACAGCTTGCACCGTCCACCTGAAAAAGCCACAAATGCTCAATGCCAGCCTATGAAAGCAGCCGGGAGGGAAGTCAGATCCTGCAAAGCCACAGGAGCAGAGCTGCCCATGACCATGGGAACTCACCTCTTGCATCAGTATGACCTGGATGTAAGACATGGAGTCAAAAAATATTATTTTGGAGCTTTAAGATTTGACAGCCCAACTTGATTTTGGACTTGCATGGGGCCTTTAGCCCCTTTGTTTTGGCCAATTTCTCCCATTTGGGATGGATGTATTTAACCAATATCTGTATCCCCATTTTATCTAGGAAGTAACTAACTTGTTTTTCATTTTACAGGCTCATAGGTGGAAGAGACTTGCCTTGTCTCAGATTTAACTGTGGACTGTGGACTTTTTACTTAATGCTGAAACAAATTAAGACTTTGGGGGACTGTTAGGACAGCATTATTGGGTTTTGCAAAGTGAGAAAAACTTAATATTTGGGAAGGGCCAGGGTAGAATAATATGGTTTGGCTGAGTCCTCACCCAAATCAGGAAGAAACATATTTCAATACAATAAAAGCCATACATGACAGACTGGCAGCTTCTTTTATACTGAATAAGACAATACCGAAAGCCTTCCCTCAAAGATCTGTGACATGACAGGGATGCTGACTTTTACTATTGTTATTCAACATAGTGCTAGAAGTGTTAGTTAGAGCCATCAGACAAGGAAAAGAAACAATAGGCATCCACATTAGAAAGAAAAAGTCAAATTATCCTTGTTTGCAGATGTTATAATTTTATATTTGGGAAAACCTAAATACTCCACAAAGAAATTATTAAAACTTATAAACAAATTTAGTAAAGCTGCAGTATTCAAAATCAAGGTACAAAAATTAGTAACATTTCTATATGACTACAGTGAACAATCTGAAAAACAAATTTGTAAAGGAGCCACATTAACAATGACCACCAATAAAACTAAATACCTAGAAATTTACTTAACCAAAGAAGTGAAAGATATCTATAATTAAAAACTATAGTACACTGATGAAAGTCACTGAAGAGGACACCAAAAAATGAAAAGCTATTTCATGCTCATGTACTGGAAAAATCAACACAGTTAACATATCTATACTACTGAAAGCAATCTATAGATTTAATGAAATCTCTATCAAAATACCAATGACATTCTTTACATAAATAGGAAAAAATTCTAAAACATATGGAACTACAAAAAATAGTCAAATATATCCTAAGCAAAAAGAACAAAACTAAAGGAATTACATTACCTAACTTAAAACTATACTACAAAGCTATAGTAACCAAAGCTGCATGGTATTAATATGAAAACAGACACATAGGCCAATGGAACAGAATAAAGAACCCCAAAACAAATCCACACATCTACAGTTAACTCATTTTTGACAAAAGAGCCAAGAACATACACTGGGGAAGAGAGAGTCTCTTCAATATATGGGGCCAGGAAAACTGGATATCTATGTGCAGAAGAATTAAACTAGACCTCTGTCTCTTGCGATATACAAAACTCAAGTCAAATTGAATTAAAGACTGAAATCTAAGACTGCAACCTATGAAATTACTACAAGAAAACATTGGGAAAAATTTCCAGGACATTGGTCTGGGGAAAAATTTTTTGAGAAATACCTCTAAACAGAGGCAACCAAAGCAAACATGAACAAATGGCATCAAATAAATTAAAAAGTTTCTATACAATAAAGGAAATAGTCAACAAAGAGACAACCCTCAAAACGGAAGAACATATTTTCAAACTACACATCTGACAAAGGATGAGTAAGCAGAATATATAAGAAGCTGAAAGAACTCTATAGGAAAAAAAATCTAATAATCTGAACAAATAATAGGCAAAGATTTGAATGCATATTTTTCAAAAGAAAACATAATGACAAACAAGCATATAAAAAGGTGCACAACATTGCTGATCATCAGAAAAATGCAAATCAAAACCAAAATGAGATATCATCTTTCCCCAGTTAAAATGAGTTATATCCAAAAGAGAGGCAATAGCAAATGCTGGCGAGGATGTGGAGGAAAAGGAACCCACATACACTATTGATGGGAATATAAATTAATACCACTACTATAGACAACAGTTTGGAGGTTCCTCAATAAAACTATTCAACCCATGGACATAGAGGGTGGAAGGATGATTATCAGAGGCTGGAAAGTATGGTGGGGACTACGGGAAATGGGAATAATCAATGGGTACAAAAAATAGAATAAAACCTACTATTAGATAGCACAGCAGGGTGACTATGGTCAAGAATTATTAAATTGTACATTTGAAAATAACTAAAGGAGTAAAATTTGATTGTTTGCAGCTCAAATAATAAATGCTTGAGGGAACAGATACCCCATTCTCCATGATGTGCTTATTTCACATTGCATGCCTAAATCAAAACATCTCATGTAACCCATAAATATATACACCTATGTTCCCCCAAAAATTAAAAATTGAAAAAATTGAAAGAAGCCAGGAAAAACATGACCATAAAAAATATGAGCTTCAAACATCTGATAGTGCCAGAAACAAAGGAAGTGTTTAAAATTTAAAACAATTGGAGTATGCAAATCAACACAGGAGCTAAATGAAAAGGCCTCAATAGCCAAAACTGGAACAATTTAGCAACAAATTAAGGAAGTTCTGAACTATGACTCAAAGTATAAAATAAATATTAATTAATCCATACTGATATAAATAAGTAATTAAATACATAATTAGGTGTGCTCCCACAGATAAGAATTCCAAATCACTTTTTTAATACTCTGCCATAAAAATAGTATAGCCTAATTCTCCACATCTTAAATGCAGTGGCACAACCCATATTCATAGAAGCAACTTTATTCACAATAACCAAATGGTGGAAGCAACCCATATGTCCATCAACAGATGTATGAATAAATAAAATGTAGTATATACATACAATGAATATTATTATGTCTTAAATAAAGAGGGAGATTCTGACACGTCACACAATATGAATGACTCTTGAGGACACTGTGCTAAGTGTAATAAGCCAGTCATAAAAGGATAAATATTGTATTTTGTCCTATTTTTTTAATGTTGAGGCACACATTGACTTCCTTCCCAAGAGCAAAATATAAAAAGGGAGCAGGAGAAAAAGAATAACTGAGCAGCTAATAAATGTGAAAAACATTACCTGAGCCAGATGATTGAAACCACCGTTGCAAAATTACAACTGAGACAGTGAAAGTGATCTGACCTAACCAACTCTATCTTGCTGCTAAACTCCAGGCTGTCCTTGTCCATTCCTGAACACAGGCCAAACTAACTGTGAGGAACTTAGTTTATTTATTTATTTATTTTTTTAAAGACAATAAAAGCCTTTTTCCAAAACAAACCCTCTTCTTGTCTGGGGACTAGACTGCTTCTGTAGTACTAACAAATTAGACAACAAATTAGAAATTATGATTTAGAAGTCATGAAGCTGGAGACTACAAGATTCTGACCCTGCCCAAAATGCTCCTGGGAATACTATCACTATTGTAATACCCATGGTCAGTGCTTGAGATATTTTGCAGATCCTCTACTTGATGGATCACCTAGCACCATCCAGATTTATAAACTGACTCATCTGATCTTGTGACCTCCACCCAGGTACTAACTCAGCACAACATAACAGCTTTGACTCCCTATAATTTCATATCTAACCCAACCAATCAGCAATCCTGAGTCACTGGCCGCCCACCCACCGAATTATCATTTAAAACTCTAATCTCCAAATACGAGAATAGTTTTACTATTAATAAAGCTCCTGCACAGCCAGCTCTGTGTGAATAACTCTCTCTATTGCAATTCTTCTTTCTTGATATGTTGGCTTTGTCTAGGGAGTGGGCAAGGTAAACCTGTTGGACGGTTACATAATCAACGTCAAATTGAAACCACCTTTGCATAAATTGTAACAATGAGAAAATAATAACAGTGAAAGACATCTGATGTAATCAACCCCCATCTTGCCTTTAACCTCCAAACTGCCCTTAATCAATCATTCCTGACACTGTGGCAAGCTAATTTCTGAAGACATTTAGTTTACAGTTTAAATAATAGTCCTTCCCCTAAACTAAACCACTAATGTAAAGCTAATCAAAGAGCACCAGGTTAGGAGTATATGTGGAGACTGAAATCTGCTAAGGAGTAGACATAACAGATTAACAGCCATTATTCCAGAGCTCACAAGTTTTGCAACTTCTCCAATTACTCCTGCAGATAGCATCAGTATTGCAGAACCTAAAATTGGCCTTCTGAGATGTCTTTTTGAGTTTTTGGATTTCTGATCATCTATGACTCCACGTGGACCCACTGACCCCTAACCAACCAGTCCTGTGGCCTCACTCAGAAGCAGACTCCCCGGCCCACCAAACTATATTTGAAAATCCCTAGCCTCCAAATTTGGGGGGACGTTGATTTGAGCAATAATTTCATCTCCCACATGGCATGGCTGGACTCATGCATATAAAATTGTGTGTTGATTGCAATGCCATGGTCTCGGTAAACTGGTTTTGCCTGCTCAGTGGGCAGAAAGAAGCTATTGGGTGGTTACAACATCATCAGTAATAAATCATTTTGATGCATGTATTATTGTGATGATGTGATAAGGACAGTACTTTACCTCTGTAGTCTTCCTTCCAAAAACATTATAACTCCAGTCTAATCGTGAAAAAAAAAAACAATTTCAACATTGAATAGACCTTACAAAATACCTGACCAATACTCAAAATCATCAAGATCATCGAAACAAGAAATGTCTGATTTATTTCTGTCATAGTCTACAGAAGCCTAAGGAGATATGATGACTAAATGTAATGTGGTATGTTAGACAGGATTCTGGAACAGAAAAAAAAAATAATGGAAATCTAAGAAAATTCAAATAAAGTAGCAATTTTTGGTAATAATAATAAATAAAAATTGTTTCATTAGTTGTGACAAATGTATCATAGTGTGAACCGCAAATACCTGAGACAGGTCTCAGTTAATTTAGATAGTTTATTTTGCCAAGGTTGAGGACACATGCCCATGACACAGTCTCAGCAGGTCCTGATGACATGTGCCCAAGGTGATCAGAGCACAGTGTGATTTTATACATTTTAGGGAGACATGAGAAATCAATCAACATATTTAAGATGAATATTGCTTTGGTCTGGAAAGGCGGGATAACTCAAAGTGGGGAGGAGGCTTCCAGGTCATAGGTAAATAAGAGACAAATGATTGTATTATTTTGAGTTCCTGATTAGCCTCTCCAAAAGAGGCAATGAGATATGCATTTATCTCAGTAAGCAGAGGAGCAACTTTACACATAATGAGAGGCAGGTTTTCCCTAATCAGATCCCAGACTGACTTTTCCCTTTAGCTTAGTGATTTAGGGGCTCCAATGTTTATTTTTCTTTCACAATAGTAACGTAAGATGTTAACAGTAGAGAAAACTGAGTAGAAAACATATAGAGTCCCTTTGTATTACCATTACAATTTTTCTGTGAATCTAAATTTAAAAACATGTACGCATTTAAAAAGGAGGCAATGCAGACTCAAGGCTCCCCATGCAATGAGATGTACATTTGTCAGTGGTAATTTTAGCCAGGAAAAAAACACTTCTTCATATTTAATCCTGATCATGCTTCAATATTAGCAAGTGAATTCAGTATGATTTAGAAGAGAACAGGCAACTTTGCTCAGGACTTTAAGGAATACTGAAAAAATAAAATTTTACTGGTTTGTCTCTGATTTTCTAGTTTCTGTTTGTGTTTAGCCATAATAAAAATATGCAAGTGATGATGAATATGCTCTATTTAAAAAATTATCTGGAACGGGAGTTTTGTGCTATCATAAGAGCATTTAATATATATCTTGCCCACATGACCAGAAAGCTTACATAAATAGTTGCATTATTTTAAAGTTCTCCATGGACCTATGATGTGGGTGCTGTTATCATCATCACTGTGGAGATAAGGAGAATGAAGCCTCAGAAAGGTTTAAATACTGTGGTAGTCTAACAAATAGTCCCACACTTCCCCCACCCCACCACCACATAGATCTGGTCCTAATCCCTGGAATTTGTAAATATCACTTTAGAGAGTACTTGTAGATGGGATTAGGATTTTAAAAATCTCACTTTTCTCCAGCTGGAACCATGGAGGGTGTTGAAAGGAGGAAGAAAATGTTCCTGCTGTGCCAGAAACCCTTAATAATAAGTAAAAGGAATTTCACGTAGCTGAAGATCAAGCACTAGAGAAAAAAGTTTGCCCAAAAGATGCTTTAAAAGTCAAGGAGAGCAAAGGCAAGCATGCTTTGTCTGAAAAAAGTG
Organism: Aotus nancymaae; assembly: GCF_030222135.1. Lineage (NCBI taxonomy): Eukaryota > Metazoa > Chordata > Mammalia > Primates > Aotidae > Aotus > Aotus nancymaae. The sequence continues at coordinate 52,904,545 of NW_026988415.1, read as the reverse complement.
AAGTACTATCACAACGACTATGGGCAGACGGACAAAACTGAAATTTGAATGACTAGGATGACAAGAAAAGCTGGAAACTTTCATATGCCTGCAGAATCCAAAATGGCATTTGTCATCAGGCTTAGAGTTATTAATGGTGTGAGTCCAAAGATCCAAAAGGTGTTGCAGCTTCTCTGCCTATGTCAAATATTCAATGGAACTTTTGTCAAGCTCAACAAGTCTTCAATTAACATGCTGAGGATTGTAGAACCATAAAGGTACCCAAACCTGAAATCGGTAAATAAACTAATCTACAAGCACAGTTATGGCCAAGTCAATAAGAAACAAATTGCATGACAGTTAACACTTTGATTGCTCAATGTCTCAGTAAATACGGCATCATTTGCTTATGACATCTATAACTTTGGAAAATGCTTCAAAGAAGCAAATAACTTCTTGTGGCCCTTCAAATTATCCTCTCCAGAGGTGGAAAAAAAAAATCCATTTTGTAGAAGGTGAAGATGCTGGCAACAGGGCACAGCAGATCAATAGATTTATTAAAAAGATAAACTAAAGTGTCTACCACGATTATTTTTGTAACCTGGTCAGTTAATAAACAGTAATTGTTTCAAACTGAAATATTAAAAAGGGATTTTAAAGATCTTGAGAAGGAGAGATTATCTTATATTATCCAGGTGGGTTCCAAATTCAGTCACAAATAGAAGAGAAGACAATGTGACCACAGAGGCACAGATTTAAGTGGTTCAGCCACAAGCCTAGGAATACTGGTAGTCACCAGAAGCTGAAAATCATAAAAGCAGAATCTCCCCTAGAGCTTCCATAAAGGAAAGCCGCTCTGCGAACATCTGAATTTTAGCCCAGTGATACTAATTTCAAACCTCCAAGCTCCAGAATTGTAAGATACTAAATTTTTTATTGCTTTAAGCCACGAAATTGTGGTAATTCTTTACAGCAGCCATAGGAAATTAATACAAGAGCCTCTCGCCAAATTCACACAGTTAGTAAATGATGAAGCTGGTTTCTCAAGCAGGCTTTCTGCCTCCAAAGCCTACATGCCTAATTACTATGCTACACTCCTTATGATATCTAAAGGCATGGAGGTCTAGAAAAAAAAATGGTTTTAGGGGTGGGATCCAGTGACCCCTGCTGTATGCAACCTAGGGACTTGGTGCCCTGCATCCCAGCTGCTCTAGCCATGGTTAAAAGGGGCCAAGGCACAGCTTGGGCCACAGCTTCAGAGAGTGCAAGCCCCAAGCCTTGGCAGCTTCCATGTGGTGTTGAGCCTGCAGATACACAGAAACCAAGAATTGAGGTTTGGGAACCTCTCTAGGTTTCAGAGGATGTATGGAAATGCCTAGATGTCCAAGCAGAAGTTTGATGCAGGGGCAGGACCATCATGGAGAACCTCTGTTAGGGAAGTGCAGAAGGAAAATGTGGAATTGAAGCCCCCACACAGAGTCTCCACTGGGGTACTGCCTAGTGCAGCTGTAAGAATAGGGCTACCATCTTTCAGATCCAAGAATGGTAGATCCATTGACAACTTGCACTGTGAACCTGGAAAAGCCACAGGCTCTTAATGCCAGCCTGTGAAAGCAGCTGGGAGAGAGGCTGCACTCTACAAAGTCACAGGAGAAGAGCTGCCCAAGATCATGGGAACCCACCTCTTGCATCAGCATGACCTGGATGTGAGACATGGAGTCAAAGGAGATCATTTTGGTGCTTTAAGATTTGACTGCCCGACTTGATTTTGGACTGGCATGGGGCCTTTAACCCCTTCATTTTGGCCAACTTCTTTTATTTGGAATTGGTGTATTTATCCAATGCCTGTTCCTCTATTGTATCTATGAAGTGACTAACTTGCTTTTGATTTTACACTCTCATAAGCTGAAGAGACTTGCCTTGTCTTAGATAAGGCTTTGGACTGTGGACTTTTGAGTCAATGCTGAAATAAGACTTTGGGGAAATTTAAGGCATGATTGGCTTTGAAATGTGAGAACATGAGATTTGGGAGGGACCAGGGCTGAAGTGATATGATTTGTCATTGTATCCATCTAAATCTTATCTTGACTTTTAGCTCCCATAATTCCCATATGTTATGGGAGGGACCCAGTGGGACATAATTGAATCATAGGGACGGTTGCCCCTATACAGTTCTTGTGGTAATGAATAAGTCTCACAAGATCTGATGGTTTCATAATGGGTTCCCCTTTCACTTGGCCCTCATTTTCTCTTGACTGCTGCCATGTAAGTCACGCCTTTTGCCTTCTGCCATGATTGTGAGGCCTCCCCAACCATGTGGAACTGTGTGTCCATTAAGCCTCTTCTCCATTATAAATTATCCAGTTTTGGGTATGTCTTTATCAGTAGCATGAGAAAGGACTAATACAATATTATAGTGTAAGAATAACTATTATATGCACTTGGAAACCAAAAAACTTGTGTGACAAACTTTATTGTAATATTCTCTTTATTGCAGTGGGGGTCTGGAACTGAACCTGCAATATATTTGAGGTATACTTGTACAAACTTCATTTGGATTTCATCAGTTCTTCCATTAAAGTTCTTTTCCTGTTCCAGAATACAATCTAGGATCCCACATTGCAATTTATGGTTATGTCTCCTTGGTCTCAGTTCCTTGGTCTTTCTTTCTCTTTATGAGCTGGAATCTTTTGAAAAGTACTAACCAATTACTTTAAAGAATGCTTCTCATTTTATATTTTCCTGATTTTTCAATATGATTAAATTCAGATTATATATTTTGTACAAGAATGCAAAACAAAAGAGTCTGTGCTCCTTTTTATGTACCTTACCAGTAAGCGGGTACATGGTGTCACTATGTCTCATCACTGGTGCTGTTAACTTTTATCTCTTGATTAGGGGCTTACTATTTGCCAGGCATTGAAACAAGCGCATTGCATAGATCATTTTGTTTGTCTTCACAACATTATACATTCAACACTATTATGACTCACAGTTTATATTTAATGAAATTGAGCCTTTTAGGGGTTGAGGAACTTGCCCAATTATACAGTGTGTAAATAGTGACAGCTAAGAGGCTTTGAATCTGAGCAGTCTAGCTTTTGAATCCCCCCTCTTAATCCTTATGCATACTGCCTCCCTATACTTAAAAAGTGAGTTTACCCTTTTTTTAAACTTTTACCATTCAGTTATTACTATCATTACCCCTTCAGCTCATCACTACATACATTACTGCTAGTGAGTCATGAGTTATGGTATCTGCAAGTTCTCCCGTCTCAATTCAAAGAAGAGGCATAACAGGTTGAACTTGGGTTTTGAGAATGTTTCACAAAATTCTTAAGTGAACTCAAATGTTTGTATATGTGCATTTGTGAACTTTAATGCAATCCATATATAAATATATACATGCACGTATTTCTGTTAGCAGTGGTAAATAAATTTCTGTTAGCAGTGCTAAAAAAAAAAAAAAAAGGTTACTGGTAGCAAATCCATACAGGTCTGCAGCAACCTAAATTCTTTCCTCCTCAGAAGAAAGAATTCAACTGAGGGGCATAAGGCAAGAAACCAGACCAAGGCAAGCTTCAGAGCAGGAGCAGAAGTTTATTAAAACTTCTTTCCTTGCTTTAGAGCAGGAAAGAAAGGAAGGTACACTTGGAAGAGACCCAAGCAGGTGACTAGAAGGACAAATGCAGGGTCTGACCTTTTGAACTGGGGTTTTATATGTTGGCATACTTCTAGGGTCTTGCACCCCTTTTCCAATTTTTCTTCTCTTAGGGTGGGCCACCCACATGTGTAACACTTGGAAGGTCAGTGTGTATAGTGTGTTTAAAAAGTTATACCATGCCCACCTGAGACATTCTTCTCTTCTCTGATGGAACGCCCCCATAAGGTCATACTCTGCCATTTTGTCTCTTAATGTTCATGCTCCAGCTCACTTGCCCAGCCCCTGAAAGCTGCCCATTATACCAGTCACACTTGTTTCCTATTTGTATAGACAAACTGCCTTTCCCTGGTGCTTGCTGCAACCAGTTATTATTTTAGCGATACAGTTAACAACAACCTTACCATCACCTGATATTCACCTGACTTTCCTGGTGGAGGAGTGGGGGGCCCATCTCCTGCCCCACTCATGCCTAGCTACCTACTGTAATATTTTTTCCTTAAGAGTCCAAGACACCAAATCTTTGGGGAAAATAAGTGAAGGACAGTGTTCTGTAACTACTTCCTGCTGACAGAGAAGCCATGGTGGTAGTGCTGTGGGTCTTGGCCTTTTGCTAGATGCTAGGGTAGGAGGGTGGCTCTTCGGGTTGATGAAAATGGTCCAAGTAAGAAAGGGGCAGGATTTCACCTCTGTCCTGTCTCTCCAATAGGATGTAGAAGGATGTCTCTTACAGTAGTCCTCTCTAAGTATCTTCTGGAGCTTGATGGCCTGAAGTTGAAAGGAGAAAAATCAGGTTATTAGATTTAGAAGAATGTTAAAATGAAAAAAGAGGGTGAGGGCAGTTCCAAAAAATCCCAAGCTTACCAATACACCAAGGTAACTGGTGGCTACAGTCGTGCCTGCTAAGACAGGTTAATGTGACTAGTATCAACACACAGAAAGGCTTGAGAACTAAACTACAGTGTAGAAAATCACACTATTATTCAGAATGCCTTACAAAGGGTACACAAGGTAAACCAAAATAGCACTACAAGGGCCGTGGATAGTAAATTGTTATTGGAAACACAGCTCAAAAGAGGAGGCTAGACTTGCACACTAAAATAAGATGAATCCCTAGTAATACAGAAGATTTAAATAGAGTCTGAAGTCTCATATGCCTAGGATACAATAGAAAATTACTTATCATATCCAAAAGATGGAAAATTACAAACTGAAAAACCACCAGAGGTCAACATGCAAATTATTTAGATATTGCAATGATACGACAAATACTATAAAACAGAATTTATAAAAATACTCCAATGATCAATTATAAATATTGTTGGAACAAATGGGAAAATATATAATCTTGGCAAAGAAATGAGAGAAATAAAATTGTGACAAATATAATTTACAGAATTAAAAAGTACATTAACTGAGATAAAAATTCACTGCATTAGCTCAACAGTAGATAAAAGAGAAAGAATCAAGAAACTTGAAGGAAGAATAGTAGAATTTATCCATTATGGACAAGAGAGAAAAAAATAGACTGAAGAAAAATGAAATGAGCCTTAGAGTCCTTTGTTCAATAACAAAAAATCCAACATCAGATTTCCAGAATAAGAGGTAGAAACAATACCAGTAGACTGTACTAAGTTATACAGGTATATTATCATACTTAGAACAACTACTAAGATAAACATACAAAGTGATATATAGAAAGGTACTGTAAGTAAATCAAGATAGAATTTAAAAAGTCTTCACATAAGAAAATAGAAATATCAGAAGAAGAAACAGAAGAAATAAACATAAAACATAATAAAATGATAAGGAGTAGATTCTCAAGCCCGGTAGAATGAGAAACTTGGCTAACTTGCTCTCCCTCTAAAACGCTGTAAATACAGTCATGTATCACTTAATGACATGACACATCATAGAGTGGACTTACACAAACTAGGTGGTATAGCTTACTACACACCTAGGCTATACTTACTGTATAGCTGATTGCTCCTAGGTTACACAGTACACCTGTAGACATGTTACTTTCCTGAATACTGTAGGCAATTGTAAAACAAGAGTAAGTATTTGTGTATCTAAATATATCTATATCCATAAAAGGCGCAGTAAAAATGTGGCATGAAAAGTTAAAATGTTTAACACCTGTATGGTGCACATACCATCAATGGAGCTTGCAGGACTAGAAGTTGCTTGGGGTGTGTATTAGTCAGGGTTCTCTTAGACCGACAGAACAGGATATATATATATATATATAAAATATATACGTGTATATACATATACACCCATATATATGAATATATATATGAATTTATTAAGTATATGCATATATATAAGAATTTATATGGATATAAATATATATGTATGAATTTATTAAGTATATACAAATTTATTAAGTATATATATATGAATTTATTAAGTATTAACTTACAGGGTCACAAGATCCCACAACAGGCTGTTTGCAAGCTGAGGACCAAGGAGAGCCAGTCCAAGTCCCAGAACTGAAGAACCTGGAGTCCGATGATCAAGGTCAGGAAGCATCTAGCATGGAAGAAAGATGTAGGCCAGGAGGCTAGGTTCCTGTCGCCTTTTCACATTTTTCTGTATTTACTGGAAGCTGATTAGATTCTGCCCACCAGATTAATAGTGGATCTGCCTTCTCCAGCCCACTGATTCAAATGTTAATCTCTTTTGCCAACACCTACACAGACAAACCCAGGATTAATACTTTGTATCCCTCAATCCAACCAAGTTGACACTCAGTATTAACCACCACAGAGTGAGTCAATGAATTACAGATGAGTTAATGTGAAGGCCCAGGACATTACTGTATAATACTGTGGACTTTAAAAACACTGTACACTTAGGCTACATTAAATTTATTTTAAAAATATTTTTCTGTCTTGAATAATGAATTAACTTTAGCTTTCTGTAGCATTTTTATTTAAAAGTTTTTAATTTTTTAACTTTTGTTTTTAAATAACATTTTAAACATAAATACATTGCACAGCTGCACAAAAATATTTTCTTTTTTATATCCTTATTCTGTAAGCTTTTATCTATTTTTTATTTACTTGTTTGTTTATTTTAAGAGATAGTGTTCCACTATATTGCTTAGGCTGGCCTCAAACTCCTGGGCTCAAGATACCTTCCAGCCTCAGCCTCCTAAGTCTCTGGGACTACAGGTGCATGCCACCATGCTTAGCTTTCTATTTTAAATTTATTTATTTACTTACTTTCTTTTAAAACTTTTTGGATAAAAACTAAGACACAAACACACACATGAGGCTAGACCTACACAAGGTCAAGATCATCAATATCGTTGTCTTCCTCCTCTACATTTTGTCCGACTGGAATTTCTTCAAGGGCATTTACATGCATAGAGCTGTCATCACCTATGATTACAATGCCTTTTTCCAAAATACTCTGTGAAGGATGTGCCTGAGGGCTCTTCTTCAGGATGTGTCACTGTTGTCAGAAATATGTCCATGGTTAGTTGTTCGGTTTATTTCATCTTTCCATCACAGATTTGCTTAGTGCACCATAAACGTTCCTCTCTATTAATGAAAACCTTTTGTTGTTGGGGGTCCAAATAACATTTTAAAAATCTTATTGAGGTTTCCAAAAACTTCTGTTAAGCCCTTCACTCTGAATTTTCTTGGGGGCTCTTCATCATTTTTGTATTATTGCTTTCAATGAAGCAGCTCCTTCAACAGATTTCATCACTTTCTTCTTGTTCTTCAAGACCATAGATTATGGTGGAATGGGATATGTGTGACTGGCAAGCAATAACTATCACTGAGTTTTTATCTCTGTAGCTCTTAATCACTTTTTAAAATTTTATTTATGTATTTATTTATTTTGAGATGGCGTTTTGCTCTTAGTTGCCCAGGCTGTGGTGCAATGGCGCAATCTTGGCTCACTGCAACCTCTGCCTTCTGGGTTCAAGTGATTCTCCTGCCTCAGCCTCCTGAGTAGCTGGGATTACAGGAACCTGCCACCATGCCTGGCTAATTTTGTATTTTTAGTAGAGATGGGGTTTCACCATGTTGGCCAGGCTGGTCTTGAATTCCTGCCCTCAGGTAATCCACCTGCCTGGGCCTCCCAAAGTGATGGGATTATAGGCGTGAGTCACTGCACCAAGCCCTGAATCACCTTTAATTTTGCTTCCAGGTCACGCTCTCAACCATGGCTTTTACTGGTAACATTAGCAGTGGATTCTGGACACTTAAGGGCCACGATGAACAAAATAACCAGAGATTAAATCAAGCACAAGAGAAAATGATGTAATTAAGAGTCTCACTAAACATGAGATGTAAGAGGTTGCTGCCTGCATAACACAACATACTGCTTTACAGTACACTTTTTAAATAAGTAGAGGTACACTCCAAAATAACAGTAAAAGTATATTAAATACATAAGCCAATAACTAATAGTTTTTAAAATTATTATCAAGTATTATATACTGCATACAATAGTATGGTCTATCATTTTATATGACTGGCAGCACAGTATGTTTGTTTAAACTAGCATCTCCCCTAATACCTGAGTAATGCATTGCACTATTATATTAGGATGGCTACAATGTCACTGAGGAATAGGGATTTTTCAGCTTCATTATAATATTACGCCACTACTGTTGTATATGTGATCTGTTGTTGACCAAAACATCATTATGCAGTACAAGATTGTACAACTAAAGCAACCAAATCAACAACTATTTCTATTGCAAAACCAATGAAAATAAACCATTTCAGTACTCTAAACATTAATGAAATCCACAGAAAAACCTGTAAAATTTCCTATAAAAGAGAAATTATTGAACCTCAATAAGACAATAGAGACCGTAACATTTTTACTTGAGGTCATTCCCATCTACCTTCCCTCTCCAGTTCACTGGTGCAGGAGTCAAAACTGAATGGTATTTTCAACAATGGAGAGCTCTAACTACTTTTGCAGTTCTGTGAGTGCATAATCCCCAGAGAACAGTCAATAATTTCTCTGAACTTACAGCTCTCTTAGAAATCTCGGTTCTCAGAGTAGTGTGGGTATTTGACTCACAGCTCAGCTTCATGAGAAAAAAATAATGTTATGCCTAACCTAGGACATTACCAAAAAATAAAATTCATAAACTGCTGGCAACATCTCAGCTATCTAAGGCTGTGATATCTATTGAGGCAAATAAGTACCTGAATGAGAATTGAAAAGCAAATCCTGGAGAATTAAATGACTGTAGGTAAAGCCCCAGAAGATTCCAAGGGATTTAAAAAGATGCATATATGTACAGCAATATGTACATGCCCAGAAGAGGGCAAAACATAAGTCACTCAACTATGACTGATCTTGTCACCCTGTAAAAGCAGGAAGTGAAAGCTAAAGCCTTTTTGAAGGCTCCATAAAGTGTGAAGACATATTTTCTCACACAGATTCTCTTGACAAAGGGTAGAAGTCATTTGGGAAAGGCATTTAAGGAAACCTGACCAATCACTGGCTGACCACTAAATTTACAATGACCCAGGTGTGACCACTAGGAATCCAGGCTTCAAATAAAAATAAGTACTTATAAAAAGCTGGCAGAAATCCCAGAGGCCATACACTAGAGAGAATAGATAATTTAGAGAAATAGTCCAGGAAAGTGCTAAAGAAATAATCATGAACAAAAACAATAGCACAACCACAAGAGCAAACACAACAATCACAAATCTTGGGGACACAGGAATAAGATACCAGAGTTGATACAATATATACTTAAAATTTTCATTTCTGAATAAAAAATTACAAGACAGGCAAAGAAACAAAAATTTATCACATACTAATGGGTATAAAAAGCCAATAGAAAATGGCACTATGGGGTAACTCAATTTTGGACTTTGTTGACAAAGACTTCCGATCAGCTAATGTAACTATCTTCAAAGACTCCAGGAAATCATGTTTAAAGAATTAAAGGAAGGTTTGACAAAATGTCTCCTCAGCTAGAGAATGTCAATGAAGAATTAAAAATGATTTCAATAGAATCAAAGATTCAGGAGTTGGGAAATACAATAATTGAAACTAAAAATGGACTAGAGGGGTTCAACAACATATCTGATTGACAAAAGAAAGAATCAGCAAAACTACCTGACCAAAAAAATACAAAAGAAACAAAAAGAGTAAAGAAAAAAAAACAGAACATCAGAAACCAGTGGGACACCATCAAGAATACCAACATATGCATAATGAGACACATAGAAAGAGCAAATAAACAAAAGGGGCAGATTAAGTATTTGAAAAAATAATGGCTGTAATCTTGCTAAGTTTGATGAAAAACACTAACCTACTGGTCCAAATAGCTCAACAAACTAAAAAATAGTATAAACTGAAAGAGAACCACATCAGGACATAACACACTCAAAGTGAAGTCAAAGACAGGGAGAGAAATCTTGACTGCACCAAAGGAAAATAATTTAACAGAAACAAGTGTTTTTCAGTAAGATTAGCAGCTGACTTCTCTTTCAAAATCTTGAACAACATAAGATTATTGTGGGGTGACATCTTGAAGAACTGAAGGAAATTGACTATCAGTCAAGAATTATAGGGAATCTCCTTATAGAAGATCTCCTTTGTAAAATCTCATTCAAAAATGAAGATGAAATTAAGATGTTGTTAGCATATCAGAAGTACAGGAAATACTAGAGATAATTCTTCAGACTGATGTGCCATGATCATCCACATCAGCCTGATTTGCTTGGCTTCTGGTGAGTTCTTTAGGCTGCTTCTATTCCTGGCAGGGAGCTACATATCTCACTTCTAACATACACAGATCACATGGTGATAGAAGAAGCAAGACAGGGGAAAGGTGCAAAGCTCTTTTTCTCAAGCAGCTTTGGGTGAGGGAGGGTGGGGAGCAGGGGAGGATGGGAGTATGATCCCATGAGAGCTAATAGAATGAGAACTTGCTTATTATCACAAGTATAAGGATGACAGCATCAAGCCATTCATGAGGGATCCACTCCCATGACCTAAACACCTCTCACTAAGCCCCCTCTCCAACATTTGAGATCAAATTTTAACACAAGGTTTGGAGAGCTAAATATGCAAACTATAGTAATTCCATACACGTACAAATCTATGATAGGGAAATGAATAGAGACAGGAAAGGTTAGTAATTGCTTAGGTCTGGGGAAGAAAAAGTAGGATGGAGGGTGCTAGAAAAAGAGTATGTGGTTTCTTCGTGAGGTGATAAAAATGTTCTAAAATTCACTTTGGTAATAGTTGTACATATCTGTGGATATACCAAACCCAATTTGAAATGTACATTTTAAATGGGTAAATAGTATGGTATGCAAATTGTAGCTCAATAAATTTGTTAAAAATTAAATTTAAATTAAAATATAATAAGTCCTGATTTGAAGACATCTGTATTAGTTTCCTTTTGCTGCTGCCACAAAATTGTACCACAAATTTAGTGCCATACTACATCACAAATTTATTATCCTGCATTTCTGGATGTTAAAATCAGATACGTGTCTTCCTGGGCTAAATTCAAGTTAACAACAGGGATTCTTCAGGAGAAAACCAATATCCTTGCCTTTTCCAGCTCTCAGAAACTGTATTCCTTGGCTCATGGTGCCTTCCTCCATCTTTAAAGCAATCTCATCACTTTGACCTCTGCTTCTATAATCGCATTTCCTTCTGACTCTTGCCTCCCTCTTTCATTTTGAAAGGCATCTTGAGAATGAATGATGACATTAGCCACCCCCACCTCAAGATAATCCTAGATCATCTCTCATCTCAACATCTTTAACCTAATCCCATATCCAAAGTTCCTTTTACCATGTAGGATAACATATTCACAGATTTCTGGGATTCACAGAATAGTGCCCTCTACCCACTCCCACCAAAAAATGCGGACACTATTCTGCCTCCCACATCTTCTAAATATACCCTTAGTAATTTAATTTATCACCATGCGCTATAAGGATTTTATATATAAGCCATTTAATTATTAGAGGACAGCTTCGAAAGGAAAGAAAATGCTATTATTTGTTTTGGAGAACTACTTACTGAGCCATTCATTTTTGACAACAATTAAACAAAAGGTCCAGTTGTCTATCAAGACCTGTCAAGAATAACATAAGTAATTTTTATTTCCTAGGTTTTTAAATACTTTTCTTCCTTCATTAAGCAAGTATTCTTTATATAATTTCTAATATTAATATAAAGGAAGAGAGTGAGAGAAAGGAACAGATTCAGCCAACCTTAATTCTCAAAGCAGGATTAAAGTGCAAGTTTTATATCGGCATCAAGCAACTAGGGGTCGGTCTACATTGACGTCATATAGTTCAGCCAATCAATAGTCCTTTTGTTCAGTCAAACAAACAACCAATCACTAGTCCTTTTTTTCAGTCAAGCAAAAGCTGCAGAATCTTAGGTGGTTGCTAATAGATTACACAGAAATGGTAAATAGAGGAACTTCAATTGGATATTAAGGCCTATTGATTTTACCTCCTGGAAATCTCTCTAGGGCCTCCACTTCTGTGCTTCAGCAATGCCGACACAATAATCCAGGTCATCCTCCTCCCTTACCAGAATTATTGTAAAAACTTTCTAATTGGTCTCTTTTGAAATAGGCCGAATAGGAAGAGCTATCATTCATGGAGCAATTACTATGAGTCAGAAACTCTACTAAGTGCTTTGTATTTATCAGCTCCTATAATCTCCATCACAACCCTCTGAGGATGATGCTATACTCATCTGCATTTGACCAGTGAGGAATCTGAAGATTTGAAAGAGATTTAGTTACTCTCTCTATGTAAATTGTGGAGCAGCAATTGGCCAAAGCCAAAGCACATGCTCTTTAACGCTAGGTTACAGCCCCTCTGCCTTGCCATGCAATCCACACTGTAGCTGGAGTGATGTTTCTAAACCATCAGACTTCTTAACTCGTTGCTTAGATGTTTCCAGAAGCGCATCATTAACCTCAGTATAAAATCCAAACTCCTTAACATAGCACCCAAGGCCTGATATTACCCGTTCCCTGCCTACATTTCAAGCCTCCTCTAATTTCTCTCCCCATATGACACACTCGGGGCTCCTCTTGCTGAACACTGGGTTCTTTAATGTGCCTATCCTTTCCTGACTCCACAGTTTTCTCCATGTTGTCCTTACTGTTGCATGTAATTCACTCTCCTATTCTGCCTTCTCCACACACACACACTCTTACTTCAAGACTTAGGTCAAGTTACAATTCCTTTCCCAGATATCCAGGCAAAGTTATGCACTTCATTATCCACAATATTTAGTCAATCACCTATACTAGGACGTGCTTTTTATGATAGGTTTAGTTTACCTTTTAGTCACTTCCATTAGACTAGAAGAAGCTTCAGGGCAGAGATTGTTCTACTCACATTTATGTCAACGGTATATTGTATGATGTCTGACACATGGTAAGAGCTTAAATATGGGTGTTGATTTAAAAATTAACAAAAGAATTGTTTGTATAGGCCTACTTACTTCTATTTTCATTCCTCTGTTTCCTGAATATAGCCCCATACTAATAACTCCTTAAAATATCTGTTGTTATTCTCCTCATATAAGAATGTACTCTCAAAAAGTATGTCACGTAAGAATAACTGGTTTAGATTACATGGACATCTACAGATACAACAAAGTTTAAGATCTATATACAACTTCAAGCATAACATTCTAAGAATGATATTTCAACCTTCTTATCCCTTTATTTGTGTGTACGCAAATGTGGTAGAAAGCCTTTATGATGAACCCCAATATTCTCCACCTCCTAGTATTCTGGCCTTGTGTCATTATCTCCCCTTGAGTGTGGGCTGGGCCTAATGAGTTGCTTCTAAGGAACAGAAATAATGGGATTTCACTTCCGAATTAGGTTATAGAAAAATAAAATAAAAATTCTAGCTTGGCTTCTTCCGATCTCTCTTCTTCCTTTTCTTCTCTCTCTTTCTGAATTAAAGAGCCATTTCTGAGCAGCCCAGTGGAGCTGCTATCTTCAGCCAGCAGCCACATGAGTGAGCTTGGAAGTGGATCATCTGCCTCTCAAGCCTTTAGGTAACTGCAGCCCCAGCTCGCACCTTGACTGAAGCCTCGCAAAAGACTCTCTGCCAAAACCACTCAGTTAAACTTCACCAATTCTTGACTTACCGAAGTTGTTAAATAAAAATGTTTATTATTGTTTTCAGCCACTAAGTTTTGGGGTAACTTGCTATAAAATGTTATAACTAATAGAGCAGGCATGAAACCCAAGTACCAACTCTCACAATCCGTGGGAAATGGTGAAAAGAGGAACTTCGATTGGAAACCAGATCTATTGATTTTAACAGTGGGACGGAGACTGAGGAAATTAATAAAATGGAGTGAAGTAATCATGAAAAAAAGTAGGTAGGGCAATTTAGAAGTGTGAGGTAGAAGCCTTTGCCTTTGAAATCTTAAAGAATAATTTATTTTGAGACAGTTTTAAAATTCTAACAAGTAGATGTTAATTCATTTGGTCTCTTTTAAAATATAAAGTTCCTCTGGGGGAGTTATCAGCTATTTAACATCTTGGAAAAGGGTCATCTGATTAAATATTAAAATGAACTCTAAAATGTGACTCAGTATGGAGACAGAGTGGAGAGAGGAAGAGAGAATTTGGAAGCATGCAGAAATTTGGCCTGAATTAATGATATCATTGAAAAGTTTGGGCAACAACAGGAGAATTAGGCAAATGGCAGATGAAGGCAGAGAGCACCAAGTGATGGTAGAGACTCTCTTTTCACTGTACGTATACACTAAAGAAGTTTTGAAATACCCCATTTTCTAATGTCTCCAGAATAAGTTTTCCTTTGATTATGAGCAACAGAAAGAAGAGATCTGTTTTATGCATGCATGACATTGGTTTGTGTAAGAGTCAGTTTTTTTTTTGTTTTTGTGTTTTTTGCTTTGTTTTATTTTTAGAGATGGGGGTTCACCATGCACCATGTTGATCTGCCCACCTCGGCCTGCCAGAGCGCTGGGATTACAGTCATGAGCCACTGCGCCCAGCCATAAGAGTCAGTTTTTAAAAGTAGTTTGAGTTAAGAGTTCTTGATCCACATACAAAAGAATTCCTAGAAGGGGCTAAGATTCGCTCTATGGCAGTTATTTTCCCTTATGTTGGTAAAGATTCTAAACTCCATATGGCTTGCAATCTGATTCACAGGATGAAAAAAATCAGACAGGACCAATTTGATCTCCATTTTTAATCATATATCCAACTTTAGTGTAAGTCAAAGAATAAACTCATATTGGTCAGAAATGAGCGTTTTAATTTGTTACTTTTTTAATGGGGTGGTGGCATAATCTTACGCCACATCTCTATAAGTAGAACTGCTGGATTAAAATTTACATTTGGATTTCCAACAAACAACAAAAACTATAATCATCTGTTAAATTATTTTAAATAAAAAATAAAATAACACTCATTAGAAAGAATGCACTCACTTAAAAAAGGGCTAAACACTTTCAAGCTGATCATGCAGTGTATCGACAGGAGTCAAGCAGTTCTGTGATGGATATATTCTTGTTGACCTTGTAATGTGACTGTCACTAAGCCTCCAAATGTAAGTATGCTCTTCCTTACTCTTTTTCTGAACATATAGAAACTAATTTGTCAGCATGTCAGCTTTAACTAGCCTAGATGAAGCTAAGCTAATTTAATAGAAACCGTTCAATAGCTTTGACCGACCTGACAGTGTCAGTTAAAGTGGCTCCATGCCCCACCGTCTTTCATTATTCCCAGTTCTTTCATTAGAATGGTTGAACACCAAGTAAAATAATATGCTGAGTAGTCAATAGGTCCTACATTTTTCTCAAGGACATTCTTCTGGTATCAAAAACTGTCAAGTGGAAAAACATGTACTGTGAAGGTGAGAGGATGCTAATTAAAAATACATAGCTCTAGCCAAAGAAGCATGAGGCACAGCTTGCTGAATGAAAACACTGCCCGCTTCACTGAGGTCACAGCTGTTTACTGGCCTAAGTTCTTGAGCTGCAGTTTTATTGTGGATATGATTTAATATTCCTGTATTTAGATTAAGTGCAGGCCATCTTCAAGGAATGCTGCACAGTTCCAAGTGCAAATATTCTTGTTCAATTAAGCATATTTTATCCTTACGTCACTGAATTTCTCTACCTCTTTAGATTCATGTACTGTTTTCCAAGTATTAAAAGTTATTCTGACCTGTGCTAGATATGTAATGAGAGCAAGAAATAAACTTTGATTGGGTAAGGCAGAAAAATTAAATAAAGGTTGTTTTGGGGCAGTACTTATAGGGAGAGATAACCCTCCTTATTCACGGGTTCAGCATCTTTGTGTTCAAGAAAGCATGGATCGAAAATATGGTAAAATAATTCCACAAAGTTCCAAAAAGCAAAACTTGAATTTGCTGTACACCAAGTACTATGTTGAATTTATGCAAATGAAGTGATGTGTATAAATTATATTAGGTATTATACGTAATCTGGAGATGATTTGAAATATATGGGAGGATGCACACAGGTTATATGCAAATACTACACCATTGTATATAAGGGACTTGAACATTTGTGGATTTTGGTAACCAAGCGGGGGTCCTGGAACTAATCTCCTACAGATACTAAGACATAATTTTATAATGTGATGATGCTCTAGAGTAGAGTAAACTTCTTTTGAAACCCTTAATAATATTTAACCATGGGCCTGTCTATGCCTCGGTTTCCCCATTTTTAACAGGTTAATGGTAATAAGTTTCCTTACCTCTCGGAGTTATTGTGAAGACTAAAAGAAAATACATGTAAAACTTGTAGCACAATGTCTGGTACTTAGTATGTGCTCCAAAAGCTGTAACTACTAGTATAGGTTGGAATTTAAGAAACAGCACTTTAAAACATTCTAGATGGCTTTTCCTCTTTCTTAATTAAATCTACCTTTCACCTCTGCCTTAAACACTCCACCTTTGGTGTAACTGACCTAAGAACACTTGGTTTGATCTTCTTTAAGCATCACAAGGCCAGTGACTTTTTTCATCCTAAAATAACTTGTAAAATTTAACCATTTTAGAGGCATAGCAACTTCACTTCATAAAGTCTATTATAGAAGAGTGACTCATAGGTGAAAATAAGATATGTCTATGCTAGATATTTTGATTACATTTATACTCTGATTCTCAAGGAACAAAACATTCTTAAATTAAGCTCCGTATTTAAGAAATAGTAAAAAATTATCAAACACAAAATACATTTCTGTGCTCTGGAAGCCAAGCATAGCCAAAACACTATGATATAGATTATGTTTGTCCATTTCCAATTCAGGGTAAACAACACCAAGTATAAGCAAGAAAAAGACAACACTTCCAAGTCTTCCTCCCTAAATTCCCAAATGCATACGGGTTTTACAAACCATTTGCCTATTATTTAATATATCCAAATATAAACCCCTATATTTGTTAGGTCAGCATACATTGCCATGTTATTTGTAAAGTTGATCTCTGGTAAAGACATTCTGGATGAAGAAGTATATCATAAGAATGTGATGCTTTGACTAACTAAAGTGGCAGATATTATTTCTAATAAAGGCTTACTCTAGTTTGCTTTGGACAAGCAGTGAACATTTACTCTCTTCTCTCATCCTTGAATTAGGCTTTCTTTTTTCCCCAAAGTACCAATGGTTTTCTTTTTTAAGAAGAATGCAGAATTTTATCTATATACTCTGAATTTTAAAATAATGCATGAATTTATGGAAATAAGAGTAAATAACTTAGAATATGCCACTCAGAAGACTCAGAGATAAATGCTTTTAACATCTTAGTCATTTACCTTCCATATTTTTTAAAGATACATTTACATGGAAAAATACATTCACAGATAGTTTAGAAGAATGAGCTTATTCCATAAATAAACATATTTTAACTTTTTGTCAGAATAATAATAGACTTAAGACATCTTTTCATGACTGTACTCATAAAACTACATCATCATTTCAGGTCTTTACTTAAAAAGATGCGTGGAATACTAAAAAGCTGAACTCATAGAAGTAGGTAATAGAATGTGGTAGTTACCAGAGACTGAGGAATGTATGGGATGGTTGGGCAAGGAAGGACATTGATCATAGGGAGCAAAGTTTCCATTAAGCAGGCAGAATAAGTTCTGGTGATTTATTGCACAGCGTGGTGACTACACTTAAAAATAATGCATCGGCCGTGTGCAGTGGCTCCCGCTTGTAATCCTAGCACTTTGGGAGGCCAAGGTGGGCAGATCACCTGAGGTCAGCAGTTCGAGACCAGCCTGGCTAATATGGTAAAACTCTGTCTCTACTAAAAATACAAAAACTAGCCAGGATTATACCTGTAATCCCAGCTACTTGGGAGGCTGAGGCAGGAGGATCACTGGAACCCAGGAGGCAGAGGTTGCAGTGAACCGGCATTGTACCACTCCACTCCAACCTGGGTGACAGACTGAGACTATGTCTCAAAAAAAAAATTATGTATCCTGTATTGCAAAATTTCTAAAAGAATGGATTTTAAATATTCTCACCACAGAGAAACAATGAATATGTGACGTGATAAATATGTTAATTGGCCTGATTTGATCTTTCCACAATGTATTCATGCACCATAAATATATAAAAGTATTATTTGTCAGTTAAAAATTAAATTTAAATAAATAAATTAGAAGACATGTAAAAATGGCTTCTTATTTTGAAGACTATTTTTTCAAAATATTCTCCGTCTAAATTTCTGATGTAATTTCTACTTTCTGTATTTTAGATAGTTCACATCTCCTTTACTTTTATGCTCTAATACCTTGACTGGGGCTAAGGTTTTAAAAATCAATACCCACATGTAGACAGAACCTTAAGCTAATTTTAATATTAGTAAAATAAAAACTTATCTTTCATGTATTAAAACAGCTAATTAATGTTACTATGTAGCAAGTACCATGCCACCGTTTTTACAGATTAATTCATTTAATCTTTTCAACAGTCATGTAAGGTAAGTAGTATCCTCATTTAACAGATGAAGAATCACAGTTTAAGCAACTTGCCAGCAGCCAGATGGCTAGGAAGTTGTGGAGCCAGAATTTAAACTAAAATAGCTTGAATTCAGGGCCCACATGCATAACAACTCTGCCTTAGTGCAAGAGATAGCTGCACAACAGTATGCAAATGATTAATATATGATCTGCAATATAAGACAATAAGTGGTAGCTGGGCCTGGTGATACATACCTGTAGTCCCAGCTACTCAAGAGGCTGTGGTGGGAGGATCATTTGAGTCCAAGAGTTCCAGGCTAGCCTGGGCAAAATAGAAAGACCCTGGTTCTAAAGAAATCATTTTTAAGAGACAGGAAGTGGTACTGTGAAGTCTGCTATAGTGGAATTTCAAAGAAGATTCTGTAATGTGTTATAAAGAGTAATAATGTATTAGATGCAAGTTTTCTGAAGAACAAACATTATCAATCTCATACCTACTTTGCCCTCATAGTAATCCATGGTTTATGCTCATGTGTGAGTTTCCAAGTTACAGGTTGTTTTTTGGTTTGTTTTTCAAGAACAACTAATAGCTACCAACTTCTCAAGTTGTCTAAATTGTATGTTTTAGGTATCTTGTTTGGCATATAGCAAGCTTAATAGGAAGAAAAGGGATTTATATATTCTGTGTTAATATTATAAGTGAAAATGCTGCTATGTACACTGTACATTGAAATTTAAGTGTCTTAACAAGATTAGAGTAAACAAATAGTTTTAATCACCCACTTTTAATTTCACTAATAGTTCTCCTTATTTTACTGTAGCTGAAGTGAAATGTCCTATTACTTTTCACACTAGACAGCTGAAGGATAAAGAGATAAGGGAGGAGAAATTCCAACAAGATTTCCAGAAAATGCCAAAAATTATGACTCCCAATACTTATATTAAATGTTCTAACCCCAATACAAATGAACGCATTTTTTTTTTTCTGGATGAAATCTGATAGCCTCTAGCTATTACTAAAGCTCAGCAGATATCAGATGTATCAAGCATGTCACTGAGATCTGTGAACAACAAAAACAAGATTCAAATATAGAAACATTAATGGAAAAGCCTATAGCAAGATTTTTCTTAAAAAAGAGAGAAGGTATAATTAAATTATAAGTAAAAAATGAAATATGGACACTGTTAAAGAAGACATTAGAAAGATTTTTCAAAAACCTTGTGTCAGTAAACTTGAAAAGTTAGATGAAATGAAAAAGTTCCTGGAAATATGTAAATTACCAAAATTGACTCAAGAAGAAATACAACTGTGTGAAGATTTCAGTAAGTGTGATAGAAATTAAAGCAGTTACTTAGAAACTTCTCACAAATTAAGTACCAGGCTCAGAGAAAATTTACAAGCAAAATTTTCAAGGAACTTTTTAATATTATGCAAACTCTTCCAAAAAATTGAGCAAGAAGAAATATTACATAACTTATTAGGCGAGGCTGATATAATCATGATAATAAATTCAAAGAAGGATAGGAAGAGAAAACACAATTATAGGTGATTTCTATTATGACTACAGATGCTATGATCCTCAACAAAAAGATAACTAAATCTTATGGTGTATGAAAAAGAAAACACATGATCAAACAAGATAATATACAATATCATATGTAATAATTAGATGATAAACAGTAGTTTCCAATTGCACAAAATATGCAATAGTTAGATAAAAATCTAACAAAATACATGCAATAGCTACATGTTAAAAAATATAAAACACTCATGAAACAATCATAAATACCTTAAAAAGTGTCCATATGTTGAAGCACTTAATATTTTCAAAATGTAAGTTCCCTAAAAATAATATGTAATTGCCATGCGGTTCTAAGAAAATTATCAGAAAAAAATATTTATAGAAATCAACAAGCTTATTCCAAAAGTTGATACTGAATATCAAAGGAATTATAATAGCCAAAACAATTTTGAAATTCATAAAGTTGGGGAACTTTCACTATCTTATTTCAAGACTTACAATAAAGCTGAAATAATCGAGACAGCATGGTGTTGATGAAAGAAAACATATATAGATTAATTGAGCATAATAAAGGTTACAGAAATAGATTCACAGATAAATATCCAATTAACTTTTGGCCAAGGTGCAACAAATAGTGTTTGAGTTATTAGAAAGCTATACCCCAAATAATGAACCTTGATTCATACATCCCACTACATATAAAATTTAAGTCTAAATAGATAACAGACCTAAATGTAAAACCTAAACTATACACCATTTAGATGAAAATATAAGGGAAATCCTTCACAATCTCAAGTTAGGCAAAGATTTCTTAGATATGACACCAAAAGCAAAATCTATGAAAATAATGGATACGCTGGATTTCATCAATATTTTAACTTCTTTCCTGTATTGGGGTAAAAATAATAAATAAATAAACAAACTGAAAAACAAATAAGTAAAAGATTTTAAAACTTCCACTCTTTGAAAGAGAATGAAAAGATAATACAGACTAGGAGAGCAAATTTGAAGAACACAAATCTGATGAATGGTATCTAAAATATATGAAGGATTTTAAAAATTAAAAAAAATTATAAAACATAAAGCTGAATGAAAAGTGGGCAAAATATTTGAACAGATATTTCAGCAAAGAAGATAAATTAACATCAAATAAGCACATTGCTATACTTTGGTTGGTTTGACTTCTCAAAATCTCGTGCTATAATTTGATCTCTGATGTTGGAGATGGAGGCTAAAGGAAGATGTTTTGGTCATGGGAGCAGATCTCTCATTAGTGGCTTTGTTCAGCCCTTGACTTGAGGTAATGAGTGAGTTTTCACTCCACTAGTTTTCTCAACAGCTGGTTGATAAAAACAGCCTGACATTTCCCTTCTCTCTCTCTCTCTCTTGCTCTTTGTTGGTATATAATCTGTGCATATATGGGTTCCTCTTCCTCTTCTACCATGAGAGGAAGCAGCCTGAGGCTCTCAGCAGATGCATATGGTGGTGCCATGATTTTATACAGTCTAAAGAACTATGAGCCAAATTATTTTTTTTTTTCTTTTTAAATTACCCAACCTTAGGTATTCCTTTATAATAACACAAACAGGACGAAGACAGTCATGAAAACAAAGTTCAATATTGTTAGTTATTAGGAAATAGCAGATTAAAACTTCAGTGAGATAGTAGTACACACATATTAAAATTTAGAAATAAAATAGCAAGTGCTACTAAGTATTCACAGCATCTGGAATGCTTTCAAAGATAAAATAATGAAAATAGGTTTTATTCAGCAACTACTAGAGACTGGGGGAAAGAGCTGACCTCTCTTTAAATTTTTCCAGAGGTAACTGGCCTTTTAAAGGAGCAATGAGGCAGTAGAGATGAGAGAGATCAGGGCTGAAGTGCAAAATAACCAGGGGTTGTTCTGTGTAAATGTGATTTGGCCAGCTGTGTCTGCTAACTGGCAATTACGGAAGTTAGGATTCTATCCTCTGATAGAAACTAAGAGAGACAGGCCCTATCTTTCTTGATGATTACATTTCAAAGGAATGGCTTTTAGATCCTTGATAAAGACATTCCAGAGTCTTAGCAGATACATATATATCTCAAAGGGACAAAGAAAGGATTCACAATTGTAAGTTCTTTTTAGTAAATGCTCTAAGAAAGGGAGGTTAAGGGCATATCATCAACTGTTGGCTAAAACAAACAGAAAATTCTGAGCTTTCTCAGGCAGGAATTTTAATGTGGGGCTGGGGTCATCTTAAGGATACAGCTTTGCACTTCTAGAAGACATGCTAGAAAGCTGGTTATCACTTAGTGCAGAAGTTTGAATGAAGTCATGTGTCCTGAGTTAATGCAAAAATACAGTCTCTTTGGAAAACAGTTTGACAGTCTCTTTCATAAAGTTGAAACATGCACTATTAGTGGGACATGATGGTGCATGCCTGTAATCCCAGCTACTCAAGAGGCTGAGGTGGAAGGATAGCTTGAGCCTCAGAGATTTAGGCTGCAGTGAGCTGTGATTGTGCTGCTGCACTCCAGCTTGGGCAATAGAATAAGACCCTGTCTCTAAAAAAGTGGAATATACACTTACCATTCAACCCTGCAATCCTACTCCTAAGTATTTACCAAAGAGATATCAAATTTATTTTTATAAAAAAAAACCTACATTTTCAAAAATGCAGAATAATAAGGCAACAATCAATCAGTGGTTGCTAAAGAGTTTATTTGAGCAGACAGAGATTCACGAATTGGGCAGAACCAGACCAAAAGTTGGGGCTCCACCAAAGAGGCACGAAGGAAAAGCTTTCATAAGGCAATCTAGGAAATAAGATTTAAAAATATGTATATTCAATTATTTAAAGTAAGACAGTAGCCATAAAGTCTCAAGTGAGAGGTTAGTTTATGATTGGTTAAGCTTAAGTTTTATATTGTTAGGCTATTACCACCTAAACTTCGAAGAGTATTGATTTCCTTACCTATAAACCAAGAGTACGGGAGCCACCTCAGCCTAGTCACCTCCCAATTAATTTTGTTTAAATTAATTGAAGATCAGTTGCATAGAAGATCAGTGAAGAAGAGGAAACCATTCAATAAATGGACCTGAGAAATACTTACCCATGTGGAAAAGTTGTAATACTGTCTTGGCCGCATTCTATACCTAAAAATAAATTTTAATGTATTTCATATGTAATTGTCAAAAGCAAAATTTTAAAACTTTTAGCAGAAAATGAGTAAAGAACTTTTTCCTTTAACCTCAAGCACTTCTTATACATTGCTCAAGAGACTATAAATAAGTATACATGTGAAAAAAGATCAATATTACCTTGTAAGTTTAAAATTCACATACCAAATATTGCAGCAATTCCATATATACACATTTATAGATTCACACATATAAGAGCAACATTTTATAACAAGTGGTATTTGAGGAGGTTGATTTAATTATTGTTAATTTTAAGAATAAAATCTTATTAAAATATTCCCCTTAAAAATTGAACAGCTGAAGAACCCATGACAATATGGAGTGAGCATATGTGGCAGTTAGAGGAGAACAGATAAGCATATTCATCATGTCCACAACCTGGATTATCAAATAGTTTATCATACATTTGAACAATGCTTGCTTTGGCAATGGTTTTGAATATTATTTTAGTTTTTTTTTTTATTCTTAGCAACATTGTTTTCAAACATTTGAACTTACATTGGCCAATAATTACATACATATAGCATAAAAATCAGCAATGTTCAAAGGCAAAGGGAATAAGGACCATAATACTGGCAATATGTTTGCAAAATTGCTTTGGGATCATCTCCATGAACCCACACATTACAATAATCTAATCAATATTCTTATTCAGCAGGTTTAGATCCCGCTTTTTCAAACCTACCTTTTTATTTATTGGGAAAAATAAAATTTTCACATTTGCAATTAATAATTTTGTAAACAACTTCCTGCAAAAAACATCAGAGTCACAATTCTGAGTTGGAATTTAAAGGAATTTGGGCAGACAACATATCTGTGCCTTAGTGTCCTCATTTTGAAGATGAGAATAACAATTGTACCTACTTTATAAGGTTGTGAGGTTTAGATGAGTTATTACATGCAAAGTGCTTAAAACAGTGCCTAGGAATAATGTGGTGTATTAGCATTAGCTGCTGTTACTATTATCTCATTATTTTGACATATAATTTTAAAAATAAAACAGTCAGATTTGTAAGACCAACATGTGAGAGTTCTATACATTATTTGAAAAATCAGAGGAGTGGAACAAGATGGCAGACTATATGCCTACACCATTTGTCACTCCTACCGGGACACCAAATTTTAACAATTATATGCACAAAGAAAAGCACCATCACAAGATCTGAAAATCAGGTGAGAAATCACAGTACTTGGTTTTAATTTCATATCATGGAAATATGCATTGAGGAGAGCTGGAAAGACAATCTTGAATTAACACTGATGCTACCCCTTCCCAACCCCCTGTCAGGAGCCATGCAGCAAATAGAATCTGTGCACTTTTGGGAGGAAGAGCACAGTGAATGGGAAACTTTGCATTGAACTCAGTGCTGCTCTGTCACAGTGAAGAATAAGCTAAGCCATGCTGGGCTCAGCTAGCACCCATGCATGGAGGGAGCATTTGGACCAGACTCAGCCAGAGAGGATCACTGATTCCAGTGGTAGGAACTAGAGTTCTAGGAAAGTCTTGCTACCACAAGCTGAAGTGCTCTGGGGTACTAGGTAAACTTGCAAGACAGTCTAGAACACAAGTACTGCAATTCTTAGGCAACTCCTAGTACTAGGTTGGGCTTAGAGCCAGTGAACACAGCATGTGACCTAGGGAGTTGGCATGGCTAAGGGAGGGCTTTGGCATCCCCCCTCCAACCCCAGGAAGTACAGATCACAACAAGAAAGGTGAATCCTTTCTTCTGCTTAAGGAGAGGAGTGCAAAGAGTAAAGAGGACTTTTACTTGCATCTTGGATACCAGCTCAGCCACAGTAGGATTGGACACTAGGAAAAGTTGTAACAACCCCATTTTAGTCCCTAACTCCTGAAAAACATTTTTAGACACACCCTGGGCAGAAAGGAAACCCACTGCCTTGAAGAAAAGAACCCATTCCTGGCAGGAATTGCCACCTGCTGAGTAAAGAGCCCCTGGGTCCTGAATAACCAGCAGCCCAGGGATTATGCAATAGGCCTTGGGCTCTGAGACGTGTTGGCTTCAGGGGGTAACTGGCATGTTCCGGGTTGTGGTGGCTATGGTGCAAACTCCTTCTGTTTGAGAAAATCAAAGGGAAAAGTAAAGGAGACCTTGTCTTGCACCTTAGGTACCAGCCTGGGTACAGTGGGGTGGAACAACAAGTAGGCTCTTGAAGTCCCTGAATCCAGGCCTTGGCTCTTGGACAGCATTTCTGAACCTGCCTTGAGCCAGAGAAGAGTCCATTACCCTAAAGGGCGAGTCCCAGTCCTACCAGCATTCAACATAAGCTGATGGAAGAGCTCTTGGTCTACAATCAAGCATCAGTAGTAGCCTGGTAACATACCCTGTGAACAGGTGGTGGTGGTGGCCATAGGGATAGGCCTATAGAAACTAGAGGGAAGAATGGAAAAAACTTTGTACAGTGGTTTGAGTGCCAGTTTAGTCACAGTAAAATTGAGTATGTGGTAAATTACTATGGCTTTAGACTCTAATCCCTGGTTCCCAGAAACATCTTTGGACAGGCCTAAGGCCTAGGGGAACTCACCAACCTGAAGGGAAGGGTCTTGGCTAAGGCCCAGTGCTGTGCTGGCTTCAGGTCTGACCCAGCATAGTCCCAGTTGTGGTGGCCAAAGAAATGCTTATATCACCAGACCACATCCAGTGGCTCAGCAGAAAGACAGACTGTTTTAAGAGGGTAGAAAGGAAGGGAAAACAATAGAGCCTCTGCTTGGTAAGCCAGAGAATTATTTGAGATCGTATCCAAGGCCATCAAGGTGGTAGGTACCTGTATGAGTCTGGAAAAATTGGGCTTGGGGCCCAAGTCCTTATGAAAACCTGAAAAGTCTTCCCAAGAAGGACAGACACAAACACGCCCAGACTGTAAATACTATAATAAATACCTAACCCTTTAATGCCCAGACACCAAGGAACATCTGTAGGCATCAACATCATACAGGAAAACATAACTTCAACAAATGAACTAAACAAAGAAGAAGGGGCCAATCTTGAAGAAACAGAGATATGTGATCTTTCAGACAGAAAATTCAAAATAGCTGTACTGAGGAATCTCAACTCCAAGATAACACAGAGAAGTCATTCAAAACATTATCACATACATTTAACAAAGAGATGAAGATAATTAAGAATCAAGCATAAATTCTGGAGCAGAAAAATTGAACTGACATACTGAAGAATGCATCAGAGTCTCTTAATAGTGGAAATGATCAAGGATGAGAAAGAATTAATGAGCTGGAAAACAAGCTATTTGAACATACAGTCAGAAGAGACATAAGAAAAAAGAATAAAGGACAATGAAGCAAGCCTACAAGATCTAGACAATAGCTTCAAAAGAGCAAATCTAAGTTATTCGTCTTAAAAAGGAAGTAGAGGTACAGGTTTAGGTAGAATGTTTATTCAATGGGAAAATATCAGAGAACATTCCAAACCTAGATAAAGATATCAACATTCAAGTGCAGGGAGATTGTACAACACCAAGCAAATTTAACTCAAATAAGACTACCTCAAGGCATTTAATAATTAAACTTCCAAAAGCTGATGATAAAGAAAAGATCCTAAAAGCAGCAAGGGAAAAGAAATAAATAGCATACAATGGATTTCCAATACATCTGGCAGCAGACTTTTCAGTAGAAACTTTACAGGCCAGGAGAAAGTGGCATAACATATTTAAAGTATTGTAAAAAAAATTTACTCTAGAATAGTATATCCAGACAAAAATATCCTTTAAGCATGAAGGAGCAATTAAGAACTTCACAGACAAACAAATCACAGAGATTTCATCAACACTAGAACTGTCTTACAAGAAATGCTAAAGAGAGTTTTATAATCTAAAAGAAAAGTATATTAATGAGAAAGAAGAAATAATCTGAAAATAAAAAACTCACTGGTAATAGTGATCACACAGAAAAATATGGAATATAATAACACTGAAATTGTGGTATGTAAACTACTCTTATCTTAAGTATAAACACTAAATGATGAACCAATAAAAATAATAACTACAACTTTTCAAGAAATAGTACAATAAGACACAAATAACAAAAAATAAATAAATAAAAAGCAAGGGACAAAGTGAAAGCATAGTTTTTATTAGTTTTCTTTTTGCATGTTTGCTTCTTTGCACAATCAGTGTTAAGTTGTCATCAGTTTAAAATAATGGGTTATGAAATATTTGCAAACCTCAGGGTAAACCCATATCAAAAAACATAAACTGGATACACAAGAAAATAAAAAGGGAGAAATTAAAATATAAAAAATCACTTTCCTGAAAGAAAAACAGGAAGGAAAGAAGAGAAAACTTCAAATAATGAAACACAAAAAACAAATAATAAAATCACAAGGGTAAGTCCCTGCTTATCAATAATAACATTGAAGGTAAATGGATTAAACTCTACAATCAAAGGACATGTAGTGACTGAATGGATGAAAAAACAAGACCCAATGATCTGTTGCCAACAAGAAATGTACTTCACCTATAAAGACAAAAATAGACTGAAAATAAAAGATGTCCCATGAAAACAACAAATAAAGAGCCAATGAAAACAACAATAAAAGAACAGGAATAGCTATACTTAAACAAAATAGATTTCAAGACAAAAACTATGAGAAAAAGTAGGTTACTAGATAATTATAGTGGGGTTAACTTAGCAAGACAATATAACAATTTAAAATATAGGTGCACCCAACACTGGAGAACCCAGATATATAAAGCGAATATCATTAAAGCTAAAGAGAGAGATAGGTCCCAAAACAATAATAGCTGGAGACTTCAACACCCAACTTAAAATGAATTACCTCTATATGTATTAACATCATAATATTAGTCAAAATACTAAGCCACAGAGGAATAAATAGATGTGATATTTAATATTATGTGTCAAATTGGCTGGGCCACAGGGTGATCAAATATTTAGTCAAACATTATTCAGGTGTTTCTATGAGGGTGCTTTTGGACATGATTAACATTTAAATTGGCAGATTTTGAGTAAAGCAGATTGCTTTCTGTAATGTGAATGGGCCTCATCCAATTAGTTGAATGTATAAATAGAAGAAAAGGACCACCCTCCTCCAAGTTAGAGAAAATCTTCCAGCAGAGCAAACTGCCTTCAAACTTTATCTGCAGCATCATCAGTTCTTTCTGGTTCTATAGCATATGGCATTCAGACTTAAACTGGAACATCAGTACTCCTGAGTCTCCAGCTTGATGATATTTGGACTGAAACTGAAGCACTGGCTCTCTGGGATCTCCAGTTACTGGCCCACCCTGCAGAATTTGGGCTTACCAGCCTCCATAACTGTGTGAGTCAATTCCTTATAATAAATTACTTTCTACATAAATTCATATCCTATTGGTCCTGTCTCTCTGGAAAACTGGACTAATAGAATGCAATATGATTCCATTTATACAAAGTCTCAAAATAAGAAAAATAAACAGTATGTTATTTTGGGATAAATACACAAGTGGCAAAACTATTAACAAAAGCAAGGGAATAATTAAAACCAAATTCAAGGCAGCGGTTACCTCTTGGGGGAAAGCAGGACGATATTATCAGACATAGGCTCACAAGGGCCTTCGAGAGTACTAGTAATATTCCATTTCTGAACCAAGATGCCAAGTACATAGCCATTTCTTTCATTTTACTCTTTACCTTCTAGAGATGTATTTTGTACAGAGATATCTCAACACGTACAGGTTCACAGGTACATGCCCACACACAAACACACACACACGCACTTTTGAAAAGCAAATATAAGGAAGCACTATAAGAAAATATAGGATGACATTTTTTTATAATCCTGGGCTAATTCTGGGATGGGGAAGATTTTATTAAACTAGGCAATAGATCCCAGAAACTGTAAAGGAAAGAGATAAATGACTTGAATATATAAAACTGATAGATTATTTATGATATGATAAAAGACAGAGTGAACAAGATTAAAAGAAATGTGACTTCTTCACATATGACTACCATCCCAACAGAGCTTTTGTAAAATGACAGTGGATAGTACAGCTGAAAAAGCTGCAAAGCTCAGGCCCTATCTAAGGAGGAGTTCTGGGGGAAACCCAAAGACAACTGGAGAGACCAAAACAAGGACAGAGGAATTTGAAGCCTTTGATGTGTATAGCTATAATGAACATGAAACACAGCACAACACCCAGCCATATTAACAGAAAATTTCCCACTAAAGACCTATTTACCTGTTTCTATTACATGATATGTCATATCAAGCTTTCTA
The DNA here is from genome assembly GCF_030222135.1 of Aotus nancymaae. Lineage (NCBI taxonomy): Eukaryota > Metazoa > Chordata > Mammalia > Primates > Aotidae > Aotus > Aotus nancymaae. The sequence goes on along the minus strand of NW_026988415.1, from coordinate 52,874,971 downwards.
CAAGGAAATACATGGCAAAAAGGCAAGAAGAAACAGTATTAAGAGACAAAGCAAGCATCAGACAAGACTTACATGATATTGATTCTGGAACCATCAGACAGGGAATTTAAAATAACTATGATTAATATGTTAAGGGATCTGATGGAAAAATGTAGACAACATTCAGGAACAGAGATACACAATATAATAAAAAAGATGCAGACTCTGAAATAATCAAAAGGAAATGCTAGAAATCAAAACCTGTGACACAAATAAAGAATGCCGCTAAAATAAGCTTATCAGTAGACTAGATATGACAAATGAAAAAATCAGTGAACTTGAAGATATATAAATGGTAACTTCTCAAACTGACATGCAAAGAGAAAAAAATAATTAAAAAAAAACAATGAACTGAAGCTCCAAAAATTGTAGGACAACTGTAAAAATATAAACATATGCATAATTGGAATACAAGGCAAAGCAGAGAGAGCAGAGTAGAAGCTATTTGAAACGATGATGTCTTAGAACCTTTACAAAATTAATGATAGCTATCAAACCACAGAGCCAGGAAGTCCAGAGAGTACAAAGCAGCACAAATACCAAAAACTCTACAATTAAGCATGTTGTATTCAAACTAATGAAAAAAAAAACAAACAGAAAATCTTGAAAGAAGACAGGTATTACCAAAAAGTAACGGATGCTGGCGAGGTTGTGGAGAGAAGGGAACATTTATACACTGTTGGTGGGAGTGTAAATTAGTTCAACCATTCTGGAAAGCAGTGTGGTGATTTCTCCAAAACCTGAAAACAGAACTACAATTCCACCCAGCCATCCCATTACTGGGTATATACCCAAAGGCATATAATTCATTCTGCCATAAAGATACATGTATGCATATGTTCATTGCAGCACTATTCACCGTAGCAAAGACATGGAAACAGTCTAAATTTCTATCAATGGTAGAATGGATAAAGAAAATATGTACATGTGCACCATGGAATATTGCATGACCATAAAAAGAGCAAGATCATGTTCTTTGTAGCAACATAGATGGTGTTGAGGCAATTAACCTTAGCAAACTAATGCCTGAACAGAAAATCAAATACCACATGTTCTCATGCATATGAGGGAGCTAAATGATGAGAACACATAGACACAAAAATGGAGACAACAGACACTGGGGCCTACTTGAGGGTGGAGGGTAGGGGAAGGAAGACGATCAGAAAAATTAACTATTGGGTACTAAGTTTGGCCCCTGCGTAATGAAATAATCTCTACACTAAATCTCCATGACATGAGCTTACTTATATAACAACCATGTGCATGTACCTATGAACCTAAAATAAAAATTTAAAAAACTGTGGGTTTTAAGACATCTATCTAATTTTCTTTTTCTGACAAGACTAATCCATAAAATGTGCAACATGAAAGTATTTGAAATATAGCTCACGAAAGAGAGAAAAAGAATGGTTTATTTCATTTGCTAATACACTATAATGAATAATATTTTTAAAAACAAATAAAAATAGCATACATTGAAACTCAAAAAAAAAAAAAAAAAAGAAGAAGGCAGGGGAAAGAGGAGAGGGAGATACCTTTACTACAGAGGAACAAAGATAAGACTTACAGTAGGCTTCTAATCTAAAACCCTGCAAACAAAATGAGAGTTAAACGAAATATTGAAATTTTTGAAAGAAAAGAAAAATAACAGGCTGCGTAAAATTATTTCAATATATATATTACAGTTAAACACCAAAGCTTTATATCCTCAAACATAAGTAAGTGCCTACAAATTGATGAGAAAAAAACAAACCATCTGGAAAAAGAATGAACAAACACGTAAATAAGCATTCTAAAGAAAAATACACTTGCCCATTAAAGATAGGAAAATGTGCTCAATCTTACTAGCAATCAAAGTAAACGCAAACTATAATAAGATAATACATGTGTGTTTTTCCTTCTAATTGTAAAAATTGTAACAATTGTAACAATATTTCAGTTGGCTAGGTTGTGCAGAAATAGGTATTTCGACACACGACTTGTTGGGGTATGATTTTGAAGGGCAATTTGGCAGCATCCTTTAAATGTAAAAGTGGGCATATCCTTAATCCTAGAAATTCTGCTCTTGAGATTTTATCTTATGAAGACATCTTTGCACTGTGTCCAAAGATACTATTACAAGGATGTTCACTGCAGCATTCTTTGTTTTTATTTAACTTTTATTTATGTTCAGGGGTATATGTGCATGTTTGTTATACAGGTAAACTTGTTTCATGCAGGTTTGTTGTACAGATTATGTCATCACCTAGGTATTAAGATTAGTAACCATTAGCTATTTCTCCTGATCCTGTGCCTCATTCCACCCTCCACCCTCAAGCAAGCCCCAGTGTGTATTGTTCCCCTTTATGTGTTCATGTGTTCTCATCATTTAACTCCTATTCATAAGTGAGAACGTGGTATTTTGTTTTCTGTTCCTGCATTAGTTTGCTAAGAATAGTGATTTCCAGCTCCAACCATGTTCCTGCAAAGAATATAATCATGTACTTTTTATGGCTGCATACTATTCCACAGTGTATATGTACCACATTTATTTATTCAGTCTACCATTGATGGGCATTTAAGTTGACTCAATGTCTTTGCTATAGTGAATAGTGCTGTAATAAACATATATGTGCATGTGTCTTTATGATAGAACAACTTATATTCTTTTGGTATATACCCAATAATGGGATTGCTGGATCAAATGGTAGTTCTGTCTTTAGGTTTTTGCAGAATCACCACTCTGTCTTCCACAGTGGCTGAATTAATTTACACTCCCAACAACAGTATATAAGCATTGCTTTGTCTCCACAACCTTGCCAGAATCTATTATTATTTGACTTTTTAATAATAGCCATTCTAAATGGTGTGAAGTGGTATCTCATTTTGATTTCGATTTGCATTTCTGCCTTTTTTTTTTAATATGCTTGTTGGCCGCATGTATGTCTTCTTTTGGAAAGTGTCTGTTTATGTCCTTTGCCCAGTTTTTTTATGGGGTTGTCTGTTTTTCTCTTGTAAATTTGTTGAAGTTTCTTATGAATGCTGGATATTAAACATTTGTCATATGCATAATTTGTAAAATTTTTCTCCCATTCAGTAGGTTGTCTATTCACTCTGTTGAAAGTTTCTTTTGCTGTGCAGATGCTCTTTAGATTGATTAGATCCTATTTGTCAATTTTTGTTATTGTTGCAATTACTTTTGGTATCTTCATCCATAATTCTTTGCTCATTCCTATGTCCAGAATGATAGTGCCTGGGTTGTCTTCCAGGGTTTTCATAGTTTTAGGTTTTACATTTGAGTCTTTCATCCATCTTGACTTCTTTTTCGTATATAGTGTAAGGAAGAGGTCTAGTTTCAATCTTCTGCATATGGCTAGCCAGTTATCCTTGCATCATTTATTGAATAGGGAAACACTACTACATTTTCCCAAGTGACTGGCTTTGTGAGGGATGGGTAAGAATGAACATTTTGGGGATTATGGAGGGGAAGCAATGAATAACTTACAGTCCTGTCTTTGACACCTGAGCTCAGGAACAAGAGAGAGAAGAAGATCACAATCATATCTATCCATGATAAATGCTGGAGGACCGAACATGACTTATATAGGCAGTCGTAATGGACTTTCTAATGTTTTATTCCTAAGGAAGGTAAATCTACCAATCTAGCCACTATCACAGCCGAGATTACGCCACTGCACTCCAGCCTGCGCAACAGAGCAGGACTTCGTCTCAAAAAAAGAAAAAGAGAAAGAAAAGAAAACACAGAAACACATACAGCTGAACCCTCATTTATGTTACCATCTGTGTCTATTATTGGTAGAAATATATTTATTTCAGGCATACTCACAGTTCCCTGTATACTCCCTTTAATATTTATACATTTACCAATAGAAATGATTAGTACATATTTTCACTTCATATAGTCAAATATATGCTTTAAAGAATAAGATTATACCAGGCACCCTATTAAGTAATTTATTTACGTTATTTAAGAGAACTGGATCCTTGATCTCATTATCATTGTACTATAAGTAAAGAAACAGAAGTTCAGGGAAATCAAGTAACTTTTCCAAGGTTATACAGCTTGAAAACGACAGTACCATGAGTTGAATTCAGTCAGGACTAGCTGACTCTCAAGCTCATATTTTTAACCACTGCTTATGGTTCAGGTTGTGAAATTACTCTGGGGAGTTTTCTTTGGTTCTTAAGTTTCATCTTGAAAGCATTTTCTGAAAAGTTGAGTTTTACAGTGAACACCAATATAGCCACCACATAGATTCTGCAATTAACATAATACTGATTTTACCCCATATCTGTCCACTTACCCATCCTATCTGCCTGCCACTTCTTCTCATTTTTATGCATTTCAAAATAAGTTGCAGATATTAGTACATATTCCTCAAATACTTCAGCATGTATATCATTAACTAGAGCTCAATATTTATAGATTTTTTCTATTCAGTTAAAATTTCATACAATAAAATGCATAAAACTTAAGTGTACTATTCCATAACTTCCTCCCTAAGTCAAAGCACACACCTGTGCAACCCAAACACCCGTAAAGATACAAAATATTACCATCACCCCAGAAGGTTTCCTCATGTCTGTTCCCAATAAATCCCACCTCCAACCCACAGAGGTTGTCCTCATTTGTTTTCACAACAGGTTACTTTTACCTTTTCTATGACATCATATCAAAGGATTCAGGTAGTAAGTACTCTAGTGTAAGGCTTTTTAAAACTGCAACCTAATGTTTCTATGATTTGTCCATATTGTGTCCATCAGTAGTTCATGCCATTTTACTGCTCAGTAGTATTTCATTGTGTGAATATATCACAGTTTGTTTATTCATTGTCTAATTGTTGAACCTGGACTGTTTTCATATTTTGGCTATCAAGAATAAAGCTGCTATAAAATTGTACAAGTATTTTAGTGGCATTCAAAGCATATTACTTAACAAGGCTCATGGTCTAGAAAGAAAATGCAAACAGATTTAGAGAATATGTGTTAGAGAGAAATACAGATTTGGGGTTAGGAAAACTGGGACGTTGATATTCAAATACAAGATGAGCTGTCACAGGAAGGAAATGAATCAGGGTGATGTGCTTATTCAGTGCTCGGGCTTTGTAGCCCTGTTATCTAACTGTAGGAACTTACCTTCTCCAAGTCTTAGTTTTCTCATTTGTCAAGTTGAGATAAAAGTACATCTCTCCCAGAGTTTTTACGAGCATCAAATTAGATAATGCACATGAAGTTCTTCACAATTGTTTTTGTTTTTATTAAAGCATCCCTTTATATTTTTAAAATTCCTAGAGTGCAACTTCTATGATGTTATGTTGATAAACCAGCTTGAGCTGGGATTGGTTATAAACTCCAAAATCAGGATAATTAACATACAATAATTAAGGAACCACTTTGTGATTAATCCATAAACTTTCCTAATAAGTTTATCTAAAATTCAGTTTCATTTATGACCACCTACTATACCCTAGACCCTATTCTAGGACATGGGTATATCACAATGTATAAGGAAGACAAAATCTCAGCCTTCCTGGATTCTTAGTTGGAAAGATATAGACAAATAATTATGAATGAGAGGTGGTTAATTAAAGAAGCATAGAGGGGGCTTTAGAAAGCACATACTGGTGTGACCAAATGCTCAAGTCTCTCACAATTCTAAGAGAGGCAGTTGCCTTTCTTAGTACTGAACAAAAACCAGACCAGGGATTATTTTCTTGTCTGAGAACTGCAGGTAAAATTATGTTTCATCCTGCTTTGAATGCACACGTTTCTTAATGCATATTCAAAGAAGCCATATGCCTGGAGGCATGTCAATAAGGTTATCAGTCCACCTTTAATTCTAAACCTAAAACAATTAAATCTCACTAAAACAATATTTACATATAAATAGAACACCAGAGTAGAATACCATACCCAAAGGAGAACAAAATATGCAAATATGTAAATATAAATACATAAAATGTATTTACTCATTTTTTAATATATGATCATAAATATAACCATATTTATTTATTGCTTCCCGTTCTAATAGAGTCTTGCGTTTTGGCTGCTGAACATGAGGGAAGGAGGAGAAAATAAGGTAAACTGTTGTTAATTAGGAGATCTTTAGAGGATGAGTCGTCTTATTGTTTCTTTGTCATTGATATCTTTTCAGATGCTTTCACTAACCCTTCAGAATCTCAGCACTTCTCTAATAGATGATTTTGAGGAAGAGAATGGCAAAGAGAAGAGGGATGGAGTGAAAATAGGATAAAATGAGTATATATATTGTTTATATTTAAATATTTGTATATTTTGTTCTCCTTTGGGTATGGTATTCTAACTCTGGTAGAGTAAGATGGTATTCTACTCTGGTGTTCTATTCATATGTAAATGCTGTATTAGTGAGATTTAATTGTTTTAGATTTAGAACATACTGGTGGGATAATAGCCTTATTGACATGCCTCCAAGTATATGGCATCTTTGAATATGTATTAAGAAACATGTGTCTTCAAAAAGGGATGAAACATAATTTTTTGTGTAACTCTCAGAAAATAAAATAGTCCCTGGCCTGGTTTTTGTTCAGTAGTAAGAAAAGCAACTGCCTCTCCTGCCGCCACTCCATCCCCTATCCTTTGCCCATGCACATAATCACATAAGTGTATCTTTCCATAATGCTTAGAGCCTATTTCTCCCCTTTAGAAAGAGGTTTCTCATATTCGTTATACTATTTATATTTTTTTGTTCTATTTTTTTGTTACAGATCTCCATAGTCTATTCATAATAATCCCATTAATGAACACATCTTTTTTGTCAAGCATGTTGATGGGGAATAAAAATGTAGGAACCTGATTTATCTATTGGAACCCTTCTAAAAGACCAGAGGGGTTTCAACCTCATTAAAGATTTTTTCATCAGCCAGGCAGATCTGTTCCAATCAGAAGGCAGAATCAATCACCTAGGGAAGAACATTAAGTCATTCGTACCACTTTAATAAGACTAATTTTAAAGTAATGCAAAAAGGACTTAAGCCTTCAACGTATTTTCAATAATACCTCCACTTGTTGGAATCCTTCAAAGTCATTAGTAAAATCAGACACAGTCTATTTTTGAGGCTCCCAATCTTTTAAGGTGAGTTACTACATATTTCCTAAAACAACTACCAATCTTTTGATGTTAACTTTAAGAGGCTGTTTTGGTATATGTGCATTATTTCATTTTATCCCTACAACATTACTATGATAGGCATTTTTAAAATCTACATTCTAAAGATGAGAATACAGACTCAGACAGGTAAGATAATGTTCCCAAAGTCATACTGTCGGTAAATAGTGGAATTAGGAAGTTGAACTTAGATCTCTCTGATAATAAGGCCTGAGCACCTGGCCGCTATGTTGTACTGAGTGAATGAGATCCCTGGGTTCCTCTGAAGTCTGGCATACACATTCAAATGCAGAAAGAAAAACATGCAAACAAAAACTTCCAAGGTGTGGAGGAAGGCAGAGGAAAATGCCTGATGTTCTCTGAGCTCTACTTCCTGTAAGCACTGTCAAAGCGGTAACAAGACCTGAAGGGGAATGATGGTGGAGTGTGAGTTAGACACTTGACACAAGAAGTTAAACTTCAGCAAAGATTCCTATACCTAGGTTTGGCACAAAATCAACTGTGTATCCCTATACCTGACAGACTCATTCAGGCAAAGATAATGGTCATCTCAGTGATAACCGCATGGTCAGAGATCTGAAGACCAAAATCTCTCACCTAAAATATTAGTGTAGTATGAGATCCTAAAAGTGTAGCATAAATTCTACAGGGTAGAGAACATTGAAAATGAGAGTTTAAATTTCCATTATTCCTCTAAAATGGAGACTAAGCAGCAGAAATTACATTACTATAGAAAACGAAGTGATATTTCCAGCACACTTAAGTCCATCCAAGCCTTCTACACTTGTTCCTACACTTGATGTCACAGTATATCCTCAGTCAACAACACAGTATGTGAAGCAATTTGGACAGAGCTTGGCACATGAGAAGTGCTCCACAAATGTTAGGTGAGTGCAAAATAGATGTATAAAAAATACCTTTCATTTTGAACTAAATATTAAATAATCATTATTTCAGTGTAATAGTAATATTACTATTCTATATATTTTAAAGGCAGAATTCTAAAGCAATGGACAACTTTTCATTATAATTTCAAAATTGGTTTTTCCATGAAAAGCAATGGCAACAAAAGCTAAAATAGACAAATGGGACATAACTAAACTTAAGAGCTTCTGTACAGCAAAAACAACAAAAAAACAAAAACTATCATTAGCATGAACCGGCAACCAAGAGAATGGGAAAAACTTTTGCCATCTACCTATCTGACAAAGGGCTAATATCCAGAATCTACAAAGAACTTAAACAAATTTACAAGAAAGAAAACAAACAACCCCATCAGAAATAGGGCAAAGATATGAACAGACCCTTCTCAAAAGAAGAAATTTATGCAGCCAACAAACATATGAAAAAAAGCTCATCATCACTGGTCATTAAAGAAATGCAAATCAAAACCACATTGAGATACCATCTCAGGCCAGTTAGAATGACAGTCGTTAAAAAGTCAGGAGACACCAGATACTGGAGAGGATGTGGAGAAATAGGAATGTTTTTACACTGTCGGTGGGAGTGTAAATTAGTTCAACCATTGTGGAAGACAGTGTGGTGATTCCTCAAGGATCTAGAACCAGAAACACCATTTGATCCAGCAATCCTGTTACTGGGTATATACCAAAAGCATTATAAATCATTCTATTATAAAGACACATGCACACATATGTTTATTGTGACACTATTCACAATAGCAAAGACCTGGAACCAACCCAAATGCCCATCAATGATAGACTGGATAAAGAATATACAGCACATATATACCACGGAATACTATGCAGCCATAAAAAAGGATGAGTTCGTGTCATTTGCAGGGACATGGATGAAGCTGGAAACCATCATTCTCAGCAAACTGACACAAGAACAGAAAACCAAACACTGCATGTTCTCACTCATAGGCGGATGTTGAACAATGAGAACACATGGACACGGGAAGGGAAACATCCCACAACAGGGCCTGTCAGGGGTGGAGTCCTAGGGAAGTTATAGCAGTGGGTGGGGGAATTGGGGAGGGATAGCTTTAGGAGAAATACCTAATGTAGATGAGAGGGTGATGGATGCAGAAAACTACCATGGCACATGTATACCTATGTAACAAACCTGAACATTCTGCGCATGTACCCCAGAACTTAAAGTATAATAAAAAAAATTGGTTTCTCTTTCCCAAATTCACAAATTTGATACCACATCTAGTCTGAGTATATAATTTCTTATTATAAAGATTTTTATTAATAGGAAATTTGGACTCATTTACATGTCTATTTTTTAAACATGCTAAATTCAAGTTGCTCAATCTAAAATGCATATATATGATTCACAGAAAATGTAAAAGAAAGCTAACAGTTTAATGTCCTATAGTATGTAGCAGACTTACATTCTGGCAACATAAAAAGAGTTATGGGGCAACTGTGTATGTTGGTGCTGTTACGCTGTGTCCACATTATTTTAGACTAGTGTGTTATATGAGGTGTTCATCTCTTAGAAACTATGATGACAGACATTATTGTATGCATCTTCTTCTTGTTTATATACTTATGTTTCAGAGTTTTAAGATAAATTGACTGTAATAGTTGGATTACAGTATTTTTTTCTTTCTTGCCAGAAAGATTTCTAAACTTTCTCATCCATTATTAGGTCTTTTTAAGTCAAAAAGAAGCTGGTTAGAGAGTTTTAAAATAATGAATATTAGCAATATGCAACAACAGAGGAAATGCCCAATATATTGTAATATAAAAGAAAATACATGTATTTTTTAAATAAAATATTTGAAAGGATTCATCTGATTAAATGGAAAAGTGCTATAAGGAACTTTGTATAAAACGTACTCTTCTCTTTTTATGTGGCATTCTCCCATCCTTAAGAATAGATACCATGGATCTATTATATTTCAATAGGATTTTTGCTTCCAAGATTGGAATTTACCTCTAGAACTTTTAGTCTATTTCGTAGATAACAACACTCATGAAGATTTAACAAACTGTAAATGTGGGTGCAAAATGTACAGAATCACAAATCTTGTTCTTTAATTTATGTGTACAGAGAAAATTGCCAGATTTACGTTATGCTCTATCTGCAATTTATTGTAAACATAAACCAGTTTGGATAAATTCTTATCTATTTTATTTACCAAGCTAAACCTTCCCAAGCTGGTTTTACTCAAATAGAAATGAGGGCTGAAAACCACCACCACCAACAGCCTTACTATAGCTGATGATTAAACTGAATCAATTTTTTTCAAGTTTTAACTTTCATCCCCTGTGATAGTTTTTCTTAACCATATAAACACTAGAACCTTTATATTCAGTGTTGAAACATGTAATTGAATTACCTTGTCTATCTGCTACTGTTTCAAATTTTAATATTCTGGCAATTATGTGCAATGTATACTTTCAGAGGAAAATTATGCTTAGGTGATGAAAATCTCAGAATATTATTTATTCACAGGTATTTATTTCATAATATTCAGTTATTCTTTATTTTTAGAATAGGTAGGCCAACCCTAGGTAGTCTATGAATATAATAATAAAGTTAAGATAAAACAGACTTTTTTCGGGTATCTGTGTCTAGATATTTAGATAAAATATATGGAGAAATTCTTGAAATTCATCTAACTTAAATCTTTTGTCAGGGCACTGCAACAGAATTTTGCTGTACTGAATATTGGCTAAAATAAATGAGTCCTTGGCTAAGACTAAATTTTTTAAAACCATGTAAACTTTTTTTGTTGTTGTTGAAAGAAGCGTCCTGAAATAAGAGTTAACCTTTAACAATGACAACTGTCAACAGAATTATCTAGGATATGAGACAAGCCTGATTTCTCTCTGTGAGATTTGTAATATCAGTCTATATATTTCATCTTTCCTACAGGCAAATGAGTTGACAGTGGGGACTTTGGAGAGAGTAAGCTGCAGGACTTGGATGACAAAAGCTCTGGTGATCAGGGGAGCTGGTCAATGAGAGAGAGAAGCAACTGGATCAACACAAAGCATTCTGGGCACACTAGAAATTGAAGCACTATTTTTTAAGACAAATAATACTGTAGACTACCTAAGGCAGGATGAAATACATCACGTTTGCTTATGCAGACTTTCCAAGTTACATTAAAGCATACTGCACTGCTCTTCTTACACGTACTCCTAAAAACACTCTTTTTATCAGTACAGAGCCCGGCACAGAATCCTAAGTGATTTAATGAACAGAACTCTGAAATTCCATCTCTGCTCATGTGTGTTTTCTTGCATAGCATGTGCATACCCCAATTATAGCCTGTCAGATTTTACTATTTGTTTGCTTATCTTCTTATTCCACTACAGGATTTTCTTAAAGACAGAATATTTCACTACTTTTTATCAGCAAAGGTCAGCCGCATTCATGGTACTGAAGAAGGACTCCAGAAATATTTTCTGTCTGCATACTGAGTGAAAGAAGCTAATTTCCTCTTTGGAAACACACTTATATTCTGTAATAAAAAATGGAATTTAAACCACAAAGTATATTTTATGTCTTATATTTTAATATTGAATTTGATGTTTACATCAGTTTTTATTAAAACAATTACAACAAACAGTACAGAAATGTAATAATACCAAAAAATAGTGTAAAATGAAAAGTAACACACTGCCATGTGTGTACCTATGGAACAATCTTCCATGTCCTTCACATGTACCCCAAAACCTAAAATGCAATTAAAAAAAAAAAGAAAAGTAACTACTAACAGTAAACCCTGCCTTCTCACTCAAGAAATTACTGTTAACAGCTTCTTCTGGATCCTTTCAGAGATTTTTGTATTTCTATTTAACTTTTTATGCATACATTATTAGTTTCCTACCTCCCTAATTAGATGCTGAACTCATTAAGTTCAGCGACTGAAGCATCTATTTCTTTCATATTCCACATACTGTTTAGCTCTGTTCTGGACACTTAGTAAGTACACAATAAAAATAACTGTACTTGTGATTATTCTGCTGACTCTGTTAACTACGAAAAGACAAATTGCAAGCCATGCAGAATATTATAACAAACCAGGACAACATTTAAGGCTGAATAAAAATGTGAAATCTTTAATGACATTGGTTGAGTAATCTCAGGGTCACAGCACTAGATAAAGTTATATATTTATTAAATTGTGGGTACACAGCACTTACTTAACATATTTGTGCAGAGTAAGTATGTGACTATATTCTGTGGGGTATACAGATGCACAGCCACTTTTGAAGCAAGCATCGTTATCATCTCCATTTCATAAATGAAGAAACTGAGGTTTAGAGAGGTTTAGTATTTGCCCAAGCCTATACAATTATAAGGTAGCATAGCTGGAATTCAAATTCAGACAGCCAGGCTCTAAATAATATTACTGGGATTTTTTTATAGCAACAGAACTAGATAATTGTTATATTCTTGGCTAAAGTTCATCTCCCAAACAGACTCACAAGAAGCAGATTAATAAATGATGGTTTCTTACACTTAGAGGTGAAAATCTTACCAAGCACAATCAAAGCAAGATCAAGTGTCTGCCCATCAAGTATTCTTTCCTGTATTTGCAGGTATTCAAGTTCACATTAGCTGCTGAAATAAATAAACCAGCAGAAAACCACAGCAGGAGCATGGAGAATAATCTTTTCATGCAAATATACTTTCTTGATCAGGGTAGGCATTCTTTATTTCTTCTTGATTTTTAGGGTGCCTTTATGTTTTCTTTTTAAAGGTTATCTAATGATTCTTCCAAAAATGACATATACAGATGTAAGGTCCAACAAGATTGAAGAAATGTTAACACGGAGGAATTTCAAGAATATTGTGATTTTCATAGAGACTGACATATGCAACATCATACTAGAATGCCTAACTTTAGCCTTATAAAAGTATTTGGTTACCTCTGTCCTATGAAAGAAGCCAGAACTGTCTCACTCAATTGGATAATAATTATCTCCTAGAATATTCTTTCCCTGAATAGTAGGTATCTCCCTAAATGTTTTCCTTCAAATATCAAATAGTTGTCTTTTTCCTGAAAGCCTGTCCCTTGAAGTTTTGGTCTTCCTCCTAAAAGCCAGTCACTTGCAGAAGGGAAAAATGCAAAAAACAGCCAAAGTGATATTTGATGAGACTTGTTTTACTGGCATGCTTCTAATCTGAAAATCTTCAACTTGCATGCAAGTCTCTATGCAGATTTTTACTGTAGAGACTTTGAAAAAGATCTTCAGTATCAACTTCTAGAAGAAGATTCTTTTCCTCCCAGTAGATCTCATAAAAAGGAATACTTCTGCGAAATAATATATATGCATCATGGAGGTATTCAAGGATTTAGAATACTTATTATTGTTACTAATTACTAACTTACATTTACATAGTGATACATGGCACATAATAGGATAGGAGTAAAATATTCAGTTGTCTTGAATTTTCGTGGCCTAATCTGACCCAGAGGATGGCAAAAATTCACAGATAAAAAATATAGTGTCATCTACCTTACACCCAGTTGTCTTAACGGATCACAGCAAATAAGACCCACTGGTCACATTCTTTATTCAGTGTTAATTGTAGGTAGGAGAAAAATATATTTTGAAAAGAACATATTTGTCATGAATTACTTTATAAAAATGTTTTGTTCAACAGGTATGTTACTTGCCTAGGGAAGATCTCTTATCACAGCATATCTGTATTTTCTTGTAAGTGGCCAAAATCATGTTTTAGGCTTGTCAAACAATTTTAAAAATTGGAAATATATTTGAACGAAAATTTGTCAGGAAATATGAGAACTACTAAATCTTAATTAATACTCTGCTCTTTTTGTTAACATGTAAATTCCTAGCCTGCTAAAACGTGTCCTACAATAGACTCAGTTTAATGACATAAATTCTTTTCATCAATGTATATATTCAGAATTTAACTCCGAAAGTAAAATGAACAGTGTAAAGAATATGGACACAGAGTCATAACTCATAATTCTACGCATACCCTAGTTTTAAAAGTGATTCTCTTGCTCAAGGTGCCGTAACTAATAACCGGAGAAGCAGTATTTAAATCTTAGGTTTGGTCACTCCAAGGCCGATAGGCATCCTGCAACATAAAGTTGCCTTCCAGAGATTAAGAAGAAAAGCCCCCCACAAAAAAAGAGGAAAAAAACAACATTTTTAATGGGCCAAGGATTGAACATAGAACTTCTTGACTTAGTCAAAATTAATTTAGGGAAAAACACAACGTCAATGCTCTAAACTTTTTTGATAATTAAAAATAAAGTATTTTTCTTTATTTAGTTTATTCAGAGCATGGGCTGGTCGTCAAACACTTTTGCCAATATATAACTTGATAGTTTCACTTTTCTTCCTGAACAACTTGAGAATCTAATGATTATTTGAATTCTTACATATCCTAAAAGAAATGTGCTCTCTATATTTGAATAGCTAAGCCTGTCACTTTTGAAAATGAAAAATTGAAAGTAATCAAATTCAAATAAAACAAGGTAACAAAGATAAATTATTCAAAAATGATAAATATTCTTAAACATGTATATTTCAATTCTATTAACATTTTGCTAAGAATATACTTGTGTCTATGTATAGCAAAAAGTATTAATCTTATTTATTCATCAATTTTGATTTTCCTAAAAAATACAAGCTATAATCTACTTGAGCAGCTGGAATATAACATTATTAATAACTTTCTCTCTGCTTAGAAACTTAAAGACAGGGACTGTTTTTAAGATAGGTAATGATAAAGTTGTCTACTTTGGAAAGTTACATTTGTAATTCCCTCATATTTGAATATTCATGTAAAGTCTCTTAGGTATGCACTTTACAATAAATCATTTCATTGCTTCATCTATCACCATAAATGACTCTTCCTGATGTCCGCCTAGAATCACTTTATATGTAGCATTAAGGAAATATGTATTAGAGGCTAGGCAGCAAGCTGGAAAGAATAGAACTAGAATTTCATTAATAACCTTAGTCTACTGAATAATCACACTAATAATAGTAATAATAACAGTTTATTAATCACTTACTATGTAGAAGGAAACCAGTGCTAAGTATTTTGTACATTATCTGTTATTCCATACAGCTCTATGAAGCAGATGCCATTATTATTCCCATTTACTGATGAGAATCTGACTTTACAGATAATAAATTAAGTTACTCCACATACGTTGACGTTAAATTCAGATCTGTCCGATTTCTATACCAATCTTCTTATATATATGTGTAGCAGAGGCATTATTAGGGAAGAAAACACAGCAATGATGCAACTTGTTTATGTGTGTGTGTGTGTGTGTTTGTGTATGAGCAAGACTGCCAGGGAAGTCAGAGTTAATTTGCAAGTAGGATTTCAATAGATGGGACAAATATTGATAAAGAAATGAAAATTCCTGGAAAATACAAAATAACCAGTGGATAGAGGGCTATTTCTTATCTAGTGGTAGACAGACTAGAGCCTCAACACACACACACATACACACACACACACACACACACACACACACAGAGAGAGAGAGAGAGAGAGAAATCTTTATAAGGGCAGGGAACATTGGACCTTCAAGAGTCACTGAGGGTAACCTCTCAGAAGGGTAGTTGTAGGTGGCAGACTGCATAAAAGTTATGAGAGATAAAAGGTTTCCTCAAGATGGGGATGGGGTGGTGGGAAGAGTTACTGTGAAGTAAGGGTAGCATACTGGCTTGTCAGGGTTCTCCAGAGAAACAGAACCCATTGGAGATATATTAGAGAGGGAAAGAACGAGGAAGAGATTTATTATAAGGAATTGGCTCACATGATTGTGGAGGCTGACAAGTCCCAAGATCCACAGTCAGCGAGCTGGAGACCTAGAAGATCAAGTAGTGTAATTTGAGTCTGGTAGACTCAGGATCCCAGAATAGCTAATGACTGGATTTGAGTCTGAAGGCAGAAAAAAACAACGTTCCATCTGGAAGGCAGTCAGGTAGAAAGAATTTCCTCTTATTGGAAGGAGGGTCAATCTTCTTGTTCTATTCAGGTGTTCCGGTGATTGGATGAGTCCTACACACATTAAGATGGCCAATCAGATTTACTTAGTCTACTGATTCAAATGTTAATTGGACCCCCAAACACACTCACAGACAAACCCAAAATAATATCTGAATGAATGTCTGAGTGTCTCACAGGTCAGTCAAGGTGACACACAAAATTATTATACACACTGGTTATACTGATTATAGTTTATTAAAATCATGGTTTTTACAACTAATTCTCTTAACACTTTGTTTCAGGAAGGACATGGTTATGTGGGAAATTTGAAACAGTTGGCTGATAGCTATTAACATAATGGGCTCAAGTATGGCACAATATTAAGGCCCCGACATTAAATATTTCCCCCAAAGAATTACTGCAACAGAGCTATTTATAATACCAACTGAGCAGTAGGTGTACTAGAGTAGTATAGGTAGCATATTCTTTCAATTTTGCTTCCAGGAAAAAGCCTTTCTCCCATCTCCCTATCCTTCAGCCCAGTACTACTTAAGCAATTGACAGGAAAAAAATTACCTAAAATATCACAGAAGTTAGAAATTTCTGTGATGGATCTGAAGGAAAGGCCTATAAGGATATGAGAAATCTTATTAAAAGAAGTATTACCAGCTACAGAGTTACATGTTTAGCCCAATTTCCTCTTTAGTGTTCTCTAAGATGAAGGAAAAATGAAAATAACTTTTTTTATAGGAAGAAACACAGATCCTTACTCAAGACTGATAAAATGAACAAAGGCTGCAAAATAATAGGAGATTGAAGGAAAAACAAAAGATAGAATAAAATAAGGACTTTGATATGGTTTAGATCTGTGTCCCTGCCCAAATCTCAAGTTGAATTGTAATCCCCAGTTTTGGAGTTGGAGCCTAGTGGAAAGTGATTGAGTCATGGGTGCAGTTTCTCATGAATGATTTAACATCATCACACTGGATATTGTTCTCCTGATGGTGAGTGAGTTGTCTTAAGACCTGGTTGCCTAAAAGTGTGTAGCACCTCCCCATATCTCTTCTTCCTGCTCTGGCCATATGAAGTTCTGGCTCACCCTTTGTCCTCCATCATGATTGTAAGTTTCTTGAGGCTTCCCCAGAAGCTGAGCAAATGGCCACCATAATGCTTCCATTATGTGTCCTGTAGAACAATGAGCTAATTAAACCCCTTTTCTTTATAAATTACCCAGTCTCAGGTAGTTCTTTATAGCAATGTGAGAACTAACAAATGCAGAAAGTTGGTATTAAGGAAAGGGTCTTTGCTATAAAGATACCTGAAAATGTGGAAGCAGCTTTGGAATTGGATAACAAGGAGACTTTGGAAGAGTGTGGAGAGCTTAGAAGACAGGAAGATGAGGGAAGGTTTGGAACTTCCTAGAGACTTGTTAAATTGTTGTGACCAGGACAGGCATGGTGGCTCACACCTGTAATCCCAGCACTTTGGGAGACTGAGGCTGGTGGATTACTTGAGGTCAGGAGTTTAAGACCAGCCTGGCCAACATGGTGAAACCTGTTCTCTGCTAAAAATACAAAAATTAGCCAGACACAGTGGTGTGTGCCTGTAATCCCAGCTACTCATGAGGCTTAGGCACAAGAATCTCTTTTTTTTTTTTTTTTTTTTTTTTTTTTGAGACAGAGTTTCACTCTTGTTACCCAGGCTGGAGTGCAATGGCACGATCTTGGCTCACCGCAACCTCCGCCTCCTGGGTTCAGGCAATTCTCCTGCCTCAGTCTCCTGAGTAGCTGGGTTTACAGGCATGAGCCACCATGCCCAGCTAATTTTTTGTATTTTTAGTAGAGACGGGGTTTCACCGTGTTGATCAAGATGGTCTCGATCTCTTGACCTCGTGATCCACCCGCCTCGGCCTCCCAAAGTGCTGGGATTACAGGTGTGAGCCACCACGCCCGGCCAAGAATCTCTTGAACTCAGGATACAGAGGTTACAATGAGCCGAGATTGCACCACTGCGCCATCGCACTCCAACCTGAGTGACAGAGCAAGACACCATCTCAAAAAAAAAAAATATATATATATAGTGACCAAAATTCTGGTAGTGATATGGACAGTGAAGACCAGGCTGAGGAGGTCTCAGATGGAAATGAGGAACATATTAGGAATTGGAGCAGAGGTCACTTTTGTTATGTGTTAGCAAAGAGATTGGCTGTATTACACCCCTGCTCTAGGAATATGTGAAATTTAAACTTAAGAGTAATGATTTAGAGTATCTGGCAGGAGAAATTTCTAAGCAGCGAAGCATTCAAGATGTGCCATGGCTGCTTCTAACAATGTATGTTCATACGTGTGGGCAAAGAAATGACCTGAAACTGGAAATTATATTTAAAAGGGAAGCAGAGCACAAATGTTTGAAAAATTTACAGCTGGAAAAGTGGTAGAAAAGAAAAACCCATTTCCTGGTGAGGAATTCAAGCCCACTGCAGAAATTTGCATAAGTAAAGAGGACCCAAATGTCATTACCCAGGACAATGGGGAGTCTTCAAAGGCATTTCAGAGACAGCCATGGTAGCCCCTCCCATTATAAGCCTAGAGGCCTAGGAAAGAAAAATGGTTTGACAGATGTGGGACACTGCTTCTCACATCCCGGCTGCTCCAGATTGAGGTGTGGCTCTAACAGGCCCAGGTGTAGCTTGGGCCACTATTCCAGGGGGTGCAACCTGTAAGCCTTGGTTGCTTCCATGTGTTGGTAAGCCTGAAGATGAATGGAGTGCAAGAGTTGAAGCTTAGGAGCCTCTATCTAGATTTCAGAGAATGCATGGAAAAGCCTAGATTTCCAAGCAGAAGCCTGTTGCAGGAGCAGAGCCCTCATGGAGAACATCTATTAGGGTAGTGCAGAAGAAAAATGTGGGGTTGGAGCTCCTACACAGAATCCCCACTGGGGCACTGCTTGGTGGAGCAGTGAGAAGAGGGTCACCATTCTCCAGACCCCAGAATAGTAGATCGACCAGCAGCTTGCACCGTGAACCTGAAAAAAAAGCTGCAGGCACTCCACACTGGCCCATGAAAGCAGTTGTGGAACTGAACCCTACAAATTCACAGGGGAGGAGCTGCCTGAGACTTTGGGAGCTCACCTCTTGCAACCATGTGACCCAGATTTGGGACATGGAGTCAAAGGAGATTATTTGGAAGCTTTAGGGTTTAATGACTACTGTGCTGGGCTTTGGACTTATGTAGGGCTTGTAACCCCTTTCTTTTGCCTGATTTCTCCCTTTCGGAATGGGAGTATTTACCCAATGTCCTATACATATATTGTACCTTGGAAGTAAATAACTCATTTTTTATTTTACAAGCTCATTGGTAGAAGGGACTAAACTTTTCTCAGATAAGGTAATGCAATCACTTAAGACTTTGGGGAACTGCTGGGAAGGCAAAATTATATTTTGAAATGTGAGAAGGACATGAGGTTTGGAAGGGGCCAGGGACAGAATGACATCATTTGGCTCTTTGCCCTCACCCAAATCTCAGATTGAATTGCAAACTCCACTGTTGGAGGTGGGGCCTTGTGGGAGTTGATTAAATCATGGTGGCGGTTTCTCATGAATGGTTCAATATTATTCTCTTGGGTGTTGTTCTTGTGATGGTGAGCCGTTTCTCATAAGATCTGATTGTGTAAAAGTGTATAGCACCTCCCTCCTCTCTCTCTTCGTTTTTCTCTGGCCACATAAGATTTGCTTGCATCCCATCTGGATTCCACCATGATTAAAAGTTTCCTGAGGCTTCTCCAGAAGCCATCATGCTTCCTGTACAGCTTGTGGAAATGTGAGGTAGTGAAACATTTTTTGTTTATAAACTACCCAGTCTCAGGTATTCCTTTATAGCAGTGCAAAAACAGACTAATATAGACTTTACAAAAAGAAGAAAAACCAAGTTCAAGAAAAGTGAAAGGCAATCAAATTACAAGTTAAACATATGGCCAAGAGCCATTCATTTATTATTATTTTGCAATTCAACTATTAAAAGAGAGTAAGAATGAAACAGCAAACTTGCCATTTCTATATTTAAGGAATGCTTTATTCACAGAATTACACGTTTTCACGTGTTATACATGTTTTACACCTAAAGTTGGGAAGGGTTGGACAGATAAATCTTTATTTTTGTTACACCAAAGCACAAAGAAAAAACAGCATTATATAAATAGTAATTTAGTGTACTTTTTTTTTAGTGGAACAATTAATTTTAAAATTCAATGAGCTTTATACAAAGAAAAAAGTCTGTAGACACCAAAAACATCAATAAAGTAAATAAACAATTAATTTCCAAAATGAAATTACAAGCTGAAAATAAAAATTAGAAAATGATTTAATGTATAATACTATCAAGGAGAATAAAATACTTAGGAATAAATTTAACAGAGGAGGTATGATACATGTATGCTGAAACTGCAAAACATTCCTAAAAAATTATAAAAATTCTAGATAAACATAAAGGCATACCACCTTTATGGATTAGATGAGTTAGTATTGTTAATATGACAATACTCCTCATATCGATGTAGAAAGTCAATGAAATTCCTATCAAATTTTCAGGTGGCTTTTTATTTTTTTACAGAAATTGACATGCAGAAATCCTAAAATTCACAGTGAAATTAAAGAAAACCAGAATAGCCAACATAATTGTATAAAAACAAAAGTTGGGGCACTCACACATTCTTACTTCAAAACTTAATATAAAGCTACAGTAATCAAAACTTTGTGGTACTAGCATGAATTAGGACATATGAATCAATGGAAGTAAATTGAGAGTCTAGTCAAAATGAAAGAAAAAAATGTTAAAGGCAACTGGAGAGAAAGGCCAGGTTATTTGCAAAGGGTAGCCCTTTTTAGCCCGTGTTCTCCAGCTGACAGAGGTTTCAGTCCTCCCTAGAAGAAAGCTCTCAGGGAGAGGAGCAGGATGCCATCTTTGCTGTTTGGGCTACAGTAAATCTCTCAGCATCACTTCTATATGCTGAGAGTGAACAATCTGGAAAAGAAAAAACAAATCCCATTTATAGTAGCCACACATAAAAGGAAATTCTAAGGGGTTACCTTAATCAAAAAAGTGAAAAATGTCCATGATGAAAATAATAAAATACATATAAAATAAATTGCAAATAACACAAAAAATCAAAAGATATACAGTGCTCCTGAATTGAAAGTATCAACATGGTTAAAATGTCAATAATACCCAAAGCAATTTACAGTTTCAATGCAAGCCCTATCAAAGTATCAACATTTTTCACAGAAATAGAAAAAAAAATCCTAAAACTTATACAGAACTACAAAATAAATAGCCAAAGCTATGCTATGCACAGAGAACAAAACTGGAGGAATCACATTACCTGACTTCAAATTGTTCTACAGAGCTGTAGTAATCAAAATAGCATGGTGCTGACATGAAAACAGACACACAGACCAAGGAAACAAAATAGACAACCCAGAAATAAATCCATACACCTATAGTAAACTCATTTTTGACAAAGATGCCAAGAACTTACACTGGGGAAAAGATGGTCTCTTAAATAAATGGTGCTGGGAAAAGTAAATATCCCTATACAGAAGAAAGAAACTAGATCCCTACCTATCACCATATACAAAAGTAAAATAAAGATGGATTAAAAACTTAAATCTAAGACATCAAACTATAAAATTACTACAAGAAAACATTGAGGAAAATCCCCAGGATATTGGTGTGGGCAGAAATTTCTTGATCATTATCCACAAGCACAGGCAATTATAATGAAAATAGATAAATGGGAACACGTCAAGTTAAAAAGTTTCTCCACAGCAAAGAATATGATCAACAGAATGAAGAGATAACCCACAGAATCAAAATAAAATGGAAAACTACCCATCTGGCAAGATATTAATAACCAGAATATATATTAATAAGAAACTCAAACAACTCTATAAAAAACATTCTAATAATCCAATCCAAAAAATGGACAAAAGGTTTTAATGGACATTTCTCAAAAGAAGACATACAAATGGCAAACAGGCACATAAAAAGGTGCTCAACATTATTGATTATCAGATAAATGCAAATCAAAATTACAATGTGTTATCACTTCACCCCAATGAAAATGACTTGTATACAAAAGATAGAGAATAACAAATGCTGGTGAGGATGTGGAGAAAAAGGAACCTATATATACTGTTGGTAAGAATGAAAATTAGTACAACGGAGGTCTCAAAAAAGAAAAGAAAAAAGAAAACCCTAAAAATTGAGTTACCACATGATTCCAAAATTCCACTGCTGGGTATATATCAAAATGAAAGGGAATCAGTATATCAAAGAGATAATTACACTCCTATGTTTGTTGCAGTACTATTTACAATAGCCAAAATTTGGAAGCAAACTGTCTGTCTACTGATGAATGAATAAAGAAAATGTGGTACATATACTCAGTGGAGTACTATTCAGCTATATAAAAAAAATGAGACCCAGTAACTTGCAACAACACATAGATACGGGGTCAAGTAGGATTATTTTGAAGCTTTAATATTTAATTACTCTCCTGCTGGATTTTGGATTTGAATGGGACCGGTTGCTCCCTTTTGGTTTTTTTTTTTTTTTTTTTGGAGGGGGGGTTGATTTTTCCCTTTTGGAATGGGAATATTTATGCAATGCTTGTACCCACATTGCAACACATTTTTTATTTTCCAGGCTCATGGGCAGAAGGGACTAACCTTGTCTCAGATGAGACTTGGAACTTTGTACATTTGATTTAACATTGAAATGAGTTAAGACTTTGAGGGTTATTAAGAAGGGATAATTATATTTTGCAATATAAAAAGGACATGAGATTTGGGGGTCCAGGGGAGAAATAATAATGGTTGAGATCTGTGTCCCCACCCAAATCTCATGTCAAAATGTAATCCCCGATGTTGAAGGTGAGGTCTTGGGGCAGTTAATCAAATCATGGGGTAGATCCTTCATTAATGGCTTAGCACCATTTCCTTGGTTCTAGTGATAAAGTTCTCATGAGATCTGGTTGTTTAAAAGTGTGTAGCACCTCCCTGCCACTTGATCCTACTGTGGCCATGTGATGTGTGTGCTCCATCTTCACCTTCTGCCACAATTGTAGGATTCCTGAGTCCTCCCCAGAAGCCAGACAGATGCCAGCATCATGCTTCCTGTACATTCTGTGGAACCGTGTGCCAATTAAACCTCTTTTCTCATAAATTACCCAGTCTCAGATGATTGCTTATAGCAGTTCAAGAATGGACTAACAGAACATACAAATGGCAAACAGGTATATGAAAAGGTGCTCAATATCAGAGAAATGCAAATAAAAACTACAATGATATATTATCTCATCTCACTTAATGTGGATTTTCTGCAAAAGACAAAAACAAATGGACATAACAAATGCTGGCAAGGATGTGGAGAAAGGGAATCCAAATACACTGTTGGTGGGAATGTACTTTAGTACAATAACTATGGAAAATAGTTTTAGTTTGCTCGAAAACTAAAAATAGAGCTACCGTATTATTCACCGTTAGGTATGTATCCAAAAGAAAAAAAAAGTCAGTATATCCAAGAGATATCTGCACTCTCACGTTTATTGCAGCACTATTTACAATAGCCCAGATTTGGAAGCAACCTAAGTGTCCATGAGCAGAAGAAGGGATAAAGAAAATGTGGCACATATGTACAATGGAGTACTATTCACCCATAAAAAGAATGAGATTCTGTCATTTGCAACAACATAGATGGAACCAGAGGTCATTATGCTAAGTGAAATAAGCCAGCCAAAGATAGACAAACTTTGCATGTTCTCACTTATTTGTGGGTGCTAAACATTAGAACTCATGGAGATAGAGAGTAAAACAAAAGGGAAGGGATTCGAGGTGGAGAGCGTAGTGGGGATGGTTAATGGGTACAAAAATATAGTTAGATATTATGAATGAGATCCAGCATTTGATAGCACAACATGGTGACTACAGTCAACAATGATTTAAAGAGTATAATTGGATTGTTTGTAACACAAAGAAAGAATAAATGCTTTAGGTGATCAATACCCCATTTACTATGATGTGATTATTAAGCATTGTATGCTTCTATTAAAATATTTCATTTACCTCACGTATTAACATACCTATTATGTATGCACACAAATTTTAAAAAACGAACTGAAAAATGAGAAGCAGACACACTTTTGGACCAAAAAACCAAGCCTCTCTGCTGTTTCTCAGAAATAATTGGAAAAGGAAACTAGATTGTGATTAGGTTACCTGATCGGATTAGTTAGGTTACTTGGGAAAAGAAGACTAAGCCTAGGTTATTACGGTATAAATGGGAAAAGTAATCACTGTAGGTCAGAGATGTTGGAAAAACTTTGGTTTTTAGTAATAGTTAATTATCAAAAAAATGGAATGAGAAAGAAGCATGGCTTTGTAAACCTCCCATGAGCTAGCTCTTCCGTGACTTTGGATAGGATTTAGATGCAATGAGTGCAGGATTTCTCACCTATGCGATGAAGAAATATGTAATCTTTAACATTCTGGTAATTTCAGCATTACTGAAATAAATATTTGTTCTTAAGATGACCATTCTGAAGGGAACAACTCCTGTGTGTATGCTTTAATACATTTTATTTAAAAATGCAAATCCAATATTGCATAGCTCAAATATGTGCCTATATAGAACTTGCACAATTTGGTACTTTTTTTACTTTAGTTGCACATAATTTTCTTCTTGACCCATATATAGCCACCATAATTCTTACATGTTTCTGTTTCTCCCACTTTGTTTTCTTTTGATCACAACTGTCAGTTCTGATCATGATACCATATTTAGAATGCCAAAAATTATGTATGTAAATTACCTAAAAGCCTGGAACATATAGATAAACAGTATCTACATTTTTGTGTATTACACATAACATACATACAGTCATGCCACACATAAAGACATTTCAGTCAATGATGGACCACATATAAATGGTGGACCCATAACATGATGATGGAGTTGAAAAATTCCTATCACCCAGTGAAGTCACAGCCATCCCAACATTATATCATGACACATTATTAATCTGTTTGTAACCTGTTTGCTGGTGTAAACAAACCCACTGCACTTCCAGTTGTAGAAAAGTATAGCATATACAATTACATACAATACATAACACTTGATAATGATAATAAATGACTATGTTACTGGTTTGTATATTTACTATACTTCCTATCATTATTTTAGAATTTATTCCTTTTTCTTATTCAAAAATAACTATAAAACAGCCTCAGACATGTCCTTCAGGAAGTATTGTCACAGATAACAGCTCCACGTATATTGTTGCCTCTGAAGACTTTCCAGTGGAACAAGATGTGGTGGTGGACGACAGTGATATTGATGACTCTGACCCTGTGCAGGCTTAGGCTAATGTGTGTTATTGTGCCATATTTTTTAAACAAAAAAAGTTTAAAAAGTAAAACAAAAAAACAAAATATTTAAAAATAAAAAATGCTTACAGAATAAGGATATAAAGACAATAATTTTGTCTACTGTGCAATGTGTTTGTGTTATTAGCTAAGTGTTATTAGGAGTGAAAATATTTTATAAAATTAAAAATTTATTGCCAGGCATAGTGGCTCATGCCTGTAATCCCAGCACTTTGGGAGGCTGAAGCAGGTGGATCACAAGGTCAGGGGTTCGAGATAAGCCTGAAACCCCGTCTCTATTAAAAATACAAAAAATTAGCAGGGCATGGTGGTAGGCACCTGTAATCCCAGCTACTCGGGAGGCTGAGGCAAGAGAATCACTTGAACCTGGGAGGTGAGGTTGCAGTGAGCCAAGATAGTGCCATTGCAACAGAGGGAGTGCCCGGGCAACAGAGGGAGACTCTGTCAAAAAAAAAAAATTAAAAATTTATGAAGTCAAAAGTTACAGTAAGCTAAGGTTAATTTATTATTGAAGGAAGAAAAGTATTTTTTTTTTATAATTTTAGTGAAGCCTAATTGTACAGTGTTTATAAAGTCTACAGGAATGTACCAGGCCCTCACATTCACTCACTGACTCACCCCGAGTGACTTCCCATCCTGCAAGCGCCGTTCACGCTAAGTTTCCCATACACGTGTACCACGTTGTAATCTTTTATATTGTATTTTCCTCTACCTTTTGTGTGTTTAGATATATCTAAATACATAACTACCTCTTATTTTATTTAAATTGCCTACAGTATTCATAACAGTAAAATGCTGTATAGGTTTGTAGCCTAGGCATAGTAGCCTGTAGCCTAGGTGTGTAGAAGGCTATCCCATTTAGGTTTGTGTAAGTATACTCTATGATTTTCATAGAACAACAAAATCATCTAACACTAGAAAGTATTCCTGTCTTTAAGCATACATACATATATTTTCATATTCTGTGACTTTTTTTTTTTTTTTTATTTGAGACGAAATCTTGCTCTGTTGCCCAGGCTGGAGTGCAATGGCACGATCTCGGCTCACTGCAACCTCCGCCTTCTGGGTTCAAGCAATTCTCCTGCCTCAGCCTCCAGAGTAGCTGAGATTACAGGCATGCGCCACCACATCCGGCTAATTTTTTATTTTTAGTAGAGATGGGGTTTCACCATGTTGGCCAGGCTGGTCTCGAACTCCTGACCTCAGGTGATCTGCCTGCCTCGGCCTGTCAAAGTGCTGGGATTACAGGTGTGAGCCACTGTGCCTGGCAGACATTTTTCATTAAACAATTTATCCTAGGTTTCTTTCCGTGTCAATATAGATCTACATTATTACTTTAAATGGTCTTCAAATTATTTAACCTTATGAATAAATCATAACTTATAAACTGAGTTTTCTATTGCTGGACATTTACACCGTTTCCAATATTTCAGTATTGTAAGCAACACTGAAATGAACAGCATTAAAATTGTTTTTTCTTCACTATTATTTCCTTATGACAAATTCCTTGAACATTTGTTGGTTCGAAGAGTATGCACATTTTACAGGTTTTTGTTAAGTATCATCAACCATACACCAGATATGTGTACTGTTTTACCTTTCCATTTGCATTATGTGACAGTGCATTGTCATTTTAATTTCTATCTTTTTTATTGCTAGCAAAGGTGATTTGTTTTAATTTTTCTGAATTGCTTATTTCTTTCTCTTACAAGTAGTTTTATCTTTATATGTTGTTTCATAAATGGCGTTAGTATGGTCTTTACTTGCAAATATCAAAACAGATCCTAAAATTGAATGAGGAATGTAACTCAGTTTCTTCTCTTCTACCTTTCTTTAGGTATAAGTTACCATTAGGAAAACTATCACAAGGCAAGTTGCAAGATACAGGCCAAGTAAAGAAACTTAAACATCAAGAAATTTTTATATATATTTTTAAAAGTGCCTAATGCATTTTTGCTGAATAGAAATACACAAATACCCTTTGTGAGCCACATATAATATCAAATAAGTGATTCTACTCCCAATAAAATAACGATTCCCTTTTTACATATAAATATTACTATAATTAAAGTTTGCCAATACCATTGGTGATCTCGTTTCCTCATAAAAATATATTGAATGAAAATCAAACTGCTGGATTAATAGTTCGTTCTTTAAATGTGTAACTTAATACATAGCCATCTATTCTGTTGGTTCTTGTAATGTTACTTCATCAGTAATAATTATACATGAGGAAATACTGACACTATCTTAACAAACCTAATCACAACCTTTGAAAAGACTTATTTCTAAAACTGTTGTTCAGAAAATCAAGCAGAGATTTCCCTATGCCAGAGAAATTTTCTGAGGCTTTCCCATGTACAGCTTAGAGATTGCTCATTTAGTATAAATTACAATCAGTCAGGGTTTATTTTTCTAAAGCTTCATCATCTAGGCAGATTTTTAAAAATTGCCATGGTCTTTTTCTAGGACGTCAGACTACTTAAATACAGCTGTAGTCTTTCACAGGATAATTTCAATTAATCGGCAACCTGCTGACACCATTATTATGCTAAGAAAACACATTTCTTCCAATATTTACACTTATATCACATTTGTTGAAAATCTTTCTTTGTACTTGAACCCAAGAAAAATATTTAACAAAATAATAAATAGATGTGATTTATTTGTCCTCATGCATTTTTTTCATTTGCCTTTAAATCTAGAGACTGAAGAACTATCATAAAATTTGAAGTACACGTAAAGTATTCTAAGTAATGCATTCTATTCCCAGAGTCCTTGTTTTCTATTAAATTAAAGGAACTGTTTTGTTTAATGCAAGCCAGGCTGGTGTGAGTTAATACGAATTCCAGCAGATCAGCATTATGATATTTGGCCTGAAGTTGTAAATAGTGGTAATAGTTTAAGAAAAATATTTCAAGAAAGACCTCTACTTTCCTCAATTGTCATTTCTCACTGGTACAGTGCAAATATTTTAAATAGATGCCATTTATTATGTCAGTCATTGCCTTTCACCTTTTGTGTTCTCTTAAACTTCTGCAAGCAATGAAAAGAGAACCCCAGGACACCCACTGTTGGTGGGAATGTAACTTAGTACAACCCCTATGGAGAACAGGTTGGAGATTTGTCAAAAAACTAAAAATAAAACTACTGTACAATCCAGCAATCCCACTGCTAGGTATGTATACAAAACAAAGGAAATCAATATATCAAAAAATATCTGCACTCCCATATTTACTGCAGCACTATTTACAATAGCCCAGATTAGGACACAACATAAGTGTTCATCAACAGATGAATGGATAAAGAAAATGTGGTAAATATATACAATGAACTACTATTCAGTCATTAAAAAGAATGAGATCCTGTTATTTGCAACAACATGGGTGGAACTATAGGTCATTATGTTAAGTGAAAAAATGCAGGCACTGAAAGACAAACTTCACATGTTCTCACTTATCTGTGGAAGCTAAAAATTAAAACAAACCCATGGAAATAGAGAATAGAAGGATGATTGCCAGTGGCTGGGAAGGATCAGGGAGGGGTGCTGGAGAGTAAGGATAATTAATGGGTACAAAAATATAGTTAGATAGAATGAATACAATCTAGTATTTGATAGCACAACAGGGTTACCACAGTCAACAATAATTTATTATACATTTAAAAGAATAAAAGATTATAATTAAACTCTTTGTAATACCAAGAAAAGATAAACACTTGAGGTGTTCAATACTCCATTTACACTGATGTGATTATTATGCATCACATGCCTGTATCAAAGTATCTCATGTATCCCATAAATATATACACCTACTATGTTCCAATAAAAATTAAAAATTCAAAAAAATAAGGCAGTGATTTTACCCCAGAAAAATGGATTTCCTGATAAAACTATATTTTTTTCACAACCAATTCAATAAATTATTGACTGTTCTCTACATCCCCTATTAATACCTTGGCCAAAACTAAAAGAGGTTTTCAGGAAAGCATTCCAAACTCAAAATAGTCTTAAAATTCCTATCTTACAGTTTCACTGGTGTTATCAATGAAATATAAACATAGAAATGGGGCTCTAGTGTTCTAGAAAGGGTCCCAGTATATTAAACATTACCAAAGAAAAAAGTGTATATCCTAGACTTTCATAGACAACAGATTGTGTGGAATATTGGAGAAACTTTGGAGGAACAGATAAAAATTCAAAGCGACGTTGAAAGAGTGAAGATTTAGTGATGATACAAACAAGTAAGTGTTTAACAGAAATCAATTAAGAGTTATTGATTCAGGGAAGAAAAAAACAAGAACGGGCAGGAATAATTACATGAAATACATCTTTCATGAAATACACGAAAGATGTATACATGAAAGGATCTTTTTCTCTTGAAGCAGGCCTGGATGAATTAATACCAATATTAACATCTGTAATATCAAGACATTTCTCCTGGAGTCCCAAGCAAAAATTACTTATTGCAATTGTGGCACTAATAATAGTAATTATTATTTGAATGGTTACTGTAGCCCAACACTATGCTAAGTGTTTGAAAAATAGTATCTCATGTAAGTTTTACAATAATTCCATGAAATAGTCATTTAACAGTTCCATTTTATAATTATGATAAATGAGGATTAGAGAGTCAGATGACTTGCTTAGGGTCACACAGCCAACAAGTGACAAAAGTGAAAATCAATACAAACCTCTACAATATCCAATTCTCTTACATTTCCCTTTGGGCTCTCCTCAAGGATGCTAAGGAGCAAATTGCTTTACCAGGTTCTTTTCCCTTCTTACATCTATTGATTTAAAGGCTGTCTATGGCTGCTAACAATAAGAAAACAGATGGGTAATAATAAAATACAACAAGTTGGAAAGCTAAAAGAAATCTTCAAGAGTAATGGAATACCCTACAATTAATTGAAATATAAATTTACTAAGCCCATTCTCATTATATCCCTGGGTATGACGGATGTGAACTGGGGGCTAACCACTACCTAATGGTCTCCCTAAGCTATAAATCTTGACAAAGTTACCCAGACATGAGCTACAAGTGGTTTCAGGGGATACTACCACTAGATAAGATGGAATTATTAACTTTCCTCTTTAGTTGGGCACCTCAACCCCTGGCCTTCAGTTTGCCCTTATTTCTTCTCTGCTGTTTCTCTTGGCCCTATCTAGCCTTGGGTATGGACAAGGAAGGAGCTTTTGTTTTTAAATATATTTATTATTGTACTTTAGATTCTGGGGTACCTGTGCAGATCATGCACTATTGTTGCATAGGTACATACATGGCAATGTGGTTTGCTGCCTCCATCCCCCTGTCACCTATATCTGGCATTTCTCCCCATGTTATCCCTCCCCAACCTCCCTACCCCCCACTGTCCCTCTCCTAGTCCCCCCAACAGACCCCAGTTTGTGATGCTCCCCTCCATGTGTCCATGTGTTTTCATTGTTCAACACCTGCCTATGAGTGAGAACATGTGGTATTTTATTTTCTGTTCTTGTGTCAGTTTGCTGAGAATAATGGTTTCCAGATTCATCCATGTCCCTACAAAGGACACGAACTCATCATTTTTTATGGCTGCATAGTATTCCATGGTGTATATGTGCCACATTTTCATTGTCCAGTCTATCATCGATGGGCATTTGGGTTGGTTACAGGTCTTTGCTATTGTAAACAATGCTGCAATGAACATATGTATGCATGTGTCTTTATAATAGAATGATTTATAATCCTTTGCATATATATGCAGTAATGGGATTGCTGGGTCAAATGGAATTTCTATTTCTAGGTCTTTGAGGAATCACCACACTGTCTTCCACAATGGTTAAACTAATTTACACTCCCACCAACAGTGTAAAAGTGTTCCTATCTCTCCACATCCTTTCCGGCATCTGTTGTCTCCAGATTTTTTAATGATCGCCATTCAAACTGGCATGAGATGGTATCTCAATGTGGTTTTGATTTGCATTTCTCTAATGACCAGTGATGATGAGCATTTTTTCATATGTTTGTTGGCCTCTTCTAAGTGATACAGTATGGTGAAAGGTGATATTACATAGCAGTTAAGAGTAGGAACTGTAGCCAGACTGCCAGGTTTAAAGCTTGGCTTTGCCACACACTGGTTGTGTGAGCTTGGGAAAATTACTTAATCTGTACATAACTTTGTACTGTAAACACATATAAGCATTTGCTCTTGTTACTACTAAACTTTCAGACATTACAAAGGAAGATCTTGTAATTCCTTTTTTTTTTTTTTTTGTCCCTGTGGGCAGTTCTGGCCACTCGCAATGCTACTACTCCCTTTCCACCTGGTTTTATTTCCTATTGTATGGTGACACATTAGTGATTAAAACAATGCAACATACCACTCAACCATTTAAAACAACAACAACCTATTGATACAGGTACAACTTAGATGAACCTCAAGATTATTATATTGAATGAAAATAGGCCAATCTCAAAAGGATACATATTGTATAATTCAATGTATATAGCCATCTATATTATTTTGTCACTTAAATAATGGGAACAAATCAGTGGTCACCAGGAATTAGAGAAAGAGAGAGAGAGGTTAGTATAAGGGAGCATCTTTGTAGTAATAAAAAGTTGTGAACCTTGGTTGTAGTGGTAGTTACACAAATTCATATATGTGATAAAGTTGCTTAGAAATACACACACAGACTAGTACATGCAAAATCTAATGCAATCTGAATAAGGTCTGTGGATTGTACCAATGTCA
This sequence comes from Aotus nancymaae, assembly GCF_030222135.1. Lineage (NCBI taxonomy): Eukaryota > Metazoa > Chordata > Mammalia > Primates > Aotidae > Aotus > Aotus nancymaae. The sequence continues at coordinate 52,842,692 of NW_026988415.1, read as the reverse complement.
AAATATTTCCTGGTTTGGATATTGTACTATAGTTGTTTAAGATGTTACCATTAGGGGCAGCTAGGCGAAGGGTACACAAGACCTTTCTGTTCTATATTTCCAACTTTCTGTATGTATTTAATCATCTTAATATTTTGAGTTTAGAAAAATTAGTGATTAAGAATGCTTTTACCAGTGGGTAAACCCGGACTAATTTACCACTTTGGCCAAAGTCAGTATTCACCAAGCTGGTATTTCTAGAACACTATTTAGTTAAGGGGGTTGCTGGTTGTGCTGCAGAAAAAGTTTTCTGTGATCAATACAGTTAGAGAATACTACACACTTCTAGTTTGAGAGTCCCCTCAATGTTGCTCTATGGCTGTCATGCTTGGCTGTGCATCAGTGTGCTCTGAATAAAAAAGGAATAAAGGATCTTAAATGAATCAAAGAACTAGCCACAACCCCACACCACATATTGAAAATAATATCTTCCAGTTACAGTGACATTTGGACTTAAACAATGCAGGAATCTGAGTTAATGCTTGCTCCCATAGATTTCAGACAGGGTGTATATTCCCTTAAGTATTCAAGCCCTGATCATTTCATTCAGGGCTGTGTCACACAGTGAAAGCAACAGGGATGATCCCTTAGGAAAATAGCACTATAACACAGAAGGAGAGCTGGAAGAAAGGGGAAATTATACCGGAATATCATCTTCATTTTCTGAGAGCCTTGAGAGGAAATAGACAAGCAACACACGGTTATACAGAGGTTGGCCAGTGAGTCGAAAATGAATTCACTAAAGAAGATTACCATAGAACACCTCTAACTCAAGGCATTTCACTAAGTCATGCTGACCTGAAGCTCATTCCACAGATTACAATGAGCTGTGGAATGAGCTTCCTCTCCTAAATTAAGAGGAGAAATAACTTCAGCAGAAGATGTGACAATTTAGAGAAAGATGATTATGAGACAAACATGAATTAAAGCTTCTGAGATGCCCAAGTTCATTTTCTCCCACCTCTTCACACATTACACAGCAAACAGTTATTTCCATTCGAAGCGGGAAAAAAGGACACAATGCCTAATTACAGATGATTTAAAAATAACAAGCAAAACAGCATAGACAAAAGACAAACAAGTGGGAGAAAAACTAAAGACAAGTTTTTAAAGATGATTCAGATGTTATTTAACAAATAAACTTCAAAATTCTACTGAAGGATATAAAAAAGACAGTTAAATGGAAAAGCACACATTGACCTTAGGTAAGAAGACTGAATGATATGAAGTTCCTGATTCTCTGTAAGTTGATCTATAAATTCAAAACATATCAATCTAAATATTAGGTTTTGATGGGGGAGAGGGTTGAAAAAATAATGATACTGCAATTCCTTTGGGAAAAAATAGGTGAAAATATCCAAGAAAATCTTAAAAACTAGTTTTATAAAAAATCTATTATTACTAGATATTAAAATGTATATGAAAAAATTTATGTTTAAAAAGATTTATACTGCCACAAGAATAACACTTCTAAACAGAAGTCCAAAAATAGGCCCAAACACATAAAATAATAAATTAGATAATAAAGTCAGCAATTAATTTTATTGGATATTCAATATTTAATAAATGGTATTGAAAAAACTGGTTGTGTTAAGAGAAAAAATGTGGTATAGCTATCTTGATCTTTACATCAAAATTATTCAAGAAAGATTTAGCTTTAAATAAAACTATAAGAGTATTGGAAGAAACAAAAGTAACTTTAAACAATGGTCTTGGTGCAGAAAGATTTTTCTAACAAAAATACCCCAATTCCCTAATAAGAAAAAAGATAAATATGACTATTAAAACTTCTGTAGGGAAAAATATAAAAACAAATGAAAAAATAATGTTCGTAACATATGCAACATTTTTTCTTAATCTGGTGCTTAACATTACTAGTCACACAGAAAAAGATGCTCTGAAGAGAGCAGTGGATCTCCCAGGGGGCTTCAGCCCCCTTTCCAGGGGAATGAATGGTCCTGTCCTGCAGGGGTTCCAGGCACCACTGGGGTATGAAGAAAAAGCTCATGCAGCTAGCTCAGTGTCTGCCCAAATGGCTGCCTAGTTTTGTGTTTGAAACACAGGACCCTGGTGGCGTAGGCACTATAGAGAATCTCCTGGTCTGCAGGCTGTGAAGACTGTGGGAAAATTGTAGTATCTGGGCTGAAAAATACTGTTCCTCACTGCACAGTCCCTCACAGCTTCCTTTGGCAAGGGGAGGGAGCTCCCCAACCCCTTGCACTTCCTAGGAGCGGCAATGCCTCACCCTGCTTCTGCTCCCCTTTGTGGGCTGCACCCACTGTCTAACCAGTCCCAATGAGATAAGCCAGGTACCTCAGTTGGAAATGCAGGAATCACCTGCCTTCTGCATCTATATCACTGGAAGCCTCAGACTGGAGCTGTTCCTATTCAGCCATCTTCGATCGGGCAGCAATTGTGCATATTTATGGGTGCAGTGTGATGTTTCAAAGTATGTATACATTGTATAATGTACATCAAATGGATATCCTCATTTATTTCATCAGTTTTTTATAATGTCATTTAGGCTGTTTAACACATTCAAATAGGAAGAGAGAAAGTCAAATTACCTCTGTTTGCAGATGACATGGTTGTATATTTAGAAAACCCCATTGTCTCAGCCCAAAATCTTCTTAAGCTGATAAGCAACTTCAGTAGTGTTAATACAAAAATTAACTGGACAAAGAAAATGTGGTACATATACACCATGGAATACTACATAGCCATAAAAAACGATGAGTTCGTGTCCTTTGTAGGGACTTGGACAAATCTGGAAATCATCATTGTCAGCAAACTGACCCAAGAACAGAAAGCCAAGCACCGCATGTTCTCACTCATAGGTGGGTGTTGAACAACGAGAACACGTGGACTCAGGGAGAGGAGCATCATACACGGGACAGTTGGGGGGGTAGGGGAGAGACAGTGGGGAGTGGGGAGGGAGGGTATGGTGGGGAGGGATAACATGGGGAGAAATGCCAGATATAGTATGCACCTAAAGCAAAATAAATTATAAAAATAAAAAATAAAAAAATTAACTCAAGATGGATTAAAGACTTAAATGTAAGACCTAAAACTATAAAAACCATAGAAGAAATCCTAGGCAATACCATTCAGGACATAGGCATGGGCAAAGACTACATGACTAAAACATGAAAAGCAATGGCAACAATAGCCAAAATTGACAATAAATAAATAAAAGGGCTTCTGCACAGCAAAAGAAACTATCATCAGAGTGAACAGGCCATCTATAGAATGGGAAAAAAATTTTGCAATCTATCCATCTGACAAAAGGCTAATATCCAGAATATACAAGAAACTTAAACAAATTTACAAGAAAAAAAGAAACAACTCCATCAAAAAGTGGGCAAAGTATATGAACAGACACTTTTCAAAAGAAGACATTTATGTGGCCAACAAACATAAGAAAAAAAGCTCATCATCACTGGTCATTAGTGAAATGCAAATCAAAACCACAATAAGACACCATCTCACACTAATTAGAATAGTGATCATTAAAAAGTCAGGAAACAACAGGTGCTTTAGAGAATGCAAAAGATGGGAATACTTTTACACTGTTGGTGGGAGTGTAAATTAGTTCAACCATTGTGGAAGATAGTGTGGCCATTCCTCAAGGATCTAGAACCAGAAACACCATTTGACCCAGCAATCACATTACTGGGTATATACCCAAAGGATTCTAAATCATTTCTACTATAAAGACACATGCACATGTATGTTTATTGCAGTATTGTTCACAATAGCAAAGACTTGGAACCAACCCAAATGCTCATCAATGATAGACTAGGTAAAGAAAATGTGGCACATAAACACCATGGAGTACTATGCAGCCATGAAATGGATGAGTTCATGTCCTTTGCAGGGGCATGGATGAAGCTGGAAACCATCATTCTCAGCAAACTAATACAGGAACAGTAAATGAAACACCACATGTTCTCACTTATAAGTGGAAGTGTAACAATGAGAACACATGGACACAGGGAGAGGAACATCACATACCAGGGCATGTGCGGGGGTGGGGGGATAGGGGAGGGATAGCAATAGGAGAAATATCTAATGTAGATGATGGGTTGATGGGTGCAGCAAACCACCATGGCACATATATACCTATGTAACAAACCTGCATGTTCTGCAAGTATATCCCAGAACTTAAAGTATAATAAAAAAAAAAGAATATACATATATAAAAAAGTAGAATTATTACACATCAATTATAAATCAAACTAAAAAGAGTGAAGATTTACATTCTGATATAGAAAGTACTTCAAAATATAATAAATGAAAAATGAAAGGTATAAAATAGTAATTATCATGTTTAAAGACATATACATAGAAATGTTTTCATATAAATGTCAAATTTCAAATAAATTTCAAATGATTTCAAATTATTTTGTACTTTTCAATATATATTCCAAATTTTCTATACTGGACACATTTTATAGTCAGAAGATGTAATAATACAAAAATATAGCTTTTGGTGAAACAGTGCAAATAAAATATGCTTAATCATCTTCAAACTTAGGTGATTAAGCATAATGACTTAAAAATAACAAACACAGTTGAAGAATAAAAGTTGAGTGAGGAAACCACTTGGAAACAGTAACTTTCAGTAGTAACACTACTACGGAAAGTAACATCTTAATTACAATTTTTTTCCTTTACATATTTGTGTCATGCAAAATTCAAAACTATAAATAATCTAGGAAAATTTATATTTAATGGGTTCCTGAAAATTCTTAGCTCTGTGTTACTTTATTCAAGTGCTAAAATTTTGTAATGTACCATTGCATAATAAATAAGTCTATTTTTATAGCAAAATAATGTAGATACACTTGGTACAAGATAATTAAACACTTCCTACTTCTGAGCTGAAGTAAAACGTACACTTGGATACATTCTTCAAGTGTATTTTTCCTCAAGTGAATATTAGCTTCATTGAAAATGTCTGAGAATATTTACTATAGCTCTTTAATAGCTATATGATATAAAACATCATAAGGACTAAATTACATAGCAATAAATAAACATCCTTTAGAGAATTTGATGTGTTCTTCATTTCAAAGAAAGGTATATTTCTAAATGCTATCTCTTTTAATACTAAAGCATTTTTCTTTTGACATTTTAAAAATATACTCTACAAAAAACACAAAATGTAAAATTTTAGGTAATGCATAATTGTGTTGAAATATTATACTGCAGGTTATACACTCTGCTTCTTCAAATCATGTTGTTTTCTGAGTTCAGATGTTCAGTGTTTTCCAGATCTTGAGAACTCAGCTTTTCCATCATATAGTTGAGTCAAGATCTGTCAGCCTTTCAGTTTTGCTGTCATCCTAGGTTCCAACAGACTCTTCTGTTTAATGTAAATCTCATTTCTGAATTAGAAAAGCATGTAACTTAAATTCTATCAATCACAAAGTTATAAATGAACCTGACTTTTTTCTTCATGGGTTCCACTTTCCAGTAATGTAACATTTCAAGAAAACCAAAGGAAATAAAGCACCGAAGGAAATAAATAGTCTTTGGGAATTTGTTCAGTTTAGGTTGGAGTGTCCCTTTTAAAATGTGATTATCTTACTTTTAGAAGGATATTCTTTATTTTCCTTTGGTCTAGGTGACATTCTTTGCAGACCTTATTTTCTGAATATTCAAAGAGAAAGGGATCAGGAAATCTCATTTTAACATCAGCTCCTATCTTCTTCAACACCTTGGTTTTGAAATATTTTATTCAAATAAAATATAACTTTAAAAAGTCAGCACATGCTCAGTACTTTATGGAGTTTTTTTCTAAATCATTTTTCTCCTTTCCTATCTTTGGCCCTCCTTTTGTCTCTCAGCTGTACCAGTCACCTCAGAATACATATCCTCCTTATTGGAAACCTCATCACTTTCAGGACTTTCATTCTGTAATCTGCAGGCACAATCCCACATTTTCATACATGTGCTCGTGAACTCAAACATCTAATAAAGTGAAGATATATACCTTTTCCCAGAGCCTGCAATTCCCGATAAAAATCAGCTTCTATGTTATCACATCGCCCTGAAGCTTTTTAAGGGCAAATGAACTGGCATTGCCAGATAGTGTAGCACCTCCAGGCTTGGAACACTCCAGGCTGCAGAATGGGGCATTTGGATCCTTTGACTGTGTTGTCACTTTCTTCGCTTAGCTCAGGTTCCTTCCATTACCTTTTTAGTAGTCTCTGTCACTGCTGCTTAGGAATGTCTTGTTATATGAGTCTGCCACCTTAAACTAAAAAGACCCAAGATTTAGAATGACTAGGTGGATACTCAGAGCCCAACTCAGGAGAGGAATGAGCTCATTAACAAGGAGGTGGTCTGGATTGCAAAGGAAGACAAAGAGGGTGGGGGCGTGGTCTGGAGGAGGAGGTGACCTATTTCTTGGGTTGGAGGCAGCTGGCCTCAGCTTTGAGTCACAGCAACAAGAAACAGCACACCATAAGGAAGGTGTAGAAGACCCATTGAACACTTCTCACTACCTCCCCTTCCCCCTTACCTTAGCTCCCAGCGGGCTTCTCCGTCTGACATCATTCATTACCTGAGCAAGTGTGATGGGTAAACATGCAGCCCAATACATGTGCCAGCCCAACAGATTTCCTGGCTCTGCCCACCTTCCTTAACATGTAGAGGTGGCTGAAGCATACACTACAGACTAATTGCATTTCCAGTATTCCATCCTTACTGATGGATGAATCTTTGGCTCTCTGCAACCCTACCCCGTCCCTAGATTTAAAGTTAAAAAGAGCAGTAATAAAACCTTATCAAGTGACAAACTGGGAAAAAATATACCAATCCACAAAAAGGGCATATCTTAGTATAGTGTGCTTCTGAGTGATGTTTATCTTCTGCATTTCTGCTTCTATTTTGAAAATATTATATTATAACATGTGTTCCTTTAATATGGAAAACACAGAAAGGGAAGGTGCTAAATACTTCAGTAAGAATTCTAAGATGCAAAAAGCATATTGCATCCCATGTAGAAGTTTTCAGGGTCCTGCTCTCTGTGATGTCTGGCAAGTACAGTATATATCCAATTTAAACACCTATGCAGCAGGAGCCAAGTACAGTATATTTATTATAGTCTTCATTTGGTTCTGGCATATAAGTAAATCTGCCATATCCATTCTTCATGGAAGCAAAAATCTCAGAAATAAAACAGGCACTGTAAAAAAAAAAATACTGTGGTATTGCTAAAAACGATTTGCTTCCTGATGTTGTGGAAATCATAAAAAATACCTAACTATCCAAACACATGTGGTTGGTTAAATACGACATTGGTTGTAATATTTTTACATTACAGAAATCGGGGGAGGGACTGTTGTTAAGCAGAGACAAAAGCAAGATGCTAAACTATATATGGTACTGTACGGAAGACTATTGTAGATCATTTTATGCCTAGAGAGCCAGAAATTCTAAAATCCTGTTTTACTTTGGCTACAGTTTCCTATGGGGTTTTCTTTCTTTTTTTTTATTTCATTTTAGGTTTTGGGGTACATGTAAAGAACATGCAAGATTGTTGCATAGGTACACACATGGTAGTTTGATTTGCTGCCTTCCTCCTCATCACCTATATCTGGCATTTCTCCCCATGCTATCTCTCCCCAACTCCCCACCCCCTGCTGTCACTCCCCTATTCCCCGCCCCGCCACAGACCCCAGTGTGTGATGCTTCAAGAAAAACATATGTGGACTGGGAAACGACAAATGTGAGATAAGATACCATTTTATCATTTGCTGTGCTTCTCCCTTTATATCCAGGGCAAAGCTGCCTGGTAAACCGAGTTTAAGTGTGAGGGAACCTGCTCCCACTTATCACAAACCAAAATCTTAGGATCTAATTACTCTGTGACAAGCTGCATGGTGAAGAGATGAGAGCCTGATGTCACCTGTAAGAAAAAATTAGCCAAGGTAGTGTGACCTCCTCCCAAGTCAAGGTGAAGGGTGCATCCATAATTTGTCTTATATATAAATGGCCTTTGTGAGTGAGGCATTCCAGCTTTCCTTCCCCTCTTCTCTCCAGTTCCCTCTCCCTCTTCCCCCACCCCCCTATTCCTTCTGCTACATACCTTCCTTCCCTTTCCCTTTCTCACCTCTTTCTTCTCCATCCCTCCTTTATCCCTCCTCCCTTAACCATTCCCACCCTCTCCTCCCTTACCCTTCCTTTCCCTCCATGCCCTGTTCCTTCTCTTTGTCCCGTTGCTTTCCAAAACCTTGAATGAGTGTCCTCTAACAGAAAAACTAAGATGTGGAAAATACATCAGAACGTTAATAATAGTTATCTTTTATTAAATTGTGATCCTCTACTTTTTTCTATGATAAGCATCCCTCTTTTATAGTCAGAAGAAAAGGCTAGATTTTTATAGTATAACACACTTTAATATTTATTTATTTTAGGTTGCAATAAAAGAACATGAAAAACCATATCAAATGAAGTGATTATTTTCAGTGAAAGTAGAACACAATACAAAGAAAACATGGTATCTTTAGTTTACAATTACACAATATAAGGTGAATGGACTTTTTATAAATACTACATCATATTAACACCTCAGTGGTAAACAATAACATCATTATGATTAAATTTATAGGCCACTATATGTCACATACACAAGCGCTCAATTGAATCAAATGTGGTCTTGACATTCTTAAATGTATGCTAATCTTTTTCAAGCAGTCAAACTTCAAAATACACTGTTTTAGTTAGCATAAGTACTGTATTTCTATAGCAAACTAATGAAGGCACAGCTAGTGCAAGCAGATTTAAACTTTAGTCTTCTGGGCTGGAAAAAAGAACAAAATAAAACACTTGCATTGGTACTTCATAAACTTTTTTTTTTCAAGCAAATATTTGTTTCAGTTAACAATTCTGACAGTTTCACAGCTACAGTGTAACAGGAATATGACCAAAGGACATCACAAAGGTCAATACTCTGTAGCACCAAACTAACATGCTTTAGATAACTGACAACAGCTTACATATTTTGAAGAATATTATACTACCACAGTCTAGATAGCATAAACTGGCACTTAGACACTTTTTAGGACAATTTTTCAAATACAGACTTACCAAGAAACTACAAAAACATGACTATAAGAAATAATAGTATTCAGGTTACAGGTTAGGGTTTTACTTTTTTCAAGACTGTATGAATCTGCTTCACTTCTTGAATTTTTAAGATTCTTGAAAAATCTTTCAGATTGACCTTTTTATTTTCTATACTTCCCGTTTCCGTAATCTTTGCCAACTCGATAGTAGGAACCGTATTCATTGACTTCTCCAGTATAGTAATAGATTGATTTCAGGATGACATTATCATGTAAAATCTGCCCAATTTCAAAGTCCTCATCAAGGATAGCATCTTCTTGTGGTTCCAGCTTTCCAATCATAGGAATCTCAGGAGGACTAAAGAAATTGAAGAATGATGAATTAGGAACCACTCTTGGCTGGATTTCTCCAGTAGCAGTTGTGCGGCTCTGGATAGTTTTCACAGTAACATCTTTTCCTCTTCTCCAGTCTATCTTGCAGCCTTTGCAATCTTCAATTTCCCATCCCCAAGAAAAGAAGGGATCATGGTGATCTGGTTTTGACTTTATTATATATGTCTTCACCAGCACCTCATTTCTGAAATATGGATTGGGTAGAAAATGAAATTCAAAGGTATAACTTACAGGCTGGCCAGGTTTTGAGAACTTCAGGTTAACATCCGACAAGAACTTCAGAATGGGCTCATCATACTTCTGAATCATAGGCCCCAGCTTGTCAACATTCTTTAAAACAATCAGCCAATAGTCAGGAATGCCTTTAGGGTCTTCTCTTTTAGGCTTTCCCCTCCTAGCTCTTTTAAGACTTACTCTTTCCGGAAGCCTTTCCTCAGGAACTCTTTTATGAGCCTCTCTTACTCCAGCCCTTGGCTTAGCCTCTGTTGCTTTAGGCTGTTCTTTATCTTCTGCCTTTGCCTGAGGGGCTTCTTTAGGATCTTCTTTTACTTCAGGGATTGCCTCCATACCCTCTTCAGAATCTGCTTTTTCTTCAGCCTTTACCTCAGCAATTTCTTTAGGAACTTCCTTTTCTTCATCCTTTACCTCAGGAATTTCTTTAGGAACTTCCTTTTCCTCATCCTTTACCTCAGGAATTTCTTTAGGAACTTCCTTTTCCTCATCCTTTACCTCAGGAATTTCTTTAGGAACTTCCTTTTCCTCATCCTTTACCTCAGGAATTTCTTTAGGAACTTCCTTTTCTTCATCCTTTACCTCAGGAATTTCTTTAGGAACTTCCTTCTCTTCAGCCTTCACCTCCGGGTTTTCTTTAGGGTTTTCTTCTTCCTCACCCTCTAAGGGAGGCATTTCACTAGGGGTGTCATCCTGCACCTCCTCATCACTGCTGAACTCCTCATCCTCTGAATTCCATTCACATTCTTCTTCTGTAGGCTCGTATTCTGCATTGATGATTTGAAACCGCCTATCATACAGAGGCTTGTTGAGTTCAGCATATTTTCTTTCAAGATCATGAATTGCTTTTAAGAACATCGTGTCTACCTTGTCACATTCATCTTGAATGTTTCTAAGCGCTTGCACACGATTTCTAACAGCCTGAGGCAGCTTAATCACGAAATCTGTTCTCCACGGAGCCCGCCGCGCCCTTCTGGAAGGCTCAGGTACCCTCTTCTTTCTATATAAGCCGCTGCCGCTGCTAGTGCTGCTACTGCCGCTGCCGCTGCTGCTGCTGCTACTGCTGCCGCTGCTGCTGCTACTGCTACTAGTGCTGCTGCTAGAGCTACTGCTGTCAGATTCCTCCCCAGAATCACTAGCCGAGCTAGCCATCTCCTCTTCCGCAACACTTTGGGCGACAGGTTCCGAGACCTCTTTAAAATCTGCTTCTGCCATTTTGCAAGCCTGCAAAACTCTACCGCGAAGACCGCGCGCCCAGAGATGGGCAGAAAATGACTCACGGATGCTTGGGTGGCGGCGGCGGAGGCCCGGGCTGCGGAGGTGGTAGCGGCGATGGTAGCAGCGGTGCGGTGCAGAGCGGAGTTGGAGCTGAGGATGCAGAGGCCGGCGCCGAGGTGGCAGCGGCAGTGGACGCCTGGGCGACAGCGGTAGCTGCAAGGCCTCTCCGGCTGTAGCTAAGGAGTGCCGAGGTGTGCCGCAGCCGAATGGCGCAGTATGAGACCCCGAGATCTCTTCTCGTTTTAGATCGCGAGCCCCCTCCCCTTGCAGTCAGACCTCCCGATCATTTCGTTCCCAGTGTGCCTTTAGTTCGCTCCTCATTTGCTGGTCCACCTTAATTGACAAACCGTACGCCCAACGAACGGCCAAACGCCACTGCTCCTGACTCCGCCCACCTTCGCAGACGCTGCTCGCTGGCTGAGGTGCGACCCCCTGGATGGTGTCCCCCCTACCCCCAAAAAGTCTGTATTTATAGTTTTATAATTCAAAAAACAACAACAACAAAAAGTAGACATGAGGTAAAAATGCCAGCCATGGTTCCTAACAAGGGCAGAAGAGGCGTGTCTTCCTTCTGCTATCTGCCCATCCCGATTTCTCGTTTAGTTTTTCACGGGTCTCCTGACAAAAACCTGTTTAAAAAAAATTGAATGAAAATGGTCTAAATGGCGTCATTGGGTAGTGTGACTATGGACGATTTAAAAACAAAACGATTTTCTCTAAATATTCTATGAGCATGTATTTTTACACTGGATAAAAAGGGAGAGTCGGTTATTGGCAGAGGGGGGAGGGACTAGACAGCAGGCGTATTGCATTCCACGAAGCTGATTTAATAAGTGCTGTCTGTGATGTTTGGCAAGCCTGGTTTATATCCATCTACAAGGTTTGCGAACCCATGTTGCCGTGAGTCAGTTACACCATTTTTATTATATTTCTCTTTTTAGGCTGGCATATGTTATACCCCAACCTTGCTGCTAACTTGCCACGTAGCCCTTCTCAATGCTTGCAACAACCTTGTAGATAAAACAAAGAGGTATTAAATGTTAGGTAGTATTGTTAAAAAGCAAATGATGTGCGTTATACTTTTGTGCAGCAGGTTTCAATTTGAAGAACAGTGGGATGGGAGGGGGAATTTGTGCTAATGAATGTGCATCTTCTGTCAGTGTATGCGATGTCATCTGCCACCAATTTCCTTCTAATGTTGTAAAATTCTAACCATATTAAAGTATGATTTACAAGTCCAGTAATATGTGAATAAACTTTTGCAAAATGAAGTTTAAAAACAGGTATTTGTTATTTTTATTTACAGGATTTTTTTTTTCTGCTACAGAACAACTCCCTTGGTACAATAAAAAAAGACGAGTATTTACTTTTCATTGAAAGGTAAGAAACATATTTAGCACATTTTAAAGAATGACAAAAATTACTCATCTCCATCTGAATAAAAGTTTACAGGATACAGTCATTTAGAGATGTATTTTAGATAATTATCTTGATAATTCTATGGAAACAGGAAAATCCACAGAGGTGATTTGGCATCCTAATGCAGAAAATAACCCACTTAACCGCATTAACTATCTAAACCTGATCATAGAATACAAGTGGTAAATTAAAATATGAAATATGATAAATTATTCATTTCAAATGAAGAAATATATTAAAGTTAGATTAATCTTTATAGGATTTGTGCTTTGTCATGTAGTCACGTTTTTTAAAAGTTAGGAAACGCTTTTCTGTTTCACAAATGCATTTACTTTTATTGTTTCTCTCTAATTGTCAAAGTCTGTGAACATTGCAAAGATAAAACCTCAATATAGAAAATTCCAGTGGTAGTGAAAGCACAGAATCTTAACCACCAAATGATAAGGATTACTAGCATTTTGATGCACTTTCTTCCAGAAATTTCCTTGTGCATATATATACCTGCCTATTTAGGTATACTGCTTTATCTATGTGATACCGTATTATGTTTTGTAATCTGTTCATTTATCAATTACTAATGACTGTATTTTCATGGCAAATGACTGACATCTTATTTTTAAAGAAATGCATATTCTATGGAAATAATTGCCTTAATTTATTTGACCAAATTCCTGTTATAGGGTGGCTATTTCTATACCATCTCTCCCCTTAAATGCATACTATTTTCCTGTTATGATAAAAGTGTCCCTGGATACCTAAAACATATATTTCTATGCACTTGTGAAAATTGGTCATGAGATAAATTCGTAGAAATGGATGCTCTGGGGATAATCATTTCGTATTATGAAAATATTATTGTATTCATATTGCCAAACTCTCTGCAGAATATCACAATTTACAATTCCAATAGTGCATAAAGTTTCTTTTTTTGTCATTCAACTAATATATTTTTGTGCCTGTCATATGCCCTGCAAATGTGGTAAAGGACTGTAGTATAATGGTGAATGAGACTTACTAAGTGTATATTCTTTCGTTGAATAATTTTAATCAAAACAAATGTTATAGAAACAATGATTTACATCGATGGGGTTATAACATAAATTTTGTTCTGCAACTTACTATTTTTATTTTAAATTATGGAGATTTAAAAAAATGTATGCTCTTATGTTTTAAATTTTGTAGCATCAGGAATTAGTATTTTAGAGTCAGTCATGAGTTAGGAATCCAGATTGTTAAAATATTTATTTTTATTAGCTAGCTCATCTTTCTAGTACCATTTATTTGGTAATCTTTCTATCTCATGCTTGCTTGAAATGCTACTTAGATCACATTAAAGAAATTGCTTGTGTCTGTTTCTAAATTCTTTTCTGATTCATTGGTCAGACTTTTTCTGCAAACAACTAATGAGTCGGTTTTAAGATAATTTTACATTCTTTGAAAATGGTATGTGTTCATTGATAAAGTCAGACAGTACACTGAAATACAAAGAATAAATTAAAAGTAACTCAAAATACCATGGAGAAGTAATCACTACTTACATTTGTAATCAACATCTCCAAATTAATTTATCAATGTTATATATTTGTATTTCTTAGATTAGTGGTAAGATTGTCTTTTCATGTTTATTGTTTATTTGAGAAATGTCTATTCATATTTTTATTTGTTTTCCACTGAATTAAGCAAGAAATTAATCAGTGGTGAAATCCTAAAGGTAAAATGATTTTGGCTTTGACTTACTTAAGGCAACTATGATTTCTTCAGGAAATAACTCATGATATTGGGCAAATGTGACTAAATAACTTTCAACTACTTTCATATTCAAACTGGTTTTTTTTGTTTTTTGTTTTTTGTTTTGTTTTTTTAATGGATGCTTGGGGGGTTTTTCGGATGCTTTTCAAGGATTATGGATTACTACTTAACCACTCACACTGATTCTGGAAAAGTTTGGAACAGAACGTGGGGAAGAAAAATAGAAAAAAACTTACAAAAACATCACATAAAAATAACCTATTAATCAACAGTTGTGATTTTCAGTTTGGAATTATTTTTTCCATAGATGTAGACAATGAAAAGGGTTGAAAGTAGATGACTTTTTCTAATCACAATACTCTACTTTAGTTATGTATACATAAGTATCTTGTAACGTACTTTTATTTTTGTGGCTTTTTTTGGATCAATTTGTTTATTTAATGTCATGTAGTAGGTATCTAAATGAAAATAATATCCTATTTGTTCTACTGTGAAATATGAGTTTTATCATCTCATATATTTGTTTTTCTTAGTAAGGTTAAATATAAATTATTTGCATAGTGATATGTTCTTTGTTCAATTCATAGATGATATTTTTTGTGGGGAGGGTTAAATGTTCCTGTTTCTACCTGAGATGATACATAACACAGAATCTGATAATATGCTCAGACTGAACATAGTACATTAATATCTGTTGTTACCTCCCTTAATATGAACATACACACAATCCCTTCCACCACCCACTCCTGCCACACAAACACACAAAGTATGTAATGACAAGTATAGCAGTATATCTTTTGTTGTACATATCAAAAAGCAAAGCATTGCAAGTTCATTTATTTTTGAATGGCTCTTTCTCCTGTTCTTCTTGGACAAGTTTTATCTGAATACACAAGTTAATTCCTTTTTAAAAACCATGTTATTGATGTATAATAGACACACAATAATGGCATGTAAAATATACAGTTTTGTAAGTTTTGATAAATGTGTGAATCGGTGAAAGTATCACCACAGACAAAATAATGAGAATTGTACCATCCCCAACAGTTTCCTTATATATCTTTGAATCTCTCCTCTTGTCCCTAGACAATCACTGGTCTGTTTTCTGTTCCTATAGATATTTGCATTTTCTAAAATTTTATAGGTGGAATAATGTAGTATGTCCCTCTTTTTTGCCTGTTTTTCACTGCCAGAATTATTTTTGAAATTCACCCATGATGTTGTGTGTATCAGGAATTTATTTTTCCTGTTTACTGCTGAGTAATTATTCATTACTTGGCAATACTACAATTTTTGATGGCATTTTTGTTGTTTTGAGTTCTGGGCTACTACAAATAAGGCTGCTATGATCATTTGTATACAAGTTTTGTATGGACATATGTTTTAATTTCTTTTAGAAAAATACATAGGCGTGGAATGACTGGATCATATGGTATGTGTATGTTTCACTTTTTAAGGAATTACCGATTTTCCAGAGTGGTTGTTTTGCATTTCCATCAACAGTGCCAACACTTGATATGGACAGTGTTATAAAAGTTAGCCATTCTAATAGATATTCTTAAAAAATTGGGATTGTGGTTTTACTATTAAGTTTTGAGAGTTCTTTATATACTCTGGATGTAAGTTCTTTATCAGTTATGGCATCTGCAAATATTTTCTCCCAGACTGTATATTTTCTTTACATTCCCTTAAGGTTGCCTTTCACTGTTTAAAGAGAAAACATTTGTAATTTTTATATTGATACATCATACATCATATTTTGAGGGCACATGTGATTTTGATACATGCATACAATGTGTAATGGTCAACTCAGGGTAATTGGGTTAAGAAGTTTGCAATTTTCGAAGTCCAATTTATCTTGTTTTTCTTCTGTGGAGCATACTTTGGGTGTCATCTCTTAGAAATCTTTGCTTAACCCAAGGTCACAATTATTTTCTTCCTTTTTTTTTTAAGTTTTATACTTTTAAGTTTCACACTTAGGTCTGATACATTTTTGCAAAAAGTACAAGATATGCTTGAAGATTTATTTCTTTTGATATGGATATACAGTTGTTCCAGCACTGTTTGTTGAATAGACTGTCTTTTCACCACTGACTTGCCTTTCCGCATTTGTGAAAAATTAGTTGTCCTTGTATGTGTGAGTCTATGTTGGACTCTCTAATCTGTTCCTTTGTGTACTGATTTTAATGACAGAATTGGTAGTTATCCATTTTTAAGATACATTTGGGAAAGAATGAGAATAAAATTGTGTAATAACAGAATTTCATTACAGTGGAGACAGTCACAGGAGCTGGATCTTCATCCTTGACATTTCATATCTCCTCCCAAGTATGTGAGATAAAGGGTCAGATAACAGCAGTAAAAACCTAGAAAACAAATAACAGAAAGAAACATAAATGTTCTTCTATTCTGTAGGAGTTGCCATTGTGTAGGTGTCCACAGCCCAGCCACAGGAAATAGTAGTTAGCATTATTCAGGAGCACAAATAATGTCTTTGTTTTTCTCACATCTGATAAAGAGAGACCTACTTGCTAAAATGGAAATATTAAATGGAAAGTATCTTCAAGCTGTTAATAAATTATGGTTAAAAAAAGAATAGTAGTAAAACATTGGTTGTTATGATGATATTATTAATAGTAATAAATAAAACATTGGTTGTTTTATAATGTTTTAAACCATAGCAATGGTTTTCAAAGCAAAAATATTTCATTTTATGCTTATTCCAATAATAAGGATATACTCAAATGAACAGAATATGGTGTGTCATTATAGATTTTTATTTTCTAAGGAAATATTTCTGAATTGCATTTCTTGCACTATAGCCTTAACTGCATGGAGTTTAAAAGAGAAATTACAATTAATGCAATGGACGATAAGGAATATTAGCTCCTAATTTGGATATTTAATATAGCACTATTTTTTAAAAAATTTAATTGTTATATAAAAATTACATATATTTTTGCCATATAATATGATGTTTTGGCATATGTATACATTATTGAATGACTAAATCAAGCATTTTAACATATATATTACCTCAAATACTTATTTTTTTCTGGTGAGAACACTCTAAATCTACTATCTTACCTCCCTCCTGTCTAACTGAAATGTTGTATCTTTTGAACAGTATCTCCTCAAACCCCTAACTCCCAATCGTCTAGTAACTGCCATTTTACTGTTTCTATGAATTTGACGTTTTTATGCTCTACATGTAATTGAGATCACATGAGATTTGTCTTTCTGTACCTGGCTTGTTTCACTTAGCCTACTGTTCTCTAGATTTATCTATGTTGTCACAAATGACATGATTTCCCTTTTTAAAGGCCAAACAATACTTTATTGTGTATACATACCACATTTTCTTCATCCATTCATCAATTGATGAACACTTAGGTTTAATTCCATATCTTGGCTATTGTACATAATGCTGCAATGGACATGGGAGTTCAGATATGTCTGCAATATATTGATTTCGTATCCTATGGATATATACTCAGTAGTGGGGTTACTAGAAAATGTGGTAGTTCCATTTTTATGGTAGTTTTGAGTAATGTCCATACTGTTTTCCATAGTGGCTATACTAATTCACATTACCAGCAACAGTTTACAAGGGTTAACTTTTCTCCACATCCTCTCCAACTTATCTTTTGTCTTTTTGGTAATAGCTATTCTAACAAGAGTGAAATGATATCCCATTATGGTTTTAATTTGCATTTACCTGATGATTGGTGATGTCAAGTATTTTTTCATATACCTGTTGTCCATTTGTATGCCTTTTGAACAACATCTCTGAATTCTTTGCCCATTTTTTAAAATTATGTATTTTTAAAATTACTGAGTTGTTTGAGTTCCTTATATATTTTGAATATTTAACCCATTATCATATGTATGGTTCGCAAATGTATTCTGCCATTCCATATGTTGCCTCTTCACTTGTTTATTTCCTTTATTGTGCAAAGCTTTCTAGTTTGATGTGATGCATTTTGTCTATTTTTGCTTTTGTTGCTAACGCTAGTTTTCAACGTACAAACAGCATACATTCTTCAAAAATATAAAACCACATCACAGAGGAATGCTTTTACAAGGGTAATCAAGAATCTTTTGCCTGTAGTACTCATCTGAAGAATTTTCATCCTAAAATTCAAATAAAACAAACCTTTTTATTGCAAGTTTGAAAGTATTATATTTAGTTTTACTAAAAAGGAAGGAAAAATCTAAATACTTTGAAAAGTGAACAATGTTTATTATATATAGACAGACAGATGTATCTTATATACATGATACATATGTATATATCTCATATATAAGACATATATCTTATGTGATATCTTATATATCTTTATCTATCTGTCTGTCTATTGACCTTTTCAATGGCTATTTCCACATTTTGCAATTTATTTGGACAAAGAGGAAGCCAAAAGTGACATTTTCTGCTAATTTTTATCCAGAATATCCAAATACATTTAATTAATTTCTTTTT
Source organism: Aotus nancymaae (assembly GCF_030222135.1). Taxonomy (NCBI): domain Eukaryota; kingdom Metazoa; phylum Chordata; class Mammalia; order Primates; family Aotidae; genus Aotus; species Aotus nancymaae. Next base: position 52,824,026 of record NW_026988415.1, on the reverse strand, counting down.
TTATTTTTTATTTATTTTTATTTTTATTTTTTTGAGATTTGATTTTCTTCTTTTATTTTTTCAATTTGAAGGCCCAGCCATTTTAGTAATAACCTTTTATCTGGTATACATACAAACAACCCATATTTTTTAATTGAAAGACATATAAAACCAAATAATTCCATTGGCTACAATATATATTCCATTTGCTATCTAAACTTAATTTATAAGATTTAATGCAGAATCTTTTTTAAAAATTATTATTTTTATTTTGTTTGAGACAGAGTTGCTCTGTCTCCCAGGCTGGAGTGCAATGGCATGCTCTCGGTTCACTGCAACCTCTGCCTCCAGGGTTCAAGCGATTCTCCTGCCTCAGCCTCCCAAGTAGCTGGGATTGCAGGTGTGCACCACCACGCCTGGCTAATTTTTGTATTTTTAAGTAGAGGCGGAGTTTCACCATGTTGGTCAGGCTGGTCTCGAACCCCTGACCTCGTGTTCCACCCACCTCAGCCTCCCAAAGTGCTGCAATTGCAGGTGTCAGCCACCCCACCCAGCTTAATGCAGAATCTTTTTTTTTTTTTTTTTTTGAAATGGAGTTTCGCTCTTGTTACCCAGGCTGGAGTGCAATGGCGCTATCTCGGCTCACCGCAACCTCCACCTCCTGGGTTCAGGCAATTCTCCTGCCTCAGCCTCCTGAGTAGCTGGGACTACAGGCACGTGCCACCATGCCCAGCTAACATTTAATTAATTTCATTAGGTCGCTCCTCTGAGAAAAAAATTAGTTCTTCTCCATTCTGGCAGTTGTTTCTATGAAAGTATATGTTTAGTATGTAGTGTAGACTAATGTTTCAGCAAATCTACTATTCATACTTTCAAGGTGATGACAGCTAACACTTCACAATTCTCTAAGAAGTGAGTAAACAAACAAGATGTCAATGAACTAATTGTTACTTTTGGTTAAAAAAAATCTGCTTCTTAGAGAAAGAAGAAATAAAGGTATATGTTCTCTAGATTCATTAATTTAGCAACTCTCTTAAAACAGATGTAAACAAAATTTTAAAATTATAATATTGACCAGGTTTGTCTGTCTTCTCTTATAACCGGTGTTTATCTATCTAAAAGAATAAGAATTTTTTTTTCTTTAGAGCTAACTATATACTTTAATTAACACTGTTTCATTATCTACATCATGAGAATATGTTTAGCCTTTTTTGTAAGAAAGATTAAATATGACAGAAAAGAGAACTACATAAATGATTAGGCTAGTTGACCAATCTGCTTGTAGCAGCGTCCAAACTGCTCCTTAGCCTCTCAGATATGCTATACATGGTTCTTTGAAAGGTCTTTCTGAAAACACTTATATCCTTGCTCTAATCCCAAACTTTTAGTGATACTCCACTGTCTTGAATCAAACAAGTGTATAAGTACAAGCTGTGTCTTTTACCCTTCAGTGACCTTGGGCAAATTTCTTAACTCTCTATGCCTCAATTTTCTTATCTGTAGAATGAGGATAATAATAATACCCATCTCATAGAGCAATGGTGAGCTTGAAATGACATAATACATGTAAAACATGTATAACATAGTGCATGTTCAATCAGTTTTTACTTAACTTATCTCCTCGAGGAATACTTATCCAATGGAACATAGTTCTTTAACTCTTCCTTTCCTTCAGGGCTTATTTGCTTAGAGTGTATTACATTTTTGTATGCTTTATGATAAACATTATAACAGAACCACATAGGTCATTTATTATGTGTACACACAATGTTCTTTTCCTGTGTATATTTTAAGTTTACCTAGGACTGGGACCAAGATATTTTCTTATTTATAATCCCTTGTTCTTGCTCAGAGTATTGCTCTGCACAAGAATACATTTATACTGTACTAATTAACTTCTTGAATGAATGAACTGGCTTTCTCACAGCAGTACCATTATTTTTTTCTGAGACAGAGTTTCACTCTTATTGTCCAGACTGGAGTGCGATGGCATGATCTTGGCTCACTGCAGCCTCCACCTCCCAGGTTCAAGAGATTCTTCTACCTCAGCCTCCCAAGAAGCTGGGATTATAGGTGTTTGCCACCACACCCGGCTAATTTTTGTATTTTTAGTAGAGATGGGGTTTCTCCATGTTGGTCAGGCTGGTCTTGAACTCCTCACTTCAAGTGATCCACCCGCCTCAGCCTCCCAAAGTGCTGGGATTACAGGTATGAGTCACTGCACTCAACCAGCAGTACCATTTTTACTTGCTGTCCAAATAAAATTTGTTTTTAGCCTTTAATTGCATCCTAATTTTATTTAACAATTGTCTCTTAATTGTGCCCAAATTACTGATACATATCTGTCATGCAACAAATTACATTAGTTTACTAAATTTTCAGGCTATAAAGAATTGGTGTTTTAACAATCAACTTCTAAAACTTCTAAATAGTAATACCTCACAAACTATTAATCGTTAGGAGGACACACACAATCTTCAGAAGAAAAATTTCAGAATCTAATGATGATCCACATTTAATATTAAATTAAAATGTCTGTGTACTTAACCCTTTTATTTCATTAGTATTTTCTTTCTAAATGGCAATACTCCTAGATAATAATTATTGCAAAATTGCTTTACATATAATGAGCATGTAAAGGAAAATGTAGATCAAATTACCAGAACTTCTCATTTTAATAAATAGTACTCTGAATATCTCATAAAATGGCTACCCTGATGACCCAGTTACCTTTATTCTTATCAGAATCTGTTGCTTGAATTAAGCATCATCAAACTTGCCACATTGTATTTTCCTATCTAATAGATTACTAAAAACAACTTCCCTCCAATTTCTTTATTGTTTAAAAGATACTTTTCTTTGGAAAGTCAAATCATAGTTCTATTTGTAGTTTTTTGACGCACCTTCATACTGTTCTCCATAGTGGCTGTACTAGTTCACATTCCTACCTAAAGTGTGTAAGAGTTCCCTTTTCTATGCATCGTCACCTGCATTTGTTAATTTTTATCTTTTTTATTATAGCCATCCTAACTGGGGTGAGATGATATCTCATTGTGGTTTTGATTTGCGTTTCCCTGATGATTAGTGATGTTGAACATTTTTTAAATATATTTTTTGGCCATTTGTATGTCTTCTTTTGAAATGTCTGTTAAGATAATTTGCCAATTTTTGAAATTGATTTTTTTGGCTGTTTTGAATTCTTTGTATATTCTGGATATTAATTCCCTGATTGGATGAATAGTTTGCAATTATTTTCTCCCATTCTCTAGGTTGACTTTTCACATTGTTGATTGTTTCTTTTGCTGTGCATAAGCTGTTTAGTTTGATATAGTCCCAGTTGTTTATGGTTGCGTTCGTTGCTTGTGTTTTTGAGGTCTTATTCATAAAGTCTTTTCCCAAACCAGTTTCCTGAAGCATTTACTCCATGTTTTCTTGTAATAGTTGTATAGTCTTGTGTCTTACATTTAAGTCTGATCCATTTTGAGTTTATTGTTGTATAGGGAGAGAGGTGTGGGAGTCTAGTTTCATTCTTCTGCCTATGGTTATCCAATTTTCCCAGAGTTATTTATTGAAGAGTCTGCCCTTTCCCAATGAGTGTTCTTGTTGCCTTTGTCAAAAATCAGTTGGCTGTAGATATGTGGATTAATTTTTTTATTTTCTGTTCTGTTCTATTGAACTATGTGCCTCTTTTTATGCCTGAAGTCAAAACTTTTTAATACAAAAATCAGTTATTAAAACATTTAGATGGTTGGGAAAATGCCAGAAACCAGAGCTTAAGGACACATCTGCCTTGATTACTTAGACCCAAAGAGCTGGTTCTCAACATGTAAAAACGATGTTCGTAATAGAGTGCCAAACGAAAAAAGCAAGTAGTGAGACAGTATCTTTTATTTGATCCCATCTATATAAAAAGTATGGATGTATATATGTTATATGCATGTGTGTTTGTTTTCATTAACATAGAAAAATTTATGACAATAATACACTGAACTAGTGTAATTAGATTCAAGGAAAAGTTTTAACTTTTTATTTTCTATTCTGAATCACTTTTTGAATTTTTAAAACAAGCATGTGTTATTTTTATAATTAAAAAACAAATATTTAAGACAATAATGAATAACATTGTTTGGTTAAATTGGGTCATTCTTTGGTCAGAGTTTATATAGAGAGCTGAAATAGTATTTCAATTACCACTTTTGCAAAGTAGGAACTATCTTTCACTTGAACAGCACTCATATAGGCTGGTCTAATGTATCATCATAATGGGTGCCATGTAAATTGTATCATTTTTAAGGAGTTTATGCTTTATTCTGATTGGTGGTTGAAGCTTTTACATAGTTGTTCTTTCCAAAAAGCATAGTATTTTCTTGGGATGACAATAAAGTTATCAGAGGCAGTACTGCCCTCCTCTCCGTTATGTTCACAGTCTAAGTTCTGTGAAATTACTTTTATTTTAATTGTTTCTTCTTATTTCAAAACTTCTATTCTTTTTCTTATTGACTCATACTGCTGTTTTCAATGGAGAAAAATGACTCTTGCTTCTAGGGACTTTTCTTACCTGAAAACTGAAGATTGTGAGTGGGTTAACCATTCTTCTGAAAAGTTTATTTTTACTCTTGTAGGAAAAATTTTAGCTAATTTCTACAAATGTCTATCTTAATTTTATGATACCCCTTTTTTCTGTAGTTTTGCAATGATTTGAAGAAATTTCAACCCATATTGCTTGATCATAAAATCACTAGGCAAATTGCACTTTTTCTGCAAATGATGTGTACCTAATTTAGCTGCAAATGATCTATGCTTGTTTATAAGTTTATAATGTGCTTACCAAGAGATTCTGTTTAATTCACTAAGACTTATGCTCACTGGACTGAAATTTGAAGTTGTTGGACCAAAGTTATTATAAAATAGTAAAAAGAAAAATTAACAGGATGCACATTTCAGAGAGACAGCTATGAAAACTGATAGAATATTCTAGTAATTGTTCCCTTCTACACTGTCTTACATTTCCACCATCATTTTGTTGTTTAGACTCCTGTCATTTCCCACATGGATTATTCACCTCACCTTCTTCATTTATCTTCCAACCTCAAACTCTCTTGCTTCTCTTCCAGCCTGCATACTCTGAAAGTAACCCTTTTGCCAGGCACAGTGGCTCATGCCTGTAATCTCAGCACTTTGGGAGGCCAAGGCGGGCAGATCACTTGAGGTCAGGAGTTCAAGACCAGCCTGGCAAACATGGTGAAATCTGGTCTCTACTGAAAATACAAAAATTAGGTAGGCATGGTGGCAGGTGCCTGTAATTCCAGCTACTTGAGAGGCTGAGCCAGGAGAATCGCTTGAACCCATGAGGTGGAGGCTGCAGTGAGCCAAGATGGCACCACTGCACTCCAGTCAGGGTGACAGACCGAGACTCCGTCTCAAAAAAAAAAAAGAAAGAAAGAAAGAAAGAAATTAACCCTTTTAAAATGTAATTTTCTTGATATCATACTCTTCTCTAAAATCTGCAGTCACTTCTCATTTAAAGCTAGCATGACATAGGGATAAGAATATCAGTTTTGAAGATTTAAATTAGGGTTTAAACCTTGGCCTGCCACATAGCCTGTAGTAGGTAATTTTATACAACTTAGAATCCAGAGTCAAACATACCCACATTTGCCACTTGCTAGCTGTGTGGCCTTGGGAATTTACTAAATTTAACAAATATACTCTCTTCTTTTCAGTGAAATGTGGAAAATAATACATAGCGATGTCAATTAGGACTTTTTAGTTACAAGCAGCAGAAACAGACTCTGTCTAATTTATGTAAAATTTAGTTCACTGGAAAAATATCAGGGTATCACAGAATCAATGGGAGGCTAGTGAGTTGGGTGTGGAAACAGGCAGAAACTGAAATAGCCATGGAGACCAAGGAAACAGGTAATACAACATGGCCCCATAGCCAGAATAGTCTAATCATGATGTTGAGACTGAGATAAACTGGAACGTCAGTCATTTTCAATTCAATTACTTGCTACTTGGCTATAAGAGGATGAGACTGTTTGTCATAGTCTCACTTGACTGCTCTCAAAAGAAAATAAGAGTGCCATGAGACAGAGGAAATGGATTTCTAATATCTAATGTACAAAAGATGCCCACTAGGCTTGTGACCCACCAGTCATGTAACAGTGCTCAATAAAGGGCTATTTCAACAAGTCTAGACTCATTTATCAGGCATTCATGGCCATTCACTTTCTGGCCTCAGCCTACTTTTTCAAACTTAATTTTCCTCTGCATAAACCCTAAAGTAATTCAATAATGGAAAACAAAATACCATATGTTCTCACTTATAAGTGGGAGCTAAGTATGAAGAAGCAAAGGCATAAGAATGATACAATGGACTTTGGAGACTCGGATGGAAGGGTGGGAAGAGGTGAGGGATAAACGACTACATATTGGGTGCAGTGTACGCTGCTCAGGTGATTAGTGCACCAAAATCTCAGAAGTCACCACTAAAGAATTTATCCATGTAACCAAAGACTACCTGTGCCTCTAAAAATATTGAAATAAACTTAAAAATGTTTTTAAAATTTAAAAAGAGGTGTGATTGGCACATAATAGTTATACATATTTACAGGTTACAATATGGTGTTTTGGTACATGTATATACATTGTATAATGATCAACTAGGGCAATTAGCATATGTATCATCTTAAACATCATTTCTTTGTGATGAACATTCAGTAACCTTTCTTCTAGCTATTTTGAAATATACAATGCACTGTTGATAACTCTAGTCCTCTTACTATGCAGTAGAATACCAGAATTTGTTCTTCCTAGCTGTAACTTTGTAACACTGATCAATCTGTTCCCATCCCTTGACTCACTACCTTCCTCATCCTCTGGTAACCACTAATCTACTCTCTACTTCTATACGAACAACTTTTTAGATTCTACATATTAGTGAGATCATGTGGAATCTGTCTCTGGATTATTTTACGTAACATAATATTCTTCAGATTCATCCATGTTGCTGAAAATGACAGAATTTCACTCTTTTTATTGCTAAATAGCATTCCATTATGTTTGTATACCACATTTTCTTTGTCCATTCATCTGTTGATAGACATTAGGTTGATTCCATTTCATGACTGTTGTGAAAATTGCTTCAATAAACATGGGAATATAGACACATCTTTGATATACTGATTTTCTTTATTTGGGGGGGTGGTAGGGGGGATATGTACCCAGCAGTGGGATTGCTGGATCATATGGTAGTTCCATTTTTAGTTTTTTGAGGCACTACCAAACTGTTTTTTCAAAATGGCCATACTAATTTACATTCCCACAAGCAGTGTGTAAGGGTTGCCTTTTCTCCAAATCTCCCACATGTTAACATTCGACTTATCTTTTCTAAGGCTTAGCTCTCCTTTTTCTGGTCCCCGGATCACTGATTTTCTGTTTTCTCATTTTCTCTTAATCATGTATTGCTCCTTAATATCTTTTGAATGGTAGTCTTGTATCATTGTCTAACTATTTATGTGCCTTACTTTCCCTTTATAGACTATAAACCCCTTGAGAGGAGAGATCATGTATCATTTATTTATTTGTTTCCATGATAACCCAGTGTTATGTGTGTAGTAGGTGTTCATTAACTTATAATAAATGTTTTTTTCATTTCATTTTTATTTCATTTCACTTTCTCAAAATCGTTTTTGCCAAATGAACTTATGAGGAATGAATGCAAGAATTTGTATCTTTAATTTAAATCAATATTAATTTAATGACCTACTGTATATGTAGCACTATATTGATTGCTTTGTGGGTATAGAAAAAAACAAACTTGAAAATTGATTTAGGAGTAGTTCACAATCTAATATAGGAGAGAAAAAAATACAAGATTGAGACACCTCCAGGGCAATTATATATATAAGTAAAATAAATAATGCAAAAAATTTAAATATCAGTGCTAAGGATATAAGAAGATGTAAATGCATGACTTAACTATATATATATATGTGTGTAGTACAAGCAGATTGCTGTGTCTGGCATAAAGGAATTATATTGGAAAATATTGAGATGTATTGGAGAATGCAAGGGTTATAAATTTAGATTTAATATAATAAGTAACAGCAATAGTTTTTAAATTAATTTACAAAATTTTGGTAAAAGTAATAGTCAATTGAACAAAATAAGGTCCATCTATCCAAAGGAATGCTAATCTGTTATCAGTAGTGATAAATATTTATTAACTTAGAAAGATGATCATGATGTAGCATTTAGTCATGCAAGCAGGTTGCAGAATATTATGTATATAAACTTGTTTTTTTTTAAATAAAGGGTATAAATATACATGAAAATATCTGGAAGTATAGTCAACAAGGTATTAACTATGTTTACTTATAAGCAGTGTACTCCATGGTTATTTTTTGTTTATCTGTTTTTACTTTTTTCAGCAGATATTTTTGATTGGAAAAAAAGGCTTATGTAAATTTAAAGACACTACAAGTTTTCAAGGACTGTAGTGATATGAAAATAGAACATGAGATAGATTGCTTTAACACCTATGCATAAGGATATAAAACCAGCAAGACCTGTTTGATCAGACAATGGAAAGGGCACATTTAAGAGATGCTTTGGAGAAAATCAGTTTTACTAGGTTTCTAATTTAATGTGGGATTAAAATAAGGAGACTGAAAACAACACTGAAGTTGTGAGAAACATAGGAAATTATAGGTGCCACTAATAGGTATGGGAAAATTGAGAAGGAAAGCTTATTGAGGCCAGAAGTGGAGGAGTTAACTTTTGCTGGGAGAGTATAAGAAGTAACTGAATATATGAGATGAAAACTGGAGAAAAAAAAAAGATTAGAAGTCAGGGCTGGAGATATAGACTTGGTTGTAAAGAGTGTTAGTATAGAAGTAGATATTAGGAAAATGGGTACATACAGTGAGCCTAAAAAAGCTAAGTAAGGACTTAAAGAAATCCACTAAATTGTTTCTATTTACTAAATCCCTGTGGGCTTTTTTCTTTAAAAAACCTTTATTGAAATATAATTACAGGCCGTAAATTTCACTCATTATATGTGTATAATTCAATAATTTTAGTAAATTTATAGAGAGTTGTGTGACCATCACCATAATTGTTAGAATTTTCCTGTCTCCCCAAAAAGTTATCTTGGGCCTGTTAGCAGTCAATCCATGTTTCCACGTCGAGGCTTAAGCACACTCGTCTGTTTTCTGTCTATATAAATTTGCCTTTTCTATACATTTTGTCTAAATAGAATCATACAGTATATTCCCCATTGTGCCTAACTTCTTTCACTTATGTTTTTGAGGTCCAGCCATATTATAGCATGGATCAATAGTTTTTCTTTTTAGTTGATGAATACTATTCCATTGTATGACTGTATCACATTTTATTCATGAATTTACCAGGTGATGGACATCTGGATTGTTTCCAGTTATTTTTGCTATTATATGTAATGCTACTATACATGTTTACATACATGTATTTGTGTAGACATATGTTTTTGTTTCTCATGCATATATCTCTAGGAGTAGAATTGCTGTGTTGTACAGTATATTTGTGATTAATTTGTTAAGAAACTACAATTTTTTCCAATGTGGCTGTACTATATGACAATACCACCAGTAGATGCACCATGGTCTACTTTCTGTGCATTCCCATCAAAACTTGGTGTAGTTTGCCTTTTTTATTATGGCCATCCTAGTGTATGTGTAGTAGTTTCTTGTGGGAGTTCTGATTTGCATTTCACTAATGACAAATGATGTTGAACACATTTTCATATCCTTTTTAACCATTTGTGTATTTTCTTTGAAGAAATGTTCATTCAAATTATTTGCCAATTTTTAATGTTTTGGTCTTAATAATTATTGACTTGTAAGACATTTTCAAATATTCTGGATATGATCAGATGTACGATTTGCAATATTTTCTCATGGGGTGTGGCTTATGTTCTTTTAATGATGACTTTTGAGGAACACAAGTTGATGAAGTCTAATTTATACATTTTTCTTCTATGGAACATGCTTTCAACATTTTACCTAGGAACTCTTTGCCCAAACTCAATTCATGAAAATGTTCTCCTATATTCTCTTCTGAAATTTTATAATTTTAACTCTTACCTTTAGGTCTTACATTTAGGTCTGTGATCTACTTTGAGGTTTTTTTTGTGTTAAGTGTCTAATTTCTTTCTTTTTATAAAAGACGGATATGCAATTGTCCATTTGTTGAAAAGACTATCCTTTTCATCACTGAACTGTCTTTGTACTTTTGTAGAAAATCAATTGACCATAAATGTATGGATTAATTTTTAAACTATTAATTCTGATCCACTTATTTATATGCCAACACCACATTATCTTAACTATGGCTTTATAGTAAGTTTTGAAATCAGAAAGTATGAGTCATCCAATTTTACTCTACTTTTTCAAGATTGTTTCAGCTATTCTGGATCCTTTATATTTTTATATGAATTTTTCAATCAATGTGTCAGTTTTAGGATCAACTTGTCAATTTCTTTGAAGAAGCCAGCTGGTATTTTTATAGGGGTTGCATTTAACCTATCAATCAAACTGGAGAGAATTGCCATGTTGACAGTGTTGACCCTTCCAACCCAAGAGTATGAAATGTCTCTGCATTTAGTTAGATATTCTTTAATTTCTTTCAGTAATGTTTTGTGGTTTTCAGTGTATGAGTCCTGGCAGAACCTCTGAGCTAAATGAGCTGGGGATGGGAAATATGGGAGCAGCTTTAGGCCACAGTTACCTACTATGCTTATCCCAAAGTCAGAGATTTTTCAAGCATAAATGCTTCTCAGATGGAAGTATGTTTTTGGTTAATTTCCAGACTACCAAAATGGTTGCTTCTGTTAATTTTTTCCAGGCTTATACAGGTTGAATATTCCTTTTCCAAAATGCTTGTGACCAGACGTGTTTCAGATTTGGGATTTTTTTGGATTTTGAAGTATTTGCGTTATACTTACCATTTCCATAGCCCTAATGAAAAATTCAAAATCCAAAATATTCCAATGAATATTTCCTGTGAATGTCATGTTGCCACTTAGAACCTTTTGGGTTTTGAAGCACTTAGGATTTATGATGTTTAGATTAGGTATACTTAACCTCTAGTACTTTTGGGGGGAAAGGATTTCCTGATCTTCTTAGCCAGTCGTAACTGGATGCCATCTGTGTATTTTTATGAGAATTTATGTTCCAAGTAATTCTAGCTCCAAATGCTCAGTAACATAATATGTATTGAGATGCCAATTCAGTCAAAAAACATGTAAACTACCACTTTTCTTATAAAGACAAAACATTTAGGTTACTGAATAGTTTCCTTTTTTGCATTGAATAGACTATGTTTAGCATTGTGATGAAACAGTTACTGAGACGGGCTATGTAATTTAAACAAACAAACAGATTTATTCCAGCACTTCCTGTATGTTTAATGCCACAGGAAATAATGGATAAATAACTCATCATTGCTACCCTAAGGATCCTGTAGACTGGGTAGTAGTTATGCACTGCCATTGAACCATTATGGCACTGTCATATTTTTAATTATGTAGTTACTTGTGATTTATTTAATATGAACAGCCATAAAATCTATGAGGTTAGGAACCATGATTGCATTGTTTACTTTCATGTTGTAAGCATTTCCTAGCACAGTGTTTGGAACATAATAGACACTCCATAAATATTGTTTGAATAAATGAGTGAACAACATGTAATGGAAATATAGGGTAGAAGGAAATTATTTCCTACTAAGAGGATCAGAGAAGTCAGGGATTAAAGGAAAGGTTTCCAGCCAAAGGAAACAACATGATTGTTTATAGTCAAAGAGTTAGAAAAGACCCAGAAATATTTGAGGAACAGTAGGGTATTTCCTATAGCTGTAGCATAGGAGTCATAGTGACGAGTCAAGGAAGAAAAGAGAATAAGAGGAAGAAAGTTAAGGGGAGATGGGTTTGGAGAAACAAGTGGAAGCCAGGGTCTTTTTGCCAAACTAATGACATTTTAAAAAGTTAGGGTTTTATTTTAAGGTAGGTAACTAGAGTTGGCAGTATGGAAGATGGACTGCACACAGAAAAGAATAAATAATATGTATGTAAGCTGGGCAAATCCAGTGTACAATATTTGCATAGCTATCTGTATTATTTATAGGATCCTCCTAAAAGCTTACCTGTGAGTGTGTGTGTGTGTGTGTGTGTGTGTAATATCACTGAGATATATATTCTTTAATTTCAAAATTTGCTTTGGAATTTTTGTTAAATAGACCTATATGGTCCTCCCTTTATATCCTTTTGACAGCATGATAATTCTTAATATTAACAATTCTAACAGTATGAAATTACATCAGTATAACACATTTGTCTTTTTGAAGTGTGCTCATATCAGTACGATATTTGATTTTCACAAAAACCCACAAGCTAGAGACAGGGTTTTTCATTTTACAAATGTGAAGACTATCATAATAAAGGCTAAAAGATCAGTCTATGGTTTCACAACTATTAAAACTTGAGATGCAACATTAAAACCCTTTTTGAAGTCCAAAGCCCTTCTAAAGGTAGCATGCATCCATGCATTTTAGTACTAATTTTACTGTTTTTGCTTTTTGTAACTAATGTTTCTTATAAAAGTTTAATAACAAAGTTTTAACTTTTCAGTAACAACAAGGTTAACATTTGCTTGTTTCAAATTGCTCTTTTGAGATATTTACACAGTGTAAAATGTTGAACAAAGAATTATCTAGATAATAGATTATGAATATAATCTTTGTTAAAATTAAAATGTTTATTGTTATCCAGTGCAATAAAGCACATGTATTTTAGACCTTTTAAAAAACCCAGGGTATTTTTTATAAAGGGAAAGAACAAGTGAGTGCAGAGAAAAATAACATTGGGTTGTCAGCACAAGGGATCATCTTGTATGTTTAAGAGAGAGATTAAGATAAGCAGAGGTAGAAATGCAAAATGCAGACAAAAAATGTCAATATTACAGAGCATCTTTTGAGAAGGATATTACATGCTTGTTTATAATATTTTCATTTGGAATATCTTTTGATGCAGTAAACCACTTTGAAAATATTCTCCAGTTAATATAACAAAATGGAAAACTTCTTCCATGGTATTTTTACAATTAGTAGACATTATACTAAACAATCTTGAAATCTCTTTAAAAGTTGATTGCTTGTATTTTTAAAATTCATTGTATCATGTGAAATCACTACAAAGGGGTCAGAAATACAAGGTGAAATTAAGAAAAATTTAAATCCCCAGTAAAATAAAACACCTGCAAAATTAACCCAAGAGAAGGCTGGCGAGTAGATGATTCAATTTGGAAACGCTCAGTTTTGGTTGAGTCTAAAGGAGACACAAATAGACCGTGATTATAAATTGAAAAAGTAAAATCTAATCATTTAACAAGAGAGTGAATTATCAGAAAGAAAACTGCTCCATTAGGGAAAATGAGAGAGCTAGTTGCAGGTTTCCAGCACTGTCAAGAAAGAGTGCCATGATTAGTAGATTGGAATATTCCGGTCTCCTTCTCAATGATGGAGATGGGTAAATACATCAAATTAAACCTTGAGGCAGTGATCATTAAGAAAGTCTACTGACTCTCTTTTTAATGATTCCAGGCTCACCAAGGAAAACTCTGATTATGATTTTTGTGTATGATATACATACAAAAGTATGTACATCCTCTAACAGAGACAGAATATGTTGGTTATCCAACTAACATTCCTGTGTTTATACTATTTTCAGTATAAGCTATTACCTGGGCATTTTAATTTATACTTAAATATCTTGTGACTTTAGATAGAGAGAATAACTCTCACTACTCCTGGTGCTACTGGCTGGTCTAGAACTCCTGAATAGCAGTGTCTAATTGGAAGGAAACAAATATTATGTCTATATAGAAGGGCATGTAGGTGACAACATCCATCTGTTTGCAATTGGTAAAAGAACTAGGTGATGATAGAGAATAAGCATATTTTTCCTATTCTCCGTATTGTTTTTACATGACATTTTTCCTATTTCAGTGGTTTCCAGACTTTAGTTTCTACCATAATCACCTGAAGACTTTCTTTTTTTTTTTTTTTTTTTGAGACGGAGTCTTGCTCTTTCCGCCTAGGCTGAAGTGCAATGGCATAATCTCAGCTCATTGCAACCTCTGCCTCCCTGGATCAAGAGATTCTCCTACCTCAGCCTCCAGAGTAGCTAGGATTACAGGCACATGGCACCACACCCGGCGAATTTTTGTAGTTTTAGTAGAGATGGGGTTTCACCATGTTGGTCAGGCTGGTCTCAAACTCCTGACCTCAGGTGATCTGCCTGCCTTGGACTCTCAAAGTCTTGGGATTACAGGCATGAGCCACCATGCCCGGCCCCTGAAGACATTTTTTAAATTCCTAGGTCTTACTCCCAGAGATTCTGATATACTTGGTCTGGGATGAAACACGGGAATCTGGATTTTTAAACATCACTCTGTATAATTCTCATCCTGCAGGTTAATAAACTGTGAGCAGCACTCTTCTGCAGAGGAGAACTTTCTTAAAGGGATGGATCTTAAAGGGATGGTTCAGTGATGGGCAAAATTTCATGGGTTACTGTTAGCTTTCTGTTAACTGACTGAATTGATAACATTCTAACCAGTTTCAAGCCTTTGGTTGGTCAGAACTGTGTATTAAAATCACAACAAGCATTGAGGAAGTAGCAGGTAGCTTGATAAGAATAACTGATTTGGGTTGGGGCCAGGGCAAGACGAAATGGCTGCCAGCTTCACGGTGCCATGTGCTTGGAGGTGAAGAACAGAAAATAAAATCCTTTGAAGGGGCCCTCCCTGTTCTGTAGCAGAATCAAATAAGTGTCAATGCCAAGGAATAGCCTGGAAGGCAGTATCCCATTAGAATCGCCATCATCTTCTCATAGCCACCTCAAAACAATTTAAGTAAAAACAACGTGCCTCTTATGAAAGTACAAGTGTCCTTTCCAGTGTCCTTTCTCTCGGACCCAGATTACTGCCTCTAAAACTTCTCTGATACAAAATCTTGGAACTTCTTCAGGAAATGAACAGTTATTTAATTGAATATTTACAGTTAGAATAGGATTAGGGACATAGGGGAAGGGGAAACTAAGAGCTGGAAATTGCTTAAGAGTAGTATAGGCTAGGGTTATAATCAGGAAGTGTCCAAAACTAGGGATTGGATTCATCAGACTGTAAAGTCTATATATCCCTTCATTTGATTTTTCTAATTTTAATGTGTATAAGAATCACCCAGAGATCATGTTCAAAATATAAATTCATGACCAATCCCCAAAATTATGATTTAGAAGATATTCTGTAAAATCAAAACTCTATATTTTTAATAAATATAGGCAGGTTATATATACATATAGTCAATTAATACTTTGACATATTAAAAATATATGCTTTTAATAAAAATAAGGCAGGTGATTCATGGATATTATTTGAGCAACAATTTTTCAGGGCAAAATTTCTCAAACTTTATAGCCTCAGGATTTCTTTACACTATTACAAATTACCAAGAACCTTAAAAAGCATTTATTTATGTGGTAAATAATATCTGATATATAGTAACGTTTGATATTTGTGGTGTTAAAAGTAAAACTGAGAAATGTTTACAATGTTTAACTCATTTGAAAATACCAAGAATAAACCCATTACCTGTTAGCCAGGTAACACATTATAAAATATAACTATTTTCCAAATTAAAAACATTTAGTGAAAACAAGACATACTATTGCATATTTTTAAAATCTCTTTAATGCCTCACTCAATAATTCTCTTATCAGTTTCCACATTCAGTCTGTTATGATATGATGTTTTAGTTGAAGTATAGGAAGAAAATCAGACCTTACACAAATATGTAATTAGAAAAAAGAGAACTTTGGAGACTCCCTGAAAGGATCTTGAAGATCCCCATGGTCATGGGACCATATTTTGAGTTCCTGTTTCATCGGTATACTGTTATTACTATCAGAAAGTTCTATATTCATCAGGCTTTGTTGGCAATCAAAGTTTAGGGACACTAAGGAGCATTAAAAATGAATTTATTTCTTAATTACTTAATGTGGGGAAAACTATTTCATAAATATTACCCCAGTCGCTCTTCTATTAATTTACTTTATTAGGTTTAAAGCAGTATTGAAATATAAAATAGAAGTGTAGGTGATGGAGAAGAATTTTGTTTAAAGAAATTGGGTTTCAGAACAATGATTAGATTGAGGGTAAAGTGGTTTCAATAGGCAGTGAGGAAAGGATACATTAGGTAAACAGTTACAGATAGAAAATGTGGGAGAGCAGGGAGCAATCTATAGTTATAGTAAATAGTTGTTTACAATTGAATAAATAACAATAATGGTAAGGAAGTGCTAATCGTAACTTTCTAAAAAGGGTGATTAGTTTGGCTGATAAAACAATATTTTGTTCTGGTCATATACCTCTTTAAATTTTGTTACATTTTTTTTGTTACTCTAAGTTTTAGTTCTACAACCTAAAACTTACTGCCATGTTAGTGCAAGAACTTTGACAAACATTATCTCATTTCTCATTTATCTATGGTAAAAGTGGAAGAACCTGAAAAGGAGCCAGGAAAGAAGCAACTGGAAAAGGTGAGCGGAAAACCTAAAGTGTGTGTTATCCTGGAAGCCATTTGAGGTAAGTGTTTCAAGGAGGAGGGAGTGATCTACTCTGTCAAATTATGCTGATCCGTGAAGATAAAATGAAGAATAATCATTGATCATGAGATTTAGTGACATAGAGGTCATTCATAACCTAGACAGGAAAAGTACCCATGGAGTGGTTGAAATGAAAGTTCCATTGCTATGAGTTTGAGAGAGACTGAGAGGAAAGGAGTTGAAAACTTTGTATAAGTAGCTATTTCCAGGAGTTTTGCTAAAAAGATAAGCAGAGAAATGGAGCAATAGATTTTAAAGGATATGAGGTTAATAGAGATTGTTTCTTTTGGTTTGTAAATGAGATAAATAATAGGATGTATATTTATTTATTGTTTGGAGAGCTTCAGTGGTGAATTCTCAAGACATGAATCCTTTCCTTATAGAATCCATCATCTAGTTGGGGGAAATGGTATCAAACAAATGATTATACAAATAATTAGAGTGTAATTATCACACTTAACATTTTCAAAGACATCAAGAAAGGCTTCCCTATGTAAATGATACTAAGGTTTCACTTAGGGAGGGAATAGTATTTGCAAAGGTCTTGGGTAGAGGGAATATGGCATATCAGGGATACTGACAGAAAGAAGCTACTGAGCTTAAAGGACAGACAGAGGGGAGAACAAATGTGGCAGAAGATAAAAGTGGAAGAGTTAATCAGTGACTGAATTATTTAGGTTTGAGTTCATAGATTTAATTAAGGTCTTTAGTTATTATGCTATGTACCTGAAGGATTCTTGATTTCATGAGCTGGGCATAAAAAAAGTAAACTAGCCAAAACTGAAAGGAAAAAATGGGACAGATAGAAAGTAGAAAGGAAAGGTGAATTGCATTACCGCTATTCATACTGCTGCAGACATGACATTACTCCAAGTCTATCTGTAGCTTCATCATTAATTATTTTTTCACTATACTAAATTTATTCAATATTCATAGCATTGAGATATTTCTGTCAAACTGATCAAATCATATAGTAAGCAGGCCCAAATTGTTTGTTAATATGGCCAATAACAACAGATTGTCATTCCCTACTTAATATCCTCCAGCGACTTTCTTTTAATCTCTTAAAAATAATATATTTTCCAACTTTTTCTTATGAAATTCACAAGCACTTGGAAAACCTGAAGAGTAACACCTAAATACCCACAATCTAGAGTCAAGAACTTTTATCATTTTGTTCTATTTGCTTTCTCTGTTTTGCTGCATCATTTGAAAGTAGGTTACAGACCTCATGATGCTTCATATGAACATACTGCAGCATATATTTCCTAAAAATAAGGGCATTCTGTGTAATCTCAGTATTACCATATTTAAACTGCTTATTTTCCTATCATCTAATGCCTAATCAGTATGAGATATCTTAGATCCCTTCTCTCAGTTTTTAGCAGTTTTATTGGAGTTTTTATACCATGCGAATTGTTTAAGTGCACAGTTTGATGATTTACTGCAAATTTACAAAAGTTGTATAACCATCATCTTAATCTAATTTGAGAACATTTTATTATTCTAGAAAGAAATTTCTTATACATGCTTTTCAATTCGACTGGCATTAAATCAAGGTTATAGCTCTTTAAATTTTTTTCCTAAAATAATTTTTCTTTTTTTCCATGAAATCAATTTTTAGAAGAAATCAGCTGTTTGTTTTATGTAATCTTCCACATTTCAGATTTATCTGGTTGTTTCCTCATTATGTCATTTAACTTTTTTCTGTATCCCTCCACCAATTGTCACCCCCCAATATGTTCTGTTAACGTCCTTGTTAGACTCCTTCTGATATATTTGGAATAAAACCCAAATTTGCTAATTATTTCCCTCCCCTAAAATGTAAGCCCTATAAAGCTTTCTCTAATACTAGTGTCTGGTTCACAGTAGGATCTCAATAAAAACTTGTTGAGTGAATGAATGAATCACCTATATTCAGAATATATATTTTTGCCATCCAATTTCAACCTCAGCTTAAGACATTTTTTCTATTTTAAATTGTATTATGATTGAAATAAAGTTACAGAACAATGATTTATTTTCTAAGCCAATAATTCAGACTGATGAAAATCAAGTTTGCTTTCATTTTAGTATGTCATAAACACTTTAAGCATTTCTCTAATTTTTTTAATATATTTTATTGCATTTTAGGTTTTGGAGTACATGTGAAGAACATGTAGGATTGTTGCATAGGTACATACATGGCAATGTAAAGCTGTTGAGTGAATGAATGAATCACCTATATTCAGAATATATATTTTTGCCATCCAATTTCAACCTCAGCTTAAGACATTTTTTCTATTTTAAATTGTATTATGATTGAAATAAAGTTACAGAACAATGATTTATTTTCTAAGCCAATAATTCAGACTGATGAAAATCAAGTTTGCTTTCATTTTAGTATGTCATAAACACTTTAAGCATTTCTCTAATTTTTTTAATATATTTTATTGCATTTTAGGTTTTGGAGTACATGTGAAGAACATATAGGATTGTTGCATAGGTACATACATGGCAATGTAAAGCTGCCTTCCTCCCCATCACCTATATCTGGCAGGGTTTCTCTAGTTTTTAATAAATCAAATTTATTTCCATGATGAGGAATTTAATGCTGAAACATTTTGAAACTGGCTACACCAAATAAATTGCAAGATTTTGATAGTGCTGCTTATCAGAAAACTTAAAGGAGTTACATAAGTAATCTCTATGTTTATGTTCAGCGCTGTTGAGACATTTAAGGCTAGAATTAGCTTCTCCCTAACACAGAGGAAAATGTTATCTATTGAGTTTTGAAAAACATAAGCAAATGTACTGGAATCCTCAGATTCCAGATTCAGGTAATTTTATGAGCAGATTAATTCAGTATCAGTTAAAGAATGAAAAAGATTCAGAGATATCTGGGTGAAAATAACTAACTTCCCAGTATGGAATCCTCATATATTTCTAATGACTACAAGACAACTGCTGTGTGCGATGATGTTGTAAATAAGTAAAAATAACAGATAAGCTTGCAATATGTGGCATGGTGTTAAGTGTCAAGTTAGCAAATTCCGTTGCTTCAGAATGTCTGCCAAAGCCATGGATACAGTGTGGTAGTCTTGGCAACGCAAGAGCCTTTACTTTTTAGATCTTTAGAGACCTGCAATCCAGTGAGGAAAAAGAAATTACAAATGATTATCTACACATATAAATCACAAAAACATATACTATCTTGCAAAGGAAGACAAATACTATTAGATAATCTGGAGGATAAAAGGAAGAAAGTTAAGTAGAATTTATAACTTATACAGGCTGATTTGAATACGTTACATTTCCTTGTGACTGATTATAGGTAACACTGTTCCTTAAGCATTCCCATATTTGCAGGTGTGAAGAGAGAAGGGTAAACTTTAATGAATCAATTTTAACAGCTCTAATAATCAGGTTCAGTAAGGAAAGAAGTTGAAGATAACTTAAATGGTGTTATTGAGTTTTCTGTATATTTCCATTTTCCCAGGTTACCTTCATTGTTGTAAAAATTTGTTGTATCCAGCCACATGGCAGTGCAGAAAAAAAAAAACACTGACTAGTTTTAGCTAGGCTCCCATCTCCACCCTTACCCCACAACAGGGTTATGCTTTATATATCTGAAAATTTTAGATTGACTTAACAAATTCACAGAATATTTTCTTTAATTTGTCCCAGTTTATAGAACCTGATCTTATCAACCCTTTAAAATTCTGTTAACATTAGACTTTCTTCTGCCCTTTCAAAGAAGCATTTGGCCTGTCACCTTCTGAACATGAAGTATAGTTATACAGTTACAAATAACCATTGCATTTTCATCATAGTCCTCAGCTAGAATTCACAACCACTTTTCCTACTATAACATTATTTAATAGTACAGACTATAGATCAGGCTTCTAAGGGTCTAATCTTGACTTTAGCATTTACTAGTTATAAGGCCTTGAACAGATTACCTAACCTTTCTGAGATTCAGTTTCCTTATCTGTCAAATAGGGAAAATAATTGTACCTACTTCATGGAGTTTTTGATAATTAAATGATGTAATTCATACAAATCACTTGGAACAGTACCCATTCATGTTAAGCATTGCATATTTATATTAATTATGATATACTGATGATAATAGTCATAGGAATATCAACTCTTTATATAAACCTTTACAATTTTCAAATGGTTCCCAAAGAGTATTTCATTTGAACTTGGGGATAGGGGATGGTGTTTTAAAAGAGAATGATCATATATCAGCTCTGTTTACAGATATAAGAACTGAGACAGTGAGGTAATATGGTTTTTCTGAGAGCACTCAGCAAGTAAATGGGAGAGCTGGGCCTTCAACTTTAAAGATCATTCGCTGCATCAGTGAAATTAATATAGCCTGCCTAGTGAATTTTCCTAAGATGCTTTATCTCCTTTCATCCAGCCAAATCTTCCTTAGTGATCTTCCTGGAACTGAGAACTGCTTTTCCTCCCTCTAAGGATGAATACTGAGTGATCCCTCCAAATGGTGTTTCAAATCATGCCAGTTATGTAAATATAGTCCTTTTTGATTCTAGTATGATAATGACAAATAAATTTGCACAGTTTTTGATGCTTCTGACCATTCCATCCTATTATTTTCAGTAGCCAGCTATAATTTAGTTATGTTAGCAAATATGCTCTGGCCTTTGGATTTTAAGGACATGTGCATATATAGTCATTTCTAATGTGAGAAAATCTAAAACTCATACAAGTGTATCCATCTTCAATAAATAACTGTAGTACTTGTGGCTGTTTCTCAGCCAGTATATTTGCATTAAATTCTCTGCTCTGTTTTCAGAAATACATTAAAAATTTATGTGTGGGTGGCAGTTTGCAGAAGGCACTGATACATGTAAAACCAAGTAATGCTATTTAAAGCCATGCACAAATAGATATGTTTTGAATTATGTTCACTGGGAAAAATAGTAAAGAACTCCCTTGGTATTTTGCTTCCTATGCTTAAGGCCTTATCTTTGATAAGTTGTTAGACGAGATGACAAGTGTATCTTGGCACAACTAGATGCTAGGGAAATGTTGACATATTTTAGACTGCAAATCAGTTTGTATGCATAGTGCATTGCCTCAAGGGGCATATTATGGTCCTCTACTATAAAGCATATTGCTTTACTTTAAAACTAAAATGTAAATGAAATTATAAGAAATAAATAGAAAGTCCAGTTTGATCTTACTCTGAAAGTTTGAAATAATTTTTCAGTTGCATACTGGTCAAATGCGAATAAAATTGATTTTAGGTGTTCAGTGCTGAACAACACTGGCTTAATAACATTTGTAGTTTGAGGAACCTTGTCAAGGATTTCTACAAAACTTAAAAGACATTTATTAAGCAGGAACTAGGACAATGGGCATAGAACGTGGGGCAAACCTTATTTGTTCAGGGTGTATTTTTATATGAGTAGTCATATCACACAGATGGAAAGAAGCCAGTATTCAATTAGATTTGGTTCATGTAAGGTGACCTGTGGAATAGAGGGACTGGAATTTTTAGGGCTCTAGGCCGTTTTGATTATTTTATGTAAAGTCATGTACCACCACATCTGAACACAGTGCTCTAGAGCAAAATCTGTTGTCAAGAAACAATCAAGAAAGTCGTGAGTGATTATCCAAAGCATATCAAATGCATTGTCAAAACAAGTACCTTCTTGGAAAATCCTTACTTGAATTTGGTATTTATGTGTATAATGGTTTTCTACAGAGGATTTCCTAAAGCATTGACACTGGAACTATAGACACTGTTGTTTTTTAGTTCATGGCTGCTTGGCTAGGGTAAAGTGCTAAAGGGACAAAGCTTGTGAATTTAGTTCCTCTGAGGGCCTTTACACTGTTTTTTAGACTATACTCTTAGCCTTTCAAAGAATTTCAGAAGTATATTGAGGACAGATCCATTCCTATTACTTGAGAAATAAATGTACTTTGTCAGTGATGACTCAGTCATATCACCTTGATGTCACATTATAGTCAACACAGTGTTCTGTGTATCATCTCTAAATAATTCCTGTCTGGTGCAAAGTACTTAGCTTAAACTTAATGTGTGATTGAATGAATTAAAAGCATTTTATATATTTTGTAACTCTGTCTACTGAGAAGGCCTAGAAGAAATAATATCCCAATAGCAATGAGCACACCCAGTGCCAAGGTCTTGTTTTCTAATAAATAGCATTCTACAGTAAAAGGAACCTGAGCTCTGTAGAAATGGCTGATTCTAGGGCTAATGCAGGGGTATAAAAATGATACTGGAGCATCTTGTAAGAGCCAGCAAGTAAGGGAGTACTTAAGAAACAAAATTAGGGAGTTAATATCAGAAGGACACAGGGGCTAACTAAAAGAGCTTTCAGTGGCCAAAGCTGAAAGCAACAAAATAAAATTTTAAGCAGCAAAATAAAATTGTGTTATAATATTATCCAAAGTATAAAATTAATACTCATGAATCCATACTGGTATAAATAAATGACTTAATAAATAGGGATAAATGGAAAAATCTCCCGTGCAGATGAATTCCAGAAAATTTATGTAAGCATACCCCATCAAGAAGTTGGAATGTAACTTCCTATTTAAGTGTGGGTTGCACATAGTGACTTTTTTTTTCCCCAAAGAGTACAGTATGGAAATGGCAGAAGAATAATCTTAGAGTGGAAAAAACTGATAAATACTACTTCAGTCAGGTGATCAAGGTTAGCAACCTTAATGATAAGTTAGTAGTATATGCCCTTAATATGATGTGATGAGAATGATACTTTGCCTTTGTGTTATTTCTCCCAAAACCTTACAATCTAAGTATAGCTATGATAAAAACATTAGACAAACCTAAGTTGAAAAGCATTCTAGACCAAGCACTGTGGCTCACACCTGTAATCCCAGCACTTTGGAAGGCCAAGGCAAGTGGGTCACTTGAGTTCAGGAATTCACGATCAGCCTGGGTGACATGGCGAAACCCTGTCTCTATGAAAAATTATAAAAATTAGCCAGATGTGGTTGCACGTGCCTTTAGTCTCAGCTACTCAGGAGGCTGAGGCAAGAGAATCGATTGAGCCCAGCAGGCAGAGGTTGCAATGAGCTGAAATGGTGCCACTGCACACCAGGCTGGGCAACAGAGTGAGACTCTGTCTAAAAAATAAAATAAACACTCTAAAAAATAAATATCTGATGATTACTCCTCAAGACAGTGATGGTCATCAGAAACAAATTCTGATGAACTGCCACAGTTCAGAGGAGTCTAGAAGACATGATGCCTAATTGTAATGTGGTATCATAGATGGATTCTTGGGACAGTAAAAGGACTTAGCTAAAAACTGAGGAACTTTGAATAAAGAATGGACTTTAGTTAATAATAATGTATTAGTATTGGTTCACTAGTTGTGGCAAATGTACCATATCAATGTAAGATATTAACAGTAAGAGAAACTAGATGCAGGGGATACAGGAATCCTCTGTACAATATTTGTAAATTTTCTGTGAATCTAAAACTATTTTAAATAAAAAGTTTGTTTAAAAAATACATATCACTTCATTGTCATAAAAGCTAAACAATAGTGATGATTTGTTTTTCTGAATTTAAAATTCAAAGTGTCGTGCTATAGTAAGGCCAATGAGAGGGTGAAGTGCTCATTTCTTTAAAACAAACATTTAACAAACATTTATCCTTGGAGCTTCTACCTTCTCACATCATTCTTTTCTATCTTAGCACTTGCATCTACAATATTTTGTTGCTTCTATAAGCTTTCACATATTATCCTTAAGATGGCAGAGATTGACTGTTTGTCACTTGACAATTCTGTAGAGGGAAGAAAGAGGAAGAGATATTTTAAATTCTCACATTTTCCTTAGAATGACAAATGCTCCATGACAGAACTATGCTGGAGGGCATATACATGAGAAGAATTGTTTCCACACTGCAGTTTCCTACCATGTTGATTCCAGTCAGGGTAAGAGTAATAATTTCTGCTTCAGAACAGTCATGTTAACAACTAGAATAGGATGTGTTCATGCTTGGCTTTTATTTAGGAAAAAGGATATTGTACTACACACCCTTGCTAAAGCTATGTATTTCCTGAAAATTATGATATATGATTAAATTTTTCAATAAACCCTCTTTATTTCTTATTTGGTTTGTGATTTAGATTGCACTGTTGTTATTTTCTATATTATCATCCAATGTAAAATGGCTAAACATATTGTTATAATTAAAGATATTGTTGGCTGGGCGCGGTGGCTCAAGCCTGTAATCCCAGCACTTTGGGAGGCCGAGGCGGGTGGATCACGAAGTCAAGAGATCGAGACCATTCTGGTCAACATGGTGAAACCCCATCTCTACTAATACAAAAAATTAGCTGGGCATGGTGGCGCGTGCCTGTAATCCCAGCTACTCAGGAGGCTGAGGCAGGAGAATTGCCTGAACCCAAGAGGCGGAGGTTGCGGTGAGCCGAGATCGCGCCATTGCACTCTAGCTAGCCTGGGTAACAAGAGCGAAACTCCATCTCAAAAAAAAAGATATTGTTACATGTACAGATAATTGCCATTTTATAATTTAACAGACCCATTCCTATCTTAAATCCTTTAAGAAGCTTTCTAAGATACATTTGTTTCAGCAGCATAGTAAGTTACATGAGCTAATGTGAACAAATAACATTAAGGTTTTGTTAAATAGGAGCCTCATCCAAATACCCAGATATTTGCAGAAGAGTTGAATGCTTCAGATTAAGGCTTAGAGGAATTGCCAACTACTTTGAAAAAGATATTTCAACTCAAATTTATGTATCTGTGAGAATTTATCTACAATTATACATCTCACTGAAAATTTATTGGAATCATTTGTAATCTTTAAATGATTTAGAGATGGTCTTTAAGATAACTAGTTTTAGTGATATTTGTGGTAGAAACTACACTGTGAAACATTAAAATATATTTTCAGTGAGCTTACATTTATGTTGATATTTACCTGAGTATGTTTAAT
Organism: Aotus nancymaae; assembly: GCF_030222135.1. Taxonomy (NCBI): domain Eukaryota; kingdom Metazoa; phylum Chordata; class Mammalia; order Primates; family Aotidae; genus Aotus; species Aotus nancymaae. Next base: position 52,798,368 of record NW_026988415.1, on the reverse strand, counting down.
ATCAGATGGTATAATCACTTTCAAAAAGGAGAAATTGAGATGATTAGTAGTATATAAAAGTAATATGACTATTTTACACTGTATTCAGCTTTTCCTTTGTACCTCGAGGCCTTACCATCTCATTTGATATTCCTTCTGCTTGGGAAATGCAATCTTTTATTACTCACATCCTGTTTACCCTTTTCTGGCTAGCTCTTGTTTCTGCCACAGGTTTCAGATGATATGTCAGTAGCTCAGACTTGACCTTCCCTTCTGAATTAGGTATCTGTTTCTTTTATAACATCCTGTACTTTTCCTTTATCTCTCCAACCATGATTATGATTATATAATCATCATTTGTTTTATATTTGTGTAATAACTATTCCCTTTACCAAACCATAATATCCACTGCATAGTATCTGGCACATAATAGATTTTCAAAAAAGAATTGTAAGAATCGTTGAACAAATATTATTATAATATCCAGATTACTAGCATGATTTTCACAATTTATATCTAACCTTTACAGGATTTTAGCACATTTCATGCAAATAAGTAGATGTATATAAAATCAAGTTACTCCTTGTTCTGTAATAGAAACAGAGAAGGTTAGCCACAATGCTTTCAAAACAGAGTATTTGAGCAAGAGATTTTGTTGGTGTTACTTTTTCTCTTTTCTCAGTCTGATTTATCTTCTAGGAAAGGATCACACAGATTCTTCGGTTCAAGTGAACTCCAGCAACACTTATATGGTGTCAACACAATCTCACATTCTCTGCTGTTACTCCAAGTTTTAATTATTGGTCTCAAAACTCCTGTACTGTCTTAATCTTAGCAGATAACCTTGGCACTTACCACTGAGTGAAAATGAAGGCTATTATGTGAGAAATTCTTCATCTTTCTCTCTTTCACCTCCTGCCATCCTCCAAAAAATCCTGCATCCATGCATCGATATCCATTCTTTATTCTTTGCCTCTGCTCTTGGGAGAAGAGAAATTCTTTCTACCTCTGAGTTTAATGTTATTCCTTTCTGTTTTCTCTGTGATCTTGCCACATTAGCTATTCCCTCTCTTACCTATGTTTTTTCCTTTCTTTGAGACAGAATCTCACTCTGTTGCCCAGGCTGGAGTTCAGTGGCCTGATATCCTGCCTCAGGCTCCCAAGTTGCTGGGACTACAGGCATGTACCACCATGCCTGGCTAATTGTATTTTCAGTAGAGATGGGGTTTCACCATGTTAGCCATGATGGTCTGGATCTCCTGACCACGTGATCCGCCCACCTCGGCCTCCCAAAGTGGTGGGATTACATAAAACAGTTTTAACTCTGCATCTATTATGGTTGCCTTCCTGTCTCTTTACTTTCCATATTAACTGTATCTATATACTCTAGGTCTCTACATTCTCACCTTCAATTCAGTCTTTTAACCCACTGTCACCTGACTTCTGCCCTCACCACTTAGTTCAGATTCCATTAGCAAAGGTTACTAATTACTTCTTAATAGCTAAGTATAATGAACATTTTCAGATCTTATTTTGATTTAACTGATCTGCTGGATTTAATATTGTTGTCTATAGCATCTTTTCTATTTTTATGAATTTTTCAAAGGTAGGGATAATACCTGCTTTATGTAGAAATTTTAAACATTACAGAGTCATAAGAATTCTTATGCTTTCCTTGAAACTTTATTCTCCCTGTGTTTCTGTGACTCTTTCTTTTCTGATACTGGTCCAGCTCTTACTACTCTGGCTAATTTCTTAATGTGTACTTTATAGGTTTTCATTCACTGCCAACCCTTTGCATGTTGGTGTTCAGTTGAATCCAGTGCTCAGACTTTTCTTCATTTGAAATTTCCCTGCAAAGTAATTTAGTTTTCTCTCATGACTCTAGCTATCATTCAGTGACTGCCAGTTCAGTATCTCTAACTCAGTTCACTTTCCAAAGCGCCAATGTCCATACATCCTCTTTCTTACATGCATAATTATCCAGAAATCTCATAGGCACTTCAAGCTTTATCATTCCAAAGTGGAAACTAGAACCTTTTCTCGAAGTCTGTGCCATTTTCTCTATTACCTAGTCATTGTTGTTGCCCTTGGTCTAATGTGTCAAGCTGGAGCCTTATGCCAGATTTGTGTATCTTTTTCACCCTTCCAATTTGTCACTAATTTAAATAGAATCTTCTCAACATGTCTCATATAGTTTCAGTCTTTTCATTCACAGTGTTACTGTTTGAGTTCATACTCTTTCATTTCTTGTTTACATGAATACTTGAGTGGTCTCATCGCCTTCTGTCTTAACCTGACTTTAATCCATCTTTCACTCTGTAAATAATTGTCCTTAAACACTCAAATATGACCATATCATTTTTCTACTTAAAATAGTGTTCTCCAATTAGCTTTACTGTAAATCCCACAGGAGAGATTCCAATCTCCTTACCATACCACCCAAAGCCTTTGTGAACTGGCCTTTGCCTATCTTTCTAGCTGATGTCAGGGCTAGATCTCAAGGAACTGAAATTAGAATGGATCATTCTATTCTGAGTGTCAAGTAACAGAAAGACGCTGCAAGTTGAATATGAACTAAAGTATTTAAGAGTTTCGGTTGGTCAAATCAGAGACACGATGATATTTGAGAGGTGGTTAGGGTAAGAGTAAGAATGAAAATTACAGAAACACCAAGGATTTGCACAGAACTAAAGAGGAAGGAGAGTAAGATCAAGAACACAGGAAGTAAGATGTTGGAAACTGTTACCAAGAGTCACTGAAATGTCTATAGCATTGAGCTTATGATGGGTAGATATGTTAGCTTGACTTAAAGGATCAGGGTTAAGATGGAGACTGATAGAAAAATATATGATATGTCTGATTGTTTTTCTCTTCTATATAAAAGTCTTTATTGGCTCCCTATCAACTATAGGACAAAAATCCAAGATTTTCGAATGACCAAAGAGGGATTCCATATTTAGGCTTCTTTTTATCTCTGCAAACTTACCTACTTCCCTTGCCCTCTTGATCTTTAGGTTTCATCAGCAATAAATACCTGGAGCTCTTTTCTCATGTTTCCTCTACCAAAATTGTCCTTAATATCCTCATATTCTGGGTAAATGCCTGTTCATTACTTAAAATCCTATAGACATCACCACCTCCAGGATGCTCCCTCTGAATCCTCTTCTCTCCCAGAGTTACCCATCTATCCATCCATGCATTTATTTGTTTGTTTATTATTGAGAAAATATTTACTGAGTGATTGATATGGGTCAGATTCTACGTCATGTAATGGGAACACCATGGTGAATGAGATAGGCCACACATGACCTTTACTCTTTGTGGTCTTACATTTAGCAGTGGATACACATGTATAATGAAATAATCACAAATGAAATAATTACCAATTTCATAAATGCTATGAATAAAAGAAACAGTGAACTATCCTACAGAAAAATGAGGATGAAGGGTAGACAGAGAGGCAAACTACTTTAGTATAAGTTTGAACCATACAAAGTTGTTGATATTTAAATTGTTTGTGTCCCACAAAATAGTTTTACATAGTTTAACCTAATAGTTGACTTTCTGAGGAATTGACATTTAAACTGAAACCTGAAGGATGAGATGGAATTGGCCATACTGGCTAAGCCTATAATTCACCATGTTCCAGTAACCAAATGAAAAAAAATTGAGAAAAGGAGTGAGTGAAACAAGACAAAATAAGAGAGAGAAGTAAGTAGGGCAGATCATATAGGACCTTATAGGAGATTGGATTTGATTTTCATTAAAATGTAAAGCCACTGGAGTTCATTAAAATCCCTCTGTTTACAGTGGGGACTACAATAAAAGGGAGTAAGGGTGGGAAAAGGCTACCTATTAAGAGGTTGATGTAAGGAGACAATTTGGTATTGCCTTATATTTTCAGAGTTTGTAATCAGGCTCCCTTTGTTTAAATCCTGGTTATGCCATTTATTAGCCCTGTTACTTCATGTTCAAATTTTGAGTTTTACTCGAATTCTCTAAGCCTCAGTTTATCCATCTGTGAAATAGGGATAATGATAGGATCAACTTCATAGGTTTGGCCTTGAGATTGAATGAGATAATGCATTGCAAACACTAAGCAGCCCTTGACAGAGAATAAACACTTAATAGGGAGTAGAGATTAATAGTCCAAGTAAGAGATGATAGTGGCCTGAACTACGTTGATGACAGTCTATTTGGAGACAAATGAATGGATATGATTCCTATTGGGGAGGTTTAAATATCAGGATTTAGTAATGTATTGGATTTGACAGTTGAGGGAGAAGGAGTTTTCAGGTATGACTCCTGGGCTTCTGTCAAAAGGAGTAGAGTGAGTTATGTTGCACTTCCCTGAGTTGGTGAAGGTCTGTCTGGTACAGATTCTAGCTATATAAATTTATCTCTATATACTATATAAAGCAGGAATGAAAGAAAGGAAAAAAAAGGTAAGCATCATAGAATGTAAAAGGAAGTGGCTATTAAATATTTTAGATATCTGTCAGAATCTTACATGAGGTATATAAAACACTTTTAGTTTATATTATGTTTATACCACAGTGTCTTTAATATGTAAAATTTTTAAATGTGTATATTGTTTGTACCCATGATATAAGATTTTGGAAATCTCTACTCTACTATGTGATAGGCAGTGAATAATTAAGCTTATATGTTTATTTTGTCTTTATATTAAAGGTGATTTGTAATCATTCCATCTGCTTCTCTTACAGAATGGACCTTGCTTGGTATTTCAGTAGATTAAGAATTTAAGGAGTGTATCTATCTTTGTTCTCCTTGGCAACTGAGAGTCTGCCCTGGGAAACATCAGGCACCATGGGGAAGCGGGATAATCGGGTAGCCTATATGAATCCTATAGCAATGGCCAGATGGAGAGGCCCAACTCAATCTGTGGGCCCAACAATCCAAGATTATCTGAATCGACCAAGGCCCACCTGGGAAGAAGTAAAGAAGCAATTAGAAAATAAAAAAAGAGGCTCAAAAGCATTAGCTGAATTTGAAGAAAAAATGAATGAAAATTGGAAGAAAGAACTTGAAAAAAGCAGACAGAAATTATTAAGTGGAAATGAGAGCTCCTCTAAAAAAAAAGAAAGAAAGAGAAAGAAAAAGAAGAAATCTTGTCGGTCTTCATCTCCTTCGTCAAGCTCTGATTCTTCAAGCAGTTCTTCAGATTCTGAGGATGAGGAAAAGAAACAAGGAAAAAAGAAAAAGAAAAAGAAGAACCGTTCATACAAATCATCACAAAGCTCTACATATGAATCAGAATCAGAGAGCAAGGAGTCTGTAAAAAAGAAAAAGAAGTCAAAGGATGAAACAGAGAAAGAAAAGGATGTGAGAAGCCTCAGCAAAAAAAGAAAGAAAAGTTATCCTGATGATGATTTATCATCTGAGTCCTCATCTGAATCAGATTATGAAGAGGATGTGCAAGCCAAAAAGAAGAGAAGGTGTGAAGAGCGAGAACAAGCAAAGGAAAAGGTCAAGAAGAAGAAGAAGAAACAGCACAAGAAACATAGTAAGAAGAAGAAAAAGAAGTCTGGTCCAAGTCACAAGTCAAGATAACATAAAAAAAAAAAAAAAAAGCAAGAATGAGTTTACCGAGTTTCCCTGTGTTAGTAGAATTATTTCTGGACTTTGAGTTGCCAGTCAAATCCCACTGTGCCAGAAAGGGGCATAATGGCTGCTGACAACTTAAATATACGTTTTTGTTTGTTTGCTTGTACTTCCTTCCAGTGGTTAATTCCTCTGGGAGCTAAAATTCTGTTGTCATACCAGTGAATAAAATGTTTGAAATTAAAGTAAAACGTGTTAGATAATGAATAACTTTGACAAAAAATAAGTGTATCTAAGATTTAAATGTATCTTATTTGAATACATCTTTGAAATATAATCAGAAATTTCCAGATAATGATAGTTGGTGTTTTTGATGCAAGGATTTAACATTGATGTCTCAATTCCTTGCTTTTGTAGATAAGTTTAGTTCATTTTACTTTTCTCTTTAATGAATCTTTGTTTACATGGGGAAGAGCATGTGGGGTGGGAAGGGCAAGTGTTTGCTAATCACTGTGGCTAGCTGAATAGTGTGCCTTTGACTCTTACACATCTTATTTTTGCCAGGGCAGCAGCCATCTGCTTCTTACTTAAGGAAATTCTGGGATGTTGTATGCTGCTTCAAGTGAACAAGAAGGACCGAAGTTTACAGCATAAGTAAACCCCCATATCTGTGAAATTTACCTCTTCTTCAGCACTGTTCACTATACAGTATTGAATAATATTTAGTATTACAATATTAAATGATTTGAAGTAACTTTATACCCATTTTGTATGGGAATCATTTTAAACAGACTCTGATGGTTTTTGATTAGGAAATATTCTGAAATTGTTTTTGCATGTTTTATACTATTAAGTTTTAGTTATCTGGCCATATTCTATATAATTGGTGATCCTTTTATAAGATATGATTCATGCTTAGGTTATAAGTTTCAAGTTTTTAGTTTCTTAATCTTGCTATTATAATTTCATTACTGTGTTTAATTGCACCCTTGCCAAAATATTTAGCATGTGAAAAGTTTTTTTAAAAACATATGTAATGCCTTCATATTGAAGCTGGTTACTGTACGCAAGTTAAGTGCCAGACCTCTAGTACGCTATGTGTTACATAAAACTACTGCCAAAATCTTAGTAAGATTGCTGTTGAAAATATTTTTGTCTTAAACATTAATATTGAAATATTATAGGAGTTAAATTTAGGTGATAGTGACATCATTGATCTTCCTGTGTCCATATTTTACTACAATTTGGTGCCTTGTATCTGTTGCTGATTCACTTTTACCACTAATGTAAAAATAAGTGAAAAAATATTTTTATGTTACATTTTTATATATCAGAGTAACATAAATTATAAATTTATGCCTCAAAAACCACCTGTGATGGAGGATGTGCTAATTGTAATGTCATAGGTACAAAGTATTTTGGCATGATGAAAGGCTAAATAGCTATTGTTTTTAAATAGCAGATTTTATCTCAGCTACCTTCAATCACAAGTAAAATTATAAAGACAAAAAACATCTGCTAGATAAATAACATGTTGGCTTGCCAAATTTTTTGCATTGGAAATACTGGAATCTCTCATTAAGGTTCTTGGAACATTATAGTGATGCCATGTTAGATCACCTTGGAGCTTCATAACTTTAGCTTTTTCCTAAAAATATATGTTTATGCTGATAAAAACTATTACATTTATGGGATATTTTGTATCCATATAGAGTTTTTCAAAATGTTCATTAAAATGCTTTCATAAGCTTATATTGTTTGTAGAATATGGCAAAAGTATTTACAGCTCATCATATATCTATCTGCTCCCATTCACTTCCAAACCTCTTGTAGTTAGGCAATGTCATTTGACTACTTCAAGCAGAGGGATTGTAAACAGAAGTGATTTTGCATTTCCATGTTGGAGCAGTAAAAATTTCTGCATGACCCTCCAGTTTTCTTTTGCCTGTGATGGTGACGTGCAAGCAAGTTGTTCCAAATGGGATACTTACAAGATGGATGTAACCTGGGTCCATAAGTGACAATTTAGAAGGACCTGACTGGAGTGCTGATGGACTTGCAGTAAACTTTTTTAAAGTTAGAAATAAACTGTTATATGTTAAGCCACTGAGATTTGGGGTCTTTTTATTACTGCGTAATCATCTAACCTAATCTGACCAATAACACAAAACTCTAGTATGTCTATTTCATCATTTACATAAAATAACTCACCTTCTTGTATCACATTCTTCTGTAGTCTACCCGTTGACGCAGACGTGATAATTATGCCATAATAAAAGGAAATACTCATTTATTTGCATCGGTTTTTATCTAATGATTGAGAGAGTGGTCTACCATATTTCATGCTTATCAGAAATGCTGCCTAGGAAATAAAACTACATTATTCTGTTGATTGTAGTAAAAAGTTCCAGTAAAGTGTTTGAGAAAGAAATTTTTAAAGTACTCATGAGGACTTGATGAAGAAGAGGAATGCTATTTTTTATATTAATTATAAAAGTTATGGTAGAGAAATATGGAGGACAATAGACTAAATAGATTTAGTTAAATATTTAATATGTAGCTTCTAAATTAGAAGCAACATAGTATTTTCCCTATGTGAAAAGCACTAAAGTTCTTATTAGTGATCTGCCTTATCTGATTAGTAAGGAGTACAGCTTTAGGTATAACATTCAATTCGCTTCGGCTATGGAAAGGGCAGCAGTGAGAAAGTAAATAAGAAAGCTGGGAGATGGGAAAAATTCATACACTCTAGATTCACAATTTAATTCTGAGCACAAAAGGAATTTGAAACATCTCAGGCTTCAGGTGAAGGTTTAGACTGGAGAAAAGGAAACAATAAAATTTTGAGTTCTTGTTTTTTACCTTTTGACAACTCTCTTAATAATTATACATTTATTTTGAAGAAAAGTTTCATTTGATGTTGTGACATTTCTGTAGTCACTTCTTTTTGGCCATATTTATTTTATAAAAAAGGACATAGTCTGAGATGTAGGGTTGTAACTACATCATGCCTCATGAAATTTATAGACAACCATTCAAAATCACCTATGTAATTTAACGTTGAGACTTTCTCATTCCTGCCTGAGCTGCAAACAAGCCGTGTTTTTTCATCATATGGCTCTAGCACTTTTTCGTGACTCTTCATGCAACTTATAAAGCTTTAATTTGCTTTATATTATGTATTTGTAGACTTATGGTCTCCATGTGTTATGAGCCTTAGCTCTCAGCTCAGCACTAGGCTGAAATTTTCATTCTGCCATTTTTTGACATGTGACCCAAAATAAGTTATTTCACTACCTCTCTATGACACAATTTCTTCATATACAAAATCAGAGAAAATGATATCTGTATTAAATCATATTTGTGTTGCTATAAAGAAATACATGAGGCTGGGTAATTTGTAAAGAAAAGAGGTTTAATTGGCTCACAATTCTACAGGCTGAACAACATGGCACCAACATCTGCTCAGCTTCTGGTGAAGGCTTCAGGAAGCCCTACACTCATGGTTGAAGGTAAAACGAGTGTAGGCACCTTTCATGGTGAGGCAGGCAGCAAGGGCAGGGGGAGAGGTCCCAGACTTTTAAACAACCAGATCTCTTGTGAACTGAGTGAGAACTCACTTGTCACCTAGGAGATCCTATTAAACCATTCATAAAGGTTCCACTCCCATGATCCAATCATCTCCCATTAGGCCCTACCTCCAATATTGGGAACCACTTTCGGTATGAGACTTGGAGGGGACAGACATGGAGATCACATCAGTACCTATATCTGGGATTGCTGTGAAAATAAGATAAAATAACATTTAAAGTATTTAAATGTTCCTGGCACATAGTAAATGTTCAATAAATGTTTTTTTCATCCTCCACCTCCAATTATCATCATGATCACATATGACATAATAATGATGATTGGATTATTATATCATCACCTATGCTGCATTTTAACATTTTTAAAGGTAGAAGCTGCTTCATCTTTTGTCTGTAACAATGATAATACATGGTGTTATGCATATGATGGGTGTCTCCAAATTTTCATCAAATTGAATTAGTTGATCAAGACAGGAGAAAGGAAACTCTGAATGAATGTAGTGTACTAGATGTTGTGTGTAAGCTCCTTGCCTTATGTTTTACAACAACTGAATTGAGATATAATTCATATACCATAAAGTTCACCTCTTTAAAGAATACAATTCAATAGTTTTTAGTGTATTTACAAATATATGCAAGCATAACCAGACTTTATAAAAACATACTATGGCCATTAAGCAGTCAATGCTCCTGCTTTATGGACATAGATTTCTGGATCTAACCAAGAATCCCATATAACCACAATGTTAGAACATGTAAATCATCTCAAAAAGAAACTTTGTACCTTTTATCTTCCCTACTCCCACCCCACCCATTCTCTCAAGCCTTAAGCAACTACTGGCATACTTTCTGACTTAGTATATTTCCCTGTTCTGGACATTTCATATAAATTGAATTACACAATTATGGTCTTTTGTGACACTTTTTTCACTCGGCATAATATTGTCAATGTTCACCCATTCTTTGGCATGTATTAAGAGCATTTATATCAAGATAAAAAGAAAGATAATCTAGTGTAGTCCATAGAATTTCTACTAGAACCAGGAGAAAAGAAAATCTTCCATATTTAAATATGCCAGACATCATAATCCAATTTGTACTGATTTAAAAATACTGATTATACAGAAGGCTATTGAGAGTTTATATTTCTTGGGTGTAAAAATGTTCAAATATGGATTAATAGAGAAATTGGCTCAATTTTTATGCTAGATGCAGATAACATTAACCTAGCATGAGTATGATTTGTGTTCAGAAATTTGGCAAGTTGAAATTGGTTTAGGGAGAGCATGGATATGATTATTTTCCCTCCAATAGCTACTATTCTGAATGATTTAATCAAGAACTCAAGTGTTTTGAAATGTCTTTTCCCAGAAGCTGTTTACAAAGATCAAAGATACAGATTGTAGCCCTTTAAAGAGGTTGCTGTAATCCTTTTTTTTGTTTCGTGCCCCCAAATAGCTTAACTACTTCTTTATCTATATAGTATCTCATTTTCAACCCATCTACCCACCTTATCATCTTCATTCAATTAATTTGCCTAAATTTGTTTTTAAGATGTGTCCCATTTACACCTATCTAAACCTTCACAGGATTAATTTATCTAGACACTCTTTGGATATAATACACAAGAACATATTTTCTCTATTATAGTCTCTTTACTGACATAAATATTTTACTAGTACAATAAACAAAATAGGAAGTAAAGAATCACAGTTAAGGCCCTGTTACATCTATTACAAATGAACAGGGGGAAACCAGTGGTGAAATCCATGATCTAGTATGACTCAAAGTCATCTTAATAATGTTCCAATACATAAAAATAGAGATAAATATCAACCAAAAAATGGAGACTTTACAAAAGACATATTATGGTCATTAAGCAGTCACTGCTCCTGCTTGATGGACATATATTTCTGAACCTAACCAAGAATCCTATATAAATAATTTCTATAAGTCCAATGATCTTTTGTAATACCACATATATCTGTATCTGTCATATTCAAGAAGTCATTGCAATCAGTAAGGCAAGATTTGATTATCCCCAATATATAGCCCTATATGCACCTGTATAGATTAACCCTTTGAAAAACTGCCCGTAAATATCTGTCATATACCTGCCCAGCCACTGATAGTAGGTTGTACCAAGAGCATTCCCTGCAAGATTGTATCAATCAGAGATCCAATCATTTAACAGGTGGCACACTCCAGATAATTTGAAAAGGGTTTATTTACAAAAGGGCTAGTTACAAAGGTGTCGGCAGAGTATAGGAGAACCATAGAGCTAGTGCAGTAATCTTGGGGCTAGTAACAATAATGGCACCAACAACAACACTTTTAGGCCCAAAGAGACAAAAACTAAGAAAGAGAGTTGTGTATAGAAGGTCACTTTGAGCTGAGCATAGTCACAATCAACCTGAGCTTTCATTTAAACAAATAGATACCCTGAGTTCACTTGCTTTCTTTCTTCTGATCTTTTGTCCTGCTTCCCCATTAGCTGAACCCAATTGGAAATCAGAAGTCATGGGATCACATTGATATCATCTATACAAGTCAGCCTCCCCAGGCACAGGTCAGGTTGAAGAAGGATAGGGAGTGGAGCTGGAGGGGCAAATGAAAGATATACCCAGAACTGCACACCGTTTTTGCACTTCAGCATTCATTCTCGTCCTTCAACTGAGTGAACATTTTATGTCTCCTACCAAGAAGTTTTATGGAGTCACACAAGTTTCATATCATCTCAAGGTGATGTCAGTTTGATCACACTGCAAATATTAACCACCACTTACATTATTCATTAAAATAGTGGTGGGGTATAGAAAGGTGAGAGGAAAAGGAACATAAAACATAGTGCTACATGTTTTTCTTCTATAACTGTTCATGAGGCTAAATCAATTACCATAGCTACCTTTCCTTTCCATTCCACGCTTCCCTTACCCTCTGCCAGCACGTGAATGGATGGGGTTCTTTACCTAGTCAGGTGTAACAAAATTGTATTCCTGATGGATCTGAGTCCTCGTGGTCCTGCCTTTACTGGGTTGTTGCAGTTTTCAGTTGATGAGGACAATTGAACAAGGGAGCGAATAACAAGAGGCACCCCAGTGAAATACTTGAATTCTAAACATAATCCTCTTGGTGCCATTCTGTAGCAACAATCCAATTTTCCCCTAAAATTACAACCAATTACCTAGTCCAATACAATGACTCCCTTCTATGCCTATTGGTTTAGTAGCATAAGGAGCTCAACAAAAGCCATGGGGATATTCTCAGCTTCCTACTCATCAAACCCAGGACTCTTTTTTTCTTTTTTTCTGGTGGAAGTATTCTTCCCTTGTACACTAGGATTTCCAAACATACCAAGATGACTGTGAAAACAGCAAAAAAAAAAAAAAAAAAAAAAACTGTTCAGGGAAATTATGAACTGTAATAGTAAGAGCCACTCCCACCTACCCTTTAATTCTTGGTTATGAAAGAAATTGCACCACTTATTGGCCACATGGTTTAAGCCACATCTTGTATGCTTTAGCACAGCATCCTAACCTTGCAGGTTATGTGTGGTTTTCTTTTTTTTCTATTTGGCATAACAAATGAATCTTTAGTAGGCCGTATAAGATCAGTTAATTCTGTGGGTGTGAACTCACTATAAATGTGTCCTCTGGTTAGAGATAATATTGTGTGGGATGCCATGGCAATGGATAAAGGCATTCTATAAGTCCGAGAACAATTGTGCTCATCAAGGACAGAGTTTTCTCCTTAATAAGGGAAGGAGTCCAATATAATAAATCTTCCACATGCTAACACATCTCAAATTATACCATATTAGGAGTTCAATGTTGGCCTTTGCTATTAGCAGATTGAGCAGTCAGAATTGGTGGTAGCCAAGTTAGCTCTGGCAATGGAAAGATTATATTGTTGAGTCCACACATAGACTTTATCTCTGCCACCATGTACACTTCGTACGTTAACCCATTGAATAGGCATCAGGGTAACAGGAAAGGTTGAGTCACCGAAAGAACAGGTCATCTTGCCCAGCTGATTATTGAGAGCCTCCTCTGATATGGATACCCCCTGGTTGATATTTGCATGGGCTATGAATGTGTTTACACTATTCTAAGAGGAGCCATTATACGAGGTCCATCCAAGTACCTTCCCCCATTCCCATGACTTCTTTTTACTGATTTCCCAATTATGATCTTTCCAAATTCCTAACCAGCCTATTAGCAGCCTTTGCTCATTAATTGATTTAGATCCATATGTCAAGCTATCTCTCCTTCCACTGATGTGTAAAATCAGATATACTGCCAAATATTCTGCTAACTGGAAGGGTTTCCTTTCACCACTGATTTTCACAACCATTTCTTCTTGGTCATATTGGCATAGCATGCAGATCCATTGGTAAATCAAGCCCACATATTCTCTTCCATGTTAACTACTCATGAGGAATTCCTCATAGACTAATAGTGTGGTTGAAGGCAGGTGGTAAAACAATATAACCAGGTAACATATAAGCCTGAGATAACTGTCCATAATTTTAATAGACTATTTTTAGAGAAATTTTAGGCTCACAGAAAAATTAAGCAGAAAGTATAGAGAGTTCTCATATACCTCCTTTTCCCACACAAACACAACTTCCCCAACTATCAGTATTCCATACCAGAGTGGTACATTTGTTACAGTTGAGATTCTTCATTAACAAACCATCATCACCCAAAGTCCATAGTTTATATTAGGGTTCATTCTTGGTGTTGTACATTCTATTGAGTTTGACAAATGTATAATGGCATGCATCCACCATTATAATATCATAAAGAATGGTTTCATTGCCCTAAAAATCCTCTGCATTCCACCCAATCATCCCTTTCCCCTCTGTAACCACTGACAACCACTGAATTTTTTATTGCCTTCCAGTCTTGCCTTTTCCAGATATCATATTGTTGTAATCATACAGTAATGTACCCTTTTTAGGTTAGCTTCCTTCATCTAGTAATATGCATTTAAGGTTCCTTCATGTCTTTTCACAACTTGATAGCTCATTTCTTTAGAGCACAGAATAATATTCCATTGTCTGGATGTACCACAGTTTATTTGTCTATTAACCTAATGAAGGACATTTTGGTTGCTTCAAAGTTTTGGTAATTATGAATAAAGCTACTATAAACATCTGTATGCAAGGTTTTGTGTGGCTATAAGTTTTCAACTAATTTGGTTAAATACCAAGAAATGTGATTGCTGGATCATCTGCTCATAGTTTTTATGTTGCCTTTCAAATATATTTAGGCCAGGTATATACCACTTCTATTTTATAACAAAAAGTTTCTGTGCACATCCAAATTCATGTTTGTCTGAATCATATATGACCAATTAATGATGAGTAAAACAATCTCTTCTAGGGCCCATTCATAAACCAGGGGCTGCTTTTCTAATGGGAGTAGGGTAAGACCTTTCTCTTAAACCCAGGAATTCTGTGCTGTTTTTCCCCAGTTGAGGCTGTCAGAGGCTGCATACAACATCTCTTTCTGCCACAAAACTTTGCATACCTTCAGGACCTTTGGCTCATAAAGCCTTAACAGTCGAGCATGTTGCACTACAGCCTGGAACTGAATGAAAGCCCATTCTTTTCTAGCACTCACTTAAAATTAGAAGCTCTACAGATCACCAAATAGACTGTCAGAGCAGCACGCCAACTATATTATATGTTGCCTTCCAAATCCAAAGAGGTCTGCTAAGCATTATGTTTGTGTGTGTGTGCGTATGTGTGTGTATGTGTGTGTGTGGTGGGTGGTAAAAGGTAAAGCAATTTGTCTCTCATTTTAAAAGAAATTTTCCCAATATACCCTAGACCACTGGACTCTCCCCTAATATGGCAAGTCTTGAACTTTTGTGTAATTTATCTTCCACTTTCTGGCATTCACGTGTTTTACTAAGGCATCTATGGCAGTACTATTGAAAGTATGGTCCATGGAATCATGTCGACTCATGAACTGTTTGTCATTAGTCTACAGCAGATAAACACAGAAATTAACATATTTAAACAATCATATGGAAATCATGACATACTTGCAATATCCAAGTGCATAAACATTTTTCCAGTACTTCATGTTTATTATATATTACAAACCAAATACCACACATTCTTACTTATAGGTGGGAGCTAAACATTGAATACACATGGACAGAAAGATGGGAACAATAGACACTGGGGACTGTTTAAAGGGTGAGGGTGGGAGGGAGTTGTAGGTTGGAAGACTACTTATCAGGTACTATGCCTACTACTTTGGTGATGGAATCATTTGTACACCAAGCCTTAGTGTTATTCTATTTACCCAAGTAACAAACCTGCACATGTCATGTAACCCTTGAACCTAAAATAAAAATAGAAAAAAGTATCAGTCTTGGATGAAATGAAAAACAAATGATTAAAAATTTTTATTGAAAATTTTAGAAGATATCCTTTGCTAATGAAACTTCATAAGAACTCAACTACAGTGCTTGCTACTTCTGACTCAGTAGGTCCAATTAACAATGTCATCACTCTAATGGGCCAAAGTGATAGTCTGTGGGATATCAAGATGATCAAAGTCTCTTTGGATTATATTTTGACCTAGAGCAAGAAAGCTTTCAGTCCTGAGGTGATACAGTAAACAATATATTATTGTCCATGCCATGTAAATATACACTGTTTCTGTTAGTCCTTACTGACTGGAAAGTTAAGGGAAAACATTCTACAGGTCAGTAGTTGTATACTTGAATCCAGAAGCTGTGTTAATTTGCTTCAGTAAAGATACCACATTGAAACCATGCCTGTAGTTGGCATCACATCTTGATTATTTGCAACAATTTACTGTCATTTTCCATGATCCATCTAGCTTTTGCACCAGCCAAACAAGCATGATAAATGGGAATGTTATAGGAATAATTTCCTCTGCATCTGTAAAGTCTGATGGCAGCACTAATCTGCAAATTTTGGGTTGTTATCTTCAAAGGCACTCTCCCTTCACATTTTCTACCATAATGGCCCTTACCACATGAGGAAAGGAACCATTGTGGAGATCTTGCAAGTTACTTTATATACCTATTCCAACTATGTACCCTGCAACCAGTGAAATAACTACAGAATGATTCTACATTTCAAATGAATATATTGTAAAATGGAGCCAAGACTCCATCTATCTTCTGATTTTACTAAGCCCTTACTTTTTACCTGTGGAATACAGTGGCATTTTGAAGTATCTAGGCATCAACCCAAATTCCAGGTAAATAACTCTTAATCCCCAGAAACTAAGGGTATTTTCCATCCCCCAGAGAAGTTACTCAGATTAATGGCTGCAGGTTTCACTGGAAAAGAACTGAGGGAAGGTTTATGGTATAAGTCTATGACTATGTTGCAGGATCCCTCCTCAAAAGTTCACAGTCTGCCCTCAGTTGAAGGTCTTTGATCTGACTGACCATGAGGAATTGGAGAAGAGGCCGTGGATTCTCACTGTGATGACTAAAATTAGTCTTCTAATTGATTTAAAATTTTTCCACTTGTATTATCAACTAGAAACTTAGTAGGATAGCAATCTACAAATTTCTAAGGACTCTGTGATCAGCTGGCTATTGCCACAGTGTGTTTTAGGTCAAAACACTCTGATTACCATTACAATCTCTGGCTTTTTGAGAAATTTCACACAACTTGATAGTTAAATGCTGCTACTTCATCTCTATCACGCCAGGATCCCATTATTTCCATTGACATTAGGAAACCCAAATCCACCACATGTCATACTCTTTGATGGTTTACAGAGTTCAGCCACTACAGAGTTAAGATTATACATAATTGATCCACCAGTATTTCCATTTCCCTCGGTCTTTGGCCTTTTTTCTCTAATGCAGTGGTTCTCAAACATCAGAATCACCTCAGGATTTGTTAAAGCACATATTACTGGGTGCTGTTCCCAGTGTTTCTGATTAAATAGTTCTGGGGTAGTCTCCAATAATTTAGAATGATAACAAGTTCCCAGGGTAGGCTGATGATGCTGGTCTAGGGACTAATTTTTGAGAATAATTGCTCCAGTGTATGCCAGGAAAATACTAGCATTTTAACCTCATTAACTGTAGTCCATTATTGAATCCATAATTTAATTATCCAATCTAGCAGATTGTTAATAGCTAATCCAAGGATCTTGAGCTGGCATATTAACTACTGAATTCTGGGTCAATATACCCATGTCAGTGCATTTAGTTCATTGAGTCTTACTTTTCACCTGCCTTGCTGAAACCATAATTCACTCCCATACATGCTCTCCACACTTTCATATGGGCCTAAAGACAATAAAAGATGGTAACTTACAAAGAGGAATAATTCCAATTTGTGAGCCAACCAGTCCTGGTGTTACTACTCAAAGCGTTTTACACAGAGGCTGACTTTACAGGCAGGAGAGTTGAATGGATGCAAGAAACCTGAACTGACCTCACTGGCAGAATGCCAGCAGAATAAATATGCTGGGCTCACAGTGCTCCCTCTCTCTCCTGTCTCTTTTGAGGACTCTCATTTCACTAAACTCAAGAGGAAGCTAGAGACCATGTGAACCTATTGATGTAACCCATAACTGTTAGATTCCCAGGGCAGAAATCAAAGAGTGGAGAGTGGAGCTGGTGGAGCACATAGATATTGAGAATAAGAACCCATCCATTGGTAATCAGTCTATTCCTGTGGAAACTTGAGCCGTAATAGGGCTTCTCTTCAGTCTGCTCTCAAATCTTATTCATCTTGTTGCCTATGTCCTGAATCTGACTTGACACATCATCAGTTCACAACTTGACTAATTGTATGAAGTATTCAACCTACTAGCTGCCTTACATATTTCCCTTAGTGTGGTAATCTAGTACTATTCAACAGATATTTATGGTTTCCCTTCTGAGCACATGGTAAGATTACACTTGTGTACCACCTTCTAGTTTGATGTCACCTTGCCTGTATACCAAAACAGATGCTCTCTTTATCCCATGTATATTCAAAAGTTTTCATAAACAAACATTTAGAATAATCTCAACTTTTAAGTATAGAAAACTTATTTCTATGTCTACTTTGAATTCCCATTTTAATTGTAAAAATGACTTTATATAAATTAGTATTTAGAAAGTGCTAAGAAAATTTGATGGTGGCAGTAGAGAATGGGACAAATTTGAGTCACTGAAGTTTGTCAAAAGGAAACAACACAAATTAGGAATATTAAAATGAATCTTGGAGCTAAGAGGTTAAAACTGAAAAGTATAAAAATTCTATGTTGAAATAAGAATGGCAACATTAACATGAGAAAGGAAAAATAAATTGTAGTACAGGCAAGCAAGGAAATAATATAAACAATTTCATATTTTGCACATTGATAAATGCATTTCTGATAAAAGTAGAAAGTTATTCATGGGAATGATAACTACCAAATTCAGGATATTGGTTACTTTTGGGTATGAGGAGGGAAAGTTGATTGGGCAGTGGTATACCAGAGTATAACTGTATTTATAATGTTTTATTTCTTAAACTAAGTGGTAGGTACAAGAGTATGTATGTGGTATCATTCTCTCTACCTTCTTATGTATTTAACATATTACATAATAATAAAATGGAACTGCAATCATGAAAATTCCTTTATTTTATTTAATTAAGTAGTTATAAGTGTTTATGAGCTATTGAACAAAATTTCTGATATTTTGCTGATTAGAAAATTAACTGCTTCCACTCTTGATTCTTAGATAAATTTGTGGAAGAAATCAAAATCCTGTCATATCGGACTTTTGTTCTGAATTACGAATATAGCTATATTTTCCTTTTGTGCAAGACACTGCCATCAACATCTCCAATTATATTTAGAGACACTTAGAAATCATTCTTATAAAACTAACTTTAACTTGGCTTAATCATGGTTAATTGTGAGAAAATCCATGGTGGAGATGAAAAATGCTAAAACAGTCATACCAAATATGTCTTTCATAACATTCTTTATAAGTCATTAACCTGACTATCTCAAGCATTTAATCTAAGGAAATGTTTTTCAAAATATGATGCTTAGAGTACACGTATCACAATTACATAGGGTGCTTGTTAAAAATAGATTTCCGAGCTCTGAGCTGCATGCTAGACTTTCTGAATCAAATGTTCTAAGTATAGGTCTGTGATTCTTCATTTTTAACAAAGCTTTAGGACAAAACTTGAAGAGTTACTTCTATAAGAGAAGTGATTTGTAAAACAAAGTGGAAATTAAAGGGATTGTTTGTTACATATTGGGGTTTTTACATGACAGTAAGGGAAGTAAAATCTTAATAAAATTAAACTTAACTAGAGAAAACAATCCTTCAACATGTGTATATAGGGTGCCTACTCTGTGTGTCTGACACTGCTAGGAATTAGAATTAAAGTGGTTATTATGATATAATCTTAATAGACATGCAAATACATCATAATACTAAATTATTATTAGTGAATTTATAGTGATAGGCGCAGGGAGGGACACATAACCCAAACTGAGGAAGTCAACAGTGTCTTTCAGGAGGTGGTAATACCTTAGTTGACTCCTAAATAATAGATAATAAGCTGACTTAGTGAAGAGAGAGATATGTTTGGTATATGCATTCCAAGCGAAGATGTGGGGGCACATGACTTATGGATGAGAGAATCTGAAATCCTTGTAAATTCTGGACTATTTTTCTACCCTTTCTGCTCTCTAATGTCTCTTTGAAGATGCCACATGTTCCCAATCCTCTTCCTAGATTTATGTTTTTACACTAAATCATGGGCACTCCCCATCTCCAAAAAGGGATTTGGAACTTCACTCACGGTTTTCCCATTCATTTATTCTGAGAAAATTTGTTCTCAGCAAATTCAAGATCATGGTGATGACTCATCTAACAATGTGGTTTTTCAGTTCTGATATTTGTCTTACACCTCACCAAAAATTACCCCAACACTCCTGTAATTCCCTCTCATGGGCCCACCCTAGACATAGTAAACATCTGGAAAAATGCAAGCATTTAATTCTTGAATTCAGAAGCGATTCTTTCTTGTGTCCTTCTCATGTCTTCCCACTTCCACTCTACTTTTCCACTCTTTGTCTTTCTATATACTTAACCCGTGATCCCTTCCCAATTCTCTCAGGCTGGCAGGCCCCTCCAGGCTTCACTACCTTCCCATTCTCTTCCAGGTATCTAGTCAACTACACCTTTAGGCATGAAGCCCTTCAATTTCCACTTTTATTCACCTTCAAATGTATCTTCAAAGAGTCTTACCTTTGTCCCTTCTCATTCATTACTCTCTACCTGAGAAATCACATCTATTTGTGAATATGACACTGTTTTTAATCTGAATGAGCTCAGATTGTCATTGTAATAGAAATTTATCCAACCAAATTGATACCACAAAGCAAGATATGTTTTCTCCTGAGTTTCAGACTATATATTCAAACCCTTGCTGGATAACTCCATTTTCATGTTCTCTGGGGCTTCTAACTCAAGATGCTCCAACTGAGCATGTTATGACACTATGAAATTTTTTATAGGTTTCAATTTGATGAGTTCTATCTAGATAGTTATTAGTTGCTTTAACTTGACTATTTAAAAAAGGCTTTACAGTTAATTAATATACCTCTGAATACTTCCTTGCCTGTATATCTTCACTGTAAAACAATAATTATTATAGTACTTATACACACATAAATCTCATACGGTCATTGAGAGGAGTAAAATTGAGAGGAGATCTTTATATATGTAAAGATCTTTAAGCAACGCTTTGTGTATAGTAAATGCTATAGACCTATTATTATTTTCTAAATATTATTTTTAGGTAATCACATATTTTCAATTTGTCTTTGAGTTATTACTTAGGGTGTACCATTTTTTGCTTCTAAACATTTACTTTTTTTATATTATGAATTTAATTGGATATTCTCATATTTATTGGCAGCTTGATATATTGTCTATTATTTTATAAAAAGATATTTGAAAATAAGGTATAATTTCAATTAGTGAGTTATAGAATTTAAAGCACATCTAATTCTATGTTAATAATTAAATTTTTATTTCTTTGTTATTTTTGTTTAGTGTTATGTTTGGTAGATTAACATGAGTTAAATATATCATGCCACTATCGTTTCCCTCATTTTATCTTTGTTTTTCATAGTTTCTAAGAACTTTTGACTTCTAGATTTTGGTGTTTCTTTTTAATTTTTTTTTTAATTTTATTTCTAATTCCGTCTGAGGTGTTACATGATTTGATGGATGAAGCTAGGCCAGTTATATTTCTTGTGATACTTATTGTATTTTGCTGCCAAACTATACAGATTATAGTTTGTTCATTTATTTATTTATTTGTGTATGGACATCCAATTGTAGTTGTAGGTCTGAGGTCCTTGTTTTGTCATTGCTTGCTAGCTAAGGCAGGTCTTTGCTCCTAGAGTGCAAGTGCACATGCATTTCTTCTCATGCTTTTCATGTGTTTCCCTTTCACTACAGTGGATGGAGTCCTGGTTATGCTTTGAATCTTTCTGACAGTCCCTGATACTACATCTCTCTGACCTCAGTTGGAACAAGTTCTCTGCTTTTAAGGGTTCACGGAATTACATTGGGTCCACATGGCAAAACAAAGATAACCTCTTTATTATTTTAATGTTGGTCACCTTAATTACATCTGCCAATTCCTATTGGCCATGGCACATGACATATTAACAGGTTCCTAAGATTTGAATTTTGAATATCTTGGGGGGCATTTTATCTACTGCAATCCATCCTCTGACCATAAAATATACATGTCCATTCCAAATAAAAAAGAAAATATTCACTTCATTCTAAGTTCCTCAAAGATCTCATTCCATTACAATGTCAACACAAATTCCAAAAATAGCGTATAAATCTCATCAGCTCAAAAATCCCAAGTCTACTCATCTAAATCAAGTGTGGATGAGGGTCTGGTTGTAATTCATTAGATACAAATTTCAGGGCATATTTCCTCTCCATCTGCAGGCCTGTGACGCTAAAGAAACAAGTGAACTGCTTCCAGTTTTTGCCCATTCAGTATGATATTGGCTGTTGGTAAAAAAAAAAAAAAAAAAGAAAAAAAAGAAACAAGTGAACTGCTCCCAAAATTCACTTGTGGCACAGATATAGGATAGCAGTGACAGTATAGACATTTTATTTCCAAAAAGGGAAAATGGATAGTAAAAAACAATCAATAATCTAAAATAATTTTGAAATTTATCACATTGGGGTCACCACCTGCCGGGTCCTCACTCGGGGGCACCAATTGCTGGGGTTTGTCCCGCAGACCCCAGCTGCATGAGGGATGAATAAATGCACTCAAACACCAATATTCAGTGAAAGATTGGGCTTAGGGGTCCATGGCCACTTACAGACACTCCAGGAGAGTTCTGTCAAAAGTTAACAGCTGTGTCCCTAACTCACTGGCCCTGTTGGCATTTATTCAGCACACATTAAATGACAAAGGCTTTGAGTCAACACCATTAGAGGTTAATTTCCCTGGTCGACCTCCCTCCCCGACCCACCGGATGGAGAGAGCCATCAGGCCCCTGGATGATTAAAGATTAGTTTTAGGACCACATGAGTAAACAAGTTATTTAGATTAACTCCCTTACATGCCTTTGTTATGTACCCTTGCTATTAGCTCAAAGAGGATTAGGCTGCCTTCAGCCATGACTTCATCCTGAGGCTTTTGCAAAACCTTCCCTCCCTCCAAGAAGGTTTCTGACTATTTTCTATAACTTTACAATTTCTCCTACCATCCTGACTGAACCCCCAAGGAAATTAGTCATTCAAACTCCCTTATAGTTTAATACCTGGAAATAATTTTCTGTGCTTCTCAGTCTTGCCCTCGGTGCTCTAAGCTTTGTCCTCTATGCTCTTGTCTCTGTCCTCTGAGTCATTCTTCCTTTTTAATGGAAAAAAGCATGTGTTTGCAGTAAAATAATGTTATCAGTCTGCTTACTGTCAGCAGCATTTTGCAGGTTCTCCAGTCTTCTTTAATTATGTACTCTCTCTGTCCTTTTAAATCTAAGCTGACAGTGTTCCTGATTATATAAAATTCTCAAGAACTGTGTGGATCTCATTTTGATGTCACAAGTATTCATCAGACAGAAGTTAGGCCTAAAATCTTTTTGGATAATTCTCTATGCTTGGCTTCTGCTGAGAGGTCTAAGGGACAATTCACTTAAGATACCTAGAGGATCCCTGATTAGTTTAAGGGGATTTGTGAGCCATACCTTTAAGCTCTTCAAAGAGCATTTTGTGCGACTGAATACTCTTTTTGACATCTGAATAGGCTGGAAATTTTCCAAATCATTAATTCTTGGTTTATTTTTATTTCACAGTTCTTTCCTTAATTTCTCTTTCTCCTTTTGATTTTTACTATTAGCAGTGAGAAAAAAACCAGAGTACACTTTAAAATTTTGCTCGGAAATAGGTAAATGACCAGGACTTTCATTTACAAGTTCTGCTTTTCACATAACTGCAGGACGCAATTTCACCAAACTGTCTGACAGTACATAGCATGGGTCACCTTTTCTTCAGTTTACAAAAATATATTCCTCACTTCTTTCTGAGCCTTAACCAATAGGATCATCCAAGTCTAGGTCTCTATGAACAGTCTGTTCAAGTGATTTAGACTTTCTCTAGAGTGATTTAGACTTTCTCTAGAGTGATTTATGATTTCTTTTAAGTTATCTTCTCTTCCTTCTGAACACTCACAAGCAGCATCCATATTTCTACTGATACTGTGTTAAAGTCAATTTAGTCTTTTTATGTCATGGTCCTCAGAATTCTTCCAACCTTTATTCACCAGCCCATTCCAAACTGACTTTCACATTTTTTATATTTGTTTCATAAACACCCCACTTCTGGTGTCAAAACATGCATTGTTTTTCTCTTTCTGCCATAATAATTTGCAAGAAACTTAACAGCATAAAACAACACCCATTTATTATCTCAGTTCTATGGATCAGAAGCCTAGCCACAACATGACTCAGCGGGGTCTTTTGCTCGGGGCCTCACAAACCCTAAATTAAGGTGTCAGCAGAGCTGCATTTGTTTATTACTGGAAGATTTGTGGAAAAATCGACTTCCAAGCTTATTGAGGTTATTGGCCATATATATTTTCTTTCATCTGGAGTACTGAGGTCCCTCTTTCCCTGCTAAATATCAGCTGGGGCCAGTATTTGCTTTTAGAGGTTGCTCATATTCCTACTTATGCTTTCCATGTGGCCTCCTCTAGCAATGGCATGTCAGATTCCTCTCATTCTTTGAATCTCTCTGACTTCATTTTCTTCTGACTCTGACTCCAGCAATGACCGTAATTACATCTTCATTGTCTCTTTTGTAATTTAATACCATATATTCACAGGTTCCTGGGATTCTTTCATAAACATCTTTGGGGACCATTCTACCTACTACAATATTTTAAATATGTTTAACTGGAGAAAAATAGGCATTTTTTTTCTGCCGTTAACTTATTTTCTGATAGTTTGTTTTTATACTTTGTCCAGAGATTTTAGTTGTAATCAGTGGAAGATATAGGCTATAGTTGGCTTATTCCATCTTGATTGAGACTTGAAATTCTAATCTTTGATTTTTAATTAATTTTTGAACATGTTTATTGAATACTTTTATGCACTTGGCAATGTGATATACAAGGCAAAAATATAGAATGTTGTTACTTCAACATAATTCAAGAACTTACAACCTTTTCAGCAAAAAATCAAAACTCATTACTATGAGATTATGTAAACCTGGGCTATATTCCTTTCTGAATAATGGATTTTCAAGAAGTTAATTGACTCTGTCTTCCTGTAACTGAAAATCATTAATAGAATTTTATTAGCAAGAGAGAACAATGCAGCTCTTGAAATACCAGCATATTCAGGTATAGTTAATTTAGTGTTCTGAGTGACCTTAAAAGCCTGTATCAATTAGAGGGAAAATTCAAGATATTTGAAAACTGCTGCTATAGAAACAGCCTTATTTCAGCATTTCCAAAAAGTTATTTGTATGAGTTTGATAATGAATGTTGGGGAGAGAATGAGATCTAAAAAGGAAGACAGCATACATACCAAAAGAAATTTACACACGTGTGTTGTTTGTGTTTGTGTATTTATGAGAAAAGAAATATGAAAGAAAGAAAAAGGTGGAAAGAAAACAATGATAAATTGAATGAATATGTGAGGAACTCTTCCAAGACTGTTAGTGTCTTTAATAACAGAGTCAATGATTTAAAGGAGACAGTGTTAGTTATTTGCTTAGTGGTTCACAGGAGTAATTAGTCAGTCTGATTGATATTGTAAGCATGAATTGCCACTGTTTGTTACAAGTGCTTTAGGAAGATTTCTCTCATATTGAGTTCTCAGGTAATTATGTTCCTTGACAACAAAGAAACACTAGTGCATTGGTTAACGGCACAATTTTTGGAGACAGATAGTATTAATTTGAAGCCTGATTCCGAACCATCTGTAAACACTTGGACAAGTTATGTAACCTCTTTGTGCCTCAGTTTCCTGATTTATAGAATATGAAGATTAAAATAATAGTACCTGCCTCATTGGGTTATTGTAAGAATTAAACGAGTTTTTATGTGTAAAAAACTGAGAATAGTATCTGTCACATAGGAAGTACTATGCTAGTTATTATTACTGCAGCCAGCAACAATAACAAGTGGGATGTTAAGTCTGATTGTGTGTCTTTAGGGCACAGGCTCTTAAAGAAGCCTGTAAGTCTAGTATTAGGAGACAATGTAAAGGCAGTAGGGTCTGTTCTCCATTTTAGTCATGATTTTGGGGGTCTTTTGAGGTAATTTATAAAAAGACTCTGTGAAACATAATGCTAAAATATCTTCTTGATTTCATAGTATCTTCAGTGCTATTGGTTATGAGTCAAAGTCTAGTTCAACTCTGAAAGAGAGAGAAAGAAAGAGACAGGGAGAGAAAGACGTGAGTTTTCATCAAGATTTGCTAGGAAGTAAACTTCATGAAAGTAGGAATTTTGTTTTGTTTTGCTCATTGATGTAGCACAGGCTCTTAGAACAGTGCCTAGAACAGTACATAGTAGATACCGAGTAAATATTTGTTTAAAATATAAATGTTGTGAGCAGTTGCAAGTAATCCCCCAATTCCACTTATCTTCTAACATAATACTAAGTCATTCCCTTTATATTGGGTCAGGGAGATGATGGGGGGATTTACATGAGTGAAGATAATATATTGGTAACTTCCCCCATTATCCTAAGATATGTCAAATCCTATCTTATCCAGATAGTCCAGATAGGCCATGACCATACATCCAAATATTAATATGTAGCCTTTTTTTTTGTAGGTGGATGTGAATGGTATTCCAATTTAATTGACTGTGAATTAAAGAAAAGGAAAGTCATTATGCAAATATCTGCCCGTTGAAAGCAATCAGACCTAAATACATTAATTCTTTCATTTTTTTCCCAGTGTTTTTCAAAAGCATAGATTAGACTATCCTGGAAGACATGTTAAAATACAGATTATTGGTCTTCACTGACAGCATTCTGAGTCAGTTGGTCTGGGATGGGGCCTGCTCATAAGCATTTTTAAAAATTTCCAGGGTCTGCTGCTGCTGCTGATATAGAGATATGCCAGATACTCTTCTGGGTGTTGGGGATACATGATAAACAAAAGGAAGGTACAAGCCCTCATGGAGTTTATAGTATATTGAGGGAAATAGACAAACGAAAATATAATATCTGGTATGAAAAGTGCCATGAAGAAAAAAATTAGGATAATAAAATAGAAAATGATGGGGTGCTTTTTATAGACAGGATAGTCAGGGAAGTTCTCTGTGTTGAATGATATCTATACAGATGGCTTAACGAATATAAGCCAATGGAAAAGGAATAAAATTTTTAAGCTACTTGAGAATTGATTAGTTTTTTTGTAATTTCAATATAATATTTTATAAATTGTCATATAAAAATAGTTTTTATGTGACATCCTTTTAAAGTATTCTGAGATAATTAGCTGCTGGATAAAACATTTCACATTTTATATGTTCAAAATGAAGAGAAAGAACATTTCCTCTCTATCTTTAAGATGGAAGTTAGGCTGAGACAAGTGGCTCATGCCTGTAATCCCACCACTCTGGGAAGCCAAGGCAGGCAGATCACTTGAGCCCAGGAGTTCGAGACCAGCCTGGGCAACATAGCAAAACCCTGGCTCTATTAAAAAAAAAATACAAAAGTTACCTGGGCATGGTGGCATGTGCCTGTGGTCCCAGCTCCTCAGGAGGCTGAGATAGGAGGATCACTTGAGCCCAGGAGGTCAAGGCTGCAGTGAGCTGTGACTGTGCCACTGCACTACAGCATGGCAACCAAGTGAGACCCTGCCTAAAAAAAAAAAAAAAAAAAAAAAAAAAGATGGAAATTAAATCAATTAGTTGTTTTCTGCTCCTCTATGAGGTGGTAATAATGGTCCTCATTGTGTACAAAGGAATAGGCTCTAATTACATGATAACATGATTTTCATCATAAAAGAAAAGTAGGATATTTGGGCAGATCTTTAATATGTTGAAAAGACAAAAACAGGAGCCTTCCTCAAGTGGTTCCTCAGCATCCTCAACAAAGATAAACTTCTGGACCTCTGCTATGGGGAGAATGGGTGCTGGTCCAGTATGCTATGTTGAAATGTCGTCTTTTTCTAGTCTCCGTTCGGATCTCTATTCCTCAGTTTTTCCAATTTGTGCCTTAGTTTTATCCTTTCTTTGAGTCACCTCTCAATTAGAGTTTCTCCACTGCATGGTGTACAGTCCACTGCTTCAGTTCTTTTTTATTACAAATAAAGACAGTCAAACAAGTGCAATTTATTATGTATGCCATCGAGAAACATTTCTGTATTTTCCAAGAGGCTATAATGTAAAGTGGGCTGAATATCAACCATTGAGTCCTAATTGGTGGCATCCCAGTTATGCACGTCTTGTCATTTTTAAATTATTTATTCTACCTAGGCCTCAATCTCTCAATTTCTGAAAGTAGTAGACAGCTAGAAGATGTTTTCTAAAATCACACTTTCTTTGGATAATTGATTCCGTGTGTTTATTTGTCTTCCTACTTTATTGTGAATAGCTTCTGGATTTAACATTCTATATGTAGGACTAACCCACACCTACATCTGGGCAAGGTAAGAGAGGGCATTCTGAACATCTTTTTTCTCCCACAGCCATCTGTTGAAATGTCATCTTTTATCTTGATAATAATAGGGAACTACAAAAGATTATCCAATCCAATATCTGTTTCTTGAGTCTTTTCATCTGATAGGCTTCTCTTTAGAACATTTCCTCTTATCGTGAACCTCTGGGTCTTTCTTTAGATTTTTATAATCTCTTACCCTTGTCAATATTCATATACCCTCCAACACACACACTTTCATGGACACACTTGCGCCTTTTGATCTCTTTGCTATGTTTGTTTTATATAACCTGTCACTGTGATATTTATTCTTTTGCTCATTATGCCATATGAATGTAAAAAATCCTTGCCCTAGTTGTTACAAGTTTTCTGCTTAGCGTACCAACTATTCCCTTACTTTTATGACTAATAATTTAAAATGCAAACGTTTCAAATTATTGAACTCCTTCTTATGTCTTATACTTTAAAAGGTAACCACCTGGCGAGTTGAGATTTATATATGCAGGATTTCTTAACAATGTTCATAACAGAAGTAAATTCTGCTTTATAAATGTGAAAGAGGTAATCCTTTCTTTTTGTTTGTTTGTTTTTCTCAGTTTTTATTGTAGGATCAGACGGTACATGTGCAGGTTTGTTAAATGGATAAATTACACGTGGTTGGGGTTTGGTGTACAGATTTTTTTGTCAACAAGGTAGTAAGCATAGTATCCAATAGGTAGGTTTTTTACCCTCCTGCCCTCCACCCTCAAGTAGGACCCAGGGTCTAGTGTTCTCTCCTGTGTGTACTCGATGTTCAGCACCCAGTTATAAGAGAGAACATGCGGTATTTGGTTTTCTGTTCCTATGTTAATTTATTTAAAAAATTGCCTCTAGCTCCATCCATGTCATTGGAGAGAACATGATTCTTCTTCTTTTTAATGACTGTATAGTAGTCAATGGTGTACATATACCATATTTGCTTTAACTAGTCCACCACTGATGGGCATCTAGCTCTATTGCATGTCTTTGCTATTGTGAACAGTACTGTGATGAATATATGAGGGCATGTGTCTTTTTTGTAGAGTAATTTATATTCTTTTGAGTATATACATACTAATGGAATTGCTGAGTTGAACAGTGCCATAATGAACATATGTGTGCATGTGTCTTTATAAAAGAATGATTTATAATCCTTTGAGTATATATGCAGTAATGGGATTGCTGGGTCAAATGGTATTTATATTTCTAGATCCTTGAGGAATTGCCACACTGCCTTGCAGTGGTTGCACTAATTTACATTCCCACCAACAATGTAAAAGTGTTCCTATTTCTCCACATCCTCTCCAGCATGTGTTGTCTCCAGATTTTTTAATGATTGCCATTCTAACTGGTGTGAGAGGGTATCTTAATGTGGTTTTGATTTGCATTTCTCTAATAACCAATGATGATGAGCAGTTTTTCATATGTTTCTTGGCCACATAAATGTCTTCTTTTGAAAAATGCCTGTTCATACCCTTCCCCCACTTTTTGATGGGATTGTTTGTTTTTCTTTCTTGTAAATTCGTTTCAGTTCTTTGTAGATTCTGGATATCAGCCCTTTGTCAGATGGGTAGCTTGCAAAATTTTTTTCCCATTCTGTTGGTTGCTGGTTCACTCTAATGATTGTTTCTTTTCCTGTGCAGAAGCTCTTAAGTTTAATTAGATCCCATTTGTCTATTTTGGCTTTTGTTGCCATTGCTTTTGGTGTTTTAGTCATGAAGTCCTTGCCTATGCCTATGTCCTGAATGGTATTGCCTAGGTTTTCTTCTAGGGTTTTTATGGTGTTAGGTCTTATGTTTAAATCTTTAATCCATCTAGAGTTAATTTTTGTATAAGGTGTGGGGAAGGGGTCCAGTTTCAGCTTTCTGCACATGGCTAGCCAGTTTTCCCAGCACCATTTATCAAACAGGGAATCCTTTCCCCATTGCTGGTTTTTGTCAGGTTTGTCAAAGATCAAATTGTTGTAGGTATGTGGCGTTACTTCCGAGGCCTCTGTTCTGTTCCATTGGTCTATATCTCTGTTTTGGTACCAGGCCCATGCTATTTCGATTACTGTAGCCTTGTAGTATAGTTTGAAGTCAGGTAGCGTGATGCCTCCAGCTTTGTTATTTTTGCTTAGGATTGTCTTCGCTATGTGGGCTCTTTTTTGGTTCCATATAAAGTTTAACATGGTTTTTTCCAATTCTGTGAAGAAGGTCAATGGTAGCTTGATGGAGATAGCATTAAATCTATAAATTACTTTGGGCAGTGTGGCCATTTTCACAATATTGATTCTTTCTAACTATGAGCATGCAGTGATTTTCCCATCAGTTTGTGTCTTCTTATTTCCTTGAGCAGTGGTTTGTAGTTCTCCTTGAAGCGGTGCTTCACATCCTTTGTTAGTTATATTCTTAGGCATTTTATCCTCTTTGTAGCAATTGTAAATGGGAGTTCACTCATGATTTGGCTCTCTGTTTGTCTGTTATTGATGTATAGGAATGCTTGTGATTTTTGCAGATTGATTTTGTATCCTGAGACTTTGCTGAAGTTGATTATTATCTTAAGGAGATTTTGGGCTGAGATGATGGGGTCTTCTAAATATACAATCATGTCATCTGCAAATAGAGACAATTTGACTTCCTCTTTCCCTAATTGAATACCCTTTATTTCTTTTTCTTGCCTGATTTATCTGTCCAGAACTTCCAATGCTATGTTAAATAGGAGTGGTGAGAGAGGGCATCCTTGTCTTGTGCCAGTTTTCAAAGAGAATGCTTCCAGATTTTGCCCACTCAGTATGATATTGGCTGTGGGTCTGTCATAGATAACTGTTAATATTTTGAGATACATTCCAACAATACCTAGTTTATTGAGAGTTTTTAGCATAAAGCGCCACTGAATTTTATCAATGGCCTTCTCTGCATCTATTGAGATAATCATGTGGTTTTTGTCTTTGGTTCTGTTTATGTGATGGATTACATTTATAGATTTGCATATGTTGTAGCAGCCTTGCATCCCCAGAATGAAGTATACTTGATCATGATGGATAAGTTTTTTAATGTGCTGTTGTATTTGGTTTGCCAGTATTTTATTGAAGATTTTTGCATTGATGTTCATCATGAATATTAGCCTGAAATTTTCTTTTTTAGTTGTGTCTCTGCTAGGTTTTGGTATTAGGATGATGTTGGTCTCATAACATGAGTTAGGGAGGATTCCCTCTTTTTGTATTGTTTGGAATAGTTTCAGAAGGAATGGTACCAGCTCCTCTTTGTATGTCTGGTAGAATTCGGCTGTGAACCCATCTGGATCTGGACTT
Organism: Aotus nancymaae; assembly: GCF_030222135.1. Classification (NCBI taxonomy): domain Eukaryota; kingdom Metazoa; phylum Chordata; class Mammalia; order Primates; family Aotidae; genus Aotus; species Aotus nancymaae. Next base: position 52,766,750 of record NW_026988415.1, on the reverse strand, counting down.
TTTTTGGTTGGTAAGCTATTAATTGCTGCTTCAACTTCAGTCCTTGTTACTGGTCTATTCAGGGATTCAACTTCCTGGTTTAGTCTCAGGAGGTTGTAAGTGTCTAAGAATTTATCCATTTCTTCTAGATTTACTGGTTTGTGTGCATAGAGTTGTTTGTAGTAATCTCTGATGTTAGTTTGTATTTCTGTGGAATCAGTGGTGGTATTCCCTCTATCATTTTTATTGCATCTATTTGATTATTCTCTCCTTTTTTTAATATTAGTCTGGCTAGTGGTCTATCTATTTTGTTGATCTTTTCAAAAAATCAGTTCTTGGATTTATTGATTTTTTGAAAGGTATTTTGTGTCTCCATCTCCTTCAGTTCTGCTCTATTCTTAGCTATTTTTTGTCTTCTGCTAGCTTTTGAATTTATTTGATCTTGTTCCTCTAGTTCTTTTAATTGTGAAGATAGGGTGTTAATTTTAGATCTTTCCTTGCTTTTCATGTGGACATTTAGTGGTGTAAATTTTCCTCTAGACATTGCTTTAAATGTGTCCCAGAGATTGTGGTACATCCTATCTTTGTTCTCATTGGTTTTAAAGAACATCTTTATTTCTGCCTTCATTTCATCATTTATCCAGTAGTCATTCAGGAGCAGGTTGTTCAGTTTCCATGTAGTTGTGCGGTTTTGAGTGAGTTTCTCAATCCTGAGTTCTAATTTGATTGCACTGAGGTCTGAGAGACTGGTCGTCATGATTTTCATTCTTTCACATTTGCCGAGGAGTGAATTACTTCCAATTATGTGGTCAATTTTAGAGTAAGTATGATGTGGTGCTGAGAAGAATGTATATTCTGTGGATTTGGGGTGGAGGGTTCTGTAGATGTCTATTAGGTCTGCTTGGTCCAGATCTGAGTTCAAGTCCTGGATATCCTTGTTAATTTTCTGTCTTGTTGATCTGTCTAATATTGACAGTGGAGTTTTAAAGTCTCCCACTATTATTGTGTGGGAGTCTAAGTCTTTGTAGTTCATTAAGAATTTGCTTTATGTACCTGGGTGCTCCTGTATTGGGTGCATATATATTTAGGATAGTTAGCTCCTTTTGTTGCATTGATCCTTTTACTATTATGTTATGCCCTTCTTTGTCTCTTTTGACCTTTGTTGGTTTAAAGTCCATTTATCAGAGACTAGGATTGCAACTCCTGCTTTTTTTTTTTTTTTTCTGGTCTCCATTTGTTTGGTAAATCTTCCTTTATCCCTGCAAAGGTGAGTAGGCAGAGTCTGACTGTTAAAGAGCTATAACAGTGGTCACTGGTGAGTGTTTTGGCTGGGTATCTGAGGCTGTGCTGCAAGAAGGTATGTTCAGAGAGGAACCCTGTCCAGTTCCAGCAGCTAATAAAGGCCAAATCTTCCTAGGGGATGGGAAATGATGATAGTGCTCCACTACAGCCTTTCTGGTAACAAACACTCTGGTCTCTCTGTTTCTTCCAGCTCTCCAGGCAGTTCTCACTGCCAGCTCAGATGTCTATGGAGGTTGTCAGTTCTGTTTCTTACATAGCTATGTTAACAGTAAGAAAAAGGACTGTGGGTTTCTTTGTTTTGGTTTTTGGTTTTTAGAGACAGGATTCTCTTCATGTTGCCCAGGCTGGTCTCAAACTCCTGACCTCAAGCAATCCTCCTGCCTTGGGTTCCAAAAGTGTTGAGATTAAAAACATGAGCCACAAGGCCTAGTCAAAAAAAAAGTGTGTTAAAACAAGTTATGAAAGGTACTTGTTAGAACTAGTTGCTAGTTGCCATCGACTGAGGCTTAGAATTCATAATTATTCTTTCTGGCCACTGATTACATACGTTCCCTCATGCACGGAACTGACACTGTTTAACAATTTTTAAAGCAAAACACTTTTCTCAATATTCCTCTTAATAATCTGAATTTTAGGATTTTCTCTATTTTATTTGTTTTGCCTTTGTAATAGCACTTTTATCTAATTTCTCTCACTTTCAAAATTCTTTTCAGTTTGACAGTCATTCAGGTCAGGATGACACTGGCAGGAAAGAAGTTTCTGCCTAAATGAGAAAAATAATTATCCAGTGGAGTTCACATAATTAGGCAGTGACTTCTGTTGTGTGTCATATATGTAGCTATAAGAAGATGTGAGGAGAGACTAAAAAATTTAATTTATGCTTCCGTCATATTTCTCTATGTTAAGCTGCTGTCTAAGTTGGGAAGACGTTATAAACACAGATAAAATCTATTTAAAGACAAAAAATTAATGACAAATGTATCCTAAAATAGCACCTGGAACGTACAAATATAGATGAAAGAAAGACCTTATTCAAGGAAGGTTTGCTCAGTCCTCTGATGGTACCTGATGTTAGGTTTATAAAATCCTTGGATCATGCTTCTTTCTTTCTGAGACAGATTGAAGGGCATTATCACAGTACTACAAGGATACTTAAAACAAACACTAAGGCATACATTGGAGTCAGTGAGGTAAGATGGGGAGGCAGTAATACTCACTGATAAGAAGGTAGCTACCATCTTAACCCAAAGAATATCTCAACACATAGACTGACTAAATTTTCTGCATTAGCCATGCCTTTGCAAGACTTTTTAAACTCCTGTTAAAATGCATGAGCCAGGTATGAGTAAAAATCATTAACTCATTAACCAAATATTTATTTAATACCCATTATGCACTTGGTCCACTGCCTGGTGTGATTGGTACAACAATTAACAAAACTTGGTCTCTGACTTCAAAGATTTTCTAGCCCAGTAGGGGAAATGAACAAATAAATGTGCCATTACAATGTAAGGTTAACAGCATAGGTAAAGGTTATGACCTAAGTGTAGGTGGTTATATAATTACAGAAGAGGGCCACCTATCTCAAAATAAGGCTGAGTATTTGGGTCAAGAATGGCTTCCAAGAGTAAACGATGTGTGAGCTTAGAGGAACAGCACAGATAAGGTTTAAATATTGAGTAGGAGATAGCTACATAAAAGAATTAAAGATAGAAGGGAACTTTCAATAGCACATTTTACTAAATAAAGACATTACATAGGTATAGAAACTAAAAGACAAGCAAATCAATAGCAACACATGGAGTCATATGAATACACACATGCAAACAAGTAAAAGCCATTTCATATTTTGGTTCCTTGGCATACTGTTTAAGGCCAAGTTCACAGTTTCTTGGCACTAACACTTCTTTGCAAGCTCATCTCCTATAATCCCCCTCCCAGTCTTAAACTTTCTCAAGATAGATAGCATTTTCACCAAAAAACAGAGTTCTTAAGTAGTTTTAATTTTGTTTTTTTGGGGGGCAGGTTATGGTTTTTAAAAAATTTCTTGGTCCTGAGGATTTTCAACTATTAAGCTCTTATGAGTTTAGAATTCTCAATTTAAAAAATAACCACATTCAAAAATAGCACATTTAGGCCTGGCACAGTGGCTCATGCTTATAATCCCAGCACTTTTTGGGAGGCTGAGGCTGGCAGATCACTTGAGGTTAGGAGTTCGAGACCAACCTGGCCATCTTGGTAAAACCCTGTGTGTACGAAAAACACAAAAGTTAGCCAGGCATGGTGGCATATACTTGTAATTCCGAGCTACTCAGGAGGCTGAGGTGGGAGAATTACTCGAACTCAGGAGGTGGAGTTTTCAGTGAGCCAAGATGGTACCACTGCACTCCAGCCTGGGCAACAAAGTGAAAGCCTTTCTCAACCAATCAGTCAATCAATAGCACATTTAAGTCATTAATTGTAGATCTGAATGATGTTTGATATAACATTGCCTTGTTCAAAGAAGAGGTGCATTGAACATCAATGTATCTGTAAGGCTTCAGAGCCATTGCATCACAAGGAGAGAGAGATTTGGAAGGTTGTTTTGGCAGTGTACTTTGCCACCTGTCTAACACTTGTACTGGAATGTGTGCCTCCAATGATTTAAATATGACAGTTGTGATGCATTTGCTTAATCATTTTTTCTCACATGATAATAGAAAGAGAATACAAAAATCCTAATGAGATATTACTATGTATAGCTAGAATGGCTAAGATTTGAAAGACTGGAAATGACAAGTCTTGGCAAAGATCAGGAGCAATTGGATCCCTTATTCATGGCCAGCAAGAATGAAAATGGGTACATCCACTGTGATAAACTGTTCAGTGGTTTATTAAATTGTTAAGCATACATATACCATATGATTTCAGATGGTCACACACACAAAAAGAAATATATGTACATATTAATACCTTATGTGAATTTTCATAGTGGCACTATTCATAACATCTACAAACTGGAAACAACCCAGCTCTCCATCAATAGAAAAGGGATATGGATTAAAATATTGAGTTATGTCCATACAATGTACTACCTATTAGTAAAAAGGTCCAGCATAAATAAATCTTAAAGGTATTGTGCTAAATGAAAGAAGCCAGAAACTGAAGACTGCATATTATAAGATTCAAATTTATATGATATTCTAGAAAAAGCAAAACTATAGGGATAAAAAACAAATCAGTAGTTTCCAGAGCCTGGAGTTTAGTAGAAAAAGTTTACTACAACGAAGCACAAGGAAACGTTCTGGGATAATGGAAATAGTCTTATCATAATTATAATGTTATGTTACTACATGGCTATATGCATTTATTAAAACTCATCAAACTGTGTGTTTGAAGAGGGAAATTTTTATTTTGTATAATTTATACCTCAGTAGTTTTTTTAAAGAAGACAGTAGCCCTGAAGTGTATATTTTCTTACTATCAAAAATTATCTGTAAAAAATTAGCATCATGTTCCCAAATAATGTCATAGAAAGTTGGGTGAAGTAAATTAGCCCTGTAATTTATAACCAAGTATTTTATTTTCTTCATTCCCTAGTAATACATCAGGTAGTTAAGGAGGCACTTCCCGTTTCTAGTCAGCATGTTTGGTAAGCAAATGGGCTGGCCTATTGTAGGCCTCATGTCTTATTAAGAAAGCCAGCAAGAAAACATGTAGCTGCAGTACGGCATAGAGTTACTATATGTCAGTAAAATCAAGTGTTTTTACAAATGTGGGTTGAGGTTATCAGTGGATTGTAAAATCAATTTAGCAAGTCACAATACATCTTTTTAATTTTAAAATAAAGTGAAGGATAATTAAAAATATAGTACATCACAAGTAAGAGAAAGTATCGCTTTGTGGAAATTTTGGTTCATCAATATGCATGTGCATGTGTGTATATAGTTATATACACACATATAATGGAAATACATACATATGTTTATTGCATGTGTATATAGTTAATGAGTCAATATATAAAGTATATTTCTTACTATATATTTCAGTCAAGAAAGTTTAAAATTTGAATGCTAGTGCTACATATGGCAATAGATCTTTGAGTGTTGATGTGGCTGCTCCCAAACCTAATGGGATAAAAGGCAGAAAGTCTGCATCTTAGATCTGTCTGACTCGGCCAGGTCTAGGTCCTCATTCTACATGACCATAAATATATGATGTGTTTCTGTGAAGAACTACTAGAGCAAAAAGGACTAGCATCCACCAACTGATTTGTATCCTAGTTGATTTTGGCTCACCAGAGACTGGTAAGAGCCTTGCAATCCAGCAGCCCAGAAATTTGCTTCTTAAACAGCTGTTTGTCAGAACCCAGAGTTAACAAGGTTACAAGGGCTAACCTAAGAACAAATGGCCACTTGCCCCTGTAGTATGAAAAGCACGAGGTTTTGCATTGTCCCCCACCATAGTTTTCTTTTGAAATCACACACTGGGGTCTGTTGGGTGAAGGGGCCAAGTGAGGGACAGCGGGGGTGTGGGGAGGTCAGGGAGGAATAACATGGGGAGAAATGCCAGATGTAGGTGACAGGGGGATGGAGGCAGCAAACCACATTGCCATGTGTGTACCTATGCAACGATCCTGCATGATCTGCACATGTACCCCAAAACCTAAAGCACAATAAAAATAAAAATATAAAAAATAAAATAAAAAAAAGAAATGCAATATTTCTATGAGGCGACTACTGAGAGTACTTGATATATAGAACTTCTTGACTGGTAAGTATTAGTATATATTATGCTTTCTTTTTTTGGAATGGAAGAGACCTAGTGGAGTGGGAAGCCACTTTATGTCTAAGAGATGAAAGAAATGGGAAGTCTGGCAAAAAAGATTAAAAGATGAAAAAATAGGCTACATCAAAGGCTGCTTTCACATAATTCGTATTTTTATCTAGAGCTACTTCTAGAAGCTGTTCAATTAATTTTTCTGGTGAACTAATGACTATTGGTGTTCTTATAGTTATGACAGCTAGCTATCTTTAAACAAAAATATATGATTTTGATTACAAGGAATATTGGATTAGCAAGTAGAGTATCTATGTACCTCCAGCTGCTCATCCAACGGTGAAGTATTCCAAACATGGCCCTTCATATCATCTTTAAATATGAAAGAGAATGTATTCCATGTACAGGGGAAGGAAGAACAAGCTTCCTGATGATTAAGCATTTAATTGGGTCAAAATTTTCTGACGGACACCACAATATGTATAACACATCACGTTCTTTCATTCTCTTCTTTGAGATAAGTGAAAATCACCATTGAAATAGCATGGAATAATAATTGTGTGAAACTCTACTCAAAACAAAAACTTTGTTTCTGGATTATCTTATTATGATACTACTGATTCAATTTATGAAAACTCTTCTTTGTGATTGGATTGAGTTGATGCTTATCTCTTCAATCAAAAAGTGAAATATTCTAACATGTTTACCTATGTAACAGACCTGCACATCCTGCACATGTACCCTGGAACTTAAAATAAAAATAAATGATTAAGTCCTTTTGCAAAAAAAATATAATAGTGAAGTGTTCTAATCATGTGTTATCCTGGGTGTACCTACCTCTGTATCACTTCAAGATAACTGTTGTCACTGATCTCATGGGATTAAGCTACCTAATAGATGGTAAACTATTTTCCTGAAATGTAAGTTCCTTCATGGCAGGGAGAGGGTCTGATCCCTTTCTGAATGCCCAATTTCCATGGTGTATCTGGCACATTGGAGGGGAGCAACTAATGTTTTTGAATTAATTGTTTTGACGGCTTTATATAAGTCTACTGAGGTAAAAAGAGATAAGAGAAAATAATAATATCTTAAAAATGAGTTATAGTGAAAGTCAGAAGTTTTAGTCAAAATGGAAACTAGTCTCGGAAGACCATCAGGAAAAGAATATTTTAATTCTTCAGTCAGAAAAAGGAACGAAGTGTATACATTTTTTTTATTATTATTACAAACTAAAGTGCATTGTTTTTCAGGAGGTTCTGGAAAAAGATATGCAGTTATGTTAAATGTATGGCGCAAAGAAAAGCAAGTGCTTGAGCTATTCAACTATGCTTTCTCCCTAGCAGGTGGCAGGCAGAGGAGGGCACTGGGGTCTAGGGCTGCTGGCAGTGACAGAAGGAACACCAACCCCTGCTTTTTCTTTGTTGTGTAGGCAATCATGATTCTGGATGATTCACTCCTGCTGTATGGGCAGAGAGTGAGGTTGGAGAAAGAAAAGAAATTGTGTGTGTGTGTGTGTGTGTGTGTGTGTGTGTGTGTATGCGTGTACTTGCCATACAGCTAGTATGAACTCCATGCATTGATTTAATTTTAATGCGTCACATTTTCTCCAAACACTCCTAAAGGCAGTTTGGTTTCTCGGTTACCTTCTCTTCAAAGACAAACAAACAGAAAAACGAAACCTACAATACATCCCCTCCCCTACTGTGACAAAATGAATAACTATATCTGGACTTTTGTCTTTCAAATTATCTTGCAAAGTGATTTCTCAAAAATACGAGTTCTCACTGTGAAGCTGCAGGTGAATGTGGTCTTGAATACATAATGAGAACACACTGCAGTCCCTTTTCAAGCAAAATCTGTCCTGTATGCAGAATGCGGATCAGCACCATTTCTTTTTCGAGTTTTCTACAGAAAAGCAATTGAGGGTCAGGGGAGAGGGGCAATCAATGTAGAGGCTTTAGCATGCAATTAACTCTTTCAATTCCCAGAAAACCTTAAAGCCTACTGTATAATAATAGTAGCTAACATGCTTTGGGTGCTTAACAAATGTCAGGCCCCATTGTAACAACATAGATGGTTTTTCTAAATCATCATAACTGTTGTTAAGTTTCTAAACTGAGAACCAAACCTAAGTAGTCTGACACCAAGTTCTGGGCGTAAAGCCCTGTGCATACTGCCAGACACATAAGCTTTTGGTTCAGATAGCTGTGAATTGAAAGGTGGCCTTTGCCAATTACAGGTTTGTAACTTTAGGCAGATAACCTGATTTACTGTATTTATCTGTTAAACAGGGGAAAAAATACTTCGATCACAAATTTGTCAAGGCTTAAGTGAAATAAACCTCACCTTTAGCATTTAGCACAGTGTCTAACACCCAGTAATTCCTCAATACATGGTAAAAATTATTATAAGCAATGGAATCCAATCATATATGTATTACATAAATCTTTCATGAACATCTGCATAGGGAATGTTGATGATGTTATATCCGTAAGTAATGGTTAACTCATAAAGAGCTTTATTCACCCAAAGAGGAATATTGTGAATGTATTTGCCTTTTAAAAAGGTAATTCTGGAAGTATTGTACGCGGAGCCTGACATTTGAGCCCCTCAACCCTCAGAAACAATCAGGATACTATAACAAAAGTCCAGGGGAAAAATAGGACTTGATGTAAGATAGTAGCAGTGAGACAGAAATGAGAGAATACATATGAAGTATTCTAACTGGATAGTGTTGAAAAGACTCGAATATTGTTTGGATATGTGGAATAAGGAGGTGGAACTAACAAGGACATCACCCAGATTTCTGGTTGGAGAGATCAGGGGTTCATTGTTTTTATTAACTGAAATAGAGATCACAGGAAGAGGGAGTAGGTTTGCAAAGGAATAACAGTACTTGGGTAAAAAGCACCAATTTTATTTTGGACACATTGAAATAGAGTTATTGGCGGGACATCTGGAAAAAGATGAGTAGTGGACAGTTGAAAATATAAGCTGTTACTCTGGAAACAAATATATGGCCTGAAGATATATATTTGCAATTTCTTAGCATATATGTTGAAATATTAGATGTGATCAGGATCAAATCAAGGCCTACTTTTTGAGAAAAGTAGGCTGAGGGCAAAGCCCTGGGATACATCCATATGTAAGAGGTAAGCAGGGTTAGGGAGAAAAGATGAGGAAGAAAATCAAGAAAGAACAATCAAAGAGGTCAGAGAAAAAAAAATTAAAGTGCAAAATGCATAATTTGTTGTAGGCAAGAATTTTAAGGTGGTCAAAGGGAGCAATATCACATATTGTAGATATCAAGTAAGTTAAAAATTAAAATTTCATCACTGGATCTGCACACATGAATGTGCAGGTTGTCTTCTGTAGATGTCTCTGGATCTACTCCACCCTTCTCCATTCTGCTCTGATCTGTACATGTTCAGCAGATGTGTATGAATGGGCTTTGACTCAGGTTTAATTATTGGGGAATCTGTGTAGGAGTTCTGAGGGAAGGAGGAGGGTGAGGTTTGAATATTTATTTCCTTGCTACCTCCTGGTGGTTAGCACATGCTAGGTTTTTCCTGACACAAAGTCACAGTTCCTGTAAAGTGTCCATGTCTAGATAGCTTTCTCTATTTCCAAGTTCTGGTAACCGCATCCTTCTCTTGCCCCTTCAGGTTAAAGGGTGGTAAAGCAACCCCAATGTTACTGGTACTGGTATTTTGCAGTTGTCTTTCTACATGCTGGCCATATTTTTATAAATAATCAATTAAGTTAGTATCAAATTATCAAAATTTAGGGTGCTGTTTATTTTCTTCTAAGTAATACAAGGAGATAGTTTTGATGTGGAAGTGGGGGCAAAGGCTAGACTGGATGGAAATGGAAATGTAAGGCAAAGAAATGGAAAGAGTGGGTATAGAAGATTCTTCTAAGGTTAACAATTAGGGAAAGTGGAGAGAGGGACTAGCACCTGGAAATGGAACATGGAAGGTCTAGGGTTTAATGGTTTTAACGTGGGAGAGACTTTAAAGTGTTTGTAGGCCAAAGTGAATCCACCAGAAAATTTAGAAGGATAGATTGAAGATAAGGTAAAAGGGGAAAACTACTCTTGGAGCAAGATTTCAGAGGAGATATGAAGGGACGTAACCCAGAGCACAAGCAGAAACATTCATCTCTGAAAGAAAGAAACCGAATCAATAGAAATAAAGTTTTATATAGATAGAGGTAAGTCCTCAGGTTAGGAGCAGAGACATGCAGTCATTTTTGCCTAAAAATATCTGATCACCTCTGAGATGAGTAGAGAATTGTGAAGATTTAGAATAGACAATATGGGAAATGGAAGAAGAATCTTCCCAGGAACACTTGAACAAATTACCCTGCTTTACTGAGAGCTCAGCTGTGATTGGAATCTATAAGTTGGTGGCTGAATCAATACTCATGTTTATGGGGAAATAGCCAATTTTAGTGAGCTACGGTGAGAGTGAGGAAGTTACTAGGTTGTATTGATTTGGGTTTTGAAATTTTCAGGTAAATATTAGTTCAAATACACAGAACAGAGTGCAGAATGCTAACATATGAGTAGTTGAAGAGACAGATCATAGGGGCAGATATGAAGAGGGAAGAAATTGAGATTTAAACAAGGCTGATGACTTGAGGAAAAAGGAGAGGGTAAAGGAAGTAGAGAGCTAGAGGAAGAAGGACATAAATATACACAGCATATATGGGAATAGGAACACTAACGTGGATGTTGGCATGTTGGTGTTCAGTGAGGTCCAATGTCAACCAAAAGGTAAATGAACTTGATTTCCAAAATATACATTTTGATTTACAAAATATATATTTTAGTATCTTCTTTACTTTTAGTATATTCTTATCTTTTTTCTATTTTTTTCTATTTTCTCCACATTGTTTTGAGACTCTTATTTATAAATTTGTGTATTTTTACTATCTGCTAATGGAATAAACATTTATATTAATGCCATTAATAGGAAAATGTATTTTTCGTGAATTAAGAGCTATTTATTAAAACTCAGAAAAAAACTTAGAAACATGTTATATGAATGCTTACTAATAACATCAAGTGCCACTTTGCATAGTCCCTAAGAGCAAAATATTTTACTAATATCTCTTCCTTTTTAAATTTTAAAATTGAGCAGATTATTTTATTCCATATAACATTAGATGGGCTATTTTTCCTGCTAGCATTTTGTACCCTGCTAAATATTAGTAATCTCTTCTGATTTATTCATGATTAATGAATGCCTGACTAACTGGTACTAGAAAGAAATGTAGCGAGTACTAGTTGAAGAGTCTCAAATATTCAATAAGATAGATGTATAATAAATGTTATTTATGTAATTCTTAGCTAGAGACTAAAGGCAGAACATTACTGCTGAAGGAAATGTTTATCCTCCACCCTTTTTGTTTTCTTCCATGTACAGGGAGTTCTATTAGTGACTTATCTGAACAGTGAATTTGGGAGAGGGAACTGAGTGTGTGCAGCTCATTCATTACCTCACTCACCATCTTTGGGTTCTGTGCGCATGTGCTTTGCAATAAAGGACATGCCCCTGAATACAAGGCCACCATGTTCCATGGGTATCTATTGTCTGGGCAGATAAGTCTGAGTAATTCAGGAATTCAGTGTTAAGAACCACACTTTTCCTCTCATATTAGTCATACTCTTCAATATCAGTTTTAGAAGTTATAAAGGGGGTCTTTTGAGGTCAATATGCCTCACCTCTCTGTTTCTGTTTCTTACTTAGTTTTGATGATAAGAGCGGCCCTGTAAAGGCATCATGACGTAGTGGTTAAGAGTAAACTGTTAAGTTAAACTGCCTGATTTTGAATACCACTTATACCACATACTAGCACTGTGATTTGTAGCATTTTACTTCACTTTGGTGTGCATTTATTTTCTAATGTGTAAAACGTAGATGATAATAGCACCTATTTCATAGAGTTGTGAAGATGAAATGAGATAATACTTTTAAAGTGCATAGATATGCGCTTAGAACCTAGAAGTACTCAGTGAATGCCTAGAAGTGAGCTATTATATCCATTTTAGAGATAAAAATCAGAAGTTCAGAAAATGTATATTACTTGATGAAGGGCTGCGGGATGGTAGCCAGACATAGGATTCTAACCTAGCTCCTTTGGGTATCAGAACACCAAAATATTTTGCCATACCTATATGTATCTTCTTAGCAAGGCCTGGTTCATCTATCTTGGTTTAGATATTGCATATCATTACTCTCTTAGAAAAAATGCGTGAAATCAAAACATCCAATACACTTTGAAGCAAGCCCATTTCTGTGTTCTCTATGATGAGAAATCCAGTGAGAATATGGATAACTGTCTCACTTTTTTTCTGGATGCTTGTGTGACAGCCTAAATTTACCTTCATAGTACTTAATATAGTAGTATCCTATGGCCCCTTGCCATTGCAAGTGTGGGCAGAATCAGCAGCATTTGCAACACCTGGGAACTTGATAGAAACGCAGAATCTCAGGCCCCATACCAGACCTACTGAAAAAGAATTTGCAATTAAAAGATTCAATAGATTCAGATGTATATTACTGTATGAGAAGTACTGCTTGCTATAGTCACTCACTGTAAATTAAATGTGTTTTTGATATGACATTTTCTGTATATTCACAGTGAAATTTCAACAACTATCTATCCTATTTGTATGCTTGAGGATTTAGTCAAGATTTCAAGCATTTGAGCACCTAAATACTAAACTAGACACTTATTTTTAAGAGAAAGGTAAATAGTCAAAGATCAGAATTTCTGCATGGCAACTCAATCTCAAATCACCACCATTCTTAGTTTCTACTGAACATTTGTGGAGTATAATTATAATTGACTATGCTTTGAATATTACTTGAATATGTGTCATTAAAGTGTTAGGACAATGTGAATCACTAATATACCATATTCTTACTTTAAGAGCTCTGCTGAATGTTTCAATTATTTCTTTTAGATTTTTTAGTGAAAGAAACCATTGCTAATGATTGAGTGTTTCTTGCCTTTCTCTTGCATTCAAGCAAACAAATCCATAGTAGATGTTGAAATAGAAAAGTGGAGATTCTAGCGGGGGTCAGTGGTGCTACACGACAGTTATTTTCTACAGTAAAATAATTGCATAATTCCTCCATGTATTTCTTAAAATCTCTCTGAAATTCAAATTGTAAAAATAGATCTTCATTAAATTATTTTTCAAGAGATTTTAATTCACTGTATTAGAAAGATATTGCAACAGTTGCATAATTATTTCACTGAAAATGAAAGACTGAACATTAGTATTTCAGATTCCAGTTTTTAAGTCAAAGACAGCTTGAAAGCTCATTGATTTACAAATAAAGCTTAGTAACTTACAAAGTGGCATTAAAAATGACCCCAAAACACAGTTTAAATGAAGAAAATTGCCATAATAGCAAAAATATAGACTCACTAAATAGTGTGAGGTTGATTTTGTAAACTTTCAGAATTTTGTTTTTATCTGTCTATGAAATTTTTAATTTTTAAAATATTGGGTCGATTTTGGACAAATTTCACGTATATAAATATACTAACAAACATACTAATATATACATATATTGCAATTAATATATTAATTGCAATATTTTACAATTTTTATATACTAGAACAAGTAAATGCTAAATGTAACAGAACAATTAGTTGATAACTGTGGTACTTCTAGACACCCAGGCTTGCTTATATGGCAGGGTTATACAGTCAAAATTAAAATCCCTTTTATCAAGAAGTATAGTCTTTAACAAAGGTAAAGGGCGAACAGTGACAAGAGCCAAAGAAACATTATGTGAAAAGAATTATTTGTAACAGGAATATAGCATAAATTCACTGCTGAACAGAGATATATTCAGATTGTTAACGCCTTCGAAATATACAGCATGATAAGGATTTCACATACATAACCTTATGTGATTTGTCCAAATACCTTGTGGGAGGCACTAGCTAGACAGATGATACAATCTCCCTTTTGCAGAGGATGAAACTGAGGCTGACAGATTAACAGATTTGTCCAGTCATATGGCCAGCGAATGGCAGACTAAAGCCAAATTAGAATTATCTAAATCCCAATGTAGTGCACATTTTCACTATACTGTACTGCCTTTCCAAAGGCTATGTGATTGTGAATGGTATCATCAGCAGGGCTTTATTTTATTTGTCAAGAACATGAAACCAGTATTTTGATGGCTCTAAAAGAGAGAGTAAGTATGCATTTACCCTTCTCCTCCTCCAAATTTACATGAGAATACCAAAGTGTGTTTCCATGGAAAACAGGTCCCAAACCTTGCTAGGTCATTGCAAATGTCAGTTAAATGCAAACGTATTTACAGTTCTGCAGGGAGTACTAATAATACCTTACACAGAAAGGAAAAGTAGAAAGAGGGATGGGGAGGCTGGGCGCAGTGGCTCATGCCTGTAATTCCCGCACTGTGGGAGGCTAAGGCTGGTGGATCACCTGAGGTCAGAAATTTGAGACCAGCCTTGCCAACGTGGTGAAAATGTGTCTCTACTAAAAATTACAAAAATTAGCCGGGCGTGGTGGCAGGTACCTGTAATTCCAGCTACTTGGGAGGCTGTGACAGAAGAATCGCTTGAACCTGGGAGGTAGAGGTTGCGGTGAGCCGAGATTGTACCACCGCACTTCAGCCTGGGCCACAGAGTGAGACTTCATCACAAAAAATAAAATAAAAAGAGGGATGAGAAAGAGAATTTTAAGTGTCTATTATGTGTTAGATACTCTTCTAGCTAGTCACATACTGATGCTATCTCATATTTTCAATAATTTCTACAGGCATTATGCAAAGTTGATAGAAAAGCTTTCATTCTACCAATTGCATAAATGAGGAAAGTAAGGCACAAAGGTAAAGTGACTTCTCTAAGGTCATATAGTGACTCGAATCAGAACTGAAAACTGACCATTGGACTCCCAATGCACAATTCTTTCCGATATCTTCAAGAAGAATGTTTTACCAGAGCTTCCCATAATAAAAGTACAATGACAAAGGAGAATCCAAGGTGCCCAGGTATTTTGAAACCATGGTATGCAGGCTGATGATAGAATAATTAAATACTGGCATTTAGTACATATTGGTGAAAAACTACATGTAGAAGATGAAACATTCCTAATATGTTGGCGTAGAAGAATTATTTCCTTTAACAAATAGGAATTGAACTTCTACTGGTGCTAGGCACTATTCTAGCTAGGCCCAGGGGATCTATTAGTGAACATAACAAAGACCTCAAAAAGGCTAAGCAGGGAATGAGGAGGGTGATCGCAAACAGATACTAGTCAAACAAACAAATAAACAAAAATAAACTAGATAATCTAGATAATTAGCTTTACAATTGCAGATGGTGATAAAACTATTTAAAATGAAGTAACTAAAAGCTTAGCAGTAAAATCAATTTCACATAGGGCAATTCTCAACTGATAGGATTTTTTAAAAGCAAGTATTGTTATGAAATTATAAAAGAACATAATTGCACCACAAATACTATATTTTGATGCTCCTCTAACAGATACATTTAAAAAAATTATCCAAAGGAGTCCTGAAATCGGATTCTGGAAAATGGATATTCAAGACTTTCCTAGGTGCCACTTTTACTACTCACAGGCTGACTGAATTTCTAATTAAGTGTGTTGAACTCACTCTTCTTACATCTTATTATAGATTTCTTTTTATTGTCATTCAAGAACTGTTGCCACCAAACTGGTTGTGTGAATTATTCCCTTACCACCTTATTACTAAGTACTTTTAATTAAAATTCAAATACATGGCAGAATTTCTCATACCTGTAAGATATATTCTCCTAAGCCAGTTCATGAAGCAAGCAGAGAAAACACAATGAAGCTAATCACACATTATTTCTTTTAAGGAAAAATAATCATAACCAATCTCAGTTTCTCATGTGATAAATTTATACATTTGGATGAACACTTCATTAGAAGATAGATTCTGAAATGCTGAAATGTTGAAACATAAGTGAATAAAATTATTGCTACCAAATGGAAGTAAAAAATACGAAATTTGGTTTTATTTGCTATTTAGACATATGGTCATTTGAACGCAGTAAAATTTCATGTAGTTTCATTACGTTAATGGGGCACAGAAACTGCCAGTTTATATAAATTGCCTCTAGCCCCACTCTTTTCATTCTTATATTTTGTTTATGGCATATGTAAAAGTGCTTGGAACAATATTGGTACATAGTAAATGCTCAGTTAATAATTACTATTATTAACAAAACAGTTACAAACCATCTGACATCTGTAGACTCGACAGATATCTGAAAAAACAAATGGGCTTCATTTTCCCAACATGTGCTCAGTAGCAGTAAGTATAGTAATAATAACATTAGCTATTGTGTATTGAACACTAATTATTTCCCAGAAACTTATTACATGGGTTAGATCATCCCATCTTCACAACAACCCTATCTGGTAGTACTATAATATTCTTACCTACATTCCAAAGGTGAGGGAAATGAGAAACATAAATTAACAGTTGCCACCTCATAGGGCTAGCCTGTGAAACGACTAGAAGTAGTTAGAAAGAGAATGGGTTTATTCTATGACCTGAGTTTAAATGTACCCACTACCACTTATGAGTGATACGACTTTGGGTAACTTTACCACTTATGAGTGATACGACTTTGGGTAACTTTAACTTAATTTCTCAGAGCCCTAAGTTTTTAATCTATAAAAAGCCATGACTATCTATTTTATAGGGTTGGTATCAGGATTGAAGTAGGTATATGATATAAATTTCCCAAACCAATGCCTGTTATATAGCAGATGCCCTACAAATGTTAGTTTCATTTTTCCTCTCCTCCTTCTACAACACTTCTGGTTTCCCAAGATTAAATAAATTGAAGAAATCGGAAGAATATATTTTTAAAATATGTATTATTGTGTTATCAAGGACTAGACACCAAAAGGTATGAGAGTGAAATTGATGGTGTGACTCCACAAGGTACAGTAAAGATTTAAGCAAACATAGTGTGGGAACAATTGACATTTTCTAAATTTCAAAATTCCCTTTTAGGAACATGATATTTGCTCCCATTAATGACTGTCAATTTATTATGATCCTTTTTCATATAAAACCTGCACATTGCTTATTTAGTTTCTAGAATTTTGAAAATGGAATCCTGCCCCTACCCCTATTATAATTTCTATAATAGCATACAGGAAAGCTATTATCTTTTTTACTTATTTTGCATTTTACATACAGCCACGTTGCTGAACTCTCTCATTAGATCTGATTGTTTTTCAGCTGATGTTCTCAGATTTTCAAGGTATACAATTATATCCTCTGTGTAATTTCCTTTTTTGTTTATTTCAATAAGGATACCTCTTCATTTCTATGGTTCTGCAGAGCTTAATTGCATCTTCTAGAAATTGGCAAAACAGATCCTACTGTATAAAATGATATGAATGCGTCTGGGTGCTACTATTGCCTGTGATTTTTATTTTCAGAGGTATTTTTTTCAATATTTTCTACCATGAGTAAGCATTTCCTTTATAAACAGAAAAAAAACACTATAGTTACATTTTAAATGCTCTGTTCATTTTTTAATCTGGTGAAGCCAGCTGCCCTTCACAGTCCTTAACCACATTGCTGGAGTCTACCAAGATTTATTCAGTATGCCCTGCCCTGTTCCTGCCTCAGTTCTCTCTTCAAGTGTAGGCAGGGCTTTTTTCTCTTTTCTTTTCCTCCTGTAGTTTTGAAGCAGTATGTAGTTCATTCCTTACCGAATGAACACACGGAAAACTACAACTCCCTAATTGCAAAGCTCCCAAATCATTTTTTTCCCAGTTTTTCCTGATATTGAATTTATGACTTCACAGCACGGAATGCAATGTGAGAAATGTAAACACCCACCAGACGCTAGGTTGCATTACTGGGAAATGTAGTCCTGGAATGAATATGGACAGTGAGCTACAGCCTACTGGAGAGATCTAGGTTCAGGTGGAGGTGGGGGCAGAGATGGAGGTAGGAGTAAAATGACTGTTATGGAGATCTGCACCTGCACAGTAGAGAAGGTGGCTACAACATTTGGGGTCAGGAAAGCTAATTCAATGGCCCTCACACTTTACTCACACGCTTTCTAAAAGAACAGTGAAAAACTATATAACCCTTGTATATTTTGAAGATGGCCTCTATTTTTTTTTTAAATCATATGTTTAAATAGTTGCAACAGATGTGATTTCCAGAGTTTTTTCTAAATGCACTGTTGTCTTTTAAGTTCTTTTTTAATTGAAGTATAAAGACAATAAGTTCAGATATCTAAAATGTAGAGCCGGTTGAAGTTTGCATATGAATACTGTCATGCAGTACTGCAGATACCACCTATACAGGGTATTTCCATACACTAGAAGTCTCTCTAGTGCTTCTGCTAGTTGAAACTCTCCAAAGGTTTTGGAGAATTATTTCTAGTCCAGGCACAGTGGCACAGTGGCTCATGCCTGTAATCCCAGCACTTTGGGAGGCCGAGGTGGGTGGATCACAAGATCAGGAGATTGAGACCATCCTGGCTAGCATGGTGAAATCCCGTCTCTACTAAAAATACAAAAAATTAGCCAGGCATGGTGGTACGTGCCTGTAGTCCCAGCTATTCGGGAGGCTGAGGCCAGAGAATCGCTTGAACCTGGGAGGCGGAGGTTGCAGTGAGCCGAGATCACGCCACTGCACTCCAGCCTGGGTGACAGAGTGAGACTCCGTCTCAAAAAAAAAAAAGAATTATTTCTAATGACCTAGCAGTTGATATTTTGGGTCAGTACTTTTTTCAATTTTGATGAAAAATTGGTAATTGCCTGGATTGCAAATGGATGTGTTCCAAACATTATAGTCCAACTAGACACCAATATTTCTAATTATCCTTTTGTTTGGCTTCTTAGAGTTCCCCCCCGCCCCCACAGCTTTACCGAGTCATAATACACATACCAAAAATGTACTCATTGTCAGTGTATAATCCAATAACTTTTAATTAATTTATAGATTTGTACAACCATCATTACAATCTAGTTTTAGAACATTTCCATCACCCCCAAATGTTTCGCCTATGCCTATTTGACATCCATCACTGCTCCTAACCCCAGGATCAGACAACCATTGTTCTGCTTTCTGCCTATATATTTACCTTTCCTGGAAATATCATGTAACTATAATCATAGAATAAGTAGTACTTTGTGCCAGGCTTCTATAACTGAATAAAATGTATTTTGAAGTTAATCCATATTGTAACATTCTTTAGAGGTTGTACACTTTGGGAAAATCACCAAAAATTGCGTTCTAGATGGGTAAGAGGTGTGTTTTTCTTCGGTGAAATGGATAAAGACTGATGGTAGAAGGAAACTTGGCAAATGTTCAATATTGGGAAAGAAAAAATATGGAAGTTGAGGTTTTAGAAATGATTTTTTTTTAAAAATCCCTACTTACGCAATTGTGGAAAGTCTTTATGTTTTATTATTATTATCAGGGGTATATACATTCCAGTTTAAAGAAAACTGGGCTAACTTATGTAGGAGTACTGAACAGAGTAGATTAGAACATAAATTTCAAAAGGTGCATTGATTACTTGGTCTCTGTGTTTCAATTTTCTGATCTGTAAAATGAGCACAATAATTATATCTACCTTATACTTTTCTTGTAGGAATTGGAGAGCCCAATGATTGTAAGGAGAGGACTGAAAATATTGTCAGAATCTGTCTGTTAGATCTCAGTCAGCAATTAATAATACAGACCTGACCAAGGTATTTCATTTAGTCTCAGCCTGACTCTTCTACATTGTTAGAGAATCTACATTGCCTGAGATCTTTCTTGTCATCAGTCTTAGGACCAAAGATCTCCTTCCACAGGAGGCAGGAATTGGTCTCTGTCTTAACCCAAATACTGGTGTAATAAAGATGTACTTGGAACTTGGAGTTCTAATATATTGGGTCCCCAAATTGGAATCTACAGTGCCTTTGAGAGAGAAGAGATTTTGCATTCAAAAGACTAAAAACCCATTAGAAATATCATCAATACAAATACTATTAATTTGGTTTCAAAGGTGAATTTAATTCAATTAAAAGATATACATGGGTATATATCCAAAGGATTATAAATCCTTCTACAATAAGGACACATGCACACGAATGTTCATTGCGGCACTGTTTACAATAGCAAAGACCTGGAACCAACCCAAATGCCCATCGATGATAGACTGACAGGGAAAATGTGGCACATATACACCATGGAATACTATGCAGCCATCAAAAATGATGAGTTCATGTCCTTTGTAGGGACATGGATGAACCTGGAAACCATTACTCTCAGCAAACTGACACAAGAACAGAAAATCAAACACTGCATATTCTCACTCATAGGTGGATGTTGAACAATGAGAACACATGGACACAGGGAGGGGAGCATAACACACTGGAGTCTGTCAGGGGGAAATAGGGGAGGGACAGCGAGGGGTGGGGAGTTGGGGAGAGATAGCCTGGGGAGAAATGCCAGATATAGGTGAAGGGGAGGAAGGCAGCAAATCACACTGCCATGTGTGTACCTATACAACAATCTTGCATGTTCTTCACATGTACCCCAAAACCTAAAATGCAATAATAAAAAAAAAAACATACATGATATACTTACATTGTTATACAAACCCCCAACCTTTTCATCCTCACCTACTTCTAAAGCTCTCAAAGCAGCTGAATGGAGGAAAATTCCATCACAATGATGTTGCTCAACCCAATTCATCACTCAGTTCTTTTAGGTTTCTAATTTAGATGTGACCTGAATATTTATCAAAAATAAAGAGCCCTGAACAGACAGAAGAATTGGGTACCCTTTTTTAAAGAATGGTAATAATTACACTTTCTCAATAAGTCTAAGGTATTTAGGAAACCAGGATAGGGGAAAAAGATAAAATCCCCTGGTTTTCTGTAGGCAAACTGATTTTAATTGAGCGAATTTTCTGGTCATGACTGGAAGAGGAACTGAAGCCTCAGTAATGATGGTGGCATTGTTTGTTGCCTAGCAAAAAGAGGGCTTAACGTGCTGCTGCAGCTGAATAGAATATCAGCATAATCAGCGCCCAATCAATCATCTCTGGAGGAGCTGTTGCTGTTTCCTTCTCCCAGTAGCAACATAAGCAAAGCAGTAGGATAGATGAATAACAGTTACTGTTGAAAACCCCAAAGATGAAAACAGAACTAAATAAGATGCACATTTTCGGACTCCTGTCTGTGGCATGGTAGATGTACAGTATTTATCACTAAAACAAATACTTCTCTGTAATAAGGCAAAAGTGACATCAGCAAAATAGATCCCTTTTGCTATTACTCAGCTTGTCCCTTAAAATGATTCCTGAAAAATCCATTTACTAGTTCTTCATCCATTCCGAACATTGCATAAAGTTTGTCAGAGAATTCTTCACTCCCTAATCAAGCATTCTGGTTGTATATGGTGTCTGGAAAAATGTCTGCTCACAATACAGGTTTAGGGCATTGAAAAGGCTCTGTAGTCAAGCTCAGGAAGACCACATAGTTATTGAGAATCCTGAATGAATACAATTTCCAAGGTCTTTTTTTTTTTTGGCCCCTGCTTCCTAACTCTCCATCCCAGATATCTTGTTACAGTGGGAGTAGAGGAAAGTATCAGATCACTGTGGTGCATTTTTTTTTCCTGCAGATAATTCATTAATTTTATCTAAATAATAGTTTATTTATCAGGCAGTTTCTATTGGGAAATAACAGCAGCACACAGATATGAGTATGAGAGAAAATTATTTACTCTATACCTAAACATTTTTCAAACTTTCTATTATGGAATATTTTAACTATAGCCCAAAACAAAAGCAATTGTATCATGAACCTCTCTATATATATCACCTAGTCTCAATAATTACCATTTCATGGACAAAAATGTTCTTTATGTACACCTACTTACCATCTTCACCCCCAAAATGACTTAAAGCAAATCCAAGACATCATTTAATTTTATCCATAAATATGGATGTATCTCTAAAAGTAGTATTGACCAAATGTTATTATCATACATTTAAAAAGCTAACAATTCCTTAATATTATCAAATAAGCAGAGTTTGAATTTCCCTGATTATGTCATAAATCAGTGCTTCTTAAATATTAATGTGCATAAGAATCATCAAGGGATCTTTTTAAAAAAGGCAGATTCTGATTTGAAAGCTGTGGGATGAAGCCTGAGATTCTCTATTTTTGACAAGTTCCCAGGTGATGCCAGTGTTCTGGTCTTCAGGTCACACTGTATTAGTAAGGTCATTTGTTTTTTTGCAGTTTGTATCTAAACTTTTGATATGTTGAAATTTTTTATTTAGAGATTAATGTGCCTTAAGGTGTCAGAGTAATGCATAACACTATTTTTGATCATATGTTTACTCAAAAAAAAAATGCTCCAGTATATACCTGGCACTCTGCTGGGTACTGAGGAATCAGGAAAATTGATCATATATAAAATCTTTTTATCTCTGGCCAGCTAACAGCTTTCCTAAATGGTAGAAACAAAAGGTATATATCCATATTGAATTTCTGCCTAGCTATCTCTTTCTTATGTACACATATTTGTAATAAGGCATGCATATTTTCCCTTTTATGAGAGTCTTGGTGTATTAATTTTCTGTGACTGTTGTGAAAGGAAATTAAATTTTGGGATCCCATACTCATTTATTCAAAGGGAAAAGTCAAGCTGGGAACTGGGTCAGCAAACCTGCCTCCACTTTTGGTTCCTAAATAAGCTGGCTACAAGATGAAAGGCTACACGCTTCCCCCATATTTTGCCAACAGGGAAATTCCTAGTGAGCTGTTAAAATTTCACAATGGAAATGTAAATTGATAGCTTATCTTTACAAGTGCAGTCCCCCTGGCCCACCAGATACAAATGCATATCTGATTGTTCCCCTGACCCACTTTGTCTATGTTTATCTTATGCAAAATGCAGATACCCTGCATTTTTCTCTGTCCCATTTATTTATGTTATCTTACATACAAAATGCAAATTCGCTGAGCCAGACAAAGACCGAAGACACGAATAACTATTTTTCCCACCCTCCCACAGGAAAATTGTGTACTTCTCAATTTCCCACCCTTTCCCCTTTAAATTTGGAGCCCTCAAAATCATCTTCAGAGAAAGGTATAGACCTGTCTCCCAGGCACGTCCTTAACTTTGGCAAATAAATCTCCTAAAATGATTGAGACTTGTCTCATTATTTTTCTCTGTCACTGTCATAACAAATTACTATAAATTTGGTGGCTTAAAATAACAAACATTTATTTTTCACAGTTTAGAGGGCAGCAATCTGAAATCAATTTCACTGGGTTGAAGTCAAAATGTCCTGTTGGCAGGGCAGCACTACGTAGGAAGACCAGGCAGAATCACTTCCCTACTTTTCCAGTTTCTGGTGGCTTCTTGCATTCTTTGCCTTACTTGCCTTGTAGTTGCTTCTCTCTGATCTCTACCTCTGACTTCACATGGTCTTCTCATCTGTGTCTGAGTGGTTCAGATGAGAAGGCCTATGAGATCTCCCTCTTCCTATCTCTTATGAAGATACTTGTGATTGGCTTTAAGGCCTATCTGGACAATCAGAATAATGTCTCCATGTAAAAACCCATCATTTAACACATCTTCAAAGCCTGTTTTTCACTATAAGGTAACATTTATAGGTTCTAGAAATTAGGACGTGATATCTTTGAATGACTATTATTCAGTCTACTACATTGGGCTCTTAATCTGTTTAAAAATTATGATTATAGAACTTTTTTTTTTTTTTCTGTGACAGAGTCTCACTCTGCCGCCAGGCTGGAGTGCAGTGGCACTATCCCGGCTCACTGCAACTTCTGCCTCCCGGATTCAAGCGATTATCCTGCCTCAACCTCCTGAGTAGCTGGGACTACAGGCACATGCCACCACGCCCAGCTAATTTTTGTATTTTTAGTAGAGAAGGGGTTTCTCCATGTTGGCCGGGATAGTCTCGATCTCTTGACCTCATGATCCACCTGCCTCGGCCTCCCAAAGTGCTGGGATTACAGGCGTGAGCCAACACACCCGGCCCATAGAACCTTTTCTAAGAGACCACATAACCTCAAAGTTATGTAAAAGAGATGTGGCATGACTTCATCGTTTATCCTATGGAGCATGAGGAAAACCCTGTTTTCTCCCTAGACTGAGGAAGCTAAGAGAGAGTAGGTGGTGTTGCCTGAGTGATGAGAGAATGAGACCAAAATGAGGGATGGTGAATACAACAATTAGATACTCATTGTGTTAGTCCACTTTGTATTGATATAACAGTATATCTGAGACTGGGTAATTTATGAAGAAGAGGTTTATTTAGTTCACAGTTCCACAGGCTGGCCAGTTGAAAAGGCATGGCACCAGCATCTGCAGAAGGGGAATGAACCTGTGAAAAGAGATCATGTGGTGAGAGAGGAAGCAAGAGAGAAGAACCAAGGAAGCCAGACAATTTTTTTTTAACAATCATTCTTATGGAAACTAATCCATTCCCACAATAGAGTAAAAACTCACCCTATGGAGAAGACAGTAATCTGTTCATGAAGAATCGAATCCCCTGATCTCTCATTAGGCCTTACCTACCAACACTGCCAAATTGGGGTTAAATTTCAACCTGAGTTTTGGCAAAGACAAACCATAACCAAACCATGGCACTCATACTCCAAAGAATATGAGCTGAGTGTCACAATAAGGTTAATATTACTAACATTAATGGTCCTATGGGTGAATACAATGAATATATGTGTGAAATGTAAAATTGTACTCATAACAAAAATACTCAACCTGTCATTTACAACACCTGATTAGTTTCATTATTGTAAATTACACACATGGATAATGGTCCCTCAATGTCTTATTACTCTTTAATTATGATTCTGGATTTGAAAGCATCATCGTCCTAGATTCATAAGGGAGAGGGAAGTGCAAATTCATGCAATTCTTGGAATTTCTTTGATCATCTCTTTTCTTCATTGTAAAAGATCTGCAGGAAAAACGTCAATTCTATTTATAATTAACACATATAACCACTCCATTTTAAAATAGAAAGACTCAGGGGTGATTCCTAGGTTGCTTTACTGGTACTCTAATCAGATTTCAGAATATTACCAGTAATCCAGTGGTCTCCCATGTACTCCCTTTCAGTCATTGCTCTCTCCTTCTCGGTAACCTCTATTCTGACTTCTAATGGCATAGAACAATTTTCATGGTTTAATATTTTATATGAATTGAATTATATAATTTGCGTGTGTCCACATTTTTTCCCTTAGCGTTATGATTGCGAAAATCCATATTTTGGGGTTTACTTTTAGATCCCTCATTATCATCCCTCTATATATCCATTGTATAAATGTACCATGATTTATTTATCTGTAGTACTGCTGATGAACATTCAGATTTTCTGGATTTTAGCTATGACTTATAGTGTTATTAGGATCATTCTAGTAGATGGACTTTGGCAAACATATGTCTGCATATATGTTGAGTATATACATAGGAGGACAGTATCGGCTTTTACAGATACTGCTAAACTGTGTGTAAAAATATAAATTGCCACTGGCAGTAATATAAGAGTTTTGGTTTCTCCCAGTCTTGTCAACAATTGATTTTTTTTAGCCATTCTCATGGATATATGATGCTATTGCACTGCGGTTCCAATTTATATTGCTTTGGTGACTAATGAAGTTGGGCATTGTTTTTTGTATATGTATTGGCCATTTGGATAGTTTCTTTGTGAGGGATCTGTTAGAATACCTATTTTGTTAGTTTTTTCCATTGAGGTGCTTGTTCTTTTCTCTGTATAGCCTAGATAAGCCCTATGACAGCCACATGTGCTACAGATATCTTTTTGCACTCAGTCATTTCCCTTTCGCTTTCTTCATGATGAGTTTTGATAAACAAAAGACTGTAGTGCATTTTTTTTTTTTGAGACGAGTCTTGCTCTGTTACCCAGGCTGGAGTGCAGTGGCGCTATCGCGGCTCATCGCCACCTCCGCCTCCTGGGTTCAAGTGATTCTCCTGTCTCAGTCTCCCAAGTAGCAGGAATTACAGGCGTGCGCCACCACTCCTGGCCAATTTTCGTATTTTTAGTAGAGACGGGGTTTCATCATGTTGGCCAGGCTGGTCTCGAACTCCTGACCTCAGGTGATCTAACGGCCTTGGCTTCCCAAAGTGCTGGGCTTACAGGCATAAGCCACCACACCTGTCCCTGTAGTGCATTTTTAATGTATGGTAATTGCTTTATGGATTATATTTACACAGAAATACTGTATCTATGTCAATAGGAATTACTGAACCACAGCCTTTGCACATGCTGTTCCTCCTCCCCCTTCCTCAACTACTTCTTCTTTACCCTTCTTTTCTCAGTTTAAGACTTTAACAGAAGTCAGATTAAGATCTTACTGCAGTTTCTTCTATGTTTCTCCCTGGTGACTACTTCCTCTAACATAGTTTTGCAGGATTATAAATCCTTCTACTATAAGGACATATGCACACGAATGTTCATTGCAGCACAGTTTGCAATAGCAAAGACCTGGAACCAACCCAAATGCCCATCGATGATAGACTGGACAGGGAAAATGTGGCAGATATACACCATGGAATACTATGCAGCCATCAAAAACGATGAGTTCATGTCCTTTGTAGGGACATGGATGAACCTGGAAACCATCATTCTCAGCAAACTGACACAAGAACAGAAAATCAAACACTGCATGTTCTCACTCATAGGCGGATGTCGAACAATGAGAACACATGGACACAGGGAGGGGAGCATCACACACTGGGGTCTATTGGGGGGAAATAAGGAAGGGGACAGTGGCGGGTGGGGAGTAGGGGAGAGATAGCATGGGGAGAAATACCAGATATAGGTGAAGGGGAGGAAGGCAGCTAATCACACTGCCATGTGTGTACCTATGCAACAATCTTGCATGATCTTCACATGTACCCCAAAACCTAAAATACAAAAAAAAAAAAAAATAGCTTTGCCAACTTTACCATTTCTGCTTTTTTTGTTGTCTGAACAAAAGGGCTGTTTCATTCTTTGTCCCCATTGTGATTGCAATGCCTAGTTTATAATAATAATAGCTAACATACATTGAATGCCAAGCAATGTTCTAAATTATTTAATTAAATTATTTCCCTTTAATTCTTACAACTCTGTGAGGTATGTGCTATTATCCCCATTTTGTAGATAAGAACACTAAAGCCCAGATAATTTAAAATATATTGTCCATTGGCACACACAGTTAGTAACGGGTAGATACAGGATTCAAACCTAGGTAGTGTGATTTCAGAAACATACTCTTTGTTACTATGTTGTTCACTTATATTTAATACTAGACAAGTAACAAATATGTGTATAATGATTGAATTATGATTGAAAATTCAATACCATACAAATAATATAATTAAATTGGCTCATTTTAAGAATGTGTCAACTGGGGTTAAGAGGTGAGGTGACTTGGCTAATAATTGTTAAAATTACAGCATAATTTCAAGTGCGTTGACTGCCATTTCAGTCTTCTTACTCCTGCTCCATGTCCTGAATGTGTATTTTCCAAAAGATACCATTTACTTCTTTGTAAAACCCTGCTAAACTCTACTGCTTTCAAAAGATTATCATGGGCATAAGCCATTTCTAGTGATAAGAACTGTCACATTTAGATACATAGCCTGACAGCTAAACAAATTGCATGATCAAATCATAGACTTGTGGACTTATTGATAGGATCATATTGTTATAGCTGAGTAAACCTAATATCCTTCTGAAAAGTGAAAACTTCAAAGACTTTGAAATATCTGAATGTTTTTCACTGTGAGACCAAACTGAAATTTTTACTTTTCATGTGCTTGATTGGCACTGTGGCTAGGTTTAAGGCAGCCTTGATGTCTACTGCCCCGATCTGCTCTACTGCTCTTCTTTCTTCCCCTCCCTAGGCCAAATACTGCCCACTATTCTTGTCTAGAATGATATTAATACATTCAGGCTGCTAAGTCTGATTTAACATAACTTAGACACTGACAACTATTTCCTGTTATTTTGTTGTTTTATCAAATACAAACTTGCATCAGGAAGGCCAAATGGAAACAGCTTTGGAAAGGGTTAACTCTGGTAAGTATGTTAAGATTTCATTAATATTTTCCCATTGATTTTAGTTTATTTTTAACACACTGTTTCTCATGCTATGTTCTGAGACAATAGACTATATAATTATGCCATACATTCCTGAACTGTAATGAAATACAGTGCAGGAAAAGAGCATTAAGACAAAAAAGGGAAATAAGCACTATAACAAGAATTCATATGTTTTGCTCAATTCAAGACGTTGATTTCCAACGTCTTATAGTATGAAAAAAGATCAGAAGCTTACCCTTTATTATCATATATTTTACTAAATCAAATGTTCCTGAACCTCAGGAGTATTCTTCATAGAATTTCAGAACTGAATTTGTTCAAGTGATGATTTCTACATAGGTAAACTTGTGTTTATCATCAAAGCTTTATTATGGTAATGTTTAATCCTTTATAAAATATGCATCACATAATTTTTTAAAATAAGCAAACACAGCCTCTAAGGCTCCTATACTTGAATTTCTCATTATTCTCTCTATTGTTTAAAAGTGAAGTAATTTTCCATAGGAACACTAGGCTTCTTTTTACTCATTCATTTACACCCATTACCCCCTGAACCCTATGATCTAGTACTGAAACTAAACAGAGTAATATTTTTTTAATTATGGAAAATCTCAAACATTGTAACAGAAAAAAGTATAATATAATGAACCCCCAAGTATACCTCACCCAGCCAGCTTTTACCATTATTAACTAAAAGCCCATCTTGTTTTACGTCTAATTCTATCCTTCCTCTCTTTGGATTATTTTGAAACAATTCTCAATCATTATATCAGTTTATTCATAAAATTTTCAGCATGTGTTTCTCATCAAAGGACAACTTTTTGTAAAAGAAAAAACCAATAGCATTATCTCAGCTAAAATAAAAAATTAATTAATTATATCAATGTCCAATTGATGTTCAAATTTCTTCAAATTTTTTTTTTTTACTTTTTAAAATAGTTGTTGTTTTGAGTTCAGATCCAAGCGAGTCCATCAAAACATTTTATTTGTTTTACATGTCTCTTAAACTTCTTTTAGTCTATAAATTTTCCTTGCCCCCTTTTTTATTTATTCCAGCTTATTAAAGGAAACAGTGATTTTTGGCTCATAGAGTTCCTGATTGGTAGGGATTTTACTGATTGTATCACTGTGATATTCAGAAAAACATGTCCCTCCATTCCCTGAAATGCCTGTATACTGACAATTTAATCTAGAGGATTCATTGGATTCAGGTTCATTTGGCTTTATTTATTTTTTTAAGAATACATAATAGGTGGTGTTTAAACCTCTTTTTTCATTGTGTTAGGCTTCTTATTGAGATCAGATGTTGTTAGAGATTCCTAAAATTTTTCATCTGCTTTTTATTATTATGATTCAAATTGGTAATATTATGATATTAACTGTGATATTAATTAGTGATATTTCTTTGTTTACTAACGCATTCTAAAACTTTTAAGGTTTTCTTAAGGTGAGCATTTCCTATCAACTATTTGGTTACCTAATGTACAGTTCATCAAAGAAAGTCAGGGTAAATGCTTGATTTGTCTTTTTTCATCAGTCTTTAAAATAATTAATTCTCTTGCATCAAAGATGATCGTTAAGTTTTCTTAAGGAGATTTATAATAAAAATATCATATATGTATTTACTTAGTTACCATTTCCAGTTCTTTCCATTTATTTGTGTAAATGCAAGATTTCCTCTGGTATCATCTTCCTTCTACCTGACAAATTTCCTTCATCGTTTCTTGTAGCTCAGGTTGGTTTGTGATAAATTCTTTCAGCTTTTGTGTGTCTGAGAATATCTTTACTTTGCCTTTACTTTTGAAAGATATTTTCACTTGGTACAGAATTCCACCTTGACCTTTTTTTTTTTCTTTAAGTACTTTAAGACGTTGCTCCACTATTTTTATGCTTGTTTTGCATCCAACAAAAATCTGCTCTTGCCCTTATCTTTGCTCCTCTGCACATACATGCCTCTTCTCCCTATGGCTGCTTTTAGGATTTTTGTCTTTATCTCTGCTTTGAGCAATTGGATTAAGATGTAATTTTCTTCCTGTTCCTTGTGTTTATATTTTATTTGAGATTCTGGATTCCTTGATTAATTTTCATTGAATTTGGAAAATCTTCAGCCATTATTTATTTAAATATGGTTTTCTGTCCCCCAGCACTCTCCTTTGGAGACTCCAATTACCTGAGGTTGTTCCACAACTCACTGATTATAGTTTATTCATTTTTTTTCTGTTTTATTTTTGACATTTTTTATTGCTATGCCTTCAAGTTCACCAATATATTTAATCTGCAACATCTAAACTACTATTAATCACATCCTGTTAGTTTTTCATCAAAGACACTATAGGCTTCACCTTTAGAAATTTGATTTTGGACGTTTTAACATATTTTATGTCTTTACTAACTCTGGTATATAGAATGCAGTTATAATAACTATTTTCATATTCTTGTCTGCTAAGTCTAAGATCAATGTCATTTCTGGGTCAGTTTCAATTGATTAATTTTTCTCATTACGGGTCATATATTCTTACTTCTTTGCATTCTTGGTAATCTTTGATTTTTTTCTTTTTTGTATTCCTACAGGGTGTCCTTGAGCTTTGTTCTGAGACATAGTTTATTTGGGAATACTTTGATATTTTTGTTTCTTTGCTTTTTAAGATTTGCTAAGTCAAGCTGAATAGCACTCAGTTTAGGCTAATTTTTCTCCACTATTATGACAAGACCCTTCTGATATTCTACGAAATACTCTCTAAAGATGCCCCATAAATCTTGAGATTTCTGCAATCTAGTTGTTGGGAACAGAAACCATGCCCAGTCATGTGTGAATATTGGGCACTGTTGCCTCTGATCAGGTAGTTATCTCCCTAGACTTGGGTAGTTTTCTTATACACATGATGAGCACATATCTGGATACTCAGAGAGTCTCTCTACATGTGTCTGGATTTCTCTATCTGTGCAACTCTTTCCTCTCTAGTACTTAATTCTGTGGAATTTAGCTATTTTGGTGGAAATTAGCCATCTTGGTCTCCCTGGCATCTAAATTCTATTTACTCAATTAGGAAGTCTCACAGGCTTCATCTGGGTTCTAATTCACTGTATCATGACCTAAAAGCTCACAAAAGGCAGTAATCTTCAGCATTTGTAGGGATTTCTTTGTTTGTTTTCTCTCTCTGTGATCATTCTCTATTATTTCTTGATGTCCAGTGTCTTGAAAACCATCATTGCATTTATTTTGTATTTTCATTATTACACAGAATAGGGTAAATCCAATTTCTATTTGATCTTATTTAAAAGTTAAATTCAGTTTCATATATATAAATATATATATAATATATAT
Organism: Aotus nancymaae; assembly: GCF_030222135.1. NCBI lineage: Eukaryota > Metazoa > Chordata > Mammalia > Primates > Aotidae > Aotus > Aotus nancymaae. The sequence goes on along the minus strand of NW_026988415.1, from coordinate 52,735,195 downwards.
AATTGTGGACTTTTAACATGTTTGATATGTTTTGAATATAGCTATTAGTGTTAATACTCAAATTGTCTCATTTTGGTCAGGGGGAAAAAAAAAACCCTACTCAGCGGCATTTGACAGACCCCAGGAGTCCTTGCTTTCTTTTCAACAAGATGTTTCAGACTGATTTTGTACATTTCCTGCCTTAAGTAAGTCATTTCTATAAAAATTCAGGAGACCTGTTCTGAAGAAGAAAGAGAAAATAACCTAGATTTGGGATACCAAAAAAAATTCTAAATATAACATCAGAAAATGTTCTAGACTTATAGGAACACAACTGGAGAATACCCAAAATCTCAACAAGCAAACCTCAGGCCTGTCACACTTTTCATCATGCTTCTCACTGCCCACCTTCTGCCCCACCAACACATACATCCACGTGTACACATATACACATGCACATGCCTACACACACATTCACCATTCATATGAAACAATAAAATAAATATTGTTAATTGCACTGGATATTGGGAGATTTATTAGTCCGTTTTCACACTGCTATGAAAATATACCTGAGACTGGGTCATTTATAAAGAAAAGACGTTTAATTGACTGACAGTTCTGCATGGCTTGGGAGGCCTCAGGAAACTTAAAATCATAGTGGAAGGCACCTCTTCACAGGGTGGCATGTGAAAGAATGAATGCCAGCAGAAGAAATGCCAGATGCTTATAAAACCACAAGATGGTGTCAGAACTCACTCACTATCATGAGAACAGCATGGGGGAAACTGCCCCCATGATTCAGTTACTTCCCTCCAGGTCCCTCCCATGACATGTAGGGATTACTGGGATTACAATTTAAGACGAGATTTGGGTAGAGATACAGCTAATCAGAAGCAATGGAAAGGAATATCAAATATGGACAATTTGGAGCATTAAATATTCAAATTTCATTTCAAATAATGGACTCCTAGTTACTACTTTTATTATCAGTCTTTTCTATAAGTGGGGAAAAATTTATAAAAGAAAAACTGAAACATATTTAAATTCTGTGTCTCTAAATTGCTCAACTTTTAATATTTTGGAAGAAAACGACATGGAACAATGAAATCCATAAATAATCTATTCAAATTTTTGTTTTCAAAAAGAATTCTTGACTTGTATCTTTAGAAAAAAGTTACTACTGTTAGAAAAGGGATGACAGATATGATTGTCTAATTTTTCCTTCTTTCTTTCTCCCAGGCTCATCAGTTTAGAAAGTTTATAATCAGAAAAAAAAAGCTAGTGAAGCAAAAAAAAAAAAAAAAAAAAAATAGAAGAAAATAGCACTGATCAGTACGCAAAGGAGGAGATCAAGTAATCCTTGATAATCAACAAGGCACGTTGCTCATTGGATAATGCAGGCTCAAAGAATGTTTGAATGAGCTTCTTCATGTGAATCGCTGATTCCCACCTTTCAACTCACATTTGGAAGAAAATTATTTGTGCCATAACGAGAAAGCTCTTGGAAAGGGAAAAAGCAGTTTAATAATTGTGACTATTGAACTTTGAGACATATCTAGTGTACAACCGTGATGTACTAGATTATAAGTCATAAACCATTAGTTAACCTTCATCTCTTTTTTATATTCAAATTTTGGATTACTACATAATCCGTGTCATCAATGATCTTTTTCATTTAAAATCCTTGCTATTTAGAAACCTAATTCCATATCCTCCACCTTTTTCTATCTACTAGGGGTAAACGTATGGCCAATCAGGGATAATATATCCCTCTCCAAAAACCTCTATCATGACCAGATCATTGTTTATGTTCAGCCATATGCAGGTAACTCTGATACAAGAAATATTAATTCAGGATTACAACTAGAATTTTAAATCAAAATGAAATTTCTTTGAGTATATCTTAGTAATCATAATATGAATAAAATCACAACCACGTTTTACTAAATTATTTTATACGAGTAACATATATTCAGTGTAAAAATGTAGGAAATAGAAATAAGCAATAAAAATATATTAAATTGAAATTACACATGAACTCTTTACCGCAAGATAACTGTTGGTAACATATTGAAGAATACCCTTCCAAACTTTTTCTCATATGGAAAATAATCATTTTTTATTTGGTTCAAAATTGGCATTATTTTTGAAACATTTATCTTGTTCTGAAATGATTTTTGATCTTTTAATTAAAAAATAAAAGCCACATATATACATGATTAAAATTCAAATAGGATACTAAGACATAAAATGAAAATTAAGTCGATCTAGGCCTATATAGCCATTAACATTTTTTAAGCATATCAAGAAGTATTTTATAAATTACCAGCATATACATCCATATGCATACTTATATTATGTTGAAAAAATTGGATACATATATATATTTTGAAAAATATACATATATATATTTTAAAAAATTAGATTATGCTAAACCTACTATTGGATATCTTTGCTTTTTAAAATTAATGATAATATTAATCATCTTAGAGATACTTCCTTATCAGTATGTAATATTTTCCTTACTCTCTCTTCACTTTTACAAGCACTGATATTTATTCTCTTAGATTATGTGCATGGGAAGAATGACTTAACAACTAATGGAAAAGCAGTTTAAACTCCTTCAGTGATAAAAAGAAAAAAAGTTTTCTCTGGTAAGTAGGATTAACTACCAGCAATATAACATGGAGAGTAGTGTTTCCAATAAATTCATTAATTAGAAATGTGCAGGAAAATTTTTAATAATAGTATTAAATGGTTTGAGAAACATAAAAGCTGATTGCCAAATGATTGTGAATCTTTACATATTTCCTTGCTGAATGGAATTTATGTTACTTTCATTTATTTCATTTATTCTCCATACTGCTGTGCTATTAATCTTTGAGTATGCATATTCTGTGGAACATCCAAATTATTGATTCTGTTTTCTCCTTATCTATTTATTTACTTATTTATCTAATCTATACCCACATCTATACATATAGGAACCCACCCAGTCTCAGAACAATAAAAAGTGCCTCTAGTTTATTAGGGAGAAAGGAGATCTTCAGCTTTAAATGTGAGCCCAAAATAAGGATTGCACCTGATTGTACTTTGTTCTTTTGCTTGGATCTGATCTGGTGATTATTTTAATAGCAGGTAGAATTCACAGTTCTCCTCGGGTGGAGGAAGTGCGTATGAGGGCAGAAAGACCATAAGAAAAATATGCCAGTGCACAAAAAAAAAACCCAGAATTTTGTTCCTCACAAAGCCTAATGATTACACCTATTCACTTCCTTGATAAATGATGAATAATTTTATTTCTAGCACTGTACTAAATATCTCTGTGTATGTGAAAGAAGTTGTAACCACTCCAATTTCACTTTGTACTGAGATCTCTTGAATTGTAGATACTTCTAAATCACAATAATTGAACTATGTCTGTTTCTAAATGTAATGTGCATCATTGATGCAATAACCTGAACAAGAAGAATGAATGGTTGACAGCACTGACAAGCCAACAACAATAAGGAAAATATCCAGTTTCAGAGTTTTATTTCTGTTCCTCACTTTTAATCTGTGTGCACTCTCTATCTAAAGTAAATATCCAGAGCTCTCATCAAAATGCAAAGCACTCAGAAAAGAGTGGAAAAATTTTAGGCATGTTTTGTAGCAATTTTGATGTCACCATGCTCTCTATTACTCCTGAGTGCTTTGAGGTAATTGCTGATTTAAGTACTTATCCTGTTTTCTCTTCTTCTAATAATTTCTTCTGGTGTCACTCAACCTCTACCGGATGCTCTTTTAAAACTTTATTCTCATCAAGTTGTCAGGACTTGGCTCAGTGACTGCTTGGGGCCTACAGTTCTATAGGTTTTGGATTTTCAGGCATTACTTGAAAATAAGCCCCTTCACATCATGTGTCTGGGCTGCTAGCAAGTTTATTATCACCTTTACAGCTGAGACAGCGAGACTCTCCGTCTTCATTATCCTTTCAACAGCTGCCACGTGTTCATCCTTCCAAACTTCCTTAAATCCTGAGGTTTTCTGTGGCTGCTCTGTTTGACGTTTCACATCAACTAACTAAGGACTATGTGGGTTTTAGTAAATTTATCTCCCTCTAGATCAATCCATAAAATGATGTAACTCTGGAATTTGAAATCAGATTTCCTTGAACACGTGAAAGGGTAATAATGAAGATATTCACCATGTGAGAGGATTCTAGTGGTTAAGAACCTGAAATATGTGCATTCCCAAGGGTAAAAGCAGCTTTATATTTTCAATGCAATAAAATATTACAGTCAGATATCTTGGAATAATGACTTTCTGGCAAGACTCTGTACAATGAACCACATTTAAGCTATAAGGTTTCAGATGAATAATCCAAATTCTTCAGTCAGTTAAATGTATGCATTACAAAAGCACTTCTCACTGCATTTCTAATAGGACTATTCCAGTTCTTTTGCTACAAAGAAAATATTTTGAAAACCTTAAATTCACCAGGGACAAATCGGGGTTTTGGTTTTTTCCTTTTCTTTTTGTAATATCGGGAAGAGCCCATTGAATTTTTCTATTTAGAAAATGGTCTCTCCACTTGCTTTACATATGATGTAGTACTGAATCTCAAATTTCAGATTAGTGATTTAGGTTTAATCTTTCAAAATATACTTATTTTTATCGTATCTTTTTTAATTGTTGAATAAAAACTTACGAGCGTCCAAGTATGTACAGATAAATGGAATTATCTAGGATTTGCTTTAAATAATCCAGCAAGTAAAAAAGGGGGTGTGGATGAAATAAGATGAAACAGAGTTGATAAATATTCAAGATGGGTGTTAAGTATGTGGTGGTTCACTGTAATCTTGTCTCTACTTTTGTGTATGTTTGAAAATTTCAATAATATAAGCATAAAAATCTTGAGTATTATTCTGCATATAACCAAAGAAACTCTGACAGTAGCTAAAATGGTATGTTTAACTTTTTCGAGTGAACCTTTCTTAGTCTCAAGGTTACAAACAATCTGCTTAAGCAAGATTGCAAAAGCCTGAGTGGGATTTTCTTCCATGAAATACCTTGCTTATGTAAATCACAAGCACATAACTAAAGTGAAAAGAAACTGTAAAATAATATTTATATAACTGATGTAAGGTATATTGCTGAGTCAAAATGAGGAAACTGAGGCCTGTGTGAGAAAATGAGATTCCAATTTTTTTTGTTGTTGTTGTTTTTGTGTGTGTGTTTTGTTTTTTTTTTATTGCATTTTAGGTTTTGGGGTACATGTGAAAAACATGCAAGGTTGTTGCATAGGTGCATACATGGCGGTGTGATTTGCTGCCTTCCTCCCCTTCACCTATATCTGGCATTTCTCCCCATGCTATCCCTCCCCAACTCCCCACCCCGCCGCTGTCCCCCCCACTCTCCCACAATAGACCCCCGTGTATAGTGCTCCCCTCCCTGTGTCCATGTGTTCTCATTGTTCAACACCCGCCTATGAGTGAGAACATGTGGTGTTTGATTTTGTGTTCTTGTGTCAGTTTGCTGAGAATGATGGTTTCCAGGTTCATCCATGTCCCTACAAAGGATGCAAACTCATCGTTTTTGATGGCTGCATAATATTCCATGGTGTATATGTGCCACATTTTCCCTGTCCAGTCTATCATCGATGGGCATTTGGATTGGTTCCAGGTCTTTGCTATTGTAAACTGTGCTGCAATGAACATTCTTGTGCATGTGTCCTTATAGTAGAACAATTTATAATCCTTTGGATATATGCTCGTAATGGGATTGCCGGGTCAAATGGAATTTCTATTTCTAGGTCCTTGAGGAATCGCCACACTGTCTTCTACAATGGTTGAACTAATTTACACTCCCACCAACAGTGTAAAAGTGTTCCTATTTCTCCACATCCTCTCCAGCATCTGTTGTCTCCTGATTTTTAAATGATTGCCATTCTAACTGGCATGAGATGGTATCTCAATGTAGTTTTGATTTGCATTTCTCTAATGACCAGTGATGATGAGCATTTTTTCATATGCTTGTTGGCCTCATGTATGTCTTCTTTTGTAAAGTAACTGTTCATATCCTTCGCCCATTTTTGAATGGGCTTGTTTGTTTTTTTCTTGTAAATCTGTTTTAGCTCGTTGTAAATTCTGGATATCAGCCCTTTGTCAGATGGGTAGGCTGCAAAAATTTTTTCCCATTCTGTTGGTTGCCGATTCACTCTATTGACTGTTTCTTTTGCCGTGCAGAAGCTGTGGAGTTTGATTAGGTCCCATTTGTCTATTTTGGCTTTTGTTGCCAATGCTTTTGGTGTTTTGGTCATAAAGTCCTTGCCTACGCCTATGTCCTGAATGGTTTTGCCTAGGTTTCCTTCTAGTGTTTTTATGGTGTTAGGCCTTATGTTTAAGTCTTTAATCCATCTGGAGTCAATTTTAGTGTAAGTTGTCAGGAAGGGGTCCAGTTTCTGCTTTCTGCATATGGCTAGCCAGTTTTCCCAACACCACTTATTGAACAGGGAATCCTTTCCCCATTGCTTGTTTTTATCAGGTTTGTCAAAGATCGGGTGGTTGTAGATATGTTGTGTCGCCTCCGACGCCTCTGTTCTGTTCCATTGGTCTGTATCTCTGTTTTGGTACCAGTACCATGCTGTTTTGATTACTGTAGCCTTGTAGTATAGTTTGATGTTCGGTAGTGTGATGCCTCCCGCTTTGTTCTTTTTGCTTAGAATTGACTTGGCTATGCGGGCTCTCTTTTGGTTCCATATGAAGTTTAAGGTGGTTTTTTCCAGTTCTGTGAAGAAGGTCATTGGTAGCTTGATGGGGATAGCATTGAATGTGTAAATTACTTTGGGCAGTATGGCCATTTTCACGATATTAATTCTTCCTAACCATGAACATGGAATGTTTCTCCATCTGTTTATATCCTCTCTTATTTCGTTGAGCAGTGGTTTGTAGTTCTCCTTGAAGAGGTCCTTTACGTTCCTTGTTAGTTGTATTCCTAGGTATTTTATTCTCTTTGTAGCAATTGTGAATGGCAGTTCGTTCTTGATTTGGTTCTCTTCAAGTCTGTTATTGGTGTATAGGAATGCTTGTGATTTTTGCACATCGATTTTGTATCCTGAAAACCACATGATTATCTCAATTGATGCAGAGAAGGCCTTTGACAAAATTCAGCAGCCCTTTATGCTAAAAACTCTCAATAAACTAGGTATCGACGGAACGTATCTCAAAATAATAAAAGCTATTTATGACAAACCGACAGCCAATATCATACTGAATGGGCAAAAACTGGAAGCATTCCCTTTGAAATCGGGCACTAGACAAGGATGCCCTCTCTCACCACTCCTATTCAATATAGTACTGGAAGTTCTAGCCAGAGCAATCAGGCAAGAAAAAGAAATAAAGGGTATTCAATTAGGAAAGGAGGAAGTCAAATTGTCTCTATTTGCAGATGACATAATTGTATATCTAGAAGACCCCATCATCTCAGCCCAAAATTTCCTGAAACTGATAAGCAACTTCAGCAAAATCTCAGAATCCAATTTATTCAGCTCCTGGGCGAGGTTCTGTGGTCCGGGAAGGGGCCAGAGAAGTCACACTGGGCTTCTCAGGGTGTGGGGTTTTATAGGGAGTGGAGGTAATTGATTGGTCTTTAGGGAAACAAAGAGCAGACAGTTTCATTGGTGAGAAGGGTTGATTGATTATTAGGGAAACAAAGAGCAGACAGTTTCATTGGTGAGTTTCATTGGTGAGGGGGTTTGATTGATTACTAGGGAAACAAAGAGCAGACAGTTTCATTGGCAAGGGGAAGTCAAGGTGCTGATGGGGCGAGCTGCCATTGGTTGCCAGGCGGGACTACTGGTGGGCTGACCGGCTGGGGAGGTCAATGTTAAGCTGCCGTTGGACAAATCTTTGGCGGGCTTTTTAAATTTTGAAGGGGTTGAGTGAGGAATGCAGGAGTGGGTGTGTGGAGCCTGCATAGAGAGACCAGATAGGAGTGGGTGTGGGGAGCCAGCATAGAGAGGCCGGCATGGGGAGAGAGAAGTGTGTCAGCATGGAGAGGCCGGCATGGGGAGAGATAAGTGTGTCCATTTTGCTCCTGGCAAGGCAGCCGGCCTTACATCCCAACCTTTTTGATGATATAGGACACCGCTTCTTTCTGGCTACTTCCTGTTGAACAGGGGCGGAGTGGGGAGGTTAGTTGGCTGGTGCCTTGGTTGGGAGTTGGACATAGGGGTGAAGTAGCATCTGATTTACAGCCACTCTGGAGATTTTTTCATGCGAGCTTGTAAAAACCTAAGAAAGAACGGGGCCAGCATTAGTAGAAGACAAACCACAATTAGGGGAATGATAACAGGAGCTAGCCAGGTGAATATGGGAGATTGCCACCAGTGAAGAGGAAAGTTTCGCGCACTTGGTGTTCTTTGGAGGTTCTCCTTGAGGTGATAGAGAGCATTGACATTTTCTTCTATTAGGCCTGTTTCATTGATGTAATAGCAACACTGTTTTTGGAGAAACAGACAGGTACCTCTTTTTTCTGCCATTAGTAAGTTAAGGGCCCATCGGTTTTGGAGAGTTACCTGAGCTAGTGACGTGATTTGTCGCTGGAGGGAGGCCAGGGAGGCAGCTGATGCTTCAATGGCCACACGGAGTTTGTTTTCCAGTTGAGCAGCTGAAGTGACACTGTAGCTTAAGGCGCCGCCTCCAATTCCAGCAGCTGCTAAAGAGGATGCTAGGGAGAGGCTGACTACTATTGGGAGGAAAACAGCTCGTTGGTTTTGGCACTGAGGGGAAGATGGAAGGAGGGATAGGAATTTAGCTTGTCCATACACCTTTAGTTGCGGGACTAGGGTGACAGGCACACAGGGGAATGGGGAGGAAGTTTTGATAATTTTAGTTAGGGTTCCATTACACTAAAATTATTATTATTTTTTTTTTTTTGGTGCGTAGAGGGAGGTTTTTATTTTTATTGTGGTGTTGCAGCTGGGACTGGAGCTGCTGGCTGTCTTATAGCAGAGAGAGAGAAATTTTGAGTGTATTTTGAACAAGGGGATATTTGTTAAGGTGGTGCCAAGCCCTGTAGGTGACTGTGACAGATTGAAGTTGGACCGGAGGGGAACTGCAGCTAAGGGAGGGGGGAGTTGCTGAGAGAGGCGCATAAAAAGCAGTGAGCGAGGTTTACGGTTTTGGTTAAGTTTAACATGTTGGTTCCCTGCTGTAGTAGAGTTAACTAGGAGAAAGGATGAGAGGTGTTATTTGAGGGTTTGATTTGGTTAGTTAGGGTGGCTTTATTTTCTAGGATTGTATGGTTTACAGAGCCAAGTTGTTTTATAACTTTAGGGATAATGCAGGTATAGGACTGGAATATTAGCTATGTTTCCTGGGGGTATCTTTGGCTACTGCATACAAGGGCTCAGCCAGAGTAGCGAAGTTAGGAATTCAGTGATGGAAAAATCCCACAAATCTTAGAAAGGAGAGGGTTTTGTTAGCTGTTTCCGGGGGGCTGCAGTGCAAGTAGTGCCTTCTGACGGTCTGTTGTTAAGCCCTTAGTTTTGGGAGTAAGGTGAATACCTAAATAGATTACCGAGGTGACCGACAGCTGTGCTTTGGAGGGGGAAACCTGGTGTTTCCTAGACCCAAGGAAATTAAGGAGAGCGGCAGTATGCTGCCGTGACATGGAGTGGGAAGGGCTGCAAAGCAGCAGGTTGTCTACATACTGTAAGAGGAGACTAGGCTGAGGGGGGCCAGAGGTTAGGTTAGCTGCTAATGCTTGTCTAAATATGTGAGGGCTGTCTCCAATGCCCTGGGGCAGGACCGTCCAGGTTAACTGCTGCGAGAGGTTAGTGTCTGGATCAGTCTAAGTAAAGGCAAAGAGGAAATAGGACTTAGGGTGAAGAGGAATGGTAAAGAAGGCATACTTGAGGTTAAGGACTGTAAAATAAGTAGTGGAGGGAATGTTTGATAATAGGGTGTATGGATTGGGAACTACAGGGTGGAGGGGAATTACTGCCTCATTGATAAGGCACAGGTGGTGAACCAGGTGAAAGCCGCACGGCTTTTGGACTGGCAAGATAGGAGTGTTGCAAGGGGAACTGGTAGGAATAAGGAGTCCCTGTGCTAGGAGTTAGGTGATAATAGGCTTTAGGCCATGGAGGTGGGTTTTTGAGATGGGAAACTGAGGACATGAGGGAAAGTGGGTAGGATTTTTAAGAAGTATTTTAGCTGGTGTGTGATGTCTGACCACTACAGGCTTAGAGGTATTCCACACTAAGGGATTAACTACATTAGGAGGGATAGGGGGTTGAGACAAGGGGTTGAGCCCGGGCATAGGGTTGGTTAGGAGGGGCAGTAGGAGGTGAATGGGTGATGGGTTTGAGTATGGGGGCCAGTAAGTTGGAGAGTGGCCCCCACAGTTTGGAGAATATTTTGTTTTAATAGGGGAACTGGGCATGAGGGTATGATTAGAAAGGAGTGAGAAAAGGGGTGTCCTTGGAGGACACAGGCTAAAGGATGACTTTGATTAGGGTAGGAAGGCTCTTTATTAATTCCCATAACTGAAACCTGGGAAGGTATACTAGGCCCTGAGTAGGAAGGCAATACAGAATAGGCAACCTCCATGTCCATTAAGAAGGAAATGGACTTACCCGCTCCTCATAGCATTAACCTGGGCTCGGCAGGGGTGATGGGGGTCTTCAAGTCCAGGTTGCGTTAATCATCCATGAGGCCAAGGAGTTCAAACGAAGGGACTGCATCCTTTGGACTGGCTTGCCCCTCACATGGAGATGCAGGGGGTGAGCCTGTAGTCCGGAATGGGCAGTCGACCTTCTAGTGTCCAGTTTATTTGCAGATCAGACAGGGTCCGGGAGGTGGACGTTGACAGGGGCACTGCTGGGCCCAGTGTCCCTCTTGGCCACATTTGAAGCAGGGCTCGGGCGGGACCTTTGAAGCAGTCTGGGTGGGTCCTAGGGGACCTTTTTGGAGGAACTTTGAGGAGTTTCCCCCACCAGATGCTGGGTGCGCTGCCAGCCTTAGGGCTGCTACGATAGCTTGGGTTTGGAGGCTTACCTGTTGCTGTAAATGGGCCTGGTGGACAGCCTTAGCCTTTTCCTCCCGGCCATTAAAAACTTTAAATGCCAAGTTTACCAGGTCTCGTATGGGAGTTTGGGGGCCCTCCTCTGCTTTCTTTAGTTTTTTTCTAATGTTTGGTGCTGACTGGGAGATAACATGGGCCACTAGGAGGGTGGTCTCGGCTGGGGAGTTTGGGTCTACTTGGGTATGTAGGACTATAGCGTTGGTTAATTGGTTAAGGAAGGCAGCTGGGTTTTTAGTAGGACCCTGAGTTATTTCATGCAGCTTATGATAATTAAGTACTTTATGAGCTGCGCCTTGCATGTCCGCTAGGAGTCACTGCAGCATTTGGTCTTGGTGGCGGCGGTTATTTTCGTTAGGAGTAAGGGTAGAGGACAGAATTACATAAATGTTGTGCTAGGTTAAGTTATAGGCCTGAGTGAAATAGGGAAATTCTTTAGTATAAACAGTAGGATTGGTGGAGAATGACCTTAGGCGTTTTTTAATGGTGGACAAGTTAGAGAGAGAGAAAGGAACGTGTACCCGGACTACACCTTCCATCCCAGCCATCTTGCGGAGAGGATAAAGGAGGGAGTTCTTATTAGTGGACACGCCATGCAGGCGAATGTGAGCACTAGCGGGTGGGGTCACATTAGGACTCGGGAGGGCAGGAGGTGGCTGGGGTTTTGAAAGGCGAGGAGCAGAAGGGATTTGAGATTTGGTATAGAGGGGACAAAGGGGGGAACCCCTATTGGTGGGAGAGCCGTGTGAGCGAGTGTGGGTGCTGACCGGAGAGGTTAAGACCTGGGGAAGCAGGAGGGGTTTGGGGTTCCACATAGGGTGGAGGATTATTAGGTTGGGTTGGGGGTAGGGAGAGTTTTTCAGGCAAGTCTGGATCAGAGAAGGAGGAGGAGGAGGTTGCCTGTGGGGCTGAAGGCTGTTTGGGTAAGTCCTTTCTTAGAAGCACCTGAGCCGTAGTACAAGAGGAACAGAGGTTGGGGTGGGCGCGGAGATACCAGAATGCTTGGATGTAGGGAACCTCAGCCCACTTGCTGTTCCTTTGGCAAAAATTGTTTAAATTAGTGAGGACATTAAAGTTAAGCATGCCCTCTGGAGGCCACTTGGACTGGTTGTCCAGTGGATACTGTGGCCAGGCTACAGTGGAGAGGAAGAGTAGCCTTTTTTTTTTTTTAATGTGAAACAGGAGGATTTTATTAAGGTGGCCACTGGCTCAGCAGATTAGCATCTTAATATTAAGCACTTAACAAAGACAGGGCTTGGCTTTTTATACATGAAGTACACAGTGGCACTAAAACAAGTTTGCAGGCATAGAACAAGGGCAATTCATTAAGCATTAATAGGTACTTAGCATAGGCTTACATGTGACAGTTGCTATGTGGCCCAGATATTTGCTATCTGTAGAGCTCAAGGATTTTAGCACAGGCCTTATCTATTCCCTTTTGCTACAGTTTTCAGAAAGCTAGAGTCCTGCCTGCTTGGGCATTTCTCATGACCTTCACTGTAGATACTTACAGTTATCAGCAATAGAGAACAAGAATACAAGAATTTGTAAACTTATAAAACTTGCAAAGCAGGATACAATTTTACTAAAAGGGAAAAAACTCACTCACACATTCACTCAGGAACAGGAGAAACAGAAAGAAAAACTGAAAATATTTAAGCGGGAGCTGGCTTGCCAAAGGGTGAGTTTTGAGGTTAGGAGCAGAGGTCTGATCCAGGCCCTAAGTAGGGCCTGGAGGACTAAACAGGGCTTCTGATTACCCAAGCCTCACTCACTGCTGCGGAGATAACTGGTAGGCGTCCTGGACTGCACTACCGAACACCGGAGAGGGTTCAGGAAGATGGGGACGTCTCCCTCAGGTTCCTGACCCTCAGCAGACCCCTTACAGGGGGAAGACAAGAGCATAGGGACGTCTCCTCTACACTCAGGTCCTTGGAACGGAACCGGGGCCCCGGGCCCATGGCAGGGAGGAGTCCCTGACGCGGCCACGGTTATAGACAGGGAGTCCAGAGGCAGGCAGTGGGAGAGGCTATGGGCAACAGAAGTCTTACCTTGTGGCGGAGTGGCTCCCTGGTCCGGCTTCAGGTGGAGGAGTCAGTTTCCCCCTTAGGAGGAGGTCTCACAACTCCTTCCCGGGTTTCGGCACCAGCTGTAAGGTATATTGCCGAGTCAAGATGAGGAAACTGAGGCCAGTGTGAGAAAATGAGAATCCAATTTATTCAGCTCCTGGGCCAAGTTCTGTGGTCCGGGAAGGGGCCAGAGAAGTCACACTGGGCTTCTCAGGGTGCAGGGTTTTATAGGGAGTGGAGGTAATTGATTGGTCTTTAGGGAAACAAAGAGCAGACAGTTTCATTGGTGAGTTTCATTGGTGAGAGGGTTTGATTGATCACTAGGGAAACAAAGAGCAGACAGTTTCACTGGTGAGGGGAAGTCAAGGTGCTGATGGGGCGAGCTGCCATTGGTTGCCAGGCGGGACTACTGGTGGGCTGACCAGCTGGGGAGGTCAATGTTAAGCTGCCATTGGACAAATCTTTGGTGGGCTTTTTAAATTTTGAAGGGGTTGAGTGAGGAATGCAGGAGTGGGTGTGTGGAGCCTGCATAGAGAGACCAGATAGGAGTGGGTGTGGGGAGCCAGCATAGAGAGGCCGGCATGGGGAGAGAGAAGTGTGTCAGCATGGAGAGGCCGGCACGGGGAGAGATAAATGTGTCCATTTAGCTCCCGGCGAGGCAGCCGGCCTTACAGCTGGTATTTCCAAACTGGCCTCGAAATTTTTGCTGTGGGCCAGTGGAAAATACTGTTTCCATATAGTGTGATCCTGATTACACTTTTGTTTTAAACAAAGAAGGGGCTGGCTGAGAATGAAAAGTCTAAACTTTTTTTTTGTGTTCAGAAAGGGTAGGCAGAGGGTATCTTGCTTGAAATAATAGTTGTGCCTAAGAGTTTTCAGAAGAGTTCCCTTGTTATAATTCTACTACCATAAGAGAATGAGAACCACTTAGGTGAAGTATTTTCTTCTCTTCACTATGTGTCAGATTCTGCTGTTTGTGTCTTTTGTTCTTTATATAATTTGATGATACATCATTCTCTTTTGAATAATCTTTATTCATATCTGAAACAATTCTAATTTATAATAATCCTCAGAGGTATTGATGCAGTCAGTATTGAAGAATAGATTGTCCCAGGCATTTCTATTGCAGCCTTTGGGTATACTCTAATTAGATTACCAAGAACTTCTCAAAGTAGAAGTACATCTTCAGTCTCCAAATGTTGCTTTTCGAGGAAGTTGTTTTTGCACTTTTTGGTTTCTTTTTGCTGTGTCTTACGACCTGTAACAGTTCCACTGCTAAAAACTATCACTGATAAGATTCTGTTGATGTTTGAAGATTATTTTGATGGATTGCACTAGAAATAACCCCCTTTCATCTGCATCCTTGCATGATTCTTTGTTAATAGTCAGGAGCTGTTATCTTGTAGAGTTAACATCAAGTTACTCCTTTGCTCTATCTGGTCAAATAACTGAATTTTTAATCTCATGACTTAGCTAAATATTTTTGGAATTCTTCAAGTTTTCTAGTGAATCACTGGTTGACTTTTTTTTTTCCTGGAAATTCAAAAGATCTTTTTTCGTTGTTCATTTGGTAAAGCAAGTCTACATGCTATAAATTCAGAGGACACGAGGAATAATCCTTTTGAAAATTGATTTTAGCCAAATGTATAAAACAGAACTTCACTAAAAGGTTTTCCAATTGAAGGAAGGACTAAAAGACTATGGGCATTTTTCACATCCTGATTTATGAGGGGCACAGGATTGATCCAGGACCTTTCACCTTTGCTCTTTCACCATCACCAGGGGCAAGAAAATGCAAATTTACCTCTAACTTTTGTTTTGTTTTGTTTACCATTTGTGGCTAATTATTTACCTACAAGAAAATTCATCTGCCAGGCATGGTGGCTTGCACCTGTAATCCTAGCATTTTGGGAGGCCGAATCAGGCAGATTGCTTGAGTCCAGGAGTTCCAGACCAGCCTGAAAAACATGGTGAAACACCTTCTCTACAAAATTACAAAAAAAAAAAAAAAAATTAGATGGGCATGGTGGTGCATGCCTATATTCCCAGCTACTCAGGCGGGAAGCTGAGGTGGAAGGATAGATAGAGCCTGGAAGTTCAATGCTACAATGAGCCAAGAACGCACCACTGCACTCTAGCCAGAACGACAAAGGGAAACCCTGTCTCAAAACTAAAATAAAATAAAATAAAGATAAAATTCATCAATTTTAAGTGTACAGTTTAATGAATTGTGTGATTACCAGGATATAGAGATTTTTCTTCACCCTAAGAAGTTTCTGGTGCCCCTTTTCACTAGGTCCAATTACCCTACACCCCCTGTCCCCACCCCAGGTAACCATTGATCTGTTTCTGGGAACTATAGTTTTGCCTCTTATATGATTTCAAATAAATGAAATCATAGTCTTTTATGTTTGACTTCTTTCACTTTACATAATGATTTTGAGATTCATCTATAGTATTGCTACCATCAATATTTCATTTAATTTTCTTTCTGAGTAGCATGTCATGGTATGAATATACTACAATTTCTTTATTGCTTTACCACTTGAGGTTAATTTATTGGCCATCATAGATAATATGAACATTCATACATAAATAATTATGTGGACATGTTTTCATTGCTCATGGTTAATACCAAGAAGGGGAATTGCTAGGTAGTGTGCTTAACTTCATAAGGTGTTGCCATACTGTTTTTCATTGAGGTTGCACCATTTTCCATTTTCAACAGTAGTGAATGAGAGTTACAGTTACTCTACATCTTTGCCAAAACTTGCTATTTTCAGTCTTTTTAAATTTGAAGCATTCTAGTAGGTGTGTTACTGTATCTCATTGGGGTTTTAATGTGCATTTTCTGGTGACTACTAATGTTGCACATCCTTCCCAGTGATTATTATTCATTTATATATTTTCTTTTTAGGATTGTTCATTTAAATATTTTGCCTATTTTTAATTATGTTGTCTGTCTTCTTATCTCTGACATTGATAACTGCATTAGTATCCCATTGTATAGAATCAGTCTCTGTATTAGTCTGTTTTCACACTGCTGATAAAAACATACCTGAGACTGGGCAATTTACAAAGGAAAGAGGTTTAATGGACTTACAATTTCACATGGCTGGAGAGGCCTCACAATCATGGCAGAAGGCAAGGAGGAGCAAGGCACGTCTTACATGTGTGGTGGCAAGCAAAGAGAGAGCCTGTGCAGGGAAACTCCCATTTGTAAAACCAACAGATCTCATGAGACTCATTCACTGTCATGAGAACACCACAGAAAAGACCTGCCCCCATAATTCAATAACCTCCCACCAGGTTCCTCCCACTACACATGGTAATTGTGGGAGTTACAATTCAAGATGAGATTTTTGGGGGGACACAGCTAAACCATATCAGTCCCCTATGGATGGATGTTGAAACAATTTCAAGTGTTTTTACTATTATTGGCAGGATTTAAATTACTGAATTACCTTTCATTATTTTTATATTTTGATAGACACTACCAAATTTCTCTAAAAAAGTAAAGCAAAATGCTTTATTTATTTGCTTTTCTTTCACAAGGGCCATGCTAACCTTCCAACAACCATGCTTTCCTTTTTTTCAAAGAATATATCATAAACATCTTTTCATTTTAATAGGTATATATCTAGATACTAAATTTTGAAGGATGCTTAGCCATTCATTGTATGGACATGACATAATTTATTTAACCAGTTAACTTTAGATCGATATTTAGATTGTTTCTACTTTTCCACTATTACCAACAACACCAGAATGAGCATTCTTGTTTGCATTTTTCCACTTGTCTAATTTTTTTAGGATAAATGCCTTTTGAAACATATTCTTTACTATGTGTGTGTGTATATGTGTGTGTGTGTGTGTGTGTGTGTGTATTTGTTTGAGAGAGTCTCACTGTGTCACCCAGGCTAGAGTTCAGTGGCACAATCACAATCTCACTGCAGCCTCGACCTCCCAGGCTCAAGTGATCCTTCCACTTCAACCTCCTGAGTAGCTGGAACTACAGGTGCATGCCACTATGCCTGGCTATTTTTTATTATTATTATTTTTTGTACTCACCATGTTGCCCTGGCTGGTCTCATGCAATCACCAGCCTTGACCTCTAAAAGTGCTGGGATTATAGGCTTGAGTCGCTATGCCTGGACCCCTTTATTTTATATTAAAATATTTTATATTTGTTTAATGATTTCCTTGTCTTATAACCATTCATTTACATTATTATAGCCTCTGTAAAAACCTTTCAAAAAGGAAACAATAATGTCATTTTATGGCAGAAAATATTAAAAATATTGATAAATAATAAGCAAAATATTGTCACCCAGAGAAGCTTCATATTGTTGTACCAGATTCTTTGTCTCAGATGCTGAACAAGACCATTTGCCTTTATAATATTCTTTCCAGAAAATCATGAAGTTTGGCAAAATTATGCCCTCATTAGACCCTCAAGATTTACTTTTTAATAAAACTTGGGCCATCTTAAATTAGTTTATGCAGAATTCTTTAAAAAGATAAGCAAAATTGATTGGGAAGATTATTTCCAATAACATAATAACAGGAATGAAATTAGAGTCATATTATTTATAAAAGAATTATATTTGGCTCATTTCTCTAATTGCTAGAATGCACTGGATAAATTGAATTTCTGCTATAACTTTTCTTCTTCATTAGGTCAGAATTGTCCAGAATTCATAGAAGTAGACAATATCAAGAATACTTTCATTAGCAAAAGACAAAAATATACTTGTAATTATCAAAGACAAGTTAGAATATTTTGTTATTTTAGTGACTAGTTAAGATAATTTTAAAAAATCACTCTCTGTATAAATAGCATCAAAGCTTAATAAGGCAAAATGTTTTCAAAAACCTTTTTAGTTTTAATTAATATATGGTTGAATTGCAGTCCAGCTACATTGTGGGTTGAGCAGAGTGAAACTATTTTTAAATTTCTGCCTGCTAGTTGCACGGTCATATTGACATTCTGTGGTCCCTTCAGGTATCCTCTTTGCTGTCTCTTGGCTGCTCAGGGCTCATTTTAAAGCCTCATTTGTTCAAATCAGAACACCGTGTTCCTGATATCTTTTACACAGGCAAAATTTATCTAATCTTCTTATTCAGGCTTCCTCAGAGATTCCGTTAGAATTTTTCACTGGTTAGCAGCAGGTGGGGTTAAGTTAACCAGATAAATTAATTTCTGCTACAGTCTTAATGAGTTAGTGCATTGTCCCACTCAAAGAAGATAAGGATTGTCTCAACCAAACTAAAATATACTAATATAGGTGAAAAGTATTTCTTCAAAGGGTGAAATCTAAGGCAAAGAGAAGGCATTATTAGGTTCTCTATTGCTTCTCCAATCATACTACTGTTATTGTTTATAACAGAGCCTGTTATAAAACCGGATCTGTTCAGTTTTTGGGGATCCTTCATTGATAGTCCTGTCTCTTAGCCCAGTGAATCTATCATAATCTTAGCAGGCAAATTTATGGTCTGTTATACACAAGGCAAGCAGTTCCAATTTGCTCTTACAAAATAATTATTTATTATGTCTATATAGATCTGCAGAATGTATTAAAGTTATGATCAGGTGGAATATTGACTGGGTTTAAATATCAATAGCCAACAAAGACACTCGTTTTCTAGAAACACTTGAATATAGTACAAAAATATTTTGGTTCTCCTTTTGAGAAATTACAACATTTTTGTGAAAACCATACTTTACATTTCCATGGGACTTGACAATATATTGTACTTTCATAAGCATTCTTTAATTTGAAGTTCACAATAGGTCTGTGAGTCAGACAAGCCACAAACATTCCCACATAACAGATAGAAACACTGAATTGATTTGTCCAAGTCTGCCCAGCCATTTACTGGTAGAACTTACGTCCTCTGTCCATTTAGAGTATTTCAACATGTTAAGTGACAAGCAGATGTGAGATTATTACATTCTGATACGTAAAGAATTTCTCAAGGGAGGATGCTTGATTTCATTTTCTCTCCCTTTTCTACATCCAAAGGAAGACAGTTCTTGGTAAAAATCACGATAAAGCAAGTTTTTGCAGTCATGTCTATTGGGTAAATTTTTAAAAAATCAACTAGTTACCTGATTCTTTTGATACCACATATTCAGAGATTTGGGAATATATAAATTATCGATTTACTTTCATCCATTTTAACCCAATATAGATTCTGCATTTGTCTCAGACCTCTGCACAGTCACTCTGAAGTGGAGCTGTTTCAAGGATTAATCTATGAGGTGTTTCTTTATTCTACAAATATTTGTTGAACAGCTTCTGGTAGCAGGAAAATAAAACAATGTAATGGGACAAAATGATGGGGCTGGGGACAGGATTGGAGATTATCTTAGATGGGATGGATTGGGATGGTCTCTTGGAAAAAGCGATATTTTACTCAAGCTCTGAGTGATGAAAAGTGAGGACAGTATTATAAGCAGATGGAATAGCAAGCACAAAGGCTCTGAGGCAAAGGCCAGTTTGGTGTGTTTATGAAACAGAATGGCAGTGTGACTGGAGCATAGAGAGCAAGGAGAGAATGCTGTGATCTAGAGTCAGAGAAGGGAGGTAGTGGACAGATTACATAGGGATATGTTTTGATATTATGTTAAATGCAATAGGAAGTCATCACATGATTTTAAAGGAGTGTTTTGGGAGGGAAAATGTTATTTGCAAATTATTTGCTCTTATCACCTCTTTGTCTTAAATGAAAAGAACCTTCCAAATTCTTGTGGAGTTAGAGTTAGGACTTAGGATGTAGAATGTGGTGCCACCATAAACTTGGCCTACTTGACCCTAGGTACCTACTTCTCTCTACCAACACCGATATTGGTGATCCTAGCTTAATTTTCTCTGTGTATAGGGCGTTGCTGACTGCAGGTTTCTGAAATGTCTAAGATCACTCTGGTAGACTTGTTTTTACTATTATGATTATCTTCCGGAAGCAAGCCCAGTGAATTCTTATCTTTGGAGTAAAGGAGGGTACACTCAGTGAGGAGTAGGAAGGGTGTGTTAGCAGCTACTTTATTCTTTGGTTCTCACATTTAAAATATCAGCAAGCCACATCATTTTGACAACACCAGAAAGGTGTGTGTGTACATATATATATATATGTATATACACATGATATCACTCAGGCTTACTTAAGGGGAGCATAAATTTTCAAGTCCATACATATATATATGTATACACACACACGCACACACATACACACATATATATATGTTCTTTGTGAAAGAAGTCTGTGAACATATTTTTAGCCTATCAGACACAATCGTATGCATAATGTAGTATTAACTCCTAACCACTTCACTCACAGAGTTTGTATTAAACCTGTACCTTAACTTTAACTTTAAATTTCACTACTTCAAAAACTCTTTTGCCAAAAGGATGAAAGTGACTAAATATCAGTTATAAAGGACAAAATGTTTCTTTGACTATCTTGAGATAAAAAGGTACCCTTCTCTACCATAAAGACAACATTTCTCCTTTCACAGTCTTTAAAGATTTGCTTTGTAGAACATGAAACCTTTTCTCGTCCTAGAATCGAATGCCTAAGATGTATTGAAATTTAAGACACACACACATGCACATATGCACTCACACACACAGACACACACACACACACACACACTTCTAAGTGCTTTCAAATTGCTTTCTTCTTTTGATTCAGATCATTAGCGAGGGGCACAGAAAAAGTCTCAGATGGCTAGAAGGAAATGCAGTACTTTAGAAAAAAGCATTTCCTTTGGGTTTAACTCTCTAGTTTGGTCTAATTTTATTTGACATTTTTGTCCATCACAGTATGAGAGTCCTTTTTTTTTTTTCCCCAAGAATGAAAGAACAGTTTGTTTCTTTAAGGCTGCTGCCCTTTTCTTTGCTGTTCAAAAGGAAACTAAAGTTTCCTTTTTATCCTTCTTTTTTCTTAGCCTCCAAGTGTAAGCCTTACCAAGGGTGGAGATTGATAGCCGTAGGAGTTAAGAAATGTCTTTAATTCATGAACTGTTCTGTTCTTACAGTTGTTCAACCCTAGTGATGAGCTAGAGTTAATGCTTCTCTCATTTTTTTTTTTTTATGTGGGTAAAGAAATTACTCACGGATTTGCCATCTTCTACT
This sequence comes from Aotus nancymaae, assembly GCF_030222135.1. NCBI lineage: Eukaryota > Metazoa > Chordata > Mammalia > Primates > Aotidae > Aotus > Aotus nancymaae. Next base: position 52,713,942 of record NW_026988415.1, on the reverse strand, counting down.
TCAAGGATATTTTAGCTCATATGGACAGGATATATTGGTGAGGAGGGAAAACGAGAAGACATGCCTCTTAGAGAATCAATAGTCCTTTCTTCTAGAAGCCTGCAGAGAAAGATCTCTGTAGTCAGACCATAGCTATTTGTGAAATGATGAAAACAGACTGAACAGTTGCTGAGTGTTACTAGGTGCTGAGTACTGTTCTAGAGATTTTACATATGCTATATAATTCTCACAACAATTCTATAAATTAGGTAGTACTGTCTTCCACTAACTGAGACTTAAATAATTTCAGTGATTTAATCAGCATTATACTGTTAGTGAGTTTCAGATCTTGAATTTTAACACTAGTCTGCTCATTCGCTTTTCCACTGAATAGTGTCTTTTTTGGGGATGGTTAGAAATGCAGCAATTAGCAGGCCTGTACGTTATGTCATTTCTAATTACCAATGTCTATATTTTGTGCTGGGGAACATTAAACTTACGAGGTAAAATGTAAGCTGGTGCATTTTCCACACTAAATCAGTACCTAGTTAAAATGATGGACTTCTTTTCACCTAGAATTAGGTATTAGGTATCAGGTTGAGGTTAGATCACAGTAACAATAGTGGTTACGAATTTCATTCATTCATTCAGCTAGTCAACACTCCACTATGCACCAAGAATGTAGAGATAAGCCAAACAGAAATGGCCCCTGCTCTCATTTAGTTCAAGTCTCCTAAGGAGAAGACAATAATAAAATAACCATACATTATGATAAGTGGTATGAAAAAGAGTTGCATGGTATAATAAAAACATAAAATTGGGGGAGGATATTCCTACTTAAGGAAGTTCAGAAATGTTTCCCTGAGGAAGTCACATTTGAACCTGAGGAAAGGGTACACAAAGAAAGGTGTTACTATATAGAAGTGAACAGGATCTGGGGATCAGTGTTCTAGGCAGAGAAAATAGCTTATGTGTAGAGATTCAGATAGAGCATGAAGAGAGATGACATGTAGATGGGGACAGAGGCCACACTATGGAGGGCTATATAGGCACCAATACAAATTTAGACCTTATCCTGAGAACAATGGGAAGTCTCTGGAGTCTATTAAGCAAGCAGAAAGTAATAAAAGAAGAGCTGCTTAAACAATGAAACATAGATTACTTTTGGACTTCAGATGGACATACAGATACATCACAGGTAGACTGGTATGATATCACTCAGGCTTACTTAAGGGGAGCATAATTTTTCAAGTGTATCTTAACACACATGTGGAAAATAATAAGATTATTCTAGCATTTTTGAGATAGTACATGATTTACTGAATCTGAAAAAGCATGGCTGACGGTGGGGAAATGTGTGATTGATAGTCTCATTATATTTTCCGTGAAGCCCATTGAACCTAGGTGACATGTAAGTAGGATATAAGTAATACAACATTCCATTAGGAAGAAAAGAATAAACTCAACCAGGCTGGGAGTGGTGACTCACGCCTGTTAATCCCAGCACTTTGGGAGGCTGAGGCAGGCGGGTCACTTGAGGTCAGGCGTTTGAGATCAGCCTGGCCAACATGGTGAAACCCTGTCTCTACTAAGAAAAATACAAGGATTAGCTGGGCATGGTGGCACACACATGTAATCCCAGCTACTCAGGAGGCTGAGGCAGGAGAATCACTTGAACCCGGAAGGCGGAGATTGCCATGAGCTGAGATTGCATCACTGCACTCCAGCCTTGGTGACAGAGCGAGACTCTCTCTCAAAAATAAATAAATTAATTAATTAATTAAAAAAATAAATTAGACCAAATAATAGCAAGGTGAGCCCAGTGAACTGTCTCATATGTTATCTAAACATCATATTATAGCCAAACCAGCAATCATTGATGGTATGGTTTCCATTCTTAACTACTGTTCATACAGAATAAAAACCTACCATATGCCATTAGAGTATTTTTAATTTAATTTCTTTATTGTTAGTTACCTATTTTTATTTTTTAAGTTTTCTGGGTACAGAGTAAGTACACATGAGACCCTACTCTTACAAAGACATTTCAAAACAATCCAATTACACTCTTTAAGTTATTTTAAAACGTACAATTTGTTATTGACTATAGTCATCCTATTGTGCTATCAATAGTAGATCTTATTCATTCTTTCTGTTTTTTTGTACCCACTGTCCATTCCCACCTACCCCCCGACCCTCCCATAACCCTAAGCAGCTGCTGGTAACTATCCTTCTAATCACTGGAGTAAATTAAAATTTCAGACAATGAAATGGTAGAGATAGAAACTAGCATTTGTCAGCTAGTTTGTCCAGGCATATAGTGAGCTATGTAGCATAATAGTCGAGTTTGAAGACTCTGGAACCAATTGTTTACATTTGAGATATGGTTCTCTAGACCTGAGGCCTTCATAAGTTACTTTACTTCTCTGTGCATCAATTTCCTTCCTGGTAAAATAGTATATACCTCTTAGTGTTATCGTGAGGATTAAATTAATTGACAAAGATAAAACCTTTAGAATAATGCTTGACTGACACATAGTAAACACTAAATGTAACTATTATTATGTGACTTTAGGATATGGTCTAAGATTATCTAAAACATGAAATAGACGAGCTACTGAACTGTGTACCTTTTGTTTCATTTTGTGAGGCTTTGTGTGCACACAATCTGTGTTTCTTATTTCATATGATATGAAGATTTTCAGAAGCAGTAAAAGATATTTTGTTTCATTTTGTTGTCAATTTTATCATTATGATCTTAGAAAATACATTTATGTTGCTTGTTTGGAACTTTCCTGTTTGTCACAATAAATTGAGTTTTTCAGTTATTTGGTGTTCTTTTACAAGATTGTGATGTTAATTTTCTTTTTTTTTTAAATTTTAATCTGCCTTTGGAAATAAAAGGGCCTGAATGCATAATATATTTCGTTTATGCTTACTGGGACAAATTGCCTGAATGCTGGTTGACTTCATGAATATTAACATTCATATTCAATAGATTTTTCTTCTTCGTACATAGGGACAGTTTGACTTCGTTACAATTTACTGCAATGAGGATCATTTGATGCTTAAATCAGATATGAAACATTCTAGTATTGAAAGAAGAAGAGCTAGTGAATTTGACATAAGGGAATAATATCAGTAAAACCATCCAAAAATGGCCATGTGAAGAGTCAGAAAATTCTAATTTGGTAAAAAGGGAACATGTTGCTGCTGAGAAACAGACTTGTCAATTGAAAGCGTACCAGTCATTGATTATTTCTCTAATACTTTTTGGTAAACTGTTGCATAAAAATGAACTTTATTATTTTCAGCCTAGAGGAACAAATTATCACCACAGTTAATGTCCTATTATGCATGTGTGGTTTACTGGCCCTGAGGGGATGTATGCCCACATGTGAGTCAGCTGTTCCTTGTCATGAGAACTGGAAGCAGAAGAAGCAAACCGCCTTGCCTCGAATTATTTGGATTGAGTTGGTGAGTGAATTTTAGGGTTTTAAATTTCTACTCCACACATAGTCAAAACCTCACATTCTCAGAAATACTGTTATAATTAATACTCATAACCAATATTCCTTGGTTTTGGAGAGGCTGATTATACAATCTGTCTTTCAACTTTTAATCATACCAAATTGATGTGCTTTGAAATGAATGTTTCTATTTTGCTTAGATATATAATCACTCACATTCACAGCAAATCAGTTGCCCCCTCCTTGACAGTGGAACCGTCCTCATGGATCATATATGTGCTTTGTTGCACTCAGTTTTGTTACTATTAACAAATAAGAAATACATTTACAACATCGATTTTGCAGGATGAGCTTCAGGACGTAAAAAGGATTCAGGAAAGATTGAAGGGTTCCTTGCTAGTACTAGCAGCGAATATATTAGGCAGGTTAAAATCCAGATGCCATTACACAGCAGAGATGGTTTGACTTTATAAATCATCTGCTCACTCTTCTTTCTGCCCATCATTGCTACAGTAATTATAATGATAGTAAGAATTACTGCTATTTCTAGTTCACAAAATGTTTTAACCTTTCTCTTTAGAAGTAGCTTTATTAAAATATAATTAACATGCCATTCAATTTATCATTTTAAAGTGTATAGTTCAGCTATTTTTAGTGTATTTGCAGAGTTATTTAAACATGCTTACTATTTCCCATACATTTTCATCACCCCCAAAATAAACCTGTACGTTCCACTTCTCCCTTCCACTATCCCTTGGCAACTACTAATATATTTTTGCCTCTAAGGATTTGTCTATTCTGGACACATTATATAAATGGAATCATACAACATGTGGCCTTTTATGACTGGCTTCTTTCACTTAATATAGTGTTTTCAAGCTTCATCCATATTATAGCATGTATCAATACTTCATTCCTTTTTATTACTAAATAATAAAATTGATTGATGACCATTGGGTTCTTTTTACCTTCTGGCTGTTATGAATAGTGCTGCTATAAACATTCATGCACACATTTTTGTGTGTACATATTTTCATTTCCCTTAAGGATATATGTAGGAGTGGGAATTGCTGGCTTACTTGATAATTCCATGTCTGAAGTTTACTAGAGCTTACAGTTTTCCAATTTTTAAAAATTTTCTAATATGATCATTACAATAACTTGTTTAAAAGTATGTGGAAATTAGTTATGCCCATTTCATTCACATGGTTTCTAGAATCTGGAGCTATGGTGTTACTTTCTCAAGTTAGGAGAGCTAATAATTGGGAAAGCTGGGACTGTGAACCAAGGTTTCTTACTATCCATTGTAAACTTTAAGGTAATTTCCCTCGTTATACCTAGAATGTCTCATTTCCTTTAATGAAAGTTAGATCCATTACCATCTAAGGTAATGTGTACAGAGCTTAAGATTCTAATTGGGCATGGTGGCTCACGTCTGTAATTCCAGCATTTTGGGAGGCCATGGCAGGTGGATCACTTGAGGTCAGGAGTTGAAGACCTGCCTGGCCAACATGGTGAAACCCTGTCTCCACTAAAAACACAAAAATTAGCCAGGGGTGGTGACAGGCGCCTGTAATCCCAGCTACTTGGGAGACTGAGGCAGGAGAATCGCTTAAACCTAGGAGGCAGAAATTACAGTGAGCCAAGATCATGCCAGCCTGGGTGACAGAGCAATATTCCATCTCAAAAACCAACAAAACGAAACAAGATTCTAAGGTCAGTTTTGCCATTAACAAATTACTTCCAAGGTCCTTCGCAGCTCTGTCAGTATACAAAACTTGATAACTGAGTAGCATAAGGTACAAAAAAGTGACACATCCGAGTTTAGATATTAGATACACTATTTAGTAGCTCATATGGGGGACACCTGTTTTCTAATCTCAACTTCACAAATAACTTTCTGTGCAATTTTCCTAAATTCAAACTCTCTGAGGCTCAGAACTCAATCGTTCATGTTTAAAATAGTCATCATACCTGTATCACAAGGCTCTTGTAAAGGATTAATGAAGTAAAGCTTGTAATATGTCTAGCACAGTGCTAGGAACAAAAAGTAGATTATTAAAACACTTTATATATGCTCAGGAAGAGATATATAGATCTACATATTCCCATTTCCCATTCCATCTCTTCCTCCAAACCTGGAGTTTGTCTACAATGTCAATACACTCTTAAAACCATTTTGGAAATGAAATAAATATTGAAATTGGTTAATTTGGCAATTAGCAATGCAGAAAGTTTTCATTAAAGATGACATGCTCCTCCCCATAAAAAAGACAAGCCATTTGATAATAACTTGTTTGCTAACTTACATCGCTCTTACTTCTGTACCAAGTACTTTACTGTCTCTCAGCTATATACTTAGATCTCTCCAATTATTTACAGCTCAGAAATAACCACTAAATCAAACACTTTCAGCATCTTGAAAGGACTGCCTTTTTAAAAGTTCATTTCCTTTGAACATGTTCAATAGCAGCAAAGCTAGTTGTTAATAACTGTTTTAGGCCAAGTGGTCACATCAGGATCTCTATGCAGACACAAACCAAGGCACTGTATCAAGTGTTTTCCAATGATATCAGATTATTTAGCTTATCTTCTATCACATTAAAAATATGTTCATAATGATTCTGGTGCAAGTTGAAAAACAAGAAAACAATTTTCTGCATTTATTATATGACTTTACCTATTACCTTCCAGAAGCATTTTGCTTATTGCAATGATTTTCAATATATTTGGAGGTATGGGTATCAATTTACACACAGTTACTTATGTTTACATGAAACGAGAATAATAAAAATACAGTTATTATAATAAGTACAAATAATATTCATAAGTGCAAGTATCATTTACTGGATGCCTACATTTGACAGAGTATGTTCTTAGTTCTATACATAAGATACTGTATACAGTTTCCTCTCACTTGCATTTTCACTTTCTTCAGTTTCAGGTTCCAGTGGTCAACTGTGGTCCAAAAATAGGCAAGTACAGTACAATAAGATATTCTGACAAAGAGAGTGACCATATTCAAATAACTTATTGCAGTATATTGATATAATTGTTCTATTTTATTATTAGTTAGTGTTACTCTCTTATTGTGTCTAATTGATAAATTAATTTTTTTTCGAGATGAAGTTTCACTCTTGTTGCCCAGGCTGGAGCGCAATTGTGGATCTTGGCTTGGCGCAACCTCTGCCTCCTAGGTTCAATCGATTCTCCTGCCTCAGCCTCTTGAATAGCTGGTATTATAGCCATGCGCACCACGCCTGGCTCATTTTGTATTTTTAGAAGAGATGGGGTTTCTCCATGGTGGTCAGGCTGGTCTCGAACTCCCGACCTCAGGTGATCTGCCCACCTCGGCCTCCCAAAGTGCTGGGATTACAGGTGTGAACCACCGTGCCTGGCCTGATAAATTAAATTTATCATTGACATGCATGTATAGAAAGAAGCATAGCATATATAGGGTTTGGTACTTTCTACAGTTTCAGGCATCTACTGGTGGTTTTGGAACATATCCTCTATGAATAAGGGAGGCTACTCTATATATTTAAAACAGTGCACTGACATTTTGAAATAAATATTTTCTGGTTTCATTTTTCTATACACGTTCGAATTTCTGTGTGTTGCTGCAAAGATTTCACACTGCAATCATGAACTTTTGACAATTTCAGACCAAATTTAAACATACATTTTTAAAATGAGGTCAATTGGTTTGACTATCTTTATTCTTTGGCTTAGCTGTTCACATCTGAATACAAAAAGTGAAGGTATTTAAATACTTCCAACTTCTCTCAAAAAGAAATTATTACGCAGACTCAAAAATCAGCTCCCTATTTCCAAAATGGGTGGATTATTTTATGAAGAAAGTTTACCAAAATGTTTTATAACAATTATTTGGTTCTGCTGGGTTTATCAATTTGAAACCAGAATGTGTTAGGGAAAGTGTGCTTCTCCCCCTTATTCAAATAGGTGCAAAATGTTATCATCATAGGACTGCCTGAGGCAGTGGTGATACAGCACCAGCCAGTTGCTACATTTTAGTGTAAATCACATTTTTTTCTCCATAACCCTGTAGGCTTGATTAGATACACTCCTCAATGTGGGAAGAATCAAACTCCACAGTACTCATGAGAACAAATGATAGAATGTACTAATCCTCCACAAAGGAAGCTTTGAAAATAATCTCACCCTGTTACAATCTGGCCCCTTTTAGTTTAGTTTCAATCATTAACAATTACAGTGTATTGTAATACTGATATATTCTAATAATGTCATTTATTTTAAAATATCTTCAGCTATATAAAAAAATCCATAATTTCTATTTGTGTGATATATTGTCAGAAGTGTTCAGAATATTTATTACATTAGAATCTAATGTGTGAATGAAGTAGATAGAGAAATAACTCAAGCTGATTCTCAATTTCTCTTAACAGTATTAAATAGAAAAAAAATTATACTACAAAATGGCAGAAAAAGAAACAATACTTGGAATGAAATTAAATCAATGGAAGAGGGCAGAGTGAAGGTTATTTTAATGACACTGTTTGATCCTAACTGCACTTTAGCGTTCATAAACAATGTCTCCACCTTACACAGCTCCACTTTTACTTTCAGTCTGTTATTCCCAATGTGTTCACCCACAGCTTTTATTTAACAAACCTGTTTTCTCATTAAATGTGTGACTTGAATCGCTGTATCAGGCAATCATATCAGAAGTAAATTATCTGGAGAAATTTTCAGATTAAATACTGATTTGAGAGCTGTCAGCTGCATGCAAGTATAATTTCCTCCCTGAGGACTCCAGGGTTAATTCCCTTTATTATTATCAGTCCTCTGAGTGCTCAATGGGAAACTAAATTTAATTCCATATATGCATTAGGCCTCTATGTCTCATGGGTTTCCTTACTTTTAATACAAATTTATTAGCTTTCACTTTTTCTTTTCTTTTTTCTTTTTATTATACTTTAAGTTCTGGGGTACACGTGCAGAAAGTGCAGGTTTGTTACATAGGTATACACGTTCCATGGTGGTTTGCTGCATCCATCACCCTGTCATCTACATTAGGTATTTCTCCTAATGCTGTCCCTCCCCTAGCCCCCCACCCCCTGCTATTCCTCCTTTAACCCCCCACCGTCTGACAGGTCTCGGTGTATGATGTTCCCCTCCCTATGTCCACATGTTCTCATTGTTCAACACCCACTTATGAGTAAGAACATGCGCTGTTCGGTTTTCTGTTCTTGTGTCAGTTTACTTAGAATGATGATTTCCAGCTTCATCCATGTCCCTGCAATGGACATGAACTCATCCTTTTTATGGCTGCATAGTATTCCATGGTGTATATGTGCCACATTTTCTTTATCCAGTCTATCATTGATGGGCATTTGGGTTGGTCCCAAGTCTTTTCTATTGTGAACAGTGCCACAATAAACATATGTGTGCATGTGTCTTTATAATACAACAATTTATAAACCTTTGGGTATATACCCAGTAATGGGATTGCTGGGTCAAATGATGTTTCTATTTCTAGTTCCTTGAGGAATTGCTACACGGTCTTCCATAATGGTTGAACTAATTTGCACTCCCACCAACAGTGTAAAAGTGAAAAAGTCATGTTCACGTAACTATTTTTAATCTCAAAAGCAAAAATATTTTTCAATGCTATTGCCACTGCTGTTTTACTTTACTCCCTGAATGAATGAAATTTACTTTAATGTTCCAAAATGTCATATAAATTAATAGGTCCTGTGGATACTAATACATAGAATAATTTCATACCTTTCCTTGAGGACAAATCATTTATTTCTTACTTAAACAAGTAACACTGATGCAGAGTCAAGAAATCACCCCTTAGATTAAATTTAACATCTTTTATTATTGATGGATTTGAAATTAGTCAATTTGTGATCATTAATGCTTACCTTAAAGCAAAAATTGATCTGGATTTAAGGTACAAATAAAACTAAAATGCCAATGGGTAGTGTGTTGTAGCAGAAAACCAGAATAAGGAAATCTAAGTGACTTTAAGGAAATCATTTTACATTTCTAGATTTCTGTTTTCTAATCTGCAAAATCAAGGATCTGCATTAGATGATGGATTTCTAAGGTACTTCTGGCCGTGACATTCTAAGCAATGTAACAAAAGTAAACTGTGGCTATGAGATACAAAATTGGCTAGTTCCAAGGAATTTGATTATTATTGTAGCTATGAGTCTAATAACTTGTTCTTTTAATATAAAGCATGTTAAATGAAATTAGATTATTTGTTAATGATACATAAGGCTTGCTATAATTCTAAAAGATAGTGTTATTTTACTTACTTTCAACAGTTTCAAATCTCTAGAATAGAATTATAAGTGACTAGAAAATGGCCTCCCTATACTTTACTCTTCAAAGGAGAAACCGTGCTCTCATAAACCTAGCTTTTAAAAAAAGATTTCTTCTTCTTTATACATTCCCCTAACTTTTTAATTTGAAAAACTCCAAACCTGCAGAAAAGTTGAAAGAATAGAACAAGTACCCATATTATCTCTCTCACCTAGATTCACCAATTGCTAGCATTTTGCCACATTTCCTTTCTTTTTTTTTCTGTCTTTACATATCAACAGATACATACACACACACACACACACACACACACACACACACACACACACACAAGTTGCTGACATCATGGAACTTTACCCCTCAATACTTGACCATCATGTGTTCCCCAATAAAAACAACTTTCACTTACATAACCACAAAATCATTAGCATACCCAAGAAATTTAAATGTGCATACAAATACTATCTACTATACAAATCATATTTGAATGTCCCCAATTAGTCTAATAATGCCCTTTATAGTTAATTTTAATTGATTTAAAATATAATAAAAACATCAACAATTTTAAGAGTTCAAGCCAATTATTTTGTAAAAATACTACACACGGATTTGTCTGTTTCCTCATTACTAAATCCAGGTTAAACATTTTTGGTAAGATGACTACATAGGTGATATGGTATATTTGCATTGCATCAGAAAACACAGAATGACAATCTGACCCATTAATGATGATGCTGAATTTGATTGATCACCTAGATAATGTCTTATCTCCAAAAGTACCTTTCTGTCCTGTAAAGATACCTTCTCCTCAGAAATACATAAGTGAACTGGGAGGTGATAATTTAAGGCCATGTGAGCATATTGTTTTCCAACACCCTTTTGCTCAATGGTGAAACCAAACTAAAACTAGGATCCATTAGTAATCCTTGTCTGAATGAGTCATTACATTGTGGTTGCAAAATGGTGATTACCTAATTCTATTATCTTTTCAATATTTATTAGCTAGAATTTTTCTTTAAAGAAAGATTTCTTTTAAAAGCTTTCTTATTAAAGAAAGGTTTTTTTTTAAGATACATAAAATAGAATAAAATAATTAATTGCCATGTATTCATCACCTGGTCTCAACAGTTACTGACATTTTGTCAGTTTCATTTCATTTAATTTTTGTGTTGACATGCTTATTTTCCTGGAGTATTTTAAAGCAATTTCCAGACATCATATATTTTCACCTTTACATACTTCAGCCCATTTTTATAAAACACACAATTTAACTAAATTCTATATTATCTGTTTTCCTATTAGATTAAAAGTAAGAAATTTAGAATATAGGCAGATGTTGGTGACAAGCAACATGAGAGCAGTAAGCTTAACAGCTCATAGTAAAATAGTACAAACAATGAAAAGGTAGGCACAGAATATGGTTGTATGCTAGAGTACAATACTGCATGTTTATCGTGATAACCCTGATTTATTCAGAAGAAAGTTGTGTTTAGTGTTTAATAACTTTTGTATAAGAAGACAAGGGCATGTATAATTTATTTCATAAAGCCCTACAGACAGAAAATCATAAAAATACTTAATAAAAATTTACAATGAGTACAGGGTTTTTCCCTTGAATGGGTAACCTTTAGTACTTAGGAAATTAACTCATAATGCCCTATAAATGAGATAGTATTATATATCAAAAAGTATAAATATAACATAGATTTATGGTAAGCTCTGATACCTAAAATGGAAATAAACTTTTCAAATACAGATATAAAACATGTGACTATCTGAATCACAAAACTTGTCATGTAACTGTAAATGATCTCCAGCTATTAGTAGGTCCTACTAGATGGATTTAGGGCTGACTGAATCTGTTGGTAGGTCTAGATCACTTAGTAGTGTGAAACTCAGAAGCTGACTGTAAAAATGCCTAGGTGTTAAGACAGGCCAGGTAAAGCCTCAACTGAATGGAAGAGCCATAAACGAGAGTTAAGCTGACAGACCAAGTATATGCTTTTAAAAAATCTTCACATAGAGATCTTTATAACTCCATCCTTAAAGTAAAATGTCTAGTGACATACTATTGAAGATGAGCAAAAACTCATCGTCCAGCACTTTGCAACAAAATGGGAGTGCTTCCTCTGAGTTTCTCCTAGACGGATGACTATTTCCAGAAATGAAAACATACTGACTTTTTGAAAGTGCTATATGTGGCTTCAAAAGTCCATTTTATAAGTAACAAAGCGATGTTGGAACCTGGCTCCATTTTAGAATAGAAACTGCAGGATAACACGGAGGTGGCCAAGGATTTTGTATTTGGAATATTAAAGATGAAAGATCAGAAGGAGCTGGGGAAATTCTATACTGCAGTTTTCTTCTGAATAAAAAAAAAGTTAAGGAACATTTTGGCCCAGGGTGTTTAGATTCCTTCCCCTTTTTAAAAACAAATAAGTTACTTACAGGAAATTTACACCCAATGGGAAGCATAATTAGAAAAGAAAGATAGCTTCATTTGTCCCAAGTCATTACTACCATTTGCTGGTGAATTGGAGTGATTTTCTGAGAAAAGTGGGAAAAGCCACTTAAGTGTAGGTTACTCTGAGGATGGAAACTAAGTTGATTTGGTCTTGAGAATGGAAGATGTGTGACAGGAATTTGAAATAAGAGAGGGGCATTTCACAATTTACAATTTTGATAGTGCAGTATTCAATTTTGAGCAAAAAGATTTTATAGCCATGCTACTGTTTGCCTGATTCAAATGGATAAGATCATGAATGCTGAAGAGACCATGTATCATCTTTCTGCCTATTGAAATCTGTAACAGCACAGGTAAGATAAGGAGAAAAGATCGATGAGATAGTAAGGTCAGTGAAGTTTATGGTAGAGCATCCTAGAGCCTGATAGATGAATAGAATATAAAATAAAGGAACCCTAAAGGGAAGTAATTTTAAAGTGAGTCCTGCAGACCTGTAGTGTGGAAAGAGTGAAGAACAAGGTTTATGACAACCAGTATTGGTCAGAAACCATAACATCTCTTGAAGGAAGTGTGGAACATGTAGGCTTGAGTAAATATTTTTCTCCTGGTTAATGAATATAAAATTGGAATACTTTCTGGAACAAACTTACTACCTGTAATATACACAAGTGTGTCTTGCTTGTGTTCAATGCTGCTCTTTTAATGTTTCATTTACTTAGATTTATGCACTGCAGGGAAGAAATGCAATACAAACTTGGCAGAAATCTCTGTGTTTATTAAAATCTGTTGTGCATTTCACCCTGTTTTAAATTTAGTTTTTCCTAATGATAAATGTAATCCACATAGTCACTGTGGAAAATTTTTAACCATTAAGATGTATATAGAAATAGAAAAGAAAAAGAAAAACATATCCCACCCCTAAGAGATATAACACTTTTTTTGTTATATTTTCTTCTGGTCTATTTTTTCTTAATTTTGGAAGAAACATATTCCAAATACAGAAAAGTAAAGAGGATAATAGATTGCCTTATATTCCACCACTGAGTTATAACAAACGTTAAGACTGCCACATCAACTTCAGATTCTTTAAAAAAAGAAATAGTCACTTTGCGAAGTGGTGGCAGGATCGCTTGAGGTTAGGGGTTCAAGATCAGTCTGGGCAACAAAGCAAAATACTGTCTCTACAAAATGTAAAACAATAAAAATAAAAATAAATAAGTGTGCATGGTGGCTTGCACCTGTGGTCCCAGTTAATAGGGAGGCTGAAGCAGGAAGATCCCTTGGAAACTGGAAGTGAGAGGCTGCCGAGCTATGATCATTCTACTGCACTCCAGCCTGCACAGCAGAGTGAGACCATAACATTTTTTTTAAAAGAAGAAAGAAATGACATTTCACCAAGGAAATTGCCAGCACTCCTGGAACCATTACCTTCCCTTCCTCTTCACGGTAATTACCATCATGAAGATCATTTGTATCTTTTTTGTGTTTTTATACTTTTACTATATATGTATTTATTTATAAATGATACAAAGTATTGTTTTGCATTTTTAAATTTTGCATGAATTACTTCACACTATTCAAAAAAGTGACTTTTGAAACACACTTTTTCCATTCAACATTATATTTTTGAAAGATTATCCATTTTGATAAATGCAGACCTAGTTGATTCATTTTAACTGCCAAGCAATATTCCATTGCATGAATATACCATCACTTATTTATCCATTTTCCTATCAATAGACACTTCAGTTATTTCTATTAAAACTTTAAAAAGTATTTTAGTGAAAACCATTATCCATATATCCTCATACATATGGATGAAATTTCTCTAGGGTACAGAGCTAAAAACAGACTTGCCGGGTCATAAGTTACTACATTTTTATCTTTATTAAATATCACCTAATCGTCCTCCAAAGTGGCTATAACAGTTCATAATACTGTCAACAATGTACTAGAGTTCCACTTTCCCTACATAGTCACAGACACTTGCTGTCTTTAATCTTTTATAATTTTGCCAATCTGATGACTGTAAAATGATATATGATTCCATTTATTTTCCTTGATTTCTAATATGGTTGTGCATTTTTAAGCCATGTATTTGACAATCTGGATTCCTTTCTTGTTAATTGTTCTGTTCATTTGTCTATGAGTAGTTTGTCTCTTATGATTTGTAATATTTAACCTATTATTGATGCTATTTTTTGCCAGTCTTCTTTGTTGCAGATATATTCTCCTAGTCTATATCTTCTGATTTATCTTAGCTTATGGTATATTCTGATATTTGGATGCTTTTAGTTTTAATGTACTTGAAGCAGAGATGAAGGTGGGCAAAATAACTTTGAAATATTGATAGTTCACAAATTCAGTTGCTCATTTATCAAGTATTTGCTGAGCATCTATTATGTGTCAAGCACTATTGCAAGTTCTATGTATACACAAAGAACCGAACTGTCAAAGCCTTTGAACTCGTGGAAATTAATATTAGCATGTGAAATGAGCAAAGAAAGCAAATACACATTCACATAAAATAATGTCACAGTAGTAAATACAGAGAGAAATAAAGCTGGTTAAGGGGGTACAGAATGAAAGCGAATGGTGAACTATTTAAATAGGGTGGTTAGGGATGACACTTTTAAGAAGTAATAATCAAACAAAGAGCTGAATGAAGAGATGAAGTGAATAACATATCCAAGTAAACCCTTCCAAGACAATTCTACATGGAGAGGCACTTGTAGAGTTCCTGAAATTGTAGAGTTCTCAGAGTGTTTGAGCAAAATCCAGGAAGCCATTGCGGCTGTAGTGAAGTGAGAGAGGTAAAGGATAGTGTGATGGAAACTAAAGATTGAGGGAATATTGATCTCCATTTGACCTTTTTTGTTGTTGTTGTACCATTTTTTTTTTCTGTTTGCATGTTTTACAGATGAACTAGATCCATTTAAATTGCTCAGACCAAAATGGACATCTACCATTCTGTGACCTATGTGGTAGTATTATCACTATTTTTTTTAGATACGAAAACAGAAAAGTGAAGCAACTAACCCAATAGAACAAGGGGACATGTTCCTCGGCCTTTTCACCGTTATGTCCTTGTTCTACTAATGAACAAAGGACAATGCTAGTGGTTCTTCAACATTAGAGCGTAGAGTAGTTACCTATGGTATTTGTTTAAACTGCAAATTACTAAGCCAGACTCAGTATATCTGTAGTGGGTTGAGGAGTCTGCATTTTGCTAAGAACCAGAATCTCACCTCATGATATATGATACAGGTATTCCAGGAACCACATATTGAGAAAAGCTGGCTATGCCAATAAGTCAGATTTGAATCTGGAAGATTTATACAGAAGGCATAGTGATAAGACAAGATCCAAATTAATGGTGAGATGGCAAATAGGTAAAAGTCAGTTAGATTGGAAAAGGTAAATGGCCGAAGACTAGTCTAGAAGTAAATGTCAGAGACCTCCCTTAAAGATAGCTGAGCTAAGGACAGTTTCTAAAACATTTATGGAAATCATAATCACTTGGGAAGCTTTAAACATATGTAGATTCTCAGAGTTCACCCTAAATACTTTTTAACAATCTCAGAGAGAAGAAAGGGAGTGGTAGAAAGGAACCCAAGTACTCTGGAGATCAGCCAAGGACTAAAATCCATTAGGATTAGCAGTCAGCCATTGAGAGACTGGGCTGTAGCACATACAAATCCAGCCATGAGATACAGATGCAGTGCAAGAAAGTCAGAATCACAAAGGACAGAGTCAAGCCCACTGGGGCTAGAGTAAGACAGCAGCGGGAGAGACCTGAAGCTGTCAGAGATCTTTTGAAATGGGAGGTTAAGTGCTGAGGTACGATTCATTCATTATGAGAA
The DNA here is from genome assembly GCF_030222135.1 of Aotus nancymaae. Classification (NCBI taxonomy): domain Eukaryota; kingdom Metazoa; phylum Chordata; class Mammalia; order Primates; family Aotidae; genus Aotus; species Aotus nancymaae. Next base: position 52,697,848 of record NW_026988415.1, on the reverse strand, counting down.
GAAAAATAAACCCATTTGCTGGGAATAGAAGAGGCTAGGATGGGAAACAGGCAAGCTAACCTAAATGATTCATTTGATTTCTCTTTATGCTTTATGATAAGCTGAAAACATGTTTTTGACTTTTATTCATTTATTCTTCTGCTGAAAGGTGATAACATAAAGAAGAGCAATAGTTTTTCTTGATTGACATTTTTATTTGGTTTCATGCAAGTCATTATATTAACATGCTAGTATCTCTTTCAACAATCATCTTTTCTCCCTTTGTTTTTATTTGCAGGTTTGGGCGGGGATAAATGGATCAGACTGTGAATGTTACTGTGAGAGTTTTTATTTTGATACAGCCTGCACTGTATCATTCAGCACCCTAAGGATGTCAACTGTTTTGTACATCAATATGATGCCGCAACCTGCTCCTCCTTTCTCTGTACCCCTCTTTCTGGATTCTTCCAGACTGATCTCATTCTTTTTATTCCATGTAACTGTACCATTTCCTTCAGTTTATTTAAAACTTATCAATGCTTAGGTATGTTTGGCATACAGTGTGAACCTTTAAAAACTGAATGTACAGAAATGAAAAGGAGTAACACTTATTATAATGTAGCTACATGTTTATAAAATCTAAGAACTAAAAGCCAGTGGGGGTCCAAAGAGCAATAAAGATTATTTGCAGCTGGTTTGGGAGTTTTTTTTTGTTGTTGGATTTTCTGTTGTTGTTATTGCTTTTTTGAATTGTCAGCTGCAAACTCAGTCCCCTTGAAACAGATCCAGGATATCATAACCACGCAACACTTGCACGAAAATAATAACCAACTCTCCCTTGTTTTGAGATCTATTCTCCCCTTATTTCCACTCAGGTCTCATTTTAAAATTCACAATCTAAACCTATCTTCGGAACCTTATTTTCAATATAAGTACAATAGATATTAACATAGTCAATCAGATTTTTCACATGATGCCCATGAGCAAATCCTAATGTTGAAAATGTTTTTTCATTAGGTTTTAATGAGAAAATCATGCAAGAAAATTTTGTATAATGGGATTTTACCAAAATAAGGATTGCAGGATCCTGTGCCTAATCAGAATGACAATCTAAATGTGAAAATCCATAGCCTTGTGCTTTCTGCACAGAGAATGACTCAGCTGTCCCTTGGTACATATGTTGCCAACGCTGCAGTTTCCCTATTGAATTGTGGGATTATTAAATGGGCATGTGGCCAGGTCAAGGCAGAAAACTCATTTGGCAAAGGATAGAAGAGAGGCCTCTTCTACTTAATAGAATGCTCTTTTTTGCTTCTCCTTTCCCAGAGGTAACTACTGCAGCTGTGGATTTTTGATTCATTTGCTTCAGTTAGAACTGTGGCCCTAATAAAACACCATCTTTCCCTCTGAAGTGGTTCAAGTGGCTCTTCTCTTGTTTCTGATTTTAATGACTGTTACCACACAGTAATTAGGGGTTCCTGGGCAGCTATTTTTGCTTGACAGCTATTTTTGTCTCTTAGAAATAATGGATTAAATAATAATCCTGTCTCCCTGGATTTGATAATTAGATTTTATAATCCCAAGAGAAGATGTATTATATTTACATCTATTACTTTAAACATCAGCTTTTGGAAGTGTAATTTAGATACAATAAAACAGTCATTTTAAGGATACAGTTTGATGTATTTTGAGAAATGTATTCACCCATGTAACTACCATCCTCGTCATGACTTAGGACGTTTTCATCAACCCTAAAACATCCCTCAAGACCCTTTGCAGTCCCCCATTTCCTACCCCAGGCAACAGTCTATCATTCTAGATTAGTTTTACCTCTCCTAATCGTAGTATAAAAGAGAATCATATCCATGTATACTCTGATAACTGTCTTCTTTTGCTCGATATAATGATTTTTGGCATTATCCATCCATGTGCCAGTAGTGCATTATTTGCTATTGCTGAATAGCATACCATTATATGGTTATATTACATATTATTTTCTATTTTCTTGTTCAGGAGCATTTGATTGTTTCCAGAATTTGGCTGTTTAGAATAAGTTGCCATGAACATTCACTTACAAGTCTCTCTGTGGCTATAGGTTTGCATTTGTCTTGGGTAAATAGCAAAGGCTGGAATTGCTGGATTCTAAGGTAAGTGCATGTTTAACTTTATAACAAATGTGAAAATTATTTTTCGAAATTGTTGTACCATTTCCTACTCCTACCTGCAATGAATGAGATTTCCAGCTGCTCCACATCTTATCAACACTTGGTTTTGCCAGTTGTTTTGTTCTATAATTTCTGGCGGTGTTTAGTGGTTCCTCATTGTGTTTTAAATTGACATTTCCCAGATGAATAGATTTGTAACATATTTTCATTTATTAATTGGTTATCCATATGTTTTCTTAGATGAGTTGTCTGTTAGTTTTTAATTAGGTTGCTTACCTACTTTTTATTAGGTTGTATGATTTATTTATATATACTGATACAATTCTTTTGTCAGATATATACTACATATTTTTCTCTTCCCTTTCCCCATACCTTGTGTTTTTCATACTCTGTCTTTCAAATAACAAATGTGTAAACAAAAGCTCTCTGGAAAAGAATTTAGAAGAAAGATATTTTATTGCAATGAACACTTTGCAAACCAGGGAGACACAGCATTCAGTGTAAAATGAAGGTGATTTCCAGGGAACAAGGAGACCCTTTGGGTTTTACAGCAAAAGTTCCTGCCAAGGTTTCCAATAAGGTCCATTTATGCAAATGAGGGATTGAAACTTGCTTAGTTATGATTGGTCAGCACAGCTAAGCACTGATTGGTTGATCCTGATTGGCTGGGGCAGGTAAGCTCTGATTGGTTGGTTTCCAAGTCCAAACTGGATGTCTTTGTCAGAAGTTTGTTTCAATAATCCAGTTGTGGGAGATGTTCTGGCAGCGGTTTTATCTTGTTACTGATGAACAACAGAAACTGGTTTAGATTAATTGTAGAAAGGGAGTTCCTGTGATACTTGCACAATATCTTTCTGAGAACACAGCGCATGTGACCACTACCTCTCCCAGCCATGGCTCTCTAGTTCTGTTTAAATTTTGAACACCTCAGCCATGTGGGGTCCATTTTGTCTGCCCCTGGTGTTTAGTGGTATATCTTAAGTTGACATTCCCCTAATTAATAGGTTCTTAATAAATTTTTGCTTACTAATTGGTCATCCATATGTTTTCTTATATAAAGTGTCTGTTATATTTCAATTGAGGTTCTTGTCTAGTTTTCATTAAATTATGTGATTTATTTATATATAATTATACAAGTCATTGGTCGGATATATACCACACATATTTACCTGCTCCCATATACCTTGTCTTTATTTTCTTAATGTCTTTCAAATAACTGATGTTTTAAAATTCTGATTAAGTCTAGCTTATCATTTTTTTATAAATAGTACTTTATAAATCTTTTATATGTCTAACAAAATTTGCCTATTTTAAAGCTGTGAATGCTTTTTCTATGTTTACTTCTAGCTAGCTTTTATTGTCTGTGAATTCTTTTTGAATTTACTTTTTATGTATGATGTATGATGTAAGGGTTGAGATTTTTTTTTCCCAAACTGACTTTGATATATATTTTTAAACATGCAATTTTTTTTCAAATGTAAAATATGTTTAGTGAAGATAAATTGGAAAACAAAGAAAATCATAAAGGGAAAATAAATGCCTATAATTTCAAAGCCCTTAAAAACAACTGTTCAAAATTATCTGTTTTGCTTTCATCATATTTCTTCTGATTATATATCTGTACATTTTTTGAAAACATCAGACTCTTTGTGCTATTCTGTAGCCTAAATTTTGCAATAGGAAATACATTGTTTTACTATGTTAATAATGGTTCTTCGATGGCATGCTTTTAAATGGATGCATTGTATTTCATTATTTGGTTATTCTAGGATTTATTCTCCCACTTCTTGATTTTTATACATTTTAGTTATTTCATTTATCTATTGATTTATTTTTGCCATTATAAATAATAATGTGATTAACTTTGAGTGTTTTAAATAAACTTTACTTCTATAACAGAAAAATTGCAAATACATTACATGTACCCCACAGATTTCCCTATTATCATTCTACATTGGAATGATATGTTGCAATTAATGAACCAACTATAGATTTTTATTAACTAAAATTTTTACTTTATTCAGATTTATTTATTCATTTTTCCCTAATGTTTGTTTGTTGTTGTTGTTCCAGGATGTCATCCAGAGTACTAGGTTACATTTAGTCAACAGTTTCTAGTTTGGCTGCTGTAGGCTGTGATAAGTTCTCAGAATTTTCTTGTTTTAGATGGCCTTGGCAATGTCCATCTATTGGGATGTCTGACGTCTTTCTCATGATTAGACTGGGATGTGCTTTCTTGGGAGGAAGATCACAGAGTTAAAGTGCAGTTCTTGTATCATGCCAAGAGTACATATTATCTACATGATTTGTGACTGCTAATGTTTACCTTGATAGACTGGCTTAACTGTAAGCTTTCTCCATTGTAAAATTCTTCTTTTCCCTATTCTATATTGTATTTATTTTTTTAAAAGCCCCTGTTTACATCCCACACTTAAGAGACAAAGAATATGATTTTTAAAAAATATACTTTTGTCCATTTTTTTCTTACAAATAATTTCTAGAAATGAAATTGCTTGGTTTAAGATTTGGGCATCTTTAATGATACTACTAATTGTTTCATTTAAAAATTATATAAGATCAGAGAAAAAAGAGAACACCACAAAATGTGGAATTCAAAAGAAAAAGATCCGTTTTGTTTTCTTTCATCCACAACTCTTTGGTGTATATTCTTCCAAATTCTACATACTCATGTCACATGTACACATGTCATACTCATGTCACATGTAAACACACATGCACACAGATCACTTTGCACACCATAAACACTCCACATATAACATCCACATCTTGCAAACTTTGCACATTGCACACATTCACACACAGGTTTTGAAAACATATTGTTTCGCAATTACTTTTTCATTTGCTACTGAAACAGTAGATTGCATTACTTAAAAATGTAGGCTATGGAGCCCCACTGCCTGGTTTTTAATACAGGCTCTGCCTTTTGCTACCTGTGTGACCTTGGACAATTTACTTCCCCGTGTCTGAAATTTATCATAAAGCAGTTAGGAGATGATTAAATGAGAACATACATAGAGAACTTAGAACAATGCCAGAAGTAAAGTACGCTCTCAATGAAAATTTTAGCTATTTTTATTATCGTCATTGTTATCTTTTCATATAATTACATGGGATCTTACCTCATTCTTTCCAGTGACAGTATATTATACCATTAGAAAAACATACTAAATTTGTGTAACAAATCCTCTATTGATTTGGAAGCCTTTTTGTTTTAATCTGGATATTAAATTAATACCAGCACATTATTAAAATAAACAGTAACTCAAATCATCTAAGTAATCTAAAATTTAAAGTAAACTCATTAGACTTTTCCCACTCCCCAGAGTGAGAAAAAAAGTAAACACTTTTAAAGAGTTTCTGTATTTTAGTCTTACTAGTGGCAACCATTATAAATTTAAGCCTTTATTTCTCTTTCTCAATATATAAGTTTTAAACACTCGATGTTGACTATCCACTGTGAAAGGTTACAATTTACTGCTCTTATACGAACTCTCCACTTGCATGGTGACACCATGGAGAAGAAAATGTACTCTTCTATTTGTCGCACAACAATGTCCCAAGCGTAGAAAAGGATCATGGACATTATTTATTAATTTATTTCCACATATATTTGCTTATTCTATATCATAAAGAGCTGACAGTGTTTTCTACATTTTTATTATTTATAAGATGTATTATGAAACCTACCTGGAGAAAGATTGTACCAGTTTATCTTCCAACCAGCAGTTTATAAGAGTGCCCATTTTCCTGCATTCTTGCCAATACTTAGATATTATAATTTTTTTTAAATGCCTATTTGGTAGATAACTGATGATACTGGATTTTTGTGCTTATTTGATAGCTAGTGAAGTTGAACATAATTTTATTCTTTAACTGGAAATGCAATATACCATAGTGATTAAAAGCCATAGCTCAGGAATAAGAGACCTGGACTCTACCAACACTCTGTGATCTAAGGCGAGTGAGTTCACCCTTCTGAGGCTCAGTTTATTCATGTGTCACATGTAGATGATTATACTACAGTCATCATATGATTATTGTGAGGACCAAATGGGAAAATTCTTATAAAGTTATGAGCACAATGTTTGGCATATCATAAGGTTTAAATAGACATTGATTCTTTTTAGTTTGTGTGTATTGTTTTATTCCATCACTTTTTCATGTCCGTTATTGACTTTTCATTTTTTATCGACTTGTAATAGCTCTCAAAATACTTAAGTTATTAAACGTTTGTCACAAATGTTGCACACTTTTTTTCCTGGTTTGTAGTTTGCCATTTACTTTTGTTCATAATGCCTTGACAACAAAATATTTAAAGATGACGTAATTGTAGCTATTGTAGTTCCTTTATGGATCGTGCTTTTAATGTTATGCCAAGAATTACTTTTCCCATTCTAGGATTTTACACACACACATTTACCTGTCCTTATATTTTAGCTTAATTTTTAACACATAAATATTTAATTCATCTGGAATTCATGATTTAGAGAGTTTAATGGTACTTCCTTTTTCAATGGGAGAGTTACTTTTTCTAACACTATTGATTGAATAATTGATTCTCACCCCAATGATGTGAAATGCCAATTTTATTATATAAGAATTTATAATAAACATGTAGATCCTATCTTGATTTTTTTACTCAGTTCAATTTCTGTCTGCTCCTTGCCATATCCAATTCATTTTAATGTAGTGTATCTCATAAAGCAAGTGCACCTTCAGCACCATTCTTTCTAATATTGACTTGGTTAATATAACATGCTTATTTTTCCATATGCATTTGAATTTTAAAAAATCTCATAGGATTTGATTAAATGTATACATAAACCTAGGAAAAATTTTTATCTTCATAAAATTGAATCTTCTCATATAGGGGCACTATGTTCCTTCTCTTTGTTCAATTTTACTTGTTCATTCATCTGAATCCAAATGAAAACTTAAACTCTTCACACCAATTGTCAAACCCTTCCAGACTCAATAGCAAACACTTCTGGGCCCATTTCAGGTATTATTTTCTTAATGAAGCTTTCCCCAACTTCTCTGATTAAAAAAAATAGTGAAGTTTGTGAGATACTAAATTTGTTTAGAATTAGAGACTGTGTTGTTTATTTAGCAGATGTCTGATCAATTTTAGGTGTGTCTGAACTACGATATATCCTGTACTACACAAATTACCCTAAATGGAATGCTTTCTTTTGGAAACTTGTATAAAGGATAGTCAAGAGAAAAATAGAGTCCAGAAACTGCATTAGAGTTGTGCTGCTTCTGGCTATGTAATCTTGACAAGCTATATAATCTTTCTGACCTTCGTGTATTCATCTATGGAAAATCAGAGGAAAGATTTTTTTAAAATACTTACCTCACTGGATTAAAGTTTTATGTCCTACAGAAATATAAGTTTTCATCTTTATATTCTTCATCTTTTATGAAGAACTTTTGATCCCTAAACATTGTAAAATAGTGGCCGTATCTTGTTTTTTCTTGTATAGTACTGCAGATCTTGAATAACATTGTTTTGTTCAGCATGGTTTCACTGAAAATGCTAATGAGAAAAAAATCAATTTCTGGCTGGGGACACTGTCTGCATGGAGTGTCCCCAGTCTCCCCATCTGCTGGGTTTTCTGCAGATACTCTGGTTTCCTCCCACATCCCAAATATATACTTGTTAGGGTAAGCATGCCTGATATGGTCCCAGTGTGTGTGAATGTGGGTGTGTGTGAATGTGCCCTGTGATAGAATGATGTCCTACCCAGGTCTGGTTCCCTACTGGCTTTCTGAGCTGACAGGCCACATGTAACCCTAAACTGGAATAAGCAGGTAAATAATTATCTGACTAATTTTCATTCATTGTTCTTAAATGTAGGTATAGCGTGCATTTATTTCAGTAATATATTTCAGTAATTGTGACTAACACAATTGGAAGAAAATTGGGTCTTTAGGAGTTTAATGATGCTTTTGTTACCAGAGATATGCCATAAGAACTTAACTGTCATTTGTATTAATTAACCTATGCTAAGATTGGTTTCATTACATGTCATTTTGCTTAAAGTCACAATTTCCAAGAACCTATCGACAACATTAGGTGAGGACTTATTGTGCTGGTAAACTCTGGTAGATTGAGTTTAGATAATGAAAATATATAAAGAGATTAAATATATTCATTCAGGATAAACTGAATAGTCAAACATATAAATATAGGTTATATAACAGAATGAAAACATTTTCCAGATAAAGCACTTGTTACAATATATACAAATCTCAGGTTTGTACTCTTTAGATTGAAAAAATTATTTTCAAAGTAAATATTCGTTTCACTTTTGGCAAAAAATGAGTTTTCACTGTAGCAAAAGCCATGTGCTTTGTGGATTAGTTAAGAAGGTGAAATATGTTTAAAGTGAACTGCTGGTCATTAATTTTTCTCCCATCCTGTATTTCAGTTATCAAGTGATCTTCCTGAAACTTCCAGAACAAAATACTTTGTAGTAGCCAAAATGATATGCAAACATTTGAGATGTATTTTGTTTCACCATTTAAAAATGGAATCTAATTCTTCACAGACTATATAGAAATTAAAAATTAGATCGATCCAAGATGGCCACTTAAGAGGAAGTCGGGATTGCAGCTCCGAGAGAAGGCGCAGAGGGTGAGTGGACGCCGCATTTCCAGACGGACTTTTACTGCCCACAGACCAGGAGATTCACAGGAGGAAAAGCCCCACGGGTCTCCAGCGCCGCTGGTTTGAGCGGAGTGGCCGCTCAGCCTACGCCCTGGAGCGGGGGGCAGTGGCTTCTTGCGCAGAGCGAGAGAGACAGAGTTCCCTCTGAGCCAGAAAGGGGAGCTGAAGCAGGGAGCCAAGCCAGGAGACCCCCGGGCAAGGGAGTGCCACGAATCTCAGAGCCGCTGCTTCGGCTGACGCAGCGGTACACAGGGCAGCGGATTTTAATTGCGCGGAGAAGCTCCCCGCATTCCCAGCGCCGCTGGTTGGACCGGAGCAGCCGCTCGGCCTGCACGGGGGGCGGGGAGCAGCGGCTCCTTGAACAAAGTGAACGAGACTGTGTCCCCTCTGGGCCAGCAAGGGGAACTGTGGCAAGGAGGCAAGCCAAGAGATTACAGGACAAAGAGGGCCCCTCTGGAAACACGGCTGAACCCGGGACGGTTCAGCTCTGTGGGGGAGGGGCGTCCTCCATCGGGAAACACCCTACAGTTCCCGGGGCAATTTTCCGTAACCAAGACAACCCGCCACTACAGAGACTCCGTCACTACAGGGGCGGGCCAGCATAGCGGAAGCAGTTCTAACTACACTCACAGGACTGCAGGGAAGCTCACACGGAAGCTGGGCGGAGCCCACAACAGCTCAGCGAAGCCTCTGCAGGCTGAGTGTGACTAGACTGCCACCTTGTGGGCAGGGAAAACGGTAGCAACACAGCTGAAAAACATAAAGTGCTAAACCCCTGGGCCAGAACACCTGGGGAGAAGAAAAGGGGGTTTATGAGTTCAGCTGCTGCAGACTTAAAATTACCAAAATCAGAAAGACAGCAACTACAAAGTCAATAGGCGGATAAATCCACAAAGATGGGAAGAAACCAGCGCAAAAAGGATGAAAACACCCAAAACCAGAACACCTCTCCCCCTACAAGGCAGCATAACTCCTCACCAGCACGGGAACAAGACTGGACGGAGAATGAGTGTGATGAAATGACAGAATCAGCTTTCAGAAAATGGATAATAAGAAACTTCTGTGAGCTAAAAGAACATGTTCTAACCCAATGCAAAGAAACTAAGAACCTTGAAAAAAGACTTGACGAAATGCTAACGAGAATGGACAACTTAGAGAGGAATATGAATGAATTGATGGAGCTGAAAAACACAACACGAGAACTTCGCGAAGCATGTACAAGTTTCAACAGCAGAATTGACCAAGCAGAAGAAAGGATATCAGAAGTTGAAGATCAACTCAATGAAATAAAACGAGAAGGGAAGATTAGAGAAAACAAGGTAAAAAGGAATGAACAGAGTCAACAAGAAATATGGGACTACGTGAAAAGACCTAATCTACGTTTGATAGGTGTACCTGAATGTGACGAAGAGAATGCATCCAAGCTGGAAAATACTCTTCAGGATATTATCCAGGAAAACTTCCCCAACCTAGCAAGGCAGGCCAAGATTCAAGTCCAAGAAATACAGAGAACACCACAAAGATATTCCTCTAGAAGAGCAACCCCAAGGCACATAATCATCAGATTCACCAGGGTTGAAATGAAGGAGAAAATACTAAGGGCAGCCAGAGAGAAAGGTCGGGTTACCCACAAAGGGAAACCCATCAGACTCACAGCAGATCTCTCAGCAGAAACCCTACAGGCCAGAAGAGAGTGGGGGCCGATATTCAACATCCTTAAAGAAAAGAACTTTCAACCCAGAATTTCATATCCAGCCAAACTAAGCTTCATAAGTGAAGGAAAAATAAAATCCTTTGTGAACAAGCAAGTACTCACAGATTTCATCACCACCAGACCAGCTTTACAAGAGCTCCTGAAGGAGACACTACACATAGAAAAAAACAACCAGCACCAGCCACTCCAAAAACGCACGAAATGGTAAAGAGCAGCAACACAATGAAGAATCTCCATCAACCAATGGGCAAAACAGCCAGCTAGCATCAAAATGACAGGGCCAAACTCACACATAACAATATTAACCCTAAATGTAAATGGACTAAATGCCCCAATCAAAAGACACAGACTGGCAAATTGGATAAAAAGCCAAAACCCATCAGTGTGCTGTATCCAGGAAACCCACCTCACATGCAAGGATACACAAAGGCTCAAAATAAAGGGATGGAGGAAGATTTACCAAGCAAATGGAGAGCAAAAAAAAGCAGGAGTTGCAATTCTCATCTCTGATAAAATAGACTTTAAAGCAACAAAGATCAAAAGAGACAAAGAAGGACATTACATAATGGTAAAAGGATCAATACAACAAGAAGAGCTAACGATCCTAAATATATATGCACCTAATACAGGAGCACCCAGATACATAAGGCAAGTTCTTAAAGACTTACAAAGAGACATAGACTCCCACACATTAATACTGGGAGACTTCAACACACCGTTGTCAATATTAGACAGATCAACGAGACAGAAAATTAATAAGGATATCCAGGACTTGAACTCAGACCTGGAACAAGCAAACCTAATAGATATTTACAGAACTCTCCAGCCCAAATCCAGAGAATATACATTCTTCTCAGCACCACATCACACCTACTCTAAAATTGACCACATAATTGGAAGTAAATCACTCCTCAGCAAATGCAAAAGAACAGAAACCATAACAAACAGTCTCTCAGACCACAGTGCAATCAAGTTAGAACTCAGAATTCAGAAACCAACCCAGAACCGCACATCCTCATGGAAATTGAACAACTTTCTCCTGAATGTTGACTGGATAAACACTGAAATGAAGGCAGAAATAAAGATGTTCTTCGAAACCAACGAGAATGAAGACACCACATACCAGAATCTCTGGGACACATTTAAAGCAGTCTCTAGAGGAAAATATATAGCAATAAGTGCCCACATGAGAAGAAAGGAGAGAACTAAAATTGACACCCTATCATCAAAATTGAAAGAGCTAGAGGAGCAAGATCAAAAAAACTCAAAACCTAGCAGAAGACAAGAAATAACTAAGATCAAAGCAGAAATGAAGGAGATAGAGACACGAAAAACCCTACAAAAAATCAATAAATCCAGGAGCTGGTTTTTTGAAAAGATCAACAAAATAGACCACTAGCCAAACTAATAAAAAAGAAAAGAGAGAATAACCAAATAGATGCAATAAAAAATGATAAAGGGGATATCACCACAGATGCCACAGAAATTCAAACCATCATCAGAGATTATTACAAACAACTCTATGCACATAAATTAGAAAACCTGGAAGAAATGGATAAATTCCTGGACAGTAGTCTCCTCCCATGCCTAAACCAGGAAGAAGTCGAAACCCTGAATAGACCAATAACAAGGTCTGAAGTCGAGGCAGCAATTAAGAGCCTACCACCCAAAAAAAGCCCAGGCCCAGATGGTCTCACAGCCGAATTCTACCAGACATACAAAGAGGAACTGGTACCATTCCTACTGAAACTATTCCAAATAATCCAAAAAGAGGGAATCCTTCCCAAATCATTTTATGAGACCAACATCATCCTAATACCAAAACCCGGCAGAGACTCAACAAGAAAAGAAAACTACAGGCCAATATCCATGATGAACATAGATGCAAAAATCTTCAATAAAATACTGGCAAGCCGATTACAACAGCACATCAAAAAGCTTATCCACCATGATCAAGTAGGATTCATCCCGGGGATGCAAGGCTGGTTCAATATACGCAAGTCTATAAATGTAATTCACCACATAAACAGAACCAAAGACAAAAACCACATGATTATCTCAATTGATGCAGAGAAGGCCTTCGACAAAATTCAACAGCCCTTTATGCTAAAAACCCTCAATAAACTAGGTATCGATGGAACGTATCTCAAAATAATAAAAGCTATTTATGACAAACCGACAGCCAATATCATACTGAATGGGCAAAAACTGGAAGCATTCCCTTTGAAATCTGGCACTAGACAAGGATGCCCTCTCTCACCACTCCTATTCAATATAGTACTGGAAGTTCTAGCCAGAGCAATCAGGCAAGAAAAAGAAATAAAGGGTATTCAATTAGGAAAGGAGGAAGTCAAATTGTCTCTATTTGCAGACGACATGATTGTATATCTAGAAGACCCTATCACCTCAGCCCAAAATCTCCTGAAACTGATAAGCAACTTCAGCAAAGTCTCAGGACACAAAATCAATGTGCAAAAATCACAAGCATTCCTATACACCAATAACAGACTTAAAGAGAGCCAAATCAAGAATGAACTGCCATTCACAATTGCTACAAAGAGAATAAAATACCTAGGAATACAACTAACAAGGAACGTAAAGGACCTCTTCAAGGAGAACTACAAATCACTGCTCAACGAAATAAGAGAGGACACAAACAGATGGAGAAACATTCCATGTTCATGGTTAGGAAGAATTAATATCGTGAAAATGGCCATACTGCCCAAAGTAATTTACAGATTCAACGCTATCCCCATCAAGCTACCAATGACCTTCCTCACAGAACTGGAAAAAACCACCTTAAACTTCATATGGAACCAAAAGAGAGCCCGCATAGCCAAGTCAATTCTAAGCAAAAAGAACAAAGCAGGAGGCATCACACTACCGGACTTCAAACTATACTACAAGGCTACAGTAATCAAAACAGCATGGTACTGGTACCAAAACAGAGATATAGACCAATGGAACAGAACAGAGACGTTGGAGGTGACACAACATATCTACAACCACCTGATCTTTGACAAACCTGAAAAAAACAATCAATGGGGAAAGGATTCCATGTTCAATAAGTGGTGTTGGGAAAACTGGCTAGCCATATGCAGAAAGCAGAAACTGGACCCCTTCCTGACACCCTACACTAAAATTGACTCCAGATGGATTAAAGACTTAAACATAAGACGTAACACCATAAAAACACTAGAAGGAAACCTAGGCAAAACCATTCAGGACATAGGCGTAGGCAAGGACTTTATGACCAAAACACCAAAAGCATTGGCAACAAAAGTCAAAATAGACAAATGGGACCTAATCAAACTCCACAGCTTTTGCACGGCAAAAGAAACAGTCAATAGAGTGAATCGGCAACCAACAGAATGGGAAAAAATTTTTGCAGCCTACCCGTCTGACAAAGGGCTGATATCCAGAATTTACAATGAACTAAAAAAGATTTACAAGAAAAATCAAACAAGCCCATTCAAAAATGGGCAAAGGATATGAACAGATACTTTACAAAAGAAGACATACATGAGGCCAACAAACATATGAAAAAATGCTCATCATCACTGGTCATTAGAGAAATGCAAATCAAAACTACATTGAGATACCATCTCACGCCAGTTAGAATGGCGATCATTAAAAAATCTGGAGACAACAGATGCTGGAGAGGATGTGGAGAAATAGGAACGCTTTTACACTGTTGGTGGGAGTGTAAATTAGTTCAACCACTGTGGAAAACAGTGTGGCGATTCCTCAAGGACCTAGAAATAGAAATTCCATTTGACCCAGCAATCCCATTACTGGGCATATATCCAAAGGATTATAAATCGTTCTACTATAAGGACACATGCACACGAATGTTCATTGCAGCACAGTTTACAATAGCAAAGACCTGGAACCAGCCCAAATGCCCATCGATGATAGACTGGACAGGAAAAATGTGGCACATATACACCATGGAATATTATGCAGCCATTAAAAAGGAGGAGTTCACATCCTTCGTAGGGACATGGATGAACCTGGAAACCATCATTCTCAGCAAACTGACACAAGAACACAAAATCAAACACCACATGTTCTCACTCATAGGCGGGTGTTGAACAAGGAGAACACATGGACACAGGGAGGGGAGCACTATACACGGGGGTCTGTTGGGGGGAGGGGGGATAGTGGGGGGGTGGGGAGTTGGGGAGGGATAGCATGGGGAGAAATGCCAGATATAGGTGAAGGGGAGGGAGGCAGCAAATCATACTGCCAGGTGTGCACCTGTGCAACAACCTTGCATGTTCTTCACATGTACCCCAAAACCTAAAATGCAATAAAAAAAAAAAAAAAAAAAAAAAAGATACAACCAAGAAAAAAAAAAAAAAGAAATTAAAAATTAAATTATAAATGGAAATAATGCATAATTTCACCACTGGAATACAATTATGACTTTTCTAAACGAATTACTCATTTTTGTGCATATTAGAGTTAATGAGATGGCAAATGTAATACTACGTTTGTTAATTATCTTTTTAATGTTAGTGTTTGAAGTCTTTCAATAGCATTGACTTAATACTTGACGTTAGGTAGACTCACTTTGGAAAAATTTTCAATCAAAAAAAGGAGTTAATGATAGACTTTTTGTCTGGCATTACTATGCTTATTCCAAATACTCCTTGTTTTGATTGTGTAGATCTAGTTTGTGAAACTTAGATGCTAAATTTATATCCATATGACTACAGGTAAATTATACTGATTATTTTGTAAGTTGTAAAATGCTGAACCAATTTGCTAAGGTTTGTCGTAGAGCTCTGTCCTACAAGATTTATCCACCAGCCATGCTACAAAATATTGGACCAATTGAACTTTTCATATGGGCTTTCTATCTTTTCTGTTGTACTGCTTTTGCATCAAATAAAGAAATAGGGACTATAAATACCGGTGGAGGAGGTGCAGGTGCAGCTATAATCAGGAATCAAGCATAAGGGAACCAAATAGTGTGGGAGATTTAAAAATACAGAAAAATTAAAAGAAAGCCAGAATGAGACTCACAGCAAAAAGAGAGGAAGCGAATGAGAACAAATAATAAAATACAATAAAATAGCAAAAGGAAGACATAAAACAAAGAATAACATTGTTATTTAGGTAGCTCATTATTGCCAAGTTATTTTTTAAAGTAATTTTTCATAGACAATTAATTTTCAAAAAAAATTTATTTGGTCCATGATAGTTCATGGGAACTAATATCATACACGTTGCTTCTCAGAACAATGTAATTTGAGGCTTTGAAAGACTACTGTGAACTATATTCTGCCTACTCATTTTTTTATTCATGAAGTTACATTTTAATTAGTATTTTTTCACTTACAACTTTATAATGTGTACACCTGTTTGCTGACATCAAAAAGCCTTTCTTTTAAAAAGTATTTTTTACTTCAAAACAATGTTTTTTCTTAATTTCAGAATTTATTTTTCCCTGAAATATAAGTTGTCTTGTACCAAGCTGTTTCATATTTTATATTAGTGAATCAGTTCATTATGAATGAAAATGCTTTGCTACATTTAACTACAATTTGAAGCCTCCCTTTAATTAGCTGGGATTGTGTTCATCATTTCTATAGAGTTAGTTGACTGACATTGCACTAGACCAAAAAATAAAGCAACTCGTAATAGAAAAATATTTGGCTCAGGAAAGAAAAATGGGATGAGTCTTCTATAAACACCTGTTACTAAGATTGAGCAACTAAAGGATTACATTATTATTCATTACTAAGGCTGCTGAGTTCCTGCACTTTCACCTCCAAGTGGGAAGAGACACCCGCCCCTTTGTGGACTCCTCTCATTTCATTTTTGTTTGTTTGTTTGTTTTTCTTTGCTATAAAGAAGCCAAAGATCCCTGCAGGCCAGTTGATGAGCTTATCTTTTACTCTCTAATAACAGAGGACTCCTGTTCTGTCCCTGCTACCTCCTCTCCATTAACCCCAATTCTTTCACAATGACACATACACCTTTTCACCCAGGGTCTTTCATTATTCAACAATAACATCACTCTTCTCTTTTTATTTTTGTTATGTTTGCAGAGTTCTTTTATTTAACCTTTAGTGCAATTATAGAATGCATACTCTGTCACGATCTGTTTCTATCACTTTGCAAATATTAACTCTTTTGCCTTATTTTGAAGACCCTGCTTGACTTTGTATTTCATTCTCATGCTGGTATTTATACTTCCTTGTTTCAGTAATAGCTTCTGTGGTTAAAAGTGGATTCCTGACTGCTTTACCAAGGAAATTATCAGACAGAAGAGGATGAGAGACATAATCTGAAACAGAAGATAATAGGGTTGTTTTCTATTGTTTCAGTGACTAATACCTGCTTTCATTTTTCCCGTGATGTAGATATATGGTACAGAGGATATTGATAGATAATATTGATGGCTGTAATTTATATAGTGCTTTATGTTTTAAGCACTTTACAAACATGGCATTTTATTTTGACCACAACCATCCAATTCAATTAGCTATTATCAATCTCCAGTTATAAATGAGACAACTGAGGCTCAAGGTTAAGCAACTAGAGCTGGGATGTTAATCTTGTTCTCCAAATGCCAAAGCCCATGTTCCTTCTGTTTATATTAGAATGCCTTTAACAGGTGTGAAAACTTGGGTACAAAGAGAAACAAACATTTACTGAGTGCCAACTCCAAGCATACATTTTCTCCATTTACCCTCTTAACTTTATATGTTAAGCATTGGTGACTTGCCAACAGCATAAAATAAGGGACAAAGCCAGTTTTCTCAATCGTACTGGTTCATTTTCAAATTTGGGTAGTGTTTTGACCATGCTAGAGCCTCAGAAAAGAAAGTGGGTGCATAAAATGAGTTTAGGAGTTTGATGGAATTATTTATTTATTTATTTATTTATTTATGTATTTTTTTGAGACAGAGTCTCCCTCTGTCGCCAGGCTGGAGTGCAGTGGAGCAATCTTGGCTCACTGCAACCTCTGCCTCCTGGGTTCAAGCGATTCTCCTGCCTCAGCCTCCCGAATAGCTGGGACTGCAGGCGTATGCCACCATGCCCAGCTAATTTTTATATTTTTAGTAGAGATGGGGATTTCCCCATGTTGGCCAGGATGATCTCGATCTCTTGACTTTGTGATCTGCCTGCCGCGGCCTCCCAAAGCGCTGGGATTACAGACGTGAGCCACCGCATGTGGCCTTTTTTTTTTTATTTTTAAAGTTATGTATTTATTTTAAAATATATTGCAAAGACACAAGTAGCATATCACTTTTGGTATTTTGTTGATATCATTTCCTAGGACAAGTATGAGGTTTTCAAAGTTAGTTTTTTTTTTAAAAAAAGAAAAAATATTAAGATAATAGTTTACATAGTATAAAGGTAGAAATTGTGAAGATGCTATTCACATGACTGAAGTCTGAGAAACACTGGATTATATTAGGCCACATTTTATAGATGGAGACATGGAAGTAAGGTTAATGACTTGCCCAAAGTTATGAAACTGATTTACACAGAGACTAAAGAGAGGTTTACCCTTAGGTGGATCCTGAAATAAATGGACATAGAGGAAAAAGATTGGTATGGCTATGTCCAGAGCTATGCCCAAAGTACAGAAGATGGGGTCCCTTCTCTCTAGTGCCTGAATTGGATGTGGTGGTATGAGGGTGAACCTGTTTTGCCTCATTAACTGGCAGCAGAGTAAAGACTTTTTTCTTCCATAGAGAGGCAATGGCAGGTAAGAAAGTCGTAATTCCTGCCATACCTCCCTTTCTCCTTCTATTTCCTCTTTCTTCTCTTCCCCTAAGGCTGGCGTTCTTGTCTCCTTTATGATGGCCTTGATATTTAGGGAGACCTGATTTTATTTGTGTAAAAATGTTGGCTAGGATCAGGAGGGAGGATGAGGCACAGTGTTTCTTGTCATGGGGCTTTTCTTCTTCCCCTAGGCCATCTGACAATGCCCTCCAGACAATGATAATGCCTGTGCTATGGAAGAAAACAAAGGCAGCTTTAGTGTGTTTGTGATGAGGAAAGAACAAGGCAACAGAACGTAAAGAGGGATAGGTTATATGTCCAAAAAACAATCAAACGAAGTGAGTTTGTAAACAGATTTCTTGCAATTAAGAGCAAATTATTCATAATTAAAACTGAAAACACCTACGCAAGTTAACAATGCTTCTGAGCAGTTTCATGGCAGATAATAAATTGTCTGGGTGACTGCTGCAAGAGACAAAGGTTGACCTTTATTTAAGGATGAACCATTCTTAACAAAGTTCTCAATCAGTTTTGCCCAAACTTTCCAGCAGTATCAAGTATTGGATTGTAAATCTATTTTTTTCTTCAGTGCATCTGGAAATAACAACCTAGAAAACTCACAGGGTTATTTTTTCATGTGAAAGCAACAGTATGTGTTAGGGCCAATCAGCCCATGGCAAAATTGTGAAGCAGCCAAGTTTAGCTTAAGAGACTGACCTCCCACTAGCTACCCAGGAGACTCATTCAGCAGAACCTTTTTCAGTCTGAGAGAACAGAAACTGACAAGGTCCTACACATTAAAGTGTGAGTCACTTAATGTGTTAATTATTCTTGAGGAATTTGCATTTTAATAGAAAACCTACTAAAAAGAATAGTACTTAACACGAAACACTGAATTTGTGATAAGTTGATCAGAGCCAGTATAGGGGAAAGTGTGTGTGTGTGTGTGTGTGTGTGTGTGTGTGTGTGTGAGTGATTGTTACTGCAGAAGAGATTTACTTTCTACTGGTTATTGAGGATAAACAATGTTTAAAGATCGGGCTTAATTTACAGAATGTCCACTCTGTTCAAAACCCACTTCAGAAATACACCAGACAGAAACAATGTCACAGGCTTTAAATAATATTAATACTAATAGCTAACATTTGTTAAGGACTCACTGTGCCAGGCATTGCCCTAATAAATCTATTAACTCATTTAATCTTCACATAGGAAATAGGAGCTATCATTTTCATACATGGAAATGGTGCCCCTGAAAGGCTAAGTAACTCACCCTAGGTCATGCAGTCAGTAATTGGTGGAGCTAGTAAATGTTGCATTTATACTTTTAGAAGCATACAGTTTATATGTCATTTAAGTAGAAAAGCACTGATATATTTTAGAGAGAGCAAGTGACTTGTTTGGGAGCACCATGTAAGTTGGTGGAAAAGCTAGAATTATAATGGACCTTAGTTTCCTGATTTTCGGTATATCCCACATTCTCTGTTGCTTATGGATTTGGTATTTCCTCCTTCTGTTTCTCTTCTATCTTTGTTTCTCTTGTTTCAGAATGCAAAATTTGGTTTGTAAAGGTAGAAAATAATGAGGCCAAATGTTGCAACTATTGCAAGTACCAGAGTAACTCTAATTATAAGAGTAACTAACCAGGATGTAATAGGAATTGCCATGAGAAAGGTGTAATTTGTACAGGAGGGCTGAACTTACATGAAAATAGAGGATCAAGGACGTTTCCATGAAGTAGAACTGGATGGTATTTGAGCCAGAGTACTACATAACCTGGTCTCCCTTCACTTTAGGAATACTAAGTGTAAAGTAGTGAGTAGGATACAATAGAGCTGCTAGAGAGGCAGAAAGGAAAGAGAAGAGTTCTGAAGCTATTGGAGTAACAAAGGTAGGAGTTGGTAGTCAGGGGAAAAGATGAAGTTGACAGTAGAGACCACTACATGGGAACAGATGGGATTTCCAAGGTGAGAACTGGGGCCGGGCTTAGTGAGCGGGGTGGAGAGAGAGAGAGAGAGAGAGAGAGAGCACGCAAGAACAAGATCAAACATAGTTGAACCTAGGAAAACAAGATACTATGCTATTTTTATAAAAAACCTAATAAGTTTCAAATGCTTTGCACTTTCATAGGCATACTCCATGTATTCCTAGAACTTTCCTTAATACAGTATTGCCTGAATTTTACAGGTGCAGCTAATAAGAGTCTTTATGACACTGAAGCCTCTCTTTACTCATTTCACTACTCAACACTACCAACTAGCTACTTTTTATCTTGCAGCAACCTTTTTAAAACCTTTTCCTTAAATCCAACTCTCAGAGACTACAGTTTAGCACAAAAACCCTTCAGTATGGATCTCTGAGTGATGGTATTAATTCAAGACAGAACAACTGTCTATTATTCTCAGCCTAATCATAAGTAAGAGACAAAGCTTGGATTCAATCAAAAGCAATATAGGCCTTTTCTTTTCTTATAGATTTTAATGTAATACCGATTTATTATCTCAGAGTTAAGCATTTGAAGTTGGATTAGTCACACCTTCTCTATCTTATCAAGATAAGTGAGCCCAGTTCCTATGGTAGCTCTGCTAAGAAGCAACCACTTTGCATTTTACACAGTAGAATCAGAGCCAGCCTTCCATAAAAAATAATTTTAAAATGTTATTGACTGCACAGCCCCATCCCCTTTCTTTTGGTAGACTTCCTTTTAACCTTTCTTCTCAGTCTTTGTCTGCTCAGTGCCTCCTGTTGCAATCCTTAGAAGTGTTGAATCAGGGATTCCCAGGCAAGATGGCTGAATAGGAACAGCTCTGGTCTGCAGCATCCGGTGAGACCAATGCAGAAGGTGGGTGATTTCTGCATTTCCAACTGAGGTACCTGGTTAATCTCAATGGGACTGGTTAGACAGTGGGTGCAGCCCACAGAGAGTGAGCAGAAGCAGGGTAGGGCATCACCTCACCCGGAAAGCACAAGCGTTCAAGAAACTCCCTCCCCTAGCCAAGGGAAGCTGTGAGGGACTGTGCCATGAGGGATGGTGCTTTCTGGTCCAGATGCTATGCTTTTCCCATGTTCTTTGCAACCCATAGACCAGGAGATTCCCTTGGGTGCCTACACCCCCAGGGTCCTGGGTTTCATGCAAAAAACTGGGTGGCTGTTTGGGCGGATACTGAGCTAGCTGAAGGAGTTTTTAGAAATACCATTTAACCCAGCAATCCCAATACTGGGTATATACCCAAAGGATTATAAATTATTCTACTATAATGACACATGCACACATAGGTTTATTGCAGCACTGTTCACAATAACAAAGACTTGGAACCAACCCAAATGCCCATACATGCTAGGCTGGATAAAGAAAATGTGGCACATATACACCATGGAATCATATGTAGACACAAAAAAACAATAAGTTCATGTCCTTTGCAGGGACATGGATAAAACTGGAAACCATCATTCTCAGCAAACTAACACTGGAACAGAAAGCCAAACATGGCATGTTCTCACTCATAAGTGGGAGTTGAAAAATGGGAACACATGGACACAGGTAGGGGAACATCACACACCAGGGCTTTTTGAGGGGTTGGGGGCAAGGGGAGGGATAGCATTAGGAGAAATACCTAATGCAGATGACAAGTTGATGGATGCAGCAAACCACCATGGCACATGTATACCTATGTAACAAGCCTGCATGTTTTGCATATGTATCCCAGTACTTAAAGTATATATTAAAAAAGAAGTGTTTAATCACCCTGAAATTTGAAGGAAATAAAGTAATGTATTTCTCTGCTTATATTCTTTGCTGCCTAAATTAGAGAGAAGCAGAATAGGGTATTTCAAGGTTATCTGTTCTATGTGATTTAGAGAACATTTTGTTTAGTGTTTAAACTTCAGTTTTTGAAAGAAGACCAATTATCACTGGAGTTTAGGGGAAAGGGAATGTTGAACTTGGTAAGCAATTTTTAGATGATGTGAAAGAAACAGACCAATAAAAATGATACAGGAAGTCAAAGAAATTAGTTTAAAAAGGTCAGTACCCTAATTAAAAGCCATTAAACAGCCAGGTATAGAGTAAAATTGCCTATTTGTTTGATGATTATGTTGTTCATCCTTTTAGGTATGAAAATTATCTGATATTTGGCCTCAATATATATTGACTATATAGCTTTTTATAGATATCTATGTGGCAAATTTAGCCTTTTGGTAATTAGCAAAACTGTTTCTTTAACTGTATGGTAGGCAGGACTTCTTTCAGAGAAACCAAGGGAAGTATATGCTAGTTGAATCCTGGGATTAATTAGTTCAATATTTGGTATGATTTTTAACAAAATTTTTGAGATCAAGTATCCAAAATGACATGTGAAATGTGCAAAAAGAAATATGAAATGTTTACTTGCTATTTAAGATATAACAGTCTTATGGTGAGACCAGAAAGACCCATATGTTTTACAGAAAAAATACAAAAAATGTTAATTTCATATAGAAACAGTAACATAAGATTAAAGGATAGCAAAAGGAATAATCTTTCAATTTTTAAAAACATCTATTTTGACCTTGAATTAATTATGATTTTATGATTTTACCTGTAATTTACCAAAAGTATAAATTATTTTATTTTTTTTAATTATTTACAAACTGAATGTGAAATATTAAGGGAATTACTTTTGAATACTCATGTTCCATATGGATAGAGTAAAATGGTATATATTTTAGTCAAAGAATACATTTTATAATGATTCATTTTCATCAACTCATGAAATCTGTCTTTACTTTTTGGGGGAGAATGGGGGCAAAAGGAAGAAATCTACTAACATGAGAGTCATGGTCATTTTGTTTCTATTTTTTTTGATTTTTTTTTTTAAATTCTACTTTAAGTTCCGAGGTACATGTGCAGATCTTGCAGGATTGTTGCATAGGTACATATATTCCATGGTGGTTTGCTGTTTCCATCCCCCGTCACCTACATCAGGCATTTCTCCCAATGTTATCCCTCCCCAAACTCCCCATCCACTGCTGTCCCTCCCCTAGCCTCCCACCCCACAAAAGACCCCAGTGTGTGACGTGCCCCTCCCTGTGCCCATGTGTTCTCATTGTTCAACACCTGCCTATGAGTGAGAACATGTGGTGTTTGGTTTTCTGTTCTTGTGTCAGTTTGCTGAAAATCATGATGAATCTGAAAACCATCATTCTCAGCAAATTAACTTTTTTTTAAAAAAGCATGTCACTCTGTAGGCATTCAATAAATGCTGGTTGAATTAATGAATAAATGGCAGTCATAAGTCAATTGTTCTCAATATATTCCCCACCCCAAACCCTACAAGGATATTACAAATTCCCATCAGCAATCTCTCTTATCTCAGAAGACATTCTCAACTAGAGAGTGAGGTATGCCCTAAGAGAAAGAGGTCAAAATTTAGGTTGGGACTAAAATTTAGGTGGAATGTGTATAATTTTAGAAAGTCCCTCAGGATGATTCTGATACATGCAGCCTCCTGGATAGCAAAACCCTGACTTAGACAGGTTTCTATGACAAAGTACAGTGTAGCTAATGTTTCCTGTGCTTTTAGAATCCATATTCTTTTTAAAAAATAGAAACCTATAATCATAATAGATTTTTTTTTTTTTTTTTTTTTTGAGACGGAGTTTCGCTCTTGTTACCCAGGCTGGAGTGCAATGGCGCTATCTTGGCTCACCGCAACCTCCGCCTCCTGGGTTCAGGCAATTCTCCTGCCTCAGCCTCCTGAGTAGCTGGGATTACAGGCACATGCCACCATGCCCAGCTAATTTTTTGTATTTTTAGTAGAGACGGGGTTTCACCATGTTGATCGGGATGGTCTCGATCTCTTGACCTCGTGATCCACCCGCCTCGGCCTCCCAAAGTGCTGGGATTACAGGCGTGAGCCACCGCGCCCGGCCCTCATAATAGATTTAAATTACTCTGGGATTGTAATTTGACATTATTCCAGATGGATGTCAGTAGAAAGTTGGTAACACATGCAGTTTGTTTAGATATCCTAGAAAAGGAATCCAATAACTTATCCAAAACCAATTTGTTCTCAAAATTTTGTATAATTTATACAAAGAATATGGAACTTTTACTTTTTACTTCTGTGTGTATGTGTGTGTGTGTATGTGTGCATGCACACACATGTGTTTGTGTGTCTATACATCTGCATTCTCTAGATAGTCTCACATGTTTGCAGTTCAGCCTTAGGCATGTGATTTGGGGCTTAATCAGTATGACAGAACAACAATAAAAAAGTATGGAGAAGTAATCAGTTAGGAGGTAGGGAACAAACAGAAGTGAAAGCTACAGGGCACTTACTGAGTTATCAAAGCTGAAACCTATCACATGACGTAAGAAACAGAGAGCGAAATAAGCCCGAGGTCAGTTCAGTACAGCTGAAGAACAGAAAATAGATTGCTGTTTATTTCTGAGAAATTGAGGGGCTGGCCAATCTAGCTGAGATTAAAAAATGTAGTCAAAAGGTTGGGGATGGATGATGTCTAATCAAAGAAACCTTACTAGTTCATGCTGATTTTGTGGATATAGTTTTAATTTTTGAAAGGATAAATTTTATGTATTGTTGTTTTGTTGATTAAATTTTCAGTATTAAGGCATTATCCAAGTATAAATTAGAGATTGGGTCAAGAGGAGAAGCAAGATGGCTGAAAAGAACCCTCCAGCACTCGATCCTCCCATAGGAACACCAAATCGATCAACTATCCATGCAGGAGAGCATTTTCATAAGAACCAAAAATTAGGTGAGTGATCACAGTACCTAACTAACATTATTTCAAGGAATAAGGCATTGAAGAAGGAAGGACAGACAGTCTTGCATTGCCAGCACCATTATTCCTTTATCCCCCAACCGGCATGCTGAGAGAGAACCTGTGTGCTTGAGGGGTAGAGAATGAAGTGACTGTGGAACTTTGCACTGAAACTCAGTGCTGCCTTTCATAGCAGAACATGAAACAGAACAGAATTCCATAGGTTCCCACAGAGGAAGCATTTAAACACCTGCCAGAAGGGAATCATTGACCCCAGTGGTAGGAACCTGAGTTCTGGCTAGCCTGACCACTGACTGACTAAAGTGCCCCAGGGTTTTGAATAAATTTGAAAGGTAGTCAGGCCAAAAAGGCTCCAGTCCTTGATCAAGTCCTGGTGCTTGGCTGTGCTCGTCCACTGAGCCTAGTCCACTGGCCTAGTCCACTGGATTAGGGATGGATGTGATCCAGTGAGACACCAGTTGTGGTGGCCAACGGAGTGTTTGCATCACCCCTCCCCAAAATCCAATCCGCACAGCATGTGTGGGGATCACTCCAGCGTTGAGACCCCTAAGTGTCTCTGCCATAATGGAGTTTGAGCCCAGACACGTTTCTTCCCCCTGGAAGCAGTCGAGCTGAGGGAAAGAAGGAACTGAAAGGAGTTTGATGTTGCAGAAGTTTATCTCTGGCTCACTGACCTAATATTATGGCTGGGTGAAGGCTGTGTGGTTTTATTAGACATTGTGTTTCTTGAAGTTTTTGTACTGGGCTAGTTTTATCACTTTGTTTATCAAGTATTCACTGAAGCTTGTGACTATTCCCATGCCATTTGAAATTGTTGTCCTCAAGATTTATCACTTGCTTTGACTGTTGTAAAATGTTATCTTATTCCTGTAAGTAGAAAAGGTCATCTGTTTGTTTTATGATTTTTTGGATCAATCTTTATGTACTAGTTTTATCTTGATCCCCAGGCTTGCAATGTTCTGTTCCCCTTTGTTATAATGATTTGACGTCAGCCATTGCGGGCTGAAAAGTATATAATGAGACCCTGTGCAAGAAATAAACTGCTGACTGGGGCATTGCCTCGTCAGTCCTCCAGACCCCATCTTTCTATCATTCTTTTCTTCCACGCACTCTCTCTTTCAGGTATTGGGACCCTCTTGCAGGTCAAGAGACCCCGGCAGATGTGCCATTCTCACAGACCCCAACATCTGGCGCCCAACGAAGGGACGGACACCAACAAGCATGGAGAGAGAGAGAGACTACTCCAGTTTGAGGGAAAGTGAAAGAAGAGAACAAGAGACTATGCTTCATAATTTAGGGAATTCTTCCAGATCTTACTCAAGCCCACCAAGGCAGTATGAGCCTGCAAGAGTTACAGTGTGATTGGCCATGTGGCACCCCTTAATTCAGAGATGACTACAGTGACCAAAGACATAGATCACAACATCCAATACCTTTTGAATACCTGGAAAGGCTTCTCAAGAAGGACAGGTGCAAAGAAGCCCAGATTGTGATGATTAGAATACATACTTAACTCTTCAATGCCCAGGGATCAATGAATATCCATAAGAATTAAAAATGTCCAGGAAAACCTGACATCACTAAATGAACTAAGTCACCTAGGATCAATTCCAGAGGGAAAAACATATGTGACTTCTCAGGCAAATAATTCAGAATAGCTGTTTCTAGATAGCTCAAGATAATACAAGTAAATAAATTAAAATCCTATCAGAAAAATTTATCAAGGAGATTGAAATAATAAAAAGAAACTAATACCAGTTACTCAAACTCAAACATCAAGGAGGAGTGACTACTTCCAAACTAATTATATGAGGCCATTATTACTTGATACCAAAACCAGACAAAGACAAACCAAAAAAAGAAAACTGCACTCCAGAAATCTTAGATAAATACAGATCTTATAATTCTCATGAGATCTGATGGTTTTTAAAAACAGGAGTTTCCTTCCACAAGCACTCTCATTGCCTGCCACCATCCAAGTAAGTCGTGACTTGCTCCTCCTTGATTTCTGCCATGATTGTAAGGCCTCCCCAACAATGTGGAACTGTAAGTCCATTAAATCTCTTTTTCTTCGCAGTCTTGGGTATGACTTTATCAGCTGTATGACAATGGACTAATACACATACTGAACAGAAAAGAACAGAACACTTTTCCTCTAAAGCCTTGAGTAAGGAAAGGATACTCAATTTCACCCCTGTTGTTTAACATAATACCAGGAGTCCTAGCTAGAGCAATCAGACAAGAGAAAGAAATAAAGAGCATCCAAATTGGAAGGGAAGAATTCAAATTATTCTAGTTTGCAGATGGTATAATCTTATATATATATAAACGTAAAGACTCCTCAACAACTATTATAACTGATAAAGAAATACAGTAAAGTTTCAAGTTTCAAAAATCAACATGCAAAAATCAGTAGCATTATTTCATGTTAATTATAAACAACCTGAAAATGAAATCATATAAGTATCTCATTTATTATAATCACAAGTAAAACAAAATACCTAGGAATTAGCTTAACCAAATAAGTGAAAGATTTTTACACTGAAAACTATAAAACTTTGATGAAATAAATTTAAGAGGACACATAAAAATGGAAAGATATTTCAAGTTCAATTACTGAAAACATTAAGATTGTTAAAATGTCCACACTACCCAAAGTCATCTACCAATCCTATGTAATCTCTACCAAAATGCCAATGGCATTCTTTGTGGAAATAGAATAATTTGAAAACTTATATGGAACCACAAAAGAACTAGAATAGCTAAAGTCACCAGGAACCAAAAAACCGAAACTGAAGGAATCATATTACCTGACTTTAAATTTTACTACAGAGCTATAGTAACTGAAACAGCATGGTACTGTTGTAAAAACAGCCACATAGACCAATGTAACAGAATAGAAAACCCAGAAATAAATCTACACATCTACAGTGAACTCATTTTCAACAAACGTCTCAAGTACATACATTAAGGAATGACGTTCTTTCCAATAAATAGTGCAAGGAAGACTAGATATCAATATGAATAAAAATGAAACTCATCTTCTTTCTATAACCATATACGAAACTTAACTTGAGTTGGATGTACAACTGAAATCCAGTACCTGAAACTTTGAAACTACTAAAAGAAACCATTGTGGAAACTCTCCAGGACATTGGTCCGGGCAAAAATTTCTTGAGTAATACCACACAAGCACAAAAAACCAAAGCAAAAATGAACAAATGGAATCACATGAAGCTAAAAGTTTCTTCACAGCAAAGGAAACCATCAAAAAAGTGAAAAGACAACCCACAGAATGGACAACAATATTTGCAAGTTATCCATCTGACAAGGGATTAATAACCAGTAAATACAAGGGGCCCAAACAACAGGAAAAAATAAAATACAATTTAAATGTGTAAAAGACATAAATAGACAGTTCTAAAAAGAAGACATAAAGATAGCCAACAAGTATGTGAAAAAATGCTCAGCATTATTAATCATGAGAGCAATGCAAATTAAAACTACAGTGGGCAATCATATCACCTCAGGTAAAATGGCTTTCATTCAAAGGATAGTCAATAACAAATGTTGCTGATAATACAGAGAAAGGGAAACCCCTTGTACACTGTTGGTGGGAATGCAAATTAGTACAGCCAGTATAAGGAGTAGTATGAACATTCCATGAAACAGTAAAAGCAGAACATATGATCCAGCAATTTCACTCAGATAGATAAATAGACAGATGATAGAGATAGATATAGATAGATAGATAGATAGATAGATAGATAGATAGATAGACAGACAGATACACAAAAGAAAAGAAATTAGTATATTGAAGAGATATCTGCACTGCCATGTTTATTTCAGCAGTATTTACAATAGCCAATATTTGGAATCAATGTAAGTGTCAATCAACAGATGAATGGGTAAAGAAAATGTGATACAAATACACAATGGTATATTACAGAGCCATTAAAAAGAATGAAATTATTTCATTTGTCACATTTGTGGCAGCAATTCCCAGTATTTTTGGTACCAAAGACCAGTTTCATGGAAGACAATTTTTCCACACACCCAGGCTGGGGGATGCTTTCAGGATGATTCAAGAACATTACATTTATTGTGCATTTTATTTTTACTATTATTACATTGCAATATATAATGAAATAATTATACAACTCACCATAATGTAGAATCAGTGGGAGTCCTGAGCTTGTTTTCCTGCAACTAGATCACCCATCTTGGGGTGATGAGAGACAGTGACAGATCATTAGACATTAGATTCTCATAAGGAGCATGAAACCTAGATCTCTCCTGTGCACAGTTCACAATAGGGTTCATGCTCCTATGAGAATCGAATGCAGCCACTTATCTGACAGGAAGCAGAGCTCAGGGGGTAATGTGAGCAATGGGGGGGCAGCTGTAAATACAGATGAAGTTTTGCTCGCTCACCTGCTGCTCACCTCCTGCTATGCAGCCTGTTCTTAACAGGCACCGGTCTGTGGCACCTGATATATGAAACTGGAGGACATTATATTCAGTGAAATAAGGTAGGCACAGAAAGACAAATTTCACATTTCTCATTCATATGTGGGAACCAAAATTTGAAACAATTTAACTCACAGAGACAGACAGTAGTCTTATGGTTACAAGAAGCTGGTTAGGGTATTGGGGATGGATGGGAGGAAGTGGGGATGGTTAATGGGTACAAAAATATAGTTAGGTGGAATGAATAAGATCTAGTATTTGATAGTACAACAGGGTGACTATAGTCAACAGTAATGAATTGTTTATTTTGAAAACACTAAAAGAGAGGAATGTCAATGATTCTGACATAAATTAATGAGTGCTTGAAGTGATGTATATCCCAAATACTCTGATGTAATTATTATACATTGTATGCCTATATCAGAGCATCACATGTACCCCATGAGGATATGTACTATTATGTACCCATAATTAAAAATAAAAGTTTTTAGAGAATCAGAAATTCATTCCTCCATTATAATAGCGGGGGTAGAAAATGTTTTAAGAATGCACTGAAAATATTCATACATCATAATTCAAAGACAGAAGATCGATTCTGCTGCAATTTTGATTAAACAGCTGTGCACGGCTCGGGGCTATTGCTGCTTGCTGGTGCTAAGTTTATGAAATTCAATCACCTGCAAATATTTTCTCCATTTCCCACCCCTCAAGTTTTGTTTCATTTTGTATATGTTTTCACAAATGACAGCACATTAAGCAAGCATGTATTTTATACATATTCATAGACTGCTTGTTTCTATAGGTCACTCTAATATATCAGAAAGTTTTAGAACTTTCTCCCTAAGTTGTTGATAGATGAATCACTTGATAGATCCTTGAATAGGAAGATGAAGGGCCAGGAAGTCAAACTGTTTACTTAATTTCTTTGAGCAGTAGCTTCCTTGTTTGGAGGAAGAAATGATGTGAGTCACCTCTTCATTGAGTCAGGAGATGCATACGGGGTGCAAATATAATTTGGGCATTGTGTAATACTGCTTTTGTTTTGCTGGGGATAATGATCTGTGAAGAACCATGGAAGATACTGCCTAATGTTGTGTTATCAAAACTGCTGAATGATAGCTACTATGTTTGAACAGTATTTTATTTAACCCTTACAATATAGGTTATTATTTCCATAGCAAATCTTAGAATGATTAAATAATTTGTTGCCAAATAGAAATAAAGAGATACATAGTAACAAAGCTGAATTTTTCAATTCAGGTTTGTCTAACTCCAAACCCAGCATTAGTATCTCTGTAGTTTAAGAACAGTGCTAAGGGAGGACAGAGCAAGATGGTGGAAAAGAAGCCTACACCATTTGTCCTCCCTACTGGAACCCCAAATATCAACAACTATCTGCACAAAGAAAAGCAATGTCAAAAGAGCCAAAAATCAGGTGAGCAGTCACAGTACCTTGTTTCACCTTCATATCACTGAACGACACATTGAATCACCAATATCACCCTCCCCCATTTCCCTGCAGTGACCCTGCAGTGCAGAGAAAGAATCTATGCACTTTGGAGAGAAAGAGCATAGCAACTGAATAACTTTACATTGAACTCAGTGTTGTCCTGTCACAGTGGAGTATAAAACCACTCTGGGCTCATCCAGTGCCTGCTCACCTAGGAAGCATTTGGATCAGCCCTAGCCAGAGGCAAATTACCCACTCCAGGGGTCTGAATTTGAATTTCTCAGCAAGCCTTGCCACTGCTATTGTGTCCTTGGTAAACGTGAAAGGCAATCTAGGACACAGAAACTATAATTTCTACTGCTAGGTTAAGCTTAGAGCCAGTGAACTAGGGTGACACCTGACCTAGCAGACAACAGCTGCTGTTGCTCAGGGATTGTTTGCACCACCTCTCCCACAACCCCAGGCAGTGAAGCTAGCAGCAATGAAAGTGACTCCTTCCTCACCCATAAGGAGAGGAGAGCAAAGAGCAAAGAGGACTTTGTCTTGTGTTTTGGATGCCAGCTCAGCCACAGTAGGACAGGACATCAGGCAGAGTCATAAGGCCCCCCATCCAGAACCTATCTCCTGTATAACATTTCTGGACACACCCTAGGCCAAAGGGAACTCATGGCCTTGAAGGGAAGGACCCAGTCACAGCAGGATTCATCATCTGCTCACTAAAGAGCCCTTGGGCCTTGACTATCTAGCAGTGATACTCAGGGAGTACATCATTGGCCTTGGGTTCTGAGATGCGCAGACCGCAGGTGGGACCCAGCATATTCCAAGCTGTGGTGGCTATAGACAAAGACTCCTTCAGTTTGAGAAAAGCAGAGAGGAAAGTAAAGGGGACTTTCTTTTGCACCATAGCTACTGGCTCAACCATAGTGGGGTAGGGCAACAAGCAGCCTCTCACAGTCCCTGAGTCCAGGCCTAGGCTTTTAGACAGCATTTTTCAACCTGCCCTGCCATGAAAAGTCAGCCCCAAGCCTAGCAGCATTTACCGCAAGTTGATGAAAGAGCTCTTGGGCTATAAGCTACATTTGTAGTGGCCTTGCAGAACCTCCTGTGGACAAGTGGTGGTGGTGGTCAGAGGAAGAGGCTCCTTTGCCTTTGGAAAAGGGAGGGAAGAGAGGGAAAAACTTTATATTGTGGTTTTCGTGCCAGTTTAGATGCAGTAGAATACAGCATCAGGTAAATTGCTAAGGTTTTTGACTCCAATACCTGGCTCCCAGACAGCATCTCTGGACACACCCAAGACCTGGGGAAAATGATCACTCTGAAGGGAAGGACCATGGGCAAGGCCTAGTGTTGTGCTGGCCTCCGGTCTGACCCAGCACATTCTCAGTGGTAGTAGCCACTGGGTTGCTTTCATGACAACACCCTCACTTCCAGGTGGCTTGGAACAGAGAGAGAGACTCCATTTGTTTCAGAAAAAGTAAAAGAAAAGAAGAGTCTTTTCCTGGAAATCCAGGCTGTAACCAAGACCACCAAGGTAGTACCTGTATGAGTCTTCAAAAACCACAGGGTTAATGAATGTAGAACCCAAGTCCCTTTAAATACCTGGAAAGCCTTTCCAAGAAAGACAGGCACAAACAATCCCAGAATGTGAGGACTACAGTAAGTATCTAGCTTTTCAGTTTCCAGACACCAAATAACATCTACAGGCATCAATGCCTTCTGGTAAAACATGACCTCACCAAATGAACTTGATAAGGCATCAGGGACCAATCCTGGAGAGACAGATATATGTGACCTTTTGGAGAGAGAATCCAAAGGAGGTATTTGAAGAATTAATATCAATACTATGAAAACTGTTCCATAAAATAGAGGATGGAATAGTTCCAAACTCATTTTATGAGGCCAGTATTACTGCATTACCGAAACGAGACAAAGACACATCAAAAAGGAAAAACTACAGACAATATCTCTGATGAATATTGGTGCAAAAATATTCAACAAAATACCAGCAAAACCAATTCAACAATACATTGGAAAGATTATGCATCATCATCAAGTGGGATTTATCCCCGGGATTCAAGGATAGTTAAATATATGCAAGTCAATCAATGTGACACATCCTATCAAGTAAATGAAGGACAATAATTATATCATCATTTTAATTGATGTTAAAAAAAGCATTTAATAAAATTTAACATCCCATTATGATAAAAACCCCAAAATAACTACAGATGGAAGGAACAGACCTCAACATAATAAAAGCCATATATGACAGACTGACAGCTAGTATCATATCAAATGGGAAAAAATGGAAAGCCTTTCTTTTTATATATGGAACATGTCAAGGTTGCCCACTTTCTCTACTGTTATTCAAAATAGTACTAAATGTTCTAGCTAGATAAATCAGACAAAAGGAGGATACATAGATCCAAATTGGAAAGGAGGTCAAATTATTTTTGTTTGCAGATAATACGAATTTTTATTTTTAAAAACCCAAAGACTCCACCAAAAAACTCTTAGAACTGATATATTCAGTAAAGTTGCACAATATGTAATCAACATACAAAAATCTGTAGCATTTCTTTTTTTTTTTTGAGATGGAGTTTCACTCTTGTTACCCAGGCTGGAGTGCAATGGTGTGATCTCGGCTCACCGCAACCTCCACCTCCTGGGTTCAGGCAATTCTCCTGCCTCAGCCTCCCAAGTAGCTGGGACTACAGGCGCGCACCACCATGCCCAGCTAATTTTTGTATTTTTAGTAGAAATAGGGTTTCACCATGTTGACCAGGATGGTCTCGATCTCTTGACCTCATGATCCACCTGCCTTGGCCTCCCAAAGTGCTGGGATCATAGGCGTGAGCCACTGCGCCCGTCCATCTGTAGCATTTCTATATGCCAACATTGAGCAATCCGAAGATAAAATGTAAAAATTAATCTAATTTACAGTAGCCACAAATACATTTCAATACCTAGGAATTAACCAAAGATGTTAAAGATCTCAAACAGTGAGAACTCTGAAATGCTGATAAAAGAAACTGAACAGGATACAAAAAGATGGAAAGATATTTCATGTTCATGTATTGGAAGAATCAGTAATGAAGGTCCATACTAACCAAAGCAATCTGTGGATTCAAAGCAATTCTTATCAAAATATGAATAACGTTCTTCACATAAATATAAAAAAGCAATACCATAACTTATATGAAATCACAAAAGACCCAGAATAGACAATGCTATTCTGAGCAAAAAACAACCAAAAAAAGGAGGAATTACATTACCTGACTTCAAATTAAACTACAAAATGATAGTAATCAAATCAGCATGGTACCAGCATAAAAACATACATATAGACCAATGAAACAGAATAGAGAACCCAGAAACAAATATACACACCTAGAGTAAAGTCATTTCAACAACAGTGCCATGAGCATACTTTGGAGAAAAGACTATCTCTTCAATAAATTGTTCTGGAAAAACTGGATATTCATATTCAGAATAATGAAATTTGACCACTATGTCTTGCCTTATACAAAAATTAAGATGAATTAAGGACTCCAAACTAAATCGAAGTCATCAAACTATGAAACTACTACAATAAAACATCAAGGAAACTCTCCAGGATATTGGTGTGGCCAAAAATTCATTGAGCAATACCACACAAGCACAGGCAACCAAATAAATAATAAACAAATCTGACCACATCAAGTAAAAAAGCTTCTTCATAGCAAAGGAAACAATCAACAAAGTGAAGAGACAACTCATACAATGGGATGAAATATTTGCAAACTTCCCATCTGACAAGGGATTAATTATCATAATATAGAAGGAACACAAATAACTCTAGGGAGAAAGTCTAATAATCTGATGGAAAAATGTGCTAAATATTTGAATAAACATTTCTCAAAAGACATACAAATGTCAAACAGTCATATAAAAAGGTGCTTAACATCACTGATCGTTAGATAAATGCACACTGAAACCAAAATGAGATGTTATCCCACCACAGTTAAAATACCTTTTGTACAAATGTCAGGTAATAAATGGTGGCAATAATGTGGAGAAAAGGAAACCCTTGTACACTGTTGTTGGGAATGTAAATTAGTACAATCAGTATAGACGACAGTTTGGAGATGTCTCAAAACACTAAAAATAGAGCTACCTCATGATCCCACAATCCCACTGCTGGATATATTCACAAAAGAAAGGAAATCAGTACATGAGAGAGATATCTATACTCCCATGTTTATTCTAGCACTGTTCACAATAGCCAAGATTTGGAAGCAACCTAAGTGTCCATCAACAGATAAATGGATACAGAAATTTTTAGTAATGTAGACAATGGAGTCCTATTCAGCTATAAAAAGAAATGAGATACAGTGATTTGCAATAACATGGATAGAACTGGAAATCATTACGTTAAGTGAGATAAGCCAGAAAGACAAATAGCACATGTTCTTACTTATTTGTGTGATCTAAAAATCAAAATAATTGAATTAATAAAGATAGCAAAAGAATGGTTACCAGAGTCTGGAAAGGGTAGTGTGGGATTGAGGGGCAAATGGGGATGGTTAATGGCCACCAAAAAATAATTAGAAAGAATGAATAATACTGAGCATTTGATATCACAACAGTAGGAGTATAGTCAATAATAGTTTAATTGTACGTTTAAAATAATTAAAAGAGTATATTTGGATTGTTTGTAACACAAAGGATACATGGTTGAGGTATGGAGGTAAAACTTTCTATGACGTGGTTGTTACTCTTTGCATGCCTCTACCAAAGTGTCTCATGTGTTTTATAAATACATATACCTACAATTTACCAAAAATAATTTAAAAAGAACACTGTAGTTGTTCTTATGCACCACAAGAAGGGTAAGGCTAAGGTCACTTTGCTGTATTAAATATGAGTTAGTTGTCCTTCCAGTGCCTTCTAGTATTCATTTGTGGTTGGATGTGGCATGGGGGACAAAAGGAAGGTAGCAAATAGTTTCACATAAGGATCAAAATTGATGTAGCATTAATGAGATGATTGTACTCTGCCTTTATTACCTGTGAATATATTTACTAAACTCTCGCTTCTGTCCTGAACAGCAACGACTACAAGGAAAACTTTTACATTCTTTCAGTAGGTGACTGTGGTGATTAATCAGTGTTGCTAATGCAATTCTAAAACTTTCTTTGAAAGACTTGTAATTTTTCTTTCCTATGCAGCCAGTATCTAATCAATCAGTGAGTCCATCATGAGTCATGAAATACATTTGTTGACTAATAAAGTCTTGTGTTCTGTGCCAGTAAATTTAGTGGTGCCACCACGGTTTCAAATGCCATCAAACATTACTCTGAAATGTGGAAGTTTTTATTGGAAAGAACCAAGATCAATCTAATTATCCTGCTGCCTTTCAGCAGGTGCATCTTGCTATTCAGCAAGCATATCCAACTGTATTGATTCCAAGTGTATGTCCGTATTAGCCTTAAACTCATTTACACTGCCTACTCTGAATATAGTATGTACTGCGATGGTCCCAACACAGATATCTTTTGTGGAGATGGCACATTTCCTAAACTTAAGTATAGCCTGCATTTTTCCTTGCATGACATCCAACCCTGTCCTTTCCATGTTGTTTAGAAGACGAATAGTCACTCGTTCAGGTATTAGATATTTTTTGTTAATTTAATATTTGTAAAGGGAGGGAGTTTAATTCAAAGAAAGAAAGCATTGAATGTTCTGATGGAAAACTATACATGAAAGAGCTATTGAATTCAGGGCTTTGATTACAATAATTAAATTTAAGATGAACTAATCACTTTCAGATTTTCAACAAAAGCAAATGGATGCTTTCCAAAAATAGGTAACTGTTTATAAAAATATAAATAGTTTCCCTGTATATAAGAAGACCCATTGTGGGTTTTGCCTCCTTTATAAAATGATTAAATTAACAGTCTTATTTACATCATGAGAAAGTTGATGAGTGGTTTCAGCTCAATCACCAAGAAGATTTAGTTGAAATTTCAAATGATAGGACATTATTACATCTGTCATTCATAAGTTTAACTTTTAAAAAAGGGATTTTAAAGGAATGTACAGAAGCAAAATTATGTTAATCATAATTTTATCTCCTTTTAGAAGCTGCAGAGGTCATACACTATCTTACAGTGACTCTGGAGTATCATTTTGCACTCCAGTGATTATTGTGGCAAGTAATTGAGAGCTTTTTAAAAAATCATTTTTGCTTCTGTTATGCAGTTAATTTCACTGAATTTTGCTGACACTATATTTAGCAAACCAGTTCAGCATTAGACTAATGTGAAAAACTTGATGAGTTAGTTATCTTGAAAATGAAAAAGGACAGATACTAATTTTCATGTTATTTGCCTCTCTCAGAGTTGTAATAGATTAATCACAGAGAAACAGATTTTCCACAAACACTTAGCAATTGACAAGCAATATTATTTTCTATCACAAAATTTGCTTTGAGTGTTTTACATTTAGGGATTATGCTGAGAGATGTAACTTAAGGCCTCCATTGGTATGGTACCTAGAAGCCATGAGTTCAACTAGTATTAGTGAAATTGTTTAGTGAATTGAAATGTCTGATATGACACACAGAGACATGATGAGTTATTTCTGTATCACTGTATTTACATAGCTTCCAAATCCAGCCCTAATTGTCCACCTGTACAACTTTCCTGTATTTTCATTTTCTAGCAGCATTTTGTCATGCAGATTGCCTACCATAACTTCAAATAAAGAACAATGAAGAAGGCCATTATTGTTCTCCAAAACCAGCAACTATCAAAAATGTGCTGGTCCTCTTGATTGCACAAATTTCTTGGGTTTTTTTTTAAGTCGAAAACCTTGGAGTCGTCGATTAACATTAAACTTTGTTATCCATTCTGATTCTCTTGAACCACCCTCTAGCCCTCAACATTTGTTGTTTTCTATCCTCATTTGCCAGCTGAATCCCTATTCATTTATTATTGGTTCAGTTCATACTTTCTCTCTTTTGAGAGTCTTTTCTCATCTTCCCAATGCTCATTCTCAGTCAAATGTCTCTTCTTTATTCTCCCACATTATCTTGAGCATATCCAGATTACAGTTTTGTGATCGTTGTGGTATCCCAGCAGTGATTCAAGTATATAGTAGTTGCTCCATAAATACTTGTTAAATGATGAACTGTGTTAGCCTTTTCTCTTTAACTACACTATAAGGTCAGGAAAGCCTTATTCTCTTAAATATTTCCCATAGCACTGGGTACACAAAAGCTGTTTACTAAATATATAAGGCCATTTTTAAGGACATATTTGTAATGCTGCCATTGACTAGAATCAAGACTCCTGTATAATATATACAATGATGTGTCTTAAAATATTACTCAGTGAAAATACTAATCTTAGTGGGAGAATAGATGTTTGGTAGCCAGTGTTTCTCTTTATATTGTCAAGAATGTATAGTGAGTAGGTTATAGTGTCGAAACCACCGTTTAAGTAACTGTCATTATTGTTAGAAGTCATATTCCCTGCTTCCTGTGAAGAGCTTAAATGTTGAATGGCTGGATTTACAAAAATGATTATGTTAAAATCTGCAACAGATAATGCATAAAATGCCAGAAAGGCAATTCATCCTGCATACCTTTAGAACATCTTGCATTGTGTCCATCTACTGAATAACTATTAATAATACTGTGCATGAAAATTTTCGCAGTTCATTATCAGCACTATTGCTTTGGGGTGACAAATATATACACATTTTCATCAGTCAGTTTCAAAAAGCATCTCAGACATTTTCAATCTTAGAACAGTTTTGCTTGGTGTTGTCCAATACAGGATGTTTCTATATGACATTTTGTTTCAATTGTTCATGAAGAAAGTGACTCTTTGTGCTATGATGTTTGAACTGACATTGTTGGTATCCAGTCTTCTAAGAAATAAACCATGATAAAATAATCTTAGATTTATTAAGGTAGTTTAAAATGGCAGACTAGAAGTTCAATGTTGAATAAATATTACATAACCAGGTCAATCCAATGATGTATGCTGCATTCTTTTATGTGAAAAGAAAGTATTGAATATATAGTGATGAAAAGAAGTTATATTCAGTATTCTTCTAGAAAAATTAGTGAACTTCATAAAAAATGGATCAGCAATTGGCCTTGAGATGAAATATTTCTCTACCTGTTATGCTGCCAGGGAAATAGTCCTTTTTATCAAAAAGCAAATGAAGACGTTGTAGGAATTAACTCCCTCTGGCTCCCAGAGTTGTGCCATTCATTTTTTTGTAACATAGAATTAGATTATGTTCAGACATTTTCTGACGGGCAGAATACATAAATAAACTATAAGTATTTCTTGAGCTTCAATGTAAAGGGCAAGACAGCATTATAGTCCTAATAGTAGCACCAGTTATTTGAATAATTACCCATGTGTGTGTGCTTAAACAAAACATATATTTGAATGATTTTCATGCACATGTTTTGGTATTTTCTGACCTTAAATAACATTTTTTAAAATAATTGAAAAAAAGCTTTTGAGACTTTATTTTTATCACTCTCTTTTAGTTCTATTTCTAAAGCCATGATTTTTAAAGTCTATATTTTCATGTACTCTCATATTAGGCTAGTGCCACTGCCACCATAGAAAAATGAGTTGACCTTGTTGATGTTCCTGCCTATCTCGGGGTATTGAAAGCCCAGCTGAGTACAATTACAAGCAATATTACTACCTTGGCAGGAGCTGTCAGAACTCACACTGCTGGTTGGATGCTGGATATGTGTATGCTGAATGACATTCACAGAAACAGAGGACATTTCCAATCATCTTTAAAGAAGGGAGATAGTCATAAATTTCTAATAGCCTTTATCTCTATGAAATGTACAAACAGTTCAAACAAAGCATATTTTATATGGTATATATGTATGTGTGTATGCTTCAAATAAAGTATATTACATATATGTACACACATATACATGTGTTTGTGTTTGTGTATGTGTGTATATATATATACCCACACATAATCGTGTGCCATATAGCAATGTTTTAGTCAATGACAGACCACATATATGAAGCTGAAACATTCCAATTGCCTAGTGACATAGCCCTCATCATACTGTCATAGCACAACACGTTACTCAAGTTAGATGATGCTGGTGTAAACAAACCAGCACTGTCAGGCGTATAAAAGTATAGCACAAACAATTATGTACAGTATATAATACTTGATAAAGATAATAAATAAATATGTTATTGGTTTATATATTTACAATGCTATACTTTTAATGTTATTTTAGAGTATACTTCTTATTGAAAAATGAAAAGTTAACTGTAAAACAGCTTCAGGCAGGTGCTTCAGGAGGTATTCCAGAAGGCATTGTTATCATAGGAGGTGACAGTTCCATTAGTGATATTGCTGCCGAAGACCTTTCAGTGGAACGAAATTTAGACAGAGAAGAAAGTAATATTGATGATCTTGTCCCTGTGTAGGCCTGCACTCATGTGTGTGTTTGTGTCTCAGTTTTAAACAAAAAAAAAAGCTTAAAAAGTAAAAAATAAAAATTTAAAAATAGAAAAAAGCATATAGAATAAAGATACAGAAATATAAAATATTTTGTACAGCTGTGCAATGTGTGTGTTTTAAGCTAAATGTTATTGCAAAAGAGTAAAAAAACAAATTATAGTAAGCAAAGATTAATTTGTTATTGAAGAAAGAATTTTTAAAATAAATTTAGTATAGCCTAAGGCTAAGGTTTTATAAAATCTGCAGGAGTGTACAGTAATGTCCTAGGCCTTTACATTCACTCACTAGTCATGCGCTGACTCACCCAGAGCAACTTCCAGTCTTGCCAGATGTATTCATGGTAAGTGCCCTATACAGAGGTACCATTTTTAATCTTTTATAAGTGCTTTTACTGTACCTTTTCTATGTCCACATCCTTGAATTCCTAAATAATGCTCTCTTCAAATTCCAAGAGAATATAAAAGATCCATATTTTCTAAACCCAATATAGTGAAATTCCATTTACCCAGAACCAAAGATACAAGAAGGGTTAAATAACTTAAATTTAGTTTACAAGCATATTGTACAGTTGTTCTGTTCTAAATGATAACCTTTAAGATATTCAGTTACATTCTAAAATTCTTTTAAAAAGTATGTCCATTCTAGTTTCAGAGATAATTTATATTAATTTTTTACATAAATACATTACTATTAACAGTATTTAAAGAAACATAATAGTCAACTAATTATAGTATTCCATTACTATTATTTTCAATAAACCCCATGTGATAATTCCAAAAGAAATATATTTGCTTGATTTCTTTGAAATTGGCTTGTCTAACAAGTCTCTAGAGCAAAAAGTGAAGTTCGGACAATTGTCTGGTTAATTAGGATTTTCTAGTGAATGAACACAAATGACCAGGGTAATTTAGGCAAAATGAGTGTTTTCTTTCATGTTTATGTATTTTTATCATATATTTTGAATTCCAATTTCTCACCAAATATAGGGCATCAGTACCTGAGAGGTTAATATCTAAGGCTGAATGGTAACT
The DNA here is from genome assembly GCF_030222135.1 of Aotus nancymaae. Taxonomy (NCBI): domain Eukaryota; kingdom Metazoa; phylum Chordata; class Mammalia; order Primates; family Aotidae; genus Aotus; species Aotus nancymaae. The sequence continues at coordinate 52,656,303 of NW_026988415.1, read as the reverse complement.
TGGACCAGCAGGGCAATCTGTTGGTAGTTTCAGGTAGACAAGTTAATCTAAAAGCATAAATAAGTTGAGTCCATATGTCTGATTAGGGAGTGGGGACATGCAACTCTTTCCGAAGATACTGTTGAGTCATTCCCTGGTGGGACTTTCTTGTGAAGAAGCTGTACTGCATGATCATAGCACAGCTTCCAGACATATCGTATGTTCATTATGTGGAGGATTACCTGGTAACCTCACCCACTTTGGAAAATATATAAGTAGGAGTATGTACAAATTCTTTTTACCTAGAGTCACATTGCATAAATGTAATTATGAAACAAAAATGATAACATAAAAATGGTTCTTCTAGAGCCATTTTTTAGTTAACCGCTTCAGGGATATTTGTATTATCCTCACCATAGAAGATATTCCTCATTTTCTTTCAAATGTTAATAAACATCATACTGCTTGCTAACCAAAGTCTTCTTTTACATATGGTAAGTAATCTAATTTCATTTGCCAATTCTGTAATTTTCTTGTATTCCAAACATCCATTTGGACTTCTTCTGGAGTGGTTAAAATCATAAAGTGGATATTAAAAGTTGGCACAATCCTAACACATAATTTGACAAAAACATCGTACACTGGGTCACTTGATCTTTACTGGATCATTTGATCTGTATGCTCTATTCTTTCTCACAAAGAAACCTAATATATTTTATGAGCTATATGTATTGGTCTACGGTTGTCTCAAATAGAAACATTTAACAGATATTGTTTGAATCCCAATATCACAGTGTCTTTTCAGGTCTCCGTAAAAATTCACTGGCCCATCACCTAACCAAAGATAATGGGAAGATAACCACAGGCTTGTTTCTTCTGTTAACATTTCATAATGTACAGTAACAGCAAGGATAACAGTTCTGGGAGTTAAAGATTACTGAAAATGTGTCTATTGTTAACCTGAGCTTTATATAACTGAACTGAAAAATTTTATGTCCTTTTAAACAAATAATGCATAAAAAGAAAACCAAAAAGGAAAAATTTTATGAAAATGTCTGATTAATCAACTATATTCAGTCGTGGGAGGTAATAGATAGATCTCTGGTTCTTAAACCTACTTATGTATTACAACCACTTGAGAAGCTGTAAAAATAATGACTGTAATCTTTTTTCAAAAAGTAACAGCTTTATTGAGGTATAATTGACATACAAAAAAGTTGCACAAGTATAAAATATATAATTTGATAATCTTGACATATACTCAGTGATGAAACCATCAGCAAAATCAACATAATGAATAAATTCAACTACCAAAAAAGTGTACATGTAGCAACGCTTTGTCATCCTTCTACCCTAACTTTCACTAGTAACCACTGACCTGCTTTCTGTCATTACAGAATAGTATGCATTTTCTAGAGTTTAAAATGAATGGAATCATGAAGTACTTACTCCTTGCATCATTCTTCTTTCAGTAAGCATAATTATTTTGAAGTTCATCGATGTTGTAACCTGCATCTACAGTTCATTCACTTTTATTGCTGAGTTATTCCATTATATAGTATAGGATTCCAACCAGTACTTCACACCTTTTTGTATATTTGCTGGAAATTTGAGATGTTTTTAGTTTTTGGATTACAAAATAGCTATGTGAATATTTGTGTACAAGTCTTTGTATGAACATATACTTTTATTGGTTTTGATAAAAACCTAAGAGTGGAATGGCTCTATTTTGTATTATATTATTTAATTTTAATTTATGAGACACGGTTTTGCTCTGTTGCCCAGGCTGGGGTGCAGGGGCACAATCGTAGCTCACTGCAACCCTGCAGCCTTGACCTCCCAGGCTCAAACGATATTCCCACCTCAGACTCCTAAGTAGCTGAGACTATAGACATGTACCACCATGCCAGTTTTTTGTTTTTTGTTTGTGTTTTTTTGTAGAGATGGAGAAGTCTCACTACATTGTCCAGGCTAGTCTCAACTCCTGGAATCAGTTGATCCTCCCACATAGGCCTCCCAAAGTCCTTGGATCACAGGCGTGAGGAACCTTTCCTGGCTACTTTTTAAAGATGTGTAAACCCACTTGGTCTTGTATCGTTACTGAAAAGACTATCCTTTCTCCACTAAAAGGGCTCTGCATCTGTGTCAAAATTAAGTTGTTCATGTATGTGGAGGTCTGTATCTGTCTATTCTGCTCCATATACCTAATTTTATATCAATAAAACAATGTCTTGATTATACTAGCTTTGTAAGTCTTGAAATAAGACAGTGTTTTTGCTCCAATTTTGTTATTTTTCAAAGTTTTTAGCTATTATGGGTTCTTTGTATTTCTATATGAATTTCAGAATCAGTTTGTCATTTCCTACAAAACTCCAGCTGGGATTGTAATTGGAATTTTGTTGAATCTGTGGTACCATTCAGGAAGAATATTAACAGTATTATCATTAAGTATTGTTAACAGTGTATCATTAAGTAATTTAACAGTCTTAATAATACTGAGGCTTTCAACTCACAAACATGGTATACTTCTCTGTTTATTAAAATTTTCTTTATTTTCAAAGGATGTTTATTAGAGTACTAATGAGACCAAAGCCATACTGATTAAAAATGATTTTTCATTTATACCTTTTTTGTACAAATTTATAGAGAACATATAACATTTTGTTACCTGTATATAATGTATAGTGACCCAGTCCAGATATTTACAGTGTCTGTCAACCACGTGAAACACATTCTTGTTAATTATTGTCATCCTACTCTACTATCAAACACTGAATTTATTCTTTGTCTAACCATATGTTTGTATCCTTTAATCCACTTCTCTTCATTCTCCCTTCTCCCTGAAACTCACCCTTCCCAGTCTTTGTTACGTATATTTCCACTTTCTACCTCCATGTGATCAAATATTTTAGCTCCCACATATAAGTGATAACTTGTGATACTTGTCTTTTTATGCCTGGCTTATTTCACCTAAGATAATGGCCTCCAGTTCCATCCATATTGCTTAAATTACATGGTTTCAGATATGTGTTGAAGTTTTCAGCATACCAGTTTTTCATGTCTATTGTTTTATTGTTTTCTATTTCAGTAATTTCCAAGCTGATTTTAAATTTTTTATTCTTATATTTACTTTAGAATTAATTAATTCTACTTATTCTAGTATCTAAGTTAGAAACTTGATTGGAAAACTTTCTTCTTTTTTAATGTAGGCATTTGGTGTTATAATCCCCCCCTCTAAGTGCTGACTTAGTGACAGCCCACAAATATTGGCATGTTGTATTCATTTTAATTTAGTCCACAATGTTCCTTAGTGCAAATTTAATTCCAACATTCACTCACAGGTTTATTAGAAGCATGGTACATTGTGATAGTTGAATTCAGGATTTTCCAGATAATTTTTAAAATTGATATCTAATTTAATTTCATTGTGGTCAGAGAGCATAATTTATATAACTTAAATCCATTCAAATTCACTGAGACTTTTTTTTATCACCCAGAATATGGTGTATCTCGGTCACTGTCCATTTGGATTTGAAAATAATATGTATTCTGCTGTTTCTGGCTGAAGTATTCTATAATGTCAACAGGGTCAAATTGATTTATTGTGCTGTTCATCTACTATATCCTTGCTGATTTTCTGTCTACTTTTTCTACCAAATTATAAAGAGAGAAGTATCTAAATCTCTGACTGTAGTGATGGATTTGTATATTTCTGTTTGATTTTCTATCAGTTTTTGTTTTATCCATTTTGATACTTATTGTTAGCCATATAGAAGTTTAGTTTATTTCTCTTTGACAGATTGATGACTTTAATATTATGAGATGACCTTCCTTATCCTTGGTAATATCCTTTGCTCTGAAATCTGTGGCTGGTAACATAGCCACTTCAACTTTCTTTAATGAATGTTAGCATGATATATCTTTTTAAAAATCACATAGGGATTGAATTGTGTCTCCCCAAAAAGGTAGGTTGACGTCCCAATGCCCAAAACTTCAGATTATGAACTTATTTCAAAATGGAGGCCAGGCATGGTGGCTTATGCTTGTAATCTCAGCAACTTGGGAAGCCAGGGCAAGAGGATTACTTGAAGCCAGAAGTTCAAGACAAGACTGGAAAACATAGCAAGACCCCTATCTCTAAAAGAAAATAGCTGAGCAGAGTGGTGCATGCCTGTAGACCTAGCTACTTGTAAGGTAGAGACAGGAGTATGGCTTGAGCCTAGGAGTTCAATGTTATGGTGAGCTATGATCATGCTACTGCACTTGAGCCTGAGTAACAGAACAAGACCCTATATCGAAAAAGAAAAAAATAAAACAGGATCTTTATAGTCATTATGATGGGCCCTGACGCAATAAAACTGGTGACAAAAATCACAGTTATTTTTGCACCAACCTAATATGATCATATGGCCCTTTAAAATGCCATTTAGGGAACAAATCACATAACCGAATTCAGTCTTACACATTTTAATAAACGCATGTATTCAGCTTGGTAGGATTGCCTGGGAGCAGAACTCCTGTATTTCAGAAAGATCAGTCTGTTCTTGAACCTGTCCTTGGCAGAACAGAAAAAGTAAAATTATGTTTTCCTCTCTGGTCATCGTCATTGTAGCAATCTCTCCATCCTTTATTCTTCCCACTGCCGTGTGTGAAAGGATGTAGTTCGTTTTCTATGTGATAAAATTTCAGAAGCAATTGGAAGTCCTAAATAGGGGTAGGTGTGGTAGGGAAGCATTAGACAGTTGATAGATAGGGGAGAATTCAAAAATAAAGAGAAGGGAATGGGACAGAAGGTAAATTTGATTTGATTTTAAAGTTAACTAGAATGTACTTTTTTGTCCATTCTATCATATGATTTAGAAACTGGTTAGCATTGAACTAGTAGACTTGATTTCCTTAATAGTAGAATTAAATAAGAGCAAAGTGCTTTTATTTTCAAAAATATTTGCATTAATTATTTAAACTTTTCTGAGTTTGAATATTAAAAGACTGGACCAGGTATCTTTTTGTTCTTCATTCTCACAGTTGGTTGCAACGGCTAGATTCAAAGCAAAATTCTAAGACATTTGAGAAACACGATCCTTGCAGGTTCTCTAAATGAGATAAACTATTAGTTGTTACAATCTGGTTGGATATGAGGAACAAAACCAGAAGCTTCTATACATGATTTCGAGGCTCATCCAAAGACTTCAACTTTTTTTCCAAAGTGATGGGCAACATTTAGCTTTTCATAGTTGAAGTCATTGTTCTATGACCCTTCAAAGGAGTACTTTTTTTTTTTTTTTTTTTTTTTTTTGAGACGGAGTTTCGCTTTTGTTACCCAGGCTGGAGTGCAATGGCGCGATCTCGGCTCACCGCAACCTCCGCCTCCTGGGTTCAGGCAATTCTCCTGCCTCAGCCTCCTGAGTAGTTGGGATTACAGGCACGCGCCACCATGCCCAGCTAATTTTTTGTATTTTTAGTAGAGACGGGGTTTCACCATATTGACCAGGATGGTCTCGATCTCTTGACCTCGTGATCCACCCGCCTCGGCCTCCCAAAGTGCTGGGATTACAGGCGTGAGCCACCACGCCCGGCCCAGGAGTACTATTTTTTAAGGCATATTCTGGCACCAAAAATATACAATAAAGCAGCTAATGAGTGCCAACAATATAAAACCTTGAAATCTAGAAAAGCAGTAAAACTAAGTTTTGAGTTTTTAGCTGTCAAGAATTATAATGTCTGATGCAAAAATATTGACAGTTATTTTGGCAGCAATCTGTCTCATGTATGTATAAACAGTAGTCTACTCTTTCAAAATTCAGAAATGCCATTTCTGTGTTACGATTAAGGAAATCACTAATTAATTGTATGCACACATACTTATACACTCACTGATATATACATAAGGATCTCTTTTAATCGGCTATCTTGAGTTTGTTGTTTTATTTCATATGTATTTTTGCAATTTGGAAGAATTTATAAACAGTACATTATTTTAAATTATGATGTTAGTAATAAACTTCTGCAACTCTTAAATTAGCCTGTGTTACTTTCATTGCTACGACATAAAGACAAGCCCATGGAGAAGTTAGAAAATACATAAGAGTAAATGAAATTGAAGTCAGAAAATAAATACATCTTTTAAAAAAGCTATATAATGGAATTTGCATGATGTGTTATTTAGAACAAAATTTGACAAGGGACAATAGATTTTCACTGAACTTAAAATATTTCTTTTTGAGTAGGTTACTGCTTGGTGTAATACTGTTTTTATGTAGGGGCTTTTGAGCTACATTCTCATATTTAGGCAAAAGGAGTCATGTAGTGCATTGAATTAGGGATGTGTCATTCCAATGGCCTGAAAGATTTCTGCACTTTTTAAAAACAGTTTAGTCTGGGAAACTACCCTCACTATTAACACCCACAGTATTAATACAATAATACAATACTGTACTACATGTTTTGTAGATATTGCTTCCTTTAATTCTAGTGAAAACCTTTAGAAGTACAATCGATTCTCATTATTCAGAGTAGTTTTGTTCTGTAAAGTTAATACAAAAACTGAAATTAGTGAACACAACTGTTCCTAGGCAGGATACAGGGTCAGATTCCTGCAAGCCTCTGATCACAACGTTTTCATCAGCTGGTCAATACATAACATTATTTATTTGTGTTTATGTTAAAGATGCTTTATTTAATATATATTGTTAATTCATTAACATTGCACTCATGGCCAATAGCACTGTAACTCAGCCCTAAATGAAACTTTTTCACAGAGGATTTTCAATCTAAGGCACATTGCAGTCTTCTTTTGCTTAAGGACACTAGGCATCACTTCACCACTAAGCTTGGGGGACATTTTAAGTAGTGAAATAACCAACAGAAAGCACAAAACGTGAAAAATGTGTCAGTAAATAGACTACAAAAAGGACACCTGTTTACATGATGACAGCTAACACGAGAAGACAGACTGTGGCCTCATTGGACCGTAGCTGAGGACATGTTGGCAGTTGAGTCAAATTTTCTTCCACTCTGCATATGTCAAAAAATTACTGTGAAAGCACCATGAGTATTGATTTTGCGGTTGCAAATATATTTTAGTGAGGTGAATTTGCACATACTGAATTTGTGAATGATGAGGATCAACTGTAGATATAAATTATTTCCATGGAAAAGCAAAGACAGAAAAGATGAATAATGCAGTTCCATCATGATGTAGAGAAAGACATAAATTTAGTATTTTAGATTTTAATGGCAAGGAAGACTCCAAGTTAAAGTGTTTGGCAGTGCCACAGAACTATGCATGGTATTATATGTAAATTCCACAAACATCCACATCACTTTTAAGTCTCTTTTGAATAGTTCAGTGTTTCAATAATTCATTCCCTAGAGATGATCTGTCATTGTAAAAAGAATGACTAGTCTTTTCTCAAAGGGTAATACAATTTTAATTTATTGATATGAGATTAAACACTGAGGGTTTGGTGAAAACTTCACATTTCAAAATTGTAAAGTACATATTATTTTTGATACATTAATATTGTATTGGATAATTTCACAGTTCTTGTGCACTTACAAGATTACCTTTATCATATTTTTTTTTTTTTTTTTTTTAATTTTTGAGACAGGATGTATCTCGGTCACCCAGGCTAAAGTGCAATGGAATGATCATAGTTTACTGTAACTTCAAACTCCTGGACTCACAACATCCTCTTGTGTCAGCCTCCCGAATAGCTTGGAGTACAGACATGCACCACCAAACCCAGCTAATTGAAAACAAATTGTAGTGATAAGGTGTTGCTATGTTGCCTGGGTTGGTCTCGAACTCCTGACTGCAAGTGATACTTCCACTTCAGCCTCCCAAATTGCTGGAATTACAGGCATGAGCCACTGTGCCTGGCTGTTTATATTATTTTCTTAATAAATTAAATGTCTATATGACACTCAATGAAAAAAACCTTTCTTACTTTATCTTAATCTAATGTAATACATAGCTGTCAAAGGCACCATTTTATGTGCTTTGACCCTTAGCAAATGTAATGTTACTAACATAATACCTATATATTTATATTTTGTGTAGAAAAAAAGTTTATTTTTATCATTTACTTATCATAAGTAACACGAAGTAAATATATACTTATCCCAATAAAACCCAGTACATGTAAGGTTTTTAAATTTCCATAAGGGGGAATATATGAAAGTAATCAAACATTGCTCTAGCTGTTGTTTTAGATCAGTCTTTGGTAAAGAAATGTTAATAAGTCATAAAATAAACTGTAACAATTTTTGTGCCCCATCTTGACCTATGGTGCATATAATAATGAGAGAAATACTCAGAAGTGGAACACTAGGTAGAAGATTATTAAGGCTTTATAATTATCAATCTGAATAAACCTATCTTGAATAATTTCAGAATGTACTGAGCTTAAATTGAGCTGCTTTTTTCTACTTAGAGTACCATTATCAATGACAATTTATATTAGAGTTTGCACTCCAGTTCTTTCAAAATCATTTTCAATCTACCTAAAAACATCATTTCCCTGAACTAACCATGAATGCTGTCACAGTAAATTTGAAAACATTTCTTAAAGGACTGGCTTTTTTGCTGTTGTGTTACGTATAATTTGCATTTGGCAACCACTACCTGCTCATCGTTATTATACCATTAAAAAAAGAATGACTGTGCCTTACCCTATTTTTTTCTGTATGTTTCAAATCTCATTTGTTTTGTGAGACATTGTATTATCAGAATTAGAAACTACGGGGTCTGGGAGGGGACTTTTTACATAGATTGATTATCTTGAGCCAAATCCACAGCTGCATTAGTATAGGACTTCCTTAAGAGGAGCTGGCTCATTAATAAACCACCCAAACGGCTGACACCTATAACTCTCTTCTTCAGCTTTGATCAAATAGAAGCTTATGGTAACACTATTTGGAGAATGGCCCTCAGTAAAATAAATAATTCAATAAATGACTTTGACATTGACATTGCACTGCGGAATTTTTTTTAGCACTTTCCTGAGTTTTTCTTGGTATCTTATTATTTCCCTACCTTTGGGAATTTATGACAGTCAATTCTATAATCTTGTCCAAAGATTGAGAAATTCTATGTGACTACAAACCGACAAATTAATTCAATATAATGGTGCAGTGAAAGATGTGGATGAGGATGGGAGAGATTATTCATTCAAGACCTTATGTCTCTGGAATCTCCTCATTTCACTCTTTTTCCTCACCCCTTGCCCACCTCAGTGAAATCATAAACATATGCATACTAAACAAAACTACCCAATTTCACAGTCTAATATGAAAAGAAATACTCACATAGACATGATCAGATTCTTATCCTTTGTACCACAAATGAAATTTTCCATCTTATAGTGCAGTGTTTCTCAACCCTTTTATTCATTATCTCCTCCCTGAAAAGACTATTTACATATTTTTCTGTCATTGTTCCTCCATGCGCCATGAATTTTTAATACCACAGATGTACTGCATATCTTTTTTATAATATATACTGTGAGCATTTAGAGGGTCACAAGCCATTGTACTATCAAATATTTTTGCCCCTCAAGAATCAATTATTGCTCCCTTTGGGGAGATATTGCCTGTTGAAAATGTATGTTATAGTGTTTTTCATGTCTTAATCAGTGTGATAAAGCCTTGGACTTTGTATTTACAGACCCCCTGATACCAGCTTAAGATATCTGTAACAAATCTTGCTTCCCATGCTGCTCTTATTAAGTATCATTAACCCTCTCTTACCAATTTGAAGCATCACCCAAACCACCACAGATATGCGCAACTCTAGTGTACACGTACTTGCCATGAGTGCACATTTAAACATTTTCACGACTTAACAATTGTTTATATTGAAAGCAGAAAATACTACAAATAAATATATTTGCTGGAAAATGTTGATAAACAGCTGGATGTTTTTCGAAGTTCTAATTGATGTTCTCATATAGCCATGATTATCACATGAGCTCATTGAGTATGAACTATTGTCTTTGTGCCCCCATTAAATCGTTTTTAGAAAACTACCAAGCAAATAATCTGATTGGTATAATAACCAATCAGATTTCATGTTTGTTTTCTATTACAAACAGCAGAGTGTTTCTCTTTCTGTTGAGCCAAAGTAGCTTAGAAGGTTATAAAATGGCATTCATGTTGAATATTCATTATGTTAGTTAAATATAATACTCAACCAGAAAGCAATATTTGAAACCAAGTAGAATCCATGCTTTCTAATTGCTCCCAGGAATGCAATGCCTTTGTAAATAGATGGCTAAGAATATTAATACTAAAGAATGAAAGCTGGAAATGACAGTTTGTGTAATTCTAATTAAATCTTACATAAGTGTATCCGGATCCATGTTTTACATTGTTTAGATGTATATATGAAGGAGAAATGACGTGTTAGATACTACATTTCCATTTAGACTAGTAACTCTTAAAATATAATTCAAAGCTGGACAGATGAGCATAAATTTGTACCTGGGCTATAGCAAGTTTTTTGCTTGATTTATTTTATTCTAACCAATGCTGAGTTCTTGTGAAAGGTGTTTTAAAGAATTAATCTAAAATACTTCTATCTAGTAGAACAGTCAGTACACAGCTATAAAGTGATGTTTTGAAGAATAACTATTTTATTAAATTCTCTGGAGTTTTAAGATGAAATAAAATAAAATCACATTTTCTCTTTGGGTGAATTATTCAAATCTGTCATATCATGAAAATGATTTTTGCTTTTTAAAAACCCTTAGTACATCATTCAAATATCGAGCATTTAGGCAATTACTCATGATATTCAAAACTTTATGTTATGTTGACATTGTTTCATCATTTGATTAATTAATGACAAAATCAAGAAATTATATAAGTATATTTTATCATTAGGTTCATTCTGAAGACAATTAGACTTGTCATTTTATTTTGTAATTTAAAAAACAGATAATTACCTACTGAAAATATGTATAGGCTTGTACTTATTTAGATATACATGTATTTTGTATTTTTATTGAGAAATAAAGTGTCATTACAATGCCTGTACCTATATTAAGTATATAATTAAATAAGTTTAGCATGTTTATAAATATGAAACCACAACCAAAATAAATATAGTAAATCTCTTCATTACTTGTCTATTACAGGGCTGTACCAAAATGAATTTATCTATTCACCTGATAATGGACATAAAGGTAGTTTCCAGTGGATAGGTTACTACAAATAAAACTGTGTAAACATTTAAAAGTATTTGTATGGCATATATATTTATTTCTGTTGGATAAATACCTAGTTGTGGAATGACTAATAATATGGTAGGTGGGTCATTAACTCATTATGAAACTGACAAATGGTTTTTCAAAGCGGTTATGTCATTTTACATTTTCAGCAGCATTGGAGAGATTGTCGCCAACACTTGGTATAAGTTCGTGTATTAGAGTTCTTTGGAGAAACAGAGCCAATGCGATATATGAAAGGGAAAGATTTATGAGAGAATTGGTTCACAGGATCACACAGGCAAAGAAGTTCCACCCCATGATAGAGCATCTGCAAGCTTTTCTAGCTGGCAGTGTGGCTCAGTGCAATTACAAAAGCCACAGAGCAGGGAAGCCTGACAGTACCAACTCCTAGTCTGAGGCAGAAGGCCCAAGAGCCCCCAGGAGGCCACTAGCGCCAAGTCTCAGAGTCCAAAACCCAAAGAACCTAGAGTCATATGTCTAAAGCAGGAGAAGAAAATGTATCCCATTCCAAAAGGGAATGAGAAAGCAGAGAAAGAGAATCCCCCTTCTTCTGATTGTTTTTCCCAACAGGGCCCACAGCCTATTGGATGATGCCTTCCCACATCGAGGGTGTGTCTACTTACACACCAATCAACCTTAGAAGCAGCCTCACAGACAAAGCCAGAGACAGTGCTTCACCAGCCATCCAGGCATGCTTCAATCCAGTCAAGTTGACATCTAAAATTAACCACCATGGTTGGTCAGTCTGTTCAACATTAGGCATTCTAATGTGTGTGCATCTCATTTTAGTATTAATTTGCATTTTCCTAGTAAAGAATTATATTGAGTATTTTCTAACTTTTCAGAGATACCTGTTCAAGTTGGTTGTATAGATAAATTACATATCACAGGGGATTGGTGTACAGATTATGCTGTCACCCAGATAATAAGCATAGTATTGATAGCTACGTTTTCTAACGTTACCCTCCTCCCAACCTGCCCCCTCAAGTAGGCCACAGTGATATTGCTGCCGTCTTTGTGTCCATGTGTAATTCAATGTTTAGTTCACACTTGTAATGAAAATATGCTATGTTATGTTGTGTTCCTGAGTCAATTTACTTAGGACAGTGGCCTCTAGCTCAATCCAATGCCCAATATTGATGTTGCAAAAAAGGACATCATCTCCTTCTTTTTTTTGGCCATGTAGTATTCCATGGTGTATATGTACCACACTTTAAAATAATTATTATTATATTTTGATTTATTTTATTTTTTGTTTTTATTTCAATAGCTTTTGGGGTGCAAGTGAATTTTTTGTTACATGAATGAATTATATAGTGATGAATCCTGAGATTTTAGTGTACCTGTTACCCAAGTAGTGTACATTGCACTGGCTATGTAGTTTTTTATCCCTAGCCCCACTACCCCTTCTCTAAAATCCATTATCTCACTTTGTATGCCTTTGTGTACTCATAGCTTAGCTCCCCCTTATAAGTGAAAATGTATGGTTTTGGTTTTCCACTCCTGGGTTACTTCACTTAGAATAATGGCCTCCAGCTTCATCCAAGTTGCTGCAAAAAATATTGCATTCCTTTTTATGGCTCAGTAGTATTTTATAGTGTATATATGCTACATTTTCTTTATGAACTCATTAGTCAATGGGCGTTTAGGTTGGCTTCACGTCTTTACAACTATGGATTGTACTGCTATAAACATATGTGTGCAAGTGTCTTTTTCATACAATAACTTCTTGTCCTTTGAGTAGATACCCAGAAGTGGGATTGTTGGATCAAATATTCGATCTACTTTTAGCTTTTTTAGGAATCGCCATACTGTTTTCGGTAGAGGTTGTACTAGTTTGCATCCCCACCGGCAGTGTATAATCATTCCCTTTACCCCACATCCATGACAACATCTTCTGTTTTTTTGACTTTTCGATAATGGCCATTCTTGCAAGAATGTGGTGGTATCTCATTGTGGTTTTAGTTTGCATTTCCCTGATTATTAGTTATGTTGAGCATTTTTTCATGTTTGTTGGCCATTTGTATATCTTTTTATTGAGAAATGTCTATTCATGTCCTTTGCCCACATCTTAATGGGATTGTCTTTTTCTTGTTGATTTGTCTGATTTCCTTGTAAAGTCCAGATACTAGCCCTTTGTCAGATGAATAGTTTGCAAATATTTTATCCCATTGATGGGTTGTCTGTTCACTCTGATTATTTATTTTGCTGTGAAGAAGCTTTTTAGTTTAATTAACTTCTATTTATTCATTTTTGATTTTGCTGCATTTGCTTTTGGGGTCTTAACCATGAATTATTTGCCTAGGCTAATATCTAGAAGAGTTTTTCTAATGTTAACTTCTAGAATTTTTATGGTTTCAGGTCTTATATTTCAATCTTTGATCCATCTTGAGCTGATTTTTGTATAAAGTGAGAGATAGGGATTCAGTTCATTCTTCCACGTGTGGCTTGCCAGTTTTCCATTTCCTAAATAGTGTCCATTCCCCAATTTATGTTTCTGTATGCTTTGTTGAAGATCAGTTGGCTGTACATATCTGGCTTTTTTTCTGGGTTTTCTATTCTGTTCCATTAGACTATGTGCCTACTTTTATATCAGTACCATGCTATTTTGGTAACTATAGCCTTGTAGTATAAAAGTCCAGTAATGTGATGACTCCAGATTTGTTCTTATTGTTTAGGATTGTGTTGATGGTTAATATAGAGTGTCAACCTGATTGGATTGAAGGATGCTAATTATTGTTCCTGGGTGTGTCTGTGAGGGTGTTGCCAAAGAATATTAACATTTGATTCAGTGGACTGGAAAAGGTAGACCCACCCTCCATCTGTGTGGGCACAATCTAATCGGCTGCCAGTGTAGCCAGAATAAAAGCAGGCAGAAGAATGTGAAAAGACAAGACTGGTTTAGTCTTCTGGCCTACATCTTTCTTCCACGCTGGATGTTTCCTGTCCTTGAACATCAGACTCCAAGTTCTTCAGCTTTTGAACTCTTCAACTTACACCAGTGGTTTGCCACGGGCTTTTGGGCCTTTGGCCATAGACTAAAGTCTGCACTCTTGACTTCCCTGTTTTTGAGGCTTTTGGACTCAGACTGAGCCACTACTAGCTTCTTTATTCCCCAGCCTGCAGACGGCCTATTGTGAGACTTTACCTTGTGATTGTGTGAGTCAATTCTCCTTAATAAACTCCCTTTCTCTCTCTCTGTCTCTCTCTCTCTCTCTCTCTCTCTCACACACACACACACACACACACACACACACACCCTATTCTGTCCCTCTAGAGAACGCTGACTAATACAGATTGCTTTGACTAATCAGGTTCTTTTTTGGTTCCATATGAATTTTCAGATTGTTTTCAATTTCTGTGAAAAAAGGTATTTTCGTTGGAATTGCATTGAACCTGCAGATTGCTTTGGGCAATATGGTCATTTTCACAATATTGATTCTTATAATCCATGAATATGGGATATATTTCCATTTGTGTCACGCATGTTTTTTTTCAGCAGTGTTTTGTAGTTCTTCTTGTAGAGACCTTTCACCTCCTTGGTTTAGCATATTCCTAGGTATTTAATATTTTTTGTAACTGTTGTAAATGGGATTGCATTCTTGATTTGATCTTAGCTTGGTTGTCGGTGGTGTATAGCAGTGCTACTGATTTGTGTACATTTCTAAGACTTTACTGTATTTGTTTATCAAATCTAGGAGTCTTTCAGAGGAATCTAGGATTTTCTAAGTATAGTATCATGTCATCTGCAAACAGGGATAGTTTGCCTTCCTCTTTTCCAATTTTGATGCCTTTTATTTCTTTCTTTTGCTTGATTACTCTGGCTAGGATTTCTAAAACTATGTTGAATAGTAGTGACCAAGGAGGGCATTCTTGGGTTGTTTCTGTTCTCAGGGGGAATGCTATCAACTTTTCCTCATTCAGTATGATGTTTGCTGTGTCTTTGCCGTATATAGCTATTATTAGTTTGAGATAAGTCCCTTCTATGCCTAGTTTTTTGGCAGTTTTTATCCTAAAGGGATGCTTGATTTTGTTGAACGTTTGCTCTGCATTTATTGAGATGATCCTGTCATTTTTGTTTTTAATTTTGTTTATGTGATGTGCCACATTCCATGTCTTTACTACTGGGAATAGTGTTGCAATGCACATGCAAGAGCATGTATCTTTTGGTAGAATGATTTTTTTTTGTTTTGGGTGCATACTCCATAAGGGATTGCTGGGTCAAATGATAGCTTTGTTTTAAGTTCCTTGAGAAATATCCAGATTACTTTCCACAATAGCTGAACTAATTTACATTCCCATCAGCAGTGTATAAGTAGTCTTTTTTCTCCACAGCCTCACCAGCATCTGTTGTTTTTTGACTTTTTAATAATAGTCTTTCTGATTGATGTGAGATGGTATTTCATTGTGGATTTTATTTACATTTCTCTGATGATTAGTGATACTGAGCATATTTTCATATGTTTGTCACTTGTATGTCTTCTGAGAAGTGTTTGTTCATGTCCTTTGACCATTTTTAAGTGGGGTTATTCGTTTTTTGTATGCTGATTTGTTTAAGTTTACTATAGATTCTGGATATTATGCCTTTGTCTGATGCATAGTTTGGAAGTATCTTCTCCCATTCTGTGAATTGTCTTTTTGCTCTGTTGATGGTTTCTTTTTCTGTGCAGAAGCTCTTTAGTTTAATTATATTCCATTTGCCTATCTTTGCTTCTGTTGCAATTGCTTTTGAGAATGTAGCCATAAATTGTTTGCCAAGCTCTATGTCAGGAAGAATATTTCCTAGGCTGTCTTTGTAAATGTGTATACTTTGAGGTCTTACCTTTAAATCTTTAATATGTTTTGAGTTAAATTTTTGAATATAATGAAAGATAGATAGGAGTAAAGCTTAAATTTTCTGCATGTGGCTAGCCAGTTATCACAGGATTATTTATTGAATAGGGAGTCCTTTCCTCATTGCTTGTTTTTGTCAGCCTTACCAAAGATTAAGTGATTGTAGATGCCTGGCTTTATTTCTGAGTTTTTATTCTGTTCCATTGGTCTATGTGCCTTTTCTTGTACTGGTACCAAGCTGTTGTCGTTATTGTGGCTTTACAGTATACTTTGAAATGAGGTTAGTATGATGTCTTTGGCTTTATTCTTTTTGCTTAGTTCTAATTTCTTTTGCCATTTTGGCTGTTTTTTGATTCCATATAAGCTTCAGAATAGTTTTTTTTTTTTTTTTTTTTTCTGGTTTTCTAAAGAATGCTGTTAGTAGTTTGATAGGAATAGCATTAAATCTGTAAATTGCTTTGGGCAGTATGGCCACTTTTAAGATAATGATTCTTCCAATCTATAAGCATATAAGCATGAAATACTTTTCTATTTATTTGTGTCATCTCTAATTTCTTTCAGGAGTGTTTTTTTACTTCTCTTGTAGAGATATTTCACCTCCTGGTTATCTGTATCTCTAGGTATTTTTTTTTTTGTGACTATTGTAAGAAATAATGAATAAGACCTAGTATTTACTGACACAATTGGGTGAGTATATTCAAAAATAATATAATTGTACATTTTTAAATAACTGAAGATTATTTGAATACTAGGTTAGTTAATTAAATAACTAAAATTATTTATATAACTAAAGATTATTTAAGATCATGTTCTTGATTATATTCTCAGCCTGGACATTATTGGTGTATAGAAATGCTGCTGTTTTTGTTTATTGATTGATTTTGTATTCTGAAACATTCCTACAGTAATTTATCAATACTAGGAGCCTCTTGGCAGAGTCTTTAGATTTTCTAATTATAGAATCATATTGTGAGTAGATGAAGTATGATTTGATTTTTTTTTTCTTATTTGAGTGCCTTTTATATCTTTCTCTTGCCTAATTGCTCTGTTTAGGACTTCTAGTACTATTCTGAATAGGACTGGTGACTTTGAGCATCCTTGTCTTGTTCCAGAAACTATTGTGAACAACTCTAGGCACACATATTAGAAAATCTGGAAGATATGCAAATTCCTGGAAAAGCAGTCTCTCAAAATTGAATCAGGAAGAGATTGAAACCCTTAATAGAGCAATATTAACTTCTGAAATTGAGTCAGTAATAAATAAAAAACCTATCAACTAAAAACATCTCTTGGACCAGAGGAATTCACAGCCAAATTCTATCAAACAAACAAGGAAGAACCTATACCAATCCAACTGAAAGTATTTGAAAAAAATCAAAGAAAAGAGGGTTCCTCCCTAACTCATTATATGAAGTCTGCATCTGTCTGATGCCATAACCTGGCAGACAAAATGAAAACCAAAATTTCAGACCAAAATATTTGATCAATATAGATGCAAAAATCCTCAACAAAATACTAGCAAACTAAATTCAGCAACACATCAAAAAGTTAATATATCATGAACAAGTTGACTTTATTCCTGGGAGGCAAGGCTGGTGCAATGTATTGAAATAAATAAATGTGATTCACCACATAATTTTACTCAAAACCAAAAACCATATACTTATTTCAATTGCTGTAGAAAAATTTTGATAAAATCCAACATCCCTTCATGATAAAAATGTTTAACAAACTAGGAATGACAGGAACATGCCTCAAAAACATCATGCTGAGTGAGTAAAAGCCCCCAAACGTTCCCCTTGTGAATTCTTTAGTGAAGCCCAGAATAATATCCAAAATATAAACATCCCTGATAGTTTATGGTCAATAAAATAATTATTGACAAATATAGGTTTAAGTACATGAATGATCACTGGAGGATATGCATTTAAAAGATTTATATGTTATAAAAATATGTTAAGTCTCTTGAAATTGTCCCACATGTGCCAGTTTTACATTATATTCCACATTAGAATGACTTCTTTTAATCAGAATTTGATGGATGAAGCACAGTACTGAGGTATTAAATGTTAATGATGTGACTACTCTGTTCTATTGTTTTAGTTGAATAATTAATTAACGTAACATAAAATAATTTAAATTGTGTAAGATCCCTGATGCATGTTTTTTCTTTATTGCCCTTGCATCACTAAACTGAACTTAGCTCTTACTGGATATGTTGTATTAATATCTGCTAAATTGATCTAAGATGAGATGCCAGATGATTCATGGAGAAGGAATTGAAAGTTGGAGTTCTTGTATCTCCCCATCATGATCCCCAAAGTAAAAACAAAATACAATTTCCTGAAGATAATCCAGAAACAAATTCTCTGTATGCAAGCCTATAATTTTAAAAATTCTAGAGAAAACACAAGCAGTCTGCTCCTTATATTTTTGATAAGTGAAGGATCCTGTGTGCACAGAAAGTGTGCCATAGTTTAGTAATTTAAGACAGGACAAATAATCTTAATTTTCAAAGGACAAAAAGGTTTGACAAAAATAACTTGACTGTAGATGGATGTTTAATATGGAGACCATCTTCCAAAATGCGGGGCATACAGTATAAAGAATGCCAAAAAAATTTTTTAGTCTGATTGTTTATAACAGTTAGCGAACAGTGCAGAATGAGATATGTGCATATAGCTCCCTTAAGTGGAAAAGCGAAAAGGTCATTCAAAGGGTTAAGCTTTTAAACAAAAGTTAAACCACAACTATGAGTTTTTTAAAAATCACATTAATTAATGTTTAGTATTTAGTAAATTGTTGAGAAAAGTAACTTGGACACATAATTCCCATGTAAATCTTCATATCCCTTCCCATTTCCCTAGTAGCCAGCACTCTGCTCCTGAGAGTCTCATCCAAACCATTGTTCCTGGGCCTTCTTGCCTCAGCCCCCAATATCTTTGGGTTCCTTTATTGATGGCCTCTACTCTCACTTAAGGATACCAATGAAGTTCTAATTCTGCAATTGCAGCCCGCTTGCCACAGGAAATAAAGCTGCTCAATCTGCTGAAGTAGGGCTGTCAGAGGGCCTCCAAGCAAATGCCTGCTTTTTAAATTTAAATAAAAAATCTACAAGTGCAAGCTAAACATTTGATAGACATGGCCATCAAAATGGGAAAAATAGACAATAGGCAATGCAAATAAGAAAAGGTAAGTGTTGAAAAAACTGCCTATTGGATATTTTGCCCACTACCTGGATAATGGATTCATTTGTACTCCAAACCTCAGCATCACACAATATACCTATGTAATAAACTTACACATGTACCCTTAATTGTAAAATAAAATTGAGAAAAAGAAAATGACAAGATGATTCTAAATTACATGTAAATATAAATAACCTACAATAGAAACAACTTTGCAAAAGCACAAAGTTGTTAGAATAACATAACATGACTTCAAGAGCTATTTTGATTGCGCCACTGAACCCGAGCCTGGGCAACAGACCGAGTTTCTGTCTCTAAAAATAAAATTTTAAAAAGAGTTATTATAAAGCTGAATTAATCAAATATGCTTTGTCTGTTATTAACATAGCCACTCTAGTTATCTTTTGATTTCTGTTACCATGGTGCATCTATTACCTTTCTTTTAACCAATTTGTGTCTATTTTAAAATTGAGTTTCCTGTAGACGGTGTCTAATTGGATCTTCTGTTTTTTATCTGAACTGACAACCTATGACTTTTATTTGAGGTGCATAGGTCATTTTTATTTAATACATTATTTATATGGATTGGTTTAAAACTGCCTTATTGCTATTTATTTTCTATCTTATTGCTAGTTATTAACAGTTTCTATTTTTCCTGTTTCCTGTCTAGATTGTTTTTTTTTATGATTCTGTTCTACACTGTTTTATTGGCTTTTAAAATATAATGATTTGTTTTGTTATTTTCATGGTTTCTGTAAGGTAAAGCATACTTATTTAACTTATCATAGCCAAATTTCAAGCGATATCATGTCACTGCAGGTATGTTTTTACTTTATAATGGTATTCTTGCATTCTTCCTCCTGATATCCATAGTATTTCTGTCATGTTTTACTTTTACCTGTGTTATAAACCTCATACTACATTGCTATTAGTTTTGTTGAAACTATTATCTTTTCAAGAAACCTAAATATGAATAAAAATGTTGTATGTTCACCCATGTGGTTATTAATTCCAGTGCCCTTCATTTTTATACATAGATCCATACTTTCCTGTAGTATTATTTTCTTCCTGCACAAGGCCTCCCTTTCACTTTTTTTAAATATGGATGTGGAGGTGATGAATTCTTTCACACTTTTCATAGATAAAAAAGTCTTTATTTCACTTTCATTTTTGAAAGATATTTTATCTAGATATAGAAGTCTTTGCTGACAGTGCTTTCATTTTAGTACCTTAATAATCTTCCTCCAAAACCTTTGTTTTTATCATTTTCAACAAGAAATTTGTCGTTTTCCTTCTGTTTTCTTCCTTTCTGGCTGGAATATTTTGCTTGTTGCTCAATGATTTGAATATATTCTCTTTACTACTAGTTTTGAGCAATATAATTATTATTTGTCATGTAGTTTTCTTCATATTTTATGTGTTTGGGATTCATTGAATTTCTTAGAAGTGAGGATTCATATTTCTAAAGTACTGAATTTTTGTATTTCCAAAATTTTAAGTTAAATCCTAAAGGCCCAATACCTCAGAATATGACTGCATTTGTTTTTAGAGCCATTAAATGAGGTGACTACATGAAAATTAGGCTGATTGGATATGATTTAATCCAATCTGGCTGAAATTCTTATAAGAAGAGGAAATTATGATCCACAAAGAGAATGAATGAATGTGTGCACACAAAGGAAAGGCCATGTGAAAACAGTTAGAAGGTGGTTTCTGGAAGCCAAGGAGATAGACCAGAAAAAACAAGCCTACTAACACCTTCATCTTTACTTTCTAGTCTCTAGTATTTTCATAAAATAAATTTGTGTTGTTTAAGCCACCTAGCCTGTGGCATTTTTATTTTTGGTGGACCTAGAGAACTAATAGTTATCATCAATTTTGGGGAATTTTCAGTTATTATGTTTGCAAATATTTTTCTTCTGCCTCCATCTCCTTTCTTTCAAGCACTCTAATTACATGTGTATAGGTCAACTTCGTGTTGTCTTATGGCTCACAGATACTCGATTTTTCAAAATTCACTTTTCCTATTAAATCTTGGATAATTTTTATGCTATATCTACTAAGTTACTAATCTGTCTTCTGCAGTGTCTAATCCATTATTAATCCCATCAGTATTTTTCATCTCACACATGGTAATTTCCTTTTTTCATGTTTTAATAAAATTATTTATTTTGCATTTTTATACATACACAATATTTTCTATATTTATGGGGTATTTGTGTGCATTTGTCACATGCATAGATTGTGTAATGATTAAGCCAGGGTATTTGGAGTATATATTGCCGTAAGTATTTATCATATCTATTGGGAACATTTCGATTCTTCTTTTCAAGCTACTTTAAAATTTATAATATATTGTTGCTATCTAGAGTTGCCTTACTCTGCTATTAAACATTAGAACTCATTTCTTATATATAACAGTATGTGTGTGTCCATTAGCCAACCTCTCTTCATGCCTCCCTCCTACCCACACACCCTTCACTTTTTTCAGTCTTTGGTATCTACCATTTTCTTCTTTCCCTCCATGACATCAACTATTTTAGGTCCCACATATGAGTGAGAACATGTGGTATTTGACTTTCTGTGCCTGGTTCATTTGACTTAACATAAGGACCTTCAGTTCCATCCTTGTTGCTGCTGCAAATGACATGATTTTATTCTTTCTTGTGGGAGAATAGAATTCTATTGTGCCTATATAATACACTTTATTTATCCATCCACTGGTCGTCACTTAGGTTGATTCCATATCTTTGCTATTTTGAATAGTGCTGTAATAAACATGTAGGTATGGTATTCCTTTGATATACTAATTTCTTTACCTTTGGATAGATACCTAATAGTAGGCTTGCTGGATCAAAGAGTACTTCTATTTTAAATTCTTCTTCCTTTATTTTTGTTTGACTAGGTTATTTCAAAAGATCTGCCTTCAGATATGAACAGATACTTTACAAAAGAAGACATACATGAGGCCAACAAACATATGACAAAATGCTCATCATCACTGGTCATTAGAGAAATGTGAATCAAAACTACATTGAGATACCATCTCACACCAGTTAGAATGGCGATCATTTAAAAATCTGGAGACAATAGATGCTGGAGAGGATGTGGAGAAATAGGAACACTCTTACACTGTTGGTGGGAGTGTAAATTAGTTCAACCATTGTGGAAGACAGTGTGGCGATTCCTCAAGGACCTAGAAATAGAAATTCCATTTGACCCAGCAATCCCATTACTGGGTATATATCCAAAGGATTATAAATCATTCTACTATAAGGACATATGCACACGAATATTCATTGCAGCACAGTTTACAATAGCAAATACCTGGAACCAACCCAAATGCCCATAGATGATAGACTGGACAGGGAAAATGTGGCACATATATACCATGGAATATTATGCAGCCATCAAAAACGATGAGTTCGTGTCCTTTGTAGGGACATGGATGAATCTGGAAACCATCATTCTCAGCAAACTGACACAAGAACACAAAATCAAACACCGCATGTTCTCACTCATAGGCAGGTGTTGAACAATGAGAACACATGGACACAGGGAGGGGAGCACTACACACTGGGGTCCGTAGGGGGGAAATAGGGGAGGGACAGTGGGGGGTGGGGAGTTGGGGTGAGATAGCATGGGGAGAAATGCCAGACATAGGTGAAGGGGAGGTAGGCAGCGAATTTCTGTTTGAATTTTTTTTTAATTTTTAAGAACTTTTAATTTTTTTATAGATTTAGTGGGTACAAGCGCAGATGTCTTACATTCATTTACTACGTAGTGGTGAAGTCTGAGCTTTCCATGTTCCCATCACCCAAATAGTGAATACTGTACCAAATAGGTAATTTTTCAACCCTCACCACCCCTCCAAAATTCTACTACTGGATCTTTTTTTAATGAAATCTATTTCTTTGGTAAATTTCTTATTCATGTCCTAAACTGTTTTTCTGACTTCGTATTATTTCTCAGTATTCTTTGTACCTCATTTAACTTATTTAAAAATAAATTCTTTTAATGGGAATTCATGAATTTGTATTTTACTGAGTTCTGTTGCTGGAGCATTATTGTGCTCTGTTGGAGGTATCATACTTCCTTGCTTTTTCGTGTTCCCTGTGTCCTTACATTGTTATCTGTGCATCTGGCATAACAGTTGCTTCTTCTAGTTTTTTGAGTTTGAATTCATATGGTGTTAGCAGGTCCAGGCTTGAATCCCAGTGTTCTTGGGTCTCCAAGTGGTTTGCACAGATGTCAGTTGTGGCAGTGGTAGGCTAGGTGAATTGACAAGGTTTGGGGCCTCTTGGTAACCAACACGTCATGGCTGATAGCAGTGGCAATGGTAGAATAACCCTCTGGGTCCTAAGTAACATACACTAGTGTTGGTGGTGACTGCAATGAGCTGGAATGGCAAGTCTCCAGGCTCACAGGTGGTGCATCCAGGCAGGTTCCAGCTGTGGTGATAACAGCAGGGTAGGTAGGCCCAACCTCAGGCCTCTAGGAGAAGTGCTCATATACCAGTGGTTATGGACTAGGCTGGGAAATCCCCAGGGCCCTGGATTATGTGCTCTGGCATTGGGGGTACAGGCAAAGCTAGATTGGGCAGACTGTCTTCAGGCCACTGACAGTATTTACAGGTGCCTGCTGTGGTAGGCAAGGTTGGGGCAATCCCAAAACTCCTAGCAGAATACTGAGATGGGGGATGGCAACAGCCATGCAATTGCCCTGCCACATGGGAGGGTGGGAGCCACATTCAGTAGCAGCCACCTAGGTTGGAAGATAAGGATCGCAAGCCCTGCTTTTGCCTCATCCCTGGTGGCAGCTGCTTGTATCTTGCTCATGCCTCATCTCATGCAGTGGTAGCCTGAACCTCGCTCGTGTCTTAGCCCTATCACTGCTGGGCCCCAGGACAATGCAATCAGTTGTGAGCTGGGCACTGAAAATGGCACCATGCTGTAGCTTCTTAGGATTTGGAAGGAGAATGTGGTAGAGCAGTAACATTGTGCCATTTCTCAGCAACACCCTATGTTGGCTTCAAGGCCCATGTGGTTCTAGGGGCTCTCCTATAGTTAAAAATGCAGAAGTCCATGGTGGAAATGTGAACCACTGAGAAATCTCTTCTTTACCCTTTCTTTGCATTGGGGAGTTTCTCCTGGCTACCAGTCAATTCTGGCCAAGCAGGCTAAGCATCACTTTCCTCTCCTTCCTTGCTTTAGGTATTTCCTGTCACTTTTCTGTTGAATACCAGTTTTCTCCTTTGGAGGATGTATTTGAAGTGTAATTATTTACTCACTCATTTCTTTTTTCTTAGAGAAAGTGGTGAATATTAGATGCCTCTAGTTATCCATCTTGAAGCCCCTTCTTTATTTTATATATTTTTAGTTTTTCTGAGATGGGATCTCGCTATGTTGTCAAGACTAATCTCGAACTCCTGGTGTCAGGCAATCCTTCTGTCTCTGCCTCTCAAGTAGCTGAGACTATAGGCAAGTACCACAGTATCCTCTCACTTTATAGTTTCTTTTTGTATCCTTCTAACATAAACACACGTGTTTGAAATTTCATCACAGCACTATTCACAATAACAAAGACATGAAATCGACCTAGATGTCCATCAATAGTATATTGGATAAAGAAAAGGTGGCATATTTATATCATGGAATACTATGAAGCTATAATATAGAATGATATCATGCCCTTTGCCGCGACATAGATGGAGCTGGAGGCCATTATCCCAAGAGAATTAATGTAGGGACAGAAAACCAAATACAACATGCTCTCACTTATAAGTGGGAGCTAAACATTGAGTATACATGGACACAAAGAAGAAAACAATGGACACTGAGGCCTATTTGAGGGTGGAGGGTCGGGGGACGAAGAAGACTAAAAAACTATCTGTCAGGTATTATGCTGACTACCTGGGTGACAAAGTTATAAATTGAATATAAATTGAAATTATATAAATATAAATTGAAAAGAACATTGAATTGAAATATACATTGGGTGTGTTTAGAAAAAAGTTATGAAATATTTAAAGTAGCAATAAAACACTTTCAGTACATTACATCTAATGTAATGTAATGGTAATAAACCATTACATTGGTTTAATCATTTTTAACTGTAAATAATATTTTCTTTTGCACATAATTATCTATATACATTACATATGCATGTTTATCAAAATGAAATATATTGAAACAGCAATATTTTAACAAATTTAAAGTACTTTTTTATTTCTAACTTATTTAAGATCTTTTAAAGATAGTTAATTAAGAAGTACAGGCTAATTTGTAAGTATAGTTGGGATATCAATAATACTAAGAAAAAAGACATCTAAATTATTAAAGATGGTGTTATGTATGAATCTTCACTATGTCTGCAGTGACGTGATTATGGCTGAATTGGAGGTGACTGAGGAACTTTACCCATTTTTGTTTCTGCACTGGATTATGATGGCCAATTGAGTAAGAACTAGTACTGTTTTATTCCTGCCATTCTTTGGCTTATGGAAAAACTGAATTTTGTGAAAAGCCAATTATATCAAAGCAATTAAATTTCTATCTACAAGTGACAGCCACATAGACAAATGAGAATGAGTGATTCCACCTGCTTAACTTCTATTCAGCACAATATTTTTATTCAATGCCTAGAAAAGTATGGTTATAATATACTGGTGTTTAGTAGGTATTTACCTTTGACTAGGCAAATAAGCTCAAACAATGAGATGGCCTTTTTATTGGGATTAAGAGATGGGTTTTACATGTATCAAGTATTACCACCTGAGTCCCCTGTTCAGATAAAATCATAACACAAAAATCCAGGAAATGTATTTTAAGTTGTTATTTTATTTGCTTTTTTTTTGTTTCCTTCTTTAAATATATCTCTTGGTTGGTCCCACAGGTTGCCAGAACTTAGGCAGAATGTATACAAACAGCTTCAGCCCCACCACTGACTAGAGCTCAGGATCTAGCGGTCCAATAACAAGTTAGGACACCTGTGTGCTTTCCAACCTTCCTTTGCCTTTCCAATCCCCTGAATGTTTTAGCTGTCAACTAGTACCTGGGATACAGAGTTCATGAGGATTATGCTTAGTTATTTGAGTGGTTCCTAAACTTCAGCACTTTCATTCCACTCTTATTTTTACTCATTTTATAACACTACATACCTTCATACTATAATCTATCAATTTTACCCTGTTACTTACAATTCTACTTCCCTCTTTGGTCTTGGGCTTTCAGCCAGTCAGAAGGCCCAATTAAACTACCAACTTCTACTAACTCTTCTGGAACTATATACTGTCCACAGGCCATGGGCTTTTGCCTAAATTACAAATATCTCCCAAAGCTTAGACAGGATTGCCCTTTTGGTATATATCTTGTCCCCAAAGAACAGAAGTAGCCTGTACAGGGATGAAGAATAACCATGGTCTATGAACACAGGAAGACAGACTTTGTTTCGTCAAGCCAACTCAGATAACAGTAATAAGACTGTTATCCACTATTAATAATTACTAAAATGCCACTTACCTACAACCAGTATTTCCTTTAGAAACTGCTAAAGAATAAATGTATGCTAGTCAGTTTTATAATATACTTTAGCTATTTTCAATGAAAATATAATATATTGTTACTTTTTTATGACTTTGACACTTCTGAGTATTTACTATATGCCTAGAATATTGCTACGTATTTTAAATGACTTGACTAATTTGAGCTTTACAATAATTCTTCATGATAAATACAGTTATGTTAATGAAACCAAAGCACAGAAAAGAGTCACACCGCTAGTAAATAGTACAGCCAAGATAGCAATCCAGGTAGCCTAGTTCTAAGCACACTTTCTTAACTACTTAGCCATGACAGTTCTCTACCAACTGTATTACTAAGAAATAAAAACTTATGGCATTAACTCACAGTCTCTGAGCATGTAAGTTGACATCCTACATGTGTATTTTACTATAGTAACAACGATAACAGTATAAAAATATCACCCACCATTTATAGAGTATTTATCATGTGCTTGACACTATTAGATGGCATTACATATGTACTTCAGTTAATTTATTCAACAGCTCTACAAGATAACTATATTATTAACTTTATTTTACTGTAGAAAATACAAAGAGGAAAAATGACTAGCTCAATATTATACCCTAAATAGAAGTGGAATTGGGCTTCAAATCCAGATGTGTGCATACATCATGTTGGCTAATTACGTTTTCTTTTCATTTTGAATGGTTGACTACTGGTAATATTTAAAAATACTTTATTCTGAGAAGCGATAGTAAATCATTAAGCTGATTAGCATAATTTTATGTTATAGTCCTTCCTCAAGGGAGTAATGTTTATAGATGAATAGGTATTATCAATACTGGAAAATAATGCTAAAACATAAAGAATGCAGATTTAACATTTGGACTTAAGCTGTTTTAAATATTTATATGACCAGTGTATATATATGTGCTGATAGGGATGACGTGCTTTTGATATCAAATACAATTCAGTGAAAAGTATTCAACTTAAAGTATCACTGCCACTATTGCATTAAGTTTTGATTCTATATTTTAAAATGCATGTGATTTTTTTAAGTGGTAGATTTTCTAAAAATTCTTTGAATAGTCTCATCTTTTCCTTGGCATTTTATAAGGGACATAGTTAGAAATAGATTTTTTTTTTTTTTTTTTTTTAGGTGTTAGCAGTACTGTCCTCACTATGCGCTCATTGGACAGTAGCGCAACCCCAAGAAAAAGATGGTTAGAAATAGATTTTTTAAGGCCAGCTTTTATTTAGATACAAAGGGCACATGTGTATAACTGTTACATGGGCTTATTGGACTCAGGTAGTGAGCATAGTATCCAACAGGTAGATTTATCAAATGATGCTCCCCTTTTTCTGTTCCTCCTCTAGTAGTCCCAGTGTTTATTGTTCCCATGTTTATGACCATATGTGCAAAACGTTTAGTTCCCACTTATAAGTGAGAATACGCAGTTTTTGTTATTTTGTTCCTACATTAATTTTCCTAGGATCATGAATGGCCTCCAGCTGCATCCCTGCTGCTGCAAAGTACATGATTTCATTCTTTATTATGGCTGTATAGTATTCCCTGGCATGTATGTACCACATTTTCATTCCCAATCCAGCATTGATGGGCATCTAGGTTGATTTCACGTCCTTGCTTTCCAAATGGTGCAGGGATGAACATACTGTGTCTATTTGGTAGAATAATCCAATCCATGAGCACAGGATGTTTTTACATTTATTTTTGTTCTTTCTGATTTCTTACAGAAGTGTTTTTTAGTTATCCTTGTAGAGATATTTCACCTTCTTGCTTATCTGTATTTCTAGGTATTTCATTTGCTTTGTGGCTGTGTTAAGTGGGATTGTGTTCTAGATTTGGCTCACAGCCTAGATGATATTGGTGTGTAGAAATCCTACTTGTATTAGTCTGTTTTCATCCTGCTGATAAAGACATACTCAAGACTGGGTAATTTATAAAGAAAAAGAGGTTTAATGAACTCACAGTTCCATGTGTCTGGGGACGTCTCAAAATCATGGCAGAAGGTGAGGATAAAACAAAGGCATGTCTTACATGGTGGCAGGCAATGATATAAATGAGAGACAAGCTAATGGAGAAACCCCTTATAAAATCATCAGAACTCCTGAGACTTATTCACTACCACAAGAGTATGGAGGAAACCACCCCCTCGATTCTATTATTTCCCATTTGTTCTCTCTCACAACATGTGGGAACAATGGGAGCTACAATTCAAGATGAGATTTGGGTGGGGCTCAGCCAAACCATATCATTCCACATGTGGCCCCTCCCAAATCTCATGTCCACACATTTGAAGACCAATCATGCCTTCCCAACAGTCCCCAAAGTCTTAACTCATTTCAGCATTAACTCAAAAGTTCACAATCCAAAGTTTTATCTGAAACCAGGCAAGCCTCTTCCACCTATGAGTCTACAAAATGAAAAGCAAGTTAGTTACTTCCTAGATAAAATGAGAGTACAAGCATTGGGTAAATACACCCATTCCAAATGGGAGAAATTGACCAAAACAAAAGGGCTGAAAGCCCCATGCAAGTCCAGAATCCAGTGGGGCAGTCAAATCTTAAAGCTCCAAAATGATCTCCATTGGCTCCATACCTCACATCTAGGTCATGCTGAAACAAGAAGTAGATTCCCATGGTCTTGGGCAGCTCTGCGCCTGTGGCTTTGCAGGGTACAGTCTCCCTTCAGGCTGCTTTCACAGGCTTGTATTGAGTGTCTGTGGCTTTTCCAGGTGCACGGTGCTAGCTTCTGGTGGATCTACCATTCTGGGGTCTGGGGGACAGTGGCCCTCTTCTCAAAGCTCCACTAGGCCGTGTCCCAGTGGGGACTCTGTGTTTTTTTGTTGCTTCAACCCCACATTTCCCTTCTGCACTGTCCTAGCAGACGTTCTCCATAAGGGCCCCACACCTGCAGCAAACTTTTTCGGACATCCAGGTATTTCCATACATCCTCTGAAATCTAGGTAACTGTCAACTCTTAACTTCTGTTCATCCACAGGTTCAACACCACATGGAAGTTGCCAAGGCTCGGGGCTTGCGCTCTCTGAAGCCATGGCCTGAACTGTACCTTAGCCCCTTTTAGCTAAGGCTAGAATGGCTGGGAAGCAGGGCACTAAGTACCTCAGTGGCACACAGCAGGGTGGCCCTGGTCCCGCCCACAAAACCATCTTCATCACTTCTGATTGTACTTAATCTAGTTAGCATTCTATCAATCATATTTATTTTTTTGATAACTCTATATTTCATTGATTGTTTGTATACATTTTGCCTCTCAATTTCAATAAGTTTTTTAATTATTTCTTTTTATATGCTAGCTTTGTGGATAGATTGTTCTTTATTTCCTAGTTTTTTTAGGTACAAAGTGAAATTGTTAATTTGAGATTTTTATAACTTCTTGAAGAAGGTAATAACCTCTCATCTTAACATTGCTGTGTCTACATTCCAGAAACTCTGGTACGTTTTGTCCTTGTTTTCATTAATGTCAAAGAATTTTTTGATTTCTGTCCTTATTTCAATGTCCTCTCAGAAGTTATTTAGAAGCAAGTTGTTTAATTTTCATAAATTTGTGTAGTTTTGAAAGAGATCTTCTTGATATTAATTTTTATTTCTATTGCAGTATGGTCTAAGAGTGTGCCTGGTACAATTTCAGGGTTTTTAATTTATTGAGACTTGCTTTATGACTGAGCACGTGGTAAACCATAGCATATGTTCCACGTGTAAATGAGAAGAAGGTATATTTTGTTTCTGATGGGTGTAGTGTTCTATAGATGTCTGCCAGATTCAATTGGTAAAGTGTCAAGTGTAAATCCAGATTGTTTTGTGAGTTTTCCACCTTGATGATCTGTCTAATGCTGTCAGTGGGGTGTTGAAGTCTCACAGTATTCTTGTGTAGTTATCTAAGTCTTTTCATAGGCCAAGAAGAACTTGTTTTATAAATCTGAGTACCCCAATATTGGGTGCATATATGTTTATTCTAGTTAAGGTTTCCAGTTGGTCTGCATTCTTTATCATTACATAATGCCCTTCTTCATAATTGTCCAGTTTTATTAAAGTCTGTTTTATTCAATGTAAGAATAGCAACTCCTGCTCCTTTTTTGTTTTCCATTTGTAAGGTAGAACTTTCTCTGTTTTTGTTTTTCTAAGAGCCTCTGGGTGTTGTTACATGTCAGATGGGTCTCTTGAAGACAACAGATGGCTGGGTGCTGTGTTATTATCCAGCCTGACACTGTGTCTTTTAAGTGGTGTGTTTAGCTCATTTACATACAACGTTAGTGGTGGTATGTGTGATTTTGATTCTGTCATTGTTTTGTTGACTAGTAGTTATGTAGACTAGATTGTGTACTTGCTTTATAGTGCCTGGAGGTTGTGTGCCTGAGTATGCTTTTGTGGTAACAGTTGTCATTCATTTGAATCCATGTTTAGCACTCCCTTAAGGACCTCTTGTAATGTTGGTCTAACTGAAATGTATTCCTCCAGTGCTTGCTTGTCTGAAAAGGATTTTATTTCTGCTTCATTTATAAAGCTTAGTTTGGCAGAAATAAAATTCTTAGTTTGATTTTCTTTTCTTTAAGATACCCAAATTAGGCCCTGAATCTTCCAGCTTGTAAGTTTTCTGATGAGAGGTCTGCTGCTGTTCTGATTGGCTTCCCTTTGTACTTGACTGGACCCTTTTCTCTAGCTTCTTTTAAGACTTTTTTTTGTAATGTTGACCTGATGAATCTGATGAATATTTGCCTTGGAGATGGTGATTTTTGCATAGTATATTGCCAGAGTTCTCTGTTTGTTGGATCTGCATGTCAGCCTCTTTAGCAAGACTAGGGAAATTTTTGTAGATTATATCTTCAAATATATTTTCCCAGTTGCTTTTTCTCTCTCCTTCCCTCTCAAAAATACCGGTGAGTCATAGATTTGGTCTCTTGCTTAATCTCATATTATTCAGAGATTTTGTTCATTTTTCTTAATTATTTTTCTTTATTTTTGTCTGATTAAGTTGATTTGGAGAACAGATCTTCTAGCTCTGAGATTCTTTCCTCAGCTTGGTCAATTCTGCTATTAATACTTGTGATGATATTATAAAATTTCTGTAGTGAGTTTTTCAGCTATGCAAGTTCAGTTTGGTTCTTTCTGAAAATGGCTACTTTTTCTTTCATGTCTTGAATCATTTTATTGGATTTCTTGTATTGAGCTTAAACTTCCTTCCAAATCTCAATAAGCTGCCTTGCCATCCGATTCTGAATTCTATCTGTCATTTTGGTCATTTCTGTCTGGTTAAGAACCATAGCTGTGGAACTAGTCTACTTGTTTTGACGTAAGGCGCAATCTGGGATTTTGGACTTTCATAGTCCTTGTGTTGATTCTTTCTCATCTGGGAGAGCTGACGTTCCTTTAACTGTGGTATACATTGAGTATAGTTAGTTGGCTTCATTTCTGGATGCCTTCAGAGGGCCTGGGCTCTGAATAGAATTTTTATGTGTGGGTGAATTTTTGCACCTGTTTTCACAGGTGTACATTTTAGTGGGATAAAGTTTTGGTGTTATAGTTTGGGCTGCAATTGAGTAGATGGGTTTGAGTAATAACTGGTAGCTATTTTAATAACCAAACATGTAGCACTTTTGTACCTTCGTACATTCAAGGGCATGCTCTGTGATTGGGCAGGACACAGTTGGCCTCTTAACCAGGTATGACCTTGGGCCTTGGAGGGGCCCCTCCAATCACTGGCATGGTGCCAGTGGCTTTTGTTGTTGTTGTTGTTATTGTTAGCTGTTCTGGATTGCAGTACCTTCTAAGGTGGAGGCTGTAGTAGGAAGATATGCCACACTTTTCCTGAACTGGCCCTGTGAAGGGAGGCACACCTCACTCCTGCCCTGCCCCAGGGACCTACACATCTAATCTCTCTCAGCACTCTGATTGTGGGGGCTCCACCCCCTCTGGAGTGCCAGTCACAGATCTTGGCTCTATATTCCTGAGCAGCTCTGGGGTACTGGGGCTTCCCATGGCTGGGGTTTGGCTTCCTGCTGTGGTGAGATAACTGATGTGCTCCCAGATAAGCAGAGAAAGTACTCACGTGCAGCAATGACTCAGGCTAGGCTACCATCTGCACTGTGCATCTGCTTCTGTGGGGTGGCTAGCCATTGGCCCTGGGAAGGGCTGGTGGACAGGAGGGTTTGCAGAGCAATTGTGCCCCAGTCCCAGTGGAAGCTGGCTCCACTTTTTCCTGGCTCAGAGGTCAGCTGGAGCCCACGTCTCCCAGAAGGGGATGGGGAGCCCTAGGGGATGAGCATCTATGGCCTCCACTCAAGCTCTCCAGCACACAAAAGCTCCCAGGCTTTATGCCATCTGAAGGCCAGTCTCTACTTGCTTCCAGAAGAGATCCCACTGCCAGCTCACATATCCATGAGAGATGTGGAGTCTCCAGTAGCTAAGATCTCATGGGTCCATGATGAGATTGAATTGTCTCTCAGTTCTCTCATTCACCCCTTACCCTTGAGCCATTCGAGGTTGGGAACTAAACCTGGCATTCAGGCAACCCATGGAGGTTTCCAAGCTTTCTCTTTCTTCACTGTTGACTTCAGTATTTCTTTTTCATCCAGTCTTAGCGTTTTTTATTCTGACAATTTGCCCAAATTATGGTGGTTTACTCAACAATTTTGTCTCTCTCAGTGGGAACGGTGCTTCTTGGCTGCATCTTGTCAGCCATCTTTTCCCCTCTAGAAATGAGTTTATTGGGAGAAGCAAGAGCCTACTGTATTATCTCCAATGTAATTTTCTCTTTTAATTATTTTTTTTTGAAAAGGAGAGTCTGGTCAAAGATTCTCCAAAACTCCTTCATTTCTAAAGGTGGCTAATGATCTACTCATTATCTATGAATATTCATTATCTGCAGAATGATCTATTCTGTAGATACCTGAGTATCTATAGAGTTTGCCCAAATAAGAGACATATGGCTCTCTTTACTACTTACTAAGGAGAGACACTTACTTGCTATAGGAAATTATAAATCTCAAAGGTTGGAAAAAGATATATTATTCCAGGAATATGACATGCTAATAAAAAGCAGTTATGTAGGGCTTTCCAACAGAAAATTTACAAATTTACTGAAAGCAAAAATTTTCACCATAACCTAACACCATTTAAATAGTTATAATTCTCAGTAACATTTGTCTAAAGGAGAAAATAAAACAAGACTGGTATGAAAGAAGTTGGATAGTCCACTGTACAAAATCCCTTGATCTATTATTTATTAACCCGTGCCACTGAGAGGGATTTTGTTCAGCAAGAGGAGCAAAAACTAACTTAAACCCATTTGCTTCTGAGATTGCAACATATCTATACATTTAAACTAAGAAGTTGTAAATATCATTTCTCACAAACTATAGTTTAGAAAGAAGTGCAGATGCTGTTAAAATGAATTTGCTGTTAACTTCCTGAGAGCAAACTGCCAATATTTGCCAATTTTGAAAATATTTCATGACAACCTTATACTAATCTTTTATTTCACTTCCATAAGATGTTATTTGCAATAAGTCTTCTTTCCACTGAAAAATGTTTGTATACCACTAACTTTTAAACAGCCTGCCCTCTCTATAACATAAGAGTACCTTGCCATTATGTTATGGGATAGTAGCATTTCCCCTGCTATAAAACGTGCTGCTTTAGAACAGATATTTTTAAAAGAGTGAAAATAAATATAAATAAATATTTTTCTGAGTTTCTTTAGACAAAATGTTATCCATAATACTAAAAACTATAAGTTTTTAATGCTTTATAAATTTATGAATAACATTACATTACAAGAAGATGAGAATGAACCTAACACATGAATGAGCACAAATAAATTTAGATGCATAAAGTGTCTTAAATATATAATTAATACTTTTGTGCATGATTAGCTTTGAATCTAAACAAGGTTGTTATTGAAGAGAATACTGGAGCCACATTAGAACATTACTCATTACAGTTGAGAATTTAGCATACAGATTTTACCAGAGCCCCTTCCCAAGGGAATTTCAATTTAGTGGTGAATTGAAAAATGTTTAACAACTAATACTTTTTATAAAAAAAAAATAGAGCCCTGATTTCTGATTTGCATTTTACCTTGGTTGATTTCATACTAACCACATGCTGCCACAGAAAACAAATTTGAGAACGTATGTGTACAGCTGGGCTCATGCAAGTTAACATGAGCTACTTTCTGTTTACTACTGGCTCAGGTTTTTTTAGTGGAAGTATCAAAAGAAACTTTCTCAAACATAATCTTGCATCTGAAGGCATGGATTCTGAAAAGAGTACTGGAATGAGGCTTACTGCCAATGCTTTAATGCAAGCCTCATGATATTTTGCTTTAACTATTACCATAATCTTCTAATTGATCTTGTCTCATCTCTCCCTCCTACTTTATCCTCAACTCTGCTGCTGCCAGAGGGATATTTCAGAAGTACAGATTTCTTCACATCAGTCACTCCTTCAATTCCTCGGAGGATTAAGTTCAAAGAATGTGTGACAATCAGATCTCTTCATGAAAGGCAGAGCACTTTTTCTAGATTTTCTAGTTTGTGGTCATAAAGGTGTTAATAGAAGTCTCTGATAATTATTTGTATTTCTTTGAGGTCAGTGGAAACATCTTCTTTGTAATTTTTAATTGTGTTTATTTAAATCTTTATTTTTTCCTTTGTTAGTCCAGCTAGCATGGTAATTCTGTTTTAAGTTTTTGAGTAATTGCTACACAGCTTTTCACAATGACTAAATTAATTTACACTCCCACCAGCAGGGTAGAAGTGTTCCCTTTTCTCCACAACCTCACCAGCATTTATGACTTTTTAGTAATACCCATTGTATTTTTCATGTATTCATGTATTCTGCATAGTTTCTCCAGTCATGCAGAACTGTGAGTCAATTAAACCTCCTTTGGGTATTATTAAATGGTTATCTCACTGTGGCTTTGATTTTCATTTCTCTAATGATAACAGATGTTGGGTGTATTAGTCTGTTTCCACACTGTTATGAAGATACTACTTGAGACTGGGTAATTTATAAACAAAGAATGCTTAATTGACTCACAGTTCTGCATGGCTGGGGAGACCCCAGGGAACTTACAATCATGGCAGAAGGTGAAGGAGAAGGAAGGCACATCTTGCATGGCTGCAAGAGAGAGAGAGCAGGGGAAACTGCCACTTTTAAACCATCAGATCTTGTAAGAACTCCCTCACTATCATAAAAATACCATGGGGAAAACTGCCACAAAGATCCAATCACCTTCCACCTGATTTTTCCCTTGACACATGGATATTACAGTTCTAGAGGAGATTTGGGTGGGCACAAAGAGTCAAATCATATCTTTCTTCCTCTGGCTCCTTCCAAATCTCATGTCTTTTTACATTTCAAAACCAATCTTGCTTTCCCAACAGCTCCCCAAAGTCTTATTCCAACCTTAACCCAAAAGTCTAGGTCCAAAGTTTCATTTGAGAACAAGTCTATTCCACCTATAAGTCTGTAAAATCAAAAACAAGTTAAGTACTTCCAAGGTGCAATAAAGGTACAGGCATTGGGTAAATATTATGATTTCTAATGGGAGAAATTAACCAAAACAAAGGGACCACAGGCCACATGAAAGTCTGAAACCCAGTGGGGCAGTCATTAAATCTTACAGCTTTTAAATAATTTCATTTGACTTCATGTCTCACATCCAGGGCATGCTGATGCAAGAAGTGGGCTCCCACAGCCTTGGGCAGCTCTGCTCCTGTGACTCTGCAGGGTACATCACTTATGGCTGCTTTCACAGCCTGACGTTGAGTGCCTGTGGCTTTTCCAGGTGTGTGATGCAAGCTGTTGGTGGATTTACCATTCTAGGGTATGGAGGATGATGGCCCTTTTCTCGCAGTGCCACTAAATAGTGCTCTACCTCTGTGATTAACCCACTTTAAACACACTTTCCCTCAGTAGCCCAGTGATGCAAATTCAACTGCCTATAAAGGCCAGGAACCGAACAAGATTGAGTAAATTAAAATGAAGAGGCCTATCAAAATATTTTTATGTGGGAAAGTGAATTCATTGTTATAAGTTTTATTTTTCAAGAGTAGTAAGACTTTAAGATGTTTTTAAGTTAAAATATCCCATTAAGAAATGTGGTGAATAGTCTATCAATGGATCAATGGCTAAAGAAAATGTGGTATACATGCACAATATAATACTATTCAGCCATAAAAAGAATGATATCCTGTCATTTTCATCAACACAGATGAAACTGGAAGTCATCATATTAAGTGTAATATGCCAGGCACTGAAAACAAATGTCACATGTTCTTATTTATATGTGGGAGATAAATAAGTTGATATAATGGAGGTAGAAGGCTGAATGATGGTTACCAGAGGCTAGGAAATATGTTTGAGGAAGGGAATAAAGAAAGGTTAGTTAACAGGTACAAAATTTCAGTTTATAGACGGAATGAACTCTATGGTTTAGTAGTGTATTAGGGTGGCATAGTTAATAATCTATTGTATATTTTGAAAATGTAAAAGATTCAAAATTTTCCCAACACAAAGAAATACATTTTTAAAGTGACAGATACACAAATTACCCTCATCTAATTTTTACATGTTTCATACATGTATCAAATTATCACATGTACCTCACAAATATGTACAGTTATTATGCATCAATAAAAAACTGTGAATGAATTCAGAAATAAAAGAAACAAATAATTTTCTCTGGTCCAAGCAAAACACATATGAGCTGAGTTCAGCACCCCGGGGCTTCTAGTTTCTGGCTTTGAGTGCAGCTTCACCATGATCAATGTGATCCAGATGGTGTGTCTGACCATGTCACCCAAGACAAAGAATGACCTGGATAGCCTGGATAGTGAGAGTTTTGTGCAGCTCTGACTTTAACCTCCTCTTTTGGGGGAATTGTAACCATAGCCATTTTTACCTGCATTTTTCTCCATTTCACTTTCACACTCCTCCTTTCTCCAGTCAGAATGCTGCTTGAGATTTGACTTGTGTGTTAGTGGAGACTTCTCGCTGTCTTTGGTGATCGTTGAAAAATGGTTCGCAATCATTTTTATTATTATTGTAATGGACATTCTTTTTTAAATTTCCTTACCTCCCCATTTACATAACTATCTTTTAGAAAATTATTTTTATTTCAGTATTGGAAGCCTTAATGTAGTATTGGTACAACTGGTTTGGGACTCAGAAAAAAATTAAGTTGAATCTCTAACTCACTTGCAATGTCTACATAAATGTTAGATCAATAATTTAATTAAACTAAAAAGCTTCTGCACAGCAAAATAGATAGCAGAGTTAACAGAAAGACCACAGGGTGGGAGAAATTTTTCATAGTGTATACATCTGACAAACAAGTAATATTCAGAATCTACAAAGAACTCAAACAAACCAGCAAGAAAAAAGAAAAAAAACCCAAAAATAATCATCAAAAATGGGTTAAGGACATGAGTAGCCAATTCTCAAAAGAAGATATACAAATGACCAAGAAACACATGGAAAAATGCTCAACATCACTAATTATCAAAATGCAAACTGAAACCACCATGCGATAGCACCTCACTTCTGCAAGAATGGCCATATTCAAAAAATCAAAAAATACTAGACATTGATAGGGATGCGGTGAAAAGGGAACACTTGTGCACTGTTGGTGGGAATGTAAACTAGTAAGACCACTACGGAAAACAGAACTAAAAATAGATCTACCATTATATCCAGCAATCTCACTACTAGGTATCTATCCAGAAGAAAATAAGTCATTATATGAAAAAGTTACTTGCACATGCATGATTATAGCAGCACAATTTGCAATTGCAAAAATATGGAACCAGCCCAAGTGCTCATCAATCAACAAGTGGATAAAGAAAATGTGATAAATATAGATACCATAAAATACTACTCAGCCATAAGAAGAAACAAAATAATGGCATTCACAACAATCTGGATGGAATCGAAGACTACTATTCTAAGTGAAGTAACTCAGATATGGGAAACCAAACATCGCATGTTCTCTCATATGTGGAAGCTAAGCTATGAGGACACAAAGGTGTAAGGATGATACATTGGACTCTGAAAACTCAGGGGAATGGGTGAGGGGTAGCTAGGCATACAAATACTACACATTGGGTATATCGCACGCTGCTTAGGTGACGGGTACAGCAAAATCTCAGGAATCACCACTGAAGAACTTACACATGTAACAAAGCACCACTTGTTCCACAAAAACCTATTGAAAAAAAACCTAAAAATTAAAAAAAGAAAGTCATAAGAGGAAAAGATGATGGTGTATTCATTAATATCAGAGACCCAAAAATTACAGTGACTTAAGCAAAATAATAGCTTATCTCTGAAGTGCCAGTCTGAGTAAAAGCTGATAGGGCAGCTTCAGTGCTAAGAACCCAGG
This sequence comes from Aotus nancymaae, assembly GCF_030222135.1. Classification (NCBI taxonomy): domain Eukaryota; kingdom Metazoa; phylum Chordata; class Mammalia; order Primates; family Aotidae; genus Aotus; species Aotus nancymaae. The sequence goes on along the minus strand of NW_026988415.1, from coordinate 52,617,122 downwards.
TTTCTTCTGTCTTTACTTCCATCATTTCTAAGAGCATTTCCCTGACTTTCATAGATGAAGACCTCAGGAGCTGGATCTCTATTCCAACCAGCAGGACAATAGAGAATGGGATTGGAAGGCACAACCTGGAATTTGCACACATTGCTTCCCCTTAATTCTCATTTTCCCACAGTCTTAATGTCACACCTAGCTATAAAGGAGGCTGAAAAAATGCCTTTATTTGGGATTATCTTGATCTTAGCTCAGATTTAGGGGTTTTGTAAGTAAAAAAAGAAGGGCCAATAGATGTAGAAGAACAACTAACAGTATCTGCTATAGGGATTAATTTAGGACTGATAGGGAAACAAAAGAAAAGTAGCCCTGCAAAGATCAAGTTGGTATCCAGTTGATGGACTCATCATTATACAAGTCTGAGAGGAGGAACTGGGATCCCAGAGAGGTTCTCATAGCAGAGATAAATGCCTTTGTTCATCTTGTTGGTTTTGTTCATGTGTTGCCAGATGAGAAGAATCACCAACACACACACACGTGGCAAACAGGTAGAGGGTGAAGACCTCTCTTCTTTTGGCACCAGGATGAGGGAAATACCCTCAGTCACGGCCCCGGTTACAAAGATCCTGGGATTCAGCTTCTCCGGAAGTCTGAATACCTTTGGATTAAATGTCCTGGGAGTTGGACACGGCTGTGTGGTAATATTATTTCTAGTCTCCTCTTTAAGTTTACCACTGAGCACTGAGCTCATGGGGCAATTTTCTGTCTTTGTTCCTTCAGCTCCTTCTTCACTCACGAATTCATGCTTTCCAATTTTGTCCTTTGAGAGCATGGACTAAGGTTGTAGAATGTTCTGAAGCTAGAGGAGGCTAGGTTCAAATCCTGCCTCTGTTCCTTTCTTGTGTGTGTGATCTTGGACAAGACGCCCAACTTCTTTGAGCCTTAGTTTCCATTTCTAGAAAAGGAGAGTACAAATAACAGTTCCTCCATCGCAAAGTTGTCATGTGAATTAATTGTATTTAAAGCCAAAAAAGAAAAAAGAAAAACTTTAAACATCAAACTGGAAACTTTAATCAATTGAAATATAATATCAAGGATTAGATTCATTTTTCTGTCTAAAACAACTTAAAAGTGAACAAAACAAATAAAACAAAGACAATGAAAGGCACCGATCATCAGGTATTGAAAGACAGTGGTTTCTACAGTTGTAGTGAGCTCTGTGATTGCCCCAGTCTAGTGCTTTGGGAAAGTTTTCAGTCAGCAGTGCAGGGAAGGGGAACACAATCAGAATCCAGTAGATACCCTGAGTTGAGAAGATAAAGAATGAGTCCAGGAAAACCAAGGCAGCTGGAGTTTGCAATGCAGAGTACTGGTGAGAAGAAAGATAAAAGGATGATAGCAAACAGTACTCAGTCCTTGCAGAGTCTGTTATTTTGCCTATTTCTACCAGCTAGAGTAAAAAAGCACATAACTCATGGTACACTGATTACAATACTAAGAGTTGACTTACCTAGTACTTGGAAAAAAAACCAACATAATCCCAGACTAAATAAACACATTCTAATTCTGCCTTATTAAGCTGAAAATCAAGACCCCAAAAGATCAAAATGTGTCTGTCATTTAACTGCATTCCAAACCAAAGCTCAAGAATATTTTTAAAAGTACAAAATTATGCATCACTCTAAAAGGAAATACTTACAATATCTGACATGTAATAAAATTTCCAGACATGCAAAGAAATATAAAGATATAATCCATAATTAGAAGAAAACTCAATTAATTCCACATCAGAAATGACTCAGATTATAAAACTAGAAGATAAGAATAGTCACTTAACAAGACCGTATTCTATATCTTCAAGAAGTTACAGGAAAGGCTACATATGTTAAGTAGAGAAATGGAAGAAACGTGTTTTTAAAAGACCCTATTTGACCTCCTAATGATAAAAACTGCAATGTCTGAAATGATTAAAGTGTGCTGCATGGGTTGAAGGTATACTAATATTCAGAAGAAAAGATTAGTTAACCTGAAGACAGCAATAGAAACTACTAAAATTAAAAAAGATTAACAAGATGGAAAAATTAACACAATATCCATGAGCTGTGATATGGTTTCAAGCAGCCAAATAAATGTTCAAATGGAGTCCAAAAAAAAATTAGGGCAGAAAAATTGCTTGGTGAATTAATGGTTAAAATGCTGCAAATTTTACACAAATTCTACTCTCAGAGATCAAGGAATCTAAACAAACTCTAAACAAAAATAACAACTCCGGCCAAGATGGCTTGACTTGAAGCAGCTATAGTCGATGGCTCTCACGAAAAGGAAAGAAAATAGCAAGTGAATTCTGTACCTTCAACTGAAGTATCCAGGTTCTTGCATTGGGACTGACTACTGGCTAGTCGGACAGCTTGACCCATGAGAGGGAGGAAAAGTAGAGTGGGAGGATAACCCACATGGGACTGGCACAGAGCCCGGGTTGTTCCCATCCCCAGCCAAAGGAGGTGGTGAGTGATTGTGTGACCCCATCTGGGAAACCACACTTAGCACATGGATCTTTGCAACATGCAGGTAAGGAGATTCCCCTCGTGGGCCCACACCATCGGGGTCTTGGGTCCAAAGCACAGAGCTGTGCAGTCTCAGCGGAGCAGCCACTTGGGCATGCACAGAGACCCTGGAATTGTGTTGCATACTCTGGCCCCAGGAATTCTGGCAAGGTGGCACATTTATCTGTGCATTCCCCTGTGAAGGAGGCTGAATCCCAGGAGCCTAGTGGTTTCATTCTATGGGTGCCACTCTCATAGCATCTCAGAAGATAAGACCCACTGGCTTGGAATTCGAGACAGCCAGTGACAGCAGGCTGAAGACTGAGATGGACCAAGTTCTCAGAGGGAGGGGTGGCCACCATCTCTGTGGTTTGAGTCAGCCGTTCTAGCCCACCAGCTCTGGGGATTCCGTGTCGTCTAGACTGGGAGGAGTTCCCCATAAAGCAACACAGCTGCTGTGCCAGATCGTGGCCAGACTGCTTCTTTAAATGAGACCCTGATGCATCCCTCCTCACTGGGTAAGACCTCCCTGTGGAAAGTTCAGCAACTCCAGCCAGAGTTATACCACAGAATTCTGATCTCTCCCTGGGATGGAGCCCCTGGAGGGGAGGGGTTGCTGCCATTTCTGAGGTTCAGCCAACTTAATCTTTCCATCCTGTGGGCTCTGGAGAGTCTAGGCGATCTGGACAGGACTGGAAAGAGGAAGAAATGTGCTTTTTCTGTAGGCTGTCTCGGGGAATGCTAACTCACCTTGGTCCAGAACCTTGGCCCAGGACCAATCAGGAGCTGAAGTGATGATTCATAGAGGCTGCTCAGCTTGGCCCAGGACCTATTAGAAGCTGAAATGGAAGCTTGGCACAGGACCAATCAGGGGCTGAAATGATGATTCGTAGAAGCCAGACTTATAGTCCTAATAAAGGAAAGTAGAGTGCCCACTGGAACCCGCTGGATCCCACTGTTCCGATGCTCACAAAAACAGAAGAAATATCCTGGGAGGTCATGAACAGTACAAAGGACAAACACGGTTTCTATGGCAAGCTTTGTTCCCTATCTGAGTGAGCTGGAGGTTTGTGCAAGTTTTTACCCAAATGGGCCGGAGGTTTTTTCTATCTGTGCAGCCTTGGACGTGTCTCCAGGCACAACATCCAGTGCTAGTTCCCTTATCTGTGCCTGCAGCTTGAATTTTTTTCCCAGGCTACTTTTTATGTTATGTGGGGAAGAGGCACTAACCCATGGGCTGGGGGTTCTAGGCAAAATGTACATTTCCATGCCTTTTTGTAATCTTTTACTATAAACACATTTTACTGTTGTCGGATACCTTGCAAGTAAATTTATTTCCAGTAGTTTTAATTACATATCATAATGGTAATTCTTAGCAATTTTTCACTTGATTGTAAAACCTGGTAAGTTGTTTTAATTATTTTCTAGGTGTAGATAAAGTTTGACTCCTTCCAGCATAGTTAGTGGCATGGAAACTTCTATATGTCTCCCTTTTATATTCTTCCAAGGAGTCCCAGGCCACCAGAAGTCATTCTAGGGTCTTTTAGGCACACACTAAGAGTGGCAAGACAGTGGAGAAAAGTAATTCAAATGACTGAGAAAGAAACTTCTTCCAGATAAAACAAGATTTTAAAGAGAAATACATACAGGACTTTTAAATATATTCATAGTTTGGATATCCACTTTTGATTAAGCTAAGCACACGTTGAGAAAATTCTTTTTCATTAATTAAAACTTTACAAAGAAGGTCAACAGTGATTCTTGTCATTTATTTTACCGGTTTGCACCACTACCTGTTCTCAATCATGTTCAAGTTCTCTAGTTTACTCTGGGAAAAACTGGCTGGGTTCAGGCAAGGGCAGCTTTTTGTTTTTTTTTACTTTGTTTTGTTTTTGTTTTTTTGCTGGACTGCAGATTCCTCTGGCGCAAAGCTTGACATTTGAGGAGGCAATTGTTTGTTAGCCAGAGACTTCCCTTAGAGGACAGCAGCCCTGCTATACTATGTTGGGAGCAAACAGGTAACTTATTCCCCATGGTTAAACCACTGGATGTTGAGCTGGACGTCAAGCCTCAGCCAAAACTCCCAGGGCTATTTCCTTCCTTTCTGATACATAGAGATTAAATTCCTTCCCTATGGGAAGACAGAGGACTTATGCTTTAAGTAAGGCTTGTTTTAGCTGGTCTAAGGCTTTTATGTTTTAGTTTCCCAAGTTAGGGAGTGAGTTCTAGCTGCTTGAGCTTCTTTTCTGAGGTATTATAAAGGATGAGCTATTTCACCGTACCCAGGCACCCACACTCTGCAAAATTCAGTAATGCCCAATAATCCCTTTAACTGTTAAAATGAGCTTAATCCTTTCCTCATCTGGTGTTTTTATTCCTTTTCATCAGACTAGACCTAGGTGCTTTACTGAAGTTTGACAGAACTTAGCTTTAGAATTTGAGACCCTATATTCCCTTTCTGCTAAGTAATTGAGGAGAGCATTAGTAGCTTCCTGAGATCCCCTCAGTTGGGGTGCAGAGGAGAATATTATTGACATATTACAAAGTTTCAACTTGAGGGTGAGAAAACTAGTAGCATCTTTACGTAGAACCTGTTTCAGGAACTTCCTTCTGATGTCAAGGGCTTCCTGACTAATGAAATTTTTTTTCCTTTTTATTGAATTGGGAGACAAAGTTGCGTTTCACTAAATTTCTTTTCAGCCTTTCCAAAAAGGCAGGGGAATTTTCATCTGGTTTTTGGTTCAACAAAAACAGTTTAGAGTAATTAAGATGTTTGGTTCTGGTTCTTTGCAAGCCTTTTAAAATAGAAATCAGAAGGTGTTTTCTACTTATTTATGTGATTACTAGGGCTCTAATTAGGGTTTTCAAGGGGCACTGTTTCTCTTTCTGTTGGGAATGGGGATCGTGTCTCTTTCTCACCTTCTTTTATTTTAGACTTCTTCCGTTAAGACTTTCAGACTGGCTATAGAAGATATGCTGTTTATCTATGTTTTTGCTGCCTGTGAGGCTGCCTGCTTTTCTGCAACAGTTAGTGTTTGGCTTAAAAGTAGCACAGCATCTCTCCATGTTAGATTGAACACTTGGGTTAAATTTTGAAAAGCTTCTTTATATTTATCAGGGTCATTAGAGAACTTGCTTAGGTCCCCATAAGGCCCTGCAATGAGAAGGGAACTTCAATCCCAGTAACACCATGCCCATCAGGCATTTCCTGCAGGGGCAAGAGCAAAGTTGGCAATTTCTTGAGTGGCACAACCAGAGGAGCTAATGATTTGGCTATTGGGAGCAGCTAATAAGTGGGGCAGGCAGGGAACCTAGAAGTTGCATTTTAGGGTTCCTCAATGGTTTGTCTCTCTGACTTTGGGTAATCATCCTTTGTAGGCTTGCCTGACATGGCTGCCAAAGGGCAGGGTCAACTGTACAATGCTTAAAAAGATTTGGGTTTTCTCAAAAAGAAAAAAAAAAAGCCTGTACATGGGGAACCTCGGACCACTTGCCTTCCCACTTACAGAAAAGATCTAGTTGATGAATAGTATAGAAATCAAGACTTCCCTCAGAAAGCCAGGTTTGTATATCCCCAAGATGATAACAAGGCCATGCCCCTGAGCAATAGAATATAAGCCATTTTCTTTTCAGAGTCTTAAGGTCAAAGGGGTTCCAGTGATTCAAAACACACTCAAGGGAAGTACTAACTGCAGATGGTTTGTTACTCAGCTAGAGAGAGAGGGGAAGACACGAGAGGGGAAGACAGGGCGTCCCTTATTCCCCTTCCTCCCATTTGTGTGACCTAGGGTGTAGGGAAAAAGAGAAAGAGTTTCCCATTCTCCCCCTCCCCCTCTCCTCTGGGTCCCAGTGACTGTTGTAAGTGCCTCCCCATGGATACAAGTGTGACCTTTTATCCATGGTCCCAGAAAAGCTAGTCAGCAGGATTTATTCACAGTTACCTGCTCAAAACCTTAGCCCTCGGCCCTGCTGGATTCCTAGACTCACCTAGCTTAGAAGGCTCCCAAGGTATCCCAGAGGCTTGAGAGAGATTATGGAGATTATGTAGTAGGTGGACCTGGCCAAGACTTTTTAATGGAGGGAGTGTCCTAACACCATTTCTGGATACCCTTGCTATGGCACCAGCAAAAAAAAACAACTCAAAATCCCAAAGAATAGGACTGAATAACTTCTAAATGTAAATTTCACTTTCTGTTTAAATTCCAATGTAATGGAATGCAAAACAGGTGCCTTGACAAGTGTAAAAATTGAATGGCTGCCCCTCCTTTGATGGGAACAGTATTGAAGCCAAGATCTGTCTTATCAAAATGTCTTCCTCCTGACTGTTGAAAGTAGAGTTTTTCCGTCTACAAATAGGACGTGGGGTCTGGTCACTGATAGAAGACAAAAATGGAAAAGAACTGGGAGACTAGAGGTTTGGGACAGAGAGCGGTCACGTCTCCCCACCGAAGAATATCCCATTTCACTAGGTGGCACTGTAGGTTAGAAATGTTAGGTAAATACTGACTGCAAATTCTTTTCAGGCAAAAATTAGAGTTTTGGGGTCTGATAGGCTGTCCCTATAGCATGCCTCCCAGGATGAGAAAATTAACTTGTCTTATAAAAAAAAACTGTTTAAATTTATTGGAAAATGCTGAACTCTTATACGAAGGAACTAACAATCCAAATGGAGAGGAGGATATTCACTTGGGATGAAGTATCTTCTGATATGGTGCTATTAATGTCCATCATTGAGATATAAAAGGGAACTTACTAGATAAATACTTCAATTGAAATCTTGAATTCCCCGTTTCTAGGAAATCACAAAAACAACAACTCTTTGAATTACGTTCCTGATTACTAAGAAACCAACTGACTCTATCCAGCAAGACTATGTTTGTAGGTTGCAAAAACACCTGCAAGATTGTATATGAAAAAGGGATAGGAGACATGATAGCTGCAAAAGGAAAGAAGGAAAATGAGACAGGAAAAGACTGGAAGTCCTTGTGCTGACACCCTGACAGGCTGTCAAGGACTGGAGTTAGTCTAAGGGCCTTCAGATAACACTGAGGTGTAGCCCCAGCCAGGAATCTTCAGTTGCCCTAGAACCTTCTTCCAATCCCACATGACAACTTAGGCCCTCCATGAAAGGAAACTAGATTGGAATAGACAAGAAGTCTCAGAAATGAAAGTAAAGAGTTAACATTAAAGGTCCACTCTTGTTCATCCTTCTGATAAATTCTTTTCTTCCCGGCCAATGTACAAAGATGTAATCTTTTGTTGTCTGAGATAATGCCTGGAGTTCTTTGTCCTACCTCCAAGACAATTAAGGAGAGTGGACACAAAGGTAAGGTTAGAGTGAAAGTTTAGTAAGTGAAAGAAAAAAGCTCTCTGCCAGTAGAGAGGAAGTCTCAAATGGGAATACTCACTATGAGGCTAGGGTCAAGGGTTTTTTGGACTGGGAAGAGAAAAAAATATGCTTAGTCTGTGGGCTGCCTTGGCAAATGCATGACTGAGCTTGGCCTGGGACCTTGGCCCAGGACCAATCAGGAGCTGAAGTGATAATTCATAGATGCTTGATTAATAGTCTTAATAAAGGAAAGTAAAGCACCCACCAGAACACACTGGAGCCCACTGTGCCCATGCTTGCAAAATGAGAAGAAACTTTTCTTGGGCGTCCACTGACTATACAAAAGACAAAGGCATTTCTATACCAGGCCTTGTTCCCTTATCTGAATTAACTGGACATTTATACAAGTTTTTATCCAAATGGGCTAACGGTTTTTTCTATCTTCAGCCATGGACATGTTTCCAGGCACAATACCCTGTGCTAGTTTCCTTATCTGTGCTTGCAGCTTGAATTTTTTCCCAGGCTGCTTTTTATGTTATGTAGGAATGAGATACTGATTAATGGGCCATGGGCTCTCTGGGACCCTTCCCTTGTTATCTACCTAAGACAAGCTACTTAACTCCTTTCAGTGGGAGATTTTAATATCCCACTGACAATATTAGACAGATCATCAAGATAAAAAATTAACAAAGATTTTCAGAATTTGAACTCAGCTCTGGATCACCTGTACCTGATAGGTATCCACAGAACTCTCCACTCAAAACCAACAGAATATACATTCTTCTCATTGCCACATGGTAGTTACTTTAAAATCGATCATATAATTTGGAGTAAAACACTCCTCAGCAAAGGCAAAAGAACAGAAATCATAACAGTGTGTCAGACCACAGCACAATCAAATTAGAACTCATGATGAAGAAACACACTGAAAGCTACACAACTACATGGATATTGAACAACCTGCTCCTGAATGACTACTGGGTAAATAATGAAATTAAGGCAGAAATCAAGAAGTTATTTGAAAGTAATGAGAACAAAGAGAAAATGCACCAGTATCTTTGGAACACAGCTAAAGCAGTGTTAAGAGGGAAATTTATAGCACTCAATGCTCACATAAAAAAACTAGAAAGATCTCAAGCTAACAACCTAACATTCGCAAAAGAACTAGAGAAACAAGAGCAAACAAACGCCAAAGCAAGGAGAAGAAAAGTAACTAAAATCAAAGCATAACTGAAGGTAATAGAGACACTAAAAACCCTTCAAAAAATCAACAAATCTGGGAGCTGTTTTTCTGAAAAAAATGAAATAAAATAGATAGATCCCCTAGCTAGGCTAATAAAGAAGAAAAGAGAGAAGAAATACACACAATCAGAAATAATAAGAGGGATATTACCACTGACACCACAAAAATACAACCAACCATTAGAGAATACTATAAATACATCTATGCAAACAAACTAGAAAGTCTAAGAAGAAATGGATACATTCCTGGACACATACACCCTCTCAAGACAGAAGTAGGATGAAATTGAATCCCTGAATAACAATAACAAGTTCTGAAATTGAAGCAGGAATAAACAACCTACTAACCAAAAAAACAAGCTCAAGACCAGACAAATTTACAGTTGAATTCTCTGAGAGGCACAAAGAAGAGCTGGTACCATTTTTACTGAAAGTATTTCAAACAATTAAAAAAGAGGGACCCATCCCTAACTCATTTTATGAGGCCAGAATCATCCTGATACCAAAACCTGGCAAAGATAAAACAAAAAAGGAACGCTTACACCAATATCCTTAATGAACATTGATGCAAAAATCCTCAGTAAAATACTGGCAAACCAAATCCAGCAGCGCATCAAAAAGCTTATCTACCATGATCAAGTTGGCTTCATCCTCAGGATGCAAGGATGGTTCTACATATGCAAATCAATAAATCTCATTTGTCACATAAACAGATCTAAGGACAAAATCCACATGCCTATCTCAATAAACAAAGAAAAGTCCTTTGATAAAATTCAATATCCTTCATGTTAAAATCTCTCAAAAACTAGGCATTGAAGAAACTTATCTCAAAATAATAAGAGCCATATATGAGAAACCCACAGCCAATATCATACTGAATGGGCAAAATCTGGAAGCATTCCTCTTGAAAAAAGGCACAAGAAAAGTATGTCCTTTCTCACCACTTCTATTCAACAAATTATTGGAAGTTCTGGCTGAGGCAATCAGGCAAGAGAAAAAAATAAAGGACATTCAAATAGGAAGCAAGGAAGTCAAATTATCTTTGTTTGCAGGTGACATAATCCTATGTCATAATCCTATCTTTGTCTAGAAAACTCCATTGTCTCAGCCCAAAAGGTTCTAGATTTGATAATCAAAGTTAGCAAAGTCTCAAGATGTGGAATCAATCTGCGAAAATCACTGGCATTCCTGTACACCAACAACAGGCAAGCAGAGAGCCAAATCATGAATTAATTCCCATCCACAATTGATAGTAATAGAATAAAATAATCTAGTAATACAGCTAACAAGGGAAGCAAAGGACCACTTCAAGGAGAACTGCAAACCACTGTTCAAGGAAATCAGAGAGGACATGAATAAATGGAAAAACATTCCATGCTCATGGATAAGAAGAATCAATATCATAAAAATGACCACAGTGCACAAAGTAATTTATAGATGCAATGTTATTCCCATTAAACTACCATGAACACTTTTCACGGAATGAGAGAAAACTATTTTAAAATTCATATGGAACCAAAAAAAAAAAAGAGCCCAAATAGCCAGAATAATTCTAAGCAAAAAAACAAAACTGGAAGCATTATGTTACCTGACTTTAAACTGTACTACAATGCCACATTAAACAAAACATCATGGTACTAGTACAAAAACAGACACATATACCAATGGAAAAGAATAGAGAACTCAGAAATAAGACCACACATCTACAACCATCTGATTGTTGACAAACCTGACAAAAACAAGCAATGGGGAAATGATTCCCTGTCTAATAATGGTGCTCAGAGAACTGGCTAGCCATGTGCTGAAAATTGAAACTGGACCTTTCCTTACACTTTATACAAAAATTATCTCAAGATGGATAAAAGACTTTAATGTATAACACCAAACTATAAAACTCCTAGAAGAAATTCAAGGCAATACCATGTAGGACATAGGTACCAGACAAGATTTCATAATGAAAATGTCAAAAGTAATTGCAACGAAAGGAAAAATTGATCAATTGGATCTAATTAAACTAAAGAGCTTCTGCACAGCAAAGAAACTATCATCAGAATGAACAGACAACCTACACAATGGTAAAAAATTTTGCAATCTATCCATCAGACAAAGGGCTCATATTCAGAGTCTACAAGTAACTTAAACAAATTTACAATAAAAAACATACACCACCATTTAGAAATAGGCAAGGACATGAACAGACACTTCTCAAAAGAAGCCACTTATGTGACCAACAAACATATGAAAAAAATCTCAACATCACTTATCATTAGAGAAATGCATATCAAAACCACAATGAGATACCATCTCACGCCGGTTAGAAAAAGAAACACACTGTTGGTGAGAATGTAAATTGTTCAACTATTGTGGATGACAGTGTGGTGCTTCCTCAAAGATCTACAAGCAAAAATACCATTTGACCTAGCAATCTCATTACCGGGTACATACCTAAGAAAATATAAATGACTCTATTATAAAGATACATGCATGTGTATGTTTACTGCAGCACTTTTCATAATACCAAACAAATGGAATCAACCCACATGCCCATCATTGATTGACCGTGTAAAGAAAATGTGGTACTTATACACCAAGGAATGCTATGCACCCATTGAAAGAATAAGGTCACATTCTTTGCAAAGACATAGATGGAAATGTAAGCCATTATCCTCAGCAGGATAAGCTGAGCTTAATACCTAATTGATGGGTTGATCTGTACAGCAAACCACCATGGCACAGGTTTACCTATGTAAAAAACCTGTTCATCCTGTGCACATACCCCAGAATTTAAAATAAAAGTTGAAGCAAAAAAAAAGAAAAACAAGAAACATGAAGAAAACTACACTAAGATACATCAAAATCAAATTGCTTAAAAGCAGTGATGAGAAAATCTTAACAGCTGCCCAGGAGTGAAAGATTCAAATTTCTCATCAGAAACAGTATAAGCAAGCAGACAGTGGAGGAACATCTTCAATGTACTGAAATAAAACTTACAATGTATGTTTCTAAACCCAGTGAAATTTCTTTCAAAAGCAAAGGTCAAATAACAGTTTTTCAGATATACGAAAGCTGAAATAACTAATCACACCACTCATGCACTACAAGACGTATTAAATGAAGTTCTTCAGACCAAAGGATAATGATACCAGATGTACATCTGGATCTACACAAAGGAATAAAGGGCAGAAGATATGGTAACTCTATGGGTAAAAACAAGAAAATGTTTGTCTATTTGTTTCTTATAAAAGGCAATTGATTGTTAATGCAAAAATAACAACAATGTACTTGTTATACGTAAAATGTATGCCAATTGCAGGAAGCTTAAGAGGAAAGAGATGGAAATTTATTGCTGTAAGATTCTTTGAGTAAACATGAAGTGGCAAAATATCTCTTAAATGTAGAGTATGGCAAGTGAAAATAGTATACCACAAAACCTACAGCAACCCTTAAACTAACAAAACAAAGAGTTGTATTAATGAACTACCAAGGGATATAAAGTGGAATCTTAAAAATTACTCAGTTAATCCAAAAGGAGACAAAAGTAAGACAAAAGAAGCAAAGGAAAAGTTGAACAAATAAAAAATTAATAGCTAGAAGGTAGACTGAAACCACTTGCAAAGTGAACTTAGTGGGGAAAGAACCGCTTTTTTAAGACATGGTATTATAGCAAATTGAGATCCATTTAGAAAAGGTAAAACAAAGAAATCAAAACTTCAATTCATACCCTCTACTATAAACAAAAATTAACTCAAAATGGACTGAAGTCAAAATTCTGTAACTATAAAACTTCTTGATGAAAATGTGGGAGAAAAATTTTGTGATATTGGGTTAGGCAAGAATTTTTCAACTATAACACCAAATACACAGTCCATAACAGAAAATAATGATATTCTTGGTCTTCATCAAAATTAAAAACTCCTGCTTTTATAAGTTTAGAAAACTGCTTTTTATTCATTAAGAGAATGAAAAGAAATATTGTGGTCTGGGGTATAAAAGATTTGTATCCAGAAAATAAAAAGGATTCTCAAAACTTGAGAAAACTATCAAGTTTTTTTTTTTTAATGGGCAAAAGATTTAAACACATTTTATTAAAAAAATACAGATGGCAATATGTGCATGAAAATAAGCTCAATAATTTTTTTTTTAGGAAAGTGCAAATTAAATCCACAATGTGCTATTACACACCAGGCTACAATTAAAAAGACTTACCACACCAAGTTTAACAAGATTATGGAGCAACTGGAACTCTCACATACTGCTAGTTTGGCTATAAAATTATGCAAACATTTTGGAAACATTTTGGTAGTTTCTTACATATTAAGCATACATCTGCATTACTATTCTGACATTCCACTTTTAGGTATTTACCCAAAAGAAATGGCAGCATGTCTATAATCAAAACCTGGAAACAACACAAATGTGTATCAACTATTGTATAGATATAAATCAATTTCATTGTTTTATATCCATACAATGAAATACAAGTCAGCAATACAAATAAATAAATGATTGATACACACAACATAAGTGAATCTCAAAATAATTGTGCTTATTGAAAGTATTCAGGTAAAAATGCTATTTACATATTATATAAAATTTACATGTTACATGAAATGTTACATATTTCTATTTACATAAAAATTTAGAAAAGTCAAACTAATCTATAGTGACAGAAATAAGGTCAGTAGTTGCTTGACAATGGAAAATAGAGGGGCAAGGAGGGAGAATTACAACAGGGCACCTGAAAAATTTTGTGAGTGTTGGTTATGTTCACTATTTTGATCGTGGAAAGGATTCCACAAGTGTATACATAGTTCAAAACTTATCAAAATTGTACATTTAAAAGCATGCATTTGTCTCTAGGCAGGAAGAGTAAAAAGTAAAAATAAAAGTGTGCAGCTTTTTGTAGGTAATTTATACCTTAATAAACCTGTTAAAACAAAACAAGAAAACAAAGAGAACTAGAAAGAGTCATTCCTTTTTTTTTTTTCACTTGGTTTGAGGAAAGATGCTGTAAGGTTCAGATGCTATAAAATAAAATACAATTTAATGAATAACAACGAAAAAATTATTTAATTGAAAAATACCATTTGAGTGTCAAATGACAAATTAAAAAATATTTTCTGGTTAAAATAAATTTTTCTTTAAGAGATCTTGTAAATCAAAAATCACAATTTGAATAATCCAGTAGAGAAATAATGAGGCAAGGTGATGCTCAAGCAATTGCAGAAAAATACCAATAGAAAATAAGTACTTTAAAAGGTACTCATCATCAATTATTAATAAGCAAAGTAAAATCACAGCTAATTATGAGCTACCATTTAATCACTCTAAATAAAGTTTAATAATGTCTATTTTGGGTGAGGATATATGTAAATGGGCATTAATACTGTTTATTTAATTATATATTGATTCAACCTTCCTAGATGGTAATTTGCCCAACGTAAAGTAACATTTTCCCTTCAATTTCCACCGCTGTAAAGTAGCTCTATAGGTATAGTCACAAGAGTACATTAGTATATATGTGCAAGGATTGTTTTATTATTTTTAATGGTAAAAGCTATGAATAACTTTTCTGAAAATGGGTGACTGATTACATAAATTGTAGTATACTCATAAAATCAAGTTCTAATAGACTTTGAAAGAAATCAGAACCATCTATATACACTGGTGCAGAAATATTTTCACAATATATTATGCAAAAACATCAGTTTATATAATAATCTGGATGGGACAATTACCTTCATATTATGTATTTATATATGAACATATTTTATGTATATATACACACCAAGTCTGTCTGTATATCTATCATCCATCTTGTATATTTTCTTGTGCATATGCATACATTGTTTGCAGTATGTTTCTCTGACAAGTGAGACAGGGAGCTGAATAGAACTTTTTTGTTTTACTTTATACTCTGTGTATTGCTTCCATTTTCTGTCATGAGCATTATTATTATAACAAAATATATTAATAAAATATTGTCAGATTTATTTTAATAAAGTTTTATATTAGATCAGTTACTTAAACATCATAATAAAAATCCAGAACTTTCAAGTGTAACAGTCATCAGTTTTAATGTACGCTTGTGTAATTATTTTCACATTTGGAGAGCTACATTATCCTATTTTTTTAAAATTTGTATTTACATGATATTCATTTCCTCCTTACCTGTCTTTAGTCTGTATAGAAGTAAATGGATTTAATATTATCAGGTGTAAACCAATGTGCCACTGATTCTGAAAATATACATCTGCAGAGGTTTTCCATTATAATGAGCTAATAGCAATGCCAAATTTGGTTTCAATGAATCAATAAAAATATAAAATATAAAATGTATTATGCATTCTACCCATAGAGCCACAAGAAAATTTCAAAAGGTACAAATGACACTTATATATAAAATGACCAATATTCCACTGAATAAACTTTTCTGAAATTCTGAAGAATTTGATCAGAGCCATATGATTATCATTGAAGCTATATTGGTAAAAATATGGAATCATAGCCTGGTAGAAGGTGTCATTTTGACAATATATACAATAGAGTAAATAAATGATATAAAACAAACTGGCTTATGACTAGCTGAAGAACCAGACAAAATAATTTAAAATAGAACTTGAATGTTTGGGAGGAAGATGATATCATTATCCAGATAATGTTACAGTAATACTTAGATAGCTAACTCAGTTCCCGACTATACCTTTTTGTTTAGTAGACAGCCTGTATGAAAAATGTCATAACATCATCAAAGGTGCACATCTGTTTTATGAATTGTGGAAAAAGAAATAAAACAGAAGACTCTGGAACAGCATAAAAAATACAATACTTAAAGTAAGAAGAAAAAACAGATAAATGCACGGTTTTGACAGATAAGAGTTAAGCTTTTCTATTCTTCTTAGTAATGAATAAAACATTGGAAGTTATACAAACCGAAACAGATACTCGAGGGAGAAGAAAATAAATTACTGGATCAAGTGTAGAGCACTTAATTAGTGACCTAGGGCTTGAATGTACTGGATAACTTTAGATTCATACCTGGTTGTGCTTTGCTTTTCTATTAGCCATGAAAAAAATGTTGTGTTACGTACTTTAAAAATACGAAGTTACTGTGTGAACATAGTCTAGTTTAAAAGTATAAGTTGTGAATAATATATTATCTTCATATGGTAGCAAAATGTATTTGAACTCAAATATTAATGCACCATACATTTTCAATACTAGTTGCTTGACTCTCCAGATAATATGTATGTAATTGTACTGAAGTTTTATTTAATCTTAATACTTTTTTATTTTAAATTGAATGATTGTTATAATCATCAATTTAATAAAGGTAGCTAATTTTCATTCCATGATTCTCCTTTAATAACTTAAGGCCTAGTTATTTTCATGCTGCTTATAAAGACATACCAGAGACTGGGAAGAAAAAGAGGTTTAATAGACTTACAGTTCCAAATGGTTGGGGAGGTCTCTCAATCATGGCAGAAGGCAAGGAGGAGCAAGTCACGTCATATGCGGATGGCAGCAGGCAAAGAGACGGCTTGTGCAGGGAAACTCCTTTAAAACCATCAGATCTCATGAGACACATTCACTATCATGAGAACAGTGCAGGAAAGACCCTCTCCTATAATTCAATCACCTTCCTACCGGGTTCCTCCCATGACACATGGAAATTGTGGGAGTTACAATTCAAGATGAGATTTGGGTGGGGACACAGTAAAACCATACAACTGTCAAACAAAAAATAAATTAAATGTGATATATTGAATAATCATTTGTAATTTAATCTTGAAATGGTCCTCAGTCACTTCTCTGTTAGATTCAATGTGTTCACAACAGTTATTGGAATCTGCTAAGGAACTACTTATTTGAAAAGAAAGCTAAGGTTCACAGGTAAATATGATCACACACTTGTGGGCTTTTGTTGTACATGTGCTATTTGCCTGAGGAATGAAAGAGGTTACAGGTATGTGTTTAAGATTATATTTTTCACTGACAATGCCTTCTAAATGATATTGCCCTCTAATAAAAATTACTTTTTTTAGTTCGTGGGTAACAATTTCTATATAAGTATCAAATAATTTTTCTTTTTCTTTTCAATTCAATTTTTTTTCCCATGGTGTTACAGAGAAACCAAAATATTTTTGTGGCTAAAGCTGGCTAGATGTGAGTGCTGATTCTTGTGACTTGTCAAATTTTGGTCCAGTAATTCTAGAGTATGATGCCATTTGGACCCATGGCAAATAGAGTTTCCTGAAGAATAAAAAGCATCTTTTCATGCTAGCTGTGGCAATACAGGTATTGTGTTAATTTACAAGATGATTTCTTATAGTTTTGTCTGTTTACCTGCTCTGGGTCATTAAGACAAACTAGCTCCTATCTAATGGGCTGAGGTTGTTACATTGTGCTAGATTTCTACTTTTGTGTCATGCTCTGCAGAACTTGACTAGACTCCTCCCAAGTAGTCTTCTTGATACTGACAACACCCTTGAGCATAACTACTGGCCCTATATGGGGAAATGTTTAAATTTCTCCCTCTTAACATTTTGCTTCCTGTGATACATATAAGTTATCAATTTTTACGGAGTTTTCATTTTCAAAGTTTGTCTTAACTTTTTGTACTTTTCATTCTCACTGCCAACTCTGTGGTCAGACTCCAACCTTTTTGTTTGAAATTTTAATTTTTTGTGGATACATACTAGGTTCATATATTTATGGAGGACATGAGATGTTTTGACACAGTCATGCAATGTGAAATAAGCACATTATGAAGAATGGGGTATCCATCCTACCAAGAATTTATCCATCGAGTTACAAACAATCCAATTATACTCTTTTAAGTTATTTTAAAATCTACAATTGTTATTGACTGTAGTCACCCTGTTGTGCTATCAAATAATACATGTTATTTTTTCTACTTTTCTGTACCCATTGACCATCCCCACTGCCTCCCCAGCTCACTTTACTCTTCCCAGGAAATTAAGGAGAGCGGCAGTATGCTGCCGTGACATGGAGAGGGAAGGGCTGCAAAGCAGCAGGTTGTCCACATACTGTAAGAGGAGACTAGGCTGAGGGGGGCAAGAGGTTAGGTTAGCTGCTAATGCTTGTCTAAATATGTGAGGGCTGTCTCTAACGCCCTGGGGCAGGACCCTCCAGGTTAACTGCTGCGAGAGGTTAGTGTCTTGATCGGTCTAAGTAAAGGCAAAGAGGAAATAGGACTTCGGGTGAAGAGGAGTGGTAAAGAAGGCATCCTTGAGGTTAAGGACTGTAAAATAAGTAGTGGAGGGAATGTTTGATAATAGGGTGTATGGATTGGGAACTACAGGGTGGAGGGGAATTACTGCCTCATTGATAAAGCGCAGGTCCTGAACCAGGTGAAAGCCGCATGGCTTTTGGACTGGCAAGATAGGAGTGTTGCAAGGGGAACTGGTAGGAATAAGGAGTCCCTGTGCTAGGAGTTAGGTGATAATAGGCTTTAGGCCATGGCGGTGGGTTTTTGAGATGGGAAACTGAGGACGTGAGGGGAAGTGGGTAGGATTTTTAAGAAGTATTTTAGCTGGCGTGTGATGTCTGGCCACTACAGGCTTAGAGGTATTCCACACTAAGGGATTAACTACATTAGGAGGGATAGTGGGTTGAGACAAGGGGTTCAGTCCGGGCATAGGGTTGGTTAGGAGGGGCAGTAGGAGGTGAATAGGCGATGGGCTTGAGTATGGGGCCAGTAAGTTGGAGAGTGGCCCCCACAGTTTGGAGAATATTTTGTTTTAATAAGGGAACTGGGCATGAGGGTATGATTAGAAAAGAGTGAGAAAAGGGGTGTCCTTGGAGGACACAGGCTAAAGGATGAGTTTGATTAGGGTAGGAAGGCTCTTTATTAATTCCCATAACTGAAACCTGGGAAGGTATACTAGGCCCTGAGTAGGAAGGCAATACAGAATAGGCAACCCCCATGTCCATTAAGAAGGAAATGGACTTACCCGCTCCTCATAGCATTAACCTGGGCTCGGCAGGGGTGATGGGGGTCTTCGAGTCCAGGTTGCGTTAATCATCCATGAGGCCAAGGAGTTCAAACGAAGGGACTGCATCCTTTGGACTGGCTTCCCCTCATATGGAGATGCAGGGGGTGAGCCTGTAGTCCGGAATGGGCAGTCTACCTTCTAGTGTCCAGTTTATTTGCAGATCAGACAGGGTCCGGGAGGTGGACGTTGACAGGGGCACTGCTGGGCCCAGTGTCCCTCTTGGCCACATTTGAAGGAGGGCCCGGTAGGACCTTTGAAGCAGTCTGGGTGGGTCCTAGGGGACCTTTTTGGAGGAACTTTGAGGAGTTTCCCCCACCAGATGCTGGGTGTGCTGCCAGTCTTAGGGCTGCTACGATAGCTTGGGTTTGGGGGCTTACCTGTTGCTGTAAATGGGCCTGGTGGACAGCCTTAGCCTTTTCCTCCCGGCCATTAAAAACTTTAAATGCCAAGTTTACCAGGTCTCGTATGGCAGTTTGGGGGCCCTCCTCTGCTTTCTTTAGTTTTCTTCTAATGTTTGGTGCTGACTGGGAGATAACATGGGCCACTAGGAGGGTGGTCTCGGCTGGGGAGTTTGGGTCTACTTGGGTATGTAGGACTATAGCGTTGGTTAATTGGTTAAGGAAGGCAGCTGGGTTTTTAGTAGGACGCTGAGTTATTTCATGCAGCTTATTATAATTAAGTACCTTATGAGCTGCGCCTTGCATGTCTGCTAGGAGTCACTGCAGCATTTGGTCTTGGAGGCGGCGGTTATTTTCGTTAGGAGTAAGGGTAGAGGACAGAATTACATAAATGTTGTGCTAGGTTAAATTACAGGCCTGAGTGAAATAGGGAAATTTTTTGCATAAACAGTAGGATTGGTGGAGAATGACCTTAGGCGTTTTTTAATGGTGGACAAGTTAGAGAGAGAGAAAGGAACGTGTACCTGGACTACACCTTCCATCCCAGCCATCTTGCGGAGAGGACAAAGGAGGGAGTTCTCATTAGTGGACACGCCATGCAGGCGAATGTGAGCACTAGCGGGTGAGGTTACATTAGGACTCGGGAGGGCAGGAGGTGGCTGGGGTTTTGAAAGGGGAGGAGCAGAAGGGATTTGAGATTTGGTATAGAGGGGACAAAGGGGGGAACACCCATTGGTGGGAGAGCCATGTGAGCGAGTGTGGGTGCTGACCGGAGAGGTTAAGACCTGGGGAAGCAGGAGGGGTTTGGGGTTCCACATAGGGTGGAGGATTATTAGGTTGGGTTGGGGGTAGGGAGAGTTTTTCAGGCAAGTCTGGATCAGAGAAGGAGGAGGAGGAGGTTGCCTGTGGGGTTGAAGGCTGTTTGGGTAAGTCCTTTCTTAGAAGCACCTCAGCCGTAGTACAAGAGGAACAGAGGTTGGGGTGGGCGCGGAGATACCAGAATGCTTGGATGTAGGGAACCTCGGCCCACTTGCTGTTCCTTTGGCAAAAGTTGTTTAAATTAGTGAGGACATTAAAGTTAAGCATGCCCTCTGGAGGCCACTTGGACTGGCTGTCCAGTGGATACTGTGGCCAGGCTACAGTGGAGAGGAAGAGTAGCCTTTTTTTTTTTTTAATGTGAAACAGGAGGATTTTATTAAGGTGGCCACTGGCTCAGCAGATTAGCATCTTAATATTAAGCACTTAACAAAGACAGGGCTTGGCTTTTTATACATGAAGTACACAGTGGCACTAAAACAAGTTTGCAGGCATAGAACAAAGGCAATTCATTAAGCAGTAATAGGTACTTAACATAGGCTTACATGTGACAGTTGCTATGTGACCCAGATGTTTGCTATCTGTAGAGCTCAACGATTTTAGCACAGGCCTTATCTATTCCCTTTTGCTACAGTTTTCAGAAAGCTAGAGTCCTCCCTGCTTGGGCATTTCTCATGACCTTCACTGTAGAAACTTACAGTTATCAGCAATAGAGAACAAGAATACAAGAATTTGTAAACTTATAAAACTTGCAAAGCAGGATACAATTTTACTGGAAGGGAAAAAATTCACTCACACATTCACTCAGGAACAGGAGAAACAGAAAGAGAAACTGAAAATATTTAAGCGGGAGCTGGCTTGCCAAAGGGCGAGTTTTGAGGTTAGGAGCCGAGGTCTGATCCAGGCCCTAAGTAGGGCCTGGAGGAGTAAACAGGGATTCTGGTTACCCAAGCCTCACTCGCTGCTGCGGAGATGACCGGTAGGCGTCCTGGACTGCATTACTGAACACCGGAGAGGGTTCAGGAAGATGGGGATGTCTCTCTCAGTTTCCTGACCCTCAGCAGACCCCTTTACAGGGGGAAGACAAGAGCGTAGGGACGTCTCCTCTACACTCAGGTCCTCGGGACGGAACCGGGGCCCTGGGCCCACGGTGGGGAGGAGTCCCTGACACGGCCATGGTTACAGACAGGGAGTCCAGAGGCAGGCAGCGGGAGAGGCTATGGGCAACAGAAGTCTTACCTTGCTGCGGAGCAGCTCCCTGGTCCGGCTTCAGGTGGAGGAGTCGATTGCCCCCTTAGGAGGGGGTCTCACAACTCCTTCCCGGGTTTTGGCACCAGCTGTAAGGTATATTGCCGAGTCAAAATGAGGAAACTGAGGCCAGTGTGAGAAAATGAGAATCCAATTTATTCAGCTCCCGGGTGAGGTTCTGCGGTCCGGGAAGGGGCCAGAGAAGTCACACTGGGCTGCTCAGGGTGCGGGGTTTTATAGGGAGTGGAGGTAATTGATTGGTCTATAGGGAAACAAAGAGCAGACAGTTTCATTGGTGAGGAGGGTTGATTGATTATTAGGGAAACTGAGCAGACAGTTTCATTGGTGACTTTCATTGGTGAGGGGGTTTGATTGATTACTAGGGAAACAAAGAGCAGACAGTTTCATTGGTGAGGGGAAGTCAAGGTGCTGATGGGGCGAGCTGCCATTGGTTGCCAGGCGGGACTACTGGTGGGCTGACCGGCTGGGGAGGTCAATGTTAAGCTGCCGTTGGACAAATCTTTGGCGGGCTTTTTAAATTTTGAAAAGGTCGAGTGAGGAATGCAGGAGTGGGTGTGGGGAGCCAGCATAGAGAGGCCAGCATGGGGAGAGATAAGTGTGTCAGCATGGAGAGGCCGGCACAGGGAGAGATAAGTGTGTCCATTTAGCTCCTGGTGAGGCAGCCAGCCTTACAATATCCACTTGCAAAATTGACCCCTTTATCATTATATAGTGATGATTTTGTCTCTTCTTATAGTTTTTGTCTTGAAATCTATTTTGTCTGATATAAATATGGTGGCTCCTGCTCTTCATTGTTTTCCTTTGTCATGGATTATCTTTTTTCATCCCTTTATATTCAGTTGATGTATGTCTTTATAGGGGAAATGTGTTTTTTTGTAGACAATAGATCAATGGGTCTTGTTTTCTTCATCCATTCAGCTAGGCTATAATTTTTAATTGATAAGTTTAGTTCATTTACATTCAATGTTATTATCAATAAGTAAGGACCTACTCCTGCCATTTTGTTATTTTGTTTTCTGGTTGTTTTGTGGTCCTCTCTTACTTTTTTTTTCATTCTTGTCTTCTTCTAGTGAAGATGGTTTTCTCTGGTGATATGATTTAGTTTCTTGCTCTTTATTTTTGTGTATTCATTGTACAAATTTTGGTTTTCAGTTACCATGAGGCTTACAAATACCACCTTATGAACCATTATTTTAAACTGATAACAAACTTAAACCTATTTACATAAACAAAAGAGCAGAAAGAAAATAAAAACTCTACCCCTTAACTTCATACCCCTGCTTTTTAACTTTTTGTTGTTTCTATTTATATTTATATCCAATACTGACTATGTTTAGAAGTTATTGTAGTTGTTATTTTTGATTGGTTTCTTGTTTAGTGTTTCTATTTTGAATAAAAGTAGTATACACACCACAGTTGCAGCGTTATAATACACTGTGATTTTCTGTGTACTTATAGTACCAGTAAGTTTTTTTTAACCTTTAAGTGATTATTTATTGTTCACGAACATCTTTTTCCTTCTGATTGAAGCATTTGTTTCAGCATTTCTTTTAGGACAGGTTTAATATTGATGAAATCCCTCAGTTTCTGTTTGTGTGGAATAGTCATTTTTTTCTCCTTCATGTTTGAAGGATATTTTTTACCAGATACACTATTCTAGGGTAAAAGGTTTTTTCCTTTATCAATTTAAATATGTCATGCCACTCCCTTCTGGCCTGTAAGTTTCCAGTGAAAAGTCTGATGCAGGATATATTCAAGCTCCACTGTATGTTATCCCTTTCTTTTCTCTTGCTGCTTTTAGGATCCTTTCTGAATCCCTGACTTTAGAGAATTTGATTATTAAATGCCTTGATGTAGTCTTCTTTGAGTTAAAACTGCTTGGTGTTCTATAACTTTACTGTACTTGGACATTGATATCTTTCTCTAGATTTGTGAACTTATCTGTTATTATCCCTTTGAATAAACTTTCTGCCCCATCCCTTTCTCTAACCCCCTTTTAAAACCTATTTTCCTATTTGGGGTTATTTTCCTTTTTTTGTATTTTTTTCACCTTTTAAAAATTATACTTTAAATTCTGGAGTACATGTGCAGAACGTGCAGGACTGTCACATAGGTATACATGTACCATAGTGGTTTGCTGCACTCATCAACCCGTCATCTACATTAGGTATTTCTCCTAATGCTATCTCTCCCCTAAACCCCACTACCCAACAGGCCCCAATAGGTGATGTTCCCCTCCCTGTGTCCATGTGTTCTCATTGTTCAACTCTCACTTATGAGTAAGAACATGCAGTGTTTGGTCTTCTGTTCCAGTGTTAGTTTGCTGAGAATGATGATGGTTTCCAGCTTCACCCATTTCCCTTCAAAGGACATGAACTCATCCTTTTTTATGGCTGCATAGTATTCCATAGTGTGTACATGCCACATTTTCTTTATCCAGTCTATCACTGATGGGCGTTTAGGTTGGTTCCAAGTCTTTGCTATTGTGAACAGAGCTGTAGTAAACATATATGTGCACGTGTCTTTATACTAGAATTTTTTATAATCCTTTGGGTGTATACTCAGTAATGGGATTGCTGGGTCAAATGGTGTTTCTGTTACTAGATTCTTGAGGAATCACCACACTGTCTCCCACAATGATTGAACTAATTTACACTCCCATCAACAGTGTACAAGTGTTCCTATTTCTCCACATCCTCTCCAGCATCTGTTGTTTCCTGACTTTAGTGATCGTCATTCTAACTGGCATGAGATGGCATCTCATTGTGGTTTTGATTTGCATTTCTCTAATGACCAGTGATAATGAGCTCTCTTTTATATTTATTAGCCACATAAATGTTTTCTTTTGAGAAGTGTCTGTTCACATCCTTTCCCCTCTGGTCTTAGGCAGGTCCAGAAATGCTGTTCAAGGGTCAAGTTTTAGAGTCAGGTACTTCAGGAGTCCACTTGATGCTATACCCCTATATGGTGATGTTTGTACCTAAGGTTAAAAACAAAGTACCCTTAACTTTTTCCTTGGCTTTTCTCAAACAGAAGTAGTCTTGCCCCATAGCCACTACAGCTGGTAATGTGCTGAGTCTCACCTGAAACCAACAAGTCTCAGAGGCTCACCAAAGTTCTCCATCTAGTACCTGGGTATGGCTGCTGGCTCTTCAGGGCCCAAGGACTCTTGAGTTATCAGGTAATAAATGCTGGCAGGACTGGGTTCTTCCCTTAAAGGCAGCCAGTTCACTCTGGCCCAGGGTGTGTCTAGAAATGTCAGCTGGGAGCTAAGGCCTGCAATGGGAGGCATCATGACTCTGACTAGTGTGGATCCTGCTGTGGCTGAGCTCTTATCCAAGATGCAAGACAAAGTCCACCCAACTGTTCTCCCTCCTCTCCTCATGCAGAATGAAGGGGTCTCTTTTGGAGCTGCAAGCTCTGAAGCCTGGGGTTAAAAGAGGTGTGATACCAGCACTCCCTTGGCTGCCCCATTTGGTGTCTCATTATGTCTCATTCCCCCCACACCCGAGTCCACTATCTCAGTATTGTTCAGCCCTAGGATTCATGGAAGAGTTGCAATATTTATGGTCTAGAGTGCCTCTCAAGTTTGCTTAGAGACTGAGAGCACTCTGGCCATCAGTGGCAAGTTTTGCACACACTCAATTTTGTACCAATGGGATTAATGATTTTCCTGTGGCTAGGGCTGGTTTAAATGTTTCCCCTGTGGGCAGGCATCAGCTGTGTTTAATCTTGTTTTCCTTTCTGCTCTCACAGAACAGCACAGAGCTCAGTGACTCACAATTGTGTTTTTTCTCCCCTGGCACCCAGAAATGCTCTCTGCAACACACCACTACTGCTGGGGGATGAACGAGGTGCTGTTGGTGATTCAGGAGTGTTTTCTATCTTTTCAGTGCCTCTTTCAAAGATATGATGTTAAAACCAAATACTACGAGTGCTAACTTGATTCACCTGATTTTTGGTTCTAAAGATTTTTTTTTCTGTGTAGCTAGTTGTTAACTTGGTGTCCTTGCAGAGAGGATGATTGGTGGGGCTTTTTATTCTATATTCTTGCCATCTTGCTCTGCCTCCCAATCTGTAACCTTTATTTTTTAAATAGACCATTACAATAGCTTTCTTATTGGTCTTCTAGTTTTTATTTATTTGTCTTACCTATTTATGTATTGATTATGGGACTCCCTGTTCAACATTCTTCTGTAGATCTCCCGTTACATCCTGAATTAAGTGTAGATACTTGTCACTCAAATTCATGTCTTTTCATGATATTGGCCCATTCTAATTTCTCTACCTTGCCCTTTTCTACTCTCATTACTTGCTAACAATCGAACCAAAATAGAATATTTAATGCTACTCACTTATACTGTGTACACTTTCACTTCTGAAACTCTCATCACTCTTGTTCTTCCTAAGTGGAAATGGCCATAAACCTTTTCACTGCCACCTGTCAGACTTCTCTACATTCCAAAAGGCTTATATAAAATTGAACTATAAATTTTATATATGAAATATACAAGGTATTTTTCTCAAATCTTACAAATAAGCACAACTATTTTTCCTCAAATCTCCTAGACCTTGTATATTTTTAACAGCGCTTGTCATATTTTACCTTGTAATGTATTTGTATTACTTCACTACATAGTATAACAACAATAGGTAACATTTATTGAGCCATTAGTGTGTGCCAAGCAGTGGATTGAGAACTTTACACGGATTATTTTACTTATTCTTACCAAATTTCTGTTATGCAGATCCCATTATTGTCACCACTTTAAAATGATGAAATATCAAGAAGTAAAATTGTAAATTAGATCCTGGTGAGACTGATTGTGTTCTTCTAGATGAGCACTGCATATTTGACTCATTTCTTCTAGAAATGTGACTACATTGAAAAGATGTATTCTTTCATATATACTCATGTATAATCCATCCAAGTGAATAGGAGCCACATACCTCTGAATGAAAGTTTCTTCAGTATATACTTAGCATTTTATTTTTAATATTTCTTTTATAATTTACCTTTAGACAATTCTTGCTAATTGATAAAGCAAACTACCTCTGTTATTTATAAGTGAACATTCTTTTTAATAGGGATGTATTCTGGAATTTGATGATTTCTCCATAGATTATTTAATTGACACTATGCAGTATAAAATACATTTCAAGGCACTGCAGTTTAGGTAAGGCCTAATTAAGTAGGATACTTGACCTTAGGTAGTGACAGAAATAACTAATTCTTTTATGAGTATGTCTTTTGTCTTTATTTTTTCAAACACTCTGGATACGAAATCAATGGCATTCAAATAAAATTATGAAAATAAGTACAAAATGTGTATTGTCAGTCTTGAATATTCTTCAATGAAAAAGCATCATCCTTAGTAATTTCATCACCCTAATAAAAAAAATCACAGGTAAATTTATAGCTAAATAGAATGGGATAGTTTATTAGTATTCTTCAGAATTCATATGTTATTTTCCATATAACATATTACTTCTGAAAGCTACATTTTACAAATGGGAGGACAGGCACCTCCAGAGGTATAATAGGAGGCCCAGTGTGGTGGAGGCGATCAGGAGTAGACGTACTTTGAAGAAATTTTTAAAAGTTTCAAGTATTCACTGTCGATAAGGGAAATTCCATGCTCATAAATGAAGCCAACCTAATCTGTCTTCTGAGTTTGTATTTGACTTCTCTTCCTCTCTGCTTTTAAGATCACTTTGACATTTTCAGTTGTTTTACAGGCTTTGATGCTTTCAAACCAATTATTGAGCAGTAGAAAGAGAAGTCTGGAATCACAGATTTCTCAGTGCCCTTGCAGCACACAAACATTTAAGAAAGACATTTCTTATGGTAAGTGAATCAACTGACTTAAATGCTTCACTGAGGGTAAATTTCTTTTTATACTAAAAACAAATAACCATTTTCATTTTCTCTGTTTAATCTCGCTGTGCATAAGTTTCATCAGTAAAATGGGATTACTCAATCCTTTGAGTACCCACCTCACAGGATTGTTTCAAGGACTGATTCGGGAAGTTTTATTGAAGTTCCTGGAACACAGCAAGTCCTCATTATTATGCCTTTTATAACACTAATAATTTGGGTGGATAGTTTACTTAGTGCCTCTTTGACAATGCAATATTATTTCCTTCTTTTCTTTTTAACATTAACTTTGTTTTTACTCAAATCCTGCAATCCCTCAGACCAATGTACTACCCTTCTACATTCATCTCCAAATGACAGAGCACACTCTAAGTTCATACATATCCTACGATATTAGCTTAAAACTTCTTATTCTTCCAGAGTCTACAAAGAACTAAAACAGATTTACAAGAAAAAAACAAACAAACCTATTGAAAAGTAGGCAAAGGATATAAACAGACACTTTTCAAAAGAAGACATATATGATGCCAACAAACATATGAAAAAATGGTCATCATCACTGGTCATTAGAGAAATGCAAATCAAAATCACATTGAGATACCATCTCATGCCAGTTAGAATGGCGATCATTAAAAAATCTGGAGAAAACAGATGCTGGAGAAGATGTGGAGAAATAAGAATACTTTTACACTGTCGGTGGGAGTGTAAATTAGTGTAACCATTGTTGAAGACAGTGTGGTGATTCCTCAAGGACCTAGAAATAGAAATTCCACTTGACCCAGCAATCCCATTACTAGGTATATATCCAAAGGGTTATAAATCGTTCTATTATAAAGACACATGCACACGTATGTTCATTGCAGCACTGTTTACAATAGAAAAGACCTGGAACCAATCCAAATGCCCATCGAAGTTAGACTGGACAATGAAATTATGGCACATATACACCATGGAATACTATGCAGGCATAAAAAATGATGAGTGTGTCCTTTGTAGGGACATGGATGAATCTGGAAACTATCATTCTCAGCAAACTGACACAAGAACAGAAAATCAAACACCTCATGTTCTCACTCATAGGTGGGTAATGAACAATGAGAACACAAGGACACGGAGGGGGAGCATCACACACTGGGGTCTGTTGGCAGGGAATAAGGGAGGGACAGCAGGGGGTAGGAAGGTCAGGGAGGGATAACATGGGGAGAAATGTCAGATATAGGTAATGGGGGGATGGAGGCAGCAAACCACATTGCCATGTATGTACCTATGCAACAATCCTGCATGTTCTGCACATGTACCCAGAACCTAAAGTGCAATAAAATATAAATAAATAAATAAAAGGTCTTATTCTTTGTCTCCCTGGATTTTGCTGTTTCCTCAAAGCCTTCCATTTCTCAATTGCCTGTGTTTGGGAGCCTTTGGTT
The DNA here is from genome assembly GCF_030222135.1 of Aotus nancymaae. NCBI lineage: Eukaryota > Metazoa > Chordata > Mammalia > Primates > Aotidae > Aotus > Aotus nancymaae. The sequence continues at coordinate 52,588,213 of NW_026988415.1, read as the reverse complement.
GTAGATATATGCGGTTAACTGGCTTTGGTTCAGGATGTAGTTTAGTCATTTTCTGACCAGATTTCTTACCTCTTAGACTCTGGTGAGATTCTCTCTTGGCTGATTCAGAACAGCTTTGATTTAAGCTCATCTGTGGATTTCATATGTAGACTGCTGGCACTTTCTGAATTTAAAATGAATTTGTTCATTGAGACTGAACGTTTTACAGGGCTTAGTTAGTTCATTTGGCTTGAGTTTTGTTTTAATGAAATACAAGTGGAGGATTCATTCCCCAGGAGGGCTAGTTAGCTTCATTGTACTCCCAGCAGAAGTCTGAGTTTCCAGCCCCTAGAGGCAAACTCTGTCATAAACTTCGTTGCAGACTGAGCGCCAGAGCCTGGTCATTGACAGAGCTCCTGAATATTTAGTATTAAACTGTCTCTTTCATTATATAACATATATACACTTGAGCCATGAAGAGGCGAAGAAGACCAAAGATCAATCTGAACTTGGTGAGACAATGTCTGCCAACTAGAACTAAGAACACGTGCTCTGTGTCAATATGGAAAATATAAACTTTTGATGAGATATTCTTTTTAACTAAAGAAACCTCCATGTTAAAACATGAATGCATGCAAGTGTATATACTTGTTAATTTTTTCTCAATGTGTGTTTTACTCTTGCGAAGATAGCACTTTAATCCTAAATGAGCATGTAAGGTGTGACAGATCCTGTATCAGTTTTAATAATTGAAGCAAGTAGTAATAACTAGGTTACTGACATTTTTTACTCATCTTTTCAGCTATTGCTTCAAATTTTCTCAAATTATAATTGGAATTTTATAGTGTTTTATTTATATTGTGTATTCTTCTCATAATGATGTGATAGTCTGGTTTCCAGAATCATGAAAATAGTTATAGATTTTGATTTTTCAAAATAAGTTTTAAAGAATTGAGAATTTAAGCTTTTTTTGAGGAACTATATTTTCAAAATTCTGCATGTATTTTTATATCAAATAAGATTAACTCATTGTTAAAAGCCAAACTTAGTGTACCACAAACTCCCTATATCTGTTTATAATCTTCTTACTACAAATAATGATATGACTTTTTGCTATTTAAATATAAAGTGAACAAATTATTTGTAAAATGTTGAAAATAAATATTAGCTCTTCATTATACATTTTATCTTTTCAATATTAAAATTGAGTTTGTTTAACCAGAAGATTATATAGATTCTCTATGTGTGTAATTATTTTATTACTGAACTCCTAAAATGTATGATCTCTTCAGAAAAAAGTCAGCAGAAATGCACCCATTGTGCTTTCCTTACTCTTCATGAGTGAAAATCTTTCCTACTGTATTTTCCCATTGATCTGGTTGAAACTACCTAGAGGAAAACCTAAATGTCACAACTTACTTCTCTGCACTGTGCTGAGAACCTAAAATAAAGTGGTGACTAAGCAATTTCCTGTTTTCTCTTCATACCCCAATCGATCTCCTCTAGGACCTAGCATCTACATTGTTTGAGTTAAAGGTCTTTAATCTCCTATTTCCCCACAGCAATCTACCAAGCCGCTCTTGTTTTTTTATGACACTTCTTTCATTATTCTTTTCTTTTTCTGCAAAAAGTTTCAGCCCCACTTTACCACCCGCCCAATTTGTGATATGGGAACTTGGAACAAGATTAAAGTTCATGGACCTTGGCAGTGAAGAATAACACAAGACTCAGATCTTTGTTCCACAGAGAAAATCTTGATTTTTTTCCTTACAAACCAGAGATAGCCAAAATAGGTAGCATTTTGTTGAGCATTTTTAGTGATATTTGATGGCATATTTAAGCTAGTTATTTCCTTAATTTTAGTGTTTTATTCATTTTATTTTGACTTCATTTTCATATGTTGGAGTGCCTGCAAGTAAAACAAATAAAAAGACCTGGTATCTCTAAGAAAGTAGAGAATAAAATGCCCTTTGTGATATCATCTCATAATGATCATCAATGAAAGAAGACGGAGTGATCATCTTTGTTGCTTGGAGAGTCCCTGCAGTTCATAATACGAAAGTATATGAATGTTTAGTGTGGGGAATCTTTGACAGCTTGGGTTTCTTTAAGATTGGATTTGTAATGATTAACACAATATACTAAGTATTCTCTTTACAATTTATGAAGATGAAAATAAAAATGTATAAACTATGGAAGCAATAATTAAAAGTATGGTGTTAGGAAATTTAAGCTCACATATGACTTAGATATGATGTGCTCTAGTTTCTTCAATATTGTAAACAGGCAAAACCAGATCTTACCTTGTGTCCATTACCCTTTTCCTTGTGTCTGTTGCCCTGCATTCCCCTGAAAACCAGTAAACTAGAAAGAACAGTAAACAACTTGCTGTCTATACTTCTTTTTTTACCAGCCATTATTTAACCCAGTGCAATCTAGCTCTTGCTCCTGAACTGATCTCAGTAAAAAGGTCACCAATGACCACTTAGTTAATAGTTGAAGTAACATCTGGATTTAAGCTTTGCTCCATCATGCATTAGCTTTATGATCTTTGACAATTTAGCTTTTTGTGCATTAGTTTTATTTTCTGTAAAATGGGAACAATAATAGTAACTACTCACAGTTTTTGTTGTTGTTGTTGTTTGTTTGTTTTTTCGATACAGGGTCTCACTTTGTTGCCCAGGCTGGCATGTGCAATAATAGTGGTGCAGTTGTTTGAGGCATTGTTAGTAGTGCTATCATAGCTCACTGCTGCTTCAAATTGCTGGGCTCAAGAGATCCACCCACATCAGCCTCCCAAGCAGCAGAGACTACAAGCATATGCTTGGCCAGCAACTTTTAAATTTTTTGTAGAGGCAGGGTCCATTGCTATCTTGCCCAGGCTGATCTCAAACTCCTAGGCTCAAGCGCTCCTCCTGTCTCAGTCTCCAAAAGTGCCGTGATTACAGGTGTGATCACAGTTTTAATGTAAGATTAAATATGATGATGTATGTGTAGGAATTCACACCGTTTCTGGCTCAATTTATGTTAGCTATTATTGTTCCTGACCTTTCTTGAACTTGCTGTGATGCTCCAAACTATTAAACTGTTTCCTTTTTGAAACTCCTCTAGTTATCTTTTCTTTGTTTACATTAAACTGCTGTTTTCTGACACATTTTCTGTTTTTCTAGTTGTTATGCATTTTTCTTGATGGCTTCTGTTCCTCCAACCATTTTGACATTAACATCAAGATAAATCTGTGTTTATATATTGGCTCTGCAACTTAAAAGTTTGATAAGCTTTAGGAGAGTTACTTAATCTTCCTGAACCTTTGTTTCTGCATCTGCAGAATGGATATTTAACGGTACCCTCCTCCAAAATTTGTTATATAGATTATTAATCTACTAATAAATTTAACAAGTATTTATTGAGTGCTTACTCAGTGGCAAACATTGCTGTGGGTACAGCAGATACAGTCAGGTTGATATGACCTTTTTGTTTCATTAAGGAACTTGCAATCTAGTGTGGGGAAGAAACTGTAAGCAAATGTATAAAATAAATTAAGCTTGACATAAGGACTAAAAAAAAGGAAACTGGTAATGTGCTAGAAAGTGGCTGGCACTCAATGCCAGCTGGTCAAAGCAGCCACAGGGTTTGTACCCTACAGAATCACAGAAGTGGAGCTGCCCAAGGCCTGAGGAGCCTACACTTTGCATCACCATGTCCTGGATGTGAGACATGGAGTCGAAGGGGATTATTTTGGAGCTTTATGACTTAATGAGTGCCCTGTCAAGTTTCAGACTTGCATGGGACCTGTAGCCCCTTTGTTTTGTTTAATTTCTCCCATTTGGAGTGGGGACATTTACCCAATGCCTGTACTCCACTGTATCGTAAAAGTAACCAACTCTTTTTTTTTTTTTTTTACAGGCTCATAGGTAGAAGGGTTTTGCCTTGTATAAAACGAGACTCCAGACTTAAACTTTTGAGTTAATGCTGGAATGAGTTAAGACTTTGGGAGACTTTTGGGAATGCGTGATTGGTTTTGAAATGTCAGAAGGACGTGAGATATGGGAGGAGCCAGGGTGGAATGATATGGTTAGGTTCCACGTTCCAACACAAATCTCTTCACATGTTGTAATCCCAATGTGTCAAGGAAGAGACCTGGTGGGAAGTGACTGCATTTTGGGGGCTGTTTCCCCCATGCTATTCTCATGATAGTGAGGGAATTCTCACAAGATCTGATCGTGTAAAAGTGGCAGTTGCCCCTTCACTCTTTCTCTCCTCTGCCACCAAATAAAATCACGCCTTGTTTCTTTTTTGCCTTCTGCCATGATTGTAAGTTTCCTGAGGCCTCCCACGCCATATGGAACTATGAGTCAATTAAACCTTTTTCTTTGTAAATTATTCAATATTGGGTAATACTTTATAGCAGTGTGAAACATACTAATACACCCTACATTATGTTTTTGTTTCTTTTGTTGAAGATCAGTGGCTGTAAGTATTTGGCTTTATTTTTGTAATATCTATTCTGTTCCATTGGACTACATGCCTACTTTTATACCAGTACCATGCTGTTTTGGTAACTATAGCCTTGTAGTATAGTTTGAAGTTGGGTAATGTGATGCCTTCAGGTTTGTTCTTTTTACTCAGTCTTGCTTTGTAAGCCCTCTTTTGGCTCTATATAAATTTTAGAATTTTTTTCTAGTTCTGTGAAGGATAATGATAGTATTTTGATGGAAATTGCATAGAATTTATAGAATGCTTCTGGAAGTATGGTCATTTTCACACTATTGATTCTACCCAACAATGAGCACGAGATGTGTTTCTATTTGTTTGTGTCACCTGTGATTTCTTTCAGCAGTGCTTTGTAGTTTTCCTGTAGAGATATTTTACCTCAGTAGTTAGGTATATTCCTAAGTATGTGTTTTTTTTTTTTTTTTTTTTTTAGCCTTTGTAAAAGAAATTGAGTTATCAATTTGATTCTCAGATTGGTCACTGGTGATGTAGAGTAGTGATACTGATTTGCATACATTGATTTTGTAACCTGAGACTTCACTAAATTTATTTTTCAGATCTAGGAGCTTTTTGAACACATCCTTAGAATTTTCTTGGTGTACAATCATATCTTTGGCAAACAGCAACAGTTTGACTACCTTTTTAATTATTTGGATGTCTTTTCTTTCTCTCTTTTATCTGATTGCTCTGGCTAGAAATTCCAGTACTATGTTGAATAGAAGGGGTGTGAGTGGGCATTTTTGTCTTATTCTAGTTCTCAGGAGAAATGCTTTCAACTTTTGCCTATTCAGTATAATGTTGGCTTTGGATTCATCAAAGATGGCTTTTGTTACCTTTAGATATGTCGCTTCTATGCTGATTTTCTGAGGGATTTAATAATAAAGGTTGCTCAAGTTTGTCAAATGCTTTTTCTGCATCTATTGAAGTGATCACATGACATTTGTTTTTAATCCTGTTTATTGACTTGCATATGTTAAACCAACCCTGCATCCCTGGTATAAAACCCACTTGATCATGGTCAATTATCTTTTTGATATCTGTTGGACTTAGTTAGCTTCTATTTTATTGAGAATTTTTGCATCTATGTTCATCGGGAATATTGGTTTGTATTATTTTAATGTTTTTTCCTGGTTTCAGTATTAGAGTGATCCTGGCTTCACAGAATAACTTAGGGATAATTCCTTATTTTCCTGTCTTTTTGCAATAATTTCAGTAGGATTGGTACTTAGTACCAGTTCTTTAAATGTCTGATATAATTCAGCTATGAGTCTATCCAGTCCTGGGCTTTATTTTTTCTTTTGGCAATTCCTTTTATATTACTGTTTCAGTATTCCTGCTTGTTATTTGTCTGTTCAGCATTTCTATTTAGTCCTGGTTTAATTTAGGAACGTTGTTCATTTCCAGGAATTTATTCATCTCTTTTAAGATTTCTAGTTTGAGCACATAAATGTCTTCATAGTAGCATTGAATAATCTATTGTATTTCTGAGGTATTGATTGTAATATCATCGTTTTTACTTCTAATTGAGCTCATTTGGATCTTCTCTCTTCTCTTCATGGTTTATCTTGCTAATGGTCTATTAATTTTGTTTATTCTTTCAAAGAACCAATATTATGTTTTATTTATCTTTTGTATTTTCGTTTCAATTTTATTTAGTTCTGCTCTGATCTTTATTTTTTCTCATTTTTTTTCTGCTGTGTTTGGGTTTGGTTTGTTCTTCTTTCTCTAGTTCATTGATGTGTGAGCTTAGATTGCCTATTTGTGCTCTCTCAGACTTTTTGATGTAAACATTTAATGCTATGAACAATCCATTTAGCACCACTTTTGCTGTATCCCAGAAGTCTTGATAGGTTAGTCACTATTATCATTCAGTTCAAAGAACTTTTTTAATACCCATCTTGATTTTATTGTTTACCCAAATCATTCAGGAGCAGGTTATGTAATTTCCATGTATTTGCATATTTTTGAGGGTTCCTTTTTGAATTAATTTCCCATTTTATTCCACCATGATCTAAAAGAGTACTTGATATAATTCCTATTTTCTTACATTTATAAAGACTTATTTTGTGGCCTATCACATGATCTATCTTGGAGAATGTTTCATGTTCTGATGAAAATAATGTATAATCTGCAGTTGTTGGGTAAAATGTTCTGTAAATGTATGTCAAGTTCATTTGCTCTAGGGTATAGTTTAAGCCTATTGTTTCTTTGTTGATTTTCTGTCTTGATGGCCTATCTGGTATTGTCAGTGGAATACTGAAGTTCCTCACTATCATTGTGTTGTTGTCTATCTCATTTCTTAGGTCTAATAGCAATTGCTTTATAAATTTGTGAGGTACTGTGTTAGGTGTATATATATTTAGGATTGTGATATTTTCCCATTGAACTAACACTTTTATCATTATATAATGTTACTATTTTGTTAACTGTTGTTGCTTTAAAGTCTGTTTTGTCTGATGTAAGAATAGCTACTCCTACTAGGTTTTGATTTATGTTTGCATGGAATATCTCTTTCCATACCTTAACCTTAAACTTACGTGAGTCTTGATGTGTTAGGTAAGTCTCTTGAAGACAGAAGATACTTGGTTTGTGGATTTTTACCTATTCTGCTATTCTCTATTTTATAAATGGAGTATTTAGGCTACTTACATTCAAAGTCTATACATTTCAATATTTTATAATATGGTTTCAGTGCTGGATATCACTTTCCAGTTTTCACTGTATTATAAATGCTTTTATTCTTGCTCTTTATGGTCAATACTTTGAGGAAGCACATTTCAGACTCTGTCTCCTTCAGTAACGTGTGCCCTGGTAGATTTGAAAAAGTACCAATGTTATCATTGATTTTATGATCTTTTATTCTGTTGGAAAAAGATTGGCATTGCAGTTTCTGACTCATAGTAAGTGATACAGATATTTTGGAATGCATAAAGGAATACATTCTAAAGTGAATGCTTGCATGAATAAATGACCACAGGTAAGATCATAACTGAAACTTAAATGCTATTTTCAGAAATAATTCTTGGGAAAACCATTTAAGCATATGCGATAGGCTTAAAATGAGGCAAAAGCAGTATTTTGATTGCAATATGAGTACAATGTATACCAGTACAAAGTAAATGTTCGTATGAGTCAAATGAATAGTAGAAAAAATTATAATCATATTTGAGTGAAACAGTTACTTGAATCAGTGCTGTTTCATTCTCTCATGACATCTTCAGAATATATTATTATCGTTTTCTTCATTTAAGTGACTGTGACCACTGATTAAGTGCACAAGCTTTTTAGCCAGAAAGACCTGACTCCAAATTCCAGTTTTTACTAACGTTGTGATCTTGGGCAAGTTATAGAACCCTTGTGAGCCTCTGCTTCTCCACTTGTAAATTAAGGATACTATTAGTTACCACATAAGATTGTCATAAGGAATAAAATTAGATAATATGTACACTTGTAGTAGGCACTGGAGACATTGTAGCTGCTTTTATTTTTGTGGAACTCGATTATTATCCTACATTTTTCTACCTTTTCCCTTCTTACTCACATCCTTCTGTCCCACACTCCAGTCTGTCTCTATGTTTGTCATGTTTTCCTTTTTATCACTGTTTAGGCTTTGGTCCCCTTCTCATCTGAGAATCAAGTCCTAAATCTTCAACCTGTTTTTTGCTTCCAATTCTCTGGAAACTTTTGAGAAATAAACTGTTTAGATATCTCTTATTCTTGGCTTTCTATATTAGAAGATTTCTTGGGCTGGAGTAAAAGCAGTATGGATGCACATATAAATTCCTCCTAAGTAGTTAGCATTTTGAAATGACCTACTGTGGCTCTTCTCAAATGGAGGTGCTGAGAGGGCTGCATCAAGATCAGCTGAAACATATAAATACATTTATGGACTCCACACTCAGATATTTTAATTTGGTGGATCTATAGTTGAATCAGGGAATCTTGTTTTAATTGAAAGAAAGAGAAATGTACTTAGTGTGATGGTGTATGCCTGTAGTCCCAGCTACTTGGGAGACTAAGAAGAGAAAATTGCTTGAGCTCAAGAGTTTAAGTACAGCCTGAGCAATTAAAAAGAGAGAAAGAGAGAAATAAAAATGCCACTCTGGGTGATTTTTATGTATAGCAAAGTTTGGGAACCAATTGTCTATTCTATTTATTCAGCCTAGACAAACACATCCGGTAAATATGCTGCAATTTGAGTGTCCAAGACCTAATAATACTTCCAAGCAATTTGAATTCTTGTGTTTGGTACCATTACTGTGTTGTGTATTACAAAAGCAGCATGGTAGAGAAGAATTTGTGTGGCTTTTGGTGCCAGACAGACCTGGATTCAACTCCCAACATAAGATAGATATAATAACATCTATCCTACATGGTTCTTGTGGAAAGAGCTGAACATTTAGTATTTGTGTAAAGTATTAAACATTAATAGTAACCCCAGAACTGGTAGCTGTTATGTATTATTATTTGTTTCTAAATCATTTTTTGACTTGTTAGATATGAGATGCTTCAGTTGAATTGAAATATTGGGTCCAGGAAGTCTTAGCCAGAGCAATCAGAAAAGAGAAAGAAATAAAAGGCATTCAAATAAAACAAGAAGTCAAACTACGTTTTTTTGCTGATAATAATATTCTGTACCTAGAAAATCTTAAAAATTGAACCAAACAACTACTAGAATTGATAATCAATTTTAGGAAAGGTTTAGGATAAAAAAATCAATGTACAAATATCAGTAGTGTTTCTATACACCAATAACTTCCAGGCTGAGAGTCAAATCAAGAACACAAATACATCTACAATAGCCACAAATTAAATGAAATACATAGGAATGCAGAAAACCAAGGAAGTGAAAGGCCTCTCCAAGGAGAACTACAAAACATTGCTGAAAGAAATCAGAGACAACACAAATAAGTTGAAAAATATTTCATGTTTGTGGATTGGAATAATCAATATCATTAAAATTGGCTTACTGCTCAAAGAAATGTATGGATTCAACCCTGTATCTGTCAAAGTACCAATGTCATTCTTCATGGAATTAGAAAGAAACCTACTGTAAAATTCACATGGATCCAACAATAAAACTCAAATAGCCAAAGAAATCCCAAGTAAAAAGAGCAAAGGTGGAGGCATCACAATACCTGACTTCAGACAATACTGTAAGGCTATAATAACAAAACCGTCATGATACTGGTACAAAACCAGACACATAGACCAATAAAACAGAATAGAAAACTCAGAAATAAATTCACACACTTACAATAATCTGATCTTCAAAAAGGTGGACAAAAAGAAGCAATAAGGAAGGACTTCATATTCAATAAGTCATGCTGAGATAACTGGCTAGTCACATGCAGAAGAATGAAACTGGACCCTTACCTTTTACCATTTAAAAAATTAACTCAAGATGAAATAAAGATTTAAATGTAAGACATCAAACTTCAAAAACCTTAGAAGGAAGCATAAGAAATAACCTTCTCAACATCAGCCTTGATGAAGAATTTTTGTCTAAGTCCTCAAAAGCAATTGCGGCAGAAACATAGCTTAACAAATGAGACGTAAATAAAGAGGTTCTGCACAGAAAAAAAAAAAAAAAAAACTACAGTGTAAACAGACAATCTACAGAATGGAAGAAAATATTTGCAACCTGTGCATCTAACAAAAGTCTAATATGCAGAATCTATACGAAACTAAGGCAAATCAACAAGAGAAAACCAAATAAAAATAAAAATTTTAAAATAAGCAAAGTACATGAACAGACACTTTTCAAAATAAGACATACAAGCAGCCAACAAACATATGAAAAAGTTCTCAGCATCAGTAATCATCAGAGAAATGCAAATCAAAACCACAAAGTGATACTATCTCACACAACTTAGAAAGTATTGACTTAGATATAATGGATATTATTATTTAAAAAAACAGATGCTGGCAAGGCTGTGGAGAAAAGGGAACGTTTATACACTGTTGATGGGAATGTATATGACTTCAGCCACTGTGAAAGCAGTTTGAAGATTTCTCAAAGATTTTCAAACAGGACTACGATTCAATGCAGCAATCCCATTACTTCATATATATTTCAAAGAAAAGACATCATTCTACTGAAAAGACACATTCACTTATATGGTCATTTCAATAATAACAGAGACATGGAATAAACCTAGGTGTTAATCTATGGTGGATTGGATAAAGAAAATGTGGTACATATACACAATGGAACACTATGTAGCCATAAAAAAGAATAAAATAATATCCTTTCCAGCAACATGGATGCAGTTGGAGGCCATTATTCTAAGACAATTTACACAGGAATTAAAAACGAAGAACCACAAGTTCTCACTTATAAATGAGAGCTAAACATTGAGCACACATAAACACAAACAAAGGAACAATATACATTGCAGACTCCTGGGGGAGGGAAGGAAGGAGGTACAAGTTAGCAAACTGCCTATTGGGTACTATTGCTCACTATCTGGGTGCAAGGTAAACATGCAAATAACCTGCTCAAGTACCCCCTAGATCTAAAATAATAGTTGAAAAATTTTTAAAAAGGAAGACAAATAAAAAAGAAATATTTGGCTCAAGTGTTCACCTGCTTCTGCATCTTCAACTGCATCTCCATCTTCTTGCAACTTCAACTATCACTTTATTTTATTTCCCCACCCTTGTCTTGGGGCTTGGCTTTATAATTTGCTTTGATCAATTGGGTGCCATAAAGCATGATGCAAAACAAGAGTTTGGAATTGCTTGCATGATTCAGCATACACTCTTATATCTGCTAACACCATGAAGAGAACATTCCACACTTAATCTATTTATCCAAGGAAGATGAGGGACACTTGGATTAGAGGTGCCCAAGAGACTTGGTAAACTGCAGCTTGAAGAAAAGCCACATACCTTTGATAGCCAATCCAAGCCTAGATCAACTAACTCCCAGCTGATCCCCAGCCACGTGTAAGTCTATCTGAGATCAGCAGAACATCTCAGTTATTGCAGCTTGAAGCAAAGCCACCTAAGATGACTTGCAGATCCATGGAAAGAAAATATTTTTTTCTTAAATACTGAGTTTGGAGATGGTTTTTAAAGCTGCATTATTGTGGTAAATAGCCAGCCTGTGCAGGTGATTTTGTCTCTTCCCAGTGATAATCTGAGTTTAGCAATCTACCAAAAGCACAAAACAAAGTTCTTACTTTTTAGCAAGAGTACTTGTCATTTCTGTTGATTTAGTAAGAGTGGTAATTGTGTATTAGTATAGAGTTATGCCATTGTAAAGCCCTCTTTGAACACTGTATAGGCATAATTTTATGCCTATGTATGGGTTCATTTTTTAGTTTTGAACTGTATAGATCTTGCAGAAAATACTAGGACTGTGCCTCAAGCTGCCTGATTCCATTGTGTATTTTTGTATAAGACACGGGCAAATAAATGAGACTGCTCATGAAAGTAGTGCACAGTAGAGCCCAGAGGGCCAAAAGGATATTACCTAGAATTGATTGTGAGTAATGAGCAGTAAAAGACAAAAGAAAATATAATTGGAAGCCATAAATCAGTAGAAATTGTACCACACATGTTCCAAATTTTATTGTCTGTTGATAAGCAATTCAGTTGTTTCAAACTCTTTGTTATTTTAACTATAGCTTTAATAAACATTCTCACTGTTGCCTCTCTACATGTAAGGGTTTTTCTTGGGTATATATCCAAAAATAATATGTGCATGCTTAATTTTTCTGAATGCTTACAAATTGCTCCCCAGAATGGCTTTATCAATATGTACTTCCACCATCAGTTCATAAAAGATTTTCACCACTCACATATTCACCAACACTAAATACTACTTGAGTATCTTTTATATGATGAGTAGAGAGTGCTGTCTTGTGGTTTTAGGTTGCATTTCTTTTATTACTTCTGAAGTTTAGCAACTCCTCTTTTACTTTCAAGTTTTATTTTAGATATGGCAGTACATGTGCAGCTTTGTTACATGGGAATGTTGTGTGATATTGAGGTTTGGGTATGGAGCCCATCACTCAGGTAGGGAGCATAGTACCTGATAGGTAGTTTTTTCCATCTTCATCTCCCTCCTTCCCTCCTGACTCTAGTAGACTAGAGTCTATTTTTTCCATGTTTATGACAATGTGAGCTCAATGTTTAGCAATCTCAATCAAAATTTCAGGAAATTCTAAAGTTTAAATGGAGAGACAGAGGACCCAAAATAGCCAACACAATATTGAAGGATAGCACAACAGTTGGTGGACTGACATTATCTGACTTCAAGACATACCATAAAGCTATAGTAATTAAAACAGTGTGATATTGAGGGAATGTGTTTTCTTTCCAGGTCCATAAGAGGGCATAGTTTCTAGGACAAGAACTTCGCAGCGCCATATTTTCTTCCCCCACATCCGTCTTCATCAGGGAAATTTAACGGTTTATGTTTAAATTTTGCAGGTGCGGGAAGAAACTAAGAGTCGATCACTCCAGCAGAAGTTCTAAGAAACTCCTTTCATTGGCCCTGGGGTCTTAGAGGAGGTGGAGGTTCCTCCAAGGTTATAAGTCCCCTTCTTCCACAGCCTTTTGGACTCTATGTTTGGGTCCCCTTCCACGAACACTCCCTTAGTGGAAGTCATCTTTCTCTCTCTTGGATTTTCCCTCTGGAGTCCCCTTCCACATTCTCTCATGGAAGCCTGTCTTCCCCTTCTAAACTCCATCTCTCTCTCTATTCCCTTCCACTCAGTGTGGAAGCTGCTTTCCTCTTCTGGATTCCATCTCTCTGGATTCTCTCACTCAGTGTGAGAGTTAATTGTTTCTTTCTCCTCCTTTTTCTCTCTCTACCTAAATAAATCACTTTCTACAAACACGTTGGAGTCCGGCATTTACTACACACTGTGCCGTGGTCTCTTCTCCCATTCTTGGGGAGTGATAGACCAAGAACCTGGAGAAATGTCCTCTCAGGGGAACTGAGGACTCCCCTAAACTCCCTGAACCGCAACATAACAATATTAGTAAAAGAACAGCCTTAGATCAGTGGACCAGAATAGAGAGCCCAGAAACTGACCTCTTTGACAAAGGAACAAAGGCAATACAATGGAGAAAATATAGTCTTTTCAAAAACTTATGCTGGAACAATTAGAAATTTACATGTAAAATAGTGGATCTAAACACAGTCCTGACATTCTTCACAAAAATTGATTCAAAGTGGATTACAGACCTAATGTAAAACAGAAAACTACAAAAGTCCTAGAAGATAACAGATGGGAAATATCTACCTGATATTAGATATGGCAATGACTTTAGATATATCACCAAAGACAAAACCCACGAAAGAAAAAACTGATCAGCTAGACTTTATTAAAACTAAAAATCCAGTTTTATGAAGACACTTCAAAAGTTTGAAAAGGCAAGTCAAAGAATGGGAGAAAATACTTTCAAAAGACATAAATGAATAAATGACTATTATCCAAAGTATAGGAAGATCTCTTAAAACTCAACAATAAGAAAACAAACTGCTTTAAAAATGTACCAAAATCTTAACAGACACTTTACCAAGAAGATAACAAATAAGCATATGAATAGATATTTTACATCATCTGTCATTAAGAAATGCAAATTAAAACAACAATAGAAACTCTCATTTGTTGCTGGTGAGAATGCAAAATGGTATAGTCACTTTGCAAGACAGTTTGGCAGTTTCTCACGAAACTAAACATACTTTTAAGGTATGACCTAGCAATCACAGTCTTTGGTACTTACCCAAATGAGATGAAACATTGTATATTTCAATGTAGCTAGAAGAGAGGATATGAAATGTTACCCATAGAAATGATCAGTTCTCAAGGTGATGGATACTCCAACTTTATCATTACACATTCTATACATGTAACAAAAACTCACAAGTACTTCATAAATATGCAAAGTATTTTGTGTAAATATAAAAAGAAAAAAATACTGCACATTTATGTTTATAGAAGCTTTACTCATAACTAATAGAACTTGAGAAAATATAGCCTATGATTAGTAGGATACTGAATGTGTGAATAAATAAACTATGGTACAGCCACACAATGTAATATTATTCAGTGCTAAAAAGAAAATGTGCTAACAAGTCATGAAAAGACATATAGGCAACTTAAATGCATATTGTTAAATACAAGAAGCCAATTAGAAAAAGGCTACACACTGTATGATTCCAACTATGTGACATACTGGAAAAAGCAAAACTATGGAGACAATCAAAAGATTATTAGCTACCAAGGGTTGAGGAATAGAAGAGATAAAGAGACAGAACAGAGGATTTTTAAGGCAGTGAAATTACTCTCTATGATACTATAATAGTGGATACATGTCATTATTTGTCCAAACCCATAGAATACCATTTGGAGTGAAGCTCTTCATGGTTTTCTATTAACTGAGCTTGTACTACTGTCCTTAGCAGCCATCAGAGGTTCACACAGAAGAGAGCTGTAAGGGATCCACCAGCATGGGTCCCTTCGGGTGGCCTCACCATCAGGGGTTGAATTGCAGATGCGGCTTCAATTTCATACCCACAACGTGAAGGTCTGAGTGGGTTCCTTTGTTTTAATTACTTATGGATCATCAAACTAGGCCCAGCAAGATGATCAGATAGAAGTAAACCGTAGCCCTCCATTTTAGGTCTTGTGTAGCCAAAGCAACCTTACAAATGTAGGATGGAGTTTCTCCTATTTATGGGTCATCTGTGGTGAGGTGTATTTATTTAACAAGGTTACCTTTTACTGGTGGAAAGGACAGACGAACAGTTTGGCACAAAGCTGGGGTTAAAACAAGGCTCTGCAGAGGGATTTTTTAATCTATCTTGGGCAGCCTGGTCCAGGCCTATGCAACAATTATATATTGTTTCTCTGTTATTCCTAAGACAAACACCAAGACTGAACCCAAATATAAACCACAAACTTTGAATGATAATGGTTTGTCAATGTAGGTTCATTAACTGTAACAAATGCATCACTTTGGTGGGGGATTTGATAATTGGGCAGCTTATTGATGTGTGGGGGCATGTGGTATATAGGGTATCTATGTACCTTACTCTCAATTATTCTGTGAAACTAAAACTGCTCTAAAAAATAAAATATTTTTCCGGGCGTGGTGGCTGACACCTGTAATCCCCGCACTTTGAGAGGCTGAGGCGGGTGGATTGCCTGAGGTCAGGAGTTTTAGAGCAGCCTGGCCAACATTGTGAAACCTCATCTCTACTAATAATACAAAATTAGCCGGGCATGGTGGCGTGTTCCTGTATTCCCAGCTACTCAGAAGGCTGAGACAGGAGAATCGCTTGAATCTGGGAGGTTGAGGTTATAGTGAGCTGAGATCGCACCATTGCACTCCAGCTTGGGCAACAAGAGTGAAATTTAATCTCAAATAAATAAGTTAATTAATTAAATATTTTAATTAAAAAAATTAAAAGGAGAAAAGCCCAGTGCTATAGAGGCCAAGCGAATGACTTTAAAGAGAAAAAGGTTGTTAAACATTGTCAAATGCTATAATTAAGTCAACGAGAATACAACCTGAGACAGATCCAATTGCAACAGTTAGATAAACAAAAATTATAAAGATCACTTGAAGTCAAAAATACCCATTTCCAAAATATTTACTGTATTGTGTAAGCCCTTGAGAGATATACATTGCATCTTATGAAAGAGGTTTTCCTTCTTCACACTGCTTCTCTGTGTTACTATAAAAATGTGACCTGTGTTCTGGTTCCTGAGTAGCCAACTTAGGTTTTTTTTTTTCAGCTATAGGAATAATGATCTTACTCTTTATTCTTCTCTATTGTAAGATGAAAAATGAATATATAGATTCTCTCTTCTTTATAAAAGACATCACTGGTCTACAAGTTACAACAGCCTAAACTGAAGCCTAATCATAAAATGTTGATGCATTTAGCATTAACATGTTTCTTCTGTGGAGTATTTATAAAGCAAACATTGATTAAATTTCCTAAAGCAGATCTAATCTCTTAGTTTTTGTACCAATTGGTTGAAACTTCTAAATTATATTACTAGTTTGTAACAGTATAAATTAAATTGTTTGGTTCTGAAGTTAGACTGTCTAATATGGTTGACAGTAGTCACATGCAGATATTTGAATTTAGATTTATTAAAGTTTGGCTGGGCACAGTGGCTCATGCCTATAATCCTAGAACTTTGGGAGGCCAAGGTAGGTGGATTGCTTTAACCCAAGAGTTTGAGAACCACCTGGGTAACATGGCAAAAACCTGTCTCTACAAAATAAATAAATAATTAGCTAGGCATCTTGGAGTGCACCTGTAGTACCAGCTACTTGTGAAGCTAAGTTGGAAAGTTTGCTTGAGCCCAAGAGGTAGAGGTTACAGTTAGTTGAGATCATCCCACTGCACTCCAACCTGGACAGCCCAGAGACCCTGTCTCAAAATAATAATAATAATAATAATTAAATACAATTTAAATATTTTTTTCTTAGTTACATTATCTATTTTTCAAATGCTCAGTAAACATATGCATCTCATGATTACTTAAACAGCACTTATAAAAAGAAATATCAATCAATGAAAACATTTTTATTGTACAGCACAGCCAGAAATATTCATGTTTTTGTTCTTCACAAGGGTGGGTAATGAACGCTATCTTAGTGCACAAGAGTCTAGCAAATTCAGTATGCATGAGAATATCTGAACTGGGAATTATTTAATTATTTGCCAAAGAGATCCAAAGATTGCAAATTTTTAGATTTTTATATGTTAAAGTTTGAGCAAAAACTTAAGCATCAGAATGTTCTATTTTAATTGTAGGCGCATTACCAGAAACTGTAAGCAGGCCTTCATAATTTATAGACATTTTCATTAAAATTTGTTCATCAATTTCAACAAATTTTCTGTTAAATTTTTAAACAATTAGAAAAATTGTGGTACCTAAAATAATCTCAGCTACTTGTAGGATCTTGATAATAGCAATGCCCAATTTATTCATTATTCATTATCAAGCAAATTAAAAATGTCCTACAAATACTTCTAGTTGGAAAGTGAGATCATTTCAAACGTCCAAATGAAATATGAAAAATTTTGGTGACTGAGGATCATCAGGGGCATCCAGTCTGACAAGGTCAAGTACCTTTGAACTTTCATACGTCACAACAGTTTTACTCATAGCTCTATTATGTGATCATGTGCATTTGCCAAACTGATGCAACAATTTTTCTCCTGAAGATATTGCAATTCTTTTCTTTGGAATCAGTTTTTTTGGGGTATTTTATCAAATGAGATTGTTCTGGAGACGCTAACCAAGTAATCAGTTTGGTTGAGTAGGTATTTGATAATTGGATATAGCCACGTAAATTTCATATCCCAGAATTTATATTTTAAATTGGAGAAATTTGGTAGGCATGAATATACAGTCATGCATCACTTTATAACAGGGATGCATTCTGAGAAATGCATTGTTAGGTGATTTTGACATTGTGCAACCATCATAGACAGTATTAGGTTGGTACAAAAGTCATGGTGGTTTTTACCATTACTGCATCAACATAAATACAAACATAAACCTAAATGCTATAGCCTACTGCACACCTAGGCTATATAACCTCTGCTCCAACCCTATAAACCTGTAAAGCATGTGACCGTACTGAATACTGTAGGAAATTATAACACAATGTTAAGTCTTTGTGTATCTAAATCTGTCTAAACCTAGAGAAGGTACAGCAAAAGTATGGTATAAAAGGTAAAAATATGGTACACCTGTACAAGGTACAAATGGATTTTTCAGTATAGGAAGTCACTTTGGGTGAATAAGTGAGTAGTAAGTGAATGTGAAGACTGAGGACATTATTCTACACTACTGAGGGCTTAAACACTGTATATATAGGCTGCTCTAAATTTATTTTTAAAATCTCTTGTTTTAATAATAAATTCACCTTTGCTTAGTGTAAGTTTTACACTTTACAAAGTTGTTAATTTTTAAAAACTTTTTGACAGTTTTGTAATAACACTTAGCTTAAAACACAAACACATTGTACAACTGAACAAAAGTATTTTCTTTATGTCCTTATTCTATATGCTTTTCAGTTTTAAAAATATTTTATTTATTTACTTTAGACACTTTTTATTAAAAACTAGGTCACAAACACACCCATTAGCCTAAGCCTACCCAGAGTCTGGATCATCAATATCACTGTCATCCACCTCCACATCTTGTCCCATTGGAAGGTCTTTAGGGGCAGTAACACCAACGGAGCTGCCATCTCCTATAATAACAATTCCTTCTTATAAAATGTCTCCTGAAGGACTGGCTAAGGCTGTTTTACAGTTAACTTTTTGTGAGTATAAGGAGGATACTCTAAAATAACGATGAAAATATAGTATAGTAAATACATAAATCAGTAACATTGTTACTTATTATCAAGTATGGTACTGTAGGTAATCGTATGTCCTATACTTGTACATGACTGGCAACACAGAAGTTTTGTTTACACCAACATCACCACCAACATGGGAGTAATGTGTTTGTACTAGATTAAGAGCCTACCTTCTTCATGAGCCTGGATTCAGCCTAAAGTAATAATTAAAAAAACACAATAGTAAATTTATATTCTGATTTTTTACTTACTTAAATTCCGGCTTCAATTTTTCTCAAATTTAATTTTCAAAATAATACTGGGAATTCCTCCCAAAAGCCTTACCATTCAGGGTTGCTCAAGCCAATATAATCATGGATAGGTGTTATTATGGTTATTATCAACATCACTATCATCATTATAATTATGATAGCTAAGCATTTATTTAACACTTTCTCCATATCATGCATATTATCTCATATAATCGTCACAACAGTTTAATGAGAAGTTATTCTCATGATTTCCATATGTAAAATGAAAAAACTAAGGCTCAGAGAGTTTAAATACTGTGCCCCAGGTAACATAGCCCATAAGGTTGGAGGCAGAGTTTGGCCCCAAGCAATCTGATGCAAGAGCAGATGAGTTTGCCCCCATACTACACTGCTTCTCTTCTATGACATCTGCTCTTTTACCTAAGAGTACCTCTACTTTTTTAACTTCAAACCTCTTTGGTTTTTGCAGGCATCCTTTAGGCCCTTGCAATACCAATAAAAAATTAATCGTATATTCTTTTCAGTCTTACATGTGTTACTGCCTTAGAGTTGCATAACACACAGTTTGAGAAATCTTGTGTAACACCCGCTCTTGTTTCACTTGAGCCAATTTAAAAGGGATGTAACAATAAATACTGTAAAATTGAGCATCTTATTGATCAGTTTTGGAGAATTTCAGGGAACCAATCTCTTATTCTGAGATGGGACAAGAGTGGAGAAATCAAGCCTTTATCCCATATCTTTGGTACAAAGAGTACCTCAGCCTTAATGAATAATGCAGCTTTAAAAATGTGAGAAAGATTACACCAACATCACCACCAACATGGGAGTAATGTGTTGCACCACAAAGTCAAGACAACTATGATGTCACTAGGTGATCCAATGTTTCCTTTCAATTATAATCTTATGGGACTATAATTTATATGCAATTTTTCCTTGACCAAAATGTCTTTATGAAGCACATGACTGTATCTGAAATGATAGTTCTTTTAAATATATATAAAAGATATCCTAAAATTATATTCAGGACTTGAACTAGCTCTGGACCAAGGGGACCTAATAGACATCTACAGAACTCTGCACCCCAAATCAACAGAAGATACATCCTTCTCAGCACCACATAACACTTATTCTATAATTGATCACATAATTGGAAGTAAAACACTCCTCAGCAAGTGCAAAAGAATGGAAATCATTAACAAACAGTCTTTCAGACCACAGTGCAATCAGATTAAAACTCAGAATTAAGAAACTCCTCAAAACCACACAACTACATGGAAACTGAAAAACCAGCTCCTGAATGACTACTAGGTAAATAACGAATTAAGACTGAAATAAATAAGTTCTTTGAAACCAATGAGAACAAAGACACAATGTATCAAAATCTCCAGGACACAGCTAAAGCAATGTTTAGAGGGAAATTTATAACACTAAATGCCCACAGGAGAAAGTGGGAAAGATCTAAAATCGACACCCTAATGTCACAATTGAAAGAACTAAAGGAGTAAGATCAAACAAATTCAAAAGCTAGCAGAAGACAAGAAATAACTAAAATCAGAACAGAACTGAAGGAGATAGAGTCACAAACACCCTTGAATCCAGGAGCTGGTTATTTGAAAAGATTAACAAAATAGATAGACTGCTTTCCAGGCTATACAAAGAAGAAAAGAGAGAAGAATCAAACAGACACACACAAAGAAAGGATAAAGGGGATATCAACACTGATCCCACAGAAATACAAACCATCATCAGAGAATACTATAAACACCTCTACACAAATAAACTAGAAAATATATAAGAAATGGATAAATTCCTGGACACATACACCCTCCCAAGACTAAATCGAGAAGAAGCTGAATCCCTGAATAGAACAATAACAAGTTATGAAATTGATGCAGTAATTAATAGCCTACTAACCCCAAAAAAGCCCAGGACCAGACGGATTTACAGCCGAATGTTACCAGAGGCACAAACAGGAGCTGGTACCATTCCTTCTGAAACTATTCCAAACAATAGAAAAAGAGAGATTTCTCCCTAACTCATTTTATGAGGCCAGCATCTTCCTGATACCAAAACCTGGCAGAAACACAACAAAAAAAGAAACTTTCAGGCCAATATCCCTGATGAACATCGATACAAAAATCCTCAATAAAATACTGGCAAACCAAATCCAGAAGCACATCAAAAAGTTTATCCACCAGGATCAAGTCAGCTTCATCCCTGGTATGCAAGGCTGATTCAACATATGCAAATCAATAAACATAATCGATCACATAAACAGAACCAATGACAAAAACCATATGATTATCTCAATAGATGCAGAAAAGGTCTTTGATAAAATTCAACACCCCTTCATGCTAAAAATTCTCAATAAACTAGGTATTGATAGAAAGTATCTCAAAATATTAAAAGCTATTTATGAAAATCCCACAGCTAATATCATACTGAATGGGCAAAAGCTGGAAGCATTCCCCTTGAAAACCAGCACAAGACAATATGCCTTCTCTCACCACTACTATTCAACATAATATTCGAAGTTCTGGCCAGGGGAATCAGGCAAGAGGAAGAAATAAATGGTATTTAAATAGGAGGAGAGAAAGTCAAAAAAATCTCTGTGTGCAGATGACATGATTGCATATTTAGAAAACCCCATCATCTCATCCCAAAATCTCTTTAAGTTGATAAGCAACTTCAACAAAGTCTCAGGATACAAAATCAATGTGCAAAATTCACAAGCATTCCTATATACCAATAATAGACAAGCAGAGATCCAAACCATGGGTGAACTCCCATTCACAATTGCTACAAAGAGAATAAAATGCCCAGGAATACAACTTACAAGGGATGTGAAGGACCTCTTCAAGGAGAACTACAAACCACTGCTCAACACAAACAAATGGAAAAACATTACATGCTCATGGATAGGCAAAATTAATATCATGAAAATGCCCATACTGCTCAAAGTAATTTATAGATTTAATGCTATCCCCATCAAGCTACCATTCACTTCCTTCACAGAATTAGAAAAAAACTACTTTTAATTTCATATGGAACCAAAAAAGAGCCCGTATAGCCAAGACAATCCTAAGCAAAAAGAACAAAGCTGGAGACATCATGCTACCTGAACTTTGAACTATACTACAACACTACCAAAAACAGCACGGTTCTAGCAACCAAAAACAGCGTGGTACTGGTACCAAAACAGATATATAGACTAATGGAACAGAACAGGGGCCTCGGAAATAATGTCACACATCTACAACCATCTGATCTTTGACAAACCTGACAAAAACAAGCCAAGGGGATAGGATTCCCTATCTAATAAATGGTGTTGGGAAAACTGGCTAGCCATTTGCTGAAACCTGAAACTGGACCCCTTTCTTACATGTTATGCAAAAATTAACTCAAGATGTATTAAAGACTTAAACATAAGACCTAAAACCATAAAACCCTAGAAGAAATCCTAGGCAATAGCATTCAGGACATAGGCATGTGCAAAGACTTCATGACTAATACACCAAAAGCAATGGAAACAAAAGCCAAAATTGACAACTGAGATCTAATTAAACTAAAGAGCTTCAGCACAGAAAAAAAAAAAAAACTATCATCAGAAAATTTTTGCAATCTATCTATCTGATAAATGGCTAATATCCAGAATCTATGAGGAACTTAAACACATTTACAAGAAAAAAGCAAACAACCCCATCAAAAAGTGAACAAGACACTTCTCAAAAGATGACGTTTATGCAGCCAACAAACATAAAAAAATAAAAAACTCATCATTACTGGTCATTAGAGAAACGCAAATCAAAACCACAATGAGATACCATCTTACACCAGTTAGAATCACGATCATTAAAAAGTCAGGAAACAACAGATGCTGGAGAGGATGTAAAATAAGAAGACTTTTACACTGTTTTTGTGAGTATTAATTAGTTCAACCATTGTGGAATACAGTGTGGCGATTCCTCAAGGATCTACAATCAGAAATACCATTTGACCCAGCAATCCCATTACTGGGTATATATCCAAAGGATTATAAATCATTCTGTTATAAAGACAGATGCACACCTATGTTTATTGCAGCACTGTTCACAATATCAAAGACTTGGAACCAACCCAAATGTCCATGAATGATAGACTGGATAAAGAAAATGTGGCACATGTACACTATGGAATACTATGCAGCCATAAAAAAGGATGAGATAATTTGCAGAGACATGGATGAAGCGGAAAACAATCATTCTCAGCAAACTAACACAGGAACAGAAAACAAAACACCACATGTTCTCACTCATAAGTGGGTGTTGAACAATGAGAATACACGGACACAGGGAAGGGAACATCACATATCAGGGACTGTAGGGGGATGAGGGGCTAAGGAAGGGATAGCATTATGAGAAATACCTAATGCAGAGGACAGGTTGATGGGTGCAGCAAACCACCACGGCACATGTATACCTATGTAACAAACCTGCATGTTCTGCACATGTATCCCAGAACTTAAAGTATAATAATATTAAAATATATCCTATGATTATACAGTGAGTCATTTTCTAGGGATGATTCACTGGAAAGCAGATCTGTTATTTTCTAGATTCCCAGATATAACAATGCATATTAATGTTTCTCAAAGTATAGTATGTGGAAAAGTTGTTTCTTTCCGGGTTAGTTAGTAGGTGACATATGTTTAGTTAGATTTAGAAAAAGAAAGGGGGTTAAAGGTCCTTGATGAAATTCATTTGAGAGAAGCTGGGTTAGATAGAATGTTTTATTTTTTAACTGTAGGGCATTCTAGAGCTTTTCAAGTGCTCATGTGCCTTGTGAATCTCCAAATAGGGTAGGGTAGCATTGCTCAGGAGCATCTCACAGAACTAATATGTCACAGAATACATTTTGAGAAATGTTAGTACATGTACTAAAATTATCTGAAAAGAAAAAAAGCAAGCATATGTATTAATGGTGTCCAAATTTAATGCTATATTTTGAAATTTTAAAATTATATTTAAAAATAAAAATAACCACAAAATATCATGTAAGAAATTGCTAGTACCCTCTCACAGAGGAGAGGAAGGAAGGATGGAGGAAAAGAAGGAGTGAAAGATGGAGTTGTATTATCTACTAATTTACCAGATTATTTTCTACTTTGGTTTCGGAATATGTACAGCAACTTATTCTTATAATAATTCATTTTTTTGAAGTAACCATTTTACTAAATCCTCACAGTTTTATGGGTCAGGAATTTGGACAGGGCTCAGCTCGGTGATTTTTCTATTACACATGGTGTTAATGGGACTCACTCAGTGGCATCCAGCAGGTAGATGAACTGAAATGGAGGGGTCGAGATGGCTTCACTCACATGTCTGGTGTTTGGTGACGGTGGCTGGAATTTAGGACTGTTGCCCAGAGCACCCACACATGGATTCTCTGGCAAGAATACAAATTATTGTACATACATATTCTTAGAATATCTATGGCAAACTTACTCTCTATCTTTCAGTACTTTCAAGACTTAACAGCATTTATTAATGTTTATTAATGGCTCCCAATAGTATAAATAAGAGAAGCTACTATGTAAGATAGAGAAACAATCACAGGACCAGGAGCCCAGACCAAAAAAGAAATTAAGTCAGGCCTAATGAAATGAGAATAGGTCTAGAATGAACTGTAAAATTTCTTTGGTTTTGTTTGAATTTCATGGCAGTATGCGTTCCTGAAGAGCTCTGTGAATCATCCATCTGTTATATCATCAAAAGTTCTCCAAATATTTGAAGTCAAAATGGGCTTTTAAAATATCATGAAATAGGTACAAACTTTACCATTCATTTTTCGAAACTGCACAGTGATTATATCTTTTTTCCATCTTCCAAGATACGGTTTAAATGGAGATTTAATGTTCCAAAGAGGTTATGCTCCTGTTCTCAAAATAAACATATTATCTATTGCTTCATGTTTGGATTACTGTTCATAATTCTCTGTGAATCATCAAAATGCTTTACGGAAATGCCATTAGTAGAAGGAAGTTCACTTTCCTTGTTTAATGCGTTTTTTTCTAAGCCATTTGAAATGTTTAAAAGATGCATCATATTGATGCAATCAGGGTACATGTACTGTAGACAGGACCTTGAATCATTAGCCAAATGCCATGTTTCTCAAAATGTATTTCACATAAAATGAATTTATAGGACTGCTGATTTTTTTCAGGGGCATGATACACTGTTAAAAGTTTATGGAATTGAGAGCTAGAATCAAACAGGTTTTTGTTTCTTTTTTAACTGCAGGACTTCTGAGTAACTTTAATATGCAGTCGTTGGTAAACAATCATTTAGTAATACGGGAAAGGATTAGATCTGACGAAAGTGACTTGTGGGTAGCTGTATTAGTGTGGGCACGAGACTAAACATCATACTTTGTGCAAAATAGAATATGTGAGTTTCTTACATATTCAGTTAAATGCATACCCTTTAAAATAATTGAGTGTGAGAAAAGGAGGTTCCTTCGGAAAGTATGCTTTGTTTGAGTCTAATATATCCTTTTATTGAGAATGTGCTGTACGGGCTGAAGCAGGATATTTTGGTACTTTCTTTATTTTAGTTTTGCAGTATTATCATATCACCATCTTCTAATTAACAGCAGTAAAAATATTATTTTCAGAGAGAACTTACAACATCATGAACCTGAAAGACCTTTTCAACCCATGTGTGTACTTAATACAAAATCTTATTGTATTATCTACTTATCATATCATCTTTGGAAAAGAGAGAAAAATTTGGAAGAGAAAGAAAACTTTTTTCTATGAACATATTTTATCCTAGATGTTTTAGATAACCACTGATTACATTTTTAAATTTTCCAGAAATTGAGTGAAATAATATGAATATTATTAAGATAATATATTTTGACAAATTACATTCCAGGAAGATTATCTAATTTTCCACTTCTGCCAGCAGTAAATTAGAGTGATGGTTTTCTCACATCTCACCATTAGGTAGTTTTTCTTTAGAAAGTATAGGAATTTGACAGGTGTAGTATCTATTTTTAATCAAGGGGCATTTACTTAATGACAAATAAGGCTAGGCTTTTTTTTTTTTTTCATTTTTCATGTCTTTAAATGATTTTTGAGCCAGAAAAACATAGCTTCCCTGGAAGCTGATCATTGATGGGTCAACCTTTAGTTTTCTTCATCTCCTCTAACTACTTTAGGGACATTGCAGCTGGAAACCAGTAAAAACCAAGCAGTCAGCCGCCTACTATTTAGGTCTCTTTTCTGAGGTAGCAGAGGTACAGTGAAAAAAGAAAAAAAAAAAAACCGTGTAAACCCTGGGTCTGCGTAAATCTCATACCAAATGAAACAGAATTTTTTTTACATTCACTAAAAAATGGACATTTTATAAACGATACCCATGAATCTTCATGTAGGAGATTAGAATGCTTGTACAATTGGCAAAAAGTAATCCTAGGACAGAATCCTTCACTTTGAGAGCTCATTTACTTCTTATCCTCTGCCATCATACAAAACTAGTGTGAGCTGATATTGGACAACCAATCATTCATAGATAGTGGTTCAGAATTCTAAATTTTTGGGGAGCCCAAAAAAGGTAATTAGATATCATTATTAATGACCTAACATTGATGGTACATTTTATTCCATCTAATGTGCTTGATTCTATTTTTAATTTCCCAAATCATTAATATTTTTTCATGGGTTATGATGAAAAGCTAAAGTTAGTCAATAGGTGAAAATAATTTTAACCGTAACCATTGGTGAAAAATAATTAGTGAGAGCCAGTTATCACTGACAATTTGCATCCAGCTTATTCTTAACAACATCAAAAAGGTGAAATGTTAATATGGAGTAGAAAACTCTACTTATTTAATGTGATGAGTTCTACTGAACATTTGCATGATATTTAGTGGAAAATAGTGATTGCCTGAGTGGGAGAAAATAATATGGCATTCAGTGGGATGGTTTTAGAATGTGGCAAAACAGAAGTAACATTGATATTGTCCATTTTTTCCATTCATGACTATAGTATATTTTGGTTTAGTTTCCCAAGCTTACTAAATAATGATTAATCTGGGAATTTGATTTATATGTTGTAAATTCTGAGAAACAACTAGGCATAAATCAGTACATCTGTTAGTGTCTTTCTACTTTTCTATTCAAAATGAGTTGAACAATTATTAGGAAGAAAATGTTCATATACATGGCCTCTGAAATTGTGTGGCATCTAACTAAATGCTTTTTATTTTAAGAAATAAATTAACAAAGCCCCTTTACTTTCAACTATTGTGAGTCATTTAAGTTATATATTGTTAGATTATTTAATTATGTTTTTTCTTTGTAATATATTGCTATAGAAATCCTTAATCTTGAACAATTGCTTGTATAATTTAATAAAATATTTTTGGAAAAGATAATACTTGTAGTCAAAGGATATAAAAGGTTTTTGACTGAGATATTTTCCTCTCATTCCTAATGCCCAGTCATGTATGTCCTCCCCTTAGGAGACCAGGCAGAGTCATGGTTGCATCCAGAGATGATCTGTAAATATTTTGGGGATTATTTTTAAAGGAGAAGCGTAATTATACTGTGACTATATGTTGTGTATATCATGCAGTTTGACTTTTGGTTTATTTCTTTTTCTTTTAATTTATGCCCTGGCTTCTGAAGACAAGAACTATACTCATTTATATTTTCAGCAAATTGCTATTAAATACCTACTCTGTTCCAAGTACTATTATAGGTATTGGGGACAAAACAAACCAATACTCCTGCCTTTGTGAAACTCATATTTTTATTCATCATAACTACATCCCAAGAGTATATTACAGTATCTGATCCGTAGTCATATTCAGTCAAGTTTTCTGAATGAAATTAAGGTGCTGACTATGTATTAGTCATTGTTTATTCTCTCTCCTTCCTTCCTTTGTATGTAGATAGATAGATAGATAGATAGATAGATAGATAGATAGATAGATAGATAGATGATAGATAGATATGGATTCATCTTCACCAGTCTATCCACTGCCTATCTATCTATCTATCTAGATATCATCTATTAAGATGAGAGATTTTAAGGATGGCTCACATGATTGTGAGAGCAGGCAAGTTTTATGTTCAATAGGACAGGCCAGAAGGAGGGAAATTCAGGTAAGATTTGATGTGGCGGTCTAAAACTCAACAGTTCAAAACTCAGACAGAATTTCTATGTTGCAGTCTGGAGACAGAATTCTTTTTTCAGGAAACCATTGCTCTTAAGGCATTCAACTGATTATCTGAGACCTATTCACATTATGGGGAGTAAATCTGTTCTACGTAAAGTCAACTGATTATAAATGTTAATCACATCTACAACTACAAAACACTTTTATAACAACTAAACTAGTCTTTTTTTTTTGAGAAGGAGTCTCACTCTGTCACCAGGCTGGAGTGCAGTGGTGCAATCTCAGCTCACTACAACCTCCTCCTCCAGGGATCAAGCGAATCTCCTGCCTCAGCCTCCTGAGTAGCTGGGATTACATGCTTATGCCACCACACCCAGCTAATTTTTGTATTTGTAGTAGAGACGGGGTTTCACCATATTGGTCAGGCTGGTCTCGAACTCCTGACTTCGTGATCCAACCGCCTCAACCTCCCAAAGTGCTGCGATTACAGGCGTGAGTCACCGCACCCAACTCTAAACTAGTCTTTGACCAAACAACTGTTCATCATGCCCTAGCTAAGTAGACACATAAAATTAAGCATCATAGATGCCTACCTGTTACAGTAATGTTCCAGGATGCCTGGATAATATGGATAATTTAGTAAAGGCTCTATTTCAAAATAGATTTATTGCAAAACATCAATTACACTCTTCATGGACCTGTTCTCTAAGTACACTTTCTAATTTACTCATGCTTCTAATTTCACTGTCTCTACGTATCCAGTAAAATACCTTATTTAAGTGTTATGGCTAAATTTTCAGCAGTATAGAAAAAGGTACAAGCTGGTTTTCTTCTTTATTTAAAATAGAATAGTAAGTGGATATTCTTCATAATATTGCTTGTTTTTCCCAGATTACACCATTGAGATTTGATTATTGCCCTTCCATTTGCTCTTTCTTGTTTGATTCAGATTATTTTTTTTTACCAGTTTACAGTACTTTACCATTTTCTGAAATCACATACATTTGAATTAGATGCAATTTAGAAAAAAGGTAATATGTGAACTATATTAAACTACTTAAAGTGATGAAGATACCTTTGAGGATCCTAAATGGGCTTGCCAGCAATTGTACTTATAAAATATGTTTTTCTTTTAACTAGCCTCCTGTATTTCCAGTTTAACATTATAGCATAATATCAGTGCCTGATATGCCTCCCTCCTACTCTCCAATAAAATATTGAGGAAGAGATTCAGAAACGAAAGCATGAGATTCAGAGATCAAAGCACTGAATGAAATAACGATGAGAATAAATTATGGGGGATACATGGCAAATCGGGTTGAACTGAAAAAAAAAAGCCTCTCCCCTTTTAGAAGCACTATGACCCATTAAGGCAGATAAGGTAGAGAGAAGATAAGAAAAGACTTTGTCTCTCTGTCACTGTCAGCCTAGATTAGAAATCCAGGGTTGTTCCACTGGCCAGAAAACCAGGACACCACTTTCCTGTGGCACAGGGACCATTTATGAGATGACCAGAGTCCTGCTCACCATTTCCTCCTTCCTAGCGCCAGTTTAGGTTCCTGTATTTCTACATCCACTGGGAAGGTGGTTCCCACACTTTCCTGATTTATGTGTTTAACAAATATTGATTGAGAATCTACTATAGCTAGGAAATATTCTAGGTGTTGAGAATACATCAGTGAAAAAAAGTGCCTTCCTGGTACTTAAGTACTAGTGGGAAAAGAAAGACAATAAACTAAACACAATTAATGGATAAACTACATAGGATGTTAGAACATGATAAATTTTACGGAAAAAATAAAATAAGAGGACAAGAGGAGCTGGGACTGTGGTGGCTGAGGAATATAGTCAAGGTAGGCCTTATTAAATCATCAGAATCTTGTAGAAAGATATATATGCATATGTAATATGTAATAGAAATATGTAGCTAGATATAGATAGATAGATAGATGAATTGTGCACCCATGTTCAGAATTTCAAATTCAGTATCTGTGAGCAGGACCTCAGAATCTGTACCCCTTCCATTGAATTATTCACCTTGGTTTATAAACCTGTTTATGTCTCCTATCTTGAAATAAAATCAAACCATATATAAATAAATAATTCCCGCTTTCCTCTACCCATACAAACACGAACTCTCTTCTTTTCTCTCTAGCTAAATTTCCAGAAGTAATAATCTGTTCTTAAATCATCTGTACTAAAGATATCCGTTAAGTATATCTTAAATTTATCAGACACATATATAGTGCTTATTAAGGGCCAGGATTGTTCTAAACACACCATAGGTAGTATTACTATAGTCGTTATTTTATCTCTGTACTATATTGCCTCAGGGATTTGAATCATCCAGTTCTTCCCATTTTCAATGTGTACCAGGGTAATTTAAGATAGACACAGTTTGCCTGAAAGAACATGAGGAAATTTTATATGCACTAGGCAAACCATAAACCATGGAATCCAGCAATGTTCTGTTTCATGTCAGCTGCAGAGAGAGGCACATTCATAAACATGATAGAAATCTCTAAATATACCTACCTTGTTTAATTTTATTCCAGTTTCTCCCAGTCACAATAATATAGCTTAACCACTTGCAGAGGAAGCAATAGAGGAAAATATAGAATAGACAAAATATAACAAATGACTTTGTGGCTGCAACCTATGCCTTTTGTCCTGGGAGATTCCACATCATATATCTTCTCAGTCTTGCCTCACTCTTGGATTCTTCAAATTGATCATAATAAGACTCCCTGGCACCTTGGGCCAAATCTCAAAATTTCTGTATTTATAAATTCTGTGTGTGTGTGTGTGTGTGTGTGTGTGTGTGTGTGTGTGTGTTGTATTAGAGCATATAACTATAAGTTTTAATATAACTTAGGCAAATATTTCTCTTCTATTAAGAATTTCACAAGAGGTAACTTTGTTTACTGAAATAAAAGGAATAAAGGACATCCATTATGCAGATGTCTGTCTGTTTAAAAGTCCTTCTATCTTAAATGTCAACAAACATTTAATACTCTAAGTATTGGCAATATTTTTACTACAACTTCTTATTATCTTATATTGCTTATGTTTCTCATAGTAGATAACCCGTTTTCCTTACATTTATTAACAGATGGCCTTTACACTGAAATCCAATTATTTTCTTGTGTTAGTTGTCACCGATACCCTACTCCATGCTTCAGTGAAGACTAATGTATTAGCGTGCTTTATAGTCAAGAGTAGTTCATAGGTAAGGCGGAACTCACACAGTATGGTGACTTCACACTACTTTTTCATGACTGTTGGGCAAGATTTTCTAGAACTGGGTCTAGATGCATCATGTACATCATTTCAGCACAGTACTGAATATCTGGAAGAAACAAAAAGCCTACATTGCTGAAGGGCAATAACAGAAGTTCAAGGTCATTAAATAGCTTAAGCCCACAGAATTTGAGCCCTCATAAACTTTGACTTTTATTTGGTTCTTAACATTTTGTATAAAATTCTAAGACTCTTTCCTCTGAACCAGATTCTGGACCTAAGCTCCTGTATCTGAACCCTAATCTTAGAACTTATTTACTTCTTTTACATATTTTATGTTTTGATTCTCTGCTCATTACAAGTCAGTTCTTGTGCTGTGTGTTGTTAATTACATGGAATCAAATTTTCAATTCCATAGTCATTCTTATCTCCATATCTTTGTAATTTATTAGCAACCATTTTGGTTCAACTTCAGTTTTTCCAAATAAAAATAACACTGGAAATTCAGAAAATTTTAGGCATTTATGTTTCAATGCAAACATCAAAATTTTTTATATATTAAAATACATATCAGAGATTGACAACCAGCTACCTTTAATGATTTTAACTTTGCCAAATGAAAGTACCAATAATTAAAACAACCCCAATAAAAGTTTCTCCCCAGTCTAAATAAGATTGTGAAGTTAAAAAAAAAAACTCCCATGACTGAAAAATATTAAATTTCTTATTATACTACATAATCGTCTATACCAATTTTTGCATTTGTTCACAAACGAAAAACTTAACTCACAGTCTCCAAAGTGTCAGCCAAATATTGGTGCTTTAATTTAAACTTAAAATCTAAACATTGCTATTGTGAATAATGCTGCGATAAACATGGGAGAGGAGATATCTCTTTGATAAACTGATTTTCTTTGGTTTGGATATATATCCAGCAGTAAGATTGCTTCATCATATGGTAAGTCTATTTTTAATTTTTTTGGGAACCTCCACAGTATTTTGTATGGTGGTCATAATGGTTTACATTTGAACCAACAGTTTATAAAAATTCCATATTTTCCACATTCTTGCCAGCATCTGTTATCGTCTATCTTTTTGATGATAACCATTTTAACTGGAGTAAAATGTTATCTTCTTGTGATTTTGATTTGCATTTCTCTGATGATTGGTGATACTGAGCATTGTTTCATATACCCATTGGTCATTTGCATGTCTTTTGAAAAAAATTTCTGGAGACAACAGATGCTGGAGAGGATGTGGAGAAATAGGAACACTTTTACACTGTTGGTGGGAGTGTAAATTAGTTCAACCATTGTGGAAGACAGTATGGCGATTCCTCAAAGACCTAGAAATAGAAATTCCATTTAACCCAGCAATTCCATTACTGGGTATATATCCAAAGGATTATAAATCGTTCTATTACAAGGACACAAGCACACGAATGTTCATTGCGGCACTGTTTACAATAGCAAAGACCTGGAACCAACCCAAATGCCCATCGATGATAGACTGGACAGGGAAAATGTGGCACATATACACCATGGAATATTATGCAGCCATAAAAAATGATGAGTTTATGTCCTTTGTAGGGACATGGATGAACCTGGAAACCATCATTCTCAGCAAACTGACACAAGAACACAAAATCAAACACTGCATGTTCTCACTCATAGTCAGGTGTTGAACAATAGGAACACATGGACACATGGAGGGGAGCATCACACACTGGGGTCTGTTGCGGGGGAACTAGGGGAGGGACAGCGGGGGGTGGGGAGTTGGGGAGGGATAACATGGGGAGAAATACCAGATATAGGTGATGGGGAGGAAGGCAGCAAATGACACTGCCATGTATGTACCTATGCAACAATCCTGCATGTTCTTCACATGTACCCCAAAACCTAAAACGCAATAAAATATATAAACAAAGAAAAATGCCTGTTTAAATCTTTTGTCCATATTTAAATCAAACTATTTTGTATTACTATTGAGTTGTTTGAGTTTCTTATATATTCTGAAAATGCCTTGTCAGATGGATAGTTTGCAAATATTTTCTGACATTTGGCAGATGGTCTGTTTACTCTGTTTATTGTTTCCTTTGTTTGTGTGGAAGCCTTTTAGCTCAATATAATCTTATTTGTCTGTTTTTGCTTTTGTTGCCTGTGCTTTTAAGGTCACCATCAAATTTTGCAGAGACCAATGTCCTGAAGGATTTCTCCAATATTTTCTTCTAGATTTACAGTTTTCATTGCTACATTTAAGTCTTTAATCCTTTTTTCAGTTGATTTTTGTCTATGGTGAGAGATAGGTGTCTCATTTTTTTCTTCTGCGTATGGATGCCCAGTTTTCCCAGCACCATTTATTGAAGAGGCTGTCCTTTCCCCATTGTGTATTCTTGGCACCTTTGTCAAAAATGAGTTGACTGTAAATGTGTAGATTTATTTCTGGATTCTCTATTCTGTTCCGTTAGTCTAAGTGTCTGGTTTTATGTCATCAACAGATGAATGGATAACAAAATGTGGTATAGATACACAAAAGAATATTATTTAGCCATAAGAAAGAATACAATTCCGTCATTTGCAGCAACATGGATGGATAGAAGGACATTATGTGAAGTGAAATAATCCAGGAAAAGAATGACAAATATCACATATTCTCACTCATATGTCGGAGCTAAAAAATAATCTCATGGAGGCAGAGAGTAAAATTGTGGTCAGCAGAGGCTGGAAATGGCAGTAGGGAGGGCGAGATAAAAAGAGGTGGTGATGAGTGCAAACATACAGTTAAATAGAAGGAGTAAGTTCTAAGTTTTGACCAGAGAAGGGCAAATATAGCTAGCAATAAATTATTGTATATTTTAAAATACCTGGAAAAGAAACCTCAAGATTGTTTTCAATGCAAACGACACATTTTTTTTAGGTGATAGTTATCGCAAATACCCCGATTTCATGGTTACACATTGTATGCATGTATCAACACATCATATCAAACCATAAATATGTATATCTATTATTTATCATTTAAAAACTAAATATTGCTTTTCTCATCTTAGTCTTCAGGCAGCTTTTAGTACCTTTTTCATCACCTTAAACATTAGCTTACAAGCTGACAGCTACATTAGTAAATATGGACAGAAAATACATTTGGTTTGGCATTCAAATGCTTTCTTTCCCATGTGAATTAGTAGCCAATGTTCAAAAGTTGGGCTGTGACATACAAGAAAATCCATACTTTAGGTGTGGGCTCTCTATTGCTTCATAGTCTTCATTAGACTATTGACATCCGTTTTTGTGGTTTGCTTCAATTAAGCACCTAATTAAATTTTTGATGCATAGAAACACATTTGGAGAAAACAGTCTTCTGAAGAATTCCTCAAAGTAAAAATAAATCTTTTAAAGAGATTTTCCCACACAAGTATCACATTGTTCTCACCCTTATTGAAGGGTAGGCATTCTCGTAAAATAGATTTTGAAGCAATTATTCTCTAGAAAGTACAGATGAGCAGGCACTTAAAAGCCATTTAGGCTTTCTGAGCTTAAAAGCCATTTAGCCTTTCTACAAATTTCCTGGCAGCAGTTTTAAGCCAACATCCCTTTCATCTGTTAGCAGTAAATTAGTGGGTGTGACTCTCTTTCTGAGAACTGGCAAGAGAGAAGAATTTGTTTGCTTTTGAGTGAAAAATAAATAGCCCATTTAAACACAAAATGAACTTTAAAAGTAACAATGTTTCTTTAAAAATAATGTAAAGCAAACCTACACAGGACTGAATATTTCCCATTCAAGCCAATGTCTCTTTCACACTCATTTATATAACATTAAAAAATGTAGTGATAGCCTTTCAATCTGATAGTTATATAATCCACAATATTCAAATCGCACACATCATAATCTTGAAATGTTAAGAATATGGGTATTGATTAAAGAAAATTTTAGAGTTAGTTTCACCTTTGAACTAAATATACGTATTTCTGGAGGTTTGCAAATTATAACAGTTTTGTCCAATTTAAAGACATTTGTTTAAGGCAGGGATTCATTATGCAAATAAATCAATTTAAATGCCCAAAGATAGAATACATCTTTATGTTTTAGCCAAATACAAATAGAAGTTTATACTGCCTCTCCCTCCCCGACCTCCTAGGAAGATTTTTCACGGATCTTCTATAATTTGTAAAGGAAACAAGTTTGACATATATTTATAAAACTCAGTCTAAAACCTGGGACCACCCAGATTCATAAGGCCCAGGCCCAGGCCATTGTTTCTATTCTCAAGTAATCCCAGCAATTCTTCAAAATCTAGATCCAAAACCAATACTCACTTTGGTGTACTTACCCCACTGTCAATCAGCTTGCCAGCCTTTCAGCCAAACTGTTTCTCAGAACCTCCAAAGCCCTGTCTCTTTAATTAATGCACTTGTGCAGAGTCTGTTTTCTTTTATTCCCAGGGTTAAAAGATTGCCCTATTAACTTATTCCAGGTAATTACACAGTTTCACAACCTATTCCCATCCACTTGTTTTGTTTGAAATGGAACCCCTCTCCACACTGATCTCAAAAGACAATTCACAGGATGCCCTGAACACATTTTCCCGACAAAAACACACCTACACAAGCACAGGCACACACACAGACACTTCAAGGCTGGTCTCATTCATCAAAGCCTTTTTGGTTGCAAGCATTTGGAGTTCAGAGTCGAATTCCTTCAGATTCTCCCTATCCATCCTGGAAAATCTGACAGAACCCTTCCTTTGGCAATTAAAATTACTATTCAATAGGGCAATTCTAAAACAGACCAGAGTTAAGGGAAGCATTCTGCAGGTGCTATCTATGGGTGTTCAAGACATATTAAGGCCACTCACTGACACCACACATATAGCCCAGCTTCGTAGCCCATTCTCTAATCTGCCCACTGACCTCCACTATATTTTGACCACGACCAGGATCCATTCTCCCTGCTTCGCATGGCTCCCAGGGGCCTCAAGCAATGCATAATAAAACAGTGATTGTTCAGCAGGTAGAATTTTCTGTCTTATTTGACATAAAGCATAGGCCTATGCCATGGGAGTGAGGTACTGTACTAAGGCAGATCTGACTCAGAGAGAGGCATCCTTATAGATTATACATGCTCCAATAAATTCTTATAATTTTCTTTCCATATCTCACACTCTCAACACCGCCTCGTAGACCAGCCATGAGAAGATAGAAACAGAGCATGAAACACTTTAAACAGAAAACTTAGATTCTTGCTACAAGAAACGTCTGCCTTTAATCCCTAGGAGTCTCTGATTTTATCTTTGCCTTGCCTCGCCTCATTCTTCCCTAATGCAACTTGACTATAACCAAACTCCTCAGTGCTTGAGGCCAAAGCAAATGACAACAATAACAACAACAACTTACATGTATCATAGAAGCAAAAATTATTATTCTTCACTTTCCCCAGTTATAGTGTTCCCTCTCTCTCTCTTCTCTCTCTCTCTCCTCTCTCTCTCTCCCTCTCTCTCTCTCTCCATCTGTGTATGTGTGTATTTGTGTATGTAAGTGTTGTTTTGGTGAGGTGTTAAGTGCTATAACTTACTCTAAGCAAATATTTTTTTTGAACACATACTGTAGACATTTTACATCGACTAGTAGGAACAAAAGAAAGCCACGAAGAAATTATGAAACTATCATACAATTGAAATACTGAGGGTGAGTTTACCAAAGCTCCAAGACCCCCTTAAATTTGCTGTCAGGCCACTATAGAGTTATTAGTATTAGAAAAGACGCTTCTCGAAGGAAGATGTAAAAGTGGCCAATTATATTTTTTTAAATGCTCAACATCACTCATCATCAGAGAAATGCATAAAATCCTGGACATGTACATCCTCCCAAGATTAAACCAGGAAGAAATTTAACTACAGAACAGATCAAAACGAGCTCCAAAATTGGGTCAATAATAAATAGCCTACCAACCGAAAAAAAGTCCCAGACCACTCTGATTCATAGCTAAATTCTACCAGATGTACAAAGAAAACATGGTATCATTACAACTATTCCAAAAACTTAAGGAAGAGGGGTTTCTTCCCATTTCACTCATTCTATGAGGCAAGCATCTTCGTAATACCAAAACATGGCAGAGACACATCCATGAAAACATGTATTAGGCATGCCGATACCAATATATCTTATAGATTTGTAAGTCTTAGACTTTCAGATTCTTGGTAACCCGTTTCACAACCCTCAGTATTCATCAGCTAAATAACCTTAAATTTGCATATTAAAGAAACAGCACAGGTGAAATAGGAAAAATTACACTACAAGGAGTGGAGAGAAACAATTTGGTGCTCTAAAGGAAAATTAAAGGATGTAATTGCCAATTAAACATAAAATTGTAGAAATTATAAAGGCCTTTGAAATAAATGCACACACACACACACAAAATAATTCTATAGCTTACTTCAGATTTTTTAGTCCTGCCATGATATAAATACAAATTCACCCACTTGCAAAAAGAACTTGTTGGATCTAAACAGTAGTTTTTATCTTAATAGAAAAATAACAGCAGATTTAGAGAAGGCAGAAAAGAATAAATAGAGAAAAAGAGGACTTAGGAACTCTATAGTTAGCAGGTTGACCTTAAGATTCTTTTTACTTAATGTAAATATGCACAAGGACCATATTACTTTCATTTTACATAAACTTTGGCAAGTAGAGGTTCCATAAAACCTGCTGAGTGCTTGAAAAAGGGTCATTCTTGTTTTCTTCTCATTCTTATATTATTTGTTTCCCACTTTCTTTATCTTAAAAGGTGAAACTGAGCAATGGCCTTGGGATTTTGTGTGGTGGGTCAATTTGTGCTGTTTATTGGCAGGACACCACAGTAAGTCACCACTGAGTCATTTCCACCCTCTTACATAGACCTCCGCAGAGGTCTATGACATCAGAGAGAGCTCAAATTGCTGGGTGATCAGGCCTTATATGTGTTTCCTGGATGAGCCATTTTTAAACTTAATTTTTACTGGGGATTTTCCTGCAGTGATTCTGCATGAGGAAGGGTTCAACCCCCTAGACATTCTCATGAGGGCTACGCTAATCCAGAGGCAGCTTTAGCTTCCAGGAGCTAATGCCCTTTCTCTTCAGAGCTGAGAAAACTCAGTTTCTCATTAAAGAATGAAAACAGTAATTCAGTACCTCACGCAATTGCACACAGACAAACCAAAGTAAGATTAAATTCGAGAGAAAAAGCAATAGAGAAGATCCTTTAGAATTCATCTCCAAACTAGAATTAAGATCCTTAAAAAACAACTTCCTAGAAGAGAAAATTAAAAAAAAAAAAAAAACAGCCAAAACCACTCCCTGTAAACTGTGCTCAGCCATCTGTAACTTTGTACCTCTCTTCTGGCATTATGCATCCTCTCACAGTGCAAAGCCATCTCTGGTACCCCAAAGCCAAAAAGGTCCGATCATAAAATACAGAAAAAAAGAGCTTTAGACCTAAAAAGAATCTGCCCATTACCGTTGAAACTCCACAAATGAAAACAGAACACTCCAAAGCGGGGTGAGTGGTTCCTTTGTTCTGAACTCTTTAAAAGAGACTCAAGTCATTAGAAGTCTTCTCTAGATTTTTTGGTACTGCAGATGGCAAAAGGGGGAAAGGAGGTATAGGGTGGAAGAAGAGTAGATGAAGGAACTGTTTTTTAAGACAGGAAGCAAACACAGAAACCAAGCACATGGTCTTTTGTTTTCTTTCTTTTTCTTTTGAAGCTGTGAGGAATTTTAGCTGAATCAGGGAGGACTTGTTACCCATAATTTGGAATTCTAACTGAGATTTGACCAAGTCAGGTAGTTTGTATAATCCAATGTGAAAAAGACTGGAACAAACAACAACAAAAAACCCTGACAATCTGATCGCTGAGTACTCTCATGGTAAGGAGAAATGAAGACCAGCTGGTTGTTAATTGTAACTTTAGCCAAAACAAACCCCAATTCCATTACTTACCTAAAGATGGATCTCAGGCCGAACACTGCTGTCCACCATCCTAGAAGCGGACAACAAAAAATCATCTTCCCTGTTGGAAGTGAGCTCAAACTTCGTAAAGGAGTTACTTGTCTTCCATTATCACAGAAGCAGGAAAAACTTGGCTTCCTTGTGTTGGAAGCAAGTAAAACTTCAAAAAGAGAGAAGTTGGACAGCAAAATAAACTTTAGATCTCAACCAAATTTTGGGAGGTCAGGGATTCTCTGGAGACAGTGCTCTGAGATGTCAGCAAATTGTCCTGTTGATTTGAGGTATAACTCTTGACTACTTCATTGTCCTTTCCTAAAAAAAAAGCATAATTTGTTGTTTGTTTCCCCCTTAACCCATTTTTTTTTTTTTTGGCTTTACAGTGTTTCCTGGGGAAGAAAGGAAAACTATTTGCTGAAAGAATGCTTTCAGTATTGCCAGCTTTGTCAGAGAGTTTTACCTTTTTATAAGACCCAGGAAAGGAAGAGAATGCCTAGAAGAGTGAAGGAGTGGAAGAGAGAATTGAAGAAATCAGAGAAAATAAAAGAAAGTTCAAAGGTAATGATGATATAAAAGTTGAATTAGTCGGACTGTCAGACCATAAGTAAAGGAGCTACATAAGCCTTTGCTATATTAAAATTGAAAAAACAAACGTTGACACGCTGCAACGCCTCTTTTCTTCCCCAATAAACGTGAATAGCCCTGGAGCTTTCATTTACAACATGCTAGCTCAGCCATAGGTACACATTAGGAAGATTACTTTTTCTGAGTCAGGTGCTCAGCAAAAGAAATGTCATTTAAGGCCTCTTTACATTTAAATGTGGCACAGCTTTAATGCTAGTTTCATAATGGAATGTTTTAACATATCTGAATGATGTAAAGACTATCTCTGGGGAAAAAAATTCACAACTAGTTGCAACTAAAAATTATAAAAAATGATCAATATTCAACTATCCAGAAATCCCTTCTACCTAGATTCCTCTACCCCAGCTACACTGACTTTGCTCTTTCTTCAACATGCCAAATTTCTTGTTTCTATAAACCCAAATGTGCAGTTCCTCTTCTTTCTCAGTGGAGCACTCTGTCCCGAGGTCACCCACGACTTGCTCCTTCATTTCATTCAGGTTCTTGCTCAAATATCCACTACTACTAAAATTTCTTTCCTGACTACCCTTTCAAAAAATGGCATCTGTAACACTTTCTACCCCTATTTTGCTTTTTCTCATAGCACATAACACTGCCTGTTATTTTCAAATTTATTTATATACAGTCTTTCCTTACCATACTACATAATCCACTGGAAAGGGATTATATCATTTTT
This sequence comes from Aotus nancymaae, assembly GCF_030222135.1. Classification (NCBI taxonomy): domain Eukaryota; kingdom Metazoa; phylum Chordata; class Mammalia; order Primates; family Aotidae; genus Aotus; species Aotus nancymaae. Next base: position 52,547,425 of record NW_026988415.1, on the reverse strand, counting down.
TCTTCATTCCTGTATTCCCATTTTTCCAAAGAGTGCTTAGCACATATTAAAATAAAATTTATCATTTATTGGGTGCTTACTGCATGTCAGGTGCTTTGCCCAACAGTTTGCATTAATTAACTCATTTTATCCCTAAAACAGCTATTATTATTTTCACTTTAGAGGAAAAAGAAAGCAAAGTGAGTTAATTAATGTGCTAAAATTTATATCTAGTAAATAAGCTAAAATTCAAGCACAGACCACAATATTATATGGTTTTTCACTTGTAGTAGATATTCAATACTTGTTAAATGAAGACCCTTTTGCTTAAAGTGATATGCTAACTTTAATATCTCAAATAGTATCTTAGCTTCCAGTGGACTTCAGTGTAATTCATAATTTTGTATTTGCAATTAGAGGACCGAATGAAATATATGAAAAGAACCTTCAAGGCAACAAGTTATTTGCCATGCTAAAGTGAGCTCCTACTTTTTGGCAGGCATTTTCCATATATTATGTAATTTAATCCTCACGACAACTCCATAAGGTTAAGTACCACCTGCTCTATTTTACAAATGATGAAACTGAGGCCAAGTTCAGAGTCACATAGGGCCACATAGCAAAAACTGTTTCCATTGATTCTAAAACATTAAACACACACACACACACACACATTTTAACATCTCTGCAGTTTGAGTGCATCTTTAAAGTCTTTCGCTTCTAACAAGTACAATCACTTTATTTTTTTGCCTCTTAGAAGTACATAAAGAAATGATGAATCTTAAAATGAATGAGCATCTTAGAATTATGGCATATGATAAGGCACAATGATAGTATTCAAATGCATGTAGAAGTGACCAAACTCTTAACCACTATGCGATGCAGCTGACAGGTGTCTTGCTTGATTTCTAATTTTGATAACAGTTACTCTTCTCTTGTGGCAGGCAATATAATTAACCACTGTAGAGCTTCAGTAGTAGACAAATACAGAAATACTCAAACACTGTCTACCTCTTAAGGCCTACTATTGAGGATCTGTGGTCTTAGTAACCTAGGATTCTTTTTTTTTTTTAAATATACTTTAAGTTCTATGATACATGTGCAGAACATCCAGGTTTGTTACATAGGTATACATGTGCCATGGTGGTTCGCTGCACCCATCAACCAGTCATCTACATTAGCTATTTCTCCTAATGCTATCTATCCCCTAGCCGCCCATCACCCAGCAGGCCCTAGTGTGTGATGTTCCCCTCCCTGTGTCCATGTGTTCCAACTGTTCCTAAGATTCTTATACTTTTGGGTTTTACATTAAAGTCTTCAATCTATCTTAATTTTTCTGTAAGATGTAAAAAGGGGGTCCAGTTTTCATTTCTAGCATATGGCTAGCCAGTTCTCCCAGCACCATATATTAAATAGGAAATCCTTTCCCCATTACTTGTTTTTGTCAGGTTTGTGAAAGATCAGATGGTTGTAGAAGTGCAGTCTTATTTCTGAATTACTTATTCTGTTCCATTGGTCTATGTGTCTATTTTTGTATCATTACCATGCTGTTTTGGTTACTGTAGCCTTGTAGTATAGTTCGAAGCCTGATGCATCCAGCTTTGTTCTTTTGTTATATAAAAAGAGCAAAGCTGTTCTTTGTTTTTGGCTATACAGGTTCTTTTTAGTTCCATATGAATTTTAAAATAGTTTCTTTAATTCCGTGAAGAATGTCAATGGCAGCTTAATGGGAATAGCATTGATTTAATAAATTACTTTGTACAGTATGACCATTATCTTTTCTTTTCTTTTTCTTTTTTTCTTTTTTTTTGAGACGGAGTTTTGCTCTTGTTGCCCAGCCTGAGAGTGCAATGGCACAATCTCTGCTCACTGAAACCTAAACTTTTCAGGTTCAAGTGATTCTCCTGTTTCAGCCTCCCAAGTAGCTGAGAATACAGGTGCCCACTACCACAACCAGCTAATTTTTTGTATTTTTAGTAGAGAGGAGGTTTCACTATGTTGGCCAGGTTGGTCTCGACTGACCTCAGGCAATCCACCCAGCTTGGCCTCCCAAAGTGCTGGAATTACAGGTGTGAGCCACTGCACTGGAGTATGGCCATTTTCACAATACTGATTTTTTTTCTAACCATGCCATAGAATGTCTTTCCATTTGTTTGTGTCCTCTCTTATTTACTTGAGAAATGATTGGCATTTCTCTTTGAAAAGTTTCTTCACTTCCCTTGTTAGCTGTATTCCTAGATATTTTATTCTTTTAGTAGCAATTGTGAATGGTTCATTAATGATTTGGCTCTCTGCTTGCCTTTTGTTGGTGTATAGGAATGCTTGTGACTTCTGTACATTGATTTTATATCCTGAGACTCTGCTGAAATTGCTTATCAGCTTGAGAAGCTTTTGGGCTGAGACAATGTGGTTTTTTAGATACAGGATTATGTCACCTGCAAACAAAGACAATTTGACTTCCTCTGTTCCTATTTGAGTATGTTTATTTCTATCTCTTGCCTAATTGCCCTTCGCAGAACTTCCAATACTACATTGAATAGGAGTGGTGAGAGAAGACATCTTTGTCTTGTGCCAGTTTTCAATGAGAACACCTCCAGCTTTGCCAATTCAGTATGATATTGGCTGTGGGTTTGTTGTAAATGGCTCTTATTATTTTGAGGTATGTTCCTTCAATAGCTAGTTTATTGAGAGTTTTTAACAAGAAGTAATATTGAATTTTATTGAAGACCTTTTCTGTGTCTATTGAGATAATCGTGTGGTTTTTGTCTTTTCTTCTGTTTATGTGATGAATTATGTTTATTGATTTGTGTATGTTGAATCAGCCTTGCATCCCAAAAATGAAGCCAACTTGATCGTGGTGGATAAGCATTATGATGTGCTGCTGTATTTGGTTTGCTAGTATTTTATTGAAAATTTTTGCACGGATGCTTATCAGGGATATTGGTCTAAAGATTTTTTTTTAAATCTCTGGCAGGTTTTGGTCTCAGGATGATGCTGGAATCATAGAATGTGTTAGGGAGGTGTCCCTTCTTTTTAATTGTTTAGAATAATTTCAGAAGTAAGGGTGTAATATGTTTGTTAGAATTCAGGTGTAAATCCATCTTGTCCTGGATATTAATTACTGCCTCAATTTCAGAACATGTTACTGATCTGTTCAGATATTCAATTTTTTTTTTCTGATTCAGTGTTGAGAGGATGTACATGTCCAGGAATTCATCCATTTCTTTTAGATTTTCTAGTTTATTTGCATAGAGGTATTCTCGGATGGTTGTTTGTATTTCTGTGGTGTCAGTGGTAATATACCCTTTAACATCTTTGTTCTGTCTATTTGATTCTTCTCTCTTTCTTCTCTATTAGTTTAGCTAGTGGTGTATCTGTTTTATTAATTTTTTCAGAAAGCCATCTTCTGGATTTGTTAATTTTTTGAAAGCTTTTTCATTTCTCTATTTCATTCAGGTTCACTCTGAGCTTGGTTATTTCTTGTCTTCTAGCTTTGTGGTTTGTTTGCTCTTGGTTCTCTAGTTCTTTTAGTTGTGATTTTAGGTATCCTTTTGAGATCTTTCTAGCTTTCTGATGTGGGCATTTAGTGCTATAAATTTCCCTCTTGACAGCTTCAGCTGCATTCCAGAGATTCTGGTATGTTGTCTCTTTGTTCTCATTGGTTTCAGAGAACTTCTTGATTTTTACCTAAATTTTATTATATACCCAGGAGTAGTTCTGGAGCAAGTTGTTCAATTTCCATGTAGTTGGTTGGTTTTGAGTGAGTTTCTTAATCTTGAGTTCTAACTTGATTGCACAGTGGTCTGAGAGACCGTTATGATTTTAGTTCTTTTGCATTAGCTGAAGAGTGACTTACTTTCAATTATGTGATCTGGCCACTCAATGCCAGTACTATCTCTTAGGTATGATGATCAACAATGTCTCCAGACATAGCTAAGTGTCCCCTGGGAGGAGTCACTTCCTGCTTTTCTGTAATTGATATATAGAGATATGTACATAATGTTAGTGAATTATAGGAAATGCTCAAAGGAAGGCTCACAGACTGTTTATATGGCACAAAACAGTTGCAAAGAAACTAAAGAATATAGTTAATCATTTGGATATTTCCAAATATCTAAATGTGTATCACCAAATAGGTAAAACATCTGTGAGCCAGACTGAACTTTTCCAGTTTTCATCTGGAAGTTTATCATTCTGTAAATACATTTCATATCTCATTGGTCAAATGAGATAATTGATGGGAAAATATCAAAAGCACAAAAAAAGACCCAGATGAATTTAAGATCTAGTAGTGGCTGAGTTTGTTAGGATCATTGATGTGCTGGCGCTAACTTATACTAGCTTGATATAAATTAAATTTTCAGGAATTTGACCAGTGAATTTTCAGGAAGTTTATCATTCTGTAAATATGTTTCATATATCATTGGTTATCTAACACTGGTTCAGAAATCTGTTGATCTGGTATTTTGAGCTGTTTTACTGTCTAATTTGAATCAAAGTTCAGCTGCTCTTAGTATGCAAATTCAGATGATGTACAAGAAAAAACAATGTATTGATTTTTCAGTCACATTTTAAGGCTACGGCTCAAAATCACTACTCTCCCCAATTGTGTATTTTTAATCTTTCATTATTTGGCACAAATGCAGCTTTAAAAATGTGAGAAAGATTATACTAATTTAATTAAAAAGCTAAAAATTGTAAATCTTAGACATTAAAATAATATTTCCTCTCTCATCTCTCTCTCTCTCCCCCTACCCCCGTCTCTCTCTCTCTAATTTATTTCTTCATAGTAAGTTTATTTCATCCCTTTTCACAGGCTTACACATTTTGACAAAGTAGAAACGTCCTTCCCTCGACATTTCCATTTTGGATATCATCACTAAAGCATATACCTTAACATGGAGATATAAACATTATATATGACTCCTTCTAAGAACAACACTTTCATAATGGCCCAGTGGGGAACCTTCCCAAAGCTTTTGTGTGTATCTCTAAATGGAGACAGATTTCAAAATATAGGAAGCCAATTCTAAGTAAGCAGGTAAAGCCCATCTTAGCAGCAATAGAAGGATCAACTTCAATTTACCTTTCTAATTTATGTACTGGTAGTGGTAGTTACAGTAATTGCTACTATTTCAGTACAAGGGAATGGGAAAAAAACTTATTTTTTTTACTCTTACCTCATGAGAATGAACAGTTTCTTTGCCTGAGGAAAGTTTGACTCAAAATTAGCTTTATTTTCCTAACGGAATTGTTGAGTGACTTTACATTACTTTAATCTTTGACACTTAATGATATCAGAAATAAATTGAGATTTAGAAAAAACAAGGTGCTCTGTAACATATTCAATTTATTAAGCACGTTTACATCTTCGATCATTAGTGATCTTAGCATAACCAAGTGAATCTGGATTTTGAGGGAAATATTCTATATTAGTATAGGAAGAACTAAACAGATAATACAATTTAAATATACAGAAGTGCTTTCTTAATGTGATTATTAGATTTGATTCCAATAGAATTTATCTTATTTCAATTTATTATTCATTCCACAAAATTTAGTTAATGGTATAGTGACAGAAGTAAAAACATTTTGAAACCCTAATGTCCACATTTTTTTCTTTTGAAATTAACATATTCAACATATTTTTTAGAATAAAGCACCATCTATTGTATACTTATGTTTATTTTTGCACTTTTGATACTTTCCCATCAATTATCTCACAGACCTTAGCAGAACACCAAATTGATCATAATCTGTGTTGTGGGCTCTTTTATCTATTTGGGGAGCATCCTGTTTTATTCTTTTCCATACGATATTCCTTTTTTTTTCAGTTCAGAAGACTATTACAGGTTTTATATTCAACTTGATATTTCACGATGACTCGTTGTACATATTATCTGAAATGCATGGCCAGAAATTTAATAAAGAACAGAAATGTCAAACTTAACTCTAAATCATCACGTCTGACAAACATTTAGTAAACTTTGGAAGATTTTTATACTTCATCGCGTTCTATGAAAACAGATGAATTTAGGATTTAGTCTCTTTTGCATTTTAGATGCTTTTATAGTAAACTTGGCAGACAAATAATTGCTACCTTTGACAAGGGATATAATGCACAATTGAGTTACAGTATAAGAATAATAAATACATAAAATAAACTCACCAGCTAAATACTGTATTACTGAGTCCAATATAAATACACCTCCTCTAAAATCCCTTTTGACATGGGTATTTGTAAAGACTATGGTCAATCACAGAAATTAAATGAGAATACTGAGTTTCCAGATGTATAATTGAGAAATTTTCTCCCGAAATTACTCTGTGCATCTTAACAAGATGCAATTAGTATATTCTCAAATCATATTTTCAGATGAATTTACTATTATAGTCTCTAAAAGTCTAAAACAATTAACTATTTACTAGTCAATATTAAATATGTTCTTTTATTAATGACACATTTTATAGGAAGAGAGAAATTCATTCATGCTTCTAACACACTTTTTAAATTATTTTAAGTAGAACTTCTCTTAGTTTAATATGAAAGTAGAAATGTAAGTTATAAATTATAGCTGCTGCAGCAGAGTTTTGAAAAATTATACATAATTACACCTCGGGAAAAGAAGCTTTAAAAAATCACCCTTTTGAGGGAATAAGCAGAGTGCCATTTTGTGGATAATTGATTCATCTATGCAAAAGAATGTACCTTGAAGAGACTAGCCATCAGCCACAATCAGCAGTCACCCATAAAAAAAAAAAGAGCTTCTGACAGATGTCTCTTCTTCTGTCTGTTTACAAATAGGAAGACAATCCTTCCAATCTTCCATTTTCAACTCATATTTCTGCAACACCATACCATCTGCCACTATAGTAGGCACTGAAAATCATTTTCCTCTTCCTATTCTTCCTCCATGTTAAGTCCTGCAGAGTGTGACCATAAATGTGCTATTTACTGTTTACCACTGCTTTGCAAGTTAAAACAGCTTCTTTGAATTCATAATGTGTTATTTGGTAGAATTATAGACAAGTATATACGAAGGAAATACATAACACTATATTTCGTTATGTGGTGTTAGACTTATCATTGTCGTTGCTCTCTGTATAACAATGCTTAAAGAAAGTATAAAACAAATGCTTATCTTTTGTTCCTAGACTTCCAAAAAAGCTCTCTAAAGCAGAAAATATTTGTATTTGTTTTGTTCTCACTTCTGACATGATCTATGATTTTCTACTGGGTTGAATAAATCTCTTAATCTTGTTTCTTACAACAGCACTGTCTTAGTCCTTTCAAGTTGCAATAACAGAATACCACAGACTGGGTGACTTATAAACAGTAGAAATGTAATTCTCACTGTCGTGAAGGCTAGGAAGTCCAAGGAAAAGATGTGGCCATGGACAGTGTCTGGTGAGGATCTGCTTCCCAACTGATAGCCATCTTTTTTTACTGTGTTCTCAGATGGTGGAATGGGTGAGGAAGCTCTCTGGAGTCTCATTATAACAGCACTAATCCAATTCATGAGGGCTCTGCTCTCATGACCCATCACTTAACAAAGGCTCTGTCTCTTAATACCAGCACAATGGGGGTTAGGATTTCAATGTATTAATGTATCAATTTTAGGGGGACAGAAGCATTCAGTCTATAGCAAGCACCACAAGCCAATTTATTTGATTCATTCCAAAGGGCTCCCCTGATTATCCTTTGAAGAACTATTCATTCGGGTTAAGAGAAGGTTCTTAGGTTGGGTTCAGAGACATTTTAATATGAGGATGCAAAGGCATAATGGATGTGTGGGACTCAGGGGGAAGTGTGGAAGAGGGATAAGGGATAAATGACTACACTTTGGGTACAGTGTACACTACTCCAATGATGGGTGCATCAAAATCTCAGAAATCACTGCTAAGAACTTATTCATGTAACCAAAAAACATCTGGTCCCAAAAAAAATTACTGAAATAAAATAAAATAAAAATCCAGGGTTAAACAGAGGTTGTAAACAGGAAGTAATGTCAGGACAGGAATAAATCAGTCAGATTATCTAATCAAGGTTCAGTTCTCTGAAAATCAGAATCAAAGGGTTATTTTCAGTTTAGAGATATTACAAATAGTGTTGCTATGAATATTTTGATATGTGTCTTTTGGTGAACATATATGACATGGTTTAGCTCTGTTTTCACACCCAAAACTCATCTGTAGCTCCCATAATCCTCATGTGTTGTGGGAGGGAACAAAGAACAGGTGAGGCATGATGGAATCATGGGGTGAGTCTTTCCCATGCTGTTCTAACAATAGTGAGTGGTTCTCATGGGATCTTACAGTTTTAAGAATGGGAATTTCCCTGCACAAGCTCTCTCTGTCTGCTGCCATCCATAAGTCCAATAAACCTCTTTCTTTTGTAAATTGCCCAGTATTTGGTATGTCTTTATCAGTAGTGTGAAAATGGACTAATAAAATATGTAAGCATTTCTCATGCTATAATATGTGCCTAGGAGAAGAATTGATACATTATAGTGTATATGTATGTTCAGTTTTAGTAAACACTTTTCAAAGTTATTGCACCAATTATTCTCCCACAGATAAGGATGAAAAGTTCTGGTTGTTCCAAATCCTTACTGTGCGACCCCGGCTGTGGGACCCCGACCCACGGAGGCAGGCGCTCAATAGACTCGAGGCAGGACGCGTGGTGACCGGTACCGACTTTATTGGGATCTCCGGGCGACTCAAGCGGGAAGGGAGGAATCTCGCGCGCTTTCTTTGTTTGGTCGACTTTATAGGGACAGAGGGCCTGGGGCAGTAGGAGAGCTGACCTGGCAGGTAGCGATTGGTTAGGGAGAGCTGATCTGGCGGGTAGTAATTGGCTAGGTTGGTTGCTGGGCAGGAAGCCTGCCGGGCGGGAGCTTGTGGGACGGGAGGTTACGGGAGAGCTGGTGGGGCGGATGGTGATTGGTTCAGTGGGCCGCTGGGCGGGAAGGTTGCTGGTCTTGGGCCGGGCCAGGATAGAGTGAGATAAGGGACCCTCCCTGTGGGGGAGGAAGGGCCTTCCTTATCGGGAATTAGGCCCTTTCCACATGGCTGGGGAACGGGGCCAAAAGTCCTCTGCCAGACACTTACCAACAGTTAATCTGGGTTGTCTTTTTTATGGTCATTTTCATGGGTGTTTGGGGATATCAAATTGTAATTTTGTTTTACATAATCCAAAGGTCTAATGGAATAGGGTACTTTTTTTTTTGAACTGGATATCCTATCTTTGAACTACCTACCCAATTGTTTTGTTAATTATTTACTTTTGAACTCTGCTTTTTTAAAATAGATTTTTAGGAGTTTTATATATATCCTGTATATGAGTTCTTTTTTAAATATACTATATAAAATTTCTTCTTCTACTTTGTAGCTGATATTTTCACTGTGTTAATAGTTCTTTTAGATAAAAAAAAAAATTTTAATGTCTGTATAATCTGATTTATTATTTCCTTTATATTCGATGCTTTAAAATTTATGTTTTTTAATTTTTATTTTAAGTTCCAGGGTACATGTGCAGATTTGTTACATAGGTAAACGTGAGCCATGGTGGTTTGCTGCACCTATGAACCCATCACCTAGGTACTAGGTACTAATGCCCTGTGTGCATTAGCTATTTTTCCTAATGCTCTCCCTCCCCTCACCTCACCCCGACAGGCCCTACTGTGCATTGTTCCTCTCCCTGTGTCCATGTGTCCTTATTGTTCAGCTCTTATTTACAAGTGAGAACATGAGGTGTTTGGATTTCTGTTCCTGTATTAGATTAGTAAAGATAATGGCTTCCAACTCCATTCACATCCTTGTGAAGGACATAATCTCATTCTTTTTTATGGCTGCATAGTATTCCATGGCATATATGTACCACATTTTCTTTATCCAGTTTATCATGGATGGGCATTTGGGTTGATTCCAGGTCTTTGCTGTTGTGAATAGTGCTTGTGCTTTTGATGCTCAGAAATCTGCCTTCTACAAAGTCATAAATATTCTTCTGTTTTTTATTCTAAAAGCTTTACTTATTTTTTCTTATTACATTAGATGTATAGTTTATCTTGAATGTTGAGTATATTAGAGATTAGGTCAAAATTTATTTTTATCTATATGAATATTCAATTGATTTCACTTTTTTATTTATTGAATCTTCCCATCTCTTCACTGTATTGTCACTTATGTCATAAAGAGCCCGTATATGTTTAGCTCTGTTTCTGAACTTTCTATTCTGCTCCATTGTTCTATTTGTTTATTTTTGTACCTATAACACAGTTTTACTTACTGTCATTTATAATAAGCTATGGTATATAGAATTATGTTTTCCAATTTTGTATCTTTTTGTTTTTCCTTATCCCTTCACCTTTCATGGAAATTTTAGAAATTACTCTGGAGTTAGCTCATCAGTTACCAAAAATAGTTGCTTGGTTTCTATTGAAATTATACTGAATTAACAAATCAAGTTGGAGATAATGACATCTTAACCATATCGAATGCTCCAATTTATAAACATTGAATATCTTATCACTTAGATTATTAATTTTTTTCAGTAACATTTTTTATTTTCAGTTTCAAAGTCTTATACATCTTTTACTATAATTATTTGCAGATGTTTGGCTATTTGATGCTAATATATATAGTCATTTTTCATTTTTTAATTTTTTTGTTCCTTGCATGTAGCAATATATATTATTTATATATATAGGGTTTGTATCTGATGACATTCCACATGCACTTATTATGAGAGTTCATTTGTAAATATTTTTGTATTTTCTAGGCATAGAATCATGTTGTCTGAGAATAATAGTGAACAGCGTCAGTTTCCACTCCCTCTTTACCTATTTGGATGCCTTTCATTTATTTCTTTTGTCTGATTGCTCTGGTCAGGACTTCCAGCACTATGCTGAATAGAAGTGGTGAAAGTGGGCATCCTTGTCTTGTTCCCCTTCTCACGGGAAATGCTTTCAACTTTTCCCCATTTAGTACAATGTTGACATGTTTTCTTCTTTTGACTTGGATATCCTAATAAAAGATGACTTTTAATATCTTAAGACATTTTCCTTTGTGAATTCAGAAACTCTGAGACAGGTCTCAGTTAATTTAGAAAGTTTATTTTGCCAAGGTTGAAGATGTGCCCATGACACAGCCTCGGGAATTACTGACGACATGTGCCCAAGGTGGCCAGGGCGCAGCTGGATTTTATACAGTTTAGGAAGACATGAGACATCAATCAATATACGCAAGATGTACATTGGTTCAGTCTGGAAAGGTGGGACAACTTTAAGCAAAGGCAGAAAGACTCAAAACATAGAAGGAACTTCCAGATAACAGAGAGGTGATAAACAAAGGGTTACTTTTGAGTTTCTGAATAGCCTTCCCAAAAGGGGCAATTAGATAGGCATTTATCTCAGTGAGCAGAGAGGTGACTTTAAATAGAATGAGAGGGAAGTTTGCCCTAAGCAGTTTCCAGCTTGTGTTTTTCTTAGTGATTTGGGGGCCCAAGGCATTTTCTTTTCACACCTTCTATTTCAATTTTGCTGACAGTTTTAATCATAAAGCAATGCTGGATTTTATCAAATGCTTTTATTGCATCTATTGAGATAATCTTATTTGTTTCTGATTCTGTTTATGTAATGTATCACATTTATTGACTGGCAGATGTTAAAACATCCCTGCATCTTTGGTAGGAAACCCACTTGATTACAGTGGATTATCGTTTTGATATGCTATTGAATTCAGTTAACTAGTATTTTGTTGAGAATTTTTGCACCTATGTTTATCAGGGATATTAATCTGTAGTTTTTTTGTTGTTATTTGCTTCCTTGTGTTGGTATTAGGGTGATACTGGCTTCATAGAATGATTTAGGGAGGATTTCTTCTTTCTCTATGCTTTGGAATGTTATCAATATAATTACTACTAATTATTCCTTTAAAGTCTGATAGAATTCAGCTGTGAATCTGTGTGGTCCTAGACCTCTTGTTGGCAATTTTTTTTATAACTATTTGTTATTGGTCTGTTCAGAGATTCTCTATCTTCTTGGTTTAATCTATGAAAGTTGTATATTTCCAGGAATTTATCTATCTCCTCTAGGTTTTTTACTTTGTGCTTATAAAGGTATTCATAGTAGCATTGCATAATCTTTTGTATTTCTGTGGTATTGCTTGTAATAGCGCCCATTTTGTTTCTAATTGAGCTTACGTGGATTTTCTTTCTTCTTGGTTCATTTTGATAATCATCTTCATTTTTATTTATCTTTTCAAAGAAGCTGCTTTCTGTTTCATTTATCTTTTGTAATTTTTTGTTTCAATTTCATTTAGTTCTCTCTGATCTTGGTTATTTCTTTTCTTCTTCTGGGTTTGTGTTTGCTTGTTCTTTTTTCCTGAGTTCCTTGGGTTGTTACCTCAGATAGTCTATTGGTGCTTCTTCAGACTTTTCGATGTAGGCATTTAATACTATGAACTTTCCTCTTAGCATCACTTTTGCTGTATCCAAGAGGTTTTGGTAGGTTGTGTTACTATTATTGTTCAGTTCAAAAAAAATTTTTTTTATTGCGTTTTAGGTTTTGGGGTACATGTGAAGAACATGCAAGATTGTTGCATAGGTGCATACGTGGCAGTGTGATTTGCTGCCTTCCTCCCCTTCACCTATATGTGGCATTTCTCCCCGTGCTATCTCTCCCCAACTCCCCACCCCCTGCTGTCCCTCCCCATTTCCCCCCAACAGACCCCAGTGTATAGTGCTCCTCTCCCTGTGTCCATGTGTTCTCATTGTTCAACACCCACCTATGAGTGAGAACATGTGGTGTTTGATTTTCTGTTCTTGTGTCAGTTTGCTGAGAATGATGGTTTCCAGGTTCATCCATGTCCCTACAAAGGACGCGAACTCATCGTTTTTGATGGCTGCATAATATTCCATGGTATATATGTGCCACATTTTCCCTGTCCAGTCTATCATCGATGGGCATTTGGGTTGGTTCCAGGTCTTTGCTATTGTAAACTGTGCTGCAATGAACATTCGTGTGCATGTGTCCTTATAGTAGCACAATTTATAATCTTTTGGATATATACTCAGTAATAGGATTGCTGGGTCAAATGGAATTTCTGTTTCTAGGTCCTTGAGGAATCGCCACACTGTCTTCCACAATGGTTGAACTAATTTACACTCCTACCAACAATGTAAAAGTGTTCCTATTTCTCCACATCCTCTCCTGCATCTGTTGTCTCCAGATTTTTTAATGATCGCCATTCTAACTGGTGTGAGATGGTATCTCAATGTAGTTTTGATTTGCATTTCTTCAAAACATTTTTTAATTTCCATCTTGATTTTGTTATTCACCCAACGATCATTAAGAAGCAGGTTATTTAATTTCCCTGTATTTGCATGGTTGCGAGGGTTCCTGTTGGTGTTGATTTCCTTGATTTCCAATTCTATTCCACTCTGATCTGAGATAGTACTTGATATTATTTTTATTTTCTTGAATTTATTGAGACTTGTTTTGTGGCCTATCGTATAGTCTATTTTGAAGAATGTTCCATGTGCTGAAGAATGTATATTCTGCAGTTGGTGGGTGGAACGTTCTGTAACAACTTAGAATATTAAGTCCATTTGTTATAGGTTATAATTTAAGTCCATTATTTCTTCGTTGATTTTCTGTCTTAATGACCTATCCAGTGCTGCCAGTAGAGTATTAACGCCCCCCACTATTATTGTGTTGTTGTCTATCTCATTTTTTATGTCTAAGAGTAATCATTTTATAAATTTAGGAGCTCCAGTGTTAGGTGTAAATATATGTAGGATTGTAATATTTTCCTGTTGGACTAGTTCTTTTATCATTATGTAATGTCCCTCTTTGTCTCTTTTTTAACTGTTGCTGTTTTAAAGTTTATCTTGTCTGATATAAGAATAGCTACTCCTCCTTGTTTTCCTGTGTGCATTTGCTTGGAATATCTTTTTCCACCTCTTTACTTTGTTTATGTGAGTTCTTATGTGTTAGGTGAGTCTCTTGAAGACAAAAGATACTTGGTGGATTCTTTTCCATTGTGCCATTCTGTATCTTTAAAGTGGATTATTTAGGACATTTACATTAAACAATAGTATTGAAACATGAGATACTATTTTATTTATTGTGCTATTTGTTAACTGAATATGTTGTGTTTTTTTAATTGTGTTATTGTTTCACAGGTCTTGTGAAGTTTATGTTGCAAGAAGGTTCTATTTCATTAGATTTTGATTGTTTCAAGATGTAGTGCTCCTTTTAGCAGTTCTTGTAGTGCTGACTTGGTAGTAGCAAATTCTCTCATAGTTTGTTTGCCTGATAACACACTTTGTCTTTTCATTTATGAAACTTAGTTTCACTGTATACAAAATTCTTGGCTGATAATTATTTTGTTTTAGGAGGCTGAAGACAGAGTCTCAATCTCTTCTGGTTTGTAGGGTTTCTGCTGAGAAACCCGCTGTTAATCTTACTGATTTTTTAAATAGGTTACCTGGTGCTTTTGCCTCACAGCACTTAAGATTTCTTCTTTTGTCTTTACATTAAACAACCAATGACTATGTGTCATGGTGATGATCTTTTTGTGATGAATTTCCCTAGTGTTCTTTGGGCGTCTTGTGTTTGGATGTCTAGATATCTAGCAAGGTGGGAAATATTTTACCCAGTGATTTCCTCAAATATGTTTTCCAAACTTTCAGATTCCTCCTCCTCCTCAAAAACACCAATTGTTTTTAGTTTAGATGTTTAACGTAGTCCCAAACTTCTTGGAGGCTTAGTTCGTTGCTTAGCTATTTTTTCTTTGTTTTTGATGGATTGGATTAATTCAAAAGCCTTGTCTTCAAACTCTGAACTTTTTTCTTCTACTTGTTCAATTCTATTGCTAAGACTTTCCAGTGTATTTTGCATATCCAAGTGTGTCCTTCATTTCCTGAAGTTGTGATTGTTTTGTATTTACTTTATCTATTTCTCTGGAAATTTTTTATTTATATCCTGTAACATTTTATAATGTCTTCAGGTTGGTATTCACCTTTCTCTGGTGCCACCTTAAGTAGCTTAATAATCAACCTTCTGAATTGTTTTACTGGCAATTCAGAGATTTCTTTTTGATTTGCTCCACTTGCCTGAAATTCACACCTCATCCTCCACAGCAGCAGCAGCAAGCCCCACCCAAGGAGAATCTTGAGTTCAGACATGCCTTAACTTCATAATCTTTCTCTAACTGTCCTGGTAGCAGAAGACAAAGGACATAATCTCTTTGGAGCACTATGGTTCTGCCCACCACGTGAGAAACTTACCCACGTGACCCTAGGGCAAGCCTGTGCCCTTATACCACTGCAGATGATGCTCTTTTGAAAACACCACCTCCTAGTTGGAGACCAACAAACACAAAGCCAGTGAACTAAACAAAAATACAACCAAGGACACTCATGGAGTCCACTTTATACCCCTGCAACCACCACCAGAGCAGATGCTGGTATTCACGGCTGAAAAACCTACAGACTAATCACATCACAGGACCCTTTGCAGACACTCCCCAATACCAGAAAAACAATTCTGGTAATATAACACAACAAGGTTCTTTAACACCCCTAAAATATCACACTGAGAATAGTAGCACTATTATTTATTTTCTTAGAAATTTATTTTTAACTCTTGCTTTACTGCTGTTGAACATGTAAAACATGTAATAAGAGATTCAGTAGAATGGATGTCTTAACAATGAGCATCTTTATCTCATTAATCTCAGAGAGAAATTTTTACTATTTCAACATCAAATATAATACCCACTGAAGAATTTTTATGGATTATTATCAAGTTAAGAATGTTACCTTTTATTCCTTGTTAAGAGCTTTGCATGTAAATGACCATGAGTTTTAATGATTTTTATACTTATATTGAAAATTGTCTCCTAACAAATGTGTGTAGAAAAAGATGACTCTAAAAATGGAATACAGTATGTTAAAAATAACTGTTCTCATTTTATTCAATTATGTTGTTTCACAATATTGATCCTGAATCACAAATGATATAAAAGCTGGAAGATTAGATTATTTAAATGGAAATCATGATCTAACTGAAAGATTTGTGGATACTAAAATGTTATTAATTAGTTTTTTAGGCTTAACCATTCAGGAGAAATGGTTTTCTCTTTGTATTCAATAAAGCTATTTCCAGAAGATTTCTGGTCTTTCTTTAGTAACCTGCATTTGTAGAAATTTGTGTAAAAATGGCTGATATTATTTCCTTCCCTGCAACCATGCCCATTTGCAATGTGACTTTGTGACTCTTTTCACCAGGATGAGGAGTTTATCTCCCTATCCCTTGAATATGAGCAATTCTTGGACTTCGATCAATAGAATGTGGCTAAAATTATAATGTATAATTTTCCAGCCTCGATCTTGACAAGCATTGCACAATCTTGAACTCTTTTAGAATTCTGCTCAGCTATGTGGTGAATAGTTTGACAGCTTTCTGGATAATGACAGGCACATAACCCAATTGCCTCTGTTTTCTTCCCTGAGAGCCAGCCAAACCCAAAAAGCAAAACTACCTACCTGATTTATAGTTCACTGCCAAGGGCAGAAGAACTGTCTAGTTTGAATTCAGCCAAAATTGCTAATCCATAAAATCATAAACTAAATAAATAGTTGTTATTTTAAACCACTAAGTTTGGGGGTGGTTTCATATGCAGAATAAGCTATACACTACATCTGTATAAAATATCAGTTTGTTTTTACCCCAGAATTTATTCATTCAGCCAGTCACTTATTTGACTAATGTGAAAAAAAACACCTCTCATGTGCTAGCCACATTTTTATGCACTGGAATTGAGCACTAAACAAAACAGAAACAGTATCTCCATCATTCTGAGACTTGTGAACAGAGGCAGAAAAATAACATAAAAAATAAAATATTTAATATCCTAGATGGTTGTAGGTCCAATTATTATATTAGGCGGTGAGGATAATTTTTTTGTAAAATTAAAGAGAAAAAAAACATAGAGTAAGAAGTGAGATCAGGGAAATATTTTCTTTCTTTGAGAGAAATAGCAGCATGTTTAAATATTGATTAGAAAGCTCTAGTAGAGAGAGGAAAAATTGGTGACACTAATTTATCTCAGCTGTAGTAAGAATGCAAGAGGATCCTATTCTCCACAGAATACTAATAGGAGAAGCACATTTCTGGCCTGGTCAAAATGGTCAACAGGTACTTAGTTTGTATTTCAACTGTGCTCTTGTAGAGAGAGAGAATAAATTTTTTTTAAAAAGGTGAAGAGGAGAAGAAATCCCTCACATACTTGTTTTTCAAACTACTTGGCAGTTGCAAAATATGTGCTCAGTCCACGTGCTGTTTTCAGAGGCTGTGTGCTCAAAGGGGCTATAATGATCTGGAAAATAATGATGTGACTATGCAGCTGTTATGACTTTATCACTACCCTTTAGCTAGCTTTCAGTCTTACTAATCTGTGATTATGTTCCCAGCAAATACTTTGAGACAGAAGGGACTCACTGGAGCTGCAGAATAATACTATAATAGTAATAATATCACCTTATCCAAGCTGCCCCAACAGTGCCAGGTACACAAGATGAATCCACAAGCTTGGGAAATAAGATATCACCCTGCCAATTAGGAAGCCAGGAATTTGTTTTGACTCATCCACTGACTCACTCTGCCCTCAGCAAGTCACATTGTCTCCCTTGGCGTTATCATCATTACAAAGAAAAAGATGACTTCTGCTCTCTTATATATATTGACAATTTATACATATTCAGAAGCTCTTAAAACGTGAGAGAAAAGTGCCTTATACTTTAGGTAATAAAGTTAGTGTTTTAAAAATAATAATAACAGCAGTTTGTCTTCATGTTAGGCAGATGACAAGTGGATAAAATTCCCCCTTTTTCCTAGAATGACATCAAGCCATTGAAATATAAAACTCTCAGGGGCGGGGCCAAGATGGCCAACTAGAAACAACAGCAATCGGAGGCTCCCATTGAAAAGAACCATAACACCATGCAAATCCTGCCCTGGCAACCAAGGTATCCAGGTTCCGTCACCAGAACTAACTAAGATGTTGGCATGACCCACAGATAGGAAGGAAGAGCAGTGTGGTGTTGTGGCCTACCTGAGAGCCACATGGGGCAGAAGAGCCCCCACACCCAATCCAAGAGAGGTGGTGAGTGAGTGTGCTACCTAGCCTGGGAAAACGTGTTTTTCATGGAACTGTGCAACCCGTGGATTGGAAGATTCCGCTTGTGAGCCAATACCACTAGGGCCTAGGTTCCCAACTATGGAGCCGTGCAGATTTTCGACTGCCACTAAGCTAGAATCTGCTTAAGTCTGCCAAGCTCCCAGGGGAAGGAGTGGCCAGCACCACAGTTGTGGCTGTCTGCTGCTTAAGCTCTTTCAATTTCTTGGGGGAGAGGTGACAGCCAACCCTGGGACTGATAACCACCTAACATACTAAGCTCCCAGGGCAGGGCCAGGGCAGCAGCTATCATCTCTGTAGGTCCAGTTTGTGCTTTTCTTCTACTGGAGCTGAGGATGCTTGATGGCTTAGTCCCAAGAAGTATCACCCACAGCCCAAAACCCCAGCTGTGGCAGACTGCAGACAGAATGACTCTTCAGGCCCAACCTTGACCCATACCTCCTCACTGGGTGGAGTCTCTTTGCAGGAACTTCAACAACCCCAGCCAGAGGATCAGGGACAGAATTCTGATCTCCATGAGGCTAAGCCCCTAGAAGGAGAGGCTAGTTCTGAAGAATCCAGGTAGCCCAGACAAGTGGGTTTTCCCCAGTGATGCACACCCCCTCTACCAAGGGAGTCAACATGCTTTGCTAAATATGTCCTGTTCCCCATGCCACAAATGGGTGAGACCTTCCAACAGGGGTTTCCAGACACCCTATACAGAAACATTTCTACTGGCATCAGATGAGTGCCCTTCGAGGTCAGAGATCTCAGAGGAAGGAGCAGGCACTCATCTTTGCTATTCTCCAGCCTCCTTGAATGACATATCCAGGCACAGGAGTGAACCAGATGAATATGGCCTGAAGTAAATCCCCAGCAAACCACAGCAGCCCTACAGAAGAGGGACCTGACCATTGCAAGGAAAAAAACCAGAAAGCAACAAAACAGCATCAACAAAAAAAAGTCCCCACAAAAACCCAATCCAAGGGTCAGCAGCCTCAAGGATTAATATTAGACAAATACATGAAGATGAGAAAGAATCAATGAAAAAAATGCTGAAAACCCAAAAGGCCAGAGCGCCTCTTCTCCTGCAAATGACTGCAATGCCTCTCCAGCAAGGGTGCAGAACTGGACAAAGGATGAGAAGATGAATTGACAGAAGTAGGCTTCGGAAAGTAGATCATAACAAACTCTGCTGAACTAAAGGAGCATATTCTAACCCAATGCAAAGAAGCTAAGAACCTTGCCAGAAGATTACAGGAGCTGCTAACTAGAATAATCAGTTTAGAGAGAAACACAAATGACCTGATGGAGCTGAAAAACACAGCATGAGAACTTTGTGAAGCATACAGAAGTATCAATAGCCAAATCGACCAAGTGGAAAAAGGATATCAGAATTTGAAGACCATTGTGCTTAAAAAAGACATGCAGAAAATATTAGGGAAAAAAAGAAGAAAAAGGAAAAAAATAAAACCCCTGAGAAATATGGGACTATGTAAAAAGACAAAACCTAAGACTTGTTGGAGTACCTGAAAGAGATGGGGAGAATGAAATCAAGTTGAAAAACACACTTCAGGATATTATCCAGGAGAACTTCCCAAACCTAGCAAGATGGGTCAACATTCAAATTCAGAAAATAAAGAGAAAACCACTAAGATCCTCCATGAAAATAACAACCCCAAGACACATAATTATCACATTCTCCAAGGTTGAAATAAAGGGAAAAAATGTTAAGAGCAGCCAGAGAGACAGGCCAGTTCATCTACAAAGGGAAGCCCATCAGACTAACAGCAGACCTCTCGGCAGAAACCCTACAAGCCAGAAAAGAGTGGGGGCCAATATTCAACATTCCTAAAGAAAACAATTTTCAAAACAGAATTTCATATCCAGCCAAACTAAGCTTCATAAGTGGAGGAGAAATATAATCTTTTTGAGACAAGCAAATGCTGAGGGATTTTGTGACCCCCCAGGCCTGCCTTGCAAGAGATCCTGAAGGAAGCACTAAATATGGAAAGGAAATAATGGTACCAGCCATTACAAAAACACACCAAAATATAAAGACCAATGGCACTGTGAAGAAACTGCATTAACTAGTGTGTAAAATAACCAAATAGCATCATGATGACAAGATTAAATTCACATATAACAATACTAACTTTAAAAGTAAATGGGCTAGATGACCCAGTTAAAAGACACAGATTGGCAAATTGGATAAAGGATCAAGAACAATTGGTGTGCTGTATTCAGGAGACCCATTTCAAGAGCAAAGACACACATAGGATCAAAATAAAAGGATGAAGGAAAACTTACCAAGCAAGTAGAAAGCAAAAAAAAAAAAAAAAAAAAAAGCCAGGGTTGCAATCCTAGTGTGACAAAACAGACTTTAAACCACCAAAATCAAAACAGAGAAATGTATTACATAATGGTAAAGGGATCAGTTCAACAAGAAAAACTGTCTTAAATATATGTACACCCAATACAGGAGCACACAGATTCATAAAACAGATACTTAGAGACCTACAAAGAGACGTAGACTCCTACACAATAATAGTGGGAGGCTTTAAAACCCTACTGTCAATACTAGACAGATCAATGGGACAGAAAATTAACAAGGATATTCAAGACTTGCACTCAACTCTGGATCAAGTGGACCTAATAGGCATCTAGAGAACTCTCCAACCCAAATCAATAGATTATACATTCTTCTCAGTGCTACATGGCACTTATTCTAAAATTGACCAAATAATTGGATGTAAAATACTTCTCAGCAAATGCAAAAGGCCTGAAATCATAACAAACAGTCTCTCAGACCACAGTGCAATCAAATTAGAACTTAGAATTAAGAAACTCACTGAAAATTATACAACTACATGGAAATTGAATAGCCTGCTCCTGAATCACTCCTGGATAAAAAATAAAATTAAGGCGATTATGAAGAAATTATTTGAAACCAATGAGAACAAAGAGAAAATGTACCAGAATCTCACAACTAAAACAGTGTTAAGAGTCTCAGGATACAAAAAAAATGTGCAAAAATTGCAAGCATTTCTATACACCAACAATAGATAAGCACAGAGCCAAATCACAAATGAACTCGAATTTAAATTGCTACAAAGAGAAGAAAATAAATAGAAATATAGCTAACAAGGGATGTGAAAGACCTCTTCGAGGAGAACTATAAACTACTGCTCAAACAAACAAGTGGAAAAAACTTTTCATCCTAATGGATAGCAAAAATCAGTATCATAAAAATGGTCATACTGCCCAAAGCAATGCTATTCCCATGAAGCTACCATTGCCATTCTGTACAGGATTATAAAAATCTACTTTAATTTTCATGTGGAATCCAAAAGAGCCTGTATAGCCAAGACAATCTAAAGCAAAAAGAACAAAGCTGGAGGCATCACTCTACCTAACTTCAAACTGTAATACAATGCTACAGTAATCAAAACAGCATGGTACTAGTATGCAAAAAGACATATAGATCAATGGAACAGAACAGAGACCTCAGAAATAACACCACACGTCTACAATCAACTGATGTTTAACAAACTGGACAAAAACAAGCAATGGGGAAAGAATTCTCTATTTAATAAATGGTGCTGAGAAAACCAGCTAGCCACATGCAGAAAATTGAAACTGGAACTTTTTCTTACACATTATAAAAAAATTGACTCAAGATGGATTAAAGTCTTAAATGTAAAACCCCAATCACAAAAACCCTGGAATAAAATCTAGGCAAAACCATTCAGGGCATAAGCATGGGAAATACTTCATGATGAAAATGCCAAAAGCAATTGCAACAAAGGCAAAAATTGACAAATAAGATCTAGTTAAACTAAAGAGTTTCAGCACTGCAAAAGAAATTGTCATCAGAGTGAACAGGTAACCTACAGAATGGGATAAAAGTTTTGCAATCTACCCATCTGACAGAGGTCTAATATCCAAAATCTACAAGAAACTTTAACAAATTTACAGGAAAAAACTAAAAACCCTATCAAAAAGTGGGCAAAGGATATAAACAAACCCTTCTCAAAAAAAAAAAAAAAAAAAAAAAAAAAAAAAAAACAGACATATATGTGGCCAATATGGAAAAAAGCTCATCATCACTGATCGTTAGAGAAATGCAAATGAAATCCACAATGAGATATCATCTTATGCAAGTTAGAATGGCTATTAATAAAATTCAAGAAACAATAGGTGCTGGCAAGGCTGTGGAGAAATAGGAACACTTTTACACTGTTGGTAGGAATGTAAATTTGTTCAAACGTTGTGAAAGACAGTATGACAATTCCTCAAAAATCTAGAACCAGAAATACTCTTTGACCCAGCAATCCCATTACTGGGTATATACACAAAGAAATATAAGTCAGTCTACTATAAAGACACATGCACACGTATATTTATTGCAGCACTGTTTATAATAGCAAAGACATGGAACCAATGCAAATGCCCATCAATTATAGACTAGATAAAAAAAGATGTGGTGTATATACACCATGGACTACTATGCAGCCAAAAAGGAATGAGATTATGTCCTTTGCAGGGACATGGATGAAGCTGGAAGCCATCAGCCTCAGCAAACTAACACAGAAACAGAAAAGCAAACACTGCATGTTCTCACTCATAAGTGAGAGTTTAAAAATGAGAACACATGGACACAGGGAGAGGAACAACACACACCAGACCAGTTGGGGGTTGCAGTGAGGAGAGGGAAAGCGTTAGGACAAATAGCTAATGCATCTGGGGCTTAAAACCTAGAGAATGGGTTGATAGGCATAGGAAATCACCATGGCACACGAATACCTACGTATCAAACCTAAATGTTCTGCACTTGTATTTCAGAACTTAAAGTAAAATAAATTAAAAAAAAAAACAAGGTTGCTTCCTTAAAAAGATAGTTGTAAGGACTGAAGGAAATGCACAGAGGAGAAACTAGAAATGACAAAAATAAGAGGCTAGAAAGTATATATAAGGATAGGGTACCAATAGATAAATGAAAAATTAGAGTAATTTTTATATTTAAGTTCATTGATGTTCTATCAGGAATATAGTTATAGTTCTGAGATTATCAATGGAATAATATAGCAACATTTTATTCCCATTAAAAAATAAGATTGAAAGTGTTTATAAGTTAAAAAAAGAAATATAAAACTCTCAAGTGTTACCTTCAAAATTTTCTCCTTTGGTGGGTTGGTACTAAAGTATAATGTGGGAGACATTGCCCAAGAAAGCCTTTCCCTCCTGGTTCTGTCATCTCCATCAAATCTAAATACCACTAGAAGCTGTAAGTTTTATTTTATTCTAATTTATTTTGCCTCAGTTCTACAGAACACAGCCATGTCAACTAAAAGAAAAACCAAGCACTTTCCAGGGGCCTCAGGTCATTAAATTTATTTTGAGCCCTGCTATAACTTTATAGAATCTTTTATCAATTCAAAGATCCTGTATTTATACCCTTCCAAAAAAAAATGAAATGTGCCACACATGCAGCCTCTGTCTATTTCTTTATTCACTAATTAAACAATATTTCTGAGCTACTATGTTTAAAGCATGATGTCAGTGACAGAATAGTAAGACTCACATTGCCTTATCCTCTTAGAGCATACTAAGCTAGCAAAGTGAAGGCACGAACCAGATTTATTAGTATATTTTGCATGTGGAAGAAAGGAAAATAAAACATTTAGAGGAGTGTATATGCCCTCTCATTTCCATATTACTTTCAATACCTTTCTATGGAGAAGGTATACTTCCTTGCCCTATTGACATCAAGTTCGACTATAAAAATGGCCAAACCGTCCAAAGTAATTTAGATTCAATGCTATTCCCATCGAACTGCCATTGCCATTCTGTACAGAATTACAAAAACTACATTAAATTTCATATGGAGCCCAAAATGAGCCTGTATAACCAAGACAATCTGAGGCAAAAAGAACAAAGCTGTAGGCATCACACTACCTGACTTCAAACTATACTACAATGCTACAGTAACTAAAACAGCATGGTTTGTTGTGATTTGCTGTGGCTAAAGCAATATGAGCAGTACTGAGTACTGACAGTTTGCCAATTTTAAAGAAAAGCTCTAAAAGCCAGCATGTGGTTTCATCAGTTCTCTTGCCTTTCTCTTTCACCATGAGAGTAGTAGGTCCTGGTTGGGGGCTGCTCCTTAGCCTGGATCCAGAAAGGAAGAAATTATGTGGAGCAGAAGCAGAAGTGCAGTCAACCTGCAGCCAACATGTAAGGCAAGTGAGAAGTAAATGCTTGTCATCTCCATGAGTCTATTAAAGACATTTATTTTCACTCATTTGTTTTCTAATTCAAGAACTTCTTAAACTTTGGAAGTGAAATAGTGTAATTTACAATAAAGAGAAAAAGGTATTGAACTTTGAGTGATGAAGTTTGGTATGTGTCTCTTCATGATACAAATTGTCATAAGACAATATTTATCATGGCTTGTAACCAATAAGAAATTTCAAAAGGGTGGTATAACCTGCAATGAGAATAAAGATATTAAGGGAGTAGCATTAGGAATAGATTTTATGAGTGTCATAGTAAAATTTTTTTCATAGTACTTCTTATTAGGTAAAATACAATTTTGGCCTAAAATTTAAAACTACTGTATTAAGAATATTTTTCTGGATTTGCCCTTATTGTGGAATATTATAGACATTATTCAATTAGAGCTGAAAGAAACACTAGAGATTACTTAGTTCCAGCCTTTCATTTGATGATTAAAGAAACTGGTGGAGGGTAGTAGAATAAGTTACTTAACTAAAATTGCACAGTCATTCATGACAAAGCTATGATTCTAGACCTACTGACTCCAAGTCTGCTTTTCTAACTACACTGTACTACCTTCATCATAGAGTGTCATAGTGAGGAGCATATGAAAATAAGAGTACTATATACCAGTATTGTGCTAAACATTTTACATACACAATCCCATTGAATCCTTAAAATAACTCATTTTACCAAGGAGTGGACAGATTAATAAGGTTAATCAACAAGCCCAATAACTGATAATTAGTCAATGTCCGAGTGGAGATAGAAATCTGGGCAATCTAGCTCTGGAATCAGTTTTCTAAACCACAGGGAAAGAAAACAATATAATCATATTGAGATGAGGGGAAGACAGGGTACAGAATTGGCAATCCAAAAAGTTACTAGTTTTTAAAATCAGCACTTGTAAAAAAGCATCCACAGTCCTACGTTCACATGTACAATATCACACATAATATATTAGACTCCTCTGAGGCCCTAGGAATCAGTTTACAAGAGCCAAGCTTATTTTAGTCCCATGAGGTACTGACCAGACAATGGCAAATTATGTGGAACTCTGAAGGGCACATTTCTCTAGAGCCCCTAGCTCCTTATCCCACCTAGAGCTGCACTATAAGCATATTCTGGTGACTACCATCCTCTCAACAGTTTTACTAAATGAAACAAACATCTAGCAAGGATTTATAGGAAATCCGAATTACTAGGTCGCAGTAATTCTGTGGAAATTTTGTGAATTTTTTCAGTATACTCTCTGCCCCTTAGGCTGTGATAAAAGGTGGAGCCCAGCTGAAGGACATGCTGAAGGCTTAGTCTCAGTTTATATTAATATCACAGTTTCCACTTCTCAGGACTCTTTTGCCCAGAGAACTCTCCCTAAACACTCTCGTCATGGCTTGGCATGAAACTTCAATAAATTTATTCATGAAATGACTCTGTAACTTAGGCAGTTGGAAATGTTTTATTTCACTTGGCCTAAGTATCATTAGCACAATTGTACAGAGTAAGTGAAGAAGAAAATGTAGGTTGATGGTAAAACCCCTCAAGGATGCCTTTCTCCCATTATCCAGGGAAGGCCATGTGAGAAGTTGTCAATCTGAATGGCATCATTTTGTCACCCAGGTGCTTTTTTTCCATTTGCTTGCCTTATTCTAAGGAGAACTATCTTCAAATTCCATGACAGTTACTGATCTTGCTTCCCAATTACCCTTGTGCCTAAGAGATGTATATACAGGTTAGCATGGCCTGTACTATGTTATGAATGCCATGAAGTCATTTAGTGTTTAAGATTAAACACTTTAGAGTCTGCCAGACCAAGGTTTCATTCCCAGCTCTATCCCTTATTTACTTTATTACCATGAGGCAAATTATTTAACCTGCCTGCATCTTTGTTCCTTTTGTGTACAATGGGGGAAGAAGTAATACCTACATCTCAAGAAATTATTCATTCAACAAAAATTTGAGAGTCTGCCCAGTACTAGATACACAGAAGAACAATAAGATAAATTGTATAGTGTATTAAGAGACAAAAATGCAATGGAAAAATAAATTATAGAACAGTGTTAAGAGATTGGTAGTGCTAGGATGAGAGTTGGAAATACAGAGTTCTTTAAAATAAGAAAGTCACAGTGGGCCTTTGGTAAATAAAGACAGAAACTATGTTCTTTACTTTCAATGAAAAACGTGAGTCAGTGTTGGGTATTGAGCAGGGGAGTGACATGATCAACCTTACCTTAAAAAATTAATTCTGGCTCTTATGTTGAGTATACATTGTAAGAGGGAAGAGTAATAAGGAAATCAGTGAAGAGGCTATTGACCTAACACACGTAAGAGATGATGGTGGCTCATAACATTGGAACATGTTGTTAGTAGTGGATACAATTAGTGGTCAGATGTAAGATAATTTTATAGGAAGAGGAAGACACTGAATGTTTTGATCTGAGCAATTGGAAGGATGAAATTTCTATCAAATGAGAGAGGGAAGGTTATGGATGGAACAGGTGCATGTGTGGAAAGAAAGACCAAGAGTTCAGTTTGGAGGCATTGAGTCTAAGATGTCTATTAGACATCCAAGGGGAAAGTAGAGTAGGCAGCCAACTGAATGGATGTGGAGTTCAGATAAGAAAATTTTGCCGAAGATATACATTTAGAATGTTATAAGGATTAAATGAGAAAGTGTAAGTAAAGTACAAAAAGCAACATGTGATTCATAATAAAAATTCAATATATATTAGATTAAATGTGTATGATTATAATATCAACAATTATAATTTCCAATACATGTCTAGCACAGTGACTGGTACTTAGTAGGTATTGTATATGTACACAAAGTAACCAAAGAGTAATATTTCAAGCTACGGTATATATGGGTGACTTTTGGGAATGCAACATAGGAAGAAACCATATGTATTTTTTCACTTAAATGCAAATTTCTTAATTGGTTATTTATATTTTTAATTTTTTTAATCTTTGTGGCTACATAGTAGGTATATATATTATGGGATACATGAGATATTTTGGCATAGACATGCAATGTATAATAATCATATCATGGAAAATTGGGTATCCATCTCCTCCAGTATTTATCCTTTGTGTTATAAACAACTTAATTATAATATTCTAGATATATTAAAATGTCCAGTTTAATTATTATTGATGATAGTCCTCCTGTTGTGCTATGAAATACTAGATCTTACTCATTTTAACTATTCCTTTGTACCCACTAACCATTTGCACCTTTTTCCCACTCCACCTCCGCTTACTACCCTTCCCTTCCTCTGGTAACTATCCTTCTATTCTCTATCTTTATGAGTTCAATTGTTTTCATTTTTAGATTCCATAAATAAGTGAGAACATGTGATGTTTGTCTTTCTGTGCCTGGCTTACTTCACTTAACATGGTGAACTTTAGTTTCATCCATGCTGTTGCAAATGACTGTTCAGCATTCCTTTTTAGGGCTGAATAGTACTCCATTGTGTATATGTACCACGTTTTCTTTATCTATTCATCCATTGATGGACACTTGTGTTGCTTTCAAATCTTAACTATTGTAAACAGTGCTGCAACAAACATGGGAGTGTAGATATCTTTTTGATATACTAATTTCCTTTTTTTGATATAGACCCAGCAGTGGGATTGCTGGATCATATGGTACCTCTATTTTTGTTTCTTTTTGAGGAACCTCTAAACTGTTCTCTATAGTATTGTACTAATGAACATTTCCACTGACATTGTATGAGGGTTCCCTATTCTCTACATCCTTGTCAGCATTTGTTATTGCCTGACTTTTTCATAAAAGCCATTTTAACTGGGGTAATAAAAAAAAATCTCATTGAAATTTTGATCTGCATTTCTCTGATGATCAGCAATGGTAAAAACTTTTCACATGCCTCTTTGCCATTTGTATGTTTTATTTTCAGAACTGCCTATTCAAATCATTTGCCCATTTTAAAAATTGAATTATTAGACTTTTTCCTATAGAATTGTTTGAACTCCTTATATATTCTGGTTATTAATTTCTTGTCAGATGAGTAGTTTGCAAATATTTTCTCCCATTCTGTGGGTTATCTCTTAGCTTTCTTGATAGTTTTCTTTGCTCTGAAGAATCTTTTCTTGAGGTAATCAATTTGTCCATTTTTGCTTTGGTTACCTGTGCTTGTGGTGTATTAATCATATAATTTTCACCTAGACCAGTGTTCTGGAGGATTTTCCCAGTATTTGCCTGTAAGAGTTTAATAGTTTGAGGCTTGAATGATTTTACACTACCACCAACAGTGTATAAGCATTCCTTTTTCTCCACAACCTCTCCAGTATCTGTTATTTTTTGACTTTTTAATAACAGCCATTCTGTCTGGCATAATATTTGTCTCATTGTGGTTTTGATTTGTATTTCTCTAATGATTAGTGCTGTTGAGCTTTCTTCATATGCTTGTTGGCTGCATGTAGGTCCTCTTTTGAAGTGTCTGTTCATTGCCCACTTTTTTATTTTTTTTTTTAATTGGTTAAGATCATTATTGATGCTGGATATTAGACCTTTATTTAATGCATAGATTGCAAAAATTTCTCTTATTTCGTAGGTTATCTGTTTACTCTGTTAGGAGTTTCTTTTGCTGTGCAGAAGCTTTTTAGTTTAACTAAATCACGTATGTCAATTTTTGTTTTTTCTGCAGTTGCTCTTGGCATCTTTATTATAAAATCTATTATTGTGTCTATGTCCTAAATGGTATTGCCTAGGTTGTCTTCCAGGGTTTTTATAGTTTTGGGTTTTACACTTAAGTCTTTAATCAATCTTGAGTTAATTTTTGTATATAGTGTAAGGAAGGGGTCTAATTTTAATCTTGTGCATATGGCTAGCCAGTTTTCTCAGCACCCTACTGAAAAGAAAATCCTTTCCCCATTGCTTGTTTTCATTAGGTTTGTCAAATATCAAATAGTGGTTGGTGTGCAGTCATATTTCTGGGTTCTCTATTCTGTTCTGTTGGTCTATGTGCTTGTTTTTTTACCACTACCAATTCTATTTTGGTTACTGTAGTTCTGTATTATAGTTTGAAGTGGGGTAGTGTGATTCCTCTAGCTTTATTCTTTTTAATTATGATTACTTTGGCTGTTCTTGATCTTTTTTATTCCATGTGAATTTCGAACTAGTCTTTTTCTAGTTCTGTGAAGAATGTCAATGATAGTTTAATAGTATTGGATCTATAAATTGCTTTGGACAGTATGGCCATTTTAATTACATTGATTCTTCCTATTCATGAGCATAAAATGTTTTCTATTTGTTTTTGTCTTCTCTGATTTCTTTGAGCAGTGGTTTTTAGTTCTTCTTGCAATGATCTTTCACCTCTCTAGTTGATTTTTGTATTAACATTGACTTTATCGCCTAAGACTTTGCTGATGTTGTTGATCATCTTAATAAACTTTTGGGCTGTGTGTATGGGGTTTTCCAGGTATATAATTATGTCATCTAGAAACAGGGATAGTTTGAATTTCTGTCTTCTTATTTGGCTGTGCTTTATTTCTTTCTCTTGCCTAATTGCAATGGACAGAACTTCCAATACTATGTTGAATAAAAGTGGTAAGAGAGGACATCCTTGTCTTGCACTGGTTTTCAGTGGGAAAGATTTAGCATTTGCCCATTCAGTATGATGTTTACTGTAGGTTTGTCATTTATGGCTCTTATTATTTTTAGGTATGTTTCTTCAACACCTAGTTTTTAATATAAATGCATGTTGAATTTTCTTAAAAGTCTTTTCTGCATCTATTGATTAATCATGGTTTTATTTGTCTTGAGTCCTTTTTATGAATTGAATCACATTTATTGATTTGCGTATGTTGAACTTGCCTTACCTCCTAGGAATAAAGCCTACTTTATCTTGGTGGATATATTTTTTGTTGTGCTTCTTGATTTGGTTTGCCAGTATTTTGTTGAGGATTTTGGCATTGATGTTCATCATAAATATTAACCTAAAGCTTAACCATTGTTTTTTGTTTTTGTTTTTGGTGGGGTTTTTTTTTTGTATCTTTTTCACATTTTGGTGCAAGGATGACACTGGCCTCATAGAATCAGTTAGGAAAGAGTCCCTCCTTCTTAATTTTTTGAATAGTTTCAGCAGAAATGGTATGAACTGTCCTTTGTACCTCTAATAGACTTCAATTGTGAATCTGTCTGGTCCTGGGCTCTTTTTGTTTGGTAGGTTTATTACTACCTCAATTTTAGACTTTGTTATTGGTCTGTTCAAGGATTCAATTTCTTTCTGGTTCAGTCTTAAAAGGGTTTTTGTGTCCAGGAATTTACCCATTTCTCCTAGATTTTCTAGTTTAGATGCATAGAGTTGTTTATAATATTCTCTGATGACTGTTTGTATTTCTATAATGTCAGTGGTAATATTCCTCTTGTTTCTGATTGTGTTTATTTGAATCTAGGTTTTTTAAAAATTAATCTAGTTAGTGATTTGTCTATTTTATTAATTTTTCTGGATTCATTGATCTTTTCAAGGGTTTTTAGTGCCTCTATCTCCTTCAGTTAAGCTTTTATTTTGGCTATTTCCTATCTTTTGCTAGCTTTGGGATTTGTTTACTCTTAGTTCTTAGTTATTTTTGTTGTGATGTTAGGTTGTTCATTTGAAACCTTTCAAACTTCTTGATATGGAGATTTAGTTCTATAAATTTCTCTGTTAATGCTTCTTTAGCAGTGTCTCAAAGATTCTGCTATGTTGTATTTTGTCTTCATTAGTTTCAAAGTATTTCTTGATTTCTTTTCAAATTGTATTAGTTTTCCAAAAGTCACCCAAGATGAGGTTATTTAATTTCCATGTATTTCTATGATTTTGAGTGAATCTCTTAGTCTTGATTTCTAATTTCATTGCCCCCTGGTCTGTGAGACTGTTGGTTATGATTTCAGTTTCACTGCATTTGTTGAGGAGTGTTTTACTTCTGATTATGTCACTGATTTCAGAGTAAGTGGCACGTGGCAATGAGAAGAATGCATATTTTGTTGTTTTTAAGTAGAGAATTCTATAGATATCTATCATTTGATTTACTGTTGAGTTTTGGTCTTGATTATTTTTGTTAATTTTCTGTTTCAATAATTCGTCTAATATAGTCAATGGCATGTTAAAGTCTCCCACTCGTATTGTGTGTGAGCCTAAGTCTCTTTGACAGGCTCTAACTTTCTTTATGAATCTGGTTTCTCCTGTGTTGGGTGCATATATATTTAGGACAGTTAGATCTTCTTGTTGAATTAAACCCTTCACCATTATGTAAATTTTTTTTTTACTTTTTGGATCTTTGTTGGCTTAAAGTCTATTTTGTCAGAAAGTAGGATTGCAACTCTTGCTTTTTTCTGCTTTTTGTTTACTTTGTAAGTATTTCTTCATTCTTTTATTTTGAGCCTGTGTGTGTCATTTCATGTGAGATGGGTCTCTTAAAGACAGCATACTAATTGTTCTTGGTTCTTTATCCAGCTTGCTATTCTGTGTCTTTTAATTGGGGACATTTAGCCCATTTACAGTCATTATTATTGATATGTGCGGATTTTATTCTGTCATCATGGTGTTAGATAGTTATTTTGCAGACTTTATGTGGTGGCTTTTTATTGTTAATAATCTGTTTACTGGCCAGGCATGGTGGCACACGCCTGTAATCCCAGCACTTTGGGAGGCTGAGGCAGGTGTATCATGAGGTCAGGAGGTTGAGACCATCCTGGAAAACATGGTGAAACCCTGTCTCTCTAAAAATACAAAAATTAGCTGGGCATGATGGCATGTGCCTGTAGTTCCAGCTACTCAGGAGGCTGAGGCAGGAGAATTGCTTGAACCCAGGAGGTGGAGGTTGAAGTGAGCCAAGATCACGCCACTGCACTCCAGCCTGGCAACAAAGCAAGACTCTGTTTAAAAAAAAAATTGGTTTACTTCAGTGTGTTTTTATAGTGGCTGAAAATGGTTATATTTTTCCATATTTGTTGCTTCCTTCAGAAGCTCTTATAAGGCTGGTCTGGTGGCAACAAATTTACTTACCATTTGTTTGTCTGAAAAGAATCATTTTTCTCTTTCACTTATGAAGCTTAGTTTGGTCAGATATAAAATTCTAGGTTGGAATTTTTTTGTTTAAGAATGTTTAATATTGGCCCCCAATTTCTTCTGGCTTTTAGAGTTTCTGCTGAGAAGTCCACTGTTAGACTGTTGGACTTTCCATTTTAGGTGACCTTGTCTTTCTCTCTAGCTGCCGTTAACATATTTTTCTTTCATTTCAGCCTTGGAGAACCAGATAAGTATGTGTCTTGAAGGTGATCTTCTCGTGAAGTATCTTACTGGGGTTCTCTGCATTTTCTGAAATTCAGTGTTGGCCTATATAGCTAGCTTGGGGAAGTTCTCATGGATGATAACCTGAAATATGTTTTCCAAGTTGGTTTCATTCTCCCCATCTATTTCAGGTTAATCAATCAGTCACAGAGTCAGTCGTTTTACATAATCCCCTATTTCTCAGAGGTTTAGTTCATTTCTTTTCTTTCTCTTTTTTTTTTTTTTTTTTTTGCCTGCCTTATTTCAAAAAGGCAATTTTCAAGCTCTGAGATTCTTTCCTCTACTTGGTCTATTCTACTATTAATAGTTGTGATTGCAGTATGAAATTCTTGTAGTATGTTTTTCAACTCTATCAGATTGGTTAAGTTTTTCTCTATACTGGCTATTTTGTCTGTTAACTCCTGCAATGTTTCATCATGATTTTCAGCTTTTTTGCATTGAGGTACAATGTACTCATGTAGCTCAGTGAACTTTGTTCCTATCCATATTCTGAATTCTGCTTCTGTCATTTCAGCCATTTCCCCTTCAGTCTTGTTTCGAACCCTTGCTGGAGAGGTGACACGATTATTTGGAGGAGAGAAAATATTCTGGCTTTTTGAGTTTTCAGTGTTTTTTCACTGCTTTTTTCTAATTTTTGCGGGTTTATGTACCTTCAGTCTTTGAGGCTCTTGACCATTGGATGGGTTCTTTTAATCTCATTTGACGATCTTAAGGATTTGATTGTGTTTAAGGTGGATTCAGCCAACTGGCTTCATTTCTGGAAGATTTTAGGGGACCAACATTCAGCTCCCAACTCCTGGACTATGTGCTCTAGCTCTGGGGAACTTGTATTGGGCCCCGACTTTGTTCTCTGGTTCCTCAAGGTTTGGAGTCTAATACACCAGGGAGACCAAGGTGTGGTGGCTGTAGCTGAGTGCTAACAGATGCAGGGGTGTCTGTCTCTCTGCGTTTATTCACCACAGTGACAGAGGTAAGGCAGTTGGGGGAGACAGGGACTCTGCTGGAGACTGTGTTTGCTGTTGCACTGTAGGTAGTGTTGGTTTGGGGTAGGGTGCTCATTAGCACAGGTCTGGGTGCTTTCTCTCTGTCCTGCAAGCAGTAACGATCACTCAGAATGTTCTCTGTGCAGTAACACAAGAGAGGGGCACTGGTGGGGGCCTGGCTTACTAGCTCTATGCCTGCCAAGCCTCTATCTGTAATGGCAGTTGGCAAGGGTCAGGGCATACTGCATTCATGTGTGCTGACAAAGCATGTAAAAGAAAACCTACCTGTGCAGACACACACCAGCAAAGTAATGTGAGGAGTTACTGTGTGCTGGACAGAAGCTGCAGTATAGGGAGAAAAATGTGCTGGCTAGTGCACAGCCGTAGGAGCCACCTCACTGGAGTTCTCCAGCAGTCAGGCACAGTCCTTCCGTGCAGAACTATGGTGTGGGCCCCTAGGACACCTGAGACTGCCTTGTGATAATCAGTCATGACAAGGCAAAGGCCAGCAGACCAAAGAGTGCTCATGTCAAACCAGCCCTGTCTGATTTGCAAGATTGCTCTGTAGGGATCAGGTCTAGCAATTCCCCTAGGGCTAAAGAGACTTATGGGAGCAACTCGAGCTTAGATGGATGACTATCCCCAGTCATGCTTCACTACAGACGCTGCTACACCAAACCCTCTGGGCTCCATATCAGCTGGCTTGCTATTCCACCACTTTGCTTATCTCCTGGGGGCTCCATCCCCAGAGAGATGTGAGTCAGCAATTGCTTAGTGTAATCAGCCCAGGATGGCGGGTCTGTGCTGTGGGCCCAAGCCAGGATTTCCATGTCTGTTGACAAGCAGTATGAGTATGTGGGACTTGTGGGAGATGTACTGGCCTCCTGTCTTTGGGTCAACTGCAGCTTGTTGATGGTGTGGATAAAGCACTTAGAGTCTTTGCTCCGCTATTAGTTCAAGGACAGCAAGGGCAGTTCCACTGCAGAAGCAGTGGCACAGAGGCTTTCTGTTGCCCCTGGAGGCTCTGTCCACAGAGTTGCTGAGTTTCTACTGGTTCATAGCTCTGGAAGAGGGGAGGGTGGCTAGATGCTCAGGCATGGAGGATGTGACCAGTGAAAAGAAATGGGACCAAGCACCCATGTAACAGTGTGGCCACTTTTCTGTTGAGCTGCTGCAGTATTCTAGGGGACTACTCCAGTCCCTATTCACTTTGGATTTTCCAGTACCTAGAGGCATCACCAGTGAAGGTTGTGAAACAGCAAAAATGGCAGCTTGCCCCTTCCTTTAGGAGCTCCATCCCAGGGAAGTACAGGCCTGTTTCTGGCCTGAACAGACCTGTAGGAGATAGTTGAAAATCCCAGATGGGAGGCCTTGCTCCATGAGGAGGAACACGAATGGAGACCCACTTAGAAAAGCAGTCTGGCCACATTTTCGTAGGGCCTTTGTGCTGTGTTGGGGTACTGCTTCCACCCACACTCAGCTTAGGCTGTCCAAAGCCTGAAGACTAGAACAGCTAAGTCACCCAAACAGCAAAAAATGGCAGCCTGCTCCTCCCTCTGGGAGCTCTGTCCCAGGGAGTTTTCAAATATCTGTCAGTCAGAGTCCAGTGTGGGTGGTTGGAGGCCCCAGTTCTGAGGTCCCACCCAATGAGAAGGAACGTGATCAAGGACACACTTAAAGAAGTAGTCTGGCCATGTTTTCGTATAGCAGCTGTGCTGTATTAGGGGATTCTTTCTGTTCCCCGTCAGTTTGGACTCCCCAAAGCCTGAAAGATGTAGCAGCTAAGTCGCCCAAACAGCAGAGATGGCAACCCACCCTTCCCCACAGGAGATCCATCTCAGGGAGGTACAAGGCTGCTACCCATGGCTGGCTGGAATTCCAAGCCAGTAGGTCTTATTTTGTAAGGCACCATGGAAGTAGGGACCATAGACCATTGCTGCTCGGCCCTCTAGATTCAGCCTCTTTCTTAGGGGTATGTATGGGAGTCTAACTTTTCCCTTAGCCCAGAGTTGCAGCTATTTTTGCCAGGAAGCCTAGAAAGCCAGAGTATATAAGGCTCTTGGATCTCCACACTTACCTGGGTGGGTGCTCTTCTGAGACTCATCGTAGCTCTTTGTGTCAGACTAAAGGCCCTGGTGGAGTGCGTTCATGGAGCGGGGGTCTCCTGACCCAAGGGTTGCAAAGATCAGTGGAAAAAGTTTGAGTTACCAAGCTTTGCACATTCACACACCACTTCCCTGGATGGAGGAGGTTCCTTTGGCTCTGTGTTACTCTCAGGTGGGCCATCATCCTGCCTTGCTTTTCTCTGTTACCTGTACGTGGAGTTGTTTCCTTAATTAGTCCCAGTGCTAGTACCTGGATGTTTCAGTTGAAGTTGCCATATTTACTCGCACTTTCTGTTCCTTTTCATGAGAGCCAGGCACATTAACTTCTTCAAATCACCCATCTTGCAAGTGTGTGTGTGTGTGTTTCGGTCCATTAAATATGCCATGCCATTCTCTCTAGGCCTATAAGGTTTCCACTGAAAAGTCTGCTGCTATATGTATTGGAACTCCATTGTATGTCATTTGTTTCTTTTTTCGTGTTGCTTTTAGGATCCTTTCTTTATTTGACTTTTGGGAATGTGATTATTAAATGTCTTGAGGTAATCTACTTTGGGATAAATCTGCTTTGTGTTCTATAACCGTCTTGTACTTGAATGTCAATATTTTTCTCTAGGTTTGAAAAGTCCTCTAATATTATGCCTTTCAATAATCTTTCTACATCTATCTCTTTCTCTGCCTCATCTTTAAGTTCAATAACTCTTACATTTACATTTTAAGGCTATTTTCTAGACCTTGTAAGCATGCTTCCATGTTTTTTTTTCTTTTGTCTTTTTTGACTCTGTATTTCAAATAGCCTATCTTCAAGCTCACTAATTCTTTTTTCTGCTTGATTAATTCTGCTACTAAGAGGTTCTGATGCATTCTTCAGTATGTCAGTTGCAATTTGTAAGTCAAATATTTCTGCTTGGTTTTTAAAAGTTATTTTAGTCTCTTTGTTAAGTGTATCTGATAAAATTTGGAATTCCTTCTCTACGTTCTATTCAATTTATCTGAATTTTCTCAACATAGTTTTTTGTTTATTTTCTGTCTGAAAGGTCACACATCTCTCTCTCTCTTTAGGATTGGTTCTTGGTGCCTTATTCAGTTCATTTGGTGGGGTCATGTTTTCCTGGATGGAAATGGCCTTATTGATGCCACTAAGTGTTCATCAATATCCTGAAATTGAAGAGTTAGGTATTTATTATAGTCTTTATAATCTAGACTTCTTTATGCCAGTCTTTCTTTGGAAGGCTTTCCAAGTATTTGAAGGGATTTCGGCCCCAAGCTCAATAATACTGTGGTTTCCGCAAACTTGTAGAACTCCCTTGATTACTTTAGATAAGATACTGAAGAATTCTCTGCATTACCAGACAGAGAGTCTTGTCCTTTATCATTACTTTCTCCCAAAAATATGAAGTCTCTCTCTTTACTGACCTACCTGAAAATGGGGGTGTGGTGATGTGAGCACACTTTTGGCCACCACCCTGGGATTTTGCTGGGTCAGACCTGAAGCCATCAAAACACTAGGCCTTGCTCAACAATGTTTCCTTCAGGCTGGCAAGTTTACTGAGGTCCCAGGTATGTCCAGAGATGCTGTCTAGGAGTCAAAATCCTTAACAATTTACCTAATATTTTATTCTACTGCATCTAAGCTGGTACAAATCACAATACGAAGACCTTCCCACTCTTTCCTCCAATTACCATAGGCAGAGGTGCCTCTTCCTGTGGCCACCACAACCACTGGTCCTCGGGGGGTTCTGCCAGGCCACCACAGATGTTCACTTAAAACTCAAGTGTCCTTTTGACACTTTGTGGTGAATGCTTCCAGGCCTGGGACTCACCCTTTAGGGCAGTGGGCTCCCCTTTGGCCCAGAGGAGGTCAAGAAATGCCATCTGCAAGGCCGGTCGCCTTGCCAGAAGCTCGGACACGCTCCCCTCCCCCACCCCACCCCACCCCCGCCTAGAAACCACGTCACCACTCCACGCCCATTTCTGCACTCAGCACGCATATCTGCACTCAACACTAGCCTCTGCACTCAGCACCTAGCCAACCATTGAAGAACCCCGCCAAAATTTAAAAGAAACCCCACCAGAACCTGCCCAATAGCATTTTGCCCCGTCCAGGTCCCACTCCCCATGGGTGGCCCGCTCACCGGAAATTCCGCCTACCTGCCAATGGCAGCTTGCCCCCGTCCACGTCCTGCTTCCCCACAACCAATCAGAACGCCTCCACTCCCTATAAAACCCCACGTCTGAGAGGAGCCGAGCGCAACTTCTCCGGCCCCTCCTGTCGGACCGCAGAACCTCGCCCAGGAGCTGATTAAATTTCTTCATTCCAATAACTGGCCTCAGTTGCCTCATTTAAACCTTACACCATCCTAGAGTGATGTCCTAGAATTGGAAACCCCGGGAGCATTCTTGCTGCTCTACCTCACTGTGGTTGAGCTGATACTTGATTTTTGTTTTCTGTGATGGTGCTGTTTTGTGTGCAGATAGTTGCTAACAGTTGGTGTTCCATCGGGGGGATGAACGATGAAGTCTTCTCTTCCACTATTTTGCTCCAGCCCATCTACTTGGTTATTTTTAATTTCACAAATATTTTTTTAAAAATAAATAGGACTACCATAAGCTCACGAACAAATCCCTGCTCTAAGTTTATTAGTGTTTCCTACACATAAGATTGAAACTTGAGTTTTTTTATTTTGTTTTAATTTTACAAACAGGCAGTACTTTATAATTTCGAAAATAAAAATTACGTAAAAGAGTGGCTACATAAAGAGTCTTGCTTTCACTGTATTCCTACCTATTCTCCCCACATTATAGCTCAGGTGTTGTCAAAGTCTTTCTATAAAGGGCAAGAAGTAAATGTATTAGGCTTTCAAGTCATATGTTCTCTGTTGCAGTTATTCAGTTTTGCTGTTATAGTGCAAAAGCAGCCATAGACAATATGCAATCAAATGGGTATGGCTGTGTTCCAATAAAACTTTATAAAAACAGGCATTGAAGTCATGATTGTGAAAAAAAAAAAATACAAGCAGCAGGCCTGCTGGCCATCATTTTCTATCTTTGATGTAGGTGATATATTTTATCAGTTGATCTCTTATCTCAGGCTGATATAGTAAATTACCATAGACTGGGTGTCTTAAACAACAAATATTTATTTCTCATAGTTCTGGAGGCTGAAATATTCAAGATCAGAGCCCCAGCCTAATTGGGTACTGATGAGGACTCTCTTCCAGGTGGTGGGCAGCTGATTTTTCTTTCTACTATATCCTCCCATGGGGAAAAGAGAGCCAGATATCTCTCTGGCCTCTTATAAAGGCACTAATCCCATTCATGAGGACTCTTCTCTCATGATCTAGTTACCTCCCAAAGGCCCCATTTGCAGTTACCATCTAGGGTTAGATCTCAACATATGAAATTTTAGAAGGCACAAACATTCAGTACCTAACAGTTTGTTTTCATGCAAATACAAGACTGACTATACATTCTCATACCGTATTTCTTATTCGAAAGTTAAGCTATATCACTGTTCTATACCCTTAAACAGTATACATTATACTGTATGTTTTGGATATCTTTCTATACAATACATAGAGAGCATTCTCTTTTTTTTTAGGTCTGTATTCTACTCCATTATATGAATATAAAATGGTTGATTTAAACAATTTTATGTTGATAGATTTTTAAATTTTCCTAACATTTTACAATTAAAAACAACACCTGGTGAAAACTTTGGAAATAAATTATTCATATGTGTGTAGGTGTATCTGAGGGACAGATTTCAGAACTTGAGATTGCTGAATCAAGGGGTAAACACGTTTGCAATTTTGGAAGCTATTACTAGATTAACCTTTATGGGGTTTTACCATTTTCACTTTCAGTACAATACGTGGAAGTATGTGTTTCAAATTTATAGAATATATCCATGAATTAATGTGTCATCTTTGCACAGAGGCCATGGTAATCTTCTATAAATTATTCCAATTACAGTATATATGCTGCTGAAGTGAGCACCATGAAGTAATTTTTTAATTTAATAATGGATGAATGCTTTTGAATGGCATGCAGCCAAAGACAGCACATACTATAAAATTCCTTTTTTCCATTAAGCCTGGAGCAGACACAGAGAAAAGGTTTTGCTGGAGAGCTGCAGCCATTTTTTTTCTAGAGTGTTAATTGGAGGGGAGCCACTTCACATTAAGTTCCAGCAACACATGTATCTGTGCACTATCTAACAGGGACACAAGTGGTCAGAGAGTTGGAAAAATTTCATAAAGGTCTGACATTTGAGCAATTGTGCACAAAGAGTTCTCTGATGATTGTATATCAGCCTTAATGTAAGAAAGTGGCTTGCCCACTAATGAACCAACATGGACTGTGGTAAAATTCAGTAGAGGACAAGCAATGATGTAGAGTTAATTGATAAAAGAGGAAAACTTGATGGAACAAAAAGGAATAATTAAAAATAAAAAAGACAATGTTTATTTAGCAGATTTACATGAGCTAAGCATTTTATCAAAGTGTGTGTGTGTGTGTGTGTGTGTGTGTGTGTAGTATATACAGATGCTCCTTTCTTATGATGAGGTTACATTCAAATAAACTAATTGTAAATTGAAAATATCATCAGTCAAAAATGTATTTGATAGACCTAACTTACTGAAAACCATAGCTTAGCTTAGTCTGTGAAATAGTTAGGCTTTGTGTCTCCAGCCAAATCTCATCTTAAATTGTAATTCCCATGATCCCCAGGTGTCATGGGAGAGACCAGGTGAAGGTGATTGAATCATGGCGGCAGTTTCCCCTATGCTGTTCTCATAATAGTGAGTGAGTTCTCATGAGATCTAATGGTTTAATAAGGGACCCTTTTTCCATACACTCAGCAGCACTACTCCTTCCTGCCGCCTTGTGAAGAAGGTGCCTTGCTTCCTCTTCAACTTCCGCCATGATTGTAAGGTTCCAGAGGCCTCCCCAGTCATGCTGAACTGTGAGTCAGTTAAACCTCTTTCCTTTATAAATTACCCAGTCTTGGGCAGTTCTTTATAACAGTATGAAATGGGACTAACACAGTCTGCTTATTTATATTTTGCTCAAAACGTTTACGTTAGCCTATAGTTGAGCTAAATCATATAATACAAAGGGTATTTTATAATGAAGTATTGAATCTATCTGAATATAACTTATTGAATGATGTACTGAAAACAAAAAATATAATGGTATTTTACTGCTGTAAAATTGAAAATCATAAATTGAGCTATTGTAAGTCAAACACTATCTGTATGTATATATATATATATTTAAATTTTTTTTTAAAATTATTATTATACTTTAAGTTCTGAGGTACATGTGTAGATCTTGCAGGATTGTTACATAGGTACACACATGCCATGGTGGTTTGCTGCCTCCATCCCCCCATCACCCACATTAGGAATTTCTAATGTTATCCCTCCCCAACCTCCCCAACCCCTGCTATCACTTCCCTAGTCCCCTACCCTCCAACAGACCCTGGGCTGTGATGTTCCCCTCCCTGTGCCACAGCCAATATCATACTGAATGGACAAAAGCTGGAGGCATTCCATTTGAAAACCAGCACTAGGCAAGTGTGTCCTCTCTCACCATTCCTATTCAATATAGTATTGGAAGTTCTAGTCAGAGAAATCAGGGAAGAAAAAGAAATAAAGTGTATTCAATTAGGAAAAGAGGAAGTCAAATTGTCTCTATTTGCAGATGACACGATTGTATATTTAGAAGACCCCATCATCACAGCCCAAAATCTCCTTAAGCTGATAAGCAACTTCAGCAAAGTCTCAGGATACAAAATCAATCTGCAAAAATCACAAGCATTCCTATACACCAATAACAGACAGAGAGCCAAATCATGAGAGAACCCCATTCACAATTGCTACAAAGAGAATAACATACCTAGGAATACAACTAGCAAAGGACATGTAGTTCTTCTCTTCAAGAAGAACTACAAACCACAGGAAAATTAGAGAGGACACAAGCAGATGGAAAAGCACTCCATGCTCATGGTTAGAAATGATCAATATCATGAAAATGGCCATACTACCCAAAGTAATTTATAGATTCAATGCTATCCCCATCAAGCTACCACTGACCTTCTTCACAGAACTGGAGAAAACCACCTTAAACTTCATATGAAACCAAAAAAGAGCCCACATATCCAAGACATTCCTAAGCAAAAAAAAAAAAAAAAAAAGCTGGAGGAATCACACTACCTGATTTCAAACTATACTATAAGTCTACAGTAATCAAAACAGCATGCAACTGCTACCAAAACAGAGCTATAGACCAATGGAACAGAACAGAGGAACAGAGGCCTCGGAAGTAATGCCACACACCTACAACCATCTGATCTTGGACAAACCTGACAAAAACTAGCAATGGGGAAAGGATTCCCTGTTTAATAAATGGTGTTGGGAAAACTGGTAACCGTGTCCAGAAAGCTGAAACTGGACCCATTCCTTACACCTTATACAAGAATTAACTCCAGATGGATTAAAGATTTAAACATAAGACCTAATACCATAAAAACCCTAGAAGAAAACCTAGGCAATACTATTCAGGACATAGGCATAGGCAAGGACTTCATCCTTGCAAAAGCAATGGCAACAAAAGCTAAAATAGACAAGTGGGATCTAATTAAACTTAAGAGCTTCTGCACAGCAAAAGTAACAATCATTATAGTGAACGGGCAACCAACAGAATGATAAAAAATTTTTGCAAGCTAACCATCTGACTAAGGGCTAATATCCAGAATCCCATCTCATGCCAGTTAAAATGGCAATCATTAAAAAATCTGGAGAATTCAGATGCTGGAGAGAATGTGGAGAAATAGGAACTCTTTTACACTGTTGGTGGGAGTGTAAATTAGTGCAACCATTGTGGAAGACAGTGTGGCGATTCCTCAAGGACCTAGAAATAGAAATTCCATTTGACCCAGCAATCCCATTACTGGATATATACCCAAAGGATTATAAATTATCATATTATTAAGACACATGCACACGTATGCTCATTGTGGCACTGTTTACAATAGCAAAGACTTGGAATCAATGCAAATGCCCATTACGGATGGACTAGAAAAAGAAAATGTGGCACATATACACCGTAGAATACTATGCAGCCATAAAAAAGGATGAGTTCATGTCCTCTGCAGGGATGTGGATGAATCTGGAAACCATCATTCTCAGCAAAGTGACACAAGAACACAAAACCAAGCACTGCATGTTCTAACTAATAAGTGGGTTGTGAACGATGAAAATATATATATATATATATGTACATATATATATTCCCTCATTAAAATTGTCACAAGAAATCTATGAAGTAGGTGCTGTTATTAAATTAACTTTAAGTATTATTAAACCAAGCCCATTTGGCCAATGCTGTGTAACCTACAGAGAACATAATGCAAAACAGAACAGAGCCTTAGCTTTTCAGAGGTATATATTTTTAATTCATGGGGTTTCATGAGAAGAACAGAGATTTTTATTGTTTATCCAAAACAGGGCCTGCAATCCCTCGTCTGCTTTTCCCAAGGAGTCTCAGGCTACCAGAAGTTATCTTCGGGCCTCTCATATTTGCATTAAAAATGGTAAGACAACACGGAGAATAATAATTTAGTCAACTGGGGAGAAAACAATTTTTTTTCCACAAAAACAGAACTTAGGAAGAGAAGAATATAAAGGCCTTTTAAATATGCCTAGAGCTTGTTATCCACTTTTAATTAAGTTGACTTTTAACCATAATGCTCTTTTTAAAAATCCTTTTAAATCTT
This sequence comes from Aotus nancymaae, assembly GCF_030222135.1. Lineage (NCBI taxonomy): Eukaryota > Metazoa > Chordata > Mammalia > Primates > Aotidae > Aotus > Aotus nancymaae. The sequence goes on along the minus strand of NW_026988415.1, from coordinate 52,503,822 downwards.
CTATTACCAGACTCTAGCCAAGGCAGCCAATATTTTTGTCTTTTGATTTCTACCACAGGTAACTTTTCACATAAAATTAATAGGTTTTAACTAAGGTTATAACTTAACTATGGACACCTAAGGTGTCTCAAAGTGATGGTAAGCAGTGTCTATTTTCTTCTTTTTAACAAGATTCAGAATCTCCCCAAGGATAGTTTAGAGAAAGAAAAATCCAAAACAGCAAATGAGAAGCTATCCATGGGGGAAAACAAACCCTTAATAAATGACAAAGTTACATAAATAACAAACCAGAAAGAAATCATTCCAGAAGCCAAGAATTAACTGTGGGCCACCATTGTCAAAAGACAAAAAGACAAAGCCTTAGCAACTGAGCTACACAACAATTAGCAGTTTCTACTGCTCGTCCCAGAAAAAGTCTACAGCAACCAATTTCAAGCTTGCAAAGGATCTTTACTGCTCAAAATAATTTTTAGGGCTAACTCTGACATGAACCTCAAATTTTCTGTCCTCAGGGTGGTAGAAACCAAGAAAACATATTCCCATAGGGTCACAAAGTTAAGCTCTTAAGAACACAAAACGAGACAGATACATTTCATCTGATACTGGTTTTAGGGACCCATAGCAAAGTTTGTAACTGACTAGCTGCCATGCTGACTTAAAAAGCAGGCTTATAAGGGTTCTAAACCCAAGTTCTATCCTGTGATACCCCTCTCTCCATTACAGAACAACACAGAAATACATATTCTTAGCACAAAGTACACCAGATTTGCTACAACCTAAGACTAATATCATATATCTTTTTTCTACTAGTTAAACCCTTGCAGAGAAGACAAATAGTGATGTTTCCCATTTACACACACACACTCACACACACACACACACACACACACACACACATTGAGAGAGAGAGAGAAAAACAAATAAAAAACTTGGCTTGCATGCCAGGTTTCTGGGTTCTCTTTTTTCAGCTTCCAGAAAAATCAAACAGCTTTTGATGACCCTGCTCACTGTGCCATAGCTGTGGGATTCAAGCCACTTTACAAAAGAAAATCAACCTTTACTGTTTTATGGAACCATAAGCAAAGGACTCTCAGTTTTGCAAGATGTTGCCTAATGGGCTGCATAAGGAACAGAATTAACATTTTGAATCCCAGCAAAATACACATAACAAAACAGATACTAGTCACCTCGATCAATACCCAGTATCAACCTAGCAAGGTTCACACTTTTTCCTGTTAGTCCATGTTGTATTTGATCCACTCCAGGTGGGGAGGGAAGACCTTCAGATGGTAATTCACACTGAGGTCTCTGGACAAGGCAAAGAGAAGATAATCACCCCTAGACAGGTCTGTTGAGCTTTCTTTAGGACTTCCTGAATGTGACCAGACAAATAAAGAGGGTTCTCTGAGTTAGGCCTGCTTGACTTCTATCAACAATTCTTTCTGAGATTCCCCTCCACATTTACAAACACACATAAAGATGCAACGGACAGAAGGCCTTCCAAATCAGATTTCTAACCAAGAACTCTAAGAGTATCCCTTCCAAACTATCCTCCTGTTTTCTATCTGAGAAATCTCCACAAAATCTTCCTGATTGACAATCAAAACCCCTCAGGAGCCGAACGTAGGGAGACATCCTGAAATGGGGCTACAGACAAACTGAGATCCCCAAAGGAGCTGAACCGAGACAGATACCCTATGGTGGAACAACAAACAAATACCCCACAATGGGGTTACAGACACACCCTACCATGAGACTACAGACAGACACCCTACCATTGGGCTATAGAACCAGTCAGAAAAGGAAGGAGGTGCTGGCCGTCCCTATGATACACACCAATCCAGACATCCTGCAATGGGGCTACAGACAGACACCAACCCCACCATGGGGCTACAGACAGACACCCTGTAATAGGGTTACAGTTATGGGATGTCTCTCCAGGACTATTTCTCTATTGCAATTAAATCTATGCACATTGGGTAAGCAGCACCTCGTTAGTAGAGAGAGTACCAGATTCAGCTCCTAGTCCAAGATAACTAGGCACCCACCTGGGCTGGCCTCTGGATTTATCACTGGAGGAGGGCTAATGAACCATGGACAGATAGCCACAAGGGCAATTCTGGATGAGGCCCCAAATTTGTAAATGATCAGTGGGTTCACTTTGCCCACTGCCTCGACTGAGCTGATTTCTCAAGGCAGGGGAATTACGATAGAGAAAGAGAAATTCACATAGAGATGGCTGTATGGGCGACCAAAGCTTGATTATTACTCAAATAAGTCTCCTGGAGCATTTGAGGATCAGAGTTCTTAAGAATAACTTGGTGGGTTGGAGGGGGCAAGCCAGTGAGCCAGGAGTGCTTATTGATTAGATAGGAAATGAAATAATAAAGAATTGAATCTGTCCTCTTGCACTGAGTTTATTCTTGGTAGGGGCCACAAGATCAGATAAGCCAGTTAATCGATTTGGGTGGTTCCAGTTGATCCATCAAGTGCAGGGTCTGCAAAATATTTTAAGCAGTACTCTTAGAAGCAGTTTACAGCGGGTCAGAATCTTATAACCACTAGCTGCATGACTTCTAAACCATAATTTCCAATCTTGAGGCTAAACTGTTAGTCCTACACAGGCAGTCTAGTCCCCAGGCAAGAAGGAGGTTTATTTTGGGAAAGGGCTATTTTATTTTTTTAATTTTTTTAAGGTGGAGTCTCATTCTGCCACCCAGGCTGGAGTAAAGTGGCACGATCTCAACTTACTGCAATCTCCACATCCTGTTTTCAAGCAATTCTCCTGCCTCAGCTTCCTGAGCAGCTGGGATTACAGGCACATGCCACCACACCTAGCTAATTTTTGTATTTTTAGTAGAGATGGGGTTTCACCATGTTGGCCAGGGAGCTCTCAAACTCCTGACCTTAAGTGATCTGCCTGACTTGGCCTCCCGAAGTGCTGAGATTACAGGTGTTAGCCACCAAGCCTGAACGTGGCCTTATCTTAGTTTTAAACTATAAACTAAGTTCCTCCCAAAGCCAATTTGGTCTACACCCAGGGATAAACAAGGACAGTTTGGAAGTTAAGTCAGATCTCTTTCACTCTCTCAGTTATAATTTTGCAATGGTGGTTTCATGGGTTCACAGAAGTCAAAAATTTAAGTTTCATAACCTCAGCCTACATTTCAGAAGATGTATGGAAATGTCTGGATGTCCAGGCAGAAGTTTGCTTCAAAGTGGAAACTGTCCTGCTCCTGGTTCCATAGTTTTCCACCCAAAACTAGTGCCTTGTCCAGTCCAAGAAGGAAAGACCAGCTTTGCTTCTTCCCTATACTCTGAGGGTGGTGATTCTTGCCTTTTCTGCCTGGGTGACTGGGTATTAACTCTCACTGGGTTGGGTTTGCCACTAGCTCCTACTGAGTTAATACATTGGTCAATTATTGGCTTTTTAAGTTCCTATCTTCTCTCTTAGAATCAGGTCAAACCTTGACAGAGCACTGCACCATTAGCTTATCTTCCTTCTCTTTGACATCCTTATGTAATAATATAAAAGTCTCAAGATAGGGTATTTATTCCCATCTTCCCAAACACTTACAAAATGACTCTAACTCATAAATAATGAAATAGCTCAGGGTCCCCAGAATCGGCTATCTTCCCTCAGATTTTAAAATGTACATTTGCCAGATCCTATTACAATAGTAAACTGATTTTCCTTTAGTTATGAAAGGATACCCAAACCGTTTTCAATCCACAGAATTCTTCCCAGAGGGCTCCCAGCAAGAATGGACTCAACATCTCTGATTTATAGCTTACGTGGTATCAGAAGGGACAAGAGATACACAAACAAGTGGAGACAGATTTTAGACAAACACAAAAGGGAGTGCACTCAGGCAGAAAAGACTCAAAACAAACTCAAAACCTGACTTGAACCAAAGGCAAAGTGGATATATAAGCGAGCCCTGTTGTTTCCCTGGTGGTACCAGGCAAATGGCTTAAAAAACCCAGATAGAAAAACGATAGGCTTCCTGCATATCATACAATTTTACTCACCCCTAGAGCATGTCTGATCCTTATCTCTGTTCTTCCCCAGTAGTGAGGGAGACATGCAATTTCATGCAAGGAACAACCCTTGTAAAATTCTCCTGGAAAATCTCAGCCAGTAGCTGCTGGGAATTTCCTGAAGACTGTCTCATCACAAGCCACTGGCTACTGAATGCAGCACAGTCCCCAAGACCTCCCCAGACATGCTCAACAGTGAGTCAAATAAACCTCTTTCCTTTATAAATCACCCAGTCTTGGGCAATTCTTTATAGCAGTATGAAAAGGAAAATGTGGCACATATACACCATGGAATACTATGCAGCCATAAAAAACGATGAGTTTGTGTCCTTTGTAGGTACATGGATGAATCTGGAAACTATCATTCTCAGCAAACTGACACAAGAAAAGAAAATCAAACACTGCATGTTCTCACTCATAGGCGGCTGTTGAACAATGAGAACACATGGACACAGGGAGAGGAACATCACACACTGGGGTCTGTTGGGGGGTCTAGGGGAGGGACAGCGGTGGGTAGAGAGGTTGGGGAGGGATAACAGGGGGAGAAATGCGAGATGTAGGTGATGGGGGGATGGAGGCAGCAAACCATATTGCCATGTGTGTACCTATGCAACAATCCTGCATGATCTGTACATGTACTCCAGAACCTAAACTGTAATCATATATATATATATAGAAAAGAAAATGGACTAGTATAGTCTGCCTACTCAAATCATGCTCAAAATATTTACATTAGCCTATAGTTGGGCAAAATTGTATGACACAAAGCACAAAGCATATTTTACAATAAAGTATAGCATATCTCATGTAATTCATTAAATACTGTACTGAAAGTGAAAAACAGAATGGTTTCATACTGTTGTAAAGTTAAAAATTATAAATTGAGCTATTGTGATTCAAGCACTATCTGTATATATATTCACTTATTTAAATTGTCAAAAGGAACTCATAAAGTAGTTGCTGTTACTATATTCACTGTAAGGATAACTGAACCAAGCCCATTTGCCAATGTTGTATACGTACAGAGTTAGGAATCTGATCTTTGCAGCATGGGAACTTTTCCACTGGGCTATACTGACTTCTTATCTGAGTAGGGAGCTAATTCCAGAATTAAGTGAGAAAAGTGGATCTTAAAATCCAAACCCAAGCAAATATAATTTTACTTTTTATGAAGAAGTTGTTCAGATATGAATAAAGGCTTTTCTAAAATAATAATTGCAGTTAATATCCTGAAACCCAATGTGTTTAGTAGGCCTTTGTCACTCCTTGAATGATGAGTCCTTTTCAACTGCATGTGTCTCAGGCCTGCCCTAAAGATTCTAGAACAGACACTTGGAGTTTTTTTAAGGCAAACTTCCCAGATCTTAAAGGGTTTTTAACTGAGGTGGCTTAGAAACAGACAACCTGGACTGCTACGTGGAAAACTTTATGTTTTGTCCTGTTTGCCGTATTGGTTTGCTTTCATTTGGCTGCTGAGCAGTTGCCTTAGACAGCCTCCTAGCAACGGCTTCACCTTTGCTGAAGATGACACATTGCTGAAATTCTGACCTTTACCATTCTGTAGCTACTTTAGCACCCGAACAAGAAGCATTGCTTTTAGCTATGGTAGGTCCAAGTGAAGAGGCTGCAGCTATAGTTATATCCATTTTATATTTTCAAGGCCAATTGGAGCAGGTGCATTTTTAAAAAATCTTACAAGGTCAATTTCTAAATTGTGATATATAGTCCATTAAGACTTATGCTAAAGTTTTCTCCTCTGCACAGAAAAAATTTTGTTCCCTAAATGTAATTTGAGAGTGGAAGGACTCTCCTCTGTCCTATCATTCACTGACTACCTAATTTGACTGTATAACCACTGGGACTAAAGGCTCCCCAATTAGTTGGCATGCAGAAGTGTTAGACAAATGCAGATTCACTGAGCCTCTTTATAGGGAATCTAAAGCAAGGCATTTTCGCTGCCTTTTCCCATTCCAAATGAGAGGACTTCCTATTTTGAGGTTCTGGTACCCAGGTTCTATCTTATGATTAGAAAATTATGCTAAAAGAATTAAAAATGCTTCCTTTAAGAGCTTTTTAAATTACTGTTAATTAAGTATTTATTACATGCCTATCTGTACTAAATGCATTTTGCATGCATTATCTCATTTAATCATCCTAATAATTCTATAAGGTAGGTCCAGTTCTTACCCCTACTTTGCAGATGAGAATGCTGTGACTCAGAAATTTCTTCAAAAGTTGAACCTGTCAGACTCCAAAGTTTATAGTGCTAGTGGCTAAGCTGTATAATATTTACGGAGACTGTGGTCTCCATAAATATTGTAATTTATACAATAAAGCTGAGGAACAGTTTTTAACTTTCTAGAATAAAGCAGAGATCAGGAAAAATATATCCTAAATTCACAAGGTTAAGGTCTTGTGGTATTCCCCCAAAATCACTACAAGAAATAATTTTCTGGCATAATATAAAATTCAATACCCTTTACTCCCATTCTTTTACCTTGCATGATGCCTACATAGATAAGTGATTAGTGAATGCAAAATGTAGAATTCCAGCATGTTATTTTAAATGGAGGAAGATATAAAAGTGACATATTAGGATTGTACATGGAGTTGATTACTGATGTCAGTTGATGTCTCATTTGCAACACCTGCAATATGGGCAGCTGAAGGGCAAGGCATTTGTCTCGGTGAGTCAAAAAAGTAGTTCAGAACATAAATATGGAAGAACTGGGGATTTTCTAAATAGTAATTTAAACAATATGAAATTGTTATTTTCATTCAACAAAATGGTTGAATATCAGCAATTTCACGTGGTTTAATATAGTAGAAAGGAATGAGATGAAAGTGATCAGAGATCAATATAGAGGGAGAGACAAGGTGAGAAGTCTGAATAGGTGGCCAAGTGTTGCCGCTGCCCAGAGGACTGTACTAGAACAGAATGTACATGGTCTAAAAATCATGGTGATATCTCTGTTGATTACAGGTTAGAGACTTTGAATCCTCTGCCTTTTTGAAAACATACTTTGTGATTGTCATGTGTGCTCTGCCCTCTTGCCTCTAAGAGATACCATAGGAGCTTGGGATTGATTGACTATAGAACATGTTATGCACTTCTTGAAACAAATTTGAATATTCCATGTTGTTGATTCCTTTGACATAGTCCTACCTGAGAGAAGTTAAGCCCTACATATAAATAAATAAGGATCTAGATCATCCTGCTAACCTCTCCCAGCTACTTACATCCATTAAGTTTTTATTGTGAGTTACATTTATTTGTATGTTTTTTGTTTGATTTTTTTCTGTAGAGAATGTAGTCATATGAGATTGAATATATAGTTTGTTGTGTACACAACTGTATCCCCAGCAACTAGTAAAATGCCTGCCATTCAATAAGTATATGATAAATGAATGATCAAATTAATGAATTACTTTCAATAGCTATATAGTACTGCATTGCAAGGATGTGCCATAATTTGTTTAACTAATCCCAATAGACAGATATTAGGATATTTAAAATTATATGTTATTATATACAGTACTGGAATGAACATTCTTGTATATGCATTTTTGAATATTAATGTGAATATTTTCTTATGACGGATTATCAAATGGGGGATTTTTTGGGATGAAAAGATATGCATTTTAAGGCCTTTGATTCATATTGTCAAAATATGTTCACATACTGTACTGTCTTGTACTTCCATCAACCATGTATATATGAGACAAGCCATTTCCCTCATAATAATCAATGATTAGTGTTCTTATGTGTTTTTAATCTTTGTCAGTCTGCTTCAAATAAATAGCATTTTGTTTTATTCTGCATAATGTCACTATTAAAAGTACAATAATTCATTCATATGTTTTGACCACTTGTACTTTTTTTGCGCAAATAATTTTGTAGCTTTATTTATAAGAGTCTAAATCTGGAAATAACTTAACTGTCCATGACATTTGAAGCTAATGAGAGGGTAATAATTATTTTATATGTAGGCATTGAGATTGTACAGTTTTTGAAAAATAAAAGGAACCCTACTTCACACCACTTCCGAAAACAAATTCCAGATAGATTAACTAATTTGTTGCAATAAATTAAATTATAAAGATAGCTGGAAATAAGAAAGAATATCAATCTGATGGCAGGTTCAACTGAAAAAACAAAAGAAAAAAACTTAAAGAAATATACTAATACATTTAATATAATGAAAGTTAAAATTTTTACAATTTTTTTTCTGTTTGAACAGAATTAAAAGTGAAATGAAAAAAGTGATAAAAGAATTGACAGAATAATCGTGAATACCTTAATATATTTTAATGTATAAAGAGTTCTTGTAAATTATTCATAATAAGGAAGCATGGAAATAAGGAAAATTGAAATGAACACAGAAAAAAATGAACAGTAATAACTAATAATAACATTGAACAATTACAACAATATGCTCTAATAAAAGGTGAATGTGACCTCTCTCTCTCTCTCTCAAAATATCTTACTGTACTGTATTCTTCACTCTTCCTCATGTCCTGAACATGTTGGAGTGGGATCGTACAAGATTTCATCACACTACTCAGAAAGGCACACAATTTAAAATTTTGCCATTAAATGTAATGGCAAAAATTACAGTTACTTTTGCACCAACCTAATAAATTGTTGCTTTTTCTCTCAGGAATTTTTCCATTAAAACTTTTCTGGCCACAGTTGACACTGGGTAACTGAAACTGCAGAAAGCAAAATCTCAGAAGAGGTGACTTCTGTATTCATCAAATGATAGAAAAAATATACGCAAAATATTAACATCGACTATCTCTGGGTTGTGGAAACACAGGCGACTTTCCCTCGCTGTATTTTTCTGTATTAAAAAATATAATGTAGTCAGAAAATAGTATTCAAAAGTGTATTAAAACTTATGTTCCTTTTTCTTTGTCTTAGAATCAGAATTTTCAAACTGTGTGCAAACCTTCACATTTTACCATACATCATATTTTATTGCAATTGTTTCTTTTTTTGACTGGTCCTGCTCCACTGTATTTTAGATTTTTAAAAATTTCACTTAGTAGAGCATACAAATTTCTTTGTATGAATATTAAGGTTAATTTTAATATTGAGCTCAATTTTTATGTTAGATTACAATGGCTCTCCAAATAATATTTTTTTCCTCTTTTAACATATAATGCAGGGCTGATATAGGAAACTGTGCCTGGTTTTAATGGTGAGTTTAATTTTCTTTAATTGTTTCACAGCATTTTAACCTAACATCAAAGCTACCAATAAATATTTTCTCTCTAAGATCTTATTTTTTTAGGTTAAAAATGGTTTACTTAACATTTGCTGGAAGAATAGGTAGATCCTCCCAGTAAGATTCAATTTCTTATTTTTCTACATGCCATTGTTTTTTTTCTCTTTATGTTCATATATATATTGGAAAGCAAATTTGTATTTTTTTGTATTAAAGATTCATTCTAGTTTAGTACAGAGTTTTTATGTCTAGATGTTTCTGACTAGATGATTTCTTTCAAAAGGGTTGCTTTCAGAGTAGTTTGGTAAACTGCTCTAAAAAATCGTGTGTGTGTGTGTGTGTGTGGGTGTGTGTGTAAGTTGGTAGAGTAGAAATAGGGGAAAATCCTCTAGGTAATTACTTAAACATGTGGCACACAATTAAATCAACAATGTAATGAGGTTCTTATTCAAATTCTAACTAATCATTATCAAATGACAACTTCATTATCTTTTTTGATACTGGGTCTGATATTTCTTCATTGTGAAAGATGTGTGTAAATCAAAATGGCCACATCTTACTTTTAATGCCTTGAAAATATCTTTTAAGATTTTATTCCTGGGGAAGATACAATTATTTTAAAATATATTGCTCATTATAAGATATATATCTTTGTAAAATGCGTTAAAAAGCTCATGTTTTCTGGCAAGAAATACGGTTTAAAAACAAGCAGATTTTATTCCAGCAACTAATTACTTTTTCTTTTTGTACTTTAAACTATTTATTTTTAATCTATAATAAGAGTGGGTGTTTTATTTTTGTTATGAATGTAGGTCATAAAAGATAAGAATTAAAATATCAACATTATTAGAAATAGCAATAGCCTCCAAACTACATGTATTTTGTGTTGATTCTTAAAATTATTTTGTTTTTTAATGCATTTTACTAATTATGATTTTGATCTTGCTTTTAATCTAAGCCTTTATAGTCTGTTTGGAATTCTATAAATGAATTCTACAGTATTGTACCTGCATAGTCTATAACTGGAACTAAAACAAAACAAGCAAAACAAAACAAAATAAAATACAGGCTGAGCATCACTTATCTCAAATTCCTGGGACCAGAAGTGTTTTGGATTTTGAAAGTTTCTAGATTTTGGAACATTTACATTCTAATAACCAGTAAACATTCCAAACCTGGACATTTGAAATCTGAAATGCTCCAGTGAGCATTTCCTTTGAGTGTCATCTTGGCAGTCAAAAAGTTCTGCACTTTGGGCTTCAGATTTTCAGGTTTTCTATGCTCAACCTGTATAACAAGTGAATATTCAAAAACGCTTTCTTCAACAACCCTTTTTCCTGTTGATTAGCATCTAGGTTAGAAAATACACACTGAGGCCTCCCAATCTGACTCAGTCAGTACCATCTCTCATCTTTGGTAACTGCCAGTATCTAGCCCTACAATTACTGTTTCTTTTCTGGTGAGATTTTCCAACATTAGACTTTAGTAATAGGGTTACAATCTGAATATTGCTACTTTCTAAATTTCTTTCAAATTAAAAAATTCCTTTCTTGTATCAAGTATACTGAAGAATATTTTTTGTACAGTAAGCTACATCCATTTAAAATGTACAATTTAATAACTTTTGATAATTGTATACAGTTACACAACCACCACCAAAATCGAGAGAGAGAACATTTCTAATATCCCCTCCCGACATTCCCGCTACCTTTCCTTAATCTATCCCTCCTTCGGCTTACATTTGTTTTCTTTTTTAAACTCTAAATTCCAACTCTTGGGCCACAACATACTGTCTTTGCAATCCTTACTTCCAGCATTCCATCTCACAATTCTCCCGATTGTTAGCTTCCTCTTAGCTCTACTTCTTTCACTAACTAGTGGAAATCCTCACACACTTCAATTCTATTGCTTCCAGCTGTCTTCATCCTCTGCTGAACTTGCCCTCCCAATCACCAGCTCTGCAACATTCATTTTTTTTTCTCCACTTCTGCTTCAGGGATGTAGAGTTCTATTGGAGAAAAAGCACATATCCTTTTCGATTGGATCTATTACACATTTATGATCTCCAACCTCAGCTGTCAGCACAGCTCAGCAATTTTTTACTGATCCCTAATTGTTTCCCTTTCCTGTAGTAGCTGTTCTAAACTTAAAAGTCTTATTAAAATCTCTCTCCTTCCAGGCCTTCGTTTCAGCAGTGTTTAACCTCCTGCCTCAGTGATATTCTTCAAATGTCCCTTCCCTCAGCCTTCAGATACATCTGTATTTTTACTTATTCTTGCCTTATTTAATCATGCCTCAGAGGAAAGTATGTTGTTCCTGCTCCCTCCCAAAGATAACCTCGCCATGGTGCTCTTGAGCTCATGCCCTCTCATTCCCATCAAGACTTTATTTCATCAACCATCCTCTTTCTCCCCTATATTTGATCTTGATCTCTGTCTTTTCTTCTTTCTCTTCCTTTTGCTCTATTCATTTTTTCCAAATCAACCTGTGTATGAACTCATCTGCAATGACAGTTACAATCAAAACTCATAAATAAAAACCTTCTTTAATCCTAACTTCTCTAATTAGCTGTTAGCCATTTTTTTTCTCTCAGCACAAACATTTATTGAAAAACAGCTCTACATCCAGGACTCTACTTCCTTACCCGCCTCCACTCTTCATCTTATTATGTTGTTCTTTCTGCTCATATCGCTCCATCAGAAATGCTCTTAAAGTAAGGCAGTTCTTTAATAATTATTTATACTTTAAGGCACTATGAGATACTGGGGGTAGAGCTATGAATAATATAAAGTCCTTATTCTAACTGAGTTTAATTCTGGAGGACGGAGATCAACAATAAAGAAGTAAACAAACAAATATATGATGATTTGTGTGATACAGACAAGTGCCACGAGGAAAATAACATAAGATGTGACAGAGAATGACTGAGAAAGGGCTAGTTAGATGGAGTGATCAGAGATTTCTTTGAGAAGGTGGAATTTGAGTTGAACCTTGATTGATGAAAAGGAGCTAGCCATGTGAAATCTTGGGGGAAAAAAAGTATTCTTAAAGGAGAAACAGCAAAGGAAAAAGATAGTGTGATCATGGCATAAAAAGCCAGGTACCTCTGGTAATTCCAACACTTTGGGAAGCCAAGGCAGGAGTATCACTTGAGCCCAGGAGTTTGAGACCAGCCTAGGCAAATAGAGTAATCCTGTCTCTACCAAAAAAAAAAAAAAAAAAATCAATAAATCTTTAAAAAATTAGCTGGACATAGTGGCACATGCCTGTGGTTCCAGCTACTCAGGAGGCTGAGGTAGGAAGATTGCTTGAGCTAGGAGATCGAGGCTGAAGTGAGCTGTGATTTTGCTACTACACTCCAGCCTGAATCTGAATGACAGGATGATACCATGCCAAAAAAAAAAAAAAAAAAAGAAGAAGAAAGGAAGAAAAGGAAAGGAAGGAAGGAAGGAAGGAAGGAAGGAAGGAAGGAAAAGCCAGAGAGAGAAAGACAGGAAGAGATGGTTAAAAGGTAGTGAGATGTTAGATCAAGTAGGGCTTGTGGGTCTGGTAAATGCTTTGGAATTTTCTAAATATGATGAGAAGCTTTTGGAAGATTGAGAACAACAAAAAAATATATATTATCTGACTTGCCTTTTTGAAAAAGATTATTCTGGCTACTGATGGCTATTTGACCATAGGAGAGTAAGGAGGAACGCAAGGAAACCACTTTGCAGACTGTTGCAATAGTACAGATGAGGGGCCGTGGTATACCAGCTACCTTCTTGCTTCTGTGCCTTTGCTCATGCAGTTCTTTCTTTCTGGTAAACTCTGATTCATAATTTAAAACTCAACACAACCAGTACATCTTTGGAAAGCCTTCTTCAATTCCCAAGCACTGTGTACTAGACAAGACTAATTCCTCCTTTTTCTGGGTTCATATAGTGTTTTTCACGGAATTTATTACAGCAGAAAATGTATAACCTAGAAGAATGGTTAAATGCATAAACCCCGGAGCCAGATTGTTTGAAATAAAATCTTGTCTTTAGCCCTGCTGTGAGTTGAATTATGTCTCTCCAAAATTCATATGTTGAAACTCCAACCCTCAATACCTGATAATGTGACCTTATTTGAAAACAAGGTCATTGCAAATATAATTACTTAAAAATTTGGATACAGGCATGCATGCAGGAAGAACACCACTTAAAGATAAGGCAGAGATTGAGATGATCTTTCATAAACCAAGACTGCCAAAGACTCCCAGCAAACCAACAGAAGCTAAAAGCAAGACAATGGATCAGTTTTCTTCCTCACATCCCTCAGAAGAAACCAAGCCTGGAAACACCTTACTCTTGGACTTCTAGCCTCCAGAACTGTGAGAGAATAGATTTCTGTTGTAAGCCATCCAATTTTTAGTACTATATTATAGCAGCACTACAAAACTAATATAAACCCATACTAGCTGCACAGCTTCAGGAAGATTGCATAACCCCTCTGTGCTTGTTTCTTCGTCTGAAAAAAAAAAAAAGAATGATTTGTTCCTGCCACATAAGGTTGTTATTATTAAATGAGTTAATACACATAAGGGTGTTAAAATAGTGTCTGGTACATAGAAAGTATTCATTGAGTATTAACTATTATTCTTCAACCAATTGTGAGTGCTCCAAGGGCAGGGATTATCTTTTATTTATCTTCATGAGCTAAGGGTTTAACAAAATGTCTGACAGAGTAGAAATTCAATATTTGTTTGTTGAATGAATTCAGAATTCTCAGAGTTTTTTTTTTTCTAGAAATAAATCATTTTACAATTCTGTGGTTTAGAGATCCTGAACACTTACTTCAAGTTCGTTGTCAAAAAACATTATCAGTAATAAGATTGTGCTGAATAATTTGGTATCTTGTCTGCAGTTTAGCACTTTGTCTCTCCAAATCTCAGTTTGCTCATCTATTAGATTGAATCATTGAGCCAGATAACCTTTTTTTAATTGTACTTTAGGTTCTGGGGTACACGTGCAGATCATGTACCATTGTTGCATAGGTAAATACATGGCAATGTGGTTTGCTGCCTCCATCCCCCTGTCACCCATATCTGGCATTTCTCCCCATGTTATCCCTCCCCAACCTCCCTACCCGCTGCTGTCCCTCCCTTGGCCACCCCCAAACAGACCCCAGTGTATGATGTTCCCCTCCCTGTGTCCATGTGTTCTCATTGTTCAACACCTGCCTATAAGTGAGAACATGATGTGTTTGATTTTCTGTTCTTGTGTCAGTTTGCTGAGAACGATGGTTTCCAGATTCATCCATGTCCCTACAAAGGACACGAACTCTTCATTTTTTTTATGGCTGCATAGTATTCCATAGTGTATACGTGCCACATTTTCCTTGTCCAGTTTATCATCAACAGACATTTGGGTTGGTTCCAGGTCTTTGCTATTGTAAACAGTGCCACAATGAACATAACGTGTGCATGTGTCTTTAAAATAGAATGATCTATAATCCTTTGGCTATGTACCCAGTAATGGGATTGCTGGGTCAAATGGTATTTCTATTTCTAGAAATTATTGTAGGAAGACAGTAATCCCCATACTGTCTTCCACAGTGGCTGAACTAATTTACACTCCCACCAACAGTGTAAAAGTGTTCCTATTCCTCCACATACTCTCCAGCATCTGTTGTCTCCAGCTTTTTTAATGATCGCCATTCTAACCGGAGTGAGACGGTATCTCAATGTGGTTTTGATTTGCATTTCTCTAATGGCCAGTGATAATGAATATTTTTTTATATGTTTGTTGGCCTCGTATATGTCTTGTTTTGAAAAATGTCTGTTCATATCCTTCACCCACTTTTGAATGGGTTTGTTTTTTTCTTGTAAAGAAACAATCATTAGAGTGAACTGGCAACCAACAGAATGGGAAAAAATTTTCACAATCTACTCATCTGACAAAGGGCTAATATCCAGAATTTACAAAGAACTAAGACAGAGCCAGATAATCTTTAAAGTCCCTTCTAATTTCAAAATTCTGCAAGACTTGGTCCCTGAGTTTTGTTTAGAAGGGCAGTGTATTTGAAGAATAAATTATATTTGATCATTAAACAAATAACAAAGTATCTTACAAATCAACAAGAAGGCACTCTCAGGGAATGAAAGCTCTATTTGTCAGGGCTCATAGTGCACTTTGGCTAGGCCATTAAAATGAATGAGACCTTATGTGCACATCTCAGTAATTTATTGGTTCCACTTTTCCAAAAACCATTCAAAGAATTGTAGGCCTCTCCCTCTGTAATGAGCTTCCCAAAACTGTTCCTTTTTTTAATCTCTCAAGTGAGTATTAACTATTTCAAGTTCCACACTACCTATAAGCAGAACTCTGTGCTTTACATTTGTATTACATCTTCAATTGTGAAGATGTTTTCTAGTCAAAACAACTGCAACTACATGCCACTTAGGCTGAAGTCAGGAAATAGTTGGATTCATTAATACTAATCTGAACAATAAAAGGAAAATTAAAACAGTAACTTTCAAACTATAATTTACATTGAAAATGCTGGATACGTTCTTAAAAGTGCAGCTTTCTGCCCACTCATTGCCAAATTCTGATTCAACAAGTCTGAGGGGAGGGATAGGTGTAAAGTTGCATTTCTAATAAGCATCTCAAATAATTCTTACCTAGGTGGTTCTAGACATACATGTGTTTATGAGTCCTCGATAATGGATATAAAATTCTTTTCAAAAATGACATATACATTTTAAGTTAGCAAAATTAAACTTTTAAAACTGGATCTATATCATCTATTGCAAAATATCTACATACCAAATTTTTATTTTCACTATATATTTTTAAGGTGTACAGCATGAGGTTTTGATATACTTATCAGACCTTTAAAGAAAATAGATGGATTGGTATAATTTGGAAAACTAACAAGTCATTAAGTAATGGTTTATTTCTACTAATAATCTCATTCACAGACCTTGATTAGCATGATTCACCTGGCCATTTTAAATATCGATTTTCTTGTCTGCTGATTCTTTTGGAAGGATGAGCTTTCAACCCTCTCTACCTCTACTTCAGTGTGTTAACTTCTGAAAATACTGATATATATCAAGTGAAATCTGGTAAGAGTCAAGTATAAGCTTTACCATGGTAATAAACAGCCTTCAAATCACAGTGCTTACAAGAGTAAATGTTTATCTCCTGCTTGTGTTGTATAGTGGCTGTAGATCAGGTTTGGCTCTGTTCCAATCTGCAGCTCTGGTTCACTTGGTTGCACATGTTTCTAATTTTCAGACCTTGTTTAAAAGAGGAGTACCCAAGCACTTTGGAGGCCAAGGCGGGCGGATCACCTGAGGTCAGGAGTTCAAGACCAGCCTGACCAACATGGTGAAACCCCGTCTTTAATAAAAAAAAAAAAAAAAAAAAGAAGAGTCCCTACCTAATACAAGTTTTCTCGTGACAAGGAGAGTGACAAGAGATAGAGTCAAATGCACCATCACATATAAAGCCTCTTCTAGGACATGGCATAAATCATATCTGGACACATTCCATCGACCAGAGCAATTCATGAGGCCAATACTGAATGAGGAAGTGTATTTCACTTATGAGGAGGCATTGCAAATTACATGGCTAGTGTGGGCATGTATGACTGTATTACACAAGCAGAAATAATAATTGCGAACAATTTGATTATCTAATAGGTGGTACAATTAACACTTCTGATTTCAGCTACAAAGTGTTTCTCTTTAAAGAAATCATCTATTTCCATAGAAATAAAATTTATTCAGATGACAATATAATAAGGTTTTAAAGTTGAAGTGTAAAATATTATGGTCAATGGTTATCATTTGGTATATGCATATAGATGGTGCCTTGGGCTTGGCATGTTGCCATTGGCTTTTTGCTCTTTTTTTGACTACAGTCTCCATTAAGTTCTTCATTAGGTTCTCTCAGTGCCCAGCACAATGCCTGACCATGCATAGCTGAAGCTCAATCGATGTTTGATTGAATAAATGAATACTAAAGGTACCTTAAATTAACAGGATACATAGTAAAGAATGTGTCATCATAGTAGTTTGGATATATTTTTCAAAGATCCCTGAAACTTTATAGATTTCTTACTTCCTTTGCTGTTTGTTAGTAAGTAGAATTTTTCTTTAAATGCCCAGGGCTTAGTACAATAGATAGATTTAAGGGACTTGATTCTTCATGGCTATCTTTATTCAATTTATCTTAAGGAAAATAATGTTAAATCTGTTTCATGTGATAAATTCAGAAGCTGTTGATCAGAAGATTGTCGATCTTGGTCTATAGAGCACTTTTCTATATATCTGGTAAACAGTAAGTAAACAGTTGTGCTATTAAGTTAAAGCATTTCTTATATTATTAGGCCACAAATGGTCAATACATTTTTTCTATTTTTTTAAATGCCTCTTCACATCTTTTAGTCTGACAACAAGCTTCCATATGAACTGAAGAACTCAAGCTCTGATATGTTTCAAGTCACACTTCCCCACTGTCAACAAACCACTGTTTTCTGTTTTTGTTGTGTTTGTTTTTTCTAGTTGGAGTCTCACTCTATTGCCAAGGCTGGAGTGCAGTGACACAATCACAGTTCATTATAACTTCAAACTCCTGAGTGTAAGGAATAAAAACCATTGTTTTTGGATGAAGCTTGTGTATTCTAATACTCTCTCCCCTCAGTGAAAATTCCTTTCACTATCAGATGTCCTGTGATGGACACAAGATGGGGAATACGTGACAGTTTTTATTCCCCCAAAGGCTTAAATATCACAGTTTTGAGGAACTGACTTTCTGTTTCAATATGTTCTGGTATTTCCTTCTCCAAAGAAAGAACAATGACAGGTTGATCTTCCAGCTAGAGACCCAGAATATATCTGAATTTATAGTAAACACACAATTTAGATTGCTATGAGGGAATTCTAATACCCAGTGTACTGGTTTTATAAACGCATAGGACTTTTGGGAAAGCTATAAATGATTCGTCACTCTAACATCACTTTCTCTTATCCCAATTTAGTCATTTCTATTTTTAAAATATCCTTGCAGAGTTAGGCACAGCAACTTTGCATTGAATTTAAAAGCTTGTTAAATATTTGTTTCAAATCAGATTTCCTTATATGTTGACTTAGTTAAGGGGTTCAAGACTTTGGTTATAATTTTTACTAATTTCAAATTTAATAATTGATAGGAATGTTTGATTTGCTTATAAAGTTACTAGTCACCAATTTGTAAGGGATACTGTCTGAGTAAGAAGTATTATGAAAGAGATGAGATCTCTGTACTTGGAATTATACAATTTTGTTAATGTTCTTTATATTGTTTTCAGAAGAAACAGTGCTGTCATTCTCAGAAGGCCTCTGCCCTTTTCTCCCAAATGAAAAGTCTGCAAGACACATACTTTTAATCTCCAATATCAAAAAATGAACTATAATCAATAATGTTGTACATCTTGTACTTATTTATTATCAATATTAGTTTACTAGGACTGCCAGAACAAAACACCACTAACTGGGTGGCTTAAACAATAGAAGTTTATTTTCTCACACTTCTGAAGGCTAGAAGTCCAAGATCAAGGCACTGGCAGAGAGTTGCTTTCCTTTGAGGTCTCAGTTCTTGGCTTGCAGATGGCAGCCTTCTTGCTGTCTTTACCAATTGTTATCCCTCTTTGCATGGGTTCTCCTGGTGTCTTCTTCTCTTCCTATAAGAACACCAGTTATTTTGGGTTAGGACTCCTTTCTACTGGCCTCATTTTTGACCTAATCATTCTTTTAATGACCTTATTTACAAATGTAGTCATATTCTAACATACTGGGGGTTAAGGCTGCAATATATGATTTTGGATAGAACACAACTCAGCCCAAAATACTACCAAAGGATATAAGGAAGACATATAATATTTTATTTTTCCTCACAACATTCTAGTGATGTAAGTAGGACTGGTTACATGATTTCACATGCAAAACCTGTGCTGCCTACTGGTACCTCAAAGATTCCAGATACTGATCTTACATGTTTTAAAAAGAGTTATTTTTAAGAATACAAAGGGGATCATTGTAAGTTGTTGCAAAGTACAGTATAAAAAGCTGCTATTACCTCCTATGCGGAAATACTGTGTTACATTGTTTTGCCTGCATACTTTCTATTCTTTCCTATGAGTATATCAGCTTTTTAAATGTAAAATTAGGATCGACTTTGTAGCTTACAATATATTGCAAATGTTTTTATGACATTAAATATTTTTCAAAGACAAAGAATATTTTAATTTGCATAGGATTATATTGAATAGGCATTTAATAATTGTATAAATCTCATTTCAAGAAATAAAAGTACAATGTCATTGATTTTTTTGTTTTCATTTATTGTTTAATCACTAGAATGAATACTTTTTTTCTTTTTATATCTTTTTTGTGTGCGGTAAGAATACATGAGAGCTACCTCTTAAACAAATGTTTAGGTTCACAGTATAGTATTATTTATTGCAACTACCATTCTACTCTCCTTTTCTATTAATTTGTCTACTTTAGATACCTCATATAAGTGAAATTGTGCAGTATTTGTCCTTCCGTGACTGGCTTCTTTCACCTAGCATAATGTCCTCCAGGTTCATCCATGCAGTAGCATATGGCAGAATTTCTGTGTTTGCTTTTTTTTTTTAAAGTCTGAGTAATATTCCATTGTACGTATATACCATGTTTTCTTCATCTGTTCATTTGTCAGTGGACACAGGTTGTTTCCATATCTTGGCTTTTGTGAATAGTGCTACAATGAGCGAGAGAGTTCATTTCTCTCTTCAAGGTCTTGATTTTAATTCTTTTGGATATATGCCCAGAAGTGATTGCTGGATCATATGGTAATTCTATTTTTAATTTTTTGAGAAACCTACATAGTGTTACCATAGTGGTTATACCATTTTTTTATTCCCACCAATAATGTACAAGGGTTTTAAGTTATCCACATCCTTGACAATAATTGTTATCTTTTTTTGATAATGATAAGCATAAGGTGACATTTCATTGTGGTTTGAATTTGCAATTTTTGGATGATTAATAAAATTGAGCTTGTTTTCATGTACTTGTTTGCCATTTGGCAGAGATAAGTATGAAATAACTTGATTAATAAATGCAAACAAAAATGTATATTGGCAATTCTTAAGATAGTTCTAATATTACTTTACCAGTAATTTTAAAGCTAGCTTATTTGTGAAAGATTTTACTTAATTTACTTTTACTTGAAAAAACATTTGACTAGTCTTTTTGTTCCAGATAAAGTATTTGATCAAACACTTATACTTTCTTAAGCCATTTAATTAGAGCTCTTTTATATAATTTTAGTAGTGAAAGATTGTGTACACAACACATAAATACAAAGATGCATTAGACATTCAGATAGAAGTACAGCTTATAGATTTATAAAAACTTTTTTTTCTTCTTAGACTTTCAGATTATTGATAACCTATTCCACAACCCTAGGCAGTTGTCAGCTAACTAGCCTTAAATTTGCACATTAAAGGAAACAACTTAGGTGAAAATCAAATAGCCAAATTTGCATGATAAGGTAGGAAGAGAAAACGTCTGGTGGTGCTAGAGGGTGATTAAAGATGGATGCCAAACCAAACATAAAATTATAGAAATTTATCATAGGATTGTATAAGGGGACCAATTTGTTTAGATAGGGACTACCTATCTTTGAATTGGATCTCTGAGCTCTAGGCAGGGCCCATACTGAATCCTGGGTCTTCAAAAGGGAGAATTATTTTGGGGTTAGACCATGTGATGCTTTTCCAGTGTACTTAAAATTTTGTTTTTTAAGACAAAGACATTTCTAAATTCCTAAACCACACTCTTCCTTAAAATCCCAAGAGTAGCCTCTGTTGCACTATTTCAGCAAAAACAACCACCAAAAAAACAGGTAACATAATAGGAAAGTAAGCAGTTTAAGAGCTGAGACGAACTTGAACTTGCCTGTTTACGTTCTTGGGGTTCCATAAGGAAAAACAGGTTTCTCCCCAAAAGGAATCTAGTGCCTTCTCCATTTTCTTTAAGGAACCACGGGCTGTTATAAACTGTTTTACGTACCACATGCAGCAGAAGGTGGAGGAGAAAGGAGAGACAGCAGAAGCAAATGAAGAAAACAGTATTCAGTCAACTGAGAAGAAAAAAACTTTTGCTCAAAGAAAAAAAAATAAACAAGGTCCTAGGAGAAAACAAAAACATGAAGGCCTTTTAAATACAAACACGCACATGTTCACAAGCACACATACATCTTGGATGTTAGTTTTTAATTAAGCTGAATTTTAACCATTGAGCTCTGTAGGAAATAAGAATAAATAAAAGGTTTCTCTTCAAAGCTTTCCTCTTAGTTCGTTATGAATAAATAATAGTCTATTCAAAGGTTAATTTACTTTAAAGCTTTTGCTAATAAAGTAGCTGTTAGGCATAATAAAGAAATAAGTGAATCCCGTGTTCTTAGTTCTTACACTTTAACCTAGATATTTGCCCTGACATTCCTGGACAAGCCCAGGCAAGTCTTAGGTCATAGCTTATTCCCCTTCCTTATTTGTAAATGTTATCCCTTCTCTAAGCATTCCTCAAGTTACTTTCTCTTTTCCTTTGCTCTCCTCTGCCTTTAGTTCTTTAGAAAATGTCCAAGTTTTTAGCCAGTCGGGTCAAGCACAGAATGTGAGGTCCCGTTCCGGCCGATGGAAACTGGACACGGCAGGAGGGTGATTGTGTCAGGTTATGAAAGTTATAAGTGTCCCTGTCTCCTGGTTCAGGTGTGCTCTCGTGGCAAGACTGCCAGTGAGTTGCACCTTTTCTGCAGGAAGTAAACTAGCATTGCTGAGTGATCCACTGTCTCGGTGTGGATTTTTCCCAATGTTATAAGCCCGTTTCCAACAAGCTCCTTTAAAAAAATCATTTTAAATCTCATTATCATATTTCAGCGAGGACGAATCGCTGTTATTTCAACAGTACAGCCACTGCTCTTTCAGTTTGGCCTGGCTAGCAAAAAGGTGGACTTGTTATGTAAATAAAGCCCCTTAGTAGTCAAAATCAAATTTTCTTTTTTTTTTCCTTTTGCTCGCGGTTTTTCTACTTCATCACACCGCTTTTTTTTCTTGCGTGTGAGAATTTAACCACTTCAGAGGCCTTGTTCCCCATAATTTGGAACTTCCTTTGGATTTGATCAAGTTGAAGAGCGTTGATCAAACCCAATGGGAAAAAGACCAAAGCAACAACAAAAACAGAAACAAAAAAGTTAAGCAGAACAAATGATCACACAACTTGCATGATTACCGAGTACTCTAATGGTAAGGAGAAATTAAGACCAGCTGGTTGTTAATCTTAACTTTAGCCAAGACAGACCCCAATTTAGTTACTTACCTAGGGATGGGACTCAGGTTGAAGACTGCTTTCTACCATCCTAGAAGTGAAGCAGGAGCGGCTTCGAGAAACAGACCTCTCAAACACCGAACTGGGAAGGAAGAAGTGTTTATTGTTATTATTATTATTATCATTATTATTATTATTTCAGCCGGGAGCCAGGCGACAATTTGTCTAAATGACCAAGCTCCGCTAACAAAGAGAAGCTCTGCCTTTAAATAGGCTTATACTCTAGATATTACACATTGAAGAATCTTAGATTCACAGCCTTAGAAATTACCAGTGAAAGGGTCTTGGGTTTACAGCTTTAGAAATCACATATGAAAGGGTCTTGGGTTTACAGCTTTAGAAATCACATATGAAAGGGTCTTGGAGTGGGGTGGGGGTTTGATCTTGTTTAAGTAAAAACAATGTCTTCCAGAGAGATTTCCCCACACCATGCCTGCTATTTACAGGAAGGTGATTTAGGAGATGCCAGTTGGCCAGGCTTTTCTTCTATTGAAATACAGTGTGGAAGTCAAGCTGGAGGTGATCCTAGATGCCTGGGTCTCCTTCCTCAGAAGCAGGAAAAACAAAACAAAACAAAAACCTCACCTTCCCCGTTGACAGCAAGTTCAAACTCCATAAAGGAGTTACCTGCCTTCCATTGTCATGGAAGCAAGAAAAACTTGCCTTCCTTGTCTTGGAAGCAAGTAAAATTAAAAAGCAAAACAACAAAAACAAAAACAGTTTTACAGTAGAATAAACTTTATATCATGACCAAATTTTGGGAGATCAGGAATGCTCTGGAGCAGGTGCTGCCAGGCCTCAGCAAATTGTCCTATTGGTTTGAGCCATAAAGGTAGTTCAAGCTGGTACCAAGCACTGACAAGAAATTTGTCAAAAGTCAGAGTCATCTCCATGCAGCATCCCTTCATGGTTACCAAAACTCGAATCCTGAATATCTGAGACAAGTCTCAAATAATTTAGAAAGTTTATTTTGCCAAGGCTGAGGATACCCACTCATGACACAGCTTCAGAAAGTCCTGATGACATGTGCCCAAAGTGGTTAGGACACAGTTTGCTTTTATACATTTTAAGGAGACAGGTGACATCAATCAACATATGTAAGATGAACATCGGTTCAGTTCATCTTACATATGTTGATTGTTCATCAAGGCAGGACAAGTCGAAGCATTCCAGGTCATAGGTAGTTAAGAGACAAATGGTTGCATTCCTTTGAGTTTCTGATTAGCCTCTCCAAAGGAGGCAATCAGATATGCATTTTTATCAGTGAGCAGAGGGTGACTTTGATTAGAATGGAAGGCAGATTTGCCCTAAGCAGTTCCCAGCTTGACCTTTCCCTTTAATTTAGTGATTTTGGGGGCCCAAGATAATTTCCTTTCAGTGTCAATAGAATTACACTTACTTGGTAATAACTCAGAAGATAAAAATGTAGGTCATTCTACTTTTAAAATATTGTCTATTCACTAGCCATCTTGCTAGTGACTTCAGTGCTCACTCAAACATGTAATAATTATTTCAATAAAAGAGATTAATAGATGAATGAGCATGTTAGGTTTGGAATCCTGGGGTGGGAAAATGATAGCCTTTTTTCCTGGGTTTGTACCTATTGTATAGATATTCTGGAAATTTTGTTTTAACACTTGTTTTGAAAATGTGAGTATCTCCTAATACATATGTGTTCCTAAAAATTACAGTGCTGTGAAAATCATGCAGTAAAATCCAAAAGGCTCATGTGAAAAAAAGAGGTTAGGCACACAACACAAATTTCTTCCTAACCCCGGTATTTCTATGAGCCTTGCAGTATTTAACTGCACAAGTTGGATAGTGAAGTAATTTTTAGTAGCACATACCATGTTATAGCATTATAGAAGAAATGATTGAGTATATGTGTATTACACATATTTAATAATTATATGTAATCATTTTATTAGTTTATGGAATACCTGTTAAATCAGCAAGACAAACCTGAATCAAAAGGACAGCAAAATTATGGAAATAGAAAACTGACAATTGACTCTTTTCATCTTATCTCAGTTCTTTTCTCAAAGCTAGATCTAGGTAGAAGAAACTTTGGTTAACATCTCCTTCCCCAAGCTATCCCTTAGGGTTGTCTTTAAAAATGAAGATAGCCTTTCAAATGTGTGTTAAACGTAAACAAAAGTATATTTAGAAAACTTTGTTATTTTTGTTGACCTGTAATATACAAGAAGGTGGCAGAGGTCAGCATTAAGCTTAAGATACAAGTAAAAGAGAGTGCTTACTACGCAAAAGCAGCTCCCAAGAAAACGCCCTCACAATGCTTTTTCATCCAACAATTCCTCTTATGTACCTGGATCTTTACTAATAAAGATTGTAGTCATAATTGTAGTAGCACACAATTAATTTGGCTGATAGCTGGCAACAACTGGTTGTGTATTTACTATTTTCAGGGTTTTGTTTGTCAAGTTCTCTTCTTTTTACAATATTGGGATGGTTTGTCTATTCCACAGAAAGCAGAAGGCAGCTCACATGACATTGGTTTCCTTCCTCCTTACCTTCCTTCTTTCTCTCCTTCACTCTCTCCCTCCGTCCTTGTCTTCCTTTCTTCCATTTTAAAACTCATAACTTGCATTTTTCTATTTGATATTTTATATGATGTTTGGCAACCTTGATTTCAACTGCTAAATTTAATCTCTGTTCCATAAGTAGGCAGTTGCAATAAATTTTAGAATACTATTGTGCAACTGAGAATCATCTCTACTGATTATTTTTCTTGAAAGATCACGCTTCAAATAATCTTGTTCCCTATAAAGGACAGTTTATTGTCAAATGTATAGTGCCTGGGGATGTTTATGATTCTAAACATGTTTCCATCCCGCTATTTTTCTAACAGCTTGGTTCTGTCTTTCCTGTGCCGAAAATAAACCCTGCATGGTAAGAAGTTTGTGCAGTCTTGGTAGTCCACTGAGGAGTGGGGATTACTTTAACTATAGCTCTAGATTTCTTACAGTAAAAGGAATATTTTCCAAAATTTGCAGACTGGACCATAGTTACAAACAACTTGTAGTTTGTCATTGGAAAATCTATCCATTTACAAGATTTATTGTGTAGTGTTAAATGTCACAGGTAATAGCTTTATATATCCTAGTTTTCTTAAGTCAAAGTACATGATGTATCGTTATGTGATCCCACAATCAACAGATGAAGGTGTTTGCAGTAATTCCATATAGTGCTAATGATAATAAGAGTCATAAAGGGAAAGCTCTTTTTGTATGGATAACAGTTTAACTTCCATAAATAAATTAATTCCTTTGTATTTTACCTAAGACTCAGATACCCTCATGAATCATGCAGATTGCAGCATGCTGAGTGCGTTTTGCAAGATGTATATAGGAGGTGATGATTAATGTTTAATCCCTTTCGAAATCACTAATGAGATCTACTGGGTACAGTTGCTGGATGTGTATACTTTACCAGGTATGTTCGTGGATGCTCTGAAATGACTCACTGTCTACCTTTAGGTTTCTAGAACAATCTCTGCTTCCTGACTTCTTTTTTCCTGCTCCTGTGCCCTTGCAACAGACAAAACAAACACAATCTCTCTCTCTTTCCCTTTATACCTGGATTATATGGCAATTTAAATTAATATTAGAAACATACATTTTCCCTATTGTTAGTTGTAACGATCTCATTGTCACACTACATTAGTTGTTACAGAACTCTCATTTCGGTTTCAGATGTTTAATTTTTTTCTGTTAAAATTAATATTTTTACTTTGTCTATGATTCACATCCTGGTAATATTTTTGCCTCTTTGAAACTAACCTGCTAATAATATGTTAAAGGAATCATTTTATGTTACCATTTATACTTAAAACCATTTCCACATTCAACATTAACTAAATTTATGTATTCTTACCAAAGATACTGTATCTGAGTGTCCTGTTTTTAAATGTTTTTGTTCTTTCTATTTCCTGCCTGTTCCTTGTCTTGCCTTTAACAATGGAATAATATTCTACGTTCCTTCTTTCTGCCAGGTACCCTCTTGCACAATGTTTCCCTTATCTAATTATCTATTTGTTTAGAAGTTCTAGAGACTAAATATTGAACCAGTTGAGGCCGCTATGGAATTCTCCCCGACCTGGAGATTTCTTCACGGTTGCAGTTAATTTGCAGCCTGGTCACACCCAAGATGGCACCACCCCATTCACAAGATGGATCAATAATCCAAGAGAAGTTGTTAGAGCAAGTCATGTAGACTGGCACCTCCTTGACTCTCCTTCATGTCCCCACATACCACGCAACCCTTTTTAAGCCCTTGCATTCTGTCTAAAATTTGAAATGTTTTATTTAAGGCAGGAGCCTGGACCATTTTCCCCTGCTAGCTTTGGAAAATAAATTTACTGTTCTTTCATAGCATTTTGTCCTTGTTGATTGACTCTACAAGCAGTAAACAGCCAAGCCTGCACCTGATTACAATATATTCTTTTTTATTATATTCCAGCTATACTGTAGATATAATTCTTTATTAAGGAACAAAAGGAAAAAGTGTATCATATGTTCATGGTAGAAAAAGTAGATAATGTAAATTTTTGCTTCTGGACTTGTCATCAGGATTATAATTCTTAGATTTAGTTTGATTATTTTTTGGCCTTTGAAAGTTATATCATTTGTGTGTTTTTTTTTTCTTAAGTCAAAACAAGGAAATAAAATCACATTTGCCTTCCACGAAAAGATAATGTTTAAGTGGTTGTACAGTGTTTTGTATTTTTGGGGGTGGGAGGGGGTGTGTGGAATACACACACACACACACACACACACACACACACACAGTCTGTATATACACTTACCGGAGCCATCACTATGTTTTGAAAAATATATATAATCTATTGAAGCTTAAAAATAAAATTTTGATTAAGCTAAGAGCTATTTTTATAGAAAAATAGTAATGCCTCAAATGGTAAACTCATTTGAGTGGCATTTGTTTCTGTGTCTGTATAAGAACTACCTTAAATGGCAATGGGATGTAATCTGCTCTGAGAGCTAAGTTATATTTTGCAGATTTCTACATGTCAGTGTTATTCAGTGAAATTGAAAGAGCATGACCATTGATTGAATTATGGCACTGCTCCTTACTATGGTGGAAGATTTTGGCCAAGTTATTGAACCTCTGGAGTCTCCTTCTTGTACTCTGTAAAATGGGATTTAAAAAAAAAATAAGCTAGGCATCTATGTAGCACAGTGCTTGCCTTGTTCTGTGTACACAGTAAAATAGCCAATAATATTATGATTTGTGTTCCATCTCAAAAATAGGAGATATTCAGGGATCAAAAGGAGGCAAGTAAAAGGAATCTTTCTCATTTCTCCAACTTCTCAGTATTCGAGATTTAACATGTAATAGAAAAATAGTCATTAGTGAGAAAGAAACAAATAAAGAATTAAACTCTGTATGTCTATTTTCAGGTATCTTGTTTTGGCTCTGCCATCCACCTTAAATGAGCTTTCACAATCAAAGCAGAAGAGCATCAAACTTAGGCATTGTTAAGAAATTCACTGCTCTTTCTGAATATCTTGTATTTCTGAACCTTCTGTTATGAGATTAAATTATCTTTGCATTTTTGACAGTGAAATTCTGACAGCTATTAATGAATCAAAGAGGAATTAAATATCAGGACAAAATAGTGGACGTTGGATAAAAGGCAAATTGAAGGCTAAGAAAACATGTACAGAAGTAGAAACAATGCAAAAGCTTGGGAGAAAAAATCAGTAATGCAAATGGCAATTTAGTACTGAGCATTCTTGTTAACAAATTCAACTAATAACACTATTCTCACAGGAGAAAATTTATGCAAATTTTACTCCCCAAATAAAAATGGATGAAAGATAAAACTTACAGCCTTTTCTGAACATTTAAACATACAAGAAAATCAAATAACGAAGAATAAATAAATAAATAAATAAATATAAAAAGACAAGGAAAAGAAACACAAAGACACAAAGTCTACTGAAACAATGGAAAAGTTACACATAAAAAAACCAAAACGATAAGAAATTTGACAAGTGTTGTGTTTGCTGCTGGGTCTTGAAACTTTACTAAGAATGGGGGTGAAATTAATATTGAATTGAAAGTAGAGGGATAGCAGGGGTTCTCATTTTTCCTATTAGGCTGTTACATAGACTCCTACCATGATGAATCAAACTTAGCTTCCCAAGTTAGAACGATGAGATGTGTCTTGATTTAAGCTTCATGTGCGCATCTATAATGTTAATATATATAATTAACTGCAGTATAAATCGTTCTTCTGTATGAATATTTCTCTCATCAACAGAAATTTTTCCCTCAGGAAGAACACTAACCCATAGAACCTGAAATGTAAGTATTCTGGAGCTCAAACATGTCTAAGATAATATGTAAAATTCCACTGAATATGTAATCAGACAACAGATAATTTACAAATTCAAAGAAAAAAATCATAAATTAGCAAAAGAGAAATTGTTTGCTGCAATTGCTTGTTAGCAATTAAAATACAAATTAACATCATTTTAAGATAGCTTTATATACTTATTAAACCGCTAAGAAATATAAAAATATAATATTTATACAAATCAACTTTAACCAACTGAACTGTAAAGTTCAGCATTTCTTAAATCTCCCCTTAGAACCAATTCCCAGGAATGGAATTGCTGTGTCATAGGTCATGGACATTTTTAAGTCTTCTTGAACTTATGTTGAGCCCAGAAAGGTTTGGATTCTAACCAGCTTTGGGTATTTTCATACTTTTCTCACTTTGACAACTTAATGGATGGATAATCTTATTTTAATTTGCATTTCTTTGGTACTAGTTCTTGAGCTTGAGCAGAGCTTGAATACAATTAGACATGGTCTCTGTACTTGAAGAGCTTACCCAAATAACTTGATTGCAAGTCAGTAAATGTTAAGAGAAACATATAATTTCAATATAATGTAATTTATACTTCCTATTTTATACTGCTGCTCTCCTTGCTTCTGGATGAGAAAGGGTCACAAGAATACTCTTCAACAGACCTATCCCAATCTGACAGTGAAATGTTAATTGAAAATATATTTGCTAAATAATTTTAAGAGATATGCAAATGCTGAACGTGACTCTATTAACATTTCAACATGACTTTGCTTCACTGTTTTTTTTTTAAGTTCTTAGGTTGTAGTTTTCCTGATGCATCAGTACTAAACCTTTTGAAGGATGGTTTGTGGTGGGACTGTGAATAGCAGCCAAGTGAGAAACACCAGATGGTGAAGGTGAGGCTTGTGATTAGGCATTAACCACCCTGGACTTCTCTAGGAAGTAAGCAATGGCCAGCCGCAGTGGCAGCTGCAGTAGCTATAGAACATTCCAGATTTTGAAATTCCAATTACTAGTAATCTCTACTAGCAATTTCTAGTACCAGAATCTCTAGTAATAGCTGACTTCTGTTGAATAACCTATCAACATGGCCTTTTCTCTACATTTATTGCCCCATTTCATTCACACAACTCTGTGATATGTGATTATCCCCATTATTAAACATGAGATAACAGAGGTTCAGAGAGACTAAATATTTTGCCTCCACTGCAGAGTAGGTG
The DNA here is from genome assembly GCF_030222135.1 of Aotus nancymaae. NCBI lineage: Eukaryota > Metazoa > Chordata > Mammalia > Primates > Aotidae > Aotus > Aotus nancymaae. Next base: position 52,473,588 of record NW_026988415.1, on the reverse strand, counting down.
AGTTATAAAATTGGGATTTAAAGCCACTTTATTCTGACTATAAAGCCATTTTCTACCATGTAGTAGTTACTAGTAGTAAAATAGACAACCTAGATAAATCAGACTGTCATCTTCACCCAAACTGTAGGAATCGTACCTTCATTTTCCTTTCCTTTACCTAGCTGTAGAAATCTAATTTTCGGATTATGTTTTTAATGGCTTTAAAGACAAACTTTTAATTTTCTGCAAAGATTTTGATTCACTCTGAGTTCCAAAGCATTATATTTTTGTAGCAACCGTGAAGGTAAAATTGGAGTGATAAGATCCGAATTGCTCAGAGCAGGAAACCTTTTTTAACTAGATCATTGTTCTTATGATAATCCGCATCTCTGCTTCTTGTAGCAAAACGATGTCTGCAGCACTGAGCTGAGATGACAGTCTGCAATGTGTACTCTGCTAAACGTTGCCTAGCAATAATTTATTAGAGATAATAATAAAACCTCACTGTTCCATTTTAAAGGATTTCAAATTTTCTGATAATAAATATAAGGTAGATGATATAAGCATATTAACCTTAAATGTTAGACTTAATGAAATGAATAATCATACAGAGATGATTCAAATGTCTCCCTCATATTGCCTGAAACGACTGCATTACAGATGATTAAAAAAAAAAAAAAAAGGAAATGACACACAGAAATGTGAAGCTCTCAAACTCAATACTGTTTTCTAATACCCCGAGATTGGGTTACACGGTGTTCTAATCCTCCCTAAGGAAGGTTTTAAAGCATATCAATACTGGCCCCAACCTGAGAAATTCTGCACCCATCAATAATTTTTTAAAGCACCCCAGATGACGTTAACGCAGGGTTGAATAACACGGCAGTAACTCACATAAAGCGTTATGTAATTTTTGGATGTCAATAGATACCGCCTAATTGTGTGCTGTAAACCCGTGCAGACTCACTTGCTCTCCGGAAAAATTAATTACCTCTGGGCTGTTGCCTGAAAAAATCTTGAGTGTCCCAGGCTTTGAAGAAAAAGGGAGCAGCAGTAGTGCGGCTTGAAGATATTGCCCCCTCGTGGTGGCTTCTTTAATAACAACGCAATGTGGTGCCGCTAATCTAAACCATTTTTGGCGATCAATATTTACTTTTAAAAGACTAAACTTTTAAATCCTAAAAGGATTTTGTGGTTAACACTATTATTTAAGCGTTCTTTTTTATTTCAACATGATTAAATTATAAACTCAGGTCACTGCTTTCAAGTACAGTCCTCCCATGGTAACCATGTGGGGCTGGTTCCAAGACCCCAGTGGATAGCAAAACCCTTGGATGCTTAAGTCCCAGATATAAAATGGAATAGTATTTGCATATAGTGTACACACCTCCCCTTGTATATTTTACATCATATTCAGATTACTTGTAATATCTAATATAATTTAAGTGCTATATAGTTGCTTGTATTGCATTGATTTTTGTTTGTATTATTTTGTATTGTCTTATCATTGTATTCTTAATTTCTATTTTTTTCCAAGTATTTTCTATCTGCTGCTGGTTGAATCTACAGATGTGGAACCCTTGAATAAGGAGGGCAACTGTATATAATTCCTGTCTCCTGGTTGAAACAATTTGGGGTCCTCTCCTTTTCCCTTATTAAGAGCCAAACCACTTAAACATTTGTTGCAATCTGAAGTGATTGGTTTGCTTTTCTTTCTGTTTTGCATGACATGATACCAGTTTGGGGGTGAATTAAACATTATAATTCTCTTCTTGGCATTTTTATCTCTTCTCCTCATGCTTATTACTTGTTTTGTTTTCTTTTTACTTTGACTCTGGGATGTACTTCTATGTGAACCTCTTTTAAAATGGATTTCAAAATTCGTAGGGACAAGGTAGTTCAATTATTAAAGTAGAAGACATTTTCTGTTCTGTTTACTTTTGTGACATAGTCATTGCTTAAATCTCAATTTCCTAACAGAAACTGATGCAAACATGTGCAAGTTTCTGGTAAATTACATTTGTTGTCGATTCAAGACAATAAAGCAAAATTAGAAAGATTCTTATTAAATGATGGTATTATGGCTCTGAACATAATCTGAGCACATAATTCAATGGGTATTTCAGTTTCTTGGAAATGAGTTTCATGTGTGTGAGCAATTGGAAAATTTCTTCTCCTGTTACTCAGGCTCTTGAGGGCCAGACTTGAAGAAAATGACATTTGCATAGGGACTCAGGACATCATAATCTGTCACTTTGTCACTCTGTTTTGCCTGCCATCATTTTTCTTATTACTTCAGCTGAAATCTTTACATAATTCATTGTCATTTCATTTAGCCTTAAAACTTAAGATACTGATGGAGACTGTTTATCAGCTGCTGTATTCTGCAATAGAGGTGGGTCTATTCAAAAGGACATTGAAACAAGACATCCAACACACAAGAAGGCATCTAAAAAAATCTTCAAGATGATGGAGACCGGTGATAGAAATTCCTTAGAGAGCCACTATATAGCAGGCCTAGGAAACAACCAGAATTACTGGAAGAAATAAAAAGGCTCTGGGTGAGAGGTCTTCAGAGCAGTGATAAGAAGATACAAAAAGTGTTGGAGTGTATTGAGAGGATATTTGTATAACCAAGGAAGGGTGTTGGTGGAGCTGAAAAAAGTATAATACATGAAAGTCAAGACAATCAGTAACTGATAAAAAAGAGATCCTTCTTCAGGGAAAGATAACCAAAAATTAGACTGTAAGTTTGTATTGAGACTAGCTTTTAGCACAGTCAAAATAACATAAACAGTGAGCTGATTTATGATACAACAGTGAAGTAATAAAACTAATCTTGAAGATAAGAAGAACTATGCTTATATGTAAGAATGTGGTACTGGGTTAGTGAAAGAAAGTTGAATCCTTCTCTTCCGTAAGCAGAAATCATTAGATAACACTTGCATCAGGCAGAGTCCAATCGGGAGACAAAAACACCCTGTATTTTAGCAAAGAGAATTTAGCATAATTCTTTACTACTTTATAAAGTTGTTAGCCATGTAATTAACTGAAAAGGTCAAAAGCAAATTGTATGGTATCATGGAAGTAGCAAATAGAAGATGTAGCTATCCCCGTGGAGCTGATGAAACAGAAGGAAGAGGCTGAATGTTTAAAACTTCAATGTTTTCAAGAGGGTGCCTTAACTGAAACTCAGCTCTGAATAAGAGGGCATCTCTACTAGTATTGGTGTCTGTGAACTCAATGTAGCCTTTGTGGAAGCTGCAAAAGTGGACCAATCAAAAATATTCCTTCAAGAGAGTACTTAGTAATGGGAGCACTGTTAGCTGGAAGGCCATTGCTTGAAACATCCTCAGTAGAAAGTAGACTCAGACTAAGATGCGGCTCTGAGAAAGTTTTAGCCTGCCCTGAGAAAGTTTTAGAGGGCTTTACTGCAAAGGCTGCTCATAGAGGGATCTTGTGCTGGTCAGAAATCACGAATTCTTGTACCGATGTCATATTCAGTCATTGGCCGGGGGCTTCTCAGTAATTCCACGGCCTACAGCATTACATTGCAATACCTTTTCACATGAGTAGGCAAGTGGATATATGAGTCTGGTGTTCATGGGAGGAGTGTCAAGTGAAGATAGAAACGTGGGAGTTGTCAGCACATAGATGATGTTTAACATCATGGGACTAGGCTTAGATATAGAGGAGAGTTGAGTATTGAGCTCTAAGATAGAGCAGCCATATATGAGGGAAATCAGGACAGCATGGTTTCAGCAAATCAAGGGAAGAACAGAATGGTCCACTCTGTCGAATGCTGGTAAGAGGTGCATTAAAAAAAGGAAAGTAAATGATCATCGAGCCAATTTAGAAGGGATTGAAGGAGAATATAGACCACTCATTGCATTACATTTGCTGTGAAGATAATTAACTGGGAGAAACATGGAGAGGGACATGAGGCCAAAGGTGTTTTGTTTTGTTGTTTGGTGTGATCTTGTATCACTGCAACCTCTGCCTGCCAGGTTCCAGTGATTCCAGCGACTCAGCCACCTTCGCAGCTGGGATTACAGGCATGTGCCACGAAACCCAGCTAATTTTTGTATTTTTAGTGGGGAAGGGGTTTAGCTATGTTGGGCAGGCTTGTGTCGAACTCCTAGCCTCAAGTGATCCGCCCACCTTGGCCGCCCAATAGGCTGGGATTACAGGCAAGAGCCACCGCGCCTGACCAAAGTATTTTTGTTTTTTCAATTAAGAAGAGAGACTCTGGATCTCTGGGGGACTGAGCACAGCACAAAATCAAACAGCAGCCTACAGAAAAAAAAAAATAGAAAACCATATATTCACAAGGGATTTATATAAGAAATTATGAGGAATACATACAACTCAATAGGAGAAAAACAATGTGATTTAAAAATGGACAAAGAACCTGAATAGATATTTCTCAAAAGAAGACAAAAATGACCAACAGGTATATGAAAAGGTGCTCAACCTTATTAATAATCAGGTAAATGCAAATCAAAACCAATATGAGATATAAATCACACTCGTTATGATTGTTATTATCAAAAAGTCAAGAGATACGTTGGTGAGGGTGTGGAGAAAAGGACTGTTGTACACTGTTAATAGGAATATAGATTAGCGCAGCCAGTATGGAAAACAATATTGCATTTGCTAAAGAAATTTAAAAATAGAGCTACCATATGATCTGGCAATTCCTCTTTTGGGCATATATTGCAAGGGAATGAAATCACCACTTCATAAAAATATCTGCACACCCATATGTTCATTCCAGCATTATTTACAATGGAAAAAAGAAGGAAAAAACCTAAGTGCCCATTGACAGATGAATGTATAAACTGTGGTATGTAAATAATGAAATATTATTCAGCCTTTAAAAAGGAGATTCTGCCATTTGCCACAACACTGATGAAACTGTAGGACATTAAGCTCGGTGTAATAGGCCAGATGCAGAAAGACAAAATATTGCATGTTGCTTATATTTCCATGTGGAATCTAAGAATAAAGAGCAAAATATAAAAAGACAGAGTGTAAAACAGTGGTTACCAGGGATAGGGATGAAATGGGATGGGACTAAATGAGGAGATGTAGGGCAGAGCTTGCAAAGTAGCAGATATGTAGGATGAACAAGTCTAGAGATCTAATGTACAGTATGAGAATTATAGCTAAAAAAATTGTACTGTATTGGTCCTGTTAAATGAGTATCTTTTAGCTGCTTTTGCTTGCTACAAAATCAAGAACAAAAAAATGGGTAACTATGTGAGACAATGGACATGTTAATTTGCTTCACTATAGTAACCGTTTTACTATATATTAATATATGTATGCCACAACATGTGCCTTACACACAATAAAATTTATTTTTTTTTAAGTAAAATGATCCTAGAACAAGAGAACAAGTTTGGATGCTGATCGGAATGGTCCAGCAGGAGGGATAAATATGAGATACACAGGAGAGAAAAAGATGGTTGCAAAGGAGCCATGTGCCTCTTGCCTGTGACACTAGCACTTTGGGATTCTGAGGCAGGGAAATCACTTGAGCTCAGGCAGGAGTTTAAGACCAGCCTGATGACAAAGTGAGACCCCCACCTTTAAAAAAAAATGATAGGGACAAGACCATAACCCTTGAGTTAGTAGCAGTGTACAAGTGGAATGGTTATTCTCATTTGGGATAAGAAACTCTTTCACTATAACAGACAAGTCAGAGTACATGAATACAGATGCAGCAAATGGGAAGATACGATGTGGAAAGCTTGTGTATATTTTCCTATGATTCTTGTGAAGTAGCAAGCAAAAAGGAGGCTCTGGAGATTTTAGGAAAGAAGAAACTGGAAATCATCTAGGGAAATCTAGAAGACTGCAGAAATGTTCAAGTGTACCTATTTTGCATTGCCTTTCAAAGATCATTTTACAGAGGTGAAACTGAAATTTGGAAGGTCAAATGCCTTATCCAAGATTAAACAGCTAGGCAGTAGTTGGATTTCCACTCAAATTCAGGTCCCTTGACTCTTATTCTGGAGCTCTTTCTGATCAAACATTTCTGTGTATTTCACTTGTGTTTTCAAAATGGCATTTTCTTTCCAAATGCTCAAACTTCTGCTTAAAATATATCTTCTGATGTGGAGGAGGACTTCTCCCAATTCACTGCTCTTAAGTATGGGCAGTTTTGCAAAACCAAGAAATTCTTCTCCAAGGAGTGGTTCTGTAAGCAGAAACTCAATAACTTGACTTTCAAATGCATTAGAAACACGAAGTAGCCCATAGACATTGGAATTAGAATACATTGTGAAACAGATGAGTGGGCTGAGATATTTTACTGGTGGTGAGTTTGACAGTTATTGATTACACCTAAATCATGTGTAAAGGACAACAGAATGTAAGATTTAAAAATTTCAAATATAGTCACTGCCTCATCATTATTCTGTGTTTTGAAATGATACGCTCTGAAAATGCCAGGTAGTGCATGTGATATAGTCCACACCGGGCTTGCAATGATTCAGAGGAATAGAGTAGGCGAATGTATTTTACTATGACAAAAGACCTTAGGAATTACGTAATACCCTATCCTTATTTATCATTGAGGTTGGCCAGGCATGGTGGCTCACACCTGTAATCCTAGCACTTTGGGAGGCCGAGGTGGGTGGATCACCTGAGGTCAGGAGTTCAAGACCAGCCTGGCCATCATGGTGAAACACCATCTTTATATATATATATATATATATATATATATATAAAATCATTTAGATTTATGAAGTCTACAAAATTTATGAGCATTAAGGAAGGTCACTAAAGGTAATTAGGAAATCAGCTGGAGCTAGAAACTGGAGTTCAGTACTCTTATTTCAGTGTTCTTAGCATGCTACCTGTATGTATGTATATGCATATGTATGTAGTTCAGAGGCTATCAATACCAGGGTGCTGTGCTGACGACATTGTTTGAATGACTGTTTTGTACCATGTTAGCTGCGGCACTGTGAGTGGAATACTTATCCTCTCAGAGCATTGGTTTTCTCATCTGTAAGTTGGGGTTGGTCATTGATATGGTTTGGCTCTGTGTCCCCATCCAAATCTCATCTTGAATCATAATTTCTACATGTAGAGAGAGGAGCCCTGTGGGAGGTGATTGGATAATGGGAGTGGTGTCCCCATACTGTTCTGGTGATAGTGAGAGAGTTCTAATAAGATCTGATGGTTTTATAAGTGTTTGACAGTTCCTCCTTCACACACTCACTTTCTCTCTCCTGCTGCCTCATGAAGAAGGTGCTTGCTTCCCCTTCCACCATGATTATAAGTTTCCTGAGGTCTCCCCAGCCATGTGGAACTCTGAATCAATTAAACCTCTTTTCTTTATAAATTACCCACTCTAAGGCAGTTCTTTATAGTAGTGTGAAAACAGACTAATTCAGTCATATCTAATTTGTAGGCTTGTGGCAAAAATGAAATGAGATTATGTAAAGGCTTCTAGTTTGTTATGGGCAAATTTTGGTTTGCTCCGTAAATGTTTGTACCATTTTTTTCTTTTCCTTTTTCTATTTTGTGTTGAAAGGATGGAGTTGGCAAGAGTTATCAGATGTACAGTGAAGCAGACATTCTGTTCCTTTTGCCAAGGGTATGTCTGTGGAAAGGTTTTTTTTTTTTTTTCTTTAAATGTAGATTCACCTAAAGAGTAAAAAATCTACTATTTTTTTTTATTTCCTCTCTTAGTATCCAGCCAATGAGATAAATACCTGAGGGAGCTAATACCTGAAACTGTAGCAAAGAACATGAATGACCTATTTATAATAAGAAGTAAATTGCAATACAGATTGACCATGAAAATCATGTGAAAAACTTGAAAGGTAATATTCCTGACATCAACTTCAAGAAGTATGGAATTGCTATGTCTGGGGGGTGGGACCAAGGAACCTGTACATAATCTTCACTTATTCTGGAGAAAATGTGCTTCTTATGCAGCAAATAGACATATAAATGTGCTTATTGATGGCCAACTTTGGTTGGGTAAAGACTGTTGAATTCAGTTTACGTCACAAGTTTTGAAGTGTTCAGAAGCCTATGGACAGCACATTACAAATCCTCTGACTTCTTTCTCATGTGCAAACTAAAGAATTTCAAAAAGGGCACAATGTTATTTTTTCCCAGTTTTCTTAAAGCAGAAATACTGTGTTCTTTTCAAGACAAACTAAGATTAATTAATATATTCCCTGACTATTGCATTCAAATGAATGATATTTTATCATAATGTGCTAACTTGAATAGTTAGTATATCAAAATAATTCTTCAGGTGTGATGCTTCTTTTTTAAAAGTTCACTTATTTTGGCTGGGCGCGGTGGCTCATGCCTGTAATCCAAGCACTTTGGAGGCCAAGGCGGGCGGATCACCTGAGGTCGGGAGTTCAAGACCAGCCTGACCAACATGGTGAAACCCCATCTTTATAATTAAAAAAAAAAAAGTTCACTTATTTTACAAATACTTATTACAATATTCAGACACATAAAGTAACCACTTGATTAAAATTAAAGTGAAGTTTAATAAATACTGGGCAATTTAGACTTAGAATGAAGATCTTTTTTTCCTGCATTATATTCAGGACAAACCTGAAAAGCCAAGTCATATGTATAATATTCTAGTTTCTCAACTCCTCTCCTCTCCCCAATGTTAGCTTATTTTATTAGCCTATTCTCAGCTTCATTTCCATATCTTTCCTGTCTGGATCCCGTGTTTGATAGCTTTACATTTCCTGGAACACATTTAATTATCTTGTCTTTTTGTCATACTGACCACCTTCTAGAAGAATCTGACACTGACTGAATACTTTTGACTAGTCATGGAACTGAATATTTTAGTTTCGAAATATATTTTAAAACTTTTCTCCTTAGTCTTTTTTTTTTTTTTTCAGAGTCTTGACCAGGCTGAAGTGCCGTGGCATGATCTTGGCTCACTTCACCCTCCACCTCCCGGATTCAAGCAATTCCCCTGCCTCAGCCTCCTGAGTAGCTGGGACTACAAGCACATGCCACCACACCCAGCTAATTTTTGTATTTTTAGTAGAGACAGGGTTTCACCATATTAGCCAGGATGGTCTCCATCTCCTGACCTTGTGATCCACCCGCCTCAGCCTCCCAAAGTGCTGGGAATACAGACATGAGCCATGGCTCCCGGCCTAACTTTGCTCCTTAGTCTTAAGATATAGCCATGAAATATACTTTAGAAACATTTTTCCTCCCTCTAGGCGCTCCTTTGCACCTGACTCTATGACCAATGTGTGCATGCTTATCTAACTATATGTTTGATTACTAATTCTAGGAGCTAATCTTGAAAGAAGCCAGGCATGGAGACCCAGCTGTAGAACTCTCCTCCACCTAGAGATTACCTCAAGGTAGTTAATCAACAATGCAGCTGTAGATGGTGCCAGCTGGTACTTCAGGCGCACAATAACTCAAGGGAGCCATTAGAATAAGACATCAGACCAGTACCCTGCACCACTCCCATATGTTCCCCATATCAAACTTCCTTTTTTAAACTCCTTCAATGAGTCTAAAGATTTGAAATGATTTTTGAGGCCTTGAGACTAGCCATCTTTTCATCTGTCAGCATTTAAATAAAGCTACTTTTCTTCAACCACATCTCACCTCTTGTGTATTGGGCTTTTTGAGCAGTGAGAAGCTAGACATTAATTTTTTTTTTTGAGACAGAGTTTCTCTCTTGTTGCCCAGTATCTTTGAAACATTATATATTGTCAGTTCTACCCTTTTTCCCTGAAGTCTAAATGATGGAATTATATGTGATTATTGAGCAGTATTTTTTGAGAAATATAAGGATATTATCAATATAACTATGCTTAAAAATCTTAAGTTCCTAAATCTTCATGCCAAACACTAAATTTAAAAATAATACCAGATTTATAGGACTAAAGATTAGTAGAAATTTTGCCAAAATATGAATAATGCTCATCTTTTTGGATGGTAAGATGGGGTGGTTTTCTTATTAAATTGGTCCAAAAGTAATTGCGGGTTCTGCCATGCAAAGTAATTGCATAAACTGCAATTTTTTTGCACTGACCTAACATTTTACTCCTCTGCATTTTGTAAGTTGTTTACAATGAGCATGTCATTAAAATGAATGCAGAAGCTATTAAACCATGTGCATTAATTCATTGAAATTTCTGAACAGAAGAGAAATAAATAATGAACTTTTGCATCCAAAGCGTATTACATTTCCTCACTCGAGAGAAAATTTTTAAAAACAAAATAGCCAAAATATCAGTTCAACATCAGATATTTGCAGAAATAAATAGCAAATGGTGAATATATTGTATTTATGCAAACATTTCATCATTTGGACTGTTGCTTGAAAATTTCTGAGTGTTTTGTTTATAGACATACTAAGATGTCTTTTTTGGTGAACTTAATGTTTAATTAATTTTAGACTCAATGGAATTCATATGGCAGACTATGTCTGCTAAATGAAAGGAAATGTTTAGAAGGAAAGATGGAATACATAGAGTGAAAGCCATCCAGCTGAATTCTAATAACAATCTACACTACCGGTTAACTCAGACTATTGGCATGCTGTCCTCCTGGAAATTCATGGGACCTGAGCATGTTTCAAAATAATGTCTTTCAGCACAGCTACTTCATCTAAGATTAGAACATGCAATAAATTTGTCAAGTTTATTGAAGCTTCAGTTCTCTCTAACACCAACAGGCATTTATCTGAAATATACAATGGCCTATAAAAATGACTTAATTAGTGATACTGCATCATTGTAGCAAAGGGATAAAAGTATCTGCTTCTGTTTCTAACATGCATGCTGTCCACTGTAGGTAGAGGCCACTTTGCTATTAAGGGCAACATAATACAGGAAACACTCCATTGAGGTTGATAAATATTCCCCCTGCTTCAGGTGTAAAAGTTTGTGCTCCCATCTGATCTGCAGACTTAGAGATATTTTATGCTGATTCTTTAAGGGAAAGGACCATTTCGTCAAATGAGGAGATTCAAAGTCCTTCAAGAGAACATCCAGAAACTCCTGTAAGCAGTGTTATTACTTAGTATCAAATGACGTTGACTTTTCACACAACAGTGTAACCCAGAATTTATATAATTCATCTTGTATTCAACACTTATTTATTTTGCTTATGCTATGTTTATCTACTGAAGTTACCCCAAATATGGCACTTTAAGACTAAAATCCCTTTTAAAAAGTGAAATATTAAACCAGTACAAAAATAACAATATGGCTTGGATCTGTGTCCCCACAAAATCTTATGTTGAATTGTAATCTCCAGTGTTGAAGGTGTGGCCTTGTGGGGAGGTGATTGTATCATGGGAGTGGATTTCTCATGAATGGTTTAGCACCATCCGTTGGTGCTATTCTTATGATAGTGAGTGACTTCTCACAAGATCTGGCTGATTAAAAGTTTGTAGCACTTCCCCACACATCCCTCCCTCTCTCTCCTGCTTCTGCTTTTACTTAAATGTGACATGCCTACTCCGCATTTGCCTTCCACCGTAATTGCAAGCTTCCTGAGGCCTCCTTAGAAGCAATGGCACTATACATCCTATACAACCTACAGAACTGTGAGCCAATTCAACCTATTTACTTTAATAAATTACTCAGTACGAGGTATTTCTTTACAGCACTATAAGAACAGCTGAATACAAGTACCCAGTGGCGTTTTAATTAGGTACACATTTAAAGTTCAGATTGATAATATGCACTTATTAGAAAGTCAGTCAGGAAAAACAGTCATGTTATTGTGATACACAACAAAATTTCAAATCCAAACCTATGACCAAATGGGTGATGGAAGCAATCTATCAGTGTCAGCATCCATTTTATTTGTGTATATTTTACTTTTCTCAAAAGTTATATACATAATCCTCATTCACACAAATAAGTTGTAACAAATGTTAACAGCATTTTAACAATTATCTGAAATTATCAGTTAAATTGATTTTAAACTTAAAGTTTTCAAAGCTTAATCTCAAATGATTTAAAGAGAGTACATGATAGTCATTAAAAGCATGGTGATTTTCAAGATTAAGTGCATTTAAACGCAACCATACTCTGTTATTTACTATCCATACAATCATAGGCAATCCAGTTAACTTTCCCAAGTCTCATCTTTTTTTCAGCAACATAGAAATGGAGATAATATATCCCTTATGGTGCTGTAAAGATATAATGAATAATCCACGTAAAATACTGAGGATAGTGCTTGATATGTAATAAACCCTAGATAAATAATATCATAATCACTTTATGTGCAACAATCACACTTGCATTTCTTATCTTACATATTTCAGCTACAAACCATGTTAATATTTATGTTGAACTGCACAACAATTATATGTAATAAGAGCATGTGGCCTGTACCCAGCAGATGAACTAAGACTTACCTGTCATTTAACTGTATCTGATGCACATATGCCATGATAGTGCATCTACTTGAACAATTTTATAATGAATGGGTATTCAAAGACCACATACAGAAAAAGTGACTAGTGCAGAACTCTCATCTTCCTAGGTAAGTACATTTATTCCAAAGGATGATAGAAGTACATAAAAATGAATTGAGCAAGAACATATATGAATGCCTTGATAATCTCTAGTGCATTTAATTTATGTATATACAAACAACAAATGACTCATTCAAGCATGCTTTTTCTTATGACTTTCAAGTGGATAAAATTTACTTTTTAAAAGGAATATTAAAAGAAAATATTTATAAGACGTGTGGGATGTAATCATGTTTTAAAGTCATTGGCGTACTCAAATAATGTACCTTTAATAAGTTCACTGGTAAAGAGCAAGCACTCAACAGATGTTTGTTGAGAGAATTGCTTTTTCACAATCATTCAGCCTTCATCTTGTACTCACAGCTTCAGTTGTGCTATTGGAAAGATTAACAAAAATGTGACACTTCATAGAATCTAGAACGCTTTAGGTAAAAGAAATTATTGGCCGGGCGCGGTGGCTTATGCTTGTAATCCCAGCACTTTGGGAGGCCGAGGCGAGCGGATCACGAGGTCAAGAGAGCGAGACAATCCTGGCCAACATGGTGAAACCCCTTCTCTACTAAAAAATATATATATATATATAAATTAGCTGAGCGTGGTGGCGTGCACCTGGAATCCCAGCTACTAGGGAGGCTGAGGCAGAAGAATTGCTTGAACCCGGGAGGCTGAGGTTGCAGTGAGTGGAGATTGCGCCATTGCACTCTAGCCTGGCAACAGAGTGAGACTCTGTCTCAAAAAAAAAAAAAAAGAAAGAAATTATTTACTAATGTATCTGAAATTTCAGGTGTTTGTTGGCTCAGACAGGTTAAGAGTGAGTTTAGGGTTCGAACATTGTAATTAACTTTCAGTTTCATGGCTATGTTGAAATCAATCTCAAATTTTGTGTGGCGTCAAGATGCTGACAACAGTTCAGGACCTATATTCTCCCAGCTTTAAATCTAGTGAGCAAAGAGCCTACAGTTATCTTACAGGTCCTGACAAAAGTCTGATGGACTTTTATGAAATTGCATGGTCATATCTGAACAGATAACTTTGGCCAAAACATGGGAAGATCTTGTTAGAAAGGACTAAATAATATGCAAACCAAAAAGTCAAGGAATGAGTCAAAGTTACTTAGAGTAAAATTTGACTATATTTTCTGGAATGAGAGTGAATCAGTGTTGGAGAGCCAGTACAATGAATGTCTCCTAAATTTAGTAATTCATACTGATTTTGTAAAACAATTTCCAAGGACAAATTTATGGATTTTGGTAGCCTGCTTTAACTTCTGCTACAAGTACAATTTTACAATAGTTCAGAGCATAGATTGCAGATGTCTTTGTTTCTAATAGTGCTACTCCATTATTTCCCCTGCCTTTGAAAACATTTGTGTCCAGAAACCTTATTTAAGCTCTTACCACTGAGCAGTAATGTCCTTAACACCTAGACTAAAAATGGTTCATTCTCTTAAGGATGACCTGAGTCAAGTTGTAGGAGTCGACTGTCAATAACACTTCCTGGGTTTGCCAGAGGTGAGCACATCATTACAAGTTTAAAAACTAGGAATGAGTCCTGTAGAATTATTAAAGTGGAAATGTCTGAAGACTTGCCTAACCCATTTTTATTCAAACTCAAATTGAGATAAACAATACAATCAATAATGCATGTATTCTAGACTCTGCTTTATCTACATTTTTCTTATTTCTTAAACAAGTATTAGATTTCTCTAATGTATAAAATAATTAAAATAAAGGAGCCTCTGATTTACAAACACTAGAGTGCAAATGGACCCATGGCAAGTAATTTTGTTTCAGTGTGATTTGATACCAGTAAGGTCATTAGAAACTTCTCACGGAGCGCTATCTAGGTTTGAATTTTCCCCTTCTGTAGCAGAAACTTGGCATCAATGATACCTGTCTTATCCTCTCATAAAAAATATTCTTTAGGGCAGTGGTTTCAAAAAATATCATGCATAAGAATCATCTGAGTGCTTATAAAACATGTATTTCTGGACCTCACAGTCAGAGGTGGTTCAGTGAATCTGGGATGAGGCCCAGGAATCTGAAATTTTTTACAACTACTTCAAGTGATTATGAAAATGTAGTCCACTGATGATACTCCATAAAATACTGCCCTAGAGCTATCTGATGCTTATTTTTTGGCAACATCTTCCCTCGGGAATATGAGCCAAGCACTAGCTTTTCACTGACTACGGCAGTTATAGAAGAGGAGTCACCTAATGTTCTTGCTCTCCTGAGCATAAGAGAGAATTTTATGGGTATGCTCTTGGTAATTAAATGAGCACGTTGATTAAGGGTGGAGAGGGTGAGAGGAGGACTAATGCTACAAAAATAATATTGTGCTGTGGTTTAACCTTGGCAGATTTTTCTTTTAAAGTTTTTGTTGTTGAAACACAACTTTCAGATGAAATTTTTTCCTAATATTTTCAGTCCTGAATATACTTGTTTTCCAGGTAGCATGATGAGTAGCTTGATGGTAGCATAAAGCATGATGGGTGCTTTCAGATTTATCTATTTTTTCATAACTCTATGAAGTGGGAATTATTACATGCTCATGTTACAGATGAGGAGAGTGAGGCACAGAAAATTTAAATAATTTCCCAGGGTTATACAGTCTATAGTTATGAACACTAGAAAGATGTACGACATGCTTCTGGTTCCCAGCAGGGTGAGTAAAGGTGATTGGGGATGGCACCAGGTAAGAGCTGGGATATTAACACCAGTGACTAGCTTCTGGTGAGCACAAATTATCTCATTTGATTTAGCATCACTATCTGAAGGGTGACCTGAGCTGAGGGTGAAGGAAAAGGATACTGGTAATTACCAGGATTTATGGGCCCCCTAGTGGGCCCACAAATAAAGTTGTCATGGTGGCAGGGATGACAGGGGTGGATGGGGAAACAGGGTGAGTGATTGTCACAGAATGAGTCATCCTATTCACTTGATTATTAAAATCCTCCTCTTTTGAGGTCACCTGTTGGTGAGCATTCATATGGAAAACAAATATATTTACACTTTTTGACCACTCAGATAGGTCTATCCACATACTTCTTTCCCAAATTTCTTTATCACAAATTTTGCAATTATGCTGCTTACAAGGCCCTGTCCATCCAGCCAAACCATTGGCTACAACCCATGAATCAGTATATAATTGTACATCTGGCCATTGCTCCTTCTATGCAATGGGCACAACCAGGTGCACTGCTCAAAGTTCTGTCAACTGGGAAGATTTTCTTACACCATTGTCCTTCAGGGATGTCCTAGAAAAGGGCTATAGTGCCTTAGCCTGTCCAATTTTGGGTGCTGCCTATATATCATGCAGGGCCATCTGTCAACAGATGAACATGTGAGAACATGTGTTATTTGATTTTCAATTCCCGAGTTATTTCACTTAAATTAATGGCCTCCATTTCATCCCCAGTGTTGGAGGAGAGGCTCGGTTGGGTGTGATTGGATATTGGAAGCGGATTTCTTCCTTGCTGTTCTCATGACAGCGAGTGAGTTCTCAGAAGATTTGGTTGTTTAAAAGTGTTTAGCATTTCCCCTTCATGCTCTTCTGCTCCAGCCGTGTAAGACATGCCTGCTTTCCCTTCTGCCATGACTGACAGTTTCCTGAGGTCTCCCTAGCCATGCTTTATGCACAGCCTATGGAACCATGAGTCAATTAAACCTCTTTTTTTAAAAAAATAAATTACCCAGTTTAAGGTATTTTTTTATAGCAGTGAGAGAATGGACTAATACAGGAAAAAAGACACATTTCAAGATAGTTTTATGTTTGGGGCTTTTGGGATGTTCAGAAAGGCTAAGGCAGGCTTAAACACACTTCTTATCTATAAAATGCAGCTTATAATAATAAATACTTTATAGCAGCTTTCCCCAACCATTTTGGCCCCAGGGACCAATTTAGTGGAAGACTATTTTTCCATGTACCAGGGGTAGGGCATGGTTTTGGGATGATTCAAGTTCATTGCATTTATTGTATACTTTATTTCTATTATTATTACATTGTAATATATAGTGAAATAATTATGCAACTCACCATAATATATGATCAGTTGGAGCCCTGAGATTGTTTTCCTAAAACTAGACATTCCGTTGTTGGATGCATAGATTGTGAAGATTTTCTTCCACTCCTTGGGTTGCCATCTATTCTGTTTCTTTTACTGTGCAGAAACTCTTTAGTTTAATTAAGTCTCACCTATTTTTCTTTTGGTTTCTTGCATTTGCTTTTGGTTTGTTGGTCATGAATTATTTGACTATACCAATGTGTAGAAGAGTTTTTCTGATGTTATCTTCTAGAATTTTTATAGTTGCAGGTCTTAGAATTAAGTCCTTGATTCATCTGGAGTTGATTTTTGTATAGGGTGAGAGATGAAGATCCAGTTTCACGCTCCTACATGTGGCTTGCCAATTATCCCAGAACAATTTGTTGAACAGGGTGTCTTCTCCCAACTTTATGCTTTTGTTTGCTTTGTCAAGGATCAGTTGGCTGTAAGTATTTGGGTTTATTTCTGGGTTTTCTATTCTGTTCCATTGGTCTATGTGCCTATTTTTATACCAGTACCATGCTGTTTTGGTGACTATGGCCTTAAAGTACAGTTTGAAGTCAAGTAATGTGATGCTTCCAGATTTGTCCTTTTTGCTTAGTCTTGCTTTGGCTATGTGAGTTTTTTTTTTTTTCTTTTGGTTCCACTTGAATGTTAGGATTGTTTTTTCTATACATTCAACAAAGGACTAATATCTAGAATCTACAAGGAACTCAAACAATATTAGTAAGAAAATAACAAACAATCCCATCAAAAAGTGAGTTAAAGACATGAATAGACAATTTTCAAAAGAAGATTTACAAATGGCCAACAAACATAAAAAAAATGTTCAAGCTGGGCATGGTGGCTTACGCCTATAATCCTAGCACTTTGGGAGGCCGAGGTGGGTGGATCACCTGAGGTCAGGAGTTCAAGACCAGCCTGGCCATCATGGTGAAACACCATCTTTATATTAAAAAAAAAATGTTCAACATTACTAATGATCAGGGAAATGCAAATCAATACCACAATGCGATACCACCTTACTCCTGCAAGAATGGCCATAATCAAAAAAATAACAAAATAATAGATGTTGGTGCAGACGCAGTGAAAAGGGGAGACTTCTACACTGCTGGTGGGAATGTAAACTAGTACAAACACTATGGGAAACAGTGTGGAGATTCCTTAAAGAACTAAAAGTAGAACTACCATTTGATCCTACTGGGCATCTACTGGATATCTACCCAAAGGGAAAGAAGTCATTATACAGAAAAGATATTTGCACACTCATGTTTATAGAACCACAGTTTGCAACTGCAACAATATGGAACCAGCCAAAATGCCCATCAATCAACGAGTGGATAGAGAAATTGTGGTATATATGTATGATAGAATACTACTCAGCCATAAAAAGGAACAAATTAATGTCATTCGCAGCAACTGGATAAAACTGGAGCCTATTAGTCTAAGTAAAGTAACCTGGAAATGGTAAATCAAACATTGTATGTTCTTACTCATTAGTGGGAGCTAAGCTACGAGGATGCAACGAAGTCTTAAGAATGATACAATGGACTTTGGGCACTCAGGGGAAAGGGTGGGAAGGAGATGAGGGATAAAAGACCACAAATTAGGTTCAATGTATACTACTTGGGCGATAAGTTCACCAAAATCTCACAAATCATCACTAAAGAACTTACCCAAGTAACCAGACACCACCTGTTCCCCAAAAACTTATGGAAATAAAAAATTAAAAAACAACAACAACAAAAAAAAAACTAGATGGTCCCATCTAGGGATGGTGGGAGACAGAGACAGATCATCAGGTAGTAGATTTTCATAAGGGATTCACCAACTTGATTGCTCTCATGCACATTTCACAATATGGTTCAGGGTCCTATTGTGAAAATCTAATGCCAATGCTGATCTGAGAGGAGGCAGAGCTCAGGCAGTAATATGAGTGATGGGGAGTGTAAGGTTTGTTCTTGGGTTGTTGCCGCGTTTAAAAAGAAGAAACTGAGGCCAGCAGGAAAATAATCCAATGCGATGGAATTTATTCAGGCTCCCAGGTGAGGTTCTGCGGTCCGGACAGGAGGGGCCGGAGAAGTCGCACGGACTCCTCTCAGGCACGGGGTTTTATAGGGAGTGGAGGCGTCTGATTGGTCGTGCCCCAGGTAAGTGGGACAAGATGGAGGGGAGTAGGGCCCGGATGGAACAAAATGGAGGGGAGTGGGGCCCAGATAGGACAAAATAGTAGGCAGGGAGTGGGGCCCAGATAGGACAAAATAGTAGGCAGGAAGACAAAATGGCAGGCACGGGGTGGGGCCTGCAGAAGACAAAATGGCAGGCACGGAGTGGGGCCTGAATAGGACAAAATAGTTGGTAGGGAGTGGGGCTTTTTTCCCCGGGCTCCCGGGGGAGGGGGTGTGTGTCCAAGCTCCTGGAGAGGGAAGGGGGTGTGTCTGAACCCCCAGAGAGGGAAGGGGGTGTGTCTGAGGTCCCCGCGAGGGAGGGGGGCGTGTCCGAGCTCCCGGAGAGGGAAGGGGGCATGTCCGAGCTCCCTGCGAGGGAGGGGGGCATGTCCGAGATCCCCGCGAGGGAGGGGGGTGTGTCCGAGCCCCCGGCGAGGCAACCGGCCTTACAGGGAGCAGCCGTAAATACAAAGCTTTACTCACTCACCCATTGCTCACCTCTTGCTGTGCAGTCTAGGTCCTAACAGGCCATAAGCCACTACTGGTCAGTGTCCTGGGGATTGGAGACCCTGCCTTATAGGATAGTTGTGAGGATTGAATGTAATAATTATGTAGTCAAAGACCTAGCATGATGCCTTCTATGTAGGAGACAATCACTAAATGATAGCCAGAAAATTCTAAAGCCTAAACCAAAGCCAAAGCTAATAAACAAAAAGCAAGCAAACAAAAACTGCAAGCTTCCCCCCCCTTTTTTTTATTCTTTTCATTCTTTTTTCCTTTCATGGAGCATGCATTTCCTCTTAAACTGAAGCAGATACTTGGTAATTTTAGTGGTGTATAGTGAAAGTGAAAGAGAAAATTAGGATATCTGTTCTCATTCTCTGTTTTATTCACCTCAAAGTTTGCTTTAAGATCTTTTACAGACCTAAGTTTCTTTGTACATGCAACTTTTATTTTGAGAAAGGATCTTACTCTGTTGCCCAGGCTGGAGTTCAGTTGTATGATCATAGTTCACTGTAACCTTGAACTCCTGGGTTCGAGCACTCCTCCTGCCTCAGTCTTTTCAGTAGCCAGGAGTACAGGCACGTGACACCAGACCTGGCTAATTTTTGGGAGAGATGGGGTCTCACTGCATTGCTTAGACTGGTCTTGAAATCTTGCCCTCAAGGGATCTTCCTGCCTTGGCCTCCCCAAATCCTGGGATTACAGCTGTGAGTCACCACACCTTGCCTGTACACGTAATTTTAAATATAGCCAGACAGGTATGATTCTTTAAGGGAAACAATTCATGAAGGGATGTATATGTCAAGGAACTCTGACTTTGTATGTCAGATTTGGTGAACCCACAGAAAGAGTAACATTACTATAAAGAACTACAATAAATAACTCAATGAATAATGGAAAGTTATTTCCCTACTTCTTTGCAGAAGATAATTGAGTTTAAAATGTTCTCTGTAAAGGTTTTAATCTAATCTTATGACCAAATTCCCCCTATCCCTGCCAAAGAAGCTCACTAATTTCTTTTGTATTTTCATACTGTTAGCAAAGCAGGAGCCTAGCAGAGACAGGATGACACCTTTTTTTTTTTTTTTTTTTTTGAGATGGAGTCTCGCTCTTGTTACCCAGGTTGGAGTGCAATGGCATGCTCTCGGCTCACCGCAACATCCGCCTCCCAGGTTCAAGCAATTCTCCTGCCTCAGCCTCCCAAGTAGCTGGAATTACAGGTATGCACCACCACACCGGGCTAATTTTTGTATTTTTAAGTAGAGACTGGGTTTCACCATGTTGGTCAGGCTGTTCTCGAACCCCTGACCTCATGATCCGACCGCCTCAGCCTCCCAAAATGCTGGGATTGCAGGCGTGAGCCACCGTGCCCAGCTTGATGACATCATTTTAAAATCAACTCCATCTTCAAACTAACAAGGCACAGTCTTTGCCAGTTATGACCCATGGTCATAAGCTATTTATAGTTGAGGAAATAGCCTAAAGATACCTACAAGGACACACTCTGACAACAGCAAATAGTCCAGATGTCTTAATACCCATAACGATGTATGCTTTCAAAATAATTATAATTATGGTTTGATGTACTTACACACTAAAATGTCAAGGATGATTTTCTTTAAATTAATAAAGTAATACATTTTACCATGCTGTCAGCCCACTTGCACTTAGACACAGATTTAGTCTTCACATAGACAAGATCCCTATATAAGAAAAATTTAACACAAAGATTGTGCATTCGTCCACTTGCTTTCTGAAGATGCTCTACTCTGTAATGGAGTAGCTTTTAATAAACTATCTCTTCTTACTGAACTCTGTGATTCACCTTGAATTCCTTCTTGTGTGAGATACAAAAATCCTTTTGCGGGGTCTGGATCAAGACCCTTTTTCTGATAACAGCAGTACATAAATACTGCTGTGTCAAAATTTAATAAGAAATTATTCTAATTAATGTATTTGAGCCCTTTTTTTCTCTATAGAAAATGTTGGTTTAATTAGAGTCCACAAATTAAAATAAACTTAATTACAGTATCTTATAATAACCACCCGAATCTCTGAAAGAACAACTCTTTCCCATCAGAGCTCTACTGAGTATTAAATATTCTTATAATACTAGCCCAAGAGCCCTTGATTTTGACACTTGATTTTTCCAAATGCTTACAGTAACCACTCAAATAAAGTTATGATGTTGATACTTTCATTTTAGCTTAGTATGCCCTCATTCTGACCTTTTTAAAAATATATAGAAAATGTTATTTAGCATTTACCACTAGAGTTTACTGTTTAAGAAATGTGGCAGATATCTCAGCTTAAAATAAAAAAAAAAATTAGGCTTTTAATTTACTTACCCCTTTGGAACAGGTTTACAAAAGCACATTCTTCTAATTTTATAGCATAACAGGACAATAACTTTCTTAATTTTTAGGAGAAGTAGAAAAAGCATGTATATTATGTGGATGAAATTTGATGTACTTAAAACTGTAAGATCAGGCACCGATAAATTGTTTTGGTAGTGTCGTAATGTATTGTAGTTGGCAGTGCTGCCCCAACCTGTATTACTTATTATATTAATCAATGAAGATACAAAGAAATATTTTTTTTCTTATTTAACAAACATGGCAATAAATGACTTATAATTCAACTGATGATGAAATGCATCTATATTTCATTATAAATTTTATAAATGTTAGCTTTCCATAGTCAATAACCACTGAAAATACACAATAAATGACATTGTTGTCTTCCAGCTATTTAAAACATCAAATGTTGCCAATGCTGTAGAATCATTTCTATCAAATTGAGAAATACTTTTGGTTAAAAACAATCATGTATAAAAGTCATGGTATCATTTACTCTGACCACTCAACAAGGTAACATTAAAATGTATCAAAGAAGGAAATGATGAATAAAGAAACCATATGTTCCCTCAACAATTATGAAACAGATTGGTTATCATTTTTTGCATATTGCAAATACTAAGGCTTAATTGATTCCTCTGTGGAAAACTGTCATTGAGAGATAACTGATAATAAAGATTAAACCTGCTGAGTCTGCTAAGATAAATTTCGCATTTTGAAGCATTACTTTTCCACTTGACTAAAATAATGGATTTTGATTTCAAGACAAATGCCATATAAAGGAATCATGATGCAGTCTATGTTAGATGAATATTACTTGTTATATTTTGATTTGTTTCATCAAAAACATGTAAAACTGGTGAAAACAAAATTTTCACTGTATGTCTTACTATAATTACTCATTTACTTATCTGAGATTAAAGTTTATAGATTAACATTTCTGATTTACTCTGAATTTAATAATAGTATTATACATTTTCCTAGTTCAATAAAAGATACAGTTTAAATGCCATTATTACATAAATAACTTTTTAAAATGTATGATTCTGAAAACATTTTTCTTGTATTAATTACATCAAAACTGATTTGAACGTATCTATTACAATGCAAATTTCTGGGACCCAGTCTAAACTTGAGTCAAAATCCTTGGGGACTGGGACTATATAAGTGATTTTGACAGGACTTCCAGGTAGCTTACATGTATGCTAAAACATGAGACCACTGCTTTAGTAATTTTATTTCATGCACTTGAGTATCTTGTCTAAAATTTATAAAGTGGAAGAAATGAATAAAACAAGAAATACTCTGCATGTAGCTGCTGTTAGATTTGTCAGCCCAAAATATGAATATAAAATAATGCTCAAAAATATGTTGGCTCTTCAAAGACAAAGAAGAAAATAAATGAAATTAAAGAAGAAAAAAATTGAGGTAACAGAAGATCAAAAAGCAAAGCATAAGGAATATAGTCAGAAGCTCCTCAAGTAAAATAAGCCAGGCAGAGAAAGACAAATATTGAATGTTCTCACTCATATGTGTAAGGTAAAAAAGCTGTTCTCATAGAAATAGAGAGTAAAATAGTATTTACCAGAGGCTGGGAAAGATAAGGGTTAGGGGAATACAGCCAGAAGTTGGCTAATAGACACAAAATTGTAGATAGATAGGAATAATATTTTTTAATGTTTTATACCACTGTAGTGTGAAAATAATTGACTATAATAAATGTATATTTTCAAAAGCTAGAAAGGAGGATTTTTAATGTTCCCAATACAAGGAAGTGATAAATGCTTCAGGTGATAGATATCTAATTACCCTATTTGATAATTACACATTGTATACATGTATTGAAAAATCACACGGTACCACATAAATATGTACAATTATTGTGTAAGTTGAAAGTATAATAAAGGTTAAAAAATAAATAGCAGGAAAAATGTATAGGAAAAGACAGATATTTAAATGGAAAGAAAGAAGATTAAATGATATATTTCTGTCTTTAAGTATAGAATGTAACAGTACAGCAATGACATCTTGAGTTTCAGGGAGCTGAGACACTGAACAAACTTGTAAGCTTGTATATGAGGTTTCTAGATTCCTCACATTAGAGAAGCTTACAATCAGATGGGCATAAATGCATGTTAGAGAAGATCCTAAGTGGAGAAGTACACTTAGGAGGTTAAGGGTTGAGCTGAAAAGTTTTACTCGTTCCAATTGAATTCGAGAGTTTATCATAGTAAACTAGCAACTGGTTGTGACTGCTTCTATTGTGTGTCCAGTAGGGACTGAAGTTCTGTGAAGAATGGGAAGGATGTAGTAGCCCTGTTTATTAAGATGCTTCATAGCAACCTGATAAAGAATATATTTAAATAAAACAAATAGAGAACAATACAAGTCAGTGAATAAATCAGGTCTTGGGTTGTATGGGAGTAGTCGTCACTTTAGACTAAAACAGAACTTACAAGATTATATGATTTGAAAAATATACTTAAGGATGTTAGACTTTCTTTTAGGATTGGCTTGACTCAGAGGTCATATGGACAAGAACTCATGTTACATATGCAGCTTGATCAAATTGTATGATCCTGAGCATGCTATTAAAGTTCTCTGTACTTCATTTTATCTGTAAAATTTCATCAATAATAGGACCAAACTCACTGAGTTTTCTCTGAATAGTAAATGATATATATTTCTTAGTCAGTTTGGTCTGTTCTAACAGAATACTGTAGGCTGAATGGCTTAAAAACAAAAATTTATTTCTCATACTTCTGGAGGATGGTAAGTCTAATATCATGGTACCAGCAAATTGGTGTCTGATGAGGGAAATTTTCCTTATTTGCAGATGGCCATTTTCTCATTTGTATGATGGAGAATAGAGAGAAGAAATGTGCTTTTACCTCATCTTTTCTTGCAAGGGCACTAATGCCTTCATGAGAGTCTCACCCTCATGACCTAATTACCTCTCAAAGGTCCTATCTCCAAATATCATCACATTAGGAATTAAGATTTCAATGTATGAATTTTTTGGGGTCACAAACATTCATCCCATGACAATATCACAATATCACGATGATTGCCATAGTAAGGAATAAATAAATGGTAGTACATTTTTTCTATTCCAATTCAAAACATTTTTTTCTAGATATATATGGGAAAATGATATAGATGGAGTGTTTGAGGGTAAATAATATGGTAATGTTATAAGACATTTACTCTCTATATGAATCATCTAGTAAGACATGTAGATAACTTATAGCTATATATAGATGTATAAAAATAAAAACAGGTAAAATTTGTTGATCAGTTACTGTGTCCCAGTCACTAAAGTTCTCAGAAGCTTTATATATGTTTTACTTTTAATAATAAAAATGGGCTCCATAATGAGGAGAGTTGAAGTAAATATTGAATAACGTCAATATGAGACAAAAGTTGATATTGACTTATGTGAAAAAATAGGACAGTTAGTAAAACAAAAATTTAAATCACTTATGCAGATCTAAGTATTTCAAAGTATTCTTTGAGGAATAAATGAATATTTAATGCTAATTCAATTTTTTAATATAATTTTACCACATATTTGCTGTTACAAAAGTGGAAAAGTAACTGAACTCAAATACCTAGTGGAGAAGTCACAAATGACTAAATGGAAACTATTAAATCTTTAAACGTCAAGATAGTTTTCCCAGTACAGTTTATCTTTTCAATAAAGCACCAAGTATCTAATAAGGTTAAAATAATGAGATTCAACTTATTTTTTCAATGGATAAATCACATACAAACTATGCCAAAATTAGACCTATTCAGGCAGTGGTATTGGTCACTTTTTCTTTTTTTTTTTTTTTTTTCCTGGAAGGTCCTAAGGAGAGGGTACCTTGTAATTGGACAATTGCTATTGTAGTAAGTTGGCAGGCAGTGCCATTTGGGAGTTACAGATTTATTTCCTAAAGTGGAGACTATTTCATAAATTTTTGTCCCTTAACCTTAAACCTTTCTCTGAGTTAACACTGATGATTATAGAAATGATTTGTTTCAGTGAAGACTTCTTCCAAAGAGGTCAAAAGTTGATCACTCAAATGCCCTTGAGAAACCTACTAATGTATCCAGAAGGTTGCTCTGAGAATGGATGACACCAATGCCATCTGTCTAGCCAAGGTAAGAACAACTTGCTGTTAACATAATTATTCCATGATAGAAATATCGAATTACATAAAGTCACAGTCTCCTGAAGCAGTTATTGCTGAGGCAACTTTATTTCATTTTGAAACTGCCTTAGATATCGGTTGGCTCTGACAGTATGATAAAAGCTAGCTTAGGTCATATTTTTAATACCCACTATATTAGATAAGGAAATATGTATGTTTTCTTCCAATATGTTCCTAATCATTGAATTCAGTGTATGTGTACAGAGGCACATGCTATAAAAGTATCTATCAGTAGTAGCATTTATGCCTTGCCAATTATTCCTTATTTTAAAAAGTCTAGCCACCAAGTACTCTATATATGAATATAAATAATGTCATAAACCTCTGTGAACAATATGTCTCTTTGTTAGTAGGAGTGAATTAATAGATATGTGATGTTGCATGGCAGATAAACTTATGACACTAACACTATAGCTATCATTTTGTTTATGTCTTTGCTGGTGATATGGTAATTGCGTTTTGGGTTGAATTTATGATAGTGCCTTTTTCAAGAAACCATTTTTTTTTTTTTTTTTTTTTTTTCGAGACAGAGTTTCCTTCTTCTTACCCAGACTGGAGTGCAATGGCGCGATCTCGGCTCACCGCAACCACCGCCTCCTGGGTTCAAGCAATTCTCCTGCCTCAGCCTCCCGAGTGGCTGGGACTACAGGCACGCGCCACCATGCCCAGCTAACTTTTTGTATTTTTAGTTGAAACGGGGTTTCACCTTGTTGACCAGGATGGTCTCGATCTCTTGACCTCATGATCCACCCGCCTCGGCCTCCCAAAGTGCTGGGATTATAGGCATCAGCCACTGCGCCCGGCCTCAAGAAACCATTTTTACTCACTGAGACTGAAAATGATTTAGAGAAGAACACATGAAAACTATTTTTAATCATTCTTTCTTGTATTCTTTCAGGTAGACAAATAGTTAAATAGTAAGATCTGCTGTTTTGCGGTGACTCTCATTAACAGGACCAGTAGCATCCAAGAAATTTTCTCTCTCCTAGACCTGGACAATTTGGTTTTGGTCTGATAACTTTTGTAGTGAGACCACTTAATAACTTACCAATAACGACCATCCTGAGGCATCTGATGTTGGATTATCTGATGAGTAAGAAGAATGGAATTGCATATAGGCTTGAACCTGGAGGAAGTTACAGTCATTTTATGCCATAGATATTTCTTTGCCTCTCTGATATTTCTAACATGATTACAGAAATCAGTCAGTGACAGATAACTGTTGCTATCCAGTAAAAAACACCTTTCTAATATTTTCATGTTCACAGAGACCATTATAACAGAAAGAGATATTACTGGGATTATTTCTGGAAATATAAGGCAGCCCAGAGGAATTCTTAAGTGGTATCAACCTCCCTAATGTGTCAATCTTAGACAAGCAGATATTATAGATACAGAGAAAAATTATAATAGCAGTAGCAAATTTTAGAGCAAAATAGAAGACCAAGTTCAGAAGTTGAGATTAGTTTCTAATTACAACATGATATAAAGACTGGATCTGTACTATCTATTCATTCACTGGGACTTAATGAGTATGTTACGGTGTGCATTTTCCTTTAACAATAGTTGATTTGATTTATAACAAATGGATTATTAGATCTAGGATGACACATTGGTGTTTGATTATTATAATATATCAAAAAAGCTAATTAAGCCTCAGCTTGTGGAACGCAGACTGTCTTTCTCTTTGTACTTATTGGTGAATGTTAAACCTTCTAATATTTCACTTTCTATTGATATTTTCATAGGCAAAATAACATTTTTTCCAAAGGAATCCATGTTCTAATCACTTGACTCTATAAATATGTGACTTTACATGGCAAAAGGGAATTAATGTTGCAAGTGGAATTCAGGTTGCTATTCAGCTGACCTTAAAATAGGGAGGTTACCTTGGGTCAATTCGTGGGCCCAATGCAATCACAAGTAGAAGAGGAAGGCAGAAGAAGTGGTCAGAGTGATGCTATGTGAGAAGGACTAGACCTCCCAACCATAGCTTCGAAGATGGAGGAAGGAAACCACGAGTCATGCAATGTGGACGCTTTCTAGAAGCTGGAAAAATCAAGAATGGATTTTCCCTTCTAGCCCCATAAAAAAACATAGCCCTTCCAACACCATGTTTTCGGCACAGTGAGTCCGTGTGGGACTTCTGACCTACAGAACTTTAAGAAATAAATTTGTAATACTTTAAGGCACTAAGTTTGTGGTAAACTAACACACCCATGTTGTGAAAACAACCAAAACCAACGTACATTTCCTTTTCATTTTAGTTCTTCATTAGTTTAATATTGTAACCGGGTCACAGGACTCAGGGGAGAGCAGAGAGACCTCCCAAAGGCGCGTCCAATTCCCTGATCGGGAGAGGGAGGCACTCAGCCCTCTCCCTGTTGGATTTTTTTCCTGATGTGTCCGAGGTTCTTGGCCTCTCTTTGCCTCAAGAATGGGGAAAAGGGCCCTGGCAGCTCAGTGAAGGTACCGTTTAAGTAAGTATTGGAGCCAAGAGTTTAAGCAGAAAGTGATTTATTAAGGGGGCGGGGGAAAAGAGAGAGAGAGAGAGAGAGAGAGAGAGAGAGATCGATCCCAGATCCCATGCTGCCATGGGAGGGGAATCTGAAGGAGATATCCGCACAGGTAGAGAGGGAAAGACAGCTCCCATGTTGTCGTGGGAGGGGATCCCAGAGAGGGAAATCAACACAGGTAAGGGGAGTGGGGTATTAACTTTGAAGTTATTCCTGCCCCATTCATGTTCTTGTCCAATGAGAAGAGGTCTTTCAACTTCCTCTGGAGTGACTGATCTTTGACTGACCTCACATTGGTTGCTTGGGACCACAACAGAGCCTCTCCTTTTGGTGGGGCTTTTGGTGGGGCTTTTGGTGGCCTTTCTGAATAAAGGAAGCTCACCTGGAATTTCTACCTAGCCCATGCCCAGGAAAGTTAGACAAAGAACTCTAGGTTCCCAGATGGGGAGCTGGATGGAGGCATGGCGCTGGGAAGCTCTTGCCTTTGAAACCAGGCCCCTTGTGAACTCGGGAAGACAGTTTTGTTTTCCTTAACATAGTTCCTCAATATGCCTTTCAACTACTGCCATAGAGTTGAATATTTTTATCTAGCATTGGTTTTAGTAGAGGTGACTCTTGTTTATCTTTTTAATCTGTAGAATATTTGTGAGCTAAATTACTAAAGCAAAATTGAAAACACAGCTTTGCTTTTGTACTTGTACTTTTCTTGCAAAAACAACTTAAATAAGATACTCAGACTCTTTAAATAAGGATTTATCTACCTGGGCAATACTGACTTTTTGGGCCAGGTTATTATTTGTTGTGAGAAACTATCCTGTACGTTGTGTGATATTTATTAGCATCCCAGGCCTCAACCCACTAGACGTCAGCAGCATCCTCCCTTCCCATGCCTCCTTTCTTCCTTAACCTATGATAACCAAAAACTACATCCAGACATTGACAAATATCTCTGGGGAGCAAAATCCCTCCTCCTCACTGAGAGCCACATTTAAGATGAAATAGCTAATATAAAAATAAAATGAGCAGAGTTTCCATAAATTTGTAATAGCTGTTAAACATTCAGAACTCTTTTAAAACAGTCATTAACGTATCAGTAATTTATAGTCCAATTATACTAAAATTGTGATTTTTAAATTTGGAAGTTTTGCAGTACTGCTTATACTTTATCCGCTCTGGATAGCAGCAATCAGTTCTGAGTGTGAAGTGTGACTTTTTTTCCTCATGGACATCTAAATGGTTCTGTATGATTGTCAGATGGGAATGGCACTAACGCATTCTAACCAAAGATCAGTGGTGAAAACCGCTGAAGTCTGTTTCCCAACTTACCTGTGGTTATCAGAGGAATACAAACAAATCATTAATTTCACTCTCTCCCACTTTTCCCATCCTAGTATTATATAATATACCTTATTCTTAAAGCTATTATTTTTTACTGACATGATTTACTGATAGGGCACTGATTCCTAAGAAATCAATAATGCATGAACATTACTGGAAATCTGGAGTACACGCTGAATAATTGTGAGATAACAGGGCCTAAGGCTTGATCGGAAATTACATATAGGCATGCTTATAACATTATTCATCATTAAGATTTTTAAGAAAATCTGTGATTCTAATGTTTAATTTTTACCTGAGACTATTTTATTTATTTATTTATTTTTGACATGGAGTCTTGCTCTGTCACCCAGGCTGGAGTGCACTGGCACAATCTCAGCTCACTGCAACCTCCGCCTCCCAGGTTCAAGCAATTCTCTTCCTCATCCTCATGAGTAGCTGGGATTACAGGTACCCACGCCCAGCTAATTTTTGTATTTTTAGTAGAGACAGGGTTTCACTATCTTGGCCAGGCTGGTCTGGCCAGGCTGGTCTTGAACTCTTGACTTTGTGATCCACCCACCTCCTAAAGTGCTGGTTTATAGGAGTGAGCCACCACACCTGACTTCCTGAGACTAATTAAATAGCACTTATAGAACTCACTCAGTAATGGAATACTGAATTTGGAATTTGCCTATGTACTTTAACTCACATCACAGAGGAACCTTGAGCTGATCTTTTCTTTTCCTTAGTCATGAAAAATACAAATGCATCATGGCCATTTGTTTTGTGATGTGGCCATTGATTTAATTACTTTTAAAAAGAGTATCTCACCTTAAAGTCTGTATTAATTGTCTATTAGTTGAATAACAGATTATATAAATTAATCAGCATAAGATACTGAAAATATCTAATGTCACCTGTAATTTATACAGGTCAAGAATTTGGGAGTGATTTAGCTGGGTGATTCTGGCTCAGGATCTCTCACCAAGTCTCACTCAGTCAAGATGTTAACTTGGGCCATAATCATCAGAAGGCTTGACTCCGACTATAAAATGATTTTGCAAGAAGGCTTACTCATGATGTCTGGAAAACCTATGCTAGCTGTTGGCAATAGGCTTTAGTCCCTCCTAATCTGGATCTTCTTTAAGAGTGCTGGTATATTCTCATGGTATGGCAACTAGCTTTTACAAAATGAGTGATCCAAGAGTGATCAAGGAGGACGACACTCTGTTTTTTTTGACCTAGTATCAGTTGTCACATGCCATCATTTTTGCAATCTTTGATTGGTTACAGTGTGCTACTGCAAGTCCTCTGAGAAACAGAGAGAACTAGTAGAGGCTGGGAGAACTGACAGTCCATGAGAGCACTGTCAGACTATGCTAGTCTGACTCTGAGTGAAGGAAGGAGGGAAAGATAGGGGGGATCAGATAGAAGTGTTTTAGATTGTACTATGGTTCTTAGCAAAGTTTGGCAAGGCAGGTCTCCCAGGAACAGACCTGCTTTAGTGTCTCAGTTGACCTCAGTCATTGGTTTGGGAGAAGCCTGTGAGAAGTGTGTCTTTGCCATAAACATTATGATGGATTTCAGATCACATTAGATGAAAATATTCATAATGCAGCCTATAATAAGAGGTCTACAAGATGTATTCTAATGGTCGGCACAGTCAACTTTTTACTCCACACAGCTTTACTTCTTCACAAAATTTTGAGAAGCAGCTTCCCTATGGTTCTTGTTAACCTCACTTTCTGATGAGAAACTTAAAACAAGGAGGTTACTGGGACAAACAATGGTGTACAACTCTGCAGTTGATCTTAGGGACACAATTGGAACTCATTCCCTCCCTCCTCCACTGTCCATTCTAAATTCCTCTCACCCTCAGCTATCACTTTGAAAGGTCTTGGTGGTGGGATCTAAACCATTGATCTCAAGGATCTTGAACCCTTGATAATGATGTTCTTCTTAACCTGCAAAGTTTGCACTTGTCTGTTCTGTTTAAGTGGGTCAAGGATTTGAAAGGAGGTACTGAGTGAGTTACCTGGATTTCTTATGTTATTATTCCTTCTTGTTCCCATTGTACAAAAGAAGCCTTGAAGCCTAAGTTCAATTACACCTGCCAATATAGTGACTCATCCTTTTGCCTGCTGGTCCCTGGGAACAAATATATGTGCTCTTGTGGCAGCTGCCATTTGTAGCTCAATGACACTTTGAGAGAATACTCCCTTAGACGGGACCAGGATCTTTAACCCTGAAGAGCTCAGAGTTTGCTCAATGGGGACAAGAATCAAATGATCTTCAATTGAGTCATTGGGAGTTATGGTAAGTTAGGGTACTCCAGATTCTATCATTTGGTTCTAGAACCCACGTATTTTTCCTGTTGGGGACACAATATCATAGAGGGGTGTCTGATTTAATGAATACACTGCATCTTGAAGGATGGCATCCCATCCTTTCAGAGTTCTGCCTCTGATTTCATGCTTTATTTACATCTTTAGAAACCCAATCCATAAGTTTATGAAGTCACCTAGTTCTAGAAGTTACGGTATGTTGATCACACTACTCTACCTCTTTCACTGTGAAGTAGGTCCTCTGGTTAAATGCAATTATATATGAGATTTCTTGGTTGTGGAGCAGGTATTCTATAAGCCTGTGGATAGGCTGAGCCTCTGTGAGCTGGAAAGGAGTACCCATACCCAGAATAACTTCTGTTCCTTTGAAGACAACCTGTTGGTCCTTCCAAGGGGCCTGCTGTAATCAACTTGGTTTCCTTGAGGAATAATGCCATATTGGAAGCTCAGTGTTGGTTTCTTTTGCTGAGTTGGACATTTAGAGGAGGCAGCAATAGTTAGATTAGCTTTGGTAAGTGGGAATTTATGTTGTCGGGTCCATATACAGTTCCTGCCACTGTGGCGTCTATGTTCATGTGCCCATTGTGCCGGTTTTGGGCTGGCTGATAACATCAACTGAAGTCCTTTTGAGTATTTCATCTCTCAGTGCCTTTCTATGGTGGTTGCTTTCTGGTAAGCATTAATGAATGATTCAAAAATCTACATATTCCATGTCCTCACATATATGTTTATCCAACTGCCTCTATCAACCAAATTCATGACTTCCTGTGAGTAAATCCGTTTTGGTTGCCTATAAAATGTTGCTAGTTATTATAGTAATTGTGGCCTCATGGCTTCTGGAGATTAAATCCCAATCCTATTCCTATGTATATGAAACATGCTGAGTGCCTCCTTAAAAGTGTAAGCCTTCTGTGGAATAATAACATTAAGTATTTATTAGTCATACACAACTTACTGTGAATTGGTTTTTCTTCCTAGTATCATCTACAGAACTAGGTACTGAGAAAAGAAAATTCTGATGGTTAGGGTGGATGAATGGAGGTGGAGAACAGTGTAGGAAAATATAATAATGGAATCTGGACCACCTATTTTGGAGAAAAGCCTGATACTTTGCTTGCCTTTGGACAAGCAGGACATTCAAATAAATAAGCAAAATGGGTACTCAGAAGTGAGGACATTAGGAAGGGAAAGTGACTGGAAAGGGACAGGGAAAAACATGATAATAAACTTCACAATTTGTGTTGCTACTGATTATATGGCCTTGAAGCAAATAACATTCTTGAGTCTCTCTGAGCCTTAGTTTTCACATCTATGAAACTGGAACATAAATACCTAACTTGCATAGTTACTACGCGAATTAGAAGAGATAATAAATGCTTATAAAACATCTGGCACATAGGACATGTATTTTAGTGTTTGACTATTTGAAAACTGGGTTCAAATCCTGTGTCTGCCACTTAGAAGTATGACCCTGATAAGTTGTCTAGCCTGTCAGCTTCAGTTTCCTCTTCTGTAAAATGGAGACATAAATAATACCTAGATTTATTGTTTGTTTTTGATTGAGTAAAATAATGCATTAAAACCTTTAGTGTAATGCCTGACACACAGTACATGCTTAATAGACATTTACAGTTATGTCATGTCTTTAAAAAGTATCTATTATTGGTTTCCATAACATCATTATAAGGTCCGTTTAGGCTACTTCTTGCATCCAATAAACTGTCTAAAATGGTCAAACAAGAATAAACTTGTAAAGTTCAGCAATCTAAGGGTAGAATACGCTTAATGTCAGTGTGGGGTACATTCAGAAACTTTTCTTTAGGAAATAAATTCCTAAGTTGATATTGCAGTTATTAGCTTTCATATACTCTTAGTGATGATATTACTTTAATAGGGCACACTATTCTCTATCTATGTAGACACTACATCTGTTAAACAAGAAGCATACGTTAGCTGTTTAAAATATTGAACTATAGTCAGAAAAACCTTGGGTTCTGACCCTAGCTCTATTACTTATTAGTCATGCAATCTTTTGCAAGTCACATAGTATCTCTGAGCTTATTTCCTCACTTATATAAAAGAAAACAATTATCCTTGCCCTTGAATGAAGTATCTGTGAAAACACTTTGAGAATGTAAGATAGTTCTTTATTACTATTAATAATGTGCACCAACTTGAGAAAAACAGTCATCAAGCAATGATATTTTACATGTCAATGCAATAAACTATAAATACATTTGGAATCCAAATATTTCAAGTACTGAAGTAGTGAAATTTGGGAATTTCATATGCCACTATAGAAAAAACTCATCTCTGGCTTCCAAATTCCCCTGAGGAAAAGGCTGTTGCAACAGTGAAATGGTTTCTCTGGCCTCTCTCGTTTTTGACTCACACCTAAATATCAAAGACAAAATAAAAGGAAAAAAAACCCACATGCAGCTTTTCCTGTAGAACTAATGTGTGAAAAGCAGTGTCTGCATTTGGTGTGTGCCAAAAGCAAATTTGAACAGTTAAAGGAAGAATCAGGATTAGGTGCCACTGCATGTTTGCCCTATTTGCAGAGTGGCTACACACCAAGTGAGTTTTAGTCTCCATTATCTTGACACCTTTGAGTTTAAACCAGTCTACCATGAGATTTTGGCACACCCACAGTGCCTCTAGGCAGTTTCCTTATACAACACATTGTCTGTTTTTTCTTTCTCGTGACAATAAACGTGATTTCCAAGTGACACAATTATGGTATCCCAAACATATAGAAATCATATTATTTCCCCCCAGAAATCAGGATTTGTGTGAAATTAAAATGTGTTACATAGAGGATCAGTTGTTTATCCAGACAAATACAGAAGCATGTATTTCTTAAAGAAAGTATCATTTGATTCCTGTTGTCAATTTCCTGGATTCTGCCTATCATTTTGGCTGAGAGTTGGCACTTCAAAACGAGTGCAAATGAAACTCGTCTCTATTGTGCCATTGACACGCATTGGCAGGTGCCTTTTTGACAGGTGTCGTTCTGCTGTTTCTATATAAAGACACTTTTTGTTCCTTCTGGGCATTTTCCCTCTGGCATTTTTCTGCAGTAACTTCTCGTTTCCTATCATGGCCAATTTGTTTGAAAACTATGTTATTGCTGATGAGCTTCTTTCTCTAAGGGAAGAGTAAGGAAAGAATGACCTCTTGGAATATCATTTTTATAAAAACATGCCATCTGTGGGTCATAGATGGAGTATAGGTGATGGAGTTGCTGACGGGACTTGAAGAGAGAGGTATTTTTAGGACTCTAGAAGAGAGAAAGGCCCTGGCCCCTTTAGCAGCAGTCCTTCTTTAGTAAGGAAATGGCAGCCAAGTTTTCTGATTGGTGTGGCTTTCTAATGTTGGCTTTCCTGGAGTTTGCTTCTTTAGATTTGCTTCCAGTGGGCTAAAACCTCCTCTTGCCATTTCCAGAACAGCTATGTTGTTCTGCAACAGAAGGTAGGACATGTGTAGGCCATCAATGTGATTTCTTAATCCAGGTTCATTGGCACTACAGTAAATAGAAATCTCTCTATGAGTCTGATGGCATTAATGTAATTTTGATTATTATTATTTTTTTGAGTCAGAGTCTCACACTGTTACCTGGGCTGGAGTGCATGCAATGACACCATCTAGGCTCACTGCAACCTCTGTCTCCCAGGTTCAAGAGATTCTCCTGCCTCAGCCTCCCGAGTAGCTGGGATTACTGGCGCCTGCCACCACACCTGCTAATTTTTTGTATTTTTAGTAGAGACGAGGTTTCACTATATTGGCCAGGCTGGTCTTGAACTCCTGACTTCGTGATCCGCCTGCCTCAGCCTCCCAAAGTGCTGAGATTACAGGCATGAGCCACCATGCCTGGTCTGTTCTGTTTTTTACATAAGCATTTTAATGGGAAAATTAGAGGAGACATACCAGGCATTACTATCTTGCCATTCTAACCTGCATTAACAACTACTTAAGTGTTACTTTCCAATTTTTCATTCCATTGTTGGCTTATTAAGAAATTATAGTGCTTATTAATATCTATTCTGTATTTCCCCTGAGATAGTGTGTTTTCACTCCTAAACAGAATTGAGCCTACCATGTGAGAAGCTTCTTACGGCCATACTGCGACCCACAGCAACTTTCACTTGCTTTGGAGATTATCATCACTGCTTGCTGAAGAATAAGGACAAAGAGAACTGGGATTTAGGTTCAGTAATATGACTTCCTTGTTAAAAGCTCCATGAGAATGGGCATGCTGTATTTCTTGATAATTTCTGCTTTGCCAGCATTGCCATAATATCTGACATGTGATAGACACATAATAAATGTGTTGAAAGAACTCCTCATGTTTCTGAAAATTGTATCTCAAGCCCTAAGATTAGAGTGATGCTCTGGAGGCTGTGTTTCTTTTTGGGGAAAAAGTTTATATAAAGAGAGGTTTTTTCCCCCATTAAGAAGTATACAAAAGAGTGTTTCAAAAATAATGAGTGAAAAATAATGTCTCAAAAAATACAAATATGCCTCAAAAATGTCTCAGAAGAAGACATACATGCATCCAACAATCATATAAAAAATAGCTCAATGAACTGTTCATTAGAGAAATGCAAATTAAAACCATAATGTGATACCATCTCACATTAGTCAGAATGGCTATTATTAAAAAGTAAAAAAAAAAAAATAACAGATGCTGGTGAGGTTGTGGAGAAAAAGGAACGCTTATACACCATTGGTGGGAGTGTATATTAGTTCAACCATTGTGGAAGACAGTGTGGCAATTCCTCAAAGACCTAAAGAGAGAGAACTACCATTAGACCCAGCAATCCCATTATTGGGTATATGCCCAAAGGAATATAAATTGTTCAATTATAAAGACAAATGTTTGCACATGTTAATTGCAGCACTATTCACAATAGCAAAGACATGGAATCAACCCAAATGCCCATCAATGATAGACTGGATAAATAAAATGTGGTACATAGCCACCATGGAATGCTATGCAGCCATAAAAAAAGAATGATATCATGTCCTTTGCACGGACATGGGTGGATCTAGAGGACATTATCCTTAGCAAACTATCTCAGGAGCAGAAAACCAAATACCATATGTTCTCACTTACAAGTGAGAGCTAAATGAGAATACATGGAACAGAGGGAAACAACACACACTGGAGCCTATCAGAGGGTGAATAGTGAGAGGAGGTGGAGGAACAAGAAAAATAACTAATGGGTACTACGTTCAATAGCTGGATGATGAAATAATTTGTACAACAAATCCCCATGACACACGTTTACCTATGTAACTAGCCTGCACATGTACCCCTGGACTTAAAATAAAAGCTTTTTAAAAATATTTACCATATAAGGGAAAACATTAGAGCACAGGTCATGTGAGCTGAGACTCTGGAGACAGACTGAGTTAAGCTTTTCCTGCAGTGCCTTTGGATCAGATCCAAAATTGGACTAAGGGATTGGTAATAGCATCTATATTTTGAATATTGGGCAGATTTTATGAATTGATAACATTTAAAGCATATAGTAAGTGAAAAAAGGAAGATAAGTTCTTATTAAGCAGCAGAGTGGAGGTAGAGATACCTAGATGTAAATCTAGATATTTCAATTTCCTTTCTTTAGAAACTTCAGGTCTGCAAATTTGATATTAAGAAAGCAAGACCGCCTGACTTCATAGTTTAGCTTCAGCTTACCATTTCACTCTTTTCAAAAGTTTGTTGCTAGGATTTGAGATGTTCCTTAGCTTTCTCTAACCACCAAAGTGTCTGACCCATGGGATTTTGTGCAGAGAGTTTATTTTATTTATTTATTTACTCATTTTTGTCTGTTTGTTTTTGAGACAGAGTCTCACTCTGTTGCCCAGGCTGGAGTGCAATGGCGTGATCTCAACTCACTGCACCTTCCGCCTCCTGGGTTCAAGCAACTCTCTGCCTCAACATACCAAATATGTGGGATTACAGGCTTCTGCCACAACACCTGGCTAATTTTTGTATTTTTAGTAGAGATGGGGTTTCACCATCTTGGTAAGGCTGGTCTTGAACTCCTGACCTTGTGATCCACCCGCCTCTGTCTTCCAAAGTGCTGGGATTACAGGCGTGAGCCATCGCACCCAGCCAGAGAGTTTATTTTTGAAAGTGATTCCAAGAAGAAGAGCAGGAGACTGAGACAAGTGGGGTAAGGCATCTGATTTAAAACAAATAAACAATCGAAAAACACTGATGAGCAGAGAACAAATTATATGCAGAAACATTAATTTATTAAACCTTGAATGTGTATATCTGGCAATGGTGGAGTAAATAGAATGCTTGAGGATATTCAGAATGACCAAGTTAAAGAAGGTACAACTCAGAGTTGGTTTTGTTACTGGTAAACAGTATTGGTTATGGGGACCAAGGCTAAAACATAGACTACAGTGAGTTGTGATTTAATGCTCCTTGTGGAAATTATCATTCTCCATATATTTTACCCTTTGTTTTATCTCTTCTCTTCCACACTCCTTTCTTCTTTCCTCTAGAACACACACACACACACACACACACACACACGAGCATGTGCACATGCACACCCAGTTTTGCAGGTGCCCAGAAAAAAACAAAGTAAAAGGCAAGTCTCATTAGAAGGTTGCTACTTTATTTCCCTTGAGTCAGCCTGGGTTTTGCTCTACCTCTGGGATTGGAGCATTATCTGAATTTTGTTACTGGTTAATTTGATCCACAAATTTTAAAGCAAATCTCTGCTTTGTTCTATACCGTACATCAATAAGACATGGGTACATTTTCAAATCTTTCCTAATCCTTAGAGAATGTGTTCCCATGATTTTCAGGAGAGTCTTTTGAGTGCTATTTAAAATTTCAACCAGTTGCCTGTCTGGTTGTTATTGGTGGCTATAGGTCCAAGTTGTGAATTTAGCAGAGAAATATACACACTAGAGATTTTGAAACTATTGGTCTATATAATATAAAATAGTTCCAGTTATAGACATAAATGAAAATGTCCAGAGAGATTGTATAGAATTAGGAAATAAGAGGTCTGAGAATGGAACCTTGGGAGAACTGCAACACTTAAGGGGAAGTAAGAGAAAAAAGGATAAATGAAAGAAACCAATGAAAGCTATGAGGAAAGCCAAGATCAAGCGGTATCATGAAAGCCAAGGAAAGAAAGTTTTTCTAGGAGAACAAAGTCAACAGGATCAAATGCCAGTGAGAGGGAAAATAAAGTGGAGAGATAACTAAAAGGAGACCATTTAATTTGTACATCTGAGCAAAGGTTTCAGTAGAGTTTTGAAAGTGGCAGTAAGATAGATGACTGTGGGTTGAAGAGTGAGGGAGAAGTAAGCTTGTCTTTCAAAAACTTTAATGTTATGGTAAGGAAAAATACAACAGAGAAGTAGAATTCAAGAAAGACTTTGTCACTATTGTTGATGGTTTTGTTTTATTTTAAAATAAAAAATACTTCAGCATGATGAATAGAGAGGGAAGAAAGAAAAGAGAAAAAGAAAATAAATGTTGTATTGTGTAGGAAAGGATGAGGTGAGGCATAAGGTGGAGGAATTTGTCTTTAAGGCACAGCGACATTGTCCACTGGGACAAGAAGGAGATTAGGTTTTAAGTGAATTGAGAAATCATAGGTTATGGGGAAGAAAAGAAATTGTACAAGGTATAGGTTTGTTGGCACAAAAAAATCTACTTTTTAAAATTATTATTATACTTTAAGTTCTGGGATACATGTGCACAACATGCAGGTCTGTTACATAAGTATGCACATGTCATGGTGGTTTGCTCCACCCATCAACCCGTCATCTACATTAGGTATTTCACCTAATGCTTTCCGTCCCCTAGCTCCCACCACCTAACAGGCCCTAGTATGTGATGTTCCCCTCCCTGTGTCCATGTGTTCTCATTATTCAACTCCCACTTATGAGTGAGAACACGCAGTGTTTCGTTTTCTGTTCTTATGTTAGTTTGCTGAGAATGATGGTTTCCAGGTTCACCCATGTCCTTGCAAAGAACATGAACTCATTGTTTTTTATGGCTGGATGGTATTCCATGGTGTGTATGTGCCACATTTTCTTTATGTAATCTATCATTGATGGGCAATTGGGTTGGTTTGAAGTCTTTACTATTGTGAACAGTGCTGCAATAAACATACATGTGCGTGTGTCTTTATAGTGGAATGATTTATAATCCTTTGGGTATATATCCAGTGATGGGATTGCTGGGTCAAATGGTATTTCTGGTTCTAGATCCTTGAGGAATCACCACACTGTCTTCCACAATGGTTGAACTAATTTACACTCCCATCAAGAGTGAAAAGGTGTTCCTATTTCTCCACATCCTCTCCAGTATCTGTTGTCTCCATACTTTTTAATGATCACTATTCCAACTGGCATGAGATGGTATCTCAATGTGGTTTTGATTTGGATTTCTCTAATGACCAGTGATGATGAGCTTTTTTTTCATGTTTGTTGGCCACATAAATGTCTTCTTTTGAGAAATCTCTGTTCATATCCTTCATCCAATTTTTGATGGGGTTGTTTGTTTTTTTCTTATAAATTTGTTTAAATTCTGTGTAGATTCTGGATATTAGTCCTTTGTCAGATGAATAGATTGCAAACATTTTCTCTTATTCCATAGGTTGCCTGTTTACTCTGATGATAGTTTCTTTTGCTGTGCAGTAGCTCTTTAGTTTAATTAGATCCCATTTGTCTGTTTTGGCTTTTGTTGCCATTGCTTTTGGTGTTTTAGACATGAAGTCTTCGCACATGCCTATGTCCTGATTGGTAATGCCTAGGTTCTCTTCTAGGGTTTTTATGGTTTTAGGCCTTATGTCTATGTCTTTAATCCATCTTGAGTTAATTTTTGTATAAGGAGAAGGAACGGATCCAGATTCAGTTTTCTACATATGGCTAGCCAGGTTTCCCAACACCATTTATTAAATAGGGAATCATTTCCCCATAGCTTGTTTTTGTCAGGTTTGTCAAAGATCAGATGGTTGTACATGTGTGGTGTTATTTCTGAGACCTCTGTTCTGTTCCATTGGTATATATATCTGTTTTAGTACCAGTACCGTGGTGTTTTGGTTACTATAGCATTGTAATATAATTCAAAGTCAGGTAGTGTGATGCCTCCAGCTTTGTTCTTTTTGCTTAGGATTGTCTTGGCTCTATGGGCTCTTTTTGGTTCTATATAAAATTTAAAGTAATTTTTTCCAATTCTGTGAAGAAAGTCAATGTTAGCTTGATGAGGATAGTATTGAATCTATAAATTACTTTGGACAGGATGACCATTTTCAAGATATTGATCCTTCTTATCCATGAGCATGAAATGTTTTTCCATTTCTTTGTGTCCTCTTATTTCCTTGAGCGGTGGTTTATAGTTCTTCTTTAAGAGATCCTTCACATACCTTGTAACTTGTATTCCTAGGTATTTTATTCTCTTTGTAGTGATTGTGAATGGGAGTTCACTTATGATTTGGTGCTCTATTATTGGTGTATAAGAATGCTTGTGAATTTTGCACATTGATTTTGTATCCTGAGACTTTGCTGAAGTTGCTTATCAGCTTAAAGAGATTTGGGGCTGAGACAATGGGGTTTTCTAAATATACAGTGATGTCATCTGCAAACAAGTACAATTTGACTTGCTCTTTTTCTATTTGAATTCCCACATTCCTTTCTCTTGCCTGATTGCCCTGGCCAGAATTCCAATACTATGTTGAATTGAATAGGAGTGGTGAGAAAGGACATCCTTGTCTTGAGCTGGTTTTCAAAAAGAGTACTTCCAGCTTTTGCCCATTCGGTATGATATTGGCTGTGGGTTTGTCATAAATAGCTCTTACTATT
The DNA here is from genome assembly GCF_030222135.1 of Aotus nancymaae. Lineage (NCBI taxonomy): Eukaryota > Metazoa > Chordata > Mammalia > Primates > Aotidae > Aotus > Aotus nancymaae. Next base: position 52,431,786 of record NW_026988415.1, on the reverse strand, counting down.
TTAAGAAACTTCCATCAACACCTAGCTTATTGAGAGAATTTAGCTGAAGGGGTGTTAAATTTTATTGAAGGTCTTTTCTGCGTCTATTGAGATAATCACGTGGTTTTGTCTTTGGTTCTGTTTATGTGATGGATTACGTTTATTGATTTGCATATGTTGAACCAGCCTTGCATCCTAGGAATGAAGCCGACTTGATCATGATGGATAAGCTTTTGGATTTGCTGCTAAATTTGATTTGACAGTATTTTATTCAGGATTTTCTCATCAATGTTCATCAGGGATATAGGCCTGAAGTTTTCTTTTTTTGTTATGTTTCTGCCAGGTTTTGGTATCAGGATGATGCTGGCCTCATAAAATGAGTTAGGGAGGAATTCCTTTTTTCTATTGTTTGGAATAGTTTCAGAAGGAATGGTACCAGCTCCTCTTTGTACATCTGGTAAAATTTGGCTGTGAATCTGTCTGGTCCCAGGCTTTTTTTGGTTGGTAGGTTATTAATTACTGCCACAATTTTAGACCATGTTATTGGGCTATTCAGGGATTCCACTTCTTCCTGTCAGTCTTGGGAGGGTGTATGTGTCCAGGAATTTATCCATTACTTCCAGATTTTCTAATTTATTTGTGTAGAGGTGTTTATAATATACTCCAATGGTACTTTGTATTTCTGTAGGATCGGCGGTGATCTCTCCTTTATCATTTTTTATTGTGTCTATTTGATTTTTCTCTCTTTTCTTCTTTATTAGTCTGGCTAGCAGTCTATCTATTTTGTTGATCTTTTCAAAATACCACCTTCTGGATTCATTGATTTTTTTTAAGGGTTTTTTTTTGTGTCTCCATCTCCTTCAGTTCTGCTCTGATCTTAGTTATTTCTTGTCTTCTGCTAGCTTTTGAATTTGTTTGCCCTTGCTTCTCTAGTTCTTTTAATTGTGGTGTTAGGGTGTCAATTTTAGATCTTTCCTGCTTTCTCCTGTGGGCATTTAGTCCTACAAATTTTCCTCTAAACAGTGCTTTAGTTGTATCCTAGAGATTCTGGTATGTTGTGTCTTTGTTCTCATTGGTTTCAAAAAACGTATTTCTTTCTGCCTTAATTTCATTGTTTACCCAGTAGTCATTCAGAAGCAAGTTGTTTAGTTTCCATGTATCTGTGCCATTTTGAGTGAGTTTCTTAATCCTGAGTTCTAACTTGATTGCACTGTGATCTGAGAGACTGGTTATGATTTTCATTCTTTTGCATTTGCTAAGAAGTTATTTACTTCCAATTATGTGGTCGATTTTAGAATAAGTGTGATGTGCTGAGAAGAACGTATATTCTGTGGATTTGGAGTGGAGAGTTCTGTAGATGTCTATTAGGTCCTCTTGGTCCAGAGCTGAGTTCAAGTCCTGAATATCCTTGTTAATTTTCTTTCTCACTGATCTGTCTAATACTGACAATGGAGAGTTAAAGTCTCCCACTATTATTGCACGGGAGGCTAAGTCTCTTTGCAAGTCTCTGGGAATTTGCTTTATGAATCTGGGTGCTCCTGTATTTGGGGCATACATGTTTAGGATAATTAGCTCTTGTTGCATTGATCCCTTTACCATTATGTAATGCCCTTTTTTGTCTTTTTTGATCTTTGTTGGCTTAAAGTCTGTTTTATCAGAGACTACGATTGGAACCCCTCCTCTTTTTTGCTTTCCATTTGCTTGGTAAATATTCCTCCATCTCTTTATTTTGAGCCTATATATGTCTTTGTACGGAGATGGGTCTCCTCAGTACAGCGCATGATGGGTCTTGACTCTTTATCCAATTTGCCAGTCTGTGTCTTTTAATTGGGACATTTAGCCCAGTTACATTTAAGTTTAATATTGTTATGTATGAATTTGATTCTGTCATTATGATGCTATCTGGTTATTTTGCTCGTTAGTTGATGCAGTTTCTTCATGATGTCTATGGTCTTTACAATTTGGTATGTTTTTGCAGTGGCTGGTGCTGGTTGTTTCTTTCTATGTTTGGTGCTTCCTTCAGGAGCTCTCGTAAGGCAGGCCTGGTGGTGACAAAATCTCTCAGCATTTGCATGTCTGTAAAGGATTGTATTTCTCCTTTACTTATGAAGCTTAATTTGTCTTAGATATGAAATACAAAATTCTAAATTGAAAATTCTTTTCTTTAAGATCATTGAATATTGGCCCCCACTCTCTCCTGGCTTGTAGGGTTTCTTCAGAGAGATCCCTGGTTAGTCTGATGGGCTTCCCTTTATTGGTAACCTTTCCTTTCTCTCTGGCAGCTCTTAACATTTTCCTCCATTTCAACCTTGGTGAATCTGACAATTATGTGTCTTGGGGTTACTTTTCTTGAGGACTGTCTTTGTGGTGTTCTATTTCCTGAATTTGATTGTTGGCCTGTTTTGCTAGATTGGGGAAATTATCTTGGATAATCTCCTGAAGACTGTTTTCCAACTTGGTTCCATATTCCCCATTACTTTCAGGTACGCCAATCAAACGTAGGTTTGGTCTTTTCACATACTCCCATATTTCATGGAGGCTTTGTTCATTTCATTTCATTCTTTTTTCTCTAATCTTGTTTTCAGGCTTTATTTCATTCAGTTGATCTTCAATCTCTGATATCCTTTCTTTTGCTTGATCGATTCAGCTATTGATACTTGTGTATACTTCACAAAGTTCTCATGTTGTGTTTTTCAGCTCTGTCAGGTCATTTATGTTCTTCTCTAAACTGGTTATTCTAGTTAGTAATTCCTCTAACCTTTTTCCAAGGTTCTTAGCTTCCTTGCATTGGGTTAGAACATGCTCCTTTAGCTGTAAGGAGTTTGTTATTACCCACCTTCTGAAGCCTGCTTCTGACAATTAGTCAAACTCATTCTCCATCCAGTTTTGTTCTCTTGCTGGTGAGGAGTTGTAATCCTTTGGAAAAGAAGAGGCATTCTAGTTTTTGGAATTTTTGGCCTTTTTGTGATGGGTTTTTCTTATCTTCGTGGATTTATCTACCTTTGGTCTTTGATGTTGTTGATCTTTGGATGGGGTTTCTCTGTGGAAATCCTTCTTGTTGATGTTGATGCTATTCCTTTCTGTTTGTTAGCTTTCCTTCTAACAGGCCCCTCTGCTACAGATCTGCTGGAGTTTGCTGGAAACTGTTTGGAAACTCCAGACCCTGTTTGCTTGGGTATCACCAGCAGAGGCTGCAGAATAGCAAAGATTACTGCCTGTTTTTCCTTTAGAAGCTACCTCCCAGAGAGGCACCTGCCAGATGCCAGCCAGAGGTCTCCTGTATGAGGTGTCTATCATCCCCTGCTGGAAGTTGTCTCCCAGTCAGGAGTCATGGGGGGTCAGGGACCCACTCGAGGAGACAGTCTATCTCTTAGCAGAGCTCAAGCACTGTGCTGGGACATGTGCTGCTCTCTTCAGAGCTGGCAGGCAGAAATGTTGATGTCTGCTGAAGCTACAGCCACAGCTGCCCCTTCCCTCAGGTTCTCTGTCCCAGGGAGATGGGAATTTTATCTATAAGCCCCTGACTGGGGCTGCTGCCTTTCTCTCAGAGTTGCTCTGCCCAGAGAGGAGGAATCTAGAGAGGCAGTTTGGCTATAGTGGCTTTGCTGAGCTGCAATGGGCTCTGCCCAGTTTGAACTCCCCAGTGGCTTTGTTTACACTGTGAGGGGAAAAAGGCCTATTCAAGCCTCAGTAATCGTGGATACCCCTCCCCGCAAGAAGCTCGAGCTTCCCAGGTTGACTTCAGACTGCTGTGCTGGCAGCATGAATTTCAAGCCAGTGGGTCTTAGCTTGCTGGGCTCTGTGGGGCTGGGGTCCACTGAGCTAGACCACTTGGCTCCCTGTCTTCAGCCCCTTTTCCAGAGGAGTAAATTGTTCTGTCTCACTGGCATTCTAGGCACCATTGGGGTATGAAAAATAAACTCCTGTAGCTAGCTCAGTGTCTGCCCAAAATGGCTGCCCAGTCTTGTGCTTGAAACCCAGGGTCCTGATGGTATAGGTACCAGAGGGGATCTCCTGGTCTGTGGGTTGCAAAGACAGTGAGATAAGCATAGTGTCTGGGCCGGAGTACACTATTCCTCATGGCACAGTCCCTCATGGCTTCCCTTGGCTAAGGGAGGGAGTTCCCCAACCCCTTGCATTTCCTAGGTGAGGCAATTACCCACTCTGCTTTGGCTTGTCCTCCATGGGCTGCGCCCACTGTCTAATCAGTCCCAGTGAGATGCACCAGATACCTCAGTTGGAAATGCAGAAATCACCTGCCTTCTGCATTGATTTCACTGGGAGCTGCAGACTGGAGCTGTTCTTATTCGGCCATCTTGCCAGCCACCACACATCTACTATTATCTCTTTTCTTTTTGTAGTAGATAACATGTATGAGCCAAGTAATAAATATATTTTAGTTTTTAAATTATTTTCTAAAAGTCATTGAGATAATTTATAACTAAACTATTTTGTTTTGTTTTGTTTTGTTTTGTTTTTTGAGATGGAGTTTCGCTCTTGTTACCCAGGCTGGAGTGCAATGGCGCAATCTCGGCTCACCACAACCTCCGCCTCTTGGGTTCAGGCAATTCTCCTGCCTCAGCCTCCTGAGTAGCTGGGATTACAGGCAAGCGCCACCATGCCCAGCTAATTTTTTGTATTTTTAGTAGAGACGGGGTTTCACTATGTTTACCAGGATGGTCTCGATCTCTTGACCTCGTGATCCACCCGCCTCGGCCTCCCAAAGTGCTGGGATTACAGGTGTGAGCCACCATGCCCGGCTATAACTAAACTATTAAGAAATCATAGAAACTATTGATTCTTATATGACAGATTGTTTCACAGTTTGGTAACTTTCAATTTGCATTTTTCTCTGAGAAATTTTAGAAAGCACAAATTTTCTCAATATTTTCACATAATGCTCCTTCATTTTAAATAAATAGAATTGGATTTGAAGTTCACCATATTTTAAATTTTCATATGTATTTCAATAAATGATACTTATTACATAAAATTTCCCATAGCAAAAAAGCATACTATTAAGAGTATATATTATGCTCTTCATGAAATGGAATGTTCTAGAATGTACATAGATACTGTGTTTCAAAGAAGGATTTTAATGACACAAGAAAGTTAATATTAAATTCATAATTTTAAATGATAATTTTTCAGCTAAATCAATTTATTTTGGATTGTTTGCCTCCATCAGAATGCTAGTAATAGAATTTCAGTAATTTTCCTTCTTTATTATTCTTGTCTAATGCTTCTTTCTTAAAACTCTTTTATTTGAAAAGCTGGTTTTATAAGTTTCTTATTACTCATTACATGTTTACCCATCATGTTTCTTAAAGTTTCAAAATGTCTTCCTTCATAATATTTGTTCTCAACATGAGTACAGTCAATAAATAATTTCTAAAATTCCTGTTCTTTTACACAAATGAAATCTCAGGTAAAACCTCTTACTTATAACAAGAAAAAATAGATGGTAAGTTTGGATAGAAATACTCTGCATTTGCAGAAATAACATCATTACATTTCAAAGCAGGTGTCTTTTCATAGATGGATTTAACTGTTTCTTTCTCCAAATGACATCTGTGACTGTTTCACTTGTAGCAACGTATAGCCCATGCTTTTCAATTGCAACATTTATTGCATAAATAAAAATTGATGAGTATATTAGTCCATTTTCATGCTGCTAGTAAAGACATACCCAAGACTGAGTAATTTATAAGGGAAAGAGGTTTAATTGACTAACAATTCAGCATGGATGGGGAGGCCTCAGGAAACTTAGAATCATAACAGAAGGGGAGGCAAACACATATTTCCCCACATAGTGCCAGCAAGGAGAAGTGCTGAGTGAAGGTGCGGAAACCCCTTATAAAACCATCAGATCTCATGAGAACTCACTATCATGAGAACAGCATGGAGGCAACTGCCACCATGATTCAACTTCCTTCCACCAGGTCCCTCCCATGAAACGTGAGGATTAGGAGAACTACAGTTCAAGATGAGAACTGGGTAGTGAAGACACAGTTAAACCATATTATCTCACTCCCGGCCCCTACCACATCTCATGTTCCTACATTTCAAAACACAATCATGCTTTCCCAACAGTCTCAAAGTCTTAACCCATTCCAGCATTAACTCAAAAGTTCAAGCCTAAAGTTTCATGAGACAAGGCAAATCCATTCCACCTATGAGCCTTTAAACTCAAAAGCAATCTAGTTACATCCTAGGTACAATGGGGTACAGGCATTGGGTAAACACACCAGTTCCAGATGGGCGAACTTCAAGATTTAGCTGAAAGTAACTTCAAAAACCTAGAACTTTCATAAAAGATGGCAATCAAGCCATTATAGATATTATTACTCTTATTGGGTCTTGCAAAAAGCTAAAAAGAATTATTTTTATTTGTTTCTTTTCTGTATCTTAGAAAAAGTATGTTAACAATCAGGTAGATATTTAAACTAGTTTTTTTATAGACTAAATTTCAATTATGGGAAAACAATCTTAATAGAAAACATTAAGACTCATTTTAACACAAACTTAAATTTCTACAAAAGCAAACATACAAATGATACACATACACAGATATAAATATGTATACTAGAACAACTTTAGACTGTAAATGAAAACTTATAGTATCCAATACTCTAGGTGGAATTATGTTCTTTTATTACAATGGCCTACTGTATTTTTGAATGAGTATGCAAGCCAACATCCAATTTCTCTCTTTCTTTAAAAAAGTAAAAACTTTTACTTTAGGTTTCGGGGTATATGTGGTTTTTGTTACATGGTAACCTCATGTCATGAGGGTTGTTGTACAGATTATTTCATCACCCAGGTATTAAGCCTAGGACCCAATAATTTTTTCTAAACATCTCCTTCCTTCCACTTTCCACTCTCAGGTAGGCCCCAGTGTGTTGTTTCCCTCTCCGTGTCCACGTATTCTCATCATTCAACTCCCACTTATAAGTGAGAACATATAGTGTCTGGTTTTCCATTCCTGCATTAGTTTGCTGAAGATAATAGCTTGCAACTCCATCCATGTCCCTGCAAAAGACATTGTCTCATTTCATTTTATGGCTGCATAGTATTTCATGGTGTATATTTATCACATTTTCTTGATCCAGTCTATCATTAATAGACATTTAGGTTGATTCTGTCTTTGCTATTCTGAATACTGTTTCAATGAATGTATGTGTGCATGTGTCTTTATAATAGAATGATTTATGTTCTTTTGGGCATATACCCAGTAATGGGATTGCTGGGTCGAGTAGCATTTCTGTCTTTAGGTCTTTGGGGAATTGCCACACTGTCCAGCCATTAATTGTGGGAGTGATCACCTCAAGCTTTCTTGAGACTAAGGAGGGTACTTAAAAAGCATATCAGTAAATACAAGTGATATATTTATTATGTTAAATATGCTTGCCATCATTTGCTTCTAGGATACTATTGTCTTCTTCTTCTATTTCTCAGTATGGTACATTCTTGATGTCTGCCAGCCTCATTTTTCTCTTATATCCTTTAATTCTGGACATCCTTCATGGTATAATCTTGGATATTTTAACTATTCAGCTATTTCATCTCTCAAAAAGTTGAAACTACCACCTGTCAGCAAAAACTTAAACTTTGGCCTCAGTCATTGACTCTTGTCCCAAATACCTGGTTTGCTCTCAATATTTCACAGCTCTTCAGCATGACACATATTTATATGTATTCTATTAATTTGTATTGTGACTAATTTTTGAAATTCTTGAGTAAGCCTACATTTTAAAGGCCATTGTCATCTCAAGGGAAGAGGCAGTTTTCCATTTCTTTTCTATCTTTCCGAAGTTCCTAGTAATGTGCTCTTAATATTACGGACATCTAATAATGGTGTTGAAAAGCAAACAACAGATGCTGGCGAGGATGTGGAGAAACAGGAATGCTTTTATACTGTTGGTGGGAGTGTGAATTATTCAACCATTGTGGAAGACAGTGTGGCAATTTCTCAATGATCTAGAGCCAGAAATACCATTTGACCCAGCAATCCCATTATTCGGTATATACCCAAAGGATAATAAATCATTCTACTATAAAAACACATGCATGCATATGTTTATTGCAGCACTATTTACAATAGCAAAGACTTGGAACCAATGCAAATGCCCATCAATGATAGATTGGATAAAGAAAATGTGGTACATATATACCATGGAATACTATGCAGTCATAAAAAAGGATGCGTTCATGTCCTTTGAAGGGACATGGATGAAGCTGTAAGCCAACATTCTCAGCAAACTAACACAGGAACAGAAAACCAAACACTGCATGTTCTCACTCATAAGTAGGAGTTGAACAATGAGAACACATGGACACAGGGAGGGGACCAACACACATCAGGGCCTGTCGGGGAACTGGGGGCAAGGGGAGGAGAGCATTAGAACAAATACATAATGCATGCAGGGCTTAAAACCTAGGTGACAGGTTGACAGGTGCAGCAAAGCACCATGGCACATGTATACCTCTGTAACAAACCTGTACATTCTGCACATGTATTCAGGAACTTTAAGTAAAATTAAAAAAAAAAAGGAAAAAAAGAAGGCAGGCAGGTTGCTTTATCTGAGTTTTACCCATTATTTCTGAGTTTCAGACATGTATATAGCACTGGCAATACAGAGATCAATAAGACTGTTCTTCATGGAACTCACAGTTTGGGAATGGGAGACAGATATGTAAACAAATTCAATCAATTTGCTAAGGGACATAATACAAGGTGCAGAGTTAACTCAGAGAGAGTAGTGAATGCCTATCAGGAAGTGGGGAGGTGAGACTCAAGTATCTTCTGATATTTTAGAAGTAGAAAAGTAAAATATCCATATTATAGGCAGGAGGATGGTAAAGAAGGCCAGACAAAAGGCCTGGATAATGTATTTCTGAATAATTGAGAGCTTCCTGTAATATATTTTCTGACATGAAGTAGTTCTTTAGACAATGACGAAGCTCTCTTTTCAGAGTTGACTTGAACTATATCAGAGTCCTTGGGAGGTCATTTTATTCCCCTTGCAAATGTGTTTCAGCTGAGTTTCATTGAGTACAATAAAGTGAAAGGAAAATTTAAAATACGTAATGAAAATTAACATTTTAGTAATTTTTATTTCATGGAGTTCATCTTTGAGTGTATTAAAAATATCAGTAATCATTTTTGCCTGAAGTCAGATATTCTGGCATTTCAGTCTGATTTGAACCTCCTGGCAAATGTAGTACTATTTAGCTTCAGGAAAACTAACTGGAAACTAATTTCTGTCACCACTGCACTCTTTGAAGTTTTAATTTAAATGGAAATGTGAGGATTACAGAAATCTTGCATATTTTTGGTTGTTGTTTCAATTGGCAAATAGAAAAAAAGTCTACGTAGATAATCATAATTTTTGGTAAATCTTACATAAATGCAGAAGAAGAAAATTATAAACTATAAAACCAAAGCTCGTCTTGATGCTTAAAGAGCCAAGAGAATTTTTAATTATAATTTTTTTCTTGAAAAAATAGTTTAAGTATTTCCTAGGTTTGCTAGGCTTAAAAATGACAGCTCTGGTTTTAGACATTTAATTGCTGCTTGGGAATAATTATTTGTTCAAATAAAATTTGTGCCAGTCTGAAAGTTTTTGCTGCCCTCTGTTGGCTGGCTGAGAAAACTACAAACTGCCTTCTAGTGATAAAGGAAAAATGAAACTTGAATAGAACCGAATAGATTTTTAGGGGTCATTCAGTTCAACATCTGACCTCCACATGCAATCACTTATACATTTGAATTACTTTTTAAAAAGCAAGAAACAAACAGAAGAACTACTAGAACTACAGATGTATGTGTGTAGGTAGTTAACAGCATCTTCAAAATTTCTTTCCTTCTTTTTTTTCTTTTGGCAAGGTCTTGCTGTGTCATCTAGGCTGGAGTGCAGTGGGCATGATCTCTGCCCACTGCAACCTCTGCCTCCAGGGTTCAAGCGATTCTCATGCCTCAGTCTCCCAAGTAGCTGGGACTACAAGTATGTGCCACCACACTCAGCTAATTTTTATATTTTTAGTAGAGACAGGCTTTCACCATGTTGGCCAGGCTCATCTTGAACTTCTGGCCTCCAGTTATCCACTCACCTAAGCCTCCCAAATGCATTTTCAAAATTTTATTCATGGTATTGTCATCCATTTTAAAGCAAGAAAAAGTTCAGGCAAATAAATGACAGAACAAGTCAGAATGTATTTTATGTTCCCAAATTTAAGCACTCTAAAATACATTTAAATCATCTCTGAATATATGTATACAAACTAACAGCCCATACTTTCAACATAATCCACCGTGTGGGCAAAACAAAAGAGATCAGCAGTCCTTTTCCACTTGACAGACATTAAATGAAGAGCATGGGCCGGGCGTGGTGGTCCATGATTGTAATCCCAGCACTTTGGGAGGCTGAGGTGTGTGGATCACTTGAAGCCAGGAGTTCAAGACCAGCCTGGCCAACATGGTGAAATTCCATCTCTACTAAAAACACAAAAAATTAGCTGGGCCTGGTGGCAGGCACCTGTAATCCCAGCTACTTTGGAGGCTAAGACAGCAGAATTATTTGAACCTGGGAGGCCAAGGTTGCAGTGAGCGGAGATCATGCCACTGCACTCCAGCCCAGGCAACAGAGCAAGACTCGGTCTCAAAAAATAAAATAAAACAAAATAAACGAAGGCTGTTTTAGTCTGTTCTCACACTGCTAATGAAGACATACCCAAGACTGGGTAATTCATAAAGGAAAGAGGTTTAAGGGACTCACAGTTCCACGTGGGTGGGGAGGTCTCACAATCATGGCAGAAGCCAAATGAGGAGCAAAGTCATGTCTTACATGGCAGCAGGCAAGAAAGCTTGTTCAGGGGAACTCCCATTTATGAAACCATTAGATCTCATGAGACTTATTCACTACCATGAGAACAGTATGGGGGAAACTGCCCCCATGATTCAATTATCTCCATCTGACCCCACCCTTGACACATGGGGATTATTACAATTCACTGTAAGATTTGAATGGGTACACAGCCAAACCATATCAAAGGGCATGATTGCTCCCTTCATAAATTGATCTTTGGGCTAATTATCTTCTCTTTCTATACCTTGGTCCCTTTGATTTTTACAGTGAATAAAATAAGAAAATTTGTTCTGTGCATTATAGGCATGGTGAACATGCTCCAAAGAAAATGACATGACAGGGAAGCAGCAGCAAAGAACATTTCTGACGGCTTCAATCATTCCTTGGTTGTATTTAGAATTTGAAGAACAAACTCCTCATTCCCCATTTTTGCCACCGTTTCTTCCCAGCTTAGCTCTTTTGAATGTTGTGATTTATAATTAAACCATGCTTTTGGCTCTCCAGTCATTTGCTTTATCAGAAAGATTTGTTTCAACAAGTGAATTCACCAAGTGAAAGATTTTTCTATAAATATCTCCATCAGAAATAAACATAGTATATAAATTGTATGCAAATTGAAAAATCTGAACTATCTCCAGTAAATGTGTAAATGTAACAAGAAAAATTTATGATCTGCTACATTATTATCCCTGTTATATAGCCTCTGAATAAAATGAAAGTGTGCAGGAAAATGGCTTTCAGATCAGACACACTGTTCCTCCTATAGTACATGCTATATGAATCATTCACATAATAACATAATATATTGTAGCAATTCAGAGCAGCAAACTCTGCTTATATTTGCATTATGACTGTACTAAGAAAAGGTTATGATAAAATATTCACATGCAGATAAACCAATTGGAATGCCAGAGTTTTGCTGAAAATTAGACTGTCATATTTTATTCCTACTCTTATTTTAACTTTGAAGAAATAGAAAAAATAATTATGCTCTGTATACTTAAATGACAAATACTGTTTTAGGCTGTAAGATATATTAGTTAAATAATTTATTCCCTCAAAGAAATATTCGCTTTATTTGTATTGTTCACCTATTGGGTTTAAATACACCTTCATTTTTATGTGTAGTGGTTTCTACAGAAAAGCAGAAGTGAGATATATAAAAGAAGAAAAGCTGGGAGAGCCCAGAGTGGCAGCAATTTTGTAGTATAAGAAGGAAACTCATAAATATCAGAAACGATAATTAGAAGTCTGTGTATAGGAGTGGGTTGAAATAATGCTGTTTTAAAACCATGAATTTTTGGCCTACGTTTAGATAAATTTATGGGGCAGAAATTAGAGGAGAAAAATGAAATCCACCTACCACTGAACATTTTGTTTTAATTAGTGTCATATGATATAACCACAGAGGGTGGATAATAGCGAAAAATCCTACTGGCTTAATGATAAAAGGTGCTAGGCAAATGATTCATCTTAATCTTCATTAGGGGCTTTAATGCTACACCATTTACTATATATGCAACCTAGAAAAAGAGAACTGAGAGTCCCAAAGTAATTTTTTCAAAAGATTTATAACTATGTGAGACAGTTGGAATGGTAAGAAGATTTTTCCCCTGAAGAGAGTAAAATATCCAGTATACAAAACAGTTTTCTTGTTCTGTTTTGCTTAAAGGAGTAAATAGGCATTTTAAGAGTTAGAAGTAAAATATGTATGTAAACGTATCTTCATCAATAACTATGAGTGCTCCACTGAAAATTCAAGGATCAGTGTCCTAAAAAGAAGAAGAGCATTTTGTTTGTTTTGTTCTTTATTGTCTGACAGAGTATTTGTGTATTGTAGGTTATTATACTATTTGAGAAAATAAAAGAATGGTTTCTCTGTTTTAACTTATAAAATTAGAGCAAAACTTCTAAACACTTAATTTTTTTCCTTGGGTTGATCCTCGAGTTTCATGTGTATATCCATAGTTCATAGGTTTATTGAACTTATGCTGTGTGTAAATCATGAATATATAAAAGCACATATGCTTTTATATGTCCACATATGCCCATATGGACATACACTTTCTTAGAGACTCAAAACGAAGCACAGAAAAAGAAATCATTTATAGGGATATTTATACATGTCTGTTCGTTAAAAAATTAATTACGAAAAATAATGCATGATTCCTTCAAAATAATTCAAGCACCATATTTGTGAGGTAAAAATGTGCAAAGTCATTTGTCACCTTCTCCTCATCCTAATAAGGAATTTCTGTTTGTGATTCAATGTGTATCCCTCCAGAACTCTCTTTTGCTCTCACTCTCTCTGTTATCTCATATATTAGGGACATGTTTGCATGTATGTGTTTGTGAAAGAGACAGAGAGAGAGAAAGAGGAGAGAGAACATTCATCGGGCTACTTGGTACTTTAGTAATTTACCGTGGGCATCTAATTATTTTAGTAAATATAGATCTACAAGATTATTTTTTAAAGTACATAATATCCAAAAATATTGATAATTTCATTTAAAAAAGTTTTGATTGACAAATGAAAAATTTCATATATTAAAGGTATATAGCACAATGTATGTGTGTGTGTACACACACACACACACATACACACACACATTATACAATGTCCTTCAGGTCCATTTGTGTTGTGACAAATGACAGGATTTTCTTCTCTTTTATTGTTATATTTGCTTTTCTTCTTTCATATATATATATGTCTACACACACATGTGGAATGAATAATACAGCTAATCAATAAATCTATTTTCTCAAATACTTTTTGTGATGAGAACATTTAAAATTTACTCTCTCTGCAATTTTCAAGTATATAATAATTATTATTTACTACAGTCATTCTGCACAATAGATCTCCAGACCGTATTCCTTCTATCTAACCAACATTTTGAACCCTTTAATCAACATCTCTTCAACCTCCCCATCCCTCCACCAGACCCTGGTAATCAACATTTTACTACATTTCTATGAGTTTGACTATTTCGGATTTCATGTACAAGTGAGAAATGGCATTTGTCTTTCTGTGTCTGACTTATTTTACTTAAAATAACATCCTTCAGCTTCATTCATGTTGTGACAAATGACAGTATTTCCTTCTTTTTATTGTTTTATCATTATTTTTTCTTTTCTTCTTTCTTTTTATAATTGAATAGCATTTCATTGTCTATATAGACATTTTTAAGCCATTCATTCTTTAATGAATACTTAGGTTGATTCCCTGTCTCGGCTATTGTGAATAATGCTGCTATGTACATGAGAGTACAGATATCTCTTTGACATTCTTAATTCATTTTATTTTAATCATTTCTTACTGATGTATAGTTAGGCTGTTTCCAATCTATCACTATAACAAACAATATTAGAAAAAACACTCAATTATGTATGTATGTATCATGGTGGATGTTTTCAAAATTTTCTGTGGAACAGATGCCTAAAAGTACTCTGCTAGGTCAAACGGTAAGCATAAAATATTTCCAAAGAATCTCATCTAATATCTAGTGCACCCAGACAAATATTAACCTTGTGATTACAGAAACTATAAGGAGTACTTCTTACCCTTGTTTGTCCATTCTGGGAATCAGAATCCTGTCTGCAATAGTCAGGAGGTCAACTTAGCCCATTATTGTGCACACCAAAAACATATATGACTTTTTGAAGAGAAAATAATTGTTTAATTGAATTTGGCTGTCTCTATGAATACTACATAATTCTCCTTTGCCTATATCAATTATTTATCTGTGTGTGCAGGCAAAATAATTGTTTATTTCAGTTTGGCTGTCTCTATGCATATCATATAGTTCTCTGCACTTTTTTTGAGATATATTAGCCATGTCATGTTATTAATGCAATAGATTTTAGTCTGGTTGTTTCTCTTCATTTTCAAGTACTGTTTTATTTGACTTCCATGACATTCTGGCCATATCGGGATTGTTATATATTTGCATAGACGCATTATGAGTTTGCATGAAATTTTTTTTAAATACAATCTTTATCAAATTACTTTGACCTGAGGCTCTGCTTCTATCCTACATGATATGTCCAACACACTACGCCCAACACAACTTTTCACTTTATTCATTCACCTGGGAATGACAGTTCCACCATGGCTCTATTTAAACACTTTGCAGAGTGTGGAATCTTCATTTTGTCAGTATTTCAGTACTGTAGTGATGAGAGGAGTATTCTAAACACTTTTGGGTTAAAGGCAAGGGGACTTAGACTGATCGGGGATTGAATTGTGCCACAGCATATTCTTTATAATACTGTTAACAATCACCTGCTGCATACAGCCATCTGCCACCTCATCCCTAGCCCCATCTGTACTACTCAGGTCTATCAGCATCATCTCACACTCACTAAGCCACGTTAATAAGTACAGTGTCCTACACATAATAGGCATTCAGATGTTTGTTTAATAATCTTTCCTACTGACAGATTATTCTACAATGAAGTTTGCCAAAACCCTGAAATATGCCACATTGTCATTTCACTTTGGAGAATGTGTAGTGCACTGATACAAATAAAATGTGCTTCCTGAAAACTTCGTGTTGTAGAAATCTGCCACATAATCTTACTTTTCTCCCACAAGTATGAAATGCTGGAGGTTGTTATAGGCCATTAAGTCACCTTTAAGAGCACGGCTGCTATTGTTTTTCATTGTGCTCTTACTATGCTCTTAGTTCTTTGTTGTCAGAGGAATGAATGGTTAGTATTTTAGCACAGTGATTATAATTAGTATTATTAAGTATTTTGTATTAGTCACTATAAATGTGCTAACATCCATTAAAACATATGAGAATTATATCCTGTAGAAAATATCAACACTTAAAACATTGACCTTTTCAGTGTTCTAATATATCACATCTATCCTGGTTTCTCCTGAGTGCCTACTCTGAGTAATCTATAGGGAGCAAGTGAAATGGCCAGTCATTCTAAATACGAAATATTTAAAGGTCAACTATAAAAATAGTCAATTAATGCCAGGACATAAATCATCATAAGCAGAGAACACAAGTTATCAAAAAAGAATTCGTCCTCAGTCACTTTAATGAGAACAGAAAATGACAGAGATGTAACCTCTTTTGATTCATGTAGTGCCTACAGATTTGTGGACTGCCTGAGGTAGCATTGGAGTTGTTATAGATGTTATTCTACTGCCGATGAGTAATGATGTCTTGGACTCCAGATTGGTGTGTGACATTTCTGTTTTCTTCTCTATCCCATCACTTTTGATTAAAGACAGATGAAACATCAGTTCAGTAAGAATGCTTAGAGTTCAGTAAGAATGCATGTACTCTCACATATTCTTACTGAACTCAAAGCATTCTTACTGAAATGATACTGCCTAATTTCAGTGCCTAATAAGACACTAAAAAGTGTCTGCCTAATTAAATATTATAACATTTCCCAAATGTTCAAAGATGAAGTAAGATACACAAACATAAAACCAGAAAATCCAAGGCCTTCTGTAAGCGTGGACTCTTTCTAAAGCTTTTTCTTATACTTTGAATGCCCTGTTGTCTTTATACCATGGTCCTATTTGTCTTTGAAGTGAAGTTTTAAGTTACTAATGATCAGTCATAATCAAACTAGAGAAAGCTAAAGAACACATTCACATTATCTACAAATTGGTTATAACTTGAAATAATCAACATGACAGACAGCTAGATTGAAAAGTGGGTCATCTGTCCCCTCTTTAGCTACCACTGCTAGTTATATGAAAATTAGCTTAGGTGAGAGATCCAAATCCTCAAATTCTAAATGAATATATGCATAGCTGCCATTTAATCCACTAAGTTTTTCAGAGTGTTATACATTAGAGTAACATAAGCCAACAGCAGAACTCCAAATATCAATCTTTTCTTCTCTGGATTCATGAGCTAGAGCATATATAAACCTGACAGCCTATCTTTTCTATCCATTTAGCATACAATCTTGTTTGAGGCCTGCCTTTCTTTTCTCATGATTCCTCACTGAGTCTCATTTGACTTTCCAGAGGTAGGATTTTAAAAGTAAATAAGCCATGTCTCTTTTCCCTAACATCTAGGCTTAAGCTGCTAATTTTATTCTTCCTTTCACTGTATTGACAAAAAAAAAAAAAAAAAAAAAAGCCGAACGCTGTAAAATATTTGAAGAGTTTTTTTTCTGAGCCAAATTTGAGGAACATGGCCCATGACACAGCCTCAGGAGGTCCTGAGAACATGTGCCCAAGGTGTCGAGGTTACAGGTTGGTTTTATACATTTTGGGGAGACATAAGACATCAATCAGTACACGTGAGGTATACATTGGATGGGTCCAGAAAGACACAACAACTCAAAGCAGGAGCTTAAAAGTCATAGGTGGACTCAAAGATTTTTTGATTGGCAATTGGTTGAAAAAGTTAACTTATTGTCTTAAGACCTGGAATTAAGAGAAAAGAGTGTCTGGGTTAAGATAAGGCTCTGTGGAGACCAAGGATTTTATTATATAGATGAAGTCTCATAGGTAGCTACCCTTAGAGGTAATAGATGGCTAATGTTTTCTACTCAGACCCTGAAAAGGCATCAGACTGGAACAGAGCTACTAAGGGAAGAGGAGTCTCTATAGAATGCACAAGAGACAGCCATGTAGGACCATTCTAAAGATGTTAATGAAATACATTTTGGCATAAAATACTCTGATTTTCTTCAGGGCCTGCTATTTGTCATGTGATGCTATACTAGAGTCAGTTTGAAATCTTGGTATCTTATTGGTACAAAGAGTCTGTTTTGTGAGTCTTAACATCTGTTTAAATATTAATGCTGGTCAGTTGTGCCTGAACGCCAAAGGGAGGAAAATATAATGGGGCATATCCGACCCTCCCTTCCTATCATGACCTGAACTCATATTTCAGGACTACTTTGGGTTTTCTTGGCCAAAAGCAGGGTCCATTCTTCCAACTGGGAGACTTAGAATTTCATTTTTGGATTACAACTGGATTTGACTTTGGCCTGCTCATTTAATCAGGGGCAAGGCCATCTCATCTCCCATACAGTATATGACTACATGAGTCATATAGGGAAGAGTGAAGAGGAGGAAAATGGTTAAAAAGAGAAGAGGGAATCAAGAGCAGAAAACTTTATCTTCCAATCTGCTGATAATAGATGTTCTTTTTCCAATAAAAGTGATATTGTTTTCTTGATGAACCTCTTGTATGTTTGTCCATCTTTTTTTTTCTTTCTAGTCTGACCTTTTGGGGCAATGATGCTAAATACCTACCCAATATTTGTACTCCTTGCATACCTTACCTAACAGCAACCTAATTTTGGGTGAAATGAGTAGTGGCAAGGTACCTGGAGCAGTGGAAACTACATTTATCAGATCTTCTTGCCACTGGGCATGGTCGGTCACTTTGTTCTGGCCAATGAGATGTAAGTGGAATTTTACTTTGGAAGGGTTTCAGACCAGCTATTTTTTTAATAATAAAAAGAGAAAGACTCAGCTATATTGAGTATTTTGCCCTTTGTTCGTCCCCTTGCTTCCTGCCTACAGTTAACAGAGTTAAAAAAATAAAAAAGAAGGAACTTAACATAGTCAAGCCACATTATCAGCCTTGGACTGCTAACTTATGGATTTATCTTTACGTAAAGATATACATTTTTATCCACTTAAGACATTATCTATCAAGTTTTTAATTAGTAGCTCTTGGAAGTAATCATTGCCAACACAACCTATAAGAGAATTTCTTCTTCTTGGAGAGAGAGAAAGATAAGAGTGAGGAAGAGTAAAAAAAGGAGAGAGAGAAAAAGAGAAAGATATATTTATCTATCTATATATATCCATATGTGTATATATATATATTTATATATATATATCCATATATAACAGACCCACAGCTAATATTATACCAAATGGGGAAAAACTGAAAGGCTTTCTTCTAATATCTGGAACATGACAAGGATGCCCACTTTCACCACTTTTATTCAACATAGTACTGGAAGGTCTAACAAGAGCAATTTGATTAGAGAACAATATAAAAGAAATCCAAATTGGAATAAAAAAAGTCCATCTGTCCTTGTTGCAGATGATATTATCCTGTAGCTAAAAAAACCTGAAGACTACAAAAAAAAAAAAAAAACAACTAATAGAACTGATAAATTCAGTGAAGTTGCAGGAAACAAAATTAGCACACAAAAATCAGTAGCATTTCTACATGCAAACAATAAACAATCTAAAAAAGAGAAAATTAATTTCATTCACAATAGCAACACATAAAATTAATGCCTACTTGTGAAATATTGCTATAATAAAAATGACAAAACACTGATAATACCAAAAAATGAAGATATTTCATGTTTATGTGTTGGAAGAATCAATTTTTAAAATGTACACAATACCCAATGCAAGCTACAGATTTAATGCAATCCCTCTCAAAATACCAATGACATTCTTCACAGAAATAGAAAAAAAATCCTAAAATTTATATGAAAACAGCAAATGCCCAGAAAAGCCAACACTACCTTAAGCAAATAGAATAAAACTAGAAGATCACATTATCTGACTTCAAATTATACCACAGAGCTATACTAAATCAACATCGAGCCTTCAATATGGCACCATTCCTTGGGGTGATCAGTCAGCCAGCTGGTGGCAGATTGATTATATTGGACCTCTTACATTATGTAAAGGGCAGAGGTTTGTCCTCACTGGAATAGGCACTTACTCCAGATATGGGTTTGCCTATCCTGCACACAATGCTTCTGCCAAGACTACCATTCATGGACTCACAAAATGCCTTTTCCACTGTCATGGTATTCCACACAGCATTGCCTCTGACCAAGGTACTCACTTTATGGCTAAAAAATTGCAGCAGTGGGCTCATGCTCATGGAATTCACTGGTCTCACCATCATGTTCCTCATAATCCTGAAGCAACTGGATTGATAGAATGGTGGAATGACCTTTTGTAGGCACAATTACAATGCCAACCAGGTGACAACACTTTTCAGTCTGGGGCAAAGTCCTCCAAAAGTCCATATATGATTTGAATCAGCATCCAATATATGGTACTTTTTTTCCCATAGCCAGGATTCATAGGTCCAGGAATCAGGGGATAGAAGTAGAAGTGGCACCAATCGCCATCACCCCTAGTGATCCACTAGCAAAATTTTTGCTTTCTGTTCCCACAACATTACGTTCTGCTGGCCTAGAAGTCTTAGTTCCACAGGAAGGAATGCTGCCACCAGAAGACACAACAATTAAACTGGAAGTTTAGATTGCCACCTGGACACTTTGGGCTTCTGCTAGGAAGGGAGTTAGAGCGTTGTTTCGGTGATTGGCCCAGACTGTCAAGATGAAATTCATCTGCTACTCCACAACAGTGGTAAAGAAGAGTATACATGGCTAGGAAGGGAGTTAGAGCGTTGTTTCGGTGATTGGCCCAGACTGTCAAGATGAAATTCATCTGCTACTCCACAACAGTGGTAAAGAAGAGTATACATGGAATATAGGAGATCCACTAGGATACCTCTTAGTATTACCATGCTCTGTGATTAAGGTCAATGGGAAACTATGACAGCCCAGTCCAGGCAGGACTACAAATGGCCCAGACCCTTCAGAAATGAAGTTTTCGGTCACTCCACCAGGAAATAAAATCATGAACTGGTCACAAGCTTTTATTTTTTTACTGGGAGGCTTTTTATTACAGCTTTCCTCTCATTCGTTGTTATTGGTGTGTTCAGGTTTTGTATTTCTTCATGGTTCTATTTTGGTAGGTTGTATGTATCCAGGAATTTTTCTATTTTTTCTAGATTTTCCAATTCATTAGCAGACAGTTGCTTATGGTAGTGACCATCCTTTGAATTTTTGCAGTGTCAGTTGTAATGTATGTTTTTCATCCTGATTTTATTTATTTGGGTCTTCCCCTTTTTTTCTTTGTCTCGCTAAATGCTGATTTTTGTTTAACTTTTCCAAAAATAGATTTTCATTAATTTTTTGTATTGTTTTATTTTTTCAATTCATTTATTTCTGCTCTGTTCTTTGTTATTTATTTTCTTCTACTGATTTTGGGTTTGGTTGGCTCTTACTTTTATAGTTCTTCAACATGCATAGGTAGGTTGTTTATTTTATGTTTTTCTTCTTTATTGATGTAGGCACTTATAGCTAAACATTTTATGCTTAGTACTGCTTTTGCTGTCTCTCATAGATTGTGGTATGCTGTGTTTTCATTATCATTTGTTTTAAGAAATTTTTCAATTTTCTTTTTAATTTCTTCACTGGTTATTCAGAAGCATATGGTTTAATTTCCAATTTTGTATAGTTCCAAAATTTATTTTTTATTGATTCCTAGTATCATTCCATTGTCATCAGAAATTATGCTTGATATTATTTCAATATTTTTGAATATTTTCAGACTTGTTTTTTGACCTAATGTGTGACCTATGCTTGAGAATGATCCATGAGCTGAGGAATAGAATGTGTATTCTTCAGCCACTGGATGAAATGTTCCATAAATATTGCATTTGGCCTATAGGGCAGACTGATATTTCTTTGTTGATATTCTGTCGGGGACATCTGTCCAATGGTAAGTGTGGAGTGTTGAAATCTCCAGCTATTACTGTATTGGAGTCTCTCTCTCTCTTTTGCTCTAGTAACATATTTGCTTTACGTATCTGTATGTTCCCATATTGGGCACATATATATTGAAAATTGTTATATCCTTTTGCTGAATTGACTCATTTATCATTACATAGTAACCTTCTTTGTCTCTTCTTATCATTTTTGTCTTGAAATCTTTTTTGTCTGATACAAGTATGGCTACTCCTGCTCACTTTTTTTTTTTTGTTTGTTTTCATTGGCACAAAATACCTTTTTCCATCCCTTTATTTTCAGTAATGTGTGTCTTTATAGGTAAAGCGTGTTTTTTGTAGACAACACAACATTGTGTCTTATATTTTTATCCATTTAGCCACTCTATGTATTTTGATTGGAGAGTTTAGTCAATTTACATCCAATACTGTTATTGATTAGTAAGGACTCATTGCAGTAATTTTGTTTTCTGTTTGTTTTGTGGTCTTTTCTTTCTTTCTTTCCTGTCTTCCTTTCACTGAAGGTGATTTCCCCCGGTTGCTTTTCAATTTTCCTTTTGAAGTGGAGTTTCACTCTTTCACTCAAGCTAGAGTGCAGTGGCACGATCTCAGAACACTGCAACCTTCGCTTCCTGGGTTTAAGCGATTCTCCTGGCTCAGCCTCTTGAATAGCTTGGACTACAAGTGCGTGCCACCAGGTCTGGCTAATTTGTGCATTTTTAGTAGAGACAAGGTTTCACCATATTACCTACGCTGGTCTCAAACTCCTGACTTCAGGTGATCTGCCGGCCTCGGCCTCCCAAAGTGCTAGGATTAAAAGCATAAGCCATCGTGCCTGGCCAGTTGCTTTTCAATTTTTATGTATTTGTTGTGTTTTTTGGTTTAAGGTTACCATGATGCTTGCAAATCCTATCTTATAACTCGTTATCTTAACCTGGTAACAACTTAACACTATTTGCACAAACAAACAGGAAGAAAACTAATAAAAACACTATGCTTTAACTTCACCTCCCCACTTTTTAAAGTTTGTTTTTAATAGTTACATTTTATTATACTGTCTACGTTTCAATTGTCATAGTTATAATTTTTGAGTGTTTTGTTATTTAGTGTTTCTACTTAAGAATAATTTTCATATCACAGTTACAGTGTTATAGTGTTCTCTGTTATTCTGTGTTTTTCTGCGTACTTACTATTACCAGTGAGTTTTGTACCTTCAAATGATTTTGCATACCTCACTGATAACCTTTCTTTCTGATGGAAGTACTCTCTTTAATATTTCTTGTAGGACAAGTATGATGTTGATGTAATTCCTCAGCTTTTGTGCATCTGGAAGAGCATTTTTCCTTCATATTTGAAGAGTAATTTCACTGCATATACTATTTCAGGGAAAAAGTTAATTCTTTGTATTAACACATTAAATGTGTCACGTCACTATGTCTTAGCCTTTAAAGTTTCCACGGAAAAGACTGCTGCCAGATGTATTGGAGCTCCTTTGTATGTAATTTGTTTCTTTTCTCTTGTTGTTTGTAAGATCTTTTCTTTATCCTTGACCTTTGGGAGTTAGATTAGTAAATGCCTTGAGGTAATCTCTCTTTGGTTAATCTGCTTGGTGTTCTATAACTTTCTTGTACTTGGATATTGATATATTTCTCTAGGTTTGGGAAGTTCTCTGCTACTATCCCTTTGAACAAACTTTCTACCACTGTCTGTTTCTCTACCTCCTATTTAAGGCCAGTATCTCTTAGATTTTCCCTTCGAGGTTGCTTTCTAGATTCTGTAGGTGTGCTTCACTGTATTTATTCTTTTTGCTTTTGTCTCTTCTGGCTGTGTGTTTTCATATAGCCTGTCTTCAAGCTCACTAATTCTTTCTTCTGCTTGGTCAATTCTGCTATTAAAAGACTGATGCATTCATGCATTCATCACTATGCTAGTTACATTTCTCAGCTTCATAATTTCTGATTGATTCTTTTTGACGTTTTAATCTCTTTGTCATATTTATCTGACAGAATTATGTATCCCTTCTCTGTGTTACTTTGAATTTCTTCAAGTTTTCTCAAAATAGCTATTTTGATTACCTGTCTGAAAGTTCACATAGATGTATTTCTCCAAGATTGGTGCCAGGTGTCTTATTTTGTTTATTTGGTGTGGTCATGCTTTCTTGGATTATATATATATATATGAAGACAGAGTCTGACTCTGTTTCCCAGGTTGAAGTGAAATGGTGCGATCTCAGCTCACTACAGCCTCTGTCTCCTGGGCTTGAGTGACCCCCCATGCCTCAGCCTCCCAAATAGCTAGAATCACAGGCATGCACCACCATGCCAGGCTACTTTTTGTATTTTTAGTAGAGACAGGGTTTGAACATGTTGCCCAGACTGGCCTCAAACCCCTGGCCTCAGGTGATCAGCTTACCTTGGCCTCCCAAAGTGCTGGGATTAGAGACATGAGCCACCACACCCGGCCGTCATCTCGATACATTTAGATGTTCGTTTTTGTTTGGGCATTGATGAGTTAGGTATTGTAGTCTTTATAGTCTAGGCTTGTTTTCACCTGTCCTTCTTGGGAAGGCTTTCTAGGTATTCTGAAGGATGGGACGGGGGTGTTGTAATCTAGGCTGTTTCTGTTTTGCGGGGACCCCAAGTCCAGTAACACTGTGGTCCTTGCAGACACATACAGGTACAGCCTTGATGGTCTTGGCCAATATTCAGAAGAATTCTCTGAACTACTAGGCAGAGACTCGTGTTCTCTTCACTTACTTTCTCCCAAGAAAATTGGGTCTGTTTGTTCTGTGCCACCTGTAGCTGTGCATGGAGTGACACAAGAACCACTGTGGCCACCACAGCTAGAACTGCACTGAGTCAGACCTGAAGCCAATACAGCACTGGATCTCACCAAAGGCCTGCTGTAACCACTTCCCATGTTTGCTCAAAGCCCTGGGGCTCTACAATCAGCAGGTTGCAATGCCATCTAGGACTATATCTTTTCCTTCAGGGTGGCAAGTTTCCCCAGGCCTTGGATGGATCCAGAGGTGGTATCTTAGAGCCGGGGGCTGGAGTCAAAAACATTAAGAATCTGCTTGTTGTTCGATTATACTACAGCTGAGCTGGCACTCAAACCACAAGAAGTAGATCTTTCCACTCTTCCTCACCTTTCCAAATACAAAGGAGCCTTACCTCATGGTCACTGCTACCTCAGGCTCGCAAGGAATACTGCCAGACTACCACCAATGTTTACTTAAGGCCCAAGCAGCTTGTGGTGAATGCTGCTGGCCTGGGACTCACCCTTCAGGGCAGTGGGCTCCCCTGTGTTTTACAGAAGGTCCAGAATTGCCATCCAAGAGCCATACCTGAAATTAGCCAAGTGCCTGCTTTTAGCTCTATTCTCTTGTGGCCAAGATGATACTTAAGGTGCAAGACAAAGTCCCCTTTACTTTTCCCTCCACTTTTCTCAAGCAGAAAGAGTCTCATTCCATAGCCCCCATAGCTGGCAATGTGCTGTGCTTCACTTGAAGCCAATAAATGTGTGTCTCACTCCTGGGCCTCAACATAATATCCGGCATCACTGCTGGCTTATAAGGACCCAGGGGCTCCTCAGTCAGCAGGTGATGAATCATGCCAGGACTAGGTCATTTCCTTCAAGACAGAGGATTCCTTTCTGTCCCTGGTATATCTAGAAATGTCCGAGAGCCAGAGCCTGAAAAAGGGGCCCCATGACTCTCACTTGTGCCCTATCCTGCTGTGGCTGAGCTGGTGCCCAAGATGCAAGACAAAGTCCTCCCCACTCTTACATTTCCTCTTCTCAAGTGAAGGGAAGAGGCTTCTTTTGGAGACGTGAGTTGTGTAGCCTGGGGTTAAGGGAGGGGTGATGCCAGCGCTCCCTTAGCCACCCCAGTTGGTGTCTAAGATTGCATATCCTCTCAGTCCACTGTTTCTGGGCTGCATTCAGCCCTGGGTCTTGCCTAGGTGTTGCAGTCCTTGTGGCCTTGGCTGCCTTTCAAGTTTATTTTGGGTCCTAGGACACTCTGGTTTGTGGTGGTGAGACTTGCAAGAACTCATGTTTCAACCATTGGGATTGGTGATTCCCTTTTGCCTAGAACTGGTTCAATTACTCCTTCCATGGTTGAGTGCCAGCTGAGTATAGTCTGGTTTCGGTTTCTTCTATAACAAGGGCAGACCTGTGTTCAGTACCTGACAATTGCTGACTCACCTTCTCCCTAGGGCACAGAAAAGTTCTCAGCGCCATGCTGCCGGTGCCAGTGGATGTGGGATTTTTAAAATTGCATCAGCAATTCAAAACTGTTTTTACTACCTCTTCAGTGTCTCTTTCAGTGAAGTTAAAACCAGGTACTATGAGTGCTAACCTGATTTTTGGTCCTTAGGAAGATTTGTGTGTGTGTGTGTGTGTGTGTGTGTGTGTGTGTGTGTAGATAGTTGTTAAATTTGTGTCCTTGTGGAGGGAATGATCAGTGCAGACTTCTATTCTGCCATCTTTCTCCACTCCCTCTCCCAGAAGCACACTGGCTTATAAAAATTCTGTGTGTTTAATATTAAGGGTTTTTTTTTTTTAAGGAAAATTTGAATAGAAATGATCTTATACCAAGGAACAGGAAAATTTTATTTGGTGACTTGGTTCATGACAGGGTCAAAACAAGATTGATTCAGTAAAAATTAGCAGATATGCAAATCAGAAAATTATCTATATACCCCAAAGTTTATAAAATAACTAGGTGATATGGTTGTATACTTTCACCTTTTATTTTATGAAGACTTAGGGATATTTACTGCATGGACAACAAACAATGTTATGGTGGCAGGAAAGCCTTAAAGTTAAGAGCATTGTCTTTGGAGTCAAAGTTGTGTTCAAATACAGATTCTCCTACTAAGAATTGTTTTGCTTAGAGCATATTACTGTAAAATTGAAATAATCATAAGTTGTTGTAAAACCAAATGTGACAATGTTATCAGTTATTTAGCTCAATGCCTTCAATAGATATAAGGTTTTAAATAAATACAAAGAATGAAGAATAAAAAGGTAACCAGATTGAAGGAGATACCAGATTGAAGGAGATACCATTTTTCTCTAACCTATAGAGCATCCCTCCATACATCAGAAAAGCATGTCCTCCCTGGGTGGATATAACCTTGACAGTGCAGGATTGTTCCTTTGTGCAAAGCCAAATTCATTTCTTTCTACAGGCTATAGTAGTCCTGCACCAGAATGCACAGTATGATAAGCCAAGTGTAAATTAGATTCCAGCCTTCATTTGCTCCATCTCCCAGGTGTCCTTGCAGTGAACAACTTATATAACTTACAACTTTGTCTAAACTTATACCCTAACTAGATATGTGAATTATTTTTTTCTGAACAAACACTAGCCCTTTTTATGAAGGGAGTTCTGGAGAATATATTTTTCTGTATATTATTATAATGTTTTAGTTGAAAAAAACTTGTTCAAAGTAAAGAGGAAAGAATTCTCTTCAATTCACTATTCTGTCAGTAGACTTGGCTATGGTTCCTACTATAATGTCCTAACATATCAAAGTAGTTTAGTCCAAAATTCTGGTGCTATTTCTACTAGAAAAACATCAGAAACATGTCAATTAAAGGGTTAAACAGGATATCCCAAGTACCACATCTGCTTTGCATAAGTAATTTAAGAGTGCTTTGAGATATCAAGAGATGGAGTCCATCCTCAACTGGGAAGAACTCAGAAAAGGAAGTAGTATGGTATACTGACTAGGAACATGGGTTTTGGAATATAATAGGGTTGCATTTGAATGCAAACTCCAGTCTGTTATTTAGTGGTAATTTGGCCTCAATCAGATTTCTTTACCTCTCTGAGCTTTAGGGATTTCACCTGTAAATGAAGCTAATACTAACTTTGCAGAGTAGTTGTGAGGATTATAAAGTAATCTATATAAAGAGCTGGCATACCATAGTCACTCCATAAATGGCAGATATTCTTATTGACTATTGATGTATGTTCCTAAATACCTAATATTTACTATGTTCTATAGTGGCCAGCATCAGACAGATTAGTTCAGCCTGACAACTGGTAAGCTTATTTTTGCTCTATCAGGACCCTGGAAGGACTTTTAGACCTTTTCTGTGCATAATTGGATGAGACTCTTTCATGCTATCGAAAGACATACTGACAGAAGGCAAATGTCAGTATCCTTGAAGCAAAGCAGGCGACTTATTTAGCCTGGGCCGCATGATATCAATTTGACTGTTTGCCATTAGAAGGGTAAGGCATGTAACTGTGTATAAATCTTCAAGTATGATGCTCTTGTAAACAATGTGAATCTACAAAACTGCAGCTAAAATTTTTTAAGTATGTTTTCTTATATCTACTACCAATAAACAACGGCATTATGCTTCCTAGAGCCCTAAGTGAGTCATAAACATTAAGCTGGATCTGTGCTTCATTCTCTTCACAGAGAGTCAGGCACACAAGGAGATTAAGTGATTTGCCCAAGGCAGTGTGTTATGCCGCTAACAGAACTGGGAATTGAACCAGAAGTCAGGCTCCCAGGTAATATAAAACCTAGATGAGAATGTCCTTTTGTTGTTGCTGGGTCTGTTGCTCATCCTTTTTCTCTTTAGATTAACACATCAACTATACTCTTTTCTGTAACTCTGAAACAGTGTTTGTATGGCTGTACTAAATCACCGGTGCTTGTTTTAGATGTTGACAAACTGAGAAAGGAGGGTCTACATTTACACAATAAAGACAAACGGGATGGACAATTAGTTCTCCAAAAAGTCTATGCATTTTTCAAAATCTGAAGAAGCTTGCAATAAGCTGTAAAAAATACAGAAAAAATTAAAACTTCTAACAATAATTAAAATAGACCTTTTCCTAGAAAAATGACAATATGAAGCCAGGCGTGGTGGCTCCCGCCTGTAATCCCAGCACTTTTGGAGGCCGAGGCGGGCAGATCACACGGTCAAGAGATTGAGACCATCCTGGCCAACACGGTGAAACCCTGTCTCTGCTAAAAATACAAAAATTAGCTGGGCGTGGTGGCGCGCGCCTTTAGTCCCATCTACTCGGGAGCCTGAGGCAAGAGAATCTGTTGAACTCGGGAGAAGGAGGTTGCAGTGAGCCGAGATCGTGCCACTGCATTCTAGCCTGGCAACAGAGACACCATCTCAAAAAAAAAAAAAAAAAAAAAAAAAAGAAAGAAAAGAAAAATTACAATAGTAACGTCTTTACCCTTCCCTTTTCAGAATTGCCATTTTAAGGGTGTATTGGAGATATCATGATAGAAGAATGATTACTCTCAACCAACAGCAAAAAAGAGAGATCCTGAGATTTCAGTTGGTCAGTATGATTACGAAAGCAAATTGGCAGAAATTGAGTATAGTTAATTTTTTGATGTCAATAATTGTTGAAAAACTTCAGTAGTCAATACTAATTTTTACCATCATTATCCTTAATGAGGTGGGAAATTCATTTGGCAATCTTGCAGTATAACCAATCCAAGATCATACAAGCAGTCAAAACATGATAATCATCTTAATAATTTAAATAGCATGCTAAAATCTTCAACAGCATGCTGAGGTTTACCAAAAACATTCCAATATACCATTGCATTTGATCCTCACAGTAGTCTCCTCAAGAATACAAAACATAGGCCGGGTGAGGTGGGTCATGCCTGTAATCCCAGCACTTTGGGAGGCTGAGGCGGGCGGATCAGGAGGTTAAGAGATCGAGACCATTCTGGCCAACATGGTGAAACCCCGTCTTTACTAAAAAATACAAAAATTAGTTGGGCGTGGTGGTGCGGGCCTGTAGTCCCAGCTACTCAGGAGGCTGAGGCAGGAGAATTGCTTGAACCCAGGAGGCAGAGGTTGCAGTGAGCCAAGATTGTGCCACTGCACTCCAGCCTGGCGACAGAGCAAGACTCTGACTCTGACTCAAAAAAAAAAACAAAACAAAACATAAATATCCCATTTTATTTGTGATCTGCCTCAACACTTGACTAGCAAGTTACAGATGTAAGAATAAGGAGTTTTGTCTTCTTACCTATAGGTTCCAGATACTTTTCATTACACTATGTTGCGAGAAAGGCTTTAAAAAGAAGCACATCTGTACTACTAAATATTTCTACTTAATAGATGGGTACTCGAGGCCCAAATAACATATTAGTTCTCTACCTCCAGCTCTAGATCACACAGGTAACCTCTTAGAGAGAGGTTATACTCATCACAACATGTTGATTTATCTTTAAAAACTTGTTTTCTGACTCCATATAGTTAATATGACCAGCACAAATCACTATCTTTTTTATTAAAAATGTTTTTCTTGAAAATGTATTCTGGTAATAGAAAGATAATATTTTTTCACACCAGGGACTCTTATGATTTAAAAGACATCAAAAGTCTGCCTATCTTCCACAGAGTATATAAACACCTGTCATAATCACCTCTGCTCTCTTCCCTATTCATTATTATATTTCTGTGTGTAAGTCAGGAGTGGGATAATGGTGTGCTGATAAACTGATTTTGAAGAGGGGGGAGGAGAGGCTTGACTTGTATCATATGATGATTTCTATTGTGTAAATATGCCTATCGTGGCTGATTTCATTCTACCAGTGAGATAGTATTGAACATGGAATTGAAAAGAAATGTATACAAATCAGCTCTAGTAAGCTGGTAGGAGGTGACTCTAGAACACCCTGGAGAGGGAAGTTCAGAGTATCAAAAATTGTGAGGATATGGACAGACAGGGTGAAGCATGTATTCATTTACTCAAACATGTACTCAGCATCTACTGTTTAACTAGGGTTCTGGTAATTGTTTGTGGAGGGGAGACAGAGATAATAACATCTATCATTTTTTGAGTGTATGTAATGTATTGGGCAAAATGCTAAGCCCTTTATGTACACATCCTTATTTTATCTTCATAGTCTCCATATAAAATATACATTATCATCTTCATGTTTTAGATGAGGAAACATACTCACTGAGATTAAATGATTTGTCCTGTGAGCCAGTGGCTAGATGCAGAGTATAGCTCATGTCTGTGTCTTCAAAGCACTTCATATTATGCCAAGCCCACACAGTCAGGGATTCACTGCATTCAAGAAATTTACAGTTTAGTTGAGACTATAGATAAGAAACACAACCATAATACAGTGTGCTAATATGAGAATTTTTGCAAAAGAGGGTCAATTAATGAAGCCTAATGGTTGTTAAGGAAGGCTTCTAAAAGAAAGCAAATTTTAATTCAAAAGAGTAGGTAGGATTTAATCTGGCATACTTGGGCGCTGAGTGGGGGGAATCCTGGCAGAGAGAATAGCATATGCAAAGCCATGCAGATAGTGCAAGCGTTGTAGAAATTGCAAGTAGATTTGTACATTCTTCATTAAAGAAATGTTTATTGAGTACTTACTATATTCTAGGTACTATTCTAGGCACTAGATATACAGCAGTGAACAAAATTTAAGATAATCCCTGTCCTCATAGAGCTTGCACTCTATTAGGGACAGAGACAAAAGTAACTCTTATATAAGTAAATATTTCAGATGGTGATAAATGCTATAGGGAAGTAAACCAGAGGACGGGGATAGGATGTGTCAGGGTATGGTTAAAATATTATATAGTAAATGCCAGGAAGGCTGGGGCTAGGGTGAGGCAAGGGAAATCATCAGAACACAAAATGTAAGAAGGCACTAATTCTCAGTAGCCAACACTGTACTTTCACAAGTCTGGGAACAAATTCCTCCTTAAATTATGTGTCCTTGGCACTTCATTTCCCTCACTCTAATCTAGATCCTGGGTCCCAGCAAGTGACAACTGAGCAAAGACTAGAAGTAAATGAAGGGGCAAGACATTTTGACATCATAAACAGAGCATTCCAGCAGGTTCACAGCTCTGAGGCAGCGTTCTTGTGAGCATTTGATAAGACAAAGTAAAGGCAGGAGACAGAACATGGAGAATGTTGCTTGCCAACTAAAGAATTTGAATTTTATCCTGAAGTCAATAGTGAGAGGCGTTTAGTGGGTTTTAAATGGGGTAGGCACAAAGCAAATTTTGCTTTACATTTTAGAAATGTCATTGTAGTTGGATTACATATGACTCTGTAAGTGAAGGGAGAATATTTAAAAGGTATTTAAGAGGTGAGAAGAAATTAGTCACTGTAGAGGAAGTGTGCTATTGAGGATTATTAAGATGAGGTCAAAGAGAAGATAGAGGAAGAATAAAGATGACAAATTGACTTTCCCTAAAATGTTCCTCTGGTCAGCTTTAGTCCTTAAATATTTACACTCTGCAGAGAGACGAGAAGGAGTAAGATGTATGAATAAAATATCATTTGATTGGCATACAATAGCCACAGTGGCAGTTTTGTGTTTAAGCTAATAGGGCACTATGGAAAATGCAAATGTCTTGAGAACACACAATAATGTGGGTTATACCTCTTCTTATTTAGGATGAGAGATTGTTTCTTTCAATATGGTCTACTGTTTTTACACTATGTATTCATTGTTAGGAATGGGCCACAGCAGGATGATAAATTAGAATATTTTAAAGGAAAAAATTAGAAGCTATAAAAAATACAGAAAAAATTAAAACTTCTAACAAGAATGAAAAAAAACCTTTGACTTTGTGCTTGTGTGTGTGTGTGTGTGAGAATATAACTCATTTCAGAAGGAATAAAGTATGGTTTACTCCTTTAGTACTTTTTCTAACTTTCAATCTTTTGATGTAGATCTTCTGTCATTTCAGGTTGTTGCTTGTTCTCTTGTTACAAGTGATGGCATTATATTAGCACTATACACTGTGGGTTTGGGGCTGTACATAAATAATAGTGTTCATTTTTATAAAAAATACTTTATGGCGTTGGATTCAAAATAGAAATAAAATATATATCAAGAAATATTATACTGTTCTTGGTGAACATTGTATTGCAAATTATATTTCTATAAGAATGTTAAAAAATAGACTCAATTACTATATTAGTAAGGGGTCTTTGGTTATAAAATGAAGAAGACCATGCTGCATTAGCTTAAGCAAAATAGGGAGAATTTATTGATTCACTTGCTATGGTCTTCATGAAAATTGAATCAAGTAAAATATACAAAATACTTAGTGCACTGCCTGGCATATAGTAAATGTTCAATAAATGGTCTTTGTTATTATCAGTATTCATTCAAGAAAGATTTACTGAGGCTTGGCACCTGTACCAAGCACAACAATCCTATGAGACATGTATTATTATCTTTATTCTATAAATTAGAAACAGAGCTCAGAACAATTAGCTGAAAGTCCCAAGGTCACACAGCTGTGAGTTACAGACATGTAATACAAAATATTCAAGTTTATCTTCATGATATCAACTACCAAGAAAGGCTGGAGTTAGTGGAGCTGAGAACATAGGTGGAGGACTTTGTGTTAGAAAACAGAGGCAGGGAAAGAGGATGAATGTGGATTCGTTGTATAATTGAGATGTTGATATTGAAGCAGTTGTCACTAACAGAAGAAAAAAAAAGGAAGTCATTTTTGTTTAATATTTACTGTGATCAGACTCTAAAATAGGTTCTTTATCTATAATATTTCATTTAATATGCTCAATAATTCTATGAGACAGATATTATCATCCTTATTTTGCAAGTCAGGAAACTGTGGCTGAGAGTGTTTATCTTGACCAAGGTCACAAAGGTACTACACAGCAGAGGGGATAAAAAAGGAAATTAGTTGACTAAATGATGCTATCTCTATTTTGTTGATGACCATTAATTTTTTATGAAGTAGGAATTAAGGTCAGGTAAGTGATAATAATCTAGCAAAGGCTGCAGTTATAAGCTAACTTGTGTTTTCCCAAATGTATATGTTAAAGTCCTAACCTTCAGTACTTCACAGTGTGACTGCATTTGGAGAGAGAATCTTTTAAGTGGTAATAAGGTTAAAATGAGATAATAAAGATAGGTCTTAATTCAATATGACTGGTGTCCTTGTAAGAAGAGGCAATTAAGACACAGAAATGTATTTGTGCAGAGGGAAGACCATGTAAAGACACAGGGAGAGGACAGCCATGTACAAGCCCAAGAAGAGAGGCCTCAGAAGAAACTAGCTCTGCAAACACCGAGTTCTGGATTTCTAGGCTCCAGGATTATGAAAAAATAAAATAAAGTTGTGTTATGTAAGTCACTCAATCTATGGAATATTTTATGGCTGCTCTATCAAACTAATATAAATTTTGATATTGGAAAGTGGGGTGCTACTGTAATAATAAATAAAAATATGGATTTGGCTTTGGAATAACATAATGGATAGAGGCTAGAAGAGTTTGTAAGTGCATGTTAGAAAAAGCCTAGATTGCTCTGAAGATGTGAGAATATTATGAATGTTAAAGGTGATTCTTGCAAAGACTCAGAAAGAAAAGAGGAGAGGTATAGAGAAAGCTTTCATTGTGTTAGAGAATACATATATCATCATGAAAATAATGGTTATGTGAACATTAAAGGTGCTTCTCATGAGGTCTCAGATGAAAATGTGTAACGTGTTACTGGAAACTAGAGGAAAGGTGATCCTTGTTATACAGTGGCAAAGATCTTGGCCAAATTGTGTTCTAGTGTTTTGTGGAAAGTAGAACTTATAAGCAATAAATTTGAATATTTAGCTGAGGAGATTTCTAAGCAAATGTTTAAGAAGCAATCTGGTTTCTCCTTTCCGCTTAAGGTAAAATGTGAGAGAAGAGACATCAACTGAAGAATTTTTTAAAAATAAATGTTTATATTTTTCAAAATTATTTTATTGTGTATATTTAAGGTATACAACATAATGTTAATGGATTTATAGAGAGAGTACAAAGGCTACTATGGTGAATCAAATAAACTCACCAAGCAACTCACCAAGTTACTTATTTATTGTGTGTGTTTTCTTGGCTAGAGCAGCTAAAATCTTCTTATTTAGAAGGAACTCAAAATACATTATGATTTTATTATCTATAGTTCTCATGTTACACATTACATCTCTAGATTTTTTTCATCCTACATATATGCTACTTTGTGTCTTCTGACCTACATTCCCCAGTTCCCTTTCCCTTGCCCCTAGTAACCACTCTTCTCCATCTGTGTATATTTGATTTTATTTTAGACTCCACATATAAGTGAGGTAATGCAATATTTTTGTGACTGGTTTATTTCACTTAGGATAATGTCCCCCAGTCTCATCCAAGTCATGGCAAATGGTAAAATCTCATTCCTTTTTAGGGCTGAATAATATTTCATTTATATATATATATTTCATTTGTATATATATTTCATTCATATATATTTATATGAATTGTTAAGCACACACTAAAAATAACAGAATGTGAAGATTTCCAGAGTTGTCAGCCTATCTAATATTTCAAAAAATGAGAAAGCATGTTGTGGAGAAAACAAGGTTGTGGCTAAACAATCATTTGCTAAAAAGATTTATGAGTGTGTCTCGTGGGTCCAATCAACTATCTCAGCAGAAGCCAAAACGTGATTATCCAAAAAGATCTGTTGGAGGAGCCTTTTGACTGAGAGCATGGACCCTAGTGAACTGCGTGGGAGCTCAACAATGTTTTTGAGAATTTTATACCAGCACAAATGCTGCCAACTTAGACTGAACAGACAGAGATGAGACTGAATGAAGGAAGGTTGTTGGATTTCTGTGATTCTCCAAGATCGTCAGTAGAGATATCCAACTGTGAACATAAATTATCCTTCAAGAAAAGGGAAAGATAATCTTGAAGGTAGTTCAGAGGTTGGCATGACTGGCACAGAGAGCGCGGATTCAGGGGACGGGGCTGTCGCCATGGTGAACCTGGAAGGCAGGGCCACACAGGTGGGCCTAGAGAACAGAGCATCAAGCCTAAGAGGATTATTCTTGAATCTTAAAAACTAATGGAATTTTCCCCAATAGGTTTTGGACTTGCTTGAGGCCCATGACTCCATTGTTATTTACAATTTCACCCTATTGGAATGACAATAATTATTCTATAACTGTCTCACAATTGCATTTTGAACACTGATAATTTGTCTCGTTTCATGGGTTCGCAGCTGGAGAGAAATTTTCCCTCAGAATAAATCATACTTAAAGTCTCACTCATTCCTGATTTAGATATTTAGATGAGATTTTGGCCTTACATTTATTCTGAAATGGACTAAGACTTTTGTTTTGGGTTATTTTGAGGGGGTGCATATATTTTACATGTGAGACGAACATTCATTTGGCGGGGCAGAAGGTAGGGTATTATGGGCTGAATTGTGTCCTCCCAAATTCATAAGCTGAAGTCCTGAATTCCAGTAACTCAGAATGTGTCTACATTTGAAGAGAGAATCTTTAAAGAAATAATTAAGTTAAAATGTAGTCACTATGGTGGACCCTAATCCAGTGTGACTGGTGTCCTTAGAAAAAGAGGAAATTAAGACATAGACATGATTGTGTACAGAGAGAAGACCATGCAAAGACACAGGGAGAAGATGGATACTTCAAGCCAAGAAGAAAGGTCTCAGGCAAAGCCAACCTTGGCAACACCAGCACTCAGACTTCTAGGCCGCAAGACTGTGAAAAAGTAACTTTCTGTGGTTCAAGTTGTACAGTTGATGGTACTTTCCTATGGCAGCCCTACCCCACTAATACAGGTGTCTAGAGTAACACTCAGGAAAAGTCATATGACATGAGATGTATAGTTGTTACTCTTATATATTTATTTTAATAAAAATTTTTTTACAAAATTTGTGTGTATATATATAGATAGATAGATAGATAGATAGGTCTTTTCAAAAATGTGAACATCACAGAAGAAAATTGCATCTAAATACAGTGACTCTATCTCCTACCACTGAAAACAAACATTAACATTTTAATATTTTTTCAGTTGTTGCAATATAATTTTTCACTTATATAAACTGTTTATCGTACTTTACCCATAACATTTTTAAAGTTAATTTTCTTTTTATTCAAGTGTTTAACATCTTTTTAAAGCTTTATTTAGGTATAATGAGTATACAGCAAAAACTTCATTAATTTATACGCTTTGGACATATGTATACATTCAAGTTAGTTACCATCACCTCAATCAAGGTAATAAACATATACATCAATTCCTAAACTTTCCTTGTGTCCCTTTGTTGTTGTCGTTTCTGATAAGAATACTTAGCATAAGATCTATCCTCTTAAATTTTTAAGTGTGCAATACCTTATCTTTATATGCACAAACACATAACATTTTAAATTTAGTATTTTCCCATGCTACCAAAAACTTTCCATAATTGTACTTTTAATGGCCTTATGATATTTCATCATATTTGTCTATTTTTACATACTTAAAATACTTACATTTTTACTACTGTGAATGATGTTTCAGGAAGCATCTATATGAATTAACAGTTTCTAAAATCTGATTTTTTCCTTAACTAGATTTCTCATGGTAGGAATATTAGATGATAGTTCCAGGAAAGTAGTTCTAACATATACTGGGTACATAATGATCCTACAAATATGGTCAATATGTCACAAGAAGGTAAAGAATATAGATTGGTATGTATTGGACACCTAATATGTACCAAATTCTACACAAGGAACTTTAATACATTTTTCTCACTATTAATATAAGCCTATGAGTCCTCTTACATGTATCTTAGAAATGAAACTGAGGCTCAGAAAGCATAAATAACTTGGTAAAGATCACATAGCTAGTAAGTGACAGAGTAGTAGGGTTTCAGAAGGCATGGCTTCATTGAACATAAGGAAGGAGTATTTTATCATCGCTTTATAGATTTTTTTATTTGCTTGTTTGCTTTTTTTTCTTACGAGAAATATTTCTATCATAGGCACTATGTCATTGTTATTTGACTATATCCAGTATATAGAAAACTATAATTTCCAGTATGTTCTGCTTTTATGACCCTCATCTCCATGTTGTATACCAGGAATTGTTATTTCCAATAGGATAGAGAGAGGCAGTTCACCTTTGGGCTTACGAGAGTGAGGCAGTACTGGTTGCTTTAGGATCTGTCAGAGTAGATGGCTACCATAAACCTATGAGCAGGTGATACAGAAGGGGCCAAGTTTCTTTATCGGTACACTCAGGCTGCCTGTCTAACTACACCATTGTATTAGTGGGTGTTCTTCCCCATATCCTGGCAAGTGACTGAGTTGTTTCACATCTGTGGTTTTCACTGCTTTTCTTTTGTATTTTTTTGTGCTTTTATTGAGTGCTTGAATGGAACTTGGCATATGACAAATCAGACTGATAACCTGATTTTCATGAATAGTCTTAAACAGAAATCTAATTTATAAATACTAAAAGTTTCCTTCTTTTAAAATGTGTGGTTGTCATAGTGCTTACCTATTCACTCAACTTAGTCAAAAAAGAAAATTTGTAGCCATTTTTGCATCCAAGGCATGTCAATAGCTGGGACAGCATAGTTACACCTGGCTTCGGAACAGGGTATATGCGCACGTTTATAGTTATCTAATAGTAATACCCTGTACTCTGGTGTCTTTATGCATTTCTAGAGGTGATATTGCTTTAACGATGTGCATGGTAAAAGCCACATTGAAGCAAGCTAATAATATTTGAGCTCTGACAAGGATAAGCCTAGTCATATATGTAAAAGTATAAGTCAAGAATGCCTACATTAAAGAAATATAGGGGTGTTGTAGCATATGTAGGAATTTTGTGGTTATTTTAATAGTGTCTTATGTCATATTCTTATTACAACATTTCCCAATCTTACCATGGAATAATTTGCAGGACATTCATCTATGATGTTGCTTGATGTTAGGGCTCTATTTTTCTATACAGATTTCTGAAATAAGTATTATAAAATACTTTCTATCTGCACATAAATTGTACATACGTTCTGGAATAATTGCTCATTTGTCTATTCATACCATGTGTTTCTGAAATTATCTGTAAATACAAGATTTATATGTACAAACACATTAAAATGAGAATGTTTAAATACAAGAGATTTCTGGGTTTGGAGCATTTTATTGAACAGGGAGGTAATTGGTACATATTTAAGTTAAGTTGCTTTATTTTTATTGTAACTACTAGAAGTTTTAATCAAAATTGAACAGTAATTTAAGCACTTGGAGACAAAGTGCACTTAAATCTTCAACTAATTTTAATGTCTGTAGCTACTTCAATCAATGGCTCTGAAATCAGTTTGGTCCTTGATTGCCAGAAACTGCACAAACAAAATGGAAACTCTTAACGATTCGGACTATGTGTAATGCATACTGACTGAGGATGGCAACAAGGAAGCTGAAGAAGAGAAATAGTTTGATCTGAAGATCATACTTAAAGCAATTCAGAGAAATTTTAAACATCCTCTTATTACTGCAGAAAGCGACGTAAGCCACTTTAACTGTTTCTAAGCAACAGAACTACTACTACTACTACAAAAAAAAACAGATTAGTTGCATGTAGGATAACGTCATCAGAAAATACTCAGGAAATCATTATCTACTGACAGGACAATGCATGAATGGTAGGTTATGAACCAGAACATAGGGAGCAAAATCATACAGATATAGTTGATTCCTGAAGTAAAAGTTTTATTTCTTAGTGAGTACACACACTTCTACAGTTCATGTGGAAAAACTACCAAAAATAGTTAGAAGATGGTGTAGATTTTATGATCGGTGTCAGAGATCATGTGTTAACACAGTTGAAGAAAAATCGCATGCCAGGCTTACAGGATATTTAAGAAAGTAGTAAGCAATTTTTAAATGGAATTAAAAAACTGAGATGCCTTGAAAAGGAGTTTACTTATATGCCAAATGAGCTTTATTATTTTAGTCTAGTTGTGGGTAGGGGAAAAAAGAAAAAAAAAGTAGAGGAAGGGAAAGGATGCATGTTTTTCACCAAATAGAAATTACGTAGCTTTTTTAAAAAGTCCAAATTTTAGCCATGGTTGCTGAATATAAGCTTAAGTTAGACACCTGCCATATTATACTTCTTATCAGAAAGGTTGGCAATTAATATATCTTTTTAGAGTTGGTGAAGGATAACAATGATACTGTGTTCTTCACTGTTATAATCATAATTAAAATTATAAACTATTATTTTTAAAAATTAAGCAGTAAGTCACTATCATTGTAAAAAAGTTGAAATTACTGTTAAGTTCAGCTTAAAGTTTCTTCCTTACATATTTTAAATTTGGCCTAAAAGTGCCTCCATACACAGTGAACCGTAACCTAGCTGGATGTATAAACAGACTATAAGGTACTCTTGTAGCAATCACCAAGTTTGGGCAAATCACACGGAACCAATTATTTAAACAGTATTCAAATGAGGCAAACACTAAGCTGTAAGCAACCCAGCTGTTTCTGTATCGGTCGTCTATTTTCTGTATGTTATTTTCTTTTTCTTTGTCCATAAATCCCCTCTGACCATGCGGCAGTGCCAGAGTTGCTCTAATCTTATTCTGGTTTGAGGATTTCCTGATTTGCAATTCGTTCTCTGCTCAAACTCTGCTAACTTTAATTTGTCTAAAGTTTTGCTTTTAATGGTATATAGATACATCTGAAGTATTAAAAAAAAATGAAAGTTCTAGTCTCCCAGCTCATCCTTGAAGGTGAATGAAAATTAAAAGTTTGGTGTGGATCCTTTCAGACTTTTTGTGCTTATATAAACACATAAACAGAGGAACATGCACTTAGTGTATATGATTGAATTAACATCTGGTTTGTGGGTAGTGTGTTCATTGGTTAACGTATTACTGGAATTTTAAGTAGACTTGTCATTGTTGCTTCACAAACAAGGCTGGAATGAACACCCTTATACATACATCCTTTTTCACTATTGAAAGAATAGAGAGACATAGCATATAATTGCTGTATCAAAGGGAATATGTATTTTAAGTTAAGATTAAAACTTCTTAATGTATTTCAAATATGTATATTCCACTAAGAGTGTTTGAGTGTATTCTTTATTCTACACTCTCCCCAAAAAGGAATGTACCAGTTTTGTTTTTTCTTTTCCATTCTTACAGAATAAAATAATATTTCAATCAACTTTCAAATATTTTATATAAAATATATTGTTGCTTTAACTTTAAGTCTAAACTCCCATCTTTTAAAAATCTTCATTTATTGAATTCCGAATTTCCCTGAATCTTTAACTTTTCCCGAGCACACTTAAAAACTAATAATAATATCTGATTAGCAATGTTCCATAGTTCTTCTTGCTTTAGTCTAATTTCTTTAAGTTCACCCTGAATGTATTGTCAATTTTTTTTTTTTTTAAATAACCCTCTTGTAGAATGTAACATCAGTTAATGGCAGAGTAGGCAGCTCTAAACTACTGTCTCTCCACAGGAAAAACAAAACAAGCAGAAATTGTAAAAACCAAGTTTACCAGAACTTTTGAAAACAGTCAAAGGTTTACCACAACAAAGTGAATGCTGAACCAAGAAAAAAGAAACTTAAAATAGTAAGAAAGCTTTATGCCAATTTTACTTTCCCTTGCCCTACTCTGTCCACAGCTCATAGGTAGTCTTAAGACAGCAGCCCACACTCCCAATGAATAACCCTGGTCCCTGATAACAGATAAAGTAGGAAATAACTTAACTACAACGTATCATGTTTGTATAGCTCCCATCTAACCAGTTTGGGAGCTACCTGAAAGACTGAGGAAAACCTCTAGTTGACACCATATCTATAGTGAAAAGCTGAAATATTTTCTCTTTATATTAGGAATAAGACAAAGCTGCCTATTTAACCACTGCTATTCAACATTGTATTGGAAGTTCTAGCCCAAGAATTATGAAAGAAAAAATAATAATAAAAGGCATTCTAATTGAAGAGGAAGAAGTAAAATTCTTTCTGCACATGACATAATGCTGTATGTAGAAAACCACAAGGAATCCACAAGAAAGCTATTACTGCTAAAAAAACAAATTCAGCAAAGTTGTAGGGTACGAGATTAATGCACAAAAATAAGTTGTATTTCTATACACCAGAAATAAGTCATCCATGAAGCAAATTAAGAAAATAATTATATTTACAATCGCATAAAAACAAATAAAATACTAATACCTTTAAACAAGAAGGTGAAAGACTTGATTACAGAAAAAATAAAACATTGCTGAAAGGAATCAAAGAAGATGTAGTTACGTGAGAGACATCCCATGCTTATGGACTTTATATTAGCAAGAGGCCAATACTACTCAAATAAATCTACAGATTCAATGCAATCCTTATCAAAATTCAATTTTTTAAAATTTAAAA
The DNA here is from genome assembly GCF_030222135.1 of Aotus nancymaae. Taxonomy (NCBI): domain Eukaryota; kingdom Metazoa; phylum Chordata; class Mammalia; order Primates; family Aotidae; genus Aotus; species Aotus nancymaae. Next base: position 52,390,160 of record NW_026988415.1, on the reverse strand, counting down.
TAGAATAACTGATTCTCAAATTAATAGGGGATTGTTTGGGTATGCAAACAGCCAAAATAATCTTGCAAAAGAAGAATAAAGTTGGAGAACTTACACTTGCTATCATTTCCTCTGCCATCCTACTGTCTGTCTCCCCTTTTGTCTTTGGATTTTCCTAGAGAATTCTTAAATAAGATTTTGGGCATGTGATTCTTTCAGTTGTAATCCTCTTAGTTATAATAGAGGAACCCTATTGATGTGGTGGTAAGGTTGGGGGAGGAGAAATATTATATAATCCTATAATAATGTCTCAGTCTTTTAGTTAGCCTTGGTGCTGAGGGTTTATCAATTGTTTCTTACTTTCTGCCCTCCCCACAAAGTAAAACATGAAGGCTAGAAGTGACTGGAGTTTTTGATGGATGTGCAGACACTGTGTACTGATTGCCATGTTCTGATTTAGCTTAGAAGATGACTGGAGTCGGGTAATTTTTCCCTCTAGTTTGCTCATGCTCTGGATAAACTCAATGTGGTTCGATTCCGGTTAAATAGTTTTCCTTGAGGGCATTTTGTTGTTGTTGTTGTTAAGGAGAACAGAATGCTCTAGGCATATTTTTAAATAACAATTTTTCTTTCTCCCTACTGGCAAAAGGGAATTTTTTTTCATTGTTCACTCTACCCAGACCTGGTGTGGATCCTAGAGGTAAAATGCAGGAAGGTGTAGGAGCTACCACTAAAACTGGGACTCTGCAATTTTACAATCCCAAATGTGTCAAGACTCAGCCTCCAGCAATTTGTCAATTACATTTTAAGTGTTTATACTCTGGTTCCAGTGGTAGGCTTCTACTTCTGAGTCTCTGCTCTGGTAATCTGTGATTTTTCTGTATTCACCTATATTTCCAATTCTGTAGCACTGATTTGCCTGGTGACCTAAATTCTTTAATGCATCAAAGAAGAGTTACTGACTTTCAGTTTATTCAACTTCTTTCTTCATGATGATGAACCCAGTATGCATTACCTATTCAATGCTATCCTTCCCCTTGCCAACCCCAACAGGCTCCAGTATGTGTTGTTCCCCTCCCTGTGTCCATGTGTTCTCATTGTTCAGCTCCCACCTGTAAGTGAAAACATGAGGTGTTTGTTTTTCTATTCCTGTGTTAGTTTGCTGGGGATAATGGCTTCCAGCTCCATCCATGACCTGTAGACAATATGATCACATTCCTTTTTATGGCTGCATTGTATTCCATAGTATATATACAGGATGGTTTCTTTATCCATTCTACCATATTTTTGCTGTTGTGAATAGTGCTACAATGAACATATGCATGCATGTATCTTTATAATAGAATAATTTGTATTCATTTGGGTATATACTCTGTAGTGGGATTGCTGGGTCAAATGGTATTTCTGGTTCTAGGTCTTTGAGGAATTGTCACACTGTCTTCCACAATGGTTGACCAAATTTACATTCCCACCAACAGTGTAAAAGCATTTCTATTTCTCCACAGCTTTACCAGCATCTTTTGTTTCTTGACTTTTCAATAATCACCATTCTGACTGGTGTGAGATGGTACCTCATTGTGGTTTTGATTTGCATTTCTCTAATGGTCAGTGATGTTGAACTTTTTTCATGTTTGTTGGCCTCATGAGTGTCTTCTTTCGAGAAGTGTCTGTTCATGTCCTTTGCTCACTTTTTAACGGGGCCATTTGTTTTTTCTTGTAAATGTGTTTAAGTTCCTTGCTGAACAATATTGATCACTTCAGTTAACAGTGAATATTTTTGTAAGACCATTAGCTTCAACATGAATTAAGAGACATTGATAATTCATTTGACCAACAGCATTTTCCATCCTATCTCTAGCTTGCTAGGATGTCCATGTTAGTCATTTCTATAAGCAAAGGCATTGGAAATATTTTTAAGACAACATTTTATTATCATTACTTTATCAAATTAGATATTCAATCAACCCATTTCTGAAGGGAGATGAGATGAGGTAAGTTTTTAAGAGTGAGAAAAGGTACAGGAAATGGAAACATTCAAAACAAGGACAGGCGGTCTGGGCCCGGTGGCTCACGCCTGCAATCCCAGCACTTTGGGAGGCCAAGGCGGGTGGATCACGAGGTCAAGAGATCGAGACCATCCTGGTCAACACGGTAAAACCCCGTCTCTACTAAAAATACAAAAAATTAGCTGGGCATGGTGGTGCGTGCCTGTAATCCCAGCTACTCAGGAGGCTGGGGCAGGAGAATTGCCTGAACCCAGCAGGCGGAGGTTGCGGTGAGCCGAGATCGCGCCATTGCACTCCAGCCTGGTAACAAGAGTGAAACTCCATCTCAAAACAAAACAAAACAAAACAAAACAAAAAAACAAGGACAGGCTTACATGATTCTGTCATCAGGAGAAAGCATGAGGATCCTGGATAGCCAGACATGGGGGTACATAATGAAACTTAGAAAAACAGTTGCCAACTTTGTATTTTTCTGATATTGGCTGCATTTTTTGTATCTTATCTATTTTTTAAGTAATGCATTACTCAAAAGTTATCTTTTATACCTAGCTTTACTTCATTTTCAAAACTGTATATTTCCCCCTTCGTCTCCATAACCCAGGTCACACACAGCCTTATATTTAATTATATGTATTTTCTCTCCCCATTCTAGATTGTAAGCTATTTCAAGAGCAATCAGGTGATTGACTCTAGGCTGAAAGTTGCTAAAATGTGCTCTGGAGCTGAGTTGCATCATAACCAACTGAGGAACTCCTTATTAATAGATTCCTGGGCTTATCCCAGGATCACCCATGTATAGCTAGAATTTTTTATGCTAACATAACCTTGGCACATGATTACATGGGGACAAGAACAGAAAATTAGCTTTAATAATAAGATGTATAGTTAACTTTTAGTCACACTAAAATTTCAGAAGCCCTTATCTGGAGAAACTGGCTGGGAAACACTTGCTGATCAACAAAAATGATACATTTTTGCAGCAACTTCTTTAATTTATGCTGCCAGTAATCTTTTTTTTTTTTTTTTTTTTTTTTTTTAGCTTTGAGCAAAGAGTGAGTGAAGTTTGTCTTGAAACCCTGTTCTCTCCTCTCTTTTTATATCCCTGGCATTTCTGCCCAAATACCCTTGATTACGGATCCCAATTTTTTTTTCTCAAACGGATCTAGTGATCAACTGATATCTATGTTGTTAATTGACACTTTTTAATTTTATTTATTTATTTTTAGAGACCAAGTATTCCTTTGTCATCCAGGCTAGAGTTCAGTGGCACTATCATATATTGTTGCCGCCTTGAACTTCTGGGCTCAAGGGGTTCTCCCATCTAAGCTTCCAGAGTAGCTGGGGCTACAGAAGTGTTCCACAGTGCCTGGACAATTTTTAATACATTTTATGTAGAGACAGGGGCTTGCTATCTTGCCCTGCTAATCTTGCACTTCTAGGATCAATTGATACTCCCACCTCAGCCTCCCAAAGCATTGGGATTATACATGTGAGAATTACTGCTTTTGGCATACTTTTCAATTTCAAAAGGCATAATTTTTATGGACAATAAGCCTTTAAATCCAAACAGAATAATTCTATAAATGAGAAATTATATATTTTATGATAGGCAGTGAGAGAAATATTAGGGTGGTAGGGGCTCTTTCTAGCACATCTCTGTTTAGACATCACACTGTTTAGATATATATTCAGCCTATTCCCAAATGTAGCCCTGCTCATTTTTTGCAGCCACTTCTGCACAATATGCCTTATAAATTAGAAGAGATCACAGGCATTTTTTAAAAAAGAAGATTTGGGAGCTCTAAATATGTTGGAGTGTATGATTCATGAGTTTCCCTGAAATTCAGTGATTTAAAAATATTCTATATATTTTTTTCAGATATTTTCCTTGTGGGCTCAGAAATTTCAAGTACAATTGAGAAGAACAGAAAAGGCAAAAGGGTTTCACATACCTCAAATTATAGATTTGCATACCTGCACAAACATAAAACTAACAAGGCAAATGAAAGAGGCATCATACAGACCATTTTGAAGGTTATTTCAGCAAGATATTATGGTAAGGATCTATAGCAGTACAAGGTAATTCAGATAAATTTAAGAGTATTAAGATGCCGATAAGCATAAAATTATCAATTCAGTAGAGATCCATTTCACTTTATTTAGTAATGTTAACCAGTACTCCTAAACCTAAAATATAACCTTTTCAGTTCTCTTTGCAAATGTTATTCTTTGCTGATAGCATTAAAACCATTTTAATGGGGCTATTACTTAGGGTGTTAATAATCCCTCAGAAGGAATTTCTGTTAAGTTATACTATCGTTATTATTTAATTTTAAACCCTGAATATTTTCTTCCTCCACCCTGTTACATTGCAGAATTTCTCTCTCTTCCTTCCTTTTCTCTTTCTTTCTCTCTCTCTCTCTTTCTTTCTTTCATGATCTTCAGTTCTTTAGCATATTGACGTTTGCCTTTAGGCTTGTCTCTTTAGGATTACAGAATAGCTGCTGCAGTTGGAAATATCACATTGCCCTCATTACCATTCTTAAGAAGGAGAATGGCTTTCTCAAAAGCTACCTGGGTGGAATTTTCTTTGTTCATTGGCCATGACTTTGCCAATGAATATCAAAAGAAGATAAAAGTACTGCGATTTACTTAAACTTACCAATATTCATCTCCTGGGATGCGGAGAAGGCACAGCCTCCTTCTTAAAGCACATGGCAGTCCAGAACCTGACCAAAATCAGGGCTATGTTACTAAGGAGTGTACAGGGTTGGGTAGGATAGAAAATGACTGTTGTGGGAAAAAATATCAGCAATAGAGAGTTTAAATAAGGTATATTGGAAAAAAGCCTCAAGTCTCTGCTTTTCAACAAATAGCTGTTTGACATTAAGTATTTTCCTCAGTTTTCTCTTCAGTAAATAAGAGAGTTTGACTAAATCAGTGATATTAAGTGGTAACTGGCATAACAACTCATAGGGAAATAACCGAAGTACCTTGGAGAGTTTTTCTAAATGCATACCCAAATCCTATTGCTTTTCAGAATTATGAATTCCGAAACCCTTCTACCAAAATAAATATATTTTTTTGGCTGGGGGTGGTGACTTACACCTGTTATCCTAGCACTTTGGGAGGCCAAAGTGGGTGGACCACGAGGTCAGGAGTTTAAAGCCAGCCTGGCCAACATGGTAAAACCCTGTCTCTACTGAAAATTCCGAAAAAATTAGCTGGACATGATGGCACATGCCTGTAGTCCCAGCTACTTGGGAGACTGAGGCAGGAGAATTGCTTGAACCTGGGGGCGGAGGTTGCAGTGAGCCTAGATCTCATCACTGCACTCCAGCATAGGCGACAGAGTGAGACTTCATCTCAAAAAAAAAAAAAAAAGAAGAAATGTTTTCAAAAGTAACTATTTTAACAGTCATACTCTTCAAGTATATTAAGGCAGGAAAAATGTTTAAGAATTCTTGGACTAGATGATTTCTAGGTCTCCTTTAAGTACTGTCCTACTTTGTGTATATATTTTAAAACATAATGCATTTCATAAAAGGATTTATGTATTTTTATGTCAGTTAACAAAATTTAATTTAACTTGTATTTTAAAAATATAGATAATTTCAGTCAATTTACAGGAATGCATTTCTCTATAATCATTATCCTGAAATTTGTCATATAGTTCTCATATGTTTGATAAAAGAGAACATTTTCAGAATTTTCCTCAAATACCAGTTCAGACAACATAAAAAAGACAAATTAAAATACTAGTTTCAAATACAATATTAGGTATGAGAGAAATATTATGTATGAGAGAATGATGCTGCAAATATAAAGCAATAGATGACCTCTAAGGTCATAGCTGATCTTATTCAGTTCTAAAATTATTTATACCTTGGTAATCTTCAGGCAGCCACTTATGGAACTATGGGTATCCATAACAATCACGCAAAGAAAGTGTTCTAAATGTTCAGTGCCATTCTTTGACCACAGAATCAAAAACAAATATTAAGTTACAATATGCTGTTGGTTTGAAAATGCTGCACTAGGATCTCCTGCAATGCAATCTGTGGTGCCCAAAAGTGAAAGGTAGAAAACTGAAGACAAAACAAAGACATGGCTAAGAAAAAAATGCCTGTTTTAAAATAAAAACAGGCTGAGGAGAAAAAAAAAAACTCTCTGGTGCTGGATTATTATTAGCTGTTTTCATCATTTCCATTGGAAACACACAGTGAGTGACGTCTTTTTGGTAAGGAAGAATCACAGTGGGTCTTCATGTAAAAATTTCATAATCTACTGTCACTGTGTATGAGACCATCTGGGGATTAACTGGTGTCTGCAACTTAATTGGCTGATGGGTCAATTGGTTAGCAGTTTTGATTTATTAAGTAGTAACTGGCATAACAACTCATAGGGAAATAACCTTGGAGAGTTTTTCAAAATGCATACCCAAATACTATTCCTTTTCAGAATCATGAATTCTGAGACACTTCTACCAAAATAAAGATTTTTTTTTTTTTTGGCTGGGTGTAGTGGCTCACGCCTGTTATCCCAGCACTTTTGTTGTTTTTTAGCCTCCTTAAACCTAGAGGAAAAGGAAGTATTTGTGGAGGAAGGAGCTTAGACTTTAAAAGACTGGGTTTAAACCTAAGATCTAACATTTCATTAATGGAGTTACCTAAGGAAAGTCTTGTTTTTTCTGTGTTGATTAGGACAATAACATTTTTACCTCATGGTGCTGTTATGGAGAATAGGTAAAATAATATATGGAAAAGCATTATAGATGTGCAACTTGTCACAATTTTCATCTTAAAACCAAGAAAATCTATCATGTATTAGCAATATGAGGACAACAGTACTTGAAATTGTATAGAATTTTTAAAATTGATATATTTGTACATATTTTAGTGGTACATGTGATAATTTTATATACAATGTGTAATGATCAAATCAAGATAATTGGACAACTTCAAATTGTAGCATAAGGCTATAGTGACCAAAACACCATAGTACTGGTATAAATGTAGATACATAGGCAAATGGAACAGAATAGAGAACCAAGAAATAAAGCTGCACACCCACAACCAACTGATATTTGACGAGGTATACAAAAACATAAATTGGGGAAAGAACACTATTAAATAAGTGGTGCTGGAAAAATTGGATAACCACATGCAGAAGAATGAAACTGGATCTCTATCTCTCACCATATACAAAAATTAACTCAAGATGGATTAAAGACCTAAATCTAAGACCTGAAACCATAAACGTTCTAGAAGAAAACCTAGGAAAACTCTTCTGGACATTAGCCTAGGCAAAGAATTTAGGACTAAGACCCAAAAGCAGATGCAAGTAAAACAAAAATAAATAAATGATACCAAGGAAACTAATTAAAGCTTCTGCACAGCAAAGGAAATAATCATCAGAATAAACAGATAAACTACAGAAAATATTTGCAAATTATGCATCTGACCAAGGGCTAACATAAAGATTCTGTAAGGAGCACAAACAAATAAGCAAGAACAAAACAAATAACTTCATTATAAAGAGGGCAAAGGACATGAATAGACATTTCTCAAAAGAAGATATGCAAATGATCAATGAACATATAAAAAAAGATTAACATCACTATCATCATGGAAATGCAAATTAAAGCCACAATGAGATATTTTACCCCAGTCAGTATGGTCATTATTAAAAATACAGAAAACCAATAGATACTGGCATGGATGTGGTGAAAAAGAAATGCTTATACACTGCCATTGGAAATGTAAAATTAGTATTCCCTCTATAGAAAACACTAAGGAGATTTCTCAAAGAATTAAATGTAAATCTACCATTCAATTCAGCAATCCAACCCCTGAGTACCTACTTAAAAGGGGAAGAAGTCATTATATCAAAAAGACACATGCATGCATATATTTATTGCAGCAAAATTCACAATTGCAAAGATATGGAATCAACCTAAGTGCCCATCAACCAATGACTAGATAAAGAAAAATGTGTATGTATGTGTGTGTTTGTGTGTGCATGCGTACGTGTGTATGTGTATACCACAGAATACTACTCAACCATAGAAAAGAATGAAATAATGTATTTTGCAGCAACTTGGAAGGAACCGGAGGCCATTATTCTAAGTGAAATAACTCAGGCATTGAAAACAAAATAACACATGTTCTCACTTATAAGTGAAAGTTAAGCTACTAAGCTGTGGATACACAAAGGCATACAGAGTGGTTGATATAATGGACATTGAAGAATCAGAAGTGGGGAAGATGAGAGAGAGGTGAGGGATTAATGACTACCTATTGGGTGTGAAATACACTACTTGTGTGATGGGTATACTAAAATCTTCTTTACCACTATACAATTCATCCATGTAACCAAAAACCATTTATACCCCTAAAGCTATTGAAATAAAAAATAAAATATAAAAAAGGAAAATAAAAGCACATTTCAACATAAAACAAAAAGTAAATCAAGTAAATAAAATCCTGATTCAACTTTGAACAAAAATCAGAATATTTAGGATGTCTATCACCCTGAACTTTTTTCTTTACATAGGGAACATAACAATTATCTTCTAGCCATTTTGAAATATACATTATTGTTAACTGTAATTTCCTTACTGTACTATTAAATATTAGAGCTTATTCCTTCCATCTAAATGTATTTTAGTACCCATTGACCAATTTCTCTTTATCCACCACTCCCCCATTCCCTTCCTCTCCTCTAGTAACCACTATTCTACTCTTTACCTCGGTGACATTCTCTTTTTTTAGCTCTCACATATGAGTGAAAATATGCAATATTTGTCTATGTCTCGCTTATTGCACTTAACTTAATGACTTCCAGCTTCATCCATGTTGTTGCAAATCAAAGTATTTTATTTTTTTTTATGGCTGAGCAATATTTTGTTATGAATATATACCATATTTTTATCTATTTATTTGTTAATGAACACTTAGGTTGATTCAGTATCTTGGTTATTGTGAGTAGTGCTTCAATAAAAGAGAGTGCAAATATCTCTTCCATAAGCTGATTTAGTTTCTTTTTGAATATATATCTATCGGTGAGATTGCTGGATCATATGGTAGTTCTGTTTTTGGTTTTATGAGGAAACTTCATATTGTTTTTTACAACAGCTGTGTCATTCTACATTTCCATCGACAGTGTACAAATACTCCCCCTTTTTATGAATCCTCACCAGCATTTGTTTTCTTCTGTCTTTTTGATAATAGCCATTTTAGTTGGGGTGAAATAACATTTCACTGTGGTTTTACTTGAATTTTCCTGATGATTAGTGATGTTCAGCATTTTAAAATTATATCTGTTGTTCATTTGTACACCTTCTTTTGAGAAGTGTCTATTCATTTTCCGATTTTAAAGTTGGATTATTGTGGTTTTGTTATTGAGTTGGCTTGAGTTCCTTATATATTTTGGTTTTTGTCCCGTTTCAGATGGGTAGTTCTCAAATATTTTCTCCCATGTTGTTGTTTATCACTTCACTTTGTTGATGTCTCATTTGCTGAGCAAAAGCTTTTTAGCTCCATGTAATCTCTCTCATGTATTCATTTTTGCTTTTATTGGATGGGCTTTTGAGGTATTATTCAACAAATCTTTGCCCAGTGTAATGTTCTGTTACATTTCCCCAATGTTTTCTTTTAATACTTTCATAGTTTCTGGTATTACATTTAAGTCTTTAATCCATTTTGAGTTGATCTTTGTCTAAGGTAAAGGATGGGGACATAATTTCATCCTGCTAAGTGTGGATATCCAGTTTTCCCATCACCATTTACTAAAGAGACTGTCTTTCCCCAATGTGTGTCCTTAGCACCTTTGTTGAAAATGAGTTTGGTGTAAATGTGTGGATTTATTTCTGGGTTATTTATTCTGTTCTGTTACTCTATAAGTTTGTGGTTTTTTTGCCAGACATAAAGTAAACTCTTTTGGTTACTGTAGCTTTGTAGTACAACTGGAAATCAGGTAGCATGATGTCTTTGGCTTTGTTTTCTTTACTCAAGATTTCTTTGGCTATTTGGGGTCTTCTTTGGTTCCATATTAATTTTACTATTGTGTTTTATATTTCTGTGAAGAATGTCATTGATATTTTGAAAGTGATTGCATTGAATCTGTGGATTACCTTGGGTAGTAAAGCCAATATCACAATGTTAATTCTTCTAACACATAAGCATAGGATATCGTACCATTTTTTGGGTCCCCTTTAATTTTGTTCATCAGTGCTTTACAGTCTCTTTTTTATATGGAGATCTTTCACTTATTCAGTTAAGTCTATTCCCAGCATTTAATTTTGTTTGCATTGTAAGGGGGATTGCTTTTCTTTCTTTTTTTTTTTCCAGATTGATCACTTCTAGCATATATAAATGCTACTGATTTTTTGTATGTTGATTTTGTATCCTGAAGCTTTACTGAATTTGTTCATTAGTTCTAAGAGTATTTTGTGGAGTTGTTAGGTTTTTCTTAGTCATTTGCAAACAAGGAAGATTTGACTTTCTTCTTTCCAATTTAGATGTTTTTATTTCTTTCTTTGCCTAATTGCTCTGGTTAGAACTTCTAGTGTTATTTTGAATAGAAGTGGAAAAAGGGCATCCTCATCATATTAATTGAATATAATTAAAAATTATTGTTAAAAAGAAATCTTTGCAGTGTGTAGTAATATTGATGAGATTGTTTGCTTTTTTCCATTATAATTATACCCTAATAGTTGTCTATATGAATATTGTGCTAGAAACAATTTAGAATTAATAAATGGTATACATAGCTGCAACAGGGAAAAAGTGAAGTCTTAAAAAAAGTCTGAAAAAAGATATGTGGAAATTATATGATAATTGCAGATTAATTTATTTATTGGGAAATATTGTGAATGTTCAGCATTTTATTTATATTAGTCAATGTGGGCAGTTAATATTGATGATTTAATTTGTATAAAAAGTTCAAATTTTTAAGTAATATAATAATACATATTTGAATATTGATCTAGTTCCCAAATGATACAACAATTAAATGTTTTATTCAAAGAGATAAACTGTTATAGCTTTATAACATTGGATTTAGAGTCAGATTGTCTAGGTTGATATCTTTGATTTCCCCCTTATTATCTAGGGGATTGTGGGCAAATAGCTTAATTTCTGTTTTCACAGGCTCTTTTTGAGAATTAAATAAGTTAATAATTATAAAGGACTTTAGAACAATACATGGCATATTATGAGCATTCATAAAATGATAACATTTATTTGTCTATTACTTTATTTATATGAAAATGGCTGTAAGACTGTAGCTAAACAAAAAATAAGAACAATACATTTTAAAGCATCCAGACTTTAAAGGGAATAGTCAGTGCATTCATAGTTATAGATGAAAGGTAAGAATTTATTCTTATTCAATTGCTCAATTTAAAATATCCTAAGTGTAAATTAATAGTATGAATGTTTTGAATGAAAGTTTAAGAATACTAACAAAAGCCTTAGAAATATCCACACCATTGACCCAGAAATTTATTTAACTTAGGAAGTTATACTAAGGAAATTGCAAGACTTTTATGCTGCATGACGCAGTTTCACCATTGCCATTATTGTCTTCTCTATCACTGCAGACTATGTCACGCTCAACTATCACTCTCAAATATGTAGTCCCTTACCTGCTGAAATGAAGTCTCCCAAATCCCTAGTAATTAAAGTTTCAATATCCTAACATGTTAACTTTATTGGTTGTCTTCCCTGGACCCCTGCAGGTTTCCAAGATAAAGAAAATCCAGCCATGGCAGAGTGATACTTGAGGTTCCTGACCCCAGTGCAGAGATCCACAGATGTACATTACTTGGCCTCCCCTGCTTGATGAGTTGGTGCTCTTTGCTTTTTTATTAATAAGGAGACAGGTTAGGAAAGAAGTCTAATTTCGATTGGCTTTTCTAATGAGACCTTTGTCAACCATATTTTGATATCTTACTGGTGAATAATAGGAGACATGAAGGCATATATGATCTTTATAAGGCTGAATGTATCAACCTTCAAAACATGTTGGCAGCAGCATATGCCAAAAAAAGGATATGGATACAGGGATACCAGTTCAGGTCAGGCCTGTTACAGTATGTGAGAAATAATATTAGCTTAGCCTATACTGCTATTAATGTAGAATAAGATAATTAGAAAATGTTTAGAAGTAATTGGGAAGTAAAATCAACAAGACTTCATTGATTAATTTGATGTGAAGAGTATGAGAGTAAAAGGTCTTATCAAGATATCAGAAATGACTTTTAGCTTCCTGGTTTAAGAAATCTAAATGTATAATGGCACCATTTCCATAGATGGGGAAGTTTATTGGAGAAAATAGGATGGAGATGAACAGATGAATTTTAATTATTCCTATTTGAGATTCACATGAGTTTTCCAAGTAGAAAGTAAGGTATGCAGGTGTATGTACTAATTAGGGTATATATATATATATATTTTAATGAGAGAAAGAAAGAAAAAGGGGGAGAGAGAACAGTATTCTTGCTCTATTGCCCAGGCTGGAATGCAATCTAAAAATAGGTATTAAAAACCTCTTTTATGCCAATAATTGTGCTTAACAACGGAGACAGGAAGGAATAAGGGAAGAAAATAACAAACAAACAGCCAACCAATATTTCATTTAAGTCTGTGAAATGCTATGCAAATGCTGAAGAGTGATTTACTTCCAATTATGTGGTCACTTTCAAAATAGGTGTAATATGATACTGAGAAAAATGTATGTTCTGTGAACCTGGGGTGGAGAATTCTATAAATATTCACTAAGTTTACTTATTCCAGGTCTAAGTTTAAATCATAGATGTCCCAATTAATTTTCTATGTCATTGATCCGTCGAATATTAACAATGTGGTGTCAAAATCTCCTGATATTATTGTGCGGGAGTCCAGGTCTCCTTATAAGTCATTAAGAACTTGTCTTATGTATCTGGGTGCTCCTGTATTGGGTGCATATATATTTATAATCATTAACTCCTATTGTTGCATTGATCCTTTTACCGTTATGTAATGTACTTCTTTGTTTCTTTTAGTCTTTGTTACTATTAAAGTCTATTTTGTGAGAGACGAAAGTTACAACACCTGTTTTTTTTTTTTTTTTTTTTTTTTTGCTCTCCATTTAATTGGTAAATCTTCCTCCATCCCTTTATTTTGAGTCTTTGTATGTCGTTGCTTGTGAAATAGATCTGGATACAGAGTACCAATGGGTTTTGACTTTTTATTCAATTTACCTGTCTGTGTCTTTGATTGGGGCGTTTAATCCGTTTAGATTTAGAATTAATATTAATATTTGTGAGTTCAATATTGTCATTTATTGCTAGCCGGCTATTTTGCCCATTAGTTGATGTAGATTCTTCATTATAGAGATACTCTTTACATTTTGGTAAGTTTTTGGGATGAATGATACTGGTTGTTCCTTTCTGTTCATAGTGCTTCTTTCAGAAGCTCTTGTAAAGTAGGCCTGGTGGTGATGAAATCTCTGAGTGCTTGCTTGTTTGCAAAAAAATTTATTTTTCCTTTGCTTATGAAGCTTAGTTTGGCGGGATATGAGATTCTGGGTTGAAAATTCTTTTCTTTGAGGATATTGAATATTGACCGCCACTCTCTTCTAGTTTGTAGGGTTTCTGCTGCGAGGTCTGCTGTGAGTCTGATAGGCTTCCCTTTATGGGTAACCTGACCTTTCTCTCTAGCTTCCCTTAGAATTTTTTCCTTTATATCAACCCTAGTGAATTCTAGATATTATATGTCTTAGAGTTGCTCTACTTGAGGAATATCTTTGTGGTGTTCTCTGGATTAGCTGGAGTTGAGTATTGTCCTGCCTTACTAGATTAGGAAAGTTTTTCTGAATAATATCCTGAAGAATATTTTCCAACTTGGATTCATTCTCTTCATGACATTCAGGTATGTCTATCAATTGTAAATTAGGTCTTTTTACATAGTCCCATGTTTCTTGGAGACTTTGCTCATTCCTTTTTTACTCTTTCTTCTCTAATCTTGTCTTCTCGTTTCATTTCATTAAGTTGATCTTCGACCTCTGATATCCTTTCTTCTGCTTGGTCAGTTCAACTGTTAAAACCTGTGCATACTTAGTGACGTTCTTCTATTGTGTTCTTCAGTTCCATTAATTCACTTATATTCCTTTCTAAGTTGTCTATTCTCATTAGCATTTTGTCAAACCTTTTTTCAACGTTCTTAGTTTCTTTACATTGGGCTAGAACATGTTCTTTTAGCTCACTAAAGTTCCTTATTATCCACTTTCTGAAGCCTAAATCTGTTAATGGAATGCACTCGTTCTCCATCAGGCCTTGTTCTCTTCTTGATGAGGAACTGTGATCCCCTGTAGATGGAGAGGCATTCTGATCTTGGGTATTCTCAGCCTTTTTACACTGGTTTCTTCCCATCATTGTGAGTTCATCTACCTGTCATCCATGTAATTGCCTACTTTCAAATTAGGTCTCTGAGTGGACATTCAACTTGTTGATTCCCAGCGCCGAAATCTGAGCAACCCACTGTGCAGGCCAAAACAGCAGCATTAAGATTCGTGGTGCTTTTCTGCCTGGGAATCTCCGGTCTGGCTTCCCTCTTGAGTCCCTTCTTCAATCAGGTAAATGGGCGACTCTGCCTTCCCGGAGCTCTAAACGTCGACCAAAAGGGGACCCAGTCCCGTTTACTCTGCACCAAGAACCGCCACGCCTGGGCACCAGCAAAACTGTGACACCAGCCACAAGAGTCACCCTGGCTACCCTTGGGGATCCTCCGCTGGGAATCTTCCGGTCCGTGGGTAACAAAAATTCGTCTGAAAGTGTGGCATCCTCTCACTCTGTGTGCTTTCTCTGGGAGCTACAATCTCAAGCTGCTAGTGATCAGCCATCTTGGATCTCTCTCCAGTATATTTCAAAGTCTATGATGTAAAATTGAGATACTTCGGCAAACAGATGGTATATAAGACTATGGGAGTAGATAAGACAGCTAAGAAATAGTTGTGAGCACAAGAAGAAAATAGAGCTTATCATAGAATCTTGAGTAATTAAACTATTTAGGGGCTGGGTGCAGTGGCTCACACCTGTAATCCCAGCACTTTGGGAGGCCGAGGTGGACAGATCACCTAAGGTCGGAAGTCCGAGACCAGCTTGACCAGCATGGAAAAACCCATTCTCTACTAAAAAAAAAATACAAAATTAGCCAGGCGAAGTGGCTATAATCCAAGCTACTTGGGAGGCTGAGGAAGAAGAATCGCTTGAACCCAGGAGGCAGAGGTTGCAGTTAGCCAAGATCACACCATTGCACTCCAGCCAGGGCAACAAAACAAAACAAAACAAAAAAACAATAATGGGTCAGGTATAATAGAAGAGGATTAACTGGCAAAGGACATTAAAAGATAAAAAAAGATGAGAGGAAATTCATGAGAGTATGATTTAATAGAATCCAAGAGCAGAGAATGCTTTAAGAACAATGTTATAAATACTGTCAAATGTTTAGAGGCCAAGACCAGACCAGCTGAACTGAATATAATGATATGGATATCATTGGTGAAATTATCACACAATTTAGTAGAATATTGGGAACAGAAGTCAAATGAGTTGGTTAAATATTATTCAAGAGGTAAAAACGGCAGCAAACCTCCTTCTTCAAGTTTGACTATGAAGGGCAGGAGATGGAGCAGTAGCTGGGAGAGGACATTGAATCCAGGGAGTTACCATTATTTAAAAAGAGAGAGTAGGAGAATGGGCAGTACAGGAGAAGAAGTTAAAAATACATGGATGGGGTGAAACCTGTTAAGACCTCTGTGTCTCTGATATGTGAGAGAGAAGGATCAAGGGATAAAGGATTAAAATTATACATGTTGGAATCATGCTGCTATTTAGATTTCTCCCATGATTCTCACAATAGTTTTCTCATCATTCCTCTTTCTTACTACCAACTAAGAATTCCTTTATTCTGGTCTATAAAATTTTTGTGTCCCATTCATCCATCAAGGGGCTTTGAGATTGTTTCCATTTCTTGGCTATTGTAAATAATGCTGCAATAAACATGAAAGTTTAGATCCTAATTTCAATTCTTCTGGATATATACCCAGAAGTGGGATTTATGAATATCATATAATAATCATATTTTTAATACTTTGTGTAATGTCCACTTAGTTGCTGTGCAATTTTGGATTCTCATCTACAGTGTCCAAGGGTTCCCTTTTCCCTGCATCCTCATCAACATTTATCTCTTGTCTTTTTTAATAGCCTTCCTGATAGATACAAAAACTGATTGCCAAGACCAGTATCAAAAAGCTTTTTCTCTATTTTCTTTTTTAGGATTTTTTTGTGGTTTCATATCTTACCTTTAAGTGTTTAATCCATTTTGTATTGGTTTTTATACATTGTATAAGGAAATAATATACTTCGATCCTTCTGCATGTGGATATCTCTTTATCCCAACACCATTCATTAAAGAGACAATCTTTTCACCATTGTGTATTCATAGTACCCTTGGCAAAGATTAAAGATATAGGTGTGGGTTTATTTCTGAGCTCCTTATTCTGTTCCACTGGTTTCTGTTTTAATGCACTGTCATAGTGTTTTGATTACTATACCTTTGTAATATAGTTTGAAATCAAGGCGTATGGTGCCTGCAGCTTTGTTTTTTCTTGTTAATATTGCTTTGGCGTGTTGTATGAAAGGAGAGAAGGTTAGCACTCCCCTTGACAAGGATGGAAGAGGCTCTCGGGCCTGACAACACGCATACAGCCACTCCAAAAACACACGAAAAGGTAAAGAGCATCAACACAATGAAGAATCTGCATCAACCAAAGGGCAAAACAGCCACCTAGCACCAAAATGACAGGATTGAATTCACACATAACAATATTAACCCTAAATGTAAACGGACTAAATGCCCCAATCAAAAGACACAGACTGGCAAATTGGATAAAAAGCCAAAACCCATCAGTGTGCTGTATCCAGGAAACCCATCTCGCATGCAAGGATACACAAAGGCTCAAAATAAAGGGATGGAGGAAGATTTACCAAGCAAATGGAGAGCAAAAAAAAGCAGGAGTTGCAATTCTCATCTCTGATAAAATAGACTTTAAACCAACAAAGATCAAAAGAGACAAAGAAGGACATTACATAATGGTAAAAGGATCAATGCAGCAAGAAGAGCTAACGATCCTAAATATATATGCACCTAACACAGGAGCACCCAGATACATAAGGCAAGTTCTTAAAGACTTACAAAGAGACTTAGACTCCCACACAATAATAGTGGGAGACTTCAACACACCACTGTCAATATTAGACAGATCAACGAGACAGAAAATTAACAAGGATATCCAAGACTTGAACTCAGACCTGGAACAAGCAAACCTAATAGACATTTACAGAACTCTCCACCCCAAATCCACAGAATATACATTCTTCTCAGCACCACATCACACCTACTCTAAAATTGACCACATAATTGGAAGTAAATCACTCCTCAGCAAATGCAAAAGAACGGAAACCATAACAAACAGTCTCTCAGACCACAGTGCAATCAAGTTAGAACTCAGAATTCAGAAACCAACCCAGAACCGCACAGCCTCATGGAAAATGAACAACTTTCTCCTGAATGTTGACTGGATAAACAATGAAATGAAGGCAGAAATAAAGACGTTCTTCGAAACCAACGAGAATGAAGACACCACATACCAGAATCTCTGGGACACATTTAAAGCAGTCTCTAGAGGAAAATATATAGCAATAAGTGCCCACATGAGAAGAAAGGAGAGATCTAAAATTGACACCCTATCGTCAAAATTGAAAGAGCTAGAGGAGCAAGATCAAAAAAACTCAAAACCTAGCAGAAGACAAGAAATAACTAAGATCAAAGCAGAATTGAAGGAGATAGAGACACGAAAAACCCTTCAAAAAATCAATAAATCCAGGAGCTGGTTTTTTGAAAAGATCAACAAAATAGACAGACCACTAGCCAGACTAATAAAAAAGAAAAGAGAGAATAACCAAATAGATGCAATAAAAAATGACAAAGGGGATATCACCACAGATTCCACAGAAATTCAAACCATCATCAGAGATTATTACAAACAACTCTATGCACATAAATTAGAAAACCTGGAGGAAATGGATAAATTCCTGGACAGCTGCCTCCTGCCAAGCCTAAACCAGGAAGAAGTCGAAACCCTGAATAGACCAATAACAAGGTCTGAAGTCGAGGCAGCAATTAAGAGCCTACCACCCAAAAAAAGCCCAGGCCCAGATGGGTTCACAGCCGAATTCTACCAGACATACAAAGAGGAACTGGTACCATTCCTACTGAAACTATTCCAAATAATCCAAAAAGAGGGAATCCTTCCCAAATCATTTTATGAGACCAACATCATCCTAATACCAAAACCTGGCAGAGACTCAACAAGAAAAGAAAACTACAGGCCAATATCCATGATGAACATAGATGCAAAAATCTTCAATAAAATAATGGCAAGCCGATTACAACAGCACATCAAAAAGCTTATCCACCATGATCAAGTAGGATTCATCCCGGGGATGCAAGGCTGGTTCAATATACGCAAGTCTATAAATGTAATTCACCACATAAACAGAACCAAAGACAAAAACCACATGATTATCTCAATTGATGCAGAGAAGGCCTTCGACAAAATTCAACAGCCCTTTATGCTAAAAACCCTCAATAAACTAGGTATCGACGGAACGTATCTCAAAATAATAAAAGCTATTTACGACAAACCGACAGCCAATATCATACTGAACGGGCAAAAACTGGAAGCATTCCCCTTGAAATCTGGCACTAGACAAGGATGCCCTCTCTCACCACTCCTATTCAATATAGTACTGGAAGTCCTAGCCAGAGCAATCAGGCAAGAAAAAGAAATAAAGGGTATTCAATTAGGAAGGGAGGAAGTCAAATTGTCTCTATTTGCAGACGACATGATTGTATATCTAGAAGACCCCCTCATCTCAGCCCAAAAGCTCCTGAAACTGATAAGCAACTTCAGCAAAGTCTCAGGATACAAAATCAATGTGCAAAAATCACAAGCGTTCCTATACACCAATAACAGACTTAAAGAGAGCCAAATCAAGAACGAACTGCCATTCACAATCGCTACAAAGAGAATAAAATACCTAGGAATACAACTAACAAGGAATGTAAAGGACCTCTTCAAGGAGAACTACAAATCACTGCTCAACGAAATAAGAGAGGACACAAACAGATGGAGAAACATTCCATGTTCATGGTTAGGAAGAATTAATATCGTGAAAATGGCCATACTGCCCAAAGTAATATACAGATTCAATGCTATCCCCATCAAACTACCAATGACCTTCTTCGCAGAACTGGAAAAAACCACCTTAAACTTCATATGGAACCAAAAGAGAGCCCGCATAGCCAAGTCAATTCTAAGCAAAAAGAACAAAGCAGGAGGCATCACACTACCAGACATCAAACTCTACTACAAGGCTACAGTAATCAAAACAGCATGGTACTGGTACCAAAACAGAGATATAGACCAATGGAACAGAACAGAGGCATCGGAGGCAACACAACATATCTACAACCACCTGATCTTTGACAAACCTGATAAAAACAAGCAATGGGGAAAGGATTCCCTGTTCAATAAGTGGTGTTGGGAAAACTGGCTAGCCATATGCAGAAAGCAGAAACTGGACCCCTTCCTAACACCTTACACTAAAATTGACTCCAGATGGATTAAAGACTTAAACATAAGACCTAACACCATAAAAACACTAGAAGGAAACCTAGGCAAAACCATTCAGGACATAGGCGTAGGCAAGGACTTCATGACCAAAACACCAAAAGCATTGGCAACAAAAGCCAAAATAGACAAATGGGACCTAATCAAACTCCACAGCTTCTGCACGGCGAAAGAAACAGTCAATAGAGTGAATCGGCAACCAACAGAATGGGAAAAAATTTTTGCAGCCTACCCATCTGACAAAGGGATGATATCCAGAATTTACAACGAGCTAAAAAAGATTTACAAGAAAAAAACAAACAAGCCCCTTCAAAAGTGGGCGAAGGACATGAACAGATACTTTACAAAAGAAGACATACATGAGGCCAACAAGCATATGAAAAAATGCTCATCATCACTGGCCATTAGAGAAATGCAAATCAAAACTACATTGAGATACCATCTCACACCAGTTAGAATGGCAATCATTAAAAAATCTGGAGACAACAGATGCTGGAGAGGATGTGGAGAAATAGGAACACTTTTACACTGTTGGTGGGAGTGTAAATTAGTTCAACCATTGTGGAAAACAGTGTGGCGATTCCTCAAGGATCTAGAAATAGAAATTCCATTTGACCCAGCAATCCCATTACTGGGCATATATCCAAAGGATTATAAATCGTTCTACTATAAGGACACATGCACACGAATGTTCATTGCAGCACAGTTTACAATAGCAAAGACCTGGAACCAACCCAAATGCCCATCGATGATAGACTGGACAGGAAAAATGTGGCACATATACACCATGGAATATTATGCAGCCATTAAAAACGAGGAGTTCGCGTCCTTTGTAGGGACATGGATGAACCTGGAAACCATCATTCGCAGCAAACTGACACAAGAACACAAAATCAAACACCACATGTTCTCACTCATAGGCGGGTGTTGAACAAGGAGAACACATGGACACAGGGAGGGGAGCACTATACATGGGGGTCTGTTGTGGGGGAGTGGGGGGGACAGCGGGGGGGTGGGGAATTGGGGAGGGATAGCATGGGGAGAAATGCCAGATATGGGTGAAGGGGAGGAAGGCAGCAAATCACACTGCCACGTATGCACCTAAGCAACAACCTTGCACGTTTTTCACATGTACCCCAAAACCTAAAATGCAATAAAAAAAAAAAAAAAAAAAAAAAAAAAAAATATTGCTTTGGCTTTCTGGCATCATTTGTGATGCCACATGAATTGTAGGGCTTCTTTTTTAATATCTGTGAAAAATGTCATTAAACTTTTGATAGAGATTGTATTGAATCTTTAGACAACTTTGAGTAGTGCAAACATTTTAATAATAATAATTCTTCTAATCCATGTACATGGGATATCTTTTCACCTATTTGTAGCTTCTTTCATTGTTTTTCATGAATGTCTTATATTTTCCAGAGTACAAATCTCTCATCTTCTTAGTCGAATTCATCCCCAAGTATTTTATCATATTTATGCCATTGTAAATGGGATCATTTCTTAATTTATTTTTCAGATAGTTTGCTTTTAGTGTATAGATGTCAATTAATTCATATATCTCTGTTTCCTCAGGGTCAGGGTCTGGAGTTTTATCTTGTTCTTTTGTTCTGATCTTGTTTTCCTTTTCTTCAGTTTTCTTAACTCTTTGTGTTGGTGTATAAGCGTTATTAAAAAAAAAAAAAAAGCTACCTATCCCTGTCTGACAATTGACCTCATACAGGAAGAAACCTTCAACAGTGAATGCCACCAAAGCTTCTGTGGGCTTGTCAAACCTTATATTATTCCGAATCATCAACTTTGTTCTTAAGGGCCCACATAAGTTAATGACAGCGTATACAGTATGTCATACCCTGCTGGTATTTTAAGACAAGTGAGACAGGAACCAATCCATTGCGTAACATTCAGAGAAGTTAGAACATTGAATATACAGACTACTAATTTCCTTCTCAGGGATAAACTCGGAGCTGGAGTTTTTTTTTCGTGCTTGCTTTTTGCTCGGCCGTCGGGAGGAGCTGTGGCAACTGCTTGCATGCTCCTTCAAACCACCTTCTTTGTTCTTGGTGATCCCTGGGTATTTAGAATATGTCATGTCCCATTAGTGCTCCAAGACAGGAAACACAAACTAGTCTCTTGGGTAGCACCTGAAGAAGTTGGAACATTGGATATGTAGTCTAACTCTTTACTCGCCTAGGTATAACCTGGGAGCTTAGTCTGTGCTGAACTGAGAAGAGGCGCTGTGGTGGTTGCCCTCATGCTATTTCAAACCACTGCCTTTGTTCTCTGTAGCACTAAGGATCTAGGGTATGCCTAGTCCAAGACAAGTGATAGGGATGATAGCCCTTTGGGTAGCACCTGGAATAGTTGCAATGTTTGATGTGCTGTCCAACTCCTTCCCAACTCAAGAAGAAGCTGGCAGCTGAACGTTTCCTCCTGATCATGTAGCACTGTGCCAGGGGTGGGGATTGTGGTGAGAAAGTGTTTCTAAATTTTCTACAGATTGCAGTGTAGCTGGTTTGCGACTCACCCAGGGTATAGGAACTTCTCAACTAGTTTCTGAATTTCTTACAAAGGAAACAAATCTGTGTATTTCTCTTGAATTAATGTGTCTGTGTGGGCAAGGATTGTCCATGACTTCCTATTCAATCATTTTCCTTATGTTAGTCATTAGATATTCATTTTTGTCAAGTAAAGGTAGATGATCTGCTTTGGTTTATTTAATATCCCAAATTTCTTTAAGGTATCTTCTTGTTAGGTATAGAAATAAGTCACATACAATTGTAATAAGTAACCAACCATCACCCATTCAGTGGGAACATAAATATAATACATTTTACATCTATTACATAATAAAATCCATGAATAATCTTATATATAATAATTTTGGAGAAGAATGTTTTGTGTCTAATGCTCTTTTAGAACATTAGAAGAGGCATTTTGTAGAAAACACAGACTTTAATCTTGTTAGATCCTAATGACAGAGGTGTATATGTAGATTCAATAATCAGATATATGGTAAATATATATATATTTAACTTAGACCCCAAGAAAAACAACGAAGTGTACATATAATTTACTATCGCTAAAGAAATTACAATATAAATTGTGCTAACTAAAATTTAAGTGAGCATCTTAGGAGCTACTTCATGTAAATTTAGAACAGGCAAAAGTTAGTTTAGGAACTCTTTTTCACATGAATGTAGTCAAGTCACATATACCTAATATTAAATGTACATATATATATTTATTCCTAATATGAATAATACTGAATTGCATATTTCTATTATTAGCTTATTTATATTAATTTGTGGATGGAACTCAACCAGTTACTTGTTTTCAAAGTTACCTGTATATATGACCTGTTAACTAATTCATTTTATATTGCATTTTAAAAATCATTTACATAAAATAAACGTTCTATTGTCTTTTTGTGAAGATAGATCAGTTGAGCTTTTCAGTTCTGCTACATAGGTATAGTTGGACATGAGTTAAGGATGAAGGCATAAAACCATGAGAGGGTCAGAAATAGAGCCAAACAGGTTTCTTCTCTCTGGTGAGACACTAAATGTTTATGATAATACTTTTCTTTTTATTATTTTTCTGATTAAAAGTTCATATATACATTTTTTAGAAAAATATCAAACTGAAATATAGTCTAGAAAAAATCACCCAGTGATATTTGGACATTTATTTGCACATATATTATCTTGTGTCTTTTTTGTATGAATGTTTAAGATTGTTGAAATTATACCATATTGACTGTATATAGTCCTCTTCCTCAAATCCCACATTGTAAAAAATTCTCCAATGAAATAATGCATTTAAAGCAAATAGTAACATGCCTAGTTTATTGTAAGCATGCAATAGTTACTATATTTTCTAGTTCTTCTTCCAAATCACTGTGAATTCTTTGTAAATATTTTAACAGTTTTGAAATCTTCCATAATTTACCTTAATACTTCCTTTTTATTGGATATGCTTGCTGTTTACAGTGTGTTCCAATGGTATTGCCAAAGCAATTTTAGTATCTCTGATAATTGTCTTAGATTTATTAACTATGTTGGCCAAAAATCAAGTGCATATACTTTCTGATATAGTTTGGATGTGTGTCCCTGCCCAAATCCCAGATCGAACTGTAATCCCCAATGTTAGAGTTGAGGCCTGGGGGGAGGTGATTGAATCATGGGGGCAGCTTTCCCTTGAAAAGTTTAGCACCATCCCACTTGGTACTGTCCTCATGATAGTGAGTGAGTTCTCATGAGATCTAGTTGTTTAAAAATGTGTAGCACCTCTCACCTTGCTTTATGGTTCCTACTTTTGCCATGTAAAGTGCT
Source organism: Aotus nancymaae (assembly GCF_030222135.1). Classification (NCBI taxonomy): domain Eukaryota; kingdom Metazoa; phylum Chordata; class Mammalia; order Primates; family Aotidae; genus Aotus; species Aotus nancymaae. Next base: position 52,366,102 of record NW_026988415.1, on the reverse strand, counting down.
TGCTCCACCTTGCCCTTTGGCTCATGCTTTTACCATGTAATGTGCTTGTTCCACCTTAGCTTTTCACCATGATTGTAAGTTTCCTGAGGCCTCCCCAGAAGCTGAGCAGATGCCAGGGCTGTGCTTCCTGTACATTCTGAAGATCCATGAGTCAACTAAATGTTTTACCTTATAAGTTATCCAGTCTCAGATATTTCTTTATAGCAATGAAAAAGAACATCCTAATACAGAAAATTGGTACTGAGGGATGGGGCATTGTTCTAAAGATACCTGAAAATACGGAATCAGCTTTGGAACTGGGTAACAGGCAGAGGTTGGAAGAGTTCGGGGGACTCAAAAGAAGACAAAGAGATGAGGCAAAATTTATAACCTCTTAGATACTGGATACATGGTTGTGACCAAAATGCTGATAGTGATATGGACAGTGAGGTACAGGCTGATGAGGTCTTAGATGCAAATGAGGAACTTGTTGGAAATGGAAGCAATGGTGAGTTTTATTATGCCTTAGAAAAGAACCTGGCTGCATTGTGCCCCTGCCTTTTATATCTGTGGAACTTTAAACTTGAGAGTGATGATTTACAGTATGTGGTGGAAGAACGTTCTAGGTAGCAAAGTGTTCAAGTAGCCTGGCTGCTTCTAACTGCCTATACTTTTATTTGGGAGGAAAGAATTAAGTTGGAACATAAAAGGGAAGCAGAGGGTAAAAGTTTGAAAAATTTGCAGCCTAGCCATGTGACAGAGAAAGTAAAAGCTTTCTCAGCTTTTCTCAGCAGGCTGTGGAGCAAGCACTTGTTAGAGATAATTGTATAACTAAAGAGAAATCAAGTGCTGATAACCAAGAAAATGAGAAAAAGGCCTGAAAGGCATTTCAGAGAACTTTGAGGCAGCCTCTCCTGCCACAGTCCCAGAGGCCTAAGAGAGGAGAATGATCTCAGGGCACTGCTGCCATGCATGGCGCAGACACTGCTCCCTGTGCCCTGGCTGCTCCAACTGCAGCAGTGGCTCAAAGGGCCCAGGTACAGGTTGGGTCACTGCTTCAGAGGGTTCAATCCTTAATCCTTGGTGGCTTTCACATAAGTATTAAACCTGTGAGTGTTCAGAATGCACCAGTGAGTGAGGCTGGGCCCCAGAAACGTCTCAGGCTTCTGCTTCAGATGGTGCAAGCTGCAAGACTTGGCAGCTTCCACACGGTGTTAAGCCTGTGGGTGCACAGAGGGCAATAGTTGAATCTTGGGAGCCTCCACTTAGATTTAAGAGGATGTATGGAAAAACCTGGGGATCTAGTCAGAAGCCTGCTGCAGGGCAGAGCCATTAGGAAGAATCTCTACTAGGGCAGTGTGGAGGGGCAATGTGGGGTCGGAGCCCTCACAGAGAGTCTCTACTTGGGAACTTCCTAGTGCAGTTAGTTGTTAGAAGACAGACACCATCTTCCAGACCCTAGAATGGTAGATCCACTAGCAGCTTGCATCCTGCGCTGGAAAAATCACAGGCACTCAACTCCAGCCAGTGAGATCATCTATGGGGGCTGAACTTTGCAAAGCCACAGGAATGGAGCTATCCAAGGACTTTGGAGTCCAGTCTTTACAGCAGGGTGCTCTGAAGGTGGGTTGTAAAATAAAAGATTATTTTTGGAGCTTTAAGATTTAATCACTGTCCTGCTGGATTTCTGACTTGCATGGGGCCTCTAGTCCTATTCTTTGGACTGCAAACCAAAAATAAACTATTAAGGCTCCCCTAGTCATCTGAATGGACCTCCTTCTTTGTCAGGGCCCTCTAAAATTTAACCTAAAGGACTGACTCAGGCCTGACAGGAAGTAGTGGTCAAACATGCTTCATTTTATCCTCTAGCATTAATCAACACAGAATTTACATCTGAAAAGAAACATTAATAATCTATAATCTCTGAAGCCTGCTACATGGAGGCTTCATCTGTGTGATAAAACTTTGGTCTCCATGACCTCTTATCATAACACAGACATTCCTTTCTATTGATAATAAATCTTTCAACCAATTGCCAATCAGAAAAATTTTAATTCTACCTATAACCTGGAGGCCCCTGCTTCAGGCTGTCCTGCTTTTCTGGACCAAACCAATATAATCTTAAATGAATTTTATTGATATCTCATGTCTCCCTAAAATGTATAAAACCAAGCTTCACCCAAGCCACCTGGGGCACATGTTCTCAGGATCTGCTGAGAGCTGTATCTTGGGCTATGGATCACTCATATTTGGCTCAGAATAAATCTCTTCAAGTCTTTTACAAAATTTGACCCTTTTCATCAACATAGACAATTTATCCCTTTGGAATAGAAATGTTTACCCAACACTTATAACTTCACTGTATCTTGGAAGTAAGTAACTTTTTTGTTCCTTTAATTTTACAGGCTCATAGGTGGAAGGGACTTACCTTGTCTCAGATGAGACTTCAGACTTTGAACTTTGAGTTAATGCTGGAATTAGATAAGACTGTCGGGGATAATTGGGAAGGCATAATTTTATTTTGCTATTTGAGAAGGACATGAGATTTGGGAGGACCCAGGGGCAGAATTATATAGTTTGGATGTGTGTCCCTGACCAAATCACATGTGGAAATGTAATCTCCAGTGTTGGAGTTGAGGCCTGGTGGGAGGTGATTGGATGGTTTCTCATGAATGGTTTAGCAGCATCCTCTTGGTGCTGTCCTCACAATAGTAAGCAAGTTCTCAGGAGATCTGGTCCTTTAAATGTGTGTGGCAACTCCCCCCTCCCTCTCTTGCTCCTGCATTTGTCACATGACCTGCTTGTCTTTTACTCATTTTTCCATTGAGGACTTTAGTGTTTTTCTTTTTTTTTTTTAGATGGAGTCTCTCTCTGTCACCTAGGCTGGACTGCAGTGGTGCAATCTCGGCTCACTGCAACCTCCGCCTCCCAGGTTCAAGCAATTCTCCTGCCTAAGCCTCCTGAGTAGATGGGATTACAGGCACATGCCACCATGCCCTGCTAATTTTTGTATTTTCAGGAGAGACAGGGTTTCACCATGTTGGTCAGGCTGGTCTCGAATTTCTGACCTCATGATCTGGCCACCTTGGCCTCCCAAAGTGCTGGGATTACAGGCGTGAGCCACTGTTTCGGTGAGTAGTGTTATTCATATTAAGGATTTCATTCTTTGTTTTATTATAACATATATGTTTCTTTACCTTGACATTTTTATTTTTGTGTTTTCTCAGAAGCAGAAACATTGATCTGTGTAGTCCAATCTGTTCATATTTTTCGTTCTTGTCTTGTTTGTGATCGTAGAAAGCCTTTCCTATTGAGAAAGTAGTTAATGTTTATAGTTTCCTTTTTTATAACTTGTTTTTCTGTATGTTTTCTGTTTTATAATTATAGTTAGATGATTAATGCTTAATTTTTGGAACCATTCGGATTTTTATCATATGGTATGAGATGAAAATGTCAAATTATTTGTCTGTAACGAGTTGATCAATACAGTATCATTTTGAAACAATTATTGCTTTACCCTCAAATCTGTGATGCCTGATTTACGAAGCATCAAATCTTATAATCTTAGATGGTATTTCTCTGCTTTCTGTTATGTTTCATTGATCCATCTGTTCTTCGTTATACCTTTTGAATATATTTTGGTAATTCCATTGTTTTATTCTAAGTTTGTTTTACTCTAAGTTTGTTTTATATTATCTGTTCACTCTTCTTTGTGAACTTTAGAACTATTTTGTCAAAATAAATAGAAATCTCATTTGGCTTTTGATTGGGATTTTGTTAAAATTATGATTAGTTTTGGAAGAAATTGAATTTTTGCAATATTCATTCTTCTTGAATCAGAAAATAGTATGTTTCCTCAAAAGCTTATTTTATACACTTCAGTGAAGTTTTACATTTTTACTCATATTTATTCTTTAGATTTCTTATTGAGGCTTTTCATTGGAATTTCAATAATTCTACTCTGTAAGATTCACATACTCAGGATATTTATTCTGTGTTGTACTATAACATGCATGTTTCTCCATCTTGATATTTTAACTTTATGTTCCCTAAGAAGCAGAAGTCTCCACAAGGACACTGGAAGCTCCATAGGGACAGGAACCACATGTGTCTCATGAACCCCTGTATCCTCAGTGCCTGGGGTTGCCTAGTTGCTAGTAGGCACTCAATAAATAGATATATATTAACTGACTGATTATCTTATTAGCATTTGGGCCGTGCCTAAATTCAGCTCTTAATCACAGAATCACATAAGCTGAAAGAATGATTTAAGATGTTGGCTTATCCTTTGTTAATATAAGCCATAGGTCTTATGTTTGATGGATACAGCAAACCACCATGGCACTTATATACCTATGTAACAAACCTGCACGTTCTGCACATATACCCCAGAACTTAAAGTATAATAATAATAATAATAAGATGTTGGCTTACCCTTTGTTAACATAAGCCATAGGTCTTATGTTTGATGGATACAGCAAACCACCATGGCACTTATATACCTATGTAACAAACCTGCACGTTCTGCACATATACCCCAGAACTTAAAGTATAATAATAATAATAATAAGATGTTGGCTTACCCTTTGTTAACATAAGCCATAGGTCTTAGGTTTCTTGATAAATATTATAGACATAATGGAAGATTTAAGACTATAACCCCTATTTGACTCTCTTTTCATTTATTTATTTATTTTTATTTCACCCACACTACACAGATATACTATATTTGATTCTCAAACCAGTGTGCCTTACACTACTTTGTTTTGGCTTTGGAATGGTTAAAGAAATTATTACTTAGTATCTTTAAAAGCAAATTGATTTTTATATATGCCATTAATAATTTTATGTTTAGGTGAAATATTTTAGGTACAAGATAAGCATGAACTCTTATATGCTGCAAGTATTCATAATAATCATTCCTCTCTAGCTACAGAATGTCAGACTGAAATATCTTCAAGGCCCCGCGCAATTAAGGTAAAAGAGAAAAGCAGACGATATAAAGTGATAAGAAGGAGTTAGACCTGTGATAAATCGAAGAGTGCATGTGCACTTAAGGGCATTCGACTCATATAATATATATATATATGCACACTTTTAACAAAACATGTCTGCAAGTTGTGAATTTACATTTCTACGGCTAGTACATTAGGGAAAAATAACTTGTTTAAAATAGCCTGAATCATAATGCTGAAATGAGCATCTCAAGACTGAATTTTGTCAAATAGCTACATTCTCTGTTTCTGACTCCATATATCCAACTGTGGTAACGGGAAAAAAAAAAAACACTTGTACCATTATCACACCAAAGTTTCAACTTCTCAATCAACCTATGTCATCTCTAGAGGAAAATTGCTCTTCTTAGCGTTTGGCCTTTAACATCTAGATAGATTGCAGCTACCGGGAGTCTCACTATGGTGTCATTTCATTGGCATGTTGGTGCTTTTGAACAAAAGAGAATCCTTTGTCTCACACACAGTGACCAAGCTCTTACACGCTTCTTCATTCCATCCTGTGAATTCCTTAACCCTTTAATTTTAGATAGGTTGGACATTCAGAACTCATTAAAAAGGCAGTTGGTTGAACATAATATTCACATTATAGTTAAATGGCCTTGTTTTTGAATATTTTTTATTTCTTTCTAACTTTGTAGATAAATGTGTCTATATTCAAAATGAATATATGGTAAAACTTGTTTTGTTGATTAAAGATAATGTGTTGTTGTTTAGAAAAAATCTATGAAGATAGAATACTTTGTTTTCTTATATGCATAGCAAATTAGCTGAGACTAGGAGCTGACACTATCAGTGTAGTCTCAGGTAAAATGAGAGAGCATTCTGTGTCAGGACAAGGAGGGGAATTGGGAGCTGTCCCTGAACCAAAGATTTCTTGAGTCTATACAGCAGTTTTAACTTCATGTTGTATTACCTACTCTTTTTAGAAGTTGTAATGATAATAAGAACTTGAAATAAAAATATCTCAGAAAATAAAGTTATTTTATGTTAATGAAATTGACAGGGAAAGAAAGACTTTTTGTATTGTTAAATATTGTTATTTTCAACAGACCCAAGCCTCCTTGTTGCCAAGAAAACACAGTATTTTGCACGAAGGAGGCTTTGTAGTAAGAATTCTTAATTTTTATATGGTCAAGGCATAAATGGAATATGGCAGGATTATGAGCTACCTGATATGTAATGTTATACAAAACTTTGTTTTATTTCATATATAAATCAATCACCCTCCCTGGAGAAAGAATCAATAGGTTTAACCTCTCAAAAGAGTCTATAAGACAAGAAAGATTTGGAACTACTGCTTTATAAGAGCAAAAATCATCTGCAAAGCAACCGAGGATGGACATCATTGCCCACTTAATGAAACATCTATCCATCAACATAGGCCCCAGATTGTATATAGGACCCCACAGGTTCACCTTATACTAATGATTTTCTAATGCATATATAAAACAAGACCTTTCTTTTTGCTTAGTTCTAGTATGCAGGTGTCTTCTAATAGATATAAAAATAAAAGGAATAAGAATTCTCTGGATTCATCCAAGAACCTTGTTCCACTGGACTTATACTTTTTAAAAAGTGCCACAAGTGCCTGTTAAATGAACAAAACACTGACCACATCACATTGCAAATACTTTGAGAATGAACATATTTTGCAAATTAAATACCGTGTGCTGTTACTGTTTGGAGATTTCTTTGATTTAGATCATGTTTAAGGATACTATAGCATGGCGTAGTGACAAAAAACAAAGGCTTTGTCTCCAGACGTGGATTCGTATTCTTTGTCTATTAACTGACAGTTTTAAATAGGGATAATAATGTCCACTTCAAAAGACTTTTCTCAGAATTTTATAGACAAGATGTGAAAAATCCTAGTGCTGTGTCTCACACATCAAAAATACTCAATAGTAGATAGTAATTACATCCTAGACAGCAGGAATCTTGTCTTTCTTATGAAATTGTCAACAATGACTAGTGTTTGTTGCCTTTCAGTCATGTGTTTTATATGGCAATTACCTGGATTTCTCCATGTAGTGGCCAAAATAAGTAACCTTCACAGAGGTGTATTTGTAATTCATGTGTGAGGAGAACAAAGTTGAACACTTCAGCTATATAAGATTCCTAAATTTACTGAAATGTACTTATTCAAATTCCATAAAACTCATGAGGTTTTGTGTATGTCTACATTCCAAAAGTGGAGCTTATGTTCTATAAACTAGTGTTTATATATCAATATGTGGCAGTACCTTTTACACTGAAATGAGGATTTGTCTTTTAAGACAAATATAAAACATGAACTTCAAGTAGTGTTATGAGACTGGTGAGTATTCTTGTAAATGTGCTCATTGTCACAAATGCATGTTGCATATATAGCAATTTCCTGACTTTTGTGATGTGGGTTTTGACCCACAGAGTTTAATACCATGCTAGAATGAGCAAGGACTAAATAAAGTTTTATATTATTGGCCTAAGTTTTTTGAATAATAATCTTTCATTTGACATAAACTTGTTATTATGCCCATTTCAATAATATCTAAAATGTAAGACAAATATCTGAAGCTATTATTAAGTGCACTATAGCAATTTTGTTATATGAAAAGGTTATTTGCGATTTGCTGTAAACATTTAAAGTTATATATATATAATATGGAAAAGTAAATTATCTTTCTCTTACAGAACTGAAACTTGGAATGCAATTTAAAAAGATAATTATCTAATTTATCACAAATACCAAACAGGCCAATGATTTTGGTAATTATCAAGACAATTCAATTTTTGCTTTACAATGCAAAACTTGTTTGCTGAACTGGAGATTATCAAAATTACTTACAATATACTCATTACCAAAGCATGACAACATTATACTGTTAGAATTAATTGAACTTAATAAAGCTTTTAAATTATTTTGGTTTATTAGCATTTCTCTGAGGTTAATGATGTGGTCTTTTTTCTTTTGTTTTTGACAAGGAGAGACAATTTAAAATTTAGGAAGAAAATTAATCTGGTTTGAAATAACCAGCGTTCCCTAACTGGTAAGCAACAACTTATTTTTCTCATACAAATAGTGTTAAAAAACAAAAAGCAAACACCTTGAACACACTAAGTTAATAGTCCTCTTTGTTAAACAGTTTGCCAACCGACACTTTTTTTTTATATTTTTAATAACTTGGAAGTTCAAGGTGTCTGTGCTAATGTGTTTTTCTGATGCTACCAGGAAAATACATAGAAGAAATTGCTTTTTAGACCAGTTTAATCTTCTGACTAGGGCAGGTTTTGCAATCTGTTATACACTCTGCAGTGCCTATGAAGTCCATTTTCTCTCTCTAGAGTTAAACCCTGCCTAGAGTCACCTGTAATAGGAGCTTTTGCTCTTTACTCTTTGACTTGCAATTGGAAAAGTGGTTGGTTTTATTAGTAAAAATACTTCCTCTTTCTCAATTATATTTGTATTTATTTATGTATTTCAATAAACAAATAAAAGCTATATATATACTTATAATGTATAGCATGACATTTAGAAATACGTAAATAGTGTGGAATGGCTAAATAAGCTGTTTAACAAATATGTTCCCCCAAATACTTATCATTTTTGTGATTAGAACACTTAAAATTTCCTCTTGGGAATTTTCAAGTTTATAAAACGTTGTTATTATCTGTAGTTAGTAAGTTGCATGATAGATATATTAAATTTATTATACCTAACTGAAATTTTATACTTTCTCTCATCTTTTTGTCTTCTTCTAAGCCCTTTGACCTCTTCCAATCTCTGTGCATTACTGAGTTCCAAAGTCACTTTGGATTGTTAAGTATTTTTATAGAACACCCCACGCCTGATACAAATGTTCTGTCTTAGTTCGTTGAATTACTTTTAAGTAATACCTGAAGCTGAGTAATTTATAATTTAAAAAGTTTATTTGACTCATAGTTCTAAAGGCTGTACAGGAAGCATGACACTGACATCTACGTGGCTTTTGGTGAGGACCTCAGGCTACTTTCACTCATGGTGGAAGGTGAAGGGGAGCCAACATGTTCACAGATCACTTAGCAAGAGAGGAAGCAAGAGAGGGAGGGGGATATGCCATGGTCTTTTAAACAATTAGCTTTCATGGGAACTATTAAGAGTGAGAACACACTCACCCCCAAGGCAGGGCATTAATCTGTTTATGAGGGAGATTTGCCACCATTACCCAAACACTTCCCACTAAGCCTCATCTCCCAACACTGCTACACCATTGATTATATTTCAGCATGAGATTTGGAGGGGACACTCATCCAAACTATAGCAAGTATTCTTGGTTGTCTTTTTATTTCCTTCAACACTTTGGATATATCATGCCACTCCCTCCTGGTCTGTAGAGTCTCTGCTGAGACATTCATTGCTAGCCTTATTAGAGCTACTTAAGATGTTATTTGCCTTTTTATAATCATGCTTTCAGGAGACTTTCTTTGTCTTTAGTTCTAGACTGTTCTATTACAATATGTTTTGTTTTATGCTTGTTTGAATTAAATCTGATTGGAGAACTTTTGCCTTTCTATACCTGTATATTTATATCTTTGCCCAAATTTGGAAAGTTTTCTGCCATTGTGAACCTGGGTTCATGGGGGCCAGACCAGTGCAGGAGTCTATTGGGACAAGCCTGGACCCTGAGTCTGTTGGAGCGTGGGGCTGCAGAAACCATCCTCAGGAGTAGGGCCCTAGTGACTGGCCTGGCACTAGGAAGGCCTGGAACCTAGTCCTGTGCATACCTGGTTTTGAGGCCAGCAGTGCTAATCTGGTGTTTGGGTGGACCTGAAATCTGAGAATGCAGTGGTGACTTGGCATGGAATAGACCTGTATCTACAGTGGTCAGGTTGGATACTGAGTCTGCAGTTACCAGCCTGATGACCAGGGCTGTAGGGGATGACCAGGTGTTGGGAGAGGCCTGAAGCTTGGGACCATGATGGCAAGCCCAATGCTAAGGGTAGTCTGAAGCCTGGGGTTGCTGGAGCTGACCTGGATTTGAGTCAGGTCTCTGGCCTGATTCTTTAGGAGCTGGCCTAGTGCTGATGTAAGCCTAAATCTTGAGGTCTCTGAGGTCTTTCAGTGCTGGGGTTTATCCAGAGCTTGCGGCCATTAGACTCGGTCTGACACTGGAGTAGTCCTGGAGAGTGAATTCACTGAGCTTCCCTGCAGCCAGCAGCTTGTTGATCCCGCCTGGTTTCAGGGCAGAGTTGGAGGTTTCATCCCCAGACAGTGGCCTAGATATTGAGTTTACAGAGACTAGTCTGCTGCTGAATGAGCCAGGAACTTGTGTCTGTGGGGTCTGACCTGAAAATCAGGTCTGTGGGTTCTGGCTTGATGAATAGGTCTGTGAAGGCCTGACTAGTACTGGCATGAGCCTGAAGTCTGCAGCCATGGGGGCCATCCCAGTGATGGAGGCAGTCTGAAGTCTGGAGCCACTGGGGTTGACCTGGTGGTGGGGTGGTCCAGAGACTGAGACTGCAATGCAAGCCTAGAGCATGGGACTGTGGATCCAGCCTCACATTGGGTAGATCTGGGACCTCAGTCTGTGGGCACTGGCCTGGAGTCTGAGGCTGTGGAGGCCTTCCTGGTACTAAGTTTTACTGGGGAAGGCCTGGTTTCAGGATCTGAGGCAAAGTCCAGTGCTCATGTCCCTCTCTTTCCTTCATGGAGAAGATATGTCTTTCCAAGCTTTCTTGTCTACTATTGTGTGAAGGGTTATGAAGGTAATGCAAAACTGTCCTTCCTACCCTCTTCAGTGCATCTTTTCTTATATCCAGGGCTATAATCTCTCACCTGGCTTCCTTAGCTCTTGTGAAACTCTTTTTTCATGTGTGGATAATATTTGAATTGGTATTTTGCAGGGGGACAAGCACTGGAGAGTCCTATTCTGTCATCTTGCTGACATCCATCTCCCTCAAGATGTTATAGTCTGGCTTACAAAAGTTATACATGAATGTCCAGAAATTTATATGAGAAAGATTAAGTAAGTTGATTCCCCACATGAAAGCTTGAAAGACTTAGAAGAACTTGTTAATGTAGGATAAAAATGTCTTGTCTGGCCAGTGTTTCCAATGTCTGGTTTAATACACAACAGAAAAATAGATTACTACAATGAGGTCAGAATCCAATGTGCATTTCTTAAGCTTGCTATGTTTAGAATGTATCAGAGGATTTTATATTATAGTAGATAAAACAAGTTTCTAGTAATACTAGAAGTAACCTTTAAGGTAGATAAGGCTTTCCAGGTAGCATTCTAGGAAAGTAGATGTTACATTCAGAGAGTATCAGGTAGTTCATTGTGGCTAAAATATAAACTGTTTGGTAGCTAGAAATGAAACTGGAATTCATCATCTGGGGACGGCTTGTGAAATGTCTTGTAAACGATGCTAACGAATGTGTACCTAGGCAATAAGGAAACATCAAAGTTGTTTAAGTAGGGCATAAAAAAAAAAACTCAGTTATATTTTACCACTGTTATTACTACCATATATATGCAACATTTAATATATGTCAGGCAAATAGTAATGTGCTAAGTGCTGTATATATATATATATATATATATGTATATTTTTGTACTTAGCGTAATCCAGATATGTACATGATTCCATTTTTTTAAGGTAAGGAAAATGAGGTACAGAGAGTTTAAATAACTTGCCTAAGAACACACAGCTTTTAAGTGGCAGAACTAGGGTCACAATCTAAGGTGCTCTGTTTCAGAGTACGTACCCTTTACCATTATGCTATTAAGGATGAACTGGTTTTGGTGGGATGGATGTGGAGGTAGAATAAGCAGTTAGACAATCATTAAAGGTATGATAAAGGCCTGTAATAGGATCTTGGTAGTTGTAGTGGAAGGGAAAGAATCACATTGGAGGTATAATTGACAGGATATCATGAAGCAACTGAATGTGAATGGTAAGGGAAAAACAAGTCAAGGATACCTTGACCAGTTGAGATAATGGTGCCATTTACCAGAATAAGGAAGACATGAGGATAAACAAGGTTTTGGTGGAGATGAAAATGATAAAGTTATCTATGGCAATTGAATATACTCCAAAGTTGCTCTCATGAAACCCTCATGTTGAGCTTTTACTTAATTGTGTAATCTCTAGTTACATAAGTAGAAATTTTCTCTGGGGAAACATTAGGATTGTATACAATTTGATCCTAGTTCATTCTCTGCTAACCTCAAATATTGCTGAAATTTTTAGCACTGGATTAAGAGCTCTAGGTAGAATTATGTGTTGTTAACTAAATCTTCAAAATTCTACTATTTATTTCCTCCTTTGAGATTCAACGTCTTTATGAAAAGGAAACAAAATAATTAGCATAGATTTTTTTCCCTTGGAAAGAGTCTATATATTAATTGTATTTAAACACATTATCAGAAAGCTAAGTTCAACTAAGTAACAATGTGAAATGTAAGTAGACACTTAAAAGAAGTGATTTTAGTTTAAAAAATATAGAGTGTTATCCTTGTTGTTATTACTTTAGTTGCAACATACATATGGTTTCCATTTCCCTCTCTGAGATAATTATGAAAATGTTATAATGCGCAGATCATTTCAACAGACTGTGTTAGATGCAATAATGGGTGGGGTGCGTGAAGAATGCCATGGGAGCACTTCTTAGGGGCATTTATCATAGTCTTGGAAATTGTGGAGTTACTCTGAAGAAATTACATCTTAGCAGAGGACATTGAATGCTTATGGGACTAACAAGATGAAGAGAAGGTAGACATAAGTGTGTACAAGGTAGAAGGAATAGCTTGAGCAAAAGCGAGAACTTACAGAACATAGGAGGAACTGCATACACTTTGTGTGGCTAAAGCAAGGCAAACAAGTGAGGAGAGGTAAAGGATGAAGCAAAATAAGTAGACAGATCCAAGCCATGTGGGATCTTACAGACGATGTTAGGAGTTGGAACTTCATTCTGTGGGTAATAAGAGTATCATTCAAATGTTATAAGCAGAAGAATTACATGGCAAGACTAATATTTTAGAAAGTTCTCTTAAGCTGAGGGGCGAAGACTAGATTGGAAAGAAGCAAAGCTGGAAGCAGGGAGACATGTGAAAACTGACAAGATTTTGTTTTTCTTTAAAAAAAGGCATATGAGTAGTTAAATGATGTTTATGCATAGACAAAAGTCAATGATTGACATAAAAATTAATCCACTGCCCACCATATTCTTTAAAAAGTAAAGGACATGCTTATATAATGTAGGAAAGATGATAGTAATAAGTTCTCTAAAATAATGCACCCAAGGCACTGAACCAACAAAGACTTGAATGGATCCATTATGTGAGTCAATGTTTATTGTTTCTTGGCGTTAGCCTAGTGTAGACTGACTGGCACATTTTAGCCCATATGGACAGTTAGTTTGAAGAACACAGAAGAATAATTTGTTTAAATAATTGGTTTATGAAGGATGCACATGGACATGCAGAGTAGAATAATAGAAATTGGAGACGACAAAAGATGGGAGAGTAGGAGGGGGCTGAAGGTTGAAAAAACTATTGGATACAATGTTTACTATCTGGGTGATGGGTACACTAAAAACCTGGACTTCACCACTATGCAATATATGCATATAAGACACCTGTGCTTGTACCCTCTAAATATATAAACATTCAAAAATTTAAATAAAATAAGTAATTGGTTTAAACATATTTCCAGGATGTGGAGGATTTCTTTGCTGTGAAAGAATCACAGTCTTTCAGAAAGCAAATTAATTACTTTTGGAGTTTCCTAAAACAGAATGGCAGAAGACTAAGATATCTTAAATTTGGGTCAAGTTATTTTAGTGATTAGCAAGCAGCTCCTGATGTTGAATGTACTATAACTCCTTAGTTTTAGGGTACACACATACACACACACACACACACACACACGTACATGGAGAGAGAGAGAGAAAGAGAGAGAGAGAGGAACGGAGAGGAAGGGAGAGGAGGGGAGAGAGATAATTGCACAGTTAGCCTGTGTTAGGTAGGTGGGACAGAAAAGAGACTCTCCTGACAACATGATTCCAAGCTGGTGTTCTGTCAAGGACTCTACTGTGAGAAACAAGCTGTTTCTAAATGTAGAAAGCACTAAGTTAAGCACTTTTACACAAGATTCCTTAAGGCAGGACTTCTAAAATATGTCAACATACTAATAATACATTATGCCTTTCTTAGAGAGATATATAGAAGGTAGCGTACCTCCATAGTTTTTGGCCATAGAAAAATGAACCTCTGAAAGGATGCTCTGCATGCTATGTGATTTCATTTTGGGAAAAGAGATAGATATTTTTCATGTACAGTCATACCTCAGAGATATTATGGGCTTGGTTCCAGATCACTGCAATAAAGTTAATATAGCAATAAAGTGAGACATACAAACTTTTAAGTTTCTCAGTGTATATCAAATTTATATTTACACTATACTACAGTCTATTAAACTGTGCAATAGTATTATTTCTTAATATGTTCCCACCTTAATTACAAAACACTGTATTGTTACAAATGCTAACAATCATCTGAGCCTTCAGGGAGTCATACTCTTTTTGCTGGTGGAGGATCTTGCCTTGATGTGGATGGCTGCTGACTGATCAAAGTGATCTTTGCTGAAGGTTGGGATAGCTGTGGCAATTTTTTGAAGTAAGATAACAAGAAAGTGTTCTGCATCAATTATCTCTTCCTTTCATGAAAGATTTCTCTGTAGCATGCAATGTGGTTTGTAAGCATTTTACCAGATCCAGAAGTGTGATCCAAGAGTCAACTTCTGAAATCAGAAATCTCAAGCTCCTGCTTGGTGTTCTACTCTCCCTGTGGTCCAGTTGGTACCTAAGCTGAAAGACAGTCTGCTTTCTTTTCCCTTTGCTTTTTTTCAAGCAGAAAGAGGTTTGCCCCATAGCCACCGCAGCTGGTAATGCGCTGAATCTCACCTGAAGCCAGCAAGTCTCAGAGGCTCACCGAAGGCCCTTGATGTAATACGTAGGTATCACTGCTGGATTTTCAGATCTCAAGAGCATTTTAATTAGCAGGTGATAAATGCTGACAGGACTGGATACTTTCCTTCAAAGCAGTGGGTTCCCTTCTGACCCGGGTTGTGTCTATTGTCTGGGTGCCAGGACCTGAAACGGGGGGCTTGTGACCCTGAGCAGTGCCCTGTCTTGCTGTTGCTGAGCTGATATCCTAGATGCAAGACAAAGTTCTCCCCACTCTTCCCACTTGTCTCCTCAAGTGGAAGGAAGGGGTCTCCTTTGGAGCCACGAGCTGTGCAGCTGGGGATTAGGGGAAGGGTGACACCACCACTCCCTTAGATGACCCAACTGATGTCTCAATAGGTCATGTGTCTCCCCAGTCCCCTGTCTTTGTGCCTAGTTCAGCCCTAGAACTCACCTAACAGTTGCAATCCTTATGGCCAAGGCTACCTTTCAAGTTTACTTAGAGGCCCAGAGTACTTTAACACTCAGTGGCAAGGTTTGTGGGAATTCAACTTCAGACTACTAGGATTGTCAATTCTCCTCTGGCTGGGACTGGTTTCAATGCTCCCTGTGTGGGCATGTGTCGGCTGAGTTGGCGTGATTTTTTTCTGCATTAACAGGAAAGCACTAAGTTCAATGCCTCATAATTGCTGTGTTCTTCCTTCCCAGCACTGAGAGACACTCTGCATCACACTACCACTGCCAGGAGGTTGAGGAGGGCTGCTTCAGTGATTCAGGACTGCTTTTTTCTATCTCTTCAGTGCCTCTTTCAGCAATATGAAGTTAAAATCGGGTATCATAAGGTCCACCTAATTTTTTGTTCTTATGACGTTACTTTTCCTAGGCAGATAGTTGGTGAATTGATGTCCTTGATAGGGAGACCATTGATGGAACTTTCTATTTTGCTATCTTGCTCCACTTAAAATCAGATGCATTCTTTTATTCAACACATGTTTATTATGCTCCTATGAAAATACATATACTATTCTAGAGAACGAGAATAGAGCAGTTAAAACCAAAGCCCTATTCTCATGGCATTTATACTCTAGTGATGATGGGGGAGAGTGAACAAATGCGCAAGTAAATATAAAATATGCTAGATAGTAATAAGTGCTACAGAGAAAAGTGAAGCTAAGTAAGAGGGATGAGAGGTATGAAAGTTGAATGGAGATGAGGATGTTATTTTATGTAAGGTTATTAGAGAAATCAACTTCTAGTGTGGTAACACTTCAATAGATAAGTGAGATAGCAAACTATGCACATATCTGGAAAATAACATTTCAGGCAGAGGGAACAGGAAATATAATGTCCGTGAGGTCTGCTTGGCATTTTTAATGAACTGTGAGAAGACCAGTATGGAGATATGTTTATGGAGGGTGTAAGGGAGCCTGGTCTTGTAGTGCAATGAACAATACAGTAACAGGATTTGACCTGTATTTTAGCTGAATTACCCAGGCTACTATCTTGAGAATAGCCAAAGTGTTCAAGGGCATACCTATAAAGGCTACTACTGAGGGAAGGTGTTCTCTTTCCGGGCCCACAAGGGGGCGTAGTTTTAAGGGCAAGAACTTCCCAGAGCCATGCCCCACTCCCATCTCTTTCCATCTGGGAGATTTAATGGTTAATGTTTAAATTTCACTGGCACGGGAAGAAACTAAGAGTCAATCACCCCAGCAGAAGTTTAAAGGAACTCCTTTCATTGGCCAGGGGTCTTAGAGAAGGTGGAGGTTCCTCCCAGGTTAAAAGTCCCCTTCTTCCACACCCCTTCAGACTCCATGTTTGGGTCCCCTTCCTCGAACCCTGCCTTCATGGAAGCCATCTTTCTCTCTTCTGGATTTCCCCTCTGGAGTCCCCTTCCACGAACACTCCCTTCGTGGAAGCCATCTTTCTCTCTCCTGGATTTTCCCTCTGGAGTCCCCTTCCACGAACACTCCCTTCGTGGAAGCCATCTTTCTCTCTCCTGGATTTTCCCTCTGGAGTCCCCTTCCGTGAACACTCCCTTCATGGAAGCCATCTTTCTCTCTCCTGGATTTTCCCTCTGGAGTCCCCTTCCATGAACACTCCCTTCATGGAAGCCTCTCTTCCCCTCCTAAACTCCATCTCTCTCTATTCCCTTCCACTCAGTGTGGAAGCTGCTTTCCCCTCCTGGATTCCATCTTTCTGGATTCTCTCACTCAGTGTGAGCGTTAGCTGTTTCTTTCTCTCTCTTGTTTCTCTCTCTTTAAATAAATCATTTTCTGCAAACACTTTTGAGTCCTGCATTTACTGCGCACTATGCCGTGGTCCCCTCGCTTATTCTTGAGAGGGCAAGAGACCAAGAACCTGAAGAAATGTCCTCTCAGGGGAGCTGAGGGCACCTTGAACCCCTGAACTCCGATATAACACTACGATCATCCAGGTGGTTACAGTGACCTTATATGTTGCAGCTTGGAAGGGTAGTAGCAGTGAAGGCAGTAAGAAGCAGTCAGATTCTGGATATATGTTGAAGGTAAATTCAAGAGAACTTGTTTATGAATTTAATGTGAAATGAGAGAGAAAAAGAGATATGAAAGATGAAAAAGATTTTTTGGTTTCTGGAAAAAGGAAGGAGTTATTTACTGAGATGGAGTAAATGATAAGGTGAACAGATTTGGTGGTGAACTTTAGAAGTTTAATTTTAGATAAGTAAGGTTTAGATGCCCAATAGATATTTTTAAAAAAGTTGTTAGGAGGAAATTTGAATACACACATTGGAAATTCCTATATAAGTACCAAGGAAGAATTATAACATATAGATATGACCTTAAAGGTTATCTTTAATAGAACCATGGGACTGGAGAAGCTCATGTAGAAAGCAACTATAGATGGAAATGAAGTCTGAAGTCTGAAGTCTGAGTCTTGGATCACATAGGTAAATAGATCACATAGGAAACAACGAAGGAGATTAAGAACGAAAAGCACGTGAGAGAGAAGGGAAATAGTGCCCTTGACTGGATAAAAAGGGAGGATAGTTGTAAGTAGAGGCCTTGTACATTGGATCATGATTAGTTCATCCTCAGTAATAGTCTTTCTAGGTAGATGCTGGGTCTGTCACGCAGACCCTGGGCAACCGACGGATGAAATGAGTACTCAGACACAGGTAGGTAGTATAAGAGCAGCTAGGGGCTGCTGGCTCTAGTGGCCAAAGTGAAGCCTCGAGAAGCTGGAGCTGCTTGCTTTTATTCAGTGCAGGCACAAGAGGAAAGCCTGGAGCAAACACAATCTGCGGGTAATTAACATTTATTGTTCCCCTTTCAGGGAATGTCACCACAGGGATGTTCAAAGGTCAGTTCCCGGACAAATTCAAACAAACAAGCCTGATCAAGATAACGTCCCCTTAACTCCCTTGCACACACTCCTTCCCTCTGCCTCAGGGTTAGAGAAGAGCTGGCTTCAGCTGTTCTCCCCTGAAGCTATGCAGAGCCTCCTGGCCTTTCAGAAAGCCTGCTCTTTTTCCTATACTTTCTCCCACCACTCTGATCCATCTCCTACAGGTAGACTATATGGGCATAGATGCACACAGGTAGGTAGGGAGATATGGTGACAGTAGCATGAGAAATTTGTTTTCTTATTGCTTCTATTTTCTCAGTGATCAAGGAAGAAAGTTCCTCAGTGGGAAGTGAGGAATATAAAGAAGATTTCGGAGCTGTGAAAAGAAAACTGTGTGCTATTGCCTTCCAGGAGAGAAAGATAGTGGATGGAATAGTGAAAGAGACTAGAGAAAGATTAAAGAACAACACTAAAGTGCTGCTTGAGGTTAGTGGTCGTAAGTTTAAAGTGAGGCCAGGGAGCATAGATATGCTTTTCTTAACTGTGTTCAGCAGTGTGAGTCTGGCCTTAGAGTGCTGAATTTAATTAAGGTTAAAGTTTTGTAACTGAGTAGTTTCGCCCCAAAATGCATTTGAAAACTTCTTTTCTTGTCTTCTTTCTTTCCAAGATTCAAGACATAACCTTGAAACAACATATAAAACCCTTTTTTCTTAGTGTTAAAATACAGCCTTGAAACAAACTTTGAAACTCCACTCCCTTCCATTAACCACTATCTGCTCCATTATTCTATGCACGTTTATCTAATTGTACACCACTTGTATCTAATCCTTTCTTGCTTAGAAATTTCAGGGGTTAATCTTGAGACAGACCAAGGATGGAGACTGAACTTCAAAATTCCAAAAATTACCTCCAGGTAGTTGGTCAACAACTCAGCCATTTTCGAGAGGATGTCAGCCCATGCTCCAAATGGACCACGGCTCAAAATAGTCACTGGAACAAGACACACAGACCCCATGCTCAGCATTCCTCCTGCATACCTCCCATTGTGTCTTCCCTTTTTAAGGCCCTTCTTCCAAGCCTAAAGTTTGAAGTCATTTCTGGAGTTGTAAACTGGCTGCTTCCCCACTGCTAGCTTTGGAAATAAAATCATTTTCCTTTTGCCGTACTTCATCCTTGTTATTGGCTACCAGCAGCAAGCAGCCAAACCTGTGCTCAGTTACAATTCTGTCAGGTAAATAAGATGAAGGGAAAATGTGCATACAGGAGAGTGACCATCATTATGGGTTATAAAATCTAAGCTGGATAATAAAGTATGTAAAGACATGAAATAGGTGACAGGCAATGAAAAGGTGATAAATTAGTGAATGATTGATGCTAATGTTGTTGAATGGTATTTGGAATTAAAATACATCTTGCGGAAAATGAACTGGAAATAGCGACACTGGTCATTTGAGATGCATGAAACTACCATTATAGAAGGATCTAGGGAATGAACCATGGGAGAGAATGACCAAGGTCATTAGAGGACAAGGTCATTAGAAGAGAAGAGGTTTAGAAACTTAGAATCTAAGCATTTAAAGAAATCATTAGGAATTATGACATGAGTAATATTGTAGTACATAATAGAGTCATCCCTCAGTATACGTGGGGATCAGTTCCAGGGCAGGCCTCCTTATCTCGCATATGCTGCAATCTGACCATATGTGAATGTGCAGTCCACATATAAATGTACCCATGCAGTTCAAGCCTGTATTGTTAAAGGGTCAACTGCAGTGAGTCAGGTGCTAAAATCTTCATGGAATAAGGGGAAATTATCCTGAAGTCTAGAACACTTCAAGAAGCAGCAGTAAAGAGTGGTATAATCTGAAGATATGAGATTCTGTGTTACTTGAGGCAGGGAGGGAAGGAAGTAAAATTATCTAGAAGTAGGCAACTCTCATATCTCTAGGCCCAGTGACATGAGATCACACACATAAAACATTTAGCATAGTATTTGGCACAGAGTAAGACTCAATAAATGTTAGCTATTGCTAAATATATTCAATAATATATTTTAGGCTGGTCCAAGTACAGTAGCGTTGAAAACGTATTGATCACAACCAGTTACTGATTTCTCTTTTCCTTCACTACTCCAGTTGTTTACATTGACTACCATAAAAAAATTAAATAAATGAATATTTTAGAAATATATAAAATTCTAAAACGTTTTATTTTCTTTCTAAAAATTGTGAATGTAAGCGTAGCCGAGAGAAAAGAGGACAGACCCAAAGTTAGCCAAGCAAATTTTAACCTGCAGGAATGCTCAGAAACAGTCAGAGGAGGCAGCCTTGAGCTTACAAAATGAGGGGTTTATATGGGGTGAGAGGGGCATAAGGGAGTTTTAAGACTAAGGTAATCTATCCGCTAGTAACAGGCACAGAGATAGTTTGTCTACTTTTAACAGACTTACATCATCCTGTGACTTTTTCGGTGGCAGTGTTTTAAAAAAAGAGAGAAACCAGGATTTTTTACAGGTATGTGTCAAACAGATATTTACAAGTATGGATAACCAACATATATTTTTCCTGTCCTCCCTTGAGCTGCCCAGATGGCTGTAATGAGGCTTTGCTTAATTGTAGCACGTCTGGCAGCCTTGATGTGGCACCTAGGTAGGGGTTTAGGAATGCAGCTGTGGAGCAATCAGAGGGGGGGAAGGGCTCAGCTTGAGCAGCTTGTCACTAACAGTGAAAGACAATAATTCATACTATTTTGCATAGTATAAATATTGTCCCACTCAAGGCAGCAGGATGAAATAGATGCCTTTTAGAACTATGAAGAATTTCGAGTACTGAAAGTTGTTATGTAAGCACCAATGGCATACACCAGCACCAAGTCTGGTTTCTGGACAGGGAATTTTCCTTCAGTGAAAGATATGGCACATCCCACTATGCATTATTCATAGTCCCAATCAGGTATATATTGGCAGCAGGGTCCAAAACACAAAGCTGGGCTGTTAGGATAACTTTAAATTGAATAATGTCATGTTAGTCAACAGGAGGAAGGAATAAAGCAAAGCCTCCTTAGCATAGACAGATGCCATGGCTGAGTCTGAAAGGATTAGGTTATTTCCACATTTACTATATTAATGACTCACCAGACATTAGTCATGGAAGCGTCTCGTGTGATATGAAAGCCACAGAGTTTAATGGTCCTGAGCTATTTCCTGTCCTCAGCTCTCCATTCAGAAAAGCTTTGCAAAACTCCTATATTTGAGGATGTTCAATGTGCAGATTTTTTTTTAACTTTGCAGTTATTCTTAACATAATAACAACTTTCCTGCTGAAAATGTAAATCACTTATGAAAGCAAATTATTTTAAAAAACCTTAAAGTTCTTCAGAGTGCTTCAGATGTTTACTAATAATGAATATGTCAAATCTAACATTTTATATTGCAATATTTTTGTTAGAGGTATTCTAGTTCTTCTATGTATCTGGATCAGAATTTATGTTATAATGTGTCACTAAGCCTATGCTTTTCTTTTTTATCCTCAATATTTATTTATATTTGATAATCATGTTATTTTTTAGTTGACAAATAAAAATTGTGTATCTGTTTTGTGTACAACATATTGTTTTGAAACATGTATACATTGTGGAATAACTAAATCGACTAATTAACTTCTATATTACTTCACATACCATTTATGTGGGGAGAACACATAAAATCTACGGTCTAAGCAATTTGTAAGATGGCTGTGCTTCTTAATGAAACAAACTAACTGAATTTCTGTTTTCTCATAACACTTTCCACAACTGAGCACAAGCGATTTAGGCATTATTTATACTAACCTCTTCTTCATCAGCACAGACATTTAAAAGGTTTTTGAAGCTATTGTTCACCCTGCGTTGGTTTGGGAAATACTTTTTTAAGCTGTCAATCTAAAACCTAAGTTGATGCATGCAAAAACATTACCCTATTAATAAACTTATTTTCTTCATTGGGGACCTGTTATCGAAAAACAATTCCACCTCAGGAATTAATTAGCTGACAGAGAAATCTTCCCATATAAATGAAAGCATATTGATTCTTATAAAGGGCCCTTAAAATTGAAGTACTTAAACATTTTCAGTTCACGACTTTACTAAGTACTCTCTTCCCCCTTTATATAAGCCACATATAGCATCATGGAAACATTTATAAAATGTTAGACTTCATCTTCCCAAGAAGATATATTTCCTGCATATGAAAATGGGAATTACCAAGATTCATCCAAATGTTCACTAGCCTAGAATGACAGTATAATATGATAGAAAAAGCACTGAACTAGGATTCAGACAACCTACATCTAGTCCTACTTCTTCCACTGCTAAGCGACCTTAGAGCAAGTTATTTAATGATCTATGCCGGTTCTCATACTAGTAAAAGAAGACAGCCAGACTACTTGATTTAGTAATTCCCTTCTGACTCACATCCTCTAATTATTTTTTAATCACCCGTGGAGGAATACATTTGTATGTATCTTACACTTATTTCTCGTACTGTTTTGTAAATAGGATATTGTTTCTTGTAATCATTTTATTGAACTATAATTACTTGGTTAATATCTGACTTTCCCATTAGCTTTTCAGCTCTATAAGGGCATTGGTATTGTCTAATCATTATAATTTGATACAATATTACCAATATAGTATCAAAGACTGGTAATATAGTAAACTAAATGCATAGCAAATACATACTTAAATACTAAACACATAGTACATATATACTTAAAGATATTAAAATGAATTAATGGAATTCAAATGTTGTATTTGCAAAATAAGGTGTGCTTTTTGCTATGGTCTGAATGTTGATGTCCCCCTGAAATGCATATATTGAAACCTAATACTGAATGTGATAGTATTCAGAGGTGGGACCTTTGGGAAGTGATTAAGCTGAGGGCACCACCTTCATGAATGGAATTAGTTCCCTTATAAAGGAGCTCTGGCGAACTCCCTTGGCTCTTTCACTCACAGATACCAAATCTACTGGCTCCTTGATCTTAGACTTCTCAGCCTCCAACGCTGTGAGCAATAAATTTACGTTGTTTATAAATTACCTAGTCTAAAGGATTTTGCCATACAATCTGAACAGATTAATGCACATTGTTTGACTGTTCATTTTTCTTTCTCCAATGTTGCCAGATACTGGATTAAGACAGTTGCCTTTTCCACCAGGATACTTAATGTACCATATTATCCTAATTTCACACGAAGATTTATTTCAGTTCTTATATATTTACAATGCAAGTTGAGTCCAGATACTTGCCAGCTTCAACAGCTTTATGAGTAGGCAATTCTAAGAAAAATAATATTCTAAATAAAAGGAAATATATGTTAAATGCTGTAAAATTAAAACATAAAGCTAGGCTCACAAGAGAGCAGAATCAAATACTATTAGCTGTCGAAATCATTAACAAAGGACAGTCATGCATTTTCAACAATGGAGATACATCCCTGGAAAATCATTGGTTTTTAGGTGATTTCTTCATTGTGTGAACATCATAGAGTGTACTTACACAAACATAGATGGTATAGCCACTACACAGGAAAGATGGTATAGATTATTGTTTCCAGGCTACAAACCTTTACCGCATGTTACTGTACTAAATACTATAGGAAACTGCAACACGATGATCAGTATTTGTGTATATAAACATATTTAAACACAGAAAGGGTACAGTAAAAATATTATGTAGAAGATAAAAAGAAGTTTCACCTATATAGGGAATGTCCCATGGGACAGCTCGCGGGACTGGAACTTGCTCTTTGTGAGTCAGTGAGTGAGTGATGAATGAGTGAGTCATGTAATTGGAAGTCCTGGGTTCAGGTGAAATTCAGCATTGATTCTTCTTGTAGACCCAGTTTCTAGTAAGGGAAACTTTGCTATGTCACGTACAGTTTTAGCTTTGTCTTAAGGTCATCCTCTGTCTTTGAGGCAAATTAGCTGCGGCAGTTCCAAGCTTCACATTCATATGCCATATTATCAATAAGTACATTAAGAAGGACAGAGAGAATTCTTCTGAGGGTCACACCTGTAAGATTACTCTTGATTACATGCTCTGCTCTTTCAGGAGAAATGAGTGACCAGGGGCAGAAATGAACTGGGTGAATTTTTGGACTTGGTGTAAATCTGTTACCATATTTGGAATTGATGGTCAGGTGAGATACTTTAAAAACACATTGGCTATGTGGGGAAGGAGGGAATGCCACAGCCAAAAATCTGGGTACTATTAGAAAACTCAAAGAGGGTAAACTCCATCTCTCTCTATTCCCTTCCACTCAGTGTGGAAGCTGCTTTCCTCTCCTGGATTCCGGGAATCTCCGGACTCTGCACCAAGAACTGCCACGCTGAGGTGCCTGCAAAACCGCCGCGCCGGCCACAAGAGTCACTCTGGCGACCTGTGGGGCTCCTCCACTAGGAATCTCTTGGTCCGTGAGCAACAAAAATTCGTCTGAAAGTGTGGCATCCTCTTGTTCTCTGTGCTTTCACTGGGAGCTACAAGCCCGAGCTGCTAGTGATCAGCCATCTTGAATCTCTCTCTAGAATGATTTTCTAAATACAAGTCAAGAGCAGTTTTCCATTTACTTCATGAAGAACCTTCTTTCACAGAGTATTTATATATATCCCATTTTTCATCATTCTTTGAAATATATTATCATTGCAATGTGTTGTAAATGTAAAGCACTTGAGTGTAATGGAGTTCAAACTTCAGGTGCATCAAAATTACTTCAAGACTTATTAAAATTAATATGCTTTCTTCTAGTCCCAGTGATTCTAATCAGTAAGTATGGACAATTTTAAATAATAGGGAATGCATCATGTAGCTTCTTATGTTTTGTTACTTTAATTTGAATGCTTTTGTTATTTTACTCTTTTTATATAAACAAGTATAACTGTAAAGTCAGGGAATTGTATATTAATGTTAATATATAAAATTGTCTATAATTTATCTTTGTGTATCATCCTTGTCAGAGTCTAGTATCAGTGTACTGGATTTATTTTCAAAAATAGAAAGATTTTCTTCATTTTAGTAGCAAGGAACACTTTCTAAGCATTGGAAATAACTTTTTCCTGAAGTTTCTAACAATTATTTATTAACCATCTGGTCTTTACATTTTTTTGTAGGGTAAAACTTCGACCAATTTTCTAATTATTTTTATTGTTACTATTCTATGTATTTGAATTACTATGAGTTACTTTTGTTATTCGTACTTACCAAACAAAATTTTATTTCATCCACATTTTTAAATGTATTAGAGTTTTATAATGTATTTTATATATTTATTTCTTTAGTATTTATGGTTATTTCCTTTTTACTCGTATCTAATATTCTAAATTTATATCATCTTCCTAATTTGATTATTTACTGATTTTTCCCAAGCATGCAGACTTTATATATATTTTAGTTCTCACATGTTTGTTTTCTGAAGTATTATTCTCTAATTTTATCTTTATGGAATTTTTGTTTTCACTTACCACAGGTTTATTTTATTTTTCTTACTATAACTTCTGGAAATGTGTGCTTAATTTATCTTGTTTAAAAGTGTAAGTGCTTACAATTATATAGTTTCCTATGAATATAGCTTTGGCTCATAAAGTAAGATTTAAATTAACATTTTCTCATTATTTTCTATTTTTTTATTTTTATTTTAAGTTCCAGGGTACAGGTGCAGGATGTGCAGATTTGTTACATAGGTAAATGTGTGCCATGGTGGTTTGCTGCACCTATCAACCATCACCTAGGTATTAAGTGCAGCATATACAGCATACATTAACTATTTATTCCAATGCTTTCCCTCTCCTCACCCTACCCCCAGCAGCCCCCAGTGTGTTTGTTCCCCTCTCTGTGTCCATCAGTTCTCATTGTTCAGCTCCCACTTATAAGTGAGAACATATGGTGTTTTGTTTTCCATTCCTGCTTTAGTCTGCTGAGGATAATGGCTTCCAACTCCATCCATGTTCCTGCAAAGGACATATTCTCATTCTTTTTTATGGCTGCATAGTATTCCATGGTGTATATGTAACACATTTTCTTTTTCCAGTCTATCATTGATGGGCATGTGGGTTGATTCCATGTCCTTGCTATTGTGAATAGTGTTGCAATGAACATACATGTGCATGTATCTTTGTAATAAAATTATGTACATTTTTTTGAATATATACCCAGTAGTAGAATTGCTGAGTCAAAAGATATGTCTTGTTCTAGATCTTTGAGGAATTGCCACACTGTCTTCTACAATGGCTGAGCTAATTTACATTCCCGTCAACAGTGTAAAAGTGTTCCTATTTCTCTACAACCTTGCCAGCATCTGTTGTTTTTTAACTTTTAAATAATCACCAATCTGGCTAGTGTGAGATGGGATATTATTGTTGTTTTGATTTGCATTTCTCTAATGATCAGTGATTTGAGCTTTTTAATATATGTTTGTTGGCCATATGAATGTCTTCTTTTGAGAAGTGTCTGTTCATGTCTTCTGCCCACTTTTTAATGGGGTTGTTTGTTTTTTTCTTGGAAATTTGTTTAAGTTCCTTGTAGACTCTGGATATTAGACCTATGTCAGATGGATAGATTGCAAACATTTTCCCCCATTCTGTAGGTTGCCTGTTCACTCTGATGATAGTTTCTTTTGCTGTGCAGAAGCTCTTTTGCTTAGTAAGATCCCCTTTGTCAATCTTTGCTTTTGGTGCAATTGTTTTTGGTGATTTCATCATTAAATGTTTGCCCATTCCTATGTCTTAAATAGTGTTGCCTAGATTTTCTTCTAGGGTTTTTAAAATTTTGGGTTTTACATTTAAGTTTTTAATCCATTTTGAGTTAATTTTTGTATAAGGTGTAAAAAACAGGTCCGGTTTCAATTTTCTACATATGACTAACCAGTTCTTCCAGCACCATTTGTTAAATAAGGAATCCTTTCCCCATTGCTTGTTTTTGTCAGGTTTCTCAAAGATCAGATGGCTTTAAATGTGTGGTCTTATTTCTGAGTTCTCTATTGTATTCTATTAGTCTGTGTGTCTGTTTTTGTACCAGTACTGTGGTGCTTTGGTTATTGTAGCCTTGTAGTATAGTTTGAAGTCTGGTAGCATGATGCCTCTAGCCTTGTTCTTTTTGCTGAGGATTGTCTTGGCTATACAAGCTCTTTTTTTGGTTTCATATACACTTTAAAATAGTGTTTTTTTTTTAGATTCTGTGAAGAATGTCAATGGTAGTTTAACAGGAATAGCATTTAATCTATAAATTACTTTGGGCAATATGGTCATTTTCACGATATTGATTCTTCCTAACTATGAGCATGAAATGTTTTCCATTTGTTTGTGTCCTCTCTGATTTCCTTGAGCAGTGGTTTGTAGTTCCTGAAGAGGTCCTTTTCTAGATTATCTGTAATATGGTTTTGATTCCCTCATACACTTGAATTGTTTGGGAGAATATATTTAAGTTTCAAAGTTAGAGAGTTTTTGATTATTGTTGTTTTTATTTCTACTATTAGTCTTTCTAGGTGTATAGTAAAAGAGGAATGTGATATTTAATATAATGTTTACTTTAGACAGTTATTCATGCACATAAAGAGCCTAACAATAGTACAGACAGTCTTTGAGTTACAATGGTTTGACTTACAATTTTTCTACTTTACAATGGTGCAAAAGTAATATGTATTCAGTAGAAACTATAGTTTGTGTACCCATACAATCATTCTGCTTTTTACTTTCAATACAGCATTCAATAAATCACATGAACTATTCTACACCTTACTATAAAAGGCTTTTTCTTAGATGATTTTGGCCAACTGTAAGACTAATATAAATGTTTTGAGCACATTTAAAGCAGGTAGACTAAGCTACCATATTTGGTAGGTTAGATATATTAAATATATTTTTGGCTTTCTATATTTTAATCTTATGAATGGATTATCAGAATATAACCTATTGTAAGTTGAGGAGCATTTGTGTAAGATTTGTTTAAAACAAGCACATTAACAAGAGTTTCCTACCCCTCCCCACAATTAACTTTACACAGATACAGCTGCTTTTCACTTTTAAACTTTTTTTAACCTTTAACTTTTCAGCTGATTCTTTTGGTATTTACCTCCGTATCTCTAAATAGCACACTTTTATTTTTACTTCTTAATTTTTCAGTTTAAGTATTTTCTATGGACTTTCCGCTATGGAAGATGAAAATTATCTTTCCCTCCTCACACACTAAACATCCACATGCACCCTTACCAACCATTCTAATTATATCATAATTTGGGTTAATTAATATTCAGTTCTTGCTTTCCCAAGATAGTGCCAGCACTAGAGCTCAGCTGTGTAGAAAACTGTTGTTAATTTTTCTTTTCTGGAAAATCCAAATTTTGTGCCAACTTTAAAAGAATCTCTTTCAAAGTTATTGAAACATCTATATAGTGTTCTATTTATTTCATTTTCTCTGAGAATTCTTACCTAGAGCTTTCTCATAGATTTCAATCTAGGCTCTCCACTTTTGCCCAGATGTCATCCTGGGATCTTCCTTTACCAACTGCCTTGGGGTTTTGTTCATCTCTCTTTTTCTTCTATTTTGAATCTCTTATATTTTTTATTCCACATCTTTCTCTCTTTAAAAAAAAAATCCCTCTTTTTGATAAAGCATATTCTAGTAAATTATTCCAAAAATGCTTAGGGGACCTAATTGTGACATGAACGTCTAAAAATGACTTTTACTTAACCTCATCTCGACTGATGGTTGGTTTGGCTGGTAAATAGCTAGTTTCTTTTTCTTTTTTCTTTCTTTTTTTTTCTTTCTTGAGACAGGATTACATTTCCTCACCCAGGCTGAACTGCAGTGATGCAATCATAGCTCACTGAAAGCTGAAACTCCTGGGGTCAACGGACCCTCTCACCTCAGCCCCTCTAGTAGCTGGGACTACAGGTGCATACTACCATGCCTGGCTAATTTCCTTTTACTTTTTATTTTTGTAAAGATGAGGTCTCTGTATCTTGTTGACGCTGGTCTCGAACACCTGGCCTCAAGTGATCCTCCAGCCTCAGCTTCCCCAAATGCTGAACTGCTCGAATTGCAAGTATGAGCCACTGCACTCAGCTGGTTTTTTTTTTTCGTTTCCCATGTTACTTTTTAAAAAATTGAATGCCATTCTGATTTTTTATATCCTTTATGTTACTTTTTTCTTTCTTTCTGAAAACTTGAGAAATTTTTCCATTTTTCTTAGTGTTCTGAAATTTAATAATAATGTGCCTTGCTCTCTGTATATTTTAAGTTTTAAGTGCTACACTCAGCAGCTCCTTTTGATCATATTCTTTATTTTTGAAAACTATTTTTGAATTATTTTATTGACGATTATTAACCTTCTATTTTCTCTCTTCTCTCATTCTGAAATGTCTATCTTTTAGAGATAGGACTGCCTGGATTTGTCCTCTAATTTTCTAGTATTTTCTCACCTAATTTCCATCTCATAATCTTCTTGCTTTTTCCGGGTTATTTCTCATAATTTATCTTCCAACACTTTTAAATTTCTGCTAACATTTTTTAAAATTCTAAGAGTACTTTAAAATGATCAGAATACTTGTTTTTCATAGTTTTATTTCAGATTTCTTATTTCAGAAAGTCATCATTTCCTCCAAGATGTGCTTTGTCTTCTTCTTTTAGGTTTTCCTGAAATATCTGATAATCCCCAATTGCTTGCTCATAATTGAGAGTGGAGAATAAAAAATCTAATTTGAAGTTCTGAGCATGACTGCAAGTTGGCTTGGCTCACTACGTGTGAATGACTGATGTCATTATAGGTTGAGCATCCCTAACCTGAAAATCCAAAATCACAAATGCTAACAAAATCTGAAACTTTTTGAATGCCAACATGACATCACAAGCAAAAAATTCCACACTGATCTCATGTAACAGGTAATGGTCAAAACAAAAATTCTCAACACACTGTTTATATAGCATAGCCAAGAAAATGAAAAAAGACCCTTCAAGCCTTCTTCAGGTGTGATATATCTTTTCCACAGATGCCCAGATTCTCACCTAAAACATAAAATGCAGTATACAGTAACCTTTCACTCAAAAACAGCGTCGTAAGTGGATACTGAAAGCCTGCTGTGTTTGTTGTCGCTGTTGTTTAATAGCTAACAGGTATTCTTGTGATGCTATCGTGCTGCTTAGTTACCATGGACACATTTTTCTTTTCACTGTATTAATGATACGTCTTTTTTTTTTTACTTTTAAGTACTGATGTGCAAATGAGTGGAAGAAAATGATAGCTTATCAGAAGTATACAAATTTAGAGTAACTATGGTAATGCCAAACAGCAACATTGTCCACATGGGTAGCTGAGAAAGGAGCCCCTTTGCTTACTGATGGTTCATATACACAAACTTTGTTTCATGCACAAAATTATTTAAAATGTTGTATAAAATCACCTTCAGGCTATGTGTATAATGTATATATGAAATATCAATGAACTTCATGTTTAAACATGGGTTCTGTCTCCACAGTATCTCATTACATATGTGGAAATATTCCAAAATTCAAAAAGTATCTGAAATCTAAAAACCTTCCCAAGCATTTTGGTTAAGGGACCCTCCAACTGTATCTTGACTTTGTCCTTGGGTCAATCTGTTTCTGCAGATAAGATACTTTGTATTTTCTGACTACTGGTAAATATAGATGCCAGCCTTCTGGGAGTCAAAGCACTGAAAGCGGCTGAGAGGGAATTACTCAGCACTCAGGAAGTAATTGCACATTCTGTCCCCTTTATTTTCGGTACGTTAATCCCATACTGGTGTACCTGGTGCTCTCTAATCCATAACACCTCTGTTTTAGCTGCTCTAAAAAATAAAACATTTTTTCCTTTGCTAGGGTGGAAGATTTCATTTGGGATTCTATTTCTTAGGCAATTTTTCAAATTATTCTCCTTATTTTACAGTCCTTTTCTTCAGTTCCAGAGGCATTTGTTGCTGCTGATTCCTGAGCCTTTTAGAGCATTACTAATTGGATTGGCTCTAGGTTTTCTCACCTGTAGGTTTGGATTTAGTTTTCTATTGTTTGTTAAATCATTTATCACCCTTCATCTTCTTTCTAATTGTCTTGCTTTACACCTTAAAAAAATTATACTTTATAGTTTGTGTGTGGGAGGAGAAGAGTGGGGAATGGGAGGGAGTGAAAATAGATACATGTGTTCAACATCCCTAACTGCAAGTCAGGGATATGAGTCTTCCTTTTTCTGTTTGTTTTTTTGTTACTGAGATTTGCTTTATTGTGTATTTACATGATTACTTCTATAAATGTTTTGTGGAAACTTGAAAAAACACTGCATCCTCTGGTTCTGAATTGTAGAGTCTGAATTACAGAGTTATATATATATATTTGTTTTTTCAGTGTTCTATAGCACTCAGGATATATTCTGTAGCATTCAAGGTGTTACATTAGAAAATAAAAAGGGTGCACTTAGTTATAAGATTAAATTTATGGAAGTTTAATTTACAGGATGGTAGCTATAATTAATGTTAATATATACTTGAAGTTTGCTAAAAGATCTTAAGTGTTCTTACTACAAAAAAAGCTAATTATATAAGGTGATGGATATGTTAATAAGCTTGATTGTGGCAATCATTTCACAATATATAATTACATCAAAATCTCATGTTGTATATTTCAAATATATACATTTTTTTTTTAAGATAGGATCTCATTGTGTCACCCAGGCTAGAGTACAGTGGCATAATCTCAGCTCATGCAGCTTTGACCTCCTGGGCTTATGGATTCTCCCACCTCAGCCTCCTGCATAGCTGAGAAGACAAGCTTGTGCCACCATGCCCAGCTAATTTTTTTATTTTTTCTGGAGACAATTTCTCATCATGTTTCCCAGGCTGGTCTCAGATTCCTGGACTCAAGTGATTCTCCCGCTTTGATCTCTCAACGTGCTGGGATTACAGATGTGAGTAAATGCACCCAGCCTATATACAATTTTTGTTTGTCAATTATACCCCAGTAAAACTGGGGGAAAAATAAATAAATAGATAAATAATATAAGATTTCTGAATATTTGTGGGAAACATTGCCTATCCAGTCAACTTCTGGGTGCTGTTAAATGTGTATTAGCATATTAAAAGCCTCTGAAAACCTGAAATTAAAAAATCATTTACCCTTGAAATGATTCTCAAATTTATTTGACCATGAATTTTATTTCATAGCAGCTACTCATCTCACACCATTCAAAGAAAAGCTGTATGAGATCATCCTTATGTCATTATTCAGATCCTCTGTTATCTTATTCGGTATCTATATACTTTATCTATCAAAAGACATATGTTAAAGTCTTCTCATATTAATTTTAGTGTGCTTTTCACTTTGTGTTCACACAAAAATTGCATTTCTGTAATCCCAGCACTTTGAGAGATCAAAGCGGGAGAATCACTTGAGTCCAGGAATCTGAGACCAGCCTGGGAAACATGATGAGAACTTGTCTTCACAAAAAATTGCATTTTTGTTTGGCAAACTTAGCTTATCATCGTTCTAAGACTATATCTTTTGTTAAGGAAGTTGGCTGTAGTTAGTTGATAAAATGCTGAGTGTTTCAGTTTGCACTTTTAACTGTTATATTTTGTTAGCTATTATTACTGATGTTATCGTTCTTTAAGGCTTATGTTTGTATTAGCCTTTCATAGACCTGTTATTATGAATATCTGCTTTCTAAATCTGAATGTATATTAAGTAGAAAGTAAACTACTACACTACACACCCGGATACATAAGACAAGTTCTTAATGACTTACAAAACGACTTAGATTCCCACACAATAATAGTGGGAGGCTTTAATATTACATTGTCAATATTAGACAGATCAACGAGATAGAAAATTAACAAGGATATCCAGGACTTGAACTCAGACCTGGAACAAGTAAACTTAACAAATATTTACAGAACTCTCCACCCCAAATCCACAAAACATACATTTTTCTCAGTATCACATTACACCTATTCTAAAAACGACCACATAATTGGAAGTAAATCACTCCTCAATAACTGCATAGCATTTTACAAGTTTAAATGAAATATTGGTTGGCTGCTTGTTTGTTATTTTTTTCCCTTATTCCTTCCTGTCTCCATTGTTAAGCACAATTATTGGCATAAAAGAGGTTTTTAATTTAAAAAAAAGAATTATTCATGCCATGGGTATCTCCTTGGATATGTGAAATATACATGTTAACAAATCTCTATTTTTATATTGTTAATCTGTTTTTTGTTACAGGGATCCATCACAGCTAATAACTAAGGATAGAGGAAAATTATTTTTTCTTCCCCTACTATATAAATGACCTGTCTAATATGTAGCAGTAATTGCTCATTATTAAGACTTGTTGTTAAAAACATATATTATGGACATTTAAAAAAAATTAATGAGTATGATTAATGAAATAAAGGGTAAATAATTTAGTGTCACCCAATTTTTATATGACTAACTCCTATAATGACATTGGTTTTCCTTGCAAAAAAATTTATCTCTTTCACATTCTTTCCTGTCTTCACTTTTAGTCCATATAATTAGTTTGAATGTTAGAGAGACCAGTTTTCACAGAGTGAGTAAAAGACTCTCAGACTGTCTGTCTAATCAAATATCCTGCTAAATACAAATGTAGAACAATCTAGTTTTGAAAAATAATGAAGACTTTTTATATAGCAAAAAGATTACAGAAAGTTTTACAATGACTTTTGTAAGGAGGAACATGCTGAGGAATAATAATGAAGACAAAAAAGAAAAATTCCTCCCAAAAAACGTTTTAGTATCAATATTCATAGTAACTCCATAAACTTGCCACCAAGTTTTACTATGAAAGAAAAAAAAAAAACTAGCATAGTAATTGAACAGTAGTCATCAAAGTGGGATATGGTAGAGGGGCATGCACATATGCTTGATGATAGGCCCAGCTGCTGTGGTTATTTCGTTTAAGTTATCCTTGCCAACAGTTTAACACTCCAGAAGACAGCATGTGCTTATCAAAATAGGGCTATTTATTTTATGGTGCTTTCCTCAAATGTCAACATAACTGTAAAAAGAACATTAAGGGTTTTAGATTTGTTATAACTAAAATATTTTTGACACTCCATACTCTTTAGCTGATGAATGCCAACTGAGGCTTTGTGTAGTGTTCTTAATGAAATACACTAAATCAGCTAAAAAATACAACTGTAGCATTTTGAAAAATACAAAGGTCACAGCAGAGTAGCTAACTGTTCAATCCATGTCAATTTCACTTCAGCCATTTTATAGAGATAGTCTTCAGGTTCAGTTGAGTAGACATTGACATTTATTTATTACCAGAAAGGACAAAAGGTCCTTCTTGTGTTCTTTAATGAACTCCTTTGTCATAAATAATGTTTTGTGTACCAGATTTCTGTATTATGGAGAAAAATTTTCTTTTTTCTAATTAACTAATTGGAAATCTATTGGTAAATATTTTGAATGTGTATCCTTTTCCTTAGTACGCTTTCACTCAATAAAACAATTCAAATCCATTAATAGAGTTTTCCTGAATAAGTTACTACTATGATGGTTGTAAAAATAATATTCTAAATCTATCAGTCCTTTTCCACTTCTTTGTTGACATTTTCTTAGCTTTATATATAGCAGGTCTTTATTGCCATTGAAAATTGGAAAAAATTGTAATGGGCACCACTTTTGTCAATCACACATTACAAATTGCATATAAGCAATATTCAAATTATAATTATTTTGTTTTGTTTCCTATATATTTTATTTTAAAATGTCAAATGCTAACTGAGCAGTCATGTGTTAGTCAATGGATCAATTATTTTGACTGACTTATGAAGAAAGGGATAATCAATGTACTCCAAGTCAAGGTTACCTAGTATATAGATGGTTTAATCAGAATTATAAACTTGGAATTTCAACAAATTTTGTGTGTCTTTTCTATCTTGTTTTACCATGAAATTATTCTCACCATCACTATCATTACCTTACTTTTGTCAATCATAGTATAGTATCTGTGAAGTAGTTTGAGTGCCTTGAAATAAAGTTGCATTTCACCACTTGTCTCCATTATTAAACTTAAGAACAAGACCATTGTTAGGGGTGATCCCTAACTGATTTAAAATAAACAAATTTTGTAGTAGTGAGCTAAATAAATGGAGATTAAATGGTTTCATTTTGGAGCTTTTGAAAGGTATGGCAGAGGCTATTCCTTCCTTCTTTTACAGCAATTGTATTCTTAAAGAATATGATGAATTATTTCCTTATGTATTTAGATCCAGACTTTTAAATGTTTGCTGTTATAAAATGCACATAGAATTGTTTGTTATGCTGATTATTAAACCCTACAATATTTCTGTGACATTGAATTGAATTTTGTAGTTTTTCAGAAATTTCTAATGGCAATGATAAATGACAAATATTAATTGACTATGGCACTTCATTTATAAACAATAGCTTAAATTAAATGAAATGTCTTAAACCTCTCATCTAGACTTTATCTTCAATTTTTACCCTTAGAAAGGACTAATCAGTACCAATTTTAGTTAATTTAAGATAAAAGGAGACATCCCTTATCCATCAGTAAATATTTTATCACGATGTTTTACTCCTAAAATTTCAAAAGATTGGATTAAACAGCTATTGAAAAACATCTGTGCATGCCATACAACATGATTATATCAGTCAGTTTTTAGTTGCAAGCAACCAGCACCATAACAAGTTGAAGCAGAAAACAAATCTATTAAGTAATATTAGGTAGTTCATAGAATTATTAAAAGTTGATATAGTTTGGCTGTGTCCCCACCCAAATCTCATGTTGAATTGTAGCTCCCATAATTCCCATGTGTCATGTGGGGGACCAGTGCAAGATATGAATCATGGGGATGGGTCTTTCTCATGCTGTTCTCATGCTAGTGAATGAGTCTCATGAGATCTGATGGTTTCATAAAGGAAAGTTCCCCTGAATACACTCTCTTGCCTGCCGCCATGTAAGACATCACTTTGCTTCTCATTTGCCTTCCGCCATGATTGTGAGGCCTCACCAGCCATGTGAAACTGTGAGTCAATTAAACCTCTTTTATTTATAAATTACCCAGTCTCAGGTATGTCTTTATTAGTAGTGTGAGAACACACTAATATAGTAAGTTGGTACCAAGAAGTGGGGTGCTGCTGTAAAGATACTGGAAAATGTGGAAGCAATTTTGGAACTGGGTAACAGGCAGAGGTTGGAACAATTTGGAGGGCTCAGAAGAAGACAGGAAGATGTGGGAAGTTTGGAACTTCCAAGAGACTTGTTGAATGACTTTGACTGAATGCTACTCATCTCAGATGGAGATGAGAAACTTGTTGGGAACTGGAATAAAGATGACTCTTGCTACATTTTAGCAAAGAGGCTGGTGGCATTTTGCCCCTGCCCTGGAGATTTGTGGAACTTTGAACTTGAGAGAGATGATTCAGGCCATCTGGTGGAAGAAATTTCTAACCAGCAAAGTATTCATTAGGTTACTTGAGTGCTATTAAAAGCATTCAGTTTTATGTATTCACAAAGTTATGGTTTGGAGTTGGAACATATGTTTAAAAGAGAAGCAGAACATAAAAGTTCAGGAAATTAGCAACCTGGCAACGCTATAGAAAAGCAAAACCCACTTTAGAAGAAGAAATTCAAACCAGCTACAGAAATTACATAAGTAACAAGAATGCAAATGTTAATTGCCAGGACAATAAGGAAAATGTCTCCAGGGTATGTTGTGGACCTACCCAGCAGTCCCTCTCATCATAGGACTGGAGGCCTAGGAGGAAAGATTTCATGGGCCAGGCCCAAGGAATTCCAGTTGTGTGTAGCTTAGGGACTTGGTGCCCTGCATTCCAGACACTCCAGCTAGGGCAAAAGGGAGGCAAGGTACAGCTCAGTCTGTGGCTTCAGAGGGTGCAATCTCCAAGCATTGGCAGCTTCCATGTGGTGCTAAGCCTGTGGGTGCACAGAAGTGAAGAACTGAAGTTTAGGAAATCCACCTAGATTTCACAGGATGTATGGAAACACCTGGCTGTTCAGACAGAATTTTGTTGCAGGGGTGGGGCCTACATGAAGAACCTCTGCTTGGGCAGTGCAGAAAGGAAACATGGGGTTTGGGCCCCAACACAGAGTTCCCATTGAGCCAGTGCCTAGTGGAGTTGTAAGAAGAAAGCCACCATCCTCCAGACCCCAGAATGATAGATCCACCAACATCTTGCACCATGCACCTGGAAAAGCCAGACATTCAATTCCAGCCCATGAAAGCAGCCCGTAGGAGGGGCTGTATCCTGCAAAGCCACAGCGGCAGACCTGCCTAATACTATGGAAAACCACCTCTTGCATCAGCATGACCCATATGCAAGACATGGAGTCAAAGGAGATCATTTTGGAGCTTTAAGATTTGACTGCCCTGCTGGATCTCGGACTTACATGGAGCCTATAGCCCCTTTATTTTGGCCAATTTCTCCCATTTGGAATGCGTGCATTTACCCAATGCCTATACCCACATTGTATCTAGGAAGTAACTAACTTGCTTTTGATTTTACAAGCTCATAGGCAGAAGGGACTTGCCCCTGTCTCAGATGAGACTTTGGACTGTGAACTTTTAAATTAATGCTGAAATGAGTTAAGACTTTGGGGGACTGTTGGGATGGCATAATTTGTTTTGAAATGTGAAGACATGAGATTTGGGAGGGGTCAGAAGCAGAATGATGTGGTTTGTCTGGGTCCCCAGCCAAACCTCATCTTAAATTGTAGCTCCCATAAATTCTTGTGTGCTGGGGGAGGGACCTGGTGGGAGGTAATTGAATCATTAAAGCAGGTCTTTCCCATGCTGTTCTCATGAGAGTAAGTCTCGCTAGATCTGATGCTTTTATAAATGGTATTTCCTCTGCACACACTCTCTTGCTTGCCACAATGTAAGACGTCACTTTGCTTCTCATTCAATTTCTGCCATGATTATGTGGTCTCCCCTGCCATGTGAAACTGTGAATCCATTAAACCTCTTTCCTTTATAAATTACCCAGTCTCAGGTATGTCATTATTAGCAGTGTGAGAACAGACTTATACAGAAGTGCAAGATAAATAGACTTGAAGATAAGCTTCCAGTACAATACTGAAACCCATATCATAGAATTGGACTGATGAGGAAGCTGCTGCCAGTGCTGCCATTTTTCTGCCTGTACACAAGTGGCGAAGAACTCAAATATCTATTGTAGCTGTTAGAGTTAATTTTCAAACCTGGATACCTCTGTCATGACTTGGGCCAGAACAATGCGTGTCCCACTCAGAGCCTGATTCCTTATGCTACTGAGCTCTGAATTGAAGTCTCAGGTTGGTGTATCTACAAAATCACATACCTTTAGCCTACCTTAAAGGGAGAGCAGCAAAATAAGTTTTCTGGATTTGACTCTGGCAAGGTGGGGACCAATATGTGTAACACTATCAGTATGTAAAGATGATGTTCAGAAAATGTTGGACAGCCATAAATGACAGTTGACTGTTATGTAATATTCTATAAACAACACACATACTTCCACACATGCACTTACATACATGTGTGCATACACATACATAATCAATAAAGTACAAAACATTATTGCAAGGTTTGAGTTATTCTGTTTGGTGGCTGGGTGGCTTTTGGTAGGATATAACCTCTCTAAGCTCTAGTTTTCCCTTTTCGAGGGAATTAGCAATAGCAGCTATCTTATAAGGATTTTGTTAGGATTAAATGAGATAATTCACATAAAGCTCTTAGCACTCTACCTTACACATAACAATGGCTAAGCTATTTTATGTAATTATTAATTCTCATTTCAGTCCCTTCTCCCTACCTCTGAAATTGTATCCTTTTTCTTTCATTACTATGTATACAATTAACTTACAAGTTTAGGTCATAAAGGGTTAGAAAAATGTTTTTAAACCTTAAAACTAGCAGAAAAAAAAAGTAGTTAAACCAGCAATATAGGATTGAATCATTCCAATTTCTAGTTAATGTCACGTGTAACTTATAGAGTTTCCTTGCATTGTGTTCCAAAGAATATTGCTTTTTTCTTTATTCTTTGTGATTGGTTCAATCTTACAATTACATATGCTAAAACTTGTTCTCTGTGATTACAGCCTATTCCTTACACTGACAATAATTCAAAACTATTCATTCATATTTGTTCTCTGTAATAGTTTAGTCCCACATTAAAATAGCCATACACAATACTTCATCCAGGCAGTCAGAAGAAAGAAAGAACAAAAGAGAGAGTCATATTTATATCTGTATTTCTAAACCTTTTAAATCAGTTCTCCAATTTAAAACTATTGTAAGGATCATAAAGGTTTTGTAATTTGATAAGAAACAAAAAAGCCTACCAGCTGCATTTTCTTTCCTGAGATTGATTTTATAATTTCTCATTAATGACCACTGTGCTATCAATAGCAATCAACAGTGTAAGAAATAGAGACACATTTTATCATCATAATAATCATAACCAAAAGGAATTATATATCAAAAGAAGACCACAAGTGGACATTTGGATTACATACTCCATAGGGTCAACTATCATGTTTTGTACATAGAAGACAATTCTTATTTAGTGTTTAGTATACTTTTTTTCAGCTCAACATCATAGTATCATCTTGGTCTGGCCCGTTCTGTGCTCTATGAACTATAGAATAAGAATATCAGGCTGGGCACAGTGGCTCATGTCTGTAATCCCAGAACTTTGGGAGGCCAAGGCAGGTGGATCACAAGGTCAGGAACTCAAGAGCAGTCTGGCCAAGGTTGTGAAACCCTGTCTCTACTAGAAATACAAAAATTTGCCAGGCAGGCTGGTGCGCACCTGTAATCCCAGCTATTCGGAAGGCTGAGGCAGGAGGATTGCTTGAACCTGGGAAACGGAGGTTTCAGTGAGCCGAGATCATGCCACTGTACTCCAGCTTGATTGACAAAGCAAGACTCCATCTAAAAAAAAAAAATCAGATTTGAACCATCTTAAGTAACTGGAAAAGTAAATATTTTCTTCCAGAGACTCAAAACCAAATCATTATAATAAGAATTGGGTGCTAAAATCAAGCAATAATAATTTTGATGAGAATATGGAGAATAGGGAACACTTGTACACTGTTGGAAGGAATGTAAATTAGTGAAACCACTATGGAGAACAATTCGGAGGTCCCTCAAAAAAACTAAAAATAGAGCTCCTATACCATCTAGCAATTCCAGTCCTAGGTATTCCACCCAAAAGGAAGGAAATCAGTATATTGAAGAAATCTCTTCACACCCATGTTTACTGCACCGCTATACACAATAGCCAAGATTTAGAAGGAACCTAATGTCCATCAACAGATGACTGGATAAAGAAAATGTGATACATATACACAATGGCCATATTATTGGGCCATAAAAAAGAATGTGAGTCTATCATTTGAAACAACAAGGGTGGAACTGGAGATCATATATTAAGTGAAATAAGCCAGGCACAGAAAGACAAATATCACATGTTCTCACTTATTTGTGGGTTCTAAAAATCAGAACAGATTAATTCATGGACATAGAGAGGAGAAGGATGGTTACCATAGGCTGGAAAGGGTAGTGGGCAGCTGAGAGGGAGGTAAGGATGCTTCATGGGTACAAAAATAGCTAGAAAGAATGAATAAGACCTAATATTTGATAGCACAACAAGGTGTCTATAGCCAATAGTAACCTTCATTGTATATTTTAACATAACTTAAAGAGTGTGAAGAGTGTGATTACATTGCTTGCAATGCAAAGGACAAATGAATGAAGAAAAAGATACCACATTTCCATGATGTGCATATTATTTCACAGGGCATGCCTGTATCAAACCATCTCATATGTCCCATAAATATATACACCTACTATCTACACAGTAAAATTTTCTTAAAAAAGAATTGGGCACTAATTTATTCTTAGACTAATACCAAATAGTCAATTCTTAGACTAGGCTTCTTAAAACAATATTCTGTTCATTTAAGTATTATTTGTCATTGTTAAAAAAAATACCTGTGGAGAAATGTAAGGTGGTAGTAAAGGCTTTTTTTTTTTTTTTTTTTTTTTTTTTTTTTTTTTTTTTTTTTGAGACGGAGTTTCGCTCTTGTTACCCAGGCTGGAGCGCAATGGCGCGATCTCGGCTCACCGCAATCTCCGCCTCCTGGGTTCAGGCAATTCTCCTGCCTCAGCCTCCTGAGTAGCTGGGATTACAGGCACGCACCACCATGCCCAGCTAATTTTTTTTTGTATTAGTAGAGACGGGGTTTCACCATGTTGACCAGGATGGTCTCGATCTCTTGACCTCGTGATCCACCTGCCTCGGCCTCCCAAAGTGCTGGGATTACAGGCTTGAGCCACCGCGCCCGGCCGGCTTTTTTTTAAGTTAGACTCTTTTGAGTTATGTAAATATACATGAACAAATTATACAATGAGAACGAATCTTAACTTTTATTTATTTTGTAATGAGAAAAAAGTGGCTGCACCACAGTTACCTGGCTTCGTAAAAATACTGCTTACTTTTCTCCGTATGAACATTTAATTAAACACATGCATGCATATGTAGGATGTTTCCTTACATGCTTAGTTTTACTACCATATATTAAGTGATAATGAAAATGACAATTTATTCTGTAGAATGAAAAAAAAAGATTTCTTGCCAAATTTGGAAAGGTAATGCCAAAATGATATATCTTGTCAAATTTAGACCTTCATTGTCTGTGTAATATTGCCTGGAAGTATGTGGGATTAGGCAGGGAATATAGTCCAGGGAGGTACTGGTTCCCTCCTAGCAAGCATGTTGGTATCAGTGGCAGTGAATTATGGACATAGGGCTGTTCAGTCATTAATTCATTCATTAATGTGTAAAACCTATTTTTTAGTATTTTCTATAATCAGGAACTCTTCTTGATACTGGAAATATAGCAGGTACATGAGAGAAAGCAGTAAACTAAAACAAAGAAAAAAATCTCTGCCATCATGAAACTTACCTTCTATTGACAGAGAGAGACAATCAATGAATACATGCAATAAATATTTGTATATACAGTTGAGCTTTGAACCACATAGATTTAAACTATGCAGGTTCACTATGCAGAGGTTTTCTTTCACCTCTTGCACCCGTGATACACGAAGACCAACCCGTCTTTTTCTTCAACCTACTCAACCCAAAAACAATGAGGATGAAGACCTTTATAATGATCCATTTCCACTTAACGAATAGTAAATATATTTTATCTTTTTTATGATTTTCTTAATAACATATTCCTTTCTCTAACTTAGTTTACTATAAGAATGCAGTATATAATACATATATGTAATAAACAAAATATGTGTTATTCAACTGTTTATGTTATTGGTAAGGCTTCCAGTTAACAGTAGGCTATTAGTAGTTAAGTTTTTGAGGAGTCAAACTTATATGTGGGTATTTGACTTCATGGGAGTTAGTGCCCCTAACCCCCATGTTGTTCAAGGGTTAATTATATGTGTGTGCATGTGTATGTATGTGCATATATGTGTATATACATATATATGTATATATGCACAGAGTATGTTAGATAATGGTAAAGACAAAGGAGAAAAAGAAGTGTAAATGAACTCAGGTTCAGCTGCTTGGCACTCAAAATGCCAAATATGAAAAAGAGGTTTAGTAGAAGGAAAGCAGCTTTATTCAAATGTCAGGAGTTGAGATGGTCAGACTCAAGCCTCAAAGAAACCATCTCAATTTTCAAACTGAGTGAAGGTGTTTGAAAAGGGGAACTTGGCACAGGAAACATGATGGCGTAGTGAAGGCACAGGCCTGCATGTCTTGTTCAGATAACTGTCTTAACTTATTGTTCGCTGGGAGTACTAGTTAGCACCATTTCAACTGTGGCCAGGTTGTTGATTAATGGCCTTGGGGTAATCTCTAGGTGGGGGAGAATTCTGCAGCTTGGTTTTTATGCTAGGTTTATTTCAAATTAGCCTCTGGAGTTTCTAAGCAAACATGTATTTAAAAGCGTGGATGGTGCAAGGGAGTGTCTTATGTGAAAAAGAGGGAAACAAGAATTTCAAAATACATTTCAAGGCTATGTTCTAAGGCTAAAGTAAAAAAGATTTTAAAATGCATTTCAAAGTTGAGATGTTCATTTACAACTCCTCACTGTCAAATACCATTCAATTTCTATGGAAAGTCCATGACTTGTTCCATCTTGCTACTTCCTTCTGAAAAGGGACATAGTTAGGGGGCAATAAAATGGAATTTGTCCTCTTGAAATTGAAAATATTCTCGAGTCCATGGACTTACATAAGAAATTTGTTGGAGTATCATGGTATGAGGATCCAGGAGTCTCTGGGAGAGTCAGTTCTGCATACAGGAGTGTATGACTGCACAACAATAATATCCACAGCAGCAGAGAAGAACAGAAAGTAGAATTGCAATTATACTATATATAAGAGCTTTCCGTGCATTGGTGAGTCAACTTAGCCATACTGTTAAGGGGTTCTGGAACGAGGCATCTGTAGCAAAAGTATGGGTGTCTAATGCTTACATAGCTTGGGTTATACTGTGAGAATAATCTTATATGTATACACAACATTTAGTCTTAATCAATGCACAAGTGCCACTTTGGGCTGCAGTTAGGATGTCTACAGCCATACAGTTTTTATAAAGTCACTGTGATGTTTCTTTAGTGAGAAGGGCGATAGTGTGGCAGGTGTTATTAAAGGCAGCAGCAGTATGTTTAGTTAGGGCCTCTATTTGCAATTCTACATCTACACTTGCCTCCTGAGGGAAAAAAATGGCCCGTGGGTAAAACTACCAGGATGCCCACCTCTGCCTTTTATGGTTTCCCAGTTGCTGGGGAGAGTTTTCAGGTGGAATATGATGCATCCTAATGCATCTGCTGATCCAGTCATAATGTAAGTATGGCCAGCTGTGTATGACAGAAGCCCATAGCCAGCCTTAGGGTGAGGGATAGGCTCCAGTGTGAAGGGAGATGCTTTGTTGCCCTAGCCACATATCACTAGTCAGTTAGAGGCTTCAGGTACATTGCTCAGGGGAGTAACCATCCCATGTTACAGGTTTTAGCTTGAGGCTTGCTGCCCTTCTGTTGTTCAATGCACAAAGGTGCTTGACCCATTACTTATATTTGCACTGCCATCAGCCATCACACATCCTCCACAATGCATTCCAAGGTGAGGTTGACAGTAATCTGTTCACAAATTGGGGGGAAAAATTAGTCCTTAGGTTTTATTTCTTTATAGGTAGGAAACTCATGGTGAGATGTCCTGTGATCATAAAGGAGAAATGAGTAGGAGGCTTCATTCCAGGTATAGAAGTGACTCCAAGTACCCAGGTTAGTAGCTTGGATGTGCTACGGTAAATTTGTGGTGGAAGGAAGGGGTAGTTCTCTGCAGACACAGCAGTCTGTTTTATACTGGAGGGAAGCCACCATTTGTGCCCATTTAGTGAAAAGTTTTGTTTTGACAGGAATAAATAATTTATAAGTATATGACGTATCAAGAATTTATGTTGACAAAGAGGTATTATCTGTGTAATTTTTTTTTCTAAACAGTTAATTTCAGGTCCTTTCTCACCTCACACGTCCAAGCAGGCTGATTATCTGGGTTATCAGGCTAAGGTTCAGTGGACTTTATTCAA
The DNA here is from genome assembly GCF_030222135.1 of Aotus nancymaae. Taxonomy (NCBI): domain Eukaryota; kingdom Metazoa; phylum Chordata; class Mammalia; order Primates; family Aotidae; genus Aotus; species Aotus nancymaae. The sequence continues at coordinate 52,321,202 of NW_026988415.1, read as the reverse complement.
GTGAGAAGTATCTGTGGTTTGATCCCAGCCAGCTTAACAGATGAATGAGTGGTCAACAGCACATCATGAGGTCCTGTCTACTCTTTGGCTACTACTGGTCTGGTTCTTGGTGCTTCTAGAATTTTAGCAACACCTGGTCTCTTGGGTGAAAAGGGTGAAGAGGCTCATGCACAGGATATGCAGACCTGGAAAGGACAAAATTATGCAGCTGTTGAGGGAAGGACCTGGTAGGAGGTAATTGGATCATGGAGGCAGTTTCCCCTGTGCTGTTCTCATGATAGTGAGTGAGTTCTCATAAGATCTGAAGGTTTTATAAGTGGCAGTTTCCCCTGTTCGCTCTTGTGCCTGCTGCCATGTAAGAAATGCCTTGCTTCACCATCACCTTCCATCATGATTGTTAAGTTTCCTGAGGCTTCCCCAGTCATGTGGAGTTGTGAGTCAATTAAACCTGTTTTCTTTATAAGTTACCGAGTCTCAGGTGGTATCTTTATAGCAGTGTGAAAACAGACTAATACACTTGCCCTTTGACAATTCTAAAGCTCTAGTGAGAGCAATCAGATCAGTTTTTTGTGCTGGGCTGCCAGTGGGAAGGACACAGACCTCTATTACCGTGTTCATGTCTACCACAGCATACCCAGCTCTGCATCATCCATCTTCCATGAAGCTGTGGTGGCCATCAGTTGGTCTGACAGACCTGGCCTGCTAGAATAAACCCATGAAGGATTTCCAGACAATTATGCTCCAGTTTTTGGTTGGAATTAGTGGCTGAGAGTAAGGTGGTCAGGTTTAAAGCCATGGTGGTTTGTAAAGTGGTGACATTTAGGTCATCTAGGAGGATGCCCTGGTATTTGCCCATTTGCCCTGTGTAAGGCTAGTAGCCTTCCTCCTGCTGTAGTAAAGTTAGCACCTGATAAGATAAAAACACAGTTGATAGGCTGTCCCAGTGTAATCTTTTTTGCTTCTTGCAAGATTTCAAAGGTAGCCGTCACTGCCTGGATACGGGAGCAGCGGGGGATAGCCTTTAGTCATTTAATCAGTTGTTTAGAGAAATGGTCTATGGGGTGTCTCCCAGCATCTGGACTAGCACTCCTGGACCTATGCCTTGTTTCTTATGAACTTAGAACCTAAATGGCTTCTAAGGATTTTGCAATCCCAGAGCTGGAGGTGACAGTAATTTTCTTTAATGGTATCAAATGGTTGCTGGCATTGAATCATCCACTTCAGAGGCTCTGAATCTAATCTCTTTAGATTAGATTTATAAAGAGGCTTAGTCATAAGTCCAAAATTAGGAATCCAAATTCGACAGAAACCCACTATGCCCAAAAATCCTTGCAGGTGCCTCATGTTCCCAGGAGCTTTTATGGCTGCTATTGTTTGTTTTCTGCCAGGCATCAGGCTTCTCTGTCCCTGTCGCAACCAGAATCCAAGGTAAGTTACTTTTTGTCTACACATTTGAGCCTTTAGAAGAGGCATCTTGTATAAACATTGTGCTAAGTGGTTTAGGACAAAGATGGTATTACTTAGGCACTTGCCATAGTCTAAAATCACTATCAGCAAGTCATTTACATACTGTATCACGATTCCTTCATCCAATTGTAAATTTCTTAGGACTTTTGACAATATTTTACCAAAGATAGTGGGTGAATGTTTAAGTCCTTGAGATAATACTGTCTAACAGTAGTGGAAAGTCATCTTTGTATTTGGGTCTTGCCATTCAAAGACAAAATATCGGCCTTTTCTTCAATTGTGGTACAGAAGAAGTTATCCCTTAAATCTAGTACTGAGAATCACCAACAATTTCCAGGTATGGCAGTTAACAAAGTGTATGTGCTGGGCAAAGTTGAATGGATATCTTGGACTGTGTCATTAATAGCTCTCAAATCCTCTATAAATCAATATTCCTTTGAGTGTGGCTTTTTCACAGGCAGCATCAGGATATTGTATGGAGACATGCAGGGGTGAATCAATGCATTCTTCCAGAATTTTTACAATACATGCTAAATTTCTTTGGAAGAATCTCTTTTTAATGGATATTGCTTTTCATCAGGTATTTTAGCCCCTTTCTTATTTCTATGTGCACAGGCTGTGCATTATAAGCCCTGCTTGAAGTCCTGTTTGCCCATAAGCTGTTACTAATTTGTTCATACATGTCTGGAGGAAAGATTTTTTCTCTTTATTCTTCAGGGTGAGTGAATAGCTTCTGTAATTGCAGTGCTTGTTCTGGTGAGAACTGTAAGCATAACTGTTGTTTCTCTGGAGAAAAAGTCACTTGAGCATTTTATTTACAAAGCAAGTCTCATCCTCGAAAAGAGATCATACATTCTGCCTACAGAGAAAATTTGTCTTATTTCCATATCCCCCAATTGGCATTCTAAAGGTTTTAAGAAAGCCTTTTCTTAGAATGCCAATTGGGGGATTTGGAAACAGGGGTTGCTGCATTCTTCCTGCAACCCCTGTCACGGCTATAGTCACTTTTGTACATTTTGCATCTTGGGTCTTTAGGACTGAATTAATCATTCCAGTATCAGCCAGAAAGTCAATCAGTTCATTCCCCACTGTCAAGTGTACTGAAGACTCCTCTGGGGAAATTACAACTGGTTCTACAAGGTTCAGGGGAGCTCCTGGGCCTCCTCACTCACTGTCAGAATCATAGCCCTGTTTCCTCAACTTTCAGTGAGCTTTTTCCTAATACCCTCTTTCTTTTTCTGGACTCCCTGTCTTTTCTTTAGTTTGAGACAGTCATATCTCCAGTAACCTTCATCTGTATGGCAAGCACATTGATTGCGTTAATTCAACCTCCATCTTTCCTTTGGTACAGATTCTTCTCCACCACTTCTACATGTGTTGTGGCCGGTTTCAATTTTCTAGCCCCCTTGGCATTGTATACTCTAAAGGCAATTTCTGACAACTGACAAGGGTTTACATGGATATTGTGTGTGCCTCTCAGTCATGAGACCAGGGATTGGATGAATTATTCTGGCTTGAAATTCTTTCTGTAAATCATATTGCACATGGTTCCAGCTGGCATGTTTATGTAAGTCTTGCCACATGGCCAAGCCTACCAGGGAAGTCAAGAAAAAGTTTCCTCAAGTAGGTCTGTAATTGCTAACAGCATGAACAGCCTCTCCTAAAACCTCAATTTTTTACAAATTGCAAGTCAAGCTAACATGGCAACCTCCACAAATGGAGTAATAGCAAATAAAACGGTATGCTAAGCAGACAAAAAGAGTAAATGTATTACAGTAAGAATTGCTCAGATATTGGGCCCACATGCTGCTGATTGCTCACAGAAACAACATGGAGAGCTGACAAAGTGACCCCCCTGCTCAAACACTCTAGAAAATGTTTGCATGCTGCTTCTCCCCACAAAGCTCAACTAAAACATGCAAAATATTCTGGAGCCCCCAAAAGAAATGCAGAGTAAGGAACCGGAATGTCAGAGACTGTTTTTCCTTGGAGGTTAATAAAAAGAGAAGCAACTTGTTCTGTTGTTCTCCAGAATGATTGGTCTCAGTCCTGATGAGACAGACTTAAATGCGTAAAATGTTCAGGGGGAAACTGAGAAAATTCTTCAAGAATCCTATCACAAACCAACTGATACCACTAAAGACCTGTGGTAGGTCCAAATGGCATAGTAGCTCAAATGGCAGAGACAGGATTTCCAGTGTGTACTCTGAATTAATTTGCCCAGTCTATGAAGTCTGAAAAACTTCCCAAATGTGACTTTCTCTACACCAATGGAACGTTATAGGCAGCTGAAGCTTTGAAGGGGAAAAAAGGAAGAATTCCCAGGATACAAGTAATCTCAAGAGCTGTTGGGAGGTCCCTGGAGTCCCATTCACAGGGTCAGTTAGCCACAAGCAGCTGGCATTTATAAGCAGCTTTTGCCCCTCCCAGTAAACAAGTAAGCTCTGGCACACTGCCATGGCCAGTTGCTATCTTCATTGGAAATTGATCAGGTGGACTAAACCATTGTATAGGTACAGATCTCCATATGGGTCACCAAATTTGTAACCAAACTCAGTTTTGGCTGTTTGCCTCTTGAAAACCAAATACACAAGAGACAAAGTGTGATGGAAGGAAAGCAGCTGTGTTCAAATGCCAGCAATAGATGGCCAACTCAAGTCACAAAGAAACCATCTCTAATTTTTAGGCTGAGTGAAGGGGTTTAAAAAGAGGAACTTGATATGGGAAATGTGGGAGTAGCGAGGATGCTCATCCACATGTCTTGTTCTGATGGCTTTCTTGACTTATTATTCACTGGAGTACTACTTGGCATCATCTTGACTACAGCCAGGTTGCAAATTAATTGCTCTGAGGTAATATCTAGATGTGAGAGAGTTTTGCAGCTTGGTTTCTATGTCTGGTTTATTTCAATATTGGCCCTTAGAATTGCTAGGCAAACATAAATGTAGATAAACATACATGGTGCAAGGAAGTATCTGGTGGGAAAGGGAGGGAAACAGAGTTTCAAATTACGTTTTAAGGCTATATTCTAATGCCAAAGGAAAAAGTTTTAAAAATACATTTCAAAGCTGAGATGCTTGGTTAAAGAAGCAAGGAAGGAAGATTAAAAAGTGCATATAAAGGTTTGCATTTTATTTAGGGTGACCAAGGAAAGCCTTCCTGAAGTGCATACATTTGAGTATAGATCTGAAGGAAGTGAAGTCTTGGGTCTCGCCAATGTTTTGTGATGAGTGTTATAGGCAAAGGAATGACTAATGTAAAGTTCCTGCGGGAAGATCTGCTTGGTCTTTCAAGGAAGAAGCAGAAATCTGTGTTCTGGAACTGGTTGAGTGAAAGAGAGAATAATAGAAACTTATATCAGAGAACTAACAAGTATTATGAAGGGATTTTTATGTCAGAGTAAGGTCTTTGCTTATATCTTTGATGTAACCGAAAACAATTGAAAATTCCCAAATTCTGGTAACTCATGTCTTCTTAACAATTGTGGCAATGTATTTCAGAAATAATAAAAACAATAAGTTGAAAGTGTTAAAAAGCAATGAGAGCACACAGAAATTGGAACGAATACATGCTAGACAGAGGATAAAACCAAAGTAGACCCAACGTAACAAAATCTAAGTTCACACCTTCATTAGACCAAGATGTTGGTCATTAGAATACAGATTCTGTAAGTAACATCTACAATGTCCAGTATACAATAAAACATTACTAGTCAGGCAAAGAAGCTGGAAAATATTATCCATAGTCAAGAAAAAATCAGTTAATAAAAAGAGAACAGGCAAGTAGATGTTAGAATTATCGGACAATTACTTTAAAATAACTATGACAAATGTAATCTACAGAGATTATTGGGTAATAGTGGGTAAATAGTGGGGAATTTCAAGGTATAGTGGATAAAGAGTGGGGAATTTCAGGAGAGATATGAAAACCGCATAGAAATCACTGAACTAACAATATTTGAAACAAAATTTATTGTATGGGATTAAAAGATTAGTAAAAACGGAAAAAAATGAGTCAACCTGAAGACAGGACAATAGTAATTATTCACATTGACACATGGGAGAGAGATTGAAACAAAACATTAACCGAGCTTTAATTATTTACAGTATCAAGCAGTCTAACATATATGTTATTAAAATCCAAAAAGGATGGGAGAGGTAAATTAGGAAAAATGTAAGAGAAACATATTAGCTAAATTTTTTTCAAATTTACACATGTCCTAGAAGCTCACAAACCCTTAAACAGGTGATTGCTTTTATTTGTTAAAACAAAACAAACAAATGAAAAAAACCTTTGGTGAAGCACTGGAATTTGGAGCAAAGAATTACAATACTAACTCATTCGAGAGTTATTTTGTGTATATGAAGCTTTGTGTGATCCATATTGTGACTGTTATGATTTCCTTTTTATGTCCACATAGCCCTAACAATAAATTTGCTTTGCCAGTTTTTAAAGGCAAACATCATTGAGGTCAGTTTCTCTTGAATGAAGAGTTACTTTTTCTTTTCTTTCTACCCATGAGGAACATAAGCCTGTCCTGTGAATCAGGGCTGATGCAGTCCTTAACCAGGACACAATGTTTAATGAGCAAAACACAGTTTTATTTTCAGTTATTCTTATCTATTTGGCTATGGGAATCGTGTAAAGTGAACAAACTATAAAATTGTACTTATCATCCTACTATATTCTTCAGTATGTATTTATATCAGTGAGCATGTGGTGTGTACGTGTGTGTGTGTGTGTGTGTGTGTGTGTAATAATTGAGAGTATTTTGAAGGAAGAAAGGGAGAATGTGCTAGCAAAATGAGGGGAGTCCTCAGAGTGTTGCTGCCTGACTCCTTCCTGCCCATATTTTGTTCAGCATTCTGTTTTTTGTACTTTAGATTTGTTCATTATTTATTCATATATTCTAAACCCAACAGTGTTCCAGGGACTGTGATTGAAAATAATTGCACTGAAGAAGAAAATGTTCTTCAAAAGGCTGACTATAAAAACTCTGAGAAAAACAAATGTTCAAGTCCTAAAATGCACATTTTACTAGTTAGAATAGTATATAACTAATTATCAGCAAAGCAGAAATGCCTCAAATGTGAACTTTAGAAACAAACATCAATTACTAATCCAGTTCTGCGAATTCATTGCTTATTCTCTCTTTAGTGGAAAACTGGGCAATTTTTATGAATGCTTTTATTAATTACCATATAATTTATAATGCATAAGAAATGCCTTTAGTGCCTCACAAACTGCACCCAAGTCCCTAAAAATACTTTTAATAGTAGACCATTAATCTACGTTATTGCCCATCACGAATAAAGAAGATGGTGTTCAATCTGTCAAGAAGTTTTAAGAGAATTATTAACTTGCTTATTTTTTTCATTTTTTCAGATGGTATCTTACTCTGTCACCCAAGCTGGAATGCAGTGGCTCAGTCACAGCTCACTGCAGGCTTCACCACCTGGGCTCAGGTAATCCTCTCACCTCAGCCTCCCGAGTAGCTGGGACTACAGGCATCCGCCACCACACTCAGCTAATTTTTGTATTTTTTGGAGATATGGGGTCTCACCATGTTGCCCAGACTCAGCCTAATGTTTATCTAAACAGCAGTTTCCTCCTTCAACTTTTCACCAACTATAGTATCATTGTAGCTCTTTCAATAAATACAATTCTAAAAACACCAGCCTATGGGTAGCAAATAGTCTGTGCTTACTTAACTTCAAATAATTAGAGTTTCTTCATAGTGATAATAAGGAATATTACTTTAAATTGCTTAGTTAGAAATTCAGGCAATCTTTACATAGCTTTCACTTTTATATGTATAAAATTGAGGGATGTATGAAGGGTATATACATGTGTGTATACATATGTTATATATACAATGTACATATATATAAGTATATACACAAAAAATTTATATATATAAGTATATATACAATGTACATCTATATGCATATATAATGTACACACATGTATATATCTTTCATACATCCCTCAATTTTACATATATAAATATATATCTACATATGTGTGTATATATGACATACATATATTGATATATGTACAATTGATATATGTACAATTGATATATGTACATGTGTATTGATAGGCACACATATATTGATATATAATTGAAAATTTAAATAAAATATATATTCTCTTAAATATGTGCAATTTATTGTATATCAGTCATACATCTAAAATCTATTTATATATAACATACATGGTGTGATGTTTAATATATACTAACTTTGACTTAAAATTAGCATGTCATAAATTTTACATAATGTAAACATACAATTTGATAAGTTTTTACATATATATAAACGCATGAAATCATCACTACAATTAAGAATGAATATATCCACCACACTCTGAAGTGTCCTTTAGTAATTCCTCCCTCCTGTCCCTTCCTAGCCCTGCAAGCACCATTGATCTCCCTCTGCCACTGTAGATTAGTTTGCATTTTCTAGACATTTATATAATTGAAGTTACATCATATGTACTCGTCTTTATCCTTTTGCTTCTTTCACTCATCAAAATTATCTTGAGGTTCATCCATGCTGTTTCATGTGTCAATATTCCATTTTTTGTACTAAGTAGTATTCCATTCTATGCATATATCAATTTGTTCATTTATTCACCTGTTGATTAACATTTGGGTTGTTTCCATATTTTGACCATTACAAATAAAACTGCTGTAAATATTCATGTACGAAGTCTTTTAATGGACATATATTTACTTTCATTACAATAAATACATAGGAGTAGGATAGCTGGATCATACGATAGATGACTAACTCCTCAAGAAACTGCCAAAGAAATTTCCAAAGTGGTTATGGCATTTAACATGCCCCACCAGCAGTGCATGAGATATTTAATTGCTTCACATACTCATCAGCAGTTGGTATTGTCTATCTTGATTATAGCCATTCTAGCAGTTGTGTGATGGTATGTTATCGTGCTTTTGATTGGCATATTCTTAATTGCTAGTGAGATTGAACATCTTTTTGCATGCTTATGTGACATTTGTATATCCTCTTCAGTGAAATGTCCCTTTATATCTTTTGCTAATTTTTGAATTCGCTTGTTTGGCTTTTACTGTTGAGTTTTAAGAGTTTCTTAATATTCTAAGTAAAAGTAATTTATCAGATAAGAGATTTGCAAATATTTTCTCCCAGTCTGTAACATATTCTTTCTTTCTCTTAATAGTATCTTTTGAAGAGAAGTTTTGAATTTTAATGATCAATTTCATAGTTTTTTTCTTTTGCCACTTGTGATCTTTGGTATTGTACATAAGAAGACTTTGTTTAACCCCAAATCAGGGAGATTTACTTCTATGTTTTCTTTTAAGAATTTTATAGTTTTAGCATTTACATTCAGGTCTATGGGTCATGTGGAGTTAATTTGTGTGTGTATTGTAATAAAGGGGCCCCAAATCATTCTTTTGCATGAGGGTATCCAGTTGTTCTAATAATAGTTGATGAAAAGACTACTCTTTCCTCACTGAATTTTTTGGCATCCTTGTCATAAAATCTATTGACCATAAAGATTAGAATTTATTTCTGGATTGATATTCTATTCTATCAATCTAAACTACTACATTTATGTCACTATTACAATATCTTGACTGCTGCAGTCTTTTAATAAGCTTTAAAATTGGCAAGTGCGAGCTCTTTAATTGTCATTTTTTTTTGAGATTGTTTAGGTTACTTTTCGACCTGTACATTTTCATATAATTTTTAGGATCAACTTGTTAATTTCTATAATTTTGATAATTATTGCACTAAATCTGTAGATCAATTTGAGAAGAATTGCCATCTACTAGTCAGGATTTTTCAGAGAAACAGAACCAATAAGATACACACACACACACACACACACACACACACACACACATATATATTTTACATGACTTATTGTGAAGAATTGGCTCATGTGATTATGGAGGCTGAGAAGTCCCATGATTGGCTGTCTGCCAACTGGAGAATCAGGAAAGTCAGTGCTGCAATTTAGTCTGAGTCAAAACAGTTGAGAAAACAAGAGGAGCCAATGGTGTAAATTTCAGTTCAAGGGTAGGAGACGATGAGTTGAGATGTCTCAACTCATGCAATGAGGCAAGAAAAAAAGGAGTGAATTTCTCCTTCCTCTAACTTTTGTTCTATTTAAGACCTCAATATATTGGATGATGTTTACTCACATAGGGGAAGGCAATCTGCTATACTGAGTCTATCAATTCAAAAGCTATCTCATCCAGAAATACCTTCACAGACATACCTAGAAATAAAGTTTTATCTGAGCACACTGTGGCCCAGTCAAGTTGACATAAAATTAACTATCATAAGTCCACTCCTTGTCCACTTGGCTCCCACATACACCCTTAAGCCATACATAATCTCCAAATAAAGATAATAACAAGGTCATAATTTCCCTAATGTGATACACTTATCTTGCATACAACAAAAAATGCACTAACCCCTTTTTATTTAAATACTACTATGTAAAATTAATAATACTTAAATACTATTATATAAAACCAATACATCTTATATCACATGATAAGAGAGGAAATAAAACAAAAATATATAATTGTCCCTTAGATATCTTGAGAAATGCATTCCAGGACAACCCATGAATGCCAAAATCTGTAGATGATCAAGTGCCTTATATAAAATCATGTAGTATTTTCATATAACCTATACACATTTTCTCATATACATTAATTCATCTCCACATTACTTAAAAAACTTAATATAATGTAAATGCTATGTAAATAGTTGTTATGCCAGATATTAAAATTTGTATTATTTTGTTGTTTCACTGTTAATTTTTTCCAATGTTTTCTATCTGCAATTGACTGAATCTGAAGATGCTGAACCTGTGTATATGGAGGACCTACTACATATAAAATGTCCCAGTTGCATTTTTGTAGATATCATCAGATTTTCTACATAGATGATAATGTTATCTGCAAATGAAGACAGTTTTTAATTTCTCATTTTCAGTCTGGATGCCTTTTATTTATTTTTCTTATCCAATTGCACTTGACTATATCTTTCAGTGCGATGTTAAATAGAATTATTGAGAGCACATATCCTTGTCTTGTTGCTGACCTTAGGAGGAAAGCACTAAGTCCCAAATAAATATATGTGGTGCTCTGATATATGTGTGTTATATCTAAATCACTGGCTGTCAAACTCAGGTGAATTTTTCCCCCTCCTATGGGATATTCGGCAATATATGGGACATTGCAGATTGGTAAAACTCAGGGAGAACTACTGGCATTAAGTGAGTAAAGGCCGGAGACACTGACACTGAAACATAATTATCTGGCCCAAATTGTCAACAGTGCCTAAGTAGAGAAATCTGATATAATTTATGTCCTTTGTGTTGACATAAGTAAGTCATTACTTGTAATTATAGTGTGGCCATGAATGTTTAAAATAGCTTGTGGTTGCAGTTATAATTCACAGTTTCTGCCTCTGCTTCAAACATTGATTCTTGATTTGTATCAGTAGATATACTCATATTCCAAATTAGCAAAGTTTTAGTCAGTTCAATTTCTTTCCCTTAATTCTTACAGCTCAGCTGCTTACCCTTAGCTTCCCTTTTTTATAAGAAAAAAAATATGATTCAAATGAATTAGGGATACATTTTTACACAGTAGTTTGGATAATTTAAGAAAAGTAATAGAAATAAATATAGTTTTATTGTATACAGGATATGTTTGTAGTACATTTTTATTTATAAATAACTAAATGACATGAATGTTCTCTACCTGTTGCCACAGTTGCTAAGTAAGCAGCCATTGTTTATATCCCACTACCAGAGCAGTTAATAATAAATCTCTCTACCAGTCTTCCATCTCCAAGCTCAAGGCCACCATCAGCTAGAGCTAATGGTACACTATGTAAGATTCTCTTTCACCCAGCAGACTGTGAGTTCCTTAAGGGAAAGACACCATTTTGTTCACCATTGTATAACCAGTACCTAGAAAAATGCCTGATGCACAATAGTTGCATAATAAAGATTTGTAAATTTGATTTAACTTATCAGTAAACTACTGACTTTCAATTTTTGTTATAAGGACTTCTAAATGTTCAGAGGTAGGGCTTCAGTGGATTTTGCTTTTAACATGCCAGATTGGTTGATGGTCAAGTGATAGGCTTGATAGTCAGTTTACTTCATTTGATTTTTTTCTTAAGATCCTCATAATACATCAGAAAAAATTTATTAAGATTTTGGTAGTTAATAAAGATAAACTAATATAAAACAGAAGAAATTCACTGCAAACACAACATATTTAATAGTGTTGCCCAATGTTCATATATAATAATAATTGTTCTTCTGACACTATCGGATATATCTATATTTCATCACAAATCATAAGCTGATTAAAATTCACCAAACAAAAGGCAACATATTCTTTACTGCTGTATCAGTCATTGAAAGAGATTTATAAATAAGTTCCAAAATCTAACAGGCAACCCACCCTCTAGTTTGCTAATCTAATAACCAATCTAATAAAAATACAACATAGAATACGTGTAGTTAGATAAGTACATTACTAAGTTAGTGATGATCTGCCTCTGAGAAAGTGTCTTAGTCCATTTGTGCTACTATTACAGAATATCACAGACTGGGTACTGTATAGCAAACAGAAATTTATTGGTTAGCAGTTCTGGAGACTGGGAAGTCCAATATCAAGGTACTAGCATCTGGAGAGAGCCTTCTTGCTGTGTTATCACACAGTGGAAGGCAGAAAGGCTAAGAAAGAGAGCAAAAGGCCAAATTGCCCTCTTATAATAGTATTAATCTTACACATAAGAGCAGGGTCCTCATGGCCTAATTACCTCTTAAAACTGTTTCAATGGCAATTAAATTTTAACGTAAGTTTTAGAGGGGGGCAGATATTAAGCTATAGCAGAAAGTAAACATTTAAATGAGATATTTTACTTATTTCACTGTTTTTTCCAACTATATGACACTTACTTATATTTGACATTAGCTAATTCATTTTATAGTTAAAAGGCCTATCAGTAAATTATGTTTAACTTGTTTACAAAACTATAGAATAATAAAGGTATGTTTCAAAAATTGAAATCTATGATTCTTATATTCTGTATTATGTATTTATAAAATTCTTCACAAAACAGTTACATTTTCACTGTGATTTAGTCAATGCTGGTGACAGCTGACCCATACCCATCATTAGTGTAGTAGAAACCAAGCAGGATACAGTTAATGTTTTATCAGACCATAACTAATATGAAATATTTCTTTCCACGTCATATCTGTCATATTTTTATCAGGGGTATAATGCTCTCAAAAATCATTTTAAATAGGCCAAACAAAAATATTTCATCAAACATAGAATGCAATCAACATTATTTTATCTAAGGAATCTTTATTTTGGTCAACAAATATATTTTAGGTCAGGATTAATAAGTTATGTCTCTGTAGAACAACTAATGGCATTTTCATTTGTTTTTGAAAGTCATAAAACAAATCATTCTAGCTACTAAGTTACAGTTCTATTTGCAATTCATTGAAAACCTCTGAAGGCTATCATTTAGATTTGATAGCAATCAGTGTTTTCATTCTTCTTTAATGAGGTTAGTGTTATATTCTGGCTGTAACTTTTCTGATTGCTTTTGTCACCGTAGTTTTAAATCAACTTCCTTTGTTTTGTCATTTAAATTTATGTTTAGAAATAGTTGGTGATTAAACTATATGATATCTATATGAAAAGGATGTTTTTTCTTATTAAATAGCATAAAAATGAAAAAATATTTCTTTATTTATTGCTGTCTAGAGAATGTTTGGCTCTGTGTTTGATAACTTCATCAAGCATGAGGTCTCATTCATCATGTGTGGGTTTTACCTAAGTAGGAATCAAGACATTACAAACATTTTATATTTTGTTGTAATTTTGTGAAATTCATAGTCACGTTGTTACTGGGAAGTGTGGGGGTCCTCAGGGCTTTGACTTCTTGGAAGAAATAATTTGGACAAGAGACTAATTAGTAGAAACCAAAAATTGTATAAAGGAAATAAAAGAACATTCCAAGAGAAGAGTGGTCTGACACGTGTGAAAGCAGCCCTGAGAGTTGTGCATTGCAGTTTTTATGATGTTACTCTCTGTCTTTGTCTTTATCTAGTTTCCAGCTTCTGTCTTAAGTCTCCACCTTGTCTCTGCCTAGTTCCTGCCCATATTTATGAGATTCTCTCTTACCGTCAGTTGATGCTCCTGAGCAGGGCCCAGTGATCAATAGGAATCCTACCTAACAGCAGAGTTACTCATTACCGCCACCCTAGGAAGATCGTAGAGTGATTAAATCTGTACTTTTTGTGACTGCGTATCTCTTAGGAACTTCCTCTTTCTCCTTTTTCCCTTCTTATCACCATGTAGCTATCGATTAACCGCAGAAAGAGCCATTACTGAGTGTCTTAAGGGGCATTTCTGGGTGTTCTTTTCTGCATAGGTATTTCCTCTCCTCTATGCTCATGTTTAGTATCCCTGTTTCAGGTGGGCTCTGGGCAGTAAGATTTTCTGGAGTTTTCTCTTCCAAAATCTCCCTTTCCTGCTCATGCCTAACTATCTGCCTACACTAACAACATGATAAGTGAGATTATAAAATAATATTCAAATACATACAATGTTAAGCAAGACATCCTGTTAATTTTATGTATCTGTTTAATAGCTTCGCAAGGATCTTTTATTATGCATATCAAAGCAGATTAGTCACTGCTAAAACATATGAAGAAAATAAATAAGAATAAGGAGTTTAACAGCATACAGACTAACTTTTAAAAGATGAAGACATTTTTGGAGGACTATAGTAGATTATATAGTTAAAGTTTTAATATTAGAATTGAGATAAACTATAATAATAAACTCTAAGGTTAAAACTAAAGAAAGTAGTGCTGAATCAATTAAATGTCATTTTTACATCTATTTGCATTGAATAGCATAAAATGTGTAACTAAGGAAAAGAGTAGAAAATTCTATTTTAGCGTATGGAAATAGAAAATAAAATGGGGGAAAAAATCTATCTGAAGATTATTTGTATTCCCTAACAGAACCTTTTTTAAGATTTTAGACCTCCATTCCTTTAAATGAACTGTTTTCCATACCTGAAATTATATTTCCCAGTCCAAACTCAGTTTTCACTCCTTAGTAATTACCCATTTTTCAAGACCCAGCTCAAATACCACCTCTTCTTGGAAGCTTCACTGATTTCCCTTGCTCCTGCCCACTTAGCAGTTGAATATTTTATTCATTCATTCATTTAGCAAACAGTTTTTGAATGCTTACTAAATCCCAGGTCCTGAAGTAGGAGCTGGGGATAAACTATCAGACAAGACAGACAATGATCATGACATTATAGAGCTTACATTTTAACTGAGAGGATATTTAAAAAAAAATATAAGAAGTCAATAAATAGATGGATACGATAATTTCAGAGTAATAATTTATGTAAAGATAATAAAATTAGATGACATGACAGAATAAAGGGGGATAGGGAATGATTTTAGATAGGGTGATTAGGAGACATCTCTAAGAAGGTGAAATGTGAATAGAGCCCTGTATAAAACAAGGGAGACAGCCCTTGGAATATCAAGAAAAATAGCCTTTCAGGCAGAGAAAACAAAGATTAAGGGCTGGAGGAGTTTCAAGTTTTTGAGAAACAGAAAGAAAGCCAATGTACATTCTCAAAATGCATTTTAACCTTTTGTTTCTATTTTTGTTTGCCATACTAGTTAGTAATGATTTATGTCTTCCCATGTTTAAATGTTTTAAGCCTAGTACTGTATTTGATTATATAATAGGATCTCATAAAGCATTTGCTGAATTAGTTTGTGGGGCAGGTAAATAACATTTATTAGACACGCATTTTGTATCTCAGACATTGTGCTAAGTGTTTAAGAAATGTTGTCTCAGTTAATACATACAATTACCACAATATGAACCCAAGAACTATGTATTTTTAAACATTGTGTATTCTACTTAGGTGTTAGACTCTCTATTTCAGAATAAATATTTAGATTATAAAAGCCAAGTAACTTACCTGGGTTTATGTAGCTACGAAGAGGCATGATTAACTGTTGATACCCAGCCATCCTGATTCCAAAGTCTCCATTCTTTCCTTTGCCTCTAGCGCCCTCCCTTATGATGCATATTATATATATTACATATATAATATATATATATAAAATGCTCCACCCAACACAAAAGAATACACATTATTCTCAAGTGTACTTGAAACATCTCCAGGATAGACAATATTGTAGACTATAAAATAATTCTAAATAAATTAAAAATTTTGAGATCATACAGAGTATGTACCTGATTATAATGAAATGTAGTTAGAAACCAGTAATAAATGAAATTTGGAAAATTTACAAATATGAAGGAATTACGCAACACAGTCTCAAATACTTAATGAATAGAATAATAAATTACAAGGGAAATTAGAAAATACTTATCGATGAATAAAAATTAAAATGCAATGCATCAAAACCTATAGGATGCAGCTAAAGAAAAGTTTAAAGGAAACTTATAGCTGTAAATGTCTAATTAATAAAAAAGAATAATCTAAAACTAGTAAGTTAATGTTCCACTTTAAGGAAGAAAATGAAGAGCAAATGACATTGAAAGCTAGCAGAAAAAAGTAAGTAATAAATATTACAGTGGAGATAAACACAATAAAAAAAGAGAAAAATAATAAAATAAACTATCAATTTTTTTTGAGAAGACCAACAAAATTTACAAAACTTTAGCTGGACTTAGCAAGAAAAAAAAAAAAAAGGAGAAAACTCAAACATTAATATCAAGAATGAAAGGGGATAATATTAGCAAAGTTGTAGAAATAAAATGATTATCAGGAAACAGTATGAAAAGACTGAATGCCGACAAATTAGATAATTTAGGTGAAATGGACAAATTCTTAGAAAGATGCAAACTACTGAACTACTGATACTCATTAAAAAAAATAAAAATAAGATATCTGAGTTTAATTATGAAATGAAGTTTCAATGAAGCAATATGGCTAAGCCCTGGAAATCTGCTGTACAACATTGTGCATATTGATGTATTTTAGACTTAAAAACTTTAGAAGGGTAAATTCCATGCTAAGTTTTCTTACCACAATAAAATAAAATAAAATAAAATTTCAACCTTTTTATGGCAAAACCTTCAAACATTATTTTCAATGAAATTTCAAGTCCTAATATATACTATATTTAATTAGCACACATTTTATTAAACATTTTTCAAAGCTCAGCTTGATAAATAAAATCTCTTTACAGAATGTATGATTATATGCTGATGTAAATTACAAGGTACCTTGAAAAAGTTGGCCAAAAGGGAAGAAAGACTACTCTTTCCACTTAGTTGGTTTACAAGTGATCAGTCTTTTTTATTTGGTTATGTCCATTGACTAGTAACTTTCTGTTTCCTCACAACCCATGACAGGAACTAAAATTCCACAATTAGAGTCCATTCTATTAGAATTTCACTGTTATAGATACCTTGTATAAGTACAATCTTTCAGTATTTGCATTTCTCTAATTGGCTTATTTCACTTAGCATAATGTCCTCAAAGTTCTTCCATGTTGTTTCATATTGGAGAATTTCTTTTAAAAGACTGAATAGTATTCCATTGTATGGATATACCACATTTTCTTTATCTATTCATTTGTTAAGGAACATTTAAGTTGTTTCTATATCTTGGCTACTGTGAATAGTGCTACAATGAACTTAGGAGTGTGAATATCATTTCCAGGTTCTAATTTCAACTATTTCAGATAAATACCCAGAAGTCTGATTGCTAGAACATGTGGTAGTTCTATTTTAAATTTTTTGAGGAAACTCCATACTGTTTTCCATAATGACTGTACCAATTGCATTCCCAGCAACAGTGTGCAAATGTTCTAATTTCTCCACATGATCAATAACATTTGTTGTCTTTTGTTCTTTGATAATATCTTTCCAATAGGAGTTAGGTGATAACTCATTGTGATTTTTATTTGCATTTTCCTAATGATTGGTGACATTGAACATTTATTTAAATACCTCTTGGCCATTTTTGTGTCTTCTTTGGAGAAAAAGATATTTATTCAAGTTAATTTCCCCTTTTAAAAATTGATTTATTAGTTGTTTTTTTTTTTTTTGATTGAGGTGTAGGAGTTCCAAACAGATTTTGGTTATTAACATCTTATCCGATACACGATTTGGAAATATTTTCTTACATTTTGTAAGTTGTCTTTTTTTTTTAATGTTTTATTATTTTTATTCATTGAATTTATTTTTTATTGCATTTTAGGTTTTGGGGTACATGTGAAGAACATGTAAGATTGTTGTATAGGTACACACATGGCAGCATGATTTGCTGCCTTCCTCCCCTTCACCTATATCTGGCATTTCTGCCCGTGCTCTCTCTCCCCAACTCCCCACCCCCCACTGCCCCCCCATTTCCCCCCAACAGACCCCAGTGTGTGATGCTCCCCTCCCTGTGTCCATGTGTTCTCATTGTTCAACATCCACCTATGAGTGAGACCATGCGGTGTTTGGTTTTCTGTTCTTGTGTCAGTTTGCTGAGAATGATGGTTTCCAGGTTCATCCGTGTCCCTACAAAGGGCTAAATAATATTCCAGGGTGTATATGTGCCACATTTTCCCTGTCCAGTCTATCATCGATGGGCATTTGGGTTGGTTCCAGGTCTTTGCTATTGTAAACAGTGCTACAGTGAACATTCGTGTTCATGTGTCCTTATAGTAGAATGATTTATAATCCTTTGGATACATACCCGGTAATGGGATTGCTGGGTCAAATGGAATTTCTATTTCTAGGGTATTTTTTTCTAGGCTCTCTATTCTGCTCCGTTGGTCTATATGTCTGTTTTTAATGCCAGTATTATATTCCGTTTTTTTTTTTTTTTTTAACTATTCCTGTAGCTTTGTAATCAATTTTGAAATAGAAAGGGTGAGGCCTCCAGCTTTGTTCTTCTTTCTTAAAATTGATTTGGTTATTTCTGGCCATTTGTGACTCCATATGAATTTTAAAACTTTTTTCTTCTTTCTATTTCTGTGAAAATGCCATTAGAATTTTGATAAGGATTGCATTGAATGTGTAGACTACTTTGGGAAGTATAGACATTTTAACCGTATTAAATTTTCCAATCCATTAGCACAGGATGTCTTTCCATTTGTTTGTGTCTTTTAAAAACTTGTTGCACATTTTTCTTGTAGTTTTGACTTTCACTTCCTTAGTTAAGTTTATTCCTAGGATTATTTATTTATTTTTTATTTACTTATTTATTTTTAGACAGAGTTTTGTTCTTGTTCAGACGAGTACAATGGTACCATCTCGGCTCACTGCAACCTCTGCCTCCCGGTTCAAGCAATTCTTTTGCCTCAGCCTCCCGAAGTAGCTGGGATTACAGGTGCCCACCACCATGCCCAGCTAATTTTTTTGTATTTTTTAGTAGAGACTGGGTTTCACTATGTTGCCCAGACTGATCTTGAGCTCCTGACCTTAGGTGATCGACCTGTCTTGGCCTCCCAAAGTGCTGGGATTACAGGCGTGAGCTACCACGCCAGGCTTATTCCTAGAAATTTTATTCTTTTTGGTGCTATTGTAAATGTGATTGTTTTTCTAACCTCCTTTTACAATAGTTCATTGTTGCTCTATAGAAACACAACTGATTTTTCTATTTTGATTTTGTTTCCTGCTCCTTTATTAAATTCTCTTATTACTTTTAAAAGTTCTTTTCTAACTAAGTCTTTAGGGTTTTCTATCTATAAAATCCCATCATTTGCAAAAAGGTACACTATTATTTCTTTTTTCTTATATGGATAACTTATATTTCTTTTGCTTGCCTAATTGATCTGGCTCTGACTTCCAGTACTCTGTGGAATAGAAGTGGGGAGAAGTGGCAACCTTGACTTGTTCTGGATCATCAAGGTAAAATTTTCAGTATTTCACGATTGAGTATGATGTTAGCTTTGGATTTTTCATGTATGACCTTTATTTTGTTGAGGTAACTTTCTCTCATTCCTTGTTTGTTGAATTTTTAAAGTGAGAGGATGTTGAATTTTGCAAATACGTTTTCTACATCTATTGAGATGAACATATGATTTTTATTATTTATTCTACTAACATAGTATACTACATTATTATTTTTTGAGATGGAGTCTGTCTCTGTTGCCCAGGCTGGAGTGCAGTGGCTCTGTGTCAGCTCACTGTAACCTCCACCTCCCAGGATCAAGTAATTCTCCTGCCTCAGCCTTCCATGTAGCTGGGATTACAGGCACCTGCCACCACAACCAGCTATGTTTGTATTTTTAGTAGAGACTGGATTTCACCATGTTGGCCAGGCTAGTCTCGAACTCCTGACCTCAGGTGATCCATTTGCCTTGGTCTCCCAAAGTGCTGGGATTACAGGCATTCTCCACCATGCCCAGCCAACGTTAATTATTTTTAATATGTCGAATCTTCCTTGCATTACCGGGATAAATTCCACTTGGTCATGGTGGAGAATCTTTTAACATGCTGTTAGAATCGGTTTACTAGAATATTGCTTAGAATTTTTGCAACTCTATTTGTCAGGGATATTTACCTACGGTTTTCTTTGCTTGGAGTTCCATTGCCTGGCTTCAGTATGAGGGTAATACTGGTCTTATAAAATGAGTTTGGAAGTATTCCTTTCTCTTCAATGTTTTAAAAGAATTTGAGAAGGATTGTCATTAATTCTTACAAGTTTGGTAAAATTCGTCAGTGAAGTTATCTGTTTCTAGACTTTTCTCTGTTAAGAAATATATTCCACTTTCAATAGTGGGCAGAATATCCAGACTGAAGACCAGTAAGAAAATTGAGGACTTGGGCAGCACAATAAACCACATAGACCTAATAGACATTTAAAATATCCCATCCAACTGCAGCAGAATAAGTGTTCTTCTCAAGTACACAGGAACCTTTCTTTAGGATATAGATCACAGGATGAGTCATAAAATAAATCTTAACAAAATTAGTAAGACTGAAATCACACCAGATATGTTTTCTGACCACAATGAAATAAAATTTAAATTAATAGCAGTATGAAAACTAAAAAAAAATCACAAATGTATGGAAAAGGCTAAATATTTTGGCTTATAAA
Source organism: Aotus nancymaae (assembly GCF_030222135.1). Classification (NCBI taxonomy): domain Eukaryota; kingdom Metazoa; phylum Chordata; class Mammalia; order Primates; family Aotidae; genus Aotus; species Aotus nancymaae. The sequence goes on along the minus strand of NW_026988415.1, from coordinate 52,300,581 downwards.
TATTTCTATTTTGTGAGTTCACTCTGTTACAAATAACTTTGCATTTGACTATTCCTTATCAAGCGTTGTGTCAAATGTGATAAAATTACATCTGATAAACATTTCTAAATCTAATGTATGTTTTGTTTTAAGAGATAGTTTGTATTTAATCAATGTTTATTTTAGTATATGTTATGTATGTAACATTTGTTCTTCCATATAACTTGGCATTTTAATCTAATGTAAGTCCTGAAAACATCATAATTTGAGCTTAAGTGTTTATCAACCATCAATTAATTTCAATAATGTGATAAATATTTAGATTTGAGGTATTCACTATTATGCCTAATATACAGATTCCTTAAAGATTTTAATAAAATTATGCTTGTTTCATTCTTTATACATTTTACTTGTAAAATTAGCAAGGTATGTTTTTATTATTAAATATTTGGTGTTGCATCCTTTTTACCAAAATTCTGTATGTCTATTTCAAATTTGTATATATTAATGATCAGAACAAATGCCAAAAACATAATTCTAAGCATGCTTGAAGCTGATCTGGGGAATATTCCAAAATTTCAGTCACCAAGTGCTCCAATTTAACTAGGAAATTCAACCAACAACAACTCAAAGAGGAGGTTCAAAATCTGAGTGGCAAAATTTAATGTTACTATGTAGTAAGCATTTGCACAAAATAGAATCTTGGTATAAATCTTTATATTTTTTAGCAGAGAAATGGAGCATTAAGATGTGTTTGGGATAAAAAATAAAGGTATTGTGAGAAGGCAACAGGTCTGTAGCAATTTGTGAACTGGAAATCAGGCCTTTCAGGGTGGCTTTCTTATTTTACTAATGACATGGATTTTTGAAACATTATTTAAAAAACAATACAAATGATTATTTTTTAGATGTTATTATGTATTGTATACTTGAAAATTTTTAAGAGAGTAAACTTTATAATTTATTTTATTTATTTTTATTTTTTAAATTTTAGATTAAGAGAGTACAGGTGGAGGTTTGTTACATTGATATATTGTGTGATGCTGAGGTTCAGGCTTCTAATGGTCCTAAAGTAGTGAGCATAGTACTCAATAGGTAGATTTTTAACCCTTTCCCTGCTCACGCATCCCTACTTTTAGACTACCTAGTGTTTATTGTTAACATCGTTGTGTCCATGTTCACCCAATATTTACCTCCAGCTACCACTTATAAGTGAGAAAGTACAGCATTTGGTTTTCTGTTTCTATATTAATTTGCTTAAAATAATGGTCTCAGGTTGTATCCATGGTGCAGCAAAAGACATGATTTTGTTTTATGGCTGCATAGTATTTTATGGCATATGTGTATCATATATTCTTTATCCAATCCACCATTAACACACACCCTGGTCTATTCTATGTCTTTGGTATTGAGAATTGTGTTGCAATAAACATACAAATGCAAGTGTCTTTTTGGTAGAATTATTTATTTTCCTTTGGCTACATATCCTGCAATGGGATTGCTGGATCAAATGGCAGTTCTGTTTTAAATTGCTGGAGAAATCTCCAAACTGCTTTCCACAGTGACTGAACTAATGTATATTTCCACCAGCAGTGTATAAGCATTCCCTTTTTTCCCCAACCTCAGCAGCATATGTCATTTTTTGACTTTTTAGTAATAGCCATTCTTACTGGTGTGAGTTGGTATCTCACCCTGGTTTTGATTTGCAGGAAGAGTAGAGTTTAAACTTTCTCACACAAAAAAAGGTAAGTATGTGAGGTAATAGATATATAATTAGTTTGATTTTGCCATTTCACAGCACATACATATACCAAAACATCATGTTGCATACTCTAAATTTATACAATTCTATTGGTTAAAGCATTAATTAAATTTTTAAAATTTCATGTGTTATTAATTCTCTGGAATTATAATAAAATTTAACAAGCAAGCCTAATTTGGGCAGTCTTCTAAAACAATTTGCAAGGCAAAAATGGTATAAAAATGACCTGCTTAATTTAGTATAATACCATAGTCGCACATGAAAAATAGTACATATGGATACCAAGAACACACTAAAAATATGCATAGGAAAACCACACTAAACACACACTGGTAGAAGGATATTTTCTCATTTTAAGGGAGCACACAGTGAAAGTCAGTAATGTAATGTTTTGATGTAATTAGAGATATAATTATGATGTAATGACTTGAAAAATTTTAACTGCTGAAGGCAAATGTGTACTACATTTAAGGATTGAGGAGTGCCTTGCATAACATTCTCAAGATCCTTAATAAGTCCTCAATTTAAAATATTTGTGCTGATGAGGTTGCATAGAGAATATACACCCTTAACTCTTGTAAGTGTTCTATCAAACAGGTCTCTATGGGTCATATAAGTGAGAAAGAAAAATGTGACGTATTTTGAAAGCTGAGGTATTTGGGGTAACGGCAAAATCCGCAATTACTTTTGCACCAAACTAGTAACATTCATTTATTTCTAATCCTTCAATACATTGTGAGCCTTACTACTATCACTAGTTCTAGTTTGTTATCATTTTGTCAATTCTTATAACTGGACTATTACATTCTAGTAATTATCATTTTGTTAATTCTTATAATATACCTGGAATAATACATATACACTTTCATTCTTACAATAACCTCAAAAAGTATACATTATTCACATTTTACAGATAAAGGAACTGCGATTCAGAGTTGAAGATGCTTGCCCAAATACCCTCAGTTACCAGGATATCTGAATGTTGGCCTCTCTAACTTTGGATTCAGTGATCATCACCACTGATACTGTTATGGGTCAGTAGTGTAATCTCTTTTTTTCTGTTTTGTTTTTGTTTTTTGAGACCGAGTTATGCTTTTGTTGCCCAGGCTGGAGTGCAATGGCGCCATCTCGGCTCACTACAACCTCCGCCTTCCAGGTTCAAGAGATTGTCCTGCCTCAGCCTCTTGAGTAGCTGGGATTACATGCATGTGGCACCATCCCTGGCTAATTTTTGTATTTTTAGTAGAGGCAGGGTTTCTCCGTGTTGGTCAGGCTGGTCTCGAATTCCCGACCTCAGGTGATCTGCCTGCCTCTGCCTCCCAAAGTGCTGGGATTACAGGCGTGAGCCACAGCACTCAGCCAGTAGTGTCACCTGAGTATATGAAGTTGAGGTATCATTTGTTATCAGAAAATTGTAATCAAAATTCTTTGAGAGAGACTCAGTGATAGAGACAGGTACATAAAAAAAAGGAGGTAAAGAAAAATTAAAAGAACAAAAGGAAAGGAAAAAACAACTAGAGAGTTCAAAGAGCAGAAACAAATATATAGCTAATATTTTTGTACCAGTGTACCACTATGTAGCCAATGATTAACCAAAATATTGAAATAAACTGAAAGTACTCGTTTTCTGTTCTTGCAGTTGATAAAAGTGCTAGTGAATGAATGATGTGAGAACTAGTAAACTTAAACAAACTTACCAAATCCAGTCAAACTATAAAGTTTGAATATGATTTATTATGTGACATAGAAAGTACTATACAGGCTTTAAAGAAAAACAAAAGCAGGTTCAGTTGATTATATCACAAAAGAATGCTAAAAAGTCACTTAATGTCTTTCAAAGGCAGGGAATCTGAATCTTAAAAAAATACCAGTTAAATTTCATCTTCAAAAAACATAAAATGAAATTATTTTAGATTGCAAAGAGAGCTGAGTTACATAGAAAGAACACAATTTCAAAGATGACTCAACAGTAACAAGCTGCCAAGCCACCACTATTTGCTGCCATCATTTAAGTACCACCTAGATTAAATGGTGATCACTTTAGTCCAATGGTGTGTTAGAGTCAGAACACTGACTGGCTCATGAGATCCAACTGTACTCACCTCTCCCAAAGCTGTGCCCAGTGATCAGTGAAATATTGGTAGCATGTGATCAACAATGAAGGGAGTATTGATATCACAGAAATTAGAAAAGACTACAAGTCAGGTCTTTATGGAAAGCTATTTTGGTTAAACATTTATCAGCACACCACTACTTTGAGTTGAACAAATTTTGGAACTATCTACTTGTTTTATGATTCTCTGAGTGTGTCTCCAGTCTATGATCACAAAATCAATGCAATCTGTTTTGTGGAAAGTTGTTTTAGGGAATAAAGGGGAGATTACAGAGTTGTGGAAAAAGAATGGGTACTATGTACATAGGGGTCAATTATTATAGAATTAAATAGATGATCAACTGGTATATTTACAACTCACTAAGAATGTTAAAATAATCTGATTATGATTACTTTTGTCTATTTTGATTATTGATTCAATTATTCAATAATTTGTTATTTGGACTTCCAAATCTGAATCAATTGATTGTGCCACATATAAATTTGACCTATATTCTAATGTTTAATATGTGATGTCTAGTATCTTCAATGTGTATACTTTTTGTTACTATTGTTGTCTGCTCACTCAAAAATTGGAAATATATCAGGATACATCCCTTTCATTAGTGAGTTAAATGAAGCATAATGCTTGAGCAAGACAAAGAATGCTTTCCCCATAGTAGTGACCTTAGAAATATATTTATTGCATATGTACTTTATAGGAGCATAAAATCATATAATGGAGCATGTCATTGATGCTGGTTTTCAAAAACTGTGTAAAATCACATCAAATGGATTACACTAAAAGCCCAGACTTTACCCTACACAATATATCCACGTAACAAAACTACACTTGCACCACCTTAATTTATACCAAAAAACCGTGTTTTGTTATCCATGCTTTTAATAGCCCAGCTGTGAGGAAAGCAAGATGGCACTGTCCTTCGGGTTTGCATAGATCAATTTCTTTATGTGCGTTATAGCCATAGTTTCCCTAGGGCGTTTACATGATGAGGGAGGGGAAGTTATTAAATAATGCTATGGGTAAAGTACAGAAGTGTTATTACTTTAGTTTCTATTTCTAGTACCTGTTTATAAATATGTTTTTATAATGGGATTCAGGCTGAGAGGCAGTATAGGAAAGAGTCTATAATTTATGAACCTCACTATGGATAGGGACTGAACTGTTTAGTTCTGGGATGTGAGCGCAGCATCCAAATTTAATTTTAGGAGTTACTTCAAGATAGTCCCTCAGCAGGATAAATTCAGAGACAAAATAAAATTAGACAAGACAATTCTCAGTGTGTCTTATGCCTACCACTGTTTTCAAAATAATATCTATTTTTCAACAAATATCAATGTACTTTTTTAATATCCAAATGTAATTTAACACATAAGTGAAATACATTCTACGGTGATAATTTTGAAAATGAAACTTTTGGAGAAACTAAATAACTTATTAATAGCAAATATGTGGTTCCAGCTATCCAACTTGTCCTACTCAAAAATCATTTATGGCATTTCAATGGATGTATATTTTTGAATACTTACTGATTTGCTATGAGTTTCCATTACATAGTGAACCTGGTAGATATAATGCAGATAAAATCTCTAAGAATGTACAGTAAATAGGAAGTAACTGTCTCCTATATCTGTTGCTAAGTTTTCCAAAATGCTTCCGTTCTTTAGCAGGATTCTTAATGTACATTTATCAAATTCAATCTTCAGCTGGAAATTGACAGAATGCTTTAAGGAAAATATTAAATTAGTCATTCATATTAATCTTTTATTTGAAAACAGTCGATCAAGTAAAACAGCACACAAATGAATATAAACGCTTTCAATGTAAGAGATGAAGCTTGAGGCTGATAATGCTGTAACTGAGAATACAGTTGATGATCCAGTTCAGTAAACTTTCCCTGTGACAGCGCATGCAATATTTTGCCCAAGGACTAGCATATGTGCTGAAAGTGTGCAAAACTATTATTAGAGTACAAGCCAATCTGCTTTGTGATTGCATTGAGTAGCATGGAAAGTGTGTTGCTTGATTATAAAAACAGAATGCAGTGTAATGTGGCTACTTGTTCTTCTGCATGGGAAAAAAGTATTCCTGGCAATGATTTTTGTACCATTTCAAAATTGCTAGAGTGATTAGATAATATTCAAAGAAAAGCAACTACTTATGCATATTTTGGACAGATAGGCTTTTACCAATACAGACTCTGACGTTACAGAAATAAGGAGCTACTCAAATCCCCTGACACGTTCCCGCAAGGCATTCCAAACGTTGTCTTTTTCACTTCCTTAAATTAGCATTGTTCTATAGCTTTCTGCTTTAGGTCTTTTACTGGTAGCTCACCTGCTGTCACTCTGCCTCATTACATAGTATTCATGGGAGGCATCATGCTGATCAAATATCCATATTTTTACATGACAACAATCTAGTGATAAAGATGCATATGAAATGAGCAATAAACTCTTCAGGCTAAGTTAGATGCATATGAAATGAGCAATAAGCATTTCAGAATAAATTAAAGTAATGAACCCAAAAGTTTCAGTAATTAAGGGTACTTGTTAAAGCAGAGTAACATGTGACTACATTAATTTCGTAAAATATAAGTCTACTAATAGTTTAAACTCAAAGAATTTTGGAAAAAGAGAAATAAAAAAAAATTAAAAAGGAGTTACTGTGTTACTGCTACCTAGGTCCTAAAAGCTACTATGGTTTTTGTTTCTTAGAGGGCCTGGTTTTCCTTCAAGTCTGAACTATCTGCATATGCTTTAAAATAATTATTTATCTCCCCCATACTTTTGGTGTTTCTGCTTCTGTTACTTGCAATCAAATAAACCTTTCTGATATATATTATTTTTCAAACCTCAGTGAAATAAATACCATTTTAATCTGTGTGAGATCACCTGGACTTTAAACAGGAAAAATGAAATGGTCAAATTAATCAGATTACTTTAATATCTTTGTCCTTCTTCTGAAAAAAAGGGAATCAAAAGCTTTGCCATCCTCTTATAAAATATAAGGAATTGGATTAACGAATAGCTCTAGGCATGTGCCTTCTCGTAAGCAAAGGGATAAAATCCTGATAAAAATCAGGGTCTGGCAGAAGGACTAACTGTTTTCTTCCCAATAATCCTATATTCACTCTCCCCTAAGTAAAGGTTGAACATTCCTAATCCAAAAATTCAAAATCCAAAATGTTCGAAAATCCGAAACTTTTTGAGTGCCAATGTGATGCCACAAGTGGAAAATTTCACACCTTACCTCATATGACAGGTCATAGTCAAAACGTAGGCAAAACTTTGTTTCATGCACAAAATTATTTACAATATTATATGAAATTATATTCAGGTTATGTGTGTAAGTATATATGAAACATAAATAAATTTTATATTGCAACTTGGGTCACATCAGCAGGATAGCTAACCATGTATATGAAAATATTCCAAAATCCCAAAAAATCTAAAATCTGAAACACTTCTGATGCCAAGAATTGTTAGAAAAAGGATGTTTAACCCTTACTCTCTCATATCTGGTAGGCTTTAATATTCACAATGATTTTCTATTTAGTAATTGATATTGCTTCAAAAGTAAATACAACTTCTGGTTTACAAATAGTTTTTTCTTTAATTTGTAGTTTTACTTTTGCAAATTTAAAATGACAATGAATTTATCATGTTCAATTATGTGCCAGATACTATACAAAATTCTTGATTTTCCACTTCTGATTCTTCTGACTCCTCTCAATACTCAGAAAATTAGCCTTGGGATCTAGCTACAGGAACTGTGGTTCCTTTACATCTAAATGCTTAGGTACTCATTGGAAAGTTCAGAGTAAAAAATAATGTGGGCAAATTCTGTTGTAAAGCAAAAGTTGATACTGTAATTTATCATTTTTGTAAATCAAGACTGTCCTTTTGTGGTTTACTTAAATTGCAAATTATCTGTAGTTAGAGTTTTACATGCTTATTGAGAACCTTACATTTTCAGGGTGCTGTTAGAGTATTTGGGATTAGAATAGTGTGAAAACCTAAAAAGGTATCTGCTCTCATAAATTTATAGTCTAGCAAAGGATGGTTTCCACTGATAAAGGACACCTGCTGTGGACTTCAAATGAATGAGAAAGAAATTTCTATTGTATTAAACCAATGATTTATCTGTAAGAGCAGCTAGTGTTACACAGGATAGTCACTAATTTGCAAACACTCTGAGTATCTATATCCCTCACTTTTCATTGTGCGCACCTAGTAAACTTTTAACCCTTGCTACATTTAGCTCCACCAACTCTGCGCCAACCTGCAAAAGAGCACTGGAAAGTGATGGGAAAGAAAAACACAAACATTTTGTCTGAACTTGCTTTTATTTTAATGTCCATTCAGGTAAAGTAGGAAATTAGACATGCCCAGCAATTCTACTCCATTTGCTCGTTAATCCATTCTTCCATTCTCCTACACAGTGATGATTTCACATCTCTTTTGCCCTTTTCATTTTTCACTGATGACTGTCTGTCGTACCAGACCCCTGTTAACTTCAATAGGGATGACACCAGGTTTGAGAGGCCAGAGAAGAGACCCAGAGCCAGCGAACAAGAAGTGGAGTTTATTGGGAACTTATATACAGGGATGGTCCAGTGGCTGTAGGCTGGAGAGTAGAATCTCCATCACCTGCACAATGTCATTTATATAGCATTTTCACTTAACAGCCTCCCTCTAGCAACTTTCACTTGGCAACCCTCATTTCTTATGCTAAATTATTGCTGTCAGCTGTGTCTGCCAGTGAGCATGCTAAAGTTACTGCTCTCAGGTGCATCCACCGTACATTTTCCTTCCTAATTTTCTAAGAAATAGAAGCAATTAGAAAATAATAGAATTCTTTGTAAATTTGTCTAAGTTCTCTGTAGATTCTAGATATTAGCCCTTTGTCAGATGGGTAGATTGCAAAAATTTTTCCCATTCTGTTGGTTGCCAGTTCACTCTATTGATAGTTTCTTTTGCTGTGCAGAAGCTCTTAAGTTTAATTAGATCCCATTTGTCTATTTTGGCTTTTGCTGCCATTGCTTTTGGTTTTTTAGTCATGAAGTCCTTGCCTATGCCTACGTCCTGAATGGTATTGCCTAGGTTTTCTTCTAGAGTTTTTATGGTGTTAGGCCTCGTGTTTAAATCTTTGATCCATCTAGAGTTAATTTTTGTATAAGGTATAAGGAGGGGATCCAGTTTCGGCTTTCTGCATATGGCTAGACAGTTTTCCCAACACCATTTATTAAATAGGGAATCCTTTCCTCATTGCTTGTTTTTGTCACGTTTGTCAAAGATCAGATGGGTGTAATTAAGTGGCATTCTTTCTGAGGCCTCTGTTCTGTTCCATTGGTCTATATCTCTGTTTTGGTACCAGTACCATGATGTTTTGATTGCAGTAGCCTCGTAATATAGTTCGAAATCAGGTAGCATGATGCCTCCAACTTTGTTCTTTTTGCTTAGAATTGTCTTGGCTATGCGGGCTCATGTTTGATTCCATATAAAGTTTAAGGTGTTTTTTTCCAATTCTGTGAAGAAAGTCATTGGTAGCTTGATGGGGATAGTATTGAATCTATAAATAATTTGGGCAGTATGGCCATTTTCATGATATTGATTCTTCCTCACCATGAGCATGGAATGTTTTACCATCTGTTTGTGTCCTTTCTTATTTCCTTGAGCAGTGGTTGGTAGTTCTCCTTGAGGAGGTCCTTCACATCCCTTGTTAGTTGTTGTATTCCTAGGTATTTTATTCTCTTTGTAGCAATTGTGAATGGGATTTCACTCATGATTTGGCTGTTTGTCTGTTATTGGTGTATAGGAATGCTTGTGATTTTTGCACATTGATTTTGCATCCTGAGACTTTGCTGAAGTTGCTTATCAGCCTAAGGAGATTTTGGGCTGAGAAAATGGGGTTTTCTAAATATACAATCATGTCATCTGCAAACAGGGACAATTTGACATCCTCTCCTCCTATTCTAATACCCTTTATTTCTTTCTCTTGCCTGATGGCCCTAGCCAGAACTTCCAATACTATATTAACTAGGAGTGGCAACAGAGGGCATCCTTGAAAAAGTGGGCAAAGCATATGAACAGACACTTTTCAAAGAGGATATTTATACAGCCAACAAACATATGAAAAAAGCTCATCATCACTGGTCATTAGAGAAATGCAAATCAAAACCACATTGAGATACCACCTCACACCAGTTAAAATGGTGATCATTAAAAAATCTGGAGACAACACATGCTGGAGAGGATGTGGAGAAATAGGAATGCTTTTACAGTGTTGGTGGGAGTGTAAATTAATTCAACCATTGTGGAAGACAGTGTGGTGATTCCTCAAGGATCTAGAAATAGAAATTCCATTTGACCCAGCGATCTCATTACTGGTATATACCCAAAGGATTATAAATCATTCTATTATAAAGACACATGCACACACATGTTTATTGTGGCACTGTTTACAATTGCAAAGACTTGGAACCAACCCAAATGTCCATCAATGTTAGACTGGATAAAGAAAATGTGGCACATATACACCATGGAATACTATGCAGCCATAAAGGAGGATGATTTCATGTCCTTTGCAGGGACATGGATGAAACTGGAAACCATCATTCTCAGCAAACTGACAGGAAAACAGGAAACCAAACACTACATGTTCTCACTCATAAGTGGATGTTGAACAATTAGAACAAATGGACATAGGGAGGGGAACATCACACACTGGGGCCTGGGAGTGGGGGCTAGGGGAGGAATAGCAAGGGGTGGAGGTATTGGGAAGGGATAGTCTTAGGAGAAATACCTAATGTAGAAGATGGGGCGATGGATGCAGCGAACCACCATCATGGCACATGTATGCCTATGCAATAAACCTGCAGGATCTGCACATGTACCCCAAAACTTAAAGTATAATAAAAAAAAGAAAATAATAGAATTCCACATTCCTCTGCCATCAGTTTCACTTTCTTACATCTCTACATATAAACCCTGCCTTTCTTCCTATTGGAAGGGTCAACCATTGATGCTTCTACTCTAGACCAACTACTTCTTTTATTGTCTAGATTGCAATTTGTTTACTTGCACATATAACCTGGATCCTATAGTTGTTTCTTTTCTCTGTAAATTCATCATGATTGTTTTTCTTTTCTATTAAATCATTTCCATCAGCATACCAACAAGCTATAATTTCTGTCATCATTAGAAACACTCCCTTGACTTCACATCCCCTTCTAGCTAGCTGCCACATTTCTCTGCTTTCCTTTTAGTAAAACACCTAGAAATAATTTTCCATATATGCTGTCTTTGTTTTTCTTGAATATTCTCATTGACTTCATTCCAATCAAGCTTTTGTGACCTCAATTTTTCTGAAACTACTGCTGTCATGGTCATGAAGGACTTCCATGTTGCCTAATCTAAGAGTCGCTTTTTGGTCTTTACCTTATTTAACCATTCAGCCACATTTAACCAGGTTGATCCCTCTCTTCCAGAAATATTTGTCTCCTTTGGCCTCCTGACCATCCTCAATTATCTTCCTACCTTACTGATGGTCATTCTTTCTTATTTTTCTGATTCCTAAATATTGGAGTGCCCTAATCCTGAACGATTAGAACTTCTTCCTTCTCTATCCACATTTACTTCTTATTTCATTTCATCTTGTATATGAATTTAAACACATTTATTTATATAAATAAATATGTGGATATAAATGGTATTTAAAGTCACACACTAGATGAAATAAGACATTAGGACACATTTTTATCTTTAGCCCTATATATCCCCTGAAATCCAGACTTTTATTCAACTCTTGATTTAATATTTCTATCTAACATGTTTAGTAGGCATCTCAAACTTGACATGTGCCCAAATAAACTCTTGAGTTCTCCCCTCTAAAATTGTACTCTTGATTACTTACTCTTCTCAGTAAATGCTAACTCCCCTCTACCACTGCCCAGACCAATACGTTGCAGCTGTGCATAATTTCCCTCTTTTTCAAATCCCTCTGTGTTCTGGCCCTCATCTTCACTACTTTTACAACCTCATTTCTATTCCTGAAATACATCAAGCATGACACTACCTTAGATCTTTTACATTTTATTGCCGTTTTCCACCAGTTGACTTTTCTTCTAACTGCATTCATGTCTCTACACACTTCTCACCTGCTCAGAGATATATTTCCTGGCCTTCCTATATAAAATACCATTGCTCTCCTTTTAGCATTTATCCACATCTGACATATTATACATATGTTTATTGTCTGCCTTCCTATAATAAAGTGCTAGCCCCATGATGGTACAATTTCACAAGCTTTATTCACTACTGTTTTACTAACAAATGGTATATAGTAAATGTCTATAATAAATGACTGAATGGGTAGATAAATAACCAAAAAGATGACTATATCTGGAATATAGCGAGCCAAAGAGCATAGAGAACAGGATGGAGGAACAGGAAGGGGTCAGATTTACATAGTCGTTTTGAGGCCATTATAAGCACTCTGAACTTATTTTTTTCTAAGTTCAATATTAGCTACTTACTACTTGTAGGAACTCTGCTAGGAGTGAGTGTGTGTGTGTGTTTGTGTGTGTGTGTTGTGAGTGTTGCAAAGAGGAGGAAATCATCTTTTCTCACAATAAAAAAGGATAATCTGGTTTGTAAATAAAACAATAACGAATAATTTATTGAAAGAACAAACAAAACTGGAAGAACAGAGTTCTTCTCAAATAGCTATTACATCGATAAAAGGAGAGTACATATGTGAAATGATTTTGAAAATTGTAAAGGTAATGCTTACAGTATTTGGCCATTCAGACACACACATATGCCCTGCACAGTGCCTTATAAATATTAGATGCTAAATAAATGTCTTTATAATAAATGGATGAGAGGAAATGTCAGTATTAGTATTAATAGAAAATGTTCAGAATAATAATATGCAAAAGTAGATAGAAGTTAAAAAGTAACCAGTGCACTGCTTCATATTATGTATTTCATCTTTCCCATAAAGTTTTTCATAAAGATATTTTTGCATAAATTCTAATTTCATGAGGACACTCAGCTTGTACCAGTTATTGTGACTGCCCCAAACCAGACCAAGCTGCCTAAAATGATTGAAGTAGAAAATGTTTCAAATATAAATTTACTAGAGTTGGATAATGGTAATTATATTGTTGTTTTACATTTTCTTTAATCTGTTTTGATTAAGATAAGCATCATTTAAAAAATATACAATTCCCGTTCTTATTTCAGATTTACAATAGTTTGATGAATCATCAATAAATATGAATTTTGTGAATGTTTCTACTTTTCATAATATGTGACATTTCCTTCATTGGCTTTAATGACAGTAGTCTTTCCTTAATTTCCCAAAACTCAATTTATTAATTTGTTCTTTATCATTAAGTAACTATCTACTAGATAACTACTACATGCAAGGCATAATGTTGGGTATTGGAGGGTACAAATCTGGATATGATGGGAGGCTGTACAGTGAAGTAGCTCAGGGCATGGATACCTGTATCAGACTGCCTGGGTCAACAGGCCAACTCTAGCATTCAGTAACTTTGACACTGGGTAAACTACTTAAATCAGTTCTACTTAAATCTTCTCTTTGAATCAGTTTTCCCACAGATAAAATAGGAGTAATAATAGTGCCTAACTCATGTATTTTTAATGAAAAACAAATGAATTAATTAGTGCATGTGAAGCATTTAGAACAGAATATGGAAAGCACTCAATAAATGAGGTTACTAATAACAAAATATCCTGCCACTGTTGCTCTGAATGTAGCTGAGAAGTCAGACAAAAGGAAATTAGTATAATATGCCTGCTATAACTGAGCTATGTAGTGGGCACTTATTGTTTTTTGTCAGTGATTCATCTTTTTTTTGCCTATTTCTAAAATATAGGATCTACATTTTCTTCCTGGTTGATTTCATCTAGTTTCACAGTTTCATGTATCAACTCTTTGCATATACATTTTAACTGTGTCATAAAGAATTATTATAATTTTCCTGGGAGAAAAGCCTTGTTTTATATGTCTATTGTGACTTTCACAGTACAGTACATATTGGGACTCAATAAATACTTGCTGAGTTGATTTTATACCACTTGGCTGAAAAGACATAGTCTCTGAATAGGAATATACTTTCACAGATAAAGGTGTTTTGAATCATACATAGCAACAACTATATTTTTAGTTCTAAGCTCTCCAAATCTATCTTTGTGTAATTATTGACTAAACTTTTTATTTTGCTTACTCCAGTAGCTGGTACCCCAGTTGCATAGGATGTTAACTGTTTCTCTTTGTAGTACTTTAATTATTTATTTGTGAATATATATTATATCTAATATATTGTATAATGTAATTTAATATATATTATGCATTATATACATAAATATATAATATATATTATATATACATGTATTACATATTATATGACATACATAATAATTATACTAATATTATATACTATTGTAGTATATATACTATGTATTATATATAACATAATTATATATTATATACATAGGTATATAATATGTATTTATGTATATTATATATGATATACATACATATATATAGCTGAACTGCTTAATAAACTTAAATTTTTCATAGATGCTCCATATATCAATTTTATTTTGATAAGAATACTCTAACAGAGGCCTAAAACATGAAAAATAAACAAACAAAATTAAAGAGGAAAGACTAGTCATCTGTGTATTCAGATATATGTACATTGGTCTATGTGTATTCATCTTAGTACCATTTTTAATATGCAGCCTTTTCCTTTATGAAAGCAACCATATTTATTTCAGTCTGTACATAGAGAGTTATTTAGGGATAACTGAGTTAGTCACAACTGAATAAATAAGGTTTATATGAAAGCATCTTATAAAGTTAGTATGGAGGTCAGATTGCTTTAATGTTCTGGAAACATTCATCTTTCATAACCTTCAAGTTTTTAATGAGTGAAATAGTAATTATTGTTGAATATAATGTTCAGATAGACTAACTAAGAAGCCATAATATCTGACAGAGTTTCAGGCAGTTTGTTCATTAGAGTGTAGACTCCTTGAGAGCCTTATTTTGTTTGTTCTTAATGACCAACAAAGTGCCATCTATGTCTGTTGAAAGAAGGAATAAATGACTAACTTCAGTTTTTTCCATTTTCACTTACCATGTCATAATTATTTAATCATGCTAGGACACCGTATGTTATAGTCCAATAAAACTTGCATTAGAATCACCTGAATATCTTCTAAAACGTGCCTTCTTCTAGGTCTTAGTTTATATCCACTGAATCAGGATTGGAGAGAGTTGTTTTCAAAGACTGCATTAAAAAAAATCTTCTAGGTGGCTTTTATGTAACTCTGCAGGAATGTTGTAAATCATTACTGTTTACAAAATTTATTCAAAAAATACAGGTAACAGGGAAAAATGCTTAACTTTTCTATTTGCATGTTTCTTTGTTTGTTTTGTGAACATTTGTGTAGAATTTGAAAATTAAATGTTCATTCTTTTCTGGCATAAAATAAAAACCAATCAAGACACACACACACGTGCGCACACAAAGACACACAGGGACATATACACAGTGATCAACCTCAAGATTGATTACACTCATTTAACACTTGACATTTTAATCAGAGTTGTTAGCAGTTCCCTGTTCTTGAGTAGTCATACTAACTTGCAGCAAAATCTTACATAGCTCCGATTTCCTGAACACAGAAAATTTTCCCTTTTTTAGCGATATATGTATGTGTTTTACAGGTGCCTTTTGAAATCATTATGTTTAGTTATAAAACTGTGTTTGCATTATTTATAACTTACTAAATTGTGGTGTGTGGGTACTTATTGTGACCTTAGTAATGTTTTTAATACTTTGGATAAAATAATCAAGAGTGTAAAAAAGAATGAAATAATGTTTCTTCAAGCAACTTGGATAGAACTGGAGGCCATTATTCTGAATGAAGTAACTAAGGAATTGAAAACCAAATAATGCATATTTTCACTTATAAGTGGGAGCTTAGCTATGGGTATCCAAAGGCATATATAGTGATAAATGGACTTTGGAGACTCAGAAAGGGTGAGGATGGCAGGGGGTGTGGAATTAAACAGTACATATTAGGAACAATGTATGCTACTCTGGTGACAGGTGCACTAAAACTCAGACTTCACTACTATAAAATTCATCCATGTAACCAGAAAACACTGGTACCCTAGAAACTATTGAAATAAAAAAATTAAAAATTAAATAAAATAATTAGTAAGGTATTTGAATTAAAAATTATCATCAGTGTGTTAATATTTGCTGTGGTTTGAATGTGTCCCTCAAAGTTTATGTGTTGAACACTTTATCCCCAGGGCAACAGTGTTGGGTGGTGGGGCCTAATAATTTTTGATTATTCTACCACCTCTTGCACTCTTGCTCTCACCGTCTTTTCCCCTTCTACCTTCAACCATGGAATGATTCAAGATGAAGGCCCTCACCAAATGCTAGTGCCATGCTCTTGAATTTCCCAACCTACAGAACCATGAGCCAAATAAATTATATTGTAAACTACCCAGTATGTGGTAATCTGTTACAACAACCAGAAATGAATTAAGACAATATTGACAAAATTTGTTGTACATATTTAAATCTGTAAATAAAATCCATTGCAAAAAAAGTTATTCTGATATTACCACTTTTGTTCAGTTCATTGTCAAAGGAAATATAATAGCTTTTCTGAAAGGGCTTATTTCATATTTCTGCTACATTTTCCATAATACAGTAAGGAATTGGATTCAGTAAGTATTTGATGAGCTAATCTTTTATTATCTGAATAAATGGAGTATTTAAAAAATTCTGCTGGCAAAATAATTATAAAACACATATGAAAAAATTGAACATTAATATAATAATACTATTGGAGCTACTACTTAAACTCATAATTTATTACTATTTTCATTTTCTTGGTTGAATATTTTCAGCAAAGATAAAGGATTCATTAGGAATTAAGACTTAAAAATTTCCAAATAGTTGGCTAAGAGAGCCAGAGTTACAAACAAATCCCAAATTAAATTTTGTTACATACTCAGTAAGGAATTAGTAAATGTGTTATGATCTAAACTGTCCATATCATCAGTTTAGTTATCAATAGTATTGAGAGGAGTCGTGAAATTACAAGAACGTGGTAGGTCAAAAGTAAGTCAAGAGCAAATGTGATACCAACATATCAAAGCTTAGAAAGTAAATTACCTTATTTTCTAATCTGTGTTTATGTTTATGTCTTTGACTTAAGGGGAAGATACAAATATGTCTTTTCCATGTTAAACTTTATATATTTATTATCTTTTAGAACTTAAACAGATTTTTAAAATATTAATTGAGAATAGAAAATATTCATCTTCACTTCTTATGGCAAACTAATTCTACTTCAATCATACTTGGCTGCCAAAACAGTATTCTGATTCTCTTGCTAATGCGATGAGCACATGTATCACACCAGGAATGTCATATTACTTTATAATAATGGATGGATGGCACCAAGCTTAAGAATATGATCAAGTTAAACAGATTTCTTCATGGGAATTATTAAAATGAACTGAAGGTGCAGTCTTCTTGCCTCTTAATTGTTGGGTTATGTAATTAATTAAGAGAATCAGGACTCATAGTGATTCTTCAAAGTTGTGTGCAATAAGACATGGTGAAATTAATACTGATTGTTACACACTTAGCAATAAGAGACAATTAAAGACATTTGTGGAGGTAATTTGAGAAGTGTTCTGGAGAGAGTGGCAAAGAAAAAAGAAAAAAGAGATAAGAAAGAAATGAGAAGAGAAGAGGGAAAGAGAGAGAGAGAGAGAAAGAAGGAAAGAGAGGGAGAAAGAGCAAGAAAGACTGAGATCCAGAGCTCTAGCTTTATTCCTGGATATCCCAGTTATGTAAAATAATATACCCCTTTTTAAAAATTAAACTAGTTTCTGTTATTTGTAACAGAAATTATGCTAACTACTAGAAAAAGGATTAGTGATAGATGAATTTATGTGAACAGTTATCTCATTAAAAGATAAACCCATCATGGTCTACATGGGTCAACCTAAACAAGAACTAGACAAATTTTCATTTGTTATTTGATCTGAAAACAAATATAAAGTGTTTCCAGAACACATTCTTCTTCTCATTATCAAAAAATCTATTGCCTTTATTTAGTATAGAATGTCTAAATGTGTCTTCATCACTGAATACCTTTGAAAACTCAGATAATCTCTATCTTGAGATGTTTTTATTTTAAACAGGGACAAAGTAAGACAATAATAAAATGTCTTAACTACACAGAACTTTTAAAATCACCGTTATATTTTGCCCAAAATACTTGGTATATTCACATATTTTCTTGAATAAAAGATTTTAGGGTAAAATGGTAAATGTAGGTTAAACATAGTTGATCAGATTTTGACGAATCATAGGAATTTTCAAAGCCCGTAAGATACTAATTTCCATTGTTAATTTCCAAGAAAAGGATAATGGTAAGCTTGTTTCCAAAAATTATTTGATTATGCAAAATTTGTATTAAAATATACAACCTCTGACTTTAGTTTGGTACTTTTTCCCTTACAATATGGGGTACTAACTTATCCTTAACATTATAAAATACTATATTTTTATGAGTGTTAGTAAATTAAGAGGGAAAGAAATACTACATACTTGTTAAATAGAATAAAAGATGTATATTTTTGCTGATATTGAAAAATCCTATCATGAGTGATGGTGGTCATCTGTCTGGTAAAAGGCTTGGAATGAATTCTGGATCATCATGTGTTACTGCTCACTGGAAAGGGTTTAATATTTGTTTTGGTCTGTTTGTGTTACTATTAAGGAGTACCAGAGGGCAGGTAATTTATGACAAAAAAAAAGGTTTATTTGTCTCACAATTCTGATATCTGAAAAAGTTCAAGATGGGTCATATGCATCTGGTGAATGTCACAGGCTGCTTCCACTCATGGCAGAAGGTGAAGGGGAGACAGTATGTACAGAGATCACACAGCAAGAAAGAAAGCAAAAACAAAAGAGGGGTGGAGGGACGTGCCTTGCTCTTTTTAACAACCAGCTTTCACAGGAACTAACAAAGTGAGAACTCCCTCATTACTGCAAAAATAGCATCCATAAAAGATTCAACCATCTGACCCAAACACCTCTCCTTAGGCCCCATCTCCAACATTGGGGATCAAATGTCAGTATGAGGTTTGTGGGTACAAACATTCAAACAAACAGTAGCTATGGGAAACTTACATTCCAAAGATGCAGAAAGAGAAAGCATAGGTCTCGAATCTTCCCATATCCCAAAAAGATGCATGCCAGGGCCAGGTGTTGCTTCTGGACATAGTTTATGTCAGTGTTCCAGGAGAGGCATACTGCCACTCTGCTGTTTTCTCCTTATAACGTAACCATGAAAGCAATCTCTGTTAATGAGGGAACAAATAGGCTGCTTGGCAATATGCTAAGTTTTTATTAGAGTCATCTGGGGAGTCATCTGCCAATCACCTTGGACGTCTATAGGAGACTGGATTCAAGAATGGTCCTTACTTCCAAACAGAAAACAACAGCAACAGCAACAACAAGAACACTGGTATACCCTGGTATATGGATTGTGTTTAGCTCCTCTGTTTGTGAGAAGGTCCTCCACTCTGCAGACAATCCCAGTTTGTTTATTGAACTATTAGCCCAGAGAAAGCTTTCTGGTTCA
Source organism: Aotus nancymaae (assembly GCF_030222135.1). Lineage (NCBI taxonomy): Eukaryota > Metazoa > Chordata > Mammalia > Primates > Aotidae > Aotus > Aotus nancymaae. The sequence goes on along the minus strand of NW_026988415.1, from coordinate 52,280,995 downwards.
TTTTATGAAATTCCAGGTCACATCACAGATTTGTAAAATATATTTTAGGGAGAAAAAAAGAAAGGTGTAGGACAGTGTATATAGTATGAAAACATTTGACTAATTTACATTTTTCCCCTAAAGATAATCTGACCATATCTGTCAATCTATCAGCAATCTTCACCTTAAAGAGTGATACATTTGGATTGGGAATATAGGAAGGACTTAAAAAAAACTTTTATAACTTTGTATGCTGTTTGAAATTTTTGAGCAATGAATATATATTGCTTATATTGAAATAATATTTTAAATTACTTTCTCAAATATCACATATCTAATACATTATATGTTTTCCTTTAATTAACATAAACAGTAATAAAATGAGAATCGACAGACATATTTAAATTCCTGAAGAAAAATACATGGTATATTTTATTCTTTTTTTAACTGTTAAGTTCAGGAATACATATGCAGTTTTGTTATATAGGTAAACTTGTGTCATGGGGTTTTGTGGTACAGATTATTTCATGTGCCAGGTGTCAAGTCTAATATAAATTAGTTATTTTTACTGATCCTCTCCTTCCTCCCACCCTACACCCTCTTCTAGGCACCAAGTCTTGGCTATTCAGGTTCTTTTTAGGCTTTGTATAAATATTAAGAATGTCAATGGTAGTTTAATACAAATAGCATTAAATCTATAAATTGTTTGGGATAGTATGGCCATTTTAACAATATTGATTCTTTCTATTCATGAGCATGGAATATTTTTCCATTTGTTTGTATCATCTCTGATATTCTTGATTGTTGTTCTGTAGTTCTTCTTGTAAAGAAATTTCACCTCTCTGGTTAGCTGTATTCCTAGGTACTTTATTCATTTTTATGGCAATCGTGAAGAGGATTGTGTTTCTGATTTGGCACTTGGCTACACTTTTTGGTTTACAAGAATGTTACTAATTTTTGCACATGGATTTTGTATCCTGAGACTTTGCTGAAGCTGTTTGTCAGCTTAAGAAGCTTTTGGGCTGAAAAAAAGTTGTTTTCTAGATACAGAATTATGTCATCTGCAAGCAGGGATAGTTTGACTTCCTCGCTTCCTATTTGGATGCCATGTATTTCTTTCTTTTGCCTGATTTCCCTTTCTGGGACTTTCTATAGTATGTTAAATAGGAGTGGTGAGAATGGGCTTCCTCGTTTTGTGCCAGTTTTCAAGGGAAATGCTGCCAGCTTTTGCCCATTTTGTATGATATTTGGTGTGGGTTTGTCATATATGGTCCTTATTATTTTGAGGTATGTTCCTTCGGTACCTAGTTTATTGAGGGTTTTTAACATAGAGAGATGTTGAATTTTATCCAAAGCCTTTTCTGCATCTGTTGAAATAATATTGTGTTTTTGTCTTTAGTTCTCTTTATATGATAAATCATACTCATTGATTTACCTATGTTGAACCACTCTTGCATCGCAAGGATAATGCATTTTTGTTCATGGATGATAAACTTTCTGATGTGTTTCTGGATTTGCTTTTCCAGCATTTTGTTGACAATTTTTGCATTGATGTTCATAAAGGATATTGGCCTGAAGTTTTATCTTTTTGTTGTATCTCAGAGAGTTTTTGGTATCAGTATGATGCTGGCCTCATAGAATGAGCTTGGGAGAGTCCCTTCTTTTTTGATTTCCTTGGAATAGTTTCAGTAGGAATGGTACCAATTCTTTTTTGTACATCTGTTAGAATTCAGCTTTGAATCCATCAGGTCCTGGTCTGTCTTTGTAGGATACTTATTACTGCCTCATTTTCAGAGCTGATTGTTGATCTGTTCACAGATTCTATTTTTTTCTGCTTTAGCTTTGGGAGGGTATATGTGTCCAGGAACTTACCTATTTCTTCTAGATTTTCTAGTTTATGTGCATAGAGGTGTGCATGATATTCTCTGATTGTTATTTGTATTGCTGTGAGGTCAGTGGTAAAATACTCCTTGTCATTTCTGATTGTGTTTATTTGAATTCTCTTTTTATTCTTAATTAATCTAGTTAGCAGTATATCTATTTTATTCATTTATTTAAAAAATTAGCTCCTGAATGTTTTTTTTTTTTTTCTGTCTCGATTTCCTTCAGTTCAGCTCTGATTTTGGTTATTTCTTGTCTTCTGCTAGCTTTGAGCTTTGCTTGCTCTTGGTTCTCTAGTTCTTTTAGTTGTGATGTTAGGTTGTTAATTTGAGATATTTCTAACTTTTTGTTGTGGGCATTTAGTGCTATAAACTTCTCTCTTAACACTGTTTTAGCTGTGTTCCAGATATTCTGGTATGTTTTATCTTTGTTCTCATTAGTTTCAAACAACTTCTTGATTTCTGCCTTAATTGCATTATTTAACAAAAAGTCATTCAGAAGCTGTTTGTTTAATTTCCATGTAATTGTATGGGTTTGAATGAATTCTTAGTCTTGATTTCAAATTTGATTGCACTGTGGTCTGAAAGATTGTTTGTTATTATATCAGTTCCTCTGAATTTGCTGAGAAGTGTTCTACTTCTGATTATGTGATCAATCTTAGAGTATGTGTCATGTGGTGATTAGAAGAATATATATTCTGCTGTTTTTGGATGGTCAGTTCTATAGATATCTATCAGTTTTATAGGATCTAGTGCTGAGTTCAGGTCCTGAATATCTTTGTTAACTTTTTTTCCAGTTATCTGATTAATATTGTCAGTGGGGTATTAAAGCCTCCCACTATTAGTGTATGGGAATGTAAATCTATTTGAAGGTCTCTAGTAGTACAGTATGTTCTTGTAGTGGCTGGTAATGGTTTTTCCTCTACATATGTAGCGTTTCTTCAGGAGCTCATACAAAGTAGCTTGGGTGAATTATCTTAGCATTTGCTTGTATAAAAACGATGTTATTTCTTTTTCACTTATGAAGCTAGTTTGGCCAAATACGAGATTCTGCTTTGGAATTTCTTTTATTTAAGAATGTTGAATATAGGCCCCCAAGTTCCTCTGACTTGTAAGGTTTCTGCTGAGAGGTTTGTTAGTCTCATGGTCATTCCATGGTAGGTAACCTGACCTTTCTCTCTAGCTGTATTTAACATTTTTTCTTTCATTTAGTCCTTGGGGAATTTGATGATTACGTGCCTTGGGGATGACCTTCTTGTAAATTATCTTACTATAGTTCTCTGCGTTTTCTGAATTTGAATGTTGGCCTCTATAGCTAGGTTTGTGAAACTCTCATAGATAATATCCTGAAATATGTTCTCCAAGTACGTTCCAGTCTTCCCATGTCTTTCAGGGACACCAATGTGTCATAGATTTGATCTCTTTACATATTTCGTATTTCTCAGAGGTTGTGTTTCTTTCATTTCATTCTTTATTCTCTATTTTTGTCTGAGTGTCTTATTCCATAAGGTCAGTCTTCAAGCTTTGAGATTGTTTTCTTCATTTGGTCTATTCTGCTATTAATGCTTGTGATTGCATTACGAAATTCTTTTAGCATGATTTTCAGCTCTATCAGGTTGGTTATGTTCTTTTCTATACTTGATATTTTCTCTTCAGCTTCTGCATCACTTTATTGTGGTTCTGAATTTCCTTGGATTGGGTTACAACATACTGCTGTAGCTCAACAATCTTTGTTCCTATCTATATTCTGAATTCTATTTCTGTTATTTTAGCCATCTCAACCTGGTTCAGTACTCTTGCTGGTGAGGTGATGTCCTTTGAAGAAAAGAAGGCATTTTGTTTTTTTGACTTTTCAGGGTTTTTGCACTGATTCTTTTACATCTTTGTGGGCTTATCTACCTTCGATCTTTGAGGTTGCTGACTGTTAAATAGTTCTTTTTTTCTTCTTTTATCCCATTTAATGACCTTGAGGGTTTTATTGTGGTATAAGGTGGATTCAGCTGACTGGCTTAGTGTTTGAAAAATTTAAGGGGGCTAATGCTTCAGTCCAACTCCTGCACTGCATGCTCTAACTCTGGGGGACTTGTATTGGTTCCTCTTTTTTCTGTCTTCTCAATGTTAGCAACCCACTGTGCTGCCATGTGGTGGGGGACCAAGGTGTAGGCAGCTGCAACAAAGTTCAGGTGGTGACTTCCTTCTTCCTGCGGCATTTTCCCTGCACTGCTGGCCACCCTCCTGAGGGATCCCTGTGTTGTCCAGCAGGAATGGCCTGCTTGAGGACCGAGAAAGGTCCCAGGGCCTAAAAGCACCAAGTCTCTTTCCAGGCAGTGGGCAAGCAGAGCTGAGAACTTGCCCCAGGTTTCCCATCTCCTAGCTGCAAAAACAAAGGGCTTTAGTTCTCCCACCTGTGGAGTCTGCACACTGGATTTGAGCCCTCCCTCGAGTTTTTGCCAAGAGGCTTCTCAATCATTCAAATTGTTATAAAGTTCGGGTGGTGACTTCCTTCTCCCTGTAGCATTTTCCCTGCACGGCTGGCCACCCTCCTGAAGGATCCCTGTGATTCTAGGCAAAAATGGCCTGCTTAGGAACTGAGAAAGCTCCCAGGGCCTTTCCCACTGCTTCCTCTAACCCTGTATTTTACTTGGCTTTCTAAATTGATTCAGCTCCAGGTAAAATCAGAATGTTCTCCACAAACTAGACCTTCAGTTTCCCCCGTGGGGGTGTGTAGTCGGGGGCAGAGAATCTCTCTTTCCAACTTCCACAGCGTGGGCACTCACAGTATTTGGGGTACTCCTGGGTCCTGTACGAGGAGTTCATTTCCTTCAGAAGGTCTGTGAGTGCTCTCAGGGTTCCTGATTTATTTCTGAAGTTGTTCTGGAGCTAAAATTCCTAATGCAGGCCTCTGCACTCTGAGCTGTCTGTCTAGTCTTAGCTGTAGATGGCCTAAATGCTCCTCTTAGAAGGTACAGAACTGCAGAATGGATAAGAATTCACCAACCATCAGCTGCCTTTAAGAGACTCAATAACACATAAGGACTCAAATAAACTTAAAGAGTGGAAAAAAATATTTAATGCAAATCTACACCAAAAGAGAGCAGGGGTAGCTATTCTTATATCAGACAAAACATACTTTAAAGCAACAGCAGTTAAAAAAGATAAAGGGGGACATTATATAATGGTAAAATGTCTTGTCTAACAGGAAAATATCACAATCCTGAACACATATGCACCTAACACTAGGGCTTCCAAAATTATAAAACAATACTATTACTAATAGACCTAAGGAATGAGATAGACAGCAAAACAATAATAGTGGGGGACTTTAATATTCCACTGACAGCACTAAACAGGTCAAGACAGAAAGTCAACAAAGAAGCAATGGATTTAAACTATACCTTGGAACAAAGGGACTTAACAGATTTATACAGAACATTTCATCCAACAACCACAGAATACACATTCTATTCAACAGCGAATGGAAATTTCTCCAAGATAGACCATATGATAGGCCACAAAATAAATCTCAATAAATTTTAGGAAATTAAAATTATATCAAGCATTCTCTCAGACCACAGTGGAATAAAATTAGAAACCAACTTCAAAAGGAACCTTCAAAACCATGTAAATACATGGAAATTAAATAACCTTCTCCTGAATAATGATTGAGTCAAAAGCAAAATCAAGATGAAAATTTAAAAAATTTTTGAACTTAATGACAATAGAGACACAACCTATCAAAACCTCTGGGACACAGCAAAGGCAATGCTAAGAGAAAAGTTCATAGTCCTAAATGCATACATCAAAAAGACTAAAAGAGCACAAACTGACATTTTAAGGTCACACTTCAAGGAACAAAGGAAACAAGAACAAACCAATCCCGAACACAGCAGAAGAAAGGAAATAACCAAGATCAGAGCAGAACTAAATGAAATTAAAACAAAAAACAATACAAAAGATAAATGAAACAAATAGATGGTTCTTTAAAAAGATAAATAAAATTGATGGATCATTAGCAAGATTAACCAAAGAAAGAAGAGAGAAATCTAAATAACTGCAATAAGAAAATAAATGGGAGATATCATAACTGACACCACAGAAACACAAAAGATCATTCAAGGCTACTATAAACTCCTCTATACATAGAAACTTGAAAACCTAGAAGAGATGGATAAATTCCTGGAAACATACAACCCTCTTAGCTTAAATCAAGAATTAGATACTCTAAACAGACCAATAACAAGTAGCAAGATTGAAATGGTAATTTAAAAATTTCCAATTAAAAAAAAAGTCCAGGACAAGATCTATTTACAACAGAATACTACCAGACATTCAAAAAAGAATTAGTACCAATTCTGTTGACACAATTTCACAAGATATGGAAAGAGGGAACCTTCCCTAATTCTTTCTATGAATCCAGCATTATAATATACCAAAATCAGGTAAAGATATAACAAAAAAAGAAAACTACAGACCAATATTCCTGATGAACATAGAAACTAAAATCCGTAACAAAATACTAGCTAACCAAATTCAACAACATATCCAAAACATAATCCACCGTGATCAAGTGGGTTTCATACCAGAGATGCAGGAATGATTTAACATATGCAAGTCAATAAATGTGATAAACATAAACAGAATTAAAAACAAAAATCATATGATCATCTCAATAGATGCAGAAAAAGCATTCAACAAAATTCAGCATTTCTTTATTACTAAAACTCTCAGCAAAATCAACATACAAGGGACATACCTCAATGACAAACCCACAGCCAACATAATACTGAATGGGGAAAACTTGAAAGCATTCCTGCTGAGAAATGAAACAAGCCATGTAAGCCTACTGTCACCACTCCTCTTCAACATAGTATAATAAATCTTAGCCAGAGCAATCAGACAAGTGAAAGAAATGAAAGGCATCCAAATTGATAAAGAAGAAGTCAAACTGTCACTGTTTGCTGATGATGTGATTGTTTACCTCGAAAACCCTGAAGACTCCTCCAGAAAGTTCCTAAAACTGATAAAAGAATTCAGCAGGCCAGACACGGTGGCTCAGGCTTGAAATTCCAGCACTTTGGAAGACCAATGTGGGTGGATCACCTGAGGTCAGGAGTTTGAGACCAGCATGGCCAACGTGATAAAACCCTGTCTCTACTAAAAATACAAAAATTAGCCAGGCATGGTGGTGGGCTTCTGTAATCCCAGCTATTCAGGAGGCTGAGGCAGGAGAATTGCTTGAACCCCAGGAAGTGGAGGTTGTAGTGAGCTGAGATTGTACCATTATAATGCAGCCTGAGCAACAAGGGTGAAACTCTGACTAAAAAAAAAAAAAAAAAAAAGAATTTACCAAAGTTTCTAGATACAAGATTAATGTACACAGGTCATAACTCTTTACATCAACAGCAACCAAGCAGAGAATCAAATCAAGAACTCAACCCCTTTTATAATAGCTGCAAAAAAAAAAAAAAAAGATAAAATGCTTAGGAATATACCTAATCAAGGAGGTAAAAGACCTCTACAAAGAAAGCTACAAAACACTGCTGAAAGAAATCATAGATGACACAAACAAATGAAAACACATCCCATGTTCACAGATAGTTAGAATCAATATTGTAAAAATGACCATACTGCCCAAAGCAACCTAGAAATTCAACAAAATCCCCATCAAAATACCACCATCGTTCTTCACAGAATTAGAAAACAAAATTCTAAAGTTCATATGAATCAAAAAAGAGCCCACATAGCCAAAGCAAGAACAAGAAAAAAAAAAAAAATTCTGGAGCCATCACACTACCTGATTTCAAACTATACTATACTATCACCATTGAAGAACTTACTCATGTAACCAATACCACCTGTAGCCCAATAAACTATGGGAAAATAAAAAACATAAAATAAAATAAAATAAAATAAATATAGTGCTGACAAAAAAAGAAAAATTCTTTTGAAAGTATTTATTTTTCATTTTATTTATTTTATTTTCAGGTAAAACCATATTGCCTTTATTTGGCTAAATTACAAAATCCAAAGTAACTCAGAACAAATTAATAACAGACAGGAAAATTATAGACTGAATGCCAGTTGAGGAAGTCTTCCCTGTGGAGTCACATTGGTGATAGGCAAACATTCACGATGAAGCTAGTAGTCCCTTCCAAGACTTTTTTGGGTCCTCAATACAAAACAACCCAACTAATACAGGATATGTGTTCAAAAAAGTCAGTTTTCCCCCTCAAAAGGCAGGAGGGCCCACTTCAAACCTACAGGAACACAATCTGAGTCATCTCAATGTTAAACCTGCTTCTGTTTTCGACCTCAATTTGAGTACTAACATGAAACTTTGGCAGAAAAAGATCTTTCTTCTTCAAGAAAATTAATATTAAATGATATAATCCCAATAACATGTTCTACTTATTTATCTGGAAAAATAGAAGCTAGGGTCCATGATTTATCCCATGGCAATCTATACTATGAGAGAAAACAAGAACAATCATTGTTATGACTTTGAAAAATAAAACCTTTAAAAATACTTATATTGGTAAGCTTAAAAAAATATCATTAGTTAAAAACACTGTTCAGGGAGCTTTCTTTTTCTACCTGTATTGGTTTAACTTCTGGTGAGAGTATGTGCTGATTGAAAAATTTAGAATCTATGGCTTTTAGAAAATTAAAGCAGCAAAATAGAATTGATTTGAAAAGATTTTGGAGAAGTGATCTGGACCGGGATTAAAATGACAATGAACTCTTGAAAATAAGCTATCCATAGTCAAGATAATCCAGGCAGGAAGAACAAAGCCCTGTGAACCACTGTGGAAAGAGTATCTAGAGAAGTTTATACACCGAACTGAACTATATTATTGGTGCAGTTAATTAGAAATCAAGCGGCAACAGGAGGCCTAAAGTAAAGACCATCTGAGAGCACAGTAACACTGGGGAGCACCTCGGGGTGGTTACAGAACAGGCAATATTCCTCTGGTCCCACAAATGCTTTCTCAATATGGAGACTGCATGAGGGCCTTGTAAAGAGGACTTATGCACAGATCTCTGAGAAGGAAGGTGACCTCTGCTCACAAGATCAGTTAATTGCTCTATATACTCAATGCTCTGGAGATAAAAGCCCCTGGATGCATTGGGTGTGGTCAGATCCTGTGGCTCCTCATCCGCTATACATCTGATACAGCCACACCTGCACCCTGATAACAATCAGCGATAAACTCAGAGCACTAGTTTAGCATGTCCTTGAAGGATCTCAAGTACTCTCCACCCGGCTATCTTACCTACGACTTCACCCTCCCCTTCCACGCCCATAAGATCAAGGAGATTATGCACATAATAAAAGTGTTTAGAGCCCAGAGCTCAGAACCAACGTGTTTCCCACGCTTGTGTTGGTCCCCTAGACCCATGCTGTAACTTCTATTCTTGTGTCTCTGTATTCATTTCCTTTTCTCAATCCCTCATTACCTCCAGGACTAAGGGCACCCATGTACTAGGTTGGGCTGGTTACTCAACATCCCATCTTGCCTCAAGTTCTTCAGTTTAGGTCCAGTTTAGTTTAGTATTTTTGTTATGGTAATGAAACGGTTCTAAAATTGGTGTGGTATTTTTTGTACAACTCTGAATATGCTAAAAAAAATTAAATAGTACACATTAAATGGGTGAATTGTATGACATATGAAATATGTTTTAATAATGCCACTATTTAAAAACTTCTGTATAGAATTAACAGCAGATTAGAGACTATGCAGGAAAGATTTAATGAACTTGTAGACAGATCAGTAGAAATTATCTAGAAATAGTAGATATTTTGGTACATGAAAGACTTCTTCTTTACATTTTTGAAATATTTTAAAGGCAAAAACATTGTAGTGTAAGGACTGTTACATGTGAAGATTTAAAATATATGACAAAATAAAAATGTTGGGAATAAACTGAATTTTACTGTTTCAAAGCTTTCATATTTCAAATAAAGTTATTTAATACTAACTCTAAAGAGATAGAAATTTGAGGATTCACGTTATAATCTTTAGAGCAGCCACTAAAAAACCTGTATATTTTAACACTCACAAAATATTTAAAATGTAAGACTGAAAACTATTCAACAAACTCAAAAGAAGCACTAAAAGAAAAACATGGACACCAAAAATAGAGCTAGAAGACAAAGTAAGATCATAGACTTAAACCAACCTGAAACAATAATCCCACAAATATGCTAACAACTCCAAGGAAATAGTATCAAAGTAAAATATAAGACCTATATTATAGACAACTATTAGTCATCTATAAGAATATACTCTAAACATAAAAAATATGGGCAAGTTGAAAGTATAAGAAAAGAGAAAATATCATGCAAAGACTAACATTTGTAAGGAAGCTGAAGTGACTGTTTTAATATCAAGCAAAGTAAACTTCAGAATAAGGAAAGTTTCTAGGAATAAAGAGCCACATTCCACAGAAATAAAAGGGTAAATTTATCAAGTTGGCAAAACCATCCTAAAGTGCATGAACTTATTAACAGTGCTTTAAAATATATTAAGCAAAAATGGATATAACTAAATGGAGAAACAAACAAATCCACTTTCATAATTAGAGTATTTTATCACTCTCTCTGAGTATTGACAGGGCAAATAATAAATCAGTATGGATTTGGAAGACCTGAACAATAATATCCCCAAATCTGCTTTAGTTGACTTTGCAAAGTAATTCACCTGAAAACTTAAGAATGTGCATTCTTTTCTAGGAGACATGGACTGTTTATCAAAGTTAATTAAATTAGATACTATATTAGTCCATTCTCATGCTGTTACAAAGAACTGCCTGCAACTGGGTAACTTATAAAAGAAAGAGGTTTAATTGACTCACAGTTCTGCAGGGCTGAGGAGGCCTCAGGAAACTTATAAGCATGGCATAAAGGAAAGCAAACATGTCCTTCTTTACATGGTGGCAGAAAGAAGAAGTGCTTAGCAAAGGAGAAAAGCTCCTTATAAAACCATTGGATCTCCTGATAACTCACTCACTATTATGAGAAAACATGGAAGTAACTGCTCCCATGATTTAATTGCCTCCCACCAGGTTCTTTCTACAACATGTGGAGATTATGGGAACTACAATTCAAGATAAGATTTGAGTTGGGGACACAGCCAAACCATATTAGATGCCATAAATCAAATCTTAATTTTAGAAGATTGAAATTGTAGGGAGTATGACCTCTAAAAATTACAATAGTAATTTGGCAATAAATAATGATACAACTCTGAGAATACTCCAGATATTTGGACATTATAGCAGTAGACTTGTAAATATATAAGTCATGTAGAAAGCCATAAGGAAAATCAGGAACTATATTGAGTGAAAATTTAAAGCCTCCATGTTAAAATTTGTGGAATACAGATAAATCAAAGTTTAGGGAGAAAAAGAAGTATACCTTTAAATGCCTATAAAGAAGTTTAATTTCAAATCTACTTAAGTTTCCACCTTAAGAAACTGGCAAAATAAGAGCAAATTAAACAAAGTATAGGAGAAAAGGACAATAATGAAAAGATATAATAAACGAAAAATCAGTAAGAGAAAAAAAAGACATCCAAAGCTTGGTTATTTAAAACACTAATAAAATTAATAAGCTTTAGCAAGATTTATCAATAAAGGGTAAAAAATATAAATTATCAATATGAAGAATGAAATAAATATGACCCCATATTGTATAGTACCATATTGTATAATAAATTAATGTAATATTAAGAAAATATTTCAATAAATTAAATAACTTGGATTAAGTGGGTAATTTTCTTAGAAAATACAATTTACCAACATTGACACAAGATCAAAATAAACTATGAATAATATGATACCAATTGTATTAGTTCATTTTCACATTGCTGATAAGTACATACCTGAGACTGGGCACTTCACAAAAGAAAAAGATTTAATGGACTTACAGTTCCACATGCCTAGGAGGCCCTCACAATCATGGCAGAAGGTGAAAGGCACATCTCACATGGCAGCAGACAAGAGAAGAGAGATTGCAGGGCAACTGCCCCTTATAGAATCATCAGATCTCATCGGACTTATTCACTATCATGAGAACAGAATGGGAAATATCTGCCCCCATGATTCAGTTACCTCCCACTAGATGACTCCTACAAAACACAGGAATTCAAGATGAGATGTGGGTGGGGACAGAGCCAAACCGTATCACCAATTAAATACATTTTATTTTAAATAAAAACTTTCCCACAAAACAAATTGCATTTCCAGAAATTTTCACTGATGAATTTTATCAAACATTCATTGAAGAAATACAACTAATCTTAAACATTTTCAACAATAGAGAAGGAGGTAACACTGGTCCTCTCATATTATAAAGTCAGTGTAATTCTGATACCAAAACCTGACAACAAATACAGTAACAACAACAACAAAAAAAAATCTAAAGATAAATATTCTTCATGAACAGTGATGCAAATATTCTTAATAGAATATTGGTAAACCAAATCCATCAAAATGTAAGAAGGATGGTTTAGGAAAGTGGGTTTTATATTAGGAATACAGTAATGATTTTATATTTGAAAATCAATAATTTTATTCATCACATTAATAAGAGTAACATCAGATGATTATCTCATAAAATGAGACGTATTTGTTAGAATTTAGCTTACAATTATGATAAAATCTCTCAGAAAAATTAGGAATAGAAGAAACTTATTTAATGTAATAAAGTGTCCTCATGAAAACAGAGCTACCATAATACTTAATTCTAAAAGATTCAATGAACGCTCTCCTAGAAACAGGAAAAACACAGAGATGTCTTCTCTAGTAAGTTATGTTGAATGCTTCATTGGCAATCCTAGAATGTGCCATTATACAAAACCCTAATACACCTAATGAATGAATTTGTAAGAAAGAAAGATAACAGATCAATACACAAATATCTGTTGCATTATACAGTTTCTAGTCTAATTTGAAAATGAAATTTTAAACTTCAATAAATAATAGACTAAAAATGGAAATATGTAGAAATAAACAGCAAAATTATGTGAGAGCTTTACATTGAAAACTACAAAATATTGTTGAGGTAAAAAGGTAGAGCAATACTCCAGGTTCATGATTTGGAAAATCATCTTTATTAAAATATTCTCCTGAAATTATCCTATAGATTAAAGACATTATCAATTACTGTCCTAATAAGTTACTTTTAAGGGGTCAGAACTGACAAAACAATTCTATAATTTGTATTAAAATTCAAAAGCTCTAGAAAATTCAGAATGTATCTTTTTCTAAAAAAAAGAAAAAAGTTGGAAGATTAATATTAACTGATTTTGAACCTTAGTATAAAGCTGGCATAATCAAGAAAATGTGATATTTATGTAAGATTTGAAAATGGATTTAAAAATAATAGCGATAACAATAATAAGCCTTCACATATATAGTCAACGTTTTTGACAAAGATATTATGATAATTAAATGGGCGTGGGACAGTGGGGAAGAAAATCCTGTCAATAAATAGTGTTGCAACAATAGGATAAACATATTTAAAAGACAACATGGACCCATTATCAGGCTCTATAATGTGTTGAATAGTGTACCTCTCAAATTTATGTTTATCCAGAACCTTAATATGTGACTTTGTTTAGAAACATAATGTTTAAAGATATAATCAGTTAAGTTAAGGTCATACTGGATTAGGATTAGTGTGCCCTAAATACAATATGACTAATGTTCTTGTAAAAAGAAGGGAGGAAACAGCCATACAGAGAGAATACCATATGACTATAAAGACAGAGATTGTAGTGATGTGACTACAAGCCAAGGAAAATCAAAGATTGCTGCCAACCAACAGAAGTTAAAACAAGGCAAGGAAGTTTCTTCCACTACAGCCTTTACAGAGAGCATGGCTCTGTTGAAACCATGATTTGGAACTTCTGGTCTCTAAAACTGAAGGATTACATTTCTGTTGTTTGAAGACATGGCATCTAATTGTGCTAATTTCCTATGGCAGGCTTAGTAAACTAAAATCTCCAACTAATACCATGCACAATATTAATTTAAGATGGATTGCAGACATAAACATAAAAGTTGGAAACATAAAGTATCTAGAAGAATCTATAACAATATCCTCATTATCATGGGTTAAAGAAAGATTTCTCAGAAAGTACATGAACAGCATTAATTATGTTTTTTAGAAAAATGATAAATTAGACTTTATCTTCTTTTTAAAATTTGTGTTCAGCTAAAACTACTATGATGATTTTATTTGTTAACTTGACTGGGTAATGGAGTGCCTAAATATTTGGTTAAATATTCTGGGCATGTTAGTGAGGGTGTTTCAAGATGAGAATAACATTTGAGTTGGTATGCTGAGCGAAACAGATTTCCCTCCCCAATGTGGGTAGGTCTCATCCAATCCTTTCAAGACCTGAATAGAACAAATGAGTGAGCAAGAGTAAATTTGTTTGCTCTGCCTGAAAATCTTCCAGTTGGGACATGAGTCTTTTCTTGTTGTCAGACTTGGACCAACACTTACACCATTTGGCTTTCTTAAATCTCAGGCCTTCAAACAGAGACCAAAACTGACTTTATTGGCTCTTCTGGTTCTCAGGCTTTCGGACTGCAGATCTTGGAACTTTTCATTTACCATAACTGTGTAAGCAAATTCTTTATTATAAATCTTTTCATCTATTCTTATATATAATAAATTTCTTCATATATATATTCTATAGGTTGTGTTTCTCTAGAGAATCTTGACTAATATGGGGACCTTTAAAAAATACCAGGACAAGTCACAGAATGGGAGAAAATATCTGTAAGCACATATTTGACAAGTGTTTTAGCTAGTATATATAAAGTATGCATACAACTCAATAATTAAGAATAAATGCAATAAAAGAGAAATAAAAACTTTAATATATATCTCACACAAAGTATGTTAATGGTCAATAAGAACATTAACATGTTCAACATCATTAGTTATAAGGGAAATTAAAATTAAATTATAATGAGATATCAGTATACGATTATTAAAATAGTTGAAATTTAAATGTTTCACAAATCTCAAATGTTTGTGAGGATGTGCAACAACTAGAATTCTCATGAATTGTTACTAGGAGTATAAAATGCTAAAACTACTTTGTAAAACTATTTATTAGGAAATTAAGCAGACACATACCACATAATCCAGCAATTTCACTTTTAGGTATTTACTTGGGAGTAATGAAAACATAGTCCCAAAAAACCTTGAACAAGAATGTTCAAAATAATCCCTCCCATTCAGCCTCCAAAATGCTGGATCACAGCTGTAAGCTCCCTTGCCTAGCCTTCCGCATAAATTTGATGTTTGTCCTTGCTTCACTTTTAGAAGAATTTGTGTTGCTCTGATAGGAGCTTTTTTCAAACTGATATTTATTTTTCCTAGTGACTCACACTAGATATTGATCAGATATGTTATAACAAGTTACTATAAGTTTATTTTGGTGCAAAGAAAATTGAAATCCATGTATAGCTTTTTCATAATGCACATTTTCCATGAACTTTTTGAAGCTCATGAGCTTTGTGTGCATGTGTGCGTGTATGTGTTGCAGCTTTTTAAAACTCTACACAATAAAACACCTGGAATTGTTTTTAGGTATATAAGCATCTGATTTACTTTCCCAAATGAGTATTAAGATGTGTCAAGAAGTTGTTTTAAATATTCCAAGCTTCCAAATTTAAATACTAAATAAACATGAGTCTGCTTTTTTTTTTTTGGTTCCAATAAACACTTTATTGACAGAATTAATGAAGGCCCAAGACTTTAGGGCCGGTGGGGGCGGGGGGGTTGGTGGTTTTGGGGCGGGGAGGAGGTTTGGGGCCCGGGGTCGTCGTCATCAGCAGCTAGTTCGGGCGGCGGGGAGCCACTTGAGAGATGGTTGTCGTGTCAAAGAAGGCGCTCAGCAGCCCGTTATTGTGAACCGCCATGTCCAGCAGCCGCGGAGTGATCATCCTCTCTCCGTGGTTTCGGGCCTCCTTAACCGCCAGCTCCAGGACCTGGGTCGTCAGATACTCAAGCACCGCAGCGAGGTAGACTGGCGCGTTGCGGCTCAGGCACTGGGCGTAGTGGCCTTCCCTTAGACTGCGCTCCACCTGGCTAACCGAAAATAGGAGTCCCGCTCGGGGGGTGCGAGAGCGGGTATGCCTGTGGCGGCCAGCACCAGAGGACCCTCTACGGCTCCTCCTCTCCGACATGCTGGGTATTGGGTGCCCTATATCAGTTCGGCTAGCTCTAGCACAAGATGCCTCTCAAGATGACAGTTACGGCGTCCGGTACTGTGTATCCTAACGACCAGGGCCAAGCCCCTCATTGGCTGGGGAGCCGAGTTCCATGGGCACGCACATCCTTGTGCCACCACATCATCACATGGTAACGGCCTAGCGCGCACTTGGTAACGGCCTAGCATGCCCGTGGTAACGGCCTAGCACGCACGTGGTGACAGCCTCATCAGGGACACGCCCATCAGGTGACCTCATCGATTTCTCATTGGCCCCTGAGGGAGCAGGTCTGGGCCTAGAAGTGGCCGGAGGACCGTGGGGTGGAGGTGGAGGGGGGCGGGGCATGGGGAATCCTGCTGATGACCCTTTCTTTGCCGGTGAGAACTCTCCCTTTCTACTGGATGGGAACACTGTGGGAACATTATGGGTTGGCAGCGGGGAGGTTGATCGGTACGGCTCCTTCACAATGTTGCACATCCATCACAACCACCTAGTTCCAAAACATTTTCAACACCCAGAAAAGAAACCGAAACCTTTGTACCTATAAGCAGTCACTTCCCACACTCCTCCTTCCACAGCACTGCTACCACCCCCGCACCCCCACCCCCACCGCACCACATACACAAGTTCTCGATAGTCCCTCAACCACTAATCAATCTGCTTTCTGTCCATAGAAGTTTGCCTGTTTTGGAGATTTCATGTAGATGGAATCATACAACCAAATGTGAGGCCTTGTGTGTCTGGCTGCTTTCACTTAGCATGATGTTCTCATCACGGTTCATCCATGTAGAAGCATGAATCAGTACTTCCTTCCTTTGAATGACTGAATATTATTCCGTTGTATAAATAGGCCACATTTTGTTTATCCACACATCAGTTGATGGGCAAGTTATTTCTGCCTTCTGGCTATTGTGAATAGCACTGCCATGAGCATCTGTCTACAACCTTTTGGTTGAATATCTGTTTTCAGTTCTTTTGGGTCTATTTCTAGGAGTCAAACTGCTGGCTCATATGGTAATTCTGTTTAACTTATTGAGGAACCACCAAACTGATTTCCACAGCAGCTGTAATTTTTCGCATCCAACAATAGTGCATGAGAGTCCCAATTTCTTCATATCCTCATCAAAACTTTTTTCTGTTTGTCTCATTTTTAAACATGGGTCTGTTTTTGGACCCTATTTTTTTTTTTTTTTTTTTTTTTGAGATGAAGTTTTACTCTTCTTGTCACCCAGGCTGGAGTGCAATGTTGGCTTACTGCAACCTCCGCCTCCTGGGTTCAAGCAATTCTTCTGCCTCAGCCTCCCAGTAGCTGGTGGACCCTATTGTTTAGTTGGATGACATTCTCTTTTTCTATGACACATTTTAATATACATATATAGGTTTCTTTTCTTCTAGTAGGATTTCGTATCTGCTGAGATAAAGTCCCATATCATTTTTTCACTTCATCAAAAATGTTTTTGCTTATTCTTCTAGAAGAAATCATAAAGAATTTTTAATAATTTTAGAGCTTTTAAATTCACCCTTTATGCTCATTCTTGATTTAGAAAGATGTCAGCTGAGACAAAAAGATAGTGAAAACAGCTTTTTAAATAATTCAGCAACTTAAATCATTGCTATTTTGAGGTAATGTTTAACAATTTATTTTTTATAACAAGTATATAGTAGGGAGAGTAGTACACTCTTTGAGTCTTTTTATGGAACATTTGAAAATTTTTCATACCATAGGAGTGCATCAGACCTCACTCCCACACTTCAATACTAGCAAAGTGTTATTTTTTAGAACATGTTTATGCAGCACATTATGCCTTAGAATGGTTATTGTAAAAGAAACATAAACTTAGGTTAACAGGAAAGATAAATTTTGTAGCAATCAGTTAACTGCCTGCCAAAAAAAAAAAAGATGACAGTGGAGGAAGTGGTAGGCACATGACCTAACCTAGCAAGTCTTTTACATTTCTCTTCTATAAACTTTGGATGAGATTAGGTGACTCTTATATATTGCAGTAAACCCAAATGATTATAGAATTAAAAAAAAACATCTCACAGATGTTCAAAGACTAACATGAGCACATAAACAAAATTTAAAGCAGAAGCAGCAATTATTCAAAATAAATTTCTCTGAATGAAAATGTAAAGAAGAGAGAATACAAAACGACTATCAAAGGTAGTTCCATAAAAGCACCCAAAGGAGACATTTATTGACTGCTAAAGTAAGAACACAACATGTATGAGTTTTGATCTAATTAATCCACCACTGTATAATCTCCTCCTTTTGGCAAAATCATTAGTCCATTAGATTTTAAGTTCTAAGTGAAACTGAGTAATTTCTAAAGCTATGACTCTTATATATTGTTACCATATCTACCTAGTAGTAAAGTTTAATGTATTTACTATTGTTTCACATATGTCCTGGACCTTTCCCAAACTTTTTTTAAAAGAATTGTGATAACATAAGAAAACTAAGTATGTAGATAAACTAGCAGGACTTCAGCAAACTAAAAAAAGTGGGCATTAATGATCCATATCAGTTATATTTTATTGGAACTCTCCTACGTTATTTTAGATCATCAGTGACTTTGTACCAAAACCAGAAGTAAACCAAACAGATAAAAAACACACTGCAATATTACATAAAGTAAAAAGAGACATATTGCTTTATGACTTCTTGGTAATGAGCTGACTATTTCCTGGTACATTAGTGTTCCCCAAAATATTAACTTATTTTCCAAGAAAATAAGAGAAGAATTGCATGTCATGTATTATGGCCATCCGCAAAATACTCAGAAACACCCTAAATGCCTTAAGTAGTCCTGTGCAAAAGAACTGTTTAACTCTATCATGATACGTTTCTCTTTTTCTGGGAAACACATATTGCTAGCCTACAGAACAAAGCTTAGGAAATCTTGCCATACAGTCATTTATTATCTATATGGAAAGAAGCATTATTTTTCTCTCTCAAAAGGAAAGAGTTAAATCACTAATCTGGAAAAATTAAAATGAATAAAAACATGAGCTAATTATCAACACATACTAGGAAAATATACTATGTTTAATTGGAAAAGTCATTTGAGCCCCTTGATTTATTCTAAAACTAAGTTGAAATTATAATTTAAAAAGTAAAGGGTTATCAATTTTAAAAGTGTATATCAATCCAAATGGTATTAAATTGAACTGTAATCTGCTCGCGCAATGCAATAAGATCAGATATCCATACTGAGGTTACCTCCAAGCCATTGGAGAGATTGGGATTTAAGCACTAGCTGCCTGATCCTCCTATGCAGGACACCAAGCAAGGAGAATCAGGCAGCTAATGTTTAAGTCCCAACCTCTCTGATTTTTAGCAAGTAAGAGTTTTTAAAGGCAGAATTAAATTTCATGAAAGCAGAAGATATAGGCAAAATTGTAAATCTATGCATAGAGGGTACATATTGCTTTTCGCTTAACAGGGCAGAATATCTAGAAGCAGAGGCTCACAGGGGTCATAGGTGGATTCAAATATTTTCTGATTTGCAGATGGTTAAGGAAGAAAAACTGTTTAAAGATTTGAGGTCTAGAGAAAACAATGTTAGCTTTGGCTCCTGGGTGTGACTCCTTCCAGACCCCACAAGAAGAAATTAAGAACAATGAATGGTGGTCAGAATTCAGTCTTCAGGTTCCCCTTATCTCAGGTCTATGTGCCAGTGGATTGATTTGGTGGGGTGCTGGGTTTTTGAAAAACAACTCAGAGACATATTTTAAGATGTTATCTTTAATTTCTGTAGGGGATTCAAACATATTGTGATGCTGTTATAGTAGGTAGTTAGTCAGACATGAGCAGGGCAGGAGAGCTGCTATCCCTCACCAAGAATGACAGGCAACCATCAGGTGATGGTCAGGTGGTTGTTAAACTGTCTCTCTAGAATAATAATTGGCCACAGCCAGAGCCAAGGAAAGACAATTTCCTAGTAGATAGAAAACAGCTGAAACTGGTGATCAGCAGCTTCCCAACAAGATTTCAAAAGTTGGGTGAGGGTGCTCAAGCATGTGCCCTAAGAGGTAAAATGGTAGAGTTTTACTGGTATATGACCTTCCTTTAGGAATGCTCGGCTGGTAAGAGAGTTGCCTCAAGTGAGCTTGTGCACAACTTCAATAAACTCAATGTGCATGTGGCTCCTCCCAAGTGTTAGTAGGACACTGTGCATGCAGACAACCTGTCCAAGGAAACATCAGAGGAGAAGAAACACAAACCTTGAAAACATGGCAGCCAGTGTATAAAGCCCCAAGCCAAAGGCCAAACAGTGCATTTGAATCTTTCAAGTACCTGCTTGTGTATCTTCCAAGTGTACTTTACTTCCTTTCATTCCTGCTCTAAAACTTTTTAATAAACTTTCACTTCTGCTCTAAAACTTGCCTTGATCTCTCACTGTGTCTTATGACCCTTGGTTGAATATTTCTTCTGAGGAAAGAATTGATGTTGCTGCAGACTCGTATAGATTCACCCCTGCTAAAAATGCTAGATTCCTTGGCTATTGTTTGAAGCTACTATTGCTTTCTTGTTTACCAAGTTGCTTATTTACTTTTCAGGGCTAGCTAAGTGCCTGAAATTTCCCTTGAAGGAAATTAAGATTTTCCTTTATTTCTATGCTTGGGGGTTGTTGGGGATCCTGCAGGCCCCTAACAAGACATCCCTGCTATGTTTCAAAAATAAGTAGAAAAAAAAATAGAAGAGATGGGATCTTATCATCTTGTATACCTAAAATTATTCTTCAAGAAAGATACTGTGCTTGACCTCAAGGAAGTGAAATGGAATGAGTATTATGTCTACACAGTGAGATTATTAGCTGAATTTAAAAAGGAGTTTAAAAGTTCAGAATTATCACTTAAATGAGTGCCTTGAAATTCACAAATTTACTAAGGCTATTTTGGGTCAGTTAGAGCAAGTTCATGAAGTGCTCCTTAAAGTATTTCTATGATTTTATGCATCAGATTCACGTCAGGAATCTTTACTCCTGTCTCTGTGGAAAAAGAATAATTCCAAGTAATTAAGAAATATAAATACAAAAGTCAGATGGAATATCAAAGTATTAAATAAACAATGACTAATAAAACTGGTTTTGAGAATAAAGTTGAGACCGGAATTAAGCCTTGCATCAGAGTTAAATTTGTCTATATAGCTACTAGGAGCCACAGTGTTTATCACACACCTGAGAATCTCAGCTCACAAGGGCAGGCTACTCCGAATCAGAAAGACAAGTAAATTGTAGTACAGGCAAGCATATGTGGATTTTTTTTTTCCAATATCACCAATAACATAAATCATGCTTTTTTTGTTGTTGAGAAAATCTAAATTAAGAGATTGAAAGAAAGGATAGATGATATCTTGTAATACTCTAATTTTGCTGGAACTGGACACTACCCCATGGAAACATGAAGAAGGAGAAACTAACAATAGGAGGAATCGAGGTTCTGCCAATTAACATTAATTTCCAAAATCTAGACACAGTGACTGAGGGCTTTACTATTTAAAGTGTAATCAAGAGACCAGCAGCATTAGCATCATATGGAAAGTTGTTTGAAATTCAGACTATCAGTCTTTACCCAGGACCTTTTGAGTCTGTAACTGCCTGAAGGGTTCTTCCTGCCCACTGCATAAAAAAAAATTACCATGGCATTGTAGTAGAGAAAGAGTTTAGTAGACACAAGGCCAGCCACACCATGTGGGAGATGGAGCTCTTACTTAAATCATGTCATCAAAAGCTCATAGATTAGAAGTTTTTCAAAAATAGTTTGGAGGAAGGAGTGGGAGTGGCCACGTATCAGGTGCTGGCTGCTGATTGGTTGGGGGGAAATAAAATCATAGAGGGTCAAAGCTGTTCTCTTGTGGTCTGAATCAATTCTGAGTGGGGCCACCGTAATGAGGTTGGCAGTTCAAGATTTGGTGAGAGAAACTGTGCCATTCTGACCCATACTTAGATAGAGTTTAATCAGAAAATAATTCATAGAAACAGAAAGCAAAATGGTAGCTACTGTAGGCCAGGGAGTGAGGAGATTTGGAAGCTATTAGTCGAAAATACAAAATTTCAGTTAGATAAGAGGAATAAATTCAAGGGTTCTATTGTACATCATGGTGACTATAGTTAATAACAATATGTTGTATACTCAAAAATTGCTGAGAAGAGATTTAACTGTTCTCACCACAAACGTTATAAGTATATGAGGTAATGCATATGCTAAATAGCTTGATTTAACCATTCCACAATATATAAAAAAAAAATCATGTTATATGCCATAAATATATTCAGTTTCTATTTGTTAATTTAATAAACAAGAAAATAATCCTGTGTAAAATCCATCCTTTCATAGTTGGATATTTCAAAAATTTTTAGAATTTTTCTTTTGAAAATACCTAGTTGTCTTAAATGGCACTGAATTCACTGTATTGGCAACTCAGTTCAAGTCTTTTCCATTTCTTTTGTACATTTTCTTTTATGGCATTACTATTACCCAAGGAAATTGGTTTTCAGGTAGATCATTAATCTTTCATCAAATGAAAAATACTTTTTAAACAATTTCTTTGAATCATGATGATCTAGCCACCAATCCTAAGTGAGGACTCCCGCCGTCTGGAGGACTTCAAAGATCATAACAATACCAACCACAGACCTCAACTCACTGCATCTTCTATGGGTTCAGAGTTGTCAAGGAGGACTCAATACTGAAGGCACTGGTTGGAACAACGCTTTACTCACAGAATGGAGATGCAGTGGAATCAGCATCTGTAATATTCACTGGTCTCTTGTGGCCAGTGGGTCCCTCCCCAGCAGTGAACTGCATGCAGCACTTTACTCTTCTCTTCATTCTGCAGGCAAAAGCCCCATTCTTTTCCCTCGAGGAGGCAGGTACACTGGTGGGGCTGGCCAGGGGCCATATGGCAAGCCCAAGATTACAAGAAAGCTCACTGCATACCAGAAAAGGGGAAGGGTTTCTCCTAGTAAAGAAGAATAATCTGGGGACAGTTAATAAGTCTACACCCAGCTTCCACATGGGGAAATATTCCAGGCCCAGGACACTTATGGGGCAATTCTGGAGAGGGCAGGAGGTCCTGTGGTGGCTGCTGCTTCCTCCAACAGTTTTTAACATATTAAGCCTGAAATAAATACTAAAGACTAGGGAACATTTTATCTTATAGAACCCTTAAAGGGATTGAGAATTTCTATGTGGTTCAGTAGACAAGAATCTAAGAACAATGTAAAGTTAAAAAAAAAAAAGTGATGTAAACTTATCAGTTTGGCCTGCTGCTTAAAACTATGGTGAGCATAAAGGTAAAAAGCTGAAGAGTGAAAAGACTGAAACAAATTATGTATAATATCCAATTACACATTTCTTGTAATTTGAAATTATGATAAAGGATAACTAGCTATATTAATGATCTATCAGTGCCATAACAAATTACCTAGTAATTTAGTGGTTTAAAACAACACTCACATATTAGCTCATTGCTCTGTAAGTCAGAAGTCTGACCCAGCCTGGCTAGATTCTCTACTTAGGTCTCATGAGGCTGAAATCATTGTGTGGGCCAGAGTTGTGGTTAACATATGGGGCTCAGCATCTTCTGTGCTTACTAGTTGTCAACATAATTTATCTCCTTTGCATGCTTTCCATGTAGCCTCCTCATTTGCAAGCCGGTAATAACATGTTGAGTCTTTCTTATGCCTCAGATCTCTCTGACATCCCCTTCTGTTGCATTTCTTTTGACTTCATATTCTGCTTTTATTGGCTCATGAGATTGAATTGGGCCCAGTTGGATAATAAAAAATAATCTCTCTGTTTTAATATCAACTGAATGGTAATTTAAATTACACCTTCAAAGTCCTTTGTGTCATGTAGTCATAGCATAACCATGGGAGTAACACAAGGGACTATGGTCAAGGGGCTAAAAATTATATCTACCACACTGGATAAGTCAGGGGACTGGCAAATACATCATGACAGTAATGGAAGGGAGGCAGTATAATGTAATGTTTAATAGTCATGAGACTTGGAGGTTTAAGTCCTGACTATGCCGTTTCTTAAATGTTCTTTTCTCTAAGCTTTGTTTTCCTTACATAAAAAAATAAGGATAGTAATGGTAACTAACTCATAGTATTTATTACTGAGAGGACTAAATCACAAATATACTTAACCATCTGCCATATACTTTATTCTCATATTTGTTAGTTATTATGATCACTTTTATTTTCTATATATTTTTATTTTTATTTTTATCAAAATAATACGTGCAGGTTGCAAAATGATATATAATAAAGATCAGGTTGAAAAGGAAAATCACTTTACACTTCTATTCTCACTTGTCAAAGGAAACTGTCTTTAATCAATTCTGATTATAGGTTTTTTGAGAATTATCTCTCTACTCTCCATGTATTTTCGTAATTATTCCTTGACACAATCTGTTGAAACCATGCTATGAAAAATAGACTTGGATCAATAGAATCAATAGCACTATTCCCATCTCTTTTCTTCTCCCTTTCCAATTCTTGATAGTTTTTAATTATTTGTATTTCTTCTATTGGTTACTGATGTAATTCTTCTTTTTTTTTTTTTAAAGACGGGGTTTCACCATGTTGGTCAGGCTGGTCTTGAACTCCCGACCTCAGGTGATCCACCCGCTTTGGCCTCCAAAGTGGTTGGATTACAGGCATGAGCCACCGCGCCCAGCCGATGTAATTCTTAATAAATATTTGCTTCTTGTTCTTTAAACTTTAGATAGTTCTCTTAATGCCTCGCAATATAAGACGGATATTAGAGCCCTAATTTTCTCTCTAGTGCTTCTCTCATTTTTCCGTAAGCTGTAATTTACTCTGCATTGTCAATATTGATGTTCATATTGACATCATTTACATTTCGATCTGTAGTCTTAGTTAGATATTTATGATACCACAGATTTATAATTATTGTTCAGCTGTGGCTGAAGGGGGCCAATGCAGAGCTTGAGCTATGGCTTCAGAGGGTGCAAACCTCAAGCTTTGGCAGCTTCCACATGATGTTGAGTGAGCCAGTACACAGAAGTCAAGAATTGGGTTTTGGGAACCTCTGCCTAGACTTCAGAAGATGTATGGAACCACCTGGATGCCTAGGTAGAAGTTTGCTATAGAAGTGGTGCTCTCATGGAGAACCTCTGCTAAGGCAATGAAGAAGGGAAATTTGGGGTTGGAGCACCACACAGAGTCTCTACTGGGATACTGCCTAGTGAAGCTGTAAAAAGAGGGTCACCATGCTCCAGACCCCAGAATGGTAGATCCACTGACAGCTTGCACCACATGCCTGGAAAAGCCACAGACACTCAATGCCAGCCCATGAAGGCAACTGGGATTGAGGTTGTACCCTGCAAAGCTACAGGGGGTGGAGCTGCCCAAGACTATGGGAATTTAACTCTTACATCAGCATGACCTAGATGTGAGACATGGAGTCAAAGCAGATCATCTTGGAACGTTAAGATTTGACTGCCCTGCTGGGTTTTGGACTATCACAGGGACTGTAGCCCCTTGCTCTGGCCAATTTCTCTCACTTTGAATGGCTGTATTTACCCAATGCTTGTACCCACCATTGTATCTTGGAAGTAACTAACATGCTTCTGATTTTATAGGCTCCTTAGTGAAAGGGACTTGCCTTGTCTCAGATGAGACTTTGGACTGTGGACTTTGAATTAATGCTGAAATGAGTTGAGACTATGGGGGACAGTTGGGAGAGCATGATTGGTTTTGAAATGTGAGGACATGAGATTTGGGAAGGGTCATGAGAGGAATGATATAGTTTGGTTGTGTCCCCAAATCTCATGTTGAATTCCCATGTGTTGTGGAAGGTACCTGGTGAGAGGTCATTGAAGCATGGGAGCAGGTCTTTTCTATGCTTTTCTCATGATAATGAATAAGTCTCATGAGATCTGATCATTTATAAAGAGGAGTTCTCCTGCATAAGCTCTCTCTCTTTGCCTGCTGCCATCCATGTAAGATGTGATTGTTCTTCTTTGCCTTCTGCCATGATTGTGCATCCACTTTCCTCCAACCACTTTCCTTTGTAATTTCCAACTCTCTGTTATGCCTTTATGAGCTTCATGAAAGCAGACTAATACAGGTAAGTAACGTAATAGGATTCTATTTCCTTCTTTATTGGCCCAATATCACAATCTTTATGCCACTCAGAGGAGCATATTATTTCTTCCTTAAATGAGGAGAGTTCATTCCACATTATGTGAAGTATTATTCTGAAATGATACATAATGTAGAAATGCAGTAAAGACCATTGACAAGCTTAATACTTTAATTATAGGACCACAAATGCTTATTTTCTAAATAGCTATGCTATGATGCAAAACTCACATAGCACTCTGAAAAGATAGAATCCAATATACTCTTAAAAATAAGGCTTAAACTTGGATAACTGTGGTCAAAATTATACTTATTCTTTACCATTTGAATTTAGAAATGATGGTTGCAGTTTGCCATTTTGATTAAATGAACAAATGGCATCACTTACATAAACTACTTTTTTAAAAGTTGATTTCTTTCAATTCCATTTTTGTTCATTCTTTGGCTCCATGTGAATGTTCTTTTTCTTACATTTCTTTTTGTTCAAGCTATAAGCACATTATGAAATAGAATATCAACTCTTAATTTATGTAATGAATTGAGCAATGAATGATTTAGTACAGTGAAAATTACTTTGTAATGTCACGATGATATACACAATCTTATGTACATGCATGTGAGAGAAAAAACAATAGTTGTGAATTACTAAATTCCAGGGCTATTTGCTATATTTTGCCATAAACTCCAGAAAATAAGAAAAGCCAAAACATGCTTGTTCTCTGGAAACACAACATTTTCCACCAAATAAAAAATAATCTGTTTATGGTGAGTTCTGTTTGTTTCTTCTAAGGGGGCACAGTGAGTCAAAAATTATATGTTAAGAGAAGATCAGACTCAAAATTGATATGATGTAAAGACGGGAATAACAGACACTGGGATTCCAAAAAGGGAGAAGGTGACAGGGGGTTAAGGGTTAAAAAATTACCTATTGGGTTCAATGTTTACTCTTCGTGTGATGAGAACACCGGAAGCTCTATCTTCATCATTACACAATATACCCATGTAACTATCATGCACATATATCCCCTTCATTTAAAAAGAATTATGTTATCAAAAGATGTATTCCAACTTAATCTCATTCATTTATATGAATGAAAATAAACATAAAATTGAAATAGAAAATACACATGAACCCTGGCTTATAAATATTAACTTTTGTAATGCTGAGCAAAAAGTCAAATTTCAAAAATATTTTCGTTATAGCCAGTTCTGTGGTGGTTATATGGAATATAAGATCAGCTATTTGTTAGTAGGTAGGAAAATGGCAAACTCTTCAATAATAAATTCACTTATTGTATATTTTACTTGCACCAAATGATTTTATATATAACAGTTCAGAGTCAGCAAAATCATTTCTCTCTACTAAATATATTATTAGTTTCCAAAACCAGATCAACCAACCAACCAGCCATATCACAAAGGGGTGTTAGACTCCATTCTAGTAATTATTTTATTTTCTTAAGTTTTGTACATTTTGTACAGAAACAAAATCAAGTAATGATTTTTGAGAAAAAATTATACTAAAAACTGCAGTCTTGAATAAATTTAATGATTTCAACTGATGAATTCACAGCTTGAGAAAGGAGATTACATCATGATTATGTGGAGAATAGACATCATTCTATTTTTTATTTCAAATTATGATCATGTAAATTAATTATAAAAAGTAGAAAGTCTTCAGTTAGCTCTGAAAATGGTGCTATAGCAATCACAAATTTCCTAAAAAACCTCTATCTTTATTAAATTTTCAGATTAAGGTTCAAATGCCAATCTTAATGATGCTATCCAAATCCCTGCTTGAATAAAGCCACTAATGTTGCATAAACACTCCTAAACCTTACAAAGTAGGCTATATTCACTAACATTTATTTAAACAGGTAATTTCTCTTCTTTTTTTCTATTTATTATCTAAAGAGCTAGTATGCTCCACTGCTAAGATGAGATGCTCTTGTATGTTCTAAATCGAGTGATTTCAAGGAGAGCAACTAGCATTGCCTCAGATGTTTATAGAATTTTAAATGTTGCTAATTAATGAAGAGAATAAGACAATTGCTGTGAACAAAAACACAAAACAAAACAAAATGCCCACTGTGGGTGTTTACCATTCATTACCCCAGGACACCAACATCTTTTTCTCAAGTTGTATTCCAGCATAGTGGAGATACTGATTAAAGGGTCCATATGTTAGAACATGGATACCCTGCTGAGCAACAGAAGAGTGAATTCTACAGGTCAAATGACACATTTTGTGATTGTGAATAACTTCAAATTTCAACGTTTTCTAAACAGTTGAATTAGTGAAGTCATGTACAGTTTTTCTTGAAAAGGAGCACAGTCAAGAGTTTTTATTATTTTAAGAATAAATGTGACAAACGAATTAATTTGTACATTGAAGTCATTCTAACCTTTAAGACTCCAGTAATACATTTCTAATTAAAAACCTCAAGTTAGCACCTCACTAGGCAGATCTCCATCTCCAGTATCTGCATCATCACCAAAACAAAATCTAAAAGAGAATACATTTTCATGTTCTAAAAAGTTTACACACTATTTTGGAAACAAACATCATGAAATTAAATGAGATAAATCACTATATCCACAGGAGCAAAGAAGCCACTGCAAACTTAATTTAAGTACTAAGGGAATGTGGAGTAATTACTGAGCTTATCCTCTCAAGGCCCTCTTTCCTAAAGGACCCTGAAATCGTCATTTCTAGTCCTGATTTATCATCCTCTTTCTGTTCCTTTATGTCCCATTGCTCAAATAATCTCATTACTTTCATTGTCCTTTGATGCCAGAACAAGGCATGTGTAGATAAACTCTTGAATACTACTAGCCCCTGTGTATTTCACTCTCTTGCGGTTTTCCTACACTCTGTTCATACCTTTGTTGACAAATTTTTTTATTAAACTCTTCTCAAATTACCCAGTCATGAGTGCCATTCTTTCCTGTCGGTATCCTGACAGATCTATTGTGTGTCTATGTTAGTTACTTATTGCTGCTGTAACAGATCACCACAAACTCAGTAACTTACAATGATAGAGTTCTAGATATCAGAAGTCTAAAATGAGTCTAACTGAGCTAAAATCAAGGTATTGGAAGGGCTGAGTTTCTTCTGGAGGCCCTTCAAGACAGCACCTGCACTCCTTCGGTCAAGACTCTTCAAAGCACATCATTCCAACCTCCGCTTCATTATCATATCTCCTTTACCTGACCCTGATCCTGTCTCCCTCTTATAAAGATGCTGTGGTTGCATTGGGACCACCCATATAATTCAAGATAATCTTCTCATCTCAAATTCACTAATTTAATCACATCTTCAAGGACCCCTTTAACTTGACATATTCACAGATTCTGGGAACGTCATGGACATATTTGGGATAGGGGAAATATTCAGTATAACATAATATCTAATGATTGTTTACTGAATAAATAAATATAACCATCAGAATAACCTTCTCAAA
Organism: Aotus nancymaae; assembly: GCF_030222135.1. Taxonomy (NCBI): domain Eukaryota; kingdom Metazoa; phylum Chordata; class Mammalia; order Primates; family Aotidae; genus Aotus; species Aotus nancymaae. The sequence goes on along the minus strand of NW_026988415.1, from coordinate 52,251,313 downwards.
TAGCCCTTTACTCCTCCTTATCTTAGCTAATATTTATTGAATGTTTACTGTTTTCAAGACTCTATGCAAATGGAATTATATACACAATCTCTTTTAATCCTCGAAACAAGCCTATGTAGTGGGTATTAGGAATTTCCCTATTTTATAGCCAAGGAAACTGAAGACAGAAGAATTAAGTTACTATCCCAATGTTGCACATATAGTAAGCAGCAGTATTGGAATGCAAACCCTTTTTCTTCTGACTGAAATATCCATTACTGGTCTCAGTTTGGTTCACTGGGGACATGGTGAGCAAGCCTAATTCCTCTTCTACATGACATATGTCAAAATATTTTAAGGCAAAGTACAGCTGAGAAGTGCCAAGATGACTGACTGGAAGCAGCTAACGTGTGCTGCTCTCACGGAGAGAAGAAAGAGTGGCAAGTGAGCACTAGCTCTTCAACTGGATTGTCCATGTGGGTACACTGGTATTTATCAAGGGAGCAATGAAACCTATGGAGAACAGAAAAGAGGAAGACAGAAAAGCTGTCCACCTAGAATTGGTGCAGAGCTAGGGGAGGCTCCCTACTGCTGGGAAATGATGAGTGAGTGAGAATCCTTGGGGAACCACATTTTTGCCATGGACCTTTGTATCTCTGGGTTCAGGATATCCTCCATGACTATCCTTCACTGGGGCCTCCAAACTGACACAGAGAGGTATACAGAGTCAGTCACTTCTCAGACACATGCAGAGGCTGGGGGCCTTGAACCCCTGGACACCCTGGCACCAGCTGCAGCAATTCAGGAACTGGGGAAGGACAGGATCTCTCACATACCCCAGGACAGAGGCCAAATCTATGGGGCTAAGCAGTGGGCAGGCTGTAGGTTTCACCTCCACTGTACCTTGCTGAACCAGGCCACTGGCCTGGGACCTTAGAGTGATCACCCCAGCCCCACCTGAGCTCTTGGGCTGGTTAGCAGCTCTGCACTTCCCTGGGATGAAGCTCCTAGTGGTATCAAGCAGGCCCACCAGTTTTGCTGCTCCACAGCTCCCTCCCCTCCTGCCCTCAGGCTCAAGAGGAAGCAAAGTGATTAACAACTAGCAAGAGCCTCCAGCACAGCAAAGCTGCCTTATAGAAAAGTGCAGACTGTTTTCCACATGTGACCCTGCCCTTGCTACTTCTCAATGAGCAGGGCCTCCTGACCTGTCACCCCAGCCATCCCACTCCCCAGCCTGGGTTCTCAGACCAGTAGCAACTCTGCACTTTCCCGAAATGGTGTGCCCACCATTGGCAGATGAGCACCATTGGCAGGTGGGCACCATTTTTTTCTGCCTTGTAGACTCCACCCCTGCTGCCTCCAGGCTCAGGAGGGAGCAGAGAGATTACGGACTTATTTAGACCTCCAGCACAATGCAGTTGCCGTACCAGAAAAGGGCCAGAAAGTTTTCCATGTGAGTCCCTGCCTTGTTACTCTTCACTGGGCCTTTTGTTAAGATCCTCAGCATAACCATCCTGCTGCTGCATAAACACTTCATGCAATGGTAGTTCTGTGTTTCTCTGACGAGGGCATACCAGAGACAACCTACAACTAATCCCCATTGCAGCTGCAGTGATGCCACCTTTACTGACCTCAGAATGGGGAGAAACAAAGGGCACACCACAGCCATAATAGAGAGAGAAGCCCAGTCTTTCCTCCCTGTGAGTCCCCACCCCCATTTTTCACCAGGCATGGTCCCAGACTCAGGATGGCAGAGAAGCTACCCCACTGCTGACTGAGCATTCCCACTGGCAGTGGCTCTGTGTTTCTCTGGGGTGGAGCTCTCAAAGGCAATTGAAAGTTTTTCTGCTATCTACTGCCACTGCAGTGGTTCTGCCCTTGATGCTTTTGAACTAGGAAAGGAACAAAGAGTCCAAGGGCATTATTCACACCTCCAGCATACCACAGTCACCATATGGAGGGGAAATCAGTCTCTCTTCCTTGTAAGCGCCCAACCCTTTGCTTTTTACTAAGCAGGGCCTGCAGCAATGCTGCCCTACCCCCTCGCTGAACATTTCCACTGGCAGTAGCTCTGTGTTTTTCTCGTGTGGAGACCCCAAAGGCAGATGAAATCTTTTCTGTCATTACTAATACAGTGGTACAGTCCTGCTCCCCTTGGACTGGGGAAGAAACAAAGATGCTGAGTGCTGCATCCACAACACAGCACCCTGCCCTTATCTGATTGCTCTGAGTGGTAACAGCTTTGTCTTTCTATAGGGTAGAGCCCCAGGAGACAAGTGAAAGAAACTCTGCTGTTGCCACTACCAAGGTCCCTGCCCCTGCTGGCCTCAGTGTGAGGAGAAAACATAAAGGCTTAAATTGCTCCAAGGCTGCAGAGTGCAGCCTGGGAGTGCCAAGCTAAGATTTGCAGCAAGCACACAAGTGGGAGAGGAGCCCACAATCACAGAGCATTGCTAGGGAGCACAGCTGAAAATGCAAGGAAATAAATGCAAAGAAATGAGCCACATGGCTGAGGAAAAGCCTACCTAATGGCCATTACACTTAAGCACCATCTACTGGATCACAACCCAAACTTCAACACCAAAAAATATTTTGCTATTGTAACCCCCTTGAAACAAAGGACAAGAATTCGACTACAGAATTCAGCTAAAGACCCTGCACAAAACATCAGCCCTCTGAAGAAGTCAACTGACTATATTTAGGTCCAAGAAAAGACATAGCAAAAAAGAAAGAAAGAAATAGAAAACTACACATCAATATCTCTGATGAACATAAATGTAAAAATTCTCAACAAAATACAAGCTAACCAAATCCAACAGTATTTCAAAAAGATAATTCACCATGCTCCAGTGAGTTTAATACCGGGGATGCAGGGATGGTTTAACATACATAGTCAATAAATGTGATATACCACATAAACAAAATTAGAAATAAAAAACACATGATTATTTCAATAGATGCAGAAAAGGCATTCGACAAAATCCAATATCCCTTTATGATTAAAACCCTCAGCAAAATCATCATAGAAGGGACATACATTAAGGTAATAAGAGCTATCTACGACAAACCAACAGCAATCACTATATCAAAGGGGAAAAGTTAAAAGCATTCCACCTGAGAACTGAAACAAGTAAAGGATGCCCACTCTCACCACCTCTACTCAACATAGTACTGGAAGTTTTAGTCAGAGCAATCAGACAAGAGAAAAAAATAAAGGGCATCCAAATCAGTAAAAAAAAATTCCAATTCTCACTGTTAACTGATGATGTAATTGTATACCTACAAAACTTTAATAATGTATCCAAAAAGCATCTAGATCTGATAAATGAATTCAGTAATGTGATAAATGAATTCAATAAAGTTTCAGAATATGAAATCAATGTATACACATCAGAAGCATTGTCATACATCACACAGTGATCAAGTTGATAATCAAATAAAAAACCAAGCTCCTTTGAGTTCTCAACCCTAATAGCAGCAAAATAAATAAATAAATAAAATACTTAGAAATATACCGAATCAAAGATGTGACAGACCTCTACAAGGAAAACTGCTGAACACTATACAAAATGAACATCTCCAAGACACATAGTAATCAAATTTTCCTAGGTCAAAATGAAAGGAAATATATTAAAGGCAGATAGAGAGAAGAGGCAAGCAAACTACAAGGGGAACCCCATCAGGCTAACAGTATAACTTTCAGCAGAAATCCTAAAAGACAGAAGGAACTGGGGACCTCTATGCAGCATTCTTAAGAAAAAAAATCTTCAACCAAGAATTTCATATCTTGCCAAACTAAGCTTGATAAGTGAAGAAGACATAAGATCCTTTTCAGACAAGCAAAAATGCTAAAGGAATTTTTTACCACCAGGCCAACCTTATAAGAGGTCCTTAAGAGAGTCCTAAATATGAAAATGAAAGACAGTTACTGGCTACCACAAAAACACAATTAAATGCATAGGCCATTGACATGATAAAGCAACTACAGAATTAAGTCTGCATAATAATTAGCTTATAACACAAAGGCAGGATCAACATTAGCCTTGAATTTAAATGGGCTAACGGCCCCATTTAAAAGGTACAGAGGGGTAAGAAACAAGAACCAACAGTATGCCATCATAAAGAGACCCACCTCACATGCAATGACACCCATAGGCTCAAAGTAAAGAAACTGAGAAAAATCTACTGCAAAAATGAAAAGAAAAAAAAAAAAGCAGGGGTTACTATTCTAATTTCAGACAAAAGAAACTCTAAACCAACGACCATCAAAAGAGACAACAAAAGACATTATATTTTAATAAATGGCTCAATTCAACAAGACTTAACTATCCTAAATATAGGTACACCCAACATAAGAGCACCGAGATTCATAAAGTTCCAAGTGGCATACAAAGTGACTTAGATAACCATAGCAAAACAGTGGGAGACTTTAACACTCCACCTGACAGTATTAGACAGATCTTTGAGGCGGAACACAAAGATATTCCGGACAAGACTTGACACTTGACCAAATAAACCTCACAAGCATCTACAGAAATCTCTTCCCTAAGAAAACAGAATATACATTCTTCTCATGTGCACTTAGCACATGCTCTAAAATCAACCAATCAGCCATAAAAAAAATACTCAGTAGATTTGAAAAAAAAATGAAATCACACTAACCAGACTCTCCTCAGTGCAATAAAAATAGAAATCAATAGCAAGAATATCTCTCAAAACTATACAATTACATACAAATGAAGCAATCTTCACCTGAATGAAAATGAAATTTAGGCAGAAATCAAGAAGTTATTTGAAACTAATGAGAATAATGCTACAACATACCAGAATCTCTAGGACACAGCTAAAGCAATATTAAAAGAAAAGATTATAAATATAAATGCCCACATAAAAATGTTGGTAACATCTCAAATTAACAGCCTAATATAGCACCTTGAGGAGTGAGAAAAACAAGAGCAAACCAAACCCAAATCTATCAAAAGTCAAGAAATAGCCAAAATCAGAACTGAACTGAATAAAATTGAGATGTGAAAAACCATACAAAAGATCAACAAAAACAAAATTTGGTTCTTTGAAAGAATAAATGAGATAGATAGACCACTAGCTAGACTAATAAAGAAAAAGAAAGATCCAAGTAAACATAATCAGAAATCATAAACAGGACATTACCATCAAATCCACAGATACATGAAAAAACATTAGAGAGTATTATGAAGACCTCTATGCACACACACTGGAAAAACTAAAAGAAACTGATAAATTACTGGAAACATACAACCTACCAAGACTAAGCCAGAAAGAAATTCAAACCCTGAGCACACCAATAATGAGTTTCCAAATTGAATAAATAATAAAAATCCCTACCATCCAGAAAAAGCCCAGAACTTGATGGATTCACAGCCTAATTCCACCAGATGTATAAAGAAGATCTGGTACCATTTCTTCTGAAACTATTCCAAACAAATTGAGAAGTAGGAACTCCTCCCTAACTCATTCTCTGAGGCCAGCATCATTCTGACTGACACTGTACCCTAGAAAAGACAAAACATAAAAAAGGAAACTTCAAGCCAATATCTTTGATAAAGATAGATGAAAATACCTTTAACAAAATACCAGAAAACCAAATGCAGCAGCACATCAAAAATTAAAACCACCATGATCAAGTAGGCTTTATCCTTGGGATGCATGAATGGTTCCATGTACATAAATCAATAAATGTGATTCATTACATAAACAGAACTAAAATCAAAAACCATGTAATCATCTCAATAGATGCTGAAAGAGTTTTCAATAAAATTCATCATCCTTTCATGTCAAAAATTTTCAATAAACTAGGCATTGAAGGAATATACTTCAAAATAATGAGCCATCTGTGACAAACCCATAGCCAGCAACATACTAAATGTGTCAAAGCTGGAGGCATTCTCCTTGAGAAGTGAAACAAGACACTGTTGCCCACTGTTACCTCTCCTATTGAACATATTACTGGAAGTCTTACCCAGAGCAATCAGGCAAGAGAAAAAAATGAAATGCATCCAAATAGGAAAAGTGAAAGTCGAACTATCTCTGTTTTCAAATTATATGATTTAATGTCTAAAAAACTGCATAGTATTGGTACAAAGGCTCCTAGATCTCATAAACAGCTTCAACAAAGTTTCTGGATAAAAAATAAATGTAAAAGAATCAGTAGTATTTCTATACATCAACAATGTCCAAGCCAAGTTTACAATAGCCACCAAAAAATAAAATGATTAGGAATACAGCTAAACAGTGAGATGAAAGATCTCTAAAATGAGAATTACAAAACATTGCTGAAAAAAATCAGAGATGACAAAAGCATATGAAAAAACATTCCATGTGCTGATGAATAGGAAGAATAAATATTGTTAAAAGGCCATACTGCACAAAGCAATTTACAGATTCAATTCTATTACTATGAAACTACCAATAACATTTTTTTATAGAATTAAAAAAAATTCTAAAATTTATATGGAACAACAACAAGAGAAGCCCAAATAGCCAAACTAATTCTAAACAAACAGAACAAAGCTGGAGGCATCATATTACCAAAATTCAAACTGCACTACAGAACTACAGTAACCAAAATGCCATGGTACTGGTACAAAAACAGAAACAGAGAGCAATGGAAAAAAATAGAGAGCCAAGAAATAACATCACACACACACAGCCATTTTATCTTTGACAAAGTCAACAGAAACAAGCAATGAGAAAAAACTGCCTATTTAATAAATGGTTCTAGGATAACTGGTTAGCTATATGCAGAGGATTGAAACTGGACCCCTTCCTTACAACATATACTAAACTCAAAATAGATTAAAGACTTAAACGTAAAACCTAAAGCTATAAAAGTTTTTGAAAAAATCCTGGAAAATAGTATTCTAGACATAGACCCTGGTAAAACTTTTATAATGAAGAAACCCAAATTAATTCCAACAAAAACAGAATTGACAAGTGGTATCTAATTAAACTAAAGAGCTGCCACACAGAAAAAAAAAAAATCTATCAACAGAGTAGATAGACAACCCAAACAATAAGAGAATATATTTGCAAACTATGCATCTGACAGAGAACCAATATTCAGAATCTATAAGGAATAAATTAACAAGCAAAAAACAAACAACTCCTTTAAAAAGTGGGCAAAGGATATAAACAGAGAAATAGACATTTTTCAAAATACAAATATATGTAGCCAAAAAGCATATAAAGAAACTAATGGCTGGGTGTGGTGGCTCATGCCTGTAATCCCTGCACTTTGGGAGGCCAAGGTGGGCAGATTGCCTGAGGTCAGGAGTTCAAGACCAGCCTGGCCAACGTGGTGAAACGTTGTCACTACTAAAAATGCAAAAATTAGCTGGATGTGGTAGTGGGTGCCTGTAATTCCAACTATTCAGGAAGCTGAGGCAGGATAATGACTTGAACCCAGGAGACAGAGGTTGCAGTGAGCCGAGATCGAGCCACTGCACTCCAGCCTGGGCGATAGAGCAAGACTCCATCTCAGAACAAAAAAACAACAACAAAAAAGAAATTCACAGTATCACTAATAGTTTGGATATTTGTCCCCATTGATATCACATGTAGAAACGTAATCCCCAGTGTTGGAAGTGGGGCTTGATGGAAGGTGTTTGAGTCATGTAGGCAGATCCCTCATAGCTTTGTGCTGTCTTCTCAATAGTGAGTTCTCATAAGATCTGGTTGTCTAAAAGGCTGGCACTTCGGCTGGGCGCAATGGCTCACATCTGTAATCCCAACACTTTGGGAGGCCGAGGCGAGAAGATCACAAGGTGAAGAGATCGAGAGCCTCCTGGCCAACATGATGAAACCCCATCTCTACTAAAAATACGAAAATTAGCCGTGCATGGTGGTGAGCACATGTAGTCCCAGCTACCTCGGGAGGCTAAGGCAGGAGAATCGCTTGAACCCAGGAAGTGGAGACTGCAGTGAGCCGAGATCGCATCACTGCACTCCAGCTTGGGTAACAAGAGCGAAACTCCGTCTCAAAAAAAAAAAAAAAATTTTTGTTTAAAAGTCTGATACCTCCTTCTCTTCTCGTCTTGCTACTGTTCTTGCCTTGTGAGATGCCAGCTCTCCCTTTGCCTTCTGCTGTCATTGAAAACTTCCGACAGTCTCCCCGGAAGCTGAGCAGATGCTGACACCATACTTCCTTTACAGCCTGAAGAACCAAAGTCAATTAAACTTCTTTTTTTAAATAAATTACTTGGTCTCAGTTTTTTTTTTTTTTTTCCAGCAATGCAGTAAGGATCTAATGCAGCCCAATATTCTCTCTCTAACTCTTAAGCATGCTTCCTTGTCATTTGATGTCTGTCATCTGTCATATTATGATGTAGCAAGAACACCCTCCCCCAGTGAAGAACCTTGATGTTGGACTTCAAATCTTTCAGCATCATGGGTCAAATTCATTTTATTATAAACTATCCAGTTTGTATTATTATACTGTAGCAACAGAAAATGGACTAAGACAGTTATTACACACAAAAGCTTCGGTATGTCTCCTTTTCAAACATCAACTCAAAAGATCTCGGTCAAAACAATACTTTGTCTATAGGTTGGAGTTTTAAAATCGTATTTCTCCCATGCTTTTGCAGTAAAAAAAGTGAAATATTCATTTTTTTTGCAGTGGGTCTCTGTGGTTCCAGTTCCAAGAAGATTCAAACCAGTCCACGGGATGCCTCCGATCCTACATTTCCACTCCCCTCCCAATAGAATAAAAATAGAGAAAAGCTGAGGATTAGGAAATTTTTACACACAGACACAGACACACACACTCACACAGAGGTATATTTGATAGAGTCATACATGACAGAGAGATGCATGCAAATATAAATATAAACGAAATGTAAACCAACATCTTTGTAGTTTCTTCAGTGAGAAGTTTCTAATTCATTAAAATATTTATTTCTTATTATAAAAATCAGTTTATTGTAGAAAATTATGAATTTATAGAGAAACATAAAAGAAAACTGTAACTTGTCCAAAGCTGACATTCACAAGCAACTGAATTTCCACTATAGTCATGATTTTTACATATCTTGTATACACATATTTAAATCTAGATCAAATGATATTTCATATTTTTTAACTTTTTTAAAGTTATTTAACAGTACGTAGTGAACGTGTTTAGAGAGACATTATCATTTCTCACAACTGATCTAAAAAAAGACATTTCTAGGGGCCGATACAGAGGAAACTTTCTAAAAGTTGTATTGAAGATCTGGATGTAAAATTGACAAAGTAAAAGAAACTCCTTAAAGTTCAGTGTGCTTTCTTCCAACAGCAATAATTGGTCAGAGTAGCTTCTCTCTTCTAAAAATTTGTAATAATACATACTGAGGAAAGTTAAATCTGATTATCGTTTTCACATACAGCCACACAAAAATGGGTTGTAAGTAATGGGCTCATCTGTAGGAGAGTGGACATACTATTTCAAGTCTCTTCTTTCTCTAACATACCATATTCCCAGGGTTGATAATCAGTTGGTATGTATCAGAATGATAAAAAAACTGAAATTATAAAAACAAGTTAACTTAACATTACCTTTGGCATAGTTTTATAATTTATTTTTAGTGTAATTTTCCAGATAATATTGTCTGATAACCTAATATGTTTCAGCTTTTACCTTCATTTCACTTTCAGATTAAAACCAATCATGAAGAATATATTCTTGCAAAAATATTTGATGCAACATGAATTTTCTCAAGGAACTCTTAATCTGTTGAAGCTGAAACATTTTTTTTGTAGGAACTCTCATGTCATATCTTATAGGTTTTCTCTTATAACTTAGCCAGATTCTAATTTTTTCTCATTTGTCAAAAGCTTTTTCATGATTTTTCAACATAACTTTCTTGAAAGTTTGCATCTTTTGCAAGATTTGCAACCTCATTATGCAACTAATTTTTTGTTATAATTTAGTTACATTATCAGATGTTTTCAATGTCCAACAATTAGCAGAAGGCTAATTAATGAAACAGTTGTAATTATACCGAAATTTTATTAACCAAAAATTTGTTATAGACTGGGGCCTATGTAAGGCAGAATCTATTTAGATACGATCCAAGTTGGTTTTACAATTGAAATACCAAAGTATATCATAAAATCACTTACACTGTCACAGAATGCTATTTAAAATTTCACTGCTTTCAATATTATTTCATGACTAAACAGAAGTTTGCAGCAAAAGTTATTTTCATCACTCCCCCCAGGAAATGAGGGTACAAAAATTGTTATTAAGCAAGAGAAACTGAAGGGCGACAATTTAAACAAAGAATGGAGAACTTATCCTCATGAAAATAATTAGTTTATCAAAATATGGTTAAAATTCTACTGCTAAGAACAAAATTGCATATTTTTATAATGTTTTCAGTTTATCCCTCTTTAAATAATTCATAAATTTGTTCTCAGAAATTACATATGTCTATGCAATCATTAATTAACAAGTCTATGAGAATGCACACAATTTCCTCAATTTCATGGAAAGAATAAACAAAGAAATGAAAGGACTTTATTTATCAGTGTCATTTTGCATAAGCCAAACTCAAATGGTTTACTTTTGCAGGTGGGAAAAATGCACAGGCAACCATAGGTGAAGTATAACAGAGTACAGGGCAAATGCTTTACAGCTATATTAAGTATCTCAAACAAGTCATAGTGATACTAGCAAAATCAGATTAGCAATTACTGTTCAGAGTGGAAAGCTGCAAAGGAGTAAAAATGTAGAGCTCTGTATTTATTACATTAAGTCTTTTTGTCTCATTGGACTTATTCTACCTCTTAATTTCCATAAATAAGATTGATATAGTTCAAGTTTTAAAAAATCAATTTTCCTTCCTTTAGCTTTATTCTTTAGCTATTGAAGGGATATGGGTATTACTCATATGAGCACCAAGAGAAAGTCTAGTATGGTTACCCATTTAGAGTGGAGTAAACAGAGATTAATCACAATCAGAGGTTGCATATATATGCAGGTAAGTTCTGTCCTTATATATCCCTACAATAATGGTCAAACTGGCTTGGGCTAAGATTGCCCATATATTTATTTCAACATTGTTGTGGGTATTTTTTCAAGGTGTTTAGGATGAGATTATAATTTAAATAGGTGAACTTTAAGTAAAGCAAATTGTTTTCCATAATGTGAGTGGGCCTAATTCAATCAGTGGAAGTCCTGAATAGAACAACTAAAGAAGGATCATCCCAGAACAAAAGAAAAATCTCTAGCAGACTTTCTTTGGACTTTACCTGCAATTTCAGCTTTTCCTGTATTCACAGCAGGTTACTTTTCTACTGGAACTGAAATATTGGTTCTTCCAGGTTTCAAGCCTGCCACTCCACCCTGTGTATTTTGAACTTGCCCACCTCCACTGCTTTCATAAATGGATTAACCTATTTACGCCTTAATGAATTAATAGGTTCTCATGTGAGTGGAACTGCTTGCTTTATAAGAAGAAAGACCTGAGCTAGCATACTCAGCTCCCTTACCTGTGATACCCTGCACTGCTCCAGTTCTCTGCACAGAATCCTCACCAGTAAGAATGCCCTCACCAGATGTGGCCACTTGACCTTAGACTTTGTTAGCTTCCATATGTGTAAAAATGAAAAGATAAATTTCTTTTCTTTACAAATCACGAAGTTTCAGGTATTCTGTTAAAAGTAGCAGTAAATGAAATAAGACAGGATATTGGTAGTGAGTAATCAATGATAACAATGAATAACTGAAAATATGAAAGCGGCTTTGGAACCGGGTATTGGGAAGAGACTAAAAGAATTTAGAGGAGCAGGCTAGAAAAAGCCAAGATTCTTATAAGGGCTTAGACAACAAGAAGACTAGGAAAAGTTTGGAAATCCTTAGAGATTAAGTGTTTATGTCAAGAATACTGATAGAAATCTGGACAGTAAAGACCATTCTGATGAGGTTTTAGATATAACTGAGCAGCAAGGTATCAGAAACTAGAATAAAGGCCATTCTTCTTATTTATAACTGGATAATATGGTTTGGCTGTGTCACTACCCAAATCTCATCCTGAATTATAGCTCCCATAATCCCCATGTGCCATGGGAGGCACCTGGTGGGAGGTAATTGAATCATGAGGCGGGTTTTTCTCATGCTGTTCTTGTGATAGTGAATAAGTCTCATGAGATCTGATGGTTTTAGAAAGGGAAGTTTCCCTACACATGCTCTCTTGCCTGCCACCATGTAAGAAGTGACTTTGCTCCTCTTTCACCTTCCGCCATGATTGTCAGGCCTCCTCAGCCATGTGGAACTGTGAGTTCATTAAACCTCCTTTTCTTTATTACCCAGTTTCAGGTATGTCTTTATTAGCAGTGTGAGAATGGACTAATACACTGCCAAATTACTTGGCTGCATTATATCCAATATAGGGCTTTATGAATTCAGAACTTAAGAACAAAGAATTAGGATATGACATAAGAAATTTTTAAGGAACAAAGTGTTTGGGCTGCTACATAGCTACTTTTAGCAACTTATATTAAGCTGTGAGAAGAAAAAATTGATTTAAAGAGAAAACTTGTAATCAAAAGGAAAACAAAGTGGAAAGATTTGGAAAACTGTAAGCCTGGTTATGTAGAGTGAAAAAGCATGTTTGTGAGAGGAAACAAAGGATAAAGTCGAATGACCTTTTGCTAAAGAGATTAGTACAGAGAGAAGGGATTATCAAGAGAATGGATAGAAGACCCTGAAGTCTTTTTAGAGATCTTTGAGTCTTCCCCTCCTATCACAGTCTTAGAGACCTAGGAGAGCATAATAGTTTTTGTGAAAAGACCCAAGCTTCCCTCCATTGGCTTGCTGCCCAGGTCCCCTTCATGTCTCTGCCCTACATTCCAGTCTAAGACTCCTTGGCCACCAGAGCCATGGCTCAAGTAGCCCCAGGTGCAGCTTGACCAGCTTCTCTGAATGAAGCTGTAAACCTTAAAGGCATCCATGTGGTAATTATGCAGGCCCACAGAATGCCAGAGCCGATGTAGGCATGGCAGCTTCCACTTAGATTTTGAAGCATGTACCAAACAGCTTTTGAGACCAGGAGAGACTTGTTGCAAGGACAGAGTCATCACAAAGAGCTCCCACAAGCGCCCACAATGCCGAGCAGAAATGTGGGGTGGAATTTGCCTTAGTCCCCACAGGGCAATGCCTAGTAAAGTGGGCTGGGGCTGCCCAAGATCCCAGAACCATACACTTACCAGTAAGTGCGATGCCAGTTAAGAGCTGAAGCATGGACTGAGAATCCTGTGCACAAGATGCTGGGCATGGAATTAAGAGAAATTATTCTCCATCCTTAAGATTTAATATCAGCCCTCTTTAGTTTCAGACTTGCTTGGGGCTTGTTATCCCTTTCTTTGGGGTATTTTTCCCTTTCACAATGGGAATGTCTACCCCATACCTGTCCTACCATTGTATCTTGGAAGTAGATAACCTATTTTAACTTTACATATGGGACTTTGAACTTTTGAGTTGGTGCTAATATATATGATGAGATTGGGACTATGTATATTTGGATGTGAGAAGGTCATCACTTCCTGAGGGGCAGGGAAAGAATACTATCATTTTAATGTGTGTCTCCTCCAAAAATCATGTTGAAATTTAATCCCTAGTGTGGCAGTATTGAGAGGTAAGGCTTTTAAAAGGTGATTGGCTCATGAGAGCTCTCTGTTCTCATGAATTTATTAATCCATTTATGAATTGAAGGATTGATGGGTTAATGGATTAATGGGTTATCACAGAAGTAGAACTGGTGGCTTTACAAGAAGAAGATAAGATACCTGAGCTAGCATGCTCAGCCCTCCTATAAGGTGATGCTCTGTACCAACTTGAGACTCTTTGGAGTCCCAACCAGAAAGAAGACCCTCACCAAAGGTGGTCCCTTGATTTAGACTTCTTAGCTTCCATAAGTATAAATAATAAATTCCTGTTTTTTTAATAAATTACTGCAGTTTCAGGTAACTGAAACCATGTGTACACACATCCTATTGCTTTTGTTTTTCTGAAGAACACTGATTAGTACATCTATGCTTTATCAAGTGGACCAGAGTACACATGAGGCAATTGTGGATTGTTTGTTAGTTCCTGTATGACCACTAGCATAGTTACCAGATGACTCTGAGTACCTACCCAAGTCAGTCTATTTTTCTGTTCTCTTTGTTTTGACAACTCTATTTTAAAATATTATAGTTATCTGGGTCTATTAAGCTTGCTAGTTATTGTCCCTAGAAGTGTCTCTACCCCAAATTTTGTAAAATGCCTTACTTCCCTCCTCAATATGTTAAAGTATAGCTAGTTTTATTATTACTTATGTTTGTGCCACTTGCTATTAATACTTACAACATCATGGTGTGTTTCTCTTGCTTTCTACTTTTCTGATGCTTTTTATCACTTGCCTCCCTTAAACATTTTTTATGTATTTGTGCATTAAGAGTAAGTGCTGTCTTGTGATCTTCTGCTCCTTTTGCTGAATCTTTTTCTCATAAAGCTTAAACTTATTCTCATTTCATGCTTATCTCTCTATCTCCAATTAAAAAAAAAACCCAGTGGATGGATCAGCCTGGCTTTCATAAGGGAAGAAAAGTAAAAATATCACAGAAAATGAACACTTTCTCTCCAGTGCTTCCTGTATCTTCACTTGAAAATGTCCAGTTTAAATATCTTAATAGTATTGCTATGTCATTACTGTCTCCTTTGATTGTTTTATGATCAGTTTCTGGGGCTTACTTATGTGCAATATCAAGTTGAAGATTAGGGTATATCATTATTTTTTATACTGGCAAAGTTGTTTCTTTTATCTAGGCCTCAGTTTCTCTCTCTGGAAAATGAGATGGTTTGCCTAAATGTTCTCTAGGGAAACTTTCATGTCTGAAAGTCTGTCATTCCATTATTTTAACCTATATATATATGTGTGTGTGTGTGTATACACACATATATATGCATGTAAAATGTGTAAAATGAATTGCACACTTGCTTTTACAGGCTTTCATCCAGATAATTAGCATTGTTTAGGTTTAGCTGGACTTTATTAAGGTATATGCTTGATTGTACAATGAATGTAAACACCACAAAGATGAGGAAAGTACTGAAAAATAGAATACTACTTCTCAATTTGAAATTGTTTGCACACCTCTGAGATAGCAAATTCAAAAAAATCCTTATGCTATTAAATATGAGCAGTTTCCATATTTCATAGAAGCAAAATGAACTCTTTTCCTCCATGGTGTTTTGAAGTAGGACATTTTCTAAGCATAAATAACCTGAAATGTCAACTGCGATTCTAATATACTAGAGGTCATGAGAGTATAACTTAATATATAGACTGATTTTGTACATTCCATAGTCACAATAATTTTTACATTCAGAATACATTCATTTCCAAAAGGCACTCTACCCACACTTGCACATCTTCATGATAAACATATATTACTCAAAGAAAGATGCATGAGCACAATACATAAGCATATGTGTGTATGTATATATATGTATTTATCATATGAAGGAAAAACTCACTAAAACTTAAAATAATTTTTAATTTTGCATAATTTTTCATAAAAAATGTAGAAAAAGAAAATACATTATGTTCATAATTACGTAAAAAATCTGATCATCCACATAAATCAAAGCAATATTCCTATATTTTAAATCCCCATGTGCAGAGCATAGCATGTGACACCAAAATCTTCTATCAGTTTTCAGTACCCAATAAAGATTAATGGTAAACTATGAAAATGCATTTCATGGCAGTGAATAAGTGAAGCTTTGAAAAAGATCAGAACAATTTTCTTCCACGAATTGCTCTCTTGCAATATGACCTTGAAATCCTAGTCATCAAGAGCTCTTACACATAGAGACACTAAATTTTGTAGGCAAACAGCTTAACTGTGGGTTTAACATTTTTATCTCATCGGTGAAATATTTTCTCATATAAATTAAGGAACAGTTTAAATCCTCTCACAATTAAAAATAGACCCATTGGCTTTTTAGACAAGTATCTTAAACAGAAGTGTTTCATTATATTTGTAAGATCTTATGATAAAATAGAATTTGTATCATGTTAGCATTGTGCACTGACTGGCTTGAAAAGAAAAGCTACTTTTTGCTGCATGTTTTCTAAGGACCAAAAACATTTAAAATATGATACTTTTTTACTTCATCATGACCAAATCATAAAAATGCATTTCAATACCTAAGGTTAAATATTAATCTACCCATATACTACCTTACCTGTAAGCCATTGGGTAAAATTTTAGGACCAAAAAATTCCAGGATTTGTTTCATGTTTCAAAATTTCAGAGATTTCCATAGCATCTTTATGTTCCACCATGATCTTTTGGTAATTTATCTGATAGAGTGAAAGATTAGCAAATTTTGAGCATATCTCCTTTGTTGAAGTAAATGAGAGTTCTAATTTCACCTTAGAAACATTGCATATAAGATTCAACTAGTTTGGTTGTTGTTTTTGTTCTTTTTTTGTGTCTGTTGGCTTATTCTGGTTTTCTGTGATGGTGAGGGAGCCATATTTTTACCTAGCAAGTGCCTAGATATGCTGTAACAATAGAGGATATTTCAAGGTGTTGTCCTCACATTGGCAAATGCCTCAACTTACCTATGGTTTCTGGACTCCTGGAGGATGTAGTTGAAGTTCTGTGGGGAATGTCCACTAATGGAAATCACATCAGTCTCCTCCACAACAAGTGATTTGCTACTTACTGGATCAATATGGTACCTCCGACGGTGATATATTAAACAGATAAAAATAATTATATTATAACCTGTTGCTCAACTCTATTAATGTGTTCTTAGACGGGAGGAGGTGATTCTCTGCCAGATATTTGACAATGTCTGCAGACATTTTGGTAGCCACAACTGGGAGAGGCATGCTACTGGCATCCAGTAGGTCAACGATACTGCTAAACATCCTATGATACTACCCAACATAACAAATAATTATCTTGATCAAAGTGTCAATAGTGCCAAGGTTGTGGAACTCTGCCTTAAGGAGATGCTCACATTACGTATTTTTTTTTTTTGAGATGGAGTTTCACTCTTGTTGCCCAGGCTGGAGTGCAATGGTGCAATCTCGGCTCACCACAACATCTGCCTCCTGGGTTCAAGCAATTCTCCTGCCTCAGCCTCCTGAGTAGCTGGGATTACAGGCATATATCACTACACCCAGCTAATTTTGTACTTTTAGTAGAGATAGCATTTCTCCATGTTGGTCAGGCTGGTCTCAAACTCCTGATCTCAGGTGATCCACCTGCCTTGGCCTCCCAAAGTGCTCGGATTACAGGCGTGAGCCATTGTGCCCAGCCACGTGTTTGTTATTTGAATGCTCACTACGTGAAAAACACTGTATTTTTCCTTAATGTTTATGAGGTACATACTAAGTGCCTGATCCTATATTAACTGATTTACACAAATCACTACCTTTAGTCCTTACAATAAACCAGAGAGAAAAATCAAGCTAAAGAATTATGTCATTTACCATGTATCACACATTTTATAGGTGATTGGGCTAAATCTAGGGTTTATGATCTTAACCACTGAGGTGCTCAATATTCAAATTATGGTGGAGGTATTTCTTATGTCACATGGCTCCTTTTGAAATTCTGGTGAAGTATATTGAATCTCTATCCAAAAAAATGAACATACTGTATGTTCGAAGACATAAAGTGTTGCATATAATCTCACAAGGTTTCATCACATAGCCCCATCCATCCAGGCATCCCTGGATTAAAACTGGCTTACTGGGAGAGAAAAATGAGTAAACACATAATTTCAAAAAGCTTGTTAAATGTTATGAATCCCAGTATTATGCCTGATATAGAGAAGGTACTAAGTATTTATTGGGTGAATCATAGAAGACTGGCCAAGAATAGGAAGGGTAGAGAGAACAGGGTGTACTTATAACTTCTATACTCTAAGAAAATAAGAGTTACTTAGGTAGTAATTTGCTTTGGTAGGGACTAATCCAAACATACCCCATACATAATTTTAAATAAGCATATACCAAGAGTTCAACTGCAGGGAATATCTCTGTAAGAGTGAACTCTTTTCTGTGGAATAATAATGTATTTTTTTGTTTAGATATTTTGTTTTATTCTTTTTTTGTTTTTGTTTTAGATGGAGTCTTGCTCTGTCGCCAAGCTGGAGTGCAGCAGTGGTGTGATCTCAGCTCACTGCAGTCTCTACCTCCTGGGTTCAAGCAATTCTCCTGCCTTAGCCTCCAGAGTAGCTGGGACTACAGGCACCCACCATGCCCAGCTAATTTTTTCTGTGTTTTTAGTACAGATGGAATTTCATCATGTTGTCCAGGATGGTCTCAATCTCCTGACCTTGTGATGTGCCCGCCTCGGCCTTTCAAAGTTCCAGGATTACAGGCATGAGCTGCAGCTCCCGGCCTGTTTAATTCTTATATTAAACTGCACATTCCTGTAACTCAGGGAATCTCGTACTCATTCTCGTTTTTTATAGTGCTACGTTTTAGAAGAGATTCTTCTACACAGTAGTCATAAATAATATTGGTTGAAATATTTAAGGACTAAAAACACAGAGAACATTAAATCCAATGGTTCACACACTTCTTTTATTGAGTAGAACGTTTTCACAAAATGGGCTATACCATAAACCAAAAATCATAAGTGATTAGAGAGGATAAGGAGGAATAAATAAAGAAGATAGAAGAGATACAAGAAAGGAAGAAAAAAGGGAAGAAGAAAGCAGAAACAGAGGCAGATAGAGACAAGTAAGGGCATAAAGAAAAGAGAATACAAGCAAGAGAGGAGATGAGAGAGTATGAATTCTAGTGCTGGGTAAGCTTGGGCAAGTTAACAGTTCTTTTTCAGTTTATTTATTTTAAGGTGGAGATGATAACATTAGTAACTCATAGGATTATAGAGGGTTTAAATTTGTACTTATAAAGTGCCTTGAACACTGCTTGACCCACAGCAAGTAATTGTCATTATTGCTATTACTCAGTTCTTGTCCTACTCACTTAGAGGCTATGAGTACTCACTTAATGGCTATGAGTACAAAGAAAGTTTAAAATCTGACTCCCATCCAAACCAAGCTTGTGATCTAGCTTGTCACGGACTTGAAAAAAGTGGACCTTTTCCCCTAGTCATTAATTTAATTATTGTCAGCTTTTAGTAATACTAAACATATTTTCTAGTTGGCTTGGGGCAGTTCTCACCTTTGTATGTTATTCTACCACTATGATTAATTGAGTATTTTAACTCTCAAAAATGTCCCATTTTGGACACTATATTTTATAGTAATTCTGCTTATTGGTATGTTGGAAACTCCGAAGGCCTTAATATTTGAGATAAAATAACTATACTTGAAAACTGGGAGGATTAAAACCAACAAATACATTGTAGCAAAACTGTTCTGTCGTCTTAAAATCTTAAAAGACTGATTTTCCCTTCAGACTATTTCATTGGAATGTTCATTTCATGTAATCTTCAGAACAAAAAATGATAGTAACAGGTATTTTAAAGGTAACTAAAAAAGATCATTTAAACATATATAGTATCTATGTAACATTTGTCATATCCCTTGATAGAGTATATTTACTCTTCCCTACACACAGACACACAGACACACACACACACAGAGGTGTGCACATACACTGTAAAAGAAATTCAAATTCCATTTACTACTTTACAACAAGATAAAAAGCATTTATTCAAACACATAGGAATACTGTTTTTTTAATTTGTTTTTTATTTCAGTAGCTTTAGAGGTACAAGTGGATTTTGACTACATGGGTGAAATGTATAGTAGAGAAGTCTAGGATTTTAGCACACCCATCACTCAAGTAGTGTACTTTGTATTCAGTAGGTATTTTTTCATCCTTAGCCATCTTTTACCTTTCTGTCTTCTGAGTCTCCAATGATCATTATGCTGTTCTGTATGACTTTGCATATCCACAGCTTAGCTCCCACTTGTGAGAACAAAAGATATTTGGTTTTCAATTCTTATGTTACATCACTTAGAATAATGGCCTCCAGTTTTGTCCAGATTGCTGAAAAATGCATTTTTTCAGACATTTATATGGCTGAGTAGCATTCTATAGTATTCGTCACATTTTATTTTAACATGTTTTATTTCAATATATTTTGGGGAAACAGGTAGTGTTTTGTTACATGAATATGTTCATTAGTGGTAATTTCTGAGATTTTGTTGCACTCATCACCTGAACAATGTACATTATACCCAATGTGTTGTTTTTTATCCCTTGCTACCCCCTACCCTTTCCCCTGAGTCCCAAAATTCCAATGTTTCATTCTTATGCATTTGGGTTCTCATAGTTTAGCTCTCACGTATGAGTCAGATCATGTGATGCTTGATTTTCCACTCCTGAGTTTCTTCACTTAGAACAATAGTCTCCAGTTCCATCCAGATTGCTGAGAATGCCATTATTTTTTTCCTTTCTTATGGCTCAGTAGTATTCTACACATCACATTTTCTTTATCACTTATTCAGTCATTGACTGATGTGTTGACATTCACTTAGGGTGGCTGACAAAATACTAGCAAATGTTAGAGATTGTAATCTTAAACCTTTTGGAAGGCCAAAAGGTTTTATTTAGGCATGCTGAAGGCAGCTGCCTCATCTACATTAGCATGAGAGAGAGATAGAGACCATCAAAGGCCTTCCCAGTTTCAGTCTGTGTACTCCACATCCCTTTGTCTCCCCTCTAACTGTTTATTCATGTAAATTTTGTGCTGAGTGGTCCTCTCAGGGGGAGATCAAAAGGGAATTACCTGTTAATAGGGTTTACTCTGGGCCAAGAACCTAAAGCTTTTATCAATCATAAAACCATTCTCTTACCCATGTTAATTATCCACAATTGTGTTAACTTAGAACCTCTGTTGTAAAGTCTATGGAATAAAAGTGTGGATGAACAGGGAGTCCTGGTCAATTGGTTGCATTTCACCCTCTGAAAGCAGCCAATGGCCATCCCTAGCCCATTTGTATCACTGTAATGGTGTGAGAGTGCATTCATTTATCTGTCAATGAGTCAGGGTCTGCAGGCCAGACTTTTGCAGGTGGTGGACAATGTCACACTGATGGGCATTTGTGTTGGTTCCATATTTTTGCAATCGCCAATTGTGCTGCTGTAAATATATGTGTGCAAATATCTTTTTCATATAATGACTTCTTTTCCTCTGAGTAGATACCTAGTGGTGGGATTGCTGGATCAAATGGTAGTTCTACTTTTAGTTCTTCAAAAAAATCTCCACACTGTTTTTTATAGTGGTTGTACTAGCTTACATTCCCACTTACAGCATCACAGTATTCCCTTTTCACCACATCATGGCCAACATCTATTATTTTTTTACTTTTTGATTATGGCCATTCTTATAGGAGTGAGGTGGTATCATATTGTGGTTTTTATTTGCATTTCCCTGATCATTAGTGATGTTGAGCATTTTTCCATATACTTTTTGGCCATTTGTATTATCTCAAGAATTGTGTATTCATATTCACAGCCCACTTTTTGATGGGATTCTTTGTTTCTTTCTTGCTGATTCATTTGAGTTCTTTGTAGATTCTGGATATTAATCTTTTTGTAGGATGTATAGGTTGTGAAGATTTTCTCCCACTCTGTGAGTTGTCTGTTTACACTGTGGATATTTCTTTTGCTGTGCAGAAACTTTTTAGTTTAATGAACTCTCACCTATTTATCTTTGTTTTTGTCGCATTTGCTTTTGGGTTCTTGGTCATGAAGTCCTTGCCTAAACCAATGTTTAGAAGAGTTTTTTCAAAATTATCTTGTAGCATATTTAAGATTTCAGGTCTTAGATTTAAGTCTTTAATCCAATTTGAGCTGATTTTTGTATAGGATGATAGATGAGGATCCAATTTTATTCTTCTACGTGTAGCTTGTCAATTATCCCTGCACCATTTGTTGAATAGGGTGTCCTTTTCCCAGTGTTTATGATTATAGATTTCAAATTTCTGTTTTTTATTTTTTTCTTTTTGTTGGTGGCACTAGAATCTAGGTTAACCGCACACTACTTCCGTAAGCTGGAAAATAAATAATCTTCCCAGATTGTTAATAAAATTTAAGCTAGGACTATTATTTGTGTCTATTTTATTCATATGATTATCTCATATATCTATACACTTGAACTAACATGTTTGCTGTCAGGAAATACATTCATTATGTGTGTATATATGTATGAATTCCTCATGAACCTGGAAGCAGGGGTATTAGTTTCTTGTTTTAAATGTTAGAACAAAAAAGTTCACATGATTTCTAGAGTCCTTACCTACTTGTGATTAAATGGGATTTTTAAAAATATCAATAAGTGTTTGGTTTATTACTCCAGAACCATAAAACAATCCCATAAAATTACTTGTCACAAAAGTTTTCATAGTGTGAAGAAAATATTTTCTTCATGAGGAAAGCAATGATAAAACTGAGTCAGAAAGGAAGGTGTAATTTGATGCATTAATCTGGTAAACTTAATATCAACTCTAAGCAGAAATAGTATTTTAGTAGATATTAATAACATTGTGTTGCATGGCTCATGAAAGCCTTAAGATATTTGTGCTTCTGTATATGTTGAATTAGATATTAAGTAAATCCATAAGTGAGAATTTGCCAAGCTTCTCTTCTGCAATCCAGAAAGCTCTAATGGTAAGCAACACAAAATGTATTTCATCCCACTGCTTCTCCTAAAAACAAGAATTTTAACAAAAGTATCTGAAACAGACCTATTTTAAAGAGGAAGAATGTGCTCTTCAGCAATATAACAGTATTTTATCCTCCCATAATTTACAGGCAGACTCAGTGTGTTCATTTAACAACATATGGAGGAAAAAATAAAAAATATATAATGTATTCTTTATTATCAATTCCTTGATTTCCAAGTTATTGCCTCTCAATTTAATAGTTACTGCCATTCAATCTAAGTTAACTAAGAATTTAAATGAATAACAGATACCTTCAGTTAACTGTCTAAGAGATTATTTAACAAAATATTCGTAAAATAATGAATATATGATATGAGTGAAGCTGATAATGGTAATAATGATAACAATAATAGCTAACACTCCTTAAGCATATAATATGTGTCCAAGATCATCTGAAATACTTTGCATGCATAACTTCATTTAAAACATACACCAAATCTATGAAGAGGTATTATTTTATATATTCATCTGATTATAATTAAGGAAACTGAAGACCAGGACATTAAATAACTTGACTCCATTCATCTAGCTTATTAGTGGCAAAGTTGGGATTCAAGATCAGGTCAATTTTACTCCAATATCCATGCAGCAGCACGATACTATGAACATGTATAGACATATCTGAAGCATTCCAATGTCTGTTACCTCAATTACCAAAGAAGGCATTCCTCACAGATATAAAAATCAGATATACTAATATGTTCTTTTCCATTTGAGGGATCTTGGTTATAAAGTTGGAAGAAGAATATGAAAGCAGAAAATAAACCTCTACTCTTACGTTTTGGGGATCAAGTACATTTAAAGCTTTTTGAGGGATATTCAAGTCAGACTATAATCATGCTAGCTATATTGCCAGCCCAAACTAGGTTTTAGATGACAATAAAGTAGGTGAATCTAATTTGTGGTCTAATACTGAGCATCTTAAAATTGGAGTAAAACTTCTGAAATTGATTCTGGTGCACAACATTGTCAAGTGAATTGAAAGTCAAGTTTCACATACTCATGATGATATCAAGCAAGCTCGCTATTTTTAACACTCTGATCCTGTCACCACCTTTGTACAAAGTTCTTTGCTGACTTTTAGCTGTTAAAATTGGCAAGATGCTTAAACTGCCTAGTGTTAACTTTGAATCAGTTCTTCCTATCAATAGCATTTGTTTCTACTATAAGTTAGGAGTGCCATCCAGTGTTCGGTTTGATTAATAACAACTACAACTTCCAAATACTGAACTTTTTAAAAATGTAGTTTAGTCTATCATCGATGGGCATTTGGGTTGGTTCCAGGTCTTTGCTATTGTAAACTGTGCTGCAATGAGCATTCGTGTGCATGTGTCCTTATAGTAGCACGATTTATAATCTTTTGGCTATATACCCAGTAATGGGATTGCTGGGTCAAATGGAATTTCCACAATCTTGCATGTTCTTCACATGTACCCCCAAACCTAAAACGCAATGAAAAAAAAAAAAAAGACTTTATCTCAAAAAAAAAAATTTGATAGCTGCTGGATTTAACAATTGTTAAGACTTCCTTCAAAGTACAGTGTTCCAGATTAAAATCCAAGTTCCAAAGTGCACAGTCTGATATTAGGGGCTTCACACTAAGAGAGCCTCAAACTACATGAAAAACATTAAAATATCTTTATATATCAAAATAAAAATGTAGTTTAAGAGTACAGTATATTTAACCAGCCTGCCTTATTAAGAGGGGGAATACATTATATAAATAACAATGGGAAATATCAAAGACTAAAAGATAGTCCCTAAAATCTGATAGTGCTATTTTGCTTCTTGAAGTAATAATCCAGACCAGGCTGAAACCAGGAGTAAGGAAAAGGCAATGAAAATAGAGATATATGTACTTACATTTTTTTTACTTGTACTATTTGAGAACATTAGGTTTAATAACACCTCCAAAGTCTTAAATAAACTCACAGCCAAGATATTACAGGCTTACAATAGAAAATAAAGAAAATATATTTTTTTTGACAATTGAAAGCCCAAAGTTAGCATTTTCTTCACTGTCTTCATTGCAATTTTGAGTATTGTTAATGTAGAGACGAAGTAGATTCAGAGATTTAGAATTACAATAAAACCTCTCAAATTCTAATTGTTGGGTTTGGACACCTTGGATTTTTAAGGGAATGTGGTTATTACAACGCATCCTCAGAAACTGGAATGGCTTGAGATTGACACCAGCTGCATGCAAGAAAATGTAGAACACTCAGGAAGTGTCATTCTTTGAATTTACATAAAAGCATCTCCTTTTGTAAGGGGATTTAACAAGATATCATTAGGACTTCTTCAAAGTAAATACATCTTACATTTAAATGAGATGTTAGAGACGGTTTGAATTATTAGGTATACAAAACAAAGTAGTTTACTAAACCAGAGTTTCAGATAAGCAATCATCATATACGTGAATTTGCATTATACTTTTAAGTTCATGTAACAATTTAACTTAGTTCTTTTTATTGTTTACAAATAGAAGCCTTGTTGTAATTAATAGATAGAACTTATACATGATTTTAAAAATGCATCTGCTTTTGGGCCTTCTTTTTTTGCTAATAGGATAAATACCTTAAATTGTTTGTTATTTTTAATTGGTTGATCATGCACTGTAATACTGTATAATGTATAAGTAGGTTTAGAAACCCTTTCTGAATGAGATGCAATTTAATGTAATTAAGAACATTGGCTCTGAAGTCAGACTTCCAGAGTTCAAATTCTAGCTGTTATTGTCACTAATATTAGACTTATTTCTTAACTTCTCTGTGTTTCTGTTTATTCATTTGATAGAGAAGCTTTATATCAGAATATTGCTATGACATTAAATTAATTCATAGTTCTTAAAACAGTTCCTAGCATATAGTAAATGATCAATCAATATTACTGGGTATTATCTATTTATGTAGTAGAACAAAGAATGACTTCATCCTGTGTCATAGCATGCAGTGTCACATGTGCTATAACATGAAGATCATGTTAATTTGGTTTTCCTGTATACGATGCAACTGGAAAAAATTGATTTATTCAATTTATCCATTCACAGGACATAAATCTGAACAGGCTAGCACATGTGTAGCACTAGAAATTATATTCACACCCTAAGTCAATTATTTCTGGAGCATTACTGATGCTTGTTTTACAAGTATTATTCTGTTTAATTGTGACAATATCACATATGAGGTAGTTACTACATTATTCTCATTGTACAGATAAATAAACTAAGGTTCACAGAGATTAATTAAAAATTGTCCAAGGTCACGAGGGACCGTGTGAAGGAAAATCAAGTCCACAAGGGGCATGGTTTCAAAGGCAAGAGCTTCCCAGCGCCATGCCTCCAACCACCTCCCCATCCAGGAACCTAGGGGTCTTTGTCTAACTTTCCTGTGGGGCTAGGTAAAATTTTAGATGTGCTCCTTTGTTTAAAAAAAGCCCCCACAAAGCTCTGGGAGGAAGGCCCTCTGTTTTGGGCCGGACAGCCAATCCAGCATCAGAGTCAAAAATCAATCACTCCAGAGGAAGTTTGAAAGAACTCCTTTCATTGGACAAGAACATGAATGAGGGCAGGAATAAATTCAAAGTTAAAACTCCACTGCATCTTACCTGTGCAGAGTTCCCTCTCTGGGATCCCCTCCCACAACAGCGTGGGAGCTCTCTCTACTTCTCTCCATTTCTCTCTCTGCCTAATAAATTGCTCTCTGCAAAACTCTTTGGGTCCAATATTTACTTGACCCGTAAGCTCACCAGGCCTCCAGGACCTTTCCCCATCTCTGGGGCAAGGGAGCCCAAGAACCTCGAACAAATAATTCGTAGGGAAGGGAGCTAAGTGTGTCTCCCTCCCAATCAGGGAACTGGAAGTGTCTTTGGGATGCCCTCTGCTCTCCCCTGCGACTTGCAACCTGGTTACAGTCACACATAATAAAGGGTAGTGCCAGAATTTAAACCCAGAAGTTCAACTCCAGAGGTCACCCTCTTAACCACTTGGTTTTAATAATAGTTGTCATTAATATTATCAGTGTGTCCTCATACTATAAGCTGAAACATTAAATAGCCATTGTCTTGGTTGCTATTCCTCAGCCTTCTCTTAGTGACTTGCCAATGCGAATGACAGTTCTATTCAGATAGTGAAGTCTTAAGCAATTTCATTACATACTGTTAAAATATATCTATCTATCTAGGCATTTTATTAAAATAGACGATGTCAAAGCATAAAGTATACATCTTAGAAGTTGGCAATGAGCTTTACTTGAGAACTTTTATTCCCTAATCCAATTTATTTCATTGGCCACAACTGACAGGAGAAACTACTGAATTTTCAATAAATTATTCAACTGTAAAAATATTTAACTTTTTATTCCCACCTTTAAATGTCTTGCCTGTAGAGGTGGCTAATTGTTGTCTGAAATAGTTTTGCCAATAGATCTACAGAATTTATATAAGCATAATACTTGTTGAAAAGATAAATTACTCTCTAATACTCTCCCCAAAGGCTCCCCTCTCTTTTTGATGTTCACAGCTCCACCATTTTTTTAGTAACCCTAACCTGAAACCTCAAAGTCACATTACTTCTCTCTTTTTATCATCTCCTATATCTCTTTAGTCATGTAGTATAGCTTCTACTACCTTAAATTTTTTCATTCTATGTTTACAAAAGCTGGAGCCAAGCAGATACTTTGAAATGAAATTCAGTTAGGTCAGAAAACATTTGCAAACATTTGGAATTCAAAGGGGTGAAATTTAAAGTGTAGTTAGAAGAAAGACTTGGTGATATGTAGACGTAAGGTAAAGTTTTCTTCGATTATTTTGCATATCCTTGTATTCAAACCCTTTTAAAAGGCATAGGTTTTTGGAGTCCCATATAAAATAAAAGAACTCATTTGCCAAGTCTTGAGCTGTTTTTCCATATATTTCCAATGTTAGGATCAGACGACAATAATCTGATATTTAGGATGTAAATGTTTCTGCGAGTATTTATTCCTGTCTTCTGAGAGACCTGAGAATTGACTGGTGAAAAAAAGTCTCAGAAATTATCTTGCACAGTTTCCCCATGATTCTAGGAAGAATATATTCCACCCATCAGGAAAATTGCTTGTTTTCCTACGGTGATGTATATCTTCTAGTTTTACAGGCAAGAGTGTATTTACACACTACAAAATCACAGGAGGCTTTCCTTCTCTGTCTTCAGTTATACTCTGTGTATTATTGTCTAGATTAGTGGTTTTCAAACTGTGCCGTGAGGACAGGACCAATCAGGCTCTCTAGAGGTGCTTAAGCATTTAGGGTTGAACTTGATTGTCCTCTTTTTTCTATACGGAATACAAAATATAAATTCTTTAATCACGTTATTTGTTAAGACATTTAATTTTTCTTTAGTAATCTTAATCTTCAATCATTCTTTTATTCATTCAGTATAAATTTACTTGGTGTCTATCTTCCAGATTTTGTGCAAAAACAAACAAAAAAACTAGAGGTACAAAAAGTAATAAGATTAGAATTTGTCTTCAAAAGAACACAGTCATAGAAGCCAATGACCACGCTTGTTGACTTGTCTCTAGAATCTTCAAATGTAATTAGGCATTTAATAACTGTGTTTTATTGTGAGTATTGGTGGATTCAATCAACCGTGAATAGAAGATATTCTAGATAAAATTGCGTCAATACTAAGAAACATATTTTTTCAAATGTACCCTCGTTTTTCCAGTCTCAATGCAACTACTCTATTTCATGTGTTCATTATCTTCTGACTGATTGCATTATCACTTTAGCTTGTGTGCTGGCCTCTTTGTTTGGATTCTCTGTCAATTGACTTTACCCATTACTTGTAGATTAATCATCCCAAAATGGACTTTGAAAATATTTCTTCACCATTATATACAAAACAAAACTTTCCATGACTTCTCATGTTCTTCTCAATCTTTGCATACTTCTAACTTTGGCATTCAAAATCTCTCAGAAAAGTGGTCTTGGTGTACTTTCAGTAACTGATTTTTAACAAATTGTATTACATGATATTGCTGATCATTCATCATACTTTTTCCTCTATGTGAAATGTCTCTCTGTATTTATATATGCCAATTGCCAATACATCCTTCAAAATTCATTTGAAATGCAACAGCCATGAAATTTTTCTATTATTTCTCTGTCTTTCTGAATCTTAGTAACACACATTATGTATACAATTTATTGCACTCATTATACTTAGTGACATAGTCATTTCTACTTTTACCTTTATTTCCTTTTTACAAATTGTTAAGGAAATATTTGTTAAATCGAGTCAGTCTCAAACATTAGGAAAGATCACTAACTTCTTACAAACAGCAATTTGTACACTCTTATGCAGAGAAAATTTAGCAGCACTTTGATGTTCACTTTTAATGTGGTTATACAAACATTGACATTCAGTTAAAGAATTAATGTATCTATGAAGTTTATATTCTATAATTATGGTAGATTATATCTCATAAGGCTGTAAGTTTATATACAGATATACATATAGATAATTTAATTATTATATATCTAGATAAACCAACCAATGCCATCTATTTAGAACTTAGCAAAATTCTAATGTATCTCTTTTCAAAGTCTTAATTATGGCATTTACATCAATGAAAAAATCTATGCACATTTGTACCAAAATTTGAAATGATGTATGCAACACACTGCACTTTATAATGGGTTGCCTTGGTAGAACAAAAGGTAAAGAGAATTACAAAAAAACAAAAAAGAAATAAAAGCCACCATTTACTACTATGGAAAACTCTAGAAATCTAACTGACATGCAGAATTGATCATATAAAAATTCTAGGCTGTTAACTTTTATCAGTAAGTTACCCTCCTCAGCTTTTTAGTTGGGAATGTTTCCTGCCCAACAGATTTTTTAAATTTAATCCATGAGCTTTACCTACTAATTGTTTTTGCAGTTTTATGATAATCTGCAGAACCACCTCTGAGATTCCTTCACTTCAATGTCCATCATCAGCCTATCCCTAGGAGCAAAAATAGACTCAGTTGGATTGGCTTTACAAGCTGTGCCTAATTACTGGTCTCTTGTCTGAAATTTTTTTCAGTTGTTCTACATTCCCGACCAAGGACAAAGAGGTCTGAGGATGTATATTTAATGTTAACTAAAACAAAACAAAACTAAACTAAACTAAACTTTAATCAGAAGCAGGAATACCAATAACCACACGAGGATGATACTGCAACAATCCTATATAGAAGATGTTCAGCTACAGGAGTCAAAGGCTATTTCAAGAGAAAAAGCACTATACAATTTTAAAAATAAATAAATACAAGTCAACAAAGTTCACTAAAAATCTGTCTTAGGTTGAGATCTTAACTATATTAGTTTATTTAGTACATAAATATAACCAATATTGTGTACCTTTTTCTTGATGAAACAAGGAACTCTTTTCTCTTAAAGGTCATGTTATTCATGACGTTTTTAATTTCAAATTTGACTGCAACTCATAAATTCATTTATGAGAAAAAATAATTCACAACTAAAGTGGTGTAGTTCTATTCGTGAACTTCATTGCTCTCTCATTAGATTGAAGGATTATTTGGCCTTAATATACTCCCTCAAGAAGGTAGTTGTGAAATTAAATTAAGTCAAGCCATCTGGGACCTGCAATATAAACTAAAGAGAATACTATTTTAAGACTCAGGTGTACATCATAGAATCTTATAATGTTCATATAAGTTATTGCATAGTAAGCGATGTCCTCTTGATGTGCACAGAAGTCATATAGAATATAGAAAAACAGCTATAGAGTTATTTATTAAAGCTGCTATAATTTATGAGAGAGCAGCACTTAAGAGTTTTACACTATTTAAATTATTGGATTTCCTACTTGTCCGCATAGTGGCTTCAGATAAGGTGATCAAGTTTAGAAAATACCAAAGCAAAATAACTTACTTCAACTTAATTTATTTTGAGAAATTAAAAGTTAAAAAAGATAATGCATGTAAGTGACCATGTTTCTATTAACCAAATATATTCTTCATATAGATGTACTAATAACCTTATTTGGTTTAAAACAATGTTGCAGGAAAATTGAATGTTTTATTCTATTCAAGTACATAATAAAATAATAAAGGACTATTACTTATTATTTTATGAAAAATACCTAATCTTTGTGTTATAAAACTTTCAGGTATATTACATCATATTTAGTTCTCTTTCTAATAAGTAGTATATATATAAGTTTTAGACCATGAATTTGAACATATTTATCTTCTGCACTAAAATTCTATTTGCCTGGCCAAATTCAGTGAAACATAAAATTCTCTTCAGATTGGATTGATATAGTCCTTATACTCCTGTTTAAGGAAAATATTTAATTAGGATCACCAAGTTAATCAACCACTGACAACAAAGATAAAAGTAACATATTTACTCACTCCCAATTTAACAAAAAGGTGAAGCAGTATAAGGAAGCTCATTTAACTCAAAACCCTCTGCACGATATTAAAGACAAATTTACTTATATGTATTTAAGCAGAAGACACAAATTAAATACTGCATATGATCCAACTTTATTCTCTGTGTTTATTTAACAAGAATTCTACCAGAATAATAGCAAATCATCTTCCCATGTTCTCCTAATAATCTTATCTAATTTTTATCATATTTCAAATATCTACTTCACCTTGTAGTCTTACCTCAAACTTTTCTCTGTATGCAATGCATACATTGAACAAGTATAAAATAGTCATGTTTTCTTTGAAATATAAAAAGCATTCTACTGGAAATTATTTGAGTTTTCTTTGTAAATGGTCAAGGGTCTCAAGAAATGGAGAGAAGGAGGAAAGAAATAGTACAAGTAGAAGAAAAAATATAAGCAAAAGTACAACACAAGAAATTTATGACATAACATGCACTCATTCATCTCTGAGCCTTTGATTGGAGCACTTTTTCTATCTGTGCCACCCTATTTTTCATTAAACTGGCAAAGTTTTACTCATCCTTAGGCCTTAATTTGGAGGCCACTCATTGGGAACTATTGGTCCTGTCAGACGTTGTCATGATAATGCTCTTTGCCCTAAAAAGTATAATTATAAATATTCATAATGAATATTACTGGTACTACTAATCCATATTAAATAAAATTTGTAATGGGTAAAATCGTTATTTTTGCATGTTGTTTTTTATTATACAAAATGTATTATGAATATAAACTAAAGTTATACCTTCAAATATTGGCTCATGAAAAATTAAAGTTGGTGTAAAGACTAGAAACCACCAATAAAGGCTGAAACTTCATACGGTTTTATTGGACAAGATAAACAATGTATCAAGGTCTTAACATGACTAAATGGCTATTCTTGAAATTAATTTCCTATTAAAAATTCATGACCAGTTATAGTGGCTCACACCTATATTCCCGGCACTCTGAGAGGCTAAGGCAAGAGAATGGCTTGAGCCCACGAGTTGGAGAACAGCCTGTACAACAAAATGGGAACCCATCTCTACAAAAAATCAGTTAGCTGGGCATAGTGGTCCACACTTATTGTGTCAGCTACATGGAAGGTTGAGGCAGGAGGATCACTTGAGCCCAGGAGGTCAAAGCTGCAGTGAGCTGTGTGTGCAACACTGCTCTCCAGCCTGGGTGACAAATGAGACTCTGCGTCAAAAATAAAAATATTTATGTTAATGTGACTTCGAAAAAAATAAATTTATAAATATGAAGTTAAAATATTTGTATTTTAAAACAATAAGGTCTAAAACCCTGTCAAATTGAAATTTGGTAGGATGAAACCTCTTAGATCTCCACCAGGATGATCTCGATCTCCTGACCTCATGATCCATCCACCTGAGCCTCCCAAAGTGCTGAGATTACAGGTGCAAGCCACTGCGTCCAGCTATTTTTTATTTTTTGCAGCTATTGTGAAAGGGGTTGACTTATTGATCTGATTCCCAGCTTGGTTGCTGTTGGCGTATAGCACAGTTACTGATTTGTATACGTTAATTTTGTATCCTGAAACTTTGCTGAATTCATTTACCAGTTCTAGGAGCTTTTTAAATGAATATTTAGAGTTTTCAAGGTGTACAATCATATCATCAACAAACAGTGACAATTTGACTTCCTCTTTACCAATTTGGATGTCCTTTATTCTTCCTCTTGTCTGATTGCTTTGGCTAGAATTTCCAGTACTACATTGAATATAAGTGGTGAGAGTGGGATTTCTTGTCTTATTCCAGTTCTCAGGGGGAATGCTTTTAACTTTTCCCCATTTAGTATTATGTCGACTGTGGGTTTGTCATAGATGGCTTTTATTACATTTAGGTATGTCCCATCTATGTTGATTTTGCTGAGAGTTTTAATCCTAAACGGATGCTTGATTTTGTCAAATGCTTTTTCTACATCTATTGAGATATCATGTGATTTTTGTTTTTAATTCTGTTTATGTGTTGTATCACATCAATTTACTTGCATATGTTAAATCATCCCTGTTATGAAACCCAAGTGATCATGGTGGATTATCCTTTTGATATTCTGATGGATTCAGTTAGCTAGTATTTTGTTAAGAATTTTGCATCTGTTGTATTCATCAGTACTATTGGTATGTAGTTTTCTTTTCTTTTCTTTTTCTTTGGTTATGTCCTTTTCTGGTTTTGGTATCCAAGTGATACTGGCTTCATAGAATGATTTAGGGAGGATTCCCTCCTTCTGTACCTTGTGAAATAGTATCAATAGGATTGGTACAAATTGTTCTTTGTATGTCTGATAGAGTTAGCTGTTAATCCATCTGGTCTTGGACTTTGGCAATTTTTAAGTTACCATTTCAATCTTACTGTTATTGGTTTGTTCAGAGATTCTATATCTTCCTTGTTTAATCTATTAGGGTTGTATATTTCCAGGAATTTATTCATCTCCTCTAGGTTTTCTAGTTTATGAACATGAAGGTGTTCATAGTAACATTCAATAATCTTATTTCTGTGGTATTAGTAATAATATCTCCTGTTTCATTTCTAATTAACGTTATTTGGATCTTGTCTCTTTCCTTGATTAATCTTGCTAATAAATAAATCTTTGGAAAGAACCAACTTTTTGTTCCCTTTATCTTTTTTATTTTCTTTTTTCAATTTATTTATTTCTGTTCCAATCTTTGTTATTTCTTTTCTTCTGCTGGTTTGGGTTTGATTTGTTCTCATTTCTTCAGTTTCATGAGGTGTGACCTTAGATTGTCTATTTGTGCTTTTTCAGACTTTTTGATGTAGGTATTTGATGCTCTAAACTTTTCTGTTAGCATTGTTTTTGCTGTATCCCAGAGGTTTTGACAGGTTATGTCATTATTATCATTCAGTTCAAATAATTTTTAAATTTACATCTTGATTTCATTGTTGATCCAAAGATGATTCAGATGCAGGTTATTTAATTTCCATGTATTTGCATGGTTTTGAGGGTTCTTTCTGAAGTTGATTTCCAGTTGTATTCCACTGTGGTCTGAGAGAGTACTTGATATAATTTTTCTTTTTAATTTACTGAGACTTGTTTTGTGGACTATCATATGATCTATCTTGGAGAATGTTTCATGTGCTGATGAATAAAGTATATATTCTGCAGTTTTGGGGTAGAATGTTTCATTCATTTCTGTTAAGTCCATTTGTTCTGTAGTACAATTTTAGTTCACCCCTCCTTTGTTGACTTTCTGTCTTGATGACCTGTCTAGTGTTGTCAGTGGAGTATTGAAGTCCCCACTGATTACTGTGTATCTGTCTATTTCACTTCTTAGGTCTAGTAGTAATTGTTTTATAAATTTTGGACCTCCATTGTTAAGGGCATACATATTTAGAACTGTGATATTTTCCTCTTGGACTAGTCCTTTTATCATTATATAATGTCCCTCTTTGTCTTTTTCAACTGGTGCCTGCTTTAAAGTTTGTTTTTTCTGATATAAGAATAGCTACTTCTGCTTGCTTTTGGTGTCCATTTGCATGGAATATTGTTTTCCACCTCTTTACCTTAAGTTTATATGAGTTATTATATATTAGGTTAGTATCTTGAAGATAGAAGATACTTGGTTGGTGAATTCTTATCCATTCTGTTATTCTGTATCTTTTAAGTGGAACATTTAGGCCATTTAAATTCAACATTAATATTGAGATGTGAAGTATCATTCTATTTGTTACCTGAATACCTTGCTGTTCTTTTATTTCTTTATTGTCTTTTTGTTTTATTAGTCCTGTGATATTTATGTTTTAATGAGATTCTACTTTTGTGTATTTTGAGAATTTGTTTCAAGATTTAGAGCTCCTTTTAGCAGTTCTTGTAGTGCCAGCTTAATAGTGGTAAATTCTCTCAGCATTTGTTTGTCTGAAAAAGACTGTATCTTTCCTTCATTTATGAAGCATACTTTCAATGGATGCAAAATTCTTGGCTGATAATTGTTTTGTTTAAGGAAGCTAAAGATAGGGCCCCAATCTCTTCTAGCTTGTAAGGTTTCTGCTAATAAATCTGCTGCTAAACTGATAGTTTTTTAATAAGTTACCTGGTCCTTTTGCCGCACAGCTCTTAAGATTCTTTTCTTCAACTTGACTTTATATAATCTGATTACTATGTGCCTGGGTGATAATCAATTTGAGATGAATTTTCCAGGTGTTTTCTGAGTTTCTTGTATTTGGATGTCTAGATCTCTAGCAAAGCCAGGGAAGTTTTCCTCAATTATTACCTCAAATATATTTTCCAGACTTTTAGATTTCTCTTCTTCCTCAGAATACCAGTTATTCTTATGTTTGGTTGTTTAACATAATCCCAAACTTCTTGGAGGCTTTGTTCATTTTTTAAACTTTTTTTTCTTTGTCTTTGTTGGATTGGGCTATTTTGAAACCTTGTCCATGAGTTCTGAAGTTCCTTCTTCTGCTTGTTCAATTCTATTGCTGGGCCTTTCTAGTCCATTTTGAATTTATCTAAGTGTGTTCTTTATTTCTAGTAGTTGTGATTGTTTTTTATTTATGCTATATATTTCACTGAAGATTTTTTCTTTTGTTTCTTGTATCATTTTTTAAATTTCATTAAGTTGGGTTTTACTCCTCTCTTGTGCCTGCTTGATTAGCTTAATAATTGACCTTCTGAATTCTTTTTCTGGCAATTCAGGGATTTCTTCTTGGTTTGAATCCATTGCTGGAGATCTAGTGTGATCTTTTGGGGGTGTTTAAAAAATTACCAGAATTCTTTTTCTGGTTCTTTTTCATTTGAGTATAGACTATGTCAGAGGGAAGATCTGGAACTCAAAGGCTGCTGTTCAGAATTTTTTTTTCCATGGGGTTCTTCCTTGAGGTAGTGATTTCCCTCTTTTCCTTGGGATGTGGTTTCCTAAGAGCTTAACTATAGTGATTATTATTTCTCTTCTGGATCTAGCCACCCAGTGGGGTTACCAAGTTTCAGGCCTGTACTAGGGGGTATCTACACAGTATCCTGTGGTGTGAACTGTCTTCAGGTCTCTCAGCCATGAATAGCAGCATCTGTTCTGGTGGAGGTGGCCAGGGAGTAAAATGGACTGTCTGAGGGTCCTTAGTTGTAGTTTTATTTATTATACTAGTTTCCTGCTGGTTGGCCTCCTTCCAGTATATTGTGCTTTCAAGAGAGCATCAGCTGTGGTAATATATGGATAATCAGGCTATGGGTGGGGCCCTAGAGCTCCCAAGAGCATGTGTTCTTTGCCTTCAGCTACCAGGGTGGATAGAGAAAGACCATCAGGTAGGGACAGGGTTAGACATGTGTGAGCCCAGAATCTCCTTGGGTAGTGCTTGCTGCAGCTGCTTTGAAGAATGAAGGTGTTGTTCTCACACCAATGGATTTATGTTCCCAGGGAGATTATGGCTGCCTCGTTGTGTCATGCATGTCAGCAGGAAAGTAGGGGAAAGCTGGCAGTTACAGGTCTCATCCAGCTGTCATGCAGACAAAAAGACTGGTCTCACTCCCATTTTGCCTTCCCCAATAGCACTGAGTTTGTTTCCAGGCAGTGGGTGAGCAAGGCTGAGAACTTGCCCCAGTCTACCAGCCTCTGAGCTGTGAAAGCAAGCAGGGCTTGGTTTCTATGCTGTCCCAGCATACCAGATTCGCTCCTTCCACTGAGCTTTGTCCAGGATACTATGTTTGGTCAAAATTATTACAAAAGTTCAAGTGGAAGATTCCTCTCCCTGTGGTCTTTTTCCGGTTCCTTTGACAGCTCTCCTATAGGACTTCTGCAAGACAAAGTCAGAAATGGAATCCCTGGGGACTGAGATAATTTAAGAAAGTCCACATGTCTCGTCTCGCTGATTCTTCTACCCCTGTATTTCACTGGGCTCTCTTAAATTGTTTCAGCTCCAGGGAAGGTCAAATCTCAGGAGATCTGGACCTTCAGGCTCCCCAGTGAGAGTGTTTTTATGGGCAGATGATAGTCCTTTCACACTTTTATACTTTAGGCATTCAGTTATTGGATTGTCTCCTAGGGCCTACAGGAGCGATCTGCTTCCTTCAAATGATCTGTGGATTCTCTCAGCTTTCCTGGTATGTTCCTGTTGTATTTATTGGAGAGAAAGTTCATGATGTAAGTCTCCATAAGCTGCTCTGTCCATCTGAGTGGGAGCTGCAATGTAGTCTTGCCTCCTGTCTGCCATTTTTCCCAATAAGGCACTTTACTGCTCTGTAAGAGTTTTTTTTATATGACAATACAATTGTTTATCTGCATATTACACTAAACTATAAGCTTTTTGAAGGGAGAACTTTGTCACCTTTTTCCCTCACTATATCTTCAGTGTTCTAGCAAAGTACCTAGCATATAACAATCACTTTGTAAATATTTTCTAAATGAATTACATAATAATTGAATTAAAAGAAAGGCAATTGAGTATTTGTAGGAAGACAAAGAGTTATAAGGGCTCAAGTGTAATGTGTATAAGTGCATTGGAACAAAGAGGTAATGAATGGAAGACGTGTACTGAGGAACAAGATTCAAAAGGGAGTTGGTAAGATTCAGTGGGGCTTCAATATCCTTCTCAGGAATTTGAAATTAATTTTATATGCATTAAGAAACTTCTGAAATGTGTTTTATTTCTTAAGAAGAAATTTCCAACCACATGAATCTAAAAAAAAAAAGAAAAGGAAAAAAGAAGGAAATGAGAAAAACATATTCAAAGTCATTAAAGCAGTGTATTAAGTGTGTTAGGCCATTTTTGCACCACTATAAAAAATACCTGGGGCTGGGTAATTTATATTTTAAAGAGGTTTAACTGACTCATAGTTCTGTAGACAGTACAAGGAGCATGGTGCTGGCATCTGCTACTGGTGAAGACATCAGGAAGCTTCTAATTATGGCACAAAGTGAAAGAAGAACAAGCATCTCAATTGTGAGATAGAGAAAAAGAGAGCAAGTGGATGGTACCACACACTTTTAAATAACCACGTCTTGTGAGAACACACTATTGTGAGGGCAGCACCTCACTATTCATGAGTGATCCACCCCCATGATCCAAACACCTCCCACCAGGCCCCACCTCCAACACTGGGTTTTACAATTCAACAAGAAGTTTGGAGGGCACAAATATCCAAAGCATATTATGCTTTGCCTGGTCCCCCAAAATCTCATGTTCTTCACACTTGCAAAATACAATCACTTCTTCTCAGTAGTCCTCCAAAGTCCTAACTTGTTTCAGTCCAAACTCAAAACTCCCAAAGTCAAAACTCTCACCTGAGATTCAAGTTCCTTCTACCTATTACCCTGTAAGATCAAAAATAATTATTTACAAGATACAATGGTGGTACAGGCATTGGATAAGCATTCCAATTCTGAAAGGGAGAAATTGACCTAACAAAAGTCTGAAAACCTGCAGGGAAGGTGTTCAATCTTAAAGCTCCAAAATAATCTCTTTTGACTTCGTGTCCTGCATCCAAGGCACACTGGTGCAAATGATGGGCTCCCAAGGCCCTGTGAGGCTCTGCCTCTGTGGCTTTGCAGGATGCAGCACATGTAACTGATCTAATAGGTTGCTGTTTAGTGCCTGTGTGTTTTCTGGACTCAAGATGCAAGCTGCCAGTGAACCTACCATTCCTGGGACTGGAAGGTGGTGGCCCCATTTCAACAGCTCCACTAAGCAGTGCCCACTATGGACTCTGTGTGGGGAATTCAACCCCACATTTTCCTTGCCACTGCTTTTGGATAGGTTCCCTGCAGGATTTTTACTTCTGCAGCCAGGTTCTGCCTGGGCACCCAAACTTTCCTCTGAAATCTAGGTGGAGGTTTCCAAGCCTCTTTTACTCTTGCATTCTGTATTCATGTAGGCTTAACACTACATAGAAGCCACCAAAGCTTATGGCTTGTAACCTCTTGGATGGCAGCCCGAGCTGTATGTGGAACACTTTGAGCTGAGGCTAGAGTCAGAGCAAGCAAGATATGAGAAGCAATGTCTTGAGCTGCATAAGGCAGTGGAACCTCAGGTCTGGCCCTTGAAACAACACTTTCCTCTTAAGCCTCAGCCTGTGATGGGAGAGGCTGCCTTGAAAATCTCTGAAATGGCTTTTAGGTTTTTTGTATTTTTTTTTCCCCATTATCTTGGATATTAGCACTTGGACCCTAATTATGCTAATTTTTCTAGCCAGTAGTTGCTCCACAGCCTGCTTGAATTCTTCCCCTGAAAATGGGCTTTTGTTTCCTACCACAAGGCTACAAATTTTCCAAAGGCATATGCTCTGTCTTTGTTTTAAATATAAGTTCCAGCTTTAGGTGATTTCTTTGCTCCAACATCTGAGCATAGGTTGTTAGAAGCAGACAGGCCACATCATGAATGCTTTGCTGCTTAGACATTTTTTTTCAGCCAGATACCCTAAGTCATCGGTCTTAAGCTCACACTTCCACAGATTGCTAAAGTATAAACACAATACAGTCAAGTTCTTAGCTAAGGCATAGCAAGGGTGACCTTTGCTTCAGTTCCCAATACATTTCTCATTTTCATCTGAGACCTCATTAGCCTGTACTTCACTGTCCATTTTACTATCAGAATTTTGTTCAAGATCATTTATCTGATTTCTAAATAATTCCAAACTTTCCCTCATATTACTATCTTGTGATCCCTTCAAATTCTTCCAAACTTTGCCCATTACCAACTTCCAAAGTTGCTTCCATATTTTCAGGTATCTTTATAGCAATAGAACAGTTTGGAAGTTCCTCAGAAAAGTAAAAATTGAACTGCCATATGTTCCAATAATCCCACTGCTGGGTATATATCCAAAGGAAAGAACATCAGTACATTTACGAGAAATCTGCACTCCCATGTTTTCTGCAGCACCTTTTATAATAGCTAAGATTTGAAAGCAACCTAAGTGTCCATCAAAAGATAACAGATAAAATGTGACACATGTACAGAATGAAGTACTATTTAGCAATAAAAAGAATAAGATTTTGTCATTTGCAACAATATGTATGGAACTGAAGATCATTAAGTGAAATATAGCAGACACAGAAAGACAGATATCACATGTTCTCACTTTTTTGTGGCATCTAAAAATCAAACAATTGAACTAATGGACATAGAAAGTAGAAGGATGGTTACCAGAGGCTGGGAAAAGTAGTGGGTGGGTGAGTGAGGGAGGTGGGGATAGTTAATGAGTACAAAAAAATAGAAAGAATGAATAAGACCTACTCTTTGGTAGCACAACAGGGTGACTATAGGCAATAATAACTTAATTATATATTTTAAAATAAAGAGTTTAACTGGATTGTTCACAACTCAAAGGATAAGTGCTTGAGGGTATGGATTCCTCATTCTTCATAATGTGATTATTTTACATTGCATACCTGTATTAAAACATCTCACATACCCCATAAATGTATATACCTACTATGTACCCAAAAAATTTTAAATTAAAAATATTTAAAAATCTGTAATAATATCAATCTTCTTACTGAATTAATAGCCTCCAAGGTAGATAGAAATATCACCAACTAGAGAGATTTTGTGGACACTGACTTGAAACAAGCTCCTTTTTGTTACAGTGAGCTAGGAATGTCAATCTCCTTCAATGTCTCTAAGAAAAAAGCCTACTAAAATATTGCTAACACTTGGTATTTGATGCATCCAATGCTCTGAATATCACCCTTAGACAGTTGTAGCAAGTTTAATTGTTTAATTTAATCAGTTATTTTAATATTGATTACCTAATGTTTCCTACCCAATGAAATAGGCTTACTTTATTTGGTATTCACTCATTATTTCTGTCGTTTTAAAAATAATAAATTCTGTTTTAGTAAATCTTATATGTGGTTTGCATCAATTACTATGATAAATACTCTATATTATTTTGCAGACATGAATTTAGTAGAATTTCAGGGAAGCGTTATGTATTTCAATAATAAATCACAGAAATATCGTTCAATAAAAACTACAGATGAAGTTGTTTCACCTGGTAAATTTCAATTCAGTTCACAAAACTCTATTCAAACATAAGTGCTATCAAACCTTCTCTGAACACTTTCTCAGAAATACTTGAATAAAGGTACCCACAATCCCCTGGAGATACTCTGCCCAATATTATTTAATGTATTATAATTATTTGCTTACATAGTTATCTTTTCAACTAACATTAAGCTTCTTAAAATAAAGATCCACTTTTTATTCAATATTGTAATCTCTATAATTGGCAAAGTACCTAATGTGTATTACATATTCAGTGAAATTTTGATAAAGAAAAAATGAATTGCAAAGTTATGCCATAAAATAATAATAGCTATTAATAGCTATTCAGGTTCTGCCTGACTTGATAGCTCTCTGACATCTTTAGTCTTTCAAATCCAGTTTTCTAGGTTGTTCTGGAGGTGGAGTTAGATGGAAAACTTGGTCATTAATAAGCTTTTAAACCATACCTTAAAGTAAAATATCTTACTTTGGTTTCTTCCAAAAGAAGAGCCTGAGACTAGGATGCAAACACAAGTAATTTATTTTTGTTAGGATATCCAGAAACTCTACTAAGGAAGTGAAGAAATGAGACAAATGTTGGAAAAAAGTCAAGAAAGCACACACTTTGAAGCAAGTTATAATGATGGCAATTGAAGCTTAATAGCACAGGGGAATCCTGAGAGCCAGCTTAAAATTTCAGTTTCTCCACTCAAGTAGTTTGGTCAGGTGGGGTTTTTATTTACCAGCTCTCACCAGTAATTGGTTAAGGGCTACTCCTGGGGTCTGTTAATTCTCCAGAATATCTGTCTTGCCCTACATATTGGCAAAGTGAGCTCCAGAGACCAGAGAAACTTCTTAGCAAACAGTTACAATTCCTGGTGGTTGGAAGTCTTTCTAGTGAGGGAATGTGTTCTCTTTCTGGGTCCATGAGGGGGCATAGTTTTAAGGGCAAGAATTCCCCACACCATGCCCCTCCTATCTCTCTCCATCCAGGAGATTTAACGGTTTATGTTTGAATTTTGCAGGCACAGGAAGAAACTAAGAGTCAATCACCCCAGCGGAAGTTTAAAGGAACTCCTTTGATTGGCCAGAGGAACTTGGGAAGGTGGGAATGTCTCCAGGATAAATTCCCATGCTCCTTCACCCATGCCGGATTTCCAGCTCTCTGGAATCCCCTCCCACATAGTGGGAGCTCCCTTTCCCCTCTGGGATTTCCCCTCTGGAATCCCCTTTCACACTCTTCATAGAAGTCTTTCTCTTCTTCTCCTTTTCTTCTCTTTTCTCTATCTATCTAAATAAAATCACCTTTCTACAACACTTCTTGGGTCCGATATTTACTTTTACGAGCATACAGTGCACCTGCAGTGGTCCCATCGCTTATTCTTTAAGAGATTGGAGGCCAAGAACACACAGCATTCTCTAGGGGGAGTTGTGCTTCATCAGCACTCAAGAAAAAGCCCGGTTACGTGCACAGAGATGATAAGTGCTAAGAATGAGGTATTGAAAATGTTCACAGCACAGAAATTTTTAAGGCTACTTCTTTTGAACCAAAATTAATCACTCATTAAGAAAATCTCTCTGATACTTATGAGGATATACTTAATAAATTTTGTTGAAATATTAGAATTTGGCATGTTGATCGAGCATGTTCTATTCACTAAAATATACAGAAATCTGAGTCTGTAAGTAATATTTCTGCCTTCCACATTACTATTGTAGTCTGTGAATTATCTGGTACTTTCTTTGTTGCTAATTTGCTCTTTTTTCTTATTGTTTTTAAAAATTTTCTATTTGAAGACTTAACAGAAAGGTACTATTTATAATTCTTGTGAGATGGGCCATGGGATTGTTTTTCTAAAGGCAGCAATTATATACTAAGTAGTAATAAATGCCAAACAAAATCCAAGCCACCATGAATATACAGATAAGGAACACATAGTCTGCCATGGTCTTGAATAGGTAAATCTTTTATATGTGTTTATTCATTTATACGTTCACTAAATATTTTCACATACTGATTAGGTGTCTGGAAATACTAGGTGCAAAAAACACAATGGTAAGTAAAACAGAGTTTTTGCCTTTATGGAATATACATTCTACAAAATATGTGGACATTAATCAAGGATTCATATAAACATATAAAATTATATGTGTGATAGGTGCTATGCAGGGAAAGTACATAGTGCTATGAGATCCTTTTTTAGTTACTCAACCTAGTAGAGAAGGTCAGGGAAGATTTATTAGAGCGAGTAAGTTTTTGAAAGTTGAGTAGAAATTAACTAATGAAAGGGGAAGGAAGTGTCTTCCAGGCCGGTGGAATAGCACAGGTAAAGGAAAGAAGGAGAGAGATAAGTAAGATGGCAAGAAAGAAAGTCAGTATTGATGCAACTGTAAAAGGTGGGGGAAGGGTGAAACTAGAGAGATATCTAAGGGCTAGACCATGCAGGATTTTTTTTTTTTCCATCCTAAGTGCAATGAAAATCTATTAACACTTTGATTTGTG
The DNA here is from genome assembly GCF_030222135.1 of Aotus nancymaae. Taxonomy (NCBI): domain Eukaryota; kingdom Metazoa; phylum Chordata; class Mammalia; order Primates; family Aotidae; genus Aotus; species Aotus nancymaae. The sequence continues at coordinate 52,207,714 of NW_026988415.1, read as the reverse complement.
TTTTAAAGAGTCACATTGATGAAAGGGTTAAGAATCAATGCATCTAGCTGTTGGAAAATTTAAGATGTTATTGTGCTAGTCCAGGAAAGAAATAATAACTAAGATAAATGTGGTGGTCATGGAGTTGCAGAAGAGTAGATAGATATGAAACACTTTTATTTAGGCATAAATAATCTGACTTTGTGATTGACTGAATATGGGAGTGAGTAAAAGGAAGGTGGGAAGAATGACTCCTAAATTTGAGCTTATAATTGACTAAACAAAGGAAGAAGGAAATATTTGGTGTGGGCAATTCATGAATTTGGTAGTGAGTATCTTTTCATATGGCATTGCCCAAAGCGTCCAGAGCAAGGCTCAATTAAAATGACAATAATATATATGCTTATATTATGCTTCATCTAAAACAGAAAAAAGTTTCTATCATTTTATTACTAGATGTGGTATTAATATATGTTATAGGTTATATGTAGATACCCATTAAGGAACTAAGAAAATCTTTTTTGTAATTCAATTTTACTAAGATATATTACCATGAAGGTATGTTCTATATTGTTAAATGCAATTTTCTACATCTATTAAGATGACTGTATTTTTAAAATTCATAATATGTAGGAAATAATATAATACCTCATTTTATTTCCAATTGTCTGCAAATTTTATCTCGTTTATCTCTGATAGGGTTAAGACTATGATAAGATTATTTTTATCTTATGATAGATGCTCTCTTCAGGCAAGCAGTCTCACAAAGAGACATGTCTTTATATTTTATACCAATGAGAAGATGATAAATTATTTCTTTACTGAAAGGCAACAAATGTGATGCAGGCACATTCCCCTTCTTCTTGGTCCTTCGACATGCCAGATAATTTCTGGCCTTAAAGATTTTGCACTTAATGTTCACTTTGTCAAGGATTCTCTTTCTCTAGATATCTGAATGGCTAACACCCTCATCTCCCTTGGGAATTTTACTGAAATATTTCCTTCTCAATAAAGAATACTCAATCTTTTAAAAATTGTAACCAGACTCATATTTCCATCCCCAGCACTTAGTATTTCCCTTACCCTTCTGCAGTACTTTTTTTTACTTTTTTGTTTTCAGCATTTATCATCTTAAAATATACTATGGAATTTACTCATTAATTTTGCTTGTTGTTGTTGTATTTATTCTTTCAGTCCTGGAATCTAAGCTGCAGGAGGAGAGAAGCTTTGGTTGATTGGCTTAATTACGTATTCCAAGTGATTGGAACAGTGTCTGACACAAAGTAAGTAAAATTACAAACAAACAAACAAACAACCACCACCAGAAAAAACTCAAGTATTATATTAGAGATTACACAAACTGTGATCCATTTCCAGACTTCTAGTATCTCTTGGGAAACAGTTCAGGCTAATTTGCCAATACGAAAATGAGTATGTGAATGAGGGGGTACAAAATCTGAGAATCAGGTATTTGATCTCTTTATTTCAGCTACATATCCCATATTCTCAGAAGTCTCAAGCAACTCTTACTTGCATTATTCTTCCAAGAAAATTTTCCTATGTTCATTTTCTGTCTTACATGCATATTAGTATTCACATTCATACACACCCACAAACATAAACCTTAAGGAGAGAGATTTCCAGGTTCACTTAATCATTTCTCTTTTATAAGTCTATTTTGAGTTGGCATGGCATTTCTACATCTATGCAAAAATATAACAATAGCATTAAAATATAATTATATATAAAAATATCTATTTCCAAGTGTATTATTTAAAGAATATAAAAAATTCTCTTATACTGTGATAAACACACTTCCTGAGTCCCTTTGTACCTTTTACATGCACTTAATAAAGCCAACTGCCTTTAATAGATTTTTAGTTTCAGGACTAGACTCCTGAGAGCTTTTATTATTACTGTAATTTTTCAGCTTTTCTGATTAATATATATATATTTTTTTTTTTTTTGAGACGGAGTTTCGCTCTTGTTACCCAGGCTGGAGTGCAATGGCGCGATCTCGGCTCACCGCAACCTCTACCTCCGGGGTTCAGGCAATTCTCCTGCCTCAGCTTCCTGAGTAGCTGGGATTGCAGGCATGCGCCACTATGATGCCCAGCTAATTTTTTGTATTTTTAGTAGTGACGGTGTTTCACCATGTTGACCAGGATGGTCTTGATCTCTTGACCTCGTGATCCACCCGCCTCGGCGTCCCAAAGTGCTGGGATTACAGGCTTGAGCCACCACGCCCAGCCCTGATTAATATTTTTAATTTACACATAATAATTGTACATACTTGTATAAAACAGGTAATAATCAAATCAGGGCAATTAGCATATTCCTCATCTAAAATATGTATCTTTTTTTGTGTTGGAAACTTTCAAAATTTACTGTCTAGTTATTTGAAAATATGTAAAAAATTATTGATTACAGTCACCATGTAGTTCTATAGATCACTAGAACTTATTACTTCTAACTGTAATTTTGTCTCTGTTTAACAACCTCTGGTTATCCCCCTTCCAACACCCTTCCAAGCCTCTAATAACAATTATTCTACTATTTCTGATATCAATACTTTTTAGATTCCACATGATAGTGAGATCATGCAGTATTTGTCTGTGTGCCTGACTTATATCATTTAACATAATTTCTTTTGTGTTCATTCACGTTATCACAAATGATAGAATTTTATTCTTTTTGTGACTAAATAGTATTCCATTGTGTATATATAACAATTTCTTGATTCATTCATCTTTTTATCGAAAGTTAGGTTGATTCCATATTTGGGATATTGAGAATAGTGCCATCATAAACATGGGAGTCTAGATATCTCTTTGACATACTGATTTTGTTTCCTTTGGATATATATTCAGTAGTGGGATTGCTGGATTGTATGGTAGTTCTATTTTTAGTTTATTGAGAAAGCTTCATACTGTCTACCATAATTTACATTCCCAGCAAGAGTATATAAGAGTTCACCTTTCTCCACATCCTAACCGTCATGTGTTAATTTTTGTCTTTTTGATGATAGCTATTCTTACTGAGGTGGGATAATATTTCATTGTGGTTCTGATTTGCATTTTCCTGAGAATTAGTGATATTAAAATTTTTTCATATACCTGTTGGCTATTTATAAATCATATTTTGAGAAATGTCTATTCAGCTCATTTACTCATTTTTAAATTAGGTTATTTGTTGTTTTGCTGTTGAGTCCTTGAATATTCTAAATATCAATTTTTTTCTCAGATTAATAGTTCACAAATATTTTCCCCATTCTGTTGATTTTCTCTGCACTCTGTTGATTGTATTTTTTGCTGTGCAGAAGTGTTTTACTCTGATATTATTATGTGTCTGTATTGTCTTTTATTGCCTGTACTTTTGAGGTTTTATTTAAAAAATCTTTGCCAAGGCCAATGTTGTAAAGCATTTCTTTCATTTTTTTATCAATTAATAATAGAGTTTTGCATTTACATTTTAAGTCTTTAGCAATTTTGGGTTGACTTTTATAGATGGTGAGAGATATGGGTGCAATTTTATTCTTCTGCATATGGATATCTAGTTTTCTCAGCACCATTAATTGAAGAGGATCCCCTTTCCCAAAGGAATGTTCTTGGTACCTTAAGGAAACCAAAACTTTTTACCCCCCAAAATACTTTTTTAACATATTTTGAGATGCTTGTTCAGAGGATCTGTCAACAGAAGCAGCACTGAAAAGCTGTCTTTTGTGTGGGAAATTTGCATATGTAGAAAAAAAATCTGCATTGATATAGCCAGGCTTTCTCTGAAGCTCTTTGTTGTCCAGATCTAGAAAAGGTCTATTGAGATTCTAATACTAGTAAAAGTCTGAAACAAATATTTACTATCTATTGTCTGTTAGGGTTGCTAACTGTGAGGTTTAATTTACATAATAAGTTTATCTTTGCTAGCCAGGCTTTCTCTTCTTCACCTCTCATAACCTATTTTGTCATCCTATGAGCCCCCATTTATGCTGTAACCTAAATAGTATAAAAGCTTGGGCCATCTGACTACTTCGAGTTCTAGTACGATTTTCATGCACATAAATACATTTGTATGCCTCTTCTTCCAATTTTTTTTTTTAAGAGACGGTGTCTCACTTTGTTGCCCAAGCTGGAGTGCAGTGGCACAATCTTGGCTCACTGCAACCTCTGCCTCCCAGGTTCTAGCAATTCTCCTGCCTCAGCCTCCCAAGTAGCTGGGATTACAGGTGCATGCCACCATGCTTGGCTATTTTTTTGTATTTTAGCAGAGATGAGATTTCTCCCTGTTGTCCAGGCTGGTCTCGAACTCCTGAGCTCAGGCAATTCACCCGCTTTGGTCTCCCAAAGTGCTAGGATTACAAGTGTGAGCCACCATGCCTGGCTGCCTCTTCTTCTATTAATCTGCCTTTAGTCAGATGATTTTTGGGAACCTTCAGAGGGTGAAGTTGAAGTTATCCCTTAGTTCTTATCAGAATTTTGTTGAAAATCAGTTGACTACTATAAATATGTGGATTTATTTCTGGATTCTCTATGATGTTCCATTGGCCTATGTATCTGTTCTTATGTCAGTGTCATGCTCTTTTGGTTATGATAGCTTAATAGTATGTTTTGAAGTCAGGTAATATGTAACACTTCCAGCTTTATTATCTTGCTCGGGACTGTTTTGTTTATTTAGAGTCTTTTGTCCTTCCACTGTATATTTTAGAATTGTTTTTTTTCTATCTCTGTGAAGAATTTCTTTGATATTTTGATAGGGATTGAATTGAATCTGTAAATCACTTTTGGAAAGGGATTAATATTGTGAATAATTAATATTTTTGAGTTTTAGTATATGGATATCCTGCCACTTACAATCAGCATTTTAATTAGTAACAATCTGGTCTAGATTAATGACAACATAATTTCAATTATAAACAAAAACTTTCCCTCTATACAACTCTGCGTCAGTCCATTTGGGCTTTTACAACAAAATGCCATATATTGAATAGCTTATAAACAGTCAGAATTTGTCTGTCACAGTTCTGGAGGTTGGGAAGTCAAATATCAAGGCAACAGCAGATTCAGTGTCTGGTGAGGGCCTGATTTCTGTCTTATAGAGAGTGCCTTCTTGCTATGTCCTCACATAGTAGAAGACAGTGGAGTCTCTCAGGCCTCTATTATTAGGGCCCTATTCCTATCCATGAGGGCTCCACCCTTGTGACCTAATAACCTTCCCCAAACTCCAACTTCTAATAGTATATCCTAGGGGGTTAGAAGTTCAACATACAAATTTTGGGAGAACAAAAACATTCAGAACATAGCATACCACCAATGCCCCTCACAGAAAACATGTCCTTCTTACATAAAAAATACATTTACTCCATCCAAGGAGCCCCAAAATTTTTAACTAGTTCTGGCATTAACTCAAAAGTATAAACTTTACAGTCTCATCTAAATATCATCTAAATCAAATATGTGTGAGACTAAAGATATAACTGATTCTGCAGTAAATTTTCCTCCAAAGTGGAGGAACTTTTAACTTTTTTGAAATGAAAAAGGATATACATTCATATTCCACAAGGGAGAAATGAGAAAGAAGGTCCCAAGTAAGCCTGAAACCAAAAGTCAGACAACATCAAATATTGTGTCTTGAGAACAAACTTCTTTGACTTGATGTTATGCCCTCCTGGACTACTGGGACACTGGTTTCATCTTTCAAATCAACTAGTGTGAGAGTCATGCCTTCCAAACTCATATTGGGACAGTGACCTTGCCCCTACTACCTTGGACAACCTTGCCTTCAAGGCAACTTTGTGCCTAGGTCCTATTCTCTTAGCAGTTCTTTGCAGTGGCCCCCATCTTCATGGCAGATCTGTGTCTGATTCACATGCTTGATATTCTCTGAGGCTGGGATCACATGATAATGGCTTTATTAGTTTGAGGCTATGAGAATATTCCCACTCCCACAGCTCCTGTGGGCACTGCCCTAAAGGAAACTCTTTATAGTGGCCCCATACTTTTTAGGAATTATGCACTGTGAGCCTGTGATAGGAATGACAGCCCTGATAATTTGTAAATTGTCTTTTGAGTTCTTCCTTTGTCTTTGAAAATAAGGCTTAGATTCTGTTTAGATGGGTGACTAATCTCCTTATCAATCATTTGACCACACCTTTGATGTTTTTTCCTTAACATGCTTTCTTATTTTATTTTATTTTTTTACAATATACACAGGTTGAGAATCTTCCAATTCTATACATTCTGCTTCCCTTTTGATTAACAAATTCATCATTAAATTGTTTTTCTCTTCTTAAATTTTCTAGTGGCAATTGAGAAAATAAAGCCACACCCTCAACACTTTGTTTAGGACTTGTCTCAGCCAAATATCTAATTTCATCACTCAAAGTTTCTACCTTCCACAAAAAACCTGGACAGAAGCACAACTCAGTCATGTTCTTTGCTTCTTTATAAGAAAGTTATACTTTTCTCTAGTTGTCAACAATATGCTCATCATTTCTGTCTAAAACCTCATCAGAATAGCCTTTAGTGTTCATATTTCTATGAACACTGTTTGTGACTATTTAAATATTCTCATAAGAAGTTTGAGATTTTTGCTCTAGCTCTTCTAATTTCTTTCTAGAATTTTACTGGAATATCCCTTAATGATCTATTCACAGCAATGTAAGATTTTTCTAGCATGCACCACATACTCTTCTAGCTTCTACTCCTTATCCAGTTCCACAGCCATTTCTACATTTCTAGGTGTTTGTTATATTAGCATCCTATTTTCAATACCAATTTTCTATTTAGTGCATTCAGGCTGCTATAACATAGTACCATAAACTGGGTGGCTTATAAACAACAGAAATGTATTAATCACAATTGTAGTAGCTCAAAAATTCAATATCAACCTGCCAGCAAATATAGTGTCTGCTGAGGGCCAATTTTCACATTCATAGGTGGTGCCTTTTCACAGTCTCCTCACATGGTAGAATAGGCAAAGCAGGTCTCTTGGGCCTTCTTTATACAGATACTGATCCCATTCATGAATGCTCTGCCCTCATAACCTAACCACCTTCTAAAGGCTTTTTCTTCTAACCCCTCCTAATACCATCACCTTGGGAGTCACAATTTTAACATATGAATTTGGGGGTAAACATTCAGATCATAGAAAATATCATTCTCTTTCCCCTCCTTTGTACTGCCATTAACATAAAAATTATCTTCTTATACATTGTCTATACCTCAGAACGAGTTTGTAATTAGTAACTTATGCAGCTGTCTTTTAGATTAGGAGTAGAAAATGTTACAAATAAAAATACATTTAAGCTGTCTTTTATATTTATCTGCAGAATTGCTCTTACTGGGATCCTTTCTTTATGTGGATTTTAGTTACTGCCTAGTGTTCTTTCATTTAAATCTAATGAAATCCCTTTAGTATTTTTTGGAGGGTGGATTTTCTAGTGAAGGCATTCCTCGGTTTTTGTTTATTTGGAAAATGTCATCAGTTCTTTTTCTTTTCAAAGGTAGTCTTCTGGATATATAATTGTGTATTGACTGTATTTTTTCTCTAGCATTTTGAATACACACCATAGGTCTGTGATGTGTTAATTTTTCTTCATTGTTTTTCCTTTTTATTACTCAGAATGCAGAATATGAATTGATCTATCTTCAAATTCACTTGTTATTATTATTTCTTCTAGTTTCTTAAATATGTTGTTTAGCCTCTGTAGTAATTTTTAAATTATTATAGGTATATGCTCCAGAATTTCTTTGTGAATATATTTTTGTATGTAATTTTTTATTATTGACTCTCTATTTGGTAAGATATTGTTCTCAAAGATTTCTTTAGCTTTTAGATTTTTCTTATTTCTTTTTGAATATTTTAAAAATAGTTCAGTGAATTCTTTTCTAGTTAGTCAGACCTGTGGGCTTGCCTGGAGACGGTTTCTATTGACCTTAAATTTATCTGTGTATGTGCCATGACACATTGTTTCTGTGCATGTCTCATAATTTTTCTTTGAAAATGGGACACTTTAAATAACTGGTAGAGTTGGTGATGAATGTCGTGACAAAGGAGGCTGAGAGCTGTGACTGCCTGCAGGGCTTTCAGCTGATCCACTCCCTAAGTTGAGGAACTAGGTCTGAGATGAGTACCCTTCTCATCAGCAAGATCCAGGAGGAGTACCCATATAGGATTGTAAACACATTCAATGCACTGCCTTCGTCCAAGGTGTTAGACATGGTTGTGGAACCCTGTAGTGCCACTCTCCCAGTCTACCAGTTCATAGAAAGCACAGATGAGACATTATGCCTTTATAATTAAGCTCTCTATGAAATTTGCTTCAAAATCCTAAAGCTGCCCATGCCCCACTACAGTGATCTTAACCACCCAGTGTCTGCCACTGTGAGTAGTGTCAACACCTGCCTGCACTTCTATGACCAGCTAAATGCTGACTGCAGAAACTAGCCACGAACATAGTCCCATTTTCCCACCTATACTTCTTCTTGCCTGACTTTGCCTCACTTACCAGCTGGGGCAGCCAGCAGTATTGAGCCTTGACAATGGCTGAGCTCACCAAGCAGATGTTTGGCACCAAGAACATGATGGCTGCCTGCAACCTTCACCATGGCTGCTACCCATCAGTGGCTGCCATTTTCAGGGACTGCATGGCCAGGAAGAAGCAGATGAGCAAATGCTTAATGTCCAAAACAAGTATAGCAGCTACTTTGCTGATCGGATCCCCCACAGTGTGAAAATAGCTGTCTGTGACATCTTAACCCCAAGACTAAAAATATCCACCAACTTCATTGGCAATAACATTACTATCCAGGAGTTGTTCAGGCGCATTTCAAAGCAGTTCACACCCATGTTTAGGTGAGAGGCCTTCCTGAACCCATATGTGAGTGAGGACATGGATAAGAGTTCATAGAGGCTGAAAGCAACATCAGCAACCTGGTGTCTGAGTACCAATAGTACCAGGAAGTCGTGACTGAGGAGGAGGGAGAGTTTGAGAAGTGAACTAAGGAGGAGGTATCCTAGAGCCTTCTGTTGCTGGGTAAAGGGCAGAAGCAGTATGAATTCTTTATTCACTCACAATGTGTTCTGATAGCCATGTCTTAATATGCATGAACTTGGTTCTTCTTGCTGTATGTTCACTTCTATCAAGGTATTTTCATAGTAAAACAAAAATATGGCAGTTATGGAAATCAGATTGCCACTTTGCCCAGGTTTTGTTGTTACAGTTGTTTGATCATTTTTGTTATTATTTTTACTTAGTTACTCTTTAAAACTAATTTTATAAAGCTTGTATTCTTTGTTATCTGTGGGCACTGAAGTCTTATTCAATTAGCTTAATAGTCATTTAATGATTAGACAGAGATACATTAAATTCCCAGAATCAATTAGTCTTCCAGTCTTTGTAATGTGGCTCTGTATATGTGTTCTCAGCAAGGACGTTTACATGTCTGACTTAGCCTTCACTCCCTGCATGTGCAGTCTCAATGTTAGCCTGAGGTAATAGCTTAGGGGCTTTCCAGATTTATCTTTAGTCTGTACACAATCCAGGTCATGTGCACAGCTGTAAATGTGGGTATGGACTTCCAGACCCCTGGAGTATATCAGAGGTTTTAAAATCTCACTATAGCCAGTCACAGTGGCCCATATCTGTAATCCCAGAACTTTGGGAAGCCAAGGTGAGTGGATTACTTGAGGTCAGGAGTTTGAAACTGACCTGGATAACATGATAAAACCCCATATCTACTAAGTATACAAAAATTAGCCTGGCATGGTGGCACACACTTGTAGTTCCAGCTGTTCAGGAGACGGAGGCAAGAGGATTGCTTGAACCCAGAAAGCAGAGGTTGTAGTGAGGCAAGATCTACCCTGGGTGATGAGAGTAAAACTCTGTCTCAAACAACAACAACAACAACAAAGAAAACCAAAAACTCACTATAAGCCTTTCATGTGTTATCTGCTTTTTTAAAGCTTTTTGATTAGATTATTGTTTTCCCCAACTCTTACCTACTGCCTTAGGCAACCATGATGTTTACCAATTGCCTCTGATTGTTCCTGAGAAAGATGTCAGGGAAAAAGTGCTTGTAATGGGTGAGCTCTGTATCATGTAAAATACAAGAGCCTTTTTGAGTACAGTCTTCCAGGAAACTATCAGATGGATCAAATAATAATATATCTCTTGGAATGTGTTTGTGAAAGTGCTTCACTCCCTCTCTGTCTCCTCTTATAGCTGTTAGGCTACTGTTTTTTATTGTAATGGCAGGTTGTTGATTTTCAAGGCCCTTGAAGAGCTGATGGAATATAATGGTAATAATGCAAGTTAAATGCCACAAGTCTTGCTGTTCTTACTGAGATTCAGACATTTTTTTCTGGAATAAATGTTCCCCAGAATTGCTTCAAGTCATTGAATAATTTTCAGATTAAAAAAATTAATTTTGTCAATTTTTAACTAGTGTTCTCATTAATTATATGGAGGAGAAAATTTGTGTAACTTCCTACTTCACCATTTTTGTTGTCATTACCTTACTATTTCTTTTTCAGTCTGTTCTAGTATGATATATTTTTCTACAAATTGATGCATTATATATGATACTTTAAAACATAAAATTGTTCATAATTTACTCTAATATTTTTAATCTTCTCTGTATCTGCAAACTTGTAGCCTTTTCCTTTCATATTATTATTTTTGCTATCTGTCCTTTCTTATTGATCAGTGATTTGTCAATTTTATTAGTTTATTTTTTAAATAAACTTGTGACTATTTGGTCCTATCTATCCCATTTTTTTATCTTCCAATTCATTAATTTCTGTTGTTAATTATTTTTTTCATTTTATTCCCTCTATTTCTTTAGATTTTGATTTTGGCTTATCTTTAATGGTTTTCATTGGATTCTTAACATAAGTCTATTATATTTTATTTTTGATTATACATAAAATCTATACATTTTATTCCAAATACTGTTTTACTTTCACCCAATTAGTTTTGAAAGTTGATATTTTTATTTTATTTAAAATTATTTTAGATTATTTCTTCAACTCATGAGTAACAAAAGTGTTAACAATTTTTTTTCTGAATTATTCTGTTATTTATTTCTCAGTAATTGTGTCATTGTCAGAAAACAACATTTTTGTCACTAAGTTCTTTGAAATTTCTGCTTTTTATAATTTCAAATTTTATTTTATATTTAGAGGATACCTCTGCAGGTTTCTTATCTGGGCATATTATGTGATGCTGAAATTTGGAGTATGATTTATTCCATCACCCAGATACTGAGCATAGTACACAACAGTTAGTTTTTCAAACTTTGTGTCCCTCCCTTACTGCTCTTCTGAGATTGTGTTTTTAAAATTATAACAGTGAGAGAAATCTGACATAGTTGGCTCCATCTTGATTCTGACCTCTCTACTTTCCTTGGTCATTCCTGGTCATAGTCCAGCCTAACTGTGGAAAGAAGTTAGTTCATAGTTTAACAGGAAAGCAAAGATGATATTAGTTCTTTCCTAAAACTAATCCCTTTCTTGCCCAGTGCCTGAAAACCATTTTTGTAAGATTAATGAAAGCCTACAACAATAGGATTATGGGAGAAACCTGAATTCTGCCAAGGTATAAGTGTAGATTTTATAATCCCTTACTATTTAGGAGTCATATGGCCAGGGGTCACAAGATTTATGACTTCCACAATTGCTCCTATAGATAACATCACTATTATAGAACCTAAGATTGTTTTTCTGAAGATATATTTCAGACTGATTCCACCCACACTCATGACTCATTACTCAACTGATCCTGTTGATCTTTACAAGAGCTTCTGAAAGAAGCACTATACATATAAAGGAACAACCAATATCAGCCTTTCCAAAAATATATCAAAAAGAAAAGAACATTAACACAACGAAAAATTTACACTAACTAATGGGCAAAACAGCCAGCTAGCATCAAATGCTAGTATTAAAGTTATATATATTCTAATTGGATAAAAAAAGCCAAAACCCATTGCTATGCTGCATCCAGACCCATCTCACATGCAACGATACACAAAGACTCAAAACAAAGAGAAGGAGGAAGATTTATCAACCAATCAGAGAGTAAAAATAAACAAATAAAAAGCAGGAGATGCAATTCTCTCCTCTGATAAAGTAGACTTTAAAGTAACAAAGAACAAAATTGGCAAAGAAGGACATTACATAATGGCAAAAGGATCAATGTAACAAGAAGAGCTAACAATTTTATAGATCAACGAGACAGAAAATTAACACGGACATCCAGGACTTGAACTCAGACCCGGAACAAGTAAACTTAATAAACATTTATAGAACTCTCCACTTCAAATACATAAAACATACATTACCACCTCACACCTATTCCATAAGTGACTACATAATTGGAAGTAAATCACTACTCAGTAATCGCATAGCATTTCATAGGTTTAAATGAAATATTGGTTGGCTGCTCGTTTGTTATTTTCTTCCCTTATTCCTTCCTGTTTACATCAAGTATAATTATTGGTATAAAAGAGGTTTTCAATACCCATTACTAAACTGCATTCTAGCCTGGGCAAGAAAGCAATACTCCCATTCTCTCTCTCTCTTTCTCTTCCTTTTTCCTCCTCTTCTTTATTCTTTTTCTTTCTTTCTTTCTTTCAATAAAAAAAAAAAAGAAAAAAAAAAAACAAAAAAAAAAACACTCTCACCAGATTTTTTTTACATGGAGAAAACAGAGTAGCCTAAATCAGAGTAGATGAAGTATTCAACTGTTTATTTTAATAAGCAAATGCTCAGGATATAGTAACCCAGGACTTGAATTTGTCTGTTCTCAGACTGTTGTGAATGCTACGGAAGGTAGGAAGGATGAGGAAAGATCCTACAAAAAAAAAAAAAACAAAAAAAATCCTGTGGTACCACCCAGAGGCAGACTCAGCACACAAGGACCATTTTTTACACCCCTAGAATTTTGTCCCCAACCAATCAGTACCACTCATTTGCTATCCCCTGTTCACCAAACTGTCCATAAAACTTTAACCTCCAAACCTTCAGGAAGATTTAATTTGAGTGATAACTCCAGTTCTCCACCTTAGTTCAATCTCATGTCAATTTAACTTCTTCTCTATTGCAATGCCACAGTATCGGTGAATATTTTTTTGAAGAAATGTCAGGAAGTATCTGTTGGGTGATTACATTAGAAGTTTCCAGTGTTCATGATTGCCATGTTTAAGTCTATGAGTACCTACTGTTTGATACTTACTTTATGGCCATATATATATATATATATATATATATATTTATGTTGGAATCAGCTTTTGTGAAAATAATATGTATCTTGAATCTATTGGGTAGAAACCTCTCTATATATTTATTAAATATCTTGTTATTGTTTTTCAAATCTTTTATTGTATTCTTACTGATTTTTTCATCCTATTGGATAACATCTAACTGTTTAAATCAGAGTTGGCATTTATTTTTCTCTCTACAGGATCAGATTATAAATATTTCAGACTTATGATCTTTGTTATGACTACTTATCTATGTCATCATAACACAAAAGAAGTCATAGATAATACTTAAATAAATGGATATACCTGATTTACAATAAATTTTTATTTACAATAAGAGGCAACAGACAAAGTTTAGCCTGTGTGGCATAGTTTGCTAATATCTTGCTTAAAGAAACATTATTATCACTTCCCATTATGTTAGTGGATTTTTCTATTTATCCTGAAAATTTGTCTATTTTTACTTCCTATGCTTTATGCTATGCAGTAAGGTATGTAAGTTTAGAATTATCATATTATTTTTCTGTAAATTACATCTTACATTTTAATAATTGGATACTCTTGTATTTCCACTAATATATTTTTATTAATTTATAGTTTGGCTGATATTAACATAGCTGCATTTATTTTCCTTAGATTAATATTTTCCTTGTGTAGCTCTTTTATCATCCATTTACTTTTAAACTTTCTGTATCCTTATGTTTTATATAGAACCCCTTGTATGTGGTTCTCTAAAAGAGCTCCATATGAACTGAATATATTTTTATCTTCAGTAGAGCAGTTATACCTTTTACATTTATACCATGTCACTTAATGATAAGGATACATTCTGAGAAATGCATCTTTAAGTAATTTCATTGCATGAACATAAAAGAGATGGTGTAGCTTACATAAACCTAGATGGTGTAGCTTACTGCACACATAGGCTCTATGGCATAGCCTACTGCTTCTAGGCTACAAACTTGTATAGCATGTTACTAAACTGGATACTGTAGGCAATTTGTGCATTGATACATATCTAAACAGAAATACAGTAAAAAAACAGTATTATAATCTGAGAGGACCATTGTGGTATATGTGTTTCATCATTGACTAAAATGTTATGTGGTACATAACCGCACATTATTGACATATATGAGTTTATATCTGCCATAGAATTTTATATTTGTCTTCCTTTCACTGTTCATTTTCTCTCTTTTTAGATTTAATAATTTTTGCTCTTTTTTTTCCTACTAGCTTACATGCTATCTTCTTCTTCTATTCTTTAGTAGTTATCCTAGGATTTTTTAAATTTATATTTAAATTATTAATATAAAAATTATAATTCTTTACCCTCCTGATCAGTAACAAGATCTTAAAAACTATTTAATTATGATAATGCCTAACATATATGTTTTGATTTTATGTGTTTTAATTATATCTCATTTGCTGATACCCTTAGAAAAGTCATGAAAAATATCATTATTTTGATTTCAGTCAGTTTTATTTTCCATTTCATGTAGATTTACCCTCACACTTATAATATTTATTTGGGATTATTTCTCCTTTGTCTAAAACTGCATTCCTTAAAATTCCCCATAGAATCGTTTGTTTGCAAATTATCTACTTTTTTTTTTGGCCTACAAATATCTTTATTTACCCTTGTTTTTTGAGAGAGTTTCATTGAACATGCAAATTTAGCTTATTTATTTCCTCACAGCACATTGAAAACATTATTCTAAAATCTTCTGGCTTTCATTTTTGCTGTTGAGAAGCTCACTATGTCTTTTTTTTAAATAATCTGTCTTTTTTTTTACTGCTTTTAAGATGATGTATTTTTTGTGAGAAGGGTGGGTATTATGCAGTTTCACTCTGCTATCTGGTTTTATATGTCTTTTAACAATTTTATTTATATCTTGATAAAGTACAAATTATAGTTTAATTAATCCCCATATATATATATCTCATCCCACTTCAATATGTATCTACTCACAGTTAATCTTGTTGTATCTAGAATTATAGCCATCTCTACTTCTGAATCCTCAGATTATTTTGAAGCAAATCCCAGATATTGATTTTTCCGAGAAAAAATTAAGAAATATCTCTAAAAGTTAAAAACTCTTTTATAAAAATATAACCATGTTAGTATTTTCATACCCCAAATTTTAATAACTTCTTAATATGATTAAATATACAATAATAGTAAGAGTTATTCAGATAGTCTTTGAAATGTGCATTTTTCTCTTTTAAACTATGTTTTAGTCCATTCTTGCATTGCTATAAAGAAATACCTGAGACTGGATAATTTATAAAGAAAAAAGTTTCAATTGCCTCACTGTTCTGCAGACTGTACAAGCATGGCTCTAGCATCTGCTTCTGGTGAGGGCCTCAGGAAGCTTACAATCATGGTGGAAGACAAAGGAAGAGCAAGTGGCATCACATGGAAAAAGCAAAAGCGAGAGACATGGGGGAAGGTGAAACATTTTTAAAAATAACCGGTTCTCATATGAACTCATTGAGGAAGAACTCACTCATCACCAAGCAGATGGATAGTCCTAAGCCATTCATAATGGATCAGCCTCCAGAATGCAAGACCTTCCACTATGCCCCACCTCCAAAACTAGAGGTCACATTTCAACATAAGATTTGGAAGGGACAAATATTAAAACATATTAAACTGTTTGTTTGAATCAGCATTAAATAACATTCATACATTATAATTGGTTAATGCATTAAGTCTCTTTAAGTCTCTTCATCTATGTACTTTGCTTTTTCATACAGTTTACATTTTTTTCTATAGACTGAATTCTGCAGATGCGTTGTATATTTTCTTTAATTACCATGCCTGGGACTCATTAGAATATCTGAATCTGTAGAAGATTGTCTTTTATCAGTTTGGGGAATATATCAGTAATTGTTTCTTTACATATTGCCTTTGCCTCATTCTCCCTTTCCTCTCCTGCTAAAACTCTGAGATTTGTATACTAATCTCCATCTCTCTTAACCTCTTATGTTTCCAAAACTGATTTGGGATGGATTCTACAAGGCATCTTGGAGCATTACCGATTAGAAACAATTTTAATTAAACTCTAAACATGATGTTCTTTGGACCACTCAGGTAGTACAAAATTTAGGTTGCAAAGCCATATGAGGGCAACGTTGTTGCTATAAATTATCAAGGGAAATGAAGCTTTTTTTTTCCTTTTACTTAGCAGGATTGTTCAAAACCAGCAAGTTCTCTTTCTAATCCCTGAATGTATATGTTTACTTCTTGTTCACACTCAATACTAAGGGTAAAGCACTTGAGAGCTCCAACTTTATTTCGTGAGGGCAGCCTTATTCTATTAGACTCTGAATTGTGAGTGGTCTTTGGGATGTTTTTCCTGTACCACTTTCCCTGTGAGTTGGTGAAAAACGAAGCACAAGTTCATCTGGTATGGAAACTATCTTAAGAGCAGAACAATATTTTTCTGCTTTTAATTAAGTTTTAGAATTTTAATATTCTCACTTTCCTACCAGCTAGTGGATTAATTTATAATATTTTTAAAAGCATATTTCATTCAGTATATTTATTTTCAGAGCAAAATAGGTCAGAAGGTTGTGTGTGTCTGAATGTACCTCTTTTTTTGGTGTTTTTTTTTAATCACACAGGTGTAAAGTCAATGGCTCCATTTCCTAGCATATAATTCTCTGCTATATAAGAACAAACAAAATGAGATAAGCTTATTTTACAGATTTACCCTAATCTCTTTGTTATCATCCTTAGTGGCAGTTAGTTCATTTGTTTATCTATAATATATTAGTCAAGCTTATATAATGGAATTTATACTTTTTAAAAAGATTTATACATTGCTTCATTAGATATCTCACATTAACTGGTTATGAAATCTTAGATGAGTAACTTAACCTTTGTGATCTTTTTCTTCTTGTGTAAAGTGGAAGTGTTAATCCTACCTGACAACCTACTGAACAACAAATGATAATGAGATAATATATGGGAACATGTGTTGAAATTCAATGTAATGCTTGATAATGCATGATGTTAATATTACTAAACAGATCTCCTTTTTATCATAACTTGGGCACCCTATTTAACAGAGTGTTTACTTTTTTTTACTAAGTAGCTCGAAGTGACATTTAAAAAATCAGTGATAGTTAACTTTTTTTGCCTCAATGGTCCTGCATTCTTTTCTATATAACAAATATCTTACTTTATAGTACCATTTCACATGAAATGATTGATAATTTTATGAGAATTTTACAACAAACTCTAACCTACTGGATTTGAATAAATCTCACAAAGTAAAAAATGTCAATTACCTTTTTTAAGCATATGAAGACTAAATACTTACCCTGTGTATTTTGTATTGTTTATAATATTATTTGCTAATTTTAATTCTGGGTTAGATTTCTGGATCTCTAATTCATCTATGACATACAATGAGTTTCCTTGGGGCATATTAATGGATATATTCATGTATCAATCTGAAAATATAACCTTATAAATTAAATTAATTTGCCACACTGCATAGTAATTCCAATACTCACATATGCTCATTCTGACAGATTACTCAAAAGGTTTTCTAAGAATAAGGTAAATTTCTAATTAAATGCACAACATTTTTATAGAGCAAAACTGATAAACTTGATGAAGCAAAAAGGAAGAATATGACAATTATAAGTTTGATCAAATTATGTTATGTACTGATTGTGCCATACATAACCAACATTCATAAAAATATCAACTTAAACCAAAATAAAAATTCAAGGCTGGCTCTCCTCATTGTGTTTCTACTCTCAAAATATTACACCCACATGATGATTTCTCATCCCAAATAACTCTATTTCTGACCCTAAGTCTTTGAAAAGGTAAATGCAGTTGTGTAGTCTAAAAGTAAAATTCTGAAGTCTACTAATACTAGAAAATCATCAGATATCTAATGACTCAAATATATCTTTCAGAAGTGACAAAATATAAATATTTACCATAATTCTTTACTGTGCTCAAATCATACATGTTAAGAAAACCAGTAACACAGTTGATTTATGTACATCATGGTAGTCAAACACATCAAATGAATATTATAAATCTTTTAAAAGTAAGCATAGCTTCAAGATATAAAGTTAAAGAAAATAAAAATGAAGGGAATTTAGTTACATTTGAACATGATTTGAAAGGTGAGCATTACTACTCAATCTTGTTTTTGATGATGGTTTGATCAATAAGGTCCCCAATGCAAGTAAAAAAAAAAAAAATGAGCTCCTGTTTTAAAATATGTATGGCCTTAATTAATACAGTTTGATTCAATTTAATTTAATACATTTATTGAGACTTTACTAGGCCTAGTGGACCATTGTAGGAGTTGAGTTCTCCAAAGATGGGTAAGAGGCAATTCTAATCCTTCAAGGGTTCTAAAGTAGTATAGGAGTCAGATATATAAATACATATACATCTAATGAACACAACAATAGAGGAACAATGTACCATAGGAATATGGTAGAAGGAGAAATTAGTTTTGATTGAAGTTATTGGTTTTTATCTTTAAATCAGCAATGATTAATATAACCTTATCTCTATGTGATATAAAAGCAATCAAGGCTAAATATTTTAAACTGGAAACACAAAGTTCTTGCAAAGTATTTTCTCATTTATAGTTATTGTACATATGTCATAAAACATTATTTAAGATACCTTGCTTTGTTTATAGATCCCAGTATTTAAAAAAAAATATATAGAATAAAGCTAGATGGAATAAGATCTAGTGTTCAGTAGCACAAATTGGGCAACTATAGTAAAGAAAAATTTACTGTGTATTTCAAAATAACCACAAGAGTGGAATTGAAATGTTTCTAACACAAAGAAATGGTAAATTCTTGAGGTGATGGACATCCAAATTACACTGATTTAATCATTACACAACGTTTGCATATCACATGTACCTGACAGATATGTAAAACTATTATATATCCATAATAATTTTAAAAAAGAAAACTGGTTTCCAGTTGTGGAATGCTAGATGAGAGAGATGAATATCTTCATTACATTCAAGCATGTTATCATTTCAGATATTAATAATTTATATTTCTAGAAATTTAGACATGGAAAGAAATGTAAAGGTTCTGTAGTCAATCTCCTCATTCTATAAATGAAGAACTGAGACCCAGAGAGGTGAATTGGTTTGGTGAAAGTCAAACAATGGGTTAGTGGAAGAGCTGGGTTTAGTATTCTAAGTTTGGTGCTGCCCACAAAGCTGTTTCAGAAGAGTAGGGGAAGTATGTTAATGAAATAATTTAATAGATTTCACAATTATTTTTAAAGAAAAAAATGAACTACTATTTAATATAAATGAATTATCAACTTTTAACCCATATGTTAAAGTTTCTGGAGCTGAAAACTAAAATTCTGAGACAGTGTCAAAATATTATCTGGGGGTTGTCATGGCAACTTTTTAGAAAGTGTTTTTGAAAAATCATTGTAGAGTTTTGTAATATGTACTGGCGTCTGATTAAAACGTCAGAATAGATTCAGTTGAAGAAAATCTATAGAACTTGAGTTTCTGAAAAACCTGTAAAGGAGTCCACAGTTTTAAATTTTGTTATCTTCATCTAACCCTACAATTAAAAAGTAGATACTTATATAAATATTTAGACATTTATAGTTTCCAAATTAGAATTGCAAACACCTTGTAAAGCACAAGAAAATTACAGGTTTAAATGTTAAATTTGCAAAAGAAGATGATCTTATGACTAGATTACTCAGAAGTCGTTATCAAGGCAGACAAGAGGTCATCTCTCATGAAACTTACATAATAATGAAGAGAAATAGGCAATAAGCAAACAAGCAAAAATATATAAGATAGTGATAAATTGCGCAAAGAATTAAAATATGTTGCTAAAGAGTGTGGTGTTTTTTGCTTTGGATGGATGGTTAGAAATAAGTTTCTTTAAGAAAAGTAGTATTTGCATTGATATCTGAATGACAAGAAGAAAGCAGATTTACAAAGATCAGAAGAAAGTAGTAAAGTGATTTTGCTGGGAACTCTATCTTCTTGAAGTGCTTCAGATAAATTAAAATGAGAAAGAAATACAGTCTTATGCCTCATACATCGCTGTATTTCTTTCTCATTTTCATTGATGTTTCAGTCAAGGACAGACCACACATAAGACAGTAGCCCCATAAGATTATAATGGAGCTGAAAAATTCCTATTGCCTAGTGACCTAAAGAGGTCATCTGGCTTAGTGAAAGTCACTCAGTGGGTTAGTGGCAGAGCTGGGTTTAGTATTATGTTTGGTGTTGTAACTTTGTAGCACAATGCATTACTCATGTGGTTGTGGTGATGCTGGTTTAAAAAAATCTACTGTGCTGCCAGTCACATAAAAGGATAGCATATACAATTATGTACAGTAAATAATACTTAATAATGATAATAAATGGCTATGTTAGTGGTTTATGTATTTACTATACTATACATTTTGTTGTTATTTTAGAGTCTACTCTTTCTACTTATAGAGCATAAAAGTTAACTGTAAAACGGCCTCAGGCCTGTCCTTCAGGTGGTATCCAGAAGAAGGCACTGTTATCGTAAGAGATGACAGTTCTACGTGTGCTATTATTCCTGAAGACCTTCCAGTGGGACAAGGCATGAAAGTGAAAGACAGTGATAATGATGATCCTAATCCTGTGTAGGCCTAGGCTAATGTGTGTGTTGATGTCTCAGTTTCTAAAACATAATTTTAAAGAGTGAGAAAATACTAATAGTAATATTTTTAAAATGGAAGAAAGCATATAGAATAAGGAAAAATAGAAATTATTTTTGTACAGTTGTACAATGCAATTGTGTGTTGACCCATTTTTTCCTAGTGTTCCATTATTGGAATGCTAAGCATGTGAAAGTTATTTATATCCTACTGCTAAAGGTCATCACCAAGGTCTGATTGCAAAAATTCAAAAAATTGCAACCTCAGGCATCCATGGGTTTTAAGCTACGCGTTATTATAAGAGAGTCAAAAAGTTTAAAAAAATTAAAAATGTATAAAGTAAAAGAGTTATAGTAAACTAAGGCTAATTTATTTTTTAAGAAAAATTTTTAAAATAAATTTAGTGTAGCCAAAGTGTACGGTATTTATAAAATCTACAGTAGTATACTATAATATTGTAGGCCTTCACATTCACTACCTGCTTGCTCACTGATTCACCTGGAGCAATTTCTTGCAATCTCCATTCAGGGTAAGCGCCCTATAAAGGCATACCCCATTTATATCATATTCTTACTGTACCTTTTCTAGGTTTAGATACGTTTAGATACACAAATACTTGCCATTGTTGTTATGGTTGCTGACAGGATTCAGCACAGTAACATACTGTACAGGTTTGTTACCTAAGAACAACAGGCTATACCATACGGCCTAAGTATGTGATAGGCTATACCATTTAGGTCTGTACATTCTATGATGTTAGACAATGATGAAATCACCCAAGGATTTATTTCTCAATGTATTCTTATCGTTAAGTGACTGCATAAGCAGTGAAATATGGTTGCAAATGTGTATATTTGAATACACATCATCTAAGAAAAAGCTGTCTTTCATCAGAGTGTATTAGAATCAGTTAGCTGTTGAGTATCCACAATGTGTCACCATTGGTCAATATGCCTTTAGAACTAAAAATTATATAAACTAATATTTGGTGACAAGAACCCAGACTATCTGAAAATGAGGCTTAATTTTCTCAGAAAACCAAAAGATATAGTTATTATATATATATTCCTATGAAATATTCATTTTATTAATGAATTATAAGAAATAATTTTAGAAAGAGAAAATACAATTTTCTAGTTGAGAATTTCTTAATATTGAATGAATAGAATTTATATGTGTAGTAAAGATATTGAAACACTTATAGTTTAAAATAGTGTTTTTTTAATTTAAATGCAGGAATACTCAGAGCCTTTGTTAAATATAGTTGACCTTTTAAAACCTATAAATTTTCAGGTATGAGCCATCAAATTAACATCTTCCAAAACAAGGTTATATGGAATCTCAGATGAGTTCATAACAATATAGTCCAGCTATTTCACTTAGCAGACGTGGTAAAGAAGGTCCACAGAACTTAACTCACTTCACCTCTTAGCAGCTGTATTAGTTTCCTATTGCAGTTATAACAAACTAGAAACTTAACAGCAGTACCTATTCCTATTTATTTTCTCACCGTCTCTGTAGGTCAGAAGTCCAGGTAGGATCAACTGAGTTATCTTCTTCAGGTCTTACAAGACTGAAATTGATAGGTCAACAGGTCTGGGCTTTTCTCTGAAGCCTCAGGAGAAAAATAAATATTTTCAAAGTCTGTAGAACTGAGGTACTTGTTTCTTTGCTGGCTACCAACTGGGGTTGGTTATCTGGTCTTAGAAGCTGCACACATTTCTTCTAATGTGGTCTCCATCTTCAAGCAACAGTGACACATCAAGTCCTTTATGCTTTGAGTCTTCCTAACCTCTTCTGCCAGAAAGCTATCTGTGCTTAAGGGCTCATGTCAACCATTTCATTGGACCACCTGAACAATCATGGATATTCACCCTATCTCAAGGTCAACTGTGTCATATAACATACATAATTACAGGAGTGATGTCTCATCATATCCACATGTTTTAGAGATTAGAGTAAAACATCTTTAGGAGGCTACTTTAGAAATCACACCTATCACAGCAGCAGACCTGAAACAAGAATCAAAATCTTTTTACTGTAGATCCAGTATTTTCTCCTATCCTGTTTAAAATCAGTAACTGGGTTTCCATAAATATTTGAGTCATTGAATTGGTGTGGAAAACATAATTTATGTTATATTTAGTGTATTCTTAATATTTGCATATATAATCTGAAGAAGAGGTGTGATTGACATGTTTTCTCTCAAAGATCCTTGTTCTTTTATTATAAAGAGATTTGTAAAAAGATTATCCATTTGTCATTTTCAATAATCACATTTCATTTTTCTTTTTTAATTAAAAGAAAATTAGATGGCATATTACTTGTATTAGTGTAACAAAAGGCAAATCTAATAACAATCACAATGCATTTTATTCCTCTGTAGGCATGAAAATTTAAAGTAATTAGTTTCTTTATTTGCACCAATAGAATTGCTAATGCATTAATCATCATGGAATAAAAACTAACAAACTATAAGTGTTAATTAAACACCCAGATGATGTTCAGTGATTATTTTCCAGGCCACAGTAATTGTTATAATTCTCTTAATTAACAGTATTATTTTTGCATATTGTCTTGCAGTCATTGTGAATTATTTCTGCCACTAAAAATAATAATCAATTTTTACTAGAGATATGACAATTTTCTAAAGTGAAAAATATCTACAAAGGAAGCTGAAGGATAATTTTACTAATATACAAGTATAATTCTCAGTCTTAAAGCAAAGTATAGTGAACATCTCATTGCATTTTTTGGTCTAGAATGACTTCCACTTTTTTTCTGATAAATTCAACCTCATTCTTTTGGGGAGCTACCTCTTACCCACTCTGTGGTTCTAATGGAATTTACAAAATAGAACCCAATCTCCTGGTCATAAGCATGACTACCTGTTCTACTGATATGGTTTGGTCCTGTGTTCCCATCCAAATCTAATTTTGATTTTTTTTGTACTCTCATAATTCCCATATGTTGTGGGAGGGACTTGGTGGGAGATAATTTGAATCATGGGGGTGACTTTGCCCATACTGTTCTCATGGTAGTGAATAAGTCTCACAAGATCTGATGGTTTTATCAGGGGTTTCTGCTTTTGTATCTTCCTCATTTTTTTCTTGCTGCTGCCAAGTAGGAAGTGCCTTTCACCTCCTGCCATGATTCTGAGATCTCCCCAGCTCTGTGGAGCTGTAAATCCAATTAAATGGCTTTTTTCTTCCCAGTCTCAGGTATGTCTTTATCAGCAGCATGAAAACAAACTAATGCAGTAAATTCATACCAGTAGAGTGTGATGTTGCTGAAAAGATACCCAAAAATGTAGACATGACTTTGGAACTGGGTAACAGGCAGATATTGGAACAGTTTGAAGGGCTCAGAAGACGACAAGAAAATGTGAAAAAGTTTGGAACTTCCTAGAAACTTCATGAATGGCTTTGTCCAAAATGCTGATAGCAAAATGGACAATACAATTCAGGCTGAGGTGGTCTCTGATGGAGATAAGGAACTTGTTGGGAACTGGAGCAAAGGTAACTCTTATTATGTTTAATCAAAGAGACTGGTGGCATTTACCCGCTGTCCTAGATGTTTGTGAAACTTCGAACTTGAGAAACATGATTTAGGGTATCTGGTGGAAGAAATTTCTAGGGAGCAAAGCATTCAAGAGGTGACTTGGGTGCTGCTAAATGCATTAAGTTTTATAAGGGAAGCAGAGCATAAAAGTTTGGAAAATTTGCAGCCTGACTATGTGATAGGAAAACAAACAAATAACAAAAACAACAAAACACTTTCTGAGGAAAAATTCAAGCCAGCTGAAGAAGCTGCATAAGTAGTAACAAGCCTAATGTTAATCCCCAAGACCATGGGGAAAATGTCTCCAGGCCATGTCAGGGAACTTCACAGCAGCCCCTACCATCACAGACCCAAAGGTCCAGGACAAAAAAGTGGTTTCCTGGGTGGGGCCCAGGGTCCCTGTGCTGTGAGCAGCCTTGGGATTTGGTGCCTTGTGTCCCAGCTCCTTCAGACATGGCTTAAAGGGGCCAACATGCAGCTCAGGCTGTGGCTTCAGAGCATGGAAGATCCAAGCGTTGGCAGCTTCCATGTGGTGTTGAGCCTGCAGGTGAACAGAAGTTAAGAATTGAGGTTTGGGAACCTCTGCCTAGATGTCAGATGTATGGAAACACCAGGATGCCAAGAAAAAAAGTTTGTTGCAGGGGTGGGGCCCTCATGGAGATCTTCTGCTAGGGCAATGTGGAAGGGAAATGTGGGGTCAGAGCCCCCACACAGTATCCCTACTGGGGCACCACCTAGTGTAGCTGTGAGAAGAGGACCACTCCAGACCCCAGAATGGTAGATCCACTGACAATTTGCACCGTGCACCCGGAAGAGCCACAGACAACACCAGCCCAGGAAAGCAGCCAGGAGGGAGACTGTACCCTGCAAAGCCACAGGGGTGGAGTTTCCTGTGATCATGGGAACCCATTTTTTGCATCAGTGTGACCTGGATGTGAGACCTGGAGTCAAAGGAGATCATTCTGGAGCTTTGAAATTTAACTTCCCCACAGGATTTTGGACTTGCATGGGCCCTGTAACCCCTTCATTTTGGCCAATTTCTCCCATTTGGAATGGCTGTATTTACCCAATATCTGTACCCCCATTGCATCTAGGAAAAAACTAGCTCGCTTTTGATTTTACAGGCTCATAGGTGGAAGTGAGTTGCCTTGTTTCAGATTAAATGTGAGGATGTAAGATTTGGCGGGGTCAGGGACAGAATGATATGGTTTAGCTCTGTTTCCTCACCCAAATCTCATCTTGAATTTTACTCCCGTAATTTCCACGTTGTGGGAGAGACCCAGTAAGACATAATTTAAATGATGTGGGCAGTTTCCCCCATACTGTTTTCATGGTAGTGAATAAGTCTCATGAGATCTAATGATTTTATCAGGGTTTCTGCTTTTGCATCTGCCTTGTTTTCTCTTGCCACCACCATTTAAGAATTGCCTTTCAGTTCCCGCCATGATTCTGAGGTCTCCCCACCTATGTGAAACTGTAAGTCCAATTAAACCTCTTTTTCTTCCTAGTCTCAGCTATGTCTTTATCCACAGTGTCAAAACAAACTAACACCCACCCAGGCCTGATAATTTGTAATACCCTAGTTCCTTTGCCTCAATGATTCTCCTAAAGAAAAGTGCCCAAGACAACCAAAATCCTGTTCTCAAATTTCATATATGAACACAGGGAAAGAAGATTTTCTTTTTTACATTGGGGTTGAAAGCTAGAGAAATATAAAACTGATGCTATCTGCAGGTATGGCATCTCCCAACTCCCACTACCAAACTGAGAAAGCCCTTATTAAATGGGAAAGAGATGAGTCAACAAAAACAGATAGATATAAATCGATATGAAATAAGCAAGATAAGCTGAGAAACTACAGCATGGTTTTATTTCTGAAAAAAATTTACTCTTGGCATTTCAGTTGCATGAGGCAATTAGTTACCTTTTTGTTGTTATTTTTACTAATTTGTAACATGTAACCCAAAGATCATTGACGAGTACCTTTGGATACATTGAATTAGATGTACCCTTGGTAAATTGAATTAGATGACCAGTTTGACTTTAAGCATAGTATGACAGTATCACTGCTGCTGCCTTGTTTTTTTTGTCTAATCTACTATCATTTCCCACATTGATTATTGCAGTAGCTTCCAAATTGATCTCTTTGTTTCCACTCTTGATCCAAGAGACTATTTTTATCACGGCAGCCATAGGTCTGATTGTGTCATGCCTTTGCTCAAACCTCTTTGATGAATGGTCATTTATATTGAAGATTAAATACATTACATTAAGGAAGCATACAGCAGTTCTTTAAACTTTAAGACATATCACAATCACAAGGTGATTTGCTGAAATGCAGATTCATGGCCCAGCACTAAGAAATTTCAAATCCAGAGAATTGGCCTGTTTTCTATATTCCACCCTTTGAGTAACATCAAGTACGGGTTCTAGAGGCTTAAAATTATTTTACTAATAAGAATGTGGTAGCTTTTAACTAAAGCAATTACTAAGCTTTGGAAATAATAACCTGCTTTCTAATAATTAGTTCTTCATATCTCAATCTTTTTTTTAAGGTCCAATGCAAAGGAATATACCCCATTTTTCAATTTGAGTCTTGATATGTTATCCTATATATGCCACTATTTTTTAATCCTAAACTTCAGTTTTTCTCAGTTTAGCTCTGATACATATCCTTTTAACTCATCTTTATTAAGTGAATCGTCTAAGTCAACTATAAGTCAGTTGATTATTTTTTTACTTAACTCCATCACAACTTCATATGCTCAAAACTGAATTTAGTCAATGCTGATTGGCTTTTCTCCTGCATGGCTTTCTGTAATGTACTGATGGGCATTTTCCTTTCTTTTTCTTTTCTTTTCTTTTCTTTTCTTTTTTTTTTTTTGAGACAGAGTTTTGCTCTTGTTGCCCAGGCTGGAGTGCAATGGCATGATCTTGGCTCATTGAAACTTCTGCCTCCTGGGTTCAAGTGATTCTCTTGCTTCAGCCTCCCAAAGTAGCTGGGATTACAGGCATGTGCCACCACGCCCAGCTAATTTTGTACTTTTAGTAGAGATGGGGTTTCTCCATGTTGGTCAGGCCAGTCTTGAGCTCCCAATCTCAGGTGATCGGCCCACCTCAGCCTCCCAAATTGCTGGGATTGTAGGCGTGAGCCACCGCACCCGAACCTGATCCGCCCTTTCAAAGTCTCATTCACATTGCTTGCTTTATAATTTAGTTACTTACTAACCTTGTTTTTGTCACTTACTAACCTTGGATCTTGTTTTTTGATCCAATACTGCACCATCTATATCTATATTCTTCACTAATACTTCTTTTATTCCCAATTTAAGAAAAAAAGTAATGCTGGACAGTTAAGATCTTTGATCAACTTGCAAACTTCCTATTTGCATCTTTATTTTTGCTTTATTGTTCCCTGTAAATAATTACAAAACAGAAATCTTGCTTTTTATTGAATTTTACCTCACTTCGTGAAAGTCGAAATTTCGACAGCTGATTTGCTGACTCTAACCACAATCCTTTGGTTAGTTTTGGAATGTAAATAACACCCATGCTTTTATTTAAACAATTTTCTAATTATTTTTCTAATTATTATACTTCAACAATGTAAGCTTCCACTTTCACATAATTTTTATGCAATTTAGCCTTCAGCACGCAAATTCCACATATGCTATTACACAACCAATAAATTATTGGTTTGATAAAAATTATTCAAAGTGACACTGCTTCTAAATTATATATTCATATTCCCCAAAATGCATTCTAATTATATCTGCAGAAATAAGTTACACTAAAGAATCCTCAAATATAAAAACTGAAAAATTGTTAATTTAGTATACACAAATGTAGTGCTGAGGAGAGTTTTTTCAAATACCTTTGTACCTGTGCATTGTATTAAAAGCTGTTCAAGGTAAAGGAACATGGGAATAGGAGTCATTGAAAAGAAATCAAGAGACAATCTGTGAGTAGACATAAGCCTTGAGTCATTATACGTCTATTATGGTCCCAGAAACCTTCCCAGATAATGAAAAACAAATCTTATCTAAGCCTGAAGATGTTACTCTTCCAGGAATATATACAAAACTTATTCATAACCAAAGCATTCTGTCATTAGTAGAGTCATATTTAGAATAAGAGCTACTCTAAAATGAGTGTGTGTTTCATTATAAACACAGAAATAATACAGATATTATAAGTCTTCACTGCTGAAAATCATTTGAAAGGACAGAGGCAAGACAGAGCCACTAGATTAGAGCATTACACATTGTTGTGTAACAGACAAAACTATAGGTCCACAGATTTATGATGCTGTGAACAGGACTGCACTTGCTGTGTTTTCAAATTACACATTTCCACTTGAAGCATATATTTATTAAACTGTGGAATTCTATTTTTGAGAAGTGGCAACAAATGACATTGGTAAATGACTTGCCAAGAAACACAGTACTTGTTCCATTAGCAACCATATGAGCCATAACGGTCTTAAAATGTTTGTATTCCTTACTTTTAAAGTAAAGGTTTTTTCGTGAGTATTATATTCCGTGATAGCTTCCTCTTTGTGTTGTGTTAGTTACTGATGTTTGTGGACATACTGGAACTCTTTTTGAACTGCACCTTTCAATTCGTTATAAATATATTCCCATAGATTTAGGGAGAATTAATAAATGATTAGTGCCAAACGTGAGACTACACTGATATTTACCATTAATTCCTTAATTATTACTGTGTTGGAAGGTGGATCTTGTACAGATATGTACATTAGATTCTTGTACCTTTTTATCAATTCAAATATATATTGCAAAGATTGCAACCTCAATTATAGGATTTAGTTGATGTCAAAGTCACTATATTTGTGGAGAAATAGTAAAAACATATTTTTTAAAAAGCTGTTTATGTAAAAACTATTGTCCTTTTCATAGATAAATACTAACTAGAAATAATGTTAGGATAGACAAGTCAGCTAATTAATGTTTGACTTTTGTTAAGGACAGTGTTTGTTTGGCTTCCTTTCCTCTTTTTTTATAAAAAAATGTATAGCATGTTCAATAATTGTGTTTATTATATATGTTGCCAAGCAGTCATTTCTGCTTTCTATTTTTTCTTATGTTTTAATCTTCTGCTGACCTTGTTATAGGTTGGGACAAAAGTAATTGCCATTATTTTTAACAGCAAAAACTGTAATCACTTTTGCACCAATCTAATACAAACATTTCTTATTTCAGAGCAATTAACTTCAGAAAAATGCACAGTTACACTGCTTTGTCTATTTTACTCATGCTACTAATTTTTGTATTTATAATAGACAGTATACAAGTCATATGATTCATTGATCTTTCACATACTATTTTCTTCCTTTTAAAGTAAAGTTGATGTCATCCTTCTCTTTGATATTATTTGATCCTACCTCCATGCATAGAATGTTGTAAAAATTCTGCTACATTGAGACACCACAGTTTTTCTCCAAGTTCTAGGCATTGTTTTTAGAAATCACTTATATAACTAACATTAAATTAAAATTATGTTATTCATTTATGAATTAATTATTTGATTTAACAAATATTTTTGATGAATTTCTAGGTACTGTATTAAGCTAAGTACCTCTTATGTAGAAACAAAGTGCCTGCTTTCATAAACTTTACATTCCCGGTGTCACTCTATTGCCCCATTCATTAATCATATTTCCAAAAGCATCATGCCAAGTGAAATGAAGGCATATAATTTTTCGTTTATTTGATATGAAGACAAGCACTGGATTTATGCCTCTTCTCTCTAATTTCTCTCTCATTCTTTCTCTAGAAATAATCTAGAAAAATCTTTATAGCATGGAAATCAGATTGTGTCTCTTGTCCCCTTCAAACCCAACAATGTCATCTGATGCACTTAGAATAAAGTCCTAGTGATTTACAGGAGTCCATAATGTTTAGCCACTGCTGCCTCTTCAATCTTAGTTCATGCCACTCTCATATTTTATTCTTATGCCCCAGTGAGAGTGGCCTTTCCATTCCTTGAATATGCACATGTTGGCCCTTCTGACGTGAATGTTGTTTCACAGGGTTTTCACAAAATTGTCTTTTTAAAATCATCACCTCTTTATAAGAAATCTTTGCTGAGGAAGCCTAGTTTAGTAGATACCCTGGCCTCCACTGTTATTATCTCTTTTTGCTCCTTTTATTTAAATAGCACATAGCAACTTATATAATTCTACATTTATTTGTTTGTTTGATTGTTTATTTTCTCCTTTTCTCACTAGACTCAACTCCACTTGAGTAAAAGCAAGATCTGTTTTATTCATCATTTTATATTTAGTACTTAGCACAGCACTAGCACAGAACAAATTATTTAATACATAAATAGATGAATGGTTGAGTGAATGAAAGTCCATAATCGGGGATACCACCCTTCATTATGATATTTTCCCTAAGTGCACAATTGAGTCAAAAGTATATGTTCCGGAGACAGGGAACTTAAAGCTGTTTCACACCTACTTCCTATAAATAAATTGAAAGGAAATCCCTAACTTTCCATGCCTAAGTAACAAAAGGACAAGAGGCTACTCCCTTTGACCTTTTCTATGAAGCAGAATTGGCTGTCTGCAAAAAATCAGACTCACTGGGCCAAGTCTTGGTTGGCATAGAAGTATAACTTTGTGACTTGACCCTAGCTTCTGATTGGTTGCAAAAGGAGTGTGACCTTGTAACTTCACTTCAGCCTCTGGTTGGCTGCCTTCTGCAACCAATTAGACTGATTGTGGTCTACCACTTCATTTACATGAGGTGAGCAAGAGGTGGCCAATGGGAAAGTTCTAGAGGGTTATTTGGCCTCAAGAATATTCTGTATTCGGCAGGCTCCCACACTTTGGAATGTACTTTTGTTTTCAATAAATCCCTGCTTTCCTTCTTTGGTTGCTTCATTCTTTCTTTGCTTTGCTGGGTATTTTGTCCTATTCTTTGTTCAAAATGCCAAGAACCTGGACAACTTGCAGTCACAACCATCTACTGATGACATATCCTTTTTAGATCCACATAATTTTTATTTCAGTGCCTTTTTCAGGAACACGATTTACTCTAAGTTTAAGAAATATCCACTTGAAAATATATCGCGTTTTGTATGAGTTTTATGAGCATGAATTCAAAATTTATTCTGATATGGTACAAAAAATATTTTAGGTATAGGGATATTATGCATTTATGCTAAGAATTGCAGAGTATGCTGTCTTCAACAAACAGCTTGAAACAACCCAGTGATCTTTAAAACTATTTTTATACATAAAATTATTATGTATCCCACTAGAGTTTTAAAAATAAAACGTTGCATAACATTAAAATCTCCGTAGATTTGGTGCACCATAAAGGCCTCCTCTGTGCAAATATTAACATTAAGCAGTCACTGAAGGGAGTACCTAGCATGCTCCAACCTATATTTTTCCACAGTTTTGGCCTTAAAACACGTCTCTTCCATGCTACATTTCCTAACTAGTCATGCTTTCAATTATATGCCTATTTTCATAAATTTATGTGTGCTCTGTGCATAATTTAGCACATAATTATGAGCTAGTCTTATTTTTCTCTGTTGATATGTTTTGTATGACAGTGTGATCTTTGTAACTAGATTATGAGTTCTTTGAGGGTTGATAACTATCTCTTCATATTTCTTCTGTATACCCCAAATCTTCTTTCCTAATGTTGAATACATAGAGAGTGCACAATAAATACCTGATTACTATATGTGTTGGTTATGAATATAAATATTTTAATACACTTTTGTTGTATTAAACACTCTAATTCTTTAAAAATGCTTTAAGAAAAGAAAAGTTTCATAAATAACTTATACTTTGCTATTTGTATCTTTGTATCCACTATTAGAATTTTTCCGAGTTACATTTATATGGAACCCGTCTTATCGGGGTATTAATCCTTGGCCTTAATAGGGAAAATATTTTTTCCTGCCTATAATATAATTTCTATGTTTTTGTTACATCAGGAATCTTCCAGGTGTATCTGTAGGAGAAGGTCAGAGAAATGAGGAGAAAAGGAAGTTGAGACTCCTGACAGTTTTTCCTTTTATATTTTTAATTCTTCTTGTTACTCTACAGAAGAGGATATAGTAAACACTGAAATGTCTGCCTAAAGGAAGAAATTAAAGAGTCAGACTACGTTTCTTTATGTGTTACTTTCAGAGTCAGAGTCAGGGTCTTTCAGTGTCAAATATAATTCTATTCTTAATTGATGGACCCCCACAACAGTGTAGTCAAAGTTTCTCTTGGAACATTATTATAAATATGAAATATGTTAACTCTTTTCATAGCTGTGATCTAATTCAGTCCTCACATAAGCTCTGTGAGACAGTCATTACTATCTTTATTACACACATAAAGGAAGCTACAGCTCAGAGAGCTCGGTTAATTTGCCTCAGGTAATGGAATTGTGTGAGAACCTAGATATTTTTCACTATAATTCCCTTGTTCTTTGTAATATTTTAATTGTCTTTTTAAAGCACACACAGAGAAAAGAAGATGTTAGAGGAAGAAGACTGAAATTGGGTGCTGCAGATAGAGGCAGACATAAAGTTGTCACCAAGAAGGAAGAAAAGAGGAGAGATAAATACTTTAGAAATTTGCTAGTAAAACAAGTTTATTGCACTTTTAAAATATAATCTACTTCCTGTTTTCACAGTGGTCAGAAGTCGTTAGACTATGGCCTCATATGATAAGAATTGTCCAAATGTCATCCACAGTTGAGTTTACCTGCTGCTTAGCTCTATCAGAAAGCTATTTTTCTGCCTGTAGCAAATTTGTGAAAGTGCCATTGGTGTATGGAGTTCAAAACTACTACTTTAATGGCCCAAGAGAACTACAGAAACAAAACAAAACAAAACAAAAAACAAGCCCAAATTAGTTAAAAAAATTAGTCACCTTTTAGTTCTGGTTGAAAGAAAAAAACCTCACTAAGGAGACTGCCCTACAAAGAGGAATGGCAGGGTTACTTTGTTTCTTTTTTTGTTAGACCTAAGAGGTACATGGGGAGAAGAAACAGTTTAGTTCACCTAGCATCACCAAGATGTGGAAGAGGATAAAACACTGATGAACAAACTTCTTCTAATCCTATATATACTAAACACACAAAAGCAGGCAATGAACAGCTTTAAACAAAAATATTTTAAGAATTACAAGGATCTTTAATACTGCTGTGCAATTAAAATTTCAGTATTAATGCCAACCTTGGGAAAGAAACTTATTGGTTTAATAGTTTCCCAAGGTGACAAAAGTCATCTGCAATCCAGTAGTGAACTCTAATGTCAACTGCCTGGAAAAGAAAGGAAACAACATAATAGAGGTCATTTGTTAATTGCTTCTAACTTAAAGCAATAGTAAAAACAAGCAAAATGTGGATAATTTCTGAACCTCTTGTAGCATAAATAGTCTTTTGAACTATTTAGGCCTATGGAGAACATGAGATATGTCCATTATAAAGATATTTAAAAATTCAGAATTAAGAAAATTGTAAATATTTTCCTGTGTGCAAAGCACATAACATTAATTGGATTATTTCTAAGTATAATCAATTAAATATTTGCTACGACACTGTCTTCAAAGTCCTTTCTAGTAAATCACAAAAAAAGTTAAATTCATCCCATCTCTAAGTAGGGATAAAGGCTTAAAAACTTATACAGTTTTCTGAACTTGAATCCTAGTTGTGTATTTCACTATCCAAAATTACCTCAAACTTTCAATGTTGTATTTAAACTCACTTTAATCTGAAACCCTATATCCTGGAGTCAAAGGTTGTGGAGAAATAGTGCCACATAGAATGACTTCTGCCAACCCTCTCTTTTCCAATTAATATGGCATAATGGTCAAGAGCTTAGACTGTGGAGTCAAACAAATTAAGGTTTTACCAGCATGATACCGGTACCAAAACAGAGATATAGACTAACGGAACAGAACAGAGGCCTCGGAATTAATGCCACACATCTACAAGCATCTGATCTTTGACAAACCTGACAAAAATAAGCAATGGGGAAAGGATTCCCTATTTAATAAATAGTGTTGGGAAAACTGGCTAGCCATATGCAGAAAGCTGAAACTGGATCCCTTCCTTACATCTTATACAAAAATTAACTCCAGATGGATTAAAGAGATAAATATAAGTCCTAACACGATAAAAACCCTAGAAGAAAACCTAGGCAATACCATTCAGGACATAGGCATAGGCAAGTTCATGACTAAAACACCAAAGGCAATGGCAACAAAAGCCAAATTAGACAAATGGGCTTTAATTACACTTAAGATCTTCTGCACAGCAAAAGAAACTATCATTAACGTGAACCAGCAACCAACAGAATGGGAAAAAATTTTTGCAATCTACCCATCTGACAAAGGGCTAATATCCAGCATTTACAAAGAGGTTAAACAAATTTGTAAGAAAAAAACAAACAACCTATCAAAAAGTGAGGGAAGCATATGAACAGACACGTTTCCAAAGAAGACATTTATGGAGGCAACAAACACATCATCATCACTGGTCATTAGAGACATGCAAATCAAAACCACATTGAGATACCATCTCATGCCAGTAAAAATGGCAATCATTAAAAAATCTGGAGACAACAGAAGCTGGAGATTATGTGGAGAAATAGGAATGCTTTTACACTGTTGGTGGGAGTGTAAATTAGTTGAACCATTGTGGAAGACAGTGTGGCGATTCCTCAAGGATCTAGAAATAGAAATACCATTTGACCCAGCAATCCCATTACTGGGTATATACCCAAAGGATTATAAATCATTCTATTATAAAGACACATGACATGCACATGTATGTTCATTGTGGCACTGTTTACAATACCAAAGACTTGGAACCAACCCAAATGCCTATCAATAATAGACTGGATAAATAAAATGTGGCACATATACACCATGGAATAATATGCAGCCACAAAAAAGGATGAGTTCATGTCCTTTGCAGGGACATGGATGAATCTGGAAACTATCATTCTCAGCAAACTGAGACAAGAACAGAAAACCAAACATGACATGTTCTCACTCATGGACACAGGGAAGGGAACATCACACACCAGGGCTTGTTGGGGGGTGAGGGAGTTAGAGGGGGGGATAGCAGGGGTTGTGGATTGGGGAGGGATAACATTAAGAGAGATACCTAATGTAGATGACAGGGGATGGATGCAGCAAACCACCATGGTATGTGTATACCTATTTAACAATTCTGCACGATCTGCGTATGTACCCCAGAACTTAAAGTATAACAAAAAATTATTTTTTTTAAATTAGTGTTTTACTCCCACCTCCAATATTTAGTAGCTGTATGCCAAACACTGTGCCAGGCAGTTCACACATTATCTTATGCTGATCAGGTAGACAGGTATTATTTTAATTCTCCTATTAAAATTATAAAGTCAATTCTATTAATTTTATTATTTTTCATTGCAGAGATTGAGATTCAGACAGATTAAGGAATGACCCAACATCATACATATATATTTTAAAATATATATAGAACTGAATGAAAATAAAAATATAAAATAGAAATGTATATGGGAAGTAGCTAAAGCAGCACTGAAAGTATAAGCTATAGCACTAAATACATTAGAAAAGAGGAAAGAGCTCAAATAAATAGACTAAATTCTTACCTCAAGAACCTAGGGAAAAAAAAGAACAAGATTAACTCAAAACAAACAGAATGAAATAAGCAATAAAGACAAAGGCAGAAATCAACTAAATTGAAAACAGGAAAATAGAGAATGTCAAGGCAATGAAATCTTGTTCTTTAAAAATCTGACAAAACACTAGCAAGACTGACAGAGATAAACAGAGAAAAAAACCCAAGTCACTAATATCTCAAATGAAATAGGGGATATCACTATAAATTTTGCAACCGTAACAAGAATAACAAAGAAACGACATTACTTTCATAAATTCAGTGACTGAATTTTGTGACTAACCTAACTCCACTAAGATAAAATATACAATAAAAATAGTCCAATAACAATAAAATTAAATTTATAATTTATAAGCTTCCCAAAAAGATATCATCAGGTACAGATGGCTTCACTGGAGAATTCCAGCAAATATTTTAAAAACAATTATCATTCGTTAATTACATACACTAAAATCCAGAAAATAAAAGAGGAAGGAATTTGTCTATGAGACTAGTATTTTACAAAGCTAATATTATCCTGATACCAAAACCATACAAAGACAGTATAAAAAAGAAAACTATAGACTGATATATCAAAATTAATAACAGAATAACCTTTATAATCACTCTGAAGACAATGACATACTTACTTTATAATATATATGACATATATGCTGAAAATTATATAATGCTGGTGAAAATGAAAGTAGGCCTAAATCAATGGAGAGACGTACCATGTTCATGTGTTAGAAGACTCAACATTGTAACATGTCAATTAACCCCATATTAACCTAGGTATTTATATAATTCCTATTGAAACTCTGGAATTTTTTTCTTTTTTTTTTAGTCATAGACAAGCTTATTATAATATTTATATGAAAGAGCACAGGCTGTAGAATTTCTAAAACTATCCTGAAAAGGTAAAAATGTATACAGAAATACTCTGCTTAATTTTAAGGTTTATGATACAGCTACAATAATCATGGCAGTATGGCATGGCAGAGGTATAGATTCAAATATCAAAGGGACAAAACAGTGTAAGAGTAGTTTAATAAAACAGTATCTTTTAAAAAAAAAAAACTGAAGAAATAGGACATTCCTAAGAAAAAAAAAGTTGAACATTGATTTAACATCACATCTTATAACTCAAAAAATAAGTTAAAATGGATCTTGAACTTAAGAAATGCAAAACTATAAAATTTTTAGAAAAAATTATGTGATAAATTCTTCAGGATTTAGGTATAGGCAAAGTGATTTTTTTTGTATGTATGTTTGTTTTTTATAATTGACACCAAAAGCACAATAGCTGCACCTCAACAAAATTAAAAACTGACATTTCACCTTAGAGGATATACTCATACAAATGAGCACATTAAAAGTTTTTAAACATCATTAGACATTAGGACAATGTAAATTAAATCCATAATGAAATATCCCATCCCACCTATCAGAATTGTCAAAGTTGTAGAAATATGTTAATAAATGGAAGAGAAGGGAAACATCTGTGTAGAATTCCAAATATTTTATGTTGATAGTCCGTCCTCAAGAAGGTATAACGTAACTCTCCATTCCTTCCCATTTTACAATGTGGAATGTACATAATGATTTTTTTTCTAAGGTTTATTGTATTGAGAGAAGGAACAAAAAGTAATTTCAGAAAAGAGAAACATGACTAACACTAATTGAACCAGGTGATCAAGTCCCATTGACAGTGTATACCTATGATATAATGTGATGAAAACGGCACTTTATCTCTATGGTCTTCCTTCCCCAAATACCTAACTGCAGTCTAATAATTACAGCATCGCAGTTTAGGAACTGTCTGCAAAATACCTGACCAGCACTCCTCGAAACTCTCAAGGAAATCAAAACTAAAGAAAACATGAGAAAACATCACACTCAAAAATGGCCTAGGGAGACATGGGAACTAAAGATAATGTATCTTGGATGAGATTATGGAATAAAAGAAAATAGTAGGTTAAAAAAATAGGAAAATTTGAATAAAGTTAAAAATTAGGTTTAGTTATAAACAATGTATCAATATTGGTTTGTTAATTGTGACAAAAGCACTATACTAACATAAAATGCTAATAAAAGGAGAAACTGGATGTGTGATATATTGTGCGTACTACTGTCTCAATTTTTCTGTAAATTTAAAACTGTTCTAGGAAATAAAGTGTATTAAGCCAGAAAAAAACAATACAGACAACACTAAATGCTACTGAGGGTGTAGAGAAACTGGATCACTGGTAAAGTTTTGGTGAAATCGTAAAACGATTAAGACACCTCTAAAAGAGTTTTCATAATCTTGAATTCTAGAAACATGCAAGTACCATATATGGCCTACTACTTGCACTTCTGGACATTTATTTCAGAGAAATAAAAACATGTTAACAGATAAATTTGTAGAAAAATATTTTTAGCAACTTTATTTGCATTATTCCAAAACTGGGAACAATCTAGTTGTTCATAAATGAGTGATTAAAGAAACTATTGTACATCCATATAATGAAATACTACTCAGCAATCGAAAGGGGCAAGCTATTGCTATGCATAACAATTTGGATGCAACTCCAGGGAACTATGCTGAGTAAAATTTGAAAAAGGAAACAACTCTCAAAGCTTACATGGTTTATGATTCCATTTACATAACATTATTGCACTGAAAAAAATGGCAGTCGTGAACAGACTATTTGTTGTCAGTGGCAAGGGATAGGCAGTATGGAGGAATGTTGGTGTGGCTACATATGATAATAAAGTCCTTGATTTGTTGGAATTGTTCTTTATCTTGACTGTGTCAATGTCAATGTCCTGGTTGTGACATTACAGTACGGTTTTTTGAAATGTTACCATTGGCAGAAACTGGGCAAAGGGTATGTGGGATATTTGTATTATTTCTCACACCTTCATATGAATTTATAATTACTGTAATATAAAATGTTTAATTAAAATACACAGGATAAGATTCATGAGAATTTTTCAATGTAACAGTTTCTCCAAGAGTAGTGCCAGGACAATCAAAAACACAAATTCTCTAGACTAAGTTCTCCAAAGGGTAAATGACACCAAAAAATTCAAAACCAAAATCAAAAACAAAGAAATATTCCCATTTAAAAAGGGAACTTGACTCTGCCCCAGACCTACTAAATCAGAATTTCTAGGTTGGGGTTCAATAATATGCATTTTTCTAAGTTCCACAGGTGACATTTATGCACATGACTGCAAAGGAACCACAGAGAAGTACTCATCAAATCGCAGTTAAAAACCCGTTGGTTGGTAAAACAATCAACTTGAGTTTGTCCTAACCATCCTTTTACAAAAATGAAATTGAGTAAAATAGAAAACATCGGAGTACATTGTTCATAGTAAGCATAAGTATTGTCTGGTAAAATTTTTGTTTCTCATGTGTGAGTGAATGTGTGTGTGTGGTTTGAAACATAAAATGCAGTTCTCACCAAGGATTTTGGTCAACTAAGTTTGAAAGTCACTTCTCAAAGATGATCTTCCATCATAGGACAGATATAGGACCAAATGCTGAATAGACATCAGCTTCTAAAATAATGTAAAACTTCTGAAAGAGTTGTCAAGTTAGCAGTTGATAACAGGGATTCTTATTTTAGTGCTGTTCATTGAAGGCATTGCCAGAAAATTGCTAATGAATGCAAAGATCTCATCTGTAGTAATTTTACACTAATCACACAAACTTGCTGACAACTGCATAGTTTTCCTTTTATTTCTAGATATCTAAAAATAATTTTGTCAACAAACATTTGCCAAAACACTTTCATGATTACTCAGAACGATCTTAGTACCATATTTCAGGCATCTCCATTATTCTTCCCAAGATAAATGAGACTGCTTAGAAATACAGAAGGTTATTATATATGTATGAAAATATTTAAATCAGATAAAAGCTTAGGAGCATGTTGTTTAGTGCCTCTATGCTGGGGCATTAAATATCAATTGCAATTAATCCTGTCAGCCATGTATCTGATTTGTGATCAGACTCAGAAACAGAATTAAACTCCTATATATCTCACACATCATGTTCAGTAGAACTAAATACTTAAAAATGCAAGTCATTTATGCTGCTCCCTGCACAACATTTTAAATTCTTTAATGTGAGGAAGCTAGAAAGCATCATAGGGAGGTTTTCTATATTTTGGAGGAATAGGGGCAGTACTTCCAAGAATCTAATTATTTTCAATTAAATAATAGAGAGTTCTGCAAAAAGTAAAGACCTGATTTCACTATTAAGAGTCAGAAGTTAGCAACCAACAGAAAAGCAGAGTATGTATGTAGACTTTTCCCATTTAGAAAAAAAAAAGTGCAGCTCGCTGCCAGTGCTCATTATGTTTTACACAAACATGCTCTTTGAAGCTGAAGCAAATCTGACTAATTTTCAATGTGGAAATAAAATTAAAAGCTGTTTTTGTAGTTATTTCTAAACAGAGCTAACATCAGCATCATCTGAGTCATCAGAATCATCTATTTCAGAAAAATTGATTTATCAAATGAATCTTCAGCCAAAAATTGTTTGAGAACAATGTTAACATCAGACACAGGAATCCTACATTTTCAAGGATTTGATATTTACCGATTGAGAATTACTACATTTTATAAATGGAAATACTTCTACTAAAAATAGAATTTTATAAATAGAATGATGTATTTTGTTTCTGAAGTCAATAGACTAGAGTGGTGCAAAAATAATAATAAAAATGAGATATTTTGTGGCAAAATTATCTTGGGGTAAACGCTGCAGCCACAAGTGCTACAGGTGAGTATTCTTGGCGCAAGCAGGAAAAGAGTTAAAATAGAGATGTTTTTAGTGCAAAAGGGATGAACTTGCTCAGTGATCAACTTTGGAGGAAGTAAAATAAAAGTAAGACAAAAGATGATGTACAGATGGCAAATAAGATAAGATGCTCCACTTCATATGCCATTAAGGAAATGAAAATTAAAGCAACCTTGAGATACCACCACACATCTATTACAGTGACCAAAATACAGAATACTGACAACACCAAATTCTAGTAAGGACATAGAACAACAGTAACTCATATTCATTGCTGGGAAGAATGCAAAATAGTGACCACTGTGGAAGACGGGCAGTGTCTCACAAAACTAAACATATTTTATAATATATTCCAGCAGTGTGCTTCTTGGTATTTACCCACATGGTGTAAAAACTTATATCTACATGAAAACCTGTACAAGGAAATTTATAGCAGTTTATTGATAATTACTAGAATCTGGAATCAACCAAAATGTCTTTCAGAGGGATAGATTGTGGCATCTCCAAATAATGGAGTATTATTTAGTGTAAAAAAGGAAATGAGCTATCAAGCTAAGAAAACACATGGAGGAAACTTAGATATATATTACTAAGTGAATTAAGCCAATCTGAAAAGTTATGAATCTGTAGGATTCAAACTATGTGACATTCTGCAAAAGGCAAAACTATGGAGACAGTAAAAATATCAGTGGTTGCCAGGGGATGGGTGAGAGGGAGAAATGAATAGGTGAAATACAAATAATTTTAGGCTCATGAAACTGTTCTGTATGTACTATAATGGTTGATACATGTTATTATACATTTGTCCAACCTCATAGTGTAACCGAGTGGGGGGGGCGTGCATCCCACAGACTCTCCCTCCCAGTTCCGAAGAGGTTCTTAGCCTTGCTAACCCCAAAGAATGGGGAAAGGGGCCCCAGAGGCTAGGACCCAGAGTTTTGTGGAAAAGTGATTTATTAGACAGAGAGAGAATGAAAGACAGTTCCCATACTGCTGCGGGAGGGGACCCAGAGAAGGAATCTGTATAGGTAAGGAGCAGCTGGAGTTTTAACCCTTGAGTTATTCCCTCCCCATTCATGTTCTTATCCAATGAGAGTTCTTTCAAACTTCCTCTGGAGTGACTGATCTTTAACTCTGATACTGGACTGGCTACTTGGTTCGCAGCCCTGAGTTACAGAGCCCCCTCCTCTCAGAGCTTTCCATGGCTTTTTGGGACAAAGGAGCTTCACCTGGCTTTCCCTACCTAGCCCACGTGCAGGAAACCCAGACAATGAACTTTACATTTGAAACCCCTCTGGTTCCTGAATGGAGGCATGGAGCCTGGAAACTCCTGCCTTTGAAACCATGCCCCTTGCAGACCCGAGAAGAGAAGTCCCTCAATAGTATGTACAATACAAAGATGAAACCTAGTAAAAACTATGGACTTTGGGTGATAATTACATGTCAATGTAAATTAATCAATTGTAACAGATACACTATTCTGGTATGGGATGTTGGAGAAGAGATATTGGAAGTGAGAGAGAGAGAGAGAGAGAAAGAGTGTATATGTGTGTAATCAGGAGGTATAGAATAACTGTACTTTCTGCTCAATTTTGCAGTGAACCTAAAACTACTGTAAAAGAAATAAAGTCTATTTAAAAGGAAAATGGAAGGAGATATTACGATATGTTGCATATATAATATCATTGAATATATATTATATATATATTATTTGTATATATAATATCTATAGTCCTGATACTTTTACTAGACTTAAGAGTCTAGCAAAGGTATTCTATATAAAACAAAACAATGCAAAACACTTTTTACAGTCTGCAAGAAGATATACAGGCTACAGGATGCAATGGGGTAGATAAAGGGTTCAGCAATGACTTGTTTGACAAAATTTGCAAGATCACTAAAGGAAGTGCATTTTAAATAATTTGTAGTGGGGCAGTAATAATTAGTAAAAATTGAGTTAATTATAGAGGCAGCTTGTGAATTTCCTTGAGACACTCTTAAGAACCCAGTAGATTTAAATACAGAACAAATCAGAGTAGGATATTGATATCCCTGGCTACAGAGCTATCGCAAGTACTAACTGCTTAGTGAAGAGTAAAAACTAAATTAGCAGTCAAAACTAAATTTACTCCTGTGGGGTAATTCTGTAATTTACTGTTCATGCTTAATTTAACTGCTTACTTTGTTTTCAAATTGATCCACACTGTGATCCTGTTACACCAAAACAAAACAAAACAAAACAAAACAAAACAAAACAAAACAAAACACCTATATATTTTGTATTAACTAAATAACACAATCAGGTCCTAGAAAAAATCAGCAATACCTAAACATGGATGAATCCTATTAATCAGCTGATTACTAGACTGATGGAGGGATAGGTTGTCTATCTGTATCCCACCTTAATGACAAGGTAAAGATGTGGAGGCTATAAAACTAGTGCCATAAGCACTTAAATCTGTAGCACTCATTTCAACAACAGTTTGATGACTTCCTTAGAAAACTTGAACATACCATGAGATAATGCCAAAGATAAAAACATGTTAGAAAAAATGCAGTACTTTTATTTGAAAATAAATTCTGTCATTCAGTGGAATGTATACAATGTTCTAAATGGTCTTTTTTGAGATATTTTAGTTATTTTCAAACAAGAGACTGCAAGGAAAATAAGGTATCCCTCATATTGCAATGCAACAACCTTAATATGTATCATTGGATTTCTCCAAATATGTAAGATTATATCAAATATTTATTCAATTACTAAAACTATTAACAAGTAAGGGTAAATGAGATTATGCTTAA
Source organism: Aotus nancymaae (assembly GCF_030222135.1). Taxonomy (NCBI): domain Eukaryota; kingdom Metazoa; phylum Chordata; class Mammalia; order Primates; family Aotidae; genus Aotus; species Aotus nancymaae. Next base: position 52,163,986 of record NW_026988415.1, on the reverse strand, counting down.
GCTTAAATCCTATCAAATATTCTGGTTCCTAAATAGCATAATGCCAAATCCTAAGGAGAATACAAAACTGGATAAACCACAGTCCCTGTATTTCACTAAAGATATCATGATTTAGTGAAATTGTAAAATAATGCTTATTCTTCATGATCTAGAAGAAACTCTTCTGTGTTCTTTTCTTGGAGAACGGGGTGTTGCGACGCTTTATTGTATTGGCAAATAACTTTTAACTTACCATCCTGGAAACAATTCTTAAGCATATTGAAACTATTTGGGGCCTATATAAAGTTAACTGATTTTAAATTATAGCATATATGTTAATGATGCCCACACTTTTGAATCCTGTATTATTCTAATTTGTTGCAATGATTTAGTGGTACACCATTTTCCTTTTGCCCATTTATTACTTCATTGTGTCCAGCACACAACCACTTTCATTAATCAAAACCATTAAATTTTTACTTTTACTCTTTACATTATGTTTGATAATTTGTAATGCTGAGGTTTAAGAAGAGATTTGGATGTCCTAAGGTAAAGTCACTACCAACTCTGAAAAGAATATAACTCATGAAAATTAGAGCTTCTGAAATGGCGGAGTTGAGACCTAGGTGAATCCTCTTCCTAGCAAATTTACAATTTGACTGGTGAAAGCAATAGAAAATAATCATTTAAAATCTCTAGAACTTGCCCTAAGGGCATACAGAAACATTTATTCAAGAAAATCTACTAAATCTTAGTAAGAACAACAGGAGTCTGTGACACTTGAGTCATGACCTGCTCCATTACCCATCACACCATGTCTAGCTGCCAGGTGTTTAGGTAGTCAATTAGGACAGCAAGCCAAAATAATACAAATAATCAAGCCTTTATTCACTTACCATGATAGTGCAGGCAAGAGACAAAAAAGAAAATAGTGCTAACTCCCTAATGTTCAATTTCTCCCTAGGGAACAGCACAAGGTAAGCATAAGTTATGACAGGCAATGCAGGCATAGGAATTGTCTCAGTGCTAAGGAGCCCTAAATAAAACAGTCCTACTGTTTTATGAGCCTTGAGAACCAAAGGTCAGGAGATCTTAGTGGAGGTGACTGAAAAGTGCCATAGCTGAGGCTCACAGAAAAGGTGGCCTCTAAATGGAGACACCTCATTTGGGAATACATATGTTTATGAGCATCGCTGGCTCAGAGTGGGCCAGAGGCTTTGACTGCAGCTCAATGGAGACATTCAACACACTGGCTATGCCCCAAGTCTGGTGTGGGGATTGCAGTTTTTCCCTATGAGATTTTCAGGCAAAGCCTTTGTAATTGCCTGTGATTGGCTCTGAAAAACTACACACAGCATTTTGGCATGCAGCTGCACTCCATAGCCCCAAGCTCTCTCCATGCATCTGAGCTATGATCCTATCCTGGAGATAGGTAGCCAAAAAGATGGTGCTTTCTGCCCCAAACTTCCAGTCTGGAGCCACATTTTAAAGCTGGGAGTATAATCAAACTCAGATCTGTGCCCCTTGTCCCTCGAAAGCCAAAAACTCAAAAGACTAGCTTTAGTAAAATGAAAGTTTGCTTTATTCAAGAAGCCAGCAACTTGAGGGTGGCAGTAAACTAGTATTCAAAGAACAGTGTCTTGGATAAGGGATTTTCATGGGAAATTAGGAAAAACAGTCATCAACACATTCTTTAAAACACGTGAAACTGTTATTGCAAAATTATAATTGAGACAGTTGAAGAGATCTGATTTAACTAACTTCATTTTGCCTCTAACCTCCAAGCTGCCCTTGTTCATTCCTGGACATAGGCTAAACTAACTTTGGGAGGAACTTAGTTTTATAATTTATAGTTTAAAATGAAGATAAATAACAGCCCTTTCCCCAAACAAACCCTTCTTGCCTGGGGACTACTGCCTTTGTAGTGATGTAGGATTTTTCTGCTCCTTAGCTCGGCTAGATCATTTCTTGTCTCATGACTAGGAAAAATTAGGCACATGAACACTTGAAGAGTGCATGGAAAGCTCTCAGCAAAAAGAGAGGTCCTGAAAGCAGGTTGCCCGTCGCTCCCTTCTCAGTTTAATACAGGGCTTTTGTTTTTAAGCTGATGAGACTGGGTTCTTTTTTTGTAAAAGGCTCTACCCCATCCTCTGCAGTGTGCATAGGGGGCCTTAGTTTGGTTTGCACATATTTGGGGAAACCTTCTGTACAGGTTACCTTATCTGCAGAAAACATCTGGTGTAAACACTTGTGGGGCAGGTTGGAAATTCTCTGGGGTCCCTTTCCTTACTGTCTGCCTAAAGCATGCTGGATAACTCCTTTCGGTAGGACTAACAAATTCTCCATAAGATCAGAAATTATGGTTTAGGAGTCATGCAGCTGGAGGCTTCAAATTTCTAAACCTCCCAAATTGCTCCTGGGGATAACATCAAACCTAAGATCAGTACTTGAGATATTGTGCAGACTCTGCACTTGATGGATCAGCTGGAACTACCCAAATGGATAACTGTCTCATCTGGTCTTGTGGCTACCACTGAGAAACTGACTCAGTGCAAGAGCACAGCTTTGACTTTCTATGACTTCATCTCTGAGCCAACCAATTAGCAGTCCTTACTTACTGCCCCACCCACCCACCAAATTAGCCTTAAAAACTCTGATCCCTGGCAAGGTGCTGTTGCTCACACCTGTAGTCACAACACTTTGGGAGGCCAAGTCAGGTGGATCACGAAGTCAGGAGTTTGTGGCCAGCCTGGCCAACATGGTGAAATCCCTGTCTCTATTAAAAATACAAAAAATTAGCCGAGCATGGTGGTGCAGGCCTCTGGTCCCAGCTGCTTGGGAGACTGAGGCAGGGGAATTTCTTGAACCTGGGAGGTGGAGATCATGCCGAGATCATGATCTCCACCTGCCGAGATGCCGAGATCATGCCACTGCACTTCAGCCTGGGTGACAGAGTGAGACTCCGTCTCAAAAAACAAAACAAAGATCAACAAACAAAAAAAATCTGATCCCCAAAGACTCAAGCAGACTGAATTGAGTAATAGTAAAACTCCTGTCTCTTGCACAGCTAGCTCTGCAAGAATAACTCCTTTTCTATTGAAATTCCCCTGTCTTGATAAATCAGCTCTGTCTAGGTAGGAGGCAAGGTAAACCCATTGGGCAGGTACTCATGACAGTCTCAGGTTGGCAGTTAATCATTGCTTTTTTGGTCAATGTTTTGTGGCCTTCTGCAGGCATATTAGCCTATTTCTATAAGGCCAGTCAGTCCATTTCCAGAGTTGTTGGTCTGCATATTTTCTTTTATCTCTTTTGAAGGTCCTGTCTTCCTGAGGCTGTTTTTAGTGAATAAACTACAAATTTAAACAAATTAGTAATCACATTTAAGCAACGAAGCTTTTCTCAAACATGGAGTCAGTACTGTTAAAGGAGGGGCAAGCTGTTAGTAGTTCTCATTTTTTCTCTCCCAGACCCATATTGCAAAAACTATTTCAGGCAAGTGTCGCATGGAACTACATTTTCCTTCTCCCAATCACTACTCATATGGCAAAAGCTTTACTTCAGGCGTGGTAGGCTGAGAACACCATGAGCTTCTGTCTCAGATTACTTTTAGAAAGGAGGTTCCATGCCAGAAGGGGCAAGCCAAGAAGACAAAGGGCTGCCATTTATCCCCTATCATGTTTACCTGTAAAGAGTCATTCGTGGAACAGTGGAATCCCAATCTCAGTTCCTATGCAGTGGGACAAGATTTCTGTCCAGGAGGAATGTGGGCCATAAGGATAAAGATATCTGAACTTCTGCCTAGGGGGACAGGTCTTATTTGGAGCTCAGGGAACTCCCTGTCTAAGGGCATTGTTGAAAACGAGGGAGATTTTTATGCAAGGCCTTTATTAATATGAAGGGTTGTGACTTCATTATACAAAAAAAAATCACAGAGCAACCAGAGGTTGAGCTGCAAAAAAGCAAACATTGAAGTCTGTGGTAAGACTTGGTTCTATTAACCTTAAATAACGAGATTCAGAAAATAAAATTAAGCAGAGTTTATTTCGACTCAAAGCTTAAACATAGCTATGTGGGATTCAAGTTGTCTTGATTATATATTCGATTAGCAGAAGTTGTAGTTGGGTTTTTTAAGGAAAAAGTAAGAGGCAGTTTCTAATTTTGCCAATAATTTACATTAAATTAACATAAACTATCAATCGACTATACAGTGTTCTTTGTTATCACAAATTCCAAGACATAAAGATAATGGGTGAGACAACAAGTCAGAAAAAAAAAAATGCCTTTAAACAGTTGCCCCAGAGCATGAGTGGATGAGGGTGGCCATGACTGAAGTCCCCCGTATTCATGTCTCTCTTGCCCTGATAAATTTTGCATTGCTTACAGACCTGAAATTGCTCTGAGCTATTTTTCTTTTCTTACTTCAGAAAACTCAACAGCTGAAAGTCAGAACCTTTGGACTCTAAATTAAGGCCCATGAAAATGAAACATTTCAACAGTATCCGGCTAATGCATTTAAAATTCAACGTTATGTCAGTAGCAATCAAAATTATTCATGAAGATAATTGGCAGTTTTCTTAAAAATTTGTTGACATTTGTCATATATGATTTGCTATTATTCCAGACAATCCTAATCGTAGACTAGTTAGAATAATAAATATTTGATTGATTAGTGACCCTTCTAACTTGACTTTAAAGAAAATCTCTAAAGATGTAAGAAGTCTTCATCAGTACAAATATGACTACTTAGCTGTGAAACAGTTTAAACAGGATTCCAATTGCAGTAATGTAATTACTATGCACTGTGTTAATATGCACTGTGTGTTAATAATGTTAATGTTATACATGAGTTCCCACAAGAGGGATTTAATATACGCCATTTCCCATATAACAAAACAATTTTTTGTTCATTTCTTCCTCATGAATAGTAATAAAATGTTCTATAAGTACAATTAAAAATTAAATCTTTTATTAATAATCCAAAATAGGCTAAACTGCTGCCAAATCTAATTTCAAGGAGCTATATACATGCACAAGAAATTATAAACTATATGAGATATGACTGTACTTGTCATTTTTACCATGTGTAAGTTATGCTTACTCTGTATTTCCAAGCATCACTTATCACTTTTTTTTTTTTAAGACAAGGTCTTATTCTGTCTCCCAGGCTGGAGTGCAGTGAGGCAATCACAATTCATTGTAGTCTGGAACCCCTGAGCGATCCTTGTGTCTCAACCTTTTTTTTTTTCAACCTTTTAAGGCATTAGGACTGCAAGTGTGAGCCTCTACCATGCCCAGCTATTTATTTTTATTTTTATGTAGAGATGGAGTGTCACTACATTGCCCAGGCTGGATCAAGTATCATTTCTTACACAACTCTTACTCAATTAGTCATTACATAACAGAGTATCCCCATTTTTCTAGAGGTTGTTTAATTACTTTTTTCCTCTATCTTTTCTCACTTCCCTGGCTCCCTGTTTCCTGATTATCCCTGAGGACTAAGCTCTGATTTTTTTTTTTATCTTGCCCAAATTATTATCTAAGTGGTCTGGAGATTCATGCTCTACAAACCATAAATTCTCATCAGATGGGTGATGAGAATTTCTAATCCAACTCTGATATAACATTATGTGACAAAGAAGAAAGTCAAAATATTTTATCCCAAAACATGTTTCTTTGCCATATTTTGAAATGGCCCTGCAAATCTGTCCCTTGAGGGGGGAAATTTTGCATCAGTAAAGAATCTCTATTAAAATAGCTATATCTAGCAAAGATCTGGAACCAACCCAAATGCCCATCGATGATAGACTGGACAGGAAAAATGTGGCACATATACACCATGGAATATTATGCAGCCATCAAAAATGATGAGTTCGCGTCCTTTGTAGGGACATGGATGAACCTGGAAACCATCATTCTCAGCAAACTGACACAAGAACAGAAAATCAAACACCACATGTTCTCACTCATAGGTGGGTGTTGAACAATGAGAACACATGGACACAGGGAGGGGAGCACTATACACTGGGGTCTGTTGGGGGGGAGAGGGGGGGATAGAGGGGGGTGGGGAGTTGGGGAGGGATAGCATGGGGAGAAATGCCAGATATAGGTGAAGGGGAGGAAGGCAGCAAATCACACTGCCACATATGTACCTATGCAACAACCTTGCATGTTTTTCACATGTACCCCAAAACCTAAAATGCAATAAAAAAAAAATAAAAATAAAAAAAAATAAAAAATAAAATAAAATAGCTATATCTTTTTCTTCCATGCCCTCCCGATCCTGAAGAGACTAAATAAGAGCCTGGTGCCTTTTAAAGGTCTGAACAGGACACATTTGTCATCTATTCTCTCTAAGGGCAGCCACTATCAGACTTCAAAAGAATCTTGATCTCCACAATCTTTTATCTTAACCTGAACATTACTTTCTGATGATCCCAGATCTTTAGACAAACTCATCCAATTGCCAAGCAGAAAATGTTTAAATTTACCTATAGCCTGGAAGCCCTGCTTTGAGTTGTGCTACCTTTCTAAACCAAACCAATGTATTTCTTAAATGTATTTGATTGATGTCTCATGCCTCCCTAAAATGTATAAAACCAAGCTGTACCCTGACCACCTTGGGCACATGTTCTCAGGACCTCCTGAGGGCTATGTCATGGGCCATAGTCACTCATATTTGGCTCAGAATAAATCTTTTCAAATATTTTACAGAGTTTGACTCTTCATTGATAGCTCTTCAGAAATGCAAATATAACCTTTCACTTCTCCCCTCACCATACATTCCCTACAGGTCAGGTTCTTCTAATTATGTGCTCCAAGACAATCTCTCCTCCAGAGTTGACAGTTGACTTGCAGATCAAAGCATACCTGCCAAGGAACTTTCACCTACAGGAGGTTGCCTCAGAAATTCCATTCTTCAGGAGTCATCTGAGAACTCACACTTACTAGGAGGGTATGTTGAAAGTATGCCTACTTGGCCACTTTTACAACTTACTTCTGCCCAGGAGGGTGCCAACTCAACTGTCCAGTAGATAACTGCCTGGTAGCAGAGGGATCTCTTCCCTTGCTCATTTTCTCCTCTTACCTTATAAAAGTGTGTGCTTTCTGTGCCAAAGGGGAAGCAGCACATTTAAGGGCAGGACACTTTCTGCTCCTTCCCCTAAGCTAGCATTAGAATAAATTCACTTTTTTATTTGTATCAGGTCGCTCTTGTTAATTGGACTCTACATGCAGTGAGCACTAACCTATTATTTAGTTACAATTGCAGTAATGTTTTAAATAGCTGCATTACTGTAGGATGCATAATGCTGTGAAAGAAAAATTAATCTCAGGGCCCCACAATCACTAAGCCAAAGAAAACATCAAGCTTGAAACTATATCAGACAAACCTGACCCTCGTTTTATTTTTAAATAACATACCTACAAAGTTTAAAAAAAAAAAAAGATACATACCTTTCTCACAATTTGCCCACCAGGAAATTCCTTGTGGACAAAGGACTGGCAGAATTCAAAGTCATCCCTCTGGAGCTCACGTGAGACAAATGCATATCGGACTACTTCTTTTGCCCTATTGCTTCGCTAAGCCAGACTAAGGCATAAGTGACTATTTTCTCTATTCTCCTTTCACATGCAAATTGTGTATTCAGTGAAATGATAATCAGAGACTCAAAAGAATGCAACCATTTGTCTCTTATCTTCCTATGACCTGGAAGCCCCCTCCACCACATCAAGTTATCCCACCTTTCCAACCAAACCAATGTACATCTTATATTGATTGATGTCTTGTGTCTCGCTAAAATGTATAAAACCACTGGGTTCACAATGCATATTCATATACCTCATCAAGTCTTACAAGTAGGTATTAGGCTTTGTGTTGTGGTCCATTTTTTTTTCTCACCACACCCACTAATTAGAATAGTGCACGTGGGGACTAGGTTATTTTGACAGATGGGGAGAACACAGTGACAAGAAATTTAGAAGCAGACCATGCTGAGAAATCCAGCTAGGTTAGCAGTTGAAATCAGAAAAGGTCATCAGTAGGTAGACTTGCCAATCTCTCAGACTTTAAATTTGTTCCAAATCATTATTCAGGATGACTATTATTATAGGAATTATTAATAAATTATTTATATATAATATATATTTGTTAGGGACAAGCTGCCTCAGAACCTCCCCTCACACACACAAGTTGACCCCCCACCACCCGCATTGCTCTGAAGCTGCATTCCTGAACTCCTATCTAGGCGCTACAGCAAGGCTGCCCGACATGCTACAATTAAACAAAGCCTGATTGTAGCCATCTGGGCAGCTCGGGGGAGGTCAGGGAAAACAAATGTTTGTTATACATACTTGTAAATTTCTGTTTTACACATACCTGTAAAATCCTGTTTTTTAAAACTGCTGTCACAAGATGATGTATTATAAGTCTATCACAAACTGACAAACTATCTCTGTGCTTGTTACAGGCTGATAGATTATGTTGGTCCTGAATTTCCCTTATGCCTTTCTTATCCTATATAAAACCTTGTTTTCTAGGTTTGGGGCTGCCTCCTCTGATTATTACAGGGCAGCTTGGCAGGTTAACAAAACTTGCTTGTCTGACTTTGGGTCTACTCTCCTTTCTCCCAGCTAACCTTACAATATTATATATGTTAATCATATCAAGAAATTATTTTAGGCAGACAGAGACGGTAAGGAGTCTTAGGTAAGGCTCTTTTTTCTTTTAATAAAGCATCTCTCAAAACATTTCTAACAAAAAAGCAACTTGAAGGGCAAGGCTGGGAAGCTTTGATATGCAAATGCAAGCCATTAGAACCTGGGTCCCTCCAACATGGTGATACCCACCCTCTTCTTGTTACCCCATGTGCCAAGCATCATGGCCACCTCCAGATAACTCCACGTATTCAGGACATCATGGTGACCTGCATTTGCATATTAAAAGCTTGGGGGGAGGGCCGGTTTTTTCATGGGCTACTTGAATGACACACCTGATCAAACCAATCGCCTGAGCCCTGTGCAAATCAGACACCTCCTCTGCCAGCCTCCTAACATAAAGGACTGTTTTCCACTGCACTCAGAGTTCTTCTGTCTCCGCTGGGACCTCCCTCTGTCTCTGTACTGGGGAGCTTTTTTCTTCTTTTTTACCTATTAAACTCTCTGCTCCTTAAAACCACTCCACGTGTGTCTGTGTCATCTATCTAATCGGCAGGAGACAAAGGACCCTGGTGTTCCTCCAGTCATCAGAGCCATATCACTATGACTGCCTTGAGTCCTGAGTGCTGAGTTTCTTCCATAGAGCTGCTGGTATAAACTAACTGACCACAGAAAGTATATGCTCGCCTATGCTTTTAAACATTTCTTTTGTCCTTCATGCTTTCAGCCTCCCTACTTAATGCTGACATCGAATAGTTTGTATGAGGATCACTCAATATCTTGCAATATATATGTTGTTAGGGGTATTGACTCAATTTTGGTGGATTGATTGATTGAGACTTTTTTCTTTTCTTTTCTTTTCTTTTTTTTTCTTTGCTTGTTTTTTAAGCCTGTGACTCTAAGGCTCCTCTCTGGTGATGAAATTCTATTTGATAAGACTGAGGAGAGCTCAACTATAATGTTGATAAGACTGCTTGTGAAAGTCAGTGAGGCACATTTGGAAATCTATGGTCAAAGAAGAAAGAAGTTAGAAAACAAAACTGATATCCATCCTTGTTAGTTGTGGGTGCTAATAATACAAAATTACAACCAACCACTCTCTTTTATGTACATTTTTAAAAGTGGAAGAAAAGGCCAAACCCCTGTAACTAAATGGTTTAATTAGAATATAAGTTTCCCTAAAGGACTGATTTACATGAGTTTATTCTTAAGTTCTTAAAAATATAATAAAATCATTATTCTTTCCTCTGCATCCATTTATATGCATTTTTACTATACTTGCATGTATTATCTATTCTGCCTTTCACTCTAAATTGAACCATAAAAATCTGACTTCACAAATATATTTATTCACTCCTACCATAGAAATTTAAATAAAGAAAACCACCATAAACTGTGATTTTTCATTGACTGGCATGTCATTCCAAAAGTACATGTTTAGAATGTGCAGCCTCTTGATGTGTATTGATAGCTCTCTCACAGTTTTATTGTCATATGAAGTTCACTTTCAGTACTAACATTAAATTATTTCAAATTATAATATGCAAATAAAATTGAAATACCTTTCAACTTATGAGACATCTTTTAAAGCCATTTTTTCACTCTATGTTGCTATTTAGTTTCCATTTGAAGTCTCTTAAAGAAAAATTATATGACTAAAAGCATTAACTTATTTGGAGTAATAATAATACTAATTTTAAGTAGCATTATACTTCCTGATTTATAAGAAGTCGCTACTGTGACCAATCCAACAATGCATTCAAATATCATAAAAAACAATTATTAGGTAAAATCTTTTTTTCTAAGCAGTACCTTTCAATGGTTTCATATTTAACCCAACGCGGCACAAATGGTTGGTTAAAAAGTTATGAAACAAGGTGGAACAGAATGGCAGAATACAAGTCTCCACCTATCATCCCCTCCACACAATAACACCAAGTTAACAACTATCTACACAGAAAATAACACCTTCCTAAGAACCAAAAATCAGGTAAGCCCTCAAAGTACCTAGTTTTAACTCCATATTGCTGAAAGAGGCACTGAAGAGATACAAAAAACATTCTTGAATTGCCAATAGCCCCCTACCTCCCGACCCCCAGAAATGTGGCAATGTGGTGGAGAGGGCATCTCTGGGCTCTGGAGGAGGAAGAACACAGCATTTGGGAGGTATTGAACTCAGTGCTGACCTGTTAGATTAGAAAGGAAAACTGGACCAAACTGAGCTGATGCCAGACCACAAAGGGAAAATTCAACACGACTCTAACCAGAGTTAAATAGCAAATCCCAGCAGTTCCAAACCTTTAGCCCATGGTGGTGAGGTTTGAGTTTCCACAAACCTCACCACTATGAGCTAAAAAGTTCTGTGCTCTTAATAAACTTGAAATGCAGTGTAGGCCATAAGGGCTGCAACTCATAGGTGGGACTTAGTGCTGGATTGGGCCCGGAGATAGTTGACTGGGAAGGCACATCAACTATGGAGACAGCAGCTTGGGAAGCCAAAGGAGTGTTAGCATCACCCCTCCCCCAGGCTGTACAGCTGGTGGCTCCAAGAGAGACCCCTTCCTTCTGCTTGAGGAAAGCAGAGAGAAGAGTGAGAAGGACTTTGTCTTGCATCTTGAATACCAGCTTAGCTACAGCAGAATAGGGCACCAGACAGAATCATGAGACTCTTTTTCCAGGACCTATCTTCTGCGCAATTCTAGACATGCCCTGGGCAAGAAGGAATCCTGCTGTGCTGTAAAGAAAAACCCAGTGCTAGCATTATTTATTACCTGCTAAGTGAACAGCCCTTAAGCCCTGAATAACCATCAGTGATACCCAAGTATTATGTTGAGGGCCTTGAGTGGACATCTGAGACACGCTGGGTTCAGGTAAGACTCAGGAAGTTACCAGCTGTGGTGGCTATAGAGAAAAACTCCTTCTACTTGAGAAAAGCTGAGAGAAAAGTAAAGGGGATTTTGTCTTGCACCACAGGTACAACATGGCCACAGAGAAGTAGAACAGCAAGAGGGGTCTTGGGGTCTCCAATTCCATGACTTGACTGTTGGATGGCATCTCTGGACCTGCTCTGGGCCAGAAGGGAGACCACAGCCCTGAAAGTTGAGTCCCAGGCCAGGCAGCATTCACCACAAAGTGACTTAGGAGCCCTTGAACCTGAAGGGGACATCAGCAGTAGTCTGGCAATACTTCCTGTTGCCTATGGTGGCAGTGGCTATGGCTAGGGGGTGAGGCTCCTCTGCCTTTGGAAGAGGGAGAGAGGAGTGAGAAGGAATGTGTTTTGTGGTTTGAGTGTCAGCTAAGCCGCAGTACAATAGAACACAAGGTAGACTCCTAAGGTTTTTGACTCCAGTCCCTGACTCGTGGATAGCACCTCTGAACCTATTCAGGGCCTAAAGAAACTCAGTGCCACAAAGAGAAGATCATAGACCTGTCGGACATTGCCACCTGCTGATTGAGGAGCCCCATGGTCTTGAGAGAACATCGGCAGTAGCCAGGGAGTGGTTACAGCAGGACTTGGTTGAGACTTAAAACTGCTGTTCTGGCTTCAGGTCTGACATAGCACAGTCATAGTGGTGGTGGCCACATGGATGCTAGTGTCGCTCCACCTCCAGTTTTAGGTGGCTCAGAACAGAGAAAGAAATTCCATTGGTTTGGGAGAAAATAAGGAAAGACAAGTGTCTCTGCCTGATAATCCAGAGAATTCTCCCATATCTTGTTGAAGACTATCAAGGTGGTAACTTTATGACTCTACACAAAACACAACACTACTGAATTTGGGGTGCCTCCTAAAGAAGATACAGATTATATCTCAACACCCAAGTCCATTCATATATCTAAAAATCCTTCCCAAGAAGGATGGATACAAGTAAGTCCAGACTACAATAAATACCTAACTCTTCAATGCACAGACACTGAAGACCATCTACTAGCAGCGACATCATCCAGGAAAACATGACATCACCAAATGAGCTAAATAAGGCACTAGGGACCAAACCTAGAGAAAGAGAGATATGTGACCTTTCAGAGAAAGAATTCAAAATAGCTATGTTGAGGAAACTCAAAGAAATGTAAGACATCATAGAAAAGAAGTTCAGAATTCTATTAGATAAATTGAAAAAGAAGATTGAAATATTTTTTTAATATTAAGCAGAAATTTTAGAGCCGAAAAGTGCAACTGGTATAATGAAGGATGCATCAGAGCTTTTTAATAGCAGAGTTGCTCATGCAAAATAAAGAGTTAGTGAGATTGAATATGGGCTATTTAAAAATAGACAGAGTAGATGAAAGAAAAAATAATAAAAAACAATGAAGCAGGCCTACAGGATTTAAAAAATAGCCTCAAAAGGGCAAATCTAAGTTATTGGTCTTAAAGAGAAGGTTGAGAAAGAGATATGGGGTAGAAAATTTATTCAAAGGGATAATAACAGAGAACTTTTGAAACCAAGACAATAGCAATATTCAAGTACAAGAAGGTTATAGAAGACCAAGCAGAGTTAACACAAAGACTACCTCAATGCACTTAACAATCAAACTCCCAAAGATCAAGGATTAAGATAGAATTCTAAAAGCAACATGAGAAAATAAACAAATAACATACAATGGAACACCAATATGTTTGGCAGAGGAATATTCAGTGGAAACTTTACAGGCCAGGAAAGCATGGCATGACATATTTAAAATGCTGAAGAAAAAATATTTTACCCTAGAATTGTATATCTAGCAAATCTCTATGTTTGAAATATCCTTCAAACTTAACAAAAAAATATAAAAAATTTTTTCAGGAACAACAATAGCTCAGGGATTTCATTAACATAAAACCTGTCCTGCAAGAAATGCTAAAGGCAGTACTTTAATCAGAAAGAAGAAGCTGTTAATGAGCAATAAGTAAATACCTGAAGGTACAAAGTTAACTGGTAATAGTAAGTAAACAGAAAAACACAGCAACTATAGCACAGTAATTGTGGTGTGTAAACTATTCTTAAGTAAAAAGCCTAAATGATGAATCAATAAAAAATAACAATTTTTCAAGACTTAGACTGTACAATAAGATATAAATAGAAATAATAAAAGTTAAAAAGCAGGGGAATGAATTTCAGGCATAGAGGTTTTATTAGCTTTTTTTCTTGTTTGTTTATGCAAACAGTGTTAAGTTGTTATTGGGTTAAAATAATGGATTTATTTAGATAGTATTGGCAAGCTGCATGGTAACTCAAACCAAATAACATACAATGGGTACACAAAAAAGAAAAAGAAAAAAAAATGAAGCATATGACAAGAGAAAATCACCTTCACTAAAGACAGAAAAGAAAGATAGAAAAAAGAAAAGATGACCAAACAACCAGAAAACAAATAACAAAATGGCAGGAGTAAGTCCTTGCTTACCAATAATAACGTTGAATGTAAATAAACTAAACTCTCCAGTCAAAAGATATGGACTGGCTGAATGGATGAAAAAAACAATTTTCATTGATCTGTCACCTATAAGAAACACACTTCACCTATAAAGATACAAATAGAATGAAAATGAAGGGATGGAAAAAGATATTCCATGCCAATGGAAATCAAAAAATAGCAAGAGTAGTCATAGTTGCTGGGTGTGATGGCTCACACCTGTAATCCCAATACATTTTGGAAGGCCAAGGCAGGCAGACCACTTGGGCCAGGAATTTGAGACCAGCCTGGCCAAAAAGATGAAACCTTGTGTTGACTAAAAATACAAAAATTAGCCAGGCATGGTGGTACAAACTTGTAGTCCCAGCTACTTGGGAGGCTGAGGCATGAAAATTGTTTGAACCTGGGAGGCAAAGGTTGCAGTCAGCTGAGATCATACCACTGCATGCCAGCCTAGGTGACTGAGTGAGACCCCTTCTCAACAACAACAAAAAAGAGTAGTTGTAGTAGTTATCTCAGACAAAATAGATTTCAAGACATAAACTATAAATATAGACAAAGGAGATAATGATAAAGGAGTCAATTCAGCATGGTACTGTCATAAAAACAAACACATTGACCAATGAAACAAAATAGAAAACCCAGAATCAAATTCACACACTTCTAGTAAACTAATTTTCAACAAAGGGGCCAAGAACATACAAAGGAAAAAAGATAGTCTCTTTAATAAATGGTGTTGAAAAACTGGATATTTATATGCAGAAGAATGAAATTTGACCCTGTCTCTTACCATATACATAAATCAAATAAAAATGGATTAAAGATATAAATATAAGACCTCAAACCATGAAACAACTACAATAAAACATTGGGGAAACTTTCCAAGACATTGGTATAGGCAAAAATTTCTTGAGTAACACCATACAAGCACAGGCAATCAAAGTAAAAGTAAAAAATAATAACAGAATCACATCAAGTCAAGAAGCTTTTGCACAGTGAAGGAAACAGTCAACAAAATCAAGAAAAAACACACAGAATGGTATAAAATATTTTAAACTCTGACAATGTATTAAGCACTAGAATTTATAAGGGGCTCAAACAATGCTATAAAAAGAAATCTAATAATTTGATCCAAAATGGGCAAAATATTCGAATAGATGTTTCTCAAAAGAAGACATAGAAATGGCAAGCATGCATATGAAAAGGTACTCAACATAATTGATCATTAGAGAAATGCAAACCAAAACTGCAATGAGATATCATCTCACCCCAGTTAAAATTGCTTATATCCAAAGGAGAGGCAATAACAAACACTGGTGAGGATGTGGTAAACAGGGAACACTTGTGCACTGTTAGTGGGAGTGTAAATTAGTACAACCTTTATGAAGAACAGCTTGGAGTTTCCTCAACAACCTAAAAATAGAGCTACCATATGATCCAGCAATCCTACTGCCGGTTATACAACCAAAAGAAAGAAAATTAGTATATCGAAGAGATATCTTTACTCCCATTTATTTTGCAGCACTATTCACATTAGCCGAGATTTGGAAGCAAATTAAGTGCCCAATAACAGATGAATAAAGAAAATGTGGGTACTTATACACAATGAAGTACTCTTCAGCCATCATAAATAAATGAGATCCTGTAATTTGTAACAACATGGATGAAACTGGTTATCATTATGTTAAGTAAAATAAGCCAGGCACAGAAGGAGAAACACTACATGTTCTTATTTATTTGTGGGATACTAAAGTCAAAACAATTGAACTCACTGACATAGACAGTAGAAGGATGGTTACCAGCAGCTGGGAAACGTGTAGGGGGCTGAGGAAAAGATGAGAATGGTTAATGGGTACAAGAAAAATAGAATGAGTAAAACCTGTTTTATAGCACAACTAGGTGACTATAGTCAATAGTAACTTAATTGTGCATTTAAATTAATTTAAGAGATCTAAGTGAACTGTTTCTAACACAAAGAATAAGTGCTTGTGGAGATATATAACCCCTTAAAAAGTTATAAAATATTCTGAAAATATACTATTTATAAGGTGTATTATTTTTAAAAGAATTTCTGTCAAATTACACAATACTTTTCATAAAGCTCTTTGCTTAAGGCTTAAAATATATGCCAATTTTTAATATGGCATATCAAACATGCCCTTTTTAAACACTACAACAAAGATACACAAAGGTTTTAATTCAGAAGGATGAAAAAAAGAAAGGAATCGATAAGCCACAGCATTTTTGAAAGTTTGACAACATTTTAGTGGATGGAATATAGCCACCTGAATGATAACCGACTCAACAAGGTGAAAAAAGCAACAACAACAACAACAAAAAACTGAGACCTAAGTGCTACAAGAAGGTAAGTAAGCAGAAACATGCAGCTGTGCCCTGTTGATTAATAACTCATTTCTCTAAGAGAGGCTCTTTCCATTTATTGCCTTACCTTTAGTGTATTCAGCCAGAAGCTTGTTTCTACATAATCATACATTTTATTACTTCAGCATTAGAAGTGTTTTTATTGTTCATTTCAAAAATATTTTTTCTTAATCATTTGCAGAGAAGAAATTGTTAATCTATCTTGCAGTCAAAACAACCAAAAACACAGTTTTTCTGTTGAGTATCATACTGGAGCTTTTGTCCTTCAGACAAAATCAGGATAGACTCCTTTCTTCAATTCTGAACTTTTCTTGTCTAGCGTATTTTTTATTATTGAAAACAAAATCACAGTAAACCAGCCTGATTCAGTTCTCAGTGAAAAGGGTAGATTATTTTAAGTCTAATCCAAGATGCCACCTATGTAATTATGCCTTTCTGGCACCACAAAACATGAAAACCATGTGGTTTTTCCAGAACATACAGTATATAGCTGAGAACCTTTCTAATTGTCCTTGGGGAAAACCAAGCACTACCACTTTTCTAGTAACCTCCAAGATACTGGAGGTGGAAAAGGTAGTTAAATATATAAATACTGGTGAAAAATAAATTGCATGAGGGCTTAATAGAAGATTTTAAGAGTAGAAATTCTGTCACACAGACTCATGAATGCAGGCAGTATAAATAAGGAGTCATAAGCACACACCTCACTTAAGGAAAGATATCTGAAATATGCAAAGCAAACTCATGAGGTTTGGTGGCAGGATGAAAAAAAATTGCCTATGTGGAAAAGAAAACAAAAACAAAAACAAAAATTAAAGCCTCCCTTAATTTCATCTCCCTAGCTACCACTCTATCTATCATCACCAAATCAAAAAGTCCCTCTTACTCCTCAACTGAATCTAATTTTATTTTTGCTCTTATTATTCTATTGGAACTTCTCCTGCTATGGTCACCAGTGACTTTGTGTCATTAACTCTAATATAAAATTTTTAGTTGTTAGGTTACTTGAATTCTCAGCAGCATTTGACCCTTATGACCACCCTTATTGGTCTGGACAGTGATTTCTTAGATAGAACCCAAAAGCATTGGCAACAAAAGCAAAAGTAGACAAATGACATTGCATCAAACTAAAAAGACAAAGGAAATAATTGAGTGAAGAAAGAACCCATGGATTGGAAGAAAATACATATAAACCATCTATCTAATAAGGAGCTAATATTTAAAATATATAAGGAACTCAAAAAAACTCAACAGCAAGGAAGCAAATACCCCAAATTAAAAAATGGGTAAAAAACCCAAACAGACATTTCTCCAAAAACAACATAAATGGCAAGCAGGTATATAAAAAATTGTAAACATCTCTAATTATCAGGGAAATGCAGATTGAAACCACAATAAAATAGCAACTAGCTGCTATTAGAATGGCTATTGCAAAAAAAAAAAAAGTTAACAAGTGCTGGCAACTATATGCAAAAAAAGAGAACTCTTGAACATTATGGGAATGTAAGTTAGTACAGCCATTATAGAAAATAGTATGAAGGTTTCTCAAAAACTGAAAATAGAATGCCATATGATACAGCAATCTCATTTCTGGATATAGATCAAAGGAATTGCAATCAGTATGTTAAAAGGATATCTGCAACTCTCATGTTTATTGCTGCATTTTTCATAATACCTAAGATATGGAATCAACCTAAGTGTCCATTGATGGATGAATGGCTAAAGTAAATGTGGTGTACCTATACAATGGAGTTCTATACAGCCTAAAAAAGAAAGAAACCTTGTCATTTGTGACAACGTGGATGAACCTGAAGTACATTATGTTAAGTTAAATAAGAAAGGCACAGAAAGACAAATACCACAATCTCACATACATGTGGAATCTAAAATAGTCAAACTTACATAAGTAGAAAGTAGAATGGTAGTCACCCAAGGCTGGGAGAAGGGATGATAGGGAAAGGGAAGATGTTGGCCAAAGAGTACAAATTTTAAGTTAGATAGGATGATTAAGTATTGGCGATTTATTACACAGCATGGTGACCATAGTTACTAATAATATATTGTATATTTCAAAATTTCTAAAAGTATAAATTTTAAATGTTCTTACCACAAAAATGATAAGTAGATGATGTGACAGATATGTTACTTAGCTTGATTTAATATTTCTACAATGTATATATACATCAATACCTCACATTATATCCCATAAATATATATAATTATTATTCTATAATTAAAACATTCTTGGGTGGTTTCAAAATTTTGTTAGAAAAAAGCTGAAACTTAACAGGTTTACAAGACATTCATTGTTTAAACTTTATTCTTTCAGCATCATATCAAATCATATTCTCCTTTGTTTCCTCACACCAGATGCATTTCCAATCATGTATTTCCAATTATGTAAATATGTCTTTACTGCTTTCCAAAATAAGTCCTTGGCATATGATACTAAGTTATGGCAAAATTCTTTACACATACACCAGCTCTCAAATAATTATTTATATACATCTTTTCAACCTTACCAACTCAAATGTAACTTTATAATAAAGAATTACTGAGATGACTTCTCACTTTTATCCTCAATTCCACTACCAATCCCCAAATTTAAGTCAGATTACTTTACTATAGGACTTTAGGGTAGCATATTTACTCAGATTTTTTTTCTGTTTGTAGTTAGACATCCATTAGTATGATTATTTAATTGGAGTTTACTAGATTATAATCTAATCAGGACAGCAACTATATCTCTTTTGTTCACTGATGCCTAACACCTGACACAGGATCTGATAGTAAAATCTTTTTTTAAATAAATGTAAATAGTTGAAATAGATAATCTTTTTGGATTATTCCAACTTGAATACTTTTCTATTTTATGATGTTGAAAATTATTGTTTTGCTGGGCATAGTGGTGTTCATTTGTAGTCTCAGGGATTTGAGAGGCTAAGGTAGGAGGAATGCTTGAGACAAAGAGTTCAAATACAACCTGGGCAACATAGTAAGACCACATCTCTAAAAAGGAAAACAATATATAAGAATTGATAAGTCTAGAAATCATCATTTGAATTAGATAATTGTGTTAAATATTTGGAGATGATGCCTAATTCCCCAAATACACCCCTAAAAAGTAATATTAGATAAATTTTTGCGTCTGTTAAAAGATAGTGGGGGAATTTTGCTT
Organism: Aotus nancymaae; assembly: GCF_030222135.1. NCBI lineage: Eukaryota > Metazoa > Chordata > Mammalia > Primates > Aotidae > Aotus > Aotus nancymaae. The sequence goes on along the minus strand of NW_026988415.1, from coordinate 52,144,404 downwards.
TTACTTATGACACAAAAGGCTGGAAAATATTGCTGCTACCCAAAACATAAGAAAAAGCCACATGAAGTATACAATTATAACTTTTCCTTAACCCATCAAAAAGATGAAGTTATAAAAGCAATAAGTAGCTTAAAATTTTAGGAGAGACAGACACCTCAAATGATAAGGGGACGTAAGTACTGAGTCACCTGCCACAGAGAACAGAATGAAGACATGCTAAGAGCCATACAAGTGGCTAAAAATAATTTTTTGTAAAACTTTAACAAATTGTTAAAGGTTGGACTAACATAAGAGTAAAGAACCCACGGTAACTGCATACGAAAGGGGGGTTTGCACCTATTCATACGATACTCTCTGTAGCCTTATACTTTATGTTCAATAGAAAGATTAGGAACAAAGTAAAGGACTACAGAAAGATATAGTGAGTGTGTCTGGAGGACATAAGTGGTAACAACTGCATGAAATGCATTAAGCCACGCTTAGACTCTACTCCCATGAAGAACAAAAATCTTAAGCTACTTGTGGAAGGCTAACACACTCTGTCATCTCCAGTTCCAAGGTGAAGATGCAGAGAAACAGTTAATAAATACTCTGCTCAGGAAGTAGGAGACTGAAATTATTTTAGCCACAGATCATTAGAAGTCTCCTAATCATGGGGAAAAAAGCAGGGAATTCTGCAAATGACCCACCAAAGTTACAGGTTAGAGTTTGTCACTGGGATAAAGGGGCAGAATCACTAAGAAAGCCCCGCTGCTGAGATGCCAGGACATGGGTCTGCCTATGAAAGATGCTCAACTAGGATAACAGAGCATTCTGCATGCTGTTTACCACTAAGCTAGCACAGGTACCCCTTGACAAGGGACAGAAGTCTACTACTAGAGGACAGGCAGCCACATAAAGAGAAAACCCCTCTGAGGCAAGGGCAAATAGGGCCAGTAAAAAGCTAAGGGTGGACCCCAAGGGCATAAAATAAAGGTAATACAAAATATATTTGTATCAGTCTGTTCTCGCACTGCTAATAAAGACACACCCTAGACTGGGTAGTTTATAAAGGAAAGAGGTTTAATTTAATCACAGTTCCACATGACTGGGGAGGCCTCACAATCATGGCAGAAGGCAAAGGGGAAACAAGACACATCTTACCTGGCAGGAGGAAAGAGAGCATGTACAGGGAAACTCCCCTTTATAAAACCATTAGATCTCATCAGACTTATTCATTATCAGAAGAACAGCATGGGAAAAACCCACCCCCCATGATTCAATTACCTCCTATTGGGTTGCTCCCACAACATGTGGAAACTATGGGGGCTACAATTCAAGATGAAATTTGGGTGCAGACACAGCCAAACCATATCAATATTTAAAACTGGATATATACTTATGGCAACCACAACCACAATAAAACCCAAACCTAGCTCACTTCCTAATTAGATTGACTCAAGCGTTCCACACACAAAAAACCTAGTAGACTATAATTAATAAAAGAAAAGGCATACCCATTCCATGAATATATACTATTTACCGCCATAATATGGTACACAGTATGCCTAGCACTCAATAAGTAACAATTGTAAGACTCATTTTCAAAACAGTATTGACAATACTGTCTTGTTACAAAATAATAAAAAAAGATGATAGAGTGATAATCCAGATGGTGACAATATCAGGTAGGAAATTTAAAATAACTTAGATTACTGTCTTAGTCTATTTGTGCTACTATAAAAATATGTAAGACTGGGTAATTTACAAACAAGAGAAATTTATCTTTGACAGTTCTGGAGGCTAAGAAATCCAAGATCAAGGGATCAAATGTCTTAGTGTCTGGTGAAGGGCCTGATCCCTTCGTCCAGGATGGTGACTTGTTGATGTGTCTTTGAACGGGGAGGAACAATGTGTTTTTACATGACAGTAGGGACTGAAAGTGTAAAAGGGCCTAAGCTAGTTCCCTGTAGCCCTTTTATAAGGCACTAATCTATTTATGAGGGTGGATCCATCATGATTTAATCATTTTCCAAAAACAACCCATATCTCAGTACCACCACAATGGGAATAAAGCTTCAACATGAATTTTGAATAAGGCACACATTTATTTTTTTCTTTCCCAGGGTCTCACTAGAAAAGGGAAACATATTTAAACTGTAGCAATTAGTATGTCCAAGGCTCTAGTAAAAAAGATGGGCAACATGTATGAAAAGATAGAAAATTTTCGCAAGGAAATTTCAATATAAAGTTTTAGATGGGAATGGTAAAAAATAATAAGATGGACACATTATAAATAAAATATTTGGTAACAAAGACAAAGAATGTCATCAATGGGCTCCTCAGTGTACTTGAAAAGAACAGAATCCACAAATTTGAGAACTGGTTGTATTAGGGTTCTCTAGAGGGACAGAACTAATAGAATAGATGTATACATAAAGGGGAGTTTATTAAGGAGTATTGACTCCCATGATCACAAGGTGAAGTTCCACAATAGGCCATTTGCAAGCTGAAGAGCAAGGAAGCCAGTCCAAGTCCCAAAATCTCAAAGGTAGGGAAGCTGACAGTGCTGCCTTCAGTCCATTGGTAAAGGCCTGAGAGCCCCTGACAAACCACTAGTGTAAGTCCAAAAATTCAAAAACTGAACTAGGAGTCTGATGTTATAGGGCAGGAAGCATCCAGCACGGGTGAAAGATAAAGACTAAAAGCCTCAGTAAGTCTTCTCATTACACTTCTTTCTGCCTGCTTGCTTCTAGCCGTGCTGGCAGGTGATTAAATGGTGCCCACACAGATTGAGGCTGGGTCTGCCTCTCCTGGTCCACTGACTCAAATGTTAATCTTCTTTGGCAACACCCTCACAGATGCACCCCGAAACAATACTTTGCATCCATCAATCTAATCAAGTTGACACTCAATATTAACCATCATACTGGTCAATAGAAATAACCATCATTGAAATATAAAAAGGGAACAAAACATCCAAGAACTGCAGAACAATTGCAAGTGTTTTAGCACATATAATCGGAATTCATGAGTAGAAGTGAGAGCTTGGGCTGAAAGAAATATTCAAAAATATACCAGCCAAGATTTTTCCAAAATTAGTGACAATATTCAAAGCACAGCTCTAAAAAGCTCAAAAATACCTTACTTAAGTAGGTAATTAATAATCTAATGAAAAATAGCAGCAACATTTAGTAAGTTCACGGCATATATAAAAATAAAACTTCAGACAATAATAGCACAAAATATGAAAGAGAATAATTGTAAGTATACTATTGTAAGATTCATATACTTTATTTAAAGCAGTTTAATATGTTTTGAAAGTAGACCTAATTAATTGAAGATGCACATTACAAACATCACAATAACTCCTTAAAAATAAAATGGTAGTATAAATAATGAACCACTATTATCCTCATAAAATGGAATAATAAAAACAATTAATCCAAAAGGACTCAGAAAAACTGGGTAAAAAAAATATAGAACCAATGAAATGAAGAGAAATAATTAGCACCCTGTAACTTAATGCCAACCATATCAATAATGACATTAATTTGAATGGTATAAGTCAGGCATTGGCAAACTACATTCCAACAGGATGACTCTGCCTTGCCATCTATTATTGTAAATAAAGTTTGATTAGAACACAGTCATAACCATATATTTACCTATTTCTGTGGCTGCTTCCATGTAACAATAGCAGTGTTGGGTACTTAAGAAAGAGACTGTAAGACCTGCAAAATGTAAATTATTTACTCTCTGTCCATTTATTAAAGACATTTCTCAAACTGTGGTCTAAACACATCATTTAAAAATATTGGTAGGCTGAATTAAAAAAAAAAACAATTATAACCTGTTATAAATTTATTTGACATGCATGCTGCTTCAGCATCAAATTCTAGGCCTAAACAGTTAGATGAAACCTACTTGCCCCATAAACTTTGGCCTAGTTAAAAATTCTGATCTCTGTGTGGTTGGTTGTGATTGCTTTCCCATCATTGAAGAAAGAAATATTAATATCAACTCCACAAACAAACACAAACAAACAAACAAAACTCTCCATCAAAAGAGAAGGGAAGAAAAATCTTTGCAACTAATATCATGGGCCCAATATTACCCTTGTAGCAAAGCCAAAGACATTAAAATAAAAGAACATCACAAATTAATATCTTTCATGAACATGGATGCTTAAAAATATATAATAAAATCAATTCCAACAATGTGTAAAAAATAATAGCTCAAGACCAAGTGAGTTTTACACCTGGAATGAAAAGCTAGATCAACTTTCAAAGATCACACAATTCAGAGTAACTTTCTGAATGATCTAACAACTCTGTGAATCTACTCTTTCATAAAAGTAATGAAAATACTAGCAAAATTATGAAAACCAACTTTTTCAAAACTCTTGAAATTAAATAAATGCTTGCAACAACTTAAAAAATGTCAAAAAAAAATATTGCCCACCCTTAGCAGTAATAAGTTACATGATATTTTAATTTTCCTCCTCACAACACCTCTACAGTATCTTTCAAAGCTACAGTATCTTTCAAAGATGTATCTTTCAAAGCTACAGTATCTTTCAAAGCTACAGTATCTTTCCTCCTCACAACACCTCTACAGTATCTTTCAAAGCTCCTCATAACACCTCTACAGTCTCTTTCAAAGCTTCAACTCCACAGTATCTTTCAAAGCCAGCAGTTTTTACAGTGGAACCTAGGAAAGACAACAGCTGTGGAGTTACTGGAGAGTGTAGCTGGGCTTCTAAAAATTTTTATCACTAGATAATTGTCACTATTTGACATGTCTTGTGGCCCTCTGGAAAGACTCAATAGAGAGTATTCTCTTTATTTGACTTGACTCAGATCCGGCTCAGTGGGAAAAAAAAAACGCTGTATCTCTGGTGTTTGTTGAAAACAATTAGCCATAATTAATAAATATTTACAATTTAAGGCTGTGATAGCAGTTTGGACAAAAATGATTTCAGCCGAAAATTTAAACAAAAGATCTGAGGAGTGAGATGTCCACAGGAAACTTTGTGAAACTGTGACATATTCTTTGGACTCTAGAAGACAACATGCATGTTTTGCATTGTTCACCTGCCTGGGAAACACATGAGAGGGCCCTAGTGACTCATCTCTGGCTGAAACTGAGACTCTATATAAGCAGAAAATGAATGCCAAGGCAAGTTTTAAACTGCTCAAATGTCAAATGTATGCCAACATGCACAAGAAATTCATTTGACTAAGGCATTTAAGGAAATCTCTGACTAATTATTAACTGTCTTCTATGCTAGCTGAGAAACAAATACAGTGATTACACCCTACAAGGAATACAGATGTTGCAAAATTAGTCCAGAAAATTTACTAAACCAGCAATCATCAACAATAATGTCAACAAAACAATAGTAAAAAGCAACAGCAACAAAAACTCTAAGGATGGGAGTAATATAATTCCCATAAATAATATATACTATTATCTTTATATTTTTTAAATGTCCAGTTTTCAAAGAAAATTATAATACATGCAAAGAAGCAGAAAAGTATGGTCCATACACATGATAAAAAAAAATGGCAACACAAATGGCCTAAGATAGGGCCCAGATGTCAAATTTAACAGAAAAAATTTTTAAATCAACTATTAAATGTTGTATGTTCAAAGAACTGAAGGAAAACATTTCTAAAGAATTAAAGGAATGTATTAGAACAGTTCTCATCAAATAGATACTATCAATAAAAATAGAGAAATTTTAAAAGAACAAAATAGAAATCCTATACTTAATAACAATAACTGAAATGAAAAAAATCACTAGAAGGGTTCAACATCAGAATCAACTTGGAAGAGAAAGAATTGCTCAACTTAAAAATAAGTCACCTAAAATAATCTAGTCTGAGGAATTTAAAGTATAATAAATTAAGAAAGATAAATAAATGAATAGCACTTCAGAGAAATGCAGGACATCAAGTAGGAGTTCTAAAAAGTGCAGAATAACAGGGAAAATATTTGAAAAAATAATGACTGAAAACCTCTCGAATTTCATGAAAAATATTGCTTCACACAGACAGGAAGCTCAATGAACTCCAACTAGAATAAACTAACAGAGATCTACATCAGTAAACATTATATTTAAACATACTCAGGTATGATGTAGAAAAATCCTGAAAGAAATAAACGACTGTGAAACAAGAATTCTATCCAGTAAACTTACACTTCAAAAATGAAAGAGAAATGAAGAAAAAAAGAAAATATGAGATTATTTATTCCTAGCAGATTTGTACCATAAGAAATAATAAAATGACTCCTTCAAGCTGAAATAAAAGGACACAAGCAATAACTTACATCCACGTGAATATATTTTAAGAAAACACTACTGGAGGTACATACATAGTTAAATATAAAAGATGGTATCAATATTTTTGTTCATAATTCTCTTCCTTTGTCTGAATTAAGACAAATATACAAGTCATAAATATAAAACTTTGTTGATAGGCTCAAAATGTATATAAATATAACTTTAATGACAATAATAGTAAAAGCAAGGGTAAGAGAGAAAACTATACTGGATTCATGCTTTCAGAAATAAACCCTCATATTTATAGTCAATTAATTTGCAGAAATTTAATAGAAGGGGATGATCTTCTCAACTAATCGTTCTGGGACTTCTTATCATTACAAAATTTAAGCAAAAAATATATCAAAAAACTAAATGTAAGTCCTAAAACTGTACAGCTGTGAAAACAAAACATAGATGTGTATCTTTGTGACCTTGGATTAGACAACAGATTTTCAGGTTTCTTAGATATGACACTTACAGGACAAGCAGCCAAAGTAAAAATAAATAAATTTTATTTCTAGTTAAATACTTCTATACTTAAAAGAACACTATAAAGAAACTGGAAAGATGATTGACAGACTGAGGGAAGGAATTGTCAAAACACATGCTTAATAAAAGTCTAGTTCAAGAATATATAAAAGTACTCATAACTCAACAATAAAACAACATTTTAATTACAAAAGGAATAAAAGATATGAATATATATTTCCTTAAGGAAGATATACAAAAGGCCAAAAAGACATGAAAAAACAATATCATTAATCATTTGGGAAATGCAAATTCAGCAATCCATAATGAGATACTACTTTACACACAGTAGAATCATTATAATCAAAGAAAGGGACAGCAACAAATGTTGGCAAAAATTCAACATTATATATTTCTGGTGGGAATGTAGAGTTGTACATACCTGGTAGAAGATAATTTGGCAGTTCCTCAAAAAGTTAAATAGAATCAACATTTAACCCAGCAATTTTACTCCTATGTGTATACTTTCAGAAAAATAGAAACATATGGTCACACAAAAACTTGTACAGCAATGTTCATAATAGCAGTATTCATAATTTCCAAAAAGTGAAAAGAATTCACATATCTACTATCTGAGGAATGAATTGACAAAATAGAGTTTATCCATACAATGGAATATTATTCAGCCAGGAAAAAATGGTATTACTTTATAACTAAAACATGGATGATCCTTGGAAATGTTATGGTAAGTGAAAGAATCCATACACAGAGGGCCAGATAATGTGTGATTCCATTTATATAAAATATCCAGAAAAGTCACATTTATAGAGACCAAAGGTCATTTAGTGCTTGTCTGGGGCTGAGAAATGGAATAAGGATTCATTTTAAAGGGCACACTGAGTTTTATTTAGAGATGAAAATGTTCTAAAGCTGATTTCATACCACGTAGTAAAGTTACTTAAATCATAGAATTATGTACTTAAAATAAGTAAATTTTGTAATTTGAAAAATATACCTCAATAAATTTGTTTAAAAATGAATGAATACAAATCACATATAAACAAATCAAACATGTAAAACCATGTCATCAACACAATTGTTTTAGAGAAAACATTTGATAAGAGTTCAATATTCATTTGTGGTAAAATCTGAGCAAACAAGATAGAAGGAAACATTTGAAGATTAAAGAATATCTACAAATCATGCAATTGACATCACACTAAATGGACAAAGATTGAATGCTTATTCACTATGATTATAAGCAATACAAGGATGACCATTTGCACCACTCCAGCATTATACTGGAAGTTCTATCCAGTTCAGTAAGTCGAAATACATATGTACATCCATCCATCCATACATACACACATCCATCCATATATACACACATACATACAAGCCATACAGACAGAAATGGGAAAAATAAATCTGCCTTATTTCACAGAAGGCATAATTCTCTACTTAATCAAAAAACAATTTACAGAAGAGTTATCAGAACTAACACATATCTTTAGCCATGTTTCCGGATACATGATCAGTATACAAAAATCCACTGTATTTTTATGTACTATAATAAAACCAGAAATTAAAGATTTTAGAAAGTACTCTTAAACTAACACCAATAAATAAAATCAAAATACTTAGGTAAAAGTTTAATAAAATATGTACACATGTTTTACGGTGAAATCTATAAAACAGAAACAAATTATTTTTTACATAAATTTAGAGATATATCATGTTCTTAGAAAGAAAAACTGAATATTATTAAGATATCAATTATTCCTAAAGTGATTAGTGGATTCTATGCAATCCCAAACAAATTCCCAGTAGTATATTTTTTAAAGTTAAAATAAAATTGAATTAAAAAGTTATATGGAAAGGTAAAAGAAACAGAATAGCCAAAAGAATCTTTTTTTTTTTTTTAATGAAGAGAAAGTTTGAGGGCAGCTACTACTTGATTTAAGACAATATATCCACAATTTCAAATGAGGTAATAAAGTCTCTGACTTATTGTGAGTTGTGAATTTCTATGTTTCATTATGTCAATGTTTGCTTCATATGCTTTCAAGCTCTGAGTTTTCCTGTATATATGTTTATAATTCCTATATCTTTTTGGTGATTTGACCCTTTTATTAATATATAATATGTTTCATCTCTTATACTAGTTTTTGATTAAGAGTTTATTTTGTCTGAAATAAGTATAGCCACCCCTATTGTTTTTTGTTTACTATTTGCATGTTATAGCTTTACTCATTTTTTAACCTAATCATCTTTCAAACAGCATATGATTTAACCAATTTTTTGATCCATTCTGCAAATGTATGCTTTTTGATTGGGAAATTTAACCCATTGATAATGAAAGTAATTACTAATAGATACTTACTTTACTTTTTTTATTATTTGTTTTTCTGTATGTCATACCATTTTTGCCCCTTATTTCCTTCATTACTACTTTCTTTGCTATTCAGTTGTTTTTTTGTGATGACACATTTTTAATTCTTTTCTATTTCCTTTTGTGCATATTCTATAGATATTGTTTGAGGTAACCATGAGAGTTATGTGTAACATCCAAAGTTATAAGAATCTATTTTGAATTGATACCAAGTTCAGTTCAATTACATACAAAAACTTTTCTCCTTTATACCTTTTTCACTTTCTTGGTTAAGTTAATTACTATGTGTTTAATTTCATTTGTAGCTATTGTAAATGGGACTACTTTATATGTTTTTTTCAGATTGTTCACTACTGGTATACAGAAATACTACTACTAATTTTTGTATGTTGATTTTTGTACCCTGCAACTTTACTGAATTTGTTTATCAGTTCTAAAAGATTTTTGTGGTGTCTTTAGGTTTCTCCAGAAATACAATCTTATTAACTGCAGACAAGGATACTTTGATTTCTTTATTTCCAATTTGAATGCCACTTATATCCTTCTCTTTTCTGATTGCTCTAGCTAAAACTTCTAGTACTAGGTTGAATAACAGTGGTGACTTTGGGCTAGTTTGTTACTTTCTGTATCTTAAAGGAAAGGCTTTCAGTTTTTTCCCATTTAGTATGATACTGTGAGTCTGTCTTATATGGCTTTTATTATGTTGAGATATGTTCCTTTTATCCACATTGAACTTTCTAAAATGCTTTTTCAGCATGAATTGAAATGATCATACGTTTTTGTTCCTCATTCTGTTGATATATCACGTCAATTGATTTGTATATGTTGAACCATCCTTGCATCCCAAGGATAAATGGCATTTGGTCATGATGAATGATCTTTCTAAAGCATTTGTTGAATTCCATTTCCTAATATTTTGTTGAGAATTTTTGCATCAACACTCATTAGAGATATTGGTCTGTAGTTTTCCTTTGTTGATGTGTCTTTGCCTGGTTTTGGTATCAGGATGATACTGGTTTTATAAAATGAGTTTGGAAGTATTCTCTATTCCTTTATTTTTGGAATAATTTGAGTAAGATTTATATTACTCTTTAAATGTTTGGTAGAATTCAATAGTGAAGCCATTGGAGCACAGGCATTTCTTTAGTGGGAGATTTTTAGTAAAGCTTTGATCTCATTACTTGTTATTGGTCTGTTTAGGTTTTGGATTTTTTTACTGGCTCAATCTTGGTAGGTTGCATGTGTCTGGGAATTTGTGAATTTTTTCAAAATTTTCTGAATTATTGCTATACAGTTGCTCATAGTAGCTGTTAACAATCTTTAGAATTTCTTCAGTATCAGTTGTAATGTCCCATTTTTCAATTAAGATTTCATTTATCTTCTCTCATTTTTTCTTAGTCTGGCTAAAGGTTTGTCATTCTTTTTAACTTTTCAAAAAATCAACTTTTTATTTTATTAAACTCTTGTATTTTTTATTTCAATTTCATTTGTTTCTGCTCTGATTTTTATTACTTACTTTCTTTTAGTAATTTGGAGTTTGGTTTGTTTTTGGTTTTCTAGTTCTTTAAGATGCATCCTTAGATTGTTTATTTGAAGTTATTTCTCCTTTTTGATGTAGGCCCTTATAATTATAACCTTCTTTCTTGTTACTGCTTTTGCTGTATACTATAGGTTTTGGTATGTTGTGTTTCCATTATCATTGGTTTCAATAATTTCTTTTTCAATTTTATTCTTAATTTCTTTACTCACTAGTCATTCAGGAACATATATTTAATTTCAACATATTTGTATAGTTTCCAAAATTCCTCTTATTATTTTTTTAGTTTTATTCTATTGTGCTCAGAGAGAAGGCTTGCAATTACTTCAATTTTTTGAATGTTTTAAAACCTGTTTTGTGACCTAACATGTAGTATATCCTTGAGAATAATCCCAACGTGGATTCTGCAGCCATTGGATGAAATGTTCTGTAAATATCTATTAGATACATTTGGTCTATGGTGCAGATTAAGTCCAATGTTTCTTTATTGATGTTCTGTCTGTGGAAGACCTGTCAAATGCTAAAAGTGGGGTATGGAAATCTCTAGCATTTATTATATTGGAGCCTATCCCTCTAAATCTAATAATATTTACCTTATATATCTGAGCGCTCCGGTGTTGGGTGCATATATATTTAAAATTGATATATCCTCTTGCTGAATTGACCCTTTTATCATTATATAGTGACCTTCCTCTCTTCTTATTGCTTTTGTCTTGAAATCTATGTTGTCTGAAATAAGTATTGCTAGTCCTGCTTTTTTTTGGTTTCCATTGGTATGGAATATATTATTCCATCTCTTCATTTTCAGTTGATATGTGTCTTTATAAGTGAGGTATTTTTCTTGTGGGCAACAGATCAATGAGTCTTTTGTTTTCATCCATTTAAAAAGTATATGTCTTTATATTATAGAGTTTAGTCCATTTATATTCAATGTTATTATTGATAAGTAAGGACTTACTCCTGCCACTTGTTATTTATTTTCTGGTTAGTCTGCAGACTATTCTGCCTTTTCTTTCCTTCCTCTCTTCCTTTAGTGAAGGTAATTTTCTCTGGTGATATGATTTAGTTTTTTGATTTTTAATTTTCTGTGTCTCCATTGTATGTTTTCTGGTTTGAGGTTACCATGAGGCTTGCAAATAATATATTATAACCCCTTGTTTTAAGCTGATAACAATTTAACACTGTTTGCATAAGTAGACAAATCAACAAAAGTAAAACTAATAAAATCTCTGTATCTTAACTTCATTATTCCATTTTAATTTAATATGAGTAGTTTATACAGCACAGTTGTAGTATTATAACAATGTGTGTTTTTCTGTGTACTTACTATTACCAATGAGGAGTATATCTTTAGATGATTTCTTATTGCTCATTAACATCCTTTTCTTTCTGATTGAAGTACTCCCTTTACTGTTTCTTGTGGGATGGGTCTGATGTTAATGAAATCCCTCTGCTTTCTGGGGAAGTCTTTACTTCTCCTTTGTGTTTGAAGGATATTTTTTGCCAAATACTCAGCACTTTAAATAAGTCATTCCAATTTCTTCTGGCCTATAGGATTTTCACTGAAAAGTCTGTGGCCAGACATATTGGAGCTTCATTGCATATTATTTGTTTCTTTTTCCTTTCTGCTTTTAGGATCCTTTCTTTATCCTTGCACCCCATGCCCAGCTAATTTTGTATTTTTAGTAGAGATGGGGTTTCAGCATGTTGGTCAGGCTGGTCTTGAACTCCTGACCTCAGGTGATCTGCCCACCTCAGCCTCCCAAAGTGCTGAGATTACAGGCTTGAGCCATTGCACCCGGCTGGGGCTTTTTCTGAATTGGACATTTGCTTGATTGCTATAGGTCTTTCAATGCTTTTTTGAGCAATGTTTTGTATTTTTTCATTTACAAGTCCTTTGCCTCATTGTTTATAAGCATTTTGTTATTTTTGATGGCCTTGTAAATTGAATTTTTCGTAATTTCCTTTTTGAATCGCTCAATTTTAGTATAGAAAACACATCTTTTTTTTTTTTCGCATTGATGTTACATCCTGCAAATTTGCTAAATTTGTTTAAATGTAAATTTTTAGTGGGCTTTTTAGAATTTTCCACATATAAGATCATGTTATCTGTAAACAAGGTAATTTACTTCATTTCCAATATAGATGCCTTATAATTATAGTTATTTAAGCCAGTCTCTAGTTGTTGTTGATGTTATTAATTCTTTTGTGTTTCCATGAATAATGTGGGACTGGAATCACCAACTCTGCCATTTTAATGGTGTCACTCTCTAAATAATTTTTGGAAATTATTATTTTCACACATCTTCAGCTACCATTAGAACTTAATTTTGCTTATTTAGTTGAAAATATATTTTATAGAACTAGAGGGGAATAATGCAACCAACAAAAACAATAGCAAAAACAGTAAAACTATACCTATCATTGAAAAACTAATTTGATTTTCAAATGTAATGTATATTAAGTAGGGGATTGATAATTTTAAATTAACCTAATATTTTTGATTTTATAGGATTTCTTAAAGTTCATTATGTTAACTGAGGCATAAATTTAAAATAAATAGCTTCATTTTACATTCTAAAATACTATCATTTGAGATTAAGTCCATATAATAACTGTGTACCTTAAACTTCTCATTTTTTTTGAAAGAGAAAAAAGAAAGAAAAAGAAAGAAAAGAAGAAAGAAAGAGAGAAAGAAAGAAAAAAAGAATGAAAGAGAGAAAGAAAGAGGAACAGAAAGAGGGAGAGAGAATGGGAATCTTGCTCTATTGCCCAGTCTAGAATGCATTCTAAAAATGGGTATTAAAAACCTCTTTTATGCCAATAATTGTGCTTAACAATGGAGACAGGAAGGAATAAGGGAGGAAAATAACAAACAAGCAGCCAACCAATATTTCATTTAAACCTGTGAAATGCTATGCAATTGCTGAGGAGTGATTTACTTCCAATTATGTGGTCAGTTTCAGAATAGGTGTGATGTGATACTGAGAAGAACATATGTTTTATGAATTTGGGGTGGAGAGTTCTGTAAATGTTTATTAAGTTTACTTGTTCCAGGTCTGAGTTCAAGTCCTGGATATCCTTGTTAATTTTCTATCTCGTTGATCTGTCTAATATTGACAATGTGGTATTAAAGTCTCCCACTATTATTGTGTGGGAGTCTAAGTCTCTTTGTAAGTCTTTAAGAACTTGCCTTATGTATCTGGGTGCTCCTGTATTGGGTGCATATATATCTAGGATCGTTAGCTCTTCTTGTTGCATTGATCCTTTTACCATTATGTAATATCCTTCATAGTATCTTTTGGTCTTTGTTGCTTTAAAGTCTATTTTATCAGAGACGAGACTTGCAACTCCTGCTTTTTTTTTTTCCCCCTCTCCATTTGGTTGGTAAATCTTCCTCCATCCCTTTGTTTTGAGTTTTTGTGTATCCTTGCAAGTGCAGTAGGTCTGGATGCAACATACCGATGGGTTTTGGCTTTTTATCCAATTTGCCTTTCTGTGTCTTTTGATTGGGGCATTTAGTCCATTTAAACTTAGGATTATTATTGAAATATGTGAGTTTAATATTGCCATTTAATGCTAGCTGGCTGTTTTGCCCATTAATTGATGTAGATTCTTCATTATGGTGATGCTTTTTACCTTTTGGTATGTTTTTGGAATGGATGATACTGGTTGTTCCTTTCTATGTGTAGTGCTTCTTTTAGAAGCTCTTGTAAAGCAGGCCTGGTGGTGATGAAGTCTCTGAGTACTTGCTTGTTCACAAAAAATTTTATTTTTCCTTCACTTATGAAGCTTAGTTTGGCTGGATATGAAATTCTGGGTTGAAAATTCTTTTCTTTAAGGATATCAAATATTGGCCCCCACTCTCTTCTGGCCTGTAGGGTTTCTGCTGAGAGATCTGCTGTGAGTCTGATAGGCTTCCCTTTGTGGGTAACCTGACCTTTCTCTCTGGCTGCCCTTAGTATTTTCTCCCTCATTTCAACCCTGGTGAATCTAACGATTATGTGCCTTGGGGTTGCTCTTCTTGAGGAATATCTTTGTGGTGTTCTCTGTATTACCTGGAGTTGAGTATTGTCCTGTCTTGCTAGGTTGGGAAAGTTTTCCTGGATAATATCCTGAAGAATATTTTCCAGCTTGGATTTATTCTCTTCGTCACATTCAGGTACACCTATCAAACGTAGATTAGGCCTTTTCACATAGTCCCATATTTCTTGGAGACTTTGCTCATTCCTTTTTACCCTTTTTTCTCTAATCTTGTCTTCTCATTTTATTTCATTGAGTTGAGCTTCGACCTCTGATATCCTTTCTTCTGCTTGATCAATTCAACTGTTAAGACTTGTGCATACTTAGTGAAGTTCTCGTATTGTGTTTTTCAGCTCCATTAATTCACTTATATTCCTCTCTAAATTGTCTATTCTCGTTAGCATTTCGTCAAACCTTTTTTCAAGGTTCTTAGTTTCTTTGCATTAGGTTAGAACATGTTCTTTTAGCTCACAGAAGTTTCTTATCATCCACCTTCTGAAGCCTGATTCTGTCAATTCATCACACTCATTCTCCATCCAGTCTTGTTCCCTTGCTGATGAGGAGCTGCAATCCCCTGTAGGAGGAGAGGCATTCTGATTTCGGGTGTTTTCAACCTTTTTGTGCTGGTTTCTTCTCATCTTTGCGGATTTATCCACCTGTTGTCTTTGTAATTGCTGACTTTCAGATTGGGTCTCTGAGTGGACGTCCAGCTTGTTGGTAATGAAGTTTTTTCTGTTTCTTAGTTTTCCTTTGATGGACGCCCCTACCCCACAGAGCTGGACCTTCCCGGGTTCAGCTGTGCTTGCTGTGAAACTCTCAATCCTCAGCATTTCCAATTGCTGTTTTTCTGTGGGGGTGGGACCAGCTGAGCCTGATCACCTAGGGCACCGGAATCTGTGTAGTTTCCCTTGCGGTGACCCACAGCACCGGCTGAAACAGTGGCGTTGAGATTCATGGTGCTTTTTTGCCTGGGAATCTCCTGGTCTGGTTCTCTGTTTCAGTCCCCTTTTCAATCAGCTGAATGGGTGACTATGCCTTCCTGGAGCTCCAAACGCCAACTAAAAGGGCACCCCGTCCCGTATACTCCGCACTGAGAACCGCTGCACCAGAGGGCCGGCAAGACAGCTGCGCCGGCCAAAAGAGTTGCGCTAGTGACCCATGGGGCTCCTCCGCTGGGAATCTCCTGGTCCGTTGGCAACAAAAATTCATCTGGGAGTGTGGCGTCCACTCACTCTCTGTGCTTTCACTGGGAGCTGCAATCCTGAGCTGCTGCTAATTGGCCATCTTGGATCTCTCTCCGTAAACTTCTCATTTTAAAAAATTTAAAGCCATCCCAGACTAACAAAAGAGTTGATATGCCAGTAAAGTAACTTTTTCTTCCTGAACCTTTGAGAGTACATTGCTGACACGATGCCATCCCATTCTGAATATTATAGTATTTTCTATAAAAAGGACATTCTCTAATAACCACAATACAATACTCAACATTAAAAAATTTGATATAGATAAATTACTGCCATCTAATGTTTGAATACCATTCAAAATTTTCCAGTTGCCCCCAAAACATATTTTAAAACCCAAGGTTCCAGTTCAGAAAGGTACTTTGTTGTATTTTGTTGTCAGATCTCTTTAAGTTTCCATCAATCTCCAATAATTCCTTAGCTTTTCCATGATTTTAATGTTTTTTGTACTTTTGGAAATTGCAGGCTAGTTATTTCATAGAATGCTCCTTAATGTGGCTAGATCTGATATTTTGTCATGGTTACAATTATGTTATGCATCTTTGGCAGTAATATTGCATAAGTGATGCTCTTTTCTTATTGCATTCTATTGAGTGTGATATTATCAAATTTGTTCTATGACCAACAATGTTAACTGTTATCACTTAAGATGATATCTGTCTACTAGCCTTTTCCACAGTGGGGGCATTCTTTATTCATCTCTAATTAATAAATATTTTATAGAGAGCTATTCTCAGAATATGTAAATATTTTGTACCAATCTGGCAATATATTAATGCAGTTTTCTATATCAGTATAAATTTGTGGTTTCCTGTTTTATATGATGAATTATAATCTATTAGTGACTTAATTATGATGCTGAAATTGACCAAGATTTGGCTGGAGGAAGTCCTTGCAAGCTGGTTTTAGTGTTTTTTTGACATGTCATCATTATTTGATGAGCACTATTTTCTCCTTGCCCGGATAATTATTCCAGCATCATCTTCAACTATTCCTTCCTTAATCCCATATAAGGGATATACACAGGTTATTTAAGATATATATTTTTTAAATTATTATTCTTAAATTGGACATTTGACACATATATATGTCTTTTCTAGGTAGAAATATACAGGTTAAGATATATGTATATTTAAGATATATATATATTTATATATATTAAGATATATGTATATTTAAGATAGATAGATATATATCTTAAATAACCTGTATATTTCTACCTAGAAAATTGCATGCTTCCATATATTCTCTTTCTGTTAGCTCTTCCAAATTTATTGTTTTTTTAAAGCTATGAAATGGAGATGAGGGGTACCAGAGAGATCATAATTACTAGATGTAGCTATTTGATTAAAGTATAAAATGTTCATTGTTAGTAAACACATTTATATAAAAGTTGGCTTGTTTGTGCATAGGTTATAAGGACATACAAATGGACACTTCTGTGGTTCATTTTTATTGCCATTAAAATATGTATGTGTGCTTGCACAGATGCATTACTCATAAAGATTCAAAGGTAATATTTCCAATGATCAAGCAGAACCAATATATGATTAAAAATAAAACTTTTCCCCAAACTTCAAAATAGTAGAACACACACATACACACATACAATCAGAAGTGATGACTCCAACTTCACTTATACAATATAATTTATTTAGCTGTAACTTCTGCTTAAGTCAGTAATGATAATTATTTTGCATGTTTCCTGACACTTCACATCCATATCCATAGCTCCTATCTACCCAATCATGGTTTCTTTCCTAATGAGAGTTGCTGTTACTGTACATTTGTTCTCTGCACAGCACTCCAGGCAGCCACTACCTGATGAACAGAGTTAGCATATGTGGTGAAATATATTTACTTTCTTTTGTCTATCAGCTTCAGCCAGGCAGTTTGGTGTTCAGATATTTTGGCTCATATTATTGCTAGCTTCCAATTCAGCCACAATAGTCACTGTTGCACAGATGGTTTGCAGGTGTTTGCGTTCTAGGAACCATCTGTTTAGATGTCATAGCATACTAATCTGTGCTTTTTGGTGTGTTTTGTCCCATTATTAGCAAATCATGTGTATGAAAGATTTGATTCTTCCATTAGAAAATGAAATCATTTTAAAACTTAGAAAAGGGAGGTAAAGTAAATCATAGGATAAGTATTACTTTATAATGCAATCTTAGAGATAAAGCCGAGTCACAAATTTGGTTTCTTGTTTTTTTGAGGAGGATAAAGCTGAATGTTGTGAGAAGATGATGAGTTTAAATCAACTGATTTAACTGATTTAAGTCTAACAGTTTTTATAGGGTTACTGTGCTCATTCTAAGATTATAGCAGAAAAAAAGCTAAAGCTAAATAATCTTGTGTATAGGGTGAAAGGCAAAAATGATCATGATGATATGTGGAAAGTCTTTCATTGTTATGCCAAAATAAATATATTAATAAAGGTGTACCAAAATTTTTCCTAAAAGAACATTTTAGCTAATTTTTTGTATTTTAAAGCTACAACTATACTACGAAGTGGAAATAAACATTCAAAACTAAAAAATAAATTTCTCTTGGCCAAAATATCTTCTTTAATGATAAGTGAATAATATTTTCCCTCCTCACTGCACCTACTATAGTTCTCTACCCAAGGAAAGAATTCATTGTTTCCTGGATTGTGTAGGAATGTCCTTGGCCTTAAATATTCTCAGAGAGAATTTTTAAAACTGCTGTCTGTAAAGTTAATGTATTTGGAAAGAAAATCAATCTTATTCAGTTAACATGGCCAAGATCACTGGAATAATAGATCAATTTGTTGATATTCAAATGGAAACAATATTGTGGCTTTAAATTACTTTGGAAAAAAGACACGTGTTAGTTTTATTTGAGTGAAAAGTGACAGGTAGCTGTAGATATATATAACTCATGACAAGGTAAGAAAGAAGTACTAGAATTAGTTATGAGGGCTGGAAACCATGCTCTGGCCCAATCAGTAAGAACAGATTTTTGAAAACTTTCCCCATTTTCAAAGATACAGGAGAATTTTACCAATTCACCAGTTTTAATTATATTAGGTAGCAAGTAAATATCAGAATTTTATTTTCCCTCTTGTTCATTGAATAAGATTATATTAAAAATACTATTTAATGTGTAACTCACGTCATGCTTTTTATTATTTTAATTGATAATTGTGAATATTTATGAAGTACTGTGATGTTTTAATATATGTATATTGTAGAAAGACTAAATGATGCTAATTAACATATCCATCATCTCTTCAACTTATTTTTGTGGTAAGAACATTGAAAATCTATTCTTTAAAAAAATTTTTGGAATGCACAACACATCATTATTAACTCTGGTTAATAACACATAGACCACTAAAACTTATTCCTTGAATTTCATTGAAACTTTGTGCCCTGTGATCAACATCTCCCTTTTCCCACATCACACTGTAAGAACACAATAGTTTTAGAAAGAGGAGGTTAATTTTTAATATGTTATAAAATATAAATATATATATGTAATCTCTATAAAGGAAATACTGAAAAGCATACATTTAACTGTATATCAACATATTTATTTGAAATGTGTATCATGTTACAAAAATGTGTGTTTTTGAGGGGAGAAAGAGTAAGAAAGCAATAGTGTGAGAGAGATAACCTTGCTCTAATGTAGGCATATATAAATTTTTTCTTTTGTTACTAATTATAGAACAATACAGAATGTGTGAGTTACCCATGGAAGTGAGAAATAGCTTGTTTATAAAAATTCACAGACACGAAATGAAATATAAAACTACCAATGAATAAAAATTTCTGGGGACATTGGTAGAAAATATATTTTAATTTACTTGGTTTCCTTTCCCAAAGTACACCAAAAGATAGGCCCTTAATTTATTTCTTTTTAGGACTTAGCAAAGAGGTAAATAGACTATCCATTAGGTTTGATATTCTGTTTCACCAATTCCGTGGGACATCCAAGATCTTATCATCACAATATTGGTTAAAGTATGGCAGCAGTAAATGTCATGTCTGTCAAGCTTAGCTGTACTGAGCCAATTTAGGTTAGATTTACTCTGAGTAAATGTCAGTGCCATTGAGAGTGTCTAGAAAAAGTAATTTTTTTTCTACTGACAAGTACTTGACAATAAATTGTCTGGCAAGTACAATAGCATCAAGCTAATGATTGAGTCTTGCTTCTTTTAAAGATATGAAGACTATATTGTAGTTCATTTAATTTGTCAGGAAGGATCACAGATACTGCTTCTATGTGCATATTTTATGTAGAATAATTGGAATTGCACATCAATTTAAGGATTTCATAAAAACAACTACTTTTTGTCTGATTATCTTGTTTGTAATATAATAAATGATTTCATGTAATGCCATCTATTTTCCTGCCTTGGTAGTACAAGGACAGGCTACCCTTATATTCTTGATAGCCTTCCATGTATACAGAATAAGAAATTAACCTGTTAATTCAATATTGCCTATCACCTCACTTGCACCTGCAATGACTATTGCCATCTTTCTTTCTTTCTTTTTTTTTTCCTTTTCCTTTTTCTTTTTCTTTCTTTCTTTCTTTTTTTTTTTTTTTTTGAGACTAAGTTTCACTCTTGTAGCCCAGGCTGGAGTGCAATGGTGTGATCTCGGCTCATTGCAACCTCTGCCTCCTGGGTTCAAGTGATTTTCCTGCCTCAGCCTTACAAGTAGCTGGGATTACAGGGGCCCACCACAATGCCCATCTAATTTTGCATTTTTTTTTTTTAGCTGAGATGGGGTTTCACCATGTTGGCCAGGCTGGTCTTGAACTCCTGACCTCAGGTGATTCACCTGCCTCAGCCTCCAAAAGTGCTGGGATTACAGGTGTGAACCACTGCACCTGGCTGACTATTGCCATCTTTAATGGTTGCTTTCATTCTTTCAAACAGTTTCTAGAGGGGACTCTAAGTATCATTTCTGTCAGACATAAGAGGACAAAAGACTAGGTGTGATGTTCTCTAATGAGAGGATACAATGAATTGAAGGAAAAGACTCTCCTCTTCATCAACTAATTTGACCCACAAAAAGAAAGAGAAAAGAAAGTGCACTGTATACAAAATATTGACGAGAATAATAAAACTTTTCCTGTAGTTCTCCCTCCAGAAAATAATAATTTTACACATCTCTTGACATCAACACTATGGTAATTAATAGTATGAGTTTTGAAGTATGGTATGGCTCTATTGCTTCTTAGCCATGCAACTTTGAGTGTATTATTTAACCTCTTTAATTTTCCAATTTCTGAACTGACAAACAGAAAATTATAGTACTTACCAGACATTTATTTTGAAGCTTAAATGAGAGAATGTCTGTAAATCACTGAGAACAATGTATGAAAAATAGTAGCTGTGCAATTAACGCTAGGCAATATAGCGAGCTCAGTAAATACCTCCTCACTTGTACACCAAATTCCAATACCATTTGAAAGATATAAGAATCAGACAAATGGGGATTAAAACATCAACTTTAAGCACATATCAGAATGTGGCTTTGGATTCTCAGTCAAATAGATTTTCTAATACTTTCCTCTCTATATCTCAACCCAATATATTGACTTATGTAGGCATGGGAAATGCTGAATTGCAGAAAAAAGGCTACCTATCCTGATAAACTTACCACACTGCAAAGATATACCAGACTATACCATATCTGTGGTCAAGCACATCCAAGAAAGAGAGAAAAGAACTGAGCTCAGTTCATCTGCTAAAACTAATCAGGCAAATCATTCCTTTGGTTGTGCCTTTTTTCTGAGTGTGTAAGGAATTAGAATAGGATAAACATTTCATATGTTTATATGATATTATAATCTTATGAAAAATCCTAAAAATCCAAATAGAGATAGATAACCTATATATATGTAGAAGAAACTTGTAGAACTCAGCATTTTCTAAACATGATCACATTATATTTTTCTCCTTGACTCTTACTTGTATGTTTCATTATACCAGTCCCAACAAAGTGATGGTACCAGCAATTTACTTTGTCTTTATTCATTTGTGTGCATCTTTTAGATATGTACTCAGCCTTGGGTTGCCTCTTTTCTACATCGTGCTCTTTTCATCTTTTTTTTTTTTTTTTTTTTTTTTGAGACGGAGTTTCACTCTTGTTACCCAGGCTGGAGTGCAATGGTACGATCTCGGCTCACCGCAACCTCCGCCTCCTGGGTTCAGGCAATTCTCCTGCCTCAGCCTCCTGAGTAGCTGGGATTACAGACGGGGTTTCACCATGTTGACCAGGATGGTCTCGATCTCTTGACCTCGTGATCCACCCGCCTCGGCCTCCCAAAGTGCTGGGATTACAGGCGTGACCCACCGTGCCCGGCCTCTTTTCATCATTTTTTAAACTGGTTTCACAAACAATGGAGGTGTTTGCTAGAGTGGCTTTTCACCCTAACAGCCTGGAAGCAAAACTTAGACTGTTTTTCTAGACCTTTTATTCCTGAGAATCAAGTTTCCATGAGAAACTAGTCTTAAAAGCAAAACACATAAAAGTAGAGTGTTCTGTGATGAACATAGCAGAACAAAAGGTGAAGGGCTCCTTCTAGCAACATAACTATCACAATGTTAACATGGGGCTCAACTTCTTGTTTTCTTGAGTCAGTAACCATGAAATGAAGAGCAAAATGCTCCAAAATTAAAAGACAAACTTCAATCTTGGAGCATTTTCTGTGAGATAACATTTCTGGAATTCTAGAAGGACCTATTATTCTCTAGAATGAGTACTTTAGATGGGTTTATCTATTAAAGCATATGATCTATTTTTGCCACTAAAAATACACATATCTTTGCTCTCAAAGCAATTCAAGAAAATCACGTAAAATGATATGGGTGTAGACCTTGCTCTCAAAACAGTTTTAGTACAACTAAAATATTTTTTCAAGTTTTATTTTGTTTTTAGTTGACATAATAATTGTACATATTTATGGAGTATGGTGTGATATCTTGAGACATGTATACATTGTGTCATAATCAAATCAGAGTAATTAGCATATCTAGCACTTCAAACACTTGTCATTTTGTGGTGAGACCATTCAAAACACAGTCTTCTAGCTGTTTTGAAATGTACAATATATTATTATTAACTATTTGTAAAAGTAGACAGTAGAATAGTGGTTACCAGAGGCTTGGGCAGGGAGTGGGGCATGGGAGAATGGGAATAGGTTAGTCAATTGGTAAAAATTTACAGCTATGAAAAGGTTCTGCTGTTCTATTGCACAGTAGGGTGACTATAATAAAGCAAGATAATTTTTAAATATGCCATATTTTATTTATGTTAAAATTAAGTAAAATGAATGTTTGACTAAACTGCAAATAGATAATGTGACCTTATTTTAAAAGAGTATAATTTATTGAATAAAGAAATCCCTTAAATAGCCATGCTCATATTATTTAAGTATATTAACATATTAATAAAAGTATAAAGTCAATTTATTGATAATACCCACATATAAATAATATGTGTGCATTAGTCAATTATCACCTGATTAAAGTTGTATATATAGAAGTGAAGTCCCCTTGGTATGGTGGAAAAGAGTGGAATTGCTGAAATCGTACTCATACTGACATTTAAATTTTCCATGATGAAAATTTGTTTATAATGTTTTTCAAGTACCCTTTTTTAAACTAATAAATACCAACAGAAAGATAGCAGAGTCATGAGTGCTGGTGTTGGGGAGGCAGATGACATGTGCAAACAAATTAAGCATGAACAAATACTAGAAACCTGTAGAATAACTGAGCTTGGAAAGATAATTTTGATTTCATCATAATATGAAAATAGGTGCTTAAATGAGAGGATATCTATTCAAGGTGGTTTTGTCCTAAAATCAACTAGATTAAAGTATGTCAGTCAGATCAAAATTAATTAAAGTATATGAAGAAATGAGAGTAGAATGGATTGACCATAGCTTTTAAGTTTAACTGCTCTGTCAGCTTCATTTTGTGGCTTTGTCGTGACTGTCTTAAAGGAGTAGCAGCACTATTTGACATCAAGTGCTCTGTGTAGTCCTCATGTTATAAGCCCTGATGCTTTAAGGGCCCACCTCCAACCTAGTGTATAAAATGAATGTAGTAGTAAGGCTTAATTTTGAATGAAAGGCACCCGTACTTTATCTCATCTCTTCTTTAATCTGCTTTAATATTTTAATGTCCAGTTTTGTCCCTCTACTCTCTCCCAGAAGGCACTAATTGGTCATTACATTGGAGTTAATTTTTCTATTAACTTTCCCACTTGACTGCCTACTCTGGCATTCTACATTTTATCTCATCTTCTGTAAAAACTGGCTTCTTAAGCACAGCCTAAGTACACTCTCAAGAACTCACCTACAGTCCATTGTAGCAAGAGATACTCTATATCATCATAATGCTGACTTCATAAAAATACATATGATTGGATTACATTTTTAGAATAATATTTTCCCTTGTTTCAGTGATAATATAAATTCATTGTAGAAAAAGTGGAAATACAGAAAAATTTAAAACCATGTAAAATTTTCAACACACAGATAAAATGGTTAACACATGGTTTTTATATAAAATTATTTTAGATACCATCAAGTAATAATACCTGCAAGTTATATTTAAACTACTTTTCCTCAGTTAAAAATGACAAATGCCACTTTGTATGAGTTTTGCAGATATAAATATATCAGTATTCAAGTTCCCTGGCAATTAAGATAGAGCATATTACTCTATTCAACTTTTTTTTTGTAGGGATAGAAAGGCTTGTTTAGTAATTCCTCTGTCGTAGTAATTAATACATGTAAATTTGTAGCCATTATTATCAAATAATGCAGCAAAACAGCACCATCTATTATTTTAAGTAATCACTGCACATAGAAGAATTTTTTATTGAAACTGTCATTTAAACTTTCATTTAGAATCAAAGTTAGAACAAATATGTTTTGTCCTCTTCTTCTAAATATTTCATTAACGTGAAAATATAAGATCTATCTTTCATCTATGTATTATTGGCCAAAAAAGTTAAACTGCAAAATATTTGAAGAGATTCATTTTGAGCAAAATATCAGGACAATAACTTATGACACAGTCTCAGGAGGTCCTGAGAACATGTGCCTAAGGTAGATGGGTTACAGCTTGGTTTTAAATGTTTCAGAGAAACATAAGACGTTAATCAATATATGTAAGGTATACATTGTTTTTATTTTTTTTTTAAATTTTCTGGAAAGGCAAGACAACTTCAAAGCAGGCACTTACAGATCATAAGTAGATTCAAAAATTTTCTGATTGGCAATGGCTGAAAGAGTTAAGTTATTCTATAAAGACTTGGAATCAATAAAAAGGAGTGTCTGAGTTAACATGAGTGTTGTGGAGATCAAGGTTCTTATAACGTAGATGAAGTCACGTAGGCAACCACCCTTTGAGGCAGTAGATGGCATACGTTTTCTATTCAGAACTTTAAAAGGTGCTAGACTGTAAGCTAATCTTCTCAGGATAAACCTGGAAAGGGAAGTGGATTCTCTACAGAATGTGAATTTCCCCAACAAGAAATAGCTTTGCAGGGCCATTTCAAAATATGTCAAAGAAATATATTTTGAGGTAAAATACTTTTATACTTTTAGGGCCTACTATCTGTCATGTGATGCTATACTAGAGTCATAATGGAATTTGGTATTTTATCGCTACAAAGAGTCTGTTTCATCAGTCTTATGATATCTGTTTCAATTTTAATGATGGTCAGCTCTGCCTGAATTTCAAAGGGAAGATAGCATAATGAGGCATGTCTGACCCCCTCTTTCCACCATGGCCTGAACTAGTTTTTCAGGTTTCTTCACAATTTCCTTGATTGAGAGGAGGGATCCATTCAGTCACTTGGGCAAGGTTAGAATTTTAATTTTGGTGTACACTATGTTCCTGTTGGTTGATCAATTAACCAATATATAAACCTCTAGTTGCAATAGGAATAGGAGAGGAGATGAGAATGGATTATGCTGTAGAATTTGTACTTGACTTAGAAGCAGAAAGGAAGACAGAGATATAATTTTGAGAAATGAGCCGTTGTACTTTATAGAATCCTTCAAAGACATAGTGTTGAAGGTACCAGGTACCAGGTTGGATTGAGAGATGGAGATAAAATAGGAAGATTGTTGGAAAGTCTCTGCATAATTGTAACAATAATTACTGTAAAAAAAACTAGCTCTTTGTATTCTCCTTTTCAATGAGGAGGCAAATAGGTAATTGTTTGTTAAAAATGAACTTAAGACGTCCCAGACTTGAGGGCATCAAGTGAGCAAAGTCTTGGAATTAAGTGCAGTACTGAAAACAGGAAGAATAAAGGCCTTCATAAAGCACTTACAGTAATATCTTTCCGCTTCTTCCATTTGTATTTCTGACTGCCAGAAGTCAGATGTATTCAACACCTCAAACAAATGAGTTAAAAAGTTTGTTTTGTTTTGTTTTTCTGGAGCAAATGAAAGTTCCAAAAGAAAAGACCTATAAAAAGGCAAAATGAATCCTACTTCCTAATTAGAATTTCTGTTTGCTACCTATTGACTGTATAATGAAATCTACCAGTTGGCATGTCTCTCTCCTAACTCCATCACACATACAGAGAACTTTTAATGTCTCACTCTTAAATATGAATGCTAAAATTAATTATGCATTTGAGGAAAGGGGGAAGCAAGAAAGCCAGCACAAGAAATAAATAAGGAAAAAAGAACTATGAGAGGAGAAACAATGAAGGTAGTAGAAGATAAAATAATAATCATAAATGGCTTTAGAAAAATAATAATTAGCAACAATAAAACTAAAACATGATCCACATGACAAGAACAAAAAAAAAATTAAAGAAGTCTGAACTTATAAAGTTTAAGGTTAAGAACAGCTCTCAGCCAGCAGAAGAAAAGAACAAAGCAATAAAAAAAGCATGAGAAAAAATTTTAAAAATAGAGAATCAACTCAGGCAATCTTATATGCAAATAACAGATGTTATAAGAGTGAATAAAACGGGAAGGAAATTTTGAAAATATACAAGAATATGTCCTATAATTCAAAGATACTAATCTTAACATTTAAACAATACCCCGGTGTTCCAGGTTAAAAAAAAATGATTAATGACACACACGAGGAAACTTCAGCATTAAATTTCAGAACATTGTGGTTAAAGTGAAGAAACTAAAAACTCTCATAGGAAAAACATATATTTCCAGACATCCAAGGACTGAAAAATATTATATGCCATGAATCCTTTCTACTAAAGGACTGCTTGATAAATAAAAGTGCAAACCAACAGAAACAAAGCTCAGACCCAAGAAACAGATTATGATATAAAAATTGCAAAGGGAAGTCCAGGTATAATAGCTAATTGCCAGTATTTGAGAGCAATCACTGTAGATAGAGCAGATGGTCCTGGAACAAAGATTATTAGAAAAAATAACTGATAGTAAGCAGGTTTGTAAATTTAGAAAAACACTTTGCTTGGTATTTTATAAACTTTTTGACTCTCTATGGGGAAAATAAAATTGATCAAATAAAGGATAAGGAAACTGTGAACAACAGGATACTACCACTTGGTTCAGTAATGGAAAATTTTTACATAATGAAAAATAGGTGCCTCATGTAAGAAGGACATAATAATAACAAAGCAATGAGATAAACAATTGCCATTATGGGGTACATGGGGTGCAGTATAAGCCAATGAGTAACAGTTTTTTAAATTATAGTTTTAAAATTTGTAAAAAAAAAAATGCATATATGCATAGCATACACAATTTTAACAACTTTGAAATGTATAATTGCAGCGGGATTAAGTACATTGACACTGCTGCACAATCATTGCCATCAACCATCTCCAGAATCTTTTATTTATATAATTTTTTAAAAATATATATTTTATTGCTCTTTAGGTTCTGGGGTACATGTGCAGAACATGCAGGACTGTTGCATAGGTACATACATGGCAATAAGGTTTACTGCCTCCATTCCTGTCACCTATATCTGGCATTTCTCCCCGTGTTATCCCTACCCAACTCCCTACCCTCCCACTGTCCCTCCCCTAGTCCCCCTCAACAGATCCCAGTGTGTGACGCTCCCCTCCCTGTGACCATGTGTTCTCATTGTTCAACACCCACCTATGAGTGGGAACATGCGCTGTTTGATTTTCTGTTCTTGTGTCAGTTTGCTGAGAATTATGATTTCCAGATTCATCCATGTCCCTACAAAGGACACAAACTCATCGTTTTTTATGGCTGCATAGTATTCCATGGTGTATATGTGCCACATTTTCCTTGCCCAGACCATCATCGATGGGCATTTTGGTTGGTTCCAGGTCTTTGATATTGTAAACAGTGCCACAATGAACATACGTGTGCATGTGTCTTTATAATAGAATGATTTATAATCTTTTGGATATATACCCAGTAATAGGATTGCTGGGTGAAATGGAATTTCTATTTCTAGGTCCTTGAGGAATTGCCACACTGTCTTCCACAATGATTGAACTAATTTATCCTCCCACCTATGGTGTAAGAGTGTTCCTATTTCTCCACATCCTCTCCAGCATCTGTTGTCTCCAGATTTTTTAATGATCGCCATTCTAACTGGCATGAGATGGTATCTCAGTGCGGTTTTGGTTTCCTTTTCTCTAATGACCAGTGATGATGAGCATTTTTTCACATTTGTTGGCCTCATATATGTCTTCTTTTGAAAAGTGTCTGTTCATGTCCTTAGCCCACTTTTGAATGGGTTTGTTTGTTCTTTTCTTGTAAATCTGTTTTAGTTCTTTGTCGATTCTGGATATTAGCCCTTTGTCAGATGGGTAGATTGCAAAAATATTTTCCCATTCTGTTGGTTGCTGGTTCACTCTAATGATTGTTTCTTTTGCTGTGCAGAAGCTCTGGAGTTTAATTAGATCCCATTTTTCTATTTTGGCTTTTGTTGCCAATGCTTTTGGTGTTTCAGTCATGAAGTCCTTGCCTATACCTACGTCCTGAATTGTTTTGCCTAGGTTTTCTTCCAGGGTTTTTATGGTGTTAGGTCTTATGTTTAAGTCTTTAATCCATCTGGAGTCAATTTTAGTGTAAGGTGTCAAGAAGGGGACCAGTTTCTGCTTTCTGCACATTGCTAGCCAGTTTTCCCAACACCATGTATTAAACAGGGAATCTTTTCCTCATTGCTTGTTTTTGTCAGGTTTTTCAAAGATCAAATGGTTGTAGATGTGTGGCGTTGCCTCTGAGGCCTCTGTTCTGTTCCATTGGTCTATATCTCTGTTTTGGTACCAGTACCATGCTGTTTTGATTACTGTAGCCTTGTAGTAGAGTTTGAAGTCAGGTAGCGTAATGCGTCCAGCTTTGTTCTTTTTGCTTAGAATTGACTTGGCTATGCGGGCTCTCTTTTGGTTCCATATGACGTTTAAGGTGGTTTTTTCCAGTTCTGTGAAGAGGGTCATCAGTAGCTTGATGGGAATAGCGTTGAATCTGTAAATTACTTTGGGCAGTATGGCCATTTTCACAGTATTGATTCTTCCTAACCATGAGCATGGAATGATTCTCCATCTGTTTGTGTCCTCTCTTATTTCATTGAGGAGTGGTTTGTAATTCTCCTTGAAGAGGTCCTTTATGTTCCTTGTTAGTTGTATTCCTAGGTATTTTATTCTCTTTGTAGCAATTGTGAATGGCAGTTCCTTCTTGATTTGGCTCTCTTTAAGTCTGTTATTGATGTATAGGAATGCTTGTGATTTCTGCACATTGATTTTGTATCCTGAAACTTTGCTGAAGTTGCTTATCAGTTTCAGGAGATTTTGGGCTGAGACGATGGGGTCTTCTAAATATATAATCATGTCGCCTGCAAATAGAGACAATTTGACTTCTTCCTTTCCTAATTGAATACCCTTTATTTCTTTTTCTTGCCTGATTGCTCTGGCTAGAACTTCCAGTACTATATTGAATAGGAGTGGTGAGAGAGGGCATCCTTGTCTAGTGCCAGATTTCAAAGGGAATGCTTCCAGTTTTTTGCCCATTCAGTATAATATTGGCTGTGGGTTTGTCATAAATAGCTTTTATTATTTTGAGATACGTTCTGTCAAGACCTAGTTTACTGAGAGTTTTTAGCATAAAGGGCTGTTGAATTTTGTTGAAGGCCTTCTCTTCATCTATTGAGATAATCATGTGGTTTTTGTCTTTGGTTCCACATATGTGGTGAATTACATTTATAGACTTGGGTATGTTGAATCAGCCTTGCATCCCTGGGATGAAGCCTACTTGATTGTGATGGATAAGCTTTTTCATGTGCTGTTGCAATCAGTTTGCCGTATTTTATTGAAGATTTTTGCATTTATGTTCATCATGGATATTGGCCTGAAATTTTCTTTTCTTGTTGAGTCTCTGATGGGTTTTGGTATTAGGATGATGTTGGTCTCATAAAATGATTTGGGAAGGATTCCCTCTTTTTATATTGTTTGAAATACTTTCAGAAGGTGTGCTACCAGCTCCTCTTTGTATGTCTGGTAGAAGTTAGCTGTGAAGCCATCTGCACCTGGGCTTTTTCTTTTTTGGTTGGTAGGCTATTAATTGCTGCCTCAACTTTAGGACTTGTTATTGGTCTATTCGGGGTTTCAACTTCTTCCTGGTTTAGGCTTGGGAAGGTGCAAGTGTCCAGGAATTTTATCATTTCTTTCAGGTTTACTGGTTTATGTGCATAGAGTTGTTTGTAGTAATCTCTGATGGTAGTTTATATTTCTGTGGAATCTGTGGTGATATCCTCTTTATCATTTTTTTATTGCATCCATTTGGTTCTTCTCTCTTTTCTTTCTCATTAATCTGATTAGTGGTCTATTTTGTTGATCTTTTCAAAAAAACCAGCTCCCTGATTTATTGATTTTTTGAAGGGTTTTTGCGTGTCTCTATCTCCTTCAGTTCTGCTCTGATCTTAGTTATTTCTTGTCTTCTGTGAGCTTTTGAATTTTTTTTGATCATGCTCCTCTAGCTCTTTCAATTTTGATGATAGGGTGAATAAATCATCCATATAGAAAATTATTAAGGAAGCAGTAGGCTTCCATAACACTATAGGCCAAATAGACCTAATAAGCATATATAGTACAATCCATTTAACTGCAACAGAATATGAATTTCTGCAAACACACATAGAATATTCTTCAGGATAGATCATATTTTAGACCAAAAGAACAAATTTTTAAAAAACTCAAAAAGTTTCAAATTATATCAAGGTTTTTCTTTGAGTACAAGGGTTTGAAACTAGAAATCAATAACATGAGCAAAATTATAAAATGTACAAATATGTGAAAATGACACAGTACAGATCTAAACAACCAATGGGTCAATAAATAAATCAAAGTTTCAATAAAAGTATCTCTTGAGACAAATGAAATTGAAAATATAACATATAGAAACATATGGGATACACAAGAGCAGTTCTAGGAGGGAAGTTTATACTGGTAGATGACTATTTTAAGAAAGAAGATAGATTTTAAATAAACAGCCTAACATTACATGTAAAGAAACTAAAAAAATGAAGCACAAGGTAAGCTCATATTTAGCAGAAGAAAGAAAATAAAGATTATAGAAGAAATAAGTGAAATAGACTAAAATATAGGAAAGATCCATTGAACAGTTTAAGAAAATAGGAATATTGACAAACTTCTTGCTAGACTAAGAAAAGAGAAGACTCAAATAAAAAAAATTATAAATCAGAGAGGACAAGATACAACTGATGCAACAGAAATGCAAAGGAACATTCCAGACTACTATACAAATTTATACTCCAAAAAATTATACAACCTAGAAAATATTAATAAATTTCTGAAGACGTAGATACTACTAAGATGATTACTTTTATGTTGTCTTTTTGTTGTTTTAATTAAATATGCTGACACCTGGTAAATTTGCTCTCCATCTTCCAGCTGAGCTGATCTCTTGATAATGGATTGACCCTTTTATCATCATACAATGCCTACCTTTGTTTCTGGTGAAAACATTTCTGTTAAAGTCTATTGTGTCTTGCATTACTATAACCTCTCCAGCTCCCTTATTACAATTTTCATTCTATTTATTTTTCTATTCTTTTTCTTTTTATGCATTTGCTTCTTTGACTCTAAAGTGAATCCCTCAGAGTCTCCTATATACTTGAAAGAAAATATTGCTGATGTACAATTCTCATTTGACCATTTTTGTCTTTCAGCACCTTGCAAATTTTATCCTATTGCCTTCTGGCCTCTATGGTTTCTGATGAAAAATATTCTGTGGATTCCTTCTCTGTGGTAGGTTGCCTTTCTCTTGTTATTTTCAAGATTACATTTTTGCCTTTTTCTTTCAATAGGATTATATGAAGTGCTTACTGAAGATTTATTTTATTCTATTTGAAGTTCATTGAGTTTCTTGGATGTGTAGATTAATAGTTTCACAAAATTTGAGACTTCTTATATCATTATTTTTTCAAATATTCTTTGTGCTATTTCCTCTTTTTTCTCTTCTTCTGAGACCAGACAGGTCAAAACAAATAACACAGTTCTTTGTGACTAAAGTTTTTCCTGGTTTCTTAGTTAATGTTTATATAAGCTATTATTATCACTGAGCTAGGGAGCAGGGGATAGACTTAGGGTACGTTAAAATGTCACAAAGCCCAGTTAGTATCTAGATTCAGCCATTTTTCTTGATTAAGTCTTCCAGTTGCTGCATGCCTCTGGTTAATTTACAGAGTTCCACATTAGTTTATTCTAACAGATTTTGCTTATTTTTATTACATTTATGGTAGGGTGAAATATTGGCATTTTTAACTACTATTTAAATTGATGTCACATCCTATGTTCACTTTTAAAAATGTTTATTATCACTTTGGTTAAATAGAGAGCCAAATATTGTTTCTCAGTAACCCATGATTTTATCTTAATAAAGCATTCATATCTACTGACAACTTTTGACATTTTGACTTTTTGAAATTGAATCTTAAATATCTTTTCCACCTTAAACTGCTTTGAGAGTTCCCCAGGATCCCTGAAAAATAACAAAGGGTTTATCCTTTCATATTATAAAAAGAGAATAGCTAATAATAATTAGGTATATTTTATGTCACTGGTAATGAGTTGCAGGGGAAGGGCTGTCATA
Source organism: Aotus nancymaae (assembly GCF_030222135.1). Classification (NCBI taxonomy): domain Eukaryota; kingdom Metazoa; phylum Chordata; class Mammalia; order Primates; family Aotidae; genus Aotus; species Aotus nancymaae. The sequence continues at coordinate 52,111,339 of NW_026988415.1, read as the reverse complement.
TAGAAGAAATGCTTAGACTTTTCTAAGTTAACTTGGTATGGATAACATAGTCTCAATAAAAGTATTCCAGAAAATGCACTGTGTATGTGAAGCCCATAAAGAATTGTTAGTGCTGCCACTATTCATGATATGTTTCTGTTACATATATATGTATATGTATAGTTAATGTATATATTATATATTTAATATATATTATATACATATATATGTACATGATATATATTAAATACATATATACATGTCATATACATATATGTATATGCATATAATATATAATATATATATAAAATATGTATATGTATATATAAAATATATATTATATTTATATATGTAATATATATTTAATATATATGCATTATATATTTTTATATATATCTAATATATAATACATATATATTATATAATTTAATATATACATATATAAATATATATTAAATATATATAATTATTTAATATATTTAATTATTTAATATTATATAATCAAGCAGATTAATTATATAATATATGCATATATAAATATATATATTTAATAGATAATATATTTATATATGCATATATTATATATATTTAATTTATATAATATATTTATATATGTATATATTATATAATATATATTAAATATATAGAAACATAAACATATTTACATATATATTAAATATATAGAAACATAAACATATATGTAATAGAAATATATATGTTTATATATATATTTATTTGTTAAATATATGTTTATATATATTTTATATATTAAATATATGTATTTCTATTTATTAGAGTAAAAGACTTTCCACAAAATTGGGAAAATATCTGCAAACTATGCATCCTACAAGGGACTAATATCCAGAATTTATGAAGAATTCAAAGAAATGGAAAGAAAAAGCAATCTTTTCAAAAAGTAGTAAAATGAATAGACATTTCTCAAAAGAAGATATACAAATGGCCAGCAAACATATAAAAAAATGCTTAACATCACTAATTGTCAGAAAATGCAAATTAAAGCCACAATGAGATACCACCTTATTCTAGGCAAAGTGGCCATTGTTAAAATGTCAAAAAAATATACATGTGGCAAAAAGACAATGCTTTTTCATCATACACTGGTGAAAACACACCACATACACTGCTGGTAGGAATGTAAATTAGTGTAACCTCTATAGAAAACAGTATGGCGATTTCTTAAATAACTAAATATAGATCTACTATTCTATCCAGCAATCCTACTACTACCAACCTAAGTGCCCATTAACCAATGAGTGGATAAAGAAAATATATTATATATACACAATGGAATACTACTCAGCCATAAAAAAGAATAAAATAATGCCTTTTTCAACAACTTGAATGAAGCTTGAGGCCATTACTCTAAGTGAAGTAACCCAGGAATGGGAAACCAAATACTATATATTCTCACTTATAAGTGAGAAGTAAGCTATGGATATACAAAGGTAATAAGAGCCGTATAATAGACTTCAGAGACTCATACAAGGGAGGTTTGGAGTGAGGTTAAGGATAAAAAACTACATGTTGGGTACAATGTACACTACATGGTGACCAGTGCGCTAAAATCTCAAACTGCAGCACTACACAATTCACCCATGTAACCAAAAACCATTTGTACCTCAGAAACTATTGAAATAAAAACATATTTTAAAAAAACATAAAAATAAATAAATATACCCATAAACTGTAAATGCCTGCTGAAGAACTTATGGGATTAAGTCATATATTATTTTAAAGGTTTTATGAGGATTGATGGAGAAGTCAGGAAAATCATTCACACAGCAAGGAAAGCTGATGGAGCAGGATGTGCTGACATGCTTCATGAAGAATTGGAAGAACATATATAAGGCCCTCATGATTTGTTAAATGAAAAATTAGAAGAACTTGTTGAGTCATCTACAGAGAAAGAAGAAGCTGAAAAAGAAACTGAAGTAGAATCCACAGGGTAGGCATTACCAAATTTTATCAAAGTGTTTCAAATTTCACAAACATTAAAGGACAAAATTGTGAAATTTAGTCATCAGATGGAATGCAGCATTGAAGTCAGTTGTATGATCACCAAATGATTACAACCTCTATAGCAACACTATGATGAGTTAAAAAAAAAAAAAAAAAAAAGATAACAACTTGTGATTACAATGTTCTTCCAAAAGATTTTGGCAAGATAACTGCAACTATCAAGAACTTCCATTGAAATTATCTTCTCCTTATATCCAACCAACAACATTGTAGTGGCTCAATGATCCAGGATCGACCAAAGCAGATGATCCTCCTTCTGATGATACATAGTGGCCTAATGTGACGTCACAATGCCTATATCATTAACCTCATTTTATCTCATCACATAGGCATTTTATCATCTCATATCATTACAAGCAGAAGAATGAGTACAGTAGGATTAGATATTTTGGGAGAGAGAGACCACATTAAAATAACTTTTATTAAAGTATATTGTTTTAATTGTTCCATTTTATTATGACCCTGGAGTAACAGGGCCAGGATAGCATGCATTTTTAGAGCCTAATCATCTACAGCTAAAGGCAAAGACAGATCCCCCAATTAAGGTGCCATTTTATACGGGATCTTGAATCCCCAAAAGGAGATACTATGGAAGAAGACAGTGCAGTGCTTCTACCATGCATTTTATTCCAAGGCAACCCAAAGCCAATCGGCTCTTTTTTATTATCAGCCCATCCCCCATGGGAGTCTCATCTCTCAGTGGAAAGTGGGGATGTTTCCATATCTTTCAGATGACTAAGAACATGCTTCTCTTATTCAAATAAGCAAAGAGTTAAGTATCCCTCTATAACTACTATTAGCCATCCCTTAAAGTATATTCCCTAAATAGTTATTACACACCAAAACTCTCTCATAATGTGAAGGAATTTGATACTCCCCAAACTCAAAACTGTCAGATAACATAATGCAAAACAGAACAGAGTGTTTGATTTTGAAAAGGAACTATCTGCTTTTAATTCCTGGAGTTTCATGAAGAAAACAGAGGTTTTTCCCAAAAAACAGGATCTGTGATGTTTCCTCTGTTTTTCCTGAACTGTTGCAGTCTACCAGAAGTTATCTTAGGGCCTCTCTTGTGTGCATTGAGAGTGGCAACACACAAAAAAAATGGAGAATAATAATTCAGTCGACTGAAAAAAAAAAAGACTTTTTCCCAGAAAAAAGATTCAAAAAGAGAAAAACATAAAGGGTTTTTAAATATACCTATAACTTGGATATCCTCTTTTAATTAAGCTGAGCACACTTTAAGAAAATATTTTTACATGTCTTGTTACTCAACTTCAGCCATGCCAAGCAGTTGAGATTTTTCAGCTTTTAAACTTTACGAAAAGTAACCTCATGGGTGAAACCAGCAAGCCTTAATTAGGTTATGACTTAACCAGGAGTGTACAAAGTATTTTCAAAGGGGTAACAAGCAGCTTTTGAAACTGTCATTGCAAAATTGTGACTGAGACAGTGAAAGAGATCAGACCAACCAACTCTGTTTTGTTTCTAGCCCTCAAGCTGTTTTTGCCCATCTGGTTTACAGTTTATAATTAAAAACAAAGGTGATAACAGCCCCTTCCTAAGATATACTTCCTTTTGCCTAGGGACCAAACCAAGAAACTACAAGATTAGAAACCATAGCTCAAGAGAAATGTAGCTGGGATTTTGACCCTCCTTTAACTGCTCTCAAGATCACTGCTTAAGATATTTTGTAAACCTTCCCCTGGATGAATTAGCTGGCTCCATCCATAATGATAAACTGGCTTATGTGATTTTCTGGTCCTCACCCAGGAACTAATTTAGCACAAGAAGACAGCCACCATTGTAAAATGGCAGAGACTAAAACAAAGTATTGTCATGTGGTTACAGGTCATATTCCCAAGGACATGAAACAAGATGGAGGCCTGTAGCCAAGTTTGTTTGTTACTGACCACCTTGTTGGGCTGGCTTGAACAGCAGGCTTATATGGACCTGAGTCTGCACCCTAACCAAAGATATCCTGTCTTTTGACAGAACCATGCAGACACACAAAGCACACCAGATTGGTTACAGCTTAAGACCAACCTCACAAATCCTTTTTCATTAATTAAAACTTTACAGAGAATATAAACAATGATCTTTATTATCTCATTTACTGGTTTGCACAGGGAAAGATAAGCTAAAAGTCCAACTGGTAAAAATAACTTTTACCTTTTTGCCAGCATGTCAGGCTTCTGGGTTTCCTTTCCCCAAGCTCAACTCATTTTAAGGTGTGGAAAATTAACTTTTCCTAGTTTAGAGGAATATTATAAAAGAAAAGATAGGAGCCATTTTAAGTCATGAAAGAAGGAAAAATACCATAGAAAAGTCTGTGGGTTCCAATTAGTGTTGTCAAGAGGTACTGCCTCTCTTTGGCAATGGTGTTTCCCCTAGTTTCTCTTTCTTTTGGCCTACTATAGAAGACCTATTGCTCATCTCTGAAATTCTTTGCTGCCTGCAGAAACGGCTGTTTTTCAGCTGCAGTTACAGTTTGTCTTAGAAGCAACATAACATCCCTTCACGAGAGGTCAAGCACCTGAGTTAAATTTTGGAAAGCTTCTATATACCTATCAGGGTCACTAGAAAGTCAGCCTAAGTCTTTCTGTATTTGCCTAAGGTACTGTAATAAGAACGAAACTTGAGGGGGCCCCAAATAAGAGAGATCCCTCAATTGTTTGCCTGGAAGTTTCTCCTCTACTTTGGGGGAATTTTTCTCTTTAGGAGTGCCTGATATGATTGCTAAAAGGGCTTGGTTAATTGTGCAATGTTTGCAAAGGTCTGGGTTGTCTTGCAGGGCAATGAAAACCTGTACACAAGAGACCTTGGACCATTTGCCCTCCCATCTTCACAAAAGGTCTAATTTTTTGGATAATATTACCATCAAGGCGCCCCTTGGCAGGCCAGGATGGTTCAAGAGGATGAGAAGGCCACACCCCTGTGCAGAAGAAAATGAGTTGCTTTTTCTTTAAAATCTCAGGTGAAAGGAGTCCCAGTGCTTCAGAATACACTCCAGGGGAGTGCAGGCTGAAGATGGTACCCATCCAAAAAGAGACATGAGAAATAGGTGTCTCTTTAGTCTTCTTCCTTTTGGTGTGACCCAGTGTAGAGAGAAAGACAGTGGGGATATCCTCCCTGCTGTTTTCCCCTGTGGTTCATGGGTCCCAACACCTTGTTGAACATGCCACCCATGGTTGCAGGCATGACTCCAGACAGACAATGTGACAGTTGCATTTGGGCAACTGTTGTACTTCCCTTCTTAATGGAGAAAGTGTGCTGGTTTGAGCAGTATCTCCCGCTATTACAGCCAGTGCTAAAGTACTTACCCTTAGAGAATGATTCCAGTTAACTTCTGAACTCAAAAATCCCCTCACTAATTAAGTATCATTCTAATTGGAGGCAGAATAGGTACCTTAAAGGAACATAGGGACTGGCTGTTTTCCTGAGGACATTTTACTCCTAATTGTTAAAAGCAGAGCATTCCTGTTCACAGAAGCAGCATAAATGCTGGTTTCTAGTAGAGAGACATGAAAAGGGAAGATAATATGGAAGCTAGGGTGTTCCAATAAAGGATCAACAATGTGCCTCATGGAGAGAATCCTTATTCCACTAGGTGGCGGTGTTGACCTTGACATGTCATGTACTCTCCAGACCAAGGGCAGAGATGCTCACTGAGGCACAAGGGAGTTGGGGGGGAACACTCTGTTTCTAGAAGATCACAAAGACACCTTCCCTTGAGTTATATCCCCAGCTACTATGACATTCCGTGATCTTGCCTAACAAAATTACTTCCCTGAACTATAAAACTTCCCGCACATTGCCTACATAGAGAGGATAGAAGATACGGTGGTAGCTGACAGGAAACGAGGAAATAGAAAAGTTGGAGATCCTGTTGCCAACACCCCATCAGGTGATTGGAGGCTGGGGTCAGTCTACAAGCCTTTGAATAACACCAGGGGATAGTGCCAGCCAGAAATCCTCAGTTTCTTCAGAACCTCTTCCAGCCCCACATGATGGCTACATCCTCCATGAAAGGAAGCTAGTTCAAACATGGCCAACCTGCCCAGCAACCCATGGGCACTGGAGGATTCTCTGTGTTCTCTCCTGTTAGCCTCTAAACTGAACCTTTAGGAATGGCAGCCAGGCTACCCATGTTTTTCACTGGCTGATGGACGCCTGTTGTTGAATTGATCTGGTTTCAAAATGGAGGTCAAGAGCCTTGAAATGAAAGGACAGAGTTGGAGTTTGCTCCTCTACTAACCGTTTAGGTGAATGTTGTACCTTGGTGTCCTGGAGGAGCCCCCAATATAAAAGAGCCACATTGTCTGGGGTAAATATCCAGGGTTTGTTGTTTTATGCCAGAAAAATTTAGGACACAAACAGACCCAGGGAGTTTAGGAGTGGAGATTTAATAGGCAAAATAAAGAGAAAGAGAAACAAAAACAGCTCTCTCTCTAGTGAGAGAGAGGAAACTTCTAAGAAGAAAGACTGTCCAGAGGCAAATGCAACAGATATTATAGTCAGGCTTGAGGAGGCAGTGTCTGATTTACATAGGGCTCACAGATTGATTGTTTAAGTATGACATTTACATAGTGTTATGGGAACGCTGGTTGCCCCACCCTAAACTTATGCAAATAAACTTTCCCCTTGGTTGGTGCCATCTTGTCTGTTCCTTACGGTACACACAGCTGACAGAGAATGGAAGATGGAGCTGCCATCTTAAACAGATTGGCACAACTGCTGGCATCTGTGTCTGCATTTCAATTTTATAAGTTGCTCTTTGTTAGAAAGGGAAATAATTTTGGGCAGATTTTCATTAAAAGGAAAACCTTACTGAGGACTTTTGTACCCACACTATCTGCCTAAGTAATTTCTTCTTAACTCCTGTATCAATAGGATAATGGAAATGTTTTAATGTTTGATTGTGCCAATGTTTGCACAACTCTGTGAATATACTAAATGTCAAATTGTACCCTTTAAATGAATATATTGTATAATATGTATCAGTGTATCAGTAAACTGTTAAAAATTGAAAAGTAGATACAGGATTTTTGTTTACTGGAAAGTTTTTCTTTGTTTTTGTTTTTGAAAAGCATTAGGAAAATTATATGCTATATTAAAAAACAGAAAATTAGCTGACACTTCAGAGTACTACATTTAAAATGAATATATGCTTGATAAAATGACTTAAATTCTTATTGCCACTTTCTATTTTCCCATTCTACTGTGATCTCATAGGGAATACAAAAAATATTTCACTGAACAATTTGAGCTTTTTATAATACTTTCTAGGATTTTTATTTCATTTGATAAATGAAATACTCCATTTCTTGATATTTATAAATATTTATAAATTTTTAAACATAAACATTGTAGAATTTCAAAAATCATCTTCCCAGTATAACACAATATCAATTAGAGGGGAATACATCACATAGTCAGCTGATGATAGAGAACTGCAAAATTAGCTCATAAACATGAATTGAAATATGTTTTAACCTTTCAAGCATATGCCAATAATCAGTCAAGTATTGAAATATCAGTGTATAGGAACAGAGTTAATGTCTACCTCTAAGAACAGTATTCAGAATATAATTCAAAAATATTTATTGAAAAAAATATTTATTGAGTAGTTACTGGGAACTGCACACTGGTCTTGGTACTGATTAGAAAGATAAATAAGACCTTTAAATTTCTGCCTTACCAACACAACTGAGATCATTTTAAATGGGATTCATGAAGCTCTGGAAAGGACTTTACTCCAACAGATGAAGAAATATTATTAGTAGTACTGAGAATAAACTAGAATATAAATAAAGAAATCTATCCTATAATTAATCATATCGTCACATCTCTTAAAGATATTTGATAACAGAAGGATGTTAACATTTAGGCATGGGAAACTGAAAACCATATATACATTTTATTGTGGCTCAGATTAGTAATAACAATATTCAACATGTGGATAAATTGTCTTTCTAGGACATGTGGATAAATACCCTTTGCTCTGATTTTATGATCATTAATTTGTCTTCTGATTACTAACTCAGTTGCCTAGTTAACCCTGATTCTGGGATTTTTGTGTTCTTAATATGGTACTCTGATTACTAAAAAAAAATTTCACAAATGTAAATTAGCACATCAACATTCTGTTATATACATTGATCTTTTATAGGTTCAGTCAATGTCAATTATCATTCCCATTTTCATCATCCTTGAAACAAAAACAGCTTTTAGTAGACTGACAAAGTAAACTTTCTCGTTTTGCAAACAATACATTTCTGTGATTGGAATACCAACAAAAGACTGCTCACATAAGAAAGCTCTGGTTAAGCATATAGTTTCCTTCAGACTTCTATTTTTTTTTTTTTTTTTTTTTTGAGACGGAGTTTCGCTCTTGCTACCCAGGCTGGAGTGCAATGGCGCGATCTCAGCTCACTGCAACCTCCGCCTCCTGGGTTCGGCAATTCTCCTGCCTCAGCCTCCTGAGTAGCTGGGATTACAGGCATGCACCACCATGCCCAGCTAATTTTTTTGTATTTTTAGTAGAGACGGGATTTCACCATGTTGACCAGGATGGTCTCGATCTCTTGACCTCGTGATCCACCCGCCTCGGCCTCCCAATATATATTTTTTTAATTTAACCTTGGAGATGTCTAAGAAATACCAAAACAATTGGTTAAAATGTGAATAGCCAGTCAAATCATGTATTTGAAGATGTAGGTCAGTAAGCATTGTAAATTTTTTAAATATGGGGTAAGTCAAAATAAGTACTACACAAATAGATCTTCATAGAGAGATGGGAAGAAGTATATGGCCAAAAAGATGTGTCAACATGTCTATGTCCCATTTCTGATTAGAACATACTAAGCTAGTAATTTTAGAGCTGGCAGTCCAAATCCAATGTGAAGGTTTAGGTGATTCAGTATAAAAACAAAACCGAATAAAATATCACCAGCCTAAGATAAAAACAATATAAGACATGATACATTTTAAGGTGTGATTTTTTTTTTTTAACTATGGCCTGCATTGGTTAGGAGATTGGACCACATGATTTCAAAGGGTACTTATATATCTGTAAGTATACTATATTTCAAATAGGATGCACAAGAGATAACCTGTAATTGTCTTTTTTGATATTCATAACTTAGTAAGGTGAATGAATTCACTTTAACTCTTCTACTTGTTCATTTTCTGAAAAAAATTAAGGTTATAAGAAGCAAAGAGCCTAAATGCACAGCAACAGGAAAGAGCAACTGTGAGTAATTAGATTCCTAAGATCAAGGTTTGAAACACTTAATTTTATATGTCAACTTGACTGGGCCATGGAATGCCCAGATGTTTGTCAAACATTACTCTGAGTGTGCTTATAGTGGATGACATTAAAATTTTAATTAGTAGACTGAGTAAAGCAGATAGCCCTCTCTAATGGATACAAGCCTCATCCTTATCCAATCATTCAAAGACCTAAATAGAACAAGAAAGTCAAGTAAAAGGAAACTCCGCTTGACTGACTGCAAGTAAAAGGAAACTCTGCTTGACTGACTGACTGCCTGAATAGACCATTGATCTTTCCCCATATTTGGACTCAAACTAAATATCAGCTCTCCTAATAACCCAACATATTCTGTCATTCTTACTCATTTCCAAAATACATAATTGGAACATATATGCTCAGCATGTGGCAGAATTCCCACATTTCTTCTTTAATCTGATTAGTGAAGGCACTTGTGGTGAGAAAGGCAAGGGGAAGTCAATATTATTTGTTCTACCTAGTAAAATATTAAACCCAATAGAATACTACATTCCACGAGAGATTGTGAGATTGGTGCCACAATGGGGGACCTGAATAATGCAGGTGTCATGATTCACATTATATCCCTATTCATCTCTCCTATTTGGCTTCCGCAGAACACAGATGGATCTTGGAGAAGGACAATGGATTATAATAAGCTTAACCAGATGGCGAGTCCAATTGTAGTTGTTATGCCCTATGGGGCTTTGTTGCTTGAGCAAATTAACACATCCTCTGGTACTTGGTATGTAGCTACTGATCTGAAAAATGCTTTCTTCTTGTTATCTGTTAGTAAAGACCACCAAAATGTTTTGCTTTGACTTGGCAAAGTCAGCAATACATCTTCACTGTCCTACTTCAAAGATATATCAACTCTTCATCCTTTGCCATAATTTACTTTGCAGGGCTATTTTTTACCTTTTTCTTCCATAAGATGTTACACCTACTCACTTGTTACATTGATGACATTATGCTGATTGGACATGGTAAACAAGTAGCAGTAACTACTCTAGACTTATTGGTGAGACATTTGCATGAGAGATGGTAGAAAATAAATCCAACTAAAATTTAGGGTTTATCTATGTCAGTGAAGTTTCTAGGGGTCCAGTGGTGTGGGGCATGTCCAGATATCTCTTCAAAGGTGAAGGAAAAAGTTGGTTCATATACCCATAAAAGGAGTACAATGCTAAGTGGGCCTCTCATTGTGGTCATTTGGATGTGCTAATCTGGCCTATCTGCCAAGTGGTATGAAGTATTCCTAAATTTGCTTGGAGCCCAGAACCAGATAAGGCTCTGAAACAGGTTCAGGCTACTGTGCAAGCTGCTCTGCCAATTCTATATGACCCAGCAGATCCAATGGTATTGAGGTGTCAGTGGCCCATAAGGATGTTGTTTGAAGCCTTTGGCAGGCCACCATAAGTGAATTACAACAGAGACCTTTATGATTTCAGAGTAAGGCCCTGCCATAATCCATATATAACTACTCTCCTTTTGAGATAGCATTTGACCTGCTATTGGGCCTTAGTAGAAACTGAACACTTGACACTGGGCCACCAAGTTACCATGTACTGAGATGCCCATCATGAACTGTGTTGTCTGACTCACTAAGCCATAAAGTTGGGTATGTATAATGTCACTTAATAATCAAATGGAATTGGTACATATGTGATCAAACTAAAGCAGGTTCTGAGGGCAAGAATAAGTTACATGAAGAAGTTGCCCATGGTTAAGTAAGTGTTCAGAACCTGTGAAAAAATGTGATTGAAAAATTAGTGACAGGAAAACTTGGGAAATACATATGTGGATAGACATCTCTGAATGGGCCAAAAAAAAAAGCGAAAATATGTGTGTCCTATATAAATGCTAATCAAAGAGCTACCACAGCAGAAAATAATTTTAATAATCAAGTACATAGGACAATCCATTCTGTGGATATTAACCCCTTTCCCTAGCCACCACTGCCATTTCCTAATGAGTTCATAAACAAAGTTCCCTTGGTGGCAGAGTTAGAGGCTATGCATCGGTTTAGCAACATGTGGCTCCACTCATCAAAGCTGAACTGGTTTTGGCACTGCTGAGTGCACAATCTGCCAGTAGCAGAGAACAATATTGAGTACTCTATATGGCTCCCTTCCACAAGGTGATCAGCCGGCTACCTGGTGACCGGTTGAATATACTGCACTCTTCTTATCATGGAAATGGTAATGTTTTGTTTTTATTGTAATAGACACTCTGGATACAGATTTGCCTTCTGTTCACACAATACTTCTGCCAAAACTGCCATCCACAGACTTAAAAAGTGCCTTATCCACTATCATAGTATTTCACGTAGAACTGCTTCTCACTAAGAAATTCACTTCATAGTAAATAAAATGCAGAAATTGGCCCATGATCATGGAATATGTCAATCTTACCATACTTCCTACAATTGTAAAGCAGCTGGTTTGACAATTTGGTCATTTGAAGACTCACAGAACCAGTTAGGTGTCAATACTTTACAAGGCATGAGAAAACTTCTCTAGAAGGCTGTATGTGCTATATGTCAGAGTCCAACATATTCTATTTCTCCCATAATCAAGATTGATGGATCCAGAAATCCAAAGGTGGGAATGACAGTGTCATTATTCACTATTTCCCCTACTGATCAACTAGCAATTTTTTTTTTTTTTTTGCTTCATATAGCTGATATGGTATGCTCTGTTAGCTAGATGTCTTAGTTCCAAAATGATGAATACTTTCATACAACAATGGCTTTATTGAAAAGTAAGATGGTTTCTAGGTCACCTTGAGCTCCTCATGCCTCTAAATCAACAGGCAAAGGAGGAAATTACTATACTGGCTGTGGCAACTAATGCCATCTACCAAGGGGTAATTGGAGTATTACTCCACAATGAAGGTAAAGATGATTATGTCTGGAATACAGGAAATAATTCCCTCAGGCTCTTTCTTAGTATTATCATGCCCTGTGATTAAATTTAATGGAAAGCTATAGCAACCTGATGTAGGCAGGACTACTAATGGCTCAGACCCTTCAGAAATGAAAGTTTGGGTCACTCCATTGGTTAAAAAAAAAACACTGCTTACTGAGATGTATGCTAAAGGCAAAGGGGATGTAGGATGGGTAGTGGATGAGGGTTTTCATAAATACCAGCTATGACCACTTGACTAGCTATAGACATGAGGACCATAATTGTCAAGCATATTTCCTCTTTATTTTGTTATGAATATGTTTGTGCATGTATGTGTCAAGCAACTTTCTTCGTATTCCTATCTATTTCCTTATCATGTAACATAAGATATATTGACTTTAAATTATTTAAATATTGTTCATTTTAAATTATATTATTTAAGTTATGGGGTATCAAGAACAGGAGAAAACATTACTCAAAGTAAACATCACTCAAAAATTTTACCTCTTCTGGAGAAGAGATTAGTTGGATTTTCACTTGTATGCAGTATAGTTGTATTATATTACTATATATATATATGTAATATAATATTATGTAACCTTGTTATTATCTTCATTTAGAAATTGCATATGGTTTAGGGAGATGTATATGGGTGCCAAATTGACAAGGGGTCAACTTGGGATGGCTGATTTTATGTGTCAATTTCACTGGATCAGGGTGTCCAGGTATTTGGTCAAACATTATTCTGAGTGTGGCTGTCAGAACGTTCTGGATGAGACTGACATTTGAATAGGTAGCCTGAGTAAAGCAGAATGCCTTCCATAGTATGGAGTGGCCTCATTCAGTCTGTTGAAGACCTAAATACAAAAAGGCTGAGTAAGAGAAAACTCTTTCTCCATGACTGCTTGAGCTAGGAATTAGTCTTTTCCTGCTTTCTAATTGAAATTGAAAATCACCTCTTGGGTTTCAAGCCTACCAGATTTTGAACTGGAACTTACACCACTGGCTCTCCTAGATATCAAGATTTTGGACTCAGATTGGAAGTTATTCCATTGTCTCTAATTTTTTTCAGTCCTTTGTGCTCAGACTGGAACTACATTGGCTTTCCTCATCTTCAGCTTTCTGACTGTGGATCTTGGAACTTCCCTGCTTCCATTATTTAATAAGCCAACTTCTTATAATAAATATATTTTTCTCTCTAAATATGTAACCAATTTGTTCTGTTTCTCTGGAGAACCCTGACTAGTAAAGCATATTATGAGGCAATTGGAAAATTTAGTCGCATGAAAGCAGAAGTTCTGTAATCTTCCTTCAATTGTAATAGAATAATGAACCAATCAAAATTTCTATTACAGTAACAATTTAAGCAGTATATTTTGAATGCAATTTTTGAGAGCATTGTGCATCATGTATTGAGTTGTCAATCATATCTTCACATAATGACTGTCCTTCATAGCTTATTTGTACTTGTTCTCTCACAAAAGGCGTTACAGACCTATATATATGTATTCCCTAAACTTAGGAAACTAATTGACTTTTAGCCTACTAAAGATACATGGTTGAATCATACGTGGGTTCTATATTTTAAAACATTTAATCTTCTTAATTATCACTGTGTTCTATGCATTTCATTTACCTATTTTTTTATTGTGGTAAAATAAACATAATATAAAATATACCATTATAATGATTTTTCTTTGTACAGTTCTATGACATTAAGTACATTCACATTGTTGTACAATTGTAATCATTGTCCATCTCCAAAATCTTTTTATCTTTCACAACTGAACCTCTGTACCTATTCAACACTACCACCCCATTCCTCCTCCCTCTATCCCATAGAATTGTGGGTTGCCTAAGCAATGAGGAGGCAAAGACATTAGAATGATATCATGGACTTTGTAGACTTGGAGGAAATGTGGGAGGGTGGTGAGGAAAAAAAGACTACACATTGGGTACAATGTATACCAAAGAGATATCTGCACTCCCATGTTTGTTTTAGCACTGTTCACAATAGCTAAGATTTGGAAGCAATATAAGTGTCTATCAACAAATGAATGGATGAAGAAAATGTGTTACGTATAGACAATGGAGTACTACTTAGCTAATAAAAAAGACTATGATTTAACTTATCTCAGTTTTATTCTCCAGAACATGACCATCCAAAACATCATAGCATGAAATATCTATTTTTCTAATGGAAAAAAGTTTGCAAAGTAAAATTTTAATATTATAACTAGGCATATACTTATTTCTTAGTGAAGGCAATGGATCATCTATATTACACAAAATCATTTAAAAAGACCAATTGATTAATGACAATCTTGAACAAAACCAAAACCAAAAAAAGTTCTCTAGTTAAGGAATTAATTTTAATAAAACACAAATAAGTGACATAAGGATACTGATGGCATGACAAAGGTAGCTACAAAGACTGAATTTTTTTTTTAATAAATAAAGTCACAAGGCAGAAATGAGAAAATTAAATCAGAAAAGTGATTGTTAGATGTTTATTTTACTCTACAACACCAGACTAATTAAACAAATCAGAAAGGGAAGAAATAGCCAGGGCATGAAACTGGTGGCTTTCATGTCATATGTAGATTCAAAATTACCTAATTGGCAATTGGTTGAAAGAGTTAAGCCTGGGCTGAAAAGTTGAATTCAGCATAAAGAAATGATTGAGTTTTGATAAGGGAGTTGTGGAAACTAAGGTTCTTGACATGTAGATGAACCCTCCAAGTATCAGGCTTCAGAGAGACTACATGGTGACTGTCTCTTATTAGACCTTAAAGGGTGTCAGACACTCTCTAAAAGACCTAGTAAGGGAAGGGGATTCTCTATGAATTGCAAATTTATTTCACAAGAGAAAGCTTTGCAGGGTCATTTAATATGTCTCAAAGAAATGTATTCTGTGGTTAAACACTTTGATTTCCCTCAGAGCCTGCTATTTGTCATGTGATGCTATACCAGAGTCAGGTTAAAATTTGGTATCTTATTGCTACAATGAGCCTGTTTTGTTAATCTTAATACCTCTGTTCTAATGTTAGTGCTGGTCAGTTGTGTCTAAACTCCAAAGGGAAGAGGGTGCAGTTAGCCATGTCCAACCCCCACTTTCCATCATGGCCTAAAGTAGTTTTTCAGGATTCTTTGGGATTTACTTGGTCAAGAGGGGGGTTCATTCAGTCGGCTGTAGGTCTTAGAATTTTATTTTTGCTTTACAGAGGCAAATATTTTCTGTGGCAGATACTATTATTTACCACAAACATTCAATGCCCTTCTCTGGGTAAGGGTTACTTTTTCACACTTCTTGGATATTAGGCTTGGTCATATGATTTTTTAATGGCAAGTCAAATTATTAAAAAAATTTAAGAGTCACTGAATGGTTCTCTTTGTACTAAATCTGCTTTGTCTCTAGACTGGCAGTATTTTAGGTAAAGGCTTCTTCATCAGCCTTGGCCCAGGAATGAAGTCTTGGAAATGTGATGCAGTCCATGAGCAAAAGACTATATATTGAGTAAAACAAAAAACAAAAAACAAAAAACTTAATTCATGATACCTCTAAAATTGTGTATTAAGTTTATCTAGCTTATCCTGACTAATGTTCCATCTAATCATTAAAAATTTTTAAAATGACAATAATACAATATACTGAAAAAGGATAACATATACATATAGAGAATATAATCCATATCAGACAAATGAAACCAAACACATCAATTATAAAAATAAACAGAAATAATAAAAATTCCAGTGAATAGGAAACAATTCATTCTAAGATTAAAGAGAAACAAATGAACCACATACTGTTTGTAAGAGACCATATAAACAAAATGTGGTTTAAAAGTAAGAACTTGGGCAATACATGCCAAATAAACACAAAACAGAACAGGATGTCAGTGTTGGACATGTAGACTTCAAGGCTAAAATAGTATTAAAACCAGGATGAGAAAATTATTTTTATTGAGCAAGACTGTAATCCACAATGAAGAATAATGTAGGACACTCTTAAATTATCAAGTTGAGAAAAAAATATAAAATCTCTTTTTGTTATTTTTAGGTAATGTAAGTAACAAGGAACCCATCCTCTACTTAATAATTTGTCTAATCTTTACCTAATTCTTGGGTCCCATCTAATTCTTACCATCCAGGGAAGGATTAAAGTCATATGTGACGTAATCCTTAAGAATATTTGTTTAGTATATTATTTGGTATAAGAAAATTTGAAAGGTCAATAATTCAAATGACAATGGTTATAAATTTACAGTCCTGATACAGCAGTGAAGAATGGGAAAAATAAGCCAATTAATAAAAATGTGCTTTTCAAAGTATAACAATATAAATATATATATGAAAGCACACCCTTTTAAAATAATTGAATAATAGCAAATAAGACAAATAAAAATAATACTGAAAATAAAGTATAAAATAAAATTAGAATAATTTAAAACTTGAAGGACATATGTTCATAGCTTAGCAATATATTTGTTAAATAAATTAAATAATGAATAATAGACAACACAACTATAATCAATCTTATTAAGAAATATATAGTGTCTATATTTTGAATGTGGTATATATATAATGATATATGGTTAAATGACAAAAGTTAAACATATTAGTTAAATACATAATAATTTATAAATTTATAAATTAATAAAATGTAAAAAATTAAAAGTCTCAATGAACTTAAGAAACAAATTTAAATTTTTACCTAATAATTATTTGAATAAAAGCATTAGGTCAAGACAGTTTTACACCTAAGTTCTTGCAAATGTTAAAGAAATACATCAATCTTATTTAAATATTTTCAGAGTAGATAAAAAGCAATAATTATTCTTTGTTATGAAGCTAATAGATTTCTTAGCCTGAAATTCAACATAGATAATAAAACAAAATAATACAATACAAAACAAAACTGAAAATCACCTATGAATGTACATAATAGTGTGAATGTTTGAAATATGATTTCCAATTTGTTCCTCCCTCTCTGATATAGAATCATACATCTATGCCCCTTGCCATATGACCTTTTGGTACATTACATTAGAGTATTCGGATTATATTTTCTGATCTCATTAGTGATAGGCTTGGCCTTATGAGTCGCTGGGCCAAAGGCACGAACAAGAAGAGACTTTTAATCTGCTTGTTTGACTTGCTTGCTTGTCCTCTCCTCTTTTGGTTCTGAAATATGCCAAGTGAAGAGCATTTTTCTAGTAGCTATTGCCTCTGCAGGCTTGGCCTGAGAATAAAGATATGGAGTTATCCTGAATCTGATCATAGGCCTGAAGTTTAGCCAACTTCAGAGAGAATAGATTGTAAGTGTCTCTCATCCATCTTAAAGAGTCTGTTCTGTCAGTCTTAAGGTCTGTGTTAAGTTAATGGCAATGAGGCATATCTTACTTTCCCTTCCCATCATGGCCTGGACCAATTTTTCAGGTAAACTTTGGAATGCCTTTGGCTGAGAGGAGGGGGTTCATTCAGATAGTTGGGGGGCTTAGAGTTTTATTTTTGATTTATATGTATGAAGAAAAATAAATCTCTTCAAAATCACTAAACCAAAGGGAAAAGGCAAGCTGGAAAATACATCAGGCAAACCTGACTCCCATTCTACTTTTAAATAAAATAGCTACAAGGATTTACCAAAAAAAAAAAAAAAAAAAAAAAAAAAAAAGCTGCATAACTCTTTCACAATTTGCCCACAAGGAAATTTCTTATGGACAAAGGACAGGGAGAACTCAAAGCCATTCCTTTTCTCACATAAGACAAATGCATATTTGATTGCTTCCTTTGCTCTTATTGTTTCACTAAGCCAGATTAAGGCATAAGTGACTATTCCTATAAATTGTGCATTCAGTGAAAGGCTAATCAGAAACTCAAAACAGTGCAACCATTTGTCTCTTATCTACCTGTGACCTGGAAGCCCCCTCCCCACTTCAAGTTCTCCTGCCTTTCCTGGATTGAACCAATGTACATTTTAAATATAATGGTTGATATCTCATGTCTCCCTAAAATATATAAAACCAAGTTGTGCTCCAGCCATCTTCAGCACATGTCATCAGAAACTCCTGAGGTTGTATCATGGGTGTGTCCTTAACCTTGGGAAAATAAATTTTCTAAATTGATTGAGACCTTTCTCAGATACCTTTTGATTTACATACAGTATAATCAAATTCTATTGTTTTTAGATTTCTGACAGTTACAACTCTCACTAAAACATTGGATCATTATATTGTAATGTGGAGAGGGCGTTTCAGTCTGAGGTATAGGGAATATCGGGATTTTATATTATCAAATGTATTTTTCAAATTTGAACTGATTATTAGAAAATCAAAATAAGCCTTGTAATAAACAATGATTCATAATTAATAATTGGATGTACTGAGAGAATACAAAAGTAGTTCAATAATAGAAAATACATTACAATAGTTCATTATGTAAATCAAGCAAGTTATTTTGAAAAGATAGCTTTGTAAAACCTGGCTTAGAACTTATAAGGACTGGTTAAAAACAACCAAACGGGGAAACATAAGGAAAATAATCTCCACTAACACTACAACTAGGGAATAGTGACAATAGCAGAACATATGCTTTGATTAATTTTTATCACTTGCAGTATAATTTGGAAAAAAATGATGAAAGACAATGAGAATGAATACTCAACTTTCCCTATAAAAGTAGTGTAGGGGCCAAGGAAAAACTTTCCCTTTACCCTCTAAATTTTTTGCTAAAAAGTCAGCTCATAAAAGGCAGATTATGTAGAGAAAAGGCATACAATTTTATTAACGTGCACATGAGGGAGAACCAGAGTAATTATCCCAATCCCTTAATGAGATTCAGAAACTTTTGTACCATTTTGAGGTTACAGAAAGAATGAGGGCTCTGAGCATGGCCCAAAATGGATTAAGGTGGTATATCAGGTTAGAGTGATAAGACAGTTTATGGGAGGGAGAGAGAGGAGACTTGGCTAACAAAGATGGTTTTGTTATGTAGATCAAACCTCACAGGTTAGCAGCCCTCAAAGTGAATAGATGATAAATATTTGTTTTTTCAGATATTTCATGGTTTCAGGCTCTCAGCTAATTATTTTCTAGATCTGGACTAGAAATGGCTTCAGAAAAAACCTGGCTGGATCAATATAAATTCTCTACAGTTGTAAATATGCCCCCAAAAAGACAACTTTTGCAAGGTTAGTTCTGTTTGCTTTTTTTCTGCAGAACCATCTCAAAATACGTCAAAGAAATATATTTTGGAGTAAAATATTTTGATCTTCTTTGGTGGAAAAAAATCTGGTAGAACCTATTAGCCTGATAATACACTTTAATTTGGATGAAGAATATATAGAAGCATTGCTGGGGTCTGAGACACATTAAAAGGTCATATATAAATGTAATAATTTCATTATTTTTTCTCTAGCCCAGTGCCTTAAAATTGGCAGTAGTATCTATGATCTGGTGGGGAAATTTACTAATATGCTCAAACTATATTTAGAGGTAGAGAAGATTAGGAGAGAGATAGGGGAAATCTACATGTAACTATCTTCATAGAGGCACACAATAGTAGCAAAGGTGACTGTTCAGAAAAGGGAAAAACACAAAACAAAACATTTATCTTTACCAATATAAAACTAGAACGTCTCTGGAATTTATTCTAAACTAAGAGATTTCCAAATGTGTTCTCAAGAGCAATAGACTACTTTAGAGTTGTTTAAAGAAACACTACAAGTGTTGATGAGAATTCATTTTCAAGATCTTTAGTCATTATTTTTTTATAACAGCCTGTCCCTGTGTATAGTGACAGGTATACTCGCATCCTTCTCCTCCATCATCTTTTTATAATGTCTCTTTACTCTATTTGTGTTTTTTCTTTTGTAGGTCCTTTGTTCTGAAGTTTATTATATTTTTATTTATAAATCACTACCTGTTTTTGACAAAAGCAAGACTATTTAAAATATTTGAAGAGGTTTATTCTGAGCCAAATATGAGTGACCATGTCCCAAGACACAACTGCAAGATGTCCCAAGGTTACATCTTGGTTTTATATCTTTTAGGGAGACATAAGTTACAGGCAAAGATATAAATTAATACATGTAAAGTATACATTGGTTTGGCCCAGAAAGTTGGGCCATCTCAAAATGGGAGCCCACAGATGGATTTAAAGATTTCCTGATTGGCAATTGGTTGAAAAAATTAAGACCTGCCTGAAGAGTTGAATTCAGCAGAAAAAAAAATGCTTCAGTTAAGATAAGATGAGGCTTGTGGAAGGAAAGGTTCTTATTATGTAGACAAAGATTCCAGGTAACAGGGTTCAGAAGGAATAGATGGTAAATGTCTCTTATCAGGCTTTTAAATCTTCGATCCAGGAGACATTTAATGAAGTGTCAGACTCTTCCTTAAATGTCTCTTCGATCAAGAAAACACCTGGAAAAGGAAGGATAATATCTACAGATTGTAACTTTCCCCCACAAGAGGTGGCTTTGGAGGGTCATCCCACAATATGTCAGAGAAATATTATTTAAGATAAAACACTGATTTTCCTCAGGACCTGCTATCTGTTATGTAATGCTGTACCAGGGTCAGTTTGGAATTTGGTTCCTTATGCTATGTAGAGTCTGTTTTGTTCATCTTATGTTCTGTATTTTAATATTAATGCTAATCAGTTGTGTCTAAACTCCAAAGGGAGGGAGTATAATGAGGCATTTCCGACCTCCATTTCCATGATGGTCTGAACTAGTGTTTCAGGTTTTCTTTGGAATCCCCTTGGCCAAAGAGATGTCTATTTAGTTTGATGGAGGACTTAGAATTTAATTTTTGGTTTACAACATTGAAATATTTTATAACTATTGAATAATATTTATAATTTTACATATGAATGTAATATATATGTATGCATATGCATGTGTTTATTCCTCAATACTACCCTGAGAGGTAATTACTACTGGTAATGCCATTTTGTAAATTCAGAAGCAGACACAGAGATATATAGAAACTCACCTAAGTTCACACAGCAATTAGCAATGACAAGATTTGAGCCCATATGTTCTGGCAGAGTCCTTGTTCTTAACTATCACAAGATACTGCCACTCTTTGGGGTTTTACTTTCATGGTGGTGGCTTTTCTAAAATATTGGGAGAATCTCAACAGTGTGTTTGTTATTTTTTATTTTTGAGATTCCTTTTTTGCTAGTTTGTGCAAGCTATTAATTAAACATGCATTTGAAACAATGGGAAATCCATCTGGGTAGGAAAGTACCTGTGGCCAGCATTCAGTGTGTGGTTTTTTGCCATTCTTTCTGAGTGTCAACAGCTGCTCAGGGCACTGCCCTTTTCTTTGAGCTATATATCCTCAATCATTGCTTCCACTTGGTGCAGTAAAAGGGGTAGATATCTCTGCAACTCCTTATGTGGAAGAAAAAGATTTTGCAGTGGCCTAATTGACTAATGAAGAATTTCTTTTGACTACATAAAACTTCACAATTGCTTTATAGAAAAAATACATCATGAATTGAATTAACAAATAGTAAATTAGAAAAATATATTTGTAATGCACATTAATTGTTAATATGTACTAGCCTTAATAAAAAAATTACCTTACAAATCCATAGACAAAGGCAGACATCAAAATAGAAAAATGGTAAATGGTCATAAAAAGAAAATGCAAAAAAAAGGATATCCTTGAAAATATTTTATATTTCCTACTTATAAAGTATAATATAAAACACATCATTTCTGCAGAGGTAAAAAAGTTAGCAGTGTCCAGAGTTAATCCAGATATCTCACACAACATTCCTGGGCATGTAAATTGATACAACTTTTCAGATTTTCCATTTGGCAATATGTACTTCAATCAGTAAGGATTAAGTTCAGCTACAGCAGAAACCTCAAAATAAAAGAATACTTAAAAATACTAAAGTTTTGATCTCACATAAGCATTTTTAAACCAAGATTAAATGTACACTTAAGAAAGAGAACTTATTAAAAGATTCATAATATTCTTAGGAGGATGAAAGTGTATCTGTCTCATGAAAAAGAAACATGCTGTTATAAAAATGATTTCTGATTTCTCTCAAAACACCAGAAGATCCATTAATAATGGGCCAGAATATCTGAATGAGATTAATCTGTGGAATTAAGTAGTAGCCATCACCTTTAGAAGGGGGTTATATTCAACAAAGTTAAAATGATTAAGTAATTTATGATATACCCACTTAATGAAAATGTGCAGGCACTGAAAAATAAGGTAGAAATAACTGTATCAATATTTTTAAAAAACTGATAATAAACAAAAATAAAGTTACAGAAGAGTACATACAGTGTAAATTCATTTATGTAAATATGTATGTTTGTGTATCTATTTGTAAATAAATCACATATATATAAAAATTCTGAATATATATTTAATTGGTTTTCTCTGAAATTTAGAGGATTACTTTCATTTAAATTTTGAGGTGATATTTTCATATTTAGATGCATCTGTTATTTAATTTGTTTAATGAATACATGAAACACCTTAAACAGCTACTGTGTGCCAGGCAAATTAATTTATACAAATGCCATACTTTCACAAATAAATAAAAGATATTTATGTTAATATAAAATTAAATATAGTAACCAAAAGGAATGAAAAGTCTAAGTCAGATTCTTCTGGGAAACCCTTTAAATGAAATAAAATCTGAGGAAAAGATAAAAATTAGCAAATATTATCCAGTGAGGCCTATTATGATAAAGCATTAATAGTCATCCTCCAAAATATACTTTGTAACTAAGAAATACTTTATTTCTTCTGTGAGTTTTGATGTAGTAGTTTAAAGCAATAAAGACACTAAAAATTATTAATATCTATGGGAAATCATATTTCATTTTACTTAAAATGAATGCATCCTATTAAAATGGTTTGTACTTAATGACAGTTTTAAAAATATGATTGCCAAGAATTTAAACAACTATTTTTATTGTTTCTATAAGTTTTGACATGGTAAAGTGCATGAATATGGGCAATAAGCTCAGTGATGACAAATTATAGAGAAGCTGTGAGAAAATATAGATTATCAAAGGCTAACCATGGAATGCACAGATATTTAAGTAAATAGTACATATCAACTATTGTTTTCCCTAAATCATGGCAACTTTAGTGTCAAATACACTTCCAGAATGAGAGATCTATATTCATATTATTTTATTAAATTTTAGCTAAAACATAGGTTCTTAAGCTTTGAGAATGTATTGAAAAGTTAACAATCCACAAAGTTTGCAAGTATGGACTGGGTTTGTGAATTAGTCATTATTTTTAACATACTTAGCATATAATATGGGATATGACTATATAGACTAAAACTAGAAAAATAACAAATGGAATGATTCTAATTATGTCTTCATTTTTATGTCTTTTATTTTTTGCAGTACTTAAGGTAACAAAGTTCTTTTCTACCTTTGTCTTTCCTACCAAAAAAGACTTTATTCAAGACTTTCAGTTGTTAAAGTAGCTGATAATGATTATAATAACAAAGTTAATGAATAAAATATTTTCAAAACATTTACTGCAGACTATGTACCAGGCTGAGAGTAAATGATTTCAATAATTATCACTTAATTCTCATCCCAGTCCAGTGAAGTGAATTTATCAATATAAAACAAAGTTAGGTGACTTGCTTAACCTCATAGAGCTAGTGACAGTGTTGGGAACAGATCCGAGGCTTGTGTGATCCAAAGCTCCATGTTCTTAATTAGTTCTATTCCTAGTAAATGACCGTACTGAAAAAGAGGCAAATGCTTAAAGAGCAATAGGGAAGTATCAGTCATTCTACTAACTTCTAAGTATACACTTAGTAACAAGATAGACATCAGATATATGCAGCTTTTGTCTTTGAGAAACTTACTTTTTGGAGGGGAAATACTCTGTATGCAAATAAACAAACACTTCAACAAAAACAACAACCCCTTAAAAGTTGTGGTATTTATTATGAAGGAAACAAATAAGAGGTTGTGATAGAGAATATAAAGAAGAAAAGGACTTATATGATGGTGGTCCTGAAATTCTCTCTAAAGAGGTAGAATTTAAATAAACATAAAATTATAAGTACAAGTCAGTCACATGACTAGAGGTTTTTGGAGAATTGAGAAGGATTGCAGAAAGAGGACAAAATATTGCTAAATGTAATAAAGTATGGAAGAACTGCAATACTTGAAGTATAAATGAAAAAAGATCATGTGTGCATACTGAGCAAGAAAATATTTCTAAGAAATAAACTGAGATTATCAGAGACTTTGAAGACCATAGTAAGAAATTTATATTTTATTCCATGCATAATGAGAAGTCATTTGAAGGTTTAAAATAGAGGGATTATAGAGCTTCATTCATTTATTCAGCACCTATTTACTGAATGCCTACTGTGTACCAGGAAATGTCCTAAGTGGTGAAGAAGCCATTGAACAAGAAACAAAAATCACAGCCCTCAAGGAGGTTATATTCAATGTAGTGGGAAAGCTACAAAAGAAACAAAACAAATATTTCAAAAATATGTGTTACCTTAGAAGTGAATAACTATTAAAGAAGAAAATAAACTGAAAAGCTAGAATTGGGAATTACATTGATGAGGAAGGTGATCATTGTGGCAACGGTGGTAGAAGAGTTAAAATTTAGACAAAGTGGTCCTAGTTCAGAAGGTGACATTTGAGTAAAAGAGATGAGAAAGCAAGATTTGTAGATATTGGAGGAAAGAACTTTCCAAGTAGACAGAATATTTAATGCAAAAGCCATGACATGGGTTCCTCTAAAGCAATGTGTGGTGGCCCTGAAAATATACTGCTCACTGTGATGAGGATGGAGATCTCCAATGTGTAACTTCAACTGAAAGACCTCCTATCATCCTGGCTAAAACTTTCTCAGAACTTCACTGCAGTCTGTGACTTCTTATCCAATTTTTCTGCTTTCCTTATATCTTTCCATAGGTATGATCTTCATAACAATATGAAGCCTTTCCTTGCCTTCTTATGCTCTCTCCTCTAATAAATCTATTTCATATCTAATCCAGCTTGTTAATCATTAGTGGTCACAAACTAATGGAAAAGAAGACGTTTTGGATATAGAAGAGTGAGTGGGGGAAATAAACTAAAAAATAATAGGGGATACATGACATAGAGTCATATATGGTAAGGACTGCAAATTTTCTAAATGATATGGGTGACTCGACCTAAGAGCTCGAAGGCTCTTAGCATTTGGTTTGTTGCATCATCTGATTTATATTTTAACAGGGTGACTCTGGTTGCTGCATTAAGAATAGAGAGAAGCAGGAAAAAAAAAAGAAGCAGAGAAACTTTTAAAACTATCTTTACAATAATCAAAATGAAATGTGATAGCAGGTTTTCCCATTCAGAGATGGTGAGCAGTAGTCTGATCATTGATTAATATTTGAAGGTAGGGCTTCTAAAATTCAATGATGTGGGGATATGGAAAAAAAGAGAAGATCTAGGAATTGATATTTCAGTTTAAGATATGTTAAATTTCAGAAGTTTATTAAACATTCAAGTGAAAATGGTGAGTAAACAGATATATGACTCTGAGTCCAGATAATTGGTCTTGGTCAAAGAATTAAATAGGAGTATTATCAGCATATAAGTCATAATTACAAATAAGAATGGAAGAGACCACCAAGGGGATGAAGTTAAATGGAAAATTTAAAAATGACTAGAACTAGTCAGTGTAGAGTGGCCAAATAATGCAAATAATGTATAAATCTATCTGGAACACCTGTAAGAGTAAAAGAGAAGATATAAATAATTATAACTGGGTACCAAGTATAATAAGACAGGATTGTTATGGGAAAACCAAAACAGATTGTCAAGTATGAAAACAATAATTGTTGGGGCAATTTATTTAGGTCGATGTGTCATTTTGGTCCTCCAGGAAGAAAATGTGGGTTTGGGTGTAGAAGAAGCACATTTGGAAAGTGGGGTTGTAATGTTTGTGAAAGTTAAAAAAGTGAGGAAGCAGGATGGGGTAAATAAAATTTTCAGAATATGATGTAGATCTGATAACTATGAAAGGAAAGGAAGGAGGATGTAATACTTGGAAAAATAAGAGCCTCACATTGCTATACAGATTTATTAAAGTCTTGCTCAATCCAATGGGAAAATCTAGGCCAAATATTGAATATCAGGCAAGGTTCCAGCATTGAAACTAAATGGCTAGATCCCAACATTATGGCTCAGCCATTAGTTGAGAATTTCCCACAGGTGTAGGGGCTGGGTTTTAAGACCAGGGAATCCTTGAGGCACTGACAGCTAGAGGCTGTCAGCTAGCTTCACTCCTCACTGCTAAACTAAGGTCAAATTGTTTCTTAAAGGGATATTCAAGCAGTACATCTCCGTGGCTGTTAGGGTAGGCGAAGATGATGGGATCTAACATACAAGTGAAAAAGTTTCCCTTAGCAATGAGCACAGAGACTTCATACAAAATAACAAGAAATAGAGCACAATATAGGAGCACAGATGCATGTAAGGTTTAGCTGTTGCTAAGAGCTTATATAAATTATTTTGTGATTGTTTTGATTTTCTCAGCAAAATAGAAAATGAGATCATCTACAGAGAGTGAGGATGGGGAGGAAATACATTAGTTCAAATGAAGAGGAAAATAAGACATATTTATCTAAGAAAAAAGGAATGGTGAATAGTTTATGAAAATATGAGTTCTAGGCAGAATTTCAGATCTACTTGTAGTTTAGTGATTACAAATGTGAAATGAGACCAAACAATGTATGTGGGATTTTCTTACAGTCATATTCAGTTGCATGAGTTTGGGCACCAAGAAGAGAGATAGTTGGATATTACAAGAATTTGGTTTAGCTAAGTGAGTATAAAGAAACAAAGGAAGAGCAAGACAATTACAGGTTCATACAAAATTGTGACTATAATGATTGAACATTAAATTAAAATAAAGTATGGAAAAAAGTAAGAGTAAAAGGGAAATAAATCAGTGAATTTTAATTCTTAGATCAAATAATTGCTGAATTTGAAATTCTTTAAGAAGAGGAAAAATAGAAGGCATTTGTCAGACATTGGAGTGCTTGCAGTTGAGACCACGGGAGTGGGTGTCAAGTAGGATAGTACATGAGATCATGGACGAAGAGTTTGAGAAACTCAAAGATCAGGATATTGAAAGAAGCAACAACAGGGATATTGATGAATGTTTCTAAAAACTCACCTTGGCTCTTGTGTGAAAAGGGACTATAGGGAAATAAGAATGGTAACAGAGATATTAATAAGGATATAGTGCAGTTGAGAAATGATGGTGGTTTGTACTATGGTACAAGTGAGGAGAGTGAGGTGAGTGGATTAATGAGAAGCTTATTTATTGATGTGAGTTAGATTTAATAACCTAATGGCTCACATAAATTAAAAAAATATTCAAATACGTAAAAATACATAGAATAAAATATGCAAGGGCTAATAAAAAACAAAAAAGGAAACTAACAATGTAACAGGGCCTAAAGCTAAATGATAATCAGAAACCAAAGCTGATTAGAAGTGGTGGAGATCAGAGAATTAACACTCATAATGTGGATGGGTGCCAAATGTAACCCACAAATGACAGCTTGTTATAAATGCTTCATTATATGAAGACAAAGGATGGATTCTAGCATCATGTCTATGCACTGAAGCTAAAATAGCACTCTCCCACGAACCTGGGTTACACTGCCAGGGAACCATACAAAGCAGAGCCAACCAGGTTAGCCTGTGAAATTAACCTACAAAACACAGGTGTAATGGTTGGCATTGCACTATTAGAACAGGGGAGGAGCCCCAAAATACAATTCTAAGATCAGATTAGGAGCCATATCACCAGGAAAGCCAGAATATGGCAAATGTGCCAAATCATCCCAGAAAAGATAAGCATAACTGAGAAGAAAAAAAACTCTCAATAGAGATATTACTAAAAAAATTACAAAAGAAAAAAGTGCAATCAGTACTATGAGAAATGATTATAACCTTCCCCTCATAGAAAAGCATCATAATTAAGAAAATATAGATAAGCAATCTGAAATAAATTGCTTATTCAACATTTTAGATTAATGTCTAACATACAAAAAATTTGAGATTCTCCATCATCCAACTTCAAAAATGACCACCACCATTCTGACAATCTTTCTGTTCTTCATTTCACAATTATTTTATGCTAATTTATTTCAGAACAAGTGAAAAACATTTTGACATTTCACATATAAATATGTTAGAATATATTTAACAGATAGGGACTTAAAAATACTTCCTTAATACCCCTTCCTACTCAATCTGTATTTTACACTGGGTTCATTTGTTGAACACTAGAATCATGGCAGGAGCTGGAGCAACAAAAGGGAATACTGGGTGCTGGAGACAGAAGGGGAGTGGTAGAAGTACCTTGGCTTCTACATTCATTGGGGTCTCCATTCTCCCATTACTGCCTCCAATTTTCAAACACAGCTAGAATCCAGGAATATAGAAAGAAAATCTTAAGGGGTTTTCCAATTTGCTATGCAAAACAAAACAAAGGGAAGGGCAAGAATGGATCTAAAGGCCAAATAGTCTCAGAACAGCACAAATGAACCAATTCCAACTTTTAAATAAATGAGGACCATATGCTTCTAATTACAGAAGATTTGTAATATCTTTTAATATCTGAGAACAAATGTCTCCCCTTTGATCTTCTTTTACAGGATTTTCCTAGCTACTCTAATGATCTTTTTTTTCTTCAAGTTTTACTTTAAGTTCAGGGGTACATGTGCAGGATGTGTAGGTTTGTTACATAGGTAAATGTGTGCTGTGGTGGTTTGCTGCACAGATCATCTTATCACCTGATATTAAGCCCAGTATCCATTAGCTGTTTTTCCTGATGCTCTCCCTTCCCCAACCATGTCCCTGACAGTCCTCACTGTGTGTTGTTCCCCTCATGTGTCCATGTGTACTCATAATTCAGCTCCTACTTGTAAGTGAAAATGTGGTGTTTGGTTTTCTGCTCCTTCATTAGTTTGCTGAGGATAGTGGCTTCCTACTCCATCCATGTCCTTGCAAAGGACATGGTCTCATTCCTTTTTATTGCTGCATAGTATTCCATGGTGTATATGTACCACATTTTAAAAAATCCAGTCTATTATTGATGGGCATTGGAAAATAAAAAATTTTATAATCATCTTCTCTGGATTTAGTTTAAAATAGTAGCATCACATTGGGATTACATTATAATAAATTATGCTAGCAAGAATTAATGTATCATATGAACATGTCTAATTTTACTAATCAAGAAAGTGTTATGTCTTTCCATTTCCTCAAATCTAAGTGTGTGACAATGAGGAGTGTTTTTAAGTCTTTCTTTGTGTAGGTTTTGGACATTTCTTGTTAAGTTTATACCTAGCTAGTTGTTTTATTATCATTATTTTATTAATTTAAATGGCACCTTCTCATCTATCTTAATTTTATACATATGAAGATCAATAGTTTATATTAATTTTACTTTACTCAATCCTTTTAATTGTTTTCAGTAGTTTTTCATTTGATTCTGTTGGATTTCTAAATATACAATGAAATCATCTGTGTAAAGAGGTGGTTTTTATCTTTCTTTTTCAATTACTACATTGCAATTATTTTCTCTTGTTCAAAGTATTGGCCAATAACTAAAATCTAATGTTAAGTAAAAATGGAAATAATTTTCATTTTTATCTTGTTCATAACATCAACAGGAGTGTCTCTAGTTTGTTTGTCCAATAAGTAAGATATTTGTTTGGAGGTTTACTTATACACACACACAAGCACTCCATGTGTGTTTATTTAAAAAACACAATACTATATATCTATTAATTAAGTATATTTGTCTTCCTGTTAGTTCATCAAAATTACTAATTATTTGTTATAATCAAGATTATCACATAATGTGAGCTCCACTAACATGAAATCTCAAATTAGACAACTTCTGTTGGTTAAAAATTAAACATAGTTTTATTAAATTATATTGAGGGAATCAGCTCTGCTGAGGTGATAGCAATGGGAATTGTCAATAAAATCCTTATAGCAATACTTCAGAATTGAAGGATAATTTCACATGCCATGCTCAAACACTGTAACAGGTCTACATATAATAAGTTAACATGCCCCCAAATTACTAGGTATTTTAATTTCATCATATAGGTTGCTGTTACTCTATGATTTCCACAGTTTTTTTTATTTTAAAAACTTTACTTTGAGTTCAGGGTACATGTGCAGGTTTGCTATATAGGTAAATTGCATGTCACAGTGGTTTGGTGTACTGGTGATTTTGTCACCTATGCAATAAGCATAGTATGTGATAGGCAGTTTTTGGACTCTTACCTGCAGTTTTTGGTTTTCTTCTTTGTGTCCATGTATACTTAATGTTTACCTCCTTCTTGTAAGTGAGAACATATGGTATTTGGTTTTCTGTTATAGGTAGTCCATGTTAAAGTAGTATTACTCAGGTTTATTTGTCTTCAAAAAATCAGTTTAGGGCTTAATTTGTTAGTTCTATTTTATTCCTTTTTTCTAGTTCACTTTTTCCATTTCTCTTTTTTATTTATTTCCCTCTACCTTCTTTCACTTTATTTATTTTTTCTAATGTTTAGGCTAGGTATTTAATACTTTTTCTTTTTCCCTTATTGATATTCCAATTAGATTAACTTTCCTCTGAGGACTGTTTTATCAGTTTATCTAATCTATAGATTCTAATATGACATAAAATTTAGAAACATATCAATTTTAGCTTGAATATGTCCTTTGGCAATATATATATATATATATATAAAATATATATAAATAGAGCTTAAAATTTTCCAGGTACAAGAATCTTCAACAGTTAAAAAAAATTATATCTAGTTTGATTTCATTATGATCTTAAAGTGTTGGTTTGTATTACTGAAAATTTTTTAATGTGTTGAACTTTCTATAAGATCAATATATCAAGTTTTATTAATATTCCGTATGCACTTGAAAAATGTATATTTTCAATTTTTGATATATATGTATAAAATCTAAAACATTGGTTATATTATTTGATTCTTTAAATATATTTTAAAAATTTTACATATGTGGTCTGTTCTGGACTGTGAGACCTCAGACACCACCTGCGGAAGTCTGTACTGCAGACCCTGACTCAATGACAGATGAATAAATGCACTCTCACACCTATTTCAGTGATTCATGTGGGATAGGGATTGTCATCAGCTGCTTTCAGAGGGCGAAATGCAACCAATCGGCCAAGATTCCCTCTCCATCCTCACATTTATTCAGTATGAATTTCATAATAGAGGTTCTAAGTCAACACGCTTGTGAATAATTAACATGGTTAAAAGAGTGGTTTTATGAATGATAAAAGCCTTAGGTTCCGGGGGCCCAGAGTAAAAACTATTAATGAGTTATTCCCCTTTGATTTCCCCCTGAGAGGACCATCCAGCATAAAGTTTACATGAGTAAACAGTTAGAGTAGAGACAAAGGGATGTGGGGTAAACAGACTTAAACTGGGAAAGCCTCTTATCGTTCCTATCTCTTCCCTAACATAGTGGACCGGCTGCCTTTGACCTGTCCCAATAAAAGCTTTTGGCCTTCTAAAAGGTTTGAGACTATAATCTATAACATTCCCTAATGTTTCCCTAATATTTTGCCAGCCACCCCAAGTGAATTCCAACAGGACTCAAAGATGTGTGGTAATATTAGCATCTTGTGTTTCTTGTAGTTTCTAATGTATAAACTCTGCTGTATTACTAAATGCATATTAATTACTATTATTTACTATTATATATTGGTTACTATTATATATTAATTGTGAATTTTATTCCTTAGCCTTATAAATTATATTTGTTGCATTTAATGATGAAAATGTAAACTACCTTAACTGATACCAGAATCATAAGCCTGATTTTTAATTTGCATTTATCTGGTATACATTCATACTTTCATATTAAATTTTTATAATCTTTTTAAGTGTGTCTCATGTATATACTGAAGCTTTCTTTGTTAGAAAAATCTTACATTTTTTATTTTATAGATTATTCAAAGTCATTTACATTTGTTGGTATAACTGATAGGTTAGTTCTTAGTTATGTTATATTTTAAATTTTCTTTACATATGGAGATACATAGTATTATGGAGTCCCACTTTTGCTTTCTTGTTTATTCCTCATAATTCTTTTGGTATGAGGAAGGTTTATATTTTGTTGGAATGGTAACCTTTATATTATATACCTTCATATAATGCCCTCTGTCTCCTGTTTTAGATGCTGCCTCTTTGTCCCTAAATCTTATGTGCTAACAATTTTTCTTTCTCACTTCATACTTTGACTTCACTACTATCTAATTTAAAGTTGTTATACCCAGTTTTTACCTATAAAAGTGCAAATGAGGTTATTATACTTTCCATATATTTTATCCACACTGGATAGAATTTTCCAGGTAAAGGATATGCCTCTCAATATATAGATTCAGGTATTATCTTAGTAAAGTTTTCTTGAGTTATAGTTCTTAGTGATCTTTCAGTTTCATTGCTTTAATTTATTTTCTTCAAGGAATCTGATTTTATGTCTGCTATCTCTAATTTAACTATCTAATGTATTTATTATTTTCTCTCTCTTGAGTTATTAGGGAAGTCAGCAGAAGATAAAAAAAATATGCCTTATAAAGATCTAGAAAAATAGCTAACCTAACTCTTTTTTTTTTTTTTTTTTTTGAGACGGAGTTTCGCTGTTGTTACCCATACTGGAGTACAATGGCACGATCTCGGCTCACCGCAACCTCTGCCTCCTGGGTTCAGGCAATTCTCCTGCCTCAGCCTCCTGAGTAGCTGGGATTACAGGCACGTGCCACCATGCCCAGTTAAGTTTTTGTATTTTTAGTAGAGACAAGGTTTCGTCATGTTGACCAGGATGGTCTCGATCTCTTGACCTCGTGATCCACTAGCCTCGGCCTCCTAAAGTGCTGGGATTACAGGCTTGAGTAACCTCACTCTTAATCAGGGAGATGCACACTGAAATAACAAAAAGATATTTTGTGTGTGTGTACAAAACATTTTTTAAAAAGTTTCATTATAGCTAGTGCTAGTAAGTTTCTGGTGAAATGGGAACTCACATGATTCACAGTTGATCAGAGTGTAAATTGGTACAATTGCTTCAGAGGGCAATTTAGCAATATCTAGTAAAGTTTTAATTTTTTGATTCAAGAATGTCACTTCTAGTTATATGACATAGAAAAACCCTCACACAGGTGCACAACTACATTTATTAAGCACTATTTGAAAAAGGCAAAAATAGGAAATGACAAAAATTTTGATCAATAATGAACTGTATGATTTGAATATGATACATTCATACCATATAATAATTCACACAACAGTAAAATTTGAATTAATTATCCCAGCCTGGATTGATATAGAAATAAATCATTAGTGAGAAAAGTAAGTTGCAAAACAACTAGAATATTTCAGTGCACTTAATTATATTAAGTTAATAATCATTCATTAAACACACATTCCTTTAAATGCCTGCTACATGACAAGCACTAAGAGAGAAAATAGGTTTAGTACAAACATAAGTAAAACATAACTCTTGCCTTTGAGGAGAACATAGAATATACAAGAGGACAGACGAATGATAACAAGATAAATGCTATCAGGATAACTAAATAAATGCCATAATGAAAGTATGCATAAGAAGTGTAAGAACACAGGTGAATAATCTACACTGCCCAGGGTGGATAAAAACTTCACGGTGAAGGATGCCCTTTCTAGGATAGTACTCTACTCTTTAGGCTGGCTCTTGAAGGAACTCCTTATTTTATCTGTCTTTGCCTTTTACAAACATCATTCCTTTCTCCTTATTTTTATTTTTAACCAACAGAAGATGGAACTATGAAGATGTAGAGGTGGGACACAGGAAGAAGTAGTGTTTGTACAATTTAATCCTTGTAAATTAGGAACTGCTCATATGACTTGACTGCAAAAAGATCTTAGTTTAGGAGCCAAGAAGAGACAATAGTAAAATTTACACAGAAATGTTCTTTCCCAGAGAGGAACAGATATTCAGGATATATTCTTTGGGTTGGTTGATAAGGAGTTGGTGATAAGATTGTAATAGCCATGGTTTCATACATCATGATTGCACTCTTAAAT
The DNA here is from genome assembly GCF_030222135.1 of Aotus nancymaae. Lineage (NCBI taxonomy): Eukaryota > Metazoa > Chordata > Mammalia > Primates > Aotidae > Aotus > Aotus nancymaae. The sequence goes on along the minus strand of NW_026988415.1, from coordinate 52,076,983 downwards.
AATTATTCTAGAGTATTATCTATATGGTAGAGTTACAGTCATAGTTTATTATTCTGACAATTAAAAAAAGTAACTCCACTTAAACTAAGTTACATTACAATTAGGGTGAGTTATTTTATGTGTTAACTTATTTATTACATTGGAATATCAGAAGAGTTCATTGTTTGTAAGGCAGTTTCTACAGGCATATAAAAATTTAAATTTGTGTATATATGTCTTTAAGTTCAGCTAGAAATATTTTCTTACGTGTAACAAACAGATGGAATGACACCTGCAGCCATAGAGAATAAACTCAGGAAAAATAAATACATTTTTATGACATTGCAAGTCATCTGATCAATCAATGCTGCAATGTTAACCAAACAAGGCCTTTAGGGTTTAATTCACTTTGAGAAGTTGCAAAACGGAAAGGAGTGAGGTGTTCATTTGAATAAGCTGATATGGACAATCTATAGTGAGATTCTTCTGTGTGTGTGTGTGTGTGTGTGTGTGTGTGTGTGTGTGTGTGTGTTTTCCCTCCCCTCCCCTCTCCTCCCCTCTCCTCCCCTCCCTTCCCTTTCCTTCTTCCCTTCCCCACCCTGCCCCACCCTTCCCTGCTGTGTCCTGTCCTGCCCTGCCCTGCCCTGCCTTCCCCTCCCCTCCCTTCCCAATCAGATGCATACAATTAAATTAATCAAAAATCCTTTGTTTATCACATATTATCTTCATTGATTCATGAATTACCTGCTTCTAATTATTTCTTCATTTACTTTTAATGATGCAACAAATAACAGTTTATGATGCAATAAATAACACCTACCAATACCAAAATCTAGCACTTTGAGAAAATGCTAATTTCACAATACAGTCCTTTAATGCATCTCCCAAAACAATATAAGATATTATAAACCTGAAATATATCTTTATCATTTCCTGGATTTCTTTTTAGATAGATTTATTATATTTATATGTAGCCTTTCTTTTTTAAATTTTGTTTTATTTTAACTTTATTAAAAGCAGGTACTATTCTGGATATAACCTTTAGGGTCTTCTTTCACATATTATTGCCAAGTTTTATTCATATTGCTGGATGCTTAAGATATCATTTATTTAAATTTTAAAGCACACCCAAAGCATCATTATATCATTATATATATATATGTAGATATCGACACATATAGTATATGTGTATATATATACATATTATATGCATATACACATACAATGTTTTTCATAGTTTTATACGCACAGATATCTCTTGCTTTCCAGATGTTACTACTTAAATATTCACTACAATGACTTGTAAAAATTTTCCCCAAATTTACTATGTGAAAATCCTATCATAATAGTCTACATGGATACATTTTGGCTTTGCATCACAAGTCCTGAAGAAAGGGTATAGATTAGACTGCAGTTATAGTTCAGCTCCTGTCTAGATAGGATCATGTCTATGCTAACATTGTTTAAACGTGTTTTGTATCATCACAATTATCTTCCCCAAACTTTCCAAAACTTCGTGACATTTTGTCTCTTCATAAACCCAAGTCTTTGCTTTTTCTTGAAGCTTGTGGTGACTACAAATTTTTACTTTATACATAATCTTTAGCATTGAAACATATTATGTTTGTTTCAGTGTGAATGGATAATTTTTACATCAATTGCTCTACATTATTGATGATTAACTGAACACAAACATAACCACCAAAAAGGTTGACTAAGCAATAAGTAATTAAGTCGTTTGATTTGTGAATACTTTATTTTATGTAAAAATTCTTTCTAGATTGTTATATATATATATAAAATGTCTTAGTGATGCTGGGAAAATTCCTTGAATATTTAATGTGTTGGGAAAGTATTATTTTTTATTGTAAATAGTAGATTATGAACATCTGTCTGTTATTACATATAGATACATGCACACAGTAAAAATATGAAGACTACACACACACACATACACATTTGAAATACAAGTATAAAAACATGAACTACAATGGCATACCAAATTCATGATGCTTGGAGAAAGAAGAGAGGGAAAGGGATAGAGATATAAGATGTTGGATGTAACTACAAAGGTTTATTTCTTTAAAATACAAAGAAATTTGAGGCAATTTTGGTAAATGTTAATATCTATTTCAAATTAATTGTGGATACATACATGTTTATTATATTATAATGCTTAATTTTCCTTATGTTTAAAAGATTTTCTAAACAAAACTAAAGATAATGAATGTTGGACATCTAGTCCCTGATAGAAACCATAATATGGTTTCTTTCAAATCGTCATTGATTTGAAAATTCTTAGCAAATTTGAAACTAATTTAGAGTTAATGGTGCTTTTGCAATCTGAGAATGATAATTTCTACCATTATCATTATTATATAATAGCCTTTCTACTTAGTAATCCATTTTATTTTATTAATTTTTAAAACTGTGATTCAAGTAGGAATCACTTACATTCATCTTGATAATGCACAAGTTTTGTTGCAGTAATGAAAATTGACATTATTGGATCTTTTTAAAATAACTCAACGATAATATTTATGTAGTATTTCCTCACATACTTCAAAAGTGCTGCCTCAGAATCAACAAATGTGAGCACTTGGTAGACTCATGACATGAATGTTTAACTCTCATTTAGGCTAGTCACACTTTGCTAGTAATATAAATGACTCAATTATGCAGCAATGGTCTGTGAAAGTGAGGATCACTACACTATTACCAAGTTACAGTATTGCTTTGGACCATTACTACAGCATGCAATAATGGTTTTTCTTAAGTAACACTGTGGTGAAGATGAGACAGCAACAGTCAGTATTAATTTTTTGCATTGTATATAAACTACATAGAGAATTCAAGACTTTCACACTTTAACATTTATTTTTAATTGAAAAACAAAAGTTACATAAATTTATCATGTACATTTTTGAAATATGTATACAATGTGAAATAGCTAAATTGAGCTAAATAAAATATCAATTCCTTCACATACTTATGATTTTTTAATAGTGGAAACACTTGAAAGTTTACTATCTTCACATTTTTCTAGAATACAACATTTTATTATTAAGTATAGTCACCATGTTGCACAATAGATCTCCTGAATGTATTTATACTTACATTTTAAAGTGATACATTATTTCATTAATGTTTTCTATTTAATTGCTATGGAATTATGAGTTTTTCTCAAGTGAAAATTCTAAAATTTGCTTTCTCAACTGAATTTTTTTATAGCTACAACTTTCCTAAAAGGATACATTGGAAATGAATGCATAGCATGGTAGAATTGTCTCATTCCTATTTCTCATTAAAGTAATAATTATTGATGATTACCTTCTTTTGTCAAGTATATCCTCAGGATAGTCAAAACCTACTCAGATCAGGAACAACTTCATCTTAAATAAAATCTTGAAGTTTTACTTTTACTATCTCCTAACGTCAAGAAAAAGACATAAACACAGCCATATTAATGTCTGAAGTAAAATCTGGACTAGTAGAGCAGAAGAAAAGTATGGTAGGTTAGGAGCAAGGTAAGAAAATTGGTATACTTCCTGACCGAGTGCAGTGACTCACGCCTGTAATCCCAGCACTTTGGGAGGTCTAGGGTGGATCTCCTGAGGTCATGAGTTCTAGACCAGCCTGGCCAACATGATGAAACCCTGTCTCTGCTAAAAATACAAAAATTAGCTGGGCAGGGTGGTGGGCACCTGTAATTCCAATTACTCAGGAGGCTGAGGCAGGAGAATCACTTGGACCCAGGAGACAAAGGTTGCAGTGAGCCGAGATTGTGCCACTGCACTCTAGCCTGGACAACAGAGCAAGACACTGTCTCAAAAAAGAAAAAAAATTGGTATACTTTCTAACGGGACACAAAAATATCTAATTCCACCACTACAAATCAGGAGAAAAGTTTTCAACTTCTATTGCCTTTGAAATGCATGTCTGTTCCCTTGTCTGATGACAGAGGGTTTGAGAACATATTGTATATCAGTCGCTGGAAAGTTTTCAGTACTGGAATGATAAATAAAAGGAAACAACTCTGTACTAATCGTACTAAATACTGGTGTAAAGGCATATATATATTGCTAATGAGGACACAGATTAGATATTTTTAAACGTCAAAGGTTGTTTGACTTGATGCAAAAATCTTCCAAATAGGGTCAGAACAGGGTGATTGAAGAGAACTTTTAGTGAGCTTGGTAGATCATGGCTAAATTTAACTATTTTAAATTATTCAGTTTCCAAAATAATCTCATGATGTGCTACACAATTTTTTTTTCTGCAGTTCAGACAAACTAAAATCCTTGTCCAGAAGGTCAAAGCTTGATAAAAATTAGGCCTGAATTCAAAATTAATTTTGTTAACTCTCAGCCTCATTTTTGCGAATGAGGCAACTAATCTTTGTGATGGAATCTGATTCAGTAGCAAGATAAACGGTGTGAAAACAAGAGTTCTGCACATTTTTAGGTCATATACTGCTTCTGGTGATAGCCATAAAATAATTAAGGAACTAAATAGAGTGAGATAAACATCATCTTTTCTCTGATTTGACTTTGTTACAGAAACACACATGGAAAGTCAAAATATGCAAGCATTGTTCTCCCACCTCAGTGAACAGCCATAAACCTATTCTAAAAGCAACCTTCAGTAGAAAAATATCACCATGTTAGGCTGAAGATACCTAAAACAACAAACAGTCAATAGCAGCTTTTCCTTTGACCTCAGAGAATGAATTTATAGAAGGCCTAAAATTAAGGTTTAATATTAAGTGCTACCACAACATCCAGCATGCACTGGAAGTTCTGTGAATAGCCTAACTGCAAATTTCCCCTCCATCTTTTATTATTTTATTACGTCTTTATAACTTATTTAGATGTTTGTGTTCCCACAGATAAGGTCACCTAGCCAGACAATACTCCTTAGCAAAAGGACCAGGAGGAGTTCTTACTTATCCCTGCATAATAGGTTTTAGTCCCCTGCCAGCTTATGAAATTATTCAAACTGATTTCTTCTTCCAGTGAGAACCAAAGGCACCTCACTTTCTTGATACTACAAAGCAGTCACTCTGCTCCAGAATGCAGTCCCTGTGTAGACATGCATGGTGTGTGATGTCTTCTTCCCCTTTGCTATGAGTTACATGAGGTGAATAAGCTGCTGTTAATCACATCTGTCCAGTGTCATAAGAGCTGTGTTTTGTTATCTCCATAAACCTAGGGCAGAAATCTTTTCCTCAACAATGAGATAAATAGGAGGCAATTTAAAAAATACCAGCATAGAAGTCTCATTTTTATGGTAAAGAAGTAGAAACTCTACATGAGATGTGCTAAGTAAACATGCATATTTGTTTATGTGTCTATGCATTTTAAATATATTTCTTGGGTTGTTACTATTTACCAGGCATTGTGGTACTACTAGGGACACAGTGAAAAACAATAGTTACAGTCCTGGGCTTTTAGAGAGTTAATACTTGTTAATACTGCAAAGTTATTCCTTATTCTTCAATCATGTCATGTAATTTAGCTTTTGTATTCCAACTTGATTTGGGGTTCTATAAGATGCTCCTTTAATCACTTCCATAGAATTTGTGTTCAATATATATTGATTGATTCGTATGTACTAAATATTTACTAAAATATGTCTGGTAACATCATAAAGGTGTATGGTAAACTTTGCTACTATGAAGGAATTAAACTAAGGGGTTGAATTGAATTTCATTTTTTTTCTCACTTTTGAGATATGTTCAATTAATTTTATTAATAAATGAGAATAAAAGTTATGTTTTGAATAACAACTTGTATTTTAACATATTTTAAGTAAACTTGTTTGAGCGGTAAGTCCTTTTGTTTTTCCTGTCTGCTTCCAAGTATTTACATCATAGAGTTACTTAAAATATTTCAAATAATTTAATGCTATAGTAAATACATGAGAAAATGATAAGCATTCCTATAGTCAGCCTGCCAGTAGTGCTTAATGCTACTGCATAATTATGGCCAAATATAAAAGAGGTGAACAGCCCAATCCCTGACATAAAGAAGATTAAAATACTCAAATTATCTCAGACTCTGTCCCACCAGAAGCTCTGTGTTAACTTGAGTACTACATATTTACTTAGAATTAGGTCATATTAGCATTTCAACTCAGCCTATTTCTTTCATTCATCACAAAACAACTCAAGTGGGACCTTCTTCTACCTCTTAGCTCTTCAAATATATCTTTATATAGTGTCTATTAGTCTTGATCTAAATTTTACTGGATCCAAATTGCTTTTAAGACTCTAAATAAGGAGAATGAAAAATACACATCACCAAGAGAATCATAAAAAATCTGCTTCTCTTACTTTCTCATTTACAATCTTGTCTGGAAATTCCATGCCAAATCTCTAAAACATTTTCTCCCTGGCCAGTTTCCCTGAAATTCAGAATTTAAAAAATTCACCATCCCTTCCTTTTTTATTTAGACTATGTATTACATACACTTTGAAATTGAAGCACATGATATTCCTTTTCTATAATTGCCAATTATAGCAATTGTCTGGAAAGAATAAATTGCCAGTTTTATTTCAAGTTGCTCATCTTTAATTCAGGCTCTAACTCAGACTTGAATGACTATTGGCTTAGAGACCCTAAACCACAGCCAGACTTATATTTAGTAGAATTTTCAGAAACTTCAAGTGTTCCATATCCCTCCCTGACTCAAGGCAATAATATATCTGTCTTAATTGAAAGTTTAAGACTAATTCATCTTCGGTATGATATGTTTCATAATTTACAGTACCTTTCTCATCTGAAAATAGTTGTTAATAAGAATAAAAAAAAAGAAACTACTCAGTTCCCATAAAAATATTTATGCCCCAGGACAAGGCACCTCTCCTATTCAACATAGTATTAGAAGTCCTAGCCAGAGCAATCAGGCAAGATAAAGAAATAAAGGACATTTAAATAGGAAGAGGAAGCCAAATTATCTCTGTTTGCATACAGCATGATTCTATGTCTAGAAAACCCCATAGTCTAGGCCCAAAAGTTTCTTTAACTGATAAACAAATTCAGCAATGTTTCAGGATACAACATCAATGTATAAAAATTATTAGCATTCCTATACATCAACAACAGCCAAGCCAAGAGAGAAATCAGAAAGACAATCCCATCCACAATTGCTAAAAAAAAATAATGAATAAAAAAAATAAATAAATAAAATAGCTAGGAACACAACCAATCAGTGAGGTGAAAGGTTTCTACAAAGAGAATTACAAAACACTGGTCAAAGAAATCAAAGACACAAACAAATAGAAAAACATTACAGACTCATGCATAGGAAGAATCAATATCATTAAAATAGCCATACTGCCCAAAGCAATTTACAGATTCAATGCTATTCATATCAAACTACCAACATTCTTTACAGAACCAAAAAAAAAAAATTTAAAATTTATATGAAAACAAAAAGAGTCCAAATAGCAAAAGCGATCCTAAGCCAAAAGAAAAAAGCTGAAGATATCACATTACCCAATTTCAAACTATACTACAGGGCTACAGTAACCAAAACAGCATGTTACTGGTACAGAAACAGAAACATAGACCAATGGAACCAAATAGCCCATAAATAAAGTCACACACCTACATCTATCTGATCTTCAACAATGCTGACAAAAACAAGCAATGTAGAAAAGACTCCCTATTCAATAAATGGTGCCTGGAGAACTGAAAAGATTGAAACTGCACCGTTTCCTTATACCATTTACAAACATTAACTTAAGATGGATTAAAGACTTAAATGTAAAACACAAAACTATAATAACCCTGGAAGACAATCTAGGTTATACCATCCTGAACATAGAAATAGGCAAAGAAATCAAAAGCAATCACAACAAACACAAAATTTCATAAATGGGATCTAATTAAACTTAAGAGCTTCTGTATGGCAAAAGAAACTATCAACAGAGTAAACAGATAACCTACAGAAAGGGAGAAAATATGCTTTCGACAAAGGTCTAATATCCAGCATCTATAAGGAACTTAAACAAATTCACAAGAGAAAAACAAACCACCCCATTAAAAAGTAGGCAAAGGACATGAACAGATATTTTCAAAAAAATATATACATGTGGCCATGAATATATGAAAACAAAAAGCTCCAGATCACTGATAGTTAGAGAAATGCAAATCAAAACTATCATGAGATACCACTTCACACCAGTCAGAATGGCTATTACTAAAAAGTGAAAAAATAACAGATGCTAGTGAGGTTGCAGAAAAAGGGGACACTCATACACTCTTGGTGGAAGCATAAATTAGCTAAACTATTGAGGACTCCTATACGTTGATTCTTCAAAGAACTAAAAGTAGATCTACCATTTGACACAAGAACTCCAATACTGGGTATATACCCAGAGGAATATAAATAATTCTACCTGAAAGACACATGCATGCAAATGTTCATTGCAGCACTATTCACAAAAGACATGGAATCAACCTAAATGTGCACCTGTGACATAACCGGATAAAGATAATGTGTCATATATATACCATGGAATACTATGCAGCCATAACAAAGAATGAGAGCATGTATTTTGCAAGAACATGGATGGAGCTGGAGGCCATTATCCTTAGGACACTAACACAGGAACAGAAAACAAAAAACAGCATGTTCTCACTTATAAGTGGGAGGTCAATGATGAGAACTTATGAACACAAAGAAGGAAACCACAGACACACTGAGGTATACTTGAAGGTGGAGGGTGGGAGGAGGAGGAGAAGCAGCAAAAAATAATTATTGGGTACTGGGCTTAATACTTGAGTAATGAAATAATCTGCACAACAAAGTCCTGTGACACAAGTTTACCTACTTAGGAAACCTTCAATTGTACCCCCAAACATAATATAAAAGTTTTTTTTTTTTTTTTTTTTTTAGAGTAAGATACCATGACACACCCATTAGAATGGCCAAATTCCAGAACACTGACAACACCAAATGCAGACAAGGATGTGAAGCAAGAATAACTCATTCACGGAGGATTTTTACAACAGTGAAATTATTCTATGTGATACTGTAATGGTGAATTTGTGTCAATGTACACAGAATGTACATGTCAAAACCCATAGAATGTAGAGCACCAGGAATAAACCCTGGTGAAAACTACAGCTTTGGGTGATAATGATGTATCAACATAGGTTCATCAATTGTGACAAATGTGTCATTGCAGTACAGAATATTGATGATGGGGGAGGATGAGATTGGGACGTGGTGGGCAGGGGACATGTGGGAACTCACCAGGCTTTCTGCTCAATTGTGTTGTGGGCCTAAAAGTACTCCTAAAAAATAAAGTTTAGTTTTAAAAATAAAAAAAATTATACTTGTGTAATTCAAGTGAGTTATTTATTGACTAATAAAATTGCCAATGTATCTATTGTAGAAATCTCATCTTCATCATTCTGGCTATTTAATTTCAAATATCCTGTGTTTGCATTGTATAGATAGTTGAACTGACAAAATAGACACTGTGTGACTATCAGAAAATTATTTTGTAATAAATATTTAGGATATACATACAATTCTAAATTGTTTTTATAGAAGCATTCCAACTAGAAGGTACTAGTATTTCACTTTAGGATGACTATAATCCCATTCTTTCATCAGAATATATGTATCTTCAACATATTATTTTTCAGTTTACCTTCATAAGGCAATTAAATTTTTAAAAATATTCCTGTAAAACATTTTAATCTCTCTCTTAACAGTTCCCCATTGTCAAAATCTCATTCTATAACTGATGAATAGTGTATTTAATGTGTAGATGCACAATATATTAAATGAACAGTATCTATTATTAAACAATAATTCATGGTTAAATATAGACTTAGCATAATGAAGACAATGTTTAAAAGAATCAGTGTATATTATAATCATATATGTAATAAAAAATTAGAACAACAGTCTACTATCTATAGTGTGTCCTATTATCATTTAAGGGGAAAAACTCACCTTCATTATAAGCAAGTCTTGATGTTGTATAAGAGAAAAAAGGTCTGTCATAGTTTTGTTTTTTTTTTTATTAAAGGTAAAAAGTAATATTACGTTGTAGACCTTTATATTAGACATGAGGTAACATAATGTTATTTGACAGTAAATTGGAATAAGCTAAATATAAATATGGAAAACCCTAGAGCAATCATTAAAAACAACAAACAAGCATAGCTAGTATGCCAATATTGTGGATAAAATGGTGAATCAGTTTTTTTCAAGACCACTCTCAGGTTTGGGATGCACTAGAAGTACTCTCAGGACACAGAAGTTTTCAAATTAATGGATAAGACTTATTAGTGAAGGAAAGTAAAGTCTAATAAAGGAAAGTAAGACCACCAGGCAATGTCTGGAGAATACCAGGCATGAGTTTCCAAAAGTCAATGAAGTCATAAAGGACATATTTAATCTCCCAGCAAGGCATGACAATAACATGTTTGAAGTGTTTTATTCCAGAAAGTTCTTTCAAGTCTAAAAGTGCAGGGTTTATACTGGGAGTTGGTCAAGTGGTAGTATCTTCATGACTGACCTCAGTTACAGACACTCCAAACCTCACAGAAACAAAGCACACGTTAATCAAGTATCACATTGTTTGCATAAACTTTATAAGAAACTGGAACACCATGGTTTAAAATTTTAAGAGTACCAAACACCCTTATCAATTAGCAGCATAGGGGACATTCTGACCAATAGCCAATCATGCAAATAGGCCAATCTGCTAATGGTCAGGATTTAAGCAACTCAAACCTGCTGGGTTAACACTTACCAAGACAAATTAATTTGTAAAATAAAATCCTCAATTTATCTAAAAGAAAGTAAAACAAAGTGAAAAAACTGAATAAATAAAAGATAAGAATAAAAAACAAAAAGAAATGTAACAAACATAGATATATTGATGATTATATTAAATGTGATTAAAAGGCAGTGTTTGTCACACTGTCTAGAAAAGAAAGATTAAACTTATTGCCTATAACAAACATATCTAAATATGAAGGCATAAATAGTTTGAAATTAAAATGATAGAACAAAGATGGCACTCAAACAGTAATCATAGGAACTGGAAGTGCTATTTAATATTAAAATAAGTATAGATTCAGGACTAAACCAGGAATAAAAAGCACATTGTATAATGATAGAAAGTCTGAATTAGTAAGGTAGTTATGAAATACTAAATGTCTATGCATGTAAGAGCTTCAAGATAAATTAAGCAAAAGGAACTGAATAATAAACATAGACAATCACACTTAGAGTTTTCAACACTGCCACATCAATAATTGACAAAACAAATAAAGTGTCATTAAAGATATTAGCAACTACATTGACCTAGTTGATATATATAAAACATAAAACCAAACAACAGCCCAATAAACATGTTTTTAAAGAAGAAAAAAAAAGGAAGAAAGAGAGAAAGAAAAAAAGAATGAAGAAGAGGAAGAAAAAGGAAGAGAAAGAGGGAGAGAGAATGGGAGTATTCCTTTATTGCCCAGGCTAGAATGCAATCTAAAAATGGGAATTGAAAACCTCTTTTATGCCAATAATTGTGCTTAACAATGGAGACAGGAAGGAATAAGGGAAGAAAATAACAAACAAGCAGCCAACCAATATTTCATTTAAACCTATGAAATGCTATGCAATTACTAAGGAGTGATTTACTTCCAATTATGTAATCACTTTTGGAACAGGTGTGATATGGTACTGATAAGAATGTGTGTTTTGTGTATTTGAAGTGGAGAGTTCTATAAATGTTTATTAAGTTTACTTGTTCTGGGTCTGAGTTCAAGTCCTGGATGTCCTTGTTAATTTTCTATCTCATTGATCAGTCTAATATTGACAATGTGATGTTACAGTCTCCACTATTATTGTGTGGGAGGCTAAGTCTCTTTATAAGTCATTAAGAACTTGTCTTATGTATCTGGGTGCTCCTGTATTGGGTGCGTGTATATTTAAGATCATTAGCTCTTCTTGTTGCATTGATCCTTTTACCATTATGTAATGTCCTTCTTTGCCTCTTTTGATCTTTGTTGCTTTAAAGTCTATTTTATCAGAGGTGAGAATTGCAACTCCTGCTTTTTATTTATTTATTTATTTTTGCTCTCTGTTTGGTTGGTAAATCTTCCTCCGTCCCTTTGTTTTGAGTCTTTGTGTGTCGTTGCATGTGAGATGGGTCTAGATACAGCATACCGATGGGGTTTGGCTTTTTATCCAGTTAATAATATATATGAGTTTAATACTGCCATTTGATGCTAGCTGGCTGTTTTGCCCATTAGTTGATATAAGTTCTTCATTATGTTAATGCTGTTTACTTTTTGATATATTTTTGGAATATTTTTGGAAAGGCTGATACTGGTTGTTCCTTTATATGTGTAGTGCTTCTTTCAGAACCTCTTGTTAAGCAGGTCTGGTGATGGTGAAATCTCTAAGTACTTGCTTGTTCGCAAAAGATTTTATTTTTCCTTCACTTGTGAAGCTCAGTTTGACTGGATATGAAATTCTGGGTTGAAAGTTCTTTTCTTTAAGGATGTTGAATATTGGCCCCCACTCTTTTCTGGCTTGTAGGGTTTCTGCTGAGAGATCTGCTGTAAGTCTGATAGGCTTCCCTTTGTGGGTAACCTGACCTTTGTCTCTGGCTGCTCTTAGTATTTTCTCCTTCATTTCAACCCTAATGAATCTGACGATTATGTGCCTTGGGGTTGGTCTTCTTGAGGAATATCTTTGTGGTGTTCTCTGTATTACTTGGAGTTGAATATTGTCCTGCCTTACTAGGTTGGGAAAGTTTTCCTGAATAATATCCTGAAGAGTATTTTCCAACTTGGATTCATTCTCTTCGTCACATTCAGGTATACCTATCAAACGTAGATTAGGTCTTTCCACATAGTCCCATATTTCTTGGAGACTCTGCTCATTCCTTTTTATCCTTTTTTCTCTAATCTTGACTTCTCATTTTATTTCATTAAGTTGGTCTTCGACCTCTGATATCCTTTTTTCTGCTTGATCAATTCGACTGTTAAAACTTGTGCATACTTCATGAAGTTCTCGTGTTGTGTTTTTCAGCTCCATTAATTCGCTTACATTCCTCTCTAAATTGTCTATTCTCGTTAGGATTTCGTCAAACCTTTTTTCAAAGTTCTTAGTTTCCTTGCATTGGGTTAGAACAAGTTCTTTTAATTCACAGAAGTTTCTTATCATCCACCTTCTGAAGCCTACTTCTGTTAATGGAACACACTCATTCTCCATCAGGCCTTGTTCCGTTGCTGATGAGGAACTGTGATCCCCTGTAGAAGGAGAGGCATTCTGATTTTGGGTATTCTCAGCCTTTTTATGCTGGTTTCTTCCCATCATTGTAAATTTATCCACCTGTCATCTTTGTGATTACTGACTTTCAAATTAGGTCTCTGAGTGGACGTCCAACTCATTGATTCCCGGCACCGAAATCTGAGCAATCCACTGTGCCGGCCAAAACAGCGGTGTTAAGATTGATGGTGCTTTTCTGCCCGGGAATCTCTGGTCTAGCTCCCTTCTTGAGTCCATCCTTCAATCAGCTGAATGGGCAACTCTGTCTTCCCGGAGCTCCAAACAACATTGGCCAAAAGGGGACCCAGTCCCGCTCACTCTGCACCAAACCGCCATGCCGGCCACAACAAATAAACATTTTTTAAGTGCAAATGTCACCAGGAGAGAATCTGTGCTATGACACAAAGGAAATTTCACTGAATTTAAAAGTTTTAAAATCATATAGTATAATCTCTGTCCATAGTAAAATTAAAATGGAAATTAATAACAGTAAAATATTTAAATAATAACAAAGTATTTGAAAATTAAATAACACTTCTAAATAACCCATGGGTCAAAAAAGAAATCACAAGAGAAATATTTTGAATGAGCAGAGAATGGAAATGAAACACTATATATTAATGTGTCACATGCAATTAATATAGGGCTTAAAGAAAAATTTATAGCTTAAAATGCTTCATACAGGCTGTCATGATATGGCTATGTCCTCACCTAAACCTCATTTTGAATTTCCACATGTTGTGGGAGGGACCCAGTGAGAGGTAATTGAATCATGGGGGCAGGTCTTTCTAGTGCTGTTCTCATGATAGATAATAAGTCTCATGAGATGTAAAAAAGGGGGTTTCTCTGCACAAGCTCTCTTATCTGATGCCATGTGAGATGTGCCTTTCACCTTCTGCCATGATGATGAGGCCTCTCCAGCCACTTAGAACTGTAAGTCGATTAAACCTCTTTCTTTTGCAAATTGCCCAGTCTTTGGTATGTCTTTACAAGCAGCATAAAAACAGACTAACACAGTAAATTGGTACCAAGTGGGGAATTGCTGAAAAGATACCCAAAAATATGAAAATGATTTTGGAACTGGGTAAATGGCAGAGGTTGGAAAAATTTGCAGGGCTCAGAAGAAGACAGAAAAATATGGGAAGGTTTGAAACTCGCTAGAGACTTGTTGAATAGTTTTCACCAAAATGCTGATGATGGTATGGACAATGAAATCCAGGCTGAGGTGGTCTCAGATGGAGATGAGGAACCTTTTGGGAACTGGAGCAAAAGTGACTCTTGTTATGTTTTATCAGAGAGACTACCCTAAAGATTTATGAAACTTAGAACTCCACAGAGATGATTTAGGTTATCTGGCAGAAGAAATCTCTAAGCAGCAAAGCATTTAACAGGTGCTGTTACAGACATTAAGTTTTATAACAGACTTGGGTGCTGTTAAAGGCATTCAGTTTTATAAGGGAAGCAAAGCATAAAATGGAAAATTTGCAGCCTGACAATGCAATAGAAAAGAAAATCCCATTTTCTCAGGAGAAATTCAAGCCAGCTGCTGAAATTTGCATAAGTAACAAGGAGCCAAATTTTAATCCCCAAGACAATAAGGAAAATGTCTCCAGGGCATGTCACATGTCTTCACAGCAGCCTCTCCCATTACAGGCCTGGAGGACTAGGAGGGAAAAAGTTTGGTGGGCCAGGCCCAGGGTTCCCATGATGTATATAGCCTAGAGACTTGGTGCCCTGTGTCCAAGCTGCTTCAGCTGTAGCTAAAATGGGCCAGTGTAGAGCTTGGGTCACAGCTTCAGATGATGTAAGCCCCAAGCCTTAGCAGCTTCCATGTGGTGTTGAGCCTGTGAGTGCGCAGAAGTCAAGAATTGGGGTTTGGGAATCTCTGCCTAGATTTCAGAGGATGTATGGATATGCCTGAATGTCCAGGCAGAAATTTGCTGTGGGGCAGAGCCCTCATGGAGAATTTATGCTAGGGCAGTGTGGAAGGGGAATGTAGGGTTAGGGTCCTCACACAGAGTCCCCACTGAGGCACTGCCTAGTGGAGCTGTGAGAAGAGGGCCACCGTCTTCCACACCCCAGAATGGTATATAAAGGGGCAGCTTGCACCATGCACCTGGAAAAGCCCCAGACACTCAATGACAGCCTGAAAGGCAGCCAGGAGGGGGCCTATACCCCACAAAGCCACAGGGATGGAGATGCCCAAAGCTGTGGGAGCCCACATTTTGCATCAGCATGACCTGGATGTGAGACATGGAGTCAAAGGAGACAAAATTGGAGCTTTAAGATTTGACTGCCCTGCTGGATGTCAGGCTTTCCTTGGGCCTGTAGCCCCTCTGTTTTGGCTAATTTCTTTCATTTGGAATGTCTGTACTTACCCAATGTCTGTACCCCCATTGTATCTAGGAAGTATCTAACTTGCTTGTGATTTTACAGTCTCATAGGCAGAAGGGGCTTGCATTGTTTCAGATAAGACTTTGGACTGTGGACTTTTAAGTTAATGCTGAAATGAATTAAGACTTTGGGAGCTGTTAGGAAGGCATTATTGGTTTTGAAATGTGAGGACATAAGATTTGGGAGGGACCAGGGATGAAATGATGTGGACTGGTTGTATCTCCACTTAAATCTCATCTTGAATTCCCATGTGTTGTGAGAGGGAACCAACTGGAGGTAATTGAATCATGGAGATAGAAGGGCAGGTATTTCTCATGCTCTTCTCATGATAGTATACTAGATAGAAAATGGGATTTCTCATGAAATCTGATGGTTTTAAAAAGGAGAGTTTCTCTGCACAAACTTTCTTCTCTTTTCTGCTGCCATGTGAGATGTGCCTTTCACATTTTGCAATGATTGTAAGGCCTCCTTAGCCATGTGAAACTATAAGATGATTAAACCTCTTCCTTTTCTAAATTGCCCAGTCTTTATCAGCAGTGTGAAAATGGACTAATACATAGGCTGATATGGTTTGGCTAGGTCTCAGCCCAAAATCTCATCTTGAATTGTAATCTGAATTATAATCCCCATGTGTTGGGGAAGTGATCTTGTAGGAGGTGATTAGATTATGGGAGAAATTCCCCCATGCTGTTTTCATGATAGTGAATGAGTTCTCATGAGACCTGATGGTTTTATGAGGAGCTTCCCCATCCCCACTTTTCTCTGCACTTCTTCTTCCTGCCACCACATAAAGAAGAATATGTTTGCTTTTCCTTCCCCCATGATTATAAATTTCCTGAGGCTTCCCAAGCCCTGCAGAAATGGCAATTAATTAAACCTCTTTCCTTTGTAAATTGCCCATCCATGGGCAGTTCTTTATAGCAGCATGAGAACAAACTAATACAGTAAATTGGCACTGCAGAGTGGAGGTTGCTGCTATAAAGATACCCAAAAATGTGGAAGTGACTTTGGAACTGGGTAATAGAAAGAGGTTGGAACAGTTTGGAGGGCTCACAAGGAGACAAGAAAATGTGGGAAAGTTTGGAATTTCCTCGCGACTTGGAGGGCTCAGAAGACAGGAAGATATGGGGAAGTTTGGAACTTCCTAGAAACTTGTTGAACGTCTTTGACCAAAATGCTGATAGTGATGTAAACAATGAAGTCCAGGCTAAGGTGGTTTCAGATAAAGAAGAAGAACATGTTGGGGATTGGAATAAAGGTAATCCTTGCTTTGCTATAGCAAAGTGACTGGCAGCATTTTGCTCCTGTCCTAGAGATCTGTGAAACTTTGAACCTGAGAGAGATGACTTAGGGTATCTGGTAGAAGAAATTTCTAACTAGCAAATTATTCAAGAAAAAGCAGAGCATAAATGTTTAAAAAGTTTGCAGCCTAATGATGTGATAGAGAAGAAAAAACAATTTTTCTGGGGAAAAATTCAAGCCAGCTGCAGAAATTTGCATTAGTAACAAGGAGCCAAATGTTAGTCATCAAGACAATGAGGAAAGTGCCTCCACCGCATGTCAGACACTTTCATAGCAGCCCCTCCCATCACAGGCCCAGAGGCCTATAAGGGAAAAATTGTTTCATGGGCCAGGCCCCGGGACCCCTATGCTGTGTGCAGCCTAGGAACTTGGTGCCCTGTATCCCAGCATGCTAAAAGAGGCTAATGTAGAGCTCAGGCCTTTACTTCAGAGTGTGCAAGCCCCAAGTCTTGGCAGCTTCCATGTGGTGTTGAGCCTTAAGGTGCTCAGAAGTGAAGAATTGAGGTTTGAGACCCTCTGCCTAGATTTCAGAGGATATATGACAATGTCTGGATGTTCAGGCAGAAGTTTGCTGCAGGCATGGAGTCCTCATGCAGAACCACTGCTAGGGCAATGTGAAAGGGAAATGTGAGGTTGGAGGCCCCACACAGTCTCCACTGGGGCACTGCCTAGTAGCATTGTGAGAAGCGGGCCACGATCTACCAGACCCCAGAGCTGTAGATTCACAGACAGCTTGCAACATGCACCTGGAAAGCCACAGACAGTCAATGCCAGCCTGTGAAAGCAACTTGGAGGGGGGCTCTATCCAGCAAAGCCACAGTTTTGGAGCTGTTCAAGGCTATGGGAGCCTATCTCTTGCATCAGTCTGACCTGGTTGTGAGACATGGAGTCAAGGGAGATTATTTCAAAGATTTAAGATTCAATTGCTTCCTTGATGGATTTCACAATCACATGAGGCCTGTGGCCTTTTTGTTTTGGCCAATTTCTACCATTTGGAATGAGTGTAGTTGCCCAATGCCTATAACCTCATTGTATTGAGGAATTAACTAATTTGCTTTTGATTTTACAGGCTGTTAGGCAAAAGGAACTTGCTTTGTCTCAGATGAGACTTTGGTCTTGGACTTCTGAGTTAATGCTGAAATGAGTTAAGACTTTGGGGGACTGTTGGAAAGGCATGATTGTGTTACAAAATGTGAGGAAATAAGATTTTGGAGGGGACAGGGGTGGAATGACATTGTTTGGCTATGTCTCCACCCAAAATCTCATCCTGAAATGTAATCCAAATTATAATTCCCCATATCTTGGGTGAGGGACACATGTTTGCATTTCCTTCCATCATGATTGGAAGTTTCCTGAGGCCTCCTCAGCTCCATGGAACTGTGACTCAATTAAACATCTTTCCTTTATTAATTACCTGCTCTTGAGAAGTTCTTTATAGCAGTATAAGAACAAAGTAAGACATAGGCATTTTCACTGAAAATAAGATAAGTAACTAAAGTAATGAATAAGTTAATTAGCTCAATTCAAACATTACACAATGTATACATATTTCAGAACATTATGTTGTACATGATAAATACACACAATAAAAAATATTTAAAAATGCTTAAAATCAATGCTTTAAGCCTACACTACCTCTAAAAATCTAGAATAAAAGAGCAATTTGAATTCAAAACCCAAAGTAAGTAGAAGAAAAATAATAATAATAATAAGAGTGAAAATCAACAAATAGGGAAAGAGAGTAAGAGACTGTAACAAAAAGAGGGTTTAGGCCAGGCGCAGTAGCTCACACCTGTAATCTCAGCACTTTGGGAGGCCAAGGCGGGCGGATCACAAGGTCAAGATATGGAGAACATCCTGGCCAACACGATGAAACCCTGTCTCTACTAAAAACACAAAAAAATTAGCCAGGCGTGGTGGCATGCGCCTGTGGTCCCAGCTACTCAGGAGGCTGAGGCAGAAGAATCGCTTGAACCCAGGAGGCGGAGGTTGCAGTGAGCCGAGATTGCGCTACTGCACTCCAGCCTGGTGACAGAGCAAGACTCCATCTCAAAAAAAAAAAAAAAAAAAAAAAGAGGGCTTAATAAAAGATGAACAAAATTGACAAAATTCAAGCCAATGTTATCATTAATAAAGGAGAGAGAAAACAACTTACCAATGTTATGATTAAAAGAATAATAAGAACATTTTCTAAAAACTGTATACCAATATCCATGTTAATGTACAATTAAAATGAGTGTATATTACTGTATGTTAAATGTTCTTTATGTTAGTTTAAAAATTAAAAAAGAAAAGTTTTAAAAATGCAATTATTTTAAATAGCATCTAGGAAGAAAACATTATTTATGATCTGGGCTAACAGTATATGTAGGTAAATCAATTGGCCAGAGATAGCTTTTTTACTGATTCAAGAGAAAATCAAGGGGAAAATACAAGAAGAGGAAAAAAAAGAGAGAGATGGATGTCCTACCTTTAGAGTCAGGAGAGGAAATTGTATAATCAAATGTGATAAATCACTGGCATTTGCCATTAGCTTCCAAAGGTGTAATAAATCCATACTGCAATAGCCTAAAAATTAAGGTAGATATTTCAGAAGTATAAACCATTAGGTGTCTAAATGTGGGAATAGGAGTAAATTTGGAAAAGAGTATTGAGAAGAGAACATAAAGTAATGCTAAATATAATCATAAAATCTAGACTTGCTCTTGGCTTTAAATTTTCAAATTTAGGCTAAAATCTTTGCTATTTGCCTTTTTATTATCTATCTTTTGCCTATAATCCCTCCTAAATTAATTAATTTATCATGTCTTGGAGCTAATGTTTGCCATATCTTGTCACTCTACTGGTATTAAACTGCCAAATAGAAAGAGAATTCAGCTACAGTAACTTCTACTGTGTTTATCTATATCATTGCCTGCCTTGCTTGGGCCAAAGCAGAACCAGAAAGAAGCGAGTTAGGTTTCTGAGGTGTAACTGAATCAGCATCACCAGAGCCATTCATTTTTAAAATATGTTTTGTCCCCATCTCATGTCAAGGGAGTCCCCACATTTGAAATTATAGAAGCATAATGTTTCCATACAAGACATTTGGAGCCATAAATGGGTTCAATCAAAGCATTCATTTCTTCAGGTAATAATAAATTATTTATCTTGGGCCAGATGTGGTGGCTCATGCTTCTAATCCCAACACTTTGGGAAGCTGAGGTAGGTGGATCACAAGTCAGGAGTTCAAGACCAGCCTGACCAACATGGTGAGAACTGTCTCTACTAAAAATACAAAAATTAGCCAGGTGGGGTGGCACACACCTGTAATCCCAGTTACTCAGGAGGCTGAGGCAGGAAAATTGCTTGAACCCAGGAGGTGGAGGTTGCAGTGAGCTGAGATTTCACCATTGCACTCCAGCCTGGGAGACAGAGCGAGATTCTGTCTTAAAAAAAAAAAAATCTTAAAGTGAAACTGAAAACAGACAAACTAAAAAACAGTGCAGGAAAAGATTACACAAGTGTTTATATTTGAGGGTGAAATAAAGTGGTTAGAATACATTACATTTATGAAGGAAAAACGTGCAAGTAAATTAGATCTCCTAGACTCTAGAATGTGAGATTGAGATCATGTGAGTACTTGTAGTGGGAGGAAAGAATAATATCTACTGTTCAGGGAACTTAAAAAGGGCTGCTTTTGTTTAAATTTGGTACTCCAAATCACCTGAAGCTGATGTCTAGGCAGACCAGGTCCTCTAGATAACTCAGCAACTACTCTCTCTTTTCCTGCTGTGAAGAACTTTTGAAAGGCATTTAAAATGGATCTGTATATCCTGAGTCAGAACAACAAGTTAATGTGAGATTCTGCTAGCCCCGTCTTCCTGTGGCTCTTAATCGATTCAGTCCCTATCTCAAGTTCAAGCAGTTTCAATCACTTCCCAGAAGTCCTGACCACAAGACTTAGCTTCCATTTTGGCCTGCCCAGAAGATCTGTGCAAGCCCTGATGCCCACCAGGTTGAGTGCTGACCCAGGGTAAAGTACAGCTTCCAGTTCTCCAGGGTTCCACTTGGGGAGCAGGTTACAGAGTCTTATTTGAAAACCTGAGTTCATGAGCTAGGCTTTAACCATGTTTTGATACATACATTTTAAACATTAGGCTTATGATATGTTGGCATTTTTACTCTTTACTTGGCTTCATTCTGAAAATGTTACTTTCTAATATTGGGAGGGTGTAGAGGGAGCTTATAATATTTTCTTTTGTTTACACCTTCTGGAAATCCTTTTTTTGAACTGTACTATGAAATAAGAAATATATATAATTAGGATTTAAACTAACACACATAGTTGAGCTGACATATCCTCTTCCAACTGAAAAGGATAATGTCTGTTAGAGTGCATAATTATGTCTTTAGTTAGTACAAAATAATTAAAATCCTGTTATAAGGGTAAATGACTAAAGCATTTCATTTAGAGTGAAAAGCCAATTATAGTTTTAATACTACCTATGCATAATTTTGCTGGAACATAATCTAAATCTAACATAATTTTATTAGGTTAGGATTATTTGAAGTATATGTTTCTATACATGTGACCCAAAATATCCTTTGTGATATTCTGTATTATCTGTTTTCAAAGGTTTTGTTTTCACAGGTTTAGACTTGAAAAATAAGAAATGGGCTCTAATACTTTTAAGTATTTCCTTTCGGGGGAAAAAAAAACATATATTTCCAATTTATGTGTATTTATTTTAAAATATACTCACATATAATTGACAGTGTGTATATATATATATATGTATGTATACACACAAAAAAGACAGAAAATGTAATGAAAAACATTTTGACAGCATTTTATTTACTATGACTAAAGTTAAAATACTGATTCTCTTATTTTTGAAAGAAATGTTAACTAAAGGTAGGTCCTGAAGACACAAGTAAGTTGCCTGAGGAAGTGGCTCAAATGCCCATGTTCTCCACTCCTGACACCCTGCCTTCTTTCCCCCAGCCTCCCCTGGCCATATGGGGAGTTCCCTATGATTAGTTGACAGAGGAAGAGAAGAATAGAGCCTGGTTCACAGATGGTTCTGCACAATATGCAGGCAACAACCAAAAGTGGACAGTTACAGCATTACAACCCCATTCTCAGACATCCCTGAAGGATAGCAATGAAAAGAAATCTTCCCAGTGGACAGATCTTTGATCAGTGAACTCAGTTGTGCACTTTGCATGGAAGGAGAAATGGCCAGATATGTGATTTTATACTGATTCATGGGCTGTAGCCAGTGGTTTGGCTGGATGGTCAAAGACTTGGAACAAGCATGGTTGGAAAATTGGTGACAAATAAATTTGGAGAGGAGGTCTGTGGATAGACCTCTCTGAGTGGTCAAAAACTGTGAAGGTATTTGTATCCCATGTGAGTGTCCATCAATGTGTGACCTCAGCAGAGTAGGATATTAATAATCAAGTGGATAGGGGGACTCATTCTGTGGACATCACTCAGCCTCTTCTCCCAGCCACCTGTCATTGCCCATTGGGTCCATGAACAAAGTGGCCATGGTGTCAGGGATGGAGGTTATGCATGGGCTCAGCAACATGAACTTTGGCTCACCAAGGCTGACCTGGCTACTATGGCCATTGATGAATGCTCAATTTGCCAGCAGCAGAGATCAACACCGAGCCGTCGATATGGCACCATTCCTCAGGGTAATCAGCCAGCTACCTGGTGGCAGGTTGATCATATTGGACCTCTTCCATCATGGAAAGGGCAGAGATCTGTCCTCACTGGAATAGACACCAACTCTGGATATGGGTTTTCCTATCCTACACACAATGCTTCCTCCAAGACTACCATCTGTAGACTCATGGAATACTTTATCCACTGTCACGGTATTCCACACAGCATTGCCTTTGACCAAGGCACTCACTTTATGGCTAAAGAACTGTGGCAGTGGGCTCATGCTCATAGAATTAACTGGTCTTACAATGTTCCCCATCATACTGAAGCAGCTGGATTTATAGAATGGTGGAATGGCCTTTTCAAGTCACAATGACAATGCCAAATAGGTGACAATACTTTTCAGGGATGGGGCAAAGTTCTCCAGAAAGCCAGGTATGCTTTGAATCAGCATCCAATATATGGTACTGTTTTTCCCATAGCCAGGATTCACAGGTCCCAAAATCAAGAGGTGGAAGTGGAAGTGGCACCACTCACCATCACCCCTCATGATCCACTAGCAAAATTTTTTCTTCCTTTTCCCATGACATTATATTCTGCTGGCCTAGAGGTCTTAATTCCAGAGGGAGAGATCCTGCCACCAGGAGACACAACGTTTCAATTGTGGAAGTTAAGATTGCCACCTGGATATTTTGGGCTCCTCCTACCTTTAAGTCAAGAGGTAAGGAAGAGTATTTGTAGAATACAGGAGAGCCCTTGGGGTGTCTCTTAGTATTACCACACTCTGTGATTAAGGTCAATGGGAAACTACAACAGCCCAATCCAGGCAGGACTACAAATGGTCCAGACTCTTCAGAAATGAAGGTTTGGGTCACTCCACCAGGAAAACAACCATGATATGCTCAAAGTTTGCATACATTAATAGATTTATAATTGAATTACTAAATTTCCTCATTTGAAAATGTCATAATTCTAAAATAAGCTATGTTTTGCATATATATTTTAATGTAATTCACCTATCTCATTTATTAAATGAGAATAGATAAAACTACATAAAGCAAAGAAACCACATGAAAAAGCAAATGCTTTCTAGACAAAGGAATAAGTCTAACTTTATTCAATAGTGAAAAAGAAAAATTAATTAGGTGATTAAAAGCACTGGAAATTTGACAGTAGCTATTTGGATAAAACACCCAAATCACAATCAAAGTTGGAATCAAATAGGAACATGAAGCTATGTTCTAGAAAAATGTTTTCTCCAAATTATTTTAATAAATTACATGCTTCTTCAAAATGTGATTTTTTTTTTTTATAATTCCCTTGCATGATTTGGCAATTAGGAAATGTAAACCATTACTTTAACATTAATATAGATAAAAGTGAATTTTTACCACCACTTTGGATTCAACTTGCCTTTGTTTATTTGTTATTTGTGTGAAAGGAAAATAAATCTTGGGACTCCAAAATCACTAAGCAAAAGGGAAAAGTCAAGCCGGGGAGCTGTTTAGGGCAAACCTTCCTCCCATTCTAATCAAAGTAATCCCTCTGAGGCTCACCTGAGACAAATACATATTTGATTACTTTCTCTCCCCTATTGTTTATGTATAAATGCAGATTCAGTGAGCTAGACTAAATTGTGTATTCAGTGGAAGGCTGATCAAAGACCCAAAAGAATGCAACCTTTTTTCTCTTATCTAATTCTAACCTCGAAGCCCCCCTTTGAGTTGTCCTACTTTACTGAACCAAGCCAGTGTACATCTTATGCATATTGATTGATGTTTCATGTCTCCCTAAAATATATAAAAGCAAACTGCACCCTTGACTACCTTGGGCATATATCTCAGGACTTCCTGAGACTGTGTCACAAATGCATTCTTGACCTTGGCAAAATAAACTTTCAAAATTGACTGAGACCCGTCTCAGATATTTTGCATTTATAATGAGTAACCACAGAGGGATTCTGAGTGTAGGTGCCCCGATCTTTTACAAATCTCCTATAGGTGCTTGGTACCAGCTTGAGCTTTTTTATGGCTCAAGCTATAGGACAATTTGCTGAGGCCTGGAAACTCCTCCTCCAGAGAATCCCTCATCACTCCAAATTTGGTCAAGGTCTAAAGTTTATTTTGCTGTACAACTTCTCTTTTTGGAATTTTACTTTCTTCTTGCAGGGAAGGCAAGTTTTCCTGCTTCCATGATGATGGAAGGCAGGTAACTCCTTTCTGGAGTTTGAGGAAACTTCCAACAGGGAAGGCAAGTCTGAGTTTTTTCCTGCTTCCAGGATGGTAGATAGCAGTCTTCGGCCTAAGACCCATTCCTGGCTAAGTAGCTGAATTGGTTTTGTTTTGGCTAAAGTTAAGATTAACAACCATCTGGTCTTAATGTATTTTTACCATTAGGGTGCTCAGTATTAGCATAAATTGTAAGATTATTTGTTTTGCTGCTTAACTGTTTGTTGTTGTTGTTGTTGTTCCTGTTTTGGTTGTTTTAATCTTTTTCCCACTGGGTTTGACCAACTCTATCTGGCTTGATCAAACCTGAAGGAAAGTTCCAATTTATGGGAACAAGGCCTCTGAAGTGGCTAAATTCCCACAAAATAAAAAGGGGGTAGATTTTTTTATTTTGACTAAAAAAGGGACTTTATTTACAGAACAGAGCCACCTTTTTGCTAACCAAGCCAGATTGTAAAAGCAATGGCTGTTGCCCCACACTGCAGTTCCATTGTTAAGGTTCTGTCTTCTTCTTCCTTTTTTTTTTTTTTTTTCAACATTATAGCCTGGAGTCGGTTTCTAAATCAAACCCTTCCCAGTTTGATACTTGTTACTTTTAAAATATCAGCAATTTGTCCTAGCTGGCATGAGATGGCATCTCATTGTGGTTTTGATTTGCATTTCTCTAATGATCAGTGATGTTGCACTTTTCTTTATGTTTGTTGGGCACATAAATGTCTTCTTTTGAAATGTGTTTGTTTATATTTTTTGCCCACTTTTTCATAGGGTCTCATGTTGTTTTCTTGTAAATTTCCTTAAGTTCCTTGTAGATTGTGGATATTAACCCTTTGTCAGATGGATTGCAAAAATTTTCTCCCATTCTGTAGGTTGCCTGTTCACTCTAATGACAGTTTTTTTTTTTTTTTTTTTTTTTTTCTGTGCAGAAGCTCTTTAGTGTAATTAGATCCCTTTTGTCAATTTTGGCTTTTCTTGCAATTGCTTTTGGCATTTTCGTCATGAAGTCTTTTCCTGTACCTATGTCCTGAATGGTATTGTCCAGGTTTTCTTCTAGGGTTTTTATGGTTTGGGGTTTTACATTTAAGTCTTTAATAGATCTTGAGTTAATTTTTGTATAAGGTATAAAAAAGGGGTCCAGTTTTAGTTTTCTGAATATGGATAGCCTGTAATACCACCACCATTTATTAAATAGGATATCCCTTTTCCATTGCTTGTTTTTGTCAGGTTTGTCAAAAATTTAATGGTTGTAGATGTGTGGTCTTATTTCTGAGGTCACTGTTCTCTTCTATTGGTCTACATGTCAGTTTGGGTACCAGTACCATGCTGTTTTGGTTACTGTAGCCTTGTAGTGTAGTTTGAAGTCAGACAGCATGATGCCTCCAGCTTTGTTCTTTTTGCTTAGAATTATCTCTCTTGGCTATATGTGCTCTTCTTTGGTTCCATATAAAATTTAAAGTAGTTTTTTCTAATCCTGTGAAGCATGTCAATGGTAGTTTGATGGAAATGGCATTCAATCTATAAATTATTTTAGGCAGTATGGCCATTTTCATGATACTGATTCTTCCCATCTATGAGCATGGAATGTTTTTCCATTTGCTTTTGTCCTCTCTTATTTCCTTGAGTAGTGGTTTGTAGCTCTCCTTGAAAAGGTCCTATACATCCCTTATTAGTTGTATTCCTAGGTATTTTATTCTCTTTGTAGCAATTGTGAATGGTAGTTCATTCATGATTTGGCTCTCTGCTCATCTGTTGTGGGTGGAAATAAATACTTGCTATTTTTGCACATTGAGTTGGTATCTTGAAGCTTTGCTGAAGTTGCTTATTAGCTTAAAGAGTTTTAGGCTGAGATGATGGGGTTTGCTAAATATAGAATCATGTCATCTGCAAAGAGAAACAATCTGACCTCCTATTTGAATATGCTTTATTTCTTTCTCTTGTGTGATTGCCCTGGACAGGACTTCCAATACTATGTTGAATACGAGTGGTGAGAAAGGGCATTTTTATCTTGTACATGTTTTCAAGGGAAATGCTTCCAGCTTTTGCCCATTCAATAGGATATTTGCTGTGGGTTTGTCATAAATAACCCTTATTATTTTGAGATACATTCCATCAATACCTAGTTCATTGAGAGTTTTTAACATGAAGGGATGTTGAATTTTATCAAAGGCTTTTTCTGTATCTGTTGAGATAATGATGTGTTTTTTGTCTTTGGTTCTGTGTATGTGATGGATTACTTTTATTTATTTTCGTATATTGAACCAGCCTTACATCCCAGGGATGAAGCCAACTTGATTGTGGTGGATGCGTATTTTGATGTGCTGCTGGATTTGGTTTGCCAGTATTTTATTAAAGATTTTTGTATTGATTTTATCAGAGATATTGGTCTGAAGTTTTCTTACTTTGTTGTGTGTCTGCCAGGTTTTGGTATCAGGATGATGCTGGCTTCATAAAATGAGTTAGGGAGGAGTCCCTCCTTTTCAATTGTTTGACATAGTTTCAGAAGGAACAAAGAGGAGGTACCAGCTTCTCTTTTTGCCTCTGATAGAATTTGGCTATGAATGTGTCTGGTCCTGGGCTTTTTCTTTTCTTTTTTTTTTTTTTTTGGTATGATATTAATTACTGCCTCAATTTCAAAACTTGCTATTGTCTATTCAGGGATTTAACTTCCTCCTGTTTAGTCTTGGGAGGGTGTATGTGTCCAGGAATTTATTCATTTCTTCTAGATTTTCTAGTTTATTTGTGTAGAGATGTTTATAGTATTCTCTGATGGTGGTTTGTATTTCTGTGGGGTCAGTGGTGATATCCTCTTTATCATTTTTCTATTGTGTCCATTTAATTCTTTTTTTTTTCCTTCTTGATTTGTCTAGCTAGTGGTCTATCTCTTTTGTTATTATTATTATTGTTATTTTTTCTGAAAACCAGCTCCTGGATTCATTGATTTTTCAAAGGGTTTTTTGTGTCTCTATCTCTTTCAATTCTGCTCTCATCTTTGTCTTGTCTTCTGCTAGCTTTACAATTAACTTGCTCTTGTTTTTCTAGCTCTTTAATCTGTGATGTTAGGGTGTTGATTTGAGATCTTTTTAGCTTTATGGTATGGGCATTTAGTGCTACAAATTTCCCTCTAAACAATGCTTTAGCTGTGTCCCAGAGATTCTGGTACATTATCTTTTTTTTTTCATTGGTTTCAGAGAACTTCTTGATTTCTGCCTTATTTTAATTATTTACCCCGGAATCATTCAGAAGCATGTTGTTCACTTTCCATGTAATTTTGTGGCATTGAGAGAGTTTCTTAATCCTGAGTTCTAATTTGATTGCACTGTGGTCTGAGAGACTGTTTCATATTATTTCAGTTCTTTTGCATTTGCTGGGGAGTGTTTTACTTCCAATTATGAGGTTCATTTTAGAATAAGTGTCATGTGGCACTGAGAAGAATGTATATTCTCTTGATTTGGAATAAAGACTTCTGTAGATGTCTATTAGGTCCACTTGATCCAGAGCTGAGTTCAAGTCCTGAATATTCCTGTTAATTTTCTGTTTCATTGATCTGTCTAGTATTGACAGTGGGGTGTTAAAATCTCTCATTATTATTGCGTGGTAGTCTAAGTCCGTTTGTCAGTCTCTATGAAATTGTTTTATGAATCTGGGTGCTCCTGTATTGGGTGCATATATATTTAGGATAGTTAGCTCTTCTTGTTGAATTATTCCCTTTACCATTTTGTAATGCCCATCTTTGTCTTTTTTGATCTTTGTTGATTTAAAATCTGTTTTGTCAGAGACTAGGATTGCAAACCCTGCTTTTTTTTGCTTTCCATTTGCTTGGAAGAATTTCCTCCATTTCTTTATTTTGAGCCTATGTGTGTCTTTGCACATGAGATGAATCTCCTGAATACAGCACACCAATGGATCTTGACTCTTTATCCAATTTGCCAGTCTGTGTCTTTTAATTGGGGCATTTAGTCCATTTACATTTAAGGTTAGTATCATTATGTGTAAATTTGATCCTGTCATCATAATGCTATTTGGTTATTTTGCACACTAGTTGATACAGTTTCTTCATAGTGTCACTGGTCTTTATATGTTGGTGTGTTTTTGCAGTGGCTGGTACTGGGTTTTTCCTTTCCATATTTATTGCTTCCTTCAGAAGCCCTTGCAAGGCAGGCCTGTTGGTAGCAAAATCCCTCAGTGTTTGCTTGTCTGAAAAGGATTTTATTTCTCCTTTGCTTATGTATGAAGCTTAGTTTGGCTTGATACAATAGTCTGGATTGAAAATTTTTTTCTTTGGAATATTAAATATTTGCCCCCACTATCTTCTGGCTTTTAGGGTTTCTGCTGAGAGGTCACACACATATGTTTCTTTTCCATGGAAGCCTCTAATCACTGCTGCTACTAGTTGGCCATCTTGGCCTCACCCATTTCACCACAAGACACTTCCTCTCTGTATTATGAGATGCAAATTTTGTTATCTGATTTTTCACCTAAGAATTTCTTTAATATGCAAATTTGGGGCTATCTTGCTGACAACCACCTAGGGTAATAAAATAGGTTACCAAGAACTTGGAAGTCTAAAATAAGAGAAAAATAGGGGTCTTATGAATCTGTAAGATCTATTTCTATCTATGTGTCTAATAAGTCTAGGTATTTATGTGTTGTGGATATGATATTTCACTACTAAACATGTATAAAAGAGCTGTAACTAATTGGGTTTATAAAACACTTAAATCTTGGCCAAGCATGGTGTCTCATGCCTGTAATCTCATCATTTTGGGAAGCCAACATGGGTGGATAAATTGAGGTCAGGAGTTTGAGACCAGCCTGGCCAACAAGGTGAAACCCCATCTCTACTAAAAATAAGAAAATTAGCCAGGCATGGTGGCATTCACCTGTTATCCCAGCTACTCAGGAGGCTGAGGCACAAGAATTGCTTGTACCTGAGAAGCAAAGGTTGCAGTAAACCAATATCACACTACTGTACTTCAGCTTGGGCAAAAGAGCAAGACTCTGTCTCAAAAAAAAAAGTGCTTAAATAAAACACTTTATCAGAAAAATAGACTTTAAGCCAAATGGTTTTGCATGTTCATGTGACTTAAGTAAATTTTTAATAAATAAGCTGGTTTTAAAATTTTTGGTGAAATAGAATTAGAAATGACTTCAGAATTGCCAACCTGTATTATTTATCTCTGCTAGATGTTAAAATTTGGCATTAGGGTTATAAAGCTATGGATGCAGCCAAAAAGAGAATTAGTTTTAATGTAAAATTTCATAAATAAGACATTTAATATTTGCTGACAAAAAGAGTCAAACTATAAATTATTCAAAAAGATTTATTCTGATCCAAATATGAGTGACCATGACTTGTGATATAGCCCTCAGGAGGTCCTAGGAACATTTGCCCAAGGTGGTCATGGTGCAGCTTGGTTTTACACCTTCTAGGAAGACATGAGACATCAATCAAATACATTTAAAAAATACATCAGTTTGGTCCAGAAAGGTGGGACAACTCAAAGCAGGAGTTTTCAGGTTATATGTAAATTTAAACATTTTCTGGTTGACAGTTGGTTGCATTTATCTAAAGACCAGGGATCAATAGAAAAGAATGTATGGGTTATGGCAAAGGATTGTGAAGACCCAAGTTCTTATTATATTTGCAGATGAAGC
Organism: Aotus nancymaae; assembly: GCF_030222135.1. NCBI lineage: Eukaryota > Metazoa > Chordata > Mammalia > Primates > Aotidae > Aotus > Aotus nancymaae. The sequence goes on along the minus strand of NW_026988415.1, from coordinate 52,046,467 downwards.
CTCCAGGTAGCAGGCTTCAGAGAGAATAAGTCATAAAATGCTTCTTATCAGACTTAAAGTCTGTGTTGATGTTAATGCCAGAGAAGAATAATGAAGCAAGTCCAACTCCTACTACCTATCATGGCTTGAACTAGTCTTAAATTTTAAGAGCCCTGGCTGAGGAGTAATTCCATTCAGAATGTTGGTGTGGAGGGGGGATTAGAATTTGGTTTTTGATTTACATATTTTTCAGTTAACAAAAACAAATAAATCCTGAAAAAAACAAACAAACAAAAATAACATACTTATCTAACCTTAAGGTTCTTACTTAGAAAAAGCTTAAATTCACATTATAAAAGTGTTTAAAAGGGAAATGACTTTAAATTATAAGTATCACAGTTTTCATAAAGAATGTGAGTACACTTAAAAAATAATTAGGTAAATGTAATGGAATAGGTGCTTGTAAATAATCTTGTCATGTAATTTAAAATCTGAAATTATATCAAGCTAAATAGTAACTATTAAATTTCTGGGTCCTTTCTAGTTTTTTTTTAACTTATAGAACAATATTTTTCTTACAAAAGTGTTTTTATTTAAAGGAAAATAATTTTTTTTCTAATTCAAAGGTAATTTAAAAGTTATTCATGAAATTAAGTATAAGTGAATAAGAACAATGTAAGTAAAGTTATAAAAATAAAGAGGTTTTTTTGGCAAGAAAGGTTAAAAGGAAAATAATTTTATCTGAAAAATAATCTTGTATAGAAAATTTTGTCCTAAAATAAAATAACTCATTATTTAAGGAAGAGGAATGTCTGGGATAAAATAGAAAGTTTAAGCATATCATAAATAATTTGTATCACATTGTCTATAATTAAAGGAAAATTATTTATAACAGTCTTTCTAGAAATCACATTTTGCTATTAAAAAAAAGCATGTATACACTAAAGAATTATTTAGAACAATGAAATTTTATTAAGGAATTTATTTACTCTTAATTATAACAGATTTTAACTTTTTTAACTTTAACTTTTATTGTGTCTCATCATTTTTGGTTTTCTCTCCTCTTTTAAAAGGTGTGAAATAATGACACCATTCTTTAACTCATTTTTAGTTCATATAAGTTGTTTTCCTTCTTGGGTTCTAACTGTTGTAGCCTGATGCTAAAAATGCTTCCTTAAAAGTCTAATGGAAATGTTTATTTCCAACACACTTTTCTGTGCACTGCAGAAAGTCTTCTCTTTTGCCTATTTGCAACTGACTTAACAGATCTTATGTTTTAGCAAAATAAATCCCCATGTCATTAGTAAGTTTTGGGTTGCTTAGAAAAAAAGCAGCCTAAAAAGTATTTTTAATTACAGTAGTTACATCCATGTAACTTTCTGTACATGCTTTTAAAGTCCTTATGCCATTCAGTTATAACTCTTTTACTCCTAAGTGTAAAAGGGATAACAAGTTCTGCTAAATCTAGCACATTGACAGCTTAAATTAAATTCTCATCGTCAGACCCAGTAGAAGATGCCAATCAAAATGAACTTTGTTTGTGAGACACAGGGCCAGGAATTAAAACTATTCAACATCTCATTTCCTAGGAAATATCTAGGAAAAGGTGAACACATGAGATTTTAAGGGATAATTTTAAGGTATAAAATTAGTTCAGTTTCTCTAGAAATTAACCATTAATATCATTGGTACACTGATGCAAAAGCAACATCTGGGCCCTGGTGTCAGATTAACAAGGTTTCCTTGTCATGTTAACTGACTCCTTAATACAAATTATAAAGATTATAAGAAGGTTTATGGAAATTATCTTACAGTCAAGATAATTAAAATTTTATAGATTGCTTATAAGATATTGAGGGACAGATTTAATTGGTCTTGCACTGTTTTTATTAGAGGTTATTGTGAAATTGACTGCTTTCTCAAAGAATAAAGGTTTTCACCTTTTTTTTTTTTAAAGAATTTTTTATCACTTTGGTTAAATTAATGACTTATTTTACAATGACCCGTGATCCTATTTTGTGATATCAAGCATTTTAAACTTTTTATATTTGACAAACTTTCCAAAGTCAAATTCTAACTTGCATTCTCATTAATTTTCTGATATTAATTTTCATTAATTTCCTGATATTATTTCCTTGAAGTCCAAATGAGACATATTCAGCTTATTTGGTATAAAAATCACACAGGAAGCATTGACAAATATAAAATAACATTTGGTTTCCTTTGGGCTATATTTATATAAATGTTCTTGGTCTGTGTTCCAAAATATTGGGAAACTCATAATTTTAATAAGACTTAGTGTATGTTATTACTAATTATAATTTTTATGTGAAACTTTTATATGCCACAGAAGTAATGCATTTCTAGTCAATTGTGACTAATAATGGTTGTCCTAAGACTTGTCATCCATAGACTATTGTCTATGGTGATTTCTCTTCAAAAGGTGATTTCTAATCAATGTATAGCACCTTGTTAGGTGCTCTTGAATGTAAGTCTCTTATGACTTTGGAAATTGTGACATTAGAATAAGGAAAACATTTTCAGAACTCATAGAGAGCTGAAATGTTCATCAATGTCAAAAAAGAGTTAACTTCATGGACTGAACTAAAGACTAAAGTAATCTTGATTTTTTTGCTTAAAATGTTGCTGATCCTTTGTTTTGTTTTTCAAGAAAACTTGTCTTTTAAGCTATTTACAGATTTGAACAATGGAGTAAAGTATATTCCTGTGAACAAAATTTGGAGCATGTTTCTCTCTACCTAATTTCTCCAGAATTTGGAAACTATTTGTGAGTATTTTTAACTTATGGCAATATAGTTATTTGCATAAGTGTAGTAAGAATGTTTCCTTTTGCAACAGGACACAATGGGAGAAACTGCTTGTTTTACCAAGGCTTTTACAGGAATGTTGTTGCTTTCCTTTAAACTTGGCTTAAAAAGCCAATAAAAGCCCACTGGGAAAACCAGCCTGTTACCTTGTCTGCAGAGTCCCTGTATAGGATTTCTGACCTTTGGTAAGTAAAGGGCCTTTGTAACAGGCCCAGCAACCCCAAGTTATCTTTGGACCTTAAGAGGAAAGAAATTTACTCAACTCATAGGTATTTGAGGGTACAAACTCATGTCTGGGCTCAGCTTAAAAAAAAATAAGTCTTATTGAGATTTCTTATGGAAAAGAGTTCCACAAAAGCCTATTTAAAAAACCTATGTGAAAAATAATTATCCTTGATGCACTTTATACAGATAATAATGTCAAGCATAAGAATAAAGCTCACAAATAAATTGATCCTATTATGTTTTTAATAAGAAGAGACTGAAGAGACAAATTATATTTCAATATAAACTAGTACATCTGTTATTATATTCTAGTCTTGCCTAATTTTTATAAGTTTTATTATTTTCTACGGTTTGAACTGAATTCTAAAATTTTTCCTGGCTTCACTTCTCCAAAGTCAATGCAGCTGTGCTTTCTTAAAGCCCTGCAAACTGAAGCTAGACAACTTAAACTTTGGAAGGTAATAACAGCAACCTATTTACATATATAAGCCACTTTCATACATGCCTAATGATACATGAACTTCAGAGTAATATGGCCTATATTGGTTTTCCAAGATTGTTCTTTTTTTGTTTGTTGCTGTTTTTCTTTTCTTCCTATTTTCCCCTTGTAGGAAATGAGACTTCACAACCTGCTAAAAATGAGGTTTCCTCATATTGTGGGACATACACATCTAGGAATAAACCATTCCAACCATAAGAGATCAGACAAAACCTGAGATCAGAGACTCATTTTTCTCTCAAAAGTGCTTATTCTGAAAGATTTTTAAAGAAAATAGGAGAAATATGAAAGGAAAATAAATCTTGGGACCCCAAAATCACTAAGCTAAAGGCAAAAGACAAATGGGAACTGCTTAGGGCAAACCTGCCTCTCATACTATTCAAAGTTATTCTCCTGAGCTGACCTGAGACAAATACATATTTGATTGCTCCCTCTTTTCTATTATTTATGTAAAAATGCAGATTCAGTGAGCCAGACTGAATTGTGTATTCAGTGGAAGGCTGATCAAGGACACAAAAGAATGCAACCTTTTTTCTCTTATCTACTTCTAACCTGGAAGCCTCCACTTGGAATTGTCCCACCTTACCAGACCACTTAATCTTATACATATTGATTGATGTTTCATGTCTCTCTAAAATGTATAAAAGCAAACTGTACCCCTGACCACCTTGGGCACATGTCTCAGGAATTCCTGAGGCTGTGTCTTGGGCATGTCCTTAACCTTGGCAAAATGAACTTTCTAAATTGACTAAGACATACCTCAGATATTTTCCATTCACATTTGTAATTAGTATAAGGGTCTGATTTTTACAAATTTAATATTTGGAATATAATCGTAGCCAATAGTGAAAAGAAAATTACAGTATCAAAATAACAATTACTAAGATTGAAGTTTGTAATAGAACATTCTATGTTATATTCTAACTTCGATTTCAGTTTTTCTCATTCTCCTTTAATATTCTCCAATATCTGAAGCATTTCTAATGTTCTTTGTTGGAAGTCATTTATCAGTTTAATGAACACATTCAAGGAAGGCTAAGCATAGGGGATGAGTAAGAAAGATTTGATTCTTTCATCGCACACACAATATAACTACCTATCTCTCATATATCTGACACACACACTTCAAACATTGAATTAACTGAAATAAAATCCTCATTCTGAACTCTGATTTTCTATACATACCAAGCAGCCTGTGAAATACCTTAAATTTTATGTCCAAATTCATTACACACTGTGGAGAGGAGGATAGCAAATGCACGGTTGAACATATGCTCATAGAAAGGTTCTACATTTTGTTAAATTGATGGCTGGATTGATCCACAGGATTCAAGGCCAGACACTGAGTATACTAAATGCTGTGGCATAGTTGGCATGGAATTGCATACTGGATTAAATTTCAACATTGGAAAAAAGCTCAGAATCAGAAGCATATTCTATGTTGTAATCTTTCTACTGTTGATGTGAATTTAAGTATGTGGAAATGACACTTATAAGTTATTGCTGCTCAAAGAGAGTTTAAGTTTTTGCAGTGGTGAGGTTTTTGTAAAGAACAGAGTTTGATGGAAACCTTCTCAAGCATCCCTTTTTTGATTGGGTATGTATTTCTTGTGGTTATTTAAGAGATGTACTAGATGACTAATAAAAGTGTTATTAGGCTTCTCTAGGACAGAACTTATATATATATGTTATATATATTTATATTATATATATAATATAGTTATATATAATATAGTTATATATATAATATATATAATATACAAATATATTATATTTAAATATATAAATATATAATAATATATATATTTATATATTATATATTTATATATTATATATTTTATTATATGTAATATATATTATATATATTTATATATATAAATACTTAAACTCCCATATATAGATATATATATATCGATATATACATATCGATATATATATATTTATATAGATATCTATCGATATCTATATCTATATATATATGGGAGTTTATTAAGTATTAACTAACATGATCATCAATGGGCGGCCTGCAAGCTGAGGAGCAAGGAGAGCCAGTGCAAGTTCCAAAACTGAATAACTTGGAGTCTGATGTTTGAGGGCAGGAAGAATCCAGCATGGGAGAAAGATGTAGGCTGGGAGGCTAGGCCAGTCTCTTACGTTTTTCTGCCTGTTTTATATTTGCTGGCAGGTGATTAGATTCTGCTCATCAAATTAAGGGTGGATCTGCCTTCCCAAAACCACTGACTCAAATGTTAATCTCTTTTGCAACACCAGCACAGACACACCCAGGATCAATATTTTGTTTTCTTCAATCCAATCAAGTTGACACTCAGTATTAACTATCACAAGAATTTATTAAACTCTTCAATCCTTTTCTTATATTCTTCATAGTTTAACAAGTTTCACTGACATACAGAGTTTTTATTTTTTGTCTTAAAGGACCATATATGACTAAAAGTCAGCATCGAGAAGTTAACGGCAATGAACTAGAATAAAACTAAATGTCACCACATCTTATATCTTCTCAAACTTCTTAAGTAGATAAGACATGTTCAGAAAGCTGTAAAATGTGCCCTTTGCTTACAAGGAAAAGGTCACTTCTGTGCTAACAAATTGTAATAGGTTACTCATAACTGATCATATCAGTGACCAAAATATGATGCCTTGTATGCATTAAATACTGCTAACAATTATTATGGCCTTGACTAATGATTTGTTTTTTTGGTATCACATACATAGTATCTTGAAGCACTTAAAGCTTACATATATGAATATAAATTCATGAACCAAATAAAATAATTCTCAAAGTCAGCAAAATCATATTTTTGTTTACCCACACAGCACATCTTTCAAGTATGCACATTTAATTTTGCATGACTATGGACTTGAAAATTATTATACTGAGGAGAGACATACAACAAACTTTGGACAACAACAGATGTGAAGGGCAGTTGGGGAGTATACATGGAAATGTTACAATAGCATGCTCTTTTTGTAATACGTTATTATGAAAAATTAGGCCGGGCACAGTGGGTCACGCCTGTAATCCCAGTTCTATGGGAGGTCAAGGGGGACAGATCACCTGAGGTCGGGAGATTGAGACCAGCCTGACCAACAAGGAGAAACCCTGACTCTACTAAAAATACAAAATTAACCAGACGTGGTGGTGCATGCCTATAATCTCAGCTACTTGGAAGGCTGAGGCAGGAGAATCGCTTGAACCCGGAAGCAGATGTTGCAGTGAGCTGAGATCATGCCATTGCACTCCAGCCTGGGCAACAAAAGCAAAACTCTGTCTCAAGAAATAAATAAATAAATACATTATTTTGAAAAATTATATATTGCAAAGCAGCTATCATGAAAGGGCAGCTTGAAACCACATGAGAATTGCTTGAACCCAGGAAGCAGACATTGTGGTGAGATGAGATCATGCCATTGCACTCCAGTCTGGGCAAGAAAAGCAAAACTCCATTTCAAAAAAAATTATAAAAAAATAAAATACGTTACACAAAAATATAAATTAAATACATACATTATTCTGAAAAAATATATATTGCAAAGCAGCTATCATGAAAGGGCAGCTTGAAACTACATGTGCATCCTCAGCTACAGAAAGAATTTAAATCTGAATTTTTTTGTGCTATAATGATAGCAGTGGAGGCAGGCACATGACTGGGTCATTAGAATCAGCCTCAATCCTTTATTGTTAGCTTTTTTGTTTTAAAACCATCTACTGATTATTTTAAATCTTTCTGAATCTATTCTTTGGAGCTTTTTCTTATTCTCATGGAAATTATCCAACTTCCTACTGATAAAACAATATTTCAAGATCTTTCAAATAATAAAATACAGCTGGTAAATGTATATATTAGCCACTAGGATTGCCGCAAAAATAAAAGGCATCAAGTAATAAACACTGGATGATTTTTTGTATGGTAAGCTAATGACAAACATTATTGGCTATAAGTCCTCACATACTCTTAAAGAAGTAGTTTTTAAACCCAGAGCATTTGTGTCATTGTAAAAAAAAAAAAAAGGTTCTGATTCTACTAAATTAGAAGTGGCTAACCTACACTACAGTTCATAAATACAATGCCTGTCCATATCCTCAAAGCATCTCCTACAAAGAAATAATCTGATATTGAATTAAAATATGACAAGAGTTCATGAGGTAAAAAAGCACAGTAATACATGGCATCATTTTGTTACTACTCAGCTTGTCTAAGGGAGTAGATGCCAACTTTTTGAGAAAAATTACCTGTATGTAAAGCAGCACATCTCAGTCTTTGAATCAAATTTTGTACCATGTGTGGAGACAATTTTTGAATCTTTATTTTTACAATCCTTTAAAAATACTTATAAAGGTTTTAGGCATACTATTTCCTTTTTTTTTTCTCTCTCTCTCCATTAGTACAAAGAACTCAGACAAGTTCTCATCCTGTCACTTGAAAACCATCAGTGATTCCTAATTACCTACAGAATAATGTTTCATTTCCTTCGGTTGTCATACATTTTCACTCATTGTCTGAGTCTAAAGAACCTGTTTCAGAAAAAGCCTTAAGTATATATGGCATTATTTGCTATAATTGAATAATTACTGTTCCTCATGCACATCATTCATTTTTGTCTTTGTATAATTTTGCTCACGTTATCCTTTCTGCCTGGAAAGCCCTTCCTACCACTTTTCTCCTGGAAATATCCTGTCTTTTAAGATTAACACAAATATAACTTTCTCTGTAAAATATTTTAAATTACTTTTAAAATTTTATTTATGTATTAAACAAATATTTATTGAATGCTTATAATGAGACAGGCACTTGTCCATGGGTGATATTTTTTGAACATGAAAGAAATAGTTTTTGCTCTCAAGGAGTAAACAAGAAGAAATTAATCACTTTCTTCTCTTTACTCTCATAGGTGTTTGTTCATGTTAATATTAGTTACTATAATCTTTGGTGTTTGTTTCTGTCTTCTCCACTAGTATGTGAACACCTTAGGCAGGTCAGGAGAAATGCAATATTCCTTTTTGAATTCCCACCAAATTTTTCAGTAATCACTCATAATCGTTTCTGGGTGAAGGACTATAAAATTAATGAATAAAGAATGATAAATATTTACCTGAAGTAGATTGGTTACTCTCACAAATTCAGTTAACCTGATATATTCTATAAGGTCACATTAAAGCAAGTATCAACAAGATTATATAGACCTGAACTAAAATGAATATTATGTCTTATCTTAGATTCTACCACAGTGCCTAGACTAGTTTGCAGAATTAAGGGCTCAATAAAATTTGATTGAATAAGAAAAGTTATTATTTTCAACTTTTAAAAAAATAATCTTAATTACTTATAATTTTTTTAAATTTTACTTTAAGTTCTGGGATACATGTGCTTAATGTGCAGGTTTGTTACATACATGTGCCATGGTGGTTTGCTGCACCTATCAACCCCTCATCTAGGTTTTAAGCCCTGCATGCATTAAGTATTTGTCCTAATGCTCTCCCTTCCCTTTCCCCCCACCCCCTGACAGGTCCCAGTGTGTGATGTTCCCCTCCCTGTGTCCATGTGTTCTCATTGTTCAACTCCCACTATATGTGAGAACATGCAGTGTTTGGTTTTCTGTTCCTGTGTTAGTTTGCTGAGGATGATGGTTTTTAGCTTCATCGTGTTCCTGCAAGAAACATGAACTCATTCTTTTTTATGGCTGCATAGTATTCCATGGTGTATATGTGCTACATTGTCTTTATCCAGTCTAACATTGTTGGGCATTTTGGTTGGTTTCAAGTCTTTGCTATTTTGAAGAGTTCTGCAATAAACATACATGTGCATGTATATTTATAATAGAATAATTTATAATCCTTTGGTTATATACCTAGTAATGGAATTGCTGGGTCAAATGATATTTCTAGTTCTAGATCCTTGAGGAATCACCACACTGTCTTCCACAATGGTTGAACTAATTTATACTCCCACCAACAGTGTAAAAGCATTACTGTTTCTCCACATCCTACCCAGCATCTGTTGTTTCCAGACTTTTTAATGATCCCCATTCTAACTGGCATGAGATGGCATCTCCTTGTAGTTTTGATTTTCATTTCTCTAATGACCAGTGATGATGATCTTTTGTTCATATGTTTGTTGGCAGCATAAATGTCTTCTTTTGAGAAGTGTCTATTCATTGCCTTTGCCCACTCTTTCATGTTTTTTTTTTTTTTCTTGTAAATTTGTTTAAGTTCCTTGGTGATTCTGGATATTACACCTTTATCAGATGAATAAATTGCAAAATTTTTCTCCCATTCTGTAGGATGCCTGTTCACTCTGATTTTCTCCCATTCTGTAGGTTGCCTGTTCACCCTGTTTCTTTCACTGAGCATAAGCTCTTTGGTTTAATTAGATCCCATTAGTCAATTTTGGCTTTTTTTCAATTGCTTTTGGTGGAAAACTTACTATTTTCTTAGGATAAAGTTTTACAGCAGGGAAGTAAGCTTTTAGGTCAAAGTAAGAAATTTTCCTCAAGTTCTCCTCCCCTTATTATTCATTTTCTGTGTATTATTCCCTTTAAAATATTGTAGATTAATCTCAATTTAACTTGAAGACAACATAACAAAAGTATGAATGATTTAAAAAAATAAAAAAATGACTTGAAATCTCATGGCACATTTTATAAAATACAAGTATTAAAATGTTCATCAATTCTCCAGTGAATATTCAAGGGAAAAAATGCTGTGATTATAGAAGAAAGAAGGGGTAAATGAAGATACGTGGTATTTTCTTCAATGTTCCAATCATGATTTTCTGAGTTTTTAAAATGGCATCCTTACACCTCTTTCTCAATTTTCTTATAATATCCATGACACAAAAATAGGTAAAAAGTAATAGCTTCTTTTTCAAAAACCTAAACAAGGCTGATATGCTACCTAGTAGTGGAGTTAGAAAGTAATCTTTACTCATAATAAGGTCAAAAGAGCTTAAATAAATGTCACAATGAGCAATATAAATAGCAGTCTTGCCAGGTAGACGGATAGTAAGGGTTTATTAACTAAACAATGAAAAGCCACCCCTCTTTAGAATGAGTATTTTTTCTATAAAAGTGCCAGAGTAATAATCCTGGAAACACAAGAACTGATTTTGTGATTAGAACTGATTTTTTATTTACTCTCAAGAAAATACAGCTGTTTCTGTCATTTCAAATTTCTATGACAATACATCTTATACTGGGTAATTTATAGACAACAGAAATTTATTTCTCACAGTGCTGAAAGCTGGGAAGTACAAGATCAAGGCTCCAGAAAATTTGATGTCTGGTGAGAGCCCATTCCCTGTAGATGACACATTCTTGCTCTGTCCTCACATAGTGGATGAGCAAAAAAGGGCTAGCAAGCCTCCTCAAGCCAAAAATGGTAAGGACACAAATCCCATTCATGAGGACTCCATCCTCACAACCTAATTATCTTCCAAAGACCCACCTCTTAATACCATCGTCTTAGGGATTAGTTTTCAACATACGAAATTTGGAGAGACACATACGTTGAAACCATACTAACAACTATCTTTCCCTCTCTTCCTAACACAGCTTAAAGCCAAATGAATATTGCATACTAGAAAGTGGAGAAAAGCACTTAGACAAAAAAGAATTCTGTGTTGGTTTGTAGGTACTGATCAACGAATCATCTAGAGTTTATGCTGAAAATTTAAGCTATTTACAGAAATTCCCTAGGGTTAGAGTGTTATAGAATGTTTAAACAGTTGTCATAGATAAATAATTTTAAGATAGTAGAAATTGAAATATAGTCACATCAACCTTCTTCATCTGTTGTTTTGGGAAAAAAAAAAACAATACTCAGTATCTAAGAATGGGCATAGTAGCTCCTCATATTTCTTATTGAGCAGTCATGTATTTAAACATTGTATTTGTGAAAAATGAATGTGCCATGAAAACATGTAAAATGGTCCTTCTCAATCATGAAGCTCATTGAATGAAAAATTCTGATTTTCTGCTTCTATTGAAATTATATGGCATTACTAGGGCCAATTCAAACCACATCATCTCATGAAAACACTGCATACATCTCTCTTATGATTCCAGGACACTTTAACAGAAATAGGGGAGGGACAGTGGGGGGTGGGGAGTTGGGGAGAGATAGCATGGGGAGAAATGCCACATACAGGTGAAGGGGAGGAAGGCAGCAAATCACACTGCCACGTATGCACCTATGCAACAATCTTGCATGTTCTTCACATGTACCCCAAAACCTAAAACGCAATAAAAATAAAAGTCTCATAAGGATTCTTTACAATATATAGAGGGCCTAGGGAAATGAACCTGCTTCTGAAGTCCTGGTTAACACATCTTCCTGAAATTATTCCATACACAAGGATAACAACTAAAAAGAAATCTGACTGGTATTACCAATGAGACATTGGAAAACATGCTCTCCATGAAAAAGGAAAGACAAGTCATAAATGTAAGATGAAAGTCCTCAAGCTGCAAACAAATAAAAATTAAAATACTGAGCAGTTTCTATGCAGGTCAAGAAAAATGGATATTCAACTTAAGAATTACAGTTATCCCACCTTATCCTTTTGCAGTAATGATGGCAGCAGCAGCAGTTAGCAGAGCCAACTTGAGGCTGCACCCCAGGGAAACCCCCAGGGTGGTGCACAGATGGGAGGGGGGATAAGTTCCCCAAAGAGGTGTGTGTAGGTTGAGGAGTGGTGAGGTGGGACCAGCCAGTGACCATGGAAACCCCCATACATATGTCCCCCATACTCATTCCTTTTGTTTTGAAGGCTGCCCCTCCAAAAGCAGAGGCAGCAAGAGTATATATGTGCCTCACAATAGTCCACATAGGGAGAACACTGGGTACTGAGACCCCACATCACCTTCTAGTCCTCCCTCCAGAGAACACAGGAAAACTAGCAAGAGCTACCAAGAGTTAGTAAATGCTTAAAAAACAGACACCTGGACTTAAATTGGAAGGCTTTTCATTTGTCTATTTCTTCATTCTGCAAACTGTGATGGAGTCATCCGATTAAGGAAAAAAAAAAAAAACTTCTGAAAGAAAGAAAAGAAAAAAAATACCCCAGAATTCCTAGTAAAACAGTGATGGATTAGAAGCTTTGGGCGTGCTCCAGCCACATGGAAATAGCAAAATAGTACATAATGTCAACTCTGTGAGATTTTATTCAAGAAGGAAAATGAGAATCCAATGTAATAGTGAAGGACATCCCAGATATTGGGAAGTAGAAGGTAGGCAAACACTCCCTGCAATGGCATCTAGTTGATAAAAGTCTGGGGTTGGAGGAGAGCTGCTGCAGCCATGGTTTCTCCTGGGTTACCAGACTTGCAGTCAGGACCAGCTTGGTGACCTGGATCTGATCTGAATGTGTTATTGCTGGGATTACACTATCTGACTTAAGACTATATTATAAGGTTATAGTAAAAAACATAGCATAATAAACTAATGGAACATAAGAGAGAACCCAGGTAAAACTGCACACCTACACCCATCTGATCTTCAAGAAAGTTAACAAAAATAAACAATGGGGAAAGGACTCCGAATTCAAAAAAAGGGGCTTTGGTAACTGGTTAGCCATGTGCAGGAGAATAAAATTAGACCCCTGCATTTCAGCCATACAAAAATTAACTCAAGATTGATGAAAAATTAAAATGTAAGTCCTCAAGCTACAATAATTTTAAAAGAAAACCTAGTTTCCTAGTTTCCATTCTGTACATTGGTCCTGGCAAATAACTTAGGACTAATTTCTGAAAAGCAATGGCAGCAAAAACAAAAATGAACAAGTGGAATCTAATTAAACTAAGGAGCTTCTGCATAGCAAAATAAACTAGCAACAGAGTAAAAATACAACATACAGGAGAGGAGAAAATATTCACAAAATACTCATCAGACAAAAATCTATTATTCAGAATCTATAATGAACTTAAAAAATTCAACATGTTAAAAACAGCCCCATTAAGAAGGGCAAAGGATATGAACTGACACCTTTCAAAAGAAGACATTCAAGCAGCCAACAAACATGAAAAATGCTTAACATCCCTAATTATCAGAGAAATGCAAGTCAAAACCACAATGAGATATCATCTCACACTGGTCAGAATGACTATTATTAAAAAGTAAAAAAATAACTGATGCTGGCAAGGCTGCAGAGAATAGGGAGCACTTATGCACTGTTGATAAGAATGTAAATTAGTTCAGCCACTGTGGAAAGAAGTTGTGAAATTTCACAAGGAACTCAAAGCAGAACTACCATTCAACCCAGCAATGCCATTACTGTGTATATACCCAGAGGGAAAGATATCATTCTACCAAAAAGACACACATACTCATATGTTCATTGCAGTGCTATTCACAATAGCAAAGGCATGGAGTAAAAACACAAGTGCCCATCAATGGTGGATTGGATAAAAAATATGGAACATATACACCATTGAATAGTAAGAAACCATTAAAACATTAAAAAATCATGTCATTTGCATGAACACAGATGTAACTGGAGGTCATTATTCTAATTGAATTAATACAGGAACAGAAAATCATACTACATGTTCTCACTTATAAGTGATATTTTATCATTGGGAACAAACAGACAAAAGTATAGGAACTATAGGCACAGGAGACTACAAAAGCAGGAAGAGAGGAAGCCGGCCAAGGTCTGAAAAACTACCTATTTAGTACTATGCTCAGTACCCGGGTAATGGGATCATTCATACCTCACACCTCAGCATCACACAACATACTCAGGTAACAAACCTGTATATTTACTCCCTGAATTAGAAATAAAACCTGAAATTATTTTTTAAAAAGAAGTATAGTTATCTCTGGACAATAAATCAATACAATTGTAAATAAATACTCAACCTTATATCTGTAGATTTTTCCCAAAGTTGAAAAAAATCATGTGTTTGCAGACTGATGGACTCCATGCTGAATAATCCATGCTGAATAAAGTGATACCCACATCTATACCCAACTGAAAATGTGTTCAGATTACAAAGGAAAATTTAAGTTTTAAAAAGTATAACAGAAGAAAATATATAACCTAAAAACATGGGATATAATAGAATTGACATCACACTTCAGTACAAACTTACTTGATAAAAAAAAATCAGAAAAGAAACAGCCATATATTTTTCTACGTTTTCATCATTTATGTGCCTAACTCATTCCTATTAACAGCAGCATTGCGTACATTAAGAGCTGGTAACTATGGTTCAGGGTTTGAAGTTTACCTACCTATTTCAGCATGCTATTTCATTATACCTATTTCATCATATGTCCTCAATGATTAAGAATTACCTTTCTGTAGAGTATTAAGGAAAAAAGATAACAAGAATTTTATGCAAAAGCAGCATTTTTTTTTTTTTAGGTATAAACACAACTGACATTCTAAATATGATAAATCCCTAGAAAACTAACCCATGAAAATACTCTTCTTAAAAGATGGAAAATTGTACATTCATCAGTAATAAAATCAATCAAAAAGAAGGAATGGAAAAAAGAGGGGTGAAAATAATTATTTTTTTTTATTTTTTCAAAATTTAGTTGAAAACATTAATGTAGAGACCCAAGAATTTCAGTCATCATAGAATCAAACCAAAACCTCAGCAAATCATATTCAAACTAGTGAAACGAAAAATAAAGAGTGAATCTTGAAAGCAGACAGGGTTCATAATGATTCTCTTGAAAGAAATAGTAATGGAAATAATGTCTTTCTTCTCATTGTAAATAATCAAGTACACACACACAAACACCACAATGGAACACTAGTTTTAAAATGGTGAAAATTAAAAACAAAAAGGATCCATCAAGAATTCTATAACTAGTGAAAATATCCCTAAAACATTAAGAAAAAATACATTTTCAAATAAATCAAAATGGAGAATTTATTACTATCCAACTTTCACTTAAAGTAATGTTAAAGAAACTTCTTCAGAATGAAGCATTATATCACCAGATTAAATAGCATATCCACACAAAGGACTGAAGTGTGGCAAAAAGAATAAGTGCATAGGCAAATATAAATATGTTTTTCTCATTTTTAATTTCTTTAAACAAATTGTTTACAGCAAAACAAAAATTGTATAATAGATTGTCTGATATATGAAGATGTGAGCTATATGACAACAATAGCAACAAAGTTGTATAGGTAAATGTAATCATACTGTTCTAAATTAAAATTTTTTGTAAAGTGGTTAAATACTAGTTCTAACTAGACTTCGTCTGATTATAAATTAATAATATATATTGTAATCACTAGCAATCATAGAAATAATCCAAAGAGGTATAGCTAAAATAATTTAGGTACCAGAACAGGTATGAATAGTTAAGTGACAAATTCAGAATATTCTTTGTCTGTGATGGGGTAGGAATTTACTGGATGAGGACCTAAAAGAATTCTGGGTGTAGTGGAACTATTCTATATCCTAATTATGATGATAATTACAGAGATACACATACGTATCAAAATTTATTGAACTGTACAGTTAATACCTTTGTATTTCCTTCTATAGGAATTTTCTTCACAAAAGAATAACTGCAAACAATTACTGAACATGTTTTAGTAAATTTTCTTTTAACAATGTTATGGGTTAGTGTTTCTGAAACTATTTCCTGTGTAATCTAGGCTTGCGCAAATAAGTAAATATATTCAGTATAGATTCAGCTTTCTCATTTTACAGTTGAAAATAATAAATAATTTTAAAAAAACAATTTGAGGTAGAATGCATCCATTAATCAGGTAACATCAGATTTTCATTGGAAATATTAGTACAATTTTCTACTGAGAACTAGAATCAATGACTCCCCAGTGGGAATGAGCAAGATTAGCAATCAGATTTTCATTTATGAATATCATTGCCCAATAAAATATTCCAGTGCTCCTTGGAGAAATAGCCAATTCCAGGTCTGGAGCAAAAAAAGTACAAGATGGTCCTGGAAACACTTGTTGTGCTAGAAATTTAGAGACTACTCAAAGAATGATAGGGATATGTCAAAGACACACAGAAAATAGTTTGAATGAATCCCCACTGGTCAAAACTAAGGTGATATTACATCAAACTACATTATTATAGGCTGGGAATTATGGCTTAAGCCTGTAATCTCAGCATTTTGGAAGGCCAAGATGGAAGGATGCTGGAGGCCAGAAGTTTGAGACCAGACTAGTCAACATAATGATACCCCATCTCTAAAACACACGCACAAAAAAAAAAAAATTAATTAAAAAATGGAAAACTAAATAAATATACTGATGGATGATAATTTTGTCAATACTATATTATCCATGAGTTCAAACTGATATAAATGATTAAATAAATAAATATGAGGGAAGAATGAGAAACTATTCCTTATATTTTAATGACAACCAACAAATACAGAAGGAATAAGAGTTAGAAAATTATAAATAAATGTTAAAAATAGTGGAGGGATTCATGTGGGAAAATATATTTAAATAGTCTCTAAGTGTCTACCAAGTATTACTTATTACTTAAAATAAAAATCATAGTATCTTTACAATGGAGAAATCTTGTAGGACTGCTTAGCTAGGCGATCAAAGTTAGTATCACCAACATTGATATAAACCAATATTCACAGTCATCTTGGTAAAATACACTGAAGAGAACACATCACTTCTGGCTCATTCTTGCCTCGTATGAATTTTTTCATTTAATAATAAATGATAAATTATATAATTAATAAAATATATTAATTATATAATAAAATAAATAATATGGGTTGTGATTAGATATTTTATGAATATTAAATTCCCAGAATGAAATAATTTTACCGTGGTTATCTATTTCTTTTTCTGAATAATACATGCCGAGTTTTTCAGCACTAAACGGTCATGAGGATTACCACTTACTCCCAAAGATTCTGAAAGTGAGAGAGACAGACTAACAAAGCGAATTGGACAAAATACTTTTAACTATCATGAATCTGGATAAAGAGCTCAAGATAATTTTTTGTACCATTTTTGCAACTTTTTTGTAAAATTGAAAGCTCTTCTCTGCTAAAGACACTGTCAATAGAATAAAAAGACATGCCACTGACTGGAAGAAATATTTGCAAAGAAGACATATCTGACAAAGAACTGTTATCTAATATAGACAAAGAACTTCTAAAACTCAAGAATAGAAAAACAAAAGACCACATTAAAAAATGGACCAACAACCTTAACAGACAAGTCACCAAAGAAGATATACAGATAAAAAATAAGCATATAAAAAGATTCTTCATCTCACATGGCTCAAGAAAATGCAAATTTAAACAACAATGCGGTAACACCACACACCCATTAGAATTACCAACATTGAGAACACTGACAACACCAAAAGTTTATAAGGATATATAGCAACAAAAACTTTCATGCATTGTTGGTGGGAATGCAAAATGATACAGCCACTTTGGAAGACAGTTTGGTGGTTTCTTACAAAACTAAACAAATCGGCTGGGTGCGGTGGCTCATGCCTGTAATCCCAGCACTTCGGGAGACCAAGGTGGGCAGACTGCCTGAAGTCAGGAGTTTGAGAACAGCCTGGCCAAAATAGCAAAAACCTGTCTCTATGAAAAATACAGAAATTAGCCAGGGATCATGGCATGCACCTGTAATCCCAGCCACTAGGGAGGCTGAGGCAGGATAATTGCTTGAACCCGAAGGCAGAGGTTGCAGTGAGCCTTGATTGCACCACTGTACTCCATCCAGCCTGAGCAACAGAGCAAGACTTTGTCTTAAAAAAAAAAAAAAAAAAAAAAAAAAAAATCTTTCCATACTATCCAACACTGACACATCTAGATATTTACTCACAGAAATTGAAAACATGTCTACACAGAAATCTGTGGGATATTTTTAGCAGCAATTTTATTTATAATTGCCAAAACACAGAAGCAATCAAAATGTCCTTTAGTAAGTGAATTATGGATACGTGGACTGTAGTATATCCAGATAATAAAATAGTCAGTGCCAAATATAAATAATCTGACAAGTCATGAGAAGACATGAAGGAACCTTAAAAGGATATCTCTAAGAGAAGCCATATTGAAAAGGCTACATAGTGTATGACTCCAAATATATGGCATTCTGGAAAAGGTAAAACTACAAAGGCAGAAAAAGATCAGTCATTGTCAGGGGTTTGAGAAAGGAGGGATGAATAGGCAGAGGACAGGGGATTATTTAGGTCAGTAGTGCTACTGTATATGGTGCTATAATGGTGGATCCACATCATTATATATTTGTCTATACCCATATAATGTACACCACAAAGAGTAAACTATAAAATAAACTATGGACTTTGGATGAGAATGACTTGTTAATGTTGGGTTCCTTGATTTTAACATATGTACCATTCTGGTGGGGAATGTTGATAATCAGGAAGATATGCATGTGTAGGGCAGAGGTTGTATAGAAAATCTCTGTACCTTCCACTCAATTCTGCAGCAAACCTACAGCATTCTAAAAAAATGTTTAATAAACACACATACACACAAACAAGAATTAATTTTAAAAAAGTAAATAACAACAACATGATACCAAGGACTCCATCCAAGCCCCTCTGTACATACACACATTAAGAGACTTGATCAAATTCTATCATGACTATGCTGCTAGGATGACCCTAGCCATTTGAAAGTGCCTGCCTGAGAAATCTCAATGCTACCAAAATAATTTACTCTTTGTTCCAGCCAAAACCTGATGATAAACCTCTGACTTACCTTTCCTTAGAGAATTTATTTTAGAAAACTTGCAACTGTAAATATTTTCTCTGCCTTTCAGATGGAAATCTTCTACAATTCAGAAATGAACTTACATTTGCCGTTTTGTTATTTGTTTTCTGTACAGTTTTTTCTCCTCGTTTGCTTCATCACTGCCTTCCTTTACTTTTAGTTAATTTTTCATAGTGACAAATTTTTACACCCTTCTCATTTCCTTCTGAGTATATTCTATAGGTATTTTATTAGTATCCACTATGTAGATAGCATATAACATCTTAAAGTTAAAACCATCTATTTTTAATTGATACAATCTAACTTCAAGGGTATACAAAACTCTACTTTTCATAACTCATCACCCCTACTTTATGTTAATGTACAAAAAACATCTTTATACATTTTGTGCACATTAGCATACATTTACAATGATTTTTTTCTGCATTTGTCTTTGGAATCCTGTGGTAAAGGAAAAGCAGTTGTTAAATGAAATTTAGAATAATATTTTCATATTTGTGTATGTATTTGCTTTTAGTACAGATATTTATGTTTTCCTATGGCTGTGTGTTTGTCTAATGTTCTTCCATTTCAACTAGAAGAACTTCACTTAACATTTTTTAAAAATAAGGTAGCTCTAGAGGTAATGAATATTCTGAACTTTTATTTATCTGGGAATGTTTTAATTTCTCCCTCATTTTTTTAAAGATGCTTAATGTCTATCCAATGTTTTGCTAGATATAGAATTCTTGATTTAGTTTTTTTTTTTTTTTAGTATTTTAAATTATCATCCCAGTACTTCTGGCCTCTAAGGTTCTCACTGAAGAATCCACTGGTAATCTCACTAGGAATTCTTGTACAGTAGTCTTCCATTATCTGCATTTTCACTTTCCATGATTTCTGTTACCCATTGTCAACCATGGTAAAAAAAAACTATTAAATACAAAATTTCAGAAACAAACAACTTATAAGATTTGAATTGTGTGAAATTCTGTGTAGTGTGATGAAATCTCACCCTGGGTATAAACTACCACTGTTTCCAACTTATCCATGCTATATACACTAACCACTCATTAGTCACTTTGAGGCCATCTCAGTTATTGGATTGATTGTCACGGTATTGCAGTGCTTGTGCTCGAGTAACACTTAATTTCCTTAATAATGACTTCAAAGCACTAGTGTAGTGACCCTGAAAGTTTAAAATATACCAAAGAGAAGCCAAATATATGCCAAAAAAAGAGGTCTCTTACTATGCCTGATTTATAACTTAAACTTCATCATAGTGTGTATAGGAAAACTTGTAGTATACATTGGGTTTGGTACTATCCATGGTTTCAGGTGTGTACTGTGGGTGTTGGAATATATTCCCCACAGATAAGGGAAGTCTGCTGTACTTGAGTCACTTCTCTCTTACTGTTCATCAAGACTTTCTCTGTTTTTTTGGCTTTGGGGTATTTGATTATATGCCTCATTATGGGTCTCTTTGGGTCTACCCTCCTTGAAGCTGATCATGCACCTTGGATTTGTATATCCACATTTAAAAATATATATATTTAGAAAATTTTATGGCCATTATTTTTTCAAATAATCTTTTTTTTCCATTTTCTCACTTTTTACTTGTTAGAACCTCCATAATGTATGTATTTATCTGTTGGATGATATCTGATAAATTCCTTAGGCTCTGTTTAAATTTCTTTATTTTTTTCTACTCCACAGACCTCAAAAATTTCAAATGTCCTATCTTCACCTTTGCTGGATCTTCATCTATCTGCTTCAGTAAGTTCATGAACCCCTCTAGTGATATCTTTTTAATTAAATTATTATACTTTTCACCTTTATTTATTTATTGATACTCTCATTTTTGTTCACATATCATTTTTCTGTTGAGCTTTCTTTGGTTCTCTGTCCACGTTTTCCTTAAGCATTTTGCACATATTTAAGACAGTTTTCATATCTTTGCCTTGTATGGCCAATGTCTTTGTTTTCCCATGGACAATTTCTGCCACTAAATTTTCTTTCTTCAAATGAAACACATTTTTATTTCTAATTTCTTGTTTTATTTTGTTGAAAATTGGGCATTTGAAAAAAAAAAGAGCCATCTCTCTTAGTGTTTACAGACTGGCTTCTTGCTGGGGAAGTGCTTCAGTAATTATCAGGACATGGTCTGATCCTTGGGATTAGCCCAGGGCGAGGGTTTCTGGAATTCTCAGTTTTTACCTGGTCATGAATTTTGCCTAATGTATGTGTGTTTCTGTGTATGCATGTTTATTTTATTCCTCTTTATACAAAGCTGCTTTTCAAGGTCTTAATTTACCAGTTTACTTAAGTTACCAGCTACTTCTTGGTGCCTTAGATATTCTATTGTATTTATCTACAAGTAATCTCTTATTCTGAGGTATCTGAATGTTTGTAGTCCTCTTCAGCTTTTATGAAGCCTGCCTGCTCTTTACAGTGTCTTTTCCTAACCTGAGAACTGAACTATGCTGCTTTTCCCCTATGAGTTCTGAGTTATACAAAACAAAGAACTTCAGGCATTCCACAGGCAGAATAGAACATTGTAAATAAAGTTTTCTCTTCTCCTACTCTCTCAAGGGTGGCCATTGGGAATTGAGCTGCTGCTTCCTCCCGACCACAGTGTGTTTTGTGGTACAGAGGCAGGGCAAGGGCAAGTACATATATCATGAAATTTCCTACTTTTAAAAATGTGACTTTTTCTTCATGGGCATTTACTTGGTTTCTGCACATCTTTGACTGTTTTGTAGAGTTCTTATAAAGTTATTTTAGCCAACTCTAGGTACTTTTTAAATGTTGCCATGGGGCAACAAAAGCTTAAAACTTCATAGTTCTCCATCTTGCACAGCTTGAGATTATCTTTATGGTGCTACGTATACCAAAAGTCAAAAACAAAACAAAACACCTTTTTTGATTGCCTTTTGATTCAACAATGTAACTTTTAAGCTTTCTTGAGGTGAATGATAAAAAATATTTGCAAAAACATTATTCTGAAAGACCACAATTTTACAATAACAAAGTAAATGAAATAATGTATATATTTGAATATAGGGGCTTTATTATATAATGAAGCAGTCACACAACAGAATACTAGATAACTATGAATTAATGTAGCATATTTATTTATACAATAAATACAGAATACTAAATGGAAATTTTACCCTCCAAGTGTATGTATAATATGTCATATTTTAGTTAAAAATACACGTGTATATATATTACATATATATCTATAAAGAGCAAAAACTGCACCAGAAATAATTTTCTCTGACTCATTTGAAATCTGTAAATTTTTTTCTTCTAAATTCTTAATCAGATTTAAAAATGCATATACTTTAATAATTGACATGTTGCAGTTTTTCAAAATTTATAGAATTAATATGTTTCGTTTTTGCAAATGTATAAAATGTGAATGTTACTAGAAAGGTTAATGACTTTGGGAACACTATATTATTTAGAGTTACTTAATCTGAAGATATAATCAGTGAGGACCACAGTGATGTGTATATAGGGGTTTTAGGGACTTGGGAGCATATCAAGAAAAAAGACCTGTCTACTCATAGGCAGTAGAACACACAGACTTTATTGGGTAATGCCTTGAAATATTTGCGTGTTGGGGAAGTTCCTCACAGTAGAAATCTCATCAGAGGCTATAGCATGGCTCACCACTTAGAAGGGTCAGGAATTTCCCAGGAGACAGGGGTATTAGAGAGGAAGGGCTCACATGTATAGGTGATATTAGTTAGCAGCATGATAAAATCTTTGTGTCAGAAAGTTCTAAAGGCCAGGAGTGGCTTGTAGTCTTTATTTTCTGGGGTTTATCTTATTTATGGCTAGTAGATGTTTAGTGCATTTTCATAGGCTATGAAAAAGGCAGAGTCTACATTGTTAAAAATCTGTTAATTTGGGGCTATAATTAAAACAATTTGATGGTGAAAATTTGACTTGGTGATGGTGTCTTTTTTTTTAAACTAATCAGTCACGGCCTGCTATGAATAAATAAAAACTTCAAAATCTACATGTTAATACACAGCAGTAGTCTTTGGCTTCTGCATAAATACTATCATTAATTATATTCATTTGTAGGTATTTTTAATATCATAGCAAAATATATAATGTATCTGTAACAACTGTAAGGCAGAAGTTAAAATTCCTGCTTTAGAGAAATATTTAGCATATAGGTAAGGCTTCATCATAAAATAGTAACTAAAAAATGGGGTATATACTATATAAAACATTTTTACTATTTTATAAATATATCTCTGACTATTCACTTATAAGAAGCTGAAATTAAAACAAACCTGTTTATTTAGTAGCTTTGAAACCTTCTAATATATTCCTGGAAATTTAAAGGTGCTGCACATGTAAAAGACTAGTACATACAAAGGGCTGGTTACATGCCCAGGAAAGATCTAATAAGACCCTAAACGATCACACCAGCCTGACTCTTAGATGTTGTGTTAGCATAAAACAAAGGCAGAATTATAAACTTCCTGCCTGTCACAGTCTGTTTAGGCTTCTTTAACAAAATTGCCAGAGACTGGTTGGCTATAAATGACAGAAAATTATTTTCCACAGTCGTAGAAACTGGAAAGTCTAAATTCAAGGAGCTAGCAGGTTTAGTGCATGTATTTCCTAGTTCATAAATGGTCTTCATATTACTGTGATGGCCTTACTGTGTCCTTACATGCTGAAAGTGTGAGGGAGCTCCTTAGTGTCTCTTTTCTAAGGCCACTAATCTCATTTAGGAGGGCACTGCCTCCATGACCTAATCATCAACCAAAGGTCTGATTTTCTAATACCATCATGTTGGCTGTTAGGATTTCAACTTATAAATTTTGGGAGATAAAATCATGAAGTCCATAGTACTGCCTCAACATTGAAGGTGTGCCACAACATATACAGAGTAGAACTTATAGAAATGAAAATGATGTAAATATGTTGAATGTAAAAGGATAGAAAAAGAAACCTTATATAAACAAAATGAAAGCTTGATTGGCTATACAAATATCAGATAGATTTAATGTTAAGACAAAAATTGTCATAGAGAAAAGAGCAAAACATTTATTAAGATAAATGAGTCAATTCACCAAGAAGATGAAACAAATGTGAATATACATGCACCTAGTATCAGAATACACAACATGCAGTAAACAACTGACAGAATTAAGGTGAGAAATAAATATTTAAGAATATTATTTTTAGACTTTAATTTTTCACTTTCAGTAATGAATAGAATAACTAGACAGAATATTAGCAAGGAAATAGAAGACATGAACTAAATTGTATCTCTATAGATGTTAACTCTATTTTATGTACAATGTAGTTTATGTCTTCTATTTCCTTGCTAATCTAACATCTATAGACCTATGCATCAATAACATCAAAATTCCCATTAAATGCTCATAAAATATTTTATAGCATATAACAGATTTTAGGTCATTGACTTAAATGATTAAAATTATAAAAATTATGTATTCCAACTAAAGCAGAATGAAATCAATAATAAAAAATTTGCGAAATTTACAAATATTTGACAATTAAAAAACATATTGTTATATAATGTATTAGGATTCTCCTGAGGCACACAGCCTATAGGATATATGCCTATGTAAAAGGGAGTATATTAGGGAGCATTGGATCACATGATTACAAGGCAAAGTCCTATGATAGGCCATCTGAAAGCTGGAGAAAGAGATAAGCCAGTAGTGTGGCTCAGGACACATCCAAAAACCTCAAAACCAGGGAAACCTACAGTGGAGCCCTCAGTCTGAGTCCAAAGACCTGAAAGCTTTCAAGAGGCTGCTGCTGCAAGTCTCAGAGTCCAAAGACTGAAGAACTTGGTGTCTGATGACAAAGGGCTGGAGGAGAAGAAGCAAGTATCAGGCATGGAAAGAAAGAGAGTGAGTAGACACAGCAAGTAAGTTACTTATCCCCCTCTTTCCTACCAGCTTTGTCATAGCCATGCTGGTAGGCAATTGAATGAGGCCCAACAACACTAAAGGTGGGACTTCCTGTCTAGTCCACTGACTCAAAGGGCAATCTCCTCTGGCAACACCCTCATAGAAACACCCAAAAACAATGCTTTATCAACTGTCTAGGCATACGTCAATCCAGTCAAGTTGATATCTAATATTAACCAACATATAAGACCAATATAGCAAAGAATGCATCATAAGAAAAAACAGAAATTATTTGAGAAAAATAAAATTAAAACAGTAACCAAATTTTATGAGACATAGTTAAAAAAAGTGCTTAAAGGAAATTTAATGGTTGCAAACATCTGTATTAAAAAGAAGAAGGACCTCAGTTTAGTGATCTAAACTTCCACCTTATGAAATTTAAAAGAGAAGAACAAAAAATAAACCGGAGAAAAGCAGCAAGAAGGAACTAATAAGGAATGAAAATAAAAAATATAGCAAATGGAAAATCAACAAAACCCAAAGTTTTTTTTTTTTTAAATAGTAAAGTTGACAAAACTTAGACTGATCAGTAAAAAAGAAAACAAACAAATAAAAAAAACAAAAATTATCAAAATCAGGAAGGAAAGATTTGGCATCAGTACCAACCTTATAGAAGTAAAAAGGATTATAATAAAATATCTTAACAATTGCATGCTAACAAATTAGGTAAACTATATAATAAAAACAGCTCCTCAAATGGAAAATTTCCTAAAATAAAGATAGAAACTACTGAAACTAACTCAAGAAGGAATTAAAAATCTGAATAAGCCACACGAAGATAATAAATTAGAACCAAACACTTCCCACAAAGAAAATTCTAGGGCTAGATGGTTTCACGGGTAAATTTTATCAAACATGTAAAGAAATCCACATTCCTTGACAATCTGTTCCAAAACAAAGAAGCAAAGGTAACACTCTTCACCTCATTTTATGAGGTCAGTATTACTCTAATACTAAAAACAGACAAATATATCACATGAAAATTATAGACTAATCATTGTTATAATACTGAGGCATACTCAACTAAACACTCAAAAAACAATTTAAGCAAGATAGAAAAATGATTGCAGACGATAATAAAACCAGATTAATCTCAAGAATCCAAGGCTGATTCAACAATATGGAAGTCAAATAATATAATCATAATATTAATATTATTAGGTATAATACCACATAATCTTTTCAACACACACATACAAAAATTAGACCAATTCCAACACCATTTATGATAAAAATTACTTGACAAACTAAAAATCCAAGATAACTTTCATGTTCTGATAAAGAGCATCTATGAAAAGCCCACAGAAAACTATTAATGGTAGGATATTGACAGGTTTCCTCCTAACATGATGAAGAAAACAAGGATCTTTATTTTTACTACTTGTATTTAACATATTGAAGGTCCTATTCAGGGAAATTAGGGAAAAATAAATATAAATCATTCAAATTAGGAAGAAGGAATCTCTATTTTTAAATTGCATTATCTTATGTGTATAAAATCCTAAGGAATTTACAAAAATACACCCTATTAGAGCTAACAAATAAGTCCAGAAAGTTTTCAAGGTACAAAAAAATTAATTTTTTTATATAGAGTGGCATTAAAAATTCCCAAAAGAATAGTAAGAAAATAATTGCATTTGTAGCAGCATTATAATAGAAAATTATTTAAAAATAGTTTTCACAAAATTATGCAAGACTTTTTCAGTAAAAAATATAAAACATCATTGAAATAAGTTATAGAAAACCTAAATAAATATGAAAAATTCATGTTAAAATAATATTTTTGAATTGAAATATTTTTAAGATGTCAGTAACTTGAAATTAACCTACAAATTCAACACAGCTCTTATCAAAATACAAACGGCCTTTTTTGCATACATTAACAAGTTGACAATTCATATGAAAATTGAGAGATGTAAAATGCCCAAAACAATTTTGAAAAAAAAAAAAAAAATTTGCATCGTCAAATTATTCTGTTTCAGAAACAAAGCTGGGATAATCAGAAGCAAATAAAACTATCACAAAAATAGTAAATCTTTACTTATCAATAATTTTAATGTAAATGGGATTGACATAGGCTTTAAGAAGGGTGACTAGAAGCAACTATTAGTTGCCTTCTTTACAGAAAAGATATCTAAAAGTAGATAGTCGTAATTTGAATAGATTACCTGAGAGAGAATGCTAGCTGCTACCTCCAGGGCTGAAGCATGAGCCCTTGGTAGTGACTCCTGGTAGCAAGGCCACCACATATTTTAAAGCACCAGAGGAGAGGCTGCCTCGCTTTTAGCTGCCACTAGGGGTCCAAGCATGCACTCCCCAGCTGCCTGTTTTTAGATGCTGTCACTGAAATCAACCCTGCCCCACCCCAGCAGCAAAGCAGTAGCACAACCACTGCTGCTCCCACCTAAGCATTTTACTAGCAGCCTGGAAATCACCTGACCCAGGTTTACCACAACCAGCACCAGCTTGCACTACTGGAGAGCCTTAGGTCTACCAAGCTGAGGTCTACCCAACCCCCAGTGCCCAAGTATGTCATCTAAGGGCTACACGAGCTACAAGGAAAACTACAAAACTCTGATGAAATAAATTAAAGAAAAAACAAATCAATAGAAAGACATTCCATACTCATAAATTGGAAGAATTAACATTGTTTAAATGACCATACTACCCAAAGCAATCTACAGATTCAATTCAACTTCTATCAAAATACCAATGTTATTTTTTCACAGAACTAGAAAAAGAAGTTGGAAAACTTATATGCAACCTGAACAGACCCTAAATAGACAAAGCTATCTTAAGTAAAATGAACAGAGCTGGAGGCATCACACTACATGACTTCAATGTATGTCACAAAGCCACAGAAACAAAAACATCATGGTGGTATCATTATAAAACAACACATGGACAAATAGGACAGAATAGTGAACACAGAAATAAATTAATGCACTTACAATCAACTCATCTTTTATAAAGGTGCCAAGAATGTACACTGGGGGAAGGACAGTATATGTATGGTTCTGTGAAAATGAAATATTTATATGCAGAAGAATGAAACTAGATTCCCATATTTCACTATATACAAAGATTAATTCAAAATTAATTAAAAACTTAAACATAAAACCAAAACAAATAATTGGTCTAGGCAAAGATTTTATGACTAAGAATTCAAAGGCATAGGCATTAAAAAATAGAAAAATGGGAGTATATTAAACTAAAAAGTTTCTGTATGGCAAAGGGAAGTATCAACAGGGTGAAGAGACAACCTATTAAATAATAGAATACATTTTCAAAATTTTAATCTGACAAGTGATTAATATCCAGGATATACAGAAAATTTAAACAGCTCAACAGTAAAACAAAACAAAATAAAACCAATAATTCTTATTAAGAAGTGGGCAAAATATCTACATAGACATTTCTCAAAAGATGACTGTATTAGTTTGTTCACACATTGCTATAAATAACTACATGAGACTGAGTAATTTATAAAGAAAAGAAGTTCAATTGACTCACAGTTATGCAGGCTGTACAGGAAGCATGGCTTGTGGGGCCTCAGGAAACTTAAAACAATGATGGAAGGCAAAGGGGAGGCAAGCACATCTTCTCATGACTAGTCAGGGTGGGTGAATGATTCACACTTTTAAACAAACAGATTTTATCAGAACTCACTTACTATCATGAGAATATCAAGGGGAAAATCTACCTCCATAATAGGTCCACTAGGCAGTGCCAAACTAGGGACTCTGTGTGGGTGCTTTAACCTTACATTTCTCCTCCACACTGCTGTAACAGAGGTTCTTCATGAAATATCCAACCCTGCAGGCAGTTTCTGCTTGGACATCCAGATGTTTTTATACATCCTCTGAAATCTAGGCAGAGGCTCCCAAAATTCAACCCTTGCCTTCTCTGCACCTGCAAGCCCAACACCACATGGAAGTCAGCAAGCGTTGGGCATGCACCTTCTGATGCACACAGGGCACTATGTCTTGAGGCTGCATTGTGTATCAGGGCCCTGGGCCTGGCCCATGAAACCATTTTTTCCCTCTTAGGCATCCAGGCCTGTGATGGGAGGGGCCGCAGTAAAGGGCTCTGTAATTCCATGGAGGCATTTTCCCTATTGTCTTGGCTATTAACATTTGGCTTATTTTTACTTATGCAAAATTATGCAGCCTTAATTTTTTCCCCAGTATTTTTTTTCTACCACATGGTCAGGCTGCAAATTCTCCAAACTTTTCTGGTCTGCTTTCTTTTTAAATATAAGTTTCAGTTTCAGAAAATCTCTTTGTGACCTCATCTGAGTATACACTGTTAGAAGTATCCAGACTACATCTTGAATGCTTTGCTGCTTAGAATTTTTTTCAGCAAGAAAGCCTAAATAATCATCTCTCTCATGTTCAAAGTTTCACAGCTCCTTAGAGCAGGGGCACAATACCACCAGTCTCTTTGCTGAATAGCAAAAGTGACTTTTACTCTAGTTTCCAATAAGTTTCTCCTTTCCATCTGAGATCATCTCAGTCTGGACTTCATTGTTCGTATCACTATCTGTATTTTGGTCATAATGATTTAGCTAATCCCTAGGAAGTTCCAAACTCTCCCTTATATTTCTCTCTTCTCCTGAGCCCTCCAAACTGTTCCAACCACTGCCCATTACCCAGTTCCAAAGTCACTTCAAAATTTTCAGGTATCTTTATTGCAATGTCACACTTCTCTGGTACCAATTTTCTGTATTAGTCCATCCTCACATTGCTATAAAGTCCTACCTGAGACTGGGTAATTTGTTTTTTTAAGTGGTTTAATTGGCTTATTGTCCTGTAGGCTGTACAGGAAGCATGGCTGTAGATGCCTCAGGAAACTCATAATTATAATGGAAGGTAAAGGGGAAGGAAGAACATCTTCACATAGCCAGCAGGAGAGAGAATGAAGAAGGAGGTATTAAACACTTTTAAACAACCAGATATCGTAATAACTCACAAACTATTTTGAGTACAATAAGAGAGAAATTCACCACCATGATCTAATAACCTCCCACAAGGCCCCTTCCTCAACATTGGAGATTACAATTCAACATGAGATTTGGATAGGGAGACAGAACAAAACCATTTAAAAGATTTACATATTGCCAAAAGGTATATTTTTAAAGTTAACATCATTAATCATCAGGGAAATAAAAGTCAAAACTACAACATAATATTATCTTATCCAAGTTAGAATAATTATTTTTTAAAAGACAGACAAGAACAGGTGCCTGTGAGGATACAAAGAAAATTATACAGTGCTGGTGGAAATGCAAGTAAATACAGCCACGTTGGGAAACAACATGTAGAATTTTCAATAAACTAAAATAGAACTACCATACAATCTAAGAATTTCACTACTGGTTATTTATCCAAAAGATCAGTGTGTGTGTGTGTCTGTGTGTGTGTTTGTGTGTGTGTGTGTGTGTGTATATATATATAAATACCTGCAGAGAGGGTGAAGCATGGTGGTGAAACAGAAAGCTCTAAGAATCCTCTCTGCCACAAGGACACCAAGTTAACAACTATCAACACAGAAATAACATTTTAATAAAAAACAAAAATTAAGAGAGCCTCATAATACATGGTTTTAACTTCATATCACTGAAAGAGGCACTGAAGAGATTACAAAACAGTCCTAAATTGCTGATGCTACCCCTGGCAGCAGCATGGTACAGAGAACAACTCAGTGCTGGGGGAGGGAGAACACAGCAATTGTGAGACAATGAACTCAGTGCAGTTCAGTTAGAGCAGAAAAAAAAAAAAAAAAAACAGAATCAAACTCAGCTGATGTCTGCCCATGGAGGGATCACTTAAGCCAGCCTTAGCCAGAGTAAAATTGTCAATCCAAGTGATCTGAATTTGAGTTTCTGCAAACCTTAACACCACGGACCACAACACTGCCTGTCTCCAAGTAACCCTGAAAAGCATTGTAGTCCATAAGAACTACAAGTCTTAAGTGATTCCTAGTGGTGAATTAGAAACAGGGAAAGTGGACAGAATTAGAAACAGAAAAAGTGGAAGAGAAGCATGTGACCTACTGAGACTCCAGCTAGGGCATCAAGGGAGTCATATTGTTGTTTAAACTTGAGTTAAACAACAAAGACAGTTCTCAAATGAATATGTCTTGTATTGTACTTGAAATCTAAGGCTGTCTGTTTTTTGAAATATGAACATTAAAAGTGGGTTTTAAAAAGTTTTTGCTTTTTGTTTGTTTTTAGCAAAGCAGTAACTTAAAAGTGTCTGATGAGGATTAATATAAATATGTGATCAATGTTTCACTAGTATGATTTTATCTTGCCCTGTTATATTCTATTTATCTATGTTCATTAATCACTTCCCTTTGTTCTTCTTCTCCCAGAGTTTTATTTTTGAACCCATTGACATAAATTAGGCTGCTGATGGTGCAGTCTTGATAAAAGCCCTACTCTATTCTTTTTATCATGACAAGCTTATCTAGAAAATCATGCAACATCTCATTAGAAAGACAGCATGGGGTTGTTGGAAATTTGTGAGTCCTATTATTTTCTTACCCACAAGAAAGAACATCACTGGAAAAAATTAAAAGTATGAGTTTATTATATGTTTATATTATTCTTTTAATTTTCAGAAGTCACCTCAGTGTTAGAAGAATTGGTGAAAAGATGTGGAGTGTTCTATAATATTTAGAAATAGAATAATAGACATAATGTGCTGCATTGAGATTGTTGTTAGTTTTTAACCAGTGCCACTTGTAAAATTCATTATACATTTTTCTGAAATCTAATGTTTGAAATCTGATATTTGAAACTTCAGAGGATTAAGCTTAATCTTCACATTTACTTTAGAAATACAGAATTAGATTTTGCAATGGTTTAGCTGTTTCTGAAAATACATTTTAAAAAACTATAAATATTTAAGTAGACAGAACTATGTTATTATAATATGTATGGTGACAAATCAATGCAATAGAATTATATTAGTCCAACTGCCATGAAGCCCTAGCCACTACTTTCTTTTTACAATGTTATGCTCCTTTAAATGCATTCATAACACTCATTTTTCTACTGTTACATTGTAATGTTTTTACCAAGATAATGTACATATTTACTTGTTTCCTTTTTCTTATGAATAGAAAATGATTGGCAGAGAAACATTGGAAAGAACTGTGTCAACAAAAATAAAACATATTGTAGGTTATGAATGATGTATTAATTGAGTAGAAAGATACAGTCTCTTGTCAAATATAGAAATTGCTGTATATTTTGTCAAGCAAAAATATTAATTACAATGACACACCTCACACATATGAAGCATGTTAAAATCAAGATTCAAATAAACTAATCCTTATAAAATGAATATCCTGATTATAAAAACTGCTTCTAATTTTCCAAATGTTATTCTCATTCACATTTACCAGAAACTATGTTTGAGTATCTAATAATAAAATACAGACAAATCTGTAAGCAAAGCAGAACCCTAGTAAAAACTAGGTTCTCTATGCTTGATATTCTCCTTTCTACTTCCTCTGAGTCCAGTATTTTTATGGTGTTTGCAGTAAATGAACCTAGCTTTACCATTTCTGCACCAATCCACCTGTGCTCTAGAACTCCCTAACAGTTTTCTTCATCTTCTGATCTTTCTGGTTATGTTCCTTTTCCTCTGGGACCTATATTTTATGGAAAACTATTTGAGCACTGAATGGAAGATAACAGTTTAATAGCTGTTTCTAGCTTCAAGGCTTTTTTATCATTCTCTCTTTCTGAAAGAGATTTAAAACTGCCATCACTTGAATAAAAATATTTAGAATGCTTAACAGGTAATGCATATTTTTGGCTTACCTCTTTTGATTGGTGATGACTTCCTGTAAAGATAAAATACTACTAAGAATGCTTTACCTTATATGCTTGATAAAATTAAAGTAAAATTAGGCTCCAAACTTCCGAAAAGCCGAAAAGTCGCTTGAGTCAAAAACACAGCATTAATTGACTTTAAGAGGAAAGTGAAGTGCTACTTCTTATTCTGATTTCTCCACAGGAGAGTTTTTGAGCATTGAAAATATAGAAATCCCTCAACTCTTAATGTACCAACACACATAGAGAAATACATAACACATGCATACAGACAGCTTGTAATTCTTTATACATTTTATGGTTACAAATTTAGTATAATTTAATGTATTTTATTTAAAAGAAAAGATTTTCAGATAGTAAGAAAATCAAAGTCTCCAGGAAATATGGGACTATGTGAAAAGACCTAATTTACGTTTGATAGGTGTACCTGAATGTGATGAAGAGAATGAATCCAAGTTGGAAAATACTCTTCAGGATATCATTCAGGAAAATTTTCCCAACCTGGCAAGGCAGGGTAATATTCAACTGCAGGTAATACAGAGAACACCACAAAGATATTCTTCAAGAAGACCAACCCCAAGGCACATAATCGCCAGACTTATTAGGGTTGAAATGAAGGAGAAAATACTAAGGGCAGCCAGAGAGAAAGGTCAGGTTACCCATAAAGGGAAACCTATCAGACTTACAGCAGATCTCTCAGCAGAAACCCTACAAGCCAGAAAAGAGTGGGGACCAATATTTAACATCCTTAAAGAAAAGAACTTTCAACCCAGAATTTCCTATCCAGCCAAACTAAGCTTTATGAGCAAAGGAAAAATTAAATCTTTTGCGAACAAACAAGTACTTAGAGAGTTTACCACCACCAGGCCTGCTTTACAAGAGCTTCTGAAAGAAGCACTATACATATAAAGGAACAACCAATATCAGCCTTTCCAAAAATATATCAAAAAGCAAAGAACTTTAACACAATAAAAAATTTACATCAACTAATGGGCAAAACAGCCAGCTAGCATCAAACGCCGGTATTAAACTTATATATATATTAATTGGATAAAAAGCCAAAACCCATCGGTATGCTGCATCCGGGCCCATCTTACATGCAACAATACACAAAGACTCAGAGAGAAGGAGGAAGATTTACCAATCAAACAGAGAGTAAAAATAAACTAATAAACAAAAAGCAGGAGATGCAATTCTCGCCTCTGATAAAGTAGACTTTAAAGCAACAAAGATCAAAAGAGGCGAGGAATGACATTACATAATGGCAAAAGGATCAATGCAACAAGAACAGCTAACGATTCTATAGATCAACGAGATAGAAAATTAACAAGGATATTCAGAACTTGAACTCAGACCCGGAACAAGTAAACTTAATAAACATTTATAGAACTCTCCACTTCAAATACACAAAACATACATTACCACCTCACACCTATTCCAAAGGTGACTATATAATTGGAAGTAAATCACTCCTCAGTAATCGCATAGCATTTCATAGGTTTAAATTAAATATTGGCTGGCTGTTTGTTTGTTATCTTCTTCCCTTATTCCTTCCTGACTACATCATTAAGTATAATTATCAGTATAAAAGAGGTTTTCAATACCCATTACTAAATTGCATTCTAGCCTGGGCAAGAAAGCAATACTCCCATTCTCTCTCCCTCTTTCTTTTCCTTCTCCCTCCTCCCCATTCTCTCTCTCTCTTTCTCTTCCTTTTTCCTCCTTCCTATTCTCACTCTCTCTTTCTCTTGAAAAAAAAAAAAAAAAAAAGAAAATCATCCGTGAGGACACACCATCTTGTCTGGCAAGTGTCTGAACATAGATACGGCTTCTGATCGTGAGTCACTGTTATGTGTTTCTTTCTAAGAAAAGAATAAAGAAAGAGAAGGAAAGAAAGGAAGGAAGGAAGAAGACGACGACGACAGGAGGAGGAGGAGGAAGAGGAGGAGGAGGAAAAGGAGGAAAGGAAAGAAGGAAGGAAGGAAAAAGAAAGCAAGCAAGGAAGAACGGAAAAACAGGAAAAGAGAAAGATAAAGAAATAAAATCTATTTCTCTTTTCTGGAAAAGTATGGTGAGAGAGAATGAATTAATTCCATATTTAGCCAGTAATGTTAATCATATTAAATGCATCAAAGACATGCAAACCCTGAGCAGTTGCTTAAATATACTGCTGATCTCATAAGGTTTTCAAGGGATATATATATATATATATGCAGATGATATTCCAGGCAAATGTCGAGTGCCCTAGTGAGCTAAGCTCTAAATCAAGGACTGAACCTATTTCTTCGGCATAAAATCTATCAGAGGGTCATGTAAAGCCTTAAGAGAGTAGCAGTGGCTCTTTTGTTCCCACTTGTTTTATTT
This sequence comes from Aotus nancymaae, assembly GCF_030222135.1. Classification (NCBI taxonomy): domain Eukaryota; kingdom Metazoa; phylum Chordata; class Mammalia; order Primates; family Aotidae; genus Aotus; species Aotus nancymaae. Next base: position 52,011,030 of record NW_026988415.1, on the reverse strand, counting down.
ACTGCAATTTAAAACAAAATATTTTAGAGAGGATTTGAAAAGAGAGATAACTTAGAAAGCAAAATTATTATTCCTTTTCTCCTCATGAAAAAGTCTCTACTCAGTATTACACTATATCCCTTTGTGTTTCTGAAGTGGAAATTTTGCCCAAGATTTTGTTAGCATATAGTCGGCAACTTCCCTATTTTAAAACTGCCCCTGCTTTTCTGCTAATAACTGTCTCTTTCTACTTCTGTACCTCAGCTTATTGCTTACTAGGTGAAAAGCCTTAAAAAAACTTCTGCGTTGTCTAAAAGTTATGCTACTTCGCCTGTCCCCTTACCCATAAAAATTGTGTATTTTTCTTAGCGGGGGTCCAGACTTTTGGGTGTGAACTGTTCTGGGCCCACCTGCATAATAAAGTGTGTTCCTCCATTTCCTTTGAGTGCCGCTTGGGTTTCTTCTTGTCAGGTAAAATTTTCCGCAACATTTGGTTCCCTGACTGGGAAACTCAACCGCGCTGGCCCCTTAAGTCAACAGTTTGGGGTCGGAAAGGACAGACAGCTCGCCTGTTCCCCACTGGGGAACGAGGCAGGGGTCCCCCCTGTAAGCTTCTACAGGGCCTTCTTCCCTGGAAGGGGAACTGCTGCTGCTCCGGCATCGCCGCTCGCCGGACTCGCGATGGAGACGCACTAAACTGAGGGAAACTCCGGATAACGTAAGGTCCCGGGACTGACTCTGGCCAGGCCCGACTACGGATGGAAGGGGAGCCTGATCACCTCCCAGGGGGGTCTCCATCTGGAGACAGCAGGTAGATTTAGTCAGGCCCATCTGCGGACAGAAGGGGAGCCTGATCACCTCCCAGGGTCTCCATTTGGAGACAGCAGGTGTAATGTGATAACCTCTGAGTTAGTGTGTGAGTGTGTGGGGAGCTCAAGATCCTGCTCTTAAACCTCCAATCTAGCTCCACGGTACAAACTACGGAGATTAAGAGGGCCTGAGCCGCGCTTCTGTGGTAACTCCATATGGCTTATGGCGGTATCGAGCTGAGCGCGAGCTGAGCTTGATCCGAGTCGGAGGATTATACTGACCCGCTGACTGCTAAAAGGCGCCTCAGTTCCCGCAAGGGCCGCAGCCAGGTGGGCATCTGAGTGGTCCTTTATGGGACACCCCTCCTTTGTCTGTCTTGCGTCACCGTTCAAAAGGGGACACATCATGGGAGAAAGTCAGTCTAAACCCATGGTCCTAATTTGTATGGTCAAAAACTTCAGGAAGGACTTTTCTGGAGATTATAGGGTTAAAATAAGCCCAGGAAAGTTAAAAACCCTCTGCAGATCAGAGTAGCCAGCACTTAGCGTCGGCTGGCCACCAGAGGGCACCCTGGAAGTCTCCCAAGGTACAGGCTGTTTGGAAGGCTGTGGCCAACAGCCCCAGTCACCCGAACTAGTTCCCATGTATTAATTCCTGGTTGGAAATAGCTCAGACCCTTTCCCTTTGGGTTCAGTTTTGCACTGGTAGGAAGGAACAGTGCAAGGTGCTAGTGGCCCAAACAATTAAGGGACCCAAAAAACCCATTCATCAAGGCAACCCCGAAGAGGATCTGCCACCACCTTATGCCCTTCTGGCACCAACAGCCCCCAGACCACCAGCTTTGCCTGTAACCCCCCTCCCCCCGCATCTGTAAAAACTGTAAAGCCTGGTGCAGTCAGCCCAGAGCCCAGGAGGTCCCAAACTCCTTTGGCCAGACGCCTGCAGTCATCGCAGCCAGCTCAGCAGATGCCATTGCGGGAAGCCAGGGGGCCCCCAACCATCATGAATGTTGAAACAGTAAAGCCGGGAAGGTTCGTCCGTTATCACCAGCCTTTCAGTACTACTGACCTCCTGAATTGGAAGCATCACACCCTGGTGTATTCACAAAAGCCTCAGGCCATGATTAACCTTTTAAAATCTATCTTCCAAACGCACCAGCCCACCTGGAATAACTGTCGCCAACTCCTCCTCACACTGTTCAATACGGAGGAGTGTAAACGCATCCTGACTAAGGCCCAGATGTGGCTTGCAGGACGGGCCGAGCAAGAACTCTGGACCCGGCCTGGTGGGCCGAGGAGGCTGCGCCTAACATAAAGCTGAACTGGGACTTAAACATTGAGGCAGGGAGAGCCTCCCTCTAGGATTACCGGGAGGCCATCCTCACAGAAGTCCAGGAGGGAGGAAGAAAACCAACCAACATGTCCAAAACCACAGAGATCACTCAAAAGCCAGATGAGGCCCCTGGCGACTTCTTTGAGAAGCTTTGCAAGGCATTCCAGACCTACAACCCATTCAACCCAGAGACACCGGAGAACATGTGAATAGTCAATGATGCCTTTGTTGCTCAGTCAGCCCCAGACATCCACCGGAAACTGCAGAAGTTGGAGGGCTTTGCGGGAATAAATACCACCCAGCTACTGGAAATTGCCCACAAAATCCATGCAAACTGGGACCTGCAGGCACAGATAGAGGCGGGCAGGTGAATAAGGTAGAAGGCCACAATCCTGGCAGCAGCTCTTAGCCGTCCCAAACCAGCCCAGCACCCAGCTCCCACATACAAAATGGGGAAATCTGAGCGCCCTCCCTGTGGCTAGATCAGTGTGCATACTGCAAGGAGGTATTACATTGGAGAACGAGTGTGCCAAGCGAACAGTCCCAGGTGGGGTACCACCCCCCTCCCTGAGGAAAGACAGGATACCATCCAGAGCCAAGCCAGGCCCACTTAATTGGCTTGGCCAGAATAGACTCAAATTAGGATGGACTGGTCTCTATGAAACTTGGCCCCCAAGAGCCCATAGTCAAAATAAAGGTCGGGGGCCACCCAATAACTTTTATGGTAAACACTGAAGCAAAATACTCGGTAGTCACCACTCTGGTTGCTCCATTTAGCAGCTGGAAGGTAACTGTGGTGGGAGCCACAGGCAACCAGGCAGAGCCCTGGCCATTTTGCCAAGAGTGAATATGCCAGTTAGGGGGACACCAGATATGCCATAAGTTCCTCTACCTACCGGAATGCCGTGTTCCCCTTTTGGGGAGAGACTTGTTAAGCAAACTGGGGGCACAAATCACCTTTAAACTGGGGGGACCAGCCAGTCTAACTTTAAGTGAGCCGAAGCGGGGGCCTAGTCCTGGCAGTCACACTTCCACATGAGAAAGAATGGAAACTGCACATGGCCGAGAGATTGGAGGAAAACCCACCAGAATTCCTGAACACCTTCCCTGCAGTCTGGGCAGAGATAAACTCCCCTGGAATGGCCAAGGCCCATGCACCTCTAATAATTAACCTCAAGCCTGGGGCCCTCCCTGTCAGGCAGAGACAGTATCCAATACCCAAAAAGGCCCAGCTGGAAATCCAGGAGCACATTTCACGGCTTAAAAAGGGAGGAATCCTGATCAAGTGCCAGTATCCCTGAAACACCCCCCTATTGCCAGTAAGGAAGCCTGGTGGGGGATATCACCCAGTGCAGGACATGAGAGCAGTAAACGGTGCCTCAATCACCCTCCATCTTGTGGTTCCTAATCCGTACACTCTCCTGGGCCTGCTCCCCGCTAAGGCTGAGTGGTTCACATGCCTGTACCAGAAGGATGCCTTTTTCTGTCTATAATTGGCACCAAAGAGCCAGCCGCTTTTTGCCTTCAAATGGGAGAACCCCCAAACACGAAGAAAAATGCAACTAACCTGAACCCGGTTGCCCCAAGGATTTAAAAACTCTCCCACATTGTTCGGCCAGGCGCTCGCCGCAGACTTAGCTGCTTTCACATGAGAGGACCTTAAATGCACACTGGTGCAGTACGTGAACGACCTACTTTTCACCAGCAGGGGGCGGAAGATCTGCTGGGAAGGGACCAAGGTGCTGCTACAGCTCCTCACAGAGGTAGGATACAAAGTCTCATGGGAAAACGGCCCAAATATGCAGACAGCAGGTGAGGTACCTGGGGTTCATTATCACCAAAGGACACTGGGCTCTGGGACCAGAGAGGAAAAGGGTAATTTGTTCCATGCCCACTCCCAACACCAAGCGGAAGCTCCGGGAGTTTCTCGGGACTGCCGGCTTCTGCCGCATATGGATTCCTGATTTCTCAAACATAGTAAAGCCCCTCTATGGAGCCCTGACCGGGCCAAAAGACAGACCCCTTGAGTGGGGCAAGAGCCAAAACATGGCTTTCAGGAAAATCAAGGCACTGCTCCAAAGTACCCCAGCACTAGGACTTCCAGATATCACCTAAGAATTCAACCTGTTAGTGCAGGAGAAGAACAAAACAGCGCTTGGGGTCCTCACTCAGACCGTTGGGCCTTGGCAGAGGCCGGTAGCATATCTGTCTAAACAGTTGGATGCAGTGGCATCAGGATGGCCCCCTTGTCTCCAAGCCTTAGCCACCACAGTCATTCTAATGAAGGAAGCTAACAAGCTAATCTTGGGCCAGGCTGTCCATATCAAAGTGCCCTACTCGATATCCAACCTCATGAGCAGTCAGGGGCATTGGTGGCTCTGAAATGCTCGCTTGACCCACTACCAAGGGCTCCTCTGCAAAAACCCGGTTGTCACTATCAAGACTGTGCATGGCCTCCACACGGCCACATTACTGCCCACAGAGAAGGCGGCCCCGGAACACGACTGTAAGGAAATGGTAGATGAGGTCTTCGCCAGTCGTCCAGACCTCAAGGACTGTCCCCTCCCTAAGGCAGATTTAAACTTGTTCACTGATGGAAGCAGCTTTGTCCAAAATGGGGAAAAGTATGCAGGGTATGCAGTCACCACTGCCACTGAAGTGGTCAAGGTAGCCCCCAGCCCAGAGGCTGGTCAGCACAATGGATGAAATTACATGACCTCATTCAGGCCCTGTGCCACGTGGAAGGTAAAGCGGCCAATATTTATACTAACTCCAAGTACACCTTTGCAACTGTCCACATCCATGGGACAATATACAAAAAAAAAAAAAAAAAAAAAAGGCCTGCTAACAGCAGAAGGAAAAGAAATCAAAAATAAGGAAAAAATTATCAGACTGCTAGAAGTGGTTTGGAAGCCCAAGAAGGTAGCTGTTATACATTGCAATGGCCACCAAAAAGGAACTAATCTTATCTCCACAGGAAACTGGCTGGCTAACCAAAAAGCTAAGGCGTCCCCGTTAAGGAAAGGGCCTGTGCAGGCCCCGCCCACTTTTTCACAGTCACCCCCTTGGCTCCAAAAGGATATGGGAAAGCCAGCGTACTCTAAGGAAGAAAACCAGTGGGCACAACAAGAGGGGGCAAAGCAGAGCACCGGGGGATGGTGGCTACTCCCTGACGACAAACCGGTTGTGCTTAAGAACTTGGCTCATACCGTCGTTGCTCAGTGCCATGGTCTCACCCACCTAGGTGAAACTGCTCTAAAAACCTTACTCAACAGGTATTACTATATTGCAACCCTCCCCAAACTTTGTGCTGCAGTAAGCAATCAGTGCCTTACCTGTGCTAAAAACAACTCCCCACAGTGGCCGAAACCTGCCCCAGGGATGCAACGGGTGGGTGGCTACCCCTTTAAGAACATAAAGGTAAACTTCACTGAAGTCAAGCCAAGTAAAGAATACAAACACCTACTGGTCCTTGTATGTATATACTCAGGCTGGGCTGAGGCACTCCCAACCAATACGGAAAGGGTCCGAGAAGTAGTAAAAGTTCTACTTCGTGAAATTGTTCCCCAGTACAGAATTCCACTCACCATACACAGTAACGATGGGCCAGCATTTGTGGTAGAAATCATCCAAGCCCTCATTAGTGTGCTCAAGATAAAGTAAAAACTTCACACAGTCTACAGGCCACAAAGTTCAGAAACAGTGGAGTGCATTAATCAAATCCTGAAGGTTACACTGGCAAAGCTCTGTCAGGAAACCCAGGCTTCCTGGGTAGATATGCTTCCCCTAGCCCTGTTGCAGTCACGGTGTACACTCGGACCTGCCGTTTACTCACCCTTTAAAAACCTATTCTGGAGGCCCCCCTTCTGGTTAATAAAGTGAGGGGAAACCTCAGACAGCTAGAGAAAACAAGCATAACATCCCAGCTGCAGGCATTGAAAAGGGTGCTGTCCCAGGTCAGTCAGTTGGTAATAAAGAGAGCACCTATCTCCCTAGCCAATCCAGTATATCCCTTCCAACCTGCGAACCAGGTTTGTGTAAAAGATTGGAAAAAAAAAAAAAAAAACCCTTCCAGCCAGTCTAAACAGGGCCCCATCCTGTAATCCTTGTCACCCCAACTGCTCTCAAAGTTGCAGGAGTTGTTCTGTGGGTACATTATTCCAGAGCCAAGAGGGCCCACCCAGACGCATCACCAAACCAGTGAATTGTGCATCCAGACCCCCAGCACCCCACAAGAATCATGCTCTGGAGAGCTGAAACCTGAGGACTCCTCAAGTCCTGTTCTAGTCACACAACTGGAAGCTAACTAGTCAACGCATGGCCAAAGCTTAAAAAACTCCTACTAAATCAGCAAATGTAAACTGAAATTGTAATATTTGGGGCTATTTTGGCAGCATTTGTTGTTCTGCTGGTGTGCTGCCATTATTATCAACCTTTAAGGGACATTCCTTGTCCCTGCTTAGTGTAGGATAACACCTTCTGCTTTGTTAACAATAATTTGGATACTTATCCTACCCATCCTGCCCTTCAGGCAGCCTGGTGCTATTGCGTACCCCTTACTACCAACCATCCCAGGCTACCTTAACCAAACCATCAGCTTAACCCATGCATTGCTAAATCAAGCTAATCCAGCCCTAGACAGGAATTGTTGGTTATGCATCTCCCTCTCTGGTGCAGCATACGCTGCAGTCCCAGTCCTAACAACAGCCTGGGTCACCACCGGCATGTCTCATCACCCCAAATATAAAAGCCAGGCTATTTCAGGGCCTTTAACCCCGCAAGCCCTAGCTCAATTCCCAATTTCTGAAACCACAAGAACCACTTTAACAGGACATGCAGTCAACCGCCTACGGTCCTATATAAGTAATTTCACAGGCCCGTCAAACGGCCAGCCTGTGCATGCACCATAACCACCAGCACAAGTTAACCTTCCAGGCCCCCATCTATATCCAGTGCAACCTGCCATCAAGTACACCCTTGGGGCACCTGCAGCCTCACCAGTGCAATTTCACCTTACAGCTTCAAATTCCTAATAACTGTGCAAAGTTCCAGGTTGCTCAGGAAGCCCCGTTCAGAAACTATGTTTGTTTTTCCTCATTTTCTAGCAGGGGGGCCCTACTAAGCCCAAAAAAACTGCTTAACGAAAATTCACACTTTTGCAATGGCAGACACAACCCATGTGTAACCATGCACCCATAAACTACTTGTAGCTCGCCTCCCACTCCAACCAAATGTCTCCTGGTGCCAACCTTCCAGCATTCATCCAAATGGGTTCTGGTTAACACCAAAAAATACTTCCTCCAGTGGGAGAATAGAACTAAGGGAGCCTCTGAGATCTCCCCAAGTGCCCCCTTTGGCCCCTTTATTGGGGCTGCCCTGGCCAATACCCTAAATGTATGGGAAAATAAGAATAACATACTGGTGCCTCTCTTTAGTATACACCACCAGTTTTGCCTGAATAAGCAAGGCATATTTTTCATATGTGGAACCTCAACCCACTTATGTCTCCCCACTAACCAAACTGGTACCTGTACTCTGGTCTTTCTGTCCCCCAAAATTAACATTGCCCTGGGGGGACAAAGTCTTCCAGTCCCCGTAAAGGCTCAAGTATGGCTGCAACGGGCCATACAACTAATACCCTTGCTTGTGGAATTGGGAATAACTGTAGCAACTGAAACAGGAATAGCAGATCTGTCTACCTCCTTGTCTTCCACACCCTCTCTAAAAACCTTTCAGACAGTCTGGAGGACATAGCAAGGTCCATCCTTACCCTCCAGTCTCAAATAAACTCTCTTGCAGCAGTCACACTTCAAAATCGGCAAGGGTTAAACCTCATTAATGCCAAGAAGGGAGAACTATGCACTTTCTTGGGGGAGGAGTGTTGCTTCTACACCAGTCACTCAGGACTAGTACAGAATACAGCCCAACGGGTAACTAAATGGGCCTCTGAAATTAAACAGCGCCTCTCAGACTCATGGACCACGTGGTCCCACCTCTGGAATTGGGCACCGTGGCTCCTCCCACTGATGAAACCCCTCGCTGCCATATTATTTCTTTTAGCCTTTGGCCCTTGCCTAATTGACATGCTCCAACGCTTCATTAAAGCCAGGGTAATTTAAAAAACAAATGCTCAGTTACTGGCCCTCCGTGGGTACATGCCATTGAATACCGGCACCAGAGAGTAAAGGTAATGCTCCCTAATATCCATAAGAGAGCATCAAAGTGGGGGATAAAGTGGAAGTTTTGCCCAGGATTTTGTTAGCATATAGTCAGCAACTTCCCTATTTTAAAACTGCCCCTGCTTTTCTGCTAATAACTGTCTCTTTCTACTTCTGTACCTCAGCTTACTGCCTACTAGCTGAAAAACCTTAAGAAAAACTGCTGCATTGTCTAAAAGTTATGAGTTACTTCCCTTGTCCCCTTACCTTTAAAAACTGTGTACTTTTCTTAGGGGTGGTCCAGACTTTTGGGGGTGAACCCTTCCGGGCCCGCCGGCGTAATAAATTGTGTTCCTCCATTTCCCTGAGTACCACTTGGGTTTCTTGTCAGGTAAAGTTTTCCGCAACATTTCATTTGCCTTTCACATATGGCAAACCCTTTCTCCTAATGGCTTGATGGGGGCCATTGAGCTTTCCTAGAAGTTGAGGTGTTTTATATATAGGTATTAATAGTAAATATGATAAGTAAAATTAATCAGAAAAATAATAGAAATTAATTTAGAATCAGTCATCAATTTTTTTGATTACTAGTTTACATAAACTATACAAAATTTCAAACGTATATATTTTATTATATATATAATTAAATTCTAAATATAAGTTTTTGAACTTCTCATTGTCTTTCTAAACTTAACTAGATTAATGCATCTACAAATCATACAGCAAAATGATTATAGTAGACCAAAATTATTGCATGTTCTTTTTTTATATTGAGATATAAATTGCATATGATAAAATTCCTCATTTTAAAAGTATACAATTGAGTGGTTTATAGTATATTCACAATATTGTGCAATCATCCCTACTAATTGCAGAATAGTTACATTATACCTCAAAAAGAAATAATGAGGTACTAACACATGCTACAATATGAATAAATATTTGAAACATTATACTGTGTAAGAAATTAGACAAGACACAGATGTCCATGTATTGTATGATACAATTTATGTGGAATATCCAGAATAGGCAAGTCTTTAATAACAGAAAGTAAAGTCGTGGTTGCCAGGGTGTTAGGAGAAAGAGGAAACACAGATACTTTGTTTACCTGCCTTTCTTCTTTTTTTTTTTTTTTTTGAGACGGAGTTTCGCTCTTGTTACCCAGGCTGGAGTGCAATGGCGCGATCTCGGCTCACAGCAACCTCCGCCTCCTGGGTTCAGGCAATTCTCCTGCCTCAGCCTCCTGAGTAGCTGGGATTACAGGCACGCACCACCATGCCCAGCTAATTTTTTGTATTTTTAGTAGAGACGGGGTTTCACCATGTTTATAAAGAGTAATCTTTGTTTTCCCACTTGTTTCCTCTTTCCCCTAAAACCCTAGCAACCACTACTTTACTTTTTTGCTATTCATATTATAATCTTAACTCTAAACACCATCTCTTCTTCCTAGAGCCTTGAACTTCAAATCAATAATCAAAGCTTTTATTTTCCTGTACATTCCAAACATTATTTGAAATTTTCACCCAAGTCACTTTTGCCTCTAATGAAAGCAGCCATCTTTTTATTATGAGAGGTATTTGGTATCTTAACCTTAACAGTCCAAATCTAATAATGATATTCATTCATCTCTAATATTCACATAGATCATTGATACCTCTTAGTTCTGCTCTCCATACCGCAGCTCTGTTTATAATATACACTTCTCTCTCTCTTCAACCTCTTCTAAATTTTAACTTTATTTCATCAGACAGCATTTAAATTTCTAATAAATATTAAATATTGGTACTGGTGTAAAAGAGGAATGAATCACACATAGACATGGGGGTGTAAGGTCTGGTAAAGTAGATAATCATAATAATAAAAATTACAGCACCAGGTTACTATGATATAAAGATGTCTTCTGAAATTCATGTTTTGAAAACTTGAACCCCAATGCAACAGTGTTAGAAAGGAGAGCCTAATGGGAGGTTTTTAGGTCATTAGGCCCCTGTTCTTATGGATGGAAGAATGTCACTATGAAAAGGGTTTGTGAGAGTGGCTTAACTCTCTTTTGTCCTTCTGCCATATGAGGGCACAGGGTTAGTTTCCTTCAGAGGATGCAGCAATAAGGTACCATTAGGAGGCAGAGAGATGCCTCACCAGATATTTGTGGCTTAATTTTGGACTTCCCAGTCTTTAGAATTGAGAATAATAAATTTATTTTTTAAATTACCGAGCCTGTGCTATAGCAGGCTATAACACCACAAAACAGTCTAAGAAAAATGTGATACAATGAGTACATATATATAGTGCTCTAAGAGCTCGGATTTTTCAGTCTTTTCATTTTTAAGCACTTTACATCTAAAGTTTGTCAAGCATACACTTGTCAGATTGCTGTATGTAGCATATCTTTTGAACATTTGATGTCTTTCTCTAGAATCTTCAACATATTCATCTATTGAAACTTTATCCAACAAATATGTATATGTTGGCTACTTTGTACATGTTGTTGGCAAGGAAGAAATAGGATAAAAGACGTGTTTTCTACCTTCAAGTATTACTCTGTATAAAGAAGAAGAAAGGAATGTAAACAAGTAAATAACAGCACCTTCTGAAAGGGTATGATAAGGGTAAAGGAGGAATTCTGTGGGGGCACTCAGAGAAAATCACTAACTGAGATAGGCAGTGACAGAGATGGTTATCAAGGCAAATGACTACCTTAGCTCTGTATTAAAATATTGAAAACATGGAGCATAAGAAGCAAGTAGTAATAGCATGTTTGGTTAAAATAAAAATAGAAGAGTTGAATTAAAATGTCAATAAGAACAAAGCCACAGGATTTAGTAAGAAGGAAAAGGAGAAGAAAAAGGCAGGAATAAAACCTTTCTTTGAGGTTTTAGCGACTAGGATGACACTCAGTGAGATAGTGAGTATAGAAGAAGAAGATCATTTAGAAAAAGACAGAAATGGGGTGATTTAAATTTTATAAATAGAGAATCTAGATTGTTACGGGACATGCATGTAGAGATGTACGTTGAATTGAAAATGAGTCTAAAGATGAGAAAACATCAGAGTTTGAGCTGAGCTTTAGGAGCCATCAGTATATTGAAATAATTGAAACCATAAAGGCAGATGTGATTCTTCAGGCAAAGAGAGAAGCTAAAAATCCAGAACACTGATTATGGGAACATAGGTAGTAGTATCATTTATAGATCAGATAGAGAAAAAAGTACCGATAAGGCAGTATGAAGGAGTGACAAAGTAAGTAAAAAGAGAACTAAGAAAAGAGATATCCTGGGAACTAATAAATTTGGGAAATTGAATAAGGAATGAGTCAACTGTATCTAAGTGCAACAGTAGTAGATAAGTAAAAATCAAAACTTAGAAGTACCAAAATATGTGTTTTTTGTTGCCTACATGATAAAATTCTAAGCTTTTGGTCTGGCATTATAGTCTTTCAAAGTTTTACGTCAAGCAAATTCCCATGCTTCCTTTACATTTATCCCTTGTTCCAACTACATTAGACTTCATGTCCTTCCCTAAGTTGTCCCTTTTCATTCCTCTTGTCACACTATATTTGAAATCTGTCATAAGCTTTCCACGCTTGTGTTTGTCAAGATTCTATCAATCATTTATACATTTATTCAAAGCATTAATTGATAAAAGGAGAGAGAAAGAGAGAAAAGAAGCACACAAGCACAGGTGTAGCTAAATATTCACTGATGGTTCTGGTTTTTGGCAAGGCTATTCAGTTATTCATTGTATCAACCTTTCTACTGTCTTTTCAACTACTGTATGATTCTTTCAACTGTATATTAAAACATTTTTAACATTTTTAAACTAAAAAGGTAAAAAGCTGAGAAAAACAAACAGAAAATAAGATTGCATATAAAGAACTATCAACCTGTCAAAGTCTAGCCCTTATGCTAATTTTTTTATGAATCCTTCCTTGATTTTTCCACCCAAAGACAATTTTTTATTTACCAAAATTTCAGAATACTTAGATTATGTCACTCTTAAAGTTTATTTTATTTTTTATTCTCAGTCTTTATTTAATTATACTTAGGAACTTATTTTGATTCTTGAAAAACTAAATTTTTTTTACAAAGTCAATCTTCATTCAATTATATTTCATTCATGTAATCATTTTGCTTCTTGAGACTATTAATTATGACTGCAGTCTTCTTGATCTTTGTGCAGTGCACTGCTTTATACATGCTATCAATGCAATATGTTTGTTGAACTGAGTGAAAAAGCTGAAGGAGAAAGAAATTTCCAGCTAGTTCATGGTAGACATTTTCATATATGTATGGAAGTTATGTTTCCTTCTACAGATTTTGAGTTTAGTCAAGAATATGGAGACAAGAAAATTGTTAGCTTAGGTTTAACAAATAATGTATTTATTGATATGTTGAAGATAATTATACTGTAGGTGAAATTTATCCACTGCCCTGTTAAGCAATGAAAAAACTTCTGTGTCTAAATCTATTTTTTTTTACAATTTTATTGTAAAAAAAAAACCCATACTAATTTTTTATGTTAATTTTCCAGTCATTACAATCACACCAATTTATTTTCTTGAGGATTGGTTAAATATAATGAAAAGTTTATTTATTTGGGATTAAAGAAAATGAGCTAGATGTGAATCTCAGCTCTATTACCTACTAGGTATATAAACCTAGGTTAGTTATTTAAACTCTATGAGCCTCAGCTTCCTCACTTGTAAGTTAAGGACTACATTACCTATGCAGTAGAAATGCTAAAAGCATTAAGTGAAATACTTTATTAAAGTTCTGACCATACAATATGTGACACATGACACATCTTAAATAGACATCATATCTTTTCTCCTCTTTTCTGAAGTCGAGATCTGCCTGTTGTTATAGGCCCCAAGTGTAAAGGTTTCTAATCAGAATTTAGCTATTTGCTTTTAAATGCTTCCTTTTTTAAAATCACATAAACAATTATGAACTAGATTATTCAATACAAATACAATGTTTCTTTTCACACATAGCTTGCTTAACTGCTTTTAAATTATCATTTCATTTAAATGAAAGATATGGTTGTTGTGCTTGAAAGCTTTGAACAATAGCTGTTCAATTACTTCAATTAAGAAAAAAAAAAAAGAAAAAACCTACATATTAAACGCTGTGTACCTTTGCCCAAGAAAAAACTTTCTCTCTATTCATGTTTCTTGATGAGATTTATAGTGAGAATAAAATCATCTTTAACTGGTGAAGGCACTCTAAATTTGATATATCATGCATTTAGCAACATCAAAAAGCCTAATAGCCTGGAAAGCTTAAAACTCTCTATATGTAATCGCAACCTCTCTAATAAGGAAGCCATATTTCTGGGGAGAAAAGAGATTAAACACATGAATTTTTTTGTCAGACGTAACTGGATTTGAGTCTGATCTTCAGCTTACCACCTATGTGGCCAGAATAATAAGCAAGTATACCAATCTTGTATCAGTTAATCCTATTATTAAAATTAAAAAAATCACTGCTTACAACATAATGTTATTGTTTTGTTCTTATGAAGTAATGTATATTAAACAATTAATACACTGGGTTATACTAAGTGCTCAAATACATGACCTATTTATTATTACTACTAATATAATTTTTCTGTAAGAACATAGACATTAAAGATATTCTACTTTTGTAAAGAAACAAAACTATACAGAAATAAATTGACTTGCCTAAGAGCAAAGAGTGGATTAAAACAACCTAGAAAAAGACTTCAGTCTTCTGACACCCAACCCCATTGGACTATGTTATTGGACCTCAATTATAAATTAAGAATGCTTCAGGGTTACCATTATCTAGAATAATGTTAATTTCAGATAGAAATAAAAAATATACTGAACATTTTGTTAAGTTGTTATGGCATTTTACATCTATGTTCTCCTGAATTCTAGGTTATAAATGTGTCATTACGTTGTAAGAAAGGAGAAATAACTGTTCTTCATCAATCCTAGGTTTATGTCTGAGGCCCTTGTAATACAAACAGACTAACAAGAGAAAAGTATACAAATTTATTTAATACAAGTTTTAGGTGACACAGGAGCCTTTATCAGGAAACCAAGACCTCCAAAATTTGTAAGCCTGTGTATTTTTTATACTAGTGTTGTAGTCTTAGCAATGCACCAAAATATAACAGTCTCTCATTGTCTGAGATTATGTCCAAATTCTTTGTTCTACCTCCAAAAAACTTAAGGATTGTGTACACAAAGGTGGGGTTGGAACAAAAGTTCAATTAGCGAAAAGAGGAGATCCAGAACAGGAGTACCTCCTGTGAGGTCTGTTCTAACCTATCTATGGACTGGAAAGCTGAAGGAATGTGCTTACTTTGCAGGCTGTCTTGAAGAACATGTGACTCAGCTTGGCATGGGACCCTGGCCCAGGACCAATCAGAAAGCTTGGCCTGGGAACTTGGCTGAGGACCAATCAGAAGCTGAAATGATGATTCATAGATGCTTTTAGCTTGACCCAGGACCTATCAGAAGCTGAAGTGAAAGCTTGGCCTGGGACCAATCAGGGGCTGAAGTGATGATTCATAGAAGTGGACTTACAGTCCAAATAAAGGAAAGTAGAGTGCCTCCTGGGAACTACTGGAGTCCACCATGCCCATTCCCACAAAAGGAGAAGAAATTTTTTCCTGGGGGCCTGCTGACTATACAAAGGACAAAGGAATTGTTATGCCAGGCCTTGTTTCCTTATCTGAGTGAGCTGGAGATCTGTGCAAGTTTTTATTTAAATGGGCCAGAAGTTTTTCTAGCTGTGCAACCGTGGGCATTTCTCTAGGTACAACATCCTGTGTTAGTTCCCTTATCAGTGTCTGCAGCCTAAATTTTTTCTCAGTCTGCTTTTTATGTTATGTGGGAATAAGGCAGTAACTCATGGGTCAGAGACTTTCCAGGGAACCTTCCCTTGCTATCTACCTAAGGCGAGCTAAATAACTCCTTTCCCTAGGTTTGATAAAGTGGATGGTAGTGAGGCAGAATAGGGTCTGGAGGCAGGGAACATAGAAGGCTGATTCATGTTGACTGAATGTTAGAGGCTACTCGATTTTCAACGTCTCCTTTATCTGCATGGCAGTTGCTGTGTGGCAGTTGCAACCCCTTCTTTTTCTGCGTGGGAGTTGAAAAATGAAGGTAATTTTGATTGGTCCCCTCCCAAAACCAATCAGACTGGTTGTGGGCCTACCCTTTGCTCAAATTTGTCCCCTCCTACAACCAGTCAGACTGGTCACCAAGGGCCACTATTTTATTTGCATAGAGTGAACCAATGGAAAACCACCAGGGAGTATTTAAACCCCAGAGAATAATGTTACCAATGCTCTTAAGCCAATTGCTCCAGACTGCTCTCACCCTGTGGAGTATAGTTTCTTTTAAAATAAATATCTGCTTCTGCTTTCTTGCTTTATTTGTGCATTTTGTCCAATTCTTTGTTCAAAATACCAAGAATCTGGACAATTATCCTCAACTGGTAACAGTAGTGGAGAAGTATAACTGAATAAAAAAGTATGATCAAGTGACAACAAACTGAAGGAAATATAACAAGACCCATTTTTTTCAGATTTTTATCTGTTTTTCTTCATTTTCAGAAATAATAATGTTCTACTGCTCTGAGTATAGAGAGGGCACCTCTCACATGAGGTTTTTCTGATCTGCTTCAGAGAAAAGTCAGAAAATTTTTCCTAGATTTTACAGCCTTTTTCAGGAGAGAAGCACAGAAAAGGATGAGAGAGTAACCTTGCTGCTTCTGTGATTTTTCTCAAATTCCTTCAGCTTAAATACATTTGGTGTAGCATATCCTGAACAAAAGCACTGTATCCCATGTTACCTCACATCTGAATGACGTGTATCCTGGGGTTTTGTTCACCTTTAACATTCTCAGTTTTAAGGAAATTTCTGTGGCAATTAACAAATATGCCTACAAAACATAAAATTGGAATATTTGCAGAGCGTCTCTGAAGTTGAGTTTCCTTTTATGGTTTTTTTTTCATTAACTTATCTCGGTATCTAAAATTCAAAGATAGGATACAGGCTTAAAGTTTAAAAATAAAATGACAGCTTACATTACAAATATATATTTATAGTGTATAAATTATTTATATGCATGCTGCTCAGAATTATATGTAAATTATTTTCTGTGAGCTCAATTATATTTTGCATGCTATTATAAAACTAACAAGCAAAAACATTTTAATCTTACAAAAATTCCTGGTTGAATCTGATATTTTTCTTCTTTCCCATATATGCTGAATGTATTATTTCTGCTGTGTCTCTAGTCACAACAAACTATTCCTAGATCCCTGTTTCTCTGACTATATATTTCCTTTTTTGGGGGGCTGCTCCCTCTCTCTTCTATACTTCTGTGATACATTCTCTACTGTTTGTAGAGAATCTTTCAAGACCCAAGTTATCAAATTTTCAATAGTCAGTTGAATGTATGTACTTTGATCACCCCAGTCTGGTAAACAACTTTAGTTGAAAAAAACCAGCAATTCTAAATGTATTCTGTTGTAAATGGCATTTAATATGACATGTGGTATTGGAAAACTAAGTGATATATTAGATTTAAGAAGCAGCCAAGTATTCTCAATTGTAGGAATTCCTCAATGGAACCAGCAGTATTTGAAGGCTTTTAAAATGTTGACTTGAAATGACTGAACAATTAGGTGCTTATTTGGATATTTCTAAATATTTGCCTATATTACAAGATTAGAATAATGCCATCTTGCATAAATAATGTTTAAGAGTTTAAAGACCCATAAAGAGAACTTGAGGACTAAAATAATTGAAATAAAAAAGAACATGCATTCCTGTAATCCCAGCTACTCAGGAGGCTGAGGCAGGAGAATTGCTTGAACTGGAACCCAGGAGGCGGAGGTTTCAATGAGCTGAAATTGCACCACTGCACTCCAGCCTAGTCTACTCTACAGAGCAAGACTATTAAAAAAAAAAAAAGAAGGCATACATTAAAATACAAAAGAATATATGATGGTATAAAGGTAAAGAAAATGTGTTTAAGAGCTTAACTATATGGGTTCAAATTCTATGTCTTCTAGTTAATAAGTATGTAATATTAAAAGTAGTTTGCCTTTAAGTTCCTCATCTGCAAAGTGGGATAATATTAATACCTATTATATTAGACTGTTGAGAAAAAATTAAATTAATATGCAACTGGAATTTAGAAGGATACTCAGTAAAGTCTAGCTACTTGTGATAATTAATGCTTAGTGTCAATGTGATTGAAGGATGCACACTATTGATCCTGGGTGTGTCTGTGAGGGTGTTGCCAAAGAAGACTAACATTTGAGTCAGTGGGCTGGAAAAGGCAGACCTACCCTTAATCTGGGTGGGCAAAATCTAATCAGCAGCTAGGATGGTTAGGATTAAAGCAGACAGAAGAACCTAAAAAGACTACTCTGGCTTGTTCTGCCAGCCTACATCTTTCTCCCATGCTTGATGTTTCCTGCCCTCAAACATTGGACTCCAGGTTTGTCAGCTTTTGGACTCAGACTGGCTTCCTTACTCCTCAGCTTGCAGATGGCCAATTATGAGACCTTGTGATCATGTGAGTTTAATACTCCTTAATAAACTCCCCTTTATATATATATATATATATATATATATATATATATATATATATATGCTATTGGTTCTGTCCCTCTAGAGAACCCTAACTAATACAGATTTTGTTAGGCCAGACAAAGTGGCTCACACCTGTAATCCCAACACATTGGGAAACTGAGGCAGGTGGATCATGAGGTCAGGAGTTTGAGACCAGCCTGACCAACATGGTGAAACCCCGTCTCTACCAAAAATACAAAACTTAGCTGGGTGTGGCGGTGCATACCTATAATCCCAGCTACTTGGGAGGTTGAGGAAGGAGAATTGCTTTAACCTGGGAGGCAGAGGTTGCAATGCAGTGAGTGGAGATTGAGCCACTGCACGCCAGCCTGGGTGACAGAGCAAGACTCTGTCTAAAAAAAAATTAAAAAATTAAAATTAAAATTAAAAAAAATTACAGATTTTGATACCAGGAGCAGTTCTAGAAGAACGCATTATTAAGGATGGAGTTCTATAATTGGTTTTGAGGTTTCTGGAGTTGGCTTCTTAACATGATTAGATCCAAAAATGCTAAGAATTTTACTTCTAGTAGTATAGAGGACACTGATAGTCCTCGGCATGAACTGTTTAGAAAGTTATGCAAAATATATGCAATTGGCATTCCTGATTCACTGCTTATGAGAGGCGAGGAATTTAGTGACTGTTTACATAATACCTTAGGCTATATATGGAGAACCTAGGAACATAATGAAGTTAGTTGGTTGCTCCTAAGTTCACTGAACAAAGTGAAGAAAGAAAATTATAAACCCCTCAGGTGTTCTAACTCCTGCCTTCAGAAGCAGATACTGAACCTCAAATCTGTTAAGATTGCCCTGAGTGAGAGTCTTATCTCCTGTAGAGAAAAAGCTAAAATTGTGGAAAATCAGACACAAGCTCTTATCATGCAAGTGGCTGACCTGCAATGAAAGGTGCATGCACAGTTTTTCCAGGTGTCTACTGTTAAAGTGAAGACACTTATTTGAAAAGAATGGACCCCTGCAACTTGAAATGGGGATGTGTGGGAGGACCCTGATGAAGCTGGGGACACTGAGCTTGTAAACTCTGATGAACCTTTTCTGCCAGAAGAAATAGCTTCCCCATTCCCAGTAGTGGCAATATCCCCTCCCAGACCCACACTTCTATCAGCCTTTGCAACTTTGTCTGAGAAGTTAAACCCTGCAATGTCTGAAACAACAGTGATGGCAGAAATTGAGAATGTAATTGTCATGAGTAGTTTTTCCTTCTTTTGTTAAAAACACATTTGTGCATGTATATGTTTGTACTAAGAAAATACCTTAATTTTATTTTTTTCTATATCATGTGACATAAGATTTACTGACTTTATATCAACATTTAATTGTTGTTAACTTTATGAAGTAGCATTTGGGTTGGGATTGGTGTGTTCCCAGTCGTATGAAGAATAATTTTAATATGTTAGGCATAATTATGACCTTATTATTGTCTTTATTTGAGGGTTATATATAATCTCAGGAGGTGTGTATGGGTTTACTTTGACAAGGGGTGGACTTTTGATAGTTGATACTGAGTGTCAACTTGATTGAATTGATGGATGCAAAGTATTGATCTTGGGTGTGTCTGTGATGATGTTGTCAAAGCAGACTAACATTTGAGTCACTGGGCAGGGAAAGGTAGACTCACCCTTAATCTGTGTGAACACAATCTAATCTGCCCTCAGCACGGCCAGAATAAAAAGCAGGCAGAAGGACATGTAAAACACTAGACTGGCCTAGCCTCCTAGCCTACATCTTACTACTGTGCTGAATACTTCCTGCCCTCAAACATCAGATTCCAAGCTCTTCAACTTTTAGACTTGGACTGGCTTCTTTGCCCCTCAGCTTGCAGATGGCCTATTGTGGCACCTTGTGATCATGTGAATTTAATACTTTTTAATAAACTCATTCTGTCCCTCTTGACAACCCTGACTCACTTAAAGATACACTCTGTGAGGGCAGGGCTATTTTGCTATTGATTCTCTGTTATATCCTCCAGGCATGGTAGTTATTTGAATGGAGTAGATGTTCAACAGTTTATTCAGAGGAAAGGTTATGGAATATATATCAATTTCAGGTCATTTATTTCCAGTGATTCTATTAATGTGTTACCAGTTGCATTTTAAATGATAAATCTTTAAAAATAATTTGAATTTATTATTAAAAATAACAATGTATATTATACCATCATCTGGGAAATATAATTTTAAAAAGAAAGATTTATGGCAATGCAAACAGAAAATATATTTTCAATAGATTCTGATCATGTGGTTACCAAATTTAAATTTCAAAATAAAAAATATTAAATAACAAATTTCACAAAATTTCTAATTATCATTTCTATTTAGGATAGGCTATATAAGTATTTTTTAAAATATGTTTAGAGGAACAATTATTTTTTTACATGCTCCCTGAAATTGGAGGGCATAATTTAGAGTCAAATAAATTTGGAATATTGAATAGGATATCCATACTTTGGAGATTTAAAATGAACATCAGGGTGTTAAAGTTTCCTTGAATATGAGAAATAAAGGAACTTGTTTAACTCTCTACTCTTCTAAGTTACCCGATTACAGAACCTCTTTGAATGTTACTGATGTTAAAATCTAAAACACTAGCATTTCTGGAAGTGTACTTTGAGCAGTGTTGGGGGAGAGTAACTCTTCCCAGTCTAATGTTTATTTGTGGCAGGTTTAAGAGCTCAGTAATGTATGAGAAAATGCTGTCAAGAAAAAAAGAAATGAGTATTAGTCATTATCTAGCTTAAGAAGCTTTTGGTAAATAAGTACAAGCAACTTCAAATGGCTCTACATGGAATTTTTTTTTTAAGTGGTTGTTATGGTAATATATTTGGGGTCACTGAATGACTCAATGACAATGGACTATTTACTGAAATGATAGAAACATTATGCCAATTTGATAAGCAGCACAGCGATGCCAGGCAGAGCTTACCCTTAAAATAAATTTCACAAAAAACAAGCTTGGTTCACCAGGCTTGTTAAGAAAAACAACAGTTCTATTCTCACACCTAATTTTCCTACTACCTAGAAATTCCCATTTTTTTAACTTTGGCTCTTTAATGCAATATATTTTAAAAATAGACACGTATTTTACCACTTTATATTTCGTATTTAGAATTTAGCTATTAATTTTTAATTGCAGGAGATGAAGATTTGGTTGTTTTTCACACCTAGCCTCTCCTACTCTGCCAAATCACAGATGCATAAATTTCTTTTCTCTCTCATCTTTTCAACATATTTGTATTGCAATTATGGTTGGATAAGTATTCAGTGTTTATAACCTGATAAATATATTAGTGATATTAGTAGCTAATAAATATAGCATAATATATTTAATGTTTCTTGCTGTTCTAAATAAAATAAAACTATATTTTGATATTTTTCTCTATTGTAAGATTTAGATTTATTTAGTTAGCTCTTTATTGTTCCCCTTATACTAAATATTAAAATGTCAGTGCTTATTTTTAAGACAGTACAAACCCTCCTTGTACTAACATCTGGTAGAAAAATTTTCAGAAAGTTAAGAAATAAAAATTGTGACCTTGTTTCTCACAGTTGTGGAAATGCTGATCCCTAATTGAATTGGAATATTGGTACTGAAAAAATCATAAATTGAATGAATTTAATCATTTACAGTAGAAAATAATCTTATTTTGCTGGTCTCAAAACTCACATTAAAATATACAACAACCAATAAACATTAGTTGAATGAAGGAAAAAATAAATAAATAAATAAAAAATATATACAACAACCTTCTCTTTTTTTAATTTAAACTGTCTCTTAAATTTTTTTATATAAAATATTGTTGGACTCAATTCAAAACTTGTTTCTGTAACCTGGAAAATGTAAATGTAAGCAATACCCACTGTAAAAATGCAATTTTGGTTGTTAGAAATGATAGTAGTAGTAATAATAATGATTGATATCTTGGGAATAATATTAATTTCCAAAATGCACTAATTTATGAAGAAAGAAATATTTATGAACTTGGTTTGCTACAAATGTTTTTATATTACCTTCATATTTTATTGCTAATTTGGCTGGGTATAGGAGTCCAATTTGGAAATCATTTGCCTTCACATTTTCAAGAAAACAACCTCTGTTTTTTACCTTCCTCTGTTGTATTAAGAAATCTGAGATTATTCAGATTCTTGTTTAAAATATATAAGACCATATGTTTTCATATTTTTCCTTTTTCTCTTTTTGGAAGTTTATACAATCTCCTTTTTCCTAGTGTTCTGAAACTTTACAATGATTTGTTTTTATGAGGTTCCATTTCTATTCTTTTGCTGCATCCTCATAATGCTTGTTTGTCTGAAAATTTGTAGCCTTCACTTTTGGAGAAAATGTTTGAATTATTTCTTCCATTCAGCTTTTTAAAAGTTCTCTTTTTCTTTCTTATTTTCTCGTGTGGCAGTTCTACTGGAACTCTAATGTTATAACCTTTATTTTATTTCTTATCCCTTTGTTTTATTTGTTACCTACAGAACAGATTTTAAAATTTAAAAAAATATATCAAGAATTCTTCTTTTCTTCTCTGAGTGTTCCTTTCACTATTGCGTCTTCTTATTTCATGTGTATAAACTTGTATTTTCTCAGATATGAAAGAAACTTTTTTTATGTATCTGAGAAGGAAGATATATTTTTGATATGCTGATCTTCTTGGTTTGAGGTATCATATAATCCAGCAGTATCAGTGAGGATTGAAAGTTCTATTTTTAGTTTGTTGAAGAACCCATATACTGTTCTCCATAGAACTGATACTAATTTACATTCCCACCAACAGTGTCCAAGAGTTCCCCTTTCTTCCCATCCTCACCAGCCATTGTTATTGCTTGTCACTTGGATAAAAGCTATTTAAACTGGGTGAGATGAAACCCATTGTATTTTTAATTTGCATTTCTCTGATAATTAATGATTTTGATCATTTTTTATTACATCTTGTTGCCATTTATATACCTTCTTTGTGTGTGTGTGTGTGTGTGTGTGTGTGTGTGTGTGTTTATCAGTATCTTTAAGGGTACAGGTGATTTCTGGTTACATGGATGAATTGTATTGTGGTCAGGCAAGTCCTTGCTCTGGTTCTGCACATGCAGGTACAAGCCCCTAGTGGGGATCAGGGGGCAGTTCTCTGGATGCTGTAGTGATGTTTCAGAGGGAAGCACAACTGACTATGCTGCACAGAAGAATACACAAAGGGAATGGGGAGTAGCAAGTGGCAATGAGCCCCACCTAGTTCCCATGCACTTGCAAGCCACAGTGTCCCACACTAGCAGCAGCTAGCTGGGTTCCAGGTAGTCTGAGCTCAGAACTCAAAACTGACCCCAGGCATAAAGCTTCCCTGCTAAGACAGAAACCTCCCAGTTTTATGGGGTTTTCAGGACAGACTCCTCCAAGACCTTCTGTGACGCAGGGGCATCAAGTTTCTGTGCCCATGGTTATATCACAGTTTCCACTCACTTCTAATTTCTGGCCAAGGGGGTCCATCCCTGCTCAGAATTATATTATGAATCTCAGTTGGTAGCTTCTTTCAATCTGCATCCTGTCTGAGTTAGCTGGCTGACTCTCATGAGGTTCCTTGTGAAGTTAGATCAGAAATGGCTTGCCTCCATCCACACTGGAATCTAGGACTGCACACAAAGCATGTCCAATGTAGATGCTTCTCATGTACTCTCCACTGCTTACTAAATCAACTCAAGTGCTGGGTAGGGTTAAAGCATTTCTCCATGGCCTGGGATTGCCAGGTTTCCCCAGTGAGAGTGTATATGCCAGAGGCAGGGTCTCCCTGTCTCATACTGTGGGGACTCACAGTTTTCTGCCTGACTCACATTTTAGGCTGCAGTCCACCACTGTTTTCAAAGGGTCTGTGGTTTTGTTCAGTTTTCCTCCTTAGTTACTGTGTTGCCTATCGGAAAATATATGTCCACAGTCTGTCTACACATTATTTTTTCTTTTCAAGTGGGAGAGACATGCTAAGGCATCCTCCATCCTGCAATCCTGAGGTTGATGAAAAAATGTTTATCTTCTTTTGAGAAATGCCTAAGATACTTTACCCAATTTTTAATTGGATTGTTTGTTTCTTTTCTTATAGAGTGGTTAGAACTGCTTATATATTCTGATTATTAATTCCTATTCAGATGGGTAGTTTGAAAATATTTTTTTCACCCCATGGGTTGTTTCTTCACTTTATTGATTGTTTTCTTTTCTGTGCAGAAGTTTTTGTTGTTTGTTTGTTTGTTTTTACCATAATGTGATCCCATTTTTTGCTTTGGTTGCCTGTGCTTTGTAGGTATTACTCAAGAAATATTTGCCCAGACCAATATCCTAGAGATGTTTCCCTATGTTTTCTTTTAGTACTTTCATGGTTTTATGTTCTAGGTTCAAGGCTTTAATACATATTGATTTGATTTTTTGAATATAGCAAGAGATGTGTGCCTAGTTTCATTCTTCTGCATATGACATTTAGTTTTTCCAGCACCATTTATTGAAGAGACTATTCTTTATCCAATGTATACTCCTGGTAACTTTGTCAAAAATCAGTTCACCAAAGATATATAAATTTATTTCTGGCCTCTTTATTCCATTCTATTTGTTTATGTGTCTTGTTTTATGCTAGTACCATGTTCTTTTGGTTACCACAGCTCTGTAGTAAAATTTCAAATAAGGTAAATGTGATTCTTCCAGTTTTGTTATTTTTTTTCTCAGAATGACTTTGGATATTTTTAGGGTGTGTGTGTGTGTGTGTGTGTGTGTGTGTCCATATAAATAAATATTAGGATTCTTTTTTTTTTTTTTCAGATTTCTGTGAAAAAATGTCATTGGTATTTTGTTAGGAATTGCCTCAAATCTCTAGTACTTTGGACAGTACGAAAATTTTAACAATATTGATTCTTTAAATCCATGAACATATGATTTTGTGTGTGTGCTCTTTTCAATTTCTTTCATCAATGTGTATAGTTTTCTTTGTAGAGATCTCTCAAATCTTGGGTTAAGTTTATTTCTAGGTGTTTTATTTCATTTGTAACTATTACTTTCTTGATTTCTTTTTCAGATTTTTTGCTGTTAGCCTATAGAAATGCTAATGAATTTGTATGTTGACTTTGTATCTGCAACTTTACTAGGTTTGTTCATAAGTTAGTTTTTTTTGGTGAAATATTTGTGTTTTTCTAAATATAAGACTGTTTCATCTGCAATCAAAGATAATTTAACTTCTGTTCCAAGTTAGATACACTTTGTTTTTTCTGTTGTCTAATCGCTCTAGCTAGGACTTCCAGTACTATGTTAAATAACAGTGGTGAAAGTGAGCATCCTTTTTTCATTCCAGATCTTAGAGGACAGGCTCTTAGTTGTTTTTTCTTTTTTCTTTTTTTTCTTTCATTCAGTATCACACCAGCTCTGGATCTGTCTAATATGGCTTTTGTTGTGTTGACGTATGTTCCTTTATACCCAGTTTTTGAGAGTTTTTACAATGAAAGGATGTTGAATTTCATCAAATTATTTTTCAACATCAGTTGAAATGATCATATAGTTTGTGTTCTTCATTGTGTTGATATGATGAATCACATTGATTTATTTGTGTATCTTAAACCATCTTTGAATCACTAGGATAAATCCCACTTGGTTGAGATGAATGATCTGTTAATCCATTGTTCAATTTGATTTGTTAGTATTTTGTTAATGATTTTCGCATCAATGTTCATCAGAGATACTGGCACATAGTTTTTGTTGTATCTTTTTCTAGTTTTGATGTCAGGGTAACACTGGCTTTGTAGGATGAGTTTGGAAGTATTTTCTCCTCTATTTTTGGGAATAATTTGAGGATGATTATATTTAGTTCTTTTTTAAATGTTTAGTAAAATTCAACTGTGAAGTCATTAAGTCCTGGACTTTTCTTCAATAGGAGACTTTTATCATGGCTTTGATCTTGTTGTTGTTAAGGTTTTGGATTTCCTACTGTTCTATTTTGGTAAATTGTATATGTCTAGTAATGTATCCATTATTCATAGGTTTTCTAATTTATTTTCATATAGTTGCTCTAGTAGTCACTAATTATCCTTTGAATTTTCCTAGTATCAGTTGTAATGTCTTTTTAATCTCTGATTTTATTTGTTTTAGTCTTCTCTCTTTTTTAGTTCATTTGCCTAAAACTTTGTTGACTTTGTTTACCTTTTATGAATACCAACATTCCTTTCATTAATCTT
This sequence comes from Aotus nancymaae, assembly GCF_030222135.1. NCBI lineage: Eukaryota > Metazoa > Chordata > Mammalia > Primates > Aotidae > Aotus > Aotus nancymaae. Next base: position 51,984,917 of record NW_026988415.1, on the reverse strand, counting down.
TTGTAATTGATTTTAGTTTTAATTTCATTCACTTCTGCTCTGATATTTATTATTTCCTTTCTTCTACTAACTTTGGGTTTGCTTAGTAGGTGTTTGCCTAGTTCTTTAAGATGCATCATTGTTCATTTGAAATTTTTCTACCTTTTTAATGTAGGTACTTACTGCTGTAAACCTTTTATTAGTGCTGGTTTGCTGTATTCTATAAATTTTGGTATGTTTTATTGCTATTTTCATTTGTTTTGAAACATTTTAATTTTTTAAAATATTTATTGACCAACTAGTCATTCTGGAGCTTATTGATTAATTCCCATGTGTTTATATAGTTTCCAAAGTTCCTTTGGTTATTGATTTCTAGTTTTATTCAATTTTGGTCAGAGGAGATGCTGGATATAATTCCTTCGTCTTCTTTTGAATGTCTTAAGACTTGTTTTGCTGCCTAAAATATGATCTATATTTTAGAACTATCACATGCTAAAGAAAAAAATGTGTACTCTGCAGCTATTGAATGAAATGTTCTGTAACTATCTATTAGCTGCATTTCGTCTGTAGTGCAGATTAGGTTCAATGTGTCTTTGTGATATTCTGTCTAGATGAGCTACTCAAGGCTGAAAGTTGGAGGATGAAGTCTCTAGCTATTATTGTATTGGGGTCTATTTCTCTCTTTAGCTTTAATAATATTTGCTTCACATATCTAAGTGCTCCAGTGTTGAGTGCACATGTATTTAAAATTGTTATATTCTCTTGCTGAATATAACAATTCAGCAAGACTCTTTTGTCACTATTTAATGTACTTCTTTGTCTCTTTTTAGATAGGAGTATAGGTACTCCTGCACTTTTTCTGGTTTCTATTGGCATAGAGTATGTTTTCTATCCCTTTATTTTCAGCCTGTGGTTTTTTTTTTTTTTTTTTTTTTTTTGAGATGGAGTTTCGCTCTTGTTACCCAGGCTGGAGTGCAATGGCGCAATCTCGGCTCACCACAACCTCCGCCTCCTGGGTTCAGGCAATTCTCCTGCCTCAGCCTCCTGAGTAGCTGGGATTACAGGCACGCGCCACCATGCCCAGCTAATTTTTTGTATTTTTAGTAGAGACGGGGTTTCACCATGTTGACCAGGATGGTCTCGATCTCTTGACCTCGTGATCCACCTGCCTCGGCCTCCCAAAGTGCTGGGATTACAGGCGTGAGCCACCACGCCCTGCCCAGTCTGTGTTTTTTTTATAGGTGAGTTGGGTTTCTTGTAGGCAGCACATACTTGGATCTCTTTTTAAAATCTATTTTCAGATACTTTATGCCTTTTGATTAGAGATTTTTATCTATTTACATTTAATGTACTTGATATGTGAGGACTTTACTAACATTTTGTTTTTGTTTTCTGATTTTTTGGTGTCATCTTTGTTCTTTTATTTCTTCCTTTATCTTCATTTGTATAAATGTGATTCTATCTTGTCATCTGTTTTAATTTCATGCTTTTTATTTTTTGTATGCCTATTGTAAGTCTTTTGATTTGAGGTTACCATGAGGCTTATAAATGACATTTTATAAATGATCATATTAAACTGATGACAACTTCTTATTGCCAAAAAACCCAACTAATAGATAACTCATAAAATTTATACACTTTAACTCCATCACCTACAACTTTCTAATTTTTTGTTGTTTCTATTTATATCTGCTTATAGTATCTACATCTTTTTTTAAAATTATACTTTAAGTTCTGGAATACATAAGCCGAATATGCAGGTTTGCTACATAGGTATACATGTGCCATGGTGGTTTGCTGCACCCATCAAACCATCATCTGCATAAGGTATTTCTCCTAACGTTATCCCTTCTTTTTCCCCCACCCCTCAAAGGCCCCAGTGTGTGACGTTCCCCTCTATATATTGTGATTATATTATTCTCATGTATTCTCATTGTTCAACTCCATATATTCTCATTGTTCAACTCCCACTTATGAGTAAGAACATGCAGTGTTTCATTTTCTGTTCCTTTGTTAGTTTGCTGAGAATGAAGAGCTTCTGCTCAGCAAAAGAAGCTATCATCAGAGTAAACAGGCAACCTACAGAATGGGAGAAATGTTTTGCAATCTATCCATCTGACAAATGACTAATATCCAGAATCTACAAGGAACTTAAACAAATTTACAAGAAAAAAACAAACAACCCCACCAAAATGTGGGTAAAGGATATGAACAGATGCTTTTCAAATGAAGACACTTATGTAGTCAACAAACATATGAAAAAAAATTATCATCACTAGTCACTAGAGAAATACAAATTAAAACCACAATGAGATAACTGTCTCATACCAGTTATAATGGCAATCATTAAAAATTCAGGAAACAACAGATGCTGGAGAAGATGTGGAGACATAAGAACACTTTTACACTATTGGTGGGAGAGTAAATTAGTTCAATGATTGTGGAAGATAGTGTGGCAATTCCTCAAGGATCTAGAACCAGGAATACCATTTGACCCAGCAATCCCATAACTGGGTATATACCTGAAGGATTATAAATCATTCTACTATAAAGACACATGCACATGTATGTTTATTGCAGCACTATTCACAATAGCAAAGACTTGGAACCAATGAAATGCCCCTCAGTGACAGACTGGATAAAGAAAATGTGACTGATGTACACCATGAAATACTACGCAGTCATAAAAAGAATGAGTTTATGTTCTTTGCAGTATCTACATCTTAAAAAGTATTTTAACTATTATTTTTAATATGTTTGTCTTTTAGTCTTACTACTCAAGATATGAATGGTTTACACACAGTGAACACATTGTCACAATATTCTTTGTCTACTCACTGTTAGCTGTGAGTTTTTACCTTTAGATAATTTCTTACTGCTCATTAACATCCTTTCCTTTTAGAATCAAGAACTTCCTTTTACATTTCTTGTATGAACAAGTCTGGTGTTTAGAAAATTTCTTAGTTCTAATTTGGGAAAATATTTCTCCTTTACAAAATTTCTTAGTTCTCATTTGGGAAAATATTTCTCCTTTTTTTATCCACTTTTTTCTTTCTTTCTTTCTTTCTTTTTTGAAGCACAGTCTTGCTCTGTCACCCAAGAGTGCAATGGCCCAATCTCAGCCCACTGCAACCTCCACCTCCTGGTTCATGCGATTCTCCTGCCTCAGCCTCTTGAGTAGCTGGGATTACAGGTGCATGCCACAAAACTGGGCTAATTTTTGTATTTTTAGTAGAGACAGGGTTTCACCATGTTGGCCAGGCTAGTCTTGAACTCCTGACCTCAGGTGATCCACCCACCTTGGCCTACCAAAGTGCTGGGATTACAGGCGTAAGCCACCTCACCTGGCGTCCCTTTTGTTTTAAAGGTATTTTCACTGGCTGTTGGCACTCATTTGTATGTTATTTGTCTTTTTGTTTCTTTGTTTGTTTCTTGCTGCTTTTAGGATTCTTTCTTTATCTTTTACTTTTGGACGTTTGATTATTGAATGTTTTGAAGTAATCTTAACGTGTTAAATCCACTTAGTGTTCTATTACCTTCTTATACTTGAATATTGATAACTTTCTCTAGGTCTCAAAGGTTCACTGTTATTATTTCTTTGAATAGACTTTTTACTCCAACCTCTTGGTCTACCTCCTCTTTAAGACGAGTAATGATTAGATTTTTTGAGGCTTTTTTCCAGATCTTGTTGGTGTGCTTCATTCTTTTTTATCCTTTTTTTCTTTTGCTTTCTCTTACTGTGTATTTTCAGTATCCAATCTCCAAGTTCACTATTTTTATTCAGTTTAATAATTTCTGCAATTAAAATACTCTGATGCAGTTTTCAGTTTGTTAATTGAATTTTTAAACTCCTAAATATCTACTTGATTTTTCAATTATTTCAATCTCTTTGTAAATTTTTTCTAATAGAATTCTGCATTCCTTCTTTGTTTTATTGTAAAATTGGTTAAGCTTCCTCAAAAAAAGCTATTTTGAGTTTTCTGTCTGAAATGTCACATATGTCTCTCACTCCAGGATTGGTCAGTGGTGTCTGATTTTGTTCATTTGGTGATGTCATGTTTTCTTGTATGTTCTTGATGCTTGTTGATGTTCATGATGTTTGGGCTTTGAGGAGTTTAGGTATTCTAATCTTTCCAGTTCTTGCTTGTTTGGATCTATACTTCTTGAGAAGACTCTCCTGTTTCTTAAATGGACTGGAGTGTTGTAATTTATATCTTTGGTTACTGCAGCTATATCTGCACTAGGGGGTGCCACAAATCCAGTAATGTTGCCACATTTGGACACTTGTAAAGGTATAACATTGGTGGACTTAAATAAGATCTGGGAGATTTTCCTGGAATACCAGGAAGTCTCTCATTCTCTTTTCTCACCTTTCCCCAAACAGGTGTTTGTCTTTCTGTGCTGGGCTGACTGAAGTTGGGGGAGGGATGATGCAAACACTTCCAGGGCCACCACAGTTGGGACTATGCTGGGTCTAGGCCAAGGCCCATGGTGACTACTGCCTGGCTACCACTCATGTAGCCCTAACAAGGTTCCTTTAGTCAGCATGTGTTGCATCGTGCCAAAGCTTGTTTTTTTACTTCAGGTTAGTGGGTTCCCTTCTAGCCCAAGGTGGGTCTGGAAATGTCATCCAGGACATCATAGGGTCTGAAATTGGAGGTCTCAGGACTCTGCTTCATGTTTTGTTTTTGTTTTTGTTTTCCTGTGGCTGAACTGGTATCCAAATCACAAGACAAAGTTATTTTTACTCTTCCCTTTGCTTTCTGCAAATAGAAGGATGCTTGGAGTTGGAGAAGAGGTGATGCAAGCATTCCCTTGGCCACACCAGCTTTTGTCTCACTGAGTTATGGGTATTTCAATACCACTGTCTCCAAGCTCAGCAAAGTACCAGGACTTACCTGAGAACTGCAAGCCTTGTGGCCTGACTGTCTTTCAAGTTTATTCAGGACCCCAGGCCACATTAATCACCCATTGATGGAGCTAAGCAAAACTCAGGTTCCCACTGTTGGAGTAAAAGCTTACTTTTTCACTGGGGCTGGTCTAAATGCTTCCTCTGTGGGCACTGGCTAAATTCTGCCCTGTGTTGTTTTCCACTGGGACAAGGTAGCACTGAATTCCAATACAAATTTCCAAAGCCCTTGACTCCCCCTCCCACAAGCACATGCATTATCTCTTTTAGTACTGCTGGGAGATGAAGGAGGGAGGGTGTAAGTAATGCAAAACTGCCTTGGCTACACTCTTCAGTGCTTCTTTTCTTGATAGTTTTCTTGCTTGTTATAACCAGGTACTGTGATTGCTTACTTGATTTTTGGTTCTTATGCAGGTTTTGTTTTGCATGGATAGTTATTCAATTTGGTGTTCCTATGGTAGGATTATCACTGGGGAGTTGCTTTTAGTCATCTTGCTCTTCCTATTCCCAAGTGTTTTAAAACACACACACACACAAAGAACTACAAGCAAAGTAAAAAGACAAATGAAGCCCTGGAGTTTCCTTAAAATCTATATTACAGAAAAAGGACTAATAGATTTATAACACAAATATACATATATGTGTATTTGTGTGTGCATGTTTGTGAGTGTGTTTGTGTATGTGTGTGTAGAGTGAGTTCCAAACATCTGAGAAAGATCTCAGTCAATTTAGAGTTTATTTTCCCAAAGTTAAGGACATGTGCCTGTAACGTAGCCTCAGGAGGCCCTGACCACATGTGCCCAAGCTGGTCGGGGCATAGCTTGGTTTATACATTTTAGAGATACATGAGACAGCAATCAATATACATAAGATGCACACTGGTTCAGTCATGAAAGGCAGGACAACTCAAAATAGGGAGTGGGCTTCCAGTTCATAGGCAGATAAAAGCCAAGCGTTGCATTATTTTGAGTTTCTGATTAGCCTTTCCAAAGGAGACAATCAATATGTATTTATCTCAGTGAGCAGAGGGATCACTTTGAGTTTCCTTTGTCCACAAGGAAATTTCTTGTCAGGCCGGTATGTAGCTTTTTTAATCTTAGTAGCTACATGAATAGAATGGAAGGAAGGTTTTCCCTAAGCAGTTCTTAGCTTGACTTTTTCTTTGGCTGAGTGATTTTGGGGTCTCAAGATTTATTTTCTTTTTACATTCCCCCCACTGCTTTCTTTTCTTAAAGCCTTTTGGAGAAAGCATTTTAGAAGAAAATGAGTTTCTGGTCTCAGGTTCTGCCTGATCTGTCATGGAGAGGATGATTTATTCTTAGATGAGTAGGTCCCACATTATTAGGGAATCTGATTTTTAGCAGGTTTAAAATCTCACTTCCTACAAAGAGAAAATAGAGGAAGAAGAAGAGCAAAATAACAAACAAAAAGATATTAATATTGGAAAATTGATATAGGCCATATTATTCTGAAATCTACACATCAGTAGGCAGATATGAAAGTGGCTTATGTATGTAACAAATTGCTGTTCTTTTCTTTGGAAGTTTAAGTTGTTTAGCTTCAGTTCTCATGGCTTTAAGAGAGCAGAGCTTAATTTTTAGTGATTTCAAATCAGAAAAAAAAATAGGGACAAAAGGAAAGAAAAGAAGGAAAACAATTGAAAACATTATTTTGGAAACTTGTAGCCAGGACGAATTTTAGAATTCAGTCCAAACTGTAGAAAATAATAAAAATAGAAAAACGCGAGGTTAGGCAAGACTAGAATCTAACAACAGGTGTACTATAGTTTATTTTGAAACATAATTTCTCTCTCTACACTCCTGTTTTTGCTAAAGACAATCATAGGACAAATTCATTCACAAAATACGTTTTAGTTTTACTGTACTTGGCTGGAGTATTTGCATAAAGTCAGCCAGAATAATTATTTGCCATATAGGCTCCTCCTTTTTCCTTAAATGGGCTTTGCTGGAATTTCATTCCATAAGGGATCTCAGACTTAACTTTAATGCATTAAGCTCAGCCTGTGCCTGGAAATACCTATATTAATTAGGTGAATTCTTCACCTCAAGGTCCCAAGAAAACCTGGAGGCTTCTGGACCTGTCAGAAAGTGACATTCTTTACTTACCAGAGATCAGAAACCTATACAATGACTTTGTATATGAGATTTGGAGTCAGCTTTCCCAAGGGGCTTTTATCGGCTCTGTAAGACATCTTTGATTCCTTAAAGAAGTCTGTATCTGATAGCATGCTATTTCAGTCAAAACCTTAAATGACCAATGTCTCCAATTGTGTCCTTTTACAAAATAACACAGATTCTTATTGCACTTATGCAAATAACTATATTACCATAAGTTAAGTATATTCACAACTAGTTTCTAAATTTTGGAGAAATCAGGTAGAGAGAAATATGCTCCAATTTTTTTTATAGGAGCATACTTTATTCAATTGTTAAATGCTGTAAATAGCTCAAAATTTTTTTTGGTTGTGAAAAAGAAAGAAAGGGATAGCAATGTTTTCAGCCAAAAGTCATTACAGGATTATTTTGGTCTTCTGTTAGTTCAGTCCATGTTATTACCTCCCGTTCTGCTTGATATTCATGAACATTTCAGCTCTCCATGGGAGTCTTGGAAGCTTCCCCCGCCGCAATTTAGTGTCACAATCTCCAAAACCTGCATTTCACAGCACCCATCAGAGTCCTATGCTGATTATAAAATCACCTTTTGAAAAAGATAAAACAATTGTGGATGACAAAAGTCTTAAAACAGTCATAGATAAAGACACAATTTAAAAGAATATCCTATTACTTCTGTGGCATATAATTTTACATAGTAATTATAATTACTACTGATACCATATGCTAAAACATATCAGAATAACAGGAATTGTATACAATTCTGGAATACATACTAATAACACATTTATATAAATATAATTGAAAGAAGGTTAAACGCCTAATTTGGTTTGACAAAATATTGTCAAATGTTTTATATTTGACAGTGCTTCCTATATGATTTTCTTATATCAAATAAGCTGAATATATTTCTTTGGAACTTCAGTGAACTAATATTAAAAAAACTCATGAGAACTAAAGTTAGAACTTGACTTTGGAAAGTTTTACAAATATAAAATCTTTAAAACACTTAACATCACTAAAGGGGATCACAAGTCAGTGTCAAATATGTCATTCATTAGCCGAAGTGATAACACAAAGATTTTCAAAAAAAGATGACAGCCTTTATTCTTCAAGAGAGAAGACTTATTTCCCAAACAATAAGCCCTAACAAAAGCAGATGAGGCCAATTTTATTCTGAAATAAATTCTAATATTATGATTGCTATTTCTTTGTGAGTTGTCTTTATATAACTCAAATAAGACTTTTATGTGTCTTTTTTTTAATTAACTACTTTATTTATTTTTTGTTCTACTCTTAGGTCATGAATATATGAGAGTGTCTTACTTCAAATTTACTACAACGTGTCAAAGCGATTTTTTTTTTTAAAAATTATATACTGCTGTTTTTAGGTATGTATTGTTCCTTCTTGGATTTCTGTTTAGTTTTATTAGTTTGGTATTTTTCAAATAATTACTTACACTTCCTTAATTCTCTACATCTGAGCCTTTAGTTAGATACATATTGCACGACTAGACTTATTGTATCTTCATTATCTTTTGTTATACCTTTCATATTGTCCATCTTTTAGTCTCTGAGTTCTATGTTGGGTAAATTTTTTTCACAGAATCTCCCACTTTGCTAATTATTACTTAAATTGTGTCTAATATGTTGTTAAATTTTTCCATTGAGTTTGATTTTTGGGTAAAAATTACATTTTCCATATCTAGATTTTCCATATGTTGTGAATTTTCTCCCAAAAAGTATGTGTTCATTCCTGATAATTTCCAGTGTTTGCTATTTTTGTAAATCTATCTCTTTTTTTTTTTTTTTTTTGCCTTCAAGGGAAACTTTATTTCTTTATATATGTATTATTATTATTATACTTTACGTTCTGGGGTACATGTGCAGATCTTGCAGGATTGTTACATAGGTATACACATGTAAATATATCTTTTATTTCTTTAAATGTTTTGTACTTTTCTAAAGGGGATTGAGAGTTATTGTTTGTAATTTCTGCTGATTTGGTAACTAAACTTTGGTCCATTAGTGTGCTTCTATGAGATAAAGTTGCATAACAACACCAAAACTCAGTGGTTTACCAACATTAATTTTTCACTGATGGATTTATGGGTCACCTAAGGAAGCTTTGGTTCAAACATGAGCTGCTTACCAAGTTCAGGTTTGTTTCATGTCTTTTCAGGGTTCAGCCTGAAAGAGTGGGGCTTACCTGAGGTATATTCTTTTGATAATAGAGGGCTCATTTTTAGCTTTCATTTTTAGTTTGTAGTGTTCTATATCATTTACAAACCTTAAAAAGTCAGTTTTATAAAGAAATCCTCAATAATTTTATTAAAGTAAACATTTTTCTAGAGCATATATATCCTGAAGCTTTGTTGTTGTGTTTTTATGAAAGAAATACATGTAAAATATATATAATTTCATTTACTATTAATGTTATAATTGATGTTGGTATTTTCATATTATGGAATAAATTTCTGTTAATCGAATTCTAGTTTATAGCAACACACATCTAAGAAGTGAGAAGTTGACTTCCAACAGTTTGACTTGAGTCCAGCACTCAGAAATATATTAGTAAAGAAATTGGGGCTTTTCCGTAGTTATGATATTGACAAAGCAAGGCCAAAAATTATCAACAACAACTAAGAAACAAACAAATAGAAAAGCTTCTTGTGCTTATTAGTGAAATATAATAAAAATACTTTAATTTTATATTTTAGGAAGACTGTACAAGTTATTTTAGGTCCTTTGAATACATTGACATTTGCTTTCAGGTAGGAAGAGAACAAACGCACACTTCTTAAATCTGATCACTAACTTTAACAGAAATATTATTTGCACTTATAGTTGTTTGGATTTCAGTTACAACAAACTGCTTAATATTGTTTCCTTTTACTTTAAGTGACACTATAGCAGAGAATACACAATGAACATTTTTTGGTGTTCATGATATCCATAATTTGCATCATCTGTCAAATCTGTGATTATTTTGCATCTGCCATTGCCTGTAAGTATATGAAAGTAAAACTGTTCTATATCTTTCACCTTGTTGACAGTTTTTAAAATATAACTTTACTGACTTCTTTAACAAGTTTGTACTTAGGCAGCTGCAAAAATACCAGTGATAAAATAAATGGAAGATAAGAGAAATTGCTTTCTCCATCTGTTCCTGTATTAAATGAGTGATGATACACATTATCTTTCATGCAATTTCTCAAATTTGCCTTGATATTTCTGTAGTACCAGGATGCTGTTATATTTTGAATATATTTTGGATCACTGGCATAATTGTTTAAATTGGTATTCCTGGAAGCATGCAATGTTTAACCCATATATAGGCTTGTGTTATGCAGAAGAGTGTCATGGGACTGAAAATAAGAAAAATGAAAAATAAAACCTAATTGAGATCAAGAACATTTTCTTCTAAAATATCTTAAACCCAGATAAATTTTACAATAAAGTGTCTTCGGCAGGCATGGTGGCTCATGCCTGTAATCCCAGCACTTTGGGAGGCCTAGGCAGGTGGATCACCTGAGGTCAGGAGTTCTAGATCAGCCTGTCCACCATGGCAAAACCCTGTCTCTACTACTACTACTACTACTACTAATAATAATAATAATTAGCTGGGCATGGTGACATGGGCCTGTAATCCTAGTTACTCGGGAGCCTGAGACAGGAGGGTCGCTTGAACTCAGGAGGCGGAGGTTGCAGTAAGCAGAGATCACTCCACTGCACTCCAGCCTGGGCAACAGAGCAAAATTCCGTCTCAAAAATAAAAAAAGTGTCTTTATTCTCTGTGAACTCTGTGCATAAATAAGCACCTCCACCCCACATACTTTAAAATAATACAGATAAATAATAAACTTGAAGCTTTTAGGTTAAAATAGGGTTATACGAAGAACTTAGACTGTGGCAGCTATAGAGATTTTACTGGCATAATTATGACCTTGATACTTTCAGAGTGTTATAACAGTACGGCCTTTCAAATATCCTGGAGTTTAGGGAAAATAATCCATACAATTCTGTAGGCAGTGCTGGCAATAGAGCACTGTAATCAGGGTCAGTATAATCAATGGCTAATGGGCAAGGGCTACCTCTGACTTTTTCACCATTTAAAGCACACCTATGCTAGCAGCTAGTGTCTTGACTATTCTATGAACTTCAAATTTTGAAACTAAGTAATACAGAAAACATTAAAAATGTGGGGCAAATGGAATAGGTTTTAACTGAAAGCAGAAGGGGGAATCAAATTATTATTGCTAAAATTGGGTCATTACAACTATTCAAGTGATTGAAACTGGAAAGATATAAAAGCAAATCCTGAGACAACACTGTTTTCATTTCAGACAAGATAGAATGGTGATTTATTAGACAATTGAAAGATAGTTAAGGAGATAGGTTGGCAGGTAGGAATAACAACAGACAAATGAAAAAGTAAATATTTCTAACAAGCCCCAAATAAGTATTTCAGATGACATCCTGCACATATCTACTTGAATATCTTACAGAATATCAAACATCATGACCAAACGCAGATTCAGTATATTCTATTCTCCCACATTAACTCCTTATCCTATAATTTCCAACTCATTTAATGAGGAAAATACCCATTTTATATGCAATAAAGAAACTTGAGAATCATCCTCATTGGCTTTTTTTAAAAAACAATCTCATATTCATAATTGATTCCTGTCAGTTTAACTTAATAAGTGTATCTCAAATTTGTCATTTTATTTCTACCTGGGAGTACTACTGGCTTTATTTAACTCACCATCATCTATTACCTAGATTACTGCAAAGATTCCTAAGTATTTTCTCTGCCTCTATTTTGTTCTCCTTTCCCATTCCATCCTCTGATTTATATCCAGGGTAATATCTCTGAGTAGAAATCTGCTCTTGTAACCAACTTGCTTAAAAATGTTCAATGTCTCTTTATAGCTTTCAAGATAAAGTCCAAACTTTTTAGTATGCTATGTAATGCCCTGATGATCTGACCCCAGGCAGATCACTTTCTTAGTTTTTCACCATTCCAAAATACATATCCTATGTCCCTTCCATAGTTGTATGCAACTTGCTAATGCATGCCTCTCCACTTTTGCATATACCACTCTACTCCATCCCTAGTGGCTTAGCTCCATATTACATTCTGCATAAAAATTTCTATGCTTACTTTTTGTACACATCCATTTATCTGTAATTCTTCAGCATATTTTTTATTTATTTATTTACTCATTCATTCAATTATATACATATAATTGCCTGTTGTATTTAGATACTATATTGAACACATGAAAAATAAGATTCAATTGATATCTGAAGGAAACCAAAACCTACATGGGGTATATAAAATAATTAAAAGGCAATTTGATAAATGCCGTAATAAAAGTAACTGTAAGATACTATAAAAATCCACAGGTACAGTATCTATCCAATATGTGGTGTGGGGGCAAGGGTTATATGTCAAATAAGTTTCTTTGAAAAGGTGTTGACTGAAGAAAGGCAGAGAAAGATGGGTGAATAGAAGGCTCCCCCAACAGCCCTTCACCAAGCAAAACAATTTAACAAATATCTAAACAAAGAAAGCATCTTTTTAAGAGCAAAAAATCAGAAGAACAATCACAGTATATTGTTTTAACTTCATACAACTGAAAAAGGCACTGAAAAGGTTATAAAAGACAGTCAAGAATTGCTGACACTACACCTCCCCCATGCCCAGCAGCAACCATGTGGCAGAGATATAAAATCTATGATCCTGGAAGAGGGAAAGTGAAACAATTGTGAGGCATTGCATTGAACTCAATACTGCCATGTCACAGAAAAAGGCAAAAACGAGGCTAAACTCAGCTGATGCTCACCCATGGAGAGAGTATTTAAAAGTCAGCCCTAGCCAGAGAGGAATCACCCATCTAAGCAGTCAGAAGCTGATTTCTGGCAAGCCTTGCCACTGTGGGCTAAAGTGTACTGATGCTCTAAGTAAACTTGAAATGCAATCTAGGCCAGAAGGACTGAAAAACTTAGGCAAATCCTACGGCTGAAATGGGCTCAGAGCCAGTGAACTTGGGAGGTATGTGACCTACTGAGACACCAGTTGGGCAGCTAAGGGAATGTTTGCACAATCCCTCCCTCACATCTCTCAGCCACAAAAGTGACCCCTGTCTTCTACTTGAGGAGAGGAGAGGAAAAATTTAAGAAGACCCTGTCTTGCAACTTGGATACCAGCTTAACCAGAGTGGTACAGGGTACCAGTCAAAGGCACGAGGCCCAATTTCCAGGCCATAGGTCCAAGAAAACATTTCTAGACACATTTGGGACAAAAGAAAAGTCACTGCCTTAAAGAAAAAGACCCAATCCCAGCAGGATCTATCACCTGCTAACTAAAGAGCCTTTGGGCCCTGAATAACCAGCAGTGATATCCAGGTATACACCATGGGCCTTGGGTGAGACTCAGACACTTGCTGCCTTTAGGTATCAGCTCTTCCAGAGGTCAGTAGAGCACCAAGTGGGCTCCTGGGATCCCCGAATTCCAGGAATTTCACTCTTGATTGACATTTCTGGAAGTGCCCTCGGCCAGAGGGGAGCCCACTGCTCTGAAAGGTGAGTCCCAGGAAAGGCAACAATCATTGCAAGCTGACTGAAACACACTTGGACCTTAAGGGAACTCTGGCATAGGCTGGTGGTGGAGGTGGCCAGGAGATGAGGCTCCTCTGTCTATGCAAAGGGGAGAAATAAATGAGAATGACTGCATATTGTGGTTTGAGTGCCAGCTCAGGTGCAGTACAGTGGAATACCAGATAAAATTATGAGATTTTTTACTTCACCCTCTGGCTCCCAATGGCACCACTGGACTTACCAGGGGCTTGGGAAAGCTCACTGTCCTGAAGGGAAGGACATGAACCTGGTTGGCTTCACCACCTGCTAATTGTAGAGCCCTAAGGGCCTTAAGTGAAAGTAAGCAGTAGCCAGGGAGTGGTTAAAACAGGCCTTGGGTATCAGTGCTTTGCTGACTTCAGGTCTGACCCAGTGCAGTCTCAGCAGTGGTGGCCACAAGGGTTCTTGTGTCAGCTGATCTGCAACTCCAATCAGCTTAGTACAGAGAGATAGATTCTATTTGTTTGTTAGAAAGTAAGAAAAGAGTAAAGTCGTCTCCGCCTGGTAATCCACAGAATTCTTCTCGATCTTTTAAGGCAAATCCTACTGCTGAAATGGGCTCGGAGCCCATGAAATTGGGAGGCATGTGACCTACTGACACACCAGATGGGCAGCTAAGGGAGTGTTTGCACACATAGCACTAGTGGGCTTGGGGTACCCAATAATTCAGGTATGACTTAGAACACAAAACTGACGTCCGTTTGAATACCTACAAAGCTTCGAAAAGAAGATGGGCACAAAGAAGCAGAAACTAAAAAGACTATAATAAATGTGTAACTTTTCAATGCACAGGCACATTGATGTTGGCCTGAGCAAAAATTTCTTGACCAATAAATCACAAGCACAGGCAACCAAAGCAAAAATGGACAAATGGGATTACATCAACTTAAAAAGCTTCTGCAGAGCAAAGAAAACAGTCAACACACAGAACACACAGAATGAAAGATTATATTTGCAAACTACCCATCTGACAAGGGATTAATAGCCAGAATATATAAGGAGCTGAAATAACTCTATAGGAAAAAAAATCTAATAACAAAAAATTTCAAGTTATATAGATCAATCAAAAAGCTTTTGCTCCTTTACCCATTCACTCTCCCCAGTATCAAAGCAGAATTAGTGAGGAAAAGATCATTAAGAACTATCACAGTTCCCAGAAGGTCATTTTCAGGTTTGAAAAATGTTTCTTACGTATGTTTATAGTACTTGTTGGCGTTCCTGCACTGTGACAGTGCAGGTGAGGGATTTATACAAGGTATTACAATCCATCAAATAATAAGTCAAATATTTAATCAAATATTCTGTACCAAGGAATGGGAAAATATAAAGTGTTTGTCAAATATGTCTCTATAAAACCTGAAAAAAAAAGGTCAAGAAAAAAGAGAGTAAACATTTGGGAACCATTAGCAATAGAAGGCAAGATAAAATTTGAAAGTGACCTAAAAATCTGTCATTAAGAAGCAAAAAAGAGATATTTAGATTGAGTGTGTTTGAAAGAAATAATGTGAGAGGGATCAGGCTGTTTTTTGGTTTTGTCCCATGGAGGTATGCCTTTTTAATAAACAAGCTAAAAGGCATATTCTTTTTTTCCAGCAATTCAACTTTTTAATATCTATCTTCTCATTGACCTTCACTTAATTAACCTGGCCATAATATTTTACCTGTAAAATTTACAGAAAATGAAAATATTAAAAATTAAGTAGAGGAAATTATCAAACTAATAATACAAGGAAACTTCCACAAATAAAATATAATTCTGAAAATTAAAAGAGTGTACTAATGGAAAACAACATGCATAGCTAGACATATAATCGTGAAATTTCAGAGGAAAGAGAGAAAGAGAAACAGAGAAAAAAGATACATCTGTTTTCTGTCCTGTTTTTTGACTTCTCATAAACAATTCTGGACTCCAGAAGAAAGTAGAAAAGTTTCTTCAAAGATCTGAGGAAAAATGATTTTCATCTTAAAATATTCTACTAAATAAAATCAAGTAAAAGCCATATCAGAACTCAGAACACTTGCCTCTTATAAACTTCTTATTGAAAAGAGACTTGATATTTTTGCAGCACCAGAAAGTAAACCCAGTAAGGAGAACATATGGAATTCAGAAACACATAGATCTAATCCAGGAGAGCACTGCATGCTCAGAGACCAACTAGTTCAATACGGAGAAGGCAGACACAGAGTTCCAGAAGAAATTTATCCATGAAAAAAGGAGATCTCATAGAAAAGATGATATGCTTGAGACATTAGAAGAATTTACTAATAACATAAAATTTAAAAATATATAAAAACTAGAAATGCTAATACATATTCCTGCAAAGATAAAAGTGTATGAAAGAGAAAATGAAATGGAACACACTATATGGCCATGAAGCAGAGTTTGCTATGATTATATGAACTGTCAATTTCCAATCTTTGGGATTCAACCTGTAGACAAAGCACACAAAATGTATGGTTATAGACTGTAATATAAATGTAACCAGGTTTTTGAGGAGTCTCAACTTGTTCAACTTGTTATCACGTAAACATAAAATGTGGTTTTATATTTTTCCCTGGTGACTGATCCTGAATTGTCTTTTAATTGTACCGTATCAAACCTCACTATCCTGCTGTGTATCATGTATCTTAATAACATCTTGGGTAGATTCCATAATTTTGCTTTCATTTTAACCTGCTTAAATATTCTCTTGTTGGTATTAACATTTCAGTTATTCTCATTTTAAAGCTATAATATCAAACTTGCTTCAAAGTATTTATCCTACTGTTACAGGAAAGGGGTCCAGATCCAGATCCCAAGAGAGGGTTCTTGGATCTAGAGCAAGAAGTAATTCAGGGTGAGTCCATAAAGTAAAAGCAAGTTTATTAGGAAAGTAAAGGAATAAAAGAATGGCTACTCCATAGATAGAGCAGCCCTGAGGGCTGCTGGTTGCCCAAATATGTGGTTATCTCTCAAGATAAACAAAGGGTGGATTATTCATGCCTCCCCCTTTTAGACCATATAGGGTAACTTCCTGATGTTGCCATGGCATTTATAAACTGCCATGGTACTGGTGGGAGTGTAGCAGTGAGGCAGATCAGAGATCACTCTTGTGGCAATCTTGGTTTTGGTGGGTTTCAGCTGGCTTCTTTATGGCAACCTGTTTTATCAGCAAGGTCTTTATGACCTGTATCTTGTGCTGACTTCCTATCTCATCCTGCGCTTTAGAATGCCTTAACCATCTGGGAATTCACCCCAGTAGTCTCAACCTCATTTTACCCAGCCCCTATTCAAGATGGAGCTTCTCTGGCTCACATGCCTCTGACGCTACCACCCAACCTAAGACACCCTAGTCTAGTCTAAACTTCAAGTACTTATAATGGCAAGGAAGTGATCTATGCATTATAAAACACATTCTTTTTCTCCTTTCTATGTTCAAATTCTCACCCTTCTATCTTCAAATTCGAGACTGCCAAATATCCCTTACTTGACAATCAATAGTAAGGTTAGAAGGGATGCCACATAGCACCATCAGGAGTGCAACAGCCTTCAAATGGGTAAGAGAATGCTAATGGACATTTCCTGAAGGCATCTCTAATCTTTATGAATGGTTCGCTTGAATTGTCACCCTCACCAGATTTCAAAAACTGTAATGCTTCCATTCTTTTCCCTCATGATTTCTGGGCATGAGGTCGGGGAGGGTAACTGGACAATGTAGGCTAGTGATGGAACACTCAGTAAGCCCTGTGGGGAGAAACTGCTCTTAAACTGCATTTTCAGCTAATATGATATCACTGTAGAATAATTTTGAACTTAGAATGAGATACATTTAATGCATTTTGTACTCAATTTTACCCATAGTCATTATCTCAGCACAACAGGAAAAAAATGC
This sequence comes from Aotus nancymaae, assembly GCF_030222135.1. Classification (NCBI taxonomy): domain Eukaryota; kingdom Metazoa; phylum Chordata; class Mammalia; order Primates; family Aotidae; genus Aotus; species Aotus nancymaae. The sequence continues at coordinate 51,967,377 of NW_026988415.1, read as the reverse complement.
TACACTATATTCTTTTTTTGTTATTATTAGCAATTTACAAAATTGAAATAGACAAGAAACTGGCAGGTAGAAAGAAAAGAGTAGGGTTGCTAAAACCTTATTTTACAAAGTTCAGAGTCTAGAAATAGAGGTATAATTAAGTTACATAAGTCAAAATGGTTATAGATAAGTTAAATAATATTAATGATTTAGTTTTCTTAGACAAGGAGAATGTGAGGAAATGTGGAGATATGAATATGAACTAAATCTTCATCCATGATAATGGGATATAAATAGATCATGTTTAAAATGATAAACATTTCTGATATGATATAAACTAAAAAATATGCTAGTATTTTAACATAATTTAATACAGTAACATAATTTGAGTTTATAGCATAACACATCAGGAAAGTTAAAACCTAAAACAATTAAAGAATGCTTTTGTTTTTCTTTTTTGCTCAGAAGTGGGACTCGTGGTGAAGAGTGAGGCAGGATTATTGCTTTTTATCATGATCCCTTTTGTATTGTCTCTGTAAGACATATAGGCAAATATTTTTTATTTAAATTACAAGGTAATATTTATTTTGACAATGAAGTGGTAAATTAGATACAGTCGTGCACTGATGTGGAACTATATATTGGTATTACTTTTTTGGGGAAATCTTTTTGTAATTCATCCAGAACTTGAAGCATGTCACTCTTTAGAACAATTTCTTAAGTCCAAAAAAGTTCCAAATGATGATGATAGTACAAAGATATGTATAGCACAGTAACATTTATAATAGCAAAAAATCCTAAATAAACAATAAAAAGTAATACAGGAGGCTGAGGAAATTGGAACATCCTAATTTTATTCTTGTGTGTTAGATTCACTAAATGTTTCTCTTTTGAAGGTATAGACAGATCTTGGGCACAACAATTAGTGTGTCTTTGTCTCTCTTTGAGAGTCTTTCTATTTATGGACATTCAGATTAGATTGGTTCTTTCTGGGAATTTCTTCCAAATTGAACTTTACTAGAAGAAAATGTATTCTCAATTAGTCCCTTATATCTGACCTGGTGAATGTACAGATGGGAAGAAAATGGAGCTGCAATGAATCATCTGTACTAGAACCGTTCTATCTCAGAGTCTTACATAGTTTGATGAAAATAACCAAGATGAAGCATGCAGGTGGTGCTATGGAAAAAAAAAAAAACAGTTCACACAGAAGTAAACTTTATGAATTTCCAAGAACAAAGATTAAGTAATTGTTAGAGTAGTGATTAGAGTTATTGAGAAGAATAATTTCCTTATAAATTTGTCCACATTTAAATGTTTTTAAGTGAATATACACAATGATATTCAGGAACTAAAAAACTACTGTATCCATAAAGTTTTCTATAGAATTTACAAAAATTAAGAGTATTAACAAAAGTAAACATTTTTCAAATTTAGTACAGTCTGTTAACAATGCTGAGGTAATATAATAGTAATCCCACTTAGTTGGAAGTAAATACAAATACTGACACTCAATATTGTGGTATAAAATTTAGAGGAATACTTTTTTATTTTTTCATTACTGACACATAATAATCGTACATGTTTGTGGGGAACAGTGTGATGTTTCAATACATGTATATGTTGTGCATGCTGTAGGAGTAATTTTGAAATAAACAGTCATGACAACGTTTTATGAGATCAATTTAGTGAGCCACAATCAGAGTTTTTATTTTAATGAAATTGAAAACTAGAAAAAAGGATAAAAATATTATATATCACTTGCAAGTTTCATAAAACTTTTATTTCAATTAGCTGTGTAAAGAAAAATACACACTCATATGTATATGATACTGTGAGACCCAATCAAACTAGCAAAGCCTCCTTATATACAGGACAATAAGCCTTTCAAATTTTGTGAAAGATCAGGTTTATTTGTGCATGTGTATGTTTGCAAGTATCTTTGAAAAAGTTCATGCACCAAAATAATAGAAATGTATATACCTTTGTTCTAAGAAGTATGTCCACCAAAAGATACAAATGGTCTCTAGTCTACATAAAATCCATAAGAAATTTCTGGAGAATTACATTTGATATTTGTTTTTGAATGCATAGCAGATGCCTTATTGCTGATTGCTGCATGCCTGCTAGTGTACCATGTGGTGATTATGACACTACATGCTGAGCAACAAGTCAGCTGGAGAGCACTGGCAGAGAAATGGGTACTTCGTGAATAAACATTTGCTTACAGATCACATTATGTGTGACCAGTGTTTTGCAGCTGCTGTTGTTAGTCCTTTGTCATAAATTGAAACAAAACCAATGTGAAAAATGAAAGATTATTTTGTTGTTCATAGATGCTGAATTTATGTAGCCTTCAGGCATCCTTGTGTGATGCTGTTATTAGAATACCTTTAAAGGGGACTAATATTGCATTTCTCTTAGTCTGTTAGCTACCTATCTTCTTTTCTAGGTCAAATTCACAGGTGACAAATGACAGATAATTAAAAACTAAAGGGAAAAATAGAAAGAGAAAGGTCAATGATAAAGCTATAGCTGTCCTAAAACACTTCTACTCTTGAAGAGGTCTCCGAAGGTTAATTCTCACTGGCAAAGTAACTGCTCTGGATTGCATTCATTTTGAGTGATAGGAGAAAGTATAGATTAGGACAACCCAATAAATGAGTATATTTATATTTGTGAATAAATTCATTTTTTCCTTTATGTAATGTGGATAATTTTGAATATCTTTTCAACAACAAATGAGCTGGCATTATGTGCATAAGGAACGATTACAAAAATGGCTTCTAGTTTTGCAGCAGCTTCTCAATGTAATTTCTAGATCTATTGAATATCAGCTTTTACTGGTGATTATTATATATTTAATTTGTCTTTTAACCTAGTGTTCACAATTTTAGTCTATTTTTTTCTTTTCTATTCATTTTATTGGGGAAAATTTCATTGTACAGAAAATATTGTCACTTAAGGTTTTTGTTTGTTTGTTTGTTTTTGTTTTTTGAGACGGAGTCTCCATCTGTTGCCCAGGGTGAAGTGCGGTGGCACAATCTCAGTTTACTGCAACCTCTGCCTCCTCCCAGGGTTCAAGCAATTCTCCTACCTCAGCCTCTCGAGTAGCTGAGAATACAAGCATGTGCCACCACATTTGGCTAAGTTTTGTATTTTTGTAGAGGCAGGGTTTCACCATGTCGACCAGGCTGGTCTCAAAATCCTAACCTCAAGTGATCCACCCACTGCAGCCTCCCAAAGTGCTAGGATTACAGGCATGAGCCACTGCACCCGGCCTTAGTTCATTCTTCATCTGCAATATAAACATACTCACATAGCACTTTTATTCTTATTTTCTAGTACTAATGAATATGAATTTTTGAGAATACTTTATATCCAAATATTTGACTTAAAGGATGAGAAGTTGAAAAGGATATATAGAATAAGTATTTTTTATTAAGGAAAGCACTAATTATGATTATTATGATGATTAATTATTTTTTATGAACATGATTAATTAGTTCTATATGTTAAAGTATAATTTTTATTTTAACTATAAAAAAGTCAATTTGCTGTACAATTAAGAACAGACATGACACGAATAAGTAGAACATAAAACAAGTCCTACTTTATATACGCTAGAATTATTTTTGAAAAACAAAACCAAATACAAAACCATTTAGAAATGTCTAATGATTCCTAATTTAATGGATAAATGGGCCAGTCAAAATAAAACACATCTTATTTTAAAAACTAACAAACATAAGAAAGAATAAAAGTGCTTTTTTATTTGTAAATATATACCAATATTAGGTTTATTTTGCAGTTGAGTTAAAATTTAAATAACATGGTTAAGCTAGTATGAAGATATTACTATACATAAACACGATAAGAATGTCTCTACAAAATGAATTAATGACTAACTAAATACTCTAATGAGTTAAAACACAGAAAGTTTCTAAACAAAATTAAATTATATTAAACAGAAATGATATAACTACTCTAAAATTTGTCAGATGACTTTATCCTAAAGATTGAAGGGGTGAAAGTTTACAGAGAGAATATTCCAATGAAAATATATCTGTGTTTAGGACAGAATTGTCAAGGTATACGTGGAGCTTCACTTCATGATTTTTTTTTTCATAAAACTGCATTGATCAGAAAGAAAATAATTGAAATAAAATCTGCTTATCAATGTTTAACCTCCAAATGGGAATGCATTAGTAATATGTGTTATTAAATAATAAGCACAATAAGCCACTTGTAAATTTTGATTTACAAGTGGCTTATTGTGCTTATAAATAAAAAAATATGACTTTATGCAAATAAAAAATATGACTTTCACTAGTAGTTTTGACTTATGTAAGTAAAGATATATGACTTTCACCTTAATGGAGGAATAATTTTAAGAGTATTTCCTGGAAGAAGTAAGCACACACCCTCTTTGAAGAAATAGAAGCCTGCCGTAATAATTTTCTGAAAACAAAATAACATGTTATCTTACATTCAAAAATGACAAAATTCACAAAAAAGTCACTATGAATTGCAAACACTAAACACAAAAGACAGAACAATCAGACATCATAATACATTATAATTGGAGTTATTAAACACATAATATAAAATATGTATGATTAGTATGCTCCGAGAAACAGAATATGTGAAAATATAATCAAATTTAAAAATAAGAGACTTTGCAAAAGGAATAGATTTTTCCCCTAGATACATTGGGAGGTAGCCAACTCCTGCTGACATCTTGATTTTGGCTCCCCAGTACTTATTTTGGATCCTAGCCTTCAGAATTTCAAGTCAATTTTGATTGTTTTAAGTCACTGAATTTGTGATAATTTGTTACAGCAATCATAGGAAATAACACAGTTTATTTTACTTCTAAGCACATTTTAGTAGTCAGAGTCAGAAATTATATTTTTAGTGAAATCATGAGTTCATACTGTTATCTCCATTCAAATTCAGTACCACAGGATGCTTTATTTTATTTTGTATTTGTATCTTTTTTCTTTCCTACAGAGAACTCAAGTTTCCAACAATATCAACATTTCATGACATTCCTCTATCTTCAAGTAAATATAAAATAACTTCAAAGTTACCACACTAGTACTGCTAGCAAAATCAAAAGTAAAAGTTGAGATTTTGTTTTACTAATATTTATTTATTTTTTATTTTATTTTATTTTATTTTTTTTTAAACTTTAGGGTAAATCAATTTTTTTTTTTTTATTGCATTTTAGGTTTTGGAGTACATGTGAAAAACATGCAAGGTTGTTGCATAGATGCATACGTGGCAGTGTGATTTGCTGCCTTCCTCCCCTTCACCTATATCTGGCATTTCTCCCCATGCTATCCCTCCCCAACTCCCCACCCCCCATCTGTCCCCCCCTCCCCCAACAGACCCCAGTGTATAGTGCTCCCCTCCCTGTGTCCATGTGTTCTCATTGTTCAACACCCACCTATGAGTGAGAACATGTGGTGTTTGATTTTCTGTTCTTGTGTCAGTTTGCTGAGAATGATGGTTTCCAGGTTCATCCACGTCCCTACAAAGGACGCGAACTCATCGTTTTTGATGGCTGCATAATATTCCATGGTGTATATGTGCCACATTTTTCCTGTCCAGTCTATCATTGATGGGCATTTGGGTTGGTTCCAGGTCTTTGCTATTGTAAACTGTGCTGCAATGAACATTCGTGTGCATGTGTCCTTATAGTAGAACGATTTATAATCCTTTGGATATATACCCAGTAATGGGATTGCTGGGTCAAATGGAATTTCTATTTCTAGGTCCTTGAGGAATCGCCATTAGAACGTATCCCAAGTGTGTAGAATCAGAGTATGTGTTCTTATTTTAGTTAATAATATGGGTTCATCCACATCTTCAAAGTATTTTTTAAATCTTTTTGTGCTTAATTTTATTTTTTGAGTATGTAAAATATTTTCATGTTCAAAACTCAAAATTAAGTGAAAAGTAATATGTAGTTTTGCTTCAATTTTACTCCATTACTCTATACCTATTCACCAAATATATGATAAATATTTTAATTAGTATCTTGTTTTCTCACTTGTTTAGTGTTTACATTATATCCTGTAATTCACTCCATATCAGCTAACAAATAACATCTTCATTCCTTTTATTAACATTCTATTTTGAGATAGTTATTGAATTATATGCAATGGCAGTAAATAATCAGAGAAATCCTACACATATTTCACCTAGTTTCCCCCAATAGTAACATCTTGCATAACTATTTTACATTATCATGACTAAAAAATAGAAACTGATACACTCTATCTATTCATATGTTACCAGTGTTACAGTCATTGAGTATCTGTGTGTTTATTTCATATTGTGAAATTTTATCACTCGTCACATGCAGATTCATGTAACCACTGCCACAGTCAAGATATAAGATAATTCTATCACCACAAGGATCTCTCATGTCAACTTCTCATAGCCACCTCCACATCATTCCTAGACCTTCACAAACCCTGGAATCCACGAATCTGTTCTTCATTAATATTATGTTGTCTTTTCAAGAACGCTGTATACACAGAATCCTATGATATGAAATATTTGCAGATTTGCATTTTTTCCACTTAGTACCCCTAAGACCCCACCAAGACTAGAAGCAGCTTAGATGTGTGGCTCTCACAGAGAGGAATGGAAGAGGCAAGTAAATACAGCACCTTCAACAGAAACATCCAGATACTTGCATTGGGACTAATCAAGGAAACAACTTGACCCACAGAGAATAGAGAAAAACAAAGCAAGACAACATCCCACCCAGAAGAGACATGGAACCAAGGAAACCTCTAAGAGGGAGGGGAAGGCTGCTCTCTTTGCTGTTTGGGCAACTTAGCCATTCCAGCCTGTGGGCTTTGGAAAAGCTCAAGTCAACCAGTGCATAAACAGTACCCCAGCACAGCACAGCTGCTCTACAAAGGCATACTCAGACTGCTTCTTTAAGCAGGTCCACATATGAAAAAGGCATAGGCCCTAGAATAGAAAAAACAATCTTAAAACATATGGATTAAGTAGGAGGAATCACTCCATCTGATATTGAATCTTACTATATAGCTACAGTATTCAAGACAATGTGATATTGTCAGACAAATAAACATGTAGATCAATGGAAAGAAAAACAGAGAAACCAGATATAGATTCACACAAATGTACTGGACTGATTGTTGGCAAAGATGAAAAAGCAATTTAATAGGAAAAAAGATAGCCTTTTAAAAAAATGTTACTGAACTAACTGGGTACACATTAACCAGAAAGAAATGTAAACTTTGACATAACTCTGATATCTTATACAAGACTTAGTCCAAAGTGGATTATAAACTTAACTATAAAACTATAAACTTTTAGAAAACAAAAATAGAGGAAAATTGTTAAGCTCTAGGGCCAGGCAAGTGGTTCATAGACTAGACACTAAAACCATGACCTATAAAATGAAAAAAAAAAAGATAAATTAGAAATCAAAATTGAAAATATTTGCTGTGTGAAAATCTCCATAAGGAGGATGAAAATACAAGCTATGGAGAGAAAAAAATATTTGCAATCTGAATATCTGGTAAGAAACTTATATCTAGAGTATATAAAGACACCTTTGTAAAAAATAGCAAATACAAGCAAATAAAGCAATCCGATTAAAATGTGCAAAATCTATGATGGGACATCTCACTGAGGAAAAGATAGGGCAGTCAAATAAATTTGAATAATTTTCAATATAATTTGCCATTAGGAATACAGATTAAAACTACAGTTAAATATTACTAAAAACTTATCAAAATGACTAAAACAAACAAACAAAAATGTGACAAGGGGCAAGCATGCCGAGAAATTGCATCCCATATGTATTGCTGGTGGGAATGTAACATTGAACACCCTATAAAACATTTTGACAATATCTTATAAAGTGAAACATTTGATTACCGTATGACACAACAATTCAACTTTTTGACCTTTATCCCAGAGAGTGGCTATATTTTTGTTTACAAAAAATTGTACATTAATGTTCAAGCATCTTTATTTCTCATACTCAAAATTGGAAATGACTCAGCTGTTATAAGATAAGTGATGAGTTAAACCATCCATTTCATAGAATACTACTTACCAATGGACTAGTGGTGTACACAAAACTTATCACAAGGGCATTATGCTGTGTAAAAAGAGCTTATCTCAAAAAAATGACATAATATATGATCCCATTTTCAGAACAATCTTGAAAAGACAAAATTAAAGAGATGGAAAACAGATTTGTGGTTGCCAGAGCTTATGGGAGAGAAGTAGAAAGATGGCTTTGTGATAGAACTATTCTCTATCTCTACATTGATAATGATCATACAAATCAGCATATGCCATGAAATTGCATAGAACTAAATATATGCACACAAAGTAGTTCACATAAAACTAGTAAAACCTGAATAAGTTTGGTGAATTGTATAAATGTTAATTGACACTGTACTATAGGAAAAATGTTATCATTGATTACCATTGAAACTGGGTGATGATTTCACATGAAATGTCTCTGTGTTGTTTCTTACTACTGAATGTGAATCTAAAATTACCTCAAAATTAAAAGTTAAAAAAGATTAAGCACTGTTAGAATCTTTCTTTAAAAATTATGTATCTATGTATATATGTGTGTGTATACACACATACACTCACATATATTTAGGTAAATGTATAATGAGCATTGCTTTTTCCCATTTATGAAGTATAATAAGTTAAAAGTCTGTGAGTAAAGTAGCATTATTTATCAAAATTATAGACTTTCCTAATCATATTAGTCAAACTGTCATTCTGTATGCCATACAGCATTCCCAAAACAAATCATGGTAAGCCATACTTTACCTCCTCTTTTCCCCTAGCAATACAGATACTTCAGTAAAAGTTATACAGTTTAAAAACTTTCAATTTTCCAGCTTTCTTTTCTCAATTCCAAATCTAATATTGAGCTATAATATTTAGCAGTTCAAGATTTTCTGATCTCTTGTTACCCGTGTGACCAAGTGGGAAAGAAAAGTGAGATGAAATGAACTACAAGATAATTGAAGTTTCCCCTGTTCTCCTGTCAGGTTGAGAGAATATTTAAATATTTTATTTTTAAATATTGTATTGTTTATTGAGAAACAAAAGTGAGATGAAATGAAACTGCAAGATAATTGAAGTTTCTCTTCTCCTATCAATTTGAGAGAATGTTAAATGCTAAAATATTTCAAATAAATGATGCTCTTATTCTCAGCTCTTCTGGACAAAGCACCATTTTGTTTAATTTCTCATTAATTAAATACTGTATTGTTTGTATCATTTACAACTACATGCACTTACTAGTTTATCTTTTTCAAAAACAAACACAAATTTTACTCTCCTCAATTTATCTACCATATCACATTATTATTTTCTTTCCATACTGAAATGTAATACTACTGAGAATCATCCTAAACCACAAGGGCTACATCTGTTAGTGATCTAAAGGAAAAAGTGCACAGAGATAATGATCAACTAAAAGTAAAGAATACAGTTATTCTCTTCTGAAACTAAGGGCATACAAAACGAAGCAAAGATATGGAACCACCTGTGTGCTACAATACAGACACATTCCAATGGTTCTCAAATACTTACTTTCTACCAGATATATACTGTACAATATAATCTAAGTTATGGCCAGAGAAATTAGGTAACAATAAAAGTAAAAAGTATCCAGATTGGGGAATAAAAAATAGAGAAAGTTATGGTCAGAGAATTAGGTAACAATAAAAGTAAAAAGTATCCAGATTGGGGAATAAAAAATAGAATTCTCTTTATTCATACATGACATGATTTTATATATAGAATCTTAAGTAATCCATAAAAACTATTATATTTAATACATTAATTCAGAAAAGTTTCAGAATATATCAACCTACAAAATCAGCTGTATTTTTATACATTAACAGTCTTAAAGTGAAATTAAGAAAACAATTTTATTTGCAATATCATCAAAAATAAAATACTTATAAATAAATTTAACTAAGAAGATGCAAGACTTGTGTACTTAAAACTATAGAACAAGGTTGAGAGAAATTAGAGTAGATAAGTGAAAAGATATTCCATATTCATGCATTGAAAAATAATATTGTTCAGATTGTAATACAGCACAAATTGGCGTAGATTCCATGCAATAGCTATCAAAGTTTTGACTGCCTTTTTTGAAGAAATGACAAACTCATCTTACAGTTAATATAGAATTTCAAGAGAGCACGAAGAACCAAAACAGTCTTGAAAAATAGTAAAGTTGGAGGACTCTACAAATGCAGACAAAAGAAAGTACACCAAGCTAAAGGAAAATGATACAACATGGAAACTCACTTCTACAGAAAAAAATTAATACCAGCTTATATATATATATATGAAATATGTTTATATAACCTATATATCAATCTGTTGGATGTATTAAATTCATTGTACATAAAAATTGAAGATGATATATTTGAATATTATGCATCTAATACTGTATATGTATTATATATAATTTATTGCCTTCAATTTATATATTCATATGAATTTTATAAGTAGGTATATATGTGTTCATATATGTGTATGAGTCCATATATATATACCTATATATAAATGTATGCATTCATAGGTACACAGGCACACACATGGGCACAGATGACCACTGTAAAGTTAAGCTACGTTATAGTAAATAAAATAATGTGGAAACGTTTTATATTTTATGTGAAGAAAAACAGTGTTAACCCCATATAGACTTTGAAAATTAACAATATGTATTACAACAACTGGAGAAAAAGCTAAAAAATGCAAATAATTTGACATGAAAAATAGATAAGAGTATTTGAAAAAATATTTAACTCAGTCATAAAGTGGAAAATAAGCAGAAATAGACAAAAATAAAGGGAACAGGTTAAAAACAAATGAGTCATTGTAAATGTGAATCCAAACTTATCAATATCAATAATGACGTTTAAATATTAATGGAATAAATACTCCAATATAAAAGTTGCAATGAATAGAACTCATTAAAAAGCTGCAGCCAACTTTACATTGTGATAGGTTGAAGGAAGATAGATGAATGTAAAAAAAAAAAATAACATCATAAAGAATAAAAATAATAAAAAGGCTGAAGTCACTATGTCATAATCAGATAAAGTGTAGGAGTAGTAATATAAACAGAAACTTTTCATAATTTTATAACAAATATGAAAATTTATCAGAGAGATATAACAATTGTAATTATGCATGTGCATTATAAATGGCATTCCAAATACACAAAACAACACTTAATAGAAATAAAGATGGAAGTATATAATTCCATGAGCATGCAGGGAACTTTTAACCGCATTCGTAGTAAGGCTGCATTCAACAACTGAAGAATAAACTTCTATTAAGAGCATATGGCAAGTACACCAAAAATGGATCATAAGCCAGGCCTTAAACAAGTTTTAATACATTTTTTTAAAAACTGTAGTCATATTGACTATGTTCTCTTGCAATAATTGTATTGAATTAGAAATCATCAACAATAATATCTCTAAGAAGTTGTTCTGTGCAGTAAATGTGCAAGAGGAAAGAAAAAGACAAACACAGTATTTTTAAAGGTAAACAGCTTATCCCAAGTATATGGCAATACAGATATAATAAGCAAAGCATATAATAAGCAAATTGCAATGGGTAGAGGAGAAGAGAATATATGTGTGTGTGTGTGTGTGTATATATATATATTTACACTCACCAGACTATTAAGGATTCATCACCAGATCCAGAAGCAACAGCCTGGGCTCCAGAGTCAGCCACTTGTCTATTCATAGATGAGGAGAGGTCTCACAAATCTTTGGTGTAGCCTGCGACTCTAGCTCTTTTTGTAATGAGTTGTTTGCCATGAGACCCAGTCACGAGGGCCCTTCATGACTGGGCTCAAGGAACACAAAAAGGACAACTTGTTTTTGAGGTTGTCTGTTGTTTTTCAATAACTAACATACAGGAACAGATTTAAATAGATATTTCTCTGAAACAGTGCTAGCTGAATGCCTCAAGGGGCTCACACAGCCTGTTCCAGTACTTGGTGACCATTGTTTGTGTCCATGGTCAATTGAGTTCAAGTTTAATATTTAACTTCTCCTCCACAGAAATATAAATTTCAAATACTTGAAAATTAAACAATACACTTTAACAATACACTTTAAATTATTCATGGTTCCAAAGCACAAAGAAGAAAAGCTACCTGTATAATAAGGCTCTGGTTAATCTCTTTAGTTTTCTCATTAAATTTCTGTAGGAAATCTGACATTATGTGCCTCCTGCTTTGTTGCAAAAGGGATACTGACACATACAGTATGTAATATATTTGCCCCCAAATATGAATCATAAGCACCCGTAGAAGTAAATATTTGGCCGGGCACCATGGCTCACACCTGTAATCCCAGCACTTTGGGAGGCTGAGGAGGGTGGATCACCTGAGGTCAGGAGTTCAAGACCAGTCTAGTCAACATGGTGGAAACCCGTCTCTACTAAAAATACAAAAATTAGCTAGGTGTGGTGGCACGCACCTGTAATCCCAGCTACTAGGAAGGCTGAGGCAGAAGAATTGCTTGAATCCAGGAGGTGGAGGTGGCAGTAACCGAGATCACCCCATTGCACTCCAGCCTGGGCAACAAGAGTGAAACTCCGTCTCAAAAAACAACAACAAAAAAGAAGTAAACATTTATGTCAGTCCAGTATATGCACCTTCTATAAATTAAAAAAGCCCATTTTTAGCAAAAATTATTGCAATGAAATAGACACACACACACACTACATGCACACACACACACACACACACACCAGAAAGAGGAATCGTTCTACCTCAGTAGAAACTAAAAAGACACAAACAAATAAAAAGGGTAAAATTTTATAGAATTATAATGAAACGAACATTAAAAAACTGCAATCTCTTCTGAGATTAACTTGTAGAAATTTGAATATTTTCATGAAATAGCATTTTGCATGATAACATGCAATTATTTTTAATTTTTATATGTGTAATAATATTGAGGTTGTGCAGAAAATGTTTACTAAATATGTCTACTAAAAGTAGACAAAATTTGAACTGTTTAGGGGTGAAGTAGGATGATGCTGCTAATTCAAAATATATTCTTAAGAAAAATATGCTTGAATATAAGTACATATGGGTTTGAACTAGAGAGACAAAAATCAAATGCACTAAAATAACAACACCTGGTGACTCAATATGAATACTACAAGGATTTAATTGTAGTAAATACTCTCCTTGAAATAGGCACAATATTGTTCAAAGTTAAAAAGTTATTAATAACACATCTCACAAAGAATACCCTAGTCCAATATAGCTGTGCACATAAACTCTCCTGAGTATTTAAAAAAGAATCATTACCAATACAACATAAAAAATAACTAAGGACAGGGGAGAAAGAGATAGCACGTTAAGTTTTTTAATGTGTCTGGCAAGATTTTATATCAAAATTTAGCGAGACAGTAACCTAGGAAACCCCAGACACTCACTCCTTACAGATATATTAAATAAAGAACTAGAAGTGGATAAAGTATCTTTGTAAGTGCCCTCATAATCTATGAAAGATCTACAGTAATCAAACAAATGCCCCCCGATTCCAAAAGCTGTCTTTAAAATAGTAAGAAAAATGATGGCTGTGATCCTTTTCTTGAGCAATTGTAACAAAATACCACAGACTGTGTGGCTTAGAAGACAGAAATTGATTTTCTCATTTTATGAAGGCTGAGGAGTCCAAGATTAAGGTGCCAGCAGGGTTGGTGTCTGGGGAAGGTTCCCCACTTGTGTTGCAGATGGTCGCCTTCTTGCTGTGTGTTCACATGGCTTTTCTTAATGCATACAAGAAAAAAGGGAAGAGAGGAAATAAAAGAGGGAGGGACAAAAAGAGAAAGAGAGAAAGCACTCTGGTGTCCATTCCTACAAGGACTCTAATTCTAATAGATTGCATATAAGAAAAGAAACACTCAAAGGCATAAAAAAAAAAAGTTCTCCAGTAAAAGGTAAATGCATAGAAAAATATAAAAATAAGTATCTTGTAATTATTTATAACTCCACTTTTTACTTACTTTATTTTATTTATTTATTTATTTATTTTTTGAGACAGAGTTTTGCTCTTGTTGCCCAGGCTGGAGTCCAGTCTCCAGCTCACCACAGTCTCAGCTCACTGCAATGTCAGCCATTGCAACCTCCGCTTCCTGGATTCAAGCAATTCTCTTGCCTCAGCCTCCAAAGTAGCTGGGACTACAGGCATGCACCACCACGCCCATCTAACATTTTTGTGTTTTTAGTAGAGAAGGGGTTTCTCCATGTTGACCAGGCTGGTCTCGAACTCCCGACCCTAGGTGATCCACCTGCCTCGGCCTCCCAAAGTGCTGGGATTACAGGTGTGAGCTACCGCGAACAGTCCACATTTTATTTTTCTACATAATTTTAAAGATAAAAGTGCAAGAATAATTATAAATCTATGTTAGTAGGCACCCACTATACAAAGGTGGAATTTGTAACATCAGTAACATAAACATTGATTTAACATAAATAATCACAAATCAATATCAAAAAAAAATACAAAGTATTGAAGTTCTCAAATGCATTTGAAGTTAAGTTGATATCAATTTAAAATAGGTCATTATAACTTTAGAATGTTACATGTAATCCTTATGGTAACCACAAAAAAATATATATATATAGAATATTTTTAAAGTGAGAAGGTAATCAGAATGTGTCATTGCAAAAAAATCAAACATAAAGGCAGTAATGGAAGAAATTAGGAAGAAATAAATATAAGGCATACAGAAAACAACAAAATGGCAGAAGTACTTTCCTATCAATAATTACTTTATATATAAATGGATTAAACTCCCCAAATAAAAAATAGATAAGCTGAATGGATAAAAACAAAACAAAAAGACTGAACTATATGCTGTCCACAAGAGGCTCACTTTACATATCATCACACTCATAGTTTGAAAATAAAAGGATGGAAAAAGATATTTATGAAAATACTAATCAAA
This sequence comes from Aotus nancymaae, assembly GCF_030222135.1. Taxonomy (NCBI): domain Eukaryota; kingdom Metazoa; phylum Chordata; class Mammalia; order Primates; family Aotidae; genus Aotus; species Aotus nancymaae. The sequence goes on along the minus strand of NW_026988415.1, from coordinate 51,952,362 downwards.
TGAGAGGCAAGGTGGCTACAGTAATATCAGACAAAATGGGATTTACATTAAAAGCTGTCTAAAGAGACAAAGGCATAACATAATGATAAAATAGTTCACTAAACAGAGTAATAATTATAAACATATATGTACCCCAAATTTAACCCTAAATACATGAAGCAACCATTGACAGAATTAGAATGAGAAATAAGCCATTCTATAATAATAAGAGACCTCAATACTCCACTTTCAATAATAAATAGAACAACCAGACAGAAGTTTAATAGGAAAAGAGAGAGAGGAGTTGGGGGAGGAAGGTGGCCCGTGAGGCTCCTCACAGAGAACACTGCATCGATGTCTGCAAGCCAGGCAAGTGCCCCGGCGGCAGCGGTAGGGCCTCGCCCATGGCAGGGCAGCCTGGGCCTCAGCCTCCCTTGGGTTCCCTGGAAGCGGGCCCGTGGCCAGCTCAGGAGAAGCAGCAGAGGTGGAGGCCCCAGCGCGTTCCTCTCCTCCCTGTTAGCCTGAGCCAGGGGAGGCCAAGTGGCCCAGGTGTCTGGAGGGGGGTCTGCTGCCCAGGAATGGGAATTCTCTTAACCAGAATATGGAGACTGTTCAATCATCAGGAGCACAAAGTTACTGTTGGGCTGGATAATGCAGGAATATCTACCATCCTTTACCAATTTGTAATTGCTGTTGTGGACAGTATACAGAGAGAGGATTTCTGTAACTAGAGAAGAACTTTATGAAATGTTAGCACATGAGGACCTAGGAAAAGCTGGATTGCTGATTTTTGCTAATAAAAAAGATGTTAAATAATGCACGACTGTAGCAGAAATCTCCCAGTTTTTTAAGCTGACTTCTATTAAGGATCTCCAGTGGCATATCCAGGCATGCTGTGCTCTAACCGGTTAGGGATTGTGCCTAGGACTTGAGTAGATGATGTCATGATTTAAGATTAAATGATCTCTACTGACCTTTTCTCATATACTTTGTATAAATTAAGTGCTGGACTTTACCTGAAAACTGCAAAAATTAATGGTTTAGATATATTTATAATAAACTCATTTAAACTTTTTCTCTATAAAGAAAAATTAAACCACTTATTTGGAAACAAATATGAAGTCTCACCTTCCAATTTGCTTTCTCATCAGTTTTTTCCAAAGTAAGTTTTAAAGCTGTGATTGGTATTTTTCTCATAATAAACCCTCTCATAACTTTGTGTAGCCTGTGGTAAGTACAAAGAGAGAGGAAGACATTTTGAATTTTAAAAGCTTTATTATCAGTATAACCTTCCCTGGTTGAATGTCGTTTTCTTCTTGTTCCATTAAGTCAAAATACAAATTAGCACAGATATTCAGTTTTCCAATATTTTATAATATAATGTTACTTATGAAAAGTATTTTGCTTAAGGTTGTGTGTGTATTGTATATATACCTCAAGTTCAAGTTACTGGTGTTCTAAAGAAAAACAAGTAACACAAATATTAATAATATCCTTAGTTATAATCATAATGAGATAAATATTAGCATTGGTGTCAAGTGCCATTTTATACTTTCTCTCTATGTTCTCTGTATTGTACTAACCAACCTCCCACATCATTGAGCTGCTTGTTAAAAAAAAAAAAGGAAAAGGAAAAAGCATGACATTGTGTATCGATGTTTTGTTATTTATCAAAATCACACACATGGAAACATGTTATTCAACAGAGTGGGATAGCTATCAGATTGTTGGCTTAGTATTACTAATGGGCAGGATTGTACAATGAGCATCTATCAGATTATTCCTTCCAATGGTTCTTATGGCATCTAAATTACTGAATAAATTCTTAATCCATTAATCAGTGAATCATAAATTATGACTAAAATCATCAAATAAATTTTCAGCATATACAAAGATCTCTTAAAACTCAACAATGAGAAAATGAACAATCTGATTAAAAAATAGTCAAAACATGAGGACATCTCACCAAAATGGGAAACAGGCATACAAAAAGATGCTTAATATCAAATGTTATTACAGAATTTCAAATTAAGACAACAATGAAATATCACTATATACCGATTTGCATGACCAAAATCCAGAACTTTGAAAAGAGAAAATTTTGTCAAGGATGTGGAGCAACAGGCACATCAGGCACAGGATGTGTTCATGGCTGGTGGGAATGTGAAATAGTACATAAACTTTGGAAGACAGTTTGGCAGTTTCTTACAAGACTAAACAAACTCTTATTACATAATCCAGCAATCCTGCTACTTGATATTCATCCAAAAGAGTTGAAAATGTATGCTGACACAAAAATCTGCATGCAGGTGTTTATAGCAGCTTTATTCATAATTGTCAAAATTTAGAGGCAACAAGATTGCCCTTCAGTAGGTAAATGGATAAATAATTGAGGAATGTCAACAGATATTATTTTTATAAAAGTTGTGGTATTAGATCCAAATAGCTGACAAGAAATAAATAAGTGTCATTAGTGAAACTACTAGACAGAAGTAATTTTGATGGTTTAATAAACAGCTGTCTTCAAAATTTAGAAGTTCTCTTTGATTATTCTGCTGTGACCTGTATAGATGAAAACGCTTTTGGAGATGATGAATTTGAAGATAAAAACTAAATACAATTACACACAAACCATATATACATACACAAACGTGCATCATATATGCTATTAATTAACATACATATATTCCTATATATGCTGTGAATTTGTGTATGACCTAGATAATTTGAAACTCTCAACTAGTCATCCAATTATTTTAAAACCTGGAAATTTTTAAAAAATGTAATACTTACATTAAATAAGTGATTAATAGATATGGGGTGATTTTCTTTCTTTAAAAAGTGATTTTATATCCAACATCAATTATAGTCTAAACTTCAAAATGAGTTTGTGCTTTTTTCATAATGATTTTTTCCCATTTTTTTTATTTTCTGAGTTTCACCAATTTTTCAAGGCATTGTCTATCTTATAACTTCCCACATATTACACTCATTTTTGTCTTTGGACATTTTCTCATATTTTACTATTTTTTCTATTCTATATTATACATTCCTTAATATAATATACATTTGGAACATTATACTTCTGATCATTTAGTCAGATAGCTCTTCTTCCTCAAAGTGTACAAGAATGTAGTTTGTGAGTAGACTTAAGTACTAAAAAGTTATTTAATGCAGAATTTCCTCTGAAAACTAAAGGTTTATAAAGTGAAGGCTTATGCTAGGAAATTTAAACTCCAAGACTAGCACATGTCACAGGAAGAATGTTTAAATTTCATTTAATAGCTAGATGCTTATTTCTAGTTATTTCTAGTTTTTTAGAGGATTTGAGAGAAAATGACAATTTTTTAATGCATTAGAGCTAGAAGTGACAATTCCACACATAGCAATAATGATACTATAGGCTCTTTAGCTAGGAATCACAAAATATCAGCGAAGGAAGCTTTCATTTATATCAAGATAATTTCAATTCCTCACAGAAAAGATTTATTCTTCTGTCAAGCTTACCTAGTTTATATACAGAACTGAACAATCATCTAATTAAAATGAATTAAGTTTTTTTCTATTCATAAGAAGAGATTCATAAAAAGAACTATATCTTCAGGAGAAAATTATTCCTACCAAATTCAAGAGCTAATGAAAATACAAAGCTTTTGATTTCACGCCTTTGAGCTGTCAGAAGTGACAGAATGATGAAGCATATGATTGACAAACAGCATCAAATTGGACTCCAAAATAAAACTGGCGGTTCCCTGGAATATACATAAATTAGTGTTTGATACTTCAAAGAATAAAGTTGATAATGAAAGGCATTCCAAAAATCATAACAGTGAACACACTTATGAAAAGCACCAATCAAATTTGCAATTAGGATTGCACATACTCCTTGAAATACATGCAATTCACAGTTGTGCTTAAAATATAGCAAATTGTTTTCCTTGATTGAAGTAAGGTGCCAAATTGAAATAGCAAGAGTAAGATGCCAAACTGAAATAGCCAGTTGCAGAATGTGTGTTCCTAGCAACATGACATTGGAAATAAAGGAAATGGAAACATAATTTAAAAAGAGGGTTCGTGAAGTTTAAACACTAACCAAAACTGACAACACTTAGTCTTCAGAAATTAAATACAAATTTATTCAAAGAGCTTTACTATAAGACACAATATTTTTGCTGAACACTAAAGTAAAAATGTTTGTCTAATAAAAATATATTAACATAACTTTTCGTATTCAAAGACTATGCCATTTTCAAAAGTATTCTTGCAAAAATATATTTTTTTCCTAAGGAAAGCACAGTCCTGTAGAGGTGGTAATATGCCATATCTCTCAAATACCAAGAATTTTAAAAATATCATGAAATTCCTGAAACAGAAAAAAATTTACCTGCCAAATTTGAATTATCAAACTAGTTTAATTAACTAAACTACCCCAAACAGGAATGTTGCAAGAAAAATTTAGACAGAATTTGAGGTGTTCTGTAGTGTAAAGTAAAACACCCGAGCAAGTAGGGAATATAATTATAATGGAAAAATTTGTCAGTGATGGGATTATAAATGTGTACTCCACTTTTCTGAAATATTAAAATTCAAAAATTAAAAATATGTGAAGCATCAACCTTAAACTAGAGTGAAGAGTACAAATTAAACATATAGTAAATAGAAGAAAGGAAATAATGTGGATCATTATGGAAACCAATAAAATAGAAAACAGAAAAATTTATAGAAAATCAGTGAAACCAAAAACTATTTTTTTTCTTTTTTTCTTTTTTCTTTCTTTCTTTTTTTTTTAAAGAAAGAAAGAAAGAAAAAGAATAAAGAAGAGGAGGAAAAAGGAAGAGAAAGAGAGAGAGAGAATGGGAGTATTGCTTTCTTGCCCAGGCTAGAATGCGGTTTAGTAATGGGTATTGAAAACCTCTTTTATACCAATAATTATACTTGTACTTGATGTAAACAGGAAGGAATAAGGGAAGAAAATAACAAACAAGCAGCCAACCAATATTTCATTTAAACCTATGAAATGCTATGCGATTACTGAGGAGTGATTTACTTCCAATTATGTAGTCACTTATGGAATAGGTGTGAGGTGGTAATGTATGTTTTATGTATTTGAAGTGGAGAGTTCTATAAATGTTTATTGAGTTTACTTGTTCCGGGTCTGAGTTCAAGTCCTGGATGTCCTTGTTAATGTTCTATCTTGTTGATCTATAAAATCGTTAGCTCTTCTTGTTACATTGATCCTTTTGCCATTATGTAATGTCCTTCTTTGCCTCTTTTGCTCTTTGTTGCTTTAAAGTCTACTTTATCAGAGGCGAGAATTGCATTTCCTGCTTTTTATCCAAAAACTATTTTTAAGATCGATAAATCTGATCAAATTAAAGCAAGACTAATCAGAGAAAAAATACATAGGATATAACTTACCAATATCTGGGAGTGAGAAGACAGCAAGAAAATGGGAATATTAAATATATAATATGATGAACACATTTCTGCCAAAAATAACAACTTATATAAAATAGGCAAATTTTTGAAAGACAGAAACTAACCAGTCACATCAAGAAGAAATCAAGTGAATAGCACTATATTTATAAGAGATATTAAATTTATACTTACAAATTCTCTAAAATACTTCTGCTCTTACTTCATTTAACATTATGATCTCCAGTTCTATTTATGTTGTTGCAAATGACTGAATCTCATTCTTATTTGTAACTAAATAGTACTCCATTGTGGATCTTTACCACATTTTATTTATCCATTCATCTTTTTTTATTTTGATGAACACATACATTACTTGCAAATCTTCACTTTGTTAACAGTTTTGCAACAAACATACAAGTGTAGGTATCTCTTTGACATACTGATTTTCTTATTTGGAGTATATACCCCACCGTGGGATTGCTGGATTATATAGTAGCACAATTTTTAGTTCTTTGAGTAACCTACAAACTTTTCTCCATAGTGGTTTTATTAATTTACCTTCCAAGCAACAGTGTAGAGGGTTTTTTTTTTTTTCCTTCCACATCCTCATCAGCATTTGTTATTGCCTGATTTTGATATATAAGCCATTTTAACTGGGGTAAAAAATATTTTATTTTTGTTTTGATTTTGTTGAGCACCTTTTCATATGCTTGTTTGTTATTAGTATGTCTCCTTTTGAAAAAATGTCCTTTCAAATACTTTGTCCATATTTGATCACATTATTAGATTTTTTTCCTATAGAATTGTTGGAGCTCCTTATATATTCTGGTTACTTATTCCTTATTGGATGAGTAGTTTATCAATATTTTCTCCTATTCTGTGGATTGTCTCCTCACTTTGTTGATTGTATTCTTTACTATATGGAGGCATTTAACTTGATATGATCCCATTTGTCTATTTTTGTTTGGCTGCCTGTATTTATGGGATATTGCTCAAGAAATTTTTGCCCATACCAGTGTCTGGGAGATTTTCTCCAATGTTTTCTTGTAGTGGTTTTTGTTGTTTGGGGTCTTAGATTTAAGTATTTAACCCATTTTGGTTTGATATTTCTATACGGAGAGAGAGTGCGGTCGAGTTTCAGTCTTCTATATGTGAACATCCAGTTCTCTGAACACTATTTATTAAAGAGACTGTTCATTTCCCAGCATATGTTCTTGGCACTTTTGTCAAAAACAAGTGCACTCTAACTGTATGGATTTATTTCTGGGTTCTCTATTCAGTTACATTGGTCTATGTTTGTGTGTTTTTTTTTTTTTTTTTTTTTTTTAATCACAATAGCATGCTGTTTTGCTTAGTATAGTTCCATACTGTAATTTTAAGTAAGGCAATATAATTCCTCCAGTTGTGTTCTTTTTGCTTAGGATAGCGCTGTCTATTCTCAGTCTTTTGTGGTTCTACATGAATTTTAGATTTTTTTTCTATTTATGTGAAGCATATAATAGGTATTTTAATAGGAATTGTATTGAATCTGTAGATAGCTCTGTGTAGTACCAGCATCTTATCAATATTAACTTTTCCAATCAAAGGACATGAAATATTTTTCTGCTTTTTGGTTGGTATCCTCTTCAATTTTTTTTACTAGTGTTTTACAGTTTTCATTATAGAGATTTCTTTACTCTTTTGGGTTATCCCTAAATTATTTAATGTGTGGCTATTGTAAATTGAGTTCCTTTTCTTACTTCTTTTTCACATCATTCATTGTTGGCATATAAAAAATGCTCCTGATTTTCGTATGTTGCCTTTGCATTCTGCAATTTTACTGAATTTGCAGGCGTTTTCTCGTTGAGTGTTCAGGCTTTTTCAAATATAAAATTAGATCTTAGATCATCTACAACCAGGGGTAATTAGACTTCTTCCTTTTCTAATTATATCCCTGTATATTGTTCTCTTGTCTGATTACTCTAACTAGAACTTCCAGTGCTATGTTGAATGACAGTGGTGACATTGGGCAACCTTGTCATGTTCCAGATCTATGAAGAAAGGCTTTCAGTTTTTCGTCATCAAGTATAATACTAGCTGTGGATCTGTTATATAAGGCTTTTATTATGTTTAGGGTTGTTCTTTCTATCCCCAGTTTTCTGAAGGTTTTTATCATGAAAGAATGTTGGATAGTATCAAATGCTCAAAAGCTTTTTTAGCATCAATTGAAATGGTCTTATGGCTATTATCCTATATCCTATTTATATAATGTATCAAATTGATTGATTTCATATGTTGAACCATTCTTGCATCCCTGGCATAAATTCCAGTTGGTCATCATAAATGGTATTTCTAATACATTGTTTAATTTGTTTAGATAGTATTTTCTTTAAAATTTTTGCATAAATATTTATCAGAGGTTTTGTCATTTCGCTATTTTGTTGTTGTTATGTGTCTTCATTTGTTTTTCATATCAGGGTAACACTGGTATCATGTAATAAATTTGGAAATATTCCCTCCTCATCTATTTCTCAGAATAGTTTTAGTAGGGTTGGTATTAGTGCTTCTTTAAATGTTTGGTAGAATTCAGCAGTGAAACCATCAGGTGTTGGGCTTTCTGCTACTGGGTGACTTTTTAATAGGACTTCTATCTCATTACTTGATATCAGTTTTATCAAGTTTTATATGTTTTATTGTTCATTCTTGGTAGGTTGTATTTATTTAGGAATTTGTTCTTTTCTTTTAGATTTTTCCAATTTATTGAAATATAGTTGCTCATAGTAGCCACTAATAATCCTTTGAATGTCTGCAGTATCCATTATAATGTCTCTTTTTAAATTTCTGTTTTTATTGGATCCTTTATTATTATTATTATTTAATCTTCAAAAAACCAACTATTTTTCACTGGTCTTTTGTATTTTTATTACAATTTCATTTTTTTTGCCCTATTAATTATTATTTTTTTCTTCTAATATTTTTGGGTTAGGTTTGCTCTTGCTTTTCTAATTCTTTAAGATGCATTGTTATATGGTTCGTTTGAAGTTTTTCCTCTTGTTTAATGCAGGCATTTACAGCAATAAACTTCCCTCTTAGTACTACTGGATTTGCTGTATTCCATTGGTATGTTGTGTTATAATTGTTATTTGTTTCTAGAAATTGTTCAACTTTCTTAATTTCATTTTTTTCTACTTGTCATTCCGTATCATACTTTTTACTTTTTATGTATTTATATAGTTTCTAAAATTCCTCTTGTTTTAAATTATTAGTTTTATTCCATTGTGGTCAAAGATTATGCCCAATATTATTTCAATGCTTTTAATGTTTTAGGAGTTGTTTTGTTACATGTGGTCCATCCAAGAGAATGATCCATGTGCTGAGGAAAAGAAAGTGCATTCCGCAGCTATTGGATAAAATTTTCTGTAAATATCTATTACATTTATTTGGTCAATAGTAAAGATGAAGTCTTATGATTCTTTGTTGGTTTTCTGCCTGAAATATCTGTCCAATGCTGCAAATATGGTGTTGAAGTCTTTAGCTATTATTGTATTGGAGCCTATCATTCCCTTTAGCTCTAATAAAATTTGCTTTTTATATCTGAGAATCCACTGTTGAACGTCTATGTATGTAAAGTTGCTGTACTCGCTTGCTGCATTGGCCCTTGTATCATTAGACAATGGCCATCTTTGTCTCTTATAGTTTTTTTCTTGCAGTATGGCTTGACTGAGATAAGTGTAGCAACTCCTGATTTTTGTTTGTTTGTTTCCATTGATGTGGAATGTCTTTATTCATCCTTTTATTTGCAGTCTACCTAAGTCTTTATAGGCAAAGTGTGTTTCTTTTAGGTAACAAATCAGTGATTCTTGTTCTTTTATCTATTTAGCCAGTCTGTGCATTTTATTGGAGTTTAGTTCATTTACATTTAATGTTATGATTGATAAGTATGTACTTACTCTTTCCATCTTGTTCTTTGTTGTCTGGTTGTTTTGTCATCTTCTCTTCCTACTTTCTATTCTTTCTGTCTTCCTCTAGCGCAGATGATTTTTCTGGTGATATGAGTTAGATTATTGCTTTTTACTTTTTATGTATCTATTGTATGTTTTTTGGTTTAAAGTTACCATTTGGCTTACAAACACTACCTTACATCCCATTATTTTAACCTGCTAACGACACAATTTGCATAAAAAAATCAATCTAAAAGGAAACTATAAAAACTCTACATCTTAACTTTGTCCCCCTTCTTTTTTTAACTTTTTGTTGTTTCTATTTATATCTTATTGTATTGACTATGTTTTGAAAAGTTGTTGTAGTTATTTTTTATTGGTTTATTCTTTAATCTTTCTACTTATAATAAGAGAAGTTTATACACTAAAGTGTTATAATATTCTGTAATTTTTTTTTTGTAGTTGCTATTACCAGCAAGTTTTGTACCTTCTGGTAATTATTTATTGCTCATTAATACTCTGGTTTTCTGACTGAAGTAGTCCCTTTAGAATTTCTTATAATACAGCTCTGGTATTAGTAAAATCCCTCAGCTTTTCTTTGTCTAGGAAAGTATTTCTTATTCATGTTTAAAAAACATTTTTACCAGATGTATTATTCTATAGTGACAGATTTTTATTCCTTCAGCACTTTAAATACGTTGTACCTTTCACTCCTGGCTTGTAAAGTTTCCACTGAAAAGTCTACTGCCCAACTTACTGGAGCTCCATCATATGCTATTTTTTAATTTTCTTTTGGTGCATTTAGAACTTTTCCTTTATCTTTCACATTTAGGAGGTTAATTAAAAGTTTTGAGATACTCTTCTTTTGATTAAATTTGCTTGGTGTTCTATAACCTTCTTATACTTTGATATTAATATCTTTTTCTAGATTTGGTAAGTTTTATGTTATTATCCCTATGTTTATCATTACCTCTTTTTTAAGGACAGTAAGTTTTAGATTTACCATTTTGTGGTTGTTTTCTAGATCTTGTAAGTGTACTTCATTTTATTTTTATTCTTTTTGCTTTTGTCTCCTTTGACTATGTATTTTTAAATAGCCTGTTTCAAGCTTACTAGTTCTTTCTTCTGCTTGATCAGTTCTGCTAGTAAAGGACTCTTATGCATTCTTCTATATGCCAATTGCATGTTACAGCTCAAGTATTGTTGCTTGATTCTTTTTAATTATTATGATTTATTGTTAAATTTATCTGATAGAATTCTGAATGCCTTCTTTGCATTACTTTGAATTTTCTTAGTTTCCTCAACACTATTATTTTGAATTCTCTGTCTTTTTCTTTTCTCAGTCTGCCAACATTTTTAAAATTTATTTTACTTTAGGTGCATATGAATTCTCTGTCTTAAAAGTCACATATTTTTTCTTATATACAGGATTGATCCCTGATGCCTTATTTAGTGCATTGGATGAGGTCATGTTTTCTGAATGGTATTGATGCTACTATGAGAACAACATGGGGAAAATCACCCTCATAATACAATAACCTCCTAACTGGTCCCTTCCTTGACATGTGTAGATTATGGAAATTACAATTAAAGCAGTTTTGGGAGGGCATTCCTAGCCAAACCATATTATTCCACATCTGGCCTTTCACAAATCTCAAATCTTCACAATTCCAAAACACAACTATGTCTTCCCCACAGTTCCCTAGAGTCTTAACTTATTCCAGCATTGACCCAAAATTTCACAGTCCAAAGTCTAATCAAAAGAAAGTTAGTTACTTCCAATATACAATGAGGGTACAGGCATTGGATAAATGTTTCCATTCCAAATAGGAGTAATTGGCCAAAACAAAGGAACTACAGACCCCATGCAAGTCTGCAAGTCTGAAACCCAGTGGGGCAGACATTAAATCTTAAAGGTCCAAAATAATTTCCTTTGACTCCATGTCTCACATCCAGAGAACACTGATGCAAAAGGTGGGTTTCCACAGCCTTGGGCAGCTCTGCCCCTGTAGCTTTGCAGAATACAGCTTTCTGCCCTGGCTGCTTTAATGGTTGGCATTGAGTGTCTGTGGCTTATCCTGGTACACAGTACAAGATGTCAGTGGATCTACAATTCTAGGATCTGGAGGACAGTGACCCTCTTTTCACAGCTCCACTAGGCCCCAGCGGGGACTGTGTGTGGAAGCTACAACCCCAGATTTCCTCTTTGCACTGCCCTAGCAGAAGTTTCCATGAGGGATTTGTCCCTGCAGTAGACTTCTGACTGGACATGCAGGCCTTTTCATACATCTTCTGATATGTAGGTGGATGTTTCCACACCTCAATTTTTGACTTCTGTGCATCTTTTGACCCAACGCCATGTGGAGGCCATGAAGGTTTGAAGCTTGCACCCTCTGAAGCAATGGCCTAAGTTGTACCTTGGCCCCTTTTAGCCAGGACTGAAACACCAAGTCCCAAGGCTGCACAGAGCAGGGGCACCTGGGCCTGGTCCATGAAACAATTTTTCCCTCCTAGGCCTCTGGGCCTGTGATTGGAGATCATTGACAAGATCTCTGAAATGCCTTGGAGACATTTTTTTCACTGTCTTGGTGATTAATATTTGGCTACTTGTTACTTATGCAAATCTCTGCAGTAGGCTTGAATTTGTCTCCAGAAAATGGATTTTTCTTTTCTTTTGCATCATCTCACTATTTTCCAAACTTATATGCTCTGCTTTCCTTTTAAATATAAATATAAATTCCAATTTCAAATCATCTCTCTGAAGTTCAAAGTTCCACAGATTTCTAGGGTCAGCGCAAAATGCCATCAGTCTCCTTGCTAAAGCATAGCAAAAGTGAGCCTTACTCCATTTTTCAACAAGTTTCTCATCTCCATCTGAGACCACTTCATTGTCCATATCACTCTTAGCATTTTGATTAAAACCCTTTAACAAGTTTCCAGGAAGTTCCAAACTTTCCCACATTTTCCTCTCTTCTTCTCAGCCCTCTAAACTGTTACAATCTCTGCCTGTTTCCCAGTTCAAACAGTATAAATATAACATTTTCATGTGTTTCTTTATCCATTTAGATTTTTCATTGGTAAAATTCTCATTTATAAAATTTTTTCATTGTTCTATTCTATAAAATTTTCCTAGTAAAAACCCTTTTTTAATGAATAGAACACATTTTCAATCTACATTATAAGTATATCCTTCAAAATCCAAAGATTATTATTAACATTGTGATAACATTTTATGCAAAACAGGATTTTTTTGTAGACTTAAATATATCTGATTTTGACTTTTTTATATTTTTTGAAGGTTTTGAATTCTAGTATTGATCAAGAAATTACTACAGCATCTCTGCCAGATTGTACATGTGTATTAATATTAATAATATTTTGATACACATTCAATCTGCAATTTATTTGAATATCATGTAGTTCCTAAAAGCTTCACTACAATGCTAAATGATGCTGACAAACTTTGCATCTGTTCTAGTACTCATATTATAACTATATAGTTTAACTTTCGTTCTTGTTTTGCTTAGAGTTCTTAGAAATTGTTATTGTATTATTTCATACAAGTTCATACAATATTGATGAAATTATATATATGTGTGTATATATATGTTTATTAATATATAAACATATATATATAGTCATGCATCAATTAGAGACATGAATATATTCTGAGAAATGCATCACTAGGCAATTTTGTTGTGTATACATCATAGAGTATACTTACACAAGCATAGGTGGTATACCCTACTACACATGTGGGCTATATGTAATAGCATATTTCTCCTAGGCTACAAACCTTTAGAGAATGTTAGTGTATTCAATACTGTAGGAAATGATAGCAAAATGGTTAGAATTTGTATATGTAAGCATATCTAAACAATACAAATGTACAGTAAAATAATATATAAAAGATAAAATATGGTATACCTATATAGGGCATGTTCCATAAATGGAACTTACAGGACAGAAAGCTGCTCTATGTGAGTCAGTGAGTGAGTAGTAAGTGAATGTAAAGGCCTAGAATATTACTTTGCACTCTTGTAGACTTTATAAACACTGTACACTTAGGCTGCACTAAGTTTATAAAAAATATTTTTCTTTTTGAAATAGTTTTAGATCATTAAGAATTTGTAAAATGTTTAATTTTTTTAACTTTTGGACTCTTTTTGACTGTACACTCATGAACTGCATAATGAAAGTCAGTCAACAATAGACTGCATATATGATGAGGGGATCCCATAATATTATGATTTTCTAATGTCATAATATTGAACAACCCATCTATGCTCAGAGGAGGGAGGAGAAGGCATACATGATCTTAGTAAATTTTTGTTTTAATATACTGTGGCAGTCTCTTTCCTGGATTTATATATATAATTGTTGTTTCTACATTCATAAGTAAGAGGTACCTTCAAGTTTTTAAATTATTTCAATGTTTTATTATTAATATTATTTTGGCTTCATACTACTATAATTTTTGTTAGCTTGTCATAAAATTTTTAATAATATTTGAATTATTCTCTTTGTCAAGGTTAGATAAAAGTGTAAGTGAGAGATATCTTACCTTGATGTATTATTTAGTGGCTGACGCTCAAATTTTTTAACAATTTATTTTATGATAATATATCTAAATAAATGTTTTACATCCATGGAAAATTTTGGAAGATTACATTTTGATAAAAAGTAGCCTGTTTCCTCTATGTTTTTTATTTACTTGTATATAGTAATGTGGTATTTCCTTGTTATTATTTTCATCTTTTCATGTAAATGTGTTATTGCTCTTTTTTAGTGTTTACTTATATGTTTAGCTCTTATATTGTGTTATTCAGGCTCATAAGGGATTTAATATATTTTTCAATGAATCAATTAGAGTGTGTTTTATCACAATAAAACCAAAGAAAGTAATAATTCATGTTCTCAATGCTGCCAAATTAGCTCCAACATATCGTAACTTAGTGTCTGCATATTGATATGATATTAGGAAAAAATGCTATTAATCAAAATGACTGAACCCATGTTTACAATCACATAGTTTTCTGAGAATCTCTTAATTCAAAGTGTCTTTTTTCATTTTGGAATTTGTTTCTCAATTTCACATTAGTATTGTATTAGTCCATTTTCACACTGCTGATAAAGACATAGCCGAGACTGGGAGGGAAAAGAGGTTTAATCGGACTTAACAGTTCTAGATGGCTGGAGAGGCCTCAGAATCATGATGGAAGGTGGAAGGCACTTCTTACATCATGGCAGCAAGGGAAAATGAGGAAGAAGCAAAAGTGGAAACCCCTGATAAACCCACCAGATCTCATGAGACTTATTCTCTATCATGATAATAACATGGAAAGAAACGGCCCCCATGATCCAATTACCTCCCACTGGGTCCCTTTCACAACAGGAGGGAGTTCTGGGAGATACAATTCAAGTTTAGACTTGAATGGGGACACAAACAAACTATGTCATTCCACCCTTGACCACTCCAAATCTCATGTCCTCACATTTCCAAACCAATCATGCGTTTCCAACAGTCCTCCAAATTCTTAACTCATTTCAACATTAACCCAAAAGTCCACAGTCCAAAGTCTCATCTGAGATAAAGCAAGTCCCTTCCACCTATAAGCCTGTAAAATCAAAATCAAGTTAGTTACTTCCTAGATACAATGGGGTTACAGGTATTGGGTAAACAGAACTGTTTAAAATAGGAGAAACTGGCCAAAACAAAGGGGTTACAGGCCCCATGCAAGTCCAAAATCCAGCAGGATATTCATATTTTAAAGCTCCAAAATGATCTCTTTTGACTCCAGGTCTCACATCCAGGTCACACTGATGCAAGAGGTGGGTTCCCATAGTCTCAGGCAGCTCCACCCCTATGGCTTTGCAGGGTACAACCTCCTTCCTGGCTACTTTCCTGGGCTGACGTTGGGTGTCTGTGGCTTTTCCAGGTGCTGGGTGAAATCTGTCAGTGAGTATACCATTCCAGGGTATGGAGAACAGTGACCCTCTTCTCACAGCTCCACTAGGCAGTACCCCAGTAGGGACTTTGTGTGGGAGTTCTGACCCAACATTTCAATTCTTCACAGCCTTAGCACAGGTTCTTCATGAGGGCCTGCCCCTGCAGCAAACTTTTGCCTGGACATCCAGACATTTCCATACATCCTCTGAAATCTAGGCAGAGGTTCCCAAACCTCAGTTCTTGACTACTGTGCACCCACAAGCTCAACACCACATGGAAGCTGCCAAGGCTTGGGCTTTCCACCCTCTGAAGCCACAGCTCAAGCTATACATTGACTCTTTTCAGCCATAGCAGGAGCAGCTGGGACACGGGGCACCAAGTCCCTAGGCTGCACAATACATGAGGACCCTAGGCTGGGCCCACAAAACCACTTTTTCTTGCAGAGCCTCTGGACCTGTGATGGGAGGGGCTGCCGTGAAGGTTGCTGAAATAGTCTGGAAACATTTTCCCCATGGCCTTGGGGATTAACATTAGGCTCCTGGCTACTTATGCAAATTTCTGCAGCATGTTTGAATTTTTTCTCAAAACATGGGTTTTTCTTTTCTACTGCATCATCAGGCTGCAAATTTTCTAAACTTTTATGCTGTTTCACTTTTAAAACAGAATGCTTTAAACAGTACCCAAGTCACCTCTTGTATGCTTTTCTGCGTAAAAATTTCTTTATCAGATACCCTAAATCATCTCTCTTAAGTTCAAGTTCCACAAATCTCTAGGGCAGGGGCAAAATGCCACCAGTCCCTTTGCTAAAACATAGCAAGAGTCACCTTTGCTCCAGTTCCCAACAAGTTTCTCATCTTCATCTGAAACCATTTCAGCCTGCACCTCATCATTCATATCACTATCAACATTTTGTCAAATCCATTCAATAAATCTGTAGGAGGTTTCAAACTTTCCCACATTTTTCTGTGTTCTTCTGAGCCCTCCAATCTGTTCCAACCTCTGCCTGTTACCCAGTTTCAAAGTTGCTTCCACATTTTTAGGTATCTTTTCAGCAACACCCCTCTTCCGGTACCAATTTACTATATTAGTCCATGTACACACTCCTGATAAAGACATGCCCAAGACTGGGAAGTAAAAGAGGTATAATTGAACTTACCATTCCACATGGCTGGTGAGGCCTCAGAAGCATGGCAGAAGAGGAAATGCACTTCTTACAGTGCATCAGCAATAGAAAATAAGGAAGAAGTAAAAGCAGAAGCCCCTGATAAATCCATCAGATCTTGTGAGACTTATTCACTATCACTAGAATAGCATGGAAAAAACCAGCCCCCATGATTCAATTACCTACCCCTGGTCCTTCCTGGGTCCCTCCCAGTACACATAGAAATTCTTGGAGATACAATTCAAGTTTAGATTTGAATGGGGACAAAGCCAAATCATATTAAGTACCTATGGAAGTATTAAAGATATTGCCATCTGCTACAGCTAAATTACGGCAAGCTTAAAGAAAGAAACTATTCACAATAGCAAAGACACAAAATCAACCCAAATGCCCATCAATGATAGACTGGATAAAGAAAGAAAATGTGGTACACATACACTGTGGAACACTATGCAGCCATAAAAAGCAATGAGATCATGTTCTTTACAGGAACATGGATGAAGCTGACAGCCATTATCCTCAGCAAACTAACTCAGGAACAGAAAACCAAATGCAGCCTATTCTCAATAATAAGTGGGACCTTAACAATAAGAACACACGGACACAGAAAAGAGAAAAACGCACACTGGGACCTGTTGAGGGAGGGTGTGAGCGGGGAGAGCATTGGGGAAAAGACCTTATTCATGCTGGGCTTAATACCTAGATGATCGGTTGATAGGTGCAGGAAACCACCATGACACCCATTTACCTATGTAACAAACCTGCACATCCTGCACATGTTATACCCAGGAACATAAGAAAACAAAATAAAATAACTAAAGGAAATTCGCTATAGCATGAACCAATAATTATTACTGAACAATTTTTCACTTGAAAGAAAATAGTGATAAATACATGAATAGCAAAAAATTAAAAAATTATTTTTTAAACTAACATGCTATTTTAAAGCATTTCAAAATTTAAAAGAAAACATTTTAATTTCTAAAATTTCTACATTTACTGTACTTTTGTATTAACAAAAATAGTCTAAAGAAAGAAAAATATACTAATAAATTTAAATGAAGATCCATGGATATCTTTTAGCCTACTACATATAGCATTTATAGTTGTCAGAAGAAACATTTGCATATTTTATCATATGGGAATGTGTAGCATATTGAGGACATAGGAAATTTAAAAAGATCTAACAACTAAACATTTTCAAAGACTTGCTAATTTCCATTATTACAACACTTCTCTTAGTGAATCTTAAGATAAATAATATTTTTCTTATTTGACAATTATGTCAGAAAATTGATAAATTTCAAGTTTACGGTTAAATAATGTTACAGTCTCGCCAATGCACCAAGATGTAGCAGTTTCTCTTTGTGAGGTATCATTCAGAGTTATTTGTCTCATGGCCAAGAGAATTAAGGAGGGTGGACACAAAGAGTGAGGTTGGTGTGAAAGTTTAATAAGCAAAAGAAGAAAGCTCTTCACTGAGGACAGCAGGCCAGGAAGAGGATTGTCTACTCTAAGTTAGGGTCTGGGTTTTTTACAGACTGGAAAAGGAAGAAAGTACCCATTGGTCTTAAAGGAAAGCTACTCAGCTTGGCTTGGGGCCTCAGCTTGGTACCAATCAGGATCTGAAGTAAAAGCTTAGCCCAGGACCTTGGCCTGGGACCAATCAGGAGTTGAAGTGAAAGCTTGGCCTGTACCTTGGCATGGGACCAATCAGGAGCTGAAGTGATCATTCACAGTGGCTTTGCTCACAGTCCAAAGCATGTCCAGAAAAGGAAAGGAAAGCACCCACCAGAATCCACAGGAGCCCACCATGTACAGGCCCATAAAATGAGAAAAGACTATTTCTTGGAAACTCGTGGGTTATACAAAGGACAAAGGCATTTCTTTGTTGCTTCTTGTTTCCTTATCAGTGTAGCTGTGGGCATGTCTTAGTCACAAAGAACAAAGGCATTTTTGCGTTGGACCTTGTTCTTTTATCTGAGTGGGCTGAGGGTTGGTGCAAGTTTTTCTATCTGTGCTTGCAGGCTGATTTTTCATGTTGTTTCTCTGTTTAAAAGGAGTTTTGCCAAAGACCAGCTTTTAGTTGTCTGACAAACTAAGTTTCCTTTTTTCCTCCCTCAATAATATTACTGGGTTATTTTTATATGACTGTTAAAGCAATGTTGTGTTTTGAACTCGGGCTCAGACAAACCTGGTATGAGGATAATTGCCTCAGTCTCTGACTAGTGAGATAATAGATTATTTATATATGTATATCAAATATGTATACATATATATATATATACACACACACACACAGTATTATATAGGTAAAATACAGGGCTACTTTACATATATATATATACACATACAATATTATATAGGTAAAAAACAGGGCTACTTTTTGAGAAATGCTTCATTAGGTGATTTTGTTGTTTTGTGAAAATCAGAGTGTATTTACACAAACCTAGGTGGTACAGCCTACTACACACCTAAGCTATACTGTATAGCCTTATTTCTTCTAGACTGCAAAATTGTGCAGCATGTTACTGTATTGAATTAAATAGTTAATTATTACATAATGGTCAGTGTTGTGTATCTAAACACAGGAAAAGTACAGTAAAAATATGGTATAAAGATTAAAAATGTTACACCTGTATAGGGCACTTACTATGAATGAAGCTTACAGGATGACAAACTGCTCTAGGTGAAGCAATAAATGAGTTAATTAAGTGAATGTGAAGGCCTTGGACACTACTATATGCTCTTGTAGACTTTATGTACACTTAGGCTATACTAACTTTATTTAAATTTTATATTTTTATTCCACAATAAATTAACCTTAGCTTACAGTAACTTCCTTACTTTAGAAAGTTCTGTTGTTGTTATTGTTGTTTTTTGAGATGGAGTTTCACTCTCGTTGCCCAGGCTGGAGTGCAATGGCACAATCTCAGCTTACTGCAACCTCCACCTCCCAGGTTCAAGTGATTCTCCTGCCTCAGCCTCCCAAGTAGCTGGGATTACAGGCAGGCACCACCACGCCCCACTAATTTTTTCTATTTAGTAGAGATGGGGTTTCACCATGTTGCTCAGGCTGGTCTCGAATCCCTGACCTCAGGTGATCCACCCGCCTCAAGCCTTGCAAAGTGCTGGGATTACAGGTGTGAGCCAACATGCTAGGCTGAAAGTTTTTAATTAAAAACAAATCTTCACATTTATAAATACTTTGCTTAAACACAAACACACTGTACAACTGTTCAAAAAGTTTCTTTTCTTTAGACTCATTTTATCATTTTATAAGCTTTTTAAATTTTTGTACTTTAAAAAGTATTTTTGTTAAAAATGAAGACAAAAACTTACACATTAGCCTTGGCCTACACAGGGTCAATATTATCAATATTACTGTTTTCCAATTCCACATCTTGTCCCACTGGAAGGGCTACATGAGCAATAATATTCATAGATCTGTCATCTATGGTAACAATGCTTTTCTCTGGAATACATCCTGATGGACTTGCCTGAGGATGTTTTATAGTTAACTCTTTTTTTTTTTTTTTACAAGTAGAAGAAGTACACTCTAAAATAACAATTAAAAGTATAGTATTGGCTGGGTGTGGTGGCTCACACCTGTAATCCCAGCACTTTGGGAGGTTAAGACGTGTGAATTACCTGAGGTCAGGAGCTCAAGGCCAGCCTGGCCAATTTAGTGAAACCCTGTCTCTACTAAAAATACAAAAAGTTAGCTGGGCGTGGTGGTAGACACCTGTAATTCCAGCTACTCAGGAGGCTGAGGAAGAAGGATAGCTTGAACCCAGGAGGAGAAGGTTGCAGTGAGCCAAGATTGCACCTTTGCACTCCAGCCTGGGCAACAAGAGTGAGACTCAACTCAAACTCAAAAAAAAAAAAAAAGTATAGTATTGTAAATACATTTACCAGTAGCATAGTCGTTTATTATCAAGTATTATGTACCATATGCCATACATAATTGTATGTGCTATTCTTGACTGGCAGTGCAATAGGTTTGTTTACACCAGCGCCACCACAAACAAGTGAGTAATGTGTTGTGCTATGACATTAGGATGGCTATAATATCACTAGATTATGGCAATTTTTCAGCTTCAGCTCTCTTATAATCTTATGTGACCACCATCATAATGCAATCCATGATTGATCAAAATGTCATACAGCTCAAGACTTGTATGTGTGTGTGTTTGTGTGTGGATGTGTGTTTGTAAAGTAAAACAGAAAGCTTCATAGAAGGTTGCAATGAGAATAGTGAGGATTAAATGTGAAACATATAACAATTGTGCCTGCTATATATTAAGAACTATAATGTTCTCATTTCTTTGTTTTCTTTCTGTTTCTAGTTAGTGTCTGAGAATTATGAAGATATGATCATTGGTATTTTTTTTTTGCATGATTTACATTGGATCTTGACACTCTGTAGTACCACTATGTGAATAATTTATCTTGGATCTGCTGATGTAGTTGGGTCACTTTGAAAAAAATAAATAAAAATAAAGATAGTTTCTCACCATTTCACTTTCTACATCATTTGTCAAAGGAAGATAGAACAACCACTCACTATCTGAAAACATAACAAAGTGGAGTTTACACTTTCTATAGTAAGGGACTGATCTGCTCATCAGACACTATCTCTCCAAGCAGAGTAGATGGCTTTTAAGAGGTAAGGAATATAAGGATTGATTGGAAATCAGTGATTTGATTAGATTGTCATCATCTGTAGAAATTTTGTTACTTAGATAAAACTGTTATTTTTTGATTGACACTTCAAGGCATGTTTATCAGAATGAGGCTATCCCTAATTGACTGACTTTGAAAAGAAAAGAACAAGCATTGATTAGTTGGCTTAGAAAATTATTTTCAACATAAAGGCAGACAGAAATTAAAGAATAAGAGGCTGAATGCTCGCTCATGAAAATAAGGGCAGATGCTTCTTCCCAAACCTTTGTTTCAGAATTTATTTCTCTGTCCTTCTCAAATATATGTGAGTTTCATAATGAATATGTTAGACTCTTCCAGTCTCACAATTAAGGAATGTTTCCTCAAGGAACTTGTATCCAACATTCTGAAATATGTTAGCCTCTTCCCAGTTGTAGGAAACCAGCCCCACACCCCACTCATGGGTACCCCAAGTTCGGTGGCAACAAAGGAATGAGAAAAAGACAGATTAAGAGAGAGAGTAGGACCAGGGGATCATCACTTCTTTTTACCGGAGGCAGTAAAGACCCCGAGCTCTGGTTTCCACAATATTTATTGAAAACAATCACTATTATCTATAGTACAGGTGGCAGGGTGAATTGGTGAAGAGAGGCTGTGCATCAAACATAAAATTGATAGCAGTGGCGGTTTATGTGAGTTTCTCATGAGCTAAAAGTGTATGCTTATCAATAGTCAATGCAGCTGGTGGGAGCAGGCTTAGCAAGGAGTCTACATGTCTGGTTACATTCCAGTTCTTCAAGGGAGTGTTATGCCCTTGGGAACTATGTTTAGCATATCAGAGCTTAGGACACTCTGCTCCTGGGAACATGCTGACATACAGAGGCCTTCCTCCTCAGAGGCCTCCATGGCCTTCTGCAGTTTATTGTTCCCAATTTCTTTTATACATTACTTATAACCAATTTACGTTCTACATTACTTATAACCAGTTTATGTAGGCAGACTGGAAAGCCTTCCTCCATTGCTGCTTCCCCCAACACCAGTCTCACAACTGAGGAATGTTTCTGCAAGGAACCTGCATCCATCATTCTGAAATGCAAACATCAAGCGGGAGATAGTGCTCATATTTCGCAGTTTCTCTGCGGGGGACAAGAGCCTAACTTCAGTGGGTATTTTGCTTCAATTTGCAGTAAGTTTGCTTCTTCTCAGGGTAAAGCCAACACAGGGGTTTCTCCAATTGCCATGATAAAGCTAAGACAAATTATATGTAAAAGAATACATGAAGTCCTCTTATTTGAAAATGTTTTTTTTATCTGGAAAACATTTATATAATGGGTTGTGTCTGCTAAGCTGTATAAGGGGGTGAGATTCCTTTCTGTCTTTAAAATTTCTTAGAAGCTTGCCTATGATGGACATCACATTCTGGTTAATGCTTATTCAATAAGAGAACTTTTTTCTTTCTCTATTACCTTTTTGGGGATGTTTTCTGGGTTGGCAGAAGATTTTGTTTTAAATTAAATTTCCCACACACTACTTGGGTACAGTTTTTGTTAACTTCTTGGAGATTTAAAACCAGTTCTAATAGCAACTTTTGGTTATAGCCACATAATAATTACTATTTTACTAAGTTTGTAGTATTTTAAAAATTTGTGCATACTTTCTGTTGCCACTGTGTAACATCATAGGCATTAGAGCTTAATCAACACAACTGATTAAATTGTATCATGCAACTATCAGTTCAAACTTCCTGGGTTTGTGTCTTACACCATTTTCTGCTACTATAACAGAATATTACAGACTGGGTAATTCATAAGGAAAGTAAGCTATTTTGACTCAAATTTCTGGATACTGGGAAGTCCAAGATCATATTATTGGCATCTGGTGAGGGGCATTCCATGGTGAAAGTTAAGAGAGACACAATACATGAGA
This sequence comes from Aotus nancymaae, assembly GCF_030222135.1. Lineage (NCBI taxonomy): Eukaryota > Metazoa > Chordata > Mammalia > Primates > Aotidae > Aotus > Aotus nancymaae. The sequence goes on along the minus strand of NW_026988415.1, from coordinate 51,929,342 downwards.
CATGTGAGGAAAAGAAACCTGCACTACTGCAGTAACTAACTCGCTCTTGTAATAATGACATTATTCTTCCTGCCCTGGGCACATTTTCAAGTCCCCACCATTCAATTCAATTACATTGACAATTAAATTTCTACATGAGTTTTGGAGGGAATGGTCAAACTATCATGGTTTGATTGCTACTCTACATTTACTAGTTATGTGATCATTACCAAATTACTTTCTTTTCTATATTCCAGTATCCTTATTTGTCAACTACAGATACTAAAAGTTGTTACTGTGTAAAGTTATTCTGGGAAAATGATATGTTACTAAATGCAAAGTAGTTTCATTAATTATGTTTATAATTAAATTAATTGTATAAAAATATATTGCATGTATACAAATTTTATATAATTACTTTATAATGATATTATTATTAAAATAGTATCTGACATATAGTAAGGAGAACACATTGTGTTTACTAAATTAAATAAATATTTTTAGGCTATGTATATCATTTTTAAATCAGAATCTACAACTGATTTTTTTATATCCCGGTAGCACCTAATACTGATGTGTGAACCCACTCAGGACCCCAGGGTTCATATAAAAATTATTTTAAACTGCAGAAATTTGAGATTCAACAAACACAAAAGGAAGCCCTTTTTGAGCTTCCCTTATAGGACTAAAACTTCAACTTCTGAAAGATGAGGCTTCCATATAGTCTCTTTGAACAGAGACTCCCCCATGTAGGAAGAACAAAGACAGTCCTGCATAAAGTCTTCTTCAAAAAGATTTGTAACCCTGAAGAATATGGAAAGACACTCATTCATGTGTAGAAAAATGTTATTTCATTTGTTAACTTAAAATCCCATTTTCCCCCAAAGGAATCCATATTCTTCCTGTAAGAATCTTTCTTGAGCCCTCCCTTTCTCAGCTAAGCTAGGTATACAAACTTCTAAGTTGAATTATTTAATGTGTCACCTATTCCTTGGTTGACTCCTGTATATATACCTATAAATCTTTTTCTCCCATTAATCCCTTTTTGTCAGTTTAATTCACTGTCCTCCAGTAATAGAACATAAGAGGTAAAGTTTCTTCTGCTTGATACTGATAATTTAAAAAAATGTACTCTATAGTTCAAGTTTACAGAGTACATAACGTGTAGTGACTCAAAATTGTTTAATATAAATTAATGTGTATATATTTCCAAATAATGGACTACAGAATGGAAAATAGTTCTGAAGCAACAAAATCATAAAAGAACGAGATAGTCACTCATGATGTCTTAGCATATTCAAAGACGTTCTGTATCAGAACATATGGGGGCATAAAAACCAATTTTAAAAAGGGATTTTTATAAAAGTCATATGTAGTTTTGGCCTCAGAAATAATGGACAACTTGTAAGAAGCAATATTGCAAAATGGAAAACGCTCTGGTTTTATTTTTAAGCTGAACCTAGATTCAAATATAAACTACACTGTGTATTAGTATTTTCAGAGTTTTAGATTTTGGCCATTCTAATAGGTATATAATAGTATCTCGTGGTTATTTTCATTTGAATTTCCTGGATGACATATGATGTGGTACATCTTTTCATATGCTTAACCTTAGGTTTTGTAAGAAAAAATTGAAATTCTTTGAAATTTATTTGTAATTTAAATTGAGTTATTTTCATAATCAGTCTTAGTTGACTAGCATTTGTCATTTGTTTTCCTCAAACCAGGTCCTATTGTAACCTGCGGGGAGCAGGGGCTCAGCTCCCTCCCTGTGGATTGCCAAAGATGTAACCAGGGGACCGGAGCGGAGCTGCCAGGGTGTCCCAAATACGCTTCCAGTTCCCCGGTCTGATGTGCCCAGGTCCTTGGCTTCTCTTGTCCCAGGAATGGGGGAAGGGGTCCTGAAGGTGCAGTGAGCTTACCGTTTGAATAAATATTATAGACCCAAAGAGTTTAGCAGAGAGCGATTTATTAGGCAGAGAGAGAGACAGAAAGCAAGAAGGAGAGAGAGAACTCCCATGCTGCCTGTAGGAGGGGATCCAAGGGAGGAATCTGCACAGGTAAGGAGCAGTGGGTTTTTAACTTTGGAGTGATTCCTGCCCCATTTATGTTCTTGTCCAAGGAGAGGAGTTCTTTCAAACTTCCGCTGGAGCGATTGATCTTTGACTTTGATATTGGATTGGCTGCTAGGTCTGCAACAGAGGCCCTTCCTCCCAGAGCTTTTTGCGGGATTTTTAAACAAAGGAGCACACCTGGAATTTCTACCTAGCCCACAGGCGGGAAAGTCAGACAAAGAATATTACGTTCCTGAATGGGGATGTGGATGGAGGCATGGCGCTGGAAAATTCTTGCTTTTGAAACCATGCCCCTTGTGGACTCGGGAAGAGAGGTTTTTTTTTTTTTTTTTTTTTTTTTTTCCTTAATACAGTCCCTGACTATTATAAATGATTCCCAGTCATCTTCCTAACTCCCAAACCTGCTGATGCAACTATAGCCTTTCTGATTTCTTTCCAAGGTACCAAACTGCTTTGGCGACAGTTGAAAACTTGGATGCTCTGTTTATATATTTTTTTCAGATTACTGGTTACTAAAATGAAAGAAAAGTGTCTGCTTCTCCTCAAGAGAAAATAATACACATTGAAATGGACGATGATTGAACTGTGTTTACAAATAGGCAAAGTCATTATATTTAAACCAACCCAGGCAGAGCCTTCTGTCAAAAGGACCTTGTACTCAATCAATCAATCAATGTATCTTTTTCTACCTAGACCAGCCTAAGTGTGCTAATCATTGTTTTGTGTCCCTCCACAATATGGTTAACCAGAAAATAGCAGGAGTTCAAGCTTTTGATTTAGGCTTACAAGGAAGTAGAATAGAATTCTATTGAATTTTAAGCCTAAGCTGCATTGGGGTGTGTGATAGGTGGTATTCAGGAGTGCCCTAGATAAGAATGAAAATAAATCTGTAAGCCAGAAATAAAATTTTAGTCTCCTCAACCGACTAAGCAGACCGCTCTGGGCCACGCAAAACTCAGAGAAACCTAAAAAACTGAATTTTAAGCCACAATGGGAAGCAGGATATGCCTTATTATACCTCCTCCCTTTTGGACATTAGGTGTAACCGACTGGCATTATCATTAAAACAGAGATTACAGAATTAACAAAACAGACTCTTTGTGGCAATAAGATACCAATTCCTGACCAGACTCTGGTCCAGCATCATATGGGAGATAACATATCCTGAAAAAAATAAAAATACTGTATCCTAAAATACATTTCTTTGACATATTTTGAAATGGCCTTATAAAGCCATTTTTGTGAGTGAAATTGGCATCTGTAGAGAATCTCCATTAATGCAGGAAGGTCTTCCCTTTCTAGGCCTTTCCTAAATCTAAGAGAGAATAAATGAGTCTGACACCTTTAAGTTCTGAAAAGAGACATTTACCAACTATTCCCTCTGAAGGCTGCTACCTACGAGCTTCATCTACATAACAAAACCTATGCCTCCACAAGCTCTCTTATCTTAACTCAAGTATTTCTTTCTAATTACTTCAAGTCTTTAGACAGATCTTAACTTTTTCAACCAATTGACAATTAGAAAATCTTTGTGAATTCACCTGTGGCCCATAAACAACCCACTTCTACTTCAAAAAATGCTCTTTGTGATGTACCAGTGTACACTTCCCATGTATTAATGTATAATTTTGCCTAAAATTCCCATCTCCCTAAATTGTATAAAACCAAATTCTAAACCAATTGCTTTGGGCACACTTTCTCAGGGTCTTTTGAGACTGTTCCCTGAGACATGGTCAGTCATATTGGCTAAAAATAAACCTCTTTAAATATTTTACAGAGTTTGGTTTTTCTATTAACAGGCCTTGTTTCTTATTGGCTTTATGCTGCATTTGTGTCTGGTACATACGCAAGTCGGTTTATAGGTATACATGTTAACATGTTATGTATGCATTTATGTATACATGTTAAAAAATTTCCCAGAAAAGCAGAATGATTTAAGCACCGCTTATTTTGTTATGACTGTAATTACATCTTAATACTCTCACAAATGTATCTCAGATCATCACAGCTAGCAAGATGAATACATAACATATAGATCACTGATTTTTATTTCACCTCTTATCCGGATAACGTAATATCATGTGACTGCAAAATATAAGTTTTATAATATAAATTCAACAGAATGATTGGTAGGGTGTAAAATAAAACTTATTATGAAGTAGTATTTGATGATATATGATTTCATGAATATCGCTAAATTGTGCTGTTAATAATAAATATGTACATTCTGGGTGAAATTAGTCAACAATGATGTATGCCTATTTTTAAAGTAGATGTAGAAATAAAAGGCAAAAATAAGAGCATTTAAACTGAAAAATTATTAGCATATGAAGTTTACTATCCATCGGAATCAGGTGATTTTACCATTATACATTTGTAAATATATAAAGAATATGCTAAAAAATATGAGAAACATAGAAATAGCAGGAAGATTACCTACAGCTTGCTAATTTTTTTTTTTTTAGTTAAAATGCTGAGGATTATTTGAATAAGAAATTTTCTCTATGTCAAATTCAAATGCTTCTGGTTTTGGCCTTAACTGTAAATATCACAGAAACAGCTTTAGTTCTAGTTGTATTCAACTGTGTTAGAAACCTATAATAAATGACACAATATAAGATTATTCTGTTTGCACTCAAACCTTTACATTATTAATATAAAATAATTTTCTTCAAAATTTATCTCTCTGCAATATATTCTTTGATATATTACTTAGCTCAAACAATACTAATAAACTACTTATTTTTGTCATTATTAATTCTACTCACAGATGATCGATTACCAACTCAGTGTATGCATAATAGTTCTTACCTCAATAATGCCTCTTATGTCTCCTTCTGTCTCTCATTTTTTAAAATTTTTATTTACTATTCACTAAATCAGACATTCATAACCTCTCACTGACAACAGTACCTGAAGTAATTTTGCTGTTTATAGCATTTCCTCAGTCTGGTTAAACTATACAGTGCTACCTGGGTTTTCTTCTGAACAGAGGTCAGATCATATTGCTCAACAATATTCAATAAATCTTTCCTTACCCTTGTGTGCTTCCATGTATGTATATACACATGCATGCATGTATGTGTATTTTATATCCTCAGGAAAATAAATAGATTAAATATATTTAGAAAACTTCATCATGCTTTGCTTGGAAAACACTTGTATTCTACATAGAAAAAATCTCAAATATGAAACTACTATAATACTTTATTGTAGGTGCTTCTTTTATCATTTGTTTAATGGGGAAACAAAATATAGAAACATTCACAATATTGTTTCTAATGTAGCCTCTTCTGGAATGTCAGTCTTTCTAAAAATACTCAAAATAATTAATACATAATTATCCTTAAGCCTTTAGATAACTGCTCACAATTTGCCCATTTTTTCCTACATTTTTCTTCCTCATTTAGTTATAAGTTTTGTCTTCCTCACCTAATAATCTGTTTGCCAACAATCATGTTACTTCCTAAATGTATTCTTAGTCCTTTAAAAAGCAATCACTGAGATTTGTCTCTTTATAATTATGGCGTTATTTCCTGAGTGCTTTTTCAAACTAAGAAATTAAAATAAATAATTTTATTAAGTTTTAGATGTCAACCATGACACTTTACAGCACTTCCTACCATTTACTCTATAAAATCTTCAGAATGGTAGTATCCCTGAAACTGACTTATATATGTACCAGACGGCACAGTGAGTTGGTTTTAATATAGACTAAATTTCTTTAGAGTCTGAAGAAAACATGACCATGTTTGAAGCTAATTTTTTATTATTTTCTCTTTTAGCTGTGCTAAGAATTAATGTTTTGAAATAATCTATTACTGCTTTATAGCATTGTATAAAGTATTCTTATTTTTCTGATTAGTCAAATAAACTGTGCCTGAGCAATTATTTCTAAGGAGAAACAGCTCCATCTAAAGGTGATTATGAATTATGTCAGTCTTCTTTTTCACTACCAAATTTGCAAAAAGCTATTGCAAAAATGATTTTACTGGTAGAAACAAAGGCTTCTTTGTCTTTAAAATAAAACTCTATTTAGCATACATATTTAAAAAGAATATATATATACTTATACAGCATGCATATATCTATTTAGCATACATATTTAAGAATATATATAGAGAGAGACACCCACATCTATATATATCATCTGTCTTATCTGTCAGTCTATATCCTAGATATGTTAACTAACATATATTTGAATAAAGGAAAACAGATTCCATATTTACAAAAGTTTTATGTGTTTCTTTAGCAAAAGTTGATATAATTCAATTTTGTGTTGAGTTTGAAATATGGCTTGTGCTTTTGAGATACAGCATATTGATGCCTATTGCAATATTGAATTACTTTTTTAGCATTATGAAAAGGATCATTTCACCATAATTGATTATACCTTATTGGTGCTATTTTATCAAAAATATTATTAATGTTTGTTTTTTCTTGTAAACATTTCCAAGCCACCTATAAATTTCATGTTTAATCTTCAGAAGGAAGTAATATAAATGATGTGTAATCTGAACACTAGTTAGAAACAAATTTTTGGCCATAATGATTTTGCAGGGTAGTTTTTATGGTTTAGACATTGATATGATTTGGCTGTGTGCCCATCCAAATCTCATCTTGAATCCCCACTTGTCATGGGAGGTGCACAGTGGGAGATACTTGAATGATGGGGGCGTTACCCTCATTCTGTTCTCATGATAGTGAATGATTTCTCATGAGATAGGATGGTTTTATAAAGGGCTTTTTCTACTTTTACTGGGCACTTCTTCTTCCTGCCATTATGCAAAGAAGGGTATGATTGCTTCCTTTTTTGCCATAATTGTAAGTTTCCTGAGTCTCCTCAGTCATGCTGAACTATGAGTCAATTAGACCTCTTTTCTTTATAAATTACTCAGTCCCAGACAGTTATTTATACCAGTGTGAGAAAAGACTAGTACAGTAAATTGTTACCACAAGGTAATGGAGTATTGCTATAAGGATACTCAAAAATGTGGACTCAGCACTGGAACTGGGTAACAGGCAGAGGTTGGAACAGTTTGGAGGGCTCAGAAAAAGATATGAAGACATGGGAAAGTTTGGAACTTCCTAGAGACTTGTTGAATAGCTTTGGCCAAAATGCTGATAGTCATACGGACAATGAAGTCCAGGCTGACATGGACTCAGAGGGAGGAATGTTTTGGGAACTAGAATAAAGGTGACATTTGCTATGCTTTAGCAAAGAGACTGGTGGCATTTTGCCCCTGCCCTAGAGATCTGTGGAACTTTGAACTTGAGAGAGATGATTTAGGATGTCTGGCCAAAAAAACTTCTAAAGAGCAAAACATTCAAGAGGTCACTCAAGTGCTGTTAAAAGCATTCAGTTTTATGTATTCACAAAGATATGGTTTGGAATTGGAATCTATATTTAAAAGGGAAGCAGAGCATAAAAGTTTGGAAAATTTGCAGTCTGGCAATGTAATAGAAAAGAAAAAAAAAGTCTTCATCTAGCTGCAGAAATTTGCATAAGTAACAAAGGGTGAAATGTTAATTGCCAAAAAACTGGGAATAATGTCTCCACAGCATGTCAGAGATCTTCACAGAAGCCCCATTTATTACAGGCTTAGAGGCCTAGGAGGAAAAAATGATTCTGTGGACTGAGCTCAGGGCCTTGATGCTTTGTGCAGTCTTGGTACTTGGTGTCCTGCATCCCAGCCATGGCTAAAAGGGGCCAATGTACAGCTCTGGCTGTTGCTTCAAAGTGTGCAAGCCCAAAGCTTTGGTGGCTTACATGTGGTGTTGGGCCTGTGGGTGCACAGAAGTCAAAAATTGAGGTTTGGGAACCTCTACCTAGATTTCTGAGGATGTATGGAAATTCCTGGATGTCCAGGTGTAAGTTTGCTGCAGAGTAAGGGCCTTAATGGAGAATCTCTGCTAAGGCAGTGTGGAAGGGGAATGTGGGGTTGGAATCCCCACACAGAGTCCCAACTGGGACACTGTCCTCCAGACCCCAGAATGGTAGATACACTAAAAGCTTGTATCATGTACCAGGAAAAGCTGCAGACACTCAATACAAACCCATGAAAGCTTCCAGGAGGGGCGTGTACCCTGCAAAGCTAGAGGGTGAAGCTGCCCAAGACTATGGGAGCCCACCTCTTGCATCAGAGAGACCAGGATGTGAGACATGAAGTCAAAGGAGATAATAGTGGAACTTGAAGTTTTAATAACTGTCCTACTGGATTTAGAACTTGCATGGGGCTTATAGCCCCTTCTGTTTTTTCTAATTTCTCCTGTTTGGAATGGTGTATTTACCCAATGCTTGAAGGCCATTGTATGTAGAAAGTAACTAACTTGTTTTTATTTTACCTACTCATGGATGGAAGGGACTTGCCTTGTCTTAGATGATGCCTTGAGCTTGGACTTTTGGGCTAGTGCTGGAATGAGTTAAAACTTTGGGGGACTGTTGGGAAGACATGATTGTGTTTTAAAATGTGAGGACATGAGATTTGGGAGGAGCCAGGGACAGAAGATTTGGTTTGGCAGTGTCCACACCCAAATCTCATCTTAAGCTGTAATCCTATAATCCCCATGTGTTGTGGGAGGGACCCAGTAGAAGGTAACTGAATCATTGGTGCAGTTAACCTCATGCTGTTCTCCTGAGAATGAGTCAGTTCTCACAAGATTGGATGGTTTTATAATAGGCTTTCCCCTCTTTTTCTGTGCACTTCTCCTTCCTGACATTATGTAAAGAAGGCATGTTTGCTTCTCTTTCCATCATGATTGTTAGTTTCCTGAGGCCTCCCAAGCCATGTGAAACTGTGAGTCAATAAACCTATTTCCTTTATAAGTTGTCCAGTCTCTGGCAGTTATTTATAGCAGCATGAGAATGGACTAATACAGACACTGTGATAACTGAAATGCCCATATAGAATATTTTCTTTTCTAGGGATTAGGTATTCATATTTATTAATATGGATCTAGGGAAGCATTTATTCACTAATGAGTTTCATTTGTGTTCTCTAATATAAAATCACCTTTTCATCTTGCTTGATTTTTCTGCAACTAAATTAGAAATTTCTAGTTTTCTCTCTAAGAAATACAATGATGTTCTTTCTTACAAATTACCTTCTCTGGTTTTCTTGTGGGCCTGATTCAAGAGAATTCATGTGTTCAACATGATTCCTTGCAGTTTTTCCCCTACCAAATGCTGATTTATTCCAAATATCTGAGCAGCAATCTGAGGTAATTCTTCTGGAGAAAATATGGTTGAACATTCTAGACCACTGGGTAGTTGAAGAAAAGTACACACATCCTTAGCTCTCCAGACTGGTTTGAGAAGAAAACAGCTAATAAATTGATATGTAGAGTTGCCAAACATTACTGGTCCCGAATCATATTTTCCACTTGCCACTACCACATATATAGTAGGAATGCTATCCCCTTCATACTCTGCTTTAATCCTCAGAGTATCATCTGGTCCATTATGTGCTGATGTTACTCAAAATTCACATGAATTTCCAAAATTTCCATAGGCCTTCCTAATTTTTTTTAAAGTGACCATGATCAGAGTAGAGCCCATCAATACTAGAATCCTCAGCTGACTTTCTGATGTCAAAAGCAACTCTATGCAACCCATTCAAAGATTTTCTTTACTTTTTGGAGCCCTTCAGGAGTTACTTCTTTGAGGTCCCAGTAAGACTGTTTGTCTTTCTGTTGGCTTAAATCTCCTGATGGCCAGAGTCTCCAAAAATTATTATCAATAATGCCAGCAAGAACAATTAATTTGATGGTTACGTGAACACCAAATTTAATCTTCATTTCAACCAGTATACAGTTCTGGGGCAAATAGGATTTCTCCAGTATTTTTTAAATAGCCTGTGTTGCATGACTCAATATCCACTTCAGTTTGGCCTATAACAAGTCCTATGAAGCAAAATTTTGTGGCCATTAGCTATTCCTAAGATCACTGTGGGTCATGATTGGCATCATCCTTGAAAAACATTACCACTCTAAGAAAAATAAAATAGAAAAAATAAAAAATGATAAAGAGGATATCACCACTGATCCCACAGAAATACAAACTACCTTCATAGAATACGATAAACACCTCTAGGCAAACAAACTAGAAAATCTAGAGGAGATGGATAAATTCCTGGACCCATACACCCTCCCAAGACTAAACCAGGAAGAAGTTGAATCCCTGAATAGACCAATAACAAGTTCTGAAATAGAGGCAGTAATTAATAGCCTACCAACCAAAAAAAGCCCTGGACCAGATGGATTCACAGCCAAATTCTACCAGAGGTACAAAGAAGAGCTAGTACCATTCCTTCTAACATTATTCCAAACAATAGAAAAACAGGGACTCCTCCCTACTTCATTTTATGAGGCCAGAATCATCCCAATACAAAAACCTGGCAGAGACACAACAGAAAAATAAAATTTCAGACCAATACTCCTGATGAACATCGATGCAAAAATCCTCAATAAAATACTGGCAAACCAAACCCAGCACCACATCAAAAAGCTTATCCACCACAATCAACTCAGCTTCATCCCTGGAATGCAAAGCTGGTTAAACATACACAAATCAATAAATGTAATCCATCACATAAACAGAACCAATGATAAAAACCACAATTATCTCATTAGATGCAGAAAAGTTTTTCAATAAAATTCAACATCCCTTCATGCTAAAAACTCTTAATAAACTAGGTATTGATGGAACATATCTCAAAATAATAAGAGCTATTTATGACAAACCCACAGCCAATATCATATTGAATGAGTAAAAGTTGGAAGCATTCCCTTTGAAAACTGGCACAAGACCAGGATACTCTCTCTCACCACTCCTATTCAGCATAGTATTGGAAGTTCTGGCCAGGGCAATCAGGCAAGAGAAAGAAATAAACAGCATTCAAATAGGAAGAGAGAAAGTCAAGTTGTCTCTGTTTGCAGATGGAATAATTGTATATTTAGAAAATCCCATCATTTCAGCCCCAAATCTCCTTAAGCTGATAAGCAACTTCAGCAAATCCTCAAAATACAAAATCAATGTGCAAAAATCACAAGTGTTCCTATACACACATCATAGACAAACAGAGAGCCAAATAATGAGTGAACTCTCATTTACAATTGCTACAAAGAGAATAAAATACCTAGGAATACAACTTACAAGGGATGGGAAGGACCTCTTCAAGGAGAAATGGAAACCACTGCTCAAGGAAATAGGGAAGACACAAAAAAAGGAAAAATATTCCATGACCATGAATAGGAAGACTTAATATTGTGAAAATGGCCATACTGCCCAAAGTAATTTATAGATTCAATACTATTCCCATCAAGCTAACATTGACTTTCTTTACAGAATTAGAGAAAACTACTTTAAATTTTATATGGAACCAAAAAAGAGCCCATATAGCCAAGACAATCCTAAGCAAAAAAGAACAAAGCTTGAAGCATCATGCTACCTGACTTGAAACTATACTACAAGGCTACAGTAACCAAAATAGCATGGTACTGTTACCAAAACAGAGATATACACCAATGGAACAGAACAGAGGCTTCAGAAATAACACCACACATGTACAACCATCTGATCTTTGACATACCTGACAAAAACAAGCAATGGGGAAAGGATTCCCTATTTAATAAATGGTGTTCAGAAAACTGGCTAGCTATATGAAGAAAATTGAAACTGGACCCCTTCCTTACACCTTATACAAAAATTAACAAAAGATGGATTATAGACTTAAATGTAAGACCTAAAACCATAAAAACCCTAGAAGAAAACCTAGGCAATACCATTCAGGACATAAAGACTTTATGACTAAAACACCAAAAGCAATGGCAACAAAGGTCAAAATTGACCAGTGGGATCTAATTAAACTAAAATGCTTCTGCTCAGCAAAAGAAACTATCATCAGAGCGAACAGGCAACCTACAAAATGGGAGAAAATTTTTGCAATCTATCCATCTGTCAAAGGCCTAATACCCAGAATCTACAAGGAACCTAAACAAATTTACAAGAAAAAAACGAACAACCCCATCAAAAAGTGGGCAAGGAATATTAACAGAAACTTCTCAAAAGAAGATATTTATGTGGCCAACAAACATAGGAAGAAAAGATTATTATCACTGGTCATTAGAGAAATGCAAATCAAAACTACAATGAGGTACCATCTCATGCCAGTTAGAATGGCAATCATTAGAAAGCCAGGAAGCAACAGATGCTGGAGAGAATGTGGAGACACAGGAACACTTCTACACTGTTGGTGGGAGTGTAAATTAGTTGAACTATTGTGGAAGACAGGATCTACAACATACCATTTGACGAGCAATGCCATTACTGGGTATATACCCAAAGGATTGTAAATCATTCTATTATAAAGATGCATGCATGTGTGTGTTTATTGCAGCACTATTAACAGTAGCAAAGCCTTGGACCAAACCCAAATGCCCATCAATGATAGACTGGATAAATAAAATGTGGAACATATACACCATGGAATACTATGCAGCCATAAAAAAAAGGATGAGTTCATGTCCTTTGCAGGGACATGGATGAAGCTGGAAACCATCATTCTCAGCAAACTAACACAGGAACAGAAAACCAAACACTGCTTATCCTCACTCATAAGTGGCAGTTAAACAATGTAAACACATGGACACAGGGAGGAGAATATCACACACCCGGTCTGTCGGGTGGTGAGGGGGTAGGGGAGGGATAACATTAGGAGAAATACCTAATGTAGATGATGGGTTGATGGGTGCAGCACACCACCATGGCACATGTATACGTATCTAACAAACTTGCACATTCTGCACATGTATTCCAGAACTTAAAGTAAAATTAAAAAAAAAAAAAAGAAGAAGAAAAACGTCTTCACTCTAGATGGGTGAAACCTAAATTCTTCTTTGACACCAGGATTTCTTTTGAGAAAAGAACTAGTTGTGGTTATTCTGCAAACTCATTCAATTGGGATTATTTTACACTGGGGCACAATGAAAGCTGTCTCCCCATATTTTGTGGTAAAAGAAGTTTTAATACCTTCTTCCTGTAACAACTGAAAAATACAACTGGTAATTTTACTTGAGATTGCAGGTTTTCCATCAAGGTGAATCCTTCTAGCTGCATTTCCAGCTATAATCTGGTCCTTGGACTGTAGGAGGACTTATCCTTGACTATCTAACATTTCATAAATAAATAAATAATAAGTGTTGCCCTTCAGAGAAGAGAAACATAGTGAAATTACTATCATTTCTCACACTACTATTTTGAAGATATGGCCCCTATCCTCAAATGGTTTATGGGAATTGTCATCCAAATCCTATAGTTTAGATAATTAAGGTCCACAGTGATAAAATATAATGTTAAATTACAATAGCTTTTGGAGTTAGACTGAAGTCAAATTTCTGTTCTTTTTTTTTTTTTTTGAGACAGAGTCTCACTCTGTCGACATGTGCCAGGCTGGAGTACAGTGGCATGATCTCAGCTCACTGCAACGTCAGCCTCCTGGGTTCAAGCAATTCTCCTGCCTCAGTCGCTTGAGTAGCTGGAACTACAGGCACGCGCCACCACACCCAGGTAATTTTGTATATTTTAGTAGAGACAGGGGTTTCACTATGTTGGCCAGGATGGTCTCAATCTCTTGACCTCGTGATCTGCCTACCTCAGCCTCCCAAAGTGCTGGGATTACAGGCATGAGCCACTGTGCCCAGCCAATTTCTGTTCTTTTATTGGATTTATCACATTAAACAAGTTACTTAACTCCATGTACATCAGTTTCTCATCTACAAAATGAAGATGATGAAAAATATATACAGTATTTTATGTATTTGTTGTAGACTAACTGAGTTAACATATGTAAAGCGCTTAGAACAGTGCCTGGAACGACTCTGCAAACATTTTTGTTGTTGTTATTTCTTTTACTCAAAGTCACACAGTAAATGAACTAGCTGAGATTTAAGTCTAAATCAAATTGAAACCAAATAACTCTCCACTTACGATAATTTTGCCAGTTATAATGAAACAAATTTAGAGGTGGCTGTGAGACTGTGGAAGTAACTCTGTGTAAGGGCATTTTGAACACAGGCGTTTCAATCAGATATGTTTTCCTGAACTGAAACTTTAGGAAAGTGTTGGTTTTCTGAAGTATACAATGGGTATAGTACTAGAAATACTTCATGGAGATACTAAAATATTAAATGAGATAAAAATGTGAAAAATGTAGTATAACTTTAAGCTTAAAGTTAAAACACATAAGCAATGTAATTATTAATACAATTATTTTGATGATATTGACAGTATTTAAGGAATCTCTTTTTTGTTGCAGTTTTCTTCTAAAATCATTATACTTCTTTTAATCATGACACATTTTTTCTTCTGAGATTATATACAATTTTTTTAACAGTTAGGGTGTCAAAAATAGAAATAGAGAAGGAAAAATAGAAATCGAGAAAGAATAGAAATTGATCAAGTTGGATAGCACCATTGCTGAATAAAAATAAGGTTTAAGTATGAAAAGTGATTCTTATGTGACTCATACATTGCCTCTGAAAATATTTCAAAATCATGACAACATGCAATCAAATGCATGCTGTGTTTTACAAACCTATTAAGAGTAAATTCATTATTATATAATTTTACAGAGTACAGTTTGGTTTTGGTTTTTGAAGTTTTTTATTCATGAAGCATGAGACTTGGATATTCTCACAATTCACCTCCGTGTAGTCTTGAAAAATATATACAATCATCTCTGTCCTACATTTATTCATACTTTAAAATGCTATGTGATTCTTAGAAAAGCCACTGGAGTTTGCATTTAAGTTGTTGAGACTAATCTTTTAAAATACGTTGTGAAGGTATAATGATCTCTGAAAGACAATGTTTATCAAAATAAGTTGAAGAAGTTAAAATTATGCTTTAGGTAGGTGTTAAATTTTTGTTTTCCTGCTCTGCAGAGAAGAAAATAAAGATTTTCTTCAATTAAAATTTTAGGTTGAATTTCTTCTTTAGGTTAAATTTTAAAAGAATTTCTTCAATTAAAATTTCAATTCAATTAAAAATTTTAGGTTGATCAATTGGGTAATATTTTTTCACAAGACAGCTATTTCTTTTAGAAAGCACTTTTAGCCAAAATACTTTTATTCCCCCAAATACTCCATTATTTGCCAAAGCCATCTATATATTCAATAAATCACAGTATTAGTTCTCTATGCTGTGTAACAACTTATCATAAACTAAGAAGCTTAAAACAAGACACATTTATTATTGCATACTTTCTGTGGTCTAGTCACTTGGACAAGGCGTATCTGGGCTGTCTCATCAGGGTTTCACAAGGCTGGAAATCATGGTATCAGCCCAGGATGAGTATTTATCAGAGCCTTAACTAGAGAAAGAACTGCTTCCAACATACCTCATAATATTGTAAAAATTCACTTCCTTGCACTTTTAGAATTCATGGCGGCTTGTTTCTTTAAAAGCAGCAACACGGGGAGAAAGCAAGTGTGCTAGCAATATAGAGACTTACAAAATGTAATACAATTACAGGCATGACATATCATCACTTCACCATGCTCTGTTTGTTAGGTGAAAGTCACAGGTTCCGCTGACAAACAAAACATTATATTAGAATCTGGACATAAGGTGTTGGAATTCAATGGGTCCATCTTAATGTTTGCTTTTCACATTCACCTGACATGTCTAAGCTAACTAAAAATTCTTTAGAATTTCTATCTATAAACCCAAATTCATATGTACAATTGAATTAAGATGTAACTAGTCTCAAAGTGTCAACATCAAACACATATTTAAACTCAAATGCATTGTTTCATTCTATATGTAGACATTTTCATTGACTAGAGCTAAATAACACTGGGGGAATAAATGGCTTTCTCTGCATGGTGAATATAATTGATTTTATGTAGAATGCTGACTACCTTCTCAGTTTTATAGGAAATTGAATTTTAACATTAAGCATATATGGCACATTGGAGAGATGTATGATATACAGCTACTTGGATTGGAAAATGTCACCTGTTTAAAAGAGTCACCCCAGCTCTTTCACTAACTAGCTGATTCAACAGAACATGTTTACACTCTGACAGTCTTTTAGCCCTTAGACTTTATCTGCTGTGAAGAAATCATAAGCTACTTGATAATTAGCACCCTGGCAACCATTTTTTTTTTTTTTTTTTTTTTTTTTTGAGACGGAGTCTCACTCTGTGGCCCAGGCTGGAGTGCAGTGGCTCAATCTCACCTCACTGTAACCACCGCCTCCCGAGTTCAAGCGATTCTCCTGCCTCGGCTGGGATTACAGGCGCCTGCCACCATGCCTAGCTAAGTTTTGTATTTTTAGTAGAGATGGGGTTTCACTATGTTGGCCAAGCTGGCCTCGAACTCCCGACCTAATAAGTCGCCGCCTCGGCCTTCCAAAGTGCTGGGATTACAAGCGTGAGCCACCACGCCTAGTCTCCCTGGCAACCATTTTTAGTTTTTTATTCAAATTGTTTACTACAAATATTATTTTAGCACCTCTAACTCTTGAAATACATGTTTGGTTCTACAAGTATTTTTAAATCAAAGACATTGTTATTGATATTAGTATCATTTTAATCTCAAAAGTAAGTACTATACTTGGTAGATCTCTTCCTTATAGTTTTTCAGGAAGAGTATGCTTTGCAAAATTTGTTATGAAATCTGCCATCATGGTAGTAAAAGAGTAAAATAAAAAGTGCAAGCATCGTTTATCCAATGCTTCAACAATTTTGCTAAAACCCTATCCTGTTTAAGACCATACAATATACCAACACAAGCTAACATTTTCACAAATTTCTATCCCATTTAAGTCATTTGGAGTTTTTGTTTGTTTTTGTTAAAAATCATAATCAAAGACATGCCATTTACTTTATTAAGATAACATAATCACAATTAAGTTACTGAAATTAGCAACCTCATTCTGGACAAGCTTGCATGTCAGTGGAATCTTTTCAGAAACTAATTTTTTTAAATTTGTCTTGTTTTTGTTTCGCACAATGACTACAGCATTATTCTTGAAGTTGTATGATTTTTGGAGGTACAAAGTAAACATAATTCCAGGGTTAATTTTGCAATACTAGCAAAAGTCCTATTACAAAAAAAATGTTGTGCCAGTAAACATAATAAATTCCTACTTGGGTTAGAGAAGTTTAAATTGAGTCAACTGCATAATATCAATCATTTAAAAGTATTGATGGGATATTGTAGGAAGATATTTTAAAAGCACTGGGGGATATGGGCCTTACTGCATATTAACTGAAATGGCACTTTAATAAACTACATTTCATATTTTATATTATTTAAACATCTATATTGACATAAACTCTTTTGTTTCTTATTCACTAAGGCAAACATCTTAGGTGAATATTAAAGATTATTTGTCATAAATTTGAGAAAAAGTTAAGTTTCTGCTATGTAGCTTCTATAAAAATAAATTCTAGATTAAATATTTCAGGGAACAACTCAAACTATAAATATTTTAGTAGAAAAAAATTGGAAAGGGATGTTCACTGTTAATTCACAGAAAGATAAAAATGACTGATAAAAACAAAAAAAGAATAGTTCGTATTTAGGTTTAACTAGTTTATACCTAGTTTATATCTAGGTTTAAATAGTTAATAACTAGTTTATATCTACAGAATAGTTTATATCTAGGTTGATTCT
Source organism: Aotus nancymaae (assembly GCF_030222135.1). Lineage (NCBI taxonomy): Eukaryota > Metazoa > Chordata > Mammalia > Primates > Aotidae > Aotus > Aotus nancymaae. The sequence continues at coordinate 51,911,606 of NW_026988415.1, read as the reverse complement.
AGAAATTAAATAGGATCATGAGGATAGATAATAGATAACAAGTAAATAAAACTGACAAGTTTAAGAAAACATCTGAGGCAGATACTCTGGTCATCTATTCCTTTGAGATATTCTTAATTGTTACCCATAAAAAATTTCTTAGGCCCACATGAAGTCAGACTAAATGACTGAAAATTAAGCAAAAAGGAACCAAAAAATGGCAATTAAAACTGTGAAAATTTAAAAATAATTAATGGGTAAAGATTAAGAGAATGTTAAAACATGGTGATGTGAAGGAAGTGAGAAATTAGACATTTTAATTATATAAAGGAAGTGTAATGTTAACAACCTCCCTGGAGATTTGGCTATTAATTGTATGTGTGTGCATATCCATAAAATATTAAAATCATAGACACCTTTTCAAGCAAGCAATCCGATTCTAGAAATTTATCACATTGAACTCATCAAGTTCAAGATGTGTTGATTTGAATGTAAATTGCAATGTTGTGTATAATACTATAATTTTTAAAATAGAAAATACTGAAATATGTAAAAAAAGAATATAAATACATTTATGTACAGCTATGCAATTAGCTACCATATAGCCATTCAAATGGTGAGGTAGAATATTTAATAACATGTGAAAATGTATATGTGATAATAAATGAACACTTCTGTAAACAACATATATTATAATCTCATTTTATGAAAGATAACTCTAGGGAAAAAAGGTAAAAGAAAATATACATATTAATAAGGTATCTCTAAATGGTGAGCTTGTGAATAATGTTTCCTAAAAAATAAGTATTATTTTTGAAAATTTAAGCAGTTAGTGCTCTAAAAATGTCAGCAACATTGTATTTGTTCATTTATTAAATATAGGATGTCTTCCAGATGAATTTTAATGAATATCAGTGAATAGTGTAACTGTTGCTACTTCTCATTCAGAAACGTTTCAGCCACACTTAATTAAACATATCTAAGACACTTAGGTAGAAGACATTGAGCAGTAATCATCAGAATTATTTTTCTTCTAGCAAAATGGAATTATGAAGTACTTTTTTTTCACTAATTACAATTAGAATTGATTCATTTCCACAGTAAGTTTGCCTGAATTGTTCAGTGGTAATATTGATAGTGAGAAATAAGCATTCTTTTAGGGAAACATGAAATAATAAATTCTTATTAAGAAATAGCAAACCTTATTTTAAGAATAGAAAACTAAGAAAACAAGTGACTGATTTTACTACTTATTAGAATATTTTATACAAAATTTAATAAATATTGACATTTTATAAAATTGTACCAAGTAGAGATATAAAATTTTATATAGCATCATAAATCCTCTATCATTTAGTGTTGGGTAATGAGAATATGATTAGAAGCACTGTGCTTATCAACACAAGCAAACTTAATCTTAAGAAAATTCTTTCATTTATTTTAATTGTAAGTTCTACTTTACTAGCAATCTACACACCACCTGACCAAAATTTACAAAATGTATACCAGGACTTTATTAGCAACTTGGTAAACCATTTTGTAGTTGTATTATCAAGCTATCAATTATTATATCACAATATGTAGTCATCCTAAAACGGTTAATAAGTCAGTCAACCATAATAACTGGATCACAAAGTGATTAGACCAGAGACTTATAGATTAACAGATAATTCAGATAAGATAATTCAAACACCAGATTTTCAAAATCCCTATCAGCTCAATTTGTTTTCATCTTGGCTAAAAAAAGGCATAGAAAGAACTAGAACTTCTGACCTTTAAGTGTTTTCATAGAAAGCAACCTACAATGAAATAAAGAATATAATGAATAAATCTTCATTCAACAGAACAGATTATTTCATCAATTTGTATGCCCAATTTATATGACATATACAGAGTATCAAAATATGTCAGTGGTTCCTACTTCTGGTTTCCTTCTACTTAAATAGCCATATAGCTTTCTCAGCAAGCCATTTCTGCTATTATGTCTTTACCTTCATCTAGTAGGCATTTTGAACACTGAGGCTCCTGACATACCTCATTTTATTGTGCTTTCCCTTATTGTATGTTACAGACATTGTATTTTTTGGAAATTGAAGGTTTGTGATAACCTTGCATTAAGTAAGTCTATTTCTAGCATTTTATCAATAGCATATGCTTACTTTGTGTCTCTGTCTCAAACTTTGTGAATATTCATAATATTTCAAACTTTATTATTATTATTGTTATATCTGTCTGTGACTAGTGATCTTTGATGTTACTATTGTAATTGTTTTGAGGCAATATGAACTATACCCATAAAAAACAGCAAATGTAAGTAATAAATGTTGTATGTGTTCTGACTTCTCCTCTGACCAGCCATTCCCCTGTATCTCTCCCTCTCCTCAGGTGTTCGTATTCCCTGAAATACAACAATATTGAAAGTATTCCAGTTACAGTAATAGTCCCACAGTGGCCTCTAAGTCTTCAAGTAAAATGAGGAGTGACAGGTCTCTCTCACTTTAGATTAAAAGCTGGAATTTATTATGTTTAGTGAGAAAGTCAATACTCATTAACCATTCTGAAAATCCCAGAGACTGTAAAAAGTAGACTAAATTTTCTCTGCCTGTGCTCTATAAATGGAATGGCAAAGCCTGTATGACAGCACATCTATTTATGGAATGGTTTCCTGAATATTTTTAACCCCTTGTTGAGACCTACTGCTCAGGAAAAAAAAAAAATTCTTTAAAAATGCTACTGCTCATTGACAATGCACCTGGTCATCCAGAAGCTCTGATAGAGATGCACATGAAGATTAATTTTGTTTTCATGCCTACTAACACAACATCCATTCTGCAGCCTATGCATCAAGGAGTGATTTTAACTTTCCAGATGTATTATTTGAAAAATACATTTTTTAAGGCTGTAAGTGGTATATATGTGATTTTCCTAATAGACTTAGGCAAAGTAAGTTAAAAATCATCTATAAAAATGTTACTAATATATTTTATAATGTGGCTGCCTCATGGGAGGAGGTCAAAATAACAACTTTAATGGGAGTTTGAAATAGGTTGGTTTTAACCCTCATGGATCCCTTTGAGAGGTTCAAGACTTTAGTAGAGGAAGTAACTCTAGATGTGATGGAAATAGCAAGAGAACTTGAATTAGAAATGGACCCTAAAGTTGTCACTAAATTGCTGCAATCTCATGATAAAACTTGAACAAATGAGTAGTTGTTTCTTATGGATGAGCAGAGAAAGTGGTTTCTTGAGATGAACTCGACTCCTGGTGAAGATACTGTGAATATTGTTGAAATGACAACAGGGTATTTAAAATACTACATAAACTTAATTGATAGAGCTGTGGCAGGATTTTGGATCTTTTACTCCAATGTTGAAAAAAGTTCTACTCTAAGTAAAATGCTACCAAACAGCATCATGTGCTAAAGAGAAATCTTTCATCAAAGGAAGAATCAATTGATTCAGTAAACTTAATTGTTGTTTTATTTTATGATATTGCCACAGACACTGCAACCTTCTGCAATCACCACGTTGATCAGTCAACAGCCATCAACATTGAGGTAAAACCCTCCACTAGCAAAAGGAGTATGACTTACTGAAGGCTCAGATGATCATTAGCAATTTTTACCAATAAAGTGTTTTTTAATGTAAGGTATGTATATTTTTTACACATAATGCTATTGCACACTTAGTGGACTACAATGTAGTGCAAATATAGCTTTTATATGTACAGGGAAACAAAAAAATTTGTGTGACTCACTTTATTGTGATATTCACTTTATTGCAGTGGTTTGGAATCAAACCCAGTCTCCACGGTATCCCTGTATATTTATCTAAGGGGTAAATCTGGTGTTGCAACCCTCTTAATTCAATTTTTCGCAAGATTTCCATTGTATAAAGATAAAATCTTTGCATGTTATGCTTAACTCTTCTGGTCTCTGCCTGTATAACACTATGTGTAGTTTCCCTTACAAGAAATGCCTACTTGTGACTCCCTGCCATTGCAGTATTTGTTCTGCCTGAAATATTTCTTTCATGCATATTTGCCTGCTAAACTCAAACCAATATTTCAAGTCTAAGAATAGTTGCAACTTCCAGTTTCTGCATCAGCAAAATCTGAATATTGCTCAGCACTTCTCCATATTGCTCTGAAAATAAATGAGAAAGTGTAAAATTATTATTTAGCAAAGTTACTGACAAAAGGTAAATGCTGGAAATGATTGTTTATTATTGTTAAATTCCAGAAATTTAGATTAATTAAATATCTAATCTTAATAGATAAAAGCTAAATGATGAATTCCTATTCTAGAAACTGAATGAAATAATATAAATAATGGATAATTTAGCAAATTCCATTATTCAGTGTTCAATTTGTCTGATACCTGCCTCTTTCATGCGTACTATAATTCATTGTTAAATTTTTTCTAATCAGCTTCTTATTCAAGAAACTTTTCTTTTTCAATAGAAGGTATCTTGACATACCTCAATGTAACCAGGTTGTATTTGGAGGAAGATATGGATTTTCTGATTTTAAAATCACCTTCTACTCTTTAGCTGATTAATCAGAAAATTCCCTGAACTCTCAGTTGGTGTGATCCTATGTGAGAAACACATGTTACTGATGTGCAAAAACAAGAAAATGTCCTAACAGATGATGCACACATGATTTTAGCTGCATCCTGCTACACAAAATAGTTTTAGGTTGCATCTTCATAAGATCACCTACTATGACATCTTCTAAGACATTATTCTGCAACTCCTATAGCTGGGAATTAGAGTAGATGTGCATAGAAATCAAATATATGCATCATTTTTTATCATTGTCAGCAGAAATCCCACTTAATATGACAATAGCCAAAGTATATTACCTGCACCTCAGAGTTTAGTAGAATAATCCTGTCACTACTTAAGCCTGGCTCAAAAATAACAAGAATTATTTTTAAATAATAAAAGAGAATTACAAAGATGTAGAAAAAATTATTTAATTATATTTTACACTAATGATCATGACCATTTTAAGGGTAAAACTTTATTACAGGTTTGTTTACCTGGGAAGCAGACTCTGAGATGGAGTTGAGTTGAGTGCATAGGGTGAGGCTCTCTGGAGCTGAGGCAATATCTGACAGGACTAAGAGATAAAAACTATTCATGTTTCTGGAAAATAAACAATTAGCAAATTAATGACAGATGGTGGGGGCCATGTTTCTTATTGTTGGAGAGCAATGTCAGAATTGTTAACCTACGTCTCTATAGGAAACAAATTTATCAATTGAATATCAATGGTTAGTTGCGCTGATTTCACAGCTGGAAATGAATTGCTTATCAAAATTTTCTTTCATGAATTATGCTTTTGGAGTTGCATCTAAAAATTATTGCTAAATTCAAGGTCATCTAGATTTTCCCCTATTTTATCTTCCAGAGGTTACATAGCTTTTTATTTTACATTTAGTACATAATTCATTAGAGTTAATTTTTGTGAAAAGCTTAAGGTAAGTATATAGATTACTTTTTTTTGGAAGGGGGTGGATATTTGATGTGTGGTTGTCCCAGCACATTTGTTACAAATACTATCTATTATTTCTCTATTAAATTTCTTCCAGTTCTTTGTCAAAAATCAGTTGACTATGTTTATGTGACTCTATTTCTCAGGTTTCTACTCTAGTTGGTTGATATTTTTCCTATTATGTTGCCAGTAACACATTGTCTTGATTACTGTAGCCTTATATGAAGTCTTTAAATAGGGCAGTGTTAGTCTTTCAACTGTAATCTTATTTAGTATTCAAGTGCCTTTCTATATAAACATTTTTTGCATTAGTATTTCCCCTCACACAATTTTTTAAGAAAATATTTAACAATACAGAGGGATTGACAAAATGTACAGCAAATATCCACATATCCGTCACCTAGATTCTCCAATTTAACATTTGCCCCTTTTGCTTTATCACATCTCTCCATCTCTCTCTATCCATCAGTTTGTGGTTTTTTATGCATTTTAAAGTAAGTTGCACATATCAGTATACTTCTCTTCCAACCACCTCAGCATTCATATATTTAACATAATTTAATATTTATGTATTTGTTTGGGGAAGCATTTACCTATTAAAAATGTACATATATCAATAATACAAGTTAAAGAGGTTTTGTAGGTTTGTTTTACATTATTATGTTTTCATTCATTTCAGGGGCAATTTAAGATTAGAGAAAATTTGAGCAGAATTTAAGGAAAGTTTCCATATACTCTCCTATTGCAGTTTATCTTCTTATTAATATTAACAACTTGAAATGGTGTGGTTCAATTTTATAATCAATGAAGCAATTTTCATATATTATTATTAGCCAAAGTCCATTTTTTACATTAGGAATAACTTCATGTTGTACATTCTATAAATTCTGACAAATGTATAATGACAGAAATAATTTTGATAAACCTTTCAATCGTGTAAATGCCAATAATGAAATGAAGTGTTTCCATCAATCCACAAATTTGCCTCATGCCCCTTCCTAATCAATTTCACCATCCTCCAGGAAACCAATCTGTTTTTTTGTTGTTCTTGTTTTTATTTTGCCTTAGATAAGTTTTCTCTGTTAAAGCTTTTTAAATTTTTTATTATAGTTAAATATATATAATATTCACCATTTTGATAATTTTAAATGTAAAATTCAGTGACATTAGGTACATTCATGTTGTACAACCATCACCGCTATATATCCCAAAACTTTATTTTAAACTAAGATTCTGCCTATTGCACAATCACTCCCCATTCTCTCCTCCCTTGTTTACCACTCTTGTATACCACCATTCTACTTTCTGTTTCTATGCATTTGACTGTTACACCTACCTCATATACATATAATTATACAACGTTTGCCATTTCATGTCGCTTTTTTCACTTAGCACAATATTTTAAGGTTAATTTCTGTTGTAGCATATACTGACATTTTATTTCTTTTTAAGGTTGAATAATATTCCATTGAATGTATAAACCATATGTCTTGGTGAGTTTGGGCTTCTATAAAAAGCACCATAAACTAGGTCATTTATAAACAATAGAAGTTTATTTCCTATAAATCAGAAGTCTATAGCAGATCAGGGTGCCACCATAGTTGAGTTCCCGTGAGAACACTTTTCCAGGTTGCAGACAGTCAACTTCTCATTTTATCTTCACATGGTAGTAAGAGGGCTAGATTGCTCTCTAGGATTCCTGTTTTGAGGGCACTAATCCCATTCATAAGGACTCTAGCATCATGACCTAATTGCTCCACAAAGGCTGAAATGATACCATTACATCGAGAGTTAGAATTTTAACATATAAATTTGGGGAGGACACACATATTCATTTTATTGCATCCCAACCTTTGCCTCCTTCTCACAAATACATGTCTTTCTCACATGCAAAATACATTTATTCCTTCCCAAAAGTCTCAAGTCTTAACTCATTACAGTGTCAACTCTAAAGCCCAAAAGTCTCATCAAAGTTCAAAGTCTGATCAAGATATTTAAATCAGATGTGTGTATGATTCAAGATATAATTTATCCTGAGGTAAAATTTCTCTCTAGCCATGAAGCTAAGCTAATTATATGCTTCCAAGATGTAATGGCACAACAGGCATTGATTAGTCATTCCCATTCCAAAAATGAGAAATAGGGAAAAAGGAAGGGGTGACAGATCCCAAGCAAGTCTGAAATTTAGTAAGGCAAACTCCATAAGATATTAAGGCTCAAAAATAATCCTCTCTGGCTCAATGCTTTACCTTCCAGACCCTCTGGAGCAGCAGTCCTGCCTTCTGGACCCACTGGATAGCAATGCCACCCACATAGATTGGCAGAGAGCTGTCTCTAATTTGATGTTCTTTGTTGTGAACCCACCCACGCTGTAGTTCTCTGTTGGGATAGGGGTTATACTATCAGGGCTACACCCAGTGGTCCCATCCCTATAACTCTGCTAAATGTTGGTCTTGCACTTTGAAATCAAGGTGGAGGAACAATCTTTCCCTCCCTGGAAGGATTGTTCACTCTTAGCATACAGTGGGAGTGACAGCCCTGATGATCTCTGAATGTTCTTCAGGTCCTTCTCTTGTCATAAAGAATAACATGTGCTATAGACAAATAGCTTTTCAGTCCATTCCTGCAGGGTCTAAGAAGTCTGAAGGTCTTCCTTCATTTTGTCCAATTTTATCTGTGCCACTTAGTATTAACTAAAAGTATTTCTGCTGGAATAACCCCATTTCTATTCCTAGGTTTTGTTGAGGTGATTGATTAAATTCATTGTTCACATTTTTATATATATATATTTTTTCAAACAGTAGCTTGGTAACATCTTAGTGTTCTTTTCCAAACATTCTTTACCTTTTTTTTAATACAAATAGGCTGAGAATTTTCCAAATCTTTAAGTTCTGGTTTCTTTTTGCTTAGCGATTCCATCTTCCTTTCTGTATCCTCACATTTTACTATAAGTAGTCAGGAAGAACCAAGCCACTTCTTCCAAACTTTGCTTAGATATGACATCAACTAAATACCCAATATCATCTCTCACAAGTACTATCTTTCACAAAATACTAGAACACAAACATAATCTAGCAAAGTTATTTGCCACTTTATAATAACTATTACTTTTCCTCCAGTTTCCAATAACATGTTTCTTATTTATGACTAAGACCTCATCAAAATAGCCTTTAGTGTTCACACTTTTACTAACATTCTGCTCATGTTCACTTAGGCATTCTCTGAGACAATAGAAACTTCACTATAGAGCTTCTCTTTTCTTTCTGAGCTCTCATTAGAATTACCTTTAAAACTTTGATCACCAGCAATCTAGGCTTCTTCTACAGTGTACCTTAAACTCTTTCAGCCTCTACCATTTACCCACTTCCAAAGCCACTTTCATATGTTTTGGTGTTTGTTGCAATAGCACTATCATTCTTAGTACCAAATTTTGTCTTAGATAATGTTGGTATAAAAAATTACCATATACTGGGCATATTATAAACATCAGAAATATATTTCTTACAGTTCTGGAAGCTAGAAGTTTGGGATGAAGATGCCAATAAAATCAGGTTCTGGTGAGGGTCCTCTTTTATGTTTCAGGCGGCCAACTTCTAATTGTGTCTTCACGTGAAGCTAAGAGGACTAAAGAGCTCTTTTTGATCGCTTTTCTAAGATCACCATTCAATTTATGAGAGCTCTACATTCATGACCTATCTCCCAGAAGTCCCACCTTCTAAGAAAGAACATCATATTTGGGATTAGAGATTCAATAGATAAATTTGGGGGTAACACAAAAATCCAGTCCATTGCACCATGTTTTGTTTATCCATTCATTGGTTGATAAATATTTGAGTTGTTTACACCTTTTGGCTGTTATGGATAATTCTGCTGTTGCCATCAGTGTACAAATATCTGTTAGAATCTCTGATTTTAATAATTTGAAGTACACACCCAAAAATAGAATTACTAGAACCATCATGCTATTTACTATAGCAGGTAGAATATTTCAACAATACACATCAGTATATATATATACATATATATATATATATATACTTTTCAATATTTAGAATTTTCTGTTATTTTAATAATAGTATTCATTCTAATGTGTCTAAGGTATCTCATTATGTTTTTGATTTCCATTTTCCTAATGGCTAGTGATGGTAAGTGTGTTTTCATGTGCTTATTATTTTCATAATATAGTCACTCTAATCTACATTAAATGAAATGAGCCAGTTACAGAATAACCGATATAACATGACTACACTTATATGTGGTATTTGAAATAATCAGAGTCTTACAAATGGAGATAGGAACGTTAAGAATAATATTGTTTAAATGACAAACTTTCCAATATTTTCTTTGGAGAAAAGTTGATAGTCAAGTTATTTGTCTATTTTTAATTGGGTTTTTCTTGTTGAGTTATACAAGTTTTCATATATTCTAGATATCAATCCTTTACAGGATATTTAATTTAAAAATATTTTCTTCCATTCTGTGGGCTGTATTTTTACTCAGTTTGTAGGTCTCTGTGATACATATTTATCTTTTTTCACTTTTAATAAAGTCCAGTGTATTTTTCTTTCCTTTTTTTTTTTTTTTTTTTTGTGGCCTGTACTTTTTGTCTCATAAAGATAAAATCATTGCCAAATCCAGTGTCATGAAGTGTTTTTCTTATGCTTTCTTTTGAGAGAGTTTTACAATTTTATCTTTTATATTTAGGTCTTGAATTCACTTTTTACTTAATTTTTATATATGTTTTAAAGTAAGGGTCCAGCTTCATTCTTTTGCATGTGGATATTCGGTTTTCACAGCACTGGTGGTTGAAGAATTTTCTTTCCACATTTGATGGCCATGGAAACTTTGTCAAAAAGTAATTGACTATATATGCAAGGGTTTATTTCTGAACTTTCTATTTTATTCCATTCATCCATATGTCTGCCTTCCTGAAAATACCATGCTGCTTTGGTTACTGTAGCTTTACAATAAGTTTTGAAATAATAAAATGTGGGTTGCTCCTTTGCACAACTCTGTGAGCTGTTTGGCATCCCTTGAATTTACCTCTGAATTTTAGAATGGGTTTTTCTATCATTGATAAAAATGTTTTTGGGATTTTTCAGAGATTCTATTGAACTTGTAGATCATTTTGGATCATATGGATATTTTAACAATATTGACTTTAATTTATAAACATAGGTGTCTTTCCATTTTATTTGTATCTTCTTAATTTATTTCAGTAACATTTTGTAGTTTTCAGTGCACAAGTCTTTGGCCTCTTTGGTTAAGTTTACCCCTAAGTATCTTATGCATTCTGATGCTATTATACATGTAATTATATTCTTAATTTATTTTCCTTATTGTTTATTGCTTATAGAAATAGCATAGCTTTGAGTGTTAATTTTTATCCTAAAAATTTGCTGAATTTATTAGGTTTAATAGATTATTTTTCATGTGGAATCTTTTTTCTCCATATGAGTTTGTGTCATCTACAGAGATAATGTTACTACTTCCCTTTTAATTTAGATACATTTATTTTATTTTCTTGCCTAACCTCTCAGATAAAAGAAGTGGTAGATAGGTATAAGATGAATAGTAATTGTGTTTCATTTAATAAAATTCAAATGTGTTTTTGTTGGGTGGCTTTCTTTTATTATTTTGAGCTTATGATTAGGCCAATTTATGGTAGAGGTGGAAGAGGTTAAAGCTGTAAACAAGATAATAGAGACAGAAGTAATGGGAGAGAAGGAAACTTCATAGGCTAGGGAAATTATAGAACCAGTAGAAACCATGAAAGTGAAGCCAGTACAAGCAGTGCAGCTATTAGAAACCATGAAGAATGTAGAGATTATATAGGTAGTAAATAAATAAGAGACAGGGGAGGTGATGGAGGTTAAGGAGTGATTGCAACCAAGTGTAGCTCTTGAATTCAGTGTAAAAGAACATTGCTCGTATGCATATGGTCTAGGTTTGGAGCACCCTAGGACTTTAAATTTCAAAAGGAAGTATTGTACTATTTGAAAGGAACATGAACTCCTGTCACCGTTATTTGTTTCTGCATGTGATATGTAGCATTTCCACATATTCCAAATAGAGTTTAACCTTTTACATCAAATCCTTAAAAAATTTAACTATAGCTCTAGGTAAATTACTATGTCTTCTAATTCCATTAATTCCCATCTACTTCCAGAAGTAGAAATTTCCTTTTAATGTTGCCATTATTACTCATATTACATGTTTCAAATAGCCTTTTAATACATACATTGTGTTAAAATGTATGGGTTTTGCAATAAACACAAGTTGACTTACAAAATAGTTCTAGTTGCAAACTGAGTAAGTCTGAAAGACAGATACTATTTTTTAAAAAGTTTGGGCCAGGTCTGATTACATGCTTAGTCTTCATTCCTGCAATAGATAATGAGATAACAGGGAGAAGAAAAAAAGGTTTATTTTATTTCTTTGGTGGGTCAGTCTGATGATTATATAGATAGGGACACAGTCTCTTTCAAGGCCTGTTGATTTCTAAGGTTTTTTAAATTCAAAATATTCATTATACTAGAGAGACATCTTTTTGAGTAAAATTTTGTGTCCTCCTTTATTCACCTCTTGAATGTATTTCAGTTTACTACTACAATATAAAAACATTACTGAGTTTTCAGAAACAGGAATTTTAACAATACTTTAAAATATTTTCTATAAATTCTGATTTCTGTTGGGAAATCTGAGGGAATATATTCTAAATAGTTTAGGAAAACATTGTGTTAAATTTTGTAGTAGTCTTTTCTGTTTCATTGAGTTTTAGAAGAAAAAATAAAAAATGGAAGTATTTAAAAGGAAAACTATCCTCAAATTCATCTTTGTATAATTCATAAACTTGACTGTTCAAAAATAAGCATAATTCTAAAATTTTTCCTTTTCTCACTTCAGAAATATATTCTATGCATATTATGCAAATAAGAAACAAATACAGTTTATATTCACAAGACATTAGGCTATATTTATGCTTTTTCCCATATAAAACTTTGACCAATTTATAGTAAATCATTCCAGTACCCCCAAATGAAGCAGGAGTATTTATGTTTTTCTCAAGTGTTCTAGAATTGGAGTAACCTAACACAAATCTCATCAGAGAACAATTAATAACAACAAACAAACACTTTGTGGTTTACATATATCTAATTTCAATGCTAAGTAAAATAATAAATTCTAACTCTCTCTGAAATATTCAAATCCAGGTATTCAAGACTGTGAGATTGTTTACTTATAATAATAGGAAATCTTATAGTAAACACATTTAAAATGACATTTTCGGGAAAAGAGTGTATACATCAAATAGCTTCTCAAGCGAAAGTGTTTAAATATTTCCTTTCTTCAATGCTTGTGATTCAATAAAAATAGAAAGCCATGTTCGTAGTTGAGTTTATATTCTCGTGAGTGAATTGAAGACTGCTACTAATAAAGCAAAATAACCAGATGGAAAGAAAAAGAAACAACATAAATTCTCATGCTGCCTTTTTTATTCTGAGGAGGGAGAAGTTATGAGCAGAAATAGAATCACGACTAAATAAAGTGGCCTCACAGGGCACATTTGCAACAAGGTCTTCATGACAGAAGGCAGAAGACATGCTGTTTAAGAGAAAAACAAACAAATTAACATCGATAGAGGATCTACTATGTGCAAAGAAAATATCTCAATTTTCTTTCTGCTCCACTGGGAGCCTCTTGTTCCACCAGTCAGCCCTAGAGAAAAGTAGAATAGCATTATAGTGTTCTAATTATGTCTTCTACTACTACTGCTAATTTTACTGAATATATGTCATGAACCATATATATGTTTTTGAGACAGGATTTCACTTTGTCACCTAGGCCAAAGTGCAGTGTCATTATTATGGTTCACTGTAGCCTCAATCTCTGGGCTCAAGCACTCCTCCTACCTCAATATCCTCACTAGCTGGTACTACAGGCCTACGCTACCAAGCCCAGCTATTTTTTGTAGAGACAGGGCTTTACTATGTTGCCTAGGCTGACCTTGAACTTCTAGACTAAATTAATCCTCCCAATCAGCCTCCAAAAGTGCTAGAATTAGAAGTGAGCCACCATGCTCAGCCATGAGCTGTATAATTTGTTAGGTACTTTATTAAGATGGTCTCTGATATGATTTGGCTCTGCGTCCCCACCCAAATTTCACCTTGAATTCTAATAATCACCACATGTCAAGGGAAGGACCAGGTGGAAATAAATGAATCATGAGGATAGTTTCACCCCATCCTGTTCTCATGATAGTGAGTGAGTTATCATGAGATCTGATGGTTTCATAAGGGAATCCCCCTCTTTGCTTGGCACTCTATGTCTCTCCTTCCACCCTGTGAAGAGGTGCCTTCCACCATTATGGTACGTTTCCTGAGGCCTCCCCACCATGTCGAACTATAAGTCATTTAAACTTCTTTTCTTTATAAGTTACCCAGTCTTGGGTATTTCTTCATAGCATGAAAATTGAATAATATAGGACATTGCCAATGCAGAGAGTGGGTTGCTGCTATAATGATAGCCAAAAATGTGTAAGTGGCTTTGGAATTGGTAACAGGCAGAGGTTGGACTAATTTGGAGGTCTCAGAAGAAGACAGGAAGATGTAGGGAAGTTTGGAACTTCTTAGAGACTTGTTGAATAGTTTTGACCAAAATGCTGATAGTGATGTGAAGAATGAAGTCCAGGCTGAGGTGGTCTCAGATGGAGAGGAGAAACTTGTTGGGAACTGGAGCAAAGGTGACTATTGCTGTGCTTTAGCAAAGAGGCTGGCAGCATTTTGTTTCTGCCCTAGAGAACTGTGTAACTTGGAACTTGAAAGATAAAGATACCCCCATTTAGGGTATCTGGTGGAAGAAATTTCTAAGTGGCAAAGCATTCATAAGAAAACAGAGCATAAAAGATTGGAAAATTTACAGACTGATGATGCAATATAAAAGAAAAACCTATTTTCTGGGAGGCAATTCAAGCCCATTACAGAAGTTTGCATAAGTAATGAAGAGCCAAGTGTTAATCACCAGTACAATGGGAAAAATGTCTCCATCCCTTCACAACAGCCCCTTCCACGACAGTCCCAGAGGCCTTAGAGGGAAAAATGGTTTTGTGGACAAGGCTCAGGGCCTCCCTGCTCTATGCAGTCTTGGGACATTGTACCCTGCATCCCAGCTGCTTCAGCTTCAGCTGTTGGCTAAAAGGGGCAAAGGTAAAGCTTGATCATTGCTTCAGAGGGTGCAGGCCCCAAGCCTCGGTGGCCTCCACATAATGAGGAGCCTGTGGATGTACAGAAGTCAAGAATTGAGGTTTGGGAACCTTCACTTAGATTTCAGAGGATGTAATGAAGAGGCCTGGGTGTCCAGGCAGAAGTTTGTTGCAGGGGAGGAGTATTCAATGAGAACCTCTGCTAGGTCAATGTACAAGAAAATTGTGGGGTGGGAGACCCCACACAGAGTCCCCACTAAGGCACTGCCAAGTGGAGCTGTGAGAAGAGGGCCACTGTCCTCCAGACCCTAGAATGGTAAATCAACAAACAGTTTGCACTATTACCCTAGAAAAGCTTCAGACACTCAACATCAGCCCATGAAAGCAGTCGCAGGGGTGGGGTGGGGGTTGTACCCTGCAAAGCCACAGGGCCAGAGATGCCTGAGGCCATGGGAGCCCAGCTTTTACATCAACATAACCTGGATGTGAGACATGGTGTTGAAGGAGATCATTTTGGAACTTTAATGACTGCCCTATTTGATTTTGGACTTGCAAGGGGCCTGTAGCCTCTTTGTTTTAGCCAATTTCTCCCGTTTGGAATGGGTCTATTTACCCAATGCCTGTACTCTCATTGTATGTAGGGAATAACTAACTTGCTTTTGATTTTACAGGCTCATAGGCAGAAGGGGACATGCACTGTCTCAGATGAGACTTTGGAGGACTGTTGAAAAGGCAAAATTGTGTTTTAAAATGTGAGGACATGGGATTTGGGACGGGCCAGTAGTAGAATGATATGATTTGGCTTTATCTCTACACAAATCTCACCTTGAATTGTAATATCCCCATGTGTCAAGGGCAGGACCAAGTGGAGATAATTGAATTATGAGGGACAGTTTCTCGCATACTGTTCTCATGATAATGAGTTTTCATGAGGTCTGATGTGTTATAAGGGGCTTCCTCCTTTTCACAGCACTCATTTTCTCTCATGCTGCCCTGTGAAAAGCTGCTCTCTGTCATTATTGTAAGTTTCCTTTGACCTGACTCTAGATCTGAACTCTTTATTGCTATCCTGTTATGCTTCCAATTACCCTTGAATAAATTGTGATGATATATAATTTACACAGGTAATGATATAATAGTGGTAGCTCATCATTTATCAAAATCTTACTATGGAACAAATTCTCACAGTGAGATTGTAATCACTCTATCATATTTACTCTCATATTCTCTTATGCTCACATACAGGTTCAGGGCATTTATCAAGATTCCCCCAACTAGTTGTGAGAGATAAAGAACTGGAATTCAAATGAATGTGGTGATATTCTTCCCCTCCCACCTCAGTCTCTTGAGTAACTGAAACGGCAGGCATGTACCACCATGCATGGCTAATTTTTTTATTTTTATTTTTTGTATGTTTGGTAAGATGGGGTTTCACCACGTTGTCTAGGCTGGTCTCTAACTCCTGAGCTCAAGTGATCCACTCACCTTGGCCTTTCAAAGTGCTGCTGGGATTACATGATCCACCACACCTGGCAGTAATAGATAGCTTGTAAATGCACGCTTCTCATTCTCCCTCTTCCCTCTAGCAGTCTGAATTGTTTATTATCATCTTTATTTTTATGTGTACTCAATGTTTAGTTTCCACTCATAAGTGAGAACATGCAATATTTGGTCTTCCGCTCCTGTATTAATTCTCTTAAAATAATGGCTACTGGGTGCATCCATTTTCCTACAAAGGACATAATTTCATTTTGTTATGGTTGTGTAGTATTCCATGGTGTATATATGCTATATTTTCTTTACTTAATCCATCATTGATGGACACATAGGTTGATTTTATGTCTTTGATATTGTTCATAGCTCTGCAATAAAAATACGAGTGTATGTATCTCTTTGTTAGGATAACTTATATTTGTTTGCGTAGATAACTAGTAATGAGATTACTTGATCAGATAATCTCATTAGTTGTGTTTTATCTTATTTGAGAAAACTTCAAACTCCTTTCCACAGTGGTTGAACTAATTTACATTCCCACCAATAGTGCATAAGCATTCTCTTTTCTGCAGCCTCACCAGCATCTGTTACTTTTTGATTTTTTAGTAATAGTCATTCTGACTGGCATGAGTTGTGATATAGTTTGGATTTGTGCTTCTGCCCAAATATCATGTCAAATTTTAATCCCCAGTGTTGGAGAAGGAGGCTGGTGGGTGGTGATTGGATCATGGGGGCAGATTTTCCCCTTGCTGTTCTTGTGATAGTGAGTTCTCACAAGATCTGGTTGTTAAAAAATGTGCAGCACTTTCTTCTTTTCTCTCCTCCTGCTCTGACCATGTAAGATTGCTTACTTTCCCTTCAGCTTCCATTATGATTGAAAATTTTCTGAGTTCTCCCTAGCCATGCTTCCTACATAGCCTGCAGAACTGTGAGACAATTATATCTCTTTTCTTTATAAATTACCCAGTTTTAGGTATTCTTTTATAGCAATGTATGAACAGACTAATACAAGATGGTATCTCATTGTAGCTTTGATTTTCATTATTCTGATTATTAGAAATAAAGAGCATTTTTTAATGTTAATTGGCATTTGCCTATCTTCTTTTAAGAACTGTCTATTCCATGTCCTTTCCCCATTTTAATGACCTTATTTAATTTTTGCTTGTTGATTTGTTAAGTTTCTTGTGCATTCTGGATATTAGACCTTCATCCAATGTAGAGTTTGCAAACATTTTCTTCCATTGTGTAGATTGTCTGTTTACTCTATTGATAGTTTCTTCTGTTGTGTGAAAGCTTTTCAGTTTATTCGGTCCCAGATACTAGTTTTTGTTTTTGTTACAATTGCTTTTGGGGACTTTGCCAAAAATTTATTAACAAGGATGATGTTAAAAAGGGTATTTTCTAGCTTGTCTTCTAGGATTTTTAAAGTTTGAGGTGTTACATTAAATTATTTAATTCTTCTTGAGTTAATTTATGTATATAGTGAAATGTAGGTGTCCAGTTTTATTCTTCTGTCTATGCCAGAAAAATAGCTAGTTGTCACAGGAGCATTTATTAAATAGGAAGTCCTCTCCCCCTTGTTTGTTTTTGATGATTTTGTTGATGATCCAATGATTGCAGGTGTAAGGTTTTATTTCTGGGTTCTCTATTGTGTTTCAATGGTGTATCAGTCTGATTTTGTACTAATACCATGCTATTTTGGCTACTGTAGTGTTATACTTTGGAATCAGGAAGTGTGATGGCTCTGGCTTTCTTCTTTTTGGTTAGGATGACTTTGACTATTAAGTCTCTTTTGGTTACATATGAACTTTAGAGATTTTTTCTTTTTTTTTATAATTCTGTAAAAATGATATTTGTAGTCTGAGAGGAATAGTGTTGAATCCATAGATTACTTTAAGCAGTATGACAATTTTAACAATACTGATTCTTTCAATCCATGATCATGAAATGCGTTTCCATTGATTTTTGTCATCTTTAATATATTTCAGCAGTGTTTTATATTTCTCCTCGTAGAGATATTTTACTTGATTGTTTAGCTATATTCCCAGGTATTTTATTTTTTGAATTTAAAATGTTTAGTTTTATTCAGTATTCTTAATTTTACTCTCAGATTGAATGTTATTGATGTACAGACATACTGCTAAATTTTGTACAGTATTTTTATATTTTGAAACTTTACTGAGGTTGCTTATAAGTTCTAGAATCCTTCTGGCAGAATCTTTAGGATTTTCTAGGTACAGAATTATGTTATAAACAGGAAGACAGAGCTTGACTTCTTTTCCTATTTGAATCCTCTTTTTCAAAACAAAGAAGTCTAGGCTGATTTCTCTGTCTAGGACTTCTAATGCTATATTTAATAGAAATGGTGAGAATGAACAATTTTATCTTTTTCCAGTTCTCAAGGGGGGTGGTTTCAGCATTGTCACATTTGATGTAATGTTGGCTATGTGTTTGTTATAGATGGCTCTTATTATTTTTGGGTTTGTTACTTTGATGTCTTGTCTGTTTAGAGTTTTTACCATGAAGGATATTTTATCAAAAGCTTTTTTATTTCCATCTATTGAGATGATCTTATTGTTTTTGCTTTTAGTTGTTTATTTGGTAAGTCGCATTTGTTGATTTGCATATGTTGAGCCAGGCTTGCAATCCAGGAATAAAGCCTACTTTTTGATGTGCTTCTGAATTCCATTTGGTAGTGTTTTCTTGATAATTTCGCATCTACATTCATCAAGAATATTAGTCTGAAGTTTTATTTGTTCATTGTGTCTCTGCCATATTTTCTTATCAGGCTTATGCTGGCTTTACAGAATGAGTTAAGGAGGATGCTCTTATAATTTTTTGGAATAGCTTTATTAGAATTAATACCAGCTATTTATACACCTGGTCGCACTAATCTATTAATCCATCTGGTCCAGGGCTCTTTTTGGTTGGTATGTTTTTATTACTAATTTAATCTTGGAACTTGTTACTGGTTTGCTCAGGTTTTCATTTTTGTCATGGTTCAATTTTGAGAGATTGTGTGTTTCCAAGGATTTATCCATTTTTTCCAGGTTTTCTAATTTGTATGCATAGAGTTGTTCATAATAGTCTCTGAGGATCTTTTGTATTTCTGTATAATCAGTTGTAATGTCATCTTTGTTGTTTTTAATTGCAGTTTTTTAAATATTCTCTTTTCTTTTTTGCTAATATAGCTTGTAGTCTTTTTTATTTTTTAAAGAACTAACTCTTTGTTTCATCGATGTTTTCTATGAATTATTCCATCTCAATTTCACCGAGTTCTAATTTAGTTATTTCTGTGAACCTGAAAGTCTCTAAGATACGTCTCAATCAATTTAAAATGTTTATTTTGCCAAAGTTAAGGATGCACCTGTGACAAAGACTCAAGATGTCTTGACAACATATACCCTAAGCAGTTGTGATATAGCTTGCTTTTATACATGTTAGGGATACATAATACATTAATCAATACCTCTAAGATTTACGCTGATTCCATCTGAAAAGGCAAAACAACTTGAAGTGGGAGCTTTCAGATCATAGGTAGGTTAAAAAATTTTCTGATTGGCTACTGGTTGAAAATAGTTATTTTGACTATTGGTTGAAATAGTTATTAGCAATAGAAAGGAAGGTCAAAGTTATGATAAGGGATTGTGGAGACCAATGTTTGATCATGCAGATGAAGCCTCCAAGCAGCAAGCTTCAGAGAGAATAAATTGTAAATATTTCTTGTCAGACTTAAGGTCTGTGTTGATGTTAATGCTGGTCAACTTTCCCTGAATTCCAAAAGGGAGGAAGGTACAATAAGGCATGTCTGACTGCCTCTTTCATCATGACTTTAGCTAGTTTTTTGTGTTAACTCTGGAATGCCCTTAGCTTACAGGAGGGGTTCATTTAGATGATTGAAGGGCCTTAGACTTTTATTTTTAGTTTACACTCTCCCTCTTCTAGCCAAGATTTTCCAGAAGCAATATCAGTGGCCACCAAATTTTTATCTGGTTCTATAGCATTGTTAGGCTGGCATGGCTGTCTGCACCAAGTTCATCCTGTCTCTTGCCAGGACAGTTTATGGTCAAGAGACTTAGAGCCAAAAAACTATTTAAATGTGCTACACCATATAGAAAGGAATGTGAACAGGCATTTATTACCTATTAATTTTTATATGTAAAAAGCAAAGCCAAAGGCAAGGTCACAAAACTGATTTATCTTTAGCTTCTCTGCATTGAGCTACTCTAATTTTGATTCTAGTTACAGACATTTAGCAACTAGCATTACAAAATATAAGTGTAACATATTTATAAATTCTTTTTTTAACTAATTTTATTACAAAGTAGATTATTCATAGCATGCATGGAATTTCAGGTTTTTTCTAAATAGTTTCTTTCTTAAAAAACATACCAAAAATTTACCATACAATTATTTGTAATATAAAATTACTTTTTTTAAGCTTTCTAACTAAAAATAACTCTTGATTTTATAACTTTGTTTACATGCATTTTGTTTTCTGGTTCTTTTTACCTTGTTTTACATATAACCTTTAAATAAGCTTTGAATTACACAAAAACTATTTATCTATTAATAAGAACACCTTTTTTTAAGAAAAAATTGTTTTTCTATAATTATTTTAAATTGTATAACATTTAATCATTTACTGAAACATTTATTTTTTATTTACTATACCTTTAGATTCTTAATTATAAAACCTTTGTTTGCAAGTATTCATTTCATTACATTTACTTATTTTATTTTGATAGTTTACCTACTTTATTTATAAAAACTGTGATAGTCATCATTTAAAGTTATTTACCTGTCAACAATTTTTAAGACCTGCAAATTTCAGGTTTTTACATAAGAATCTTGGTATTAAATATATGGTTACTTTACCAATTCAAAATTTATCTATTTTTATTATAACAACAGTATTAATGTTTTATTTATCAAAAATTATACAAGCAAAGGTCATTCTGTTTTTGACTGGGTTTATAGTTTGTGACCCTTATGCCAAATTTTGACACCTTATAGTATTTGGCAGAGATAAGTATAAAATCACTAGATCAAGAATGCAAACAGAAATGTAGGCTGAGAATTCTTGAAACATTTCTAATATTACTTTACCAATAATTGTAAAGCCAACTAATTTATTAAAGAGTTTACTTATGCCACATGAACTTGAAAAGCAGTTTTGCTTCTTATTTAATTTATGAATACTCTTTAACTTTAAGTCAATTTGGTATCTTGTGGCCAAAACCGCATAACAAAATAGGTATACATGGTATGGTTTGGCTGTGTCCCTGCCCAAATCTCATTTTGAATTTCCATGTGTTGTTGGAGGGACCTCATTGGAGGTAACTGAGTCATGGAGCAAAGTCTTTCCTGTGCTGTTCTCATGATAGTGAGTAGGTGTCATGAAAACTGAGGGTTTCATAAGGGGAGTTTCCCTGCACAACTCTCTCTTTTTGCCTGCTGCCATCCACATAAGATGTGGCTTGCTCCTCCTTGCCTTCTACCATAATTGTGAGGCCTCCCCAGCCATGTGAAAATGTAAGTCCATTAAACCTCTTTCTTTTGTAAATTGCTCAATCTCAAGTATGGCCTTATCAGCAGTGTAATAATGGACTAATACAGTAAATTGGTGCCAGTAGAGGGTGCACTGCTGAAAAGTTACCAGAAAATGTCAAAGCAACTTTGGAACTGGGTAACAGGCATATGTTAGAACAATTTGTGGGGCTCAGAAAAAGACAAGAAAATGTGGGAAAGTTTGGAACTTCCTAGAGACTTGTTAAATGACTTTGACCAAAATGTTGTCAGTGATGTGGACATTAAAATCCAGGCTGAGATGGTCTCAGGTGGAAATGAGAAACTTGTTGGGAACTGGAGCAAAGATGACTCTTGTTATGCTTTAACAAAGAGATTGGTGACAATTTTTTCCCCTGCCTTAAAGATTTGTGGAACTTCAAACTTAAGACAAATGATTTAGGGTATCTGGCAGAAGAAATGTCTAAGTAGCAAAGCATTCAAGAGGTGACTTGGGTGCTGTTAAAGGCATTTAGTTATATAAAAGAAGCAGAGCATAAAAGTTCAGAAAATTTGCAGCCTGATAATATGATAGAAAGGAAAATCTCATTTTCTGAGGAGAAATTCAAGCCAGCTGCAGAAATGTGCATAAGTAATGAAGAGCTGAATGTTAATCCTCAAGACAATGGGAAAAATGTCTCTAGGGCATGTTAGAGGTGTTCATGCAGACCTCATATCACAGGCCTGGAGACCTAGGGGTAAAAAGTCATTTTGTGGACTGGTCCCAGGGTTCCTGTGCTGTGTGCAGGCTATGGATTTGGTGCCCTATGTGTCAGCCACTCCAGCAGTGGCTAAAAGGAGATAAACTAGAGCTCAGACCATGACTTCAGAGGGTGAAAGATACCAATCCTTGGCAGCTTCCATGTGGTGTTGAGCCTGTGAGTGCACACAAGTCAAGAAGTGGAGTTTGGGGACCTCCACCTGGACTTCAGAAGATGTATGGAAATGCCAGATGTCCAGACAGAAGTTTGCTGCAGAATCAGGGCCCTCATGGAGAGCCTTTGCTAGGGCAGTGCAAAATGGAAATGTGGGGTGAGAGCTCCCACACAGTCCTTACTGGGGTACCACCTAGTGGATCTGTGAGAAGAGAGTCACCATTCTCCAGTCCTCCAGATCCCAGAATATTAGATCAACTGACAGCTTACACTGTGTACCTCGAAAAGCCACAGACAACACCAGCCTGTGAAGGCAGCCAGGAGGGAGGCTGTACCCTGCCAAACCATGAGGTAGAGCTGCCCAAGATCATGGGCTAAGTAGCTGGGACTACAGGTACACCATGAGAACTCCCTGTTGCATCTGTGTGACCTGGATGTGAGACCTGCAGTCAAAGAGATCATTGTGGAGCCTCAAGATTTAACTGCCCTGCTGGGTTTCAGACTTGCATGGGGTCTGTAGTCTTTTTGTTTTTGCCAATTTCTTTCATTTGGAATGGCTGTATTTATCCAATGTCTGTACCTCCATTGTATCTAGGAAGTAACTAACTTGCTTTTGATATTACAGTCTCATAGGAAGAAGGGACTTGCCTTGTCTCAGATGCTGGTATTGGACTACGGGCTTTTGAGCTAATGCTGAAATGAGTTGAGACTTTGGGGGACTGTTGGGAAAATGTGATTGTTTTTGACATGTAAGGAAATAAAATTTGGGAGGGGCAAGAGGCAGAATAATATGGTTTGGCTGTGTCCCCACCCAAATCCATCTTGAATTCAGATGTGTTGTTGGAGGGGCCTGATGAGAGGTAATTGAATCATGAGGGCAAGTCTTTTCTGTTCTGTTCTCATGATAGTAAATAAGTATCACAAGTTCTGATGGTTTTATAAGTGGGAGTTCCCCTGTACAAGCTTTCTCTCTTTGCTTGTGATCATCCACATAAGATGTAACTTGCTCCTCTTTGCTTTTCACCATGATTGTTAGGCCTCCCCAGACATGTTCCACATGTGTCTATTAAACCTCTTTATTTTGTAAATTACCCAGTCTTGGATATGTCTTTATCAGCAGTGTGAAAACAGACTAATACAGTACGTACACATAAATACACACATACACACTCATACAAGCAAAAATCTTATAGCTTTTACTTCAGAACTCTAGCCACAAAATATTAATACAAACTCACTGATTTGCAGAAGCAAATAATAAAAAGAAAAATTTGGATGTAAACAATGGATGTTATCTCAGTACAAAATTGACAGCAGATTTAAAGCAGGAAGAAAAGAAAACAGAGAGATTGACAAAGAACTTAGAAACTTTATAGTTGCAGGTCAAATTTTGGACTCTGAATTTTCTTTTATGAAATTTGCCTGTTAGTTTAAAATGTGCACCAGAACAAACGTAATGTTTCACTAAGCTGGAATATTAGAAGACCTGGCATAGTCTTTCATTTACACAACCACTTGCAAAAAGAGGCACCATAAAACAAAACAGGGTGCATGAAGGAGTCATTCTTAGATAGTGTGTTTCCTATATGTCCTGAAAATGAAGTGTACAAAAATCTAAACTTTAGATCTCAACCAAATTTTGGAGATCGGGGATTTTCTGGAGTAGTGAGGGGGAACACTCAGGTGTCTGCAAATTGTCCTATTTGTTTGAGCCAAAAAACAGCTAATGCTAACATGAAGCACAAATAGGAGATTTGTTTAAAGTCAGGGGCACCTCCACTCAGAATCCCTTCATGGTTCCCAATTTGTGAACCTAAAATATGTGAGGCAGGTCAGGTGTGGTGGCTCACATCTGTAATCCCAGCACTTTGGGAGGCCAAGATATAAACTTTCCTGTTAATATTGCTAGAACTTAGGAGTTTGAGACCAGCCTGGGCAACATAGTGAGACCTGATCTCTACAAAAAATACAAAAATTAGCCAGGCATTGTGGCATGTGCCTGTAGTCCCAGCTACTTGGGAGGCTGAGGCAGGAAGATGGCTTGAGCCTGAAGTCCGATGTTGCAGTGAGCCAAGATCATGCCACTGCCCTCAAACCTGGGTGATAGATCAAAGCTCTGTCTCAAAAAATAAATAAAAATAAATATATATATACACATATATACATACATATATATATACACACACATATATATACATACATATATATATAAAATATAAAATATTTGAGGCAGTTCTTAACCAATTTAGAAAATTTATTTTGCCAAGGTTAAAGGCATACTTGTGACACAGCCTCAGTAGGTCCTGATGACATGTGACCAATGGGGTCAGTGTACAGCTTGCTTTTTGTACTAAGGGTGACATAATGCATCAATCACTACTTACATTGGCTTGATCTGGAAATGTGGAACAACTTAAAGTGGGAGCTTCCAGGTCATAAACAGATTTAAAACTTTTTTGATTGGCAATTCGTTGAAAGAGTTATCATCAATAGAAAGGAATCTCTAGGTTAAAATAAGTGTTTGTGGAGACAGTTTTATGATGCAGATGAAGCCTTCAAATAGCAAGTTTTAAAGACAATAGATTATAAATGCTTCCTATCAGGCTTAAGGTCTATGTTGATGTTAATGCTGATCAGCTTTCCTGAGTTCCTAAAGGGAGTAGGGAATAACGAGGCATGTACAACTCCCTCTTCCGTCATGGTCTTAACTAGAATTTAGATTAACTCTGGAATGCCATTGGATAAGAGAAGGACTCCATTCAGATGGCTGATGTGTCTTAGAATTTTATTTGTGGTTTACATTTATTTTCTTCTGTTAACTTTGGGGTTTGTTACTTCTTTTTTCTCAATTCTTCTATGTTCAAACTTAAATTGCTAATTTGAGATTTTTCTAACTTCCTGATTAGGCTATTCAGTGCTATAAACTTTCCTGTTAATATTGCTTTAGCTACAACACAAAGATGTTGGTAAGCTGTGTCCCTGTTTTCATTAATTTTAATTTTTTTCTTTATGCCTTAATTTCATTGTTCCCTTAGGAGTTTGTTCAGGAGAAAGTTGTTTAAATTTTATGTATTTGTGTAGTTTTTAGATATCTTGGTATTTATTTCTATTTTTATTACATTGTAGTCCAAGACAGTTCTTGGTATAATTTACATTTTTTAGTTTACTGAAACCTGCTTTATGATCAGGCCTATATTAAATCTTACTGTAAGTTCCATGTGCTACTGAGAAGAATGTATTTTCTGTGGTTGTTGGATGGAATACTCTATAGATGTTTATTATGTACAAATGGTCAAGGATTGAGTTTAAATCTAGAACATCTTCGTTAGTTTTCTGTCTCAATACTCTGTCTAATGCTGTCAGTAGGATGTTGAAATTTTCCACCATTATTGTGCATCTGTCCAAATATTTTCAAAGGTCAAAAGAACTTTTTTAAAATGAATCTGTGTGCTCCAATATTGGGAGACCATATATTTAGAATAGTTAACTCTTCTTGCTGAATTGAACTCTTCACCATTATGTAATTCCCCTTTTTCTCCTTCTTTAATTGTTTTGTATTTAAAGCCTATTTTTTCTGATATAAGAATAGCAACTCTTGCTCTTTTTTGTTTTTCATTTGCATGATAGATTTTTCTCCATCTGTTTTACTTTGAGACTGTGGGTGTCATTACATGTGAGGTAGGTCTTTTGAAGGCAAAAAAGAGTTGAGGCTTGTCATTTTATTCAGCTTGCCATGCTATGACTTTTATGTGAGACATTTAGATGATCTACAATCAAGGTTAGCATTGACATGCAAAATTTTGATTCTTTGTGTTGTTAGCTGGTTGTTTTGTAGACTTGATTGTGTAGTTGTTTATAGTGTCTTTAGATTATGTGCTTAACTGTGTTTCTGTGGTAGCAGATGTTATTTTGTTTCCATGTTTAGCACTCCCTTAACGACCTCGAGTAAGGCTAGTCTAGTTGTAACTAATTTCCTTAGTATTTGCATGCCTGAAAAGGATTTTAGGTCTCTTTGACTCATGAAGCTTTATTTGTCAAGATATGAAATTCTAGGTTGGAATTTCTGTTTTAAGGGTTGCTGAAAATACGCCCTTAATTTCTTCTGGCCTGTAAGGTTTCTGATTGTTGTCTTTATATGTTACCTGATTCTTCTATGTAGCTGCCTTTAAGAGTTTTTTTTATTTTAATTATGACCTTGATCAATCTGATGACTATATGCCTGGGGGGTAGTTTGCTTGTATATTATCATTCAGGGGTTCTCTGTATTTGTTGACTTTGCATGTCAACCTCTTTAGCAAGATTGAAAGTATTTTCCTGGACTGTATCCTCAAAGGTATTTTTTCAAAGTTTCTTACTTTCTCTTTTTTCCTCAAAAATGCCAGAGATATAGTTTTTGTCTCTTTACATAATCCTATATTTATCTTCAGTTTTATTAGAATTTTTTCATTTTTGTCTGACTGAGTTTATTAGATTAATCAATCTGTGAGCACTAAGTTTCTTTCCTCAGCTTGGTCTATTCTGCTGTACATAGTTCTGATTGTATTATGTCATTTTTTAGTTTATTTTTAGTTCAAGAAGTTCACTTTGGTTCTTTTCTAAAGTGGCTATTTTTTTTTTTTTTCATTTAGATCCTGTGTCATTTTACTCACTTCCTTGGATTCCCCGGATTGGCTTTTAACTTTGTCCTAAATCTCGATAAGCTTCCTTACAATCCAGATTCTAAATTTTATGTCTTTTATGTAAGTAAATTCAATCAACTCCATCCTCCAGACCCTGGAAACTAAACAACTCATTTGAAAGTGAGAAGACATGCTGGCTTTTTGAATTGCAGACATTCAAAGCCTGGAACTAGCCCTAGCATTTGGTAAACTCATGCAGGGTTCCAAGCCTTCTTTCTCTTCAGCCTCAGTGTCTGCGTCACCTTTGTACAAACTCTTGGTGTTTTCCCTCCATTGATCTGCACAAAGTATGTTAATTTTCTTGGGATTTTGTGCTCTTTTGGTGAGAGTGACACTTCCTCGCTCTGTTAAGACAGTACATATACCCGAGTTTCTTGTCCCTGAAGGTTTTGTTGGTATCTAAAGTTTATGTTGTTCCTGAATCTGAGGTGTAAGTATTCACCTGAAACTCAGGTGAAAATAAAATATTCATTTTATTGCATAAGGACATTCCATTGTTCCAGCAGCAGTTGTTGAAGAGACTATGCTTTCTCTGCTGAATTACCTTCTCTTTTTTGTCAAAGAACAGTTGACTAAATTTGATTGCTTTTTAAATGTTGAATGATTCTTGCATATCTAGTGATTTATGACCCAAAATGTGGTCTGTCCTGCTGAATGTTCCATGTGCCTTTAGATAAATGTACTTTTGCTATTGTTGGATAAAAAATCCTATACATGTCAAATGCATCCACTTGATTAATAAGGCTATTAAGTTCAACTATATCCTTGCAATTTTTTTGCCTGATAAATCTGTCAATTACTGCTAGAACAATGTTAAAATATTCAATTGTTATGGAGTAAATTGTGTCATTTTAAAATTCATATATTGAAGTCTTATTACTCAGCACCCATTTAAAATATGGCTGTGTGTGGAAATAGGATCTTTAAATACATAATTACGATTAAATGAGGTCACATGGCTAGGATCTAGTCCAATATGTCTGATTTGATGGCTAATTTTTTGTGTCAACTTGAGCAGCTGATGAGATGCCCAAATAGCACATGAAACATTACTTCTGGGAATGTCTCTGCAGGTGTTTCCGTGTAAAATTAGCATTTGAATTTCTAGACTAAGCAAAGCAGAGGGCCTGCCTATAATCTGTTTAAGGACTAAATAGTAAAAAAAAGGAAGAAGGTTGAATTAGCACTCCATCTGACTGCTGAGCTGGAATGTCCATACCCTCAGGGCTTCTGGTTTTCAGGCCTCTAGATCTGGGTTGGAATCTATGCTGTGACTAAAAAGTAAAAACTTAGGACCCCAATTAACGATGCCAAAGTTAAGAAAAAAATACATTGAAAGCTGAGTCATGCAAGAAACTGCCTTCCTTTTGTTCCTAAGCAGATACCTATATATAAAAGATTAAATATCTCCACAGGTTGCTACTCTATGTTCACTGTATCTCATGTAAAGTGCTGATTTACTGAATTTGAGAAATACATAATTTACTATTCCTTTACTTATTTCTTTTCCCATTCCTCATGAGGATTACCAATACTCTTTTTCTTTCCCCTCCAGCTCACTTTTATCTTCTAAATATTGGAACTTTCAAATTCATCTTTGGAGAAAGGCACAGACCAATGATTGGTTCTGTGATTACATGTTTCTTATTCTGGTCATGTCCTTAACCTTGGCAAAATAAATTTTCAAATTGATTGAGACTCGTGTTATATACTTTCTGGTTTGCAAATTGGCAACCAATTGAAGAGACAGAGTGGAAGTTGCACTGACCTTTGACGAATCTATTGGTGCTTGGTACTAGCTTGGAATATATTTATTTCTCAAACCAATGACCATTTGCTGAGATTTAGGAGCTCTCTCCTCCAGAGAATCCCTGACCTTCCAATTTGTTGTTGTTATAGAAGGCTTATTTTGCTATATAACACATTTTCTGCAGTTTCACTTATGTTCAACAAAGATGAATTTTCCTGCTTCTATGATGATGGAGGGCAAACAACTCTTTCTCAACTTCCAACAGGAGTGGAGAGTTTGAGTTTTTCCTGCTTTTAAGATGGTATAAAGCAGTCATGAGCCTAGGTAAGTAGCTAAATTGGAATTTTGTCTTCAAAATTATCCTTAATGTCTAAAATTTAAGGTTGACAAACAGCTGGTCTCAATTTCTTCTTATTATTAGAGTGCTCAGGAATCATATCTTTTGTTTTGCTGTTGTTATTTTTTAGTATGTTAACCCTTTTAGAGGCAGGGTCTCAGTCAATTTAGAAAGTCTCTTTTGCCAAGGGTAAGAATGTACCCATAACGCAGCTTCAGGGAGTCCTGACAACATGTGTTCAAGGTGAATGGAGGTACAATTTGCTTTTATAAATTTTAACGAGACATGTGATATCAATCCATATGAGTAAGAGATACATTGATCTGATCCAGTAACGTAGGACAACTTGAAGTTGGGGCTTCCAGATTAGAAGTAGGTAACGGGATGCATTCTTTTGAGTCCTTGATCAGCCTTCCACTGAATACACGATTTAGTCTGGCTCAGTGAATCTACATCTTTTCATAAGCAATAGGAGAAAGAGAGCAATCAGATATGTGTTTGTCTCAGGTGAGCCTCAGAATGGTGACTTTGAGTTCTGTCTGCCCATTTGTAGCAAGCCAATACTCCCCGACAATCACACAGACAGGCCTGCATGACAGTCACGTAGACAAGCCTGCATAGTACCCCAGTTGTACCAACAAAGTTTCACAGCACTGCCTTAACATCAAGCAAATAATTAAAATAAGGGAAATCAATGCCCAGACATCAAAGCTAGAAATGAAACGTGGTCAGTAGGAGCCTTGCACAGACTTCTCCCTAATCTGGAGCAAGTCAAAATAATGGAGACAGCCTTACATTCCTTATGCCAGGAGCCAACTCAGGTCGATGAAATTTGAGACAAATCAAGGTTAAAGAGGCAGATCTTGAAAATACCAGGGCCCTCACAACTTGATCAGACTTAAAAAGCAATTTTGGCCTCTCACCCTCTAGTTAAAACAAAATTAGTTACTTATAAACTTAGGCAAATGAGATGGGAGAACGTGATGCTATGTGTAGGCACATAACCCTAATTGTAACACTTTGAATTGGTGTGGTAAAACTCTCTCTGACTTTCTCTCTGTATCCAGTTATAGCAATACACTCCCTTCTTTTGCAGTTTGTCTACTTCTCATTATTTGGTTGTGAGGACACTCAGCCAGACCAAGCTTATTCTAGGAATACTTAGTGCACAAGGAATTTTCTTGTGGAAAAACTGTGAGGGAGATATGTAGCTTCTTATCTCTGTAGCTATTTTATTTAGAAATAAAATGGGAGGCAGGTTTACCTGACACAGTTTCCAGCTTGACTTGTCTTTTGGCTTAGTGATTTGAGGATCCTGAGATTTATTTTTCTTTCACAAGTACTTCTCTTATCAGGTTTGACAAATTCTACCTGACTTGGTCAAATCTGAGTAAGAATTCCAAATTATGAAAAACAAGGCTTCTGAATTTGCTAAAATTCCCCACAACTGCAAAAAAAAAAAAAAAAAAAAAAATTAAGAAACTGATTTTTTTCTCTGTTTTCTTTCTTTAAAATTATTTTTAATTTTACTTTTCTTTTACCCTATTTCTTATACCTCTTTTTTCATCTTCAGTACCAAGCAAGCAAAAAATCTAGCAAAGGCTTCTAATAACTCAGATTCCTTAACAAAGAGAATAAGGTCAACACTCACTTTTTTTAAGAGTATACTGCCTTCTTTGTGAAGTTTCAAGTGTCATGGGCAGATTTCTTTTAAGTCTAAAGTTCTGCCTTCTTTTATTGGATTATCTGATCTCTTTGGCGTTGGTGGGTACTAGAGAGTATTTTGTACTGTTACGAAATTTGACCTTGGTGTGTGTAGTGGCAGATTAGAATGACAATGTTAGGGATGTCTGAGCAAAATGTATAGAAAATGGTCATTTCTACAAGGAACAACTCATTTATTCAAACATTTAGATAAAAATGTCATTGTGGGCCAGGCACGGTGACTCATGCCTGTAATCCCAGCACTTTGGGAGGCCGAGGCAGGTGGATCATGAGATCAAGAGATCGAGACTATCCTGGTCAACATGGTGAAACCTCATCTCTACTAAAAATACAAAAAATTAGCTGGACATGGTGGCACGTGCCTGTAATCCCAGCTACTCAGGAGGCTGAGGCAGGAGAATTGCCTGAACCCAGGAGGCAGAGGTTGCAGTGAGCCGAGATTGTGCCATTGCACTCCAGCCTGGGTAACAAGAGTGAAACTCTGTCTCCAAAAAAAAAAAAAAAAAAGTCATTGTGTAAGCCCTAAAACCTGCATGCTTTTTTTGCCCTGTTTCTTAAAGGTCTTCACCCAAAAGTTAGTAATCTAATAAAACTAAGATGAAAAGACCATCTATCAAACTAAAAAATTTAAATAAATCTCTTTGTATAGAAAGTTTTCATATTTAAATAAAATCTTGTTTTTTGTAAAAGTAATTGTGTCTTTGCACTTAAACCACTAGAAATTTTAACTAGGGAATAGACAATGTTTTAAAGTTTACATAACGGACCTTACTTTTGTTTACATCTATGTTTATGCCTTTGAGATGTACATTTTCTACCTTTTTTTAAACCTAAGTCATGTCTTTGGAGATTCAAATTTAGAGTTACTTACTTAACAACTGTTTAGGACAAGGGACAGATAATCAAGAGATTAATAATCTGTATCAGGGGCTATAACATGTTTGAAAATAGGCAAATGAAACATTTTAAATCTATAAGATCTGCCTCTGTCTGAGTCTTCTATGTCAATATGATTTTATGTGTATTGTGGAAATGATATTCATTAATCATATGCGAGAACTCTAATTAACTTGTTCAAAGAAAAGTGTTTATCAAATTAATAGAAGCTAGCTCAGAGATTTTCCAGTTCACAGGACTATAGCAATCTTTGGTAAGATTAATTTAATAAGTTTAGTCTCAAAATTTTCTCCAGCAATTTAAAATATTAAAGTCATGTTTGAACCCTGAATATCTGAGACAGATTTCAGTTAATTTAGAAAGTTTATTTGCCAAGGTTGAGGATGAGGACCCATGACAAAACCTCAGGAGGTCCTGATGACATTGGTCCAAGGTGATTAGAGCACAGCTTGGTTTTATACATTTTAGAGAGACATGAGACATCAATCAACATATGCTAAATGCCAAAATATAAAAGTTAGAAGTCAAATTAATCACCAAACATTACAGTAGAGGAACAAACAAACAACAACAACAACAACAACAAAAAACAGCAGATCAATCCTGCAGTTAGCAGAAGACAAGAAATAACAAAAACTACTGCAAAATTGAATGTAACCGAGAATCAAAAAACCATACCAATGATCAACAAAACTAGAGGTTGGATCATTGAAAGAATAAGTAAGATGGATAAATTACTAACTAGACTAATTTTAAAAAAAGCTCAAAATAAATGAAATCAGAAATGAGAAAGGGAACATTACCATAAACCCCTCAGAAACACAGAAACCCTCAGAGACTATTACAAATACCTGTATGCACACAAACTGGAAAATCTACAAAAATGGATAAATTCCTAGAAATATACAACGTCCCAAGTTTGAACGAGGAAGTAATTGAAACCCTAAACAGATTAATAACAATTTCCAAAATTGAATCAGTAACAAGAAGTCTACTAATCAAAAGAAAAGCCCTGGACCAGATGGATTCACAGCTGAATTCTTCAGACATACACAGAAGAGCTAGTGTCATTCCTACAAAAAAAATTACAAAAATTTAAAGAGTAGAGACTCCACCCAAACTCATGTTATAAGGCAAGCATAATTCTGATATGAAAACCTAGCAGAGACATAAGAAAAAAAAAAAGAAGTTTCCAATATTCTTGATGAACATACATGCAAAAATCCTTGACATAGTAGTAGCAAACAAAATCCAGTAGCACATCAAAAAGCTAATCCACTACATTCAACTAGGCTTTATCCCTGGGATGCAAGTTTTGTGCACCATACAAAAATTAATAAATGTGATTCTTCACTTAAATAGAAGTAAAAGCAAAAACCAATATTTGGGACCTGAATTTTACTCGACCAAGTGTGCCTAACAGACATCTGCAGAACTCATCCAAAAACAAAAGAATATAAATTCTATTCATCTGCACATGACACATAGCCAAAAAGTGACCAAAAATCTCAATAGATGCATAAAACCTTATAATGAAATCCAACAATCCTTCAGAGTAAAAGCCTTCAACCAACTAGACATTGAAGGAACACATCTCAAAATAATAACAGCTATCTATGACAATCCCATAGCCAATATCATCCTGAATGGGTAAAAGCTGCAAGCATTCTTCTTGAGAACCAGAACAGGACAAGGATGCCTACTCTCATTACTCCTATTCAACATGATACTGGAAGTCCTGGCCAGAGCAATCAGGCAAGAGAAAGAAAAGGCATCCAAATAGGAGGAGAGGAAGTCAAACTATCTATGTTTGCAAATGATATGATGTTATACCTAGAAAACTCCATAGTCTCTGCCCAAAAGCTCTTAAATCTGATAAACCACTTCAGTAAAGTTTCAATATACAAAATCAATATACAAAACTCAATAGCATTTCTATATACCAACATCCAAGCTGAGAGCCAAATCAAAAATGCAATCACATTCACAATACACACACACACACACACACACACACACACACACACG
The DNA here is from genome assembly GCF_030222135.1 of Aotus nancymaae. NCBI lineage: Eukaryota > Metazoa > Chordata > Mammalia > Primates > Aotidae > Aotus > Aotus nancymaae. The sequence continues at coordinate 51,877,573 of NW_026988415.1, read as the reverse complement.
GAATACAGGTAATGAGGGAGATGAAGATCTCCACAATAATAATTGCAAAACACTGCTAAAAAAAATCAGATGTCACAAACAAATGGAAAAAACCATTTTATGTTATAGGTAGGAAGAATCAATATTGTTAAAATGGCCATGCTGCTCAAAGCAATCTAGAGTCAATGTTACTTCTACCAAACTACCAGTGAAACGTTTCAATGTTTCACAGATTTAGAGGAAAGTATTAAAAAATTCATAGGAACCAAAAAAAAAAAACCCGAAAAACAAGGCCATCCTAAGCTAAAAGAACAAAGTTGGAGACGTCACTTTACCTGACTTCAAACTGTCTTAGAATGCTACAGTAACCAAAACAGCATAGTACTGGTACAAAAACAGATACATAGACAAATGGCACAAAATAGCCCAGAAATAAAGGCATACGCCAATAGCTATCTGATCTTTGTCAAAGTCAATAAGAATGAGCAACGAGAAAATGACTCACTATTCAATAAATGTTGCTGGGATAACTGGCTAGCCATATGTAGAAGATCGATACTGGACCTCTTTTTTACACCATATACAAAAATGAACTCAAGATGGATTAAACACTTAAATGTAAAACCCACAACTATTAAGACTCTAGGTTGGGCATGGTGGCTCCTGTTTGTAGTCCCAACACTTTGGGAAGCTGAGGTGAGTGGATCACCTGAGGTCGGGAGTTCAAGACCAGCCTGACCAACATGGAGAAACCCCATCTCTATTAAAAATACATAATTAGTTGAGTGTGGTGGCACATGACTGTAATTGCAGCTACCTGGGAGGCGGAGGCAGGAGAATTGCTTAAACCCGAGAGATGCAGGTTGCAGTGAGCCAAGATGGCACCATTTACTCCAGCTGGGCAACACGAGGAAAAGTCAGTCTCAAAAACAAAAACAACAAAACAAACAAACAAACAAAAAGCCCTGGAAGATAACCTAGGAAATACCACTGTAGACATAAGACCTGATAAAAATTTTATTATGAGGATACCAAAAGCAATTGCAACAAAAATAAAAATGACAAATGGTACCTAGTTAAATAGCTTCTGCACAGCAAAAGAAATTATCAGCAGAGTAAATAACCTACGCAGTCGGAGAATATACTTGCCATTATGCATCCAAGAAAGGTCTAATAACCAGAATCCATAAACAACTTTAACAAGCAAGGCTGGGCATGATGTCTCACACCTGTTTTCTCAGCACTTTGGGAGGCCGAGGCTGGTGGATCACTTAAGGTCAGAAATTCGAGACTGGCCACCATGGTGAAACCCTGTCTCTACTAAAAATACAAAAATTATCCTGGTGTGGTGGTGTGCACCTGTAATCCCAGCTACTTTGGGGGCTGAGGAACGAGAATCACTTGAACTTGAGAGACAGAGGTTGCAGTGAGTCAAGATCATGCAACTGCACTCTAGCCTGGGGGAGACAGAGAAAAAAAGAAAAAAAAAACTTTAACAAGCAAAAACAAGTAACCCTATCAAAAATAGGTAAAGGGCATGAAGAGATACTTTTCAAAAACAAAATTCATCTGGCCATCAAGCACATGACCTAATGCTCAACATCACTAATCATTAGAGGAATACAATCAAACCACAATGAGATGCCATGTCACAAGAGTCAGCATGGCTGTTATTAAAAAGTAAAAAATAACAGATGCTGGTGAAGTTATGGAGAAAAGGGAACACATACACTGCTAGTGAGAATGTAAGTTATTAGGTTGGCACAAAAGTAATTGGGGTTTTTGCCATTAAAAGTTGCTTTTACTTTAATGCCAAAAAAAAAAATTATTTTTGTGCCAACCTAATAGTTTGGTCATTGTGGAAAGCAGTGTGATAATTTCTCACGAATCCTAAAACAGAACTACCATTTGGTCTGGCAATTTTATTATTGGGTATACACCTAAAGGAATATGAATCATTCTACTTTTAAGATACATGTGTGTGTATGCTCATTGCAATACTATTCACAATAACAAAGACTTGGTATCAACCTAAATGCCCATAAATGTTAGAGTAGATAAAGAAAACCTGATATATATGTATATATATATAATGGAATACTATGCAGTCATTGAAATGAATGAGATCTTGTCTTTTGCAGCAACATGGTTGGAGATGGAGGCTATTATCCTAAGCGAACTAACACAGAAACAGAAAATAAAGTACCACAATTTCTCACTTTTAAGTGGCAGTTAAGCATTCAGCACATATAGACACAAAGAAGGGAACAAGAGACTCAGGGGTCAGTTTCAAGCTGCAGGGTGGGAGGAGGATGATGATCAAAAAATTACCTACCTGGTGCTATGTTTATGTCCTGGTTGACAAAACAATGTGTACACCAAACCCCCACAATATGCAATTTACCTGTATAGCAAATCTGTCCACATACTCATGAACCTAAAATAAAATTTTAAAAAAATCTTGAGAGAAATAAGAATGCAAAACAATATGTCAACATCTATTTGATATAACAACAGTAGTTCTAACGGGGTAGTTTATGGTAATAAATGACTGTCACGAAAAAGAAGCCTTTTTTTTTTTTGAGACAGAGTCTCACTTTGTCACCCCGGCTGGAGTCCAGTGACACAATCTCTGCTCACTGCAACCTTGATCTCCTGGGCTCAAGTGATCCTCTCACCTTAGCCCCCAACACTCAAGTAGCTGGGACTACAGGCATGCTCCACAACACCTGGCTAATTTTTTTGTGTTTTTTGTAGAGATGGGGTTTCACGATGTTTCTCAGGCTGGTCTTGAACTCTTAAACTCAAGCCATCCACCTGCTTTGGCCTTTGAAAATGCTAGGATTACAGAAGTCAGCCACCGTACCCTGCCAAAATGAAAAATTTCTAACAAATAATTTAACAATATACCTCAAGAAGCTAGAATAACAAGAACAAATGAAACCTAAATTTTGTAAAAGAAAAAATAATATCGCTCAGAGCAGAAATAGAGAAAATAGAAACTAAAAAATTCAAAAGATGAACAAAACAGATTTTTCTTAAATACTAGCAAAATAAAAAACTTTATCTAGACTAAGAAAAGAAAGAGTGAAGACAAACAAAATTAGAGATTAAAAGGAGACATTACAAATATTGTCACAGAAATACAAAGGATCACAAGAGACTATTATGAATAATTACATTTCAAAATATTTAATAACATAAAAGAAATATATAAATTTCTGGTCACATACAACTCACAAAAATTAAATTAAAACAAAATAGGAATTCTGAACAGACCAATAACAAGTGAGGAAATTGAATCAGTAATAAATATTCTTCAATCAAAGAAATGTTTGGGCTTTATGGACTTCACAACTGAAGTCCACTGAACACTTAAGAAAAACTATTTCAAAGTGTTGAAGAGAAAGAGATGCTACCAAACTCATTTGATGAATCCAATGTTACTCTGATTTCAAAACTGGACGAGCACACAACAAAAAAACCAACTACAGCCTCAAACCACTGATGAACATAGATTTTAAAATTTTCAACAAGATACTAGAAAACTGAATTCAATAGCACATTAAAAAGATCCTTCACTATGATCACATGTGATTCATCACAAAGACACAAGTTTTTGTTTGGTTGACATATGCAAACCAATACAAGTGATATACTACATTAACAAAAAATGAAAACCTATGATTATTTCAGTAAAGTCAGAAAAAGCATTTGACAAAATTTAACATTCCTTTATGATAAAAACTCTCAACAAATTAGGTATAGAAGGTATGTAATTCAACATAATAAAGGCCATTAACGACAAACCAGCAGCTAATATTACACTGAATAAGAAAAGGCTGAAAGTTTTTTCTCTTAGGTTAGGAAGACAATGATGCCCACTTTTACTTTCTTTATTCAACCTACTACTGGAAGCCTCTGAGCGTATTTAATATACATCTTTGCTAATCTAAATGCACCTTCAAATAACACTATAATAACTTTAAGTGTAGTGTAGATTACATTTAAGAGAGCACTCCTAATTTCCACCTTGTGTCTCTCATTACATTGCTGTCATTTATTTACATTGTCTATATGATGTAATGATCTAGTATCTTCTTACTATTATTATTTTAAGCTTGATATTTCAGTTCAATTAATAGAAATGAATTATTTTATTTTACCTATATTTATTCTTCTCTGTTGCTTTTTTTTGTTTATGAATGACCTATCTATGCTTTTTTTCTATCTAAATAATATATTTTAACACTCTTTAATGGCATGTAGGCTGTGAATGAATTTTCTTCTCAGATGTGTTTTAATATTTTTGTTTTTATTTCAATTTCTGAGGGATACTTTCTCTATATATCACATTATTTTCTTTGATTTTTTTCAATACTTTAACACTTCCTAATCTTCTTGCTTGTATAGTTGTTGATGAGACGACGACTACAGTTTTTTTTTATTTTTTATTTTTTAAATCTTTATTCTATAGGCAAGTCTTCCTCTCTCCAGCCTCTTTAAGATCTTGACTTTGGTTTTCTGCAATTTTAGTAGGATACACCTACGTGTGCATATTTTGATGTTTATACTTCTTGGTGTTCTGCAAGTTTCTTGGATCTGTAGTGTGGTGTATGTCATTAAGTTTGGAAACTACTTGGTCATTATTACCTCAAATAATTCTGCTGTTCTCTTTTTTCTTTATTTTTCTCTGGTATTTTCATCTGGAATTTTATGTATGGCATACTTATTGGATATGTCCCATAGTTGTCAAATGTTCTCTTTTTATTATTTTTATACTGTTTTTCTTTGCATTTCTGTTGGGAATTTTCTATTTACCTGTCTTTGAAATTACTGATTCTCTCCTCAAACTTATTCAGGTCACAACTGAATTCCAGAAATCATTCTTTACTTTTGCCATTTTGGTTTTGATTATTATAATTTTCTTTTTATTATTTTTCTTTAGAATTACATTCTCTCTTCTTTTGTTTCTCAACTGTTCATTCATATTTTCTAATTCTTCAGTTGGAGCTATTAACTTATTTATCATAGTTATTTTAAATGCCCTGACTGATAATTATAAGATTCTTTTTATACATGAAGCTGGTTATGATGCTTTTATTTGTCTCCACGTTTCTACTATTAAGATGCCTTGCACATTTATTTTCATAACTGCATATCATGTATCAGGTAATAGAATAAGATACATTTTTAATGTGAGGTTTTATGGTAATATAGATGGCAGTTGGCCTGTGTTAGATAATTGCTGTAGCTATATGTGCCATATGCTTTAAATTTTTCTAGTGTTCTTATTTTTATATGATTTTTTGTTTTTGTTCTTCCCTGAGAACTCTTTATTAGATTCTGTTTCTTGCAGCAGTTTCTGTTGTAACCTACTTTATTCTCACTGTCTTTTTGTTCATATTTGCTTCATGTATTTTAAAGCTCTGCTTTTATAAATGGTTATGGGATGAATTGTGTTTCTTCCAAAATTCATGTGTTGAATTCCTTTCAGAACCACAGAAAGGACTTTACTTGGAAATCAGACCATTCCAGTTGTAACTAGTTAAGATAAAGTAATTAAGATGGGTCCTAATTTAACATGACTGGTGTTCTTATAAATAGAGAGTTTTGTAACAGAAACAGAGACACAGAGAGAATGTCATAATGAAGGTAAAGATGAAGGTGATGCAGCAGAAGCCAAGGAAAATCAAAGATTGCCAGCAAACCAACAGAAGCTAGGGGAGACGTAGAGAATAAATTCTCATTCACAGTGCTCAGAAGAATCAAATTCTACTAACCCTATGATCTTGGATTTCTAGCCTTCAGAACTATGACATAATACATTTCTATTTCTTAAGCCATTTAGGTTTTGATACTTTGTTATAGCTGCCCTAAAAAACTAACACAAATAACTCCCATTTAAGATAATAAATCTTTTTAAAATTTTCTATTTTAGGTTTTGGGGTACATGTGAAGGTGTGTTACATAGGTAAACACATGTCACAGGGGTTTGTTGTACATATTATTAGAGGGCCCAAATATTAAGCTCAGTAACCAAGAGTTCTCTTCTTCTCCTCTTCTTCTTCCCAGCACGCCCTCAAGTAGACTACAGTGTCTATTGAGACAGGCATTTTAAAACATCAAAAAGAAGACTTAGCAAACAAAAGATAAGTCTTTTTGATGTTGTAAAATGCCCCTATTCATTTATGGTAACACTTTTATCTTGAAGTGCACATTTTATAAAATTAATATACACATCCTGGCTCTTTCATGATTAAAATTTCATTATAAATTCTTTTTATCTTTTTATTCTTGTTATGTTTTTTTCATAGTGAAAGTGGGTTTCTTGTAGACAACATAAATTTCATCTTCCTATATTAATAGAAATATTAGAAATTTTATATTTTTTGTAGTTATTGACATAATTATTTTTGTCTACATATTCATCTTGCTTTACTTCTTTGCTTTCTCTTGCTTACATTCTTTAAGATGAATTAGTTATTTATTATTAATTTCCTTTATTTCTTCTATCAACATTTTGTTTTGCTTCAGTGTTTTTAGTGATTTTTCCAGAAATCACAATGTGAGTTTTCCATTATAATAGCTTATTAAGAGATACATTAAAATACTTCACAACATAAAAACTTAGAACTGTAATTCTATATGCTCCTTGCACTCCTGTCTAAATTTACTCCCCCACTTATTTTTTTTGAAAGTGGTTAACAAATTTATACTTTCTCACATATTTACACTTTTTAGTGCTCATAATTTTTTTCTTCAATTATAAGCATTCATCTAATGTTTGTTTTCATGGATACTCCGAAACTTTTCTTAGATTTTTTTTTTTAGATGGTGACCTGATGACTAAACATTCTCTCAGCATTAGCTTCTCTTAAAATGTTTTATTCTATTATTATTTTAATTATTATATAGAATTCTAGAGGGACAGTTTTTAATATTTTAGAAATGTTATTTTATTGTATTCTGACTGTCTGTATTTCTGATGATAAATTAGCTCTCATTCTTATCATTGCTTAATGTACATGATTTTTCTCTGACTATATTTAAGGTTTTGTCTTTACCTACTTCATTATACAGAACCATATTTAAAAAATATCTTGGTGTTTCACATTTTATTGATAAGAAGTATTTCTTTTTTACAAAAAGCCTAATTTTCTCTTACTGGTACTATTAAAATAGTAATTATATAAATGAAAAAAAATTCATGCAGTGACTTAGACTGAAGAGTTACAAAACTTTTTAAAAGCTAATGTTAAAGTCACATGGATAAAGAAACTACCCAAGGTCATGCTCAGATTCTCACTTGTAATTTTTTACTAAAAGCTAAGCATGGTCACACTGTAAATCATGCTGTGCTCCATTTCCATATCACTTCCTAACCTAAACTGTACAAAAATGAGAGAGTATATTTTAAAATTTGGATTTAGTAATATCTTATATATTGCATTTCCAGTGAGTTAGGTATAGAAACTTACATACTTAAAATATATAAAACATTTTTCTAATTAGATTTGTTTGAGAAAATGTCACCAGACTTAATTAAAATCAAGTTATATAAAGATGAATAAATATTAATGCAATGGCAGTTTTTTTCCAAGTCAAATCACCATCACTAACTTGAATATAAATGGAATGAGTGCCTATACCATACTCAGCATTTTTGGTTGATTCAGGTAATTTTTTACTTATATATAAGGACCATATATTTTATCCATTACTGTTATGTTTGCATCATAAAAAAGCTAAACATATTTTTTATGTAGTAATTTTCCTCATCATATTATTACAGTTAATATTTCAACTTATAGAAAAATATCTTGAATGTAGTAGATATAATGATAGACTTAGGACATAGGTTTAAGACTAAATAATCTGTCAAAAACTGTGTGAGGTGAAGACTGGGTTTACAATATCATTGAATGCATTTCTCATTTGGAGTTTTATTTTCCTTGAAGACATTGAATTTTTACAACTATGAATATAGGTTTGACTTAAAAAGAGGACTATTAATAATAGGATAATATGTGAATAATGATAATTTACTGAGAATAAATACACTTCCATTTTTCCAACGTATCCTAATGTGAAGCATTATTCTCTACTTCTATTTTCATTCTTTTACCTGGGTAAAAGTAGTCATCCTGATCTCAGTTTAAATATACCTTCTTCTGGAAAGTCTTCTGAGGTAATAAGCTTAACAAGCCCCCCAAGATTTCCATGCCCTAATTTTCAGAACCTGTGAATTTATTGTTATATGGCAAAGAAACTTTTGAAGGTGTAATTAAAGTTGTGGGCCTTAAAATAGGAAGAATTTCTTTGATTATTGAAGTGGAACCTATCTAATCACTTGAAATCTTAAAAGTAGAAGAGAAAGCAGAAAAGTTGTGTCAGCAGGAGAAAAATTCAAATTGCTATTTATGCTTCTGAAATTTATGTGTTATGTGTAAGGACTGAAGAAATTCTATAAAACCTAAGAGCAGCCTCCAGCTGACAGTAAGCAAAGAAATGGGGATCTTAATCCTAAAATGACATGAAGCTGAATTCTACTAAAAATATAAATAAGCCAGGAGGCAGATATTTCCACAGAGTCTCCAACAAAGAACACATTTCTGCTGATTTTTAGTCCAGTGATACCTCTGCAAGACTTCTAACCTACAGAACTGTGGGATTATAAATAAATATTATTTTTAGCCATTAAGTTTTTGGTGATTTGTTATGGCAATGGAGAATAAATACATGTTCCATAACCTCTATCACATAATTGGAAACTGAGCCTTCCTTCAAATAGTGAATGAGAAATTTAGTCCTACTGTCAAAAGCCATTTAAGTGAGCCACCACCACTGAACTGGATCCTCCAGCAACCTATTACTTCAACTCAAGCTTTAAGATGACCTCAGCCACAGCTGACATTGTAACTGCAACTTTATGAGAGACCCTGAGCAAAAATCACCCAGGTAAGTCACTCTCAAATTCCTGATCCACAATAACTGTAGGATAATAAGTACTTAATATTTACATCTACTATATTTTGAGAAAATTTATTATGCTGCAAAATAAAACTAATACAAATTTTAATACCCCAAATTGGAGTAATGCCGTATCAAATACGTATAAATGTGAGAATAACTTTGGAACTGGGTAGTGATTTCCATGTATTTGCATGGTTTTAAGGGTTCCTATTGAAGTTGATTTCCAATTTTAATCCACTGTTGTCTGAAAGAGTACTTGATATAATTTTCATTTCCTTAAATGTATTGAGACTTGTGTTGTGGCCTATCATACGGTCTATATCGGAGAATGTTCCATGCGCTGATGAATAGAATGTATGTCCTATTATTGTTGGGTAGAATGTTCTGTAAATATCTGTTAAGTTTATTTGATCTAGGGTGTAGCTGAAGTCCATTGTTTTTTGGTTGAATTTCTATCCTAATGACCTGTCTAGTACTGTCAGGGGAGTACTGCAGTCTGCCACTTGTTATATAAATTTGGGACCTCCAGTGTTAGTTGCATATATATTTAGAATTGCGATATTTTCCTGTTGAATTAGTTTTTTTAATCATTGTATAATGTCCTTCTTTGTCTGTTTAAACTGCTGTTGCTTTGAAGTTTTTTTGTCTGTTGTAAGAATAGCTGCTCCATCTTGCTTTTGGAGTCCATTTGCCTGAAGTATCTTTGGTAGTATAGGGAGGATACAAGTCAGCTCTAGTGTCAGGCAGTGGGCAGGCCATGGAGCTTCCAAGGGATTATGTCCTTTGTCTTTGGCTACCAGGGAGGGTAGAGAAAGACCATGAAAGATCATTAAGTGGTGATTTCTGAGATTTTGGTGCACCCATCAACAGAGCAGTGTACACTGTACCCAATGTGTAGTATTTTATTTCTCACATTGCTCCCACCCTGTCTCCCAAGTCCCCAGAGTCCATTTTATTATTCTTTTGCCTTCGTGTCCTCATGGTTTAGCTCTCTTATGAGTGAGAACATGTAGTATTTGGTTTTCCATTTCTGAGTTACTTCCCTTAGAATAATGGTCTCTAAATCCATCAAGGTTGCTGTGAATGCCATTATTTCATTTCTTGTTATGGCTGAGCACTAAGTAGTATTACAATGCATCAAATCTCATGACACTCACTATCATGAGAACAGCACAGTGAATGAGTCTCATGAGATATGATGTATTATAGGGAAAACCACTCCCATGATCCAATCACCTTCCATCAGGTTTCTCCCTTGACATGTGGGGATTACAATTTAAGATGATAATTGGGGAAATAATCAGAGCCAAACCATATCACATACTTTTAATATGCTGTTAAATTCTATTTGTGAGTATTTTGTTAAGTAGTATTGTATCAATATTCATCAGGGATATTGGTGAGTTGTTTTCTTATAGTGTCTTTGTCTGGGTAAGATAATAGGGTAATACTGGCATCATCAAATAAGGTTTGAAGTGTTTTATTCTCTTTAAAGTTTTGGGAAAAATTTATGATAATTGATATTAATTCCTTTTAAAATATTTGGTAGAATTTACCAGAAATGTAATCTGTTTTTTGGCTTTTCTTTGTTGGGTGATTTTTAATGAATAACTCAATCTCCTTATTTTTATAAGTCTGTCAACTTTTCTATGTTTTCACAATTTGTTCTTAGTAAATATGTATTTTTAGAAATTTCCCATTTCAATGTATACTTGAGAAAAATGTGTATTCTCTTGTTGAGTTTCCTCATATGTCTCTTAGACCCAATTAGTTTATAAGGTTATTCAAGTCCTCTATTTCCTTAGTGATCTTCTGTCTGGCTGTTCTATTCATTTTTTAAAGTGAGGTGCTATGGTATAAATGTGTGTGTCCCAAAAAATGTGTTTGTTAAAATTATAATCTCCAAGTAGATGATATTAGTAAATGGGGCCTTTGAGGGGTGATTAGATCATATGAGTGAAATCTTTGTGAATGGGATTTGTGCTTATATTAGAGAGTCCCCAAAGATCTGTCTTGCCTGTTCTACTATGTGAGGACACAGTTAAAAGGTGTCATCTATGACCAAAGAAATGGGCTCTCTTCTGGGTCTTAGATGTCCCAGCCTCAAGAATTGTGAAAAATAATATTTGTTGTGGATGTGTCACCCCATTTATGATATTTTGTTATAAAAGCCCAAACAGACTATGATAAAAATTGGTACCCAGAAGTTGAGGTGCCAGTGTTACAAATGCCCAAAATGGTGAAAACATAGTTCTAACTGGGTAATGAGTAGAGATTAGAACAATTCTGAACTGCATTCTAGAAAAAGTCTATACTTCCAAAAACAAACCTTTAAGGGTGATTCTGGTGAAGAATAAGGAAAAGACAAAATATGTGGACAAAGCCTTAAACTTGTTAGAGTGTACTTAAATGGTCATGATCTGAATTTTACTGGAAATACTAGAAATATAAATGGCAAAAGGCATTGCAATGAAGTCTACTTGGAAATAATGAACATGCTAGTTGAAAACTAATAGACTGGCAACTCTTCTCATAAAGTGGCAAAGCACTTGGCTAAATCATGTTCATGAGTGCTGTGAAAAAAAGAATTTATAGTGACAAAATAGGATATTTGGCTAAAAAATTTCTAAGCAAAGTGTTGAAAGCACAGTTTGACTTATCTTGAATTGGTACAGTAAAATTAAGACAAGGTGAATAATGTAACAATTAAATGTTTAATAAAAAATGAAGCAGGACTTAAAGATTGGAAATTTTTCATTTAGCCTGTGCAGTAACAAATGAGAAAATGTGGTAAAAAAGTAACTTCAACGGTGTGGCCAAGTGACTGTTTAATAAGGAGAGCAGTATGGCTTGGCCAGGTGCTTGCTGTTCATCAAGATAATTATTTAAAAAAAGACCTTAAATATATTTTTGTATTATCCGTCAAAGGCCCAGAGTGCCAGGTTCTGCAGGACAGAATAATTAAAAAGAAGGGCCTGTAGGCCTTGACAGGGTCTCAGTACTTGCTGCCTAGCACAGCCTTAAGGCTCAGTGCATCACACTCCATTGCTGTGCTCCTCAGTCACCTCAAGTATATCTCCAGCAGATCTCAGTATGACATGCATTGTGCCCAGCAAAGCTGTGGGAAAGTGCCTCAACCTGGATTTCAAATGATGCCCCAGAAAGCTGGAAAGCCCAGACAGAAATGCACTGTGAAGATGAAGCCTTTGTGTAGAATCCCTACTAAGGAAATTCCTGTGAGGGTAGGGCTACCTCCTTTATCTCAGACTGGTATGCATGAAATTTTAGCTTAGGCAAGCCACAGGTGTACAACCCAGGCACACAGCAGCCATAGAGATGGGACCACAGCAGTTAAATGCCATGGACATGGAGCATCCCAAAGGTGTGGAGGAAGGGCCACTGTTTCAGTGGATCTGGAAGGCAGACCTCCACCCAGTGGTCCTGGAAGGCAGAAACTTGAGTCTAAGAAAATTATTCTTGAGTCTTAACATTTTGAAAGTTCTAAGCAGTCTAATCCTGTACAGCTTTGTCTCTCCCACTTTCTGTTGTTATCAAACACTCTATAAAAATTTATTTATTAAAGTAGATTTGTAATTATTTTATACTTTCTAAAAATTCTATAGAAAAAATAACGAGTTTCAATCTAAAATTACAGCAATACTGACTTTTATATATGCCTATGTATTTGCTTTTACTGGAGATATTTACACACAGCTGTTTTATTTGTAATTTTTTTCTACTTGTACTTTAGATTTTGGGGTACATGTGTAGATTTGTTACATGAGTAAATTGCATGTACTGAGTTTTGGTATACAAATAATCCCATTACCCAGGTAGTGAGCATAGTACTTGTATTTATCCGTTTTTTATGCTGCTGATAAAGTTATACCCCAGACTCGGCAATTTACAAAAGAAAGAGGTTTAATTGGAATCACAGTTCCATGTGGCTGGGGGAGCTTCACAGTCATGGCAGAAGGCAAGGAGGAGCAAATCACATCTTATGTGGATGGTGACAGGCAAAAAGAGAGCTTGTGCAGAGAAATTCCCATTTTTAAAACTATCAAATCTCATTCACTATCAAGAGAACAGCTCAGGTAAAACCCACCTCCATAATTCAATCACCTCCCACCAGATTCCTCCCACATGTGGGAATTGTGGAAGTTACAATTTAAGATGAGATTTGGATGGGGACACAGACGAACCATATCAGTACCCAATAGGTAGCCTTCCAAAGTATGCCCTTCGTCTACTCTCTCCCACAAAGCAGTCCCTAGGTTCTGCTGTTTTCATCTTTGTGTTCATGGGCAGTCAATGTTTTGCCCCAACTAATAAGTGATAGCATGCAATATTTTTGTTGTTCCTGAATCAGTTCATTTAGGATAATAGCCTTCAGTACCGTTCATGTCCTGCACTTTTTTTGGTTGATCGACTATTCATTACTGCCTCAATTTCAGAACTTGTTATTGGTCTGTTCAGAGATTCAATTCTAGTCCATTTACATTTGGGAAGGTGTATGTGTCCAGGAATTGATTTCTTCTCGATTTTCTAGTTTATGTGCATAGAGGTGTTTGTAGTATTATCTGATGGTTGTTTGTATTTCTGTGGGATCAGTGGTAATATCCCCCTTATCATTTCTGATTATGTTTATTTGAATCTTTTCTCTTTTCTTCTTTCTTATGTCTATTTTATTTTTTTTTTTCAAAAAAACAGTTCCTGGATTTGATCATTTAAAAAAAAATTTGTGTGTTTCATACTCCTTCAGTTCAGCTCTGATTTTGGTTATTTCTTGTCTTCTGCTAGCTTTGGGGTTTGTTTTTTCTTGATTCTCTAGTTATTTTAGTTTTGATGTTAGGTTGTTAACTTGAGATAGTTCTGGCTTGTTGTGGCCATTTAGTGCTATAAATCTCCTTCTTAGCACTGTGTTAGCTGTGTCGCAGAGATTCTGGTACATTGTACCTTTGTTCTTTTTATTTTCAAATAACTTCTTGATTTCTGCCCTACTTTCGTTATTTACCCAAGAGTCATTCAGGAGCAGGTTGTTCAATTTCCACATAGTTGTATGGTTTCCAGTGAATTTCTTAATCTTAAATTCTAATTTGATTGTGCTGTGGCCTTAGAGACTGTTTATTATGATTTCAGTTCTTTTGCATTTGCTGAGACATGTTTTATTGTCAATTATGTTATCAATTTTAGAGTAAGTGCCACGTGGTGATGAGAAGAAAGTATGTTCTGTTATTTTTGGGTGAAAGATATATTGATACTTATCTGGTTTATTTGATTTAGAGCTGAGTTTAGGTCCTGAATAGTTTTGTTAATTTTGTTTCTTGATGATATGTCTAATATGGTCAGTGGGGTGTTAAAATCTCCCACAATTTTTGTGTGTGAGTCTAAGTCTCTTTAAAGGTCTCTAATAACTTGCCTTATGTATCTAGATGCTCCTGTATTGGGTGCATATATATTTATAATAGTTAGGTTGTCTTGTTTAATTGAACCCTTTACCATTATGTGATGCCTTTCTTTTTCTTTTTTGATTTTTCTTGCTTTAAAATCTGTTTTGTCAGAAACTAGGTTTGCAAGCTGGGTTTTTTTTTTCTGTTCTTCATTTGCTTCATAAATTTTCCTCCATCCATTTATTTTGACCCTATGTGTGTCTTTGTTTGTGAGATGAGTCTTTTAAAGACAGTATGTCATTCTATATCTTTTAATTGGGGCATTTAGCCCACATTCATTTAAGGTTGGTTTTGGTTATGAGTGGATTTGATCTTGTCATCATGATGCTAGCTGGTTATTTTTCTGACTTGTTTATGTGGTTGTTTCATAGTCTCACTGGTCTGTGTATACTTCTTGTGTTTTCGTAGTGGTTGATAACAGTTTTTTTTTCTTTTAATGTTTAGTTCTTCCTTCAAGAGCTCTTTTTTGTGTGTGTGTGTGTGTGTGTGTGTGTGTGTGTACTACCACTTCAAGAGCTCTTATAAGGTAGGTCTGGTGGTAATGAATTTCCTCAGAATTTGCTTCTATGAAAAGCATCTTATTTCTCCTTCATTTATGAAGCTTAGTTTGGCCAGATATGAATTTCTATGTTGAAAAATGCTTTTCTTTTAAGAAGAAAACAAGTTTCTTTTAAGAAGGTTAAATATCATCCCCCAGTCTTTTCTGGCTTGTAGGGTTTCCACTGAAAAGTCTGCTGTTAGTCTGATGAGCTTCCCTTTGTAGGTGACCTGGCTTTTCTCTCTGGCTCCCTTAAAATATTTTTCTTTAATTTTGAACCTGGAGAATCCGATGATTATGTGTCTTGGGGATGATCTTCTCATGGAGTAAGAGAAGTGGGTTCTCTGCATTTTCTGAATTTGAATGTTGGCCTCTATAGCTAGGTTGGGGAATTTCTCCTGGGTCATATACTGAAGTACATTTTTCAACTTGATTCTATTTTTCCTATCTCTTTCAGGTACCCCAATCAGTTGTAGATTTGGTCACTTTACATAATCATGTATATCTCAGATCTTTTGTTCATTTCTTTTCATTCTTTTTTCTGTATTTTTGTATGCCTTTTTTATTTCAGAAAGAAAGTTTCAAGCCCTGAGATTCTTTTCTCCACTCAGTCTATTCTGCTCCTAATACTTGTGATTGCATTGTGAAGTTCTTGTAGCTTTTTTTTTTTCAGCTCTATTAAGTTGGTTATGTTCATCTCTTAACAGGCTATTTTGCCTGTCAGCTCAGCATGCTCCTTTAGCGCAGTGAAGTTTGTTTTTATTCCCATCCTGAAGCCTACTTATGTCATTTCAGCCATGTCAGCCTCAAACCAGTTCTGAACCCTTGTTGAAGAGGTGCTGTGGTCATTTGGAGAAAAAAGGGGCATTCTGGCTTTTTGAGTTTTCAGTGTTTTTGAATTCTTTCTTATCTTCGTGGGCTTATTTACCTTTGATCTTTGAGGTTGTTGGCCTTTGAATGAGTTTTCATGTTTTTTTGTTGTTGTTTTTGTTTGTTTGTTTTCCTTTGAACAGTTCTGAGCCACTCTTCCGTAAGGCTGTTGTGGTTTGCTGGGGGTTGCTTCAGTCCCTAGTTGCCTCCTTTTTTTCCCGTAACTGCAGGTATCACCAGTGAAGGTTGCAAAACAGCGAAGATGGCAGCCAGCCTTTTCTCCTGGGGTATACTGACCTGTTACTCACCCAAATGCACCTGTAGGAGGTAGCTGGAGACCCCACTTGGGAGATGTCAACCTGTCAGGAGTAATAAAATCAGGGATCTGCTTAAAATCAGTCTGGCTGCTTTCTGTTAGAGCAGTTGTGCAGTACTGGGGATCTCTTCAGCCCCTGATTGGTTTGGGCTCTCCAAGACTCACAGGCTGGACCAGCTGAGAAGCCCAAATAGTGAAGCTGGTGGCCTGTCCCTCATCCCAGGCACTTCACCTCAGGGAGAAGGTAGAGATCTTTCTGCTGTAAAAAACAAGCGAGGGTGGCTGGAAGTTCCAGCTAGGAGGACCCACACTATGACTTTCCGAAACCTGCAGGATGGAGTGAGTGAGTTGATAAAACAGCAAAGATGGCAGCCCTCCCCTTCCCTCCGGGGGCTCCCTCCCATCTCAGGCAGGCATCACCCTGTTGCCAGTGTCTAGCTAGAGTTTCAAGCCAATGGGCCTTATCTTGTGAGATGTCATGAAATTGGGGTCCACAGAATGATGCTGCTTGGCTCCCTAAATTCAGCCCCTTTCCTTAGGGGTATGCAAAGACATCCCACTTTTCCTGAGTTGCAGACACATTTCTTTGGGGATCCTAGGTCAGGAGCATGTAAAACTCCTGGATCTCTGTGTGTGGAGGCACAGCTTTGTGTGTCAGACCCAAGTCCTTGGTAGCATGGGCTCACAAAGAGTTGCCCTGATTCGTGGTTTGCAAAGATCTGTGAAAGAAGCGTGGTTTTCCAGGGTCACACAAACACTCATTGCATCCCTTGGCTGGCGGTAGGAGATCCCTTGGCTTCAGATCGCTCCCAGATGAGCCATCGCCCCACGTTGTTTTTCTTCATTCTCCATGGGTCTGGTTATTTCCCTGATCGGTCCCAAGGGGAATACATGGATATTGCAGTTGAAGATACTGTATTCACTTGCCCTTTTCCTTCCTTTCTGTGAGTGCTACATACCACAGCTGCTTTTAATTGGCCATCTTGACCCCTTCCAGTCCCATTGATATTTTTATTTCAATTTTATTTATTTTTGCTCTGATCTTATTTTTTCTTCTACTAAATTTTTATTTGGTTTGCTTTTGCATTTCTAGTTTTTAAAGATAATCATTAGATTGTTTATTTGAATTCTTTCTCTTTTCTGATGTAGGCATTTAAAACTATTAACTTTTCTCTTAGTGCTGTTGTTGCTTTATACCGTAGGTTTTGGTGTGTTGTGTTTTCATTATCATTTTTTCAAGAATAATTTCAAGTTTCTTATTAATTTCTTCATTGACCCACTGCTCATTCAGGAGTATATTATTCAATTTCAATGTATTTGTAGTTTCCAAAATTCTTCTTGTTATTTGCTAGTTTTATTCTATTGTTGTGAGAGAAGATGCTTTATATTATTTCAATTATTTTTTGGAATGTTTTAAGAATTGTTTTGTGACCTGATGCATGGTGTATCTTTGAGAATGATCTATGTGCTAAAGACAAGAATGTATATTCTGCACCTGTTAAATAAAAAGTTCTGTAAACATCTATTAGATCTACTTGGTCTGTAGTGCAGATTAATTCTGATGTTTCTTTGTTAACTTTGGAAGATGTGTCCAGTGCTGAAGGTGGGTTGTTGAAGTTTCCAGCTGTTATTGTATTGGGGCCTAGCTCTCTCTTTATTTCTAATAATGTTTGGTTTATATATCTGGGAGCCACAGTGGTGGGTGCACATATATTTACGATTGTTATAAACTCTTGCTGAATTGACTCCTTTATTATTATATAGTGCCTTTATTTGTGTCTTCTTACAGATTTTATCTAGAAATCTATTTCTACCTAATATGAGCATAGCTACTGCTTTTTTTTTTTGGCAAAAAAATTATCAATCTATTTTTAATCTGTGTGTGTGTGTGTATTTACATGTTTAGTGTGTTTCTTTTAGCAACAGATCAATAGTGCTTTTTTTCCATCTATTCAGTCAGACTATCTCTTTTGACTAGAAAATTAGTTTATTTACGTTCAGTTTTATTGTTGATAAGGGTTTTTTTCTACCATTTTGTTATTTGTTTGCTGGTAATATTGTGGTATTCTCTTCCGCTTAGGGCAAGAATGTATATTCTGCAGCCGTTAGATAAAATGTTCTGTAAATATTAGATCTACTTGGTCTGTAGTGCAGATTAATTCTGATGTTTCTTTGTTAACTTTGGAACTGTTTATTGATGAAAGCAGGTCCAGTCTTTTTCTTCTGTATAGATAATTACCAAAATATCCACACATATAATTGGGAAGATGAATGAGATTCTGTAGGCCATGCTTGGAAATCTTTAGAAAAAATATATAATAAATGGTCTCTCATATATGTTTTTCAAAATCCAAGGAACAGATAGTTTCTTATCTTTGAACCTCTGTGATTCTCTTGTCTCTTAATATACAGTATATATTTAAAGTACCACAGAATCTCGAAAATTTTCAGAGCAATTTTTGTTAGATGCAAAAATATATAGTTCCTAAGTCCATGCTAATAATCGCTACCAATATAAGAAAAAATTCACTAGTTATTTATGAATTATCAAATTAGCAACTACACTACAAGATTAGTACTTTTAATTTAAGCAATAAAAAGCAGAATTTGTAAAAGCATGTCTATAGAATACAAAATTGTGTTTAAATTTTTACTTTTCTCAATACCTAGCTTATACAATTTTAAAAGAGTAATATTGCCATCTTATGGTTACTTATTGAAGTAACTTTAAATATATAAAGAAAACTGATGAATCCTAACTCTTAATAGCTATGTGATTTTTTTCATATTTCAAATTATTCACAGACATTAAATGATAAATTAGAGGACAAGATATTCTGGTATTTCTTTAGTATCATATAGCACTTAGTAGCACAGAGTATCAGCACTTTAATAATCAATATATAATCTAAATATTAAAAATGTCATTTTAAGGAATACTATTAAAATTTTTATGCAATACTAGGTATCACTTATGAGGACACTCAGACACAGGGAAGTTAAATAACATGCATGGAGTCACAGAGGTCATAAATGGCATATCAGGGATTTGAAGCAAGGCCATTCTGATAACAAGGAGCATGTCCCCAAACAGTACATTATACTATCTGAAATGTTTAGCTCTACAAAGGGATTAAAAATGGCACAGTCTGTTAAAGATAATGATAGCTAATATTTATTGAATACATTGTATTTTAACTTGTGCTAAACCCTTTTCACACTTTATCTTATTTAATTATTTGCAACTAGCTTTTGTAAATATGGATTTCAATGAGATCAAGTGCCTTACTAAAGTCACACAGCTAGCAAGTTTAGAATCATATTTGCAAGCTAGGATCACTGAATCCAGAATCTAAACCTCACTCGAAATCTACATAGGTGTAGATACTGAATCTAATACTCTAATTTGGCTAAAGTGAAATATTGTACTTGATCTTTCAATGATACCAAATATTAGTAACAGTTAATTTATTCATAAAACCTGATATTAGTATTCTTTACCCTCTTCTAACTTCTTTGGTCTCCTTTGAAATATTATCTACCTCTGAACAACCATTAAATATTGATTTAATCAATATCTCTAGGACTGATTGTCTTCTATTGTTTTCTCTTTTCTTAACCTCATCAGTAACCAAAATTTCAATCACTACAGTAGGCAGATGACTTCTAGTTTTATATAAATAATGCTGAACATTTTTCTGAATCTAGAACTTTGCATTTCCTTGCCTTTTTAAATTTCCTCTTGAATGCTTTGATACACCACATACTTTACACTTGCAAGGTCAAATTTACGATGTTCATCTCCAAGCTTCATCTTTTTCTAGGGATACCTACCTCAGTGAATAACAAAATGGTACATGCACTTTTTGATGCCAGAAACTGAGAAATAATTTTTAACTCATTGTTTTATTTCTCTCAAATCAAGTTCATTATTGTGTCCTAATATTTTTACTTATTAAATATCATTCATATATGTCCAATCCTTTTTCTCTGGCACCAACATCTAAGTCTAAACCTTTCATATTTTTTTATCTGAACCTTGGAAATCACCTGCTCTGTTTCAGTATTTATTCTTGTTCCATTCAAATCTCTTATTCATACTGAAGTGAGGTATTTATTTATTTGTAAGCTGCTAAGCTTATATACAGAAAATTGCATAAATAAGTGTTAAAGAGTAGATGATATCGGTCTAAAATTCATATGTTGAAACCCTAAATCCCAATATGACTGTATTTGGAGACAGGATTTTTGGAGGTAATTAGGATTAAATTAGATGACATGGGTGGGGCCATAATTCAATAATATTGATTTCCTCATAAGAGAAAGAGACACAATTCTCTTTCTTTTTCTCTGTGTTCACAGAGAAAATGTTATGTGAGAACACAATGAGAAGGCAGCCATTTTCAAGCCAGGAGTAGATTTCTTGTAAAAAACCAATTCTACAGGCACCTCAGTTTTGAACATCTATTGCCCCAAACTGTGAGAAAATTAATTTCCACTCTTTAAGTGACCCAAACTCTGGTAAGTTGCTATGGCTGCCCCAGCTGACTAATACAGAGTTTGGTACTGTGAAGAAGGGAGCTGTTGTAATGAATACCTAAAAATATGAAAGTAACTTTGGAGCTGGTTGATGAGTAAAGGCTAGAATAATATATTTCTCACAATAGAGAAAGCCTAGATTATCTTGAAGAAATTGTTGGTAAAAATATGGGTGTTAAAGGCAATTCTGCTGAGGGCTCAGAAAGAACTGAGAAGAGCTATAGAAGTCTCTACTCTCATCTTAGAGAACTATATATTGCGATGAACAGAACGTTGGTAGAAACATGAACATTAAAAGTGCTTCTGGTCAGGTAACAGGCAGAAATGGAGGAACATGCTTTCAAAAACTGAAAGGTGATCATGTTATAAAGTGACAAAGTGCTTAGTTGAACTGTGTTATAGTCTTTTATGGAAAGTAAAACTTATGACTAAGGAGTTTGAATATTTAACTGAGAAGACTTTTAAAGCAAATGTTAATGTTTTGGCCCGGCTTCTGCTTTCTGCTTATAGTAGTTGTGAGAGGAGATAAACAAATTTAAGTAAAAATAAACTAGAATTTGAAGATTTGAAATATTATTGGTCTATTCTTATTTGAAAAAAATTAAAAAACATGTTACAGATAAAACACCAAGGGTATAATCACTCCGTTAACAGATTACCCATTACTCTAATCAGACATCTCAGCAGAAGCCAGGAGTAGAAATGTGATTATAGCAGCAAAGATACTCCCAATTTATACTACAGGTGACATAGAAAACAACATAGAATGAAGGAAGGCTATTGGACTCCCGAAATTTTACAGTATGAGACAATAGGTCTATCCACCTGAGAATACATATTATCCTTCAAGTAAAGAGAAAAATGACACTGATGGCAATTTATGGGTCATTTTGGTTTTCACTCTCAGCATAAACCTAGAGCATACAAGACCAGGGGAACGGCTATTTTCTTATTAGTTGCAGAGTATGGAAATACCTTCTCAGTTCAGCAGGCCAGAATTCTGCCACTCAGTTCCTCAATGGAAAGGCCACTCCACAGAGCCATGTGAAGGAAGCCATATCACAGTCAAAGTGGTCGGTCCATTGTGCAGACCCAGTGTGGCTAGGGCCATGGAGGTGACACCGCCACCCCAGTTGGCCCAGAGGGCAAAGCATCCAGCCACAAAAGATAATTCTTGAAGTTTTGGATCATAATCCAAAACAATGCAATCCCCAATGTTAAAATTCTAAAAAAATCAAAATTGCCAAAGTATAATCCCTAAAGTCTAAAATTCACAATTGTGGTAATAAGATTGTTACATCACGTTAGGTGAAACTATTACCTTGTTATTGTCATTTGGAAATTATGTATGGCTTAAAGATATGCATATGAATGCACATGGACTTAAATTTAGATGTCAACTTGACTAGATTAAGGGATATCTAGATACTTGATAAAGCATTATGTTAGGTGTGTCTGTGAGGGTGTTTGCAGAGAAGATCACCATGAGAGTTTGAGTGAATTAGATGCAGAAGATCTACTAACCATATTGTCAGGCACCATCCAGTTGGCTGGATGCTTGTTGAGAGCAAATACAGAAGGCAAATTGTACTTCAAACTTTACACCCTCCATGTGATTCCTCCATATCCTGAGGTTTCTGGCCTGAGCAATGCTACCAGCTAGCATCCCAGGTTCTCCAACTTGCAGATGGCCTGTTGTGGGAATTCTCAGTCACTGTAATCACACGAGCCAATTCCCCTAATAAGTCATCTCTCATATGTCTATGTAAATTTCCAATTGATTCTGTGTTTCTGGAGAATGTTAACACAGATTTGGTATGGGGAGCCCAATATTACTCCTTCTTACTGTATTTCTTAGAACACAATGGGAGAGATCTTTAAAATTCTTCCCTGGAAAAAGGCTGTGATAAGTTCAATGTACACGTATACTTAGTGGTGAAACATAAAAGTTTAAAAGCTAATAATAATTGGTGTTACAAAAGGAAAAAATCATTAAATCATGACAGCCAAGCAATAATCAGAATTTCAAATAGACAAAATATACTTATAAATTTTGTAGACCATAGCCACTTTCAAAATACAAGTGCAATGAGTGTTTTGAATATCAAATAAGTAAAAGTGCTGATAATAAATAGAAAAAAAATTCTTTCCAAGTTATTCAATTATTTATAACTTCTGACCTTTTATGAATATTGCCATGTTTGCCATCCACAAACAACTGTCATCAGCTAATAAAAAGAACTCAGCAAACTCAGCAACCTTCTGAACAAAAGACATTCGCTGATATTGAAGCTCCTCTAGTGTTACAAGACACATTAAATGATGAACTATTATGGATTAGGGATTTGGCTGTCCAAGAATATAAGCTTATATTTACCACTATATTTAACGTAGAAAAACGAATACATCTTTTGCTTTCGCTAATGGATGGCACTTTCCAAACTGTCCTTACTGTTCTTTTTTAATCAGCTAGTTACAATTCCTCTGTTGGATCAGAAAAATTTTAAACTTATTTACTTGTTTATATTTTAATGACTAGAAAAAATAAAGCAGTTTATAGATGCTTATTTGAACATTTGGTTCAGTTGACTCACCTAACATAATGATGGATTTGAAATTAGGTGTGATCAAGACTTCTTAAGTGAATTTTAAGGTATTACCAATATTTTGTTTTTTTATTACCAATATTTTGTTTTACTAACATTTTGTATTACCAATATTTCCAATGCATTTGTTGGAAAATTCAGATGAGTGGATTGGCCACGTGATATGGCAAGGACAGAATTTTCAGTTTAAAAGTACATTTTTTTTTTTTTTTGCATTGGCATTTCTTTCAACTGATGCCATTCCAGAAGCTTTTAATGAATTAAAGCCACATATGCCTGAAGAATACCATCAAGTTACTGACTGTTTCAGAAATAATTTTGTGCATGATAGGATAGAACAACACTTAGACAAAAGTGTTTCTGTTTGATTACTAGTATTGTTTTCACCAAATGTGTGGTCTTGTATGTAAGTACATTGGGAATAAATTTTCACATACCCAAAACAACATAGGAGCCTGACAGTGAAGATAGGAAAATTGAATGGGGAATGCTCATGTCAGTATATATCAAATCACAGAATAATTTCAGAAAGAGCAGCACCACATGGAAAATGAATTTAAATGTATTCTCCAAGGATAGTCACGTCTAAAAGGAAAAAAAAAGCATTTATTGTGATGCAAGACTTAAAAAATATAGTTAATGATTTTGAAAGTTGGCTAGCTCTTATTAACTACCTCTGTGTAGTTGCCCAAAATCTATCTTGCACTCTTATGTGTCAAATTTCCACTTCATTTTTTTTTAGTTTTTTTCCTGCTATTTTAAATTGTCAGATTATTTTTTAGAATTTGTTATACTGTGTATTTCATCTTTGCATTATTTCCAATATTGGAGGTATAAATTATGAAATGACTTTTAGAGAGCTCTAATTTGTTTTATGCATTTGTTTTTGCAAATCTGACTCTATGAAAGTGCATTATTGCAAGGCTGACTTTGTGTATAAGAATTGTGTGCATACGTAAAAATTTTGAAACTTCCTCAATAAATGAGACATTCTTTTGACACATATGCATTTGGGAAGAAACAAATTTCTTGAGATCTTGGCTCTTTGGGAAGGGTAGGGTTTCACTATGATTCTCCAGGATGGCCTCTAACTCCTTGGCTGGAGGGATCCTACCGCCTCAACCTCTTGCGTATCAGAGAATAGAGGTGAGTGCCACTCCACCCAGCATCCCACTGCAGTTCTTGATGGATCTCTTCAAAAGACTCAGGTTGTTCCTCATGGTATTTCAGATGACTTAAATGATAAATCTTGGTGCACACAACTAGCAAACATAGTTATAGGTATTTATACATTTCCATTTTGACCTATTTCTTTATAAATACAGTTTATAAATACAGTTTATTTCTGCTCATAAGTATTATACTGGTGCAACTGTTGTTCATATACCAGCTTGTTTATGCTTGCCAAACTCACTGTTTTTGTTGCCTATGCTGTTGTAGGTGGACTATAAAGTATTCTTTGTGTTTTTATATGTTTTTAAAATAAATTCCCTTTTAAAAATGTAAATGAGTATTAAAATTATTTTTTAAATTTTTTTAGAATTGTATTTTGGGATTATAATTTTTCAACATTTTAAACATTCAAGATTAGGCATATGGAATTTTGATTGTGTCTTTTGGTGTCGCAGGACTATGACAAGTTCTCAATTTATTTATTTATTTATTTATTTTTCTGTAACAGAGTCTCACTCTGTAACCTGGAGTATAGTGTTGTGGCTTGATCATGTCTCATCACAGCCTCAAACTGAGCTCTATTGATCCTCCCACCTCTGCCTCCTGAGTAGCATGGACTACTGGTACACACCACCACACTGGAAAATTTATGTGTGTGTGTGTGTGTGTGTGTGTATGTATATATATACATTTATACATATATATGTTCTTTTTTTCTGTAGAAAGGACGTCTCAGCTGCATTGCCCAGATTGTTGAAGTGCAGGGCTCAAAGGGTCCTCCCATCTCAATCACCCAAAGCACTGGGATTACCGGCAAATACAGCAAAATGTCAGTGTAAATTCACACACTTTTACATACACAGATATGCATAAACACAAAAATTCTAAGTGACATATAGACATATAAATAGGTACTTATGCGTAAACACAACTCAAACACAAACATATCTATTGAAACACACAATAGTGCCTTGACCTTCTCACTAATTATTAAAATTCAACTGTTCACAATTAATAACATGATCATACTTTAAATAATAGAAACAAAGAAATCACACTCTAAAACCACACTTGAACTACCAGTTAATTTCTTATAAGTTGATAATGTGAAGACAACTTAAAGACTTAAAAGCCTAGGGAAGTTGGGGACTCCTAGAATAAATATTGCTAAATAAAATCACTGAAAGTGAACATAGAAACATTCTGTAAAGTTAGCTAAATGATTTTTACTTTTTTTTTTTTTTTTTTTTTTTTAGAGACATGGTCTGGCTGTATCACCCAGGCTGGAGTGCAGTGGCATGATATTACCTCACTGCACCCTCAAATTCTTGGGCTCAGGTGATCCCCTTGCCACAGCCTACTGAGTAACTGGATTATAGGTGCATGCCACCATGCTCAGTTCAAATTGTTTTCACTTTCATGACTCTACTGGAAACTTGTCGCTGCTCTAATTTGTGACTTAAAGAGGCAAAACTGAAAACAGCTGTTGCTTGGTTCAGGTGCTTTTTGAGAATCCAGAGGGAAAAAAAAAGGTCTGAACTGAAAATCTCCATCTCCATCACCCAGATTTTAAACTGGTGCACTGTCCAAAGGACACTTGGTTTTGTTCCCTAATGGAAAGCCAAAAATACTAGACTGTGCAATCATGGATGGTTCAAAGGTATGTTATTGGTTAGCAACAGTAATGTTTCATAGCCTCAGGCTATCATAGAGGTCTTAGAGCTTTTGATACTGATAATTGCATTCCATACATTTTTTTAAGATATCAGTGAACATTCTTACTGTGTTCTTTTAGCACTTACTTCATGGAAGTGATCTCTCCTTTTATAAAGGTCAATTCAATATCCTTGCTCTGTATTTGCTGAGTATATATCTTCTCCATCTGTTTCAGATGGCCCTCAGCTTTGTTGAAATTGTATTCTTGATAGAGAGACTCCCAACGTACCTAATATGTCCAAAAGTATAGTGCTCAGGAGCTAGTGTTCAGCACCATCTCTGGTTGCAGTTCTGCCAATACCATAGCTTTATATTCCTCTGATGGACTGAGTTCTGTGAGGATAATATCTAGCTAGAACGCTTGTTGCTGCAGGCAAGACAGATAGCTGGTGAGTGACTAAACTCACAACTGACATAGTGACCACAGAAGATGTGATAGCAGCATGTGATTTTGACCCATGCAAAATCAGAGAGTTTGATGTGACACTTCCGATAATTACAAAGCAGCATGTCTTTGCAAAAAGACATAATGGGATAGTGAAGTCTCTAGAAGCTGAAAAGAGTCCATAAAAGAAAACTTTAGTCCTCATTTATTGTATATCCAGGATTTAGAGCACTGAAGAGGTCCACTGTGGAAGAGTGATACTCACATTTAGCTTTGATCTGTTGAAATTTTACTTCTCTAATATTACATGAATCCAGCTTCTATCTAAGAATCAGGTTGAACTACAAGGATATATCATCAACTACCTAGAATCAGCTCTTTATGGTCCCATCAGTCTAATTTAACCCTTCCTATTCAGAATTACCAAATTCCAGCCCACTTCATTTTCAAGGGCTCTCCAGATATTATAGAGGCTTACACAGGGCCAACTTTGGGCTGGCACACAGAGAACTGAAGACCCAGGCTTTCCTGCCTCAGTGGATTTCACCTTCAACCAGCCTACCAAAATGGAGAAGGAGAGTCATTCTGTTTTTCTGGAGCATCATTAATACAGAAGAGAATTGTTTTCTCAATCATTCCAATCAACTGTTATAAAGTTCATTTTTAGAAAATAAGGTTAAATTCTATTCAACAAAGAAAAATACATAAAGATGATTTTGGAATAAAGCCAAAACTAAATACATGTCTAAATATTTAAATACAAGTATATTTTCTCCTTCTATATTACCCATCATTGCAATACTAAAAGCCACAGATAGTAAAGCAATTGAAAGCCAATCAAAAGGCCTCATTATATAAAACTCAAAATAATAAATTTAAAAAATATGTATTTATTTATAGGTAAATAAGTAGGTTGTAGGTATATCTTCCTATTTATATATCTATATATAGATTTTCTAAAGTGAGATGAAACTTCTTGGATAATAAGACCTGTTGAACCAATTTCTCCCCACAAAAAAACTATTTTGTGGGAATTAAAGTTTAACAAGTGGCTTATATAATTATCCTTTGCCAAAATTGCTTAATTTTACCTATAAAGTGACTGAAATTGATGCTGAAAGGAGGTAAATGGAACATAGATTTAATTGTTATGGAGTTTGATATAAAATATGTGACTGAGGAAAAAGATATATAACAACAATTTTTTTTTTTTGCATTGGGGATTTAATAGTTCTAGATTAATGTATTGAAAGCAAAGTTACAATTCTTTATTACAATAGAACAGACATTTTACAAAAGAAGACATACATGAGGCCAACAAACATATGAAAAAATGCTCATCATCACTGGTCATTAGAGAAATGCAAATCAAAACTACATTGAGATACCATCTCACGCCAGTTAGAATGGCAATCATTAAAAAATCTGGAGACAACAGATGCTGGAGAGGATGTGGAGAAATAGGAACATTTTTACACTGTTGGTGGGAGTGTAAATTAGTTCAACCATTGTGGAAGACAGTGTGGCGATTCCTCAAGGACCTAGAAACAGAAATTCCATTTGACCCAGCAATCTCATTACTGGGTATATATCCAAAGGATTATAACTCATTCTACTATAAGGACACATGCACACGAATGTTCATTGCAGCACAGTTTACAATAGCAAAGACCTGGAACCAACCCAAATGCCCATTGATGACAGACTGGACAGGGAAAATGTGGCACATATACACCATGGAATATTATGCAGCCATCAAAAACGATGAGTTTGTGTCCTTTGTAGGGGCATGGATGAACCTGGAAACCATCATTCTCAGCAAACTGACACAAGAACAGAAAATCAAACACTGCATGTTCTCACTCATAGGCGGGTGTTGAATAATGAGAACACACGGACACAGGGAGGAGAGCACTATACACTGGGGTCTGGTGGGGGGAAATAGGGGAGGGACAGCAGGGGGTGGGGAGGTGGGGAGAGATAGCATGGGGAGAAATGCCAGATATAGGTGAAGGGGAGGAAGGCAGCAAATCACGCTGCCACGTATGCATCTATGCAACAATCCTGCATGTTCTTCTCATGTACCCCAAAACCTAAAATACAATTAAAAAAAAAAAAGAAAAACAATGACTTTGGAGGAAAAGGTGTCTTAGTTTTTAATGGATATAGTAACTCAAGTGATGCCAATAAGTTACATAATGCTAGTAATATTTACATATTTTTTCTCAAAAGTTTGAATACTCCTTTAAGTTAAAAACAGCATGGACAAATATAAGTAGTATCTTAAATATATTAAGCACTTAAAATATATCAAATGTGCTAAGCACCTATAGCAAGATGGCATATATAATCCTCAGAAGAATCCTATGAAGTAGATACTATCTTTATCCCAATTTTACAAAAAAAGAATTTGTGCTTCAAAGAACTAATTTACTAAAACTAACACAGTTAGTAAGTGGCAGAACCATGCCCTAAGCCAATAGTTATCTTATTTTATGGTCTTGTTTTTATGCACTATGCTTTGGAATGTTTAGATGCAAGTTTGAGACCTCATTGTCATGTAGCTGTGTGGTGTCTATGTTTATCTCTGCCATGCCTAGTACAGTTTCTAGCCATGGTAAATGCTATATGTATTGTAGCTCTGAACTCCTGCTTCACAGACCTACACTGAGACTAAAGTTGGATAGCATAGGTAATTTGAATGTAAAATTCAAAATATAAGATAAATGCTGATGATACTTAGTATTGCAAACCATGTAACTGAGACATGTAAAGAAAGCAAATTTGCACTTTGAATGGAAGAAGAGCAAGAGAGAACTAATAAGTACAATCAGCATACTTTTGCCATATCACCTCCAATGATCCAAAATCCATCAGAGAAAATGTTGAATTTCCAAAACCATAGACAGTTTATTATGGACATAATTTTGAATAAGTTTACATAAACTACAAACACAATATGGTGGGTGGGCTTGGATCATATTGAATTTTAACAACTATTACCTAGACCTTAATGAAACTATTAACTATAAAACAAGGAATAACCTGGGAATTTGTTTTTTTTTCTATAAAAATTCAAATTTGTCAGATCTTCTTCTTCTCTTCCACAATATTTTTGTCCCATGATTGTGACCATTTAAAGAATTATAAGATAGAGTTACAATTTGCATTTTTTTTGTTTCCACAGCCACAATATCTCTGAATTTCTAATTGATTTTAAATACAGAATCTATTTTCAGATATATTGTTAAGTATAGAGGGTGAAGGAATAGAGAAGATGTTTTCTTTAACATATTTCTGTCAAACATATTGTATAGGATATTTTCTTATTTCAAAATGGTCCCTAATATTGGATCTTTGTTGTTGTGCCCTGATATTTCAGATAGATTACTTAGTCTGTTAATACATATAGGTTTAAATTACCAAATTAAAGGAGTTCAGTTACCTCAAATTATTAATTTGTTTTTGTTTATTTATAGTAAGTGAATTCACTTTTTAAATAATACTAAAATAACCAAAACAATTTTTGGTATCGGATCAGTTTACCTCAAGTAACTGAAATAAATCTACTTCAGTAAAACAATCAATAGATTCTGATATGGTTTATTCAATTTAGTTGTAGAAGTGATGAAATCAATGAGATCACATCTAAAATATGTCTAAAGTAATACTATATAATTTATGTGCACAAGTGTTTGAATACCATTATAATGAAGAAAATAAACACGCTTCTGGATTAGCATTTATAGAGACTTAAAATCAAAGAAAGTAATAAACACTAATTAAACACTAAATGTACAAATTTATTTTTTCTGAGATAAAAAAACAAACTGGCAACACCAAGAACACAGGAATAATTAGATGTATCTAAAACAAGGCAGATAGGAAGCAGGAATAACTTGCAGCTCCCACTCAGATGGACAGAGCAGTGTTTGGAGACTCATATCATGAACTTTTCTCCATGAACTACCACAGGAATGTACCAGAAAAGTCGAGAAAACCCACAGACACTTTAAAAGAAGCAGCTTGCCACTGCAGTTTCTGTGAGACAGCCAAAAATCTGTTAATATCCAAAGTGTGAAAGAGAGAAATGTCGCCTTTTAAAACACATTCTCACTGGGGAGCCTAAAGGTCCAGATCACAGAGAAGGATTTAACTTACCTGGAGCTGAGATGAATTTAGAGAGACTAGCGAAATATAGGGACAGAGAAGCAATGGGAAGAACCCTGTGGTCACTCTAAGTCTCTAGTGAAGCCGTTTCTCGCTTTGTCTCACAGGGGTCCTTAGGTTCTTAGGGAGGGCTACCAGTGAAACTGGGGAAAGGAAAGGACACAGGGAGAAGGAAATTCTATGGGATGGGGCAACCTGGGAGTTCAGACATGAGCACAGAAGCCATGGCAGGCAGGAAGGCATGAAACCTGAAAGCCCTGCTTACTTTCTCTGTGGGGAGGCTTGCAGCCTAGGGCAAGTTCTCAGACCTGCTCACTGGCTGCCTAAAAATAAACTCAGCAATGTGGGAGAGGGGCACCATGAGAGTGAGACTGACCTTTCTGGTTGCATGGAAGCTGGGTGAGGCCTGTCACTGATGGCTTTCCCCCACTTCCCTGGTGACATGTATGACACAGCAGAGGCAGTCATAATCCCCCTGGGAACATAACACCATTGGCTTGAGGACCATACCCCAATCCCCTGCAACAGCCACAACAAGCCTCACCCAAGAAGAGTGTCAACTCAGACATGCTTAACCCTGCCCCCACCATGTATTGGTCTTTTTCTACCTGTCCTGGTAGCCAAAGACAAAGACATAAACTTTTGAGAGCTCTATGGCCCCACCCACTGCTTACAAAACCCAAATACCCGCTGCCAGGTAACCCTAGGGTGCGGTTGTATTTTCCATGTACTACCACAGCTGATGCTCTCTTGAAAGTGCCACTTCCTGGCTGGAGGCCAACCAACACAAAACCAGCACACAAAACAAAACTACAACAAAGGACCATCACAGACTCCACTTCACTCCCCCACTACCTCCAATGGAGCCAGTGCTGGTATCCATGGCTGAGAGACCTGAAGACAAATTATCTCACAGGACTCTTCGAAGACACTCCCCAGTACCAGCCCAAAGCCCTGTAGCTCTGCTGGGTGGCTAGACACAGAAGAGAAATAAAATCCACTGTAGTTCAGCTCTCAAGAATCCCCTTCATAGGAGAAGCAGGAGAGAACCACATCAAGGGAGCACCCTATGAGACAAAAGAATCTGAACAGTAGCCCTTGAGCCCCAGATCTTCCCTCTGATGTAGTATACTCAAATGAGAAGGAACCAGAAAAACACTTCTAGTAATATAACAAAACAAGGTTCTTTAGCATTCCCAAAAGATCACACTAGCTCACAAACAATAGATCAAAACCAAGAAGAAATCTCTGAATTGTCAGAAACAAATTCAGAAGATTGATTATTAAGCTATTCAAGGAGGCACCAAAAAAAGGTAAATACCAACTTAAAAATGAAAATAAAAATTGCAGAATATTATAGGGAACATCTCCAGAGAAATAGATAGCATAAATTTAAAAAACAATCACAACTCTTGAAAATGGAGACACTTAGAGAAATTAAAAATATATTGGAAAGTCTCAGCAATAGAATTAAACATTAAAAGAAAGAATTTCAGAGCTCAAAGACAAGGCTTGAAAATTTACCCATCTGACAAAATCAAATAAAAAAATTAAAAAATGAACAAAGCATTAAAGAATTTTTGGATTATGTTAAACATCCAAACCTAAGAATAATTCATGTTTCCAAGGAAGAAGACAAATCTAAAATTTTGGAAAGCATATTCAAGAGAACAATCAAGGAAAAATTCCTGGTCTTGCTAGAGATCTAGACATCCAAATACAAGAAGCTCAAAGAACACCCCAAAAATTCATTACAAAACAGATCATAGACAAGGCACTTATTCATCAGGTTATCTAAAATCAAGATGAAGGAATGAATCTTAAGAGCTGTGAGGCAAAAGCATCAGGTAACCTATAGAGAAAAACCAATCAGATTAACAGCAGATTTATTAGCAGAAACCCTATATGCTAAAAAGGATTGGGATCTTCTTTTTACTTACCTAAACAAAACAACTATCAGCCCGGAATTGTGTATCCAGCTAAACTAAGCTTATAAATGAAGAAAAGATACAGTCTCTTTCAGATGAACAAATGCCAAGAGAATTTGTCACTACCAAGCCAGCACTACAAGAACTGCTAAAAGGAGCTCTAAATCTTGAAACAAATCTTCAAAATACACAGAAATAGAACCTCTTTGAAGACTAAATTTCAAGAGACCTATAAAACAATAACACAATGAAAAGAAACCAAGGTATTCAGGCAATAAATAGTATGATAAATAGAAAACTACCTCACATCTCAATAGTAACATTGAATGTAAATGGCCTATGTGCTCACTTAAAAGATATAGAATGGCAGAATGGATAAGAATTCATCAACCAAATACCTGCTGTCTTCAAGAGGCTCACATAAAACATAAGGACTCACATAAACTTAATGTAAAAAGATAGTCCATGCAAATGGACATCAAAAGCAGACAAAAGTAGCTATTGTTATATCAGACAAAACAGACTTTAAAGCAACAACAGTTAAAAAGGACAAAGAGGGACATTACATAATGATAAACAGACTAGTCCAACAAGAAAATATCACAATCCTAAACATATATGCATCTAACACTGAAGCTCCCAAATTCATAAAACAATTACTACTAGGCCTAAAGAAAACATGATAGACTGCAAAACAAATACAGTGGTGGACATCAGTACTCCACTGACAGGTCATCAAGAGAGAAAGTCAACAAAGAAACAATGGACTTAAACTATGCCTTATAATGAATTGACCTAACAGATATTTATAGAACATTCTACCCCCAAAATGCAGCATATACATTCTTTTCATTAGCACACGGAACATACTCCATGTTAGACCATATGGATAGGCCACAAAACAAGTCTCAATAAATTCAGGAAAACAGAAATTATAGCGAGCATGCTCTAACCAGAGTGGAATAAAATTAGAAATCTACGCAAAATGAAACTCTGAAAACCATACAAGTACATGGAAATTAAATGACCTGCTCCTGAATGATCATTGGATCAACAATGAAATCAACATGAAAATTTAAAAAAATATTTGAACTGAATGATAATAGTGACACAACTTACCAAAACCTCTGGGATACAGCAAAAGCATTGCTAAGAGGAAAGTTTAAAGCATTAAATGCCTACATCCAAAATTCTGAGAGTACAAATAGACAATCTATAAGGTCACATCTCAAGGAACTACAGAAACAAGAACAAACCATACTGAAACCCAGCAGAGGAAAATAAATAACAAAGAGCATAGCATAAACAAATAGAACTAAAACTGACAACAAAAGGTACAAAAAATAAGTGAAACAAAGAGCTGGTTCTTTGAAAAGATAAACAAAATTGATAGACCAGTAGCAAGAGTAATTAAGAAGAAAGACGACACAAATAAGATCAATTAGAAAAGAAACAGGAGATAACACAACCAATATCACAGAAATACAAAAGATTACTCAAGGCTACTATGAACATTTTTATATGCACAAATTAGAAAACCTAGAGGACAGGGATAACTTCTTGAAAATATACATCTCCCCTAGATTAACCCAGGAAGAAATAGAAACTCAGGACAAACCAATAGAAAGCAGCAAGATTAAGAAGGTAATTAAAAAATTGCCAACAAAAAAAAGTCCAGGACCAGATAGATTCACAGTTGAATTCTACCAAACATTCAAAGAATAATTGGTGCCAATCCTGATAACCCTATTTCACAGAATAGTGAAAGAGGGAATCTTCCCTAAATCATTCTATGAAGACAGTATCATCCTAATACAAAGCCCAGGGAAAAACATAACAAAAAACAAAGAAAACCACAGACTAATATCCCTGATGAACATAGATGCAAAAGTCCTCAACAAAATACTAGCTAGCCAAATCCACCAGCATATCCAAAATATAGTCCACCATAATCAAGTGGGTTTTGTACCAGGGATGCAGTGATGGTTTAACATCTGCAAATCAATAAATGTAATATACCACATGAACAGAATTGAAATAAAAATCACATGATCATCTTAAAAGATGCAGAAAAAGCATTTGATGAAATCCAGCGTCTTTTTGTGATAAAAACCCTCAGCAAAATAACCATAGAATGGACATACCTTAAGGTAATAAAAGTCATCTATGACAAACCCACAACCAACATTATACTGAACAGAAATAAGTTGAAAGCATTCCCCCTGAGAACTGCAACAAGACAAGAATAGCCAGTTTCACCACTTTCATTAAACAGATTGGAAGTCCTAGCCAGACCAATCTAGACAAGAGAAAGAAATACAGGGTATCCATATAGCTAAGCTATGAGGGTGCAATGGCATAAGAATGATACATTACACTTTGCAGACTCTGGAGAAAGTGTGACGGGGGTGAGGGATAAAAGACTACATATTAATTGGGTAGAGTGTACACTGCTCAGGTAAAAAGTGAGCCAATATTTCAAAAATCACCACTAAATAACTTATCTATGTAACCAAACACCACCTATTCCCCAAAAACCTATTGAAATAAAAAAAAAATCAAATTCAAAAAAGGACAATTAATGTTTGAAATCTAAACTGAAAATAAAGACATGTAACATGTAAGAAATTAGTACACACAATCTTTAATTGCTATCATCTTGCTGAGCAGAGGCAAGAAGTAGATTGGCATCAAAATTTGAGATTCAACTGATATAAAGTAAACTAAAAAGTAAAAAGCTCTGAAGTCTTTTTAGGTGTTTTAGCTGAGACTGCTTATCTCCTCTCACAATGAGAGTAAAAGTAGAAAAAATAAGTCACCAGAAAATGTTTTAAACTTTGTAGGCAGCCTGAATCCCTTTGAAAATTGGTCTTTAAAAAACATTAAAACTTTTGAAACACGAGTGTTTAGAAATGAACCTATTAAGACTACAGAAATGTTTATCAGTATGTACTAAACCTGCATATACATTCATTTTCTTTGGACCAATGCTAAGTTACAATGCCAAATCTTATTTTAGTTGGGTATGACTTGGACTATTTGACATGTTCATGAGAAGGTGCTTCTGGAGTAACAAGCCTAATCAAATTTAGCTAGGGTTAGAACTATCACATTGTAGTAGGAGTGGAAAGTCAATTCAATTATCATGTAACTTGGTTAGACAAGAATTTTATAAAGTCATGAAGTATAAACATTTATTCACTCTAAGATCTAATGCTTTTAAGAACCTCAAAAGTAAAATGCCATGAAAAGAAAAATAAGCTATTAACTGATAGAATATTGGTAAAATTACTTCCTGAAATGTAATAAATATACAACAATCTCCTATAATGTCAATGTAGATGAATTACATAGAAAAAAACTTTAAGAAGCCCAGTAAATGATGTTCAGTTGATTTAAACTGCATGTCTTTTAATGTCATTTTGCCTTTTTGACTTTGTGGACCTGAGTCAAAACAAAACCAAAAAAATACAGTAAGTAAACAAGTGAACACAGCCAAATTAACAGCATAATAAGTTACTTCTGCTTGAATTCAGTAATTCAATGTTTATCTAATTTTCCAGTTGACATCGTGACAGCCTTGGTAAATTTAAATTTAAATTCAATGTCACTTTTTTTTCCAAAAAAAAAGTTTCCTTTTCTCTATTTTTTTTTTTGACAGTAGAGTGTTAAAGTCTCCCACTGTTATTGTGTGGGAGTCTAAGTCTCTTTGTAGGTCATTAAGAACTTGCTTTATGTATCTGGGTGCTCCTGTATTGGGTGCATATATATTTAGGATAGTTATTTTCCCTTTATTCTATTAATATAGAGTATTATATTAATTGATTTTTGTATGTTGAACTATCCTTGCATTCCAGGAATAAACTGCCCTTGGTCATAGTGTATAATCTTTTTTTTTTTTTTTAAAGAAAGAAAGAAAGAGAAAGAGGGAGAGAGAACAGGGGTCTTGCTCTATTGCCCAGGCTGGAATGCAATCTAGAAATAGGTATTGAAAACCTCCTTTTATGCCAATAATTGTGCTTAACAGCGGAGACAGGAAGGAATAAGGGAAGAAAATAGCAAACAAATAGCCAACCAATATTTCATTTGAGTCTGTGAAATGCTTTGCAAATGCTGAAGAGTGATTTACTTCCAATTATGTGGTCACTTTCAAAATAGGTGTAATGCGGGTACTGAGAAAAATGTATGTTCTGTGGACTTGGAGTGAAGAATTCTATAAATATTCACTGAATTTACTTGTTCCAAGTCTGAGTTCTAATCATAGATGTCCCTGTTAATTTTCTATCTCATTGATCCATCGAATATTAACAATGTGGTGCCAAAGTCTCCCGCTATTATTGTGCGGGAGTCCAAGTCTCTTTATAAGTCATTAAGAACTTGTCTTATGTATCTGGGTGTTCCTATATTGGGTGCATATATATTTATGGTCATTGACTCCTGTTGTTGCATTGATCCTTTTACCATTATGTAATGTCCTTCTTTGTTTCTTTTAGTCTTTGTTACTATTAAAGTCTATTTTGTCAGAGACAAAATTTACAACTCCTGTTTTTTTTTTGTTTTTTTTTTCTCTCCATTTGATTGGCGAGTCTTCCTCCAATCCTTTATTTTGAGTCTTTGTGTGTCCTTGCTTATGAGATGGATCTGGATACAGTGTACCGTTGGGTTTTGACTTTTTATTCAATTTACCTGTCTGTATCTTTGATTGGGGCATTTAATCCATTTAAATTTATGATTACTATTGATATTTGTGAGTTTAATATTGTCATTTAATGCTATCTGGCTATTTTGCCCATTAATTGATGTAGATTTTTCATTATGGAGATACTCTTTACCTTTTGGTGAGTTTTTGGGATGACTGAAAATGGTTATTCCATTCTGTGTGTAATGCTTCTTTCAGAAGCTCTTGTAAAGCAGGCCTGGTGGTGATGGAATCTCTGAGTGCTTGCTTGTTCGTGAAAAATTTTATTTTTCCTTCATTTATGAAGCTTAGTTTGGCTGGATATGAGATTCTGGGTTGAAAATTCTTTTCTTTGAGGATATTGAATATTGACCCCCACTCTCTTCTAGTTTGTAGGGTTTCTGCTGAGAGATCTGCTGTGAGTCTGATAGGCTTCCCTTTATGGGTAACCTGACCTTTCTCTCTAGCTGCCCTTAGAATTTTCTCCTTTATTTCAACCCTGGTGAGTCTAATGATTATGTGTCTTGGGGTTGCTCTACTTGAGGAATATCTTTGTGGTGTTCTCTGTATTACCTGGAGTTGAGTATTGTCCTGCCTTACTGTGGGGATCGCTCCAGCGTAGAGACCCCTAAGTGTCTCCGCCATAATGGAGTTTGAGCCCAGACACATTTCTCCCCTCCTGGACGCAGTCGAGCTAAGGGAAAGAAGGAAGTGCAAGAAGTTTGATTTTGCAGAAGTTTTCTGGTTCACTGATCTAACAGTTTGGCTGGGTGAAGGCTGTGTGGTTTCACTGCACATGCTATGTCTTGAAGTTTCTGCTCTGGGCTTGTTTTATGACTCCGTTACCAGGTACTCACTGAAGCTTGTAACTATTCATATGACATTTGAAATTGTTACCTCTAAGATTTATACCTTGGTTTGACCATTGTAAAATTGATCTTGTTTCTGTGTTTCTGATTATCGGATAAGTAGAAAAGGTCACCTGTTTGTTTTATGACTTCTTGATCAATCTTTATGACAGTTGATTGTATGCTTCTCCTTTTACTAGTTTTAACTTGAACCCTAGGCTTGTAATGTTGTGATTTTCTCTTCTCCTTTGTTGTAGTTACCTCACTAAGTAACCTGATGTCAGCCACTGCAGGCTAAAGGGTATATAATGAGACCCTGTGCACAAAATAAATTGCTGACTTGGGCAATCCTCGTCAGTCCTCCAGATCCCCAAAACTTTCCTGTCGTTCTTTTCTTCTGCGCACTCTCTCTTCCAGGTATTGGGACCCTCTTGCTGGTCAAGAGACCCCCAGCAGACGTGCCGATCTCACGGACCACAACACCTTACTAGGTTAGGAAAGTTTTCCTGAATAATATCCTGAAGAATATTTTCCAGCTTGGATTCATTCTCTTCATGACATTCAGGTACACCTATCAAATGTAAATTAGGTCTTTTCACATAGCCTCATATTTCTTGGAAACTTTGCTCATTCCTTTTTACTCTTTCTTCTCTGATCTTGTCTTCTCATTTCATTTCATTTCATTTCACCTAAACACCTAAGTTGGTCTTCGACCTCTGATATTCTTTCTTCTGCTTGATCAAATCGACTGTTAGAACCAGTGCATACTTCACGGAGTTATTGTATTTTTTCTTCAGTTCCATTAATTCACTTATATTCCTCTCTAAATTGTCTATTCTCATTAGGATTTCGTCAAACCTTTTTTCAAGGTTCTTAGTTTCTTTACTTTGGGCTAGAACATGTTCTTTTAACTCACAGAAGTTTCTTATTATCCACCTTCTGAAGCCTAATTCTGTTAATGGAATGCACTCATTCTCCATCAGGCCTTGTTCCCCTGTTGATGAGGAACTGTGATCCCCTGTAGAGGGAGAGGCATTCTGATTGTGGGTATTCTCAGCCTTTTTATGCTGGTTTCTTCCCATCATTGTAAATTTATCCACCTGTCATCTTTGTAATTACTGACTTTCAAATTAGG
The DNA here is from genome assembly GCF_030222135.1 of Aotus nancymaae. Lineage (NCBI taxonomy): Eukaryota > Metazoa > Chordata > Mammalia > Primates > Aotidae > Aotus > Aotus nancymaae. The sequence continues at coordinate 51,838,266 of NW_026988415.1, read as the reverse complement.
TCTCTGAGTGGACGTCAAACTTGTTGATTCCCAGCGCCGAAATCTGAGCAACCCACTGCACTGGCTAAAATGGCGGCATTAAGATTCATGGTGCTTTTCTGCCTGGGAATCTCTGGTCTGGCTTCCCTCTTGAGTCCCTTTTTCAATCAGCTGAATGGGTGACTCTGCCTTCTTGGAGCTCCAAACGTCGACTAGAAGGGGACCCAGTACTGTTTACTCTTCACCGAGAACCACCGCGCCGGCCACAAGAGTCACGCTGGTGACCCGTGGGGCTCCTCCACTGGGAATCTCCTGGTCCGTGAGCAACAAAAATTTGTCTGAAAGTGTGGCATCCTCTCATACTCTGCGCTTTCACTGGGAGCTACAATCCTGAGCTGCTAGTAATCGGCCATCTTGGATCTCTCTCCCCCTTTTCTCTAAAGGTTTTTCCTGTTGCACGTGGCACACAAGCCTGTTATTGCCAATATAGACATGAAAAGTTAACAATGAGATTTACTCATTTTCTTTAGGCAGTTATTTATAAAAGACGCATTTCTCCTGATAGAATTGCCAATGCCTAAACTATTGTTCTTAATGATTCATGACACTCTGAACAATATACCTTCTCTTCAGGTAACAGAAATAATTATAGCAAAGTCTTCTCACAGAATTTACATCCATTTAAAAAATATTAATTATTTTGGCTCTCTCAAAATCTAAAGTGGAGCTGTAGTAAAAAAAGATATATCAAAAATAATTAAGAAAAATGAGTTCCTGGATCATCAAAAGAAAAAAATTCCTATTGTAAAGATTTTCTCATCTTATTTTAAAATTCTATTTATACAATCAGACTAGAATTGAAGTTCTAAACTGGTTATAAGTCGTGTAATAAATTTTCTGGTCATGTGCAATAGAATTTTTATTAGAAATAGAGAAGAAATAAGTACAATTATCAGATTCCTGAAATACAAATTAAAACCAAGTAAAAAGTAACCTCATAAATAATATAAAGGAATAGAACAGGGAAAGGCAACCTCCTGTAGACAATCAAAAAGTGTAGCTGGGAGATTTGCTTGAAAGAGTGTCTATCCCTCATCCTTCTGAATCATGCTATAGCTCACGTTACCCAGCATCTAGTTATTTCATTTTATTTGTCATCTATGACTTATGTAACTGTTTTATTTTTAAAATGACCACACTTTAGATAGATAAAATTTAGCCAATTTTAGTAGTAACAATTACAAAGAGAAACATATAGTTTTAAAATGTTGATTTTTCAAACGATTGTTCAAATACCTTGCCATTTTTGTGTTCTTAAGGGTAAGAAATAATGGACATTTCCTCATTTCTTCCTAGCTTTCCCTATTATGATCCAATAGAAATGAAGACAGACATATAATCTGAGGATGATCTTTTATTTACAGAGAAAAACCAAAAAACTATTACCTCTTACTCTCATAAATGCATATTCTATAGTAATTAGAAGTACACACCACAAGCAGTATGGTTTAGGAAATTTCAGTTTTTTCTGGACACATTTATCTGATTTGAAGTAATATTCTTTTTTTGGCTGTTAATATGTGAGATTCTACTGCATTCTGAACCAGTCAAACACCATCTGCCTTATTTATAGACATCATAAATAGATTTAGGGTCATCTAAAAATTAAATATCAGAAGGTAATCCCTATTTCTATATATCATACATAAAATCTAATATTTGTGAAAAGGAAAATGAAGGGAAAGCAAAAGGAAGGGAGAGGTTCAGAGAAAGATCTTATCTGAAGATGATATTTATTGTGGCAAAACATTTCTTTAAGCATGTCCTCAGAGAGTCTGAGCATAGTTAGAAACATGATTTGATGAGGGCTACAGATGTTTAGAGGTATGTGAAAAAATATGTACAAAAATAGCAGCTGGATGACAGAAAAAAACAAAGGTGGTTCTGAAATTCAAATGATGAATCTTTTAACAAATAAAAAATTTATTTTGTGAAAGATTCTATTTATATGGCTTAGGTAAGTCTTAGAAGATTGGAAGTACCTTGTCTTTCATTTGTTATTGCATTATTCAATATAGAGTTAGCCTAATTTCTAAATGTCACATATCTGACCATGTGAAAAGGTGTTCTCTCTCTCATTATCTCCTCCTATCAAAAAATATTGTTTTAAGTATTGTAATTGAGCATTATAGGTTTGATGGTAGAGAGAGGCTTCGAGGTTGATGTGAGGACAAAATCAGAACTTTTATTCCAGTTGATGATTTCAGAGAATCAGTGTATAAATCTGAACTATTCTAGGGGAATACATGCAACAAATGAGGACAGTAATATTAGATCTGGTGTACAGGTAAAGATATTGAAAGTTAAAAAACTTGCCCAAGATCAACTTCACAAAGATGTTTTCAGTGTCAAATGAGTTTATATAGGTACAGTGCTTACAGCAGTGTAAGAATTCAAACTATGGAAACTCTTATTATTGTTGTTTTATTTTGTGTTAATATCCCATTTTTTCAAATGCCTAGAATAATACATTATATATAGTAGAAAATTAACAAATATTTATTACCGATTTTTTTTTTACAGTTTCACTGTCTTGAACTTAAGAATGCTTTTAGTGTATCTTTTATTCAGATAAAAATTCAAGGGTTAATAAGTCAGTTAACTATGGATTTCATGAAGGATGACACATTGGTTTAAAACAAAGCAAACATGCAAGATGTTTAAAACATGTAATATGCAAGTGATCATGAAAACGTATTTGGTCAAAAATTTTAATTTTGAAATATATTTTGTTTATCAATGTCATGTAGAAATGATTTGGATGCCTAGAAATAGAAAATTCAGTGGAAAATTAATTTTATCTTATGCTATACTAGTTTTAGACTTTATGAATTATTCCCATTAAAATATTTTACAAAAATCAATTAAAAATAATAATAATTGAAAATTTGGCTTATAGAATAGCCATACCATCATGCACCTTCAACTTAATTTGAAGACAGCTTATTTTTTTTGTCCACCCAGCCTTTATCATTCTAGTTTTGTGTTCTATTCTGAAAAGCATCCTGGTGACATATCAATATAAAATAATTTATTCAACAAATAAATATAATGCATTTTAATGGCACCACATAATGAAAAATTTTATGTGCCTGTATTCCTTATACATAATATAAAAATAATCCACATTTTCAATTTCAGCATTTTATCACTTGTTTCTACTATTCATGACTCATCCAGAAGATTTTGTGAGAAGGGAATGGATATAAAGTAAATTTAATAATTACAATGTAGCAGCATTTATCTCATTAAGTTCAACTAGAATCCATGTTTCAATATGTGCTAAATCACTATCACAACGTCACTAACATAACTGAAACTAAACTTTCACATTTGATTAGCATCTAATTTAAAAAAAAATTAGTTTTTTTTTCATAGGTTATTGGGGAACAGGTGGTATTTAGTTACATGAATGATTTCTTTAGTGGTGATTTGTGAGATTTTGGTGCACCTATCACCTGAGCAGTATACAGCGAACTCAATTTGCAGTATCTTATTACTCTCCCCTTCCCACACTTTCTCCCTGAGTCACCAACTCCTAATGTGTCATTATACCACATTTTCTGTATTCATTCATCTGTTGATGGACACATTTCATATCTTGGCTATTGTGCATATTGCTGCAATAAACATGGAAGTACAGGTAGTTTTTGACATACTGCTATTCTTTCATTTGGTTATATATCCAATAGCAGGATTGTTGAATTATCCGGTAGTTGCATTTTTAGTTTTTTGAGGAACCTCCATACTGTTTTCCATAATGGCTGTACTAATTTACATTTCCACCAACAGTGTATGAAAGTTCACCATTCTCTGTATCTTTGCCAGCATTTGATATTTTTTGTCTTCAGGATAACAAGCATTCTAACAGAGGAAAGATGACATCTCATTGTGGTTTTAGTTTGCATTTTCCTCATGATTAGTGTCATTTTGCTTTTATTTGATAAGTGATGTTAAGCATTTTAAAAATCTGTTGGTTATTTGCATGTCTTTATTTGATGTATATTGAGATTATTTGCTCATTTTTTCATCATTATATTATTATTATTTTGCTGTTGAGTTGTTTAAAATTCTTATATGTTTTGAATATAATTGATTGCCAGATGAATAGTTTGTGAATATTTTATTCTCATTCTACAGGTTGTTTCTCCCCTCTGTTGATTGAAGAGATGTATTAGTTTCATTTTATCCCATTTTTCTATTTCTGTTTTTGTTGTTTGTGTTTTTGAGGTCTATTTATAAAACATTTTCCCGAACCAAATTCCTCAAGCATTTTCTCCACATTTTCTTTTAGTAGTTTTATCATAGGTTCTGGTCTTACATTTAAGTTTTTCATCTATTTGAAGTTAATTATTGAATATGGTAAGACATAAGGTTCTTGTTTAATTCTTCTGACTATGGATATCCAGTTTTATCAGCATCAATTATTAAAGTGACTGTCCTTTCCTCAAAGAATATTCTTTTGACCTGTCGAGAATCAGTTGGGTTTAAATACATAGATTGATTTCTGGGTTATCTGTTCTATTCACTGGGTCTTTGTGTCTGTTATTATGTTATTATGTCAGTGCCATGTTGTATGGGTTACAATAGGTTTGCAATATGTTTTCAAGTCAGATAGCATGATGCCTCCAGTTACGGTCTTCTTGCTCAGGATTTCTTTGGCCATCTGGGGTCTTTTGTGATTCCATACACATTTTATAATTGCTTTTTCTGTTTCTGTGAAGAAATTGGTATTTGAATAGAATGAAATTGAATATATAAGCTACTTTAAATAGTATGGTCATTTTAACTGTAAATTTATCCAATTTATAAGCATGAAATGTCCTTTTGTTTTTCCATATCCTCTTCAATTTATCAGTCTTTTATAGTTTTCATTGTAGAGATATTACACCTGCCTGGATAAAGGAGATGGAAAAATTATTAAAAAAAATTCCTAGGTATTTTTTTAGATATTATTTTTTTTAGATATTGTAAATGTGATTGCTTTATTTCTGTTTTTTATATTGTTGCATAGAAATTCTATTAATTTTTATTTTGTATTCTGCATCATTTCTAAATTTATCAGTTCTAATAGTTTTTTGGTGGTATCTTTATATTTTTCCATATATCATATCATATAATCTGCAAACAGGGACAATTTGATTTCTTCTTTTTTAGTTTAGATGCCCTTTATTTCTTTCTCTTGCCTGATTGCTCTGGCTAGGATTACACATACTATCCTGATTAAGAGTGGTGAAAATAGGCATCCTTATATTGTTTCAGTTCTTAGAGAAAAATACTTACACTTTTACTTTTTCACTATGATGTTAGCTATGAATATGTCAGGTGGTTTTCATTGTGTTCAGGTATGTTCCTTCTATACCTAGTTTATTGACAGTTCTTTTTTATCATGAATCAGTTTTAAATTTTATCAAAAGCTTTTTTCTTATCTATTGAGATAGTCATATAGTTTTTGTCCTCATTGTCTTGATGTGATATAACAAGATTATTGATTTGTGTATGTTAAACCATACTTGCATCCCTGGGATAAATTCTACTTGTTTATGCCGCATACTTTTCTTGATGTTTTGTTGGATTCAATTTGCTAGTATTTGGTTGAGAATTTTTGCATCTATGTTTGTCTGAGGTGGTAGCTTTAGTATTATTTCTTAGTGCATTTTGTCTGGTTTTGACTCAGTGTAATGCTGGCCTTGCAGAATGAGTTTGGAAGAATTCCCTCTTGCATTTTTAGAAATGGTTTGAGAAAAATTGTGTTAGTGTTTATTTAAAAGTTTCATGGATTTCAGCAGTGAAGCTATGTGGTCCTGAACTTTTTCTTGCTGATAAATTTTTTTTATTATTGACTTAACTTCATTACTCATTATTTGCTTTGTTGTTGTTGTTGTTTGTTTTGTTTTTTGGTTTAGTGTTGGTAGCTTTTGCGTATCCAGGAATTTATCCATTTTCTCAAGGTTTTCCAAATTGTTAGGATACAGTTGTTTATAATAGTCTCTAGTTATTATTTGTATTTCTGTCATATCAGTTGTAATGTTTCCTTTTTCATTTTTGGTTTTATTTATTTGTGTCTTTTCTGATGTTTTTTCTTAGTCAAGCTAATGACTTATGTTTTGTCTATTAAAATAAATTGTATTTTTGTTCCATAATCTTTCTTATTATTTTTGTTGGTCTCAGTTCATGTTTATTTCTTATCTGATCTTTATTATTTCTGTTTTTCTACTAATTTGAGGTTGGGTTTGTTCTTGCCTTTAAAATTTTTTGAAGTCTATGGTTAGGTTGCTTGTTTGAAATCTCTGTGCTTTTTTGACATAGGCATTTGTTGCTATAAAATATCCTGGTAATGGTCCTTTTGCTGTATCCTATAGCACCATTTTTGTATGTTGTCATTCTGTTTTCATTTACTTTAATATATTTTTAAATTTTCCTCCAAAGTTTTTCATTGAACCATTGTTCATTCAGAAGCATTTTTTTTTTTCAATTTCTATGTGTTTGTTGAAGTTTCCAAAGTTTCTCTTGTTATCGATAATCACTTTTATTCTGTTGTGGTAACAAAAGATACCTGATACAACTTTGACTTTTAAAAATTTGTGGAGAATTGTTTTTTGTACTAACATATGGTCAATCCTACAAAATGTTTTATTTTCTGATGAAAAGAATGTGTAATCTTCAGCCTCTGGATTACACGTTCTGTAAATATGTTAGGTTTCTTTTGTTTATAGTGCAGTTTAAATCCAATATTTATTTTCTTCTTTTTTTTTTTGAGATGGAATCTCACTCTGTTGCCCAGGCTGGTGTGCAGTGATGCGATCTTGGCTTACTGCAACTTCTGCCTCCTGAGTTCAAGAAATTCTCTGCCTCAGCCTACCGAGTAGCTAGGATTACAGGTGCTTGCCACCATGCTTGGCTAATTTTTTGTATTTTTAGTAGAGACAAGGTTTCACCATCTTGGCCAGGCTGGTCTTGAACTCCTGACCTCATGATCCACCTGCCTCGGCCTTCCAAATTGCTGGGATTACAGCCATGAGCCACTGCATTCAGCCTAAATCCAATATTTTTTTGTTGATATTTTGTCCAGATAATCTATCTAATGCTAAGAGTGAGATATTGAAATCCCCTACTACTATTGTATTGTGATCCATCTCTCTTTTTAGATCTAGTAATATTTACTTTATATATTTGGGTGCTCTAATGTTGAGCGTATATATTTATAATTGTTATAGCCACTTGTTGAATTGACTCCTTCATGATTATGTAAAATGAATTTTGTCTCTTCTTACAGTTTTTGACATAAAGTTGGTTTTATTTTATATAAATATAAATGCTCCTGTCTGTTTGTGCCTTTATAGGTGAAGTGAGTTTCTTGTAGGCAGCATTAAGTTGGGTCTTATTAATTTATTCATTAATCCAGTCTATATATTTTAATTGAGTAATTTAATATATTTACATTCAAGGTTATTATAGATAGATGAAGACATGCAGACATACATCTGTTATTTTGTTAATTTTTTTGCTTATTCTTTATAACCTTTGTTTCTCTTTTTCTCTTCTGTTTATCTTTTTGGTTTGGTGATTTTCTGTGTGATAATATTTGATACTTTTTTCTTTCTCCTCTGTGTATCTGCTTTACTAGTGAGTATCATGATTTCATGTATTTTCACGATGGTGGTTATCATCCTTTCTCTTCTAGGTGTATGAGTCACTTAAGCATTTTTGGCAAGGTCAGAAATGATAATAAATTCTATTAGTAATGAATTCCCTCCATTTTTGCTCATGAAGCAGTGGCTTCAGTTTCAAAATGGTTCCATTTAACAGCAGCTTAGGTCATGGGGTGGTGGGAAGTGCACAATGTATGCTCCTACCCTAGTATAATGCAGCTGTATGAATCCAGACAACTCTACAAACTTGGCTTCAGTCTTTGAGGATTATGGGCTTCTGGTTTCCTGTTCTACAGACTGACGATATCTTCAATGGCAATGGGGGTTGCTGTTGAACATTTACTTACCTTTTCTTTAATTAGGAAAAATCCCTACTGGCTTTGAGCCAATCCCAATAGGGGAGCAGAAGCAGGGTGCTTCCTTCACTCCCCTCTCTATGCTGCCATGGTGGGCTTTCATGTTCCACAGGCATTTTGTCAGTCCTTTGCTGCAATTCAGCACTCTCCCTCAGATACTACAGTCAATTTGTCATTGTTTACCTATTGTTTTGGTACCTTTTTTTGTGGAGGGAAGGAATGAGTGCAAGACACATTTAATCAGTCATCTTGCTGATTGCATTCTATTTCTTTGTTAATTAGATTTAATTTTTTCTACACATATCTGTCCTTTATATTTCTTTTGTAGCAACTTGTTTTTGCATGTGTTTTACACCTTTTTAAACTACTTGTTCATTCTTTTAATTTAATTTGGTTTATTCCTAATTCTATTTTATTTCCCCCTTCTATATGGTCCTAACATTATGTAAGATAAAGTTACACATTTTTCTAGGAGATAGGCTACAAATATTTTCTTAGTCAGTGGGTGCATTCATGTAGCACAGCCATAAGCAGAACAGAAAAGACAATACAAATATGTTAGTACATACTATATTATTTACACAGATTTGACAGAACTCTTCTGGGAATAATAAATAGGCAGTGCCCAGAGGCCTTGAGCACTGAAGCTCAAATTAACAATTGAGTAAATGTATCAGAGAAAACTAGATACTCTCTAAAAGTCCTGTTGCTCTTTCTATAATAGACAGTTGTTGCAGGTAAACAGTTCTTTTGGTCAGGGGTTACATTTTGTGGTTTTATTTGAAGCTAGATTTTGACATGTATTTACATTTTAATCAATGGAATCTTAGAAGATGTGATGTGTTTAACTTCTATGCCTGACCCGCTGAAGCCTCCCATGTGAGAATGATTTTCCTCTTTGATGGTTGGATATTTATTCTTAGAGTAAGTTTGGAAGCCATTTGCTCAAGTTAGAAGAGCCTCCATCCACCAGCGTCCTGAATGACTACATGAACCACAGCACCCCCTCCTTAATCAGTAATACCAGCACTGGACTTTTATATGAATGAGAAATAAATTTCTATTTTGTTAAGCCACTAAAATTTGCTGGACTTTTTTTTTTTTTTAATAAGAACTAGCAACACTGTAGCTATTACATATCTCAAATTCTAAAGTATTTTCATTGTGTCACAAATATCTCTCAAATTTTTCCTCAGGTTTATTCAAGGTGAAGGCAATTAGAACCATAATAGCTGTGATTTCACTTAGGTAGTTCTTACTTTGCTCTTTTTCAATACAAACGTATTTCAGATAACAGGTTTGGTTAAATAGCACCAGTCTCCCAACAATACGGTTCAGGCTTCAGTTACCATGAAATGGTTTATTACACATTAGCAAATGCATAGAGTACAAACTTTGCTTTTATCCCTCTATGCCAAAAGTCACTAGATAAATAACATATGTGCATCATACTTAGTGGCTAATCCCATCACTTCTTTCAAATTTTGACAGTAATTTGTAACTGCATAACTGCTATTTGGTTCATGAATAAGAACAGAAAGCCACTTATCATTGGCAGAATGAAGTGTTAAATTCTATTTTAGATTGAAGAATGTCATAAATAGTAAATCTCAATGTGTTAGGCTAGGATTAAAGACAAAAAATAATAATTTAGTTGCCACCTTGAAAGAAAACAGTAATTCCAAGGAGGCTGAAGATTAATGTCATGCTGCCATTAAAAGGTGGTTTTATCCTTTCAGAAATCAGCGTGGATTGATTGATATTTGGTAAAGCTGATGGTACAAATAAGAACATTGCTATACAATCTGTACCTGGATTCCTATACAATTTGCACCTGGATTTTGATGGACATATATATTTAATGTTCATTAGGCAAGTGTTTTTTAAAGGCAGTCCAAACAAGAACTTACAAGATGAAAAACACAGGTTTGTGAAATGGCTATATAACTATTAAAAGGTGATACAGACTGAATTATGTCATCCTTAATTCATCTGATAAAGTCGTGACATCCAATGCCACAGAACATAATGATACTTAGTAATAGGACCTTTCAACAGATAATTAAGATAAAATGAAGCCTTTATGATGAACCCTAATTGGATCTGAGTGGTGTCCTGATATAAAAAGATTTGGACATGCAGAGATGCATCAGGGGTATGCACAAAGAAAAGGCCATGGGACGACACAGAGAGAAGGTGGTCATCTACAAGCCAAGGAGGGGGATCTCAGGAGAAATAACATATGCTGAAATATTTGTCTTGGACTTTTAGCCTCCAGTACTGTGAGAAAATTAATTTCTGTGGTATTTTGCTATGTCAGTCCTAGCAAAGAAATAAACTACAAAGACAACATTATGAATCCAGACAAAGGAGATTTTTTCAAAATATATAGTCTATTATCTAAGGTGAACTTTCTGACAGGCTTTTGAAGCTATAATTGGATATCATGCAATTTGGCTGAATTTTTGAAAAAAATAAAGCATTGGATTGAAGATATTCAAGTGTCTGGAAAGGAAGCAACAGGAATAATATTTATGCAGTATGACAGAAATTTTTACCTTACAGGGCAAAAAACTGTAAGATTCAAATAAAGATAAATGGAGTCATAGAAGAAATAGCTGACTGTGAGAATGCTGACACTACCAATGTTCAAGAAACTCTAGATATGTTGCCAGAAGAACTTAGTGGAGGCAAACTTAAGAATATTAATGGAAAAAGTATTTGTGATGAAAAGAATGAAGATATCGCAGGTAATTACATGGTAAAGAAGAAAAAAGCTTGGAGTTAAAGAAATTCACAGTAATATTACATGACATTGAAACTATAATGGTAAAATGGACAAAAGGTTAGAATAACTGTTAAAAACTGATCCAAATTTAGAAAGGAACATGACAATTTTGCCCAAGCCTACTAAAGTTTTTCACTCTGTTATAAGTTATAGGTTTAGAAGATGGCAAGCAATGTTCAAATTGCTCTTGATAAGCTTTATTACAAAAAAAGTTTCTGTTTTAAATTGCATAATAATTTATTTTTATTTTTTTATTTTTTTTATTTTTTTATCTTTTTTATTTTTTTTATTGCATTTTAGGTTTTGGGGTACATGTGAAAAACATGCAAAGTTGTTGCATAGGTGCATTCATGGCAGTGTGATTTGCTGCCTCCCTCCCCCTCACCCATATCTGGCATTTCTCCCCATGCTATCCCTCCCCAACTCCCCCCCCCGCTGTCCTCCCCACTCCCCCACAACAGACCCCCGTGTATAGTGCTCCCCTCCCTGTGTCCATGAGTTCTCCTTGTTCAACACCCTCCTATGAGTGAGAACATGTGGTGTTTGGTTTTGTGTTCTTGTGTCGGTTTGCTGAGAATGATGGTTTCCAGGTTCATCCATGTCCCTACAAAGGACGCAAACTCCTCATTTTTAATGGCTGCATAATATTCCATGGTGTATATGTGCCGCATAATAATTTAAATACTAGTTTTTCTTTTTTTCCATTCCCTATACATTTATAACTAAAAGTAAGATAGTTTTTAATATTTTAATAAAATGTTTAAAAATCATAGAACAATGTGATTAATTTTCCTCATTAATCCTTAAGGTCGCTTTGCAGGTTCAACTTGCATGATTATTATTATGGTACCACATTACAGTATGAGAAAGCTCCATGAATCTTATTTCATTTGTATATGGTATTTTTTCATTGTAATAGCATTTAACTGAAGAGAAAGGCTTGCAGTTGAAAGTATAACTGGGAGCTGGGCCATATACAATTTGACTCAGTTGCATCATGTGCCCCATTTATTCTTTCATCACCTCACATTTATAATCAAATATTAATTTACAAATTTGTCATTTTATTTTATGTATATCTCTTTAAATTTTTGATGACATGTAAATAGCTCTCTGAATTCACGGACTTAAAACACTTTAAACTTTGGTAACTAGCCATGATACTTTAATCTCCTCCAGAATGACATATTTTCTCTCTGGTAAACACTACTTTTCCATTCAGAATTTCATCATCTTTGAAATTCATCTTTTACCTGTCAGTTTATTTATTTTTCCTTCCTATATACAAACAAAATAATATGAACATATGCTATTATTATTATTTTATGTTCTTTATATCAAACCATTTTAAATATGAATATTGCCAATACCTTCTTCCAAATGGGACATTTTCTTTAGCAGGTTCAACTGTAACAGTCATTTGCAAAATTTTTTTACTGCTTAAGAATACTTTTCACTTATTTTAAAGTAAGTACATGTATTTATTTCCCAGTGTATTAATTATCTCTTCTTAATTTAAATGTCTTGCTAGTTGAATATCTAAAAGTAGAATGTCAATTTCTCTTGATTTCATTGCAGTTCAGTGCACTCTGATGTACCAAAAGTAAGGTACCTATAAGGATCATTTAAAATGGCTTGTAAGACCATATTGCAATTATTTCATATGCTTCATGTTTTTCTGCCTCATTTTTTAAAGATCTAATCCCTTGAATTATCCAACATTAATATAATATTGCATTATATTTCTGCTGCCATAGTTCTTAAGATTTCCAAAACTGAGAAATACTATGTCTAATAACCTGAACTCATGTTTTATTTCTGCAGTCCTCTCTTCCAATCTACCTCAGCTTATCTGGTCATTCCCCACTTATACTCTATAACTAAGAAAAACTGTTATCCTTTCATTATCTCAACATCTTGTATCCTATTCTTAAACTACCTCTTTCTATGATTTTGGCTTCATTATATTTTAACTCTCATTTCAACAATCCTTAGAAATTACACTATGTTGATCCCACCTTACTTTTAGTATCCATCATACCCTCCTTTCCCTCATTATTAAAATGAAATTCACTTGTCAAACATAATAATTATTCCCTTAAATATAACTGACAATTATTTTCCTCTTTCTTTCTCTCCATTTATCTCACCTTTCAATTTCCTTCAGAATACTTCAACCTTAGTTGAATCAACCCATCCACCTTATTCATGTTCCTACTCATAAAGATAAACACTCCTTCCTCATCTTTAGTCTCAGCTGATACTTTTGTTTTATTTGTACATACTATTTCTATTTCTTCACTCATTTATTACACATAGTTCCTGTTAGTTATTTTTTCCAATCCTCTCTCTTCTCCACCCTTTAACCTCAGGTATGCCCCCATGTCTGTTGCTTCCTTCTATGTTTTCATGTGTTTTAATTGTTTATTTCACACTTATAAGTGAGAACAAGCAATACTTGGATTCTTGTTCCTGCATTAGTTCACTAAGGATAATCTCCTCCAGATCCATTCATGTTTCTGCAAAGGCCATGATCACATTCTTTTATATGACTACATAGTATTCTGTGGTGTATATGTACCACATTTTCTTTACCCATTCTACCACTGACAGACACTTTGGTTGATTCGAGGTCTTTGCTATCGTAAACAGTGCTGCAATGAACATACACATGGAAGTGTCTTCATGATAGAACACTTTATATTCCTTTGGGTATATACTCAGTAATGGGATTGCTAGGTCAAACAGCAATTCTCTTTTTAGCTCTTTGAGGAATTGCCACATTGCTTTCCACAATGATTGGAATAATTTACACTCTCACCAAAAGTATGTAAGTGTTCCTTTTTCTATGCAACCTTTCCAGCATCCATTATTTTTTGACTTTTAAATAATAGTTGTTTTGACTGGTGTGAGATGGTATCTCATTGTGGTTTTGATTTTCGTTTATCTAGTGATCAGTTATGTTGATCATATGTTTCTTGACCACATGTATGTCTTCTTTTGTTCACTTTTTATTGGGATTTGTTTTTTCTTGAAAATTTGTTCAAGATACTTAAAGATGCTGGATGTCAGATTTTTGTCAGTTGCATACTTGGCAAAATTTTTCTTCCTCTCTATAGACTGTCAGTTTACTCTGTTGATAGTTTATTTTGCTGTGTAGAAACTCCTTAATTTAATTATGTCTCATTTGTCAATTTTGATTTTGTTGCAATTGCTTTTGATATCTTTGTTTTTAAATATTTGCCTGTTCCTGTGTCCAGAATGAGATTGCTTAGGTTGTCTTCCAAGGTTTTTACAGTCAAGTATTTTCATTTAAGCCTTTAATTTATCATGAGTTGGTATTCGTGTATGGTGTAAGGCAGGATTCCAGTTTCAATCTTCTGCATATGGTTAGTCTGTTATCCCAGGACCATTTACTGAATCTGGGGCCCTTCGCTCTTTGCTTGTTTTTGTTAGGCTTGTTGAATATCAGATAGTGGTAGGTATGTAACCTTATTTCTGGGTTCTCTACTCCATTCCATTGGTCTATGTGTCTGTTTTTGTACCAGTTCTATGCTGTTTTGGTTATCACATCCCTGCAATATAGTTCAAACTTGGATAGTGTAAGTTTGGTTATTTTTGCTTAGAATTACCTTGGCTATTAAGATTCTTTTGTTGGTTTCATATGAGTTTTAAAATAATTTATTCTAGTTCTGTAAAGAATGTCATTGATAGTTTGATAGAAATAGCATTGAATATATAAATTGCTTTGGGCAATATGGACATCTTAAAAATATTGATTGAGTATGGAATGTTTTTCCATTTGTTCATGTAAACTCTGATTTTTTTGATCAGTGTTTTGTGGTTCTTTTTGTGGAGATCTTTCACTCTCCTGGTTTGCTGAATTCCTAGGTATTTTATTCTTTTGGGGGCAACTGTGAATGTAATTGTGCTCCTAATTTGGCTCTCACCTTGACTATTGTTGATGTACAGAAATCCTAGTAATTTTTGTACATTAATTTTGTTTTCTCAGACTTTACTGAATTTGTCAGCTGAAAGGAGCTTTTAGGTTGACACTATGGAGTTTTCTAGATATAGGATGATGTCATCTGCAAACAGTGATAGTTTTACTTCCTCTCTTCCTATTTGGATGCCCTTTATTTCCTTATGTTGACTGATTACTCTGGCCTGGATTTCCAAGAGTATATTAAATAAGATTCGTGAGACAGGGCATCTTTGTCTTGTATTGGTTTTCAGGAGGAATGTTTCCAGCTTTTGCCCATTTAGTATGAGGTTGACTGTAGGTTTGTCATAAATGGCTCTTACTATTTTGAAGTATGTTCCTTCATTACCTACCTTATTGAGAGTTCTTAATGTGATGGGGTGTTGAATTTTATTGAAAGCCTGTTATGCATCTATGAGATAATAATTTGCATTTTGCCTTTAGTTGTGTCTACATAATGAATCACATTTATTGATTTCCATATTTTGAACCAACCTTGCATCTCAGGAATATAGCCTACTTAATCATGTTGAATAAGCTTTTTGATGTGCTCCTGGATTCAGTTTGCAGTATTTTGTTGAGGATGTTTGTCGTCAATATTCATCAAGGATATTGGCTTGAAGTATCCTTTTTTTGTTGTCTTGCTGCCAGGTTTTGGTGTCAGGATAATGCTGGCCTCATCAAATGAGTTACAGAAGAGTCCTACTTCCTCAATTTTTAAAAACAGTTTCAGCAGAAATGGCATCAGCTTTTCTTTGTATATCTGGTAAAATTAAGCTGTGAATTCATCTGGTGCTGGGCTTTTTTTGGTTAGTAGGCTATTTATTACTGATTCAATTTCAGAACTCATTATTGGTCTGTTCAGTGATTCAATTTCTTCCTGGTTTAGTCTTGGGGGGAAAGTATGTGTCCAGGAACTTACCTACTTCAAGGTTTTCTAGTTTATGTGCATAGAGGTTTCCATAATATTCTCTGATAGTCATTTGCATTTCTGTGGGGTTAGTGGTAATATCTCTTTTATCATTTCTAATTGTGTTTATTTAGATCTTATCTGTATTCTTTTTTATTAATCTAGCTAGTGGTCCATTTTATTAACTTTTTCTCAAAAAGATTCCTGGTTTTGTTCATCTTTTGAATTTTTTTTCATGTCTCAATCTCCTTCAGTTAAGGTCTGATTGATTATTTCTTGTCTTCCTATAGCATTGGGGTCGAATTTCTCTTGGATCTCTAGTTCTTTTAGTTGTTTTATTAGGTTGTCAAAATGAGAGTTTTTTTTTTTTTTTTTTTTTTCACTTTTTGATTAGGGCATTTAATGCTGTAATATTCCTCTTAACACTGACTTAGCTGTGTGCCAGAGATTCTGGTATGTTGTATCTTTCTTCTCAATAATTTCAAATGATTTCTTTATTTCTGCCTTAATTTTATTATTTACCCACAAGTCATTCAGGAGCAAGTTATTCAATTTCTATGTAATTTTATGGTTTTCAACAATTTTCTTAGTCTTGACTACTAACTTGATTGTGTTGACATCAATCAAGTTAGTCGTCAAGACACAAGTTAGTAGTCAACACAAACCAAAAAACTGGTTGCTACAAATTCAGTTCTTTTGTATTTACTGAGGAGTGTTTTATGTCTGATTATGTGATTGATATTAGAGTATGTGCCATGTGGTAATGAGAAAAATGTATATACTCTTGTTTTGGGGTATAGAATTGTTTTGGGGTGAAGAATTCTGTAGATATCAATCATGTCAATTTAATCCAGTGCTTAGTACAGGTCCTGAATATCTGTGAATGCTCTCCCTCTATCATCTGTCTGGTAATGTAATGCATAGTAGCCTTGTGCCAATCTTTTTTTACAGTTTCAACCTCTCTGCTAAAGAGAGAATACATGCTGTCAACTTTTTTCACTAGAACCTATAGCATATTAATCAGTTGCTTTACATTTCGTGCCTGATAGTTTCAACATCTGTTTCATATCTGAATCACATTCTGTTCATTGCTTTTACTTTTGACAGTGCTTTCTTTTGTTTTGTTTGCCTTTCTTTATATGCTTCAGGTTTTTTTTTATAGTATTATTGAAAACTGGACATCATACATGGAAAAGTTAGTCTGAGGTAAATATTGGTATGCCTAGAAATGAGCATGCTTTAAAAAAGAAAAAAAAAACTTTGCTAGGCATTTAATATGGAGGTTTGAATCAATCTAATCAGTAGTTGAGCTTAGTTTGGGTTTTGCTGTTGCTTTATTTTCTCTCATTGTGTCACAATCTTAAAATTCTTTAGTGTTACCTTGTGTTTCATGTAGTGGCTGGTTTTCTAGAGGATTTTTTTAAAAGTCTGCTCCACTCTCAGCTTCAAGTATTTTTTTTTAATTGTGCCTCGGAGATTATCTCTATTTCTTTCCTCACCCTTCTTTGTTTCCAGGCAGTAGAGTGCTACTATTTCTTAGACTGGTAATATCAACATGGGGGACATTATTGTTATGGTTAAGTCTCAGTTTAGACAGGCACTGTGTCCCTAGTCTTGGCAGTGAAACTTTTCAGTGATCCTTTCCTATCACAAACTGTTGGTTTGGGCTGAACACTTTTTCTGCCCCTTGCCCAGGGGTAGATATTTTTGTTTGTTTATTCATTCTTGTTTTCTTTTTTTTAATGTTAGTTTTCCTCAACTGCAAAGTGTTTTTACATTTCTTTAAAGGTGGCATAGACTTCACTGTCATGTCAGTTAGAATGGCGACTGTTAAAAAGTCAGGAAACAACAGATTCTGTAGAGGAAGTGGAGAAATAGGAATGCTTTTACACTGTTGATGGGAGTGTAAATTAGTTCAACCATTGTAGAAGACAGTGTGGCAATTACTCAAGGATCTAAAACAAAAAATACCATTTTACCCAGCAATCTCATTACTGGGTATATACCCAAAAGATTATAAATTATTCTACTATAAAGACATATGCACATGTATGTTTATTGCAGCACTGTTCACAATAGCAAAGGCTTGGAACCAACCCAAATGCCAATCAATGATAGACTGGATAAAGAAAATGTGGCACATATACACCATGGAATACTATGCAGCCATAAAAAAGGATGAGTTCATATCCTTTGCAGGTGCATCGATGAAGTTGGAAACCATTGTTCTCAGCAAACTAACACAAGAACAGAAAACCAACCACCACATGTTCTCGCTCATAAGTGGAAGTTGAATAATGAGAACATATGGACACAGGGAGGGAAACATCACACCCTGGAGCCTGTTGAGGGGTGGGGGGCTAGGGGAGGGATAGCATTAGGAGAAATACCTAATGTAGATGATGGGTTGATGGGTGCAGCAAACCACCATGGCACTTGTATACCTATGTAACAAACCTGCACATTCTGCACATGTATCCCAAAACTTAAAGTATAATAGCAATAATTTAAAAAAAGAATTCTGTTTCAGAGAATAAATGGAGGAGAAGAATGTAAGTGAGGCTTTGCGCTTTTTTCATGGCAGCTGCTGCATCCCTCTTTTAGGTCTACACCAAGAAAGAGAATTTCTGAAGACTCTTTCCCTGTCCCCATTCTTGTTTGTGAACACCTTGTGAAGTCAGTAGAGAAGAATATGTGATTGGGTGCAAATTCTCCTTTTATCTGAAACCCCTCAGAGGTAATGTATTCTCTCTCTGGTCTACACTCAGGCTTTAGCAATACATTTAAAATATATTTTTTAAAAACTGTCTGAAAGCCTTTGTTTCAGGTAGGAAGGGCTTTGGACTCTTCATAGGTTTCAAGTTATTTTCCTGTGCCCTCAGCTTTATCATGAGTTAAAGACATGTTGTAAATTTGTAGATTGCCTGGATTTTTTTCCTACTTCTACCTCCCTTCCCTTCTGCTTTTCCTTCTCTTCCTGTTTCCCCACTTCTTCCGTCTACTGCTCTTTCTTCTTTCATTTCTTCTCCTCCTCCTTGCCCCCTGCTTTCACCTTGTAAGGGTGAAAGTGATCTTCTCTATCTAGCTCTCTATACTCTGTGGAAAAAAATAGATCTCAGGACCCTAAGCTCACTATGTCAAAGGAAAAGTTAAGCTTGGGAACTCAATCACTCAATATTGCCTCTTTTTTGTTCCCAGACAGCTGACATTTCACAACCCTGCATCATAACCTTATACCTAAACCACGTTACCAAAATGAAAGAAGGCCATATATCTTCCCAGATAGTCTCACTCTTAATGTGCTCACAAGAATAGACCTTGTGAGCCCCTAAATCTTTCAAGATACATATCCTTTCTATAAACTAGCCCAAAAATTGAGTCCTGTTAAATCTCAATCCGAGGATTTCAATTATGATCTAATCTTGACAGATACAGAGCAAGGACAAGACCAGAAATTATTTTTCCCCCATGCTTAGATGAATGCATACTTGACTTTTTTCTCTGCTCACTCTTTTTACATGCTTGCTTTATCCTATGTAAAATGGAGATGTACTGAGCTCTTAATAGAGCTTCACAAGAATGTAACCATTTGCTTCACTGCCTGCCCTCTTCCATTTTTCCCTCCTGCTTACTCCTTCCTCTTTTATTATTGAGTTCCCAAAACCTCTTTAAAAAGCAAAGTAAACGGATGCTTGTGATTTGTGTTTTTCTTGAGTGTGTATCCTCACATTTGGAAAAATAAATAATGATCTTTTAACAGCTTATTTAAAACCCAACTTCCTAACCTTTGACAATTCATAACTTCTTTTCCTGTTTTGCTTTTTCCCTCCTGAATACCCCTAATCACCATCTAGTATAGTATGTATATTACTTATTTGTTTCTATCTTCCTTTTTTCTATTCTCACGGAGAATGCAACCTACGTGAGTATAATGATTTTTGTCTGATTGATTGTTATTTACAATTGCATTTTTAATAAATAGAACAGTTCCTGTTCAACAAATAGTCTTTGAATAAATAATAACAGCAAACATAAAGAGGAACACCCTGAAGTTATAAGACCTTGTGATTCATTGAGTTTTAAAAATTATAATTTTACGTTCTTTCTGAAAGGATACCACCTACTGTGAATTTTCCTGAGTGCCAAATGGTGATAATTCTTCCATTTGGCACTGCTTCATTTTATACTTGAATGAAAGCTCAGATGTGGGACATGCCCAAAGTGAGATAAATATATATCTCAAAGATTGGCACACCTTTTCTGTAAGGGACCAGAGAGTAAATATTTTAGTCTTTAGTCTTGACTAGACACATGTATTTATGGCAACTTTTTTTTTTTGTCTTTTTAAAAATTACTCTTTTAAAATGTTAAAAAAAAACAAACAAAAAACTTAGCTCAAAAATTTTGAAAAAACAGACCTAGATTTGGCACAAAGGCCATAATTTGGTGACCTTTCATCTAGACCAAGATGCTTCCATCTCACAATTTGCTTATATGCCCATCTGCTCTGTCAGAGTAACTGCAGATGTCCTCTTCAGGATCACTCATCAAACACCCAATAAAATCAGATATTTGCCTTTCTTCTAAATGTACCCAAATCAACATCACACATCCATAATCATTACCATAGAATGAAGCTACATCATGAGCCGTCTGTACCTTAGATCAAGTTCTCAATATGACAGTGTTCATTCCCAGGAGTCAATATTTGAACTCATACAACATTCCACAGCAGTAATAAATTTTGTTCTGAATTTCTCATAATTTTAAAATCTGGGCAATTAAAATATATAACCACTTCTGTTTGAGACTGGAGATGTATGGCTGAAAATAAAGTAGGTCTCACAATTATAACATAAAAAGAGATTAATATTCTTCAAATTAATATTTTTTCTTTAACCCACTAGAGAACTGAGGTAGCAGGGCAATCAAATAACCACAAATCTGGAGAGAGACAGGTGCCTACAAGAAGAAACAAATCATTAATATTTGCACACCTGAAGCAAAAATGCTAGCAGCCAGAAAAGTTTGAGCAAACTGCCAAATGCTAAACGGTCTAGCATGCATGAGTATGAAGCCCCAAGTGGCTGAACATACAATCGGGTTCATACTCTCTTGCAAGTTTTTCTTTCGGCAATTTGCAAGGTGCTCATAGGAAAGATCAGAGAAAATTTTGAGAAAGATTTCCAGGTTTCCTGAGGGGAAAATAGCAGCCACTTTCAGTACTCTGCTCAAACCCATACCTTCAATTTGCCCAATACAATAAAAATCTTAGTTATTCAAGTGTTGCTTTGATACTAAATTTACAATTTAAAAAATATATTTTACACATTTGTGCTGTTTTTATAAAATAATATTTTCCTTGCTGTGTGTCTTCAGTTGATTTACTTGTCTACTGAGTCTACAATGTGATTATCTATTTACTTCAGGGGATAAAATTTTTTCTTTTAGCTGGATGTATGTACACTTAGATGTTGTATTACTCAGCGTTTTCTAGAGGGACATAACTAATAGGATATATAAATATATAAAATAAGATACATATATAATATATTTAATATGATATATATATGTGTGTGTATGTGTATATATGTAGTAGTGTATTGGGGTGCTTCCTCAAGGGGACCCAGCCTCCTCTTCATTCAACTGGTTCTGGGTCTGTAAAAGTAGCTCAACTCTGGAAATTTATTGAGAGGCCATGATCTTATAATTCAAACTAGTCTTTTGTACATTTGACCTAGAAGTTTCTGCTTATATAAATTCAGTAGGAATGCAGTAAGCTTCCTGTCAGTTTCACTTTTAGGAGCACGGTGATTAATTAGCCAATGCCAGTGTTCTACAAGTGTCAGACTATTCTGATTACTGCTTTGCCTCTGCTGTACATTACGGTAGCTACACCCACCTTGCCTTTGACAGTGGAGTGCCACCACTTGGCCCTTGTTACCTTAAAATCCAATTATTCCCATTATATTTTATATGTAGATAAGTAGGTAAGAATGAAGATCTCTGGTAGAATGGAGGAGAAAAAAATTGGATTTGAGTAGCATTAAGAAAAGCCTCATGGAACAAATACACTTGGAGCTAAAAATTTGGGTGACATTTAGGACTGGGTCATTTGTCTCAGAGTTGAAGATATTGGGTAAAATCTTAAATGGATATACTAGATCTCACAATGCCAGCTCTTTTATAGTATATAATTTGTCTGTTTTATGTTCCTGGTTCCTAAAACAGAACCTCTAACACTTCTGGATTTCCTGAGTGATAGAAATATCTTTGTTATTCCCAGTAGGTCACTTATACAACACCTGAATTTACATTAATGACATGACTCACAATGGATCCCTAGATAGTTGCAAAATGGGTGCAGGCCATGCTGAAAAGACCAAATGTAGGATTTGAAGACTAGGCTTTTGAGCCATTGATATTGATCTGACCTCCCAACCTCCAGAAAAAAGAGGAGAGTGGAGAGTGAGTTCAATCACATGACCAACAATTCAATCAATCATGCCCAAGTAATAAGATCCCTTAAAAACTCTGGACACCTGGCTTTTGGTTGTGCTTCCTGGTTAGTGATACAAATCGATGTGCCAGGAAGGTAATAAATTCTGAGATTACAGAAACTGAATTTTGGGGCCGGGCTCAGTGGCTCATACTTGTAATTCCAGCACTTTGGGAGGCTGAGGTGGGCAGATCACCAGGGATTTGGAATTCAAGACCAGCCTGACCAACATGGGGAAACCCTGTCTCTACTAAGAATACAAAAATTAGCCTGGCATGGTGTCGCATGCCTGTAATCCCAGCTACTCTGGAGGCTGGGGCAGGAGAATTGCTTTTCTGGGAGGCAGAGGATGTGGTGAGCCAAGATTGTGCCATTGCACTCCAGCCTGGGCAAGAAGAGCAAAACTTTGTCAGAAAGAAAGAAGAAAGAAAGAAAGAGAGAGAGAGAGAAAGAAAGAAAGAAAGAAAGAAAGAAAGAAAGAAAGAAAGAAAGAGAGAGAAAGAAAGAGGGAGGGAGGGAAGGAAGGAAGGAAGGAAGGAAGGAAGGAAGGAAGGAAGGAAGGAAGGAAAAGAAACCTCTAAATTTGTTTCCAGTTTATCAAAAGTTCAGGTGACCTGCGAACCATAACTTGTGACTGGTACCTGAAGTGAGGGGTGTCTTGTCAAAGACTGGGTCCTTAACCCGTGAAATTTGACCTAACTCCAAGTAGTGTCAGAATTATACTGCAAAACCCATACTTAATTACTTTATATTGTAAGTACTGCTCTAGTGCAAAATACTAAATGAACAGTAGGTAAGACACCAGCCAACAGAAGCAGAGTGAGAAAATTAGAGGGAGTAAATTTGAATTATTCCTGTATTTAAATATGAGTAGATACAGGAACTAGTCCCAAAGTGAACTCATTCACAGTCCAGTGATTGTTTCCCTACAAAAAGAAAGAAAGAAAGAAACAAAAAACCACCTGTTGTTAATAGAATATTATGTCTTTTTTTTTTTTTTTTTTTTTTTTTTTTGAGACAGAGTCTTGCTCTGTCACCCAGGCTGGAATGCAGTGGCATGATCTAGGCTCACTGCAACCTCCACCTCCCGGGTTCAAGTGATTCTCCTGCCTCAGCCTCCTGAGTAGCTGGGATTACAGGAGCATGCCACCACGTCTGGCTAATTTTTTGTACTTTTAGTAGAGACCAGGTTTCACCATTTTTGTTAGGCTGGTCTCAAACTCCTGACCTCATGATCTGCCCCACCTGGGCCTTTTAACGTGCTAGGATTACAGGCATGAACCACCCCGCCTGGCCAGAATAGTGTCTTTAGATTAATTAGTTGAGTGACAAATGGTGATACAATCAGTTTCTTAGACTTAATAACAAAATTTATTATCTCTTGGCCCAATAAAATATATGGAGTAAGCAATGATTGACTCTGAATTTCTTATAAAAATAATTCAATGAAAATAAAAAATGGAGAATTATTTCTGCAATGAAAAAGCTACATTATGTTTTTCCATTTCATTTAGGGTGGCTGTAAAATTAAATATTAATAGAAGAAAATAATACAACAAGTTTTGGCTACCTATATATACCTTTATCCAGAGCTTATCATTTAATTAATTCAGCTGTTGGAACAATGATATACTTTTACAAGCTTTAAGCTTTCAAAACAAAGACCTAGAAATGCTGAATACTGAATGTTAAAGTGTGAAGCAGTATATTGTAAATGCTGAAGAAAATAAAATTTTCTTCCAGGCTAACTAGTAATAGTAATTACTGAGCCATATAGCAAACACAGAGATCTGTCTGGCTTCTCTGAAATACATCATCTGCAACAACAATTTTTCATTTTCATTTCCATATACTGTAGCTTTTCTCTGAAATCCTATGAAAAGGAATATGGAAATAGCATGATAAACAGATCTATCGTGCATACTCAATCTCTACAAAAACATTTCTTTAAAAGATTGCATTACTCTGATGAGTTGTTCCAATACTGGGAAACTATTGATATTCTGTAGTATTTGAAACCAACAATTTCAACTTATGAAATTAGAGATTTTTTTTAATTATGAGTTTTGGCTTCACTATTACTTCAAGTACATTCTTTTGAGTTAAATTTAGGAATATATAAAACAGATATTTTAACATGCAAAGTGCAACTAAACCAGACATTCAAAATAAATATACTTTATATTTCTATGTAATACTTAAAGATACATTGTTTACTTTGGATTGGATTTTTGCTATTTGGTAACAGGGAGTGCAATGAGAATTCTGTGAATATCTGGTGGTTTTCAGTTACTGAAAATTTTTAATACAATTTCTCCCTCAATGGAACAATTTATGTCTGAATAATGTCATCCATAAGCTAGAGACCTGGGCAGCCTATTAAATATTAATCAATAAGTAAGTTAAACAAGTCTAATTTAAAACAATATCATTAAACATTATTACCATAGGAGTGTAAAAATTAGTAGGCAGGTACTTTTGAAAAAATTCATACAAGACAGCATTTGTAATTTTAACATCAAACCAATAGATGACACTAGAGGGTAAGAATTGCAAACTTTCTTTTTGAGCCTGGAAGCTGGATAGTTACTAAATTGATACATGCTAATACCTGCTTATAGGTGAGTATAAGTGGAGAAAAAACTCCATAAAAAGTATTGCTCTAATAGATATACTCTAACATATATATGTATATATTTACATATACACATACATATCTATTAGGATTACTTTTGCAGTACAGCCTAAACTAATAGAAGCAGCAGAACAAGGATCAGAATAAAATGAAATATCTGTTTATTAAAAAATTGCCTTTTCCTTCATTTTAGCATATCTATCATCACACAAAATCACAACAAGAAAATAAAAGTTAATACTGCATAAAATTTGCAAAGAAATGAAGTCTCATCAAATGCACAAAGTAGAATTCTATTCGTATTTACATTACGAAGAATATTCATTTGTTAGCTTAAGATAATTATTGGTGTTAGAAGAAGATAGTAATTAGTCTAAGACTTGAATGTGAAATGTTAACAACAAAAATAATTTCCTGGAATTCTGTATATGTTGTTATTTATTTATAGATCCTAATTACTTTTATGTAGACAAAACATATGTTTAGGTTTGATATGTATAGATATAAGTCACAGATGTGTAAATTCATATAAACAAAAATACAAAAATACGAAGGAGACAGAAAAGGAGCAGTAAAAAGTAAACTTAAACATATTGACAACGAACTCTGTACCAAACACTGTGCAGGCAATTTTATATATTTAATTTATTTCTCAAAATAACCCCATTGGATGACGGAATAATTCTCCCCATTTTCCAGATGAGTGAAATGAATATCAGCGAGTTAAACATTGTGCCTAAATAATGAAGCTACTAAATGGTAGAATTGAAACTCAAACACATCTGGATTTATTAGAGACAGGAGTTTATATTCCTTTTGCTTTACCAACATGCATCTCAAAACCCAGAGCCATACATAAAAGTCTATACATTTCATTCGTTGGTTGAAAACATGAGGAGTCATCATTAGTTCATTTAATATATTCACATGCATCTTAACTCATCTTAATAACTACAGAACCACAATTAGATAAACTTAAGAAGTAAGAACTACTTTATTTCTGGATAAAGTAGCTACCCTGAAATTGCTAGGAGTCAGATTATTTATATTCCAGTTCTAGCTCTGACACTAATTAGATGTGTGCCCTTATTCATGTAATTTTGCCTCACTAAAACTCAGTTTTCTTGCCCTTAAAATAAAGGGAGTTAAAATAGATCAACATTTACAAAATCTTTAAGTACTAAAACATTTTTTATTTAAAAAGTTAAGGGAATTTCAACTTATAAAATAGATGAAATTAGAATTTGGATGGGAATGACTTCCAAGATTGGGATCCCAAAATTCTACTTTATCAGCCATTTTCTATCAATTTCTCTCAGTAATCCCTGAGGCAAGTCTATAAAATTGGAAAATCACTGTACTAGACTGAATCTAGGGTTACTTTCAGCTTAAAAATTTTATGATTATTTGATACTTGATTTTACCAATCCAAAAACATATGTCAACCTGATATTGGTAGAATTAGCAGATCTTGTAAATGTTATTTTTATAAAATACAAATGCAAAAGAGCCACACTTCAAAAAGGTTATATGTCTATAAGTATATTTATTAAAAAAAAAACCTTTTGAACTGCTAATATGACAACAGCTATGTTGTATGCACATAAGTTATGATAGTGAATAAAACATTATTCCTGTGATCATCAAATTTATAATCTGGTGAAGAAAATATACATTACTAAAATAATCAAAATCACCAACAGATGATAATTATAAATTTTAATGAAACTTATGAAAAGAAGAGTTATATAGAGTTAGGATATCAAACTTATTTGATCAAATTTACCTCTCTAGAAAGATATGGAAATATTTCCTGGAGAAATGTATACTTGAGTTCAGAAGTGTAATATAAACAAGAGTTAAAGTAGGAATGGAGACAGAGAGGTCCTTTACAGAAGGGAGATTAGTGAGTAAAAGTCACTGAAGGAAGGCCTGAATGACTGGAGTGCAGAAAATGAGTGGGATCATGAGATCAGATGTGACTAAAAAGGTAGACAAAGGCCAAATTATATGGAGAAAGATGTGCTCTTTTAAGGAGTTTTAAATTTACCCTGTAAGACCTGGAACCTGCTAAAGGGATTTGGAGGGAAAAAAAAAAAAAATTGAGAGAACACAATAAAATAAAGAAAAATGAGCCACTGAGAAATTAAACCTTTCTGTTTAATCATCACCTCAATACGTTCTGTGGGCTTCTAGGAAACAAGTGGAAGATAAATAAAGCCAGGCCATATAAACTATACAGGAGGAGTTTCTCAATGTAGTAAACTTAACCTTTCCCCACTTTCAAAATTCTGTGAGAAAAGAGTTTTAAGGGTTTGATCTGTAAGCCACGCTTAAATAAATAAGGTATCATTAGTTAAAGCCAGGTGTGTCAGTTCCTCTAGACATCATTCTGTCTTCCACTTAGGGATATGAATCTCAAAGAACCTTTATCATTCTAATCTGTTAGTTAGAATACTATGGCTCTCACTACTAGTCTTGACTAATCTCCTGTGCTCTTGTTAACCTTTCAACAATATGCTCTCCTGCAATCCTAACATCATTATAGGTTTACTGCATTTGCAGTTGCCTATGAAGAGAATAATTTGAAACTGTGTGGTCTATAAAGCACACATGGTTTTTATTACATGCCATGTACAGTATTTGTTTGTCAGGCCTTATGTAACAAAATACTACAAACTAAGTGGCTGAAACAACTGAAATGTATTGGCTCACAGTTTTGGAAGCCATAAGTCTGTAATCAAGGTGTAGGCCTGGTTGGTACCTTCTGAATGCTATAAAGAAAAGATCTGTTCCAAACCTCTTTGCTCATAGACAGACATCTTTTTCCTTTGTCCTCTTACATCTTCTTCCCTTTATTTGTGTTTATGTCTGTCTCTGTGTCCAATTTTCTTTTTTTCTAAGGGTAACAGTCATATCAGGTTATGGTCCGTCCTAATGACCTAATCTTAACTAATTACATCTGCAATGACCCTATTTCCACATATGATCACATTGTGAGGTACTGGAAGTTAGAAGTTTAATAGACAAATTTTAGGGGGACATGATTCAATTATTAGCATATAGTAAGTATATTTTATGTGTATTGTTTAACTCCACTGTATATTTCTAGTAAAATATTTTATGTTCCAAATGAGTTCAAAGTTTTAGTTTTATTATCCAGCATGTTTCCAGGTTTCATATAGCTCTCAATGTGTGAAAGAATTTATTGACCTAAGGGCTCTCATGGAAAAACCGAAGATGGATAAGATGCACAGAAAAGCATGTATTCAGGCATACTGTAACTTTCTGGGTAGCATGTGTGCCCATAGTAAATACCAGATAACTAATTTCACACAGAGAATAATCACAGATGCAAAAAACATATATAAATTATTCTAAAATTGGTATGCCTACTAATTTTAGACATTAGCAACACTCCATTATTTTATAAAGAGTTGTATTATAGCTTATAATTCAAAAATATATTAGCTTGGAATAAGAAGACATCTTGTTTTATTAAGTTCTATACATTTTTTTAAAGACATTCTTAGAATTTTTGTTTTTATTTTATGAATTTATTGTGGTTTTTAAGACAGGTACATATCCTCAAAGGAAAGAATTTTCAACCCAGAATCTCATATCCCGCCAAACTAAGCTTCATAAGCAAAGGAAAAATAAAATTTTTCTCGAACAAGCAAGCACTCAGAGATTTCATCACCACCAGGCCTGCTTTACAAGAACTTCTGAAAGAAGCACTACAAACAGAAAGGAACAACCAGTATCAGTCATCGCAAAAACTTACCAAAAAGTAAAGAGTATCTTTATAATGAAGAATCTACATCAACTAATGGGCAAAATAGCCAGCTAGCATTTAATGACAATATTGAACTCACAAATATTAATATTAATTCTAAATTTAAATGGATTAAATGCCCCAATCAAAGACACAGACAGGTAAATTGAATAAAAAGTCAAAACCCATCGGTACGCTGTATCCAGATCTATTTCACAAGCAACGACATACAAAGACTCAAAACAAAGGGATGGAGGAAGATTCACCAATTACAACAAGAGTTGTAACTTTCGTCTCTCACAAAATAGACTTTAATAGTAACAAAGACTAAAAGAAACAAAGAAGGACATTACATAATGGTAAAAGGATCAATGCAACAACAGGAGTTAATGATTATAAATATGTATGCACCCAATACAGGAGCAACCAGATACATAAGACAAGTTCTTAATGACTTATAAAGAGACCTGGACTCCCGCACAATAATAGCGGGAGATTTTGGCACCACATTGTTAATATGCGATGGATCAATGACATAGAAAATTAACAGGGACATCTATGATTTGAACTTAGACCTGGAATAAGTAAACTTAGTGAATATTTATAGAATTCTCCACCCCAGGTCCACAGAACATACATTTTTCTCAGTATCACATTATAGCTATTTTGAAAGTGACCACATAATTGGAAGTAAATCACTCTAAAAAAAAAAAAAAAAGGTACAGTTTTTTGTATACTAACCTTGTATCTAGTTAACTTGCTGAGAGTCCTAATTCTTGTTTATTTTTTTTCTGTTTTTAAATTTTAATTCTTGTGGGTACATAGTAGGTGTATATGTTTATGAGATACATGAGATACTTTGATACAGGTAAGTAATGTAAAATAAGCACATCTTGAAGAATGGGGTATCCATCCTCTCCAGCATTTATCTACTGACTTGAAAACAATTGAATTAACATTATTTAAATTATCTAAAAATGTACAGATATGTTCTTATTGACTATAGTCACCCTGGTGTGCTATCAAATAGTAGCTGTTGTTCATTCTTTTTATTTTTTTGTACCCATTAGCCATCCCCAACCACCCTAACCCACCCAGTTCCCACTACCCTTCCCAGGCTCTAGTAACCATCCTTCTACTCTTTATGTCCATGAGTTTCATTGTTTTGATTTTAGAGCCCACAAATAAGTGAGTATATGTGATGTTTGTCTTTCTATGTTTGGATTATTTCACTTATCGTAATAATCTCAAGTTCCATTCATGTTGCTGCAAATGACTGGATCTCATTTATTTTTATGGCTGAATAGTAGTCCACTGTGTATATGTACTACATTTTCTTTATACGTTAACCTGTTGATGAACACTTAGGTTGCCTCCAAATCTTAGCTGTTGTAAACAGTGCTGCAGCAAACATGGGAGTGCAAATATCTCTTCTATATCTTGATTTTCTTTATTTTGGGTGTATACCCAACAGCGGGATTACTGGATCATATGATAGCTCTATTTTTAGTTTTTTTGTAGAACTTCCAAAGTCTTCTCCCTAGTGGTTGTACTAATTAACATTTCCACCAACAGGGTACAATGATTCCCTTTTCTTCATGACTTCATCACCATTTGTTATTGCCTGTCTTTGAATATAAGCCGTTTTAACCGGGGTGAGACGATATCTCATTGCACTTTTGATTTACACTTTTCTGATAATCAGTGATTTTAGGCACCTTTTTGTATGCTTGTTTACCACTTGTATGTCTTCTTTTGAGAAATGTCTATTCAAATCTGTTGCCCATATTTGATCAGATTGTTAGAATTTTTTCCTATAGAGTTTTTTTTTAGCTCCTTATATGTTATGATTAATCCCTTGCCAGATGGGTAGCTTGCCAATATTTTTTTCTATTCTGTGGATTGTCTCTTCACTTTGTTGATTGTATTCTTTGCTGTGCAGAAGCTTTTTAACTTGATGTGATCACATTTGTTTATTTTTGCTTTGGTTGCCTGTGTTTGTGGAGTATTGCTCAAAAAATTTTTGCCCAGACTAATGTTCTGGAGATTTTCCCCAAGTTTTCTTGTAGTAGTTTCATGCTGTAAGGTCTTAGATTTAAGTCTTTAATTCATTTTATTTGATTTCTGTATGTGATGAGAGATAGGGGTATAGCTTTATTCTTTTGCATATGGATATTCAGTTTCCCAGCATCATTTATTGAAGATGATGTCTTTCCCCCAATGTATGTGCTTGGCACATTTGTCAAAAATAAGTTTACTATAGGTGTGTGGATTTCCTTTTGGTTTCTCTATTCTGTTAAATTGGTCTATGTGTCTGTTTCTATGCCTGTACTATGCTGTTTTGATTACTATATTTCTGTAGTATAATTTGAAATCAGGTAATGTGATTCCTCTAGTTTTTTTCCTTTTTATTTTAAAAAATTTTTGTGGGTACATAGTAGGTATGTAAATTTGTGGGGAAGATAAGATGTTTTGATACAGGCATGCAATATGAAATAAACACATCATGGGGAATGAGATATCCATCACTTCAAGCATTTATCTTTTGAGTTACAAACAATCCAATTACACTCTTCAAGTTATTTAAAAATGTACATTTAAGTTATTATTGACTATAGACACCTTATTGTGCCATCAAATAGATCTTATTTATTCTTACTATTTTTTTATCCATTAACCATTCCTACCTCCCACCCCCAACTCCCTCACTACCCTTCCCAACCTCTGGTAACTATTCCCTCAGTTTTGTTCTTTTTGCTTAGGATAATTTTGTCTATTCTGGGTCTTTTGTGTTTATATGTAAATTTTAGGATTTTTTTTTCTATTTCTGTGAAGAATGTCATTGATATTTTGATAGGTATTTCATTGAATCACTAGATTTCTTTTGCTAGTATGAAAATTTTAACAATATTAATTTTTCCAATTCATATACATGGAGTATTTTTTGTGTTCTCTTTAATTTCTTTCATCAGTGTTTTATAGCTTTTATTATAGTGATTTTTCCCTTCTTTCATAAGTTAATTCCAAGGTATTTGATTTTATGTTTGGCTATTGTAAATGGAATTACTATTATTTTCCAAATTGTTCACCTTTGTATATAGAAATGCTACTATTTTTTATATGTTATTTTGTATCCTACAATTTTACTGAATTTGTTCATCAGTTCTAATAGTTTTCTTGTGAAATTTTGAGAGTTTTCCAAATACAAGATCATATCCTCTGCATAGAAGGATAATTTGGCTGCTTGCTTTCCAATTTGGAGGCCCTTTATATCTTTCCTTGTCTGATCGCTCTAGCTAGGACTTCCAGTATAACAGAATACTGGAAGTATTTCAGAATAACAGTAGTGACAATAGGCATCCTTGTAGTGTTCTAGATCATAGAGGAAAGGCTTTCAGCTTTTCTTCATTTAGTGTAATACTATCTGTTAGTTTGTCATATATGGCTTTTATTATGTTGAATTATGTTTCTTATATA
Organism: Aotus nancymaae; assembly: GCF_030222135.1. Classification (NCBI taxonomy): domain Eukaryota; kingdom Metazoa; phylum Chordata; class Mammalia; order Primates; family Aotidae; genus Aotus; species Aotus nancymaae. Next base: position 51,806,153 of record NW_026988415.1, on the reverse strand, counting down.
CCTAGGTTTTTAAAGGGATTTTATCATAAAGGAATGTTAAATTTTATCAAATGCTTTTTCAGTGTCAGGTTAAATGATCATATGACACTTCATTCTGTTGATGTGTTGTGTCACATTGATTTGATTGTGTCAAGACAAACTTGCATCCCATGAATAAATTCTACTCTGTCATGAAGAATGATCTTTCTAGTGTATTGCTAAATTCACTTTGATTGTACTTTTGAATATTTTTGCATTAATATGCATTAGTGATATTGGCCCATAGGTATTTGTTTGTTTGTTTGTTTGTTTTGATATCTCTTTGTCTGGTTTTAGTATCAGGGTAATACTGGCCTCCAAGGATAAGTATTTCCTCCTCTTCTATTTATTGAATATTTTGAGTAGGATTGGAATTAATTTTCTCCAAATGTTTGTTAGAATTTAACAGTAAAGCCATCAGATCCCTGACTTTTATTTACTAGGAGACTTTTTATTGTGTCTTCAATCTCATTACTTGTTATTAATCTATTCAGGTTTTGGATTTCTTCTTGGTTCAATTCTTGGTAGATCATATGTGTCTAGGAATTTGTTAATTTATTCTAGAATTTCCAATTTATTGGCATATACTTGCTCATAGTAGCCACTAATGATCTTTTGAATTTTTGCAATATCAGTTGTGATGTCTCCTTTTTATTTTTGATTTCATTTCTCTGGATCTTCTTTCTTATTTTCTTAGTCTGGCTAAAGGTCTATCAATTTTGTTTAACTTCCAGAAAACAAACTTTTTGGTCCATTGGTCTTTTTTTGTTTGTTTCCATGTCATTTATTTTGCTATGATATTTATGATTTATTGTCTTCTAATTTTCGGTTTTGTTTGCTCTTGATTTTTTTAATATGCATTGTTAGATTATTTATTTGTAGTTGTTTCCTTTTTTGATGATATTTATAGCTATAAACTTCCTTCTTAAAACTGCTTTTGCTGTATCTATAGATTTTGGTATGTTTCCATTATCATTTATTTCCAAAAAAATTTAAATTTCAATCTTAATTTCTTCATTAATACACTGGTCGTTCAGGATCATAGAGTTTATTTTTCATGTATTTGTATAGTTTTCAAAGTTCCTCTTGCTATTATTTTCTAACTTTATTTCATTGTGTTACAAGAAGTTGCTTCATATTATTTTACCTTTTTTTGAATTTTTATTTTTATTATACTTTAAGTTCTGGGATACACCTGCAGAACTTGCAATTTTGCTACATAGGTATACATGTGCCATGGTGGTTTGCTGCACCCATCAACCCATTATCTACATTAGGTACTTCTCCTAATCCCATCCCTGCCCTAGCCACCCACCTTCTGACAGGCCATGGTGTGTGATGTTCCTTTCTCTATGTCCATGTGTTCTTATTCTACATCTTCCATTTATGAGTGAGAACATGCTGTGTTTGGTTTTCTGTTCCTGTGTTGGTTTGCCAAAAACAATGGTTTCCAGCTTCATCCATGTCCTTACAAAGGATATAAACTCATCCTTTCTTATGGCTGCATAGTATTCCATGGTGTATATGTGCCACAGCTTCTTTATCCATTCTATCATTCATTGGCATTTGGGTTGGTTCCAAGCCTTTGCTATTGTGAACAGCGCTGCAATAAACATACGTGTGCATGTGTCTTTATAGAAGAATAATTTATAATCATTTGCATATATACCCAGTAATGAGATTGCTGATTCAAATGGTATTTCTGATTCTAGATCCTTGAGAAATAGCCACACTGTCTTCCACAATGGTGGAACTAATTTACATTCCCACCAACAGTGTACAAGCATTTCTATTTCTCCACATCTTCTCCAGCATCTGTTGTCTCCAGATTTTTTAATGATTGCCATTCTAACTGGTGTGAGATGGTATCTCATTGTGGATTTGGTTTATATTTCTCTAATGACAAGTGATGATGAGTGTTTTTTCATATGTTTGTTGGCCACATAAATGTCTTCTTTTGAGAGGTGTATGTTCATATTCTTTGTCGACTTTTTGATGGGGTTGTTTTTTTTCTTGTAAATTTGTTTAAGTTCTTTGTAGATTTTGGATATTAGCCCTTTGTCAGATGGATAGATTGCAATAGTTTTCTCCCATTCTGTAGGTTGCCTGTTCACTCTGATGATAGTTTATTTTGCTGTGCAGAAGCTCTTTATTTTAATTAAATCCCATTTGTCAATTTTTCCTTTCCTTTTGGTGTTTCAGTCATAAAGTGTTTGCCCATGACTAGGTCCTGAAAGGTAATGCCTAGGTTGTCTTCTAGGGTTTTTATAATTTTAGGTCTTATGTTTAAGTCATTAATTCATCTTGAGTTAATTTTTATTCAAGGTGTAAGGAAGGGGTTCAGTTTCAGTTTTCAGCATACGGCTAGCCAGTTTCCCAGCACCATTTATTAAATAGGGAATCATTTATCCATTACTTGTTTTTATCAGGTTTTTCAAAGATCAGATAGTTGTAAATGTGGGGTGTTATTTTTGAGGCCTCCGTTTTGTTCCATTGGTTTATATTTCTGTTTTGGTACCAGTAACATGCTGTTTTGTTTACTATAGCTTTGTAGTATAGTTTGAAGTATGGTAGTGTGATGCCTCCAGCTTTGTTTTTTTTTTTGGTTAGGATTGTCTTGGCTATGAGGGCTCTTTCTTGGTTCCATATGAAATTTAAAATAGTTTTTTCTAATTTTGTGAAGAAAGTCAGTGGCAGCTTGATGGGGATAGCATTGAGTTTATAAATTACTTTGGGCAGTATGGCTATTTTCATGATATTGATTCTTCTTATCCATGAGCATTAAATGTTTTTCATCTGTTTGTGTCTCTCTTATTTTCTTAAGAAGTGGTTTGTAGATCTCCTTGCAGAGGTCCTTCACATCCCTTGTCAGCTGTATTCCTAGGTATTTTATTATCTTTGTAGCAGTTGTGAATAGGAGTTCACTCATGATTTGGCTCTCTGTATGTCTATTATGTATGTATAGGAATGCTTGTGATTTTTGCACATTCATTATGTATCCTGAGACTTTGCTAAAGTTGCTTATCAGCTTAAGGAGAATTTGGGCTGAGATGATGGGGTTTTCTAAATATGTGATCATGTCATCTGCAATCAGAGACAATTTGGTGAGAGAAGGCATAATTGTCTTGTGTCTGTTTTCAAAGGGAATGCTTTTGCCCACTCAGTATGATATTGGCTGTGGGTTTGTAAGTAAATAGCTCTTATTATTTTGATATATATTCCATCAGTACCTAGTTTGTTGAGAGTTTTTAGCATGAAGGGGTATTGAACTTTATTGAAGGCCTTTTCTGCTTCTATTGAGATAATCATGTGATTTTTGTCATCAATTCTGCTTATTTGATGGATTATGTTTATTGATGTGCATATGTTGAATGACCCTTTCATCCCAGGGATGAAGCCAACTTGATAGTGGTGAATAACATTTCTGATTTGCTTCTGGATTCAGTTTGCCAGTATTTTATCAAGGATTTTTGCAGCAATGTTGATTAGGGATATTGGTCTGAAGTTATCTTTTTCTGTTGTGTCTCTACCAGGTTATGATATCAGAATGATGCTGGCCTCATAAAATGAGTTAGGGGGAGTCCCTCTTTTTCTATTGTTTGGAATAGTTTCAGAAGGAATGGTACCAGCTCCTCTTTGTGTCTCTGATAGAATTTGGCTGTGAATTTTTCTGGTCCTGGGCTTTTTTTAGTTGGTAGGCTATTAATTATGGCCTCGATTTCAGAACTTGTTATCAGGGATTCAACTTCTTTTTGATTTAGTCTTGGGAGGATGTATTTGTCCAGGAATTTATGCATTTATTCTAGATTTTCTAGTTTATTTGCATAGAGGTTTTTTATCATATTCTCTGAAGGTAGTTTGTATTTCTCTGTGATCAGTGGTGATATCCCCTTTATCATTTTTTATTGTGACTATTTGATTCTTGTCTCTTTTCTTCTTTATTAGTCTGGCTAGTGGTATATCTATTTTGTTAATTTTAAAAAAACAGCTCCTGATTCATTAATTTTTGAAGGGTTTTTTTGTGTCTCTATCTTCTTTAGTTCTGCTCTGATCTTAGTTATTTCTTGTCTTCTGCTAGCTTTTGAATTTTTTTGCTCTTGCTTCTCTAGTTCTTTTAATTGTGATATTAGGTTGTTGATTTTAGATCTTTCCTGCTTTCTCCTGTGGGCATTTAGTGTTGTAAATTTTCCTCTAAGCACTGCTTTAGTTGTGTCCCAGAGATTGTGGTACATTATGTATTTGTTCTCATTGGTTTCAAAAAGCTTATTCATTTCTGCCTTAATTTTGTTATTTACCCACTAGTCATTTAAATTCAGGTTGTTCAGTTTCCATGTAGTTGTGTGGTTTTGAGTGAGTTTCTTAACCTGAGTTCTAATTTGATTGTACTGTGGCCTCAGAAACTGTTTGTTATGATTTCCATTCTTTTGCATTTGCTGAGGGCTGTTTTATTTCCAATTATGTGGTCAATTTTAGAACAAATGCTTTCTGTCTCATTTTTCTTTCTAATATTGACAGCGGGGTTTTAAAGTATCCCACTATTATTTTGTGGGAGCCTAAGTCTCTTTGTAGTTTTCTAAGAACTTGCTTTATGAATCTGGGTGCTCCTGTATTGGGTTCATAGATATTTAGGATAGTTAGCTCTTCTTGTTGCATTGATCCCTTTATGATTAGGTAATGCCCTTCTTTGTCTTTTTTTTATCTTTGTTGGTTTAATGTCTGTTTTATCAGAGACTAGGATTGCATCCTCTACTTTTTTTCCTTTCCATTTGCTTCACAAATCTTTCTGCATCCTTTTATTTTAAGACTATGTGTGCCTTTGCACATGAGATGGGTCTCCTGAATACAGCACACTGATGAGTCTTGACTCTTTATCCAATTTGCCAGTCATGTCTTTTAATTGGGGCATTTAGCTTGTTTACAGTTAAGGTTAATATTGCTATGTGTGAATTTGATCCAGTAATTATGATACCAGCTGGTTATTTTGCCCGATAGTTGATGAAGTTTCTTAATAATATTGATGGTCTTTACAATTTGGTATGTTCTTGCAGTGGCTGGTACTGGTTTTTTCTTTCCATATTTAGTATTTCCTTCAGGAGATCTAGTAAGGCAGGCCTGGTGGTAACAAAATCTCTCAGCATTTGCTTGTCTGTAAAAGATTTTATTTCTTCTTTGCTAATGAAGATTAGTTTGGCTGAATATAAAATTCTGGGTTGAAAATTCTTTAAGAATGTTGAATATTCCCCTCCCTCTCTTCTGGCTTGTAGGGTTTCTGCAGAGAGATCTGCTGTTAGTCTGGTCTGATGGGTTTCCCTTTGTGGGTAATGCGTTCATTCTCCTTGTCACTTTCAGATACAAAAATAAAAGGTAGATTTGGTCTTTTCACATATTCTCATATTTCTTGAAGGCTTTGTTTATTTCTTTACATTCTTTTTTCTCTAATCTTGTCTTTACACTTTATTTCATTAAGTTGATCTTCAATTTCTGATATATTTTCTTCCATTTGATTGATTTGGTTATTGACACTTGCTTATGCTTTGCAAAATTTTCATGCTGTGTTTTTCAGCTCCATCAGGTCATTTATGTTCTTCTCTAAACTGGTTATTCTAGCTAGCAATTCCTCTAATCCTGTTGTAATGTTCTTAGCTTCCTTTTATTGGGTTAGATCATGCTCCATTAGCTTGGAGGAGTTTGTTATTATCTACTTTCTGAAGCCTACTTCTGCCAATTCATCAAACTCATTTTCCATCCAGTTTTGTTACCTTGCTGGTGAGGAGTTGTGATCCTTTGGAGGAGTAGAGGCATTCTGGTTTTTGGATTTTTCTGCCTTTTTGTGCTGTTTTTGCTGTTTGTTTTCTCATCTTCATGGATTTATCTACCTTTGATCTTCAATGTTGGTGACCTTCTGATGCGGTTTCTGTGTGGACATCCTTTTTGTTGATGTTGATGCTATTCCTTTCTGTTTGTTAGCTTTCCTTCTAACAGTCAGGCCCCTCTGCTGCAGGTCTGCTGGAGTTTGCTGGAGGTCTACTCCAGACATTGTTTGCTTGTGTATCACCAGCAGAGGCTTCAGAAAAGCTAAGATTGCTGCCTGTTCTTTCCTCTGGAAACTTTGTCTCAGAAAGGGACCCACCATACACCAGCCAGAGCTCTCCTGTATGAGGTGTCTGTCAACCCTTGCTGGGAGTTCTCTCCCAGTCAGAAGGCACAGGGGTCAGGGACCCACTTGAGGAAGCAGTCTGTCCCTTAGCAGAGTCCCTTAGCCCTGTGCTGGGAAATCTGGTGGTCTATTCAGAGTTGACAGGCAGGAACATTTATGTCTGCTGAAGCTGCACCCACCGCTGCCCCTTGCCCCAGGTGCTCTGTCCCAGGGAGATGGGAGTTTTATCTATAAGCACCTAACTGATTCTGCTGCCTTTTTCTCAAAGATGCCCTGCCCAGAGAGGAAGAATCTAAAGAGGCAGTCTGGCTACAGTGGCTTTGTACAGCTCTGGTGGGCTCTGCCCAGTCTGAACTTCCTGGTGGCTTTATCTACTCTGTTAGGGGAAAACCACTTACTCAAGCCTCAGTAATGGCAAGCACCCCTTCCCCCACCAAGCTGTAGCATCCCAGGTCGACTTCACACTGCTCTGCTGGCAGCAAGAATTTGAAGGCAGTGCATCATAACTTGCTGGGCTCCATGAAGGTGGAGTCTGCTGAGCTAGACCAATTGGCTTCCTGGCTTCAGTCTCCTTTCCAGGGGAGTGAATGGTTCTGTCTCGCTGGCATTCCAGGCACCACTGGAGTATAAAAAAAAACCTTTCAGCTAGCCAGTGTATGCCCAAATGGCTGCCAGGCTTTGTGCTTGAAACCCAGGGGCCTGGAGGGAATTTCCTGGTCTGCAGGTTGTGAAGACCATGGGAAAAGCATGCCATCTGGGCCAGAGTACACCATTCCTTAGGGCATAGTCCTTCGTGGCTTCCCTTGGCTAGAGGAGGGAGTTCCCTGACCCCTTGCACTTCCCAGGTGAGACAATGCTCCACCCTGCTTCTGCTCATACTCCGTGGGCTGCATCTATGTTCTAATCAGTCCCAATGAGATAAGCAGGGTATCTCAGTTGGAAATGCAGTGATTACCCACCTTTTGCATTGATCTTGCTGAGAGCTGGAGAATGGCTCTGTTCCTATTTAGCCATCTTACAAACCATTCCCCTTTTTTGAATGTTTTAAGACTTGTTATCTGACCATCTGACCTAACATGTGGTGTATTCTTGAGAATGATCCATGTGCTGAGAAAAAAAAAAAAAAACGTGTATTTTGTAGCTTTTTGATAAAATGTTCTCTAAATATCTATTAAATCTATTTGGTCTATAGTGAAGATTAAATCTGATTTTTCTCTGTTGATTTTCTGTTTGGAATATCTGCCCAATGTTGAAAGTGGGGTTACCTAAGTCTCTAGCTATTTTTGTGTTGGATCTTATCTCTCTATTTCTGTTAATATTTGCTTTATATATCGGGGTGCTTTAGTGTTGGGTGCATATATGTGTGTGATTGTATGTGTGCGTGTCTTTAAAATTATTTTATACTCTTACTAAATTAACCCTGTTATTATTATATGGTGACCTTCTTTATCTCTTCTTATAGGTTTTGTCTTGAATTTTGTTTTGTCTAAATATAGCAACTTCTTTTTTTATTGTTATAAAATATCTTTTTCATCCCTTTATTTTCAGTCTATGTGTATCTTTATGGGAGAAGTGTGTTTCTTATAAAAAAAAAATCAATGTGTCTTGTTTTATTATGCACTCAGCCAGTCTTTTGGTTGAAGAGTTTAGTCCATTTACATTAAATGTTATTGGTAAGTAAGGACTTACTCCTGCCAGGTTGTTATTTGTTTCCTGGTTGTTTTATGGTCTTCTCTTCCTTCTTTCTTTTCATCTTGCCTTCCTTTAGTAAATGTGATTTTTTGGGGGGATATGATTTTGTTTCTGGCTTTTGACTTTTTGAGTATCCATGGTATGTTCATTTTTTGTTTGTGACTACTATGTGGCTTGCAAATATGGTCTTATAAGTCATTATTTTAACCTGATAACAACTTAAGATTGTTTCCATAAACAAACAAGCAAAAATAAAACTAATAAAAATTACCTTAACTTTGCTGACCCACTTTTTAATTTTTTTTCCATTTATATTTTATTGTGCTTTGTCTTGAAAAGTTGTTGTAGCTATTATTTTTGCTTGCTTTATTGTTTAGTCTTTCTCTTAGGATAATAATAGTTTACACACCACAGTTACAGTGTTATAATATTCTGGTTTTTTCCTGTGTACTGAGTTTTACTAGTGCATTTTGTACTTTCAGGTGATAATTTATTGCTCATTGATGTCCTTATCTTTCTGTCACTGTGGGAGAGGAATGGTTGGTGGAGCTTTCTATTCTACCATCTTGCTCTGTCTCTCTTTTATTCTGTTTTTAATTTTAGGTTTTCTCAGCCCAAATTGCTATATATTCTGGATATTCAATAAAGGAATGGAAAATCTTTCCAAAATATTGTAATAAAATATATTAATAATCATTTGGGATAAATAAACTTAATGCCATTTTTTAGTATATAAAAATAATTCAAAATTCAAGAGGAATCCTATTCACCATTTATCTTCTAGAGGAACACGTAAAAGCACATTTTTACCCCTAAAAGTAGGTGAAAGTTCTATAGATGACACAAAACTAATAACTATAAAGGGAAATGTATACATTATAATCATCAAAAGTAACTGGTAAGAAATAAAAAGGCAAGTAATAAATAAAATATCTGTTTAAATATTGTGCATTTGTGCATGACAGAGAAAGTCTTAAAACTCAATAATAAAAAAGACAACTCAATAAAAATTGTAAAATAATTAAAAAGACATGGTTTATATATGAACCCCCAGTAAGCATGGATAAAGTATTCAATATCTCTAGTTATCAGGGAAATGAAAATTAAATTCACAATAAAATTCTACTACCCACATATCAGAATACCTAAACAAAAACAAAAACAAAGCAGAATGACATACAAAATGCTTGTGGCAGAGAATCTGAACTCTCGCATATCACTGTTCAGAATGTAAAATGGTTGAACCATTTCCAGGAAATATTTTGCAATTTCTCATAAAGTTACTACATACACCTACACAGCAATACCACTTCTACAAATGTACCCAAGAGAAATAAGAACACATGCTCACCCAAAGACTTGTAAAGCATTTTTAAAAAGCTTCATTCACAATGGGGAAACATCTGAAACATCACAAGTGCTCATCTGTGAGGGAATGGAAAGACAAATTGTGATATTTTTATGTAAGAAAATACTACTCAAAAAAACCACAAAAATCTATTAATATATGCAACAACATGGATGACTCTCACAGACATGCTGAACAAAAGAAAAAGCTGGACATAAACTAACCTACATTGTATGCTTTCATTTATATCAAATTCTAGAACAGGTAAACTCATTTAAGGTGATAGAAATCTGAAGAGTGGTTTCCTGTGGTTGAGGGGGAATTAACTAAAAAGAACAAGTAGAAACTCTGAAGTAATTGAAATGTTCTTTATTTTGAGGGGTGTTGCTGGTTACATGAATGTACACATTAGCAAAAACTCATAAATTATATGATTTAAATGGGTTTGTTTGACATTTATTGTCAAATGAGCAAGACTTGGTCAATAATTCAATCTGGAAATCTCTATCATTACTTTTTATCTTTCTATATTTCTCTCTTTAAAATTATTTTTTATTTATCTTGGGATAAAATAATCATTTAACAGTGAAGGTGAACTAAGTGCATTTTCACAGGTTAGTGAAACATCATTAGATAATGGATTTTCATAAGAAGAAATAAACTTGAAGAAAAGGATAGCTAAAAAGGCTATAGTAACCAAAGTATATTCTAAAACAATTTGGTAAACTTTAGCAATTATAATTACAAATGTAGTTACAAATATACATACAAAAGCACACACATAGGCATGCATATATATGTGTGTGTATGTATGTGTGTGTGTGTGTATGTATGCATTGTTTTGCTAAAGAAAAAAACAAAGTGGGGGTAAAAGAATATGAAAGAGTGTGAGAGACAAGAGAAGAAATAGAAAGTTAAAACATTCCCAAATTTCTTATAAAGGTCTAGAGGATATTAAAATACTGATGAAATGGAGACTTTGAAGAAAAACAGCAAAGAGTTTGTTATGTATACCTGCTATATATTAAGAATCACAACTTAATAGAATTTATATCCAAATTTTTAAAAAAAATTGTAGGGAGAGGGTAGTAAGAAAGAAGTTGAGGAATAAAGCAAAAACATTTAAGAAAATGGGAAAACACTATTATATTAACATAATAAATATAAACAGAATAGATTCATATCAAAATACAGACACTTGGATTATATTTTAAAACTCAAATATAGTATATCTAAAATAAACACACTTGAAATGCAATAGTATAGTGGAAAGGTAGAAAAAGGTATATAAATACAAACAAAGGAAAGTTGTTACAGCAATATTAATATAGCAATATTAATATAAGCAATATTAATATAAGCAATATTTATATAAGACAAAATGTAAGGAAGATGAAAATCAACAACAGGAAGAAAATTGAGGCATTACTTTATGATAAAAGAAAAATCTACTAAGAAAATGAACAATCAGAAACTTCTGTGCCTTTAAAATTCCAAGCAAAAATGAAGAGAATAATCTTACATCTTTATAGTGAGAAATTTTAACACAATCCATTTAAACACAACTATTAGAGAGGAATATGACTAAGAAAATAGATGTCTTTAGCAAAATAAGCTCAATCTATCATGTTTAAATATACTGAAATGATTTTATATAAAAATATAGGAAATATGTATGATTTTCAATGAATCATTTACAAATATAGGCCATAATTGTGTATATGAATAATCTTACTTCTGTTAAGTGCACATAGTAGATGAGGAGGTGAAAGAGAAGGGAGGAAACAGATTTGGTGGAAAGCTTATAGGAAATAACTTTCATTACTTATGCATCCATGTATTTCTCAGATACTGTCAAAAGAGACCATCTCATTTTTGTAATCCTATTAAAGCAATAAAAATTGCTTTAAGATAAAGTGTTAAAATTACAGAAAATTCAAAAGCAATTCAGACTTACTTTATTTTGCTTCAATTATTTTGATAGATGATGAAACACAATTTGGAAAAATTAATTTCAATTTTCTTTATATTTGAACTATGAGTCTAAAAAAATCTTAAATGCACATTCATTTATAAAACACATATTAATATATGAATCAAGAGTCTTGTTATGCATGTAAACAAGGACTACAATAATACACCACATATATAATACGATATATAATATTTACTAATTCAAATGAAGTTTACCTTTCTGTTTTCATTTGTAACAATTACCTTGAGTTAGCATTCTTATCTCTTGCGGTACTTTCCAAAAGTGATAATATAGTTGAAATTTTATATTTTTAACTTGCATTTCAAAGGAAATACTAGGGTTGATTACTCTTTTCATACATTAGGATCAATAAATATAAAATTTTTACTTCAGCCTAATCAAAAGTTTTGTAATTTTATTTTTTCTTGTTTCATGATAGGGGTCATTAACTGCTATTTGCCATGTTTTATGTATAAACGACATACACAGATGTGCGTACATATACATACACAAGTATGAATCTATTCAACATTTATTTTTAATAAAATTAAATCTATGATAGCTAGTTTAATCTAACATATAAAAGGTATTTCTAAGATAAATAAAAGCAGGATTATTCTGCCCTCACCAAATCACTGTCGTCTCCTGTCCTGAAAAGACATAAATTAAGAACAGAATGTCAACTCTATCATTTCTCTCATATAAAGTTGATCAAATCAGGCACACAATAACACTTAAAAGTAGAGAGATATTTTGGAAGAATCTCCTTGGCTCTTTTCATTTTTTTTTTCAGTTTAATTTATAAACAGACTTTAAAAGGAAATCATTAAAATATTGACTTGCTAAATTCTATTTTAAACAAAGACCCTGATTTTCAGGTATGTTAAACATGAATTTATTTCCAAGATGACCCTTACCTATAACATGGACAGATAGATCTTGATATTTAAAAAAATTAATATATCAATATGTTTCATTTCATCTGATCCTTTCTGGTCAAAAAAAAAATACCATATCTGTACAAAAGTAAATCAGTAAATGAACTCATCATATTCTTTATTGAGAAATCAAATTAGTCTTGGCTTTGACTGCAGTAATTACGGAAATCATAATAGTCAAAGATATATTCTGTATATCATTTTAAAAACATTTTGTGATTGTTTTCGAAATGGATAATTTTAAGGTACTTCGCATAATCTCCAAAACATCAAAGTGACATGTTTTCACAGTCATAGCTTAATTACTATATTTTGCAGACCTGCTGATAAAGCCTACAGGGATTCTAATTAACTGTGATTCTGCCTTGCTCTCCGTGTTGTACAAACTACAATTCTCAGCTTGCGTGCTCCAAAACTATGACTTGCTCAGCCAAGGATAAATACAGCTGCTGGCCTCTTGGCTCACATCCAAGCTGAAAAACCTGCCAAATTTTCTAATCAAAGTCTGTTTGCTAGCCTTTGTCTTTTTGTTTTCTAGTTCATATCTTGCCATGAGAAGTTTCTAAATTTGGCCTAAAGAAAATAACCTTGTTTCTAACAGTAGTAGTAAAGGCATTATTTTATAAGGCTATTTAAATTCAGGAATTTAAAATATAGTCTCTTGATGCAAACAGTAAATAAATACAACATTTTCCCAAGGCTCCGGTAATAAAATTAGGCAATGGGGATCATTTCTAGCACTAAGTGAAGTGCATGTTTTCTTTGGCTATTTAACTAGAAACCTGCATTTTATTTTAATAACATTAAATTTTACAAGGTCTCACTTGAAATAGAACCACATGTGGCTCATGAAATTTATCTTGGATTAAATATTAAAGGAGATAGTAAATTGATAGCATCTCTTGAAGTCAAATAATAATTAAGGGAGGGGCTAAGTAGAATTTTTCATAATAGTTTTTATCACACTTTTATTTTTTCATCATTCTAACTATAAGAGTATTGATCTTGTTATTCTTTTAAAGAACTAATATCTATATTGATCTTCTGTGTTTGTATTCTGTATGACTACATAAAACTTGATATAAATGGTAAAAGTTATTCACTGTTCCTAGACAATTTGAGCAATGTAGTTTATTCTGGACACCTGTTTTTCATCAGATGTGTAATGTGGTATGTGCTAGGCAGAGTGCCTACGTGTCTGGCATTTTAAATTACAGGACTCCTAGGCTCTGTTGAGCTTTTCATCCACACACATATATAGCCATTAGGTATTAACATTTTATTATTATTAGGCTAAATATTTCTACCAATTTTAATTTTTGGTTGCATGCCATTTCTCCCTGCCTCTCTAAGCTTCTGTTTGGGATTTATGTTCTAGAGAAAAAACTTTAGTATTTCACTTAATGAAAACCGAATAATGAGTAATAATTTGTTATTTATCTGCTAGTCTCTATGTAAATTTTAAATTTGAACAATATTTTGCATACTATAGAACTCTAGTTTGGCGATTCTTTACTACTTTGCATTTTTATTTTATTATGTTTTTAAATGTCTTAATTGACAAATCAACTTTATAACTTACAACTGATATTTTGATGGCATTTTTTTTTTCTGAAAATTATTTCACAGGCTTTTTTTCTTTGACTTTTGCTTTAGCAATTTGCTATAATGCACTGGGGGTATTTTTTTTTTTTTTTTTTTTGTATTTGCTGCACTTGTATTTCCATAACTTTTATTTGTTTTTCTTTTGTTATGTGTTGTTTTTTTAGGGCACTCCAAAAAAAGTTTCATTATTTACAAAATAATGGATTTTAAAAAATTATAACACAATAAAATGATATAATAATTAGTGATTAACTAAATAAGACATGTACAAGATCAATATAAATGCAACTTCAAAACACTATAAAAGGTCATAAAAGAAGACTTGTAAAAATAAAAAAAAAATACCAAATTATTAGATAGGAAGACATATTACTCATAAATACACTAACATAGATATACACACAGATAGATAGAGAGAGAGATAGATACATAGATACATAGATACATAGACAGATAGATAAATAGATAGATAGAATTAGCCTGGAAGGGACAGTGCATAGATTAGTTATTGTGAGTATAGTACAAGGGAAACCTGAAACCAAAAGCAATTAATTTGTGAATATAATGTAATTGTCTAACAAAGAGCAATGTTTTGTTCTTTAAACAAGAACACTTTTAATTTATCTATTGATTTATTTTGTTAACTATTTGTTTTAAGTAACATGTGCAGGTTTGTTATATAGGTAAATTGTGTGTCAGAGGGATATGGTGTGCATATTATTTCATCACCCATGTAATAAGTAAACTACACAGTAGGTAGTTTAAAATAAAATGTATTTATTTATTTATTTTTGTGGATAAATTGTGGATGTGTATATTTATGAGGTTCATTACATGTTTTGACACAGGCATGCGATGTGAAATAATCATATCATAGAGAATGGAGGTATCCCTCTTCTCAAGCATTTATTTTTCATGTTACAAACAATCCAGTCACAATCCTTTACTTATTTAAAAATGTAAAACAGTTATTATTGATTATAGTCACCTTATTGTGCTACCAAATCGTAGGTGTTATTCATTCTTTCTAACTATGTTTTTGTATCCATTACCCACTCCCAGCTCACCCCAGCCACCCACTAACTGTTCCAGCCCCCGGTAACCAAACTTCTATTCTCCATGTCCATGAATTCAATTGTTTTCATTTCAGATCCCACAAATAAGTGAGAATATGAGATAGTTTACTTTCTGTGCCTGGATTATTTCACTTAGCATAATGACCTAGTTACATCCAGGTTGTTGCAAACGACAAGGTCTCATTTTATTTTAATGGCTGAATTGTAGTCCATTGTGTATATGTAAAACCTTTCCTTTACTCATTCATCTGTTGATGAACATTTAGATTGCTTTAAAAGCTTGGCTATTGTGAATAGCACTGCAAAAAACATGACAGTGTATATATTCCTTTCACATACTGATTTCCTTTATTTGGGGTATATACTCAGCAGTTACATTGTTGAGTCATAATGGTAATTCTATTCGTAGATTTTTGAGGACACTCCAAACTGTTGTTCATAGTGGTTGTCCTAATTTACATTCCCATGAACAGTGTGAAAGTTCCCTTTTCTCCTCATCCTCACCAGCATTTGTTATTGACTGACTTTTAAATAAAAGTAATTTTAACTAAGGTGAGATAATATCTCATTGTAGTTTTGATGTGCATTTCTCTGATGATAAAGGATGTTGAGCACCCTTCCATATGACCATTTTCCATTTGTATGTCTTCTTTCAAAAAATTGAAATTTTTTGCCTGTTTTTAAATTGAATATATAGATTTTTCTTCCCTATAGAGTGATTAGAGCTTCTGATATATTATTGTTATTAATCCCTTGTCAGATGGGTAGTTTGTCAATATTTGCTTCCATTCTGTGGGTTGTCCCCTCACTTTATTGATTGTATTATTTGCTGTTCATGGGAATGTAAATGGATATCCAGCATTCCCAGCAACATTTATTGAACAAACTATTTTCTCTGCTGTACATTCTTGGCACCTTTGTTGAAAATGAATTCACTGTAGGTGTGTGCATTTGATTCTGAGTTCTCTATTCTTTTCCAGTGGTCTATGTTCTTGTTTTTATGCCAGTTCCATTCTGTTTTGGTTATAACACTGTAGTTCCATAGTATAATTTGAAGTCAGGTAAAGTAATTCCCACAGTTTTGTTCTTTTTGCTTATTTTGGGGTTTTCTGGTTTCACATACACTTTAGGATTGTCTGTTTTATTTTTCTGATGAATGTCATTGGTATATTGTTAGGAATTGTATGGAATCTTTAGATAGCTTTGGGTAGTATGGGCATTTTAAAAATATTGATTTTTACAATCTATGCATATGGAATAAATTTCTATTTTTTTGGTGTCCTATTGAATTTATTTTGTCACTGTGAAATAGCTTTTATTATAGAGATCGTTCACCTGTTTTGTTAATTCTTAGGTAATTTTACATGGGGCTGTTTTAAATGAGATCACTTTAAATTTTTTTTTCAGATTGTTGAGTGTTGGCTTACAAAAATGCTATTGATTTTTGTATGTTGATTTTGTATCCTGTGGATTTATTGAATTTGTTTATCAGTTCTAAGAGTTATTGATGGAATCTTTAGATTTACCCAAATATAAGATTATATTATCTGCAAAAAAGGATAATTTGGCCTTTTCCGTTCCAATTTTGATGCTCTTTATTTCTTTCTCTTGTTTGATTCCTCTAGCTAGCACTTCTTATATTGATGGCGAATAACAGTGGTAACAGTGGGCATTCTTGTTGTTTTCCAGATGTTAGAAGAAAGGCATTCAGTTTTTCCCCATTTGGTATAATACTAGCTGTGGGTCTACATATATGGCTCTTATTATGTTGAGATATGTATCTTCCATATGCAGTTTTTTGAGGGTTTTTATCATGAAGAAATGTTGAATTTTATCAAATGCATTTTCAACATCAATTTAAATAATCATATGGTTTTATTCTTTATTGTACTTCTATGGTGTATCACATTGATCGATTCATTTGCTATATGTTAATTAGAATATAGTATATTTGATATATCCTAATTGTTATATCCTGATTTGCATACATAGAACCATGCTTGCATTTCAGGGATAAATCCTACTTGATCATGATGAATGACTTTCTAATACATTGTTGAATTTGGTTTGCTAATATTTTATTGAGTCTTTTCATATCAATATTGATTAAAGGTATTTACCTGTGGTTTTCTTTTTTTAAAAAATATATCTGTCTTGTTTTGGTGTCAGGAAAATACTGGTCTTATAGAATGAGGAGATTTGAAGTAGTTTCTTTTCATCTATTATCTGGAAGAGTTTGAGTAAGATTGATATTAGTTACTCTATAAATATTGGTAGAACTCAGCAGTGAAGCCATAACTACTGGACTTTTCTTTACTGAGAGACTTTTTTATTATGACTACAATCCCGTTACTTGTTATTGGTCTGTTCATGTTTTTAAATTTCTTCCTGGTTCAATCCATTTGGTATGTAACAAAGTTTAAGTCTGATATTTCTTTCTTTATTTTCTTCCTGGAAGCTGTCTAATCCTAAAACTGTGGTGTTGATGTTTCCAGCTATTATTGTATTGGGGCCTATGTTTCTCTTTAGCTCTAACAACATTTGTTTATATATGTTGGTATTTTAGTGTTTAGTGAATGTATATTTAAAATTATTATATGTTTTTATTGAATTGACCCCTTTATCATTTTATAGTGACATCTTTGTTTCTTCTTATACTTTTGTCATGAAATCTCCTTTTCTGATACAATTATAACTACTCCTTATTTTTAGTTTCCATTGGCATGGAATATCTTTTTCAATCTCTTCCTTTTCAGTTTATGTATGTCTTTATAGATCAAGTGGGTTTCCTGTAGGCAACAGATCAATGGATATTGTTTATTCATTCATTCAGCCAGTCTCTGTTTTTGGATAGGAGAGCTTAGTTCATTCACATTCAATTTTATTATTTGTAAGTAAGGACTTACTTCTGCCATTTAGGTATTTGTTTTATGGTTGTTTTGTGATATTCTCTTTCTTCTTTCATTCCTTTCTGACTTATGGTAATGAAGGTGATTTTCTCTGTTAATATAATTTAGTTTCTTGCTTTTGCCTTTTTGTTTATTCTTTGTATGTTTTTAAGTTGGAGGTTACCATGAGACTTGCAATACTATCTTATAACTCATTATTTTAACCCAATAAAAACTTAAAACTATTTGCATAAACAAACAAAAAGAAAAATAAAAAAAACTTTGTCTTAACTTAATCCTCATAATTTTTAATAATTTATTCTTTCTATTCATATTTTATTGCACTATGTCTTTAACAATTGTTCTAGTTATTATTTTTGATTGGTTCATAACTAAGTTGCATAAGAGTGGTTTATACACCCCACTTACAGTGTTATAATATTCTGTGTTTTTCTGTATATTTACTATTACCTGTGAGTTTTCTATCTTCAGGTGATTATTTATTCCTCATTAATGTCCTTTTCTTCTGGACTGAAGTGCTGACAAATATGTCATGGCACTCTCTCTTAGCCTATGTTTTCCACTGAAAAGTCTGCTGCCAGGTGTATTAGATCTTCAATTTATGTTATTTGTTTCTTTTCTCTGGCTGCTTTTAGGAATTTTTTTTTTTTAATCTTTGCCATTTGGGTGTTTGATTTTCAAATGCCTTGAGGTAGTCTTTTATTGGGTTAAATCTTCTTGGTGTTCTATAATCTTCATGTACTTGGATATTGATATCTATCTCTAAGTTTAATGAGTTCTCTGTAATTATCTGTTTGAATTAACTATCTCTATCTCTTTCTATACCGCTTCTTTAAAGCCAATAATGCTTAGATTTGTTTCAAGTCTATTTTCTGGATCCTGTAGTCATGTTTTATTGTTTTTTATTGTTTTCTTTTTTGTCTTTTCTAACTGTGTATTTTCAAGTAGACTGCCTTCAAGCATGCTATTTTTTTTCTCCTTGATAAATTCTAATAAAGGATTCTCACACATTCTTCTGTATGCCAGTTGCATTTTTCAGCTATAGAAATTTCTGCTTGATTATTTTATATCATTGCAACATCTTTCTTAAATTCCCCTGATATAATTCTTAATTCCTTTTGTATGTTACCTTGAATTTCTTTGAGTTTCCTCAATACAACCATATTGGATTATCTGTCTGAAATGTCACATATCTGTGTTTCTTCAGGAATGGTCCGCTATGGCTGATTTAGTTAACTTAATGATGTCATGTTTTCCAGCTTGACATTGATGCTGGTAGATGTTCTTGGGTGTCTGGGCATCAAAGAGTTCAGTATTTATTGCAGTCTTCACTCTCTGAGTTTGTTTGTACCCATCTTTCCTGGGAATGCTTAAAATTCCTTGGATGTTGCAATCTAAGCTGTATCTGCCTCAGGGAGCCCCCCAAGTCCAGTAAAAATGTGATTCTTGCAGTCTCATAGAGATATTACTTTTGACAAGATACAGGAAAATTCTCTGAATTACCAGGCAGAGATTTTTTTTTTCTACTCCCTTACTTTTTTCCCTAACAGAGTCTCTCTCTGTGTTCTGAGTCACCTAAATCTGGTGATAATCTGGTGATGGGGGATACAAATACTCCTGTTGCCTCCACCACTATAACTGCATTGGGTTAGACCTGAAGCCAGCATGACACTTTGTCTTGCCTTAGATTAGCTGCAACCACACCCTCACTGCTGCCTATGTTTACTCAAGGCCCTAGGGTTCTATAATCAGCAAGTGGCAAAGGCATACAGGCCTACATTCTTTCCTTGAGGGTGATAAGATTTTCCAGGTTTCAGTTCGGTCTAGAAGTGCTTTCCCAGAGTCAGAGACTAAAGTCCACCTAACGTTCTATATTACTGCAGCTGAGCTAATAACACTGAAACCAGAAGACTTTTTTTTTTTTTTTTTCATTTTCCTCTCCTTTCCAAAGGCAAAGGAGCTTCATCCTGTAGCTACTGCCACTGCAGGCCATAAGCAGTATCGGTAGACAACTGCTGATGTTCCCTTAAGGCCCATGTTCTCTTAGAGCTACTTGTGGTGAATAATGCCTAACTTGACACTATGCTTCAGGGCAGTGGGCTCCCTTTTGGCCATGGAAGGTTCAGAAATTCCATCTATGTGGGCCGGGCATGGTGGCTCATGCCTGTAATCCCAGCACTTTGGGAGGCCGAGGCAGGGAGATCACAAGAGCAGGAGTTTGAGACCAGTCTGGCCAATATGGTAAAACCTCATCTCTGCTAAAAATACAAAAATATTAGCCTAGTGTGATGACACGCACCTGTACTCTCAGTTACTTGGGAGGCTGAGGCAGAAGAATCACTTGAATCTGGGAGGCAGAGGTTGCAGTGAGCCAAGATTGTGCCACTGCACTCCAGTCTGGGTGACAGAGCAAGACTTTGTCTCAAAAAAAAAAATGAAAAAAGAAATTACATCTATGTGTTACATCTTGGAATTGGGGACCCCAAGAGCCTACTTGGTGCTCTATCCTCCTGCATCTGTGCTCATACCTGAGGTGCAAGACAAAGTCTCCTTTACTTTTCCTTCTGCTTTTCCCATGCAGGAGAAGTTCTTCTTTATAGGGACTAGAGCTGGTAATGTGCTGAGTTTTATCTAAAGCCAGTGAGTCTCAGAGGCTCACCCAAGGACCTTGAAATAATATCTAGGTATTGCAGCTTGTTATTCAGGGCCCGAGAGCTCTTCAGTTAGCAGGTAATAAATGCTTCCATGACTGAGTCCTTTTCTTGAAGGCATTGGCTTGCCTTCTATTCCAGGATGTGTCTAGAAATGTCATCCAGAAGGTAGTGCTTGAAACAAAGATCTCATGTCAGGTGGTATCTAAGATGAAAAAACAAAGTCCTCTGCACTCTTTCCTCTCCTCTCCTCTATTCAAGTGGAAGGGAAATGTCTCTTTTGGAGCCACAATCTGTGCAGACTGTGGTTGGGAGGAGTGTTGCCAGCACTTCCTTAATCATCCCAGCTGGTGTCTCAGTCGGTTGCGTCTTAGTAGGTTGCGTGTCTCAGTACTGGTGTCTCAGTAGGTTTCATGTCCTGTTTACTGTCCCTGGGCCTCGTTTAGCACTATGACTCACCTAAGAGTTTCAGTTTTTTTGGCCTACACTGCCTTTCATGTTTGCTTACAGACCTAGAGTACTTTAGCACTCAGTGGTGAGGTTTGTGGAAATTCAAGTTCGGATTGCTGGCATCCACATTTCACCTGTGGCTGGGGCTGGTTTAAATGTTTCCTTCATGGGTAGGCATCAGCTAAGTTTAGTCTGGTTTTCCTTTTTACTCCAACAGGACAGAACAGAATTCAATGTCTTATAATTGTGGTCTTCATCTTTTCCCACCACCCAGGGATGCCTTCTTCACAACCACCACCATTGTGGAGATAGTAGGGTGGGGTGACATTGGCAATTCAGGACTGTCTCTCCTCCTCCTCCTCCTCCTTTTCCTCATGCTGCTGCTGCTGCTAGTTCTTCTTCTTCCTCTTTTCTTTTATTATTTCAATGGTTTTTGTGGTACAGATGGTTTTTAATCATATGGATAAGTTATTTAGATATTAATTCTGAGAGTTTAATGGATGCATCACCCAAGCAGTGTATACTTTACTCAATATGCAATTTTTTATAACTTATCCCCATCTCAACCTCCCCCCAAGTCCCCAAAGTCCATTTTATCACTTTGTATATATTTTTGTCCTCATATACTAGCTTCTGCTTATAAGTGAGAACATCATATATATATATATATATATAAAATTTCTGATTTACTTCACCTAGAATAATGCCCTCCAGCTCCATTGAAGTTGATGCAAAAGACATTATTTTGTTCTTTTTGATGTCTGAGTAATAGTTCATGGCTTATATATATCACATTTTCTTTATCTACTCATTGGTCAATGGTCATTTCAGTTGGTTTCATATCTTTGCAGTTGTGAATTATGCTGCTATAAACGTGCATGTGTATGTGTCTTTTTCATATAATGACTTATTTTCCTTTGGATGGATAGCCACTAATGAGATTGCTTGGTGGAATGGTAGATATATTTTTAGTTCTTGGAGAAATATTCATACTGTTTTCCATAGTGGTTGTACTAATTTGCATTCCTACAAGAAGGGTAAAAGTGTTCTCAGGAATGTTTCTTTCTATCTCTTCAGTGCCTCTTTCATCAATATGAAGTTAAAAACAGGTACTATGAGGACTCTCCTGATTTTTGGTTCTTAGGAAGTTGTTTGTTCTGTGTGTACAGTTGTTAAATTGGTGTCCTTGTGGGGCAGGGGATTATAGAGGATCCTTTCATTCCATCGTCTTGCTCCACTGAGAAACCCCTATAGGTAGTTTTCTTGTTCTCATCCTCCTTCCACACTCCACTTTCAGGTAGGTCTTGATGCTTATTGTTTCTTTCATTGTTTGCTTCTGTCCTTAAACTTTAGCTCCCACTTATAAGTGAGAACCTGTGGTATTTAGTTTTCTGTTCCTGCATTAATTTGCTTAAGATAATAGCCTCCAGTGCCACACAAGTTGCCGCAAAATACAGGATCTCATTCTTTTTTATGGCTGCATGGTATTCCATAGTACATATGTACCACATTTTCTTTATGCAGTCTACCATTGATAGGCATTTAAGTCGAATCCATGTCATTGATATTGTGAGTAGTGCCGTGATGAACACAGATGCGTATGTGTCTTTAAAGTAGAATGATTTATATGCCTATGAGTATATATGCAATAATGAGATTGCTGGATGATATGGTTTGGCTCTGTGTCCTCACCCAAATGTAATGTTGAATTGTGATCCCAAGTGTTGAAGGTGGAGCCTGGAGAGAGGTGATTGGATCCTGGGGGTGGTTTCTAATGGTTTAGCATCACCTTCCCAGTGCTGTCTTGTGATAGGTTCTCATGAGATCTGCTTGTTAAAAAGTGTGTAGCACTTCCCCCTTTGCATTCTGTCTCTCCTGCCAGACATGTGAAGATATGCTTGTTTCCCCTTTACCTTCCACCATGATTGTAAATTTTCTGAGATCTTCCCATAAGCAGAAGTCTCTGCAGCCTGAAGAACCATAGCCAATTAAACATTTTTTAAATAAATTACCCAGTCTCAGGTATGTCATTATAGCAGTGTGAGAAAGAATTAAGAATATACAGTGTTGAATATTAGTTCTCTTTTAAGTGGTTTTAAAAATCAACAAACTGCTTTCCACAAGGATTGAACTAATTTACATTCCCGCTGCCAGTGTATAAGCACTTCTGTTTTTTTTTAAAACCTCGTCAGAATCTTTTTTTTTTTTTTTGACATTTTTATGGTATCTCATTGTGGTTTTGATTTGCATTTCTTTCTCTCTCTCTCACTTTTTTTTTTTTTAGACAAAGTCTGGCTCTGTTGTCCATGCTGGAGTGCAGTGGCTGTGATCTCAGCTTACTTCAACCTCCACCTCCTGGGTTCAAGTGATTCTCCCACATCAGCCTCCCAAGTAACTAGGATTAAAGGCATGCAATGCCACTCCTGGCTAATTTTTGCATTTTTAGTAGAGATGAGGTTTTACTATGGTGGCCAGGTTGGCCTTGAACTCATCCACCCATCTCGGCCTCCCAAATTGCTGGGATTGCAGGCATGAGCCACTGTGTCTGGAAGAATTTGCATTTCTCTAATGATTAGTTACATTGAATTTTTTTTTTCATATGCTTGTTTCTTTTGTGTTTGTCTTCTTTTGACAAGTGTCTATTCATGGCCTTCACCCATTTTTAAATGGGATTTTTTATTTTTATTTTTTTCCTTTGTTTAAGTTTCTTGTAGATTCTGCATATTAGACTTTTGTCAAAATAGTTTTGAATTTCTAGTTTAATGGAAGATATTAATATTGGAAGATTGTTAACACTTACCTCTTCAGATATGGCTTCTACTTATTGTGTCCCTGTTTCTGGGACTTTAATTTACATGTGTGTTAGAACTTACTGCTGTATCTCTTATTGGTTTCTCTTCCTTCACTGTATTGGTATCTTTATTTTCTGTCAGTGCTTTTTTTTGTAGATATTTTCTTCTGAATTGTCTTCTAGTTTCTGAATTGTGTCACACTCTTAATAGCATCCATTAACCTATTTAATGACCTATACTTTCATAACCTTGAATTTTTTGAGAAACATTGGTCACATATTTTGTAATTTGCTCAGTATTGTAACTTGTTTGATTTTGTTTTAGGATAAGACTAGGGTTGTGAGTTTTGCGAGGAAAATAATAGCAATGAAGTCCCATTTAAATCACATCATATCAATAATCCATACTATCAACATGATTTCAAACTGTCGATATTGACCATAGTCATTTACTGCTGTAGTGTTTGTCAGGTTTTTCCAGTTTAATGTGGCCCTTTCCATCACCATTTTAAATCTATACTCTTTAAAAGAAAGTTACTATTCTTAGTCCAAACTTAGAGAGTGGAAATCTATACTTCATCTTCTTAAGGATAGAGTATCTACAAAAATTATTTATAATTTTCTATAACAAAGATGTGTTATGTATATACCATTTATTTATTTAGCTATGTATTTATGTAAGTGTGGATTGTGGAAATGTATTCCATATTTTGGGTTATTCTAATGCTACTTTATTTAGTTGATGTTCATATTATTCAACTGTGGGTGTTGGTAGCTTGTTCAGTTGACTCATATTTTCTTTTCATATACATTCATCATTATGTTTTCTTTTTTCTTTTTATTTTTTATTTTATAGCATTAAACAATGTTCTCGGACAACCTTGTATATTCCTTGTCCAAATACTGGAGACAGCAATTTTTCAAGGAGCAAAGGTTTAGTTAATTAGAGAGTGGTATTAGAAACCACAATTTAGTTGTCTGGTATCCTCATTTCTAAATGAATGTCATTTCATTTTTACCTCTAAGCTGACACAGAAAGGAAATATATATATACACACACACACACATATATATATACACTAGTAGGCACATATATATATGTATGTGTGTGTATGTATATATTTATATATAAAAATATATATATACAAATTTTTTAATGTATTAATATGTATCTATTATTACCATACAAATTTCTAGTCTTTCACACTTGCTTATTTGTAACTTTTTATTCCAACAGTGAAAAATCTGGCCCCAATCATTTTTCATCCTTATTAGTCAGAATTCTACAGAGAAACAGAACCAACAGGATGTATATATGTGTATATACTCGAAGACAAACACACATGCAAAGTAAGAGAGAGAAATTTCCCATGAAGTTGTTGGTGCGGACTGGAAGAAAAGGCAAGAACCATGGGACAATTTGAGACACTACATGCATCTCACTTGTGCCTTTAGATCTATTACAGCCTGACTACATGTATATCATTTTCATTTGATAATACAGTGTTGCTGTGTACATTCAGCTTTATGGCTTTGTAGGTAAGATAATACACAGTTTATTATGGGCAGCTCAGATTTCATGGTAAATTGGTGGTCTATGATCAAGTGTTAAGTTTCTAATAAGATCTAGTACCAGGCCAAGACCTGTTTCTCAAAGGAGAGTTATTATCTATAGTTAATGGCAGAGCCTTGCTTCAAAGTCCTAAAGGCCTGAGCGGCAATTCAACTATATGGGCCTTCCACATTCTCCAAACTGTATCTATGCCTGCCACTGACATTTCAAACATCACGACTGGATTTGCTGAATCATATGGCCCAAGTTGTAGAGCAACTTGCCCAGCATACTAAATCTGTTGCAGAGCCTTGCCTTGCTCTGGGTCCAACTAAAAGCTAGAAGCTTTCTAAGTCACTCAGTACATGGGCTTGAATAACACATCCAACTGAATAATGCATTGCCTTGAAAATTGAAAAAGGCCTATAGGCTCTTGTGCCTCTTTCTTGGTTGTAGAAGGAGCCCATAGCAACAACTTAACTTTTGCCTTAGAAAGAATATTTTCGCATACTACTGGACCTCTAGAAATTTTACTGAGGTAAAAGGTCCCTGAATTTCCGTCAGATTTATTTTCCACAACATTATATGAAAATATCTTATTAATAAATCTAGAGTAGTTGCAATTCTTAGTTACTAGGTTTATTCAGCATACTATCAACAATGTGATGAACCAATGTGATTTTTTTGGATAGAAAATATAATCAAGATAATTGCAAAATAAATGATGGTACAGGGCTAGAAAGTTAATATGCCCCTGAAGTAGAAAGGAGGGTGCATTACTGACCTTGCCAGCTGAAAGCAAACTGCTTCTGGTGCACCTTATGGACAAGGGTGGAGAAGAAGGCATTTGTCAGATTGGTAGCTGCATACCAGGACCCAGGGGATGTGTTAATTTGCTCAAGCAATGAAGCCATTCTGGTACAGAAATTGCAATTGAAGTCATCATTGGATTAACTACTGTCATTTTCCAAGATCCATCCATCTTCTGCACAAGCCAAATAAGAGTGTTAAATGCTGATGCAGTGGGGATCACCATACCTGTATCTTCCAACTATGTGGTGGTAACACTAATCTCTGTAATGCCAGCAGGAATGTACTATTGATTTTGATTTACCCTTTTCTAAGATAGAGGAAACTTTAATGGCTTTAATTTGGCCTTCCCTAACATAATATCACTCACTCCACAGGTCAGGGAACTAATGTAGAAATTCTACCAACTGCTAACTATGTCTATTTCAACTGTGTATTCTAAACCTGGGGAGATAACCATAGGACAATGCCAAGGACAAACAGGTCTCACTGTGAGTTGCAAGTGAACAAAAACTTCACAGGTTACCTCACCTCCATAAGCCCCTATTCTGACTGGCAGACCACAGTGACATTTTGGGTCTTCTAAAATCTGTGTTAGCTCAGATCCGATGCCCAGTGGTCCTCAAAAGTCCTGATTATTTCCTTTCCCTTGGTGAACATTACCCTGGTAAAAGGTTGTGGGTTTTTTCACACAGAGTTGGAAGAAGCATTAACAATATAAATTTTCAGTAGTGTGCTGGATTCTTCCTCAAAAAGTCCCAAATATCCTTTAATAGGAAGAGTTCTGATCTGCAAACTGGCTCAAATTTGGAAACTGATTAAGGAGTGTTTTCATGATTCTGAGAATCATAATCCTCTGTTTTCATGATTCAAATAGAATTTTTTTAAGAATAACTTCCCTGCTTGTATAAATAATTTAGTAGCCTTCCTATTTATTTTACTTCTACAAACATTATTTTTAACTAGCAAAGCCCCTATCATTCCCAGTCCAGTTTCTTCCATTGCATTTAAGTTTTCTATTTGAACAGTTGTGGTTTACTCTGAAGTCTAGCCTACAGGGAAGAATGGTATTGGAGCTCTTCAACGATGCAGGGGCTTCTCTCACAATTTTGTTTCTCAAAGTATTGGTGAAAAGTATAATTAGACCCTTCCAATGTTGGTGAGTATGTCTTAAATGGGAAATCCACTCTGATATTTCAATGTTCATTTGCCTTTTAATCCCTTCCTCTGTATTACATCAAAGCAGGTTTGATATTTCCACTTCACTCCCTATGGGCCACTTTTGGTTCATATTTCAGCCAATCAATGAAACATAAAGCCCCTACCAACTGAGCTGCAACATTAAATGCAGAATATCTGCTTAGGGAGCCCATATTAATACATTTATTCTGATCTCACTTTATGTTCTTTCCACAATTGCTTTTAATGCTTTCTATGCTTTTAATATCCATCTTCATGCTTGTTTTCTGAATTTCTACTTGTATAAGTCAGAAA
This sequence comes from Aotus nancymaae, assembly GCF_030222135.1. NCBI lineage: Eukaryota > Metazoa > Chordata > Mammalia > Primates > Aotidae > Aotus > Aotus nancymaae. The sequence goes on along the minus strand of NW_026988415.1, from coordinate 51,778,687 downwards.
ACTCAAGTAATTCTTTTGAATTATTGTGCACCTCCTCATGGACCACACTGACTACCTCAACTTTAGGGTTCTGCTAAGACTTGAATCTAGTTATAGACCTTTAAGCAAAAAACAATGGTGAGGGTGGGTCCTGAGGAGAATCTCAAGGGAGGCCATTAATGTTTCCTCCAGCATATATACATGTATACATATATGTGTGCATATATATATGTATCTGTATTAGAAGTCTCTACATTTTTACTATAGCTATATAGTAAGCAGCATCTATGTTCCTGCAGACATGATTTGAAGATGCTTGATGTTATAATATTTCCTTTTTTAATGTTTTAAGACTTGTTTTGTGACCTAACATATAGTCTGTCCTTGAGAATAATATATGTACTGAGAAAAAGAATGGATATTTTGAAGTCATTGGATGAAATGTTCTGTAAATATCTATTAGATCCATTCAATCTGTAGTGCACATTAAGTCAAATGTTTCTTGTTGATTTTCTGTTTGGAAGATCTGTGCAATGCTGAAAATGGGGTGTTGAAGTCTCCAACTACTATTACATTGGGCCCTATCTCTCTCTTTTGCTCTAGTAGTGTTTGCTTCATATATCTGTGTGGTCCAGAGTTGGGTACATACACACACACATGCACACCACACAAACATACATTTATATATATACACATACATATATAAGTATATATATGTGTGCATGCATGTATGTATATATATAATTCTTATATTCTCTTGCTAAATTGACCCCTTTAACATTATATAGTAAACTTCTTTGTCTGTTCTTATACTTTTTGTCTTGAAATATATTTTGTCTGATGTACATATAGCTACTACTGCTTTTTTTTTAGAATTTTGATTTTTTTTTTTTTTGAGATGGAGTCTCACTCTATCACCCAGGCTGGAGTGCAGTGGTGTGATCTTGGCTCACTGCAACTTCCACCTCCTGGATTGAAGCAATTCTCCTGCCTCAGCCTCCCAAGTAGCTGGGACTGCAGGTGCATGCTGCCACCCCTGGATAATTTTTTGTATGTTAGTAGAGATGGGTTTTCACCATGTTGTCCAGGCTGGTCTTGAACTCCCGAACTCAGGCAGTCTTCTCACCTTGGCCTCCCAAAGTTCTGGGATTATGGGTATGAGCCACCGCACCCAGTCAGAATTATGGAATTTATGTGTACATATATATGTATATGTATATATATGGCTATAGTAAGAATTTAGAGAGAGATCACTAATACAGAATTTAGTACCTGGGCTGGTTCTAGAGAAACACAATTTAAAAAATAAGTTTTTGAATTGGTTCTGAGGTTCCTAAAATTTGCTTTCTAATATAATTATATTTAAAGACTCTAATGATTCTATCTACAGTATTAAAGAGAACACTGATGGTTTATGGCATTAACTGATTATAGAGAAAAGCAAAATACCTGAAATGAATTATTATTCATCACCTTGTAACAACCAAGGAGACCAGTGACTTTGTATATGATTCTTTAGAATATTATTTATTTATTTATTTTTTATTGCATTTTAGGTTTTGGGGTACATGTGAAGAACATGCAAGATTGTCGCATAGGTGCATACGTGGAAGTGTGATTTGCCGCCTTCCACCCCTTCACCTATATCTGGCATTTCTCCCCATGCTATCTCCCTCAACTCCCCACCATTCTTTAGAATATTCTAAGAAAAGTAAGATATATAATTATATTGGTTGGTTGCTCTCAATATAACTGGATAAAATGATAAAAGAGAATAAGAGGAGAGACAGAGAAAGAGAGACGGAGAGATTCATTAAGGTTCATTATGGGAATTGGCATATGTGATTAGGAAGGCTGAGAATTCCCACAATCTGCCAACTACAAACTGGAGAACCAGGAAAGCTCGTGATGTAATTCAGCTGAATTCTAAAGGCCTGCAAACTGAAGGGCAACAGGTGGAAGCCCCAGAGTCTGAAGAACTAAGAACCAGGTACTCTGATTTCTGAAGATAGAAGAAGATAGCTGTTCCAATTCAAGAAGAGAGAGAATTCACCTCTCTTTTACCTTTTTGTTATATTTGGGCCCTAAAAGATTGAATGATGCCAACCCACAATGATAAAGGCAGGCTTTCCTTACATGGTTATACTAGTCTGTTATTATACTGCTATAAAGACATACCTGAGACTGGGTAATTTATTATTTTTTTAAAGAGGTTTAATGGACACACAGTTCCACATGGTTGAGTATGCCTCCCAATCATGGTAGAAAGCAAAGGAAGAGCAAAGGCATGTCTTACGTGGCCCCAGGCAAGAGAATGTATGGGGGAAATCCCCTTTATAAAACCATCAGGTCTTGTGACACTTATTCACTATCAGGAGAACAGCATGGGAAAGACCCACTCCCATGATTCAATTACTTCACACTGGGTTTCTCTCATGACACGTGGGAATTATGAGAGCTACAATTCAAGACAGAATTTTGGTGGGGGCACAGCTAAAGCATATCATTAGTTTACCTATTCAAATCCTAATCTCTTTCAGAAACACCATCACAAATGCCATTAAAATTAATTTTTACCGGTTCCCTAAGCATCTTTTAGCCCAGTCAAGTTGACATACAAACATTATACCATTTATTTATTTAATCATTTAATTCAAATGTATATGTGTAATCATATTGAAATTGTTAAACCATATTTATATGGCAAACAATTTTATCAAGTAGAGTATACTGGTTATGTACAATTTACTTTGCCTTTAATCTTAATGATTCTACTTATTTTCAAAGTTAATTAGGTCAGTACCATTTCTTCCGTCCTCTTTGGTATTTTGTTTCATACATTTGTACTGCAGTTAGACTGCTTTGTCTTATATTGGATTTTCTCCTGCAATCCACTGATTTCCTCTGTGATATTTAAATCTTTGAATGCAATAGAGTTAACTCTTTTTGTTTTAAACTTCTATTAGTTTTCACAAATACACATTGGCATATGCTCACCATTAAAGTTTATTGAACAGATTCACTGCCCTAAGAAATCCACTGTTCTTGACTCTATACAACCCACCCTGAAACCTCTTTCAACTGCTGTTTTTAAATTAACTTTTGAGTGGTTTTAGGTTTACAGTAAAAAATTCAGTGACAACTAAAATAAATTCTCATGTTTCCTCAACTCCCATTGCTGTATGATTAACACCTTCCATTAGCGTGTTACACTTGTTAAAATTGATGAGTGTTTCACTGCCCTAAAAATCCCCTGTGATCTATGTATTTATTACTATCTTTCTCATTACTCCTAAAACTCTAGAAATCACCAATCTTTTTACTATTTGTGGAGTTTTGCCTTTTCCAGAATGTCAAATATTAGAAATACTATATTAGGTAGCGTTTTCAGATGGACTTCTTTCACTTAGCAATATACATTAAGATTATTCCATGATTTTCTTGGCTTGACAGCTAATTACTTTTTAATACTTAATAATATTCTCATGTGTAAATGACATACAGTTGATTTACCTATTTACCTATTGAAATACATCTTTGTTGCTTCCAAGTTTTGGTGATTATGTTTAAAGACAGATGTTAATGTGATTGTAAATTTTTCATTTGAGTATATTCCAAAGAGGACATTTGCAGGACACCTTTTCTAGGTGGAAGTAGCATGTTGTACTCTACCACATTGCACTTCTTGTAATAAATTAGTTCTTGCTACTGTACATGCTTGCCAGTATTTAGTGTTGTCAGTGTCTTGAATTTTGACCATTTTAATATGTGTGTAGTGGTATCATTATGTCTTCATTTGAAATTCCCTAATAATGTATGACATTGAGCATCTTTTCATATGCTTATTTACCATCTGTATATCTTCTTTGATGAGGTGTCTGTTCGCATCTTCTTTCCATTTTAAATTGAGTTGCTTTTGCCTTTCTGGTTTAGTTTTAAGCGTTATTTTACATTTTGAATACTAGCCTTTTCTCTGAAATACATTTCCCAATAATTTTCTCCCAGTCCGTGGCTTGTCTTTTTACTCACTTAAAAGTGTCTTTCACACAGCAGTAGATTTTATTTGTAATAAAGTCAAACTTATCAATTTTTATATATTATGCTTTTGAAATTTATTTAAGAGTACATCGCTGAAACCAGAAATACCTAAATATACTCCTATTTATCTCTTAAAATGTTATAGTTTCACGTTGTACATTTAGGTCTTTGATCTATGTCAAATTAATCTTTATGAAAGGAAAAGTATCTGTAGATAGAATTTTTTGTTGCATGTAGATACCCAGTTGTTCCAAAATCATTTGTGGAAAGAATTTTTTATTTTCTTGAACTGACTTTATTTCTCTGGTAAATTTCAATTGATTATATTTGCATTCATCTGTTTCTGGATAATCCACTTTGTTCCACTAATGTACCTTTCAATTATTTCATCAACATCACACTATTCTGATTATTGTTGCTTTATAGTAAGCATTAAAGTAAGGTGCCAGTCCTCTAGCTTTGCTCTTTTTTTCATTATACTGTTGGCTATTCTAAGTCTTTTGTTTCCTCATATAAACGTTAGAATTAGTTTTTAATACAGACAAAATAACTGGGTAGGATATTTATTGGTATTCGGTTGAAACTATATTTCAATTTGGGAGAAAATATCATCTTAAAAACGTTGAGTCTCATTGGTGTTCATTGAATATTATTCTACATATTTAGGAATTCAATTCCCTTCATGAGAGTTTTATAGTTTTTTTCTTCTAAATTTTATATATATTTATATATAAAAAATATATATGTAAATATTATATATTATGGTAATTCATTTATAGTATGTAAATATATATCATATTTTAGTAGTTATATAGTATATAAACATATATTTACATACTTACTGAAAGCACTGCATATATAGTATATATAATATTTAATTATATATGTTTATATATAATATATCTAAATGCAAACATATTATAAATATACTATATATGTTATATATGTCTGTATATAGTATAGTGTATATATATATAGAATGTATATATGTAGTATACATATATAGTATGTTTGTATGCAAATATATATTTATATACTATATATATAGTTACATACCACATACATTTACATACCATATGTATACATCATAGAAAATATATATTATAGTATGTATACAGTATATAAATTATAGTACATAATGTAGAGTATATAGTATCTATATTGTATATATATAGTATACACTATACATATACTATATATAGTATATATGTACTATATTTACTATAGTATACAGATACTATATATATACATACTTTAGTGAATATAGTATACATATAAAATATACTAAAACTACTATATATATAATCTACTTACATAGTATATACATATAGATAACATATATACTATATATTTATATATATAGTATATATAAATTATACATACTGTGTATGTACTATATATACTGTATCTACATACTATAAAGATATTATATATACTACTTATTAAATATAGTATATATACAGTATATACAGTATACATATACTATACTATATATAGTATATATACTATATATAATATATATACTATACATTTAATACATATACTATGCTAAACATATAATATATATACTAGATGCACTGTATGTATATACCATACGGATACTATATATACTATATAATTATTATGGTGTAGATGTACTATAGATACGTTATAAATAGTATATCTATACCATAATATATATACTTACAATAATAAATATATATACTATATATCTATAGTATATATGTAATATCATATATAGTATATATATGTAATATCATATATATACCACATAATAAATATTAGTATATATAGTACATACATTATATATCACATATATACTAGAGTATATATATCCTAGTGTATACTAGAGTATATATACTATATATACTCAGGTGTATATTTAGCATATATGTGCTATAGTATATATGTAGCATATATATAGTATTCTGTACATATATAGAGTATGTATACATTATGCTAAATATAGTATGTATAGTATATATGGTACTTATATAGTTTGTATATGCTATATATATACACTATACTAAATATATTATATATACTATATATTACACATTACACAGTATATATATTATAATATATATACATTTTGCTATATTCAATATATATACTATTTACTTACTATAATATATACTCTATTTACTATATATAATACATATACTCTACACTTATTATATGTACTATAGTGTATACAGATTATAACATATGTAGTAGTATATATGTCACAGTATATAAATATAATATCATACATACTATATAATAAATAATATAATATATACTATATATGATATCATATTTATATACTATGTATAATATATATACATATTATACTATATATGTATACCCTAGTGTATATATACCATATAATGTGTATATCTATATACTATATACATATATATGTAGTGTATATATACTGGAGTACATATATACTATATATACTGGAGTATATATATTATGGTATATATAAATATTATATATACTATACCATATATACTATATATAGTATATATACTGTATATTATATAGTATATAAATATAATATCATGTATACTACATAATATAATATATATATTATATAATATCATATAGTACATATATAGACCATATTTTCTAGAGTATACATATACTATGTATAGTAAATATTTATTTTATCTTTATACTATATCTATATATGTTATATACATTTACATATAGTATTGTATAATATATAGTATTCATATATATTTATAGTATATACGTAGTTTGTGTATACTATATATATACTAGTATATATATACTATTTCTCTCTATATATATACTCGAGTATACATGTGTAGTATACATATTTGGTAGATGTATTATATATATACTAGAGTATATATATCCTATATATGCAATATATATATTAAATTATCTATGTACTATTTATACTATATATATACTCTATATATAGTCTATATTCTGTATATATTTATAATATAGATATACTCACTATAGATTTGGCACATACAATATTGCATAGAGTATATATATACTCTAGTGTATATATAATACAGATAATATATATATTATAGTATATATAGTATATGTACTATAGTGTATATATATACTATATGTATGTAGTGTATATATAGTATTTGTAGTGTATGTATACTATATAATATTACATATTATATGTAATATAACATGTAATTTTATATACACATATTATATAGTATATATATTTATATATTATATATAAATTAATATATGTTTATTTATTTATGTATTTCTATATACTATATTATGTATAAAGTATATATACATTTATATACTTTATTTATATTTACATACTTCATATATTTATATATACTGTATTTTATATATAGTATGTATACTATAAATATTTATATATTTACATATATTTATATATTCATATATACTATACATAAATAAATATATATAATATAGTATGTATATTCATATATAAGATATATAAATATATAGTACTATAATATTATATAGTATATAATACTATATTGTATAATATATGTATTGTAGCATATATTATAATACATATGTAATATATATACTATATACTACATACTATATGTATATTATAATATATGTATATATATGTACTATACATATAACATGTATATGTTGTATATTATATATGCTATATATAGTACATATATAGTATATAGATGTTTATGTATATACACTGTAGTATATATACTATATTTATATATACACTATATATAGTATATACATATAGTATATATGTTTATATACTATATATATGATATATGTACTACATATAATATAGTGTATGTAGTATATATATACTACATACACTATATATATTTTATGTATATACTACATACACTATATATACTATATGTAGTACATATACCACATATATATATAGTGTATGCATACATACCATATATAGTTTATATATACCAGAGTATATATACTATATATAGTATATGTATAGTCTAGGATATATATAGTATATATATATTATATATTTACTATATGTAGCATATATATGCTCTAGTATTCATATACTATATATGCTATATGCTATTCATATATACTCTAGTATATTTATACTAGAGTATTTATACATGATATGTGTTATATATACATAAGAATATATATATACCATATATAGTATATTGTTGAATAGAATATATATACTGTATATTATATAATATATAAAGTATATATTTATACCATAATATATATACTATATATACTATAATATATATTATCTATATTACATATGCACTAGAGTATATATGTACTCTATGCTATATTATATGTACAAAATTCAGTGTATATGTATTATAAAATATATATATAATATAGACTATATAGAGTATATATATAGTATATATAGTACATGTATACTGTAGTATATTTGTATACTATATATACTCTAGTATATATATAATATGTATGATATATATATAGTATATATAGTATACTATGTATACTATAGTGTATATACTATGTATACTCTGGTATATATATATTATATATAGTATATGCAGTACATATACTATATATAATGTATATGTACTCTAGTTTATATGTACTATATATAGTACATATATACTAGATTATATGTACTATATATATACTATATATAGTACATATATACTAGAATATATGTACTATATATATACTAAAAATATACTGTATATACAATGTATACTATACTATATTTACTGTAGTATGTATATAGTATATATATAGTATATAGTGTATATATACTCTAGTATACATATATACAATATATATACTAGAGTATATTTACCCTGTAGTTTATATATATATATAAAATATATATAGTATACATGTAGTGTATATATACTAGAGTATATATACATACTATAGTATATATATAAACTGTGTATTCTATACTATTATATTATAATATGGTATATATATGTGTGTATATATATACAATGGTGTACAATTTGACCATTAAAAATTTAGATACTTTCAATGGCAACAGGATTGATGAAACTGGAGGTCATTTTGTTAAGTAAAATAAGCCAGGCACAGAAGAAAAAAAATCACATGTTCTCACTTTTCTGTGAGAGCTTCATATTAAAAAACTGGATTCATAGAGATAGAGAGTAGATGTTGGTTACCAGAGGCCCAGAAGGATTGTGTGGGGCTGGGGTGGAGGGGGGGCAATGAGATGGTTAATAGGTACAAAAAAAGAAAATAGAAAGTTTGAATAAAACCTAGTATTTCCTAGTACAACAGGATTACTATGGTAACATTAATATAGTTTTTTATTTTTAAATAGCTAAAAGAATATTAGATTATTTGAAAGAAAATATAAATGCTTTAGATGATGAATGCCCTATTTACCCAGAGTTGAGCATTACACATTATATGCCTGTGTTAAAATATTTTATGCAAGCGATAATTTTATAAACCTACTCCATACTCACAAAAAGTAGAAAAAAAAATAATTAAAATAAAAACTATTAAAGCACGTTCTGGTAAAATGAGTCATTTTTTAATGAATAAGCTCATAGAGGAAGATATTTTCATACTTATATTAAAAGTGAAAAAGAACAAGGCAAAATTTTGTATTAAAGTAAAAGGATAAATAATACTGAAAATAAATTGTAATGTTAAGAAATGGTTTATGATTAGGGAAGAGGGAGAAAATTGATCAGAAAACACAAATACCAAATTAATATAATGTCAGAGAGTACTGTTTGTAATAGAAACAGGGAAGAAATAAATACTTTTTAAAAGTCAACACATTTCAGGTTTCAGAATAACTTATGAAAATATTTTTCTTTTGAGTTATATAGTTTAGAAATTATGAAGTGAAAAACTTAACATTTTTATTTTTACATTTTGTGCATATATAGTAGGTGTATATATTTATGGGGTACATGAGATGTTTTATTACAGGCGTGCAATGTGGAATCAGCACATCATAGAGAATGGAGTAGCTATCCCCTAATGCACTGGTCCTTTGAGTTACAAACAATCTAGTTACACTCTTTAAGTTATTTTTAAATGTACAATTATTATTGATTATAGTAATCCTATTGTACTAACAAATAGTAGGTCTTATTATTTTTTTATATTTTTTATACACAGTAACAATCCCACTTCTCCCACCACCACAGTCCCCCACTACCCCCAATGGTCTCTGGTAACCATCCTTCTACTCTCTACATCCATGAGTTAAATTATTTTGATTTTTGGATTCTACAAATAAGTGAGAAGATGTAATGTTTATTTTTCTGTGCCTGGCTTATTTCACTTAATGTAGTAACCTCCAGTTCCATTCATGTTACTGCAAATGACTGAATCTCATCTTTTTTTATGACTGAGTAGTACTACTTTTTGTGTAAATATCAGAGTTTCTTTATCCATTCATCTATTGAGCAATACTTAGGTTGTTCATGAATATTAACTATTGCAAAAGTGCTGCAACAAATATAAAAGTACAGTTGTTTTTATGATACATTAATTTTCTTACTTTTGGGTATATACCCAACAGTGAGATTGCTGGATCCTATGGTAGCTCAATTTTTAGTTGTATGAGGCATCTGTAAACTCTTCTCAATAGTCGTTCTAATAACTCACATGCTGAGCAACAGTGTATGAGGGTTCTCTTTTCTCCATATCCATGCCAGCATTTGTTACTATCTGTTTTTATAATACAAGTCATTTTAACTAGAGTGAGATGTTATCTCATTGTAGTTTTGATTTGTGTTTCTCTCATAATCCATAATAATGTAGAGCACCTTTTTATGTGCCTGTTTGTCATTTGTATGTCTGCTCTTGAGAAATGTTTGTTCAAGTTGTTTGCCCATTTATTGATCAGATTATTATATTTTTTTCTATAAGTTATTTGAGCTCCTTACATATACTGGTTATGAATTCCTTATTAGTTGGGGAGTTGGCATTTTTTTTCCATTCTGTGGACTGCCTCTTCAGTTATTCGATTGCATCCTTTGCTGTGCAGAAGCTTCTTAATGTGATCACATTTGTCTTTTTTGGCTTTGGTTACTTGTGCTTTTAGGCTATTGTTCAAAAAGTATTTGCCCAAACCAATGCCCTGAAGATATTCCCCAATTTTTAGTAGTACTTTCATAGTTTCAGGTCTTAGATTTAATTCTTTCATCCACTATAATTTGATTTTTTTTATATGGTGAGAGATAGAGGTCTAGATTCTTTCTTTTGGGTATAGATATCCAGTTTACCTTGAACCATTTATTGAAAAGATTGTCTTTTTCCCAGTAAATCTTGTTGGCACATTTGTCAAAAATGCATTCACTGTAGGTGTGTAAATTTGTTTCTGGGTTCTCTATTCTATTCCATTCATCTATGTGTCTGTTCCTATGCCAGTATTTTGCTGTTTGGGTTACTATAGTTTCTGTAGTGTAATTTAAAGGTAGATAATGAGATTACTACAGGTTTTTGTTTTTGCTTTTTCTTAAGTTAGCTTTTGATATTCTGAGTGCTTTGCAGTTTTATATAAAACTTACAATTTTTTTTCTATTTTGTGAAGAATTTTATTGGTATTTTGATAGGGCTTGCATTGAATCAATAGAGTGCTTTAGATAGTATGGATATTATAACAATATTGATTCTTCCAGTCTGTGAATATGAAATATTTTTAATTTTTGTTGTTCTCTAATTTCTTTTATCGGTACGTTACTGTCTTCATTATATAGACATTTCACTTGTTTGGTTAAGTTAATTTCTAAATATTTAATTTTATTTGTGGCTTCATAAGTAGAATTACTATTTAATTTCTTTTTCACATTGTTCACTGTTGGAGTATAAAAATACTATTAATTTTGCATGCTGATTTTGTATCATGAAACTTTACTGAATTTCTTGATTAGTCTAGTAGTTTTTCTGTGAAGTCTTTAGGTTTTTCCCAATATACTATTATATTATCTGCAAACAATAACAATTTAGCTTTTCTCTTTTAAATTTAAATGCCTTTTATATCTTTCTCTGGTCTGGCTGCTGTAGTTAGGATTTCTGGTGCAATGTTGAATAACATGGATGTCAGTGGACATCCTCTTTGTGTTCCACATTTTAGAGGAAAAACTTTCTGTATTTCCCCATTTAGTATCTATGATACTAGCTGTGGGTCTGTTGTACATGCATTTTATTACTTTTATTATGTTAAGGTAAGTTCCCTGTATCTTCAGTTATTTTGTGAGTTTTTTAAATCATGAAAGGTGTTGAGTTTATCAAATGCTTTTTCAGCATCAATTGAAATGATCATATGGTTTTTATATTTCATTCTGTTGATATGATGTTATTACATTGATTGATTTGTGTATGTCAAACAACCCTTGCATTGCAGAGATAAATTCCACTTGGTCATAATAAATTATTTTTCTAATGTATTATTGAAATCTGTCTACTAGTATTTTGTTGAGAATTTTTGTGTTAATATTCATCAGAGAAATTGGCCTGTAGTTTTTTTTTTTATTGATGTGTCTTTGTCTGGTTTGGTATCATGGCAACACTAGTCTTGTAGAATAAGCTTGGAAGCATTTTATTCTCATCTGTTATTTGGAATATTTTTAGTAGGGTTGGTATTAGTTCTTCCTTAAATGTTTGGTAGAATTCAGCAGTGGAGCCATAAGGTCCCATACTATATTATTTTTTTTTTTACTGGGAGACATTTTATTATGGCTGTGATCTAATTACTTTTTACTGGTCTTTTCAGGTTTTGAATTTCTTCCTGGTTCAATCTTGGTAGGTTGTATGTATCTAGAAATGTGTCAATTGCTTCTAGATTTTCCAATTTGTTGACATGTCGTTGGTCATAGTAGCCACTAATGATACTTTGAACTTCCCCAGGCATTTAATTTAGTCTTCAATGTCTGGGATTATTTGTAGGCATCCCTCTTGGGAAGACTTTCCAGATAATTGGAAAAAACTCAGATACTGTCATCTAAGCTATATCTGCTATAGTGGTAATGCAATGTGCAATGTGGTTCTTTCCTACTTATAAAAGCAACTCCTTGATCATCTTAGACAGAGTATAGGTGAATTATCTGGATTACCAGGCAGAGACTCTTGTTCTCATCTCTTACTTTCATTAAATTATACAAAGGCTCTGTATCTGTTCTGAGTCACTGAAAGCTGGGGGTCAGGGGTTGGGAATGACATACGCATCCCTGCGGCCACCACCAGACACTGTGCCAGACTTGATGCCAGCACAGCGCTGGCTCTCACACAAGGCCTGTAGTAACCACTCCCTGGCTACTACTCATTTTTGCTTAATGCCCTGGAACTTTACAATCAGCAGGTAGAAAAGCTAGCCAAGCTTGTGTCCATTGATTCAGGGTGGTGAAGTGTCCCAGCACCTGGTTGGGTTCAAAAGTGCTGTCCTAGAGTGAGGAACTAGAGTCAAAAACCTTAGAAGTCTACTTGGTATCTATTGTACACCAGGCTGAGGTGACACTTAAACCACGAGACAAAGTTTTTTCCACTCTTCCATTTTTTTTTTAAAAAGCAGAGGAAACTTACCCCTTATCCACTAACACACCAGGTCATGAGAAGTACTGCCAGCTTACTTTTGATGTTCCTTTAAGGTCTAAGGTCTTGTAAGTCAGTTTGTCAGGAAGACAAAGTTTTTTACACTCTTCCATTGTTTTTCAAAAGCAGAGGAACCTTACCACATAGCCGCTAACACACCAGGTCATGAGAAATTCTGCCAGATTACTGTTGATGTTCCTTAAGGTCAAAAGTCTTTTAAATCAGCTTGTCATGAATGCTCCCTAACCACTCACCCTTCAGTGCAGTGGGCTTCCGTCTGTTCCAGGGCAGGTCTATAAATGCTAAGAGTCAAGTCCTTAAACTGGAAACCTTAAGAGCCTACTTGATTCTTTACCGCATTGTGGCCATATCAGTACCTAAGGTGCAAGACAAAATATCCTTTACTTTTTCCTCTGCTTTCCTCAAGTAGAAAGAATTTTGCCCTGTAGCCACCACAGTTGGTTATGTGCTTATTCCTCATCTAAAGTCAGCTAGTCTCAGAGTCTGACCCAAGGATTTGGATGTAGCACCTGGGTATCTCTGTGGGTTATTCAGGGCCCAAGGCCTTATCAATGAGGTGATGAATACTGACAGGACTGAGTCCTTTTCTTCAAGGCAACATGTTCCTTTCTGGCCCAAGGTGTGTCTAGAAATGTTATCTGGGAGCTAGGGTTTCAGGATTCTGATCAGTGCCCCATCCTGCTGTGGCTGGGCTAGTATCCTACATGCAAGACAACATTTTCCCCACTCTTTTCTCTCTTCTGCTCAAGTGGAAAAAAATGGTCTCTTTTGAAGCCATAAGCTGTGCAACCTGGGTTTAAAAGAGGGGTGATGCCAGCACTCCCTTGGCTGCCCTAGTTGGTGTATTAATATGTCTCCTTCTGCCAAGTCCACTACCTCTGGGCCTAGTGTAGCACTAGGACTTGCCTAAGAATTGAAGTCACTAAATCCTGGGCTGTCTTTTATGTTTACTTGGAGACATGGAGTGCTTTAGCCCTCAGTGGTGAAGTTTGCAGACACCCAAGTTTGAACTACCGGTACTGGCAATTCCCATTTGGCTAGCGCTGGTTTAAATGCTCCGTTTTAAAATGTCAGCTGAGTTTGGCCAGTTTTTCTTTCTGCTCTAACAGGACAGCACTGAGTTCAATGCTTCATAATTTCTGTGTTCTCCCTCCTCTAGTGCCCAAAGACGCTTTCTGGACTGACTCATCATAGCTGGGGGTAGAGGTGTGAAGGTGTCAGCAATTCAGGACTGTTTTTTCTATCTCTTTGGTGCCTCTTTCAGCGATATGAAGTTGCAAGCAGGTAATTTTAGTGCTCACCTAATATTTGATTCTTATGAAGTTGTTATTTTGGTGTAGATAGTTGTTAACTTGGTGTCCTTGCAGGACAGGAATGATCTGTGGCGGTTTCTATTTTACCATCTTGCTTTGTATCCGAAACTTTGTTCTTAACTACAGAAAACATTTAATTATGTCAAGTTGGAAGGATGCTCTTGTACATTCTGCCTTTGTACCTTTGATTTTACCCTTGGAAATGTCCTTTCTACTCATGCCAATCCTATTCGTAGAGCTGGCTAACAGCTTTTCAGCTTTGACGTTTCAGTTCAAATTTCTTACTTTCTTCCCCTGTGTCTTCTTTTATCTTACTCCCTAGCACTCTGTAGATATTTCTGCAAGCAATATGTCATTAACTTGTAAGCAACATATTTTTATGTCTGAATCCTTCACTAAACTATGAAGCTGTGTAGAGCAGGAAGAGTGTATAGTAATTTTACAGAGTCAACAACTAAGTTGCTCTTGGCTGGCACCTACCTCTATATAATTGTTTTGGATAACATTTAAATTCTTTGGTACATAAATGTCTTTGGTTTAATGAAAATTTTGTTTAAAAAGTATGAGGTAAAGTAGTAATTATTATAAAATAATAAAAAAATACCTGGACTAAGTTAGCAATTTACTGAAATCTTGCATGTACAACAAAACAAGTATTCTGGTGCATTTTTCCATACAGTATAATACAATTAATGGCTAAAAATGCTGATTAAATACAATCTTGGATCAAGTACTCAAATAGAAATTGTGAAGATAATCAGATATATGACTTAGTTTCCAAATATACCTGCATTTATTAATATAGCTGGTAGAACTTTTATTCTTGTTTTTTCTTGTTATTGTTGTTGTTCAATGTTTATTCAACCCAGGGTATAGCCAAAAGATAATTTGATTAAGTTCTTCATACTCAAGGGCTGCAACTAGAAGCTTTGCATTAACACATCAGAAAAAAAGTCAAACCTTTATTTGTGTTTCTCTCACAGGAGGAAATATAGCACCTAAAATCCAAAATATATATGTCTCATTTTCAGAAAATATAAACTTCTGTCATCTCATAATCTGCCTTCAAGCCACCATTGACAGAAAACATCATTTTGTATAGCAAAAGATAAAATATTAGAATCCTGTAACACCATATCTCTTTTATAAATTACTCTAATAGCCATGATAATTTGTAGTCAAACCATATATATAAAGCAAAATAGTGCTTCCTTGCAAACTCTTCAGGGATACTTTTACAAAATACTGCATAGGGATTTTGCTGCAGGAAGCACATTCATATTAATATAAGTCACATGGCTAAATCCCTGTGCACTGCTTTAAAAAGTACTTTATTTCATATAATTGGAAATGATTTTCCTTAAATCAGCTTTCTCCCTAGAAAACTGCTGCTAGTGACAACACCACCCACTATTGCCAACACATTATCAATGCCGCTTTCTAAACAGTAACAGCTAGATAGGCAAGTACTTATTCCTCTACTGAAATATTTTGGCTGTTCCCATCTCATCTGATCATTTTTTAATTTGGTATATAGGTAATAATATTGTATAATAAAGTTATCTTATTACCATTCATTTTAATGGAAGTTTATTAGAAAAATCGCATCATTAAAAATTGTATTTTGCATTCTGCCCTGACGAGTGGTAGAAAAAAAAAACGATTGATGCCTAGTCACTCCTTACTGATTAGCAAGAAGAAATGTGGCACTGACCCTGCTGGAGTAAGGAGTAATGTTTCTTACATATATACCATTCCCATCTATTGTACTTACTATTTCCTGTTTCTTGAACTATATGTTTTGGTTGAGGAACTAGGAAATTTCGATGAGTTTTGTTTTTAATCTGGGAAGTGTAGAAGTAGGAACAAAGAGGAAAGCAATGGCTATTTGATGAACATAATGGTCTGAATGTTTGTATCCTTACAAAATTTATTTGCTGAAGCCTTATTGCCCATTGTCATTGTATTTAAAAATAGTATCTATGAGTATAATATGGTTAGGCTGTGTCTCCTCCCAAGTCTCGTCTTGAATTGTAGTTCCCATAATCCCCACATGTCATGGGAGGAACCCAGTGGGAGGTAGTTAAATTGTAAAAGCAGTTTCCTCTATGTTGTTCCCATGATAGTGAGCGAGTTTTTATGAGATCTAATGGTTCTATAAGGGGCTTTGCCCCTTCTCTTAGCACTCATTCTCTCTCCTGCCACCCCGTGGAGAGGTGCCTTCTGCCATAATTATAAGTTTCTTGAGGCCTCCCAGCCATGCTGAACTGTGAGTCAATTAAACCTTATTTCCTTCTAAATTACTCAGTCTTGAGTATTTTTTATAGCAGTGTGAAAACAGACTAATACAGTAAATTGGTACCACAAAGAGTGGCATACCGCTCTAAAGATACCTAAAAAAGTGGAAGTGAGTTTGAAACTGGGTATCAGGCAGAAGATAGAATAGTTTGGAGAACTCAAAATAAAGCAAGAAAACGTGGAAAAGTTTGGAACTTCCTAGAGATTTAGAGGGTTCAGAAGATAGAAAACTAAGAAAAAGTTTAGAACTTCCCAGAGACATGTTGAATGGCTTTTCTGAAAATGCTGACAATGATATGGACAATGAAGTCCAGGCTGAGGTGGTCTCAGATGAAAATAAGGAACTTGTTGAGAACTGGAATAAAGGTCGCTCATGTCATGCAAAGAGGCTGGTGGCATTTTGCCCCTGTCCTAGAATCTGTGGAATGTTAAACTTGAGAGAGATGATTTAGGGCATCTGGCAGAAGAAATGTGTAAGTGGCAAAGCATTCAAGAGGAAGCAGAACATAAATGTTTGGAAAAATTGCAGTCTAATGATGTGATAAAAAAGAAAAAAACAATTTTCTGAAGAGAAATTCAATCCAGCTGCAGAAATTTGCATAAGTAATGCTAATCTCCAAGAAATGGGGAAAATGTCTCCAGGGCATGTGAGAGGCCTTCATATCAGCCTCTTCCATCACAAGCCTGGGGGCCTAAAACAGAAAAATGGTCTTGTGGAAAGGGCCCAGCTCCCCCCTACCCCACTGCTTCTGCTCTATGCAGCCTTTGGATATGATGCCCTGTGTTCCTGCTGCTTCAGCTCCAGTTATGGCTCAAAGGGTCCAAGGTACAGCTCAAGTCATTGCTTCAGAGGGTGCAAGCCCCAAGCCTTGGGATCTTATATATAGTGTTGGCCTGTGGGTATGCAGAAGTCAAGAACTGAGGTTTGGGAACCTCTACCTACATTTCAGAGAATGTATAAAAAAGCCTGGATGTACAGGGAGAAGTTTGTTGCAGGGACAGAACCCTCATGAAAAACCTCTGCTAGAACACTGTGGAAAGGCAATGTGGGGTTGGAGCCCTCACAGAGAGTCCCCACTGGGGCACTGCCTAAAGAAGCTGTGAGAAGAGGGCAACCACCCTCCAGACCCTAGAATGGTAGATCCACTGACGACTTGCACCATTAACCTGGAAAAGCCGCAGACAATCAACGACAGGCACAAAAGCAGCCAGGAGGGTTTAATGACTGCCATATTGGATTTTGGGCTTGTATGGGGCCTGTAGCTTCTTTATTTTGGCCAATTTCTCCCATTTGGAATGGTATATTTACCCAATGCCTGTACACCCATTGTATATAGAATGTAACTAACTTGCTTTTGATTTTACAGGCTTATAGGCAGAGGAACTTGTTTTACTCAGATGAATCTTTGGACTTGGACTCTTATTGTTGGAATTAGCTGAGACTTTGGAGGATTGTTGGAAAGACATGATTACGTTTTTGGAATGTGAGGTCATGAAATTTGGGAGGAGCTGGGTTGTCATAATATGGTTTGGCTCTGTACCTACCCAAATGTCATCTTGAATTGTTGTTCTCATAATCCCCAAGTGTCATGGAGGATACCTGGTGGGAGGTAATTGAATTACAGGGGCAGTTTCCCCCATGTTATTCTCATGATAGTGAGTCCTCGTGAGATCTAACAGTTTTATAATGTGCTTTCTCCTTTTCTCTGAAATCATTCTCTCTCCTGCCACCAAGTGAAAAGATGCCTTCCACCATGATTGTACATTTCCTGAGGCCTCCCCACCCATTCAGAACTGTGTCAATTAAACATCTTTCCTTTATTCATTACCCAGTCTCAGGTATTACTCCATAGCAATGTGAGAACAGACTAATACTGAGAAGGTTATAAAGGTTAAGTGATGTCATAAGGATGGAATTCTAATTTGATAGGGTCCTTTTCAGAAATATACACATCAAAGCTTTCTCTCTGCCATGTGAGGACACAATGAGAAGGCAACAGTCTTCCATCCAGGGAAAGAACCCTCTCAAGGAAATGAATCAGCAAGAAGAAATAAAAATAAAATTCTAAGCCCTGAGCTTACTAAACAAACACTCTATTGGCCAAGAGAACCACAGAGAAACCTTGATAGCTGAGTTTCTAATCATAATACAATGGGAGGTTGGATATATTTTACTATACCTTCTCACTTAATTACTGTCATTAAGTTTTCTTCTCTAGTGGATAAACAGAAACCAGTTTTTTAAAAAAGACTCCACACTAAAATTTGACTGGCTTTAAATAAAAGAACTCCATGCTAATAATGATGATTACTAGCTTATCTTCCTAGGCACAGAACAAAGACAAAATGAGATTAATCATGCCTTTGCTCCTCCCTGAGATATCTTTTTGTTTTTTTCTCTTGTTCTTCAAACACTCATCTTATGTAAAATGTAGATTTAATGAACGCTATCTAAAGTCTCACAGGTACATAAGCATTTGCTCCATTGCTGACCCGTTTTTAAAGAAAAATGAATAAACACTACACCTCCTGAGAACTTCTTCGAGAAAAGAAAAAAAAAAAGCCACAGATGCATCTGTGAGTAGTGTTTCTTTCAGGTATGTCATCAAACTGGCTCAACCAGCTTTTATGAATTGGGTCTCCTGACTTAGTCACCCATTTTAGTTGTCAGCCAGTATCTTCGTCTTGGACTTCCCAGCCTCCAGAAATGTGACAAAAAAATATTTTTTACTGTTTAAGCCACCCAGTCTGTGGTATTTTGTTATTGGAAACTCAAGCAATGTATCATCATGAGATAATAAAGAATGTAAAAAGTCAGTTTGCTTGCACTTTTTCCTCTAACTGAAAATGCAAGGAGCTAGTAAATAAGTTATTCCATTATACAGTGTGCCTGTATAATTCGATAGGCAATTCAAATACTTGGACATGATCCAAAGAGATCTCCTTCCATTTATAGTCAATAATTAATTGCAAATGTTTTAACAAAAAACTGGTTTTCTGTGCCATTGCCTGGGTCATAAAAATAGTGTTCCTAAATCTTTTGTATAGAATTAAAATTATTTATACATTTTTGTTACTTTAGTTATATTTTATTTTTCACTACATACTGCATTTTCTTTTTTTAGAGAAAGACTCTAATCCTGCTCATTCATAAAAGCTCAGTGTTTTTAGCATTGTGTTCATTATCCACACAGAAATAGAAAAGAGATAGACCAGCATTCCTGTCCTCCCAGGTATTTTAATAGAAAAGAGAAAATGTATTATTACTGTATCCAGGGGAGCATACTCAGCTTCCATATCTGAAGAGGTTTTGACCTTGCTAACCCCAAAGAATGGGGAAAGGGGCCCTGAAGGCACAGTGAGTTTGCCGTTCAAATAAATATTGTGGACTCAAAAAGTTCTGTGGAAAAGCGATTTATTAGACACACAGAGAGAGAAAGAAAGACAGCTCCCACACTGCCGTGGGAGGGGGCTCAGAGAAGGAATCCGTATAGGTACGAACAGCTGGAATTTTAACCGTTGAGTTATTCCCTGTTCATTCATGTTCTTGTCCAATGAGAGGAGTTCTTTCAAACTTCCTCTGGAGTGATTGTTCTTTGACTCTGATACTGGATTGACTACTTGGTCCGCAATCCTGAGTAACAGAACCTCCTTCTCCCAGAGCTTTCAGCGGGTTTTTTGGGACAAAGGAGCTTCACCTGGCTTTCTCTACCTAGCCTGCACGTGGGAAACCCAGAAAAAGAACTTTACATTTGAAACCCCTCTGGTTCCTGATGGAGGTGTGGAGCTGGGAAATTCCTGCCTTTGAAACCATGCCCCTTGTGGACCTGGGAAGAGAAGTCCTTCAGTCCCCTCTCTGAACAGGAAAGTCCAATTGCTGTTGGGACATGGGCATCAATTGCTCTTTAACTACTTCATGCTGATTAGGGGCATAGAAGGGGCCCTGCAGTTGAGGTTTCCTCCAGAGGGGAGTCTTCCAGGGGTTCAGGTTGATCCAGAGGTCCACAATAGAACTCATGAACCAAGGACATCTGGGGTTTCATTTGCAAGACCATTTGTAGCCTCATGGCCTCAATTCTATAAAAAAATGAATTTGACAAGAAGGTTATAGATGAGAGGCCCAAAGGCCAGCAATAATAGAATGGTTATAAATGGGCCTAGAAGAGGGTAGAGCCAGGACAGCCAGTTGTTAAACAAGCTCCACGATCCTGGCTTTTTTGTTGTTGTTGTTGTTGAAGGTCTTTAGCCCTGGGTTTGATTGATTCCCGAGTTCTTTAACGTTTAAGACAATACTCGATTGGTTTACAAAGTAGCAGCATTTTTCTCCTAAAAAGAAATAGGTTCCTCCTCTCTCTGCTGTTAGCAGATCCAGGGCCCTTTTATTTTGAAGAGCAACAGCAGCTAAAGAGTCAAGCTGCTTCTGCAGAGTGAGCTGCCTCTGCAGAGAGAATTAGCAACTTTTTTCCATGTCATCGTTTAACTCCTGTGATAGCTTATAGTAAAACTGAGTAGAGGTAGTCATTCCTCCAATGCCATTACCAAGTTCTTCTATTATTCCAGGCCATTCCTACTATGAAAGGAACAATTGGGATTTGAGTATGGCATGGCCTTGGCAAGAGAAGACTTTGCACCCGAGAGTCCATGTAAATTGTCATGGCGGTGGGGGGCACTAGAAAGGAGAGGAGGAGAGCTATTAGGCCAATCTGTAGGGGCAACTGCATAGAGTCACATTGCAGATAATAAAGTCAAGAATTATAGTCCTGTTAATGCCAGGATGTAAGTTAGACTCATGAGTAGTTACTTTCCTGGGGATCTCATCACAAGAGCAAACATAGATCCTCTGAAGGCTCACAGAAGTATGAAGGGTCGTCTCCTGGAACTTCAGGCTGTGGAGTGGAGGGCATATGATTTTCTTCAGGAGAAGAGACTCCATTCAGTAGGTTGGGGGGATTAGAATTTTATTTTTGTGGGTGTGGGGCCAAGATTGCCAACTAGAGGCAGTGGCGATCAGAGGCTCCCATTGAAAAGAACCATAATAGCATGTGAATCCTTCGTCAGCAACTGAGATATCCAGGTTCTCCCATTAAAACTGACTAAGTACCTGGTATGACCCACGGAGAGGAAGGAAGAGCAGTGTGGTGTGGTGGCACAACTGAGAGACACATGGGGCAGGGAGCCCCCACCTCCCATCCAAAAGAGGCAGTGATTAAGTGTGCTTGCTACACAGCTGGAGAAATCATGCTTTTCCCATGGAACTTTGCAATCCACAGACTAGAAGATCTCACTTGCAAACGCATACCACTGGGGCCTAGCATCCCAACCCTAAAGCTGGGCAGATTCTCAACAGCCTATCAGATAGAATTTGCTTAAACCTGCCATGTTCCCAAGGGCAGGGGCAACCAGCACCACTGCTGTGTCTGCCTGCTGTCTAAGCCATTTGAGCTGCTTTGGGGAATGGCAGCAGCCAGCACTGGAACTGATAGCTGCTTAAGACCCTAAGCTCCCTGGGTGGGGGAAGGGCAGCAGCCATCTCCATAGCTCCAGGCTGTGCTTTTCCCCTGCTGGAGCCAGGGAGGCTGGATGGCTTGGTCCCAAGAGTTGGCCCCCACAGTCCAACACACTGGCTTTAGCAGACTGCAGCCTGAACACCTCTTCAAGCCTGACCCTGACCCATCCTTTCTCACTGGGCAGGGCCTCCCTGCAGGAAATTTAACAACTACAGACAGTGGATCAGGGACAGAATCCTGATCTCCCTGGGCCTGCAGGGGAAGGAGTGGCTATAGTCACTGCAGACCAGCAGAATTAGCTTTCTCTTCCTAGTATTTCTGAGGAATCTAGGCCACACAGATAAGAGTGTTTCCCCCAAGTAGAGCACACACCCTTCACCAAGGAACAGTCAAAGTGCTTCATTAAATGGGTCCTGTTCCCCATGCCACTCAACCAGGTGAGACCCTCCAACAGGGGTTGTCAGACACCCTATACAGGAGAAATTCTACTGGAATCAGAATGGTGTCCCTCAAGGTCAGAGATCCCAGAAGAAGGAGCAGGCACCCATCTTTGCTCTTCTCCAGCCCCCTTGAGTGACATCTCCAGGTACAGGAGCAAACCAGATAAGTAGGGCCTGAAGTGAACCCCAGGAAAACTGCAAAAGTACTACAGAAGAGGGACCCAACCATTGAAAGAAAAAGAAACTAAAGGAATACAACAACAACAGCATCAACAGCAAAAAGTCCCCACAAAAACTCCATCCATGGGTCACTAGCCTCAAAGATTGAAACTAGATATACTCATGAAAATGAGAAAAATAATGCTGAAAACCAACAAGGCCAAAGTGTCTCTTCTCCTCCAAATGATTACAACACCTCTCTAGCAAGGGTGCTGAACTGGACAGAAGATAAAAGGACCAAATGACAGAAGTAGACTTCAGAAGATGTGTAATTAAAAAACTCTGCTGAGCTAAAGGAACATGTTTTAACCCAATGAAAAGAAGCTAAGAACCTTGTTAAAAGGTTGGAGCTGCTAACTAGAACACCCGGTATACTGAAGAACATAAATTACCCGATGGAGCTGAAAAGCACAGCACAAGAACTGTGTGAAGCAAGAACTGTGTAAAGCATACACAATGATCAATAGCCAAATCAACCTAGTGGAAAAAAGGATATCAGAGTTTGAAGACCACCTTGCTAAAACAAGGTCTGCAAACAAGATTAGAGGAAAAAGAATAAAAGGGAACAAACAAAGCCTCTGAAAAATATGGGACTACATAAAAAGACCAAATGTATGATTGATTGAAGTACCTGAAAGAGACGGGGAGAATGGAAACAAATTGGAAAACACACTTCACGATATTACCCAGGAGAACTTCCCCAAGCTAAGGAGACAGGCCAACATGCAAATTCAGGAAATACAAAGAACACCACTAACATACTCTCGAGTAAATCAACCCAAAGACACATAATCTTCAGATTCTTCAATGTCAAAATGAATGAAAAAAAAAAAAAAAAGTTAAAGGCCACCAGAGAGAAAGGCCAGATCACCTACAAACGAAAGTCCATAAGACTAACAGTGGACCTCTCAGAAGAAACCCTACAAGCCAGAATAGATTGGGGTCGATATTCAACACTCTTAAAGAAAAAAAAAGACACAGACTGACAAATTGAATATAGAGTAAAGACTCATTCACGTCCTGTGTTCAGGAGATCCATCTCATGTGCAAAGACAAACATAGGCTCAAAATAAAGAAATGGAGAAAAATTTGCCAAGCAAATGGAAAGCAATAAATAAATAAATAAATAAATAAGAAAAAAAGTAAAAACAGGAGTAGCAATCCTAGTCTTGGACAAAACAGACTTTAGACTAACAAAGATCAAAAGAAAAAGAAAGGCATTACATAATGGTAAAGGGAGTAATTAAACAAGAAGAGCTAACTATCCTAAATATATATACACTCAAAACAGGGGCACCAAAATTTATAAAACAAGTTCTTAAAGACCTACAAAAAAAATATAGGCTTTCACACAATAATAGTGGGAGACTTTAACACCACACTGTTAATATTAGACATATCGATGAGACAGAAAATTAGCAAGGATATTCAGAACTTGAACTCAGCTCTGGAACAAGTGGACCTAACTGACATCTACAGAACTCTCCACCCCAAATCAACAGAATATAATTCTTCTCCCACATGACACTTATTCTAAAATCAACCACATAATTGGAAGTAAAATACTCCTCGGCAAATGCAAAACAACTGAAATTATAATAGTCTGTCAGACTACAGTGCAATCAAATTATAACCCAGGATTTAAAAACTCACACAAAACCACACAATTACATGAGAATTGAACAACCGGCTCCTGGGTAAATAATGAAGTTAAGGCAGAAATCAAGAAGTTCTTTGAAACCAATGAGAACAAAGCAATGAAGTACCAGAATCTCTGGGACACAGCTAAAGCAGTGTTAAGAGGGAAATTTATAGCACTAAATCCCCACATCAGAAAGCTAGAAGGATCTCAAATTGACACCCTAATGTCACAATTAAAAGAGCTAGAGAAGCAAGAGCAAATTAATCCAAAAGCTAGCAGAAGTCAAGAAATAACTAATATCAGAGCAGAATTGAAGGAGATAGAGACACAAAAAACCCTCCAAATAATCAATGCATCTAGGAGCAAGTTTTTTGAAAAAAAAAAAAAAATTAGATAGACTGTTAGCTAGAGTAATAAAGAACAGAGAGACAAATCAAATAGACACAATAAAAAAAGGGAGGATATTGCCACTGACCCCACAGAAATACAAACTACCATCAGAGAATACTATACACAAATAAATAAAAAAATATATAAAAGAAATGGATAAATTCCTGGACACATACACCCTCCCAAGACTAAACTAGGAAAAAAATTGAATCCCTGAGTGAACCCATAACAAGTTCTGAAATTGAGGCAGTAATTAATAGCCTACCAAGCAAAAAAAAAAAAAAAGAAAAATCCCTGGATAAGATAGATTCACAGTTGAATTCTACCAGAGGTATCATTCCTTCTGACACTATTCCAAACAATTGAATAGAAGGGACTCCCCCCTAATGCATTTTCTGAAGCCAGTATCATCCTGATACCAAAACCTGGCAGAGACATAACCAAAAAAAAAAAAAAAATCTTGAGACCCATATCCCTGATGAACATTGATGTGAATTTATTCTCAATAAAATACTGCCAAACTGAATTCAACAGTGCATTAAAAAACTTATCCACCATGATCAACTTGGTTTCATCCCTTGAATGCAAAGCTGGTTCAACATACACCAATCAATAAGTGTAATCCATCACATACATAGATTCAAAGACAAAACCACAAGGTTATCTCAATAAATGCAGAACAGGCCTTTGAAAAAATTCAACATCCCTTCATTTTAAAGACTCAATAAACTAGGCATTGATGGAACATTTCTCAAAATAGTAAGGGTTATTTATGACAAACCCACAGCCAATATCATATTGCACAAGCAAAAGCTGGAAGCATTATCTTTGAGAATTGGTACAAGACAAGGATGCCCTCTCTCACCACTACTATTCAACATAGTAATGGATGTTCTGGCCAGGGCAATCAGGCAAGTGAAAGAAATAAAGGTATTCAAATAGAAAGAGAGGAAGTCAAATAGTCTCTGCAGATATCATGATTCTATATCTAGAAAACCCCATAATCACAGCCCCAAAACTTTTTAAACTGATAAGCAACTTGAGCAAAGTATCAGGATACAAAATCAATGTGCAAAAATCACAAGTATGCCTTTACACCAATAGACAAGCAGAGAGCCAAATCATGGATGAACTTCTATTCACAATTGCCACAAAGAGAATAAAATACCTAAACAAAAGATGTGAAGGACCTCTTCAATAAGGAATACAAGCCACTGTTCAAGAAAATAAGAGAGGACACAAATAAATGGAAAAACATTCCATTTTCATGGATAGGAAGAATCAATATTGGGAAAATGACCATACTGCCCAAAGTAACTTGTAGATTCAGTGTGATTCCCATCAAACTACAATTGGCATTCCTCACAGAATTAGAAAAAATACTACTTTAAATTTCATGTGGAACCAAAGAAGAGCCCATATAGGCAAGGCAATCCTAAGCAAAAAGAACAAAACTAGAGGTATCACACTGCCTGACTTCAAACTATACTACAATACCAAAAGAGGGTGATACTGGTACCAAAGCAGACATATAGACCAAAGGAACAGAACAGAGACCTCAGGAATAACACCACACATTTGCAAACATCTGATCTTTGAAAACCTGATAAAAACAAGCAATGGGGAAAGAATCTCCTATTCAATAAATGGTGCTGGAAAAACTGGCTAGCTATATGCATAAAACTGAAACTGGACCCCTTCCTTACACCTTCTACAAAAATTAACTCAAGATTAATTAAATATTTAAAAGTAAAACCCAAAATCATAAAATCCTAGAAGAAAACTTAGACAATATCATTCAGGACATAGGCGTAGACAAAGACTTCATGATGAAAACACAAAAGACAACTGCAACAAAAGCCAAAATTTAAAATGCAATCTAATTAAACTAAAGAGCTTCTGTACAGCAAAAGAAACTATCGTTAAACAGGCAACCTACAAAATAAAAGAAAAAATTTGAAATCTACCCATCTGACAAAGGTGTAATATCCATAATTTCCAAAGAACTTAAACAAACTTACAAGAAAAAGAAAAACAACCTCATCAAAAAGTGGGCAGAGGATATGAAAAGACATTTCTCAAAAGAAAACATTTACATGGACAAATAACATATGAAAAAAAGCTCAGCATCACTGATCATTATAGAAATGCAAATCAAAACCGCAGTGAGATACCATCTCACGCCAGTCAGAATGGTGATTATTAAAAAGTCAAAAAACAATAGATGCTGATGAGGCTGTGGAGAAAAAAAATGCTTTTACACTCTTGGTGGGAATGTAAATTAGTTCAACTGTTGTGGAAGACTGTATAGTGATTTGTCAAGGACCTAGAACCAGAAATACCATCTGAGTCAGCAATCTCACTACGGAGTATATACCCAAAGGAATATAAATTATTCTACTATAAAGATGCATGTACACATGTGTTTATTGCAGCACTATTTACAGTAGCAAATATATGGAACCAACCCAAATGCCCATTATAATAATGTAAAAGAGGATTAGTACACTGAAAAATTGATACATAGAAAATTTTAAGATTGAATCACAGAAGTTTAAAAAAATAATTTTGGCATGATAAAATGTAAGAAGTATATGAAATATGGCAAAAAAATTTCTTTTATGTGCAACTGTCATCTGAAAAGGACAGGAGAAATAATAGGAAACAGTAATACTTAAAAAAATACTGGCTTAGAATTTTCCAAAAATGATAAGATACATTAAGTCATAGACTCAAGAATATCAACTCTCCTAAAGAAAGATAAATACAAAGGAGAAAAAAATCTGTACAGCTGTTAATAAACTGCTTAAAACCAAAAGCAAAGATAAAATCTCAAAAGCAGACATAACCAAAAAAAAGCACATAACCAAGGAAGAGAAAATAAAATTGACAGATAAGTTTTCAATAGTAATGATGAAGGCCAAAATGTAATAAAATGAAAATGTCAATGAGCTCAGTAAAAATAACTGCTAAGCCAGAATTCTACAGTGAATGTTCAACTGATTTACCAAAAAAAAAAAAAAAAAAGTCTTCTCTAGTGCTGAGAGAGAAAGAAAAACACTCTTAATGAAGGCTATAATAAAACCTGTATGCCACAAGGTTAAAAATCAATTTAAAGTATATCATAGATTTAATGTGAAATTCAAAACAAAAGTTTTTCTGTATGAAGATAAAGTAAATACTTTCATGATTCCAGATTATACAAAACACAGAAAATAAAAACTATGAAAAAAGTAATTGCAAAATTAAATAACACATCTAAAAATTTTAAAAGGCAAGCTGTAACCGCCCAAGGGATTCTTCCTGCCCACTGCATAAAGAAAGACCACGGCATTGTAGTAGAGTAAGAGTTTAACAGAAACAAAGCTGGTCATGCCACATGGGAGATGGAGTTTTTACACAAATTATTTCATCCAAATCCACAGGTTAGGGGCTTTTCAAAGGCATTTTTAGAAAATGTGTAGAAGTGGCAAGGTAGTAGGTGCTTGCTGCTGATTGATTGGAACAGAGATTAAAATCATAAAAGGTTAAAGCTGTCTTTCTGTGGCCTGAATTGCTTCTGGGTGGTATCATAGGAGCAGGATTGGCAGTCCAGGTAGACATGCAAAAAACCTGGAAATATATCTCAGAAGACCAATCTACAATAGTGGTGATATTTGCAGGAGTAATTAGGGAAGTTTCAGATTTTATAACCTCCGAAATAATGGTAGACAATCATTTATGTCTGCACCTTAGCTGGACTCAGGCTCCTCTCCTACTTCAAGCCTGATGACCTCTCATTAGCTTTACAAAAGCAGCTGAGTTTGGGGAAAGGTCTGTTATAATTTACACTGTAGCCTAAATGTCTTCCAAAGTTAGCTCAGCTCAACAGCCTAAGAATAATTAATGATAAGGCAAGATGGAAAGAGGTGTTAGCTTGCCTTACTGTTTCAAATTTTCTCAATGATATCATTTTTGTAAACTCATTTTCAATTCTCTTCTTTGGCTTTTATACACATTATTCTTAAGGGGTTGGCTAGAAAGATGGAAAAAGGATGTCAACCATTCTGGCTTCTTTCTGCTGACAGAAAGTTTAGTTGCAGAGACTGGTCCCAGGGGAATAGGAGTAAACTTGCTCCTTTTCAAAGATCTGCCTGCACTTTGGGGTGTATATGGCAAAGATGTTAATATTCTTACTGACAGTTCTACTATGGCACTTAAGTGAACAGTAGACTACAGCTTGTTAGAAAAGAAAGAGCAAATTTAAATACACTGACTCATATCTTTTTAGTCAGTGTCCTAGTCCTGGGATTAGATTAGTTTAAATAGCTGTTTCCCGTTATCAGGAGGTTGCAGTGCAGATGGGCTAGGCCTTTGTATATCATGAAGTGATGAAGGCAAACCATTTTTACTTATTTATTTATTTAATAAGAGACATTTATATAAAGACAATAAAAACAACTGTCAATGTTGGGTACAATTTATCTAGACATTAGGCTCAAAACATTTTTAGTTATAGAGAAAAAAGGCAGTGACAATCTGACCTGTTTTTCTCTTGCCTATATTACAAGGAATGAGCTTCAGTTTGCAGGGCTTCAGGCAAAAGATAGTCGTGATTTCATTGAATCCAAGACAGAAAAATAAAAATTAGTTTGA
Source organism: Aotus nancymaae (assembly GCF_030222135.1). Taxonomy (NCBI): domain Eukaryota; kingdom Metazoa; phylum Chordata; class Mammalia; order Primates; family Aotidae; genus Aotus; species Aotus nancymaae. Next base: position 51,748,683 of record NW_026988415.1, on the reverse strand, counting down.
GGACTTGTAGCTTGAAAATAATTCAGGAGTTAGTCCAAGTTGCAGAAAATAATAAAAATTCAAAAATACTGAACAAGACTAGAATCTAATAGGTGTATTATAGTTTTTCTGAAGCATAATTATTTTCTCTTTACAGTCTTTATTTTTACTAAAAAAAAAAATCACAGTAGGAGTAATTCATTTGAAAATAAATTTTAGTCATACTAGAAGTAGGTACAGCATATTCTTGCATAAAATCAGCAAGAAAAATTATTTGCCATATATTCTCATTTAAAATATTGGCTTTGCTGGAACTGAATTCAATAAAGATTCTCAGATTTTACTTCAAAGCCTTAATTCCAGCCAATATCTGCCTGAAAATGCCTGGATTATTTGGTGATTTTTTCACCTCAAGATCCAACAACAATTTGAAATTTTTGGGCGTGTCAGAAATTGACATTCTTTATTTACCACAGGTCAGGAACTCAGGAGACTGTGTAGACAAAGTATGAGGATAGTTTTTTCAAGGGGCTTTTATTGGCTCTGTAAGTCAACTTTGATTCCTTAAAGCAATCTGAAAGTATCCCATGTCAGTCAAAGACTTGGCAAAATAACCAGTGTCTTCAATTATGTCCTGTTGCAAAAGAACAATGTATATATAGCATTTAACTACTGCAAATACATATATGGCCACAAATGAAGTACACCCACAAATATTTTTCAAATGCTGGAGAAATCAAATAGAGAGTGAGAAATATGCTTCAGATTTTGGTCACAAAATTATATTTTTTAACCACCCAGTAGGTTCACTTTGTCTGTTGCCTAGACAAAACCAGTTTATTAAAACAAGGGAATTGCAATAGAAAAAGAGTAATTCATGCAGGGTCAGCTGTGCAGGAGACAAGAGTGTTATTTTGAGTCAATTCAGTCTCCTCAGGCATTCAGAAATCAGAGATTTAAAAAATAATTTGGTGAGTTAGTGAGGGGCAGTGATTTCGGAGTACTAATTGGTTGGGTCAAAGACAAAATCATAGGGAATCAAAGCTGTTCTCTTGCACTGAGTTAGTTCCTGGGTAAAAGCCATCACATCACATGAGCCACTTTATCAGTCTGGGTGATGGTAGCTGATCCATTAAGTGCAGTGCCTGTAAAATACCTCAAGCATTAATCTTAGGTTTTACAATAGTGATGTTATCTCTAGGAGCAATTTGGGGAGGGACAGAATCTTGTACCCTCTAGTTACATGACTCAGACCATAATTTCTAATTTTTTGGCTAATTCATTAGTCTTACAAAGGCAGTATAGTTTCAAGGTAAGAAAGGTTTTTTTTTGGTTGGGGGGAAGGGCTCCTATTGTATTTGTTTTAAATGATAGAATATAAACGAAGTTTTTCCCAAAGTTAGTTCAGCCTACACTCAGGAATGAACAAAGACAGCATGGAGTTTAGAAGCAAGATAAAGTTGGTTAGGTCAGGTCTCTTTCACTGTCTCAGTTATAATTTTGCAAGGGTGGTTTCAGTTCCTCTTTTGGTGTTTTATAACACCTTAATCTTAAGGTATGGTCTAATGCAGATGGAAAAAGGGCAATGACTACTCTAACTTCTTCCTCCCAACAAAGAGTGTAGTTGAAAAAAACTGAGCCATTTTGCACCTGTCTGAATGTACTCACACAGGTCAGGCTGGAATCACAAGGCTTGCATGACAGAGGCGTTAGTATTCTCATCTATAGTTTCATACAGCATTTAAGCAAACAGTGTACCATAAAGTAAATAATGAGTCCTAGCATAAAAAAGTGCAATTTTCAGTTTTAAAAGTAAATATTTGAAAGCATTAGTTTGAGGAATTGTGTCCCACAGAAAATTTAAAATTTAGTGAAAATTGCAGAATAAAAGTCAAGAACAACTAACAACAAGTGAACTGAAGTTTTTTTGAAGCATAATTTTTCTCTTTCTAGTTCTTATTTTTATTGAAGATAAATAATAGTAGGTCAAATTTACTTGCAAAATAAGTTGCTGTTTTATAGGCTTGGCCTGATTATTTGCATAAATTGCAGTAGAAATAATTATTTGCCATATAGGCTCTTTTTTAAAAAAAATTGGCTCTGCTGAATTTTATTTTATAAAGAATCTTAGATTGTACTTTTAGAGCCTTAAAGACGAGCCATGAGTATGTGCCATCAAATACATGTAGAAGTAGGGTCATTTTCTTCTCCCAAGGCCCCAAGAAAACTTAGAGCTCCTGGGCCTGTCAGAAAGTGACATTCTTTACTTACCACAGGTCAGGAAATCTGTACAGGGACTATATAGACAATGTTAAGAGGACAACTTTATCAAGAGCCTTTTATTGGCTCTAGAAGTCAACTTTGAGTTGTTAAAGAAAGCAAGCCATTCTAGTCAGAGCCTTGGAAAAATAACCAGTGTCTCCAACTGTGTCCTGTTACAAAAGAAAACAGATTTTTATTGCACTTTTGAAAATACCTACACTGCCATAAGTTGATAATACTCACAGATAGTTTCTAAATTCTGGAGAAATCAAGTAGAAAGAAAGCAATATTCTATACTTTATTAAATTGCTAAAAGCTTTAAATAGCTCAAAAGAAAAAAATTGACTCTGGAAAACAAAAGGTTTAGTAATTTTTAACACATCAGCTCTCTATGAGAGTCCTAGAAGTTTTGTTTTTTTCCATCTATTCCAATAGCACAAATTCTAAAGTTATCAGAGACCTGTATTCAAGAGTACTCGTCAGAATGCTATATCTGATTATAAATTGCCTTTTGAAAAGGATCAAGACAATACAGCAATTGTCTATGGATGACAAAAGTCTTAGGACAGCCACTATTAAAGCCACAGTTGCCTAGAAACTTTGATTAATTATGTGACTTACAAAATTTTACATAATTATAATTATTAATAATGTACATCAAGTCATATTAGAATTATGGGAATTTTCCATAATTTTTGAAAATATATCAATAACATATTTATACAAATAAAGCCCAAAGAAAACCAAACACCATTTTATATATGACAATGCTTCTTGCATGATACCAAATAAGTCAAATGTGTCATTTTTTGACTTTAGGAGACCTAGTGACTAATTAATAACTAATAACTAAATAATCTTTTGATTAATTATATCAGAAAGAGACAAAATTTATAATCCAATTTTGGGAAATTAGTCAAATATCAAAGATTTAAAACACTGGGTATCACAAAATAGAATCACATGTTATTCATTTAGAAAAAGTTGTCACTCAAAAAATTTTAAAAAGGCAAAACCCCACACAGACTGATAGAGGAATCAGCTTTATAAACAAAAAGATCCAATAAAAACAACATGAGGACACCTGAATCTGTTTTTTTCTCTCCCCTCATTCTTTTTCTCTGCCAATTATTCAAAGTGACAAACAAAAACTTTTCATTGTCTTTTAATAATACACAAGTATCTTGTTCACAAGAGAAAGCCAAGTTTCACCTTTGCATCAATATACTGATAATGTTAAAACCAATTCTTAATAAAACCTTGCAAATGAATTTATACAACCTTATTTAGTTTTACCATAAGTAAAAATTCTCATAAATATTTTTTACCCCTTTAACATTTGTTATTAAACAGCAGTACAATGCTCTAAGAAAACCCTGTCATACTTTTATTACAATGTTCAATTTATGGAAAAAACAGAATAATATCCCTTTAAATTTAGTCAATGTTTAAACACAAAATTTCTTTAAAAAATGAATCTTCAACAAACCTTCCATAATTTGCTGAAACATTTAGATTTATTCCAACTTAAAACAATCAGTTAACTCTCTAAACTAGGCAAAATCCATCTTCCTATGCCTTATTATAATCTTTTACCAAAAATACATTTTACTTGCCTTATATATCTTGCATATAAAGTGGTTTCTTCAGTAGCTTCAATTACATTTTACAGTTTTAACTCTTGGAAACATTTGTTTTTGGTGAAAAAATTGATAAGTAAGCAATTTTAATTATGTACTAGGTGTGAAGACTAGTACACCAGACAGAAGTGCAAATAAGTTCTGACTTTTTCTACCATATCTAGGGGGAATGGCTAACTCCACATGTCCCCAAGACTTATCTAGAATCTAATGGCTGCAAAGCAGGTAAGTTAACAAATTTCATAAGTCAAAAAGGTAGTCTACGAACTTAAATAATTTATCAAATGTAATATCTGGTGTAATTTAAACCAAAATTTTGAAGACATTTTAATTTTATCAATAAACTTTAAAACTGTTTTTATTTTCCACAGATTACTAAAGTCATATGAACTAAAAGGCATTAAAGTTTCTATTTTCCTGACAAAATATTTGATTTAAGTGGATATTTTAGGCATTTATTCAGGGCTCTTTCATATATAAACATCACACACAGCACATATAATTATACAGACAGAAGAAGATTTTTCATTTGCCAGTTTCTTAATTGAATTACTAGCTTCAGTGCAGAGCCCTTGGAGGAACAGAGCCAGGAAAGCATGCAGTTTCTACGACTCAATAAGCAGACACATTTGGAAGGCAAAAACAGACCACCAAAATTATGGCTTCCATTCTATACAGGATCCTGGATCCCCCCAAAGAGGAAAATGATATGGGAGAAGACGTGTAATGTTTTTGTCATGCATTGTATTACAAAGGCAACCCAAAGCCAAAAAGCACATTTTGTAATCAGCCCATTGCCAATGGGAGTCTCCTTATTCAGTAAGCGTTGGAGATGTTTCCATACCTTTCAGGTGGCCAAGAGCATGATTCTCTGGTCCAAGCATGCAAACAGTCAAGTTTCCCTCCATAACTGCCATCAGCTGTCCCTTAACATATAATTACACACCAAGCCTAAAAGCTCTTTCATAACGCAAAGCAATTTCTGATTGATACCCCCAAAAGTAAAAAAAAAAATTCAGGTAACAAATTGTAAAACATAACACAGCCTTAGATTTTAAGAAGGATCTGTCCTTGAATTCCTTGGTTTCATGAAGAAAACAGAGGCTTTTTTTTCCCCACAATGGGGCCTGTGATGCCTCTTCTGTTTTTCCCCAGGAGGTCCAGGCTATTAGAAATTATCTTAGGTTCTCTCATATGGACCTCAAGAGTGGCAAGAAGATGAAATGGAGAAAAACAATTCAGTAGACTGAGAAGGAAAAGAAAGAAAGAAAGAAACAAACAAAAGTGTTTTCTCAAAAAAAAAACAAGATCCAAGAAGATAGATAATACATATATTTATATATATTATATCCAAGCTGTATATATAATATATACATTATATATTTATATATAAATTCAAATTAAGAATTATGAGTAAGACCTAATATTTGATAGCACAACAGGATGACTATAGTCAATAATAAGAATTGTACATTTTTAAGTAACTATAGGGGTGTAATTGGATTGTTTGTAATACAAGAGATAAAGGCTGAGGGAAGGACACCCTACTCTCCAAGATGTGATTATTTCACATTGCGTGTGTGTACCAAAATATCTCGTGTATCCAATAAATATATACATTTACTATGTACTCACAAAAATTAAAAATAAAAATAATGTAAAAACATATTTTAGCTTATGGTTTCTAATTGTTTTGTTAGTCTGGCAATTTTTCTTTTTTGGAAAGTTGCTACATGATAGATTATATTTTATATATTTATCCAGAATTTATAGGTGTTTGTTGCAGTTTTTTCACATTTTACCATCTTTTATAATTTAGAGATCATCAATCTAAATGCTAACATTTAGCCACTTTTGCCTTAGACTTTTTAAAAGAAACAGTGCTAATTGAGTTGTAATTCCCCAGTTCTTCATGAATTTCATATTCCCTGCATTCATTGCTAAATTCATTTTAAAGTTGTGTTTCTATGTCAGTTGTTTTATACTTTCATTAAGCACACAAATTTTTATAAAATACATTTGTTTATTATGTGTAATGTACTCTTCTAAGTATGTAAAATACTTAATCCAATTTTATTTCACAACAAGCTATTAGGTATTTACCATGGTTTTTCCCACTTATGGATGAGTAGCAGAGACACAAGAAGATAGCGTGTCAAAAGTCACAGAGACAGTAAATATGAAAGAGTTGAGATTCCAACACAAGCAGTTTTATTCTAGAATTCCTGATGTGTTTAACCACTAACAAGCAATGTAGAGTTCAATGTTTTAAATAGAAACAAGGATGAGATTTAAGCAACTTGAGTTTTTATTCACCATTATGATTTTGAGATCTAATTATGTAAATAGATCTAGAATAATTCATTTATTTTAATTATTATATAGCCTTCTATTTAATGAAATTCAGATACCATTTATTCATTTAACTTTTAAGAGATTTTCCTATGTATTACTCTTACATTGCAATTAATATTCATGTGCATGTGCAGACATTTTTCTAGGTTATAAAAGAAAAATCAAGAAACATGTCTGTTTTGTCTTTTTATTTCTTTCTTGCTCTTCTTTTTATCACCGTTCTAAGGATCCGTAAATGAAACAGAATTTACATTTGCTTCCCATATATTCTTTTCTCTTCACTCCAATTAAGCCTGTAGGATTTTTTTTTTTTTTTTTGAGACAGAGTCTCGCTCCGTTGCCAGGTGCCAGACTGGAGTGCAGTGGCGCAATCTCAGCTCACTGCAACCTCTGCTTCCAGTGTTCAAGCAATTCTCCTGCCTCAGTCTCTTGAGTAGCTGGGACTACAGGCACGTGCCACCACGTCCACCTAATTTTTGTATTTTTAGTAGAGACGAGGTTTCACCATGTTGGCCAGGATGGTCTCGATCTCTTGACCTGGTAATCCACCTGCCTCGGCCTCCCAAAGTGCTTGGATTACAGGTGTGAGCCACCGCGCCTGGCCGCAATGGTTTTATAAATGAGTTCTCCAAGATCAGTTGCTAATATGCTAAAGCAAAATAATAAGAAATATAAAAAATCCTTGTAAATTTATTATTTATTAAACTCTCTTGTGAACATAATATACTTAGTTCTGAAGTTGAGGAGTCAGTATAACATAGTATTCAATAACATAGGCTCTAAGATCTGATTGTTGAGTTCAAATCTGAGCTTTACTACTTGTTCACAGCATGACCTATGGGCAAAGAACTTAGCTGTTTATTTTCTTGGTTATCTTATATGTAAACTGAGGATTATAACAGCAGTTTTTTTCAAAGTATTCTGTTGAATATTAAGTGATACATGTACAGTGCTTAGCAGAGTTTCTAAAATAAAAGATGTCATATTCATTTATTTTAAAAATCATTTTATCAATTATATAAGCAATACATAAACATGCCTTCATTGTAAAACAACTGATACAAAAGTATATACAGCAAAACAGTAAGTTTACTCTCACTCCATCTCAAACCTATTTTCCCATACTTTCTGTTTTGTTTTTTCTAATTGTTTGTATAGATATAGATCTATTAATATGTAACATATTTATCTATAACATACATATTTCTCTTTTTAAAATGAGTGAAACTCTATGCTGTATTATTTTGAGATCAATTTCTTCCTTAACAATATACCAGTAAGATTTATGAAAATAATAATGCACACTGCTGTTTTGAGAATTATTAAAGAATGTAATATTCTTAAAATAATATTTGGTACATAATAAGCTCTCAATAAGTTTTTGCTATTGTCTTTCCTCATAAGTATATAAAGAAATAAAAATTAAAATGAGAAAACTTTTTTTAATCAAGTACAATGATTTTTTTAAAAAACAACAACTGTTGTGAGAATATTCAAATTGGCCACTCATATATTTCTTGTACAAAATAAATAAGTAAAAATCTTCTGAGGGAGCAATTCATAGGTTGTTTGTTTCACATACCTCAAAATGCACATGCTTGGTCATTTTGCAGATAATTTGGCCTAAAAATACTCTGTCTCTATTCACTCCCAAGTGTAACCTATCTGCCTTTCCTGAGTCAAATAGCTGTATGTCAGTCAGAGGATGGCACAAAGGGGCTCAGGCTGACTCCTGGCAGAAAGGATTAAGCTCTCCAGGCCTGAGGAGATACTTGGGAAAGTCTATTAAAAGTACTGATTTTGGTTACCATAAACTGATGTGATTTCTTTGGTCACCTATAAGCAAAATTTGTTGTTTTCGTAATCCGCACCTGGAACTGCAAGAATGTGAGAAGACCTGGTTAAAAAGAAGCTTCTTCCTGAGTACCGTCAACATGTCTGACATTATGCAAGAGGACACTTTATACATAAGTCAATTATGTATTTGACTCAAGCTCAGTAAGGTGAACATAAAGTGAATGTAGAGTAGCTTCCTGTGGAGATATTTAACCTTTTATCTGTAGCTATCTGCTTAGGAACAAAAGGAAAGTCTATTTCTTGCGTGGCTCAGCTTTCAGCTTATTTTTTTTTTTCTTTTGGCATAGTGAATTGGGGTCATTAGATTTTATTTTCCATTCACAAACTTTAATCAACAGACAAGAGATGGAGCTACCTAGCCAGAGAAAGAACAAAGGGAATATTCAGAAATGGACTCTAAGAAAGTGAATGACTTTAATAAATAGATAAATTAATGACAATAAAGCCCTTAAAATATTTAAGCATTGTACAAATGGGGACTATCTAGAAGCAAAACACTATTTCTAAACAAATATGATAGACAAACTGAGGGAGGTGATGGTTGCTATGGGGTATTCAGTACCTTGGATTGAAAAAAAGTCTCAAGCACAGAACAAAATACAATATTGTAAACACGAAAGAAAATATGAGAGACTAAAAAATGTGTCAAGGAGAAGTGATGTGCAATTCATAAGCATTCTGGAAGATGAAAAAAAGGAAAAATGGATAAAGGTAATTATAAATGAACAAATAATAGAAGAAATTAGAAACTTTCCCTAAGTAAATTTGGGAAAGATGTAAAACAGCAACAACTGAACAGATTCATAAAGTTTCAGACCAAAATTATGAGAAACAACACACAAAAATTAAAATCCAGGTAAATGTTCTCAGTTCTGGAATTATGAGAAAAGTCTTACAAACATTTAGGCCGAAGAAAAAGGCAGTTGTAAAGGAGAGATATCAGACTAGTGATGACTATCTAATCTGTAACATTTGAAGTTATTGAGAAAAATAGTAATTCAGTCTATAAAATTTATTCATTACTAACATATACTCAACTATCATAATCAAATAAAGATACAGTATATCTGCTTTTGTTAAGAACTCAGAGACAATAATATGGACAAAAAAACCAAAGAAAACAGTAAGGAAAAAAATTCTATAGAAAACAAAAGGACTGAAGTGTTGAGATCAGGATAGATGTGAAATAGTAGAAATACTGGTATGTAATTAATGTTGCGATACACTGGGTTACATCTAAATAGAAGATATAATCCAGTTGCGATTGTGTAATATGAATGCTAAATAATAATAAAATAAAGGAGGTTATTTAATGTAAAGGAATTTCAAGTAATTTATTATTTAATTATTACTATTAAAAGGCAAGGTTGTGGAGCCGTAATGTACAGAGAGGATATAAAAAGTTCCAAATGCCTTTTCTGAAAATTGGGAGAATAGAAACTGCAAGTATTACAGAAATCTTACCTTTTGGAGTTGAAAGGACAGCAGTGGAAAACCCAAACAACTTGGTGAGAAAAATAGTTAATAAATTGTTTTAACATAATGATATTATAGAAAATATATTAGGTTGAAGCAAATGTAACTGTGGTTTTTGCAATTACATTTATGGCAAAGACCACGCCTACTTTTGCAACAACCTGATACATGGTACAAATGGTAGAAAATATACAACTGATTACTAAAATTGCTGAAAATGAAAGCCATTTAAGGAACCAGAAAAGTACAGTGAAATTTTCAAATTAACAAATTTCCACATTGTCCTGGATATAAAATAATTGGATAGAAACTTTATATAGCAACTTAATGATATGTGAAAGGAAAGGAGAATACTATATTTTTTTAAAATCTACAAATACAAAATATCATCAAATTGTTACACTAATGTGAATAGACTGAATGTTCTACTTAAAAGATGACATCTGCCTGATACTGATGGTTATCAGAGGCTGTGAAGGGTGGAATTTGGGGAGTGGAGATGAAGAGAGGTTGGATAATGGGTGTAAACATACAGTTAGATGGAAGTAATATGTCCTAGTGTTCAATAGCACAGTAGGGTGAGTATATTTAGCAACAATATATTGTACAATTCACAATAGCTAGAAGAGAAGATTTGAAATATTACCAACAATAAAAACCAATAATTTGCTGGTTCAAAGTAATGATAAATGTTTGACATGATGGGTATCCTAAATACCCTGATTTGATTTGATCATTATACATTGCATGCAATTACAAGAATATTACATGTTCTCCATAAATATGTACAATTTTTATGTATCAAATTTTTACAATGCAAAAACTTAAAACTACAGGGTCAATAAAATAAAATAAAACAACCGTGTCCAAGAATTTGGTAAAAGTTCCATTCGAGGATAATATTTGAATAAATCTCTTCAGAATGACAAGATCTATTTACCAAGAAAATAGAGGAATTAAAAATGAAAACAGCACACTCAAGTAACTTTGCTAGACTATTACTAACATTACTTCATTTCATCCTTAAAACAACACTGAAAGGTAAATATTATTATCCCCATTTGAATGGAAGAAAAATTGAGACTCAGTGCTTAAGTAACTGATACAAGTTTACACAGTTAGGAGATAGCTAGTGCACAGAAGAATGAATATTGAAACCAGGCCTTCCTGACTAAGGGGCTCTCTTCAGCCCTACCTCAGCCCACTCCACCCATGCTTTTCAAATTAGAGTAAGAGGTAGCAGAACAAAATGTTCAAGATTGGGGGTTCTGTAAAGTACTATGAATCTTTGAAAAGTTTAATTAACCTTTCTGTGTTCCAGTTTTCTAATATCATAAATGAAAATGATACTCTAATTGTTAGACCATAGGGCAGGTGTGAGAATCAAATGTGACAATACTTGCAAATACTTAAAGTCATACTTAGCAGAGAATAAGTGTTTGGTAATTGCCAGCTATGCTTTTTTTAGTGCTTTATCCTCTTCATAGACTTCTGAGTTAAAGAGCTACCTCTAGTTAACAGTGACAAAATGATTACACATAGACAATTTTAATCAAGATTTTAGGGCTGAGACTAAGTGAAAATGATTTTCATTAGCATGTTGATATAGAGCTTCAACTCAATATAGAAGAGAAAATAGGAGTTAAACTAGTGTTAGGGCATTGTATGACTAGGTCCCCTTAATCCACATCATTGTATAGGGCCAACATTATATAGATGTATTATTTTCTCTGATTATTGTTTCTAATCATCAGGCAAAATTAATTCATCAACTCACTTTCAAAAGTTAAATATTGGCTGGGTGCGGTGGCTCACACCTGTAATCCCAGCACTTTGGGAAATTGAGACAGATGGATCACCTGAGGTCAGGAGTTCGAGACCAGCCTGACCAACATGATGAAACGCTGTCTCTACTAAAAATACAAAAATTATCTGGGTGTGCTTGTGGGCGCCTGTAATCCCAGCTACTTGGGAAGCTGAGGCAGGAGAATTGCTTGAATCTGGGAGGCAGAGATTGCAGTGACCTGAGATCATGCCATTGCACTCCAGCCTGTGTGACAGAGCAAGACTCCAGCTCAAAAAAAAAAAAAGAAAAAGTCATGTATTTAAACTAGAAAGTAAAGTTGAAGTATGTTTAGTATCCTATTGAAAGAGTGAGCAAATCTGTTTTTCAAATATTCAATTCATAAGTTAGATTAATTAAATGCAATTAACATATCCTTTTTCTTTTTTCTTTTTATATTATCAATCTTTTGACATTTTATTGTTTTGATATTTGTTGGTTATAACTTTATATATTGGCTAGAAAAGGATCCAACTTCATACTTTGGAATCTTTGGTGATTTTTTATCTGTGCTATTTTATGAATCATTATTTCTTCAACTTTTGGAATTATAAGATTAGGTATAGTCAATCACAAAGAAATATAACCTGCTATGATACAGTAGAACAAAATCACTGCAAGTTTATTTGGTGAAACATGAAACAATTTGCTGGTTCTCAGAGAATCTTCACAGACATTCTTAACAAATTTCATCCTGTCTTTCTACTACAAACTACTATATTGAGGACAAAGGATGAGCACGCATAAAGAGTTAGTCAAGATTTCTTTACTGTAAATTAACTCAAAATAGAGTCAGAAAAAAGTCAGAGGAGGGGTAAATTATTGCCTTATGTAAATGGAATATGCTCATAGGACAAGATCCAGAAATTCAAATAATGTCTTTGAAGCTGTTTTTCTCTACAACTCTAAAATTTAGTTGGATATTGAGGTGGTAGTGAGATGACCACAGACACCCCTCACCCTCATTCATACTCCCATCCTAACCTGAGTAATTATTGGCCAAAGTCTTACAATTCCCTTGATGACTGACTCTTTCCATCACAGAGACGGGCATATGACTGGACATCTGGGGGAATCACAGCTCCTATAATCCCAGAGTTTTGGGAAACTGAGGCAGGTAGATCACCTGAGGTCAGGAGTTTGAGACCAGACTGACCAACATAGTGAAACCCTGTCTCTACTAAAAATACAAAAATTAGTTGAGTGTGGTAGTGGGTGCCTGTAATCCCAGCTACTTGGGAGGCTGAGGCAGAAGAATTGCTTGAACCTGGGAGGCGGAAGTTTCAGTGAGGCAAGATCATGCCGTTGCACTCCAGCTTGGGGTGGAGATGTCCAGTTATATGTCCATCTCTGTAATGGGAAGAGTGGGTGAGATTAAGTCATGCCCAACTAAATCAACTGGAATAGGAGCCCTGCTGAGTGGATTTGTTGTGTTATCAGCAGTAGAGAAAACTAGGCACTGAATAACCTAACTGATAGATATCCAGTATGTATAGCTACAAGGATGAATGCTGAATGTATTTGTCTCTCATTCCTATTTCATTTCCTCTACTCTATTTTTTTCTTTATCACATTATAAACAATTAATTATACTTGTTTCCAAACTGTCTTTCTTATTATTTTTTGGTATATATTGTCAATTTTGGGGGTGGTGGTATGTGTGATAATTTTATTTCAGTTCAGATACTTCAATGAATTCCTAAAGGTAACATTGCTTCTTTCACCACAGAATTATCTTTATGCATTCAAAGGGTAAGTAGTTTGGCCTCTTACTAATCAGAAGTTAAAAGTTATTAGTACTTTACAATCAATAATTAAACTATAATAAAATTCCATTTTCTTTTCCCTTCTGTGATCAAAATTAAAATCTAATTTAGGAGTATCTTGTGTTTTAACCCTCTATTTATTATATGCCTTAATAAAAAACTGACAGTTCATTACTCCTCAATTTTTTCTTGACAAATTATCATTTTATTTAGGTCTAAATATTTTTAGATTTTTCAAAAGTGCTTTTAATGAAGTGGCATCTAACAAATGTCAAATTGTACCAAAGCTGAGAGACTAATTCCCTTTTTGCTAGTGACACCCAATGACAGGAAATAAATATTTATGATTCAGAGCATTTTCAAAACTCCCCATTATAGGGCAATGCAGATCTGTTACATATAATGCAAAATTATTATAGATAATTTTATATCAAAAACATTGAATGGAAGTCATAGAATGTAACACTGAATTTAATCAGGATAACGGTTTTTTCTCTATGAGAGAGAATACAATAGAATAAACAAATGTCAGTATACAATATGAATAATCTTCTCTGAATGGTTCAGCAACACTCAACTTCCTAATTACACTGAGAATAGAGCTTAACATCTGCCAATATTCTCAGTACACATGAGACACTATTATTGTTGGATATAAATTTTAACACATTTTTTACATTATTTTTTATCCTCATAGCACTTATTACAAATTTATTATATAAGAAATACACATTTCCTTATTAAAGATTAACAGGTTAAAGTTTGTTAGTGTGAAGAGATATTAGCATAAATATATACGCACAGTGGACTCTGAGTACTGAAGACAAAGATATCTATTATAGTCATACAGAAAAGGAAGGAAAAAATAGAATTAAATCCACTCAAAGAATATGCACTTAGCATTACTCAAAGACAGAGAATACCAAAATTTAAAGTAACTGTTAAGTCAAATAAGAAAAATAATAAATCCTCAGAACACACTATATTACACTTCTGCTCTACTGAAAGGTTTTATGGCAAGTAAATGCAGAACAGGAAAACTATAGAGCAGAGAAAAGGGAGATAGCAATGGGGCTTTGGGTTGATATAAAACCACTGCCAAAAGAAAACAAAGGCTAAATTCACCCTAATTATAAAAAAATTCAAAAGAACAAAATCCTGTCTAAAAGCAAGCACAAGCTACACAAAAAAATCCAAAATGTGGACTTTGTTCACTTGGGGATGCACCACTCCTAACATTACAATGAAAAGTAAAAGGAATAAGAAGAAACAGCAAAATGTTTCTCAGTTCTGAAGCTGTGGAACAACAAACTGGCCCCAAATTGAAGGTGAGACAGATCCTGCAGAAATAATTTAAAACATCAAGAAATTTAGATTATCTTAAACATATGCATGAATATTTAAAATCAGAAATATATTCTTTCTTTCATAGTTTTTTTAGAATTGGAAAATTAATCAAATTAACTTGATAGTAACAAGCACTTACTACTTACTGCTGTGCATTTTTTTTTACATTCCTCAAACGACTTTCCAATAAATTATCTCACTTGTCACTTACATCAGTCCTGTAAAGAAAAAAACAGATCCATGTTACAGATGAAGAGCAAATATTCAATGAGGTTACAAAGTGTCTTGCCCAAGGGAATATAACCATTTTGTAGCAGATTCACTGCCCTTTCCCTGCTTCCAAATGCCTGCTATGTGCAAGACACTGGCTCTTCTCTAGCAACACATATTCGATCTTTTGTTAAAACAAAATTGTACCGAAGTTTCAAAAAGTGCATTACATGTAAACGATTCATAAGGTTTGTTGGGTGCATTAATCGTGAATCAAATATGTGATATCATATGATGTAAAAAAGCAGTCAATACAGCAGGCATCTTTAATTAGAAACAGAGCAAGGGAGTAATCACTTTTACTGTGTTTGTGCCTCAAGCTCCTCACATTTTAGATGGATTACATTTAATTGTCAGAAATACTCAGGCATTTTGGGACTTTTCAAAGCAACCATTTTGCTTTTCTTTTAGATAATACAACATCAGTGGTTGAAAGAAAACCAATTTGTTTTGTCAAAATTCACTTATTGTGCACTGTGGGTGTTTCTCTGTTTGGCAGATGCACGCCTCATATTAAAACTAAAAGCAATTCTATTGCCAACTGAGGTACTTATCTTTGACATTTTCTGTCATATTTCTCACCATTCAAAGAATAACAGCTTATATTTTTGTTTTGTTGATATGACATTACTAAATCATAGCCAAAGCTTGTTCACTCAAAATGTGGAGTATCACAATGTTAATCATCAGTGTGGCAAGCATAGATATAGTGCTGATAATGCTATATTTTGTAAAACATATAATCCCTAGTTGAAATGGAAGAAAGAAGAAGGTTATTATTGTTCGAGTACTTTTTTTAGAAAAACTATCACTAGAGTACATAGTCGGTTTTACAATGCAGGTAAAGCCACCTTTCAATCACTCTAGAGTTACAGCCTGAAAAATGCCAGAGAAAACTGTTCCACGTTATGTTTCTAATGTTTCAAGGCCTTTGTTTAAAACATTTCATTTTGACCAGGAACTTATTTTCTTTAAGTGTTGAGACCAAATAGTCATTAAATTAAGAACTGTATTGAAAAGTTCAATTCACATTAATTAAACATCCGTTCTTAAAATAGTTTCACAAGTATTGGAGATACAAAGGAGGTTATGACCATTTCCTCAAGAGCCTTCACTCATTTAACATCATTTTAAATGAATATTTATTGACTGTTTCTCCTGTCACCCACTTTTATAGGCATCAGAGTTAAGAGAGTGAATGAAGTAGTCAAAACTGCTATCAGAAGCTCATACACTTATGGTAAGAAAATAGGTATCATTTACTGAGGTAGTATTCTCAGTACTTTATATACTTTTATTCATTTAATTATCACAGCAATCCTATGAGAAAATAGTATTAATTTTAGGAACTACCACTACCTTAACATTAGGTCTATTAATGATTACATAAAATACAACAGGATTCAGTGGTTTAAATGCAATAGTACAATGTCTTTCACAATTGGAGGGCTTTTTTATTATTCTAGCATTATTACAAGTGCTTTGTTAATTTTTTTTTATAAAATTCAGGTTTATTTTAAAAATACTGATATGCAATTATTCAAAAAATGATTTTCTTATCTTGATTTTTTTTCTAAATTTTATCTTATGTAAGATCTGTTGTAGCATGGTTCACACATATAAGTTCACTTAACCTAATGACTTTATCTAAAAACTCATTAAGGTCTGTTATGTTTTATTTATGGTGCTGTGTACTATTTTTACCTTTTCCACCAACTGAAAATGAAATGTTTACAATGCAAACATTATCAAGATACTAAAATAAAAGAAATGCCAAGTAAAAGTGTCTCATCATGAAATTTATTTCTTGCCTTATTAAAATCAATAACTATGAGGTTGACAATGGTGACCACATATTGGATACAAACTGAGGAAATAGAGATATTATCACAGATGTACACAAAAAAATAAATGCAAATTCTTATAGATGGAATTCGACATTAAGAAAAGTAATTTATCACATATTTTACAAGTTAGATATGAGAAAAGTATTCCAGAAAAAAACTGTGGCATCGCCTATAAGTAGTTTTAGAATGAAGATAATTTCTGAATTATCTGTGATTTTAATTTATTTTAAAAAGTTATAATTCATGCCACAAAATTCACATTTTAGTGTGTAAAATTCAAGGCTTTTTCGTATGTTCTCCAGATTGTTAAACAATAATCCCTATGTAATTCCAGAATATTTTCAGCACTGTTAAAAGTAAAAAATACATGCCTGTTGCAGTAAATCCCCAAATCCCCTACTCCCAGTCCCTGAAAACACTAATATACATTCTGTCTCTATGGATTTGTCTATCCTGGAATTTCTTTTCACCTGTTAATGTTAAGCTACATCATCTTTGTACACCCTTATTAGACATTTGTGTTATTTAATTTTCCTGTGTTGTTTTTAACTTCTGTTGAAATATTAGTTTGTTACTGATTTCTAAGAGCTAATTTATGATTAAGGATGTTGCCATTATGTGAAGCATTGCAAATGAAATACTATGTTACTTCTCATTTATTTTACCATGGTATTTTATTTTTTGGCTGTATAGAAGTTATATATTAAAATACAATCTTGTTACATCTTATGATTTTTGAATTTTGTGTATCTTTTAAAAATATGTTTACATTACTATTATCTAATTATTTGTGTTATGTTCTATTATTCATCAATTATTTTTTATCAATCATTGCTGTGGTGTTATTCCATTAAATATTTAAAATGCTCACACTGACATGTAAAGCTACCACTTATTTTAAGTTCTACCATAATCATAAAGAAATTATCCACATGAAAAAAATGTAATCACAGTTTATATGTTATTTTGTGTATGATTAATTTCATTTAACATAATATTCTTAAAGTTCATCCATGTTGAAGCATATATCAGTACTTCCTTCCTTTTTATGGTTGAATAATATTTCCTTCTACTTGTGTATCACATTTTGTTTATTCATGAATTAGTTGATTGGTATTTGGGTTGTTTCCACCTTTTAGCTATTATGAATAATACTGCTATGATCACTCATATACATGTTTTTGTAGAGATGTATGGTTTAAATTTTCTTGGGTATATACCTAGTACTGGAACTGCTGAATAATATGGTAACTCTATGTTTAACTATTTATGGAACTGACAAGCTGTTGTCTAAAGGGACTGAAGTATTTTACATTTTCACCAGCAATGTGGAAGAATTTCAACTTCTCTATTTCCTTACCAAATTTGTTATAGCCTTATCCTTGATAGAGTCATCATACTGGATCTGAGGTAGTCCCATTGTGGGTTTCTTTCCCCATTTTCAGGATTTTAAATTTATTTTTAATTATTGTGGGTGCATAGTAGGCGATTATATTCTGGGGATACATGGGATGTTTTATTTAATACAGGCATGAAATGCATAATAATTTCATAATGGAGAATGGGGTACCCATCTTCTTAAGCACTTATCCTTTTGTTACAAACAATCCAACTATACCCGTTTTTTATATTAAAAGGTACAATTAATTTATTTTTGACTATAGTCACCCTTTTGTGCTATCAAATAGTCTTATTCATTTCTTCTCTTTTTTGTACCCATTAACTATCCCCACCTCCACCCCACTGCTCCATTACGCTTCCCAGCATCTAGTAGTCATTCTTCTACTCTTTGTGTCCATGAGTTCCATTGTTTTAATGTATAGATCCTACAGATAAGTGAGAACATGCAATGTGTGTCTTTTTGTGCCTGGCTTATTTCATATAACATAGTGACCTCCATTTCCATCCATGTTGTTGCAGATGACAGGATCTAACTTTTGATCTCTGAATAGCACTCCAGTGTGTGCATGCACCACATTTTCTTTATGCAGTCATCTGTTGATGGACACTTAGGTTGCTTGCAAATTTTGGCTATTTTGAACAGTGCTGCAACAAATATGGGATTGCAAATATCTCTTCAATATACTGATTACTTTTATTTTGGCCACATACCCAGCAATTGAATTGCTGGATCATATGGTAGCTCAATTTCTAGTTTTTTGAGTTACCTCCAAACTGTTCTTCATTGTGGTCGTGTTAGAGTGGGGAGTTAGACATGAGCAGTGCAGAAGAGAGTGCCGCCAGGAATGTTGAGCATTTTTTTAAATTGCATTTTAGGTTTTGGGGTACATGTGAAGAACATGCAAGATTGTTGCATAGGTACACACATGGCAGTGTGATTTGCTGCCTTCCTCCCCTTCACCTATATCTGGCATTGCTCCCCATGCTATCTCTCCATGGTCAGGCAATTATAAATCTGCCCCTTTGAATTACTGAGCAGTACAAGGGAGGGAACTGCAGAGCTGTCTGATCCTCAAGTAAAGGACATGCAGGCATAAAACTATCTCTCTGAGATAATAAGTTGCCATCATTGGTGAGAGGAATGAGAGGATTCTTGCAACAGACAGAAAACTACCTGGAGTTAACAAGCCATAATCCCTGATAAGGTTCCAAGGATGCACAGTAAATGGGCTAGATGAGGGAATTTTACTGATATGTGACCTTCTACTGGGGACGTTTGACCAGTAAGAAAGATTCGCCCCTAATGAGCATGCATAGGACTTGGTAAGCACACTGTGCATGTGGCCACTTCCAAGTCCTGGCAAGCCACTGCACATGAGACAATTAAGCAACAGCCCACCAAGGAGAAGAATAAAGGGGGGATACAGAGAACCTGGGGAAAAAAAGAGGGGGTATAGAACTCTAAACGAAGAAACAGACAAGTTGTTTGATGTTCTAATTTTCCCACTTAGCCCTTTTTCAAATGTAATCTTTCTCTAATAAACTCTTGCTTTGCTTAAAATAAATTTTCCCTCCTGCTTTAAACCTTGTCTGTGTCTCTTGTTTGAAATTCTTCCTTCGAGAAGACAAAGGAACGAGATTGCTGTAGAGTTGCCACTCTGGAGTTTCTCTAGATAGCTGCAGACTCATTCACTAGTAATATACATTCCTGCAGTGAATTGGATCCCTCATCTAATGGTAAGATGATGCAACACCTCGCCTTCTTTGGCTCGAGGCATTCAAACCCCGGTATGTGGTTTCTCTTCTTTTCTTTTTTCCTCTTTGTCTTCTATCTGATTCTTTTTCTTCCTCTCCCCTTTTCTTCTTCCTACTGGTTTATTTTTCTTTCACATCCCTCTTTCTTTCTCCTACCTACCCCCATTATATCCAAGTTTACCAATCTCAGACCCCTCTCATCCCTACCCAACGGGGTGAGGAGGAAAAGGGAAAGACTCAGGCTATCCTCAGAACATCACCCTTTTAAGTTATGTTTCCTTTGAGAGGTTGGGGACCCAAGTGGGCCCGTTAGGTTTCAGACTCCATTCCCTATGTAAGACCTGCGGCAGGTTAGAACAGAAGTAGGAAAGCTTATGAATTACCCTGAAAAATACATTAAAATCTTCCATAAACTGAGCTTAACATTTAAACTCACTTGGAGGGACCTCACAGTCATGCTGGGTCAGACACATTACAAGGGAGACTCTCCTTTATGGAGGTAGCCCAGGAATTTGCAAATGTGATGCACATAACTGACCATAGGGACTACCCTGTGGGGGCCACCACAGTTTCTCAGGTTAACTCTAACTGGGATTACAATGTCCAGGGGAATATCAGGCAAGAAACCACAAGTTATTCTAACACAGTGAGTAAAAGTGAGCAGAACAAACCCAGTAAACCATAATAAATTAGCCTTAATAGATCAAGGCCCATTTGAAAATCCCACTGCTTTCCTAGAGAGGCTGCAAGAGGATTTAGTGAAACACACTAACCTAGACTCAAAAACACCAGAAGAGGAACTGACCCTAAAGGAGCTTTTTCTAACTCAGGTAGTCCAAATATTTGGAGAAAACTCCAGAAACTAGCACTGAGACCCAGTACCCCTATGTTTGACATCTTCAAAATAACTTTCTTGATCTTTTACAACTGGGATGGGGAGGAAAAGGGAAGGACTCAGGAAAGGGAAAGGCAAAAGAAAATGCATCAGTTCCAACTATTGGCTGCCCTATAAGTCCATCAGCCCCCTCCGAGTTGCCCTCAGAAAGCCCTCCCAGGCAACTGCCATCAGTGTGGGAAGCCAGGTCACTGGAAGGCAAATTGCCCCGCAGGGCTAAATGGGAACAAGCCTCCTAAGATTTTACCTTTTTGCCAGAAGCTCCGTGACTAAAAATTGGACTTCCCTAAAGGCTGAAGGGCCCCTAGGACAAAAATGCAACCCTTGGAAACCTTGAGCTGAAGGAGCTCTACACTCTGGCTGGCTCCCAGATCAAATATCACTATTAAATAGCACTGTCCAAGGAGCCAAGGGCTGCTTTGGACATGGCAGGTAAGACAATAACCTTCCTTTTGGAGATGGGAACTACCTGATTCGTGATTACCTCTTTGCTTCCAAATCCTGTCAGGTAATGAGGGTAAATGGGGTGCTCATTATCCAGAGGTTTACTCCTCCTCTATGCTGCCTTTGGGGAAGAACTGTCTTTACCCATTTATTTTTAGTAATACCAGAATGCCCTACAAACCTTTTGGGCAGAAACATTTTGTTCAAACTTCTTAGTTTGAACTTTCAGACATTTTGTTTAAAAGTCTTAGCTCAATTAACCTTTCCTCCAGGGACAACTCCCCTTTTCCAAATGCAATCTTATGCTTCAAGAAAGCCACACAGTGATAATCTGCTCCCAAGCCTTCACATTAATCCAGATGTCTGGGCCACAGAAATACCAGGGAAGTCTATAATGGCAATGCCTGTAGTATTCAGCTCAAGATTCCTTCTAGCTATCATTGTATAAAGCAATTTCCTCTTCAAGTGAAGGCCAAAGCAGGACTTGGGCCCCGGATTAACAAGTTTCTTAAACATAGTCTATTAATACCCTGCACCTCACCTGCAACACCCCAATCTCACCCTTAAAAAAAGCAATAATGAATACAGGCTAGTCCAAGACTTACAAATGATAAATGAGGCTGTAGTCTCAACACACCCAGTGCTTCCCAAACAATA
Source organism: Aotus nancymaae (assembly GCF_030222135.1). Classification (NCBI taxonomy): domain Eukaryota; kingdom Metazoa; phylum Chordata; class Mammalia; order Primates; family Aotidae; genus Aotus; species Aotus nancymaae. Next base: position 51,726,889 of record NW_026988415.1, on the reverse strand, counting down.
TGTAATCTACGATAAATACCTCAAAATTCTCAGTGATTTGCCGTTCTAGACCTCAATGATGCCTTCTTATTTATTCCGCTTGATACGGTTTGGGTGTGTCCTCACCCAAATCTCACCTTGAATTGTAATAATCCCCATGTGTCAAGGGTGGAACCAGGTAGAGATAATTGAATCATGGTGGTGATATTTCCCCATACTGTTCTCATGGTAGAGAATAAGTCTCATGAGATCTGATGGTTTTATGAATGGGACTTCTCCTGCACAAGTTATCTTGCCTGCTACCATGTAAGATGTGACTTTGGCCCTTCTTTGTCTTCGGCCATGATTGTGAGACCTCCACAGCTTGTGGAACTGTGAGTCAATTAAACTTATTTTCTTTATAAATTACCGAATTTGTGTTTTTCTTTATTAGCAGCATGAAAACAGACTAATACAGTAAATTGGTACTAGCAGAATGGGGTGCTGCTATAAAGATACCTAAAAATGTAGAAGCAACTTTGGAAATGGGTAATAGCCAGAGGTTAGAAGAGTTTGGAGGGCTCAGAAGTAGACAGGAAGATGTGAGAAAGTTTGGAACCTCTTACAGATTTGTTAAATGGCTTTGACTAAAATGTTGATAGTGATATAGACAATAAAGTTTATGCTGAGGTGGTCTCAGATGAAGATGAGAAACTTGTTGGTAACTGGAGCAAAGGCGACTCTTGCTATGTTTTGGCAAAGAGACGCTCCTTCCCTAGAGATTTCTGGAATTTTGAAATTGAGAGAGATGATTTAGGGCATCTAGCAGAGGAAATTTCAAAGCAGCAAAGCCTTCAAGAAGTAACTTATGTGCTGTTAAAAGCATTCAGTTTTATGTATTCACAAAAATATGGTTTGGAATTGAAACTTATGTTTTAAAAGAAAGCAGAAAATAAAAGTTTGGGAAATTTGCAACCTGGTAACGTGATAAAAAATAAAAACCTATTTTCTGGGGAGAAATTCAAGCTGCCTGCAGAAATTTGCATAAGTAATGAGGAATTAAGTGTTATTCACCAAGACAATGGGGAAAAATGTCCCCAGGGCATGTCAGAGGTCTTCACAGCAGCCCCACCCATCACAAACCCAGAGGCTTAGGAGGAAAAAATGGTTTTGTGGGCCGGGCCTAGGGCCTTGCTGCTTTGTGCTGTCGTAGGATTGGTGCCTTGCATTCCAGCTGTGGCCAAATGGGGCCAATGTAAAGCTCAGGACATTGTTTCAGAGGTTGCAAGACCCAGGCCTTTGCAGCTTCCATATGGTGTTGGGCCTGCAGGTTCACAAAAGTCAAAAATTGAAGTTTTTGGGAACCTCTGCCTAAATTTCAGAGGATTTATGGAAATGCCTGGATGTCCAGGCAGAAGTCTGCTGCAGGGGCAAAGCCCTTATGAAAACCTCTGCCAAAAGGGAAATGTGGGGTTGGAGTTCCCTCTGGGGCACCGCCCAGTAAAACTTGTTCTGTCAGGTTCCACACTCCCACAGAACTCAAAAGAACTTTACCCCCTTAAGCATAGATGACTACTTTACGGGAAACCACCCCTACATGTTTAATCTTTGGGAGTCATGGAATACATCTATCGATGCTAAATATACAGGGATGCAACCTGGGCATAGTTATGCCTGGTTACAAGGACAAACCTGGGGGTTGTTGCTAAAATAATTTTTTTTTCTTGTGTGGGATAAATACATATGTAACAATTCATGGAGAGGAAGCTGTACCACAGTAGCCACATTACAAGGAGTTAAAATTTACAACCCCTCTGACTTCCCAGACAGAAAAAAAAGTCTAATCTGAGGGCTTTCCTAAGCCACGTTTTGCAACAGCAACAGAAATGAAATCTCATTAACCTTCCTCCTCCTTTGGTGGACTAGCTACTGACAACTCCATTAACAACACAAAATAGGCCAGGTGTACAATATCACAGAGTATATTCTGGTTCACAGAAATACCCATCATTAAATGAGGCATCTGTAATATTACTATGCTAGTGCAACAATCCTGAAAAGCCACAGTAATAACCATTAAGGCTCAACAACAAACTCTGAACTCATTGGCAGGAGTTTTCCTCCAAAACCAGAGAGCCTTAGATGTGCTTACAGTCAAAACCAGGGGAACCTATGCAATGCTTAATTAAACATGGTGTCTCTATATTAACATTTCAGGGAAGGTATAAGAGATCTTGGATAAAGGAAAATAAAATATTAAAATATTTTAAAACCTCCAAAAATAAATGTCCAAGTTGCTTTCCTAGCCCAGATATTTGTGAATTTTGCCAGTTGGATATGGCCATGGATAGCCCCACACCTCCCACCTATAATTATTCTTGTCTTAGTTTACTTTCTTACCATGTGAATCCTTAATGGCCTCTCCCGTTTTATTTATTCTAAAATACAGCAATTTTAAACCAAGCTTCTGATGTTACAGGAGCATTCACCTCTCCAGTCAAATAAAAACAGAAACACACCACTGTCTTTTCTGTGCCTGACTGAACACCACGTTCGCCAACCCAAAGACAAAGTCACCCTTTCTTAATAGCAAAAGGCTGAGACCCATGGGATGACCAACACCTCTCTGTCAGCAGAAAGCAGTTGTGGAAAACTATCATTTATTTTTTACCCCAAATAATTGAGACTCGGACTCTTGATGAGGAAATGTTACAATATGTGTGTGAATCCAGAAAATCTGAGACAGGTCTCAGTTAATTTAGAACATTTATTTTGCCAAGGTTGAGGATATGCCTATGACACATCCTCAGGAAGTCCTGACGACATGTGCCCAAGAAGGTGGTCAGGGCACAGCTTGGTTTTATACATTTTAGGGAGACAGGAGGCACCAATCAATATGTGTAAGAAGTACATTAGTTTCATCCAGAAAGTGGGGAAAACTCAAAGCAAGGCCATACCCCCATGCCCTCGTGGCTTCCAGGTCACAGGTAGGTGAGAGACAAATCGTTGAATTATTTTGAGTTTTTGATAAGTCTTTCCAAAGGTGACAATAAGGATATGCATCTATATCTGTGAACAGAGGGATGACTTTGAACAGAATGAAAGGCAGATTTGCCCTGAGAAGTTCCCAGCTTGAAGGGGCCCTCCCAAGATATTTTTCTTTCATATGCAGTTAGACAGGAGCAGGGCAGAAGTTACAGCCCCAGGAATATTTGGCAATTGTCAAGCCATGATAAGAAAACTATAATTTTTTCCACTGAAATAACAAGTGGGACAAGGGAGGGACCCCAGAGCTTTCTGGCTCTCATTGAGTGTAGGACAGGTGGGCATAAATCTATCCTGCTGAGATAATAAGTGGCCATCACTGGCACCAGGAAAGAGAGGAGTCTTGCAACAGACAGAAAATACCTGAAGTTAGCAAGCCATAATCTGTGATAAGATTTCATGTATGTTTAGTAAAAGGGCAACTGGTGGAATTTGACTGATATATGACCTTTCTCTGGGGCATTTGATCAGTAAAGGAGATTGTCCCTAATGAACATGCTCAAGACTTCGGTAACCACATTTGCACATGTGACCCCTCCCAAGTGCTGGACCACTTTGAGGGTAATAATTAAGAAACAGTCACCTAAGGGAATACAGAAGAGAGGAGACATACAGCTTAGGAAAAGATAGACAATATAAATAAAGAGGCAGATGAGGCCCTTGACTTTTCGAGTTGCTCACTTGGCCCTCTTCCAAGTGTACTCTGCTTAGTCTCATGCACTCACGGTTCGCTGAAAATAAATTATCCCTTCTACTTTAAACTTTGCCTGTGTCTCTCTGTGGATTTTATACTTTAAGGAAAAAAAATCAAGATTGTTACAGAGTTGCTGCAGCCACCCCCGCACTGCCCCGTATAGTAACAGTTGTACTAATTTACATTCTTACCCACAATGTACAATGTTTCTCTTTTCTCCATATTCTCACCAGCATTTGTTATTGCCTGTCTTTTGAATACAAGCCATTTTAACTGGGGTGAGAATAGATCTCACTGTTGTTTTTATGTGCATTTCTCTGATGGTCATTTATGTGGAAGACCTTTTGATATGCCTGTTTGCCTTTTGTGTGTCATCAATGTCTTCTTTTAAGAAATGCTTATTGAAGTCTTTTGTTCATTGTTTAAGCAGATTATTAGATTTTTTTATCCTATAGAGTTGTTTAAGCTTTTTTTTTTGAGAAAGAGTCTCATTCTGTCCCCAGGCTTGTGTGCAGTGAGCAGTTTTGGCTCACTGCAACCTCTGCCTCCCAGGTTCAAGTGATTCTCCTGCCTCAGCCTCCCAAGTAGCTGGGACTACAGGTGTGTGACACCACGCTTGGCTAATTTTTTGTACTTTTAGTGGAGAAAGGGTTTCACCATGTTAGCTGGGATACTCTTAATCTCCTGACTTCGTTATCCATCTGCCTCGGCCTCCCAAAGTGCTGGGATTGCAGGTGTGAGCCACCACGCCTGGCATTGAATGTTTTAAGACTTGTTTTGTGACTTAACATGTCACGTATTCTTGAAAATGATCTATATCTGGAGAAGAAGAGTTTGTATTCTGCAGTTGGTTGATGAGTTGTTTTAAAAATATCCATCAGATTCATTTGTTATACAGTGCAGATTAAGTATCATGTTTCTTTATTAATTTTCTTCTGGGATTTTTTTTCAATGCTGAAAGTGAGGTGTCTAATTCTCCAGCTACTGTTGTACTGTATCTCTCTTATAGGCTCTTCTAATATTTGCTTTAAATATTTGGTTGCTTCAGTGTTGGGTGCATATATATTTAAAATTGTTATATAGTCTTGCTGAATTGGCCCCTTTATCATTACATAGTTGCTTTCTTTGTATCTTCTTCTTATTTTTCTCCTGTAATCTATTTTGTCTGATAGAAGTATAGTTACTCTTGCTTTTTGTTGTTTTCATTGGCATAAAACATCTCTTTTCATCCCTTTATTTTTAGTCTATATGTGTCTTTAGAGGTAAAGTGTGTTTCTTATAGACAAAATATTAATTGATCTTATGTTTTCATCTATTCAACCACTTATGTCTTTTGATTGGAGAGTTTAGTCCACTTACATTCAATATAGTCTTTGCTAAGAACTTCTACTATTTTGTTATTAGTCTGGTTGTTTCATGGTCTTTTTTTCCTTCATACCTTCCTTTATTAAAGGTGATTTTATCTGATGATATCCTTTAGTTTCTTTCTTCTTATTTTTTCTGTATCCATTGTATGATTTTCTGTTTGAGGTTACCATGAGGCTTATAATCCATTATTATTACATGATAACAACTTACTGCATAAACAGACAAGCAAAAGGAAAGCTAGTAAAAACTCTATGCCTCAAGTTTGTCTTCCCACTTCTTAATTTTTTATTGCTTCTATTTTATTTTATTGTACTGTGTATGTCTTCAAAAGTTATAGTTCTTATTTTGGATTTGTTTATTGTTTTGTCTTTCTGCTTAGGATAAGAGTAGTCTACACGTCACAGTTTGCAGTGTTATAATATTCTGTGTTTTTCTTTGTACTTACTTTTACCAGTTTTATAATATCACATAATTACTTATTGCTCATTATCCTTTTTTTGTTTATATTGAAGTACTCTCTTTAGAACTCTTTTTAGAAGAAGTCTGGTGTTGATTAAAACCCATAGCTTTTGTTCGTCTGTGAAAGACTTTACTTCACCTTCATGTTTGAAGTATATTTTCACCAGATACGTTATTCCAGGGTAAAATTTTTGTAATCACTTTAATTATGTCATGCAACTCACTCTTGGACGTTACGGTTTCCACTGAAAATTCTGCTACCAGATGTTTTGAAACTTCATTGTATGTTATTTGTTTGTTTTAATTGTTGTTTTTAGAATTCTTTTTTTATTCTTGATCTTTGGGAGATTGATTATTAAATGACTTAAAATAGTCTTCTTCATGTTAAATCTGCTTAGTGTTCTACAACTTTTTTAACTTGTATGCTGATATCTTTCTCAAGGTTTGCGAAGTTCTCTCATTATCCCTTTGAATAAATTTTCTACACTTTTTTTTTACATCTTCTTTAAGGCTAATATCTCTTACATTTGCACTTTTGAGGTTATTTTCTAGATCCTGTAGATATGCTTAATTTTTTATTATATTTCTTTTGTCTTCTTTGTGTGATTTCAAATAATTTGTCTTACGGCTCACTAATCCTTTCTTCTACTTGATAAATTCTTCTATTAAAAGACTCTGATGCATTGTTCAGCATGTCAATTTTCAGTTTTTAACTCCAGAATTTCTGCTTCTTTTTAGTTATTTCAATCTCTTGGTTAAATTTATCTGATAACATTCTGATCTTCTTCTCTCTGTTATCTTCAATATCTTTGAGTTTTTCATCATAGCCTTTTTGAATTTTCTGTCTGAAATGTCACCTATCTTTATTTCTTCTGGATTGGTCTTTCGTGGCCTATTTATCTCATTTGATGAGGTCATTTTTTCTCATGTTTTCTTCATAATTGCAGATGTTCATCTGTGTCTGTGCATTAAAGAGGTAGGCACTTATTGTTGTCTTCACTCTCTGGGCTTGTTTGTACCCAACTGTATTAGTACATTCTCAAACTCTTGTGAAGAAATATCTGAAACTGGATAATTTATAAATAAAAGAGCTTTAATATACTCATACTTCAGCATGGCTGGAGAGTCCTCTGGAAACTGACAATTATGTCATAAGGCACCTCTTCACAGGGTGAAAGCAGAGGAAATGGAGACCAGCAGGGAAAATGCTAGATGCTTATAAAACCATCAGATCACATTAGAACTCACTCACTATCAAAGAACAGCACAGGGAAAACCACCACCATGATTCAATTGCCTCCCACTGAGTCCCTCCCAGAACACCTGGGGATTAGGAGAACTATATTTCTAGATGAGATTTGGGTGGGGACACAGCCAAACCATATCAACATCCATCTTGGAAAAGATTTTCAGATACTGGAAAGGTCTTGGGTGTTTTGGTCTAAGCTGTATCTGCTTTAAGGGGAACCCTAAGCCCAGAAATGCTGTGGCTTTTTAGACTCAAAGAGGTATTACCTTGTTGGTTTTCTACAAAATCCAGAGAATTCCATGGATTTTGTTGCTCTTGTTCTTTTTGACTGAGACGTATATCTTTTTGACTGAGACGTATATTTCCTAATTTTTAAAAATATTTGTTTAATTCTGTGAATTATTAAGTAGAAATTCTTGTTTTTTCCCCCTATTTTGTCCCAAACAAATGTAGTCTTACTGTTTGTTCTGAACCACATAAAGCTGGGCATGGAGTGACACAAGCTACTCTTTTTGTCGCCATCACTACGACTGTACTGGGTAGTCCTGAAGCTAGGAGAACACTAGATCTTGCCCAAGGCCTGCTGTAACCACTGCCTGGCTACTGACTATGTTTGCTCAAGACCCTGGGGCTCTACTTTTAGCAGGTGGCAAAGCCAGCCAGGCATATGTTTTCCTTCAGGGTAGAAATTTTCCAAGGGTCTAGGCAGGTCCAGAGGTGTTATTTATGATTCAAGGACTAGAGTAAAAGACTTTAGAAGTCTAGCTTCTGTTCTATTAAGCTGCAGCTGAGTTGGCCATCAAGCCATCATACACAGTCCTTCCCACTCATTTCTCCCCTTTCCAAAGGCAGAGGAGCCTCACCCACTGCCAGGTGGTGGGGGTGAAGTGGTTTCAGTTATTCAGTACTATTTTTTCTATCTTTTCAGTTTCTTTTTTAGTGATATAAAGTTAAAACCAGGTTGAGTGCTCTTGATTTTTGGTCCTTATGAAGGTGCTTCTTTTGAGTAGGTGGTTGTTAAATTGGTGTCCTTGTAGGCTAAATGGTTTTTGGACCCTTCTATTCTGCCATGTTGCCTCTCACCCCATGTGGTTTTGATTTGCATTTCTCTAGTGAAAAATGATTTTGAACGCATTTCCATGTGTTTATTGGCCATATGTATATGGTATTTAGAGACTGTCTAAGGAAATATTGTGCCCTATTTAAACTGTGCTATTAATTTTTGAATTGTGTTTTAATATATTCTAGATACTCGATATTTATTAGATATATGATTCCAAAGTATTTCTTTCATTCCATAGTTTGAACTTTTACTTTTTTCATACTTCAAAGCATAACAAATTTAAAGTTCTAAGGCATAGAATACTTAAATTTGGTGACATTCAACATATGCTCTTTTTTCTTTGCTTGCATTGTGTTTAAGGTATCATATTTCAAAAGGAAATTGCCTCATCTGTTGTCAAAAAAATTTATACCTTAATTTTTTACTGACATCTTTATGACTTTACCTAACTATATTTTTGTTTAAGATCTCATTTGTAGTTTTTTTTGTGTACAGTGTAAATAAAATCTACCTTTGTTTTTGTACATATGGAAAACAAGGTGTTCTAGACTCATTTGTTCTAAAGTCTGTTCTTCCTTCCATTACATTCTTGGCACCCTTTTCTGAAATTAATTAACTATAATTATGAGGGTTTATACTCGGGAATCTCAATTATATTTCCTTTGTATATATATATATATATCTCTTTATGTCTGTACCAAACAGTTTTGATTATTGTAACTTTGTAAGTTTTAAAATGGAAGAGGTGTGAGTTTCCCCCCCACCCCTTTATTTTTCTTTTTCTAGATGGCTTTTGTTATTTTGTACCCTTACATTTCCATATAAATTTGAAAATCAGTTTCTCAATTTCTGAAATAAAGGTAGTTAATATTTTGTAAAGAATATCATTTAACCTGGAAATCAATTTTCATTATAAAATATAAAATATTTCATTATAAAAATGTGATTATATCTTTAAAATTCTAAAGACTGCAGTAAAAAACTTAGAATTAATAAATTAATTCACTAAAGTTGGAGCATACAAAAATCAACATTAAAAATCAGTTGTGTTTCTCTATGTCAAAATCAAAGTACTTGAAAAAGAAATAAGGAAAACAATTTTATTTAAAATAGCTACAAAATGTAAAATATCTAGAAATAAATCTAACCAAAGATGTAAAAAAGATTCTTTAAAAAAAACTGTACAACTTTGATGAAAGAAACTGAAGATGACACAAATAAATGAAAATATATGCCATGCCATTGGATTGCAAGAATCAATGTTGTTAAACAATCACATTACCCAAAGTGATTTATGAATTCAATGCAATTTCTATCAAAATACTAATGAAATTAAAATACATATTCTAAAAATTCATATGGAAATGCAAAAGACCCCTGACATCTAAAGCAATTATGTGCAAAAAGAAAAAATGCTAGAGGCACCACACTACCTGACTTCAAAATATACTACAGAGTTACAGTACTCAAAGTGAGATGGTATTAGCATAAAAATAGACAGACAAATAGAGCAGAATAAAAACCCAGGAATAAATTCATGCATTTAGAGCCAACTAATTTTTGACAATGGTGCCAAAAATACACATTTGGGAAAGGACAGCATTGTCTGTAAATTTTGCTGGGAAAACTATATTCACATGCAAAAAAATAAGATGAGACCTTTATCTCTCATGATACACAGAAAATATCAAGAAAAATCATTCATAAAATCGAACTGGAAAAGGATTTTTTGAATAAGACCTCAAAAGCACAGGTCATGAAAGCAGAAATTGGCAAATGAGATTATGTCAAACAAAATTTCTGTATAGCAAAGCAAGCAATAAAAAGAGTGAAAAGACAATCTACAGAAGGGGAGAAAATACTTGCAAATATCACAAGGGTTTAATATTCAGAATATATAAGGAACTCAATTCAACAGCAAAATAATAATAACATAATATTATATAACAATATATTAATTATTTATAATTGATATTATAAAATAATAATAATATAATAATCTGCTTTTAAAATGGGCAAAAGACCTAAACAAATTTCTGAAAAGAAGACATAAAAGTGAACAACAGATATATTTTTAAAATGTTGGCCAGGTGTAGTGGCTCATGCCTGTAATCCCAGCACTTTGGGAAGCCCAGACAGGTGGATCACTGAAGCCTGTCAGTTCAAGATCAACCCGGGCAACATGACAAAACACCATCTTTATAAAAGGAATGCAAAAATTAGCCAGGCTTGATGGTGCATGCATGTGGCACAGCTACTTGCAAGGCTGAGAGTTGTGAGGACTGCTTGTACCCAGGAGGTCAAGGTTGCAGTGAACAATAATCACACTGGGTAACAGAGTTAAACCCTATTTTAAAAAAAAAAGTTCAACACCTATAATTATTAGAGAAATGCCAATCAAAACCACAATGAAATATTATCTCAACCCAGTTAGAATGGCTGTTATCAAAAAGACAAAAATAAATGTTTCTGAAGATGTGAAAAAGGGTGAACTCTTATGCAGCCATTATTTAAAGTACTATGGAGGTTCCTCAAAACCTAAAAGTAGAAATTCCACATTATCCAGCAATCCCATTACTTAGTATATATCCAAAGGAAATGAAATTAGTATGCTGAAGAGATATCCACATTCCCATGTTTATTGCAGTGCTATTTGCAGTAGGCAAGATAACGAATCACCTAAATGTTTATTAACAGATGATTGAATAAAGAAAATATGGAGAGATCCAAGATGGCTGATGATTAGCAGCTCGGGCACGTACCTCCCAGTGAAAGCGCAAAGAACGAGAGGACGCCACACTTTCAGACGAATATTAGTTGCTCACGGACCACGAGATTCCCAGTGGAGGAGCTCCACGGGTCGCCAGGGCGACTCTTGTGGCCGGCGTGGCGGTTTTGCTGGTGCCTTAGCACGCCAGTTCTTGGTGCAGAGTCCGGATATTCCCGGGCAGAAAAGCACCATCAATCTTAACACCGCTCTTTTGGCCGGCTCAGTGGATTGCTCAGATTTTGGCGCAGGGAATCAACAAGTTGGACGTCAGAGACCCAGTTAGAAAGTCGGTAATTATAAAGACGACAGACGGACAAATATATAATGAAGGGAAGAAACCAGCGTAAAAAGGTAGAGAATACTCAAAATCAGAATGCCTCTCCCTCTACAGGGGATTGCAATTCCTCATCAGTAACGGAACAAGGCTTAATAGATTACACCGGTATTCCAATAACAGAAGCAGGTTTCCAAACGTGGGTGATAAGAAACTTCTGTGAATTAAAAGAACTTATTCTAACCCAATGCAAAGAAACTAAGAACCTTGAAAAAAGGTTTAACGAAATGTTAATGAGAATGGACAATTTAGAGAAGAATATAAGTGAATTGATGGAGCTGAAAAACACAACACGAGAACTTCGCGAAGCATGCACAAGTTTAAACAGTCGAATTGATCAAGCGGAAGGAAGGATATCAGAAGTCGAGGACCAGCTCAGTGGAATGAAACGAGAAGACAAAAATGCAGAAAAAAGGATGAAAAGGAATGAGCAAAGTCTCCAGGAAATATGGGACTATGTGAAAAGACCTAATTTACGTTTGATAGGTGTACCTGAATGTGATGAAGAGAATGAATCCAAGTTGGAAAATACTCTTCAGGATATCATTCAGGAAAATTTTCCCAACCTGGCAAGGCAGGGTAATATTCAACTCCAGGTAATACAGAGAACACCACAAAGATATTCTTCAAGAAGACCAACCCCAAGGCACATAATTGCCAGATTTATTAGGGTTGAAATGAAGGAGAAAATACTAAGGGCAGCTAGAGAGAAAGTTCAGGTTACCCATAAAGGGAAACCTATCAGACTTACAGCAGATCTCTCAGCAGAAACCCTACAAGCCAGAAAAGAGTGGGGACCAATATTTAACATCCTTAAAGAAAAGAACTTTCAACCCAGAATTTCCTATCCAGCCAAACTAAGCTTTATGTGCGAAGGAAAAATTAAATCTTTTGCAAACAAACAAGTACTTAGAGAGTTCACCACCACCAGGCCTGCTTTACAAGAGCTTCTGAAAGAAGCACTATACATATAAAGGAACAACCAATATCAGCCTTTCCAAAAATATATCAAAAAGCAAAGAACTTTAACACAATAAAATATTCACATCAACTAATGGGCAAAACAGCCAGCTAGCATCAAATGCTGGTATTAAACTTACATATATTTCAATTGGATAAAAAGCCAAAACCCATCGGTATGCTGCATCCGGGCCCATCTTACATGAAACAATACACAAAGACTCAGAGAGAAGGAGGAAGATTTACCAATTGAACAGAGAGTAAAAATAAACTAATAAACAAAAAGCAGCAGATGCAATTCTCACCTCTGATAAAGTAGACTTTAAAGCAACAAAGATCAAAAGAGGCGAGGAATGACATTACATAACGGCAAAAGGATCAATGCAACAAGAAGAGCTAACGATTCTATAGATCAACGAGATAGAAAATTAACAAGGATATTCAGAACTTGAACTCAGACCCGGAACAAGTAAACTTAATAAATATTTATAGTACTCTCCACTTCAAATACACAAAACATACATTACCACCTCACACCTATTCCAAAGGTGACTATATAATTGGAAGTAAATCACTCCTCAGTAATCGCATAGCATTTCATAGGTTTAAATTAAATATTGGTTGGCTGTTTGTTTGTTATCTTCTTCCCTTACTCCTTCCTGATTACATCATTAAGTATAATTATTAGTATAAAAGAGGTTTTCAATACCCATTACTAAATTGCATTCTAGCCTGGGCAAGAAAGCAATATTTCCATTACTCCCATTCTCTCTCCCTCTTTCTTTTCCTTCTCCCTCCTCCCCATTCTCTCTCTCTCTTTCTCTTCCTTTTTTCTCCTTCCTATTCTCTCTCTCTCTTTCTCTAAAAAAAAAAAAAGAATGCAACCATTTGTCTCTCACCTATCTGTGACCTGGAAGCCCCCTCTCTGCTTTAAGTTGTCCTGCCTTTTGGGAGGAACCTGTGTTCATCTTACATACATTGATTGATGACTCATGTCTCCCTAAAAAAAAAAAAAAAAAAAAAAAAAAAAGAAAATATGGCATATGTACAATGGAATGCTATTTGGCCATAAAACAGAATGAAATTATGTTGTTTGTGGCAATGTAGATGAACCTGGAAGACATTATATTAAGGGAAATAAGCCAGGCACAGAAAGACAAATGCTGAATAATTTCACTAATATCTGGATTCTAAAAATTTTTTATTTCATAGAAATAAAGAGCAGAAGAATGGTAACCAGAGGCTGAAAATGGGAGGTAGGAACAGTAAACTTGGAGAAACTGGGTGATGGGTACAAGGTTACAGACAGACTAGAATAATGTATTCTGATGTTTTATTACATAGTAGGATGAATACAGCAAATAACACTGTAGTGTATATGCCAAGAGAGCTAGAAGAGAAGATTTTGAATCATAACACCACTAAAAATAATAAATGTTTAATCACATGCTATCACTCATTTGTGGACTCTGAAAATTAAAATGACTGAACTCATAGAGAAAGAAAGAAAAAAGTGGTTACTAGAGGCTGAAAATGGTAGTGGGCAAGTGAGAGGGAGGTGGGAAGGTTAATGGATACAAAAAAAAGTTAGAAAAAAACGAATAATACCTACTATTTGATAGCACAAGAGGGGGACATGGTCAATAATAATTTAAATATACATTTTAAAATAACTAAGAGTATAATTGAATTGTTTGTTACATAAAGAATAAATGCTTTAGGGGGTGGATACCCCATTCTTCATTATGTGATTATTACACACTGCATACCAGTAACAAAACATTTCATGTACCTTATAAAGATATATATACTTATTATGTAGCCACTAAAATTAAAAATTAAAAATATTAAAAATTAAAGAGAAAAATGTTTAAAGTGATAGATGTGGTAATTAACCTTATTTGATTATTAGGTATTTGTAATATTATCTATTTCCTAAGATTAGTATTATAGAAGAAGTTGTAGAGAGATGTCTGTCTTACAGTTATAATGATAATGGCATAAATGCATAGAGATGGTTTAGGTATACCATATGGAAAGAATGAAGATAGCACAAACTTAGCTTGTTAACTTCATAATCAGTTCAAAAAAGAGGAGGAAAAGGGTAGGAAGATGGGCTCCTATGTATTGTGAATGAGTAAAGCAAATCACTAAAAATGTAGCCTATTAGAATCAGGTAATATAATCAAAACATGTAAAAATGCCTTGAAATTCTACATCTAGAAATGATCATAAGGAAATAAATATATGCATAAAGATACTCATTGTGGGAGTGATACGTTACTCTGTTGGGTACTATGCTTATTACGTGAGTGGTGGGATCAACCACACCTCAAACCTTAGCATCACACAATATACCCAAGTAACAAACCTGCACATGTACCTCCTGAATCTAAAATAAAAGTTAAAATTATTTAAATAAATAAGTAAATATGTGGTTATTTAATAAAATGTATAAATAAAACTGTAAATATTACTGCAATCCAGGTCCATGAAAAGATTTGAAACTAACTCTTGAAAGGAATCACATTCTCCCTATTTCTGAATGCTTTCTTCCATTAGAGGAAAACAAATACACCATTCCTGTATTCTCCTTACCCTATACTCTGTCTGCTGCTAGGAAGCTAAAAGACTTATTGATGAGTTTGGAAGGAGAAACCCGGTCTGCATAGCCTGGCCTTTTTTACTTCCTTTTGGAAAAGATTTGCCTGCAGAAAACTTTTCCTCTCTACCCCTTCATTTCTTAAGTATATAGGGGCAGATGGCCCACGAGGGAAGCCTGTCTCAGCTGAATTATTACTTATGAACAGGTAACAAAGTCTGTGTCAACTTGGGGCTCAAAACTAGGAAGTAACCAATAAAGTTGACATTTTGATCAACATATATCTAATTATTTTGTTATATTTCATAACTCTCCGGCTGAGAGAAAGCTATTATTTAGTGTACCTCTCTTGACAAGTTCTAAATTATATGTGATCTGACTCCCTAGATGATAGTATCACAAACAAACAAGAGTGAAACCAAAGCAGTTTCCATCGAAGCTGCTGTTTGTCAATATAGTAACATGGCCTCATCTTAATCTCAGCACAATAAATAAGCAGATATCTACTAAATTTATAGTGCTAATAATTTAAAGTATGCTAAATTTGCACCCTTAGATAATACAGATTGTCAACTAATTGAAAATAGAAAAGTATCGTTATGCACTTTTGTCTCTCAATAATAGAAACTCCATATACATCAATAACAATGGCAACAACAAAAATATTAATAAATAGCATAAATTATTGGATACTTTCTGTGTACTACATTTCTTTCTTCTACCATTAAATCTTCATAACAAGTATTTTAGGTAAGTATTTTTTTCTCATTTTAGAGATAAATGAGGATCTAAAATATTCAATACCTTGCTCAGGACTGCATAGTTCTTACATGGCAGAATCATAATTTGAACCCAATTTTCTCTGACCCAAAAGTGCTCAAACATTGTTAAATAAAGTCACATGCTTCTGTTTGCCTGGGATAGTCCTAGTTAAAGTATTTTTTTCTCAAGCCTCACATCCAGTTATCATTCTTGAAGGAGTCCTGGGAATGCTGCTCCAAAATATGGCATCCTAATATACTGAATATTTAAAATTAAAGACCCAAGGAGATCAGCTGATGCTGAAAGAGGATTTACTCTGATACTCCCTTTTTTGCCTAAAGACCGGACCTGACAAAAAATAAAACAATACCTTTGGTCCCTTCCCTGAGGTTTCAGTAACTAAACTCTTATTTCAGGGAGGAAGACTGAGGAATATCACTTCACCTGGACAGTTTTTTTCATAAACTTTTGTAGTCTACCAGGCCCATTCAATTCTCCAGAGAGAATCTATTACTAACCACTGTCTGAGCATTAGGCCAATTCATTCCCCCTAAAAATCATTTACTGGCCCTCAAATTACCACATGCCTAAATTTCACCTTCACCTATGAAGAAATGTATAAAGCATGTGAACCTGATTAGTTCTTGGGTAATCACTCTTCTGTGATTTTCCCTTATGTATAGGAAATAAATTTGTATGTTTTTCTCTTATCAATCTGCCTATAGTAAATTCATTTTCATTGAATCTTCAGAAAGTGGAGGAGAAGTTTTGCCCCTGTACCCCTTTCACATTCAGGAGTATCTCAGTTTGGGCAATAAATACAATAGTCCCCATATATGTGCCATGCAGCCTTCCTCCTGTATTCTGACATCTTTGGGCAGTATGCTGACTTTTTATAATTTCTTTACCCTATTATGTTCAACCAGTCTTATGTCCTATATGCTAATTGTATCTTCCATAAGAGCTATGTTATTAAAAAATTAATTTATACTCTGCTGGTTGACAAGTACACTTTTTCTGTGAGTTTCTAGAGATACTGAAACCAACCAAATGACTCAGCATTCATGATAGAATTCTATTTTTTAGTTAGTCTATACCTTGGGTTTTCCTCAGATCATGTCACTTACTCCTTCTGTATAAACAGGTCTTGATTATGGAGGTATTATCCTTAAATTTTACATTGACTTGAATTAATTTCTCATTGTAATTATTATGAAATATATTTGCAGTATGCTGGTGTAATTGGGGGAGGGAGTGTGGGAGTCCCAAAGATGCTCCTAGTTCCCAGATCTGAGGTCCTTGGCCTCTCTTACCCTGAAGAATGGGGAAAGGGGCCCCAGAAGTGTGTTGAGCTTACCGTTTGAATAAATATCGTGGACCCAAAGAGTTTTGCAGAAAAAGCGATTTATCAGACAGAGAAAGAGAGAGAGAGAGAGAGCTCCCACACTCTTGTGGGAGGGGAATCCAGAGGGAATATCCATATAGGTAAGGAGCAGTGGAATTTTAACTCTGGACTTACTCTGTCCTCATTCATTTTCTCCTCCAATGAGAGGAGTTTTTTCAAACATCCTCTGGAGTGATTGATCTTTGACTCTGATACTGGATTGGCTGCTTGGTCCACAACAGAGCCCCCTCCTCCCAGAGCTTTCTGCAGGCTTTTTGGACAAAGAAGCCCACTTGGATTTCTCTACCTAGCCCACACACGGGAAACCTAGACAAAGAACTTTACATTTGAAACCCCTCTGGTTCCTGGATTCAGGGGTGGAGCCGGGAAACTCCTGCTTTTGAAACTATGGCCTTTGTGGACCCAGGAAGAGTCCCTCAGTCCCCTTTCTGAACAGGAAAGTCCAACTGCTGTTGGGACATGGGCGACGATTGCTCTTTAACTACTTCCTGATGAATAGGGGCATAGAAGGGGCCCTGCAGTTGAGGTTTCCTCCAGAGGGGAGTCTTCCAGGAGTGCAGGTTGATCCAGAGGTCCACGATAGAACTCATGAGCCAAGGACATCTGGGGTTCTATTTGCAGGACCATTTGTGGCCTCATGGCCTTAATTATAGAAGAAACAAATTTGACAAAAAGGTTATAGATGAGAGGCCCAAAGGCCAGCAATAATAGAATGGTTATAAATGGGCCTAGACCAAAAACCTAAAATGCAATAAATAAAAAAAATAAATAAATAAATGGGCCTAGAAGAGGGTAGAGCCAGGACAGCCAGTTGTTAAACAAGCTCCGTGATCCTGTTTTTTTGAAAGTTTTTAGCCCTGCATTTGATTGATCCCTGAGTTTTTAAACTTTAAGACAATACCTGATTGGTCTACAAAGTAGTGGCATTTTTCTCCTAAAAAGAGACAGGTTTCTCCTTTCTCTGCTGTTAACAGATCCAGGGCCTTTCTATTTTGAAGAGCCACGGTAGCTATAGAGTTAAGCTGCCTCTGCAGAGAGAATTAGCAACCTTTTTCCATGTCATCATTTAACTCCTGAGATAGCTTATAGTAAAACTGAGCAGAGGTAGTAACTTCTCCAATGCCAATACGAAGTCTTCCTATTATTCTGCTCCCCCACCCCCAACTATGAAAGGAATAATTGCAGTTTGGGTATAGCGTGACCTTGGCAAGAGAAGACTCTGCACCAGAGAGTTGGTGTAAATTGTCATGGTGGGGGCACTAGGAAGGAGAGGAGGAGAGCTATTAGTCCAGTCCATAGGGGTGACTGCGTAGAGTCTGGTCACAAATAGTAAAGTCAGGAGTGATCATCCTGTTAATGCCAGGATGTAAGGTAGACTAATGAGTAGTTATCTTCCTGGGGATCTCATCAGAAGAGCAAATGTAGATCCTCTAACGGCTCACAGGAGTATGAAGTGTCCTCTCCTGAAACTTCAGGCTGTGGGGTGGAGGGCATCTTATTTTCTTCAGGAGGTGTTCTAGGCTTCAGCCAAGTTTGATCAATCCACGAGTCAATTTCCACCACCTTAACTGCTGTTGGGATAGACAGAATAACCAAAAATCATCCTTCCAAGATGGGCCTAGAGAGGGAGAGTCTGAGGGGAGACACTTAACAAGCACCAAGTCTCCAGGGCAGAACAACTCTTGCCCCTTTTCCCTAGGGTGACCTTCAGGTAAGGTCCTAAGAGCCTGTTGGTACTTAGCCAAGGTTACATCTTTTATTAGATCTGCTGTTTCCTTATCCAATACAAGATCATTAGTAGGAAAGGGCCATCCATAAAGCATCTCATAGGGGCTGAGTCCTATTTTCTGAGGAGAGTTTTGAGCCTTTAAGAGTGCTATTGGTAATAGAGAAGGTCACGGGAGGTGGGTTTCCTGTGCCGGCTTCTTTAGGTGTCTCTTAAGAATTTCGCTCATCTTCTCCACTTTTCCTGAGGACTGAGGCCTCCACGTACAGTGGAAGTGGTACTGTATTCCTAATGCTTTGGGAATTCCTTGGGTCACTGCAGCTTTGAAGGCAGGGCCGTTATCACTTTGAAGACAGCAAGGGAGTCCAAATCTAGGGACTATTTTATTGATTAGGACTTTTATCACTTCTTTGGCTTTTTCTGTTATACAGGGGAAAGCCTCGACACAGTTTGTGTAGGTATCTTCACATACTAACAGATATTGATATCCCTGAGACTTAGGCATATGGGTAAAGTCCATTTGCCAGTCCTCACCTGGGTAATGACCAGTTTGGTATTCTCCAGGAGGAACTTTGCAATGTGCCAAAGTATTATTTTTCTGGCATGATGAGGAAGGCATGGGAGAAGAGTATATCTCCCCAGTTACAGCTTAAGGGCTGGGAGAAATATCGGGAGACTGCTTGTACTAGGATTTCTTGGACAGTTACAGACTTGGAGGACAACTGTCCAGGACAGGAGAGCAAAACAGAGAAGACCGCGCCAGTGTCTAGGAGGAGATCGACCTCCTGGCCCTCTATGGTTAGCTTCACCTGGGGCTTGGTGAGGGTGATGGCTTGTGCTGGTGCTTGCCCCGGGCACCCTCAGTCCTGCTGTTGGGTCATCTGGTTAGCCATCTCAGGTCCTGGGAACTTTCATCCCCTGGGACAGTGTGCCTTCCAGTGATCCCCTTGGCACAGTGGGCAAGGATGAGGAGGTGGTCCGTTCCTCTGAGGACAATCTGCCTTAAAGTGTCCCAGTAGTCTGCAGTGGTAGCAAGCTCTGCCAGACTGAAGGCTAACCCAAGCCTTTCTCTCTTCTGAGCCCCTTGAGTCTGCTTGCCTGAAGGCCATGACTAGGGCTACAGCTTTTCTCTGGTCCCTCCTGTTCTTCTGGTATCTACATGTTTGTAGGTAATTCACACTTGGAAATATAATATCCTCCTACAAATATAGTAGTAAATTTGGTAAAAATAAAACAACTGGTAACCATGGCTTTAAGATGAAACATAAATTATTTTCCTTGGGACAAGGGTCTGTAAGGTAATAGATTACTTAAAAGGCAAATTCTATTTTTTTCCTATACAAAAAGTTTTTATTTTTGGGGTGGTTTTGAAATATGACCACAAAATTATTTGACACTAATTCCAAAGAAATGTGATATCTATTTCTGTTCTCCTTGAATTTGGATCCTGTTTTTTTGGCCAACAGAAAACAGACATAATGATACTGCTCCATTTTCTGGGCTGAAATCTTAAGAAACCTACAGCTTTCACTTCCTGTCTTTTCAGATGTTTGCTTTTGGAACTTAGTAACCATGCTGTGAAGCAGCCCAAGCCATACCATAGAGGAAGCCACATAGAAAGAAAGTAACAACCACCATCAGCTTGCCAACATGCTTGTGATCCAATTTGGAAAATTTGGATCACATTCTTCAGTTCCTGTGGAGCTGCCCTAGCTGATGCTACATAAAACAGAGATAAGTTGTTCCCACTGAGCCCTGACCAAATTACACATTTTAAGAAAAAATGATTGATTTTGTTGTTTTAAGCCTCTAAGTTTGGGGTGTTTTGTTATGAAGCAATGACAAACCAGAGAATAGCATTTTTTAAATATAAATTACTTAAAGAGTGTTTGAAACAGTTAAATTTGAAAAAAAAATCAATAAATACAAATGAAAAATAATAAAATAAAATATAATCTCTTTTGAGACACAAACTATATAACACAAATACCCTCTATGCTCAACACACATTTTTTTCTGATATGTTTTTGTTTCTGAAGTAGAATTGTAGAGCAGCCTTCTCTTCATTTTAGAACACAAGAACAAAGGTACGTTTTGTTGTGAAGTGAATTATTTTTATCATTTCTTCTAATAGGTCTCTTCAACTGTCTTTCATTGAACCTTTAATATTCAAGAAATGAAGTCATTTTATTTTATTCAGTAATAAATTTTATCATAGGGTCAGTTTCATTAAAAAATATATTAAAGGGAGAAATTCAATCTCCATGGTCTTCTAAGTGCAAAAAAGAAAAAAAAAAAGGAAAGAAAAAGTACGTTGTTGATATACCATACTTAGAATTCTTCAACTAAGGATTCATCTATAATTACTTTTACCAAATGAAACCAGAATTATTCTTTGTGGCTAAACATTCAGGTGAAGAAAGCCATTAAATATCTATTCAGAGATTTCAAACATTTTATACAATATGAAATATGAAATACTTGTGATAAAGGCACAAATTCTTCAAAAGAAATGAATGTCAACTTTTTGCACTGTAGTCTATTACTCTATTTAAAAAAATGAAAAATGTTCAAGCACTTCTAACTGAATATTTTTATAATATTAAAAAAATACTAATTTTTCTTTATCCAAGTTCTTTATTCCTAACAGTTGAACTAAGATAGCCTCAAGTGAAAATAAATTGACCGACATTTCTATATGAGGACTTACAACTAAGGATTTAGATGTAAAGAAGCATAGTCTCCAGATATAAATTGACCATTAAACCTGTATGCCTGAAGAGATGATGATGGGATCATAATTTTTTTTCAATTTTTAATTCTCGCTACTATGGTTGGACTTAAAAGTGACGAACTCATCATTGTAAGCTCTACTTCCTGCGGCTCCCCAACCAAAACTTCCAACATATATTATCTCTTCTGACTCATTTTTCAAGTTTGCTCTCACTTTCCTTAACCAATAGTTCCAAACTCACATAGGCATACAATCTCTTACACAAACTGCAGGAGTCTTCTGCCTGAAATATTTCTATCTGCCTCAGTCTCATGGATTTAAATTTCTGACTTCATTTCTAAAATGTCTTATGCAAACAAAATATTTCAATAACACGTAACTGTTTACTGCATTTTTTAAACTTTAGAGTAAAACTCCTATGCTTTCTACCAAGTTGTGATTTACATTTCCTGCTATTTTCTGTTCCCCACCAACAGACCCAGTAAAAATTCCATCATGTATAAATATTATGAAATGTTATAATAATTAATAACCAGTTACTGAGCACTTACTGTGCTTTTTATTCAAGAGAATGAGACAGGGCCTCACTCTGTCACTTGGGCTACAGTGTGGCGGCATGATTATAACTCACTGTAACTTTGAACACTCTTGGACTCAAGCAATTTTCCCACCTCAGTCTACTGAGTAGCTAGGACTACAGGTGCCCACCACCATGCTCAACTTAATATTTTAATTTTCTTTGGTACAGAGAGAGTCTTGCTGTATTGCCCAGACTAGACTTAAAGTCCTGGTCTCAAGCCACCCCCACCTCAGCCTTCCTATGCGCTGGGATTACAGGCATGAGCCGCTGTGCCTAGCCCATTTTTAACTACAAAGTATGTAAATATAATTCTTACATAAAATTTAGGTTCCATGAATAACCCAGTACAACACCTCATTTTTAAAAGAAAGATTAATTTGCCTTTATGAAGTAATGATTCAACTATGTATCTTTCTAGTTAGCTATCAAAAGCCAATATTAATACAGGTAGTCTTTGCTTTGCACAGTCCAAATGTACACAAATTTTCATGGTGCATGCGTGTGTGTGTGTGTGTGCATGTACACATGTTTCTTCATGTGTCTGCATGTGTAGCTTTACTGAAATATAATTCAGATGTCATAAATTTACTGACTTAAAATGCATGACTCAACAATCTTAGTATACTCAGTGTATAACCATCACTATTATCTAATTTTAGAATATTCCTGTCAATCTAAAAAAAAACCAAAAAAAAACAAAAACAACAACAACAAAAAACTCTGTACCCATTAGCAGTCACTCCTTATTCCCCCTAACCCTTTCAACCTAAGGTAATCATGAATCTATTTTCTGTCTCTATGGTTTTGCTCACCCTGGACATTTCATATAATTGTTATGACGTGGGTTTTTGTAACTGGCTTTATTCACTTAACATAATGTTTTAAAAATCCATCCATGTTGCCACAAGTATCAGTAGTTCATTACTTGATTGTCAAATAATGCTTCATTATATAAAGATAGCCCATTTTCTATACCCATTGATGAGTCAATGAACATTCTGAATTTTTCCACAATTAGCTATTATCAATAATGCTTGTATAAAAATTATTATACAAGTTTTTGTGTGTTATTATGGCATATGATGAGTAATAGTATAAAGTACAAACTTTTCAGCTAGCATTTTAATTTACAAATCATTACATAAATAAGGGGTATATTTTGATCAGTGATCAATCGCATCACTCCATTAAAGTCTGTTTGTGATCATTCACTGCATGTGTTATTCAGTTAACACACAGCAGCAAAACATGCAGTTTTGTTTTCTCCTGTCTCTTAGCAATAAACCCTTGTGACATTTTTCAAAAATAATCAAAATAGGGGATCACCTAATAAGGATGAACGCATAGCAAAGAAATAAGAGGTGATAATACTGAAAATTAGAATCAAACATAAATGGAAGTATAGAAGAAACAGCTACCCATGGGAGTGTTAACACTGCCACTGCCCGAGAGAGTCTACCTATGCTGCCAGAGGAAATTAATGAAGGGAAATTTATCCACATAAATAAGGAAGTTGTAACAAAAACAACAAAGAAGGATGGAGATGACCCAGAGAAAGTTACACCAATGAAGCCTTCACATTAAAGGGACTCTCACAAAAGTTTTACAACATTGATAACACAAAAGATAAAATGATGAGAGGTTATGCAAACTTAAAAAGGACTAGAGAATTTTTCAGAGTAGAAAAAGGATACTTGCCCCTTATTACTAGTCATAAAATGAGAAGGAGGCAAGTACAATAGAAACTACTCTTGATGTGTTTTCTTGTAAAGATATAAAACACTTCAATTCTCCATGTTTCTAATGTTTTAAATAACAGTGAAATGAATATTAGTTTTACCATTTTTATTTTTATATACATTTATAATTGATAATAAAAGTTTCTAATGTTTTGACAGAACTTTTTTTAACTTTTAAGTTAAAGGGTACATGTGCAGGTTTTTTATACAGGCAAACTTGTGTCATGGAGGTTTGTTCTACAGATAACTTTATTACCGAGGTATTAAGCTGAGTATCCATTCATTATTTTTCCTGATCCTCTCCCTCCTCCCAGTCTGGTAGGCTCCACTGTGTGTTATACCTCTTTACGTGTGCATGTGTTCTCATCACTTAGCTCCCACTTGTAAGTGAGAACATGGAATATTTGGTTATCTGTTCTTGTGTTAGCTTGCTAAGGATAATGGCCTCAAGCTGCATTCACGTACCTCAAAGGACATGATCTCATTCTTTTTATTGGCTGCATAGTATTTCATGGTATATATGTATAACATTTTCTTTTTTCAGTCTACCATTGATAAGTATTTAGGTTGATTTCATGTCTTTGCTATTGTAAACAGTGCTGCAATGAACAAACATATGTGTGTATCTTTATGAAAGAACAATTTATTTTCCTCTGGTACATACCCAGTAATGGGATTGCTGGGTCAATTGGTAGTTCTGTTTTTAGGTCTTTGAGAAATTGTTGCATTACTTTTCACAGCAGTTGAACTAATTTATACTCCCATAGATAGTGTATAAATGTTTCTTTTTCTCCCCAGCCTTGCCAGCATGTTATATTTTGACTTTCTAGTAATATCCATTCTGAATGGTGTGCAATGGTATCTCATTGTGGTTTTGATTTGCATTTCCCTAATGATCAGTGATACTGAGCTTTTGTCATGTGTTTGTTGGTCACATGTGTGTCTTCAATTGAAGAGTTTCTTCATGTCCTTTGCCCATTTTTTAATGGGATTTTTTTTTGTAAATTTGTTTATGTTCCTTATATATGCTGGATATTAGACTTTTGTCAGTTGCATGGTTTGTAAAAACTTTCTTCCATTGTCTAGGTTTTCTAATCACTCTATTGATAGTCTGTTTTGCTGAAAAGAATCGCTTTAGTTTAACTAAATCCCGTTTGTCAATTTTTGCTTTTGTTGCAATCGCTTTTAGCATCTTTGTCATGAAACCTTTGCCCATTTCCACTTCCAGAATGCTATGGCCTAGATTGTCTTCCAGGATATTTATAATTTTGGATTTTACATTTAAGTTTTTAATC
Organism: Aotus nancymaae; assembly: GCF_030222135.1. Taxonomy (NCBI): domain Eukaryota; kingdom Metazoa; phylum Chordata; class Mammalia; order Primates; family Aotidae; genus Aotus; species Aotus nancymaae. Next base: position 51,702,146 of record NW_026988415.1, on the reverse strand, counting down.
AAGGTTGAGTTTATTTTTATATATGATGTAAGAAAGGGGTCTAGTTTTAATCTTCTGCATATGGCTAGTCGGTTATTCCAGCACCATCTGCTGAATAGGGAATCTTTTCCCCAGTGGTTGTTTTTGTCAGCTTCTTCAAAGATCAGATAGTTGTAGGTGTGTGGACTTATTTCTGGACTATCGATTGTGTTCCATTGGTCTATGTGTCTGTTTTTGTACCAGTATCATGCTGTTTTTTGTTGTCTTGCACTATAGGCCTGTAGTATAGTTTGAAGTCAGGTAGTGTGATGCCTACAACTTTGTACTTTTTGCTTAGGACTGCCTTGGCTATTCGAGCTCTTTTTGTTTTTTTTTTTTTGGTTTCACATGAATTTTTAAATCTTTTTTAATATAGTTCTATGAAGCGTATCATTGGTAGTTTAGTAGGAATAGCATTGAATCTGTAAATGTGTTTGGGCAGTATGTCCATTTTAATGACATTGATGTTTATATCCATGAGCATGGAATGTTTTTTTCATTGTTTGTATCATCTCTGATTTATTTGAGCAGTATTTTGTAGTTCTCCTTGTAGATACCTATTACCTTTCTGGTTTGTTGGATTCCTAGGTATTTTATTCTTTTTGTGGCAATTATAAACGGGATTCTGTTCATGATGTTCTTGACTGTTGTGGTGTATAAAAATGATGGTGATTTTTGTACCTTGATTTTGTATCCTGAAACTTTGCTAAAGTTGTTTATTAGCTTAAGGAGCTTTTGCATCAAAACTGTAGAGTTTTCTAGATATGGAATCATGTCATCTGCAATCAGGGATAGTTTGACTTCTTTTCTTTCTATTTGGATGCTCCTTTTTTTTCTCTTGCCTAATTTTTCTGGCCAGGACTTCCAGTATTATGTTGAATAAGAGTGATGTGAAAGTGCATTCTTGTCTTGTGCTGGTTTTCAAGTGGAATGCTTCCAGCTTTTGCTCATTCAGTATGACATTGGCTATAAGTTTGTCATAGATGGTTCTTACTATTTTAAGGTGTGTTTCTTCAGCACCTACTTTATGAGGCGTTTTTATCATGAAGAAGTGTTGAATTTTATCAAAAGCCTTTTTGCATCTATTGAGATAATCATGTAGTTTTTGTCATTCCGTTTATGACAAAAATGTTATTAGTTCTGTTTATGTTCTTCTGTTTATGCGATGAGTCACATTTATTGATTTGCATATGTTGAACCAATCTTGCATCTTGAGAATAAAGTCTACTTGATCCTGGTGGATAAGCTTTCTCATGTGTTGCTGGATTTGCTTTGCCAATATTTTGTTGAGGGTATTTGTGTCAATGTTTATCAAGAATATTGCTTAGAAGTTGCTTATTGTTTTGTTTTGTTGCGTGTGTTTCCACCAGGTTTTGGTGTCAGGATAATAGTGGCCTCACAGAATGAGTTAGAGAGAAGGTCCTTCTCCTCAATTTTTTAAAAATAGTTTCATTAGGAATAATGCCGGTTCTTTTTTTTTGTACATCTGATAGAATGCAGCTGATAATCCATCTGTTTCTAGGCTTTTTTTTTTTTTTTGGTTGGTAGGCTATTTATTACTGATTCAGTTTAAAAGCTGGTTATCAGTCTGTTCAGAAATTCATTTTTTTTTCCTAGTTAAGTGCTGAGAGGAAACATGCTTCCAGGAATTCAATAATTTCTTCTAGATTTTCCAGTTTGTGTGTTGAGATGTTTTAATAATATTATCTGTTGGTTATTTGTATTTCTGTGGAGTCAGTGGTAATGTCCCTTTTCTCATTTCTATTTGTGTTTAGTTGGAACTTCTCTCGTTTCTTCTTTATTAGTCTGACTAGTAGTCTGTCTATTTATTTATTTGTTTATTTGTTTTTAATTATTGGATTATTAATCTTTTGAATTATTTTTGTGTATTAATTACTTCAGTTTAGCTCCGATTTTGATTATTTCTTCTCTTCTAATAACTTTGGGGTTAAATTTTGCTTTTAATTCTCTAGTTCTTTTAGTTATGATGTTAGGTTGTTGTCTTAAAATCATTCTAAGTTTTTCATTTGGGCATTTGGTGCTATGAATTGCCTTACCTGTGTCCCAGAGGTTCTGGTATGTTGCACCTTTGTTTTCATTAGTTTCAAAGATTTCCTTGATTTCTGCCTTTATTCCATTATTTACCCCTAAAGTCTTCCAGGATCAGGTTGTTTAATTACCATGAAATATTACGGTTTTGAGTGATTTTCTTTGTCTTAATTTCTAATTTTACTACACTGTGTTCTACAGAGAGGTTGGTATAACTTCAGTTTTTTTTTTTTTTTTCCATTTGCTGAGAATTGTTTAAAGCCCTATTGTGTGCTCAATAGTAAAGTATGTGCCATGTGACAATGAGAATAATGTAGATTATGTCATTTTTGCATGGAGAGTTATGTAGATGTCAATCAGTTCTAGTTGATTCAATGTTGAATTCAGGTTCTGAATATCTTTTTAATTTTCTGCCTCAATAATCTGTCTAATATGATCAGTGGGGTGTTAAAGTCTCTTACAATTATTGTAGGGGAGTCTAAGTGTCTTTGAAGGCCTCTAAAAATTGCTTTATAACTTTTTGTGCTATTATGTTGGGTGCATATATATTTAGAATAGTTAGGCCTTCTTGCTGAATTAAACCCTTTACCATTATGTAATGCCTTTCTTTGTCTATGAAGATCTTTGTTGATTTAAAGTCTGTTTTCTTTGAAATTGGAATTACAACCTTTGCTTTTTTTCTGTTTTCCATTTGCTTGGTAGGTAATTCCCCATCTCTTTATTTTGAGCTAATGGTTGTCATTGCATGGAAGATAGATATTTTAAAGACAGAATAATAGTGGGCATTGCTTCTTAATCTAACTTGCCACTCTGTGACTCTTAATTGACGCATTTAGCTTGCTTACATTTAAGGTTAGTATTGATATGTGCAGATTTGATCTTGTCTTAATTACATTAGCTGGTTATTATTCAGATTTGTTTGTGTGGTTGCTTCGTTTGTGGTTGCTGCCACTGGTCTTTATATATAAATGTGTTTCTGTAGTGTCTAGTAATGTTTTTTAATTTCCATATTTAATGCTTTTTCAAGGAGCTCTTGTAAAGCAGGTCTCGTGACAACAAATTTCCTCAGCATTTGTTTGTCTGAAAAGGATCTTATTTCTCCTTCACTTATGAAGCTTAATTTGGCTAGACATGAAATTCTGAGTTAGAAATTTTTTCTTTAAAAGTCTTAAATAATAGATATGTAAAATATCTCTTACAGGGACATCAGTGAGTCATCGATTTGGTCTCCTTACATTATCCCATATTTTTTAAATGTTTTGTTCATTTCTTTTCATATTTTTTCTGTATTCTTATCTTACTGCCTTATTTTAGAAACTCAATCTTCAAGCTTCGGGATTCTTTTCTTTTTTCTTTTTTTTTTTGCCCCCACAACACCTCCTGGGATTCTTTTCTTCAGCTTGATCTATTCTGCTATTAACACTTGAGATTATATTATAAAATTATTGTAGTGTGTTTTTCAGCTCTATCAGGTTGGTTCCATTATTTTGTATACTGGCTATTTTGTCTATCTGCTCCTGTATTGTTTTATTGATTCATAGCTTCCTTGGATTGGGTTGCAACGTAATCTTGTGGCTCAATGATCTTTCTTCATATATCTATTCTGAATTGGATTTCTGTCATTTCAGCCATCTCAGCTTGTTTTAGAACCTAGCTAGTGCAGTTGCTCAAAGTAAAGAAGTCACTGATTGAGTTGGCAGAGTTTTTGTGCTGGTTCTTTCTTTTCTTTGTGGATTAATGTTTATTTCAATCTATGATGTGCTGTCTTTATTTTTTAAACAATTTATTTTATTACCTTAATGATTGGATTATGGTATAAAGTGTTCAGTTGACTGGCTTCATTTCTGGAATATTTTAGGGGCCAAGGCTCAGCTCACAACTCCTGAACTTTGCATTCTAACTCTGGAGTACTTGCATCAGGCCTTGACTTTGTTCTCTAGCTCCTGGAGGTAAAGAACCCACTGCACTGGGGAGAGCTAAGGTGCTCCTAGACCATCAGTCATAGCACTCTGATGAGTGATGCCAGATAAAGCATTTCACATAGCAGTGGCAGTGGAATCCATCATTGTTCACATGTGCCAGTGGCAGTATCAGTGGCAGCAGCAGCACGATGGTGTGCACATTAGTAAGCTGAGGCAGGGTGCCTAGTGGGTGCCAGGCTGTTGGAGGTGCCAGCTTCCATGTGGGCATTTAGAGAAGTGGGGGAGGCAGCACAGCTTAAAGGAGAGGGGCTTCTGCTGGTGACTGAACGTGCATTATCAATAGTGGTGGTATTAGCACAGGGATGGGGCGCTGGCAGGCACAGAACTGTGTGCATCCTCTGTGTCCATTCATTCAGGAAAAGGTGGTTAATCATCAGATTTGTTATTCTTTGTGTCTAGTTTCACTATGGTGGCAGTGTTGACACAGGGGTGGGGCACTGGCAGGGGCAGTGCTGGTGGGCTGTGTTGCCATCAAGGTTGTGACTGCACAGTTGGTATGACAGGGGGAGGGGGGACACAGTGTACTCACACTGGCAGTAGTGGCAGGGCAGGGTGCAGACACACATGCACACTGGCATGGCAGAGAAGGCAAGATCCACTCATGTACATGTGCACCAGCAATGCAATGTTAGAGGTGGCCTTGGGCCTGGGAGAAGCTGCAGTAGTAGGAGGAAGTGGGAAGGCTGCTGCATGTCCACAGTGGCTTCTTTGCTGGAACTCTGTACCAGTCAGGCATGGTCTGCCAGTGCAGCAGCTATGATGTAATCCCTCAGGGAACCCAAGGCTGCACTTCAAGCATACACGGCCAGGCTGGGGCCCTGGGAGAGGCCAGAAGTCCAAAGGGTGCTCAGTTCAGACTGATCTTGTCTGATGGGAAAGACTGCCCTGTAGAGTTCAGGTCTGAAAGTTCTGCTAGGGCTAGAGTGTCCTGTAGAAGCAAGTCAAACCTAGGGGAGTGAGTGTCCCTTCCCTTGCACCACTACAGATGCACCTGCCCCAAACCCCCTGTGTTCTGCACCAGATTTTAAGTACTGCTTCTACCCCTTCTCTAAGCAGCTCTTACTGCCAACTCAAGTGTCCATGGTGGTGAAGAAGTCTCCTTCTGCAGGGATTCCAGAGGTTTGTGGTGAGAGTGGTTTGCTCATTGCCAGTTCAACCCAGCTGTTCCTCCAGAGTCATTGGGGGCCAGAAACATGCCCTGGTGCATTTCTGCCTGTGTAGGATTTTCAGCTTCATCTCCCTTTAGTGCAGCTTCCTTTCTTCCCTCCATCCAGTCTCAGGACTTTCCCTCTGAAGATCTGTTAGGAGTGCATGAGTCATCCCAGTCCCTCTGTCGCAGTTGTTTCACCTGGCTGCATCTTATTGGCCAACTCTCCCAACGAATGATCCACCTGCCTCAGCGTCCCAAAGGGCTGAGATTACAGGCATGAGTCACCACGCCCAGCCTATAACTACCTTTTTAAATAAATTTGTTTTTGTAAATTACTGAATAATCTCTACATCTTCTAATTCCCTTCAACATTTTTCTACTGATTACTTTTTAATTCTGTCTTTTATTAAATTTTTGTGTTTTTCTTTCTACTGAAGCTAACTTTTGGGTAATACTCAATGTATAATTTCACATAAGCTCTGTTAAACTAAAAATTTCAGCCATTGGCTGAAAAAAAATGGCCCATGGTGCAAGCCGATATTTACCTTAACCCCGTCATTATTAAGTGGTATCTTATGTCTTTCTTAAATTCTTAGATATTGTAAGCCTCTGATCTAGAGGGGTATGTGGTTGTATCTATCATGACAGAAAGAGTTATGATAAGGGTTTCTTATTGTCTCTCTATCTATTAAGAGAAACATATGGCTCACTGCTAAGACATCTTATCATGCAGGGTACCTTCCCAGTTTCTGTCCTTGTGACAATAAAGGCTTCTTATATTTCTCTTTGGTAATAAATGCATTGAATCACAAAATAAAAGCAGATAGTTTGTTCAGTCTTCAAATGGAATGGAAAACAGTTCATTAAATTTGCCTGTGTAAAAGGCAGTTAACAATTTATATTGGTCAAATAATGTAAGATATGAGTAAAAAGCACTTCCTTTAAAGGTTCGTATTATGACAAGGCACTTATCTATATGCTCTGATTTGAGGGATTCTGGAACACATACATGATCATAAAGACATTCTCCATATCTCCCATTCCTCGACCACTGAAAAAAAGGAAGAGGCAACATTTTTGAACATAAAATACTATGGTGTAGAATATTTGGCAACCACGTTTGTGATTGCATGAACTATGACACTGGGGGAGAAGATAGCTAAATAAAAACAAGGGGAAAAGAGGAATGAATGAGGCATGTTGTCAAGAGAAATTTTAAGTTATAGAATGTCAGAAATTACCCCCTGTATGTTCAGTTGCCTCATCTTGCAGATGATAAAATTGAACTTCAGGGAGGTGATCTTAGTTATTGTGGGAGAAGATAAAATACAATGAGCAACTGGAATATAGGTCTCAGACAGATAGTTCAATGCTTTTTTAAATAGTTCATTACTATTAACCAATTTTTCTGAGGGTTGAAATCAAGACACAACAAAATTCTCAGTAATTCAGAGGAAATGTTGAATGAGAAAACATTTTTAAAATTTTAGTTATTTTGTTCTATAGATATGTATACTAATTTTTAAATTTTAATATTTTTATATATTCTGACAAATTGCTATAATGCAACATTTGATTGGGACCAACAACCTCTTTAATATGTATCTTGCAATTTTAAGTCAAACTATTTTTGTAGTTTCGATGATAAAAAATCTCAAGCTTCTTAAGATAGATAGAAAATGCAATTAAATGTACAAGACAGGGTAAACTACCTAAAATTATTAGTTTAATTTACTCAAGGGGTTTGCATTCGAAGCCACTTCTTTGCTAACCAATTTTTAAAATGTATTCCAACATCAATAGAGTATTCAAGTAATTGCCTTATTTATAGTTGTCAGCACTGATGATGATACAGCCAGTGAGCTTTTAAATTATGCTTTTATTTACCAGACTTTGTTATCTCTGTCTCCAACTCCTTCATTGCTCTAGCTGACTTCAGTGTTCACGTTGATTTTCACCCCACTTCAAATATCTTTCCCGATGATCCCACCTACCTTTACAGATTGTTAGCTTTACTATTACCATTATATCTGTCCTCTGATCTTGGAAGAACCTCCAGCCTATTAAAACCTCTTTTATTTTTTCCCACATATCAGCTTCTTGTAGCTTTTACTTCCCACACAATGAAGATTAATTAGATTTACCCATCTTTAATTAACTTTATTTTATTTATTAATCATTTACTTACTCCTCCAGCAATTCTAATCTTAAAATTGCTAGTGATACAATCCAGTCACTGCCTTCATTAAACTTGCTACATGTAATGTTTCTGTACTTCCAGATACAGCTCCTTCAGTGGTGGCCTGAGGATGTTCAGGGAAAAAAGTAATTCAGAATATGTTATTAAAGGAGTCTCTTATCTCTGAGCTCAGAAAGCACCTGACCCCAATTTCTGACAGTCCTCTGTCTAAATTAGCATCATAGTACACTCACTAATGGAAGCAGAATGTGGACATTCTTGCTGCACATGAAAGAAGTTGTGTCCATTCTGCAAATGAATTGCTGACTTTTGTAATTCATCGTCTTAATATACCACTGCCTTTTACATAGAACAGCAAGATAAATTAGAAGTATATTGTGATGTAACTGGATACATAGTGAGGAAGTTAACTCAAAAGTCAGTACATTTGCAAAATAGTGGTCCAAAAAGCATCAGTGCAGTAACGACTGATTTTAAATACTTGCATTCTGATCTCCATTGCTAGTACAATCAATCATGCTAAAACTGCAAAAGACAGAAGTGTGCATGTAAACATTAAGCAGAAAATAAGCTGTTTGTTGCCCACTGAAAATCAGCATATCTCTTTAAACTTAGGTTCATAAACTGAAAAATATAAAGTCTTAAAATAGTAATGGTGAATATTGAGAAAAATTTCTATTTTAGTTCAAATAACTGCTTCATTTATGCTTACATTTATTAAAGCAATATTTTCTTATAGCTATACTGCTTATCTTAAAATTTCAATGACTTCATGAAACTGCAATATTTCAGATTGGTCGCATCATTTCTGAATACATTCACAGAATCATTTGTATTGTGAATAGTTACTAATATTAGCAGCTAGTTCAAATATTTTAATTAGTTTACAGTTACTAGGATTTTGTAACTTAAACAACAATATATTGCTGAAGTCTAGGATTCCCCAGAAAGATAGATGTAACAATATCTATAGCCATATCCACATATGTATTCATATCTGTGTATATAGGGTATGTAAAAAATTGATAACTATTACGACATTTTTATCTATGTGTTGTGTATATAATGATAAATGTGCTCTACAAGTGTGGCAGAATTGTTCATCATAGTTTCTTATAAAATACTTTTAGGGGTGGAGAAAGGTAGTAGATCAGAAGCCCACACCATTTATCCCCGCTGCAAGAAGACCACATTTTAAAAATTATCTGCACATAGAAAAGCATTATCACAAGAAGCAAAAATCAGGTAAGCAATTAAAGCACATGGTGTTAACTTCATATCATTGAAAGACACATTGAAAAGGATCAGAAAGAAAATCTTGAATCCTTGATGTCATCCCTCCCCATCCCCCGGCAGAGGCCATGCAGCTAGAGAGTCTGTGGACTTGCGGGAGGGTTAGTGCAGTGACTGGGAGAACTTTACACTGAACTAAGAGCATCCCTCCCATAGCAGAGAGCAAAGCCATGCTTGGATCTGCCAGCACCTGTGTACACAGGGAGCATTTGGAGCAGCCGTGGCAAGAGAGGAGTAACCCAATCCCAATGGTCAGAATTTGAGTTTTTCCTCAAACCTTACCATAGCTGACCAAAGCGCTCTGGGGTTCTAGGTAAAATTGAAAGGCAGTCTAGGACATGATGACAAGGACTGCAATTTGTTGACAACTTCTACGCCTGTGCTGGGCTTAGAGCCAGAGGACTAGGGTGACATGTAACCTAGGGGGACACGAGTCAGGGCAGCTAACACAGTGTTTGTGCCACATCTCCCTCTACACCAGGAAGTGCAGCTCACAGCAATGAAGGTGGCTCCTTCCTTCTCCTTAAGGAGAGAAAAGTGAAGAATAAAAAGACCTTTTTTTTTGCGCATCTTGGATACCAGTTCAGCCACAGTAGGATAGCACACAAGTTAAAGCCCTGAGGCCCACATTCCAGGCCCTAGCTCACGGATGACAATTCTAGACACATCCTGGTTCTAAAGGGAACCTGCTTCCTTGAAGACAAAAACAGTCCTGGCAGAATTGATCATCTTCTGACTAAAGAGCCCTTGGGGACAGAATAATCAGCAATGATGCCTGAGTAGTATGCCATGGAGCTTGGGCTCTGAGATATGCTGACTTCAAGTGTGACCCAGCATACTGCCAGCTGTGATGGCTATGGCGAAAGGTTCCTTCTGTTTGAGAAAAGCAGCGGGAAAAATAAAGGGGACTTTGTCTTGCACCTCAAATACTAGCTTGACCACAGCATGGTTGAGCAACAAGCAGGCTCTTGGGGTTTCTGTGTCCAGGCCTAGGCTCATGAACAGTATTTATGGATCTTCCCTGGGCCAGAGGGGAGCCCACTGCCCTGAAGAGTGAGACCCAGGCCTGGCAGCATTCACAACATACTGACTAAAAAGCCCTTGGTGTTTAAATGAACATTAGCAGTGGCTGGCACAAGCTATCATGGGCTGGTGGTTGTGGTGGCTATAGATGCTACTCTCTATGTGGAAAGGGGAGGAAAGGGTGGAAGGAACTTGATATTGTGGTTTGAATGACAACTTAGCCAAAGTAGAATGGAACATCAGATACATGTCTAAGATTTGTGACTCCAACCACTGGGTCCCAGACAGCATCTCATGACCTGTCCAGGATCTGAAGGAACTTGCCACCCTAAAGGGAAGGACACAAACCAAGCTGGCTTCAACACCTGTTGATTGTAGAACCCTAGGGTATTGAGAACAACACAGGCGGCAGTCAGGTAGGGGTTATAGACCTTAGGTGAGTCAGAGAGTGGTTATAGGCCTTGGATAAGACCTAGTGTTGTGCTGGCTTCAGGTCTGACCCAGTGAAGGCCCAGTGGTGGTGGCCAAGATGAGGATGAGAGTCCCTGCCTGGTACCATAGAGAATTCTTCTGGATTACATCCAAAATGACCAAGGTGGTACCTCTATGAGTCTTTAAAAACCACAGTGTTATTGGGCTTAGAGTTCAAGTTCCTTTGAAGATCTGGAAAGCCTCTTCAAGAAGGGCAATCACAAACAAGCTCAGACTATGAAGACTATAAAATTTCTTAATTCATCCATGCCTAGACATTGATGAACATCTACAAGCTTCAAAAGCATGCAGAGGGGCCGGGCGTGGTGGCTCACGCCTGTAATCCCAGCACTTTGGGAGGCCGAGGCGGGTGGATCACGAGGTCAAGAGATCGAGACCATCCCGGTCAACATGGTGAAACCCCGTCTCTACTAAAAATACAAAAAATTAGCTGGGCATGGTGGCGTGTGCCTGTAATCCCAGCCACTCGGGAGGCTGAGGCAGGAGAATTGCCGGAACCCAGGAGGTGGAGGTTGCGGTGAGCCGAGATCGCGCCATTGCACTCCAGCCTGGGTAACAAGAGCGAAACTCCGTCTCAAAAAAAAAAAAAAAAAAAAAAAAAGCATGCAGAGAAACATGACTTCGGAAAAGGAAATAAGGCACCAGGGGACAATGTTGAGAAGATAAGTGAGCCTCCAGACAGATAATCTAAAATAGTTGTTTGAGGAAACTCTAAGAAAAGCATAGTCCAGAGAAAACAACTAGACAAGATGGCCCACTTTCACCACTTCTATTTAACATTGTTCTGGAAGACACACCTGGAACAAATAGTCAAGAGAAAATAATAAAGGGCATCCAAATTGGTAAAGAGGAAGTTGCACTATTACTGTACACAGATGATATAATCATATACCTATAAAATTCTAAGAATTTTTTCAAAAGAGTTTTAGATTTGATACATAAATTAAATAAAGTCTCAGATTACAAAATCAATGCACACAAATCAGAAGCACTGCTATACACCAACAATTACCAAGCAGATAATTGAATCAAGAACTCAATTCCATTTAAAATAGCTTTAAAAAAAAAAACCCTCAGAATATAACCAAGAAGGTGAAAGATCTCTACAAAACCAACTACAAAACACTGCTGAAAGAAATCATAAATGACTCAAACAAATGAAACACACCCCATGATCATGGATTGGAAGAATCAATTTTGTGAAAATGGCCACACTGCCCAAAGCAATCTACACATTCAGTGCAATTACTATCAATATAATAACATCGTATTTTATAGAATTAGGAGAAACAACCATAAAGTTCATATGGAAAAAATGAGCCCAGATTGCCAAACTAATCCTAAGCAAAAAGAACAAATCTGGAGGCATTACCTTGCCTCACTTCGAATTATACTACAAGGCTATAGTTATCAAAACTGCATAGTACTGATATAAAAGTGGGCACATAGACCAATGAAATAAAGAACTGAGAAATAAAGCCAAATATGTACAATTAACTGATTTTTGACAAAGCATAAAAAACATAAATTGGAAAATGGAAACCCTATTTTAATAAATGCTGCTGGGAAAACTGACAAACCACATGTAAAATAATGAAACTAGATTTCTATCTTTTATTATATATGAAATAATCCAACATGAATCAAAGACTTAACTATAAGACCTGAAACTGTAAAAGTTCTAGAAGACAACATTGAAAAGTATCTTCTAGATATTAGCCTAGGCTAAGAATGTATGACTACAACCCCAAAAGGAAATGCAACAAAAACAAAAATAAATAAATGGGACTTATTTAAACTAAAAATCTTCCAAAGAGCCAAAGAAATAATCAGCAAACAGAAAATCCACAGAATGGGAAAAAAAAAAAAATTAAACTGTGTGTCTGACCAAGGACTAGTATCCAGAATCTAAAAATAACTCAATCAAATCAGAAAGAAAAAGCAAAAACAACAAAATATTTTCATCACAAAGTGGGCAAAGGGCATAAATAGACATTTATGACAAAATGCTCATTTCTAATAATCCAGAAAATGCAAATTAAAACCAAAATGAGATATTCCTTTACTCCTGGAGGAACAATCATTTTTAAGAGGTCAAAAACCAATAGATGTTGGGATGGATGTTGGGAAAAGAAAATGCTTATACACAGCTAGTGGGAATGTAAATTAGTAAAGCCTCTATGGAAAACAGTATGGAGATTATTTAGACAGGCAAAAGTAGATCTTTTATAGATGCCTACTATAGGAATCTACCCCACAAAAAGAAGTCATTATATGAAAAAGACACCTACACACATATGTTTAGAGCAATACAATTCACAATTACAAAGTTGTGAAAGCAACCTAAGTGCCTATGGACTAATGAGTGGATGAATGAAATGTGGTATATACACACCATGGAGTACTACTCAACCATAAAAAAAGGTCTTTTGCAGCAACTTGGATAGAGCTGGAGGCCATTATTCTAAGTGAAGTTACATAGCAGTGAAAAATTAAAAATTACTGAATGCTTTTACTCATAAGTTGGAGCCTCACTATGAATATGAAAAAAATTACAGAGTAATATAACAAACTTTAGAGACCAATAAGAGGGAGGAAAAAAGGGGGGCTAGCAATAAAAACTACATATTAAATACAATATACACTACTTGGGTGACAGGTGCAGTAAAATCTCAGAATCTACTATTACATAACTCATTTATGTACCAACAACAACAACAAAACATTGTACCCTAAAAGCTACTGAAATAAAAAATTTAAAAATTGAATCAAACAGGATTCTAGAGCAGAAAAATGAATTGACATGCTGAAAAAAATGCATAAGTCTCTTAATAACAGAATTCATTAAGCAGAAAAAATATTAGCTTAAAGATAGCTATTTGAGGCCGGGCGCGGTGGCTCAAGCCTGTAATCCCAGCACTTTGGGAGGCCGAGGCGGGTGGATCACGAGGTCAAGAGATCGAGACCATCTTGGTCAACATGGTGAAACCCCGTCTCTACTAATACAAAAAAAAAATTAGCTGGGCACGGTGGCGCGTGCCTGTAATCCCAGCTACTCAGGAGGCTGAGGCAGGAGAATTGCCTGAACCCAGGAGGCGGAGATTGCGGTGAGCCGAGATCGCGCCATTGCGCTCCAGCCTGGGTATCAAGAGCGAAACTCCGTCTCAAAAAAAAAAAAAAAAAAAAAAAAAAAAAAAAAAGATAGCTATTTGAAAATACACAGTAAAAGGAGATAGAAGAAGAAAGAAGGGAGGAGAAAGAAGAAAATAGCCTCAAATGGGCAAATCCAGGTTTTATTGGCCATAAAGAGAAGGTAGAGATAGGGGCAGAAAACTTATTGAAAAAGATAATAAGAGATAATTTCTCAAACCTAGAAAGAGATATTAATGTCCAAGTAAAAGAAGGTTATAGCACACTAAGCACATTTAACCCAAAATAGACTACCTCAAAGCATTTAATAATCAAACTCCCACATGTCAATGATAAAGAAAAGATCCTAAAAGCAGCCAGAAAAAAGAAACAACACAATACAATTGAACACCAATACATCTGGTGGCAAATTTTGCAGTGGAAACTTTACAGGCCAGAAGAGAATGACAAGACATATTTAAAGTACTGAAGGAAAAAAAAGAAAAAAAACTTTTATGCTAGAATAGTATATCTGGTGAAAGTACTCTTCAAACATGTATCAGAAATAAAGACTTTCCCAGACAAGCAAAAGCTGAGGTATTTCATTAACACCAGACTTGTCTTAAATGCTGAAAGGAGTACTTTAATTAGAAAGAAAAGGTTGTTAATGAGCTATATATAAGTAATAATTTAAAGGTACAAAACACTGATAATATAAGTACACAGAAAAACACTGAATTTATAACACTGTAACTGTGGTGTGTAAACTACACTTATAAGTAGAAAGATTTAAAAATGATTCAATCAGAAATAATGACTACAAAAACTTTGGAAGACATCATCATTACATCAAGATATGAATAAAAACAAATAAATGAAAAAGCAGTGTAATAAAGTTAAGTTGTAGAGTTTGTATTAGTTTTCATTTTGCTTGTGTGTTTGTTTATGTCAAAACTTTTAAGTTGTTATCAGGTAAAAATAATGAGTTATAAAATAGTGTTTGCATGCCTCATGGTAAACTAAACCAAAAAAGGCACAATGGAGACACAATAAATAAATACCTAGGAATTAACTAAAGAAGTGAAAGATATCTATAGTAAAAACTGTAAAACACTGATGAAAGAAATTGAATAGGAATCACAATAAATAAAAAAAAATTCATGTTCATGGATTAGAAGAATCAAGATTGTTAAAAATTTTTATATTACCCAAAGCAATCTACAAATTTAACAAATTCTTTATCAAAATACCTATGTCATTCTTCACACAAACAGAAAAAACAATCCTATAACTTATATGAAACCACAAAAGGCCAAGAACAGCAAAAGTTATACTAGGCATAAAGACCAAAAGTGGAGAAATCACATTACCTGACTTCGAATTATACTATAGAGCTATAGTAACCAAAGCAGAATGGTATTTGCAACACAGCTATAACCAAAGTCATCTAGATTTTCTTCTATATTTTCTTCTAGGCATTTTGTAGTGTTAAAATTAAGTCTATGATAAATTTTGAGTTAATTTTTATGAAGGCTGTTAGATTTGTGTCTAGGCTAATCTTTCTGCATGTGATTCTCCAGTTGTCCTAGCACTATTTGTTAAATAAGCTATCTTTTTTAAAATTTGAATTGCCTGTGATATTTTATTATAGAGCAACTGACTATATTTATGTAGCTCTATTTCTGAGATTCTTATTCTGTACCATTGATCTATGTGTCTATTGTCTTACAAATAGCACACTATCAGCTGGGCATGGTGGCTCATACTTGTAATCCCAGCACTTTGGGAGGCCGAGGCTGGCAGATTACAAAGTCAAGAGATCAAGATGATCCTGGCTAACATGGTGAAACCCTGTCTCTACTAAAAATATAAAAAATTAGCCAGGTGTGGTGGTGTGGCCCTGTAGTTTCAGCTACTTGGGAAACTGAGGCAGGGGAATTGCTTGATCCCAGGAGGCAGAGGTTGCAGTGAGCCAAGATAGCGCCACTGCACTCCAGCCCAGCAGACAGAGCAAGACTTCATCTGAAAAACAAACAACAACAACAACAACAACAAAACCAAAAAACAAATAGCACACTACCTTAAGTGCTGTAGTTTTGTACTGTCTTGAAGCTGAGTAGGGTCAGTACTCTGACATTTTTTTAATTCAATATTGTGTTTGCTATCCTGGCTCTTCTGTATTTCCATGTAAATTGTAGAATCACTCTGTCAATATCCACAAAATAATTTACTGAGGATTTAATTGAGATTGTATGGAATCTATAGACCAGATTGGGAACAACTGGCATCTTGACAACATTGAGTCTTCCTTTTCAGGAACATGGACTATCTCTTCGCTAATTCATTATTTGATTTACTCTATTAGTTTTGTAGCTATTCTTATGTAGATCTTGTAACTATTTGCTAGATGCATTTCTAAGTATTTTATTTTGGGATGCTAATGTAAATGTATTGTTTTTAAATTTTGTATTCCATAGTTGTATTGGTAATATATAGAAAAGGGATTGAGTTTGTATATTAAGCTTGCATTCTACAAATATGTTAAAGTCATTTATTAGTTACAAGAGATTTTTTGTCAGTTCTTTTGTGTATTCTACATAGAAAATTATGTTATTTGAGAACAAATTGTTTTTTATTTCTTCCTGCCCATTTGGTCTACATTTGCTTTTTCTTGTCTTACTACATTAGCTAGAACTCCAAGTATGATGTTGAAAAGGAGTGATGAGAGTAGATGTCTCATCACTTGCCTTGTATTTTATCTTAGTAAGAAGTTTATATTTCCTCTATATTTAGCATTGCTGCTGCAAGTGATAGCTTTTTTGTAGTTGTTCTTTATCTATTTGAGGAAGTTCCTCACTATTCCCAGAAAGCTAAGTGTTTTATTTTCAATTGGTGTTGGATTTTGTCAAATATTTTTTTTCTGAGTCTACAACTATAAGTGTGTATTTTTTATTCATTAGCCTGTTGATGCAGTCTATTAAATTAATGGGTCTATTAAATTAATGGCTCTACAAATGTAGAGCCAGCTTTTAATACCTGTTATAAATTCCACTTGGTTGTGGTATATAATTATTTGCAAAAATTGTTAGTCTCAAATTTTTAATACTTTATTAAACATTTTTGTATCTGTATTTACAAGAGATATTGAGCTTCTTGTGACATCTATATATAAATTTGGTTTTTTGATAATGCTGATATTACAATGAGTTAAAAAGTATTCCCTCTGCTTCAGTCTTATGGATGGGATAGTAGAGAATTGGTATAATTTCTTCCTTGAATGTTTGGTAAATTTCAGTAGTCAAGTTATCTGGGCCTGGGGTTTTCAGTTTTGGAATGTTATAATTACATATATAATTTTTTCAACATATACAGGCCTACTCAGATACTCTATTTCTTTTTCTGAATTTTGGCAGATTGTGCCTTTCAAAGAATTGGTCCATTTCACTGAGGTTATCACATATGTGGGCATAGTGTTCTTTATAATATTCTTTTGTTAACCTTTTAACATACATGAGAACTGTTGTGACATCCCCTTTTTCATTTTTGTTATTAGTAATTTACATTTTATATTTTTATTTGTTAGCCTAGATAGAGGTTTATTAATTTTATTGATCTGTTTAAGGAACAAACTGTTGGTTTTATTTTTCTCTATTGATTTCCTGTTTTCAATTTTATTGATTTCTGCTCTAATTTTTATTCATTTACTTTTTTTAACTTCTGATTTAATTAGCCCCTTTTTTCTATTTTCCTTAGATAAAACTTAGATTATTGATTTTAGATATTTATTCCTTTGTAATATATTTACTCGATAATATAAGTTTCCCTCTAAGCACTGCTTTTGCTAGATCCCATGGATTTTGATAAAATTAGTTTTATTTTAATTTAATTAAAAATATTTCTTTAATTTTTTGAGAGTTCTTCTTTGTTCCATTTGTTATTATTCAGAAATGTGGTGTTAATCTCCAAGTATGTGTGAATTTTCCAGGTGAATGCATATGTCTAATCTCATTAAATTGTATACATTAAATATAGTTATTTTTATATATTAAATTTACCTCAATACCTTAACAAAGCTGTTTTTTTATAAAAAGATTGTTAGAGTGGATCAGATAACAAAATTGAATTATATTTTGTCTATTGATTTCTGTTAATGATTTCTAGTTTAATTCTGCTATGATCTGAGAGCACACATTATAGTGTATTTATTGTTTTAAATTTGTGAAGGTGTGTTTTATGACCCACAATGACACCAATCTTTGTGAATGTTCCATGTGAACTTGAGAAGAATATGTAAAATGCAGTTGTTGGATGAAGTAGTCTATAGATGTCAGTTATACATAACTGATATGGTGTTCTGTTGAATTTATTTTATTGATTTTATACTAGCTGAATCTCTCCATTTCTGATACAGGCATATTAAAGTTTTCAAGTACAATTGTAAATTCATATCTTTCTTCTTGCAGTTTTGTCAGTTTTTGCATTATTTATTTTGACACTTTGCTATTAGATGCATGTAAAGATGATTATATCTTCTTGGAGAATTTTCCTCATTACTGTTTTGTAATTTTTATCTTTTTTTCCAATAACAGTCCTTGTTCTGAAATCTCCAAAATTAATATAGCTACTTCTGCTTTTTGATTAGCATTAGCATGGTATAATTTCTGCATCACTTTATTTTTAATATGTCTTAATATGCAAATGATTTTCTTGTAGACAACATATAATTAAGTCTTAATTTTTGACATACTTTATTACTTTCTTTTTGTAAATATTTTTATTGAAGTGTATTTGATATACAAATACAACAGCACATGTTTAATGTATATAACTTACTGAGTTTAGACATATGCATGCATCTTTGATAGTATTACCACAATAAAGGTTATAATATATATGTATATCCTCCAAAAGTTTATTTGTATTTTTTTTTGGAGTTAGAAACTTTAACATAATATATGGCCTCTAAACACATTTTAAGTGCAAAATGCCTTATTGTTATTGGTAATATATACTATGTTATAGAGTAGATCTATAGAATTTATTTGTCTTGCACAAGTGAAACCTCATAACCATTAAAAAGCAACTAACTCCCTATTTTGCCCTTCCCACAAACCCTAATAAACAACATTCTATTATCTCTTTATATGAGTTTGATTATTTTAGATAACTCAAACAAATAGAATCATACAATATTTGTCTTTCTGAAGCTGGCTTATTTTACTTATTAGCATAATGTACTCACAATTTATCCACATTGATGGAAATCGTTGAATTTTTTTTCTTCTGACACTAAAAAATCTTGTATGTATATACATTTTTGTTTATTCATCTGTCAGTAGACACATCAATTGTTTCATATTTGAATATCATAAACAATGCTACAATAAATTTAAAAAATGCTAAAGAATATCTTTGTCAGGTGATACAGTTTGGATACTTGTTACTTGCCAATCTCATGTTGAAATTTGATCCCTCAATACTAGAGGTAGGGCCTAGTGGGAGGTATCTAGGTCATAGGGTGGATCTCTCATGAATGGCTTGGTGCCATCCTGTGGTAATAAATAAGTTCTTATTTTATTAATTCTTGTGAGATCTGATTGTTAAAAAGAGCCTGGTGGCCTGGCACGTTGGCTCACACCTGTAATTTCTGCACTTTGGGAGGCCGAGGTGGGTGGATCATTAGGTCAGGAGTTCGAGACCAGACTGGCCAAGATGGTGAAATCTTGTCTCTAATAAAAATACAAAAATTAGCCATGTGTGGTGGCAGATGCCTGTAATCCCAGCTACTTGGGAGCCTGAGGAAGGTAATTGCTTGAACCCAGGAGGCAGTTTCAGGGGGTCGAGATTGTGCCACTGCACTCCAGCCTGGATGACAGAGTGAGACTCTGTCTCAAAAAAAAAAAAAAAAGCCTGGCACCATTCTTTCTCTATCTCTTGTTTCCTTTTTTTGGTATGACACTTCTGCTCCCCCTTCACCTTCTGCCCTGATTGGAAATTTCTTGAGGTTTTCACCAGAAGCAGATGGTGGTTCTATGTGTCTTATACAGCCTAAAAATAATGAGCCAAATAAATCTCTTTTCTTTGTAAATTACCCAGCCTCAGGTGTACCTTTATAGTATCACAAAGATATCACAAATAAAATAATAATTCAGCTATAGTGTTATTGATGGGAAGTTTATTTTTTTTTCTTTCAACATTTTGAGTATCTCATCTCACTCTTTTCTGGCCTCCGATGTTTATGTTTTAAAAATTACTGATACTCTTAGAGGGGCATCCTTGTATGTAACAAGTTTTCTTTTCTGTAGCTGCTTTCATAATTCTCTCTCTGCCCTTGAATTTTGACAACTTGGTTGTATTGTGTCTTGGTGAATAGGTCTTCATATTTAACCTATTGGGATTCTTTGGGCTTCATGGATATGGATGCTCATTTACATTCTCTGACTTGGGATGTTTTCTGTCAAAATATATTAAATTTGCTTTCTTTTCTTTTTTGTGTTTAGATGGAGTCTTGCTCCCAGGATGGAGTGCAGTAGCATGATTGCAGCTCACTACAACCTCCACCTCTCTGGTACAAGCCATTCTCCTGCCTCAGCGTCCTGAGTAGCTGGGATTACAGGCATGCACTACCACGCCCAGCTGATTTATGTACTTTTAGTACAGACAGAGTTTCACCATGTTGGTCAGGCTGGTCTCAAACTCCTGACCTCAATCTCTAGTGAGCTTCCCGTTTCAGTCTCCCAAAGTGCTGAGATTGTAGGTGTGATCCACTGTGCCCAGCCTAAAATAGCTTTCTTTCTCTTTCTCTGCTCCTTTTTGGACACCCATAATTTAAGTATTGGTTTTCTTGATGATGTCTCATAAATCCCATGACTTTTAATCCCTATTGTTTACTCTTGCTTTTCTAATTCTGAATGGATAACTATATAATCTGTCTGCAGTTTGCTTTTGTATTTAAGATACTTTATTGTTATTAAGATTAATTCAACTAGTTTGCTTTTGAAGCTCTGTATTAATTTTTTTATTACGTATATTTGCTACAGCTCCAGAATTTTTTTTTTGTTCTTTTTCAGGTTTAGATCTCTTTGTAGAAATTGTAATTTTATTCATGTATTATTTTTCTGATATTATTTAATTTTCTGTACTTTTCGTGCCTCACTGACCTTCTTTAAGACAATTGTTTGAATTCTCTGTCATAAATTTTACGGGCCACCATTTCTTCATGATTATTCACTTGAGTTTTATTTTACTCCTTTGATGGTGTTTTATTTCCTTAATCATTCATGTTGCCTGAAACCTTGCATTGCTATACTTGCATTTGAAGAAACATTCACCTTCTCTATTCTTTACCGACTTACTTTGGAGTAAAAGACCTTTGCCAGTCAACTTGATTAGAGATTTTAAGGGCATCTCAGATTTTTTTTTTTTTTAATTTTGGATGCATCTACTCCACTCCTTTTATTTTATCTTAGGGAGAAGTCGTAGAATCATGTGCCTTCTCTTTATTACAAAAAGCTATATCTGATGCTGAATTTTTTTTAATTTTATTTAGGACAGTACCATAAAATATTCAGGATTGTGTGCTTTCTCCTAATCAAGCTGAATCAAGCTGGCTGCAAAGTTCTGCATCTGTGGTTAATATCCATATGCTATCTATGGGATATTCCATATACCATCTGTGGAGTACACAGGGTGGCATACATAGGGAAATCACAGGTGGCATGCAGGGTGCTGTGGGTGCTTGTTAGCTTGTTGAGGGGACTGCTGATGAGTTGTTTTGCAGGGTTTATGGGCAGACCTTTTGGTGAAGCCCACAAGCTGCTTAGCAAGACCCACAGCTAGCTGTTGAGATGTATGAGCAGGCTGCTGTGAGTTTCTAACCTAACTAATTCCAGATAATTCAGATGTTCCAATTTCCTTATTGTTCTGAGTGAGATGAGATGGAAGTGGGCCTCTAAGCAGCATTTTTTAAGACTGGAAAAGCTGAATGGTCATTATTCTCTCACTTTCCCCCATAGGAGAATTTGCAGGCTAAGGAAGGCATATTTCAGCACTAAGTTGCCCCACTCTGGATATGGGGTGACATAGATAAAGTAAAATTGCTCCTTGCCATTTCTAAAGGGATCATTATCAGATTTTTTGCTCCACTGGGGTGCTGATACCTCACAACTGAACTATATTTTACTCAAAAATCATGCTTGTCTTTGGGTAGTTTCCAAAATCAGTGTTTTTATTGGGGGATGAGGGCTGGGACCTCCTATGACACAATATTGCTGACATCCTACTAATATGTATTTTATATTTACTATTATATTACAAAATACTTTTCGATATCCTTATTTACCTAGTTTCTCCTATTAGGGTGTCTTTTCAAAATTATTTTTCTACCTGGTGACTTGCATAAAACAATATTTTAAAAGGTACTATCAATTCAGATTTTTCTCTTTATTGTCTCCACTGTTACACTTTTCTTGTAAAATTTTAATTATACTATTAGTGGCAAGTGTATATACTTATTGAAAAAGATATTAAGCAATTTGTGATCAAGTTTCTCTATTAATTAACTAATATATCATTAAAATTATTACAAATTTTTAATTAATGCTCTTTTATAAAAGTAATGTTTTTTAATAATAAATTATTTAATAATAAAATATAATTTATATTTTCCAAGGTTTTGCATACCTCTTGCAGGCTATTCTCTCATCTCTTAGATATTTTATTTGCATATTTTAACATAAACACAAGCATTAGATGAACATGATTTGATCATAAAATATGAATACATTCTATAAATGCATAAATCATGAAGTATAAAAAAAGCTTATACAGTAGTAATATAAGAGAATGTTATACTTTAAAATGAAGTTGAATTATACAAAATGTGATCTAATAACATATCCAATTATTTCATATGTGGATCATATACCTCATTAGCTAATTTAGTATACACACACACTTGTTAATGATGATGGAAAATAGTTGCCAAAACACATTAGCTCTTTCAAAACATGAACACTATATTTAACAAATGTGGGCAACCACTTTTTAAATAATCAACAAAATTCCCAAGAGCACAATTTCATTTTTTAGACAATTGTGGTTGTGTAATATGGGCTTTAAAAAGTTCTTAAGCACCCTCTTTCTTTTCATTTTATGTAGTCATTTATTGGATGTTTGTTGAAATTAAATTGAACAGATTGCTTAATATTAGGAAAAGTTCCATTAATTTGTCTATCAATGTATTTACTTATTTTAATAAATCAATAGCGTGACATGAGAACCCTTGTGTGAAACCTTTAATAGTTTTCCATCTGGATTTGTTAAACACTTCAACTAGAAGGTACATCAATTATACAATTAGAATAACTTTAATTAAAAATGAAGTAGTTGTGGGATCTAAATGTATGATATATTCAATTATTTTTGATGTCAAAGCCTCCAATTATGATTTAATTGTTTTATTTTTTATCAAGTGAAAAAAGTAATAGTAGCATCATAATTATTTTAAATAGCTATTATTTCTATTAATTTTCAAGTATTTTTAAACCATTTGTGATCTTGAGTTTATATTTTAATTAATGTGTACTTTTAATTTGCTTCCCAAATGCTTTCATTTATTGCTAACAGTATATTTTTTTTACCATGTTAATTCACAGATAATTAAACTAAATAAAGAAAGAGTAAAATTTCTTACATGACTGTTTAAATTAACTTCATAGATTTTTCTTGGTTGCAGTGTTTTAGAGATCAAGAATAGTTTCTTTTTTCTTTTTTAGAGCAATAACCAATTAAAATGTCACATACAAATTGTAGTTGATTGGACATTTGGATTTCAAGTAAAATATTGCCATTTCAACCTACAGAACATGCATTGCAAAAAGACAAGCAGCTACAATTTAATAAATAAATAATGAAAGTTTATAAGAGTAGAAATGAGACAACGGTAAGAAAATGCTAAATTTTACACACAACTATCATTGATGCTGCATATACAGCATATTTTCTTGGAGTGGTCATTTCTGTCATCCATTTCTTCTTTACATTTTTCCCAAGTGTCTTCTTGGTGAAAAGTAATTAGAGACATAAAAGAGAAAAAATAGAAAGACCAGAAAAGAGACAGAGAAGGGTAATGGATCCTTAAAAAAAGTCCTAAAATTAAGTAATTATGTTTTTTTTGGAATCCTTTTCTCATACATATATATTGTCAATATATTCTCAAATATATATATGTATATATATACACACATATGTGGCTATATATGTAAACATATATATACACATGCATATATGTTTTATTTTACTGAGGAATTACAGGATTTTCTCAATAGAATATAACTTTTTAAAGTATAATTTCACTACTAACAAGTTTCCTGTTATAGAAAATTGGAAAATTCAACAGGTCTATTTTTTGTTGTTGTTAATGAGTCAATGTTAAAATTTATTTTATTTTTTTCAATATGAGGTAAAATTATAATGACATTGGAAAATTAAAGTATATCTTTAACTGTAATGTGTCCTCCTTCTTTTTTCTCTTTTTGAAAATAAATAACACATAACTTTATAGCAACAGTTTTCCCTAAAAAGAATAGAAAATTTGAATATGAGAAGTCAGTGTGTCACAATTGCCCAATTAGAATCTGCCTTCCGATCTCCACATATACTAAAAGTATTTGGATTATTGCTTCTTCTGAAAGTTAAGGAGGACATATTTCTGTGGAAATCAGAGTGCTATAATTACAGGATGGTCATGGTAAATGAGTAAATGGTAGTGTACACATGCAGCATCCAACAATGGAAGTAGAATAAATTCGAAGTAAAGGCACATGTCATTTTGAATCCTGGCTCTGGGATTTATTTCCCATGTAAGCTAAGGCAATTAACTGACCTCTGTATCTGAGTGTTTTCATCATTCAGATGGAGATAATAATTTTACTATATAGGATTTAGGTGAGGCATGCATGAAAAGAGCTGAACAAGATCCATAGGGCATAATTGGCATTTATTAAATATAAAATTCATGTCCATCTCTGCCTCTCCATTTGACACTGAAAATTATTCTAGGCCCTTGTATATATTCAGAAGCACAGTCAGAAATTAAATGACTTGTGAAGAGTAATATTAACAAAACAGTAGAATAAAAGATTTCTACCATCATCCCTTCTCAGAACATCAATTTTGACAGCTGCCCATGAATAAAATTACATCTATGGGAATCTGGGAGTCTAGCATATCTGGGATACCAGCACACTACTGGAGCAAAAATATCAGAGAATAGATGCATTGGGGAGGGTGAGAACAGTTTTGCCTTATCCAGCATACTCCCTCAACAAGGTCGTGCAGCTTAGTGCCAAAAGGGCCTTAGTTTGTAATTTGTACCACAGGGAAAAGTAAAAGTAGAGAGAATTAGAACCTGACAGTGCCCAAAAGCCCCGCTTCTTTTCATCCTACAAGGAATACCAAATTGACTGAAACAGATGAGTGGCTGAGATAGGTTGGAAGCAGAAAGGAGAGGCTAGAGTCTACTAACCACTCTGTTGACTACATCAGGAAAACTGCCTTAATAGCTAATTGAAATGCCTCACCTCAGGACACCCAGAACTGGCCTATGGGTACCACAAATTTTCCATGCGTCTCATGTTCTCCCAGACTAGCTCTCTGATCACACTCCTCTGACAGTAAATGTGAACATCTCATGCAGACAACTTATTTAACTCTGCAAGACTGGGAGAAGGCAAATGAATTTGAGAATTTCATGAAACTTCCCTAGTGAAAACCAGTGGATGCTTCCCAGTACCTTGCCTGACATTGTGTTACTGAGAGAAAAAAGATCATCTTAATAATCTACTTATCACCCTAACTGGGAACAAGAGGTGTGGAGTTGGCAAATAAATACATATAAAATATCTGAGAGATCCTCACAATCCATAGCCAGGCTAATTGGTAAAGACATTTATATCCTGAAGTGAATAAGAAAAGACTGGAGAAAGTGCTTATTATAATGCAAAGACTTCAAGAGCATTCAAAATAAAAATAATAATAATAAAACAATAATATTCCAGTAACCAAGCACAAAGAAATGGAGATCTATGAATTGCCTGGAAATTAATTCAAAATAATTATTTTAAGGAAGCTCGGTGTGATACTGGAGAACACAGACTGCTAAATAACATAAGAAAAATTATACTTGAACAAAAAAAGAATTTCAAAAAGAGAAATAAATTATAAAAAGTAAGCAAACAATATCTGGATCTGAAGAATTCCATGAATAAAAATGTTAAAAATGCAATAGAAAGTGTATAGACACACTTGATCAAAAGAAGGAGTACTCTTTGAACTCTGACAGGTCATTTGAAAATAGAGGAGAAAAGTAGAATGGAATAAAGTAAGACTATAGGATTTGTGGAACATCATCAAGAGAATTACATTTACATTATAAGAATTTGAGAAGAAAAAGAGAGAAAGAAATGTAAAAAACTTATTTAAAGAAATCATGGCTGAAAACTTTCTACATATGAAGACAGAAATGGACATCTAGGCACATAAAGCTTAATATTCTTCAAACAGGCTTAACACAAATATCGACTTAAGTAAGACAAATTATAGTCAATCTATCAAAAATCAAAGCCAAAGAGAATTTTGAAAGCAGTAGGATAAAAGAGGTTCACTACTTACAAATGAACTCCTTGAAGGCAATTAATGAATTTCTTAGCAGAAACCTTAAAATCCAGAAGAGAAGGGGATGACATATTCAAAGGGGTAAAAGAAGAAAACTGCCAACCAAATACGCTTTACTTGGAAAAGCTATTTTTTAGCAGAGAAAGAGAAATAAAGTATTTTCCAGACAAACAAAACCTGAAGTAGTTTATCACCACCAGCCCTGCCTTACAATAAATATTAAAGGAGTTTAAAGCTGAAACAAAAAGATGCTAATTAGTAACATGAAAACATATGACTGTCTAAAACTCATTAGTAAGGGTAAGTATGTAGTCAAATTCAGAATAGTCTAATACTATAATGGTGATGTGTAAATAACTTTTAACTCCAGCATGCAGGTTAAAAGTCAAAAATATTAAAATAAGTATAGTTACAATAACTTGTTAATAAATATGCCATATATGAATATGTAAATTTTGACACCAAAAAGAAAATATGTGTAGAAATAGAAGTGTAGAATATTTGTATGAGATCAAATTTAATTTATAAGCTTAATGTAGACCGTTACAACTATAAGATTACTTTATGTAAACTTAAGGGTTACCAAAATGCAAAAACCTATGTACATACAAAGAAGATGAAAAGAAAGTAATCAAAGCAATCTGTTATTCAAAGAATATAAAATTTCAGTTAGATGGGAGAAATAAGTTCAGGAGATCTATTGAAAAACAGGATGACTATAGTTAATGATAGTGTATTATTGTTTAAAAATCACTAAGAGAACAGATTTTAAATGTTATCACCATAAAAATAATAAGTGTGTGAGGTAGTACATATGTTAATTAGCTTAACCGAGCCATTCCACAATGTATACATATACTAAAACATTATGTACACAATAAATGTATACAATGATTAGTTGTCAATTAATAAATAAAATAAAGTGAGAATTTTTTAAAGTTAATCACAGCCTATCAATACAGAATATTATAATATCAGAAAAGAAGATAGCAAGAGAGACAAACAAGAACAAAATAACTATAAAAGTTTCAGAAAACAATTAACAAAGTGGTAATAGTAAGTCCCTAAACTCTCAATAATCATTTTAAATATATATATATTAAAATTTCCAATAAAAAACACACAATAGCTGAATTTGATCAAAAAACAAAATCCAAATATATGCTGGCTACAAGACTCAATTCAGCTTTAATGCCACCTGCAGACTGCAAGTAAAGGGATGGAAAATATTCCATTCAAATGGAAAACAAAATATAATATGAGGAGCTATATTTATACTAGACAAAACTGATTTTAAGTCAATTACAGGAAGGTCAAGAGACTAAAATATCAATTAATGAAGAGGATATAACAATTGTAAATATGTATGCACTTAATATAAAAGAACCTAAATATGTAAGCAAATACTAATGTATCTAAAGGAAGAAATTGGTGAAAAAATAATTGTGGCTTTTGATTGTGAATTTTAAATCACCGTAAGTAGGCTCTAACACATCTGTATTCATCAAAATAGGAACCATTACAATCAACACATTTTCGCCCATGAGAAACAAGTTTGCTTATTCCTGCAGTGTAAAAATTTGTGCTTCAGGATTTAATGCATTCTTTGAAAGCATTTTCTGCAGCCTGAAAGCATTTTCCTACAAAACCTTTTCATGATGCTTGAAGAAGTGGTAGTTGGTTAGCGAGGGGTGAGTTACTGCCACATGCAGTTGGGTATTTTCATGGAGAAGAATTGCACCCTTTCTGTTGACCAATGCCAACTGCAGGCACTGCAGTTTTCAGTTCATCACATTGACTTGCTGAGCATATTTCTCAGATGTAGTGGTATTGCTGGGATTCAGAAAGCTATAGTTAATCAGACTGGCAGCAGACCACCAAACAGTGACTATAATCTTTTTTTTGGTGCAAGTTTGGCTTTGGGAAGTGCTTTGGAGCTTCTTCTCAGTCCAACCACTGAACTGGTCATTGTATAAATATCTACTTTTTGTTGCGTGTTACAATCAGATCAAGAAATGGTTTATTGTTGTTGCATAGAATAAGAGAAAACGACACTTCAAAATGATGATTTTTTTAAAAATTTTGCTCAGCTCATGAGGCATGCACTTATCGAGCTTTTTGACCTTTCCAATTTGTGTCAAATGCTGAATGACCACAGAATAGCTGATATTGAGTTCTTCGGCAATTTCACATGTTGTTGGATGAGGATCAGCTTTGATGATTGCTCTCTATATGTCGTTGTCAACTTCCAATGGCCAGCCACTATGCTCCTCATCTTCAAGGTGTTCATCTCCTTTGCAAAACTTCTTGAACCACCATTGCACTCTATGTTCATTAGCAGTTCCTCAGCCAAATGCATTGTTGATGTTGCACGTTGTCTCTGCTGCTTGATTACTCATTTTGAACTCAAATAAGAAAATTGTTAAAATTTGTTTTGTGTCTAACATAATTTCCATAGTCTAAAATAAGCATAAAATAAACAAGAAATAAGTCATTAGCAAAACAACATAAAACAAGAAATGCCTATTAAAATGATGTATAACATAACCACATTTATTTAAGAAGGTATTCCAATATCAAATGGCAAATCCAAAAATGCAAAAGCCACAATTACTTTTGCACTCACCGTATATAAATAAACATGATAATAATAGTGGACTTAAATACTCCACTTTCAACAGTGTATAGATTATCCAATCAGAAAACCAATGAGGAAATGCTGAAATTTAACTATCCTTTTGACTAACAGACTTAACAGACATATATAAAACATTTCATTCCACAACAGCAAAATATGCATTCTTCTTGACACATGGAACATTCATTTGGATAGATCATACTCTAGAATGGAAAACAAATTTTAACAAAATTAAGAAAATTAAAATCATTATATCAAGCAACTTTTATCACAACACTGTTATAAAACTGGAGATCAGTAACAGGAGAAAAAGCAGAAATTTATGTAGAAATTCAACAACACACTCTTGAACTTTCGAACAAGAAATCAAAAAGGAACTAAAAAATGTCTTGAGGCAAATGGAAATGAAAACACAACAAACCAAAACTTATGGGGTACAGCAAAGCAGTTCTAACAGGGAAAAAAACATAGCAATAAAAAACTCAAAGTGCATTTAAGACTTTAAGACCTATAACGTTAAAACTTCTAGAAGGAAATGGGAAAATTCCATGAACTTGTTCTGGGCAATAACTTATTGGATATGACACCAAAAGCACAAGAAACAAAAGCAAAACGGAGAACTGGGACTACATCAAACTAAAATGCTTCTAAACTACCAAAGTAACACAGCAAAATGAAAAGACAACCTGCAGAATGGAAAAAATATGTTGTCAAACTATGTGTCTGATAAAGGTTAATATCCAAAATATATAAGGAACTCATACAACTTAATAACAAAAGAGCTGACAACCTAGTTAAAAATGGGTATTGTACTTGAACAGACATTTTTCTTAAAAAATATACAAATGGCCACAGGTATATAAAATGGTGTACAGCATAATTAATCATTAGGAAATTACAAATCAAAATTATGATATAGAACATCACACCTGTTACGGTAGCTATTATAAAAATGTCAAAAGTTAGCGATGTTGGTGAGGATGTGGAGAAAAGTGAACCCTTATAGACTGGTGGTAGAAATGTAAATTGGAAGAGACATTATTAAAAATAGTATGAAGTTTCTCAAAAGGTTAAAAATAAAACCACCATATTATCTAGTACATTTGATCCAGCCATCCCATTTTTGGGCATATATCCAAAGGAATTAAAATCACTATCTGCACTCCCAAGTTTAATTGCCGTATCATTAATAATAGCCAATATGTTTATAAAAAATTAGGTCTGTCAAAGATAAATTGATAAAGGTATAAACTATATAATATATATTAAATTATAATATGTTATATAACATATAATCAACAATGTATAGATTATCCAATAAGAATATCATTGAAGAAATGCTACAAATATAATAGAATATTATCCAGTCTTTAAAAGGAGAAAATCCTGCTATTTGTGACAACAGTGGATGAACCTGGGGAACACTATTCTAGGTAAATAAACCAGACACAGAAGGACAAATACTTGATGATCCCACTATATGTGAAATACAAAAAGTCAAATTGACAGAAACAGAGAATAGAAGGGTGGTTACCAGGGGTTAGGAAAAGGTGAATTGGGAATATACTGGTCAACAGATACAAACTTGCAATCATAAGATGCATAAATTCTGGAGACTTCATGTACTGTGTTGGGGCTCAGAAACAGATATCCCCAAATATGGTGCTTTGGCATGCTAATCTAAAGAAGTCTTAAGGTCTCTCTCTTTCTGACCTTCCCTCACTTCTCTCTCTTATTCTCTTTATTTTCTAAAGAAGTGGAAAAGACTCTCTCTGGAAGTTCCCTGGTTTGACTGATAAAACATCTAAACAAAATTCAATTGTCTTAAAATACCCTCCCTATGAATCTCATTAAATAACCTGGAAAGATTAACCACTGGAGAAAAGAGACTGGGAGTACTCACC
Source organism: Aotus nancymaae (assembly GCF_030222135.1). Taxonomy (NCBI): domain Eukaryota; kingdom Metazoa; phylum Chordata; class Mammalia; order Primates; family Aotidae; genus Aotus; species Aotus nancymaae. Next base: position 51,671,593 of record NW_026988415.1, on the reverse strand, counting down.
AAACACAAACATTTTGTCTATTCTTCTGAGCTGGTTGCAAGAGATTACCTGGGGGACTGTATTTGCATAATAAAACAACTTTTAGTTACAATGCAATTTCATCTCCTTACCTTTATTTAACTTGTCTAAAAGTTCTTGTTTGTCCTTTGGCCCCATTCTGTCTCCAGCATCAATCATTTTCAAACCATTTTCTGGTCTTCAGGCCCGTTCATTTACAAGAGCCACCCCGCCCCCCAACCATCTAAACAACACCACTTTCCTCTCTGCAATAACAAGGTTATTAAAACATCAACCATGGTGACCTTTATTTTGAGTTTTTCATAAGTTTTATATGGTTCTCATGTATTATGCATTTTAAATACATTTGTTTTCTTTCTCCTAACAACCTATAATTTGTTATAGGAGTGTCAGCCATGACCCTTTATGATGAGAAGGAAAGAGATCACTTCCTTTCCACTCCTACAACAGCAATAGTGACTATAGGTAATAATAATAATGAATTTTATACATAAAATTATTATTATTATGTATAAAATAATAATAATAAACTATTATTGCGGAGAGTAGATGTTAAGTAGCCTCAGCACAAAAAAGGGTAACTATGTGAGATAAAAATATGTTAATTCATGTAAATTTGATAATCATTTCACAATGTACACATATAAAAAAACTTCATGTTACCTTAAATATATACAATTTTATTTGGTCAAATATATCTCAATAAAGATGAGGAGAGATGAGAAAGTAAAAGAATCAAGAATTAAAATGGAGAAATTAGTCCTGGATAAAAATGCTTTCCAATTTCTTTACAGATGCTGGCCCACTATATTCTCAAATCTAGTTTACAAGTTTTTGTTCTATGATATCACATATCTTTCCAATGTATACATACTTGTTCATTTTAACCTGATTCCATCTGACTGAATATGTTGGAAGAATAGTAAGAATATCTTTCTGGAACCTTCATCATCTCGCAAAAAGTCTTGCTTCTTTATCTCATAAAAACTCTGACCACATAAGTTATTGCTTGTTTTCATAGCTGAAGGTTCTATGCAAAATACAGTCTTCATCAGTGTGATGATCAATTCAGATTTTAAAATTTCCTAATCTTTATCAGTGCTTACTAGATAAGGACAAATAATTCACAGACTGTGTACAAATTCTTTAGACTTTAAAGCTTTGAGCCTGAAGTTTAAATACATTACTACAATTTCAGAAAAGATACATGTAAAACAAAGCAAATCTAGCTTTTAAAGCAATTATTAATCTTTTTCAGAGAATAGTCAAGATTCTACTTTAAATCTTCTATTTGTTATTCAGGATCCATGAAATAATCACATTTTCTTGCGATGTGTTAGGCTAATTCAATAATACAACGTAAATAATGTATGATTAATTAATGTAATTTGACTGAACTTGTTGTCCAGAAAGTCTCGAAAGAAAAAACAAATCATTTGGTGAAAACTTAATGTAAGTATATTTTTCCAAATAGATACTTAATTGCCAAAATCTTTGTTTTCTGAATGTTGGCAACTGGTTCTGATATGAATTTTTAAAATGGGAAAAATTAATCATATTAAAATTGATAATCTTAAACATTCCAATTTCAATAATTTCTATTTAAAAAGCATATGAATCTTAACCATAATATTAAAATTTTAGAAGATTTTTGGGCAACACTTGCAAATGATTCTGTGATGCACGATCCAGATCTCCCTTCAGAGGTGAAAGATTTATTTCCCCCAGTGGCTGAAAGTGCTGCTATCTGACAAACTTCTGCTGTCATTCCTTTAATAAAATTGCCCCAAGCTGTAGAAAGCTGCCTCACCCTCTTGTCCAGTGGTGGCTTACATATCTGTGTGGGCTTAAAAATTAACAAACTTGTTAATTTGTTAACAATTTAAAAAGTCCTGGTACCCTTGTCCTATGTTGTGAAAATACTGCCATATCATCTCAGTTTAGAAGATTCCCATTGGGTCAGCTGAGGCCTTTGCTGGGACTGAGGAAGAGCCAAACATTTTCTCTGGCCAATCCTTCTTGTTTTCCTTTCTCCACAGGTGTGAATATAGAAGACATTCTCTAATAAACTTCCTGTATGATAATCTGTATTTCAGAGTTGGTTTTCCCTAGGAAACCAAACTAGCACACTACTTATCTTCAAAGATATTTTTGAAGTGTGATAAGGAATTGTATGTACTTTCATGTGAATAAGGGGGTTCTTATGTTCTTAACGTCCAAATATTTTGCATAATGATATCCATAATAGTACCAATGTACTGTTTTATTGTATATAGTTAAGTTTTACAACCTGATGTTTTGATATACATAATAAAATGATTGTTACACTTAGAAATTAACATATCTATACCATCATAGTTAACTTGTGTGTTTCTGTCTATGTGGTAAGAGCACTTGAAATCTACTCTTAGCAAATTTCCAGTATACAACACAATAATATTAACTACAGTCATCTTGCTGTACATTAGATCTCCAGACTTATTTATCCCACAAAACTGGAATTTATACCTTTGATCTACATCTCCCCAACTCCCTCCTACCCCTGGTAACTGCCAAATTATACTCTCTATTTCTATGTATTAGGCTTTTTGAAATTCCACATATAAGTGAGCTCATGCAATATTTTTCTTTCTGTGTCTGGTTTATTTTACTTACCATAATATCCTCCAGGTTCATCCATATTGTCAAAAATGGCAGAATTTTCTTTTTTTTAGGTTAAATAATAATCCATTGTACACATATACCACAGTTTCTTTATTGATTCATTCACCAACAGACATTTATGTTGTTTGGATATCATGGCTATTGTGAATAATGCTGAAATGAACATAGGAGTGCAGATACCTTTACACAATTTATTTTATTTCCCTCGTGTTTTTGCTCATGAAGAAATTGCTGAATCAAATGGTAGTTCTATTTTTAATTTCTTGAAGAACTTCTATACTATTTTCCATGATGGCTGTAGCAATTTACAACTCTACCAACAGTGTACAAGGGTTTTATTTTCTCCATATACTTGCCAACACTTGTTATTTCTTGCCTTTTTGATGATTGTTATCCAATTCACTATATTTATATAGAATCTTCAAACTTATAAAGTACTATCAAGATACTTGAACTCATGTGATCCTAAAAAATCCCAGCGAAGATGATAGGAAACGTATTAGTAACATCGATTTTATCTTGTTATATGAAAACTGAAACATGCCTGTAATTAGGCAAAAAAAAAAAAGACAGATTTATAATTCAAACTCTGTTTATGAATCACTACAAATGCAGGCTATCCATATTTAACAGAAATATGTATTTCTGCAATTAATATATGCAATTCTATATTAATATAAATATTTGATTAAGCATGTATTGGAATAATTTCTAAATAATGCCTTTTAAGTAATGGTGATATTTAAATACTTAAGCTGTTATAAATCCTCAAAATGTATAGATATTTAAAATATGGTAGCTCAGGCAAGCACATATTGGTATATTCTGGAGTCATCGTCAATGCAGGGGTTGACTCTAGGCTCTGTTTCTCTCTAGAACATTCAGAATTGCACTTTGTTCTTCAGAGTAGCAGAATTCAGAAAGTCACCCTCAGGTTTTGTTATGCTAGTCAGGTCACATCCAAGAGATAAGCCAAATAATCAATTAAAGTAAGACATTTATTACTTAGATATGTTCCCTTTTGGTAAACTACAATTTTTCAGGAGAATTTCTTTGCTTAGAGTAGGGTGTCAATTAATGAAACCATGCTCATATTCCTAAGGATAAATTTCTTCATCTTATTCTGCCCCACAGTTATGGAAAGTAACATAGACAACTTAGAAATATCAGCAATGTTCAAAATAGGAGCAGGGTCAGACAGGGAGAATTTGTCTGTAGCTACTACAATTTAAAAAACAAAATGAATTTATAGTCACTCAGTAGTGAAAGCTTCACATAGGAAAGACACAAAGTTTCTAATTTCAACTGAAATGCTAATTTCTTATATTGGTTGGAGATTTCCATGTCCATATATGTAAACCTGAAGTTGTGCTAAAATATAATGTTACTTCTACATAAATACCCCCAGCCCATAATGGGCAATATTTTCCTTTACAAATCTAAGATTTTAACCTTCTTGAAATTCTTGTTTCCAAATAGCATACACCTAGAATAATGTATTAACTCTTTCTTTTAAACTATTCTACATTATCAGCTTATCCATATAACGTGATAAAATAGGAATATAATCACAGGGCATCAAAACTTACTGAGAGTTCATCTTACTTTTTATATACTTCAGAACTTTTTCCAAACTGTCATATGGCAGTGCAGTCCAAATAATTTTTTTTTTTAGATAAAATCTTAGTCTGTTGCCCAGGCTGGAGTGCAGTGGTGTGATCTCGGCTCACTGCAACCTTGCCTTCTGGGTTCAAGCAATTCTCCTGCCTTAACCTCCCGAGTAGATGGGATTACAGGCACCCACAGCCATACCCAGCTAAGTTTTGCATTTTTAGTAGAGAGGGGGTTTCATCATGTTGATTAGGCTGGTCTCGAACTCCTGACCTCAGGTGATGCAGCTGTCCAGGCCTCCCAAAGTGTTAGAATTATAGGCATGAGCCACCGTGCCTGACCCAAAATGAATTATTACCCATCTTTAAGTTTCAGAGCTTTAATCTAATGCTTATTCTATTTGCAAAGACAAGTCACAGGAACATTTGCTGCAACAAAACTCAACTTACATTGTTACACATTTTAAATGCTAAGGTCTTTATTTTCTACCTGTGTTTAATATATGTTATTTAATATAGGTGTGCATTTACTATTGATATATGTGTATTTAGTGTGTAAACATTTAGATATTTGAAGACCACTTGTCCACTAAAACAAAATTATTGAAAACAAACTTTTATTGCTTTGTCCTCTACCATGGAAAGTAATTCTGATTTAAATAGCTAGGAAATTTGCCCTCATTATGGTGTAAGAAGCAGCCACATATAAATGAATAATATGATAAGCTACAACAATTAAAAAGATTAGCAATAATAAAAGCTAGCATTTATGTTTTGATGAATGCCAGACAGGTGTAAACACTTCGCATTTATTAACTGAATTAATTCTTACAACAGTAATAGCAGATAAATACCACAATTTTTCTTATTTTACAGTTTCAAAAACTGAACTAATATATTAATATGATTTAAAATTAAAACCCAAAAATTAGATTAAGAAAGTAAAACAATTCAATACCTTGTCTTTCTTCATCACCAGTTGCATTGCCAGAAACAACCGCTTTCAAATATTTTAGTTATTTTTCTGAAATTTATCCTCTCATTTAAAATAATGAGCTTAAAATATTTTACTTGATTTATTCATACCAAATATTATTTTCTAATATTTTACCAGCTGCATCACCTGAGGTCAGGAGTTTGAGACCAGCCTGATCAGCATGGTGAAACCCCCTCTCTACTAAAAATACAAAAATTAGCTGGGCACGGCTGTGGGTGCCTGTAATCCCATCTACTCAGGAGGTCAAGGCAGGATAATTAAGCTGGTTCCGATATTTTCCTCTCTGGCGCTACTACTTGTCTCTTCCCCGCCTTTGATAATACCTAGTATCTTGAAATGCTAAGACTTTCAAAGTTTGAGTGGCAGAAACTAATCCACTTTATTTTATCATTTGCATCTGAAGGTGTTTCCGATTGAATCTTTGGCAACTCTGAAAAGACATTGTTTCATTCACTTCTGCATTCAATAACATGTATTTCAATCTCTTTTCCACTGGTATTGTCCTATTCACTTACTCTTCTCTGTTCATACCTTACAGATTCAGCAGGGCTTCACATGCAAGAGGAAAAAAACACATGTGGTTTATCTATTACATTTAGCTGAAATTATAACTAATAATTTTCCCCCAACAAATGCAACCTACACCTCCAACAGATTTTTGTTCTGCCGTAGGTGACAACATGCAGTTATAACTAGTTGTAACCATTTTACTAAAGTAATCCTGGCAAAAACACGAGGTGCACTTACAAAGAGTTTAATGAACTTAAGGATCACAATATGAACTTTTCAACATCTCTCCTGTCTTTACAGCTGGGTAAGAATTGTTATCATTGTCCTTGTCACTGGACGTCAAAAAAAGTCTTGACAACAGGAGAAAGCCTACTCTATATGGTTCTCTAAAATTGTCCCAGGGTTATAACTTTGCCAATTGGCTTTAAGTAATAAATGTCTAATAGTCTCTTAAATTTTTTTCCTCTGTATTTCATTTATGGCTTCTGATGACATCCCTTACCTGTGCCTCATCTTTAAAATTTTTATACTATATATTTCAAGATATTTTTAAAATTATAGAATATGACATTTTCTTGAGAAGATGCCAGTTTTCCACCCAAGATACAAGTCCCTAAAACATAATAAAATCCATGTTATATTTCACAATTTTAGTCTCGTATTGAGTGTTTAGGATGAGATATGAGAAGAAATGACAAAAAAGTAGTAATTCATTTAATTTCCTACACTGACTGACTAAGCAGCTTTATTCATTCAAAAACAGAAGAAAAAAAGAAAAAAAGAATAATACTTCAGTTCTTCCTAAATGTAAATTACTGACACAATTGCAGATACTTACTCCAACATATAGCCTAAATTAACAGGACCCTATGGAGATTTAAATCCACTCTGAAGAGTGAATCTATTGGCTAGTATGGACTTTCTTTCAGGGAAGTTGTAAATATCAAATGAGAAATATGCAGGTAGGGAAATAATCACCTTAGTGAACTATTTGCATAAAAATTAATGGTCAGTTTCTTGTGTTCAGTTCACTGATTATTAACACAAATTATTGAAGAATCCATTATCCACATTTATTAAAATTACCCTCAGAGTCTATTGCAAAGTGCTTGAAATATTATAAACATTGAAAAGGTTTTCTGATATCCAGAAATAATTAGTCTGTAGCTTAACAGAACTCTTGTACATAAGTAGTTGTCTTCTATAATATATAAATATTTCTTGGTCATGTGACTGAGACAAGATGATTCTAAAAAAATTTTAAGAAGTGTTATTAAATAATAATACATTCTTTTTCTGAGTAAATCAAACAAAAGTTGACTTAATTCAATGGACAGTGTAATTAATATTTTAGAGATAATTGAAATGTCCACTAATTTTTCAATAAAAATTTAAAAAAGGAATTGTTATTTTATATAAAAATAATTCAAAGGAAAATGGAGTAAATATGGAAAAAGTACCCTATATAAAAGTTGTATATTAATATGCAAATTTTCTAATATTTTGAGATTTTAAATATTTATCTTTTAGGTCAGGCTACAGGATTAGCATGTTTTTAGACTGTTGCTCTAACCAAGTTTTAAATTATCCTAGAATTCCCTGACAATCAATCATATGAATAATTTTATTTTTAATCTTACTAATTACACAAAGAGTTGGAAGAAACATACCCTAATATAAACACGACTGTAAGATCTTTGAGAGCAAAATCTTGTTTTACATTTTTTTTTTCTTTTTTTTTTTTGAGATGGAGTTTTGCTCTTGTTGCCCAGGCTGGAGTGCAATGGTGCTATCTCAGCTCACTGCAGGCTCTACCTCCCAGGTTCAAGCGATTCTCCTGCCTCAGCCTCCCAAGTAGCTGGGATTACAGCCACCGACCACCACACCAGCTAATTTTTTGTGTTTTTAGTATTTTTAGTAGAGATGGCATTTCACCATGTTGTCCAGGCTGGTCTTGGACTCCTGACCTCAGGTGATCTGTCCACCTTGTCCTTCCAAAGTGCTAGAATTACAGGTGTGAGGCACCACGCTGGCCTGGTTTTACACTTTATACCCTGGTTCTTCCCAGCATAGAGTTAGGTATAGTGTAACATATAAATATCTCCGATCATTACAGTACAAGCTTTGTAATCGACCTATGTCACTGAGGAAATTAACATTTTAACAAAGATCTCTAAAATTGATGCATACGTATTATCAATCTGGAAAAATGTTTCCTTAAACCTTTCCACAGAGTACCTTCTCCATACAATCAAAGTTACTGTAATTGATTTGCAAAAGTGCAAAAATTTTGAATCATAGCATGTTACAATTATAAGTTACCATAAAGAGCACCTAGTTTAAGCCCAACAATATTCAGTGGAAAGATTACAACTAGCTAATTGCTCATATTCAGCAACTGAGTTGGCTATACATTACCATTCCTTCTATTGATTTTACTGCCTTTAGTTTTTAAAGAAAAAATACATATATGTTTACATATTAGCTAAGAAAAAATGTTTTTCTCGTTTTATAAATGACAAATAATCAGATTTTTAAGAAAGAGAAGTTATTCATCCTTGTACTTCTCCCTGACATTTATTTATTACTTAGATGGTGCTTATCCTTGTGATGAGTTCTAATATGAGTAACAGCATGTTGACTGAGTAAATTATCTTAGGAAGGTGCTACTACCGCAAGCCAAGAGCTGTTGATTTCAAAATAAACCAGAAAATTAACTAAAAGAATATGAACAGACAAAGCATTAAATTATTTCCTCTAAAATGATTGTCTGATTTTCCTCACCAAACGTGGGATGCATGAATTAGAATATTGTTTACTAAAAATACATCATAAAATCATGAAACTATAACAATTCCTAGTCATAGTGTTTGGACACAGGTAATAAGCTTTGGCTTTTTGTCCTCATCCGAATCTCATCTCAAATTTTAATCTCCATCTATCAAGGGAGGGGCCTGGTGGGAGGTACAGGGACAGACTTCCACCTTGCTTTTCTTGTGATAGTTGGTTCTCACAAGATCTGGTGGTTTGAAAGTGTGTGGTCCTGCTCCCTTCTCTCTTTCTCTCCTGCTCTATTATTGTGAAGATGTCCCTGCTTCCCCTTCTCCTTCTGCCATGATTGTAAGTTTTCTAAGGCCACTCAATCATGCTTTCTGTTAAACCTGTGAAACTATAAGTCAGTTAAATCTCTTTCTTTTCCTAACCTACACAGCCTTAAGTAGTTCTTTATAGCAGTGTGAGAACCGACTAACAGAAAATTCGTACCAGAAATATGGGACACTGCTATAAAGATACCTAAAAATATGGAAGTGACTTTAGAACTGTGTAATGGGCAGAGGGTGGAACAGTTTAGAGAACACGGAACACAGGAAAATGAGAGAAAGTTTAGAATTTCCTAGAGATTTGCTGGATAGTTTTAACCAAAATGTTGATAGTAATATGGACAATGAAGTACAGGCTGAGGTGGTCTCAGACGGAGATGAGAAACGTCTTGGGAACTGGAGCAAAGGTCACTCTTGCTATGCTTTAGGGAAGAGACTGGTGGAACTTTGACCTTGAGAGAGATGATTTATGGTATCTAGAGGAAAAAATTTCTAAGTAGCAAGGTGTTCAAGAGGTGGCCTGGCTACTCCTAATACCAAACAGTCATATGCATTCACAAAGAGATTATCTACAATTGAAACTGTGTTTAAAAGGGAGGCTGAGCAGAAAAGTCTGAAAAATTTACAGCCTGACCATGTGATAGAAAAGAAAAATCCATTTTTGGGGGAGAAATTTAAGCTGCCTGCTGCAGAAATTTGCATAATTAAAGAGAAGCCACATGTTAATAGCCATGACAATGGGAAGAATGACTCCAGGGTTTTTCAGAGATCTTCATGGCAGCCCCTCCCATTACAGGCACACGCCTAGGAGGAAAAAATGTCTCCAGGGCATATCAGAGGTTTTCATGACAGCCTTTCCAATCACAAACCCAGAGACCTAGGAGGAAAAAATGGTTTCATTTAATGAAACCATTTCAAGACCGGGATTTTGGTCTCAAAATGAGAGTCGGGATTTCAAGACCAGCCTGATCAACATGGAGAAATCCTTTCTCTACTAAAAATACAAAATTAGCCAGGTGTGGTGGCACATGCCTTTAATCCCAGCTACTCAGGAGGCTGAGCCTGGAGAATTGCTTGAACCAGGGAGGCAAAGGTTGAGGTAAGCTGAGATTGCGCCATTGCACTCCAGCCTGGGCTACAAGAGCAAAGCTCCTTCTCAAAAAAAAAAAAAAAAAAGAGGAAGAAGAAAAGCAGAGGCCTTATTTTGCAGACTGCTCTGATACCCCATTTGACCTTTCAGAATCCGAAGTAAAATATTCTGAACAAGACAAAGGCCCAAAATGAGGTTTTACAAAAACAGACTCACAGACAGTATGAAAAATAAATGAATACGGGATGATGTTATTGTCTGAGAAGCCGATATGCCCAGTTGTAAAACATTTCCATGAAAGAAATTTTTATTGGAGAGCTGCATTGACCAACCTAGTTAGGCCATATCCCAAAGGTCCTCACCAACAAGACTATTCAAATGATAACCCAGGGATATAATCTCCGTGCTAAAAATAACCCAAAGATGGAACACAAGTCTCCCCAAAAGAGATTAACAGAAAGGAATTTGTCTTTTTGAGGATAGGGAACTGGACTTTAATCAAATGCCAAAAGCTACAGAAAATCTAAAATTCTTCTTAGTATTTGTAGACACTTTATCAGGACAGTTTGAAGATTTTTCCACTCAAATAGAAAAAGTTTTCGATGTGGCTTGAATACTATTTTTTAAAAAAAGAATACCTTGGTTTGCACTACTAAATTCAATACAAAGTAATAATGAATCATTTTTGTTTCAAATTTGACTGAAAAAGTTAGTAGTACATTAAAAATAAAATGAACATTTTATGGAACATAAATATTACAGTAAACAGGAACAACAGAAAAGACGAACCACACCCTATGTGCTTACTTCCACGTAAAGGTGACATCCAGAAGCCAGCTAAAGTTGAATCTTTTTGAAATATTATATGGGGAACAGGCAGAGAAAGATAACAAAATAGAAAAGTCCATCAATTGCTGCCCATAAATATACAATGTTTACAACTATCTATATAGAAAAAAAACACCTTAATAAGAAATATAAATCAGATGAGCACTCACAGTACTTATTATACCCAGTTTTAACTTCATATCACTGAAAAAAGGCAATAAGGAGACAGAAGAAAGGTCTTGAATTGCTGATGCCACCTCTTCCCTACACTAGGCAGCAGAGACATGGTTTGTAGAGCATTTCTGAGTGCTGGAAAAGGAAGAACCCATCGATTGTGAGGAATTGGACTCAATATTGTCCTGTTATAGCAGAAAAAAACCCTGAACAAACTCAGCTGATGCACAACTGCAAAGGGAACATTTACACCATGTCTAGCCAGAGGAGAACTGCTGATCCCAGTAGTAGAAACCTGAGTGCCCACAAACCTTGTTATAGAGGGCCAAAGGGCTCCCGGTCTCTAAGTGAACTTTAAACACAGCCTAGGCCATAAGAACTGCAACATATATATGAATCCTGCAGCTGAACTGGGCACAGAGAATCGGTAGGGGGCACACGACCTACTGAGACAACAGCTGGGGCAGCAAAAGAAGTTCAGGCATTACCCTACTCCTAACTCCAGGCTACAGAACTTGTGGTTCTAAAAGAGATCACTTCCTTCAGCTTGTGGAGATGAGAAGGAAGAGTGGGGAGGGCTCTGTCTTGGATCTTGGATATAAGCTCAGTCATAGCAAGATAGGGCACTGGTCAGAGTCATGAGGCCCCTGTTCCAGGACCTAGCCCTCAGGTGACATTTCTACACACATCATGGACCAGTAGGGAACCCACTGCTTTAAAGGAAAGTACACAGTCCTGCCAACATTTGTGACCAGCTAACTGAAGAGCCCTTGGGTCCTGAACAACCAGCAGCAATACCCAGGTACTATATCAAGGTCCTTGGTAAGCCTCTGAGACTTGCTAGCTTCATGTGAGATGCAGCCCATTACCAGCTGTAGTCGCTATGGGGCAAGACATGTTTTGCTTTAGAAAAGCAGAGGAAAAAGTAAAAGAGATTTTGTCTTGCACCTTAGGTACCAACACCACCTCAGAGGAGTAAAGCACCAACCTGGATCTTAAAATTCCTAATTCCAGGACTTGACTCTTGGACAGCATTTCTGGACATGCTCTAGGCCAGAGAGGAGCCCACTGAATTGAAGGGTGAGTCCTAGTCTAGGCAGCATTCACCATAAGCTGACTTAAGAAATCTGGGGCTTTAAGGGAACACTTTTAGTATTCTGGAAGTACTCCTCATGGCCAAGAGTGACAGTGGCTACTGGGTGAAGCTTCTCTGCTTTGGAAGGGAAGGTAGGAGAGAAAAATACTGTGAATACCAGTTCAGCAGCAGTAGAATTGAATACCAGGTAGACTTCTAAGATTTTCAACCCTGTCCCTGACACTAGACGGCACTTCTGAACACACTCAGAACATGTGGGACCATACTGCCCTGAAGGGAAGAACACAGTCCTGGCTGGATTTGCCATCTGCTGAATGTAGATCCCCAGGGCCTTGAGCAAACATAGGCAGAAGCCTGGATGTGTTTACAGCAGGCATTGGGTGAAACCGAGTTGAGCCGACTTCAGGTCTAAACCAGTGCAGTCCTAGTTGTGGCAGCCACAGGGGTGCTTGTGTCACTCTACCCTCTCAGCTTTTGGTGGCTTGGAACAAAGACAGACTCTGTATGTTTGGGAGAAAGTAAAGAAAAAGAGCAAGAGTCTCTGCTTGGTAATCTAGAGAATTATTCCAGATCATGTTCAAGACCATCAAAGTGGTACCCCTATGAGTCTGCAAGTACCACAGTGTTATAGGGGTAAGGGTGCCCCTGAAAGCAGAAACAGCTTAGATTACAACTCCCAAGTTCTTTCAAATATCTGGAAAGCCTTTCCAAGAAGGATGGCTACAAATAAGCCCTGATAGTAAAGACCACAATAAATACCTAACTCTTTCATGCCCAGGCATAGAAGACTATCTACTAGCATCAACACCATCCAGAAATATATGACCTCAACAAATTATTTAAATAAGAAACCAATGACCAATTCTGGAGAAACAGAGATATGTAACGTTTTATACAGTGAATTCAAAATGGCGCTCCTGAGGAAACTAACAAGACAAAAAAAACAAACAAAAACTAAACAAACAAAAACTCAAGATAATGCAGGATTAATTCTGATTTCTCTCAGATAAATTTAACAAAGAGACTGAAATAATTAAAAAGAATCAATTGGAAATTCTGGAGCTGAAAAATGTAATGGGCATACTGAAGACTGTATCAGAGTTCTTTAACAGTAGAATGAATCAAGCAGAATAACTGAGACTAAAGAAAGGCTATTTGAAAATATACAGAGAATACAAAAGACAAAAGAATATAAAAAGCAATAACTAGAAAATTCATAAAAATAGCCTTAAAAAGGCAAATCTAAGAGTTATCAGCCTTAACGAGGAAGTAGAGAAAAGGAAAGGGGTAGAAAATTTATTCAAAAGAATAATAACAGAGAACAGGGAATAACAGATAGTTGTACAAGATCAAACAGAAATTCTGGAGCTGAAAAATTAATTGGCATATTGAGGAATGGATCAGAGTCCTTTAACAGCAGAATTAATTAAGCAGAAGAAATAATTAGTGAATGTGAAGACAGGCTATTTGAAAATACAAAGTCAGAGGAGACAATGTAAAAGAAAAAAATCATACTGTCAGGTTCAAGAATATAACCTCAAAAGGGCAAATCTAAGAGTTTAAAGAGGAAGTAGAGATACAGATAGTAATTTAAAGTTGATTCAAAGTGATAATAACAAAGAACTTTCCAAACCTAAAGAAAGATATCAAAATTCAAGTACAAGAAGTTTATAGAGCACCAAGCAGATTAAACCCAAAGCAGACTACCTCAAGGAATTTAGTAATCAAGCTCCCAAATGTCAGTGTAAAGAAAGGATCCTAAAAGCAGCAAAAGCAAATAAACAAATAACATACAAAGGAGCTTTAATTCCTGTGGAAGTAGACTTTTCAGTGAAAACCTTAGATGCCAGAAAATATTGTCATGACATAGTTAAAGAGCTGGAATAAATAAATAAATAAATAAATAAATAAACTTTTTCCCAGACAAATGAAAACTGAGAAGTGTCAACAATACTGGACCCATCCTAGAGGAAAAGGTAAATACTTCCATCAGAAAGAAAAATATATCAATGGGCAATAAAAAATCACCTAAAGATACAAACTTACTGATAATAGTAAGTACAACAAAGCACAGAATATTATAACACTGTTACTGTCATGCATAAATAATTATTATTCTAAGTAGAAGGACTAAGTAATAAATAAAAAATAAAATAACTACAATAACTTTTCCAGATATAGTACAATTAGACATAAATAGAAAAAACAAATGGATAAAAAGTGGAGAAATGGAGGTCAGGTGAGTTTTGATTAGTTTTCTTTTTGTTTGTCTGTTTATGCTAATAGTGTTAAAATAACAATTATCAGGTTAAAATAACAGTTAATAAGCTATTACTTGCAAGCTTCATGGTAACCTCAAATAAACAAACAAAAAAGACATACAATAAAGTCACAAAAAATAAAAAGCAAGAAACTAAATTATATCACTGGAGAAAATTATCTTCAATAGAGAAAGACAGGAATGAAAGAAAAAAGGAAGAGAAGACCACAAAACAACCTGAAAACAAATACCAAATTGTCAGGAGTAAGTTCTTAATTGTAAATAATAATATTTAATGTAAATGGACTAAACTCTCTAATCAAAAGACATAGACTGGCTGAATGGATCAAAAAAATAATATGTTTCCTACAAAGAAACAGACTTTACCTATAATGACACATATAGACTGGAAAAAGATATTTTATACCAATGGAGACCAAAAGAGAGCACAGGTTGGTATACTTATATTAGACAAAATGTCAAGACAAAAACTATAAGAAGAGACAATAAGGGATCACTCAGATATATAAAGGAAATTTTAGAGCTAAAGAGAAGGATCAGCCCCAATACAATAATACCTGGAGAAGCCAAAACCCCACTTTCAGCATTGGACAGATCTTACAGAAAGAAAATTAACAATGAAATATCAGACAATTTCCACTACAGACCAAATAAATTCAATTAATATTTAAAGAATATTTCATCCAAGAGCTGTAGAATACACATTTTTTTCTCAGCAAATGTATTATTCTCAAGAATAGACCATGTATTAGGTCACAAAACAAGTCTTAAAAATTTGAAAACATTAAAATAATATCACACATCTTTTCTGAAAACAATAGCATTAAACTAGAATTATTAACAATAAAAATTTTGGAATTATACAAGTACACAGAAATTAAACAATATGCTCCTAAATGGCCAGTGGGTCAATAAAGAAATTAAGAAGAAAATCAAGAAACTTCTTAAAATACATGATAATAGAAACACAACATACCAAAATCTTTGGATATAGGAAAAGTACTACTCAGAGAAAATTTTGTGGTTATAATTGCCTACATCAAAAAAAGAGAAAAAACATAATTAACAATCTAATGGTGCATCTTAAAGAATTAGAAAAGCAAGAGCAAACTAAATTCAAAATTAGAAGAAAAGAATTAATAAAGATCCAAACAATAATAAATACAATTGAAAATGAAATAAAAAACTGTGAAAGATCAATAAAAAAAAAGTTGGTCTTATTGAAAGTTAAGCAAAATTGACAAATCCTTAGTGAGACCAAGAAAAAAAAAGAAAATATCCAAATAAATAGAATCTTTTTCTTTTTTAAGTAACAACTGATACTGCAGAAATTCAAAGGACCATTAGTGGCTACTATGTGCAACTATATTCCAATAAATTAGAAAATCTAGAAGAGGCCGGGCGCGGTGGCTCAAGCCTGTAATCCCAGCACTTTGGGAGGCCGAGGCGGGTGGATCACGAGGTCGAGAGATCGAGACCATCCTGGTCAACATTGTGAAACCCCGTCTCTACTAATACAAAAAAATTAGCTGGGCACGGTGGTGCGTGCCTGTAATCCCAGCTACTCAGGAGGCTGAGGCAGGAGAATTGCCTGAACCCAGGAGGCGGAGGTTGCGGTGAGCCGAGATCGCGCCATTGCACTCCAGCCTGGGTAACAAGAGCGAGACTCCGTCTCAAAAAAAAAAAAAAAAAGAAAATCTAGAAGAATGGGACAAGTTCCTAGATACATACAACTTGCCAAGATTGATCCAAGAAGAAATCCAAAACTTAACAGTTGAAAAATGAGTAACAAGATCAAAGCTGTAATACAAAGACTTCCAGTAAAGGCAAGCTCGGGACCTGATAACTTCTGGACTAAATTCTACCAAACATTTAAAAAATAATAATACAAATACTACTCAAACTATTCCAATAAGTAGAGGAGACCGGTATACTTCCAAACTCATTCTACATGGCAAGTATTACCCTGATACCAAAACCAAACACCAAGAAAACAAAATTACAGGACAATGTACCTCAGGAATATTGGTGCAATAATTTTCAACAAAATACTCACAAACCAAATTCAACAGTACATTAGAAAGATCATTCATCATGACAAGTGGATTTATTCCTGGGATGTGAGAGTGGTTCATCATGCACAGATCAATCAATGTGACACATGATATCAACAGATTTATGAATAAAAAAATGATCGTTTTAACTGATGCTGAGAAAGCATTTGATAAAATTCAACATCCCTTCATGATAAAAATCCTCAAAAAATTAAATATATAGAAAATAAGCCACAACATAATAAAAGCCATATACAATGGACACATACCTAATATTATACTAAACAGGGAAACACTGAAAACCTTTCTTTTAACGTATAGAACATGAAAAGGATGCCCACCATCACTACTGCTGTTCAACACAGTCTTAGGAAGTCCTAGCTAGAGAAATTAGACAAAAGAAAAATATACAGGACATTCAAATTGAAAAGAAAAAAAGTCAAATTATTTTATTTTATTTTATTTTGCAGATGATATACTTTTATATTTGGGAAAATGTGAAGACTCCAGAAGAAAACCATTAGAACTGATAAACAAATTAGTCAAGTTGGCAGGATACAAAATCAACATACAAAAAAACTTGAATTTTTATATGTTAACAGTGAACGATGTGAAAAAAAATTAAAAATACAATTCCACTTACAATAGCCAAAGAAATTAATACCTAGAAAGTAATGAAAGAAGTGAAAGATGTCTATAATGAAACCTACAAAACATTAATTAAAAAATTAAAGAGGACACTATATATACATATATATACACACACACACATATATATATACACACATACATATATAGACACATATATGTATATACACACACATATATATACATACACACACACATATATATAATGTTAATGAATTGGAAAAATAAATATTATTACAATATTCATGCTACTCAAATATACAGAGTTAATGCAACCCCTTTCAAAATACCAATGACATTCCACACAGGAATAGAAAAAGAAATTTTAAAATTTATATGGAACCACAAAAGACTCAGAATACTAAAGCTATTATAAGCAAAAGGAACAAAACTGGAGGAATCACGCTACCTGACTTCACATTATACTACAGAGCTACAGTAATTAAAATAGCATGATGTTGGCATATAAACAGACATATAGACCAATGGAACAGAATAGAGAACCCAGAAAAAAAAATCCACACACTTACAGGAAACCCACTTTTGACAAAGGTGCTAAGAACATACATTGGGGAAAAGGCAGTAATTTCAATAAATGGTTCTGGAAAAACTGGATATACATATGTAGAAAAATGAAACCAGAACCCTATGTCTTGCCATATATGAAAATCAAATAAAAATGGGTTAAACACCTAAATCTAAGACCACATACTATGAAACTACTACAATAAAACATTAGAAAAAACTCTACAGGGCATTCGTCTGGGCAAAGCCTTCTCACAAGCATAAGAAACCAAAGCAAAAATAGGCAAGTGGGATCACATCAAATTCTAAAGCTTCTGGAAAGCAAAGGATACAATCAGCAAGCGAAGAGACAACCCACAGAATGGGAGAAAATATTTTCAAATTACTCTTTTGAGAAGGGATTAATAACCAGAGTACATAAATAGCTCAAACAATTCTATAGGAAAATAATGTAATAATCCAATCAAAAGATGAGCAAAAAATTTGAATAGACATTTCTCAGAAGACATACATGTGGCAAGCAGGCATAGAAAATGGTGTTCAATATGATTGATTGTTAGATAAATGCAAATCAAAATTACAAAGAAATATTATCTCACCCCAGTTAAAATGGCTTATATACAAGTGACTAGCAATAACAAATGCTGGTAAGAATGTGAAGAAAAGAGAACACTTGTGCACTGTTGGTGGGAATGTAAATTAGTATAACCACAATAGAGAACAGTTTGGAGATTCCTCAATAAAGTAAAAATTCAGCTGTCATATAATCTAGCAATACCCAGCTGGATATATATCTAAAACAAAAAAAAAGAGAGAGAAATCAGTATATGAAAGAGCTATCTGCACTCTTATGTTTATTGCAGGACTGTTTACAATAGTGAGGATTTGGAAGCAATCTAGCCTTACGTGAACATATGTATAGATAAAGGAAATGTACATAGACATAAAGGAGAAGTAGTCAGCCATAAAAAAGAATGATATCATGTTATCTGCAACAATATGGATGGAACTGAAAATTATTATGCTTAGTAAAATAAGCTTAGCACAGAAAAATAAACATTGCATACTCTCACATATTTATTGGAATCTAAAAACCAAATCAATTGAACTTACGAACATTGAAACTAGAAGAACGGTTACCAGAGGCTGAGAAGTATAGTGGGGTTGGGGATGAGTTGGAGATGGTTAATATTAACAAAAAAATAGAGTAGGTAAGACCTACTATTTAATAGCACAATAGGGTGACTGTAGTCAATAACTTATTTATATATTTTGAAATAACTTAAAAATTTTAATTTTATTGTTTCTAAGTCAAAGGACAAATGTGAGGGGGTGGATACCCATTCTCCATGTTGTGTTTATTTCACACTGCATGCCTGTATCAAAACATCTAATGTACCTCATAATTATATATGTATACCTATAATGTACCCACAAAATTTATAAAAATAATAATAAAATAAATAGTATATGGGAGATTCTTTCAGGCCACATTGTTAGGCACACAGCCTAATAAATTAGACAATTAATGTTACATTAAGCAATATATGTAACTGTTAAGGTTATTTTGTTCTTGTTTTGTTTTCAAACTTTTATTTTTAATTGTTGTGGAAATGTAGCAGGTGTACTTATTTAGGGATGACATGAGATATTTTGATGCAGGCATACAACACATAATAATCATGTCAGGGTAAATTAGGTATCTATCAACTCAAGCATTAAATCTTTCTGTTGCAAACAATCCAATTATAATATTTTAGTTATTATAAATATACAATTAAATTACTTTGAGTATATTCATCCTGTTGTGCTAGCAAATACTGGGTTTTTGTACCAATTAACCATCCACACTTCCTCATCTCCCACCTTCTCACTACCTTTACCAACCTCTGGTTATTCTATTTCTACTTTCTATCTCCATGAGTTCATTTTTTTATATCACTTTTAGCTTTCACAGATAAATAAGAACATGCATTTTGTCTTTCTGCGCCTAGCTTATTTTACTTAACATAATAACCTTCACTTCTATTCAGAATGTGGCAAATGAAAAAAATTTGCTCTTTATGGTTGAATAATACTCAATTGTGTACACGTACCACATTTGCTTTATTCATCCTTCAGCTGATAGACAATTTACTTTCTAATCTTGAGCATTGTGAATAGTGCTGCATGAATATGGGAGTGCAGATATCTGTTCAATACACCGATTTCCTTTCTTTTGGGTGTATTTCTAGAAGTGGGATTGCTGGATCATATGGTAGCTCTAATTTGAGCTTTTTGAGAAACCTCCAGACTGTTCTCCACAGTGTTTGTATTAATTCACATTCCCACAAAAAATGTATGAGAGCTCTCCTTTCTCCACAGTCTCTAACAGCCTTTGTTATTGCCTGACTTTTGAATGAGAGATATTCAAGTTATGGTGAGATGGTATCTCATTGTACTTTCCATTTGCATTTCTCTGATTTTCAATGATATTTAGCACCTTTGTGTATACCAATTTGCTCTCTGTATGTCTCATTTTGAGAAATGTTTATTCAAAATTTTGCCTATTTTTTAATCAAAATTATTACATCTTTTTCTATATTGTTGTTGAAGTTTCTTATGTATTCTGGTTATTAATTTCTTTATGTGATGTGGATCTCTGTCCTCACCCAAATGTCATGTCTAATTGTAATCCCTAAATTTGGAGGTAGGGCCTAGCGAAAGGTGATGGGTCATGTGGGTGAATCCTTCATAGGTACTTTAGCACCATCTTTTTGGTGCTGTTTTCCTGACAGAGTTCTCATGAGACCTTGTTGTTCAAAAATGTGTAGCACCTCCCCAATTTCTCTCTTCTTCTTGCTCCAACCGTGTGATATGCCTCACTCTCTCTTTGCCTTCTGCAGTGATTGGAGGTTTCTTGAGCCCTCCCCAGAAGCAGAAACTGCTATGATTCCTGTAAAGGCTGCAGAACCATGAGACAATTAAACCTCTCTTCTGTGTAAATAACCCAGTCTCAGGAATTTCTCTAAAGCAGTTCAAGAATGAAGTAATACAGAAAATTGGTGCAGAGGAGTGGGGCATTGCTATAAACATACCTGAAACTGTGAAAGTGACCTTGGAGCTGAGTAATGGGTAGATGTTGGAAGAGTGTGAAGGGCTTTGTATTAGTCTGGATTCTCCAGAGAGACAGAACTAATAGGACATATATGCGTGTAAAATGGAGTTTGTTAGAGAGAATTAGCTCACACAATCAAAAGGTGAAGTCTCATGGTAGGCCATCTGCAAGCTGAGGAAAAAAGAAGCTGTTAGTGACTGAGTTGGAGTCCAAAAGCCATAAAATCAGGGAAACTGACAGTGCAGTCTTCAGTCTGTGGCCAAAGACCTGAGAAACCGCAGCAAACCACTGGTGTAAGTCCAGAATTCCAGAGTCTGATATCCAAGGGCAGGAGGAATGGACGGAAGCATCTAGCATAGGAGAAAGACAAAGCCAGAGGTTTCAGCAAGCCAGCTATCTCACCTTCTTCCACCTGCTTTGTTCTAGCCACTCTGGCAGTGGATTGGATGTTGCCCACCCACTTTGAGAGTGGTTTTTCCTCTCCTAGTACATTGACTCAAATGTTAATCTCCTCTGGAAACATCCAGACGACAGTCACTCCCAGAAAAAAATAGTTGACCAGATATCTAAGCATTCTTTAATCCCATCAAGTTGATACTTAATGTTAACCATTACAGGTTCAGAAAAAGAAAAACAAAAAGATGAGGCAACATTTGTAAATTCCTAGAGACTTGTTGAGTTGTTGTGACCAAAATGCTGATAGTGATATGGACAACTAATTTTAGGCTGATCAGGTCTCAGATGGAAATAAGAAACTTATTAGGAACTGAAGCAAAGATCACTTTTGTTACATCTGGGCAAAAAGATTAGTTGGATTGTATCATTGCCCTATGGATCTGTGAAACTTTGAACTTGAGAGTGATGATTTAGGGTATTTGGTAGAATAAATTTCTAAGTAGCAAATCATCCAGGATGTGGCCTGTATGCTTCTCATAACCTCACTTCATATGCATGAGCAAAAAAAAAAAAAAAATAGCATAAAACTGGAACTTACATTTGAAAGATAAGAAGAGCATACAAGTTTGAAAAATTTGCAGCCTTGCCTTATGGTAGAAAAGCAAGCCCATTTTTCAGATGGGGGAATTCAAGCTGGCTGCAGACATTTGCATAACTAAGAGAAAGGTAAGTGCTGATAGCCAAGACAATGTGACAAAGCCCTCAAAGGGATTTCAGAGACATTTGTAGCAGCACTTTCCATCACAGGCCTGAATGCCTAGGAGGATTTAATCATTTCCTGGACCAGTCCCATGGTCCTGCTGCCGTGCACAGCCTCAGGACACTGCTCCCTAAATTCCAGCCACTCCAACTCCATCCATGTCTAAAAGAGGTTCAGGTACAGCTCGTGATTCTGCTTCAGAGGGCGCAAGCTGTAAGCCTTGGCAGCTTTCACATGATGTTATGTCTTGCACTATGCACCTGGAAAAGCCGCAGACACTCAATGCCAGCCCAGGAAATCAGCCCTGAGGGAGGCTGTACCCTGCAAAGCCACAGAGGCGGAGCTGCCCAAGATCATGTGAACCCACGTTTTACATCAGTGTGACTCAGATGTGAGACATAGAGTCCAAGAAGATCATTTTGGAACTTTAAGATTAGACTGCCCTGCTGGATTTCAGACTTGCATGGGGCCTGTAGCCCCTTTGCTTCGGCCAATTTCTGGCATTTGGAATGTCTGTATCTACCCAATGCCTGTACCCCCATTGTACTAGGAAGTAACTAACTTTCTTTTGATTTTACAGGCTCATAGGCAGAAGGAACTTGCCTTGTCTCAGATAAGACTTCAGACTGTGGACTTTAGAATTAATCCTGAAATGAGTTAAGATTTTGCAGGG
This sequence comes from Aotus nancymaae, assembly GCF_030222135.1. Lineage (NCBI taxonomy): Eukaryota > Metazoa > Chordata > Mammalia > Primates > Aotidae > Aotus > Aotus nancymaae. Next base: position 51,649,071 of record NW_026988415.1, on the reverse strand, counting down.
TTGTTGAGAAGGCGTGATTGGTGTTGAAATGTGATGACATGAGATTTGGAAGAAGAAAGGAACAGGATGATACTGTTTGGCTGTCTCACAACCCAAATCTTATCTTGAATAGTAGCTCCCATTATTTCCTCATGTTGTGGGAGGGACCCAGTGGGAGATAATTGAATCATGTGGGTGGTTTCCCCATACTGTTTTCATAGTAAAGAAGTCTCATGAGATCTGATGGTATTATAAGGGGAAACACCTTTCACTTGGCTCTCACGCTTCTATTGTCTGCCACCATGTGAGACATGCCATTCACCTTGTGCCATACTTGTGAGGCCTCTTCAGCCATGTGAAACTGTGAGTCCATTAAACCTCTTTCTTTTGTAGATTGCCCAGTCTCAGGTACGTCTTTATCAGCAGTGTGAGAATAAATTAATACAAGGGCCATTGACCTCCAGACCCCAGAATGGTTGATCCACCGGCAGCATGCACCCTTCACCTTGAAAAGCCACAGGCACTCAACACCAGCCTGTGAAAGCAGTTCCAGGGACTGAATCCTGCAAAGCCACAGGGTCAGAGCTGCCCAAGGCCTTGGGAGCACACTCCTTGAACCAGTGTGCTCTGGATGTAAGTCATGGAATCAAAGGACATTATTCTAGAGGTTTAAGATTTAAAAAATGTCCTGATGGGTTTTGGACCTGTATGGAACCTGTAGCCTCTTTTTATTGACTGATTTATCCCTTTTGGAATGGGAGTATTTACCAAATTCCTGTACCCCCATTGTTACCTTGGAACTAACTAACTTGTTTTTGACTTTACAGGCTCATAGGTGAAAGGGATTTGCCTTGTCTCTGATAAAAATTTGGGCTTTTAACTTTTGAGTTAATGCTGAAATGAGTTAAGACATTGGGGGACTGTTGAGAAATCATAATTGTATTTTGAAATGTGACAAGAACATGAAATTTTGGAGGGTTAAGAGAAATAACAGTATTGTTTGAATCTGTGTTCCTGTCCAAATCTCATGTTGAATTGTAATCCACAATGTTAGAGTTTGGGTCTGGTGGGAGGTGATTGAATCATGGGGTTGGATTATTTTTTTAACACCCCTTTGGTGCTATTCTCATGATAGAGTTATCACAAGATATGGATGTTTAAAAGTGTGTGGCACCTCCCCCTCTCTCTCTTCCACCTGCTCTTGCCATGAGAAATGCCTCACTCATCCTTTGCTTTCTGCCATGATTGAAAGCTTCCTGGGGTCTCCCCAGGAGTAGAAGCCACTATAATTTCTGTCCAGCACAAAGAACCATAAACCAATTAAATCTCTTTTCTTTATAAATTATCCAGTCTCAGAATTTTTCTATAGCAGTGTGAAAACAAATGAATACATCCTTTGACAGAAGGGTAGTGTGAATATATTGTCCCTTATTCTGTGGTTCACAACTTCACTTTGTTGATTATTTTATTTGCTATTTAGGATTTTCTTTTAATTTGATATGACCCTATTTGTCTATTTTTTTTTTTTTTGTCCCCTATGCCTGTGGGGTATTACTTGAGAAATCTTTTCCAAGTTCTATGTTCTGGAGATTTTCCTGAATGTTTTCTTGCAGTAGCTTTATAGTTTGAGTTTTAGATTTAAGTCTTTAATCCACTTTTATTTGATTTTTGTATATGGTGTAAGATAGGGATCTTGTTTTATCCTTTTACATTTGAAAATCCAGTTTTCCTAGTACAATTTATTAAAGAAACATTCCTTTCATTAATGTATGTTCTTGGCATATTTGTCAAAAATAAGTTCACTGTAGATGTATGGATTTATCTTTGAGTTCTATATTCTATTTCACTAATCTATGTTTCTGTTTTTATGCCAGCACCATATCATTTTGATTAATATAGCTCTGTAGTATAATTTAAAGTCAGATAATGTGATTTGACTAGTATTGCTCTTTTTGTTCAAGATACCTTTGATTATTCTGGGTCTTTTGTAGTTCCATATAAATTTTAGAATTTTTAAAATTCTGTTTAGGTGAAGAATGTCATTGGTGCTTTCATAATGTTTCCATTGGATCTGTAAATTACTTTGTGTAATATAAACATTTTAACCATATTGATTATTCCAATTTATAAACATAAAATATCATTCCAATTTTGTTTCCTTTTAAATTATTTTCACCAATGCTTTTATATTTTTAGTTATAGAGATCTTTCACTATTTTGGATAATTCCTAGGCATTTTATTTTATGTGCTGCTATTGCAAGTGGAGTTACTTTATTGATTTATTCTTAATATTGTTTATATGGAAATCTATTGATTTTTTTTTTTTTTTTTTTTTTTCCGAGACGGAGTTTCGTTTGTTACCCAGTCTGGAGTGCAATGGCGCGATCTCGGCTCACCACAACCTCCGCCTCCTGGGTTCAGGCAATTCTCCTGCCTCAGCCTCCCGAGTAACTGGGATTACAGGCATGCACCACCATGCCCAGCTAATTTTTTTGTATTTTTAGTAGAGACGGGGTTTCACCATGTTGATCAGGATGGTCTCGATCTCTTGACCTCGTGATCCACCCACCTCGGCCTCCCAAAGTGCTGGGATTACAGGCTTGAGCCACCGTGCCCGGCCAATCTATTGATTTTTATATGTTGGATTTTGTGTCCTGAAACTACTGAATTTGTTTATCAGTTCTAATAGTTTTCTTGTGGATTCAATAGTTCTTTCCAAACAAAGTCACATAATCTGCATCAAGGCATAATTTGACTCCTTTCTTTTCAATTTGGATGCACTTTATTTCATTCTCTTATCTAATTGCTCTAGTTAGGACTTGCAGTATCGTGTCGAATAACAGTGGTGAAACTTGAAATCTATGTTGTGTTCCAGACCTAGAGGAAATGCTTCAGTTTTCCCCACTAAGTATAATACTAGCTAGGAGTCTGTCATATATATTTTTAATATGTTTAGGTATGTTCCTTCTATGCCAAGTTATCTTAGGACTTTTATTATGAATGTATGTTGAATTGTATCAAATGCTTTTACTGCATTAATTGAAATTATCGTATGAATTTGTACTTCATTCTGTTTTATGATATATCATATTAATTGATTTGTGTATGGTGAACATTCCTTGCATCCCTGAATTAAAATCCACTTGGTCATAATGAATAATCTTTTCAATGTGTTGCTAAATTTGGTTTGCTAGTATTTTGTTAAAAATCTTTCATTAATATTCATCAGGGATATTACCTTAAATTTTTCTTTAACGTGTCTGGTTTTGATATCAGGGTAATACAGGCATCTTAAAATGAGTTTAGAAGTATTTTCTCAACTTGTAATTCTTGAAATAGTTTAAGTTGGATTGATATTAGTTTAAAAAAAAAATTGTTAGATTTCAGAGTGCAATGTTGGTTCCTGTCCTTTCTTATGCTGGGAGAATGCTTTTACGGTTCCAGTCTTGTTAGTTGTTATTGGTTTGTTCCAGGTTTGGATTTCCTCATGGTTCAATCTTGGTAGGTTCTAAGTTCTTGGAAATTTATCCATTTCTCTCAGATTTTCCAATTTATTGTCACATAATTGCTCATAGTAGCCACAAACGATCCTTTGAATATTTGCAGTATTATTTGTAATGTGTCTTTTTTTCTCTCTAAGTTTATTTATTTGGGTCTTCTCATTTTTTATCTTAGTCTGACTGAAAATTTGTCAGGTTTGTTTAACTTTTTTAAAAAACCAACATATTGTTGTATTGATTCTTGGATTGTTTCAGTCATTATAAATGTATTTATTTTTTCTCTATTTTTTATATCTTTTCCTTTACTAAATTTGAGTTCGATTTACTCTTACTTTCCTATTTTTTTTAAGATGCATCATTAGGTTGTTTATTTGAAGTTTTTCTTTTCTCTTTTTTTTGGATGAAGGTACTTATATCTAGAGACTTTTCTCTGAGTACTGGTTTTGTTGTATGCATAGGTATTATTGCATTGTATTTTAATTATCATTTGTTTTAATACACTTTTTAATTTTACTTTTAATATTTTCATTGACCCACTGGTCATTCAGGGGCATATGGTTTAATTTCCATATATTAATATAGTTTTCAAAATTCCTCTTTTTATTTTTAGTTTCATTCAATTGTAGTCATGGGAGATGCTTAATATTAATTTTTTCTATGTTTTAAAATTTATTTTCTGACCTAACATATGAAAAATCCTTGAGGATGATCTGTGTGCTGAGAAAAATAATGCGTATATAGCAGCTCAGATGAAATGTTCTATAAATATCAATTAAGTCCATTTGGTGTGTTGTGTAGATTACAATAATTCTGTGTTGGTGTTCTGTATGAAAGATATGTTCAGTGGTTAAAGTGGAGTGTCGAAACTTCCAGCTGTTACTGCATTGAGGCCTATCTCTCTCTTTAGCTTTAATAATATTTACTTTATATATCTGGGTGTTCCAGTGTTGGGTGCATACATATTTACAATTACTGTATCCTCCTGCTAAATTGAACCCTTTATCATTATAAAGTGGCCTTCTCCATCCTTCTATAGTTTTCATCTTTCAATATATTTTGTCTGACATAAGTTTAGATACTTCTTGCTCTTTTTTGTTTTCATTGGCATGAAATATTTTTTTCCATCACTTTATTTTTCATCTATGTGCATCTTTAGAGGTAAAGTGTGTTTTCTGTAGGCAACAGATTACTGGGTCTTGTTTTTCTATTCATTCAGACACTATGTCTTTTGATTGAAGATTTTATTTTATTTATATTCAATGTTATTACAGGAAAGTTAGGACTCACTTTTGCCATTTCATTATTTATTTTCTGGTTGTTTTGTGGTCTGCCTTTTTTTTTCTTCCTTCCTGTCTTCCTTTAAGAGAAGATAATTTAATTATATTATATGATATAATTTCCTGCTTTATATTTTTTGTCTATCTGTTGTATGTTCTTTGTTTTGCGATTCCCGTGAGGCTTTAAAATACTCTCTTGGCCAGGCACGATAGATAACACCTGTAATCCAAGCACTTTGGGAGGCCAAGGAGAGGGGATCACTTGAAGTCAGGAGTTCAAGACCAGCCTGGCCAACATGGTGACACCCCATTTCCACTGAAAATATAAAAATTAGCCAGGAATGGTGGTGGGCTCTTGTCATCCAAGCTACTCAGGATGTTGAGGCAGAAGAATCACTTGAACCCAGGAGGTGGAGATTGCAGTGAGCTGAGATTGTGCCACTGCACTCCAGGCTGGGTCACAGAGCAAGAGTCTATCTCAAAAAAATAAAAAAAAATTTTTAAAAATAAAATAAGACACTCCCTTATAACCTATTATTTTAAGCTAACACCTTAAGACTCTTTGCATAAACAAGTTTAAAAAAAAAGCTAAGATCTCTACACTTTAAATTTGTCCACCCCCCACCTTTTTAACTTTTTGTTGTTTCTATTTATATCTTGTTGTACTGTCCATGACTTCAATAGTTGTTGTTGCTACAAATTTTAATTGGTTAATCATTTAATCTCACTAATTAAGAGAAGAGTAGTTTGGAAACCACAGGTTCAGTTTATAATATTCTGTGTTTCTCTGTCTAGTTACTATTAGCAGCGAGTTTCATACATTCTGATAATTTCTTATTGCTTAATACTATTCTTTTTTTATTCCTGATTGAACTTCTCCCTGTAGAATTTCTTATAGGACAGGTCTGGTGTTGGCAAAATCTCTCAGGTTTTTTTTTTTTTTTTTTAATGGGACAGTCTTTATTTCTCCTTCATGTTTGAAGGATAGTTTCCTGAATATACTATTTTAGATTGAAACACTATTTTCCTTGGTATGTTAAATGTGTCATTCCACCTTTTCTGTTCTTGAAGTTTTCAACTGAAAAATCTTCTACGAGGTGTACTGGAGCTCCACTTTATGTTTTGTTGTTGTTGTTTGTGCTGCTTTTAGAATTCTTTCTCTTTTGAGAGTTTGAATATTAAGTGTCTTGAGGTCATCTTCTTTTGGTTAAATCTGCTTGGTGTTCTATAACCTTGTTCTAGCATATTGGTGTTTTTCTCTATATTTAGAACATTCTTCCTTATCCCTTTAAATAATCTTTCTATACTTATCTCTTTATCTACCTCCTCTTCAGAGCCAATAATTCTTAGATTTGCTTTTTGGGGATTTATTTTCTAGATCTGTAAGTGTGACTGACTGTTTTTTATTCTTTTTTCTTCCCTTATTGTGTATTTTCAAATACCCTGTCTCAAGTTCACTAGTTTTTTTCTCTTCTGCTTTATCAATTCTGCTATTAAAAGCCTCTAATACGTTCTTCAGTGGACCAATTGCCTTTTTCAACATCACCATGTGTGTTTGAATGTTTTAAATTATTTCAATGTCTTTATTAAATTTTTCTGATATAATTCTGTAATCCTCCTCTGTGTGTTTTAAATTTTCTTGAGTTTCCTCAAAATAGGTATTTTGAATTTCTCTTTCTAAAAGGTCACAAAGCTCTGTTTCTTCAGAATTTGTCCATGGTGTTTTAGTTTATTTGATGAGAACATGTTTTCCTAGATGGCACTGATGCTAGTAGATGTTCTTCAGTGTCTTGAGATTGAAGAGTTATGTATTCATTATAGTCTTGACTGTCTGAGCTTCTTTGTACTTATTATTCTTGAAAAAGCTTATTAAATACTAAAAAAAAATTGAATTTTTTGATCTAAGCTGTATCTGCTTTAGTGGGCCCGTTTTCCCGGTGATAATTTGGTTCTTGCAGGCTCGTAGAGGTTCCACCTTTATGGTCCTTGATAAGATGCAGAATTATCTGCATTACCAGGGCAAAGACTCCTGTTCTCTATTACTTTCTCCCAAACTAATTATTTCTCTCTCTTTTTTCTAAACTCCCTCAAAATAAGGGTTAGGTAACACAAGCACTCCTGTGGCCACCACTATTGAACATGTGCTGGGTCACAGCAGAGGCCATCACAGCACTGGGTTTCACCCAAGGCCTGTTGTAACCACCACTTGTCAACCAGCTATGTTTGTTCAAAGTCCTGGGGATCTATAATCAGCAGGTTGCAATGGCAGCCAGGTTTGTGTAGTTTCTTTCAAGGCAGTGAGTTCATCAAGGCTCTGGGAGTGTCCAGAGGTGCCATCCAAGAGCCAAGATGAGTCCAAAATCTTAGAAGTCTACCTGGTCTTCTCCTGCACTATGACTAAGCTGGGCACTCAAACCACAGAACAAAGTCCTTTCCATTCCTCTTTTTTATTTCCATAGGCAGAGGAGTCTCACCCCATAACCAACATCACAAGCCCACAGGGAATATTAACAGGCTACTGTTGATTTTCCCTTAATACCCAAGGGCTCTTAAGTCAGCTTGTGGGAATCACCTGTCTGGGCAGACTCCCCTCTGATCCAGGGAAGGTCCATAAATGCTGTCCAAGGGCCAAGTCCTGGTGTCATATACTCCAAAAGCCCACTTGGTGCTCTATATTCCTGTGATTGAGCTAATATCTAAGGTGCAAAGTAAAGTACCCTTCATTTTTTTCTTCACTTTTCTCAAAAAGAAGCAATCTTTCACCACGGCCGCGATAGCTATGAATGTCCTGAGTTGCATTTGAAGCCAGCAAGTCTCAGAGTCTCACGCAGGCCCATGGTATACTACCTGTGTATCACTGCTGACTATTCAGGGTCAAAGAGCTCTTTAGTCAGAGGTGATTGGTCATTCCAGGACTGGGTCCTTCTCTTCAAGGAATCAGGTTTCTTTCTGTTCCAGGATGTGTCTGAAAATTTTATTCAGGAAATAGGACTGTAATTGAGCTGGTATCCAAGATACAAGATAAAGTCATATTTTCTCTCATCTCTCCTCTCCTCAACTAAGGGGTCTCTTTTGGAGCCAAAAGGGGTTCAAATAAGGGGTCTCACTTGGAGCCCAAATTTGTGTAGCCTGGGGTTAGGGAAGGAGTGATGCAAGCACTCTGTTAGCCTCTCCAGTTGGTGTCTCAGTAGGTTACATGGCCCCTGAGTTCAGTGACTCTAAGCCAATTTCAGCACTAGGAGTGGCCTAAGAGTTTCAGGCCTTGTGGCCTATACTGCTTTGCAAGTTTATTCAGAACCCTGGAGCCTTTAGCTCATGGTGGTTAGTCTTACTGGGACCCAAGTTTCAACCTCTGGGATGTGTGATATCTCTCTGGCTAAGGCTAAAGCAGGTTTAAATACTCAATTTATAGGCAGGTGTCAGCTGAGTTCAGCCCAGTTTTTTTTCTGTTGTTTTTTTTTTCCGTTGTGACAGGGCACCACTGAGTTCAGTGCAATGTTTCACAATTGCTGCATATTTCCTCTCTCTAGAGCACAGATTCTCTTTTCACGCCACATAGCTGCTGCCAGGGGATGGGGAAGGGATAGCAACATTGATTTAAGACTGTTTCCTACCCTTTTCAGTGCCTCTTTTAGTGAAATAATGTTAAACCAGGTACTGTGAGTTCTCACCTGATTTTTGGTTCTTATGAAGGTGATTTTTTCTGTAGATAATTGTTAATTTGGTGTCTTTGTGGAGAGTATGATTGGTAGAACCTTCTATTTGGCCAGCTTGCTGCACCACACTAAGTCAAATCTTAACCACTATAAATCAGTTTGCTCTCTGTAAGCTCTTTTTTTCTCCTGATGACCTACAACATCCATTTCAGCCTGGTGACCAAGTTTTACTAAAGCCCTCATAGACACAAGCACTAGAGTATGAATTTGCAGAGAAATTGAGTTGTTTTTATGATGTGCTACTAACTACTCCTACCTTTTTTAAACTTGCAGTTATTAAACTGTGAGTCCATTATTGTTGAGTAAATAAAGCACCTTCAGAAATTGAAGACCTGCCTTTCCTCCCAGACTCATGCCCCCTCTGTAAATGCACCTCACTAAAAGACTTAAAACATTTGTTTAGAAAAACCAGATACATAGAGTTTGTTTTCTTTATATATTATCTGTATTATACATGCTTGGAAAGATAATGCTTCAGGCAGAATATCACAAACTATAGCTTCATCTGCTAGAGATAATGTCTGCTGGATATGCCATCCTAAATCTCTATCTGTGCATGATCATTCTGGTTCTTATTATGTTCTGTATATATATTTTTCAATATTCCTCTTCCTACTTCAAGTAGCCCTTACCCAGGGCTCTCCTCACACATTATCCAAGTATGTTATCAAGTTGAAAAAACTTGATTTTTATTTGAGCCCCATAAGCCTCCATCTTTTCCTATTTCTATACAGTCCAAAAATGGGTTTGCTATACAAGTTTCTTAGGTAGGTTTGGAAAATACTGCATTACCTAACCTTTTCTCGTGAAGATTCACAATGCACATTACCATATTAAAGACTGATAAATTTTGTAGATATGCTTAGAGTTGTACATGCTATTTAACTTACTCTTCAGAGTACTCGTATAAGGAAGATACTCCTGTGTTTTTATTTTACAATAAAAAATGAAAATATTAATTAATTTGTTCAAGGTTACATTGCTAATAGTTGCTGAATCCAAGATAAGTGCAGTGAACTGCATGAACCTAACATTTGTGCTTCTAACAACCACATATAGTCAGTCAACAAAACATTCCAGAAAAATATATTTTATTACGTGAACATGTATTAATAATGATAATAAAGCACTTTACTATTTTCCATGTGCTATGCTCTCACTATGATAAAACTACTCAGATGAATCCTGGCACTTCATTCTCAAAATGATATTACGAAATAGTTGGAGGATATAATAATATAGGAGGAGAGATAGAGATATACATTAAGGAACCTGCTCAAATGTTCACAGCTATTAATTGGTAGAGCTGAAATTTGAAATCTGGAAGGGAGATACAATTAAATTGAGATTAAGGCATCTCTCCACAGGATTTTAACTGTATCTTAAAAAACAATGCAACCCAAATGAAAGAGGTACTCATCTCTGAATGACAGTGCCCACATAATTACTCAAAATTTGAAATCAAAACATTATTTTGTGTCATTTTTAGCACACACCAAAAAATACAGAAAACATTCTTGTGGATGCATTAATAACTGGCAAAAATAGATTATGATTACTCATTGAACAAATAGGTAAATATTACTGTTTTGGAAAAATTTACAAACTGTGTTTTTCCTCTGTTATCACATGACTACAACAATCCTAAGACTTCTGTAAACAAATGTGGGAAAGAATTTCCCCATACACCAAGCAGTGTATACCAGTTGGGTGTCCAATTCAATTCCAGCATTATCTACCTGGAGATAGTGTCAGAAACCACAGGTTGACTGCTCAGTCCACAAGATTGACTCTCATCCTAATCAGTCACCAGTTGCAAGTCCTGTTCCCCCTTCACCTTTCATTTTGACTATGAGCTTTTTGAGGTCCTCATGAGAAACAGATACTAGAGCTATGCTTGTATAGCCTGCAGAACTGTGAGCCAATTAAACTTTTTTTCTTTATAAATTACCTAACCTCAGGTATTTCTTTATAACAATCCAAGAACAAACTACAAAGGAGGGTCTTAAGACTCACAATTAGAAAGGCAAAGATAGGGAAGAGTCAGAGTCCTTCTTTGGGGCAGGAGAAGGAAAAATTGTTTTCAGAAGGTCAGAAAAATTGTTTTCTGAGGCCTGCCCCTGAGAAAGTTCATTTGCTTATCTGTTTCTACACCGTGGGTGATGTTGTATTTAAAGATATTATAAGATTTGATTGATTGGGGAAAGATGTTCATAAATATTTGTATAAAGATTTAAAAAAGACTAAAATATTTGAAGTAAAAAGTAAAACATGCTTTTACAGAAAAAGAATTAAAATTAAAATATAGAAAAGTTTAACATAATGTAGATTAAAGCTTTTAAACAAAAATGTAATTTTATTTTATACCTATGATGAGTAAGGGACAAAAAACTCTAACCTTTATAGTTTTTAGCCTGGAGTCTCTATAACAAGATAAACTAACAGAAGAGAAACAAACAATAAATCTATTAACATGTACACTTTATGTATATGTGGGAGACCAGAACATGTTACCCGAAAATATAAAGAATTGTTGAGCTGAAGGCAATTAAAAAGAAGCTGATATAGAAAATCTCTTTACCTTTCATTTGTCTAAATATAGGACATATATATATATATATAAAGACAAAAGGTATCTTGCACACCCTTATAGTAAAGAGAATAAAAGTTAACTGCTGAAGACACATTTAGATTAAGGTGGTTCCAGAGGAATCTACATTAACTAGCTTTCTTAATTACCCTTTATCTTCTATATATTTGCCTTTCCACAATGAGTCAAGGTCATTTTTCCTTATTTTCTCACTTCTCTAAAATTGACTGTTCTTTGTTGAAAATCTTATATAAGCCAGAATTTAAAGCCATTTCTTTGAGAATTTCTCATTTTCTGGGCATTTCATGTATATCTGAGATATACATGTTAATAAACATTTGTTTATTTCCCCTTTGCTCATCTGTTTTTTGTTACAGGGGTCCATTCCAACTAAGAATTCATGAAGGCTAAAGAAAAAAAATGTTTGCATGCATATACATAAGAGAAACAGAAAAATCAATAAATCTTTAGAGTAGATCTCAAAGAATGGGTTTAGACTTCAGGCTTAAATACCCTTGTTTGCTAAAACAATAAAAGAAGGATGTGGGGGACACTCTGGTTATGGGAAAGTGATCCCAAAAAGCAAGGAAAACAAGGGTAAAATTTGCTATGCAAATTTAAGTGGATGTGTTGTCCATTTAGCCACCCCTCTCTTCCTAGTGCATAATGGAAAGCACATTATAAATGGAAATTTCTTTTATAGATGTAAATTTCTCTTACAACAGAGCAACCTTTTAGAGCTACTCCTCTGTCTGCAGTTTCTCAAAATAACCAGCTTGAGATTATCAGTATGTCAAAGAAGAATATTTTGAGGTGCTATTATTTGATCTCCTAGAGTCATATTTTGAGGTAGTATGTTCTTATCGCCAACAAAAGGATTGTGTATGTTGAACAGATGAAAAGTACTGCACACATAGAAATGTGATTCCTAGTTTTATATACCTACCCCTGTGTTGGATGTTTCACCGGAGTTTATTCAGGTATATATCCTAAAATGAAGATATATAACCGCAAATGACATTTGTGAGATAGTGGAGACAGTACTGGTTTTGAAGTAAGAAATATTAGCACTGCATTTCACGGTGCAGATCTGCATTTAATGTACTTTCTTACATATAATAGGTGGCTTTTTTTGTGTGTTTTTATTTAAAATGTAAATGGATAAATACCACTTACTGGCGCCCTGACCTTGGGAGACTTACCCTCTTCTATTTCTTAGTTTCTTCATCTGAAAGAGTGGAACACAGCTATTACTTGTCACTCAGATTAATGCTGGGAAACAAATGTGGTGATTAATGGGAAAAAAATTTAAAGCTGTTTTGGCAGAGTAATTTCTGGACTAGCTGAAATAACTTACAGACAGCATATTTCAGTTCTACTTAACCCACCTTCATCTCTTATCAGATTAAGTATGCTGTACACCAGACACTTCTAAAAAGTCTATTTGAAAGGTTATAGACAAAAAACTGGTATCAGTTACCTTTCTCCTACCCCAATTCAAGATCATCTGGGTTAAAAAGAGAAGAGAGAAAATAGAGAAGAAAGATCATAGACTATGATGTCAAGAAGTTGGTTTGTGTCCTGCCTCTGCCTCAGTATGAGTCACAGTGAGGGGAGGAGAAACCATGGAAGCTTCAGATAGCTTTATTAAGGAGAGATATTAAATACATTTGGGATAACTTTCTTCCAGATTGGAATAGCAAAAAGTCACACAGAGTTTCCCATTTAGGATGGATTTTAAGTAATAGAGAAGGACGCTTGAACTGTCCCAATAATCAGGCCGAAATCAGTCTTACAGAGTGTCTACACATGCTTGAATTACAGATGAATATTTTCTTGTGAGGTAGAGAGCGTAATGGGCATGGTACAGAGCAGCAATAAATACCAAATACCTTATAGTAGAAATGAGAAAGATGCTGTTAGCATCTATACAGAAAGCCCAATAGTGAAGACATGGGTTATGAATGTAACTATAGATAAGAGTGAGGAAAAATGATAGGTAAGAACCAAATTTACCCCTCCTATGATTCTTTGGCACAACTGTGCTGCCTGAATCTTAAAAGAAAACACAGAAAATGGGAGGAGAAGTGGAACCTTTAGTTGACTGAGAAAACCTTAATTTGATTAAGACTATACTGATCTGCCTATGTTCTTTATTTTATTTTATTTTATTTTATTTATTTATTTATTTTTGAGACAGAGTTTCACTCTTGTTGCCCAGTCTGGAGTGCAATGATGCGATCATGGCTCACTGCAACTTCTGACTTCCGCTTCAAGTGATTCACCTGCCTCAGCCTACCGAGTAGCTGGGATTACAGGCATGCACCATCGCAGCTAGCTAATTTTCTATTTTTAGTAGATACAGGGTTTCTGCATGTTGGTCAAACTGGTCTCAATCTCCCGACCTCAGGTGATCTGCCTGCCTCGGCATCCCAAAGTGCTGGGATTACAGGCATGAGTCAGCACTCCTGGCTGTAAGGCCAGTTGCCTTGCTGGGAGCCGAATGGACACGCCCTTCTCTCTCCGTGCCTGAAAACTACGTCAAAATTCTGAGCACATTACTCAGCATTTGCCCTCTCCACGCGGGCTCCCCGTACCCATTTCCGCATTCCAATCTCAGTCCTGCACCCACTGAAATTTTGAAAAAGCCCGCCAAAGACCTGCCCTATGGCAGCTTGCCCCGTATGTCCTCAACCAGCCCCTTGCCAGTGCCCAGTCCTTTCATAACCAATGAAACTACCTCCTCTTTGTTTCCCCGCAGCCGATCAAATACCTCCACTCCCTATAAAACCCCACTCCCCAAGAAGAGAAGCACAACTTCTCCGGCCCCTCCTGTCAGACCGTAGACCGTCACCCAGGAGCTGATTAAATTTCTTTATTCCAATAACTGGCCTCAGTTGCCTCATTTAAATCCCAGTTGCTTCATTCAAACCCTACACTGGCTGATCTGGCTGTTTTAAAAAAGATGTTGCTACTGTAGGGACAGAAAGGTGTTTCACCATTTCTTATATTTTATAAGTATCGTGGCTGACATCCCAAGAACAAAAGAAGGTTAACCAACAAAAAGCACAACAAATTAGTCAAAGTTTTACATGGCATACAAGCCTTCAGAAATTCAGATCGAAAGACATAGAGAAATTTGTCTATTGTTACACTTAAATTTAAGAAAGATTAGATATCTGTGTAGAGATGTGATTGGACAAAAGAGTATGATATAATTTGGATATTTGCTGTGCCCAAATCTCGTGTTGAAAAACAATCCCCAGTGTTCAAGGTAGGTCCTGGTGAGAGGTGACCATGGGAGTGGATTTCTCATGAATGGTTTAGCACTATCACCATGATGCTGACATAATAGTGAGTGAGTTCTTGCAAGGTATGGTTGTTGAAAAATGTGTGGCACCTCTCCTCTTTTATCTTGCTCCTGCTCTGGACACATAATGTGTCCGGTCTCCCTTCACTTTCTGTAAGTTTCCTGAGGTTTCCACAAAAACCAGACAGTTGCTAGCATCATACTTCCTGTACAGCCTGCAGAACTGTGAGCCAATTAAACATTTTTTCTTTATAAATTACCCAGTCTCAGGTATTTATAGCAATGCTAGAATTGCCTACTGCAAGTTATGTAATCTAGTGGTAATGGACTTGGAGGGAAAACCTAGCAAGGTCTGTCTTTAAATTCTTCTTTACCTCTCTGTTGTAGAAATTTTCCTACAGGGTATGGGGTAGGACTTTTTGGAATGATAGTCAAGAAAGAAGGGAGAAGAAAAAGTGGCATTTTTGGGTTTTATGGCTTGCATTGAGCAAAAGGAATTCTTGTTTCTATCACTAGACTTGGGGGAGAAATTCTCATTTCTATAACTTACTTTAGGGCAGACAGAGTAGTATAGATAGGACAATGGGAGAAGGTTAGGAAGGCCTTGATCCTGAGATTCTCCCAATTATATTTATTTCTCTATGAAAAGGCAGCATACTTTGTAACCTCATGTTCTGAATTCTAACACTACCTAGTAGAATTGCAATTAGAAATAAAATTCAGTTGACAGAGTAACATTTTGCTCTTTCAAAATTATTGTCAGGGAGTCATATTGCTATAGGTAACATTTCTGTAATCAGGCATTGTTAAAAAATTATAATTTATCTCTAATTTTTTAGTGAAGCATGCTGTCTGACCCCTAAATATAGCATGAAGTTTAGTTCTTTTCTTTAAAGATAAAATTTCTAAAAATGATCTGAGAAAAATGTTCTGGTATGCAGGCTGACAATTTCATAACATTTTCTCATTCCCCAAGTTTACATAATCACAAGTAAGATTGTAAGAAGTTTCAATTCTATATGTCTAGATATATTTTCTGAAAGAAATACATCAATTCATTTATTTTGTTATATGAAAGAAGAAAGAGAATTTCATTTTTAACTTTTCAGCCATGTATATGTATAGTTTGCATTTATTAGTTTTTTTAATTAAACATTGTTAAAAAAAAAAAGACATAGACTACCACACAATAATGGTGGGAAACTTCAACACTTCACTGATAGTATTAGAGCATTCAGGCAGAAAATTAACGAAGATATTTACAACCTGAGCACAACATTGGATGAATGGATTTGATAGACCTCTATAGAACTTTCCACCCAAAAACAACAGAATATACACTCTTCTCATTGCCACAAGGAAAATACTCTACAATTTACTACATAATTGGACATAAAACAATCCTCAGCAAATGCAAAAGTACCAAAATTATACTAAATACATGCTCAGACCACAGCACACATTTAAGTCAAGACTTAAAAAATTGCTAAAAGCCATGCAATTACAGAGATCATGATCAACATGCTCCTGAATAAATTTTGAGTAAATAATGAAATTAAAGCAGAAATCAAGAAGTCATTTAAAACTAATGAGAATGAAAATACAACATACCAGAAGCTCTGGGACACAGTGTTAAAATGGGGAATTCATAGCACTAAATGCCCACATTAAAGTTAGAAAGCTCTCAAACTAACAACCTAAAGTCAGAACTGAAAGAAGTAGAGAAGCAAGAGCAATCCAATGCCAAAACTAGCAAAAGCTAAGAAATAACCAAAATCAGAGCTGCACTGAAGAAACTCAAGACGTGAAAGACCGTTTAAAAAATCAACAAATCCAGTTGTTTTTCTCTGAAAATTAATAAGGTACGTAGGCCACTAGCTAGACTAATACAAAAGAAAAGAGAGAAAACCTGAAGAAACAAAACTAGAAATGATAAAGGGGATGTTACTACTGACTACACAGAAATAAAAATAACCACCAGAAGCTACACATCCACCTCTATGCACCCACACTACAAAACATAGGATAAGTTGATAAATACCTGAACTCATACACCCGCCAAAGACTGAATGAGGAAAAAATTGATTCCCTGAACAGATCAATAATGATCTCTGAAATTGAATCACTAATAAATAGCCTACCAAAAAAGCTCAGAATCAGATAAATTCAAAGCCAAATTCTACAAGACGTATAAGGAATAGCTAGTATCATTTCTACGGAAATTATTCTAAACAGTTGAGGAGCAGAGGCCTCTACCAAACTCATTCTATGAGATCAGGGTCATCCTGATAGCAAAAAAAAAAAAAGGAAACACAAAGAGACACAACAAAAAAAGGAAAACTTCAGGCTAATACAAGCGATAAACAGCTGTGCAAAAATTATCAACAAAATACTTGCAAACTGTCTCCAATAGCACATCAAAAAGCTAACCAACCATAATGAAGTAGGCTTTATCCATGGGACACAAGATTGGTTAAACATAATGCAAACCAAAAAATGTTATCAATCATGTACACAGAACTAAAGAAAAAAAAACACACGAATATTCCAATAGATGTAGAAAAGGCTTTCAATAAAACTCAACATTCCTTTGTGTTAAAGCTCTCAATAAACTAGGTATTGAAGGAACTTACCTAAAAATGATGAGGATGTATGACAAACCGCAGCCAATGTCTCACTGAATGGGCAAAAGGTGAAAACATTCCCCTTGAAAACAAGCACAAGACAAAGATGCCTTCTTTCACCACTCTTACTCAACGTATTATTGGACGTTCTGGTTATAGCAAGACAACATGTTTGCAGACAACATGATTTGCATGCATATTTGTGGTAAAATGACTTAAATTCCTCTGGCATATACCCAGTGATGGGATTGCTGGGTCTTCTTTTCAGAAGTGCTTATTCATGTCTTTTGCCTAATTTTTAATGGGGTTGTTTGTTTTTCTCTTGTAAATTTGTTTAAGTTTCTCATTGATATTGGATATTAGACCTTTGTCAGATGCATAGTTTGCAAATATTTTCTTCCACCAAAAAAGACATGCATGTGGTCAACAAGGATATGAAAAGAAGCTCAATATCACTGACTTTTTGTAAATGGAAACTAAAACCACAATAAGATACCATCTCACATCAGATGGAATGGTTGTCATTAAAAATTCAGAAAATAACAGATGCTGGTAAGGTTGCAGAGAAAAAAGAACACTTATAAGACTGTTGATGGGAGTGTAAATTAGTTCAACCTTTGCAGAAAGCAGTATGGTGATGCTTCAAAGAGTTAAAAGCAGAACTACAATTTGACACAGCAATCCCATTACTGGGTATATACCCAGATAAATATAAATTATTCTACTATAAAAACACATTCACATGAATGTTCATTGCAGCACTATTCACAATAGCAAAGACACGAACTCAACCTAAATGCCCATCAATGACAGATTCCATAAAGAAAATGTGGTACATCAAGCAATACTATGCAGTCATATAAATGGAAAATATCTTATTTTGTGTGTGTGTGGGAACATGGATGTGGCAGGAGGCTATTATTCTTAGCAAACTAACATGGGAACATAAAAACAAGTACCTTACATTTTCACTTATAAGCATGAGCTAAATGATGAGAACTCATGAACACAAAGAAGGAAACAACAGACACCTCTCCTTAAGGGTGGAGGTTGAGAGGAAGGAGGAGTAGAAAAGGTAATTACTAGGTACTAGGCTTAATATCTAGGTGATGAAATAATCTGTACAACAAAGCACCATGACACAAGTTTACCTATATAAAAAACTTTCACATGTACTCCCAAACCTAAAATAAAAGTTGAAAAATAAATAAATAAATATATATATAAAGATAAAAGAAACAAAGGTTGTAATCTAGGCAATGAGATAATGAGCAATTATTATTTTGTGTTTATATTTGTCTTTATTAACAGCAAATAAAAATTATCTAAAATATACAACAAAATAAATGAATTTGGAAATACGAAGCTTAGTTTTGGTTTTTCCCAACATAAGATGTGTTGGCTGTAAATACATAGGTTTGTATGTGAATGCTCTCTTCGTCTCCATTAGGCTATGTGTTTGTTTTATTCCAGTACCATGCGATTTGGTCACTATAGATTTGTAGTACATTTTGAAGTCAGTTAGTATGATGCCCACAGCTTTGCTGCTTTTGCTCAGGATTGTTTCAGAGTGTTTTCCTATTCCCTATAGATTTTAATATTTTTTTCTTTATGTGAAGAATGGAATTGTAATATTAGTAGGAATTATATTGAATCTGTGAATCACTTTGAATGCTGTTGTTATTTTCTAAATATTAACTTTTCCAATCTTTGAAGATTTTTTTTTTCAGGTTTTGTGTCCACTTCAAGCATTCTAGTCACTGTCTTACTGTATTCCTTGTATAGATTTTCATTTATTTGGTTAAATACATTCCTACGTGTTTTATGTTATTTGGAACGATTATTAATTAACTTGCTTTTCTGATTTCTTTTGCAGACTGTTTACTGTTGATATATGAAAATGCCACTAATTTTTTATGTTGACTTTGTTTCCTACAACATTACTGAATTAGTTTATTAGTTCCAAAGCTTTTTTTTATGAAGTGTTTATGTTTTTCTAAGTATAATATTATGCCATCTGTGAACAAGGATAATTCAACATTTTTCTTTCCAATTTAAATGTCTTTTATTTGTCTTGCCCGTTTGCTCTGGCTAGGACTTCAAGTACTATGTTAAATAAAAGTGTTGAAAGTGGGCTTGAAGTCCTAGCCAGAGCAAGGGGCAAGACAAATAAATACTTTATATTGTTCCAGATCGTAGAGAAAAGGTGGAATTTTTAATGCATGGCCTTTGTTATCGTGAGGTGTGTTTTTTCTGTACCCAGTTTCATGGGTTTTCTATTATAAAAGAATGGTAGATTTTACTGAATGCTTTTCTGTATCTATTAAAACAATCAAATGGTTTTTGCTCTTGCTTCTGTTAATATGTATCACATTTATTGATTTGCACATGCTGAACCATTTTTGCATCCAACGGATTAATCCCAGTTGGTAAAGTGGAATATGGTTTATTTGGCTCCACCATACATAATGTTGAAATCTGATCCTCAATGTCATAGGTAGGGCCTGGTGAGAGGTGTTTTGATCATGATAATAGATCTCTCATGAATGACATGGTGCCATTCTTATGGCAGTGAGTGAGTTCTCACTCTTAGTTCTTGTCAGAATTGTTTTTCAAAAAGAATCTAGCACCTCTTCCACTCTCTCTTATTTTCTTTCTTGCCATGTGATCTGTACACACCAGCTCTCACTTCTCCATCAGTAAAGCATCCTGAGTCCCTCACCAGAAGCATATCCTAGTGTTTTTTGTAGAGCCTGCAGAACTTTGAGCCAAAGAAATGTTATTTATTTATTTGTTTGTTTTAACCAGCCTCAGGTATTTCTTTATAGCAACACAAAAACACTAAGACAACACTTAATCATGATAAATAATCTTTTAATGTGTTGTTGAATTTCATTTGCTATTATTTTGTTGAGGGTTTCTGAATCTATTTTTCTCAGTGATATTGGCCTGTAGTTCTCTTTTTTGTTGTTTCTTGTCTGATTTTGGTATCAAGTTAATGCTGGCTCAGTAGAATAACTTTGGAGAAATTACCTCCTCTTCCATTTTCTGAATAGTTTGAGTAGAATTAATATTAGTTCTTTAAATGTTTGGTAGAATTTGGCAGTAAGTCATCAAGTCTTGGGCTTTTCTTTGATGAGAGATTTTTAAATAAAACTTTAACCTCATTATTCATGATTGATTTATTCAGATTTTCTATTTCTTCATGGTTCAGTCTCGGTAGATTGTATACGTCCAGAAATTTATCTGTTTCCAATTAGCTGATGTATAGCTGTTCAAAATAGTCTCTAATATTTTTTAAAATTTTTCTGTGGTCTTAATTGTTTTGTCTCCTTTTTATTTCTGATTTTGTGTCTTTTATTTTTAAAAAAATTAGGATAGCTAACTTGTGCATTTTGTTTATCTTTTCAAAAGCCAACTCTTGGTTTCATTGATATTTTGTATTTTTTTGTTTTAATTTTATTTATTTCTCTTGTGGTCTTTATTACTTATTTTCTTTAACTAATTTTGAGTTTGGTTTGTTCTTGCTTTTTCAGTTCCATGAGGTGCATTGTTAGGTTACTTGGTCATTCCATTTTTTAGATATAGGTGCTTGTTGTTAGAAACATTCCTCTTAGTACTGATTTTACTATTTCTCATAGATTTTGAAATGCTGTATTTCAATTTTCATTAAAATATTTTTTTCTTAATTTTTCAATAATCCTTGCTTAATTTTCATGTATTTATAATTTTTCCAAGGTTTCTCTTGTTATTGATTCTTTGTTTTATTCCACCGTGGTCATAAAATACATGATAAGATTTTTGCTATCTCAGTTTATTTAGTTTCACTTTAAAGAAATACGAGGCTGGGAAATTTTTAAATAAAAGAGGTTTATTTGGCTCATATTTCTTTAGGTTATGTAAGAAATAAATGGCACTAGTTATCTTCTTCTGGTGAGGGCATTGGGTTGTTCCAACTCATGACAGAAGGCAAATGCAAGCCAGCATGTACAGAGATCACATGGTAACATAGAGGAGGGATACACCTGGCTCTTTTTAAAAACTGGTTCTCTTAGGAACTAACAGAGTGAGAACTCATTATTACCTTGGTGCAAGGACTGCATCAATAATTCATTAGGAATCTAATCCCATTATTCAAACACCTCCCATTAGGCCCAACTTTCAACATTGAGGTTCAAATTTCAGCACATGATTTGTAGGGGTCAAATACTAAAATCATAGTATCTACTCTTTTGAATTTATTCAGACTTCTTTTGTGTGTGTGTGACTTATAATATGATCCATTCTGGAGAATGTTCCATGTGCTGGTGATATGATTGTTTATTCTGCAATATTTAAGTGAAATGTTCTGTAAATGTGAGTAAGGCCTACTAAGTCTAGTGTATTGTTTTATTCCAATGTTCCTTTGTTGATTTTCTGTCTGGATGATCTGTCCAATCTTGAAAGTGGAGTGTTAGAGTGTCCTATTATTGTTTTATTTCAGTCTGTCTTTCTCTTTAAATATAGTAATGTTTGCATTAATTGGGAGCACCAGCATTGGGTATGTACATATTTATAATTGTTATATCTTCTTGCTGAATTCAACCCTTTATTATTATATAGTGACCTTCTTTGTCTCCTTCTACAGTCTTTGATAGGCAGTCTATTTTATCTGATGTAAGTACAGCTACTCTAATCTTTTTTGGTTTCCAGTGGCATTAAATATTTTTTCTACCACTTTGCTTTCAGTCTATGTGTGTCTTTACAGGTAAAGTAAGTTTTTGTAGGCAGCATATAGTTGGGTCTGGTTTCTTTATGCACTTTAACCACTCTATGCCTTTTAATTTGAGCATCAAGTATATTTTACATTCATCATCATGATTCATAAGTAAGGACTTACTACTGAGATTTTGTTGCTCTTTTTCTGGTTGCTTTGAAAATCCTCTCTTCCTTTCTTCATTTCTTACTGTTTTACTTTATGGTTATTTTCTCTGGTACTATGTTTTTTTTTTTTTTTTTTTTTTTTTGAGACGGAGTTTCGCTCTTGTTACCCAGGCTGGGGTGCAATGGCGCGATCTAGGCTCACTGCAACCTCCGCCTCCTGGGTTCAGGCAATTCTCCCGCCTCAGCCTCCTGAGTAGCTGGGATTACAGGCACGCGCCACCATGCCCAGCTAATTTTTTTGTATTTTTAGTAGAGACGGGGTTTCACCATGTTGACCAGGATGGTCTCGATCTCTTGACCTCGTGATCCACCCGCCTCAGCCTCCCAAAGTGCTGGGATTACAGGCGTGAGCCACTGCGCCCGGCTCTGGTACTATGTTTTAATTTATACCTTTTTTTTAGTGAATATATTCTAGGTTTTTGCATTTTGTTTACCATAAGGCTCACAAAACACCTTGTAGATATAATATTTTAAAGAGGTGACAACTTAGGTTACAACAAAAATAATACAAACAATCAAAGAAAAAATACATACTTTATCCCTCACGATTTCTAGTTGTCTCAATTTACATATTTTTATATTTTCCATTTCTTAATAGTTTGCCATAGCTATTATTGTTTTTGGTAGATTTGTCTGGATTTCATACTAGACTTTTAAATGAGCTGCACACCACAATCACAGTATTAGAGTATTCTGGGTTTGTCTGTGTACTTAATTTTACCAGTGAGTTTTATATATTTTTTTTTCACATATTAGTGTCTTTTTTTTCTTTCAGATTGAAGAACTTCCTTTAGCGTTTCTTGTAAAGTTAGTATAGTAGTGATAAATTTTTAGCTTTTATTGGTCTGGGAAAGAATGTCTCTTCTTCATATTTGAAAGATAACATTTCTGGGTACAGTATTCTTGAATGGCCATTTATTTCAGACCTTGAAAATGTCAACATTCTCTTTACTTGTATGGTTTCTATTGAGAAGTCTGTTGACAGACAAATTAGAATTCTTTTATATGTTATTTGCTTTTTTTCTCTTGCTGCCTTTAGGAGCTTTCCTTTGTGTTAGATGTTTTAGAGTTTGATTATTATATACCTTGCAATAGTCTTACTTGAGTTTAATCTGTTTGGAGTTCTCTGAATTTTCTATACCTGGATATTTTTATCTTTCTCAAGTTTTGGAAAGTTTTCTGTTTTTTGTTTTTTTACATTTTAGAAACATTGGCTTTATTGCGGTATAATTCACACAACACAAAATTCAGTGTACAACTGAATAGTACAGCACAGAGTTGTACAACCATTGCCACTATCTAATTTCAGAATATGTTTATCATGAAAAAAAGAAACCTAATACTCATTAGCGGCCACTTTCCATTTTCTCTTCCCAGTCCCTGGCAAACATTATTCTATTTTCGGTTTGTATAAATTTGCCTATTCTGGACATTTCATATAAATGGGATCAGAGAATATGTGGCTTTCTCTGTGTGTTTCACTTAACATGATGTTTTCTTTATTATTATTATTATTATTATTATACCTTAAGTTCTGGGGTACATTTGCAGATCATGCAGGTTTGTTACATAGGTGTATATGTGCCATGGTGGTGATTTGCTGCATCCATCGCCTTGTCATCTACATTAGGTATTTCTCCTAATGCTATGCCTCCCCAATCACCCAAAACCCTGCTGTTCCTTGCCTAGCTCCCCAACCCCTGGCCTCATTGTGTGATGTTCCCTTCCCTGTGTCCGTGTGTTCTCATTGTTCAACACATATTTATAAATGAGAACATGTGGTGTTTGGTTTTCTGTTCTTGTGCCACTTTGCTTAGAATGATGGTTTCCAGTAACATCCATGTCCCTGCAAAGGACATGAACTCATCCTTTTTCATGGCTGCATAGTATTTCATGGTGTATACGTGCCACATTTTCTTTATCCAGTCTATCATTGATGGTCATTTGGATTGGTTCCAAGTCTTTGCTATTGTGAACAATGCCACAATAAACATACACGTGCATGTATCTTTATAATAGAATGATTTATAATCCTTTGGGTATATACCCGGTAATGGGATTGCTGGGTCAAATGGTATTTCCATTTCTAGATCCTTGAGGAATCACCACACTGTCTTCCATAATGGTTGAACTAATTTATACTCCCACCAACAGTGTAAAAGTGTTGCTATTTCTCACATATTCTCCAGCATCTGTTGTTTCCTGATTTTTTAATGATCACCATTCTAACTAGCATGAAGTGATATCTCAATGTAGTTTTAATTTGCATTTCTCTAATGATTAGTGATGATGAGCTTTTTTTCATGTTTGTTGGCTGCATAAATGTCTTCTTTTCAAAAGTGTCTGTTCATATCCTTTGTCCACTTTTTGATGAGGTTGTTTGTTTTTTTCCTTGTAAATTCGTTTAAGTTCTCCATAGATTCTGGATAGTAGCCCTTTGACAGATGGGTAGATTGCAAAAATTTTTTCCCATTCTGTTGGTTGTCGTTCACTCTATTGATAGTTTCTTTTGTTGTGCAGAAGCTCTTAAGTTTTATTAGATCCCGCTTGTCTATTTTGGCTTTTGTTGCCATTGGTTTTGGTGTTTTAGTCATGAAGTCCTTGCCCATGCCTATGTCCTGAATGGTATTACCTAGGTTTTCTTCCAGAGTTTTTATAGTGTTAGGCCTCATGTTTAAATCTTTAATCCATCTAGAGTTAATTTTTGTAAAAGGTGTAAGGAGGGGATCCAGTTTCAGCTTTCTGCACATGGCTAGCCAGTTTTCCCCACACCATTTGTTAAATAAAGAATCCTTTCCCCACTGCTTGTTTTCGTCAGGTTTGTCAAAGATCAGATGGTTGTAGTTCTGTGGCATTCTTTCTGAGGTCTCTGTCCATTGGTACTGGTACCAAAACAGAGATATAGAGCAATGGAACAGAACAGAGGCCTCAGAATGCTATTGTATTTAAAATATTCCTTCTATTCTTTATTCTTGCTAAACACCCTATAGCACACCAATACATTTTAGATTTGGTCTTTAGAGGTAATTTTCTATATCTTGTAGGCCATATTTGTTCCTTTTTTATTCTTTTTTTTCTCCTTTTATTGCATATTTTCAAATAGTGTGTTTTTGAGCTCACTGATTCTTTCCTCTGCTAGATCCACTCTGCTGTTAAAAGACTCTAGTAAATTTTTCAGTTTAGCTAATTTATTTCTCACTTCCAAGATTTATATTTGATTTTGTAATCATTTAAATCATTTTGTTACATTTGTCATATAAATTTCTGAGCTGCTTTTCTATGATATCTTACAGATCACTGGGTTTTCTTAAAACTTTGGTTTTTAAATCTTGGTCAGAGAGCTCAAATTATTGCCGTTTCATAAGGGTCAGTTACTTGTTCCTTGCTTTGTCTATGTGAGGAGATGATGTTTCTCTGTTTGTTGTTTTTTGTAGATGTACCTGTATGTCTTTGTATTGAAAGTTTAGTTATTTATTCCAGTCTTTTCTGTCTGACTTGGATTTTCTTGGATATATTTTCTAAGAGGTTTCTTAGTGCTAGGTCACTGCTTCCTTTTTGGCTCTAGGTGGTGCCTCAAGTCCAGGTTTGCCATAGCTTCAGTAAAGGATTGAAACACTGCCCTTTCTAAATGGGGGATGTCCCAAAGAGAATATCGCAGTAATATGTGAGGGCTCACTAAGTGTTTATACCCAGAGGACCTGTGGAACAAACCTTTTACAGCATGGTGTTGATTAACACCCACTCTAATTTAGCATCTCTTTTGTCAACTACAGAGCAGAGTCTCTAGGGTGGTTCGTGATAATCCTGTCTCGCTCCTTTGTCTCTGCCTATCTTCAGGAATATTTCCCTTTTCAGGCACTCAAGATGCCTCCTGTGGGTTAAGGAGCGAAAATGTATCCTTCCAAGTAGTGGGGAAGCTTTGTTGTCTACCTTGATATCACTTGTTGCAGTGTAAAAACTGTGAATTGGAGCTGGCACAGTGGCTTACGCCTGCAATCCTAACACTTTGGGATCCCAAGGTGCAATGATCACTTGAGGCCAGGAGTTCAAGAACAGCCTGGCCAGCATGGCAAAATCCTATCTATAAAAAAAAAAGCCAGATGTGGTGGTGCACATCTGTAATCCAAGCTACTTGAGATGCTGAGGCAAGAGAATCATTTGAACCCAGAAGGCAGAGATTGAAGTGAGCTGAGATCGCACAACTGCACTCCAGCCTGGGCAAAAGAGTGAGACTAACTGTGAATTGGTGGAAGATTTTATGCACTTGATGTTAGGCAAACTCGAGGGACAGCGTCACAGATGTAAAAACCCAGTTATCTTTTCATCTACTTAATGTTTTGTTTTGTTTTGAATTTTTACTTTTCAGTGGCCCTGGGACTATCTGATTTTCATATTTGGGTTCTATCATACTGTTGATGATCATCTTGGTGCTGTATATTTTTTATTTGGCTTTTTGTGGTAGAGTGAGACTAGCTTGCTTCTATGCTGTCATTTTGGGACTGTAAGTTATATTTACTTGTTTTTGTTATAATTCATTTTTTATTGATAAGAACACTTAACAAGTACTCTAGCCTGTCATATTTTTTAAAGTACAAATGGTATTTTTATCTATAGATACAATATTGTACACTAGATCTCTAGAACTTATTCGACTTGCATAAATACATATTGGTGAACAAATCCCCACTTCTCTCTCCCTGAAGACCCTGACAACTAACATTTTATTCATTGCTTCCTTGATTTTTACTATTTTAGATCCATCTTATCATTGGAATTATGAAGCATTTGTCCTTCCATAACTGGTTTATTTCCCTTAGCATAAGGTCCTCAAGATTTAGTTTTGTTGTATATGGCAAGATTTCCATCTATTTAAAGGCTGAATAATATTCCCTAGTGTGTTATATATATATATATATATACACAACATATATATACACACACAAGGAAATATTCAGCCTTTAAATAGGATGAATATATATATATATACACACACACACATATATATATTTGTATATATATAATATCACATTGTCTTTATTTAGTAAATCATTGAGAGACATTCAGGTTTTTTTTCCCCATATCTTGGCTATTGTGAATAATACTGAAATAAACATGGGAGTGCTAATGTATTTTCCTGATTCTTATTTCAATTGTTTTCAATAAATTCCCAGAAATAAGACTGCAAGATTGTATGGCAGTTCTATCCATTGTAACAGGTGTGAGGTAACATCTCATTGTGAATTTAATTTGAAATTCTGATAATTACTAATTTTGAGCATTTTTCCTATACCTATTGGCCATTTTCATGTCTTCTGTTGGAAAATGTTTATTCACATCTTTAGCCTCTATTTTAATTGGATTATTAGATTTTTATTGCTACTGGATTGTAATAGGTCTATATATGTATTTTGAAAATCAATACATCATCAGATATGTGGTTTGCAAATTTCGTTTTTCATTTGTAGATTGCATTTTATTTTGATTGATTGTTTCTTTTGCTGTAAAGAATCTTTTTAGTTTGATGTAGTCCCACTTGTCCATTTTTGTTTTTGTTGTCTATGCTTTCGGTGTCATATCCAATAAATCATTGCCAAGATCAATGCCATATAGATATTTCTCTGTGTTTTATTCTAGAAATGTTAACATTTCTGATCTGATATTTAAGTTTTTAATTCATTTAGAGTTAAATTTTTTTTTTTTTTTTTTTTTTTTTGAGACGGAGTTTCGCTGTTGTTACCCGGACTGGAGTGCAATGGCACGATCTTGGCTCACCGCAACCTCCGCCTCCTGGATTCAAGCAATTCTCCTACCTCAGCCTCCCGAGTAGCTGGGACTACAGGCATATACCACCATGCCCAGCTAATTTTTGTATTTTTAGTAGAGACGGGGTTTCACCATGTTGACCAGGATGGTCTCGATCTCTTGACCTCGTGATCCACCCGCCTCGGCCTCCCAAAGTGCTGGGATTACAGGCGTGAGTCACCGCGCCCGGCCTAGAGTTAAATTTTTGTATGGTATAAACACCTATATTTATTTATTTGCATATAGATACTCAGTTTTTTCAGCATCATTTTTTAAAGAAACTGTTCCTTCCCCAGTATGTACTCATGGCAGCCATGTTGATCAGTTCACCATATACTTGTGGGTTTATTTCCCAGTTCTATATTCAGTTTTGCTTGTCTATATGTCTATCTTTATGCTAGTATCATACTATTTACTGCTGCCTTGTAACATATTTTAAAATCAGAAAATTTGATGCTTCTAGCTTTTTTCTTTTTCTTTGAAAAAATATTGCTTTTCCCCAACTCAGCACAGAGCAAATGGGCAATAAACTTCAACGCCTAAGATATGCTGGGTCCTGCCAGATCTGAAAGACAAGCTAGAGGCCAGTTCTTTGTGTATCAACTGGCAAAGTTGGAGTATTATATGTGAAATCCAAACTCTTCATTAAAAATTTTAAGACATACATGGAAATAAAAAGAACAAGTATTTTAAATCCAGTAGAATGCTTCACATAAGCTTAGGTAATACATAAGGTAAAGCGTCATGGGAAGACTAGAAAATAGACCTTAAAGAAATGGAAATTTGGAAATTCATCAGTGTTTAAAGCAGATCTAATTGCTATATTATCTTGTAGATTTCCTTTGTGTCTTCAGCAACAAAGTTTTATTTATTTTCTACTCATTTGCCTCTACTAATCAACTACTTTATGAATTTTATTTACTTACTTATTCATGACTTTTTTTTTACTTATGACTTTTCTGTCTTCATGGTTTCTTCTTAGTGTTTTCTTCATGTCCTACTTCATTTTCTCCACCCTACAAGACAATGAATTCTCTTTAGAAATGATTTAACTAATTCATGTAGTCACTGTAACCACAACTGGACAAGGCTTTTTTTGTAGATCAAATTGTATTTTGTAGGTGTGCTAATATATTGGCTGTCTTTAGGCCAGATAACTTCCCCTGTCCAAAACCAGTGACCTTGTAGATGTTCAACAGTTGTCCAATCCAATATAACATTATTAGCAGTATTTTAGAAATTTGGAAATAATTTTTATCAAATCCACAAGCTACTCATACTCTAAAATAGTATAATTCCAACTAGCACATTTCTTTCACTAACCACAGTTACTCTCCATTAAATAAAAAAAGTTCTCATCTTATTTTTTGTTTGATTTTAGAAACGTGTACTTTTTGTTTTGTTTTGTTTTCACTCCTTCTTATAAAATATGCCGTAATTTTGTGAGTTTCTTTCTTTCTTTCTTTTTTTTTTAGATGGAGTTTCACTCTTGTTGCCCAGGCTGGAGTGCAATGGCATGATCTTGGCTCACCACAAACTCTGCCTCCTGGGTTCAAGCGATTCTCCCGTCTCAGCCTCCTGAGTAGCTGGGATTACAGGCATCTGCCTGTAATCTATACAGCACCAAATAATCAAATTGTGCTTCCAATATTCTGAGTTCTACTGATTCACCTAAAGGAACAAATTTGTTTCATAATTATTACACATCTGAGTTATTTCAGGAGACAGTTTTATAAAAACATTTCATAATTGCATATATGGGAAATATATGCACTGAAACTGGCAATTATTTATCAGGCATGGTTGATTTATTTCACTCCAATATACAGCTTTTTATATAAAATATTTTAGGTTGAAATTTTAAAAAAGAGAATGTTCTGTACCCATTTTTCCATTGTCCAATAACAGTTTCATTGCCACTCACAATCTGGCCCCCAAGCCGATGACATGTCCAATCACACACACACACACACACACACACACACACACACACAGTAGTTTGTTATGGCAGCACCCCGGATATTAATATTCTCATTAATCAGTTTTGCTGTGGTACTAACAACTCTAAATTCTTAGGGGTTTATTACAACAGAGGGTTATTTTTTTAAATCACATTTTATATTGGCCATATAT
Source organism: Aotus nancymaae (assembly GCF_030222135.1). Lineage (NCBI taxonomy): Eukaryota > Metazoa > Chordata > Mammalia > Primates > Aotidae > Aotus > Aotus nancymaae. Next base: position 51,619,216 of record NW_026988415.1, on the reverse strand, counting down.
TGGCTGCAGCTCTACTTTCTATTTCTTTTCTACAATATTCAATCTTTCAAAGGAGCTCCTATCTGGAAAATTATTTTAGACATGTTATTATGGAAGATTAGAGAAAGAAAGAGAGCTGGCAAAAACACGCAATCACTCCTAGAGCAACTAGTTGAACATTACGTCTGCTCACATTTCATTGGCCAAATATTGCCAACCCCAATATCAACGAGGTAGGGGAATATACCCCTCCCTCAGGAAGTACTGCAAGACCCATGGGGGCAGAGATACATAATCCTTATAGGAAGACAGAATAAATAGTAGAAAATAATATAACCTACAACATTCTTCTGGAAAAGTTATACAATCAGACATTTTTACCAAAAAGAACAGAAGAGTGAATCAACATCCATTTTACATTTACTTTCATCTTCTTATGGCTTTCAATAACCTCTTATTTTGAACATGAAGAAGTATATATAGATGTGAACATATCTTCATGAGTCTTAGACATTTCTGAATAAATTTAATAGGCTACTGAGACCAACAGTCAATTTTCTGTCCCTAGTGATAAAATCATGTAACACTAAAACCCTGGGGGAGAATGTAGATGTTCTTTTCACCATTTTGAGATAATTGAAAAACAGCAAAAATAGTATTATAGAAGACTAGATTGTGAGGTGAAGAAGTGAATGTGTAAATGAAAGAGACAAATGAAAGTAAATCTATTGCAGGAAATGGAACTGACGATCTGAACTTGGGTAAGAAAGCCGCCAAATACTACCTACCTACTCATGTCAGCCACTGTGCTTGGCATTTTCAAAAGTTCTAGTCAACTCTCACAAAAAAAAATTATGACTTTCAGTTTGGCAATCAGAAAGCCATGATTCGAAAGTAGAATTTGTCCAAACCTAATTTTAAACCCAGGTTTGTCCCCTTCCCGTATCTCCTTCCATATATCTCAAGCATAATTGTACTGTAGTACATATGTTTTATGGATGTGGATAGAATTTTTTTGCGACGTTGCTGGTTATCCTGAGTCACACTTGCCTTAATAATTCCCTGGATATAGGGTATGGCAATCACCTCAGCCCTATAAATGCTCTGAATTAGAGAGAATTTTAAGCCAGTAGGAGAAATTTACTGTGAAGACTGACAGGAGAGTTCCAGCTTTCAGTTCAAATTAGGAAGTACATATTAAATATCTACTATGTTCTAGTCACTTGTGAAATGAGTAAGACACAGTTTCTGAGCTTAAGTTATTTACAGTCTTTGGAAGAGGAGGAGAAACAATTCTTTCTCACTATTTTGGTGAACTTTTGTAATACTTACATAAAGATCACATATAAAAATATCTAACACACTCACTTGTAATAGATGCCTATTGAGTTAATTGCCAATACTCAACCATCACTTTTATCTCAAAGCAAAATACCTCTATTTCACACTTTACAAGAATGTAGAAAAGTAATCAAGACAGAAGGTCAAGACCTAAGAAAGGCATGAAGGGGTTAGTTTTACTTTATTTACATTTCAATAATGAAGTAAGATTAAGAATATATACATCTTTCTACTTATGAACAAGTTAAGTTTTGAGGAACTATAAATGTATTTGTCTCAAGTCCAAAATTATACTATACAAGGGAGCACTGAAACTAGCAATTATTTATCAGGCATGATTGATTTATTTCACTCCAATATACAACTTTTTATATAAAACATTTTAGTTTGAAATTTAAAAAAGGAGAATGTTCTGTGTCCAAAAAGGATGATAGATATAAAAAGTAAAAAGATGCAAAAATCACAAAATGATTTTGTAGCAGTATACAAATACTCTTAAAATTAAAATTTCTGTGATTGTTGCAAGAGGTTCTGAATCATCAAGCACTGAAACATTAGGTACTAGAAAAACAAGAAGCTTTAGGCTGATGAGGAACCAGTTTGAAAAGAAGAACTGAAACAGAACATAGAGAGTTAAGTGGCAGCTGTTGGAAATTTCTTAAACCTGAACAGAGTAACAACAACAATTTGGTAAACTGAGCATAAAGATAATGTGAGAAGAAAGTAACCATGGTCTCGACCTAATACATTGTAATTAATAGATAATATTTTTGTCCAAGCCTAAATTACTAGAGCTGTAGCCGTGACTTATCATTAGACTAATTTCAACCGATTTAAGTTCAGAGACATGAATTACTTAATAAGAGTTTTAAATTTTCCACTTCTCCACGGATCATACCAAGTATGACCCTAAAGCACCACTAACTTAGGTGCTATAATAAAACTAGTTATTTATTTATAGCCACACTTACTTTACTTTTGGGTAAGTGACAAAGACCTTACAAGCAACTATTGTTATAAAAACTGTGATACATTAAGTTACAACAAGAATAAATAGGTTGTAACACTGAGATTTATTTACTCACTGAAAGCAGAAAGATCCTCAAAATGGCTCTTCCTAGCCACTCATGAAAATAGGAGCTAAGCTATGAGGATACAAAGGCATAAGAATGACACAATGGACTTTGCGGACTCAGGGAAAGGGTGGGAAGGGAGCGAGGGATATAAGACTACAAAGTGGGGTCAGTGTATACTGCTTGGGTGATGGATGCACCAAAATCTCACAAATCACGACAAAGGAACTTACTCATATAACCAAATACCATCTGTTTTCCAAAAACCTAAGGAAATATAAAATGTAAAAAAAATAAAGCAACTGAAAAGAGAAAAACAAATGAATCTAAACAGAATCAAACCTCCAGAAATTACGATGAGTACAGGAAATTACAGGGATAAAAGAACAAGTTAACCGACACCATAAGGAAGTAAGCAGGTCAATCCAGAATTTGGAAGGTAATACAGGATCAGTAACCCAATGATTTATCAAAATGTGGATTAAACAAAAAGGGAGGAATGTATATAGATTAAAATAGATATTAGACACATATCAACCTAATTCAAACAAGTCTACTGTAAAAAATAAAGCTGTTTTTCCTACTAAATTATATGATTTAAAAGAACTTTATGGTATATTAATTGCATCTCAATAAAGTTGTTATTTTAAGACATTTTTAAAAGAAAATTTTGGAAATATAAATTTGAACTCAGTATTTTATGATACTAAACGATCATTGTTAATTCTATGTGCTCTAATGGCACTGTGACTACATTAAGATGCCTATATCAATTAAAATGTACCTTATTGCTTTTCTATTGCTGCATACCAAATTACTACAAACGTTGCGGCTTTAGGTGAATGGCTGAGAGGCAATACCTTTAGCCTCCTACAAGTCTTCTGATTTGGTTAATATCTATGGGATACACAATCTCTTAAAAGAAAATTTTGTGTGACTGAGTATTCTGAGCTTTTGATCTTTTTGAGACTTTAGTAGAAGGCTGAAAAGCCACACCCTCAACTTTTTAGCTAAATCACAGTTTTTGAAGTAAATTCTTAATTTTAGCATCTTTTGCCTTCTACATAGACTGAGAATCTCTCAAAAAATCGAGTTCTTGCTCCTTTTTGTTTAATAGTTCTTCCCTCGATTTATCTCCCTTGTTTTACATTTTAAGTAGCAAGGTATCAGACTGCTTCTGCAGCACTTTGCTTGCAAATCTTCTAGGCAAAAATATCCAAGTTCATTGTTAATAAATTCTACTTCACACACAACTGCAGAAAAAAAATTGCAACGCTTTCTGGTACTACCTAACAAAGATTGTTCTACATCCAGTTTCTAATAACATATTCCACACTTGATTCTGAGCAACCCCCGGCAGATTTCTACTTATATTCTATCAAAGATGAATTAAGATTTCTGGAAAACAATTTAGGCTTTTCTCTAGCCTGCTTCTCAATTTATATCCAGCCTCTGTTTACTGTCAAATTTTAAAGCCACTTCCACATTTTAAATATTTGTTACAGTAACACACCACTTCCCAGTACCAAATTTGTATTAGATCTACCTTGCTGTATAACAAAGGACTGACCACTAACTTAGTGGCTTGAAACAACAACCATTTATTAGCTCACAGTTTTATAAATTATAAATATGGGTATAATACAGTTGGATTATTTTGTTCAAGAGTTTTTTCTACTGAAATTACGGTATTATCAGAGCTGTATTATTGTTTCATTGTTCTGAAGAAGAATTATTTCCAAGTATACTCAGGCTGTTGGGAGAATTTTGTTTGATGTGGTTGTGTAACTGAGGCTCTAGGTTCCTTCTGACCATCAGCCAGATATCACACTCAGATCCAAGAAGATTTCATACAATGTAGACCCCTCAATCTTGCAAGTGAGCAATAGAGAATATACCTTGTGTATAATCCACTCTTCTAATCTTTTTCACTATTGAAAAGGCCAAGTCAATTTGAAAATATTACCTGATTAGATGAGGCCCACCTTTTAAATTATTTCAACTGATTAGAAATCTTGATTACATCTATAAAATTCATTTTTTCTTGTCACTATATTATATCTCCTACTCATCTCATTCAATCAGTCAAAATAAATTTTACGAGGGTAAGGGTCATCAATGATCATCTTGGAATTGTCCCTACTACATGTACACTGATTAGTTCACAGGTTATATAATACAATGGTTGGAGTTTTCTTTAACATTCTCTGGAAAACATTGAAGAAAGAATATATACATGATACAAAATTAATAAGAACATAATAATTGTTAACGCTGGCTGACAGATACATGAAGGTATATTATTATCTTCTTTTGAGAATTTTGTGTATTTGAAAATCAAATAAAACTTTTTTCAAATGCAAATTTGAAAATGTTCCACCAGGAAGGTAGACTTGGATATTTCTCCTTATGGTTATATAAATTTTTGTATCATATATTTTAGTCTATGTTATGAGATGCATACTTGCTTAATAGTTCTGCCTTTTTATGTTGAATTATACCTTTTATATAGTAACGCTAATAGTCATTTTGGCCCTAATGTCTGCATACACTTATGCTAATGTATTTGGATATGCTTCCATATTGTTTATATTTTCCTTGTGTGTGTGTGCATTTGTATACAGAATGAAACAGTTAAAATGATATATAATTTCATATATATGAAAGTAATATATAGCATATATTAATATATATAGCATATATATTAATTACTTTCATCCTTTCCTATATATATGCTATATAGAGAGAGATAGGTAGATAGATATACTATCCTTTTTATACACATGTTTACAATGCATTTCTTTAAAACAGCATATAGGAGGCTGAGAAGATTATAGAATATTCAGCTCTGCCTATTGTCTCCCACCCCTCCCCAGAATGACACCAAGTTAACAACTATCTACACAGAAAAAAAAATATCTTTACAAGAATGAAAAATAACATGAGCACTGACAGTGTCTGATTTTGTTTACATCACTGAAAAAGGCTCTGAAGAGATAGGAAAAAAAAGCAGTTTAGAGTTGTTAATGCTACCCCTCCTTCACCCTCTGCAGCAGCAACATGATAAAGAGAACACCTCCAAGTACTGCGGGAGGAAGAACACAGGAATTGTGAGGCATTGAACTCAGTGCTGTCCTGTTAGAGCAGAAAGAAAAACCAGACCAAACTCATCTGATACTCACCCAAAGAGTGAGCCTTTAAATCAGCCCTAGCCAGAGGGGCATCTCCTAGCTCAGTGGTCCCAACTTTAGTGCTCACAAACCTTGCCACCGAGGGCCAAAGTGCTCTTAGTCTCTAAGTAAACTTGAAAAGCAGTATAGCCATAAGGACTGCAACTAGTGCTGAACTAGGCCCAAAGACAGTGGACTGGGGGGAGTGGGGCATGTGACATACTGAGATACCAGCTGGGACAACAAAAGAAGTGCTGGCATCACCCTTCCCCTTACCTTGGGCTGCACAGCTCACAGCTCCAAGACAGTCCCCTTCATTCTATTTGAGGAGAAGGGAGGATAGAGCAGGGAGCACTTTGCCTTGCATCTAGTATACCAACTCAGCCACAGCAGGATAGGACACCAGTCAGAGTAAAAAGTCCTCAATTCCAGGCCCTATCTCCCAGACAACATTTTTAGATACACACTGGGCTGGAAGAAAACCTACTGTCTTAAAAGAAGGTACCCAGCCCTGACAGCATTCATCATCGACTAACTGAGAAGCCATTGGGCCATGAATAACCAGCAAGGATACTGAGGTACTACATTGAGGGCCTTGGTGAGTCTCTGAGACTTGCTGGATTCTGGTGAGACTCAGCACATTACCAGCTGTGTTGGCTATGGGGTAAAACTCCTCCTCGAGAAAAGCAAAGTGTAAGGAAGACTTTGTCTTGCATCTTAGAGACCAATGCCACCACAGGTGGGTAGAGCACCAAGCATGCTCTTGGCATTTCAGATTCCAGGACTTGAAACATTGATGGTATTTTTGGACCTGCCCTAGGCCAGTGGAAAGCCCACTGCCCTGAGGTTTGAGCCTGCCACCGGGCAGAATTCACCAGAAGCTGACTTAAGAAATCTTGGGTTTTAAGGGAATCTCAGCAATAGTCTGGCAGTACGCCTCATGGCCATGTGGTGATACAGGGATGTTTGTTTCACTCCTCTCCAAGCTTTAGATGAGTCAAAACACAGTCAGAGACATTGTATGTTTGGGAGAGGGTAAGGAAAGAGAACAAGGTATTCCAGGTAATTCACCCAGATCTTATCGAAGACCATTAAGGTGATACCTCTACAAGTCTGCAAGAACCAAAATGTTACTGGGCTTGGGGCACCCACTAATGGAGAAAGAGCTCAGATCATATCACCCAAGTCCTTTCAAATAACTGGAAACCCTTCCGAAAAGGACAGATACGAATAAGCCTAGAAAGTGAAGACTACAGTAAATACCTAACTCCTCAATGCCCAGAAACTGAAGAACATCTACTAGAATTGATGCCATTCAAAAAACCATGACCTTATCAAATGAACTAAATAAAGCACCAGGTACCAATCTTGGAGAAATAAAGACAAGACATGTGAGCATTCAGACAGAGAATTCAAAATAGCTGTGTTGAGAACACTCGATTAATTTAAGATAACACAGAGGAGGAATTCAGAATATGATCAGACAAATTTAACAAGAATATTAAAATAATTAAATAGGATCAAACAGAAATTTGGCAGCTAAAAAACGCAATTGCCATATGAAGAACACATCAGAGTCCTTTAATAGCAGAACTGATGAAGCAGAAGGAAGAATTAGTGACCTTGAAGACAGGCTATTTAAAAATACAAAGTCAAAGGAGATAAAAGAAAAAAAACAAAACAAAACAAAACAAAGCACACCTAAAAGATCTAGAAAATAGCCTCAAAAGGGCAAATAAAAAGTTATTGACCTTAGATGAGGTATAGAAAGAGATAGGGTAAAAAGTTTATTAAAAGGGATAATAGCAGAGAACTTCTCAAACCTAAAGAAAGATATCTATATCCAAGTATGAGAAGATTATAGAACCCCAAGCAGATTAAACTGAAAGAAGACTACCTCAAGGCATTTACTAATCAAACTCCCAAAGGTCAAAGATAAAGAAAAGATTCTAAAAGCATCAAGAGAAAAGAAACAGATAACACACAATGGAGCTCCAATATGTCTGGCAGCTGACTTTTTAGTGGAAACATTAGAGGTTAGGAGAGAGAGGCATGACATATTTAAAGTGATCAAGAAAATAAACTTTTATCTTAGAAGAGTGTATCTGGCAAAAAAATGTTCTTGAAACATGAAGGAGAAATAAAGACTTTCCCAGACTAACAAAAACATGAATTTCATGAATATCGGACCCAGCCTACAAAAAACAATAGAGAGAGTACTTCAATCAGAAGGAAAAAGACATTAATGAACAATAAATAATCACCTGAAGGTACAAAACTCACTGACAATGGTAAGTACACATAAAAACACAGAATATTATAAGACTATAACTGTGGTGTGTAAACTATTATCCTAAGTAGAAAGCCAAAATGATACACCAATCAAAAATAACTACAACCATTTTCAAGACATAGTCAATACAATAAGGTGTAAGTAGAAACAACAAAATGCTAAAAAGTGAGGCAACAAAGTTAGGGGAAGCTTTTATTCATTTCCTTATTGCTCGTCTGCTTGTTTATGCCAACAGTGTTAAGTTGTTCTCAGGTTAAAATAATAAGATAGTATTGGCAAAAGTAATAATAAGATAATATTTGCAAGCCTCATGGTAACTTCAAACCAAAAAAATATACAATGGGTATTCAAAAAATAAAAACCAGGAATCTAATTCATATTACCCAAGAAAATCACCTTCATTAGAGGAAGGCAGGAATAAAAGCAAAAAGTAAGAGAATACCACAAAACAACCATAAAACTACAAAATGATAGAAGTCTTTACTTATTAATAATGACATTGAATGTAAATGGACTAAACTCTTCAATCAAAAGACATAGACTGGGTTAATAGATGAGAAAATAAGACCCATTGATATTTTGCTTACAAGACACTCACCCCACCTATAAAGACACATGGACTAACAAAAAAGGGAGGGAAAAGAACACTCCACGCCACTGGAAACAAAAACAGAGCAGGAATTCTTATACCTTGTATCAGATTGATAGATTTCAAGAAAAATAAAATAAAATAAAAGACAAAGAACAACACTATATAAAGATAAAAGGGTCAATTAAATGAGAGAACATTACAATTAAAAAAAAAAAATATATATATATATATATATATATATATATGCACCCAACATAGGAGCAGCCAGGTATATAAAGCAAACACTATTAGAGCTAAAGAGAGATATAGACCTCAATACAATAATAGCTGGAGACTTCAAGAACCCACTTTCAGCATTGGCCTCGACAGAAAGTCAACAAGAAAACATTAAACTTGATTTGTACTATAGACCAAATGAATCTAATAGATATTTACAGAATATTTCATCCTAGGGTTGTAGAATATATGTTCTTTTCCACAACACATGAATCGTTCTCAATGCTAGACCATATGTAAGGTTATAAAACAAGTCTTAAAACATTAAATAATTACAATAATATCAATGAAAAACAAGAATCTAACTTACATCACCAGAGAAAATAATCTTCACTAAAGAGAGGCAGGAATGATAGAAAAAAGAAAGATAATACAACAAAATGACCAGAAAACAAGTAACAAAATGGCAGGTGTTAAGTCATTACTTATCAATAGTAACATTAAATCCTCTGTGGCCACAACGGAATAAAACTAAAAATTAGTAACAGGATAAATTTTGAAAAAAAAAAAAACCCAAACATATGAAAATAATCAATATGCTCTTGAATGACCAGTGTATTAATGAAGAAATTAAGAAGGAAACAAAAAAATTTATTGAAACAAATGATAATGGAAACACAACATATTAAAACCTATGGGATGCAACCAAAGCAGTACTAAGAAAGAAATTTATAGTTATAAGTGCTTATGTCAAAAAAAGGAAAACATCTATAAACCATCTAATGATACATTTTAAAGAACTACAAAAGCAAGAGCAAACCAAACCTAAAATTAATAGAGGGAATACAAATTAAGTATCAGAGAAAAAAATAAATGAAATTAAAGTTCAAAAAGTACAAAAGATCAATGAAACAAAAAGTTGTTTTCTTTTAGAAACTTAAACAAAATTGACAAATCTTGAGCAATACTTAGTAAAAAAAAAAAAAGAGAAGATTCAAATAAATAAAATCAGAAATGAAAAAGAGGAAACTAAAACGGATACAGCAGAAATTCAAAAGATAAAAATGGCTACTTTGAACAACTATATGCTGACAAACAACAATTAATGAGACGAAAGCACTAATAAAATGCCTTGAAGTAAAGAAAAGCCTGGGACCTGATGGCTTCACTGCTGAATTCTACCAAACACTTAAAGAACTAATACCAATCCTACTAAAACTATTCCAGAAAATAGAGCAGGATAGAATACTTCCCAACTTTTTACATGAGACCAGTATTACCCTGATACCAAAGCCAGACAGAGACAAATCAAAAAAATAATAATAATAAGAGGAACAAAAGGAAAGAAAAAGAAAACTATAGGCCAATATCTCTGATAAATATTGATGCAAAAAATCCTAAACAAAACACTAGGAAACCAAAATTCAGCAGTACTGTAAAAAGATTATTCATCATGACCAAGTGGGATTTTTCCCTGGAATACAAGGATGCTACATATATGCAAATCAATGTGATATATCAAGAAAATAAGGGATGAAAACTATATGTTCACTTCAGTTGATGCTGAAAAAGCATTTGATAAAACTCAATATCTTTTCATAATAAAACCCCCAATAAACTAAGTATAGAAGAAACATACCTCAACACTGTAAAAGCAATACATGACAGACCCACAGCTAGTATCAGACTGAATGGGGAAATACTGAAACCCTTCCTTCTAAGATGTGGAATACAACAAGGATGTCTATAGCTAGAGCAGTCAGACAAGAGAAATATATAAAGGGCATCCAAATTAGAAAGAAGAAGTCAAATTGTCTTTGTTTGCTGATGATATGATCTTATATTAAAAAAGAAAAAACTTAAGACTCCACACAAAACCTATAAGAACTGATAGATTCAGTAAAGTTGTAGAAAACAAAGTAAACTTAAAAAATTAGTAGCATTTCTCTATACCAACAGTGAATAATGTGAATAAAAAGTAAAAATCAATCTTATTCACCATAGTCACACATAAAATTAAATACCTAAAAAGTAACATAACCAAAGAAGTGAATGATCTTTATAATGAAAAGTATAAAATGCTGATGAATGGAATTGAAGAGAACACTGCAAAATGAAAAAAATAATCTGTTTTCCTGGATTGGAAGATTCAACATTGTTAAAATGGCCATACCACCCAAAGCAATCTAGATTCAATGCAATTCTTATCAAAATATCTAGAAAAAGAAACCCTAAAATTTATATGGAATCACACAAGATTAAGAATAGCCAAAGCTATCCTAAGCAAAAAGAACAAAACTGGAGGAATCACATTACCTAAATTCATATTAAACCATAGAGCTGTAGTTGCCACAACAGTGTGATCCTGGCATCAAAACAGACACATAGATTAATGGAACAGAATAGAGAACCCAGAAACAAATATACACCTACAGTGAACTCCGTTTTGATGAATGTTTCAAGAACACACACTGGGGAAAAGACAGTCTCTTCAATAAATGGTGCTGGGAAAACTGGATATAAATATGAAAAAGAAAAAAAAATAGACCCCTATCTCCTGCCATATACAAAAAGCAATTTAAAATAAAGACGTAAATGACCTCAAGCTATAAAGCTACAAGAAAACTTTGGGGAAAGTATACAGGACATTGGTCTGGAGAAATATTTCTTAAACAAGAAACCACAAGCACAGGGAATCAAAGAAAATATGAACAAATGGGATCACATTGAGTTAAAAAGCTTCTGCATGACAAACAATCAAGAAAATGTAGAGACAATTCACAGAATGAGAGAAAATATTTTTAAACTAGCACTCTGACAAAGGATTAATAATCAAAATATTTAAGGAGCACAAAAACTATAGCAGAAAATGGTAATAATCTGATTAAAATTGGGCAAAATATTTGAATACACATTTCTCAAAAGAAGACATACAGATGGCAAACAGGCGTATGAAAAGGTGCTCAACATCACGGATCATCAGAGAAACATAAATCTAAACTACAAAGATAATATCTCTCATCCCAGTTAAAATGGCTTATATCAAAATGACAGAAAATAACAAATGCTGACGAAGATGTTTAGAAAATCGAACACTTTGACTCGTTAGTGGGGATGTAGATTAGTTCAATCACTATGGAGAACATTTTGGAGGTTTCTCAATAAAGTAAAAATTGAGCTATCATCTGATCCAGCAAGCCCACTCCTGGATGTATACTCCAAAGAAGGGAAATCAGTATATCAGAGAGATACTGCACTCCCATGTTTGTTGCAGCACTGTTTACAGTAGCTAAGATTTAGAAGCAACCTAAGTGTCCATCGACAGATAAATGGATAAAGAAAACTCAGTACATATACATAATGGAGTACTATTCAGCCATAAAGAAGAATGAAATCCAGTCCTTTGCAACAACTTGGATGGAATTGGAGATTTTTATGTTAACTGAAATAAGCTAGTAACAGAATGATAAACATTGCAAGTTGTCACTTACTTGTGGGATCTAAAAATCAAAACAATTGAATTCATGGTCAGAGAAAGTAGATGGATAATTACTGAGGTTGGGAAGAGTCATAGGGGTTAAGAGGAAGGTGGGGATGGTTAATAAATAGAAAAATAAATAGAATAAGACCTGCTATTTGAAGGCACAACAGTGTGACTGCTGTCAATAATAACCGTGTATTTTTATATAATAAAAATTTTAATTGGATGGTTTGTAACTCAAAAGATAAATGGTTGATGAGATTAATACTCCATTCTCCATAATGCACTTATTTCACATTGCATGCCATTATCAAAACATTTTATGTACCCCATAAATATAAATACCTACTATGTACCCACCAATTTTTAAAAAATAATAATAAAAAAATTAAAAACAGCACATAGCTCAATATTGTTTCCTAATATTTTATTTTTATCCAGGCTGACAAAATTTACCTCTTAATTTAAACATTTGGCTTATTTATACTTACTTTAGTTACTAATAAATTTTAAATTCATTACTATCATCTAGTTTTGTGTTTTTTATTTGTCCTGAATTATCTTTGTTGCTGTCTCTCCTTTTTTAAATTTGAATGATTTATCATTTTTCATCTTCTCTCTAATATTTTGGAATTGGTCATTGTGATTTTTATTCTTTTAGACATTTTTTCCTGAAAATCCTAATATTACTGCCTAAATGATTGAATTATAAAGTTAATCAATACTTGTACTTTTCTCCTGCTTAACACAAGTTCCCTGGATCACTTTGTCCCTGATAAGCTACCTTTTACATATATACTATTGTTGTTGTATAGTTTACTTCTAGCTTGTTTTTATTGTATTTTTTTACTCTATATGAGATTACTGTTATTGACTTATAAAAGCATTGCTTATTTAAGTTAATAGCCGTTTTATTCATTCTTCATTTCCCTTGCATCATAAAACTTTTATCCAGATACACTTGCTTTTTGCTCAAATAACATCCTTTAAGATCATGTTTATTGATAATCTATTTTAATGTCCCGGAAGAAGTATATCTACCTATTCTTGAAAGATATGCTTCATCTACTGTTTTTTTTGGAAATAAATTTTTTACTTTGCAATAGTTTAAGATTTACAGAAAATTTGCAAAAATAGTACAGAGAGTTCTTCTATACCCATAGACAATTTCCCCTAGTGTAATTATACCCACTGGGTTTTAAACTTTAATCATAGTATGATTCATTCCTCTCTGTCCAGAGTATTCATTCAGCAAAAGGTATCTGTTGCTTATTATCAAGAGTACAAGTCTGAGCACTTCTGTCCACTGCAGCTTGATATTGGAGTTGCCAAGGAAAGCACAGCACAGTCAAACACTAAATGAACCAATGCTCTATTCACATAAAGAAAATACAGAGAAAGACCAGCTTCAATAGTGGGTATTGACTCCATATGACCAGCAGGTTCCTTCTGGCAGTCAAAGCAGAACAATTGACCTGCACACACTCCTCTTGTGTTGCAACAGAAGGACCCCATTTCCTCTCTGCAGGGGATAAATATAGTGGTGGGGATGGCCAGGTGCCATATGACACAGGTGTTTAAGCAAAACAAAGGATTACACACTGAGTCTGAAACAGAAAAAGATATTTCCACACAATATGACAAATCCAGCAGACTGTGGGAACTCTTTATCTCTTGGCAAGGAAGTGTTTCAAGCCCTAGGCCCATTCTTATGTGGTCAAGAGGGGGTCAAATGATGAAATAAGTGCATGAGACTGTTTTCTTCAAGTCTACTCCGCTATATATTTTGTTCATAGAGTCCTCTTGTGATTTTGAGACAGCACTTTGCTAAAGTTATAAGGAGAATCAGACCTAGAAAAATAATCAGGCTTCCCAGGAGGATGATTTGTCAATCAGGAACCCCAAGTGCCTTGATGAAGTCAATGAAGGGGTAAAAAAGAGGGAACTGTAAATGTAGTCTATAACCATTCCAAGTAAGTGTGCATATTCTACAGCTTGGTTTCTACTCTCTCCAAATTACTGATACATACACAGCACGAGGTGTTGACAATACCTGTTCAGTCAGCAGGTAACTGAGGACTGTTTGGTTATCCATCACTACCTTGGCTAGTAAATTTCATAAGTCTTGTTGGTCTTGAATGGCTTGGACACTATTTTTTCCATGGTTAAGAACAGGTTGCACAACATTTTTTCTAGAGCCTGTATGTCTATGCCTGGTGTTAGAATGCAGACATCAACATTAAACTAGGTGTCAGCTTGTCTTCCTGGGAGTGTACAACAAGCAACCCTGTAGTGGGTTAATAGAGTGGATCCTTTCCTGCCCTCGACAGGTCCAGTGGGCCCTAGGACTCTGAAACAAGAATCCTCTTTTAGGGAAAAGCATTCTATTGCCCTTTGGGATTGAAAGAGGAATACATAAACCAAAGGAATACATAAACTGAAGTGATATCTGTCAGGAATTTGTTGTCATAATGCTGGCTATTCTAGCTACATAAAATCGCAGCCTACTTTTGCCATGTGGTTGCAGGAAAATAAAACTTACATATGGTATGGTTACATGAATATAGATCAGTGCGGCCCGATGTGATGGCTCACACCTGTTATCCCAGCACTTTGGGAGGCTGAGGTGGGTGGATCATGACGTCAGGAGTTCCAGACAAGCCTGGCCAATGTGGGAAGACCCTGTCTCTACTAAAAATACAAAAATTAGTTGGGCATGGTGGTGTGTGCCTGTAATCCCAGCTACTCAGAAGGCTGAGGCAGGAAAATCGCTTAAACCCAGGAGACAGAGGTTGCAGTGAGCTAAGATTGCGTCATTGCACTCCATCCTGGGATATATATATATATATCAGTGATACCTGTGCAGGTATGGGAGACTTTTCCTATCACTTCATAGGTAATATCAAAGCAGGGTACTCCCTCATTCTGGACCAGTACCAAGAAAGTCATCCAGCAATATTACCCACTGACAGCTTGAAAGGGTCCAAGTTGTCATGTTATTAGCTAAGCCATTGCAATGGGAGTGCAAGACAAGAGACTTAATTCTAGAATGACAAATCAAGCATTGCTTGAGTTAATTTCCTCTAACCACAGCTGTGCTATATTTTTTAAATCCGGCACAGGCACAGAAAAGTCTTCTATAGGATTGAGAAGAAAAATAGTTAATGTTCCTAATGCTTTCCCACTCCATGAACTTTGAGGCTAGAGATGCTCCTATCAATTACTTCCTTAGAGATCTATTTCCCTTGGTGCTTGATGCAAACATGTTGGCCTAAATTGTTGAATCTGGGAGGTAAGTTATATCCTGAATGAACTTTGCATAACCAGTAATATCACCCACTTGCGTTGTGGATTAGGGGTCTCAAGCATGACCAGGGGAGCCATAGTACCACCATTTTATGTTGTCTCTGTCCCTGTACCTATGGGTCTCACAGAAAGGAGGCACCCAAAAGTAGCATTATCTTCAGGTTTGAGTTGGAAGGCCCTATTAGTGGCATCATTGTGGCTAGGGCGACAAACAATCCTTGAGAAGTATATTTTAGTAGAAGAAAATAGGACTGTCAAGTATACTAAAAGTAGAATTTCACAAGCACAAGTTAATCAAGTGACTGCCTGGTCTTCCACCCCTTCTAAGCCCAGTGTTGCTTAACATGCATTACAGCGTCATGTTTCTCTTCCATTGGAGTGCAGTGTTTAACCTCCAAATGGCTTTTGCTAGGTGGGATCACCAACTGGTAAGTTGTCTTAGTTTGTTTGAATTTCTAAAACAAAATGCCATTGACTGAGTGGCTTATACACAACAAAAGTGTATTTCTTACGGTCCTGGAAGCTGGGAGGACAAAAAGAAAGGCATCAGTGGATTCAGTGTCTGGTGAAGTCCTGCTTCCTGGTTCATAGATAGTTGTCTTTTTGCTATAAATAAATTTCCATGACATAAGAG
This sequence comes from Aotus nancymaae, assembly GCF_030222135.1. Lineage (NCBI taxonomy): Eukaryota > Metazoa > Chordata > Mammalia > Primates > Aotidae > Aotus > Aotus nancymaae. Next base: position 51,603,131 of record NW_026988415.1, on the reverse strand, counting down.
AAAAGGGATTTTTCGGGGACCTTTTTTTTTTTCCATAAGGTCCCTAAGTCTGTTAATGAGGGTGGACCCTCATGATGTAATCACATCCCAAAGACCCTGCCTTCAAATACCATCATATTGGCAATTAAGTTTCAACACAGGAATTTTTAGGGGTACATTCAGTCTATGGAAGTTGTTCTTCTTGATGGCCCTTGCATAGATGTTACTTAAGGTATCGGAATTTTTTTTGCTTTTGCAAGGCAGCAAGTTGCTGCCATAGACCTTGTACCCATACAGATGATTTTTTTTTTACCAGTCCAGGCATTTAGTAGCCATTTTCCTGACCATACAGTGAGGCCATTGGCAATAGCCCATGACTTGGTGAAAATGTAGCAAGGTAAGGTGGTAGGAGTGGCCTGCAGAACTGTCACTGTAACATACAGCACAGCCCATGTGGTAGAATGCCTACATCTGATCTCAGACAAAAGATGGTCATCTACAGGTCAGACGGTGGCTGTGGTTCAGTGGATTCCATGTATTTAGTTTTGTAGAGCCATCAGTAAATCATGTCATATTGTTGGCAGGCACTACCTTGGGCCCCAGGTAGTCACAAGAGTGGCCAAATTATCCCCTGTGGATCATTTGGTCTCTTCTGGTAAGCTGTTTGTTTATGGAGCTTGTTAGTACCTTGCGATTCAAAGATGGGCCTCATAATGAATACATAATTTCCATTTGATGATTGAGCTCTGTGGAACCTGTGGAGTTTGTAAGCACTCAAGTGGGCAGTTTAGGTCATAGTGTCACAGTTGGAGCTCCAGCCACAAATACTTAGTCTCCATCAGTGCCCAAAGGGAGTGTATCTGGTGGCCACCTCAAGTAAGTTATCTGCCCAAACTCCAAGAGACTGACACACCTCAGTCGTGGTTTCCTGATGCCACATATTCCCACCAGGATGTGTATGTGATTCCCACCAGTGGATGTATGGGATTTGAGGACACCTGCAGTTACATCAGACCAGCAGGCTCCAAAGGTCCCCCAGAGGCAGCCTCTGAATAATGGTCTCCAAGGCCTGCTTCTGCAAAGGGCTCCTTTCAAATTGGCATTCAACTTGCCACAGTTCATTGTCAGTTTTCATATCTTGGAGGCCTTTTTGATTGGCCAAATTGGGCTATTAAATTGTGACAGGGTGGTTTGTCACATCCCTGTGTACAGCAAATCCTATATTTAAAAAAGTAATGTTCCTGTTTCTGCCTGGTATATGCTACTGCTTTTGTTGAATAACTCACTGGGGCTTGGGTAACTTATGTGGCAGGTGAAAGTGGATAAAATCGATCATTGTGGTTTTAATTTTTTGCTGGCATGAGGATTACCCCTTCAGGTGGCAGAAACATTTTGTGCAGCAAACAGCCAAAATGTCAACGTGTGTAATGTTCTTAGTAGTGGGAACAATGATGACCTCATTGCCAGTACTGAAAATGACCCAAAGGGCTCCATCTATAAAATGCATAAACACCTATCTGTCAGGGTCATTGCTTTAGTGCCAACCACCACCTCCCCACCCCCTGCCAATGCCAAAGCTTAATCCTACCCTAATGAAGAGCTAGAAATATTTTCATGAGGACGCAAGTGTCCAAGAGACCCATAAACGTCTAAATTTTCTCTTTCCCTATTTTATACTAATATAGGTATAGAGCCCCTAGTTTCTGGTGGAGACCTGAAGAACTTTGTTTCATTTCTTTCTGGGTTTTTGGCACAAAACCTTTAAGTCTACAATGACCCTTCATCAAACTGATAAAAAAAAAAAAAGAACCTGCTTTGTTCTTCATTGGCTTTGTTCCATATCTGTCCTTTCAATACTTCATTCTCAGAGAAAGACTCTATTTCAACAGTTTTGCTTTTTGCAACACCATTGGTGGTTCCATTGAAGGAAAACAGATCTTATTTGATGTCTGCAAGAAACGTGGACTATAGACTAGGTGGAGCTCTCTTCATGGGGGCCCCTTACTTCCCCTAGACATTACCTGTGACCCCTGGGACAACATGGGAATTGATGCTATATCTTATTTGTCCCTGTGCAGGCAGAGGGAGGTCATCGCCATAGTCAGTCTATCACCCTCTACCTCTTATTGCCTTCCCCATCCCTGCTGCCCAGCCAGTACCACTCTGGGACAATGGGGCTAAGGAGCCATTTCATGTCTACCACACTATGGTATGTGCTACTGAAGACCCTGCTGGCTGTGCAAAACAGACAAGCAAGTGGCATCTGTTGCCTATTAACATGAATAGAAGTTTGAGCATTTTTGTTCACTGCAGCTCAATATTGGAGTTTCCAAGGATAACACAGTACAATTAGGAACTGGCTGAAAGAATATTTAACTCACATAGAGAAGAAACAGGGCAAGACCAACTTTAGCAGTGGGTATCAGCCCCGTATAGGCAGTGAGTCCCACCTAGCAGCCAAAGCAGGGATATTGGCCTGCACAAACTCCTCTTGTGTTGCAGCAAAAGAACCACAGGAATCAGATAAAGTAGTGGGATTGACCAAGTGCCATATGCCCCATATTAACAGAACGAAGGAATACATGTTGAGTCTGAAATGAAGAAAGGTATTTCCAACAAGGTGACAAATCCAGCAGAGACTGTGAGAACTCTATCTCTTGGTAAGGAAGTGTTTTGGGCCCAGGGCCCATTTCTATGTAACTGAGAGAGGGCTGGAAGACTGTTCACATAAGACAGCCTTTCCATCTACTACTTGATTAAAATTCCTAACTATAGCAGGCCCTCTGTTTGTCACCTTTACCCTTCTCCCTACAAAAGAAAAATAAGGGAAAAAGAAAACAAACAAACAAATATGAAAATCAAAGTTTTCAGGCTTGGCAAATGACATCAAGGTGAAAAGTAATTTTAGTGCCCAGATGATCTGTCTGGGTTCCTCTTTACACTTACCATTTAATCTCTGAGTATGCCTTACTTTCTATTTCATTGATACATTCATTTTTTATTTTATTCAGTAGTTTAAGATGTTTTTACTGGGAGTATCATTCAGAATACATATGTGTCATGTCACTCTATAAAGAGTTGACATTTGATTCCAAAACCTTTACTAAATAATTTTAAATATTTCACTTAACTATCTTGAAAGCAAAAAATTCTTAGTTCTTATGTGAAAAAATTACTGATAGCCTCCATGAGGTGACAGAAACTAGCAGTCACAAATCTTTCACTGAAACTCAGCTGTTCTGAATGGCACTCCTTTTATACTATTAAAGCGGAAACTTTTGATGTGGTAATTTTGATAGGATGTGCATTTTAAATCAATAAGCAGTGCAAGCTATCATCAGCAACAAAATGGTCTGATTCTTCAACTATTTATTCTAACAAGATAAAGCAGGGCACTTACTATGACATGCATTGTAATCTTACTTATGGTCTAGAAAACAAAAACATTGAATTAAAACTTGACAAGTTATAAGGATGAAAGTTTTAGCATATTTCCCAGATAATTTATGAAAGCACTCTCACATAGTACACTGCTGCCATCATTTATCCACAAGGTGGCAATGAAAGCCTTCAAAATCAACCAATCTCATTGGGGCATCAGCAATTGGGTTGCAATCTTGATCAGCTTTTAACAAGGGAGACAGATATAACTAAAAGCCTACTTGCCTCTTTAAAAACATATTTTCTTAGAAGTGGTCCATTACAAAAAATGCTAGGGACTAAATCTCTACATTTTTAAAGCATCACAAGAACAAAGGGAACAGTAAAGCAGATAATAACAAATTACTTAGGTTGTTTGTATTTATTTTTCCAATGCTTAGAAGATCTCCTTCCTGATTATACTTGGTAAAATGTTGTGTTCTGGACATTCCTTGAATGAATAGTAGTGGTAACTGACTTATAATACCATGATGTAGCCAAGAGTTATTCAACCTGAAATTTCCAAATGTATAGTGGATATTCCACAAAGTCTTGACACTATACAGTTATTCAAAGGACTGTTAACAAGTAAGCCTTCAAAAATTCATTATTTTTCTCAATTAGTCCCAGGGGCTTAATCTCTCATCCTCAACTGAAAGCACAAGTAGAAACTTATGGGATTTTAGGGATAAAAGATTCTTAAAGGCTGTATCATGCACCATTTTTATTTTACAAATTAGGAACCTGAAACAAACAAAAAATAACATCATCAAGACTACATATTGGCATTTCCAAACTGGATACCACAACAGAGTTATAGTCTTTTCAGCAGATGTGGCATTTGGTCAACCCCAATTATTGACGAAATACAATGGTAATGTGAGGGTTTTTAAAAAAATGATCAGTTATTGCAAGGGAGATGAAATAAGGCTATGTGAAAATGACAACAGGAAAATAACTGGTTAATAAAGCATTGCAGTAAATGAACTCCCTACAGGGGGAAAAATCAAGCTGGTTGTTCAGCATTTTATTATGGACTTAATCACTAGTTGATGAATGCAATTTTGAAACAAATTTTTGGTGTTTCTCTTCACTTAATAAAGGCAGGGTATTCAACTACCTCACACATAGTTTATACCTGCTTTTTCAGCCAGCTAGATTTTGAATTCTATAATGACAGCATTGCATGTACCTTACTTACTAATGCATCCACATCTCAGCACATGTTGTCACGTGGTAGGTGCTTAAATATCGATTGAATAAAGACCAGTAAGCATTTCACAATATTAAATCTATATATTGCCTATTAATTTGTCAAATGTTTGATTTTGACCAATATGTGTACCACTAAAGAGCATCAAATTATTTCTTGTCTGCTTTGTGTTTATTATAATTAGGAAAAAAAATTATGTTTTACAATTTTCAAACATATTAGCATTTGGTATTTGCTTAATAAAGGCCTATGTCTTCTAGAACAACTAATCTTATTGAACCTAAGAGAGTTTTAAGAATAATTCTTACTTTCTTATTTTCTCTATTATAACTCACTTTGTCAACAATTTTCCTGAAATGTCAACAATTAAGACAGTATTTATTCAACATCTTTGATTGTAGGGTGAAATTCTGCCAAGACTGTCAACAACATGATCTTTCTCTTAAAAAAACATGGTCTTACAGGGGAAGTAGATATTTTAGTAAGTTTAGGCTAAAGTATACAATTGCAAACAAGTTTCAAAATTCAAAGTGTTAACATTGTAAATGTTTATTATTTAGTCCTGTCACATGTTGATTGGGTAGCACGTGCATGGTATTAATGGAAGTACCTCATACACCCAAGTTGACAGAGTAGTTCTAATCTTGAATTTGCTGGTAGCCATGCAAAAGGGAAAAATATTTACGGAATCACACTGGTAAATGGATGCTCTGGTTCACAGTGACACATAATATCATTTCTGCTTACAGAAATTCTTACAAAAAATTCTAATTTTCAAGAGCTGATCACAGAGTTCTACTCCAACACAAGGATGCCAGAAAAATTCCAGAAGACCAAATATAAGAAATACTTTGTGATTAGTGCTAATGATTACCCTAGTAGAAAATTTATAAGTTACAGAGTTCCTATGTGTCAGAGCAGAAAGTGACTTATGAAATTATTCTCAAATCCTTTATTTTATGAAAAATTTACTTATTTTATAACCAATAGGGAAGAAGTGATCAACTAGAGATCACATGACTTGTGATCAATAAAACTAGGTCAAAACTAAGATTTCAGTCCTAAAGCTATGCTCCTTCTACTAACTAAAATAAAAAAATATCAGTATATATCTGTAGTCAAATTCAATGGTTTTTCAGTTCTGCTAGTAAAATCCATTTTATATGGAACATATTCACCTTTGATCAATTTCAAAACTTCATTTTTACCTCTAATCAAACAGACTTTATTTATCCAACCCCAAGTATTTAACTCCTTCAAAGCTTTCTTTTCAAACAGACGATTCCATTAATCTTATACTACACTCCTTTTAACTTTCAGCAAGCTTTTGCAAATTAATAGTGTCATAAAAATGATCACTGACTTTTTCTCCCTCCCACTGAAGTAGAATATTAGAAGTATCTTAAAGCAAAGACAGCTATCCACATGGAACAGAAATTCCTACAGTGAAGTGCTGGAGACTTTATTTCCCTTACTGAACAACCAGAGCTACAAAGGCACCAGGTCACACCACATGAATTAGGATGCTAAGCCAACAGCAGTAAAAGCCAGCTAGGGGGTTGCAAGTAATAAGAGGTGAACTGTTGGTTGTGCAGTAGTAGTCTGAATATGAATATAATCTCTGAACATCTCAGGGGTTGGCATTTGGGATGGAAATAAATTTAAAGGAACTCTTTGTTTTAATTTGCCACATACATGGAGAAAAATAAAAAGATTGAGTCTCCTGAGGCCTGAAAGGTACTGTTTGGCAGTGCATCAGGTGTTCCTATTTTCGGGTTCCCAGGGAAGGCCTTATTAAACAATTATGTCAGCAGAGCCTGCAGGCCTGAAAAAGTGAATGCTTAATGTACCACCCACATAGGACTGTAGCATAGGCCTTGGGAAAAGCTGGCTCAGCATGTTTCTGTGCTGGGCTTAGGAGTTGTTTTTCTTTAGTGTACACCATCACCTGACTCTTAAGAATATGGAACAAAGTAGGCTCAATAGACTAGTTATCTTTATAGGCAACTCTATCCCTTGAAAAGCCTGAGTTTTACTTTGTATATATTTTCAGTGAAAAGACAGTTTCAGATCAATGTCCATTATGGTTTCACTGCCATAGGATACAAAGGGCAGCCAATAGTTTTTATTCCACTCTTGAGCCCATCGAAGAAATACTCTTTGGGGCAAAGTTGTGAGTCACTCTTCCCACTGCTTCTCTTGAGCTTGAGACGATATTGTTTTGGATTTCATTAAAAGGTTGTAAGTGGATCAGTAACACTCAGAACAGGTACATACATAGTATCTTCTGTGATTTCTATCCTGTTATCATCAGAGTAACTTTGTATCTTTGCATGAATGTCAAAGGGAGAGACACAACAAGTTGGTCTTGACTACTCTTTGGTAATCAACTCTTGCACAATAGGCTTCAGGGGATATTCTTTTGATGAATATTTCTGTGAGAGTGGCTGCAAAAGGAAAGGTAAAATACCTCCCTTAGGTTTTCCTGATGAACCATAGCAACATGGCATAGCTACAGTGGGATCCGCAGGCCTAATTCTAGCCAACTGTCTCCTTTGCGATTTGCTTCATTTTCATTTTGTTTGGCAGTTCTGAAGCTGTGCTTTCTTACAGTCGAGTGTACTGTGGCGGATATCTGCTGAGAGTAGATTTTACTCACACAGAAAGCACAAACATACATAAAAGAGTGAGATCGAGAGTGAGAGCAAAAACTAGAGAAAGAGGGGAGAAAATGTGAAAAATTGAAATGGCAAGTACTATTACCGAAGAAAATGTGTGAAAAATTGAAATGACAAAGACTGTTACTGGCTTGTCTCATCATCACATACAAACTGAAATGGCTACTGACAATCTGAGTGTTTGAAAGGTGACAGGACAGAAGATCTGGCTATCAAAATGCATTCTCCTCATTTGAATCTTACAAAGGTTAGCACTGAAGAAATTCTGGTTGAATTCTAAGTTTCTATAGATTACAACATCACAGTAAGAATGTCACAGAACAACACGTGCTTTTCACTGAACAACAAATTGAAAATTATTTAACTCTTAAGAACTGATTTTGCTTAACTACAAGTTATGCACTGATGGTAGTAGTTTCATAGATTTAGAAAAGTTCCAAAATAGTATTTAGAAAGAGTAGCTATTTAAGTTCTCATTGAACAAAATTCAGTGAATTTTTGTTTGTGAGGTGAATTCATAATCTAAGTGAGGTAACTAAAGTATATCATACATATGAAGTGATGAATGAAGAAGAAAGAATATATTTAAAGAAGATATAAGTGCTGATCATAAATGAAAAAGATGCAAAGTAAACCTTTATTGTTATCACATATCACAATAAAAACTCCACTCCAAAACATGATTATGGATGAAAGAATTCCCCACCTTATGAACTCATTTACACTAGAATCACAGAAATAGCTCAAAACCATCCATTTTTATTTCATTGGTGACTGAAATAATGATGCAAGGAATGTAACAGCAAGCACACCTGAGATTTCAATTGCAATATTAGAAGGGATACTCTAAATATCTTGGTGCAAGGAAACATTAACAACCTCTACCACATTCTCTCAGGTATAAAAATGGAAAGTGATATTTAATGAATACAAGCTACTGATCAGATATCAGTGCCTACATTGATACTGTTAATAATAATATCAAAAATAACAACAACAACAACAAAAACCTAACTGCTATCACCATTTACTGAGTCCCTACTATTTGCCAGGCACTTATTTTTATATACATTATCTTCTGATAGCCTTATCTATCCCTGTTTTTAAGGCTGAAGAAATTACAACTCAAGAGGTTAAGTACTATTCCCAGAGTCTTACATAAGTAAGACTTTATGTTCTTTTAAATGAATGAAATTTTCTCAAACTTGCATTTCATAAAATATTTTCTGAGATATATTCATAGGTATCCTATGAAAAGGACCCAATAAGCATAGAGCTTTGGGGGGGAAAAAATCATACTATTTCATGAGTCTTAAAAAAAATGTCAATGCATAGTAGAAGAGTAGTGGTTCTCTATCTTCTTCATGATGTGCTTATTTCACATTGCACGCCTGTACCAAAACATCTCATGTACCCCATAAATATATACACCTACTATGTACCCCCAGAAAATTAAAAATTAAAAAATTAAAAAGAGTAATTGTTCTAAGAAATTCCGCAGTAAATAACTGACTTAAATAATAAAATACCAACCTTATTTGAACATAGATGTGATCGTAGAAGAGAGGCAGAGAGAGACTTGATGTAGTTAAACTTGAAGAGGGCTTCCTTGAAAACAAGCAAGGCAAGTGGCCATTAGAAGGGAAAAAAGCAACAACAACAATAAGAAGAAAAAAAACCCAGATTATCCCTTAAAGCCCCCTCAAAATAAAAATAAACACAGTCTTGCCAACACCTTGATTTTAGCCCAATAAGTCACATGTCAGACTTCTGACTTTGAGAAGTGTTAAGATAATATATTTGTATTAACACACTACGCATGTGATTATTTGTTGAAGCAGCAGTAGAAAAGTAATACAGACATAAATTACTGAAGCTCATTAATAATAGAAAACAACAAATAGTCCCAAATCTTAAAGAAATTGTAACTGTATTTTAAAACCTTCCAATAAATAAAATTCTAAACTCAATGATTTCAATGACAAATTCTACCAAACATTTGAGGAAGAAATACTACCAATTCTACAAAATTTATTCTAGAAAATAGAGGAGGAAGAAATACGTACAAACTCATTCCATTATGGAATTATTATTTTATTACCAAAATCAGATAAAGACATTGAAAAAGGAAAATATTAATATCTTTTATGATAATGGATACAGAAATTCTCAACAAAATATTAGCTATTAAAATTCAGAAATGTGTAAAAAAGGATAGTATAACATGAAACAAAATGATTTTTTTTCAGGAATGCAACACTAGTCCAAAATTGAAATATTAATGTAATTTGGCTTATTAAGTGAGTGCAGATGAAAACCCACACAATTGAAAAAAAAGTCTCTCATGGTAGCATGAAAAAAAAGAAAAGAAAACTCACATATCTCAATAAATGCGGGAAAAAAATGTAAAGCCTCTCGATGAATTAGTAATAAACGTGAAGATATTTGATTTATAAAAGAGCCTCTACCCAAATCCTGTAGTTAAAATCATTAACAATGGCAAGAGTTCGGAACAAATCAAGAACCTTCTCTCCCAACTGTCCTAATCAACATCATATTCAAATTCTTAGTGGAGCAATCAGTCAAGAAATAGAAATAAGAACTAAAGATTTTAAAGGGAGAAATTAAACTGTCTTCAAAAGATGATATTATTTTCTATACAGAAAATTCAATAAAGAGTGCAAAAAAGCCGTTAAAACTAATAAGCAAGCTTATAAGCTCCCAAGATGCAAGGTCAATATATAAGTCAATTGTATTCTTATATACTAACGATATAAATTAATGTCATTTAAAGTTGCATAAAAATGAAAAACATAGTTGAAGAATAATAAATTACGTGCAGGCTCTCTATAGAGTGAACTAAAAAACACTGACGAATGCAGTAAATAAATAGAAACACATAATTTTCATAGACTGCAATGCTTAATATTGGAAAGATGTCATTTTCCCCAAATTTTATCTATAGATTCAACAATCCATAGATAATTAAGAATCTCAAGAAATATTCTTGTATATAATGAGAAGCAGAAACTAAAATGCATATGAAAGGGCAAAAAATAGAATAACCAAAGGAATTCTGAAAGAGGACAAAGTTGAACATATATTATCTGGTTTTAAGATTTATAAAGTTACAATAATTAAGACAGCACGGTATTGGCAAAGGCAACCTGTATCAGTGGAACATAGTAGAAAACCACAAAATAGACCAAAGCAAATATAGCCAAGTGGATTTTGACAAGGAAGAAAATACAGAATAAACTGTGCATGTCCTTAGGATTTGTGTTGAGATTTTAGATATGATTATCAAAAACAAAATATAAAAAATAAACTAATAAGTTAGATTTTTGCTTTGTGAAACAAAAAATAGAAAAATAGGGGTAAACAGAACCTAAAGCTAGCAGAAAATGATAAACATAAGAGCAGAGAGGAAGATAACAGAGAATAGTAAAACAATAAAATACCCATGAAACCATGAGTTGGCTCTTTAAAAAGAATGACGTTGGCAATTAAAAACTGTTTTTCCTACCTCATAAGTACCTCTTTCAGCAATATCAATTTAGAACCCGGTCCTGGGATTATTCATCTCTTTTTGTTGTTGTTGTTCTTATGAAGGAGTTTTTTTTTGCAGATACGTGTTAAATTCTAACATTTTGGTTTTTGTCAAAAAAAATTGACAAAATTTTAGCTAGGCCGAATGAGAAAAAAATCAATAGTATGTGGGGTGGAGCAAGATGTTAGAAGTTTCCACTGATCACCCCACCGACAAAGAGACCAATTTAACAAGTATCTGCAGAGAAAAGCTCCTTCATAAGAACAACGACAACAACAAAAAGAGATGAACACTCCCAGGACCGGGTTCTAAAGTTGTATTGCTGAAAGAGGTACTTACGAGGTAGGAAAAACAGTTTTCAGTTGCCAACGCCATTCTTCCCTCGTCGGCTGGCCGTGGCAGCGTAGTGCTGAGAGCATGTTTGTGAGCTGGGAAGAAGGAGAGTGCAGCAACCGGGAGGCATTAAACTCAGTGCTGCCCTATTATTAAAAAAAAAAAAAAAAAAAAAAAAAAAAAAAAAAAAACTGAACTAAAATCAGCTGATGCCTGCTCATGGAGGGAGCATTTAAACCAGCAGTAGTCAAAAACTGTTCCTGCAAACCTCACCACTTCGGGATAAATGTCTCTGGGGCTCCAAATAAACTTGAAAGGCAGTCTAGGCCCCAAGAACTGCAACTCCTAGAGGAATCTTAGTACTGAACTGTGCCTTGAGCTGGTAGACTGGAGGGGCATGTAACCTACTTAGATACTAGCCAGGGTGGCTAAGAAAGTGCTGGCATCACCACCACACTAACCCCAGGCTACACAGTTCATGGCTTGAAAAGAGACCTGTTCCCTCTGCTGAAAAAAAAAAAATGGGGAGGCTTTGTTTTGCACCTTGGATACCAGCTCAACCACAGCAGGGTAGGACACTGGTCAGAGTCATGAGGCCCCCTTTCCAGTCACTTGCTCTTGGGTGACATTTCTAGAAACAACCTCAGCCATGAAAAAACATGGTGCCTTGAAGAAAAGGACCCAGTCCAGGCAGGATTCACCACCAGTTACCTGAAGAGCTCTTGGGCTCAGAAAAGCCAGAAGTGATAACCAGGTAGTTTGTCAAGGACCTTGCATGAGCCTCTGAAACTTGCTGGCTTTAGGTGAGATTTAGCACATTTGCAGGCATGGTGACTACAGGGGAAGATTCCTTCTGCTTGAGAAATTGGAGAGAAAAGTAAAGGGAACTTTGTCTTGCTCCTTAGGTACCAGCTCAAACACAAGGAGGACTAAGTAGGATCTTATGGTCTTCGATTTCAGGACTTAGCTCTTAGATAGCATTTCTGGACCTGCCCTGGGCCATAGGGGAGCCCACTTCCCTGAAGGGTCAGTTCCAGGCCTGGCAGCATTCATCATAAGCTGCCTTAAGAGCCCTTGGGCCTTAAGGGGATATATGCAGGAATCTGGAAATACTCCCATGGGACTGCAATAGTGGTGACCATTGGGTGAGGCTCCTCTATTTTTGGAATGATGAGGGAATAAAGGGAAAAACAATGTCTTGTGGTTTGTATCCCAGCTCAGTCACAGTAAAACAGAATACCAGGTAGACTTCTAAGGTTTTTGACTCTAGACCTTGCCTCTCAGATGGCAACTCTCGGCCTGCTCATCACCTGAGGAAACTCATCATCCTGGAAGGAAATACACAAGTCTGGCTGGCTGTGCCAACTGCTGATTGTAGAGTACCAAGGCCTTGAAAGAATATATGCAGTAGCCAGGGAGTGGTTAGAGCAGACATTGGGCAAGACCCAATGCTGTGCTGCATTCAGGTATGACTCAGCACAGTCCTACAGTTGTGGCCACAAGCGTACTTATGTCGCTCCATCCCCAGCTTTAGGTAGCTCAGAACACAGAGAGAAAGATACTATGTCTGCTTCAGGGATAATAAGAAAAGAGAACAAGAGTGTCTCCTGGTAATCCAGAGAAGTCTCCTGGTCTGTGCCCAAAACAATCAAGGCGATGCCTCTATGAGTTTGCAAGAATAAGAATGTTAGTGGGCTGAGGGTTCCCTCTAAAGCAGATACAGCTTAGATTACAACACTCAGAACCTTTGGAATATCTAGAAAGTCTCTTCAGAAGAATGATTACCAATAAGCCAAGACTGAGATGACTACCATAAATAACTCTTCAATGCTCAAACACATAAAAATATCTATAAGTATCAAGACCATCCAGGAAACCATGACCTCATCAAATGAATTAAATAAGAAAAAAAGGGGCCAGTCTTGAAGAAACAGAGATATTTGACCTTTCAGGTAGAGAATTCACAATAAGTGTTTTAGGAAAAATCCATGAAATTTGAGATAATACTGAGAAAGTATTCAGAATTCTATCATATAAATTAAATTAAGAGATTGAAAAAAATTAAAAGAATCAAGCATAAATTCTAGAGTTGGAAAATGCAACTGACATGCTGAATAATGCATCAGAATTTATAAATAGTAGGAATTATCAAGTTGAAGAGAGAGTTATTGACCTTAAAGGCAATCGATCTAAAAATTCACAGTCAGAGGAGATGAAAGAAAAAAAATTAAAAAACAATTTTCTAGATCTCATATGATCTAGAAAATAGCCTCAAAAGAGCAAAGCTAGGAGTTATTGCCCTTAAAGAGGAAATAAAGAAAGAGATAGGGGCAGTAAGTTTATTCAAAGGGATAACCACACAGAAATTCCAAAACCTAGATAATGTTATTAATATCCAGGTACAAGAAGGTTATAGAACGGCAATCAGAATAAACCCAAAGAAGACTATTACCTTAAGGCATTTAATAATCCAATTCCCAAAGGTCAAGGACAAAGAAAGGATGTCGCCAGGACAACCAGGCAGGAGAAAGAAATAAAGCATATTCAAATAGGAAGAGAGGAAGTGAAATTGTCTCTGTTTGCAGATGACATAATTGTATACTTATAAAACCTCATTGTCTCAGCCCAAAAACTCTTTAAGCTGATAAACAACTTCAGCAAAGTCTCAGGATACAAAATCAATGTGCAAACATCGTGAGCATTCCCATACATCAATAACAGACAAACAGAGAGCCAAATCATGAGTGAACTCCTATTCACAATGGCTGGAAATGAGAGTTGAACAACGAGAACACATGGACACAGGGAGAGGAACGTCACACACAGGGTCCTGTTGGGAGGTGGGGGGAAAGAAGAGGGAGAGCATTAGGACAAATACTTAATGCACGTGGTGCTTAAAACCTAGATGACAGGTTGATAGGTGCAGCAAACCACCACGGCAGATGTATATCTTTGTAAGAAACCTGCATGTTCAGAACATGTATCCCAGAATTTAAAGTAAAATTTTTAAAACAACAAAATAAATTTTTAAAAAAGAAATTCAAATTAAAAATGTCACCAGTAATTCAAATTTAGAAAGGTCCCCCTCTAGTTGTTGATACAACTTGTTATAGACTCTTTCTCAAGAGAAGCCAACCTGAGATACATATTTCTATAGAAAAATTCCTTAAAGAAGTTGGTTAGAAGGCATAAAAGTGAAAATTACAATCTCATAATCTTCCCTTATAAAATTATTACCAAGCTATTCTCAGTAGCTAAACCACTACTTTTATTTTTCCAAATGTCAATCATTAAGCTGAGAGAAGTAGAACACGTTATTATTTTATACATGAATTTGCCTATATATAATGTTTTATACAGTTTTAAATGTTCTAAACGATTTTTAAAAAATGAATCCTAAAAGTAGCAAGAGAAAATAAATAAGAAAAATAAATGGCAGATAGGAGGCAGGACTAACTTGCAACTCCCACATGGATGGACAGAGCAGGATTTGGAGATTCACATCGTGAACTTTTGCTCCAAGAACTACTGCAGGAACATACCAGGAAAGCCAAGAGGATCCACAGACCCTTTGAAAAAGGTGAATTGCTGCTGTGGGCTCCATGGACAGCCAAAAAAACTGTGAGTCTGCTTGTTTTCTCAGTTGGGAGGCTTGTAGCCTAAGACAAGTTGTCAAAGCTGCTCATGGGCTACCTGGAAATAAACTCAGGACTGTTGGGAGTACATTGTGAGAATGAGACCAGCCTCTGGGGCTACAGGCTGCCTGGAAGCTGGGTGGGGTTTATGGCTGCTGGCTTCCCCCCACTTTCCTGGTAACCTGTGTGATGCAGCAGAGGCAGCCATAATCCTTACCCTGGGAACATAACTTTATTGGCCAGAGAACTACACTCCCATCCCACACAGCAGCTGCAGCAAGACCCGCTGGAGGAGGGTCTGAGCTCAGACATGCCTAACTCTGTCCCTACCTGATGGTCTTTCCCTACCTGCCCTGGTAGCCAAAGACAAAAGGCCATAGAGATCTGGGGGAGCTTCATGGTCCTGCCCACCACCTGACCTTAGGGCAAGCTTGTATTCTCCCTATAATACTGCAGCTGATGCACTCTTGAAAGTTCCACCTCCTGGTTGGAGGTCAACCAACACAAAACCAGCACACTTAACAAAAATATAACCAAGGACCCTCAGAGAGTTTACTTCACTTTCTTGCAACCTCCACTGGAGCAGGTGGTGGTATCCATGGCTGAGAGGTCTGAAGACAGAACATATCACAGGCCTCTTTTCAGATACTCCACAGTACCAGCCCAGAGCCCAGTACCTCTGCTGGGTGGCTAGATTCAGAAGAGAATTAACAGTCACTGCAGTTTGCTTCTCAGAAAGCCCCATCCCTAGGAGAAGGAGAGCACTAAATCAAGGGAGCACCTTGTGTGAAAAAAAAAAAAATCTGAACTGTAGACCTTGAATTCTATATCTTCCCTCTTACATTATCTACCCAAATAAGAAAAACAAACAAACAAACAAACAACAACAAAAACCAGAAAACTAATTCTGGTAATACGACAAAACAAGATTTTTTAAGTCCCCCAACATATCAGATTAGCTTATAAGATATAGATTCAAACCAAGAAGAAATCTCTAAAATGCCAGGAAAAGTAGTCAGAAGGTTTATTATGAAGCTAATCAAGGAAGCACCAGAGAAACATTAAATTCACCTTAAAGAAATTAAAAAAAATAAAAAACAACCACAAGATACCAATGGAACAATCTCCAGTGAGATAGATAGCATAAATAAAAAATAATATCTTCTGGAAATAAAGGACACACTTAGAGAAATGCAAAATGCACTGGAAAGTCTCAGCAACAGAATTGAAGAAATAGAAGAAATAACTTCAGAGCCTGAAGAAAAGCTTTTTGAGTTATCCCAATCCCACAAACACAAAGAAAAAAATAATTCAAAAAAAGAACAAAGCCTCCAAAAAATTGGAATTGTGTTAAATGACCAAACCTAAGAATAATCGGTGTTCCTGAGAAATAGGAGAAATCTAAAAGTTTGAAAAACATATTTGAGGGAATAATTTAAAAAAACTTCCCTATACTTGCTAGAGATCTAAACATCCAAATACAAGAAGCTCAAAGAACATCTGGGAAATTCATCATGAAAAGATCATCGCCTCAGTACATACTCATCAGGTTAAAGTCAAGACAAAAAGAAAAGATTCCTAAGAGCTGTGAGGTAAAAGCATCAGGTAACCTATAAAGGAAAACCTCTGAGATTAACAGCAGATTTCTCAGCAGAAATCCTACAAGCCAGAAGGTATTAATGTCCTCTCTTTAGCCTCCTTAAATGAAACAATTATTAGCTAAGATTTTGTATCCAGAGAAACTAAGCTTCATAAATGAAGGAAAAATAGTCTTTTCAGATAAACAAATGCTGAGAGAATTTGCCAATACCAAGCCCACATTACAAGAACTGCTAAAAGAAGCTCTAAATTTTGAAATAAATTCTCAAAATACACCAAAATAGAATCTCCCTAAAGCATAAATCTCACAGGACCTATAAAACAATAACACAATTAAAATAACAACAACAACAAGGTATTCAGGCAAGGAATAGCACAATGAATAGAATAGTACCTAACATTTCAATACTAACATTGAATGTAAATGGCCTAAATGCCCCACTTATAAGAAAGAGAGTAGCAGAATGGATGAGAATGCATCAACCAAATGTCTGTTGTCTTCAAGAAATTTACCTGACACATAAGATGTCACATAAACTTAAGGTAAAGGAGTGAAAAAATATATACTGATATTCTATACAAATGGATACCAAAAGTGAGCAGGAGTAGCCCATTTTTATATCAGACAAAACAAACTTTAAAACGACAGCAGTTTAAAAAGACAAAGGGGGGCATTATATAATAATAAAAAGACTAGTCAAACAGGAATATATCACAATTTGAAATATATATGTACCTAACACTGTAGCTCCCAAATGTAAAGCCTAATTACTACTAGACCTAAAAATGAGAGACAGCAATAATGTGGCTCCCATGATTGGAGAAATAGATACCCAGACACACATGGAGTGGTTTTAAAGAGTGGAAGGTTTAATAGGCAAGAAAGAAGAAAGAAAGAAAATGGCTTCCCTTTACAGAGGGATGGGGACTTCAAACAGAGAAATCCCACATGTGGCAGAAAGCAGTTGGTTATATTAGGAGGCTGGAGGAAGCACTGAGTGATTTGCATAAAGCCCAGGGGTTGGTTTGACCAGCTGCGTCATTCATGTAGCATGTGAAATAACTGGTCCCCCAATTCTAGCCTTTTAATACACAAATGCAGGTCACCATGATGTCCTGCCTATGTGGTGTTATCTGGAGTTGGCCATGACCCCTGGCACATGTAGTGACAAGGAGAAGAGGGCGGGAACCACCATGTTGGGTGGACCTGGTGTTTAGTCACTTGCATTTGCATATCAATGCTTGCTGGCCTGGTTTTTCAATCTCCTTTCTTTAGAAAGAAAATGGTTTGTGGGGTTGCTTTTTATTAAAGGAAAATTCCACCAAGATCATTCACCCTTTCTAGCTGCCTACAAGTTATTTCTTAATAACACCTATTTCCCACTCAAAAGAAGTAAACCTAACTGCTGTTAGGGGGTGTTGAATGACAATTCCTTTTTTTTCTTCTTATTCTTTGTGACAGAGTCTCACACTGCTGCCTGAGCTGGAGTACAATGGCACGATCTTGGCTCATGGCAACCTCTGCCACCTGATTTCATGTGATTCTCCGGCCTCAGCCTCCTAAGTATCTGGGATAACAGGTGCACACCACTACACCTGGCTAATTTTTTGTATTTTGAGTAGAGATGGGGTTTCACTATGTTGGCCAGACTGCTCTTGAACTCCTGACCTTGTGATCCACCCAACTTGGCCTCCCAAAGTGCTGGGATTACAGGTCTGAGCCACTTTGCCTGGCCTGAATGATAATCCTTTCTGGCTACTTCCTGCTGAAAAGGGGCATCGTGTGAGGGGACAGCAGTTGAATCTTCTTCTGAGGTTGATCTAAGGGTTCTTGGAAGAATGACATGTGGCTCTGTTCTTAGCATTGTTTGGAGATTGTTTCTAGGTGAAAAGAAATACATTTTATAAGAAGATTTAAAATATAGGGTTAAAATATGAGTATTAAGATTACCACCATTAGTGTGAGTCCTATTAGACCGTAACTGACACTAGAGTTTTATACCTGTTAGTCACACCAATGGATTGCAATACCGGTTTGCTTCCACTAGAGGTTTCTGTACATTACCAGAAACATTAATATAAAAGAATTTCCTTGATAAAAGCATATACTTCCCCCTTGTCTTTCCATTAGAGCATAATTTTAGGCTTAGGTCATTTTTTATAACTTGAAATATGATTGGGAGAAATACATTATTGGGTGGCTGAAATAACTTTAGTGTTAATCTTGACAATTCCTTTCCTTTAATTATTAAATTATTTCATGACTTTCACAGACCTTCTTATAACATACTCAAACTTTCTGATTTGTCCTAAACATTCTTCCTTTAAACAACCAGTCATTTCCTGTTAGGACAAGAATTTATCATACAAAATTCTTCCTGATATACAGTTTCTCTCTTTATAACCTTATTTTCATAGCTTAGAGTGCACCATATTACCGATCTTCAATAAAACGTCCTATCAAGCTTAACCACAGTAAAATTTTTATGCTTACTTCTTATCCGTAACTATTACTCCTGCTATAAGCAAAACAACTTTGACTAAATATTTCCTGCAATTATTAATTTGGTTATAAGGATGATAATCATGCAAAATATTACAGCAATTAGAATTTTACTACCAGAATTCCACATTGTGGGTGCCACAGTATATAGTTCTATTGCAAACAATAGCACGACGATAATGATTCCCAGAAGAGTGGTGTAGTAAATAATTTTCATTTAAACCTTTACTTGCCAAGATATAAGATTTCCCTTTGGGGATCTACAAAGTTACAAATGCTATTCTTTGAATAATTAAACTCTCCCTGCAAATATGCATTCAAAAGATATTCGGTGGTGAATTAGAGAGGAAAGGGCAGAAATAATAAACAGTATCTGGTGCGGTAGGAGTGGGAGTAAGATGAGTAGCCCTCACTCAGTTACTTTATTTTATGATTTTCAGCTTAAGATCTTTTATTTCCTCACATTGATATTCAGGATGTTCCTCTGGGTTGTCAAGGGTTGCTCCCTCAGCTTTTTATTTAGGCTTTGACTTGACTGTGAGGTATCCAGGTGTCGATTCCTGTAACGTTTACTGCTGAGGGTGTTGAAACAAGAACAGCATGAAGCCCTTCCCAGCTTGGCTTAGGGAAGGAGAGATGAAAGTTTTCACTAATACCAAATATCCTGGTTTAAATAAAGGTGATTCTATTTCCTGGGATTGGCCTTCTGCCAGTTGTATCAAGCAATGCCTTGAGGCTTCCTGGCTACTGACTTAACTGCCTGATCAGCTAATCTATTTCTTTTGACTACTTTATTTGTTCCTTCTTGATGTCTCCTACAATGCGTCACTGCTACTTCTCATGGAAAGAAAAAACTGAGGATAATAACTTGCTGATTTCCTGGTGATTTTTATAGGAGATCCATTGGTGGCAAGAAAACGTTTTTCCTTCTAGATGGCAGCATGGGCATGGAGAACTAAGAAAGCATACTTGGAGTCAGTATAAATGTTAGCTACCCTTCCCTTGCTTAATTCAATTGTTCTTGTAAGAGCTTTAGTTCAGTGAATAGAGTGCTTGTGCCTGAAAAGAACCATCATTTAGAGTGACTACTGCTTATCCTGCCTTATGTACTTCTTGCTTTACTGGCTGTTAGCTAAGAGCTCCCCCTAGAGGACACTGATCCTGCCACATTATGTGGAGTGTAAACAGTTAAATTATTTCCTAGGGCTAATAAGGAGGCTTTCCTGAGTCCTAAAGCTATTGTGACAATGGCTTGGAAGCATGTGGAAACAATAGGTTCTCCTAACTGCAAATAAGAGATTGAGAAAAATACTGGGTTAGAATTTTTCTGAGATGCCCTTTATGGTCATGCGATGGGAAGAGGCGAGGCTTGAATTAGAGAGGTGAAAAGAGAGAGACTGGTTCTAGTGTTTAGAAGGAGGTCTACTTTCCTTCCTTGAATTTCCAGAATCACCTAGAGTTCCTGTGCAGCCTGAGACACATGAAAAAACGCCATCTCTACCCCAAAAAATAAATAAATACAAAAATTTATCAGGCATGGTGGCACACATTTGTAGTCCCAGCTACCTGGGATTCAGGCAGGAGGTGGTACTTTCAAGAGTGCATCAGCTACTTGGGAGGTTGGGCTGGGAGGATTGGCTGAGCCCCAGGGAGGTTGAGGCTGCAATGAGCTGTGACTGTGACACTGCCCTCCATCCCAGGTGACAGAATGACATTTTGTCTCAATTAAAAAACACACACACAAAATAATATATGTGTACAATTTATGTGGAATCATAAAAAAACCCAGAAAAGACAAACCTATCTTAACCCAAAAGAACAAAACTGGTGGTATCACATTACCTGACTTTAAATTATACTAGACGATAATTACTGTTACCAAAACAGCATAGTACTGTCATAAAAGCAGACACATAGACCAATGGAACAGAATAGAGAGTCCCAAAACAAATCCACACACCTACAGTGAACTCATTTTAAACAAAAGGGCCAAGAACATATGCTGGGGAATTAACAGTGCTAGGAAAACTGAATATCCAGATACAGAAGAATGAAACCTAGACTACTACCCTCTTGCTGTAAACAAAAATCAAATCAAAATGGATTAAAGATTTAACTCTAATACCTCAAACTATAAAACTAGTACAATAAAACTTCGGGGAAATCTATAGCACATTGTTCTGGGGTAAAAATTTTTTGAGCAATACCTCATATGTACAAGCAAGCAAAGCAAGGGAAATAAATGAGATCACATCAAGTTAGAAAGCTTCTGCAGAGTAAAGGTAGTATGTTTAAGGGGAATGCGGAAGGTTAATTGACACACAAATACTAGACTGAATGAATAAGATCTAGTATTTGATAGAAAAACAGTGTTGCCGTGGTCAATATTAATTTAATTATATATTAAAATATCTAGAAAATGGTTATCCCACATTACATGATGTGATTATTATGCATTGAATGCCTGTATCAAAAAATCTCATGTACTTTTCAATATATATCTACTATATATGCACAAAAATCAAAATTAAAATAAGAAAATCAATCAATAGAGTATACCACACTAACAGAATGAAGGCAATAGAAACCACAGTTATTTCAATTCATGCATAAAGTCTTTGACAAGATTTAACATATCCTTCATGATTAAAATAGAAGGAAAGTACTTCAACACGATACAGAACATTTATGAAAAGCCCACAGCTAACATCAGGCTAAATGATATAAGGCTCAGAGTTCTTTATCTGAGATTTGGAACATAGCATAGGCTCTTCCTTTTGCCACTTTTATTCAACATAGTACTTGAACTTTTAGTCAGAGAAATTAGGCAAGAAAGGAAAATAAAAGACATCCAAACTGAAAAAGAAGCAGCAGCATTATATCTGTTCACAGTGAAAATAATATTGTATGTAGAAAATCCCAAAAAAAATTCACAAAAAAATTCAGAGCTAATTTAAAAATTAGCAAATTTGCAAAATACAATGATCAATGCACAAAATTAGTTGTAGTTCTTTACAATAATAATAAACAATCTGAAAGAAAATAAAAAATCATTTACATTTACAATGGCACCAAAATAATAAATTACTTAGGAATAAATGAAACTTAGTGGATAAAAGACTTGTACACACACACACACACACACACAATGTTGCTGGAAGTAACTGAAGACACAAGAACATGGAATGGCATTCCATGTTCATAGATTCTAAGACTTAATATTGTTAATATTTTTACACTTCACAAAGGGATTTATAGATTCAAGGCAATCCATATCAAAGTCTTGATGGTCTCTTCTGCAAAATAGCAAAATTTTTCTAAAATCTATTTGGGATTATAAGGGACTTAGAGTAGTGAAAGAGTAGTGAAAATAGAACAAAGTTGGAGTTCTGACACTGCTTTATTTCAAAAAGTTACTGCAAAAGTACAGTAACCAAAACATTGTGGTCATGGCTTAAAGAAACACATATAGTCAAATACTATAGAAGAGAGAGTTCAGCAATTAACCCTTGTGTATATAATCAATTATTTTTTACAAGACTGTCAAGTCCATTCAATGGGGAAAAAAGTCTTCTCAACAATTTCTTGAGAAAACAGTGTCCATTTGCAATAGAAAGAAGGTGAACCTTTACATTACACCTTATATAAAAAGTAATTCAAAATAAATAAAATACCTGAACATAAAAGCTAAAACTCTAAAAAACTCTTAAATTAATACAAAAGGAAAATGTTTACATATTGGATTTCACAAGTATTTCTTGGATATTGTACCAAAAGCACAAGCAATTTAAAAAAATAGAAAAGTTAAACTTCTTCAAATCAAAACTTTCGTGCTTCGAAGGACATTATGAACAAAGTGAAAAGGCAATCCATGGAATGTGAGAAAATATTTTCAAATTATGTATTGAAAAGTAGTTAATATTCAGAATATATAAATTACTGATACTACTTCTAAAAAGATTCAAAAATCATGAAAGTACTTAAATAGACACTTCTCCAAAGAACACATACAAATGGCCTGTAAGCAGAGTAACATCAACAGAATGATGGTATAGGCGCTCTTCTATTTATATCCACCCACAGCAACAATTGGCTCAAAGCTATCCATTGACAAAAGTGCCTTTGTGAGAGTTTTGGGATTTTGGTAGAATGTTGTAATATCTCAGTAGAGCATAAGACATAGGAAGGCCATTCTGAAGAGACAAATCATAACAGGTGTCAGATTTGTAAAGTGCAGTCCTGGCTTCAGATCCAGAAATGGCCGTTTCCTCCTGTGGACTTGTGGTCACAACCTCTTTTGGCCTTAGTCATTCTACTACCAGAACTATCTGTCAAGGATCCTGAGGGGTCACTTGCCTTAGGTTACAGGGATGCCAACCTTGGCCCTGGTTGTGGACTTAGAAATGACCCTGAAATTAACCTTCCGCTTTCCTTCTTTCTTTTTTTTTTTTAACAATTAAAATACACATATTTTGCACTTTTGATTTCTCTCTGGACAGGAGAAAGAAACTATCCAAAAAGCCTGGAGGAATAGAGCCCTCATGTATTTTCCCTGACTATGGAATTCAGTGAAATTATCTATTATGGTTTTAGTTCAAAGTAAATACAAGTGAAAATCAATATTATCTGAAAGTTTACAGAAAAATAATCCAAAATAATTTTAGATATTTTGGGGCACCATCCATCAAAGGACTGTCACTGACAAAGAATTCATTTCTTTGATCTCTCAAAATGAAAGTAATACGTAAAGGTAAAATGGAGAGATTTTTAAGATTATTACCTAGATGCCAACATGTCTTTCTTTTTATTTTATTTTTTATTTTTTAATTGCATTTTAGGTTTTGGGGTACATGTGAAGAACATGCAAGATTGTTGCATAGGTACACACGTAGCAGTGTGATTTGCTGCCTTCCTCCCCTTCACCTATATGTGGCATTTCTCCCCATGCTCTCTCTCCCCAACTCCCCACCCCCAGCTTTCCCTCCCCTATTTCCCCCCAACAGATCCCAGTGTGTAGTGCTCCCCTCCCTGTGTCCTTGTGTTCTCATTGTTCAACACCCGCCTATGAGTGAGAACATGCGGTGTTTGATTTTGTGTTCTTGTGTCAGTTTGCTGAGAATGATGGTTTCCAGGTTCATCCATGTCCCTACAAATAACCTTTAGCTTTCTAAGCTGCAGTGTGAGATAATTACTGCTGGAAGCACAGGAATCCAGAGGGAAAAATCCTGTATAAGTCAATGGGGCAGGTGTGTGGACCTTGATCACACAGAAGACCCTAAAATGTCCCTGAGATGTGGCTTCATCCCTTCTCAGTTGTGATCTAAAGACAGTCCTGCTCACAGAGCAATGCAGGGGAAATATATCCATCTTATTCCCTGGGGCAGGCTTACTGACTTTATAAGTCCCACAAAAAATCCTGAAACATCCCTGGGACTCAGCTCCAGACACTCTCAGCAGTAATATGAATGCAGTCCTGCCCAAAAAAAGGACCCAGAGGATGACATGCCAATCTGTGTTTCCACAGGCAGGCTTACAGACATGGTCTTGTATGTGAAACCTGAAGCAACCCTGTGACTTGATGCTAGCCCCTTTTAGCCTCAGTTGGAAGCCAGCACTGGCATCTCAGCAGTCTATCTAGTAACCCATTGGGAACCCTCCTAGCAAGCAGAAGGAAGCCATACCAGTCCCTGCATCTATTTAGAAGCTGATCATCAGCAGCCCCTGAAGTATACACTCATCCCAGCTCCAGCCATACTAACCAAAATTATGAAGGCAGTCCACTCTCAGGGACCAGACAGGAACCATGCTCACTATAGCCCCTGGTAACAAGCTTTCAATCTGTGGACTCCACTGCAGGCAGACCTATTAGTTACATAACCTGGCTTCAACTACTTTTGACTATGATCCTGGAAGCAATCCCATTAACTCAGAGACCCAACAGGAAAAGGTCTTTCCCTTTAAAAACCAGTCTGTAAAGGCAGAATAAGTGTTAGCTCTTCCGAATGCAGACATCAACACTAGGCTCAGTGCATACCAAAGAATCACAAAAATGTGACACCGCTAAATTAAACTGATAAAGAACCAGTACTTGACCACAAAGAAATAAAGATCTACACATTACTTGAAAAACAGAATTCAAATAATTATCCTAAAGCTAACTGAGATACAGAAAAAACCAAATAGATATCTAAAGAAAGTAGAAAAATAATGCATGAACAAAGTGAAATTTAATGAAGAAATATAAATCATATAAACCCCAAATGGGAATACTGTAGCAGAAGGATACAAAATAGATTTGAAAATTTCAATAGAGACCTTCAACATCAGACTCATTAATACAGAAAAAAGATTTGGTGAAGTCAAATACAGGTTAGCCAATAAGAGGAACAAAATAAATTAAAAAGCGAAGAAAGCAAAGAGTCTTATAGGACATCATCAAGGATATAAATATGTGAATTATGAGAAAACCAAGGGAATAGAGAGGGGAACAAGAAGCAGAAAGCTTATTTAAAGAAATACTAGTTGAAAACTTCCAAAATAGAGGTAGGTATATGGACATCCAAAATTTAAAGTACTCTAAGCAAGGTCTTCGAATTACTTAAAAGAAAGCAGAGACATATTTTGATCAAATTGTCAAAAGTAAAGCTAAAGAGGAAATCTTGAAAACAGCACAAGAAAGGACTCATCACATAAAAGGGAACTTGCATAAAACTGTCAACAGACTTCTTAACAGAAATCTTGCAAGCCAGGAAAAAGTGAGATAATATATTAAAAGTACTTAAAGAGAAAAAAAAATGTCAACTGAGAATAATTTACATGGCAAAATTGTCCTTCAGGAATGAATGAGATATAGACATTGAGAAAAACAATTGTTGAGGAAGTTTATAACCCCTAGAGCTGTCCTACAAGAAATACAAAAGATAATTATTTGAGCTGTGATGCAATGATGCTAAATAGTAACATGAAAATATATAAAAGTGTGGAACTCACTGGTAAAGGTAAATACATAGTTAATTTCGGAATACTATAATACTGTAATATTGATGTGTACATCACTTTTAAATAGTCTAAGAGTTAAAAGACAAAAGTCTTAAAATAACTATAGCTAGAGTAATTCATTAATGGGCACAATTTATTAAACATATAAAGTGTGACATGAATATATAAAATGTGAAGAGAGAGAGTAAAAGTGTACAGTTTTTGTATGGGACTACAGTTAACAAATCATGAAGGAACAAAGCAAGATTAAAAGAAAAAATAAAGGAAGTATAAAACAGTAAACAATTAATAAAATATTAATAATAGGTTCTTACATATCAATCATTAAAGATGTTACATTCTCTAATCAAAAGACACAGAGTGATTGAATAGATTAAATTAAAATAACAACAAAAAAATCCAAAAAGATGCCACGAAAAAGAGATTCACTGAATCCTTAAAGACACACCTAAACTAAAAGTAAAAGGATGAACAAAGATATTCTATTTATATAGTAAGTAGAAGTAAGCATTGGGTGGCTACGACAAAATAAACTTTTACTCAGAATCTGTATATACATACACACACAATTATCTCCTCTTTAAAAAATTAATATACAATTAAGTATACTTAATCCATATCTATCTATCTATATATCTATCTATCCATACACACATATACACATACACACTAACACTTGGCACAACTAAACTTATAAAGCACATTTTAACATACATAAATGAAAAAATAAACAATACAATAATACCAGAGGAATTTAATATCCCCCTTTCAACAATGGACAGATTATTCAAGAAAGAAAATTATTAAGGAAACAGCAAACTTAAATAACACAATAGAGCAAATAGACCTAACAGACATGCAGGACATTTCATCAAATGCATTTTTCTGAAGCACACACAAAAAATTCTTTAGGAGAAATCATAGTTGGATTACAAACAAATATAAGAAGATTAGAATAATCTTAAGTATCTTCCCTAAACACAGTGGTATAAAACTACAAATCAATAATAAGAGAAATTTTGAAAAATTTTTTTAAAATGGGGAAATTAAATTTTTGGTCCTGAACAACCAATAAGACAAAAATACACTTTAAAAAAATCAAAAAGTATTTTGTGACCAAAATGGGGAAAAAAATTGTGATAACTCATGGAATTCAGCACAGGCAGCTCTAACAGAGAAGTTCATAGCAATAAATTTCTATATTACAAAGAAGAACAATCTCAAATAAACAACTTAACATTATAACTCACTGAATTAAAAAAAGGAAGAGCCAACTAAGTGCAAAATCAGCAGAATAAGAAAAAGATAAAGATTAGAACAAAAAGAAATAAAATAGAGACTTGAAAGACAATAGAAAAACAACAACAACATAATTTTTTTGTTAAGATTACCAAAATTGACAAACCTTCAGTTACACTCGAAATGAGCCAAGAAAAAAGAGATATTTTGAATAAAAGTATAAATGAATGAGGAGTCATTACAACTGATACTACAGAAATATAAAGGATAATAAGAGACTACTATGAACAATTATAGAACAACAAACTGGATGACTTAGAAGTAATGAATAAATTTCTAGATTGAATCATAATGAAATAGAAAATCTGAACAAATAACAGGTATATTGAATCAATAATTTCTTAAATAAGAAAAGCTCAGAAATAGATCACTTCACAGATGAATTCCAGCAAGCATTCAAACAACATCAATCCCTGTTAAACTCTTCCAAAAAAATTAAAGGAAAGATAATATTTCCAATTTTTTTCCATGAGTCTAGCATTATCATTATATCAAAGCCAGGGAGGGATGCTACCAGAACTGAAAATTACAAGTAAATGACACTGATAAATACTGATGCAAGAGTACTCAACAAAATACTATCAAATTGAGTTCTGCAGCACATTAAAAGGATCATACAGCATGATTAAGTGGGATGCATGCTTGGGATGCAACATATGCTTATGAATCAATGTGGAACACACTTTAAATGAAGGACACAAATCATATAATCAATTTTTCTATTTCAATAGATGCAGCAAAAGCATTTGAAAAAATTAACACTATCATTTTGAAAACTCTCAACAAATTAGGTATAGAAGAAATTTAACTCAACATAATGAAGATCATACATGACAGGCTCACAGATATTATACTCAATGGTGAAAAGTTGAAGGTATTTTTCTGTAAGATCAAGAACAAGACAATTGTGCTCGCTCTCACCACTTCTATTTTACATGGTAATGGAAACCTTAGCCAAAGAAATTATTGAAGAAAAAGAAATAAATGGTATCTAAGTTGGAAAGAAAGATGGAAAACAGTCTCTGTTTGAAGCTGACATGATTTTGTATATAAAACCCCATAACAATTGCACAGAACACAGTTAGAACTAATAAAAAATTAAGTAATGTTATGTGATATAAATTTAACATATAAAATTAATGGTTTTTACATACTAACCACAAACTATACCAAAAAATACTTTAAGATAATCCCACTTCCAATAGCATCAAAAAATAAAATACATAGAAATCAATTTAACCAAAGAGATAAGAGATCTATGTACTGAAAACTATAAGGCATTGATTAAATACATTGAAGAAGACACATATACATGGAAAGATATCCAGTGTTCATGGATTGAAAGAATTAATATTACTTAAATTTGCATACCACATAAAGGGATTTATAGATTCAATGCAATCTCTATAAAACTCCAATAACATTTTAACAGAAATATATTAAATAGCATAAACTTCATGTGAAATCAGAAAAAACCTCAATTAGCCAAAACAATTTTGAGAAAGAAGGAAAAATCTGAAGGCATCACAATCCCTGATTTTAAACTAGATTATAAAACTATAGTAAATAAAAGAGAATGATACTAGCATAAAAACAGTCACATGGGAAATCTAATTCACAGTGGCTAACTAGAAGCAGCTAGTGAATATCACCCTCATATAGAGGAGTAAGAATGGTAAGTAAATCTTAACACTTTAAGTGGATCATATAAGAATTCACCAGAGAAGTGAGTGGAATCATGGAAAGTAGAACCCAGTGAAGCTGTGCAATCAGCTGAGCTGGGACTGTCACAGAGCTAGGCGAAGCTCCCTGATGCAGGGAAGAGGTAAGAGTAAAAGACCCCCAGGTTTCCACACTTCTACCATGGACTTTTACAACCCTAGCCATGGCAGAGTCCCCTGGATCTCCATCCCCAGGCCTCTAGTAAAATACAGGGAGCTACCTGGAAACTGGACAGAGGCACTGCTCAAACCCATGTGGAGTCCCACAGGCTTTTGATCCTTGAGCAGCCCAGCACCAGCTGCGACCACCCTGCCAGAGAGGAAGCAAGCAGGTCAGGCACTTTGGCGTACCAAAAGGACAGATACCTTAACTGGAGTATAAAGCAGCGTACAGAGTACACACTGTGATGACTGATGGATGAGCTGCTCCTCACTAAATGGGATTTCTCTTCATTCAGTGTTAAGTCTGTGGTGTAGCCACTCTGCCTCCTTGTGTACATTTTCACCATGATGCAGTGTTCTGAGCGCCCACCCACCAAAGGTCAGTGACTCACCCTTCGGCTTCCACAATGGCTGGAAACCTGCCACCTCTGGGCCAGGAAGAAAGTCTGGAAATTGAGCACCTTCACACGCCCCCTAAAGTAAAATCCACCACCACTGCTCCTGCAGCAGAGAAGTGCAAGAGGGCCTTGCACTTCACAGCTACTAGCCTCCCTTGTTCCAGCTGGGAGAATTTGCCTTCCCCAGTGAAAGATGAGCAACACAGCTGCCCTGTTTCTACTCAACCGTTTCAGCTGCCACCCAGAGCTCTTTCAAGAGTAATCCCAGACCCTGCAGGCCTATAATTGGCCCTGGAGTTCCCACTGCCTGAGTGTTCTGCCACCACCTGAATGTTATGTGGGCCCTTCTGAGAGCCGAGTCTCCAGAAGCCAGGCACCCACCCTTCAGCTCTCACAGCAGTCACAGCCACCATCACCACTACCCTTGCAATGCCCAGGCCAGAGAAAGAGTGAGAAAATAAGGCACTTTCATGTCCCCCCAACAGTAAAATTCACTGCCAATTCTGTGGGAGGGAAATGCAAATGGGCATGTGCCTCAAAGCAGTCAGCCTCTACTGCTCCAACTGAGAGGCTTGGCTTGCCTTTTCCAGTGAAAGGCCAGTGGCACAGCCACCCTGCTCCCAACTAACCATTTTGACTTCCACCTGAAGCCTTTCTATGACCCCAGTCCTTATGGCCCTATGATCTGCCCTGGGGCACTCACCACCTGAGCGTTTTTTTCTGCTTCCACCTGAGAGTTCTTCTGGTGACCCAGAGATGAGCCTGTCTCTTCCCATCACAGCCAGCACCTGAATTCTGGGGATCCAAGAGCAAGGCTGCAGGCCTGGTTTGCATCCAGTCTCTACAAGAGTTACTCAAGCTGTCCAGTGGGCCAACTAAGAGCCTGGAGATTAAAGATTTGCTTAGCCCAGTTGACTGAGCTGTCATCTAATTATTATCCCCAAGATTTAAGCTCAGAATAATTGAACTAGCCAACACCACCACACATTACATCCACCTATGTATGCCAGAAGGTAGAGCCCCCTTCTATAAAAGCATTAGTGCTACAACACTGGAGACCAGGCGAGCAACATAGCTGTTTGTACTGCACTGAGTGAGAAGAATCTACCCCAAAGACACTCCTACAAAGAACCATAGGTGAGGTGTCTTCTAAGGCTCTCAGCTAAGCTGTGGCCTAGAGGTAGACCACAGTGTGCATCTGAACTGAGGGTCATAATCCCCAGGACATGGGTGTGATAGGAAAACACATTGCATTCCTACCTGTCTAGGAGCTAATGCAGACCCCTCACCCACTGCAGACACCTCACTACATCTCAGTGTGACCTTCTTCAGCCCATCCCTATAAGAAGTGCAATGCTCATCATTGGGGTATTACTTGGCAGGCCAGGAAGTTCAGCTCTGCTCTGGTGTGTCTCCCTCTTGAAGTAATCTGTTCCCTGATAAACAGAAAGTTCAGGGCACTGAGCATTATACCTTCCAGCCAATCACCAGAGACAACAGAGAGCACCACACATTAAACAAAGATCAAGTATATAGTCATCTGCTTTTACTGCAACTGATTCTTATCCGTAAGCATCACCTCCCAGTCTTTAGGCTCAATTGCACAGTGCACTATAAAACCAAACAACAAAAGTGCACAGGGATATAGAAGCAAAACCAAGAGATCCTGTCCAGCATACTCTATAGTCACACCCTCAGTGGGGAGGGGAGAAATCACATCAAAATGAAAGTAAATTCAAACATAAGAAGCAACAATTGCTTCACATAAGAAGAAACAGAATGTTGTAACACCCCCAAAGACCACACCAGCTCTATATCAATGGATCCTAACCAAAATAAAAATATTTAAATGACTAACAAATAACTAAAAATGAATTGTAAGGAAGCTCAATGAGATCCAAAAAAAAAGCTGAAAACCAACACACACACACACACACACACACACACACACACAGACACCCAGAAAAGCAATCTAGGATATAAAAGTTGAGATAGCAATATTAAAACACACACACACACAATAGAACTTCCGTATTTGAAAATACTTATTTAAAAATTTTCAAAACATATTTGAAAGCTTTAACAATAGATGAGACCAAGAGGAAGAAAAAATTTCAGAGCTTGAACTTTAGTCTTTTAAATTAACTCAGTCAGACAAAAATTTAAAGTAAGACTTTAAGTGAACAAAGACTTTGAAAAATAGGACATTGTGTAAAGATAACAATAATATGACTTGTAGACATTCTTGTAAGGAAAGACAGAAAGTAACCTAATTGGAAAATATATCTGAAGGAATATTTTGGAAAATTCTCTTATTTTGCTAGAGAGGTAGACATTGAGATATAAGAAATTTAGGTAACATCTGGGAAATACTATACAAGACAAACATTACCAAGGCATAGAGTCATCAGACTATCCAAGAAAATATTTCAAAGATAGATAGAGAAAAGGGTCTAATCACCTGTAAAAAGAATCCCAATAGACTAATAGTGGCAGTCTTAGCAAAAACCATACAAACGAGAAAGATTGGGGGTTTACTTTTAGCTTTCCTGAAGAAAAATAAATGTCAGTCGAAAATTTTATACCCTGGAAAACTAAGCTTTATAAATAAAGGAGAAATAGAGAGGTATTTCCCAGACAAGCAAATGCAAAGGAAATTTATCACTGCTAGACTACCTCTACAAGAAATACTCAAAGGAGTTCTAAATCCGGAAAGGAAAAGAAAATAAGGCACCTTCTTGTTCTCCCAACAGTAAAATTCATGTCTGTACAAGAAATACTCAAAGGAGTTCTAAATATGAAAAGGAAAACGTGATACTCACTACTATAAAAGCACATGTAAGTACACACTTGGCAGATCCTATGAAAGGATTACAAGATTGAGACTACAAAGCAACTAGTTAACAGCATTATTAAAAAACAAAATCTCACATGTCAATATTAATATTGAAGGCAAACAGTCCAAATCCTCTATTTAAAATATGTAGATTGGAAAATAGGATTGTAAAAATACCTAAGAAACTGCTGCCTTCAAAAAGTCAACCTAACATGTAATGGCACTCACAGGCCCAATTAAAAAAGTGGGGTAAGAGATATCATAATACTGGAAAACAGAGAGAGCAGGGCTGCTATTTGTATATCAGAAAAAAATGAACTTTAACAAAGTTGAAAAAGAAGGCCATTATATAATTATATAATGATAAAAGGATTTAATTCAATAAGAAGAATTATCATCATATATATGAACCCAATGCCAGAGTAACCAGATTTACAAAACAAATATTGCTAGACTTAGAAAAAAATAAATAGTTATATAGTAACAGTGGGAAATTTTTACACCCCACTGACAACACTAGATGAATCATCAAGGCAGACAATTAAAAGATAATTTTTGGAAGATTGGTCAAGATAAGAGAAGATTCCACTTATTTTCCCTCCTGCAAGTACATAATTTAACAATTATCTACACAGAAAAATACACTTTCATAAGAACAACAATTTAGGTAAGCTTTCAATAGTACCTGGTTTTAAACATGCATTACTGAGCCCACTGTCTTGAATGGTGAGTCCCAAGTGAAACAGCATTCACCGCAAGCTGACTTGAGGCACTTGTGTGTTAAGAGAACATCAGTGGTACTCTGGCAGAGCTCTCTATGGCCTGAGACGATGGTGATTCCCTCACCTTTGAAAGAGAAAGGGAGAGTGAGAAGGACTGCACCTTGTGGTTTGAGTGCAATCTCAGCTGCAGTACAATAGAAAACTAAGTAGACTTTAAAGTATTTGACTGTAATCTCTGAATCTTGGACACTATTTTTGGGCCCACCAGGGCCTGGGGAACTTGCTGCTCCTACAGGAACAACAGACATAGTTGGCTTTGCCACCTATTGAGTG
Source organism: Aotus nancymaae (assembly GCF_030222135.1). NCBI lineage: Eukaryota > Metazoa > Chordata > Mammalia > Primates > Aotidae > Aotus > Aotus nancymaae. Next base: position 51,569,751 of record NW_026988415.1, on the reverse strand, counting down.
TAGAGAGCCAGGGACTTGAGAAAACATAGGCAGTAGTGAGGATCTGGTTACAGCAGGCTTAGGGCCAGACTCAGTGCCGTGCTAGTTTCACATAGTGGTGGTGGCAACAAGGGTACTTGTGTCACTCCACCACAAGCTTTATGTGGCTGAGAACAGAGAAGAGGGAGAGAGAGAGGAGAAATACTCTCTTTGTTTGGGAGGACATAAGAGAAGAGAAGAAAAGTCTCTGCCTGTTAATCCAGAGAACTTTCCTGGCTCTTGTCCGAGACCATCAAAGGGATACCTCTATGATTCTGAAAAAACCACAGCATCATTGGGCTTGGGGTTCCCCCTAAAGTAGATGTAGCTTACAACACAACACCAACATCCTTTAAAATATCTGGAACAACTTTCCAAGAAAGATGGGTGTAAACAAACCCAATACTTAACAAATTATTCAATGTCCAGACCCCAAAGAACATCCCCTAGCATCAACACCAGCCAGGAAAAAATAACCTCACCAAATAATCTAAATAAGGCATCAGAAACAAATCCTGAAGAAACAGAGATACATGACCTTTCAGAAAGATAATTCAAAATACCTGTATTTAAGAAACTTAAGTTCAGTATAATACAGATAAAGAATTTAGAGTTCTATCAAATAAATTTAACAAAGAGATTAAAATAATTTTTAAAAATCAAGCAGAGTGAACTTAAGATGAAGCCAGAGACAAAGTGAATTCTCAAAGCCCACATCAATTACTTAATTGAGGGAAGCTACAAATTGGGCTCTGAGATTCCCAGAAGCTACAGCAAAAAAAGGCAAGAAATATTCACAATCTTTCATATGCCTGTAAGAGAAAATCACAGTGTTCATAAAATAAAATTGGGTCATGGAAAAAAAATCAAGTAGAAATTCTGGAGCTGAAGAAAAATGCGATAGACATACTGAAGAATGCAATAGTCTTTTAATAGCAAAACTGATCAAGCAGAACAAAGAATTAGTTAACTTGAAGACAGGCTACTTGGAAATACACAGAGGAAACAAAAGAAAAAGCAGTAGAAAACAATAAAGCACGTTTAAAGAATTTAGAAATCAGCCTCAATAAAGGCAAATCTAAGGCTTATTGGTCTAAAAGAGGAGGTAAAGAAAAAGATAGGGGTAGAAAATTAAAAGGAATAATAACAGAGAAGTTTCCATAGATAGAGAAAGATATAAATATCCAAATACAAGAAGGTTATAGAACACCAAAGATATTTTATTCAAAGAAGACTACTCCAGGCATTCAATAATCAAACTGCCAAAGATCAAAGACAAAATAAGAATTCTAAAAGCAGCAAGAGAATCGAAAAAAGAAACATACAATGGAGCTCCGATACATCTGGGAGCAGATTTTACATTGAAAACCTTACAGGCGGGAGAGAATGGCATCATACATTTAAAGAGCTGAGAGAATAAAAAATTTATCTTAGAATAGTATTATATATCTGGTTAAAATATCCTTCAAACATAAAGGAGAAATATAGACTTTTCCAACAAAACAAAAGCTGAGAGATTTCATCAACATCAGACTTATCCTACAAGAAATGCTGAAGAAAATATTTCAATTATAAAGAAAATAATGTAATGAGCAATAAGTGAACACCTGAAGGTACAAAACTCACTGGTAATAGTAAGTACACAGGAAGACACAGAATATTATAAGGCTAACTGTGATGTGTAAACTACTCATATACTAGTTAGAAAGACTGAATGATACATTTAAAAAAATTACTACATCTACTTTTCAAGACATATACAGTACAATAGGATATAAATAGAAACTACAAAATGTTAAAATGTTAAAAATTAGGTGAACAAAGTTAAAATATTGAGTCATTATTAGCTCTTCTTCTTCTTTTTCTTCCTCTTCCTCCTCCTCTTCTTCTTCCTCTTCTTCTTCTTTCTTCTTCTTTTCTTCTTCTTCCTCTTCTTCGTTTGTTTACTGTATTTGCAAGCCTCATGGTAACCTTAAACCAAGAAGCATTCAGAAGATACACAAACACACACACACACAAGAATACTGTATCATCAGAAAAAAAATCACCTACACTGAAGAAAGACAGGAAGGAAAGAAAGGAGATAACATCAGAAAAACAAAAAACCCAGAAAACAAATAACAAATGACAGGCATAATTTCTTATTTATCAATAATAACCTTGAATATGGGTGAACTAAACTCTCCAATGAAAAGAAATAGACTTCTTGAAGGAAGAAAAAACAAAACCCATTCATCTGTTGCCTACAGGAAACACACTTAACTTATATTGACACACATAGACTAAAAAGAATGAAATAAAAAGAAGCTGTTACATGACAATTGAAACAAACAAACAAACAAAAAAGATCAGGAGTAGATACACTTGTGTCAGACAAAGCAGATTTCCAGACTGTAAGAGACAAAAAAGATGAACATATAATGGAAGAGTGATCAATTCAGCAAGAGGATAAAACAATTTTATATGCATATGCACCTAACACTGGAACACCCACATACATAAAGGATACATTTTTAAAGCTAAACAGAGAAATAGACTTCCTATACTATAATATTGGGAGACTTCAACACCCCACTTTCAACATTAGACAGATTTTCCAGACAGAAAATCAAGACATTTGAGTTAATCTACAGTATAGACCAAATGTATCTTATAGATATTTACAGAACATTTTATTCAATGGCTACATAATACACAATCTTTTCCTCAGAATATGAATCTCTTTTAATAATAAATTATATGTTAGGTCACAAAACAAGTCTTAAAATGTTCAAAAAAAGTGAAAAAATAACAAGCATCCTGCATGACCTTGATAGAATAAAACTAGAAATACATAACTAGAGGAATTTTGAAACTATACAAATACATGGAAATTAAACAATATGCCCCTGAATGATGAGTGGATAAATTTAAAAAATAGAGAGAAATTGAAAAATGTTTGAAATGACTAATAATGAAAACACAACATACCAAAAGCTTTGGAATACAGCAAAAGCAGTACTAAGAGAAAAACTTATAGCTATTAATGCTTATGTCAAAAAAGAAGAAAAACTTTAAATAAACAAACTAATTGTGTATCTTATAAACCAAAACAAGAGAAAACCAAACCCAGTTTAGTAGTAGGAAAGAATAAAGAACAGAGAAGAAATACATACATTTGAAATAAACAAAACAATACAAAATTTCAATGAAACAAAAAAGTTGCTTTTTGAAAAGTTAAAATTGACAAACCTTTAGTCAGATTAAGCAAATAGAGAGCGATATATTGCATATAGCAAAGGTCTAATACCCAGCATCTATAAAAAACTTAAACAAATGTATTAGAATGAAGCAAACAATCCCATTAACAAGTAGGCTCCAGCCATGTGGAACTGTGAGCCAATTTTATCACTATTCTTTACAAATTACCCTGTCTCAGGCAGTTTTTATAGCAGTGTGAGAATGGACAAATACAGGTTCAAAAATAAATTGGAAGAATGAGTACAACATACTATTTAATAGCACAACAGTGTGACTACAGTCAATAATAACTCAAGTTTAAAAAAAATTGAGGGAGTTTAACTCTATTGTTTGGGACTCAAAAAAATGACACTTAAGCACATGAAAACACTCCCCTCACACCCCTCCCTAAATATTATTTGACTCAGCAATCCAACTACTGAGTATTTACTAAAAAAAGTTATTATATAGAAAACACACCGTATGTTGATCTCAACACTACTACTCACAATAATGAAGTCATAGAAACAACCTAAGTGTCTATCAGTGTTTGATTGGATAGAGAAATATATATTTCTCATTATATATATATTTCTCATACCATGGAATACTATGCACCTATAAAAAGACATCTTGTTCTTTGAAGCAACACAGAGGGAGCTGGAGGCCATTATTCTTACTGAAATAAATTTTAAACAGATAATAAAATACTGCATCTTCTCACTTATGAGTGGGAACTAAACAATGGATAGTCAAAGCCATAAAGATTGAAACAATAGATTCTGGAAAGTACAAAATGGGGGAGGTAGAGATGTGTATGAGGATTGGAAAATTATTGAGTACAATGGTCACTATTTGAGTGATAAGTCCATTAGAAATACAAACCCCAACATTATGCACAATTTTCATGTAACAAACATGCACATGTACCCTCTGAATCTAATAAAATAAAACATTCATATAGATTGACCAATGGAACAGAAAGAAACTCACATGTATACAGTATACTCTCGTATTCATGGAGATACTCCTAAGACCCCCAGTCAATACCTGAAACCATGGATGGTACCAAACCCTATATATATATACTATTTTTTTACCTACACATATCATGTTTAATTTAATTATAAATTAAGTACAGGATGAGATTAACAAAAAAATAAAATAAAATTGAACACTTATAACAATATACTGTATTAAAAGTTATTTGATGTGGTATTTTTATCCCTTTTTCTTAAAATATCTTACTGTACCATACTCATCTATTAATGCATCATGGTCGAACATTTGTACCTGAAAACCTGAAACCATGGAAAGCAAAACCACAGACAAAGGGAGACTACTGTATTTGGTTGGCTAATTTTTGACAAGAACACCAAGAAAAGTAGGAAAAGTAGAGTAGGGAAACTAGAATCAATTCAATAGAATCTTTTCAATGAATGATGGAAAACCGGGTTATCCGCATGCAAAATAATAAAATCAGACATTTTCTTAATATACAAAAATTACTTGAAAATAAATTAAAAGCTTTAGGGTCTGATATAACAAAACTTATAGAAGAAAACAAAGAAGAAAATATCTTTGATGTTGGTCTTGGTAATAATTTTTGGAAATGAAAAAAAGTACAGGCAACAAATGCATAAATAAATTAATGGAGCTATATTAGACTAGATTGTTTCTGCAAAGCAAAGAAAACAATCAACAAAATGTAAAAAGGCATCTATGGATTAGATGTACAAATTTACATATGTACATATATGCATATAGACATATATATATGTGTGCATATATAGAGAGAGAACTATTGTGCTTTAAAAAAGATGAAAATCTTGTCACATGTAATAACATGGATGAACCTAGAAGATATTATGCTAAGTGAAATAAACCAGACACAGACATCAAATCCTGTATGCATTGAAGTTTAAAAAAATTAAACTCATAGAAGCAGAAAGTATGATGGTGGTGCCGGTTGGTGGCTGGGGGAAATAGAGAAATGTTGGTCAAGTGGTATAGTCAGTTACAAGATGAACAACTTTTAAGAGTCAGTTGCATTGAATTGGTGGTGATGGATGTGTATCTTTATTTGATTATAGTAATTATTACACTACGTAAACATATATCAAGTCATCACATTTTACACTTTGAACATATTCAATTCTTAATGTTATCCAATGAACATTTTAAAATTAAAAAAATCATATGGCCACTAAGCAACTGAAAAGATGTTCAACATCACTATCACTAGTGAAATGTAAGTTAAAGCCATTCTGAGATACTACTTTATACCCACTAGGGTGACCATTATTATTAAAACAATTAAACAAAATAAACAGAAAACAGCAAGGGTTGGCTAGTACGTGGAAAAAATGGAAATCTTGTTCATTGCTTCTGGGAATATAAAATGGTGAAAGTTCTCTGTGGAGGAGTCTTCTTCTGTCTTCCCTCCCCCAATTACAATGAACATTAGTATAGTAATTCTACTTCTGAGCGGATAACCAAAAGAGTTGAAAGCTGTGACTTGAACAGGTATTTGTAATGCCATGTTAATTTCAACATTATTCACAAAACCCAAACATAGAAAGAACTCGTCTCTATTTTGGACTGATGGACAAATAAAATGTGGTACACACATACAGGAATATTATTCGGCCTTAAATAGAATAAAATTTCAACATGCTACAGCATGGCTATACTTTGAGAACATTATACTTAGTTAAATTAGCCAGTCACAGAAGTACAAATGTTGTATGATTCCCATTATGTGAGACATGTAGAGTAGTCATATTCATATAGACAGAAAGTAGAATGGTAGTTTCTTGGGGCTGCTGGGAAAAAAAGTGGAATTAATTTTTAATTGGTATAGAGTTTCAGTTGTGGAAGATAAAATAGGGCTGGGTGCGGTGGGTCATGCCTGTAATCCAAGCATTTTGGGAGGCCAAGGCGGGCAGATCATAAGAACAGGAGATCAAGGCCATCCTGGCCAACATGGTGAAACCCCGTCTCTACTAAAAATGGAAAAAATATTAGCTAGGTGTGGTGGCACACACCTGTAGTCCCAGTTATTCGGAAGGCTGAGGCAGGAGAATTGCTTGAACTCAGGGGGTGGAGATTGCAGTGAGCTGAAATCGCGCCACTGCACTACAGCCTGGGTGACAATGTGAGACTCCGTCTCAACAACAACAACAAAAGTTCTGCAGGTGGACAGTGGTAATGGTTGCACAGTAATGTGAATGTACTCAATGCCATAGAACTGTGTATATAAAAATGATTAACATCGTAAATTTTACATTATGTATATTTTATTATAATACAGAAAAGTGAAAACATGAATTTCCTTAAAAAAATAAGAGAGATTATTAGAATATATAACAACAAAAAAACCAAGACCTAACTATATACTATGTACAAGAAACCCAATTTAAATGTAAAACTTATGTTCACAAAATACCCTGAATATGAATGGTCATAAAAGCTTTATTCGCAATATCCCTGGAAACAACTATGTTGAATTTCAATAGGTGAATCAATAAACAAACAGTGGTACATCTTACAAATGAAATGCTACTTAGCAATAGAAATGAATGAACTACTGATAAGTGCAAGATTATGGATGAATCTTATATGCATGTTTTTTCTGCGTGGAAGAAATCAGACCCAAAAGCCACATATATTGTATGATTTTATTTACTCTACATTTTAGAAAAGAAAAATCTGTAATGCTGGAAAACATGCTTTTAGTTTCTAGGTATTGCAAGAAAGGACAAAGATTTAGCTATAATAAAGCCTTATAATGGGATTTCTAGGGTGATAGAATTATTGTCTGATACTCTGATGGTAAATATACAATATATGCATTTGCCAAAACCCATACAACTTTACACAACAAAGTATAACTTTTATTGCCAGTAAATAAAAATAAAATAAACCAGAACGTTGGGAAATCTGATGATAGAACACTAACCATAAAACAATAATGTAGGTGCATTAACAAAGATGTGATAAAACCTCAATTAAATGAGTACTGAGTTAAGATCACCTGAATAACTTTGTAAAACAATGTGTTGTCTAGATATCATAAGGCCAAATGCAATGTGCATCTTAGAGCAGATCCTAAAACAGAAAAAGAACTGTAGTAAAAAGTATGTTTCTCACAGGTATATGGTTCATAAATTCTAAAATTACTTTACATATATACTAATGCTTAATACATAATTTTACTGTAGATAACAAAGACCTGGTTTCTCTCTCTCAGAGAAAGGAATTACAAATAAGCATGAAAATGATATAGGGTGTATTCTATGCTGCTAAGTTGGAATTGGAGACTTCGGTACAAATTTACATATTCACATTTATTTTAACATATAAATAAATAAATAAATATATTTGTATACATGAATTACAACACATACATTTCCTAGCTCTGTCTACTGTAAGGCTCAGAAACAATAAAATCTAATATCAAGTCAAATGTCTAGCACCCATATTCTCCATGATGCCTGGGAGAAAGAGCTGATTCTAGGAACGGGGAATGGGAACTATAAGATGAACTGGAGCATCTTCTACTTTTAGAAAAGTAAACAAGTGTTCAAAAAAAGCAAAAATTATGAAACATATAAAGGGACACAGGAGCCAACATAAAAGTGCTTCTAATGGCCCAAGTTGCAATAATTGGAGCAACAACAGAAAAGGCATGACAACAATATTGGATTAATAAACCAGAGAATTTTAAAATACTTATTGTTTACTACTGATAAAAAAGAAAATATTTCATAAATAAATAGAAAAACAAGTACAAATCTTCCTTAAAGAAGAGTACCAATTAACAAACATAAAAGTAATGAGAGAAATAGCAAATCATCATTATAACTCCACAGTAGTAATTGATTCAGGTCATATCCATGGACAAATGTCAAAATCAGTAGGTGAAACTTTAAGTAGAAATATGATATATTGCATAATTTCAAAGTATCTCTCTCCAATGCATTTGCTAATTATTGTGGTGGTTTTAAAATATTTTGATTCTCTTCTCTCCCGTAGGTGGCAGTTAATTACCTTCCCCTTAATAGTGAGTTAGATTTAGTGACTTGATTCTAAAGAACAGACTATCGAATATGAAATTATTGACTTTGCAGTGAGAGATACTTGCAGACCTCTCCTTTATGAAGTTATTAGGTTAATGTCACCAGTAATATGTCATTCTCATACCATGCACCCTTGACAAAAAAAAGGATAATTTATCTCTGTGGCATTCTTCCCCAAAACCCATAACTTCGATCTAATAATGATAAATGATCAGACCAACCGAAATTGAGGAACATTTTTCTAAATACCTTACAAATACTCTTCAAGATTATGAAACTGTTATAGTCTTGCCAATGCCCCGAAATACGTGGCAGTCTCTCATTTTCTGAGATAGTGCCTGAGGTTAATTGTCTCACATCCAAGAGAATTAAAGAGTGAGGGCACAAGGGTGAGGCTAGAGCAGAAGTTTAATAAGTGATAGAAGAAAGCTCTCTGCAGCAAAGAATGGGTTGTGCACTATAAGGGCTGAAAGGGTTGTGCACTGTAAGGCTGGGGTTTGGGGTTTTCATGGACTAGGAAGAGGAAGAAATGCGCTTTGTCTGTGGACTGTCTTAAAGAAAGCACGATTCAATTTGGCCCGGGACCTTGGCCCACAACCAATCAGGAGCTGAAGTGATTCATAGAGGCTATTCAGCTAGGTCCAGGACCTATCAGAAGCTGAAGTGAAAGCTTGGCCTGGGATCAATCAGGAGCTGAAAGCAAAGCTTGGCCCAGGACCCTGGCATGGGACCAATCAGGAGCTAAAGCGATGATTCATAGTCTCTACTCACAGTCCAAAAAAAGAAAAGAAAAGAAAAGTGCCCAGCCGAGTCTGCTGGAGCCCACCGTATTCATGCCCACAAAAGGAGAAGAAACTTTTTCTTGGGAGTCCACTGATTATACAAAAGATAAAGACATTTCAATGTCTAATCTTGTTCCCTTATCTGAGTGAGACAAAGGTTTGTGCAAGTTTCTATCTGAATGGGCTGGAGATTCTCTTATTGCGCAGTCATGGGCATGTCTCCAGGCACAACTCCCTGTGCCAGTTACCTTACTGAACTCACAGCTCAATTTTTTTTTTCCCAGGCTGCTTTTTATATTATGTGGGGATGACGCACTGATTTGTGGGTCGGCGACTCTCCAGAGAAACTTTTCTTGCTGTCCACCTAAGGCAAGCAAGCTAACTTCTCGCAAAAGCACTCTTCAAGGTGTTAAGGTCATAAAAAATGAGATAAAAACCCAGAAATTTTCTCATATCAGAATACATTGAAGAGACATGCATACTAAATGCAATGTGCATCTTAAGTAGATTTTGAAGCAGAAAAAAATATTAGTGGAAAAACTAGGGAAATTCACAAGAAGTCTGGTTTGGATACTAACATTATACTAATGTTAATTTTTTAGCTTTGATAAATATAGCATTGTTAATTAAATTATTAGCATTACTAGAAGTTTGATGAAGGGAGATGGTTTTTCCCTGGAGTCCGGCCTCTTGGTGGCCCAGACTCTCTGCAGACTGCCCCTGCCAAACTCCACCTAATTCTGCCAGTCAGTGGCCTGCCGGCATGCCAGCATCTGTCATGGGCTCTTCTGTCAGCGTGCTCCCCTAGATGTCCTCTCACCAACCAATTGCTTGTGCTTTCTTTCACCGATGTGTTCCCCTTGATGTCCAGCCACCTGTGTGCCTACCTGCTAGGGACTGGGAGTTTTTATAGGCACAGGATGGGGGCATGGCAGGCCACGGTGGTCTTGGGAAATGCACTATTTAGGCAGAGAGGCAGAAGTATATGTCCTCACCTAGGTCCATGAGCACAAGCCTGGGGGTGGAGCCCTTGCAGGGACCCAGCACTTCCCTGCCCACCTTTCATATCAATACAAGAATACTTGTAGCAACATTGTTAATCATAGCAAACAAAGTAAAAACCCACCAACAATCAAATAACAATAATAACTAAAAGCAATACCAATATCCAGTGATGGGGAAGCAGATAAATAAAATACATTTTATTTATACAATGTAATTAAATAAAGCAGTAAAAACAAGTAAATTTTAGCCATACAGCCAAACAGACACACACAACATTGCTGAATTTTAAGAACATAATGTTAAAAGAAAAAAAAGGTAAGTTTCATAAGATGATATACAGAATACTGTTATTTAATAAAGCACAAAGCAAACAAAATAAAATAATACGTTGTTAATATATATAGGTGTGTAATAAAACTACAGAAAAAGCAAGGAAACAATGAACATATATTTAAGAACAGTGGTTACCTCCAAGAGGTAGAAGGAAAGAGACAGGTGGCATAGGGAACGAATATAGACATAGATACCATAATATAGGTAATGCTGTTCTTCAGTTGGATGGTGAGTACACAAATGGTAATTTTATAATAATACTTGATAAGTTGCATATGTATATATTCTTTTGTAGGTATCAAATATTACATTTTAAAATTAGAAGAAAAATACATATACTTATAAAAGGTTACATATTTTAAAAAGCAAATGAATTCAACGATACATATGAAAACATTAGCATGGTCAAGATTGGGGCAAGAAGAACAAGATAAAAAACAGGTAGATGGATAGAAGACAGGGCCAATGTATGTGTATAAATGAATACATACATAAAACACAAGAAAGGGTTCTTGTATGGTTCATAGTACGTGATGACTAAGGCTTATTATTAAATCAAAACCTTGCCCTCAAGGTCTTCTCTCAAAAAGTTATATTTTAAAATTAAAACATGTTTTACAGAAAGCTTTATTTTTAAAAGGATAAAGTTATTATTCACCATATTTTTCTCCTGATTTCCTTTAGAATTCTCATAAATAAACCCGACACAATGGTTCATGCATATAATACCAGCAACTTGGGAGGCAGAGGTGAGAAGATCAATTGAGCTCAGGAGTTTCAGGCTACAGTGGGCTATGATCACACCACAGCACTCCAGCGTCGGCAACAGAGACAGTCCTTATCTTTGAAGAGAACATTGATATATATATAATTATAATTTTATTTTATTTGGAAAGGTAAAAGGATTGGAGATCAACTAACATTTTTAAAAAATAGGAGAAAAACTTGGGAAAATATAAGTGTTGTAGAGCCTAAATTATAGTTTGTAATTTTGTTACACTTTCCTTGAATTTGTACAGAATTACAGCCATTGATATGGGTGAATCTTAATGTGTCTTCATACTAGTAACACTACCAGCTCATCCCAACCATAAGCTATCACTTGAATGTCTACAAAAAACACCTGTGGTGTTTGAATCAAGATGCATGGAGAAGAACAGAATACAATTGATCCTTGAACAACACTGATTTTAACTGTGTGAGTCCATTTATACATGGATTTTTAAAAACCAAATGTGGATTGAATATATGGTATTTGTGTGGTGTGAAACCCGTATGGACATGAGGGCCAACTTTTTGTATATGCAGGTTATGAAGGGGCAACTGCTGGACTTGAGCATGCATGAATTTTGTTATGCAGATTCCTAGAACCAATCATTCTCGTGTACATGAAGGAATGACTGTACTTTCACCTAGCTTATTTTAGAGCTATATTTTTGAGACCTTTGAATAGTTTCATAGAAAATTATTGAACTACTTTGAGGTGTTCCATAGGGATATCACAAGTATAAATTAATCATATTAAATTAATAGGGAAAACCACACTGCATCCATGGATATAGCTTATTTCATCATATTGAGCAAACAGCTCCCCATTTTATTCTCATTTCTTCCTTTTCCTTTGTCCTGCTCCCATCTCACCTTACTTGATTTTCTCCTTTTCCTCTCTTACAGCAAAATAAACTCCAAAGTGGAGGCTGAATATGATAACTTGAAATTTCACAAAACTAGTGTTCATCAAGAAAGACCTAAAGATGGTTTCTTTATAAGTTTATAGACTTCCTAGAAATGGCAAAGCTATTACTTGAAGGTTTGAGCTCAATTTAGCAAAAACAAGAGATTGGCTGACAGAATCTCCTATTTCCAGAACCAGTTATTATTCATTTTCAACATACATATTGTCATATCTTCATCATAGTAATTAATAATTACTAATATTTTCAGATTTTTACTAGTGGCATCATTAACAACACTTCCTGAACTTGAGATATATATTTACCTTTAAAACAGAGAATTTATTAGTGCTTAGAGCTCAGATACAGTTTTTATGGGAAAAGTAATATACTTTCTTTCCACTGATATTCTCTTCACCCAGTTTTGTCTACTATGAGTACAGGTTCATTTGCACACATGTGTACATAACATACATGATTAATAGAATATTAGTCAAAATAACACTTTTTGTTAACTAAAGCTAAGACACTATTAGTGAGCAAGATGGTTTCAAAGACACAGATCTTTTGCACATTGTAAATAAAAGTCAATATTGGTAGAATTGAAAATCTAGGCTATATCTGGATTTGGGGTGAAAACTGTGTTTGATACATACGGTACTGCCAATATGTATCCAGTTAATGAATAAATATTGTCTTTATATACTTCATGGGTCATAAATGGAAAAGAAGCTTATTGAGTATGTTCAATGACAAAGAAATATTTATTTTAAAGAAAGATTGTTCACAGTGGCCAAGAAAATAATTTCTTCCAAGTAATACTAATGAGAAAATAACAAGTAGCAAGTAGTAAAAAAGTGCCTGTTAATTAGGATACAATAACTATTTTCTGGATGAATAAACAAATGAGATAAACATTGAAAGACTAGATTGAGGAGTTAGAAAATATGCTCTTCAAAGAGTGGCCACGAATTATCTGCATGTACTTGGTCAAGTAAAATTACCATTCTAGCTTCAGCTTGTCTATCTGTAAAATCAAGATAAGATACCATGTGATCTTTGAAGCACTTCAGTTTTATCATCATATTATTTGTTTAATATTACACTAATATATAAAAATCTGTGTGCTACACTGAAAATACACAATCAGATAAAAGTGAAAGATATATTTATTATAATAATTAAATTGAAATCAGTAGGGTTATGTGACTTTTCCAGTAAGTATCATAAAACTACTTAGGGAGAAGTCTGAGAATATAACATAATCCCACAATCTCTAGTTTAATTCTTTTACCTGCATTTATGTAATAAATGACATTATTTCATCATTTTATTTATCTGGGAATTTTAAAATTTTATATGTCCCACACTGTTCTAGGCACAAAGAATTTAAAATGAATTTAAAAATACGCCTGAAATAATATAGCTTACATTCTAACTGAAAAAAAAAATGCCAAAAAATGCAGTGTGGTAAACACTTTGATAGGTAATGTGCTCAATGTATGGGATCATAGTAGAAAAATTGTTACATTTCTGAGTTGAACCTTGAGGACTAAAGAGTTTACCATGTAAAAAATGAGAAATAATTAATGAAAGCTAAGTAAGTAGCATGAATAAAGGCACTGAATTATAAAGTTATTGTCTGGAGTAATTAGAGCACTTATTTTTTATTTTTTTACTTTTATTTCTAAATTTTATTTTAAGCTCAGGTGTACTTGTACGGGCTTTGCAGGTTTGTTACATAGGTAAATGTGTGCCATGGTGATTTGTTGCACAGATCATCCAATCACCCAGGTATTAAGCTGAGCATCTGTTAGCTGTTCTTCCTGATCCTCTCCTACCTTCCACCCCCTACCCTCGAACAGGCACCAGTATGTGGTGTTCCCCACCATGTGTTCATGTGCTCCCATCATTTAGCTCCCCCATATGAGAACATGAAGTATTTGGTTTTCTGTTCTTGCATTCATTTGCTAAGAATAATGTCTTCTATGTTCATTCATGTCTCTGCAAAGGATGTGATCTCATTCATTTTCACGGCTGCATAGTATTCCATGGTGTATATGCACCACATTGTGTTTATCCAGTTTATCATTGATAGACGTTTAGGTTAATTCCATGTCTTTGCTATTGTAAGAAGCACTGCAATAAACATATGCATGCATGTGTTTTTATAATAGAATGATTTATATTCATTGGGTATGTACCCAGTAATGGGATTGCTGGGTTTAATGGAATTTCTGTCTCTAGGTCTTTGAGGAATCTCCAAGCTGTCTTTAACAATTGTTGAAATAATTTATACTCCCACCAACTGTGTAAAAGTGCTCCTTTTTTTCCACAGCCTCACCAGCATCTGTTGTTTTACAGCTTTTAAAAAATCGCCATTCTGACTGGTGTGAAATGAGATCTCCTTGTGGTTTTTATTTGCATTTCTCTAATCAGTGATGTTGAGTTATTTTTTTAATGTTTGTGCATTGTATGTATGTCTTCTTTTGCGAAGTGCCTGTTTATGTCCTTTGCCCTCTTTTTAATAGGTTTTTTTTTCTTATAAATTTGTTTAAGTTCCTTAAAAGTGGTGGATTTTAGACCTTTGTCAGATGAATATTTTGCAAATTTTTTCCCATTCTGTAGGTTGTCTGTTTACTCTGTTTGTTAATAGTTTCTTTTACTTTGCAGAAGCTCTTTAGTAATTAGATCTCATTTGTTAATTTTGGCATCTTTGTCATGAAATCTTTGCCCGTGCCCATGTCCTGAATGCTATTGCCTAGGTTATCTTCTAGGGTTTTCTGTTGTTGTTTGTTTTTGTTTTTGTTTTAGGTTTTCCATTTAAGTACTTAATCCATCTTGTGTAACAAAGGGATCCAATTTTAGTTTTCTGCATATGGCCAGCCAGTTCTCCCAGCACTATTTACTAAATAGGGAATGCATTCCCCATTGCTTGTTTTTGACAAGTTTGTCAAATGTCAGATGGTTGTAGGTGTGTGATCTTATTTCTAGGTTCTCTATTCTGTCCCATTGGTCTATATTTTTATATATATAGACCAGTGTCTGCTTTTGTACCACTACCAAGCTGTTTCAATTACTGTTATGCTGTAGTATAGTGTGAATTCTGATAGGGTGATGCCTCCAGTTCTGTTGTTTTGCTTAGGATTGCCTTAGCAATTCAGGCTCTTTTTTGGTTACATATGAATTTTAAAGTAGCTTTTTATTCCAATTGTTTTGAAAAATGTCAATGGTAATTAGCTGAGAATAGCATTGAATCTATAAATTGTTTGGGGCAGTATGGCCATTTCCATGATATTGATTCTTCCTGTCTGTGAGCATAGAATGTTTTTCCATTTATTTTGGTCATCTCTGCTTTCTTTGAGCAACGGTTTGTAGTTCTCCTTAAACAGGTCCTTCACTTTCCTTGCTAGCTGTATTTCTAGATATTTTATTCTTTTTGTGGTAACTGTGAATGAAAGTTCATTCATGGTTTGACTCTCAGTTTGCCTGTTGTTGGTATACAGGCATAATAGCAATTTTTGCACATTAGTTTTGTATCCAGAGGCTTTGTTGAAATTGCTTATTAGCTTATGAAGCTGAAATGATGGGATTTCTAGATATAGGATCATGTAGTCTGCAAGCAAAGATAGTTTAACTTCCTCATTTCCTATTTGAATATGCTTTGTTTCTTTTTTTTGCCTGATTGCTCTGACTAGGACTTCCAATACATTATGGAATAGGAGTGGAGAGAGAGAGCAACCTTGTCTTGTGCCATTTCCCAAGGAGAATGCATTCAGCTTTTGCCCATTCAGTATGATATTCTTTGTTGTTTTGTTACAAATGGCTCTTATTATTTTGGGGTATGTTCTTTCAATACCTAATTTATTGAGAGTTTTTAATATGAAGGGATGCTGAAATTTATTAAAGGTGAATCACATTTATTGATTTGTGTCATTGAAGTAGCCTTGCATACCAGGAATGAAGCCAACTTAATTGTGATTTTAGACATGATGCCAAATTTGCTTTGCTAGTATTTTCTTGAGGACTTTTGCATTGATGTTCATCAAGAATATTGACTTGAAGTTTTCTTTTTTTTATTTCTGCCATGTTTTGATATAAGGGTATTGTTGGTTTCACAGAATCAGTTAGGGAGTAGAATCTCCTTTTCAATTTTTGGAATAGTTTCAGTAGGAATGGTACCAGCTCTTCTTTGTACCTCTGGTAGAATTCAGCTGTAAATACATCTGGTCTTGGAAATTTTTTGGTTGTTTGGCTATTTATTATTGCCTCAATTTCAGAACTTGTTATTGGTCTGTTCAATGATTAAATTTCTTTTCTTTTCTTTTCTTTTTGTTTGTTTGTTTGTTTGAGACAGACTCTTATTCTGTCGCCCAGGCTGGAGTGCAGTGGAGTGATCCTGGCTCATTGCAACCTCCACCTTCCAGGTTCAAGTGATTCTCTTGCTTTAGCCTCCCAAGTAGTTGAGATTACAGGCACGTGCCACCACTCCCAGCTAATTTTGTATTTTTAGTAGAGATGAGGTTTCACCATGTTAGCCAGGCTGGTCTCGAATGCCTGACCTCAAGTATCCACCCATTGGCCTCCCAAAGTGCTGCGATTATAGGAGTGAGCCTGGCCTCAAATAATTAAATTTATTTCTGGTTCAGCCTTGGGATGGTGTATGCGTCCAGGAATTTATCCATTTCTTCTAGATATAGTTGATGTATATAGGGGTGTCTATAATATGATCTAATGTCATCAATGGTAATATCCTTTTTTCCTTTCTAATAGTGTTTATTTGAATCTTCCTTTTTTTTTTTTCTTTTTTAGTTTAGCTAGCAGTCAATCTATTACATTATTTTTTTCAAGAAACCAGTTCCTGGATTTATTGGTCTCTTGAAGGGTTTTTTGGTGTCTCTGTCTCCTTCAGTGCAGCTCCGATCTTGGTTATTTCTTGTATTCTGCTGGCTTTGGTGTTTGTTTGCACTTGGTTCTCTAGTTCTTTTAGTTGTGATATTAGGTTGTTAACTTGACATCTTTCTAGCATTTTGATCTGGGTGTTTAGTACTATAAAGTTCCCTCTTAATACTTCTTTAGCTGAATCCCAGAGATTCTGGCATGCTGTATCTTTGCTCTCATTAGTTTCAAAGCACTTCTTGATTTTTGCCCTAATTTCATTATTTATCCAAAAATCATTCAGGAGCAGGTTGTTCAATTTCTATGTAGTCGTATGGTTTTGAGTGAATTTCCTAATCTTGAGTTCTAATTTGACTGTCCTGTGTTTGGAGAGACTGTTATAATTTCAGTTTTGTTTGAATTTGCTGAGGAATATTTTACTTCAGGTTACATGATCAATTTCAGAGTAAGTGCTATGTGGCAATGAGAAAAAAATGTATATTCTGTTGTTTTGGGGTGGAGAGTTTTGTAGATATCTACCATATATAGTTGATCCAGAGCTGAATTCAGGTTATAAATATCTTTGTTAATTTTCTATCTCAATGATTTGTCTCATATTGTCAGTGGGGTTTTAAAGTTTCCCATTATTATTGTATGGGAATTTAAGTCTCTTTGAAGGTCTCTAAGAACTTGCTCTATGAATCTGGGTTATCCTGGATTGGGTGCATATTTAGAGTGGTCAGCTCTTCAAGTTCAATTGAACCCTTTACCGTTATGCAATGCCTTTGTCTTTTTTGGTTTAAAGTCTGTTTTGTCAGAATATAGAATTGTAACCCCTGCTTTTTTTGTTTTCCATTTGTTTGGTAAATTTTCCTCCATCCTTTATTTTGGGCCTATGTGTATCTTTGCATGTCAGATGGTTCACCTGGAGACAGCATACCAATAGGTCTTGGTTCTTTATCCAACTTTCCACTCTGTGTCTTCAGGCATTTAACCTATTTACCTTTAAGTTTAGTATTGCTATGTGTGAATTTGATTCTGTCACTATAATGCCACTTGGTTATTTTGCAGACATGTTATGTGGTTGCTTCATTGTGTCATAGGTCTGTGTACTTCAGTGTATTTATGTAGTTGCTGGTAATGGTATTTCCCTTTTATATTTTTTGCTTCCTTCAGGAGCTCTTGTCAGACAGGTCTGGTGGTAACAATTTCTTTCAACATTTGCTTGTCTGAAAAGGATTTTATTTCTCCTTTGCTTATGAAACTTAGTTTAGTTGGATATGAAATTCTAGAATAAAATTTCTTTTCTTTAAGAATGTTGAATATTAGCCTCTAATCTCTGGTTTCTAGGTTTTCCACTGAAAGGTCCACTATTAGTCTGATGGGCTTCCCTTCATAGTTGACTTGTCCTGTCTCTCTAGCTACCCATAACATTTTTTCTTTCTTTTTAACAATGGCCGCATAAATGTCTTCTTTTGAAAAGTGTCTGTTCACATCCTTTGCCCACTTTTTGATGGGGTTGTTTGTTTTTTTCTTGTAAATCTGCTTTAGTTCTTTGTAGATTCTAGATATTAGCCCTTTGTCAGATGGGTAGCCATTGAAAATTTTTTCCCATTCTGTTCGTTGCCAGTTCACTCTAATGATTGTTTCTTTTGCTGTGCAGAAGATCTTAAGTTTAATTAGATCCCATTTGTCTATTTTGGCTTTTGTCGCCATTGCTTTTGGTGTTTTAGTCATGAAGTCTTTGCCTATGCCTATGTCCTGAATGGTGTTGTCTAGGTTTTCTTCTAGCATTTTTATGGTGTTAGGTCTTAAGTTTAATCTTTAATCCATCTGGAGTTAATTTTTGTGTAGAGTGTAAGGAAGGGGTCCAGTTTCTGCTTTCTGCACACGGCTAGCCAGTTTTCTCAATACCATTTATTAAACAGGGCATCTTTTCCCCATTGCTTATTTTTGTCAGGTTTGTCAAAGATTGGATAGTTGTAGATGTGTGGCATTACTTCCAAGGCCTCTGTTCTGTTCCATGGATCTATATGTTTTGGTACCAGTACCATGCTGTTTTGATTAAATCTGACAATTATATGTCTAAGGGTGATCTCATGGAGTATCTTACTGGGGTTCTCTGCATTTTCTGAATTTGAATGTTGGCCTGTCTAGATAGGTTAAGGAAGTTCTCCTAGATGATATCCTAAAATATGTTTTCCAGATTGTTTTTGTTCTTTCTCTCTTTTTCAGGTACCCCAATCATCAGTTGTAGATTTGGTCTCATTACATAATTCTACATTTTGTGGCAATTTTGTTCATTCCTTTTTATTCTTTTTTTCTCTATTATTGTCTGCCTGTCTTATTTCAGAAAGACAGTCTTCAGTCTCTAGGATTCTTCCTCCTGATTGGTCTATTCTACTATTAATACTTACAATTGCATTTTGAAGTTATTGTGTGTTTTTCAGCTCTATCAAGTCAGTTATGTTCCTCTCAATATTATCTATTTTTGCTGCATTATTTTATCATGAATCTTAGCTTCCTTGCAATGGGTTATAACGTGTTTCTTTAGCTTAGTGAAATTCATTTTTGTCTACATTCTGAAGCCTACTTCTCTCATTTCAGCTATCTCAGTGTCAGTCCAGTTCTGAAACCATGCTAGAGAGGTGTTGTAGTCATTTGGAGGAAAGGGGAAACTCTGGATTTTTGAGTTTTCAACATTTTTGCTCTGATTCTCATCTTGGTGGAATTACATAACCTTAATCTTTGAGGTTGTTGACCTTTGGAAGGGGTTTTGTTGTTGCTGTTTGTTTGCTTTTCTTTTAACAGACTGGCCACTCTTCCATAGTGCTGCTGCAGTTTGCTGAGAGTCTACTCAGACACTAGTCATCTCAGTGTTTCCCTTTGCTGCAAGTATCACCAGTGGAGGATGTGAAACAGTAAAGATGGCAGCTTGCCTCTTACTCTGAGAGCTCTGTCCCAGGATGTACTAATCTTTTGCCAGCCAGAATGCATCTGAAGGAGATGGCTGGAGACCCCAGTTGGGAGGTTTCACTCAGACAGGAGGAATGGGATTAGGGACCCGCTTAAAGAAGCAACCTGGCTGCTTTTTTGTAGAGCATCTGTGCTGTGTTGGGTATCCCTTCAGCCCCTGATAATTTTTGGCTTTCCAAGGCCCACAGGTTGGACAGGCTGAGATGCCCAAACAACAAAGGTGGTAGCCCACCCTTCCCCCTGGGAAGAAATCAGAACTCTGTTCATAGAAGTTATTATTTTTTTTTTATTTATTTATTTTTTTTAATACAGGGTTTCACCATGTTGGTCAGGCTGGTCTTGAACTCCTGACCTCAGGTGATCCGCCCGCCTTGGCCTCCAAAGTGCTTGGATTACAGGCGTGAGCCACCACGCTATGGGCAGGTGTGGCCAGAGGCCCCAGCTGGAAGGACTCTTCCCAGGAGGAGGAGTAGATTGAAGTCCTATTAAAAAAAAAAAAATGCAGCCTGGTCACACCTTGACAAAACAGCCATGACGTACTCGGAACTGCCTTTGCCCTGGTTGGCTTGGACTCTCTATAGCCCACAGGCTGGAATAGCTGAGATCTCCAAACAAAAAAGATTGAAGCTTGCTCCTCCTTCTGGGCACTCATCCCAAGAAAATATTAGAGCTCTGTCCATAGAATCTAAGAGGCTAGAAGCCCTGGCTGAGAGGTCCCACCTAGTAAGGAGAAACAGATCAAAGTCTTGCTGAAAAAAGCAGTCTGAATATGTTTTGGTAAAGCAGCCATGTTGTATTGTGGGTACTCTTCCTCTTCTGGATCTTTTGAACTCTTCAAAGCCCTGGAGATGAATGAGTCATTCGAACAACAAAGGTGGTGTCCCACCCCTACCTCCAGGCACTTTGTTCCAGGGAGAGATCAGAGTTCTGTTCATAGAATACAGGTGGTTGGGTGTGGCTAAAGGACCCAGCTGAGAGGTCCCACCCAGTGAGGAGGAATGAATTGAGGTCTTGCTTAAAGAAGCAGTCTGGCCACATTCTGGCAAAGTAGCTGTGTTGCACTGGGGTGGAGGTGTCCAATCTTCATCCAGATTTTACTTAGACTCTCCAAAGCTCACAGGCTGGAATGGCTGAGTCATCCAAACAGCCAAGATGGTAGCCCACCCCCCTCCCCAGGGGCTCTGTCCCATCTCAGTTAGGCTCCATCCTCTTGCCAGTTGCTGGCTGGAATTTCAAGCCAGTGGGTCTTATTTTGTAAGGTGCCGTGGAAGAGGGGCCAGCAGACTGACACTGCTCAGCCCCCTTCCTAGTGGTATGTACGGACCTTTTGCATTGCTTGTGTTGCAGTCACCTTTATCAGGCATTGCTGAGCTGAAGTATGTAAAATTCCTGGGTCTCTGTGCATGCCGGAGAAGCTGCTCTGCCGAGACTCCACACAGCTCTGTGTGTTGGACACAAGGCGCTGATATAGTAGACTCAGGAGGGGATATCCTGCTCAAAGGGTTGCAAAGATTTTTGAGAGAAGTGTGGTACCAGGGTTGTACATTTACTTCTCACTTCCTTTGCCTGGGGCTGGTAGTTTCCTTGGCTCCATGTTGCTCCTGGGTGGACTGTTGCCCTAAGCTGCTTTTCTTTGTTCTCTTTGGGTAGAGATGTCTCCCTAATCAGTACCAATGCAAGTACCTGGATATTTCAGTTGGAAGTGCTGTATTTACTCACCTATTTCCTTCCTCTTCGTGGGTGTCACACCTAGAGAACTTATGCATCTGTAAGGAAGATGGGATGCATATAACAACAAGGCTGAAAATATAGACTGAAGCCAGATTGGGAAGGATCTTGATTTCTGTGCTGATCAATAAGAAATTATATTCTATACATTACTGGTTTTCAAACTGTACACCAATAAGGTATGAGAGCTTCTCAGAATGGCTTAGCTGAATTGGAGGGAGCAGTTACGAAGATGGATTATAACAAATATTGGAGACTATTTTTATGGCAGTGGGGAGACATTGAAAGGTCTTTTAAGGATAACAAAATAAAGGCTTTTTTTTTGTTAGGGAGGAAACAGCAGCAGCAGCAAATAAAAAAATAAAAATGAATTTTTGTCAGAAAATGTTGGATTCAGAGACTTCAGTTATAAGGCTCTTGCATTGTTCAGGCAAGAGGTGATAAATGCCAAAAGCAGGGGTTATTTAGTTAATGAGAGACAACATTTATCTATCTTTCCAGTACCACAGCATACCCTTTTTAAAGTATATTATATCAAATGTTTGTATTATAAGAATTTCTTCTATACTCTAAAAATTTACCTAAGATCATGTGTGTGTATATATATATATATATATATATATATATATATATATATATAAAATAAATTTTAAAAGAAATAATTACTTTATCATTCAGATTTTATTTACTATATTAGGTCTGAAACTTAATACCAGAATTTGGCTTCATCTCTCTTTCTTGTGACACTTTTTTGGAGGAAGGAAAGGCAAAATAAATATATCAATTAAGAATTAAAATAACTTCCCAGAATGACAAGGTAATGTCATGCCTATCACAATAATGGCAGGTATTGCATATTATTAACCTTTGCCTATTTCAGTTAGTCATCTATATTTGTATAGGTAATTCCCATTAATCTCAGTAATGCAGTATGATTTCTAATTCAACTCCTATTTCAATACCATGCCATTTCAAATTGGCCATGTTATATACTTCACACCTACAAACAATTATGTGTGAACTACTCTTTGGTTAGAATAATGTAAAAAAAGAAGAAAATTAGTTTTAAAACTATCTTTCAAAATCTTTAAATTATTAAGTTTGACAGCTTTTCACAGATATTTATATTAGGACATAAATTGACAATCTGTTAGCCTTGGTAGTTAATTAGTCCTCTAACGAGAATTGAAAAAATTATATCTTGATCTCTGGAATCATGGTTGCATGACATAAATGCATATGCTCTTGTGATATCAACTACAATACATTTTAAAAGTTCTCAGTTTTTAGAATACAGTAGCAGTCATGATTAAAATAAACTAGTATATTTTATTATGTACATCTGTATCTGAAAAAGGAATTAAAATATTCAATTTACAATAGCTACACATAAAATTAAAAACCTAGTAATTAACCAAAGAAGTAAAAAAAAAAAAATCTCTACAATAAAAACTATAAAACACTAATTAAAGAAACTGAAGAGAGAACACAAAAAAATGAAAAGATACTTTACGGTCATGGATTGGAAGAATTAGTATTGTTAACATATTCATACTATCCAAAGCAATCTACAGATTCAGTGCACTCCCTATCAAATATCAATGACATTTTTCACAGAAATTTAAAAAATGTTAAATTTATATGAAATGACAAAAGACCCAGAATGTCCTGAGTAAAAAAAAACAAGATTGGAGAAATTACATTACCTGAATTCAAATTATACTGTAAAGATACAGTAACTAAAACTGTATGATACTGTCATAAAAGCAAACATGTAGACTTATGGAACAAAATAGAGACCTAGAAACAAATTCATGTACCTACAATGGACTCATTTTCAACAAAGGTGCCAGGAGCATACCTTGGAGAAAAAACAGTCTCTTCAATAAATGGTGCTGGGAAAACTGGCAATTCATATGCAGATGAATAAAACTAGACTCCTCTCTCTCACTGTAAACAGAAATCAAATCAAAAGAAATTAAATTTAAGACTTCAAACTATAAAGTTGCTACAAGTAAACATTGAGAAAACTCTCTAGAAAGTTGATTTGGGAAATATTAATTGAGCTATGCCCCACAAGTACAGGCAACCAAAACAAAATGGGCAAATGGAATCACATCAAGTCTTTTTGCACAGCAAAAGAAACAATCAATGATGTAAAGAGAAAATTCATGGAATGAGACAGAATATTTGCAAACTACCCATCTGAAAAGGTGTTAATAACCAGAATATATTAGGAGCTCAAACAACTCTATAGGAGTAAATCTAAAAATGTGGTTGAAAAATGGGCAAAATATTTGAATAGATACTTCTCAAAATAAGACATACAAATGGCAAACAGTCATATGAAAATGTGATCAACATCATTGATCATTGGAGGAATACAAATTGGAACTACAATGAGATTTCATCACACCCCAGTTAAAATGACTTATATTTAAAAGTCTGGCAATATCAAATGCTGGCAAGGATGTGGAGAAAAGGGAATGTAAATTGCTAGAAACACTACAGAGAACAGATTGGAGGTTCATCAAAAAAGTAAAAATAGAGTTACCATATGGTCCAGCAATCTCACAGCTGGGTATATATCCAAAAGAAAGAAAATTAGTATATCAAAGGGATATTTGCTCTCCCATGTTAGTTCCAGCACTGTTCACAGTAGCCAATATTTGGAAGCAACCTAAATGTCTATCAACAAATGAATGGATAAAAAAAGTCGTACTTACACACAATAAAGTATGGTCCAGCCAAAAAATAAGGAAATTATGTCATTTGTGAAAACATTGATAAAACTGGAGGTCATTATTTTGAATGAAATGAACCAGGCACAGAAATACAAACATTGCATGTTCTCCCTTAGTTGTAGGATCTTGGAATCAAAACAATCGAACTCATGGAGATAGAGAATAAAAGGATGGCTACCAGAGGTAGTGACAGGGAGGGGTGAAGTGGGAGTGGTTACAGGGTATAAAAAAATTGTCAGAAAGCATGAATAACACCTAATATTTGATAACAAAGAGGGGACTATGGTCAAAAACAATTTATACATTTAAAATAACTAAAAAGTATAATGGATTGTTTGAAACACCAAAGATAAATGATTGAGGAGATGGATACACAATTTTTCATGATGAGATTATCATGTTCATTAAACAATTAGATGTTTGATTAAAATTATCCACTGATCGAAGACAACCTTCTTCATTAGATACTAATGAACTTTGATTTTATTTCTCTTTTAAAGTAAAAATGGTATTTCTTGCTTAAAAAGAATTATTTTCCTTGTAACATAGAGATGGACTGGCATTACATTTCTTTTTGAAGATGATAGTTGTATCCATCATTAATGGTGCAATATCTTGCATGTAAATCTTAGCTCTGTGAACCAATTCTTTCTCAAAAGACTTTAAATCTTCTAAATGAAGCCTTCAAATTATACATTTGAAGCACAACTATCTACAAATAAATTGTGATGTTAAAAAGGCACAAAAGGCTTGATGAGAAAATATAATGGAATTTATTTTTAACAAATACTTCTGCACACTTTTTCAGGTTTATTTCTGTCATAAACTCATAGACATGTAAATATCTCTGGAAAATATAACATTGTCCTAAGTCTTTCTGCCTAGGAACTGGTGAAGACATGAATCAATTCCCATGTGAGTAATTAAGATTAGCTAATTTCCTCTTCTTGCTATTTTAACAGATGGAATTTGAATAACATAGTTTTTCGTATGGTCCTGCCTTTTGAAGACAACTTTTTCCAAATCTGTAAATCTACAAATGGAATTTATGTGAAAACACTCCACCTCAGAAGTTGATATGTCTTGACTGACATTAAGCTAATGTAGAAAATAGATGTTTATGACAATGATTCTCTGTTAAGATATAATATTGCATTTCACTAAAATCTACCTCTTTAAAGTTTGTGGCATGTGGGAGAGCATCATTAATTAAACAGCACTTTTCCCTTGGGCAACTTGGAATGTCAAATTTGGTTCAGTCAAATGGTTTCACAAAATGAAGAATATGTATACTTTCTATATAGAGAAATTGGGGAAGTACATTTTAGGTAGAGACAGTATATATTTGAGGATAGGTGGACAGTTTGGTGTGTCTCAAGCATGAGATATAAGTAGGTTAGTAGTAGGAAATATGTTAAAGTAAATTGAAATTTTAATTAATCAATGAGAAAATACGAAATTTAGAGATTGTGATATGATCAGATTTGTGCCTTAAGAATTAATCAAACTACTATTCTAAGTCGGATAAAGCATCTCTGAAGCATGAGTTGTGATAACTGCACCAGACTGCTAACTTCATTTGTGAAATTGAAATCTCTGGACAGTTACTGATGTGTTAGTGAGAACTATAACTTTAATAATTTAATTCAAAAGTCTAGAGATAGGTGAAACAGGGATGATAAGAAACTTTGTCATAACGGAGGTAGATGTTTTACTTATGTATGTGAGCAAACACTCACCTGAAACACGAGTTCTTCAATGAAGGCACTTTCCAACCTAGGAAATATTAAAAATAAAGATGAAAATTTCTACTCCTAAAATAACCTTAAATTGGCTTCTGCAGCATGTCTAATTTTAAATACTACTGACACTTAAGAAGACTACTAGAATAAGACAGAACAACACTAAAATTCTCAACCTACTGTATGTATTTTCTTAGAATCATCTATTGAAAAGTAGAGATTTTTTACTCTAAAATCGTGATAATTTTAGTAGAAACGCCATTAACTATTTCTTCTGGTAGTAATTAAACAAAAGTATGACTGCTTTTGTAAGAGTATATCCAGCTTATGATTTAAAAAAAGAAGCAAGACAAGGAAAACAAGCCAACAGTTTAATGCCTGCATTCAGCCAGCTGTCCTTTGTGTGTGTGTGTGAAGCCTACTAGTTAAAAATGTGAGTTATGACTATTAAATTTACATTAGTAAAGGATTAGAAAAAGAATGATAAAAAGAAGGTTGAAGAGGAGGAGAAAGAGAAGGAAAAAGGAAATAAGGGGAGAATTTGATAGATATTGTATGAAACCCAGAACAGCTAAAATATATATCTAACTATTTATAGAAAAGATTTGCTAGACAATGACCTAGAGTATATTTGTTTACAACTTTTCATGACAGGAAGACATACATAAATATTAACAAAAACTTTATAGGGTTATTTAAAAAGAAGTACATAACAAATATTAGGGTCATACATTCTAGTTTTAGGGCTTTTACTTCAGTACACTTCAAGATAAAATGAAAACTTCTAAGCATATGAATTTGTAACACAAAAAACTTTAAAACACTCAAAAAGTATTCATTTGTAAGGAAAAATATACTATATTTCATAGAATGAGACCTTTATTAAATTGTTTAACTCTAGTACTAAAAATAGATTATCTACTCTTAAACAGTTTTCAATATCTCAGCCATCATTAGAATATGATGTATTTAGAAGGTAGAAAACAGAACAACAGAAGCTGTTTTTCACCAAGTGCTTTTTGATTGATAGGACAGAAAAAATACGTACTTTGGGTATATTCTTCCTAGAATCTCTGAAGCATGAAACTACCAAATACTAAAATAAGTAAGACAACATACAATGTTTATTTCTATGTTAATTTACTGTCTTACAATTTTACTTTATTAGTTCTAAA
Organism: Aotus nancymaae; assembly: GCF_030222135.1. Lineage (NCBI taxonomy): Eukaryota > Metazoa > Chordata > Mammalia > Primates > Aotidae > Aotus > Aotus nancymaae. The sequence continues at coordinate 51,542,397 of NW_026988415.1, read as the reverse complement.
ACTTGTTTGTGGTGTCTCTAAAGTTTTTCTACATATAAGATTCTAATTTATGAACAGATACTATTTTACTTATTTTCTGATTGGAATAATCTTTACTTATTTTACTTGCTTAATTGCTCTGGCTAGAACTTTTAGTAGTATGTTGAGCACAATTGGCGAATGTAGACCCTTGCATTAATGCTTATCTTAGACAATGTGATGGTTAATACTGAGTGTCAATTTGATTGGGTTGAGTGATACCAAGTATTAATCCTGGGCATGTCTATGTGGATGTTGCCAAAAAAGTTTAACATTTGAGCCAGTGAATTGCAAGACAGATCCACCATTAATCTCGTGGGCACAATCTAATCAGCTTCCAGTGACTATAAAGCACAAAAGACCCAGAATAGCCAATTTTATCTTGAGCAAAAAGGACAAAAGGGAAGAATCATATTACATTACCTGACTTCAAATTATACTACAAAGATATAGTAACCAAAACATCATGGTACTGGAATAAAATGAACACATAGACCAATAAAACACAATACTTAATCTCAAAATAAATCCATACATCTACAGTAAACTAGTTTTTGACAAAAGTACTAAGAACATATGTTGGGAAACCAACAATCTCTTCAATAAAAGGTGCTGAGAAAACTGGATATCCATATGCAGAATAATAAAATTAGACTCCTGTCTCCCAACATATAAAATCAATTTAAAATGGATTAAATACTTAAGTTTAAGACCTCAAACTCTGAAGCTACTACAAGAAAACTTTGGGGAAACTCGACAATACATTGGTCTGGGCAAGAATTTGTTGAGTGATGTCCCACAAGCACAGACAACAAAGCAGAAAGGGACAAATGAGATCTCATAAAGTTAAATAGCTACTGCAGAGCAAAATAAACCATCAACAAAGTGAAAAGGTAACCCGCAGAATGGGAGAAAATATTTGCAAACTGTCTGACAAGGGATTAATAGGCAGAATATTTAAGAAAGTTAACAACTATATAGAAAAAAATCTAAAGATCTGATTTTTTAAATGGTCAAAAATCTGAATAGACATTTCTCAGAAGAACACATACAAATAGCAACATGGATGAAATTGAAGGTCATTACGGTAAGCAAAATAAGCCAGACACAGAAAGACAAACTTTGTATGTTCTGACATATTTGTGAGAACTAAATATTAAAACAACTGAACTTATGCAGATTGAGAGTAGAATAATGGTGATCAAAGGCTGGGAAGAGTAGTTGAGGGGGGAAAGAGAGACTAAATAATGGGTACAAAAATCTAGTCAGAATAAATAAGATCAAGTACTCAATAGCAGAACAGGGTGACTACAGTCAATATTAATTTATTATATAATTTAAAAATAACTAAAATAATATAATTGGATTGTTTGTACAATACAAAATAAGATAAATCCTTGAGATGATGAATACCCCATTTACCCTGATGTGATTATTACCCATTGTATGCCTATATGAAAATATCTCACATGTCCCATAAATGTACCTACAAAAATTAAAACTAAAAACTTACTATGTACCCACAAAACTTAACAATAAAAATAAATGTATAAAATAAAATAATTTCATTTAAGATAACATGAAAAAATAATAAAATACATAAGAATAAACTTGACCAAGTGGTAAAACAATTGTACACTTAAAACCACAAACAATTGATAAAATAAATTAATAAAGAAACAAATGAATAGAAAGACATATTTATGCATTGAAAGAGTTTGTATTGTTAAAATGTTGATACTATTCAAAGCAATATGCATATTTAATGCAATACCTGTCAAAATTCCAAAGCATTTTTAAGAAACTAGAATATTCTTAAGATTCATATGGAATCAGAAAATACCCAAAATAGAAAAAAAAGTATTGAGAAAACATAAGCTGGAGGCATCACATTTCCTGACTTTCCAATAAATGACCAAGTAACAATAATTAAAACAGCATGTTACTGGCATAAAAATAAACACACAGACCAGTGGAACATAATAGCAAATTCAGAGTAAAGAAAACATGTATATCAAGTCAACTGATTTTTGACAAGCGTTCTACGGACACACAATGAAAAAACTAAAAACTTTACCAAATGATGTTGGAACAATTGTATGGGAATGAGTAAAAAAGACAAAAAAAGTAATTAGACTTTTATCTCACACCACACACAAAAATCAATTGAAAATGGATTAAGGACTTTAAAAATCTGAAAATATTTAACTCCTTAAAGGAAACACAGGGAAAAAATTCCTTGATGCTGATCTTAGCAATTATTTATTGGATATGAAGCCAAAACCACAAACAAAAAGAAGTAAAAATAGATAAATAAGACTACATCAAACTAAAGTGCTTCTGCACAGCAATGGAAACAATCAAAAGAGTGAGAAGGCTACCTACAGAACAGGAAAAACTTTTTTTTCAAGCCATAAATCTGATAAGAGCATAATATCTAAAATATATAACTAATCCTTACAAATCAATAGCCAAAAAGAAAAAAAAAATTGGGAAAATGAATTTAATAAGTGTTCACCCAAAGAAGACATGTAAGTGGTATACAGGTATATGAAAAGATTCTCAACATCTCTAATTATCAGAAAATGCAAATCAAAATGAGTTCAATTCACATCTGTTAGGGGACTGTTATCTAAAATTCAAAAGATAGCAAATGTTGGTAAGGATGGGAAAAAATTAAAACCATTATACACTGTTGATGAAAATGAAATTTTGGTGCTGCTGCTGTGGCAAATGGTATTCAGGTTTCTTAAAAACTAAAAATGGAACTACTATATAGTCCAGAAATCCTACTTCTGCACAGCAATGGAAACAATCCATTGAAATATACATTTCAAAATAATCAAAATAAGTATACTAAAGACATATCTGCACTCCCATGATTTATTGCACCATTATTCACAATAGCCAAGATGTAGAAACAACCTAAAAGTCTACTGATGGATAAATGCATAGAGAAAATGTAACATATGCATACAATGGAATATTATGAGGCTTTGAAATAAAAAAGTCTTTCTATACATGACAACTTGGATAAAATGGAGGATAATTATATTAAGACAAGCCAGTTACAGAAGGATAAATTGTGAATAATTCCATTTTTATTAGGTACTTATATTCTTTTATTAGGTATCTAAACTAGTCAAACTTATAGAAACAGAAAATAGCATGGTGTTGTCAGAGGCTGTATGGAGGAAAAATAGGGAGTTGTTCAACATGTGTAAATTTTCAGTTGTATAAGGTGAATAACTCTCGAAATCTGATAAACAACATTGTTTTTCTATTTAACAGTACTGTGTGTGCACTTAACATTTTGTTTAGAGGGGAGACTCAAGTGTTTTTACCACAATAAAACAATAAAATAAAAAACAAAAGCAATGAAACACACTGAAACACAGTGCCCCCCTACACACAGTCATGAGTACCCTAAGAATAATAAATGATTGACACTATTAATATTTTAAAGTATAATAAATGTGGCATGGTTCAGAAGAAAATAATCTTTTGAATCATATATGCTCTGGTCCCAATCTTGGCACTACCACTTGTTAGCTATATGATATTAGGTTACTTAGTTAAGCTCTCTGAGACTCAGTCTCTTCTGTATAGTGAATTCTATAACTGGAGAATAGCTTCACTGAAATTCATGCATATAAAATTATGGTATAATATAAGACATATTGGCAAACTTAGCCCAGAAACACATCAAAAAGTTTATCTATCATGATTAAGTCATTTTCATCCCTGGATGCAAGGCTGGTTCAACATACACAAATTAATAAACGTAATTTATCACATAAACATAACTAAAGACAAAAAACACATTACTATTTCAATTGACACAGAAAATGCTTTCAATAAAATTCAACATCCCTTCATGCTAAAAACTCTCAATCAACTAGATATTTATGGAACATACTTGACAATAATAAGAGTCATTTGTGACAAACCCACAGCCCATATCATACTGAATAGGCAAAAGCTGGAAGCATTCCTCTTGAAAACTGGCACAAGACAAGGTTCCCCTCTCTCACCACTCCTATTCAACATAGTATTGGAAGATTTGGCCAGGGCAATCAGGCAAGAGAAAGAAATAAAAGGGTATTAAAATGTGAAGAGAGAAAGTCAAATTGTCTTTGTTTGCAGATCACATAATCCTGTATCTTGAAAACCCCATCATTTCAGCCCAAAAGCTTCTTAAACCTATAAGCAACTTCAAAAAAGTCTCAGGATGCAAAATCAACATGCTAAAATCACAAACATTCCTATACACCACCAATGGACAAGCAGAGAGTCAAATGGTGAATGAAATTTTATTCACAACTGCTATACAAAGAGAATAAAATACCTAGGCATACAGCCAACCAGTGAAGTGAAGGAACTCTTCAAGTAAAGCTACAAACCACTGCTTAAGGAAATCAGAGAGGACACAAAAAAATGGAAAACCATTCCATGCTCATGGATAGAAGGAATCAATATCATGAAAATGGCTATACTGCTAAGTTATTTGTAGATTCAATGATATCTGCATTAAATTACCATTGACATTCTTCACAGAATTAGAAAAAAACTACTTTAAAATTTATATGGAACCGAAAAGGGCCCATATAGCCAAGATAATTTTTTTTTTTTTTGTATTTTTTATTTTTTAATTGCATTTTAGGTTTTGGGGTACACGTGAAAAACATGCAAGGTTGTTGCATAGGTGCATACGTGGCACTATGATTTGCTGCCTCCCCTTCACCTATATCTGGCATTTCTCCCCATGCTATCCCTCCCCAACTCCCCACCCCCCCACTGTCCCCCCCTCCCCCCAACAGATCCCCGTGTATAGTGCTCCCCTCCCTGTGTCCATGTGTTCTCCTTGTTCAACACCCACCTATGAGTGAGAACATGTGGTGTTTGATTTTGTGTTCTTGTGTCAGTTTGCTGAGAATGATGGTTTCCAGGTTCATCCATGTCCCTACGAAGGATGTGAACTCCTCGTTTTTAATGGCTGCATAATATTCCATGGTGTACATGTGCCACATTTTTCCTGTCCAGTCTATCATCGATGGGCATTTGGGCTGGTTCCAGGTCTTTGCTATTGTAAACTGTGCTGCAATGAACATTCGTGTGCATGTGTCCTTATAGTAGAACGATTTATAATCCTTTGGATATATGCCCAGTAATGGGATTGCTGGGTCAAATGGAATTTCTATTTCTAGGTCCTTGAGGAATCGCCACACTGTTTTCCACAGTGGTTGAACTAATTTACACTCCCACCAACAGTGTAAAAGTGTTCCTATTTCTCCACATCCTCTCCAGCATCTGTTTTCTCCAGATTTTTTAATGACCGCCATTCTAACTGGCGTGAGATGGTATCTCAACGTAGTTTTGATTTGCATTTCTCTAATGACCAGTGATGATGAGCATTTTTTCATATGTTTGTTGGCCTCATGTATGTCTTCTTTTGTAAAGTATCTGTTCATATCCTTCGCCCATTTTTGAATGGGCTTGTTTGTTTTTTTGTTGTAAATCTTTTTTAGCTCATTGTAAATTCTGGATATCAGCTCTTTGTCAGACGGGTAGGCTGCAAAATTTTTTTCCCATTCTGTTGGTTGCCGATTCACTCTATTGACTATTTCTTTTGCCGTGCAGAAGCTGTGGAGTTTGATTAGGTCCCATTTGTCTATTTTATAGCCAAGATAATTTTAAGCAAGAAGAAAATTCTGGAGGAATCATGCTACCTGACTTCAAACTTTGCTATAAGGGTACAATAACAAAACATCATGGTTCTGGTACAAAAACAGACATGTAGACCAATGGAACAGAACAGAGAACTCAGAAACAAGAGTGTACATCTACAACTATCAGATTTTCAACAAAACTGACAAAAACAAGCAATGGGTAAAAGATTCCCTATTTAATAAATTATACTGGAAGAACTGGCTAGCTATATGCAGAAAATTGAAAATGGACCCCTTTCTTACATTTTATACAAAATTAACCCAAGATGGATTAAAGACTTAAATATAAAACCCAAAACTATATAAACCTTAGAAGAAAATCTAGGCAATATCATGTCAAAAGCAATTGCAACAAAAGTAAAAATTGACAAATGCGATCTAATTCAACTAAAGAGCTTCCCACAGCAAAGGAAACTATCACACCAGAGCGAAGATACAACCTACAGAATGGGCAAAAAATTTTGCAATCTATTCATCTGACAAAAGTCAAAAATTAAGAATCTACAAGAAACTTAAACAAATTTACAAGCACAACCCCATTAAAAAGTGGGCAAGGGACACGAACAGACACTTCTAAAGAGAAGACATTTATGCACCCAATAAACATATGCAATAAAGCTCAACATCACTGATCATTAGAGAAATGCAAATCAAAACTACAATAAGTTACCATCTCATGCCAGTCAGAATGGCGATTTTTATAAAGTCAAGAAACAACAGATGCTGGCAGGGCTTTGGAGAAATAGAATTGCTTTCACACTGTTGGTGGAAATGTAAATCGTTCAATCATTGTGGAAGACAGTGTGGCAGTCCCTCAAGACCTAGAACCAGAAATACCATTGGACACACAATTTCGTTACTGGGTATATATCCAAAGAAATATAAATCATTCTATTATTAAGAAATATGCATGTATATATTCATTTCAACACTATTCATGATAGCAAAGACATGGAATCAACCCAAATGCCCATCAGTGAGAGATTGGATAAAGAAAATGCGGTACATATACATCATGGGATACTATGCAGCCATACACACTTATCAGCAAACTAATGCAGGAACAAAAAAAACCAAACGTGGCATGTTCTCACTTGTAAGTGGGAGCTGAACAATGAGAACACATGGCCACAGGAAGAGGAACAACATGCACTGTGGCCTGTTTTCACGGGGAGGTGGAGAGAGGCAGAGCATCAGGAAAAATAAGTAATGCGTTCTGCGCTTAATACCTAGGTGATGAGATTATAAGTGCAGCAAACCACCATGACACACGTTTACCTATGTAACAAACCTGCACATCCTGCACGTGTATCCCCAAACTTAAAATAAAATTAAAATTAAAATTAAGAATTTTGAAAAAAAATAGAAAGACAAACAAGTATTTCTAATAGTTATTTTAGGGTTTCACCAAACATTTTGTAATAAATACAATTATTTGCATATAATAGATGGTGATGTTCATAAATATTATCCCATGTCATTTTTTCCTGTATATAATCCTGCTGTTTTTAAATCTGTTTTGATTATTCGTGAAACAAAATAAGAAGAAGCAAATTTTATAGGGAGAAGTTAAAGAACAAGAAAACAATATCTAGTATCAAATTGAATCTTAAGCCTGGGTTTCTATATTAACACTGTATTACAATGATCTTCTGCACAGTATAATGACTGAACTATAGTATACTTAGGAGTTAATAAGAAAAAAGAATCAATACACTGTTAACAAAAATATTATCTTATCTCAGAGTGGACATCCTAAGACCTCTGTTGTATGACATCTCACTAATATTTGATGACCTTACAAGTTCAAAAGTTAGGAAGAGCCCTATTTCCTGGTGTAGGACCAAGAGAAGCTGTTTTTTATTCTGAAGAGTGGAATATTGAGTTACATATTTCATAATATATAGTAATCATTTTAAGATAGAATCAATCAACCATGGTATCTTCCTTCTATAAGAAAAAAATTACAACACTTTGATTTCCATGTGTATTTATCCATATTTTATCTTTATTTCTTATCCATCAAAAATTGAAATACAAATTCTGTCAAGTTTCAAAGGGACTTTTAGCAAACTTTTGGCCACAGTTACTTTTGAAAGTTCAGTACCTTTAACATGTGGTGTTTTTTGTTTGTTTTCTGTAATATTATGATTTTATATGCATGAATTTCAATTAGGCCATTTTAGAAATGTCACAGCAATGAATCTAGAGAAAGTTGAAAGTTAAACCAGTGATGTAGGACTAAAATGAACACTAAATTTACAAATACTTTGTGTATTAGCACTAAAAAGTCCAAACTTCTGAAGTACAGGTTTCCTATAGAATCAACTTCTACTATAGTGTACTGAGAATTTGCCATGTCCAATGAAATTATCAATGAGTACCTAAATCCAGGGTCTCTTATTGTATCTTTCATTTTTCTACCCTGTGCCTCTCATTATGCAAATTCTAATGTATCTAATACATACATAATTGCATCTGTCATGCAACACCATTCTTTAGAATGCAGTATAAGGTTCACATCTCCCTGAAAGCTTTTCATGATTAACACCTTTTTTTTTTCTAGAAATTGCCAAGAAAGAATGCCATATGATCTTTCATAATATGTGTTAATCATCTTAAGATGGGATCAATAAACCATGGTATCTTCCCTCTACAAAAAAATTTGCAAAACTTCGACTTCCATGTGTATCCCATGTGCCATGTCACACTCATACCTTTATAAAATACATGTGTATAATTTCTACTCTGTACTCCCTTTCCTGTTGCTAGTACTTTTAATTACATTATCTTTGTCTACTGATATAAATTGAATATTCAATGGTCTTTTCTATAAGGATTATATGAAATTTCATGGCAGACATTAAGTCCTAAAACCATGGGAGAGCTCTTTCTTTTAGGCAATATCTGAATATTTTCAAACATTTAATCTCATAACATGTATAAATGCAACTGATGCTGCCATTGCCCACTACAAATCAAAGCAATGTTTCACTTAGCCAACTGCCATTTTTCATAGATTTATCAAATTCTGTCTTTGGTGGTTCACAAAGAACAGAATTTTTAGTTGTAGGGTATTTTAAAATATAAATTTCAAAGGTATATATTTCTCTGACTATGTTTAGGAAAACTTTATGATTTTTTATATCATTCTTGGTTTATCAAGTAATGAACATGCTTACACTAACTCAGTATTTGTATTTCCTAACATTAATACGTGACTTTCAACTTTTATGTATTTAGGCATATATTTCTTTTTGTGTTTGAAACTCTACCACACATTTATACACATATAGGAATCACTGTGGACACAGGTGAAATATGTTTCCACAATTCAAAAATCCAGCACATGATGAGTAGCACCAGAAAGATTTGGTTTAAAAATATAAAGCATCTTCCTCTTGTACAAAATCATACAGAACTGCAACAAGGTGTGCTCTTCTAGGTGCCGTATTTCTGCATACAAAGCAATGTAGTGAAACAGGAACAGGACAACTATAATGATCAAGAGGATAACACAGATACGGGGTAAGAACAAACACGGTACTGGTACTATTTTTCATGAAAAGATTCAATACAAATTTCTTAAATTTCATTGGAGTGTATAAAATTAGAGTTATTAAGAAGGTGAACAAGCCAAGAAAAGGCGAAACCAATCCAAGTGATGGAAACGGAAAACAGTGAGTGCTTTTGTGGAGGAGGGAATTAACTGAAAAATAAGCACAAGGAAACATAGCAGCTAAATAAATGTTTTAGTGGAGTTTTAGTAACACAGGTGTATACAGGTTAAGACTCATTGAACATAAACTCTGTGCATTTTACTGTTTGCAATTTTGCCTCACTGAAAAAGAAAGGAAAAATTAAATAGCCTGAAATCACACTGATTCACCAAATATAAATGTTCCAGGACACTGAATCATTTTCTTGAAACTACATTAAACAATAAAATTTAGGAAAAATAAAGAAAAATAAAGAAAACATATGGGCTAGGATCAATATATAAGGCATGTGGCAGGCTTTATTCTACAGTTTGGAAATGGAAACATTTCTATTAGGTTGGTACAATTATGGCAAAAACCGCAATTACTTTTGCACCAACCTAATACTTTAAAAGGTCTGGATTTATTTTACAATAAAGGGGAGAAAATATTGATATTGAAAGTAATTTATTTTCCATTAGATTCAAGTGGCATTTTGTTCTATCCTTCAAAGTTACTGATCTGTAACCTCTCTTTCTCCACAAAGTAGTTTCCACATAAAATGTTTTATATATATATAATTTCCAGATTTTTAAAATATATTTGTATACATACATATGTAGAGAGAAAGGGGGAGGGAGAGATAGTATATGTACATATACTATATATATAATAATATCTATAGTATCTATATCTAGCATATAGCTATATTATATAGAGAGAGATAAATTATATTTTATATTATATATAGTAAATGTATAATACATATAAAATATGCATCTATTATATATTATTATATTATTATATAATGCTATTGTATTATGTATACTGTATATAGATATCTATATATAAATATAGAGAATATATATAAATATGTATTTTATGTATCTCCGTATCTATTATTACATATAATAGATAATAGATATTATAATCTATAGATAATACATATAATAGATATATATCTATATCATATAGATATAAATAGATATATCTATCATATATTATATAGAGATTCGTATATATATATATATTATGTATAATAATTATAATATTTACATTTATATGTTGTTGGGGCTCAGAAAATGATATCCTAAGATGTAATTTTTTTGTATCAACATGATAACAAAAGAAGTAGCCTCAAGGCCTTTCTGATCTCATAGGGACCTCAAGTTGCATAGAAAATACATTTGGTCAAACCTCTGAAAATGAATCAAATCTTAAAACCAAGTATTTTTTCCAGTCTTATTTTCTCTCATAAGAATTTTCCTTTAAAAGCAATTCCACCTTATAGGTTTATTTTTGCTAATGTCTAGTGGCAAAGTAAGACTTTTTTCAAAGTGAAAATTTTAAAAATCACTGATTTGTTGCCAGTAATAAAGACGATTCACCTGTAAAGTGTTATCATGATTAATAATAAGCGCTGCAGGAAATAATAACCATCTGTGAAGTTTCTGGTAGTATTAAAGATAAAATTACTAACAGAGTAAAAATCAGAAATAGTTATAAATCCAGGACAACTTTCCATGATCTAACTAATTGTAATAATTTAGAAATCATGTGCAAAGAACATGCTAACTTATTAACAGTAGAACTGTAAGGTTATTTTTCTATGAACTGGACAAAAATTCATCACTATTAAGCTCACTTTGGTTGAAAATTGAAATTCAGCATCATTCCAAAAGTGTTGGAGGCATTGCTACTGCTGTATAATCAATTGGTAAAGGTGTTAAAATAAAGGATACTAGCCTCTGTCATACTCTCTCTCTTATCGTCAAAGTTTAAAATTTGTACATCTTTTTGTAGGTAGTATATATTTGGAAACATATAAAGATAACATTTTAGGGCCTTCATATTCTGCATTAAAAATTACAGTTTATATTTTAACAGCTTAATTGTGACTAATTACCAATTAGCTGAGAACTCTATTTGTGTTTCACAATTGAGTTCCATGGAGTGGATCTCTGAATGCCTTTAAACATTTTGATCTGATCTGCAGTTTTCAGATGTTAGTGTTATTCAATGACATTAGTATTGTTTAATGAATCATCTGTTCATAGAGATGTTTCATGGTTTTATTTATGTGGCATTTAAAACATTTTTTGCTGAATGTAGAGGGTATATTTTTGAATAAAGAGGCTGGCTTAGGAACTTTGGCTTAGGCACCCAGGCCCCAAAGGATATCAAACACTCAAGCTAAACAACCAAGTACTTGGGGCTTAGTTTGTCTTTCCTCAAATAATATATTTGAAAGACTCAAGGAGTAATTCTGATACCTTAGTAGATATTATGTAGATTTAACTGTTTTAATAATAAAAACACATTTTGTCTGATTTGGTTTATCAGTTAAACTATCCTAATTATGTATTTTGTAATTTTAAGCTTTCTAGTATTGGTGACAGAGGACATTCAGAAGTAGAATGAGGAATAAATGGATAATAAAAATCTTAGGGAAGTAGAAAACTCGGATAGCTTTCTGGTGCCCATAGTTAATTAAATTAGAAAGAAAAGGGCTACTAATTTTTTAAAAGTATATTTTAACTCACCAATAACTTTTCTCAGTGTTTCTCCCTGTTTATCTTTCTTTTTTTCTCCAGGACAGCAACACTTCCTTAATGTAATGCATGTTGTTTACTCACAAGTTCTTTTTTTCTTAAACTCAAAAAGTATACAAAAGATTTTCAATTGCAGTGTTTATGCGTGCTGTCCATACTGAGCTGAAAAATAAGCTGGTCTACAAAAACAATATTTTATACAACTATGCATACAATTTAGTTAATAAAGTGGATTCATAGTCATATAGTGCTGAGTGCAATCATTTTCTATTAGAAGTTAAATGCATGTACTAGTTTCAAAGCTTATTATCTCTGTATAATGTGATAATTAGATAATATTAGTAATTGATGAGCATTTAATATGTGTTAAGCAATGTGATAAATGCCTTCTATGAATTATATCTTGAAATCTATGAATGGATTTCTCATTTCACCTATAGGTGATTGAAATTTAGAGGTGCTTAGATTATACAACTTGCTTAAGGCTGCTCAGCTAATAAATGTCAGAGGCAGGATTTGAACAGTCTATAAAATTAAAGAATCTATGCTTTTAAGTACAATAATAATTGAATATTCTGATGGAAAACATTGATAATTATATCAATGAAATGTCCCATTGAATGAACTTGAATAAAATGTTATTCACTGAAAATGTGTAGTATATAGAAAACTTTTTTGGATTTATTTTCTACACTTTTTCTGTTAAATTTAAATGAATTTAATAAACTCAATATATAGGTTGATATAATCTCAGCTATAAGTATTACAAGTGAGGAACTTCACTGTCACATCAGGAAACAAAATGAAAGTTAAAAGGGATCAAGCATTGTTTGTAGGGATGAGCAGCACATCTAGGACTTATTAGGCAAGATTATACTGCTTAAAAATTGCCTTCTAATATTGGTTTTACATGTTTCAGAAATGTTACTAACATATTTTATAATTAAGGTGGTAAGGTTTCACAGATTTGTGGTATGCAGAAGAGGGATTGAAAATAAAAACATTGTTTCCTACTATTAGTATCAAAAATAATTAGTATTTTCTATGTTATCCATATGTACTTGCTCAGAAAAGCTTCTCTTTTTAATTAAGAGATTTGGTTACAGTTTCATTTTTATTTTTTAATTGACAAATAAAAATTTTATATATTTGTGGTATCCAACATGATGATTTGATATTTATTTAAATTGTGAAATGCTTAAATCAAGTTAATTAACATATCCTTCATCCCCTCACACATTTGTAATTTTTTGAAGTGAAAACGTTTAAAATCTACTCTGATAGTAATTTACAGTTATAAAATATACTATAACCTATAGTAACCCTGTTGTACAATAGACCAAAATGGTCCAAACTTATTCCTGCTATTGGACTGAAATTTGCATTCTTTGACCAATATCTCCCTAGTCCTCCCCTTTCCCAGAAGTTCCTCATAACCACCATTCCATCCTCTGCTTCTATGAGTTGGACTTCCTGAGATTCGACATATAAATGAGATCATGCAATATTTGTCTTTCTATGCCTGGTATATTTCACTCAGCATAATGTTCTCAGGGTTCTTCCAGGGTCACAAATGACAGAATTTCATATTTTCTTAAGAGTAAATAGTATTCTATTGTGTACACATACCAAATTTTCTTTATTCATTCACTTACTGATGGACACATGTTGATTCAATATCATAACTATTGTGAATAATGCTGTAATAAATATGTGAGTGCACTTATCTCTTTGACATAAGGGTTTCATTTTATTTAGATTATAGACTTAGAAGAGTAATTGCTGGGTCATATGGTAGTTATATTCTTAATTTGGGGTGTACCTCCAGACTGTTTTTCACAATGGCTATACCATTCTATATTCCCACCAAGAGTGCATGAGGGTTCTTTATTCTTCACATCCTTGGCAATACTTGTTTATCTCCTGACTTTTTGATAATAGCCATTCAAATAGATGTGAGTTGATATATTATTATAGTTTAAATTTGAATTTCCCTGACGATTAGTAATGCTGAGCATTTTATGTTTTTCATAGACCTGTTAGTTATTTATTTGGCTTCTTTTGAAAAATGCCGGCCAGGCTCGGTGGCTCATGCTTGTAATCCCAGCACTTTGGGGTGCCGCGGGGGGTGGATCACCTGAGGTCAGGAGTTCAAGAACAGCCTTATCAACATGGAGAAACCCTGTCTCTACTAAAAATACAAAATTAGCTGGGCATGGTGGTACATGCCTGTAATCGTAGCTACTTGGGAGGCTGAGGCAGAAGAATCACTTGAACCCGGGAGGTGGAAGTTGCAGTGAGCCGAGATCGTGCCACTGCACTCTAGCCTGGGAGACAGAGCGAGACTTAGTCTCAAAAAACAAACAAACAAACAAACAAAAAACCCTGGAAGACAACCTAGGCAATACCATTCTGGGCATAGGAATAGGCAAAGATTTCATGATGAAGATGCCAAAAGCAATCATAAAAAAAAAAAAAATTGACAAATGGAATCTAATGAAACTAAAGACTTTCTGGACAGCAAAGGAAACTATCAACAAAGTGAAAAGACCAACCCACAGAATGGAAAATAAAAATCACGAACTATACATCTAACAAAAGTCTAATATCTACAATCTATAAGGAATTTAAATAACTTTACAAAACAAACAAAAACCCATTAAAAAGTGGGCAAAGGACATGAGCAGATGCTTTCCAAATGAAAACACATATATGGCAAACGATAATAAAAAAATAACATCACTAGTTATAAGATAAAATCAAATAAAACCTACAATGAGATACCATCTCACACCAGTTACATTTGCTCTAATTAAAAAGTCAAAAAATAACAGATGCTGGTTAGGTTGCAGAGGAAGAGGAATGTATATACACCATTGTTGGAAGTGTAAATTAGTTAAACCATTATGGAAGACAGTGTGGCAATTCCTCAAAGACCTAAAAACAGAAATACCATTCAACCCGGCAATCCCATTACTGAGTATATATATTTAAAGGAAAATATATCATTCTATCCTAAAGGCATATGCACACATATGTTCATTGTAGCACTATTCACAACATCACAGACGTAGAATCAAACTAAATGCTCCTCAATGGTAAACTGAATAAAGAAAATGTGGTACATATGTACCCTGGAATACTATGCAGCTATAAAAAGAACAAAATTATGTCCTTGGCAGCACCGTGGTTGGAGGTGGAGGCCATTATCCTTAGAAAACTAACCCAGGAACAGAAAACTAAATACTGCATATTCTCGCTTATAAGTGGGAAATAAACAATGAGATAACATGAACACAGAGAGGGGAACGACACACACTGGGTTCTATCGAAGGTGGAGGGTGGAAGGAGAGACAGGATCAGGATGAATAACTATTTGGTTCTAGACTTAATACCTGGGTGACAAAATTATCTGTACAACAATCCCCCATGACACAAGTTTACCTGTATAACAAACCTGCACATGTACCCTTGAACTTAAAAGTTAAAAAAAATTTTTTGATTAACAAAAAGCTTTTTTTTTTCAGAATAAGTAATTTTTATGCCAGTTTGTATTGCAAATTTTCCAAACAATGCATCAAAGATAAACCCAATCCAGATGTCAATTATGGCTACAAATATAGCTTGAGGTTTTTTTAAATGCAGTAATTTTTGAAATAGTTAATGCAACTGTTGCTAATACAGTAATAATAGTACTCCTGGCTTCACATACCAACCTGGACTTGCGATCAAGTGCTGATTAGCCCAGTAAGGGAGGTCATTGCCCTGAGGGCTGCCAAAACTGTTCAATGGACTGGTCTTCGTAGCACTAGTAGGTGAAGGCACAGACATGCTGTTATCATTGTCCATAGACAAGTTGAGGCTGCTGTCATTGAGAGCTGTCAATTTGACACCTCCTGTTGAATACTTTTTCTTTTTCTGAAGCACATGATTAGGTAGTAGTTGATGGAGTTGCTTTCTTTTTACATGCATTGCAGCAATTTTCATATCCACCACAAACATCTTGCTGTTTATTGCTTGCCTATAAACTGTATCTGTGAAAGACTGAATATCATAGGTGAGATCAACACTGAGGTTTTCAGAGTTTTCTGTTTTTTTAAACACTAAACCAATCACCCACCCCCCGACCCCTCACTCCCCCACCCTCCCCACCGCCCCCCAACCCACAACTGCCGCAGCTGCCGCCCTAGGCATGATCCACTGAGGCGGGAGGGAGGGAGCGGGGAATGCCTCAGCCCTGGGTCCAACCCCTCTCCCGCAGGGCTCCCGCTGCTTTCACAAAAAGCTTTAATTGATGTTTGCACTGCAGGGCTTTTCAGAGCCTCCAATATGGTAATGTGTATTATGTTTTCCTAAGAGGGAATTACAGCATGAAATTCTGACATCTTGCAAATTTATGAACATTCAGAGCAGCTGAGTATTCCCCAATTTGTATAGCCCTTAAACTTTTCAAGGAGTGGGTTGGGCAATCGACTTGGCCCTTCCAGATGTAGAACTGTTGAATTTAGTAAAATGTAGCAGTTGTACTACAGAATAAATGACATCATTAAATCATTAAATCAATTTAATTCATACTTGTTTTGTCCTTCTGTTCCACTTCCAACAAAAAATACTTTATTAAACACAAGTATACATGGTATATAGCCCACTTTCATTCCTAAGAAACAATAAATCTTATTTTTCCTTCTATTTGAAGTCTGTGTAATAAGCTACTTTTTGAAAGAGATGTAAAAAGTAAAAGCAGCTAGAAGTCAACAAGATGTCAAAATTTGAACATCAAAACAAAATGCACTTGGTGATGTTCCCTGTGACACTCTATGATTATTTTCACACATTTTGTTAACACAACATGCACTAAATAGTTTTTCATGGTTTTGTTAAATCTGCATATGACTTATGACACTGCTTTGCTAAAGATAAATAAGATAGATGGTGGATGCCTTGCTTAGAAGCAATTTATTATGCTGCATGATACCAAAGCTGGCTTTTTATAAATAAACTTGTAAAAAAAAAAGTCATCCATACTCTCTGCCTTTCAGTTTGTGCTAATAACATTGGCCTTTGTACTTTCACAGTAAATTCCAAGATTAAACATTCAGCATAACAAAAAATTAATAGTACTTGCCCCCAAAATAGCCTCAGTGTATCCACACATAACCAATAACTAACATAAATATTTGTATAAGAACTTGATGGCAAAATCTAGCATTATGATAAAGGACTTAAGGACTATGGCCATGACAAAAAATAAAAGCACAATAATCTTTTAATCAAGATCTGTCTTTGTCCTACTACATATAAAGCAATCAGGCTACATATTCTCATTGCCTTTTAGTCACTTACTCTAAAAGAAATGTTTGACCTGTACGCAACAATGCAATTTCTTAAATTTAACTCTCATTACCAAATGCAATGGAGCACCAAACATAGATGGGTAATAAAAAACAATTTTGACTCCTAAGGTGTTATCTATGAAGTTGCAATACCCTATATGGTTGGCTGCTACTGGATATTTACTTATTGACTATTTGTGGCAAAACTGTGAAAGAGTGAAGGAAGAGCCTGCATAATTTTTCCTGCATGGACCAGGGCTGTATGAATCTGCAGTATTTTTTTTTTTTTTTTTTTTTAAGACAGGGTTTCACCATGTTGGTCAGGCTGGTCTTGAACTCCCGACCTCAGGTGATCCGCCTGCCTTGGCCATCAAAGTGCTTGGATTACAGGCGTGAGCCACTACGCCCAGCTGAATCTGCAGTATTTTAACTTTCTCTCTTGTTTTAAGCATATTTATGCCCCCACATATAGCAGGGCATGTAAAAGAGAACAGAGCTCAAAACCCTATCACCTAGGACAGAGTTTATATTAGTGCTTTCTGTTTCTTAGTGCTTATATCTCAGATTCCCTAAACTCTGAACCTAATCTCTGGATTTGCTAAACCCACCCAGACTTTAATGATTCTCTGAGTTCAATCTATGGCCAGTAAGTGCCTGAGTTTTCTAACTCACCTCTCTCTGAGAAAAGAAGAAATTAGAACAAATATTTATTGGCTACTTCAGATGTTCATGGCACCTTCACATATTTTGTCTCCTTTTATCCTCACAATCACACTGCAAGAAATGTATTGTTTATATTTAAAAAATAGAGAAAATGAAGTTCAGAGAAGTAAACTCATTTACTTGTCAAGGTAATTCTACTATGTCAGTAGTGCAGTAATCCAGCCTCATTTACTTAACTCTAGAACTAGATTCAAGTCATTGTGAATCAAATGGGAAATAAGATTTTAACCTTTTTAATCAAGGAAAATCTTTATGTTGAAGACTACTGTTTACCTCCCTGTTTACACCCACATCTCAATGGAAAGAACACTGAATTAAAATTTGGAAGACAAAGGTTCCCATTCCTTTGTGACCTTAGGTGAAAAATTGACTCCCTTTGGGTCCCTGTTTAATTATTTCTGAAGCAGGGCCAGTTTTCTTGCCCTAATTAACTTGTAGATATGTTGTGAGGAAAAAACACAATACATATTAAAATGCTCTGTAAATGATAAAGCACTACCCAAATGTAATCATCAGGATCATGATGGTGATGATAATTATAATAAACATTATTATCAGAGAGATATTACATTGTTCTTCCCCAGATCCAGACAAGTCCTGCTTATGTGGACTTCACAACTCCAGATTTATAATGTGCAAACTACTGGGACTACATGACAAGAAGGATGATGATTTCCTTTTTTGTGAATCCTTGCATTTCTTCTGACTACGCTGAAAATCTTTAGCAGAGAAGTCTCGGAGGGTTTCTGACAACCTATTTTCTCCCACTGCAGTTGGGGACAATAAGATTTACTGGCGTAAAAGCAAAATTGGTTCTTTTCAGTTGAGGTATTTCCCAAATAAATGTCTTTAAAATTTGATTTTATAAGCAGTGGTCTATGACTTCATTGATGTGTTCTCTCTTTCTCTGTCTCTGTCTCTCTGTCTCTCTCCAACCTCTGGAGGTATGTTACCCATCCTCTGTATATTCTTCATACTCTCTAATAAACAGTTAGTTATTAGTTATTTTTATTATTCCTTAGCTTTCTGACTAGATCATAAATACATGTGCACAGAGGACATACTAGTTCCTGAGGCAAGTGTGCATGTTGCTATTCTGATTGTACTTTGAATTTTAGAGGACTTCTAGCATCCTACTCTTTAATAAAGCATGTCTAGAAATATAGATAGTATTAATAAACTATCTTCAATTCACTGACATCTAAAAAGTAAATCACTATAAAACACTTATATTTGAGCAAATTACTTCAATTGCTTTTAGTGTACTCAGGATCTGGGCATTCCTGTGCAATTTTTACAAACACATAGTGTGAAAGAAATGTATCTTTAGCACACTTAATATAACTCAACATTACATTGTAAATACATATATCTTTACTGTGTATATGTATTCCAATGGTCTTAAGAATCTAAAATGTAAGTGGCAGAGACCTTTAATTCTGTTCATCAAAAAGTATTACTACAAATGTTTACATAGGTCTGCATCATATATTAATCATTGAGGAAAGAGGTATATTTTCTTGATGCTTTTCAATCTTATGTTTTCTTGTGTGCAAGTGGTGTATAACTTTAGACTTACTTGCTAGTGGTAATTCTTGATTTCAAATATCAGAATTTCTGTCTTTACTAAACTAAGTCTCTTTGTGCTACCAATAGTCTAACCAGTTAATTGTTATGCTTAACGGCTGTTTTCTTAGAAAAAATTATTGTTTAATACAATCCAATATATTAATTTAGTTTCCAATATCTATACAATGTAGTAGACACTTCAGTGGATAGACCAATTAGTGAGAAGGGCACAATCCTCATGCCTACAAAGCTTAAACCACAATCGTGGTAAATTAGACAGTGATTTATGAATATAAAACAAGGTACAAGTACAATTTCTGTCAAGAAAATATGCTTTAAATATAACCAGCTTCCCATAACGGTAATACAAATCAAATATCCATGAATTTATTTAAATGCCTTTGTAAACTATTATGTTTTTTGTTAGATTCAGTATGTATTACCTTCCGATATATCATTTTTCTTCTTTTGATTTTTTTCATATAATAGTATGTTTTAGGCTACAAAGAGCATCCAACAATGTGATATTCTGATTTTATAGATTTTACTTATATCATGCTTTTACTTCAAGCTTTCCACGCTGAATATTGCAAAGTTTGCAGTCTGTTTATGCAGGGAAGACAGTACGTTCATTTGCTTATAGCTTCTTTTTTATTGTTACAAATGTAAAATGATTTTGTTTCCAAACAGAAAGGTATAGTCACAAAAACACAATTTAGAGAATATTGTATGCATGTAAATTGATAGAATATTCAATGTTGCCAAAATGATATTTTAAGATTCAAAGCTCTTTCACTAAAGGAGGTCAAAATACATCTTAAGCAATATTTAATTTCTTTAAAAAACAAGAAAGTGGGAAATATTATCATTCAGAGGATGATTTCTTTCCTTTGGCCATAGCCATTTAAAAACTACTTCAAAGTCTGGGTAAAAACAAAATCTGCCAATATTTTACTGAATCAAGTGTTACTTCTAAAAGTTAAAAATTTTGTGATTGTAAAATATTGCAGGGTGTCTTAGTCCATTTTCATACTGCTGATAAAGGCATACCTGAGTCTGAAAAGAAAAAGAGGTTTAATTAAACTTACAGTTCCACATGGCTGGGGAGGCCTCAGAATCATGATGGGCAGCAAACAGCACTTCTTACATGGCAGCAGCAAGAGAAAACGAGAAAGCTGCAAAAGCAGAAACCCCTGATAAAACCATCAGATCTTGTGAGACTTACTATCATGAGAACAGTATAGGGGAAACCACTCCCATGATTCAAATTATCTCCCACTGGGTTCCTCCCGCAATCTGTGGAAATTATGGGAGCACAACTGGGGACACAGCCAAACCATATTATTCTGCCCCTGGCCCCTCAAAATCTCATGTCCTCGCATTTGAAAACCAATTGTGCCTTCTCAACAGTCCTCCAAAGTCTTAAATCATTTCAACATTATCACAAAAGTCCACAGTCCAAAGTCTCATCTGAGACAAGGAGTCCCTTCTACCTACGAGCCTATAAAATCAAAAGCAAGCTTGTTACTTCCTAGATACAATGAGGATGCAGGTATTGGGTAAATGCAACCATTCCAAATGAGAGCAATTGGCCAAAATCCAGCAGGGCACTCAAATACTAAAGCTCTAAAATGGTCTTCTTTGCTCCAAGTCTCAGATCCAGGTCATGCTGATGCAAGAGGTAGATCCCCATAGTCTTAAAAAGCTACACCCCTGTGGCTTTGCAGGGTATAGCCTCTCTTCTGGCTGCTTTCACAGGCTGGCATTGAGTGTCTGTGGCTTTTCCAGGTACACAATGCAAGCTGTCAGTGGATCTACCATTCTGAGTTTGAAGGATGGTGGCCTTCTTGTCACAACTCCACTAGGTGGTACCCCAGTAGGGACTCTGTGTGTGGGCCCCAACCCCACAATTCTCTTCCATATTGTGCTAGCAGAGGATCTCTGTGAGGGCCCCGACACTGCAGCAAACTTTTACCTGGGCATCCAGGTGTTTCCATACAACTTCTAAAATCTAGGGGGAGGTTCCCAAACCTTAATTCTTGATTTCTGTGCACCTGCAGACTCAACACCACATGGAAGTTGCCAAGGTTTGGGGCTTGCACCCTCTGAAGCCATGGGCCAAGCTGTACCTTGGCCTCTTTTAGCAACAGCTGGAGCAGCTGGGACACAGGGCACCAAGTCTATAGGCTGCACACAGCATGGGGACACTGGGTCTGGCCCACAAAACCATTTTTTCCACCTAAGCTTCCAGGTCTGTGATGTAAGGTGCTGACATGAAGACCTATGACATGCCCTGGAGACATTTTTTTGATTGTCTCGTGGATTAACATTTCATTCCTCGTTATGAAAATTTCTGCAGCCAGTTTGAATTTCTCTACAAGAAATGAATCTTTCTCTTCTACTGCATTTTCTGAAGTTTTATACTGTTTCCCTTTAAAACGAAATGCTTTTAACAGCATCTAAGTTACCTTTTGAATGCTTTGCTGCTTAGAATTTTTTTCCACAAGATATCCTAAATCATCTCTCAAGTTCAAAGTTCCACAAATCTTTAGGGCAGGGGCAAAATACCACCAATCTCTTTGTTAAAATGTAACAAGAGTCACCTTTGCTCCAGTTCCCAAGTTCCTCATCTCCATCTGAGACCACCTCAGCCTGGACCTAATTGTTCATATCATTATCAACATTATTGTTGAAGCCATTCAATAAGTCTCTGAGAAATTCCAAACTTCCCCACATTTCCCTGTCTTCTTCTGAGCCCTCCAAACTGTGTGAACCTCTGCCTGATTTCCAGTTTCAAAGTCACTTCCACATTTTCATGTATCTTTTCAACAACGCCACACTCTACTGGTACCAATTTATAGTATTAGTCTGTTTCACACTGCTGATAAAGGTGAACCAGAGACTGGAAAGAAAATGAAGTTTAATTGGACTTACAGTTCCACACAGATCGGGAGACCACAGAATAATGGTCAGAGGTGAAAGGCACTTCTTACATGGTGGCACCAAGAGAAAATGAGAAAGATGCAGAAGTAGAAACCCCTGATAAAACCATTAGATCTTGTGAGACTTATTCACTACTATGAGAACAGTTTGGGGTTAACTGCCCCCATGATTCAAATTATCTCCCACCAGGTTCCTCCCCCAACATGTGGACATTATAGAGTACAATTTAAGATGAGATTTGAGTGAGGACACAGAGCCAAATCATATCACAGATGTATTACAAAGTAATTGAAAAATACTCATAAGTGAGATAGAAAAATGTTATAACATGCATATTTCCACACCCAGAAATATTATTTTTAAAATTTTGGCCTATGTTTTCCAACCTGTATGTGTGTATGTGTGGGTGTAGGTGTGTTAAAAAATATGAGCATTGTCTACAAAGTCTTTATACACTTTTTTTATTTTACAAAACACAAATTTGACTATGTAATAAATACAGTTGCCCCTCTGTATCCATGAGTTCCATAGATTCAATCAACCATAAATTTAAAATGTTTGGAAATATATATATAAACAATAATACAAAAATAGACAATAACACTTTAAAAACAAATATAACCACTATTTACCTAAAATTTACATTGTATTAGGTGTTATAAACAACCTAGAGATAATTTGAAGTATATGAGAGGATATGCTTAAGTGAAATGTAAATAATATACCATATTATATTTGAGACTTGAGCATCTATGGATTTTGGTATCCATGAAGGATCCTGGAACCAATCCATCACAGATATTGAAGGACGAATGTGTTTTTCATAAAGCTGAAATTTAAATGTTGGCCAGTAGTCTTCTGTGTGGACATACCTAAACGTACATAATTAATTTACTACCATTCACCATTAGCCTTTTATTTTCAATCCTTTCCTTATAAATAGCATTGTGGTTAATATTCCTGTACATAAACGTGGATGGCCATTACTCATTATTTACTAAGCTTCAATTACTATATGTCAATTATAAGTCAAAAAGTATAAATGATGTTTGAATCCTTATACACACTGCCAAATATCTCTCTAAATAAGTCTTCTCAGCTTAGACTACCACCAGCTCAAAAGCACTGGACCCATCTCACTATATTCCACCCAGAGTGAGATGACAGTTTTTATTCCCAATCAACTAATAAACAAAAACAAAAAGGACCTTTTTACTTATATAAATACAGAAGACATATTGTTAAAGTTATATATTTCCAGGGCTGACAGAATGTCCAGTTTTAAAATAGGCAAAATCTCTAATGTTGCTGTCTCTTTTTCTGCCACATTCTTCTCTACATTTAGTATTCCTTCTTCTTATTTTTACCCACATGAAACAAGCTACCTCATCATACTGCAATTTTTTTATTCTCTTGAGAAACATAAATTTTGATGTACAATATTAAAAAATGTTAAAATTCCTATCATTAAGGAGAAAAAATATATGTATTTGGTATGAAGCCTCCCTAATGTACACTAAAATTGCAACTATCAAAACTATCATTTATGTGTTTAAGGCTAAAGGCTGCCTTGTACCCTTCTACATGGAAAGGTGCCTACCACCTGACAGGTACTGTACTTATACTTACATCTTATACTATCTCACTCAATCCTTAGAATAACCATTTGAAGTGGGTATTTTTCTTTCATATTATATAGATCAAGATAGGAAAGCACAGTGGGGTGAAGTAATTTGCTCAATGTCACATAGTCCTTAGAAATAATTCAACATGGTAGAGAAGATGTACCTGGTCCATTGACTTCTTTGCCCTCATCTCTCAAGGCTCTTCTCCGAAATCTAAATCTACACATTTTTACTTCAGTTTTCTAAACACTCATTAATGTTCTCTTTTGCTTTGACTATTTGTATTTGAAGTTACCTACATAGCTCCCAATATTAGTCTTCCAAATTATTCATCGTTCGGGTTAAATTTTGGATGTTACTTTGTTTAAAGAAACTTCACTAACTCTCTTCTATTTCTGTTAAATAAGTCTCCTATCTGGTCTTAGAGTACACTTGTATGGCCACTAATAAAGCACATACAATATTTAGTCATGGATTCTTTGTTGAGCTACCCAGCTTTCTTTCTAAACTTAGGTACTTAGTCCTCCGGCTGCTTAAAAACATTGGTACTGGAGCCCTTACCTTAAGACCATACCTCCTTTCCTCAAGTATACAACATTCAATAACTGTCAGATGCAGGTATGTAAACGTCCAGAATCATTTCCTCAAGGCGACATAACTTTCTTCTCCATTCTAGAGTATCCAGAGGGACCTGCTGAGGTCTTTGCTAACATTTCATCTGGTTCAGCTTCCTCTTCCCAGTCTTTTTGTTTTCTGCCCCTCATAGGTGTTCTTTCTGACAGTGTCTTCCTTACCCACGTGACAAATGTGGCATGCAAATCTACATCTCATAGGCAAGAGAGCTTTTGCTCTCCACTATCTCCACACTCTGTCTCAATTAATACTAATTGAATAAATAAATGAATGAAAGCAGAATTCAAACTTACAATTTTTGAACACAAAACTTTGAGTTTTTTCCACTATGGAGTACGGCACTGCCCTCTTAGAAAAATTAGACATAGAATAGGAAAGAAAAAAATATGCATATGTGAAGACTATTCAGCTTCACGTCTTTTCAATCTAGAGGACAAAAACAAAGAGCAGAAAATAAGCGTTTTAGAAAACACAGAATATTTTATTATTTAAGCGAAGTTAGTCTTTGTGTAAATAAAACATATAATTTCCTAAATAATTAAACCAACCAGTCAAATTATGTAGCATAAAATTTCTATTGGGTATTAATTGTTGTTTTAATTAAAACCAGAAACTTAATTCTGCCTTCAAGTATATTAGAGTATGCTAATTTATTTCTTCTATCCTCAATTATGCTATACTCCTTGAACTGAAGAGAATATTTGCCAAATGTGAATCTATAAAACACTAAGCATAGTAAATACCATAATTTCACACCTATACCACATTTCCCTAGTAATATCCAAATGAACTTCAAAAACATTCAAAACTGATTCAGATAATATAGCAGTACATTTTAAAAATGACTACCAAAAGTTTGCAGCTAAATTTGAAAGGAAAGTTAATATACCCTACTTTATTTTGGGGCCAAAATAGAGATACCACAATAAAAGATACATAACCTTTAATACTTTTAAATGCTCTTACTTAGATAAATAAAAATTAAATTCAACAGTTATCTCTGTAAAACATATATTTAAAATGCAAATTTTACATTTGTGAAATTCAACTTTTCTGTGAATAACACATACATATATGCATACATGTTAATACTTATGTATTTATGTACATTTGGGCTAGCATAGAATTCCATTTTTTTTTTTTTTTTTTTTTTGAGACGGAGTTTCGCTCGTTACCTAGGCTGGAGTGCAATGGCGCGATCTCGGCTCACCGCAACCTCCGCCTCCTGGGTTCAGGCAATTCTCCTGCCTCAGCCTCCTGAGTAGCTGGGATTACAGGCACGTGCCACCATGCCCAGCTAATTTTTTGTATTAGTAGAGACGGGGTTTCACCATGTTGACCAGGATGGTCTCGATCTCTTAGAATTCCATTATTTGCACTCAAGAACGAAATAGGGTTTTTCAAAATAGTCTTAGAAACCTAAGCCCAGCAACAAGTGAAATCTTATTCTTAAGGATAATGAAATAGAATGCAAGATGATGAACTAGAATGCTCCATGAATCATCTCTCTGGCAATTTAACAACTATCTACCCAAAATGAGCACCTTTATAATAAGCAAAAATCACGTGAGCACTCACAGTACATGATTCTACTTTTATATCACTGAAAAAGGCAGTGAGTAGGTACGAAAAACAGTCTTGAATCACCAATGCCACTCGACCCTCATCTCTCAGCAGTGATGGTGTGGTGTTAAACGTGTTCCTGTGCTCTGGGGAGAGGAAGAGTTAGCAATTGTGAGTCATTCAATTCAGTGCTACCATGTTATAGTAGAAAGTAAAACCAAACCAAACTGAGATAATGGCCACCCACAGAGGAACATTGAAACCACCTCCAGACAGAGAAGAATCACCAATCCCAGCAGTCAAAACCTAAGTTCCTGCAAGCCTTGCCACCATGGGCTAAAGTACTGTACCACTCAAAATAAACTTTAAAGGCAGTCTAGTCCTAAAAGGCTGCAAATTCTAGTTGAGTACTAGTGGTGAACTTGGACCAGAGCCAGAGAACTAAGTGGAAAAGTAATCTACTGGGACAACAGGGCAGCTAAGGGAATGCTGGCATCAACTCTTTTCTAACCTCAGGCTGCATAGCTCATGACTCCCATATAGACATATGCATAAAGAGAGAGAAAAAAATGAATGTGGAGGACTTTGTCTTGCATCTTGGACACCAACTCAGCCACAGTGGACTAGGGTATGGATCAGAGTCATGAGGCCCCAATTCTAGGACATAACTCTGGGACAACATTTCTAGACACACCCTAGGCCAGAAGTGAGAAAGTCCTAGTAGCGATGGCAACAGGGTGCTTGTGTTACATTACTCCCAGCTTTAGATGGCTTGGAACAGATTGAGAGACTCAGTTGGTTTAGGGTAAAATAAGGGAAGAAAACAAGAATATCTTCTTGGTAATGCAGAGAATTATTCAGGATATCAACCAAGACCAAAAAGGCAGTACCTCTGAGTATAAAACAATCACAGCATTACTAAGCTTGGAATGTCCCCTAAATAAGATACACCTTAGAGCACACACTTAAGTCTTTTCAAATATCTGAATGAATTCACAAGAACAGGTAAAAAAAAAAAGATAGTGAATAGTGCAATAAATACCTAAATTTTCAATGCCCAGACACAGACAAACAGGTACAAATATCAAGACAATCCAGAAAAACATTACATCCTCGAATGTACAAAATAAAGCAACAGGGATCAATCCTAGAGAAACACAGATATGTCACCTTTCAGACAGAGAATTCAAAATAGCTGCTTTGAGAAAATTAAAAAAGAAAAAACAGAAAAATAGAGAGAGAAGGAATTAATAATTCTGTGAGATAAATTTAACAAAGAAATTGCAATAATTATAAAGAATTAAGTATAAACTATGGCTGATAAATACAATTGATGGACTGAAGAATGCATTTAAAAGTTTTAATAGCAGTATTGATTAAGTAGAATAAAAAGTTAGCAAGCTTGAAAACAGGATATTTGAATACACAGTTAGAAAAGACAAAAGATTTAAAAAAAAAAACAAAAACGATCATGCCGACATCATCTAAAAATAGCCTCAAATGGGCAAATTAACAGTTATTGGCCCAAAAAAGGAGTTAGAGAAGAAGATAGTGGTAGAAAGCTTATTCAAAGGCATAATAACACAGAATTTTCCAAACCTAGAGATAGATATAAATATTCAAGCACCAGAAGGTTATAGAATATCAAGCAGATTTAACCAAAAGAAGACTACTTCCAAACATTTAATAGTCAGTCTCCCAGAGATTAAGAATAAAGAAAGAATCCCAAAAGCAGCACGAAGAAAGAAACAAAGATTATACAATGCAGCTTCAATACATCTGGAAGAAGACTTTTCAGTGGAACCCTTAGATGTCAGTAGAGAGCGGTGTGATATATTTTAAACGTTCAAGGAAAAACATTCTACTCTAGGATGATATACCTAGTAAATATATATATGGATATATATACACATACATATATATACACATATATATATGCACTTAAAATATGAAGAGGAAATGCAGACTTTCCCAATCAACAGCTGAGAGAGTATATCAACATCAGATCTGTCTTAAATGCTTAAGGTAGTACTTTGATCAGAAAACAAGACATTCATAAGCAAGAAAAATAATCTGAAGGTATAAAACTCACTGGCAATGATAAGTATACAGGAAAACACAGAATATTATACACTATAAGTATGTGTAAACTACTCTTAACTGAAGTGGAAAGACTAAACTTTGAACCAAACAAAAATAATAACTCCATCAACTTTTTGAGACATAGACAATACAATCAGTTATAAGAAAAAAAAAGATTAAAAAGCAAGGAGATAAAGTTAAGGCAAACGGTCTTTATTAGATTTTTACTTCTTTGTTGTTTGTTTTTTCATGCAAACAATATTAAGGTGTAATCAGCTCACATAATGAGTTATAAGATAGTATTTGCAAGCCTCATGGTAAACTCAAACCATAAAAATATACAATGGTTGCATAAAACATAAAAAGCAAGAAACCGAATTGTATCACCAGAGAAAATTCACCTTCACTAAATTAAAGACAAAAAACGAAAGAAAACATTACAAAACAATTATAAAACAAATAACAATGTGGCAAGAGTAAATTCTAACTTACCAATAATATCAATGAATGTAACTAGATGAACTCACCGATCAAAAGAAATACATTGGCTAAATGGATAATAAAACAAGAACCATTGATCTGTTACCTACAAGCTATGGACTTCACTATAAAAACACATATAGACTGAAAATGAAGATACAGAAAAATAAAATCTATGACAAATGAAGTGAAAAACAAAAAGTAGCTATACTTAGACAAAATAGACTTCAAAAGTTAAAAAAGACTATGGTTACTATATAATGATAAAGTGGTCAATTCAGCAAGAATATATAAAAATTATAAATATATATGTACTCAATACTTAAACAGGCAGTTATACAAGGCAATTATTATTAAAGAGAAAGATACACCCCAATACAATAATAACTAAAGATTTCAACACTCCCTTGTCAGCATCGAACACATGTTCAAGAGAGAAAATCAACAAATATCAGACTTAATACGCACTGTAGAACAAATGAATCTAATAAATATTTATAGAACATGTTATCCAATGGTCACATAATTTACATTTTACCTTCAGCACATAGATAATTCTGAAGGATAGACCATGTCTTAGGTCACATAATTGGTCTTAAAACATTTAAAAAATAAAAATAATATTAAGCAACTTCTCTGACCACAATAGAAAAACAATCAGAAATCAATAACAAGAGGAATTTTGAAAACTATACAAACACATGAAAAAAACTGCAACATGCTTCTGAATGATGAAGAAGTTAAGAAGAAAACTGAAATATGTTTTGAAACAAATGATAATGGAAACACAACATACAAAAACCTATGAAATACAGGGAAAGCAGTCTAAAGAAAAAAGTGTATAGCTACAAGTGCCTACATCAAAAGAGAGAAAGAAACTGCAATCTAATGATGAGTCTTAATGAACTAGAAAAGCAAAAGCAAACCAAACCCAAAATTAGTAGAAGAAAAGAAATAATAAATGTCAGAGTAGAAATTCATAAATTTGGAAAAAATAGTACAAAGATTACTTACAAAATTTGTTTTTTAAAAAGTTAAAAGTAACAAACCTTTAGCCAGGTTAATTAGGAAATAAAGAGAGAAGATCCAAATAAATTATTGAGAAATAAAAAAGGAAATATTACAATTGATACTATAGAAATTAAAATGATTATCAGTGGATACTATGAGCAACTATATGTCAATAAATTGGAAAATCTAAAAGAAAGATACAAACTTCTAGACATATACAACCTACAAAGATTGAACAAATAAGAAATCCAAAACATGAACAGACCAGTAACAAGATTTAAGCCAAAATAGAAGTCATCCAGAAATGGAACACTGAGAACCTGCTAAAGTCTGCAAGATTTTTAAAGAATAACTAATATAAATTCTCCTCAAATTATACTGAAAAATAGAGAAGGAGGGAATACTTCTAAACTCATTATATAAGGCTGGTATAACCCTGATATCAAAGCCAGACAAAGACACATCAAAAAATAAAAATAAACCTACAGGCCAATATCTCTCATGAATATTGATCCAAAATTCTTCAACAAAATACTAGTAAACCAAATTCAACAATACATTAAAAAATTTATTTTTCAGGACCAGGTGGGGTTATCTAGGAATGCAAGAATGGTTCCACATACACAAATCAATTAATGCGATACATCATATCAACATAATTAAGGAAAAAATACTTGATTATTTTAACTGATGCTTAAAAGGCATTTAATAAAGCTCAACATCCCATTGTAATAAAAACCCTAAAAATACTGGGTGTAGAAGGATCATACCTTAATATAATAAAAGCTATATACAACAGACCAAAAGCTAAAGTCATACAGAACAGGAAATAACTGAAAGACTTTCTTCTAAGATCTGGAACACAACAAGTATACTTAAATTCAAGACTGTTATGCAACAGAGTATAAGAAATCCCAGCTGGAGCAATCAGAGAAGAAAAAGAAATTGGAAAGAAAGAAAAAAAGTATTCTTGTTGCAGATGATATAATATTATCTTTAAAGAAATCTAAGGACTAAATAAAAATAATAGAACTGGTAAATAAATTTAGTGAAGTTGCAGAATCAAAAATCAACAGACAAAAATCAATAGGATTTCTATATGTCAATGGCAAACAATTTAAAAATAAAATAAAAGAAGTAACCCCATTTACAATAGCCACACATAAAATTAAATACCCAGAAATTAACAATGAAAAAGTGAAATAATTCTTTATTAAAAACTATAAAACACTTATAAAAGAAATTGAAGAGGACACCAAAAAATGGAAATATATTCCATCTTTATGTATTGAAAGAATCAATATTATTAAAATGTTCATACTAGCCAAAGCAATCTACAGAGTCAATGCAGTCTCTATCAAAATAACAATGACATTCTTCACAGGAATAGAAAAAAATCCTAATATTCATACTGTACCACGAAAGACCCAGAATAGCTACAGCTATCCTAAGCAAAAAGAGTAAAGCTTGAGGAATCACATTACTTAACTTCAAATTAAATTATAGAGCTATGATATCCGCAAAAGAAATATACGTACTCTGTACCCTCAAAAAAAGTTTGTTTAATGTAAAGAAATTAAATTAAAAATGGTAATTCATTATTTCAACCTTTATTTTCTCATAAAACACTGAAGCCTTCAAACACAACAAACTGCCTTTAAGTCAATATTTTTTATAAGAATCTTACTGCTCTATCCTGCACTGTGTTCTCAGAGTAGGGTATGCTATAACCTCCATTCTAAAATATAAGCTTTGCATCATGGACCTAAAAGACAAAGATGATCAAATGATGGAAGTACCGTTTACTTTTCTGCCTTCTAATGTCTAAAAACACAATTGGTTTAAACAGAATTTGAGTGTGTTAAAAACTAACTGATTAATTAAAGCAAAAATCTCTGTGCAAATGAATTCAAAAAGAAATTGCTTTTAATGCATGAATGTACAAATTTCATTTTCATTTATGTACATTTAATTGATACTTCTAGGTGTCTTTAATGCTAACATTTACAAATCCCTTTACTCCAGAAGGAAATTTTAAATAAATTATAAATGCTGGCTTTACAGTACCAATTGTTTTTCCTCAAGGCACATATCTAATTTAAATATTTAATAATAGAGATTTTCTTCAAACTTCCAAAATTATCACACTGAATATTAAAAATGTATGTGTTTGTGAGTCAAGTTTTAACAAAATGAATAATGTTTATAACACCAGGAGATTCTTAAGTGAAACTATTGTTTTTCTTCTGTGAATACACATACATTTTGGTGTCACTGCCTAAGGCACAAACAGTTATACACAACTACTACTTTTTCACTATCAGAGCAAATGTCAACCCAGTATAAAATA
Organism: Aotus nancymaae; assembly: GCF_030222135.1. Classification (NCBI taxonomy): domain Eukaryota; kingdom Metazoa; phylum Chordata; class Mammalia; order Primates; family Aotidae; genus Aotus; species Aotus nancymaae. Next base: position 51,510,088 of record NW_026988415.1, on the reverse strand, counting down.
AAAACAACGCCTTAGTATTATACATAAAAAGAGTTTTCACACTGAAGACCTTATCAAAGCTCAGGGACACCAAAGGCTCTTCAGACCACACTTTCAGAAGTGGTGGTCTACCAAACATAGCATTTATTATTATTTTTTTTGTAGATGCCATAAAACTACCTGAAAAGCACTGGCTTAAAATGAAACAACTTATTGTCTTAAAGTTTAAGTATATCAAAAGTCGGGCTGGGCATACATGTGGCCCTGGTTCAGAGTTTAACAATTGTAAAATAACAATGCTAATATCTGTATTCCTTTCTGAAAGACTTGGGAAGAATTAGCTTTCAAGATTATTAAGTCTGTTGGCAGAATTTAGTTCCTGGTGGTTAAAAGACATAGGTCCCTGTTTAGTTGCTGTTGAGCAGCTATGGGCCAGTCTTTACTCCTAAGAGCTGCTCATGTTGATTTTTCCACATTCCTTGTGGGTCTCTTCAGCAACAGGGAGTCAAATCTCTCTTACACTTGTATCTATGATTTCCCCTTATCCGTACAAATTTCTGTACTTTTTAGAGTTTATGTGATTCGATTAGAAACACCTAGATAATCTAGATAATCAAAGACAATCTATTTTATGGTCTGAAATCTTAAAAAACATAAGTGCCTTTTGCCATGTAACATAACATATTCAGAAGTTCCAAAGTTTAGAGTGTGAAAGTCTTTGGGAGTTATTTCAGTCTATCACACTCTTTTCTATGACCCCAAAAGATACAAATCTTCCCCAATTCCAAAATAGAAAAGACCACAAATTGGGTGTAGTGTATACTACTCTGGTTATGGGTGCACCAAAATCTCACAGATCACCACTAAAGAACTTACTTGTGTAACCAAACACCACTTGTTCCCCAATAACCTATGGAAATAAAAAAATTGATTAACAAAATACCCTCATAAGATCCTAACTTCCCCAAATATCTGATGTCATCACAGTATCAACTCAAAGTCCAAAATCTTATCTAAATGTTATCAGCTCAAAAGTCCAAAATGATCATCGAAATAATCCATATTAAGTAATAATTTATCCTGGGGCACCCTTACTCTCCATCTGTGAACTTGTAAAACTAAAGAAAAAAGTTATCAGCCTTAAAATGTAAAGATGGGACAGAAATAAGATAATAGTTATAGATATTCTGATTCAAAGCTTAAATGGGGAAAATATAAAGTAAAACAAGATCTCTGGTCCAAAATTATTTTGAATTTTAACTGTGCAGACACCTTTAGGCTCAAGGCCTTGGAGTGATAGTCTGTATTTGTAGACCCTGCAAGTCAACTATTTTCATAATGAAAAGTAGTATATACTTTTAGCTGAGTAGTCTCTTCACATTGTTTCCTTTCAGTAGCATATCTGGGATCTGACAGCATTTTCTTATTTTTTTAGTTTCTCTGTACTATTCAATCAAAACTAGCAGTGTTTCTGCTGATATAAAATTATTAGGAACATTGTGGGTCTCCCATGTATGTCATATAAATTCACTCCATGAAGCAAAAAGTTCCTGTATAAATTTTTGTGAGACAATCCCTTTTCTACTTTTGGTTTCTGCTGAGATTAATGGCTGAGCAACAACACACTTTATCTTCTTAGATGCCCTCTGATTTAGTTGGGAGAATCTGTGAGGCATACTCTTAATGCCTCCAAGGAGCCTTTTGTATGACTGAATAAAGTGATGTTCTAATATTTGAGATGTCAGTAAATTTTTGTAGAGTCACTCTCAGCCTTGTCTGTATGGTACACTTTCCCACCTGAGATTTTATTAATTTTAGTATAATTTGCCTTGTGGCTAGGCTCAGAATTTCTCAAATCATTGGGTCCTTGTTTACTTTTGTCTAGCAATTTTCACCTTAATGTGTCTCTCTCCTCTACATTATTATCAAAAGCAAGAATTAAGCAGGCCATACTTTCAACAAGTTACTTGGAAGTATAAATTACATGACAAGGTCTATTGATTACAAATTCTGTTTTCCACATAGTTACAGAAAACATTTTCTTTTCTATTTTTTTTTTTTTTGTCAAGGCACAATGAAGGCCTTCTCAAGTTTCCAATCTTCATTGTCTTCTGACCCATCACTGGTAGTGTCCTGTAAGTCTATATTTTTGCTAACAGTGTGTTCAAAACAATCCAGAGTTTTTATATTACAATTACCTCAAAATTCTTCCAGTCTCTGCTTGCTAACTAATTCCAAACCCACTTTCATATTTTTAGATATTTATTAGAGCAACACCACAAATCCAGTATCAAAATCTTTATTGGTAAAGATTCAACAAGAGAAGTGGAATCAATAAGCTATTATTAACATTTATATATGCATCTATCTACCTACCTACCTACTGAAAGAGAGATTTAATGCAAGGAATTGACTTAGATATTATGGGGACTAGCTAAGAGTCCATGTTCTCTTGGACAAGTCATAAGAAAAGGAGGATGATGAGCAAACTAGACTTCATAGACACGCTCCAAAGCCTATTTTATGCAGTCAAAATTTAGCCTTTTTTTTTGAAAGAAATTCTTAGTCTTGCTTGTAAGGCCTTTCAATTGATTGATTCAGTCTACCCAGAATATTCAGGATAATTTATTTTAGTTAAGGTCAACTGATTAATGGCTTTAATTACGTCTGCAAAATACCTTCACAGCAACACAAAATCACAGAAAATCCAATAACAGTTGGAGATTCGTGTGGGGTTTACCTTATCCTTGTTCAATACCTCACTCCAGCATGATGATGGTCTTAGAGACAGCAGAACACATTCTTAGTTTGGATAGCTATTTCCAGAAAAAGCAAAGCATGTCTTGTTCCCAAAGAATTATGTTTCTCTTTTGACCTGTCTGAGGATGCCTGAAGGACTGACAAAGGAGGAATTGTTTTGCTTTATTTAAATCAAAACTTTTGAAAAAAACAAAAATTGCCAACTAGATCCAGCCAGATGAAACAGCTGCCACTGAGAGGCTGAGATGACCAGTGCACTCCTAACAGATCTTCAGAGGAAAGGCCCTGTGAAAAGTAAGAAGTTCCTCTTTAAAGTTTCCCTTTCTGTTAAAGAATAAATAGTAAGTGTTAAAAAGAATAGTTTCCTTAAAAAAGAACTAACTTCCTTCAAGTTTCCTTGCTTTTTGCTAATAACTCCTCATTAAGCCCTATGTACCTGTTAAATATAGTAAGGGAATAAGTACATTCTATGTCCTTATATTTTAACCAAGTTATTTGTTCTGGCCTGTACCCTGCTTGGACATGTCTGAACATGCCCAGGCATTTCCTGGCTTACAGCCTATGCCTCTTCCTTATTTGGAAATGTTATTATTCTCCTAGTTTCCCATAAACAACCCCCTTACTTTCTTTGTTCTCCATCACGTGTTTACCTATTTAGGAAAGCTGTAAGTTTTTAGCCAACTGAGATCAGTCTAGATTGTGTGGCACAGCTCCAGCCAACGGAAATAGGACATAGCAGTCAGGACCCAAAGCTTCAGGGGAAAAAAAACTTCTGGCTTTCTTTGTTTGATGCATTCTCATGGCATTCAGACTTCTGAGAAGCACTCTTGGAAGTAAAATCACCTTGCTGAGAAAAGTTCTTTGAGTGCTGGTTCTTCTTTTTGGCACTAAAGAACAAGCATTTGCTTATAACAGCACTGACAGTATATAAAGGGAAGACATGGAAGTTAAGCTGAAGAAGGAGAATGCTGCAAATTCTACACAAGGCTACTGTGAACCTGGACTCGTTTCCAACTCCCAACAACTCTGGAAGAAGTATGGGTGAGTTAAAGTGGCAAGGAGCTACCTATTCTCACCACAGGCCTCTGAAACCTTAGCAAGAGGACACCCTTTGACCCTAGAAACACTTGAGTTGGAAAGAAAAGCTGCTTAGAGAAGTGGTAGGGCCAAGAAGTTATCTGATGTAGAGCCCAGGAAGTTTGGTGCAGGAGTGCCTGTAGTGTAGCCCAGGCTGGGACAGCTATCCCTCTAGGCTTGATTTGCTCCATAAGAATACTTTAGCCCTAGAGCAACTTTTATTCCTGAGCTTTCCAAGGCGGTCTTGCCTGTCAGATAGGGCCAGTCTGACTTGAGGACCCCTTGGTGGCCTCCATGGATATGCACCAGCCCACAAGTTTTCTCCCAAAACTGTAGCTTCCCCCTGGTCCACAGCAGCACCCCATGTTGCTTTGCTGATGTGTGTGTGCTCAGGCAGGTTTTGCCTTTCTTGTCATGACAGTGCATGAGTGTACCTGCAACCCACCCTGCCACTGCTGCAGTGGTGTATTAGTCTGTTCCTCATGCTGCTAATAAATACATACCCAAGGCTGGGTAATTCATGAAGGAAAAAGGTTCAATTCACTCACAGTTCCACAATGACTGGGGAGACCCCACAATTATGGTGAAGGTGAATGAGGCACAAAATCATGTCTTGTGTTGCTACAGCAAAGAGAACATGTGCATGGGAACTCTCCCTTATAAAACCATCAGATCTTGTGAGACTTATTCACTATCATGAGAACAGAAAAGGAAAGATCCACCCCCATTATTCAATTACTTCTCATTGGGTCCTTTCCATGACATCTGGGGATTATGGGAGCTAAAATTCAAGATGAGATTTGGGTGGAAATACAGCTAAACCATATTAAGTGCAAATGTAGTCTGTCCATCTTCCTCCTCCAAATGTCATTGGTGAGCACGGAGCCAGTCAGCCTCACCCTGACCCATGCCCAGCCCTTGAACCAACCCTTCCATGGGAGTAAAACAAGGTGCAGAGAACACTGGATTCTCTCTTACCCTGAGTGACTACTCCTACTTGTGTCACACGGAAAAGGGAGGCAGACCTGCTCCCACCAGTGTTCCATTCCCGAGTCAACACCACCACCACCAGTATGAGGGTGCACACAGTTGCCAGCAGGGGCCTCCACTCCATGAGCTGTATTGCTTCTGCCACTGTGCTGAATGCCCACAGGGAGGCAGGCACCGTGCCACCCACTAGCACCCTGCCACAGCTGATGAGTGTTCTCACCATGCTGCTGCTATTACTTCTGCTGGCATAAATAAACAATGACAAATTTCACTGTCATCACACTGTGAAACACTTTGACCAGCACCACCCATCAATGTATAGTGACCAGTTGCCTGGCGACCCCTAGAAAGAACACACTTGAGGCCCAACATAAGTACCTCACAGTTAAAGCATACAGTCCAGGAGTGGGAGATGAAAGTTAGTCACCTAAAATCTTCCAGAAATTAAGTCAGTTGCCTGAATTCACCTGATATGGTTTGGCTGTGTCCCCACTCAAATCTCATCTTGAATTGTAGGTCTAATAATCCCCATGTTTCATGGGAGGGACCCAGTGGAGGATGTTTAAATCATGGCAGTGGTTACCTCCATGCTGCTGTTCTTGTGATAGTGAGTGAGTTCTCATGAGATCTGATGATTTTATAAGGCGCTTTTCCCCCTCTTGCTGGGCACTTCTCTTTGCTGACCCCATGTGAAGAAATACATGTTTGCTTTTCTTTCTGCCATCATTGAATGTTTCCTGAAGTCCCCCCAGACAAGCTGAACAGTGAGTCAGTTAAACCTGTTTTCTTTATAAATTACCCAGTCTTGGTTATATCTTTATTAGCAGCATGAGAACAGACTAATAAACTACCTTATACCAAAATCAACCTCTCAAGGTCATCAAATACGAACATCCAAAGGTCAGCAACTTTAAATATTGAAGAAACATAAGGCCACAAAGATGAGAAAAAAACAGGACAAGAACTCTCACACCTCAAACATCAGGAGTGTCTTCTTTCTTTCAAATGACCACATAGCCTATCCAGTAAGGGTTCTAAACTGGGCTGAAATGGCTAAAATGACAGAAATAAAATTAAGTCTGTGGCTACAAATGAAGATTGTTGAACTACAGAAAAAAGTTGAAACCTAATCCAAGAAAGCTAAGAATTATAATAAAATGATGCAGGAGCTAATAGACAAAACAGGCAATATAGAAAAAAAAAGCTTCGAGAAACATAAATTATTAAAAGAAAACAAATATATGGCTCATCGGTGTCTCTGAAGAGATGGGAATAATGGAACCAATTTGAAAAATATATATTAATGTATCTTCCATGAGAAAGCTCCCAACCTAGCTAGCAAGGGAAAAATTCAAACTCGGGAAATGTACAGAGTAACAGTGAGATACTCACAAGAAGATCATTCCCAAGATACATAATCATCAGATTCTCCAAGGTTAAAGTGAAAGAAAAAATGTGAAATCTAGTTAGAAAGAAAGGTCAGGTCACCTACAAAAGGAAGCCCATCAGACTAATAGTGGACCTCTCAGGAAAATACTACAAGCCAGAGGAAATTGGGGGCCAATATTAAACATGCTTAAACAAATTAAATTCCAACATAGCATTTTATATGTGGTTAAATTACACTTAATAAGTGAAGAAGAAATGGAATCCTATTCAGAGAAGGAAATGCTGAGAGAATTTGTTACCACCAGACTTACTACACAAGAGCTCCTGAAGGAAGCACTAAACGTGAAAACGAAAGAGCATTATCAGCTACTGTGAAAACACACTGAAGTACACAGATCAGGGTACTATAAAGCAACTACGTAAACAAGTATGCAAAATAATTAGGTAAAATAATGACAGGTTCAAATTCCACACGTATCAATACTAACCATAAATGTAAATGGACTGAATACCCAAATTAAAAGGCACAAAGTAGTAAGCAGAATAAAGAACCAAAACCCTTTTGTATACTGTCTTCAGGAGACCCATCTGGCATACAATGACAAACATTGCCTAAAAATAAAAAGATAGAGAAAAATCTACTAAGCAAACAACAACGACAACAAGAAAAAAAGCAGGAGTTGCAATCATAATATCAGGCAAAAGATAAAACAAACCAATGAAGATCAAAAAAGACAGAAAGGCATTACATAATGGTAAAGCGTTCCATTAAAAAAGAAGATCTAACTATTCTAAAAATATATGCACTTAATGCAGGAGTATCCAGATTAATAAAGCAAGTTTCTAGAAACCATCAAAGACACTTAGACTCCCACACAACAAAAGGGAAAGAATTTTCCACTCCAATGACAATGTTAAATGGATCATCAAGATAGAAAATTAACAAATATCTTCATAACCTAAACTCAGAACTGCATCAAATGGACCTGATAGATGCCAACAGAACTCTCCATCCCAAAACAACAGAATATACATCCTTCTCATGGCACATACTTTAAAATCAGTCACATACTCAGAACTAAAACAAGAATATATATTCTTTTCATGACACATATTCTAAAATGAGTCACATAGAACTAAAACACTCACTCCTCAGCAAATGCAAAAGAACTGAAGTTATAAAAACCAATCTCTTGGACCACAGCACAATCAAATTAGAAATGAAGGTTAAGAAATTCAGTCAAAACCATGCAACTCCAAAGAAGTTGAATAAACTGCTTCTGATTGTCTTTTGAGTAAATAATGAAATTAAGACAGAAATCAACAGGTTCTTTAAAAGTAATAAGAACAAAGATATATCATACCAGAATATCTGAGGCACAGCTAAGGAAGTATTAAAAGTAAAATTTACTGCACTAAATTTCCAAATCAAAAACCAGAGCTAAAACGGACGATATTGAGATATAACAAACCACGCAAATCAACAATTCATAAAACCGTTTTTTTAAAATTAATATGATACATAGACCAATAGCTATAGGAATAAAAAATAAAATAGAGATGATCTAAATAAACACAATTAGATATGACAAATAATATATTACCACTTACCCCACAGAAATACAAATAAAATAAACATCACGGAATGTTAGGAACACCTCTATGCACATAACCTACAAAACGTTGAAGAAATGGATAAGTTTCTGGACACATACACCCTTCCAAGACTGAACTTGGAAGGAAGAAACTGAATTCTTGAATGGACCAATAATGAGTTCTGAAATTGCCCACCACCAACAACAAGAAAAACAAACAAACAAACAAAAATAGGACCAGACAGATCCACAGATAATTTTAACAATTGTACAACAACCGCTGGTACCATTTTTGTTGAAAATATTTTAATAAAGTTGAGGAGGTGGGATCTCTACCTAACTCAATCTATGAAATGAGTATCATCCCCCCCACCCCCCAAAAAAGAAAAAAACTGGCAGAGACACAACAACATAACTGCAGGCCAGTATCTTTGATGAACATCAGTGAAAAAAATATTCAACAAAATACTGGCAAACCAAAACCAACAACATATCAAAAAGCTGATCCACCATGATCAAGTAGGCTTTATTCCTTTAATGCAAGGTTGCTTCAACACACATGAATCCATAAATGTAATTCATCACATTAGCAGAATTAAATACAAAAACCACGATTATCTCAATAGATACAGAAAAGGCTTTTCATTTAATTGAAAACTCCTTCATTTTAAAAACTCTCAATAAACTGGATATTGAAAAAAAATACTTAAAAATGATTAGAGCCATATATGACAAACCCACGCCAATATCATACTGAATGGATAAAATATAAAAATACTCTGTTTGAAATCAGGCACAAGACAAAGATGCCCTCGCCCACGACTCATATTCAACATAGTTCTCGGCACTGTGTACAGAGCAATCAGGAAAGAGAAAAGGAAATAAATATAATGATAAAAAAGTAAGTAAACATAATAAATAAATATAACTATCTCTATTTGCAGAAAACATTATCTTATATCTAAAAACTTTATAGTCTCAGCCCAAAAGTAGCTTAAGCTGATGAACAAGTTCAGCTACATCTCAGGATAAAAAAAAAATCAACGTACAGAAATTACTAGCACTCCTATAAACCAAAAACAGATGACCTAGAAGCCAAAACAGAAATGCAATCTTATTCACAATTGCCACAATAAAATTAAAATACCTAGGAATACAGTTAACCAAAGAGGGAAAGAGCTCTATGAGGAAAACTATAAAACACTTCTCAAAGAAATGAGAGACAAAACAAACATACGGAAAAGCATTTCATACTAATGGATAAGAAGAGGCAATATCATTAAAATGGCCATACTACCCAACACAATTTATGGATTCAATGCCCTTCTTGTTAAACTACTAATGACATACTTCACAGAACTATGAAAACATTTTAAAATTCATATGGAACCAAAAACTGCCCTAATACCCAGGCAATCCTAAGCAAATAGGTGAAAACTGGAGGCATAATTTCACCTGAAATCAAGCTATAATACAGGAGTACAGTAACCAAAACAGCATGGTACTGGTACAAAAACAGACACATACACCATTGGAACAGAATAAAGATCTGAGAAACAAGGCTGCATAGTTACAATTATCTGATTTTTGCCCAAGCTGACACAAACACCAATAAAAAAAGGAATCCCTATTCAATAAGTGATGCTGGAATAGCTGGCTAGTCATATGCAGAAGATCGAAGCTAAACCCCTTCTTTACATTATATACAAAAACTAACCAAGGTAAGTGGAAGACTTAAATATAAAACCCAAAACTATAAAATCCCTAGCGGAAAACCTAGGGAATACCATTCTGAACACAGAAGAAGAAAAAAATTATTGACAAAGATGCCAAAAGCAATTACCACAAAAGCAAAAATTCACAAATGAAATATAATTGAATTAAAGAGTGTCTGAAAGGCAAAAGAAGCTATCAACAGAGTAAGCAGACAATTTATAAAATGGGAGAATTTTTTTTTGAAATATGCACTGAAATAAAGGTCTGATATCTAGAATCTAGAAGAAACAAACACATGCTCAATAGATAGAAAGAATCAATATCATGAAAATGGCCACACCGCCCAAAGTGATTTGTAGATTTAATGCTATTCCTATCAGGCTACCATTGACTTTCTTCACAGAATTAGAAAAAAACTGCTTTAAATTTTATATAGAACCAAAAAAGAGCCCGTATAGCCTAGACAATCCTAAGAAAAAACAAAACAAAGCTGGAGGCATCACACTACCTGACTTCAAACTATACTACAAGGAGTAACCAAAACAGCATGGTATTGGTACCAAAACAGAGATATAGAAGAATAGAATAGAACAGAGGCCTCACAAATAACATCACACATCTACAACCATCTGTTCTTTGGCAAACCTGACAGAAACAAGCAATGAGGAAAGGATTCCCTATTTAATAAATGGATCTAGAAAAACGGGCTAGCCATATGCAGAAAACTTAAACTGGACCCCTTCCTTACACCTTATACAAAAATTAACTTGAGATGGATTAAACACTTAAACATAAAACCTAAAACCATACAAACACTAGAAAACCTAGGCAATACCATTGAGGACATAGGCATGAGCAAAGACTTCATGACTGAAACACAAAAAGAAATGGCAACAAAAGCCAAAATTGACAAATCAGATCTAATTAAACTGAAGAGTTTCTGCTCAGCAAAAGAAATTACCATCAGAGTGAATAGGCAACCTAAAAAATGGGAGAATTGTTTTTTAATTTATCCATCTGGCAAAGGCCTAATACCCAGAATCTACAAGAAACTTAAACAAATTTACAAGAAAAAAAAAAACTCCATGAAAAAGTGGGCAATGGATATGAACAGAGACTTCTCAAAAGAAGACATTTATGCATCCCACAAACATGAAAAAACACTCATCATCACTGGTCATTAGAGAAATGCAAATCAAAACCACATTGGGACACCGTCTCACACCAGTTATAATGGTGATCATTAAAAAATCTGGAGACAACAGATGCTGGTGAGGATGCAGAGAAATAGGAACACTTTTACACTGTTGGTGGGAGTGTAAATTAGTTCAACCATTGTGGAAGACAATGTGGCAACTCCACAAGGATCTAGAACTAGAAATACCATTTGACTCAGCAATTCCATTACTGGGTATATACCCAAAGGATTATAAACAATTCTACTATAAAGACACATGCCACAATGCACATAGGAGAAATATCTAATGTTGATTATGGGGACATAGATGCAGCAAACCACCATGACATCTGTATACCTATGTAACAATCCTGCAGGATCTGCAAAGGTACCCCAGAACTTAAAGTATAATTTAAAAAGAGACACATGCACACGTATGTTTATTGCAGCACTATTTACAATAACAAAGACTTGGTACTAACCCAAATGCCCATCAATGACAGACTGGATAAAGAAAATGTGGCACATATACACCATGGAATAGTATGCAGCCATAAAAAAACAATGAGTTCATGTCCTTTGCAGGGACATGAATGAAGCTGGAGACTATCTTCCTCAGCAAACTAACACAGAAACAGAAAACCAAACACCACATGTTCTCACTCATAAGTAGGAGTTGAACAATGAGAACACACGGACAAAGGGAAGGGAACATCACACACTTGTACCTGTTTTGGAGGCCATTATCCTTAACAAACTAATTCGGGAGCAGAAATACAAATACCACACATTGTCACTTATAAGTGGGAGCTAAATGATAACATGTGGACACTGGAGGGGAACAAAACATACTAGAGCATATTCAAGGGTGGAAGGTAGGAGGAGGGAAAGAATCTGGTAAAATAACTAACAAGTACTAAGCTTAATACCTAGTTGATGAAGTCATATGTACAACAAACTCCCGTAACACAAGTTTAACTATGTAACAAACATGCACATGTACTACTAAACCTAAAAGTTAAAGTAAAAAAAAAATTATTAAGTATGTCAAAATAACACCGTGGAGAAGCAGCTGTGTGGAGAACATTCTTCTAAAACACTGAATGGCAAATACGAAAGCAGTGATACCTGAGGCCAAAATTAATGATTGTGGCAAAAACAAACAAAAGTATGCTGATAGCCTGAGTAAAAACTGGGGAGTAAAATAGTTTATTGAATAAGCAGTTTTAAAAGCTCTCACAAATGCCAGAAAATCTACCAAGTTACATACATGCCCACAGCAAAAAACATGCTCAGAATAGACCAAAGAAGACTATAAGCTTTAACATCTGGTTTATGCTTAGACTTGATAAGAAAAGTGAAGGTTAAAGTAGAGCTGAATATGGTCTAGCTAAGCATCAAAGAATTGCCACATCACAAAGCCAATCTGCAAACACCAGGAATGCATGTGCTTTTATTTCCTCTTAATTTGGAATGTTCCGTATGTTTAAGAAAATTCTTTTAACGACGAGCTGCTCACTAAACTGTAGCAGCACAGCTTTCAAAGATCATGTGAGAGAGAAACAGTCTTTACAAAATGTAGTTTAGAAAGTCACAAAACAAATAAACAACTACACTGCACAGTAAGTAAAAAAAAAAAAAAATCCTGGGAACTATGGAGAATATGATCTCCAGAGCAGCTAAATTATAATATTCAAAATAACTAATTTTTAATGAAAGCTTACTAAACATGCAAAGAAACAAGAAAGTATTGGCTAGTCAAATAATAAGAGATAAAAAAGAAAAAAAGGAAAATTACAAAACAAAACAATTTTTTTCTGACAAGTCGTAGACATTAGACTTACTAGACAAATGATTTAAATCAACTCCCTTAAATATGCTCAATAAGTTCAAAAGAAAGCCCTAGAGGAAAAGAAATAGCTATAGTCCCCAAGGTAACCACTAACAAAATAAGTTAAAAATATACTAAAAAGGAAATAGGGAATCAAAAGGAATTATTTTGAATAATAAATTAAATACAAAAAGGAGGCTGTAAAGAATGGATTATGGTAAAAATGACATATAGCATGAAGAAAACAAATTTCAAACTGAGAGAAATAAATTATCTCTTACTGGTAATCACTTTACACTTTATCTTCATCAAAAGATTAAGAATCAATCAGTAATCACTTTAATGTAAATGAATTAAACTCATCAATCAGATGCAGAGATTAACAAAATGCAAATAGAAACAAACATGATCTATTTATATATATTCTCTACTACAGAATCATGATAGACTTGAAGATAATAATAGGGTGTAACTAAGCATACGAAAATAGATATCCTATGCATATTTAGTAATCAATAGAAACCTGGGATAGCAATGGTAATAACTGACAAAATATATATGAAGTGCAAAATTATAATAAAAGTCAAAACAGAAGGTTATATATTGATAAAAGCATCAATTCATTAAAATTAGATAACATTTGTATGCTCATCTTGTTTCGGAGCCCCAAAATATATAAAATAAACATTAAAAGAAATAAAGGCACAGGAAGCTCTACAAAAATAGTTATAGACTTTAATACTCCAATCAATAATGGGTAGAACTAGAGAGATCAATAAAAAAAATAGAGGACTTGCACAACTCTATTAACCTATTAGACCCAATTGAAATGGACACGTACAGGACACTTTCCCCAACAAAAGCAAAATACATGTTCTTCTCAACTACACATGCAACATTCTCCAGAATAAAGCATGTATTAAGCAAAAAAAAAAAAAAAAAAAAAAAAAAAGAGTTTTAAGTAGTTCAAATGATTGAAATCTTACAAAGTATTTTCTCTAGACATAAGGGAATAAAATTAAAAATTAAGAAAAGAAGAAAAAGTAACCTGTGTGTAAATTAAACCACATACTTTTAAGCAATCAGTGTTTCCATGAAAAAAAAAATTACAAAACAAATTGGAAAATACTTTGAGATGATTAAAAATAAAGACAAAGCATACTACAATTAATAAGATGTGGCCAAAGCAGTTCTCAAAGAGAAAGTAAAGTTGTAAATTCCTACAGTGAAAAAAAAAAACTTCAACTATAACATAACTTACACCCCTAGAAACTAGAAAATGAATAATAATCTAAACCCAAATATAGCATAATAAATGATGTAATGAATATTAGGATTTAGATAAATGCCATAGACAATAAGAAAACACAAATCAATTAAACCAAATGTTTGTTTTTGAAAAGAACAACAAAATTGCCAAAAAGAGAAGACATACATTGGTAAAATAAGAACTAAAAATGGAGACTTTATTATAGACACTACATAAATTAAAGATTTATGAACAATTGTATGACAACAAATTAGACAACCTAGATGAGATAGACTAATTTCTAGAAAGACACAAACTAAAGCAAATGCACTGAAAAATGTAGAAAGTTCATAGAAACCTATAGTAAATTAAGATATTTAATAATCAAAAAAGAATTCACACATACACATATACAAAATAGCAGGAACAGAATGCATCAATGGTAATTTCTACCAAACTTGTAAAGAATAATTAACGTTTCTTCTTAAACTCTTCCAAAAATAAAAAAGGAGGGACTATTTCTTACCTAATTTCATGAGGCCAGGATTATCCCAATACCAAAGCCAGACAAAGACACTTAAGAAGGAAATTACAAGCCAATATCACTTATGACTGTAAATTTTTAAATCCTCAACAAATTACTACAAAACCTAGGTGATGTCGCCACAATGGTAAAACAAGAGCAATCTGGCTTTATCCCACAGAAAATCAAAACCAACTATCCAGTGTCAAGATAAACACCAAGAATATACTAGAAATCAAAATATTGTTGAATCTAAACTAGGAGAATATTAAAAGGACCATGCACTATGACCATGTAGGAATTCTTCCAGGATGCAAGAGTTTTCCAACATACAAAATTAATAACTGCAATATCCTCTCTTAATGGAAAAAAAGAAAAACTCATATGATCATCTAAAATTGATACAATAAAGCACCTGAAAAAAATTAACACCTTTTATTATAAAAGTACTCACCACATTAGGAATAAAGAAAAAGATCCACAAAGTGATATAAGGCATTTATATTAAAAATAGCTAATATAATAAACAGCTAAAGTTTTTTTTTTTTTTTTTTTTTTTTTTGAGACGGAGTTTCACTCTAGTTACCCAGGCTGGAGTGCAATGGCGCGATCTTGGCTCATCGCAACTTCTGCCTCCTGGGTTCAGGCAATTCTCCTGCCTCAGTCTCCTGAGTAGCTGGGATTACAGGCAGGCACCACCATGCCCAGCTAATTTTTTGTATTTTTAGTAGAGATGGGGTTTCACCATGTTGACCAGGATGGTCTCTATCTCTTGACCTCGTGATCCACCCACCTCGGCCTCCCAAAGCGCTGGGATTACAGGCGTGAGCCACCGTGTCCGGCTAACAGTTAAAGATTAAAAGCATTTTTCCTAATATCAAGAACAAGACAATGTCCACTCTTACCACTTAGATTTAAAATTGCATTGCATTGGAGGTCCTAGACAGGAAAATTGGGCAACAAACAAAAATAAAAATATCTAAATTAGAAAAAAATTATAAAATTATTTATATTTTAAGAAAATATGAGCTCTGATCTTCTATATAGAACATATCAATAAATCTAAGAAAAATGACAAAAGCCAAGAAAGTTGCAAGATACAAGACAAACGCACAGAGATTATTATATTTCTATAAACTAGCAATAAGCCATATTAAAAAGCAATTATGAAAACAGTTCCTCTTATGAAAGCACAAAAAAGAATATGCTTGCAAATAAATTTAAACAAGGGGTTTCAAGAAGTGTACATTGAGAACTGCAATGCACTGCTAAAATAAATCAAAGATCTAAATAAGTAGAAAAACATTTTATATTTATGGATTGAAAAACAATATTAAGATGGCAATAAAACCCAATTAAATATATAGATTCAATTCACTCTCTATCAAAATGCCAGTGGTAGTTTTATTTTTACAGAAATAAAAACATTACTTCTAAAGTTAGTATAAAATTGCAAGAGACTTCAAATAGCCAAAACAACTTTGAGAAATAAATCAAAGTTAAAGGACACCCTTCATGACTTCAAAACTTACTATAAAGCCACAGTATTTTTTTTTAAATGTGATGTTGGGAGAATATAGAAATATAGATCACTGAAATAAAAGTCCTAAAATAAATGCTTAAATCTATGGCCTACTGATTTTTGGCAAGGGTGCCAAGACATTCGATAATAAAAGGACGTTCTCATCTTTAAATGACACTAAGATAACTAGATAGTGACACGAAAAGAATAAAGTTAGGCCATTTCCTCATACCACATATAAAAATTATCTCAAAATGGATTAAAGACCTAAATAAAACATCTAAAAATATAAAACTCTAAAAGAAAACTTGAGGGTAAACTTTTATGACTTTGGGTTTAGCAATGAATTCTCATACACAAGAGAAAAGGAAAAAAAATAGGTAATTAGACATCATTAAAATTAATGTTTTGTGTGTATCAATAAATAATATCAAGAGTGCCAAAAGAGAACGTATACAATGGGATAGATTGTTGATAAAATTGTACTTCTGGTTTGGGCGTAATATTCCAAAGATATTAAAACTCAATAAGAAAAATATAGACAACTCAATTTTAAAAATGGATGAATAAATGGATAGACTTTCCTCCAAGAAAACTCACAAAAATGGCCACAAGCACATAAAAAGATGTGCAACATTATTAGTCATTAAAAAGATGCAAATGAAAACCACAATAAAGAAAGAAGAATGGAGCATGAATTAGACTTGATAAGAAAAGTGAAAGTTAAAGTAGAGCTGTATGTGATCCCAAGATTTCAGTGCACTGCCCAAATGGCTGATTTCTGCATCATTTCACATTAAGCACTGACAGAAACAGCAGAGTTCTCATGCTTGGGAGTAAATAAGAGCAAACAAAAAGAAGTGGATGGCGTGCTGCAGTCTGCACAGCTCTTTAAGATTGAGAGAAGGCACAGAACTCGATGTTTCTTCCCCAGGAGAAAAGGAGAGGAGTTAGGAGTCCTCCAACTTGCCAGTCTTTTATTATGCTGCCAGAGTCAGGGTGGTTTCTGTCTTGCTTGACATAGAATGTTGACAGAACTCACATAGTTCAATCACAAAAAATTAGCTGGGAGTGGTGGCACGCACCTGTACTCCCAGCTACTTGGGAGGCTGAGGTAGGAGAATAGCTTGAACCCGGGTAGCAGAGGTTGCAGTGAGCCCAGATCTCTCCACTGCTCTCCAGCCTGGGCAACAGAACGAGACCTCATGTCAAAATAATAATAATAATAATAATAATCAGCAAAGTAACAGATATATTATTTGAAATGGTCTAGTCAGAGAATTTAAAACATAGAATAAAATAAAGTGAAGAACGACTAGGTGACTCATGAAATACCACCAGGCAAATCAATATATGCATTATGAGGTCCAGTGACAATAAGAGAGGATAAGTGAGAGGGAGAAAAGGGCAGAAAGCTTATTTCAAGAATTAGTGGTGGCACACGCCTGTAATCTCAGCAGCCTGGGCAACAGAGCAAGACTCCATCTCTAAATAAATAAATAAATAAATAAAATAAAATAAAATTAAATTAAAATAAAATAAAAAATTAGCACTCCATTGGCTGCCCCAGCTGATGTCTCAGTATGTCACGTGCACCCCAGGCCATTGTCTCTGGGCTGAGTTCAGCACTAGAATTTACCTAAGAGTTGCCGTTTTTATGACCTAGATGGTCTTTGAAGATTACTTGGAGACAGCGAGCACTGTAGCTTTTGGTGGCGAGGTTTGCAGTCACTCAAGTTTGGACTACTGGGATGGGGGATTCCCCTTTGGCAGGCATCTGCTGAGTATGGTACAATTTTCTTTCTGCTCTAATAGCACAGCACTGAGTTCGATGCTTCACAATTGCTGTGTTCTCCTTCCCTCAGTGCCCAGAGACACTCTTCACACCATATCACCACTGTCAGGGGTAGAGAGGAGTGGCTTCAGCAATTCAGGACGGTTGTTTCTATTGCTTCCCTGTCTCTTTCAGTGGTATGTAGTTAAAACCAGGTACTATGAGTGCCCACCTGATTTTTGGTTCTCATGAAGGTGTTTTTTTCTGTGTAAATAGTTGTTAATTTGGTGTCCTACTGGGGGAGACAATCAGTGGAGCTTTCTATTCTACCATCTTGCTCTGCCTGGCAGTCTCTCTCAAGGTATTATTTTCTAACATTATTCTTAAAAAAAAAATCGAAGGCTTCTAATAAAATGGAAGTAATTTTATCTTCCAACTTTTTGCATTCTAAATGGTAGTGGTCTGATTTCTTATTTCACTGTTATTCTTCTTAAAAGATGTTTATGCGTTCTGGATATAAGTGCTTAATAATATGGAAATATTGATATACAGATATAAATATCTATCTATATCTATATAGACATACAGATACAGATATAGATATCTACCTATATATGTATCAGATATCTATCATCTACCTTCATATTCATCTAAATTTCTTTCATTCTGTCACTTGCCTCTTCAATTCCATTTTTAAAATTTTTATTTAATTTTTAATTTTTGCAGATATATAGGAGGTGTATATATCTCATAAATATATTTATTTATGAGATATATTTATTTATGAGATATATACACCTACTATGTATTTATTTATGAGATATATACACCTACTATATATCTGCAAAAATTTTGATATAATCATGAAATATTTTGATATAATCATGTAATATAAAATAAACACATCATGGAAAGTAGGATATCCATCCCTTCAAGCATTAAATCTTTGAATTACAAACAATTCAATTACTCTCTTCAAGTTATTAGAAATTTTACAAATAAGTTATTATTGACTACAGTCACCCTACTGTGCTATAAAATAGGTTTCATTTATTCTATTTTTTATATCCAGTAACCATCCCTCCCTCCCTCACAACCCCCAACAATCTTTCCCAGCCTCTGATAACCATCCTTCTACTTTCTATGTAAATGAGTGTTTCTTTTGAATTTAAATCCCATAAGTAATTGAGAACATGTGATGTTTGTCTTTCTATACTTGGATTATTTCACTTAACATAATGATTTGCAGCTTCATTCATGTTGTTACAAATGACTGGATCTAACTCTCTATGGCTAAATAATGCTCCATTGTGTATATGTATCATATTTTCTTTATTCATCCATTGATGGACACTTAGGTGGCTTTCAAATCTTAGTTATTGTAAACAGTACTGCAATAAACAAGGCAGTGCAGATATCTTTTCGATTTACCGATTTTTTTTTCCTTTGGGTATATGCCCAACAGTAAGGTTGGTAAATTATATGGTATTTCATTTTTTAGTTTTTCAAAAAGCCTCCAAACTATATTCCATAATGATCATACTAATTTACATTTCCACCAACAGTGTACTAGTGTTCTCTTTTCTCCACATTCTCACCAGCATTTGTTACTGCCTGTCTTTTGGATATGAGCCACGTTAGCTGGGGTGAGATAATATCTCATTGTAGTTTTGATTGGCTTTTCTTGGATGATCAGTGATGTAGATCACTTTTTCATATGCCTCTTTTCCATTTGTATGTGTTCTTTTGCAAAATGTCTATTCAAATTTTTTGATTGTTTTTATTTTAAATTTTTTTTATTATACTTTAAGTTCTGGGGTACATGTGCAGAACGTGAAGGTTTGTTACATAGGTATACATGTGCCATAGTGGTTTGCAGCATCCATCACCCTGTCATCTACATTAGGTATTTCTCCTACTTCTATCCCTCCCCTAGCCCCCCACCCCTGTGTTGATATCTCTGATCAACACAGATGCAAAAATTCTTAATAAAACATTAGCTAACCTAATTCAACAGCATTTCAAAAGAATGCTGGACATTCAAATCACTGAAGAGGAAATAAAAGGACATTCAAATCAGTGAAGAGGAAATAAAACTTTTGCAGTATGCGGATGATATAGTTGTATACGTTAAAAACCCTTAAGACTAATCCAAAGTCTCTAGAACTTATAAATGAATTCAGTAAAGTTTCAGAATACAAAATCAACTTAAACAAAGTAGTATCACTGCAAAACAGCAATAGCAACTAAGTAGAGAATTAAATCAACAACCCAACCCCTTTTACAATAGCTGCAAAAATAAAATACCTAAGAATATACCAGCATTAATCTGTTATTATGCTGTATGAAGAAATACCTGAGCCTAGGTAATTTATAAAGAAAACAGATTTAATTGACTCATAGTTCTGCATTACTGGGGATGCCCCAGAAAACTCAGAATCATAGCATAAGGCGAATGGGAAGCAAGACACCTTCTCCACAGGGCAGAGGGACAGAGTGAGTGCAAGCAGGGGAAATGCCAGACACACACAACCACCAAATCTCATGAGATTCACTTACTATTATGGGAACAGCATGCAGAAAACCACCCCTGTGATCCAATTACCTCCACCTGGTCCTGGTCTTGACACACAAGGATTATGAGGCTTACGGGGATTACAGTTCAGGATGAGATTTTGAGTGGGGACATAGCCAAACCATATCATTTCACCACTGGCCCCTCCCAAATCTCATGTTCTCACATTTTAAAATACAATCATGCCTGTCCTATAGTACCCCAAATACTTAACTCCTTCCAGCATTAATCCATAAGTCCAAGTCCAAAGTCTCATCTATGAGAAGGCAAGTCTCTTCCTCCTATGAGCCTGTAAAATCAAAAGCAGGTTAGTTACTTCCTACATACAATAAAAGTATAGGAATTGGTAAATATATCCATTCCAAATGGGAGACATTGGCCAAACAAACAGGTTACAGGCCCCATGCAAATCCAAAATCCAGCAGGGAAGTCATTAACCTTTAAGTTGCAATATGATCTCATTTGACTCCATGTCTCACATCCAGGTCATGTTGATACAACAGGTGTACTCCCACAGTCTTGGGCAGCTGTGCCTCTGTGACTTTGCAGGATATACCCCATTCTAGGTTGCTTTTATGAGCTGGAGTTGAGCGCCTGTGGCTTTTTTGGTGTATCTACTATTTGGAGGTCTGGAGGATGGTGGCCCTCTTCTTACAGCTCCACTAAGCAATGTCCTAGTAGGGACTCTGTATGGGGGCTTCCAATCCATATATCCCCTCTGTACTGCCCTAGCAGAGGTTCTCCATGAAGGCTCTGCCCCTGCAGCAAACTTCTGCCTGGAAATCGAGGCATTTCTATACATCCTCTGAAATCTAGGCAAGGTTTCCAAACCTTAATTCTTAACTTGTGTGCACAAACAGGCTAAATATAACATGGAATCTTCCAAGTCTTGGGGCTTGCACAGTCTGAAGCCATGGTCCAAGCTGTTCCTTGGCCCCTTTTATCCACAGCTAGAGCTGAAGCAGCTGAAATGCAGGACACCATGTCTGAGGCTGCACAGAGAAGGGGGGACCCTGGGGAAGCACACAGATCCAACATTCTCTCCTGGCTTCCAGGCCTGTGATGGGAGAGGCTACCATGAAGGCCTCTGACATGCCCTGGAGATTTTTCACACATTATATTTGTGATTAACATTCAGCCTCTCATTACTTATGCAAATTTCTGCAGCAAACTTGTATTTCTCCCCAGAAAACCAGTTTTTCTATTCTATCACATCCTCAGGCTGAAAATTTTCCAAACCTTTATGCTCTGCTTCCTCTTGATCACTTTGACACTTAGAAATTTCTCTTGCCAGACGCCCTAAATTATCTTTCCCAAATTCAAAGTTTCATAGATCTCGGAGGCAAAATGCTGCCAGTCTCTTTGCTACAGCATAGCAAGAGTCACCTTTAATACAGTTCCCAAGAAGTTTCTCATCTCCATATGAGACCACCTCAGGCTGGACTTCATTGTCCACATCACTATCAGCATTTTGGTCAAAACCATTCAGCAAGTCTTTACAAACTTTTCCACATCTTCCTGACTTCTTCCGAGCCCTTCAAACTGTTCCAACCATTGCCAGTTATCCAGTTCCAAAGTCACTTCTATATTTTTGGGTATCTTAACAGCAGTGTCCCCCATTACTTCAGTACCAATTTACTATATTAGTCCATTTTTACATTGCAATATAGGAATACAAGAGACTGTGTAAATAAAAAAAAAATGAGGTTTAATTAAATCACAGTTTCACAACTGGAAAGCATAAAACCATGATGGAAGGTAGGTGAAGGGGAAGCAAGACACCTTCTTACAGGGAGGCAGGATGGAGTGAGTGAAAGCAGGGAAAATGCCGGTGTCTTATGAAACCATCAGATCTCATAAGACTTACTATCATGAGAACAGCATGGGGAAAATTGCCCCCATGATCCAATTATCTCCAAATGGCCCAACCTTTGACACAAGGGAATTATGGGGATTATGGGGATTACAGTTCAAGATGAGATTTTTGGTGGGGACACAGCCAAACTATATCAATATCTAACCAAAGAGATGAACAACCTCTGCAAGGAAAACTACAAAACATTGCAGAAAATAATCATAGATAACACAAACAAATGGAAACTCATCTAATGCTCATGGATGCATAGAATCAATATTGTGAAAATAACAACCATACTGCCAAAAGCAATATACAAATTCAATGAAATTCTCATCAAAACACCATCATTATTTTTTGCAGCAGTAGAAAAAACAATCTTAAATTTGCTATGGAACTGAAAAAGAGCCTGCATAGCGAAAGGAAGACTAAGCAAAAAGAACAAATCTGGAACCATCATTTTACCTGACTTCAAACTATACTATGAGGCTACAGTTACCAAAACAGCATGGTACTGGTATAAAAACTGGCATGTAGACCAAAGGAATAGAATAGAAAGCCCAAAAATAAAGCTGAATACTTACAGCCAACTGATCTTCAAAAAAGCAAGCAAAAACATTAAGTAGGGAAAGAACAGCCTATTCAGCAAGTAGTGCTGGGATAATTGGCAAGCCACATGTAGAATAAAACTGATCCTCATCTCTCAGCTTATACAAAAATCAACTCAATATGGATGAAGGACTTAAATCTAAGACCTGAAACCATAAAAATTCTAGAAGATAACGTTGGAAAAACCCTTCTAGCCATTGGCTTAGGTAAAGACTTCATGACCAAGAACCACAAAACAAACACAACAAAAACAAAGATAAAGTGATGGGAATTAAATAAACTAAAAAGCTTCTGCCAGAGTAGAAGAAACAATCAGCAGAGTAAACAGACAACCCAGAGTGGGAGAAAACCTTCACAACCTTTGCATCTGACAACAGGCTAATATCCAGAATCCACAAGGGACTCAAACAAATCAGCAAGTAAAAAACAAACAAAAAAAAAACTCATCAAAAAAGTGGGCTAAAGATATGAATAAACAATTCTCAAAAGAATGTATACAAATGGCCAAGAAACATTAAAAAAATGCTTACCATCACTATCAGGGGAATGGATATCAAAACTGCAATGCAATATCATGTTACTCTTATAAGAATGGTTATAATTTAAAAATCATAAAATAATAGATGTTGCTGTGGATGTGGTGAAAAGGGGACACTTTTAAATTGGTGGGAATGTAAAATGGTACAACCACTATAGAAAACAGTATGGAAATTCCATAAAGAACTAAACGGATATCTACCATTTTATCCAGAAATGTTGCTACTGGGTATCTATTCAGAGGAAAAGAAGTCATTATACAAAAAAGACACTTGCACACGCATGTTTATAGCAGCACAATTAGCAATTGCAAAAATATGGAACCAGCCCAAATGCTTACCAACCAATAAGTGAATTTAAAAAAAAATTATATATATATATATACTTTCACAGTAGAAAAAAAAATCTTAAATTTCAAATGGAACTACAAAAGAGCCCGCATAGTGAAAGCAAGACTAAGCAAAAAGAACAAATCTGAAGCCATCACTTTACCTGACTTCAAACTATACTACAAGGCTACAGTTGCCAAAACAGCATGGTACTGGTATGAAGTACCAGTACCATGTATATCATGAACTACTATGTAGCCATAAAAAGTAAAAAAATAATGGCAATCAAAGCAACCTAAAAGGCCATTTTTCTAAGTGAAGTAACTCAGGAATGGAAAACCAAGCATGTGTGTTTTTGCTTGTAAGTGGCAGCTAACCTATGAGTACACAAAGACATAAGAATGATATAATGGACTGGAGATGTAGGGGGAAGGTGGGAGGGGTGTGAATAGTAAAAGATTACCATTGGGTACAGTGTACATGGCTCAGGTGATGAGTGCACCAAAATCTCACTCAAGAACTTATTACTATACAAAAATTAAAATTAAAATTAAACCCACAATGAGATACCACCTTACTCCTGCAAGAATGACCATAATTTAAAATTCAGAAAATAATAGATGTTGATGTGGATGTGGTGTAAAGGGAAGACTTTTACACTGCTGGTGGGAATGAAAATTCGTACAACCACTATGGAAAATAGTATAGTGATCCCTTAAAGATCTAAAGGTAGAACTACTATTTGATTCGGCAATCCCACTACTAGGTATCTACCCAAAGGAAAATAAGTTATTATATGAAAAAGGCACATACACATTCGTGTTTATAGCAGCACAATTTGTAATTGCAAAAATATGGAGCCAATCTAAATGCTCATCAACCAATGAGTGAATTTTAAAAATTTGGTATCTATACACCATGAAACACTACTTAGCCATAAAAGAAAATTAAAAGAAAATGGCCCTTGTAGCAATGTGAAGGGGGTTGGAGACCATTATTCTAAGTGAAGTAACTCAAGAATGGAAAATCAAATATTGCACGTTCTCATTTGTAAGTGGGAGATAAACTATAAGGATGCAAAGTCATCAAAATGATACAATAAACTTTGGGGACTCAGGAAAAAGGGTGGAAGTAGGGCAAGGAATAAAAGACTACACATTGGCTACAGTGTACACAGCTTGGGTGATGAATGTACTAAAATCTCAGAAATCACTACTAAAGAACTTATTCACCTGAGGTCAGGAGTTTGAGAGCAGCCTGGCCAACATGGTGAGACCCTATCTCTACTAAAAATACAAAAATTAGCCAGGTGTACTGACATGTGCCTGTAGTCCCAGCTACTCGGGAGGCTGAGGCAGAAGAATCACTTAAAGTTGGGAAATGGAGGTTGCAGTGAGCTGAGGTCACACACCACTGCACCCTAGCCTAGGCAACAGGGTGAGACTACATCTCAAAAAAAAAAGTGGGATAAGTCACTAACATGCTTCTCAAAAGAAGACATACATGCAGCCAACAAACATATTTTAAAAAGTTCAACATCACTGATCATTAGAGAAATGCAAATCAAAACCACAAGACCATCTCATGCCAGCCAGAATGGTGATTATTAAAATGTTAAGAAACAACAGATACTGGCAAGGTTGTGGAGAAACAGTAATGCTTTTTTACTGTTGGTGATAATGTAAATTAGTTCAAACATTGTGGAAGACAATGTGGCGATTCCTCAAATATGTTGAACCAGAAATACCATTTGACCCCGCAATTCCATTACTGGATATATATGCAAAGGAATAAATTATTCTATTACAGAGACTTATGCACATATATGGTCATCGCAGTACTATTCGCAATGGCAAAGACATGGAATCAACCCAAATGATAGACTAGACAAAAAAAAAAAAATGTGGTATATATAAACCATGAAATACTATGCATCCATAAAAAGGAATGAGATTATGTCTTTTGCAGTAACATGGATGGATCTGGAAGCCATTTTACTCAGGCTTCCTCTGCCACGTGAAACTGTAAGTTCAGTTAAACTTTTTTCTTTTGTAAATTGCCCAGTCTTGGGTATGTCTTTATCAGCAGCATAAAAATGGACTAATACAGTAAATTACAGATGAATACAGTAAAGTATCACTAGAGTAGGGAATTTAAGCACCAATATATTTAAGATGTAACTTGTGTGCTGTTAAAGGCGTTCTGTTGTATAAGGAAAGCAGAGCATAAGAGTTCAAAACATTTGCAGCCCGACAATGTGATAGAAAAGAAAACCCCATTTTCTGAGGAGAAATTCACACTACCTGCAGAAATTTGCATAAATGACTAGGAGTCAAATGTTAATACCCAAGATGATGGGAAAATATCTCCAGAGTATGCCAGATGTCTTCATGGCAGCCCTTCTCATCACAAGCCCAGAACCCTGGGAGTAAATGGTTTCCTTTGCTGGGCCCAGGGTCCCCATGCTGTGTGCAGTCTAGGGACTTGGTGCCCTGCATCCCTGTCACTCTAGCTGTGACTAAAAGTGGCCAGAGTACAGCTGGGGCTGTTGCTTCAGAGGCTGGAAGCCCTAAGTCTCGGCAGCCTCCATGTGGTGTTGAGTCTGCAGGTGTACAGAAGTCAATAATTAAAGTTTGGAACCTTCACCTAGATTTCAGAAAATGTATAGAAATGCCTGGATGCCCAGGCAAAAATTTTCTGCAGGGATGGGGCCCTCATGGAGAACCTCTGTTAGAGCAGTGCGGAAGAAAAATATGGGGTCAGAGCTCCCACACAGAGTCTTTACTTGGGTATCACCTGCCTAGTGGAGCTATGAGAAGAGGGTCGTAGTCCTCCAGACCCCAGAATGGTAGATCCACTGACATCTCATACCATGTGCCTGGAAAAGCTGCAGACACTCAACGGCAGCCCAAGAAAGCAGCCAAGAGGGAGGTTGTATCTTCAAAGCCACAGGAGTGGAGCTCCCCAACACCATGGGAACCCACCTCTTGCATCAGCATGAACTTGATGTGAGAAATGGAGTCAAAGGAGATCATTTTGGAGCCTTAATATTAGACTGCCCTGCTGGATTTAGGATGTGAATGGGGCCTGTAGTCCGTTTTGGCCAATGTCTCCCATTTGAAATGGCTGTATTTATCCAATGCACCTAAAGTAAAATAAAAAAAATAAATAATAAAAATAAATAAATAAATGGTGTTGGGAAAACTGGCTAACCACGTGCAGAAAGCTAAAATGGACCCTTTCCTTACACCTTAAACAAAAATAAACTCAAGATGGATTAAAGATTTAAACATAAGACCTAACACCATAAAAATCCTAGAAGAAAACCTAGGCAATACTATTCAAGACATAGGCATAGGCAAGGACTTCATGACTAAAACACCAAAAGCAATGGCAGCAAAAGCCAAAACAGACAAATGGGACCTAACTAAACTTAAGAGATTCTGCACAGCAAAAGAAACCATCATTAGAGTGAACCAGCAACCAAAATAATGGGAAAAAATGTTTGTAAGCTACCCATCTGACAAAGGGCTAATGTCCAGAATATACAAAGAACTTAAACAAATTTACAAGAAAAAACAAACATGTATGTAACAATTCTGCAAGATGTGCACATATAACCCAGAACTTAAAGTAAAATTTAAAAAAATAAAATAATAGATTAATATCCCTTATGAACATAGATGCCAAAAATTCTTAACATGATTTTTCCCAATTCAATTTAACAATATATAAAATTGATAATATACCATGACAAGGTGGGCTCATTCCAGGAATGCATAGATAAACATTAGAAACTAAATCAGTGTAATTCATTATGTTAATGAATTTCTTAAAATAGGATCAGCTGAATAGATGCAGAAAATTCAATTGAAAAAATCTAGCATTTATTCCTGATTAAAAAAACTCTCAGAAAATTAGAAGAGAACTTTATCAACCAGTTAAAAGACATGTAGGAGAAAATGCACAGCAACAACAATTTTAAGGGTAAAAGGCTGAGCACTTTCTCCCTGTAGCTCTATATGGTAGCAATGAGCAATCAGAATTTGAAATAAAAACATTATCTTCTAAAAAATCATCAAATGACATGGAATATTAGAAAAAATCTGACAAAACAGTGAAACACTTGTATACTGAAAATTGCAAAATATTTGAGAGAATTTTTTAAAGACCTAAATAAGTAGAGAGGTATAACTTGTTCTTAGGTCAAATATCTATTCTCTGCATTGATCTGTAGTTTCAACTACAATACTAGAAAAAAAGCTAATGAATCACCACTATACGTATAAAGGGGATCAGAATATACCACACCAAATATGCCACGTTAGCATAAGAATTATTTTAATCTGAAAGCAATTAAGAAAGAGCAAAAATAGGAAAAGCTTTCTGCCCTGTCTCTATCTGCCTAAAAGCAGGGCATAAATTCATCTTGTGAAAGTGCGAATTTCCCCACCATATCAGAAAGAGAACAACACTTATACTGAGATGGAGATCATATTGAGATGAGTCTGCATATACAAACCTTACTAAATAACCCTTATCTACTATTAGTTTCCTCCATATGTTTACCTTCCCACAATTTGCCATCCCCAGAAGCCTAAAATCCATTTCCTTTTTCTAGTCATTTATTCATAATCCATAATCTATCACTCTTTTAAAATACAGTTTATAAGCCCCTAGTCTAATAGCTGTTTTTTTGTAACTTCTCTTCTGTGAAGCCCCATATATTTAAAACTAGAAACATTAAATAAAATTTGTATGCTTTTTTTCTTGTTTAGCTGCCTTTGGTAAGTCACAGCTCTCAACTATAGAACCTAACAGGGTAGAGGAAAATTTCCACCCTTCTAGGTTGAATGACTCAAGAAATAATAGAATGAGGCCAACAAAATGGCGTGATAGGAAGCTCTAAGACCTGGTTCCCCCTAACCTTATAGAATCTCTAGAAAAAAGTTCCGCAGTAATCAAATGAATGTATAATTGGCTAGTCAAGGAAAAGTAATAGTAAAACAAAATTTCACTGGCATTTTTACTCATCCTTTTGCCATACTCACCTCAGCAACATGGAGTTATCTTGTTCTGGAGGAAGCAGCATCTCAGTTTTTCATTCCCTTCTATAAACCAGAGAGAGAAGAGGAGATCTTATTTGAAGTGTTATAACTGGCCTGGGGCTGCCTGAATTATTTGTCTGTCTCACCTATCTCAATTCTAGGGTGAAAAAAAAAAAGGATGCCACTGCTCCTGAAAGCTGCAGGAGGTCTATAGACCCACATAAGAGATTATGTGTGGAGACTGTTAAATTAAATTAAATTAAATTTGGCCTAAAGCTGCCTTTGTATATAGTGAGCTGCCACCTAGTTTAGTCTATAAACTGCAACCAAACTAAGAGCACATTCTTCTAACATATAGCTCAGTCTCAGCCAATTACAGATGCTGAGCTTCAGCCAATCACAGGTTGCCAACTGATCAGACCATGTCCATGTAAGATAAATGCCTCATCACATCACACCCAAATAATCCAAATGCCAAGCTGTAACATATCAAGATGTTTCTGTATCTTACTTCTGTAAATAAACATTGTTGAGTGGAGCTCTTTGAACTAGTATTGCCTGATTTATGAATAGTTATTTTCTTAAATAAACTCTGCTAAATTTAATTTGTCTGAAGTTTTTTTTTTTTTTTCTTTTAACAAGACATACAACAGAACATCTAAGAAGATGGGGTGAGACTTTTTGGGAAATCAAGACATTCAGAATCAGCTCTATATACCCATTAGAACGGGTATTTTAAAAATTAAAAAAAGGGCCGGGTGCAGTGGCTCACGCCTGTAATCCCAGCACTTTGGGAGGCCGAGGCAGATGGATCACGAGGTCAAGAGATCGAGACCATCCTGGCCAACATGGTGAAACCTCGTCTCTACTAAAAATACAAAAAAAATTAATTAACTGGATGTGGTGACACACGCCTGTGGTCCCAGCTACTAGGGAGGCTGAGGCAGAAGAATCGCTTGAACCCAGGAGGCGGAGGTTGCAGTGAGCCGAGATTGTGCCACTGCACTCCAGCCTGGTGACAGAGCAAGACTCCGTCTCAAAATAAATAAATAAATAAATAAAAGAAAGTAACAAGTGTTAGCAAGTGTGGAGAAATAAGAACCTTTGTTTATTGTTGGTGAGAATCTAAAATTGCAATACCACTGTGAGAAACAGTATGGTGGTGCCTCAAATGAATACATATAGAATAACCATATCATCCATCAATCTCAAATCTAGATATACACCCAAAAGAACTCAAAGCAGGATCTCAAAGTGATATTTGCTCGTCAATGCTCATAACAATATTATTCACAATAGCCAGAAGGAGTAAACAACCAAAATGTTCATAAATGAATGTATTTAAAAATGAAACTTGCCATAGCCATACAATGGAATATTATTTAGTCTTAAGAATGCAATTCTGATACATGTAACAACACAGATTAATCTTGAAAACATTATTTCAACTAAAATAGGCAAGACATACACATGCACAATTGCATAATTCCACACTAATATGATGTGCCAATAGTAATCAAATTCATAAAGATAGAAAGAATAGTTCATCACCAGGGAAGGTGAAATGGGGAGTTGCTGTTTAATGGTTATGGAGATTCAGTTTGAGCTGAAGACAGTGTTCTGGAGATGTATAGTGCACAACGATGGAAATGTATTGATTGACACTCAATTTTATACTTACCTGGCAGGGGAGATACCATGATCACGATTGATACTCAATTTTACACCTAAAATTGGTTAAAATTGTGATGTTTATGTTATCTATATTTTACCACACTATTAAAAATTGTAAAAATTCATCAGAAACCAATGTGCCACATATTAAAACAAATGAAAAAATATTCAGAAAAAGAAATAAATCACTGAGGAATACCTACACTCATAAATTATGATTTTACTTACTTAAATTTAAGAAATGACAATAAATAATATTTTATTTAGAGACATGATACATATTGTTGGTTAAATTATAAAGAAAACTATGGTAGGATTAATAAATATTTGAGGGAATAACTAACTCTGAACAAAGGGAATGCAATGTGAATGAGAAATACAAGAAGGTTATTTCTAAAGGACTGTTAAGGTTTCCTAACTTATGTGGTTAGTAAACAAATATTTCTTTTTATTAGTCTTAAACTCTGCATATGTGTTTGATTCAATAATTTTTATGTATGATTTATTTCACAAGAAAGAGATGGGGAGAAAGGTTGAGGGAGATTATTAGATAATAGTTAGGTAAGGGTTATATATCCTAATATCATCCAATATTGCCTAGTTCAGGAAGAAAATGTCTGTTGAGAGAACATCTCTAATACTAAACATCAATAATTGATGCTTTTTTAAATTCATTTTTGTTTACACTTTACTCTGTAATTAATTCAATAAATGCTATTCCTCAAAACCGTAGTTGATATATAACTCACTTAACATACACTAGAAAATTGAGAGTAGCGAGCTCAATGTTCTACTGACAAAAACATTTATTACGCTAAGGAAGAACTTCTACATTGTCCTTTAGTCACTGACATTAGATTTGTTTTTCTCTTTGCTCTGAAACGTTGAGAATTTTTTTCTCACTTAATGAAAAACAAATAGAAAATTAAGTTAAGAAAAAATCAGCAGAAGCCTAATTTTTGAATTTCTGTCATTGACAATGATTTGGACTACACCTGTAATGCAATTCATTTCCTAAAAAATAAGTTTCACAGCATTTCTCCACCTCCCATAAAGATTAAATGGTTTAATGAATGTATAATGTTTGCATGTACAACACATCTCTATTAATATACTAATGTTGATGTTGTGCATAATACAAACTCAGTTCCAGTGCCATTTTCTATAATCACCTTAGTCTTATCACCAACTTGGAAATGAATTGACAATTTACTCTTTTGAAATCTACCCTGGGTTCTTTAAACCCGACCTCAGCATTATTTAACAAAGCGTAAAGAAAAAAATGATATTAAATCATAGCTGTATCATCTTAGTGAACGCTTTGGATCTGCAGAGCAAGATGGAGTGACAGTAGTGATGGTAAAATTTTTGCATGTAAATAAGATCTCCATCTTTTCATTATGTATGAGAGCTTTCTTCCAGAATACAGAAACCTAAACCCATGTACTGAATAAATGAGGCTGCGGAGAAATAAAAGATACTGGTCCCTGTATAACAACACAGGATATTGCTGTTAATCAATGAGTTAACAACAATAAAACAAAATTTTTAAAGTGCCCCCATTTTCAATAAAATTTTAGAGACATATGTCTTTAGAGCCTAATGCCATCTTTCTGTGTAACAAAGCAATATCAATACTTTACATTTGCATAGTACTTGATTATTTAAAAATTGATTCCATATGCTTATCTCACTTTATCCTCACAATGGACTTATAGGTTAATATATTTCACAGCTGATGGGACACTTCAGAGAGGCTATGCGGCTTCTCTGAGATCACACAGCTAATGAATCAGAGCATGATACTTAATGCTAGGTCTTTTTTATTCTAATGTTTATTCACATGATTCCACACCCTAAAGGGCATATGCCTAGGCACTTCATAAAGGAGAGAAACTGTAAGTTAATTGAGACCAAGTGTTATGATGAGAACCTTGATTAGCCAGATGATTAATACCACAATTGGAGTATTTCACCAATTGAACAATACTTGCTTATGAATTCATTAAATAGCTTGGCTTTTCATGAAAGGGCTATGGATTTGTAATTTGAGAAGCAATTTTGCAACTTAGTAATTGACAGAAAGAAAAAAAGCATTAAAAATAACAAACCAATTTTTCCTCTTCTAAGGAACTAAACTACCTGCCTTATAACTAAAGGACTTTTAGTATTTGTGTGTTTGTGTGTGTGTATGAATGTGTGGGGTATATGGGAGAGAAAAAGAGACTTTTGTATATAGTATCAATGTGTCATTTTATTTTTCACATTATCTATTTAATATTTATCTAACTATCCATCCCAAGCAAGAATAATCAATATAAGCACATCCTTAACAAAATTTTCTAAACATGTATTCCCACTATGAATAGTGATATCCAGTATCTATGTAAGAGCCTATGTGCTAAGAAAAACACACTTTAAAATGGTGTCACCTTATGACCTAATTAAAAATTTTCAGATATTGTGTGATACTTTTCTTTAGCCTTAAAATATAGAGACCCTCATCAGAAAGAATTTCATTCAATTATGTAACATTTCGAATAATACCAGAGTTAAGAGCTTTTTTTTTATTTAAATAGCTTTGACTATGTTCGGGAGCAGAAACAGATTATTCTATTTGATTAGCATTATAAGACTCAATAGCTTTTAAACATTTTCGATTTATTGTGCTTCTATGTTTTAGCATTTTTGCTTTGGGAAGCAGTGTTTACCTTGTAAGAAGACTGAAGGAAACTCAAGGGAAACCCATTTTCATAAAAACATGAAAAATTAATTAGAATCAGAAGACAGTTTTGCTCAAAGATAAGAAATGTACATGAAAGCATATATGCATACTTACAGAATATGCCTATAGTTTAGAAGCGAATATATGAGAGTTGAGAGAATGAAATAAGTTGCTGTTTTTCAAGAAAGAAACAATAATTGTTAAAAATACTCTGATGTTTCTAACCCAAATGATATCATTTTTAATTGTGTAATAAGAAAGGACTGAATATCTTGCTTACCCACCCTCATCTCCTAGTGTGTGAATGAATACGGTGCAGATATACTATCTTGCCTTTGCTTTTGTTCTTCCATAAATAGGTAGTTTTCCACTCTACATTCTTACTCTTTGTGACCTTTACTTGACACCACCATAGAACTGCCTGCCAATTTATTCCTTCTCCCTAATGCCACTGTGCTCAAATCATTATTATAGGCGTTTTCCACTTCCTAACATCCACCTGAATTTTGCCTGTTTATTCAGTCCATAGACATCAGAAGATACTGAATAACTCAACATTACTAATGAAACCTTTGAAACAATCTCTTGGAGTTGAGATTGCAGGCTTGTTCTTCAGGGTACTAAGGCAGAACAGGAGTTGATGCCTGAGCAACAAGAAAGCTTTGTCTTTCTTAATGAACACATTACATTTAATCAATTGACCTGAAGGAAAGTCCTCCTTTGGCATGACAAAGTATATTGGTTTATAAAACAAATATATTTTTTTAAAACCATAATTGTTTAGAAAGAAATGGCTTGACCTTTAGGATATATAATGAAGAACCATAATCTCATTTTATTTCTCATCAGATTGGTTGATTTTTATTGTGTAAATGTACATACAAGGGAACCATGTCTTGCTTAAACTCTCATTAAAACTATCTGTTGAAGAAAGAAGACATTCCTATCATCAATTACCTTGAAAGCTGGTCAAATTCATATTATAGACAATATGAAATCATTTTCACTTTGAAATATGCACTACTTTCAAATTCAATTAAATTCAGTTTTCAATTGCATTTTTAAGTTCATTCACTCAGGTTGTTTCTACACAACACATCAGTGTACTCACTATAACTAAGTTTGACAGTTGATTTATTTATTAAAATGCTTTTGAAATTCACTGATGAATTCAGTCAAACCAGTGAAAATAGACATGTCCTTTAAAACTCAGTTATATATATATATATATATAAGCAAATAGTATTTTTATGTTTGCTTCAGTATTCCCACTAGATGGCAAACTTTAGTCATAAATACAGAAGCCATTTTAAAAACAATATAAGGTGTTTTTGTTATGTGACAAAAATGGCTAACAAGATGTTAACATTAATTTTTATCATAATCATCATTTTATCACACTTAAGATAAAGGGCTTAACAAGATATTTGCCAGAGTAGTTCTAAAATACTGAATTTGGAAAAGCAAAACAGGATAATCTATAAAGTAAGATACAAAACAAAAGCTATGGCAATAACAAGAAAGCTTTCAAATCCTTGATAAATTCAGCAATCCTGGACGCTTCTTCAGGGAAAAGATTGATCTTACACAGGGAATAGAGAGAAAAAAAATAAAATCATTTTCTTAAAATGTAAATCTAATTTCCATAATGCTTGTTATAGCTTTCATATTTGTGATATTTGATTGCCAGAAAAGCAGAATGTTGATAATAAGTTAAAAAAAGGAAATATGCTAAAGGTAAGCTTCTAAATAAAGTATAGGACCGAAAATAACAGACTCCAGTTTTCTGAAGAATTTTAAGTGAGCCATAAATGAGATTGTGTTTTAATTCGGGGAAACAATCTTTTGTAAGATACTATTCTATGCAAGAATCATAACCGAATAAATGTCTGAAAGATCACTGAACACTATGACCAGGCATCTGAAAATCCCCTGACTGTTGTATAAGATTCTGTTATACTGGTTTGAAAGGCTTTCAAGTAGAGATTTTCTGTCACAGTTCAAAGGCTACATCAGGAGAGAGAACATTTATGTATTTAGAAGTCATGTACTGATTTTCAACATGATTGCCTACAGACAAATAAAATGCTTTCCCTCCAAGACTCAGTCTCACTGATTAAAATTTAATATTCTGCTTAAATGAATTTTATTAATTTCTATTATACAAATGTAAATAAGGTAAACTAAAAGAAAACCTGATATATTTGTTACTCAGAAATACCTACTTCCAAAGTGATTGCTTAATAGTTTATAATATTTTCACTGTAAAGTGGTTTAGCCTCTGACTTTGCAGCTTTAAGGGAATTGTGCTACCTAATCAGCCGCTACATCTACAGCTTTCCATTTAGCAGATACTAAAATCATTCGTAAGATAACATAACAGAAATATAGAAACTCACAATTGCAGTTAGGTACAAAAGTCTTTAATGAGGACAACCCACAGAAAGATTGATAATTTGTGGCATTTTACAATATGCAATATTGTATAATGTTGTGCATTGATGGGTATGCCCAAGAGTTATATACAGCAGTAAGTCATTGGTGCCCCTAGGTTCCTATTAGAACCTAATGGATCGCATTACCCCAGAACGTCCTTCAACAGAATCACACACACACACACACACACACACACACACACACGGCGGCGGGGGAGAGAGAGACAGAGAGAGAGAGAAGGTAAATTATAGAATTCTGGGTTATATGTATTGTATATCATGAGTTAGATTAAAATGTTTAATTCTACAATGCTTTATAAATGTGAGGTGAAACAGGAAGGAAAGCACTTGACTATCAATTTAAGAGAACGTTTATATCATAATTACTTTGTTATTATTAGAGAAATACAGAGAATAATTTTGTTTTATGTATAATTCAATTAACCACATCACAAACTAAAAATCTGTTAATTTATGTCAACAGAAGGTACAACTAGGTCCACCCACCAATGTTGACCCAAAACATGAATTTCCAATGCTGCAATTGCAAAACATACAAACCCCAAATTTTAGAACTTTCGTTAGATTAATATGAAAGCTAAATGCAGGACTAAAGATTAATGGTCCTCATGACTTTATCTTCTGTCATTCTTCACACATTTTTTATGTGCTTTAACCACCTGCTCCCTCCAACCTGCCATTTTTGCAAATATTAAAAAGTTTCCCAGGCCCAAACACTAGTTCATGATTGAAACATAAATATCTTCATTACTTATTTATTCCTTCTTCAGGCATTAACAGAAAAATTGTCTTCAACCTAACCTGGTCAAAAAATAGCTTCAATGGGCCTCATTACTTCAATATATTATTTGTGCAATTGTTGGAGATAATTTGCTTCATTGTGCTTTTACTCCTCAGAAAAGGGAGAAAAACATATTGGCAAACATTCTAAGGAAATGGATTATCTTCTTCAGGGACAGAAGGTAGGTACAAAGTGGGAAGTGTTTCTATGGGTACCTTATGGCTTCCCTTTCTTTCTGTTTACTGTGTTCTAAGTTACTTTGTGTCTTATTTCTAGTTGGTTTTACACTTTTGCTATGGATGAGTGGCAATTTTTTTTACTTTATTTTGTTTTATTATTGCCATTTCTCAAACCAAATCTCTCTTTTTTTAACTCTCCATTGAAACTTTAACAAATGGAGAAGAGACTATCAGTGAGTCACCAGGCAAGTCAGAGGAACCAAGGAGGAAATATTTGTAGATTAGATTTTCCACATTATCTCTTCTTTAGCCTTCTTTTCTTGACAGAGCCTCGCTCTATCACCCAGGCTGGAGTTCAGTGGCATGATCTTGGCTCACTGCAACCTCCGCCTTCTGGATTCAAGTGATCTCCCAGCTCAGCCTCCCAAGTAGCTGGGACTACAGGTACTCACCACCACGCCTGGATAATTTTTGTATTTTTATGGTAGAGATGGGGTTTCACCATGTTGGCCAGGCTGGTCTCAAACTTCTGACCTCAAGTGATCTGCCTGCCTTGGCGTCCCAAAGTGCTGGGATTACAGGAGTGAGCCACCACGCCTGGCCACTTTAGCTATTGTAAAATTCCCACATGTGGAAAAAATTTTTGAACTCTTATACCACTTTTAGAAAAACTAATATTTTATCATTTGTTGAGAATATAAAAAGACTCAAATAATAGTATAAACATTCAGATATCAGAGCAGGTCAGAATATGTTTATGTCTGTGTATGTCTATGTACGTAATTCTCCTCTGTACGTCATCATCCCCCACAAAAAAGCTAGCTATCAAAAATCTCAGAATGAGTAAATTATTTAGATTGCCACAAAATCTTTACCTCTCAAATGGCTAGCAGAATCACTTTTTGACTGCCACAATAAACTATGGTAATCCTAAAGTACTAGATACAAATTTAATTTGACCACTTTGAACCTCCTCCCTAGTACAGACACATATACTTTTTTCTATAATATAGATACAATCCAAGGAAAATCAGTGAGATATCCTGGTTTTATAAAATATACATTTAGTGTCATACATACATATTTGTGCTGATAATTCTTATTGATAAAGCAGCATGTGAGGGAGAACAGAACACTGGACTGGAAGTATATGGAGAAGCTAACCTTATATTTTAACATAACGTAGGCAAATCAATTAGAATATTAACTAAGATTTATAGCTATCGAGTTGTTATGATCTTATGCAGACAGAGCCATATACTTGGAGGATATCAGTGAGAGACCTCATACCCCTAAGGATCCAATCTCTTACTCCCTATGTGACTATTATATTAGCCCCTCCTTTTCTTTCTTTTTCCTGACATTCATGAAGCAAAAGAATAATATCTTACTTTCAATTCACTCACTGACGTTTCTACTGGTAACACTCTGGTTTTGAGAAGTGAGCAGTAAGCATCTCTCCTGCTTTTTTAATGCTGAACCAAAATAGCTTCCAAAAACTAAACTTCATTAAATCCCATAAAGATTTATATTTTTTTCTGTTAAATACAGAAATTAAAGGGTCATCTACAAGATCTACTTCACAATACAAAAGTTGAGAACATTATAACAGTGAGCTCACAAAAGAAATCAAGAAAGCCTCTACTCACTGGAATAAAACAGACTGAAAAATGCAGCTTCACTTTCCTGTCAGTTGGAGACAGCAAGGAGTCTCCGGAAAGAAAAGCTCTCACAGGAATACATATCACCTCACTTTACTGCCAATTAAAATCACAGGAGAAACAGCAGGGGCATTTCAGCTGATTCTAATTACCATGAGGCTGCAAAGGGCTACTCAAGAGATAGCTTAAAATACACACACTATGGCTTATAGAAATAGATAAGTAAGGGGTTGGGCGGTGGCTCACGCCTATAATCCCGGCCCTTTGGGAGGCCCAGGCTGGTGGATTACTAGATAAAGAGATCGAGACCATCTGGTCAACATGGTGAAACCCCGTCTCTACTAAAAATACAAAAAAAAAATTGGCTGGGCATGGTGGCGCGCGCCTGTAGTCCCAGCTATTCGGGAGGCTGAGGCAGGAGAATTGCCTGAACCCAGGAGGTGGAGGTTGTGGTGAGCCGAGATCGCACCATTGCACTCCAGCCTGGGTAACAAGAGTGAAACTCCATCTCGAAAGAAAGAAAGAAAGAAAGAAAGAAAGAAAGAAAGAAAGAAAGAAAGAAAGAAAGAAAGAGAAAGAAAGAAAGAAAGAAAGAAAGAAAGAAAGAAAGAAAGAAAGAAAGAAAGAAAGAAAGAAAGAAAGAAAGAAAGAAAGAAAAAGAGATAAGTAAGTGTATGCTGGAAAGAGTGGGAGTGATGATAACCTCTTACACTGGCCCTGGCAGACCTATCAAGTAGCCTTCAAAGATAGGGGACATTCTGCTGTTGCTATACTGTCTGATAGACAAAATGATGTAGATTGCCATGAAAGACAGAAAATGCTGTCACCTTCAACACAACTAGATGGCAGCTCTCCATAGCTGCCACATGGAAGTCAAGTAGCAGCTAGAAATCTAGGAATATTCTGAGATGGTGAACCTCCATGCCAAGGGGTACACTGGGCACTCCAATTGAGGGATCACTAGGATGTCATGGGTTCCTAATGTTCTTTACCTCTCAACATCACATGTGTTTTTTGGTTATGCTTAAGTCGGGTTAACTGGGAGCTATAAAATGAATAAAACCCTCTCTAAGCAGTCTCTTTTTTATCATATGTTACAGGACAGTTGTTATGAAAATTCAGTAGGATTTTTCAGTCAAAAGGCAAGATAAGATTTGTATTTTGAATCATGATCAGACTCCAAAGTATGCCAAATGTCACTTCAGAGTGGGAATAAAGGTATTTCCTTAACTCACTCAGACTTTGAATACCATTACATAAATTTCAATTAAACTTAGTCCTTGAGAGAAAAATTGGTCATTTGCACACTGTAAAGAAAAAAGTTTTTTAAATCAGCTTTTGGTTCACAGACTTATATGAAAATCCAATGAAAATTATAAATCTTTAGATAATATAATTTCATATATTCACAAAATGTTGAATGCAAATTTAAATGCTTCCTGTGTTACTTTAGTTCCATCGATCTATATTATGAATGGCTGCTCCCAAAGACCAAATATGAAAATGAAACAGTCAGACTTCTAGAAAAACAATTTATCATTCTTGGTTTTCTTTATGCAAACCATTCTGAGAGGGCGGGTCTTTGACAATGGTGCTACAGCTAAAGTAAAAGCATCTGTATAATCCCACAAATCAAATTATATAATTTGATATTATTTGAAGTGCTAATCAGTTGAGTGAAGTATTTATCAAAACAAGCTTAAAATATCCAACTATTTTCTTGAATCAAACACAACTAGAGTAGATAAACAATTTTGCTGTAATTCAGAGAATTAATGTATGTCTCCAAAGTGTGTTTACATACATAATTACATGCAGTGCAAAACCAGTAGTGTGCAATTAAGTGTGTAGTATTAGTTGTTACTTTGGAAATTTAAGCTTCAACTTAAC
This sequence comes from Aotus nancymaae, assembly GCF_030222135.1. Lineage (NCBI taxonomy): Eukaryota > Metazoa > Chordata > Mammalia > Primates > Aotidae > Aotus > Aotus nancymaae. Next base: position 51,470,187 of record NW_026988415.1, on the reverse strand, counting down.
AAAATGACTCTCTTCATCATGGATTCCTCTGAAGACTCTGGTTTCAGGTTCCCTCAAGCACTTCAATCTGCATGGCAATGATAAAAGTTTGAATTCCCGAGGTTTTAAAAATAATTAACTCTACTCAGTTTTACCAGTTGTAAAATTAAAACTTATGGCTCCATCCAAGCTCTAACTTGGATAGAATATTTTACTGTGAATCATATTTTCATAGAAGCATGTGTAAACTAGATGTTTGATTTAAACTTTACTTTAAAATCTGTTTAATCCTAAATAAAATTATGCTAAATGTCCTCAGTAATATCTTATTTAGAAATGCATACAGCCCCATAGAATATGAGGGAACATACCTCCTTTTTCATACTGCTTTGTAATATAACTCTGATCAAGTATTCTCTGCTATCTGTTTCCAAAACTTACCCATTATTCAGCTGGTATAATTCTTAAATTGTCTTTGGTTACTTCTAATAAGTGAAAGAATTCACCAAGTCAAACCCTAGTTTTATTTGAACCTCTCCTTTATTTATACGACATACTCAGCTATGACTTAGAAAAATCAAACATGACCATTACACAAATGAACTGTGGAAGAACTCCAGTAGCTGCATATGTCTAAAACTGATATTTTTATATGTAATTATACTTATTTAACATTTTGAGAATCCAAAGAATATTAGTGCTGTGCATAATTATTTTCCTATTTGAGTGATTAAGTCTTCTAGGGTATACAAGACATGAGATACAAAACAGAATTGATGCATAAGAACTGAAATGAGATTCAAACCAAAGTGTCTTCAAAGTCTTTATTTTCTCCTGGGTATAAACACAAGAGTTGAGAAGACTATAGTAAGTCAATGGAAGTAAGCCTTATTCCCTCTCAATTTCTAAAAAACATAGTTCAATTCTTTTCAGCCTGAATCACTGAAGCCGATCAAATGCATGCCTAATAAAAAATCTAAGATAATCAAAATCTGACAACTTTAATTGTTCTGTACTCCTCTCCTCTGACTATCCTTATTCTAGTGGCTAAATAAAACTTGGAAACTCATAAGCTGAGGAAACACTTAAAAGCACTGTCCAGTTTAATTCTGCCACCTTTAAGTATATTGACTTTTTGGCTGGTACTCATTTGAATTTTGCTTTGTTTTCAAACTACAATATTTTCTTTCAAGATGGATGAGTTTACTATTGGACTTAATGATTACTGAAACTTTGCTTTTGTTTCAGATGACATTCTTTTGGCTTTGATAAACTGTTTCAGAGCAAGTCATCACAGCTGCAAGGTGGCTGTTAGGAGATGCTCCACTGTATTCTTGGTCTTTGGTTAACACCCAGCCCAGAAGTTTCTCTTGCTTGACTGAAATTACAAAGGAATTCGCAGTGGAATTTGCCTTGCTGCCACAGAGCTAGGATCTTGTGTCCGTAGCACGACTACACCGTACCTTACTCTATTTTCAGTCTACATAACTGGAATTCTGCCTCAGTTCAGCCTGGCTTGTGCTCTACCATTTTACAGAGACTAAGTCTCAGATGACTGGACCATTTGCAATGTTCACTTACATACACTGGAGAAAGATGAAGATCAATAAAACTGCCTGTCTCCCTTGTCAATGTATGTAATCATGCTGTGTATACTAATTACCCATTGACAGTCAGCCCTTCATATCTATGGGTTCTACATCCATGGATTCAACCAACCACTGATATTTGGAAACCAAGTTTCAGTTCTGAATGTGTACAGACTATCTTCTGTTATTATTCTCTAAACAATATAGTATAACAACTATTTACACAGGATTTATATTTTATTAGGTGTTATAAATAATCTAGAGATGATTTAAAGTATATGGGAGGATGTACATAGGTTATATGCAACTACTAGGCCATTGTATATAAGGGACTTGAGCATTCATTAATGTTGGTATCTGCAGAGGTCTTGGAACAAGTGCTCTATAATATCAAGGGACAAGTGTACTGTCTGCCTCCTGCAATACCAATGTTGTACCCCTCTCACTAGATTGGATTTTCTTGGACATTGATATCTGCCTTCACCAAACTCTGGTTTGAAACACCATAGGGCACCGAGCCAGTCTTCTGCTCTTCCTTAGACTACTTAGACTAGCCTCCTCTCTCCTGAGGAACTTAGGTAATATAAATTCCCAACAGGCTTCATGTAGAAACTCAGCTTAATTATGCGCATGTGAGTATTTCTTCTTGCATTACCTACCTTCGTTCTATTTAATTCCCAACATTATCCAGGCTATTCTCAGATTCATTTCCGTGTTGATCTATTCTTCTGATCTCAATCTCCCTCCTCCATGCATCTGTTTATTTTACTCACAGGTTAAAAACCAGAATGCTCCTATTAATTTTAATTGTTATTAATAGCTAGTCATACATTCCTGGTTATGTTACAATTTAGAATTGTAAAGTTAGAATTGGGAGATTTTGTGTATTTTAATGTAGATGTAGAAACTTTTAAAGAAAGACTTTCCATTTATTCTTTCCTTTTGGAATTTATACATATATATGTATAATTTTTATTCATTTTTATTGATTTCATTGACAAAATTATAAGACTGACCTACAATTTTAATTCAGCATTCTCCAAAATGGAAGAACTTAGTAAAATACTCCTGCATTTCAGACTCACATTATCTGTAAGAATAAATTCAGGCATCTATAGGAAAACTATGCAATTCAAACTATATAGACTCTGTTCAATACTTGAGCAAAATATCTTACTACAATCAAATCCTTTGAAAGAAATTATAAATATGTTCAAGAGCATGGTATTATAATTATAGTATAGCTAAAAATCTGTGTTCTGAAAATGTGTATCAAGAGAAAAGATGATGATATTGAGACCAAAAAAAGTGTTTTAACCTTCATAAATACATGAAGAAGAAACTCCTTTGATAATTTTACCAATACCTATATCTAACCACATGCTATGATAACTATAAGAGGTTTACACTTACCTTTTGTGAGCATAATAAAATGCATAAGTATTAAAAATATTTCATTAATTTTTATTGTTTTTGCTTAAGGTTAGAAAAGCTGACATAGAGTTTTAAAAATTCATGTTATAATCAGAGGCTTACCTTTTAGTCTCCCTCTCAAAAATACAAGGTCAGGGCCTTAATATACCTGGCAAATTTGTGATTCATCAATTTCATGAATCATCTGTTCTTTGAGGTTGCTTCTAGTTTCTGCTAAAATCAATGTACCTCATTTACATTTACCTCTAAAGGACTAATAATGTTGCATTGTTCCACCCAGCTTGATTTTCAAGGAGTACAATAAAATAATTTAAAAAAAACATGATGAGATTTTCCTGACTTCATACTGATCATCCTGTTACTTTTCTTCTTCTTTCTGCTTCTTTTTATATCATTTTTTGTTTTAATCTTTCCACACGTTTGTCAACCTAACTTCTCCTATATAATACTGGCAATATGGATTTGAAAGCAAAATATCTTGAAGCCTGAGGAAAAAAAAAAAATTGTTCTCTCTTAAATTTAGGGCAAGAGGTATGTAGTATTTATAATACAATATGTTCTAGCCCAGCACAATGAAATACCAATTCACCATCCATTTATTATATTCTTTTTTTTGAGACTGAGTCTTGCTCTGTCGCCCAGGCTGGAGTGCAGGGACATGAACTTGGCTCACTGCAACTGCTGCCTCCTGGGTTACAGTGATTCTCCCGCCTCAGCTGAGTAGCTGAAATTATAAGCAAGTGCCACCACACCTAGCTTATTTTTGTATTTTTAGTAGAGACAGGGTATCACCATGTTGCTAAGGCTGGTCTCGAACTCCTGACCTCATGATCTGCTCACATTGACCTCTCAAAGTGCTGGGATTACAGACGTGATAATAAATTCTCATATATTTCAATCAACAATGACTTTCTTTATTTTTAAAGAGATCTTCAGAATGATAACTCTTTATAGAAAAGGTTGAGATAAGAGTAAGACACAGAGAGAAAAAAATTAAAATTATGAAAGTAAGCAGAGAGAGGTGGTTGAGGTTGCTACTAGAATAATACTATTATTCCTGTTGGTTCAGTTATCTATTTTTCCATAGTACAGAAAATAGAAAATCTCAACCCTCATTTGAAAAAACCAATTTTAGGAAATGAGAGAAGAGTTCTATTTCCATAGCTCATTCTGCCTTTGAATAATCTAATGTATCAATTAGGACAATTTGTAATGTGGACACCAGCTCACCAAGAGCTGCACTGACTAACACAACCGGTTTCTAATTTTATAGTTCCTCAAGCTGTATTAGAATGATAGACATAAATGAACATACCTTGTTCTATTTTCCATTGCTTTTAAAAAATATTTTTTATTCTCTAAATGATAACATTATATATTCTGTTTTATAATAATAAAAAACACTGAGCTCTATACCTCTTCTCCATTTATTCATCATCTGGCAAATTATAGAGAGAACATGGAATACTAAAATATTTTTCAGTACTATTTTTCATACATGGAGATATCCAAGTCTGCCTGAGTATTCTATTGATCACTTGGAGGAAACATGCCTATAAAACTAATGAGAAATAATTCTCACTAGGATGTAAACAGGCAGAAATAACTTATTTCTAGCTGGACATTACTTCTATCATCTCAGATAGCATGGTAGTATACATACCAATAACAATGGATAAAAGCTTCTCAGTACTTACATTAAGATTAATTCACCTGTCGGGATAAGAAGCATACAGACTATGTCTTTTACTCCACCATTAAGACACTGGGGACATGTTCAGTCACGCTGGTAGTCAACATTTTGCTCCTAATTAAAAATGTACAGAAAAGAAATCAAAACAAAAGATTTGTTGTAATTCACAACTATGAAAGGCTAGGCAATCTTTTTCTGGTTCCAGGCAATAATACTCATGCTGCAGTGCGGTAAATTACATGCTGGTTAGAGTTCAGCCACTTAAGCCAAATTATTATATAATTTACACATGAGGATGAAAATCTAGAATGGCATTATGGCTTCAAATGTTTCCACTAAGAAAAAAAGATTTCTAACAAAAGAAACGTATGTAGGTAAATTACCAACTTTGCATGCTGGAAATTTGTAATGACAATAGTTCTGTCTAACTGAGTAATATTTAGTAAATGTACTAGCATACAGCTACTGTGTGAATAAACTATGTCATATAATAGTTTATGTCATAGTTTATATAATATGCCAAATGTATTGGAAGTGTTCTCTATACATGGTAACGTTATATGGTGTCAAAGTGTGTAGGCTCTGTCCTTAGAAGATATGAGGTGAAATTCTGGCACTGTCACTTGGAAATTGTGTGACCTTAAGAAAGTTTTTAAAATTCTCTGTGCCTTTGTTCCAACATCCAGAAATTGAGAAAGTGCTTACCTTATAGGGTAACTGTGGAATTAGAAAAATTAATCCATGCAAAATGTTCAGAGGAATTGCTGACACTTAATAAACACCAACAATTGTTAGGTATGTAATTTCAATCATTATTATTATCATTATCATTTTATTGATGTAGTTTTGTTGATAGATAACGTGTTATTCACAGGTAAGATTTGGTGATTGATACAAATAATTCCATAGATATTCTGGATTGAAGTTTTCTCAGAAATAGATACTCTCTCCTTTCAACTAAATGATCTCTGAGAACTGATAAACACCAGAAGTTTACAAGAAAAATATGAGAAAACAACAACAACAGAAACCCAACAGATTTAAATCACAGTAGTCTTGGAGAAGATGCAGGTATAAAAATAAGACTTTTTTAAAGTCTAGAGATGAGTCTTCTGTCAGTCATATCAATCATTGTAATGTAAGAAATAATAAATATAGAACCATTCATGGTTGCTGATTCCAGGGAAAATTTGTTTTCATCATTCCTTACTTCTCTATTTCTATAATTTTCCTCCATACGACAATATCCTTTTCTCACAGGCGTCCAAGAATCTCACAAGGTTGATTACTACTCTTAAGGAAATAGAGCTGACAAATTACCTGGAATGTATTGATGGCTTAGATGATGAATCATCCCAGAAATATTAAATGTTAAAATAAGAATTTCAGGTAAAAAATGGTCAATAAGAAATAAAGAATTATCAAGAATGGCATTCCATTTCAACGGGGAATGTATTTTGAGTGAGGAACATCCAAAAGTGATTTAAGACTTACCCTTCAGCCAATGACCCTCAGATTTCTTTCTACTGTGTTACATATTCCAGGAAACATGAAGGGATCATTTATATATGTTAGATCTCAATTTCCAAAATTTAAGACAAGGGATATATTCTAGATTCAGAAGAAGCAGGATTTTTGTAGGTACATTTTTATTCAACTTTTAAATTAATAAAATAAAAATGTAAATTTTAAAAGATGTAAAAATAATTTTGCCAATGAAATCAATAGAAATGAATAAAAATTATACATATATATGTATAAATTCCAAAAGGAAAGAATAAATGGAAAGTCTTTCTTTAAAAATTTCTACATCTACATTAAAATACACAAAATCTCCCAATTCTAACTTTACAATTCTAAATTGTAACATAACCAGGAATGTATGACTAGCTATTAATAAAAATTAAAATTAATAGGAGCATTCTGGTTTTTAACCTGTGAGTAAAATTAAATGTATAGGGCATTTTTGAATTGAAAAATGTTAAACCTACCGGAAATACTTGGAATGAATGGTATGCTTCATGGAAGCAGAAACTATTAATTGCATTCCATTCAAGTCCTCTATAGGATTGACTTGGCACTGGCTATCAGTTGTCTGTTTATACTGTATAATAAAACATATTTCTTCTAACAGACACAACATAACTTCCTCTTAGTCTCTCAAAACTAAATAATAACCTTTTCTTTTACCAAATACTAATTTTAAATTACTGAAACTTGCATATGAAAAATTGAAAAGGTCTGGCCTATTGGCTATTGGAATTTTTATCTGGGGATCGCCAGTGGTCATTTTAATGGATTGTTTATATCTCAGCTGTAACCCAGCTGGAAGTCATATTTTCTTTTCCTTTTCTATAACAAGTCCTGCATAGCATATGAGGATACAACAGGCCACTACTCTTAGAAATATATTCACTTAGTAAGAAGCATTGTAATCCAAAACACCCTCTTTCAACAGCCAAAGTTGAATAATCACGTAAGTGATCATTTTACATTTTCTAGAAATTAGATTTTCATATTGATATAGTATGGATGTTTGCCCCTGCCCAAATCTCATGTTGAATCATAATCCTGAATGTTGAAGGTGGAGCCTGGTGGGAGAAGTTTGGATAATGGGAAAAGATCCCTCATGAATGGCTTGGGCCATCCCCTTGATGATAAGTGAGTTCTCATTCTGAGTTCACATGAGATCTGGTTGTTTAAAAGTGTGTGGCACCTCCCCACCCCCACTGTCTTTCTCACTTGCTCCTGCTTTCAACATGTGACATGCCTAGACGTCCTTCACTTACTACCATGGTTGAAAGCTCCTTGAGGCTTCACCAGAAGCCAAGCAGATGCCAGCATCATGCTTCCTATAAAGACAGAACTCCAAGTTAATTAAACCTCTTTTATTTTATAAATTACCCAGTCTCAAGATATTTATATCTATCTATCTATCTATCTATCTATCTATCTATCTATCTATCTATCTATATCTATCCATCCATCCATCTATCTATCTAATCTATAGGGAGAGACTGAGAAAGAGAGTAAGAGAGTCTCACTATGTCACTCAGGCTAATCTTGAACTCCTGTGCTCAAACAATCTTCCTGTCTTGGCCTCCCAAAGTGTTAGGATTACAGGCATGAGCCACCACGCCTGGCTCCAGGTATTTCTTTATAGCAATGCAAGAACGGTCTAACACACATGTTAATGGAAATTGAAAGGCCAAGAGGCAAACATAACTTACATATTACCCATAGTGTCTGCATCTGTAAGATACTTGGTCTGAAAAATGGGAATTTGTGAAAATTGTATTTCAGTCTTGTGAACAACGTAGATGTAGTTCTCATACTGATTACTACTGCAAGTGTCCCATCTTCACCGACCATTTAATCAATATGCAATGAACAACAGCAAGGCAATAACATGTTGAATCAATATGGTAAATTGCTCACATTAAAGTAGCATCTTTCAAGGAGGCAAACATGGAAAATAAATAGAGGCTTGATTATAAATTTATGGAATATTTATCACCAGTAACCATACCATCTTCAAGATACTTGCTTTATTCCTTAGTTTTACTGTCTGGAATTTCTCTCCATAGTAGTAAAAGGGCAAAAACTGTCACTCAGTTGTTAATATCAGAAGGAATTTGACTACTTTCTAAAAATTAAATGGAGAAGAAAAGATGAAGAGAACAAATAACTGGAAGATTAATCACTTTATGATTGGTGTTTTCTGAAGGTTCAGGACAGCTAAGATTGTTTACTATTTTATAATGTAGAAGTAATTCATAAATCTAATAAATTATATCTATTATACCATGAGATTGATTGTTTTAGATTATGGGAAGTCAGTTTATCTTTTTTGTTTTGTTTGTTTTCTGGAGGGGTTAACTATTATATGCCCATCATATACCCATAATCAGAAGACTAAAGTTTAAACTTCACACTTTTCCAGGTGATGATACACTTCTTACTTTGATCTCAACAAGCTCTCCAAACACCATTTATCCTCTCCATCATGATGAAACCAGGAAGAATATTGTATTAGTGTTCTATTACTATGTAACAAATTACCACAAAGTTAATGGCATAAAAATACATTAATTTATCAGCCTGTAGTTCTGCAGATCAGAAGTGTAGCATGGCATTGCTAAGTTTACTGCTTAAAGAATCACAGTGCTAAAATTCAGGCATCACCTTGTTGAGATTTTGTCTCTATGATCTGGGGGAAAATCTTCTCCCACGCTCATTCAGGTTGTTGGCAAAATTCATTTCATGCAGTTTTATGACTGAAGGTCCCATTTTTTTACTGACTGTGACTCAGAGAAAGCGCTCAACTCATAGAAGCACTCTTCATTCTTTGTCATGTGCCCCTCTTCACCTACAAATCCAGCAATAGACAATTACTCATGTATAGAATCCATCTAATTTCTAGATCCAGATTCAAAAGGCTTCTGTGGTTAAATTAGACCCACTCAAATTACATCCCTCTTGATTAACTCAATTTTAATTGATTAGTGACTTGAATTACATCTAAAATATTACTTTTGTCATGGAATATAATATAATTACAGAAGCAGCATCTCATCATATTCACAGGATCTTTAGCCATTCAGTGGGAGAGGCACACTCAATACAAAGGGATTATACATGGGACTGGGTTATTTGAGGTCATCGTAGAATCCTACCTTCCTACAGTCAGCTCTCTGATTCTCAATGACTCCCATCTCTCCCAAATGCAAAATACATCAACCACATCCAAGGGACCCAAGGGTTTCATTTAATTATAACATTAGCTCAAATTCTAAAATCTCCTGAAATAGGTATTCATGAGGCTTCTGATATAAAATTTCTGAAGACTTGTGAAAATAAATATGCAAGTAGTCTTCCCGCACCACCTCAACATACAATGTTGGGATAATCATAGCATAACACTGGTAGACATTCTAATTCATACAGTGGGAGAAGAGATGGTAACAGTATCTTACTTGTCCATGATCATATTGAAATCTAGCAGGAAAAATATTAGTTTTTCTCTAATTAGGTTTTTAAGGCCTGGAAATAAACTTCCTTGGGCCTAACCTCTGCCCTTGGGCTTTAAGCTCTACTCTCTGAGCTCTTGGGTTCTCAGTTCCACCCTCTGGACTGTCATCTCTGTTCTGAGCCATCATCTCTTTTTCATGAAAGATAGCAAGTGTTATCATCCTTCTTCTTGTCAGTAAAGTTTTGTAGGTCCAAAAGCCTCCTTTTGTTTCCTTGAAGTCTAAGATGGTAATATGTTTTGCTTGTATAAATTTCCCAAGAACCTTGTGGGCCTTCCATGGATAGCAAGGGGATTCACTGTACTAGACAAAAACCACACTCATCAGAAGCATCTTTATATCCATATTGCTATGCACAATCTGTTAAAAGAAACCTAAAATCTGTCTATCATGCTTCCCAGCTCACTTCCCAGGTCTACTCTTTACCAAGTCTGGTTCCAAAGACAGTTACTGATATTTATGTATTTTTTACTCATTACAGGCATCAAAATCAGCATAATTTTTCTATTACTGCCTAAAAATTACCATAAAGAAGAATTTAAATCAATACACATTTATCAGCTTATTTTGTAGGTCAGAAGTCTCAGTAATTCATAGGTCATAGTAACCATACCTGGATCTTTATCATTTGGATTTCCAGAAGGTACTCTGTTCATACTGAAATCCAACAACTCAAAAATAGTATGTATATTGAAAACCTGAAACAAATATACTCAAACTAGTATATAGCCAGGAAAAGAAAATTTCTGAAGCTTTCGGCTTCCAGTACCAACAACATAACAGAGATACCTAATACTGATACCTCTTCAACACCTATAACAGCATATAATATCATAAGTGAAATAACAAACTAAAATGCTTACATAACAAAGGCTTTAAAATATAAAATTAAATTAAATCCTATATGCCAAAGACGGTAACCTAAAGCGGGAACTTAAAGTTAAAATAATAAATTGATGAACTGGCTTTGAAACAGCCTATTAGACATTAATATAGGCTGCAATTCCTAGGGTTGAGGGTTTGATGCTGAAATCAAGATAGAAGATATGATATTGGCTTTGTAAGACAGAGAGAGACAAAGAGAGATACAGAGAGAATGAAGGTACTGATCTGAAAAATTGCCTCCTCATTTAAAGAGCAATTTATATAACTCTTTCCAGTGGCCTGGGACAATATTCAAACCAAAGTATCTTATAAAATATCAAAACATCATACCTTTGCAATATTGTAATCTGAATTTATACCACCCATGAGGTATAGGAATCCTAAAACTGAGAAAAGTAATATATAAAATAGATTGGCATAGCCTTGCTCTGCCTCAAAGAAACTGATGAAACTGATGTAAAACCTTCTGTAGGAATAAACATAGGACAAACAGCACAGAGCATTCCTGCAGGGGTGGGGGAAAGACTCTTCAAAAGTTTAACTCAAAAACCAAAATTACAAACTATATAAGGGAAAAATATCTACTATAAAGAAGAAACGGCATACTCAAAATACAGGCAGATTGGGACCTCAGTGACTTCAGATGATTGAACACCAGAAAGAAACCATAAAGTAAAAGTTTAAACAATTAGGGAGCTAAAAGAAGAAACAGAACATGTCATAAATATAATGAACACTGTGAAAAAGTATCAAGCACATCTGCAAAAGATCTAAGATTTAGAAATAATCTAAGTGTTCAAAAGTAGGGAAATGGATAATAAACTGTGACAGTCACACAATAGAATACTATCTCACAGTTAATAAACCAAATATATACTTTCGATAATGAATATATCTTCAAAATGTCATTAAGTGATAAAAATCAACTTGGTATCATTTATATAAATTATGTACTTTAGAAAAACACAGAATGAAATTAGATAACTATAGTAACATAAATTTCTAATTAAAGCATAAAAGCATATATTGATAGAACAAATCCAATTCAGAAAAATGCTTATCAGTCTGGGGTGGTGGGATTGGGGGAGATGTAGATGGCCTATCTGTGTCAGTAGTGCTTTAGGTTTTAAAAAATTAAAAGAATTAAATCAAACACAATGATATATTGACATTTGTTAAATCTGGATAGGATTTTGTAGATTACTATTAGACTATTTTCTATAAATGTATAGACAGTGGTAGTTCCACAACATTAACAAATATTTTAAAAGGAGAGAAAAACATCGCAATCTCTTTTTCGTAGAATAGAGCTTGCCCAATATCGCTAGAATAAAGATACTAAACCAAAAGTTAGTTGTAAAAGTCATTTTAAAGTAAACTACTTTTAGCAAAGAAAAATCTAGTTGCTTTATTTTTAAATAAAAACTTTCATTTTTTTAAATTTAGTTTGGGAGTCTTGACTTTTTGTGGGAAGTTGATAGAAAAACAGTGTACATGATATCTGGAAAGTGGTCTTGAGCAATACATAATCTGCCTTTTCGTTTCTTATCGGAAGTTTTGAGTAAAATCTATATTTATACCTTTCTGAGAATTAAATGAGATAACGTGAAAGGGACAATGCAGTTGCTGGGTAATAGCCCTCTAGGTTGGGAAGTGATTTCCATGTCCCTAAAACTTTTAGCCTGCATTTTCAAGATCATTATGAAAGATTGATCAAAGATATAATATTCAAATATATATATATATTTCTAAAAGACACCAAGTCATGAGCAGACATGGTTTAATAAACAATTCATTTATAAAGAAAAACATGCCTTTTTTTCAAGATGGCGGATTAGAGGCATTGCTAGCATACCTTTCCTACTTGGAAGAACAAAATTGTGTGTAGAGATTTATACTGTGAATTTTTCATCAAGAAGTGATGCAGGAACTGAACAGGAAAACGAAAAGAACCTACAGACCCTTTGAAGGAAGGAGGAGGCTGCAGCCTACACCGTGAGTCAGGCAAAGGACTGTGAGACCCCAGAGTGTGAGAAGGGTAGAAACTGCCTCTGCGATATACACCTCAACCAGGGCTGAACATCCAGTCCATGGGGGAAGACCCTAACCCTACTTAGCACAGGAATCCACTTGAGGAGGTGTGTGGAATATAAAAGTAGAAGCAGTAGCAGGAAGATCCTTGCATTCACTCTCAGTTTCTAGTGTGGACCGAGGAAAGCCAGTCCTTATAATTCCTCACAGTGGACCCTGCAGAAGGCAGCCGAATGGATCAGGCAGTGGTCACAGGTGGAAAGAAACCCCAAGCTGAGTTTCACGATACGACCTCAGATGGGGACAAACTTCCTTATCCAGGGCTAAGGCAAGGGAGAGTGAAAAGTGGGCTGCAGCTGTGACTGCAGCATCTGTGAGTGCAGGAGCTGGGCAGCCAGCTTTGCATCAAACAGGGAGGGGCATGATCTGAAATCTGTGGTTCCTATTTATTCAAGGATAGGTTATGACTCAGGGCAATTTCAAGTTCTTTTTTTATTTTGTTTCATTTTTTGAGACAGCATCTCACTCTGTCACCCAGGCTGAAGTACAGTGGCATGATCAGGGCTTGCTGAAGCCTTTAACTCCTGGGCTCAGGTGATTCTCCCACCTCAGCCTTCTGAGGAGCTGAGATCACAAGTGGATGCCATCACACCTGGCTAATTTTTTGTATTTTTCATAGAGAAGGGGTTTTGCCATATTGCCTAGGCTGGTCTTGAACTACTGGGCTCAAGCGATCCACCCAATTCAGCCTCCCAAAATGCTGGGATTACAGGCATGAGCCACCTTGACCAGCCAGTTTCAAGTTCTGAGTGCAGGTTGCCTAGAACCTAGCCTGCTACTCCTCATGGAACACTGTGGGGCTGGATCTGCCTTGCCAAGTGTGAGGAATATGTGTGGGGCTTATATGTAGGGCTTACCACTGCCTGTTACTCCCCACACCCTGCATAACTCTTCTGTCCAACAGAGGCAGCAGTACTCTTCTCTGGAACATCAACACAGTGATCTGCTAAGTTCCCATTCCTCAACACCCACAGGGGTTGCTGCTTGCCCTGCACATGGAGACTCAGAGCATGAACCCGCCTGAACTAGCTCCTACCTGAGTTTGCTCTGCCACCTGCTCTGGCAGTTTAACACAAAAGACAGAAACTCTCGGGAGCTATATGGCCCCACCCATTGCCTGAGAAACCAGAGTACCCACACTGGGCAACATACAGCAAGCTAAAAACCCACTGTTACTACTGCAGCTGGTACTCTTTTGCAAGTTCCACCTCCTGGCTGGAGGCCAAGAAACACAGCTCATTATAGCATTTTCTGGTAGAATATGATTGTGTCCAGGTAGGAGAAAACAGCTGCATGATTTCAGCTATCACTATTGCCTGCACCACTCTGGCTTACAAGGAGGTCGTGAGTCTGTTCACAAAACCAGTTCATTACTACTATAACTGGCATTTGAGAAAGCCAAGGCTATCAATAACCAAGGAATCTCACAGTTTATTTAACTACCCTGCCATCTCCATTAGAGCTGGTGCTGTTACTCACTTCCGGGACACTTGAGGACAGGCCAAATCAGCACATTCCTTGCAGAAATCCCCAAGCACCAGCCTGGAGTGTGACAACTTCACTCGGTGGCTAGACCCAGAGGGGCAACAATACTCAGAGTAGCTGGGTCCCAAGGATTCCCACTCCCTGGGGATGGGGGAGTGTATCACATCAAGGGAACATCCCATGGGACAAAAGAATCTAAATGGGAGGCCTTGAGCACTAGATATTTTTCTGGTGAGAAGTTTATTTCAGCAAGACACAGTTACTATGCTGAGCTCAACAGGGAACATCTGCAGCTCTATCCCAACCATGAGACAACTCTGTTGCAAATGAAGGGTCTTGGAGATGGGAACATCTTTCCTCCTTTGTCCACCACCACAGGCACAATTAGGGCTTCTGTCATGGGAGCTCTACGTAGATGCAACTATAGGCAGCCTTTCTGGAACACATCAGGGTGACTGCATCTCCACAGAAGGAGATCCTCTAGATTCAGGCTTGCATGAGGGACAAACTCACAATTCCTTCCTGCTTGGAACATCAACATCTCTACAGACAAAAAGAGATGCCTGTCTGATTTGAATAGCTGGAGCACTGGAACAGGATTTTGTCTAAGAAGTGGATAAATTTCCTGCTGATCTGACAGAAAAACTAAAGTGGCACCAACCTTTCCCCCGATAAGACATCAGTGTTACTCACTGAGAGCTCCTCCAGCCACCTCTGCCAAAGGCTGGGACCTTTGTCTACCACTGGGTATTGCATTTACCCACCTGCTTTAGCCACAATCAGCTTATACCCAGGGATACTTCCTGTACTGGCTTGAAACCTGAATAATCAAGCCAGTGAATAAAATACTGGGGAAAAATAAATAAATAAATAAATAAATAAATAAATAAATAAATAAGTACATTGTACAGGCAAATACAATAAGCTTCAAGATACCTCTACCATTCCAGCACTGTAGGAGATAGTGAACATTTTCACACACTGAACACATTGCTATTACAACCAGCATATGAGAAAGCCATCATACAAAAACTCTCTATAATCAAGGAATCCCCTCTGAAAATGCCAAGAACCAAATTAGACTATAATTAACTATAAATATTAGAGTCACATCTTTAGGGTAAAAAAAATTACAAACCGAACAAAAAAACAAGCAAAAATACAGTAAAATCAGACATAAACTCAATAAAAATTAGAGTAAATACTCTAAAAAATGAGAAGGAACAAGAAAAGTAATCCTGGCAATACGATAAAATAGGGTTCCACAACTCCCCCAAAAGATCACACTAGCTCTCCAGCAATGCAGCCAAACCAAGATGAAATCTTTGAAATATCAAATAAGGAATTCAAAAGGTCAATTATTAAGCTACTCAAGGAGATATCAGAGAAAGGTGAAAACCATCATAAAGAAATTTAAAAAGGAGTTCAGGATGTGAATGAAAAAATTTCTAGAGAGATAGATATCAAATAGAAAAACCAATCAGAACTTCTGAAAATAAAAGACAGACTCAAGAAATTACCAAACTCAGTGGAAAGTTCTAATAATACACTAGAATAAGTAGAAAAAATAATTTCTGACTTAAAAGACAAGGCTTTTTAATTAACAAATGAGACAGAAATGTTTTACAAAAGAATCAAAATAAATGAACAGAGTCTGAAAAAATCATTGGATCATGTAAAACAGCCAAATCTAAGAATAACTGGTATTCCTGAAGGAGAAGATAAAACAATAAATCTGGAAAATTTATTTCAGGGAATAATTGAGGAAAACTTTTCTGGCCTGGCTATAGATCTAGATATCCAAATCTAACAAGCTCAAAGAACTCCTGGGAAATGCCAGCACATAACACACTGGGACCTGTTGGGGGCTGGGGGAGCTAGGGGAAGGATAGCAGTGGGTTGGGGGATTGGGTAGTGATAACATTAGGAGAAATACCTAATGTAGATGATGGGGCGGATGGATGCAGCAAACCACCACAGCATGTGTATACCTATGTAACAATCCTGCGTGATCTACACATGTACCCCAGAACTTAAAGTATAATAATAGAAAAGCAAAAGAAAGAAAAAAGAACTCCTGGAAATGCAGTGGAAAAAGAACTTCACTGAGTCTTACAGTCATCAAGCTACCTAAAGTCAACGTGAAAGAAAGAATTCCAAGAGTACTAAGAAAAAAAGCATCAAGTAACCTACAAATGAAAGCCTATCAAACTAACAGCAGACTTCTCAGCAGAAACCTTTCAAGCCAGAAGAGATTGGGTCCTATGATCAACCTTCTTAAATAGAACAACTGTCAGCCAATAATTTTGACTCCTTCAAAACTAACTTTCATAAACGGAAGAGAAATAAAGTCATTTTCAGACAAAGAAATACTAAGGGAATTTGTCTCTACAAATCCAGCACTACAAAAAATGCTAAAAATAGTTGTAAACCTTTAAACAAACGCTTAATATGCACCAAAACAGAACTTCCAAAAACTTAAAATTCACAGGCCTATAAAACAATAACACAATTTTAAAAAGCAAACTATCTAGGTAACAATTAACATAATGAAGAGAAAACTACCTCATATCTCAATGTTAACATTGAATATGAATGGTGTAAAAGCTCCACTTAAAAGATATAGAATGGTGGAAAGGATAAAAAATTAAATTACAAACCAAATATCTGCTGTCATCAAGAGACTCATCTAATATTGAAGGATTCATATAAACTCAAGGAAAAAGGTGGAAAAGGATATTTCATGCAAATGAAAAAGCAAAAGCAAGCAGAAATAGCTATTTTATATAAGAGAAAACAAGACTTCAAAGCCTTGATACTAAAAAATTTACAAATATGGTCACTATATAACAACAAAGTGATCAATCCAACAAGAAGATATTATAATTTTAAATTTATATGCACCTAACACTGCAGCTCCCAGATTCATAAGGCATTTATTACTAGATGTAAGAAATGAAATAGGCAGCAACACAAAAATAGTGGGAGGCTTCAATAAAGCACTGACAGCACTAGACAGATCATTGAGACAGAAGACATATTAGTAAGTTCTCATAATGTTAATAAACAGATACCTGAGAATGGGTAATTTATAAAGGAAAGAGGTCTGATTGACTCACAGTTCAGCATGGCTGGGGAGGCCTCAGGAAATTTATAAATCATGGTAAAAGGGGAAGCAAACATGTCCTTCTTCACATGGTGGCAGGAAGAAGTGCCATGCAAAATGGGGAAAAGCCTCTTATAAAACCATCAGCTCTTGATGGTTTTAACTCACTATCATGAGAACAGCAGTATGGCGTAACCATCCCCATGATTCAATTACCGCCCACTGAGTCCCTTCCATTACATATGGGGATTATGGGAACTATAATTCAAGATGAGATTTGCTTGGAGACGCACCCCAATTGTATAAGAAGTCAACAACAACAACAAAATAAACTTAAATGACCCACTAAAACAAACGGAATTAATACATATTTACAAAACATTCTACCCAAGAACTGCAGAATATACTTCTCATCAGCACACGGAACATTCTCCAAGACAGATCATATGATAGGTCACAAAATAAGTCTCAATAAATTTTTAAAAATCAAAATCATATAAACTATCTTCTCAGACTATATCAGAATAAAACTAGAAATCAACTCCAAAAGGAACCATCAAAACTATGCAATTACACAGAAATATAATATCTGGGTTAACAATGAAATTAAGATGGAAATTGAAAAAATTCTTTGAAGGGAAGAGTAATTATGACAAAAGTTATCAAAACCTCTAGGATAAAGCAAAAGCACTCCTAAAGGAAACTATAATGGCACTAGATGCCTACATGAAAATGTCTGAAACAGTATAAAAACTGACAATCTAATGTCAAACCTCAAGGAATGAGAGAATCAAGAACAAACTAAAGCCAAAGCAAGAAGAAAATAAATAACAAGTTTGGAGCAAAACTAAATAAAATTCAAACAACAATATAAAAGATCAATAAAATAATAAGCTGGTTCTTTGAAAAAGTAAAAAAAAAAAATAGGTAAACCATTAGCTAGATTTACTAAAAAGATAGAAAATCCAAATAAGCTCAATCAGAAATGAAATGGGAGACGTTACAAGCAACACCACAGAAGTACAAAAGATCATTTGAGACTGCTATGCACAGCTTTATGCACAGAAACTAGAAAAACTAGAGAAAACTAATAAATTCCTGGAAACATACAACCTTGTACATCAAATCAGGAAGAAATAGAAACCCTGCATACACCAATGGCAAGCAATGAGTTTGAATCAGTAATTAAAACACTGCCAACAACAACACAAAGATGCCAAAGATAGATAGATTCACAGCTGTATTCTACCAGACATTCAAAGAATTACTGGTACTAATTATTCTGAAACTGTTAAAAAAAAAATTGAGAAAGACAAAATCCTCCCTAATTCATTCTACAAAGCCAGAGTCACCATGATACCAAAACCAGGAAAAGGCACAACTAAATAAGAAAACTACAGACGAATATCACTGATGAACACAGATGTGGAAATCCTCAACAAAATACTAGTTAACTAGATCCAACAGTACATTAAATAGATACACCATGATCAAGTGAGTTTCATCCTAGAGATACAGGGATAATTTAACATACACAAGTCAATAAATGTCACACATCACACAAGCATAGTTAAAAATAAAAACCATATGATCATTTCAAGAGACACAGAAAAAGCATTTGTTAATACCCAGCATTCTTTTATAATTAAAATTCCTCAACAAAATAGGCATAGAAGGGACTTTCCTCAAAGTAATAACAATCATATATAACAAATCCACAGTAAACATTATACTTAGTGGGGAAAAATTGAAAGCAGTCCTCCTGATAATAGAAACAAGGCAAGGATGCCCACTTTCACCACTCCTATTTAACATAATTCTGGAAGTCCTATGCAGAGCAATTAGGCAAGAGAAAGAAATAAAGGACATCCAAATTGGAAAAGAAGAAGTAAAACTGCCGCTGTTTGCAGATGATAAGATTGTATAACTGGAAAATTCTAAATACTCCTCCAAGAGACTCCTAGATTTGAGAAACAAATTCAGTAAAGTATCAGGTTACAAAATCAATGTATCCAAATTAGCTACACTGTTATACACCAAGAATGACCAAGCTGAGAATCAAATCAAGAACTCAATACATTTTGTGAAAGCTGAAAAATAAAGTAAAATAAAAATAAAATATTTAGAAATATACTTAGTCAAGGAAGTGAAAGATTTCTACAAGGAAACTACAAAACACTATTGAAATTCATCATAAATGGCACAAACAAATGGAAATGCTTCTCATGCTTATGGGTAGGAAGAATCAATATTGTAAAAATGACCATACTGTCCAAAGCAATCTACAGATTTGATGCAATTCACATCAAAATACCAACAACATCATTTTCATAGAATTAGAAATAAACAATCCTCAAATTTATATAGAACCAAAAATGAGCCCAGATAGCCAAAGCAACCCTAAGTCCAAAGAACAAATCTGGAGGCATCACATTATTGAACTTCAAATTATATTACAAGGCTATAGCTACCAAAACAGCATAATACAGGTATAAAAGTAGACACATGGACCAATGGAACAGAATCGAAAACCAGAAGTAACGACAGCCATCTGATCTTTGACAAAGCATACAAAAGCATAAATTGGGAACTGGACACCTTATTTAATAAATGGTGCGGGGAAAACGGGCAACCTACATGTAGAAGAATAAAATTGAATCCCTATATCTCACTTTATATAAAAATCAACTCAAGATGGATCAAAGACTTAAAGACCTAAAACTATAAAAACTCTATAAGATAATGTTGGGAAAAACTCTTCTATATATTAGCCTAAGCAAAGATTCATAACTAAGACCCCAATAGCAAATAAAACAAAAACAAAAATAAATAAGTGGGTCTTAATTAAATCTAACGCTTATGCACAGCAAAAGAAATAATCATCAGAGTAAGCAGACAACACACAGAATGGGAGAAAATATTTGCAAATTATGCATCCGACAAAGGACTAGTATCCAGAATCTACAAGAAACCCAAACAAATCAGTAACAAAAGAAATAAATAATTCCATCAAAAAGTGGGCAAAAGACATGAGTAAACATTTTTCAAAAGAAGATATACAAATGGCCAACAAACATATGTAAATATGCCCAATATCAGTAATCATCAGGGAGATGCAAATTAAAACCACAATGAGATACCACCTTACTCCTGCCAGAATGACCAGTCCTAAAAAGTCAAAAGCAATAGATGTTGGCATGGATCTGGGGAAAAGGGAATGCTTATAAACTGCTGGTGGGAATGTAAGTTAGTACAACCTCTAAGGAAAACAGTTTAGGGATTCCTTAAAGAGCTAAAAGTAGATCTGCTATTCAATCCAGCAATCCCACTACTGGGTATCTACCCAAAGAAAAAGAAGTCATTATATTAAAAAGACAGTTGCACATATATGTTTATATCAGCACAGTTCACAATTACAGAGATGCGGAACCAACCTAAGTGTCCATCAACTAATGAATGGATAAAGAAAATGTATATATACACAATGGACTACTATTCAATCATAAAAAGGAATAAAATAATGTCTTTTACAGCAACCTGGAAGGAGCTAGAGGCCATTATTCTAAGTGAAGTAACAAAGGAGTGAAAAACCAAAAACCATATGTTCTCATGTGTAAGTGGGAGCTAACCTATGAGTATGTAAAGGCATACACAGTGATATTATTGATTATGGAGACCCAGAAGGAGGAGAGTCGGAGGGGAGCTAGGGAAAAAAAATCTCACATTAGGTATGATATACTGAAGTGAAGGGTGCACTAAAATCTCAGAATTCACCACTATATAATTCATCCATGTAACACAAAAAACCACTTATACTCCAAAAGCTATTGAAATAAAAATTAGAAAAGAATAAAAATATCCTTTCTTCACACAGCACTTTCAAAATAAGAGAGAGAATAAACTATGGGTCAAGCTTTGAGATGCTAATTTGAAGTCATTAGACATTATTACCTTTGTTTTCATTTAAGATACATTGGTAAATATGTTGTTTGAGGAATTTTATACTTCTTTTGATTGTGCCTTATTTTTGGTATCTAATTGGTCACTATAATAAGAAATTTTAACTCATCTACCATTTTATACTTGCCTATACATCCTTTATACTGTTCTTTTAGTGTAATAGATTTTCCCATCATTACTAATGTCCCTTGCTCCTAATTTAATTGTGGAGAATCATATTTTGCTGGGGATGCAAGGAGCTCTGCTATTTCATCATCTCTTCAGCCTTACAATGTCCAGCCAGCATGAATGGCTCATTAAGCTATGTAGCAAAAATAATTCTTTTGTTCTGGTCAAGAGGTAGGTAGGACTTACAAGTATAAATTTTTTCTGATATTTCATTTTTCTTCTGATCTTCATAAGGTTTTTATCCAACGATGCCTTAGAAGGAAGTAGTTCAATAAAAATCCATCTCAAGAGAATTTTTGAAAAAGTTACTGTTGACTAGTTACCTCATTAGTGAACTCAGTTTAGCTTCCTCATGTTCCAAGTGATACACAGCATTTTGAAATTCAGAGTTACTCACCAAAATGCTTTGATAGATTTTCTTTTTGAGGCAAAAGATTTTTACAGTAAATTAACAGGTTGTGTTACTGAAAAGGCAATGGTCCCAGTTATTTTGATCTTTGAACACGCAGAATCTGCTAGCAGAGCATGGGAGTTGACAGTAACAATTTACAAATTGCATTCATATTGTATTTGATCTTACAGAAATGTTATTGAGGTAGGTATTAGTTTTATATTTCTTCTGCAAATGATAGAAACTAAGACATAGCACAAGACAAATGGCTTCCCAAAGGTCAAACTCTGTGTAGCATAAGACCAGAATTTGAACTTCTGGTCTTAATGCTACAAAAATCTTGTTCTAAATCAAAAATCTTGTTCTTTCTACTATATCATGCTGCCCCTCTCAAAAGTTTTTCTCTGAGATTCAGTTGTTACATTTGTCTGATTCTAGTCAATTGGGTAGCAATTTTGGGATCTGAGAACTGAGATTTCAAAAATTTAACTGTTAATGTAACTGAATTCCTCATTTATATATGAAGAGATTAAAAATGGAATTTGGTGGACTTGATTAAGGATAAAATGAAATCTGTATAACATCTTGATAAAAGACAATTTATTAATACCTTCTTTTCAACCCCCTTATGTCCTCAGATTGTAAAGGATTAAATATTCATATTCGTGTGGACACTCAATATAAAATGCAACAGAATAGAGAAAACTGTTTTCACATTGTTATGAGCACCTTTCGAGTACCTTGGCCTCAATTCTACCCACACATGCACATAAATACCATCACTCTGTTAAATGCAAAAATTATTTTAATAATACCAGTGTACCTAATGCAACAACAGCATAAAACTACAGCACCAAAAAAAAAAAAAAAACAAGAAAATTCCTGAATGAGTCAGTGTTTAAAGATCAAAATTAAACCATATTATTAAACTGCATTTCATTTACTAAAGGCAATATTAGGCTGAATTGATACCTAGCTTTGCTGTAAAACATTCACTCAGTCTCTAAATCAAAAGTAGTTACTAGTATCTAAATTTTTCTTTTCTGCCTCATTGTATATTAGCTCCACAATTGACCATATAATGAAATAAATGACAGAAAAATGCAAATAAATATTTAAAGTATAAAATAGCCATATCATGATTGCTCTAATTAAGTTTGCTTTCAATCTAGTATTTTCAAAGAAGTTTACAGATCTCAATTTATAAATACACCAAATAGGGAAATATCTGTTATTCTGAGGATAAATCAAAATGATCTCATAAAGAAAAAAAAATAAAATCGACAATATCAATGCTTAAGTGCTATTAAATATTTGTAATTGAAGACAAAAGGGATACAGCAGAATTTTGCAATAGCTTTCATTAAATTTTTTTTTTCTGAGTGCATTCCAAGATACTGCAGAAAAGGACACCGATAATTAAAATGTCATCATCTCATATGCGTATTTTAAGATTATAATAATAGAACCTCATGGCTGGCCAGGGTGGCTCACACCTGTAATTCCAGCACTTTCGGAAGCTGAGGTGGGTGGATCACTTGAGGCCAGGAGTTCGAGACCAGCCTGGTCGACATGGTGATACTCCATCTCTACTAAAAGTACAAAGAAAAAAATAGCCAAGTGTGATGGTGCGGACCTGTAATTTCAGCTACTCAGAAGGCTGTAGCAGGAGACTCGCTGGGACCCGGGAGGCGGAGGTTGCAGTAAGCCGAGATCATGCCACTACACTCCAGCCTGGGCAACAGAGCGTGAATCTATCTCAATAATAATAATAGAACTTCATTATGAATTAAAGCAAAAACGAGATCTTTAAAATGACTTGAGAGCACATGGCCACAATATTTACATTTGTAGCCATTTCTATTCACAGGTGTAACAGTGCACATTTCAATGAACAGAAGCATGGCACAGAAGTAGTCTAGTTTGTGATGATTTTATTATTATAAAAATAGGTAGTAATTCTATCAGATTAATGATATTCAAAATCTTTTGACACTATTCCCATTGTGAAGTAGGAGTCTATACCCTTTCCTCTCGAATCTTGTGGGCTGTGTGACGGCTTTGACAAATAAGATAATGGCAGAACCGACTCAGTGTCAGTTTCCATGCCCAGGTTTTAAGATACTAATAGCTTTTATTTTTATCTCTTGGAACACCCTCTTGGAACCCTGAGCCAACATATAAGAAGTGTGACTACAATGTGGAGAAAATGTAGAGAGACTTTGCTATTACATTGAGAGAGAGAAGAGCCCACCAAAGTCCAGCTCTCCCTACCAATGTTCCCAGTCTGTGATCAAAGAAATCTTGGACCTCCCAGACCAAATGAGCCAGCAGCTGAATATCGCAGAATGACCTAAGCCACATCATGGAAAGAAATATTATTTAGTAAGACATGCCATGCCTGAATTTTTGACACACAAAGATCTAAGATATATTAAAAGATCTGTCGTTTGAAGCCACCAAATTTTGAGAGAGTTGACACACAGCAGTGCATAACCATGATACAGTAACTATCACATATTCCCAGCATTTGACTTCCTTGCTCTCTCTGTAATTCTTCAGGCAACAATTTAATGAAATTTATTTTCCAAGATTTGCTATTTTGGGATTTGAAAATTTAAAAATTAATATATGTTTGTAATCAATAGTTTCTGTGGAAACAGGATCTGTGGTGTTCCAGTGCTGGACATCAATGACTGTATTGGAAACAAAATATAAATGAGACATACATGGTCTAAAAACATCACAGGAAAACCCTAAGGTAGAAATTAAAGTTAAAATGACATCCCTTTAATTATTCAGTTACTTAGGTGAAATAACGTCATGACTTATGGCTGAAATTACCTTTGCCAGTAACAGGTAGTAATTTCCATTCATGCCATATGGCAAAGGACTTCTACTTAAATGTCTACTTGTGTTCATTGGAAAATTCATTACATCATTTTACAAACTAACCAGGGAGTTGTCAGGAAATATTAGAGATAAGAGTTAGTGTTTGTAAAGGAAAAAAGAAGACATAATACCAATCATATAACACTATTTCTGAAAATAAGAAAGGGTTCATTTTTGGAGAAATGAGATTGTGAAACTAAAAATCACTCGCTCTATTACAAGGACATAAGTTTTGAGAACACACAAAAGTCATACAATATGCCTAGTTTCTTCACACATAAAATTAAGCCTTCGTTAAGTACATATTTTAGAACAGAAGACTTTTCACAGGAAGCCTAAAAGCCTTTAAAATGAATACCATTATCTTGAAGAAGGTGATGTGTTCAAAAAAAATGCACTAAAATTAAAGTTACTTTGCTTCTGTTTTAGAGGTGATATTTAATTTAATTTTAAATTTCACATAACATTAAAAGAGCATGAGATTTGATGTCTACTAAATGGAAATTGCATTTTAAAAATGTTGAATCATTGCTATAGAATGTTTTCTAGCATAACATAGAAATTACTGCAAAAATAGT
This sequence comes from Aotus nancymaae, assembly GCF_030222135.1. NCBI lineage: Eukaryota > Metazoa > Chordata > Mammalia > Primates > Aotidae > Aotus > Aotus nancymaae. The sequence goes on along the minus strand of NW_026988415.1, from coordinate 51,444,906 downwards.
TTGAAAAATGTTACACTGACAGGCTAGTAGAGTTAATGCCCTTCCACATAGCAATTTAATTATTAGCCAAAAGGCGTTCCTTCTCCGATGTGGTGAGGTGGAAAGAGCTCTGAACTTAGAATTAGTAGATCTGACATCTACTCTTTGATCTGCCCCTAACAAGCACTTAGACCACAGGCAAGTACATTTTTCTCCCTGGCCTTTGTTTCTTCAGTTTTGAAAAGGGGCATTTTCGTAAGATTTCTAAGGTTTCTTCCAGCTATAATATTCTATGACTGCATCTTCCTCACTGGGTCTACTAAAATTTCCATATTATTTACTTCTTTGGGTTAAAAAATTGAATGTTCTTTTTAAAGGCAAATATTGTCTGAGAAAGGTTGTACATTAAGCCGTTTTTAGCCATTAAAACCTCAGCTTGATTCAGTTAATTAGATTAGCTAACAGGGGAAATAGTACTAAAATAAGAAAAGTTTAACACAAAGGAAAAAGGGCAGAAAAATGACGGCAGGGTGTCCCAAGGAGTGAAAGGGTAGTACATTAGATACTAGGCTTTAACCTAGTCAACTTCAATATTTGCCTAGGAGAATGTTTAGTAATATGCTCATGGGTGTTATGTAATAACATTATACACGAACTCTAATTGGGGCCCTATCAAATATAAAAGAGGAGCTACTTTTGGCAACTTAGGCCCCAAATGTTTTATTCTGGATCTAATGTCTCAAATATAGCAAGTGGCCTGCATTGTTTTGTGATGAGAGAAAATGATTAAATGGAAGAAAAAAACACTGGTGCCCTGCTCCGTAACAAAGGGAACTATAACAACTCATTTTGTAACTATGACACAACAAACAAAGCCCGTCCAGGGTGCAACAGATTTCTACTCCTATGGAACTATATGAGGGTTTTCACCAGCCTTAAATTACATCTGTATTCAAGAATTAAAAAGGTAACCATAAGAGTCCTCTCTCACCTGTTTAAGAATTTTCAAAATACTCACACAAAATTTACGCTTCTAATTGACCAAATGTCAGTCACATGACACAAATAGCTGCAAAAGATTCTAGAAACAAAACAAAACGTTTAATTCTGTGTGTCAATGTGTTCTAATAAAAATTGGAATTCTCTTACTCTGGATAAAGGGAATATGCTATTGGAGGGCAGTGGCAGTCTCAACCACATAAGACCCTATTACAGTGTCAGAGACCTCCACACACATGTGTGTATCTCACTAATTTTGATTATTAATAATAAGTCTTCAGGTAAGATACAAATTCAGTTCCTCGGGAGAAGCCTTACATAAGATATTATTAAGTACTTCAACACCTCATCTTGAAGGACACATTTATCACCTAACAAACATGAGGAAATTAGAATCTCAAGGTTTCTTAGTTTGGAAGCTAGCCTATACCATTGTTTCACAAATAATATAATATTTTACAGAAATCCTTAAAAGTATATAACTAAAAGTTATTAATATCTTCTCTTTATACAAAAATGTTCATTCCAAAGTAGATTTGTAATAATTAATTTAATTTATTCTTTTGGACTTTTCCACCTCTTACTTATGGACTAGTCTATACTGATACTCAAATCTGTGACACAATACTACCATAAATTTATTTATTTATTTATTTATTTAGAAATGGTGTCTCCCTCTGTTGCCAGACTGCAGTGCAGTGGTGTGATCTCGGCCCACTGCAACCTCCACTTCCTGTGTTCAAGCAATTCCCCTGCCTCAGCCTCCGGAGTAGCTGGGACTACAGGTGCGTGCCACAATACCCAACTGTTTTTTTTGTATTTTAGTAGAGACGGGGTTTCACCATGTTAGCCAGGATGGTCTTGATCACCTGACCTCATGATCCACCTGCCTTGGCCTCCCAAAGTGCTGGGATTACAGGCATGAGCCACCGTGCCCAGCCTACCATAATTATTTAAATACACAATACAATAATATGCAACATATAAAAGTACATTTTCTGTCTTGGGCTGCACATAATTATGCCTTTGAAGCACCAGAAAACGTTCCAATTAGGAAATTACTGATCAGATATATCTTTCATTATAATCACCCTCACAGAGAGCATGTATTAATATCTGCGAAAATTTCAGGAAACAAGATGCTTTTTAAATAATTAGGTAGTAGATAAAAAAACTTTCCAAACTAACCTTCTTCTAAAAATTTTTATAACTTTGCCAAGAGTGTCTATAAACTTTCAAGACCAAAAACATACTTTAAAAAGGGACATTCTTTTTGCATCTTAATTGAAAAATTGGGTTATACATGCCTTTGCTACCTATTGAAGAAATGTCAGAGAAACATCCGTCTTTTAGAAAATGAAGTTTCAGAGTAACCAAGTCTATTTTATTTTGAGTTGCTAATTTGTTTATATATTCTGTTAGCTTAATGAGGAAAGTGAATGCAAATAATGTATAGCAGAGAGGGTGTAGTATTGTATGGTTTTTTTTTTTGAAGAAAAAAAAAAGAAGAATTCTAAGGCCGAAAGAATCATGGTACACTGAACCAACCAAAAAGCCTACTGCTGTGCTGCAATCAGGAGAGACTCATTTTGAACAAAGGCTTCACAAAATATGTGAGTCAAACAGAGGCTGAGCCACAAGCAGTGACAAGCCTGAAAATAGTAGTTTTATCTGTAAAATAAAACCAGGTGACAAATGGTGTCGGAGCAGCAGAGTGTTATTGCAAGTTACCCACATGATGCCATTTCAGGGACACTAGACAAACATATCCCCTACCGGTCCAGACACGCAGACTGAAAGTCCCAGATCAGTCAAACATACTATGAATTACAGAAGAGGAACAATGTAATAGCCTGCTATTAGTCATTAATGCCAAAACTCAAATTTATTTCTTGTCCTAATACTCTTCATCTCACTGGATAGTTAAGGTTGATGTTAAGAAGGTAATCAGGATATGTCTGAAGCAAAGCAAGACTGGCAGAGTTAGGTGGGTAACAGGGCTATCTAGAAGAATTGACACGAGTCAGATCACAGAAACCTTCTCCAAGTAGCAGGAAATAAGACTTTGGGGAGGTACCAGGACACCTAGTATCAACAAGTAAATAAAATAAGCATCAGTCTCAAAATTATGCTTTCATTAGACTTAAACAATAAACATTGCACTTATACATATAAAATAGGTAATAGTATAGCTTAATCAGGGATATGCAAAAATCTATAAAATGTCTACTAATAAGAATGTTCATCTACACTACAGAATTGGAATCCTTTAACTATCAATCTTCATACCAATCAATATGCATGTATCAAATTCCTACCATTGAGTTGGCATGCACTGGCTATCTAAAAATAAAGAAGGTTCGGTTTCTTAATTTTTGAAGTTCAGAAAGTAGGTCCTTATAGACAAAGAATTCCCATGAAGCTGAGAAATAATATTATCAAACTACTGCTGCATCAATTTTCCATATTTAAAAGTTATTTTCAGATTTGAATTTCAATTTAATTTCTACAAGAGATCATAAAGTCACTGTAGAGCTCCAAGAAAAAAAATTAGTCCTAGAAGCAATACTGATCATAGTGACCCCACTCCCATTGCAATGCCTCTTGGCAGCGCATAAAATACTTGAAGTACCATGGTGAAATTCTTCATTGCTCAAAGCTTGGTCTTTTGAACACGGTGAGTTGTATTTTATGAAATAGTAAGTCTTTAGTCAGCGAACATGTCCTTGCTTATACAGCTCTGGGTATACTGCCAGAACTCTGCAAATAACAAAATTACAATAATTAAACAGTTATTCATGAATGAAAATACTTAACCCAAGAGTGTTCCAGTAGAAGGGGCAGGAAGAGCTAATATATTAGTCAGCAACACACACACCAGATGGAAGAATGAGTTTTTAAAATGTAATTTTAAACGAAGGATAAAAGGGGAGTTAGAGAGACCCAAATTCCTAAATCCAGTGTTTTGGGGCAGGAGCCAATGAGTAAAAGAAAATTTTATGCATGCAGATATTTAATTAAGGTTCCAGTAATAATTTAGGCTAAGTGCTATTTCATTTGCCTTTATCTCAGGAAGCCAGAGAGCTAAGAAATCAGTGAAGTGTATGGTTGATAGTCCCTGACCTAACAGCTTACCATGAAAGAACCCAAAGTTCACATTCAATAGATAAATATTTAGCTATTTTTTATTATAACGTTTTGCTGCTCCTTTCAGAAATTGTTGAATACAAAAAAGAGCAGGGACAGAATCACTAAATCTCACTGATAAACACAGTTCACAAAATGTTAGATTTTTTTCTAGTATTTAAAGACACACACAGATGGAATCATACTGTAAACATTTTTATATTTCAATTTTTATAAATACATAGTATGTGAACATATTTGTGGGATACATGAGATGTTATGATACAGGCATGCAATGTAAAATAATCACATCATGGAGAATGGGGTATCCATCCCCTCAAGTGTTTATCCTTTCTTACGAACAATTCAATTACACACTTTTAGTTATTTTTTACAATACAATTAAGTAGTTATTGACAATATTTGTCCTGTTGTGCTCAAACAGTATGCTTTACTTATTCTTTCTATTTATTTGTACATATTAACCATTTCCACCTTTCCCATTCAGTATAATACTAGCTGTGGGTCTGTAATATATGGTTTTTATTATGCTGAGGTATATACCTTCTATTCCCCTTTTTTTTAAGGGTTGTTATTGTGAAGAGGTGTTTAATTCTTTTTCAGCATCAAAATAAATAATCATGACTTCTGTCTTTCATTCTGTTCATGTGATGCACCAACAACATTGATTGATTTGTGTAAGTGAGACCACTTTTCCATCCCAGAGATATATTCCACTTGGTCATAATGAATGATTTTTAAATGTATTGTTAGATTCTGTTTGCCATATTTTTGAGGATTTTTGCATAAATATTCATCAGATATTGGACTATAGTTTTCTCTTTCTGATGTGTCTTTGTCTGGCTTTGGTATCAGGCTAATACTGGCCTCATAGAATAAGTATAGAAGTGTTCCTTCCTCCGCTGTTTTTTAGAATAGTTTGAGCACAATTGGTATTCTTTTTTTTTTATTATTATACTTTAAATTCTGGGGTACATGTGTAGAACTTGCAGGATTGTTACATAGGTATACACATGTCATGGTGGTTTGCTGCCTCCATCTCCCCATCACCTACAATAGATATTTCTCCCAATGTTATCCCTCCCCAATCTCCCCACACCCTGCTATCCCTCCCCTTGTCCCCCACCCCCCAACAGGCACCAGTGTGTGATGTTCCCCTCCCTGTGTCCATGTGTTCTCATTGTTCAACATCCACCTATGAGTGAGAACATGCGGTGTTTGGTTTTCTGTTCTTGTGACAGTTTGCTGAGAATGATGGTTTCCAGATTCACCCATGTCCCTGCAAAGGACATAAACTCATGCTTTTTTATGGCTGCATAGTATTCCATGGTGTATATGTGCCACATTTTCTTTATCATCTATCATTGATGGGCATTTGGGTTGGTTCCAGGTCTTTGCTGTTGTACACAGTGCCACAGTGAACATATCTGTGCATATGTCTTTATAATATAACAAATTATAATCCTTTGGGTATATACTCAGTAATGGTATTTCTGGGTCAAATGGTATTTCTATTTCTAGATCCTTGAGAAATCACCACACTGTATTCCACAATGGTTGAACTAATTTACACTCCCACCAACAGTGTAAAAGCGTTCCTATTTCTCCCTAACCTCTACGGCATCTGTTGTCTCCAGATTTCTTAATGATTGCCATTCTAACTGGCATGAGATGGTATCTCAATGTGATTTTGATTTCCATTTCTCTAATGACTAGTGATGATGAGCATTTTTTCATTTATTTTGTTGGTTGCATAAATGTCTTCTTTTGAAAAGTGTCTGTTCATATCCTTCACCCATTTTTTGATAGGGTTGATTGTTTTTTTCTTGTAAATTTGTTTCAGTTCTTTGTAGATTCTGGATATTGGCTCTTTATCAGATGAGTAGCTTGCAAAATTTTTTTCCCATTCTGTTGGTTTGTGGTTCATTCTAATAATTGTTTCTTTTTCTGTGCAGAAGCTCTTAAGTTTAATTGGATCCCATTTGTCTATTTTGGCATTTGTGGCCATTGCTTTTGGTGTTTTTTTTTGTTTTTTTTTTTTTTTGAGACTGAGTCTTGCTCTTGTCATCCAGGCTGGAGTGCAATGGCATGATCCTGGCTCACTGCAACCTCTGCCTTCTCAGTTCAAGTGATTCTTCTGCCTCAGCCTCCCGAGTAGCTGGGATTACAGGCACCTGCCACCATGTGCAGCTAATTTTTGTATTTTTAGTAGATACGGGGTTTCATCATGTTGGACAGGCTGGTCTCTAACTCTTGACCTTGTGATCCGCCCAACTCAGCCTCCCAAAGTGTTGAGATTACAGGTGTGAGCACTGTGCCTGGCTGTTTTTCATGTTTTAATTATGAAGTCCTTGCCTATGCCTATGTGCTGAACGGTATTGCCTAGGTTTTCTTCTAGGGTTTTTACTGTGTTAGGTTTTATGTTTAAATATTTAATCCATCTTGAGTTAATTTTTATATAAGGTATAAGGAAGGGGTCCAGTTTCAGCTTTCTGCACATAGCTAGCCAGTTTTTCCAACACCATTTATTAAACAGGGAGTCCTTTCCCCATTGCTTGTTTTTGTCAGGTTTATCAAAGATCAGATTGTTGTAGATGTGTTGTGCCACTTCCAAGGCCTCTGTTCTGTTTCATTGGTCTATATCTCTGTTTTGGTACCAGTACCATGCTGTTTTGATTACTGTAGCTTTATAATATAGTTTGAAGTCAGGTAGCATGATGCCTCCAGCTTTGTTCTTTTTACTTAAGATTGTCTTGGCTATGCATGCTCTTTTATGGTTCCATATAAAGTTTAAAGTGGTTTTTTTCCAGTTCTGTGAAGAAGGTTGATGGTAGCTTTATGGGGATAGCATCAAATGTGTAAATTACTTGGAAGGCAGGGAGCCAAGTGATCTGGCTCAGTGGGTCCCTCCCCCATAAAGACCAGCAGACTGAAATCCTCTGGCTTGAGAATTTCATGGCCAGCATAGCAATTTGAGCTCGACCCAGGATGATCAAGCTCAGTGAGGGGAAGGGCATCCATCATTGCTGAGGCAGTTCTAACCATACCTGTTTAAACAAAATCGGGAGGAAGCTTACACAGCAGCTGAACTGAGCCTGCGGCAGCCCAGCAGCACCTCTGCAGGCAGACTGTGACTAGACTCCCTCCTTGCTGGGCAGGACATCTCTGAAAATAAGGCAGCAGCATATCCAGGACTTATTAAAAAACCCCACCTTCCCAGGACAGAGCACCTGGGAAAAGGGGCAGTTGTGAGTTCTGCTGCAACGGACTTAAATGTCCCTGCCCAGCAGCTCTAAAGAGAGAAATGGAGCTTCCAGCACAGCATTTGAGCTCTGATAAGGGACAGACTGCCTCCTCAAGTGGCTCCCTGACCACTGTATATCCAAAAAGACACCTCATACAGGAGAGCTCTGGCTGACATCTGGCGGGTACCCTTCTGGGATGAAGCTACCAGAGGAAAGAACAGGCAGCAATCCCTGCTGTTCAGCAGCCTCTGTGGGTGATTGCCAGGCAAGCAGGGTCTAGAATGGACCCCCAGCAGTCCCTGCAGCAGAGTGGCCTGACTGTTAGAAGGAAAACTAAGAAAAAGAAAGAAATAGCTTCAACATCAACAGAAACGATGTCCACTCAGAGACCCCTTCTGAAAGTCACCAATCTCAAAGAGAAAAGGTAGAAAAATCTATAAAGAAGGGAAGAACCCAGCACAAAAAGGATGAAATTGTCAAAAACCAGAAAGTCTCTCCTCCTGCAAGGGATCACACTACTCACCAGCAAGGGAACCAATCTGTATGGAGAATGAGTTAGACTAATTGACAGAAGTAGGCTTTAGAAGGTGGGTAATAACAAACTTCTCTGAGCTAAAGAAACATGTTCTAATCCAATGAAAAGAAACTAAAAACACTGAAAAAAGTTAGACAAAATGCTAAGTAGAATAACCAGCCTAGAGAACAACATAAACAACTTGATGGAGCTGAAAAACACAGCACAAGAACTTCATGAAGCATACACAAGTTTCAATAGCTGAATAAATCAAGCAGAAGAAAGGGTATCAGAGATTTGAGGTCAACTCAAGGAAATAAAATGAAATGACAAGACTAGAGGAAAAACAGTGAAAAGAAATAAACGAAGCCTCCAAGAAATATGAGATTATGTGAAAAGACCTAATCTACACTTGATCAGTGTACCTGAAGGTGACAGGGAGAATGAATCCAAGCTGGAAAACACTCTTCAGGATATTATCCTGGAGAACTTCCCCAACCTAGCAAGAGAGGCCAACATTTAAATCCAGGAAATACAGAGAACATCACAAAGATATTCCTCGAGGAAAGCAACCACAAGGCACATAATCATCAGATTCACTGGGGTTGAAATGAAGGAAAAAATGCTAAGGACAGCCAGAGAGAAAGATTGGGTTACCCATAAAGGGGAGCCTATCAGACTCACAGCGGATCTCTTGGCAGAAAACCTGCAAGTCAGAAGAGAGTGGGGGCCAATATTAAGAATCCTTAAAGAAAAGAACTTTCAACCCAGAATTTCATATCCAGCCAATCTAAGCTTCATAAGTGAAGGAGACATAAAATCCTTTACTGACAAGCAATTGCTGAGATAATTTCATCACCACCAGGCCTGCCTTATAAGAGCTCCTGAAGGAAGCACTAAACATGGAAAGGAACAACCAGTACCAGCCACTGCAAAAATGTACCAAATGGTAAAGAGCATAGACACAATGAAGAAACTGCATCTACTAATGGGCAAAACAGCCAGCTAATATCAAAATGGCAGGATGAAATTCACACATAACAATACTACCTTAAATGTAAATGGGCTACATGTCCCAATCAAAAGACACAAACTGGCAAATTGGATAAGAAGTCAAGATCCTACAGTGTGCTGTATTCAGGAGACCCATCTCATGTGAAAAGACATACACAGTCTGAAAATAAAGGGATGGAGGGAGATTTACCAAGCAAATGGAGAGCAAAAAAAGCAGGGGTTGCAATCCTAGTCTCTGATAAAATGGACTTTAAACCAACAAAGATCAAAAGAGGCAAAGAAGGACATTATATAATGGTAAAAGGGTCAATGCCAACAACAAGAACTAACTATCCTAATTATATATGCACCCAATACAGGAGCACCCAGATACAAAAAGCAAGTTCTTAATGACCTACAAAGAGACTTAGACTCTCAAACAATAATAGTGGGAGACTTTAACACTCCACTGTCAATATTAGACACATTAACAAGACAGAAAATCAACAAGGATATCCAGGTCTTGAACACAGATCTGGACTAAGCGGACCTAATAGACATCTACAGAACCCTCCACCCCAAATCCACAGAATATACATTCTTCTCAGCACCACATCGCACTTACTCTAAAATTGACCACATAATTGGAAGTAAATCACTCCTCAGCAAATGCAAAAGAATGGAAATCACAACAAACAGTCTCTCAGACCACAGGGCAATCAAGTTAGAACTCAGGATTAAGAAACTCACTCAAAACCTCACAACTACATGGAAACTGAACAACCTCCTCCTGAATGACTACTGGATAAATAAGGAAATGAAGGCAGAAATAAAGATGTTGTTTGAAACCAATGAAAACAAAGACAAAACGTATCAGAATCTCTGGGACACATTAATGCAGTGTCTAGAGAGAAGTTTATAGCATTAAATGCCCACAAGAGAAGTGAGGAAAGATCTAAAACTGACACCCTATTATCACAATTTAAAAAATTAGAGGAGCAAGATCAAACAAATTCAAAAGCTAGCTGTTGATGTAGTAACTGGGTATTTCTGCTTGTTATTCAGGGATCAATGGGTCTTCAGTTAGCAGGTAATGAATGCTGCCAGGAGTAGTTCCTAACCTTCAAAGGAATGGGTACCCTTCTGGCCCAGGGTATGTCTAAAAATGTTGTCCTGGAACAGGGGCCTCATAACTCAGATCTGTGTCCTATCCTGCTGCAGTTTAGCTGGTATCCTAGATCCATGACTGTGACTGGGTTTTGGGGTGCAGGGGAGGCACAGCTCCCCTGAGAGAATGTTTTTTCCAGTTCTTGGTCTCTTGCTTACCCAAGAATGGGAGAGGGGACCACGCCAGACATGGTGCACAGATAAAGTAAATACCAGATACGGAATGTTTTTGCAGGGAAGTAATTTATTTTAGGTGGATAAAGAGAAAAAGGAAAAGGAGAGAGAAAGAAACAGCTAGCTTTCACACTGAGTGACAAGAGATTCCAGAGGGAGAAAACCAGAGAAGGAAAGCTCCACCCAAACTGAGTGAGAGAATCCAGAAAGATGGAATCCAGGAGAGGAAAGCAGCTTCCACACTGAGTGGAAGAGATTTGAGAAAGAGAGATGTAGTTTAGGAGGGGAAGACAAACTTCCATGAGAGAGGGGAAGGGGACTCCAGAGGGGAAATCCCGGAGAGGAGAGACAGCTTCCATGAAGGGAGTGGAAGGAGATCCAAACATGAAGTCCAAAGGGGTATGGAAGAAGGGGACTTTTAACCCGGAAAGAATTCCCACCTTCTCCAAGACCCCTGGCCAATGAAATTAGTTCCTTTGAACTTCCTCTGGAGTTCCTGTCCTCTCCTCAAGTGTAAGAAGGGTCTTTTTTGTAGCCATGACCTCTGCATTCTGAGGTTAGATGAGGGATGATGCTAGCACTCCCTTAGCCATCCTAGCTGGTCTCTCATTGGTTACTTGCTTCCCCACCCCCAAGTCCACTGTGGTTAGCCCAGTTCAGCCTTAGGTCTCACCCAAGAGTTGTAGTCATTATGGCCGACTACATTTCAAGTTTATTTAGAGACCCAGATACTTTGGCCTTCAGTGGCAAGGTTTGTATGAACTCAAGTTTGGATTGCTTGGATCAGTGACCCCCCTCTGACTAAGCTCGAGCTTGTTTAAATGCTCCTTCCGTGAGTGGGTACCAGCTGATTTTGGTTCTGTTTTCCTTTCTGTTCTAATGGGACAGAAATGAGTTCAATGTTTCATATTTGCTGAGTTATCATTTCTCCAGTGTCCAGAGACAATCTCCACACAATGCCACTCCTGCTGGGGGTGGAGTGGGGGAAAAGTGGCATCAATGATGCAAGGCTGTTTTTATATCTTTTCAGTGCGTCTTTCAGCAATACATAGTTAAAAACAGATAATATGAGTGCTCACCTGATATGTGGTTCTTATGAATGTGTTTTGTCTATGTAGACGGTTGTTATACTGGTGTCCCTGCAGGGGGAGCAATCAGTGGTGCTTTCTAGTCTGCCATCTTGCTCCATTTCCCTCTCTGTATATCCATTTTAAAGTTATTTCAAGCATTGCAAGCCTGGACTTTTTTCATGTCATTAAGAAGATTGTGAAAATTATATTTTTATAGTTCTTGAAAACATTGAGATATAATTTACTTAAAATGTATTGTTCAAATCCTAAGGGTACAGGTCAATGAATTTTGACAAGTGCATACACTCATATAATGAACATCCCATCACGATACAGAATATTTACATCATCACAGAAAGTTCCTGCATGCAGGCCCCTTTCTACTTAGTCACCCTCAGGAGAAAACCACTATTGTAATGTGTTTTTACCATAGATTAGTTTAATCTGCTATTGAACATCACACAATTTAATCATTCATTATGTAATCTTTTGTGTCTACCTCTTTTTACGCAACAGAATATTTGTGACATTCATCCACGCTCTTGCATGTATAGTTAATACTTTAATAATATTCAATGATATGTATATAACTTTTATATCCATCCCTTCTAGTTCAATATTTATACTATTTTCAACTTATAGTATAAGTATTTATTACTTATAATGTGCCTTCATATGGATATGCTGTTATGTACCCATTTCTCATGGACATTTATGCTATTATAACTTTCTGGTTGTAAGCAACACTATAATCAGCATATTTATAAATAAACCTTTGCTTGAATACATGCTTATTTTTTTAAAATGTGGTTCTGGTGGAATTTCCCTGTCTGCCATATAGTATTTTAAGATTTTATTATAGTTTTGTCAAATCATCTTCAGATGTTCTTTACAAATTCACCATACTTGTAATAATGAAAGTAATTTTATTACTCCATATACTTGCCTAAAGTTATCATTAACATGATCAATTTTTTCAATTTGCACATCGATGTTCCTTTAATTTTGTCTTCAGTAGATATTAGTAAAAGTGACTATTTTATTCATATATTGAACATTTATATTTCTTCTTCTGCGGCAACTATTAATAACCTTTTTTGCTTTACATTGGAAATTTGAGGTTTTACTACCGATTTGTAAATGCTTTAAAAACATAAATAAATTTTTACTCATTGTTTGTCGTATTTGATACTCATAATATTTTACTAGATTGCTTACATCTTAATTGTTTGTTTATATATATATAGGCATACATTTATTATTCACTGTGGCACAATATGAATAACATAAAATTTATCACCTTAACCATTTTTAGTTACACAATTCAGTAGTGTTAAGTGCAATCACATTGTTTTGCAATCAATCTCCAGAACTCTTTTCATCTTGCAAAACTGAAACTCTATATCCATTAAACAATAACTTCCTGTTCTCCCTTCCCTACATTCTACCACCATTCTACTTTTTGTCTTTATAATTATAACTACTCTAGGCGTCTCATATAGATGGCATTATGTTGTCATTTTATGACTGCTATAATTTGTTTAGTATAACGTTCCAACGTCCATACATGTTGTAGCATGTGCCAAAATTTTCTTCTTTTATACACTGAATAATATTCCATTGTATGTATATACCAAATTTTGTTTATCCATTTATCCATCAAGGGATACTTGGTTTGCTTTTACGTTTTAGCTATTGTGAATTATACTGCTATGAACATGAATATACAAGAATCTCTTTGAGATCCGGCTTTCAAATCTTTCAGGCATATATCCAGAAGTGGAATTGCTAGCTCATATGGTAAATATGTGTTTAGTTTTATGAAAAATTGCCATATTGTTTTCCATAGTAGCTGCACCATTTTACATTCCCACCAGTAAAGCACAAGGGTTCCAATGTCTTCACACCCTCACCACACTTGTTATTTTCATTTTCTGTTTTGTTTGGTTTTGTTTTTATAGTAGCCACACTAATAAGAAGGTGGTAACAGGTATATATATTTTAATATAGAAAAATATATCAGAATCTTCTTTTGAGATTTGTTTTTGTGGCAAAAAGCCCTTTTGCAGCTTGTTACGTTTTTTTCTATTTTTCATTTACATATGTTTAATATGTAAATACTTCTGGAGCTCCCTAGCCTGATACTTTTCTCTAGATGTTTTTCAGGTTCACTTTTTTATATTTAATTTAATAAATGAATTCACTAAGACTCTTTTTGAACTCAAACTCTCCACCTACTAACCTGAAGGTCATAGAGATTTTCACTGAGAACAAGTAAAAATTAAATGCTTCTAATTAATGGTCAAAATATTAATAATAAATCTGCAAAAATACATATAAAATACATGATGAAAATATGATACAACAGTTAATATCATAATGGATGCTTAATTAGTAAGAAATTTGGTATTATAATGTATAAATTGAAAATATTTTTAGGGTCAGGAATTTTTATTTTTTAGGTGTCTACAGTAAATTAAAGGAATTTCTACAAAAAATATGTATTTATTGCAATATCAGAAAAAGCATCAACTAGACTGCCCAACAATGCAAAGATTATTTAAATTATGATATATAATAATATAGGTATCTTGTAGTCATTTGAAAAGAATGTATAATATGCAAAATGTTTTTGCTGTAACTTCCATTGAAAAAAAAATCTATGCACTGAAAAAAAAGTCTGTTAGGATGTACATTAAAATTTTTTTTTCAAGAAATCAAAATATATTTTATTTTTTAAAATGCTTTGCCACTGATGTTGAATAAATCACTTGACCTCCCAAGTCATTCTTTTTCTTTTCTTTTTTCTTTTTTTTTTTTAATTGCATTTTAGGTTTTGGGGTACATGTGAAAAACATGCAAGATTGTTGCATAGGTGCATACAAGTGTAGAAGCAAATCACATTGAAATTTTAATGTTAATTATTATTGGGTAATGAGACTATGTCTGATTTTTTTCAAAATTATCTGTAATTTTCAAATTTTCTATAATTCACATTTATTACTTTTATCATGAGAAACAATAACAACATTTACATAAATATAATACCATCATGCATTGAATAATTTTCTGTGGTGTTTATTCAATTTCCAATCTAATAATCATAATAAACATATTAAATATGTGTGATTTCTTTCACACACACAGTTCTCGTGCTGTCTGGGCTCAAGCCAGTGGTCATGAGGGGCATGGAACCTAGTGAGAAACCAGCTAGGACAGCTAACGGAATGATTGCACCACCCCTCCCCTAATCCCAGGCAGCACAAGCTGCAGAAACAAGAGTAACTTCTTCATTCCACTTGAGGAGAGGAGAAGAAAGTGGACTTTGCTTTGCATCCTGGATACCAGCTCAGCCATAGTAATCTAAGACACCAGGCACAGTCATGAGGCCCACATTCCAGGCCCTAATGGTCTGGATTCCAGGTCCTTGATGACATTTCTAGACACAGCCTGGGCCAGAAGAGAATACATTATTGTGAAGTGAAGAACCTAGTCCTGGCAAGAAGTTCACCTGATGAATGAAGATCCCCATGAGCCATGAAGAAGCAGCAGCAATACTGAGGTAGTATATTGTGGGTGTTGCATGAGATTCTGAGACATGCTGGCTTCAGGGAAGACCCAGCACACTCCAAAATTTGGTGGCTAAAATGAGAGGCTCCTGTTTGAGAAAAGCAGAGGGAAATGTCAAGAGGAACTTTGTGCCTTAGGTACCAATTCAGCCACAATGTAAGGTTAGAACACCAAGCAAGATCTTTAGGTCCCTGATTCTAGGCCTTGACACTTGGATGGCATTTCTGAACCTGCCCCGGGCCAGAGGAAACCACAATGTCCTGAGGAGTAGGTCTCAGCCCTGGAAGCACTCACCACAAGCTGATGGAGCAGCCCTTGGGCCTTAAGTGAACATTGGTGGTAACCTGGCAGTACCCTTATAGGTTTTTAGTGGTGGTGGCCATGAGGAGAGGTTCATTTGCCTGTGGAAAGGGGAGTAAAGAGTGGAAAAGACTTTGTCTTTTGGTTTGAGTGACAGCTCAGGTGCAGTAAAATTGAGCACAAAGTACATTTCTAAGATTTATGATCAGCACTTGGCTCCCCTAGACAGCATCTCTGGGTCTTCCCAGAGCCAGGAGAAATTTGATGCCCTGAATGGAAGAACACAAGCCTGGCTGGCTTCAACACTTGCTGATA
The DNA here is from genome assembly GCF_030222135.1 of Aotus nancymaae. Taxonomy (NCBI): domain Eukaryota; kingdom Metazoa; phylum Chordata; class Mammalia; order Primates; family Aotidae; genus Aotus; species Aotus nancymaae. The sequence continues at coordinate 51,429,433 of NW_026988415.1, read as the reverse complement.
CTGGGACCCTAGGGTTTTGATGGATCATAGGTTATATAGCAAGGTAGTGGATACAGAGGGTCTGAGGTAAGACTACCCAGTTTTGTGCTGGTTTCATGTATGACCTAATGCAGTCCTAGTGGTGGTGGACACAGGGTTGTTTATGCCACTGTATCCCCAGCTGCAGGTGGCTCAAGTAATGGAAAGTGAGAGAGAGAAAAACTGTCATTTGTTCAGGAGAAAGTGAAGGAAGAAAACAAGGGTCTCTGTCTGGTAATCCAGATAATTCTTTCAGATATTATGCAAGACCACTGATACCTCTATGAGTTTGCAAAAACCACAGCACTACTGAACTTGGAGCACTCTCAATCAGATATAGGTTAGATCAAAACATCCAAGTTGTTTTAAATGCCTGGAACACTTTCCCAAAGAAGAATGGGAAAGAACAATCCTGGTCTGTGAAGACTACAATAAATACCCAACTTTTCAATGCCCAAACATCTTTGACCATTTACAAGCATCGAGATCATCTAGGAAAACATAAATACACCAGGTGAACTAAATAAGCAGATACAGGTTAGATCACAACAACTAAATCCTTTCAAATACCTGGAAAGCTTTCCCAAGACTAATGGGAAAGAACAATCCCAGACTATGAAGACTATAATCAATACACAACTTTTCAATGCCGAAACATCTTTGAACATTCACAAGCATCAGGACCATCCAGGAGAACACAAATTCACCAGATGAACTAAATAGGCCACAAGGGAACAATCCTGGAGAAACAGAGATATGTGATATTTCAGACAGAGAATTCAAAATAGCTGTTTTGAGAAAACTCAAAAAAATTTAAGATGATACAGAAAATGAATTCAGAATTCTATCAAATAAATTCAACATAGGGATTAAAATAATTAAAAACAATCAAGCTGAAATTCTGGAGTTCAAAAATGTAATTGACCATACTGAAAAATGCACCAGAGTCTTTTAGTAGCAAAATTGATCAAGCAGAAGAATAAATTAGTGAGCTTAAAGACTGTCTATTTGAAAACACCCAGTCAGAGGATGCAAAATAAAATAGAATGAAAAACAATAAAGCATGCCAACAGAATCTAGAAAAAACATCAAAGGGGCAAATTTATGAGTTATGGCCTTAAAGAGGAGGTAGAGAAAGAGATATGGGTAGAAAGTTTTTTCAAATAAATAATAACATTACTTTCTATACTTAGAGAAAGATATCAAGATTTAAGTAGAAAAATATTATAGAAGAGCCAAGCAGATTTAACTGAAATAATAGAACCTAAAGAAATTTAATAATCAAAATCCCAAAGTCAAAAGAATAAAGAAAGGATTCTGAAAAGAACATGAGAAAATAAACAAATATAATGAAGCTTCAATGCATCTGGCTGCAGTCTTTTCAGTAGAAACCTTACAGTTCAGAAGAGAGTGGCATGACATGTTTAAAGTGCTAGAAAAATATTACCCTGTGATATAGTTTTGATGTGTGTCCCTGACCAAATCTCATGTTGAAATATAATTTCCAATGTTGGAGGTGAAGCCTGGTGGGATGTGATTGAGTCTTTGTAATGATTTTTCTCATGAATGAGCTAGCACAATTTCGTTGATGCTGTCTTCACAATAGTGAGTGATTTCTTGTAAAGATGTTATCATTTAAAAGTGTGGGGCTCTTTTTCCTCTCTCTTGCTCCTGCTAAGTAAGGTGCCTGCTCCTGCTTTACCTTCTGTCCTGTTTACAAGTTTTCTGAGGCTTACCCAAAAGCTAATGCCAGAGTTACGCTTCCTGTGTAGCCTGTAGAACCAGGAGCCAATTAAATACTTTTTCTTATAAATTACCCAGTCTCAGGTATTTACTTATAGCAATGTGAGAATGGCTTAATACAGAAGATTGGTACCAAGGAGTGGGGCATTGCTATGGAGATACCAGACAATGTGGAAGCAGTTTTGCAACTGGAAAACAGGCAGAGTTCAGAAGAGACTTTGGAAGTCTCAGAAGAAGACAGAAAGATGAGAGAAAGATTGAAACTTCTTAGAGACTGATTCAATGGTTGTAACCACATTGCTGATAGTGACATGGACAGTGAAGGACAGGCTGATGAGGTCTCAGATGGAAATGAAAAACTTATTGGGAACTGGAGCAAAGGTCATGCACATTATGCTTTAGCAAAGTGCTTGGCTGGATTGTGTCTATGCCCCAGGGATCTGTGAAAGTTTAAACTTCACAGTGATAATTGAAGGTAACTGTCAAAATAAATTTCTAAGCAGCAAAGTGCTCAAGAGGTAGCCTGGATGCTTCTAACAACCTATGCTCAGACGTTGGAGTAAAGACATGACTTTAGGTTAGCACTTATATTTAAAAGGGAAGCAGAGAACAAATATTTGAAAAATTTGCAGTGGTCATGTGGGAGAAAAAATGCCCATTTTCAGGAGAAGAAATCAATCCAGCTGCTCAGAAACCACTTGCTAGAGAAGTTTACATTACTAAAAAGAAGGCATGTGCTAATAGCCAAGATATTGGGAAAAACACATTGAAGGCATTTCAGAGTTCTAAGAGGCAATCCCTCTCATCAAATGTCCTGAGGCCTAGGGAGACAGAATGGTTTTGTAGAAAAGGCTCAGGACCCTGATGCCCTGTGTAGCCTTAAGTCATTGCTCCTTATACCCTGGCCGCTTAAGCTCCAGCCATGGCATGAAGGGGTGAAGGTATAGCTTGGGCTACTGCTTCAGAGGGTGCAAGCTATAAGACTTGGCAGCTTTCATGGGATGTTAAACCTGCAGGCGCATAAAATGCAAGAGCGTGTGAGGCTTGGTACCCTTTACCGAGATTTCAGAAGATTTATAGGAAAGCCTGAGTGACAAGCAGAAACCTGCTGGTGGGGCTTAGAAGCTTTCACAGGTAACTTCTACTAGGGCATTGTAGGGAGGATGTGTGGAGCTGGAGTGCCCAGCAAAACCCCCACTGGAGCACTGCCTAGCAGAGCGTGAGAAGAGGGCCACCATTCTCCAGATTACAGAATGGTAGACACACTGGCATCTCAGCAACCCGTGAGAATAGCCTCCAGGGCTGAACCCTACCAAACCACAGGGCTAGAGCTTCCCAAGGCCTTGGGAGCTTATTCCTTGCATCGGTGTACCCTGGATATTGGACATAAAATAAAAGGAGACTATTTTGGAACTCTAATATTTAATAACCGCTCTCTTGGGTTTGGAACTTGTGTGAAGCCCTTAGCCATCTTCTTTTAGCTGATTTCTCCTTTATGAAACAGGAATGTTTAACCAATTCTTGTACTTCCATTGTATCTTGGAAGTAAATAACTAGTTCTTGATTTTGTAGGCTCATAGGTGGAAGAAACTTGCCTTGCTTCAGATGGGACTTTGCACTTTGGACTTCTGAGTTATCAATGGAAAGAGTTAAGACTTTGGAGGATTATTGAGAAGGCATAATTGTATTTTGAAATGTGAGATGGACATGGGATTTGGGAAGGGTTAGGGTCAGAATGATATAGTTTGGAGGCGTGTTTCCACCCAAATATCATGTTGAAATATAATCCCCAATGTTGGAGGTGGGTCCTGGGGGAGGTGACTGGATCATAATAGTTGTCTCAAGAATGGTTTAACACCGTCCCCTTGGTGCTGTCCTTACAATAGTGAGGGGTTTCTTGGAAGATTTGATTATTTAAAAGTATATTGCACTTCCCCATCTTTCTCTTGCTCCTTCTCCCACCATGTGAGGCTTCTGCTACTGCTTCATTTTTCACCATGATTGTATGCTTCCTGAGACTTCCAATGAGCCTGATACTGAACCTATGCATTTATTACAGTCTGAAGAACTGTGAAACAATTAAACTTCTTTTCTTATAATTTACCCAGTCTCAGATATTTTTATAGCAATGCAAGAATAGTTTAACATACCCTAAGACAACATTATCTAGTGAAGATATCTTTTAAACATGAAGGAGAACCAGACACTTTCCCAAACAAAAGCTGAGGAATTTCATCAACATGAAACCTGTCCTAGAAAATGCCAAAGGGAGTTCTTTATTCAGAAAAAAAAAAAAGTAATGAGTAAGAAGAAATTATCCAAAGATACAAAACTCACTGTTAATAGTAAGTACCCAGTAAAACACAGAATATTATAACACTGTAATCGTAGTGTGTAAACAACTCTTAAATATAAAGACTGAAACATGAACCAGTAAAAATAATAACTACAACCTTTTAAGACCTAGACAGTACACTCAGATATAAATATAAACAGCAAATTGTTAAGAAGTGGGGGATGAAGTAAAAGTGTAGAGTGTTTACTAGTTTTCTTTTTGCTTTCATGTTAGACTGTTCTTTCATTGCTATAAACAAATATCTGAGACTGGGTAATCTATAAAGAAAAGAGGTTTAATTCACTAACAGTTCTGCAGGCTGTGTAGGAAATATGGCTTCTGGTGAGGCCTCAGGAAACTTTTACTCATGGGGGAAGGTAAAGCAGGAACTTACACATCACATAGTAAAAAGCAGGAGTGAGAGAGAAAGAGAAAGACAGAGTAGGGAAGAGATGCCACAGACTTTTACAAGACCAAATCTTGTGAGAACTCACTCACTATTACAAAGAGAGCACCAAGCAATAAGAGATACATTCCCATGACCCAAACACATCCCTCTAGACCTCACTTCCAGCATTGTGGATTACAATTCAACATAAGATTGGAGACACATATCTAAATCACATCAGCTTGTTTCTTTTGTTATGTAATCAGTGTTCAGTTTCCAACAGTTTATAATAATGGGTTATAAGAGTGTTTGCAAGTGTCATGATAGCTACAAATATAAAAAGTTAATACAAAAAAAAAAAAGCAAGGAAGTAAATGATATCACCAGAGAAAATAATCTTTGATAAGAAAATAAGAAAAAAAAAGAAGAAAATAAGGCATCAAAAGCCAAATATTAATAACAAAATCGCAGGAATAAGTTCTTATTTATCAATAGCAACATTGGCTGTAAATGGACTAAACTTGTCAGTCAAAAGACATGGGGTGGCTGAATGGATAATCAAAAAAGACCATTGATGTGTCGCCTACAAGAAACACACGTCACAACTTCACCTACAAAGGTCCACATAGACTGAAAATAAGGAATGGAAAAATATACTCCATGCTCATGGATGTAAAAAATCAACATCGTTAAAATGGCTATACTGCCTAAAGCAATTTGTAAATTCAGTGCTATTCCCATTAAGCTACCAAGGACATTTTTCACAGAACTGGAAAATGGTATTTCAAAATTTATATGAAACAAAAAAGGGGCCTGAATAATCAAGGTGAGTCTAAGAAAATAGAACAAAGCTAGAGGCATCATGCTACCCAGCTTCAAACTATACTAGGGTATAGTTCGAATACTATAATGTAGTACAGCTTGAAGGAATACAGTAAACAAAACAGCATGGTACTGGTTCAAAAACAGACACATAGATCAATGGAAACCAGAATGCAGAACCCATAAATAAGACTGCACCTCTACAACTATCTGTTATTTGACAAACCTGACAAAAACAAGAAATGGGAAAAGAATTTCTTATTCAATACTTGCTACTGGGATAACTGGATAGTCACATGCAAAACATTGAAACTGGAACCCTTACTTACGCCATATACAAAAATTAACTCAAAATGAGTTAAAGATGTGAATGTAAAATTCAAGCCTATAACAACCCTAGAAAAAAACCTAGGTAATACACTTCTGGACATAGAAAAGAGCAAAGATTTTATGACAAAGACACAAAAACCAATTGCAACAAAAGCAAAAATTGATAAATGGTGTTGAATTAAACTAAAAGGCTTCTGCATAGCAAAAGAAACTATCAACAAAGTAAACAGAAAACCTGCAGAATGGGAAAAATTTTTGCAAACTATGCATCTGGCAAAGGTCTAATATCCAGCATCTATAGGAAACTTAAACAAATTTACAAGAAAAAAAAACAACCCTATAAAAAGTAGGCAAAGGACATGAACAGACATGTTTCAAAAGAAAACATATATGAGACCAACAATCATATATTAAAAACTCAACATCATTGATCGTTAGAGAAATTCAACTGAAAACAAAAATGAGGTAACATCTTGTATCAGTCAGAATGGCTATTGCTAAAAACTCAAAAAATAAAAGATGCTGGTGAGGTTGCAGAGAAAAGGGAACACTTATACACTGTTGGTGGGAATGTAAAATAGTTTAGCTATGATGGAAGATAGTGTGGTGATTCCTCAAAGAATTACATATAGAAATAACATTAGACCCAGCAATATCATTACTGGGTATATACCTAAAGATATATACATCATTTTATTTAAAAGATATATGCACACATATGCTCATTGTAGCACCATTCACAATAGCAAAGACATGTAATCAAACTAAATGTCCATTAATGTTAGACTAGATAAAGAAAATATGATACATGTACACCATGGAATACTATGCAATTATGTAGCCATAAAAAAGAATGAGATTATGTTCTTTGTAGGGACATAAATGGAGCTGGAGGCCACTATCCTTAGCAAACTAACACAAGAACAGAAAACCAAATACTACATGTTTTCACTTATAAGTACCACCTAAATGATAAGAACACATGGACATATAGAGAGAAAAAAACACATACTGGAGCCTATCATTAGGTGGAAGTTCAGAGGAGGGAGAGGATCAGGAAAAATAATGAATGGGTACAAGGCTTAATAATTACATGATAACATAATCTGCACAAGAAAAATCCCATGACACAAGTCTACCTATATAACAAACCTGCACATGTACCCCTGAACTTCAAATAAAAAGGTAAATCAAAAGAAACTGGGTATAGAGGGAACATACCACAACATAATACAAGAAATACATTACAGGCCCACACCTAGCATCATACTGAATGCAACAATAGGGAAAACCTTTCCTCTAAGATCAGACTATAAAGAGTTTCTACTTTTATCACTGTTATTCAACATAGTACTGGAAGTCCAAGTTAGTGCAATTAGGTAGGAGAAAGAAACAAAGAACATCCAAATTGAAAATAAAGAAGTTGACTTACCCTTGTTTACAAATAATATGATCTTATATTTGGAAAAACATATAGACTCCACTATAAAACTATTAGAACTGATAAATTCAGTAAAGTTACAGGTTTTGATCACCAGACAAAAATTAGTAGTATTTCTATATACCAAAAGCAAATAATCTGAAAAAATAATCAAGAAAGTAATTCCATTTACAATAGTTACAAATCAAATAAAATCTCTAGAAGTTAATTTAACCAAAAATGTGAAACATATCTATAATAAGCACTATAAAACATTTATGAAATAAACAAAAGAGAACACAAAAAATGAGAAGATATTCCATGTTCATGAATTGGAATAATCAATGTTGTTAAAATGTCCATATACATGTGTTTGTGTCCTCTCTTATTTCCTTGAGCAGTGATTTGTAGTTCTCCTTGAAGAGTTCCTTCATGTTCTTTGTTAGTTGTATTCCTAGGTATTTTATTCTCCTTGTAGCAATTGTGAATGCGAGTTCGCTAATGATTTGGTTCTCTGTTTGGCTGTTATTCGTGTATAGGAATGCTTGTGATTTTTGCATATTTATTTTGTATCCTGAGACTTTGCTGAAGTTGATCATCATCTTAAGGAGATTTGGGGCTGAGACGATGGGGTCTTCTAAATATACAAGCATCCTGTCTGCAGATAGAGACAATTTGACTTCCTCTTTTCCTAATTGAATACCCTTTATTTCTTTTTCTTGCCTGATTGCTCTAGCCAAAATTTCCAATACTATGTTGAATAAGAGTGGTGAGAGAGGGCAGCCTTGTCTAGTGTCAGTTTTCAAAAGGCATGCTTTCAGTTTTTGCCCATTCAGTATGATATTGGTTGTGGGTTTGTCATAAATAACTCGTATTATTTTGAGATACATTCCATCGATACCTAGTGTATTGAGAACTTTTAGCATAGGGCTGTTGAATTTTGTTGAAGGCTTTCTCTGCATCTATTGGGATAATTACGTGGTTTTTGCCTTTGGTTCTGTTTCTGTGATGGATTACATTTATACATTTGTTTATGTTGAACCAGTCTTGCATCCCCAGGATGAAGACTACTTGATCGTGATGGATAAGCTTTTGATTTGCTGTTGCATTCAGTTTGCCAGTATTTTATTAAAGATTTTTGCTTCAGTGTTCATCCTGGATATTGGCCTGAAATTTTCTTTTTTAGTTGTGTCTCTGCTAGGTTTTGGTATCAGGATGATACTGATCTGATAAAATGAGTTAGGGAGGATTTCCTCTTTCTTTATTGTTTGAAATAGTTTTAGAAGGAAGGGTACCAGCTCCTCTTTGTACCTCTGGTAGAATTTGGCTGTGAACCTGTCTGGATCTGGACTTTTTTTTTGTTGATAAGCTATTAATTGCTGCCTCAACTTCAGACTTTGTCACTGCTCTATTCAGGGATTCAACTTCTTCCTGGTTTAGTCTTGGGAGGGTGAAAGTGTCCAGGAATTTATCCATTTCTTCTACATTTACTGGTTTATGTGCATAGAGGTGTGTGTAGTAATCTCTGATGGTAGTTTATATTTCTATAGAATTGGTGGTGATATCCCCTTTATCATTTTTTATTGCATCTATCTGATGCTTCTCTTTTCTTTTTTATTAGTTTGGCTAGCGGTCTATCCATTTTGTTGATCTTTTCAAAAAACTAGCTCCTGGATTTATTGATTTTTTTCTGAAGGGTTTTTTGTGTCTCTATCTCCTTCAGTTCTGCTCGGATCTTAGTTATTTCTTGTCTTCTGCTCGTTTTGAATTTGTTTGATCTTGCTCCTCTAGTTCTTTTAATTGTGACGATAGAAAAGAAAATGTCTATATACAAAGCATTCTAAAGATTCAATGTGATTTCCTGGCAAGGTGACCTAATAAGAATAGCTCCATTCTGCAGCTCCCAGCATGACCAACACAGAAGGTGGGGATTTTTGCATTTCCAACAGGTACCCAGTTCATCTCATTGGGAGTGATTAGACAGTGGGGGCAGCCCACAGAGGATGAGTAGAAGTAGGGTGAGATATCACCTCACCTGGGAAGTGCAAGTGATCAGGGAACTCCCTCCCCAAGCCAAGGGAAGCTAAGAGGGACCCTGCCCTGAGGGATGTGCTATCCATCAGAGATACTAAGCTATTCCAAAGGTCTTTGCAACCAACCAACGGACCAGGAGATTCTCTCATGTGCTTACACCACAAGGGCCCTGGGTTTCAAGCATAAACATGGGTGGCTGTTTCTGCAGACACAAAACTAGCTGCAGCAGTTATTCTTATACCCCAGTGGTGTCTGGAACACCAGCCAGGCAGAACCATTCACTCCCCTGGAAAGGGGGCTGAAGCCAGAGCGCCAAGTGGTCTTGCTCAGCAGATGCCACCCACATGGAGCTCAGCAAGATTAAGATCCACTGGCTCAAAATTCTTGCTGCCAGCACAGCAGTCTGAAGTCAACCTGGAACAGTTGAGATTGGTGAGGAGAGGGGCATTCACCATTACTTAGGCTTAAGTAGGTGGTTTTCTCATCACAGTGTAAATAAAGCCACCAGGAAGTTCAGACTGTTTGGAACCAACCACAGTGCTGCAAAGTTGCTGTAGCCAGACTGCCTCTCTAGATTCATCCTCACTGGGCAGGACATCTCAGAAAGAAAAGCAGTAGCCCCAGTCAGTAGCTTATTGATCAAACTCCCATCTCCCTAGGACAGAGCACCTGGGGGAAGTGGTAGCTGTGGGTGCTGCTTCAGCAGACTTAAACATTCCTGCCTGCTGGCTCTGAAGTGAACAGGGGATCTCCCAACACAGTACTAGAGCTCTGATAAGGAACAGACTGCTTCCTCAAGTAGGTCCCTGAACCCCATGCCTCCTGACAAGGAGACACCTCCCAGCAGGGGTCGACAGACACCTCATATGAGAGAGATCTGGCTGGAATCTGGCAGATGCCCCTCTGAGACGAAGCTTCCAGAGGAAAGAGCAGGAAGCAATCTTTGCTCTTCTGCAGCCTTTGCTGGTGGTCAGACAAACAGGGTCTAAAGTGGACCCCCAGCAAACTCTAGCAGACCTGCAGAAGAGAGGCCTGACTGTTAGAGGAAGAATTAACAAATGGAAAGTAATAGCATCAACATCAACCAAGCAAAAACTGAATCTGAAGGTCACCAACAGCAAAGACCAAAGGTAGATAAATCCACAAAGGTGAGGAAAAGCCAGTGCAAAAAAAGGCTGAAAATTCCAAAAACCAGAATGCCTCTTCTCTTCCAAAGGATCACATCTCATCAGCAAGGGAACAAAACTGGACAAAGAATGAGTTTGACAAATTGACAGAAGTAGGCTTCAGAAGGTGGGTAATAACAAACTCTTCCGAGCTAAAGGAGCATGTTCTAACCCAATGAAAGGAAGTTAAGAACCTTGAAAAAAAGGTTAGAGGGATTACTAACTGGGATAACCAGTTTAGAGAAGAACATAAATGACCTGATGGAGCTGAAAAACACAGCACAAGAACTAGGATATCAGAGACTGAAGATCAACTTAGTGAAATAAAGTGTGAAGACAAGATTAGAGGAAAAAGAATGAAAAGGAACTAACAAAGCCTCCAAGAAATATGAGACTAGGAAGCCCATCAGACTAATAGTTCTCTCTGCAGAAACCCTACAAGCAAGAAGAGAGTGGGGGTCAATATTTACCATTCTTTTTCTTTTCTTTTCTTTTCTTTTTTTTTAGTATTCACTATTTTATTCCATTTACATAATGTTCAAGGACAGAAAAAATCTACAGTCATAGAAATCATTATAGTGGCTTTCTCTGGATGGAGGGTGAGGATTGGCTGAAAAGCAGCAAGTAAGAACTTTCTGAGAAAATAAAAATATTTTATATTATGATTGGGAGCTAGTATGTAGATTACATGAATGTATACATTATCAAAATTTGTCAAATTTATGCTCTATCCTTACACCAATACAACACTGCCTTGATAACTGTATTTGTGTGTTAAATACTGATATCAGGCAATATAAACCCTCCAACTATGCTTTTCTTTCATGATAATATTATGTTATGTCCTTTGTATCATTATGCAAGCTTTTTATTAAAAAAAAGGTTGTCGGCCGGGCGTGGTGGCTCAAGCCTGTAATCCCAGCACTTTGGGAGGCCGAGGCGGGTGGATCACGAGGTCAAGAGATCGAGACCATCCTGGTCAACATGGTGAAACCCCGTCTCTACTAAAAATACAAAAAATTAGCTGGGCACGGTGGCGCGTGCCTGTAATCCCAGCTACTCAGGAGGCTGAGGCAGGAGAATTGCCTGAACCCAGGAGGCGGAGGTTGCAGTGAGCCGAGATCGCGCCATTGCACTCCAGCCTGGGTAACAAGAGCGAAACTCCATCTCAAAAAAAAAAAAAAAAAAAAAAGGTTGTCAGAATTTTGATCAATATTGCTTTAAATTTAAAGATCAATTTAAGGAAAATTGACATTTTAACAATATTAAGTCTTCTGATCCATGAACATTAAAGAAAAGAATTTTCAACCACAAATTTTATATGCAGCCAAATTAAGCTTTGTAAGTGAAGGAGAAATAAAATCCTTTACAGACACACAAATGCTGAGGGATATTATCACCACCAGGCCTGCCTTACAAGAGCTCCTAAAGAAACCATTAAATATGGAAAGGAAAAACTGGTACCAGCCATTGCAAAAAAAAAAAAAAAAATGTTTAAAGACTTTTTTTAAGTTTAAAGACTTTTTGACACTATGAAGAAACTACATCAACTAGTGGGCAAAATAACCAGGTAGCAGCATAATGACAGGATCGAATTCACACATAACAATATTAACCTTAAATGCCCCAATTACAATTACAGACTGGCAAATTGGATAGAGTCAATACCCATCATTATGCTGTATTCAGGAGACCCATCTCACTTGCAAAAACACACATAGGCTCAAAATAAAGGAATGGAGGAAGATTTACCGAGAAAGTGGAAAGCAAAAATAAAAAAAAAAAGCAGGGGCTACAATTCTAGTCTCTGATAAAACAGCAGACTTTAAACCAACAAAGATAAAAAAAGACAAAGAAGGACATTACATAATGGTAAAGGGATCAAGACAACAAGAAGAGTTAACTATCCTAAATATATATGCACCCAAAACAGGAGCACCCAGATTCATAAAGCAAGTTCTTAGAGACCTACAAAGAGACTTAGACTCCCACACAATAATAGTGAGATATTTTAATATCCCACTGTCAATATCAGACAGATCAATGAGACAGGAAATTAACAAGGCTATTCAGGACTTGAACTCAGCTCTGGACAAAGCGGACCTAATAGAAATTTACAGAATTCACCACCCCAATCAACAGAAGATACATTATTCTCAGTACCACATAGCACTCATTCTAAAATCGACCACATAATTGGAAGTAAAACACTCTCAGAAGATGCAAAAGCACAGAAATCATAACAAACCATCTCTCAGACCATAAGAAACTCACTCAAAACCACACAACTACATGGAAACTGAACAACCTGCTCCTGAATGACTACTGGGTAAATAATGAAATTAAGGCAAAAATAAATAAGTTATTTGAAACCAATGAGAACAAAGAAACAATGTACCAGAATCTCTGGGACACAGCTAAGGCAGTGATTAGGGGGAAATTTATAGCACTAAATGCCCACAGGAGAAAGTGGGAAAGATCTAAAATTGACACCCTAACATAGCAATTAAAAGAACTAGACAAACAAGAGCAAACAAATTTAAAGGCCAGCAGGAGACAAGAAATAACTAAGATCAGAGCAGAACTGAGGGAGTTAGAGACACAAAAAAACTCCTCAAAAAAATCAATAAATCCAGGAGCTACTTCTTGAAAATATTAACAAAATAGATTGAGTGCTAACCATACTAATTAAGAAGAAAAGAGAGAAAAATCCAATAAATACAATAAAAAAAATGATAAAGGGGATATTACCACTGATTTCACAGAAATACAACTACCATCGGAGAATACTATAAACATCTCTATGCAAATAAACTAGAAAATCTAGAAGAAATGGGTAAATTCCAGGACACATACAGCCTCCCAAGACTAAACCAGAAAGAAGTCAAATCTCTGAATAGACCAGTAACAAGTTCTGAAATTGAGGTAGTAATTTATAGTCTACCAACTAAAAAGCCCAGGATCACATGGATTAACAGCTGAATTAAACCAGAGGTACAAATAGGAGCTAGTACCATTCCATTTGAAGCTATTCCAGACAATAGAAAAGGAGGGATTCCTCCATAACTCATTTTATGAGGCCAGCATATTCCTGATACCAAAACCTGGCAGAGACACAACAAAAAAAAAAAAAAAAGAAAATTTTAGGCCAATATCCCTGATGAACATTGATGAAAAAAATCCTCCATAAAATACTGGCAAACTGAATTCAGCAGGACATTAAAAAGCTTACCCACCACGATCAAGTTGGTTTCATCCCTGTGATGCAAGGCTGGTTCAATATACACAAATCAATAATCATAATACATCACATAAACAGAACCAATGACAAAAAACACAGAATTATCTCAGTAGATGCAGAAAAGGCCTTCAATAAAATTCAACAAAACTTCATGCTAAAAACACTCAATAAACTAGTTATTGGTTGAACATATCTCAAAACAAATAAAGATTCAACGCAACTCCTTTTAAAATGCCAATGGCGTTCTTCACATAAGTAGAAAAAGCAATTCTAAACTTTACAGAGACCCATAAGATATTCAGTATAGAGAAATCTATCTGAAGTAAAAAGATCAAAACTGGAGAAATCACATTACCTGGCTCCAAATTATACCACAGACTTATAGTAACCAAAACAGTATGGTACTGGCATAAAAACAGACACATGCAACAATGGAACAGAATAAAGAACCCCAAAACAAATCCTCACATCTACAGTGAACTCATTTTAGACAAAAGTGTCAAGAACATTCACTGAGAAAAAACTGTCTCCTCAATAAATGGTGCTGGGAAAACTGGATAATTTTATGCAGAAGAGTGAAACTACAGCCCTATCTCTCGTCATATACAAAAATAAAATCAAAATGGATTAAAGACTTAATTCTAAGACATCAAACTCTGAAACTACTACAAGAAAACCTAGGGGAAACTCTCCAGGACACTGGAAGGTACAAATATTTCTTGAGTAACATCCCACGAGCACTGGCAACCAAAGCGATAATGGAAAAATTGAATCACTTGAAGTTAAAACTCTTCTGAACAACAAAGGAAACAATAAACAAAGTAAAGAGACAACTCACAGAATGAAAGAAAATATTTGTAAACTACCCACCTTACAAGGAACTAATAATCAGAACAAAAAAGAAGCTAAAACTCTATAGGAAAAAGCTAATAATCCAGTTAATGAATGGGCAAAATATTTGACTAGACATTTCTCAAAAGAAGACATACTAATGGCAAACAGGTTCATAAAAAGGTCCTCAACATTATTAATCATCAGATAAATTCAAATCAAAACTATCATCTCACCCCAGTTAAAATGGCTTACATCCAAAACACAGGCAATAACAAATGTTGGCAAGGATATGGAGAAAAAAAAAAAAACCTTTGTTATGTTGGTAGGGATGTAAATTAATACAACCAGTATGGAAAACAGTTTGGGGGTTAATCAAAATACCGAAAACTGAGCTATCATATGATCCAGCAGCCGTCTGCTGGGTATACATTCAAAAGAATGAGGATCAGCATACTAAAGAGATATCTGTATTCTTTACAGATAAAGAAATATGTTTACTGCAGCACTGTTTACAATATTCAAGTTTGAAAGCAATCTAAGTGTCCATCAACAGATTAATGGATAAAGAGAATGTAGCACTTATAGAAAATGGAGTAATAATTAGATAGCCGATTACCATGAATTCAGCCATAGAAAAGCATGAGTTTCAGTCATTTTTACCAACATGGATGGAACTGGAGATCATTATGTTAGGCGAAATATTCAGGTGCAGAAAGATAAACTTTGCATGGTCTTACTTATTTGTGAGATAGTAGAAGTATGGTTACCAGAGGCTGAGAATAGTAGTGGGGGAGTTTGGGGGTAAATGCAGATGGTTAAAGGATTAAAAAAATAGAAAGAATGAATAAGATGTAGTATTTGATAGCAAAACAGGGAGGCTATAGCTAATAATAATTTAACTGAGTATAATTGGATTGTTTATAACACAAAAGATAAATGCTTGAGGGGATGGATACCCCATTTACTCTGATATGATTATTATTCATTGCATGCCTGTATTAAAACATCTCATGTGCCCCATAAATATATGCATCCACTATGTACTCCCAGAAATTAAAAATATAAATTTAAAAAGACTATGGTAAATTATGCACATTGAAAATGTTTCTAAAAATTAAAAAATATTCCCCAAATAGATTGCATAAAATGTATAAAGACTGATTTTTTTTGAAAAAGCCTACAAGATGAAGCCCAAACTTGTAAACATAAAATACAAATATCTCCATTTTTGTCTCTCCCAAATTATCCAGCTTCATCCTCCTATCCACAAATCCAATTAACGACACATACCCTTAATCCAACGAGGCAGAACTACATGAAGTTCTCTTACATCCACCATGTTTCTTTTTCTTTTTTTTTTTTTTTTCTAATTTTCATGTATTTTCTCCTTCTTACCCCTGCCTGGAATGATGGTCCTCTGGACAAATTTAATTTCACTTTACTCTAACTTGCTCACCAGCTTCCACCTTATGCATCATTTCTTACAGGATTCTTTACCTGATAGACCATTCCATCTGAGCTAGGTGATGTAACATTTTCCTCATTGCCACAAATCTTCCTACATATTCCCATCATTCTACTCTGTCAGAGAAAAATGACCTGTTTATATATTTTTCTCCATTTCTAGGCCAGGAGCCTCTTGAAGTTTCTTTTTCATGTTCTTTTCTCAGTGCCTGATTTCATGCCTGCAACATAGAAGATATTACAACATATGATAACTAAATTGATGGATAGAGGAATTAAAGGATAGATAGATAAATTTACGATAGTTACTTAAAATGCAAACTTAAATGAATAAGTCATCAATATAATTTCCCTGAACCAGAGTATATTAATCTACAAAATGAGGAAGACTGTATGTTCTCTGCATCTCTTTCTAAATAAAAGTTTATCTGTTTTTTTATTCCTATAACATTGGATCTCTATTGTGTCACTTCTTGGAATTCCTAATCCTTCATTAAGTTTATCTAAATAGTATAAAACATTTGAGGAACAGATGACAGTGGTGTTTCACTGCTAACATTGATGAAATGATATGCAAAGAAGTGAGAAATGTTAAGGCATTGAGAAAACCTTTTTGCATCCCATGTTTATTTACACAGCATAAACACTATAGAAATAACTGAAAAAAAAAAAGATATCCTTTGATTTAACCCCTGTGTCCTGCACAGACAAGCTTATGTGTAAAATCCTACATGGAATGATTTGGGACCAAAAATATGCTGAAGTCATTTTTTGTTAACTTATACCAATTCCACTTTTAGCAGTTTAGGTAACTCTGCCTGCCAGGGCACTTATTGGGAATTACACCCAAAGTAAATCGTCTTCATCCTGACGTCAGTGGTCCTGCACACCTTTAAGGATCTGCACTTCTTGATATTCTAATTACAATTCTAAGTGTTCAAAGATACCCGGTTTTAGAGTCCATGGTCTTTAACCACAAGCCATTGCAGGAAAATTGTGAACTGTTCCGATACTGGCAGAGAAACTGGTCATGTAAGACTTATTAAGAGTCTATTTATTATTTTTCAGCACCATGCCATCCTGTGGTTTCAGGGGACTTCAAAACATTCATTAAAATGGAAATTAAAGGTAAAAATAAAAGTATATATACATTTTATTTCTCAACACAAATGCCATCAAATTCAATACGCATTTGTAAGTAATAAAGCCAGCTATTTAGTCCATCACTAAGAGACTGAGGATCCTTGGAATTTTACCATGTCAATTCAGTCTGTTTTACATTATTAGATGAAGAAAAATTGGTTCCCTTTAAAGATTTTTAAAGTTTACGAAACAAAAGAAAGTCAAAAGTTGCCAAATAAGTACTGTAAGATGGATACCTAATGATTTCCTATTGAAACTCTTTCAAAGTTGCCCTTGTTTGATGAGAATAATGAGAAGGAACATTGCAATGGTGGAGAAGGATGTCCTGGTGGAGCTTTTCTGGAAATTTTTCTGCTAACGCTTTGTCTAATTTTCTCAAAATACTGTCATAATAAGCATATGTTATCATTATCTAACCCTTCAGAAAGTTAGCAAACGAAATACATTGAGCATCTTAAAAAAACTGTTGCCATCACCTTTGCTCCTGACCAGTCAGCTTTTGCTTTGACTGGACCACTTCTGCCTGTAGGTAACCATTTCCTGGACTGTGCTTTGTATTCACGGTTGTACTGGTAAAGCCATGTTTTATCTCTCATAACAATTCTTCCAAGAAACGCTTCAGGATCTTTATCCTACTTGTTTAAATTTTTTATCGAAAGCTCTCCTCTTGTCTAAAGCTGATCTGGGTTCAACAGTTTTGATACCCATTATGTGAAAAGTTTTCTTAACTTTAATTGTTTAGTCAGGATTACGTAAGCTGAGTCAATTAAGATGTCTATGGCAATGGCTATTCTTTGTGCTGTTCATCATGGTACTCTTCAATTAGGGGCAAACAATATTTTATTTTCCTTTCATATTGATATAGATGGTCTGCTGCTTCAGGCTTCAATCTTCATCATATTTTCATAAGTTATATATTTGGAAACTGTTGATATCTATAAGGGCACTGTCCCCATAAACTCTGAAAAGCATCAATGATTTCACCATTATTCCACTCATGATTCACCATATATTTTGTTTGTTCTTGCTTCCATTTTAGTAGAATTCATGTTGCTCCGAAAGGGGATTGTTTCAAACTGATTTCTTATTCTCTTAAATCCCTCAAACTAGATCCTGTTCAGATGTGTTTTAACAAGTTAGTTAATTTTTACTTTAGTGCAAAATACATTGAAATCAATGCATAGTTTATTCACAATACACATTTTGAAAAACCTGTTGCAGGCTCCTTGTACTTAAAGAATATTTTATTTTTAAATAGAGTCTTGCTCTGTCACTCAGGCTGGAGTGCAATGGCATAATCTCAGCTCACTGCAGCGTTGACCTCCCAGGCTCAAGCAATCCTCCCTCTTCAGTTTCCTGAGTAGCTGGGACTAAAGGTGCATTTCACCAGCTAATTGTTGTGTCTTTTTGTAGAGATGGGATCTTGCTGTTGCCCAGGCTGGTCTCCAACTCCTGGGCTCAAGCAATCTGCCCACCTCAACCTTCCAAAGTGCTGGGATTACGGCATGATCCACGGTACCTTGCCCTAAAAAGTAATTTTGATGATGCGCCCATTTCCCTTTACATGCTGACTTTATAATCTACCTGATAAGGTTTGCCCATGTCCCCACCCAAATCTTAGCTTGAATTGTAGCTCCCATAATTTCCACGTGTTGTGGGAGGGAGCTAAGGAGAGGTAATTGTATCATGAGGGGTGGTTTCCTCCATACTCTTCTCACAGTAGTGAATAAGTCTCACAAGATCTGACAGTTTTCACTAGGCTCTCATTTTTCTCTCTTATCTGCTGCTGTGTTAAGATATTCTTTCCACCTTCCACCATGAGTGTGAGGCCTCTCCATCCACTTGGAACTGTGAGTCCATTAAACCTCTTTTTCTTGATAAATTACCTAGTCTAAGGTATATCATTATCAGCAGCATAAAAATGGACTAATATGGTAAATTGGTACTGGTAGAGTGGGGTGCTGCTGTAAAGATACTGGAAAACATGGAAGCAACTTTGGAACTGGGTAACAGGCAGAGGTTGGAACAGTTTGGAGGGCTCAGAATAAGACAGGAAAATTTGAGAATGTATGGAATATCTTAGAGACTTGTTGAATGATTTGACCAAAATGCTGATAATGACATGGACAATGAAATTCAGGTGGAGGTGGTCTCAGATGGAGATGAGGAACTTGTTGGGAACTGGAGTAAAGGTGACTCTTGCTGTTTTAGCACACGGCAGGGGTCCCTGAAGTTCAAAGGAAGTATGCAAGGGAAATGCGGAGTTGGAACCCCCACCTAGAGTCTCCACTGGGGCACTGCCTAGTGAAGCTGTGGGAAGAGGTCCACCATCCTCCAGACCCCCGAATGGTATTTATTAGAAAATGTTATTTTCTTTTTTAAAAAATTATTTTAAGTTCCTGGATACATGTGCAGTATGTGCAGGTTTGTTACATAGGTAAATGTGTGCCATGGTGCTTTGCTGCATCTATCAACCCATCACCTAGGTATTAAGTCCCACATACAATAGCTGTTTATCCCGATGCTCTCCCTCTTCTTGCCCTCCTGACAGGCCCCAGTATGTGTTGTTCCCTTCCCTGTGTCTATGTGTTCTTATTTTTCAGCTCCCACCTGTAAGTGAGAACATGTAGTGTTTCATTTTCTGTTAACTTTATTTTTATGTATCAGAAAGAGTTAATAATATACCAATTACTCAGACCAAGAAACTTTGGTGCCATCTCTCAGAAAATTAAAAATATTGTACAAATCCTTGATGTATACAATGTTACTGATGATCCCCTTATATATAGTGCCCTTGTGAAGTGCACCATCTGTACAGCCAAACACAAAAGTGGAGATCTAGGAACCTAAGAAAGGTTTATCAAAAGGGCATAAGACAAAGTGGAGGAGAACCAAAATTAAAAGCCTACAAGAGCAGCAAACACAAACTTTGCAAAACATCAATTTTCTCAGAGCTTCCCACTGGTCGCAGAGACTAACTCACACATCCTTACAACACAAGAGATCAGGTTCCGGCACAAGATTTTGCATTTTCAGTCTTGTTATGCCCATTGAAGACAAATATCAGGCAGAATTAGAACAAACTATCAAAAATTACATAAGAATTCAGAATGTTGCTTCTAACTACAGTATGTGTTGCTAATAAATTATTTCATAGCTCACATCAAATCCATTTGTTATAACTGAAATACAATTGAATTGGCTTTCCAAATATGCAGCACCTCATGCAAATTGAGTTAGTCTTGTACAGTGCTAAAATAAGCCAGTGTATTTCAAATATATATTTTCCAGTCACCAGAATTCTTAAAATCATCTATCATTTTTATTATCAAAAGAGAAACAACATAAAAGATTTTTCACAGACAGAAAATTTGACACACATACACATGCACATACACACACATACAAATACTAGCCTATAGCAATTTCTTTCAGTTATTTTAATATTCACAGAATTTCAGAAGTGATGCATTAGCTGGGACTGAGCTATAGTCACGAGAAAAATCCAGCAACCGTGTTACAGCTGCATTTTCTTTTCTATGAAATCTCCTCCTTGTTCTCATACAGATATCTTTGTGGTCTAGTCACAGCGTTTTCAGATGCTGTGATATTTTTCTTGGCTGCTTTAACTACCTGAAATATTATGCCTTTGTCGGCTAAAGGTACAACAAAATAAAAATGTGTTATTCTTTATGTAAAAAATGTTGAACCCATATCTATAAGCATTTTAGATTGCTTCTCCATGAGCGATGATGATTTATACTAAGATAGCTACATTCCCTTCATCCAAGGCACACTAGCATAAGATACTACTAGCCTTACATAATGGAGTGCTTTCCGGAGTCAATGTAGCAGAGTAATGTGATTAAGAGGATAGGTTTGTGATAATACTAGTATCTACTTTACAGCATTACTGTGATGATTAAATGAAATAATCCACATTAAATGCATGGCATAAAATAAGCACTCAATAAATGAGAGTTACTCCTACAAGTAATACTTTAGGAGACTTTAGTTCATGATATTGACCTAATTTGCATTACAATACATAGCACTATAAAAAGTTATGTTAGCATAGATATATCAATGATTAGAAATGAGAACAAAAGTGAACTTCTTTTAAGCAGTGAAGTCTAGGTTCCTTGAAATCAATCTTAGAAGAACCCTAGTAGACCTCTTTTCAAGGAAGATAGCAAAATAATAATAGTAATAAGTAAACAGAAATTACTCAACCAGAGGCAACATTACACTTATCCATTGTACTTTATCCCTTGGAATTAGTTCCTTTTCTCATTATCTCCATTCTTCAAATTTCAACGTTTTTATAGGATAATTATAGGTACCAGTGAATATGTAAAAAGAGAAGTTTTGAATCTCGTTATCTATTGATAGAGAGCAGCCTGAGGTCATTTCTGTAAGACATAAAACAGGAGATGATATATTAGGTCATTCAACAGAATGACAAGTCAAATTATGCTCCTTTTACAAAGCAGAGACTTTCTTATTAGAATTTTCTTCAGTGCCTTCCATAGTCCAGATTAATAAATCTTAAGGGGATTAAACTCAACTTGCAGCTACTCCAATCATTGACTACCCTATTAATTTAAAAGTTATCACTTTTCTAGTTGGGAGAAATAAATAGTACAGATTCATGGATGCAGACAAAAGGCTGCCTGAATTTAGTTCCCCCTAATTAGACTCTTCCATTTTCTTTCAACTAGGATTTAAAGTGTTTCAGCAATAATCTACTTCAGAATCATTAAGAAGCTGAGTGAGTCAATCTTATTGCTGGAGATAAGCTGTAAAGAGATGGCTCTAAAATATGTTTTTCCAGTAACAAGAATCTGGGTCTCCCAGGCCAGGTTTATCAGTCAAACGGATCCTCTATTAGATCCAGGATACTTTCCTAGAGATTAATGATGCCCATTTCAGTAAGTCCTGTCCCCTTATTACTTTAAGGAAAATCAAATCAAATCAAATCAAATATTATTCGAAATTCACTTCCATTCATCCCACAACCATCTACTGAGCACCTATTATACCCAAAACACAAGATTGAGAGCAATATATGCTCTTAAAGGGAGAAAAGGAGGAGAGAAAAGAAATTGTGAGGAAGAAGTATGATCTTTTAAAGGTGGTGGACTAAAGCAGTGATTTGCCTCCTTAATTTAAAAAATATGTTACTAGGTACCTATTAATTGCCAGACATTGCTCCCAAATGTGTATTTCTGAGAGAAATCGCTTACCAATGAAAAATATTGAACTTAGTCTCATTACACACCTGATACTCTTAACATTTTAAACATTAATATTGAGGGGAAGGTGTATCTAAACATACAAGCAACATCTGACTTTGGGGCACACACTTCCTTCCCACATTCTTCAAAACAGATAAATAGCTCTATTCCAGTGCTCAAAATTCTAAACTCACACATGTAGCAGAGTTGAAATTTTCCAACTGGAACACTCCCAAAGTTATAAGATGAAATGATCATCACCTGAAAAATTACTAATCTTTGGGGAGATATAAAAGATACTGTACATAAGCAACAGTAAGACTTGATAAAGATTCCTATATGACTATAGACACAAGAGTGAAGATATTCTAGCTCTAATCTACAGTTGTAGTTTTTCAAAGTATATATGTTATTAATGTACTTTTTATACCCAAAAAATATTGAACCACTTTTCAAAATTAATGCACACGCCTCTCCATTACTGCACTCAAGCTAATCCTTTTGTTTGGGATGTGTTTTTTTTTTTCCATATCCTCTTATTGTAGTTCATCAATCCCTTAAAAGGGCAAGTTCAATAGCAAAGTGCTCTATGAAGCTTTCCTTCATCTTCCCTGGAAGAATTAATCCTTTCCCTATAGATCTCAGCAATTTGTCTAAGCTTCCATTATAGTGCTTATCAAGTTTAGTTGTTGTTAAAATGGGATAATGGTTAATTCTAAGTGTCACATTGACTAGATTAGGAAACACCTAGACGACTGGTAAGGCATTATTTCTGGGTGTGTCTGTTGAGGGTGTTTCTGTTAGGGAATTATGTTTTAAGAGTCTAGATCTTAATTAAACCTTTTGTTTTAGCTGTTTTATTGTATGGCTCTGACAGGGGAGCTGACATCAATCAGAAATGTCAATAGGCTTTGCAGAGCAATGGTCTTTAATCCCTCAAGGAAGATAAGAGGAATTGCTCCCAAGGATTGACTGACCGCCACCTCAAGTCTGTAGAGGAGATGGGGTGACTGCCTCAGGTGGCAGGAGGCAGGAGGTACACGGTATAAAGAATGCCTGCTGCCTCCTACCATTGTTGAGGGTGTTTCTACAGGAGATTTGCATGTGAGTCAGTGGACTGAGTGGGGAAGATCCATCCTCAGTGTGGATAGGCACCATCCAATCAGCAGGGGGCCTGATTACAACAAAAAGGCGGAGAAAGGCAAATTATTTGTGTGTCTTCTCTCTGTCTCTGTCTCTCTGTCTCTCTGTCTCTCTTCTCCTGCCCTTGGACATAAGAGATGCAGGTTTTCTGATTTTTGGACTCTAAGAATTGCACCAGCAGACCTCTGGGTTTTCAGGCCTTTGACCTTAGACTAAGTCTCACACCATCAGTTTTCCTGGTTCTGAGGCCATGGGACTTTAAAAAAAAAAAAAAAAGCCACACTACAGTTTTCCTGGTTCTCCAGCTTGCAGGTGGTCTATTGTGGGATTTCTCAGTCTCCATATTTGAGCAAACCAATTCCCCTAATAAATCTCCTTTTATCTATCTGTCTATCTATCTATTGATTGATCTATCCCATTGGTTCTGTCTCTCTGAAGAACCTGACTAATACAAATGCCATCTGTTTAGTGATGTCTGTCCTGCAAGATTATAAGTACATCAATAAAGGATGGTTCTATTTTATTTACATTTGTGATTTGACATAATAGCTTAACATTGTGCCTCAGTCATAGGTGCCCAATAAAAGAAATTTATTTTTTAGACCATGTCTAAAAAGGACAGGACACAAGGGGATATTGACCCTATGTGAAAATTATGCAACTCAGTTGATTTCTAAACATCAATGCACACACACGCTAGCACACAGTCACATAATAATAATGACAGTGCACTTATTGTAGTTTTACCTTCAGGTTAGTTTTTTTGAAAATACATTTTATTATTTCTTAGACATAAATTAATTTATGGCACAATCCTTACGTGCTTATTATTTCATAAAAATTATAAAATAATAATTATCATAGAAGTAGAACTAATGATTACAGAATATTTTTGATTGTCAATCAACATTTGACTTCACTACATTTCATCCCATTACTCCTAGGTGTCTACATTCTTTTGCTATTATAAGTATTTTCCCACCTCCAATACAGGGAAGTTATAATGCTACATTTAGCTCCTGTATGAGAGAGAGAGAGAGAGAGAGAAAGAGAGAGAGAGAAATTCATTTTAGTGAATTGACTGACTCACACAATTGTGGAGGCTGGGAAGTCCAAAATCTGACAAGCAAGCTTGCAGGTTGGTACCCAGGGAAGAGTTGAGGTTGCAGCTGAAGTCCAAAGATAGTCTGTAGGTGAATTCCCTAATGTCTTAGGTATAAATATAGGGCTAAGTATATAAACCATTGCTCTATTGTCAAGAATTAAAAGAATTGTAGTCTCCACTCTTACTGTACATTATTCTAGAGGTATGACTCCTAAATAAGTTTCTACATTTACTATGTTGCCCCCACAGCTAAGAATATCCAGCATTTCAGCATAATTTTATAAATGACCCATAATGAACTTTGGTGAATTGCATTTTGTATGCAAAATACTGTAAGAGTCAAGTATTGCAAAACAATATTTTGACATAACTGTTGGGTACATATCCATCACGATCAAGTAGGCTCCATCACAGGGATACAAGGCTGGTTCAACATTCGTAAGTCTATAAACGTAATCCACCACATAAACAGAACCAAAGACAAAAATCACATAATTATCTCAATAGATGTAGAGAAGGCCTTAGACAAAATTAGTCAGTGGTTGACTGCCTTGGTAATGGTGGATGCCTTTCCCCGCACAGAGCTCAACCATCCCAAGTCCAGCTGTGCTTGCTGTGAAACTCTCAGGCCAGAGCATTTCAGATTGCTCATCTTTGTGGGGGTGGGACCCGCTGAGCTAGATCACCTGGCTCCCTGCTTTCAGCCCCCTCTTCTTCAGTTGAATGGATGGCTCTGTCTCCAAGGCATTCCAGGTGTCAGTTGAAACAGCCACCCAGATTTGTGTGAGTTTTTGTGTGGACACCTATGGCAGCAGCTGAAACAGCCATGCTGCAAACCTGTGGCACTTTTTGGCCTGGGAATCTCCTGGTCTGTGGGCGGTAAAAACTGTGGGAGAAGCACAGTATCTGAACCAGAGTGCTGGAGTGGATGGAAAAGCCCGCCATGGCCTCTGTTGGGTGGGGAGGGGACTTCTCTGGGGATTGCACTTCCCAGGTGAGGCAGCACCCTACCCTACCTCAGCTCGTGCTTCTTGGGCTACACCCACTGTGCAAACAGTCCCATTGAGATGCACCTGGGTACCTCATTTGGAAATGCAGAGATCACTCACCATCTGTGTAGCTCTTACTGGGAACTGTACTCCAGAGCTGCTTCTATTTGGCCATCTTTGAAAGGCATCTTTTTAAATAGAGAATAAATGCCTTTTTAAACTTATATATTTCTCAGTTATCTAATGAAAGCTCAATATGTCTGAGTATATTAAGAAAACAGAGAAATTACATGAGAATTCTTGGCTACTAAAAATTATTCATATTGGGGTTTGCCAAATATAGATATTCTCCAAGTGTGTGACTGAAGGGACAGATACTGGACATTGGGAGGAAAAAAAAAGCCAAATTTCCAAAGTATTTGTTCCACTTTTCAAGTAGATTTATTTACTCATGCTAGAGTAGTTAACAAATGTTTAAGTGATCTCAGTTCAAGCTATTGTCTATAACTGGAAATAGTTACTCTAGATAAATGTATAATTCACAGATCTACTCAAAAAATAAATTTTAATTGGAATCAATTTCAGCAAATTTTACTTTTTTTTTTTTAAGAGCTAGGCTTTATTCTGATTTAATTAACATTATTAATTAGTTTTGTCTTATTATTTTATTTGCACTAGATGCTTACCTGTTCCGTCTGTATCATCTCCTCTGGGCGCCTACTGACACACAAGTAAGAGCACTCGCTTGACATTAGTGTTATAACAGCTCAGTTGGCTTTGCAGCCTAGCCGAAGTCTGATTACATTATTCTTTTCTGATCCAGCTCTTTCCTTTTCATATTTTATTCATGTTATCATGTATTACAAAAGTCAATGTAAAGTATGGTATAAAACAGAAAACTTTAAAAAATCCTCATTAAGCAGACCCCAGTAGACTGAAAACATCAATTAATCATAATTATTGTAGGAAAACTTAAATCACGAGCAAAGAAACCAATGATGTAAATTTTTTGAAAGCAACTTTGAGCTCTAGACATGAAATTACAGAACACTGAGATTTCACCTATACCTTCTCTTCTAATCTCATAGCTTGTTTTCCCCGTATACAAGTATTTATTGGCATACTTCTTTGGGAACAATCCAAAGTTGTCAAGACTGAGTTCAGAATGAACCTGAGGAGCAAGTAGAGTAACAAGGCCTAAATATGCAGCAAAATGACAGTTGAAAATGTGAAAGAAACAGGATCAGTTACTAGAATTGAAAATTAGAAATTCTTACATCTACCTAGTCAAAGGGCTGAAGCTAGAATCCAACTGTCATGGATGTATTCTGTGCCTGTGGGTTTTTCCTGCTGGGTTCCTGTTGCATTGTTGAGAATGGAACTTTGCTTCTGCTTCTAGTGCACCATAATCACATTATGGAATAATGGAGAAGGTATTATTAATGTGGTTGTCCCACTAGTTTATCAGCTCCCAGAGGGCAAAAATCATTACATACTTTATCTGATCACAGAACTTGACATAAGGTCTTTATGTTTATGAATGACTTAATATAAATTTAATGCAGTTTCATTCATTTCTTACATATTTTCTCTTCATAATTTTTTTAAATGAGAAAGATTTCTTTATATTTTAAAAAGTATGCATTTACTCTCATTTTAGTGTAAGTAGAAAGATACTAGAAAACTTTTAAACAATAAAAATTAAAGCAAAAATTACAATATTTAAGCCTGGTTTGGTAGAAGATTAAATAACTTAGACAACTACACGAACAAACCCCTTTCTTAATCTCTCTAGTTTGTTAAACTTTAAAATGTTGTAGTATAACTTATTTGCCTTAATAGTTTAACGTTTCTCAAAATTCTTAATAATATACACAACTGGAATTGCCTTCACAATTAATTCCCATCATTAATATCTGATAAATAAAAACACAATTGGATACAAACTATGCCTTAGTCCTGAATAAGATTTGGGCTACTCTTCAGGAAAATTGGGAAGTAGTTATCTAAAATTCTTCGCCATTGACAGCTCAAGGTTCGTAATTAAGTATGTACTACTAATTTCATTTATTCACTTTCATTTATGAGAAGTAATCAGAAAACATTTGTAACTCCCTAGTATGTATTTGGCAATGTGCTTCAGTGGATATGGATGAGGCATCCAAGAACCAGCACAAACATTCTGAGTGACTAACAAATTGTGGAAAAGTAAAGGACAAGGTAATAAAATGTCTTTAAAGGGAGAAATGTGAATATTTAAAGGCTTTAATAATTTTAATTCTCTTTCTAATTTTGACCTAAATGTTATATTCAGGATTAATGTTTTCCGTTGTAAAACTGGTGTCTGAATTTATTCCCTTGGACTGTACTGCAATTTTTCAGAGAACTAGTCTCATCCAACTATTCCATTGGAAAGACTTTGATAGTGAGTAAAGCTGTTATGCACATGGATGCTGTGTCTTACATATAAAACAATATTTACGAAAAAAATGAACTTCTAATGGGAAAAGTTCTGGTACCAGCAGCAGGTTAATTAAAGAGAAACTGGTTTTGGAGATCAGGAACTTCTAAAAATAGATTACATTGAAGACCAATTACCCTATTCAAAAGAAAATTCTGAGGATGATGGGCAAACATAGCCATATATATTACCATTATTATTGCTGTATAGGACAAATAGTAACTAAGTTTTTATTTGTCATAAGTTTGGGACCAGGTTTAAAATAATTAAAAATGTAATTCTTAAAACATTAAACTAAATAAGCATACAAGTACTTGGAAATACCAAAATTTTAGACTAGTTAGTTTCTATAAAAATGAGTTCATGATATTTAATATTTCAATTTAGGATGAAGAAAGCTGTAATGATCATTACTTCTCACTTTCGAAAAGGAAAACTGTCAGACTATCTGTAAATTCACAAGAATTTTTGAACCCATCAGAGAAATAAGGGTATATGGCAACAAAATAACAAAATAAAAACAATCTAAAGAAAGGCAGGTGCCTTAAAGGAGAGATGAAATATAAGCACTTGTTTAGCTTAGGCAGATGATGCTGGAAGCTATACTAACCAGTAAGCAGATTCCATTTGAATATTAAATGAAAAATACAAAATTTTAAAAGCTGAGCAAGTGTTGTTTTGATAATATAGTCTATGAAATTCAGACACAATAAGAATTTGCACCAATTCGTACACTCTTCTCCATAGCCCTCACTCATGGCTCCTAAGAAAAACTGAGGGAAGGACAAGATTTCTGAAAAAGTGTCTACCCTGGTGTATACTTATGACAGGAGAACATCTGTCTTGGTCAGAATGTCATAATGTACAACCTGTTATAAGAATATAACAGCCTGTTATGTTCTTACTATCTCACCTATAAAACAAATCAACATCCGGACACATTATATTTAAAATACTTTAACACCAACACACACACACACAAAAAAAAAAAAAAAAAAAGAGAAAGTGAGAAAAAAATCTTGAAGAAAGCCACAGAATACATTTTATATAAAAGAAAAAATGATAAAATTTTTAGCAGGCCTTTCATCAGAAATTTCACAAGTGAAGAACAATGGAGTCATATCTTAAAATGCTAATACCAAACAAATATATCATTCAAAATGAAGGCAAAAAAGGTCAGAGGATACGAAATCATCGTGCAAAAATCACTGGCATTCCTATACAAAAACAACAGTCAAGCCGAGAGTCAAATCAGGAATAAATTCCCATTCACAATTGCCACATAAATAATAAAATTGTTAGATATACAGCTAAAAAGTGAAGTGATAGATCTCTGCAAGGAGAACTATAAACAACTTTTCAAAGAAATCAGAGATGACACAAACAAACGGAAAAATATCCCATGCTCATGGATAGAAAACATCAATACTGTTAAAATATTAACCGTATCTCTCTCTCTCTCTCTCTCTCTCTGTATATACACTAATCAAAGGACAGTTGTGGTAGTTTACTAATAGCAAGCAAAATACACTTTATAACAAGGGATATTACCAAGGATAAAAAAAGACACTACATAATAATAATTCTTCCAGAAGACATAATAATCTTAAGTATTTGTGTATTGAACACCATAGTTTCAAAATAAATGAAGAACAAACTGAGGGATTTGGTGGGATAACTAGACAAATTAACAACTGTAGTTGGATGTTTTAATACTTTCTCTTGATGATTGATAGAACAATTATGCAGAAAATCAGTAGGTATATAGAAGATTTGAACAACACTATCCACAAACTGGCCTAATTGACATTTTAGAGCACTCTATACACTAGCAAGAGAATATTCAGTATTTCTAAATGCTCTAGAACATTCACCAAGATAGATCAAATTCTGGGCAATAAAACAAATTTTTAAAATTAAAAGATAATAGAAATCAGTGAAATTGAGAATGAAAAGAAATAGAGAAAACAATGAAATTAAAAGCTTTTGTTGAGGGGAGCTGAGAAGCTGATGAACCACTAGCCAAATTCACCAAGAAAAAAAGAATATGCAAATTTTTATTGTTAACAATGAGCAAGAAGACATCATTCATATAAACTGAAAATGGCTATTCACTTAAAACCTGTGTGAAAATGTTCATAGCATCTGTATTTGCAATCATCCAAAGCTAGCATCAATCTAAATGTTTCTCAGCTAGGGAATGACTAAAGAACATTGCAATACATCAATTCTACCCCATATTAAAATGATATGAACTCTTGGCACATACAATGTGAATGAAACTTGAATGCATTTGTCTCAAATGAAGAAAGCAAGCTAAAAATGCTGCACCACTATTGCAAAGTTAAAACTCAAAGGACAGGACACAATTAAGTGGTTGCTAGTGGACAAGGTGGAGTGTGGGGGGAGTACAAATGGGGAATTGGGGGAGGTGAAAACACTGTTCTATATGTTGATTGTGGTGGTGGTTATGCTACTGTATACATTTTCCAAAACTCACAGAACTATACATTAAAGTGGGTGAATCTTTCTGTATATAAATTATACCTTAAAATAATAGAATAGGCATCCTATTCATTAAAACCAGTCTCTGGTGATTGAAACTTAAAACGTGGTGCTTCTTACAGTGAGGAGAGAGGTAGTGATTAACTGGAAGTGGGTAAGGGAAATCTCTGGAATGATAACATTGTTCTGTATCTAGGCATACATACACCATAACTGGTTGGGTTGAACATTCATGGTATATAAATTATACCTCATTTAAAAATGTTAAAAATATAAGCTTTCACTTGTGGTTGATTTAGTTAAACAAGACAAGAAAAATGAATTGTTGTGTAAATTTTCCAATGAAAAGATGTCAGTAAAATCGGACATTATCTAAAAATTGAAGATTAATTTTTACTTTTCAACAGCTCGTCTCTCCCACTCCCACCAGTTCTAGAAGAAAAAAATATAAGTACCTCAAGACAAATTTTTTCATTAATAACACACAATTATATGAATTTTAAATTACAATTCTCATGTGGGATCTTCTATGTTCTTATGTTCTTCTAAAAATGTATTTTTCAGAACATGCCTAAAAAGGCAATTTGATAAAACAACGTGAATATAAGGTACAGACTAAAATTTCTAACATCCAGCATAGGTTCTGAAATTCAATGTGCCACTTCAAATACACGGAGTAAGGAGATGAAACAAGGTGGCGGAATAGAAGTCTTTACTAATTGTCCCCCCAGCAAGTACACCAATTTAACAACTACCTACACAGAAAAAAAAAGCCTTCATAAGAACCAAACATGAGATGAGCACTCATAGTACCTGGTTTTAACTTCATATCCCTTAAAGAGACACTGAAGATATGCAAAAAATAGTTCTGAATCAGCGACGCCACCCCTCCCTCACTCCGCCTGCAGCAGCAGCCTGGTGGAAAGAGCATCTACACAGCAGTTATGAGGCATTGAACTCACTGCTGTCCTGTTAGAGCAAAAAGGAAGACTGGATCAAACTCAACTAATAACTGCCCATTAAGGGAGCGTTTAAACCAGCCCCAGCCAGAGGAGAATCACTTATCCTAGTGGTCCAAACTTGAGTCTCCACAAACTTCACCACTGCGGGCCAAAGTGCTTTCAAGTAAACTTGAAAGTCAGTCTAGTCCATAAGGAATGCAACTCTTCTGTGAGTCCTAGGGCTGAACCAGCTCCCTAGTCAGAAACCTAGGGAGGCACATGACTTACTGATGCCAGCTGGGCAAGCCAAGAAAGTGGTGTACCACTTCCTCTAAGCTCAGGCTGCATAGCTCATGACTCCAAAACATACCTATTCCTTCCACTTGAGGAGAGAAGAGGTAAGAGTGGGGAGGACTTTGTGTTGTGTCTTGGAAAGCAGCTCAGCCCCAGCAGGCTAGGCCACCAGTCAGAATCATGAGACCCCCCCATTCCAGACCATAGCTGTCAGATGACATTTCTAGACAAACCTTAAGCCAGAAGAGAACCGGCTACCTTGAAGGGAAGGACTCAGTCCTGCCAGCATTTATCATCTGCTAAATGGGTCCTGAATAACTCACAGCAACACCCAGATATTACACTGAGAGTCTTGGTGAGCCTCTGAGACTTGCGGGGTCTAGGTAAGACTCAGCATATTACCAGCTGTGGTGGCTATGGGATGACACTCCTTCTGCTTGATAAAAGCACAGGGAAAAAAAGGAATGAGGACTTTGTCTTGAACCTTAGGTACCAGCATAGCCACAGGGCAGTAGAGCTGGATACTAAGCAAACTCCTGGGGTCCCTGATTTCAGGGCTTATTGGTGAGATGGTATTTCTGGATCTGTCTTGAGCCAGAGCAGTGCTCATTGACCTGAAGGGTGAATCCCAGGTTAGGCAGCATTCACAACAAATTGACATAAGAGTCCTCGGTCCTTAAGGGAACATTGGCAGTATTCTGGCAGTACTCCTAATGGCCTGGGGTAGCCATGGCTATGGGATGAGGCTCTTCTGCCTCTAGAAAGGAATAGGAACAGTGAAAAAAAACTGCATTTCATGGTTTGAATGCAAGATTAGCTGTAATACAATAGAACACCAGGTAAACTTTTCTAAGATTTATGACTCTAGTCTGACTCCTGGAGGGCACTTATGGACCCAGGCAGAGAAACTCTGCTGTCTTAGAACAAAGTAAGGAATGAGAGCAAGAGTCTTCTTTTGGTAATCCAGAGAATTCTACTGGAGCTTGTCCAAAAACATCAAGTTGGTACCTCTACAAGTCAGAAAGAATCGCAGCATTATCGAGCTAAGGGTCCCATAAAGCACACAAAGCTTAGATTAAAACACTGAAATCCTCTCAAATATCTGGAAAGCATTCCCAAGAAGGATGGTCACAAATAATTTCTGACAGTGAAGACTAAAATAGATACCTAATTCTTCAATGTTAAGTCACTGAAGAACATCTACTGGCATCAGCAATATCCAGGAAAATATGATCTCATAAAATGAACAAAATATAACACCTAAGGAAAAAGAGTTAGGTAACCTTTCAGACAGAGAATTCAAAATAGCTGTGTTGAGGAAATAAAAAAAAATTAAAGATAACTTAGAGAAGGAATACAGAATCCTATCAGACAAATTTAACAAAGATACGGAAACAATTTAAAAGAATCAAACAGAAATTCTGGAACTGAAAAAATGTACTTGGCATGCTAAAGAATGTATCAGTGGCATTTCTGGACCTGTCTTGGGCCAGAGCAGAGCTCGCTGACCTGAGGGGTGAATCCCAGGTCAGGCAGCATTCACAAGCTGATATAAAAGACCTTGGGCCTTAAGGGAACATTGGCAGTATTCTGGCAGTATTCCTGATGGCCTGGGGTAAAAGAAAAGGATCAAGCAGATGGAAGCATTAGCCAGTTTGAAGACAGGTTATTTGGAAATAGTCAATCAGAGGACACAAAAGAAAGGAGAATAAAAAACAATGAAGCGTGCTGCAGGATTTAATAAAATAGCCTCCAAAGGGCAAATCTAAAAGTTATTGGCCTTTAAGAGGAAGTGGAGAAAGAGATAGGGTTACAATGTTTGTTGAAAGGGATACTAGCAAAGAACTTACTAAACCCAGAGAAGGATACTAAAATCTAAATACAAGAAGGTTACAGAACATCAGACTTAACCCAAAGAAGACTGCCTCAAGGTATTTAATAATCAAACTCCCAAACGTCAATGATTAAAAAAAAAAAAAAAATCTTAAAAGCAGCAAATGAAAAGACACAAATAACATACAAGGAAGCTACAATACATCTGGCAGCAGACTCAGTGGAAATCTTGCAGGCCAGGAGAGAGTGGCATGACATATTTAAAGTGCTGAAAGAAAAACGTGTTTACCCTAGAATATTATATCTTGCAAAAATATCCTTCAAACATGAAGGAGAAATAAAGTCTTTCTCAGACAAACAGAAGCTGGGGTATTTCATCAACGCCAGACCCGCCCTATAAGAAATGCTAAAGGAAGTACTTTAATCAGACAGAAAAGTACATTAATGAGCAATAAGTAGTCATCTGAAGGCACAGAACTAACTGGTAATAGTAAATATACAGAAAAACACAGAATAGTATAACACTGTAACTGTGGTGTGTAAAATACTTTTATCCTATGTAGAAAGATTAAACAGTTAACCAATTAAAAATAATAACTGCAACTGTTTCAGGGGGTCAGTATAGAAGTTAAGAAGGAAATTGAAAAAATTCTTGAAACAAATGATATTAGAAACGCAACATATTATAACCTATAAGATAGAACAAAAGCAGTACTAGGAGGGAAGTTTATAGCTGTAACTGCCTACATCGATCAAGAAAAAAAATTCAAGTAAACAATTTAATGATGCATCTTAAAGAAAAGCAAAAGCAACCAAATACAAAATTAGTAGAAAAAAGAACTAGTAAACATCAGGGCAGAAATAATTCAAATTAGAATAAAAACAATACAAAAGGTCAGCAAAACAAAAAGTTGGGTTAGGTTTTCTGAAAGGTGAAAAACGGACAAAACTGTAGCCAGAATAACCAAAAAAGGGGAGATATTTGTAAAATCAGAGATATAAAAGAAGACATTACAACTGATACTACAGAAATTCAAAGGATTATTAGTGGCTACTATGAGCAACTGTTTGCAAAGGAATTGGAAAATCTAGAAAAAATGGACAAATTCCTAGATACATAAAACCTACAAAGATTGAACCAGGAAGAAATGCAAAACCTGAACAGATCAATAACAAGTAATGAGATCAAAGCTGTAATAAAAGTCTTGTAGTAAAGAAAAGCTCAGGGCCCTCTGGCTTTACTGGTAAATTCTACCAAACATGGAAAGAGGAACTAACACTAACCCTACTCAAACTATTCCAAAAAACAGAGGTGGAGGGAATACTTCCAACCTCATTCCAAGAGGTCAGTATTATCCTGATACCAAAGCAAGACAAAGAACATTGAAAAAGGAAAACTAAAGACCAATATATCTGGTGATTATTGATGCAGAAGTCCTTGACAAAATCCTAGCAAATCTAATTTAACTATATTTATAAAGATTACTCATCATAACAAGGTGAGATTTACTTCTGATTTGCAAGGATGTTTCAATATAAGCAAATAAATCAATATGATACAATCCAGCAGCCCCGAACCTTTTTGGCACCAGCAATTGTTTCTTGGAAGACAATTTTCCCATGGGCTCATGGAGCGGGATGGTTTCAGGATGATTCAAGCCCATTATATTTATTGTGCACTTTGTTTCTATTATTATTACATTGTAATATATAATGATATAATTATACAACTCATCATAATGTAGAATCAGTGGGAGCCCTGAGCTTGTTTTCCTGAAATTATATGGTCTCATTTGGGGATGATGGGAGATAGTGATATATCGTAAGGCATTAGATTCTCATAAGCATTATGTAACCTAGATCCCTCAAATGCACAGTTCACAATAGGGTTTATATCCCTATGAGAATCTAACACTGCTGCTGATCTGACAGTAGGCAGAACACAGGTGGCAGACCAAGAAGCTTTGCTTACTTACCCATCACTCACCTCCTGCTGTACATCCCTGTTCCTAACAGGCCATGAACCATACTATGGCCTAGGGATTGGGAACTCCAGTGATACATCATACCAAGAGAATGAAGAATGTAACTCATATGATCATTTCAGTTAATGCTGAAAATATATTTAATAAAATTGAACATCCTTTATGCTGAAAACTCTCAAAAAATAGATAGAAAACACCTCAACATAATAAAGGCCATATATGACAGACCTACACTAGTTTCATAATAAATGAGGAAAAACTGAAATGTTTTCCTCTACATCTGTAACAAGGCAAAGATTCCCACTTTCATCACTGTTATTCAACGTGGTACTAAAAGTTCTAGCTAGAGCAACCAGAAAAAAAGAAAAAAGATATACAGGACATCCTTATTGGAAAGGAAGAATTCAAATTATCCTTGTTTGCAGATGTATGACCTTATATTTAGAATAGCCTAAAGACTTCAAAAGAAAACTATTAGAACTAATAAACAATTACAGTAAATTTGAAGAATACAAAATCGACATAAAAATTAGAAGTATTTCTATATTCAAACAGAGAACAATCCAAAAAAGAAATTTAACAAGTAACTCAATTTATGATAGCCACACATAAAATTTAATACCTAGGAATTAACCAAGGAAGTGAAAGATCTCTATAATAACAACTATAAAACACTGATGAATAAAATTAAACAGGACACAAAAAAATGGAAAAATATTCCATGTTCATGGATTTGAAGAATCAATATTGTTAATATAGTCCTACTATTCAAAGCAATCTACAAATTCAATGCAATTCTTATTGAAATGCCAATGATATTCTTCACAGAAATAAAAAAATACATAGAATTTATATGAAACCAACGAAGACCCAAAATAGTTAAAGCTGTCCTAAGCAGAAAGAACAAGATTGGAAGAATCACATTACCTCACTTCAAATTATACTACAGAACTATAGTAAACAAAACAGCATGGTACTGGCATAAAAACAGACAAATGGAACAGAAGAGAGAACCCAGAAACAAATTCACACACCCACAGTGAGCTTATTTTTTACAAGACGGCAGAAACATACATTGGAGAAAAGACAGCCTTTTCAATAAATGGTGCTGGGAAAAGTGCATATCCACATGCAGAAAAATAAATCTAGACCAAATATCTCACCTTATACGAAAAGTCAAGTAAAAATTTATTAAACACTTAATTCTAAGGCCTCAACCTATGAAACTACTACAAGAAAACATTAGGGAAAATCTCCAGGACATTTGGTCTGGGCAAAAATTCCTTAAGCAATACTCCACAAGCACAAGCAACCAAAGGGAAAAGGAGTAAATGGAATCACATCAAGTTAAAAAGCTTCTGCACAGCAAAGGGTACAATCGACATAATGAAGGGACAACCTATACAATGGAAGAAAATATTTGCAAACTACTCATCTGAGACAGGATTAATTCTCATATATAAGGAGCTTGAACAACTTTATAAGAAAAAAAATAAATATCTAATTTTTAAAATGGGCAAAATATTTGAACAGACATTTCTCAAAGTAAGTTATACAAATAGCAAACAGGCACATTAAAAGATACGCAACATCATGAATCATCAGAGAAATGTAAATCAAAACTACAATGGGGTATCATTTCACCCCAGTTAAAATGGCTTATATCCAAAGGAGTGGTAATAATGAATGCTGGTGAGTATGTGAAGAAAAGGGAATCCTCATACATTGTTGGTGGAAAGGTAAATTAGGGTGGAGATATAAATTAATACAACTACTATGGAGAAAGTTTGCAGGTTTCTCAAAAAAACTAAAAATTGGACTACTACCTAATCCACCAATTCTGCTGGATCTATACCTAAAAGAATGAAAATCAGTATATCAAAGAGATATATGTACGACAATTTTTACTGCAGCATTGTTTTTAATAGCTAAATTTGGAAGCAACATAAGTGTCCATAGACAGATGAATGAATAAAGAATATGTAGTACTTACATACAATGGAGTACTATTCAGCTTAGAAAAGAATGGGATCCTGTCATCTGCAACAACATGGGTGGAACTGGAGATCATTATGTTAAGTGAAGTAAGCCAGGCACAGAAAGACAAACTTCACATGTTCTCACTTATTTGTGGGATCTAAAAATTAAAACAATTGAGCTCATGGAGATACAGAGTAGAAGGATGGTTACCAGAGGCTGGGTATAGTAACAGGGAGCTGAGGGGTGGGTGGGTAGGAAGGTGGTGATGTTTAATTTGTATGATAAATTATTAAGAATAAATGAGATCTATTTGATAGCACAAGAAAGTAACTATAGTCAATAGTAAATTGTACTTTTTTAAATAACTAAAGTAATGTAATTCAATTTTTTTGATAACACAAAGGATAAATGCTTAAAGGGATAGCTATCTCATTCTCCATGTTGTGATTATTTTACATTGGATGCCTGTATCAAAGGATCTCATGAATTCCATAACTATATACACTTATTATGTACCCACAAAAATTAAAAATGTAAAAAATACCTGAATTGGCTCTCAGTCTGTTCTTAACATTTGCTTAAAAAGTAGATCTTAAGTGTCCTCATCACATAGACACATACATACACACACACACAGAGATACAATATGCAGCTATTATGTGGTGATGAATGTATTGATTGATTTGTGGTAATTATTACACAATGTATACATATTTCAAATCACATTGTATATCTTAAATATATACAATTTTTAATGTCAATTGTACCTCAATAAAGTTGGACAAAATAAAAAAAATACTTTGGAATGTTTGAAGTATATCTAAAATAAAATAAGATGTATATTCTCGGAGAATGAACCAAACATGATTCAAACAAAAATAACATATATGTAAATTTCTTTCAACATTTTTGTGAAGATATTAAAAATTAAACACACAAAAATGATTAACATAGTAATGAATATTTTTTCACACACATATGACAACCAGATAGCAAAGTGCAAAAACAACAACTAATACAAATCTATTCTGAAAACCAAGATACGATTATGAGTAAGAAGGAGAGGAAACTAAGTTAGATTTTGGTATCTTGGTATAAATGTTATACTAAGTATTCTGCCATTCATCTTTCAAAGGTGTTTTTTTCTGTCTGCTCTGCCACACAGTTTACTGTTCCTGAAGGCTGAGTCCTTTAGAGCTCACATGAACTTGTACTCAATTCCAATGAAGTGAAGGTGTCTGTTTATTGGAGATGGAAAAAGACTACTTAACAAGTATTTTATCATTTTCTACAGCCTGACTTAGTTTTCATTGAAAGCCTAATGAATATATTCAAGCTCCAGGGGAAACCACAGCCAGCCAAGCAAATAGTAGATTTGAGTAAGAATCGGAGTTATTGCCTGTCTCTCCTCTCAGCAGGGGATGAACAGTTCAGAGCATTTTCATTTTCCTGTTTCAAAAAAGTCTATCTTCTTGCAAATGAAGAAAAAAATCTCACCTAACTGATTTTGCATTTGCCCTTTGTTTTTGCATTGGCCTCTATTTTGCATTTTTATTTGACATTTATTAGACCGAATTTGTTTATGTAACTATTCAAATGTATAAGACAGAATTGGCTACAAATTTTTGTGATTATGGCTTCAACTAGGCTTTGCTTGCAGACACAAAATTATCCTTGCTTGCTTTTTTGTTGTTGTTGTTAATCCTACAGTGGTTCATATGGTGTACAAAGGATTCATGTGCTGTGTGGTGAGCCAATTTAACTCACCACATGACTTTTTTATAGAACTAGGCCAAAGATTGTCACGACAGAGAACTGTATGTCCAAGCAGTCTCAAAATAAAGACTTGAAATCTAGCCCTTAGGATCATCTTTACAGAGTGTCAGATATCAAGATGAAAATGGAAAATTGCAGTCAACTATGCATTCATTTGAAAAATACCTAGATTTTTATCAAATGCTTTGTACATTTGAGACATTTAACATTATGTAGATTGGCAGTTAGTTATTGATTCAGTGCCATTTTGATTATTATTTTTATCTAAAACTGCTTTGGTATTAACACTTCTGGTTCTAGAATTATGTTTAAAATTTATCTTTGTATCATAGTTGGTCATTGGAGAAGAGGTAATTTTGATAAAGGTCACACCTTTCCCAATGATAGTAGACGCTCACATGCGTTCTATGTAATTTTGACCTTACTAAGGTTCTTTAACTGTTTTGGTTTCACTAATCCATATTTTTAAATGAATGCATCTACTGCAGTGAAAACAATATTTTCAATTGTGGCAATAATACAATGAAGGAGGCTGAACAGATCCGGAAATTGTGTGCAGGCCTGGGGCGGGGATGGGGTGAGGGATCATAGAAAGGTAGAAATCCAGTTTGACTAGAAGCGTTTGACAGATTATAAAAAGCTTGGATCAGAAGATTCCAGAAGTTGAATGGAGTGATAGGTAAGGAATAAACTTGTGATCTTATTGACAAGGCAATAAGAGAGAAGTCACTCATCTCTTGTTTCCCATAAACGTATATTTCAGTTAAGTGTCCAAAAAATGGATTTTGAAAATAGACCAGGTTAAGTTTATTACATGTGTGACAGTAATACCTGTTCTGCAGTGCAGAAACCAAGGATCCTAAGGGAACATGCAAAGACCAGATCTTTATTCTCAGCCACTACTATATGGTATTTACCCAGGGATGACTCTCAAAGTCCCTTGTTTTGCTCAGTCTATAACAATAGATGTGGCAGCTCTGCCTTCCAGATCCACTGGGTTGGCAGGGTCACTCCCATGAGACCGTGGGTTGCAGCCCTGTCTTTGAAGCACTGGCACACGGCAGTCGGCCTGATGGAACAGATAAGGGAATCCTGTCCTCCGAAAATCGGGAAAAGACAGCCTCAACCACTGAGCTTGTGGCCTCTGGGCCTGTAGAGGAAGTAGCAACCCTGCTAGTCTTTAGCTGTGTTTGAGGTCTTTCTTCTTCTGATTGGAAGGATAGCACATGCTTGCAATTGGATAGCTGTATTGACCCATCCTGTAGAAATCTCAGCCATCTTACAGCCTTTCTTTATTTTGTCATTTCTCTGTTTCCCATAGTCTCAGCTGGCCCTGTTTCTGCTGATATAACCACACTTTTATTCCTGCTTCTGCTAAAATGGTTGAGTAACACCATAATTTCTTTATTTAGTTGTCTAGTCCCACCCTTAGTATTCTCTCCTGAATATGCTTTCTCAATTTTTTGCAATATGGGTATGCTAAGAGTTCATTTTCAAGCTCTGATGCCTTTTTTTAATTTTATTTTTTTATTGTATTTTAGGTTTTGGGGTACATGTGAAGAACATGCAAGATTGTTGCATAGGTACACATGTGGCAGTGTGATTTGCTGCCTTCCTCCCCATCACCTATATCTGGCATTTCTCCCCATGCTATCTCTCCCCAACTCCCCACCCCCTGCTGTCCCTCCCCTATTTCCCCCCAACAGACTCCAGTGTGTGATGCTCCCCTCCCTGTGTCCATGTTCAACACCCGCCTATGAGTGAGAACATGTGGTGTTTGATTTTCTGTTCTTGTGTCAGTTTGCTGAGAATGATGGTTTCCAGGTTCATCCATGTCCCTACAAAGGACATAAACTCATCCTTTTTGATGGCTGCATAATATTCCATGATGTATATGTGCCACATTTTCCCTGTCCTGTCTATCATCGATGGGCATTTGGATTGGTTCCAGGTCTTTGCTATTGCAAACCGTGCTGCAATGAACATTCGTGTGCATGTGTCCTTATAGTAGAACGATTTATAATCCTTTGAATATATACCCAGTAATGGGATTGTTGGGTCAAATGGAATTTCTATTTCTAGGTCCTTGAGGAATCGCCAAACTGCCTTCCACAATGGTTGAACTAATTTACACTCCCACCAACAGTGTAAAAGTGTTATTTCTCCACATCCTCTCCAGCATCTGTTGTCTCCAGATTTTTTTTAATGATCGCCATTCTAACTGGCATGAGACGGTATCTCAATGTAGTTTTGATTTGCATTTCTCTAATGACCAGTGATGATGAGCATTTTTTCATATGTTTGTTGGCCTCATGTATGTCTTCTTTTGTAAAGTGTCTGTTCATATCCTTCGCCCACTTTTGAATGGGCTTGTTTTTTTCTTGTAAATCTGTTTTAGTTGTTTGTAGATTCTAGATATCAGCCCTTTGTCACATGGGTAGACTGAAAAAATTTTTTCCCATTCTGTTGGTTGCCGATTCACTCTAACGACTGTTTCTTTTGCTGTGCAGTAGCTGCGGAGTTTGATTAGGTCCCATTTGTCTATTTTAGCTTTTGTTGCCAATGCTTTTGGTGTTTTGGTCATGAAGTCCTTGCCTACGCCTATGTCCTGAATGGTTTTGCCTAGATTTTCATCTAGTGTTTTTATGGTGTTAGGTCTTATGTTTAAGTCTTTAATCCATCTGGAGTTAATTTTAGTATAAGCTGTCAGGAAAGGGTGCAGTTTCTGCTTTCTGTACATGGCTAGCCAGTTTTCCCAACACCACTTATTAAACAGGGAATCCTTTCCCCATTGCTTGTTTTTGTCAGGTTTGTCAAAGATCGGATGGTTGTAGATGTGTGGTGTTGCCTCCGAGGCCTCTGTTCTGTTCCATTGGTCTATATCTCTCTTTTGGTACCAGTATCATGCTGTTTTGATTACTGTAGCCTTGTAGTATAGTTTGAAGTCTGGTAGTGTGATGCCTCCCGCTTTGTTCTTTTTGCTTAGAATTGACTTGTCTATGCGGGCTCTCTTTTGGTTCCATATGAAGTTTAAGGTGGTTTTTTCCAGTTCTGTGAAGAAGGTCATTGGTAGCTTGATGGGGATAGCGTTGAATCTGTAAATTACTTTGGGCAGTATGGCCATTTTCACAATATTGATTCTTCCTAACCAGGAACATGGAATGTTTCTCCATCTGTTTGTGTCCTCTCTTATTTCATTGAGCAGTGATTTGTAGTTCTCCTCGAAGAGGTCCTTTACGTTCCTTGTTAGTTGTATTCCTAGGTATTTTATTCTCTTTGTAGCAATTGTGAATGGCAGTTCGTTCTTGATTTGGCTCTCTTTAAGTCTGTTATTGGTGTATAGGAATGCTTGTGATTTTTGCACATTTATTTTGTATCCTGAGACTTTGCTGAAGTTGCTTATCAGTTTCAGGAGATTTTGGGCTGAGATGATGGGGTCTTCTAGATATACAATCATGTTGTCTGCAAAGAGAGACAATTTGACTTCCTCCTTTCCTCTTTGAATACCCTTTATTTCTTTTTCTTGCCTGATTGCTCTGGTTAGAACTTCCAATACTATATTGAATAGGAGTGGTGAGAGAGGGCATCCTTGTCTAGTGCCAGATTTCAAAGGGAATGCTTCCAGTATTTGCCCATTCAGTATGCTAGCCTCTTCTATTCTATAGAACATCTAGTCTCTTCTATTCCATAGAACATCTTTTCTCTTCTCTTCTGTAGAAAATCTTTTCTTCTATTCTATAGAACATGTTTCCTCTTCTATTTTATAGAATATCCAGTAAATATGAAGAATGACAGCACCACAGAGTGCTTTCTCTCTATTCCCAACACAACTCTGTCATTAGCTGTAGGGCTAGTCCTATTAATATCCAGCAAACTCCTCATGGGTCAATCTCAAGACTGAAATGGATTAACTAGATTGGTTGATCTCTGAAAAGAAATGTATTAACTCTAAGAAGTTCCAAATAAGTTTTCAAAGAAAAAAAATGCAGCTGAAGGTCTATCTAGTTTATATTATTTGTTGTCAGTGGTGACAGGTAGTGTGCTGAGTTGTCTCAGATGGTTTCATAGGATAACCAAAAATTATATCATCTAAAATTACAGTGGATTTCACCAGGCACGGACATCTTCCTACAGGGATCATGGTCATTATCCAGGTAATAGTTCAGAGAGATATGAACCTATGCATTAACTCATGGGTAATCTTTCTATTTATAAACATTCAACTCCAATTATGACAAATAAGCACTCAGCTGTTTTTCGTTCAGAACACAGTAACACCATCATTTTTCATTTGATTAAATAGCTAAGCCTAGGCTCTCATTTTACAGAATATCCTAGTTATCGAACCCCTTCAAGCAGTATCTGTTTTGAATTACATTGAATTAAACAATAATAATTTTAGATTTTTGAAAATACCATTTTCATTTTTCCTCTTTTCTGACATCTTCTTGTATTCCAGATA
The DNA here is from genome assembly GCF_030222135.1 of Aotus nancymaae. Taxonomy (NCBI): domain Eukaryota; kingdom Metazoa; phylum Chordata; class Mammalia; order Primates; family Aotidae; genus Aotus; species Aotus nancymaae. Next base: position 51,385,784 of record NW_026988415.1, on the reverse strand, counting down.
ATTTGTATAACCTCTCAGTTTATTTGAAACATCACTTCAAGGTGCCGAATACATGCTGCCAGTATTCAATCTACAAAAAAAGACTGGTAGTGCCAGACAGAATGTGTTAAAAATGTAATGCAGGTAATTATCTTTATTATCCAGGTGATGTTGTAAACCTATTTATATAATTATAAAAATCTTAAAAGCAATGGGACTAATCTAAATTTTTGATGATGGAGAATTATTAACGAACATTCTTTGACTCACTCTTTGAAAATCCACTCACATATGGGAAGTACTATTAAGACCTTAGCTCTCTGGGTATAATTTAATTTTATCAAATTAAATCATGCAATAAGGAATAACTGAATTTAATACTGATAAGTTCCCACCTGCAGTATTTCAATTGAATATTAAACTATTTCTAAGTAGAGTTCCCTATAATTTTTGTTTCAGGAATGATTCCAAAGAGCTCAGAGTTCTGTGCAATGTCTATGCCAAAAGAAGAATGAATAAAAAGCTTCTATTTGCCAATAACATTCTGAAGATTTTCCCCGAACTGTAAAAGCAAAAATTAACAGTTAATTTGCAAATACTTCTGTGAGATATCTCAATGACATAAATGTACTCTTGTGGTCTGTGTTCTCCAAGAGTGTAGCTTAAATTTTTTTCCTGCAACACTTCCTACACCCGCCACACACTGTTTCTTCAAATGAAAAATCTGCTAAAATCACAGGGTTTGCTTATTGGATCAGCCTGTAGCTTCCAAAGAAATTGACCAATGCTCCTGGATAATGAGAATTGCTAATTACCTGCAAAGATCTAGGGTATGTGTTCATTACAGAATTTAATTTACTGCACAATAAAGACTCACTGTTTATGCTAAGGAAGCCAAAAAGGTTTGTTTTAAAGAGGTCTTACTGGGATATTTGATTCAGCAGTAAAGCTGTAACTCTAGAAACATGAATGGGACAAGAAGAGAATAAACAGCCCAAAATTAGTGCATTTCAACATAAGATGACTGTTGGGAGATTAACATTAGTAGTAAAAGGCAACTGATTCATAAATTCATTGACCCAACTTTACTATGAAGGCATTGTTGCACTTGCTCCTTTTTACCATCTACTGAACAAATATATGCCATGTAGTTTAGTGCCCACTGGGAGTATCATAAGTATTTCTGAACTTGCCTTGATTACTTTTTACTATATTGAGCTAGCTTTCAAGGAGAGTAAAGAGAGTTGCAGGTGCTAATTAGATATTAATTTGGCAATGGTAATTTGTTCTACAGGTATTAAAATTTGTAATTTGATGTTATTTGTAACAAAAAGTGAACTGGCTTAAATTTGGGGAGGAAAGGGGAATAAGAATGTTTTTACCTGCAATATATTCTGAATTCAGTGTGTTAACTGCCTCATCACTTGCTAAAGTGATGTTATGGTTAATAAACTTGGACAGGTGTGTGGCATTAAAATCAAGATTAACATAACATCAAACTCCATAGTAGCATAAAATGACTAGTCTCTACTATAGATAAATGATTTAATGGAAGAAGTTGGAAATATTCCAGGTCATAATGCAGTTGCCTTCAAAATACAGCTCAAATGTCACCTCCTCTGTGAACAAAGCTTTTCTTGAAGTCTTCCTTCAAAATGGGTGAATAACAGCAGTTTATATTTGTGCTTTGTTCCTATACCTATGTCTAAACTTAGTACACTGTAATGAAAATATCCTTTTGCCTCTCCTTCCTTCCCATTAGGTTCTGTTTTACTGAAATTTATATCCTAATATCAAACACAATACCTGGCTTACAATTCAAACTCAACACATATTTCATGAATTTCATCTAGAAATTTCTGGGTCATATGATGGTAGTATGATTACATTTTTGAGAAACCACCAAACCATCTTCTACGGTGGCTGCAACATTTTACATTCCTCATAGCAATGCACAAGGGTATCAATTTCTCTACATCCTTGCCAGGAATTTTTATTTCTGTTTCTTTTAGATAACGGTTACAAAGTGGTATCTATCTCATTCTGGTTTTGATTTATTGTTCCCTAATGAATAGTGATGACAAACATATTTCCATGGACTTATTGGCCATTTCTATATAATTTTTGATAAATGTCTATTCACATCCTTTGTCCATATTTGAATTGGGTTGGTTCTTGCTGTTGTTACTCAGTTGTAGGAATTTCTAATGTGTTATGGATATTAATTTCTTATCATCAATATCAGTTACACATATTTTCCCTTTCTGTATTTTGCCTTTTTACTCTGTCACCATGTCCTTTGATACACAAAAAAATTTAATTTTGATAAAATTAAACATATTTACTTTTATCTTGTTGCCTATACTTTTGATGTTATATCCAATATATTATGGTCAAATTCAGTGTCCTAAATATTTTCCCCTATTTTATAAGTATGTTCACATTATTGTGCAACCATCATTAGAATACATTTCAAGAACTTTTTCATCTTTCTAAACAGAAATTCTATGCCCAGTAAACAATAACCACATTCCTCTCTTCTTCCCTATCTTGAAGCCACTTTTCTACGATTCATAGATATTTGAGATTTCTCATGAGTTTTAGAATGAGCTTTGTATTTTGTCAAAAAGAAGTAAACATATAATTGGAATTGTGAGAGAGATTTCATTGAGTCTTTATATCTCTTTGGGTAATATTGTCATCTTAAAAACACTGAGTCTTAGAATCTATGAATGGAGAACATGACTTGATTTATTTTTGTCTTCTCAAATTTATATGCCTTGTGATTGAATTTCATTCATTTAAATTTGAAGTAATTACTCATAAAGAAGGGCATACTTTTGACACTTTGTTGTTTATTTTTTGTACGTCTCATATATTTCTAGTTCCTCATTTTCCCCATTACTACCTTCTTTTTATCTTTTCCTTTTCTTTTTTGTAGTTACATGTTTTGATTCTCTTCTCACTTCCTTCTGTGTACATGTGATAGATATTTTCAATGGGTAAAAATGAAAATACATGCAACATTGTAAATTTAGAAAAATTATAATCTGAATTGATACCAACTTAAACTGCATTACAAAATTATCCTATACAGCTCTGTTATCTTGCTTCACTTTATGTCATTGATGTTAATAACTAAATCTCTTTGTATTGTTTACCCACTAACCTAGAATAATTAATGCATTTTTATTTTATTAAGCTTAGTACCCATTAGTTATTTTTTCTTATCTTCTCCCTCCTCCCACTCTTCACCCTCTGATAGGCCTTAGTGTCTGTTGTTCCCCTCTCTGTATCCATGTGCTCTCATCATTTACTTGCCACTTATAAGTGAGAACACGTGGCATTTGGTTTTCTGTTCCTGCATTAGTTTGCTGAGGATAACGGCCCCCAGTTCCATCCATGTTTCTCCAAAGGACATGATCTCATTCTTTTTATGGCTGCATAGTATTCCATGGTGTATATGTATGATATTTTATTTATCCAATCTACTACTGATGGACATTAAGGTTGATTCCATGTCTTTGCTATTGTGAATAGTGCTGCAATAAACATACACAGGCATGTGTCTTCATGATAGAACAATGTATAGTCCTTTGTGTATAAACTCACTAAAGGGATTGCTGGGTCAAACTGTAATTTTGTTTTTAGCTCTTTCATCAAAACATTTTATGTTTCTTCTCCTGAAGGGACCATTTCTAAATATTTTTATTCCCTACACATAACAGGATGCTTTTTCCCATAGGAAGACTTCTTTTTATACAAACACTTAATTTTCAACAACTCCTAAAAGATTTGTTTTCCTTAGTTAATTGCCTCAAGGAGAACATAGTCATGTCTTCCTCAAGACCACCAATATTGGAGATACTAAAAGGGATCTGGAAGAGATGGAAGCAAAAGCACAAAATAATGAGAAAGCAAAACAAATAGAATAAAGTGGAAAATCTATAATAGGTCCCAAAGTAGTTTTTTGTCTGTTCAGATATCATTTAATGAATCATTAAAAATAAACTGTATTTTAACCTTCTGAATATATAAGACTATATCCTCGAGGGAGTCAATGAACTAAATAAATAGGTGCAACTGATGTTTTTCATGATACATAATCTTAAATTGGAAAGAGTAGAATTAGGCCATCATGAAGGCGTCAGGGGATCTGTGCAGCTTAAATTGGGTTTTAATCATAAACTTCCCTGGGAAAGCTGAGATAATTAGCTTCAGAGAGTTGTATAGTACAGAGGGAAAAGCTACCAACCTACCATGAAAATAATTTCTAAAGTATCTGTTTGAATTTTGTTTTTAATCCAGTTTGAAGCAGCACCTACTCATCTTTTAACCAGAACCCCTTCTACTCTCACATCTAGTTGATTTCCTGTCATACCACCAATTCCAACACACAGCACACATCCATAAAAACCCACAGGAAGTCAGGCATGGTAGCGTGAGCCCGTAGTACTAGCTACTAGGACTACTGTAGAGGAGGAGGCAGAAGGATCACTTGAGCCCAGCAGTTCAAGGCTGTAGTGCATGATGAGCACACCTCTTAATAGTCACCGTACTCCAGCCTGGGCAACATAGTGGGACCCTGTCTCAACAACAACAAAACCCCCTACAAGTATACATATACACAATTATATGGTTTCTTGTCACTTGGCAAAAATAAAAGGAAAAAGTGAAAAATTAATACAAGACTGTCTACAGTGCTGATTTTCTTGATGAATTTGAAATATTCAGTTAATAAAAACATTTCAAAACAATTAGATATTGGATATCACTGAAATACAGTATTCAGAGATTTCTGTCACAGAGACAAAAAGAGGCATAATATTTTCTTTAAATGAATGCACAGGCTAAGAATCATTTCTTCAAATGAACACTGAGCAAGGCCACAGTACATAAAATTGTAAAGAGAAGATATCTCTAATAGATATTCTTTGACAAGCATAGGTTTACTCTGATTCTTTGACTTCAACCTTAGATATTTCCCGTGTCACTGCTACTTGCATGGTGAGGAAAACAATAACACAAATAGACTATTTGTGCTCAGAATTCTACATGCCTAACTTGAGCTGAAAGAAGTTTGATATTTAAAGAAACAACCTGAGCCCATTAAAATTGTATTAGGTAATATCATGAATATCAATATTACATTCCCAAAGTTTTCTCTGCCAGAAATTTTGAAAATAAACGCAACTTGAAAAAAAGAAAAAGCCACGAGCGAGTTGGGTATGTGAAATATTGTAATTGATCACCACTCCCTTAAGAGCATTTTCTATATGTCCATTGTTTCTGATTTCAAGTTAAAAGGGAGAATTTCAAAAATGACTTACTAGATCTTGTTATTTGGGTTAACATCATCTCTATTTAGTATTCTTTTTTTCTTTCAAATGACCACATTGGAATAAATAAAAGTGAAGGCTGAGTATGGTGGCTCACACCTGCTATTCTAGCACATTTGGAGGCAAAGGCAGGAGCTTTCTTTGAGCCCAGGAGTTAAAGACCTGCCTGAGCAATATAACAAGACCTTGTCTCTACTAAATTTCATTTAAAAAATTGGCCAGACATGGTGACAGGTGCCTGTAGTCCCAGCTACTCAGGAGACTGAGGCAGGAGGATCCAAGCCCAGGAGTTCCACGTTGCAATGAGCTATGATGCACTCCAGCCTGGGTGACAGAATGAGATCGTATTTGTAAATATAAATAAATAAGTAAATAAATAAAGTAATGCAACTTAAGGGTTTTGGGGAGAGGCTATGCCAATATTATTTTTCTTTATTTTGGATGCTGATTGCACAATACATAAACTTTGAAAAATTTATTAAGTTATATGCATATGATTTGTACACAATTGAATATGTATGTGACTGATCAAACATTTAAAATGTACTTGCAGCTCTTAAAAGGTAAAGTAATATATATGAGAGATTTAATAATGTATGGTCAAAGATGGGATGTTCATTAAACAGTCAGCTATCATTCCATAGAACTGCAAACATATAGCTATTTGGGGTACTTTAAGTAAGTACACAAAATATTGTTCTTAAGTAAGAACAGTATAAATTTGAGGACTGCCTATTTCTCCCTCCTAATTTGTATGGTATGGATAAATCTAGGTCCATAGGCAAAAAGTATTTGTTAAAAGTAGCACAATTATTAGAAAAATAGTGTTGTTCAATTTTTAGCCCACTGCTTGTTCTGCTACATGATACTTTTAGTCTAAACGATTATCAATTTAACACAACTGTAATATGTAGATATGTCTAACTTGATTGTAAAGTATGTATTCTAGTAATAAGGCATTAGATTGCTCTTAGCAAAGTGCTTTCAGATGTACTATACAGATAAGGAAACTGAAGCTCAGAGATGTGAAGTAATTTGCTCAACATCATGCAGTATTAACCAGTGGATTTAGGTGGTTTTTAATTCCAGGCCTTTAAGACTTCAAACCCTGAACACTCCTCTGCAAGATACCTCTTAAGCATGCTATAATTTTGTCAATTAACACTTGAGTATTGATAGAAACACTGAAACAACTCACTAAATTTTAAACAATTTAATTAGTTGATTGCCGATCAGCTTGCTTGACCAATACTGGACTGACACTTGATACATGAATGCTATACCCACAAAAATATTTTTCCTACTCTCCTTGCATTTTCCAAAATAGGGTTCTATTTACATTTAATCTGCTTTTGTTGAGAACAATATTAAAATTCTGTTAGAATTTTTGCTTCTATATGGGATTCCTTTCACTGCAATGTCCATACTTCTGTTAAACATTTGTAGTATTTTGTGCCTTATAGTACCACAAAGATGACACTACTGCATGTGTTCTCCTTTTATACTTTCAATCAACATTCACGGACATCAAGTTTTAATGGCCGTATCAAAATTTCATTATTTGATAAGGTAGAGTGTAGTTTCTGTATACAATAAAGCATGTGGCACTAAAATGGATGACACTTAGAGTGATAATTTGGTTTCATTCTAAAGTTTCTATGGTTTTGCTCAATTAATATATGCATTAGTTAGAAATCTCAGAGCCTATTTTTCAATAGCACTATAAACAAAGCATCCCTGACATCATCTATGAGCCTGCTGTGTAAAAGTGCAACACCGAGGTTCAAACATTTATAAAACCATTTAAACTTTCATCTTCCTTATTTATGTTTTCTATTTGTTTAAAAGGGTTTATTAAACTGGAATGTCACACAAGTTATCCAGCTAAAAATATATTGTTAAAGATAGAGGAAGATCATTTATTTTCCATACAATAATTGCTTTAAAATTATTTAAGGTGTCTGAACATTTTAATTTTCCTAATTAGAAGAAGTGTGTAATGTATTAGATCTCTGAGAAGTCTAACAAATTGGGACTATTATAGATAATGTAAAAATAACTTACTTATTGTTTATTTTCTGATTTCCAAGACAGGACCAACATCCATGATCAGGAGGAAATAGAGCCTTCTGCAGTGAAACTGTTCAAACATATAGTACAGAATGAATTCGCAATTTTTAAATTTAAAACATCATAGGGCCGGGCTCCGTGGCTCACGCCTGTAATCCCAGCACTTTGGGAGGCCGAGGCGGGTGGATCACGAGGTCAAGAGATCGAGACCATCCTGGTCAACATGGTGAAACCCCGTCTCTACTAAAAACACAAAAAATTAGCTGGGCACGGTGGTGCATGCCTGTAATCCCAGCTACTCAGGAGGCTGAGGCAGGAGAATTGCCTGAACCCAGGAGGCAGAGGTTGCGGTGAGCCGAGATCGCACCATTGCACTCCAGCCTGGGTAACAAGAGCGAAACTCCCTCTCAAAAAAAAAAAAAAAATCATATTACTAATATACCAATTATTATTCCTTAAAGTTATATGATGTTTTCACTTTTCTCCAGGTTATTTTGTTGTCTAGTATTTTATCTGCTACTTACACATCCCACTGAGGTAAAAAGATTATTACATTTATTTTGTATACTGAGAAGCTAAGAAAGTAAGATAACAAATAAATTGGCTGAATCTAAGTGAAATTTAGATTAGACACTCTACTTTTTGCAGCACCAAATTACTTTTGCTATTTACTTTTCCTACCAAGAAATCAGTGATCAATGGATATACGCTTTGTCTACGGGGAAAAGTGGGGATTGCAGTAATTTGGACTCCCATAATTAGCTTCATAGATTCAAAGACCACCTACACCATACTAAATCAAATACAAAAAGAGGAGAAGCTATCTTTTCTTTTGATGCTTTTTTTCACCTTAATTTTATTTTTTCATTGCATAATTGAACCAGAATATATAGCATGATGTGCCTGTTACTTTTCCCATGGAGAATATCTGAGTTGAGATAGGTGGAAATTTTAAGAACTCAGTAAAAAAATTTAATTCTTTCTTGAATGCAATATACTAATCTATATAAAACAATAATCTTTTTGGTGGAAATAAGGTCCCTTTATCATTACAGTAAATTAGCAACTTTGAACGGTCGCTTTAAGGATCTCTTTTCTTAGAATTGTGTGCAGTCGACACAAACGAAAAGGCCTAAGGGTGAAAATGCATGAGGCATGTCCAGTCCAGGAATTAAGAAAGTTGTTGAGTTTCTTGTCAACATTAATTTCTAGTACTGTACATGGACACACCTATTATAATAAAACAGTATTTTTAAAAACATATTAATTAAAATTACATGAGTGTTAAAGTATGGTACTCAAAAACTTTAATGTTCAAAAATTAGAAATATATGGTGTACAATAGAATATTTATACTTATAAAATCCTATTAAGTATGTTGGTTAATTATTTTGAAGTTTTTTTTACGATTAGTTTATCTAACTTTATTTTAATATTATGGACTATAGCTAAAAGTAATAAACTGAGCTTATCAGTGATCAATAATCCCAATTCCACATTTATTTTAACATATTTCCCAGAACTAAAACCCTATGTTTCCTAGCAACTCTTCTTAGCCAGAAATAATACTTTATATGTTTTAATATCTTAGATGTATAGATAGTTGTAGTTATCCATATGTATCTAAAGATACATAAAATTATAAATAAAAAAGCACTTCTTTCTCACTCAATTTGAAAATCAGTTATTAATCTACTGGTATAATTTATTTTACAGATAGAAAAGGATTAAGTCAAGAGTCTATTATAATTTCTCTTCTATTGTATAACAAATATATATTATTATAATTTATTGTATTACATTATCTTATTTTTATTGATTTTACTATATATTTTTTAACAACCAAAGAACATCATTTTAAAAATAATTTCTTCACCTCATCAACTTTCTTCTACTTCCAGGGGAATCATCCACTTAATGGTATTCCACGCAATTTGATCTTTTCACCTCTAAGTAAACACATCCTTTTCATAATCTTCCTATCTCAATGACCTCTTAAAATTATTATTTGAGAGTTCTTGATATTAGCAACAGACTCAAGAATATTGGACTTTGCATTTATAAATGAATATAAAAGTTCCCTGAAATTCAAAATCTCTATTCCATTCTCTGCCTTTCTGACTTTTTAGGAAAGTCGACACAATTCATGATTCTTTTGAGAGTAGGAAATCTATATAAAAAATAAGTAATTTAAATCAGACATTTTCAAGATTTTAAACACCATCACTTGACTCCACAGATTTCAATTTTGACACTCAAAAATTTTAAAGAAGTTCACATATTTTAAAGAACTTTGTAACATTTAAGTCTGTATGTCCTATTATATAGCAAATATATGCTATCTAAACAGCAGAAAAAACGAAGACTAATTTTTTATTTTGCTTAGTTATGAAAGGCAGTCAAGAAGTATCAGATGGTTAAAAGAAACCATAAATTTATAATAACACAGAAATTAACGTAACCGTATTCTGTACACACAATTATGTTTAATTTACTTAAAAAAATAAGGTTTTTTTAAAGAAATATTAGTGTTGCTGATATAAAACTCAGGTTTATAATATTGAGATGATTTTATAGAAAATATGCAAATCTAATTTGTAAGTGTTTATGTGTAACCTGATTTCTAATTTTCAGACAGTAGAAAACTATTTTTAATAACATGTACCTGTATCCGTTTCCTTCAAGAAATTGACTATAACTTGATCACTTTCATATATTATATAGAAAATTGAACTGATTTTGAATGCCCAAATATAAGTCTATAATATGGATGTACTCATGAACAAAATAAAAAATTAAAACTGATATTGTTTTAAAATTAGCTTTCATTCTTAATATAGTAAGTACAATGTAGAAACTGAATATATTAACCTTATAGAAAGCTTATGTTGCTTAATAGGTATTGTGAGCAAAATATCAGACATATACAGTTTTAAGAAAAATATTGTTGGCAACGTTGTTTCTTGAAGAATTTTTGAGAAAAATATTTCATTATGTAAATTCACAAACAGGTATCCTTGTGCAGACTGAGATTAGAGAACTATATATTTGGATTGAGATACAGATGTTTATATTGTTAAGTAATAATTATCGCATGAAAATATTAGCTCTATTCAGATCTACACATCAAAGCAAAAGTCTGAGTGACTGAAAAAGAACCTGCATTCACCACAGTCATATTGTTATAATTCTCTAGCTTACTGAATCAAATTTCTATGTTTCTATGAAACTCAGACTCAGATTTACCTACTCCAAAAATTGGGGGAAAATATATTCTTCCATTAAGACCATGTCATGGAAGATAAAATCTTTGGGGCCATAATGTGTCTTGTGATAAACTTAATGTGAATATATTATAGCAAAGATGGGAAAAATCTAAGATTCTCACTTTTTAGCTCTACAAAATTTGTCAGGCATTTTCATTATCTGTGTGATTTGTAACCTAGTAAAGGCTTTACTCTAAACAATCTATTAGTTTCTGTTTCTTTGCTATGTAAGTAAGAATATTCTCACTGTGAAAACAATTTTCAAAGCCTGCATTTTAACCATTTTATTGAGGTATTATTAACACAAAATAAATGGTACAAGTTGTTTTATATATATATATATATATATATATATACAGGTGTATATATGTATATATCTATATATGCACACACACATATATGGGGGTGTATGTACATATATATGTATACATATACGCCTATGAAATCATTACCACCTCTAGGTTATTCCAGGTTATCGGACACATACAAACTAGTTTAAATAGGTTAATGGTGATTATGTCCAAAAGGAGAGAAGAATGAGGAATGGTTAGAAATAAAATTTGAAGAATTAATGGCCAAAACCTTCTCAAATTTGATGAAAGATGTCACATGTAGGAAGTTCGGTATTTTCAATGAAGAATAAACACAAGTCATTCCACACCATGACACATTATAATCAAACTGTTGAAAATCAAAATTAGGGACTCAGAAAAAATCAGGAGAAAAATGACTTGTACAAAGAATCTTTAATAAGATTTCCACCTAATTTCTCAGAAGAACATAGAGGAGAGAAGGCAGTTGAATGATATTTTCAAAGTCTTGAAAGAAAAATATCTGTTAACCAATAATTCTACATTAAGCAAAAACTATGTGTGTGTGTGTGTGTGTGTGTGTATGTTTGATGAGAATAAATATAGTTCCTGTTACTCAGTTTTTGCTGGAACCATAACCTCTAATGCTGCATCTTAAGAACTTTATTCTAAATTAGACACAAAATGAACTAAAATAATTTTTATTCTCCATAAGCGTCCTTGCACATTGACACATGGAGATGACATAGTCATTGGATATTTTATATGGTTTGGCTGTGTCCCACCCAAAATCTCATCTTGAATTCTAATCCCCATAATCCGCATAATCCCCACGTGTCAAGAGTGAGACCAGGTAAAGGTGATTGAATCATGGGGGTGGTTTCCCCCATCCTTTTCTCATGATAGTGAGTTCTCATGAGATCTGATGGTTTTATAGGTGTTTGGCAGTACCTCCTGCATTGATTCTCCTTCCTGCTGCCTTGTGAAGAAGGTGCATTGCTTCTTCTTTACCTTCCACCAAGATTGTAAATTTCCTGAAGCCTCCCCAGTCATAATGAACCATGAGTCATTTAAACATTTTTACTTTATAAATTGTCCACTCTAGGGCAGTTCTCTATTGCAGTGGGAAAATGGACTAATACAATATTTCAATGTCCTTCACTCAAAGATCACCAGGAACACACATACAGTAGAACAAGCTGTGTTTATTACTCATTGCAGCAAGGATGAACACACAACCCTCTGGAACCATGAGGCATCTCATAGGTTTATTTGGTTTAGCAAATAAAGAATACTCATTTAAATTTGAATTTTGTATAAATTATGAAATGTTTATTATAAATGTGTTCCATGCAATATTTGTAACATAATTATACTAAAAACATATTTGTTTATCTGAAACTAATATTTAAGTAAGCATCCTGTATTTTATTTGGCAATTCTAGTCTCAGTAGGAGGAAGTTAGAAAAGATTTACTGAAGGATTTAGGTTCCCATTACATATTATAAGGTTGAGCCAGGTGATTAAGGAAGTGGGACTATGCTCTGCATTAGATATTCTCAGTAACTAAAGATAATTCTGGGATTGATTATGTTTTTAATAAATCTAATTTATAGAGAAGAGAAACAAGAAGAAAGTTAAAACTGTCATTAGTATATGTCCTAGTCAACCTTCTCTAAAGGGACAGAACTAATGAAATATATATATATAAACTTCTCTTTATATATATAAAAATATAATAATTAACTCCCCTTTATATATATTAAATTAACTCCTCTTTATATATACATATACATAAAGTTTTCAGTTTTTCTAAAACTGAAGAACTTGGAGTCCAATGTTCAAGGGCAGAAAACATTCAGCACAGGAGAAAGATATAGGTTGGGAGGCTAGGCCAGTCTCTCTTTTCATATTTTTCTGCCTGCTTATATTCTAACTGTGCTGCCGGCTGACTAAACTGTGCCCACTCAGATTAAGGGTGGATCTGCTTTTCCCACCAACTCAAATGTTAATCTCCCTTGGCAACACCCTCATAGACATACTCAGGATCAATACTTCATATCCTTCAATCAAGTTGATAGTATTAACCATCACAGTATAGGATGAGCAGTCAGTCATGTTAGCCAGGTGTGGTATGCAGAATGGCCCCCTAAAGATGTCCACTCTTATTTTTGATCGCTAGATCCATCTAACATATACCTTGTATGGCAAAAAGGACTTTGCAGATGTAATTAATGTCATGGATCTTATGAAGATCCATAGCATGTAGTGATTTGTAATTTTTCTGAATCACTAATTTAATTACTAATTGAATGAATAATTCGGTAGGGAATTTGTCCTATTATCCAGGTGAGTCTAGTATAGTCACTCACAATCTTTTTTAAAAAGCGGAGAAGGCAGGAGTGATATGGCAGAGGGGAAGTCAGAGAGAGATTTGAAGTGTGACTACTCACCATTGCTAAAAGGAGGATCACATGAAAATTATAAGAAACAGTGCAAGCAACCTCTAGGTTGAGAAGATCAGCCCCTAGCTAACAACCAGAAAACAAAGAAGCAGCTCATTTCCATAAACGACGAACTGAGTTCTGCAAAAACATGAATGAGCCTGGAGGCAGATTCTTCCCCCAGAGCTGCCAGAAGTGAATACAGCCCTGCAAACACCTCAATTTCAATTGTTGTATTAGAGAGGAAAACGCAGATAAGCTCCACTGTATCTGGACTTCTTATCTATAGAATTGTTCAATAATAAAGCTGATAAATTTGTGGTAATTTGCTGTGACAAAAATAGAAAACTAATACTCTAAGAGAAGTATTTTGATGTTTTATAAATTGGGCAATTTGTTTTTGTCTGGGTGTTGACGTGGCTATTGAGTGGTCTTGTTTTTATCTTGCTTCATCATGGCCAGAGAGTGACACTGTCTAATGTTGATGTTCTGTAAAAAGTTGTTTAGGTTCAATAGGGGAACACCAAGACTCTGTTTTGAATGGCAGGAAAACTTGTGGTTACATCAAAGCCTAGATGGTAGTACCAGGCCAGTTTCTGGATGTTACTAGCTGGCATTATTTTTTATTGTTGTTGTGTTTTAGACATGTAAGTACTAAGTTACCTGCTAGATTTATTTATTCGTCTCAATTTCAAAACACATATGATTCAAATTAGTGATTCAGAGAAATTACATATCACTACATGCTATGGCTCTGCAGGCTACTCAAAACCATAAAAGTTAAATCTTCTAGTATCAAAGTATACTTTCAACAAAACTGGGTATATTTCAGGGAATGAGGTTATTTTTCAATGCCAAGTGTGGTTAGAATATAAAGTCCAACAGATAAATTACTAGTACTAAAATGAATCCAATCTAAAGATCAGACTCTTAAAACCATTGATTAATATGTAAAAATCAATTTACTTATTCTTCACATGTAGTTAAAATTAGTTATTCTCATTTACATCAAATACAGGCTAGTAAATGGGGGGAAATATTATGTTTTAAATAGATGTGTCATGGTCAATACAATTTCTTTAAGACACTAGAAGAAAATATGGTACTGAAGCACAAAAAGGCATTAAAATATACTACTTAGAATTATTGTCTCAGCTGTTTATTCATCATTACATGGGGTAAATTGGTACTGAGTAATAGGGTACCACAGGATTCATAGATCCACCATAAAAGCAAGACTTCTGCCCACATCATAACAATTAGCAAAGGAAATCCAAATATTCCAGGTGCAGCTGATAACTTATTGGGGCCTTTAGATCAGCTCCAGAACCATCACCATGCAATCTCTAAAGCTAGGGTGGGTTTTCTAAACTTCTCTCAGATTTAACTCATTCTGCCTAACCTCTGTGGAATCAAACATAGCCTTCAAAAACATTCTCATATTTGAGTGAAAGACAAATTCTTTATGCCAGATGCTTAGCTAATCTGGCCCCCAGTGTTTAGTTAACTGGCAGAATCACTACTATAGATGCTATATATTCAGGCCAAGAAAGAGCAGATGAATTCGCTTTCAATGGCATTTATGTTATTGTGACATATACTTAGAATAAATTGAAATACTCTAGATTCACTCAATAGTAATAATTATGAAATATTAATTTTGCTTTTTACATCCAAACTACTTCTGATGTGAAACTTATAAAATTAGAATGAAACAAAGATAAATTGATAAGAAATTAAAGTATCTGGCATGTAGTTTTGGGGTACATATTTTTTCAATGAGATGCTAAATCCATTCAGGATAGCAAATAGATCTAGAGGAAGTATTAGTGAGTTATTAATGTAATATGACAATATGTTTTATCCTCAAATGATATTATATTCAATGAACAGACATTAAATTTGGTAAGAATTGCCTTCCTTTCCAAGAAATTTTATTATCATGAAATTTGTAATAAAAGGAAGATCTACTTATTAAGTTGTGAGTGCATATGATGAAGATTTTTACCAATACCCATTTGATAACGAACATGAAAACAAAAAAATGCTTATATTTTTGTCTGAATATCCAGAAGATGAATTTAAAAATGAAAAAACAATGATAATTAAGATGAAACCTTGGAAACTTACACACTTCCTGAAACCCTATATGCCTTCTTCATGTAAGTGTTAAAGTTTTAAGATAGACTTTCGTAAGAAGAATGACCTTAACACTTAAGATTTTGTAGCCAAGTGGGTAATTTAAACTAATTTTATTAACTATTCATAAAATATAGATGTTCACATATGGTTTTAGTCCTTCTGGGATATAACAAAATACCATAAACTGGATAGCTTATTGTTGATCTAGACAACAAGAGAAGTGTATTCCTCACAGTTCTGGAGGCTGGAAAGTCCAAGATCAAGGTGGCAACAGATTCTATGTCTGATGAGAGTCTGTTTACTTGTTCAAAGACACTGCCTTCTGTGTCCATACATGGTGGAAAGGTTTAGCTAGCTCTCTGGGGCCTTGTATAAGGGCACTAATTCCATTCATGAGCGCTTGTTTCTCATGACCTAATTATCCAAAGTCCCCAACTCCTAAGACCATGATCTCAGGGATTAGGATTTCAACAAATGAATTTAAGCGAGAGAAACACAAACATTCAGACCATAGCACACACTGAATAAAAGATCAAGTTATTTTTTCTATTTTGTTAATGCCTTCTTATTCTAAAACACTTCTGGCTTGCTGGCTGTTCAACTTCATAAAAAAATTTTCATTCTGAAGAAGAGGCACAACCTTCCTTTTAGAGGAAAGTTTACAGAGGCTATAAACCAAAAAAAGCTTTTTAAAAGCCTCCTCACAACGCTTGTTTATTGAAGATTTTCATACTTGACTCCGTATCTTACCCTCTAACTTAGTTCTTGCCACGACACTGAGAGATTTCATAACCCACTTAGGATGCCTATCCAGTAGCCCAAACTTCAAATATCTGGATCTTCACAACGCCAGTAAACTTCTCCCCTTTTCTATTTCAGGAAAATTTCTCCCAAGACCAATACCTGAAAGTTCTATTTAGCCAAAACCACTCTTAATAATCAACTCAGTGATCATAATTTCTTAACCTTCCATTTCGCCCATGCATTCATTCATCTACACATGAGTTTTGTCCTCATTCTCCCTTAATCTGTTTTTTTCCTCGTTTCCACTACATTTATTGAGAGCTCACTCTGTGACAAACACTGTGCTAAATGTTTTACATACATTTTCTTGTTTAATACTCATAGAAACCCTACCTGTGTGGTAGATACTATTATTATCTAATTTTGCAAGTGAAGGTATTGAATCACAGAGAAGTCACATGGCTAGTAAGTGGCAAATGTTCAGTTTGAATATTAACTTTCTAACCCTAAATTACAAATGTTTATGATTCATACTATTTTACCAATCCGTGTTTCTCTTCCCATATTCTTTCACTTGTACTCATTTATTTCAGAGAAAATTTTAAAAATACAATATTCTCTTTAAGACAAAAATTTAACTTCTATGCCTGACCCTAAGAACAGAAGGTTTATTCTTATTTCAAAAGAATGACATGTGAAGTCATGATTTCCTCAAGTTTTTAGCTCTTTATCTACAAATTTACCAATATTAACCATCCAAATTAATATACATTTCCTCAAGACTTGAAGATTTCTGTACTTCTGTCCAAGGTCTACACAGCATTAAAAATTGCCCAAAATAAGTGTCAAAGGATTGACAGACATTCCTTGATTCTTCAGCTCCTCTTGGTTCACTACCCAAACTTGATTTCTTTTTACAGCCAAACATTTTGAAATAGTAATCTGCATATAATGACTACGCGTCCTTACACTTTCTTGGCTTCCTAGTCTGCTGCAAATTTGTTTTTGTTTTCACAATTCTATTAAAACCTGGTCTAGGTGAACTCATCAATAGCCCCTTAATTGCCAAATCTATTGGACATTTTTAAGTATTTATCCTCATGGTCTTCTCTGCTGCACTTGACACCGTTGATATCATTATTAACAATTGTTCTTCCTTAATTTCTGTGACCCCCAACCTCGTCCGATTTTTCTCATACTCCTTTGACCACTATTTTTCTTCTTCTGTTTTAAAAAATAAGCTCCTTTTCTTCTTCTAGTCCTTAAAGGTTAGTTCATATATATATATATAAACTCAATTCAACTCAAACAGAGTTGAATTGCTTAATAAAGCATTTTAAATACTGATGAATAGTGTTTATAAATCTCTGATCAGGTACTTATATCATCTATTTTGTTTTTCATATATGTATATGTACACCATATCATGTTACTATAGAGGATGGGCCTCTAACTGAAGTGATTTCACAGTAATTTATTATTCTCTGTTTAATTGAATGCCTCCTTCATAAGCCTATGAGCTCCTTCTGAAGACATCTGTGTATGACTCCTGCATAGTATCTAGTAAACAGTAAGGAGTTAAAATTGCTTATTAAGAAAACTCATTTACTTATTTTCAAAACTTTACAAAAATGAGAGTGTGCTTTTTTTGTAAGTTTGTATTTTAATTGGCATTTACCATTTTCATAGTTTTAAACTATATTATTAATTTTTCACTTATTTTGACATATTTAATATTTATAAAAACTCTGTGAGTTAGGCAAGAAAGATAACTCCTTTCTTGTTTTATAAAGAAAGATTCAGGAAAGTTAAATAATTTATTGATGATTACATAGTGTTGAATATTGGATTCTGATCTAAAACCTAGATGGCTTACTTTGCATGTTTTTATAATCCTGATTTGTTACTTCTGGCATCACTACATTATTCGTTATTATTATTAAAATTGTCATATTCACAAGAACAAAGCATTTGGACCATTTTTTCATATTCAAAGTCACTAGGAAAGATAAGGGCAAGGAGTGAAAAAAGCAGCCTAACTCTATATTAAATGCTATATATTTTGAAAAAAAAAGAAGTAGAGCACATGTTTTTGACTGTGTTTAAAAAGACATCTAAAATGTGAGAAAATAAATGCCGAATGTACAAAACTTTAACATTAATTTCAAACCAAATATTTCAAAAAGCACAATCAAAAATAGTAAACCGACGATACCAATATGTTACTGTTAAATATATGTCTTTGTGAAATGTTCTAGTTCTAAAAATGTCCTAAGTACAATTTAGAATATTAAATTGCTAAGCACATAAGCTAAAATAATTGCATATTAAAGATCACAAAGAGCTACTAAACCATCCATTAACTTTAAGAAGTATCACATAAATGAACTTTATTTAGATATTTCAATTAAAGCCCCAGGGAGTTGCTATATAGAACCTAACAAAAGTATCCTATCATTTATAATTCCCTTGTGATTTAAGTTTATAATTCACCAAAAGGAAAATATTTTTAGACATAGCAATAGTTTATTTAACCTTTGAGGAAAGAATTTTCTTATATCTAGAAAAAATGTCCAATATAAATTACTTCAGCATGAGTACTGAATATCAACCATGATCTATATGAAGTTTAAATTGTATAGGGACATAAAAACAGGGAAATAAGAGGTCTGAGATATAAACATTATAAAAAACAGAGTTGAATTGCTTAATAAAGCCTTTTAAATACTGATGAATCATGTTTGCATATCTCTGACCAGGTACTTGTATCATCTATTTTATTTTTCAGGCAATGATGGTAGGGAAAATAAAGATTAGTTTACTCATTAAACTACAAATTCATTCCTCAAGTTTTTTTTTCTCAGTGTGTACCATATGCCAGATATTTTTCCAGTGTTCTAAAGACATAACGATGACCTCAACTATAGATAGATAGATAGATAGATAGATAGATAGATAGATAGATAGATGTGTGTTTATGTGTGTACACCTATGTCAGGTGATGACATGTGCAATGAAAATATAGAGAAGGATAAGAGGACAAAGGGTGGGGGTTATCTTCCATAAAGGATCTCAGGAATGGCATCTCTAGGGAGGAAGTAGCACTTTAGCAGAAACGGAAACAAAGTGAAGCAGCAATAAGTATAGCTGAAAGTAGTGTTTCAGGTTCAGAGAATAGCAAACACAAAAGCTCAGGAGCATGATCAATATATATTTTTAAAAAGCAAATAAGTAAGGGGTAGAGTGGTTCAGATTATGATGCAGAAGCTGGAATGGAATAGATCAAATTTGACATTGTAGACTAATGTGTAGATTTTGGATTTTATTAAAAATACAATA
The DNA here is from genome assembly GCF_030222135.1 of Aotus nancymaae. Taxonomy (NCBI): domain Eukaryota; kingdom Metazoa; phylum Chordata; class Mammalia; order Primates; family Aotidae; genus Aotus; species Aotus nancymaae. The sequence goes on along the minus strand of NW_026988415.1, from coordinate 51,366,150 downwards.
AAAAAACTATTGGTGAACTTTGAATTTGAAAGTGACTATTAAATTACTCAAAACAGTCAGATTTTACTTTAAAAGACAACCAAAATATATATCAATAGATTTGTATAAATATAAGTAACTAAGTAACTAATAATTTGTAGGAAATGTTATCCAGCATATGATTTCCAAAAAACTGTTAGAACTAATAAATGAATTCAGTAAAGTTAAACATACAAAGTTAACATACAAAAATCAATTGCATTTCTAATACAAGTCAAAACTACAATTGTATACCATCTCACACCAGTCAGAAGAGCTATTATTAAAATATCAAAAAATAACAGAAGCTGGCAAGGTTGTGTAAAAAATCGGAATGTTTATATACTGTTTGTGGGAGTGTAAATTAGTTCAACCATTGTGGAAGACACTGTGGCAATTCCTCAAAGACTTAAAATAGAAATTCAATCCAGCAATCCCATTACTGGGTATATATACAGAGGAATATAAATCATTCTACCATAAAGACACATGCATATGTATATTCATTGCAGTAGAATTCACAATAGCAAAGACATGGAATCAACCTAAATGCCCATCAATGATAGACTGTATTAAAAAAATGTGGTACATGGAATACTATGAGGCCAGAGAAAAAGAGCAAGATCATGCACTTTGCAGGAAAAACAAACACAAATACCACGTATTCTCACTTATAAATGGGAGCTAAATGATGAGAACACTTGGACACATAGAGGGGAACAACACACAATGGAGTGTATTGGAGGGTGGAGGGTGGAAGGAGGGAGAGGACCAGGAAAAATAGCTAATGGGTACTAGGCTTAATACCTGGGTGATAAAATAATCTTGACAACAAACTCTCATGACACAAGTTTACCTATATCACAAACCTGCACAGTGCCCCTGAACTTAAAATGAAAGTTAAATTTTTAAAAAGTAAATCAAATTTCTATATACTAACAGCAAATTATCTGAAAAAGAAGTTAAGAAAACAATTCCATTTATTATAGCATCACAAAGAACATGCTACTCGGAAATAAATTTAATTTAGAAGGTAAAACATCTGTACACTGAAAACTATAAATAAAATATTGCTGAAGAAAATGAATACAAAAATATAAGGAAAGATAGCCCATGTTCACATGTGGGAATAATTAATGTTGTTGAAATATTCATACTACTCAAAGTTATCTACAGATTCAATGCAGTCACTATCAAAATTCCAATGTTGTTTTCCACAGAAATAGAAAAAAAAATCTTAAAATGCATAGAGAATCACAAAAGATCCCAAATAACTAAAGAAATCTTGGACAAGAAGCAAGCTGGAGGCACCACACTTCCTGATTTCAAAAAATGTTGCAAACTTATGGTAATCCAAACCATATGGCACTGGCATAAAAACAGGCATATAGACCATTGGAACAGAAAAGAGAGCCCAGAAATAAATCATGCATTTACAATAAATTGACCATCAAGAAGAGTGCTAAGACCACATAATGGGGAAAGGATAATCTCTTCAATAAATGATGTTGAGAAAACTGGATACCCACATGCATGAAAATGAAAGTAAACTATTATCTCATACGATACACAAAAAATCAACTCAAAATAAAGACTTAAATGTAAAATCTGAAACTAAAGCTACCAGAGAGAAAAACATTAAGAAGCATTTTTGACATTGGTCTGGGGAATATTTTTTTGATATGACCTTAAAAAGCACAGGCAACAAATTCATAACTATACAAGTGGTACTGTATCAAACTGAAAAACTTCTACACAGCAGTGAAAACAATCAATAAAGTCAAAAAGCAATCTACAGAATGGGAGAAAATATTTGGAATCCATGTATCTGAGAAGAGGAACTTAGCACAATAGCAAAAAATCAAATAACCTGATTTTAAAATGGACCCGAATAGACATTTCTCCAAAGAAGACATACAAATGGCTAACAGATATGTGAAAAAGTGGTCAGCATCACTAATCATCAGTGAAACGCAAATCAAGATCACAATGAGCTATGACTTCACACCTATTAAAATGGCTATTATCAGAAAGAGGAAAGATAACAATTGTTGGTGAGGATGTGGAGAAAAGGTAACTCTTGTACACTGTTCTTGGGAATGTAAATTGGTACAACCATTATGGAAAATGTATAGAAGTTCCACAGGAAATTGAAAGTAGAACTACCATATGATCCAGGAATCCCACTTCTGAGTGTATATTAATAAATAATGATAGGGACATGTTCTGAGAAATGTGTCATTAGGCAATTTTGTCTGAGAACATCATAAAGAGTACTTTCTCAAACCTAGATGGTATAGCCTACTACACAACTAGGCTATATAGTACATCCAATTGTTCCTAGGCTACAAACCTGTGGCTTGTTACTGTATGTATCAAATACTGTAGGCAATTGTAACACAATGGTAAGTATCTGTGTATCAATATATCTAAGCATATAAAAAGTAGAGTAAAAGTAGGATGTAAAAGATAAAAAAAAGATACACCTGTAAAGGGCACTTGTGATGAATGAAACTTGCAGGACTGAAAGTTGCTTTGGTAAGTCAATGAGTACTGAGTGAGTGTGAAGCTCTGGGATGTTACTGTTGATGGATTTTATCAACACTGTATACTTTGGCTACGGTAAATTTATTTTTAAAATATATTACTTTAATAATAAATTTAGCACACTGTAACATTTTACTTCATAAGCTTCTAAATCTTTTTAACTTTTTGACCCTTTTGTAATAATACTTCGCTTAAAACACTTTATATAGCTGTACCAAAATATTTTCTCTTTATATTCTTATACTATCAGCTTTTTTCCATTTTTGAAGATTTTAGTTTTACTTTTTAAACTTTTTTGTTAAAATCTAATACACATAAATATTAGGCTAAGCCTACACAGGTTCAGGATCCTGAAGACATCACTAGGCTATAGGCATTTTTCACCTTCGTTATAATTTTATGGGACCACCATCGTACATGTGGTCCATCATTGATCAACATCATTATGTGGTACATGAAAGTATATCGAAATCAATAAGTTAAAAAAAATTGCCAAGGCACTTTAAGCTCTCCCATCTTAAAATTTTAAGACCTTAGGATTTTCCTAATAGTTTTGGGGGATTTGTTAGCTTTTGCTTTCTTGTGCTATTTACTTGGATCTGAAGTCATTAGCCTCCTCTAACTCTATCTTTATCTAAACACGCTGAAGATGCTTAGAAGATGGCATAATTTTAGGAAATTCTATCAACTCTGCTTTTCTCTTTCCTCATTCAGAGCAGAGGAGTTAGAAAGTATTAAGCAGTTTTATTTACTTTATTTATTTTGAAATGAATACCAACTATTCTCAGGACTGATGTAATAAAAAACACTTTTCTTTCTTTACGAAACATATAGTATACATTGCAAAACTAAACTTTTACAAAAATATGCTATATTAATCTAAACTTACATTTATTTCATGGCTAAAACATATCAGGTACTCTGCTAAGTGCTCTGCATAATTTATCTTATTTCTTATTTCATTTCATGTCATTTCTTATAAACCCTATTAGGTGACTGCTTTTAAGAACAACCTACTTGAGGATAAGACTACTGTCTCATTTATCACAGAATTTTGGTGTCAATTAAGAGTGCCTGGAACATAATAGGTGCTCATAAACATCTGTTAAAAGAATTATTTCACGTATGAATACATTTATATTATACAGATGAAAGCTGAAGTACAGAAATTTTAAGACACTTGCTCAAGTTTATGTAGCTGCTACATAGCACAACCAGGACTCAGCCAAGTCCTACCTGACTCAAAAGTCCTTTCTCATAAGAACTATTTGTTTTGCCTCTGCAAAATCAGCCACTCTCACCTTGTGATATTCCTGCCCCCCATTAAATTAGTTTTTGAAAATGTAATATAATGTAATGTTTCTTAAGTGATTTAGTCAAAATTTGGTGATTTTTAGGAGTTTAAAAAATAAAATATTTATGGTTTTGAAAATATAGAAAGACTAGTATATAAAATTTTAGACATTTTAGTTTGAAGAGATTTTTTGGGAAAAAAATTTATCAAATTTTAACTAATTTTCAAGGAGTAAACATCATTTCCAGGAGAGAACTTCATTGTAATTTGGTTACCAAATATGGTTCTAATAATGATACTACAAATATTTTATAACACAATTATCTCAGTCTAAATCTGACATGAATTTCTTCTCAAGAGCAATAAAATATCACCATTAATACACTTTCAGAAACTTTTGCATTCTTTTTTTTTAAGTTCTCAAGATTGCATTTATATTTTGGCCCACTGTATAGCTACCTCTTGTGAGATTTCACAAGTAATGGGTATTTCCTTTTTTTTTTTTTTTTTAAGACTAAGTCTCACTCTGTCGTCCAAGCTGGAATGCAGTGGTGCGATCTCGGCGCACTGCAACCTCCGCCTCCCAGGTTAAATCCACCTCCCCGGTTCAAGCTATTCTCCTGCCTCAGCCTCCTGAATAGCTGGGACTACAGGCGCATGCGCCACCATGCCCAGCTAATTTTTGTATTTTTAGTAGAGACGGGTTTTCACCGTGTTAGCTAGGATGGTCTTGATCTCCTGACCTCGTGATCCACCTGCCTCGGCCTCGCAAAGTGCTGGGATTACAGGCGTGAGCCACCGTGCCCAGCAGTATTTCTTGCTAACCAATATATATGCCTATCAACCACTGGCTATTTTCTCATTTATATCTTATTGTTTTATTAATCATCCTTAGAGATTTGATCTCTGTTGACAGTGAAAATATCCATCTATTTCTCTCCATTTTGAATGCTACCATTCTAGTTGGAGGATCCCAAATCCTCTTACTGTGAACTACAATAACATCCTCACAGGAGTCCTTGCTTCTAATCTTGCTTTGAATATTCACACAGGCTAAAATATAATCTTTTCAAATGGTAAGCTGATATTATTTTCATGAAAATCTTTCGTAAACATTATAATAAAATTCAAGCTATTTATTAACAGGGCTTAACATGATTTAGCACTTATCTCTCCAACTTCGTTTCCTGTGATCTTTCATCTTTCTTTCTCTACTCTAGCCACAGTAGCCTTCTCATAAGCCTTAAATATACCAAATGAATTTCAGCATCTTGTTTTTTCATTGTTTATGCTACTTTCTGTAAAATTCTTCTCAGGATTTCATCTGATTAGCTCTTTATCATTTAAGCTTCAGGTAACAAGCACTCTTTGGCCAGCCTAGCTAAATTTCACATCTGCCTCTAGTCACTTTTCCCATTGCTTTATTTGCTTTATAACACTCTTTGCTATTTGGATTTTTTATGTTTATAAATTTATTTACGTCATACACACATGCACACATACTGGAATATAAGCTTTAGTATATTAGGGATTTTCTCTACTTGCTCAATGCTGCAGTCCTAGTACATAGAAGACTATTACAAAGTAGGTGTCCTCACATATTAAATACATGTTGAATGAAAGAAGGACTTTTAAGATTTATCAGTCAGTTGCATCTCAGTGAAGCTCTGTTGATTTAATGCCTTCTTGGCAAAAAAATAATGCAATATAAATGATAATGGATACTTGAAATTAAGGTATGGGGAAGGATAGAGATAGGGATTTCCAATCCTCAAGATAGGGAAAGGATATATAAATTTGGGTGCTATTGATATTTCACTTGTTTCACCCTTTTGAATAAGGTTGGCCCTGTACATCTCAGAAATGAAAATGAAGACATAGTCATCTTATGACAACATATTTTTGTACAAAACCAGTTTTGCTAATTTATATCACAAAGTGAGGCTTGGAGGCTAAATGCTTAGATTTGATTTTATTCATGGTTGTTTATTCACTTGCTTTTGTAGGTAATCATCATCAGAATAATTTTACTGGAGAGATACTGAATTTTAGTAGATGATGATGATGTGGTGTGCCATCAAGAGCTTCCCATCAAGACTGACATACTCATTTCTCCATCTCTTCTTCTGACCATCATGCCAATTATTAAGATTGTCATAACATAATTTTGCCAGGGAAGTGTGATGTCTCTAAGGGAAAACAGAGCTTATACCCCAAAGGAGCCACAATGCCTAGGTGACATATACAGGCAGTGGTCAGGACAGTATTTATGGCACTGTATTCTGAAGATGTTGGATCAAGGAGGATGGAACATAAATTTGGATAAGACAGAGTATATCAATATAAGAATTATCCCAGGATGTAGTCTATATCAAAGGTTAGCAAACTATAGCCCATGAATGTTTTTATAAATTATATTTTCTCTAATCAATGACTCTATGGCCTGAAGAACCTAGAATCTTATCTATCCTTTATGAAAAAATGTTTGCTGACTCCTGGTCTGTAAGAATTAACCACAATAGATGATATTAGCAGGCTATTAAAATGGGTCTTAGAAATATGGAGAAAGCAAGTAACCTCACTAAGTGAAGTAAAAATGGCAGAACAGTCATGGAAGATCATGAAATAATGAACCATAAGACATATAATAAAGTATATTATAATATACTTTTTAGAATATATTAGAATATACATTTATATGTATGTGTGTGTGTGTGTGTATATATATATATACACACAAATACACAGACACACACACACATATCTATAAAAAATATAAGGCCAGAAAACCTACTAGATGATTATGTTCCATTGGAGGGCCTGGGAGAGACATCATATATCCAACAATAAAGAACTTTCTCTTGAGAAGGGTGCTAGCATCACTAAGAAGCTCAGAGGTGGCAGTGGCAGATACCATTACAGAGTGAACTCTGTTTTACCATCATAGGCAAGGCAAGTCTAATTATCATGAGCAGAAAGGTCAGAGCAGCATAAAAGGGAGTCATGACCCACGGAGAGGAATGGATACGGTTAATAGAATGCTGAACCCTAGGAGCCAGATACATGGACAATCAACAAGGATACTGCTCAAACAACAAAACTGAAAGAAACTGAGTTTGGATGATGGCAGTTACCTCAATAAAAGTGTTGTAATCTTTTGTCCACTTTCTAGAGCTGAACCTGTAACCCATTATCTGAAGAAGAGGCCAGGTCTCCATGAAGAAGGAACTTGCAATCCAATTAGAAGTATATATAGTAACCACTCTGCCAGTCTGTCCTCAAGGAGGCCTATGGCCATTTTCTTGCATAAGAGTATACTATGCACAAAAAGACAAACTTCATATGTTCTCAGTTATTTGTGGAAGCTAAAAATTAAAATAATTGAACTCATGGAGGTACAGAGTAGAGTCGTATTTACCAGAGGCTGAGGAAGGTAGTCAGGTTGTGGGGAAAATGTGGATAATTAATGGGTTAAAAAAAAAAACTAGATAAAAGTAATAAGATCCAGTATTTGATAGCACAATGGAGTGACTAGTCAACAATAACTTATTGTGCATTTTAAAAATAACTAAAATAGTATAATTGGATTCTTTGTAACACAGAGAAAGGGTAAATCTTGAGGTGATGGATACCCTATTTACCCTGATGTTATTACTGCACACTACATATGCCTGTATCAAAATATTTCATGTGCCCTATAAATATATACACTTACTACATACCCCAAAAATAAAAAAAAAATAAAATTATCATTAAAAGAGTATACTATGAATAGGGAAACTCCAAAAATTTTGAGGACTATTGGACACAAGGTCTGAATTGATGTTGATACTGCGGAGAAAAAAAATGTCATTTGTAGCTCCCCAGATGAAATGAAGGTGTATGGAAGTGTTAGTCTATTCTTACATTGCTATAAAGAAATAACTGAGACTGAGTTATTTATAAAGAGAAGAGGTTTAATTGACTCACAGTTCTGCAGGCTGTACAGGAAGCATGATACTGTCATCTTCTCAGCTTCTAGGGAGGCCTTAGGAAATTTACAATCACGATGGAAGGCAAAAGGGGAGTAGGGATGTCACACGGCCAGCACAAAAACAAAAGAGAGAGGGAGGATGTACTACAGACTTTTAAACAACCAGATCTCATGAGAACTCAGTCATGATTATGAGGACACTACTGAGCTGGATGGTGCTAAACCATTCATGAGAAATTCACCCCCATGACCAAATCATCTCACACCAGGCTCCACCCCCAACATTGGGGATTACAGTTCAATATGAGATTTTGGCAGAGACACATATCCAAAGTATATCGGGGAGCCAGGTAATAAATGGAGGAGTCTAGGACCAGGTCTGATTCACAATGAATCCACTGGGTCCACATCCAATCAGCAGCCATTTCCATGACCCATGAATATATAACTGAAACGTATATAATAGGTAGTTGGCAGAACCCCCATATGGGTTCCTTGGGATGGAGTTTTTGTAGCAGAGAAGGTCAATTAGAATTCTCTGAAACTGTCTACTTTCTCAAAGGCCAGAGAGTGAAACAAATATTGTCTCCTGAGCAGTAATACAAATCACTGCCAACTATATAGACCTAAGGTGTACAAGGGTGGTTATCACCATTATAACTCCATTTAATTTACCAGTCTGAGTTTGGTTCATACAAAAGTGAGTTGGATCCTCAAATATGACAATTGTTCATGAGAAGTTCAATTAGCACTAGTGCTGTTTCCAGTTACTGTGCCAAATGTGATATTGTCACTATAGCAAATTAACATGGGCTCAGATACCTGGTGTATGCCCACAAATCTGGCAAATTTGTTCTTTTCAATCCTAATCAAAATAGGATAAAAACGGATCTCATTTATTTTGGATGGACCACATGTACATTTATAGTTATTTTTCTGTGCCTATGTTAACTCTCCTGCTACCGTCTGAGACTGATGCTCTCATTCTCTGAAAATGGTGATAGCTGAAAGATCAGTGCTGAGTGCTCCCTGCTAGCATATACCCTTAGCTTAAGAGGCCCTCTCATCAAGAGGTTTTATCTCATGAATAAATCCTTCTGGAGTGCAGTCCACATCCAATGATTGATTAATGCAGGTTTACAAAGGTCTGGTCTCCTTGTTCCAATTCAGGAAAAATCTGAAGTGTCATCTCAGCTGCAGAGTTTCTCATAGCTTTGGCTGAAACCTTTGTTTTCATTTCTTTATAGCTTATCGTAGCTTCTTTATAGCTTATCTTTGTTCTCTCTGCACCATCTTCAGTTACTCAGTCACAAGTGTTGACCCAGTAAGCACAAGCCAGAAAACTTCATGCAAATAATTGTTCATTTCAAAGTTTGGTTCTCCAGGAGTTGCATATGTGACTTATGTCTTCAGAACCAGTTTTAGTTATTGCTTTATAAAACATATAGAAAAATTAGACAAATACTGTATATTAAAAAAATTGCAACTACTATATATAAAAGTATGTAATATACTAGACCATACAGATATTGATATGGTATTCATACATTCACTCAATTCATTTTAATTATGCACTTATATAAAGGATTATTCTAGGCATTAAGTATACAGTGCTGCACCAGAGAAACACAAGTCAACCTCCTAAGGAAGTATATGTTCTTGCATGTAAGGGGGACATTAGGCAAATAGATACACTTTAATTATTTAATAATAATGGTGATGAGTGCAACAAAGGTGAAATAGACTAGAATGAGTGTGTGTGACAAAAGAGACTTACTCTAGGGATCCAGGGAAGAGCTTCAATAATAAACATTTAGATAGACAGACATCTGTCTATCTAACTCCTACATCTAAAAGATAAGTAGGAGTTAGCCAACATGACAATAGGGAGGAGGAGGTCAATTATAATTTTATCCCAAAATTAATTTTCTGTTTCATAGTGACAATCTATACAAACACAATAAGAAGCCTGATACGTGTTTGTCAATAACTTACAATATTGATTAGAACACACAGTTGAAAATTGACACATGCTCTTTATTCATTCAATAAGCAATTATATAGGTCTTGTGTTCAAGGAGTTTGGTTAGGTATTACAGCACATTTATCAAGAAATATGGTACCTTTCCATATGTATATTATACAATGATAAAGACACAAAACCAAATGAGAAGTTGTGACATTATAAATTCCACAAGAGAAACATGATGCAAATTGAAAATGTGAGTAAATTTAATAATCGAATCATGCTTATAATATGAAATATATATTATATAGAGTAAAATAATATGTTTACACAAGTTATTTTCTACTACTGTCACAAAAGGCTATTGAGCTGCATTATGTAATAGCATATATAATAGCCATAGCTAGATAGATATAGATATAAAGGATGAAATCTAAACTAGTTAATTCTATCCTATGTTAATAGGATAATAATTCTCACAGGCACAAAGGAAAATATTTACAACTAAAAATGATCATCTTTCTTATGCAAATATTAAAGGAGCTCAAGTTAATAGCTATTATTTATTATAAAGAATATCTATCCAAATATAGATTTTTCTCCTCTGTAACTAATACTGGCAATAAAAATAACAGTAACAACTATCATTTTAATACTGATTTAGGGAGAAAAGTGAGATATCATTATTTTCATTTATGAATAAGGAAACTAAGGCTTAAAGAGATTAATTAACTTGCCTGGACATACAGTAATTAAGGATAGAGCCAGTACCACATTCCATGTATTTTGAATTTTGATTCCCTGCTCGTTCTATTCTATCAGATTGTTTCGTGCTGGATTATGCTTGCCTATTATTCATTAATGTGCATGTCTGTATTAAAACTAGTAATAGCTAATACTTAATCAGTGCTGCATATATAGAATATGCTTTCTTCTAAGCACTTTTGTTGTAGAGACATATGATCATCATGAGAAGTGTGTGAGGAAGGTATTATTATTACTGCCAGATTGCAGATCAAGAAAATGAGGTACAGACATTAAGTAAATTGCCTAAGATCACACAGACAGTAAAGGATTGAATAACTTGCCTGTTTTCAAACTCAGTGATTCCGGCCTCAATTCCTAACACCATGCTGTCATGAACTCATTCAGCAGAGTAGGAAGCCATGAACTCGCTACTCTTTTGGAAACACATTTTATTAAAATACAGATAAAATATATATGCTCCAGCCATAATTAATTACTTTTGATTCCCGATTCTGGCATCTGGCCCTACTGCCTCAGTCCCAGAGTCATATTCATCAGTTCCTTTTGCATCCTCATCTATCTATCTACTACTTGGCACGCTCAGCTTTTATGACCCCTTCTCTCAGAAGCCTTCCCTCGGCTTCAAAGATTGGAACAGGTGGTCCTCCTATGTGTCCCTGGAGGACACTGTGCTTACGCCTGTTAGGGCACTCATCACATGCATTTGTAATTGCGTGTTACTTATATGTCTTCCACATTAGAGTATGAAGCTCTTAATGCTAGGGACTGAATCATATTTAACTTTTAATTCCTCTCAGTCATACATACTTCTCTGTTTATAGGGTACTAAATGCTTGTTGGCTTCTTAGCACCTCATACTTGTTTTAATTCTTACAAATGTAGTTAAATACCATTGTGTTTAGATTTGCACTAGGTACTCTCCTATGATAGAATATTAGCTCTATGAACGTAAGAACAATGTGTTGTTTTCATCCCCAAGCTCAGTACCTGACCCACAGCCAGCACTTTATCAATAGTTTTTAAATGTACAGAACCAAGTAAAAAAGTAAGGAACAATTCATAAAAGCGTAAGACTCAAGAATCTTGGAATACAGCAGTCACAAATCAATGTACACTTAGCGCTTTATATGTAAAAACTGAAAAAGAAAGGCATGCCAATAGAAATATATAGGGAACATCCAAAAAATTGTGATCAGTGCAGATTTCTACATATCTAAAAATACTTTTGTATAATGTGAAAAAGTAAATGGAATGTACAACAGCAGATTGCTCAAGTCAAAAATTCTTCATATAGCACACAAATATATCTTAACATAGTTACTTTAACATATTCAATAACAATACTGCTACGTGCTCAAAGGAAATGACAGAAAGCTATCTGAAAAGTGAATATTCAAATTGTATTTTTCCATATGCTATTTATCCAAACACTCAATAGTAGAACAAACAGGCAGAACCTAAGGAACAAAAGTAAAACCAAGCCTAGAAATGTTACAGGTAATACTATCAATATAGGCTCACACTTGGTTCATTGAGGTTTTAAGCAGTAAGGTGTTTAATCTCAATTATGTTGAAAAATAGATAAAACTTTGCCCTTCAACAGAATAATACATGAATAATATGACAAATGCCACGTACAATAGTTGAGTCAACTGCTTATGTGTTTCTATTTGCTATTAAACATTCATTTCACCAACTTTACAAATAACACAACGAAAACATATATGTATGATATTTAGAGTTTGTTTTCTGTTACCAATATATAGACTATGCCTGTATCTATGTCTCTTCTAGCACTGTTCTTATGATTCCACTAAGATCAGAAGTTCAATAATGGTAAGTACACTGATCACCTTACATTTTCTTATACACAAAAATTAAGAACTGTGGTAAAAAGACCATGACAATTTGTATAATGCTACATCAGAATACAGTCAAAATTTACATCTGCTCTGATAAGGACAGATAAGGAAAGCAGAATTTTTTTGTGTGAACAGTCCTTCGCACATGTCTAGCCACACAGTTGTTTAAGAAATACTTTAAATTGGTATGAATGACTGCCTAGGGACAAATAGATATATATCCGATTGATGTTCTTCAGTAAAAGAGCATATTTTTGTTAGTTCCAAAAAGTGTTGATTTTTTAATGTATATGTACTCTTAAGTGCCCCCAGAATGTTTCTTACATTTCTCATCACTGTTGTTAAAGTTCTCATCTTTCTATCCAACATTCAATGGAATTCTCTTGTTCTGTATGTTCAGTTTTCCTTTCTTCCTCAGGTTCCTGTTACTCTTAAGTGGATTGTGTCTTTTTTTCTTTGCCAGCTAATAGATTTGTGTTCTCTTATTACTCATATAAATCAGTTTGCTGAGATGTCTTCAGTTGCACTACACAAGTTGCCACTCCTGTGTTTTGACTGAGTACACATGAAAACCATTATCGCTCTGTTGAAGATATGGAGGAAAACATTCTGCTCCCAGGCTTCTTCAGATTCAGGTGGCAGCCTTCTCCTAATTACTGAAACCAAAAGCCATTTGGCTTACCCAAGCAGGCCAGCTACAGGTTTCTTTGGGTCAAAATAATGGGAGGCCCTTTCCAAGAAGACCAGAATAAGGAAAAGAATTTTTGGGTTCATCATTTATTCGAGGAGAGTCAGAGGCCTCAACAAAGAAAAGCTCTTCGGGAACTCAGAAATCATTAATCTCACTTTAGCACCCATGGAGAACCAACCCAAGTACTCAGCTGTTTTCCCTTGAGTCTCCAAAATACCAAAGCATCGAGAAAAATAAGAAACTAAATCTGCTTTTTCTTTCAAGTGTTTGCTCTCTTTCACACACTTGCGCTCTCTCTCTCTCTCTCTCTCTCTCTCTCATCTCAATAAAAGAAAAATGACATAGAATACTCAGAAGAAGGATACAGGATACAAAGCATATGAATAATAAAATTTCCCAAACAAAATAAAGGAATAAATAGAGGAAAAATAATAATTTAACAAAAAATTAAATTATTCTAAAGAAAGACATGAGTATTGATATGGTTTGTCTGTGTCCCCACCCAAATATCAGCTTGAATTCTATCTCCCAGAATTCCTACATGTTGTGAGAGGGACACAGGGGGAGGTAATTAAATCATGGGGGCCAGTCTTTCCCATGCTCTTCTTGTAATAGTGAATAAGTCTCACGAGATCTGATGGGTTTATCAGGGGTTTCTGTTATCATTTTTCCACATTTTTTTTCTTGCCACATCTAAATAAGAAGCATGTTTTACCTCCCGCCATGAATCTGAGGCCTACCCAGCCATGTGGAACTATAAGTCCAATTAAACCTTTTTTTCTTTCCAGTCTCAGGTATGTCCTTACCAGCAGTATGAAAATGGACTAATACAGTAGTAAATTGGTACCAGTAGAGTGGGACATTGCTGAAAATATACCTGAAAATGTGGAAGCGATTTTGGAACTGCGTAAACAGGCAGATGTTGGAACAGTATGGATGGCTCAGAAGAAAACAGGAAAATGTGGGAAAATTTGGAACCTCCTAGAGACTTGTTGAATGGTTTTGACAAAAAAGATGGATAGTGATATGAACAATAAGGTCCAAACTAAGGTGGTCTCAGATGCAGATGATTAACTTGTTGGGAACTGGTGCAAGGGTGACTCTTATTATGCTTTAGCAAAGAGACTGGAGGCATTTTGACCCTGCCCTAGAAATTTGTGAAACTTCGAACTTGGGAAAGAAGATTTAGAGTATCTGGCAGAAGAAATTTCTAAGCAGCAAAGCATTCAAAAGATGGCTTGGGTGTTGTTAAAAGCAGTCCATTTTCAAAGGGAAGCTGGGTATAAAAGTTCAGAAAATCTGTGACCTGATGATGCAGTAGAAAAGAAAAACCCATTTTTCAAGGAGAAATTCAAGCCAGCTGCAGAAATTTGCATAAGTAGCAAGAAGCCTAACGTTAACCCCCAAGATCATGGGGAAAATGTCTCCAGGCCATGTCAGAGACCTTCACAGTAGCCCCTCCCATAACAGGCCTGGTGGCCCAGGAGGAAAAAATAGTTTTGTGGGCTGAGCCCAGGGTCCCCATGCTGTATGGAGCTTAGGGGCTTGGTGCCCTCTGCCCCAGCTGCTTCACCTATAGCTGAAAGGGTCCAATGTAGAGCTGAGGCTGTGGCTACAGAGGGTGAAAGCCTCAAGCCTTGGCAGCTTCCACATGATGTTGAGCCTGTGGGTACACAGAAATCAAAAACTGAGGTTTGGGAACCTCTGCCTAGATTTCAGATGTATGAAAATACCTGGATGCCCAGGCAAAAGTTTGCTGCAGAGGTGGGGCCCTCATGGAGAACCTCTGCTAGGGCAGTGCAGAAGGGAAACATGGGGTCAGAGTCCCCACACAGAGTCCCTACAGGGGCACTGCCTAGTGAAGCTGTGAGAAGAGGGCTACCACCCTGAAGACCCAGAATGGTAGATCCACTGACAGCTTGCACCATGCAGCTGGAAAAGCTGCAGACACCTAATGCCAGCCCATAAAAGCAGCCAGGAGGGAGGCTATAGCCTGCAAAGGCACAGGGGTGGAGCTGCCCGAGACCATGGGAACCCACCTTTTGCAACAATGTGAACTGGATGTGAGACCTGGAGTCAAAGGAGATCATTTTGGAGCTTTAAAATTTGACTGCCCTGCTGAATTTCAGACTTCCATGGGCCCTTTAAGCCCTTTGTTTTGGCCAATTTCTCCCATTTGGAATGGCTGTATTTACCCAATACCTGTACCCTCATTGTATCCAGGAAGTAACTAGCTTGCTTTTGATTTTACAGGCTCATAGGTGGAAGGGACTTGCCTTGTCTCAGATGAGACTTTGGACTGTGGACTTTTGGTTTAATGGTGAAATGGGTTAAGACTATGGGGGACTGTTGGGAAGGAATGAATGGTTTTGGAATGTGAGGACATGTGATTTGGAGGGGCCAGGGGCAGAATCATAAGTTTTGGCTGTGTCCTTACTCAAATCTGAACTTGAATTATATTTCTCAAAATTCTGCCATGCTGCACGAAGGACCCATGGGGTGCTAATTGAATCATGGGGGCTGGTCTTTCCCATGTTATGATCATTATAGTGAATAAATCTCACAAGATCTGATGGGTTTATCAGGGGTTTCCACTATCATTTTTCCTCATTTTTTTCTGTTGTCACATCTATGTAAGAAGTGCCTTTTGCCTCCCACCATGATTCTGAGGCCTCCCATTCATGTGGAACTGTAAGCCCAATTAAACCTCTTTTGCTTACCAGTTTCGGATATGTGTTTATCAGCAGCATGGAAACAAACTAATACAAGTAGAGGCTGAAAAATTTCATTGAATAAGCAGCAAGATTCATGAAAAAAGAAAAGATGTAGATCATCTTGATAAAATTTTTGAATTAAGAAATGAGAGAAAACATTACCAGCTTCTCAAAATAAGGAATAGCCTATGTACAATAGAAATAAAACCAGGCCAGTATAGTACTTCTTTCCTCAAGTCGACACTAGAAACTAGAGGACAGAAGAATGATCTACAGACCATTCTGAGAAAGGGTTTTATAATTAAAGACTACTACATCAAACCAAATTACATTCATCTTCAAAGAAAGGAGAAAAGATTTTGGCACACAGGAGAGTTCATAGATTATTAAAACAATATACCCTACTGAAAGAAAATATGTAAGAAAGTGTTCTAACCAAAGGCATATTTAGTCAGAACAGAGAAATCTACAGAGGAGAAAAGAATGATGCAAAAAATTAGTGAGAAATATATTTTGAAATTATTTGTAATTTAGGCAAATGTTTCTAGCATAATTGAAAATGTATAGTATACAAGTGAAATAGAATTCTGGAAACAGAAAAGAAAAATAGAATGAAAATGACAATATTAGCCTAACACTGATTTTTTAAAGCTATCTTAGAAATAACCTAAGATTGAATGAAGATTAGCAAAATGTCTCAACTGAGAAGTAAATATTTCTTGAACTCCCGACCTCAGGTGATCCGCCCGCCTTGGCGTCCAAAGTGCTTGGATTACAGGCATGAGCCACCACACCCAGCCAATTGAGAAGTAAATATTTCTAAACACTTTAACATTTATTTGGGAAATGGGAATAGACATGTAAAGCATTTTAGTGGAATACTGATTTATCATTTTACTTTGACATGAGTGTGGTGTGTGTGTGTGTGTGTGTGTGTGTGTGTGTGTGTGTGAGAGATAATCAGTTTTAAGCATGGAAAGTTAACCACCTGCAGAATTAAAGACATGTCAAATTTAACCAAATGAAAAAAATGAACAAAATCCTGATGAATTCACCACAAATAATAACATAGGGGAAAAAATGAAATAAAATAGGTAATATAAAATAAGATTACAAGAGAAAAACTAAACATATCAGCTGTTGTTTTATATGTGAAAATGCCCAAACCACAAATTTTAAAATTAAAAATTAAGATGGGGTTAAAAACAATATCAATACACTGTTTTCAAGAACCATATCTGAAACAACATGAAAAAATCTTGAAAATAAAGGAATAGATTATTACACTATATGCAAATTGCAAATGAAAAGACAGTAGGAGTGTTACTATTATTATCACAAAAGTAGATTCCATAGTCAAACAGCATTAAACATGAAAAAGATGTTCATTAACTTTAATGCAAACTATAAGCTCCCTTCTTTTCATATGTATATGAATCCATATGGAACAAAAATTCCAGGTAGCACTTCATCAGGAGGAAATGAAAGACTGACACACAGCACTGAAGAGAGAAATTAACTGGTAGAAACAGTAAATATATAGGTAAATATAAATAAATATTCACTTTTAAAATGATAATGCCTATATTTAAAGTTTAAGATGTGTTTAGATTGATAATATGTGCCATGTGGCCACAATAGAACAGCAGTGTTAAAGGTAAAATTTAGTAAGTCAAAGGTGTATTTGCAATCTTTCAATTAATCACTAAAAAAAATTAAAATGTATAACTAAAACTCTAACAAAAGGGAAAACTACTATAAATTACCTAATTAAACCAAAGGAAGGGAAGAGAAAATTTATCAAAGTAAACATGAGAAAAATAAATTGTAAGAATACAGGTTTAAACCTCAAACATATCAGAAATTACGTTAGTACTAATGAGCAAAAGACTCAAAGGATAAAATACAATTTTTTAATTTCAAACCTTAACTATGTATTCTTTGTGGTCTGGTTTCTCTTGTTCAACTCATTATTTTAAAGTCCATCCACATGATCTTACGTATATGTGGTTTCTTTACTTACTGCAGTGTGTAGTATTCTATGTTGTGAATATACCACATTTTATTTATCTATTTTTCTGTTGCCGAGCAGTTTAGGTTTTAGAAATATTTTGAATAGCACATCTATGAAAATTTTGTTCATGTCTTTTGATACAGATATGTTGAGTATATTACTAGGAAGAAAACTCCTGGGGCTTAGGATATGAATATAATCAACAGAGTAAATAATCCTGAAGAGTCTACCAAACAAATTGTGCCAATTTATACTCCCACTAACTGTGAATGAGGGTTCCAGGTGCTCATCTTATTGTTGAGATAATCAACCTATTTAATTATCTTCAATGTCAGGAGGTAATTACCCTTGGAATGGTAGTGACTGAAAACAGTGCAGACAAAAAAGGATTCTGAGTTATTGGTCATGTTCTTGTCCTTAATCTACTTGCAGGCCACAGTGGTTTGTTCAGTTTGTAAAAACTTAAAAATTATGCACTCATGGTTTTTGGTTTTTCGAATGTATATTTTACTACAATAAAGTTAAAATGAATAAATACATCTTTAAAGAGAAAAAATACTTTCTGTTTGGATTTGTAAAAGCTTCTGTAAGTCACTCATAAGTGACATGTCTTAAAAACACAAGATCGAAGGACTTATAAAATAAAACTTATGAAGTTATTGTAATATAAGCGAAATAGTTCACGATAAAAATAATTGCTACATATAAAGAGGAGCATTTTACAATGCCAAAATGCTCATTCAACATAAATATCTAATTATCCTATATTTGTATACAATAAAAATAATGGTCCAAAGTATTTAAAAGAACAGCAAGCAAAACTTTGAAGAGAAATTTAGAGAAAAAACCCAAATAATAGTTGGATATTTAATGTATCTCTCCCAATACCGTCAGTTACTGAGAATAGCCAGGAATAAACTAGTAAGTATAAAAACAATTTGAGGAACATATAGAGCAATTTTGACCTAATTAATGGATATAGAACACTCCATCTAGCAATAAGAGAGTTCACATTGTTTTCTAGTGCATTTAGAATATTTACCACAACTGACTATACGTTTGGCAATAAACAAGTCTCCACAAGTCTAAAAAGACTGAAATCTGGCAGTGGTGCTGGGAGTTTCCTGGACTTGGCGCCAGGAAGTGGTGGCGGCACAGCGCACAGCGCGCCTTAGCAGCAGCAGCATCAGAGGGACCCTCACCATCACAGCCCCTGCACTTGTGCAGCCATCCTAGCTAGCTCTCCTCTTTCTTCCTTCGCTGGCATCATGTCTAATCAGCTGACTGAAAAACAGATTGCTGAATTCAAGGAAGCTTTCTCTATTGGATAAAGATGGTGATGGCACCATTACAATGAAAGAACCTGGAACTGTCATGAGGTCACTAGGTCAGAACCCAACAGAAGCCGAATTGCTGTATGTGATCAACGAAGTGGATGCCAGTGGTAATGGCACTGTTGACTTCCCTGAGTTTTTGGCTATGATGTCTAGAAAAATGAAAGATACAAACATGAAGAAGAAATCCTTGAGGCATTCCGAGTCCTTGACAAGAACGAAGTGGTTACATAAGTGCAGAAAAACTGTCATGTTATGACAAACAGGAGAAAACTAACAGACAAAGTAGATGAAATGATCAGAGAAGCAGATATTGATGGAGACTGACAAGTCAGCTATGAAGAATTCATACAGATGATGACTGTAAAATGAAGACCTACTTTCAACTCCTTTTTCTACCTTCTAGAAGGATCAAATTGAATCTTTTACCTACCTCTTTAAAAAAAAAAGAAAGAAAAAAGAAAAGAGTTCATTTATTCATTTCTATATAGCAAAACTGAATGTCAAAATTACCTTCTGACTACAGACACAAAATCTGTATGTATTAGTTGGTGGTCCTGTCCCCTAAAGATCAAGCTACACATCAGTTTTACAATATAAACACTTGTACTACCTTAATGATAAGGACTTCTTAAAGTTCCATTTGCTAATGATTAATACACTATTTGGGGTAGCAAGATTTTCATTCATGCAGATTGACGACTGAGCACAGTCAGACATTTGTATTAAAAAGGAAAAATGAAAAAACAAATTCAAAACCTACTCAAATGTGTTCTAGTTCAATTTGTTTAGTATAAATTTTATAGCTGGTTTACTGAAAACAAACACATTTAAAATTGGTTTACCTCAGGATGACGTTCAGAAAGTGGGTGAAGGATAAACCAAGAGACGTGACCCCACTAGTAGAAGTGTCCTCTTGTACTTCATGTGCTCTGACTCATGGTGACAATGACACACACACCCTGGTGGTATGCCTGTGTATGCTGGTTTAGCATTGTCTACATTGTTCTACAGTGAAACAGGTATCAGGTTGTCACTGTACACACAAATTTTTAATAAGAAACCTTTACCAATGGAGCATCTTTGGACTCTCTCTTTTTAAAACCTTCTGAACCATAACTTGGAGCTGGCAGAATAGGCTGTGGCTGTGGACTTCAGCACAACCATCAACATTGCTTTTCAAGATATTACAATTTATACCCATTACCAGTTGTAAATGTTAGTATTTTTTTCCAATTAAAAAGACCATTAACTTAAAAATAAAGACTGAAATCATACAGTGTCTTCTTTCTGATGATAGTGAAATTAAGCTAGATACTAACAACACAATGCAAATTTTAAAAACTCATATTTTTGAAAATTAAAAGCATTTACTTCTATTTATCCTTAAATCAAAAACTCATGATATATTTTAGAAAATCTTTTGAAGCAAAAGAAATACAAATATAATATTTGAATATATGCAGGATACAGCAAATGCTTGGCTTAGAGAGATGCAAGAGAAAAGAAAACATTAAAAATGAATGACATAGCACATAAATATGAGAGCGATAGACATTGAGTGGGTTAAAAAGCTACCTGTAGGGTTTCCTCCTCCTTACCAGGGTGACAGGTTCCATACACCAAACCACAGCATCACACAATATTCCCACGTAACGAATCTACACTCGTACCCCCTGTAAGAAAAACAGAAGTTGAAGTTTAAAAAAAGAATGATGTAAGCTTCCACCTCACGCAGTTAAAAAATAGCAACAAATTAACTCCCCCTAAAAAGTCGAAAGAGGAATTAATAAAATTATGTATTAGTCAGGGTTCCCTAGAGGGACAGAACTAATAGGATATATACATATAGGGGAATTTATTAAATATTAACTTACACAAGGAGAGCCAGTGCGAGTATCAAAACTGAAGAAACTGGAGTCTGATGTTTAAGGGCAGGAAGCATCCAGTACAGGAGAAAGATGTAGGCTGACAACCTAGGCCAGTCTCATCTTTTCAAGTTTTTCTGTCTGCTTTATATTCCCTGGCAGCTGATTAGATTGTGCCCACCAAATTAAAGGTGGGTCTGCATTCTTCAGCCCACTGACTCAAATGTTAATCTCTTTTGGCAATACCCTCAAAGACTCACCCAGGATCAACACTTTGTATTCTTCAATCCAATCAAGTTGACAGTATTAACCATCATGAAATGTAATCAAAATAGTAAACAAAATAGAGAAAATTAATAAAGACATAATTTAGCTCATTGAAAATAGGAACAAAATTGATAAACTACTGACAAGGCAAATCAAAGTGGAAAAAGCGAGAGACATGATATAACTTATTAAATCATGAAATAAAAAAAGGCAGCATCATCAATCCCAGAAACATTAAAAAGATAATAAAAAACCATTATAAAAAATATTTTGTAAATAAAATTGAATGATCCAGGAAAAATCGAAAAACATACCTTGTTAAAGCAGACATAAAAAATCAGACATATTAATAGTCATATCTATTAGAAAAATTAAACTCTTAATTAAAATCTTCCCACAAAAAAAGAAACTCATCCTCAGATGGTTTCACTGGAAATTTTTTCCATATGCTGGGAAAAATGAGGAAATAACTCATATGTTACATACAATTCCAATGAAAAAAAAAAAGAAACGCTCTCCACTGATTTTATGAGCCAGAAAACATCCATTTAAATCTTACAAGGACATTTGAAAAGAGGGGAGAAATACAAGTCAATGTATCTCATAGACTTATATGAATACAAAATTCAAAAAAATATATTATTTGATAAAATCTAGAAACATATAAATAGATTAACATCCAAATATCAAAGTGTGGATTATTCGAAGAATATATTTGTCTTTTTATATTTTATTTTTAACTAATATATAATCATTGTACATGTTTATGGGGTACAATATGATGCTTTAATACATGCACACATAATGAAATGATCAAGTCACAGTAATTAGCCAATTGATCACTTCAAACATTTTTAAATTTGTGATAACACTCAAAAATCCTCTCTTCTAGTTATCTTGAAATATATAATTCATTATTAGCTATAGGCATCCTCTGTATAATAGAACACCAGAATTTAGTCTTCCTTATTGTGTCTACTTTAACTTTCTACTTGTTGTCCAGCCTTTCTCCAGCCCTCCCCCAACTCTTTCCATCCTCTCTGGTAACCAATATTCTACTCTCTACTCTTATGAGATTGACGTTTTTAGATTCCACATATAAGATCACATGGTATTTGTCTTTCTGTGCCTGGTTTATTTCACTTAACATACTGTTTTCTAGGTTCATCCACATTGCTTCAAATTACAGAATTTTATTATATTCTATGGCTAAATGGTATTTGATTGTTATAGATATTATATATATAAAAAATGTTTTATATAAATAATGTTATACATATAAAACTATATATCTGTATATATACTTGTGTGTGTGTGTGTATGTATAACATTTTGTTTATCCATTTATTTGTACATAGGCACTTAAGTTGATTTCATTTCTTGAGTACTGTGGATAGTGTTACAATAAACATGATAATGCAGGTATCTCTTTAACATACTGATTTCATTACTTTTAGATATACACCAAATATTGGTATTACTGAATAATATGGCAGTACTATTTTTTGTTTTCTGAGAAGTCTCCATACTGTTTTTTAAAATGGCTATACTAAATAACATTTACACAAAGATCTTATTCCAGATCTTAGAAGAAAAGCTTTTAACTTTTCACCATTCAGTAAAATGTTAGCTGTGGGTTTGCCATATATGGCTTTTATTTTGTTGAGGTATGTTCCTTCTATACACAATCTGTTGGTAGTTTTTATCAAAAAAGGATGCCAAATTTTAACAAATGCATTTCAGCAGTTATTAAAATAATCATATGGCTCTTGTCTTTTATTCTGTTAATGTGATGTATCATGTTTTTTAAATTTGTGTAGGTTGAACCATCTTTGCATACCTAGGATGAATCCCACTTGATCATGGTTAACAGTTTTTTAAAAGTGTTGCTGAATTTGGTTTACTAGTATTTTGTTGAGTATTTTTGCTTCTATGTTCATTAGATAGATTACCTCGTGCTTTTTTATTGTGTCCTTATATGGTATTGGTATCAAGGTAATGCTGGCCTTGTAAAATAAGTTCAGAAGTATTTCCTCCTCTTTAATTTTTGAAATAGTTTGAGTGTAATTGGTATTAATCCTTCTTTAAATGTTTTGTAGAATTCAGTACTGAAAATGTTAGGCCTTGAGCTTTCCTTTGATAGAATGTTTTTTTATTACTGCTTCAATTATGTTACTTATTATTGATCTGTTCAGGTTTTCTATTTCTTCCTGAGGCAATTTTGACTGCTTCTATGTACCCAGGAATGTTTTAAATTTCATTTTTAATGTCTAAATTGATTCATTGGTTGTTCATGTATGTGTTGCTTAACTTTCACGTGTTTGTACAGTTTCTGAAGTTCTGCCTGTTACTGATTTCTGATTTTATTCCATTGTGGTCAGAAAAGATACTAAATACAATTTTGATTTTTTTAAATGTGTTAAAACTTGTATTGTGGTCTAACATATAATCTATCCAGGACAGTGTTCCATGTGTTGTTGAGAAAAACGTATAATCTACAGCTGTTGGATGAAATGTTCTGTAAATGTCTGTTACGTCTATTTCATATAGAATGCACTTTAATTCTGGTATATTTTCTCTCTATTTTCTGTCTGGATGATTTGTCCATTGCTGAAAGTGAAGTATTGATATTCCCTACTATTATTGTACTGCCACTGATCTCTCCCTTTAACTCTATTAATGTTTGCTTTATAAATGTAGGTGCTCCAGTGTTTGGTGCATACATATTTTCAATTGTTGTATCCTCCTGTTGTATTTACCACTTAATCATTACATAATGACCTTATTTGTCTTTTTTTTTACCATGATTGATTTAATATCTATTTTATTGATACAAGTAGAGACACTCTTGCTTTTTTTTGTTCATTTGCATAAAGTAACTTTTTCCATTTTTTTTACTTTCAGCTCATATGTGTCTTTACAGGTCAAGTGAGTTTCCTGTAGGCAGCATATAGTTTGGTCTTATTTCTCATCCATTCAACCACTCTATGTCTTTTAATTGGAGCATCAATCTATCTACATTTAATGTTATTATTGATAGGTAAAGTCTTACTACTGCCATTTTGTTATTTGTTTTCTGGTTGTTTCATACATTTCTTTTTTCTTTCTTCCTCTCCCACTGTCTTCCTTTGTACTTATGTACTTTTCTATAGTAGTATGTTTTTGATTCCTTGCTTTTTATTTTTAGCATATCTATTATAGGTTTTTGCTTTTTGGCTACCATGATGCTAATAAAAATATATTTAAAATAAGTTTTTTTAAACTGCTAACAACTTAACTTTGATCACAAATAAAAGGTACAAACAAAAAAACAGTATACTTTATTCCTTTTACATTTTGAAATTAGATATTTCAATTTATATCCTTTTAAATTATCTTTTTAAACAAATTGTTGTAAGCAACAATCTTCTTAATAGTTTTGTATTTTAGTCTTTTAAAAATTTTTTTGTAGAGCTAGGGTCTCACTATGTTTCCCAGGCTGCTCTCAAATTCCTAGTCTCAAGCAATCCACTCATCTTATCCTCCCAAAGTTCTGGGATTACTTCGTTCTTTATTTTTATTTTATCTTTTCTGACATCGTTTTCAAATGGACTGTCTTTGAGATTACTAATTTTTCTGCTTAGTCAATCCCTTTGTAGAGACCCTTTCATGCATTTTCATTTTTTCACTGTATATTTCAGATCTAGAATTTTAGTTTGATTTTTAAAAATTTCAATCTCTCTGTTAATGTTCTCGGATACATTTCTGTATTATTTCTGTGCGTTTTATTGAAGTTTGTTGAGTTATCTCAAAATGCCTATTTTAAATACCCTCTCTAAGAGATCACATATCTCCATCTCTCCAGATTTGGTCACTGGTGCCTAATTTATTCTGTTTGGTGAGGTCATATTTCTGTGAATATTCTGGATCCTTCTTGATATACATTGATATTTGGGCATTGAATAATAATTAGGTATTTATTACAGTCTTCTCAGTCTGACCACATTTGTACTTGTCCTTTTTCAAAGGGTCTTTCAGGAATTCATAGAGAACTAATTGAGTTCCCTAAGCCTGTGGTTACTGCAGCCATTTCAACACTAGAGGGCACCCTATCCCTAAGTTTGCCATTCTGGCACTAAAAATTATTTGGGTTGAGCCACTTAAATCAGCTGGTGGTGATGTCGGCTGAGACTCAAGTCCAGTCTGCTGGGGTGGTGGATTCCATTCTGACACTGAGGCAGATCTGGAAGCTGTTTTCATGATCACCACTCTGAAATCAGGGATCATGGGGTTTCTACCCAGTGCTGTGTTTTACTATGGCATACCTGGCACTGGCTTCTAAGGCACAGTCTCAGGCATACTTCCTTTCCCTTCTCCAAGTGGATGGTGTTTCTTTTCATTATGCCTGGTGTTGAGGGTCTATTGATGCAGGCAATGTAAGATTGTCCTTCCTACACTCTTCAATGCATCTTTTTTATTATTATGCTAAAATCAGGTACTGTGATCTTTTACCTGTTTTTCTTAGCTGTTGGAAAGGTATTATCTTCATTCATAGCCATTTGAATTGATGTTTCTTCAAGGGGATAGTCACTGGAGGATCATACTGCACCATCTAGCTGTGCTTCACTTCTACAATGTTTAAGAGAAAATCAGTCAATGTATTTCCACATATTGATAAAATAAAGATGAAAAATAATTACAAACAATACAACAAAAATATTGAATTCAATACTTGTTCGTGATTTTTAATCTCATAAAGGACATCAATATAAAACCTATGGCAAGGACCATACTTAAAAGTGAAATATTGAAAGTGCTCTCCTTGAAATTAGGTATAAGGCAAAAATATCTGTTATCATCATATCTAGACAATATCATACTGGAGATTCTAGCCAGTATATAAATTAGAAAGGCTGATACAGGTTCCGTATATCTTATTAAAAATGCTTAAATCCAGTGTTTCAAATATCAGATTTTTTTAGATTTTAGAATATTTGCATTCTATTTACTGATTGAGCATCCCTAATCTGAAAATTTGAAATCTGAAATACTCCAATGAATATCTCCTTTAAGTGTCATATCAACACTCAAAAATTTTCAGGTTTTTGAGTGCTCTAAATTTCAAATTTTTTTGATTAGGAATACTCGAACTATATAAAACTGTCTTTATTCACTGTCAATATAATTACTTAGGAAATAATCCAAAAGAAATTATTGGTAAGTCATTAGAGCTAGCAATTAATTTTGTGAATACAATGTTGATAAAGGAAAATCATATCATTTTTCTACTTTCTAGCAAGCAAAAAATACAAAATTAAATTTAATGACATATTTACATTAGCATAAAGAAGAAAACCAGAAAAATATGATACAAAAGATGTTCCAGAACTGTACACAGATAACTGCAAGAAAATCACTGAAATAAAGAAGGCTTAAAGATGTAAAAGGATTTACCACAGTTGTGGATTAGGATGCTCAATATTTAAAATACACTGGCTGTTCTTTAATTGATCTAAGATTCAATGAAAGTCTATTCAAAACCCAAGCAACTATTTTTATGTTAAATGATGAGGTGATTCTAATATTCATATGGTAATACAAACGGCCAAGAACAGCTAAGGTCTTCCTGAAAAAGAATAAATCTGGGGTGCTTAAACTACCAAATAGATTGAAATGGGAGATTTGGGTGGCATACCACAGGACCTACTACAAATATTATATCAAATGGTGAAATGCTAAAATCATTTTCATTAAAACCAAGAACAAGACAGAGATTGTATTGTCAACATTATTTGAGTATTTTAAAAATTCTAGCTAATGTATTAGGTTGGCACAAAAGAAATTGCGGTTTTTGCAATTACTTTCAACGGCAAAGACCACAATTACTTTTGTGCCAACCTAATAGGATTAAATATCTCTTGATAAACAACAGAATATAAGAAAATATCTCAGCACTTTGGGAGGCCTAGGCGGGCGGATCACGAGGTCAAGAGATCGAGACCATACTGGCCAACATGGTGAAACCCCGTCTCTACTAAAAAATAGAAAAATTAGCTGGGCATGGTGGCACGCACCTGTAGTCCCAGCTACTCAGGAGGCTGAGGCAGGAGAATTGCTTGAACCCAGGAGGCGGAGATTGCAGTGAGCCAAGATTGCACCACTGCACTCCAGCCTGGTGCCTGGCGACAGAGCAAGACTCTGTCTCAAAAAAAAGAGAGAGAGAAAATATCTTAATCAGTAAATTATATGGTTATATACCTTTTAAAAGCTGTAACTCAAGGGAAAGAGCTATTGGAATTAAGAAGATAATTTGATAGATTAATGGACAAAAATAAACATATAAAAACAAGAACTTTTCTCCATGCCATCAATAATCATCTAAATAATGTTAGTATTCTGTTGCCTACAAGCATGATTAAGGTTATAAAATACATGCAAACATATTTCATAGCTGCTGGGCATACTCTGGACCCCTCTATGGTGACTGAGCAACCCCAAGCTTCTGGAAGAATTGGCAAAACCCGAGCTATCTGAAATAACAAGATGAAATTGTTGTTGATTTTTAACGTGTAAATTCTCTTAGAATTTGGTTTCCCCAAAATGAGTTATTTGCTTTGTGATGCTTGTCACTTACTGTATTGATTATATTTGAGAAAATGAAGAATAATGTGAAATGCTGAGATGTGACTTATAACTTTGGCTCTGCTGAGATAAAACTTGTAACTTTGGCTCTGCTGAGCTACAGCTTGTAATTTTGGCTCTGCTAAACTTTTCTGGTAAAAACAGGAATTCTTTGAAAGGGACTAACCACATAACTTGACTGAGAGAGATGACAGACAGCACTTATAGGCTTCTCTTTGCAGAGAGCCTATAAACGGACGTGTAATGGAGAGGCTTATTACCTAGATTCCCTTCCCAGGAAAGGCATATTGATATTCCTTTCCCAGGAAAGGTATATTGATGGCCCTGGAAAGGGAATGAGACCCTTATGGAGAGCCTATAAATGGATGCATGAGGGGCATCTGTCCTGAGGAAAATCCTCTGCGGTTGAGACAAGGATATAAAGTCTTTCTTCTCCCACTGCTCCTCCAGGCCTGCATGGAGGCCCCTCCTCTTGCAATTTTTGTGGTCAGGCTGGTTGTCCTGTGTCAGATCCTGTTCCCCCTGCAGTTGTGAGCCCAATATGTTCTTGCTGATAATCATAAGTTTATGTTTAACCTCTATTCTTGCTAAGATGTATCATTTCTATGCTGACACACAGGAAGTTATCTTTACATTGTTCTGCTTTTATAATACCACATTGTGATTTTTGTGCACCAGCTTTTACAAATGTATTTTTTTTGGATAATTGTCACTGAAACTTTGTGTAACCTCGCTCCCCCTCCCCTATTGAAAGAGCATAATAAAAAGCTGAGGTTTCAGGGGAATGTCAGACATCCACGGAGCAGCATTATGTGGTGTCTACCCTGGGCCCAGCTTTAAGGAAAACTTTTTCTTTGTCTCTCTTTCTTTTTCAATGACCACTCGATCACTTTGAGAGATCCTATAACCACGTTGATATATTGGGAGCTGGTCTTGCCAATACATAGGAAAAAAATATATTTAAAATATATTTAAAAGTTTAAATAAATTTAAAATAATATCTAAAATATGGGGATATGTATGTTCAGGCATGGAAATATTTATTAGGAAAAAATATCAATATTCTCAAAATTTATGTATTTAATTCTATTCCAACTGAAATCCCAATAGTTATTTTAAATTTTATTTACAGATGCTAAATTGAGGTAAGTTCCTTTAAAATAATAAATTAAAATAATCAAGAAAAGTATGTATAAATATTTATATATTAATATATAAGTATATGTGATACATACTGTATATATTCAATGTAGATGAAAATATAATATATATTTATATGTATATAGCTATGCGTGTATATATATGTATGTACAGACACAAAATCTTCATAATTCAAGAAGTATATTGGTGACACAGGACTAGACACATGAGATTTGTCTCTTTGTGCCTGGCTTATTTCCCTTAACATAATGACTTCCAGTTCCATTCATGTTGCTGCAAATGCAGGATTTTATTATTTTTATGACTGAATAACATTCCATTGTGTATATATAACACATTTCCTTTAACCATTCATGCAATGATGAACACTTAGTTTGAATTAGTATGATTTACCAAACAGTTTGAATAGAAAACAATAGACTCTTCTGTAATATAATTAAAAAATAAATTCCAGAAGAATATCATGTGTATGGAAGTGTGTTTGTATAACATAAAAGGATGAGTTCATGCTCTTTGCAGGGGCATGAATGAAACTGGAAACCATCATTCTCAGCAAAATAACACAAGAACAGAAAACCAAACACCACATGTTCCCATTCATAAGTGGGAGTTGAACAATGAGAACACATGGACACATGGAGGGAAACATCACACACTGGGGCCTGTCAGAGGGTGGGGGGCTAGGGGAAGGACAGCATTAGGAGAAATACCTAATGTAGATGAGAGTTTGATGGAGTGCATCGAACCACCATGGCACGTGTATACCTATGTAACAATCCTGCACATTCTGCACATGTACCCCAGAACTTAAAGTATAATAAAAAACATATCACTCATGTCAAAATTTATTTTTTTTAAATTTAAGTCAATGTTTTTATAATCTTGGGATCGAAGGGGTCTTCCTAAATAAGACAGAAAAAACAGAAGACATAAAAAGAAGAAAAACATATTTGATTTCCTAACAATAAATAATAAAATAAAATATTATGAAGAACAGAATGAACAAAACAAAAGATACATGCACCCAAACGCATGAGGTGCATATAATGTACAATGGTTTAATTTCCCTAATATATAAAGTTCCTACATATCATTTTAAAAAATGAAGACCAAATATAAAAAAGGCTAAGTCGTGCATTCATAGAAAAAACACAACTGTTTTGTATATAATATATAACTGGTGTGTGTGTGTGTGTGTGTGTGTGTGAGAGAAAATACA
Source organism: Aotus nancymaae (assembly GCF_030222135.1). Classification (NCBI taxonomy): domain Eukaryota; kingdom Metazoa; phylum Chordata; class Mammalia; order Primates; family Aotidae; genus Aotus; species Aotus nancymaae. The sequence continues at coordinate 51,335,833 of NW_026988415.1, read as the reverse complement.
GAGTAACACACTAATAGCCAGGTAAGTGCAAATTAAAACAACTATAAGAACCATATTTTATTCATCACATTACAAAATCAAGAAATCAATGGCATTTATTCTGGCATGGATATTGGGAAACAATTACATTTAACATATTGCTTTCAGGAGATATAAATCACTTTAATATTTTTTAAAAAGATACTGGCAATATCTCCCAAAGTTTATAAACCATTTGACCCTAAGAAATAAAAGCACAAACATGTAATTATATGTGTACAAACATGTTTATTTTAGCAGTCTCTTTAATGCCAAAAACAGAAATTAACATGTGTTTATTTGCCAAAGGGTCATTCAACTGTGGAATGTTCATATTATTAAAATAAATAATAGACCTATATCTAGGGTTCTGGTGGAATATCAATAACATATTTTACAGTGAAAAAAGCAAATCACAGAATAATGTGTCTATTATGATTATGTTTTTTAAAAGAGAGAAGAACAAAATCTCATGCAGGTATAATTGCATATTGTTTGTATGAACATGAAGAACTGCTTGGAGGGAAGATGAGAAAGACTATTGACATGCTTTCCATGTGTTCTTGCATTGTTTTGCAAGTTACAATAAGCACATATTATTCTTGTACTTAATATAAATTAATAAAGGGAGTAAAACCTAACAGTCATTGCCTTATGTGAAAGACTGCACTGCTAGTTTTGAGTTCCTGCTGCTGTAAGATTTATTCAGTGACGCAGCAGTCTAAAACTCTTACTTTCTAAAATAATATTGCAGCACTTTACCTCTGCAGTTACTGTGAGAGTTGATACTTCATTAGAAACTAGCACAAGTAACTTTTGAAACTGAAAATATATAAAGTTCTGGTTTCTGGAAATTCAACAAAGGTGCAATTTCAAGAAGAAATTTTCTGATTTCTTCTTACCAATATAGTTAAAGTAATTAGTTTCAATGCCTTAAAAAAATTTCAAGGAGTTTTTTTAAATACTTAGAATTTCAATAAAATATTGATTTACTTCTTATCATTAAATACCTGTTTTCTGGTTTTGAAATAGAATCTTAGTAATTCAGATGCCTTAAAAATAATATCCCCTATACGAATTATATATAATGTAATCAAATAATTTTATATTGAGTAATATAAACATGATGATGATTCTGTTTCTTCAGTATTAGAAATATAGGCTTTGCTTTAAATAAGACAGTTGCTTCTATATTTCCTGCAGATCAGAAAATTAATAAGTATGTGGAATAGTTGTATTGGTGCTAAATACTTTCATGAACACACGTCAATAATTCAAAAATTTCAATAATCTGTTCATAGGAACTAAGTTAGTTTTTATGGTATATGATATAAATATGCACAAATGACTAATATGTGTTGACATAACAATCTAGGTAAAAAAAATAAAATATAATGCACACTAAAATCAAATGTGAGTTTGTGTCAATAACTCACATTAAGAAGCTGACAATTCGGTTTTACACAGTACTTAAGTGTTAAAATTAAGAGGCATGATCAATTCATGTTGATCACCTCTGGAAGAGATATTTAAGATTTTTAAAGACTTATTTTAAAAGACCTCCTTGTTTCAGAAGATAAATTTAAAGCTTTCTTGGATTTTATTATTATAATGACAGAAACACTTTAATAGATTTCATTAATCAATGTAATTTTATGGTTGATTATATAGTATTGAAAATCAAGGCTTATTTTAATTGTAATTATATCCATAATAACTCTGCTTTTTTCTCTGCATTCATTCAAATAAGATCATTATCAAGCTTCTTGATTATAACTCAGCTTTAAAAGAAAGGTGCACATCCCCTGATTTGCAAAAGTCATTGAATAATTTTATCCATTCAACAAATATTTATTGAGCTTCATATATGCACCAGGTGGTATATGAGCATTGCTAGAAATAAGAAACTTCTATTTTCTTTAAAAGTATATTATTTATTCTGAAGATGAAGAGGCTCCCACAGAAATCTATCAGAGTTGCAAAGGTAATAAACATCTAAATGTATACAAACCTAATAAAGCTGTTGATATAAACCATGAGAAATCTTTATCTTGGCTTATTTGAATGGCATCCTAGTAATTCCAAAGTGACCTGACCATCCAGCCACACAGATTCAAAACCTCACATGGCTTCCTAGGAAGAATTTCTACTCCCTACTTTCTAAAGGATTTAATGAGCTGATTGGGCTCTGGCTACACTGCACCACAGTCAGACTGACTAACTGGATCAAAAAGGGACCCTAAAGACAGAAGATGTGTAACCAAAGGCCTGCAACATGACCCCACACATTTGAGTGTGCTTTACAAGAAGCCATTTTTTTCAAAACCTTTATACATCAAGGCATCTTCTCATCCTAGTAAATAAGCTCACATATCAACCTATCATTTGTTGCCTGTCTTAATAATTCAGTGTCAGTGTTGATACATAGTATGTTAGAGTACAACAGACTGTTATCTATGTCTGATAAAAATTTCTTCAAACCATAAAGATCGTACAGGATGCAAGACTCATGTACAATTGCATCTGTACGCTGGCAAACTGAAAAGCATGAAATGATCCCTCTCCACCTCAGCCTTCTTCTAAATAGAGGTCACTAAGTTTACTCAATTGTAAACTCTAACAGTACTGTAATGGGGGTATAAAAGAATACTTTGCCTTCAATTGCTGCAGGATGTCAAGTGTGCCATTTTAACTGTTGCAATTATCTAGTACGCATTCAAACAGAAATCCATGTAAAGAGAAGGAAGATTTACATATTTAGGAGAGCTCAAAAGGAGATTCAAATTATAAGGCTGATTGCAACTGGTCTCGTTGATTATGGATTAGGATGAATTTAAATAAAACACCATCTATGCTAACTCCTGTCCTGAGATCTTTATCAAGGCACGGATGAGCAATTTTTCAGGCAAAGCTCATTATTTAAAGACCAGTATGTGGTCACTTGCAATATAAGGAAGGCATGAGAACAATGATAAATCCTCGCAGGTTTGACATTCATTTCTAATTGAGCACTCCAACACATGGACTTGATCTAAATGAGTAATGAATACATGATCACTGTATTGTAATGAGGCTCATATTTTACAATTCTATATATTTTACCAGTGGTGACTTTCTAAATTGGCTGAGTTCCATTATTGGAGAGTGTTGTTGGGCACCAACTGGATTTGTAGAAAATAGAAACAATTTCCAAAACGAGTTGCACCTACATCTGTTACGCCTGCAGCAATATAAGTACAATGGACTTGAGTTTGGCATCAACGACCACCACTGGGTGCCAAGCCTAGCCATGTACACCTGCATCTCAGCACTTACAGGCACTGTCTTTGTCAAATATTTGGCCCAATAAATCTCTGAAAAGCAAAAATGGAAACTGTTTGGGGTAATATACACCATCTGAATTGAGAACACAGGGAGGTTGAAAACAAAGTTGTTGAAAATGAGAAAGGTTTAATGATTCAAATGAAAAGCTCAATTACTTTCAATGCACAGACCTTGCTTTTCAAGACAAAGTTTTGGCATTTCTTTTTTGTATTTGAAGTAACATGTCTAGCTTTTTACTGATGAAAGCTTAAATCACATCAAGATGAGAGAGAATGAGAAAGTGCTGTCTTTCAAGTTCAAACTTTATGTTGCTTTCCCAGAGAGGACTAAATTTTGTTGACAATGGTGATATTAGAGAATTCTTTTAAAATTTTCATTTCTTGTCAAAAGGGGGCTTCTCCTACTTCTATGTAAGCAACCAAATCATAAATTATTATTTGAAAACTGAGAACACCAAATAAAGCCCACTGGAAAATCGCACAATAGTACAATGTAATATGAATATGTATGGGGTTTGAAGCCCAGTTTGGAACTCCAACTACACTATGCTCTGACTATAAACAGTTTGTGTTATTATATTTGCCATTAGACATCCTGAATTGCAGGCAAAATAATAACCAAAAAAGTTTTTTGTTTGGTGCTTTCCAGCTGAAAAAATTACAAAATTAAGAAAATAACCCCTAGTGTGTTTTCCACAGTCCAATCTTGCTGATACCATCAGCAAAATCTTCAGAACAGAAATCCAAATTCCAAATGCTTCAAACACTGAAGAGATCTTGGTTTAATTATTTTCTAATTATGAATGTAACAAGTGAAAGATAATTGAAAGATGACCCTTAGGTTTAACTTGAATACAGTATTTCTCAGGGGACTTGATAGATTTTAATGCTTCAATGAAATTGATGATCCCTATATAATGAAAAGGGAAAACTGATCAATACCAAGAGTGAAATCTTTCAACTTACATCCTAAATGGGCATAAAGTACTTCCAATGGCTGGCTGGCAACCAAGAATAGAATGACTAGAGTAGTTTGAACTTCCCCATTCTGTAATGTAAGCCTGCCCACTCTTGTGAAGTATCATCCTGATGAGTACTATTGTTAGATGAGATTCCTTGACTCTTGAAAAATACTGAGCATAATCTTCACTATAATGAGCATTCTGGTTTGGTGACTCAACTTGCATTTCACTTAGGAATGACTGGAAAAAATATATATGTTTATGTCTTCTTATGTGCTTCCCTAATGATGCTCAGCAAAAGAAAACTTTGATTAAAATAATACATCTCGAAAAGACTCTTTATAATTGAGTGAGTCTAAAAGGCCAAGATGAACTCTTCAATAATTTCAACAAAAAAATCACATGGGAAATGTTTTCTTCCTGTTTTACCTGAACTCTCCAATACCCAAGGTATTAAGCATTATTAGTGCAAAAGAAAATGCCAATAATTATAAACATACAGTTTATATACATATAGTTTGATTTTTTTCAAATATTATTCTTAAACACTAGGTGGATTTTCCTGTGTAATTATACTATTGTTCTCATTTTATGGTGAGAAGGCAGATTATCATAGTAGAAAAAGTGTGTGTAATCAATCAGGCTGTAGTTCATATTTAATCCTTACTAACTGGGTGAATTTGGGCAAAAAAATGATCTTTCAGAGACTATATTTCTTCATTTATGAAACAGGATTTCTATGTGAAAAATATATTCAATCACAGAAACGATGATAACCATATTAATAGCATGACTCCACTACACCAATTACTGGGTCTAGACAATTGGGGATAAAATATATTGAGAGAATAGTATTTGGAGTTAGATCTGATTTCAATTCCTAATTCTACTATCTTCTAGATGTGTAATACTGGGCATATTACTTGTCTTCACTGAACTGCAATTTCCTCAGCAACAATATGGGAACGCAAATGCTTATCTCATAAGGAGGTTGTTTTTATAATCAAATGGAGTGCTTAAATGTTAATCTTTCACTTTTCCATCTATCACTGTTTATCCTCTCAACCTGTTTTATTTTTCTTCATAACATTTATCATCATTTGATGTTATATCACATATTTTCTTATTTGTTCATTTCATGTTCTCCCACTAGCATATATGCTTTGGGAAGAAAGGGACTTGTTCGGTATTACCATTTCAGCAGCATCATGGTTTACATCATGAAACATGTTGAAATATTTATGATATGAATAAATTCAGAGGTTTGGTACCCATATATCAAGAAATAAGAATTCAATAACTGTTCAATGTTTCATATACATGAAGAAGGTAAGTGCCTTGTATAAGGATGCACATATTCTCAGTGACTGAAATAGATTAGGATCAAGATTTATTTACTTCTGGTCCTTCCTTATGCTATTCCAGTGGTTCTTCAAGTATATTTCCTGGGCAATCAGCATCAGTATCACCTTGGAACTCGGTTTAGCAACAAAATTCTCAGGATCCAACTGATAGCTATTGAATTAGAAATACTTGGGTCTGGGCCAAACGATCTTTGTTTTAGTAAGCACATTTAATAACTCTGATTCATGCTAAAGTTTGATAATCACTGTACTTATTATTTTTTCTTTTTGCAAGTTTTTTTTATTGTACTTTAAGTTCTGGGGTACATGTGCAGATCCTGCAGGATTGTTGCATAGGTACACACATGCCATGGTGGTTTGCTATCTCCATCCCCCCGTCACCTACATCAGGCATTTCTCTCAATGTTATCCCTCCCCAACCACCCCACCTACTGCTGTCTCTCCCCTAGCCCCGGACCCCTAACGGATCTCAGTGTATGACATTCCCCTCCCTGTGCCCATGTGTTCTCAATGTTCAACACCCATCTATGAGTGAGAACATGCAGTGTTTGGTTTTCTGTTCTTGGATATTCACTGTACTTATTAACCCTGACACTTTCTAACACCCTGACTAGTTTCTAATAACAAACCTTCTTCAATGTCAAATGGAAAAAGTGATTAAGTTTAGAGCAAAGATTTATTATTTGTTATAAATGTTAATTTGTTTAACTTTAAATAATTTTTTTCTATTAGCACCAAACATCTAATTTTAGCTAATTCTTGGTTTCAGCAAAGCCAGAGAGTAAACTTCTACAAGACTATTCCATATAGATTTGGCCTTTAAAGATGATTTAGAAGTTCTTCCACAATTCAAGATAAATACCATAAATCATGAGAATCAATTTATTTTTAAATTCTACTTAAAAGACATATCATCTGGTTTCAATATTTTTAAAGACTTCCTCATGCAAATAATTTACAAGAACTACCTTGATTTAGCTTCTCTGCCCAATGATTGCTAGATTTTGGTTTGGTTTAGTTTCATCTTGTTTTTTTCTTTGAAAATAAAAAAGCAGCTTGAGGATCTTAAAATGTTAAAAGGTGAGAAAATACATACTTATTGATGGATTGTTGGCTCTGATTCTATGGGGCACAATAAATATTTTATGACCTATTATTATTCAATTAATTGCACTATAAAAATTGGTTGTGCTTTATTATTCTTAGAAATATTAAATAACAAAAAAACAAGGTAACTGAGAATATTCTATCTTTATGAAGATAATTCAAGTCTTCATTTATTAGGCTTTTTATCCTTTTTCCTTCATAAATCTTGATCTTACATTGACATTGTGGTACACTGCAAGAATTCAGCAATGAATCTTCCACTTTCTTGGAATTAATAATACCACAATGCTGGAGAGCATCATTTTCATTCTAGAGACCAAAAAAAGAAAATAATATTTTTGTCTATGTAGTTAATGCTTTCAATAATGGAAAGCTACAATTTTCTCCTTGAACAAAGTGTATTTATTTTTATTGGAACAATTTCATTTCATGTAAAGGCTGAATCAGTTTGTTTTTTTGGAAGTGTAAAGCAGATTATAAAAATTAAGTGAAGAAAGTCAGAATATTCATGGTCTCAACCTAGAGACTGACAGAACTATCTTAATTAAATCTGAATTAATACCTCTTCATTAATGATGGCTCACACCTGTAATCCCAGCAACTTGGAAGGCTGAAGTGAGAGGATCACTTGAGGCCAGAAATTTTCCACCACTCGGGGCAACATAGCAAGACCCTGTCTCTACAAAAAGTTAGATGGGTGTGCTGGTGCATATCTGTAGTTATTGCTACTTGGGAGACTGAGGTGAGCTTGATGGCAGGGGTTCGAGTCTGCAGTGAGCTATGATTGTGCCACTGCACTCCAGCTCAGGCAACTGAGCAAGACTTTGTCACTAAAGAAATTAATAATAAATAAATAATAAAATATCTCTTCATTCATGATCATGAGACATTACTACATAGTATATTATAGGTTTCTGTGTTCATGCAACCTCAAGTACCAGTGTCAACTCTGCATTTGTTAGTCCAAGGTAACTATTGCCTATTTTAAGTACAGAAGATTTCCAGATGATGATAATCTAAGCAACTTGTTAGCATAAATGATTTTGGTAATAGTAAGAATTTACCATTTCAGGTTTCTTGAACAAGGAATTAATTATCTTTGTATGCTAATCTACAATAAATTACACCACCTACAAACAATGAAAATATTTCTTTAACATGGTTGGCAACAGAAAATTATTTAAACTTAAGACATTTATATCACTGAGGACCCTATTTTAAATTATAAGCATCACAGAGAGAGGTAAGACATTAGGTTGGAGCAGTCGTTTGAGGAATACCCTAGAGAATGTCAGCCTTATATGAGTACTACCCTTTCAGTGAGCTAGAAAGGAGGTGAAAAGGAAGAACTAGTGATAGCAGTAAGATTGCTTGGTAAACCAGTATAGTTGTTTGTGATGAAATATCAAATATGAGTAATGAGATTGCCATAATGTTGAGAAAGTAAAGAGTACCTGGGGAAAAGTGGGCTTTGAATATTTCCATACATAAACAGTAGTCCTCAGGAGACAGTTATTGTATAATATGCATATAGATAAGTGCCTGGTTCGACAGGAATTCTAACCTAAATGCCATTGTGCTTTGAGAGCTTGGGAGAAATACCATAGAGGAGTTGGAAATAAAAAATACCGCCTCTGTCCTTATATAATGCTTTGTTTCAAGATGGAGAAGGGACGATCAAGCTCATTGCTTCAGTTAGCCAAACAGGATCACCTAAATGTCATCTGGTTTACACCAGATCGGTGCTACCATTACGACCTCTGCTTTGGGAAATGTTAAAAAAAAAAAAAAAAAAAAAAAAGTGAATCCAAATTTCAATTCCTGCATTTTACCCTTTTAGTTATCTCAGATCAATAACCATTCATTGGCTACTGTGATTCCCACATGGAGGAGGGAGCTGCACATTTTTCTTAATGACAGCAACCATTAAAATTTAGCTCTAAACAGGTTAATGTGATGGAAAAAGAACATAAGAGCACCATGAAACATTTCAACATTTTATTGTATGTCTTTGTGAGACTACCATATTAAAACTTGCTTATATTTTATGCAAATAATAAGAACAGTGGTAATAACGTGTTTCAAGGTGTTTTTCTAAGAAGGAGAAAGAAACACACATTTCACTTTTTAATCTCTTTGTCCTATGACAAGCCTCAAATTCAGAAAGAGAGGAAATTGGTATTCCAGTACCGGTACTGTCCTCTAATAGGTATCCAGTTGGATTTTGTTTAAGAGGTAAAATCAGAGTGGACGGAAGAGGGAATATCTTGTACTTTTAAATGATTAAATACCTGGCTTTATTTCTTTCCTAATTCTATTAATATATTGCTAGGTGGTTTGGTAAAACCATTTTCCAAACAAGATATAAAAGATTCATTTTTTACTAAATAAGGTGAGGAAGGTATAAAGAGAGATTGAGTAACATAGTGATATACGTCCATGCTCTCTATTCAGACTTAACCTCTGATGTCTCATAAACTCAGAACACCTGAATTTACACTTACTTTACTAGCTAATTCAATGTCCAACCGTATATGGAGTAACTGATTTCTCAGATTCTACATATTTGCATCTTTTGGTTCTTAAAACAACCAAAAACTAGATTATTAGTACTTTTTTTTTCTTTTCCATGACACAAATTCTAACATGGCTATTTAGTTATTGTACAATGAGAACAGAGAAGATATATCAAGGTATTTTCATACAGGGTTTTCAATTATCATATACACCAGAAGTGTATGTATATTGTCAGGATTCAAACACAGATCTCTTTCATTTCAAATCCCCTGGGCTTGCTCTATTACATTATAATGATGCCCTGGTCATCATCCAATAGCATTAATCATCTCGCTCTTCTACATTATCTTACTTTGATTTTACCTCCCTCATCACTTAATTCTTTGTTTATTAGATCAACCTCATTTTTTACCATTTTATTTGTCAACCGTATTTAGTTTATACCTCTTGCTAGATCTTTTAAAGCTATCAATTTACTCAATTAAAATGGATCATGAAACTCACTACTCTATTATATACCACCACACATCACAAGTTATCTTTGTGTTTCTGACTTTCAATATATGTGAAAATGTTAAAAAATTGGATTCCAGATATCTAACACAGTATTTATTAGCTGAAAGCTAACAGAGGCTTGACAGCTAAAATAAAAGAGGATAAAGGAGATAATGTGGCTCCCTAAGATAATTTTACAAACTAAGGTTTCTTTACTTGGAAAGAAAAGAAGTGTGTTAGTTTGTTTTCATGTTGCTATGAAGCAATATCCAAGACTAGGTAATTTATATAGCAAAGAGATTTAATCGACTCACACTTCCACATGACTGGGGAGGTCTCAGGAAATTTACAATCATGGCAGAAGGCACCTCTTCACAGGGCAGCAGGAGAGAGAATGAGTGTAAGCAGGAGAAATGCCAGATGCTTATAAAACCATCAGATCTCATAAGACTCATTCATTATCAAGAGAACAGCGTGGGGGAAATTGCCCACATGATTCAATTACCTCAACCTGGTCCTGCTGTTGGTATGTGGGGATTAGGTGGACTGCAATTCAAGTTGAGATTTAGGTGGGAATATAGAGCCAAACCATATGAAGAAGGAAGACTTTCTACAAAACTAGAGCTCTAGAAAGGCCAGATATTCGACTGAATGCCGTAGGAAGGGAGTCATCGACACAGAACTTTTACATTAGTGTCCTTTTGTTCTCACTACAGGTTCAAATCTGAATGCATTATTCTTTTAATAGAGATGGAGTCTCGCTCTGTCACCCAGGCTGGAGTGCAGTGGCACAATCTTGACTCACTGCAACCTCCACCTCCCTGGTTCAAGCAATTCCCCTGCCTCACCTTCCTGAGTAGCTGAGATTTCAGGCACACACCACCACTCCTAGCTAATTTTTTGGTATTTTTAGTAGACACAGGATTTCACCATATTGGCCATACTGGTCTGCAACTCCTGACCTCAGGCAATCTGCCTGCCTCAGCCTCCCAAAGTGTTGGGATTACATGCATGAGCCACCATGTCAGACTGTAAATTTTTATTTGTTTAAATTTATTTATATTTTCAAATAGTATTGCTAAGAATGGATGACAACAATCTATAATCATTCAGAGTAAAAAAAAAGCCTACAAACATACTTTCTCTCTTCAGTTATTTTATTTGTGGAAAATAATTTGCTGACCACCAGAAAATTGAAACATTTATTTATCACTTTGTGTTTTTTCAATTTTAGGTTTCAGAAAATCAAATTTAAACTGGCTTAGGGCTTAGATAGATTTTTTTTTTGAGACGGACTCTCTTTCTGTTGCCCAGGCTGGAGTGCAGTGGCACAATCTCAGCTCACTGCAACCTCCACCTTTCGGGTTCAAGTTATTTTTCTGCCTCAACCTCCCCAGTAACTGGAACTACAGGTGCACACCACCACGCCCGGCTAATTTTTGTATTTTTAGTAAAGACAGGGTTTCACCATATTGGTCAGGCTTGTCTCGAATTCCAGACCTCGTGATCCCCCAGCCTCAGCCTCCCAAAGTGCTGGGATTACAGGCGTGAGCCACCTCACCCTGCCTTAGATGGAAATTTATAACAGTAAACTCCTTTTTATTTTATTATTTTTTTTATTGCATTTTAGGTTTGGGGGTACATGTGAAGAACATGCAAGATTGTTGCATAGGTGCATACGTGGCAGTGTGATTTGCTGCCTTCCTTCCCTTCACCTATATCTGGCATTTCTCCCCATGCTATCTCTTCCCAACTCCCCATCCCCCGCTGTCCCTCCCCTATTTCCCCCCAACAGACCCCAGTGTGTAGTGCTCCCCTCCCTGTGTCCATGTGTTCTCATTGCTCAACACCCGCCTATGAGTGAGAACATGTGGTGTTTGATTTTGTGTTCTTGTGTCAGTTTGCTGAGAATGATGGTTTCCAGGTTCATCCATGTCCCTACAAAGGACGTGAACTCATCGTTTTTGATGGCTGCATAATATTCCATGGTGTATATGTGCCACATTTTTGATATGAATCTGTTCATATCCTTCGCCCACTTTTGAATGGGCTTGTTTGTTTTTTTCTTGTAAATCTGTTTTAGTTCTTTGTAAATTCTGGATATCAGCCCTTTGTCAGATGGGTAAGCTGCAAAAATTTTTTCCCATTCTGTTGGTTGCCGATTCACTCTATTGATTGTTTCTTTCGCCGTGCAGAAGCTGTGGAGTTTGATTAGGTCCCATTTGTCTATTCTGGCTTTTGTTGCCAATGCTTTTGGTGTTTTGGTCATGAAGTCCTTGCCTACGCCTATGTGCTGAATGGTTTTGCCTAGGTTGTCTTCTAGGGTTTTTACGGTTTTAGGTCTTATGTTTAAGTCTTTGATCCATCTGGAGTTAATTTTAGTGTAAGGTGTCAGGAAGGGGTCCAGTTTCTGTTTTCTGCATATGGCTAGCCAGCTTTCCCAACACCACTTATTAAACAGGGAATCTTTTCCCCATTGCTTGTTTTTGTCAGGTTTGTCAAAGATCGGATGGTTGGTACAAGTGTGGCCACAGAAGTTTAGAGCATCGAAAGAACCCTTGGAGTTTCTGATTCCAGAACTCGATACTTGGCATTTTGGGACCTTCCCTGGTCCAGAGGGGAGCTCACTGCCCTGAAGTGTGAGTCCCAGGACAGGCAGCATTTACTACAGGCTGACTTAAGAGACCTTAACCCTTAAGGGAACATTGGTAGTCTGGCAGTATTCCTCATAACATGGAGTGGCAGTAGTTAAAGGGTGAGACTCCTCTCCTTTCGGAGAAGACAGAAGAGTGGGAAGGCATCCTTCTTGGGTTTTGTGTGTCAGCTCAGTCTGAATAGAATAGAATACCATGTAGACGTCTATGGTTTTTTAATCTTGTCCCTGAATTTCAGACAATACCTTTGGACTCACCTGGGTCCTGAGAAACCTTGCCATACTGAAGGAAAGACATAGGCCTGGCTGTCTCTGCCACGTGCTGATTGTAAAGCCACAGGGCCTTGAGGGAACATAGGCAATAGCCAGTAAGTGGTTATAACAAGCCTTGCATGAGATCCAGTGCTATGCTACCTTCAGGTCTGACCCAGTGCTGTCATAGTGGTGGGTTACACACCACAGGGGTGCTTGTGTAACTCCACCCCCAGCTTGAGGTGGGAGAAAGTAAGGGAAGAAAAGAAGAGTCTCTGTCTGGTAATCCAAGGAATTCTTCCAGACTGTATTCAAGACTATCAAGTCAATACCTCTGCAAGTCTGCAAGAAACAAAACATTACTGGGCTTGGAGTGCCCCCTAAAGCAGATGCACCTTAGATCAGAACAACCAAGTCTTTTCAAATATCTGGAAAGCCTTCCCAAGTAGGGTGGGTAAAAACAAGCCCAGACAGTGAAGACTACAATAAATACCAAACTCTCCAATGATCAGACTCAGACAAACATTAACATATATCAAGATAAGCCAGGAAAACATGATCTCATCAAATGAACTAAATAAGCCACCAGAGACAAACCCTAGAGAAACAGAAACATATTATCTTTTAAACAGAGATTTCAAAATAGCTGTGTAGAGAAAATTCAAAGAAATTAAAGATAACACAGAGAAGGAATTCATACTTCTATCAGATACATTTAACAAAGAGATTAAAATAATTAAAAAGAATCAAGCAGAAACTCTGGAGTTGAAAAATTCAGTAGGTGTACTAAAAAATAAATCAGAGTATTTCCATAGCAGAATGAATTAAGCAGAAGAAAGCAAGAGTGAGCTTCAAAAGAGGCTACTTGAAAACACAGTGTCAGAGGAGACAAAATAAAAAAGAATATCAAAAAAATAAAGCACATAAAAAAGTGTCTAGAAAAAAGCCTTAAAGGGGCAGATCTAAAAGTTAATAGGCCTCAGGAAGTAGAGAAAGAGATAGGGTTAGAAAATGTATTTCAAAGGGATAATAACAAAGAACTTCCCAAACTGGGAGAAAGATGTCAATTTCCAAGTACAAGAAGGTTATTGAACACTAAGCAGATTTAACCAAAAGAAAACTACCTTAAGGAATTTAATAATCAAAATTCCAAAAGTCAAGAATAAAGAAAGAATCCTAAGAGGGGCAAGAGAAAAGAAACAAATAACATAAAATGGAGCTCCAAAACATCTGGCAGCAGAGTTTTCAGCAGAAACCTTACAGGCCAGATGAGAGGGGCATGATATATTAAAGTGCTGAAGGAAAAATCTTTTACCCTAGAATAGTATACCTGGTGAAAATATTCTTCAAACATGAAGGAGAATTTGCAGACAAACAAAAGCTGAGGGATTTCATCAATACCAGATCTGTCCTATCAGGAATGCTAAATGAGAACTTCAATCAGACAGAAAAGGATATTAATGAGCAATAAATAATCAGCCAAATGTACAAAACTCACTGGTAATAGTAAGTACACAGAAAAACACAAAATATTATAACACTGTAACTGTGGTGTGTAAACTACTTTTATCTAATTAGAAAGACTAAATAATTTGCCAATCAAAAATAATAACAACTGTTTTCAAGACAAAATCAGTACAATAAGAAAAAAATCAACAACAAAATTAAAAAGGGAAATGAAGCTAACGCATAGAGATTTTATTAGTTTTCATTTTGCTTGTTTGCTTGTTTACATAAATAGTGTTAAGTTGTTATCAGGTTAAAATGATGGGTTACAATATAGTTATTTGCAATCCTTATTGAAACTTCAAACCAAAATCATACAATCACTACATAAAAAATAAAAAGCAATAAACTAAATCATATAACCAGAAAAAATAATCTTCACTAGAGGAAGATAGAAATGAAAGAAAGAAGAGAAGACTACAAAACAACCAGAAAACAAACAGCAAAATGACAGGAGTAAGTCCTTATCAATATTAACATTGAATGTAACTGAAGCAAACTCTCCAATCAAAAGGCATAGACTGGCTGAAAGAATGAAAAAACAATTTAGATCTTTTGTCTATTAAAAAAAGAAAACAAAAAACACTTCACCTACACAGACAAATATAGACTGAAAACAAAGATATAAAAAAAAATTCAATGCCAGCGAAAACCAAAAAGGAGTAGAAGTCACTAAACTTTTATCAGACAAAATATATTTTAAAAATCTTTAAGAAGAGACAAAGAAGGTCACTATATCATGATAAAGGTGTCAATTCAGAAAGAGACTACAATGATTTTAAGTATGAATGCACTCAACACTAAAGCACCACTATATAAAGCAAATATTATTAGAGCTAAAGAGAGATAGGATCCAATACAGTAATAGCTGGAGAATTCAACACCCCCTTCGCCCCCATTTCAATATTGGACAGATCTTCCAGATGGAAAATCAACAAACATCACACTTAATCTGCATTATAGACCAACTAAATCTAATAGATATTAAAGAACATTTACATTCTTTTCCCCAGAATACATATTCTTTTCCTCAGCACATAAACCCTCCTCAAGAATACGCCATATGTTATGTCACAAAACAAGTCTGAAAACATTCAAAAACAGTTGATATAATATCAAGAGCATTTCCTGATCATTATGAAATAAAAATAGAAATTAGTAACAAGAGGAATATTAGACACTAACAAATACAGGAAAATTAAATGATATTCTCCAGAATATTATAATAGAAACACAACATATCAAAACCTATAGGATACAGCAAAAGCAGTAGTAAAAAAGAAGTTTACAGTTATAATCACCTATATCAACAACAACAAAAAATTCAAATAAACAATTTAATGATATAGCTTTAAAAAAACTGATAAAGCAGGAGGAACAAAAACCCCAAAATTAGTAGAAGATAAATTATAAAGATCAGAGAAGAAATAAATGAAGAAAACAATACAAAAGATCAATAAAACCAAAAGTTTGTTTTTTGAAAAGTTAAACAAAATTGATAAAATTTTAGCCTAATTAAGAAACAAGAGAAAAGATCCAAATAGAAATGAAAAAGAAGATATTATAAGTGATACTGCAGAAATCAAGGGATCATTGGTAGCTACTATGAGCAAATATATGCCAATAATTCGGAAAATCCAGAAAAAAAAATTGAGAAATTCCTAGACACATACAACCTATCAAGATTGAGCCAGGAAAAGATCTCAAACCTGTACAGGCCAATAACAAACATAAAGATCAAAGTCATAATAAAATGTCTTCAGGTAAAGAAAGGCCTGGAACCTGATGGCTTCACTGCTGAATTCTACCAAAGATGTAAAGTACTTATATCAATTTTACTGAAACTATTTCAAAAAATAGAGGAGGAGGAAATACTTCCAAGCTCATTCTATGCTGCCACCATTACCATGACACCAAAAACACACACATCAAAAAAAGAAAATTACAGGACAATATTTCTGATAAACCTTGATGCAGAAATCCTCAACAAAATACTAACAAGTCAAATTCAGCCACACATTAGAAAGCTTATTCATCATTACCAAGAGGGATTTATTTGCAAACTACCCATTTGAAAAGTGATTTATAATGAGACTATATAAGGAGCTTAAATAAGTGTAGGAAAAACATCTAATGATCCGATCAAAACATGAGCAAAATATTTGAATAGACATTTCTTAAAAGAAGACATACAAATGTCAAACAGGTATATAAAAATGTGCTCAACCTCATGGATCATCAATAAAATGCAAGTCAGAACTATAATGAGATATCATCTCATTGCAGTTAAAATGACTTATATCCCAAAGAGCAATAATAAATACTGGTGAGGATGCATAGAAAAGGGAACCCTGTACACTGTTGATGGGAATGTAAATTAGTACAACCACTATGGAAAAGAGTTTGGAGTTTCCTCATAAACTAAAAATTGAGCTACCTTATGATCTAGCACTTCCACTGCTGAGTATATACCCAAAAGAATGGAATTTAGTATATGAAAGTGATATCTGCCCTCCCATGTTTGTTGCAGCACTGTTTACAATAGCTAAGATTTGGAAGCAATCTAAGTGACCATCAACAGATGAATCGATAAAGAAAATGAAATATATACACATATTGGAGTACTGGTTAGCCATAAAATGGAATGCGATCCTGTCATTTGCAACAACATGAATGAAACTGGAGATTGTTGTGTTAAGTAAAATGAGCCAGGCACAGAAAGACAAACACCACATTTTTTTTTCACTTATTTGTGAGTTCTAAAATTGAAAATGAACTCATAGGCATGAATGGTAGAAGGATGGTTACCAGAAGCTGGGAAGGGTCGTCAGGGGCTGGGGAGGAAGAGGTGGGGATGGTTAATGGGTACAATAAGTAGTTAAATAGAATGAATAAAATCTACTATTTGATAGCACAATAGGATGATAGTGGATAATAATAGTACATTTAAAAATAAAGAATATAATTGGATTGTTCTTAACTCAAATGATAAATGCTTGAGGAGATGAATACCCCATTCTCTATGATGTGCTTATTTCACATTGCATTCCTGTATCAAAACATCTCATTTACCTCATAAATATATACACCCACTATGTAGCCACAAAAATTAAAAATTAACAAAAAAATAGAAAATAAAAAAAAACAATAGTAGAAAAATTGTAAACTAAAGACTTTACCTTCTACTTGTGGAAACTAGAAAAAGAAGAGGAAATTAAACCTAAAATAAAGCAAGAAAGAAAATAGTAAAGATCAAAACAGGAAGCAACAAAATAGATACCGGAGAAAGATTTTTTTTAAATTTCCATTAAGAAGACCAATAAAATTGATAAAAGTCAAGTATAACATGACTGAGTGGTATCTACCCCAAGAATGCAAGGCTGCTTTAATATTAGAAAAACATATTACCATATTAAAGAAAACAAAATCATATTATTACTTCAATAGACTCAGAAAAAGCATTTGAAAATATCCAGTAACCACTACTCATTTTTAAAAAAAGACTTCTCAGCCAATTGAGAAAAAAAAAAAAGAAACTTCTTCAACATGATGAAGAAAGCCCTCATACAAAAAAAAAATGCAGCTAACATTGCATTTAATGGTTACAGACTAAATAATTTCATTCTAAGACCAGTAATGAGACAAGATGCCTGCTCTCCTACTTCTATTCAATATTGTACTGGATGTTCTTGCCAGAAAAAAAAAATAAACAAGAACAAGAAATAAAAATAATACAATATTAGAAAAGAAGAAGCAAATCAATATTTCTTTGAAGATGATATGAATGTCTCTGCAGAAAAGCTGGTGGCATTCACGCAAAAGTAGCTACTAGAACTAATAAATTAATTATTAAGGGTGCAACGTAATAAAACAATCTATTGGGATCAACTGCCAGACCGCTGGAGTGAGAAGTACAGCATACAATAAACAACAATTTAACCGGAGAAAATGATTTTAAAATTATTTAATATTTCCAAAAAAATTGTCCTAAGAGCTACACCAGATGGAGAAACATACATTCAAGAAAATCTACAAGATCTTAGTAAAATAGTGAGAATTTTTGCATTTTAGCCATGGACAATCCATTACCTCCACCTCCGTGTCCATGTTATAGACACTGTACCCCATGCTTTTGTAGCCAAGAAGACGGGGCTCACTCTGCTTCTCTTCCCAGGTCTAAGGCTACATTTTCTCTTAGGAGGGTGTAGGTTATTGGCATTTCTCACCCTCTGGTTACATGTTGTAGAAGCTCTATTCCAGGCAAACCCAAATAAGAGGTCTGAGGGTTTCTTCTTCCACACAAACTTCACTTGGAGGGTGAGAAGCTCTGCCTCAAGGCACAGCAGATAGACAGTGCTGGGCTTTAATTACCCCAACCCCAGATCTCTGACAGGGTTGAGGTTTTATGCTGGGAGAGTCAAGACAAGAAGACCAAGGTTTACCACAACTCCCAGCATCTGATCAAAGAGCAGAGTAACGCTTTAGCAGAAGCAGGCTGCTGTCCCCACCCCCAGCTCTGGTTCAGTGGAGCAGAGATTCTTTCTAGGAAGAAAAATAGGCCATAAGGCCTATTTCTATGTACAAAGAAATCTTTAGGCTGAACTTAGATTATGTAAAGAGGCAACCTTAGGCTCAACTTAATTTACAAGTTGTCCCCTTTTGGTCATCCTCTCAATTTTTATATATTGTCTGAGAGGACTGACTTCATATGGAACAAGGAAGAACTTCATGCCTAATGGCATAATCAAAAACAATGCAGATCTTGGTGGAGAGCAGTTACAAGGGCAATCCTATCTCCATTATACTAGTAGCAACAAGTCAAATATCAGATGAGCAAGAAGTTTGACAGAGGGAATAATAAAAAAGACAGCCAACAAAGCCCCTCTCAGGACCACAGGCAATGCTGGGAGTCAGAAAGTCTGTGCACAAGTGATACCTAGGCTATGCCCACTAAGGGCCAGTAGAAAAATTATGTAGGCAGACTTGAAAATATTTCCCAAGTCATACATAGATCAATCAACGAAGGTTGAAAAATCTCCCTGGCACTAGGCATTTAAGCCACAATCATTTATAAAACAGTGCCTGAACAATAAGCTCCTTGAATTCAGAAGCAACTCCAAGAAATCCAAATAAAAATATGAAATCAGATGCATCCTGGGCTGTTTGGAAAACTATGTGATGCCTGAAGTTGTACCGTTTCATGAAAAAATAATTTATTGGTCTATTACGGAACATGGGGCAAAACCCAAAAACTCCCTGAATAGCATTCTCCAACCCACTCACATATCCAATGGTAAAAGACAAAAATATAACCAGAAAGGCAGCTTAAGCACAACCTTTGACCAGTAAGAGGCTTAAGGCGACACAGGGCTTAGATAACCAGGATATAATATAAAAACACAAAAAAACATTTTGAACATGGTTGGCAGAGGTCATACACACTGTGAGGTAAACCGATTTCACAACATTAGTTCTACCAAATCATGAAACAAATAAATAAGTATCCAATCAAACAATAACAACACTCCCTAGTGGGGAATGGGATGGACCAGTATTCAAGTTACTAAAATATCCAGTATTCAACAAAAAAAGTATGAGGCATGAAAAAGAAACAGGAAAAGTATGGCTCATACAGAGGAAAAAAAAAAAAAAAAACTTTAGTAGAAATTGCCCAATGAGGAAGCCTAGACATCGGACTTAGAAGACAAAGACAGCTATCAGGTGTCATAAATATATTCAATAAACTACAGGAAACTATGTCTAAAGAATTAAAGTATGAGAACAATGGCTCAGCAAATACAGAATATAGAGACCGATAATGCAAAACAATCAAATAGAAACTCTGCAGTTTAAAAACTAAATGAAAATTCACCAGGGGAGCTCAACAGGAGATATAATTATACAGAAGAAAGAATCAATGAACTGCAGGCTGGGAAACATGATAAGACCCTTTCTCTACACAAAAAATTAGACAGGTGTAGTAGCATATGCCTGTGGTCTCAGCTACTGAGAAGCTGAGGCAGGCGACTCATTTGAGCCCCAGAGATCAAGGCCGCAGTGATCTGCATTCATTGCTCTGCACTCCAGCCTGTGTGACAGAGTGAGACCCTGACGGGAGAAAAAAAAAATAGAATCAATGAATGAGATGGATCAATTGATATGCAAAAACAGAAGAAATAGAATGAAATATAAAGAAACAATTTCATTGTCAAACTTTTGAAAACCATATGTACAGTGTTAAACAAAATTATAGGAGGTCATTGTTTTGGACTGAACTCATGTATTAGGCCAAAACAGACCAGATCACATCAGAATGAAGTCACTCATGTTAAATGTGACATAATCAAACTGAAACTTTAAAAAAGCAGATAGGTCCTAAAACAGACCGGGTTTTGTTTTTCTCATGTAAACAGGAGATTCTGACACAAGGATGTCCTTGTGTCCTTGTTCCCACCTTATAAAATCCATTGTTCTGCTATTTTTCAATGGACTTGGAAACAAAATTTGAATTTGTCACAATGGTGACAGGGTGACAGAGTGACATCAATGTGTAAAAATTTGGTCAATATATAAAAATTGAGAGGATGACCAAAAGGGGACAACTTGTAAATTAAGTTGAGCCTAAGGTTGCCTCTTTACATAATCTAAGTTCAGCCTAAAGGTTTCTTTGTACATAGAGGAGGGTACTCTGTGCCAAGCACTGAGTTTTGCCAATCAAAGGCAGCTAGCTGTTCAAACCATGTTCAAATAAGACAAACAGCAGGCTGAAACCAATCCCACTGTTTCTGTATCTTACTTCCATTTCCTGTGCATCACTTTGTTTTTCCTGTCCATACATCTTCTACTACGTGGCTACACTGGAGTTTCCCTGAGTCTACTCTGGTTCAATAGGCCACCAGATTCATGAATTGCTCTTTGCTCAATTAAACTCTGTTATATTTAATTTGCATAAGGCTTTCCTTTTAACAGATTTCACATGGAGGAACAAATTGGGTATTATAGTGATTCATTTGTAGGTGAATTAATGAACAGTCTTCCTGGTTAAAGGAGTATATCTAGCTCATTCTTCGATATGTTTTATTTTAGTTGTTTTGGTTCATGGAAACCTGAGCTAAGAAGGATACTTCAAACTCTTGGTATTATCCTCCTGATAGTCATAATAATAGTCTCCCTGGTGCACTGTATTCTCTCTAAAGTTTTGAATGTTTGCATGCAGTCATCTCTAGAATGTTAAATGGTATCTCTTCAAATGGAATGATGAAAACTCAAAGAAATGTATGAGGACAAGAACACTGTAACGAATGAATTACCTGCTGAGACCAGAAACCCAAAATGATGGTACCTAAGAGTGGTATGAAGGCTCTAAGTTTGTTCACACTCTCACCTAAGTGAGAACTTGAACAAGATGGGGAAATTGTTAAACAAAATTATGAGAGGCCATTTTTTGGGATGAAGCTCATGCACTAGGTCCCAACATATCAGATCCAACTGAAATGGAATGACTCATGCTAAATGTGACAAAATCAAACTGAAAGTCTGAGAAAGCAGATAGGTCCTAAAACCAACCAGGTTTTGTTTTCCTCCAATTTAAGTATGTAGCACTGAGAAAATCTGACTTGAACCATGAAGTTTATTTGAATTGCACATCTAAACAATTTCAGTACTGGATAATTCAGCATGAAAATCTGGCAAAGTATTTTGTTGATGTTTAAATACTTTGCCAGATTTTCATCTGGCTTTGGAGTTTTATAAACCAGTGAGTCTCTTCATAAGAGTTTCAGGAATCCTTACCCCGTCCAAATAACATGATCCTAAAGTTATCAGAAACCTGTGTTTAAGAGTGCTTGTCAGGGTCCTTTTCATTCTTTTCATGAACCTCGTTGAAGACACAGTAATCTAGCATTTTGCTTGCTTGTGAAGTTTTAAGAAATGGCATTATAATAAGTAGGTAATAAGCAATTAACTGTGGAAATAATAAAATAGTCATAAAGGTACAATTGACCAGGAAATTTGGTTATTTCTGTGGCCTATAATAATTTCGCATAACCATGGTTCTGAGTGATAGCATATACCCAGACATATCAGAATTTTCAGAATCCTATACAGTATTGGAACATATATTAATAACATTTTCATTAAAATATAACTCAAAGAAGGTTTATTTGACAATGTTTCCCGTAAAATCTAACATATTAAATAATCCTGTTTATCAATCTTTTGAATGCTGCAGGGGCACTCTGTAGCATTCCAAATTTAAAGGTCAAAAAATGACTTAATTTTAAAATTGAAATTTGATTTTGGGAAGCCTGTCACATATGTTAAAGGTTTAAAACATTTGACCAAAATAGGATTGTAGGTAACCAAAAAGCAATAGTCATTCATTTAGCTAAACTGTTAATTTTTTTTTAAGAGAGAAAACCTTTACTCTTTGATAGAAGAGATACAGCTTTCCAAACAAAGCACCTGAGAAAGGCAGCATAAGACAGAAGATGTCTTTTTTTCTCTTTTTTTTTTTTATTTTTTGCAATTTACTCAGAAGGTGAACAAAATATTTTACTTTCTTATTAGAAATGCATGAAATCTTTGTTCAAAAGATAAAACCAAATTACATTTTGTATTAGTATATTATCAATACTAAATCTAATTTTAATAAAATCTTATAAATAAGTCTATCAAATCCATCATCTTTTGACTACATGAGATTTCCATAAATCTTTTATACTCTCTCTAAATTTTTAAAATTCTCCTTTTTTAACTTTGCACATTTTAGGTTTATCTATAGTGTTTTTATCATTTGATTTGAAATAACCTTTAAGTAACTTCAAACTAGAGAAATTTTTTAACAAACAACCATTTTCATGACTTTATAATTTTCCTTACCAAAAGCATTTCTTACTTTTGTTTATACACTATACAGAATTTTCTTACATCTAGCAGTTTTAACTACATATATTAACTACATTAACTCTTAGTTACCATAATTTCTAGAGAAATTTCTGGAAAGTAATTTTGAACTGTTTTATATCAGTATTTGTAGAGGAAAACCATTTCAAACCTTATGTGAAATCTATTCTTACAAATTTTTATGTTAACAGACCTAAATATAATTAGCTTTTATATACGATAATAAAATAACCTTTCGAGGTATATAAACTTAAACTCATGTTTCATAATTAATATTTCAGTGGGGCCCAGTGGCTCATATCCGTAATCCCAGCACTTTGGGGGACCGAGGTGGGTGGATCACCTGAGGTCGGGAGTTTGAGACCAGCCTGACCAACATGGAGAAACACTGTCTCTACTAAAAGTACAAAATTGGCAGGGTGTGGTGGTGCATGCCTGTAATCCCAGCTACTAGGGAGGCTGAGGCAGAATTGCTTAAACCCAGGAGGTGGAGATTGCAGTGAGCCAATATAGTGCCATTGCACTCCAGGCTGGGCAACAAGAGCAAAACTCTATCTCGAAAAATAATATTTCAGTATTTTAACTTATAAATGACTCAGACATTTTATGATTATCTATTACTTAATTTAACATATCCTGACTTTATTATTTAAAATTACTGAAAAGAATTTTGAAAAATATGATGCAATACCCTCCCTAATATCTTCCCCAGTCATCCTGGGTTTTAAGTAGCCATGTAGCATCCAAGATGGCAGAATCTCTCTTAGCCCTGAATTTATATACCTGGTGTGGAGCTGACAACAGAAGAGAGCTGTGAAAATAATGCCTGGAAGATCAAACCTCTCTCAGAATAGCCAGGAGGCAAAGCTGAGGCAGGGAAGAAGGAGCCACATTGAGTTTGATTCTGACTTGTAACTGCTGGTCTAGCCACTGAAACATATCTCCAGACCTTACCGTGGCCACCTATACAGGCCCCTGAATCCAGAGGCTCAAGACACAAAACATAAGCTCACAGTCATATCAAGCAAGTATAAAATTATATTTAATTGATAATTTGAAGCTGATGCTACTTTGCCAACAACTTAAAAATCTAGCTTTATATACCAAATATTATAAAATACACATAACATACATAGACATGCAAACACACAAACTGAAGCAGATCTTAATAGCTTTCATAAAGGATTCTCATTTGCCCACTCTTAAATAGTTTTTTCCCCATTCAGACTATCAGTATTCCAATTACATGTTTCATTGATCTAAACAACAGTTAGCTAAGCAATCCTAAATTTGCATTTCTGAAGAGACCATTCTTAGGTGAAACAAGGTAGACAATTTACATCTCAAAAGCACAGAGCTAAGACTTCAGGCCTAAATATTGTATCACTTGGTCAACACAACTAGAAAATGGTGTAAGTAAAATTTTAGTTAAGACAAGATGGCCAAAAAATCACCTTAAACAATGTTATGACTAGATATGTAAATTTAAAACAATGATAAGAATTTCTAATACCCTTAATGGGTATT
Source organism: Aotus nancymaae (assembly GCF_030222135.1). NCBI lineage: Eukaryota > Metazoa > Chordata > Mammalia > Primates > Aotidae > Aotus > Aotus nancymaae. The sequence goes on along the minus strand of NW_026988415.1, from coordinate 51,311,205 downwards.
AGATGGTAATGCCATCTAATTCATATTACATTAATATTTAGTGGTATTGCCATTAAGGGTATTCGAAACTCTTAAGGGTAAGGGTATTAGAAATATAGTAATTTACATCTATAAAGGATATCTCCACTTGTAAGGGTATTTAAATTCATTACAAGTGGAGATATCCTTTATTCATTTAAATTTCTTTTGCAAAAGGGTTTAAAGATAGCCAGTTAAAGGCCGGGCGCGGTGGCTCAAGCCTGTAATCCCAGCACTTTGGGAGGCCGAGGCGGGTGGATCACGAGGTCAAGATATCGAGACCATCCTGGTCAACATGGTGAAACCCCGTCTCTACTAATACAAAAAAAAAAAAAATTAGCTGGGCACGGTGGCGCGTGCCTGTAATCCCAGCTACTCAGGAGGCTGAGGCAGGAGAATTGCCTGAACCCAGGAGGCGGAGGTTGCGGTGAGCCGAGATCGCGCCATTGCACTCCAGCCTGGGTATCAAGAGCGAAACTCCGTCTCAAAAAAAAAAAAAAAAAAAAAGAAAAAGATAGCCAGTTAAATACCAGAGAGGCGTATTTTTTTTTGATAGATAGTCTTTTTAACTTTGCTACTGATTCTTAGCTAAAATTATTGAATTCAGAGTAGAGCCCATTAAAGAATAGGGCAAATAAAGCATTCTCTATGCCAGGATGTAGCATGGGCAGATCTGAAAAAGAAGCAAGCTTACTTTATCTGAGGGCCTATCTTTTATAAACACTTTATCTAGGATAGCTTTCTTTTCATCTTTGGGGAGGGATAGTAATTAAGCCAAAAGATTAGCATTTAATTTTTCTTGTCAATTAGTCACTTAATCTTTTTATTTGCCTTTTATAAATTATCTTTATAAAGCAGTAAAAATATTGAAATCTTTTTAGAAGCTTTTGCACATCAATAGGCATCCCTGAATGAAATTAATTCAGGAGTTCTTATTTTTAAATGCACTTTTTAAAGTGCAGTGTTTCTCATATGAAGTGTTCCACTATAATTTTACATTACATTTAGTAAGATTTTGCCATTTATGTAAGTATTTGCTGTTTCCAGGAACTAATACTTACACATGTATAAGCCAGAAGGTAGAGTACTCAGTTCCTTAGAAATTAAGGATCTCATTTTTATTTGAATATTGACTTTGGTTCTCAGATCTCCTTGATCAACTTAGCTAATATATTTTTTCTCCCAACTTAAGCATGCAAGAAAAAGAAACAAGGGAGTAGAACACAAAAGTCTCTGTGAATTTCCAAAATGTGAAGTTTGTACCCACTGCAGGATTCTTATTTACTACCAGTTTCTGTCTGACCCTGTCAGATATTTGAAGCCTCTAACTGCATTCAAGCCAGTTAATTCTTGAATCAAATTCTCTCCTGGACCCAGTCCAGTTTCTGTTGTAAATTTTAAACCCAGTTTGGATAAAAAATTTGCTCAAACAAACTCAGATACCTCAAACACAAATTGGTGGAGCTTCAGAATTTAAGATAATTAACCCACAATCCTCCACTGCTACAAAAAATAAGGAATGCAGTGGGCCTGGCAAGAATCTCATTTGATTACTCCATGCTCTTGGTGATTGCTAGAATCTTTACTTCAAATCTCACTTCTGACACAATTTGTTAAAAGAAAAACCTTATGTGAATCAAATTTAACAGAGTTTAATTGGGTAAAGAATAATTCATGAATCAAGCAGCCTCGAAAATCAGAGTAGGCTCATAGAGACTCCAGTGTAGCTACATGATGGAAGAGGATTTACAGACAGAAAAAGGAAAGTGATGTACAGAAAATGGAAATGAGATACAGAAAAAGCAGAATTGGTTACAGACTGGTGTTTGCCTTATTTAAACACGGTTTGAACAGTTGGCTACCTTTGATTGGCCAAAATGTGGTTATTGGCAAATGAATAGGTTACAGTCTGTTTACACATCTGCTTCAGTTACAGTTCACTATGTACAGAGAAACCTTTAGGTAGAACTTAGAATATGTAAAGAGGCAGCTTTAGGCTAGATTTAGTCTATCAAAGGTAAACTTATAAGAATAATAGCTGATCTCTCCTTAAAAATGATAGATACCAGAGTAAGTTGGACAACATATTGAAAGTGCCAGAAACAAATCAAGAATATTATATCCAGAAAAATTATATTTCCAAAATAAAGGCAAAATAAAGACTTTCCTAGATTAATAAAAGCAAGAAAATTTTTCACCAGCAAAACTAGCTTTAAAACATTACTGAGGGAAGATTTCAGGTTTAGTGCAAGTGATGGCAACCATTTATCCAAATTCACACAAAAAACAAAAAGCACCAGCAAAGGCAATTATGTAGGCAATTAAACAAAATGCTATAATTGCATATTTATTCTTCTATCTTAACTGATTTAAAAAAGTAACTTCATAAACAACAGGCAGTAAATTTCATTAAAAAGATAAAAATATATAAAAATATATTTGACAATAAAATAACAAAGGAAGTAGGTGGCAGAACAGCTGTATTGAAAATTTTAAAAATAATACAAGATAGTAACTCTATTCCACAGAACTAGAAAGGTTAAATAAGAAAGTTAATGTAAAAAAACCTACAAATTTATACTTGTTTTACTTTCTTCACTAAATTTTTTCAAATTATATACAGAGAAATTATGTAAAGTAATAATAATAAGATATTATTGGGTTTATAATATATATATAATTACATATAGATAGCAATAATAACATGAAAGGGCAGTGAATAGAGCTATATGTTATTAAAGTTTCTATTTCACTGGCACTGTTAGTATAAATGTGAAGTCGATTTTGACAAGCTAATGTGTATATTGTAAGTTCTAGAGCAATTACTAGGAATTAATCTTAAAATAAAATGTTACACTAAAGTATTTACTTAATACTAAAGAAAGTGGTAAAGAAGGAAGAGAAGAACAAAAAGTGACATTAAATATATAGGGGAAAAAATGATAGATATAAATCTGTGGGGAAAATCCCTCATAACAACAGCCTGTCCAGAGGCTAAGGCATTAGAAGGGCTACTAAGAAAAGGACAAAGGAACTTTCCAAGGGGCAGAGTATCAGAGAAGGACTTATGTGTTTATGTGTTTTAACTAAGCAGCATAGCAGGAGTCTCTGTGCCAGAGAGTTCTGAAGGGCAACAGACTCTTTGGTGTCTTCATGTCCTGGGGCTTATCTTATCTGCTGCTAGCAGAATGTTGGGTGCAATTTTGTGGGCTATACAGAGCAGACAGTCTCCATAGGGCTAAAAATGTATTAATTTAGACTCTATTTAAAAATCACTGATTTGTAAAAAACTGTTTGGTGCCAGTTGGCTTTTGAGCTAAAAGCTAACATGTCTCTGACTGCAGTGAATAAACAACCTAGAGGCCAATGCACAGAAACCACCTTTGATTCACTTATATAACAATAATTTATTCAAAAGGAAGGAATTATCAGAATGGATTTTTTTTTTTTTTTAAAAAGACAAGATTCAACTATGTATTATTTAGAGGAGACAGTCTCTAGATTCAGACATACAAACACTTTGAGAGTAAAAGTGAGTAAAAGTACATTCCATGCAAACAGTAATCATAAGAGAGCTAGAGTGATTATAACAATATAAGACAATAGAGCTTTTAAGACAAAATTATTACTATAGATGATAAAAGAATCAACCCAACCACAGAAAAAAAAAAATGATAAAGATATCCACCTAACCACAGAACCCCAGAATACCTGAAGCAAAAATGAACAGAATTGAGAGGAATATAAGTGAATTGATGGAGCTGAAAAACACAACACGAGAGTAGCAGGTGAAGATATAAAAAAAAGGTAAAACTAAAGACAAATATGTCTTATGAATATAAACACAAAACATTCAACAAAATGGTAAGAAAAGTAATTGAGCAACATTATCAATATGATTATACACCATGTCCAAGGAGAACATTCACATTTCCAGATTTCAGAAGGTACTACAGAGCTGCAATATTTAAGAGAGTGTGGTACTGGCATATTGATAGACATATAGAGAAATAAAATAGAATTGAGAGTCCAAAAATAAATTTCATGTGTCTACCTATGATCAGCTGATTTGTCTATTTTTGACAAAGTTGCTAAAACAATTTAATGGAGAAAATAGTGAAAGTAGTCTTTTCAACAAATGATGCTGGGGCCACCAGATATCCATATGCAAAAGAATAAGCTTGAACCTTTTCTTTATACCATACTAAAAATTAACTTAAAATGTATTATACACCTAATGTAAAAGTTAAAACTATAAAACTCCTAGAAGAAAACATAAAAGTAAATCTTCACAACCTTGGATTAGGTAATGGTTTCTTAAATAGGACACCAAAAGAACAACAACAAAAAAAACAAAGGAAAAAGAGATAAATTGAGTTACATAATAATTATTAATAAGTTCAGCACTGAAAATTATTGATAGCATTAAGAAAGTGATATTACAACATACAGAATGACATGAAATATTTGCAAATCACATACCTGAAAAGAAACTAATATTCAGAATATAAAGTATTCTTATAACTCAAAAATAAAAATATAACAAATAGAGAAAAAGATGGTTACCAGAGGCTGGGCAGGGTAATAGGGGATGGTGGGGTAAGGATGACTAATAGGAAAAATAAATAGAAAGAAAGACTAAGTCCTATTATTTCATAGCACAATAGGTGACTATAGCTAATAATAACTTAATTGTATATTTTTAAATAAAAAATATAATTGGATTTTTTGTAACTCCAAGGATAAATGCTTGAGAAAATGGCCAAGCATTCTCCATAATGTGCTTATTTTACATTGCATGCCTACATCAAAACATATCAAATACCCAATAAATATATATACTTACTGTATACCTACTATGCACAAAAATTTTAAAACTAAAAAAAAAATCAAAAACAAATAGAAATGGGCTAATGTTCTAAATATACATTTCTGTAGAGAAGATATATTGATAGCAAATAAGCATATAAAAGTTGCTTAATATCATCAGTCATTTGAGAAATGCAAATTAAATCTATAACAGGATGCCACTTTACACCCACTGAGATGGCTTCAATGAAAAAATGCAGAAAATAAAATTTTGCCAGAATGTGGAGAAATTGGAGCCCTCATACATCCCTGGTGATATTGTAAAAAGGTGTATCCAATGTGGAAAACAATTCTACTGTTACTGAAGAAAATAAGTATAGAGTTACTTATGACCCAGCAATTTCACTCTTAGGTTTATACACAAGAGAATTTAAAACATATGTCCATGCAAAAACTTGTACACTTACACAAAAATGATCATAATAGCCAAAAGTAGAAACAACACAAATATGAATCAATTGACTAGTGGAAAAATAAAATGTGGTGAATCTACACAATTGAATATTATTCATCTATAAAAGTGAATGAAGTACTAATACATGTGAATACATGAATTTACCTTGAAAACATTATGCTAAGTGAAAAATAGCCCTTCACAAAAGACCGTATGATTCCTTATATATGAAATGTCCACAATAGGTAAATCCATAAAGAAAGAAAAATTAGTGGTTGCCAGGAGTTGGAGGGAGATAAGAAATGACTGGTAAGGAGCACAGTATTTCTTCTTAGGGCAATAAAAAAATAAAGAAAAAAATAAATTATTAACATAAATTTTGCTTTTCATCTTTATATTTGCCAATGCGTATTTCAAATGCAAATTGGAGAGTATTTAAGTGATGTTCAACATTACTGAACTAAAACAATTCACATTTCATAGCATGCACATGTATATATTTTTTGTTCTTACCAGAACAGTGGAAATGCTGCAAGAAACTGACTCAACTCTGTATTTCATGTATTAATATGCACACTTTTTCCAAACACTCTCCACCTTTAGTATACTAATTAACAAGGGGGACTAAAAGGAAAATAAACTATGAATTTTCTCATCTTTTTTTTTCCTTCTATGTAATCATCTTACGAACAGTTGGCTAATACAGAGAAATAACATGAGTATGAAAGAATATAATAGGATTCCTTGGTCTTTAGTGTTTCGTGCAATTGCATTGCCTTCTTGTGTTGGAAGCATTTTCTGAGCTGGGCACGGTGGCTCATGCCAGCAATTCGAACACTTTGAGAGGCTGAAGGGGGATAATTGCTTAAGGCCAGGAGGTTAAGACCAGCATAGACAACATGGCAAGACCCTGTCTCAACAATTTTTTTTATTTAAATAAGTAACTTCTGAATCAAAAAGAAAATATGGCTTATTGGAGTTGTCTGTGCTGTCACTTTTTCAGTCATAGATGTAAATGTGCATACTTCCTCAATCTCGGTAACGGTTCCCCAAAGAAACAGAACCAGTAAGATCCAACAGAACTCAGGCAGGAGTTAATGCTTCAGTCTTGAGGGAGAATTTCTTCTTCTCCAGGAAATCTCAGTTTTTGCTTTTAAGGCCTTCAGTTGATTAGATGAGGCCCACCCAAACTATTCAGAATATGTTGATTTGCTTAAAGTCAGCTTGTTGTGGGTGTTCACTATTTCTACAAAATATATTTATAGAAACACCTAGAATAGTGATTGACTAAATAACTGGGTACTCTAGCCAAATTGACACGGAAAATTAACCATCAAGACCACCTACTGTCAAGTTGATGTTTATACCTGTATCTTTATACCATAGTTACTCTCCAAAAATATACAATGACAAAATCATATTACCACTTAAACTGATACATCTATCCAGTGTAAAACAAAAAATACAGTAACCCTTTCTCCAAAAAGAGGAATCCAAGTCTTTTAGTGATGTTCACACTTCTCTCTTGATATCCTGTAATTTAAACCCTATGGTGTAAAACTATTGTTAATATACTAATGTTATATGACCAGGGGGTAAGAAAGAGCAAAGATATTTGCAGATAAACGTGCTTAATAACAAACTAAAGAAGAAATATCCATAACAATTACAGTCCTCATTTCTGCAAATGATAATATGGTCATATCTGATATTTATAAGTACCTTCTCACACTACCCATTCCATATTCCCTTTTCTCTCATCAACTGCTTCAGCTGGTTTTACTTCTTTGCACGGAGGGGTGAACCAAACCTTCATCTCTGAAGACTCTGGACCATTGGTAATCTTGCTTGGATTATTTTGTTTTAGTTTTCTAAGAAATTAAATAACAGAATATGGTAATACTAAGAGATTTCCTAAGGGATACCCTGAATTCCAGACATACTCTTCCTTACTTCCATTGTGTAGTGGCAGACCAATTTTCCATTGGTGATCAGGTTCTACAACCCCAGCCTAAACAGTAGCTCCCTTTAATCATTGATTCAAATTCATTAAGACCCCAAAGTGGCTGAGTTTCAGTCTTAACGTGTACTCCAATTGAATCTTTGTTGAATGTTTCCTGGTAGACGTATTCTTCAGACGTATAAGCCAGCAAATAATAAAATCATTGGGGCAGAAAACAAACATTTTGCTAATGAATCACTAGGGATAATAGAGGTACTACTACCATTTCCGTCCTTCGATTCCTGGACCTACGAATCCTGACTAGAGGAGAAACAGTACAGTATTTTCAATACAGATTTAGAGCTTAAACAACTTCCTGAGGAACATTTCCCCAGCTCTGCAAGGTATTACCAGTTAGCTTGCACTATAACTAAGTAGTTAAAATGTCATTCCATCATTCTATAAGCCAGATACTTCAGGACAGCAGGGAACATGGTAAGATCAGTGAATCCATGAGCATAGACTCATTACTGAACTTCATTTTCAGTAACGTGATTTCCTTCATCAGAAATAATGACCTTTGAAATGTCATTTTTGAGGGAAAAGCATCCTATAGGTCCATAGATGGTAGCTTTGAAGCACTGTATGCAGGACAGGTAAATCTATATCTAGAGTAAGCATCTATTTCACTAAGAACAAAACACTGCCCTTTTTTCATAATGGACGTGGTCAAATGTAATCAACTTGGCACCAGGTAGCTGACTGATGACTCCCAGGAATGATGCCATGCTGCTGTCAGATTGAGAATTCAGCAGAGGCTTTAACCAGGTCAACTTTGGTGGGTGGGAGTCAATGTTGCTAAGCCCATGTATAACCTCCTCTCCTGTCACTATGGTCATTTTGTTTATGAGCACGTTAGACAATAATAGGAATGGCTGGAAAAAGAGGCTGACTGTTATCCATAGACTGGGTCCATGGTCACTGAGGTATCCACTTAATTATTAAAATCCTCTTCTGCAGAGGTCACCTATTGGTTAGCATTCACATGAGACAAATCTATATTTACATCATTTTCTCTATTCAGAGAGATCTAGCTACATATCTATTTCCCAGACTTTCTTGTCATCTAACTAAACCATTGGTCACAGCCCATGAATCAATATATAATAACGCTTCTGGCCACTTCTCCTTTCAAGAAAAATGACCAACCAAATGCAATGCCCAAAATACTACCTACTAGGAAGATTTTCCTTCATCACTGCCCTTCAGGAATATCCCAGACAGGTGCTAGAGTGCTGTAGCTGTTCACTTTTGCACGATGCTCTTGTATCATGCTAAACTATCTGTAAATCAGGCTCAAGTTTTCTCTTCCTCAGTCAACTGGTCATAGAGAATTCTCCATGAGGCTATAGATGTGAGCTTGCAGAAAGAAGGTAATGTAGCAGGAGTTGGAGCCATGGGCATTTGAGCCACTTTCTCATGTAACTTACTTGAACTTTCAGGTTCTGCTCCAGCCTGATCTCGTATATTCTACTTCCATTTGATGATAGGTTACTATGCATATTAAACTTTATGGCTTATTGGGTCAGAACACACCCAGTTTTTTAGGGGAAGCTCAGGTTACATGGTAACTTGGTGGCCCATGATTGAGCATTCTATCTACTACAGCCTAAAGGGAAGCCAAAGCTGTTTTTTAAAAGTAAATAGTTATCCACAGGCAAGCAGGGATTTATTTCAAAATCCTAAGGTTCTGCATTGTGGGTTACTTGTAGGAAACTAACATAAGCTCTGAATATCTGTGTCTGTCACTGATACCTCAAGCACCATTGGATCTGCTAAGTCATATGTCCAAGTGGCAGAACAATATACATTGAAGCTTGAACCCATTGCAGAGCTTTCTCTTATTCTGGGCCCAAATAAAAAGTAGAACCTTCAGATCACTTGGTAAATGGAGCAGAGTAGCACACCCACATGATGAGTATGTTGCCTCAAAATCCAAACAGGCATGTTAAATATTGTTTCACTTTTTTATTTATAGAAAGTATCAGATGCAACATCTTATCCTTCACGTTAGTAGGAATATCTAGACATCCTATATGCCACTGAAACACTAGAAATTTCACTAAAGTGGAAGTCCTCTTAATTTTGGTCAAATGCATTTTCCACTTTCTGACATCCAAATGTCTTAACAATAAGTCTAATATGTTTCTATTTCTTGCTTTTTAGGTCTACTCAGCACAACTTATTCAATATATGGACCAATGTAATGTCTTGTGGAAAAAAAAAGGTGATCAAAGACTCTGCAGATTAAATTATTACATAAGGCTGGAGAGTTTATACACTCCAGAGGTACAGAAGTCAAGGTGTATTGCCAGCCTTGCCGGACTTGACAGCTGAAAGCAAACTGCTTCTGGTGTTCTTTACTAACAGATAGCAAAAGAAAAGCATCTGCCAGATTAATAGATGCATAGTAGGTGGCATGAAATGTGTTAATTTGCTCAATCGATGAAATTACATCTAGAATATTAGCTGAAAATGGAATCACCCACCTGGCTTACTTTATAACAGTCCACTGTCATTCTACAAGATCCATGTCTTTTCTGCACAAGCCAAATAGGCACAGGAATGGGGATGTGATAAAAATCACCAGCTTTGCATTATTCAAGTTTGTGTGGCACTAATGTCTGTATTCCCTCCAAAAATATGGTATTGCTTTCGGTTTACTGAAAAATATGGTATGGCTTTTGGTTTACTATTTTGCTAGGGTGAGGCATTTCCAATGGCTTCCACTTGGACTTTCCCATCATTACTAGACCTTATACCACAGATCAGGAAAGCAACATGGAGATTTTGCCAGTTGCTAAGCAAATTTATTATAATTATATACTGTGGAACTGAGAAAATAACCATAGGATGTGTTGGTGGACCCATTGAACCCACTATGAGACAGACGTGAGTTAAAGCTCCATCGATCACCTGACCTCCATAAGTGCCTACTCTTCCTGTTAAACACTTACTGTGACATTTTGGTAATTAGTATCAGTTTAGAGCAATTGTCCAATATTTCCCAAAAAAAGTATATTTTTTTCCCCCAGAGCTCAATCTTGTTGGTAATAGTTCATGTGTTTCTTTGGGGAAGACTGGGAGAAAGATTAAGAGTATAAAATTTTGGTGGTGTAACTGGTTCTTCTTTGAGAGGACCAGGCACTCTCTTCATTTAAGGGGTTCTGTATTGGTAAATAGGCCCACATCTTTGAATTGACTGAAGGGTCATAATTCTCTGCTTTTATGATTCAAGTGAGACTTTTACTCACTTGACCTAGCACTTTTCTGTTTATACAGATCATGTAAGAATTTAGTAGACTTCTCATCTATTTCCCTTCTAGGAAAACCATGAAAAGCTAATCAATGTCATAGCTTTCTAAAAGTTAGATACTTTGATCACTGCTTTAATTCTACCATTTATTGGAATAACTGTGCCCACTTTGTTTTGGGTGATTGGGTGGGTAGTCTCTGGTCTTTGCACCATAAGATGTGATTATCCCTATGGCATTTAAGGATTCCTGTTTGATGGTAAGTCTTCTTAGTGTAAATCCTGACATATACGAAGGAGTGACTATAGAACTCTTTAAAGCTGCTGGGGCTTCCTTCACAAATTTGTTTCTCACAGTTATGGTAAAAAATGTAAACTCTAGATACTCCAGGGTAAATGAATAGGTCTTAATGATAAATCCACTCTAACATTCCTGTCTCCTTATGCCTTTGTATATCTTCTTCTAAACATAGCAGTGAAGTTCTGGCAATATAATTTTATTTAGTGTAAACCACCTTTTGGTTGATATTCCAGCCTGCCAACTGTACAAACTAACCTTTCTATCCCTTCAAGCTACAACAATAAATTCAGAAGTTTCCTTATAGGTACCATATTTTAAAAATTGGCCTGATCTAACTTTATGTTCCTTCCATCATTATCTCTAATATCACCCTTTAATATTAATCCCTAAATATATTACCCAAATTTATGCCTGTATAATTTGGAAAAATCTTGCAGTTCTTTTGATATGTGACATACCTCCTCATGGGTCATACTTTGTACCTCACCCTATGGGACCTGCTGGGATTTGAGTCTAGTGATAGATTCAGCAACAATGACAGGTGGCAAAAATAGACCCTGAGGAAAATTAATAGAGCCTTGCAAGGGGAAGTCATTACATACTTTTCAGGGAAAGCAGGGATAATCTCCCCAGTTAGGGATGGAAGAGCTTCTTTTGTTACTAATGAAGACTTAGCAGAATTTAGAGATTTTATGTCCCCAGCTTTATTGAGATCATCCTACATATCCCCATTCCAAATTTCTGGATTACGTTCTTTCTCAATCAATGCCCTTATTGTAAGAGAAGTCACCTGTGATGTTGGTTATTCAATTTACATTGTAATTTAGTTACTTGCAAAATATTATCATGAGTTTGGATCTCAGAATTTTTAGCCTTGCAGCTACATGATATAAGGATTTTCTTTGGGGACATAGAAAAATTCACATCATTTTTGTGGCATATTATCAGGTAATTTGAAGCCATAAGTTCAAATTGTAAAGGCTTTCTTTCCCACAGTGTCTTTATTGTAGTTAGGAACAACCAACCAATCTTATTATACTCCTTAGTTTGACTAAAATATTCTAAGGTATCAAACCATCATCATTCAGAACCTTACTTTTTGTAAATATTTGATTCAAAGCATCCCATAGTAATATTTGTATATTCCTATTGCCATACCAGACCATGAACTACCAGTGTCCTCTTTAACACTGCAGATAGTGAAGGCAGCTTTTAGGGCCTTCAAATCTAATCAGATTACAGAACAAACTCCAAAAAACTTATTAACAAATTTGAAATTCATCCTTCAGATTCTATACTCTAGAACCACTCTCAGTACTAAAATCTGTATCAGCCAGGGTTCTCCAGAGAAACAAACACAATAATGTACATATATATACATATATATATATACACACACACACACACCCCCAAACACACACAGAGACTATTTTTAAGAAATTGCCCCGTGTGTGATTATGTGGGCTTCCAAGTCCAAAATCTATGGCAGGAGAGCATGCTTAAAACTCAGGCAGGAATTGATGGTGCAGTCCTGAGACAGAACTTCTTCTCCAAGAAACCCCAATTTTTGCTCTTTAGGCTGTCAACTAACTGAATGAAGGCAACCTAAATTATTGAGAGTAATTTCTTTTACTTAAAGTTAACTACATCTACACAACTTAACTGCAAAACTTAGTGCTTTATTAAATTACTGGTACTACAGCCTAGATAAATTGACACATAAAATGTGTCATATACCATGACACATACTTTGTACTCTCTTTGATTCTTGCTGATACTCCCAACATTGTGAATCAACCATAATTCTATGAAGTATCCTGAATGAGGTAGAATCTATGCAGTTATTAATAAAACCTGCTGCACATATATTAACAACTATGGACATGTTGAGATTAACATTCAAATGGTCATAGTGTCCTTTCTTTGTGCCTATGACTCATAAGAAACAGGTTTAATCCTTTATAAGAGCACCCAAGTAGTGATTTCCTGAAGATTAACAGCAGTGGCAGTGCTTAACAATTCCTGATAAAGGCCCTCCCATTTTGGTTGAAATTAATCCTCATGGGATTCTTCTTTTTACATTTTTAGTAAGACTAAGACTTCTGGTAGAATAGGGAAGCAATTATTTTTCCATTGTGGAAAAGGGAAATATTTTATTTTTATATTGGAGGGCCTTTTGTATATGGTCTAAATTCTAAAGGGAGGAGGAAATGTTTATATAGTATAGCTAATTACTACTAACCAAGATCAGAGCATCTGAACACACACAATTCATAAAGTCAATTTTACAACTTTATTTCTTGGCTCCTAGTCTTTGGTTCCCACACAGTTCAAAAGGCATTCAAGGGCCAATGAGTGCCACCCACCTCCACTCTATTGCAGCCCAGAATATCCAAGTGGCTACAAGTTCCCTGATTCCAAGTCCCCAGGGCACAGGGACATAGTGGACCCGGGACCTGTGGAACACCACCATAGCATTGGAACAGGACAAAATAAAAGCTTAAGCATCAACACTGCCTCCAGCACACCCTGAAAAAAATGCAGAAACACAAACAAAAGAATCAAAATCCATAGCCCCCCAACAGACTGAATGAATGTCCTCCCTCCTGGCCTAAGGGAATGGAGTTGGGCAAGCACTCAGCAGTCCCCAAAACTCTTCTAAGTGATAGAAGAGTAAAAAACCAAAAGACAAAATAAGGTCACAAATCAAGAAAAAAACAAGATCATAGAATTAGGCTATATTGGAGGAAAACACTGTTCCCACAGACCTCTAAGACAAAACACTTTAGCATCAGAACACAGCATTCAGAATCGAAGGAAAAAAACTCACAGGAGCTGACAAAAATGCTAAAGGAGAGAGTGACATGAATCTGAGAAGATTTCAAAAGAAATAGATTACACAATTGAAAAGCAAAATTTCTGGTAGTTTAGCAAATTAATATCTTAAAGATATGGTTTTAACATGTAGCTCATTCTTTAGAAAATCTCTTATAAACCATTTCCTTTTAATTACAGCTAGCTTAATTACACACAAAATTCCTTTCATAAATTCCCCTTTAAAACCTTATGACCAGTTACACTGATCATCTACAATATGCTTGAACTTTGTGACTTGCCCTATGCTACCATTTTCTTAAATGACAAATTATTCTACTGTAGGAGACGAATTTACTGTACAAGATCTCTCATTTTACAAAATTACTCTTTCTTTATATCCTTCCTTGGAAAAAAATACATTTTCTATCCATAACTGCTCATGGTTTCCCTCATATTTTGAACTTCCCTTTTAATAATTTCCAAATATGACAGAAATATTTTTCCCAGTGAAGAATACATTTCTTTGGCACATTTTATACAAACCTAGGATGCAAGAAATCCTGAACTGCCTACCAGACGTTGGAATTCTATACGTGAGAACCATTCTACCATTTTAAGGTTTTAAACTACACAAAAAGCTCATTATTTAAGTATTTAGTCCATTCACATATATTTAACATTTTTTACTTGGAACAGTTTTATCTGGGTCACCTCCAAGAACCAAGATACTAAGCAAAGCTAGTTCCCATTTAAAGCCATTTTAACCATTTTAAAGCCTATGAATTTCACTGATTTATCTAGGTTAAAATCTTAAAATTAAATTTTAGAAAACAGAATATTCTCTTCAAATTAATAAGCTTGGACTAGTCTTGTTTACGAGTGCTCTTTTATGTATAATCTAGTTTGATAGCAAGCTAGACACAATACATATCACAATACCTGTATATACAACTAAACAAACACATTAAGTAAAACAACCTAAATGTGACAACTGGATTCCAGTTATTTACAGAATTAGGACTCATCTACCTGGCCAAATTTTGTTTGCTCCAATAGGTATGGAAAACAGGATGAGGCAGGGAATGGGATTCCATAACATCAAATAAGGAAAGGAGCAAGCAAACTGTGCTGCTCAAGGGGAGACCTCAGAGTCCCTGAGCCACCAGAAAGCTCACCCAGCAGTGGAGACACTGAAGAAAAATGTTCGAGTAGCCACTTGGCTGCCACTGTGGGAAGCTGTCTGCTGGGACAAGGGTCCGAGACTCACAGTAAATGTACTTGAGCAATGCAGCTAATTGGAACCAGTGGAAGAAGGTTAGCTCCAGTATTGATGTGGAGCTTTCTCTGTCTCTCTCTCTCTTTCTTGTTAGGACATTCTCATTTTCAGTAGCCCTTTTGTGTATAGTAGGCACACTAATTGTGACCTAGGGACCAGCAAGTTAGGGGCTCTTCTCTGGGTATCCCAGATGCCGATCTCGCTACACTTTCTTGGAATGGGTAATTCTGAAGTGGCAGGGACTTAAAGCATCTGTTAAGTTCCTTGGGAGTTTTTTTTTTGGGGGGGGGGAGTTGTTATGTCTTTTTTCCTGTCCCTACTTTTAACTTTAAAGGTGATGTATAAGAGTTGACTCATAGGGTTTTGAGGTCTCATTGCTGCTTTTTGTACCGTTCTCTTGATTTCAGGGGCACATTGAGTAATAAAATATATACCCTAGAGAGCCTGTCCTTCTGGGAAGTTTGGCTTTGCATTAATCTATTTATTGAATGCCTCAACTAAATGACCCAGAAACAGAGTGAAATTTTTTACCTTTTTTCGTAAGTTATTTTTCTAACTTTGTCATAATTGACTGGCTTAACCACACACTTTCTCCTCCACTTTTTTCCCCATGGAAGAGCAAGTAGATGACAATACTTATAAGTCATGATAAGTTAAAGAAAAGAATATAATTAACAAATTCCTGTATAGACTTTTCTGGATTCTCTAAAAACTGGTCATGTCTTTCCTCAAACAAAGCCAAATCAGACATAGAAAATGACATGTGTACTATCAATGTTCCCCCATTTCCATTAGCTACTTCCTGCAATGGCCACAGGTTTTCCTTTAGGGACTGATGTGGGGACCCACTGCTGCTGGTATTGATTGGGCTTACCTTCTTGGGGAGTGGAGGGTATATGCTGGGGATAGTTGTATGAGAGGGAGAGGTGCCTGATGACCCTGGGATAGAATTCTTCATTAGAGAACTGGTGGAACTCCCCATCAGAATTGGGGGACTGAGGATAATTCAGGGAATTTGTGGGCCTTCTACAGGGAGCAGCTAGGAGAGAATCCCTTAGGCAGGTTTTCCTGGTGCCTAGAAGTTATAGCAGTCAGTAAAGAGTCATGAAAGTCTGTACATGAGGGACTTCTTGCCATTTTCCTTCTTTTTTACATAATAAGTCTAATTGCAAAATACTCTTACAATGTACAGACCATGTTTTGGCCATCTGTTGATTTACTAATTTGTATTGAGACCAAATGGTGTTGCAATAGAAAATGAGTTTATTTTTCTTTAAGCCAAATTTGAATTTGTTCCAGTCACCTAGAAAACATCCTAGTGGTGAGTCTTCTGGTATGCTTACCACTGTCCCTGTGAAAAACAAGGATATTTTTCTGTACACAGAAGTCTTTTTTTTTTTCAAAAACTATTTTCTGAATTTAGAAAATATAAACAGACTTTTTTTTAGAAAAGGGAAGAAAGGAAGAGAGAAAGAAAAAAAAGAATGAAGAGGAAGAAAAAGGAAGAGAAAGAGGGAGAGAGAACGGGAATATTGCTTTATTGCTCAGGCTAGAATGCAGTCTAAAAATGGGAATTGAAAACCTCTTTTATGCCAATAATTGTGCTTAACAGTGGAGACAGGAAGGAATAAGGGAAGAAAATAACAAACAAGCAGCCAACCAATATTTCATTTAAACCTATGAAATGCTATGCAATTATTGAGGAGTGATTTACTTCCAATTATGTAGTCACTTTTGGAATAGGTGTGATATGGTACTGATAAGAATGTATGTTTTGTGTATTTGAAGTGGAGAGTTCTATAAATGTTTATTAAGTTTACTTGTTCCGGGTCTGAGATCAAGTCCTGGATATCCTTGTTAATTTTCTATCTCGTTGATAAGTCTAATATTGACAATGTGATGTTACAGTCTCCCACTATTATTGTGTGGGAGGCTAAGTCTCTTTATAAGTCATTAAGAACTTGTCTTATGTATCTGGGTGCTCCTGTATTGGGTGCGTGTATATATAGGATCGTTAGCTCTTCTTGTTGCATTGATCCTTTTACCATTATGTAATGTCCTTCTTTGCCTCTTTTGATCTTTGTTGCTTTAAGGTCTATTTTATCAGAGGTGAGAATTGCAACTCCTGCTTTTTATTTATTTATTTATGTTTGCTCTCCGTTTGGTTGGTAAATCTTCCTCTGTCCCTTTGAGTCTTTGTGTATTGCATGTGAGATGGGTCTGGATACAGCGTACCGATGGGTTTTGGCTTTTTTTCCAGTTAATAATATATATGAGTTTAATACTGCCATTTGATGCTAGCCGGATGTATTTTTGGAAAGGCTGATGCTCATTGTTCGTTTATATGTGTAGTGCTTCTTTCAGAAGCTTCTGCAAAGCAGGCCTGGTGATGGTAAAATCTCTAAGTACTTGCTTGTTTGCAAAAGATTTAATTTTTCCTTCGCTCATAAAGCTTAGTTTGGCTGGATATGAAATTCTGGGTTGAAAGTTCTTTTCTTTAAGGATGTTAAATATTGGCCCCCACTCTTTTCTGGCTTGTAGGGTTTCTGCTGAAAGATCTGCTGTAAGTCTGATAGGCTTCCCTTTGTGGGTAACCTGACCTTTCTCTCTAGCTGCTCTTAGTATTTTCTCCTTCATTTCAACCCTAGTGAATCTGATGATTATGTGCCTTGGGGTTGGTCTTCTTGAGGAATATCTTTGTGGTGTTCTCTGTATTACCTAGAGTTGAATATTGTCCTGTCTTACTAGGTTGGGAAAGTTTTCCTGAATAATCTCCTGAAGAGTATTTTCCAACTTGGATTCATTCTCTTCGTCACATTCAGGTACACCTATCAAACGTAGATTGGGTCTTTTCACATAGTCCCATATTTCTTGGAGACTTTGCTCATTCTTTTTTATCCTTTTTTCTCTAATCTTGACTTCTTGTTTTATTTCGTTAAGTTGGTCTTTGAACTCTGATATCCTTTTTTCTGCTTGATCAATTCGACTTAAAACTTGTGCATTCTTTGCGAAGTTCTCGTGTTGTGTTTTTCAGCTGCATTAATTCACCTATATTCCTCTCCAAATTGTCTATTCTCATTAGCATTTTGTCAAGCCTTTTTTCAAAGTTCTTAGTTTCTTTGCATTGGGTTAGAACAAGTTCTTTTAATTCATAGAAGTTTCTTATCATCCACTTTCTGAAGCCTACTTCTGTTAATGGAACGCACTCGTTCTCCATCAGGGCTTGTGTCATTGCTGACGAGGAACTGTGATCCCCTGTAGAGGGAGAGGCATTCTGATTCTGGGTATTCTCAGCCTTTTTACACTGGTTTCTGCCCATCATTGTAAATTTATCCACCTGTCGTCTTTGTGATTTCCAACTTTCAAATTAGGTTTCTGAGTGGACGTCGAACTTGTTGATTCCCAGCGCCGAAATCTGAGCAATCCACTGCGCCGGCCAAAACAGCGGTGTTAAGATTGATGGTGCTTTTATGCCTGGGAATCGGCCAAAAGGGGACCCAGTCCCGCTCACTTTGCACCAAGAACTGCCGTGCTGAAGCGCCAGCAAAACCGCCGCGCCGGCCACAAGAGTCACGCTAGCGACCGGTGGGGCTCCTCCTCTGGGAATCTCCTGGTCCGTGAGCAACAAATATTCGTCTGAAAGTGTGGCGTCCTCTCGTTTTCTGCACTTTCACTAGGAGCTACTATCCCGAGTTGCTAGTGGTCAGCCATCTTCTATCTCTCTCCCTAGAAGTCTTTTTAAGTATAGCAAGAGGGACATAAACTGAGCACCTCGTTTTTTGTTTTTTCCTTTTAGATTCCTGCTTCCTGCAGAGAAGTTGTAAGTATAGGGATCAAGGCATTACAAAAGTAGATTATGAGCTACAAATGAGTACTAGTATATTAATACTAAATCCACAGAAAGCCGCAGTTGGGCAGAGAAAGGGGCTAAAAGAAATGGTGACTGTGGAAGGGAAGCGGTCAAACAGCATTGCCAAAAGGGAGATCTCAGAGGGCCCTGACTTGCCAGTAGTGTAAACATCAAAAAAATGTTTAGGTGGCCACTTTTCTACCTGGTCATCTGTCAGGCCAGGGGCCTGGGAACCCCTAGTTTCTTCAACCAATGAGGATTGAGCAAGGCAGTTATAAGTCAGCACACAGGGATGGTCCTGTAACTGGTAAATAATAACTTCTATCTTCAGGGCAGAAAAAGATGAGACCAATATTCTCTTAGGGGGAGGGGCTATAACTCATAATCCTAGAGGAACTGTCAATGCTGAAAACCCCAGAACATGTGGCGGGTGGTCAAAAATATCAATGCTGAAAATCTACAATGTCTGAGTTTTAGCCAATAAGGGTCCCCTCACAGAATGCCAAAATCCCTGGGGCACCCAGTGGGTAGCCAACAGTGAACCCAAGACCATGTTGGCATCAGAGAATGATGTAACTCTGGTGTCCCTGAGTCAACACAATGAGATACCTCTCACAATTAAGTGTCCTGCCTTAATCAATTGTCTAAACATAGAACACAGTTAACAGAAACTCAAAAGCAAACATAAGACTAAAAATGAAGCATACATTTTATGATTAAAAATAAAACTATTGGTTGGTAAAATAAAAAGGATGCAGAGGAGAAAGGACTGGGAGAAGGGGTGACAAGGATGTACTTCAGGATACCCAAATGATGGCAATTTTAACTGACCAGTTAGCCAAAGATTTTTATTTTATTTTCTAGTTCTCCCAATATTAATAAAGAAGCAGAAGACACTCATCCATCCACAGGAGCCAAAATGGCACCAGCCAATCTTTCACGTGGGACCCAGGTGAGGATCGCTCTAGGTTCCCTCAGCTTGGGTAGACTTGGCTATTATGCAGAGGGGCCAGCACAGAGACTGGTAACTCACTGGCCTGCTGGTTGGGGCAGTGGGTCTTATACAAATTAGTGGTACTATGGCCACTTGCCCATCTGCTTGACTCTGCCACCTGCTAGAGTAAATAATGGCTCTGAAAAGAGTCTTTGGTTAGTGTTACATTTCTGTATTGTTAGCAGCTCTTTATTGTTAACAGCCTTAGTGTTACAGCTCTTGCAGCCTCTATCACAACTGCTTCGCCATCTCTCTGCTCTTTGTCTCACTGAACTCCCACTGTCTGGCCTACTGCCATCTCTTGTCATCTTTCACCAATTGCCACCTCTCTGCCACCATCTCTGCTGTCTTGCCTCTCTGCTGATTGTTGTCTCTGCTATCTTTGTTCCTTGGTTAGTTGGCATATGATGCAGGGCAGGTGAGCCCTGATATTGGGACTTAGTCCAGGAGGGTTCTTTGCTTGACCCAAGAAAAATTCAAGGGCAAGCCAGTGGTGTTACACTGCAACTTTTATTTAATCAGCAGTGTATAGCAACAAGGTACTGCTCCTTGCAGGGCAGAGCTACTCCATAGGTAGTGTGCCCAGAGTAACAGCTCAGAGACAGTTCTGTAGTCATATTCATACCTATGTTTAATTATATGCAAATTAAGGGGCAGCCTATGCAGAAATTTCTAGGAAAAGTATGGTAAATTCAAATTTGTCAGGTCATTGCCATGAAAAAGGGTTTTAACTTTTGGGTCTTGTCACGGTAATGGTAAACTGACATGGCACACTGGTGGTTATGTCTTATGGAAAGTTGCTTCTGCCCTGTCCCTGTTTTAGCTAGTATTCAATTTGGTCTGGTGTCCAAGCCCTGCCTCTGAAATCAAGTCCTACCTCCTATCTCAAAGTCAGACCTGGCTAGAGATCTTTGAGTTTGAGAATGTGTTTCCCTAGAACTACACAGTTTTGTAGTTCAATTCTTCAGGCTTCATTTTGATGTTTTCCTTTCATCTTAGCCTCTAACTTGTGATAATTTAAAACAATAGCCTTGGGTGGACAAGTGCCAATAATTTGCTACATGCTTGTGGCCGCATCTCAGGTACCTCTTCACTATAAGTCAGGGGTCCCCAATCCCTAGATCATGGTCTGGTACTGATCCATGGCCTCTTAGGAACTGGGCTGTATAGCAGGTGAGCAGCAGGTGAGTGAGTAAAGTTTCATCTATATTTACAGCTGCTCCCCACCACTTGCATTACTGTCTGAGCTCTGCCTCCTTTCACATCAGTAGCAGCATTAGATTCTCATAGGACCACAAACCCTATTGTGAATTTTATATGTGAGGGATCTAGGTTGCATGCTTCTTCTGAAAATCTAATGCCTGATGATCTGTCAGTGTTTCCTATCACACCCAGGTAGGACCGTCTAGTTTCAGGAAAACAAACTCAGGGTTCCCACTGATTCTACATTATGGTGAGTTATATAATTATTTCATTATATATTACAAAGTAATAATAATAGAGATAAAGTGTACAATAAATGTAATGCACTTGAATTATCCCAAAATCATTTCTGTCCTTGGTTTCATAGAAAAATTGTCTTCCATAATACATGTTTCTGGTGCCAAAATGGTTGGGCACCACTACTATAAGTGATTTTCTCCATATTTTTTCATGGCTTAGTGCATTTCTTTTTAGTACTAAAAAATGTTCCATTTTTAGGATGTACCATACTTTATCCACTGATTTACTCAACTACATCTTGCTTGCTTACAAATTTGGGGAAATATGGATTAAGCTTCTATAAACACCTGTATGCAGCTTTTGGTGTGGATATAAGTTTTCAATTCATTTTGCTAAATACCAAGTAGAAACACTGTCATATCATAGGGTATATTTAATTTTGTAAAACCCTCCCAAACTGTCTTCCAAAGTGGCTGTAACATTTTACATATCCATGAGCAATGAATGAAAATTCCTGCAGATCTGTCTCTTCATGAGAATTTGATATTATTAGTGTTTTGGATATTTGTCATTCTAATAGATGTATAGTAAAATATCATTGCTGTTTTAATTTGCAATCCCATAATGACATATGATGTGGAACATCATTTCACACGCTCACTTGACATCTGTATATCTGCTTTCATGATATACATCTGTTTAAGACTTTTGCTCATTTTTTTAACCCAGTTGTTCATTTCCTTTTTGTTAAGTTTTAGGAGTTCTTCCTATATTTTGTATAAATCCTTTATCAAATATTTCTTTTTCAAATATGTTATCCAAGACTATATCTTGTCTTTGTAATATTTTGACACTGTTTTTCACAGAGAAGAAATTTTTTATTTCAATTAAGTCTGACTTATCATGGATAATGCCTTTGGTGTGGAATCTAAAAAGTCATCATTATTCACAAGGTCATCCAGATTTTCTCCTACGTTATATTCTAGGGGTTTTATAATCTGTGTTTTACATTTAGTTCTATAATTCATTTTAAGTTAATTTTGTGCAGGATGTAGTGTTGCTGTTTAGATTTACTTTTTTTTTTTGCACATGGATGTCCAGTTGTTTGAGTACCATTTATTGAATAGGCTCTTCTTGTTCCATCATAGTCTTTGCTCCATTGTCGCGATCATTTGATTATATTTATGTGAGTTTATTTCTCGGTTCCCTATTCAGTCCTAGTGATCTACTTGTCTAGTCTTTTAACACTATCACACTGTCTTGATAACTGTAACTTTACAGTAAGTCTTAAAACAGGGTAGTGTCAGTCCCCTGACTGTGTCTTCTTCAGTATTGAGTTGACCCTTCTGAGTCTTTTGTCTCTCTATATTAACTTCAGAAACATTTTGTTGATATTCACAAAATAACTTGCTGGGATTTTGACTGAGATTGCATGGAATCTATAGATTAAGTAGGGAGAAACTGACATCTTCACAATATTGAGTCTTCCTAATCATAAACATGGAATGTCTCTTAATTTATTTGTTTCTTCTTTAATATTTTCATCTGAATTTTTGTGTTTTCTTTATATGTACATCACGAATAATCAGAGAGATGCAAAACAAACTACAATGTGATATTATCTCCCCAATTAAAATGGCTTATATCCAAAAAAGAAGCAATAAAAAATACTGGTAAAAATGAGGAGAAAAGGAAACCCTTGTACACTTGTTGGTGGGAATGTAAATTAGTACAACCACTATGAAGAATAGTTTGGCTGTTCCTCAAAAAACTAAAAATAGAGCTACCACTTTATGCAGCAATCCTTCTGCTGGGTATATACCAAAAGAAAGGAAATAAGTATATCAAAAAGATATCTGCATTCCCATATTTGTTGCAGCACTATTCACAATAGCCAAGATTTGGAAACAACCTAAGTGTCCAATAGAAGGTTGAATTAAAAAATGTGATACTTATATACGATGGAGTACTATTCAACCATAAAAAAGAATGAGATCCTATTCTTTGCAACAGTATGGATGGAACTGGAGGTCCTTATGTTAAGCGAAATAATCCAGGCACAGAAAGACAAATGTCACATGTTCTCCCTTATTTGTGGGATCTAAAAATAGAAGAAGGATGGATATTGAAGGCTGGGAAGGGTAGAGGGGTGATTTGCAGGGGAACTGGGGATTTTAATGTGTACAAAAAGTAGTTAGAAAAAATGAATAAGATATAGTATTTGCTAGCAGAACAGGGTGACTATAGTCAATAATAATTCTACATTTTAAAATAACTAAAAGTATAATTTAATTGTTTATAATACAAAGGATAAACACTTGAGGGCATGGATATCCCATTTACCATGACTGACTTTTTTTTCCCATCAACTTTTAAGTTTCAGATACATGTGCAGGACATAAGGGTTCATTACATAAGTAAACATATGCCATGGTGGTGTGCTGCACAGATCAACCCATCACCTAGGTATTAAGGCCAGCATCCGTTAGCTATGCTCTCCCTTTCCTCACCCCTCCTGGGCAAGCCCCAATATATGTTGTTTCCCACTATTTGTCCATGTGTTCTCATTGTTCAGCTCCATTTACCATGATTTGATTATTATATGTTGCATGCTTATATGCAAAATTTTGTTAATTCCTCCCAAGCACAGGCAACCAAAGCAAAAATGGACAGATGGGACCATATCAAGTTAACTATGGTATGAAAGTATCTCATTTACCCTATAAATACATACACCTAGCATGTAATCACATACATTTAAAAGAAAAAGGAAAAGTGTGATGAAAGGATACATCTTTTTCTTATTCCTGAACTTTCCAGGAAAGCTTCAAGTTTTTCATCATTAAGTATAATGTTATCTGTTAGTTTTCTGTAAATGTTCTTTATCAATTTGAGGAAGTTCACCTTTCTATTCCTAGTTTGCTTAATTTTCAAAAATCATATATGAGTGTTGATTTTATCAAGTGTTTTTACTGAATTTATTGATATAATCATGTGATTCTTTTTCTTTAGGCTGTTGATGTGATTGATTACCTTAATTGACTTTTGAATGTTGAACCAGACGAGTGCCTGGGATAAATCCCACTTGGTCATTTATGATAGTTCTTATACATTGTTGTATTCAATTTGCTAATTTTTAAGGATTTTTGCATTTATCTTTATGACAGATATTTCTGTTTAGGTTTTTCTTGTAATGTTTTTGGTTAGGGCAATACTGGCTTCATAATATGAGTTAAGAGGTATTATCTTGGCTTCTACTGTCTGCAAGAAATTGATTAATTCATTGTGACCAAAAGGTTGATAATGACATAGACAGTGAAGTCCAGGCTGACACGTCTCTGATGGAAATGAGAAACTTATTGAAATAAAAACAAGCAATGGGGAAAGGATTCCCTGTTTAATAAGTGGTGTTGGGAAAACTGGCTAGCCATATGCAGAAAGCAGAAACTGGACCCCTTCCTGACACCTTACACTAAAATTAACTCCAGATGGATTAAAGACTTAAACATAAGACCTAACATCATATAAACCCTAGAAGAAAACCTAGGCAAAACCATTCAGGACATAGGCGTAGGCAAGGACTTCACGACCAAAACACCAAAAGCATTGGCAACAAAAGCCAGAATAGACAAATGGAACCTAATCAAACTCCACAGCTTCTTCACGGCGAAAGAAACAGTCAATAGAGTGAATCGGCAACCAACAGAATGGGAAAAAATTTTTGCAGCCTACCCATCTGACAAAGGGCTGATATCCAGAATTTACAACCAACTAAAACAGATTTACAAGAAAAAAACAAACAAGCCCATTCAAAAATGGGCAAAGGATATGAACAGATACTTTGCAAAAGAAGACATACATGAAGCCAACAAACATATGAAAAAATGCTCATCATCACTGGTCATTAGAGAAATGCAAATCAAACCTACATTGAGATACCATCTCATGCCAGTTAGAACGGCGATCATTAAAAAATCTGGAGACAACAGATGCTGGAGAGGATGTGGAGAAATAGGAACACTTTTACACTATTGGTGGGAGTGTAAATTAGTTCAACCATTGTGGAAGACAGTGTGGTGATTCCTCAAGGACCTAGAAATAGAAATTCCATTTGACCCAGCAATCCCATTACTGGGTATATATCCAAAGGATTATAAATCATTCTACTATAAGGACACATGCACACGAATGTTCACTGCAGCACAGTTTACAATAGCAAGACTTGGAACCAACCCAAATGCCCATCGATGATAGACTGGACAGGAAAAATGTGGCACATATACACCATGGAATATTATGCAGCCATTAAAAATGATGAGTTTGCATCCTTTGTAGGGACATGGATGAACCTGGAAACCATCATTCTCAGCAAACTGACACAAGAACACAAAATCAAACATCGCATGTTCTCACTCATAGACGGGTGTTGAACAATAGGAACACATGGACACAGGGAGGGGAGCACTATACACTGGAATCTGTTGGGGGGGAGTGGTGGGGGACAGCGGGGGTTGGGGAGTTGGGGAGAGATAGCATGGGGAGAAATGCCACATATAGGTGAAGGGGAGGAAGGCAGCAAATCACACTGCCACGTATGCACCTATGCAACAATCTTGCATGTTTTTCACATGTACCCCAAAACCTAAAATGCAATTAAAAAAAAAGAAAGAAAACTGGAGCAAAGGTCATCTTTGTTATGCCTTAGTAAAGAATTTGGCTATATTTTGTTCATGCCCTAGTGGTCTATGGAAATTTAAACTTAAAAGTGATGACATAGGTATCTTGTGGAAGAAATTTCTAAGCAGCAAAGCATTTAAGATGTGGCCTGGCTGCTTCTAACAACTTACTCTCAGATGCAGAAGCAAATAAATGACTTAAAGTTTCATAGATCTTTGAGACAATCCCTTCTCTCATCACAGGCTCAGAGATCTTAGAGTGAAAAAAAAGTTTTGTGGGCCAGGCTGAGGCCTCTGCTGCTCTGTTTACCCTTGGGACTCTGCTCCCAGTATCCAGGCCATTTGTGCTCCAGTCTCAGCTGAAAGGGTCCCAGATAAAGCTTGGGCTGCTGCTTCAGAGGGTGAGGGTGCAAGCTGCAAGCCTTACTGGCTTTCATGTGATGTTAAGTCTGAAGGCCCATCAAATGAAAGAGTGAAGGAGGCTTGGCAGACTCTATTTATCAGAGGATATATGAGAAAGCCTGGATGCCCAGACAGAAGACTCCTGCAAGAAAGAAACCCTCACAGAGAACCTCTACTAGGGCAGTACAGAGGAGAAAGACGGGGTTGAAGGCCCTATACAGTACTTAGAGTGGGGCACTGCTTTCTGGAGTTGTGAGAAGGGGGCCACAGCTTTCGATATCCCAGAATGGTAGATCCACCAGCAGCTTGGACTCTGTTCATGGAAAAGTCACAGGTACTCAACTCCAACCTGTGAGAGCAGATGTGGTGGCCATACACTGCAAACACACAGAGGCAGAGCTCTTCAAGTCCTTGAGAGCCAAACCCTTGCAGTTGTGTGCCTGGATGTGGAACACAGAGTGAAATAAGATTATTTTGGAGATTTAAGATTTAATGCCTACACTGCTGGGTTTCAGACTTGCATGGAGTTTGTAGCTCCTTTCTTTTGACCCATTTGTCCTTTTTAAAATGGGAATATTTAACCAATGCCTATCCGTCCATTGTATCTTGGAAGTAAATAACTTGTTTTCTATTTTACAGACTCATAGGTGGAAGGGTATTGCCTTGTCTCAAATAAGACTATGGTCTATGAACTTTTGATTTAATGCTGGAATAAGTTGAGACTTTTGGGGAACTTTTAACAGAGAATGATTGTATTTTACAATGTGAGGAAAACATGAGATTTGAGGAGCCAGGGGAAAAATGATATAGTTTGGATATTTTTCACTCAAAATTTCATATTGAATTATAATCCCCATTGTTGGAGATTGGGCCTGATAGGAGGTAATTGAATCATAACAACAGATCCCTCACCAATGGCTTAATGCCATCCCCTTGGTGAGTAACTTTACATGAGATCTGTTTGTTTAAAAATATGTGGCACCTCTCCCTTCTCCCCTTTTTTGCTCCCATTTTTGCTGTGGAACCCTGGCTCCCCCTTCATCTTCTGCCATGATTTCAAACTTCCTGAGGTCTCACCAGAAACTGAGAATATGCCAGTGTAATGCTTCTTGTAGTGCCTGTACAACTGTGAGACAATAAAACCTCTTTTATTCATTAATTACCCAGTTGTAGGTATTTCTTTACAGCAATGTAAAAACAGCCTAAGACAGAAAGCATTCTACCATCCTATGATTAGGTTAAGTGAGCCTGTGCTCCTAGACGATGAACTTTACAAGAACTTTTCATCACCTCCCTCACTCTTAGGTGGGACAGGATGTCTGGAGGGTGCTGGAATTGTGTATTTCTTTCCCCCATGTGGAAGGCAAGGACTAGTTAGAGTTGGGTATTTCTTTTTCTCCAGGTTGGTTAGGCTATGATAAAACTCCAGCCAGTTAGGCTATTGTAAAATAATTTTTCCTAAAGGCAAGCCATTTTAAGAACAGAATGGTCTGGCATATTTCAAAATGTTTCCCCCTTTTTTTTTCTTCTGCTGGAAGCACCAGGGGATTCTTCTCGGATATCCACTGTGGGGACCTGGTCAAAATCCTGTAGGTAAAACTCACATAAGGGTAGGGCCCCCCTATGACTGGGTCTTCCTGGCATTTTTAACTCAGGGTTATTTACACCAAGCCTGCAAAGATGTATCAATTACTGTTCAGGATTTCCTACACCAGCACTAGTTTCCGGGATGTATCTGCTCCAGTAATTGTGATTCTCTGTGTCTGCCTATCTGTCTCTTCATTCATAAGGGAAGTGTTTTGCCCTGAAACTACACTTCTTTAACAGATCTAAGAAAAATTGGTGTTTTTTTAAGTTTGCTCAGCTTTTTACTTGTTAGGATGAAGCGGTGACTTCTAAGCTCCTTACATGCTACACTGAAAATCAAAAGTCTATAGATTTCTTTGGCATAAATTTTGTATACACAATACAAAAATTATATATACATACAAGATTTTAGATGTACAGAAAAGTTGCTAAGTCATAACACAGGGTTCATGTATGCTTCAGCCCTAATATTACCTGTTATGAACATCTTACATTACTATTGTAGGTTATCACAACTAGTTAAACATTATTGATGGACTATTGTTTGAGCTTTGTACAAGCACCCTTAATGTTTACCTAGTGTTCTTTTTATGTTCCAGAATCTCATCCAAGGGACCACATTACATTTAGCAATCATGTCTTCTTAGGCTTTCTTCTTGCTGGGAGAAATTTCTCAGGCTTTCTTTTTTTTTTTGTTTGTTTTTTATGACCTTGGCAATTTTAGGGTATTTTTATCACGTATTTTGTGGAAAGATCTTCAACTGGGGTTTGTCTTATGTTTTTCTCAATGTATTTTGGGAAGAATAGCACAGAGGTAATGTGCTATTCTCATCAAATCATATCAGGGATGCATGATATTAACCTGACTTCCACTAATGTTAACCATGATCCCCTGCCCCAGGTATTATTCTTCAGATTCATTGGCCGGAACCCTTTTTCATACTCTATTCTTTGGAAGCAAAACCACATCAAATGGGGGACGGGAGGCTAAGCCTCACCTGCTGGAAAGTAGAGTATCTACATAAATTACTTGGAGTTTCACTGTAAGGAAAGTTTGCCTGTTCTCCCTCATTTATTTATTTATTCAT
Organism: Aotus nancymaae; assembly: GCF_030222135.1. Taxonomy (NCBI): domain Eukaryota; kingdom Metazoa; phylum Chordata; class Mammalia; order Primates; family Aotidae; genus Aotus; species Aotus nancymaae. The sequence continues at coordinate 51,282,235 of NW_026988415.1, read as the reverse complement.
TCATTCATTTATCTACATCAGTATAAATACATGAAGATTTATTCTTTGGGTTACAACCCAATACTATATTATTTATTTTGTTATAAAACTTGTTCCAAATTTGATTATTGGAAGATATTTCAGGTTGGTTCCTGCATCCCTTTGTAATGCCTCCATCTTTTTATTTTCTGAGCACTACTTTTTTTTTTTCCTCATCCTAAAAGATGTTTCAGGATTATCTTGCTTATTTTATACCACAGCTCTAATATCAACCATTTCTTCTAAGATTTCTGTTTTTTTTGTTTGTTTGTTTTAAATTGGGAAATGGTACCTAAAAGCCTATATATGTGTACAGGAGTGATCAATACTACTAGAGTCATTGCTTTCAAGTCCTCTCAACTGACACAGTTAGAAAAATATATGTAAGGATACTAACCCACATATACGCACATATCTATCCAGTCAAATCACTATTTTTCAGCATTACTTAATTACTTATATCAACTTTTTTTTTTGCCTCTAATCCCTTCAGTGAGGTCATACTGTTGCAATAATCTGTATTGCAATAGATTATTACAATAATCTATATTGCAACAGTATTATATATTTCATCCTTAGATTCCAAATCTACTGGTTGGTTTTTTATGTTTTGCATACACTGAAGTTCATTCTTTATTATGTAAAGTTCTGAGTTTCTACAAATGTATAACACCAGATATTTATCACTTCAGTGTCACAAAGAATAGTTACATTATCCCGACAATTATCCTAGGCATCCCTTCGTTGTCAACCCTTCCCTCTGAAAAATGGGGAGAAAAAACATGATTTTTTCTGACCCCATATTTTTGCCTTTTCTAGAACGTCATATAAATGAAATAATTCAATACGTGGAATTTTAGTCTTTTTTGTTAATTTGGCAAAATTCATTTAAATTTCAATCACATTGTCGCATACATTAATACTTGGTTCACTTTTATCATCAAATAATATGTTCTTTTATGGATGCCACACAATTTGTTTTTCCATTCACCTATTAGAGGACTCTTTTTTGCTTCTAACTTTAGATGATTATGAATAAAAGTGTTATAAACACTTTCATACAGGTTTTTATGTGACCACGAGTTTTCAGTTCATTGGGGTAAATACTTAGGGCTGTTATTAACGGGTCCTTTAATAATTCTATGTTTTCTTGTTTTTCTTTATAAGTAACTACCAAACTGTCTTCAAAGAGTCTGTATTATTTTACATTCCTATCCATGAATGAAATATCCTGTTATTTCACAAACTTGCAAACATTTGGTGTTACCAGTTTTATTTTTTAATTTTCATTGGCTTAATAACACGTGATGCTGAATATCTTTTCTTATTCTTATCTTCCATCAATGTATCTCTGGTGAAGTTTCTGTTTGGATTTATTATCCACTGTTTTATTTTTCCCCCTTATTGCTGAGTTTTAAGTGTTCCTTGTATACTCTGGATACAACTTTGTTTTTGTCTGATATATGATGTGAACACATTTTCTCTTACTCTGTGTCTAACCTTGTTATTCTTTTAACAATGTATTTTTCAAAGCAAAAGCTTTTAGGTTTGACAAAGTTTAATGTGTTTTTTTTTTCAGGTATAATGCTTTTGATATTGTGTCTACAAGCTCATTGTCAAACACGAGGTCATGCAGAATTTATCTTATAATTTCTTCTAAAGGTATTAGTTTTTCATTTTGGCAATTGGGTTTATGATCCATTTTGAGTTAATTCTTGTGTAAGGTGTGAGATATAGGAAAATAATTTTTTTCATATCGTTATCAAAAATTTTTAGTACTATTTGGTAAAAATGTTATCCCTTTTTATTAAATTTTTAACACATTTCAAAAATGATTTCATTGTATGAGTTTGTTTCTGAGATCTTTATTCTCTTGTGCTGATTTATGTATATTATTTCACCAATACTACACTGTTTTAATTATTGTAGATTTATAATAAGTCTTAAAATTGGATCATGTGAGTGAACAAACTTATTTCTTATTATTTTACAATCATTTTCTACCTTGGAACCTTTGAATTCTCATGAAAATTTTAGGATTACTTTGTCAACATCTCCAAAAAAAAAGCATGCTAATATTTTGTTAGAAATGTGTAGAATCTGTCTGGGCACAGTGGCTCATGTCTGTAATCCCAGCACTTTGGGAGGCAAAGGTGGGCAGATCGCATGAGGCCAAGAGCTCAAGACCAGCCTGGATAACATGGTGAAACACTGTTTCTACTAAAATTAGTCAGGCAGGGTGATGAACACATGTCATCACAGCTACTTGGGAGACTGAGGCACAAGAAACCCTTAAACCTAGGAGGTGGAGGTTGCAGTGAGCTAAGATCACACCACTGCACTCCAGCCTGGGTGATAGAGTAAAATTTCATCTCAAGAAAAAAAAAAAGAAAGAAAGAAAGAAAAAGAAAAAAAAAAAGAAACGTGTGAAATCTGTAAAGGAATTGGGGAGAATTGACATCTTAACTATATAGTTGACAGTCAACTCATCTTTGACAAAGTAGCCAAGAACACACAATGCGGAAAGAGTCTTTTTTGTAAATAGTTTTGGGAAAACTGGATGTGGGCATGCAGAAAAATGAACGTGAACCATCATCTCACACCATATACAAATATCAACTCAAAATGAATTGAAGAGTTAAACATAAGACAGGAAAGTATAAAACTACTGGAAGAAAACAGAAAAAATTCTCTTTGCATTGGTCGGGGCAATGATTTCTTTTGGATATGCCACCAAAAGCACAGACAACAAAAGCCAAAATCGACAAAATATATTGCATCAAACTAAAAACCTTCTTCCCAGCAAAGGAAATAATCCACAGGGTGAAGAGATAGCCTATGAAATTGGAGAAAATATTACAAACCACATAGGTGATAAGGAAATAATATATCAGAACTCAAACAACTCAATAGCAAGAAAACAAATATTCCAATTAAAAAGTAGGCAAGAAAACCTAAATAGATATTTCTTAAAAGAATTACATCCAAATGGCCAACAGGTGTGAAAGAAAAGTAAATATTGGGACCCCCAAATTACTAAGCCAAATACAAAAGTTAATCTGGGAACTGAGTCAGACAAAAGTGCCTCCTATTTTATTCCTAAATAAAATAACTACAAAGATTAAAAAGCTACATATGTCCCTCACAATTTGCCCACAGGAAAATTTCTTGTTGGCCTCAAGATATTTACCCTAAGACAGTTCTGTTGAATTTCACCCTGGCAATGTAAATTGACAGCTTATCTTCACAGCTACAGGACAAAGGGCAAAACTCAAATTCATCCCTGTGCTCACCTGAGAAAAATGCATATCTCATTGCCGTCTCTACCCTATGGTTTATGTAAAATGCAGATTCACTGAGCCACACTGAGGCATATGTGACTATTTCTCTACCTCCCTCTCACATAAATTGTGTGCTTAGTGAAAGGCTGATAAAAGACTCAAAAGAATGCAACCATTTGTCTATCTACCTATGACCTGGAAGCCCCCACTTTGAGTTGTCCTACCTTTCCAGATCAAACCAATGTACATCCTATACATATTAACTGATGTCTCATATCTCTGTAAAATGTATAAAAGACAGTTGTACCACAACCACCTTAGGCAAATGTCATCAGCATCTCCTGAAGCTGTCACGGGTGTATTCTTAACCTTGGAAAAGTAAACTTTCTAAATTGATAGAGATGTCTCAGATACTTTTGGTTCACACAGGTATATGAAAAAATGCTCAATGTCACTATGCATTAGTGAAATGCAAAATTTGTTTTAAAAAGTTACAATGTGATATCACCTAACACCTGTTAGAATGGTTCTTATTTAAAAAAAAGATAAAATATCATCAAGGGTATGTAGAAAGGGGAACTCTTGTACAGTTGATTGGAATTCAAATTGATACCATTATTAAGAAAAACAATGTGAAAGTTTCTCAAAAAAAAAAAAAAAGAGAACTAATATATGGTACAGCAATTTCACTCCTGTGGATACACATATCCAAAGGAAATGATCAGTCTCTTAAAGAGATATTTGCACTCTTGTATTTATTGCAGCGTTATTCAGTAGCCAAAATATAGAATCAACTTAAGTGTCCATCGATGGATTAATGGATAAAGAAAATGTGATATACATACATATATATATGCACATATATTATATATATAATATATATGTGTATACACACACACATATGAGCACATATATACAATGGAATATTATTTAGCCTTTGAAAAGAAGGAAATTCTGTCATTTGTGACAATGTGGATGAACCTGGAGAATACTAGGCTAAGTCACACATGCCGGGCACCATAACACTGATACTGTATGATCTCACTTATATGTGGAATCTCAAAAAGTTGAACTCATAGAACCAGAGAGAAGAGTGATGGTTGCCAGAAGCTGGGGGTGGTGGGTAAAGGTGGTTTGGAGATGTTGGTCAAAGGACACAAAGTTTCAGTTAAACAAGAGGAAGAAGTTTTGGAGAGCTGATATATAGCAGGACAATTAATTGACAATAATGTATTGCATACTTGAAAATTGCTGAGAGAGTAGATCTTAAATGTCCACACCACAAAACAATGATAACTATGTAAGGCAAAGGTATGTTAATTAGCTTTATTTAAGCATTTCCCATTGGGTATATATATCAAAATATCATGTTGTACACTATTTTAACAAGAAATTATATTGATCGTAAGAGACAGAGTGGTCTACGGCCATACCACCCTGAATATCTGAATATGCCCAATCTCATCTGATTTTGGAAGCTAAGCAGGGTTGGGCCTGGTTATTATTACTTGGATGGGAGAAAGAATGTGTTCATGAAATAACCTATGAAAAAAATCTACATGTCAAGAACCCAGGAAAATACATTGACTAGACTGTGGTTGGTAGGGCGGGGAGTGTGAGAACCAAGGCAGCTACGTGGTTATGGCTACATTCTCTCCTCTGCCCTTCTACACTCTCCTTTCTTGCCCTTCTCTTTCCTTCCCATCCCTTTTTCTCTTTCTTGTTAACTTTCTTCCTTCCAGTTGGCTTTTTGTGCAGATGCCACCTTCTTTCCCTCATTTGTTGCATTTGCATATGTTTCATCCTCACCCTGGATTGTTAACCCTCTTCTACTTAGCTTGGATAGATTCTGTCTGCTTTTTTTAGAGTCTTCTCATGTGCAGCCTTTTCCAGGTAGTTTCCTTTGATCGTCCAAGGCTGAGATAAGTGACCAACCTGTGAGGTCCCATGATAGCTAGTGCTAACCATTCCATCTTAAGTCTTTTCGCTCTGTATTGTAATTGCCTGGACATTTATCCCTTTTCTCCACTGCATTGTGATCCCATTAAAGGCAGGGACTGTTCCTTTTACCTCCAGTGCTTTACACACAGCATGAAAAAAAAAAAAGGAAAAATTATGGACTTTTCTATTCAACATGGTATATTTTCTATTTCTTTAAATTTTGAAAATTATTTTCCGTTAGTTTTTTTTACTTTTCCACATACAGATCCTGCACATTTATGTTAGGTATATGAATATTTTTTTCCATGCTATTGAAGATGGTGTTTCTTCTTTCATTATTTCAGATTCAAATTTTTCATTGTTAGCATATAGGAAATCAATTAACTTTTAAAATATTGACCTTGCTTCCTAAAAACATGTTAATCTCTTTTAAAAAATTATTTGTGTTTGACAGGTGATTTAAAAGTTTCCACATAAATCATGTTGTCTATGAATAAATGTCTATGCCTGTTAGTTTTTTTTCCTCTTATTTATCTAGATTGGACTTTCAGTACAAGGTTGAGTAGTAGTGGTAAGATAAAACATCCCTGCCTCAGTCTCTCACTCATCTTTTATTAGATTAAGGAAGGTCCCATGTATCCCTCATTTTTGGAAAGGTAAGTTTTCTTACTGTTATTTTGTTCTGTTTTATTTTTCTTTAAAATGAATGTGTATTCATTCATCCAGTTTTGTAACTATGTTTTTTTTTTAATTAAGCTACTTTCTATAGATCAATTGAAAAGGATTTAGGATATTGAAAACTTTCTTAAATTTATTCTTAAAAGTGCTTTTAGAATTTCACAAAAGCCTTTGTAGTTCCCCAGTTAGTGTGTATGGCAAAAATTATTTGCTTTTTAACATCCTATTTAAAAAATTCAATTAATAAAAATAAGAAGCTTGTTCTTTCAAGCAATTTTCTTCCACTAACATACTCAGGTGCTTACTTTGTGTCTCCTATAAGAGAAGTCGCAATAGCAGTTGGAAGCACATTTTGCCAAATATGTAGTTTTGAGGGCTACTATTTTATAAATGTTATAAAGTTATTCTCTTTGAACACAAATAAATGAAGTGAGTAGCATAACTATTCGGATTCTATCTATTTTAACTAGTCAAGAATTGTTAACACTCGCCACACACAAATGTGACTAGATTACTCATTTTTAATTTAAGTAGCTTGCATCAAAATAATGAAATAGAAACCCAAGAGCTAGTTCCCACAGACACAAGAGTTCTTAGAATAAGATTTAGCTTTACCTTCACAATCTCCACAGGAATAACACAGAATGAAACTCACTGAATATTAATTCACTGACTAGCTGAATATTATGTTTAACTTTTAATTTAATTAAACCTGTAATACATGTATACAACCCTCACACACTCAAAAATATGTGTATAACTTTTGACTCTGCAAAAATTTGACTAATAGCTTATTATTGACCAGCAGCCTTAGAAATAATATAAACATTTAATTTACATATATTTTTTATGTTATATGAATTACATACTGTTTTTCTTAAAGTAAGCTAGAGAAAGGAAAATGTTATTAAGAAAATAATAAGGGGCTTAAGATGGTAGCACTGGGTTGGGGTGGCTAGTGACTGGGGACACACTGAGGAGTTGTGGGACCATGGTGGCCACCAAGTAGTGGAGTCCAGAGAGTGGAGAAGAGGAGGAATAGGCGGCAGAGAAGGTTATTCCAGTAGAATTGCCAGGATTTTCTCAAAATGTGAAAATAAATGCAAGATTTTGAGAATTGACAACAAGAGGCCCATTCTGCAAGTGGACAGCTATGTCTTTGCTGGGGAGTACGAAGACACTCTTGGGACCTGTGTTATATTTGAAGAAAATTGTTGAAAATATACATGCAGAAGGCAATAATAAAACAGTGCTAAAATATAAATGTCCTAAAATGAAGAAGCTCAGCATGATAACTCTTCTGACAGAGAAGAAGGAAGGAGAAGAAAACAGGTGGAATGGAATGACTGATAATCAGGAAAATGATTTCTTCTATAGACCCAAAATGAGTTGTAGCCTTCTACATAAAAATGGAGATGAAGAAGTAGGTAGCTTCAACCCCAGATAAACTTTTAGAGGTGGAAGAGCAACAGATTCAAATGGAAGACAGTTCAAATCTGAGCTATGAACAGGAGAAACCACTGCACTTGGAAATAAAGGTTTCTGGTTATATTATTGATATCTCTCCTGGTTTTATGGAAACTTAAAATGCTGCCTTAAAAACCACTCCTAGATAAAATGGCTCCCATAATAACTAGTCATGACATTATTGAAATTTTTATATAAAAATAATTGGCTGTGTAGCTTTCAATTGTTACTACTTTGTCATTTTTGTTGACTAAACACACATTCCCAGTTATAGCACAACGTAATATGCCAGAATCATTCAGAATCAAACAGGAATAGAACTTTTTTAAAAAAATTACTATCAGTTTAATTTTCCTTTCTTCAGCAAAATCTGTCAATGAACCAAGTTCTCATACAACTTAAGATTTTCTTTCATTCTTTCCAGGACCAGAAATTCCAAAATTACAGGGGAAAAAGAATGAAAAAAAAAATAACTGCATGACAATGGACACTAAGTTCATAAAGAACTTCTTTTTAAAATGAAATATCATGGAAGAAAATACCATGAAAAGAATAATCCTATAAGAATTGTTTTTAAGGAAAGTAAATTTAAGCCTTGGGTCTTCATGAAGATACTATGATTTATATAGAAAACTATAAATACACAAGACTCCGGGGGGAAAAAGTCATAATACATAATATTTAACATTCTGTAGGACTAAAAATCTTTTGAGGGGAGTGGGAAAAGGACAGCCAAGTGAATAAGAATACAGAAACTATGAAAAATTCCTGGGTCAAAAGGATGCTCCAAGTGGAACCACACTTTGTGGGGGGAAAAAAACAAGAAGCTTTAGACATATTTTTTAAAGGAAAGGAAAAAGTACTGAATAAATGCAGTTCTATCAGAAAAGGAAATCTTAAATTAAGGGGAAAAGATCTGAATAGTGTAAACGAGTCTGGCTCAGAAAGGAAACTGAACAACATATCCAAGATCTGTCCATAAAAGTAATGCCAGTACATCTTTAATATTAAAGAAATAGGCTATAAAAGAAGTTCAGTCTCAGAACTGGTTTTTAAAAGCTCATTTGTGCTCCTTTGTAGGTGTGTGGTAAAGTTCCATAGGTTTGTTCACTTTCCAGTATTTCTCAGTCACCAATTCAAAAGAAAAAGAGCCATTTAATACAGTGAACTGGCCACTGGCTGTTGCCATATAAATGGTATAGTGCTTCTCACTGGCTGTATCAAGGTTCAACTGGTTTGATTCACCTTTGCTTTGAAGTGCTTCTAAAGCTAACCTTACAGCCAGATACTTGGATAAGTGACCAACAGCGGCGTTATCTGAAGTCTTTATGTATCTTGTCTGTATACTCTCATCTTTGTCCATAAGTGCAGGGTGAGGCCTGAATACTAATTCAGTTTCACTAGCACCATCCACTACTGGATCAATTGCCACTGCTGCATTGTTATTATCAATATCAAGCTCAGAATCATCAGATATTTTGGTCTGTTGTTACTAGGGCCTGCTTCCGGATTGCTGTGTATGGAGGCATTACTACAGTGTGAACTGTCACCATTATCTTCTGCTCCACGACTATTTTCCATCTGTTGTTTCTTGCCTCGCTGCAGTCTGTTCATGGCCTGTATCATCAGTCCTTCCTCAATGCTGTGACTAAGTGCTTGCTGATTATCGTGCTTGTTGATACTGGCTAATACTCTCTCTTGATGAGCTTCATACTCATCATGACGTGGATAAATTTTGCTGATGAGTGTATCAAAGTTTGGGTCTGGCTTTAGTGATTTTTTGGAAACTAGTTTTTTCTGACAGGTAGGACATTCTTTGTTGCCACTTCTAAGGGCTGTGATGATGCAGTCTGCACAAAAACGAGGCAAACACTCCTTTGTAGTCATTCATAGTGTTCTTCAATGTATCCAAACAAATTGGGCACATTAATTCACTGTGTAGACTTCGGTGTTAAACCACAATTTCTAAGACATCTGTTATTGCCTCCTGAGGTGTTCGTTGTAATTCATATAAGCTGAGTTCCCATGTTTTGATTAATGGTTGAGCTCCGTTTGTCTGCACAGCCTGAGACATTGTGGCTCCTGATGCAGCCAGAGGCTACGCTGGCCGCTGTCGGAGCAAGACTTCGGTACCAGCCACCAGGGCCGCCAGCGCTGCATGATATGGTGAGCCTCGGCTTCCACAATGGAGCTCAGTAAATTCAACATGGGCAGCTCAATATTCATGAGAGACTGAGGGGAAGCCCGCTTGTCCGGCGCTGCTGGGAGGTCAGGAAGGAGCGAGTGAGCAAGGGGCGGAGGTGGGGGACGAGCATGCGCATGGCGAGGGGAGGCCGGTGGCATGAGGGGCAGAATTGAACTTTTAAAAATATGGTTTAAATGACTTTAGGGACCCTTCTTTGATAACTCCTTTAAATTTGAGGTTTTACTAAGGTAAATGTATATATTATCTATTCTAACTGTTACAAATTACCACAAAATCAGTATCTTAAAACAGCACAGATATATTTTCTTAAAGTTCAGTAGGTCAGAAATATGACATGAGTCTCATCTGAGCTAAAATAAAAGTATTGTCAGGACCGTTTTCCTTTTTGGAGGCTCTGGTGGCATGGGTAGAAGGATGAATCCATTTTCTTGCTTATCATTTGTTGGCAGAATTCAATTATTTGCAGTTGAAGGATCAAGGTCCCCCTTCCTTGCTGTCAGCTGAGTGACATTTCTAGTTTCTAGAGGCTGTCCACATTTCTTGGCTCATGGCCCCTTGTTTTCAGAGCCAGCAATAGTAGGTCAAGTCTCTGTCCCATTTTGAATCTTTCCTGTTACTTCGTCCATCATTCATCTCTCTGACCTACCCCTCTGTCTTCAACTTCTACTTTTAAATGTCCGTTTGATTACATTGGGCTCACTCAGATAATCTCCCTATTTTAGGATCTGTAACCTTAATTCCATCTGCAAATTCTCATTTGCCATTTAACTTAACATAAGCAGGCATAAAACCAGGGATTAGGGCTTGGAAATCTTTAGGGTGCCATTTTTCAGTCTACCACAATAAGTATTTTATCTAGGAACAGAAAAAGAATTTTAAAGTGCTTAAGGATAAAGGTACAATTCTCAGTATGTCAGTTGCGATTTCACTCCTTTCCCACTTAATGAAGATTACTGGAACTAAACTGTAATAGTTATTTTATTATGATGGTAACCTAAGTCTGTGCTAATTTGTATTTTTAAGTAAATCATTCACAAGCTGTGATGCTTTGTAATAGATTAGGTTGTAGAAAATTGCCAATATGCAATTGTTTCTGATGACAAAACCCACCAATTTCATACAGTTTAACCTAGAACTAATAAGTTAAAATGTATCTTATACTAATTACATCTCACAATTGATGGAGATATAACTATTTTACAGGTTAGAGAATTAATGTTCTAGAACGACAATTTCTTTATTTGAAAAGTTTTACTGTTTAATCGGAAAACAGCTTGACAAAAAGCATTTTCAAATCATAAGCACATGTGTTTTCCTAATTTTTATGACTTTTTTAGTCTTACCTTTTTAATCAAAAGCTCATTTTTCCCACCATATGCAGGTGTAGGAGAGATTTCTAATTGCTCGACCCAATATCTGTTCTTCCTTCATCTCTTTGTAACAGAATCTGTGAATTTATTAAGCTTAGCAATATAGCCGACTTTTCTTGCAGATACCTGTGACCATATAACTAAGTTTTGGGCATCGGCATGGACTTAGAAGTGTTGAGTGATGCTTCTGGGAAGTTTCCTACAGCTTCTCTTGGTTCCTTATGGAACATGATTATGGTGGCTAGAGGTCTAGCAGGCTTCTTGGACTTTAAAGAAATCTTGGAAACAGAAGCCATTAGTGGCAGAGCAACGAGATAGAAGATTGGGTCCTGATACTGTGAGACTGGCCTGAACTGCTATTAGTAAAAGTTTGGAAACCCTTTCACTTTCTACCTGGTAAAAATGAGTTCGAGTTTGCCTTTCAGCACTATTTCTCTAGATGCCTGCTAAGCAATATAACAATGAAATGTCAGCTGTGATACTAAGCAATATTGTTTATGTTTGAAAATGACCCCTAATTGGTAATGTATCTGGACCAGGAAGACTGTGACAAGTACTATACATGCCCATTGGAAAAGATGGGTTTTGGAATTCCTTAAACGTGTTGTTGCTTATTGCAAAGATCCCTAGAAGCTAAACTTACTGACTGCTTCAAAAGATAGTTGTTCTTACACAACATGAAGCTTCTAAACCAGGTGGTTTCTGTACCAGTCTAGATGATCTGGTTTACTTATACCTGAGCTCATGCTTGGAAAAATGTAGTAAAGACTCCTGCTGAAACAACCTCAGGCTACCATGTTTTTGTGCTCTTTCTTGTTTGTATTCTGCAAGATTAAGTAAGCCTGGTGAAAAGTTGGGTTCCATAGGCTCATTGGGTCTTATGAGCATGAGCGTCATTCCAAACCTGTAACTACTGCTGCTGTTCAGAGAGAGGAGGCATTGCTTCTGCCTATCTCTGGTCTCCTTTTACGTGAGAGAGAAATAAAGTTCTCTCCTGTTTAAATCACTTAACAGCACCACTTAATCCTAATTGATATGTATGTATTTCAGAAAACATGAAAAATGCAAAAAAATGTACAAAGTAGATTCTTGAGATTTGTAATCTTGCAAAAGAAATTGATCTAGATTATGATATAGTTCTTCTACATTAAATTGAAGAGAAAAATAAAGTCAAATTCAGAAAAAACAGAAAATCATAAGAAAGAGAAACATATTTACTACTCATTAAGTGGAAGTGGTTTATCATAATTGTCTTTATCTTCATTGTCTTCACCTTGAGTAGGCTGAGGAGGAGGCAGAAAAGAAAGGGTTGGTCTTGCTGGTCTCAGGGTGGTAGAGGTGGAAGCAAATTCATGTATAAATAGGCCTGGACTGTTCAAGCCTATGTTATTCAGTTTTTCTCTTCCACCCACTTTTATAAGATTCTTAAAAAGTAGACAAAATAAACAACATAAATCTTTTTTTGTAGACAATTCATGAGCAAAACATCAGATCTTCTGGTTCTAAAATGTTAGGTCTCATTAATTTATTTTAAATGTAAGTAGAAGATTAGATGCTCAACAAAGGAAAATTATATATAATTAATTTTTTAGGTTAATTCAACGTTAACTAATTTAAGTTTGAATGATTGGAAAGTTTTTAGTTTTTTGAGATTCTTTTCCGAAAGTGCCCTCATTTGAAATTATTTCTAAAGTTTTGTTTTATTTCTTCTGAGCCTCTATTATAATATCTTTATACACTTTGTCTTATATCCTCATATTTTCTCAGCCAATCATTCCAAAATGATATATTTGAAACCCATTATTAGTATTCCTGCTTGATTTTACAATTATTGCCATTATTAATTTCAGCAATGTAAAATTTAGCATAAGAAATTGACAACTAATCAAGATGAAATGTTTCAGATTCTGGCACATTGAAAACCTTGAGTATATATTCATTTGGATATTACAGATTTAAAGTGAGCAACTTTCATTAATATCTGGTAATACCTTTTCTTATATTCCAGGTATTGGAGTTGACATCCATAACACAGGGTGATCTAGCCGAGCATCAAAAAACATAAGACAATTTAATTTACACACACAGAGTTTTACTGTGTTCACCAGGTAGCTAATCGGGTTTGTTGTGTGACAAAGAGTTGGCAGTTGAAACTTTTTTTATGTATTAACATGCATCTTAAAATGTTATCTATTGTCAGAACTATTTCAAAACCATACCAAATATAATGGGAACCAGGCAGAACAACTAGTTTTACCTATCTATATTCAATGCAACTTGGGTCAGAAAGGTAATGGAGGCCAGAATTTTTTTTTTTTTTTTTTTTTTTTTTGAGACGGAGTTTCGCTCGTTACCCAGGCTGGAGTGCAATGGCGCGATCTCGGCTCACCGCAACCTCCGCCTCCTGGGTTCAGGCAATTCTCCTGCCTCAGCCTCCTGAGTAGCTGGGATTACAGGCACGCGCCACCATGCCCAGCTAATTTTTTGTATTTTTAGTAGAGATGGGGTTTCACCATGTTGACCGGGATGGTCTCGATCTCTTGACCTCGTGATCCACCCACCTCAGCCTCCCAAAGTGCTGAGATTACAGGCGTGAGCCACCGCCAGAAAAATTTTTTTAATGATGCTTGCCTAATGCCTTAAATGTCACTAAAACCCTTATTGTGAGAAATTAAAGGCTTCATTTGTCTTTTAAGAATTCAAATATGTGCAACATGGGGTGAGTCTTAAAGGACTTAGAAAGTTTGAAACATTAAAGAGGTGTTTATTGCAACATAGTAAAGCTAAATTCCAACCCATGGCCTCCTTTTTCATTTTCATGTCCCTACTAGCACTACTGAGAAGCACAGCTGGCCCTACATAGGAAGGAAAAAAAAAAAGATGTGACTTAGATGTGATGAAAATTTTTTAAGGGTGTCTCCATCTTGATCTGTGTTGGATATCACTCATATATCTTTTATATCCATGCTTTGCCCTGCTCTGTGTTCCAGAGACTGACTTATATGAATCATATAAAAGTACCCCCATGTCCTCTGGCTTTGGATTGGTTTTGATTAATGGAAAGTGCTGGTAGGAGATCAGAAGGAGTGGAAGAATGAGGATAGCAGATATACTCCCTTGGTCTTCTCCCTGCAGACTTCCTGGATTGGCTGTGTCCTTTGACTAAAGGTCATAGCTTCTATCAGGTTGCTGTCCCCACACAAATCCTATTCTTCATTTTATTTCCATTAACCATTTCTTCCCCTTGCCCATTCAGTTTTAAGGAAGTAACCTACTCTTTCACTCCCACCCCCATGTTACTAACCCCAGATTCTTGTATTATGTGGTTTTGCTGCTACACGCTTGCTACTTTGTAAATAGCCCATTTATTAAGCTCCCTTCAAATTATTTAATTTGAGTTAATCAGTTGCTTTCTGCTAGCACTCTGATATATTGTTCTCTGATAGTCTCTGACATTCTGTCATGAGAGATTTATTCTTTTGGCTTTCACTTTACCACCAGAATAATACTGTTAGAAACTTCAAATAAATTATCAACCATTTACATATCCATATAAAACCTATTTTTTTCTGATTTAACAACTCATCATGTCTGATGTCATTCAAAGAAGAGCTATAAAATAATTTATCAACAGTCTGTTGACAGAGCATATATATTCACTTTTATATTTTGTTGTTGGAGACAGTGTAGTGTAGTAGTTAAAAGTCATCATCTGGATTTTAATCCTGGTTCTATTGCTTATTACTCATGTAACTTTGGATAATTATCTTACCATCCTGAATTTTAGTTGCATTATCTGGGAAATGAGAGTAATAACAATACTTATCTACTGGGGCTTCTATGATGGCTAAATAACTTATTCATTAACATAGTGCCTGGTAATTTCAATACATGATAACTATTATTAACACTTAGCATATTTATAGCATATTAATTCATCTAGGAATCCATTCTTATATCCATCCATTCAATAAATCTTCAGTTCTTATTATGTATTGGGCACCATATTTTGCCTTTATGCCTGACATAAAATGTTGAAGAAAACTACAAAAGATTCATATCTCCATGTAACATAAGATTTAGATCTAGAGGCAAAACTACATGGAGAAAATAAATGTAATCACAAATTACAGTCACAAATAAATGTAAAACTGGGGTAAACACTATGCAGGAAAAATGGAGTATAATATCATATTATCAAATCATAGGGACCGTCTATCTCTGAAGGAAGAGTAGAAGCCAAATAAACAGGGAAGAGAGATCCAAACAGAGAGCAAAGCAAGTGCAAATACCATAAGGGAAAAAGAAAAGATCTGAGTAACTAAGAAAAACCCACTAGCTATAGAGAAGAGAAAAATCAAGGTAGAAATGTAGGTAAGGGGTTAAAAAGTATAGGGCCTTTCATACAATGTTAATATTTTTGTTTTCATCTTGATAGGAATAGAAAGCTGCTGAAGGTTTTAAATATGTTTGTGTGAGTGTTTCCCTAACTATATTTTGGGGGAAAAAAAAGCATTCTAATAAACTGCATTGTGGGGATGTAAGATGGATGTAGATAGACCAATTAGAAGGATATTGTAGTATTTCAGAAAAGAGACAGTGGTGACTTGGATTAGAGTGTTGGTAGTGGAGACTGAAAAAAATGGATGAATTCAAAAGGCAAAAATAACTGAACTTGGTGGTGGATTTGATACAGAGTAAACGTTTCAAGGATTACCCCAAGTTTCCTGATTTGTAGAACGGGATGGATGGTTGCATATTCAAAGTTGGAGCACACTAAATAAGAACCAAGTTGGCAGTAGAGATGTCACATCCAAGCATTCTTGTTTGGATATGTTTTGTGTTAATTAATTTGAAAAAATAAAGGAAAGATGTCAAGTTTCAAACATTCAATAGTTACTAGAGATTTACTGACAATCCATATTTTGTATGGGGATAGATAATGATCTTTATGGATTTCTTCCAAATCTTTGGTTTAATCTTGGTTTCATCACTAACTGAATATGTGTTCTGTTGCAAGACATTTATCTTTCTTGAGCTTTAGGTCTCTCAACTGCAAAATAAGAGGTTGAATTAGATGATCTACAAAAATAAAGTTCCAGCACTCTCTAAAATGCTTTGATTTTTATAAAAGTTAATAAGCAAGCCAGGGACAAAAGTCATGTGTGATAGCTTTATACTCTAATCATACAATTCTTCTTCATTTTATTCTCTAAGTGTATTATACTTCCTCTTTATATTCTAATCATACAATTCTACTTCCTCTTATTCTCTAAAAGTTAATTGCTATTAAATACTTCAAATTAAGAACAAAGTATAATAGCAACTGGAGTATGATAACCAGACATATTAAAACAAATAACTTTATTAATATAAATAAAATAGGTAGCAATTGTAGATCAAACTTTGGGAGACTAAAGTTGTCTGCCTTGTGTGTTGCTTTTTATTAGCAGCAATAATTCTACTCAACTAATTATTCCAAATTTCCATTTCACTTTTCTTATTTCAGATATGGTCATAACTATTATTATTAGTGTTACTATATCCATAGTTTTATTTATTATTTCCAAAACTGACTTGAGGAAACTAATAATAAAAAGTATCTTGGTGCAATATAATTTTTTCAATGAAAGAAAATACGTGTAGTAATATGGAGGAAAGGGTAGCACAAATTTCAAACAGTTCCCTAAGTGAATATAATTACTATGAGTAACATTAAGCTTCAGTGAATTTCTTGAAAAACACAACAGAGAATAATGTGAGCAGTTAGATAATATTGTCTCATCAAAGGAAACATGTCTGCATTCTAGGAACAAATTTTCTCTCTTGAACTAAATTTTAAAGGGAATGATTTGCATAGCTTCTTAGACTGGGTTCACTGAAAAACACCATAGTACTTTTCTGTATTTCTAGCAAATAAATACGTCCAAACATTAGAAAACAGTGAAGCTACGGCGGGTGATGAAAAGCAACAGAATAGGTGTTATTGGGTGCCCACTAGCTGTGCTGTACTATGTGTTTTAAGTTTATCATCATATTTTATCTTCACCAATTTCCTATGAGATAGATATTGTTTCCAATTTAAATATGGGAGTCCTGAGGCTTGCAGATATTAAGTGTCCATAGCCAGCATTACAGGTATTTACATTCTTTGGTGTGTTAAGTGTCAGATTTGAAAGTGTTGATTCATATTGATTCCTAGAGATTACTGTTCATGGTGCTAGTTTCATGCTTCTTGCAGGTCTTAGACTATACTGCCTCAATGCCACACTTGTGACATAGGAATATGGGAGAGATGTTGGTACTAGGTTCCACCTTTTCTAGTTGTGCATTTGTAGGGGCCAAGGGAAAACTTCCCCTTTGCCCTCTAAAAGTTTACTGAAAAAT
This sequence comes from Aotus nancymaae, assembly GCF_030222135.1. Taxonomy (NCBI): domain Eukaryota; kingdom Metazoa; phylum Chordata; class Mammalia; order Primates; family Aotidae; genus Aotus; species Aotus nancymaae. The sequence continues at coordinate 51,264,887 of NW_026988415.1, read as the reverse complement.
CATGTGACAAAAGGTAGATTAACAGGAATAATTTCATACAAACATTAGCATGCACAGAGGCAAATCACAGAGTGATTACCAAATATCCCCATGAGTTATAGAGGCACATATACCCTATTTCTTGGGGGAAGGGAAATGGGAATGGGGTGTGGATGATTTTAGGGTATAGTAAATGATTTGGGGGACAATTTAATTGGCTTGAAGCCTGGGATAAAGTCTGTTGAACCTGCAGAACACACAATGATTTGTCATAAAAGTCTTCCTGAGTGTGTTGACAGACTTTAGTCTTTCTTCCTGTGATACGAGTTCAGTTAATAAACACTCAGAGAAGAACCAGAGATTATTTTTTTCTTTTATGGAAGGTATAGACATTAGGCAGATAAAGGAACTTCTGAGAGCAATGCCATCTTGTGCTTTGAGAGGGACTGAGTATTGGGGGATGGAGGGAAGGTCAGAAAGATCCTGAGACTTTTTCTTCAGTTCAGCATGTCAAAGTACTATATTTTGATGTAACGGTTACCAAACCTCAACACATCCAACCCATGTGAGTTGCTGTGATCTCCTGAGGATGTGGCCACCATTTTGTACATAGGTTCCATGGATACCTACTGAACCTCCATTCTGATTCTAGTCTCTGGAAATTTTTCTTCTTCTCTTCTATTTGAACTTATGTGTCACTTTTCTCTTTCATCTGTCACTTAGGGACAAGGAGATTATTTTTTTCTTGTGTTTAGGCTTTACAAAAGATTCTGTCTCCTATGTTGCAAAAAAAAATCTGGTCTCCTGATTGAAATGGAGTGGAAGAAAGCCCAAAAAGTATATTTGTCTCAAGAAATATCCTACAATACTAGCAAATAGCTAGTGAAAATCCAGAAAGAAAACTTAGACATATCTTTTAAAAAAACGTATGTATATTATACCAGTATTGCACAGAGCTTCAATGTATGGCCTTACAAGTTAAACAGAAATGGCTTTGAATTCTGGTTCTGCCACTTAATAGGTTTCTGACCTTGGGTAAGCTATCTACGCTTTCTGCACTTCTTCTTATCTTTTTTCCAAAATGGAAATATACAATGTTTGCATAACTTGATAATTTCTAGGATTAGAGATCAAAGACATAATGTGCTAAGGGCAGGGTCCAGTACATAGTAAATGTTTGAGCATTAGAATATTCCAAAGTAACTTTTCCAATTTAAGTGCATGAGATATAAGCCATACACAAAAGTTTTCTCAAAATGAATCAAAGAACTAAACATAAGCACTAAAATCATAAAACTGTTAGAAGAAAACATAGGAAAAAAGCTTTATGACATCTGAGTTGGCAATAATTTATTATATATGGCACCAAAAACATAGGCAACAAAAGAGAAAACAGATAGATTGGTTGAGCACCATGGCTCATGTCTGTCATCTTAGCATTTTATGAGGCTGAGGTGTAACGATCACTTGAGCCAAGGAGTTTGAGACAAGCCTGGGCAACATGATGACTCATCTCTACAAATGATTTAAAAATTAGCTGGGTGTGGTGGCATGCACCTGTGGTCCCAGCTACTCGGGAGGCTGAGGTGGGAGGATCCCTTGAGTCCAGGAACCTGAGGCTGCAATGAGCTGTGATTATGCCACTGTGACAGTCCAACCAGGGTGACAGAGCAATACTGGTCTCAAAAAAAAAAAAAAAAAGATGAATTGGGCTTTATCAAAATTCAAAATTTTGGTGCATCAAAAGAGTAAAAACATGGGACTTCTGCCAAGATGGCTGAATAGGAACAGCTCCAGAGTGCAGTTCCTAGTGAGAGAGATGCAGAAGGCAAGTGATCTCCGCATTTCCAACCAAAGTACCAGGTTGATTTCATTGGGACTGGTTGGACAGTGGTTGTAGCACAAGGAGGGAGAACTGAGGCAGGGTGGGGCACTGCCCCACATGGGGAGTGCAACTGACTGGAGGACTGGGGACTCTACCCCCTTGGCATTCTGGTTCAGACACTGCACTTCTCCCATAGCCATTGCAACCCACAGTCCAGGAGAACTCCACCAGGCCAAAAAGTGCCATGAGTTACCAACACAGGTCCGAGTGACAGCTGCGGCCAGCCCAGCATTGCGAGTTGTCAACACAAAACTAGGCAGAACTTTTCACTAGCACTGAGACTGCCTGTGGGATGGATCGACCTGCCCCCTAGAAAGAGGAAGAGGTGAAAGCAGGGAGACAGTTGATCCAGCTTGGCAGATTCCACCCCCACAAAGACCAACAAACTGAAACCCTCACGCTTGAAAGTTTTGAAGCCAGCCCATCAGTTTGAGCTAGACCTGGGATGATAGAGCTCGGTGGGGGGAAGGTCATCCACCATTGTGAAGGCAAGTCTAATCTCACCTGTGTAAACGAAAGCCAGAGGAAGCCTACACAGCAGCCAGGCTGAGTCCAAGGCAGCCCAGCAGCCCCTCTGAAGGCAGACAAGGGACAGACTGCCTCCTCAAGTGGCTCACTGACCACTGTATAATGAAAAGAAAAAGAAAAACAAAAACAACACCTCATATAGCAGAGGGGCCCGTTAGAAGGAAAATTAAAAAATAAAAAGAAGTAGCTTCAACATCAACAGAAAGGAAGTCCACTCAGAAATCCCATCTGAAATCACCAACTTCAAAGATCAAAGGTAGATAAATCCACGAAGATGGGAAGAAACCAGTGCAAAAAGGATGAAATCATCAAAGACCAGAACACCTCTCTTCCTCCAAGGGATCACAACTCCTCAACAGCAAGGGAACAAAATAGGGTGGAGGACGAGTTTGAGGAATTGACAGAAGCAGCCTTTAGAAGGTGGGTAACAACAAATTACTCTGAGCTAAATCGACATGTTCTAACCCAATGAAAAGAAACTAAAAACCTTGAAAAAAGGTTAGACAAAATACTCACTAGAAGAACCAGTGTAGAGAAGAATATATAGAACTTGATGGAGTTGAAAAACACAGTACAAGAACTTTACGAAGCATACACAATTTTCAACAGCCAAATCGATGAAGCAGAAGAAAGGATATCAGAGAATGAAGATCAGTTCAATGAAATAAAATGAGAAGGCAAAATTAGATAAGAAAGAGTGAAAAGAAATAAACAAAGCCTCCAAGAAATATGGGATTATGTGAAAAGACCTAACCTACACTTGATCGGTGTACCTGAATATGACAGGGAGAATAAATCCAAGCTGGAAAACATTCTTCAGAATATTATCCAGGAGAACTTCCCCAACCTAGGCCAACATTCAAATCCAGGAAATGCAGAGAATACCACAAAGATACTCCTCAAGAAGAGCAATCCCAAGGGACATAATTGTAAGATTCACAAGGGTTGAAATGAAGGAAAAAATGCTAAGGACAGCCGGACCGAAGGTTGGGTCACCCACAAAGGGAAGCCCATCAGACTCACAATGAATCTCTCAGCAGAAACCCAACAAGCCAGAAGAGAGTGGGGGCCAATATCCAGTAACCTTAAAGAAAAGAACTTGCAACCCACAATTTCATATCCAGCCAAACTAAGCTTCATAAGTGAAGGAGAAATAATATCCTTTACAGACAAGCAATTCCTAAGAGATTTTGTCACCACCAGACCTGCCTTACAAGAGTTCCTGAAGGAAGGACTAAACATGGAAAGGAATAACCAGTACTAGCCACTGCAAAAATGTATCAAATGGTAAAGACCAATGATGCAATGAAAAAACTGCATCAACTAACGGGCAAAACAACTAGCTAGTAACAAAATGGCAGGATCAAAATCACACATAACAATATTAGCATTAAATGTAAATGACCTAAATGCCCCAATCAAAAGACACAGACTGGCAAACTGGATAAAAAGTCAAGACCCATCAGTGTGCTGTATTCAGGAGACCCATCACATGTACAAAGACACACATACAGTCAAATTAAAGGGATGGAAGATTTACCAAGCAAATGGAGAGCAAAGAAAAGCAGGGGTTGCAATCCTAGTCTCTGATAAAACAGACTTTAAATCAACAAAGATTGAAAGAGACAAAGAAGGGCATTACATAATGTTAAAGGATCAATGCAACAAGAAGAGCTAACTCATCCTAAATATATATGCACCTAATACAGGAGCACCCAGATACATAAAGCAAGTTCTTAATGACCTACAAAGAGACTTAGACTCCTGCACAATAGTAGTGGGAGACTTTAACACTCCACTGTCAATATTAGACAGATCAAAGAGACAGAAAATCAACAAGGATATCTAGGACTTGAACTCACATCTGGACCAAATGGATCTAATTGACATCTACAGAACTCTCCACCCCAAATCCACAGAGTATATATTCTTCTCAGCACCACATTATACTTACTCTGAAATTGACCACATAATTGGAAGTAAATCACTCCTGAGCAAATGCAAAAGAATGGAAATCATAACAACCAGACTCTCAGACCACAGTGCAATCAAATTAGAACTCAGGATTTGGAAATTCACTCAAAACTGCCCAACTACATGGAAACTGAACAACTGGCTCATGAATGATGACTGGATAAACAATGAAATGAAGGAAAAAATAAAGATGTTCTTTGAAACCAATGGGAATGAAGTCACAATGTACCAGAATCTCTGGGACACATTTAAAGAGGTGAATTTATAGCAATATATTTATAGTAACATGAGAAGCGAGGAAAGATTTAAAATCAACACCATGTCATCAAAATTGAAAGAGCTTGAAGAGAAAGATCAAAACTCAAAAGCTAGCAGAATACAAGAAATAACTAAGATAAGAGCAGAAATGAAGGAGATAGAGACACAAAAATTAATGAATCCAGGAGCTGGTTTTTTGAAAAGATCAACAAAATAGACCACTAGTCAGACTAATAAGAAGAAAAAAAAGAGAAAAATCAAATAGATGCAATAAAAAACGATAAAGGGGAAATCACCACCCATTCCACAGAAATAAACACTACCATCAGAGATTACTACAAACAACTCTATGCACATAAACCAGTAAATCTGGAAGAAATGTATAAATTCCGGGACACTTGCACTCTCCCAAAACTAAACTAGGAAGAAGTTGAAACCCTGAATAGACCAATAACAAGGTCTGAAGTTGAGGCAGAAATTAATATCCTACCAACCAAAAAAAAGACCAGGTCCAGACGGGTTCACAGACTAATTCTACCAGATGTACAAAGGAGCTGGTACCATTCATTCTGAAACTATTCCAGGCAATACAAAAAGAGGGAATCCTCCCTAACTCATTTTATGAGACAAACACCATCCTGATACCAAAACCCGACAGAGACTCAACAAAAAAAAGAAAACTTCAGGCCAATATCCATGATGAACATTGATGCAAAAATCTTCAATAAAATACTCTCAAACTAATTGCAGCAGCACATCAAAAAACTTATCCATCATGATCAAGTAGGCTTCATCCCAGGGATGCAAGGCCAGTTCAACATATGCAAGTCTATAAGCGTAATCCACCACGTAAACAGAACCAAAGACAAAAACCACATGATCATCTCAATAGATGCAGAGAAGGCCTTTGAAAAAATTTAACAGCGCTTTATAATAAAAACCCTCAATAAACTAGATATTGATGGAATGTATATCAAAATATAAAAGATATTTACGACAGACCCACAGCCAATATCATACAGAACTGGCAAAAACTGGAAGCATTCCCTTTGAAATCTGGCACTAGACAAGGATGCCTTCTCTTACCACTCCTATTCAATATAGTATTGGAGGTTCTAGCCATAGCAATCAGGCAAGAAAAAAAAATAAAAGGTATTCAATTAGGAAAAGAGGAAGTCAAATTGTCTCTATTTATAGATGACATGATTGTGTATTTAGAAGACCCTATCATCTCAGCTTAAAATCTCCTTAAGATGATAAGCAACTTCAGCAAAGTCTCAGGATACAAAATTAATATGCAGAAACCACAAACATTCCTGTACACCAATAACAGAAGCAGAGAGTAAAATCATGCACAAACTCTCATTCACAACTGATACAAAGGGAATAAAATACCTAGGAATACAACTAACAGAGAATGCGAAGGACATCTTTAAGGAGGACTACAAACCACTGCTCAAGGAAATAAGAGAGGACAGAAACAGATAAAAAAACATTCCATGCTCATGGTTAGGAAGAATCAATATTGTGACAATGGCCATACTGCCCAAAGTAATTTAGAGACTCAGTGCTATCCCCATGAAGCTAACACTGACTTTCTTCACAGAACTGGAAAAAAAAAAAAAAAACACTTTAAACTTCATATGGAACCAAAAGGGAGCCCACATAGCCAAGACAATTCTAAGTAAAAAGAACAAAGCTGTAGGCATCACACTACCTGACTTCCAGCTATACTACAAAGCTACAGTACCAGTACCAAAACAGAGATATAGACCAATGGAACAGAACAGAGGCCTCAGAAGCAACGCCACACATCTACAGCTGTCTGATCTTTGAAAAACCTGACAAAAGCAAGGGGTAAAGGATTCTCTGTTTAATAAATGGTGTTGGGAAAACTGGCTAGCCATGTGCAGAACATGGAAACTGGACCCCTACCTTACACATTACACTAAAATTAACTTCAGATGGATTGAGGACTTAAACATAAGACCTAATACCATAAAAACTCTAGAAGAAAACCTAGGCAATACCATTCAGCACATAGGCATTGGCAAAGACTTTGTGACTAAAACAACAAAAGCAATGGCAACAAAAGCCAAAATAGACATATGCGATCTAATTAATCTTAAGAGATTCTGCACAGCAAAAGAAACAATCATTAGAGGGAAACAGCAACAAACAGAGTGGGGAAAAATTTTAGCATTCTACCCATCTGACAAAGGGCTAATATCCAGAATCTACAAAGAACTAAAGCCGATTTACAAGAAAAAGCAAACAAACCCATTCAAAAGTGGGTGAAGGATATGAACACTTTTCAAAAGAAGACATACATGAGGCCAACAAGCATATGAAAAAATGCTCATCATCACTGGTCATTAGAGAAATGCAAATCAAAACCACATTGAGATACCATGCCACACCAGTTAGAATGACAAGCATTAAAGAATTTGGAGACAACAGATGCTGGAAAGGATGTAGAGAAATAGGAACACTTTTACCCTGTTGGTGGGAGTGTAAATTAGTTCAACCATTGTGGAGGACAGTGTGGCGATTCCTCAAGGATGTAAAATAGAAATACCGTTTGACCCAGCCATCCCATTACTGGGTATACACCCAAAGGATTATAAATTGTTCTATTATAAAAACAAATGCACACATATGTTCATTGCGGCACTGTCTACAATAGCAAAGACCTGAACCAACCCAAATGCACATTGATGGTAGACTGGACAAAGGAAATGTGGCACATATATACCATGGAATACTATGCAGTCATAAAAAACGATGACTTTGTGTCCTCTGTAGGGACATGGATGAATCTGGAAACCATCATTCTCAGCAAACTGACAAAAGAACAGAAAACCAAACACTACATGTTCTCACTCATAGGCGGGTGTTTAACAGTGAGAACACATTGGCACAGGGAGGGGAACATCACACACTGGCGTATGTTGGGGGGTGGGGGGCTAGGGGAGGGACAGTGGGGGACAGGGAGGTTAGGGAGTGATAACATTGGGAGAAATGCCTGACATAGGTGACGGGGGGATGGAGACAGCAAACCATCATGGCATATGTGTACCTGTGCAACAATTCTGCAAGATCTGCACATGTACTCCAGAACTTAAAGTACAATTTAAAAAAAAGAGTAAAAATATGAGCCACAGAATGAAAAAAAATGTAAATCAAATATCTGATAATGGATTAATATTCAGAATTTATATGAAACTCCTGTAATTCAGCAACTAAATAATGAATAGCCTAATTTTAAATTAGGCAAAATATTTGAATAAATATTTCTTCAAAGACATGAAAGAGGCTTACCATCATTAGTCACTAGGGAAATGCAAGTCGAAACCACAATAAAATATTAACTCATACTGATTATGGTGTCTACTATCAACACATAAAAGAAAATAACAAAATAACAAGTGTTGGTGAGAATGTAATGAAACTGAAACTTTATGTATTATTGGTGGAAATGTAAAATGATACAGCCACTGTAAAAAACTATGGTAGTTTATCAATTAACCCAGAATTAGCATATAATCCAACAATTTCACTTCTAGATATATACCCAAAATACTTAAAAGTGATAAACCTAAAAGGTATTTGTACAGTCATATTCATAGCATCATTATTTACAATAGCCAAAAGGTGGAAACAACCCAAGTGTCTTTCAACTAATGAATGAATAAACAAAACGTGGGATATATATACACAATGGAATATTACTTAGCCTTAAATGGGGATGAATTTCTGATGCATCCTACAACATGAATTTATATTGATTACATTGGGTTAAATGAAATAAGCCAGTCACAAAAATACAAATATTTTGTGATTCCACTTACATCTGGTACCTAGAAGCATCAAATTCGAAAAGACATAAAGTGGAATGGTTATTTCCAGAGGCTAAGTAGAAAAGGAAATGAGGAGTTATTGTTTAATGGTATAGAGATTCAGTTTGGGGAAGATAAAAACATTCTGGAGATGGATGGTGGTGATATTGCACAACAATGTGAATGAATTTAATGCCACAGAGCTGTACACTGACAAATGGTTGAAATTGTTAATTTTATATTATGTTCATTTAATCACAGTAGAGGAAAATAAAGCTTAGCAACTCTCAAGAATCACAGGCAGAAATATTGTCTCCACTAAGAGAACAGCCAGTTCAATTTAAATGACAACTCAAGATGCATTAACAGTAACTGCAAAATGACCTACAATAACTCCAATACATGCTACAAATTCAAGTATGTATTCATGTGAATTAAGGTTAGATTTATGATCGGTTAGGAAATTCCCATCTTACTTTTGTTGTCACTTCTCAATTTCAGCCTTTTATTCTGACAGAAAACGCATTTCTTTCCTGGAATATTTTGGCCTTTAACTGTTATTTCTGCTTAATGTCATAGATCTTCTGGTAAACCTGGGAATTACCTAATCTGTACATTATTTTTAACACATGTACATTTAAGATTAGCCTTAGGCAAGATTGTTAACTAGGAGAGGTTTTTCTCTAATCTACTTTTTAAAATCTTTTCCCTGTTGGCAGAGACCTAACTTGCAACAGTTGAGCCAGGATATGGGATTTTCTTGATTACTCTTCTATCAGTACAGATTTATTTTCTGTCACACTTTAGAAAACAAAACACATGCAAGGATTCAAAGTAATTTAATGTTTGGTAATTGTTTTTAATATTTTCCATACTTGATATGGTTTGGACTTTGACATGAGCTTTTACTGTTTCACCCCAAACAGATTATATGACAATTTCAAGAAACCTATGACGGGCAAATGAAAGATAAACTTTTTGTTGCACACTTCAAATTCCATTAAGGCTGCTCTCTACTACATATCGATGTGAATCTGAGGTTAGATAAAATACTGTTTCGCTTTTTCTCAGAAACACAATAGGGATGTGAATAAGGAGCAAGATGGTGGAGTAGAAAGCTCCACTGATGTCTCCTCCAGAAGGACAGCAAATTAACAACTATCTACACAGATAAAACACCTTCATAAGAACCAAAAATCAATAACTGGCATTGCCACAGGGGGGTTCAATCACCAAGTGGGTTCTTGGGGTCCCTGAATCTAGGACTTGACTCTTGCACGACATTTCTGGAACTGCCCTGGGCCAGAGGGGAGCCCCCTGCCCTGAAGCGTGAGTCCCAGGCAAGGCAACATTTAATAGAAGCTGATATAAGAGCCCGTGAGCCTTAAGGGAACATTGGTTGTAGTCTGGCAGTATACCTTGTGTCTGGGATGGCGGTGGGTACAGGGTAAGATTCCTCTGCCTTTAGAAAGAGGGGAGAAGAACTATGTCTTGCAGTTTGAATGTCAGCTCAGCCACAATACAATAGAACACCTGGTAGATGTCTAAGATTTTTGACTCTAGACTCATCATCCTGAAGGGAAGGACACAGCCCTGGCTGGTTTTGCCACTGCTGATTGTAGAGCCTCAGAGACTTGAGTAAACATAGGCAGTAGTCTCAGGGAGTAATTACAGCAAACCTTGGAGAAGACCCAACACTGTGCTGGCTTAATCTCTGACTTACTGTAGACATAGCTGTGGTGACCACAGGGGTGCCTATGTCACCCCACACCCAGTGTTAAGTGGCTCAGAACAGTGAGACTGTATATTTGGGAGAAATAAAGCAAAGAGAAAAAGAGCCCCTGTCTGGTAATCTAGAGAACTGTCCTGGATTTTGTCCAAGACCATCAAGGCAGTACCTCTAGAAGTCTGCAAAAGCCACAGTGTTTACTCAATTGGGGTACACCCTAAAGCCGACACAGCATGGAACACAACACCCAAGTCCTTTCAAATATCTGGAAAGTCTTCCCAAGAAGGGTGGGTAAAAACAAATCTAAACAGTGAATACTACAATAAATACCTTAGTCTTCAATGTCCAGACACAGAAAAAAAAAATTTACTAGCATTAACACCGTATAGCAAAACATTACCTCACCAAATGAACTAAATAAGTCACCAGGGACCAATCCTGGAGAAAGACAGATATGTGACCTTTCAGATAGGGAATTCAAAATAGCTGTGTTGAGGAAACAAACAAAAAAAATTAAGAGAACACAGAGAAGAAATTCATAATTCTAACAGATAAATTTTAAAAAGAGATTGAAATAATTAAAAGGAATTAATAAAAAAATTCTGGGGCTAAAAAATGCAACTGACATACTGATGAATGCACCAGAGTCTTTTAATAGCAGAATGGATCAAGGAGAAAAAATAATTAGTAAGCTTGAATACAGGCTAGTTGAAAATACACAGAGGAGACAAAAGAAAAAAATAATTTTAAAACAAAAACAATGCAGCACACCTACAGGATCTAGAAAACAGCTTCTAGAAAATAGCTTCAAAAGGGCAAATCTAAGGGCTATTGGCCTTAAACTTTAGGAACAGAAAGAGATGGGGAAGAAAGTTTATTCAAAGGGATAATAACAAAGAACTTCCCAAACCCAAAGAAAGATATCAACATCCAAATACAAGAAGGTTATAGAACACCAAGCAGATTTAACCCAAAAAAGAGTACCTCGATGTATTGAGTGCTCAAATTTTCAACAGTCAAGAATAAGGAAAGGATCCTAAAAGTGGCAAGATGAAAGAAACAAATAACATACAATGAAACTCCAGTAAGTCTGGAAGCAGATGTTACAGTAGGTATTTTACAGGCCTGGAGAGAACACATGAGATAAAACTCTGAAGGAAAAATTTTACTCTAGAATAGTGTATTTGGCAAAAATATCCTTCAAACATGAAGGAGAAAAAAAGACTTTCCAAGACAAACAAAAGCTGAGGGATTTCATCAATGTCAGACCTGTCCTACAAGAAATGCTAAAGGATGTACCTCAATCAGAAAGAAAAGACATTAGTAAGCAATAAATAATCACCTGAACTTATAAAACTCACTGGTTATAGTAAGTACATAGAAAAACATGGTATATTATGACACTGTTACTGTGGTGTGTAAACTACTCTTATTATAAGTAGAAAGACTAAATGGTTAACCAATGAAAAAATAATAACTACATCTACTTTTCAAGACATAGTCAGTACAATCATATATAAATAAAAACAACAAAAAGTTTAAAAGCGGGCTATGAAATTTAGGTGTAGAGTCTTCATTAGGTTTCATTTTGTTTATTTGTTTATATAAAGAGTTTTAAGTTGCTATCTTAAAACAGGTTAAAATAATGGGTTACAAGATAATATTTGTAAGCTTCATTGCAATCTCAAACCAAAAATCATACAATGGATACACAGAAAAAACAAAAAGCAAGAAACTAAATTACATTATCAGAGATAATCACCTTCACTAGAAGAAGGCTGGAAAAAAAGATACAAGAAAGAGAAGACCAAAAAACAACCAGAAAACAAATGACAAAATGTCAGGAGTAAGTCCTTACTTATCAATAGTAACATTGAATGTAACTGAACTAATTCTCCAATCAAAAGACAGACTGGCTAAATGGATGAAAAACGAGACGAATTAATCTGTTGCTAATAAGAAACACACTTCACCTATAAAGACACATACACGTTGAAAATAAAGATATAGAATAAATATTCCATGCCAATGGAAACCAAAAAAGAGCGGAGGTCACTATTCTTGTATCAGACAAAACAGATTTCAAGACAAAAACTATAAGAAGAGACAAAGAAGGTCATTATATAATGATAAAGGGGTCAATTCAGCAAAATGATACAACAATTTATATGTATGCACCTAATATGGGAGCATCAAGACGTATGATGCAAGTATTATTAGAGCTAAAGAGAGAGCTACGTCCCAATACAGTAATAGCTGGACACTTCAGCACCCCACTTTCAGCTTTGGGCAGATCTTTCAGACAGCAAATCAACAGAGAAACATCAGACTTAATCTGCACTACAGATCAAATAGATCTAATAGATATTTACAGAACATTTCCCTCAAGAGATGCAGAATACACATTCTTTTCCTCAGCACACGGATACTTCTCAAAGACGAGTATTGAAAGATTCATAAAAATTTAATAATATTAAGTATCTTCTCTGCCCACAACAAAATAACACAACAAATTAATAACCTAAGGAATTTTAGAAACTGTAGAATTACATGGAAATTAAACAATATGCTCCTGAATGACCAGTAGGTCAATGAATAAATTAAGAAGGAAATTGAAACATTTTTTGAAACCAGTGATAATGGAAAAACAACATACTAAAACCTATTGGATACAGAAAAAGCAGTACAAAGAGGGAAGTTTATAGTTAAAAGTGTCAATATCAAAAAAGAGGAAAAACTTAAATAATCTAATGATGCATGTTAAAGAACCAGAAAAGCAAGAGCATACTAAACCTGAAATTAGTAGAATAAAATAATAAATATCAGAACAGAAATAAATATAAATGAAGTGAAAAAAACAAAACACAACAAACAAAAGATCAATGAAACAAAAAGTCGTGTGTTTTTGAAAAGTTGAACAAAACTGATGAACTTTTAGCCAGACAAACTAAGAAAAAAATAGAGGAGATCCAAATAAATAAAATCAGGAATAAAAAAGGAGACATTACAACTGATGCTGCAGAAATGTAAAGGATTATTAGAGGCTACTATGAGCCAATAAATTGGATTTTCTAGAAGAAATGGACAAATTCGTAGATACATACAATGTACCAAGATTGAACCAGGAAAAAGTCCAAAACGTTATCATACCAATAACAAGTAACATAATCAAAGCCATAATAAAAAGACTTTTAGTAAAGAAATGCCTGGGACCTGATGGCTTCACTGCTGAATTCTGCCAAACATTTAAAGAAGAACTATCAATGCTACTCAAACTATTCCAAAAAATAGAGGAAGAAGGAATAGTTCCAAATTCATTCTATGCCAGTATTAGCCTGATACCAAAACCAGACAAAGCCACATCAGAAAAAGAAAACTACAAGCAGATATCTCTGATGAATATTGATGCAAAAGTCCACAATGAAATACCAACACACTGAATTCAACAATACCTTAAAAGATCATTCATCATGGCCAAGTGGGATTTATCCCTAGGATGCAAGGATGGTTCATCATATGCATATCAGTTAATGTGGTTCATCATACATATCAACAGAATGAGGGATAAAAACTATATGACTATTTCAATTGATGTTGAAAAAGCATTTGATAAAATTCAACACTCCTTCATGATAGAGCCCTCAAAAACTTGAGGATGGAAGGAACATACATCAACATAATGAAAGCTACATATGATAAACCTACAGCTAGTATACTGAATGGGGAGAAACTAAAAGTTTTTCCTCTAAGATCTGGAGCATGACAAGGATACTCCCTGTTACCACTGTTATTCAACATAGTATTGGAAGTTGTAGCTACAGTCGTCAGATGAGAAGAAGATATAAAAGGCATTCAAATTGGAAAAGAATTCAAATTATACTTGGTTGCAGATGATAAGATCTTACATTTAGAAAAACCTAAAGACTCCACAAGAAAGTCTTTACAACTGATAAAAAAAATTCAGTAAAGTTACAGGATATAGAATCAATATATAAAAATCAGTAGCATTTCTATACACCAACAGTGACTAATGTGAAAAAGAAATTTAAAAAGTAATCCCGTTTACAATAGCCACACATAAAACTAAATACATAGGAATCATCTTAACCAAAGTAGTGAAATCACTGTAATAATAACTATAAAACGCAGGTGAAAGTAATTGATTAAGACATAAAAAAATGGAAAAAAATTTTATGTTCATGGATTGGAAGAATCAATACTGTTAAAAATGTCTATACTACTCAAAGCAATCTGCAGATTAAATGCAATCCCTCTCAAAATGACGATGACATTCTTTACAGAAATAGAAAAAATAATTCTAAAACTTACATGGGACTACAAAAGACACAGAAGAGCCAAAGCTATTCTAAGCAAAAAGAACTTACCTAGAGGAATCATATTACCTGACTTCAAATTATACTACAGAGATATAGTAACCAGAACAGCCTAGAACTGGCATAGAAACAGACACAAAGACCAATGAAACAGAATAGAGAACCCAGAAACAAATCCACACACCTACAGTTAACTCATTTTTTGACAACAGTGCCAAGAGCATACACTGAGGAAAAGACAATCTCTTCAATAAATGCTGCAAGGAAAACTGGATATCCATATGAAGAAGAATGAAGCTAGGCTCCCATCTATTGCCATATATGAAAATCAAATAAAAATGCATTAAATACTTAAATCTAAGGCCTCACACCATGAAACTACTACAATAAAAGATTGAGGAAAAGCTCCAGGACAGTGGTCTGAGCAAAGATTTCTTGAGCAATACCCAACAAACACAGGCAACCAAAGCAAAACTTGTAAAATGGGATCACACGATGTTAAAAAGCTTCTGCATAGTAAAGGATACAATCATCAAAGTGAAGAGGCAATCCACAGAATCAGAGAAAATATTTGCAAACTACTCATCTGAGAAGGAATTCATAACCAGAATATATAAGAAGGTCAAACAACTCTACAGAAAAAATTCAATAATCTGATTAAAAACTGGATAAAATATCTGAATAGACATTTCTTTAAAGATGACATAAAATGCGCCTGTAATCCCAGCACTTTGGGAGGCCGAGGCGGGTGGATCACGAGGTCAAGAGATCGAGACCATCCTGGTCAACATGGTGAAACCCCGTCTCTACTAAAAATACAAAAAAAATTAGCTGGGCATGGTGATGCGTGCCTGTAATCCCAGCCACTCGGGAGGCTGAGGCAGGAGAATTGCCGGAACCCAGGAGGTGGAGGTTGCGGTGAGCCGAGATCGCGCCATTGCACTCCAGACTGGGTAACAAGAGCGGAACTCCGTCTCAAAAAAAAAAAAAAAAAAAAAAAAAAGATGACATAAAATGGCAAACAGGCATATGAAAAGTTGCTCAACATAATAGATCATCAGAGAAATGCACATCAAAACTACAATGAGCTATCATCTCACCTCAATCAAAATGGCTTATATCCAAAACACAGGTAACAACAAATGCTGGAAATAATGTGGAGAAAAGGGAAACCTTGTACACTGTTAGTGAGAATTAGTACAACCATTATGGAGAACAGTTTGGAGGTTCCTCAAAGAGCTGAAAGTTGAGCTACTATATAATTCAGTAATTCCACTGCTTGGTATATATTTCAAAAAAAGAAAATTAGTGTATTGAAGTGATACGTGCACTCCTGTGTTTGTTGAGACATTTTTCACAGTAGCTAAGATTTGGAAACAACCTAAGTGTCCATCAACAGATGAATGGATAAAGAAAATGTACATAAACTCAATGGTGTGCTATTTAGTCATAAACAGAATAAGATCCAGTCATTTGCAACAACATGGATGAAAATGAAGATTATTCTGTTACATAAAATAATCCAGGCAGAGAAAGACAAACATCACATGTTCTTATTTTGAGGTTCAAAAAATTGAAACAATTAAACTCATGGACATAGTAGAAGGATGGTTACCAGAGACTAGGAAGTGTTGTGCTGAGTTGCATGGAAGGTAGGGATGCTTAATGGGTACAAGAAAAATAGAAAGAATGTATAAGACCGATTATTTGATAGCACAATAGGGTGACTATAACCAATAATAACTTAATCGTACATTTTAAGATAACTTAAAGAATGTAATTGAATTATTTGTAACTCAAAGGATAAATTCTTCAGAAGATGGATTTTTTTAAAAGCCATGGAAAGGCAGGAGTGAAAAATTAACGAGCTTGTTATTTTTTGATATAGTTATTGAACACCCATCTGACATAGTTAATTCTGAGTAATTTTTTAATGGTTGCTCAAGAGCTACCCTCTCCCCCAGTACACACACACACACACACACACACACACACACACACACACACTTCCCTTTCCCCTTTAATCAATCAGGCAAATAATAATAACGCTAATTAGTGGCCCACAAATTAAAAAAAAAAATGCAAACATGGCATTTTGGGAAGAAAAAACCGATGGTTTCTAAAAGAGTAAGCGAAAGGTGATGGTATTTCTAGGTAGCATCACAGGAGATTCATTTCACAGTTTAAATATGGGTAACAACCAGGTTGAAAAAAATGATTGGCCCTGACCTGAAGGCATAGCATAGAGTACAGAAACAGGTACTGGAATATTAGCATCCTGTTGTGCTCATAATTTATTTTTTTTAATTTACTTTCAGCTGTGCAGCTTTCTCTAATGCTTCTCCTGTGGCCATGCTGTTTTTTAACTTCGGCATGTTTTATTAAAAAGAAGAACACAGCAGTAATTGAATTCCAGAGAACAAAACATCCCCAACTTAGACGTCTTTAACAAAACAAGAAATTTTGTGTTGCTTTAGGGACAACAGAAATAGAAGTTACAATTTTGATAAAACTTTAAAGAAATAAGGGTCACTAAGGGACGACTGTTTCCTGGTCACAGCATCATATTTTAACCTTCTCAAAAAGTGACAAATTCTATACCTGGAACCTCAGTAAATGAACAACAGAGAAGCATTCCTATATTGTTGCAAAGAGAAGCTTTTGTTAATTACCTTGTTTTCACATTCTTTCATTTCTTCTCTTAGTTATTTCTCAATATCTACTAGTCTCTGCTGGTTTTAATTTCAGCTCATTTCCTACTCCACCTACTAGATCTACTCCTTTCATAATTTGTTTTTCTTGACATCTCTAATTCAATAAGTGGCTTTGTTTGAAAAGACATAAAAATGGCACTGATATTATATGGTATGGACCACCATGACAAAGAAAAAATACCTAGCACATCTAATAGGAAAGAGCAATAATATTTGAGTGGGTTATTCTTAAATTTTTTCATTGTAAAAGTCACATAAAATAAATTTTTGTGAAAGGACAAGATAGCCATGGAAAATATCATCTATTTTCCACTAAAGGTATGGATAGATGCTGTCACATTTTCCTGTGAAGTATATTTTGAGGCAATTATTTCTTTTTCTCTTTGTGAGTTAAGTCTTCTCTAGGGTCCAGTGGATTCAATACTTACCTCTAGAAAAAAAGTATACATTATACTGTGAATTATGATACCTAAAAATTAATTATCAAATTATTCTTTTAGAAACCTGTTTATTTACTTACAGATTGGAACCTGGTGGCCTTGGGCCAGGGAACAAGCCATTTCTACCCTAGTTGTTTTATAGTATTTCTGGGACCACATTCCTTGGTGATCATTCAAGGGTAACTTTGTGAGTACTATAACCTTAGAATTCAGTCTGAGGGTTTTAGAGAGAATGAAGGATTCAGCTTTTCATATTACTTTCCATCATGTTTACTTCCTTCAGATCTCAATCTTAACCTATATGATGATACTTCATTTCGTGTGAGTTTTTGCCATAACCTGCTTGCATCTTGATCCTCCCTATACTTCTAAGGCCTAGGAGAGATAATAAGCATGTGCTGTCATTTTGTGCAGAAAATATAGCCAAATCAAGTAGCTAAGGTAAATTCAAGCAATCCATGCAGAACTAATTGTATAAAAATAAACACTAGACAACGAGAGAGGGAGGAAACAATATTTTTAACGTACACAGTGAAGCCATATTATGAATCGCTCTTTGTTGTTCACGCTAAAAACTTCATTTGAAACATTGCTACAAATGTAACTAACTTACAGGATATACTGATTTTAATAAGATCCATTTGGTGCCTTAATCACCAAATCTTGGACAGGATTGAGTGTAGATATCTCTCACATTAATGTTGCAAAATGTTCCAATATTTTAGGATATGCCATATTTCATTGATTTTTTTTATATTTTGGCATCTCTGAAATCAGTATGCCCCTTAAAATTGATGGCATGTCAGAGTTTAATAGATAGTTATTTTTTCTTTCTTGGTGCAAAAATATAGTGTATCTTATAATTGATGGCATCCTAGATTTGAAAAAATACAGTGTTACCTTGCTATTGTTCCTGAAGCAAGGTATATATGCTTTATTTTCTGTGCTTGACTATTTCAGTTTTTAAGAATGGAAAGTTTCCACCTGAAACTGGAAATCATAATTTTATTTTAATAACTTTTCTTATGAATAGTCCCAATTTAGTCTCATTCTACTTTCATTTAAACTTTTAGCTTTCACATACACTAAATTACTGGAAGGATTGGTATACTACATATATAATCTAAGAGATATTTATTGACTAGACTACATAGACAGAAGCATCAATAATATTTGTTTCAATTTTTATAATCAAATAATTCCTCTATTGTCTATTATAGTGAAAACTGTTAGTATCACAGCAATAATAGTATATTAATTTTTCCAATGTCAAGCAAATTGAAATTAAAAATCATTTTAACTTTGGCCCAAAATTTAATTCTGGTGGTGACAAGAAAAAAATGTATAAATACAATAAAATGTCAATGATAAAAATACAGTTTTAATGTACTTCAGTTGTCATCAAAATATCATACAACAATATGAATTAATATTTACAATAAAATCCAGAAAATATTTAAAATAATCTATTAGTTAATGCTTTTCTTTTGAATCATATATGAGTTTAGAATGTACTATACCCAATACCACAATATAATTTGTAATATGAAACACAATATCTAATAATTCGTTGTCTCTGTCTTACTTGCACTTCAGAATATTTAAGTTGCTTATTTGCTGTGGGCATAGCTATTGTAATCAATACAGTCTAAAAAATTAAAGCAGAATCTTTGAAAGCAAATAAGCAAAGATTTTAACTAATTTTATGGTAAAGTAACATAAGAGAGTGTTTTCTGTGGGCTTGAATTATCTACATTTGCATCCTATACTAAGTGAATTTATCATTAGGTGATTATGCAAATAATATGTTGCACACTAAGCTCCTAGAAGTCTAGTGCCAGTTTTTACGACTCTCTGTATATCCTCAGCACCTAAAAAAATGCTTTGAATTCAATAGAGTCTCAGTGATAGTCTGTGGAATAAACTGCACAACTATGAAAACATATTGTCGAGCTCCAAATGTGGGGTTATATGTTCTTTTCTTTCTGCTGTACAGTAGAATAACTGCAAACTCAAAACATAGTAATTCCTCAACTAAGAAGCATTTTCAGTAATACCCTAATACTTTTGGATTACTAGCTATAATTATATATTAAAAACATACCTCTCAAAGTCTCAGTACCATCATCCATGAAATCAGGAGATGAAACTGTGGAGTCCACATATAGGCAGAGATGTTTCATGAAATAAAAAATACTATACAACAATAAGTTATCGTATATTTTAAAATAGTTAGAATATTTGGACTGTTTCCAACACAAAGAGATGATAAATAATTGTGATGGATATCCCAATTATTTGATACATTATATACATGTATCAAAATAGTATAGTTACCACATAAATAAATATACGTGATTATTATATATAAATAAAAATACTATAAAAATTTAACCTTTTTTTTTTTTTTTAACAAATTCAGGACTGTCAACTTGCATGACCTTGGGAAACACCACCCATGTCTTTAATGTAGAGGTTGGCTTCATTTCTGAGGTTTCACTGCTGACACATTTCACGTTCTACCATTCTTCCTTCCCACACTTCCCCATATCTTGCCAAACTGATAAGAAGGTTGGGGTGATCCTTCCTTTTTGATGCCAGCAGATGTTCAAACCACACAGACTCCAGCCTGTGTGCAAGAATCCTAACCCTGGCCCTAACCATATAAAAACCCCAAGCCATTTCTTTTCCCTAATCTATCAAGGCATTTTCAGACCATCTCAGGAGTCACCTTGCTATTCCTTGAAAGCTTTGCTGTCTAGTAATAAACTTGTTCATGCCTTCATGTGTGTGTGTGTGTGTGTGTGTGTGTGTGTGTGTGTTCATGCGCACATGTGGTGTCATCAGTCTTGCAAATCCAAACCACATTCTAAGTGTAGAGAAGTCGGCCCCATTTCTGCAGAAGAGGCACAACAATTTCCATTAGTCAATGTTAATGTATTTCCTTTTAGTTGTACATTGTATAGTCAGTACTGCTGCACACAGTGGCTCTGAAAAGTTTCATCTATTTTTCAATAACAGGAATACCACCAATTTTGTTTGGAATAATGGACTTTTAAATTTCTGGAAAGAGGTCAACTCTTTTTAACATACATTTCTCATCCCTAGCATCTCTTTACAAATAAAGAAAGAAGGCGACTGAAAAATTAAATGATTTATGCAGGGTACCCCATTAGAAACAAAGTTTTTCAGTTCCCAGTGCAGTGTTATTTGCACAACATTGCTTTGCTTTTATCATCTATCCACCAATTACAAAAAAAAATCATGCCTTGAGATGTTCCAGGGCGTGGTTTTTTTATTCACATATAAAAAGTCATTCTGGAAGTAGCACACATTTCATAGCCTCCCAAGCAGCCATATCTGCTAACCCAACTCTGCCCTGAAACTATAGACTATCTCCTGAAAGTTTAATAAAACTTCCCCAAAGGATTTCTTGGTAATTATGAATCTCTGAGTATAATGTCTCAAATTAGACTTCAATTCTAACATATTTGTATTATAGTGCTTCTTCACTCAAAGCATCAATTTAATAAAGACACCAGCAGTGTGGATCAATTAATATTTATTTGTTCGTTAACTTATCTGCACTGTCAAATAATCCCCATAACTTATCATTAGATAAAGAGAATGTTAACAATTTGTCTTTTGTTAATATATTCAGAATTTATCTACAATTTCAGTTTCTTATTTAAAAAAATAAGTCACATATACAGGAGAAGCTGGTGCTTTGAAGTCTACTTTAGGTCTCTTAACTGATTTTCGTTCCATGTGATATTCCAATTTTTTTTTTTTTTTTAGTCAAGGAAAATGGCCTAGTTTTTATTCTTATGGATATTTTCCTGATGAGTTCAGGGTCAGTGAACAGCACATTGTGTTTAGTTTATCTAAGCAATGGGTACAGTTTTATAGAAGATAAAACAGGGGAAACACCAAAGAGAAATAAGAAAAGAAGTGTCTATATTCCCTAGACAATTCCCTAAAATCTCCCTTTGGAGAGAAGTATGTAACCAAAGTATTTCAAAATTTGATCAAGTTCACATGTCCTAATGCCATCTTCCTTTGTGTTACATTATGTTTATGAAAAATTCTAGTTGGAGCTCTGTTAATGAAATGGAATTTCGGCATTATAGAATATAAGAGGAATTGTAGGAAAATAATTTAGAGGAACAGGCTGACTGCTCTTGTTGGGTGATGTGCTGAGTCATCATTATGATGTAATAGAGAAATTATAATTATAATTTTGCACCTTACTAGATGCATACCGTCCTCACTGACCTAGTCCTTAATGGGTAATTACTAAACAACACACTGAGTCATTTATAAAAAATATAAATTTATTTCTCACAGTTCTGGATGCTGAAAAGTTCAAGATTACACCACTAGCAGATTTGGTGTCTAGTGAGGGTCTGTTCCTCACAGACAGCACATTCTTGCTGTGTCCTCACATGATGGAAGGCATGTGACAGCTCTCTGAAGCCTCTTTTACAAAGGCACTAATCCCATTCATGACAGCAGAGCCCTCATGACCTAATTCCTTCTTAAAGGCCCCATCTATTAATATTATCATATTGGGTATTAGGTTCAACTTACGAATTTTGGGGAGACAGCAACATTCAGACCATAGCTCTGATGTTGGCATTAGTGAAAAGCTTAATTTCACTATGGATAATTCATGGAATTAGATTACTACCTAGTAATGTAGCCTATATATTTTATAGTGAAGGAATACTCACTAGTATGTAATTCACACAGATTTTTACAGCAATTAAACTGTAAACTTCTAGGAAACAACATAAACATAACATACCAAGTTCAAGGGTTCTATTATATCATTGATCCAATGAGTTTAAGCATTACAATACGTAATTATACATAATTTACTACTGTTTAACACAGTATTAACTGCAGAGATAGAGACATAGAGAAAGATACAGAAAGAGAGAATAAGCCAATAGGAAAATTAAAAATTAATTTCACATTTAAAAAACAGTTAGTCTGTATCTGAGGAAAAAGTAAACTCTCCTTGAAAAATATAAATGTAACAGTGAGGTTTACTAAGTGAAGCAGGCCAACTCTCATTTTCTTTTCACTAAGGTAATTGATTACCAGTAATTGACATAAAATTTCTCCCTAAATGAGACCTTTAGTTATTGAGAAAAATAATAATAATGCTCAATCAGGAAATCTCCCTCTGTGTACTCCCAAATAATTGGCTGCCAGTGACTATTTTTGCTGATACATGTCAGTTTCATAAAGCTAATCAACCTATTATCCAGATCTCTGTTTGATATTGCCAGCAAAATATTATCTAAGGCAGCATTTTTTATAATTTTGAATGTCTAAGATATTTTAAAATAACTTATATCTTTAAAAATGAGAATGTAATCTGTGAACTTATAGGTCAAAAACCAACTGCAATTATGTTTATCAATTTTTTTATTGTACTTTAAGTTCTGGGGTAAATGTGCAGATCATGCAGGATTGTTGCAATAGGCACACACATGCCATGGTGGTTTGTGGCCTCCATTCCCGTCACCAACATCAGGCATTTCTCCCAACGTTATCCCTCTCCAAACTCCCCACCCCTCTCTATCCCTCCTCTAGCCCTCCACCCCCCAACAGACCCCAGTGTGTGATGTTCCCCTCCCTGTGTCCATGTATTCTCATTGCTAAATACCCACCTATGAGTGAGAACATGTGGTGTTTGGTTTTCTGTTCTTGTGTCAGTTTGCTAAGAATGATGGTTTCTAGATTCATCCATGTCCCTACAAAGGACATGAACTCATCGATTTTTATGGCTGCATAGTATTTCATGGTGTGTATGTGCCACATTTTCTTTATCCAGTCTATCATTGATAGGCATTTGGGTTGGTTCCAAGTCTTTGCTATTGTAAACAGTGCCGCAATGAACATACGTGTGCATGTGTCTTTATAATAGAACAATTTATAATCCTTTGGGTATATACCCAGTAACGGGATTGTTGGGTGAAATGATATTTCTATTCTAGATCCTAGAGGAATTGCCACACTGTCTTCCAAAATGGTTGAACTAATTTACACTTCCTCCAACAGTGTAAAAGTGTTCCTATTTCTCCACATCCTCTCCAGCATCTGTTGTCTCCAGATTCTTTAATGATCGTCATTCTAACTGGCATGAGATGGTATCTCAATGTGGTTTTCATCTGCATTTCTCTAATGACCAGTGATGATGCGCATTTTTTCCTATTTTTTTGGCCTCATAAATGTCTTTTTTTAAAAGTGTTTGTTCATATCTTCTCCCACTTTTTAATGGGGTCTTTTTTTCTTGTAAATCTGCTTTAGTTCTTTGTAGATTCTGGATATTAGCCCTTTGTCAGATGGGTAGCTTGAGAAAATTTTTTCCCATTCTGTTGGTTGCTGGTTCTCTCCAATGATTGTTTCTTTTGCTGTGCAAAAGCTCTTAAGTTTAATTAGATCCCATTTGTCTATTTTGGTTTTTGTTGCCATTGCTTGTGCTGTTTTAGTCACAAAGTCCTTGCCTACGCCTATGTCCTGAATGCTGTTGCCTAGGTTTTCTTCTAGGGTTTTTACAGTGTTAGGTCTTATGTTTAAGTTTTCAATCCATCTGGAGTTAATTTAGTGTAAGGTGTCAGGAAGGGGTCCAGTTTCAGCTTTCTGCACATGGCTAGCCAGTTTTCCCAACACCATTTATTAAACAGGGAATCCTTTCCCCATTGCTTGTTTTTCTCAGGTTTGTCAAAGATCAGATGGTTGTAGATGTGTGGTATTATTTCTGAGGCCTCTGTTCTGTTCCATTGGTCTATATCTCTGTTTTGATACCAGTACCATGCTATTTTGGTGACTGTAGCTTTGTAGTATAGTTTGAAGTCAGGTAGTGTAATGTCTCCAGCTTTCTCCTTTTGCTGAGGATTGTCTTGGCTATACGGTCTCTTTTTTGGTTCCCTATGAAGTTTAAGGTGTTTTTTTCTAATTATGTGAAGAAAGTCAATGGTAGCTTGATGGAAATAGCATTGAATCTTTAAATTACTTTGGGCAGTATGGCCCTTTTCAGGATACTGATTCTTCCTATCTATGAGCATGGAATGCAATGTTTCTCCATTTATTTGTGTCCTCTTATTTCCTTGAGCAATGGTTTTAAGTTTAGAGGTCCATGAAGAGGTCCTTTACATCCCTTGCATGTTGTATTCCTAGGTAATTTATTCTCTTTGTAGCAATTGTGAATGGGAGTTCACTCACAATTTGTCTGTTTGTCTATTATTGGTGTATAGGAATACTTGTGATTTTTCTACATTGATTTTGTATCCTGAGACTTTGCTCAAGTTGCCTATCAGCTTAAGGAGATTTTGGGCTGAGATGATAGGGTTTTCTAAACATACAATCATATCATCTGCAAACAGAAACAATTAGACTTCCTTTCTTCCTATTTGAATGCCCTTTATTTATTTCTCTTGCCTGCTTTTCCTGGCAAGAATTTCCAATACTATGTTGAATAGGAGTGGTGAGAGAGGTCATCCTTGTCTTGTGCTGGTTCTGAAAGTGAATGCTTCCAGCTTTTGCCCATTCAGTATGATATTGACTGGGTTTGTCATAAATAGCTCTTATTATTTTAAGATAAGTTCCATCATTACCTAATTTATTAATAGTTTTTAGCCTGAAGGGGTGTTGAATTTTATTGAAGGCCTTCTCTGCATCTATTGAAATAATCAGTGGTTTTTGTCATTGGTTCTGTTTATATGATGGATTACGTTTATTGATCTGCATATGTTGAACCAGCCTTGAATCCCAGGGATGAAGCTGACTTGGTTGTCGTGGATAAGCCTTTTGATATGCTGCTGCATTCAGTTTGCCAGTATTTTATAGAGGATTTTTGCATCAATGTTCATCAGGGATATTGGCCTGAAATTTTTATTTTTTTTATGTCTCTGCCAGGTTTTGGTATTAGGATGAAGCTGGCCTCATAAAATGAGTAAGGGAGGATTTCTCTTTTTCTATTGTTTGGATGAGTTTCAGAAGGAATGGTACCAACTCCTCTTTGTACCCCTGGCTGAATTTGGCTGTGAATCCACCTGGTCTTGCATTTGTTTTTTTGTTTTTTTTTTTTTTTTTTGGTTGGTAGGCTATTAATTACTGCCTCAGATTCAGAACTTGTAATTGGTCTATTCGGTGATTCAACTTAGTCTTGGGAGGGTGTATGTGTCCAGAAATTTATCCATTTCTTCTAGATTTTCTAGTTTATTTGCCTTATTTGTTCCTTTTTATTCTTTTTTCTCTAACCTTGTCTTAACCTTTTATTTCATTAACTTAATCTCCAATCTCAGATATCCTTTCTTCCACTGGACAGATTCAACTGTTGATACTCGTGTATGCTTCATGAAGTTCTAGTGCTGTGTTTTTCAGCTCCATCAGTTTATTTATGTTCTTCTCTGAACTGGTTATTCTAGTTAGCAGTTCCTTCAACCATTTTTCAAGGTTCTTAGCTTCCTTGCTTTGTGTTAGAACATGTTCCTTTATCTTGAAGGAGTTTGTTATTACCTATCTTCTGAAGCCTACTTCTGTCAATTCATCAAACTCATTCTCCATCCAGTTTTGTTCCTTTGCTAATGAGGAGTTTTGATCATTTGGAGGAGAAGAGGCATTCTGGTTGGTTTTTGTAATTTTCAGACTTTTTGCACTGTTTTTTCCTCATCTTCATGGAGTTATCTACCTTTGGTCCTCAATGTTGATGATCTTCGATTGAGGTTTTTTAGTGGACGTCCTATTTTTTTTGATGTTGATTTATTCCTTTCTGTTTGTTAATTTTCCTTCTAACAGTCAGGCCCTTCTGCTGCACAGCTGCTGGAGTTTACTAGAGGTCCACTCCAGACCCTGTTTGCCTGGGTATCACAAGCCAAGGCTGCAGAACAGCAAATATTGCTGCCTATTCCTTCCTCTGGAAGCTTTGTCCCAGAGAGGCACCAGCCAGATGCCAGCCAGAGCTCTACTGTATGAGGTGTCAGTCAACCCCTGCTGGAAGGTATCTTGCAGTCAGGAGGCACAGGTGTCAGGGACCCACTTGAGGAGGCAGTCTGTTCCTTAGCAGAGCTCAAGCACTGTATGGGGAGATCCGCTGCTCTCTTCAGTGCCAACAGGTAGGAACATTTAAGTCTGCTAAAGGAGTGCTCATAGCTGCCACTTCTCCCAGGTGCTCTGTTCCAGGGACATGGGAATTTTATCTATAAGCCCCTGAGTGGGGCTGCTGCCTTTCTTTCAGAGATGCCCTGCTCAGAGAGGAGGAATCTAGAGAGGCAGTCTGGCTACAGTGGCTTTGCTGTGTTGTAGTGGGCTCTGTACAACATGAACTTCCCAGGCAGTTTTGTTTACACTGTGAGGGGAAAACTGCCCACTCAAGCCTCAGTAATGGCAGATGCCTCTCCCTCCACAAAGCTCAAGTGTCCCGGGTTAACTTCAGACTGCTGAGCTGGCAGTGGAAATTTCAAGCCAGTGGATCTTAGCTTGCTGGGCTCCTTTGTGGTAGGATCCACTTAGCTAGAGCACTTGGCTCCCTCGCTTCAGCCCCTTTCCAGGGGAGTGAATGGTTCTGTCTCACTGGTGCTCCAGGTGCCACTGGGTTGTGAAAAAAAATCTCCTGCAACTAGCTCTGTGTCTGCCCACACAACCTCCCAGTTTTGTGCTTGAAACCCAAGGCCCTGGTGGTGTAGGCACCCGAGGGAATCTCCTGGTCTGCAGGTTGTGAAGACCATGAGGAAAGCATGGTATTTGGGCTGGAATGCACCATTCCTCATGGCACAGTCCCTCATGGCTTGCCTTGGTTAGGGGATGGAGTTCCCTGACCCCTTGCACTTCCCAGGTGAGGTGATGCCCCAACCTGCTTCAGCTCACCTGCTGTGGGCTGCACCCACTGTCTAACCAGTCCTAATGAGTTGAGCTGGATACCTTAGTTAGAAATGCAGAAATCAGGCACCTTCTTCACTTATCTTGCTAGGAGCTAGAGACCAGAGCTATTTCTATTCAGACATCTTGCCAGCCACCTCCAGAACAATTTTTAAGAAAGAAAGGAAGTGAACAGAGGGACCAAGCACATAATTTTAAAAGGATTTTGCTCTACTGGAAAAATAAAAATCCCCAAAACAGGACCTAAAGAGAAAAAGCTGAAAAATTTTACATATATATATGTAAGCTTATATAGGCCATGTTTGTGTGTGTGTGTGTGTGTGTGTATATATATATATATATGAGATGTATGTGTATATATCTCATATATATGGATATCTCATTTGGTACTTAAGTATATATTAATGTGCTTATATGAGAGATATATATATAAGCTGTCTATATATATATCTTGAATATTATATATTATATATATCACTATATATAGTGAGATAATATTCAAGATACATATATATGTATCTTGATAATATTCAAGATACATATCTATCTTGATATATGAATCTTGATAATATTCAAGATACATATATATATATCTTGATATATGTATCTTGATTATATATTATATATATCTTCATATATATATATATATCTTGAATATTAGCTTTTAATTAAGCCAACTTCTGACTATTTAGTTCTTTAAAAAATTTCTTCAAATCTCTTATCAGATTTTAGGGAGGATAAACAGCTGATATTTCTAGTTTCTGAATTTTTTTAATCAAAGATACCCTTCCAAGTGACAAAGCAATATTCTAAAAAATGAAGTCACACAAATATCAAACCAAAAGTCAACAGTTCCCTTACCAGGAACTGAACTCAGTCCATGACAATAAAAACACCAAATCCTAGACACTAGATAACAAGGTGGAGTGCTTTTCTTGCTTACGGTTTTAATTAATCTTACAGGACATCCAAAGCAGGCAATTTGAGCTTTTACGGGATTTTAACTTGTTTCAGACCTGATCTCAGCTGGAATGTTGCTTAGCTAATTCCTTCCATGTTATCATTTCAACATCAGGGTCAGTCATTAGTCCTGATTTAGGAAAACAATTGTTGAATCTGCATTTTTATAATTGCAGTGGCTTTAGTTTTATTCACTTCTTTCTTTTAAAGACTATTCATCTCTTAATTACCTGTTTTATTGCACTACACAATTGTCAGCTAGGCACCAAATGTGTATTTCGGATACCCACTCACTGCAGCCTCCACCTCCTGGGTTCAAACAATCCTTCCACCTCAGTCTCCCAAGTAGCTGGAACTACAGGCAGGCACTACCACACCTGGCTAATTTTTTAAAAATTTCTTTTGTAAAGACAGGGTTTTGCTACGTTGCCCAGGCTGGTCTTCAACTCCTGGCTCAAGGAATCTGCCCACCTCAGCCTCCCAAAGTCCTGGGATTACAGGAGTCAGCCACCATGCCCGACCTGGGTTGTCTTTTTAATTAAGCAAAAAAATGTTTCAAGAATCAGGCAGCCCTCAGAACCAGAAGGAGATCATAGAGACTCTGGGACTGCCACAATAGGAGTTTCAGGGAGGGGGTCAAAGAATAATAAATAAATTATAATACAAATATAATAATTTATAATAAATAAATTAGGCATGATGATGTGCACCTGTAGTCCCAGCTACTTGGGAGGCTAAGGTGGGAGGATCACTTGAGCCCAGGGAAGTCAAGTCAACAGTAAGCCGAAATCCTGCCACTGCACTCCAGCCTCGGGGACAGAGTAAGATCCTGTCTCAAAAAAAAATTACTTACACAATACTTTTACCTACAATTCATAAACTCTTCTGTAGTAAATCTCTTGCTAATAAAAAGTAATACATCAGTTATATTTTTGGTCTTTTGTTATCCTAAATCAGCATGCAATTTAACTTGGTCAGAATTATATCAGTCTTTAGTTTTCACAGAGTACCTCTTGGCTGCCTTGGGCACTGCATATAACAAAATCTAAAGAAAGACACACTGAGATAGAGCATATAGAAAGAACTTTGAAATTGACACCTGAATTCCAAGACAAATACCACGGAATTACTGTGGATCCTCTTCAAGCCTATGGTAGTCTCAAATCCATCCACACGAGAGTTAGAAACAATTTTAAAGCTACCAATTGATAGCTATTATGGACCTTATATCTGGCCCAGGTTGTCCATTTTCTTTTTTTCACTTTCCTCAAATTTTCAGCAACAATGTCCCCCCACCCCACAAAGGTCTGGAAGACCACTCTTATCTCTGGTTTTTCAGGTTAGCTTTATATTCTGGACAGATGAATGATTATTTAATTCTGAAAGATGTTGGAGGGAATTTACTGCCTTAAACAATTTTGAGCTTCAGTAATGGCTAGTCACTGCTTCTCATTGTTATAATAATTAGAACTACACACTGACAGACAAGGACAGTTTTTATCCTCCACTAAACTGGATCAACAGTCACAAGTACCAAAGTTATTCAGGCCAAAAATACTTTTTTGCCTGAATTACCAAGGCAATTACACCCACCCCTAGAGAGGCTACTGATTGAAAAGTATAAGAGCCTGATTGCGACAAAGCTCTGGATTTCTCTGTCTTCATTTTCTTCCAGGATGTGTGTTCTCAGTTTTAATAAGACTAATAAAATGTAAGATTCCAGAACTTCTAGTATTGTGAGAACAATAGCATTCATTTAAAACTGGGAACAACATAGAGCTGTGAGGTGAACAGGGAGAGAGAAGAGTAGCAACAACTTGGAGGAATTGTTATCCTACTTTAACCCCTAGGAAATTGTGTGGCACTATCCTCTACTATGAAATCTACTGCTCCATTGGGGGAAAAATATATAATCCACAGGGAAGAGAGGAGGGGGAATGCTTTGTGTTATTAACAGTTTAAATGCATTATGATCTCTCTTTAAATACGATCTTGATGAATTGTTCTTAAAAATGGTATTGATCTGGGTAATCAATCTTGGATCTTTTGTCAAAAAGGATTTTTTCACCGAAACTACAATATCGATTCCTTGCATCAGAGCAGAGTTTTAAAAAGGAGAAACACATTCAAGTCAAAGGTATTGCTGATGCTCTGAAAATACCTGAGTTGAACATCGACCTCCATTTTTTGAAAAGAGTGTAACTGATTTCAGGAGCAGTCACTAGTGGGTCTTTGCTTCATCACCTATCAGTCCCGTGACAACAATTGTTAATCTTGTAGTCTCCTGTTACCTACCCCTTACTTTAGCAGGCCAAGCAGCAATAACAGAGCTCCAGCCTTGCAAAACAAAGGCAAGAACAACTGACTTACAAAAGCATTTAATGGTTAAAATAAAGGTCTCACTAGCCAGGCCCTGAATCAATAAAGATAAATTAGCAATGTGAGTGAAATCTTAAAGTTTGAAAATCTGAGTGATTCCAAGATTAGTGTAAAACCCGAGAAAAGGAGAGAAAACACTTAAATCTTGTACACTATATTCAGTAATCTGAAAGATTTATTTGGTATGTTAAGGAAGAATTTAGCAATCCTAGTGGGCTTGCATTTTTATGGTAATGCATTGAAAATCTCCTGCATATATGCCTTGGAATGAGCACAACAATTCATCCACCAGCAGCAAAAAGGATTATTGTTATTGTTGGGTCTCAAAAAACAATACCCTAAAATGAAGGCCTCATAAGCAAAAGCTTTTCTCTTACCTTCTAACTTCCTGTGTCTCAGTCCCATTGTACCTGAGGCTAGCCATAGAATTTAGACTCCTTCTTCCCTAAGGCAGATCATAGAAACCAGAACTCCTTTTTCCCAAAGCCAGCCATAAAACACAAAAATATTACTCTAGCATTTCTTCTACCTTTTCATGTAAAAACTGGTCATTAAAATCTGGCCTACCTTGTTTGACTAAAGGTCATAAGGTCCTATTCCAGACAGGGTCCTGACCCTTTGCATGAAGGAAGGAATTCATGCTCAGAGAGGCCAAGAAGAATCTAGATATTCAGGCCTTGCTGGGTTTTCCTACTCCAACTTTTACCATTAGATCACACCCCTTTTGCCAAATCACATTTCTACATGGCTAGTTTACACTCTGTTGAACCTAAGCAAAAAAATAGACAATTTCCCCTGTATCAGATAGTCTTAATTCTGAAGGCCCCCATGTATACATATTAAATACATTTGTATGACATTTTTCCTATTAATCTGTCTTTTGCAAGTTGATTTTTCAGGGAACGTTTATAGGATCCCTTTTGGTCTCTACTCTATTTATATTGTTAAGTCAACTCACTGCCCTAACATTAACTTATAGAAGTACATCTAGGTGCTTGGGCCGTGGTGGAGATGCCAGAAAAAAGAGGATTCATTTAGATAATCCTAGTCAGTCACCTGAAAGAAGGAGTTATGTAGACAGGAGACCTAATATTCTACTGGGGATCATCTTTCAGTCCTATGTCATATAACAGGGGCAGCAACATTATCATTCAATGCCTTCTTTAGGCCCAAAGAGTATATCACAGACCCAGGAATAATAGCCAAAATACAAAGTGCAGGAATAGTGACTTTAAAGAATAAGTAAGTTTATATTCATAAGTTGCTATATCATGAATAGAAACAACCAAATGACATACAAATATTCATGTTGAGAATAAGGTCAGAATTCTATTTGACCTTTTAAAATAAAGAGACAAGCAATATTGAACCACATACACACAACATAATGAGTAAATATTTTTGGCTAAGTCAGAAAAAGATGTTATTCTTAGAAGAAAAGGAGGATGAAATAATATGTTATTCTAGAACTACTTCATGATGAACATACTTTTACATAACTAACTAAACCGTGAAAGAGTGGAATGTGGAATGAGAGAAAAAATAACTTTACATTGGAGTAACCAGGCAAGTACCACCTTGACCAAGTGAACAAGTTTGTCATCAGTAACAAGTCATGCTGATTACATGTCCCCTTACTATGATGTGTGATAAGAATGTCACTTCACCTATGTTGTTTTCCTCCCATGAGTCCCAAACCCCAGTCTAACCCTGAGGAAAACATTATAAAAAGAAAAGAAATTGAGCGATGTTCCACAAAATACCTTATCAGTATTCCTCCAAACTCTCAAGGTCATCAAAAACAAGGCAAGTCTGATTAACTGTCATAGCCCACAGAAGGCTAAGAAGACATAACAAATAAATATAACAGAAAAAGGCTTTTTAAAAAATGATTGTAGCCTAAATAAATAAGCCTATGGAGTGTAATTAATAGTAATGTACAGATTTTGTTTCCTAACTTGTGATAATTGTACCATAGTACTAATGAATGAAACCACCTTTGCAAAAATCATAACTTAGAAAATGATTACAGTGAAAGAGATCTGACCTAACTTACTCCATCTTGCTTCTAACCTCCAAGCTGTCCTTGTTCATTCCTGTGCATAGGCTGAACTAACTATGGGAAGACATTAGTTTATAGTTTCACTTTGAAAGAAAGATGAAAACAGCCCTTTCCCAAAATAAAACCCCTTTCCACCTGGGGATTAGACTGCCTTTGCAGGACTAATAAATTATCCACAAGATTAGAAATTCTGCAAGATTTTAACCCTCCCCAAATTGTTCCTGGGGATGACGTCACTATTGTAAAACCTAAGATCAGTGCTTGAGAGATTTTGCAGACTCCACTCAATGGATCAGCTGGCACCACCCAGATTGATAAACTGGCTCATCTGATCTTGTACCCTCCATGCAGAAACTGACCAAGCATAAGAGGACAGCTTCAATTCCCTATGATTTCATTTCAGACCCAACCAATCAGAACTCCTGACTCACTTGCCCCCTACCCACCAAATTATCCTTAAAAAGTAGCATCCCCAAATTCTCGACAGAAATGATTTGATTAATTATAAAACTTCAGTCTCCCATACAGCCAGCTCTGCGTAAATTACACTTTCTGTATTGCAATTTCTCAGTATTGATAAATTGGCTCTGCTTAGGCAGTGAACAAGGTGAATCAATTAGGCAGTTACAAATTTGGGGGCTCATCTGGGATCACCTTTGTGGCTACCTTCCTGTGGTTCAATAGACCCTCTCTGGTGACATATCCAGAAGCCAGCCCAAGTGGCTGCCTATTTCTCTTGGATTGGAGGCTGAATCTGGCACTGTCTCTACCAGTGGGGCACTGCTGAACCATGATTCATGGATTTAATTGCAATAGAGAAATAGTTCCTGGAAAGATGTCTTTAAATTGGTCTGGTGGTTATTCTACGTGCTACTAACACTTCCTTCTCCTGATTGATTTGGCTCCTTCAGGGTCTTGGTTTCATTCCTTTAGGGGTCTCAGTTTGGATTCTTCAAAGTCTTGGTTCAGCTCCTTCAGGGGTCTCAGTTGTCTCTCCTTAAATAGGTTAGTTTTTAAGGAACAATCTTGGAATTCTTGGGTAGGGCTCTTGGTTTGGAAGGTCTTCTGTCCACCTCATTTTTGTTGTATGTGTGTTTGTATATGTAGAAAGGATCTTGGAAGGAATTGCTGATGGAAGTCTAGTAGGCCTAACCCTGAGAACCCTTCTTAAGGGTGGTCACATTCAGTGAGCCTTGAAGGAATAGTTACCAGAAGTTCAACAGGCCTGACAGGGTGACTGTCTGCTCTTTATCTTACCCAGAGACCACCCATTGAATTCCTAGTCAGAGGTCATTCCTTTCCACCTGGAGCAGATGAAGGATGACAGGGACCAGCAGGAGAAACTTTGAGCTTTGCCAGGTTGATGCTGGGTGCTAAATGAGGTGACTAGTGTTTGTTTTGTGTATTTTGCTTTGGCTGGGATGAGAAATGTTAATTCGGTTCCCCATGTACCCCGACAGGCAGCATTGTGAAAAATTGAGAGGCTTTTGTCTACGGTTCTATAAAACAGAAAGTGATACTTTTCTTTTGTAATTTGGCTTGTCCCCACAGCTATTGCACAGTGAGCAGGGTCACCAAAAGCTGCTGTATTCTTCTGGAAGCTGCAGAAAAAGGGAACTCAGAAATGCCAGCAAAAAGGGCAAGGATTTCCTACCATCCAGGTTTCTGCCCCCCACCGTGTGTGTGTGTGTGTGTGTGAACAGTAAACATCACTGTCTCCTCTGCAGGGGTTTGATTAATAGAAAAAAGGATTTGTGAGACTAGTCTTAGGCTGTAGCGAATCTGGTGTACTTCATGCTATGAATTTGTCTTTATGTGTCATTCTGTAATGGTGAGAGGGGTATCACAGAATAGAATATGGACTCAAGGCTTCTATAAGCCCATTCTTCAAGCCAGTCTGGCTAACTGGTCAGTTACAAACTTTGTTGCAGGTCCCCAAAACCAATACCAGATGAGATATCCCTGTCATCTTGTCTTATGTTCTAAAAAGCTTGACTTTGGGACCATGTGGGGGTAACTTCTCGTGGTCTCCACCATCCAGATAACATGAATTCTGGGGTTCATGTCGGGTGGCCTGTCTGAAAGGACACATGATAATGTCATGTCTGGCCTTAAGAATTCTCTTGAGCAGTTAAATCCTTTGCAAGCCTAAAAATGACTGCCCTAGACCCTTTCTAGGAATAGCAACAGTAGCTACTCTGTGCTTTAGTTCAATAACTAAAGCTTTGTTCTTTCACAATGTGCCCTGGGTTCAATTCCTAGCTAAGGGAATGAGTCATTTCTGGTTTGTTATTTACATAACTTTTTGCCACTTATTGATTCTTTATCCCCCATGGATAGCTTCTGATTTCCTGTCTTGAATTTTCCATCCTCTGAACTACTTTTGGGGAGATTCGAAATCTTCTAAAACACACAAAAAACAAAAAACTGCCTACCATCTCTTTGAGACATCTTATGCAGCTATGGTTAAGTCATGAAGTTAGTTAAGACTTATTAATTTCACATGGGAGGTTACCTGGGGTAAAATTCAAAATCCAGAACTATTGACTGTCCTTGCTAGTCTGGTAATAAAAGATTTTTTAAAAAATATGAGTTCTGTGTTAAAATCAGCTTAATTAAAAATGGATGTCCAAGCTATGTATATATTTAAAAGTCCTTTATGCCTTTTCTCTTCTGGGATTTTTTTTTTTTTTTTTTTTTTTTTTTTTTTAAAAATGTTCTTTGTTTATTTTTCTTCTCAGTTGACTGGAGTATTTTCCTAGTCTGTCTTCTTGCCATTCTTGATGCCCACAAGAGATCCTAAGGTAATTTCTGATAACCTGGGATGCCTTGGGGTAAACAGAGAAAATTTTTCTCAAGATAATAGACCTCATTTTTGGAGAAACCTCTGTTTTCATCATGGAACCCCAGAAACTGCAAGCAGACAGGTCCTTCTCAAAATCTAATGCTTTGCTCTGTTTTGCATTATATTACCTGACCTTTTTGCATTTTAGGGGCATCAGAAATTACTTTAGTAGGGAAGAGAGATATAAACAAAGTTATGGATATGACGATGTACTTATGGTAAGGAAGAAATTTTATATTAGAAAGGATCTTGTATGGTAAATTCTTGTCCTAAAGTAAAATGACTAATTATTTAGGAAAGAGGGAAATATAAGACAAACTCAAAAGTCCAAGAATGTCATAGAGGGTCTGTGTAAATTGTCATAGGGTTCATAAAATAGGAAAGAAAAATTTTAAATTGCTAGATCTTCTTCTGTCTGCTTATTTATAAGTTCTTTGTGCGTGTGATCTTTACATAAAGAAGCTCTAATCAGTCAGCTTGAAGAAAATGAAAGCACTTAAACCTAATATTTTGACAGAAAGATAGAAACTCTAATGCTGTTTGGTTCATATGATTTTAGTAACCTTCCATAAATACAGTTTTAAAGATTATTGGTAAAATTAAAAAGTGTTCAAAATACAGACATTTGGTCTAAATTAAGTCAAAGATTAAATTTGCTAAATGCTTTAATGTCATAAACTGCTTCTTTGACTTTTGAAAATTGTTCAATTTATTTGCGTTGGAACCATTAGATTCTAGATAGGGCCTGAGGACATGTGGAGTTACCCAAGCCTCCTAGCTGTGCTAGAAAGAATCAGACTTTATCTGCAATTCTTTCTTGTATCTGAGACTCTGAACCTGGTACATAATTAAAATAGCTTACACTAAAAGGAAAAAATGTGTGTTTTTGATAAAAAGGCATGGTATTATTTTTTCAAGAAGCTAATTTTGTCTAATTTAGAAAGTTGAAGAATGATTTTGAGTTGAAAGATAAAAATGAAAGTTTAAGGAAGTTATAGAAGGTTTATGAAAAATTAACTTTGTAAAGAATTCTGCATGTCAGCAAGTTGACTAAAATTAAAAGGATATTATTAATTCTTCTATGAAGTAAATATTAAAACAGTTGAAGACCAGCCTGGGCAACATAGTGAAATCTTGCCTCTACCAAAAATACAAAATAATTAGTCAGGTGTGGTGTCATGCACCTATAGTCCCAGCTACTCAGGTGACTGAGGAAATATGATTCCTCGAGCCTGGGAGGTGGAGGATGCAGTGAGCCGAGATCACACCACTGAACTCCACCCTGGGTGACAGAGTGAGACCC
The DNA here is from genome assembly GCF_030222135.1 of Aotus nancymaae. Taxonomy (NCBI): domain Eukaryota; kingdom Metazoa; phylum Chordata; class Mammalia; order Primates; family Aotidae; genus Aotus; species Aotus nancymaae. Next base: position 51,227,767 of record NW_026988415.1, on the reverse strand, counting down.
TGTCTCAAAATAAAATTAAATTAAATAAGCACACTGATACAGGGCCAGAATCTGGTACCATATGTCAAAACAATAGGGTTTTATTTTTGGAAAATTGCTTTGTTTTTTAACAAGAAAAAAATTATAAAGAGTTACAAAAAGTTTATGAAACTCTTACCTTATGTTAAAACTAATTAAAACTGAACAGATTTATAACATTTTATTAAAAACTAACATTGGCATTTAAAATGCACTAATGCCAAAGTAAAATTTGGCTTTTTCCTTTGAAAATGATTTTTATATAATATTGAGAGAAAGTAAAAAAAAAAAAAATTGTTTTTTGACTTTTAAGTAAGCTACAAAAAAAGTGAGAGGAGAGAAAGAAGAGATAGATTCAGTTGCCCTCATGCTATCGTCATTTGTTCTTGTTGTTTGGAAAGCTGAGTCTCTTCTATATGAGATAGGAGAAAAATTTTAAAAGTTGTTTTTTCCCTTTTAAAATTTTTGAGTTATAATTTTAGATAAATGAATGACTTATGGTGACCTGGGATTCTATTTTGTGATATCAAGGGTTTTAAAACTTTGATACTTGACAAATTTTCCAAGAAAAAATTCTGAGTTGTTGTAAAAAAATTAAATCTTCTAAAGTCCAAAAGAGACATGTTATTCTCACTTGATGCATTAAAATCATACAGAAAACATTATCAAATATAATATGTTTTTTAAATTTTTCTTTGGGTTATATTAATATAAAATTAATTTCTCCAGAATTGAGAAACTACCTGATTTCTCCAGAACTTAGAAACTATTTGTTAGTATTCCTAACTTACATCAGTGTAGTTATTTGCATAAGTGCAATAAGAATCTATATTCTTTTGTAACATTTCATTAACATGTGTTACAAAATTGCATAATGTTTCTATAATTCTGTTTTTTTCTCAGCATATGTAATCAGTAATAATTATAAATTTTATGTTAAATTGGTATGTGTCAAAAATATGACAAGATTTTCTTATTTACTGCATTTTTAAACTATGGCTGTCCTGAGAATTTTGTCACCCACAGACAATTGTTGTCTTGTTTTAATCCTTTTCAAATGGTGATTTATAGTTAGATATGGAACTCTGATGGGTACTCTTGAATGCAGATCTCTGATAACTTTAAAATTGTGCCATTAGAATAGAGAAAAGAAATAAATTTCTAAGACTTTCATGAAGAGGTGATATACTAAACATTGCTAATCCTTTTGTTTTCAGAGTCAAGGGAATTTTTATTCTTTTGAGCTGGTAACAACTTTTAGCAATTGAGTAAATTTTACTTCTGTAAGCAAAATTTATGGCATGTTGCTTTTTTACTACCTGATTTCTCTAGAATTTAGAAACTATTTGTGAGTGTTCTCAACTTATGGCAGTGTAGTTATTTGCATAAGTGCAATAATAATCTGCTTTCTCTTTTGACATAACAAAATTGGAGATGCTAATTATTTTAACAAGGCTTAGACTAGAATGGCATAATTTCAAATATAAACAGACTATCTTAAAAAATCAAAGTTGACTTATAAAGCCAATAAAATCTCCTTGGAAAAACTGGTCTCCTACCTTGTCTTCACAGTCCCTGTACAGCAGGGGTCCTTTATATTTTCAGCTCATTTATATGTGGTCACAAAGATACAAGAAGGATATTACTACAATACATCATATTCTGCAGGGGCAATCAACTAAGTGTGGTGATTTTGTCTGTAGTTTAACCATTTTCTGAATCTTCAAAAACAATGTATTTTCTAAAGCTTTCTAAAACCAAATAGATTCATCTTTAAATTGTCATAAGCTCCATAGACTGTTAAAAGCTACTTGGTACCTTAAATGCCAGAGCATCTCAGGGCTTTCCTCCTGAGATGCTGACCTTTCTTGGCTTCTCACTCTCTTCTCTTCCTTTGGAACATTTTACACTTTCCTGACTCTAAGCTGTGTTTTTTGTTTTTTTTTACCTCCTTCTCCCCACTTCCAAAACAATCTCTGTTTACATATGTGACTATATTTATATTATAATGGAGCTTGTGTTTACCAATCTACTGTAAAATTCATGAAAATGTTTTATTCCTCTTTGTATTTGCAAATCCTCGTGCAGTGCCTTACACATGGGAGGGCTCAGAAATGTTTGTTGCATACATAAAAATGACTCAAATTTTTAATCTCTTCTCCTATCATGTGTTGCCATGTAAACGATACTCCAGCTAACCCATTGCTTCCATTAGAACATATCTAAAATTTTGTGCATGATATTTTCTCCACCTGAAACAGTTATTCCCCTTCTCTGTCTAATGCTCATTTCCTTTTGGCCAAATGCACGAATACACTGAATTTATAGAAGTTTTACATTATTCCTTAAGGTCAGTCTCTAATAATATTAAGAATGTATATTAAGGCCAAATTAGGTGATATATTAGGAAACAATATCTACATAAATAAGGCACAAATAATTCAGATTTTAAATTGTCAGAAAAATATGAAACCCTAATCACCGGATATTGAAACGAAAACAAAACTATTTAGTTGATTACCCACAGAAGAGTCCATGCTGGTGAATAACTGAACTGGATATTGACAGATTTTAAAAAATGACCTGCTAAATAAGAATTTTTGCTCCCCACATCCATAAAAGTACTGGGAACTTTAATGTTTGGAATTCTGAAGCCTTCCATTTGCATGAACATATCAACAACCACAACATCACAAAGCAAAAAGCAACTGAATGGGCATAAATCTGTAGTATTTGGATTGTTTACCCAGTGTCACTTAATGCAGGTAATACTTCCAGATAGAAGCAAATCATTGTCAAGAGAAACAGCGAAAAGCGTAAAACTAGTTTACAGCTGGGTACTGATTCACCATATAGTTCTCATTAAAAGATACTTGGTGTTTATCTTCATATTTCTCTTTAGGTCAAAAAGATATACTTTTAACTTTGTATTTTTTTTCTTATCCCTGATTCCTCCAATTATAGATGCACCTAAAATCTTTCTAGTATTCCTATCTGACCCAAGTGTTTCACTGAAGCAGCATTAACCTTCTTGTGTCCATCTCTGTCAGACTATTCTCAATACCTCTTCAGTTGGTATTGATTGTATTCTTAAATCCTCTCTGCATGTTTTATGTACTTTGCACAGACCTCTGCAATTCTCTAACTCTGCAACTGCACTTTCTTTGATCAGCATTAATTTTATGTGTTGGTTGAAACTGGAAGGGTTCCAGACATGGATGTAAACGCATGTTCTCCCCTATAAAATCTGGAACTATATACTCATAAAATAATCAAACTGTAAATTATTGGTCAGCATATTTTTCACTAACAAAGATATGTGAAAATTGTTTATGAGTAAAAAGAAAGTACTATAGAATAAAATCTATATTCACTACTTTTATTTCTTAGGCTGAAGTTCCAAAGTTTATGAATATTTAAATATATACATTTTTGACCCAGCAAAAACAACTGGGAAGAAGTTCGCATTAAATAGTATATGAATAAAGTAATCAGACATTCTTAGAAGCCTTCAATAAGCCTTATATGCACAGACTTCTCTATAATGTATATGTTGGCTTCACATATTTATTTGTATGTTTGGATGACAATAATATCTAAACTCTACATGTGCATGATTCGTATGCAAGCATAGTTACATTTATAACTTTTACAATTCAATTATGAGCAATACAGATTTCATTAATTCAAGAAAAATCCAACTAATGCCCATCCCCCAAATAACACTTATAAAGGAAAAAGGAAGTGGCATGTAAAGAATTTTTACTTTGCCAAAAAGTTAAAGTCACAAAAATAATTAAGTGATGCAAAACATCAAAATAGGTTGCAATGTTTATGAAGTTTAATTCAACTCAACAGGTGTAGGGAACTCTGATCTTCATACAAAAAAAAAAAAAAAACTAACAAAAACCCCTCAAAAGCCCAGTTTTGGAATTTGTCTTTTTATCTGTTCATGCATAGAGTACTCCCAACTCTTTCACATGACACTGGCTAATAAGGTGTTAAAGAAAGAAAATGATAAACACAAGGTCACATACTGTTCCAATATTCTCCAGATTATGCATAAGTGCTTGAGAAATGGATTCCTTGTCCATGGTAGATCCTAACCAAACCAGCTACTAGGCAGTCTCTGAAGTATACAATAACACTTCTCCTAAGGAGGACTGTGAGTCACAAAAAGCATCATAGTAGAACTTCTCTTATCATACACCGCATATTGTTCAATGCATTGTCAGGCAGAAGAAAGAGGCTCTCTTTCTAATTCTTCCTTTTTAAAAAAAAATTTTAAATAATCTTTGAGATCAGCATAATTGAACTGCCTATTTTAAGCAGTATTCCAAAGAGAAAAGCATGTTTTAATACCTGTACATGTCTTGTGAAGCAGTCTTGAAATTGCAAAATTTATGTTGTCTTCCTACAATGCTACAACCAGACACATTTGACTTCTTTACAAATGGCAAAGAGGAGTTTTTAAATGACTCTCATCTAGGCAGAAGTCCCACAGCTGGATTCAGCCATTAAAAACTTTTTTGATGTAAAATTAATTTTAGTCTCTGTGCAATGTACTACATTCAGCTAGACCACTATTTGGATACACTCAAAGTTGGTAGAGAATAGTATTTCCTAAAAGATCATTTTTCATACTATGTCTTAGCACTCTCAACTTAATTTAAGTAATGGGCACTGGCAGTTACTGCAGAAAATGAAGAGGAAAAAGAGTAAGGAAAATCTCATTTTATCAAACAACCAACTAGACCAAGTATGTCAAACACATGCATTTTCATTTTACTAAAGAGAACAGTTCAGCAGAGCATTAAAGAACATATTACCACAGAGACAGCTCTATGCCAGCATATCAAATCAGGATACATCCAGGTTACATTTCTGATTTATGAGTCCTACAGCATCCTTCTACCAAGGTTGAGTCCCATGATAAGAGAGACAGATTAATCCTAAAGGCATATGACATCCTTCATCTTATCCCCCATTCTCCAACAATTATGAATGAGATACCAATGTCCAAGGGACTATCAAATTAAGAGCTATAAGTATTTCAGGGGTGGTTTAGATCTCAGTAAAAGAAATCCAAATGAAGTGTCCCATATTCCCTAAAATAGAACAATTATGATAGCCTGCATGTATTGTACCACTTGGTCTCCCTCACCCCAGCAGCAGGAAATTCTTATTTTATATCCCCAGCTTCTGTGTCTTTTGTTATTTAATTTACAGTGTTTATTTTCACAGGCATTCTACATTTATAAAATAACTTTGGTAACTGTTTGGGTGCCTAACATTCATTCATTCATTTCTCAGGGAATAAATCTCGAAATACTTCAATTCAAATCTCCAATATATGTGTTTTGAGTTAATGTGCAATAAGAATAAATTACGAGTCAATATTTTTTGTTGCTGCACTACCCCATGAGGAAAATTAACATTAGGAATCTGATGATAATATTTCAACACCTAAAATAAAGTTGTATGGCAAAACTTCCATGGAAAACTAAAGCTAAATAGCACAGATTCTAATTTCTTCAGACATTACAGAGGAAAGGAGTTATTTCCAAACATTTTATGCAGCTAAAGGTCATGGAGCATGTGTGTGGGAGGAGAGAACCTGAGTCAACATACTTATTTTCATTAGGGGACCAAGAGTAGACGTAATTTTTACTGCCTCAAAAATAATTACACAATAATGTGTTTTCTTTCATGTAGCAAGATGACACTATTGGCCCAAGATTAGTAGGTTAAATGCTTTGAATTGTGTATCCAGAAGTGAGGATATTTTTTTCACTGATTCATTGACATGTTCAGATCCAGTAATTCCTTGTTCCCCAGAGCACCCAAGATTAGTAGATTAAATGCTTCGAATTGTGTATTCAGAAGTGAGGATATTTTTTTCACTGATTCATTGACATGTTCAGATCCAGCAATTCCTTGTTCCCCTAGGGTAAAGGGTGCAGCCTGTAGCCATGTAATTAAATAAATCCAACCAGGCCACTCAGGAGTCAAAATTACGACATCGGCCATGACCTAGTTTGGTAAATAGCAATAGGTAAATAACTAGCCAGCAAGGTGCTTCGTTAGTTTAGAAATACACAGAAAGTATAATTCCCCTAAGATTTTCGTTCTAATAAAAGCTGGAGCTGAATAGAGCACTGGCTACTCTGTGGTTATCTTAGTTGGTTTACAAGTGATCAAGAAATAAGAAGATTTCAACTTGCAGCCCCTTTAATAAGCTTATCTTAACTCTAGAAAGATAGGCCAGTTCCCCCAAATTGTAGCAGATCAGCACTCAGAAAGTAATCTACAACTGACATCCTCTCAGAGGCAGTTAGATCAAGAATTTTCAAAAATGTGGCTCTCAATACTCCACTGTTTGGTTTATTTCAACAGGCATTTAGTGAGTTCCTTTCCTTAAACGTGCCAGTTATTACATGTATTATACTATGTGCTGAGACCTTTAAGTTAAGTATGGCCCAGTGCAGATCCACACAAGCTTGCTGATTGTTGGGGAAGACAGACACATACATAAGCACCTTGATAAAGATGTATACAAAGAATGTTACAGGCTTACGGAGGAGAGGCTCTCAGAGAAGGCCATAAGAATTAGGCAGATGGAAGAGGGTGTTGGATGAGGAGGAAACAAAGGTATTTGGTGAATAATGTTCCGAACAAACAAATGTACACGGGTGTGGAATAGCATCTAAAATGTGGGGACAGATGGGGCTTCAAATAGTTTATAAATAAAGTGTGAACAAGTGATTTTTTTGCTAACGGTTTTAATTTTACCTTTGTTTGTGAAATAACTCTTTTTCCCTAGCGTTTAATTTCATTGAGTATGTTTTTGAAATATGACTCCTTTCTCTAATCTCCAAATTACACATTGACATTTTGCTTTCCCTGCAGCATTACATTTCACTTCTGCCTCTGCTATCTCCTTTCCCATTTCTGCTCCCAAATAATTCAAGGGAATATGAAAATCACCCAAAGGATGCAAGGAGCAAGCAGCTGTTTAAACATGCAAGGCACCATCCAGAAAGAAAAAAAGGGCTTTAGCAAAACTTGCAGGAGATACAATCTGAAGAGATGGTACAAGACTAGGAGTTGCTGTCCCCTGTGGCAAATGTTGCCTTTTGTGGGCTATTGTCATAAGGACACAAAAACCAGCCTGGAAACAAACCTACTTCTGTGGAAGCAAGATACTTATTGTAAAACAGGGAACCCTGCTCAGCGCCCATTTTAAAATTCTTACCACTCACTGCCTTATTCCTACATCACCGCATCCCTGTTCTGTCACCTCCCCCACCAAATCCCATGTTCCACCTCTGTCAGTTGAACCTTAGCCATGCTATTCGCCAATATTGCCAACATCTGTCTCAACACTATGGATGATGTTGGCTTTTCCATAAGAAGACTCCATGAAACAGAACATTTCCCTAAAGGGTTCAGAATTGAGGCTAGCAAGACTCAGCAGGGTACCAGAAGGATGTTCATCAGGTGACTATCCTGTGATATCAGTAAGCCAGTTCTTCTCAAATACTTGTCTCAATCTGGCGAGATCTTAGACTTCACCACTAAAACCTTCTCAGATGCTGGGCTATTCAGGGGGTTTGGATTTGTGCATTTCAAAGACAGCGCCACTGTTGAAAAGATGCTCCAAGTGAAAGAGGACAAATTGGATGACAAGATAATAGATCTCAAAAGGGCTAACGTGATGCCACCTAAATTCCCCCCAAAAAAGGTTTTTGTGGGTGGGGTGAACCCTTGTCTGTCCGCAGGAAAAATCAGACAGTGCTTTGGGACGTTTGGAAAGATTAAGAAAATTGAGTTTCCACTGTGTCTAAGAACAAATGAAAGAAGAGGTTTCTGTTTCATCACATATACTGGTGAAAAATCAGTAAGGAAGCTGTAAGAAACTGGATACCATCTAATTGGCTTTGGGTGGGGTGAAGCTAAAATCACCCTCCGGACAGAAAATATGAGGCAGACACAAAAGTGGGGAAGTATGTTCCATTTGCTAGATCAGGCAACCTCTGGAGATGAGGAGAAGGCTTTTGTGCAAACCCAAATGCTTGTGGAGAAAACTGAGATGCTTGCGGCTGGCAAACCAAGATGTCTGTGGAGCAAATATAAATGTTTATTGTGCCTTTGGAGGTGGTGGAGGCCTTTCTTCTTCACTTGTTCTGGGTCCCTTCTCATTCTTCAGTGAAGGATTTAGTTTATCTGACCAAGTATAAGGTAATTTCCATAATGCCTAGAGCTATCAACAGCTATCAGACCATTTTTAATGGTTGTGGTAGAAATGATTATTTTTATTTTATTTTATTTTATTGAGACAGAGTTTCATTCTTGTTGACCAGGCTGGAGTGCCATGGCACAATCTGGGCTCACTGCAACCTCCGCCTCCTTTGTTGAAGGGAATCTCCTGCCTCAGCCTCCAGAGTAGCTGGGATTACAGGCACCCGCCACCACGCTCAGCTAATTTTTTGTATTTTTAGTAGAGACGGGGTTTCACCATGTTGGCCAGGCTGGTCTCGAACTCCTGACCTCAGGTGACCCACCTTGGCCTCCCAAAGTTCTGGGATTACAGGCTTGAGCCACCGTGCCCAGCCAGAAATTATTTTTGTGTATGTAACTATGGGACCCATAACTTCTAACCTGCATTTACTTATTAGTACATGCAAATAAACCAGGCCAAATCCCGTAGTGGTTACCAGATTTTTTCTTTTTTTTTGAGACTTGCTTTGTGGCCCAGGCTGGAGGGCAGTGGCTTGATGTCTGCCCACTGCAACCTCTGGCTCTCAGGTTCAAGTGATTCTCATGACCCAGCCTCTGAGTACCTGGGATTACAGGTGCTCACCACCACACTTGACTAATTTTTGCATTTATTTATTTAGTAGAGATGGAGTTTCACTATGTTGGCCAGGCTGGTCTCAAACTCCTGACCTCAAGTGATCCACCCACCTCGGCCTCCCAAAGTGCTGGGATTACGGTTGTGAGCCACTGTGTCCAGCCCCTGTTACCAGATAATTTATCAGCCATTCTAAAGACAAAAGGTGAAGCTGCCACTGTAGAACCACCATCCTCAAATGAAAAGTTTCATTACTCTTATTAAATGCCCAAATGACTATATTGTAACAGATTGTCACTATTTCCTCATCAACTATTTCCAGCTGTTTTTATTTTTTCATGACCTTTTGACATTGGAGCTAGGACACAAGAACAAAAACATTTGAGACTTTTTTGTTTTATTTTATGGATGTTAAATGTTTTCTAGCATTATAAGAAACTATTTCTGTAGTGGTTTCTAATTTTGAGCTGGTGTTTTTGTTTGTTTTTTGGTGAGAGGAGTGGGAAATTTTTAGCCAGGTATGTACTTTTGTTTGTTTATTTTTACAGGGTGGTGTGTTCAGGTTCAAGCTACACAGATCCGGGGAAAGAAATCATGAAGTTTTACTCTAGATTTTCTAAATGTTCAACCAGTTCCTTGCATTCATCTAACATTTACAAAGGGTTATTCTAAGCCAGAAACTCATCAACTGGTAAGATTCAGAGAGAATTAGTTCCCATCTTAAGAGAGGCAGAAGGAAACCAAGAAATGTAACACAATGTGGTTATGTAGTAGGTAAAGCTTTGCAGATGATAATGCGGTATTGCAGACACAGGCATCTAAAACATGTGTTGCCAGTGGGTTGTCAGAGGAGGTGTGCAGTGAGTAGGCCTTTGCCAATAGGCTGTGCTAAAAGCAGACCGTCTACCAAGCAAACGTGCAAAGGTATTTAAGAAAGAATTTAGTATTCACACTGGAAGACAGCAAAGAGTTATTTTTAAAAGGGGAAGCAGGGTGCTTGTGGAAAATAAGGAAAGGGTCAGGGCAGGAGCTTGAGTATCTCTTGCCAAGAAAAATATAATGAGTCATCAATGTGATCGACTCATGTAATTCTAAATTTTCTAGTAACTACACTTTTTGAGAAAGCAAAAAAAAAAAATCGGTTCACTGAAATAACAAATCGTGTTTAATTTAATATAATCAACATCATTTCAACATATACTACAGATAAAAATGATTAATGAGACATTTTATAGCATTGTTTTCATACCAAGTTATCAAAATCTCATATGTATGTCCCTTTTATAGCCATATGAATTAGTCTGTTTTCATGCTGCTGATAAATACATACCCAAGACTGGGAAATTTATAAAACAAAGATGTTCCACATGGCTGGGGAAGCCTTACATTCATGGCAGAAGGCAAGGAGGAGCAAGACACATCTAATGTGGATGGTAGCAGGCAAGGAGAGAGCTTGTGCAGAGAAACTCCCGTTTTTAAAACCATCAAATCTCATAAGACTCATTCACTCTCATGAGAACAGCACAAGAAAGACCTACTCTCATAATTCAATCGCCACTCACTGAGTTCCTCCCATGACATGTGGGAATTGTGTTAGTTACAATTCAATATGAGATTTGGGTGGGGACACAACCAAACCACACCATTCCACCTCGGCCCCTCTCAGATCTCATGTCCTCACATTTCAAAACTAATCACACCTTCCCAACAGTCCCCCAAAGTCTTAAATCATTTCAGCATTAACTCAAAAGTCCACAGTCCAAAGTCTCATCTGAGACAAGGCAAGTCCCTTTTGCCTATGAGCCTGTAGAATCAAAAGCAAGTTAGTTACTTCCTAGATACAATATGGGCGCAGGCATTGAGTAAATACAGCCATTCCAAATGAGAGAAATTGGCCAAAACAAAGGGGCTACACAGCCCCATGCAAGTCTGTAATACAGCAGGGCAGTCAAATCTTAAAGCTAGAAAATGATTGCCTTTGACTCCATGTCTCATATCCAGGTCACACTGATGTAAGAGGTGAGGGCCCATGGTCTTCAGCAGCTCCACCTCTGTGGCTATGCAGGGTCCAGCCTCCCTCCCAGCTGCTTTCGTGTGCTGAGACTGAGTGTCTGCAGCTTTTTCAGGTGCACGATGCAAGTTGTCAGTGGATCTACCATTCTGTGGTCTGGAGGATGGTGGCCCTCTTTTCAGAGCTCCACTAGGCAGTGTCCCAGTAGGGACTCTGTGTGGGGGCTCTTACCCCACATTTCTCTTACGCACTGCCATAGCAGAGGTTCTCTATGGGAGCCCTGTCCCTGAAGCAAACTTCAGCCTGGATATCCCCATACATCCTCTGAAATCTAGGTAGCGGTTTCCAAACCTCAGTTCTTGACTTCTGTGCACTGACAAGCTCAACACTACATGGAAGCTGCCAAGCCTTGAGGCTTGCACCCTTTAAAGCCACAGCCTGAGCTCTACGTTGACCCCTTTCAACAATGGTTGTAGCAGCTGGGACACAGGGCACCAAGTCCCTAAGGATGTACATTGGGGATTAACATAATTCAATCACCTCTCACCAGGTTCCTCCCATGTGTCATGGGAGTTGTGGGAGTTACAATTCAAGATGAGATTTAGATGGCAATGCAGGCAAATCATATCATCATCTCAATTCAGACTAGTTACATTTCAAGTGCTTAACACATGTGGCTAGTAACTATTATGGCAAAAACCCCAGCTACTTTTGCACTAACATAATATCATAAAGGAAAGTACGACCTGAAATCATAAAATATCTGTATTACATCCTGAGGGTTTAATTCTGTCTTTAAGGCAATAGGAAAAATTAAGATTTAAAACCAGGAGTGACATAAAACATCAAATATAATAGGATATGCCCAACACTGAGTTCCCTGCTAGGATCTGAAACTCAATAAGACTCAATCTTTGTCTTCAAATAATTCATGGTCAAGAAGGAAAGATAGAAATAGCCATGAAACCAAGATTTTGTTAATTATGTGATAATATAAGAGTAAATTTGAAGTTTAAGGAGGAAGTCAAATTTACTTAGAACAGTAAGAACTTACTTTCCTTATTAGAATGCAAATATCCTGTGCTCAAAAATATCTCCATCCACTCTTTTTCTGTATTTTCCTTAGCAACTAAGAAGGGCTTTTTCACATAGTAGAAACTTAAAAACAAATACTGAATGATGACAAGCAAAACTGATAAGTGTCTATAACATTTAAAATAAAAAGAGGAAGAAACAGGAGAGGTGATGTAAAAAATACTCGAGGTTTTCCTTTTCATTTTTAGTGGAAATTCTTGTTATTTAAATATTTGAACATATTCTGCTTTGAGGGGGAATTTTAAATCCATAACATGGAAATAAATGCACTGTGTTAAAAATATAAGACTAAATGAAATAATAGGTGTGAAACTGCTTTGAAAGTTAGAAAAACTATAAAAATATGGAGACTAAATGAAATAATAGACATGAAATACTGAAATATTATTTGAAATTTTTTTTATTAGAAAACTATAAAATAGTCATGCTGTGTAGTCACAAAGCAAAAGAGAATCCCCAGGTAATCTAGCAAGAGAATTAAGAAAACAAAATGGTGTTATGAAATAGTCAATGTAGTTGGAATTATGAGTGTTTCTGAATGTATGTATTCAAAACAAAGGACAAATACACAGATTCATCCAGCAGAAAGTATTTAGGAGGAATTGGCTTTAATTCACCAGAGTTAACCAGATGAAGCCAGGTGATTTTTGGTTAAAAGTTCCTGTTTCTGCACCCCTGGGGAATTAACTTGTCTATTGAGCCAATCAAAATATAGCTATATCTACATTTGGCTGTTTGCACTGAGGAATTAAACCAAATAAAGTTTCAGCCAATTCAGAGTCGATGTAGCAGATGTTTTGATATTTCAGTTTTGCTCTGTATTGATATTTCAGTTTTAGAAACTACTTAAGTTTACTTTTTCCAGTTCCAGCTGGTTCATTAGTTGATTTGGAGTTTTTTTTTTTAAAGTTAAGTAGACAAAAGTAGAATTGGTTCAAATTTTAGGATGTCATATACATTCAGCACATAAGCTTAAATTCATTATTTCTCTTTGGCAGGGGCTGATGATTAGTTCAAGATTCTTCTTGTGACTATACATTTTAATTATTAGAAATAGGTTATGCAATTTTGTCAGAGTTATGTCAAATAAAGTATTTATGATCACAATGGTTTAGTTAACCCTCAGATAGTTATGCGTATGTGTATGTATATGTGTGTGTTTAGATGCTATCTAAAATAATATGTGAAAGTCTAGGTTTCAAGGATGTTATTCTACTTAAGAAAAAAATGATAAGGCCATATTTTCATTTATATTCTCATAAGATCTGGATTGACAGTAGAAATGCATATGTAGTAATAATTATCTGCCCCAATGGCCCATCAACATTTAAAGAGCCAAATTTAATTTCTTGACATTTGAAATGGTTCTTCTAGTAAGACTTGTTACTAGTCAACTTTATACCTCTCAGACTTCTCCTGTTATTGGTATCCACATCTCCATATTTGGGTTACTACAGATAAAAAAAATGCCAAGTTAAATATAATCCTTAAACATTGTGAATACCTGATAAAAAAGGAGGGCAAGGCTGGATGTCATTGGTTCTAATGTGAATCCAGGTAGGGCCTATAGTCTTGTTTTGCTGGAAAAATATATTTAAAATTATGTCATGGCAGAGTAATTAATTTCAAATACACATTATGTATGGACCTACTGAAATCCCCATTTTTTAGTATATTTAGAGATAAAAACTCTACCACATTTCATTGGCTTTGGTCTACATCCATGGTTCTGAAACCTAGCTTGTCATATGAATCCCTTGAAAGGCAATGGGAAAAAATGTTCTGTTCTCCATCACCCCTGGAAAATTTGATTCAGTAGGTCTGGTTTGGGACCAGGCATCTGTTTTTTAAAACTCATTAGGTCAACTCTAATGGTGAGGCGGCTATAAGAAACATGGCGATTACTAAATGGGAACCTTTTAATCTGCAGATTCTTAATTCTGTGATCAGTGTTACAGGAAGAGCTCATGAAACCCTACAGTTATGTGATTATTTGTAAAGGGTTAATATATATACATGAACCAGTCAGTTTTTACTTCATAATATCCCAAAGATCATCAACTGTATAAGATAATATCAGTAAAGGTAATTTTATAGTTTTCTTTGAAGCATATTTTTATTGAATTTAAGTAAGTTATATGAAAGAAGATCAAACATTTGTTTTCAAAAAAGCACAGGAGACCACTCCCCCCTCCCCACTGTGTAGACCAGCAGTATTCCTGCTAGTTAATACACTTTGACACATTACTATAGTATTCATGTAATATTTCTTTCAATGATGGACCTCGAGTTGAAATTGAATTTAGAAAATAGTAAAACTCCTAATTTGTGGAATAAATTATCTCTTTTTTTATTTCCCTCAAATCCATTAGATTCCTCACTTGCTAATTCCACAATCTGTATTCTTACCAACAATGTGGTAAATCTTACCAATCGTCTGTTGTGAAACTAGCCCTGAAGGGCTGACAGAATTCTATAATTTATGTTAATGATTGCTTAGAATTATTTTTAGTCATACATAGCTTTCAAGCATCCCTTCTATAGCCAAGAGTCTGAGTACAAGTCATGAGTAAATGTTTGCCACCACTAGAAATACATCCTGGCCAAAAGTCTAAGCTCATACTATAGAAGGGGGCTCTGATGTGATGATGGTTGAAATGGACCTAGTTGGTTTCCTGAGGTAAGAAAAGTCCCTTAATATATATATGTCTGTGTGTGTGTATATATATATATATATATATATATAGAGAGAGAGAGAGAGAGAGAGAGGTGTGTGTGTGTATATATATATGTACATATATACATATATATATACTCAGTATAATGCTTTATAATCACTGTTGACATTAAAGGCAATAACTTGTAAGTTTTAATTAATTTTCCTCTATACTGTTTCATAATTTGCAACATTTTTTCTCATATGCAGAAATGTGTAAAAGGGGGACTTTTGTAAATAATAGTTGTCAGTTTTACCAGATATAGTCCTTGCTATAAAACTACATAATTCATTGGTCTGTAGAAGAGCTATGATATAAAATATATTAAAGAATCTATATAAATGCAAATGCAATAAAAAATACAATTGATTTTTATGGATTTTAAGTCTTAAATGTAAGTAAAACTCTGTAGACTGCAAGACACCGTCTGATAAAATGTCAAAATGGTTCCCTAAGGGAAATCAGGATGATGTTCCAGAATACCATTTTTAACAACCCCCGCTGTTCTTTGATACTCTCTGATTTGCTTGGGGGAAGGGTTGTCACAGAAATGCTAAAAAGGCTCCTAAAAATAAAACCTTAAGAAGAGATCACTTAAAGGGATGAGATACATGGTAGCTGTCTCTAAAATCCTTCTGCTAAAATTTGCTCTTTTAATTCCATTTATACAATCACACAAACACACAAGACTTCTAATGAATCAGTTAAAATCTTATAATAAAAGTTTTCATGTGAAGAAATAACTAACAATCACCACCAAGTATTTATAGATTACTATAAAATTCATCAGCTAATAGCTATCACTACTTCCTAGGTACACGATTTATTTCTGCTATGCAGAGAGAAAGATAAAGCTTTGAGAATTTTCCCAGCCCTTGGAGGCAATCAGGAACAATACTGAAATCTGTCTGCAACCTCCTTATATGAAGTGTTAGAGAAGACCAATTATTTTGCCCTAGTCCCACAATCTAAAATTAAAAATAAACACAATAATAATTAAAAGAAGAGTAATTATCACATTATGAATACCACCTGTTTTCCAGAGTGTGCTAGGTGTTTTATGTGTGTTAGCTTATTTAGTTTAACCCTTTCATTGACTATTTGAAGAAACTGAAAATAGTTTATGTCACATAAATAAGCAAGGCATGGTTAACTTATTTGTGCATAGAAACACAGCTAGCCAGTGACAGACACAGGTTGTGAACGCAGCCCTTTCAACCTCCCTGGGGCCTGTTTACTTTTTACTGCATGACACCACATCCTTTAACATAGCACCATGTGCAAACTAAGTCAGACTAACACTTTCATGATCTTCTGGGAAAAAAAAATATTCCAGTAAAGATAAGAATAAATTTTAGAAACGTGGACTAAACATTATGAGGTTAGAACATGAGGTAAGGTAATAGTGGTAAAAATAGCAAAAATAAATAGAGAATAAAATATTTTGAGATGCAGATAAAAGTTACATTTTCAAATGATAGAACTGCCATGGCACCCAGTTTTCTATTAAAAAAAATAAGTTCCAAGGAAAAAAGATGATATAATACTTACAATGTTTTGTTCTCAATGCTCAATTGACCCAAAATATGCTATAAAGTGTTGTATTGGTACACAAGAAAAAACAAGGGACATAACACCAAAATTAGTTTTAACGATACTAAAGTATTCCTTTTGCCTTGTGATAATAGGAAGCTTCATTTTTAAGCTTTGCCAAATACTGTTTTCCAATTTTTCCAAATATAAATGGCAAATGATACATTAAGTTTGTGAAGTTGGGAGTGAGAGAGCAGAGAAATAGAAAGAGAAAGAGAGAAAGAAAAGTAAATGGAACTCATTTCCAGATATTTCATTTAAGAAACATTCCTAATTTTGATATGTTAACCCCTTTATCCATTTATTAAATTGTCTTTGCATTTTTGCTATATCTTAATATAGTGATGTTAAAAACTGCTTGTAAGAATGCATCACCAACTATACCAGCTTATATGTTACTCCTGACTGGTATGGTCACCCATTTATAAAGAGGTGACTCTTAGGCCACACCAATCTGTGGATCACCAAGTTGGACCCAAAGCTAGGATTTGGGAGTTTTTGCCAGTGATTTATTTTAATACAATTCCTCCATTTGTGTGTGTATGTGTATATGTGTGTATAAAAACCTTTACTGCAAGCCTGAAGGTTGTAACAGAAATTGGATAAGATAAAGTTTCTTCAGTAAAATATGGAATACACAGAAAATGCCAGCAGAGGCTAGTTTAGAAGCTTGAGACAGTGAGTTAAAAATCTCAGAGCTTAGAAGTCTCTTATGACAACAACCACCAAGAACTAATGTCTTTAGAGAACACCTTCCACCACATACTGTGCTAGGATAGAAGAGAGGAGATATGATACCAAGAAAAGGGATTTATTGAAGCTGAAATACTCCTTATGTCACCGAGTCAACTTGGAAATAATAAATGAAACAGTTCACTGGGAAAAAGAACCGTATCTGTGTATATCCTATGTGAACAGATATATGACAAGGCATAGAAAAATGTGTGTTTATATACACATATCTACACATACAAATTTTCCTAAAGGACTTCTGACATCTCAAAAGCCCATGTAAGCAATTTCAACCATATAGGAAAAACTCATATTCTTGAAAATTAACTGAAAAACATGACTTACTTTTAATCTACCAACAATGTGCTGTCTCTGAAGTGAATGTCCTATCTAGACTTTGAGGTTACGAGGGAAAGTATTAGCTGTTTTTGCAGCTTTCAAGAGTATCACAGGAGAAACAAACCAGAGAGATTCAGGTGGGAAGTGAGTAATCACAGCAAGGTTTATGCTTAAAAATATATATATTGTAATGGAGGGAGCATTAAACACTACAGTATAGTGAAAAGTTGAAATCAAACTTAACTATGTGGCTTTTCATACACAATACAAGCAAAGGATTAAAGTTTGAAATGCTAGGTAAATGTGCCCCATTAATTATATGCTGTAATTTGGGTCTGTAGCCTCTGTGGTGTACTTAAAATAAAAATGTTGATTCTGTATAGAATTATCCTAAACACTTATCACAATGATTCATGCTGTACTTCCAATATTTCATTTGGTGGTGACTACAACAACCCACATAGGGCACTTACACGGTAACTGCGGCTTAAAGCTACAAATGTCATTTCCAGCCTCCTCAAACCAGTTGGTCATTTATTCAGTCTTTAATGGATGACTTCTGTAAACAGGGCTCTGGATTAGGGATTTTGTGTGTGTATATGTGTGCAAAGAGAAGGCAATTTAATAAAAAGGAAAAAGAAGCATAGTTCTTAGTGTTGGAAAGATCATAGTTTAGCTGGAGAGAAAACACAGCCACAAAGGTACCCTAACAATATATCCAAAATGAATTAATTGCTGGATTAGAAATCTTAAAAACCTATTATCATACTGATGATAGACAGATAAATACATAAATACAGAGGTGAAGAATGGGATAGTCCCTGATAAACATACAGGAATTGATGCAGTTAGAATAAATAATCGTTTGCAGCACTATCATGATAAATATTGAAACTGGTAAAAACCATCAATGAACACCAAATCTGGAGAGGATGGCTTGATCAGGAGTAGAATCTTTTTATGGTATTAAATCTCTTCCCACAGATTACTTATTACTGTTAAAACAAAATAAGCAGGAGGCCATTTGAAAGCCAGTTTATCCAAGCAAACTGAAACTTAGAGGCATTCCTTGTAGCTGATTAATTTTGGAAAAAACAACAACAATATGCAAACTAAGTTTCAGCCAATCAAAAATAGCCAGCTAACCATTAGTTATATAACTAAGGCTGTTCCCCTGAATTATACCCAAATAAGGCAGATGCCTAGCTGTAGCCAATCAAGTAATTTCTTTACTTTGCTTCTGCATTCAATCTATAAAAGCCTGCTGCTCATGCTGCTAAAGTGGAACTCTCTCAACCTATTCTGGTTTTGAGTACTGCCCAATTCATGTGTCCTTAAATGCTCAAAAAAATCTCTGTTAAATTTATTTTGTCTAAAGCTTTTTTAAAAAATATTACTTGCAGGTGAATGATAGTAACTACACTGGTAAGAAATCAGTAACATTTTTATCTAAATAATAAAAATCAACATCATCAGTGAGAGGCAGATGTATGTTATATTTAGGGATATGACATTCTATGGAGGACTCATCATTTATGTAGTATTCTATCCTGGGTTGCATAACCTAAATCTACCCATCAGGAAACAAGAGACAAATACCAAATGAAGAACACTTTTTTAAAGGCTTACATTCTTCAAAACTGTAATCACCTTAAAAGAGAAATAAGGGCTGATGAATTGTTCCCAACAAAAACATGTGATTAGGTTAACAAAAAAAGTCACAATATGGATAGTAAATTAGGAAAGGAATGTCTTTATTCTTAGAAAATATAGACTGAAGCATTTAGGGATGAAGGGTGAGGAGCTATGATGCTTGCTACTTTATCTTCCAGTGGTTCATAAATGTATCTGCTGGTGTGGGGAACAAGTGAGAAAAACTAATATGTGAATCTTGTAAAGGTTATCAGATATGCCTTATACTAGCATTGCAACTTTCATCAATTTTTAAAATTATTTCCAAATAAATGTAAGACAAAGAGTACATTTATTAGTCCTCTTTTTCCCGTTCCCAACACACACACACACACACACACACACACACACATTGGGTTTGAGTATTTTTAAATACTCTATACCTTGTTTTGTTGCAAGTCCATAGCTGCCCAGAAGTCTAAGCCAGGAACTTGGAAATCATATCTAAACTCTTCCCTCTAACTCCTACTTTCCTAAATTTTGTTTCACTTGTCTGTCAACAGTATCAGCAAATCTATCATCCAGAAACTTTATTGTGCTTCTGCAAAGACAATATAATCAAAATATCATCGTTCCCTAAATCAACTTGTAAATATTACCAACAATTTTTTTTTTTTTTTTTTTTTTGAGACGGAGTTTCGCTCTTGTTACCCAGGCTAGACTGCAATGGCGCGATCTTGGCTCACCGCAACCTCCGCCTCCTGGGTTCAGGCAATTCTCCTGCCTCAGCCTCCTGAGTAGCTGGGATTACAGGCACGTGCCACCGTGCCCAGCTAATTTTTTTGTATTTTTAGTAGAGACGGGGTTTCACCATGTTGACCAGGATGGTCTCCATCTCTTGACCACGTGATCCACCCACCTCAGCCTCCCAAAGTGCTGGGATTACAGGCGTGAGCTATCGCGCCCGGCTACCAACAATTTTTTAACTAGACCAGCTAATTCTAGAGTTCATGCGGAAAAATAAGTAAATAATCATACCACTAAAAATTGAATAAGAAGAGCAAGCATGAGAAATCATCCTTGTTAGGTATTAAATTTTAATACAAAGTCCCAAAATAAAATGTGGCTGTATCAATGCATGAATTGATAGACGAATCAATGCAACAGAATAGGAAATGTAGAAGTTGAGCCAATGTTTAGTGATATGAAAAGACATCAAATAAACAAATTAGCAGCTGTTAAATGTGAAATTAGGGATAAGAATTAGGTATATGGGAGCCAGAGATGGGAGGGGGACTTTTCACATATACCTGTTCATGCTCACTCAGTTCTGAACTATGTGACACTATTCACTAAATTAAATAAATTTTAAATTTATTTTATGTGATTGTTTATTAAATTAAATAAACATATTTATTTAAATTTTAAAAATAAAACAAAAGCAAAAGCACAGATTTTGTTGAAGTTACAGAATTTGTAATTCTGCCAGAGAGAAAGTAGCCAACTCTCTCTGTGTGCTTAGGCCCAGGAATCTGTTCTGAATTCATCTCAGATTGAGTAATCAGAAACTAATGGCTGCAAATTTGGGGTCATATTGCAAAAAGCATGTCTGACAGTTTGTTTAAATATATTACATTCACTGAGTAGTCTAAAGAAATCTAACTTTGAATTTACTTTCCCTAAGGCAGAACACAAGGAAGGGGCTTTTAATCATGTTATATGCAATATAAATTCCCTAACAATATCACATTAAGATCATGCTAAGTCTAATGCTCAGGAATTCTTGAATGCCCATAACCCTTTAAGAGAGCAGTCCCTAACCTTTTTGGCACCAGGGACCAGTTTCATGAAAGACAATTTTTCCATGGACTGGAAGCTGGGGTACAGGGTGGGTGATGGTGTCAGGATAAAACTGTTCCATCCAAGATCATCAGGCATTAATTATATTCTCATAAGGCGTGCATAACTGAGATCCCTCGCATGCACAGTTCACAGTAGAGTTGGCACCTCTATGAGGATCTAATGCCCCTGCTGATCTGACAGACTGGAGGCAGAGTTCAGGTGGTAATGCTCCCTTGCCTCCAGCTCACCCCCTGCTGTGCAGCCTGATTCCTCTCGGGCCATGGATCAACCAGTACTGGTCTGCAGCTGAGACCCCTGCTTTAAGAAATCCATGAGATGGCCTGGCATGGTGACTCACACCTATAATCCCAGCACGTTGGGAGGCCACAGTGGGAGGATCACTTGAGGCCAGGAGTTCAAGACAAGTCTGGCCAACATGGTGAGACACCATCTCTATAAAAATAATTTTTTAAAAAAAGACATCCATGAGAAATTTACATATAGAAAAGCTACTAAAATTGATTATAATTGATATTTCACATATTTTATACACACACACACATATGCAAAAAGTTTGTTACATTCTCTGATAGTTACTTCTTTATAGGAGATGCTTCAGACTCAGAGAATAGACAAGCCATATTACAGAAAGCTTAGGAAATGCCAGTTGCAAATATCAGATGCCTTAATTATATAATATAACCTTAAGTAATTTAGGATTAACTAGAACCTAATTAATTGCAAAGATGCCAGCCAACAAATCAGTATGACATGGGTGGCTGACAATCTATATTTCATATCAGAACATGGATATCCAATGTTTAGATATCATACATTCAAGCTTAGTGTTGCCTTTAAAATATGCACACTATATGTTTAAAAACAGTAGTAGAAAGGGCCACTGGTTTGCTCACCTCATTCCCTAAAATCTGGAGATTATGGATGAAATGCATTGGTGTTCCTGAATGGGAAGAACTGGAGGCTGAATAGGTCCTATTACCAGTAGCTATTATTAGTGACCCTTCCTCCAGAAGACAGTGAAGAAGAAAAATTTTTCTCAGAAATCAAGCATGGTTTTTAACTCCTACTGCTTTAAATCATGGTCTATATTTTTATATAAGTAAATTTTGTTTTTCCACACTTAATTACTTATTAAATAAATAAAATCACTAATACAAATCATCAAAAGTGTTCTTTGTTCTTACCCACTTGGTCATCTTTTAGCACTGTAAAATTTAAGTAGAGTATATTAACATCTTTATGTATGATAAAAATGTCACCAAAGACAATATTTGTTATATCAAAGAATTGTATACATTTATAATGTTTTCTTACAACTACAACTTAGTTGATCTTTTAAATAACAGTTTGTGAAATCCATTTTGAGGATTTTGAGGAGTCCTCTTTCCTTAATCTCTCCATGGTCATACATTTGCTCAAATTCTTTCTTCTGGTTTTCTTTTTCACTTATCATATTTCCTTCTAAGACAAAGTTGATGATTTAATGCTTCTTCATTTACTCATTGTTGTACTCAGAATTCTAAGATGTTCCCGCAGTGAGTTAAGCCCTTACATAATTTTCTCTTGAGTGCAGGCAAAACCTGTGACTTTCTTCTAGCCAATAGAATATGACAAAGGATTCCCTTGATAAGGTGATGGTATATAGAAAAGATGTTACATTACTTTATAGAAGACTATCTCAGCCAACTGGAGTGAGATATTTTCCTGTTGGCTTTGAAAAAGTAAGTTGCCGTGTTGTGAGAGGACCTGTGAAAGGGCAATGTGGCAAGAACTGCAGGATCCTCTAGGAACTGAGAGTGGATGCTAGCAGATGACCAGCAAGAAAGAGGACCTTAGTCTTCAACTGCAAGCAACAGATTTCTGCTTACAGCTACATGAGCTTGTTTGCTTGTTCCCTCCAGAAATGCACTCAACCTGGCCAATACCTAGAGTGCAGTTTTGTGAGATCCTGAGATCTCCGATCTTTCTGACACAGTTAGGGTTATATCAAGATTCCTGAAGCACAGAAACTTATGAGATAATAAAAATATGTTGTCTGTAAGCCACTAAATTTGCAGTAATTTGTTAGATAGTAATAGAAAACTAATACAGTCATTCAATTCTCACTTCTAAGAAACTTTCATTCTTCCCGTCATTGAAATCTCACATCTAAGAATCTTTTGTTAAATAATAGTAAGGTCGGTAAAAAACTCCCCAAGTTTCTAAGTAGTCAAAACATTGTTCACAAAATCCATTTATTCAAACATAACAATGAAGTGGGATTTTTTTTTTTTTAGTGGGGTTATGAATTATATTTATTTTATAGTCAATTTTCATACATCATTTAGTGAGAATTAGAGCTTTGGGAGCATATCAAAAGAGAAAATTTTTAATACAGCATTTTTCAAAGTGTGGTCCTAGACTAGCTGCATTTGTATCACTTTGGTGTTTATTAAAAATGTGGAGTCCCGGCCCACTTTCACACCTACTAGATTTGAAGTTCTATGGCTCAGAAATCTACATTTTAAAGAGCTTCCCCAGTTAATTATTTCTGCAGGTAAAATTTTAGAACCAATACATTAGCAATGGTTTGCTACACTGGTTGTCCATTAGATAGACTTACGGAGCTTTTAAAACATACCCATACCTAGGCCACACTCAATTAGTGGAAAATCTCCTGTATTGGACCCAGGCATAGGCAGATGTGAACACTCCCCATGTGCTTCTTTGAGGAACCGTGGTTGAAAATCACTGCTTTAACAGGAGCATTGGAGCCTATTGCTCAGAATGAAGTTAGGCAATAGTTACACAAATTTTGGGTAGGTTGATCTCTTCTTCACCCGAGTTTGT
Source organism: Aotus nancymaae (assembly GCF_030222135.1). Taxonomy (NCBI): domain Eukaryota; kingdom Metazoa; phylum Chordata; class Mammalia; order Primates; family Aotidae; genus Aotus; species Aotus nancymaae. The sequence continues at coordinate 51,204,084 of NW_026988415.1, read as the reverse complement.
GCTGAGGAGAAAGAGGAAGACTAACTCCTTGAGAAACAAACTGATGGAAAGAAGTTACCCTTAGGAAAGCTAGAGTTATTGTTTGATTCTTTTGACTCTAACCTTCTTATTGTCCCATTTTCAAACACCTTCTCCACCATCTTTCCTCAACTATCCCTTATATAACCGTTTTTATACACTGTAGTGACTGTTACTCTTTATGCAATAGTTCTTCCTCTCATGTTGTTCACATTATTGTTGTCCATTTTATGCTATAATGTAATCTAATTTATGATAAGTTTGACTTCATGCACTGTTTCTTTAAGGTGATTTTTACTAGTAAGGGACAAGCTGGGTCATTTAATCAAGGTAATTTGTCTAGAATGAGCCACAGAGTGATATAAGACTGTGAAATATGATGTACTTCTATTGGGGAAGTCAGAAAGTTAAATATCTAGTTATAAGCAGTTTATGATCATTTGTTGATATACACATGATATTTCCATGTTAGCGTTGCAAATGCTTGAGGGCAGACCTCCAAATCTTGGATAAAATCCTATATTCAATAATAGCCACATGAACATAGACTTTTACATGATTTTTAGAATGACGATTTTCTTTAAAATTAAACTCCACCTTGAGTATCTTATCTTTCTGTGCCCTAAAGATTTTGCTCATAAATGATAGGATTTATTTTATTCTCCTTCATTTTTCACTTTTTTTCCCTCAAGATCTGTAGCAGTTACTTTCAGTAGACCAAGAAGAAACTGGAAATCAGTTACTGGTTCAGTACGTACTCCACACATCTGCATAGATATTCCTCAACTTCTCAATCATTTCGTCACACCTTGCTATTGCTAAAGTCTCAATCATTTCTGTTTCTGTTTTCTAACAATTTCACCCTAATCCTTTGCTTGAAAAGCAATTCACCTAAGCAAACTCCTTGCTCTGATGGAAGCATGACTTTGTAAGATAGGAAAATTTCCTCAGTTTTTTTATTCTAATTCAGTGTCCAGCACTTGGGCTAGTATGTTTCTTTCATAGCAATGTTCTAATTCCAAACTTGATATGACTACTTGCTTGAAGCCTAACTATATCCCTTACTAGGTCTGTATCCAACATTCTTTGTACCATTTTGGAAATTAATCACTGGCAACTGCCATTGATTATTGGAGAAAGGGGGCAATACTTAACCAAGGTTTAACATTTGTTAAGTATAAGTATCTGTCACACTAATTCTTCATGGATAACCATGGAATAGCCAATGAGAAATATATATTCTACCTTTTTTCTTATGTATAATGGAAGTCTTGCTATACTTCCAGTTAAAACTGTTTCTTATTTACCTTAGTGTGTTAGTTCATTCTCACACTGCTATAAATACCTGAGACTTGGCAATTTACAAAACAACAGAGGTCTAATTGAGTCTCAATTCCACATGGCTGGTGAGGCCTAAGGAAACTTACAATCATGGCAGAAGGGGAAGCAAGGACCTTCTTTACATGGCAGCAGGAGAGAGAAGAGCCAGCGGGGAAAATGCCAGATATTTATAAAACCATCAGATCTCATGAGAACTCACTATCACCAGAACACCAGGGGAAAACTGTCCCCATGAGCCAATCATGCCCCACCAGTTTCCTCTGGGGATTATAGGGATTACAATTCAAGATGAGATTTGGGTGAGGTCACAGCCAAATCATATCATTTCACCCTGGCTTCTCTCATATCTCATGTCCTCACATTTCAAGACACAATTATGCCCTCCCAACAGTCCCACAAAATCTTAATTCAATCAGGAATTAACCCAAAAGTCCAAAGTCTTGTGAGAACTCTCCCACAAGATCCAGCTTTTGACATACAATTGGATTACAATTCAAGATGAGATATGGGTGGTGACACAGCCAAACCATGTCATTTACCAATACATATTAGGTGGAAAGTAGTCTCAGTTCATGCAGAACAGTTCTGTTGCTTTTTCCACAAACTTAATTTGTAGCTTTGGTTTGTCTATATGTAATACTTTGATGCCTTTTATGTTCAAACCTTAAAAGGTGCATGCTTCATTTTCACTGGTTATTCTGAAAACTTGAAGTGATGATGGTGAAGCAAAAACTGTGAACCTTACTTCATTTCCTTAGGCAATGTAACATTATGTTTTGGTGTTTTGCATATTAAAATTAGTGTCCTGAATAGGACATCTTTTGATGTTAGTTAATATTTACCTCTCCTGATTCCTATAAAATAGATTATAGAGCCCTCCTGTATTCTCATGATTGTAGACTCTGAATCTCAGTTCCCATTGAATACTAATTTTAACATGAGTTAACCACATAACTACTATATCAAAAAGTCTTTCTTCAATTGGAATCTCTTAAGGGGCTTGCTATAATTTAAAAGTTTGTGTGCCCACTAAATGCATATGTCAAAATTCTAACCCCCAAGGTAACGGTATTAAGAGATGGAGACTTTGGGGGGTGATTAGGTCATGAGGGCATTACCATCATGAATGGAATTAGTGCCCTTACAAAAGGGGCCCCAGAGAGAATCCTTGCCCTTTGACCATGTGAGGACACAGCCAAAAGGCACCAACTACAAGCCAGAAAGCACACCCTCACCAAACACTGAATCTGTCTTGATCTTGGACCTCTCAGCCTCCAGAATCATGAGAAATAAAGTTGTGTTGTTTATAAGCTACCTGATTTATGGTATTTTCTTATAATAGCCTGAATGGACTAAGAGAGATAAACTCTACTTTGCCCACAATAGCAGGGATACAAATTTGTTATATATATATGTGTGTGTGTGTATTTAGATACCCTGGTACCATCATATGACTAGGTAAAGGATGAACAAGGGTCTATATTCCCACCAAATTCAAGTAGTGTGACTTTCAGCAATCACACACAACTGACCTACACATGCTAGGCCTAAACAATATCACCAGGGACTAAATGAAGTTAACTACTAAAAGAAATGTTATGTCTTATCTAGTCAAGGGCAAATACAGCATTCTTACTGAGCAGTGCTTGCCCAATCTGGATGCTGTGCTGCCCAGGTTTGGGTTATCATTACTGTTTAGGACATTAATTCAGACAGAATAAAGGATCAAGTCCAGAGTTTGTAAAGTTGGCAAATAATCCCGTGTTTCATCTGACACTATTGAAATTTTGCATGTGGAATCTAGAAAATAAGAATAATTAGGGTGTATTTTGAAAATCCAGGTGACAACCATGTATCTGAGAAAGTGTAGAAAAAGATTATCCTGATAACAGGATTGCCTAGATTGATATCACCAGGGACTAAATGAAGTTAACTACTAAAAGAAATGTTGCATCTTATCTAGCCAAGGGCAAACCCAGCAAAAAGCAGCATAGACTATGCATTATAGCCAATTTACTTTGAGGCTTTTCTTTACAGTGATGAAGTGGTATTTGAACCTCTTAGGGAGCACATAGCACATTCCTTATCCATATCATTTAATCGCTCTGCACTTATAGCAAAGAAGTCCTAGCCAAAGTGGAAGTATGAGGAAATGGAGCATATAAAAATGAGAGTGCATTTTGGAGAATTTATTTTTATCCCATGAAAAAAGTTAATAAGTAAATTGTTTGCTACTTCAGTATCACAGCTGATGCTCACTGTTTTTAATCTCACACACGGAACAAAAACATACATATTCTTGGTTTTATTTTTTGTGAGTTATTTATTCTTTAATTCTCTTGACACAAGGCAAGAACAGTTTTATAGTTAGAGAACTTGCTCTCTCCTGTGTGATATTTATTATCTATAGAACCAAGTACATTCGGCAGAATGAATTGGTATATCATCTTAAAAAACACATTGTGACTTATAAAACAAGATCAGTGAAATGTGGTTTACTGCCACTCATGAAAGTCATAAAACGCCACTTCAATATGGTCTAAGTAGTAAAGCATTTTATAAAAACTTAAATCTCTTTTTCTTATTTTAAGAACAAAAAATGACTTAGCATGGCAGTAAAGTATAAAATCTGAAGGTCATAGTTCAAATTGATATTTCTGCCTTAAGTCACAGAAAGACATCATCATCTTGATAGTTATTGTACACTCTTAATTATTCATATCCATAGACATTGAAATGACACAGAAAATAGAATGCTAGTAAAAACAAATACCTCAACATTCACTGGAATGATATTACTTGGAGGAAGTAGGCAAGCAAAAATCAAAGGCAAAAAGAGAAAAGTCAGAAATGTAAACTTTACCTGTGGGCTGTGACTAAATGATTTTATTTGTGGCATAGTGATTGACTTTTTCAATGTCCTTAGCAAAGAGAGGTGCAACAATTGATTCTATCAACTTTGAAGGAATTTAGCAAATGAGAGGATTGAAGATACTGAAGTCATAGGAAACTGTCCAATTTAATCTTGAATTATATAACCCATTTCCACTAAAAAACACCCATTTTTCCTTGACCATTTTTGTTAACTTTTACAATTCAAAGATGATGCCATTAGTCCCTATTAAATTAAAGGACCAAAGAGACTGATGCATTATAGCCAATCTATTTTGGAAGATGCACATAAATTTGCTATTTGATTTCTAGTTTCTGTTTTCAGTTTCAGTTTTAAGTCTCTGTTTTCAAGATCTTGGCTTCGTTTTAAAGATGACTACCGCATCCTTGATTGCCGTACACTAAGCTAATCAGTCTGCTGCTGCTTCCCTGATGCCAACAAGTGGCCTTAATAGTTTGAAGTAATAGTCAATAATTTTTGGAGGGCCCTTGATGCAGTTACCCTAATTAAGCTTACTATATAAAAGCTGCTTTGGGATCTCTGTTATCATCTATAGTTCATACATATTTAGCCTAATGGGCTGTGTCATGATAAGCAAATGACACTATTATTACTTCATATTGCACACATACCTCTATTGTTACATAAGGCTGGGAGAATGACCTTTTCTTCCACCTCTTTGTATCAGTAGTTAATAGGCACTGTAAGACTCTGTAGGAAAAGCTAGTCTTGCTCTTTCCATCACAATGAAAATGCAGGTCTCAGAAGAGATCACCCATATCAAATATACTATGGTTCTGTGACTGGTTTACATTGTTCTCCAGACAAACCCAATGCAAAATTAAGAAGTAGAAACTGCAGCTGGGCGCGGTAGCTCACGCCCATAATCCCAGCACTTTGGGAGGCCAAGGAGGGTGGATCATGAAGTCAAGAGATCGAGACCATCCTGGTCAACATGGTGAAACCCTGTCTCTACTAAAAATACAAAAATTAGCTGGGCATGGTGGCGCGCGCCTGTAGTCCCAGCTACTCAGAAGGCTGAGGCAGGAGAATTGCCTGAACCCAGGAGGTGGAGGTTGTGGTGAGCCGAGATCGCACCATTGCACTCCAGCCTGTGTAACAAGAGTGAAATTCCGTCTCAAAAAAAAAAAAAAAAGTAGAAACTAAATTTTTTTATTTGGTCTCCCCCTATGCATCTGCCAACATGCCTCCCTTTCCCTTACTTCCCTCTGCCTGACAACCACACTGAATCCTGTTACTGCCCTCTGTCCCTCACCACTACCTGCATGTTGTGCTATACCAGATGTGGAGAACCAGCCCATAGCCAAGAAATTCTCCTATTTCCTATAATCTTCAAAACATAGAGAACTCCATGTTCTTTTTATTAGGGTTTGCTTCTTAAAAAGTTGAGATCATCTATGTGGGCCTATTCTAATTGCATGAGTTCTTGAACGCTGATAACTTTCTCCAGCTAATAGCAGAAGAGTACGGCGGAAGGTAGAAGTGAGAGACTTGAACCGTAAGGAAGAATTGACCATTGTTGGTTTCAAGAAGGAGGGAACCACCTTAGAAAGAATGTGGGAAGCCTTAAGGAACTAGAAGTGGATCCCAGCTGACAGCCAGCTAGGAAATGGGGACCTCAGTCCTAAAAGTACAAGGAACTGAATTTGACCAACAACCTGAATAAGGTTGATAACCACATTCTTCCCTAGAAGCTTCATATAAAAACAGTCCACAGACAGCTTGATTTCAGTCTTGTTAGACCCTCAGCAGAGAACCGGTTTAGCTTTGCTGCACTTTGGACCTACATAATGATGAGCTAATAAATTTGTGCTGCTTTAAATCACAATATTAGTGGTAATTTGTTACTCACCAGCAGAAAATTAATACAATGCATGAATTAGATAAACTAATCCCCTAATCCCTGCTAATATGTTACCTGGTTAATGTGTGATCTCTCTCAGAAATGGAACGCCTAAATGCACTTAAAATTCATATGTTACAAAGAAATATTAATCAAACTCAAAGGCAAAGTGTCAAAGATGATGTTATGAATATAATAAAAGTAAAATTTGGGACAAAATGCATTAAAGGAGATAAGGGTCATTTTCTAGTTATATGAGCTATAATCAGTAATGAAGATACTACATTATTAAAATGTATATGCCTATAGCAGACCCTTAAAGAATGAGCCTAGGATTATGATTAGAAACTTTTGGCTGGGATTGGACTTCAAATCACACCTCATCTAACTCTTCTACCTTTGAATAAGATCAAACTTGCAGAGATACAAAGGAGACAGCTCATGATTAGAAAATTAATCAGCAATGCAAAGAGAATGACTACCTGTAAATCAACACGTACAAGATGGTGGTAAGAGACATGCCATAGTTAATTTACGATGTATTTCAAATCATTTGTACAGCTCTTCTAAAATAGCAGATGCTAGCTAGGAATCCCATGAAAGACTATTCCTTCACACCTGGAGACGATAGAGTATCAAGTTCTATTGATTCCATTGACAGAAACTTACCTATCTCTTTAGAAGTAATATACAGCTTTGCCTAACTCTAAGAATCTCAAAATTGGCAAAAATGAAAGCAAAATAAAAGTCTTGCCAAGAGAAATTGGATTGAAACTACTGAATAGGTTATTTGAAGTAATAAAAAAATATATATTCTAGCTCTCATGTATGTGTCAGCTTAAACAAGCTATGTCAAGTTCCCCATCAGTGAAATGAGAAGGTTAGAGTAGATAAGAGAAAAACATCCTCTTTACTTGTGACATTTATTTTCATAAGTGTCCCTGAGGAAGGACAGTGGACCTTAGAAGTCACTGTCCACCAAATATGCTGGAGACTTTTTCTCCCACAGATTCTGGTTCTCAAAGAACAGTAAAGAATTCATCTGATCAATCTTCCCAGCCACTAAACGGAGTGTTCAACATAACCAATTTCTTAACATGGGATTCAGTGTTCTTTACAATGCCTCAAACTTTATTCCCAGCCTAATTTATCACCATGTATTGCACTAAATTAGTGTTTCTTGAACACATTCCTTGCTTCTGTGCCTTTACTCATGCCCTTTTTCATATCCCAATTCATTACCTAGTGAAATTCTACACATCCTTCAATTTTCAAGTTAACTATCACCTCCTGTAGGAAATCTTATTTAACCACTAATAGAGAATCACCCAGAAGATTTTCAAACTTAAAGTTTAGGGGCCCTTCTCAGAATTTTCAAGGCCTGTTTTATGAATAAAACATCTGTTTGTTTATTTGTTTATATATTTATTAGCCAGGTCCTCAGGCAGGAGTGAACTAGCCCCTGTTGGTGGGTATAGAACCACTGACACATTTTGTTTGGCCAGCATACTTTTTTCTTAAGACTCTGAATCTGCCTTCAGGCAGCTAATGAGCTGTCTAGGTTGCATCAAGCCCCACCACTTAATAGCGATCTCACACATACCTGCTATTTTCCCAGGCTCTAAAGGCATTTGGGTTTGCTTTCTCAGACCATTTTATTTTATTCTTTAAGACCACGGCCAGCCACAATATTTCTTGGATTCTTCTAATCCCAAGCCTTGTTGTGGAGTAGAATACAGTTCCCATAATTATAAGTGCAAGTTCAGAACCCCCTTTAAAATGATCTTCACTGCTGTTTATAATAGGGGAATAGACAGAGGGGTAACAAACTAAGCAACATGGATATTAACCAGTTTTTCCTTCAAATCATCCCCCTCTCTGGCCTCCCTAGGGTACCTACTGTCTTCCTTGGAGGGGTGAAAATGAGGATGGGAGTGGGAGTTACTGTTTAACCTGCTTCTGAATCAAGTTTTATTTTAAATGACATTGTTTATAAGACAGACAATTTACCATCTGCTAGTTTATTATCCATATACACAAAAATAAAACTACATAATAAAGGTAACTGCTAAAATGACTATAAAATTTTGTTTCTTTTTGAACTAAAACTAAAACTATAACATGTGACTCAACCTTTGACTACTCAGATTCAGCGTTTCTTTCATTAAAACTTTAACCCATAACCCCACATTTTTATTTTCTTCCTGAGACTCACTTTCACATCCTGTTGTGATTTCAGGATTTGCGCAGGCAGTGGTAATGATGTAAAAATGTTTCATTTCCTTCTCTGCTGTCCCCCCAAAGGCATAATATATCATATTAAATAAATTTCAGTAACACGGTAGCATCATTTTCTGCTCAAAGGAGTTTAACCTAGTGCAATTACGTGCAGTATTTGAATTCCAGCAAGAAACACTCACGCCACACTTCTTTTAAGAGATTTTTTTATTTTATATGCTCCTTTTTTATTGGTGACTTTCTGATAGCTTTTCTAAGAAGTAAAGATTTGTGTTTCTTGAGTTCATTCTAGTCTCCAGGCAATCAGCATCTTTCTCACCACCAAATGTCGAAAAATGCTTGTCTTTTCCCGGTAGAGCTGCGTATAATTAAAATTTGGCAAAGGCAGAAAAAGTATCACAAGGATTTGCTGAACTTAACACTATGGTGAATAGAAGCTAGTTAGTTATATGAATTTTTTGGCAGAAGGATACTTTCTTTTATAACTCCAGTAGGTTGTGGTAATGTGGGGAAGAGACTTTAGATCCTCAAGAAGATCTCCATAACTAAGATGCCTACAAAGTCCTCCATCCAAAATACAGTGAATAAATGATGTAATGTTTAGTTAACTCCAGAAAAATCTGAGGGAGCCAGCTTGGTGTCACCTCACTTCCCCATTACCAGCCTTCATGCCTCTCTCTCTCATCGTCCCCATTCCAAGTTCCTGTAATATAAGAATTTCTATGATCTAGCCAAAAAGTTAATGGTAGGAAATTAAAGCTTGACCTCTCTGATACTGGATGGGAAATTTGCTTTTAAATAGCTAATGCCTGAAGTGTGGTAGATTCTAGGGAGGCTCTGAAGGTGAATAATTTATTTGATGTTAGCACCTCCTCAAACCCCATTCCTATTCTATTTACTCTTAAGTCCAATTCTTCTTGTATAAGGAAACATATTAGGGAAAACAAATGTTCTCATTTGAGGCTAATGCCACATTCAAAATTTCGCTTTCTGGCTTTCATGATTTCAGGCATAATATAACGTTCCATAATACCTGCCTAGAACATAAGAGCCTCCTTAAAAAAATTGGTTTATTTCTGAAACAAAACAGGCTTAACATACTTAATTTATAGATGACTTACATTAGAGTTCTTCTAGCATAAAAATATTCTTAATTAAAAATTTGAAATTGGTCATATATTCTAAAATTTAACAATTGATCAGTGACTCAAATCCACGTTAGTCAAATTCTGCACATCTGCACATCTTAATATATGTAGATATTTACAAATACTTTTTGTTTCTTATTCTTGTCAAACAAAATCTTAAGTAAAAGTCACAACTAAGTGATACCTTAATTCTTCCATATCAAGAAGTAGAAAATGTTACAATATGCTCCCAGTGTTGATGATTAACTATTAGGAAAACTGGATCATTATACAAACTCCCTCATATTCTTCTCTTGATGTAAGGTTCAAGGTGAAACATTAGATTCGTTCAACAAAAGGTTATCTCCCCTTGCCTCCAGAAAAGAATAACCTTCTGTTCTTGGACTTGAACTCACAACTGAAAAGTCCCTGGGGAGTGTGTCCCAGCAACAGAACCTCATGTCTCAAGGCTTCTAATAATATACCAATTTTGACCACCACAATGAATCCTTTTATAAAGCTATAATTTCAAATTAAATCACTACAGCCCTAATACACCTTCACACTGTCATATGATTTGTACAGACATAACTTGTTTTATTGTGCTTCACTTCATTAAACTTATCAGATACTGAGTTTTTGAAAAATTGAAGGTTTGTGGCAACCCTACATAGAGAGTCTATCAGTCCCATTTTTCCAGTAACATGCTCACTGTGATCTGTGTCCTATTTCTTGTAATACTTCAAACTTTTTCATTATTATTCAATCTATTATGGTTATCTGTAATCAGTGATCTTTGATGTTACTATTTTAATTGTTGTGAAGTGCCACAAGCTGCACTCATATGACAGCAAACCTAACTTATAAATGTTGTGTGTTGTGACTGCTCCACCAACCATTCATTCCCTAGACTCTTTCCATTTCCCAGTTCATTCTATTTCCTGAAACAGAAGAATATTAAAATTGGGCCAATTAACAACCCTACAATGACCTTTAAGTGTTCAAGTGAAAAGAAGAGTTGCACATCTCTCACTTTAAATCAACAGCTAGAAATGCTTAAGATTAATTAGGAGGTACATCAAAAGTAGAGACAGGCCAAAAGCTAGCCTCTTGTGTCTAACAAGAGACCTAAACAAAGGAAAATTTAATGAAGGAAATTAAAAGTGCTAATACAGTGAACATATGAGAGATAAAGTAAGACAACCTTATTTCAGACATGGAGAAAGTTTTAGTGGTTTGGATAGAAGATCAAACCAGCCACAACATTCTCTCGAGCCAAAGCTTAATCCACAGCAAGGCCCTAATTCTCTTCAATTCTATGAAGGTTAAGAGAAGTTAGGGGTGAGCCAAAATGGCCAATTAGACACAGCTGTGTTCTGTGACTTTCTCAGAGAACAAAAACTGTGAGTGGATTTTACACCTTCAACTGATGTATCCAGGTTCTCACGTTGGGACTGACTAGATGGTCAGTGTGACCCACAGAGAGTCAGGAAAAGCAGAGTAGGGCAACAGCCCATCTGGGAGCAGCACAGAACCAGTGGAGTCCCTATGCCCAGCCAAGGGAGGGAGTGAGTGATTGTGGGACCCCACCCAGGAAACCACAGTTTTCCCACAGATCTTTGCAACTTGCAGATCAGGAGGCCCCTTTGTGAGCCCACACCACCAGGGCATTGGATCCAAAGCACAGAGCTGTGTGGACCCTCGGCATCAACTCAGGCATGCATAGAAACCCAGGGGTTTTTGCATACTCTGGCCCTAGAAATTCTGGTAAGGCAGGAGATCCTTCCATTTCCTAGGAAGGGGGCTGAAGCCAGGAGCCAAGTGGTATTGTTCAGTGGGCCCCACTCCCATGGCACCACATAAGTTAAGACCCACTGGCTTGGAATTCCAGCCAGCCAGTGGCAGCAGGCTGGAGACCATCTAACACAACTGAGTTCACCAAGTGGAGAAGGGGGTGGCTGCTATCTCTGCTGCTTCAGTAGGCCATTCTGGCCTGCTAGCTCCAGGACACTGGGTGATCCAGACTGGGAGGAATTCCCCACAGCATAGTATAGCTGCTGTGGCAAATAACAGCCAGACTGCTTCTTTAAATGGGACCCCAATCCATACCTCCTCACTGGGTAGGGCCTCCCTGCAGGAAACTCAGCAACTCCAGTCAGGATTTTATGGTCAGAACTCTGAGGTCCCTGGGATGGAGGCCCTTGGGGAAGGGACAGCTGCAGTCTCTGTGGTTCAGCTGACAGTCTTTCCTGCCTGTTGGGCCTGGAGGATCTGGGTGGTGTGGACGAGGTGGGTTTCCTCCAGTACAGCACACCTACTCCATCAAAGGGCAAACAGACTGCTTCTTTAAACAGGTCTTGATCCCATTTCTCCTGACTGGATGAGACTTCCCAATAGGGGTCTCCAGATGCCTCCAACAGGAGTGTTTGGGAGTGGCATCAGGTCAATAACCGCCTGGGATGGAGGTCCAGAGGAAGAACCAGTTGCCACCTTTGCTGTTTCATAGCCTTCACTAGTGATACCTCCAGTTGCAGGAGGGAATGAGGCTTCTAAGGTCTGGAGTAGACCCCCAGAAAACCACAGCAGCCCTACAGAATAGTGGCCTGGTTATTATAAGTAAAACAAAGAAAGAAAACAACAACAACAATATCAACAAAAAAGACCCCACAAAACCCCCATTCAAAGGTAAGCAACCTCAAAGATCAAAGGTAGATAACCCCATGAAGATGAGAAAGAATTAACACAAAAATGCTGAAAACTCAAAGAACAGAGTGCCTCTTCTCCAAATGACAAGACACAGAACTGGGCTGAGGCTGAGATGGCTGAATTGACAGAATTAGGCTTCAGAAGGTAGATAATAACTTCAGAAGGTAGATAATTAGGCTTCAGAAGGCTTCACTGAGGTAAAGAAGTATGTTCTAACACAATGCAAAGAAGCTAAGAATCATAATAAAACATTACAGGAGCTAATAACCTGAATAGCCAGCTTAGAGAAGAACATAAATGACCTCATGGTGCTGAAAAAAACAATGCAAGAACTTCAACAATGCAATCACAAGTATCAAAAGTTGAATAGACCAAGTGGAGGAAAGAATCTTAGAGTTTGAAGGTTATCTTTCTGGAATAAGAAAAGCAGGCAAGAATAGAGAAAAAAAGCATGACAAGTAAAAATAAAATCTCAGAGAAATATGGGTTTATGTAAAATGACTGAAGCTACAACTGATTGGGGTACCTGAAAGACACCGGGAGAATGGAACCAAGTTGGGAAACACACTTCAGTATATCATCCAGGAGAAATTCCCCAACCTAGAAAGATAGGCCAAAATTCAAATTCAGGAAATCTGGAGAACTATAATAAGATACTCCACAAGAAGATCAATTCCAACACATAAAATCATTGAATTCTCCAAGGTAAAATGAAAGAAAAAATGTTAAGAGCAGCCAGAGAGAAATGCCAGGTCACCTACAAAGGGAAGACCATCAGACTAACAACAGACATCTCAGTGGAAACCTTACAAGCCAGAAGAGTTTGGGGGCCAATATTCAACATTCTTAAAGAAGAGTATTTCCAATCCAGGATTTCATATCCAGCCAAACTAAGCTTCATTAGCAAAGAAGAAATAAGCTGCTTTTCAGTCAAGCAAATGCTGAGGGAATTTGTCACCACCAGGCCTGCCTTGCAAGAGCTCCTGAGGGCAGCACTAAATATGGAAAGGAAAAACTATTACCAGCAACTACAAAAACACACTGAAGTACATAGATGAGTGACACAATGAAGCAACTACATAAACAAGTCTGCAAAATAACAAGCTAGCATCATGATGACAGAATCAAATTCACACATAACAATATTAACCTTAAATGTAAGTGAGTTAAATGCCCTAATTAAAAGACACAGAATGGGAAGCTGCATAAAGAGTCAAGATCCATTGGTATGCTGTGTTCAATAGAACCATGTAAGGTGCAAAGACACACATAGGCTCAAAATAAAGGGATGGAGGAAAATTTACCAAGCAAATGGAAAACAGAAAAAATCATGGGTCACAATCCTAGTTTATGGCAAAACAGACTTTAAACCAACAAAAATCAAAAAAGGCAAAGAAGGGCAGTAGACAATGGTACAGGGTTCAGTTCAACAAGAAGAGCTAAGTATCCTAAATATATTTCCACATAATACAGGAGCACCCAGATTCATAAAGCAATTGCTTAGAGACCTACAAAGAGACTCAGACTTGCATACAATAATATTGGGATATTTTAACACCCCACTGACAATGTTAGAAAGATCATTAAGACAGAAAATTAACACAGCTACTCAAGACCCGAACTTAGCTCTTGATCAAGTGGACCTGATAGATATCTACAGAGCTCTCCATCCCAAGACAACAGAATATACATTCCTTTAATGGCCACATGACACTTGCTCTAAAATTGATCACATAATTGGAATTGAACCACTCCTCAGCAAATGCAAATGAACTAACATGGTTAAAAAAAAAAAAAGTATCTCAGACTACAGCACAATTTCATTAGAATTTAAGACTAGAAAAGTCACTCAAAACTACAAAACTATATAGAAATCGAACAACCTGAATGACTCCTGGGTAAATAATGAAATTAAGGCAGAAATTAAGACATTCTTTGAAACTAATGAGAACAAAGAGACAACATACCAGAATCTCTGGGATGCAGTTAAGCAGTGTTAAGAGAAATTTATAGCACTAAATCCCCACACCAAAAAGGTAGAATGACCTCAAATTGATAAACTCATATCACAACTAAAAGAACTAGAGAATCAAGAGCAAGCAAACCCCAAGGCTATCAGAATTTAAGAAATAACCAACATCAAATCAGAACTGAAAGTAATAGAGACACAAAAAAAAAAAGATTCAAAAAATTAACAAATCCAGGAGATTATTAAAAAATAATAATAATAAAATAGATAGACCACTAGGTAGGCTAATAAGAAAAAAAGAGAAGAATGAAATAGACACAATGGGAAATAATAAGGATGATATCACCACTGACCCAACAAAAGTACAAACAACCATCAGAGAATAGTATAAATAGTTCTATGTATGTAAGCTAGAAAATCTAGAAGAAATTGATAAATTCCTGGAAGCATATACCTAACCAAGACTCAACCATGAAGAAATTGACTCTCTGAATTGGCCAATAATAAGTTTTAAAATTGAAGGAGTAATATTATCCCACCAACCAAAACAAGCCCTGGACCAGATGGCTCCCTGATGAATATCAATGCAAAAATGCTCAATAAAATACTGGCAAAACAGCAGCACATCAAAAAGCTATCCACCACAATCAAGTTGGTTTCATCCCTGGGATGCAAGTTTGTTTCAGCATATGCAAAACAATAAATGCAATTCATCACATAAACAGAACTAAATACAAAAGCTACATGATTATCTCAATAGATGAAGAGAAGGGCTTCAATAAAATTCAACATCCCATTATGTTAAAAACTTTCAATAAACTATGTATTGAAGGAAGGAACATACCTCAAAATAATCAGAGCCATATATGACAAACCCACAATCCTTAACATACTGAATGGGCAAAAGCTGGAAGCATTCCTCTTGAAAACTGGCACAAGAAAAGAATGCCCTCTCTCACCACTCCTATTCAACATAGTATTGGAAGTTCTGGCCAGGACAATCAGGCATGAGAAATAAATAAATAGTATTCAAATAAGAAGGAAGAAAGTCAAATTATCTTTGTTTGCAAATGACATGATCTATTATTTGGAAAATCCTATTGTCTCAATTCAAATGCTTCTTAAGCTGATAATCAACTTCAGCAGTCTCAGGATACAAAATCAATGTTCACAAGTCGCTAGCATTCCTATATACCAACAACAAGCACACAGAAAGCCAAATCTTGAATGAACTCCCTTTCACAATTGCTACAAAGAGAATAAAATACTTAGGAATACAACTAACAAGGGATGTAAAGGACCCCTTCAAGGAGGACTACAAACCACTGCTCAAGGAAATAAGAGAGGACACAAACAAATGGAAAAACAGTCCATCCTCATGAACAAGAAGAATCAATATTGTAAAAATTGCCATACTGCCCAAAGTAATTTATATATTCAATGCTATTCCCATCAAACTTCTATTGACATTCTTTACAGAATTAGAAAATAAAGCTACTTTAAAAATTTATATGGAATGAAAAAAAGCCCAAATAGCCAAGACAATCCAAAGCAAAGGTGACTAATTTTCATTATATATATATAGTCATGTGATAGTTTACAATTAACCTTTGCTGACTCATCATAACTTTATGTATAAGGATGCTTATTGATTCAGCTACTAAGTAAGGAAGGAGAATGTAAGAAGTAATTTTGCTACCCATTTTAGGGTGCCTTATTTAGGAAATGTTGACATTGATAAATCCTAAAATACTTAAGAATTTCTAGCTGTAATTCATTATCCTAGTGTTAGTTTTCTTTATAAGGCTATATAATTACATGAGTAAATATTTCAGTTTCCTGTAAATTAATACAGAAGGCAGTATATACCAATGAGTTACAGGGATACTTCAGAGAAAGTGCAGGTTTTGTTCTAGACCACCTCAATAAAGTGAATATCACAACAGAGTTGTGTGAATTTTTTGGTTTCGCAGCACATATAAAAGTTATGCTTACACTATAATGTAGTCTATTAAATTTGTGATAGCATTACATCTAAAAAATCAATGTATATACTTTAATGTAAAAATATTTTATTGCTAAAAAATGCTAATGATCATCTGAGACTTCAGCAGATTGTAAACTTGTTGCTAGTGGAGGGTCTTGCCTCCGTATAGATGGCTATTGACTGATCAGGATGGCGGTTGCTGAAATTTGGAGTGACTTTGGCAATTTCTTAAAATAAGACAATAATGAAGTTTGCTACATTGATTATCTCTCTCTTTCACAGAAGATTTCTCTGCAGCATGTAATGTTTTTTGATATTATTTTACCCACAGTAGAACTTCTTTCAAATTTAGAGTCAATCCTTTCAAATTCTGCCACTGCTTTATCATCTAAGTTTATGGAATATTTTAAAACCTTTGTTGTCATTTCAACAATGTTCTCAGCACCTTCACTAGGATTAGATTCCACCTGAAGAGACCACATTATTTGCTGATCTGTAAGAAACAAGTTTTATCATGCATCGAATTTTATTTTATTTATTTATTTTTTATTATTTTTTATTTTTAAGTTTTCTGAGCTTTCAGTTCTGAAATAAATTTGAAATTAAATATTTTGGGCTACATTATGTTTCCTCAGCTTTGCAAATTAAGAAACCTTAGATTACTTTTTTAAGTGTAAACATAATTCCCCGCTTCTGTTGATGATAAAGGGACCCTAAGGAAGATTAAACTGTTCTCATCCTTTTGTCAGGGAACCGAATTTTATTATGCGATTGAAGCAATTCATTCAGATCTTCAGGCTCCATTTCTAATTCAAGTTATCTTGCTATTTGCACCATAACTGCAGTGACTTTCTTCACTCAAGTCTTGAACCCCTCAAAGTCATCCATGAGGTTTGGAATCAACTTCATGCAAACTTCCATTACTGTTAATATTTTTACCTCCTCCCCTGAATCATGTGTGCTCTTAATGGTGTCTAGAATGGTGAATTCTTTCCAGAAGGTTTTCAATTTACTTGGACCAGATCCATCAGAGGAATCACTATGCATGGCAGGTATAGCCTAATAAATATACATACATGTAAATATATAAAAATTACTTTATATACCTATGTATGGATTATCTTAACATAAAAATCTGAAAGAAACAAGGCTTCACTTGAATTAAATTCTTGTGTTTAGAATGGGATAAATTTCTCACAGTTTTGAAAGTTGGTACCAGATAGCCCAGGGAAAACTGCTATAATCCCTCAACAAATCAGCAGTTTAGATTAAAAACAAAACTGTTTACTTATCTGGCTTTCTTTCAAAGACCTTCAGGGAGTTCAAGTTCATCTTTCCTGTACACATATGTATATACAGCAAATGTCCAGGACTCAACGAATTTTTACAAACATAATTTGAATATGTATCATCTTAAATAAAATGAAACTATCACTTTGTGTAAGGAATTTCTATCATACTCAAAAAAGCCCATTATACCTCACAAATAAATATTACCAGTATTTTCATTAAATGAGAGCACAACTGCCACTTCCAGGTAAAGCAGTAACAATAACAACAACAATGAAAAAATCTGCTGAAGGATAGATATTTGCTCTGTCCTTTCTTTGACTGATTAGTTAAAAAGTTGAATGCATGGGGCACTGTATGAGCTAGAATGAATGAATCTTGATTGGTGTTCAGCCAAACTGAAAATTATATCCCAGCTATTCAATCTCAGTCCAGTCAAATGCAAAGCCAGTTAAATGGTTCTTTGTTAAGGAATGTTAAGTGTCTGAGGTGAACCTAAATATCAAAGCATTTTTGAAGTACCTACCATATCGATTTTCTAATCATAATGATAGATAACCCTAAGGATGCTGGCATTTTTACTCATTCTTGAAATATAACTGCTGCCTATGATTTTCACATGCTAACTTTTGCTGTTGGCTTCTAATCCAATTGGTCACAGTAGATTCATCAGGTAGTTTCCTCTGCCTCAATATTAATGAAAAATTCTAAACACTATTTAGAAATTATGTATTTATTTTGAAATTGACAGAAATGCAGAGAGGACTATTGGGAGGTAAAATGTGGTAACACTGCCTATTTGTATTAATGTGCCTTAATTGTAGCTTTTATGTTCTGCTATAACTCTATGATCAATTGTACAACAATAACAAGGCAGGTGACTTATTTTTCACTTGTTTCAGTCAAGCTGAGAGTTGCAATGATCTTGGAAACGAGCAGTCTCTGGATCAAATATCAACAGTTTAAAGATATGCAGTATAATTACTCCCTAGAAATCCCACATAATAGCTAATGATACATTTTAGAAATGATTTAACTTAAGCCTGAAGGACTGGGAATTTTGGTGTACTTGAACAATTAAGGGGATTTATTCACCATAAAGTATTTCTTATTAATGGCTCACATAGAATTTTACTGACATTGCCTGTTTGGTTGTCTGCACCCCAACTGAATTCCAACATCTCGAGGGGTGGCATGCTGTCCCATTCATCATCATGTCCTAGGGGCCTAGCAACCTGCAACTATTTCATTGAATTATATCTTCAATATCATGAAGTATTTAACTCCAAGAGTGAGAAAGCACCTTTTGCATATGAGTAACCAGTTGCCTTTTTGTTTTAAAACTATTATTTAAACTTTTAATAAAAAATAAATAAAATAATTCAACAGTTGTGACCACAGCAAGCATTCCATAGAATTTTTTAGTAAGTAAATATTGCACCAGGATTAGAAAAACTTTATTAAAATGACTTGGTTATTAGTGACTTTGAAGCTCCTTTAAACATATTTGGATTATTTGTGAGTTACTTTATAAGAGTGAATGTATCTCTGTTGTTTTGTTTGCAGAGATTTTTACTGAGATGTATTAAAGATATAAAACTTGTAAGTCACCTTTAGAAAGCATATTTCTCCATGCACATAATTTATTTTCTCATTCCCTTGAATCTGTGTCATATTGTCTTTCTAAACTTTATATTGAATTGCAAATATTCAAAGCATTCAATTTCTAGCCAAATAGAAAAAAAATTGAATGAGATGATAACATATTAAAAAATGAGGCATATTAACAAAATTACATTAAAATGGGCTTTGTCTTTCTGTCTCTTTTTCTTTTTTTTTTTAAATTGTACTTTAGGTTCTGGGGTACATGTGCAGATCATGCAGGATTGTTGCATAGGTACATACATGGCAATGTGGTTTGCTGCCTCCATCACCCTGTCACCTACATTTAGCATTTCTCCCCATGTTATCCCTCCCTGACCTCCCCCCTACCCACTGTCCCTCCCTTGGCACCCCCCAACAGACCCCAGTGTGTGATGCTCCCCTCCCTGTGTCCATGTGTTCTCATTGTTCATCACCTGCCTGTGAATGAAAACACACGGTGTTTGATTTTCTGTTCTTGTGTCAGTTTGCTGAGAATTATGGTTTCCAGATTCATCCATGTCCCTACAAAAGACACAAACTCATCATTTTTTATGGCTGCATAGTATTCCATGGTGTATATGTGCCACATTTTCCTTCTCCAGTCTATCAACGATGGGCATTTGGATTGGTTCCAGGCCTTTGCTATTGTTGTCTCCAGATTTTTTAATGATTGCCATTCTAACTGGTGGGAGGTGGTATCTCAATGTGGTTTTGATTAGCATTTCTCTAATAATCAGTGATGATGAGCATTTTTTCGTATGTTTGTTGGCCTCATATATGTTTTCTTTTGAAAAGTGTCTGTTCACATCCTTTGCCCACTTTTGGATGGGTTTGTTTTTTTCTTGTAAATCTGTTTTAGTTCTTTGTAGATTCTGGATATTAGTCCTTTGTCAGATGGGTAGATCGCAAAAATTTTTTCCCATTCTGTTGGTTGCCAGTTCACTCTAATAATTGTTTCTTTTGCTGTGCAGAAGCTCTGGATTTTAATTGGGTCTCATTTGTCTATTTTGGCTTTTGTTACCAATGCTTTTGGTGTTTTAGTCAACAAGTCCTTGCCTATGCCTATGTCCTGAATGCTTTTGCCTAGATTTTCTTCTAGGGTTTTTATGGTGTTAGGTCTTATGTTTAAGTCTTTAATCCATCTAGAGTTAATTTTAGTGTAAGGTGTCAGGAAGGGGTCCAGTTTCTGCTTTCTGCACACTCCTAACCAGGTTTCCCAACACCATTTATTAAACAGGGAATCCTTTCCATATTGCTTGTTTTTGTCAGGTTTGTCAAAGATCAGATGGTTGTAGATGTGTGGCATTGCCTCCGAGGCCTCTGTTCTGTTCCATTGGTCTATATCTCTGTTTTCGTACCAGTACCATGCTGTTTTGATTACTGTAGCCTTTTAGTATAGTTTGAAGTAAGGTAGTGTGATGCCTCCAGCTTTGTTCTTTTTGTTTAGGATTGTCTTGACTATGTAGGCTCTTTTGGTTCCATATGAAGTTTAAGGTGATTTTTCCAGTTCTGTCAAGAAGGTCATTGGTAGCTTGATGGGGATAGCATTGAATCTATAAATTACTTTGGGCAGTATGGCCATTTTCACGATATTGATTCTTCCTAACCATGAGCATGGAATGTTTCTCCATCTGTTTGCGTCCCCTCTTGTTTCCTTGAGCAGTGGTTTGTAGTTCTCCTTGAAGAGGTCCTTTACATCCTTTGTTAGTTGTATTCCTAGGTATCTTATTCTCTTTGTAACAGTTATGAATGGGAGTTCGCTCATGATTTGGCTCTCTGTTTGGCTATTATTGGTGTATAGAAAAGTTTGTGATTTCCGCACATTTATTTTGTATTCTGAGACTTTGCTGAAGTTGCTTATCAGTTTAAGGAGATTTTGGGCTGAGATGATAGGGTCTTCTAAATATATAATCATGTCATCTGCAAATAGAGACAATTTGACTTCTTCTTTTCCTAATTGAATACCCTTTATTTCTTTTTCTTGCCTAATTGCTCTGGCTAGAACTTCCAATACTATATTGAATAGAAATGGTGAGAGAGCATCCTTGTCTAGTGCTGGATTTCAAAGGGAATGCTTCCAGTTTTTGCCCATTCAGTATGATATTGGCTGTAGTTTTGTCATAAATAGCTTTTATTGTTTTGAGATATGTTCCTTCAATGCCTAGTTTATTGAGAGTTTTCAGCATAAAGCGTTGTTGAATTTTGTTGAAGGTCTTCTATGCATCTATTGAGATAATCATGTGGATTTTGTCTTTGGTTCTGTTTATGTGGTGGATTACATTTGTAGACTTGTGTATGTTGAGCCAGATTTGCATCCCTGGAATGAAGCCTACTTGATCATGATGGATAATCTTTTTGATGTGCTGTTGCAATCGGTTTGCCAGTATTTTATTGAAGATTTTTGCATCTATGTTCATCATGGAGATTGGCCTGAAGTTTTATTTTTGTGTTGAGTCTCTGCCAGCTTTTGGTATCAGGATGATGTTGGTCTCATAAAATGAGTTGGGAAGGATTCCCTCTTTTTCGATTGTTTGGAATAGTTTCAGAAGGAACGGTACCAGCTCCTCTTTGTATGTCTGGCAGAATTCAGCTGTGAACCCATCTGGACCTGGACTTTTTTTGGTTGGTAGGCTATTAATTACTGCCTCGACTTCAGCTCTTGTTATTGGTCTATTCGAGGTTTCAACTTCTTCGTGGTTTAGGCTTGGGAGGGTGCAAGTGTCCAGGAATTTATCCATTTCTTCCAGGTTTACTGGTTTATGTGCATAGAGTTGTTTGTAGTAATCTCTGATTGTAGTTTGTATTTCTGTGGAATCAGTGGTGAAATCCCCTTTATCATTTTTTATTGCATCTATTTGATTCTTCTCCCTTTTCTTTTTTATTAATCTGGCTAGCGGTCTGTCTATGTTGTTGATCTTTTCAAAAAACCAGCTCCTGGATTTCTTGATTTTTTGAAGGGTTTTTTGTGTCTCTATGTCCTTCCGTTCTGCTCTGATCTTAGTCATTTCTTGTATTCTGCTAGCTTTTGAGTTTTTTTGATCTTGCTCCTCTAGCTCTTTGAATTTTGACAATAGGGTGTCAATTTTAGATCTTTCCTCACTTCTCTGGTGGGCATTTATTGCTATAAATTTTCCTCTAGACACTGCTTTACATGTGTCCCAGAGATTCTGGTAAATTATGTATGTGTTCATTCTCATTGGTTTCAAAGAACATCTTTATTTCTGGCTTCATTTCATTGTTTATCCAGTCAACAATCAGGAGCCAGTTGTTCAGTTTCCATGAAGTTGCGCTGTTCTGAGTTAGTTTCTTAATTCTGAGTTCTAATTTGATGGCCTTGTGGTCTGAGACACTGTTTGTTATGATTTCCGTTCTTTTGCATTTGCTGAGGAGTGATTTACTTCCAATTATATGGTCAATTTTAGAGTAGGTGCAATGCGGTGCTGAGAAGAATGTATATTCTGTGGATTTGGGGTGGAGATATCTAATATTAACAGTGGAGTGTTAAAGTCTCCCACTATTATTTTGTGGAAGTCTAAGTCTCTTTGTAGGTCGTTAAGAACTTGCTTTATGTACCTGGGTGCTCCTGTATTGGGTGTGTATATATTTAGGATCCTTAGCTCTTCTTGATGCATTGATCCTTTTACCATTATGTAATGTCCTTCTTTGTCTCTTTTGTTCTTTGTTGATTTAAAGTCCATATTATCAGAGACTAGGATTGCAACTCCTCCTTTTTTTTTTTTTGCTCTCCATTTGCTTGATAAATCTTCCTCCATCCCTTTATTTTGAGCCTATGTGTGTCCTTGCATGTGAGATGGGTTTCCTGAATACAACACACTGATGGGTCTTGATTTTTTATCCATTTGCCAGTCTGTGTCTTTTGATAGGGGAATTTAGCCCATTTACATTTAAAGTTAATATTGTTATGTGTGAATTAGATTCTGCCATTTTGATGCTAGCTGGATGTTTTGCCTGTTAGTTGACGCAATTTTTTCGTTGTGTCGATGCTGTTTACCATTTGGTACATTTTGGGGTGGCTGGTACTGGTTGTTCCTTTCCTTGTTTAGTGCTTCTTTCAGGAGCTCTTGTAAGGTAGGCCTGGTGGTGACGAAATCTCTCAGCAATTGCTTGTCCATAAAGGAGTTTCTTTCTCCTTCATTTATGAAGCTTAGTTTGGCTGGATATGAAATTCTAGGTTGAAAGTTCTTTTCTTTAAGGATGTTGAACATTGGCCCCTACTCTCTTCTGGCTTGTAGTGTTTCTGCTGAGAGATCCACTGTGAGTCTGATGGGCTTCCCTTTGTGGGTGACCCGATCTTTCTCTCTGGCTGCCCTTAGCATTTTTTCCTTCATTTCATCCCTGGTGAATCTGATGATTATGTGCCTTGCAGTTGCTCTTCTTGAGGAATATCTTTGTGGCATTCTCTGTATTTCCTGGACTTGAATGGTGGCCTGGCTTGCTAGGTTGGGGAAGTTCTCCTGGATAATATCCTGAAGAGTGTGTTCCAGCTTGGATTCATTCTTTCTGTCACATTCAGGTACACCTATCAAATACAGATTAGGTCTTTTCACATCATCCCATATTTCTTGGAGGCTTTGTCCATTTCTTTTCACTCTTTTTTCTCTATTCTTGCCTTCTTGTTTTATTTCATTGAGTTGATCTTCAATCTCTGATATCCTTTCTTCTGCTTGGTTGATTCAGCTATTGAAACTTGTATATGCTTTGGGAAGTTCTTGTGCTGTGTTTTTCAGCTCTGTCAGGTTGTTTATATTCTTCTCTAAGCTGTTTATTCCTGTTAGCATCTCATCGAACCTTTTTTCTAGGTTCCTAGTTTCTTTGCATTGGGTTAGCACATGTTCTTTTTGCTCTGAGAAGTTTGTTATTACCCACCTTCTGAAGCCTGTTTCTGTCAGTTCATCAGATTGATTCTCCATCCATCTTTGATCCCTAGCTGGTGAGGAGTTGTGATCCTTTGGAGGAGAGGCATTCTGGTTTTTTGGTGTTTTTATCCTTTTTGTGCTGGTTTCTTCCCATCTTAGTGGCTTTATCTACCTGTGGTCTTTGTAGTTGGTGACTTTTGGATGGGGTCTTTGAGTGGATATCCTTCTTGTTGATGTTGCAGTTACTTCTTTCTTTTTCTTAGTTTTTCTTCTAACAGGCCCCTCTGCTGCAGGACTGCTGAAGGTCCACTCCAGACCCTGCTTGCCTGGGGATCACCCATGGGGGCTGCAGAACAGTGAGGGTTGCTGCCAGTTTCTTCTTCGGTTATCTCCATCTCAGAAGGGTACCTGCCAGATGTCAGCCTGAGCTCTCCTTTATGAAGTGTCTCTTTGGGTATATAGGGGTCGGGGAGCTGCTTGAGGAAACAGTCTGTCCTTTTTCAGAGCTCAAGTGCTATGCTGGGAACTCTGTTGTTCCATGTAGAAATTCTGGGCAGGTACTTTTAAGTCTGCTGCAGCGGAACTCATAACTGCCTCTTTTCCCAGGTACTCTGTCCCTCTGCGTTGTTCTTGCTGGGAATTGCACTCCGGAGCTTTTCCTATTAAGCCATCTCTTCTGTCTCTTTTTCAATCTCTGGCACTTCAACTACAAGAAAACACCTTCTCAGGTCTTAAGTATTCCCTTTAAAGATATGTTATGATCCTGTCAAATTGATAAAACTAATTTTGGAGGATTTGGGAATCACATCAATCACTCTATGCTTATTTGTTAGTCTACACTCATTCTTTCATTTTCTGCTTACTTTTATACTCACAATATCCATTCCATGTCCATTTACTATTAAATATTTCACTATAATATATTCAACTAAAAACTTTGTATCTAAAATATACCATTACTTCTACTATTTGCAAATAGACCACTGCCATTTAGAAAGGGTGCCAAAAATGGCATCTTATCTCAAAGATGTTTTAATAGCAGAGATAACTTTTTTAGGCATCTAATTTATCAATTATCTTCTGGATTTTCTTTTTGTTTAGAAAACTTTTCAACAATGCTTTATGTCTACTTGTAAATGGGGATACTAGCCTCCTTCTTCCTAAAGAGAAGCCTGAATCTGACCTTCTCCTGCCAAATCAAGCAAACAAACAAAAAATAATTCACTGTTGTGACTTGCCTGGAAATATCAGGTGCAAGATAGAAATCTAGGAATGAATATTAAACTACATGTCTCTGGAAGCAATTTATTCACTTGGCAGGATTAGTGAAGAATGAAAAAGAAATGCTTATATGTATAAAAGGGAGGGAGGCTTACTATGGAAAAAATAAACCAGTTGTTTATCAATCTGTAGAAGTTAGTAAATGATAGAACAGATATCTTGCCTCATTATTTCCCTTTCTTTATCCTTCGCTATTTCTGAGAGCCTGCTAGTCACAGAAGACTAAGTTTAGAAGTTGTCATCATTATTATCATGTTAATTTTGAACATACACTGTCAAGCCTTAATACTTTCAGGCTGCAACTATTTGAGAATATATGAAACTCCTCACTACCAAATGTGGAGCAAATTTCTGCATTAGAAGGATTCAGTACAACATCTATATCTCAAGATACTAGTTGGACTGGTTTTAAAGTATCACAATAATTCTAGTTTGAAAGCTTTTGCTTCACATTCATTATACATGTGAATGTTGCTGCTTTAGCCTTATGTGATTTCATTCTAGTCTACTGAAAAGGTTTTAATGGGAACCCTCAGGCTAGGGCCTACTTAGAAAACTATTAACAACACATATGACATGGGGGAAAAAAACTACAACAGTTCTTAAATAATTCTTCATATTAGAATATGAACAAAAGAATGTAGTCATCTGCTTGCCCAGCAAAGACTTGCAAGTTTAGTTGCACTTCCCCAACCTCCTCTCCAGGTCACAGATGTATAAACAGTCCTTCTATTTGAACTCAATTATCAATTACAGATAATCTCTCTAGTCTTCCCATTCAAATTCATCAGGCTTTGTGTTTTCTACTGATTTACTTAAATAACTCTTTTATCATGGCATTGCTTGACATACAACTTTTGTGGCCTAGCATATCAAAAACAAAATCTCCACCTACTTTTAAAATAATATATAAACATACATACACACATATATATATAAATAGATAAACTATTTGGGCCAAATTTGAAGACTGCAATAATCTGGAAGCATAGATTCAAGTTGCCCTAAATATATGCTCCTCCCACCCACTTTTGCAGGCATTCTATTCTGTCCCCACAGCAAACTAACCAAAACATAAACTTGGAAGAAATCGAGAAGAGTTTTCAGTCAGGGTAAAGACAGAAAATCTGAGAAATCAAACATAGCTGTATAAATATAGCTGGACAGAGATCAGAACCTGAGACATCTGGCGCATCTGAAGTTCTTACAGGTTACAACAATATGTCAATTCAAAGGAACTATGCAAGGTTTGAGGGGATGGAAGGTCTTGAAGATAAATACAGAAAATGGCTCAAAATGTGTTAAATGTATTAGTCACTTATTGCACACCATTTCCTAAAATAAACAAAAGAACAATGGCTTATCAGTCTATGGGTCACTGGATATTTCTGCTGATTTAAACCAGGCTTCATATATATATCCACTGAGATCACATATGTACCTGTGGTCAGTTGACAGGTCAACTGGAATACTAGCTTATATAGCAAGAAATCTCAGATAACCCAGCTCTCCTCCATGTATTTCTTACATTTCTCCAGCAGGGTAGCCCAGGCATCTTGTCAGGATGTTGGCAGAAGTCAAAGAGAAAAGACAAATGCATGAGCACTTTTCAAATCTCTGCTTGCATTAATCTTGCTAATGCTCCATTAGCCAAAGGGATGTGGCCTAGACCAGAGTCAGCGTGGAAAAGTACCAACAAAAGGGCTGGATACAGAAAGGCATAACCATAGTAGGTTAAAAAAAATTGAGATAATGGCCTTATAGGGAAAGTAGAGTGAAAGGTGAGTGTAACCCTTAGATTAGGATAGACCCTATTTACATTTTGCCCATTTTTCCTTTTTATTGTATTTGTAAAGGAAGTGTGCTCATGGATGAGCTATATTTATGTCGTAATAGCAATTGCTGCTAATTTCCCAATAAAACCCTATGGCACAAGTGCTTGTCCTGTATTTTATACATTCCCAGGAGTCATAGAAAAGAGGGATATGCCACCTGGAAATGTTCCACAAAACTAATTACTTCAAGGAATTCATAAACATTGCACAGATGGAAGTGTTAGGTGAAAAAAGTGGCCCCCAATCCTTCAAGATAAAAAGCCCATACTTCTAAATTGAATGTCAATATATCCTAGAAAAGAAGCAACTGTCTATTGTGGTTCTGGGATTTTGGTTAGTCTTACCACCCTCTACCAACTAGTATTTATTCACCTGAAGTAAGTCTCTACTTTGGCACCTTCATATTTACTTTTGTTGTTTCCCAAGTATTTGAAACTCACTTCTTTGTCTTCTGGTATTCCCCAACGCCTCAGTTAGAAAATTTATCCTATCCCCTTTAAAATCAAACAACATTTCTACTAATTAGTCAAATGATTCCAGTGAGGAGCAGGTGGGGTGTGAGCTACAACAATGACCAAGATAATCATAGTGTCTAGTGTCAGTAGAGCTTACAATTTAGTGGAGAAAATACATAATAATATTTAAATGGAATTGACATCATTTGTCTGCATAAACTTTCTGCTATCTGAAAGTTTGTTCAATCTAAGGTACTATATTTGATACAGAGGTAGGATAAAACAATAAGGCCCTCGTGTCTCCTCTTAAGGAACTTACAAATTAGTAAGAAGAAAGATATAATCTAATGACAGTTAAAATTGATAGAATCTGAAACTTTAGAGTTCTAGCATGAAAAAGATGGTAAGATAATGTATTCCTTCACTCGCTAAATGGATGTGCTGAAAAGTATTGGCACCCTGATTATGTGGCCAGCTTTTCTCCAATAAGGAAAAAGACAATCATATGTTGTTCACTAGAAAAATAATTTATAGATGCCTGTAGTCATACATTAATCTACTTTGTATCCCAACAATTTGCCTACAAGAGAAGAAAGAGGTCATGGGGACTGTAGAGAGTAGTTATGAAGAGATAATATATTTTTCACTTCTCTGACTCCCATAGATTAGCAAAATAAGAATAGGTAAGATCTTGGTTTACTTCAATACATTTTAATTATAGAAAAAAAATGTCTTGACAGCAGAAAAAAGTAATTTATTTTTAAAACCTATTGCTCTAACAAGCCCCCCGAAACTAATGCCCACAACAAATATATGATCTACAATGCCTGGCTGCATCTGAGCGCCATCTGCCTCACTAAACACATCCCCTGCTAGTCTCTGTCTGGCCACAAGTCTGTTGATATCATTTCAGTTTCTGGAACAGTTGAAATTCTCTACCACCTCAAAGTCTTTAGAAAGGCTGTTTTCTTCTTCCTAGAGATCTCTAAGCATTGGTCCCATCCCCTGCAACCCCAATAGTCAGTTTTGACTTTACCCATACAGATTTCAGAGTAGATGTTACTTCCTTAGAGGGACATCCCCTTTTTATTTATTCTATATAAAGTATGTTTTTTTTTCCCTGTTGGCTTCCTGATATCATATTATTCTGCAATAATTTGTGTATATAATTCCTTCCTTGTACTAATTACTGATCACTAACTGTAATTAAATGTTTTCTTTCTTTGTTTACTTGCTTAACTCAGTCTCTCCCACTATGAGTTCTATGTATATTCATAGTGATATGGTTGGGATCTGTGTTCCTGCTCAAGTCCCATTTTCGAATTGTAATCCCCAATGTTGGAGGTGGGGCCTGGTGGACGGTAATTGGATCCAGTAGTATATTCACTATGAATATACATTTCACTCATTTATTTAAAAGACATATGTTAAATATATATTTGGTGCCATAAACTACCATGCCTGCTGTACAACCTGTGAAACGTGAGCCAATTAAACCTCTTGACTTGATAAATTACCCAGTCTCAGTTATTTCTTTATAGCACTGTGAGAACGGACTAATACACACAGTAAGCTTGAAACTAATAATAAGTAATAAATATTATTGATTTAATTTATTTTTTTGTTTAATCTTATAAGAAAGCACATGACTGTGTTTGTCTTTTGTATGTTTCCATGAGAACTTACTGACTCATCTTCCAAATACTCTGAAGCTTTCACTGATTATACATTATGATTATCTAACCACCATTCCTAGGCTACCCTAACAGGTAGTAGCACTTGCCTCATGGATAATCAAGATACAAATTATGTCTAACAGGAACTAAATCTCTGCTAAGGAGTAGGGTTAGAGAATTTATTATTTCCATGATGAACAACATAATCTTAAATTATTTTCAAGATGTTTTGGGGGAAAAATAATACTTGACATCATCATTAAAGCAAGCTACTGATATAGGTATTTTCTGTATTTGTTTGACACTGGATTATTGGCCATCAGCCTATGGACATTTGCTGATAGCAAGTTAGGTGAACCAGTTGAATACTGACTCTTTCAGAACATCGCTGCAGTTCAGTGAGTCACACCCAGTGAGCATATTCAACTATGAATTTGCATGTTTCACTTATACAGCTCTCTGGAACAAGCAAATTTCATAGTTAATATTAATATTTAACAAACCACAGTTATATCAAACTCTCAAATAATACAGTGATTAAACTGATAACTTTGCCTCAAGTTAGATTAAAAGGTATTATTTCCTTTTTAAAACTGTGAATATGGCTTGAGAATTTTCAAATCTACAGCATGAGGATATCTACTATATAACCTAGCCACCATGATAGGGATTTCTTTTGATATTTCCTTAGATGAAGACAACAACTTTTTCACTGCCATATGAAAGCAATTTCCTAGTTGAGGGAAACACACACACACACACACACAGACTGGGATGCCTATACACAAACAATATTTATGTTTCATTGTCATTAGAAACCTAGTATCTTGAGCACATCAAGGCTTGAGTTAAAAAACAAAGCAAAACAAAAACTAGAAAATGCTGAACATAAAAGAATACCATTTGGAATCTAATGACCTCTCTCGAGACTTGGGCCTCTTACTAAGCTCACATTCAGCAAGGAGAAGGACGAGTTTGAGTCTGGGCCCAGGCTCTTCAGGAGCTGCAGATAAACTTGGACCTCAGGGCTGAGCACAGGGAGCTGAATATTACAGCAGCCAAGGAAATTGAAGTTGGTAGTGGCCATAAAGTGATCATAATCTTTGTTCCCGTTCAACTGAAATCTTTCTGGAAAATCCAAGTTCAGCTAGTACGTGAATTGGAGAAGTTCATTGGGAAGTATGTTGTCTTTATTGCTCAGAGGAGAATTCTTCCCAAGCCAACTCAAAAAAAAAAAAAAAAAAAAAAGCCATACAAAAGAATACGAAAAAGCATCCCAGGGCCCCTACTCTGACAGCTGTGTAGGATGTACTCCTTTAGGACTTGGTCTTCCAAGTGAAATTGTGGACAAAAGAATCTGTGTGAAACTGGAGGGCAGCTTGCTCATAGGGTTCATTTAGTAAATGCACAGCAGAACAATGTGGAACACAAGGTTGAAACTTTTTCAGGTGTCTATAAGAAGCTCACAGACAAGGATGTTAATTTTGAATTCTCAGTTTCCGTTATAAACAAAAATGACTAAATAAAGTATATATTTAGTCCAAATGGTATTCTTTTATGTTCAGCATTTTCTAGTTTTCGTTTTGCTTTGTTTTTTAACTCAAGCCTTGATGTGCTCAAGATACTAGGTTTCTAATGACAATGAAACATAAATATTGTTTGTGTATAGGCATCTGTGTGTGTGTGTGTGTTTCCCCCAACTAGGAAATTGCTTTCATATGGCAGTGAAAAAGTTGTTGTCTTCATCTAAGGAAATATCCAAAGAAATCCCCGTCATGGTGGCTAGGTTACATAGTAGATATCCTCATGCTATAGATTTGAAAATTCTCAAGCCATATTGATCATCATCCTAGAATGTTAATGCTACATATGTTAAATGATTATAATCAATCAGATGCCTTTTGACAAGTATTTTCTTCATCTTTTTAAAAAAGCAAAATTTAAGTCTTGGCAATATGACCAACCTAATAAAGAAATCAGAAAAAAAAAACATACATGTAATATTTATCTCCATGGGCAAGCTCTTTGCTACTTAATATCACACATTTTCCTGTACTATAATCTTATTTTAGTATCACGATGGTACAGTTAGTCTCCTTTGATCTTGTATAACTTCCTTCAACCATTTAAAATCTGATGATTTGCTATTTTTGCTTCCATATAGTTTCATTTAAAAGTCAAATATACTAGGCATTTGCTGAAGTCATAGCTCTTACTCTTCTTGGAAATTCTCTGCAAGCTTACATTTTATTTAAAAAATGCATCTGCAGTAACATAAAATTTACAATTTCAACTCTGTTTAAGCTTTGAATGACAAATTGTCATATTATCTCATTTCTTTCTTGCTTTACTTGACTAAACAAATGCCCTACAGTTGGGAACATTTACTTGTGAAGAGAATACTAATTCATCCTTTTTAGAACTCCACAATATAATCCCTATAATACCCCACATCAGTAAAAATAATGAATACTTCATATCTACCTTCACCATTCTATTAAACGTGTCATACACATTTTTGTAAAGAAAAAACACAGAACGTCATCCACTTTCCATTGGCCAAATCTATCATTTTGTTATTTTAAAGTATTTTATTTTTTATTTTTCATTTCTATTGCCCAGGCTTGGGTGCAGTGGCGCAATCATAGCTCACTGTAACCTCGAACTCCTAGGCCCAGGCAATTCTCCCACTTAAGCTCTCAAGTAACTAGAACTATAGGTGCATACCAGTATGCCCAGCTAATTTTACAATTTTATTATTTTTATTTTTTTTATAAATATGATATCACTATGTTGTCCACCCTGGTATCAAAATCCTGGCCTCAGGTGATCTTCCTGTCTCAGACTCCCAAAGTTCTGGGATCACTGGTATGAGTCACCATGCCCAGCCTCAAAATATTTCAGTAACAAGTAAAAGCCTTCTTTTAAAATTCAGATTCTACCTCCCTGTCTTTATATGGTTTTTCTTCTAAAGTGGCTGTTTTCTTAGTAGCAGTAATATTTGATTCTTAAATTATTTTTATTTTTCATCTAAAAAGTAAAAGACCCACAAAATACCTGGCATCTACTTCCAAATATAAATATTTTTCATTTGATTTCCCAGCTCCCCAAAAATTCCTTCTCTTTTCTCTCCAATGAGTTCATTTGCTACTATTACTTTGGCATCTATGGAATTTCAAATTAATGCTATGCTTTAGTACCTGAGCTAGAGAAGTCATTAATTGGTGGGTAGCATATGATTAAACAAGCCTATTCTCCAAAAATGATGAAAAAAATCAATTTGTCATGACACTAAGGAGGAAAATACTATAGAAAGCTTTGCAGTCTGTTAGCTCATCTTACCTTTTATTGATGATTAAAGTTTGATTCAGAAAGTATACATTTTACCATGTTTGAAAATTTCAAATCTACCTTATTGTAAAAAAGATGTACCACCTATTTATTGATTTATAAGAAAATTTTATCAGTGTCATTTTAATATAATACTTCACATATTTTGCCATCACAGAGAAGATAAACTTCTTTTTAATAAAATCATTTGTTTCAAGACTGTTCTCATGGCTCTTAGTCCATACAATTCCTAACAGGATGCAAATAAAATTAATAAGTTAATGTATTTAGGAGCAATTTTGAGCACAATATTTTACTTTTATCCTCTTTTTCTTATACTCTACTTAAATTATTATTGGTGCTTATTCTTTTTAATTGAAGGCCATCCTAGGACCAATGTAGTAGAGTTGAGCAGCCACATTTTTCTTGGTAAAATGCAAAATAGAGATTATCTAACTTGTTTTACTATAAGCTGTCCTGTGTTTAAAATCTATAAGATAAAAAAAAATAAATTTGTTTACATTGCAATTTATCAAGTCGATAATGATAAAAGTATATTAAAACTAAAATCAATGCAATTATAAAATATATCATAAAATAGAATGACAACACTTAAATGTACCACATCAGTGACAAGAGAGGTGAAAACTTTCAAGAAGTTAAAATAAGAAAAACATTAATTGAATAGAAATAAAATCAATAAAACTTTAAGTTATCTCATGTACCGTGTTTAGGAGAACTGTTAGACCTATTTTTAGATGTGTCTGGATTTGTGTAAGAAATCTTAACTCTTGTTTGGATTACAACCTCTCTCACAAGACTTGAAATTATAGGATTCAATCCAATGCCAATGAGCTTCATTACAGTTGAAACTTTCTGATAACATGTAACATCAATTTTATATATTTTATACAACATATTCATCTGAGGTTTACTTGATCCCTGCTATTACTGATGTATGAGTTTTAATCTGTGGTTTGATTCACACAAATATCCGGAGGTTATCGCTTACTTTAAATGCATACTTATTCTAGGTAATATATTTCCTATTACCCTGTTAGGATTCCATTCACTCCTTGTTTGTTTTCTGACAGGTATACAAGACTCCTATTGTTAATAGCATTGTAAAAGAGACAAAAGACCTTGTTCCTTTTAAGGTGAGTAACTGGAAAGGGAATAGTGGCTGAAGACAAGCTGTGGTGATATATATATATATATATATATTATGTTAAGGGGACATATTATCTTAGCTATGTTCATCAAAGCAGTAGCACAAAACTAGTTCATAACAAAAGTGGTCATAGATAAGCTATTGGGGGTTCTATTAATCTTGGACTGGAATTGAGATGTAGTGATAATCGGATGCCCCCTCCTTGCCATTGTATAGATACTCCTAAAGGTAGAGAAACCTTTCTAGAGAACCTGAGTTTATAATCTTTGTAAGACCTCAAGGAGGACCGTGCTTCACTGGAATATAGAATGTCCGGAGAATCCAATTTTGCTTTAGGCTGATGTGAGGAAGAGATAGAGAGATAGACAGATAGATAGCTAGATAGCCAAATTCCTAAATAATATAGTCATACCCTCAGTAATCCTGAGCTGGGAAGGTTCAAAGAAAGATGGAAATACTGCTCCATCCATTAAGTGAGGCCAAGGAGACTAACAGTAGTTTGAGAATATGAACACAACTTCTTTTCATGCCTTTCAGGATGTGATAGAGTTAATAGAATTTGGAAAATTTTAATAGAAACATCCCCCAAAATTACAAATACCTTGTATTAACCTGTAGTTTTGATGTTTAAAAGTAATTTATATTAAAATGTTACGTCAATAATTTATCATATTACATAGTATTCATTGCTTTTAGCTGTCAAAAGCTTCCCAGAGATACTGAATCTGTAATAAGCAGAGTATTCTAAAGCCTCATTTCTCTACTAGATTCTAAAAACTCCACAAATTCTAAGAATGTTTATAGTGGACTGAATTATGGTCACCCAAAAATATCCAGTACTAATCCCTGGAATGTGTAAAGGTCACCTTATAGGGAAAAAGGGATTTTGCAGGTGCGATTAAGTTAAGGCATTTGACATGGGGGGGATCATCTTGGATTGTCCAGTTGGGTCCTAGGTTCACTCACAAGTGAGAGAGACAGAGCGAAATTTGACACACACAGAAAAGGAGAAAACAATGTGACCACAGAAGCAGAGATTTTAGCAATGCATCCACAAGACAATCAAGTCAGATTGCTGGTAGACACCAGAAGCTGAAAGACTTTAGACATCTTACCTCTGGAATGGTAAGATAATCAATTTCCATTTTCAAAATCCAGTAAATGATTTTCATTTTGTGGTGATTTGTTCATATACAAAAATCAACTCAAGAGGGATTAAAAACTTAAATGCAAAACCTAAAACTATTTTAAAAAACCTAGAAGAAAACCTAGGAAATACCATTCTGAATGTCTCTGGCAAAGACTTAAAGACAAAGACTCCAAAAGCAATTATAACATAAACAAAAATTAACAAGTGGGACCTAATTAAACTAAAGAGCTTCTGTGCAGCAAAAGAAACTATCAACAGAGTAAACAGACAATCTACAGAATGGGAGAAAATATTTGTGAACTATACACCCAACAAAGGTCTAATGTTCAAAATGTATAAAAAATTTAAACCAAGCAACAAGCAAAATATGAAAAGGCTTTACTGTCCATTGCTGGGTTTGATGACGGAGGAAAGGACCATGAGCCAAGGAATGCATGCGGCCTCTTGCAAAAAACAAGAAAATGGATTCTCTCCAGAAAGGAATGCTGCTCTGCCAAAATCCTGATTTTAGCCAAATGAGACTCATTTGATCTCCAGAACAATAAGCTACTAAGTTAGGGTTGTTTTAAGTTGCTAGGTTTGGGGGTAATTTGTTATAGCAACAATGGGTAACTAAAAACACCATCCTATAAGAAAAGAAATGTATGTAAAAGTCATTTGAAGACATGTGCATCTATATTAAAAAGTTCTTTAATCAAAGTATGCCACAAATAAATGAACAAAATATTAATAATTTGCCTGCAACCATAATGCCCCATCTACATCCCTTGGTATCATATGTTTTCCTTTTCAAATCTAATGACATGTATGCTATCGGATACAAGTATAACTTTCATGACTATGAAATACCAAGAACATTACTAGTTCAATGGATATTTAATAAAAATGAGATGTAAATATTCTAGTTATAAAAACAAATGCAAAATATCCAGCGATAATTTAATCAAAGTAAATATAATAAATGAATTCCTTGTGTGTGTGTGTGTGTGTGTGTGTATGCCTAATGCAACTGACCCAGAATAAGAATGCATTAACAGCGAATACAAACACAAGTTTTATTTGGAGAGCTGTTTTTCCAGGAATTAAAAACAAAGTTTATCTGCTTACATTGGGGGTTAAAATTTGATATGTTTCTAAAGGCTTTAAGCTTGACCATTTATTCAAATAAGTATCTAAACTTAAACACCAAGCAGAAATATTAGCCATTACTCTAGCAAACACACTGCAGATATAAATTTCATTATCAACATCCTGTCTCACAAGATTCTGTAATCTTCCAGTAAGCAGGGCCAGGAAATACAAAAATTTTCCCACAGATGTTTCACTACATCAATTATAATTTCAAGTTGTGTAACATTTTACAGTAACCAAATAGGCTACATGCAAATATATAAATCAAAAACTGTAATCAGAAAATCATTTTCTCTAAAACTACCTCTCATTTTTTAATTGCAACATCTTACTTTTTCTAACTAGTTTTACTGGAATAAGTATATGCCTAATACTTGTTCATTCATTTATTCAAAATCTTTCCTAACTAATAGCAGATCTGTGATTACTGGGCCATTTTAGCATTCTTCCTTATAATATACAGAAAGTGAATGCTATCATTTTCTTTCAGTGCAATTTCAGATACATCTCCAGATTTTCTTATTGCTGTTGCTATTGTTATTCATATGTAATATGACTTGCCTTTATACTTCTCTAGTGACTTTAACTTTGCATTATGGATTTCTGTCATAATTCTATTCATGTCATCAAGGCACTGCATAACTTGCCTACCTTTTCGGAAGCCTTTCAAGGGAAGCTATATATTGATCATAGTCAACTACACTCTAATTTCTCAAGATACTGCCAAACATTTCATCAGGCTTGTATATGTTAAATAAAGCAATGCTGCTTTAGAATAAGTTTATTTTTCTAGAGAGCTAGTATGTAAGGTCCACCTTTTGGTTGTCAATTAGTAAGAATCATAACATGCTTTTGAAACTCACATTAAACCACTCAGTGTTTCAATGACCTATTGGATACATCATGTCATTATAGATTGGAGTTTTCAACTCAGGAATTTGTTTCAATAGCGCTGTCAGAAACTAACAAGATTGTGGAAATGGTTCTCAATGGATTCTCAGAATGTTTATTGATGCGGCTGATACTGCCGTTAAAGTTTCTACACTTATATTGATAAGCTGGTTGGTACACTAGAAGACAAATGCCCTTTGTTGAGAAGATCAGCAGGCAATTCAATGCACATTTCATTTCATTTCTGATTATTTTTTCTTTGGGCTATACTAAATATGGCAGTAAAGTTGAATAAAATTTTAATAATTGGTAAGCATATTATTTTTCAAGTGTCATGAGCCAGGGATGCACACAAAATAAATTTGTCTAATAAATCACAATCATAATAACAGATCGAACAGACCTATGGATCCCCCCAAATTTATCATTTTAAAGCAATCAACTCATTTAACACTAAAATGCATCTATCCTCAGGCTGAATGATAACATCTGTAAAGCAGCACCCAGCAACATAATGCAGTTAAGAATATATAACTAAGATATTGGAAAGAATTAGACTATTAGGCCTGAATCTTAAAGGAGTCAATAATGGCTTACAAACAGTAAAGCAGGGTAAGTTGGCTCTTAGAAAAATAAACTAGGAGACGAAATTTTCAGAGAAATACAGAGTAGTTGCCCAGTTAACTTAAACGTTAATTCTCCAGAAGACTAATGACTAGTTCCTGGGTCATGTAAGATTTGAATCCCAAATACATATCTGAAGAGGATGATTCAGTTCTTATACTTCTGTCACACCCCTCAGTCCAGGAGTAATTTTTCATGGAACTGGCTTTTGTGAACTATTTATTCAATTAGTAACCAAGGTTGATCCCTAAAGCTCCATCTAATCCTGGCTTCTTATGAAGAAACAGAACATTAGAGCTAGAAAGTGATTGCAGAATTATTTATTTCAACTACCTAATTGCCACTGAGGCACAATAGAAAAATGTGTCTTACTCAAACATAGTGCTTAAGTGATCAAAATAGGATTATAGAGCCTACGCACCTGTAGTCTCAGTCACGGAACTTTCTACTTTATTGTCTATTTTGCCACCTCTATTCATTAAAATAGTTACCTAGATGGAGAATCACATACCCAGTGTCCTTTATTCCATATACCAGTAATTTTGAATTTGCCCTTGTACAAATTACATTTCCCTTTACTAAGTAATAATTTTTTAAAAGCATGATTGAAATAGTTATTTTAAAAGGACATTGACATGATTTGATCACTGTCATACTTAACCACATAATGGTATGGTTGACACTGTAGATTATTTTCCTGATAAATATTATTTTTCTAGATTCAAAACGATTATGTTAGCCTTTATTTAGCTAACGCAAATTTTGTGAATTCTCTATGTCATTGACAATCTGGTAGTGGGATTAGAAAATCTGTTAACAGATAAAGCACTAAGGTGCTTGAAATACCTGACTCAATGCAGAATTTATAAGGAAATACTAAGGTAGCAATTACAGATAAATGGAGTATTAAGGACTAAAGCATGTAAAGCTCTAATTTATTTTGTCATTGTAAGAGAGAGGCAATTGAGACCGTGTAGAGAAGAAAGCTTATACTCATTGATCCTTGACTATCTGGTTTACAACTAGAGCTAGTTTGTAAAGAGCAGAAAGACAAGGGCGTATGAAGTTAGAGTATTTTGAGAAAAGAGGAAACCTAAAAAGGAATAGTTGGGAATAATTAAACTGGTTAAACACAAACAAACAGAAAACAAACCATTGTATAAAAGGTGGTAATGAATCCCAACTTAAGAAAATGAAAGAAAATAAGAGAGTCATTGAGGTAATACCGCCTATAGTTTTGTGAATGGAATGTAATAAATAAAGAAGAACCTAGAAATTGAGCTTGGCCATATTGTAGCAATGTTATGAAGATCAATATTGATCCCCAAATGAAGATGTGGGGCTAAACCAGAACATAAATATATAGTTAGCCAAGGCCTGTCTCGTAATGAAGATGGAAAAGAAGAAAATGAGTTCATTCAAGTCAAGGGAACTATAAAGGGAATATAAAGAGATCTTTGCAAATACATCAGAAATTCTGAAGGAAAAGTAGCCAGTGAATACTTAAAAAGTAAAAAAAAAAAACAAAAAACACTAAATTGATTAAACTGTCTTTCATAAATTGCCTATGTCAAGCTATAAATTGATGTTCTCAAATATTAAGAATCAATGGTATAAAATAATACAATTTCCATAGTATTTATATACAGACATCATGTACATACTGAAAAAATTGCAATATAAAATAACCTAAAACATTTTTTTAAATAGCAAAGCTAGGAGGAAAAAGGAAATTTAACTAATGAACTTAAATGAAAAGTAACAAGCAATTTAAAGAAAGCAATGAAATCAAAATATGACTAGACCAATCCAAAATGGGGAAATACAAAAACAATAAAAAGAGTATAATTTAAATATATTGGAATGGCTATGAATTTGGACAAGTTATTGCTGGATAATATTCAATCTGCAAGGATATTAGAGCATTAAAATGAACAGTCATATATGCAGATAATAATGAGCAGAGTTAGCACTATTGCAATGCAGCAAAAAAAGGCCTTTTTAAATATAAAAATTTAACAATGAATATGAAAATGTATATCGAAGGGAAAATTAAAAGATGTACCACATAGCAAGAAGCGGTACTCTGGTTACTATCTAGCTTTGATAAAACCCCTTATAGACTGATATTTGAGAACCCAAATTCAGCACTGGTTAATGCGTTTTTTAAAAGTTAACATTTAAATGCCAAAAAACTAGAAATGATCTTTATTATTCTAACCAGGTTTGGCTTTCATTTATTTTACACAATATTTAATTTTAGATACATTTTACTTAAGCAGTCCTTGAATAAGTGAAAGGATACTGGTGTGACTCTAGACATGAAAAAAAGAATCACAACTCAATCTCTCTCTCTCTCTCTCTCTCTCTCTCCCTCTCTCTCTCTCTCTCTCACACACACACACATTTCTTTATTATTGCATGTCAAATAAAATTTTAATGCGGTGAAATTCAAATACTCAAAATTTTAAGCTAACCAGTAACACAGACATATTCACAATATACTCAAAGCTCTGGAGATGTAGGGTTAGTACAAATTTAACCCAATCCCTTCTAAACGTATAGTATTGCACAAATACCACTGATATTCAGATGGCTGTACAAGTCATTCAAACAACGAAGAAAGAGGGGCACACTTTTTTTAAGCATATAGAGCTCTTTAGAACTAGAAGGCAGATGAATACATTTTACAAAGATTTCCAATAACAAGTTGTGTACCAAAATGTTTTTTTTTAATTAAACCTTTAGTTTTCCAAGGAACTCAAACTAAACAAAAGGTCCAGCCCTGATCAATCCACATAATAAAAGCTTTACAAAGTTTAGAAAACATGTATAACTGTCAATGTAAGTGCTGACCAAATAAAAACATGAAGGTCACATTTATTTGCAAAGGTTAAACAGCAAGGAGGAGTCCAGGAGGAGTAATGAGGTGAAACTATACAAGGACATTTCTAAAACAGCTTATATGT
Source organism: Aotus nancymaae (assembly GCF_030222135.1). Classification (NCBI taxonomy): domain Eukaryota; kingdom Metazoa; phylum Chordata; class Mammalia; order Primates; family Aotidae; genus Aotus; species Aotus nancymaae. The sequence continues at coordinate 51,163,617 of NW_026988415.1, read as the reverse complement.
GTGGTTTGTGTGGAACAGTCTCTAAGAAGTCATAAAATCCTGATTGCTTAGTCATTTAAAAATCAGAGCATAAAAAGGCAGACTTAAAATGCTTAATTATGCCTCTGACTTTTTTCTGAAAAATTAATGTGAATCTGACAGTAATCCACTGTTGGAGAATTCTTAGAATTTTTTAAACTCATTACATAATTAACATCATGAAACTTACTAAAGACACCATTATTAGGAAAATATTGTCAAAAGTATTTAAGTAATTGTTTTTGACCATTTATTTATGGATATAAATATAAGGTTTGAAACAGCTAACAGTGTTGTACAGACCATATTTACATAATAATGATTTCCTTAAAAATGAGCAAAAATTAAGATATTTCCTATTTGAGAGAAGTAGAAATACTTGTTTAATATTTATTTTCTTTATGAAAAAGATATGATAGCTTTAATTAAAACTTATATTTTAGATAGTTCATTATACTTCTAAAGCATAAACATCCCAATGTGTGTTTTAGAATCTAAGGCAATACCACACAGTTAAAAACAATTCTTAATTAAGTCATTTACCTGAGGTGATAAGGAGTGTATTAATGTTAAATATTAAAACATTGGAGAAATGTTTCTGAAAAGAGCATATGCAACATCACAATTGCCTAGAGAGTTTGTTAAAAATCAAAATTTCTGTATCTCACTTCAGAACAATTTAGGCCCACCAATCTGCATTTTACCAAGTTCCTCAGATGATTCTGATGTGCAATAAAGCTTGAGAATCAGTGACAGAATAATAGAACTTCAATGAGAAAGCTAGAGATAAAAAGGAATGAATTTTCATTGTTCCAGTGTCATTAGTATATTATACTCTCATTTTCCTTTAATAATAATTTCTCTGGGATACAAAAAAAGACAACCTACATAGAATTATAATTTCATAAAACAAAAACAATTATCACTCAATAGAACTCCATCTCAAAATACGTGTATGTATATTTTCTTAGGTGGTCCCTAAGAAAGGCTCATAAAGCATAATGTTGACTTAACTCGAGGATATCATATTTATAAAATGGAAAAGATTGACTTGAACTCTAGTTGCCTTTGATGGCTCAAGGCAAATCCAGAAGGCCTTACCAGTTTCAATCAGTTTGTGCCAGTTAACTTTAAAGAGGAAATTTCCCTAACAATTTTAATAAACATGAGTATTTCCTAATAATATATCGTAGGTTGTTACTTGTTTATCAAAGTTAGCCCATTTTGAATAAGAGTTCCTTAGAAGAGTGTTGAACAAGGAACATGACAGATTCCATTTTTAAGCCATGTTCACTAAAAAAATTTCTAGCTAATAAAAATATTACTTATATAATTTTGATATACTGTTTTTCTTAGCTTATTTATTAACATTAGAAGAGATGTTCATGGTCAATCATTAAGGGTTTCAGGTTGATCAGATTTATCAGTGTACTTTTTAAACTAACAATAAATCACTTTACTGATGGCTCAATCAATTTTTGCCCACTTATTATGCCATTATATCACCTACTTAATTTTCAGAATCAATCTTTATTTATAAAACACTTGTCCTCTTCCTTTTCTGTATCACAGTGTCATGCTGTAGATTTTGATCCCTATGGGGTAAGGACAGAGGCAGAATCAGAAAGTAGATACAGTACACAAGGAAAGACAGGCTTCAGTCACATATGGGAATGAGAAAGGTTTTGTATATCAAAATAGTCATAACTTCATTTAAAGAGAAAAATTTCTTATAATTATTAATTCCTCAATTGTACTATATAAAAAAATTAATAACACTGTTATTTGATAATATAATTTACAAAGTATGCTGGGCACATAATCTCATATCTAAAATCCATGACTACGTTTATGATTCATTCCACTTTTCTTTATGCAAAAGGAGAGCTCTTATATCCTGAAATAATCTAATCTCCTTTCTGATACTTATTTCCAATTTCTGTTTGAAAGTTTAAAAAATTTCTCCAAATTATTGGATTGTCCTTGTTTAAGATAAATAATATACAATTTCTACTACCTAGTTATAATATTTTATCATATTCACTCATTCCATCGAATATTTATTTTAACATCTACTATATACCAGACACTGATCCTCCACCCGCACTTTATATGAATGAGCCATATAATGCAGATTCTAATTCAGTAGGTCTAGGATGAGGCCTAAGATTCTGCACTGCTGACAAACTACCAGGTAAGATTAAGATCATACTTTCAGCATTGGGGTCTAATACTTAGCCCATAGAACTAACTTGAAAAAGGTGAATGAATCCAGTCTTAATAAAACCATTCCATAGCAATTTGAGATCTAGCATTGTAGACGACAGTCCAGGAAGTACTGTAGTAGTTTTAAAATTGCAACAAAAGCTACGTAATCTAATATACCCCAATATGCAAAAACCAATGAACTCTATCAGAACATAACTGCTAGTGCCAAAGTCAGAAAGAAAAATATAATATCAAGAGCATTCTATACTACAAAGATTAATAGCTTATTTCTATTTGAGATAATCTATTGCTGTAGGAGAGATTTATAAAAAAAATAAGGACTGAGCTTGGCTGATTTTGAAGGCAATCAATAAATATTTGTGAAATAGCCACAGATCTCCTGACACTATATTCTCAAACTAAGAAAGAATCTTTTCAGCCACTTCCTAGACGTTGGCTCAAAGAGAACCATACTGTATTCACATGCAGGTTGGAAAAATCTACCATAAAGTCAACTAAGGAAGTTTTTCCCAATTGGGATAAGAACACAAATAGAAAAGCAAAAGGGACTTTTTGCTGGAGCAGATTTTGGAAAACAGAAGTACCTCTCTTTCCTGTGCTTCCCAAAGGAGTCATTCTGTAGACTTTTGTGTATGAATTTAAAGGAATTAGACATAGAAAGAGGAACTTGCTCCAAGAAAATAGATAAACACACCCAGACAGGTTCATTTTCTGTGGATTTATACTTAACCTTCGTAAAATGTGGGCATAATAGAATATCCATTTGGATCATTTCATTATGAATATCATTTACGGAACTGGTGTTAACTTTATAATTATGCTCTTGGCTATTTGTTTGTTACAATATAAGATGATCTGATTTTCAATCAGATACCATAGCAGAGGAAGATAAGGGACATATTATCTTTGTTATTTTTTTATTTTTATTTTTATTTATTTTTGTTTTTTTGAGAGAAAGAAAGAAAGAGAAAGAAAAAGGGGGAGAGAGAACAGGATTCTTGCTCTATTGCCCGGGCTGGAATGCAATCTAAAAATAGGTATTAAAAACCTCTTTTATGCCGATAATTGTGCTTAACAATGGAGACAGGAAGGAATAAGGGAAGAAAATAACAAACAAACAGCCAACCAATATTTCATTTAAGTCTGTGAAATGTTATGCAAATGCTGAAGAGTGATTTACTTCCAATTTTCCAATTATGTGGTCACTTTCAAAATAGGTGTAATGTGATATTGAGAAAAATGTATGTTCTGTGGACCTGGGGTGGAGAATTCACTAAGTTTACTTATTCCAGGTCTAAGTTCAAATCATAGATGTCCCTATTAATTTTCTATGTCGTTCATCTGTTGAATATTAACAATGTGGTGTCAAAATCTCCCGCTATTATTGTGCGGGAGTCCAGGTCTCTTTATAAGTCATTAAGAACTTGTCTTATGTATCTGGGTGCTCCTGTATCGGGTGCATATATATTTATAATCATTAACTCCTGTTGCTGCATTGATCCTTTTACCATTATGTAATGTCCTTCTTTGTTTCTTTTAGTCTTTGTTACTATTAAAGTCTATTTTGTGAGAGACAAAAGTTACAACTCCTGGGTTTTTTTTTCTTTTTTTTTTTTTTTGCTCTCCATTTAATTGGTGAATCTTCCTCCATCCCTGTGTTTTGAGTCTTTATTTGTCGTTGCTTGTGAAATAGATCTGGATACAGCGTACCGATGGGTTTTGACTTTTTATTCAATTTACCTGTCTGTGTCTTTGATTGGGGCATTTAATCCATTTAAATTTAGAATATTAATATTTATGAGTTCAATATTGTCATTTAATGCTAGCTGGCTATTTTGTCCATTAGTTGATGTAGATTCTTCATTATAGAGATACTCTTTACGTTTTGGTAAGATTTTGGGATGACTGATACTGGTCGTTCCTTTCTGTTTGTAGTGCTTCTTTCAGAAGCTCTTGTAAAGCAGGCCTGGTGGTGATGAAATCTCTGAGTGCTTGCTTGTTCGAGAAAAATTTTCTTTTTCCTTCGCTTATAAAGCTTAGTTTAGCGGGATATGAGATTCTGGGTTGAAAATTCTTTTCTTTGAGGATATTGAATATTGACCCCCACTCTCTTCTAGTTTGTAGGGTTTCTGCTGCGAGGTCTGCCGTGAGTCTGATAGGCTTCCCTTTATGGGTAACGTGACCTTTCTCTCTAGCTGCCCTTAGAATTTTCTCCTTTATTTCAACCCTAGTGAATCTAGCAATAATGTGTCTTGGAGTTGCTCTACTTGAGAAATATCTTTTAGGTGTTCTCTGGATTAGCTGGAGTTGAGTATTGTCCTGCCTTACTAGATTAGGAAAGTTTTCTTGAATAATATCCTGAAGAATATTTTCCAACTTGGATTCATTCTCTTCATAACATTCAGGTATACCTATCAATCGTAAATTAGGTCTTTTCACATAGTCCCATATTTCTTGGAGACTTTGCTCATTCCTTTTTACTCTTTCTTCTCTAATCTTGTCTTCTCATTTCATTTCATTAAGTTGGTCTTCGACCTCTGATATCCTTTCTTCTGCTTGATCAATTCGACTGTTAAAACCTGTGCATACTTCGCGGCGTTCTCATATTGTATTCTTCAGTTCCATTAATTCACTTATATTCCTCTCTAAATTGTCTATTCTCATTAGGATTTCTTCAAACCTTTTTTCAAGGTTCTTAGTTTCTTTACATTGGGCTAGAACATGTTCTTTTAAGTCACTAAAGTTCCTTATTATCCACTTTCTGAAGCCTAAATCTGTTAATGGAATGCACTCCTTCTCCATCAGGCCTTGTTCTCTTGTTGATGAGGAACTGTGATCACCTGTAGAAGGAGAGGCATTCTGATCTTGGGTATTCTCAGCCTTTTTACGCTGGTTTCTTCCCTTCATTGTGAGTTCATCCACCTGTTGTCTTTGTAATTGCCTACTTTCAAATTAGGTCTCTGAGTGGATGTCCAACTTGTTGATTCCCAGCGCCGAAATCTGAGCAACCCACTGTGCCGGCCAAAACATTGGCATCAAGATTCGTGGTGCTTTTCTGCCCAGGAATCTCCGGTCTGGCTTCCCTCTGGAGTCCCTTCTTCAATCAGGTAAATGGATGACTCTGCCTTCTCGGAGCTCCAAACATCGATCAGTCCCGTTTACTCTGCACCAAGAACCGCCGTTCAGGGGCGTGGGCAAAACCGCGATGCCGGCCATAAGAGTCACCCTGGCTACCCGTGGGGCTCCTCTGCTGGGAGTCTTCCGGTCCGTGGGTAACAAAAATTTGTCTGAAAGTGTGGCATCCTCTCGTTCTGTGCGCTTTCTCTGGGAGCTACAATCCCGAGCTGCTAGTGATCAGCCATCTTGGATCTCTCTCCTATCTTTGTTATAATGACAAAACTTTGCACTTCTATATTAGTCCAGAGAAGACATACTTCTATTTATTCTAGACTAATTGCAGACTCACTTCTATGATCTTTTGCTTCAGCTTCCTCTCAGACCACCAAAGTCTAGCATTTAACTTTCGTCTGTATTTTCATCTTTGTATATTATGTCTTGGGGAAAAAAATCAGAAGCATCTAGATGAAGCCAAGAATTTTAGTATTATCATTCACTGTAATATATGCAGCTAAGCTGAAACAGGTCTGCTATATTTCCTGATTGCCTCAATTTAAAGTAATTTGTGTTCAACTGTGATTCATGAGTTGTTGAAAACTAATCAATATACTGCTTAGTTTCAAACAAAAATTTAAAACAAAGCCATTTATGATAAATAATTGAAATGAAAAAGCTAAGGTTTCCACTACATCCTATTACTTTAATTTGAATGATCCATTGTGACTGATTTACAGGTGATAATGACTTGCAAATTAAGTTGGCAGAAAACTATGCTGTTGTGACCCAGTGACCAGGCTTTCACAGAGCTTACAAAGAACACTGTGCATTTTGGAGCTTTATATTTTATTGCTTATGTCCAGGGTAAGAATGCTTCTTGCAGTCCTATCCAAAAAACAGCACTAATGAATACTGTCAGTCTACTACTTAGTAGGCTGTGAACAAGAGGTTAACAGCTCTACCTCAATACTAATTGACTAGTTGAAATGCTTGACTGGGGAATTACGTATTTTCCCATTCAGGATCTTCTCAGTAAAACAGATTCCTTCCTTTAAATACCAACTCCACTTAACACCACAGTAATGCTCTGTTAGAAATGAAACCCAATAGAAAATTCCAATTCACCTGAAAATGATGTACCTTTGGTGTCAATTACTTGTCTTCAAACTTCACACAAAGTTTCATTCAGCCATAAGTGTGCAAGATGATTCAAGTGCATCAAGAGTCTTTAAAACAATAAAAGAAGAGCTAATCCAGTCTAGAACAATTAATAATGTGGTCACTCAAATGCTGCTAGTAGATTCTATATCTGCTTACACATTCCCTTTTTAAATACCTTCAATCTGAGTATCGCCACAACTTTCACTGACAGGCTTTTTTTAATTGCGTGATTTCCTGAATAGCAAATTTATCATCTGTATGTTTCATCTGGGAGGCTGATCTACCATTCTTGCTGTACCTAATTGTTCACATATAAAAGCAACAAGTGGGAATAAAGAAAGGGAGAAGGGACAGAAGAATAATCACTGGAACAGAATCTGCTAAGTCTACAGTTTTATATACTTTACCTAATTTAATTTTTACAAGAACTCTGAAATTATGATTATTATTCACACACATTTTCTAGATTTTGAAGTTATGCAGCCATTACGTGTTAATACTGTGGTCACCTCTAGTTCTGTTCGATCCAGCTCGATCACCACTTCCTTCAGAGACCCTTCCTTAATGCCATCCAGCCTGCCACAACTGTTGTTTTTTTAATAAATCCTCCTTGGTGCATCTTTCTGTGTTTTTAGATTTTTTTTTTAATTGCCTGTTTATACATGTTGCTCCCTCACTAGACCTTGAACTCTGGGAAAACAAGGTTATGACTTATCTGTGAATCCTAGTGGGACTAGAACAGTATCTGACACACAGCAGGTTCTCAGTAAATGTTTGTTGAATGGTGATCAAATGACTTCAAAGCCTATGATATTTTAAGCTTTCTTGATCTCCCAACCCCACTTAATCACAAGTAACTTCTCCCTTTTCTAACTTTGTCAAACAGTTTGTATTCTTTGAAGGTGGTTACTCCTTCAGGCCTTACAGTATAGTTATTTTTGCATTTGTCACATATTCTCTGCCATAACATACACTCTCTGAGAGACTATTATTCATATTCTCCTAGTAACCAACCACATTGGCTCAATAATGTTTGTCTTTATATGTGGGTTTATTGAACACTTTCTCTGTCTTGGTTACTTTGTTAGGTACTAGGTAGGGGCAATTCAGAGTCAAACAGGAAGTAGCCTTTCCTCTTGAAGGGATGATAGTCTAGTCACAATAGTCTGGTTACAATACAGTGTGAAAAATACTATGATTGATGCATGAGCAAAGTGTTACGGAAGCACACGAAATGAGTATGCCTGCTTTTACAGAGGAGGTAATATTTAAATGAAGCTTAGCTGTATCATTGCACCAGGTGATATAGCCAAGGCACCTTTTCATAGCAAAGAGCTTTTAAAGTAGTTTATAATGGGATAGAATTCAGTACTGTCAAATGCTACTCCTTCCCCCATCAATAAAATTGCCACAGTTGTTTTCCACAATTATTAATCAAAACTTGGGGATTGTAAGATGTGGACACTGATGAATGCATAGGCTTAGATTCAAATCTCACTGCAAATCCTAACTCTGTTTGACCTTGAGAACTTACTTTATGAGTTTCAATGTCCAATCAAGGTAAAATAAAGCAAATAACTACCCATAGAGTTGAAATATATATATTTCATACCTTCATATAATTATCCTTCATATATATATATGTGTGTATATACATATATTATATATATATATCCTTAAAATGTGCATACATGTAATGCCTAGTTGGTCTTCAATATATATTATTCTTCTAAGAAGTTCGGAAAAAGGGAATATTACTTTCTAAATAGTAACTTGTATATTCAATAATAAAAACTCTACTTTTCCAACTTATTTTTTCTGTCAGATTCCTACATTTATGTCAAAGATACTAATGCTTTCTTTGTAAGCTCTCTAGACTAGGAGATACCTGTTGCATTTTAAGAGTCCAATCTTATATTCCTTCATTCAGTCAGTAAACTACTTAATATTCATAGATTTATTCAGCATCTACTAACATACATGATGAAATGCTAGATGCTGAAGAGGATACAGAGATGGAAATGTCAGTGTCTATACTTATAATTAAATCATAAAAATGTAAAATGGTAAACAATTACCATTATAATTCAAGATAATGTGTAAGAAGTGATCTATGTATGATAAGATCAGTGTGGGTTTGATAGTTCCAAAGGGGGAGAAATGGCAATATTGCATGTCATTAATGGAAAGCTTCTTGGAGGAGTTTGCATTTAACTTGGATCTTAAAGTTTACTTAGATTTGAATAAATGAGATGTATGGGGCTGATTTTTACAAGTTTTCCTTGCAGAATGGATGGTGTTAGCCATACAGTATCATGGATAAGAGCAGGATCTTTGAGATCAGACAGAACTGGAGTTGGCATCCTGGCTCTACCACTTGCTGGTTTTGTGTCATTGGGCAAGTTTCTAACATCTTTGAACTTCCATATTCTCATGTGAAAAAATGGGGATACTAAGGTACCTACATCACAAAATTGTTGTAGAATTAAATGTAATAATGCATGAAAATCACTTTGTACCTACTTGATACATGATAAATGCTTAATAAATGGTAGTTGTTATTACTATGAGCAAAGGTGTAGGTACAAAGTTCCAAAAGCATACCTGGAGTAGAGTGAGTCAGTTTTTTTCAAAATGGAAGCTACATACAATTTTATGTACAGATAAAAATTCTGGAAACATTAATAATATGGTTTGGCTCTGTGTCTCCACTCAGATCTCACCTTGAATTGTAATCCCCATGATCCCCACTTCTCAAGGGCAGGACTAGGTTGGGGTAATCAGGTCATGGGGGCAGTTTCTCCGTGCTGTTTTCACGGTAGTGAGAGTTCTCACAATAGTGAGTGAGTCTCATGAGATCTGATGGTTTTATAAGCATCTGGCATTTCCCCTGCTTGCACACATTCTCTCTCCTGCCACCCTGTGAAGAGGTGCCTTCTGCCATGATTGTAAGTTTCATGAGACATCTCCAGTCATGGGGAGCTGTGAATCAATTAAACCTCTGTTTTTTATAAATTACCCAGTCACAGATATTTCTTTATAGCAGCATGAGAACAAACTAATACAGTAAGTTGGTACAGGTAGTAGTAGGGTGCTGCAATAAAGACACCCAAAAATGTGGAAGCAACCTTAGAATTGGGTAACAGGCAGAGATTGGAATAGTTTGGAGGGCTCAGAAGAAGATAGGAAAACGTGGGAACATTCAGAACTTCCTAGAGACTTGTTGAATGGCTTTGACCAAAATGCTGATAGCGATATAGACAACAAAGTCCAGGCTGAGGTGCTGTCAGTTGGAGATAAGGAACTTGATGGGGACCGGAATAAAGGTGATTCTTGCTATGCTTTAGAAAGAGGACTGGTGGCATTTTGCCCCTGCCCTAGAGATCTATGGAACTTTGAATTTGAGATAGATTATTTGGGGTATCTAGAAGATGAAATTTCTAAGTGGCAAAGCATTCAAGAGGAAGCAGAGTATAAAAGTTTGGAAAATGTGCAGCCTGACTATGTGACAGAAAAGAAAAACCCATTTTCTGGGGAGAAATTCAAGCCCCCCACAGAAATTTGCCTAAGAAACCAGGAGCCTATCTTAATCATGAAGACAATGGGAAATGTCTCCAGGACATGTCAGAAGTCTTCACAACAGCCCTTCCCATCACAGATCTGGAGGCCTAGGAGGAAAAATTGGTTTCCTAGGCTTGGCCCAGGGCCTTGCTGCTTTGTGCAGTCTCAGGACTTGGTGCCCTGCATCCCAGCTTCTTCAGCTCCGGCTGTGGCTAAAAAGGGCCAAGGTACAGCTTCAGAGGTTGCAAGCCCAAAGTTTTCGCAGCTTCTATGTGGTATTGAGCCTGTGGGTGCACAGAAGTCAAGAATTGAGGTTTGGGAATTCCTTCTAGATTTCAGAGGATGTATGGAAATGCCTGGATGTCCAGGCAGAAATTTGTAGCAGTGGGAGAGGCCCTCATGGAGAACCTCTGCTAGGGCACTACAGAAGGGAAATGTGGGGTTGGAGTCCCCACATACAGTCCCCTTTGGGGCACTGCCTAGTGGAGCTGTGAGAAGAGGACTACCATTCTTCAGACCCCAGAATGGTAGATCCACTGACAGTTTTCACCATGCAACTGAAAAGCAGCAGACACTCAACACCAACCCAGGAAGTTAGCCAATAGCAGGGTGCTACCCTGCAAAGCCACAGAGGCAGAGCTGCCCAAGACTATGGGAGCCCACCTCTTGCATCAGCATGACCTGGATGTGAGACATGAAGTCAAAGGAGATTATTTTGGAACTTTAATGTTCAATGAGTGCCCTATTGGATTTTGGATTGGCATGGGGCCTGTAGCCCCTCTGTTTTGTCCAGTTTCTCCCATTTGGAATGGATGTATTTACTCAATGTCTGTAACCCCACTTTAGGAAGTAACTAGCTTTCTTTTTATTTTACAGGCTCATAGCCAAAAGTAACTTGCCTTGTTTCAAATGAAACTTTAGAAGTGGACTTTTAGGTTAATGCTGGAATGATTTAAAACTTTGGGGGACTGTTAGAAGGTATGATTGTGTTTTGAAATGTGAGAACATCAGATGTGGGAAGGGTCAGGGGTAGAATGTTATGTTTTGGCTCTGTGTCCCCACCTAAATCTCACTTTGAATTGTAATCCTCATAATCCCTACTTGTCAAGGGTGGGACCAGGTGGAGGTAATCAGATCATAGGGGCAGTTTCCCCCATGTTGTTTTCGTGGTAGTGAGTGAGTCTCCCAAGATCTGATGGTTTTGTAAAGGTCTGGCATTTTTCTTGCTTGCACTCATTCTCTCTCCTGCCACCCTGGGAAGAGGTGCCTTCTGCCACAATTGTAAGTTTCATGAGGCATCCCCAGCCATGTGGAGCTATGAGTCAATTAAACCTCTTTTCTTTCTAAATTGGCCAATCTTGGATATTTCTTCATAGCAGCATGATAATGGACTAATACAATTAATTGGTGAGTTTTGAAGGTTAGGTTAAGGGATTCATATTCTATTTAAAAATCTTCATCTCCAGTTAAAATCCATTTATTTTTCTTCTAGCCTCAGTAATAAAAGAGATACAATTTGAGGAAAGAAAAAGCAAGCCATTTCAAATACACAGTAACATTGCAGTGCAGTACTATAGATTATTCTGATGGCCTTATTTATGAGTTTTATAAAATTAATCAATAAACACATTTTAATACTTCCTGTTTGTCCTACTCTACAAAATGTAAACTTTCCATTTTTACCTGCTGTTTGCTATATGGAGAGATTTTTTGATCTAGTTAATATGTTATCGTAAACTGATAATTCCTTTTCAAGCACTTAAGGCATCAACACAACACTCATTTGAGTCTTCAAGCACCATTAAATTAAAACCCCAACAGCAGTATAAAGTGTTAGCAGCACATAATTAGAAGTCACAAAAGTGTTTATCAGTGGGACACTGTCTTAAAATGGTCAGCTAACCAAGTGATGGCTCCACTATCCCATCTAATCAAGACAAGGAACTATTTAGGTGATATACAGCTAACTGTGTCACTATCTACACTGCTGAAACTGGAAAGAGCATGCTAGAGATCCTCAGTGGCATTCAGTACCCTCTCTATCAATGAAACATGTAGTAACATGGAATCTAAGAGCACAAGATATATACTTTTGGATCTAAGCTTTTGGATTCTGATCAGTAAAAATATCAACTTTTTTTTTTTTTTTTTACAAAAAACTAGTATTTTATGATACATATTCACAAGTGGATAAACTTCTGCAGAATTATCTGATTCTAATTTTTAAGTTCTTTTGCTGACTGATTTAAAGCCTAGTTTATTTCTACCTGTACAAGATGAGGATGTTTTACTTACAATGAAGTCACAAATACCTCTAACATAGAAGTTGTATTACCTTGTAATGTAGTAGGCTGAATAACCAGTGTGTGTTGATATACCAATACCACTGACATTTGGCATTTACTTTATTTTCTAGTCATTTCTAAGAATCTGAGTCATATATTCATTATATGGACTCTGAGGAATCTGAAATGGAGGACTATCAAAAGTGATATATATTTGGGGTTATACATTTATGTATATTAACTTATATTAAATTAATCTGCATCTCACATAACATAATATGGACCATCTTTCTTTGAAGAAGAGGAGAGTTGTTTCTTTGAGTTTATTGTTTTGATATCAAGAGTTTGCCTCAAATTTTTTGTTTCAATAGTTTTTTTGGGAACAGGTGGTTTTTGGTTACATGGATAAGTTATTTAATTGTGATTTCTGAGATTTTGGTGCACCTGTCACCCAAGCAATGTACACTGTACCCAACATGTAATATTGTATTCCTCATCCTACTCTGACCTTTTCCCCCAAGTTCTTAAAGCACAATAAATCATTCTTATGCCTTTGCATCCTCATAGTTTAGCTCCCATTTCACTTAGAATACTGGTCTCCAACTCCATTCATGTTGCTGCAAAGGCCATTATTTTATTTTGTTTCATGGCTGAGTAGTATTCCATGGTGTATATATACCAAATTTTCTTTATCCACTCATTGGTTGATGGGCATTTAGGTTGGTTCCATATTTTTGCAATTGTGAATCATGCTGCTATAAACATGAAGGTGCATGTGTCTTTTTCATATAACAACTTTTTTCTTTTACGTAGATACCCAGTAATGGGATTGCTCAATCAAATTACAGTTCCACTTTTAGATATTTAAGGACTCTCCATACTGTTTTCAATAGTGGTTGTACTAGCTTACATTCCCACCAGCAGTGTAAAAGTACTCCCTTTATACCACATCTACATCAACATCTACTAGTTTTTAATTTTTAATTATGGTCATGCTTGCAGGAGCAGGGTGGTATCACATTGTGTGTTTAATTTGCATTTCCCTGATAATTAGTGATGCTGAGCATTTTTTCATATGTTTGTTGACGATTTGTATATCTTCTTTTGAGAATTGTCTATTTATGTCCTCAGCCCACTTTTTGATGGGATTGTTAATTTTTTCATTCTTGCTGATTTGACTTCTTTGTCAATTCTGGATATTAGTCCTTGGTTAGATGCATAGTTTGTGAATATTTTTCCACTCTGTTGGTTGTCTGCTTACTATGCTAATTATTTCTTTTGCTATGCAGAAGCTTTTGATTTCATTAGGTTCCATTTATTCATATTTTTTTTTGGGGTTCTTAGTCATAAATTCTTTTTCTAAGCCAATGTCCACAAGTGTTTTTTCTGATGCTATCTTCTATAATTCTTATGGTTTTGGGCCATAGATGTTTAAGTCTTTGATCTATCTTGAGTTTATTTTTGTATAGGGTGAGAGATGAGGATTCACTGTCACTCTTCTACATGTGGCTTGCCGATTATCCCAGCACCATTTGCTCAATAGGGTGTCCTTTCCCCACTTTATGTTTTAGTTTGCTTTGTTGAAGATCAGTTGAATGTAAATATTTGACTTTATTTCTAGGTTCTCTATTCTGCTCGGTTTTATACTGGTATAAAAGTAGGCAATAGACCAATGGAACAGAATAGAGAACCCAGAAATAAAGCTAAGTACTTACATTCAACTGGTCTTCGACAAAGTAAACAAAATGCTATTTTGACCTTATAGTATGCTTTGATGTCTGGTAATGTGATGCCTCCAGATTTGTACTTTTTGCTTCATCTTGGTTTGGATATGTGGGCTCTTTTTTGGTTCCATATGTATTTCAGGATTCTTATTTTTCGGTTCTGTGAAGAATGATGATGACATTTTGATGGAATTGGCACTGAATCTGTCTATTGCTTTTGGCAGTATATTCATTTTCACAATACTGATTCTACCCTTCCATGAGCATGGGATGTGTTTCCATTTGTGCCATCTATGACATCTTTCAGCAGTGCTTTTTAGTTTTCCTTGCAGAGATTTTTTTTCCTTCCTTGGTTAAATATATTCTTAAGTATTTTATTTATTTAGTTTTCAGTTGTAAAAGAGATTGCATTCTTCATCATTCTCAGCTTGCTTGTTGTTTGTGTATAGCACTGCTACTGATTTGTGCATACTGATTTTGTAACCTAATAATTTACTGAATTCAGTGATTAAATCTAAAAGTCTTTTGGAGTTATCTTTAGAATTTTCTAGTTATACAATCATATTATGTGCAAATAGCAATAGTTTGACTTTCTCTTTTCTAATTTGGATGACCTTTATTTCTTTCTCTTGTCTGATTGCCCTAGCTAGGATTTCCAGTTTTATGTTGAATAAAAGTGGTAAAAGTAGGCATCCTTGTCTTGTTCCAGTTCTCAGGGTGAATACTTTCAACATTTCTCTATCAGTATGACGTCAGCTGTGGTTTTGTCATAGATGCCTTTTATTACTTTGAGTTACTTCCCTTCTAGACCTATTTTGTTAACATTTTTATCATAAAAGGGATGCTGGATTTTGTCAAATGCTTTTTCTGCATCTATTGATATATTGTTTTCATTTTTAATTCTGTTTATGTGGTATATCAAATTTATTGGCTTGCATATGTTAAACCATCCCTGCATTCCTCGTATGAAACCCACATGATTATGGTGTCATGGTGTATTATCTTTTTGATATGCTGTTGGATTTGGTTAGCTAGTATTTTATTGAAGATTTTTGCATCTATGTTCATTAGGCATGTTGGTCTGTAGTTTGTTGTTGTTATGTCCTTTATTGGTTTTGATGGTAAGGTGATACAGGCTTCATAGAATGATTTAGGGCAGACTCCCTCTTTCTCTATCTTTCGGAATCATTTTAGTTGGATTTTTCCCTAAATGTCTGATAAAATTCAGCTATAAATCCATCTGGCTCTGGACTTCTTTGTTGTTGGCAATTTTTTATTACTGATTCATCTCACTGCTTCATATTGGTCTGTTTGTTTAGAGCTGCTATTTCTTCCTGATTTGATATAGGAGGGTTGTATATTTCCAGGAATTTATCTATATTTTCCAAATTTTCTAGATTTTTCACATAAAGGTGTTCATTGTAGCCTTGAATCACCTTTTGTATTTCTGTGCTATCAGTTGTAATATCTCCCTCTTCATTTCTATTTCTGCTAATTTAGATCTTCTTTCTTCTTTTTCTGGTTAATGTTGCTAGTCATCTATCAATTTTAGTTTTCAACAAACAAGCATTTTGTTTCGTTTTTTTTTTTTTTTTTTTTGTATTTTTTGTTTCAATTTCATTTAGTTCTGCTCTGATCTTTATTACATCTGTTATTCTGCTGGTTTGGATTTGGTTTGTTCTTTTTTCTCTTGTTCCTTGAGGTGTGACGTTAGATTTTCTATTTGTACTCTTTTAAAAGTCTTCTTGATGTAGCCATTTAATGCTCTAAACTTTCCTTCTAAAACAACTTTTGCTGCATCCCAGGTGTTTTGATAAATTGTGTCACTATCATCATTGAGTTTAAGGAATTTAATTTCTATCCTGATTTCATTTTTAACCCCAAAATCATTCAAGAGCAAATTAATTAGTTTCTATTTATTTGTGTAGTTTTGAATGTTCCCTTTTCAGTTAATTTCCAGTTTTATTCCACTGTAATCTGAGAAGATACTTGATATGATTTCAAATTTCTTAAATTTACTGAAACTTGTTTTTTGGTCTATCATATGTTCTATCTTGGAGAATGCTCCTTGTGCTGTTGAGAAGAATGTATATCACCTCAATTGTTTTAATATGAAAGTTGTTAATTGTTGAATTTTTTGACTAAAGGAAAAAGCTTTCCATTTTTCTTCTTTACAGCACTGACTCTTATCTAATTATGTAATGGCATAAAGATACTGCCCATACAAACCAAAACAACATCTAACATGCAATTTTACATACTAGCAGACAAAATCAGCAAACTATTTTTCAACAGGACTTTGATGGGGTGATGGGAATGGTGTCAGATTAATTGGGAAGTGACTATCACGCAAACCGGGAGTGGCATGCCAAGCAAGAAGAAAGGGTTAAAGCAACCACCACCAACAGCAACACAACAAAATAGAGAATGAAAGCAGAAAGCAAAACATACCCAAACCTATGGGACACAGCAAAGGTAGTATGAGTGGGAAGTTTATAGTTGTAACTGCCTACATCAAAAAGGAAAAAAAAAAAAACTCAAATGAACAATCTAATGATGCATCTTAAATAACTAGAGAACCAAGAGCAAACCAAACCCAAAATTAGTAGAAGAAAAATAATAAAGATGAGAGCAGAAATAAATGAAAATGAAATTTCTAAAAAATACAAAAATATCAATGAAACAAAAAGATTTTTTCTTCTCCTTGAAGGTTTTTGTAATTTTTTTCTTTATCCCAGTGTTCTCCAATTTCATAAATTATGCCTTCTTTCTGCTTGGATTCATTGTGCTGGTCATTTGGTAAGTCTTTTCCATATTTAGTTCTGGGAAATTTTCTTTATTTTTAAAATGAATTTTCTTTAATCCATTTCTTCTCTTTTCCCAGGTCAATTATTATCAGAATGTGTATCTTACATAAAGATCCTCTAAGTTTCCTTTATTTACTCTACTATTTTACATGTCTTTATTTTTTCTTTCCTTGAACACATGCTCAAATGTATCATCTTCTACTGATTAGTTTTTAAATGGTAACTATAGTATTTCTATTTTTAAGAACCTTTTATTCTTCTTTTAATACTTCTTTTTGATATTGTACTGCTCTTATTTCATGAATACAATATATTTATTTATTCATATTACTTAGGATCATAATTAAAGCTCTATTTTTATGCTTTTCTTCTGCTTTTTGCATTGATTCTGCTTCCTCTAAGGTTTTTCTTCTCTGTTCATTTTGATATCTGCTATTGTTAAAATCTTCCCTCAAATATTGGGCAATTCTTGGGTGGTCTAATCATATTTAAGAAGCAGATATTAAGATGTGGCTTAGAAGCTCTATGTTTATGGATAGGAGTTGTCCAATGGTAATATTTTCTTTTCAGAGGGTTTATTTTCCCTAGAAACATTTCCCTAGAAAATAACAATCCAATCTTATGCTAGGGGAAACTAAGACTGGTTGCCTGAGTTCTAATTGCTTCCCCTACAAACTTGCAACCAATCTTTCTATCTTCAACTTTTTCCTCCACCTTTGGAGAAAACTGACATCTCCCATTATTACTATATTTCTGGGCTCTGCAGCGTATTTTTGGCTTATTCCTCCTTTATTTTTTTCCCAGTGTCATTGCATTGGTTTCAGCCTTTCCAACTCTGCTAAGTGAATTCCTACTTTTCCATGTGCTTTCCAGCTTTAAATAATGTTTGCATCTTTCTTGTTTGCTGATGTCTCTCATTTTGTTTGACCTTGTGGATGTATGCAATTTCTATTCATTTGTTGTTATTTCAGTAGAGTTCTGGGAGTAGAAGCTAACACACATCTTTAAACCTACATGTTTAACTGGACTTCTGATCCATTTTGCATTTCATATTTCAGTAATAAATAAGTGTTATTACTGGAGTTTATTAGCTAATAAGTGGAGAAAAGTCATTCTTAGACTAAGGAACATGAGAAAGAACAGTAAATTATGAAGTAGTATTGGCTGTGGAACAAGAGGAGCTGCAAATACATAACCTGCACAGCTGAATTCAAGCATCATCCCTTACAGGAAGTTTTCCCTGATCCCCTAAATCTTGTTGCCCGCAGTCCTTGAGACCAAACTAAGTGTTCCTCATCTGTATTCCAAATATACCCTGTGTATATCTCCATTACCATTTATATCACAATATATTGTTTTAATATGTTATATTAAATTGTCTATCTGTCTCTGCTTCCATTCTCCCTGGAGACCTAAGGATGTTTTATTCATCTTCGTATCCCCAGCATTAAGAAATGTGCCTTACTTAATAATGAGTTCTTTCTACTTCAACTGTAAATACAATCAGATTCACTCTCTAAAAAAATAAACACTCATTTATCTTCCTCACTTCCTCAGCAGGTAAATTTACTATTTCACTTCATCCTTTATGCCTAAACTTCAGGGTTAACAGAACACTCTCATCAAGTGTATTTCTCTTCATTTCTCACCTATTTCTCAACCCATTTCACAGAGTGAATCAGCTAGAGTTTAATAAGAGAAGGGTGCCACTAGAAGAGAAACACCCACACACACGTACACACGTACACACACATGCACACAGATGATAAGGGATTTGACCTTATACAGCTGTGGGAACTGGCTAGCATCTGTGTGAGGTTCTTATCTATTTGCAGTATAGAAGCCTGAAAGTCAGCAGGGTATGCAGTTGGGATGGAATGACAGATGTGAAGTGGAGGAAGTAGAGCAAATTGTAATCTGTTAGTGTGTACTGAAACCCACAAGGATAGGCTAAATCTCTCATTAGTCTCTCATTACCTTCAAACCTCCAACTGTGATGAAGGAGTGATCTGCAGGTGAAGTTGTACTTTTTGTCACTAAACACACACATAACCTAAGAAACAGAGATGCTGAAGGAGATCCAGCAAGAGTAGGAGTTGCTGTGAGCCTGGCTTCTGCTCCATGCCAACAAGGTGAGCCAGCAGATAAGCAATAATATTCATATGCTGCAAATCTGCTTTGTCTTGCCTTAAACTCCTGAGTGCAAGACAAGATATTTACTGTTTCTCACTCACATTTTAAATATACATAATATATCTGGAGAGCCATGTTATTCTAGAACTATACAGAGAAGGGAATCCTAGGAAATATAATTCCAGTTTAACTGTGTTCACACAAAAACCTGCTCTCCGTTCTTCATCTTGTCATTAAAACTGCTGTAACAAAATGACTAATTTCCTTCTATTTGCAGAATTCAAAAACCTGTTTTCAGTCTATACTATATATAATTATTCTATAATACTTACTACAATTGATGAATTCCTCTTTTATGAAATTTGCTTCTTATATTATTCAATATTTTCTCTGATCTTTGGGATTATTCTTTCTCTGTCTCCTTCACTGGCTTCTATTCTGCCATTTTGTTTATTTTTACACTCTGTTCTTGCTATGGACTGAATGTTTGTGTTTCCCCCAAATTAAGATGCTGACATCCTAATCCCCAGTGTGTTGGTATTTGGATGTGGGAACTTTGGGAGGTAATTAGGTCATGAGAATGAAGCTCTTATGAATGGGATTAGTGCCACTGTAAGAAGAGACCCGAAGATGTTCTCTCTAGGCCAGGTGAGGATACAGCAAGAAGGCAATAGTCTGCAAACCAGGAAGAGGGCCCTTGTCTGACACTGAATCTGCCATCACCTGGATGACCTCCCTGCTTCCAGAACTTAATGAGAAATTAAGTTCTGTCGTTTACGCTATCCAGCCAATTATATTTTGTTATAGTAGCCCAAGAAAACTAAAACAGTTTTTATGTCTTCTTTTTATGCTTTTTACCCTCAATCTGAGAAAACTCACTCACTCCTGAAGTGATCGAGAGTCAATTATTGTACATGGTGTGAGTCAGGAGTCAAGATCCACAATTTTGCAACAACTCAACATAATTCATCTAGAAACTTAGTCTTTCCCAATGCATGACAGAGCAATCTTTCTCATAAATAAAGAAATTGTGTATGTATGGGTCTGTTTCTGGACATTCTTTAGTTCCTTTCATCTATTTGCCTATCCATGCATTAATACCACAGTGTCTTATTTACTCTGGCTTTATCGTACAGTGGGAGGAGGGAGGAAATGGGAAGTTAGTATTTAATGGATGTGGAATTTTAGTTTTTGAATATAAAAGAAGTTCTGAGGACAAATGGTGGCAATAGTTCCACAACAATATGAATATACTTAATACCACTGAACTGTATGCTTTAAAATGGTTAGACTGCAATAACAATGACATGGAATCAATCTAGGTGCCCATCAAGAGTAGCTTAGATAAAGAAATGTGATACATACATACCATGCAACACTACACAGCCATAACAATATAAACTCATGTCTTTTTCAGAAGCATGGATGCAACTAAATGCCATCATCCTAAGTGAATTAATGCAGAAACAGAAAACCAAATACCACTTGTTCTCACTTACAAGCAGGAGCTAAATCTTGGGTACACATGGATGCAAAGACAGGAGCAATAAACACTAGGAACTATGAAAGGAGGGAGTAAGGCTGTGGCGGGGGAGGCGGTAGGGGCAAGACATGAAGCCTTCCTATTGGGTACTACATTCACTATCTGGGTGAGAAGATTAATAGAAGTCCAAACTTCAGCATCACACAATATCTCATTGTAACAAACCTGTACATGTGCCCTTTGAATCTAAAAGAAAACTTGGAATAAAAAATGGTTAGAATGATAAATTTTGTTATATATATTTTATCACAAAAAGAAACCCACACACTATAATATTAGCTATCATATCAATTCCCCAATCCCTCCTACATCCCTGAGCAACCACTAATGTTTTCCTTTTTCTACAGACTTTTCTGTTTTGATTATTTAATATGAATGGAATCATATCACGTGGTCTTTTGTGACTTGTTTATTTGAATTAGCATAATGTTTTCAAGATATTCATGTTGTAGCATACATCAGTACATCCTTTATTTTTATGAACAAATTATATAACTATATATGGATGAATACTATGGATATCACATTTTGTTTATTCATCACTTGATTAACATTTGAGCTGCTTCTGCTCTTTGGCTATTATAAATAATGCTGGTACAAACATTGATGTACAAGTTTTTGTGTCAATATATGTTTTTATTTCTCATAGGTATACACCTAGAAGTGAAAATCATAGGCCATATAGTAACTCTACAATTAAAAACTTGGGTAACTGTTCTATCTAATTACCATATCTAAGAATCCTTTGCCAAATCTGTAGTCATAAAAATTTACCCTTCATTTTCTTCTGTGAGCTCTATAGATCTAGCTCTTACATTTAGGACTTTGATTGATTTTAACTTTTGTATACAGTGTTAGGTGAGTCTAGCTTTTTTTCTTCTTTTCCGTGTCACTATACAGTTATTGCAGCATCATTTATGGTGAAAAATATACTTTCTAAATTGAATATTATTGATGTTTCTCAATCAAGTTCTATCAATTTTGTTGATATTTTCCAAGTACAAGCTTTTGGTTTTAATTTTTTCAATTTCATTAAGTGCCAGTATCACACTATATTAGTAATTGCTAAATTTATGGTAAGTTTTAAAATTAGAAAATATGAGGACTACCTTTACTTCTTTTTCAATATTACTTAGCTATTCTGGGTCCCTTGAAATTTCTTATGAATTTTAGAATCAGCTTGTCAATTTCTAAAATATAAATCAGCTGAGATTCTAATAGGATTTGTGTTGTATCTGCAGATTAATTTGCATAATATTGTTATTTTACAATATTAACTCTTCCAATTCATGAACTCTTCCAATTCATGAGGTTTTTTTCCCAATTATTTAGATTTTCATTAGTTTCTTTTAACTATGCTTTTTGTAGTTTTCACAGTATACATTTTGTACTTATTTGGTTAAAGTTATTCCAAAGTATGTTATTCCTTTTGACAATACTGTAAATGAAACAGTTTCTTCTTTCCTTGGATTGTCCATCGCAAGTATGTAGAAATATAATAGATTTTTGAATGTTGCTCTTGTATACTATAATTTGCTAAACTCATTTATTAGTTCCATCAGTTTTTTAGTGCATTCTTTGGGATTTTCTATATATAAGCCCATGACTTGAGTAAAAATAATTTAATTCTACCTTGCTAATCTGAATTGCTCTTTTTCTCTTTTTCTTGCCCAATTGCCCTGGCTAGAACCTCCAGTGCAGTGTTGAATAGATGTTCCAAGAATGGGCATCTTTGATTTATTTCAGACATGGGGGAAATGCATCTAGTCTTTCACAATTAAATATAATAATAGCAGTGGGTTTTTGTAGAATATCATGATAAGAAAGTTACTTCTAATCCTAGTTCTTGCATTTTTTTAATCACAAAAGAATATTAGACTTTGTCACATGCCTTTTCTTCAGTTATTGGTATGACTGTGTCATTTCTGTTTTTATTCTATTGATATGATATATTATCTTAATTGATTTTCAGATGTTAGACCAAAGTTGAAATCCTAAAATAATTCCCACTTGGTCATGATGTATAATTTTTTGTACATTTCTGGATTCTGTTGGCTTTATTTTCTTGGGGACTTTGGTGCCCACATTCATAAGAGATCTTGGTGTGCAGTTTTCTTGTGATGGTTTTGTCTGGTTTTAGTACCAGGGTCACATTGGCTTCATGAAATGATTTGTGATGTCTTACTTTCTTATCAAATTTTTGGAATAAGTGTTTGGTAGAATTCAGTGGTGAAGTCACCTAGAATTGGACATTTGTGTTTTTTTTAATTACTATTTTTGCCACTTTACTTGTTATAAGTCTATTCAGATTCTTTATTTAATCTTGCATCAATTCCAGCAGTAACTGCTTTTCTAGAAATTTACCCATTTTGTCCAAGTTATTTAATCCATTGGCACATGGTTGCTCATAATATTCATTTATAATTATTTTATTTCAGTAAGGTAATTAGGATTGTCTCCTATTTTATTTATGATCATAGTACTTTAAGTATTCTTTTTAATTTTCTGGATCAATCTGTTTAAAGTTCTATCAATTTTGTTGATGTTTTCAAAGTACAAGCTTTTGGTTTCAATTTTTTCAATTTCATTAGGATATATATATATCCTATTAGCCCTGTCCTTCTAGAGATCTCTGACTAATATAGATTGTGGTACTAGGAGTGGTTCTAGAGGATCAGAACATTAAAAACGGAGTGCTTTCATTGGTTTTGGGGTTACTGGAGTTGGCTGCTTAATATGATTACACCCAAAAACACTAAGGGCTCTTCTTCTAATAGTATGGAGAACACTGATAGTCCTTGGCATGAACTGTCTAGAGAGTTATGCAAAATAAATGAATTTGACACTACTGATTCACTGCTCATGAGAGGCAAGGACCTTAGTGGCTCAATACATAATATCTTTGACCATATGTGGAGAACAAAGGCTGACCTAGATACAGCCACTGCTGAGTGCCCAATTTGCCAGCAGCAGAAACCAACACTGAGCCCTTGATATGGCACCATTCCTCAGGGTGATCAGCCAGCTACCTGGCGGCAGGCTGATTATATTTGAACTCTTCCATCATGGAAAAAGCAGAGGTTTGTCCTCACTGGAATAGACGCTTACTCCAGATATGGGTTTGCCTATCCTGCATGCAATTCTTCTGCCAAGACTACCATCTGTGGACTCACAAAATGCCTTATCCACCATTATGGTATTCCACACAGCATTGCCTCTGACCATAGCACTCACTTTATGGCTAAAGAAATGCAGCAGTGGGCTCGTGCTAATGGAATTCACTGGTCTTACCATGTTCCCCATCATCCTGAAGCAGCTGAAATGATAGAACAGTGGAATGGCCTTTTGAAGTCACAATTACAATGCTAACTAGGGGAGAATACTTTGCAGGGCTGGGGCAAAGGTGTCCAAAAAGCCGTGTATGCTCTGAATCAGTGTCCAATACATGGTACTCTTTCTCCCATAGCCAGGATTCACGGGTCCAAGAATCAAAGGGGGAGAAGTAGAAGTGACACCACTCGCCATCACCCCTAGTGATCCACTAGCAACATTTTTGCTTCCTATTTCTGTGACATTACATTCTGGTGGCCTAAAAGTCTTAGTTCCAGAAGGAGGAATGCTGCCACTGGGAGACACAACAACAATATCATTAAACTGGAAGTTAATATTGCCACCTGGACACTTTGGGCTCCTTCTACATTTAAGTCAATAGGCTAAGAAGGGAGTTACAGTGTTGGCTGGGGTGACTGACCCAGACTGTCAAGTTGAAATCAGTTTACTACTCCACCACAGAGGTAAGGAAGACTACACATGGAATACAGGAGATCCATTAGGGCACCTCTTAGTATTACCATGCACAATGATTAAGATCAATGGGAAACTACAACAGCCCAATCCAGGCAGGACTACAAATATCCCATAACCTTCAGGAATGAAAGTTTGGGTCATTCCATCAGGAAGAAAAACCACAATCTGCTGAGGTGCTTGCTGAAGGCAAAGGGAATGCAAAATGAGTAGTAGAAGAAGGTAATCATCAATACTAGCTACAACCACATGACCAGCGACAGAAACGAGTACTGTAATTGTCATGAGTATTTCTTCCTTCATTTGTTAAAAATAGGTTTGTGCATGTATACACTTGTACTAAGAAAATATCTTCATTTTATTTCCTTTTTCCTTTATCATGTGACATAAGATTTGACTTTATATCAGCATTTATGTATTCTTAACTTTATGTAATAGTATTTGGGTTGGAAATTTATGTCTTTCCAGTTGTACAAAGAATAGTTGTGTTACATGAGGAATAATTATGACCTTATTATTGTCTTTATTTGAAGATTATGTATAATCTCAGGAGATGTGTATGGGTTAAAGTTGACAAGGGGTGGACTTGTCATGGTTAGTATTGAATGTCTACTTTATTGGATTGAAGGATGCAAAGTATTGATCTTGGGTGTGTCTGAGGGTGATGCCAAAGGAGATTAACATTTGAGTCAGTGGGCTAGGAAAGGCAGATCCAGCCTTAATCTGGGTGGGCACCATCTAATCAGCTGTCAGTGAATATAAAGCAGACAAAAAAAATGTGAAAAGGCTAGACTGACCTAGCCTCCCAGCCTACATCTTTCTCCCATGCTGGATGCATTCTGCCTTTGAATATTGGACTCCAATTTCTTCAGTTTTGGGACTTAGACTGGCTCTCCTTGCTCCTCAGCTTGCAGATGGTATATTGTGGGACCTTGTGACCGTGTGAGTTAATACTTAATAAACTCCCATATATGTACATTATATATACATTTATATACATATATACATACATTAGTATATATACAATTAGTGTATATTATACTATTATATATACAATTAGTATATATACATACTACTAGTTCTGTCCTTGTAGAGAGCCCTGACTAATACAGTAGGTGATTTCTGAAGCTCCTGCCTTAGAAAGCTGGTGACTACACATGCCATAATTGGTCACTACTTGAATCCCGCTTAACTAGGGCTGTGCTGGAACTTTCTAGTCACTATGTCTAGTCTGATGACTGTCACTGCTAGATTTTGGAAGACATACAAATATTATTTAGTGATTTTTGCACCCCCTGCATAGATAAGCCTGGGAAAGGCATTTTGTGAAGTTTGCAGAAAGAAAAGAGACTACTATTCCAGGAATAATTAAGCATGAGATTTATGTTGCCTAATACTCATTGCTGTTCATGTGAAGGTAGCCCTCTTGCCTGTTTCCTGTGATGCTGCTTCTCTTACTGCTGTCACACACATTCTCCTTATCTGCAAACGTACTGAGATGCACATATATGGTGGCCCATGGTCCAGGCACTGATGAGATAAGAAAAGGAAAAGGACTACATGGTTTTTACTAAACTGCTCCCCCAATGTGAAACCTCGGCCGATATGCCTGAGGTTTTCTTAGCACTACTGCTTTCCAGTATGCAAAATGTTAATCTTTTAATCATGGAGTTCATGTCTCCACCTAGGTCATAGAGAAAATTAACTTACTGGATATGGACCCTGACCCTGGAAGCTGGCACTTCCTGGAGGAAGAGGTGACCATCTATGATGCATGCAACTAAGCACCCATATATTTCCACCTAACCACACAGAAAGTCCACAACATGGATGATTAGACAGAAGCAGAAACTGAAAGCCACAAGACTATTCATTTAGAAATGCAAAATATTCTGAATAAATGTGTACAGACAAAAAAGGGGAATAGAGAAAACAGGAGGCCCACATGCTGTAGCAAGAGGATATATTCAATCTGAAGACCTCTGGATTTTGTATACATCACTCTTCTATTATTCTCCTTTGCTATCTAGTCCTCTGCTACAACAAAGATCCTGATCCTCAGGGCTATGGGGAAAACACTCATGATACCCCTGTGGCACAGTGAAAAGGTAAATTCAATCCAGATTTAAACACAGGATTGTTAATCTCTAAAACACAACTATTGCCATGAGGGTGGCCCCTGACCCTGATGATACTGATTTGAGGCCCTCTGGAGGAAGACATTTTTAAATGTAAGCAAAGAAGAAAGGAATCCACCCCCAGCCAAGTATATACAGTGACGAAGGAAGGAAGGAAGGAAGGAAGGAAGGAAGGAAGGAAGGAAGGAAGGAAGGAAGCTAGGAAGGAAGGAAAGGAAAGGAAGGAAGAGAAGGAAGGGAGGAAGGGAAAAGAAGAAACCTGGGAACAGGGGAAGGAAACAAACAAAATCTGAAATAAATGTCCACAATTCTACACAATAGCAATTCAAAATTTACTAAAATAATTTATACACCAAAAAGATAAAGGACACTGAATGACTTTTATATCTTTGCAACATAAGTTCTGAATTAACTTTATTATTTGGTGAAATACGCTTTCTGGCAAACCTTCATAGCTTTAATACTGGGGCTTAAATTAGGCTATGCCTGAGGATGCCATTATATTAAACATGGTGTCACTTATTCTCTTAAGGGTGTTACTGAATATAAAATAGAGGGAAACTAGTTACATCTCAGAATGATTAATCTCAGTCATCAGAATGATTGACTTGCCCAAATTCTCCATGCTGATAGCACCCATTGCCCTGAAACAATCCCACAATTGGCATGAATACTCTAACTCAATGAGTAACAAATTAAAATCAAATTAAATCTTTAGCAATGTAAACCAAAAAGTGTCTGAGACAGGTCTCAATCAATTTAGATATTTAGTTTTCCTAGGTTTAGGAGGTGCCTAGGGAAAAGACACAAGTCATAGTAGGATATGTGGCCGTCACATTTTCCAAAGAGGGTTTTGAGGGTTTCAATATTTAAAGGAAAAAGAGCAGGCAAAAGGGGAAGTGGGAAAGAAAAAAAGGAATGGTAAGTAGTGAGATAAGTAGTCAGATTCTTGTGAGACTTTCATTAGTGCTGACTGAATCCCCTTGTTACATATGAAAGGAGGAATAGTCAGTTATACATTTGTCTTTGGCAGAGTAAATCGGCATTTATTTCAGGGTGGGCAGAGTGATGATTTCTAGTCTTGTCTTGGTCCCATTGCTGTGAAGATAAGCTGTCAATTTAAATTTTCAGGCTGAGGGAGGCCACCTGAGGAGATACGTGGCATTCTGTCTTGCAGCTATCTGTTTAGTAACAAGAGGAAGGGCAATTTTTTGCATGACTCAGTTTGCAAGATTAACTTTTCCCTTTGGCATATTAAGTTTGGGGTCCTGAGATTTTCTTTTCTTTTTATAGCACTTACAAATTAAATTGACATAGTTGGCCCAAATTGATACTTCCACCTCAGTTAAAATAGTTAATATGGCTCAAAGTACATTTTTAAAGGGCTTTGAAGAATTGAAACTAATTCTACAAGACATAATTAGTGAAAGGGTGATTATCTCCACTGCTTCTCCACTTAACATCAAATTCTGGAAAGAATGAATGGCACCTCATTGTGGATCACAGCAACCTAATTCTATGGGCACATCTGCTAAGACCCCCATATACAATATCATTGAAATTACTGACTCCATCCATTTAATTCCTAAAAATTATTCAGTTAACCAAGGGCTGCTTCATTCCTGGCACCACCAAGAAGCAGTTATGAATCCTCTCAGCCCCCATCATGTTAATACAAGCACAATATCTTTTATGCCATTCTGGGATTTAGAGGCAATATATTCCTCATTTATAAATTTTACTTCAACTCACTTATGCTGTTACTTGCAAATCATTCCAACAAAGGCTTTACAGTCTGTTCAAATTGCAATATAACAGGCACTTTCATTAGGGCCCTCAAGAATGCCTTCAATAGAGGCTTTAGCAACCCCCTCTCTTTCCTCATGAGTTGCCCCAGGGCTTCTGATGCAAGAAACTACTCTCTTAAGCCCTGTTCTACACACCATTATGGAAGCAATTATTGGTCACTTAATTTGCTCTCCTGGAAACAGAGGCTTTCACAGACCCTGAGCCAGTGACCCTTTGTATTTAGTTGTCCATTATGTCTTGGATAATGGAGGTAGCATCTTGCAAGCTTGGCTATCGAGGCCTCCTTGCTACTACAGGATGGAGCCAAACCTAGGCCCTCTGGCATACCTACCAGCAAGGGAATAGGCTCCCCTGTCTTGAGTCATTTGACATGGTGTTAAAGGAAGTTGCTCCCTTCCAGATTTCTTGGCTACCTGAGAAGACTCTTTGGAGCAACTTAGTGAATAGCAATGGGAGTTCATATAGTTTACAAATGATATGGCCACCATTATATATAATGGAGCTCAGTGGAGAATTATTGATTTTCATGTTTTAACTAGGATGTCCCTGATTAATAAAAAAAATAGAATGTATGGGTTAGCACATTCGATTGTACGTCAGGCAGTCATTACCACTAGATGCCCTGGCCAACAATTAGATCATTTTTACAATCACTTCGGCCATTGCCTAGGAGTTGCCCTCTGTTGCAAGTTAACTGTATCCTCCAGAAAAGCTATGTTGATGTCCTACCACTTCATATTTCAAAATGTGACTGTATTTGTAAATAAGATCATTGCAGATGTAATTAGTTAAGATAAAGTCACAGAGAAGGGTAGACTCCAAATCCAATACGGTTGGTGTCTTTACAAGAAGACAGCCATGTGAAGACACAGAGTCACAGGGAGAATGCTATATGGAGATGAGGACAGAGATTGAAGTTATGCTTCTACAAGTCAAGGAATGCCTAGAGCAACCAGACTTGGAAGAGGCATGGAAGAAACCTCCCCTAGAAGCTTCAGAGAGAGCAAGGCTCAGCCAACACCTTGATTTCAGACTTCTGTCCTCCAGAATTGTGAGAGAAATAATCTTTGTTGTGTTAAGCCACCCAGTTTGTGGTGTTTGTGATAGCCCTAGTAAGAAAATATATCTTGTTTAGACTAAAATCTCTGGAAATTTCTTACCTCACAGATACTCAGAAATATAAATCAAGGTAACAGAAGTATCTATAAACACTAAAGCCATAATACAAGACCTCACCAGGGTACTCCTTATTTCCTAGTGAATTCCAGGCATTACTGATAGTGACCAAGGCCCTTATTAAACCTCTTAAGAGTATACAGTGCTGGAGTCCTGAAGAAGGCATTAAATGGAACTTCTGCTTCCCCCATGAGCCCCAGCAACCAATTTAAATGAGAGGAATAATGGACTACTCAAAGCAACTCCTGTTAAAGTTAAAAAGTGGCAATTAGACCCACAGCTGGGTGTCACTGGAGACACACACTCTCACACCAATGCTACAATTTTCCTTCAACTGCCTTTATTGACCATAAAATTCATGTTTTTGATAACCACCTTACCATGTGTCCCTCTTTTTCCTTGTCAAGTTCCTAGTTAACTGGCTGGAGAAGTGTATTAGTCCATTCTCACATTGCTGATAAAGACATACCCAAGATTGGATAATTTATAAACAAAAAAGGTTTAATGGACTCAGTGTTCAATGTGGCTGGGGAGGTCTCAGAATCATGGTGGAAGGTGAAAGGCACATCTCATGAGATCTGATGGTTTTGTAAAGTGGAAACCCCTTTCAAGCATATCTTATTCACTATGACAAGAACAGTAAGGGAAAAATCACTCCCAAGATTTAATCATCTACCACTGCGTCCCACAAACAACACATGGGAATCATGGGATCTACAATTCAAGATGAGATTTGAGTGGGGACACAGCCAAACCATATCAGGAGACATTTATCCTACTCCCGAAAAGTCTTAGTCATCACCAAATTTCAAATTGATATGATGGTAGGAAGGGGTCAATTGTAGCATAAGGCCTAAAATTAAGGCAGAATATTATGTGCTGCCTTGGCATTGGGGAAATTGGGAGGGCCTCAAGTGGCCTCATTGAAACTTCTCCTCCCTACTAGGCTCTTAAATAATTCTTCTTATCAAAAGTGGCAGGCACAGTTTGTATTCATCCCTTAGTAGTGGGTTTCAGCTCTCTTCCAACCTGAAGAATTTTTTTAAAGACATTACTATCACTGTTCTCTATTATCAATATTAATTTATGTTTACCCACTCATTTTTAGGAATTTAACTATGATATACATTTAAGTGTGGTTTTTATCTGCCTGAGGTTTGTAGAGCTTCTTAAATCTATGTCTTGATGTCTTCGGTTGGTTTTGGAAAATTCTCTGCCATTGTTTCTTCAAATATTACTTTGGACCTGCTTTTTCCTTTCCTTCCAGAATTCCAACTGCATGTATATTAAATGTTTTCACCATGTTCCATGTATCTCTTATGCTCATTTCTATATATTTCGTATTTTTTGCTCTTTGTGTTTCAGCCTGCATATATGATCATATCCTCTATTTCACTAATTCTATGTTCTGCTGAATCCAATATGCTATTCAATCTATTTAGTTATTTATTTTATTGTATTTTAGGTCTATAATTATCATTTTATCCTTTTTATAAGTCTCTATCTTGTCATCTATATTCTTAACAATATTAACCACCATTATTTTCATGTCCATGTCTGATAACTTCGAAAATGAAGACATTTACGAATCTATTTCTATTATATTGTCTTCTTATCCTATTTCTTGACATAAATAATTTTTGGTTGAATGCCAGATATTGTGATTAGAAAATTATAGATGTTCTGAATTCCACTGTATATTTCCAGAGAAAATTCACATTATACACTGGTAGGCAGGTAAAGTAGAGGTAGAGTACCTTAATCAAATTAGGAAATGAGCTGGCTTGAAATTGTGTTACAGTTTTCATAAGGTTCAGAGTACCTCTGTTTTACTTCCATTCTTAGGGAATAGTCCTCTGGGAATCCCAAGTGAAAAATCTCAATTACCAGGGTTCTTCTTCCTTGGCAGTCCTGACCTACAATTGTGGTCAATTTAGCTCTTTAAGAATGCCAGAACCTTTGTTCTGCTTTTCAGAGGTGTTGTGTTTTGTTTCCTATCCTCTAACCTCACATAACTTATGAATTTAACAAACGCCTAAAGGGGAAATACTGGAGTGCCAGGTTCATGTTTTAGTTCTTACCCTTTACTCACGGTTCTGGAACCCTCAAGTTCTAGCTGACTTGACATATCCAAACTGTAACTTTTCTCTCTCTGACCCTTTGAGATTGCCTGAAACTTTGTTTAGCTTCTCTACCTCTCAACTATAGCCCTTTGTTCAGATTCTCAGCCTCTTTCTTTATAGCAAGATTGGAAAAATGCCTTGAGGAAAAAGTGACTGAAAGAACATTTGCTTACCTTTCTGAGGTTCCCTTCTTCTCTCAAGTTGCCTTGGCAGCTCTCTGATGCTTTCTAACAGATGATTTTGTATTGTATGCAGTTGTCTAGTTTTCCATGGAGGAATACTTGTCTGTTACAAGCCACTCCATTGTATTTTAAATCATAAATCCCCTGCCTACTACATTCGTGGTTGCAGTTAATGCTATTCCTATTCTCTAAGGTTCCCCAAGCCAGAAACTGGAGTAATATTTGCCTCTGCTCCCAAATAGAAATGATCACAAAATCTTTTTCATTCTACCAGACCATGATTGACTGCCCAGTCTCTAAACAGACCCTTATGTTTCCTGAACTCATTTTGTATATTTTGAAATACCAAAAAAGAAAGCTTGAGTCCAGTGCGACTAAAACAAGTACAGAAACAGCTGAATTAATAAAACAAATGGGGGAAAAAAGGGAAGGAAAAAAGCAAAGCCCTTCTTGGCTGGTGATATCTCCCCCAAGAATTTCCTGTTGGTTAGAATAAGTGAATATAATCCAGATGATGGTAGTGCTTTTTTTTTTTTTTTTTGAGGATCCCACAATGGAATATGAATATAAGCTATAAAAAGCAGAAGAGGGACTTGAGATCCAAGATGGCTGGTTAGGAGCAGCTCACGATTGCAGCTCCCAGTGAAAGCGCAGAGGGTGAGTGGACACCGCATTTCCAGATGGATTTTTATTGCCCACAGACCAGGAGATTCCCAGGCAGAGGAGCCCCACAGGTCGTCAGCGTGGCTCTTTTGGCCGGCGCGGCTGTTTTGCCTGTGCCCCGGCATGGCGGTTCCCAGTGAACAGTAAACAGAACTGGGTCCCCTCTTAGCCAGCAATGGGAGCTCCGGGGAGCTCCAGGAACCTCCGGGAAGGCAGAGTTGCTCATTCCTCTGATTAAAAAAAAAGGGGGGACTGAAACAGGGAGCCAGTCCAGGAGATTCCCAGGCAAAAAAGAGCCACAAATCTCAGAACCACCGTTTTAGCCGGCGCAGTGGGTCACCGCACGGGAAACCACACAGATCCCGGAGCCTTTCCAACAGGCGCCCAGAACACCTGGGAGAGAGCCGACCATTCAACTAAAAAACAAAAGGCTCTGAGACAGGGAGCCAGGTGATCAGGCCCTGCTGGTCCTACCCCCACAAAAACAACAACAAAAAAACAATTGGAAACGCTCTGGGTTGAGAGTTTCACAGCAAGCACAGCTGAACCCGGGATGGTCCAGCTCTGTGGGGGAGGGGCGTCTGCCATTACCGAGGCACTCCACCACTATGGAGGCAGTCTGCCGTTGCCAAGGCAACCTGCCGTTGCTGACACAACCCACCATTACAGAGAGAGTCCGTCATTACAGAGGCAGGCCACCATTGCTGAGGCAGTCCTAACTACACCCATATAAACAGGACTGCAGGGAAGTTCACACAGCAGCTGGGCAGAGCCCACAGCAGCTTAGCAAAGCCCCTGCAGGCAGACAGTGACTAGGCTGCCTTCTTGCGGGGCAGGGCAGCCCTGGAAAAAAAAGAGCAGCACAGCGGAAACTCATAAATAAAGCCCTAACTCCCCGGGACAGAACACCTGGGGAAAAAAAGGGGGTTTATGAATTCTGCTGCAGCAGACTTAAATGTACCTGCCGAGCAGCTCTGAATGAACAATAGAGCTCACAGCTCAGCACTTGAGTGACTATAAAGGACAGACTGTCTCCTCAAGCAGCTCCCTGACCCCCAGGTAACCAAAGAGTCACCTCATAAAGGAGAGCTTAGACTGACATTTGGCAGGTATCCTTCTGGGACAAAGCAGAAGAAGAAACTGGTGGCAACCTTTACTGTTCCGCAGCTGCTGCAGGTGATCCCCAGGCAAGCAGGGCCTGGAGTGGACCTCAGCAGTCCTACAGCAGAGGGGCCAGACTGTTAGAAGGGAAACTAGGAAACAGAAATAACTTCATCATCAACAAACAGGACGTCCACGCAGAGACCCAATCAGAAAGTCAGCAACTACAAAGATGACAGGTGGATAAATCCACAAAGATGGGAAGAAACCAGCGCAAAAAGGATGAAAACAGCCGAAACCAGAACACTTCTCCTCCTATAAGGGATCACAACTCCTCACCAGCAAGGGAACAAGACTGGATGGAGAATGAGTGTGATGAAATGACAGAATCAGCCTTCAGAAAGTGGGTAATAAGATACTTCCGTGAGCTAAAAGAACATATTCTAACCCAATGCAAAGAAACTAAGAACCTTGAAAAAAGATTTGACAAAATGCTAACAAGAATGGACAACTTAGAGAGGAATATGAGTGAATTGATGGAGCTGAAAAACACAACACGAGAACTTCATGAAGCATGCACAAGTTTCAACAGCCGAATTGACCAAGCAGAAGAAAGGATATCAGCAGTCGAAGATCAACTCAATGAAATAAAACTAGAAGGCAAGATTAGAGAAAAAAGGTAAAAAGGAATGAACAAAGTCAACAAGAAATATGGGACTATGTGAAAAGCCCTAATCTATGTTTGATAGGTGTACCTGAATGTGACGAAGAGAATGAATCCAAGCTGGAAAATACTCTTCAGGATATTATCTAGGAAAACTTCCCCAACCTAGCAAGGCAGGCCAATATTCAAGTCCAGGAAATACAGAGAACACCACAAAGATATTCCTCAAGAAGAGCAACCCCAAGGCACATAATCGTCAGATTCACCAGGGTTGAAATGAAGGAGAAAATGCTAAGGGCAGCCAGAGAGAAAGGTCAGGTTACCCACAAAGGGAAGCACATCAGACTCACAGCAGATCTCTCAGCAGAAACCCTACAAGGCAGAAGAGAGTGGGGGCCAATATTCAACATCCCTAAAGAAAAGAACGTTCAATGCAGAATTTCATATCCAGCCAAACTAAGCTTCATAAGTGAAGGAAAAATAAAATCCTTTGTGAACAAGCAAGTATTCAGAAATTTCATCACCACCAGACCTGCTTTACAAGAGCTCCTGAAAGAGGCACTACACATAGAAAAGAACGACCAGTACCAGCCACTCCAAAAACATACCAAATGGTAAAGAGCATCAACACAATGAAGAATCTGCATCAACCAACAGGCAAAACAGCTGGCTAGCATCAAAATGGCAGGATCAAATTCACACATAACAATATTAACCCTAAATGTAAATGGACTAAATGCCCCAATCAAAAGACACAGACTGGCAAATGGGATAAAAAGCCAAAACCCATCAGTGTGCTGTATCCAGGAAACCCATCTCACATGCAAGGATACACAAAGGCTCAAAATAAAGGGATGGAGGAAGATTTACCAAGCAAATGGAGAGCAAAAAAAAGCAGGAGTTGCAATTCTCATCTCTGATAAAATAGACTTTAAAGCAACAAAGATCAAAAGAGGCAAAGAAGGACATTACATAATGGTAAAAGGATCAATGCAACAAGAAGAACTAACGATCCTAAATATATATGCACCTAATACAGGAGCACCCAGATACATAAGGCAAGTTCTTAATGACTTACAAAGAGACTTAGACTCCCACACAATAATAGTCGGAGACTTTAACACCCCATTGTCAATATTAGACAGATCAATGATACAGAAAATTAACAAGGATATCCAGGACTTGAATTCAGACCTGGACCAAGCACACCTAATAGACATTTACAGAACTCTCCACCCCAAATCCACAGAATATACATTCTTCTCAGCACCACATCCCACCTACTCTAAAATTGATCACATAATTGGAAGTAAATCACTCCTCAGCAAATGCAAAAGAACAGAAATCATAACCAACTGTCTCTCAGACCACAGTGCAATCAAGTTAAAACTTAGAATTCAGAAACCAACCCAGATCCACACAGCTTCATGGAAAATGAACAACTTTCTCTTGAATGTTGACTGGATAAACAATGAAATGAAGGCAGAAATAAAGATGTTCTTCGAAACCAACGAGAACGAAGACACCACATACCAGAATCTCTGGGACACATTTAAAGCAGTCTCTAGAGGAAAATATATAGCAATAAGTGCCCACATGAGAAGAAAGGAGAGAACTAAAATTGACACCCTATGGTCAAAAATGAAAGAGCTAGAGAAGCAAGATCAAAAAAATTCAAAACCTAGCAGAAGACAAGAAATAACTAAGATCAGAGCAGAACTGAAGGAGATAGAGACACAAAAAACCCTTCAAAAAAATCAATAAATCCAGGAGCCGGTTTTTTGAAAAGATCAACAAAATAGACCACTAGCCAGATTAATAAAAAAGAAAAGAGAGAATAACCAAATAGATGCAATAAAAAACGAGAAAGGGGATATCACCACAGATTCCACAGAAATTCAAACCACCATCAGAGATTATTACAAACAACTCTATGCACATAAACTAGGAAACCTGGAAGAAATGGATAAGTTCCTGGACACTTGCCTCCTCCCAAGCCTAAACCAGGAAGAAGTCGAAACCCTGAATAGACCAATAACAAGATCTGAAGTCGAGGCAGCAATTAAGAGCCTACCACCCAAAAAAAGCCCAGGACCAGATGGGTTCACAGCCGAATTCTACCAGACATACAAAGAGGAGCTGGTACCATTCCTTCTGAAACTATTCCAAATAATCCAAAAAGAGGGAATCCTTCCCAAATCATTTTATGAGACCAACATCATCCTGATACCAAAACCCAGCAGAGACTCAACAAGAAAAGAAAACTACAGGCCAATATCCATGATGAACATAGATGCAAAAATCTTCAATAAAATACTGGCAAGCCAATTGCAACAGCACATCAAAAAGCTTATCAACCATGATCAAGTAGGATTCATCCTGGGGATGCAAGGCTGGTTCAATATAAGCAAGTCTATAAACGTAATTCACCACATAAACAGAACCAAAGACAAAAACCACATGATTATCTCAATTGATGCAGAGAAGGCCTTCGACAAAATTCAAGAGCGCTTTATGCTAAAAACCCTCAATAAACTAGGTATTGATGGAACATATCTCAAAACAATAAAAGCTATTTATGACAAACCAACAGCCAATATCATACTGAATGGGCAAAATTTGGAAGCTTTCCCTTTGAAATCTGGCACTAGACAAGGATGCCCTCTCTCACCACTCCTATTCAGTATAGTATTGGAAGTTCTAGTCAGAGCAATCAGGCAAGAAAAAGAAACAAAGGGTATTCAAATAGGAAAGGAGGAAGTCAAATTGTCTCTATTTGCAGATGACGTGATTGTATATCTAGAAGACCCTATCACCTCAGCCCAAAATCTCCTGAAACTGATAAGCATCTTCAGCAAAGTCTCAGGATACAAAATCAATGTGCAAAAATCACAAGCATTCCTATACACCAATAACAGACTTAAAGAGAGCCAAGTTCATCAAGAATGAACTGCCATTCACAATTGCTACAAAGAGAATAAAATACCTAGGAATACAACTAACAAGGAATGTAAAGGACCTCTTCAAGGAGAACTACAAACCACTGCTCAAGGAAATAAGAGAAGAAACAAACAGATGGAGAAACATTCCATGTTCATGGTTAGGAAGAATCAATATCGTGAAAATGGCCATACTGCCCAAAGTAATTTACAGATTCAACGCTATCCCCATCAAGCTACCAATGACCTTCTTCACAGAACTGGAAAAAACCACCTTAAACTTCATATGGAACCCAATGAGAGCCCGCATAGCCAAGTCAATTCTAAGCAAAAAGAACAAAGCGGGAGGCATCACACTACCGGACTTCAAACTATACTACAAGGCTACAGTAATCAAAACTGCATGGTACTGGAACCAAAACAGACATATAGACCAATGGAACAGAACAGAGGCCTCGGAGGCAACACAACATATCACAACCATCCGATCTTTGACAAACCTGACAAAAACAAGCAATGGGGAAATGATTCCCTGTTTGATAAGTGGTGTTGGGAAAACTGGCTAGCCATATGCAGAAAGCAGAAACTCGACCCCTTCCTGACACCTTATACTAAAATTAACTCCAGATGGATTAAAGACTTAAACATAAGACCTAACACCATAAAAACCATAGAAGAAAATCTAGGCAAAACCATTCAAGACGTAGGCGTAGGCAAGGACTTCATGACCAAAACACCAAAAGCATTGGCAACAAAAGCCAAAATAGACAAATGGGACCTAATCAAACTCCACAGCTTCTGCATTGCAAAAGAAACAGTCATTAGAGTGAATCGGCAACCAACAGAATGGGAAAAAATTTTTGCAGCTTACCCATCTGACAAAGGGCTGATATCCAGAACTTACAAAGAACTAAAACAGATTTACAAGAAAGAAACAAACAAGCCCATTCAAAAGTGGGCGAAGGATATGAACAGACACTTTACAAAAGAAGACATACATGAGGCCAACAAACATGAAAAAATGCTCATCATCACTGGTCACTAGAGAAATGCAAATCAAAACTACATTGAGATACCATCTCACACCAGTTAGAATGGCGATCATTAAAAAATCTGGAGACAACAGATGCTGGAGAGGATGTGGAGAAATAGGAACACTCTTACACTGTTGGTGGGAGTGTAAATTAGTTCAACCGTTGTGGAAGGCAGTTTGGCGATTCCTCAAGGACCTAGAAATAGAAATTCCATTTGACCCAGCAATCCCATTACTGGGTATATATCCAAAGGATTATAAATCGTTCTACTATAAAGACACATGCACATGAATGTTCATTGCAGCACTGTTTACAATAGCAAAGACCTGGAACCAACCCAAATGCCCATCGATGATAGACGGGACAGGGAAAATGTGGCACATATACACCATGGAATATTATGCAGCCATCAAAAACGATGAGTTTGCGTCCTTTGTAGGGACATGGATGAACCTGGAAACCATCATTCTCAGCAAACTGACACAGGAACACAAAATCAAACATCGCATGTTCTCACTCATAGACGGGTGTTGAACAATGGGAACACATGGACACAGGGAGGGGAGCACTACACACTGGGGTCTGTTGGGGGGAAATAGGGCAGGGACAGCGGGGGGTGGGAGGTTGGGGAGAGATAGCTCAGGGAGAAATGCCAGATATAGGTGAAGGAGAGGAAGGCAGCAAATCACACTGCCACGTGTGTACCTATTCAACAATCTTGCATGTTCTTCATATGTACCCCAAAACCTAAAATGCAACAGTAAAAAAAAGCAGAAGAGGACTTGGAGGCAGAAAGAGAGGGCCACAAAAAAGGGTAAAGTTCACCTGTTATAGACCACAGAGGAAGTAAGTTTGTGAGGGATTAGCTCTGCTAATTAACTTTTGTGGGGGGTGAACTGACATACACCAACAGTTGTATCAGCAGCACAACCACAGAATCAATACTATGTACTATGTTTATACATAATTTGAACTCTGCTTTGAAAATAAAAATAAAATAGAAAGCATCTGTATAAGATGGTATAGTCTATCGCTTCACATATGCCCATGGAAGGGTAAAAGGAAGAGTGCTGCTAAAAAGACAAAGTGAGACACATTTTATAAAATTAACTCTTGGGTGGTATTATCTGCAGTTCTGTGAATTAGATGTTTTGTTGTTTTTCAATGCAGTTAAACATGTTTAACTTCATTTTTGTTTTTGGATACAGAATAGGAACTGAAAAACATGGTTTACTTCAGATGAAAGATCTGTAAAGTTATTGTTTCTTCTCAAAACAGAAAGAATTCTTAAAAGCAGAAAAAGAGTCATCAAAATCCTCTGGAGTATTATTTAAATCAGTAAAACTTGTGATGCAAACTATATGACTAAATTTAGAAAAACAGCTCAATAAATTATGGCATATCAGTACTTTACTAAACATGCACTCATATTTATAGTATTTTTTAAAACTTGTAGAAACACTAAACACTATTCATGATGTATGAAAAATGAAGAGAATATGTAATTATGTATTAATTATAATTGCAACTATATAGAAATACCTATAATTTGTGAAATGTACAATAATAAAAAGTATTGTTTTATGTTAGTATTATATGTGAATTCAAAATACTTGGTATTTTCTTCAATGTAGTATCTTAAAATAAAATGGTGATTATTAGCAAATTGGAAATATATAATAAAAGTAATCACTATAGCCTTAATTATAATTTAAATTAAGATACTACAGAATAGTGCCTCCCTAATAATTTCCACTAAAAATGATAGTCCATAGAATTTTATCAATGAAACATGTTCTGTTAATAGATCATCATAGTAAAATTATTATTGGTATCAAATATCACTATCCTGTACATCAAAATATTTTTTAAAAAACAAATGAAGTAACTTATTGTCTCCCTAATGAGATTCTGGAATTCATATTCCCTGACGCAATGTTTATTCCTGGAAAATATGATTAGAAATAACTTAGAATTCTCTTCAATAATAAAAATATTTCTGGGGGAGAGGGATGTTAGTACCAAATCTGTTCTCTTTATATATATTTGTGAACTGACAGGGAATTAAAATGCAAAAGTATAAAAGAGGGCTTTATTTTTCATTACTAAAAAAATAAAAATGCATCTAAGAAATGTATAACTAGGCAGTGAATAGG
Organism: Aotus nancymaae; assembly: GCF_030222135.1. Classification (NCBI taxonomy): domain Eukaryota; kingdom Metazoa; phylum Chordata; class Mammalia; order Primates; family Aotidae; genus Aotus; species Aotus nancymaae. The sequence goes on along the minus strand of NW_026988415.1, from coordinate 51,123,253 downwards.
AAGGAGTTTAGTACAGTACTCAGAATGCTCTGCAGTTAAAAGACTTGACCATTTTTTATTTTACTTAATGAAATTTGCGAGTTTCAACCCAAATCAAATTTGAGATCAAATTTCAAGTCACCTGTACTTAAGGATTTCCATCTGAAATAGCCACATTTCTAACTACAGAAGCTGCCTATTGCTCCTCTTGTCCCATACATTATATTGATTGAGTGATGTGTCAGAAAGGACAGGGCTACAGTTCCAAGTACGTGTTATGCAGAGATCAGCCAACCATTTAAGAATGTTAAACAGTCAATCAATATTCTTGATTCTGGTGAGGTTCATAAATTTGTATTTTTGAAAAATAATAAGCCACTGTGCATTACTATGTCATACAGAAGTCTCTATCACTACTTTCCAAAAATCTCTATACCACTCCTGATTATCTTCTTTGCTCAGGACAAGTGCAGAAAAGTGTTTTTTCTTAAGTTACTTAGACAAGGTGGCCATTTATCTTTTCATGACTTCTTATTTCTAGAAGAAATAAAAACTTTCAGTGGATGATGTCAAGGTATTCTCAGCTGATTCTCTCATACATCTAGTGTTTTGTTTCTCTGATCACAGCAAATAGTCTCCAAGGTGAGAAATATTGCTTTCTTGGTATTTTTGTAATTTTCAGTTACCCACCCTTCTTCAAACTACATTCCTTTACTTTTAATGAAGCTTTAAAAAAAAGTAGACAGGATCTTTCTCTGTTGCCCAGGCAGGAGTGCAATGTTGCAATCATAGCTCACTATAATCTCAAACTCCTGGCTCAAGAGATCCTCCCACCTCAGCTTCCCGAGTAGCAAAGACTGTGGGTGTGCCCCACCATACCCAGCTATGTTTTATGTTGTTATATTTTGAAGAGATATGGTCTTGAACTCCTGGCTTCAAGGGATCTTTCTGCCTCGACCTCCCAAAACGCTAAATTACAAGCATGAGCCACTATGCTTGGCATTAATGAAACAACACACACACACGCAAAGCTATTACCTTACCTCATCAAGAAGTTTTTAAATAATTCAAAACTAAATATTCTAATATTATTCCAATCATAGTACTTAGGTCATGGTGTACAATAAATGTAGGTGAAATTAGTAACGTACACCTACTATCCTCTTCCATCTCACTCTCACCTTAATCCTCATAATACAACACATTTTTCATACCTTTTTATGACATTTATAATACTTTGTTTTGCTTTACACTAATTTTTCATTTTCATACTATCTCCCATTAAGGCATCTGAATAGAAAGGGCATAGGGTTCAGATTTAGATAGGCAGATGAAATTCTGATTCCACCACTTACTACCTGTGTGACTTTAGATAAGCTCTTTCATCTCTCTAAGCCTCAATTTCATCATGTGTAAAATGGAGATAGTTACACTTATCTGATAAAATGCTAAGAATTAAATGAGATGAGCATGCAAGTTGATCAATAAATGTTTCTTAGTATCTTATCTATCACAAATTAGATTATGAGAGTTTTGTCCATTGTATCATTCTTTTTTTTTTTTTTTTTTTTGAGATTCAGTCTTGCTCTGTTGGCCAGGCTGGAGTACAGTGGTATGATCTTGGCTCACCACAACCTCTGACTCCTGGGTTCAAGCGATTCTTCTGCCTCAGCCTCCAGAGTAGCTGGGACTACAGGCACATACCACCATGCCCAGCTAATTTTTGTATTTTTAGTAGAGACAGTAGAGACAGGGTTTCACTATGTTGGCCAGACTGGTCTCCAACTCCTGACATAGTGATCAGCCCGCCTTGGCCTCCCAAAGTGCTAGGATTCCAGGCGTGAGCCACCGCACCTGGCTTTGTATTGTTTTTTTAATGGTTTTTATCTCATCCTCTCCTCTTAACCAGTAACTTACACTAGGCATATGTTTAATGATTGTTGAATAAAGGAATTCTATGTTCATATATCTGTCTTAAAGGGAAGAATGCCATCATAATATAAATATTTTCAGTTAACAATTATTGATTTATTTCTATGTGCTAGTTCCTATACCAAATGATTAGATGCTCTATTTTATATGTTGTGGTCTTCTACAGCAACTTTCTATGATATTCAGAAACCAAGCATTTTATTGATTTAACAAAATCTATGAATGGTATTACTTGAAATTGATATAAACTGAAATGTTTTTTATCACAGTGCTTGAAGAAATGAGGTATTTGGTCAGGTAAAGGTCATTTAACAATTTATGACTACAATTGAACAGTTCAAATGATCTCATATCAAAATATACCAAAAGCTGTAGTAAAGTATAGGTATAAATAAGATTCTTTCCTCTCAATGTCTTCTTGTGGATTCTCGATTACTGTCCCCAACTCCACACCCTAAGTTGAATAAAAATAAAGTATTTCATAAATAGCTATATTTACAAATTCCTAAAACCTATTTTATGAAATTTTATGTCAAACTTTGATATCCTTGTTTTCTATTTTAAATATAATGAACTGTATTAAATCAAACAAACAAAAGAAAATACCAATATTGTTAAGCAATTCAGATATCTGCCTCACCAGGCTCTTGCAAACTTCATGGTTGACAACTACAGGCAAAATAAAGGCTATGTCTACATCTAACCACATGATACACTGTGCGTTAATCATAAGCATCATGTTTTTGCTAGTTCTGTTTCCCTTGGCATCTTAAATATTTAATATTATGCTTCATTGAGAAGGAAGGGGCATTTAAGTGATATTTGTTTACTAGGTTTTTGGGATTTGTGTTTTAATTTTTTTGTTTCCAAATTGTTTGTTTTGGTAGAGTTAATTTTAATTGTGTCTCTTAGGCAGTTTAGAAGTTTAGAAATATTAGGGCCATGTGTTACAAGCTAAAATAAGATTGAACTCTTTTAACCCAACTCCTGAAAAATTTTTTCCCATTCAAGTAAATTAGACTGCCTGCATGACAGAACTTCTAAAATAGTAAGAATGATAATAGTAAGAAGAGTGATCACTTATTGAGAACATATTATATGTCAGGCACAGTGCTGAGTCCTTTCTATGGGTTATTTCATTTAATTACCTCATATAAATCCTGTGACAACACACGGAAGTTCAGCAACTTGCCCAACGTTGGAGCTAGCAAAGGGTAGAGGTAAACGTTAAATATCAGGCAGTCTTCCTCCAGAGATACTACAGTACTAGTTTCATACGAGTATTGAAAAGAATTCAGGATCCTAGTTAGGCAAATGCCAGATAACCTACCTTATACTAATATCTTATAGTACTGAAATGTTGTTTTACACTAATCTCAGTTACACAAGACTGTGAGCTCCTCAAAAGTAAAGAGCATTTCTTATTCATCTTTGAGCCCAGAGCTTTAAGAAGTTGCTTGCCACATAAAGATTGCTGAATTAATACCACCAAGGCAACCAAACAATAAACAAATGCAGTGTTGAAAATGACATTTTCATAGGGAAAATCAGTTAGAAGACACGTAATTTGGTATAACTCTTTTCATGAAGATAACTTGATTGCAGGGCAACGAACAGTGTTTCTTAAAAGACATTTCACAATATAATTCTGGTTTTACAAAGCAAGTTTACAGACCTGTGGACTCCCTGGAGTTGAATACTCATGGTGAATTTCCATGAAATTGAAAGTGGAAAAGCAACTGTGAGGGCTTAACATTTTGAGGACTAAAACAGATGAAATTTGGTGGTGTAGTAACATACTGATCCAAAGCAACAGGCAAATTTGTTTATTCATATATTCATTCAAGGAACTTTTGTTGAGTGCTCACGGTATGCAAGATACAGTTCTGGGTGTAAAGGACACAGCGTGAATGAGAAAGACAAAGTTCCTACCTCATTGTACTTATATCTAGAAGAAAGTAAACAGTATACAAATATACAAGTAGATATATGGTATAATGTCATATACTGGTAAAAATTAATAAGAAATTAAAATACGCCAGTTGGATAGAGGGTGACTATGGGTACCCAACTTTACAGAAGGGTGATAGGTAGCATTTGCACTGAAACTTGAAAGTACAATGTCTAAATATATTGAGACAGGAAAGAGTTTATCCTTTTCAAGTAGCAGAAAGCAGGCAGGGGTGGCTCTAGCAAAGTGAATGAGAGCAAGAGGGGAATAACATGAGGCAGGGAGGCAGGCAGGTTCTATAAGTTTACAACTTGTAGAATCTTGTAAACCATGGTAAAGATTTAAGATTTAATTCTAATGGTAGCAAGAATCCACTGGTGGATTTCAATCAGGAAAGTGATAGTATCATTTCAGAACTTAATAGAATTTTCAGTTTTATTGACAGATAAAATTTAAATTTAAAATTTAGCATCTCCCTGAAACAAAGCCAAGCCTTTTGCCCATTGTATATTTTTTAAAAAGTTTTTTCAGAGCTCTAGAAAGAGCTATATAGAACTGTCTATGGTACGTTCAGAAAAAATTATTAAATATAATTTATTGGTATGCACCAAGTATTGTAGATATGTGATTAAAGGAAGCAAACTTGTTCAAATATAATAAGACCTGCCATGAACCTTTATCCAAAAATAAAGCAAGCATTTTTACAAACAGTGGTTTATATAAGCTTGCTCACCTCAACAACATGATCATTTTTCTGTTTTGTATTTTTGTCATTTTCCCAAATCATGAGAAAGATATTTCTTGTTCAACCTAAACATAAAACTATAGGCCATACAATGTTACAGTTAAAGAAAATAAAGAGGCAAATGCATTTAAAAAAAAAAAGTCAGATGTAAGGACAAAATCAAAATGCAGGTTAGAAGAATGCCATAAATTAGTCAAAAATGGTCTTAGTTCAAACAGCACCTACTCAGAGTGACCTTTCTAAAATTTCTTCTTACCTCCTGGCATAGCTATATTTGCTCACATTATTCTACTCTCTACTTTGCTTTTTAACTTTCATTTATCACCAACCATTACTAGTTTACTGTCTCACTCCCCACAACTCTATAATATAAAACTCATTAAAACTGTATTCATCTGTATACCAAGCTATTCCCAGTTTCTAGCATAGTGCCTAGTTTTTAGTAGGGACTCATTAAATATTTAATATATGTTGATCATTCTATATACAAATATTTAGTAAGCACCTATTAATATATAGTATAAAGTTGTGTGAATACACACAAACACACACACAAAAAAAACCTGGATCTGACACTCCAAGTACTTATCCTCCAAGTATGTATAATGAGGTATGCATGTAAAATACCTCAGAACATGTTCAGTACCTAAACCAGGAATTCAGCTTACAACCAGAAAAAAAAGGCGGGGGGGAAGAGAATGAATATTTATGGCTATAATTGTAAGAGCCCTTTACTTTACTGCAGGATATATCATTGTTACTTGAAATTCTCCTTGTCTAAAATGCAGACATCTTCACACCCTCTAAGAGTCAGTGGCAAGGGTTGATCCTTTAAAGTAGGCATAAGAGACACATAAACATTTTATTATCAGCATATTATAACAAAACACATTTATTAAGGATCCTTTTTGCAGGTTTTTCTACCAAGAGTTTGGAGAAAGAGGAGGCCAATTTTCAGATAATTTAGATAAAAGTAGATAAGGGGTCTAAATTGTTAGAATAACTCACTCATGCTATTTTGGGGCTTAGTAGCATTGGTTAAAGTCTCGTATATTCTACCACTTTTCTGAACTTAGGAAAGACATAAATTTTTATTGAAATTGGCATACTGATATCCATCTCCTGGGTACTGTGGATAAAACAACCACTAACCCAAAAATATACTGATAAAACATTTCTGTCAAGTTTACCTGTTTTTCGCAAAGAAGCTTTGGTCTTAAGGTTTTCTTGATGCTCTAATGGTAACCAAACACATGACAATTTTTTAATGCAGATTTCATTTTCAGTATGTAGATTCACACTATTTAGTTTATTTTATCTCCTATCTATACTCCACAACCTATTCGACAATCTGCCAGAGAATCAATTAAGGTGGTTCATCAGTATTTCAGACAACATCTTCTATCTTAGCAAAGATTGACCATTATCATTACAAAATACACATCTGTGTCAAACCATGGAGAATTATGCCTCAGTACACTTACAGCCATAAAGAGAAAAGCATGGGCTATTTTAATATTCAGCCTCCTTACAAGAATGCGGAAATACTCTCTCCTTCAAAGGTAGTCATGTGATAAATTCTAAAATAAATCAAAAACAGAATTGGTTTCAAATAATTCTTTTTAACTAAGGCACATATTCTTCCCTGCAGTTTTAGATTTCATTTTCCTTAGCCTACAATGCGCAATCTCTGTCTGGTGGTCATGCAGCCAGCCTGGATGAGCATTGCTAAAGCTGTGTGCCAAAGTGTGGGAGAGCTTTGCAGCACTGGGAGCTGACAGACCATTAGGCAGATTGGGACTCTGTGCAGCTGTCTGGATGGTGCTGGAATTGCTGCACTCTTTGTCACAGGATTATGTTGCCAGAGGGACTGCAAACCTGCTCTTTAAACACCTTTATTTCCTTTGATGTGAATTTGATCTGCGGGAATTCAGATTTTTGAGAATAGTCTCATCTAGGGGGGAAAAAAAACCACTTTCAAATGCCTGTATTCTAATACTTTTATGCTATCATGAGCAACTGAAGTTTTCCTCATGGTCACATATGATTATGTGCTAGGCTCCTTTTTAAAGGATCATTTGAATCCTTATGTTCAAGTTTTGTGCACACTCAATTTTCTTTATTAGCCAAGTGTTCTGCATGTATATTCTGCATTTTGACCTTTTGAATTCTGTTTGTGCCTGTTTTTAATTGATCAGGTTCTTGAACACTTAGTATCAAAAAGAGTATTCAAAAATCAATCTACAGATAGAATTTTGTAGGAGTAACAATTAACTTCTTATCTGTTTTGATTACTATTAGTGATCATTAATTGACTGTTTTTTCAAATTTTAATTACAAGCTCGCTATTTGTTTAATACCTGTATTTTAAATTGACAAATCAAGAATTACTGTTATTATCTTCATTTTTATAATTAACCTGTCAAATGTATAACACATAACTTACATAATCTCTGTGGGAGTTTTAGTCATTTGTATGATAATTTCCATACCACAGAAACACTGCTGGTGAAGTTTGAAGAATAATTTACTACATTGTTCCTAATAAAAACATAATTTTCTGTTTCTAAGTGAAGTGACATGATATACTGTATAAGGATGTGTATATGTCCATACCATCCATATGCACGTACATAGCCTGCATTTCATGGATCACAATAAAAGTTAAAAGTGAATGCATTTTAAATAATCAGAGGTGTCATAAATATTCACTGTGCAGGATTTCCTCAATAGGCTGTCAGCCTGCTGTAGATTACTCTGCAGACATAGTGTAACCTAACTTAAACATGGGTCTCCTGAGAGCAATAGAGACACACTGAAAAGTAGGAGGAGATGACATTAATACAAAATGCAAAGACATTTCTGCATTTTGCATCATTGAATTTCGTGATCATCTTTTTTTCATCTTGTAAACATTTGGGACGAGACATTTTTTTTTCATATTTCCCTCACTAAAACTTACCTAGATTTTAAAGGTCAGTAAGAAGAATACCAAAATTCTAATGCCTACTTTTAATAAAGTCTCATTCCAATAAAATTTAAAGTAGTTCTACAGCATTTCAAATTCTAGTCACCAATATATATGGCAGATTTAAAACTGCAAAACTAGATGCAAATCGAGAGAGAGACCATAAAGGATTTAAACAAGATCCTAATGGGCTCTGAATTTGCACCTTATAAATGGCCAACCTTATAGCTATAAAGAACTGATCAGTGCAGTGCTTCACAGGACATTTCTTGAAATACCACATTTCTTGAATCTATATATTTTTTGTTTCTATGTTTAAAATTGAACTCAAATATTTGATTTTTTTGTTTGACTTTAGGTATTTCAGTGATAAAGAGTTGCTTTTCCTCTCTCTGACTCTAAATTTGATTAACTCTAAAATATAAACAGCAGTCTCCGTGCAATCTCTTCCATTCCAATTTCAATGCTGTTTTTATTTTTCCTCTATTACAGCATGAATTTAGAGCCAGATGAAAAGTCACTTCAAGAACCAAAATGGCAGCATTACATGAGAATTCCTTTCATTGGCCTTGTGCATCAGAGCGTGCTTTGTTTCCCAGGGCATTTTGGTTAAAAGCAGTCTGGGGAATAAAACTTCTCATTTATGAATCTCTGGTAGATTTAAAATACCTAGTGTAAGAATATGTTGCCAGAAATACCCTGCCAAAGTCTTTTTTGCAAATGTTCCCTTACAAAGCAATGGAGAAAAATCACCACCTCACATCTCTGTTTGCTAGCCAGAAGCATAGAGAGGGAAAAAAATATTCTGCTGCTTACATATTCCTCACCTCAGTCATGCCACTCTTCAATCTGAGAACCTTCCAATTTAAATATTTTCTAATTATGCCACAGGAGGTATAAAATGTGTTTAAAAAATTAAGGCCGGGATGCGGGTCATAAAATTATGCACTTGGTAGAACAACTCTGTTTTCCAAAAACAGTCACTAATCACTTATTTTAGAGATATGGCTGGAGTCCTTGAGGTAAGCAGGGAAGACAAGGCAGCTCAAGGCAGATGTGAATACGGCCCATTTTCCACACAAAAGTTGGGAAATCAATTTAATAAAAGATTTCTTGTAAGAAAAAATGTTTATTCTACATTTTCAGACTAAAGTGATTGTATTAAACATGAACATATTTCTGTCATAATACACATACTCTTTAAATGCTGGGTATCTGCACATATTACAGCAAAGGCTATTACCATTATGTTTTTGTTGTTATTGTTACCATTCTCCAAGATAATAGATTCTGGGAATTCTAATTAAACTGGTCATATTATGTAGATTGGTTCTAAAAATTATTTCAAAAACATTGTAAACTAATTTTCACCATAATGTATCCGATACAGCAATACATTTGTGCTTACTAAAGTATCTGAAGAGCACACTCTTAAACACGTATATGTTTTCTTCTTCTATCTCTGTGTCTCTCCATCTGTCTGTCTTTTAGTGCTTACTCTTGAATATTTGATTATTTATGAAATATCAATTTAGGGTTTAACAGAAACTGGAGAAACTTTGGGTGGTCATATACTCTTAAGACTGGAAAAGAACTATAGGGATTATGTAATTTCTTCCAGTCTAGTAAGAGAAAGCAAAGTGTGCTTTGAAAAGACCTTCAGTTTCACTGAACAATGAATTGTCTATCATAAAGGAAAGATTTCGGTCTCTCTTTATTTTTGTTTACGATGGTGCAGAATTTCATAAGTTCTTGATTTAGTTTTTGCAAGCAATTTTTTTCAGTGTTTCAGTACTTTTACTAAATAATAATGAGATGGCTTTCATATGGGAATATTGTGCCACTGCTGCACTACATCCATATGAAGTACCTTTGCATGGTGTTTTGAGTTTAGTGGAAAGAACATGCACTGTGGTGTGCAAATTGCCTTCTGCTAATGAACAATATAAACTTGGAAAGTTATTCTTACTTCTCTGAAACTCATTTTGAACATCTGTTAACGTGGCCTGTCTCATAGGGTTTCTTTGTGAGGATTAAGTGAAATAATATATACAAAGTACCCAATAGAGTGTCTGGTATATAACAGGAGCTCAATATAAGTGCCAGGTTTTCTAACATGGCCTCTCTACAACCCCACTCCTTCTTCTAATATAAAAGATTTACAAGGAGACATTTGCATTGGCATCTTTAAGCCCCCTGGTAATTTATACCATATATTTGTAAAAAGATTGGCAACAATGAAGGAATGATGATTGTGGTCTGAAGAGCAGAGCCAAGGTTTCTCGACCTTGGTACTACTGACATCTGGGACAGAATAATTCTTTGCTGGGGGTGGGTATACCCTGTTCATTGTAGAATATTTAGAAACATCTCTGATTTCTACCCACTAGATGCCATTAGTACCACCCATCTGCCCCGTCCACAGTTGTGACAACCAAAATTGTCTCCAACTTTGCCAAATGTCCCTTGTAGGGCAAAATCGCCCATGATTAAAACCACAGGCACAAGCTAATGCAGGGGCAGAGACTTCATTAGTGCCATTTGTTAGCAAACTGAACTGATGGGCTTAGCCCTTGATTTCTTAACATTCATACTATAACAAATACTTGTGTATGCATATGATTTGATGATTCTACAATCTTTTTGAAGTAATATAGTTAATAAAATGAAGTGTTTTTTTAAAGTGGAAAATTTATTCTATTGTAATTCTAAAATATTTGCTAATTCTAAGCTAACCAACTTTTTTCTGTTCTCTGTCAATTAGCTATACTTTTATTCTAGGTAGCTATTTTACAAATACCATTGAATAGGTGATTTGATGGAAATGTATACACACACATACACATCCATATCCCATTTGAAAAAAAAATGTTCAAGGTGTATGACTTATAGAAGTTGCATTTAAATTCACCCAGATGAGATACTTAAAATAACATTCCAGGGGTGGGTTCACTATAGTGTAAAAGGGAGGTACCTTGTTTCCATTATAATAATTTGGTATATTTAATATCAAGTTTCTATAAGGGATATATAAAATATAACTATTTGAGATGGGATGGGGAAAGATAACTTACTACCTACCAAATAAAGTAAAATGAATGGAAGAGTCCTAATCACATTACCTTCTCTTAATCATACTATAGGTTACAGTGCAAACGTCAGTATTACCTTTATTCTTTTACTAAAATACAAAATAAATAAATAAATAAATGATATAATGGGGAAAAAAAAGAAAAGCAGCAAGGGGAGTCTTTTAAGATTATAAATGTTATACCCTGACAACTCAAACAATTGGGGAAGAATAGGATAGGTTTCAGAGAAAACCAATCCAGAAAGTCAGAGTATCTCACAGAAGCATATCACTCAATTGCCCTCTACATAGGGCCTGGCACAGTCAATGTAATAAAATAAAACACACACTTTCCCTTCTCTAACATGCTTCAGCTGCCCTTATGCTTCAGATATGACAGTTCCCTAAACTGCTTTTGGATGTAGTTAGGACCCTATGTTAGCTGGTGGCTGCTAATGACAACTGACAATTATCTACTTAAACAGGCTCAGGATTGTTGCAGAAAGGAATAAAGATTTCTTCCATCTACCTGGCTCAGAGTATTCTGTGAATTCAAAATCATTGTTAAGTGTTTTGTGAATGTCCCATCAATAGCCATTACTTAACATTCATCTTCCTCGATCTCTTTGCACTGCCACTTTTTCTTTATCATGCTTTTATTTTTAAAGTGTATTTATTTCACTTCTTGAACTTTCTATCACTTTTAGTTCATTGACTGCCAGATCTAACAACTCTCTTGATTGCCCGTCCCATATTTCATGTTACCTACTGTTTAATTCTAACAATATGCATTTTGATAGTGAGTCATGCCCAACACAGCTTCTCTTCCAAATTTAAGTTTCTCCTTTGGATTTCCTATTTTCTTATTCAATCAAAAGACAAATATCTTAAAAACACAGGTCAAATCACATTACTTACTCTCTGCTCAGTATCTTCCCATAAGTCCTCTTATGTGTCAGGCAAAAGAGGTCTGGCATTCACAGCTATTCCAAGTATGTAAGTGAGGTATAGTGGAGGGATAATGTAATAAAATAAGAAACTATTGATTTTAGAATCAAATAAACCTGGGTTCAAGGGCATAATCAGCCAATAACAGCAAGACAGCTGGCTAAGTCAATTAATATTCAGGAGCTTCAGTTTATTTATATAAAATAAGTGGTTTGTGATTAAGTGATTTCTAAAAACCCTTCCAAATTTTAAATCTGTATCACTGTGGTTCAATTTTCCAAGATTATCTCTCAGGAACCTCATAGTACACACCCTATGATTCAATCATTCAATACTATCACTATTCCTTAAATGTATGCATTCCCACCACCATAACTTTGTCATGACTTTACCATGAATCTCTTCTGCTGCTATTGAATACTTTATCCACCCTCAGGGCCTGGCTCAAATGCCACCTCTTCCAATAAAAATGCTTTGGTCTTTCCAGGCAAAAGTGATCTTTGCTCTTGACAAGTACAATAGTATTTTATTTATATCTCTTTAGGTCATTTATCATATCCTTCTTTATATTTTTGTTTTATTTTATTTACTAGATATAACTGCCTGAAAGATGTGATACCATGTCTTAAAATCAAGGAATTTTGGATATAGAAGAGAATTCATCTTGTAATATTTCCCATCCGAAGTAAGAAGTTGTTCTGCAATATCACTCACAGATGGTGATCCAGATAATGTTTAAATAGCTTTTGTGAGAGATTTTTCTGCCTTATGAAATAGACTATCCAATGGTTAAAAAATTTTGATGACTGAAAATTTCCTCCAGCTACTAAAACAAAGCAGGGTTCGCTGAGACTTCTACTTAGTCTTTTCTAATTGATAGCCTGTGTCGCCTAAGTTTTTTCTTGTTTTAGTTATTGTTTCTCACATGAGGAACACTGATACTTCATCAAATGCAAAAATCACACATCCATGGCATAGCTCCAGTGGTGCTGAAGTCCAGCTCCACCTTTTCCTTTGTGTTACATATATTCATGACAACATCTTAATACTAATTTCAACTCCTACTTTCTTTGAATGATTTTCATCATGTATTTCTTTATGATTATTATTTCATTTAATATAAGACTCTCCTAAGAGTTAACTGGGGTGGAGCAAGATGGTAGAATAGAAGCCTACACCTTTCATCACCCCTTGCTGGAATACCAAATAATTTTAACAACAATACGCACACAGAAACAAATCACAAGAACCAAAAATCAAGTACTAGCTCTGCCACAGTGAGGTAAAACAACACACAAGCTCTTGGGTTCCCTGAGTCTAGGCCTAAGCTCTCGGAAAGTATTTCTGGACCTGCACTGGGACAGAGGGGAGCCCACTGTCCTGAAGGGTGGGCTTGGCAGCATTCATGAGCTGACAGAAATGCCCTTGGACTTTAAGCAAACATCATCAGTGGCTTTGCAGAATCCCCTGTCTATCAGTGGTGGGGGTGGTCACAGAAAGAGGCACTTCTGACTGCTGAAAGGTAAGGGGAACAGCAGGGAGGACTTTGTGTAGTGGTTTGAGTGCCAGCTTAGCCTCACTAGAAAATAATATCAGGTAAATTGCTAAGGTTTTTTGACTCCAATTCCTGGCTTTCAAACAGTATCTCTGTATATATCCAGGGCCTGAAGGATTGCCACCCTGAAGGGAAGGGCTTTTGACAAGGCCCAGTGCTATGCTTGCTTCTGGTCTGACCCAGCACAGTCCCCTTGGTGGTGACCACAGGGGTGCTTGCATCACCACACCCTCACTTTCAGGTGGCTCAGCACATGGAGAGAGACTGTATCTGTTTCCAAGAAAGCAAGGGAAAAGAACAAGAATCTTTGCCTGGTAATCCAGAGAATTCTTCTGGATCTTTTCCAAGACCACCAAGGTGGTAACTCTACTACTATGCAAAAACCACAGCATTACAGGGTTTCGGGCCCAAGTCCCCTTAAATACCTGGAAAACCTTCCCCAAAAAGATGGGCACAAACAAGCTCAGACTGTAAAGCTACAATAAATACATAACTCTTCGATGCCCAGATACTGAGGAACATCGATGAGAATACCATCAATACCATCCTGGAAAACATGACCTCACCAAATAAAATAAATAAGAAACCAGAGACCAATCTTGGGGAAACAGAGATCTATGACCTTTCAGACAAAGACAGATGTTTTGAGGAACGCAAAGAAACTCAACATAACACAGAGAAGGAATACAGAATTCTATCAGATAAATTTAATATAGAAATTGAAATAATTAAAAAGAAGCAGAAATTGTGGAGCTGAAAAATGCAGTTGGCATGCTAAAAATGCATGAGCCTCTTAATATGAAAATTGATCATGGAGAATACAGAATCAGTGAGCTTGAAGACAGGCTACTTAAAACTACACAGTCGGAAGAGGCAAAAGATAAAAGAATAAAAAACAATGGAGCATGCCTACAAGATCTAAAACATAGCCTCAAAGGGGTGAATCTAAGAGTTATTGACCTTAAAGAGAGGTAGAGAAAGAGACAGAGGTAGAAAGTTTATACAAAGGCATAATAACAGAGAACTCCCCAAACCTAAAGAAAAGTATCAATATCCAACTACAAGAATGTCGTAGAACACTAAGCACATTTAATCCAAAGCTACTTCAAATCATTGAATAATCAACCTCTCAAAAGACAAAGAAAGGATCCTAAAAGCAGCAAAATAAAAGAAACAAAAAACACGCAATGGAGGTCCTATATGAGTGACCCGAACTTTTCAGTGGAAGCTTTATAGGCCAGGAGAGAGTGGCATGACATATTTAAAGTGCTAAAACAGAAAAGAAACTTTAATGCTAGAATAGTATATATAGCAAAAATAAACTTCAAACATGAAGTAGAAATAAAGACTTTCTCAGCCAAACAAATGTTGAGAGATTCCATAAACACCAGACCTGTCCTGCAAAAAATGCTAAACAAAGTTTTTCAATCAGAAAGAAAAGGACATTAATGAGCAGGAAGGAATTATCTGTAGGTATAAAACTCACTGGTAATAGTAAGTACGCTGAAAAAAAAAACAAAACAAAACAAAACCAGAATATTATAACACTGTAGCTGTGGTGTATAATCAAAAATAATAATTACAATAACTTTTCAAGACACAGTACAAAAAGGCATAAAGAAAAATTACAAAAACTCCAAAAGTCAGGGGATGAAGTTGAAGGGTAGAGTTTTTATTAGTTTTTAGTTTGTTTACATAATCAAGTGCTAAGTTGTTATTAGTTCACAGTGATGAGTTTACAGCAAATAAGATATTATTTGCAAGGCTCATGGTAACCTCAAATTGAAAAACATATAATGGATACACACAAAATAAGAAGCAAGAAACTAAATCATATCACCAGAGAAGATCACCTTCACTGAAGAAAAACAGGAACGACCAAAAGAAGGAAGGCCACAAAACAACCAGAAAAACAAATAGCAAAATGGCAAGAGATCCTTACTTATCAATAATAAAGTTGAATATGAATTGAAAGAAGACATCCAAATGGCAAATAGGCACATAAAAAGGTGCTCAACATCACTGATCATCAGAAAAATGCAAATGAAAACTACAGTGATACATCTTCTCACCCCAGTTAAAATGGCTTGTATCCAAAATGCAGGCAACAAAAAATGCTGGTGAGAATGTGGAGAAAAAAGAATCTTGTATACTGTTGGTGGGTATGTAAGTTAGTACAACTGTAATGGAGAACAGTTTTGAGAAAGGAAATCAGTAGATTGAAGAGATATCTGCACTCCTATGTTTGTTGCAACACTGTTTACAATGGCTGTGATTTGGAAGCAACATAAGTGTCCATCAAAAGATGAATGGATAAAGAAGATGTGGTACGTACACATGATGCAGTGCTGTTTAGCCATTAAAAAGTGAGATTCAGTCATTTGCAACAACATGGATAGAACTGGTGATCATGTGTTAAGTGAAAATAAGCCAAGGCACAGAAAGACAAACATAGCATGTTCTCATTTATTTGTAAGATCTAAAAACCAAAACAACTGAAATAATGGACATAAAGTGTAGAAGGATGATTATCAGAGGCTGGGAAGTGTAGTGGGGGACTTGGGAGAAAGAGGGGGTGATTAATGAGTACAAAAAAATAGAAAGAATGAATAAGACCTACTATTTGATAGCATAATAGGGTGACTTTAGTCAATAACAACTTAATTGTAAATTTGACAATATCTTAAAGAGTGTAAATGGATTGTTTGTAACTCAAAGGATAAATGCTTAGGAGATGGATATCCCACTCTCCATGATATGTTTAGTTCACATGGCCTGCCTGTATCAAAACAACTCATATACTCCATAAATATATATACCTACTATAGACTCACAAAATTTTTAAAAAATTAAAAAATTAAAAATTAAAAAATAAAATATGCTGTTTGGTTCAATAGCTACAAGATCTGGAGAATTGTTAAATTCCTCTGGTTAATGTTGTAATTGATAATGAACAAATAAAGACTATTCAATGTCCTAATTAATATATTTAATAGGCAGGGCACAGTGGCTCACACCTGTAATCCCAGCACTTTGGGAGGCTGAGGCAGGTGGATCACGAGGTCAAGAGATCGAGATCATTCTGGCCAACATGGTGAAACCCCGTCTCTACTAAAAACACAAAAATTAACTGGGCGTGGTGGTGTGTGCCTGTACTCCCAGCTACTCAGGAGGCTGAGGCAGGAGAATTGTTTGAACCCCGGAGGCAGAGGTTGCAGTGAGCTGAGATCACATCCCTGAACTCCAGCCTGGCACCTGGCAACAGAGCGAGACTCTGTCTCATATTTTAATTATTTTCAAAAATTCTTGGTAGTTAACAAATTGACAAAAATGTAAGTTACTTTGGTATGCTTAAAAGGAAGCAATATATTTCAAGCGAAGATAAAGGCTGTATTAGGCAAACATTATGTACTAATTGTATTCATGCAAGAAAGGATGTTATGATTAAGTTACCTAGTACAAGAACCAAGTCAGTTTGCTTATATATATTTAAGTAGGAGGGTTAAACAACATGACTCAGTTTTTGCCTATGACTTAAAACTTTTTGTCAACAACATATAAACCTGTCTCTTTATATTTCTTTCCTATTATGTTGACATTATTTTTTAACTTTACACCTGGAAAAGTTTGAATAACACCTAGAAAGAGTTGAATAACAAAAGCATGGTTTCAAACTTGCAGTGCAGTCTCACTGGATGTGTTCTTGCTATTTTCATTATTTTAGTGTGTGTGAAGTAACTTGTACAATTAGAAAAAAGTAATGAGATCTCCACCTGCCAGGAGGTAGAAGAGTATATGTATATATATTTGAGACAGAGTCACCCAGGCTGGTGTGCAGTGATGCAATCACAGCTCACTGCAGGCCAGGCTTGACCTCCCCAGGCTCAGGTGATCGTCCCACCTCAGCCACCCCAGTAGTTGGGACTACAGGTGTGAGCCACCATGCTTGGCTAATTTTTGTATGTTTTGTAGAGACAGGGTTTCACCATGTTGCCGAGGCTTCTCTTGAGCTCCTGGACTCAAGCTATCCACCCACCTTGGCCTCCCAAATTGCAGGGATTACAAGCATGAACTACCACGCCCAGCTGAAGGGCATTTTTTATTGTATTACAAAGGCAAAACTAAAGTCAGCAAAAGCTCCTTTTCAAAGACTAGAACATAACAAATTTCCTTCCGGATGCCTGAAGTGATGGTGGATGGGGGTAAGGGTGGCAAGGCCAGAGGCTCTGGGTAGTGAGAATAAGAAGACAATCACTAGTATAACACCCAGCATGCTAATTATCAGATTATAGGAAAATAAGGAGGAAAAAACTAACAATTTGCAACATGTTCTACCCTACATATAAGGAAGATGAGTAGTTGAAGCATCTCAAGAGAAAAGCGTTTGACAGTAAAGCAAGATGAAGCTGTGATGAAGGGTTTCAAGCATCCATTAGTGCAGAAAGAAGGAAAGACAGTGAAAGAAATGAAAGATATGTTTTTCCTTTCATGCCACGATTTGCACAACTTCAGATATTCTGTTTTTACAAGGATGGTTAGAAGTAACTGACGTCTTTTCCCAGAGCTTGCATTATGCGATAAGGACGGTAAGTTTACGTTATAGTCAACACCCTGAGGTTTCTGTGTATCCAAAACTAAAAGTAAAAAGAAAATTGATGGCATTCGCTGAATAAAAGGCTACCTTTCATAGAGGAAAGGATATTGCTGATCTATATGTGCTTAGGTTTGAATTTTTCAAGTGATTTTTCTTAATTTTTTAAAGTGGAAGGAATAGATTTTCTCTGATTTAGCCACATTTTATCACAGGTAATCTTTCAACCGGTACTATGCATCTGCAAACAAATGGAGAGAATCAGGAAGAGAGTCTATATCATTTGAACAGAGTAAGGTTACTGATTTCTGCAGAGACAAAATCCCTAAATTTGAAGTTTCCAGGTTTGGTTTCTAGAATAATGGTTCCCAAATGGCAATCCATGGATCATGGTTCTGACTAGGTCTCTATTTTTCACTGGTCTGTGATAAAATTACAAAAAGTGCAATTTTTATATGATCAGTTTATTCACTGTCGCTATTTAAGAAGATTGTTCTTAATCTTTTGTACGTTTTTGAATTTAATATACCCTTTCTTACATGAAATAATAATATATTATAATATGTGTTATATACAGTATATATTCTTGGTAAAATGAAAAGCTGGCAATCTTAGTCGTCAAATTTTGGGGAGGGGTATTTTATTTTAACTCCAAAGTTTTAAACTCAATAGATGTTCCAATTTTGTAATGTATCAATTTCTAAGAGATTTAGAATCAATTATTTTTTCTAATGCCTTTGGATAACTCTGCCTATCATTCTCCCCAGTCAATAAATCCCAGAATAGCACATTATATAATTGACTGACATACATCTTTATATAGGCAGGTATCTGTTATTTATCAAAGAATCAAATACTTTCCATATGCTAATAGAATGCATGTAAAATATCAATAGACTATGAAGCTTTCATTTTTGCTGATATAACATCCAAGTACTATGACAATCTTTTAAAAGGGAAAACTAGAAAATAATATCATGACTGAGAACCAACAGTAACAGACAACAAAATATTAACCCATCAAGTCTTAAGGAATTGGAACTATAAGACACATAATGATAGTAGTTAATGTTTCAAAAAATAAAGGTGAAACTTAAAAATATTAAAATGGCAAGTGTATCTAAAAAAGAACAAAATAGAATGTCAGAATATGACAATTTAATAATTTCAAAAATCGCATTTGTGGGTAACATCATTAAATACAGTTAACAACATAGAAAACTGGAGACATCTTAAGAAATTGGTATGCCGCACCAACAGAATGGGAAAAAATTTTTGCAGCCTACCCGTCAGACAAAGGGCTGATATCCAGAATTTACAACGAGCTAAAAAAGATTTACAACAAAAAAACAAACAAGCCCATTCAAAAATGGGCGAAGGATATGAACAGATACTTTACAAAAGAAGACATACATGAGGCCAACAAACATATGAAAAAATGCTCATCATCACTGGTTATTAGAGAAATGCAAATCAAAACCACATTGAGATACCATCTAACACCAGTTAAAATGGTGATCATTAAAAAATCTGGAGACAACAGATGCTGGAGAGGATGTGGAGAAATAGGAACACTTTTACACTGTTGGTGGGAGTGTAAATTAGTTCAACCATTGTGGAAGACAGTGTGGCGATTCCTCAAGGACCTAGAAATAGAAATTCCATTTGACCCAGCAATCCCATTACTGGGTATATATCCAAAGGATTATAAATCGTTCTACTATAAGGACACATGCACACGAATGTTCATTGCAGCACAGTTTACAATAGCAAAGACCTGGAACCAACCCAAATGCCCATCGATGATAGACTGGACAGGAAAAATGTGGCACATATACACCATGGAATATTATGCAGCCATAAAAAACGATGAGTTCACGTCCTTTGTAGGGACATGGATGAACCTGGAAACCATCATTCTCAGCAAACTGACACAAGAACAGAAAATCAAACACCACATGTTCTCACTCATAGGTGGGTGTTGAACAATGAGAACACATGGACACAGGGAGGGGAGCACTATACACTGGGGTCTGTTGGGGGGGAGAGGGGGGAAAGAGGGGGGTGGGGAGTTGGGGAGGGATAGCATGGGGAGAAATGCCAGATATAGGTGAAGGGGAGGAAGGCAGCAAATCACACTGCCACATATGTACCTATGAAACAACCTTGCATGTTTTTCACATGTACCCCAAAACCTAAAATGCAATAAAAAAAAAAAAAAGAAATTGGTATGCCGCATGACACGGAGAAACACAGAGATGAAAAATAGCAAAAGGGATTTAAAAGATGTAGAATATGGAGTAAAAAGTTTTACTATCATATAATTGGAGTTCCAAAAGCAGAGGAGGGAGACAAAGAGGCAGAGATAACGTTTGAAGATTTAACTGATGAGAATGTTACAGAATTTAAAACAATAATCTGAGAGATTGTTGAACTGGTAGTTCAACAGGCACAACACATCTCAAAGGAGTTTACATAAAAAGGAATCCATCCTTCTGTGCATCGTAACAAAAGTAAAGAATACCACAAAGAGAAAAATCTTAAATGCAGCCAGAAAAGACAAGACCAATCACATATTAAAATGTATAAATATACTGATGGCTGACTTTCTAAAAGCAACATTATAACGCAGAATACAGTGAATTTGTATTTTCTTTGTGCTGAGGGGAAAAAAAGAGAAATCAACCTAGAAATCTATTCCCAGAAGTATATTTTAAGAAGGGATGTCGTCCAAGTGTGGTGGTTCATGCTTCTAATCACAGAACTTTGGGAAGCTGAGGTAAGAGGATCCCTTGAGCCCAGGAGTTCAACACCAGCCTGGGCAACATAGTGAGACTTCATCTCTACAAAAAAAAATAAACAAAATTAGCCAGGTGTGGTGCCACAGGCCTGTAGTTCCAGCTACTCAGGAGGCTGAGGTGGCAGGATCGCTTGAGCCTGGGAGGTAGAGACTGCAGTGAGCCATGATTTTGCCAATACACACCAGCCTGTGTGACAGAGTGAGACCTTCTTCCTGACTGCAATAAAAGGAAAGGATGGAATAAAGAGAATTTAAGACTACCCAAAACTTACTGAGATTTATACCATCAGATCATCACTAA
The DNA here is from genome assembly GCF_030222135.1 of Aotus nancymaae. NCBI lineage: Eukaryota > Metazoa > Chordata > Mammalia > Primates > Aotidae > Aotus > Aotus nancymaae. The sequence goes on along the minus strand of NW_026988415.1, from coordinate 51,102,413 downwards.
AAAAATTTCAAAGGAAATACTTTAAGCAGGAGGAAAATTATCCCAGATAGAAGATTCAAGATAAAAGAAGGAAAGAATAGTAAAGAAAGTGGTAAATATGGACTCTGGAAGAATAATATTTCATGAAGTTATTATACAGAATTAAAATACATTACTGTCAATAATGTGCTCTAATATTCTCATATTAATTAGAGAGATTTAAAGAGATTGATTAATTTAGGCATTGTTAAATTAAGGAATTCACAGCTGAATTCTACCAGAGGTACAAATAAGAGCTGGTACTATTTCTACCAAAACTATTTCAAAAAAATTGAAAAGGAGAGATTCCTCCCTTGTTTATTCTATGAGGCCAGCATCATCCTGATACCAAACCTGGCAGAGATATAACACAAAAAAGAAAACTTCAGGCCAATATCACAGATGAACATTGATGCAAAAATCCTTAAAAAAATACTGGCAATCTCTGATGGTAGTTTGTATTTCTGTGAAATCTATGGTGATATCCCCTTTATCATTTTTTATTGTAAAAATTTGATTCTTCTCTCTTTTGTTTTTTATTAATCTGGCTAATGGTCACCACAAGTTCTCACTCATAGGTGGGTGTTGAACAATGAGAACACATGGACACAGGGAGGGGAGCATCACACACTGGGGTCTGTGGGGGGGTGCTAGGGGACAGTGAGGGGTGTGGAGGTTGGGGAGGGGATAACATGGGGAGAAATGCCAGATATAGGTGACTAGGGGATGGAGGCAGCAAACCACCTTTCCGTGTATGCACCTACGCAACAATCCTGCATGATCTGCACATGTACCCCAGAACCTAAAGTACAATTAAAAATAAATAAATAAATAGTGGTCCATCTGAAAGGCAGAAGCACACACACACACACACAAAATACTGGCAAACTGAATCCAGCACATCAAAAAACTTACCCACCATGATCAAGTAGGCTTCAATGCCAGGATGCAAGCCTGGTTCAACATATGCAAATCAATAAATGCAATTCACCACATAAACAGAACTAAATACAAAAACCTCTATTATCTCAATAGATGCAAAAAAGGCATTAAAATGCAACATCCCTTCATGTTAAACACTCTAAATATACTACATATTTAAGGAACATACTCAAAATAATAAGAGGCATATATGATGAGAACACAGGAACACATGGTAGGGAACACATACTGGGTCCTGTCAGAGGGCTGAGTGTGGGAGGAGGGAGAGGATGAGGAAGAATAGTTAGTGGTTATTGAGCTTAATGCTTGGGTGATGGGATGATATGTGCAGCAAACCAACATGGTACCTATTTCCCTATGTACAAACCTGCACATCCTGCTCAAGTACCCCAGAACATAAAAGTTGGAAATAAAAGAAAAGTTCAACTACTCAAATGCTACCATACTGTGAGGAAGGCCTAGTGGTACTAAGAAAGAGAAGTTGCGATGGAGAGAGAGAGAGAGAGGGAGAGAGAGAGAGAGAGAGACAGAGAGAGAGAGAGAGAGTCAGGTAGGCTTAGCCAGCCCCCAGCTGCTCCAGCCTTCACCCACTTAAGGTGTCAGAGCTGATTCCTGAGACATCATAAAGCAGAGACATGCCATCCATACTATGTCTAGTGTGAAGTACTGACTGACCCACAGGATCGTGAGATATAATAAATTAATTTTTAAACCCAAAGTTTTGGGATAGTCTGCTATGCAGAAATAGATAACAGTAACAGAGTAAAGTTAAAGCAGTAGTTAGAAAGAAATACATTCCTTTTAATGATTATATAGTCATGTACTGCATAACAACATTTCAGTCAACAAATGACTGCATATATGATGGTGGTCCCATAAGATTATAATTGAGTTGCAAAATTTCTATCACCTAATGATGTCATAACATTGTAGCACAACACATTACCCATAAGTTTGTGATGAAGTTACTTTAAACAAACCTACTGCACTCCCAGATGTATAAAAGTATAACACATACAATTATGTACAGCAGATAATACTTCATAATAATAAACAACTATTTTACTGGTTTATGTATTTACTTATTCTATTTTTTTATTGTTATTTTAGTTGTACCATATAGTTTAGGCATGCAGTAGGCTCTACCATTTAGGTTTGTGTATGTACACACTGGTTTCTGCATGACAAAATTGTCTAGTGATGCATTTCTCAGAATGGATCCCCATTATAAAGGACATATGACTGTATTAAAAAAGGATAAAAGCTGAAAACAAATGGGCTGAGCATTAAGTTTAAGAGATTAGGAATAGAGTAGAAAAATAAACCTAAAGAAAATAAAAGGAAAAAGCAAATATAAGAGCAGAAATAAACTGGAAAGCAAACTAGAATAAGAAGGATAAATAAAGCAAAATGTTTCTTTGAAGATACTGAAAAAATAAAAAACAATAAATATTAAAATGGTAAAAGAAAAAAGGAAGGAGTAAAAAAGAGTTACGAATTCATGTTTGAATGAAACATTGAATGAAAAACAGAAAGAAGATATGAGAATAGCTGTATCCTTATACATTCAAACCTTAGACAAAAGGACTTAATAAAAGTGTCTCAGTAATAAATATCAAAATATTAAATAAATGGAATCAGTAGTTTAAAATATTCTCACAATAAAAACTTCAGAACTGAGGTCTATCAAGCAATCAAGAAACAATTTCAATTTTTCACAAACTAGTTCAGAATAAAGAAAAAGAGGGAACACTCACAGGTTCATTTCCCTGTGATTAGCATAACTATGTTATGAGAGCCTTACAAAGAAAAGAAAATTTTTAGGCCAATGTGTCTCATGCAATTGATGCAAAATAACAAGCACATAATCAGTAAATCAAATCCACTTGTACAAAATATTAGACACCACGATCATAATGGGCTTATCCTAGAATATACAGTTGATTTAACACTTAATAAACAATAATATAATGGTATTAACTTGAGTCCCCATTCCACTCCACCCACCACCCACACATAAGGATTTACATGCACATAATTATCTGGAGAAATTGAAACCAATAAAGAGACAAAGCCAATAAAATTGAGTGTTCTCAAGTGCAGGCAACATGTCTTAGACAATTCTAGACACATTTATGAAGCCATGAAGAACCCCAGAATTATCCATTTCAAGTAGAGAAGATAAAAATATTTTTGACTAGCTTGGGTTGCTCCATGGGGCATTAGCTCCTTCTCCTTTCCTGTATGTGCATAATCTGGAAGCAGGTACTCAGGGCATTCTATAGCATGGCGTTAGAGAAGATCTTGAGGCAGAAAGTGAGAGATAAGAAGTACCTTTGAGTCAAGAGCTGTGCTATACCTGCACAAAGCTGATGGGACTGACTTCCACCAGAATGAGTAGAGAAAAAAGTGGACTGAAAGATATAATGTGTAGGCAGGTAGAATCCAATATGATAATTCACCACATTAACAATTCAAAGGTGAAAAAATTATCTCAAGAGCTGAAGGAAAAAATATATATGATGAAATTCAATACCCATTCAAAATAAAGCTCAGCAAACTAAAATAGAAGGAAAGACTTAACTTGGTATAAGGTTTTTTTTTAAAATAACTCCTTCAACAAATATGATCTGAATGGTAAAATACTAAAACTATTCTCTTAAAGAATAGAAACAGGAAATAGCAACTGCTTTCAAAAATGCTATTCAACATTTTACAAGAAAACACCTGGCCAGCACATGAGGCAAGAAATTAATAAAATTGCCTTTATTTACAAGTGATAAGATTATCTGTATAGGAACCCAAAGCAATCTACAGATAAACAATTAGAATAAGGCAGTTTGGCAAAATGTGGGATATAAAATCATCAATTGCCCTTCTACATTCCAGGAAAAAAATTATATAGAAAATGCAAGAATAATGTAAAGAACAGTACCAAAAACATCAAATAAGTTGCAAAAACCTTATGGAGATAATAATAAAATTTTAGAAAACTAGCTAAAATGTCTACATTGAGAGACTTATTGTGGTTGTAGATTGGAAGACTCAATATTTTAGCAATGTCGATATGCTTCAAATTGAAATATAGATTCAATGCAATATCAAACAAAATCTCAACAAGGGTGTGTGTATGTGTCTGTGAGTTCACAATATCATTCTAAAATTTATATGTAAGAACAAAGAACCTAGCATCATCATAACACTCAAGAAGTGAAACCATCATTTATCCAGAGATTTTATAAAGCTATAATAAAGACAATGAAGTATTAGCAGAGGAATAGACAAATTAGTTAATGTAATGGAATTAATTATCCAAAAATAGATCAAAACATTTATTAAAATTTGATTTATGACAGAACTGGCACTGCAGATCAGTGTGGAAAGGCTGAACATATCGATAGTTCTCTAACAATGTACTCTCCATATGGCGCTGAATCCCTACATATTGCTTGATAAACAGGGAAATATCCACAGAGATTAAAAAAATTTAAATGTAAAAATCAAAAATGTAAACTTTTAGAAACAATGAAGAAAAATATTTTTGTGAATTTAAGGTAGATAATAATTGATTAAGCAAAACACACAACTCAAAAAACATAAATGAAAAAAACGATCAAATTTGACTATGTTTAAATCTAAAGCTTTTCTTCACTGAAACATCATAAAATGGAAAGAAACACCACAAACTGAAAAAAGATATCTGCAACAAATAAATGACAAAGGATTAGTGTCTGAACTATACTTTCAAAAATCAGTAAGAAAAATACAGAGCCCTATAGACAAATCTGCAAAATCTTTGGGCAGTCACTTCAAGGAAAGGGAAGCACAAATGGCCAATAAGAAGGCCATATAGAAGAAGCTCAACCTCATTATTAAGCAAAATGTAAAAATCATTCAAATGTGATACCATGTCACACCCACCATATTGGAAAATATTTAAGTCTTATTGTATTATGCATTGTAAACAATGCAGAGCAACTCAAGCACTTATCCATAACTATTTTGAAATACATTAACATTATTTAGTAAAATAGAATTTACATATACCCTATGACTCAGCAATAACACTCCTAGGTATATAAACTTGATAAACTCTTGCAAATGTACACTAGGAGAGAGATAATTACATCAATGTTCATAGTAGCATTGTTCGTAATAAGAAGGAAGGAATGAAATAACTAAATGCTCATGAATAGTAGAATTAATAAATACATTCTTGAGTAGTCATATACTGGGATTTTCTACACAGCAGCAAATAATAATGAATTTCAACTTGATAAAACAATATAGTCTAAGAATACATTTATCTTCAGAACAAAGCACACAAGAAAAAGCCACAGAAGACTGCCCACAATATAATTTTTAAATATAAAGATTAAACCACAAGACCAAAAAGATAATTCTATAGGGATATAAACATATATGGTAAAAGTATAAAGAAAAGCCAGAGAAGAATAAACACAAAATTCAGGATAAAACCACTTCAGTGAGATGAGGGAAAGGGTGGGATACATGAAGGACTTAAAAGATATTAATAATGGTTTATCTTAAACTGGGTGGGTGAGATTTTCAGTATTATTCATTACATGTAGTATATAATTTGTAAATCTTCTTTTATAAATACTTGTTACTTAATAACTATTAAAATAATGGAATTTCTTATTTTTTAATGAATGTGGTAAGCAGTACAAGATCAAACCCCAATTTAGCAGGTAAAACAAAATTTCTGGGGGCAGTTTGCAATCACATATCAATGTGTAATGATATCCTTTCTCTTTCACAAGAAGCAGTGTCCATCAAAAGCACACCTGGAGAACAGCCAAATTCCAATGCTGATTGTCAACCTAAGAAAAACAATACAATCTTGGCACAAAACTGGAAAACTGTTGAATGTTTTTCCGGTGTAGTTAAAAAGACCACGTGTTGTTATTCCATTAATAAGAAAATAATAAGCAGCAGACTGTACAACCACAGGCACATTGAACTTTATTCACTAGAATCTTATAAATTAGAGTCAGTTGTCCTGAATATGAAAGCAACACCTGAATAGGCTACAAAAACACTGGAGTTCTGATTCAGGAAAATAAACTTATTGGAATTCAGATATAAATTTATAATCAATAGTACATTTTCTGGAATCAAATTTCTATGCAGATAAAAAAAAGTTTCTGAAGTTTCTCTTCTCAATATATGTAAGATATTAGGAAATTAGGACACCTAGAGATTACTTTGCTTTTCAGAAATGATTGCTCTAGACTTTTAGTGAGTTTAAGGAAAAAATCCTCATGTTTGATAAGTAAAGATTTGTGGAAATTAATACCAATTCTCAATTTGTTGGGGTCATTAAAGTACTTAAAAACCTACTAGTGACACAGTGAACTGAAAGAAAAATTGTATGGGTAATATTTTAAGCAATATTAATAAAAATTTCATCTACCATACTTATTCAAATACTTCATGCTTTTACCCCAAAGATTTTAAGGATGAGATCATGCAAATATGCTGTTTTAACAGGCTGTATATCAGCAATCAGGGCAGCTTATAACAGTTTATAGCATAAATTCCAATGCCAGATTTTATCACTATCAGAATCAGCAGTCCTATGAAGAATCAGAAATTTAAAGAATTCTCTAAATGTTACCCATTCCCTGGTTCTTTTCAGGGAACACTAAAAACACATGCACACACACACACACACACACATATCCTTTTTTCCACATCTGAAAATCCCTTGAAAATCACTAGAGAAATGTAGGAGAAAAAATTCCATAAATTATAAGTGTTTTTTAAGCCAGCAGATAAGGGATAATGCCCTGGTAACTGTGGTAAATAAATAGTGTGTGGAAACTGGGAGAGGGAGACCAGGGAATTCAAGCAGTGCCTCCCTCCAAAAAGCAGAGAGAAACATCAAATAAGGCTTCCCTACTCGTTTTACAGGGACTTAGGAACTATAGAATTTTTGTAACTGAGGAAAAAAAAATGCTACTTGTTAGCAAAACTGTCTTCAGCATTGGTTTTGCCAATGGCAAAAACCACGATTATTTTGCACCAACCAAATACTCTGCAGGAAACATAAAATCGTGAATATATATGAGAGAAAGGAAAATATTTAAGTAAGTGTGGTGATTCCTAGATTTGCTAGGTATGATATAATGAACACATGGAATGAAGATGCTAAGAACAAATTTGCCCCTATGAAATTTTTTGTTTAACCTTATGAGGCCTTTTAGCCTAATCAAATTTATCTTATTTTATTTTATTTTTGTTTAGACTACCTCATGGAACAAAATAAATAAACGTCCTATTAAATGAAGGTTTCATTTTTTTACATCATCTCTTTGCATAGCCTTTTACAAATGTTTGATAAGAGACCATATGAGTAGAATGTAGATTTTATGGTAACCAATTTCAAGAACTGTTTCAATTACTGTAATGGTTCAGCACCAAGCAATGGACTGCATGATCAAGTAGTTGCTCACATTCACTTTTTGAGAAATAACTGGACCAGAAAGATATCTTGTGGTCCCTTAAGTCATATTAACATTGCTTTACTGATGACCAGTTCAGTCATCAATAAATGCAAAAAGTCAATAAATCTAAAACAATATATCAAAATCCTCAATATATTCAGGGGAAAATATGATATTCCACAAGGAAGATCCAACATTAGAATAGTCATTTTTCCTCTTGCAGGAATATATATCTTATCTCGGAAAAAATTTAAATTCTCTCTAAAAAATACCCCATTTTATATAAAAATTTTAGTGGTTGATAAACATCTAGCTGTTGGCACACAAAAGTAGTTTACTTAATTCCCTCGGCAGTATATTATGACCCAGAGAGGTTATCCCAAAAGAATATCTAGAAATCAGAGTCAGAGACACCACCGGTGATATGAGCTGTCTTCTTTTCCAATTTTCTTTTCGTAATTGAGAATATAAATTATACAAATTCCAATTGTTTTTCACCCTATTTTGTTATAAATAAAAGGCAATATAGCCTATTATTTATAGCCAGAGTGAAATAAAATGTATTTAAATTTCATAAAGTTTACTGCAAACCTAATTTGCAATTTATTTTGCTTATACTTTGTGTTTTTCTCTCTCCCAATCCTCCTCTCATACTCACTCCCTGGTCACCACCATTTTACTCTCTGGTTCTTTGAGTTCAATGTTTTTTTAAAAAAATTTTATGTAAGAATGAGATCATGTATTTGCCTTTTTGTACGTGGGTTATTTCACTTAAAATGATGTCTTCCAGTTTCATCCATATTGTCACAAATGAAAAAATGTTCTTCCTTGTAAAGCTGAAAAATATTTTGTGTGTGTGTGTGTGTGTGTGTGTGTGTGTGTAAAACACACACACATTTTCTTTATCTATTTATTAATTGATGAACACAGGTTGATTCAATGTTTGGCTACTGTGAATAAAGCAGCATTAAGCATAGGAGTGAAGATACTGCTTTTGACAGAATCATTTTCTTTCTTTTGGATATATACTTAGTAGTTGGACTGCTGAATAATGTGGTAACTTTAATTTTAGTCTTTGAAAAACTTATAATTTTTTCCAACTTTTATTTTAAGTTCAGGGATACATGTGCAGGATGAGCAGGTTTGTTACATGGGTAAATGTGTGCCAAGGTGGTCTGCTGCACAGATCATCCCCATCACCCAAGTATTAAGTCCAGTGTCTATTAACTATTCTTCCCAATGCTATTACTCCTCCTATTCCACACCCTCCAACAGGCCCCAGTGTGTATTGTTTCTTCCCCATATGTCCATGTGTTCTCATCATTCAGCTCCCACTTATAAGTGAGAACATACAGTGATTGGTTTTCTGTTCCTGTGATAATCTGCTAAGAATGATGGCCTCCAGCTCCATCCACGTCCCTGCAAAGGACATGATCTTGTTCTTTTTTGCAGTTGCATAGTATTCCTTGGTGTATATATACCACATTTTATTTATCCATTCTATCATTGATAGATATTTAAGTTTATTCCATATCTTTTCTACTGTAAATAATACTGCAGTAAACACAAGAATGCATGTATCTTTATAATAGAACAATTTGTATTTTTTTGAGTATACATCCACTAAATGGATTGCTGATTTGAATGCTATTTCTGCCTCTAGGTCTTTGAGGAATTGCCACACTGTCTTCCACAATAGTTGAAGCAATTTACACTCCCAACAACAGTGCAAAAGTGTTGCCTTGTGTCCATGACCTCACCAGCATCTGTTGTTTCCTGACTTTTTAATAATAGACATTCTGACTGGTGTGATATGGCATCTCATTGTGGTTTTGATTTGCATTTCTCTAATAATCACTGATATTGAGCATTTTTATGTTTGTTGGCCACATGTATTTCTTCTTTTGAGAAGTATCTGTTCATGTCTTTTGCCCACTTTTTAATCAGTTGTTAGTATTTTTTCTTGTAAATTTGTTTAATTTCCTTATAAATGCTGGATATTAGACCTTTGTCAGGTAGATACATTGCAAAAATATTCTCCCATTCTGTTGGTTGTCTGTTTACTTTGATGATAGTTTCTTTTGCGATGCAAACGCTCTTTCATTTCATTAGATCCCACTTGTCAATTTTTGCTTTTGTTACAATTGCTTTTGGCATCTTTGTCATGAAATCTTTGCTAATGCCTATGTCCTGAATGGTATTGCCTAGGTTTTCTTTCAGGTTATTTTATAGTTCTGGGTTTTACATTTAAGTCTTTAATCCATTTTGAGTTGATTTTTGTATATGGTGTAAGGAAGGGGTCCAATTTCAGTTTTCTTCATATTACTAGTCAATTATCCCAGCACCATTTATTAAACACGGAATCCTTTCCCCATTGCTTGTTTTGTTATTAGGTTTCTTGAAGATCAGATGCTTGTAGGTGTGTAGTCTTATTTTACTTGGCCTATGTGTCGTTCCTATAGCAGTACCATTCCGTATTGGTTACAATAGCCCTGTAGTATCATTTGAAGTCTGGTAGTGTGAGGCCTCCAGCTTTGTTCTTTCTGCTTAGGATTGCCTTGGATATTTGGGATATTTATTGGTTCCATGTAAATTTTAAAATAGCTTTCTCTAATTCTGTAAAGAATGTCAATGGTAGTTTAATGGAAATAGCATTTTAGTAATTTATAAATTACTTCAGGCAATATAGCCATTTTCACAACATTGATTCTTCCTGTACATGAGCATAGAATGTTTTTCCACTCATTTGTGTTATCTCTTATTTCCTTGAGCAGTGGTTTGTAGTTCTTCTTGAAGAGATCTTTCGCTTCCCTTGTTACTGTATTCCTAGGTATTTTATTCTTTTTGTGGCAATTGTGAATGGGAGTTCATTTGTGATTTAGTTCTTAGCTTGCCTGTTATTAATGTAAAGAAATGCTAGTGATTTTTGCACCTTGATTTTGTATTCTGAGACTTTGCTAAAGTTGTTTGTCAGCTTAAAAAGCTTTTGGCCTGAGATGATGGGGTTTTCTAAAAATAGGATCATGTCATCTGCAAACAAAGATAGTTTTACTCTCTTCCTATTTGAATACCCTATATTTCTTTCTCTTGCCTTATTTTCCTGAGCACAAATTCCAACACTATGTTGAATAGAAGTGGTGAGAGATGGCATCCTTGTCTTGTGCCGGTTTTCAAGGGGAATGCTTTCAGCTTTTGCTCATTCAGTATGATATTGGTTGTGGGCTTGTCATATATGCCTCTTATTATTTTGAGGTATGTTCCTTCAACACCTAGTATGCTGGGAGTTTTTAACATGAAGGGATGTTATATTTTATCTAATGCCTTTTCTGCATCTATTGAGGTAATCATGTGGTTTTTGTTTTTAGTTCTGTTTATGTGATGAATCACATTTATTGATTTATGTATGTTGAACCAGCCTCGCATCTTAGTATTTAAGCCTACTTGATCATGGTGGGTAAGCTTTTCGACGTGCTGCTGGATTCAGTTTGCCAGTATTTGATTGAGGATTTTTGGATCGATGTTCATCAGGGATATTGGCCTGAAGTTTTTGTTGTTATTGTAGTTGTTGTATCTCTGTCAGGCTTTGGTATCAGGATGATGCTGGCCTCATAAAATGAGTTAGGGAGGAGTCATTCCTTTTCAATTTCTCGGAATAGTTTCAGTAAGAATGGTACCAGATGTTCTTTGTACCCCTGGTAGAATTCAGCTGTGAATCCATCTGGTCCTGGGTTTCTTTTAGTTAGTAGGCTATTCACGACTGCTTTGATTTCAGAACTTGTTATTGGTCTTTTCCAGGATCCAATTTCTTCCTGGTTCAGTCTTGGGAGGGTGTATGTGTCCAGGAATTTATCTATTTCTTCTAGATTTTTTAGTTTATCCACATAGTCATGTTTATATTATTCTCTGATGGTTGTTTATATTTCTGTGGTATCAGTGGTGATATCCTCATCATTTCTGATTGTGTTTATCTGAATCTTCTGTTTTCTTATATTTTAGTCTAGCTATGTTTTGCTTATTCTTTATAAAAACTGTAACATGCCAAAATAACCTTAATGCATGGTTGGTATACATGAACTATTCATTTGTTTTTTAAATCACTTTTTTTTTTTTCACTCAAAGTATCTTCTTTACATTCCAGTTTCTTGTTCCAAGTTCTCAGCTTGGAATGACTGACCGAAATCTTCCCAAAGCAGAGATGACTATCGCCAGAGCCCTACATAACCTTACTAATGCTCAGTCACTCAGAACTACTCCATCTGGGTTTCCGTGCATCCAAAGAACCAGCTGCTCTAAACAAATGCCTTACTCATCTTGCCTGTTGTATCACAAGATGAAATATGCTACTTCCATAATTACTGTTCTCAACTTCTGAATAGAGCCAGAAACCAACTAACAATTTGTTTGGTACCCAAGCTGTTGTTAATTTTTTGGTCATATAATTGGGTATAGGGATTACTTTATTACTGCTGACTAGAAGCAGCTGTTCTCCATGACAACCCAATGTAGACACTGCATTAGCTTACACATGGAATATGAATCTATGAAACAAGTAAATATCAAGAGCTGACATGGAAGATGCTGAGTATCCGAGGAAGTCAATTATTAGAAGAAAATGTTCAGACTAAGAAGGATGACTTACATCAGAAAGGTACAGTTTACAATTGCTCTTTATTGGCAATAACCTGGGGGCACAGCTTGCTGGGAGAAGTGGAACATTTTTTACGCTGTCCCAAGAGAATTTCTGTACATTCTTTTCTGGCCCCAAGACTAATTCTTACAACAATAGTAGCACTAGGAATAAAAGAAATGCAAGACAGGAGAAATATAGGCAGCCAAATCTATCTTTACTAAACCTCAGACACGAATGAATGAGAAAAACTATGCAAACTGTCCTTCATATCAACCACATACACTCTGTACCAGAATCTGAGAGAAGAAACTCTGCTGTCTTTCTAATATCTAGATTGAGATCTGGTTTGTAATAGATGCTAAAGAAATGTTTGCTTAACAAATGTGGAACAACATTTTTTTGTGTTTTTTAAATAATTCTTTTATTGCCTTTTTTTTTTTTAAAGTTCCAGGGTACATGTGCTGGATGTAGAAGTTTGTTATATGGGTAAACATGTGCCATGGTGTTTTGCAGCACCTATCAACCCATCACCTAGGTATTAAGCCCAGCATGCATTAGCTCTTTTCCCTAATGCTCTCCCCATCCACCTTCCCCCAACAGGCCCCAGTGTGTGTTGTTCCCCTTCCTGTGTCCATGTGTTTCACTGTTCAGCGCCCATTCATAAGTGAGAACATGCAGTGTTTGGTTTTCTGTTCCTGCATTAGTTTGCTGAGAATAATGGCTTCCAGCTTCATCCATGTCCTTGCAAATGACATGATCTCATTCTTTTTATGGCTGCACAGTATTCCATGGTGTATATATGCCACATTTTCTTTATCCAGTCTATCATTGATGGGCATTTGGGTTGATTCCATGTCTTTGCTATTGTGAATAGTGCTGCAATGAACATATGTGTGCAGGTATCTTTATAACAGAATGATTTGTATTCCTTTGGGTATATACCCGTAATGGGATTGCTGGGTCAAATGGCATTTCCAGCTCTATAGCACTGGGGAACTGCCACGCTGTCTTCCACAATGGCTGAAGTAATTTACATTCTCATCAACAGTGTAAAAGCATTCCTATTTCTCCACAACCTCACCAGCATTTGTTTTTTCTTGGTTTTTAAATAATTGCCATTCTAACTGGTGTGAGAAGGTATCTCATTGTGGTTTTAATTTGCATTTCTCTAATGATCAGTGGTGTTGACCTATTTTTCATATGTTTGTGGGCAGCATGTATGTCTTCTTTTGAGAAGTGTCTGTTCATGTTTTTGCCCACTTTTTAATGGGGTTGTGTTTTTTTTTCCTGTAAATATGCTTAAGATCCATGTAGATTCTGAATATTAGCCCTCTGTCAGAGGGATAGATTGCAAAAATTTTTTTCCATTCAGTAGGTTTTCTGTTCACTCTGATGATAATGTCATTTGCTGTGCAGAAGAATATCCCTTATAAATTTGTTTATAGTGTAGATAAACTGGAAACAACCCAAATGCCCTTAATTTGGTGATGGACTACATAAATTATAATACATTAATATAATAAAATAACATGCAGCTATTATAATAGAAAGCTGTATTTATATAAATAGAAGGATATTCACAATAAATTTTTACTTAAAAAAGGAAGACACAAGACAAGTTGTAGATTATGCTCCCATTATGGTTAGAATGAAGGCAGATACACACAGATATAATTGCATATGCATAGAATATTTCTGGAAGAATACCTAAGAAATTGTTAATATAAATCATATCTAAGAAACAGGACAGAAAGCATGAGAATTAGGGTAGGGATGCTTATTTGTCACTATAACTTTTGGACTATTAGAGTATTTGCCATATGCATTAATTATCCCAAAGAAAAGATAAATTAAAAATAAAGAATATAATGTAATTTTGACTACATAAAAATGTACAGTTCAAGAAATAGCCCATTTTTTGATGGGATTGTTTATGTTTTTCTTGTTGACTTGTTTGAGTTCCTTGTAGACTCTGGATATTAGTCCTTTATTGGATGATAAATATTTTCTCCCATTCTGTGGGTTGTCAGTTTACTCTGCTGATTACTTCTTTTGCTATACAGAAGTTTTTTAGTTTAATTAAGTTCCATCTATTTATCTTTATTTTTGTTATATTTGCTTTTGGGTTATTGATCATGAAGTCTTTGTGGAAGCCAATATATAGAAGGGTTTTCCTGATGTTATCTTCCAGAATATCTATAGTTTCAGGTCTTACATTTAAGTCTTTGATCCATCGTGAATTGATTTTTGTATACAGTGAGAGATGAGGCTCCAGTTTCATTCTTCTACTTGTGGCTTCCTAGTTATCCTAGAACCATTTGTTGAGTAGAATGTCCTTTTACCATTTTACCCAAAAAACTATTAAAATTTAAAAAATAAATGAAAATAAAAATGTACACTGAAAGAAATAAATAATTAACCAAATTCTTTCAGCACACACATCTTAGTATATTTTGGGAATGAATCTGACCATTTTTAGGTCATTTGAGAATGTAGTATAGGGCTCCTGTAACACCTAGTTTCTTGCTATTCCTGTTCTGTGTTATACTTTCTCAAGAGCCTGTCCTTCAGTAATGATTTACTGAGTGGTATAGAACTGAGAGGTATAGAACAGATTGCATTTTGAGTAAAATTATGATGAAACCTTAGTCTATCTTTAACAAAATTTTCTCCCCTCTTTATTTCTGTACAGCCTACCCAGGGCCTGCGTGCACACCTGTACCTTAACTTCTAAAAGAACTCCCATGCAATATCTTCCCAGAGGTTTTACAGGAAAGGACGAACGATGTTGCATATCCAACTAATAATTAAGTCAATTTTATTCATTTGAGCTTCATTAAAATAAATGTTACAACCTCAGCCCTCATAGACAAAATTAAAAATTGAAGACTAATATTTAGAAGATAAAAAATAGAAATAATCCAACTGTGTTTAATTATGTGCAGCTTAAATAAATAAACTAATAAATAAAAAACAAAAAAAGGAAAATAATTCTTTACCAATAATCTTCATGAGTAATCCTTTTAAAAATCAGGGTAAAGCCTTTTATTTTCTACTTTTACTTCTTATAATAAATTACAATTCTGTGCAAAAAACAAACACAGTCCCTTCTCAGAGTCAGCATTTATGCACCAAGTAGTCAAAGTAGTCATCCCCTAATACTAAAAGCCTTCCCTTCAGTTCTCTCTTTGTTTTGTTTTCTAAGGCCTTTTCACAATTTAAATTTTAAAAATCTGAAAAATTCAATGTATTAATGTCTATTAAAGAATATTACATTTTGCTTTTTATTGGTCATATATTCTATTTCACAATGGGGCGATGGTGGGGGTGGGTCTTTTTAAATCAGGTACTAGGCCTGGCCAGTTGAGGGAGTTATCTGGAGTCAGGAAAGCCTTGTAGATTTCCAACCACACAGTGAGCCTATATAATGAACCATAGTTGAAGGCAGATATTTCATGGTTCAGTAAATCTCTGCCCAAAGCTGACGGGAGCTATGATTCAAAAAGAGGAAATGAGATAAAAGCAGAAGGAAATGTGGTTTCTGCTGTACATGATTTTGTTCCTTGAAATATGAGAGGAGTGAATTGGGTAAAATAAATCTGAATTTTGGCCTATCATGTGCCTTTGCCACATGTCTTTCACTACTGGATGGGCTTGATAATGCTGATAAAAGAGCAAGCTCTTGATTTTTGTTTGACACACCAGTGACATCTCTTAGGAGCCCTGCATATTTGAAGAAAGGAAGTTCTCTTTGTTTATAATACATTAGAAGGCAGTAAAGGTGACTTTTAAGAAGGCTTTGAAGTAGGTTTTTTAAAAAGTAAAAGAAAAACACAAAAAAAAATCACAAGAATTTTTAAGACATTTAAGAAAGAAAATATAAATCTTAATGGCCTCTCAATCCTGACAGTTTCCTTAAGTAGAATATTATATTTAATTAGATATATGTTGCCTTAAGGAGAAGTATATATTTAATCTTCTTAATTTCCCTCATTTGGTACATTCTGACAGAACAAAAAATACATTACCTTTAATATATCATACAGTATACTACATCTATGTATGAAGTATATCAAGTATAATATGCTACAATTACATTGAGATAATGAATGGAATTTGTTTGTAGCACTATCAAAGTGGAAAAGAAAAACTAAATGTATTATTTCCTGCAAGAATAAAAACATTTATATATCTAACCATAATAAATTAAACACATTTTATGCATGTAGAAGACAAAAATTTGATTTGAAAAATGTTTTGTTGGTTTTAATAGCAGAGATATATGATTTATAAATACTAATTTTGGAAAGTAAGTCTAATTTATGAAGCAAAATGTAATCTACTCACAGTCATGTGCCACTTAACAATGGGAATACGTTCTGAAAAATGTGCTGGGCGATTTGTTTTTGTTCAAACATCATAGAGTGCACTTACACAAACCTAGATGGTAAACCTACCAGCACACCTAAACTAAATAATATTGCTCCTAGACTACAAAGCTATACAGATGTTACTGAATTGAATACTGTAGGCAATTGTAACATAATAGTATTTGTGTATCTAAACATACCTAAATGTAGAAAAAGTACAGCAAAAATATAATATATAGGATTACACCTGTATAGGACACTTACTATGAATGCAGTAACTTTCAGAACTGGAAGTTGCTCTGGGTGAGTCAGTGGGTGAATGGTGAGTAAATGTGAAGGCTTAGGACATTATTATTTACTACTGTAGACTTTATTAATATTGTACACTTAGGCAATACTAGATTTATTAAAAAATATCTTTCTTCAAAATAAACAGCTTACTCTAACTTTTTTACTTTATGAACTTTAGATTTTTAACTGTTTGATTCTTTTGTAATTGCAATTAGTTTAAAACACGAACACATTGAGAAGCTGTACAAAATATTTTCTTTTTTATATTCTTCAATAAGCTTTCATATATTTTTAATTTTCTATGTTTTTACTTTTTAAATTTTTTGTTAAGACACAAACACACACATTAGCCTGGCCTGCACAAGGTCAGAATCATCAATATCACTGTCTTCTGCCTCCATATCTTGTCCCACTGGAAGGTCTTTTGTGGTAATAATACACACAGAGCTGCCACCTTCCATAATAATGCCTTTTTTCTAGAATACCTCCTGAAGGACTTGCCTGGGCTGTTTTACAGTTAACTTTTTTTAAAAAATAAGGAGTACACTCTAATGATAATAGTATAAATAATAAACACATCAACCTGTAACATAATAATTTATAATCATTATCAAGTATTGTACACTATACATAATTGTTTGTGCTATCCTTCCATATGAATAGCAGCACAGTAGGTTTGTTTACACTGGCATCACCATAAAAACATGGTAATGTTTTGCACTATGACATTTTGACAGCTACAACACCACTAGGCAACAGGAATTTTTCAGTTCCATTATAATCTTATGGAACCACTATCACATATATGATCTGTCATTGACCCAAATGTTATGGGGTGTACGACTGTATTTGCATTTGTTTTAATGACAAGTAAAAATTCTTCAAAAGTAGAATCTTTAAATATATTTCTATCCTCCTCAGTGCCTAATACAATCTCTTGCACATGTGATGTTTAATTTATTGTATTATAGTTGAGCCCTATTTATTTCCTAAAGGATTTGAAGAAACTATCTGTTTCTGATGGAATGTTTGTTTTACTCCAAATTTCATATGTTGAAGCCTTATCTCCCAATGTGACGGTATTTGGAGATGGGGCCTTCTGGAGGTAATTAGGATTAGATGAGGTCATGAGGGTAGAGCCCTCATGATGGAATCCGTGCCCTTATAAGAACAGACACTAGAGCTTGCTCTCTTATTCTGTTTCCCTCTCTCTCTAACATGCACAAAGAATCTGTTTTGTTGGCACATTGATCTTGAATGTTCCAGCCTCCAGAACCGTGAGAAATAAATTTCTGTTGTTTAAGCTACCCAGTCTATCATAATTTGTTATGGCAGCCTATGGTGACTAAGACATTATCAAAATAAAGTGTAATGTAAGTCATGATAACAAAAACGATAAACAGAATAGGGATCATCAAAGAGATTTAGAGAAACTAAATGTTCTTAGGTACCTGAGATATATTAGTTACTACTATTTGGGACTGGCATTTTCTTAGTTTTCTAGCTCCTAAGACACAATGAGAAACATGCTGGATTATACAGTATTGATGATTTGAGAAAAAAAGCAAACATTCTACCCATTTTTAAACTTCATCTAGAACGATAACACCAAAATGCAGAAGCTAGGTGGAAAAGCCTCAGGAGCCAGCCCAAGAATCATGAGTAAATATGTCAATACAATAGAAAGCCTAAGGTGTGGGTAGCATTTGAATAAGATCCATTAAGTCACCCACAGAAACAAGTTTTCATCCTCTCTCACTTTGAAAAGATGTCCTATGTCTAGTTGAATATGCATCAGCCTTCACTGCTGGAAAAGTCCAATAGTTCAAAATAACTTTTACCAATTTTGCTGAAATGTCTAAAGGTCCACTTAAGATTGAGGGAAACTGTCTTCAATAATTTACCATTAAGATGCAAATTGAACTTCTCATTTAATAAATGTTGAAAACTATTTTTAAAATGTTTTAGTGTACATGGAAACTTCTTTTATACAGTGACAATTTATATGAGGAAATATTTTGGAAAATTTTTATAAAGAGGAAATTTAAATGAATGTTGCAATATTCTTTTAGGATTGTGAAGTATACACTGATTTTGAACAACAAAAAAAAACTTTTTATCTCACATTAAGCAGCCAGTGAACTTATTTTTGTTTATTTCAGAATTTTTTTTTTGATTCTAGAATACAAATATTGCATGTTCTGGACATCAGTCACTGTTTGTCTTTGGCTGAACTGCAAATGGTATGGAAAACTGGGTTGATTGCTTATTGATATCTATCAAGACATACTCTGAGATTTTCTTTTTTGATTAAACCATTAATATCACCAAGCTTTCTTGTAATTTACCTCTTTCTTCTAAAAATTGAGTTATGGATACTACAATGGTGGACACATATCATTGTACATTATTTGAACCCTTCGCATGTATACTAAACACCAAAAGGCCAGGTGCGGTGGTTCACGCCTGTAATCCCAGCGCTTTGGGAGGTGAAGGCAGGTAGATCACAAGGTCAGGAGTTCAAGACCAGCCTGGTCAAGATGGTGAAACCCCATCTCTACTTTACAAAAAGTAGCTGGGCGTGGTGGTGGGCACCCGTAATTCCAGCTACTCAGGAGGCTGAGGTAAGGAATTGCTTGAATCTGGGAGGTGGAGGTTGCAGTGAGCCAAGATCATGCCACTGCATTCCAGCTTTGACAACAGAGTGAGACTCCGTCTAAATAAATAAACAAATACCAAGCATGAACCCTAAGATCAAATATGAACTTTGAGTGATTATAATATGTCAATGTGGCTTCACCAATTGTAATAAACCGCTCTGGTGGGGAATGTTGATGACAGAGGTGGCTATGCATGTGTGGGAGGCAGGGAGTATACGAGAAATCTGTATCTTTCAACTTTTCTGTGAAACTACAACTGCTCTAGAAAATAAAATGTACTTTAAAATTGGATACAGAAAAATGAATTTCAATGTGTGAATTAACTATACTCAAATTAATTGGTATGTGATTCCTTCATGAGAAACGGTAGGTAGGAAAAGAAAAAGGCAATACTTTTGAAATTAAAATCAGTGTCCAACTCACCATCATAAACAAATACTGCAACACTCAATTAATTTCCTTCTTTTCTTTCCAAAATGTTTCCACAAATTAGTTGTAACTGTATAAAAGAAGTTGCTATATGTACAATGGTAACCATGGTATCCTTCATATTATCTGCATAATGCATGTTTAATTCATTCTTGTGCAAAGCATAATTCGAATGTAGCAAAATTTAGTCTTTCCAAAGCATCATTATTATATGAAATGTATACAGTCAAATCATAGATACTGCCACAATGGGGCAAAAAGGAAGAAAGCAAAGTGGAAAAAGGAATTTGGTTACTATTATTTGAGGATTTCATGACCACCAAATCCGTCACAAATTGTTTTAAATAAACCTGTATGACTTACAGAATCCTAGCCATCCTAATTTGTATCTCTACTTTATGACCAAAAGGTGGCACTGTTCCATTTATTATGAGTTTGGCATCCAGTACATAGTGCTAGTCAGTCACTCTGTAATGTTCTCCACTGAAACTAGCAAGGCGTGCATCATTAACCATTCTGCTTCACAGGCCCTGATATCAAGAGGATCATACCAGCAGCTACTCTGACATAACTCATTAAGAAACTGTTGTAAATAAGAATCTTGTAGAAAAGTGTAACGGCAGGTTAAATCAGCTCCCCCACCTTGGAAGGAAACTAAATCCTTGTGGCTGAACTGCTATTGGGAAGAAATAAATTACTATTTGTATCACAAAGGATGGAGGCATTCCACAAAGTGGGGAGACAGCTACAGTTAAGACTGTGGCATTTGATTCACTTTTCTCTCCAAGCCCCAACCAAGCAAGGTGATTTATTCTCATGAGCAATGACTGAAATGTTTACTTATTCACCTGGTCAGGCAGCCAGACACAGGCACATCTTAAACAGCTATGGGAAATGGTTTTAACTGACCTTAGAGGTTCCTGATTAAAAGCAAGACAGGTGTCTAACTTTCTGAGACAAATTAGCTAAAATGAAAAAAAAGAAAAACCTGACTGGAGGCTTTACCCAGTGCCTCATCAGCATGCAACAACAGTTCTTTATGGTTTAAATCAAACAAGAAAAAGAAGCTCCTAATACAAATGCAGAAATGATCAGTGAAATTTCCCATCACCTACTACACAGTCAGCAGCAGGGGACAGAAAAAGGGGTTGTTCGATGTCTCTTCTTTTTGGTAGAAACATGATGGCTATGAATGAAGAAGTAAGATGCAGCTCGCTAAGCATTATACTCTACAAAATACAAATGCTATACTAAACATAATAGCATTCCATTTTAACAGCTTGTATTTATGTTACATTTTTCTCCATCTCATAGATTCATTTTAAGTTTTAAACCTGGCTGTAACAAAGGATGGCAAAACAGTTGTTTACACTATAAAGATATATTTAATCTTTATTTCCTTGTCAGTAATTATATTCTGAAGTCAAAACACAATGAAATAATTACCTGAGTAACGTGAGGCAAAAATGAAAAAAAAAATCAGAATCTGGATTACTTGTATAATAGAATTCTTCAATTCTTCACTTTTTGCTCCGACAGTGGAAATGTGACCTTTTAATGCAATGGTATAGCATAGCTGAAATGGCTCATGTTGTCAGGAATGAAAGAGAGGCCAGTCAAATTCAAATGATGGAATTCTCTAATTACTGAACCATATAGCTGAGCACCTGCCTACTCTCCATCCGTGCCCCAGCACAGCACATATAGTACTCTAGTGTACGGCCTTTTGTTGAACACTCAAAGCACTTGGTAGCTAGGATATTGCCTTGTGAACAGAAAACAGGATGCTTTCTGAAATCACAGGTCAGGGAGATTGCAATCACATGCATTAGGGAACAGGTAAAAACCTCACTATTATGAAAAGGGGACTTCAGAATTCATTTTTGTTGTAGTGATATTTCATTAAGTGTCCACAGAAGCTGGAAAATTATAAGCTGATGCCTAGTCTGTTTCTGTCTTTGAATTAAAAGGTGAAAAGCAGCATTTTAGATATTGATGGAAAAAATAAAGAGGACATAATACATGTGGAGGGATAGTAGGAGATGGTAAGAGACGTTTCATGTGGACACCTACAGCCACCCAGTCTCAATGTCTTACTCCTTTCTTTTGAACTTGCAGGTATGTTGTTTTTATACTGTTGTGTACATATTTTGTTCTGGTAGATAGTGTGGAAGTTTGTTTTTTTTAAAACATATTCCTAGTGGTCAAGAAGTGTATTGAACGTTTTGAGAAGAGAAAGGAGTTGTTGGTAATGGCTGCTAGGTAGTAATTCAAGAGAAATGAAACAACCAGAGCTACAGCTTATTTCTCCTCCTGTCCCTTCCTGCTGCTACCAGGATGCGAAAAAACACAAAATAAATCAGGGGGCACTTTTCATACATTGACGGTAGTAATGTAAACAGAAATGTGCCTGAAACAATAATTCTCACCTAAAAAGTACTGCCTGAAATAACAACATCAAATTTCAAACAGTGAACTGTAGCTTTTATGCCATTGCATATATACGTGTAATTAACAGCAAGATCAACATGAAGGAGCCTATCTAGCACCTGTTTGAGGTGCCAGGTGAGGCTCTCAATAACTTCACATTTTGCTCCTGTCAAATTTTCCCAGACTGCAATGCTGTACCATTCATGTTCCCTGACCATTCTTTGCTATTTATTGAAGTCTGTCTTCCTGCATGTTCTAACTTAATCCCCAACCTCTATATGATATTCACTACATGCCTCACTAATCCACATTTTGGTATGTATATCTCCTCCCATAAATACATATTTCTCTATGTTGCCAGTAAATGGTAATGGTGCTGTATACATAGCAGCATTTTAGGAAGTTTTTGGTTGCTACTGCTATTAACTCATTTGATTTTTGATATCCAGGATTCCAACTAATTTCTAAGATAAATATGGTTACATAAAAAGCCTTTTACAAAGGGTGAGCTTGTCCAAGAATTCATAAACTATTAACTGATTATCTAATAACCAGTTAACTATTAATATTAGGTAGAGACAGAAGGATATGTGCACATCAGAGGTGCTGACTAAAAACACAGTACTAAAAACTGTATGTTTATGTCAGGTAAAACCAAGATCAATTCTACAACACAGGCAGTTTCTAGAGGATATACAACTAAGTGCACAGCTGTACAATCTGGAAATCTCATGGAAAATTATTCTTGTGAGATTGAGCCATCAAAAGCATGTTATCAAACCTAAGTGGTCGTGATAAGCATACCGCCTTTCAGCCAAATCCAAGTTATATGCAGATCTTTTCATCACAAATTGAAATGGCACACAAATGTGACTGGTGATATAAAATGTGTTGTAACAACTTATTAGCTGAAATTACCATTTAAATCCCTTTAAGACCAAGTTAAATAAAGGAGAAAATCCATACATCCTTTTACTGTGGAAAACATGCTATTATCAAATGTGGGTGGTCTTTCAGAGGGAATGGCAGCAGTGATTACAAAACCACAGAGTTTCAGTTACAGTGTAAGGGTTGGAAGGTACGTTTAACCTAATGCTATTCAAGTCAATTCAAGGCAACTGTCCCAATAGTTTGCATTTATAAACAAGACCCATTTTCAGGCAATTTAATAATTTTCATTTCAAATAATTTTTGGAGTACCATAAAAATAAAGGATTTCATGATATTTCCTTATCTTTCATTTTACTTTAAGGAAAACCTTTTTGCCCTTCCTATATTTAATTCTTTTATTTTTTCACTCGTTAGAACCAGAATTGCAATCATATCAATATGTAGTAATTGCAGAAAATTTAGACAACACATACTCTATTTCTATTTTGAGTCAGAAATTGCCAGCCGGGCGCCATGGCTCACCTCTGTAATCCCAGCATTTTGGGAGGCAGAGGCGGGCAGATTATGAGGTCAGGAGTTTGAGACCAGCCTGAACAACATGGTGAAACCCCGTCTCTACTAAAAATACAAAAATTAGCCCGGCGTGGTAGTGCGTGTCTGTAATCCCAGCTACTCAGGAGGCTTAGGCAGGAGAACTGCTTGAACCTGGGAGGCAGAGGTTGCAGTGAGTGAGCCAAGATCCTGCTACTGCACTCCAGCCTGGGCAATAGAGTGAGACTCTTTCTCAAAAAAAACAAAATAGAAAAATCAGAAAGAAATTTTTTGTCACATTGGTTAGAGTATAGTAATAAGAAGATTTACATCATGGGGCAAATTCTCATACGAGTCAGTCAGTTTCATTTCATATTCTAATTACAGAATCTACCCCTAATCAGTTGTCTGGCTTGTAACTATATGCCACAGATCATAAGACACAAGCAATAAAAATGATTTTGCATACATGTCGGTGGCCTCATCCTGCTTCTGACAAAACAAATCAAAGCTGAATGCCTATACACTACAGATTACTGTGATCTCACAATAATAAGGACATATCATTTCTTATTAAAGCACTTGACCTCCATAATATACAGGCTTACTTCATTTTATTGGACTTTGCTTTATTATGCTTCACAGATATCGCTTTTAAAAAACAATTGAAAGTTTGTGGTTACCCTGCAACAAGCAAATCTACTTTTCCAACAGCATGTGCTCACTTCACATCTCTGTGTCACATTTTTGTAATTCTCCCAATATTTCAAGCATTTGCATTTGCATTATTATTATATCGCTTATGGTGACCTATGATCAGTGATGTTTGAAGTTACTCTTTTACTTGTTTTGGAGTGCCACAAATTGCACCCATATGAGACAATGAACTTAATAAATGCTGTGTGTGGCCAGGTGTGGTGGCTCATGCCTATAATCCCAGCACTTTGGCAGGCCAAGGCAAATGGATCATGACGTCAGGAAATTGAGACCATCCTGGCTAACATGGTGAAACCCCATCTCTACTACAAATACAAAAAATTAGCTGGGTGTGGTGGCATGCACCTGTAGTCCCAGTTACTCAGGAGGCTGAGGCAGGAGAATCACTTGAACCCGGGAGGCGGAGGTTGCAGTGAACCAAGATAGCACCACTGCACTCCAGCCTGGCTGACAGTGCAAGACTCTGTCTCAATAAATAAATAAATTAATTAATTAATTGTGTGTATTGTGATTGCTCCACTGCTTAGCCCTTCCCCCATCTCTCTCCCTCTCCTTGGGCCTGCCTAGTTCCTGAGACTTAACAATATTGAAATTAGACTGATTAATAACCCTACAATAGCCTCTAAGTGTTAAGGTGAAAGGAAAAGTAGCATGTCTTTCACTTGAAATCAGAAGCTAGAAATGATTAAGCTTAGTGAGAAAGGTATGTTGAAAGCTTAAACAAGTGGAAAGCTAGGCGTCTTACCCCAAACCCTTAGCTAACTTGTAAATACAAAGGAAAAGTTCTTGAAGGAAATTAAAGGTCCTGCTGCAGTAAACACATGAATGATAAGAAGGATGAAACATCCTTATTGCTATGATGGAGAAAGTTTTATTGGTCTGGATAGAAGATCAAACCAGCTAGAACACTTCCTTAAGCCAAAGCCTAATCTACAGCAAGGCCCTAACTCTCTTCAATTCTGTGAAGGGCAAGAGAGGTGAAGAAGCTTCACATGAAAAGTTGGAAGCTAACAGAAATTGGTTCATAAGGTTCAAGGAAAGAAGCTGTCACCATAACACAAATATGCAAGGTGAAGTGGTAAGTGCTGATGTAGGAGCTGTAGCAAGTTATCCAGAAGATCTAGCTAAGATAACTGATGAAAGTGGCTACACTAAACAACAGATTTTCAGTGTAGATGAAACAGCCTTCCATTGGAAGAAGATGCCATTAGGACTTTCCTATCTAGAGAGAAATCAATGCCTAGCTTCAAAACTTCAAAGGACAGGCTGACTCTCTTGTTAGGGGCTAATACTATCTGCACTTTAAGTTAAAGCCAATGCTCACTCACCATTCTGAAAATCCTAGGGCTCCTAAAAATTATGCTAAATCTACTCTGTCTGTGTCCTATAAATGGAACAACAAAGCCTAGAGGACAGCATATCTGTTTATGGTATTATTTACTGAATATTTTAAGCCCACTATTGAGACCTACTACTCAGAAAAAAAGGATCCCTTCCAAAATATTACTGCTCATTGACAATGCACCTGATCACCCAAGAGCTCTGAAAGAAACATACCAGGTGATTAACGTTTTTGTGCTTGCTAACACATCAACCATTATGCAACTCATGGATCAAGGAGTCATTTTGACTTTCAAGTCTTATTATTCAAGAAATACTTTTAGTAAAACTATAGCTGTCTCTGCGAGATCTGGACCAAGCACACTGGAAATCTTTTAGAAAGGATTCACCATTCTACATACCATGAAGAACAATTATGATTCACTGGAGGTCAAAATAGCAACAGTAACAGAAACTTGGAAGAAGTTGATTCCAACCCCCACAGATGATTTTGAGGGGTTCAGAACTTCAGTGGAGGAAGTAACTGCAGATGTGTTAGAAATAGCATGAGAAAGAATTCAAACTGAAGTCTGAAGATGTGACTGAACTGCTACAATCTTATGATCAAACTTGAAAGGATGAGGACTTGCTTCTTACGAATGAGCAAATAAACTGGTTTCTTCAGATGCAATCTACTCCTGATAAAGATGCTGTGAACATTGTTGAAACAACAAGTAAAGATTTAGAATATTCTATAGAAAGTTGATAAAGCAGCGATAAGGTTTGAGATTATTGATATCAATTTTGAAAAATGTTCTACTATGGGTAAAATGCTATCAAACAGTATCACATGCTACAAACAAATCATTTATGATAGGAAGAGTCAGTTAATGTGGCAAATTTCATTGTATTTATTTATTTACTTATTTATTTAGAGATGGAATCTCACTCTGTCACCCAGGCTGGAGTGCAGTGGCATGACCTCGGCTCACTGCAGCCTCCACCTCCTGGGTTCAAGTGATTCTCCTGCCCCAGCCTCCTGAGTAGCTGAGATTACAGGCACCTACCACCACACCCAGCTAAGTTTTGTATTTTTAGTGGAGACGGGGTTTCATCATCTTGGCTGGGCTGGTCTTGAACTCCTGACCTCAAGAGATCCACCCGCCTCGGCCTCCCAAAGTGCTGGGATTATAGGCATGAGCCACTGCGCCCGGCCTGTTGTCTTCTTATCTTAAGAAATTGCCACAGTTACCCAAACCTTCAGTAATCACCACCCTAATCAGTCAGCAACCATCAACACTGAGGCCAGACCTTCCAGTAGAAAAAAGGTTATGATTCACCGAAATCTCAGATAATTGTTAGCATTTTGTAGTAATAAAGGATTTTTCAAATTAAGATATGTACATTTTTTTGTTAGACAATGCTATTGCATGCTTAATAGACTATAGTATAGCATAAGCATAACTTTATTACGTACTGTGAAACCAAAATATCTGTGTGACACACTTTATTGCAGTGGTCTGGAACCATACCTGTAGTATCTCTAAAGTATACCTTTAGACCTTTTTAACCATGTGCAAAGCACCTATTGCTTTAATATTTTCCTTGTCTGTGTTTTTCTTATTGACTTCCTTTATAATGATGTGCACTTAATTATTGTATTAGAAAGGATTATTTAGAGGTCTCATTATGTTACCCGGGCTGACCTTCAACTCTTGGCCTCAAGCAATCCTCCTGCCTTGGCCTCTCACAGTGTTGGGATTACAGGCATGAGCTACTGTGCCTGCCTGAGTCCTGATATTTTTGAGAAACAACTCTAAGAAGTTTGATTAATCTAAGATGGGTTTCTTTGGCTCTGCAAATTAAAAAAAAGATATAGTACTCAGTTCTTACCTTGATAGAGGAGGAAATATCTCAGTCCTAGAGAAGATAGCATAATATAGCTCTGATATATGAACTGCAATAGAATACCTACCAGACTCTGAGATACACATAGACAGTAGATGAGATGGGTGATAGATTTTATCAGCCTTCCTATAATCTGTATGATACATTTTGCTGAGGTTACTCTACAGTTCCAAAATTCTTTTACTACCTTATCTTCATGTTGGAAGAAATTATGGACAGTTTGTTTCCATGAAGACCCTGACCATATGGTCCACGGATGTGCATCAGAAAACAATAAATAAATTGCAACTGCTCAGCCCACAGTGCTTGCCTGTAATATCAACTGACTGCCTTTCAGCACAGCTTGTTGTCAAAAAGCATGAGTTAGCAGATGCAGAGGCACATTTTGGTATTTATAGATTTGAAAGCATTAATTCCATTATAAATTTGGAAATTTCACTTTTCTGATGTTGACAGTCTGCATATCTTTGTTTGTTTCTCTACCCTGTGTGATGATCATGGAGAGGGGCAGAAATAGTTCCTCCCTTCAAATGACTGTGTTGTGAGCTCATTCTCATTAACAATGCCACTGATTTTGATGACATGCATTATATGCATATAATTTTAAAAGATCTTTCCCCAGTTTTTAGTACTATAAAAAGCTTGATTAGGCAATTTGTTCTTTTCATTATGTCAACTAATAAGACATCAGTTGAAAGAACAGTGAAAACCAATAAAAGGCATGAATATTCATATGGAAAAAATTCCTCTGAATGAGAGATGCCTATATGGACCAAAAATGACTAGGAGATATGCCAAAATGTTTTAACTGCTCAGGGTAGAGCAAAAGCATTACCTAATGCAGTTCAAGTTACCTTGGCTCTGATGAAATGTTAAACATTGCATAAAACAAAGGTTTTCTATGATTTCAACAAATGGAGACTCAGTGTGATATTGATGCCTACGTTATCTATCTTACTGTAGGAATTTTTAAAGACTCGCTCTGGTTTTTTAGCTCGCAACAATATTTTAACCCATATTGCTATTCTGTAAGTCTACATAAGCTTTATTTCTAACGATAAGCAATGAGGGTCATTGCCTAACTATATAGAAGTTTTTGTATTCGAAGTGCACACCATTAGCAGATGATTTTATGTATGTGCTTACTCTTCCCACACAAATAGCACAATGGGGTGCTTATTTGGGTGGTAGTTTTGTCCTATCTACTTTATCAACTACATGCTTAAAATAAGTGTGAATTCTATATTTTGTAAATTATCGATGTGTCAGAGTGAATTATACAAATAATAATGCATATTACTTCAAAGTAAAACTACCTTTAAATATTTTTCTCAGAGAATTTTCATGTTAGAAACAGTGGTGAAGTAGAAGTGGCACATGGCAATCTCTGAAGCCCAACAGTGTCCCTTTCCCCATTATATATCCTGTCCTTTGAGTCTTAGAATGCCAACAGAAAAGGGGAAAGGGGTACCAAATGAGGAGATAGCAGGCAACTGAAGATTAACCTTACCCACTTTATAATTTTACTGTATTTCAATTCTGCTATGCAAAACACAGAGATCAGAGTGATGTCATTTTAGTTCATAAAATTCGAGTGAACTTGAGCTTAGTGACCTTGAATGTTGAATTGCTCTCTCAGGTGACATCAAATGGTGGACAATGCCTCCTTTGTGGGAACAGTCAAGAAAAACCCAGTTCATTGGATAGTAAAGTCAACCTTTAGTAGAACAAGAATCTCATAAATTGCTACTGTTCTATAAATCAATTCAAAACAGTTTCAGGATTTACTGGAGCTTTGCAGTACAGAATATTCTATACTGCAAAGATCAAAAATGCAATCAGCACAACAATTAACACAACCCATATCAAAGAATGAGGCAAACTCATTTGGATTCTTCCCAATACCATAGAACAGCATACCTGAAAATGAACAAGCCCAACTTCATATCTCCTTGAAAACCTTTGGATCATTTATGAAATAAGGAGTTATTTTATTTTGTCTCCATTTATATTAAATATAGAAGCTAGTTTATCAGAATGTTTATTATCATAACATAAAAACACATTGTATCCTAGTTTTGTGATCTTGAATGCATTTCTAGTTCAACAAGTAAGTTAATTTAGGTCCTGTGTCTAATTATAGCACATCAGGTTCATAACTTGGCAATAATATTTTTCCTTTATAATGTATGCACAGGCTTTGCAAATTATTTGAAATTTAATTATTTTTCCCCTTGTTTTGCAGAATATTTTGTGTATGTGTATGTACTAAAAGCTTAAACAAATTTCTCTATGATAAAAAAGAAAGACAAATTTGAAGCACTATTCTTCTGGGTGGCTTAGGGCAAGGTTGTATAGAGGTACACAAATCAGACATATCACCTTTGCAAACCCTTGTGTTGATGACTTTATTTTTCTTTATCTGAGAACAATTGTACAATTTCCTAAAAGTAGTTCAATTATTCTACTTTCAGATCTGTATTAATCACACAGTCATTAGTACCCTAGATACTGAATCCTCACTATAACCTTGTTTTTTTGAGCAGCATGAATGAAATTAAACTACATGTAAATTGAGATGTTAAAGATGAGACTCTAACTTAGGTTGACTTTTTAAAACCAGGGCCTAAGATTAAATCATATTACATGAAATTTTACTGTACCATGCATCATGCTATAATAAAGGCATCTATGTTATCTCTATGTCACTAACAAATACACTAAAAGACTAAGTATGCCAATATTATCAAGCATCTTCTCTCCAACCACTTGTCAAGTCAAACTTGTTTCCTTACTTAGATTATAGAATTATACTAAAGGTCATTATTGATTCAGGATGTCTTATAAAGTCTGTCTAACAATCATGACATTAGATTTCCAACTTCAGAATGACTGTAGCGTAATCTTATGAAATACTAGCATTAAAAATGAGGCATGGCTTAACAGCTTCAAAGAAAAGTGTTGCCAGATTTGTTAACTATCCATGAAAACAGGTACTTTTTAGTAAAATACCATCAGAGCTAATTGATCACAACAGGTATCTGCGATATACCTGCATTTTTAGGGCTCCTAAATATTAAAATGAATTAGTGAAGGTGATTTTTTTCCTAAAGCTCCTAAAATGTAAAGCTTTTACATGTTCGGGACAATTTGGTGTCATCTCTCCTGAATTCAATTGCATGCACTCAGTAACCTCCAACATTACTATTGATTTTTTTTCTTCAAATCTCATTTATCAGCCTATGTGAAAGTATTTCTGACCCATTTTGAAAGTTACTAACTTTTGGTTAAAGAAAAGCAAAGGGAAAACATTTGGAATATCATCTATGTCTTTTAATAATGAGAATTTTATTTATTTCTTCATTGTAACAAGAAAACAATAATTTCATTATTTCCCTATCTAGCTACAAACTATTAACAGACTGAGATTGTTCAAATCTACTGTTTGTTAATTAATTTTGGCTCTGGCCATATTAACTAGCATGATCTCTTGGACTCCCTATAATTCAAAATGAGATGATTCTCAAAAGAACAACTTTTAAATATCAATAGTTTCATAACATGGAGGTAAAATTATGAATAAGTTACTTTTGCCACTACAGTCATCAAAGAAACAAGAGGAGATAGTAATTAGAATGTAATTTATTGTAAATAGAATTGGATACAAAATAGTTATCAATTTATTAACAATGACATCCTTATAATGGATTGTGGTGGTTCCCTAGTACCAAAAACAGCAAGAAAAAGAAAAGAGAATAAATCTGTTTGAACATGTGATGAGTTTTTTTCTGTGATAAGTTCCTGTTTCATAGAGAAAATATGAGCAATTTCAAAATAGTCCTTGTCCATGAAGTTCTAGTAAGCTAATGTTTTACCAATTTAGAGACGGGGAACATACTTGAAGTGACCTAAGACTTCCACTAAAATCTTGCAAAAATATGAACATTGTCAGAAACAGAGCCTCATCCAATAAGCTAGAAAGCCTTAAGA
Source organism: Aotus nancymaae (assembly GCF_030222135.1). Lineage (NCBI taxonomy): Eukaryota > Metazoa > Chordata > Mammalia > Primates > Aotidae > Aotus > Aotus nancymaae. The sequence goes on along the minus strand of NW_026988415.1, from coordinate 51,070,816 downwards.
GAAGAAAAAATGAGGTTTCCTGTTAAGAATAAATTCTGCCTCAAGATTGAAGCATCAACTCCTGTTTGAGTTTTCAGGCTGCTGGCTTGCCCTACAAACTTCAGACTTGCCAGCCCTTCCAATTATGTGAGCCAATCCTTAAGACAGTGTGTGTGTGTGTGTGTGTGTGTGTGTGTGTGCGCGCGCACACGCGCACGCACGCATGCTCTGAAATAGATGTAAAGATACATCCTATTGGTTCTGTCTCTTTCTCTGGAGAACCCTGACTGATACAGATATTTGCACATACACAGACACACAAGTCTTTAAACATTTTTACATATGTAAATGTCAAATATTCTTATTTTTTAATTGCCTGCTAATTGAAATGCCTACAAATTATGTCTTATATTTCATAACATGGGTCAGTACATAGAGGTCAAAGCCAGGTGAAGTCATTGAAACATGACACTGATTTAAAGCAAACTGAAATTTTATTCTAAAACAACAGTTTCAAAATTATTTATACACAACCAAACAAATAGACTAACCTAAGGAATAAACAATTTTGTAAGTAACCTTATCGGTATCCTCATGCTATCTTATTGGCACGTCAATGGAATGGAGGAATGATTTCCTTCAAATATCCTCAGGTTATTTAGAAACAATATCTTGAAAGAAAAATGGCCACTAGGCCACCACTACCAAAACAAAGAAAAGCCATTTAACTTCCTGGAAAAACTGACTATACTTTCAACTATGAATGTATTAATTAGATATATCTAGAGGAGAAAGAAAAACCATTACATTAACAAGATTCCCTTTATAGACTACTGTTAAAATTAAAAATGGGTATTACCTTAAACAGATTAGAATAGATTTAAACAAATACTGGAATCAGACAGCATGATCAATTATGTCCTTCAGAGATTCAATGGAAACCCAATTTGACTATCTGTCCTTTGCTTAAAACATTTGATGGGCATTCTAAGACAGTTTTATCAATGAAATGCTTATTTCCATTTTACTTTTTCAAAATATGCGCAAGCCTTCTCTAAGTAAGATTTAAAATGTTTCTCTGCCATTTCTCCTTTTATGTTAGAAATGCAAGTACCTGCATTACACTTGAAATTATGACTGATACGCAGCATCTCTTTTCTTAGAGATAGTTCTCAAGAATGGAGGTCAGCTCTTTGAGAAAGAACATGAGCTTTTTCATGAAAGAAGCAAACATAGGGTAACTGGGAGGACAAAAGAAAAATAGAAATGGTTTCCTTTTATCCTAATTTTCTCCTCGGATTCAACAAAAGCCAGACTACTTGTGAAGTAATGAATATTCAGTAACATATTCTGTTGCTACAGTGTTCTAAGAGGAATTGACTCAAAAATAAAATAATAAAATAAAAAATAAAAACAAAAACATGTAACCTCCTATCACAGCACTACTTCAAAAAGTGTCTTTCAAATTTGAGTCTGAAGCACTCCCTTTGTTATGTATTTTTAAAGGCAAAATATAGTCCCTTCTTTTTCCTTTGTGAAACTGTTTAATCATTACTATTTTCTGGTTTTGATTTTTTCTTTTCACTAAATAAAGGAAGCCTATGATGTCCCTTGCAAATCTAAAGAGAAAATGAAATAAGGGCAATGCTATAAATATATAGACAGAATGGCAATGTTACAAAAATTATTTAAGAAATTTGCCTAGTAATAGTCATGTGATTAAGGAGTTCTTTATTTTATTCTTACATTCTAAATAGCCTGAGGAAAAAAGCTAACATTTTTCAAAATTCATAATCAGTATTGATTATCCAGAACCCTCATTGGTTTTCAACTTTAACAATTGGGTTTCAATATTATTATACTAAATATGTATTTCAAATTAACATACTAAATATAGACAATGTTTAAAAGATATTAAATATAATTTTACTTTTCCTAATAACTCATGGTTATTAATGAATTCAAGGTGTATTTAACACAATGAGAGTGTTTGCCCCTACCAGACTATTATATTATTAGAAGTAATGGTGTATGGTGCTTACAAAGAGTTGAGAATGGTGCCTGCACCTACCAGCCAGAGAGGAAAACCTTATGATTCATAGGATATTAGGAGTGTAATCAGAAGGATCTTCCCACAGTAGTGTGGAATTATTATCCCCATATTGAACATTGCTCTTATATTGACAAATAAATCTTAAAAGCAAGTCCCCAAAAGATCAAACTATTTTCAAATAATTTAACTGCAGTATAGAGCCAAGCTGAAAATATTTATAGAAATGCAAAAATATTTAGCATCCAGAAAGGTAAAATTCATATCTGACATCCAATTAAATATTACCAGATATGAAGAGAACCAACAAAATACAACCAATAATGAAAGGAAAAATCAGTTCATGGAAAACAAATATGAGCTGAAATAGATGACAGAATTAGTAATGACATTAAATAGTTCTCATAACTGAATTCCATATAATCAAAAATTTAATAGAAATATGGAAGACATATTAAAAGACCCAAACTAAATTTCAAGAGATAAAAGTATAATATATGACATGGAAAATAAACTACATCAATTCAGAACTGAATAGATATTACAAAAAGATTAGTAAACTTGAAGACATAGCAATAAAACTGTCCAGTGAACCACAGAGAGAAAAGATCATTTAAATAATAATAACTATCAGTAAGCTGCAGGACAAGTTAAGGCAGCCAAATATATATGTAATTGCAATTGTTAAAGAGGAGGCAGAAAAAAATTTGAAGAAATTATGGCCAACAATTTTCCATATTTGATGAAAACTATGATCCCATAGATACAAAAATTTCAGCGTATTATTGATGAAAACTATGATCCTGTAAATGCAAAAAGTTCAATATACCACAAGTACAAAAGCATGAAGAAAACTCTAATCAGGCATATAATAAGTATACTGCTGAAAACTAGTGATGAAGAGAAACTCTTAAAAGCAGTGAGAGAGAAAAAAAGCCTGCTGCATACAGAACAAAGAGTGACAGCCAATTTCTTGTCAGAAACAAAGTGAGAAGACAGCACAGCAGCATGTTTAAAATAGTCTAGAATCCATATTCCATGAATCTATGACTACCTCGAAAAACGTGAAGTCAAAATAAAAACTATTCAGACATATAAAAACTGAAATAATTTAGCAGCAGCATATTCACACTACAAGAAATGTTAAAGTCCTTCAGGCAGAAGGAAAAGATATGCCAGATGGCAATCTGGGTCTACACAACGGAAATAACACTAGGAATGGTAACTACCTGGATACACACTAAGAATGCTTTTATCCTTATTACTGAACTCTCTTTCAATTATAATTGACTGTAAATAAAAATAATAAGAATGTATTGTGGCTTTTGTGAAAGTAAGGTTCTTAAAATACTCAGTAGTTCTCCTTTATCCACTGTTTCATTTCCATGGTTTGAGTTGCCCACAGTAAGCCACAGCCTGAAAATATTACATGAAAATTCCAGAAATAAACAATTCATAAGTTTTAAATTGTGTGCCATTCTAAGTAATGTGATGAAATCTTGCACTACCCCACTTTATCCCACCCAGGATGTGAATCATCCCTCTGCCCAATTATCCATGCTGTATACATGACCTACCTGTTAATTACTTAGTAGCTGTCAGAATTATGAGATCCCCTATCATGGTATTGCATTGCTCATGTTCAAGTAACCTTTATTTTACTTGATAATGGCTCAAAAATCAAAAGAGTAGTGATGTTGGCATTTTGTTAGAATTTTTCTATTTTGTTATTATTGTTGTTAATCTCTCACTGGGCCTAATTTATACATTAAACTTTATCATGGGATAGGGAAAAAAACATATTATAAATAATTAGGTACTACCTAAGTTTTCAAGTATCCACTGGGAATCTTGGGACATATCCCCACAGAAGGTATGGGGTGGGACTACTGTACATTAAGTGGTATATCACTTGAGGCTTGAGCATAACATTTAAAGATGTATATATTATAAATCCAAAGTAATCTCAAAAAAAAAAAAAACAAATGGGGATGATTTGAATTAGATTGATCTACTGCCCTTTAATTTGTTCTTCTCAACAATCATTTAAAATAGAAGTTCTCTTTGAAAGATCTGATGAAAGCTACAGACTCTTTCCAAGCACTGCAGACTTTTAAGATTTGGCAAATTATTTCAGGGAGAACCACGAACATGCTCCTTAATGATGAAAAATATCTTCTTTATAATTTGTGGATAAAGTCCTCGTGGGCTGACACATTCAGACATATTCAATAAATACTGATCACTTATATTTAGCCAGATAATTTGCTAGGTACTACTAGCTTGAGGCAAAGAAAGGTATGGGAACCTAGTTCTCAGATGAAATATAGTAGAAAATTAAAACTACCACCCATCCCACTCTAGCAAAAGAGTATGAAGGTGACAAGAATGAAGGATTCTGTATTATTTGATAAATGGTCTACTTCGATAAGGCTTTAAATGCCTGGGTTTTGGATATTATTTTATCTAGGATGTCGAAGTATGACATTATTATAGGATGACCATTTTTCTCCACAATTGTGGAGAATACTCTTATAAATAGTAAACCAATGTTACTAAGGATTCAGAAATATTTTCAAAAATTTTAAGGCTTTGATTGTATTAAATTCAGAACCAAAATTATTTTTGTTTAATAAATTGTCACAAAATGCTAACAAAAAATGTGAGGGAAAAATCCAATTGTGGCCTTAAACTTTTACTAAACTGTAAAGGCAGAAATTATAACACAGGTAATATGTTCCTCATAGCACCAGAATTTTGCTCTATTTTCTATTTTCGTTTCCTACCACATCTAGATTTGTTGTGACAATCAAATGAGAAAATGTATAAGACACTATTTTGTAAACTGTAAAGTATCTTGTGAAGAAGGCTGATCGTTAAGACATGCTCAAAAGAAAATTCGTATTTCTTCAATTTTGGGCTAATTATATTTAAAATACTAATCAGAAATTCTTAATTATGGGAATTGATCACATGGCACTGATTTTATGGAATTACCTTTTAAGGTTCTTGCCATTAGTTAGCTCATCTGAGCTTTCAAGATGACTGAGAACAAGGCTCACCATCAGCACTTCCCCATTGTGAGCAACTATAAGTATCTGATGACAGTAATTTGCTTTCTTTTTGTGTGTATGTGCAATTTGGCATGCATGTTACTTTCAGAGCAACAATAAGACTAACAGTGGACACTTATAATGTTTGATACCACTCTAAGAACTTGACCTACCTTAATTCATTTAATGCCCCATAGCAATAAACAGTTATACCCAATCTCTGGAAAGCTGGGTGTGGTTGGCTGGAATTTACTACAGCTTCTGCTGATAAACAATATTGTAAAAAGAAGTGTCATTTAAACAGAAGTAGTTTGTAATTTTGCATGTTATCACTCCTTTATGGGAGCTAAAAATTAAAACAATTGAATCATGGAGATAGAGAATAAAATTATGGTTACCAGGGGCTGGGAAAGATAGTGGGAGTGCAGCAGAAGTGGAGCTGGTTAATGGGTACAAAAATATAATTAGATGAATGAATAAGATCTAGTATTTGATAACACAACAAGGTAACTACCATCAACAATAATTTATTGTACACATTAAAAAAACTAAATGAGTATAATTGGAATGTTTGTAACACAAAGAAATATTAAATGCTTGAGGTGATGAGATAAACCTGACTGCTTTCTGGCCTATTTTTAGGACTACATCTTCTCATCTAAGAAATGAGCTGAAGAATGTATGAAAGCAGGGACAAGACTTTTCACGAAAAGCAACACTTGATCTGCTCCAAATTTGAGAGTCCTGCACGATGAAGTATCAAAGAGATGATGTTTTCCTACAAGCTTTTGAAGAATTATATTATAGAAAAAATTAAGGAGCCTTGGAAATGCTCTCTTATAGGCTGGCCAGAAATAGCTATAACATATACAAAGTCACTGGATATAGCATACTTGAGACTGCATTCAATGGTATGCATCTAATGGAAAAAATTACTAGTAACGTATATGGTCCGGATTTTACATGTGCTTGGGACTGCTCAAAATGATGATGAATGGAAAGCTGAAAGGAGAGACAGATTGCATAATTATTGTCAGATTTTTTTTTACTTAAATTAGAGTTACCAGATGTTAGAAAGCACAGGACTGCGTTTCTCTAATTCATTGATGGGAGCTCATACTGGAGATGCATACTAAAGTCCTAGGCAAACTGATGTGGTTTGACTCTGTGTCCCCACCCCACATGTCAAGGGCAGGGCCAGGTGGAGGTAACTGGATCATGGGGGATGTTTCTCCCATGCTGTTCTCATGATAGTGAGTGAATTCTCACAAGATCTGATGGTTTTATAAGCATTTGACATTTCCCCTGCTGGCACTCAGTCCGTCCTGCTACCCTGTGAAGAAGGTGCCTGCTTCTCTTTTGCCTTCCACAATGATTGTACGTTTCCTAAGGCCTCTCCAGCAATCCAGAACTGTGAGTCAGTTAAACCTCTTTCCTTTATAAATTACCCAGTCACAGATATTTCTTCATAGCAATGTGAAAACAGACCAGTACACAAACTATCCTCTTCATTCTAAATAAAATTGTGGCATATAATTGAGCTACCATGAGTGATCTTACTCACATTTTCTAATACCTTTTAATAACCAATATATTTTTTAATCAGCCTATTATCTTAGGGGAGTTTTAGATATACAGAAAAATTGTGAAGATGCTAGAGAGTTATCACGTTCCCTGCAGCCAGTTTCCTCTCTTATTAATATTTTGGTATGGTACATTGGTTACAATTAATTAACCAATATTGATGCATCATTATTAACTGAATTTTGTAATACATCCATATTTTATCAGTTTTTACCTAATATATTTTATCTGTTCCATGACCACATCCAAGATACCACATTACATTTAATTGTCAGTCTCCTTGGACTTCTCCTGGCTGTGACAGTTCTCAGACATTTTTTATTTTTGAAATAACTTGATAGTTTTGTGGAGTACTGATATAATTTGTAGAATGCCCCTCAACTTGAAATTGTCTGATGTTTTTCCCATTGTTAGAGAAAACAGTGTAATTAAATCCAATATTTTATGTAATCTCATGCTGTATGGCATTAATTTCCAATGCAGTTAACTATATTTTGTTGTTGCTATGGTTGTTTACAATAGCCTGCCTCTGAACTGTGACAAACTCTGCATTTAATCTAGATGTCATATTAGGCTATTTGGTGATATATTGCTAGTATATTTCATTATCACATGTTGTCTGATTGGGTGCTTTTATAGCAGCAAAATATTAAATTTATATTCTTTTATTCTTAATGCATTTTGTTGGTAATTCATTCTAAACATTATTTGGCTTGGATCTTCCCAACATATGTGAGGCATCATAACTGCTTTAGTTGATCCTCAAATCTTTTATGTCATCAATTTGCTCTATTTCTCAAAACCAAAACTGTCCTTCTGGGAATGGTCATTATACCTAACAATGTTTTCTTATTTAATTTTTAATTTTTTTTTTGAGACAATGTCTTGCTTTGTCACCCAGGCTGGAGTGTAGTGGCGTGATGTTGGCTCACTGCAATCTCTGCCTCTCGGGTTCAAGCGATTCTCCCACCTCAGCCTACTAAATAGCCAGGAATACAGGCACATGCCAAGACACCTGGCTAATTTTTGTATTTTTAGTAGAGACAAAGTTTCACCATGTTGGCCAAGCTGGTCTTGAACTCATGACCTCAAATGATTCACTTGCTTGGCCTCCCAAAGTATTCGGATTACAGGCGTGAGTCACCACGCCTGGTCCCTAACAATGTTTATTCTTTATTTAGTGTTTTAACCTCACATTCTATTGCCTCATACATTAAGTAAATAGTTTGAATTTTGAGGTACTTATTACCAGGCTATGATTGTTTTAAATAGTCTTAAATAATTGCTCAGTTTAGTTATGTGGGCACAGAAAATGTGACTAAATGGATTGTGTGCCAAATTCCAGGAAAGCAACAGAGAAATATGAGTTCCTGCACTCTCATTTCACCCCTCTGTCATTTTGTCATGATGAATTACATTCACCACTGGTGATGTTCATTTGACAAAACTGTATTTCCTATTGAAACACTACCTGATATCCTGAATTTGTACTGTATGGCAGTTTATATTCTAGAGGATGGAATAGTTTAAGATAACTTTAACACAAACAAAAAGACAAAGAAGTCAAAAGAAAAGAATAATCAAAGTCCATTCAGTACCACTTACTCTAAACTATGTTTGATACAGCACAATTCCAATATCTTAAAATAATTTGAAAATTTCCCAATATAGTATGCATTAATCCATAGAAGAATTTAGTATCATATAATACAAATTTTCTATATCTAATAAAAATAAACATCTCTAACTACATTTTCTTATTGTGGTAAAATGAATATAATATAAAATTTACAATTTTATCCATATATAAGTGTATGGTTTAGTGGCATTAAGAACATTCACATTGCTGTGAAACCATCACACTACTCATCTATCTATGTCTAACATATATAACATATATACATCTTATTGGTTCATGTCTTCTGTATATTAATATTTCATCAGATATATAATATGCAAATATTTTCTCCCATTCTGTGAATTAACTTTCATTCCATTGATAATGTTCTTTGATGTAAACAAATTTTTAATATTGATGAAGTACAATTTATATTTTTCTTTCATTTATTACACTTTCAGTATTATATCTAAGAACTCATTGCCAAATCCAATGGCTTTCCCCTATGTTTTTACCTAAGAATTTTATAGCATTAACTCTTACTTTTATGTTTTTCAACCATTTTGAGTTAATATTTGTATATAATGTAGAGTAAGGATTCAACATCACTCTTGCATGTGAATATCCTTTTCTCCAAGCACTATTTGTTGAAAACACTGCCCTTTCCCAATTGAATAATCTTGTCAACCTTGTTGAAAATCATTTGACCACATACAAAAGAATTAATTTCTGAAATCGCCTTTCTATTCCATTGTTCTGTTAGTTTGCCTTTATGCCAGAATTACACTGTTTTGGTTTCTGTAGATTTGTAGTAAGTTTTGAAATTCAGAAGTATTAATCCTCCAACTTTGTTCTTTCTCAAGACTGTTTTATATACTCATGATCCCTTGAAATTTCATATAAATATAAATATAGGGTTTTCCACTACTGCAAAAAAGGTAACTAAGACTTTGATAGGCATTAAAATTTTAGATTGCCTTGTCTTGTGTATTATTGACATCTTAACAATATTATATCTTTCATTAAACATGAGGTGTCGTTTCATTGGTTTTCTTTAATTTCTTTCAGCATTGTTGTTTTCAGTGTACCAATCTTTCAACTCATTGTTTAAAGAATATTCTTATTTTATTGTTTTTGATGCTATCAAAATGAAATTTTTTATTTCCTCTGGATTATTCATTGTCAGTGTATAAAATGCAACTAATTTTTTTGAGACAGTGTCTCCCTTCTCATTTCTTTTTGTGTATATATTATAGATATTTTCTTTGTAGTTTCCTTGGGTATTGTATATAATAACAAAAGTTGTAACAACCCATTTTCTATTGATATCAACTTAACTATAATCACTTACAAAATCTTTACTGCTGTTCAGTTCTGCCCCCTTCCTGCTTTATGTTATTAATGTCACAAATTGTATCTTTACACATCGTATTTATTAACATAGGTTTATAATTATTTTTATCTATTTGTCTTTTAAGTCCTGTAGAAAATTAAAAATGAACTTCCAAATAAAAATCATATTAATTTTTTTTTTTTGTACTTTAGGTTCTGGGGTACACGTGCTGATCATGCAGGATTGTTGCATAGGTACATTTTTGGCAAGGTGGTTTGCTTCTTCCATCCCCCCTACACCTGTAATTGGCATTTCTCCCCATGTTATCCCTCCCAGCCTCCCCACCCCCCACTGTCCCTCCCTTAGCGCCCATCAACTGCCCCCAGTGTATAATGCTCCCCTCCCTGTGTCCGTGTGTTCTCATTGTTCAACATCCACCTACAAGTGAGAAGATACGGTGTTTGGTTTTCTGTTCTTATGTCAGTTTGCTGAGAATGATGGTGTCCAGATTCATCCGTGTCCCTACAAAGGACATGAACTCTTGCCATGTGTTCTCCTTCACTGAAGATCTTTACATATACATATGGCTATGAGTTAATGTCTAGCATTCTTTCATTTTTCCCTGAAGTACTTTCTTTAGTTTCCAATAAGGCAGATTTAGTGATAATAAACTCCCTAAGATTTTTCTTTTTAACCTGTGAATGTCTTAATTTCTCTATAAATTTTAAGTACAGCTTTGCTGAATATAAAATTCCCAGTTGCCAATTTTTCTTATACCACTTTAAATGTAGTGTACCACTGCCTACTGTCTTTCACTGTTTTGGTTGCCAAATCTGCTGGAAATCTTACTGAGTTTCCCTTGTACATGACAAGTCACTTTTCTTTTGCTAATTTCAAGATTTTCTCTTTGTCACTGGCTTTTGACAATTTAATTATAATATTTCTTTTTGTGAACATCTTGAGTTTATTCTGCTTAGAATTTGTTGATCTTTTTGACTTGTAGATTCATGTCTTTCATCAAATTTGGAACGTTTGCTGCCATTACTCTTCAAGTAATCTTTCTATATTTTTCTCTCTATCTTCTCCTTCTGAGACACCCGTAATGAATATTATCTTTTTCTTCATTTATTTTTAAACTTTTTCTTCTTAGACTCCTTAATTTCCATCTTCTATCTTTAAGTTAACTGGTTCTTCTAAGAACCTGGTTAAATCTTCTATTGAACTGTTCTATTAAATTTTTCAACTCATTTATTGTATTTTTCATCACTCAAGTTTCTTTTCTGTCCTTTTTGAGAACTTTTATCTCTTTGTTGATATTCTCATTTATTTCATGTTTTATTTTTCTGATTTCTTCTGATTGCTTTTTTCTGTTTTCCTTTATCATTTGAGCATGTTTAAGACAGTTGTTTTAATGTCTTTGTCTAGTAAATCTGATGTCTGCATTTCCTCTGGAATTATTTCTGATTATTTATTGTGTTACTTTGAATGGGCCAAGTTTTTATATTTCTTTGTATGCCCTATTATTTTTGTTATTGGAAATTGAGCATTTGAAAAAACAGCTACCTTTCTTATTCTTTACAGACAGACTCTGTGTTGGCATAGACCTTCACTAATTAGCTGAGTGTATTTTTAGCCTTATTAGCTCAATGAAAAAGCATAAGGTCTTCTCAAAACTTTCAAGACAATGCATCTTACTTTGGCCTATGTGTGGCTTTCTAAATTCTGTATACATGGCTGCTTTTAAATTATTGATTTCCCAAGGACTCTCATATCAGCTATCTTTGGTGCTTTAAATGTTCTACTATATGCTTCTCTGCTTAATTTCTTGCCCCAAATGTCTACAGATCTGTTGTTCCTAAGCAGTTTTTATGAGCATTGCCTAGTACTTTCTGCTGTTTTTCCATGCTTGAAGTCTGATGTCACTTTTCCATACCTGAACTCTGAGTTAAGTAAAAAGGAGATCAGTCCTTCAGGTAGTCTCCAGTTAAAATATCACTATATGGTCTACTCTACTACTTCCAGTTGGAGAAAAGGAACTGGGAACTGGAATGCTTCCTCCTCTGGACCAAGACCATGCCACAGGAGAGAGGAGGTAGAGCAAATTGGAGTTAAAACATCCTAAAATGCCCTATTGTTTCCAATGTGGCTTTTCTTGACTGGGCGTTCATTGAATTGTTCTTAATCTTTGTTAACCAAAGCTCCTATAAAGTTATTGTAGCCAGTTTCTAGTAGTTTTTGTTATTGTTGCCTTTAATGTTTCAGTAAACAAATGAGGACCTGGAACTTCCTAGTTAACCCTTTTGCAGCTGTCCCAACTGTAGTTTTTTATTCTTTTTTGTCTTTTTTATGACCCTGATAGCATGAGTGTACTATCTAATGTAGAAAAGGCTAGATACAGAGTCCAATATGCTGCATTAATAAACCATTGTCTATAGTTTGCACACATATATATCACCCTCTTAATTTTTATGTTAATTTAAATCTTGAGAAAAATCAATAAGATCTATTTAGTAAACATCTATTATATATAAAGAACTATGAATAGGATGGAATAAGGGGAGAAAATAACAGTGTAATAGCAGTAACATGAGATCTGAAGTAGAATTCAACTGGATTCAACACCAAACCTGGCCTTGGGCAAATTATCCAATATGTAATGATTCATTTGCCTCATCGGTCACTGGTTAGTAGCCTGAGTATTAAAGCTATCCTGCTTTGGTTTCTTAACTCTGACAGTTGTTAGCTATGTGATCTTGAGAGAGTTATTGAACCTGTTTTTCCTTATCTATAAATGGGATAATTAAAGCATGTACCTCATATTAGTGTAATAAGGATTAAATAAGTTATTTGTATAAAATGCTTAGAACAGTGTGTGGCAATGTTCTTAGCTATTATCATCTGTAAAGTGGTATAATAATAACTACTTTCCAGAGTTCCCATAAGAAATAAATGGAATAATTTACATGATGGCAATAAAGGTTAATGTGTCAACCTGACTGGCCATGGAGGTGCCCCATTTGGTAAAACATTATTCTGGGTTTTCTTATGATAGTGTTTTTGGATGAGATTAACATTTAAATTAGTAAATTGAGTAAAACATATTGTCCTCCCTAATGTGGGTGAGGCTTATCCAATCAGTTAAAAGCCTGATTGAACAAAACGACTGACCCTTCTCTGAGCAAAAGAGAATTCTTTCTGCCTATCTTCAAAGTGGGACATCAGCTTTCGTCCTGACTTTGGATTCAAATTGACACGCTGGATCCTCCTGGTTCTCAAGCCTGTTGACCTTTTGACTGGAACTATATCATTAGCTTTTGGCTTATTTGTCTTCTGGACTCAGACTGTAACTAAACTATTGGCACCTCCTGTTCTCCAGATTGCTGACTTAACCTGCCTCTATCAGGACTTCTCAGCCTCCATTATTGCATGAGCCAATTACTTATAAATCTCTTTCTATATATATAGATGTATGTGTGTATACATCTATATACATACACATATAAATCCTATTGGTTTTGTTTCTCTGGAGAATTCTAATACAATGGTACTTGGTGTTCAATGAATGTTTGTGTTTTAAGCCCTGACAAGAATACACCGAACACTGAATTACTACCATCAGGGAGCTTACAACTAACTCTGACCCCGATAGGCATGTTGATGCTCCACCCCCACCCCAGGTCCCCTCCACCATGCAGTCACTGTAACTCAAACAAATTTCAAATTAGAAGAAATAGCTTTAGAAGCATATGGGACATACATAAGATTGTCTTGACTAAAGATTAAAAAGCAAATGAGATAGAAAAGTACTTGCCTTTTGACTTGATATACTGATTTAAACTAACTGAGCTATACAGGTTTGGGAAGGGAATGAAGGAAATAAAATGAAGAAAGAGACATGGGACTTTAAATGTCTGCCAACTCAAGGCACTAATAAAGAAAACAAAGGAAAAAGGAGAAAGAAAGAAAAGAAAGAAAGAAAGGAGGGAGGGAAAGAAAGAAGAAAAAGAAAGAAAGAGAAAGGAAGGAAGGGAAAGAAAGAAAAGAAAAGAAAGAAAAGGAAAGGAAAGGAAAAGAAAAGAAAAGAGAAAAGAGAGTAAAGAAAGCAGGCAAAAAAAATGCACGATGTTATTTTTAGAGTAGATGGTGAAAATAAGCCCTTATATGCAGAGTGATTAGCTGTTTTCTGTAACCAGGAAAGCCTTAAATAAGGCTTTTGGAGAAGGGGAATTTAAAGGTAAATTCAAGCTTGAGTCAATACAGGTAATCTTTGTGCTAGATTATAAAAATAAACACCAATATCACTAAAATTAATCATTAGAATGTAACATATTCCCTTCTCTGTCAGATTTCTAAAACCCAGAAAATACTTTACTTTTATTTGAAAATTAAGATGAGACATATAAAACAAGTAGAAGCATGAAAAAAATAGATAAAACAGTATATGGGAAGGCATTAAACAATGCTGCAAGACAGACTGTTTCTGCGCCCTAGACATTTTCTTTTCACATCAAGAAGATGGACTACATTCTGTGTTGTTTTGTTTTGTTTTACATTCCATAGTACTTTCAATGTATTTGCCAAATTCATTTTCAGTTAGTTAACTCAGAATCCCAGGCTGGAAAGAGAGATGGGATTTGTTCACACCCAATGACCAGTCAATAGGGATTTGCTCTGTTTATTTTATTTCAGCCTGGGTGATGTTTGGCAATTAAGTAATTATTTTTTTTAAAGATAAAAAAGATTTTCATTCCCTATGCTTTTCTTCATTAGTGTGTGCTTGTCAAAAGTAATTTAATGAGGGCTGGGCACAGTGGGTCATACCTGTTATCCCAGCATTTTGGGAGGCTGAGGCAGGCAGATCACTTGAGGTCAGGAGTTCCAGACCACCCCTGGCCAACATGGTGAAACCCTAACTCTACTAAAAATACAAAAATTAACCAGGTGTTGGGGTGTGCACCTGCAATCCCAGCTACTCAGTAGGTTGATGTACTTGAACCCAGGAACCGCTGCGAGCCGAGATTGCACCACTGCACTCCAGCCTGAGCAACAGAGTAAGACTATGCCTTTAAGAAATAAAAAGAACAAGAAAAAGTAATGAAATGAAATTTATTTAAGTGGGAAATTATGGTAAATCTATAATTCAGCATGTCAGGATTGAGCAATTTATCCCATGAATGAAAATTAAAAGGAAATACAGGCCCCAAATTGAATATTTTCAGATCAGTAAATCCTGCTTTACATTTTCATTTACTTATGTATTAATTTTTAATTTTCATTTCTTTTCTGGCTATAATGGTTGCCCTTAAATCTTATTTTTTTTTACCCTAGCTTCCATTTCCTCTTCCTGTAAGATGGATAACCAGTGTGGTCATGTCTTGTCAAGTTGTATTGCCACACAGAGTTATAATACAAAGTTGTGCAGATAACTCAGGAAGCAAAAAATATTGCAAACTTTCCTAGAGATCATTTAGTTATATGCTTTCGTTTTACTCATGAGAAAAATTAGGTTTAATATAATAGGTGACTTTCTTACCATCATCTAGCATGTTATTGGAACAGTTGGTTCTAGGTCTCCGATCTTCAAGTCAACCCATCTTTTACCTTTAAATAGCATCATTATAGTTAAGGATCTTTTCTTCAACAACTTGTTATACAAAATTGGGAACAAAGTATAAGTGAAATGGTTAGATCATCTTTCTCAATGACCATTTCTGAAACAGTCTGACTTTTTAACAGTTAGATGAGAAATATGCCAGTAATTAAAAAGTTATTTTCCTCTTTTTTAATTGACTTTTTAAAAATGATGGCATGATATATGCAAATAAACTTTGAAATATGATGTAAATAAATATAAAAGCTGCAATCTAGAGATCATTATTCATAGGTGCTCCATAGAGTTTCTTTTTTATTTGCTCTACAGATTGTTATCTAGTATAACCCTGTTTATTGAACCAGCTGGCAGCCATAAATAAAATGGGTACTTCTTTTAAGAAGTTAATTTTCTGAGGTACTCAAAAGAAGTAAAAGCATGAATATAATATAAATATTGGTGCTTGCTTTTTTTTTTCCAAACAATACATACAAAGATTCTGAAGTGTTAAAGTCTGAGACACTATATATTACTAAACCAGCCAGGCATGGCCTTAAGTGCTCTGGATTTTTGAGTGAGTAATTTAGAGTAATTATCTCTAGATGGCATTACTGGGTATCTTGGTCCTAATAAGCAAAGATTTCTAGTTCATTGATATTTCTAAGGACAACCACTGTATTCTAAATTGTAAGTTTCCTAGAAGACAGGGACATTATTTTAACTTCTATAGTTTAAAAATTCTTCCCCATTTCAGCATGTAGTGTACTTAGTATTGTTTTTATGGAGTAAATTGACTATTAAGGTATCACTATGATATTAAACACATATTCAATTAAAGAGATGCCATAACTAAGGATAATTGAAAGCAAGAATAAAGAAGTACAAAACTTTAAAATAAATGGACACTTTTCTGTTGCTACAACATTTCAGTTGAAAACCGCTTCTTTCAGCATCATAAACTCTTATTTGCTACTTCTGTGGTTCTGGTGTTATAACAGCTTTTGCTGCCAATAATAGTTTATAACAGTCATATTTTCCTCCTAGAGACTGAGTAGTATCTTATTTTCTATTTTTTTTTTTAAATAATTTAAGTTCAGGTGTACATGTGCGTGTTTGCTACATTGGTATATTGTGTAATGGTGGAGATTAAGCTTCTAGTGTACCCATCACCCAAATATTAAAGATTGTATCCCATATGCCATATTTCAACCCTCACCATCCCCCACCGTCACATAAAGACAGCATCTTTAGTTCCAGTTTTCTCCTTTTCATTTTAGCCTTTCCTCTTAAAAACAAAGAGACTTTTTACTCAACATTGTCCTTCTCTAATACCAGCAAAGCTAAAGGGAAAAATCACGTTATAGTATGTTCTAACAAGAAATGATCTTTCCTTCTTCCAAATTCGAAATTTGAAAAGACAAGGATGACAAAAAATATTGACATTTAAATAGTACTTCAAAATCTAGAAAGTATAATAAAATGCCTCCCTCGAGATAGTCTGAATAAGAACCATTTAAGAACAGGAAAGGTATTTCACATTTGTATTCCCAGGGGTTTGGGAGGCCAAGGCAGGAGGTTCCCTTGAGCCCAGGAGTTTGAGGTTACAATAAGATATGATCATATCACCCCATACTATCCTCAGTGACAGAGCAAGACCCTATCAGGGTGGGGGGAGGGGGAGGGGGAGGGAAGGGAAGGGAAGGGAAGGAAAAGGAAGGGAGAGAAAGCTACTCAACTCCCCTGCTATTTTCCTTTTAATATGACAATAATTACTGAGGTGATCAAGTTACTATCTTGGCAAGTTTTATTATTTATTTTACACTTCTCTCTCTTGAAATTTTTTCCTGTCTCACACTTTTTGCATAAATAATTTAAGTTATATGGATTTGGATTTCAACACTGAAACTGGTAACCCTAGTACTTTTGACAACTTCTTACAAGCTAAGGCAACTCTCTACCAAAAAAGCGTGGTCTTTTATTTTTTCACCCTAGAGACCACTAAATGTTTTTAAACTAACATAAAACAACTGAAATAAAGAGTCAAATGAAGGACTCAGGCAATGCATCATCATCTTATCTTTACCAGACAATAGAATAAAGCCTCCTAAGTAAACCATCTCCCTGTTTATATTTTTGTGTCTTTCATTTATGTATACTTCACATAGCAACCAGAATAAATATTTTTAAAAGAATTAGAATGTGATTGCTCTGCTGCAAATTGCCCAGTAGCTGCACCCTACCTATTTTCTACATCATTACCTATCATTCTCCCCACTACTCACTTCTTCCTGTCTTCATGGGCCTTGAATAGGCCAAGCTCATTCTCACCTAAGAATCATTGCCCTTGTTCTTTCCTCTGTGTGAAGGCATTTCTTCCTGATCTTTGCATGGCTTTGTCTTCAATATAAACCCTATCTAAAATAATGTATAAATACATGACTATTTACACCTATTAAAATATCCACTAATTCTGTACTATTTTTGCAGCATTAGCATTACCTCACATTATATTATATATTTATTTGTTATCTACCCACCCAACTAAAATATAAGCTACCGAGGCACTGGACTTTGTCTTTTCTTCACTGTATCACTAGCACCTGATGAAATAGAACATTAAAAAAGTGCCTAACACATTAAAAATCATTTGATGAGCACTTATTGACTAAATGAGTGTATGAATTAATGACCAAAGAATATGGTACTAGCCTTGATTCACGATTCTCAGTTATTTCAATATACACTCAGATAATCCTTTTAATATCATGACTTTGCTGTTTCTTAATATTCTTTCCTCCAATGATCTTGCTTGCAACCTACCTCAGTCACCACACAGTCCCATAGATATTACCCTATATCTTGTCATTATCACTAACTAAAATGCCTCTATAATCTCAGTTTCACATATTCACATCTCTCACCACTATGTTCTATCTTTCCAGCTTACTTACGCTCACTAGTACCTCAACTATAAAAGTCCTCTTATCTTGCTGAGACCTACAATCTATCTGCCCAACTCCCTTTTCCCTGTCTTTCACTATCACGACCTAATTTTCCTCCTCATGCAGTTTAAATTCCATACTCCATTGCATTCCAACTCTACTGTACACACTCTCAAATCCTGTGTTTTTTTTTTTCTCCTTCTACTATACTGATGGAAAAACCATAACTCTGCACCTATTCTTTGCTACACTGGGCAACTGAATATGCCTGGAGAAAAAAACCATGAGAACTCATCTCACTTTCAATTTATGATATAAAGCCTCAAGTAGTCTATTACCTCTGTGCCACAATCTTAGTACATTTCCTAGGCCAATTCACTAGTCCACCCTCCCTGAAGGTTAACATACACCATCTGCTTTCGTTTTTAAACCTCAAATACCTATTTTCCCATTCTTACTTTTAGCCAATAGCCTTGTCTCTATTTCCCTCTTGATATGGCTTGGATCTGCATCCTTATCAAAATTTCATGTTGAAATGCCATCTCCAATGCTAGAGGTGGAGACTGGTGGGAGGCGATTGGATTATCGGGGTGGTTTCTAATGATGTAGAACCATCCCTGCACTGCTGTTCTCGTGATAGAGTTCTCATGAAAACTGGTTGTTTAAAAGTGTGTACCACTACCCCTCTCTCTCCATCTTCCTCCTCCTCTGTCCATGTGAAGTACTGGCTCCCCATTTGCCTTCTACCATGATTTTAAGTTTCCTGAGGCCTCCCCAGAAGCCAAACAGATGGACAGCATCATCTTTCCTGTACAGCCTGCAGAATCATGAGTGAATTAAACTATTTTTCTTTGTAAATTATCCTATCTCAGATATTTCTTTATAGCAATGCAAGAACAGACTAATACAGAAAATTGGTATTGAGGAGTGGGGCATTGCTATAAAGATATCTAAAAATGTGAAAGCAACTTTGGAACTGGATAACAGGCAGAGGTTGGAAGAGTGTGAAGGGCTCAGAAAGAGACAAGATGAGGAGAAATTTGTAACTTCCTAGAGACTTGTTAAATTGCTGTGACCAAATACGCTGATAGTGATGAGGACAACGAAGTCCAGGCTGAGGAGATCTTAGATAAAAATAAATAATACATTGGGAACTGGAGCAGTCACTTCGTTACGTTTTAGCAAAGAGCCTGGGTGCATTGTGTCCCTGCCCTAGGGATCTGTAGAACTTTGGACTTGAGAGTGATGATTTGAGATATCTGGTGGAAGAAATTTTTTAAGTAGCAAAGTGTTCAAGAAATGATATGGCTGCTTCTAACAACCTATACTCATAAATGTGAGCAAAAAAATGATCTAAACCTGGAACTTATATTTAAAAAGGAATCAGAGTGAAAAAGTTTGGAAAATTTGCAACCTGGTCATGTGGTAGAAAAGAAAAGTCCATTTTCAGGGGAGGAATTCAAGCAGACTGCAAAAATTTGCATAAGTAAAGAGAAAGTAAGTGCTCATAGCCAAGACAAAGGTAGGAGGAAGGCCCCAAAGGCATTTCAAAGATCTTCCAGGCAACCCCTCCCATCACTGGCCCAGAAGACTAGGAAGAAAGAATTCTTTCATGGGCCAGCCCAGGACCCCACTGCCTTGCAGAGCCTCAGGACAATGCTCCCTGCATCCCAGAAAATCCAGTTCCAGCTGTGGCTTAAAGGGGATCAGGTACAGCTTGAGCCACTGCTTCAGAGGGTGTAAACCATAACCCTTGGTGGCTTATAGGTGGTTTTAAGCCTGCAGGTACACAGACCACAAAAGCTGAGGCTTGGAATCCTCTGCCTAGATTTCAGTTGATGCATGGAAAAGGCTGGATGTCCAGACAGAAGCCTGCTGCAGGGGCAGAGCCCTCATTGAGAACCTCTACTAGGGCAGTGTCGGGAGGAAATGTGGGGTTGAAGCCTCTACACAGAGTTCCCACTGGGGTACTGCCTAGTAAAGCTATGAGAAGTCACTGACCTCCAGACCCCAGAATGGTAGATACACCAGCATCTTGCATCCTGCACCTGAAAAAGCCACAGACACAATGCCAGCCAGTGAGAGCAGCTGCAGCCACAGGGGAGGAACTGCCCAAGGTGTTGGGAGCCCATCTCCTGCATCAATGTGCCCCAGATGTAGGACATGGAGACAAAAGAGACTACTTTGACACTTTAAGATTTAATGATTGCCCTGCTGGGTTTTAGACTTGTATGAGGTTTGTAGCCCCTTTCTTTTGGCCAATTTCTCTCTTTCATAACAGGAGTATTTACCCAATTTCTATACCCACAATATATCTTTGAAGTAACTAACTTGTTTCTGATTTTACAGACTCATACATGGAAAATACTTGCCTTGTCTCAGATGACACTTCAGACTTTGGAGTTCATTCTGGAATGAGTTAACACTTTGAGGGACTGTTGAAAAGGGATGATTGTATTTTGCAATGTGAGCAGAACATGAGATTTAGAGCAGTTGGAAAAAAATGATATGGTTTGGATCTGTGTTTCCATAACATCTCATGTCAAATTATAAGCCCCAGGGTTGGAGATGGGGCCTGGTGGGAGGTGATTGCATCATGGGGGATGTTTTCAATGGTATAACACCATCTTTCTTGGTGCTATCATCACAATAGTGAGTTCTCACGAGATCTGGTTGTTTAAAAGTGTGTGGCACCTCTCCCTTGTCTCTTAGTCCTGCTCTAGTCATGTAAGATATGCCTGCTTCTCCTTGGCCTTCCACCATGATTGTAAGTATCCAGAAGCCTCCCCAGAAGCAGATACCAAAATCATGCTTCCTGTACAGCCTGTGGAACCAGGAGCCAATTAAACCTCTTTTCTTTATAAATTACTCAGTCTCAGGAATTTCTTTGTAGTAGTGCAAGAACAGCCTAATACATCTCTATTTGAATTATTTCCATGAGCGTACAAATATTCTGCAATATCTCCTTTTTTGCCGTCTACTGCCATGTGGCCTTCAGCATATTATTTCCCTGCTCTTTGCCTTAATTTTCTCATTTGTTAATGAAGACAACTTTAGTATCTGTATCACTGTGTGTGTGTGTGTCTGTGTGTGTGTGTGTGTGTATATAAAATGAGTTAGCATACATAAAATACTTAGAAATATGTCTAGAGCTTAGTAAGTGCTACAGTAGTCAGTTATTAATATTATTATATCAGTATTATCACTATTATTATTTTTTAAAATATACCTTGATCTCACATTCTCTTTCATTAGCTGCCTCTTTTTTTCCTGCTCTTTTTCACAGTAAACTTCTCAAATGATTTTCCTATACTTGTTACCTTTACTTCCCCTCCTCCCATTTTATCTTTTCACGTTAATATAATGTGAGACCTACTAAAAATGCAAGAATAATACAAAGAAGTCCCTTGTCTTTTCTATCCTTTACCCAGATTCACCAATTATTAACATAACATTGTTGCCACATTTGCTTTATCATTCTTCATATAGTACACACACACACACACACACACACACATACACACACACACACACATTTTTTTCCAAACCACCACTGGAGATTAAGTTGCCAACATTATGTCCTTCTATCCCAGACTACTTCAATGTGCATTTCCTAAGAACAGAGACATTCTCATATATAACCACAATACAATTATCAGAACAAAAACATTTAACATTATAAAATACCATTTTCTAATGCACAGTCCATATTAAAATTTCATCAATTGGCTCATGAACATCTTTTATAGGTGATTCTTCTCTTTATCCCAAGATCCAATCCTGGATTTTATATTGTATTTAGTTGTCATGTCTTTAAGTCTCCTTTTATCTGGAATAGTTCTCTGCCCTTTCTTAATCTTTACTTGTCTTTACATATCTGAAAAGTTACAGGCCAGCTATTTTGTAGAATTTGTTTTTGGGGTTTTCTGATGATTCCTTATGAATATGTCCAGGTTGTGTATTTTTGGTAGGAGTATCATTCTTGGTTAAGGTGGTATCTGACACATTTTTGATCCATGTAATCTCACTTCCTTTCCCTTTGTAATCTGATATTTATAGTACTCTCCGTCTTCTCACTGATGGCATAAAAATGGGTTACATGTGTTGTAATTTGCTCTTCTGTTGATTCATAGAGGATTCTTGAAGTGTACGGGTACATTTGAATTTATGCAGCTGTAATGGTTAATATTAGGCATCAACTTACTGGATTGAAAGATGCCTAGATGGGTGGTAAAGTATTGTTTCTGGGTGTGTCTGTGAGGGTATTTTCAGAGGAGATTGACATTTGAGTCAGTGGACTGGGAGAGGAAGACCTACCCTCAATGTGGGTGGGCACCATCTAATTATCTGCCAGTGCAGCTGGAACACAATCAGCAGACAAAGGTGGGATAACCTTGCTTGCTGAGTTTCCTGGCTTCCTTGTTCTTCCCATACTGGACGCTTGCTTTCACTCACTCTGTCCTTGGACCTCAGACTCCAGGTTTTTCAGCCTGTGGGCTCTCTTGCACCAGCAGCTTGCTAGAGGCTCTCAGGCCTTTGACCACAGACTGAAAGCTGCAGTTTTGGTTTCCTGGTTTTGAGACTTTTGGACTCAGACTGAGTCACTACCAGCTTCTCTCTTCCTCAGCTTGTAGGCGGCCTATCACGGGACTTCACCTTGTAATCGTGTGAGCTGATTCTCCTAACAAACTTTCTATCATATGTGTATATCAGAGCTCTCTGGAGAACTCTGACTAATTCAGCAGCCAACTATGAAGCCTCATTTCTCTTGACCTTATTCCAATCAGCCTTTTACCACTCTATTCAGTCTTTTAGCATCACCAATAAGTTGTATCTTGATAAATAAAATGATTACTTTCTGCTACTCATCAGATTAAAACCATCAGCCTGGCAGTATAATTTAACACTTCCTCCTTCTTAAACTTTTTTTTTAAACTTGGCTTTTAAGACTATCCTCTCTCTTGGCCATCCAAGTTTGCCAAATTTCCTTCTTTGCTCTCCTGATGTTCAGACTGGTATAATCAAATGCTTATTAGATATTTTCACTTTGACATCACATATGTATCTTAATATAATACCTCATTTCAAAGCTGTCCCCCTCTTCCCTATCAAAATAAGTTACATTTTATTTGTCTACTTGCTGAGATTAGAAAACATGTAGTATTTCCTGATTCCTCTCTTTATCACACATCTATTTAACCTATCACCAAAACCCATTGATTCTACCTACAACATATATTCAGAATGTGACCACTTCTCATAACTCACATTATTAACATCACAGGCCAGAGTGTTAAGAACCAAAACTTGAATTTCTTCAATAACCTCCTAAAAGGTTCCATGCTTTCATTCTTGCTACCCATACATTTTTTTCTTCACACAGTAGTCAGAGTAATTCTATTAAATATCAGATTAGATAATGTCATGTCACTGGTTAAAATCCCAAAAGATTCCCTATCTCAGAGTAAAAACTAAAATTGTTCACATGGCTTTACCTTGCTTTATGAATGAGCAATGATGTCCATATCCTCCAAAACTACTTCTGTAGGCTAATGTTCTTCCACAGTACTTTAAACTTTCTGCACCCTATCCACACTCACCTCTTTAATGTTGCTAGAACACACCAAGCATTCTCTTGCTTCAGGATGTTTGCATTTAGTATTGCCCTGCCTGATGTGATCTTGCTTAAATATCTGAGAAGGAATACAATTAATTTGCCAGAAGCCATGTGACATTCTTTCTGCATACTATTGAGGGGAAATGGTTAAGCTGTTACTCAAGACAATATCTATTTCATATAGAAAATAAATTTTAATATATTAAAAGAAAGGATCTGTTAAGCACTTAACATGTATTGATCAATTTAATTCTCACGACAAGCCACTGAACATCTGGCATAATGTCAGCACTGGTTCAACACCCAAGGGTCAAGGGTCATCAGGAGAAAGGATAGACTTCTGGTCTGGCAGCAATGCTGCCTGTTTCCAAGCCTTCTTGTCACCCTCCAAGAAGCAGTACCTCACTAACTTCTGGATGCCAGAGACACCACCACTACCTATAGGCATACCTCATTTTATTGTGCTTCACTTTATTGCACATTGCAGATATTGTGGTTTTTTTACAGCTTGAAGATTTGTGGCAACCCTGTGTTGAGCAAGCCCATGGATGCCACTTTTCCAATAGTGTGTACTCACTTTGTCTCTCTGTGCCATATTTTGGTACTTCTCACAACATTTCAAACATTATTATTATTATATCTGTTTTGGTGATCTCTGAGCAATGATATTTGATGTTACTATTGCAATTGTTTAGTAGCAACACAAACTATGCCCATTCAAGAGGGCAAACTTAATCAGTTAATGCTGGATCTGTTCTGACTGCTCTGCCAACTGGCTTTTCCCCTATCTCTCTCCTTTTCTTTTGTCCTCTTAATTTCCAGAGACACATAAATATTGAAATTAGGCCAGTTAATAACCCTAAAATGACCTCTAAGTTTTCAAGTCAAAGAAGAATCACATGTCTCTCACTTGAAATCAAAAGCTGGAAATGATTAAGCTTAGTGAGGAAGGCATACTGAAAGCCAAAACAGGCTGACAATTGGGCCTCTTGTTCCAAATAGTTAGGCAAGTTATGATACAAAGGAAAAGTTATTGATAGAGATTAAAAGTCCTGCTGCAGTGAACACACAAATGATAAGAAAGCAAAACACCCTCATTGCTGACATGGGGAAGGTTTTATTGGTCTGGATAAAATATCAAACCACCCACAATACTCCATTAAGTTGAAGTGTATTATGCAGAAATGCCCTAATTCTCTTCAATTCTGTGAAGGCTGAGAAAAGTTAAGAAACTTCAGAAGAAAAGTTGGCAACTAGTAGAGGTTGGTCATGATGCTTAAGTAAAGAAGCCATCTCCATAACATAAATGTACCAGGTTAAGCAACAAGTGCTGATAGATAAGCTGCAAGTTATCTAGAAGGTCTAGCTAAGATAATTGATGAACGTGGCTACACTAAATTACATATTTTCAATGTAGATGAAACAGCCTTCTATTAGAAGATGTCATCTAGCTAAAGAGAAGAAGTCAATGCCTCTCTGTTAGGAAATAATGCAGCTGGTGACTTTAATCTAAAACCATTGCTCATTTACCATTTCAAAAATCCCACGGTCCATTAAAATAATGCTAAACCCATTCTGACTGTGTTCTATAAAGAAATAAGAATGCCTGGATGATAGCACGTTTGTTTATGGCATGGTTTACTTAAGCCTACTGTTGAGATTTACTGCTCAGAAAATAAATATTCCTTTCAAAATATTACTGCTCTTTGACAGTGCACCTAGTCACTCAAAGGCTCTGATGGGGATGTACAAGGATATTAATGCTGTTTAAATGCATGCTAACAAAACATCCATTCTGCTATAGATTGAGTAACTTCATGTTTCAAGTCTTATTACGATATACATTCAGTAAAGCTATAGATTCCATAGGTAGTGATTCCTGTGATGCACCTGGGCAAATTAAATTGAAAATATTTTGGAAAGGATTCACCATTCTAGATGTCACTAAGAACATTCATGATTCACGAGAGGAGGTCAAAATATTAACAGTAACAGGAATTTGGAAAAAGTTGATACCAATCCTCATGGATGACATTGAGGGGGTCAACACCTCAGTGAAGGAAGCAACTGCCGATGTGGTGGCAATAGCAAGAGAACAAGAATTAGAACTAGAGCTAGACAATGTGACTGAATTGCTGCAATCTCATAATTAAACTTAAATGGATGAGAATATGCTTCTTGTAAATGAGCAAAGAAAATTTTTTTGGCAAGGGAATCTACTCCTAGTAAAGATGCTATGCACATTATTGAAATGACAATAAAGGATTTAGAATATTACATAAACTTAGTTAATAAAGTAGCAGCAGGATTTGAGAAGATTGATTCTAACTTTGAAAGAAGTTCTACTGTGGGAAAAATGCTATCGAACAGTGTCACATGCTATGGAGAAATCTTTTGTAAAAGAACAATCAGTGTGGCAAACATCATTATTATCTTATTTTTAAAAATTACCAGCTCAGAGGCAGAGCAAGATGGTAGAATATTAAGACTCCACCAATCATCCCCCCTGCAAAGACATCAATTTAAGAACTGTCTACACAGAAAATAACACTTTCATGATGACCAAAAATTCAGTGAGCCCTCAAAGTACCTGATTTTATCTTTGTATTTCTGAAAGAGGCACTGAAGAGATTAAAAACAAAGTCTTGGATCAGAATGCCACCTGTCTCCTACCCTACAGCAGTGGTGGTGTGGTGTGGAGAGCATCTGTGGGTGTTGGAGGGAGGGAGACCATAGCAATTCAGAGGCATTAAGCTTAGTGCTGTCCTGTTAGAGCAGAAAGGAAAGTTAGACCAATCTTAGCTGAAGCCTGCCCACAGAAAGAGCATTTAAACCAGCCTTAGCCAGAGGGGAAGTGCTAATCCCAGTTGTCCAGACTTGAATTCCTACAACCCTCACCACTGAGGGTTTCAGTGCTCTGGGCCTGTAAGTAAATTTGCTGGGCAGTCTAGGCCATAAGGAGTGCAACTCTTAGGGAAGTCCTAGTACTAACTGGGCCCAGAAATAATAGACTGGGGAGGCAAGCAATCTAATGAGACAGCAGC
Source organism: Aotus nancymaae (assembly GCF_030222135.1). Classification (NCBI taxonomy): domain Eukaryota; kingdom Metazoa; phylum Chordata; class Mammalia; order Primates; family Aotidae; genus Aotus; species Aotus nancymaae. The sequence goes on along the minus strand of NW_026988415.1, from coordinate 51,044,006 downwards.
TGGTGTTGCTAAAGAACTACTGATATAATTCCTCCTCTAACCCCAGGGTGCACAGCTCATGGCTCCAAAATAGACCCCTTCCTTCCACCTGAGGAGAGGAGAGGGAAGAGTGGAGAGCATTTTGTCTTACATGTTGGATACCAGCCCGGTCACAGGAGGATAGGGCACCAGTCAGAGGCATGAGGCCCCTACTCCAGGTAGTAGCTCCGAGATATTTCTGGACACATTGTGCCAGAAGGGAACCCAATGCCTTAAGGGAAGAAAACAGTCCTGGCAGCATTCATTACTTGCTAACTGAAAAGTAACTTGGTCCCTAAATAACAAGCAGTAATACATAGGTCGTACATTTAGAGCCTTGGGTGAGCCTCTGAAACTTCCTGGCTTCACATGAGACTCAGCACATTACCAGATCTGGTGGTGGCTACAAAGAAAAACTCCTTCTTCATGAGAAAAGTAGAGGGAAAAGTAAAACAAACTTTGTCTTGCATATCAGGTACTAACACAGCCACAGTGGAAGAGAGCATCAAGAGGGCTCTTGGGGTCTCCAATTCCAGGACTTGACTCATGGACAGCATCTCTGAACTTGTCCTGGGTCAGAGAAGAACTCAAGGCCCTGAAGAATGACTACTAGGCCAGACAGCATTTACCACAAGCAGACTTGAGTGCTTGGGCCTTAAGGGAATATAAGTGGTAGTCTGGCTGTACACCCCATGGCCTGAAGTGGTAGTGGCCGAGAGTGAGACTCCTCTGCCTTTGAAAAGGAAAGGAAAGAGTAAGAAGGACTGCATCTTGTGGTTTGAGTGTCAGCTCAGCCACAATACAATAGAACACCAGAAAGACTTCTAAGGTAATTGACTCTAGTCACTGATTCCCAGAAGGCACCTCTGGACCCACCTGGGGCTTGGGGGATCTCACTTTCCTAAAGGGAAGGGCACAGGCCTGGCTGGCCTTGCCACCTGCTGAACGTAATGCCCTACGGTCTTGAGAACATACAGGCAGTAACCAGGAATGACTACAGCAGACATTCAGAGAAAATCAGTGCTGTGCTGGCTTCAGGTCTGATGCAGTGCAGTCATAGTTGTGGTGGCCACAAGGGTGCTTGTGTCACTCCACCCTCAGCTTTAGGTGGCTCACAACAGAGAGACTTCACTTGTTTTGGGGAAAGTAAGAAAACAGAACAAAATATATGCCTGGTAATCAAGAGAATTATCCCAGACCTTGTCCAAGACCATCAAGGCAATATCCTTACAAGTCTGTAAGAACCACAGCATTACTTGGGTTTGATTGCTCCCTAAAGCAGATACAACTTAGATCACAACAGCCAAGTTCTTTCAAATATCTGGAAAGCCTTCCCAAGAAGGATATGTACAAACAAGCCCAGTCAATGAAGACTACAGTCAATAAATACCTAAATATACAATGCTCAGACACCAAAGAACATCTACTAGCATCAACACCATCCAGGAAAACATGACCTCAACAAATGAAATAAATAAGGCACTAGGGACCAATCTTGGAGAAACAGAGCTATACGACCTTTCAAACTAAGAATTCAAAACAACTGATTGAGGGAACACAAAGAAATTCAAGATAACAGAAAGAAGGAATTCAGAATTCTATCAGACAAATTTAACAAAGACACCAGTAATCCCAGCATTTTGGGAGGCCGAGGCAGTGGATCACTTAAGGTCAGGAGTTTGAGACCAATCTGACCAACATGGAGAAACCCTATCTCTACTAAAAATACAAAAATTAGCCAGGAGTGGTGGTCCATGCCTATAATCTCAGCTACTCGAAAGGCTGAGGCAGGAGAATTGCCTGAACCAGGGATGCAGAGGTTGCAGTGAGCTGAGATCAAGCCATTGCATTCCAGCCTGGGCAACAAGAGCAAAACTCCATCTAAAACAAAAAAAAAATCGACAAAGAGATTGAAATAATTAAAAAGAATCAAGCAGCAATTCTATAGTAGAAATGTACTCCAGAGAATTTTAATAGCAGAGTTGATCAAGCAGAAGAAAGATTTAGTAAACCCGAAGATGGGCTTGCTCTGTGTATTTGAAAATACACAATAAGAGGAGACAAAATAAAACATAATAAAAAAATTAAACATGCCTATAGGATCTATAGCCTTAAGAGGGCAAATACAAGAGTTATTAACTTTAAAGATGTAGAGAAGAAGATAGGGGTAGAAAGTTTATACAAAAGCATAATAACAGAGAACTTCTCAAACATAGACAAAGATATCAAAATCCAAGTACAAGAAGGTTATAGAATATCAAGCATATTTAGCCCAAAGACTACCTCAAAGTAGTTAATAATCAGACTCCGAAAGGTCAAAGATGAAGAAAGGATCCTGAAAACCACAAGAGAAAAAAAATTACATACATTAGAACCCAGATTTGTTTGGCAGCAGACTTTTCCATGGAAACCTTACAGACCAGGAGAGAGGGGTATAGCACAAAGTGTTAAAGGAACAAAACTTGCACCCTAGAATAATATATCTGGCAAACACAATGCTCAAACATGAAGAAGAAATAAAGACTTTCCCAGACAAAAGCTGAGGGATTTTATCAAAACCAAATTATGTCCTAAAAGAAATGCTTAAGGGAGTATTTCAACCAGAAAGAAAAGGACTTTAATGAGCAATTAGAAATTATCTGAAGGCATAAAAATCACTGATAATAGTGAGTATAAAGGAAAATACAGAATATTTTAACACTGTAATTTGGTGTATAAACTACTCTCATCCTAAGTAGAAAGACTAAATGATGAACCAAAATAATAACCACAACAACCTTTCAAGGCACAGTACAATAGGATATAAAAATATAAAATTAAAAAATTAAAAAGTGGGGGAATTATGTTAAGGCATAGCACTTTTATGAGTTTTGTTTCTGCTTGTTTATACAGAGTGTCAAGTTATTATCAGGCTAAGATGATGGGTAATAAGATAGTATTTGCCAGCCAATATGGCAATGTCTTCCAAAATTCCTACCTTAAGGAATCTTGTGTAAAGGTGTTTAACCTAGTGCTTCCTAAAGTTAGAGAAACATGAAACAATTTGTTCCCCACAGTGCAGTAGTTGCCAGAACACCAGTTTAGAAAAATGCTGATGTCAACAGAGTCTCTTTTCTGTTCCACCAACCTAACACAGGCCAATTGTACAATTCTGAGTTTGTGTGTGTATCCTAAAATTGATTGGGTACAGCACATTCAACATCAGGAGCTGCTTGCTAATCACTAAAACAGTTTAAGACAAATTGAAAACATCTTAGTCTTCTGTCATTCTGTTTTAGAAAACTCTGAAAGTAATTAATTTGCTTTTAGAGAGGTTGTGATTCTTCCACAGCAAATAAATCCTCCAACAGCCTCATTGTTGTCTTATTTCAAGGAATTTCCATAGCCACCCTAGCCTTCAGCAACCACCATCCTGATTAGTCAGCCATCACCAATACTAAGGCAAGACCTTCTACCAGCAAAAAGGTTATAACTCATTGAAGGCTCAGATAATCCTCAGCACTTTTTAGCAATAAAGTGTTTTTAAATTAAGGTATATACATTGCTTTTTAGACATAATGCTATTGTAAATTTCATAGACTACACTATAGTGCAAACATAGGTTTTATATGTACTAGGGAACCAAAAAATTTGTGTGACCTAATTTATTGCAATATTCACTGTATTTCAGTGATCTGGAACTCCATCAGCAACATATTTGAGGTATGCCTCTCATGGCTTGGCCACTACTAATTTGTTATCTTTCCTTTCAAGCACTAGGAAATACTTAAAATTGTTTTCATAGCCTTGTTCTAATTTTGGCTAAGGAATATTTTTATCTTCAAATAAGAGGTAATAACAGGGATTTGAAACCTTTATGAGGTGAAAATCTATAAAACAATAGTTTTCAAAGTGCTGGACATTATGCAACAAAGGACAGTGACCTCTGAAAATGAGAAACAAATAAAATGAGCCATGTGATTTATCCAGCTTAATGACTATATAAAATGTCCAGGGCATGGCCCAGAAAGTAGAAGCAGAGATGGAGCCTAAAAGTCTCAAGTTGAGGACCAGCAGCTGACATTCCAGGGACAATGAGGAAGATGGAGTTCATGAGACAGAGTTCCGAAGAATAGAGGGCTGCTCAGAAAGAAAACCTCAGAAATCTGCACAAGTTCCTCTTTGAACTTTCAGCAGAGTACTGACCAGCACATGATTATGAAGAAAGCACTTGACCTTGTGGAGAAAAAAAAAATTTCTGCAAAGACAGAAATAGTGTGCATTTCCCCCAGACAGAATGTCCTAACTCTTGGAGAATTTAGTAGAGTACTCATAAGGTTTACAATTCACTAGTGAGGAACAATTAGCCCTATACTAAATACTATTCTGGTCCCACTTAACAATTCCTCAAGGTAGGATGTGCATATTATTTTCTTAGGAATGCCCTAAAAAATTACCACAGATTGTATGGTGTAAAACTACAGAAATTTATTTTCTCATAGTTCAGGAGGCCAGAGTCTGAAATCAAGGTTAACATGACCAGGTCCTTCTGAAGGTTCTGAGGAGAAATCTGTCCTGTGCCTCTTTCTCAGCTTCTTGTGCTTGCTAACAGTCCTCATTATTCCTTGGTTTGCAATTTTTTCACTCTGATCTTTGTCTCTGTGGTCACATTGCCTTCTTTCCTGTATGGCTTCATGTGGCCTTCTTATAAAGAGAGCAATGATTGGATTTAGGGCCCACCCTAATCTTGTATGACATCATCTTAACTAATTTTATCTGCAAAGGCCTTATTTCTAAATAAAGTCACATTCTGAGGTACAGGTGAACACGAATTTGAGAGAACAACTATTCAATGCACTACAATCTAAAAGAATCAAATTGTCTTCACAACAAGATAAAAATTCACAATGTCTGGCATCCAATCAAAAATTACAAAAACAGGTAAAGTGGAAGGAAAATACAATCCATAATGAGAAGAAAAAATAATTAATTAAAATTGAACTAAAACTTACACAGATGTTAGAATTAGCTTAGGAGGACACTGAAGGAGTTAAATTCATTCCATAAGTTCAAAAATGTAAACACATGAAAATATTTTTTAAAAAGACTAAAGTAAGCCTTTTAGAGATGAAAAGTATAATGTGTGAAATTAAGATTGTAAGGCCTGTTGCCTCGTCGGGAGCTCAGACGCACATCGCCCCCTCTTCTTTTTCAAAAGCCCGGACAAGCCCGGATGAGCTCAGGCAAGCTCAGACATGCTCAGGCATGTTCCCTTCTCCCATGCTCACACAGCCTGGCCTTCCCTTAAAGAGCCCAGTATGCAAACAAGGTCTTGCAACCTTAGCCTCTTAACAACCAATAGCAGTCAAGCCTTAACAACCAATAGCAGCCAAGTCTTAACCAGCAATAGCAGCCGAGTCTTAACAACCAATAGCAGCCAAGTAATTCCAACCAACAACAAGCCAAGTCCTAGGTAAAGGCTTGTAACTTATCCAATAGCAGTCCTGCTCTCCCACAACCAATCGAGCTGTTTCACTCCCTATAAAAACCCATGTCAAAGAGGAGTCTGTGCGACTTCTCTGGCCCCTTCTGTCAGACCGCAGAACCTCACCTGGGAGCCTGAATAAACCCTTCGCATTGGATCTTCCTGTGCTGGCCTCAGTTTCTTTATTTTAAACTTGGCGAGAACGAACCTTACAAAGATCAAATTAGAAAACCCAGAAAAAAGGATTTGTCAATTTGAAGACCTAACAGATAAAAACTATCCAAATAAAACACAGGGAAAAGAAATAGTTTTTAAAACGAAGAGCATCAGCAACCACCATCCTGATCTGTCAGCAGTCACCAATATTAAGGCAAGACCCTCTACCAGCAAAAAGGTTATAACTCATTGAAGGCTCAGATAATCCTCAGGACAACCTCAGACATCCTATTATACATATAAATGAACTCATTGAAGTAGGGGTGGGGACAAAAATATTTGAAGAAATAGTGATCAAATTTTCCCAAACTTGTTGAAAAGCATAAACCCAGAGAGTCAAGAATCTCAATGAACCACAAGCACAAGAAATATAAAGAAAATTACAGCAAGGAGTACCATAATCAAATGGCTCTAAACTAATGACAAAGAAAAAAGTGTTTTAAAGCAGTGAGAGAAAAAGAAAAGAAACATTATGTACAGAAAGGAAAAGAAATATAAATACTACAGCAGATTTTTTTTGCTAGCAATAATGCAAGTGAGAAGACAGTGGAGCAACATGTTTAAAGTAATCAAGGAAAACAACTCTCAATCTAGACTTCTATATGCAGTGAAAATAATTTAAAAAATAAAATGGAAAGAAAATATCTTCACATATATAATAGCTGTAACAACAACACGTCTACTACAAGAAATGTTAAAAGAAATCTTTGACACAAAAGGAAAGTAGCACCAGATAGAACTGCAGATCTGTGCAAATATATAAAGAGCACCAGAAATAGTGACTATATGGGTAAATGTAAAATATTTTAAATTTACTTAAATCTACTTTAAAAAGAACTGCTTAAACAAAAATAATAATTTATCATGGAGTTTAAAATATACAACAAGAATCACATAAAGGCAGGAAGAATGAAATCAAGTAAAATTATAATATAACTTGAAGGTAAACTATAAAAAGCTAAAGATGCATACTCTAAACCCTAAAACAGCAAAACAAAGAGCTGTTTCTAACAAGCCAAGGTTATTAAAAGGGAATCATCAAAAAACAAAAACAAAAACAAAAAAAAAACCACTAAATCTAAAACAAAGCAGAGAAAAAAATTAAACAGGAAAAAGAGAAATCATAATATCAAGATGTTAGACTTAAATTTAATCACACCAATAATCACAGTAACTATAAAGGTTAAAAACTTGCATTAAAGGGATAAAAGACTACAAATTGAGTATAGTGTACACTCCTTGAGTGACAGATGCGACAAAATCTCAAAAATCACCACTAAAGAACTTATCCCTGTAACTAAAAACAACCTGTTCCCCAACATCTACTGAAACAAAATAAAACAAAAAAAATAAAAAAGCTTTTCGAAAAGTCAGATTTTGTCAGCTTGGCTAACAAAGTAGTACCCAACTATACAGTGCCTATTCCTTATTATGGGATTGTTAAGAGCTTTTAAGTAAAACTGCATCACTACCTTCCACCCTTTGTAACCTAAAACCCTATTTTACAGAGGGAAGAGGGACTGTCAGTGATTAACTTTCTCGGTAGGTCTCTCTTCTACCTCTTAGTTTATTTGTTTATTCATCTGTCCTTATCACCTGCTTGCCTGCTGGAGAAAGAGATTCCTTTTCTCATCAACGTGTGTCTTTTATTGGTGTTCTTTATCTATTTTTTTCTGCTACTTCTGGATTCTTCCTTTCTTGTATCATTTATAGTTTCCTCTTTGTTGGCTCCTTCTGTTTATCCTAGAACTTAAATCCTCCAGTCTTACCTAGATGCTACCACTCTTAAAATTATTAGTCTCTCTCCATTTTGCTCTAAAAACATCAAAGAATTACATACACATGTTGAATCTTCATGCTTTCCCCAATTCCATGCAATGAATGCTATTTAAATTGCTATTGCTAATGGTCATCAATGATATCATAATAAACTGATGCAGTGGCCTCTTCCCTTCTCTAAAATTAATATACTATAAAGAATTACCTGTTTGAACATTCTACTCATGTAACATTCCTTCATCCATTAAATTATTTATGTAATAAATTTGTGTTGAAAAACTATTACAGGCCAGGTGCTATGCTGGGCACTGGGGGGTCTATCATATAACAAAACAGACATGGTCCCTAGCCTTACAGAACTTACTGTCTAGTGGAAAAGATAAATACTAATCACAAGATCTTATAATTTATATCTGTTGAAAGTGCCATGAGAACAGAAAACAGGAAGCTCTGACATAGTCATTGGGGAAGTTATGATTCATCTGACCATATGCAAAAAGGTTCAGATACCTAGAGAGTGGAAAGTGGAGAGTTATGTTAGAAGAAACTGTAGAGGTAGGCAAAGCTCAGACTGTGGATTGTGACAGAAATTGTTAAAGGTTTCTGCCTATATCTTGAGAATACTGGAACTCATTGCAACGTTTTCAGGAAGGTGGAAGGATGTAAACTGTATTCATTTCCTAATGCTATTTTAATAATATACCACAAACTTGGTGTCTTCAAACAACATAAATTTATTACCTCACCATTATGGATGTTAGAATTCCCAAATCCTTTTCTTTTCATCTTTCTAGTTTCTTATGGTTGCTGCTAAAGCTTGACATTCCTTGCTTTGTGGCAGCAAAACTTCAATCTCTACCATTGTCTCCACATTCCATTTTCCCTCTATGCCCCTCTGTATCCAAATTTCCCTCTTCTTTTAAGTACACCAATGATTGAATTAGAGGCCACTCTAATCCAGTATAACTTTATCTTTGCTCTACTACATCTGCAAATAATCTAATTCCAAATAAGGTCACATTCACATGTACTGGGGGTTTAGGATTTAGACATCTTTTGAAGAACACAATTCGACTCTCAATAGTCTGTGCTCTAGTCTTCCAGAATTCATGTCTGTCCCATGAGCAAAATCCATTCACTTCATCCCAACATTTCCAAAATTCTTAACCCATGCCACCATCAACTCTCAGTTCAAAATTTCATCTAAATATAATCAACTCAATAAGTTACAAATATCATCTCCTAATCACTTAAATCAAGTATGAGCGAACTTGAAGCAGAGAGGTGGCTATAGGATGAGACTGGTTGAAAGGTGCAATTGTAATAACCTAACTTGTGCTAGCCTAACTGACTCCATCTTAGCTGTAAACTCCATTTTTGCCTCTCCCTCCCAGCCATATCTCCCTTGGGTATATAACTGAGCCTCACATTGACACTGCGCTTATGTCATGCTGACTCTGTGCTTATCCCACCATATAACCAACGTAACTACATCCTGCTTGGCAAACACACCTGCTATTGTGAATAACTGTCTTTGAATCCCCCTTGGTGATTGTTTGGAAATAACCTGGCCTGCAACCACATCCCTCTAACCTGCTCATTCTGCTTCTGTAAAATTCCACTTCAGCTAGGTTGCCCCTCCCCTACCTAACTCAAGGTATAAAGGGAAATCAAGCCCCTTCCTCAGGGCCAAGAGAATTTTGAGTGTTAGCCATCTCTTGGTCATTGGCTAATAAAGGACTCCTGAATTAGAACTCGGAGTGTGGTGCATCTCTGTGACTCACTCAGTTATTACACAATAAATATTTTAAAAAGTTAAATTGAAAGGACTAAATCAGTGGTCCTCAAACTTTTTGACACCAGGGACTGGTTGCCTGGAATACAATTTTTCCATCAACGGTGGTGGTGAATGGATTGGGGATGAAACTGTTCCACCTCAGATCAGGCATTGAATTTTCATAAGGAGTTAGCAACCTAGATCCCTCACATGTGCAGTTCACAATAGGGTTCCCGCTTCTGTGAGGATCTAATGCTGCCCCTGATCTGACAGGAAATGGAACTCAGGCAGTAATGCTCCCTAGCCTTCTCCTTACCTCCTGTTGTGCAACCCAGTTCCTAAGAGGCTATAAACTGGTACCAGTCTGTACCCAGGGGTTGGAGATCCCTGGACTAAATTATAGATTCAGATATGGGTGGTGGTAGTGGTGAATCAAGGACAGGTGTTAAGAATGACTCAAAAGTTTCTTTCCTCCCTTATTTTCTGTTACTCCACTGTAGTCATTTTTTTTTTTAGTACCTTCTATGAGTTGCTCTTCCTCCTCTTGCCTCTTCAATATTGGGATTCTCGAGGTTCCTGTCTTTAGTCCTTTTCTTTCTGTGCATGTTCTAACCAGACTGATCTCATGCCTTCTATGGCTTCACATTATACCTGTATGTTGCTGACTCTCAAACTGTACTCATAGTATGGACCTCTTTCCTGAGCTGTAGACTCATAGGTCTCATAGATAGAATTTCTGTCTGGAAATCTCCAAGTGACTGTATTTTAGCCAAATGTGACAATTAATTCTATGTGTCAACTTGGATGAGCCACAGTGTCCACATATTTGACCAAACATTATCTTAGATGTTTTTGTGGAGTTATTTTTTTGGATGACATTAATATTTAAATTAGTGAACTTTGAGTAAAACAGATTATCTTCTACAATGTGAGTACATGTGGGACTCATCCAATCAGTTGAAGGCCTTAGTATAACAAAGACTGACTTTTGAGCAAGAAGAAATCCTTCCCACAGATTCCCTTTGAACTTGGCTGCAACTCCTTAAGTCTCCACCCTGATGATATACCCCATCAGATTTTGGACTTGCTGAGTCTCCACAATCCTGTGAGCCAATTCCTTGAAATAAATCTCTCTTTCCATATATACAAATATCCTTTTGGTCATGTTTCTCTGGAGAACACTGACTAATACAAATGTAAGATGCCCTGAATAAGCATTTTTCTGAAAACCTTATTTTTCTTGTATCTTCATCTAAATAAATTTGTAAATTTCCCTGAGAGATTTCTCCCTTTTCCTCACTGTACTCCCTGCACACACTATGCAATCAGTCACAACTTCCTGTGAGTTTCCATCAGAACTATTTTTCAAATATGTCATTTTCCATGATCACTGACAGTTCCATACTTTATTCCATCATTGCTTCTCACCCAAACTATGGCAAGTAGCATTCTACTTTTTTTCTTCTGTCTCTACTTTTGTCCACCACACAAATCCATTCTTTACAATAGTGCCAAGGTGAGATTTCTTTCTTTTTTCTTTTTTTTTTTTTTATTGAAATGGAGTCTCGCTCTGTCACCCAGGCTGGAGTGCAATGACACAATCTCAGCTCACTGCAATCTTCGCCTCCTGGGTTCAAGCAGTTCTCCTGTCTCAACCTCCCAAGTAGCTGAAATTACAGGTTACCACTACCAAGCCTGGCTAATTTTTTTATTTTTAGTAGAGACGGGTTTCACCATGTTGACCAGGCTGGTTTTGAACTTCTGACCTCAGGCAATCCACCTGCCTCAGCCTCCCAAAGTGCTGGGATTACAGGCGTGAGCCACCGCATCCGCCTGTAATCCCAGTGAGATTTCTAAAACACAAATCTGGCCTTGTTACTTCTGTGTTTAACAATTTCTATCACTTGGTATTTCCATTATCTCTTTGGTGCAACTTCTTAGTCTGTGAATTGGCAGCAATGGCATCACCTGGAAGATTGTTAGAAATGCAGAATATCAAACCCCAACACAGACCAACTGAATCAGAATCTGAATTTTTACAAGGTTTCCAGGTAATTCTTATGCAGATTAAAATTTAAGCAGCACTTTAGACCACAGTTTTCTAAACCTGGCTAATCACTATGATAACCTTGGGACCATTTTTTAAAAAACATTCCTTCTATTCAAGATGTATTGAATACATATTTCCAGGAGAAGGAACAGGTAATCTGTATTTTTAGAAAACTCCGTCTTCAATAGATGCAACTGTAGATTTTCAACAATTTAGTAACGTGTTTTCACCCTTCCTTTTTTACCTCATTTTTATCAGGCTTCTCTGCCTTTTTACACGGAATTATTTTGCCTGGCAGACTGTTCCTCCTTTTCTTATCTGGCAAAAATATTTTATTCCTCATTAAATACCCTACTTAACTATGATTTTTTAAGTGAGGCTTTTCCTAATTCTCCCAAAGAAAATAATGTATTTCCTATATGTTTCTGGGAAATGTTGGGGAACATTATACTGTAGCATCTAATTGTACTGTTATAGTTATTTACTCACTTACTTTCACCTCCACTTGGCTATGAGCTCCAACTTTTAAGCACCGGAGCTTTATGATCTTTACATCTCTCCATGTCAAGGACCCTTGACACAATAGATTCTCAGTACATAACTGATAAATGCTTACTGAATAAATGAAATGAGACTCTGTCAAATCACATGCTGCTAGGCAAACATGCATTAGTTTTAACAGAATTTTTCAGTACTTAAAAAAAGCTACGTAATAGAATTAAAAAACAATAATACCATACATAAATTTCATTTTTGAACAGTAAGTAGTTAGAACTCCTGGGCAAGTTTCTCCTATCATGTTTTTTTAATCACATTTAAATGATCTAGTGTTTTTACAAAAGGAAATGCATTTGTCTTTGTTACCTGTGTCATGTTTGATACATAGAGTATTCTTTGCACTTACCCGGAAGAAAATTTAGCCAGAGGGACCCTCTCATCTCACTGTATGGCATTCCTGTATCCTTCATTTAAAAACCCAGAGTAGAATTGCATCATTCACTCCAAACTTTCTGAAGTCAATTCTGTTTCATATGGCCATTACAGGGAATTTTTAAGCATTGCCTTAAACTGTCAAGTTTACAGGCACTTTCTTCAATAGAATAGACTATTTCAAAGTGGAATTATAAATGTATAATGACAGAGATTCCCCTAAGAGATGCACTCTCATTTACATGATTGGAAATGGACCTGTAACACATTTATTTGGGCCTTTACAATTCTATTTCCCCAAAATCTTCAGAGTGGCCAATTAAAACTACCTCTAAGTGCCCCATTGATAAAAATATGATGTTATGAGAAAAAAAAAATTAAATACAAAGGGTTTAAAAAATATATTGTCAGGCACTTGTATAAGCTAGTTTGGTCAACATCCCATTTTCTACTAGTTTTAAAGTTAATTTAGTTCACTGGAGAATCAGCATCCTTTTCATTATTCAATGCCATCTTACTGGTTTCCAGGCAACTATTATGATGTTGTCTCATATGCATATTAATGATGAGCTGTTCCTGTGCCTTTTAAAGGAAGCTCTATTGCACTATAATCTTCTATATTGCTCTGTATCCTTGTTTCCTCCCATCTATCCTCCATCTACACACACACACAAACACACACACACACACAAACACACATACACACTAGTTTCCTACTAGTTTTCCTTGAAAGCTGAGACATGTATTTCATATAAGCACTTCAAATGCTGGCATTTTTCAAAAGGTTTCATTTTAAAGAAAATGTAAAGAAAGAAAAAGTTTTCTAAACCGGAGATCTGCAATCAGATCCAGTACCATAAGCCTGTGCCAGAAGGTTCAAATTATAATTAGTCAATAAGGAAATCAAGGTAACACTTTCAAGGTGGTTTTGATAAACAGTTTAGGTTCATCAAAAATGATTCCATGCTCTCTCAAAAACAAATGACATATCTGCTTATTACAAATATGAATTATTCATTTGGTAGTTAAACGAAGTTCTCTGAGATGGAGTAGTGTTAAGATTGGAAGATAGTTTCATATGAAAGCATCACAGAATCCCTTTCAAAATTCAACAGAAATAATTATCTTTCACTATTCTTTCTTAGTCAACAAGAAATCAGTGATAAAAAAGAAAATTGTATTAATTATAAATCAGAGGCTTTGGCATGGACACAACTTCATACAGATAGATATTATTTTAGGGGAAAAATAGATGTAATTTCATATGCTACTACAAAATAAGAATACAGAAAAAAGTTTAGTTTTTGAAGAAAAAGGCAATGAAGTTTTTATTATGCTCAAGGTTGTGTTTAGAGACCAAGATATGGTCACTTGAAACATTTTTATTTAAGAAACTTTGTATTTGTTTTACTAGAATTCTTTAAAAACTCGGTTTGTGTTTTAGACAATGCAAGTAATTACAAGGTATAATTGATAGCTTCAAGAAGGTTACCATCTACTTAAGGAAATACGGTACCACGACACAAGATATAATGAGACTTAGTCCCAAATCAGTAGCACAGATTCATAAATACTCAATTATTCTGGAATGACTAGATGTTACTATGTGTTGATAATGTTGTGAAAGGCTTCCTAGCAATAGCGCTTGTTCTAAGTGTTCAAGAATTGGTTGGTTTTGCATGTTCTCACCCATAAATGGGTGTTGAACAATGAAAACACATGGACACAGGGACGAGAACATCACACACTGGGGCCTGGGGAGTGAGGAGCTAGGGGAGGAAAAGCAGGGGGTGGGGGAATTAGTTAGGGATAGCATTAGGAGAAATACCTAATGTAGATGACGAGGCAATGGATGCAGCAAACCACCACCATGGCATGTGTAGACATACCTACGTAACAAACCTGCACAATCTGTACCTGTACCTCAGAACTTAAAGTATAATAAATATTTTTTTTTTTTTAAAAAAGAATTGGTTGGTTTTACATAGGTGAAGAGGTATCAGGAGGGGACAGAATGATTGGAAAGAGAGTGTATATAGACAGTTGACAATAGATCTCTCTGACTGAAGCAAAAGGATCCGATTAGGGGACTGTAGAACACAGTATCAAAGAAGTATGTGTGGACCAAGAAACAAGTTCTTGAATGCTGTCTGAAAAAGTTTTGGATATTGTATCTATGAAGGTGCCTGAGCAAGAGATAGATATATATGAAATTAAAAAAAAAGGTTTTCATGAAGGTGAAGCTGACTATAATATGAGGAATGGTTTTAAACAGGGGGATGAGAGTTCTGAGCTAGAACTGTGGGAAAAAATGCAAGAAAATTAATGAAGCAGGACTCAGTGATGATAGATTTAATATGGGGACAAGGGAGATATAAATGCCACAAATGATTTGAAACTTACAAGGCTGAGTTACTGGAATAATCATAGTTTCATTGATTAAAAACAAAAATTTTGTTCCCTAATATAAATTATTTCCATACCAGTTTTACCACTTAGAAAGAATATACTTGGTGAATGTCACTGCAACAGGGATATTTCTAGGTGACTTCCAAGTTAAGAAACTATAGAAGATTTAGAGAAATCCAAAGGCTACTACTCTCTCATCTATGCTCCTGGTCTTATAGCATAAAAATAATAATTCCAAAGGGTGTAACTCACATATTCCTATGTGCTTTCCAGTGCCCAAATTCCCTATTGGCTACTCAATCCAGGGTAATTTTAGAGACTTAAGCCAGACCAGATAATGCTGCATTATCTGATTGTGAAGATTCCAAACTCTCTCTTTCTTATCATCTCACCCATTTATTGAACTTAAATGTTTTGAGCTCCTTTTAGTAGCCTTTACCAGCATTCTGTCAGTGAGAAATAATCTAACATTGTAAGGAATTTCCAAAACTATAATACAAAATGGAATTATAGTAGATGATCTATTTTAGAAAGGGATCATAGTCAAATAGGTTTTGGAAACACTACGTATTTTACCTTACACTTAGATTGCTACAGGGTATGAGAAGTCCCTAACTCGTTACATTTTATTTGAACTATTGTTTCCTAAGCTTATTTGTAATTTTTCATAGAATAACTGTTTACAACTTGTAGATATAGTGTTCTAAATAACACTTTGAGAAATACAGGCTTGTGTGCAGCTATAGCAGAATATCTGCCACTGGGTAATTAATAAACAACAGAAATTTATTCCTCACAATTCTGGAAGCTGGGAAGTCTAAGATCAAGGTGCCAGCATCTGGTGAGAACCTTATTAATATGTTCTCACATGACAGAAGGAAGAAGGGTAAGAAAGGACAAATGTTGTGTTCTCACATGGCAGAAGAGCAAAAGAGAAAGAACCAACTCCTGCAAGTCCTTTTTATTGTACTATTAATCTATTCATGAGGGCAGAACCCTCATGACATAAACACCTCCCAGAAGGCCATATCTGTTGCACTGGGGATTAAGTTACCAACATATAACATATATATTTTATTTATTTAAAACAATTTCAACTTTTATTTTGAATTCAGGGGTTGTTACATGGGTATATTACATGATGCTGAGGTTTAAGGTTCAAATGATCACATCACTCAGATAGTGAGCATAGTACAAACAGGGAGTTTTTAAGCCCTTTCACCTCTCCCTCTCTACTTTCTCCAGTAGTCTCCATTGTTTATTGCTCACATCTTTGTATTTGTTTGTACCCAATATTTACCTCCCACTTATAAGTGAGAGTATGAAGTAATTGGTTTCCCGTTCATGTATTAATTTGCTTAGGATAATGGCCTCCAGCTGCAGCCACGTTGCTGCAAAAGATATGATTTCATTCCTTTTATGGCTGTGTAGTATTCCATGATGTATATGTACTACATTTTCTTTATCCATTCCACCACTTACGGTCACCTATATTCATTCCATGTCTTTGCTATTGCCAACATGAATTTTAGAGAGGACACATTCAAACCGTAGCATCTGAGAACACAGAGTTTTATATTTTAACAAGGGACAATGCCCAATAAAATTGAATAAATCCTAATACTATAGTTTATTATCACATATCATAAGGAGAAATAATTTTGGTAGAAAATCACTTCATGTAGATAGCCAATTATTTTCCTTATACATAAGGTAAGACATGCTAATTACTATTAGCATGAGTACTACTTCACAAAAGCCCCAGGACTGATTCTTCTGACACTTGTTAATAATAGATATGTGTATATCCATAATTTTGGCTTTTTGCCAGGTCCTAAGTCATTATTTCTAATTATCTTCTGGACGTTGCAACTTAGCATATAAGCTACTGTTTAAAACAATAGCTAAATTGTAGGAAAACATTTGATAAGGCTGTTACAAGGTTTGTAAAAACCTGTTATCTTTGTTTTCTACTAAAAATAGTACAACTCTGTATTATAAATAAAGAATAAAGTCTGGGTGATGGAGAATTTGTGTTGTGATGGAAAGAAGCAAGAGAGAAGAGGATAATTTTGGGTATGGTTATGGCAGGGTAATACAGACAGTTTCCCTTTTTGCTTTTGAATATAATAAAAATTCAAAAAGATGAATGTATAAAATCACACAAATCTTGTTTCATTGAAACTAAGCCATAGCTATAAACTACATATCAAAACATGATGCCTGCATAACACAACTTAGTGCAGAGTTCCTGGGTGTAAAATACTGCAATAAGTTGCCAGGGCTCAATGAATAGGAGGCCAACACTAGCATATCTTTGAAAACATTGGAAAAATATATATGCTCAGACGCTAATCAAAGGTCATAAATCTATCATTCTTGCTTACAAAAATTGCTGCAGGTTTGAGATGAGAGGGAGTGCCAAGAGGTCAGATATGCTACAGAAGCCACATGGAGTAAGGTATCAATAAGACACAGAAAGTACAGTAAAAGCACCCAGGGGTGGTCACTATGAGAAAATAGTAAATAAAAATACATTTCTGAATGAACTTCCTCCAATTAGGTGGGCTTGATTAATTCTAACACATTCTAAAATGAAAGTAAATGATAGCATTAGTATAAATTAAGGAAAAAGGTGGGAAAATGTAGTAACACCTTGTGGAACAAGAACATTCACCAACAAATATTTCCATGGAACACCAAATATTCTCCTTGTTTATATATACATGTCATATATTTCATACAAACATATAATGTATATGACATATACATATGATGTATGATATATGTATGTGATAATATAAAAAAGGTACTACTATAAAGCAATAAAATAAATAAAATTAAGTCTAAATCTGTGAGGTCTAAAACTAGAACACTCTTAGAAGAAAACATAGGAATAAAGTTTTAGGACCTTGGGTTAGGCAGTGATTTCTTGGATATAACACTAAAAGTACAAACAACAAAAGGAACAAATAGCTAAACTGAACGACATCAGAAAGTTTTTTAAATGGGCTACAAATTATACCATCAAGAAAGTCAAAGTACAACCAACCCATACATTGGGAGAAATTATTTGAAAGTCATATATTTAAGAAGGGACTACGGGTGGCTGGCAAGATGGCCAAAAAGAACAGTTCTGGTCTGCAGCACCCAGCAAAATCAATGCAAAAGGTGAGTGATTTCTGCATTTCCAACTGAGGTACCCGGCTCATCTCATTTGGACTGGTTAGACAGTGGGTGCAGCCCATGGAGGGTGAGCAGAAGCAGGGAGGAGCATCACCTCACCTGGAAATTTCAAGGGATCGGGGAACTCCCTCTCCTAGCCAAGGGAAGCCATGAGGGACTGTGCCATGAGAAATGGTGCATTCTGACCCAGATACTATGCTTTTCTGATGGTCTTTGCAACCCTCAGACGAGGAGATTCACTTGGTTGGCTACACCACCAGGGCCCTGGGTTTCAAGAACAAAACTGGGCAGCCAACTGCAGAATTTTTTTTATCATATCCCAGTGGCACCTGGAATGCCATTAAGACAGAACCATTCACTCTCCTGGAAAGGGGACTGAAGCCAGGGAGCCAAGTGATCCAACTCAGCAGATCCCACCCTCACAGAGCCCAACAAGCTAAGATCTACTAGCTTGAAATTCTCGTTGCCAGCACAGCAGTTTGAAGTTGACCTGGGACACTCGAGCTTGGTGGGGGGAGGTGCATCTGCCATTACTGAGGCTTGAGTAGGCAGTTTTCCCCTCACAGTATAAACAAAGCTGCCAGGATGTTCAGACTGAGTGGAGCCAAAACCACTGTAGCCAGTCTGCCTCTCTAGATTCCTCTTTTCTGGGCAGAGCATCTCTGAAAGAAAGGCTGCAGCCCCAGTCAGGGGCTTATAGATAAAACTCCCATCTACCTGGGACAGAGCACCTGAGGGAAGGGGTAGCAGTGGATGCAGTTTCAGCAGACTTAAACATTCCTGCCTGCTGGCTCTGAAGAGAGCAGCAGATCTTCTAGTATTGTACTCATACTCTGCTATGGGATTGATTGCCTCCTCAAGTGGGTTCCTGATCCCCTTGCCTCCTAACTGGGAGATACCTGCCAGCAGGGGTTGACAGACAACTCATACAGGAAAGCTCTGGCTGGCATCTGGCTAGTGCCCTTTTGGAACAAAAGTTTTCAGAGGAAGAACAGGCAGCAATCTTTGCTGTTCTGAAGCTTCCGCTGGTGATACCCAGGCAAACAGGGTCTGGAGTGGACCTCCAGCAAATTCCAGCAGACCTGTAACAGAGGGGCCTGACTCTTAGAAGGAAAACTAACAAACAGAAAGGAATAGCATCAACATCAACACAAAGGATGTCTACACAAAAACCCCATCTGAAGGTCACCAGCCTCAAAGACCAAATAAATCCATGAAGATGAGGAAAAACCAGCACAAAAACCTGAAAATTCCCAAAACCAGAACACCTCTTCTCTCCAAAGGATCACAACTCCTTTTCAGCAAGGGAACAAAACTAAATGGAGAATGAGATTGATGAATTGACAGAAGTAGGCTTCAGAAGAAGGTAATGAGAAACTCTTCCGAGCTAAAGAAGCATGTTCTAACCCAATGTAAGGAAGCTAAAAATCTTGAAAAAAGGTTAGAGGAATTGCTAACTAGGATAACTAGTTTAGAGAAGAACATAAATGACCCAACGGAGCTGAAAAACACAGCACAAGCACTTTGCAAATCATACACAAGTATCAAAAGCTGAATTGATCAAGTGGAAGATAGGATATCAGAGACTGAATATCAACTTAATGAAAAAGCATAAAGGCAAGATTAGAGAAAAAAGAATGAAAAGAAACAAACAAAGGCTCCAAGAAATATGGGACTATGTGAAAAACCAAACCTACGTTTAATTGGCGTACCTGAAAATGACAGGGAGAATGGAACCAAGCTGGAAACCACTCTTCAGGATATTATCCAGGAGAACTTCTCCAACCTAGCAAGACAGGCCAACATTCACATTCAGGAAGTACACAGACCACCACAAAGATACTCCTAAAGAAGAGCAACCCCAAGACACATAATCGTCAGATTCTGCAAGGTTGAAATGAAGAAAAAAATGTTAAGGGGAGCCAGAGAGAAAGGTCAGGTTACCCACAAAGAGAAGCCCACCAGACTAACAGTGGATCACTCTGCAGAAACCCTACAAGCCAGAAGAGAGTGGGGGCCAATATTCAACACTGTTAAAGAAAAGTATTTTCAACCCAGAATTTTATATCCAGCCAAACTAAGCTTTATAAGTGAAGGAAAAATAAAACCCTTTACAGACAAGCAAATGCTGAGAAATTTTGTCATCGCCAGGCCTGCCTTACAAGAGCTCCTGAAGGAAGCACTAAAAATGGAAAGGAAACATAGATACCAGCCACTGCAAAAACACACCAAATTGTAAAGACCATTGACACTATGAAGAAACTGCATCAACTAAAGGGCAAAACAACCAGGTAACAATAAAATGGATCAAATTCACACATAACAATATTAACCTTAAATGTAAATGAGCTAAATGCCCCAATCAAAAGACACAGACTTGCAAATTGAACAAAAATTCAAGACCCATTGGTGTGCCGTATTTAGGAGACCCATCTCACATCAAAAGACACACATAGGCTCAAAACTAAGGGATGGAGGAATATTTACCAACCAAATGAAAATCAAAAAAAAATGCAGGCGTTGAAATCATAGTCTCTGATTAAACAGACTTTAAACCAAAAGATTAAAAAGAAAAGACAAAGAAGGGTATTACATATGGCAAAGGAATCAAGGAAACAAGAAGAGCTTACTATCCTAAATATATATTCACTCAATACAGAAGCACTCAGATTGATAAAGCAAGTTCTTAGAAACCTACAAAGAGACTTAGACTTCACACATTTAGAGTGGGAGACTTTAACACCCCACTGTAAATATTAGGCAGATAAATGAGACAGAAAATTACAAGGATATTCAGGACTTGAACTCAGCTCTGGACCAAGTGGACCTAGTAGACACCTATAGAGCTGTCTACCACAAATCAACAGAATATATACTCTCCTCAGCACCACATCATACTTATTCTAAAATTGACCGCATAATTAGAAGTAAAACACTCCTCAGCAAATACAAAAGCATGGAAATCATAACAAGCAGAGAGATTCACAGCTAAATTCTACCAGAGGGGCAACAAGGAGCTGGTACCATTCCTTCTGAAACTATTCCAAACAACAGAAAAAGATGGACTAACTCAATTTATGAGGCCAGTATTATCCTGATACCAAAATCTGGCAGAGACACAACAACAACAACACAACTATATGGAAACTGAACAACCTGCTCCTGAATGACTACTGGGTAAATGATGAAATTAAGGCAGAAATAAATAAGATCTATGAAACTAATGAGAACAAGTATACAATGTACCAAAGTCTCTGGGACACAGCTAAAGCAGTGTTTAGGGGAAATTTATAGCACTAAATGCCCACAGGAGAAAATGGAAATGATCTAAAATTGACACTCAAACATCACAATTAAAAGAACTAGAGAAGCAAGAGCAAACAAATTCAAAAACTAGCAGAAGACAAGAAATAACTAAGATCAGAGAAGAACTGAAGGATATAGAGACATGAAAAAACATTAAAAAAATCAATAAATTCAACTGTTTTTTTTTAAAGATTAACAAAATAGACTGCTAGTCACACTAATGAAGAAGAAAAGAGAGAAGAATCAAATAGACACAATAAAAAATGATAAAGGGGGTATCACCACTGATCCCAAAGAAATACAAACTACCATTAGAGAATACTCAAAACACCTATAAACAAATAAACTAGAGAATCTAGAAGAAATGAATAAATTCCTGGACACATATACACTCCCAAGACTGAACCAGAATGAAGTTTAATCCCTGAAGAGACCAATAACTAATTCTGAATTTAAGGCAGTAATTAATAGCTTACCAACCAAAAAAAAAAACAGTCCAGGACTGGACAGATTCACAGCTAAATTCTACCAGAGGGGCAACAAGGAGCTGGTACCATTCCTTCGGAAACTATTCCAAACCACAGAAAAAGATGGACTCCTCCTTAATTTATGAGGCCAGTATTATCCTGATACCAAAATCTGGCAGAGACACAACAACAACAACAATCAAAATTTTAGGCCAATATTCCTGATGAACATCAATGCAAAAATCCACAATAAAGTACTGGCAAACCAAATCCAGCAGCACATTAAAATCTTATCCAATATGATGAAGTTGGCTTCATTTCTGAGATACATGGCTGGTTCAACACATGCAAATCAATAAACATAATCCATCACATAAACAGAACCAATGGAAAAAAAAAAACATGATTATCTCAATAGATTCAGAAAAGGCCTTTGACAAAATTCAATACCCCTTTAGGATAAAAACCCTCAATAAACTAGGTATTGATAGAATGTATCTCAAAGTATTAAGGGCTGTTTATGACAAACCCACAGCCAGTAACATACTGAATGGGCAAAAGCTGGAATCATTCTCTTGGAAAACCAGCACAAGACAAGGTTGCCCTCCCTCATCACTCCTATTCAACATAGTATTGGAAGTTCTGGCCAGGGCCTTCAGGCAAAAGAAAGAAATAAAGAATATTCAAATAGGAAGAGAAGAAGTCAAATTGTCTCTGTTTGCAAATAACAATGATTGTACATTTGGAAAATCCCAACATCTCAGCCCAAAATCTCCTGAAGCTGATAAGCAACTTCTGCAGTCTCAGGATACAAAATCAATGTGCAAAAATCACAAGCATTTCTATATATCAACAATAGACAAACAGAGAGTCAAATTATGAGTGAATTCCCATTCACAGTTGCTACAAAGAGAATAAAATACCTAGGAATACAATTAACAAGGGGTGTGAAGTACCCCTTCAAAGAACTAGAAACCACTACTCAAGGAAATAAGAGAGAACAAAAACAAATGGAAAAACATTCCATGCTCATGGATAGAAAGAATCAATATCATGAAAATGGCCATAGTTCCCAAAGTAATTTATAGATGCAATGCTATCCCCATCAAGCTACACTTGACTTTCTTTACAGAATTAGAAAAAACTTCTTTAAATTTCATATGGAACCAAAAAAGAGCCCGTATAGCCAAGACAATACTAAGCACAAAGAACAAAGGTAGAGGCATCATGCTACCTGACTTCAAACTATACTACAAGGCAACAGTAAACAAAACAGCATGGCACTGGTACCCAAAGAGACATATAGACCAATGGAACAGAACAGAGGCCTCAGAAATAATGCCACACATCTACAACCATCTGATCTTTGACAGACCTGACAAAAACAAGCAATGGGGAAAGGATTCCCTGTTTAATAAATGGTGTTGGGGAAAACTGGCTAGCCATGTGCAGAAAGCTGAAACTGGACCCCTTCCTTACACCTTATACAAAAATTAACTTGAGATGGATTAAAGACTTTAACACAAAACCTAAAACTATAAAAAAAAAACCCTAGAAGGAAACATAGGCAATACCATTCAGGACACAGGTATGGGCAAAGACTTCATGACTAAAACACCAAAAGCAATGGCAACAAAAGTCAAAACTGACAAATGAGATCTAATTAAACTAAAGAACTTCTGTACAGCAAATAAACTGTCAGAATGAACAGTCAACCTACAGAACGGAGAATGTTTTTGCAAACTATCTATCTGACAAAGGGCTAATATCTAGAATCTACAAAGAACTTAAACAAATTTACAAGAAAGAAAGAAACAACCCAATCAAAAAGTGGGCAAAGGATATGAACAGACACTTCTCAAAAAAAAGACATGTATGTGGCCAACAAACGTATGAAAAAAAGCTCATCATCACTGGTCATTAGAAAAATGCAAATCGAAACCACAGTGAGATACCATGGCACGCCAGTTAGAATGACAATCATTTAAAAGTCAGGAAAGAACAGATGCTGGAGAGGATGTGGAGAAAAAGGAATGCTTGTACACTGTTGGTGGGAGTGTAAACTAGTTCAACCATTGTGGAAGACAGTGTGGCAATTCCTCAAGGATCTAGAATCAGAAATACCATTTGACCCAGCAATTTCATTACTGTGTATATACCCAAAGGATTATAAATCACTCTACTATAAAGACACATGTACACATATGTTAACTACATCATTATTCACAATAGCAAAGACTTGGAACCAACCCAAATGCTTATCAATGACAGACTGGATAAAGAAAATATGGCACATATACACCATGGAATACTATGCAGCCATAGAAAGGATGACTTCATGTCCTTTGCAGGGACATAGATGAAGCTGGAAATCATTATTCTCAGCAAACACACACAGTAACAGAAAACCAAACACTGCATGTTCTCACTCATAAGTGGGAGTTGAACAATGAGAACAAATGAACACAGAGAGGGGAGCATCACACAATGGGGCCTGTGTGAGGGTGGTGGGCTAGGGGAGGGATAGCATTAGGAGAAATACGTAATGTAGATGATGGGTCAATTAGTGTAGCAAACCACCATGGCATGTGTATACCTATGTAACAAACCTGCATGATCTACACATATATCCCTGAACTTAAAGTATAATAAAAAAATAAATAAATGAATAAAAAAGAAGGGACTAGTATCCAGATTATATTAAAGACTAATGAACCAGTAATAAAAGACAACCAACACAATGCAAAATACACAAAGGGTTTGAATAGACATTGCATATCTCCAAATAAGATATGTATATAGCCTACAAGTACTTGAAAAGAAGTTCATCATTAGTCATTAGAGAAATGCAAATCAAAACCACAGTGAAATATTCCTTCATACCCACTAGGGTGGCTATAATTAAAACACAAAAACCAAATAGGAAATACTACATGTTGGAGATGTGTAGAAATTTTTGCCTTCAAACACTGCTGGTAAGGATATAAAATGGTACAACCATCTTGAAAAACAGATTGACAATTCCTCAAAAGGGTAAGCACAGAATTACCATCTAACTCAGAAGTTTCACTCCTTATATATCTAACTGAATATATTGAGAATGTATGTTCATACAATAACTTGTACATGAATAATCAGAGCAAGACTATTAATAGCCCCAAAGTACAAATGAGTCCTATGTCCATTCATTTATATATGTAAAAGTATAAATTTATTGTTTATCCTATGACTAGACAAATAACATGTTCTATATATATATAATGTAATATGATTTCATAATTAAAAAGTTGGGAAGTTCTGATACATGCTACAGCATCGATGAATCTCAAAAAACATTATGCTAAGTGAAAGAGACTAGGTACAAAAGGTCATATATAATCTCATATATGTAAATTTCTGGAATAAGCAAATTCATGGAAACAGAAGCTAGATTTAAGGTTTCTAGAGGCTAGGATGGAGGAAGAGGGGGAAGGATTGCAAATAGGTACAGAGTTTCTTTTTGGGATGATGAAGATGTTCTAAACTTAGACTTTAATAATATTTATAGAACTCTGTGAATGTAATAAAAGCATTCAACTGTAAATTTTCAGTGGGTAAGCTTTATGATAATGAATTATGTCTCAAAAATGATTAGGGAAAACAATGAGCAGTCAGAGATGGAAAGAAGATAGAAACAGAGTATCTCATTGACTGATTTATCTAAAATAATTACAACTTATTATTGTGCAGTAATTGATTAAAGTATATAACAGTAAAAAGGTAAATGTTAATAAAGACAATAGTTTTGAGTATGGAGTGAAAAGAAGGAAAGAAAGAAAAAATAAATTATTTATGTTGTTTTCATTTATATATAGTCTAAGTAGAAAGCTAAGCATTTTACACAGTTATTATTATAAATGCAAACATCAGAAAAAAAAATTCTACATAACAGAAAAGCAAATACAAAACTGCACACATACACACAAACCCCAAAAGTAAAAGCAAAGCAAAGCAAATCAGTACTCCAATGGGGGCAAGAAATGACCTGGAACCAACCCAAATGCCCATCGATGATAGACTGGACAGGAAAAATGTGACACATATACACCATGGAATATTATGCAGCCATTAAAAATGAGGAGTTCGCGTCCTTTGTAGGGACATGGATGAACCTGGAAACCATCATTCTCAGCAAACTGACACAAGAACACAAAACCAAACACCACATGTTCTCACTCATAGGAGGGTGTTGAACAAGGAGAACACATGGACACAGGGAGGGGAGCACTATACACGGGGGTCTGTTGCGGGGGAGTGGGGGGGACAGTGGGGGGGGGAGTTGGGGAGGGATAGCATGGGAGAAATGCCAGATATGGGTGAGGGGGAGGGAGGCAGCAAATCACACTGCCATGAATGCACCTATGCAACAACTTTGCATGTTTTTCACATGTACCCCAAAACCTAAAATGCAATAAAAAAAAAAAAAAAAAAAAAGAAATATTTTTTCAACAAAAGGCTCCAGAATAACCAGATATTTTTTTATGGAAAAGCATGACCCCAGACTCTTATATCTCAACACACATCAAAATTAATTATTGATGATACATACATCTAAATGCAAAACCAATATTATAAACCTTCTAGAAAAAGTAAACAAAATGGGCCAAAGACCTTAATAGGTACCTCACCAAAGAAGAAAGGCAAATGGCAAAAAGCATATGAAAAGATGTTCCATATCATATGATATCAGGGAAATGCAAATTAAAACAACAATGAGATACCACTGCACACCTCTTAGAATGGCCCAAATCCAGAACACTGTCATGCTGGCAAAGATATGGATATACGAGAACTATCACTCATCGCTGGTGGAAATACAAAATGGTATAGCCACTTTGGAAGATAGCTTAGCAGTTTCTTACAAAACTTAACATACTCTTAGCCTATGATCCAGCAGTCACACTCCCTGGTATTTACCCAAAGGAATTAAAAACTTATGTCCACACAAATGCCTGCAAACAAATGCTTATACCATTAATTAATAATGTGCAAAATTGGCAACAACCAAGATATTCATCATCAGATGACTGGATAAATAAATTGTGGTATATCCAGACAATGGAATATTATTCAGTGTTAAAAAGAAATGAGCTACCAAGCCATGAAAAGACGTGGTGAAATCTTAAATACATATTACTAAGTGAAAGAAGCTAATCTGAGAAGATTATATACTGTATGATTCCAACTATACAATGTTCTGGCGAAGGCAAAACTATGAAGACAATAAAAAGGTCAGTGGATGCCAGGGATTAGGGATGAAGCAGGAATCAATAGGTGGAGCACAAAAATATTTTCTAATGGATCAGGGAATTAAGCTAAAAGAAGTTGAAAAGAGAGATTTAGAGGAAGAAAAGGAGAAGAAAGAGAAGATAAAGAGGAAAAGACAGGCACACCCAGCAGCTATTACTCACCAAAACTTTCTTGGAGAAATATCCTCATGATTTCGCCTTCTATGAAATTGTGGCAAACTCTCCGACTCACGTTGTATTTCCACATCTGCAAACACGAATGGAGATAAATCCCTCAAAGTTTGCCTTGGAGACCAGGTCAGAGAACATTAGTCCCAGCACAAAAAGAGTGTGAAATCCCAAATAGAGGCCACCAGAGGAGATGAAAAAACATCTACCTTCAGAAACTCCTGCCTGAGTTTGAGTCCTGGCGCCATCTCCTGTTAGTTGTTGACCGTGACAAAAATTACTTAGCCTTTTGATTCTCCATCCCCTTCTCCCTAAAGCACTGTTCGTACTAACACACTATAATTTTCAAAGCTTAATTTTTAAGCGTTAGGTTCACAGCAAAACTGAGGAGAAGGTACAGACACAGAGGATGTTTAGGGCAGTGAAATTGCTTTGCATGATACTGTCATGGTGGATACATAGTATTATACATTTGCCCAAATTCATAGAATATACAACACCAGGAGTGAATCCTAATGTAAAATATGAACTTTAGGTGATAGTGGCATGTCAGTTTAGGTGCATCAATTATAATAAATGTACCACTGTGGTGTGGGACATTGACAGTCAGGGAGACTATGTAGGTCTCAGAGTGAAAGGGCAATATAGAAAATCTCTATACTTTCCTCATAATTTTACTGTGAACCTGAAACTACTTTAAAAAAATAAAAATTTATTTAAAAAACAATTAAACAAAGGAGAATATTTTTGTGATGTTAGGATAAACAAATTTTTTAGAACACAGAAGCACTAACTAAAACAAAAATAAATTTGATTTCATCAAACTAAAATAAAAACCTTTATTTATTGAAAAACACCATTAGTAAAATGAAAGAGGCAAGCCTCATATGAGGCAAAAAGATTTACAATACACATATTTAATAAATAACACATATGCATCATATGTAAATAACTCCTAAACACCATAATATACAAATAACCCAATAAAAATGGGGAAAAGAGACTTGAAATGCATTTTCTTAAAAAACATACAAATGGCCAATAAGCACATGAAAAAGAGCTCAATATCATTATATGTAAGAGAAATGTAGATTAAAATCACAATGAAATTCCATTTCACAGCCAGTAGAATGGCTAAAATTAAAAATACTGAAAGTACTCAACATAAGCATGAAAGTAGGGCAATTGAAACTTTCATACATTCCTAATGAAATTCTAAAATGCTATAATTACATTAGAAAACTTATTTGACAATTTCTTACAGTGTTAAACTTATATCTGTTCTATGATCCACTCATAATGATTTACCGAACCGAAATGAAAACTTCACACATGCACCAACACACAAAATGTGGTGAATGCAAAATTGTTCATATCAGCTTTATTCATGTAAACTGCAAACTGGAACAACTCAAATGAATGGAAAACAAACTATAATATATTCATATAGTGGAATACTATTCAGTAATAGAAAGAAACTTAAGTAGTGTATGCAACAGCATATATAAAACTCAGAATCACGACATTGACTGATAGAAGCCAGACACAAAATGAAATTATTATTCCATTTATATGACATTTCAGAAGCAAAACTAATTTATTGTGGTAGAAATAAAAACAGCAGTTGCTTCTGTTACCGTTTGGGGAGTGGGAAATTAATTAGCAGGAAAGAGACCCAAACAAACTTTCTGAGGACATAAAAATGTTTTATATACTGATTTTGTTGGTGGTTACAAGAGTGTTTATATATTTGTCAAAACTCATAAACTGTATATTTAAAATCATGTTCTGTATTTTATGTAAATTATACCTTGAAACATCTTACAATGAATAACTAAAACACACAGACAAAAAATATAAGGAAAAATCTCTTGCAAAAGAGTTCTCACTTAGGCCGGCTCCTAATAGGAACTTAGGGCAAGAGTACAAACGGAGACTCATATATCACATGCCCAAATATTTACAGTCAAGTTTAAAAACCTGTTGAATAAAATATGTTCTATCCCCCTATATTGACAAGTATATCTTTGTAACAATAAATCTAAAAAAATGTGTAAAGCTGTGATTTCCATAGCACTGAATGTCAACAAAATTACAAAGATGACTAAATGTAATTGTTATTGCACATATCTGAGTGATCCACTCATGGTCCAGAAGTCTTGGTTGAATCATAAGATGAACTTGTATAAAAATGATACATCTATACATTACTTATTTCATAAACAATTTTTTCTAACTTTGACTTCAGCAAAATCATTAATTATGATTTTACAATCAAGTTTCTTACACAAATTGGGTCCTATTGACCATAATGAATCAAAGCCTTAAAAATAAATATAGAAAGTCTTAACCAAAGCAATAAGGCAAGAGAAAGAAATAAAAGGTATCTAAACAGGAAAAGAATAAATCAAACATCTCTCTTCAGTAATGATATGATTCTAAACCTAGAAAACCCTAAAGACTCTGCCACTAAGCTCCCAGAACTAATAAACAACTTAGGTAAAGTTTCAAGTTACAAACTCAATGTAAAATATTCAGTAGCATTTCTATATGTCAATAGTGTTCAAGCTGAGAACCAAACCAAGAATGCAATCCCATTTACAATAGCCACACACAAAAATAAAATACCCAAAAATACATCTAACCAGGAAACTGAAAGATTGATCCATTGGTCTATGTGCCTGTTTATGTACCAGTACCATGCTGTTTTGAATACTGGATCCCTGTAGTATAGTTTGAAGTTGGGTAAAGTGATGCCTCCAGCTTTGTTCTTTTTGCTTAGAATTGCCTTGGCTATTTGGGCTCTTTTTTGGTTCCATATGAATTTTAAAATAGTTTTGTTTTTCTAGTTCTGAGAAGAATCTGATTGTTAGTTTGATAGGAATAGCATTGAATCTGTAAATTACTTTGGGCAGCATGGCCATTTTAATGATATTAAGTCTTAAATTTGTTTTTTTTCATTTTCTTGTGCCATGTCTGATTTTGTTGAGCACTGTTTTGTAATTCTTATTGTAGAGAGATCTTTCACTTCCCTGTTTAGCTGTATTCGTAGGTATTTTATTCTTCTTAGGGCAATTGTGAATGGCAGTTCATTGGTGATTTGGCTTTTGGCTTGCCTATTGTTGATGTATAGGAATGCTACTGACTTTTGTGCATTAATTTTGCATCCTGAAACTTTGCTGAAGTTTCAGCAAAGTTTATCTCATTTATTAGCTGAAGGAGCTTTTGGGCTGGGATTATGTGGTGTTCCATCTGTAAACAGAGGTATTTTGTCTTCCTCTCTTCCTATTTGGATGCTGTTTATTTCTTTATCTTCCCTGATTGCTCCAGGTTGGACTTTCAATATTATGTTGAATAGGAGTGGTGAGAGAGGACATCCTTGTCTTGTGACAGTTTTCAAGCAGAATATTCCTACTTTTGCCCATTCAGTATAACGTTGGCTGTGGGTTTATCACAGATGGCTCTTATTATTTTGAGGTTTGTTCCTTCAATACGTAGTTTATTGAGAGTTCTTAACATAAGAGGTGTTAAATTTTATTAAAAGCATTTTCTGCATCTATTGAGATAATCATGTTGTTTTTGTCTTTAGTTATGTTTATGTAATAAGTCACATTTACTGATTTGCATATGTTGAACCAACTTTGCATCCCAGGTATGAAACTTATTTGATCAAGGTGGACTAGCTTTTTGATGCGCTGCTGGATTCAGTTTGTAAGTATTTTGGTGAGGATTTTTTGCATCAATGTTCATGAAATATATTGGTCTGGAGTTATCTTTTTTTGTGTGTCTTCACCAGGTTTTTGTATCAGGGTGATGCTGGCCTCACAGAACGAGTTGGGGAGGACTCCCTCCTCCTCAATTTTTTGGAATTAGTTTCTGTAAAAATAGTATTAGCTCTTCTGTGTACATCTGGTAGAATTCAGCTATGAATCCATCAGGTCCTGGGCTTGTTGTCATTGTTGTTGGTAGGTTATTTGTTACTGATTCAATTTCAGAGTTCATTATTGGTCTGTTCAGGAAATCAGTTTATTTCTGGTTTAGTTTTGGGTGGGTGTATGTGTCCAAAAATGCATCCATTTTTTCTACATTTTCTAGTCTATGTGCATAGAGTTGTTGGTAGTAGTTTCTGATGGTTATTTTTACTTCTATGGGGTTAGTGGTAACATTCCTTTTGTCATTTCTGATTGTGTTTATTTCAATCTTCTCTTTTCTTATTAGTCTAGCTCATAGCCTATCTTAATTTTTTTTCAAAAAAAACAATTTCTGGGTTCATTAATCTTTTGAATTTTGTGTGTATTTTGATTTCCTTCAATTCTGCTCTGGTTTTGGTTATTTACTGTTTTCTACTAGCTTTGGGGTTGATTTGTTCTTGCTTCTCAAATTCTTTCATTTTTGATGTTATATTATTAATTTGAGATCTTTTAAACTTTTTGATGTGAGCATGTAGTGCTATAAATTTTCTAGTTAGCACTGTCTTAGCTGTGTCCCAGAGATTTGGGTATGTTGTATCTTTGTTCTCACTAGTTTCAAAGAACTTCCTGATATTTTCCTTAATTCCATCATTTACCTAAAAGTCATTCTACAGCATGTTGTTTAATTTCCATGTAATTGCATGGCTTTGAGCAATGTTCTTAGTCTTGACTTCTTTTTTTATTGAGCTATGGCCTGAGAATGTGTTTGTTATTATTTCAGGGTTTTTTTTGCATTTGCTGAGAATTATTTCCAATTATCTGGTCAATTTTAGAGTGTGTGCTATGTGTTGATGAGAAGAATATATAATCTGTTTTGTGGAGGGTGGAGAGTTTTGTAGAGGCCTATCAGATTCATATGGTCCAATATTGATTTAGGTGCTGAATATCTTTGTTAATGTTCTACTTCAAAGATCTGCCTAATTCTGTTAGTGGAGTGTTGAAGTCCCACACTGTTTTTGTGTAGGAGTCTATGTCTCTTTATAGGTCTCTAAGAACTAGCTTTATAAATCTGTGTGCTCCTGTTTTGGATGGATTTATATTCAGGATAGTTATATCTTCTTGTTGAACTGAAGAGTTTTTTATTACGTAATATCCGTCTTTGTCTTTTTTATCTTTGTTGATTTGAAGTCTGTTTTGTCTGCAATTGGGATTGCAATCCTTGATTTTTTTTTCTGTTTTCCAATAGCTGGGTAGACTTTCGTCCATCCCTTTATTTTGAGGCTATGGGTATAAATATGTGTGAGATGGATCTCTTGAAGACAACATACCATTGGGTCTTGCTTTTTTATCCAGATTGCCACTCTGTGCCTTCACTTAGGAAGCTTAGTTTATGCCAGACATGAAATTCTTGGTAGAAGTTTTTTGTTTTGTTTTGTTTTGTTTTGTTTTTTAAGCATGGTACTGGTACCAAAACAGAAATATAGACCAATGGAACAGAACAGAGGTCTTGGAGGCAACACAGCATATCTACAACTATCTGATCTTTGACAAATCTGACAAAAACAAGCAATGGGGAAAGGATTCCCTGTTTAATAAGTGGTGTTGGGGAAACTGGCTAGCCATATGCAGAAAGCACAAACTGGACCCCTTCCTGACACCTTACACTAAAATTAACTCCAGATGGATTAAAGGCTTAAACATAAGACCTAACACCATAAAAATCATAGAAGAAAATCTAGGCAAAACCATTCAGGACATAGGCATAGGCAAGGACTTCATGACCAAAACACCAAAAGCATTGGCAATGAAAGCCAAAATAAACAAATGGGACCTAATCAAACTCCACAGCTTCTGCACAGCAAAAGAAACAGTCATTAGAGTGAATCAGCAACCAACAGAATGGGAAAAAATTTTTGCAGTTTACCCATCTGACAAAGGGCTGATATCCAGAACTTACAAAGAACTAAAACAGATTTACAAGAAAAAAACAAACAAGCCCATTCAAAAGTGGGCGAAGGATATGAACAGACACTTTACAAAAGAAGACATACATGAGGCCAACAAACATATGAAAAAATGCTCATCATCACTGTTCATTAGAGAAATGCAAATCAAAACTACATTGAGATGCCATCTCACGCCAGTTAAAATGGCAATCATTAAAAAATCTGGAGACAACAGATGCTGGAGAGGATGTGGAGAAATAGGAACACTTTTACACTATTGGTGGGAGTGTAAATTAGTTCAACCATTGTGGAAGACAGTGTGGCGATTCCTCAAGGACCTAGAAATAGAAATTCCATTTGACCCAGCAATCCCATTACTGGGTATATATCCAAAGGATTATAAATCGTTCTACTATAAGGACACATGCACACGAATGTTCATTGCAGCACTGTTTACAATAGCAAAGACATAGAACCAACCCAAATGCCCATCGATGATAGACTGGACAGGGAAAATGTGGCACATATACACCATGGAATATTATGCAGCCATCAAAAACGATGAGTTCGCGTCCTTTGTAGGGACATGGATGAACCTGGAAACCATCATTCTCAGGAAACTGACACAAGAACACAAAATCAAACACCACATGTTCTCACTCATAGGCGGGTGTTGAACAATGAGAACACATGGACACAGGGAGGGGAGCACTACACACTGGGGTCTGTTGGGGGGAAATAGAGGAGGGACAGCGGGGGGTGGGGAGTTGGGGAGAGATAGCATGGGGAGAAATGCCACATATAGGTGAAGGGGAGGAAGGCAGCAAATCACACTGCCACGTATGCACCTATGCAACAACCTTGCGTGTTCTTCACATGTACCCCAAAACCTAAAATGCAATTAAAAAAAAAAAAAAGAATGTTGACTATTGGCCTCAAGTCTCTTCTGTCTTGTAGGGTTTCAGCTGAGAGGTCTGCTGTTAGCCTCATGAGGTTCCCTTTGCAGGTGACCTGCCCTTTTTTGTAGCTGCCATTAACGTTTTTTCTTTCATTTAGACCTTGGAAAATCTGATGATTAGGTGTCTTGGGGATGATCTTCTTGTGTAGTTCTCTGTGTTTCCTGAGTTTGACTGTTGGCCTCTCTAGCAAGAATGGGAAAGTTTTCATGGATGATATCTTGAAATATGTTTTCCAAGTTGCTTGCTTTCTCCCCCTCTCTTTCAGGGATACCAATGATTTGTATATCTTACCTCTTTACATAATTTTATACTTCTCAGATACTTTGTTGATTCTTTTTTATTCTTTTCTTTATTTTTGTCTGACTGTCTTATTTCAGAGAACCAGTCTTTGAGTTATGAGATTCTTTCTTCAGCTTGGTTTATTCTGCTGTTAATACTTGTGACTGCATTGTGTAATTCTTGTGTTGTGTTATTCAGTTCTGTCAGACCAGTTAGGTTCTTTTTTATCCGTTTATTTCATCCTTCAGCTACTGTATTGCTGTATTGTGATTCTTAGTTTCCTTGGGTTGGACTTTTCCTTCCTCCTGAATCTCAATAATATTTGCTCATATCCATAGTCTGAATTCGTCTTTCTAGCCAGTTCAGCCTGGTTAGAACTATTGTTGGAGAACTGGTGCCATCATTTGGAGGACATATGACACTGTGGCCATTTGAGTTACCAGAGTTTTTGCATTCTTTCTTTCTCATCTCTGCATGTAGGTGCTCCTTGAGCTGCAGTGTACCTTGAGTACAGTCAATAGACTTCTTTTCTGGATGTTTTCACTAGGCTGAGGCTTTGTATAGGGTCTTCATTTGATGCTGACTACTTTTTTGTTTGTTTTGTTTTTGATTAGTTTTGCTTTGTTTTGTTTTGTTTTCTGAGACAGAGTCTCACTCTGTTACCCAGGCTGGAGTGCAGTGGTGCAATCTTGCAACCTCTGCCTCCAGGGTTCAAACAATTCTCATGCCTCAGCCTCCTGAGTAGCTGAGATTACAGGCATGTGCTACTATGCCCGGCTAATTTTCTTTGTGTAATTTTAGTAGAGACAGGGTTTCACCATGTTGGTCAGGCTGGTCTCGAACTCCTCACTTCAGGTGATCAGCCCACCTCAGTCTCCCAAAGTGCTGGGATTACAGGTGTGAACCACCATGCCCAGCAATGCTGACTTCTTATCTCTGATTTTAGAGAGACATATATTTGGATGAAATTTTTTGGTATTGAAGCTTTGGGCTATGATCCAGTAGGTGGCACTTAGGCTTATTGGTTGGTTGGTAGGCTTGCTTGGTTGTGTGGCTCCCCTGTTTCCTCATAGTTGCAGCCACGTTCCCTCTCAGTCTTCTGAAAGTGTGTGTTCTTCTCCCCATTGAGCCTTACCTTTAAATCACGGCTCAGCACTCCTGGGCTGCCCGCTGCAGCTCTGGGGCAATCTCAGTGTTTATGCTCCTTTCCCAACCTGTAGGCAGCAGAGGAAGGGGACCTTAGTAGTGGTTGTCACCAGGGGTCTTTCGCTTGTCTCCTCTGGGTTCCACCCCAGAGAGATGCCAGTAAGCTATCATTCAATGGAATCAACCCAGGATGGTGGGTTTGTGCTGTGGGCCCAAGCCAGGGGTTCCCTGTCTGGTGACAAACAGTGGGTTTTTTGTGGAACTGATAGGAAACATAGTGGACTCCTCTTCTTGCATTGACTACAGCTTGTTAGAGGTGTGGATAAAGCACTTAGTGTCTTTGCTCCTTTATTAGCCCATCGGTAGCAAGGGCAGTTCCACTGCAAAGGCAGTGACAAAGGAGCTTTCAATTGTCGCTGGAGGCTTTGTCAAGGAAGTTGCTGTGTTACTACTGGCTTGATAGCTCTGGCAGGGGATGGCTGGAAGCCCAGACATGGAGGGTCTGCACAGTGAGAAGATATGGAAACAGGCAGCCACATAACAGTCTGACAAATTTTCCATAGGGCTGCTGTGATATGCTGGGGGCCCGTTTCAGTTTCTAGTCACCTTGGATTTCCAGTACCTGGAGGTATCACCAGTGAAGGCTGTGATATAGCAAAGATGGCAGCCCACCCCTTGTTCTGGAAGCTCCATCCCAGGGAGGTACAGACCGGTTGCCACCACGAGCACACCTGTAGGAGGTGGCTGGAGATCCCAGTTGGAAAGTCTCACCCAGTGAGGAGGAACAGGATTGGGGATCAACTTAAAAAAGCAGTCTGGCCATGTGTTTGTAAAGCAGCTGTACTGTCCTGGAGGTCTGCTTCAGCTCCCTGTTGCCTTCAAAGGTCAAAGGCTGGAACAGCTATGTCACCCAAACAGCAAAGAGGGCAGCCTACTCTTCCTTCTGGGAGCTTCATTCCAAGAAAATTTAAAACCTCTGCCAGCTGGAGAACACTGGTGGGGGTAACTGAAGACCCCAGTTGGGAGGTCCGACCCAATGATGAGCAACGGGATCAGAGACCCACTTTTAAAAAGCAGTCTGGTCACGTTTTCATAAGAGCAGCTGTGCTGTGCTTGCAGTTCACTTTAGTCCCTGGTCCTTTGGACTCTCCAAAGTCTGAAAGCCAAAATAGCTAATTCACTCAAACAGTAAAGATGGCAGCCCACCCCAAGGTGGTCAGAGCATAGTTTGGTTTTACACATTCTAGGGAGACATGAGACATCAATCAACATATGCAAGATAAATATTGCTTCAGTCTGGAAAGGCAGGACAATTCAAAGCAAAGGCAGGAAGACTCAAAGTGGGAAGGAGACTTCCAGGTCACAGGTAGATAAGAGACAAATGGTTGCATTCTTTTGAGTTTTTGATTAGCCTCTCTAAAGGAAGCAATCAGATACAGATTTATCTCAATGAGCAGAGGGGTGACTTTGAGTAGAATGGGAGGCAGGTTGGCCCTAAGCAGTTTACAGCTTGATTTTTCCCTTTAGCTTAGTGATTTGGGGGCTTCAAGATTTATTTTCCTTTCACAACATACAGCCAACTGACATGGAAAAATGCTCAACATCACTAATCATCAGAGAAATGTAAATAATGAGGCTGTGGAGAAAAGGGAATGCTTATACACTGTTGGTGGGAATGTAAATTAGTTCAGCCACTGTGGAAAGTAGTTTGGAGATTTTTCAAAGTATTTAAAATAGAAATACTATTTGACCCAGAAATCCCATTATTGGATACATATCCAAAAGAAATAGATTGTTCTACCAAAAAGGCACATGCACTCATGTGTTCATCATAGCACTATTCACAATAGTAAAGACATAGAATCAACCTAGGTGCCCATCACTGGTGGAATTGATAAAGAAAATGTGGTATATATACACCATGCAATAAGATACAGCCATAAAAATGAAGAAATTCAAGTTCTTTACAGCAACGTGGATGGAGCTGGAGGCCGTCACCCTAAGCAAATTAATGCAGGAAGAGGAAACCAAATACCACATGTTTTCATTTCTAAGTGGGAGCTAAACATTGGGTACTCAAGGACATAAAGATTGCAATAGTAGACAGTGGGGGACTAGTGGAGACTAGAGGGGGAAGGGAGGGAGGGGTGTAAGGGTTGAAAAACTATTAGGTAACATACTCAGTACTGCGGTGATAAGATCAATTGTACAGCATCATGGAATACATCAATGTAACAAATATGCACATGTACTTCCTGAATCTAAACTAAAGGCAAAATTATTTTAGAATATTATAAATATATATATGTCATATATATAAATATATTTACGATCACATTAAATGTGTAAGTATTGAATTATTGTCATCAATAAATGTACAGGTAAAATATTTTAAGTAATTATTTAATATATGTTTTCAAAGTTATTTATCTATTATATTGCTAGATATTATTTAAAATCCATGAATTTAAAAATAATTCCAAGCTATTTAAATAAAGCTACAATTCTAATTATTGAAAATTGAATGAAATTTATTAGTTTGCACAAATAAAACTAATTACAATTATATCATCCAATGTCTATCTAATTGCCAATGTATACAACTGGTATCAGTGATCCATGCATTATATGTCTAGATCTACCTATATATACTTTGAGGAGCATAAATTGTTCAATATTGCAAAATGTTCTTCAACTGCAATGTGGAACTCTTTTGAATACAATACAAATTTGTGAATTCCTTTGGAATCATGAATAGGAACATGAAAAGAATCAAGGAAGCATCTTGAAGGCACTACTGGGAAATAACAGCTCATTGAGGGAAGAAATAAGTCATTCATGCCACCTAGAGAAAGGATTTGAATAGTCTTTTCTGTTACCAAACCAGTTCTGTGGCTTAGATCTCCAATGTAGGTTGCAGAACAGTCAAAAATCCTTTGCATGTGGCATCACTTTTTGTTTTTAAGGAATAGGGCAATAAATGTAGCAAACCATTTCCCTGGAATTGAAATATGTTGGGATGGAAGGAGACTTTCAGCATTGAGTACTAGATCCCAAATGTTAGAGTCAACTTGTCTTCCTTGATATATTTAACACTTGGGTTTCAAATATGCAGTTGTCCTCTACAGTGCTAGGCTCAGGGCTGCGTGCCCTCCTTTGTGGTCTAAAGATTAGGGTAGAATCCTTGCAACACTCCTTCCCCATGATCGCACACATCATTATGTGATTTTCTTAAATCATGTTACCCTCCTGCTCAAAAGCCTTCCATGGATTTCTATCAGCTACAGAACTAAGCCCAAATCTGTCAGCCTTGCATTCCAGAATATCTGAAATCTCACCTGATCTTTCTTTTCCAGCCCCCTTTTCTGTTTTATAATGGATATGTCTATATGCCTGCAAAAAAAAAGAAAATTAAAAAATAAAGATATAAAAAGAATTTACTTTTTGTCCCCCTAAACACAGTCCCGCCTTCCTACTTTTGGAACTTGCATGGTCATTTTAATCCTTTCCATCTTGTTTACCATTAGGAATCCTTCCAGATTTAGTTCGAATCCTTCCAGATTAATTCAAATCCCACTTTTATAGGGAAACTTTTCTTGCAAATTAAGCCTACCAAGATTCTTTCACTTCTGTGAGTCTTAAACAATTATTGCTATGCATATTAATTCATTATTTACTAAATTATATTCTGTCTTCCCCAAAATATATTGTACTTTGCCTGAGTTTAGGGCTATGATTTATGCCTCCTTGTTCCTCTTTGTGCCTTGCACATAATAGGTAATTAGTTAGTCCTTTGCTGATAGCATGCTTAAGTAATAATGTGGCTTACTGGGCAGTAAACATTTAAAGTACAAAGTCCTCTTTTTTTTTTTTTTGAGACAGAGTCTCACTCTGTCTCCAGGAGCCAGGCTGTAGTGCAGTGGCACAATCTCGGCTCACTGCAACCTCTGCCTCCTGGGTTCAAGCAATTCTCCTGCCTCAGCCTCCCGAGTAGCTGGGACTACAGGTGCACACCACCATGCTCAGCTAATTTTTGTATTTTCAGTAGAGACAGGGTTTCACCATGTTGGCCAGGATGGTCGCCATCTCTTGACCTCTTGATCCACCTGCCTTGGCCTCCCAAAGTGCTGGGATTACAGGCTTGAGCTACCGCGCCCAGCCTACAAGGTCCTCTTAAATCTCAATGGATTGATTCACACTTTGGAAACATTTTTATCTCAGGGTAACGTTTTAGTTTCACCACAAGTAACTAAAGTAACCAAATTGTTAGGTGTTAAAGTGCCCAGGAAATGCCTACCTTCAAATTCTATATGCAATTTTTCAATAATTGATATCAGATAATTATAAATAAGAAAGATAAAGTAGAGAAATAAGCCAAACAAACATTATACTGTTATGAATATGTCCAGTGAAAGAAGCCATGGAAAGCTGAATGGGCTGTTGCCAGAGCCCTAAATGTTTTCTTTGTGAGTTCATTTTTCTTTAATTGCATTTCTGAGCAGCATCTAAGTTTACAGTAGAAGATAAAAGTATGGAAGAAAATAGTATAGTGTTATGACTGTTTTTACAGTCATCCTTTATTGGTTATTCACAATAAAAGCACAGCATATTCAGGGTGCATTAATAAAAAATGGAGACTATAAAAGTTGTTAAAATAGAATGTACATTATGTTCACTGAGAACACTATAGGATTGAGGTGCCATTTTTTTCTCCCAAAATAAGGTGTAAAGTATTCAGAGCCGAGAAGCTCAAAACCAAACTTTAATTCATCCTCCCTGCCATCAATATCACATGATGACCATAAACCCTGGAAAGAAAGCGCCCTTTACTGATGCCACTACAATGTGAATTCATATGGGCATTTGATAAAGGATCAATTTATTTAGCAAGACTTACTATATATTAGGTGTCAGTATGTGTGGCCAGGGAAATGCAAGGATTCATCAAAGATACTAGTTTATTTTCCCAAGTACATAACAACAAGGAATTTCTACTTCCAACAAACAACAAAACTATGATAATATAATAATCAGAATTGTGAAGATCCTGTTCTATCAGGGTTTCTTACCCAAGAAATTTTTATTATCAAGATGACATAGCCATGTGGTGAACACTTTGTATATATTTTGTATTTACTTCTCTTGCATGGACTTCCCACAGAGACATCAAAAATATCTGGTGCTTTCTGAATTGCATTATATATTTCTGAAAGCAAATAACATTTTTAAAATATATATTTTATTGTACTTTAGGTTCTGAGGTACATGTGCAGAACATGCAGGATTGTTGCATAGGTACATACACAGCAATATGGTTTGCTGCCTCCATCCCCCCACCACCTGTATCTATCATTTCTTCCCATGTTTCCCTCCCCAACCTCCCTACCCCCCACTGTCCCTCCCCATTCCCTCCCAACAGACCCCAGTGTGTGTGATGCTCTGTTCCATGTGTCTATGTGTTCTCATTGTTCAACACCCACCTATGAGTGAGAACATGTGGTGTTTGATCTTCTGTTCTTGCATCAATTTGCTGAGAATGACGGTTTCCAGGTTCATCCATGTCCCTACAAAGGACAGGAACTCATCCTTTTTATGGCTGCATAATATTCCATGGTATATATGTACCACATTTTCCTTGTCTAGTCTATCATTGATGGGCATTTGGGTTGGTTCCATGTCTTTGCTATTGTAAACAGTGCCACAATGAACATATGTGTGCATGTGTCTTTATAATAGAACAATTTCTAATCCTTTGGGTATATACGCAGTGATGGGATTGCTGGGTCAAATGGAATTTCTACTTCTAGGTCCTTGAGGAATTGCCACACTGTCTTCCACGATGGCTGAACTAATTTACACTCCCACCAACAGTGTAAAAGTGTTCCTATTTCTCCACATCCTCTCCAGCATCTGTTGTCTCCAGGTTTTTTAATGATTGCCATTCTAATTGGCGTGAGATGGTATCTCAATGTGGTTTTGATTTGCATTTCTCTAATTACCAGTGATGATGAGCATTTTTTCATATGTTTGTTGGCCTCATAAATGTCTTCTTTTGAAAAGTGTCTGTTCATGTCCTTCACCCACGTTTGAATGGCTTTTTTTTTTTCTTGTAAATCTGTTTTCGTTATTTGCAGATTCTGGATATTAGCCCTTTGTCAGATGGGTAGACTGCAAAAATTTTTCCCCATTCTGTTGGTTGCCAGTTCACTCTAATGATTGTTTCTCTTGCTATATAGAGCTCTGAAGTTTAGTTAGATCCCTTTTGTCTATTTTGGCTTTTGTTGCTAATGGTTTTGGAGTTTTAGTCATCAAGTCCTTGCCTATGCCTATGTCCTGAATGGTTTTGCCTAGGTTTTCTTCTAGGGTTTTTATGTTGTTAGGTCTTATGTTTAAGTCTTTAATCCATCTGGAGTTAATTTTAGTGTAAGGTGTAAGAAAGGGGTGCAGTTTCTGCTTTCTGCACATGGCTAGCCAGTTTTTCCAACACCATTGTTTAAACAGGGAATCCTTTCCCCATTGCTTGTTTTTGTCAGGTTTGTCAAAGATCAGATGGTTATAGATGTGGGGCATTGCCTCCAAGGCCTCTGTTCTGCTCCATTAGTCTATATCTCTGTTTTGGTACCAGTGCTATGCTGTTTTGATTACTGTAGCCTTGTAATATAGTTTGAAATCAGGTAGCATGATGCCTCCAGCTTTGTTCTTTTTGCTTAAAATTGTCTTGCCTATACAGGCTCTCTTTTGGTTCTATATGAAGTTTAAGGTGGTTTTTTCCAGTTCTGTGAAAAGGGTCATTGTTAGCTTGATGGGAATAGCATTGAATCTATAACTTACTTTGGGGAGTATGGCCATTTTCACAATGTTGATTCTTCATAACAACAAGCATGGAATGTTATTACATCTCTTTGTGTCCTCTCTTATTTCCTTGAGCAGTGGTTTGTAGCTCTCCTTGAAGAGGTCCTTTATATCCTTTGTTAGTTGTATTCCTAGGTATTTTATTCTCTTTGTAGCGATTGTAAATGGCAGTTAATTCTTGATTTGGCTCTCTTTAAGTCTGTTATTGGTGTATAGGAATGCTTGTGATTTCTGCACATTGATTTTGTATCCTGAGACTTTGCTGAAGTTGCTTATCAGTTTAAGAAGTTTCTGGGCTGAGACGATGGGGTCTTCTAGATATACAATCATGTCATCTGCAAATAGAGACAATTTGACTGCCTCCTTTCCTATTTGAATACCCTTCATTTCTTTTTCTTTCCTGATTGCTCTGGCTAGAACTTCCAGTACTATATTGAATAGGAGTGGTGAGAGAGGGCATCCTTGTCTAGTGCCAGATTTCAAAGGGAATCCTTCCAGTTTTTGCCCATTCAGTATGATATTGGCTGTTGGTTTGTCGTAAATAGCTTTGATTATTTTGAGATACGTTCCGTCAATACCTAGTTTATTGAGGGTTTTTAACATAAAGGGCTGTTAAATTTTGTCGAAGGCCTTCTCTGCATCAATTGAGATAATCATGTGGTTTTTGTCTTTGGTTCTGTTTATGTGGTGAATTATGTTTATAGACTTGCATATGTTGAACCAGCCTTGCATCCCTGTGATGAAGCCTACTTGATTGTGATGGATAAGCTTTTTGATGTGCCGTTGCAATTAGTTTGCTAGTATTTTATTGAAGATTTTTGCATAGATGCTCATCATGGATATTGGCCTGAAGTTTTCTTTTCTTGTTGAGTCTCTGCCAGGTTTTGATATCAGGATGATGTTGGTCTCATAAAATGATTTGGGAAGGATTCCCTCTTTTTGGATTGCTTGGAATAGTTTCAGAAGGAGTTGTACCAGTTCTTCTTTGTATGTCTGGTAGAATGTGGCTGTGAACCCATCTGGACCTGGGCTTTTTTTAGTTGGTAGGCTATTAATTGCTGCCTCAAATTCAGACCTTGTTATTGGTCTATTCAGAGTTTCGACTTCTTCCTGGTTTAGGCTTGGGATGGTGCAAGTGCCCAGGAATTTATCTATTTCTTCCAGGTTTATTGATTTGTGTTCATAGAGTTGTTTGTAGTAATCTCTGATGGTAGTTTATATTTCTGTAGAATAGGTGGTGATATGTCCTTTATCATTTTTTATTGCATCTATTTGATTCTTCTCTCTTTT
Organism: Aotus nancymaae; assembly: GCF_030222135.1. NCBI lineage: Eukaryota > Metazoa > Chordata > Mammalia > Primates > Aotidae > Aotus > Aotus nancymaae. The sequence goes on along the minus strand of NW_026988415.1, from coordinate 51,000,565 downwards.
CTTTTTTATTAATCTGGCTAGTGGTCTATTTTGTTGATCTTTTCAAAAAACCAGCTCCTGGATTTATTGATTTTTTGAAGGGTTTTTTGTGCCTGTATCTCCTTCAGTTCTGCTCTGATCTTAGTTATGTCTTGTCTTCTGCTAGTTTTTGAGCTTTGATCTTAACTAAACATTTTTATAGCTTTTGTCCTTACAAACTATTTTCAAACAGGTAAAAGACAAGAAATGATTCAACTAACTAAGTGACTTTTTCATAGAAACTGACACAGACAGGAGTAACAGTCAGTCCTTTTTCTTGGAACTAAGTTCTCAACATTGCATTTTGGATATATTTCAAAGGGTTTTATCTCTGGAATTTGGTATTCATCTCCAAAGATGATCCCGTTTTAAATTTAAAAGTGAAATCAAGGTAACATAGTTTGTCTTCTCATGTTTGTGAATTTTCACAGACCTTACCTGATTTATTGAGGAAAGGGAATTTGGAAGCACATGAAAGGTTTACCCAAGGCTTTCTTTGCAATGAATAGGCATTTTCATGGTTGTTATAGATTTACTCTGGAAACTCTATAATAGATTATAAAACTTTCCCAGGTAAAGCATTCCAGGCTGGAAGATAATTTATTTGAAAACCTTCCATATTTTTCTAGTTGGTAGTGAGGCTGAGAAAAGGGCACAACAATGATCAATTTTTTTTTTTTTTTTTTTTTGAGATAGAGTCTCGCACTGTATCCCAGGCTGGAGTGCAGTAACGTGATCTCAGCTCACTGCAATCTCCCCTTCCTGGGTTCAAGCAATTCTCCTATCTGACCCTCCTTAGTAGCTGGGATTATAGACACACACCACTGTGCCCTGATAATTTTTGTATTTTTAGTAGAGATGAGGTTTTGTCACATGGGCCAGGCTGATCTCAAACTCCTGACCTCAGGTGATCTGCCCTGCTCGGACTTCCAAAGTGCTGGGATTACAGGAGTGAGGCACCATGCCTGGCTGATCAATCTTTTTATTGATAACATTGTGTTACACTATAGGGGGGATTTTAAAACAAACAAACAAAAATCCTAGAGAGTTACAAGAGTACAAAAGATTCCCAGACTTCAGAGAGACCACTTACTGCAGAGAGGTCTTCCAGTTGATATCCTCATACTCATCCTGGGTGCTGATGCAAACTTGCTCAAAATTAATACATCTTAAATGTTTGGATAATTCCCCCTTGCTATTAGGGAAATTATCACAATAAGACAAATATAACAACAAGCATAAAACCCAATAGAAGTGCTATACTCAGACTATTTATAATAAAATGAATGATAAATTCTCAGGGTCTCCATGGTTTCTGGGTTACTGCCTAGTGACAAGCACTCTGCAGGAATTCAAAGACATTGTATGTTTAGGTACTTTTTTAACTTGTATATTTTGATAAAATTGCAAACTGACAGAATAGTGTAAAGAACTTCCCTTCTTCCAGAGCCACCATTGTCAACATTCACTACATCTGTTTTATCACATTAGGCTCCCTTTGAAGAGCATCCAGGGCTTCACTAAGTGCCTAAAGCTACAATTTATTATAACATATTACTTAATTATGAGAGACAGAGCTAATCTATATAGAATGATAATAGTAATGACAATAACGGCAATAATAATATTAATAATTTGCATATTAAGTAATCATAAGAACTTTATAAGGTATGTATTATCATGTTCAGGTTATCAGTGAATAATTTGAGGTCACAGAGCTAGGAAGTGACATAGCCATGATCCAAATTGAGATCTATCTGACCCTAAAGCTAGGGCTTACAAACATTACTGAATATTGCCTCTTATCAAATGTGGCAAGGAGATTCATTTTCCTCAGTCTATCTAATCCCCAATGGGTTAGTCCTTCACTTGGGAATTCCACCCATATTCTTTAGTGCTATACAATTTAATAAGGGAACATTAGTCAAAAGCCAAAATGCAGCTCTTACAATTATCTCAAAATAAGAAGTTTAATTTAAAACAATGCAGCTCTGGCTAAAGAAAATTCCAATGTTTGTCCTTAAGGGTATCCTTTTTAATCCGCAAAATTGAAATATTCACATTTTCCTGTTTAGGAAAAGCCAGTATGATTGCAAGCCTTTTTCGATTTTTAATTGCCTATTCCCAGAGTAAGCTTATTTGAATAAGCAATTCTTAGAGAGGGGCTTCTATCTACCTAATACCATGCCATTTCCTATGCTAATAGCAGTTCCGTGTTTGCTACTGTAGAGATCCTTGGGGAGACAGACAAAGTAATGAGAGTGAAATAAAATAGTTTACTTCAGTGACTCAACCTGAAAGTTCAAACTACTAAAACATTGAAATATTCTGAGTCTCTGCCAGATTGCTTGATGATTGTTGAAAACAAGCAATTCCAGCAGGAGTTGTCAGCCTGTGTGTCCATGTGAGTGTGTGTGAGTGTATTTGTGTGCACATCTTTGAATAAATGTGTAAGTAGGTATTGAGTATGTGTGTCTGTTTTTAACAAGATCTTGGCCTCCTTTGATTCTAAACTCTATTCTCCCAACAAGACTATTTCTAAAAAATAAGAACACTTTGTAAAGTTGAACAATTGATTTTTCATTTTCCATTCTCCGTCTTTTTGCTTTGACCAGGTGTTTCATAGCAGGTTACCAAAGAACCTTCTTTATTTCCATTATACAATAGTAAAAGATCAAGAACTACAAATGCTCCTGTATACACACTAAGGCCATGACAGGACCACAGAATTTTGGATGTTTTAGTCATTTTCTCTGGAGAAGTAAGTTCTAAAATTTATTCTTGATGTGTTAGAAGAATAATAGAATCTATGACTAATTTTCTAGATTTTTAAGCCAAAATTTTTCAATTTAATTGCTTAACAATAATAATTCTAAGGTTTTCTTTCTATGGGTATTTAAAAGCTTGAAAAAAATTATACATATCTTAACTAGTGAGCCTTAGACTAATTAATTCGATACAATATATTGAAAGCCTGCTATGCTAGGCATTAAGAATACAAAAATAATAATAGTATTATTTTATTAATAAAAGTGATAATAATGAAAAATACAATGTATGGAATGCCTGCTAGTGAGAGTTAGTGTACTAAGTGTTTTATATAAATTTATAGATATATAAATAAATATATACACATCTGTAAGATATACACATATATATATATATTACAGAAACACTGTAAGGTAGGGATTATTACTATCTTTTTTTTTTTTTTTTTTTGAGACAAAGTCTTGCTCTTTTGGTCAGGCTGGAGTGCAGTGGCACTCAGCTCACTGCAACCTCCACCTTTTTTGTTCAAGTGTTTCTCCTGCCTCAACCTCCATGGTAGTGGGATTACAGGCCCATGCCACCACATCCAGCTAATTCTTGAATTCCTGACCTCACATGATTTGCCTGCCTCAACCTCCCAAAGTTCTGGGATTACAGGCATGCATCACCATACCCAACCTACTATCTTCATTTTAAATATGAAGAGAGTTAAGAGACATTAATAAATTTGTCAAGTGACAGATCTGAAATCACAACTGAGGTCAGTTTGACTGAAAACTTTATGCCTTGTTATGCTGTATTTTAGAGGGAGATATATTTTCTCAATAAAAGACCTAAAGTTTTATGAATGGTATAATAGAAGTATGTCCAGTGGGGCATAAGAGAGCATTTTAAAAAATGACTCTTGGGGAGTTAGAGAGATTCTAAAGGACTGGAACAGTATTTTTTGTTGGAAACCCTTATTGGGATCAAATCAGCAGACCTTATCCAATTGAACTAACAAGCTCAAACTGACATCTGAGAAAAAGTTCATCTTTGGAGTCATCTAAAAGACAAGCTTCCAAAAGAATACAATAGATTCAAACTCACAAAGCAGTTTAGGATGAGCACAGACTAGACCTTTGCTATCCAATATAATAGCCACTAGCTGTTAATATATGTGACTGGTACACACTTGAAATGTGGCTACTGGAAATACAGGTGTTTGGTAAGTGTAAAATATACATAAAGGCAGTACAAGAAAAAAGAACACAAAACATTTCAGTAACAATTGATATTGATTATATGTTGAAATTATAATATTTTGGATATTATGACAAAAATATTATTTAAATGAATGTATCCAGTTTGTTATTATTTAATTTAATGTGACTACTACTTTTCTTTAATCCAGAAAGAAAACAGCATTTGGGCATGCCTTTTCAGCATTCACTAGCTATTTTGTTCAGTAGCTAGCAAATCATTGACATTCTTTAATCATCACTATACTAAATCTAAACTCCTTCAGGATAGATATTGGGTCTTAATTTTCATCAGGAATGCTTAACCCAATGCCTTACACATAGTATCACTCAATAAATGTTGAGTGAATGACATAAAACACTTTAGCTCAGGTATGGAGTGTGACTTCTTTTTCAACAAACATTGTGGAACAACTTAATTATTTTTTAAAATATTGCCCTCTTTTAAAAGAATCATCATAATAAGCTCTACATTTACTACAGCAAACAATAATTCTGCTGTTTGTAACCATTTTAAATCTCCTATTCTGGACCTGCTCTCTCAATCTATTGGAGTATTATCATAAATATTCTCAATAGTAGCATAACTTTGAACTTGAAGGCTAGATTAACAGAGTAACAGAGCTCTTAAAGATCAAAGCTCTTAAAAAGGTTAAAGCCTCTTTCGTCTTTCCTAAGTATCATTTCTCTCCTAGCAATGTTCCTTCTACTTTTTTCAAATCTATAATAACTTATTTTGACAGACAAGTCAAAGCCACAAAAGGAATGGACCAGTTTTCTCTGTCAAATTACCTACATGGCAATTCAGTGAATCCTCATCTTTTGTTCTTATTTTAAGTATAGATTCTAGTTTTAAAAATTAACAAGTATGGCACTGATACTGAATCATCAGAATAGTTCCTAGAATAGTTTCTGTAAGTCAAAATGGCTGTACCTGTGCATAACAATATCAATACTGGCTCCACATACAACCAAAATAAACAAAAAATAGTATTTTCTAGGTTTAATATTTTTTAAACCTTTTGTGGCACTCTTTTGTATTTGTCCTTACATATGAGCATTTCCTCCAATTTAGAAAAAACATTTTTTTAAAATAGAAGCTCACTGTAAGTTTTTCTGCATAGCTACATAACTTCATTCTTTTCTTCTTTACTAGGATCCATAGCAAAAAATGTTGTATTTTATGTATTTTGTGAAGAGAATTTCTGGACACCTGTTCCAGCATGCTTCCACCCATCTTTAAGGAATGTAAATCTTAGTTTGAACTGGTTAAAACTTTGAAGTTAGCAACCAGTTGGGGACGGTGATTTTGTTCACAACAAATCCTATGTATTAATCAGCTCAGGCCACCATAACATGATACCACAGACTACGTGGTTGATACAACACACGTTATTTTCTCTCAGTTCTGGAGGCTGGAAGTCTGAGACCTTGCTCTTTCTGATTTTCTGATGGCTCTCTTCACATTGTGTTCACATGTGGCTTCTCATTTGTGTTTACAGAGAGAGAGAGAAAGAGAGAGAGACAGATCCCTCATCTCTGATGTTTCTTCCTCTTCTTATATACCAGCCCTATTGGGTCAAGACTTCACTCTTATAATCTCATTTAATCACAATTACCTCCATGATGCCCCTATCTCCAAATACAGTCACATTGTGGGTTAAGACTTTAACATGAATTTGGGGTAGGGAGGACACCATTTAGTCTATAACATCCTGGATGGAAGCATCGTGACTGTTGTGAAAGGTGCTTCCTGGCATTATGCTAAAATATTGACACACTGCTTTCCTCACTGCAATATTCCTATATTAATCAAAGTAAAAACTTTTCTATAGAAAATAGAAAGCTGCACTCATGATCTCTTCCCAAAGGAAACCAAGTTATCAGCTATCTACAGAGAAAAAGCACCTTCATAATAAATAAATGTTAAGTGAGCACTCACTGTACCTGGTTTTAACTTCATATCACTGAAAGGCATTGAATGAACAGTAGCAATACCCGGGTACTACATAGAGGGCCTTGGTATGCCTCTGAGACATGCTGGATTCAGGTGAGACTCAGCACCCTACCAGCTATGGGGGCAACAGAGCAAAATTCCTCCTGCATCAGAAAAGCAGAGATAAAAGTAAAGGGGACTTTATCATGCACCTTAGATACCAACACCACCACAGGAAGACAGAGGACCAAGTGGGTTCTTGGGGTCCCTGATTCCAGGACTTGACTCTTGGATGGTATTTCTGGACCTGCCCTGGGACAGAGGGTTGCCCACTGCCCTGAAGAGTGAGTCCCAAGCCAGGAAGCATTTAGCACAAGCCGACTTAAGAGACTTTGGGCCTTAAGAAAACATCATTAGTAGTCTAGCAGCACACCTCATGGCCAGGGGTGGCTGTGGCTACAAAATGAGGCACCTCTGCTTTTGGAAACAGGAAGGATGAATGAAAAGAACTATGTCTTGTGGTTTGAGTGCCAGCTGAGCTGCAACAAAATAGAACATCAGGTAGACTTCTAAGGTTTTGACTCTAGACTCTGACTCCCAGACAACATTTCTGGACCCACCCAGGGCCTGGGGGACCTTGTCAACTGGAGGGAAGGACAGAGGTCTGGCTGGCTTTGCCATCTGCTGAATATAGAGCCTCAGGGCCTTGAGCAAACATAGGCAGTAGCCAGGGAGTGATTACTGCAGGCCTTGGGCAAGACCCAGTGCTATGCTAACTTAAGGTCTGACCCAGCAGAGTCACAGCAGTGGTGGACTTAAGGGTGCTCGTGCCATTCTGCCCCCAGCTTTGGTTGGCTCAGAACATAGAGAGAGAGACTGTGTATGATTGGAAGAAAGTAAGAGAAGAGAACAAAGGTTTACGCCTGGTAATCCAGAAAATTCTCCTCGATCTTGTCTAAGATCATGAAGGTGGTACCTCTATGAGTCGCAAAAACCACAGCACTGGGCTTAGGGTGCCCACTAAAGCAGAAACAGCTTAAATCAAAAGACCAAGTTCTTTCAAATATCTGGAAAGCCTTCCCAAGAAGGATGGCTACAAATAAGCCCAGACAGTGAAGACTAGAATAAATACCTAACTCTTCAATGCATAGATACCAAAAAACATCTACTAGCATCAACACCATCCAGGAAAACATAACCTCACCAAATGAACTAAAAAAGCCACCAGAGACCAATCCTGGAGAAACAGAGATAAGTGAGCTTTCAGACAGATAACTCAAAATAGATATGTTGAGGAAACAAAAAAGTTCAAGACAACACAGAAAAGGAATTCAGAATTTAAAATTAAAATTAAAAAGAATCAAGCAGAAATTTTTGAGCTGGAAGATGCAATTGGCGTACTGAAGAATGCATCATAGTTCTTTAGTACCAGAATGCATGAAGCAGAAGAAAGAATTAGTGAGCTTGGACACAGGCTATGTGAAAATAGAGAAGACAAAAGAAAAGTAATGAGAAACAATGAAGCAAAATTACAGAATCTATGAAATAAACTCAAAAGGGCAAATCTAACATATATTGGCCTATAAGAAGAGGTAGAGAAAGATACAGAGTTATAAAGTTTATTCAAAAGCATAGTAACTGTTTACAATATACTGTTTACAATAGCAAAGACCTGGAACCAACCCAAATACCCATTGATGATAGACTGGACAGGGAAAATGTGGCACATGTACACCATGGAATATTATGCAGCCATCAAAAACGATGAGTTTGTGTCCTTTGTAGGGACATGGATGAACCTGGAAACCATCATTCTCAACAAACTGACACAAGAACAGAAAATCAAACACCACATGTTCTCACTCATAGGCGGGTGCTGAACAATGAGAACACATGGACACAGGGAGAGGAGCATCACACACTGAGGTCTGTCGGGGGGAAATAGGGGAGGGACGGTGGGGGGTGGGGAGTTGGGGAGAGATAGCATGGGGAGAAATGCCACATATAGGTGAAGGGGAGGAAGGCAGCAAATCACGCTGCCATGTGTGTACCTATGCAACAATCTTGCATGTTCTTCACATGTACCCCAAAACCTAAAATGCAATTAAAAAAAAAAGCATAGTAACAGAGAACTTTCCAAACCTAGGGAAAGATATCAACATCCAAGTACAAGAAAGTTATAGAACACTAAGAAGATATCTCAAGGCATTTAATACACTCTCAAAGGTCAAGAATAAAGAAAGGATTCTAAAAGCAGCAAGAGAAAAGAAACAAATGACACACAATGGAGCTTCAACACATCTGGCAGCAGGCTTTTCTGTGCAAACATTACAGGCCAGGAGAAAGAGGCATGACATATTTAAACTGCTGAAAGGAAAAAAATAAACTTTTACTCGAGAATTATACATCTGGCAAACAATGTCTTTCAGACATGAAGGAAGAATAAAGACTTTTTCAGACAAACAAAAGCTAAGGGACCTCATCAAAACCAGAGCTATCCTTCAAGAAATGCTAAAGGGAGCACTTCAGTCAGAAAGAAAAGTACATTGATGAGAAATAAATAATCACCTGAAGGTACAATATTTACTGGTAATAGTAAGTAGGGAGAAAAATAAAGAATATTATAACACTGTAATTGTGGTATGTAAATTACTCTTATCCTAAGTAGAAAGACTATAGGAAAAAAACAGTCAAAAATAATAAAAACAACATCTTTTCAAGACATAGTCAGAACAATAAGATACAATAAGAATAACATAAAGGTAAAAAGCAGGGGGACGAGGTTAAGAAGAGTTTTTATTCATTTTTTGTTTGTTTGCTTGTTTGTTCATGCAAACAGTGTTAGGTTTTTATTAAGTTAAAAATGGCTTATAAGATATTATTTTCAAGACTCATGGTAACTTCAAACCAAAAAACATACCATGGATACACAAAAATAAAAAGAAAGAAACTAAATAATATCACCAGAGAAAAATATCTTCATTAAAACAAAGAAGGGAAGGAAAGACAAAAGAAAGAGAAGACCACAAAGCAACCAGAAAACAAATAAGAAAGTGACATGAGTAAGTCCTTACTTAACAATAATAGCATTCAATGTAAAAAACTAAATAATCAAATGACATACACCAGCTAAATAAATGAAAAAACAATACCCATTGATCTGTCGCCTACAAGAAACACACTTCACCTATAAAGACACACATAGACTGAAAATAGAGAGATGGAAAAGATAGTTCATGGCAAAAACAAGCAGGAGTCACTGTATTTATATCAGACAAAATAGATTTTAAAATAAAAAGTGCAAGAGGAGACAAAGTAGATTACTATATAATGATAAATGGGTCAATTCAGTAAGAGGATATAAAAATTTTAACATATGTGCACTCAACACTGAAGCACCCAGATATAAAAAAGGAAATATTAGAGTGAAACAGAGAGTTAGGCCCCAATACAATAATAGCAGGAGACTTTGACACTCTACTTTCAGCATTGGAAAGATCTTTCAGACAGAAAATCAACAAAGAAACATCAGACTTAGTCTGACTAGAAGCCAAATAGGATTAACATATATTTACAAAACATTTCATCCAGTGGGTGCAGAATACACATTATTTTCCGCAGCACATGGATCATTCTCGAGGATGGACCATATGTTAGATCACAAAACAAGTCAAGACATTCAAAATAGCTGAGCCAAGATGGACAAATAGGAACAGCTCCAGAGGGAAGTTCCCAGCAAGAACAACACTGAAGGCGAGTGATCTCTGCATTTCCAATTGAGATACCAGGTTCCTTTCAATGGGACTAGTTGGACAGTGGGTGTAGCCCAAGGAGGGCAAACCAAGGCAGGGTGGGGCACTACTTCACCCGGAAAGTACAATTGCCAGAGGACTGGGGGCTTTTCCCCTCTGGCACTTTGGTTCAGATACTGTACTTCTCCCATGGCCTTTGCAACCCACAGACCAGGAAATTCCCATCAGGTTGAAAAGCACAGTGAGTTACCAGCACAGATCTGAGTGGCAGCTCTGGCCAGCGCTGTGGGTTGTTGGCACAGATCTGGGCAGATGTTTTGAATAGTACTGAGAGCACCTGTGGGACAAAGCTTCCTGCTCCCCAGAAAGAGGGCGATCTGAAAGCAGGGAGACAGGTGATAGAGCTTGGCGGGTCCCACCCCCACAAAGACCAGCAAACTGAAGCCCTCTCACTTGAGAGTTTTGCAGCCAGCACATCAGGTTCACAGCCATATTCTACCAGACATACAAAGACGTTTTGGTACAATTACTTCTGAAACTACTCCAAACAATAGAAAAAGAGGGAATCCTCCCTAACTCATTTTATGAGACCAACATCATCCTGATACCAAAACCTGACAGAGATACAACTAAAAAAGAAAACTTCAGGAAAATATCCATGATGAACATAGATGCAAAAATCTTCAATAAAATACTGGCAAACCAAATGCAACAGCACATCAAAATGCTTATTCATCAAGATCAAGTAGGCTTCATTCCAGGGATGCAAGTCTGGTTCAACATACACAAAACTACAAACTTAATCCATCACATAAACAGAACCAAAGACAAAAACCACATGATCATCTCAATAGATGCAGAGAAGGCCTTCAACAAAATTCAACAGCCCTTTATCTTAAAAACTCTGAATAAACTAGGTATCAATGATACATATCTCAAAATAATAAAGGCTATTTATGACAGACCTACAGCCAATATCATACTGAAAGGGCAAAAACTGGAAGCATTCCCTTTGCAGACTGGCACTAGACAAGGATGCCTTCTCTCGCCATTCCTATTCAATACAGTATTGGAAGTTCTAGCCAGAGCAATCGGGCAAGAAAAAGAAATAAAGGATATTAAATTAGGAAAGGAGGAAGTCAAATTGTCTCTATTTGCAGACGACATGATTGTGTATTTAGAAGACCCCATCGTCTAACCCCAAAATCTCCTTAAGCTGATAAGCAACTTCAGCAAAATCTCAGGATACAAAATCAATGTGCAGAAATCACAAGCATTCCTACACACCAATAACAGACAAACAGAGAGCCAAATTATGAGCAAACTCACATTCACAGTTCCTACAAGGAAAATAAAATACCTAGGAATACAACTATCAAAGGATGTGAAGGCCCTCTTCAAGAAGAACTACAAACCACTGCTCAAGACAATAAGAGAGGACACAAACAAATGCAAAAACATTCCAGGCTCATGGTTAGGAAGAATCAATATTGTGAAAATGGCCATACTGCCCAAAGTAATTTATGGATTTAATGCTATCCCCATCAAGCTACCATTGACCTTCTTCCCAGAACTGGAAAAATACATTTAAAACTTCATATGGAACCAAAGACAGCCTGCATAGCCAAGACAATCCTAAACAAAAAGAACAAAGCTGGAGGCATCACACTACCTTACTTCAAACTATACTAAAAGGCTAGAGTAATCAAAACAGCATGATACTGGTACCAAAACAGAGATATAGACCAATGGAACAGAACAGGGGCCTCAGAAGTAACACCACACATCTACAACCATCTAATCTTTGACAAACCTGACAAAAACAAGCAATGGGGAAAGGATTCCCTGTTTAATAAATGGTGTTGGGAAAACTGGCTAGCATGTGCAGAAAACAAAAACTGGACCCCTTCCTTACACCTTACACTAAAACTAACTCCAGATGGATTAAAGACTTAAACATAAGACCTAACACCATAAAAACCCTAGAAGAAAACCTAGGCAATACCATTCAGGACATAGGCATAGGCAAGGACTTCGTGACTAAAACACCAAAAGCAATGGCAACAAATAGCAAAATAGACAAACGGGATCTAATTAAACTCCAGAGTTTCTGCACAGCAAAAGATAAAATCATTAGAGTGAACCGGCAACTAACAGAATGGAAAAAAATTTTTGCAATCTACCCATCTGACAAAGGGCTAATATCCAGAATCTACAAAGAATTAACATAGATTTTACAAGAAAACAAACAAACAAACCCATTCAAAAGTGGGAGAAGGATATGAACAGACACTTTTCAAAAGAAGACATTTATGAGGCCAACAAACATATGAAAAAATGCTAATAGTCACTGGTCATTAGAGAAATGCAAATCAAAATCACATTGAGATACTACTTCACACCAGTTAGAATGGCAATCAGTAAAAAACCTGGAGACAACAGATGCTGGAGAGGATGTGGAGAAATAAGAACACTTTTACACTGTTGGTGGGAGTGTAAATTAGTTCAACCATTGTGGAAGACAGTGTGGCGATTCCTCAAGGACCTAGAAATAGAAATTCCATTTGACCCAGCAATCCCATTACTGGGTATATACCCAAAGGATTATAAATCATTCTATTATAAATACACATCCACACATATGTTCATTGTGGCACTGTTTACAATAGCGAAGACTTGGAACCAACTCAAATGCCCATCAGTGATAGACTGGAAAAAGAAAATGTGGCACATATACACCATGGAATATTATGCAGCCATTAAAAAGGATGAGTTCATGTCCTTTGTAGTCACATGGATGAATCTGGAAACCATCCTTCTCAGCAAACTGACACAAGAACAGAAAACCAAACACCAAATGTTCTCACTCATAGGCGGGTATTGAATAACGAGAACACATGGGCACAGGGAGGGAAATATCACAAGCTAGGGTCTCTTGGGGGGTGGGTGTGCTAGGAGAGGGACAGTGGTGAGTGGGGAGGTTGAGGAGGGATAAACTTGGGAGAAATGCCTGATGTAGGTGACAGGGAGATGGAAGCAGTAAACCACCATGGCATGTATGTACCTATGCAACAATCCTGCAAGATCTGCACATGTACCCCAGAACTTACAGTACAATTAAAAAAAAAAACATTCAGACATTGAAATAATATCAAGAATCATCTCTGCCTGCAATGGAATAGAACTAGAGATCAGTAACAAGAGGAATTTTGAAGACTATACAAATACATGGAAATTAAACAATATGCTCCTTAATGACCAGTGGATCAATGAAGAAATTATGAAGAAAATTGAAAAATGTCTAGAGACTAATGATAATAAAAACATAACATATCAAAATCTATGGGAAACAGAAAAAGTATTACTAAGAAGCAAGTTTATAGGTATAAGGGACATCAAAAAAACAGGAAAAAAACTTCAAATATGCAATCTAATGATGCATCTTAGACAAGAAAGAGCACATAAACCCAAAATTAGAAGAAAAGAAATAATAAAGATCAGAGCAGAAATGAAATTGAAATAAAAAAATACAAAAGATCAATAAAGGAAAAGTCAGTTTTTTGAAAAGTTAATATTGACAAAGCATTAGCCAGATTGACCAAGAAAAAAAAAAAGGATCCAAATAAATAAATCAGAAATGAGAAGGGAGACATTACAAACCGTACTGCAGAAATTCAAAGGTTCATAGTGGCTACTATGAGCAACTATATGCTGATAAATTGGAAAAATAGAGGAGAAATAGATAAATTCCTAGATAAATACAACCTACCAGGTCTGAACCAGGAAGAAATCCAAACTTGAACAGACCAATAACGGGTAATGACATCAAAGCCATAATAAATCTTATCTTAGTAAAGAAAGGTTTAGGACCTAATGGCTTCACTTCTGAATTCTGCAAAACATTTAAAGAACTAATACTAATCCTACTTAAAGTATTCAGAAAAATAGATGAGGAGGGAATACTTGCAAACTCATCATATATGGGTAGTATTACTGTACTACCAGAACCAGACAAAAACAGATTTAAAAAAAAAACAACTACAGGCCAATATTTCTGATGAATATTGATGGAAAAATCCTCGACAAAATACTAGCAAACCAAATTCAACAATACATTAGAAAGTTCATTCATCATGACCATGTAGGATTTATCCCTGGGATGCAAGGATGGTTCAACATACACAAACCAATCAATGTAATACGTTATATCAAAAATGAAGGGGAAAAATACCACGATTATTTCAACAGATGCTTTACACGATTTGATAAAATTCAACATTCCTCCATAATAACAACCCTCAAAAAACTGAGGATAGAAGGAACATACCTTAACATAATAAAAGTCATATATGACAGACACACAGCTAGTATACTAAATGGGGAAAAACTGAAAGTCTTTCCTCTAATATCTGGAAGATGACAAGGATGCCCACTGTAGTACAACACAGCACTGGAAGTCCTAGCCAGAGCAATCAGACCAGAGAAATAAATAAAGTGCATCCAAATTAGAAAGGAAGAAGTCAAATTATCCATGTCTGCAGATGATATGGTTTTGTATTTGGAAAAACCTAGGCTACACAAAAAAACTAATAGAACTGAAAAACAAATTCAGTGAAGTTCCAAGATACAAAATCAATACACAATTCAGTAGCATTCCTATATGCCCAAGAGTGAACAATCTGAAAAAGAAATTTAGAAGTAATCTCATTTACAATAGTCACACATAAAATTAAATATCTAAGACTAAATCAAACAAAGAAGTGAAATATCTCTAAAATGAAAACTGCAAAACACTGATGAAAGAAATTGAACAGGACACAAAAAAATTGGAAAATATTCCATGCCCAAGAATTGGAAGAATCAATATTGTTCAAATGTTCATACTACCCAAAGCAATCTACAGATTCAATGCAACTGCTATCAAAATGCCAATGAAATTATACACAGAAATAAAATAAAACAGTTCTACAATTTACATGGAACCACAAAAGACCCACAATAGCCAAAGCTACCCTAAGCCAAAAGAACAAAACTGGAAGAATCACTTTACCTGACTTTAAATTCTACTACAGAGCTATAGTAAAGAAAACAGCATGGTACTGGCATAAAAACAGACACATGCATGAATGGAACAGAATAGAGAACCCAGAAACAAATTCTTACATCTAAAGTGAACTCATTTTTGACAAAGATGCTAAGAACATACACTGCGTAAAATACAGTTTCTTCAATGAATGGTGCTGGGAAACTGGATATCCATATGCAGAAGGATAAAACTAGACCCCTATCTCTTGCCATGCAAAAAATTAAATCAAAATGGATTAAAGACTTAAATGTAAGACCTCAAACTATAAAATGACTACAAGAAAACACTGGGGAAACTCTCCAGGACATTGGTTTGGGCAAAGATTTATTGAGCAATACTCCATTAGCCAAGACAACCAAAACAAAAATGGACAAATGAGATCATATCAAGTTCAAAAGCTTCTACACAGCAATGGAAACAATCATCAAAGACAAGAGACAACCCACAGAATGGGAGAAAATATTTTAAAACTACCCATCTTAGAAGGGATTAATAACCACAATATAAAAGTATTTCGAACAATTCTATAGGAAAAAAACATCTAATAATCCGATCTAATAAAAATAGGCAAATAACTTGAATAGACATTTCTCAAAAGAAGACATACAAATGGGAAACAGGCATATGAAAAGGTGCTCAATATTATTGATTATCAGAGAAATTCAAATCAAAACTACAATAAAGTATCATCTCACCCTAGTTAAAAGCACTTGTATTCAAATGACAGGAATAACAAATGCTGGCAAGGATGTGGAGAAACGGGAACCCTAGTATGCTGTTGGTGGGCATGTGAATTCATACAGCTACTATGGAGAACAGTTTGGAGGTTCCTCAAAAAACTAAAAATAGGCAATCTCATTGCTGTGTATGTATCCAAATGAAAGAAAATCAGCATATCGAAGAGATATCTGCACCCTTATGTTTGTCCCAGCACTGTTTACAATCGCTAAGATTTGGGAGTGACCCAAGTGTCCATCAACAAATGAATGGATAAAGAAAAATGTACATGTAGACAATGGAGTACTAGTCAGCTATAAAAAGGAATGTGATCTAGTTATTTCCAACAACATGGATGGAACTGGAGATCATTACATTAAGTGAAATAAGCCAGCCACAGAAAGACAAACATCATGTTCTCACTTATTTGTCGTATCTAAAAATTAAAACAGTGAAACCCATGGACATAGAGAATAGAAGCATGGTTACCAAAGCTGGGAAGAGCAGTTGGAGGTCGGGGAGGAGGGAAGATGGGGCTGGTTAATGAGTATAAAAAATAGAAAGAATGAATAAGACCTACTATTTGATAACACAACAGGGTAATTATAATCAGTAATAACTTAATTGTACATTTTAAAATTTTAAAAAGTGTAATTCAGTTTACAACTCAATGGATAAATTTTTGAGGGAATGGATACCCCAGTCTTCATGATGTGCTTTTTTCACATTGTATGCCTGTATCAAACGTGTCATGTACCCCATATACACCTATTTCATACCCACAAAAATTAAAAATTAAAATAATGTAACATTTTCTCAAAAGTATTAGCATTTTGACAGTAGAGACTTTGACATGAAGAATGTGTACAAGTCAAGATAATTTAAATAAAAATCTGTGATTACTATGTTACAAATGCTATCATAAGATGAGATTATAAAGAGAAGTTTAATAAAACCCCATAGGGACCAGGTTACAATACTAAGTTATACCAATATAGCATGTCTACATAATAATGAAGAAAATAACCAAAAATCAAAACTGTAAACAATAAAATACTAAGTGTTGAACTTAATTATACTACCAGCTGGGGTTTCTGAAGATGCCTACTAAAGAGTTTTGAAAAATGCCATTTATGCTCTCCTATTTTCAAAGTAGAATTATTGATCATTTAGAAACAAATGTTGTAATTGTGGTTAAGTTTGCTTTTACCATCATTATCACATGTATTAAGTGTTCTAATGTTCAAAGCACTGTTAGACGCTTTACAGGACACTGCCTATGATCCCAGAATAATGTATCATAGCACAGTCAATTCAGTTTTTTGCTTATTTTAATAATCAAACTGGATCAAAGTACATTCAGTCTGATGGATTGTCATGCAATCACTAAGATAGTCCAAACTACCAAATCAACTGTGTTATGGCCAATTGAGTAACTTTGTGCAGACCTGGACATAGAGAAGGCACAGCCTCTGATCTTAAGGTGATTACTTTCTAAATGACTAAAACATTATTGGTATAACACCAAATCAAATTGATGACACATAATGGCACTCAATATTTCTGGCTCTAGTTAAATGCTCTGTGAATGCATGTACTGTCATATCTCATAAAGCACGGCCAGAAGTGACCTAGTGTTGAAGGCACAAACCACAATGAGTTGCTTCAGAAGTTTAAGCTACAATAGAAATAACCTTACAGACATGCTTATAGAAATAGTTTTGACTTAAGAGTCAGACAACTTGGAGTAAGGTCACACTTAGTCATTCACTCAATAGATACATAGTGAGCGCTTAGTATGTACCAGGTAGTACACAAGGGATAAAAGAGCCCCACTTAGTAACTACGAGATCTTGCACAAGTCACTTAATCTCTCAATCCTTGTTTCATTGTATATAGAATATATATAATAATACCCATCTCACTGTACTATTGGAAGTATCATATAAAGCAATGTATGTAAAGGTTAAATAATGCTTTGCTTTCTGATAAGTTTTCAAACAATCAATCGATTAAAAAATGATGCAAATCCCCACTTATTTTTTTTTTTTGGAGACCGAGTCTTACTCTTTCACCAGGCTGGAGTGCAGTGGCGCAATCTCGGCTCACTGCAATCTCTGCCTCCTGGGTTGTAGCGATTCCTCTGCCTCAGCCTCCCGAGTAGCTGGGACTAGAGGCGAGCGCCACCATGCCTGGCTAATCTTTTGTATTTTAGTAGAGACAGGGTTTCACCATGGCCAGGATGGTCTCCATCTCCTGACCTCATTATCCGCCCGCCTCGGCCTCCCAAAGTGTTTCAGTGTTTTATTTACACTTTTAAATAATAGCTTTCTGATCTTTTAAAATTTTTAGATAATCCTCTTGAGAGAATTTTTCCCACTATTAAAAACTTGAAAAATGTAGTTTTCATAACTAGAAAATAGAGATCTACCATAATTTATTTCACAAAACCCTTGTTGTCAAATATTTAAATAGTGTAATTTTTTTGTAGTTTGAATAATATTGTTAGGAACGACTCTGCATACAAATCATTGTCTCCAGTTCTTATTATTTCCTTAGGCTATATTTTTAGAAGTGGAATATATAACTGCCAGGTTAAGTGGCATAAACCCTTTTGAAAATCTTGAAACATACATATTTTCAGTTTACACTCTCACTACTATCCTCAGCACCACTGAGCACTAATATAAGAGACAAAAAAAAATCCAGTTTGATAGGTCAAAAAACGACACCTAACTGTTTCAATGTATATCTTTTCAACAGTTCTAATGAGGTGGAATGTGATTTCTTGTGTTAACTGGTCATCTTTTTTTTAATTTCTGTGAATTATCTGTTTGTATTTATTACCTACTTTTCTATGAGCATTACAGTTTTTATTCCTTAAATTGTGTGAGCTTTGTCTATGTTATAGATATTAACCTATCATCTGTCTCAGTTATATTCCTAATTTGTCCTTTGCCTTTTGAGTTAATTTGTGCTGCTTTGATGTTCAGATATTTGTAATATTTTACATAGGGCACTCTATCAATCATTCTGTTTAAAATTTTTTTGAGTTTTATGCTAAAAAGCTTCTATCCATTCTAAACTAATCTGTTTAGTTAATTTTTAAAATGTTAGATTCTTTTGGAATCTGTTTGAATGCAATATGTGATAAAGGTAAACATCTCACTAGACTACTAGTAGTTTGTGATATTTCCTTTATCCTATGTTAAATTTTTGTCTATTCTGGAGTCTGTTAGAGGGTCATTGGGTCATTTATTATAGTGTATTTATCTGACTGTAGATTGTGTCATTATCATGCCACCATTTTAATTATTATAATTTAATAAAGGGTTATATTATATGGTAAGATAAATGCCTCTCTTTATACTTATTTTCCAAAATTCCTTTAGGTATTCCTCCCTGTTTCTTCTTCAAGATTAACCTTAGAACAATTTTAGGGATTGTCTTAATTCTATAAACCCTATAAATTAATTTGTTTTGCATACTAAATCTTCCTGCCAAAGAACATGGCATATTTCTTTTTTTTCAAATCATTTTTTCTTTAGTTAAGTATTGACATATTTTTTTCATTTATTTATTGTGTTTGGCTTTTTCATAGGCATGTTGTGCTTTTGACATTTTTGTGAGTAGGGGATTATTCCCATTAGAATTAGTATCTATTTTTGGCAGACAGGAAAGATACTTACTTTTGTTTACATATTTTGTAATGAACCAATTTACTGAAATATCTCATTCTCAATTTTACAGTTGATTTTCATGGATTCGTAGGTGTATAATTACATTTCCGACAAATAATGCTACTTTTTCTCCTTTCAACCAGTTATATTTCTTATTCTTCATATGATTCTTCTTTTAAGCAAATGAAAGACAATCATCACAAAACCATTTTTAGTTCCATGAGCACATACTTCCCCTGACCCTTTAATTTCCCCACCAAAAGACTTAGTTCTGTCTTTTCTTAAAAATAAAGCTTTACCATCAGATATCATTTATCCTTTCCCAGCCTTTTTATGGCCCTATAACTGTATATTCTCAGCATATAGTTCAGTTACCTTTCCAATTATAATTCCAATATCTAAGCACCGGGGCTTTAGAAATCTGTAGGGCATTTGCTGAACTACTGTAGATATAAAAATCCACCTCTCCTCACACTGTACATCCTAGAATATAGAGAAAAAGACTAAACTATTTGTATATGTGTATATGTGTGTGTTTGCATCTGTGTGTCTGTGTGTATGTCTGTAATAGAAGAACAAGGGTAGGCAGATTCAAGGAATTGAATAATGAAGCTTTGCCCTTCTCTCTAATCCTTTTTCTCAGATTCTCAAGTTATATAACAACTCCAATTTCCTGTGGCCCACAAATTAAATTTCCTTCTCATAACCCTGCACTGAAACACATCTCTGCACAAAAAAATGATCACCAAATGCTCATGGCAAATCTTCCTAGACTTTTCCAAAAGGTCAGAAATCTCACTCTATGTATTTATCACTGAATGTACAACATTTAGCAAAGTCCCTGGTACATACTATGTATCATTCAATATTTTTAGATAAACTAAATCATTCCACTTATCCTACAGCTACTATTGGGCAATTATTGATCATGTAGATTAAATTGTTATGATCCCATAATTCTGAGATCTAGCTAGGAAGTAATGTTGAAGCACCTGATGTAGTCAGTAATGCAGTCATTCCATTCATTCAATATGTACTAATTGAGCACCTATAATATGTGAAGCCCTGTGCTATGTACCAAAGATACATCATTAAATAAAGAGACGCATAGTGCTTGCCCTTATGTAGTTGACATTATACTGAATGGAACACACAGAAACAAGAAAGCGTTGTTACAGCGTTTAATTAAAATTATTGTAAAATTGTGAAGGATATGAAAAAGAAGGCTAAACTGGGAAATAAGGGGGAAAAGAGAGTTGAAATTGGGTGGTTTAAGAAGTCATGTTAGGATTTAGGGTAGAGGACTTTGGCTGATGATTCCATACATGCAATGAGCTTTGTTAGTAAAAATGTTCTAAAACAGGCAAAAACTTGGCATTTTTCAAGAACAAAAAGAAGGCTACTGTGACCAGAATACAGTCAGGAAGTGGGATCATGGTGGATGGGTCAGAGAAGCAGTCAGGGGCCAGATTATGGAGGTTCTTTCAAGCCACATGAAAGATTACAACATCTATTATAAGTTCAATGTGAAGCCATTGGAGAGTTTTAAGGCAGAGGCATGGTGCGATTTCATTAAAAATTTTAAGAGGAATTCTCTGGCTTCTCCGCATAGAATAAACTATATGTGTATAAAAGTTGAAGCAGAAAGACCATTAGATGGCTGTCAGAATAGTCCAGGTGGGAGATGTTATTTTTCTGATGCCGTATGGTGAAGTATAATTGTAAATGATTGGGTAGAAATGAACTTAAAATATATTCTGAAAGAAAACTATATTGTACTTAGGGAAAGATTGTATAAGTGTGAAAGGAATGGGGCAATCAAAAACAGTCTAGTGTCTGCCTTGTGCAACTGGTTAGACACAGATTTATTGATTGGAAAGATAAGCTTAAAAGGGGAAAAGAAGAGTTCTATTTTGGACAAAGCAAATTTGAGATATTTGCAAGATGTGCAACTGTCAATAGGCAGTTGAATAAATGGCTGGAACTCAGGCACTAGGTGTGAGTAGAGTATATGCATGCAGCACAATATTTAAATAATAAATAATAATGAGATCAACTTATGGGAGCATATGGATAGAAAAAAGGACCCAGGGCAATTCCCTAAGTTATTCTGATACTTACAGGTTGGGTGGAGGAGTATAATACAGCAAAAAGACTGAATATAAAATTTAGAATATGATAATGACAAAAGACAACTGTGATAGAAAGTAGGAAAACTTTACTGAGTGTGAGTAGAGATCAAGGAACAGAGTTGCCAAGGCATTAAATTATTTAAATATTCACAAATATGGTTAAATCACAAAAAAGGGTAGAAGGGCTAGGAATAAAAAGGAAGAAAGTGAGCAGGTTTTTACAAGTATCTATTAATTAAGGAGTTTAATAAGGATATCAATAGATAATGACAAAAAGAATGAGGACCTAACGGTCCAAAGACATGAAAGTAAAAAGAATATAGAGGGTATCAAGCAGGAGGAAGGATAAGTAATGACCTAGAAATGGGAATGGGCATCAAAGAAAATACTTACTGTGTCCTGTCCCTGTGTTTTATTCTGCATAATAAAAGTTACTGTTCATTTAAGAAAACTGAAGAGAAGATCTTGGTTTTATCTGAAAGAAATGTTTCAAGATGAGGAATATTTTTTGCTCATAAAAAGGGAGTATCCGTTTTCATTACTGCCTAACAAAGCATCCCAAAACTTAATAGCTTAAAAATAATTATTTTATATATTTATGATTCTGTAGGATGGACTCAGTTAAGCAATTGTGCTAGTCTCTACTACAGCCATTCATATGGCAGAAATTGTCTGTTGGCTCAACTGTGGGTGAATTATTCAATATGGTATTTGATATAACATGGAAAAGTGGACCACTTTTTCCATATAGTCTCTCATCATCAAAGAGACTATCCCATAAATACATGAGGAGATGGATACCCCACTCTCCATGATGTGATTATTTCACATTGCATGTCTGTATCAAAACATCTCATGTGCCCCATAAATATATCCCCCTACTACATAGCCACAAAAATTAAAAATAAAAATATTTTGAAAAAGTATAGACCATCCTGTAACTGGGTTTTGGGGTGCCGGGGAGGCACAGCTCCTCCGAGAGAATGTTGTAGGTTTTTGGTTTTCCACTTTCTTAAGAATGAGAGAGGGGACCATGGCAGGTGTGCTTGTAAAGTAAGTACTGGACCCAAAAAGTGTTTCAGAAAAGTGATTTATTTAGGCAGAGAGAGAACAAGGAGAAGGAAAGAGAAAGAAACAGCTAACTCACACTGAGTGAGAGAAAGAAAAGCTGCTCTTACACTGAGTGAGAAGGGTTTCCAGAAGGGGAAAACCAGAGAAGGAAAACTCCTCTTACACTGAGTGAGAGAATCCTGAAAGATGGAATTCAGAAGAAAGCAACTTTCTCACTGATTGGAAAGGAATTGAGAGAGAGTGAGTTTAGTAGGGGAAGACAGGCTTCCACGAGAGAGTGGAAGTGGACTCCAGAGGGGAAATCCAGGAGAGAGAAAGTCAGCTACCACTAGAGAGTTCATAGAAGGGGATTTAAACATGGAGTTTAAAGGGCTGTGAAAGAAGGGGACTTTTAACCTGGAAGGAATCCCCACCTTGTCCAAGACCCCTGACCAATGAAAGAAGTTCCTTAGAACTTTCGCTGGAGTGATTGACTTTTGACCCTTGCCCGTGCACTTGAAAATTAAAACAGAGACCATTAAATCTCCCAGATGGAGAGAGATGGGAGGGGGGCATGGCACAGGGAAGTTCTTGCTCTTGAAACTACGCCTCCTTGTGGACCCAGAAAGAGAACATATTCCCTCAATACCATCTTTAAATAAATAAAAAGATTCATTAACACAAAAGTCTTAGGCAGCACTATAGCAAGAGCAGAAACTCATGGATAATCTGGTCTACCCATATCTATTAAATAAATCGAATCAATAATGAGTGATTTTCCAAACAGAGAGCATCAAACATAGACAGACAGTTCCACTAGGGAATCCTATCAAACCCCTAAGAAAAACAATAAAACCAATTCTGTACAATCTCCTCCAGAAAATGGAAGCACAGTGAATACTTCCTAAATCATTCTATGAGGACATTACTACTCTGGTTAATACTGATAAAAATATTACAAGAAAGGACAACTACAGACCAATATCTCTCATGAACACATAGATGCAAAAATTCTCAATACATTTTAGCAAATTAAATACAAAAACATATAAAAAGAATTATACACTATGGCCAAATGAGATTTATTCCACGAGTACAAGGCTGGTTCCTCACTTGAATTTCAAATAACATAATCTATCACATCAACATGCTATGAAAGAAAAATAATACAATCCTATCAATAAATTCTAAAAAGCATGTGACAAAACCTAACACCGATTTATGATTAAAAACTATCAACATGCTAGAAATAGAGGTGGATTTCCTCAGCTTAATATAAAAGTCTACAAGAAACATACAACTAACATTATACATAATGGTGAGAAACTACATGCTTTCTCATTAAGATCAGGAACAAAGCAGGAACATCGTTTTGGAAATTCTAGCTAATGTAATAAGATGAGAAAAGTAAATAGGAGATATACAGAGTGAGAAGGAAGAAATAAAAGTATTTATTCACAGAAGGCCTGATTGTGTAGAAAATCCCAAAGAAACTATTTAAAAGGTACAGAATTAATAAGGTATTATAGTAAAATTTCAGGATACATGGCTAATATATAAATTAAGTCAATTGCTTTCTTATATACTAGCAATGAGCAATTAAAATTTCACATTAAAAACACACTACTATTTATATTAGCATCCAAAGTTGAAGTACTTAGAAATAAATCTAACAAAATATAACCAAAATTTCTAGGGAAAACTACAAATTCTGTTAAAAGAAATCAAAGAAGATTTAAAGACATGGAGAGATTTTTGTGTTCATGGATGAAAAGACTCAATACTCTTAAAATATTAATTATTCTCTACATGATCTACTGATTCAAGGTGATCCTGAATAAAATCTCAGCCATTTATTTTGTCAATATCAATAAACTGATTTTAAAATGTATATAAAGCCACAAAACTCAGATAGCCAACACAATACTTAGGAAGAACAAAGTTTAAGAATTGACTTTATCCAACTTCAATACTTACTATAAAGCTACAATAATCAAGTGAATGTGGTATTGGTGAAGTAATAGACAAATAAACAGAAAAAACAGAAAGCCCAGAAATAGATTTCCACAAATACAACTGATTTTTAATAAAGAAGAAAAGGCAATTCAATGGAGAAAAAGAAAGGCTTTTTCCCATTTTTTTTTTTAATTATAGACAGGGTCTCACTGTGTCCCCAGGCTGGTTTTGAACTCCTAACTTCAAGTGATCCTCCTACAGCCTCCCAAAGTGCTGGAATTACGGGCATAAGCCACTGTGCCAAGTCAGAAAGAATAGACTTTTTAAGAAGTGATGCTGCTTAGTTTTTGCTTTTGTTTTTGTCTTTCCAAGATGGCAGATTAGAAGCATTGATACCATAACTCTCCCAATTGGAAGGACAAAATAGTATGTGGAGATTCACATTGTAAACTTCTTTTCCAAGAAGCAATGTAGTAACTGAATAGGAAAACTGAAAAAAAAATCTACAGACCCTTTGAAAGACGCAGGAGGCTGCAGTCTACAATGTAAGTCAGGCAAAAGGCTGCTAGTCCCCAGAGTGTGAAAGGGAGAAAACTTCCCTAACCAGGAACTCTGAAAGTCCAGACTACAGGGGAAGGCCCTAACTTCACCTAGCACAGGAATCAACTTGAGGATCATGAAAGGTAAAAGTAGGAGAAGCAGTTGGAAGACCATTACCTGCACTCCCAAATCCCAGTGTGAACAGAGGGCAGCCATTCCTTACTGTTCCTCACAGGGAACACTGCAGAGAGCAGTCAAAATGCTCATGTGGTGATTGCAGGTTGAAAGAGGCTCCCAGTGAGTTTTCACGATATAACCTTGGATGGGAACGAACTACCTTGGCCAGGGTCGGGGCAGGGCAGAGTGAAAAGTGGGTGGTAAGTGCAGCAGCTGTGGGTGCAGGAGCTGAGGGTGCAGAAGCCAGAGACATAGCTTTGCTGCCAACATGGAAAGGTGTGGACTGAAAGTTATGGTTGTAGTCTCCACGGGGAAAGCTTATGACCTAGACAGTAGCAACTTCTGATACAAGTTAACTGGAACTCAGCTCGCTACTGCCAGTAGAGCACTGACTGAGTAGATTTGCCATGTCAATTGCATGGGAACTGTGGAGCTTACCACCGCCTGCTACTCCTCACTCCCTGAACAAACTCTTCTGTGTAACAGAGACAGCAACTTCTCTCCTCTTGAACATCAAACCAGTGGCCTGAGACCCACTCTCTTTCCCCTGTCACCCACAGGGGCTACTGCTTGCCCTGCACACAGAGATTCTGAAGGCAAACCTGTTTGACCCAGTCCTTACCTGGATCTGCCCCCTCACACACCCTGGTAGCTTAACAAAAAGGACAGAATCCCTTGGGAGCTACATGGCCCCACCCACTGCCTTAGAAACCAGTGTATCCCTTCTGGAAAACATAAGGCAAGCAAAAATTCCACCTCTACTACTGCAACTGATGCTTTTTTGCAAAGGCTACCTCCTGGCTAGAGGCCGACCAATGAAGTCCATTACAGTATCTTCTGGTAGAATAACACTGCACCCAGGAAGGAGAAAACGGCTGTGCAATCTCAGTAATCACTGCTGCCTACACCACCCTGGTTAACTAGGAGGTCATGAGTCTATCCGCGTGACCAGTTCATTACTACTGTAAGTGGCATTCAAGAAGGCCAACACACTATGGCTATCAATAAGTGAGGAATTTCACAATCTATATCACTTCCCTGCCACATGCATTAGAGCAGTGCTGCTACCCACTACTGGAGAAAATGAGGAAAGGTCACATCTCTGGATCCCTTGCAGACATTCTCCAACATCAGCTTGGAGTGCAGCAACTTCACTGGGCACCTAGACACAGAGGAGCAACACTCCCAGTAGTTCAGCTCTCAGGGACTCCCATTCCTAGGGGAAGAAGGAATACACTTCATCAAAGGAACACCCTGTGAGACAAAATAATCCAGAGCACCAGATCCTTTAGCTGGTGGGAAGCTTCTTCTGGCAGAGGCACAGTTGCAGTGCTGGGCTCAGCAGGGAAAGTCTTCAGCTCTATCTCAACACTCAGACAGCCCTTGTGCATGTGAAGCATCTTGGAGAAGGGAAAGTCTTTCCCTCCCTGTCCACCACCATAGGCACAGATGGGCTTCTCCCATGGGACTGTGCCATGGTTGCAACTATATATAGCCTTTCTGGAACATGTCAGGGTGACTGCATCCCCACGGGAAGAGTACCCTTCAGGTTCAGGCTTACACAAGAGACAGTCACAATTTCTCTCTATTTGGAACATCAACATTCCTACAGATGAAAAGAGGTATCTGTTTGATCTGAATAGCTAGAGCACTGGGACAGGAGCATATCTGAAAGGTTGATATCTTTTCTGCTGACCTCTCAGGAAATCTGAGGTGGCTCCAACCCTTCCCATTGATTAGAACATAGTGTGACTCACTGAGAGCTCCTCCAGGTGCCTCTGTCAAGCCTGGGATTTCATTGAATTACCTGCTTTAGCCACAGTCAGTTCCTACCCAGTGACACTTACCCTACTGGCCTAAGTCTGAACCATTAATCCAGTAATTAAAATACAGGGGAAAATAAATAAATTTTAAAACGGCACACCGCAAGGGAATGAGATCAGCTTTAAGACACCTTTATCATACCACCATCTTCCCATAGGAGATATTGGACTTGGTCACACACCAAGCACATTGCTTTCTACAACCAGCAAATGAGAAAACCATTATACAAAGACTCTCTATTACCATGGAACTCTTACAGAATCTTCATCCCAGAAAGCACAAAGAACTGAATTAGGCTATAATTAACAATAAGCATTAAAGTCTCATCATTAAGGGGAAAAAAATCAAAAACAAATAAACCAACTAAGGAAACACAGTTAAATCAAAAATAAATAGAAGAAATAGTCTATTCAATGAGAAGAAACCAACAAAATAACTACAGTAATATCACAAAACAGGGTGCCATAACACCCCCAGAAGATCACACTAGCTCTCCAACAATGGACTCAAACCAAGATGAAATCTTTGAACTGCCAGGTAAGGAAGTCAGAAGCTCAATTATTAAGCTCCTTTAGGAGATACCAGAGAAAGGTGAAAAACACATCATAAAGAAATTTAAAAAGCAGTTCAGTATATAAGTGAAACATTTTCTTGAGAGATTGAGATAATCAAGAAAAAGCAATCAGGACATCTGAAAATAAAAGACACATTGAAGGAATTACAAAATGTAGTGGAAAGTATTAACAATAGAATGAAATAAATAGAAGAAACAATTTCAGAGCCTGAAGACAAAGCTTTTAAATTAATCCGACTGGATAAAAATTTTAAAAATAACAATCAAAAGAAACATTCAAACCTAAGAATATTTGTGTTCCTGAGGGAGAAGAGAAAACAATAAGTCTGGAAAACTTATTTGAGGGAATAATCGAGACAATTTTCTCTGGCCTGGCAACAGACCAAATATCCAAATTCAAGAAGCTCGAATAACTTCTGTGAAATTAATTGCCAAAAGATCTTCACCATGGGACATAGTCATCAGGCTATCTAAAGTTGAGATAAAGAAAAAACTTCTAAGAGCAGTAAGAAAAAAAAGCAGGAGGTAACCAATAAAGGAAAACCTAATAGACTAACAGCAGCCTTCTCAGCAGAAACCTTACAAGCCAGAAGGGATTGGGGTTCTATCTTCAACCTCCTTAAACAAAATGACTGTTGGCCAAAAATTTTGTGTCCTGCAAAACTAAGTTCCATAAATGAAAAAGAAATAAAGACATTTTCAGAAAAATAAATGATAAGGGAATTTGTCACTGCCAAACCAGCACTACAAGAAATGCTAAAAGTAGTTTTAAACTTTGAAACACAAGACTGATATGCACCAAAATTGAATCTTTTTAAAGCTTAAAGGTGACAGGGCCTATAAAACAATAACAGAACAAAAAAACTACCTAGTTAACAACATGATGAAGATAACATTATCTCACATCTCAATAATGTTGAATGTAAATGGCCTAAACCACTCATTTAAAAGATGCAGAATAGCAGAGTGTATAAACAAAAAAAAAAACACAGTCCAAATACCTGCTGTCTTAAGAGACTCATCCACAGAAGGACTCATACAAACTCAAGGTAAAAGGGTAAGAAAAGGTATTCCATGCAAATGGAAACCAAGAATGAGCAGGGGCAGCTATTCTTATATCAGACAAAACAAACTTCAAAGCAGCAACAGGAAAAATAAAATCCCAGTATATAATTATAAAAGGATCAATTCAACAAGAAGATAATTTATATGCACCAAACACTTGAGCTCCTAGATTCTGAAAACCATTACTACTAGACCTAAGAAATGAGATAGAGAGCAACAAAATAATAGTGGGAGAATTCAATACAACACTAGTACTTGAGAGATCTTCAAGACAGAAAGTAAAAAGAGAAACAATGGACTTAAATGACACATGATAATAAACAGACTTAATGAATATTTACAGACTATTCTAATCAAAATCGTCAACATATACATTCTTCTCATCAGTGCATGTAACATTCCCTAAGGGAGACCATATGATAGGCCACACAACAAGTATTGGTAAACTTTAAAAAATTAAAATCATATAAAGTATCTTGTCATACCATAGCAGAGTAAAACAGGAAATCAACTTCAAAAGGAAGCCTCAACACTATGAAAATACATGGAAATCAAATAATATGCTCTGGAATGATATTTGGATTAACAATAAAATCAAGATAGAAATTTAAGAATTATTTTATTTGTTACTTTAATTAAGCAATAATAATGAGACAAATTATCAGAACCTCTGAGATATAGAAAAAGCAGTGTGGAGGAAAGTTTTTAGTACTAAATGCCTACATCAAAAAGTCTAAAAGAACAAAAAGTGACAATGTAATGTCACACCTTGAGAAACTAGAGAAACAAACTAAACCTAAAGCTAGAAGAAGAAAAGAAATAATAAAGATAAGAGGAGAACTAAACGAAATTCAAACAAAGAACAATGTAAAAAATCAATGAAACAAAAAGCTGGGATTTTTTATAAAAACAAACCAAATAAAAAGACCATTAGCTAGATTAATCAAGAAAAGAAGAAGTAAGACCCAAATAAGGTCAATTAGAAATTAAGCTGGAGACATTACAACCAACACCACAGAAAAGCAAAAGATCACTCAAGACTATTATGAACATCTTATACTGAGACTACTACAAACCAGAAAACCTAGAGGAAATAAATAAATTCCTGGAAACATAAAACCCTCTTAGATTAAATCCAGAAAAAAAATAGAAACCTCGAACAGAGCCACACGGGGTGGGGGAGCCCCCTCCCCCAAGCCAAGGGAGGCAGTGATTGAGTACGCTACCCAGCCAGGGAAACTGTGCTTTGTCCACAGAGCAATGCAGTCCATGGATTGGAAGATCTCACCTGCGAACCCACTGATGCCTAGCGTCCCAATCCTGGAATGCACAGACTCTTAACAGTCTCTCAGCTGGAATCTGCTTAAGCCCACCAAACTCTTGAGGGGAAGGGCGACCAGCACCATGGCTGACTGCAGCTACCTGATGTCTAAGCCGTTAGAGCTCCTTGGGGCAGTCCGGGACTTGCAACTGTCTAACTCACTAAGCTCCCTGGGTGGAGGAAGGGTGGTGCCCATCTCTATAGCCCCAGGCTGTACTTTTTCCCTGCTAGAGCCAGGGAGGCTGAATGGCTTGGTTCCAAGACTTGTCCTTCACAGCCCAACCACTGGCCGTAGCAGTCTGCAGCCAGAGTCCCTCTTCAGGCCTGATCGTAATCCATCCTTCCTCATTTGGGTGGGGCTTTCCTGCAGGAACTCCAATAACTTGAGCCAGAGGCTCACAGACAGAACCTGGATCCCCATGGTCCTGAGCCCCTATGGGTTGGGGTGACCACAGTCTCTGTAGTTCAGCAGACTTACCCTTCCCTCCTGGTAGTTTTGAGGAATCTTGGTAGCCCAGACAAGTGGGTTCACCCCCAGCAAGGCACACCTCCTCCACTAAGAGACAAAGTGTTTCATTAAACAGGTCATGTTTCCCATCCCACCAAACTGGGTGAGATCCTTGAACAAGAGTTGTCAGACACCCTATAGAGGAGTGATGCTACTGACATCAGGTTGGTGGCCCCTTGAGGTCAGAGGTCCCAGAAGAAGGAACAGGCACCCATCTTTGCTGTTCTCCAGCCACCTTGAGTGACATCTCCAGGTGCAGGAGCAAATCAGATGAGTAGGGCCTGAAGTGAACCCCCAGCAAACTGCAGCAGCCCTACAGAAGAGGGACCCAACCATTGAAAGAAAAACAAACAAGCAGAAAGCAACAACAACAACATCAAAAACAACAACAAAAAGCCCCCACAAAAACCCTATCCAAGGGTCAGCAGCCTCAAAAACCAAAACTAGACTAACTCATGAAGATGAGGGAGAATCAACAAAAAAATGCTGAAAACCCAAAAGGCCAGAGTGCCTCTTCTCCTCCAAATGATTGCAATGTCTCTTCATCAAGGGAATAGAACTGGACAGAAGATCAGATGGATGAATTGACAGAAGTAGGCTTCAGAAGATGGTTAATAAAAAACTACACTGAGCTAAAGGAGTATGTTCTGACCCAATGCAAAGAAGCTAAGAACCTTGACTAAAGGTTAGAGGAATTGCTAACTAGAATAAACAGCTTAGAGAGGAATATAAACGACTTGATGGTGCTGAAAAACACAGCATGAGGACTTTGTGAGGCATACACAAGTATCAATAACCAAATTGACCAAGAAGAAGAAAGGATATCAGAGTTTGAAGACCACCTTGCTGAAATAAGGCATGCAGACAAGACTAGAGCAAAAACAATAAAAAGGAATGAACAAAGCCTACAAGAAATATGGGACTTCATAAAAAGAGACCAAACCTACAATTGATTGTAACACTAGGAGGAGACAGGGAGAATGGAAACAAGCTGAAAAACATACTTCAGGATATTATCCAGGAAAACTTCCCCAACATAACAAGACAGGCTAACACACAAATTAAGGAAATACAGAGAACACCATTAAGATACTGCACAAGAAGATCAACCCAAAGACACATAATCATCAGATTTTCCAAGGTCAAAATGAAGGAAAAATTGTTAAAGGCAGCCAGAGAGAAAGGCCAGGTCACCTACAAAGAGAAATCCATCAGACTAACAGCAGACCTCTCACCAGAAACTCTACTAGCCAGAAGAGATTTGGGGCCAATATTCAACATTCTTAAAGAAAAAATTTTCAACCCAGAATTTCATATCCAGCCAAACTAAGCTTTGTAAGCAAAGAAGAAATAAAATCCTTTCCAGACAAGCAAATGCTGAGGGATTTCATTACCACCAGGCCTGCCCTGTGAGAATTCCTGAAAGAAATGTTAAATATGGAAAGGAAAAACCAGTACCAGCCATTGCAAAAACACACCAAAATATAAAGACCAATGACATTATGAAGAAACTGCATTGACTAGTGTGCAAAATAACCAAATAGCAGCATAATGACAGGATCAAATTCACACATAACAATATTAACCCTAAATATAAATGGGTCAAATGCCCCAATTAAAAGACACAGATGTGCAAATTGGATAAAGAGTAAAGACCCATCAGTGTGTTGTATTCAGGAGATCCTTCCCATGTGCAAAAACACACATAAGCTCAAAATAAAGGAATGGAGGAAAATTTACCACACAAACAGAAAGGAAAAAAAAAAGAGAGATTGGAATGCCAGTCTCTGACAAAACAGACTTTAAATCAACAAAGATCAGAAAAGACAAAGAAAGGCATTACATAATGGCAAAAGGATCAATCCAATAAGAAGAGCTAACTATTCTAAATACATATGCACCTAATATAGGAGCACCCAGATTCATAAAACAAGTTCTTAGAGACCTACAAAGAGACTTAGACTCCCATGCAATAGAAGCGGAAGACTTTATCACCCCACTGTCACTATTAGACAGATCAATGGGACAGAAAATTAACAAGAATATTTAGGACTTGAACTCAGCTCTGGATCAAGTGGACCTAGTAGACATCTACAGAACTCTCTATCCCAAATCAATAGAATATACATTATTCTCAGTGCCACATGGAAATTATTCTAAAATTGACCACATAATTGGAAGTAAAATACTCCTCAGCAAATATTGAAGAACTTACATCATAACAAATGGCCTCTCAGACCACAGTGCAATCAAATTAAAACTTAGGATTTAGAAACTCACTCAAAGCCACACAATTACATGGAAATTGACCAACGTGCTCCTGAATGAGTCCTGGACAAATAATGAAATCAAGAAGTTCTTTGAAACCAACAAGAACAAAGAGACAACATATCAGAATCTCTGGAACACAGCTAAAGCAGTGTTAAGAGGGAAATTTATAGCAGTAAATGCCCACATCAGAAAGCTTGAAAGATCTCAAATCAATACCCTAACATCACAATTTAAAAAGCTAGAGGGGCAAGAACAAACAAATCCAAAAGCTAGCAGAAGACAAGAAATAACTAAGATCAGAGAGGAACTGAAGGAGAAAGAGACACAAAAAACCCTCCAAAAATAAATGAATCCAAGAGCTGGTTTTTTGGAAAAAAAAAAATATATACATAGACCACTAGCTAGACTAATAAAGAAAAATAGAGAGAAGAATCAAATAGACACGATAACAAATGATAAAGGAGATATCACCACTGATCCCACAGAAATATAAACTACCATCAGAGAATGAAAATCAAGAAGAAATGGATAAATTCCTGGATGCATATACCCTCCCAAGACTAAACCAGGAATAACTCGAATCCATGAATAAACCAATAACAAGTTTTGGAATTGAGGTAGTAATTAATAGCCTACCAATCAAAACAAAGCCCAGGACCAGATGGACTCACAGCTGAATTCTAGGAGAAATACAAAGCAGAGCTCATATCATCTTTTCTGAAACTATTCCAAACAATTGAAAAAGAGGGACATGAAGCCAGAATCATCCTGATACCAAAACCAGAAAGACACAACAAAAAAGAAAATTTCAGACCAATGTACCTGATGAACATGAATGTGACATCCTCAATAAAATACTGGCAAGTCTAATCCAGCAACACATCAAAAAACTTACCCACCATTATTAAGTCAGCTTTATTCATGGGATGCAAGCCTGGTTCAACATATGGGAATCAATAAACATAATCCATCAGATAAACAGAACCAAAGACAAAAAACTACACAATTATCTCAATAGATGCAGAAAAGGCCTTTCATAAATTTCAACATTCTTCATGTTAAAAACATAGCTCAAAATAAGAGACATGTCATAATAAGATATGTCATAATAAGAGCTATTTCTGACAAACCCACAGCCAATATCATGTAGAATGGGCAAAAGCTGGAAGCATACACTTTGAAAACCAGCACAAGACAAGGATACCCTCTCTCACCACTCCTATTCAACACAGTATTGGAAGTTCCATCCAGGGCAATCAGACAAGAGAAAGAAATAAAGTGTATTCAAATAGGAAGAGAGGAAGTCAAACTGTCTCTGTTTGTAGACAGCATGATTTTATATTAGAAAAAACCATCATCTCAGCCCAAATACTCCTCAAACTAATAAGGAACTTCAGCAAAGTCTCAGGATACAAAATCAATGTGCAAAAATCACAAGCATTCCTTTACACCAACAATAGACAAGCAGAGAGCCAAATCATT
The DNA here is from genome assembly GCF_030222135.1 of Aotus nancymaae. NCBI lineage: Eukaryota > Metazoa > Chordata > Mammalia > Primates > Aotidae > Aotus > Aotus nancymaae. The sequence goes on along the minus strand of NW_026988415.1, from coordinate 50,966,466 downwards.
AATGACCTCCCATTCGCAATCACTACAAAGAGAATAAAATACCTAGGAATACAGCTACCAAGGAATGTGAAGGACCTTTTTAAGGAAAACTACAAATCACTGTTCAAGGAAATAAGAGAGGATGCAAACAAGTGGAAAACATTCCATCATCATTGATAGTAAGAATCAGTATCGTGAAAATGGCCATACTGCCCAAAGTAATTTATAGATTCAATGTTATTCCCATCAAACTACCATTGAAATTCTTCACAGAATTAGAAAAAAAAAAAAAACTATTTTAAATTTCATATGGAATTAAAGAAGACTCTGTATAGCCAAGACAATCCTAAGCAAAAGAACAAAGCTGGAGGCATCATGCTACCTGACCTCAAACTATACTACAAGGCTATGATAACCAAAACAGCATGGTTCTCATACCAGAACAGACATATAGACCAATGGAGCAGAACAGAGACCTCAGAAATAACATCACATTTCTGCGACCATCTGATCTTTGACAAACCTGCCAAAAAGAAGCAATGGGGAAAGGATCTCCTAGTCAGTAAATGGTGCTGGGAAAATTGGCTAGCCATATACATAAAACTGAAACTGGACCTCTTTCTTATACCTTATAAGAAAATTAACTCGAGATAGATTAAAGACTTAAATGTAAAACCCAATACTGTAAAAACCCAAGAAGAAAACCTAGGCAATACCATTCAGGATTCAGGACATAGTTATGGGCAAAGACTTCATTACAAAAACGCCAAAAGCAATTGCAACAAAAGCCAAAATTGACAAATGGGATCATATTAAACTAAAGAGCTTCTGTACAGCAAAAGGAATTATCATCAAAATGAAGAGACAACCTATAGAATGGGAGAAAATTTTTGCAATCTACCCATTGAACAAAGGTCTAATGTCCAGGATTTACAAGGAACATAAACAAATTTGCAATTAAAAAACAACCAACCTCATCAAAAAGTGGGCAAACGATATGAACAGACACTTCTCAAAAGAAGTCATTTATGCAGTCAACAAACATATGAAAAAAAAAAGCTGAACATCACTGACTATCAGAAAAATGCAAATCAAAACCACAATGAGATACCATATCACACCAATCTGAATGGTAATTAGATGCTGACGAGGCTGTAGAGAAATAGGAATGCTTTTACACTGCTGGTGGGAATGTAAATTAATTCAACCTTGTGGAAGACTCTATGGCAATTCCTCGAAGATTTAGAACCAGAAATACTATTTGACCTAGCAATCCCATTACTGCATATATACTAAAAGGAATATAAATCATTCTACTATAAATACACATGCACTCATATGTTTATTAAAGCACTATTTACAATAGCAAAGGCATGGAATCAACCCAAATGCCCATCAATGATAGACTGGATAAAGAAAATGTGGTACATATACATCGTGGAATACTATGCAGCCATACAAAGGAACGAAATCATGTCCTTTGCAGGGACATGGATGAAGCTGAAAACCATCATCCTCTGCAAACAAACACAGGAACAGAAAACCAAATACTGGATGTTCTCACTCATTAGTGGGAGTTGAACAATGAGAACACACACGGACACAGAGAGGGGAACAACACACACTGGGGCTTGTTGGGGGGTTGGGGGTTGAGAGGAGGGAACTTAGAGGATGGGTTGGTAGGTGCAGCTTTGCTGCATACGTGTATATACACCATGGCACATATCCCCGTATAACATACATACATACACCATGGCATACATATCCCTGTATAACAAACCTGCACATTCTGCACATGTATCACATTTTTTTTTTTAGAAGAAATCAAAAAAAATTCAAGAAGAAAACGTTTGAAAAACTCTTCCAGACCTTTGCCTAGGCTAAGAATTTATGACTAAGACTCCAAAAGCAAGTGCAACGAAAATGAAAATAAATAAATGGGACCTAATTAAACTGAAAAGCTTCTTCACAGCAAAACAAATATTCGACAAACAGATAACCCATAGAACGGGAGAAAATATTTGCTAACTATATATCCAACAAAGGACTAGTATCCAGAATCTATAAGAAACTCAAACAAATCATCAAGAAAAAAATAAAAAATCACATTAAAAATGGGTCAAAGGACATGAATAGATATTTTGTAAAAGAACATATACAAATGGCCAAGAAATGTGAAAAAATGGTCAACATCAGTAATTATAAGGGAAATGCAATTTAAAATCACAATGAGATACCACCTTACTTCTGCAAGAATGTCCATTATTAAAAAGTCAAAAAAGAAAAGATGTTGGCTTGAATGTGGGGTAAAGTAAATGCTTATACACAGCTGGCGGGAACGTAAGTTAGTATAATCTCTTTGCAAAACAATATGGCGATTCCTTTAAGAGGTAAAAGTGAATCTAACATTAGATCCAGCAATCCCACTACTGCATATCTACCCAAAGGAAAAGGCACAGGCACACATACATTTATAGCAGCACAATTTGCAAGACAGTTTGGCAGTTTCTTACAAGCCTAGATATAGTCTTACCAAATGATCCAGTAATCACACTCCTAGGTAATGAGCCAATTGAGTTGAAAATGTATGGCCATGTAAAAACCTGCAAACAAATATTTATAGCAGCTTTATTTGTAATTGCCCAGAACTGGAAAGAATCAAGATGGCCTTCAAAAAGTGAATGGATTAACTGTGCTACAATGCAACACTATTTAGTGATAAAAAGAAATGAGGCATCAATCTATGAAAAGACATGCAGATTGCTAAGTGCATATTGCTAGGTGAAAGAAGACAATTTGTCAAGGCTACCTACTACATTATTTTCATATAACATCCTGGAATAGGCAAAACTATAGAGACAGTAAAAAAGGTCAGTTGTTGGTAGGGGTTTGTAGGTGGGAGTGAGGAGGATTTATAAGTGAAGCACAGAGAATTTTTAGGACAGTGAAAATATTCTGCATGATGCTCTAATGGTAGGCACATGACATTATACATTTGTCAGACCCATAGAATATACAACACACAGAATCCTAATGTAAGCTATGAATTGTAGTTAATAATCTATCAATGTTGATTAATCACTCATAGCAAATAATTGTATCAGTATTACAACAAATTAATAATTATATTATCGTGCTAGGGCTGACAAAACAAAGTTAACTATGGGCTGGGTGGCATAAACAACAGAAATTTATTTTCTTACACTTCTGGAGGCTAGAATTCTGAGATCAAGATGTCCGCAAACTGGCTTCTATTACAAAATACCAAAAACTGGGTGACTTAAACAGCAGACATTTATTTCTTACAGTTCTGGAGCATGGGATGTCCAAAATCAGGATGCCAGCATGATCGAGTTCTATTAAGGGCTCTCTTCTTGGCTTGCAGACTGCCATCTTCCTGCTGTGTCCTCACAGAAGGAAGAGAGAGAGCTCTAGAGTCTCTTCTCATAAGAGGGTTAATCCTATTATGAAGGTTCTATCATCATGAACTCATCTAAATCTAATCACCTCCCAAAAGTTCCACCTTCAAATATCATCACACTGGGGGCTAAGGCTTCAACATATTAATTTTGGGGTGGGGGGAGGAGAACCACACAGCTGAGGCCAAAGCAATTGGTTTCTTTTTTTCTTTTCTTTTTTTATGAGATGGAGTTTCACTCTTGTTGCGCAATGACACAATCTCGACTCACTGCAACCTCCACCTCCTGGGTTTGAATGATTCTCCTGCCTCAGCCTCCTGAGCAGCTGGGATTACTGGCATGTACCACCATACCTGGCTAATTTTTGTATTTTTAGTAGAGATGGGGTTTCACCATGTTGGCCAGGATGGTCTCGAACTCCTGACCTCAGGTGATCCACCTGCCTCGGCCTCCCAAAGTGCTGGGATTACAAGAGTGAGCCACCGTGCCCAGCCAGCAACTGGCTTCTTATGAAACTTTTCTTCTTGACTTATAGATGACCATATTCTCCCTGTGTATTTCATAACATCTTCCTCCTGTACCTGTCTACATCCAAAGTTCCCCTTCTTATAAGGACACAAATTATAACAAATTAAGAACCACTCTAATAACCTCATTTCAATTTAATTACATCTTCAAATACCCTTTTGCAAATATCATCACATTCTGATGTAACAAGGGCTAGGACTTCAACATATGAATTTAGGGGAAATACGACTCAGCCCATGATAGCAAATAATGCAAGATATTAATAACAAGGAGAACTATAAGTGGTAGAGAGAGGTAGTGTATGGAAATTCTCTATACTATCTGCTCAATTTTCTATAAATCTAAAACTACTACAAAATTTATCCATGTAACAAAAGTGCACTTGTAGCCCTTAAATTTATGAAAATAAAAAAGCTAATTTTAAATAATGACATGCAATAGGAACGGGAAGAAGCTATCTTTACAAACCATCTACATATAATATTAGATTTATTACTCACTGGTTGAATCATGGTTCTCAGTTACTACCTAAGAATTAATCCTTGTCAATGTGAAAGAGAAACCCTGATGGTGTTCTTCACTGCTGGGTCAACATTTTTGTTGACTTGTATTAAGGATGCTTTTTATATATTTATCAGAGACAAAACAAATACAAAACATTGGAAAAATGATAAAATCTGATTAGGCCAAAATAAGAACTGAATACACTAAGTGAAATTTTAACTGGAAGAAAAGTAAAGCCCAATACTCAAACATTATATACTACTTAGGCTTGCAAAGAAATACTTGGGCATTTGAACCTTGCATTCATGGTAATAGTTATCTATGGAGCAAATAGGAGAAGTATGTAAAGAGCCAGGAGTGCACAGGGAATTCTTCCATGAGAACATGGTTGCTTATGAAATATTTCTTTGAGGTTTTTGGTACATCTTAAATATTTCAAAATACAATAAAATGTTAAAGACCAGTGTGGCAGGCAGAATGGTGAGTCCTATAAAATTTCCATGCCCTAATCTTTAGAACCGTGTATATGTTACTATCCATGGCAAAAGGGACTTTGTAGATGTGATTAAGGTTGGGGACTTTGATACAGAGAGATTATCCTGGAGTATCTGGGTTTGCTTTATGTAATCAAATGTGTTCATAAAAGTGAAATTGGAAGGTAAAAGGCTCAGTCATAGATAAGCAATGAAAGAATAAAGAGAGCCTATTCTCATCAAGTGAGAGACTTGCCTCACCTTTCCTGGGTTTGAAGATGCAGAAAGGCGCCACAAGCCATACGGTACACAGATAATCTTTAGAAGTTGGAAACGCCATTCAGCAGACAACCAGCAAAAAAAGAGAGCCCTTAGTACTACAGCTAGAAGTTAATTAGAGTCTGCAAACAACCTAAATAAGAAAACAGATTCTCCCCTAGGTTTTCCACAAAGGAATGTGGCCTTGTTGACACTTTGATTTTAACCCAGTGAGACCTGTGTCAAACTCACAAAACTGTAGATAATAAATTTGTGTTGTTTAAATTGCCAAGTTTATAGTAGTTTATCAAAGCAATAGAAAACTAATATAGCCACAGTTTATGTGTAACAATGAAAATTTAAAATATGTAAGTAAAGGATAGGGCAAGATATGTTTGACTTGAGCATAAGAGTAAAGACTGGATATTTTGACTGATCAAGTAAAAATTAACATGAGATGTGGATGGAGTTTATGAATGCATAGTAAGAGGTGGAAAAGAAACAAGTTTGAAGTAACAGTTCCGTGTTTTTTGACAAGGTTGGCCTGAGGGTAAAATAAGATAGTAAGGTAGATTGGGTCAACTAAACCTCCAACAGAAAACCTGCCATTTTTCTGCCCAAAGCAAATGGGTAACAGAGTCTGGGGCAACCTCAACTGCAGAAAAGTGAATACTGAATCCCGGGAGGGAAAAAGGCAAAGGAAAAGAAGTCCCAATTCTGTGTATAAGATCTTTCTATCTTTGGCTGACTCTGAACCATGCATGTGTAGTGTAGGGCAGACTCAAAGCAGCTTTCAGCTAAGCCTGAGAACTGAAGAAAGACTTTTTTGTACTGATGTTTTCTTATTAACATATTAAGATTATTTAATTGACAAATTAAAAATGTATATATGCAAGGTATAAAATGTGATGCTTTGATATGCATATAAATTGTGTAACTATTACCACAATCGAATTAACACATCACCATCTAAAGTTACCGTGTGTGTGTGTGTGTGTGTGTGTGTGTGTGTGTGTGTGAGAGAGAGAGAGAGAGAGATGAGGGCATTTAAAATCTCTCTTATTGAATTTTAAGTAAATAATAGCATATATTAATGATAGTCACCATCCTATATGATAGATTCCCAGGCCTTACTCATCTTATAACTGAAAGTTTGTACCCTTTGACTAACATCTCCCTGTTTCCCCCACCCCAGAAGCCGGCAACCATTGCCGTACTCTCTACTTCTATGAGTCCAACTTTTATAGGTTCCACATGTAAGTGAGATTATACAATATTTGTCTTTCTGTGTCTGATTTATTTTACTTAGCATAATGTCCTCTGGATTCATTCATCTTGTGGCAAATGGCAGAATTTCCTTTATTTTTAAGGCTGAAGAATAGTCCATTATATATACATTATGTGTAAAATGTATGCACACACATACACACACTACCACCACATTTTCTTCATTCATACAGCCATTAACAGACACTTAGTTGATTTCTATGTCTTGGGTATTGTGAATAATGCTTCAATGAATGTAGGGGTAAAGATATCTCTTCAAGAAACTGATTTCATTTTTTTGTATATATGCCCAAAAGGGGGAGTGCTGGACCATAGGGTAGTTCTGTTTTTAATTTTTTGAAGAAATGTCATATCGTTTTTTATAATGACTTCACCAATTTACATTCTTGCCAAAAGTGTAGTTTTCTTTAATCCACACCCTCACCAACACTTCTTATCTCCTTTTTGATAACAGCCATTCTGATAGATGTGAGGTGGTGTGTATCTGTGGTTTTAATCTGCATTTCCCTACAGATTTGTGACGCTGAGCACCTTTTCATATAGCCGTTGGCCTTTTTTTTTTATGTCTTCTTTGAAAAAATATCTACTCGGGTCCTTTTCCCATTTTTAATCGGGTTTTTTGTTTTTTTTGCTATTGAGTTTTGTGAGCTCCTTGTATATTTTATATTTGGCAATTGCTCAAAAAATTGAACAGAGATCTACCATGTAATCTGGTCATTCCATTACTTGATATTTGTCCAAGAGAAATAAAAACATACGTCCACAAAAATACTTGTACCTGAATGCTTAGAGTGGGTCTACTCATAAGGCTTAAAATTGGAAACAACCCAAATGCCCATCAATAAGTGAATAAACAACATTAGTTCTTACTCATCAGTAAAAATAATAAATTACTGGAATATGCAAAAACATGCATAAATCTCAAAATAATTAGGCTGATTGAAAGAAGCCAGACACAAACGAATATGTACCACAAGATTCCATTAATACAAAACTCTAGAAGATGCAAACTAACCTATAATGACAGAACGCAGATCTGGCGCCTAAGGCCAGTGGCAGAAGGAGAAGCCATGCAAATGGCATGAGGAAACTTTTGGGGTGTTAGAAATGTTTCCTATCTTGATTGTCATGGTAGCTTTACAGGTGTAAACATCTCTGAATCCATCAAATAGCACATTTTAAATAAATGAGTTTTATTATACATAATCTCAATAATGTTGATACAAACAAAACTCAGATGCAGCATATAGTCTTTTTTCCTTCCCTCCCTCCCTCCCTTCCTTCCTTTCCTTCTCTCCTTCCTTCCTTTCTTTCTTTTTTCTAGAGTCTCACTCTGTCACCCAGGCTAGAGTACAGCAGCGTGATCTTGGCTCACCGTAACCTCCATCTCCCAGGTTCAAGCAATTCTCATGCCTCAGCCTCCATGGTAGCTGGGATTACAAGTGTGTGCCACCACCCCAGCTAATTTTTGTATTTTCAGTAGAGACAGGGTTTCACCATGTTGGCCAGGCTGGTCTTGAACTCCTGACCTCAAATGATCCACCGCCTGGCCTCTCAAAGTGCCGAGATTACAGGCGTGAGCCACCGCAACCAACCAGAAGCAGCATATTTTCCACACAGAACACAGATCTTTCATTTGTGGGCCAAAGCCAATCTAATGGGAAAACCAAGTAGGACATGTTTTAAGTGGCATTGAGATATCTACTTTCCAACAAACAGCTCTCCTGCAGGCCTGCATCAGTTTCTTGGCAAATGTATCCAAAGACCTTTAAGAAAAAATTAATGAGCAAAGCTAAACCTAAAAGTCTCACCAGTAATTAGAGTCAGTCTTGGCATATTGCACCATGACAAATTTCTTGGGGAAGTAGGCAGAATATAAATTATCAATAGGTAAATGATTTCAGTCATTGTGCTTCTGGAAGGCACTTTCTAAAATTCCAAGATATTACTTGAAAAAGTGATAGTAGTATAATTCTGTCACCTTTTAATTCTTATAGAATGATCCTAAGTTTATCAAAAGTTTGTTTTAGAAGCAGGTTGAGCAGATATTCATAACTCTAGAAGCAAAAAGATTCACAGGAGAGATTGCTCAGCCGTATACAATTATTGGGAAAAGGTAGCACAGAAGAACAGGAGAGGATACCACTGTCAAATAAAATCGTTTGCTTGGTTGTTAAAGCTCTTGACTGAGGAAATGTCATTGAATATTACATAAGACTTCACTATGAGAAAATCATTGTCACTCATTTGTGATCTCATAATTCTTGGCAAAATAGTAATTCCCTTACTCTGCTATTCCCTCCTGCTACTGTCCTCTCTCCTTTGTTTCATGTTGTTTTCAGCACTTACACCAAATGCTATGATACTGCCTACATAGAGTTTCTCATTCAATACCATGATAGTTATAGTTACTTTCATTAGTCTTATTATACAGATTGGAGCACAGAAAGATTAATAGTTTGCTCATATTCACACAGTTTGTAAGGAGCAAAACTAGGGTTGAAACCTAGGACCAAGAGGCTCCAGACACCTGATACTCATCATAAAATTATTTGAAAATAGAAATTACATCTTTATTTCTTCATATGTATCCCAATCTTCAGCCTCTTGCCATCTACTATTCGCCCTCAGCATTTCATTGAACCTGATGTATAAAGTAATCAAAGTCTGGCAGCCAAATCTAATAGTCTCTTATTTACCCTTTAAGACCCAACTCCAGTGTCATCTCATCCCCAGTATCTTTCCTGGCATTCCTACCACTCTGTTCTCCAAGTTGGAAATAATCTTTTCTTCTTCTACTTCCCTATATCCACTGCTAGATAGGGAATTGACTAGATTTTTTTTTTATTCCTACACTTATGCATTTATTCACATATTCACTATTCATTTATTGGGAAATTATCTGTCATTCTTTGTGCTGAGTCATGAGAGTATACAGATAATTAAAACGTAATCTCTTTCCCCCTAGAGAACATAGTCTAGCCAGGGAAAAATACTGGTAAACAATAATTATAAATCAATGTGATTAGCTGCATAAATGTGGTACATGTTAGACACAAAAATATTTGTGGGCTAAATGCATTATTCTTCTATTTTCAAAACTAGGGGGAAGCATATATTTGATGATCTGTCATTCAGATAACTATGCTAATTGTTAGCATTTTGTCGGCTCTGAAAGACTATGAGTAGATTATTTTAGTCAACTTTTATACAATAATTAACTTTAAAACTTTTGGGTAGGCATGTATAAATACCCAATGGAAAGCTTAGATTTGGACAGTAAACATATCATTTAGAATATTCCATATGTCCACCCTCTCCTACAGCCCTACATCCAAATTCACTGACTTGTCACCTGAAAGCAGATTTTCTCTTCTACATGGAGCATACACAGCTATAGGCATTAATAAAATATTTGCATAGAAACCTTATCGAGATTTGAGATAAGTACAATCTTGATGTCATGAATTCTTCAGACAGTTCTGAACCAATCATAATAATATAGGTTTTTGAGTATAGCCATTTTGTGGAATGAAAGATTTAATGATCATACACACCTTGGCTGATTTTGTATCAAGAGTGTATACTAGTAAACATCTCATCTGTGCCCCATTTTTTCATTTATTATACTCATAAACCTTGACAAAATTTAATATCTGCCTGCTATTTAATAACATATAAAATTTTTCATGATATTAAACCTGTAATCTGGATTCTCTGGCCCTGACTTCAGAAACCTAAGTGCTTAGATACCTGGAGTTATATGGAAACAGTGAAATATTGAATACAGCTTCTTGAAAGATCTATCAAAAAAGAATTCATTTTGGAATAAATAGTTATGACATGGCAGATAGGAAGAACATCAACTTTTGCCTCTTTAATCTTGGCAGGGAATAATATACTTAAAGTGATAAACCACAAAATGTAAATCTCTTGCTTTCTTTAAAAGTAGTATATTTTTGTTGGAAATATCATAAAACAAATGTTTCTAAGATAATTATGTGTTCACCAAATGTTCATATGCTCATTAAATATCTGCCTCTGTGTAGGAGTATAAACATGTGCCATTCTCATGGATAACTGCCCATTTTAGCCTTCACTTGACAAACAGAATACAAAGTGTTTCATGCTTAGCACGCAAAAAAAAAAAAAAACGAAAAAGAAAAAGAACAGAAAGTTATATAGGCCTACAAGCAATGGATTTAACCTTTTAGATTAAATAGCCTTAAATTTCCCTCTTTCAAGAGACAGAGGTTTGATCACAAGGAAAAACTGATTGATAGATACCACAGCACCTTAAATTCATTTTGCGTGCATTGACTTCCTTTTCTTCAATGATTTTATTCTATCCAAATTGGGACAAACGTTCCATTAAGATAAACCATGCTCTTATGAAATTGTCTACACTAGTTGACTTGATGGGCCAAAAATGAACGAAAGAGTTTTACTGTGCTTCTACTTGAATTTCACACACAAAAATACAAAACCAACATGAGAAAGATTGAAATCTGGACTGTACCTTAAACGTTTTACTTATTTTAATGTATGAATTTTTTAAAAGGTAACATTCCTTTCAGCAACAATATAGTTAAATTTGAATAAAGCAAGAATATGAAAGTATTTGCATTCTATATGTACAACCATCTTTTTTGCATTTTTAAATTTGAATGTCCCCAAAGGCCTGGATAACTAATAATACTATCAATCTTATTTTACCCATTTCATTTGACATTATATATAACAGACAATGTTCATATCTCTCCTTTGTGGGTCTCTTTCTAAATTCATTGCACACTCAAGGACAATGATATACAGCTGTTTTACTCACACATATAATTACCACCCTCCATGAGGCTACACTGACAAAGCCAAGAAAAGCAGAGGGCTGTGTACTCATTGAGTTAAATGAACAACATCACACTATCAATCAAGGCAATTCAGGCAACGGCAAAGTGTTGCGATTTTCCAAAACCAACAAAAAGTGTGCAACTGTTAGCTCTATAAACAAGGCTGGGCAGAGATCAAAAGTTGAATTGTGCTGGCAATGATTACTGTAATCACAAGGCATTCCTCAGCACTTGTCATAGAAATAAACCATCACAGTCACAGCATCAAATGTCTCTGGCCATCATCTAGTGAAAGGTTTCATTTGCCATAGTTGCAGAAGCAGAGGACCCATAAAATGAGTAACCAGGAAGCTGGGCCACTAACTTCAATTTTCTCTATTTCTTTGAACCAAATGCTCCCAAGGGTTTCTGACTGATGACAGAGTTAAACACTTAGTTGTAGAGTATCTACTCTGACACTAATATCTTATACAGTATTGAGAGCTGATTATTAAAAGGGTACCGATTCTGAGTTTTAAGCTGTTGTCCATTGACCAGAGATAGGCAGTCACTTCAGACAGAACTATGGGCAGGTTCTTATAATTTTAATACAGCACCCATTTAAAGGTATCAAATTTACTCCTCTATCAGAACAATAAAGGCAAATTAATTTTTCTCACTGATTCATCACTCAGTAGTCATGCTCTGTTTCACCACAAATGCACACACATAAAATGCATTACTATCATCACAAAAGTGTAATGGCACAAAGGGAAAGAGTACATGTTATAGTTGTTAACAATATGACTTTGGATTTAGTCCCAGCTCCTCCCACATGTAACCTTTAGCAAGCTATTTACTATCTCCAAGCATCATTTTCTGCATTTTAAAATGGATACAATGCCTCTGCCTCTGTGTAGTGAAAACATGTGTTTTTCTCATGAATAACTGCCCATTTTAGCCTTCACTTGATAAACAATACAAAGTGTTTCATGCTTAGCAGTCAAAAAAAAGGACAGAAAGTTATACAGGCCTACAATGAATTTAATATTTTTGTTTAAATAGCTTTAAACTTTCTTCTTTCAAGAAACAAATGTTTGATCCAAAGGGAATAGTAATGGACAACAGATATCACAGCATCTTAAGTTCATTTTGCATGCGTTGGCTTTTTTTCTTCTCGATAATTTTATTTTAGGAATTTTTCTGTCCAAATTGGGACAGATATTTTGTGGGGATTAAATGATACAATGCAATATAGTACCTTCTAAATTGGAATGTATTAAACACTCAAAAAATGCCAGCTAGTAGTAGTGGTGATAATATGGTGGTCTACGTATACTCTGATACTCCTCTCATCAAAATGTGAAAATTGGTCTTTCTTCCCTTGAATATGAGTGAGCCTTAGTGATTCACTTTTGTCAAATAGTATATGGTAGCAATGATGCTGTGAGATTTCTGATGTTATAAGAGGCAAATACAGCTTCCACTTTGCGCTCTCTCTCTCTCTCTCTCGCTGTATGTCTCTCTCTTTTACTGCATGTCCTCGGAATGTAGATAATGCCTTATATATATATGTACCTTAGATGACAGTCTCATCTAAGGTCTCAACCTACAGCCAGCATCAACTGCCAGACATGTGAATGAGACTTCATATGATTCCAGCCTTTATTCAGCCTTTAAACTTCCCTAAGCTGACACCAAATAGAGAAGAAATGAGTTTCTTTCACTAAGTCCTGTCCAAGTTGCAGATTCATGAGAAAAATAAATGTAATGTTGTTGCTGCGGTTAAGCCACTAAATTTGAGAGTTATTTTTAAAATAGCAAAAAACAAGTGAAACATCATCTAAACAACATGGGGACTTAACCATATCTCACTTGATGCCTATAACAACTCTAAAGGACAGATATGATCAGTATCTCCTTTTATAGATTTGGACAATTGAAATTCAGAGACATTAACTACTTTTTACAACATCACTCAACTAATAGATGCTGAAGTGAAATTTGAACTTAATCTTTGTCCTATGTGATAATACATAGGATTCCTCTGAGATTTTATTTTCTTTCCTAAGACAAGCTGATATAATATGTGTTGATCACATCTAGAGGACTTCCTTACTTTTCTTCCCAAAATATTTATTGACACTCTTCAGAGAGTTTGGGATGCAGAAAAAGATCTATTTCATCAAATAGTTAATTATCTAAAAATAAAGATGGTTAGAAACTTGTGACTAATTGAAAGCCATAGTTAGCACACAAACCAATAGCAAACAACAACAGAAACCAAACAACACTAAGCAAGAGCAAATATTGCTCTTGGAGAATTACTAAAGAACTGGCAATAACAGCAGAGCTACATAGCTGAGGTGTTTGTCAGGCATGAGGAGAGTTGTTGGAGCAGATCATGGGTCAAAGGATGAAATACTAAAATAAAGGAGCTTTCATTACTTCTGTCCCTGGGCAATGGGAACAGTGTAGAACGAACAATTTTGAATTATGCAATGGGAAACAAATGGCCGTCTGTGGGAATAAACAGACATTTTATAATTGGGGGTGATAAATAAAGTAAAATTAATAATTCAGGAAACTACAGGCAGTGGAAAAGACATAGAGGGCAAAGACCAGAAACTTATCGGTTGTTTCTGAGAAGCCACTCTGCTGCAGTGCTTGCTTGGTTTTCAAACTAACAAAACTCATTGCTTTGGATTTACAATCATATTAATATTTTAGGATTTATAATCCTATTAATATACTAAACACACACATAGCAGCATAATACTTTTGAAATATGAACTACTGCTTCCTTTTTGTTTCCCCATCCTCCTATCAGGTTTCTGACCTTATGCAATTTTGACCCAATGAAACAGTGAGAGTTAATAAAAGTTGCTCTCTTTTATTGAGCACAAACTATTAAGCAGGCACATCCCTAGTGAACTGTACATCTGTTATTTTATTTAACCCCAATAACAGTGCTCTGATGGAGGTATTGCTAGTGTCCTCATTTTGCAGATGAGGGAACTGAGACACAAAGGTTCCTGCCCTTGGTACTTTGTGGAGATGGGATTGGAACCCAGGCTGTAATTCTCTAAAGGGCATCCTCTTAATCTCTACCCTATACTGCATTGTATAAAGTATTTAGCCTCATGTTAATCTCATTACAGGACATCACGAAAGGAGGAGATTTTTAAATATTCTTTTCTAGATGATATTTGATGCAAATCATGCCAGAAATTCTTTAGATTCTTTCTCAGAGTGAGCATGGATTATGTCCATGGCATTTTATCTGTACTTTGCTGAGCATATAATCTCAGCCATCTGGTATTTGAAAAGTACACTTTCATAATGATAAATGAATGTTAGCTATAATCAATACTGCTAATCTAGGGTATCTTATTTATAATTAGCAATCTAGTTATGTGTAAAATAGTTTCTTTATATCTCTACTATTAAAATACATAAATATGAAAATAGTAAGCAGGAGGTAACTTTAAGTCATACTACATCAATCCTGGAAACATTTTCTTTAGGGAAGTGTTGCATTTTGCCCATTGAAAGCCGAATGACTTTGTGCTGTCAGTGCAGTACAAAGAGTTATTTTTATTTTGTCTTTTTTCTCAATATGTTATCAAGAATAGGAGTGTTTATAAGGCAGAGATTTACAGAGCTCATAGTCAGCTGGATTTAAGCTTACATGTCAACTGGACGCATTTTTATCACTCTAGTGTCCATATAATTGATAGCTATAGTCAGATAACAATAGAAAAGTAATAGTGCTGGCAAGCATATGATCAAGCTAGGCAAGTTTCATCTATCTAATGAGGAAGAATTATCCTCTGTGAAGTACTTAAAACACTAAACCCAAAACAATGAGTTTTGCTAGTTTGAAAACCAAGCCAGCACCGCAGCAGAGTGACTTCACAAAAAAAATGCAGAAAACAGAGTCTCAAACCTTTGACCTACTTAGAACAACTCACTCTGAACCTCTGCCAATATACGGCTAGCTAGGTTGATGTCAGGCAGGGTGGTGACAATCTCTTGGCATTCTGTGTCCATGCCACGCCCACTGGGCTCCACTTCAACCACAATTACCATAAATAGGTGTGATGGCCCTGTCCTTTTATACTGAAGAACCAAGGTTCTTGGCCACAAGAGTAAGGCAGGGCAGAGACCAGAGTGGGAAGAGCAGGTACAGCCAACTTCTGATTTTTCACTCCAACCCCTTGTGTTGACTACAGAAAGCTCCTCGGCTCAGGAATAATAAAGGTCATTTTGAAGAGAATGGAGTTCAAGCCCCACTCCTAGTCATCCAACAGTCCCTTTTGTAAATGCTCTGGGAGTTTTCTGGTTGTTATTCGTGCCTCCAACTGCTTTGTTTTCTCCTAGAATATAAGCGTGTTGCAGCTTTTCAATTTTTCTGAGCCTACATGGGTAAGAAATTTACTCTCTGAAAGGACAGATTAGAGCTCAGCAAGCAAATGCCCGCTTATTCTTTACCAAAGATAGTAATAGCAAAAAGAAAGCTTCCTGTGGCACTGGAAAGAGAACGGTGAAAGAGGTGGTTAAATTTGGGAAAAAGAGTATTAATAGCCAACAATCACCTGCGATATAATAAAAGATTAACATGCTTTTCAGCAACATTACTATTAGATTATATACATGCCACTTATTCTCTGTGTTTCTTAACAGGAATTAAATGTTAATCCCCAAAGCATGATTTTCCCCCCGTCTCTCTTCTTTTCTGGCTACAAGTCATCAAGGCTATAGCAGATAGATAACTCCTATTCTACGGTATTTTAAAATATCTGTTACACATTATACATTAAAATGCTTTTACCTCTTAAAAACTAAACTTTATGCTGCATTTTTCTGTCAGTCCCAACCAAGATTCAGCCTTTTACATTCCTAAACATTATCTATAGTATTGCATCTGGTGAATACATTCTATTAATTAGATTTTTTCCTTTTACATTTCTGTCCTACAAGATCAGCTCAAGTTATTACAAATGAAAGGTTTAAGCACTGCAGGTACAAGTGACATCATGGTTACCATAGAAATAAAAATCTAGCAACTATAATACTAGGTTTCTTTCTTTATCAGCCATGCTGCATTGCTGGTGTTCAAATCTTCCACCCGCCACCCGTGAGTAAAAGCTCAGAAGCTTCCTGTCATTATATAACCTATACTGTTCCAAACATTTTCAGAATCTAAAAGGGAGAAGGAAAAAAGCAGCATATGGGGTTATTTATATCAAATCTATCACCTTATATAATTAGTCACAGGTACTTCAAAGCTCTAAATGAAGATAAGATAAACAAAACATTCACTTGAAACCTAGAGACAAATAAAATCTTCATTACATGGTATACATGACAAAAAATCAAATACTGTATCATAAATTAAATGAAAAATTACCAGATTCCTAGGCATGAAGGCTTTCTGCCTTTTACAAACTGGTTATAGATTCCTTTTTATACCATTTTAATTAATGTCAGAAAATGGGACTATACCTTTAGAAATTTCCATTTTGAAAGCAAGAAAAGAGCTTATTCTGGGCTGTTTTTCACTTGCTGCTTGAATTCTTATGGCAAACCACCTGCTTTTAGACTGAATAGCTAGGTGTTTTCTGTCAGTTAAATTTGAGAGAATAAAGATTACTGCCAGAAACCAATTACTCAACCTGACTGTGGCCTGGTAATAGTCAGGTTGCTGCTGACCTTGAAATAACCACATATTAATACATACTCTTCACCTTACTCTGTTTAACAAAATGCAACATCAAATCATTTTCAAAATTTTAAAATTCTAATTTATTTTTTCACTGTCTCCTTCCCCATCTCCTTTGCTCTCTCCCTCCGTCTCATTCTCACTTTCTCTTTTTTCCCAAGAAAAGTTGTGGCGAGGATTAAGAATGAGTTTGAAATAAGTTCTAAACTTGCCAAAATCTCCAACCAGCTTCCATAAATTAATGACTCTTTTAGTAATCAATAACAAGACATGATTTACCACTGAACTCCAACCCTTTTGATCAATCTTTAGTTGCCACTATCTCTACAACTTAGTGTTCCAAAGATTTATGACAGTGGCAAAAATGCCTTATTGAAATACAACATGAACTTAATTGAGTACAATCTTGTACAAATTGCAAAGGTATGTAATGCTATAATTAACATAATTAGAAGGAAAAATTGATCGTCATTATAAATACAATCAGAGACATTTACATTATATTTACCACACTGATGGGCTTGTTTTGATCAAGTAAGTGCCCATTTTAACAGCAAAATTGGCCAAAAACAACAATAAAGAGAAACAAACAATAAACAGGGTGTTGTTGGAATGATTATGACAAACTCTAGGTAGCAGCAAATACATTATATCACTGTCAATCCATTAATTTCAGCCATTTTCCTGATTAATTCTGATCACCACAACTGGATCAATCAAGTGGTGATCATCATTGATTACCGAGGCAATATAAAATGAATGAATTGTTATTTCCATAGACCATTTATTTTGTGCATATCGACAGAATAATACTCCCTCCAATCCTCTGGATAAGCAAGGCTAGCAAATAAATGGTTTGCCATTCAAAATGCCATTTTACTTCATCAACGCCAGACAGAGCAGTTGCCACATAACTATAAGCATGTTCAAAAATCTCAGATTATTTCTATAAAATAGTAAGACATGTAGAAAAATCCAAAGCATTTTTTTTAATTCAGGCAAAAGCAGTGGTTGGTGTAGGAGTTGTTTGTATCTGGAGGCCAGGAGGTATATGTACTTGAAGGGAGGGTTAGAAAAGACAGCTCATAGATAAATAGACTCTAGTACACATGGTACAGATGAGACAAACCTGAATTAAAAACTTTTTTGCATCAAGCAACACTATCAACAGAGTAAAAAGGGAACTCAAAGAATGGGTGAAATATTTTCAAAGCATACATCTGAACAGGTATTAATATCCAGAATATATAAAGAACTCCTACAATTCAAGGACAACAGTAATAACAACAAAAGCAACCCAATTCAAAAATGGCCAAAGGAATTGAATAGATAAGTCTCCAAAGAAGATACACAAATAGCCTATAAGCACATGAAAAGATGCTCAACATCATTAATCATTAAAAAAAAGCAAATCAAAATTACAAGAAAATATTACCCCATATTCATTAGGATCGTTATCAGAACAAAACAAAGACAAAGCTTAAATAACAAATGTTGGAGAGGATGTGGAAAAATTGGAAACTTTATGCATTTCTGGTAGGAATGTAAAATGGTGCAGCTACTGTAGAAAACAGTAAGGTAGTTTCCTCAAAAAAATTAACGATGGAATGACCGTATGCTCCAGCAATTCCATTTCTGCCTATATATCACAAAGAACAGAAAGCAGAGACTAGAAGAGATATTTGTGCACCCGTGTTCATAGCATCATTATTCACAATATCCAAAAGATTGGAACAATCCAAATGTCCATCGACAGATGAACAGATAAACAAAATGTGGCATATACATACAAGGGAATGTTATTCAGCCTTGAAAGGAATGAAATTATAATACATGCTACAACATGGTTGAACTCTGAAGATATTAATGCTAACTAATATACACCAGACACAAAAGGAAAAATACTGTATGATTCCAGTCATATGATGTATCTAGGCATAGCTAAATTTAAAGAAACATAAATAGAATAGAGGTTGCCAGGGGCTGGGAAGAGGGAACAACAGGAAGTGACTGTTTCATGGATACAGAATTTCAATTTGGGAAGATGAAAAACTTCTGGAGATGGATAGTGGTAACTGTTGCACAACAATGCGAATGTATTTAAAGTCCCTGAATCTTACACTTTAAAATGGTGAAAATGATAAATTTTATGTTATGTATATTTTACCAGAATTTTTTTAAATGACTTCCATTTCATAATATGATAGGCTTAGGTTTAGACATGCTTAGTTCTGGTGATAGCATTAAAGGCCAGTTAGTTTGAAGGCAGGGAAAATTAACCTGGCTGAATAGTCTTACCCTAAAAGGTTAGCTGAGTAGGCCAATGGGTACAGAATTACAATTATGGTTTAAGTAAATATTAATGTGATATGTAGGGTACCAAACACAGTTTTGGGCAGTGGGTCAAGCCAAAGTGACACTATCCAAAAGCTCAGGATACGGGCAATTGAATCTATTTTTCATGATAGGGATAGGAGATGTTTAGTAGAGTATTAAAGTAACAGATGGATTATGATTTAGAATCAGCTTAAATTCTACCGGACAACTTGACTGCTAGGCAGGAAAACTGAGATTGAATATCAACTATATTCAGTCATGCATCACTTAACAACGGGAATATGTTCTGAGAAATGCATTGTTAGGCAATTCTGTCATTGTGTGAACATTATAGAGTGTACTTATAGAACCTAGAAGATACAGTCTACTACTCACCTAGGCTGTATGGTTTAGCCTATTGCTCCTAGGCTACAAACCTGTACAGCATGTGACAGTACCAAAAACAATAGACAACTTTAACACAATGGTAAGTATTTGTGTATCTAAACATATCTAAACATAGAAAAGGTACAGTAAAAATATAGTATAAAAGATAAAAAATGATTCACCTATTCAGGGAAGCTTCATTATAGTCTTATAAGACTACAGTCGTAAATGCTGCCCTTTGTTGACCAAAACATCATATGCAGCACATGACTGTATATTGGACCAATTGAGAGACTGGTAATTGGTGATACTGAGTGTTGGAGATTCAGAGGATTAGAGGCTACATTGTGACTTAGATCACAGCAGATATTCAATTTAGGGCAACAAGATTTTGAGCCTCAAACTAAGTCTCTCGTTAACATTTTCTGCCTTGGTCAAGCTTAGGTCCAGGACTGGAGTTGTCCTGGGACCTCCGGATTAACATTAATATATACAGTTGGCCTGTTATCACCATAGAACTGGCTGGGGATCCCAAGAATATGGGAATAAGATGAGATTGAAAGATAAACTGGTCATGATGCTTTTAACCAGAAACCTAACAGTTAGAAGAATATGACACTGGCAGAGCCAATAGCAGCTATCAAGAAAATAATACTGAATAATGGGCTATTCATTCATTTTTCCCCAGAAATCCAGATGTTTGCCCTGATAAGGCTCAGCAAGCAGAAAGTAATTGACCAGAATACCTTATGCCAAAATTTGGTAAAAAAATATATATATATATTTGATGTTTCTATGATTATGTATCTGTTTATATGTATCTAAAAAAAATCATCCAGCTTCCTTAAAATATTCAATTATTTTGTAGAGTCAGTGTATCTTTTTTCATTTTTGAAACATAATTTAAAGCAAGAAAATCCTGACAGGTATGTAATAAAATTAATAAAATCATACATACATTTCATAAAATATTTAATGCAAGTTTTCATAATACTCTGCTGATAGAAATCTTTTTGGGAAAATAAATTAAACCATTTAATAAACTTAAAGGACTTATATCTAATGAAACCAACAATGTACATTTTGATACATGTGACTTCCCCACCTTTGAAATTTTCAAAGACGTATGTTAAAGTTATTTCCAACAGGAAACCAAATGCAACAAGATAGCCACACTCTCAGTTAAAATGGACATCATCTAAAATCTTGTGCTTTTCTGACATGAAATCTGGGCTCAGATCCTAATTTGTACATTAGAGGAGACCAGCTGGAGCTGAGACTAATTGGAAGTAATGGCAATTTATATTTGTACGTCCAAATATAAGTTTTGAAGGATTTTTTTCAAGTTATTAGGAAGTAAAAAGTGTTCTTTCCTATCTCACACCTGATTATTCAAAGATAAATCTGAATATATTCCTTGTCTGGAGATTATCAAGCCTGGAGGAAGTAAAATCAAAGAGGTAGATTAAAGGCCGAGCTACTGCATGTGGGATACTGGTAATTTAGGAGTGTTTCCTTTAGAAGGCAGTTCACAAACTAAGTAGATGCATGGATTCTAGAGTCATCTTGTCTGGATTTAAATCTCAGTGGTGCCACTGGAAGTTTTGTGACTTTGAGCTAGTCTTATACCTCTATAAACTTCAGTTTTCCCATCTGCAAAATAGAAATGATAATGACCTTTTCTTCATAAGTTTGTCACAAAGATTAATGCAAGTAAATGATTTAGAGTGGTGTCTAGATAATACCCAGTTTTAGGTAACCATTACCAATTATTATCATAAGTTGAAAAAGCAATATAATCAAAGACGTACAATGGCTTGTGCCATTCTGAAGACATCAAGTTCAGATTTAACCAAGCTCACACAATGCAGAGTAAAAGTTATAAAGCATGCCAGATTATTCCATATTTCCAGTTTATAATCAAGTTGGTAAATTTCGGTGTCATGTGTGTAGTATTTATCTTTTGTTAGCTTCAAAAGGAGAGGTTAAGTACTATTCCTACCTACATTGTATTAAATATAATCTTTGTCATTACCATATAGACCTATTTTATATGAAGAAATTGTAGAATCAAAGAAAATATTACCTTTCCTTGCATAAACTCACAAGGCTACTATTTATCTTGCAGCAGCACATGAGTTGGACCTTTGGGCCTTATCACCAAGAGAACATTAAATCAAAATATGAACAGTGGCTTCTGACCAGACTAGCAGTAGGCCAAAGCAGTGACTTCTTTTTTTTTCTTTCTTTTGGCTATGAGATTACTGAAGATAAATTTCTTAATCAGAAAGTGGACTTGCTTGTGGCTTGTTCTTTTACACGTTGATTTATTTTAAATTAGCCTTCTTTAAAGCAATTTTTAATGCAGCACAATCAAACATTTCAACACCGTATTTATTAAAATCAGAGGACTTCTATGGCAAACACAATAGAAAATTTCTGCTATTGGACATTTTTAACGTAAAAAAGGGCAGGAATATCTTCCTCGGATTCCTAAGTTTTAAAAACACATTTCATCGCTTGAGCCCAGGTATTCAAGGTTACAGTGAGCTATGACCATACCACTGCACTGCAGCCTGGGTGAGAGAGTGAGATATTGACTCAAAAATTACATTCAATGGTTGTAGAAAATTTCCAGGAAAAAAGAAAAACGCTGTTCTGAGAATCTAAAGATCAGAATTCAAGTTCTATCTCTTCTGGTAACACATTTAGAACATGGGGCTTTTCCAATAATTAAATCCTTGAACTCTATGGAAAAGTAAAATTCATTTACTTTAAATTCTTCTTTCTATACAGCCCAGGGTAATGAAGGTCCTAAGGCTAGTTAGCAACGCAACAGAGAATAAGAGTCAGGTCTCCTGATGCTCAACCTATAATGCTTTTCTTTAGAACTGTTTGTCAAATGATGCAATTTGTATGTACGGAGCACTTCTCATTAACTTAAGCACTATAATAGATATTTTTACTTATGTTATCTCTCATGGGTTCCTTTTACAAATCAAGCTGCCCCTGTAGTTGTATTAGTTTGCTAGGGCTGCCATAATAAATATCACAACTAGGTACCTTAAACAGCAGAAATTTATTTCCTCACAATTCTAGAGGCTGGAAGTCCAAGATCCAGGTATTAGCAGGGTTGGTTTCATTGCAAGGTCTTTCTCTTTGGCTTGCAGATAGCCACCTTCTCTCTGTATCCTCACATGGTTTTCCCTCTATATTTTTTGTGTCATAAACTCTTCCTCTAAGGAATCAGTTAGATTGAATTAAGGCCCACCTAACAACTCTACATTAACTTTATAACCTTTTTAAAAGTCCTTTCTCCAAATACAGTCATATTTTTAGGTCCTGGGGATTAGGGCTTCAGCATATGAAGTTGGAGGGGGAACAAGTAAGCCATAACCCTGGCCTTTATAAACTTACTCTCATTTAACCTGTTACAGTTGTTAACAAATCTTAAACAAATTAAATTCGACAGTGTTTTTTTGTTTGTTTGTTTGTTTTGTTCTGTTTTGTTTTTTTGAGATGGAGTTTTGCTCTTGTTGCTCAGGCTGGAGCACAATAGCATGATCTCAGCTCCCTGCAGCCTCTGCCTCCCAGGTTCAAGGGATTCTCCTGCCTCAGCCTCCTGAGAAGCTGGGATTACAGGCATTCGCCAACACGCCCAGCTAATATTTTGTATTTTTAGTAGAGTTGGAGTTTCACCATGTTGGCCAGGAAGTTCTCTATCTCTTGACCTCATGATCCACCCACCTCCGCCTCCCATAGTGCTGGGATTACAGGCGTGAGCCACCACACCCAGCCTCAACAGTGCTTAATTGAGCAAAGAAAGATTCATGAATTGGGCAGCCTCTTGAGTCAGAGTAGGCTCAGAGACTCCAGCACAGGCACGTGGTAGAAGATGATTTATGGACACAAAAAGGAAACTGAGGCACAGAAAATGGAAGTGAGGTACAGAAACAGTCAGACTGGTTACAGCTCAGTTTTTTCCTTATTTGAACACAGTTTGAACATTTGGCCACTTCTGATTGGTCAAAACTTCAGTGACTGGCACAAGAGTAGTCTGCAGACTTTACCACTTCATTTAGGTTATAGTTCGCAATGTACAGAGAAACCTTTAGGCCAAACTTAAAATATGTTAGGAGGCAGCTTTAGGCTAAACTTTATTTAACATGGTTTAACTTGTTGTTAGTTTAATCTATTGTGCCTCCTCCTACTTCAGTAAGTGCTTATTCAACTCATCCAGCCAGCCCTGTTCCTAACCTAATACACCACTTTCTTTCATCCTTTTCTTTTGTTTAATATCTGTCCTATTTTTTTTTCTTTTCTGCTCGCTTCTCGTTTGTAATAATAAGAGCTACAGGCTATCATATAAAATGCCAGATTCTTTTTCACATAATCTCTTGTGCTTTCCACAATTGATAGGCAAGGCAAATATTAATAAACCAATTTATAAATGTAGAAACTAAGGTTTAGAAGTTAAGTAACTTTCCCCAAGTCAAACGAGTGAAGGATCTTTGTTGAAACTCACATCTGATTCCAAATTCTATGCTTTTATATCTTACACCTACCACTTGTTAGTTTTTTTCATACTACCTGCTAATATCTTAGGTCAGTAAGAGTTTTCAGTGTCTTAATAAGCATTGCATAACCGTGCTGGAAGAATACATGCTAATGAGGCAGATTCATTTTGTGTTTTTTTGTTTTTTAATATTAGGTGTCTTCCCATTTCTTGTTGCTGAAAATTTAATTAATATACTGAGAAAATAAATTACATTAGATGAGAACTAGGCCTAAGCTGAATGGGAACAAAAGGTCTTCAATGTTTTAAACACGTTCATAAAGTTGGTTCTGTTATAAAGTAAATATATTATTCATCCCTTCTACTTACTTACATTTGCCCACATCACATGAATGTGAAATTAAGGCTTTACTACATAAGCACAGAGGATGACGGAAAATCTCTCATTAAGGCAGTAGCCTTAATGTAAATTATATTTGTACTTTTGGAAACAGCAGACACCCTGAGTATAAACCTAAGGACAGTGGAGTAAATTACAGTTGTTCCAATGTCTCATTCATTCATTTAACAAATACTTATTGAAAACCTTCACAGTGGCAGGCCTCGTGGTAGCTGCCTAGGATAAAGTCATGACTATGACAGTGGATAGTCTCTGCTTTTCTGAAATTGAGACTCTAGTTGGGAAGAAAGACCTTAGACCGTGATTCACACAAAGAGCAAAGTAGTTACTATTTTGGTTTATGAGGGAAAATAATGCTATCTGGGTGAGTAAATAACTGAGAATATTTCTCCATTCTGAAGGTTGAAAAAAGGCCTCTCTAAGAAAGTGACATTCAAGTTTAAACAAAAAGAAAGAGAAGATATTAGCTAGATAAAGAGTGAAAAAATATTGCCAGTGGAGGGAGCAGCATTTACAAAGGTCCTAAGGATGAAAGGGACACAGTGCACTGAAGGTACAGAGGATGGCCAGAGAGGCACTAATGAAGAAGTATGGAGGCAAATAAAGAGAGTGGCATGGGCTCGAAGTATAAGTGTTGCAGGTGAAAACGGGGAATCAGAAAGAAAAATATAACTTTGATTACTTTTTTTTTTGAGATGGAGTTTTGCTCTGTTACCCAGGCTGGAGTGCAATGGCATGATCTTGGCTCACTGCAACTTTCGCCTCCCGGGTTCAAGAGGTTCTCCTGTCTCAGCCTCCCGAGTAACTGGGATTACAGGTGTGTGCCACCACGTCTGGCTGAATTTTGTATTTTTAGTAGAGACAGGCTTTGCCATATTGGCCAGGCTGGTCTCAAACTCCTGACCTCAGGTGATCCACTCACCTCAGTCTCTTAAAATGCTGGTATTACAGGCGTCTGACAAAATGCCTGGTCCACTTTGGTTACTTTTGATTGAAATGTTATTTTGATATTTTCAAAATGAAATACAAAGATATCTCAGTACATCTTCTTAAAAAAAATCAAAAAGGTATTCTGTATCATTTGCATGGTAATGAAGCTCCTTGTAGCATATGAGAGGGAGGTATATTTTCTGGGCCCCAGTGAGCATTGTTCTGGAATCAGCCAGAAGCGTGGAAATGGATAATAGCAAGGATAGTAACAACCACCACGGTGAAACCTTGCTATCATCATGAAATCCTCCAAACAAAGCAGCCAAAGCAAAAATGTTTTTCTCTGAGATTTAGCAAAGCAACCTAACTAACAAATGTTGCTAGTTTTTAAGTCACACTAATGAACTAAAAAAGTTTAGAGGTTTTCCTAGGATTACGTAAAGTCTTAAACATTCTCTGACTTTTCTCTACTTTTCCTTTTTTTTTTTTTTTGAGATAGAGTCTCGCTTTGTTGTCCAGGCTGGAGTACAGTGGTGCACTCTTGGCTCACTGCAACCTCCACCTCCTCCTGGGTTCAAGGATCTCCCAATTTCAAGTGATTCTCAGGTCTCAGACTCCAGTGTAGCTGGGATTACAGGTGTATTCTACAACACCCTGCTAATTTTTGTATTTTTAGTAGAGACAGGGTTTGACCACCTTGGCCAGGTTGGTCTTGAACTCCTGACCTCAACTGATCCTTCCATCTCGCCCTCTCAAAGTGCTAGGATTACAGGCATAAGCCACCATGCTTAGCCCAGTCGTTCTTAATTGACTGTTCTCACAAAGATAAGAGTAAGTAGAAGTCAACCTTAAATAAGAGCTTAGGAAACTTCAGATCTATGTACCAAACAGTAAGGGAAATAAACCATTATATTTGCTATGTATGCTGAAAGGTAAAAACATATGCTTGTAGAAGTGGCATTTTTCATTATCTGTAGTCATTTCTCACTGTGATAACATCTTTCTAAAGCACTGATGCAAGTATACAAGATTTTGATCTTGATGGTAAATTACAAAGATTGCATATATAAAACAGAAGGCAGACAAAATGTGCACAGTCCAATCTTAACTTCTGAGACACTGATCTCAGTAACATTTCTAGAATGTTTGCTATATATAAGGTACTATTCTATTGTCTTTATATCTATTTTCTTATTCAGTCCCCACATTTTACAGATGAAGCTTAAAACACAGGACATAAATAACTTCCCTAAGGGCTCAGCTAGTAATTTGTGGAGCAGGCCCCCAAATATATTTTCAACTAGTCTGAATGAGAACTAACATTTATTAGAAATGTACTTATTCTGTAGCTCCATAAGTGGTTTACATGCATTATCTAATTACCTTCCATACGAATATTCTAAGATTGGCATTATTGTCCCTATTTTTTAGATGAGGAAACTGAGACTCAGAGGTGAAAAGTGATAACTAGTTTATGATAGGGCTAGAATTTAAATCCAGTCTACTTATACACAACATGCTACCAGACACTAGAAATTATCACCAATAAAGATGTATCCTTTTAGTTTATGCCTTTCCCATATAGTAAGGGTTATATATTATATTAATACAATAATGAGCATTAGTTTTCAGAGATAAGCAAATTAGTGACCTTCACTAATTACTAGCTAAAGGGTTTAGTGAGTTCTTATAATTTTATGTTACTTCAACATCGATTTTTAATTCAGGTTTAACTATCATATTTTACCAGAAGCAGGGCTTAGTCACCCTTGACACAGTTTCCAGTTCTACTTCACATACAAATGGCTCAAGCTGGTGGCCAGAGATAAGAACTTAGAGGCATCTCCCCTGCCTAGCAGACTATACTCCCAGCTTTCCCACCACTGCTTCCTTTAAAACAGATCATTCAGGCATCTGCCTACAAACTTAAAGTGACCCAAACCCTATTTGCTTATATATACTACTATTTGGCCATGTGCTCTCTCCCTCTCTCTGCCTGACTCTTCATTCCTGCCTTGTATGACCCAGGGACAGAGAACTGCCCACTCAACTCATTACGCCCTCCCTGCTGAGAATCTATTTGTAAAAACCTTTGAACTTAATTCCTATTGTGGTGGTGCACTGAATTTGCACCTTCCATCAGAAGAACCAGGGGCTGCCACAGGCCTGGTTTTCCCCAGGACTCTGAGGGAATACAAGATCAGGCTCCCAGTATCAAAGCGATAGATAGGCAGGCATAAACTGGACACAGGTCAAACAAGAGCCATGGGGGCATCTGCTAGTATAAACAAGCTTTCCATATGAGGGACCGCCTGGTCAGGCATTAGGCCATTTGCCAGGTAAAAGAAGTATCCTGTCAGAGGCACTCTATAAACTGAGGGAATGTGTTCTCTCCTCAGGTCCACAAAGGGGCATGGTTTCAAAGGCAAGAACTTCCCAGTGACATGCCCGACGTGCCTTCTTTCACTTCTCCAACCAGGAGCTTAGAGGTCTTTGTTTAACTTTCATGCACGTGGGAAGATAGACTGCTCAGGTGAGTTTCCTTTGTTTAGAAAAGCCCAGGAGAAGCTATTGGAGGACTGTGGACCAAACAACAAATCAAATGTCAGAAATTAAAGATCAATCAGCCCAGTAGAAGTTTAAAAGAACTCCTTTCATAGGACAGAAAACTTGAATGGGACGGGAATACCTCCCAGGTTAAAAGTCCCCTTCCCCCACATCTGTGTGGACTCCATTTCTGGATCCCCTCTCACAACAGCGTGAGAGCTTGCTCTCTATCTCATTGTCCTTTTTCTCTCTCTCTGCCTATATAAATAATTTTCTGCAAAACTCTTTGGGGTCTGCTATTTACTTACACAAGGTCACCACATCCAGCAGGGTCCTCTTCTCCATTCTTGGGTGACTGAGGGACCAAGAGCCTGGAAGAACACATCCTATCAGGGAGCTGAGCCTCCCCCACGTCCCACAACCCGATCTCAAAACAACACATGCCCAGCTTCCCTTTACATTCTTCTAGGGCAGGGTTGCCAGCCACTCTGGTACTGGAACCCCAATTTAGAGAACAAAAAAATCACAAGCATGAATGACCAACTATCAAACAGCATTTCACTCACAATAACATGGGGTTGAGGGGTGATGTGATCAGAGTTGTTTACAAGAAAAATTTAATGGGTAGTATTCATAAGATAAATTAGATCAGTCAGGGGTGGGGGAAAAAGAAAACAATTAGAGGGTTATCATAATAGTTCAAAAGAGAAGTTACAAGGGCCTCAGCTACTATGGTAGCCATGGGAACAGAAAGGAGCACACAGATGAAAGAAAAATCTAATCAACAAAAGAAGTTGATGAAAGTACAAAGCTTTACAGATGGTGAACTCAAGGTTTCTTAGCTGTTAACCCACCTTGACTGGAAGGTTGGTAAGGTTAAGGAAGTCTAGAGAGAGGCTTTTCTTTTAAATTTATTTATTATTATACTTTAAGTTCTAGGGTATATATGCAAATCATGCAGGTTTGTTACATAGGTATACACATGCCATGGTGGTTTGCTCTGGACATGTAGAATTTGAAATATCAGCAGAGAGATGTCAGATAAAGGTGTTTAACAGGCAATTGTAAATTCAGTAGCTCTATTTAGGAGGGATATTGAATCTTCTGTTTAGATGTGAGAACATATTCATTTACTAAGCCCAATTATATGCCACCCACTCTGCAAAGGACTGAAGAAACAAAGATGAATAAGACACACAATTTCACCCTCAAAAGCTTGGAGACGTATGGCAGCTAGTCTCCAAGTTGGCCATAATTAATTTCTTCCCTCCCTATATGTGTATACCATGCCTTCATTCCTCCCCTTCTGTTGTTCCTCCCCTTCTCTTACACAGAGACTGGCTTCTTAACTTGCTTTAACAATTCAAAGTGGGGGAAAATAACGTTCTCAGAGTTCTGAGGCTGGGTCATAGAAAGTCTTGAAACGTCTGTGTGGGCTTCTGGGAACACGTGCTCTGGGAAAAGTCAGCTGCCATATAAGACATCTGATTATTGTCATGCTGTGAGAAGTCCAAGTCACATGAAAAAGTCCTAAAACGTAGACATATTTTGAAGAAAGAGAAGCCATGAAGCACCAAGACGCTAGATATTTGTATGAAGAAGCCACCTCGTAAGTAGATCCTCCAGTACTGGCTATCCAGACTTGTGCCATGTAGGTCAGAGTTGAACTACCTGGCTAAGCTTTTGGAAAGTTTCTGACCCACAAATTCATAAAATATACTATACTTACTGCAACTACTAATAAGAATTATGTTGTTTTTGTTTTAGATTATTGTAAACTATTAAGTTTTGAAATATTCTTATGCAGCAATAACTAATTAGAACAAACTAGATGCCACAATGTATTTGGAGAGGTAGGCATGTGAAAATTAATAATGCTGTGTGATAAATGTAATCTCTACCAGGGAGACAATATAAAAAGAGAAGAAAAGGGATCTTAATTTGAAGGAGAGTAAAAAAAATGTGTGTGTGTTTTTTTTTTTTTTTAACACTGAGTTTCGCTCTTCTTGCTCAGCTTAGAGTGCAGTGGCATGGTCTTGGCTCACTGCAACTTCTGCTTCCCTGGTTCAAGTGTTTCACCTGCCTCAGCCTCCCAAGTACCTGGGATTACAGGCATGTGCCACCACGCCAACTTAATTTTGTTTTTTTAGTAGAGACAGAGTTTCAACTTGTTGGCCAGGCTGATTTCCAACTCCTAACCTCAGGTGACCACCTGCCTCAGCCTCCCAAAGTGCTAGGATGACAGGTGTGAGCCACCTTGCCCAGCCAAAAAATATGGTTTAAATGAGCAGGCTTTTCTAGGAACTTGAGGTTCACATAATATTAGGGAGATATATATATATATAACTAACTTCATTTATTTACTTGCATGGTTTGCATTCAGTTTCACTTCGGTAATAAAGGCAAGCAATATTCAGAGAAAAATTACAAACTATCATGAGTAGTTAAAGAGCAGATTTGATTATGGCAATTTAAGGGTGTGAATGCCATCTATGAGTTACATTTCCAGTCAATAACAATACAGTGGAAAGATGTATACAATTTATGGCAATTTGAAGACAAATTAGATTTAAAGCACTTTAATTATGCTTATATAGATTTAACTATCATGGAAGTTGTCTTTATTTTCCTGAAAATGCTTATGAACAGGTCAGTTCTGCTATATAAAACACAATACAATTAGTAATATAATTGCTTAGAAAATGATACACAAAGCATGATCAATAAACAGTAATCAATAGTACATATTTAAAAAGGAACAAGGACATCTAACTTCTATGTTCCCTGTATGTTGTCATCGGAATCTTAACTTGTGATAAATTTCATTATTTTCCACAAGCCCATTATTGGTTCCTTTGTAAGATAATAATGCAGTACAGTGTTTATGAGTATTTTAAATGCCAAACTTTATCCCTCAAAGATCATCTATAAATTTATTTTAATAAATCAGGGGACAATTTTCTGAGGAACACCAGTCTAAAAGAAAGAGCTTCTGTTAACATGGATTTTATTTACAAGGAGTAAGGAAATGAATGCTTTGTAAAGCTACCTGCAATCCGTTCTGGGATATTTTCTTTGTTAATAAATTTCATCTTTATGTGTAGGTTGAAATAAAGGTACGAAGCTATCTTTCTTTAAGAAAGAAGAGCCCTATCTGAGACTATTCAGTGGTGGATTGGTAAAGTGCTACAGCTTTTCTGGATAGAGAAGATTCAGATTAAGATGTTTACTTAAAGATACTCAAGCCCATTCCTATTCTTAATGATCAAGTCAATCGACCTTCAGTTTTGGGTTTCTTTATCTACAAGGTCAAGAGAGCTGAAGCAAGTGGTAATGTTATCGAGCCTACCATCAAAGATATATGTCTTACCTGAAATTTCTCTTGCCTCTATTTACTATTCTATCAACTAATTCGGAAACTCTTTTTGGTTGATAGGAAGGTTCTCTTCGGTTTGTCTGCCAATTCTTCTTTAAAGATCTCAATTTCTATCTCCCTATTCCTCTTTCCCATTTGAATCCAGAAACCCCTGGGATTTCCCTGTCAGAAACCTGAATTAAAGAAATTTAAGCCATATCAATAAAACCATATTGCACTTAGTGAAGAAAAATTAAGGGCACCTGTTTCAAAGGAAGACTGGGTTACCAAACTATGAAGCCATTTCTACTTCAGAGGCACTAAGAATGCGTAGCTGGCTTCACTGCTAATCTGTGATAAGCCTATCTATCTTAGCCATCCTGTGAATTCAGAGCCCTTAATCACTGCAGCATCTAGGATCTTCAATCAGGAAATGTCAAAGGAAGGAAGTAAAGGGAGTCAAATAGGACTGACTAGGGAAACACATAAACACTGACATATACTGGTGAAGACAAAAGAGAAAGGAAAGTGAAAGAGGGAGAAGAGAAGATAGAAAAGTGTATTTCAAGGAAAAGTGTCTGTAGAGCTAAGCAAGACAGCTTTTAATAAGAGCAATGCCTTATGTGTGTATGTTTAGAATGCTATGAAACAACAAAAGCCAAATTCTAAGCTACCTATTTTCTACAGCAATCATCCATATTTATAAAGCTATAATTTGTTTATACTTATATAAGAAGTATCCAAATGGGAATGGCATCCTGTGGCATATTATATTATGACAGACAGTGCATAGTAACACTGTGATGTATCTACAAAATGATACGATTAAGAAAAACAAAGGATATTATTTAATATTATCATTCAATATCAGAAAATGAAAGTTTTTTTCTCTTGCTATGATAGTTCTCATTCTCTTCCAAAAAGGGACATTGTGCTCCATAAATAATGTAGGCTTTTTGTTGATGATCATTGTTTTGCTCCACAGATTTAAAGAAAAAACACTAGGTATTTTTCTCTCAAATCTTTCTAAATCAGAACTTAAGTGACTAAATTTTAAGTTGAATTAACAAAATTGAATTAAATACATATATAGGAGTGTCCCCTAGACCACAGAAGGGTATTATAAGTGAAGAAAGAACGTTTATAATAAAATTTGAGTAATACATTTTCAGCACATATTTCCTCAGCACAAGTAATGAGTTTGTATACTTAATTGTAGGAAAGTAATCTCCTAAATCATATTTTTCAGAAAATATTTTTATGAATGTAGTTCTTTAAAGTATAAGTAGTACAATGAAAAGAGAAAATTTTCTGCTTCCCATATCTTCAGATGAAGTTGAAGAGATACAACATAGAAAACATTCCGAATTCAGAAAAGAATTTGTGGTTTTAGTTCTAGTTCTGCCCCAAACAAGCTGTTATCATGGGTAGATCATTTCTCTAGGCCTCAAATTCCTCCTCTGTAACTAGATTATTTTAAGAATTCTTCTCAGCTTTGAACATGCTATACAATAATGAACACGTTTATTAATTTTACAAATAAGTTGGGGCATAAGTGCATGATTAAAGTTGGATTATTCCATTTGATCACATTTACCTCATGGACTTATTTGGGTGAGAATTAGGAATTGTGCAGCATCCTAGTTTACCAATATGCTCATCAGAATTCATCTAAAATGTAGAGGTAAGGAGATAGATAAAGGTGGTCAATTTTGCTTTTGTAATATTTTAAAATTTCAAGTTAAAATATGCTTACTGTACTAAAGCAAACATGCAAGGAATTTTGCAAAATTAGTGAAATCACTCTTCAAACAAAAATATTAGCAAGAGAGCCAAGGGTAAAGCAACGGCCTCATACAGTCCCTCCCCATAGATTGTTTTCCATATGTAGCAGGATTTTACAACAGTACTAATTACTAGATCCAATTTGACTAAATAAAATCAAACATCCACATTATCTGGTGCAAATTATCTTGTGTACTACAGATGCATACCCAAAGCTGATGTTTGCAATTTTAAATAAGAAACACAAAGGGAACAATGCCATTTCCATTAAATTAGATGGAATACATATAACAGTCTTTGAATGTCAACTGATTGCCTTTTGTAAGTAGTGGCCATGCACGGCAATAAAGAAGTCTTATTTCTCTGTGAGTCTATTGACAAATAGTCACATCTAGGTGACACAAACTAAATACCTGCAGCTGGAGATAATTGGTGGCTCTGCACCTTTAGCAAACCGTCTCTGACCATCTTGATCTATCTTGGAAAAGGCATTAATATTGCTATTTTCAATTCTTTAAAAATATTTTATGGTGATCAGCAATCCAAGGATGGACTTTTCCTTCTTATGTTTGCTTATATGGCAAATTACCAGTCCAGGAATTTTGCTAGTTTTGTTTCATTTCTGATAAATGTTTCCTGAGAAGATGGCTAACACTTTTGTCTATTTTCCTTAAACAGTGGAAACATTCAAAATAATCCTCTCTCCCAGCTCTCTCCCTGTTCCTTCAGTGAAATAACCCTGCATTATACCTACTTCCCAGATTTACACTTCATCATTAACGAAAAAGTTTAGTACTTTCTTTTA
Source organism: Aotus nancymaae (assembly GCF_030222135.1). NCBI lineage: Eukaryota > Metazoa > Chordata > Mammalia > Primates > Aotidae > Aotus > Aotus nancymaae. Next base: position 50,932,426 of record NW_026988415.1, on the reverse strand, counting down.
GCTTGAGTTGGGTGAATCATGTCACCTCTCTGAACTTCTGTAGCAGTGTTTGTAAATTGGAGATCACAACAATAACAAAAATAACACCTCACTGGCATATTTTGATGGTTACCGACAAAAATTCTTTGTGTGATCAGATTTTAGTCAGGGTTCTGAACTTCTTCCTAGGCCCATCTGTTCTTACTTGTAAAATCCAGTTTTAGCAAAACACCCTTCTAAGTCAGCTTAGCAAGAACCCCTCACCTTCAATTTCTGATCACCCCGACAATTGATCCAGTTCCTCATCCTCCACCATCCCTTAGGTGATGTCTGAATTCCCTGGCCTGTCTTCAGCAAAATTCCTATTAGGTCAGTTTAGCCAGAATCCCCCCACTTCTGATGTTTCCTCGTAGTAATTTCCCATTCACTGACCGCCTCCCTGAACCGTGGCTATAAATTCCCACTTTCCCCTGCTGTATTCAGAGTTGAGCCCAATCTCTCTCCTCTACCGCAAGACCCCATTCCAGTGGTCCCTATACCTATTGCTATGGTCCTGAATAAAGCCTTCCTTACCATGCTTTAACAAGTACCAATGAATATTTTTTTATTTACCACTATATAAGACAATATTGTGAATTTTCTGTCACAGAATATGAACTAAAAACAGAATAGCTGTTAATAGTAAGTCTGGAATGTCATCCAGATTACATATCTTTTCCCACTAACAGAGATGCTTTTACAAATAGATTATTGATTTTCTCTCCCTCATTTATTACCTGTCACTGCTGTGATAATTTTTTCTCAATAAAGTCACAAAAATATTACTTATTTGCTAAGACACTAAATATGTGCTATCAAAATCATTAACATAAAAATATTAAGATACCATTGAAGACTGTACATGCATATATTATACTCTTATATGTATTTTTTTTTCCAAATATATCCTATCTTCCCAACCTGGCCAATAAGAAATTCAATAGATATTTGTTTTCTCTTTTATTTTTATTCTGAATATAACACAATTTTGCTAGACAAATGCCTACTAGCACAACTATCTGGACTAGACAATCTACTCAGTGGAGATAAATGGAAAGACTAGCCTTCTACATGAAATGGGAGAAAGAGTATTTGTTCTTTTATCCCTTCCAATAATTTTGTAAACTTCCATATGTATATGTATGACAGCTGGCATGCACACTAACAGTTGTAAATATTTGTATTCTCAACCTTCATTCCACAGCTTTTACAGTTTTCACAAACCCCCACATTTTAATATCATGGAATGCCTCTGAGAATAGCTTTATCTTAAGCTGCATATATGCAGTTGGAATAATGTGCTATCTACTGAGGCCAATATCTGTAGTGAAATTTTCATATAAACTGTTCTCACTGTTGCTGCGGAAATATATATGAGACACTATTTTGTCATAAATTTGCTATTGCTCATGATGAAATTTTTTAGTGTTTCTCTGTAACTATTAGAAAGTTAAACCCAAGACATTAAACGATTGTTCAGGGAATCTGCTAAAGTTTTTTTTTTTTTTTATCTATTAAGATGAATAGTTGAAAGATGACCTCTGAACCGAGATTTTAAACATGACTTTTCTCTTATAGCTAAATGGACATTTATCAAATGCTTATTAAGATGACTTAAGAACAAGAAAAAAAATGATGAACCCATGTTGAAGGATTGAATTATTTCTTCCTACACTCCTGTTTTCTGTTCAATTGATGCCTTAGAATTTAGACTTTTTGCTTAGTCATCCTATCTATCAAGTAAGATGAATGAAATCAATACTCCTACAGGGAAAATTAGTTCACTAATATTTACATTTATTTTCTTCCTTTCTTTTCCGACTGCAATCTGTTACTATACTACATATCTTTCAAATGACTCTACAATGCTCTCTGCTTAACAATGAACCAATGGAATTTTTAGCCATTCTTTTCTTTGCAGAGTTGAAATCCTTATTAATGGCAATGCTGTAGGACAAAGAGAAAAACCAATATAAGGAGCTTTGAAGAGGAGTGATAGGGACAATATTAGTGGCTTATCGAAAACAAATTAGAACAGACAGACTAGAGTTTTAACAAATGATTGCATGCAATGAATATGTGGTTGAACTTTTAAAGGTGATGCTACTGTTTCCTAAATAAATTCTTAGTGTAGTAATTTATTTTCTTGAAGTTAAAATTGGCTTTTGTGGCTGCAAATTGATATATCTTTGTAAGATTGTTTCCATTGACATTTTTTTCAAATTAAAATAGAAATGCCTTTGCATGCTTTTCAGATTTAACTTAGTCTCTTAATATAAAAAGTTGCATCCGGCTGGGCATGATGGCTGAGGCTTGTAACTCCAGCCCTTTAAGAGGCCAGTGTGGGTAGATCACCTGAGGTAAGGAGTTCATGACCAGCCTGACCAACATGGTGATACCCCATCTCTACTAAAAAAGTACAAAATTAGCCAGGGGTTGTGGTGCAATCCTGTAATCTCAGCTACTTGGGAGGCTGAGGCAGGAGAATCTCTTGAACCCAAGAGGCAGAGGTTGCAGTGAGCTGAGATGGTGCCATTGCCCTCCAGCCTGGGCAACAAGAGCAAAAGTCCATGTAAAAAAAAAAAAAAACTTGCATCCAATTTTAAAATAATTGTGATGCACCTGAAGCCAAGATGACTTAAATGCTGAAAGAAAAAATACAGCACATTTGGTTCTTTAAAGGAATTTTTTATCTCTAAGATTATAATTCCTGATATCAAAACCTTTTACAGGGAATAAGATAAATATATATTATTAATTCACATTCAATGAATAAGTACAAATGAACATAAACAGTTATTGAAAATTGCTTCAATAACTTTTTCAATATTAAATTTAAAGTTCCAAATGATTCTATTCTTTTATCTTAAAGATTTTAGTCAGTTTTTCATCATCTATGTGTATTATTTATAATATGGAAATGACCCTAATTTTTCCCATGGAAAACATTTTTTTCTCATAAGTGTACTTAATTATGGGATAAAATGATATCCAAGAATTGGATCAAGGGTGATTCTAACAGGGATATGGACCTGACTAATTTTTTCCTTGGAAAACACTTTCATTTCTCTTGAGTGTAATTACGTGTGGGGTAAAATGTCACCTAAAAATTGGGTTAATGATGATTCTGACAGGGATAATATTTTTTAGGGTGTGAATATTGATGGAGTAACAAATTAAATGATAGTTTTAAAGATTCAGCTGTCATTCAGAAAGTCACTGCACAACCACAAATCTACAGCTCCTTTCTGACTCCATGCTAAGTTCATATGACAGTGTTTTATGTTTATTAATTGTATGTATATGTGGTACATGTGTGTATGTGTGTGTGCTTGTGTATGGGCCCAGCGTAAAATTTTCTTCAGTCACCTAGATTGTTTTCTAAAATGGTTGTTAATCAAATGAATGATCTCATTCAGGCATTTCTATGATTTTTGCAGGGTATGCTCCTCAACCACCTCTCCTCCATTAACATACCAGCCAAATAATTATACATTTTAAATAACCTTCATTTATGGTAGAAAAGTTGCGTTTTAAGTCTAAATATGCAATCCTATGACATTTAGGTATAACCAGAATGTCCCCGGGACTTTCCAACTTGCATTGAATAAAGGGTCATAATAACATTAATGCTTAAATCCCACTAGCTTGTTACACTCACCTTCCTGCGGTTAGTTCTCCAGAACCTGTCAACCAACCCCTCCCACCAGCTGCTGCCTGGGAGTTCCTGGGAGTCTCCCTCACCCTTCAACCACATGGTAATTTTTTTCTTATGTTAATTTAAGTCTTATTTTTCAAGTGCTTTATGAGCTAAACCAAGAATGGTATCTTACCTTTGGCAATGCTGCCTCCCTACGCTTTTCAAAGCTGTAAAACATTTTGAGGTACAAATATGTCACTTTCCTGTCTGTTGTCAAACTGCCCATGATGTATTTCAAGCAAAAATGGAGAAAATGCCTTTCTCCAGCCCTTTGGTATTCTCAGGTTGGTGCACATGAAGTTCTAAGATCCTCTCATGAGAAGAGTTGCTTCTCATTCTGCCTTCATTCTCTCTATCAATATGGCTCAAAACCATCCTCTCCATATTCCCAAAGACCCTCATATATATTCAACTGCTTTATCCTTCAGGTAAAAGAGGGGTTAATAAAACAAAAACAAATCTCAAATTCGACAGAGCCCAACATAGCGTTGGAGCTCAGAAAGCAATATTCAGAAGACCAACATATTGACAGGCTGAGGCCTTACAAGCCACTTCAGAATCAAAGTCCCTGTAACCTTGTCTTGTACTCTCTCCAAACCCCTCACCACCCCCCACCAACCCCACTCCAAGCACAGAGAGAAATTTCCTTATCTGGACCAAGAAAGTTTTTTTCCAAAATATATTAAATTGTCTTAAGACCCTCTCCCTAGGGATCACATCAAATAAACAAGAAAGACAAGAGACTGGGAGTCATCATCCTGCCCAGAAAGATTTTTCATCTATTCTACTGAGGGCAGCTCCTAGACATTGCCTAAAATACTTTATCTGCATAGTATGACAACCTTTGTTCCTATGAAGCATTGTCTGAGCACTGGACCATTCCTTCCCCTATTCCCCCTCTCCTAAGAAGAGTGCATTTAAGCCTCAACCATCTGGCCCCTCTTTAAGTTCATATTTTGTATGACTCAATGCACACATGTGTACATAATAGTAATAAATTTGTTATGCTTTTCTCATTAACCTGTTTTTATGGGGGTGTTAGCCATGAACCTTTAAAATGGGGAAGAAAGGGATTGCCCCTTTTCAACCCTTACAATAATTATAGTTGTAATTTCAGTTAGCCTGTAGCTGTAGCAACTACTACAGGTCCACTACTCATCCACAATTTCAAAATTCAAAATGCTCAGAAAACAGAGTTTTTCTGGATTTGGTACTCAATTTATCCATTTCAGCAAAACTTGAACTTAACTGAAGTTATTTGTTGTCATTATGTTGCCCATTTATTTTAAATGTTTGGATGTTTTAGTGTAGAGATTGATGTTATTACTATTATCATGAGGTACTGGTTCAGACTCATTTGAGCTATTACCCAATATCAGTATATGTTCGATTTTACATTTCTAAAATTCAAAAATCTTCTGAATTACAAAATACACCTGCCCTCAAGAGATTGTACACCTGCAAGCAAATGTTTTTTGAAAGTATAGGTGTACTATTTCTTGCAAGAAAGGATAAATATAACATGTGAAAAACAAGATAAATGTAACATGAAAAAACTACTGAAGGATATGACAAGATTCTAATATTTACTCATTCATTCAGTCATTCATCTAAAAATTTTTATTAAATCTAATTATGTGGTATCTAGCCTATAATACACTACAGATTCCCAGGGTAATATCCACACTAGTACACTGATTGTCATGATTGGTGATTATTTATGGTTGCTGTTATTACAACTGATTGCCAAAGAACAAACTAATCATTGACCTATATGCCAAAACAAGTCTTATTATAAATACCAGATATTTAATTATTTTCAGTGACTAGTATTGGATATGTAAACAAAATATTAGCACACACATAGAAAGGTCTTCTGAATTTCTGGCCTTTGATTCATTATGAAGTATATTTTTGAAAGTCACTTCAATTCAATGAAATTTTTATTTGCCTTAGATTTGGTCACCATATTAGATCAAACTTACGTCTCTATAGCATGCAACTTAATATTCTTTATAATCCTCTGTTTGCCAGAATGATTTCAAATACCATTTTTTTTAATTTAAAGATTTTAAATCTTAAAAATGACCAAGGGAGTCCATCTTACAAGTGAATCTAAGAAATGTATCTTACCAGTCACTATAGAAGTTCATATTTTTTCAGCACCAGATGATTTTAAGAGCTCTCTGCTTTACATTACTTCCTAGTCATCATATACATGTCTATGAACATATCCTGAAGAATAGTTGAAAAAATTATTGTGGAGTATACACTGTCTTTTAATTGACTAAAAGAGTACTTCTTCAGACCAATACCAGTGTAGCTTATGTCTGTTCTGTGTGTGTGTGTGTGTTTGTGCTTTTGAAACCTTCCCCCACATTCATATAGCATTGTTTAACATGTCAATACTGTTTCTTATCTGTTACTTTACAATAATCAAAATTGTATAAAGTAATTAAAGCAGAAATGTTTTCTCCATATTAACAATGAGAAAACAGGGAGGCCGAGGCGGGTGGATCACGAGGTCAAGAGATCGAGACCATCCTGGTCAACATGGTGAAACCCCATCTCTACTAAAAATACAAAAAATTAGCTGGGCATGGTGGCACGTGCCTGTAATCCCAGCTACTCAGGAGGCTGAGGCAGGAGAATTGCCTGAACCCAGGAGGCGGAGGTTGCAGTGAACCGAGATCGCGCCATTGCACTCCAGCCTGGGTAACAAGAGCGAAACTCTGTCTCAAAAAAAAAAAAAAAAAAAAAAAAAAAATGAGAAAACAGAAGTTGAGGTAGGATGTTTTGCCTAAGGACATAAAGGCCTCAGTTGCAGAGAATGGATGGGCACTAGATCACCATTGTTCTACACAACCCTTCTCGTTGTCACCCAGTGACATTCCTGTAAATTAGACTACAGTATAAATAAATATGATGTTTATAAATTACTTTTCTGCTTATAAAGTAATGACATTCCTGCACCTTAATATTTGTGTCAAAGGATGACTATCTTATGACACTATTCAGTACTGCAGGCATTATCTCTTAATTAACCACCAGTTATATTTCTGCACCATTTTTATGTACTGTATTTTATTAGATCATTAGACTTTATTTTTATATTCATAATTGCTGATAAGTGCTGAACTTTGTTAACGTGAAAGTGGAATTTAGTTATTAAAAACTGATAAAATCTTGAAGGCAGAATGTTAAGTAATTATTTCACTTGCAGTTTTCAGATAGATAACAGGGATCCAATTAAAATGTATATTACCTCTTGTAATTTGGAAATAGATCTTATGATAGAGAATACCTACTAGGGTATAAGTAACGAACTGGGAGTCATGTTTGTGAATAGCACCAAATTAGAGACGAACAAAATCTTCATTTTTCATTTTTTATAGAACTTGAGAATAACTTTTTAAAAAGTTTTATGAAATGGGTGATTCATTAAAAAGGTTCCCATAAGGGTAGTAACATTATTAGCATCCTGTGAAAAAAATCTCAGAATCCTGTGAAGATATATTTTCCTATATCGACAATATCTATATACACTGATATTTTAAATCCTTATTCCTACAAGCATCTCTTCCATGGTTTCTATTAGCAGATATAATTATGATGCCAATCATACTAGCAAAAATTCTGTACCCAGTAGTATGTTGGCACTTAAAGAGTCCCAAAGCTTTTTACACCAAAGGTGGAAATTTTGGCATTATCCTAGTTACTGTTGAGGTAAACTTGACTCTGCCTCTGTTCTTCAAGATCTTACAGTTAACTGTAAAATAATGCAAAAAGTGATGTAACATTAAAAGAAGAAACACAGTGATATAGACTGATCAGTAAAAGGCTTCATCAAAGATCAGGAAGTAATGTTGAAATAAGCCTTGAAGAAAGGGTAGAATTTCACTCAGTAAAGATGAGGAAACAGAATGAGAAAATGTACTAGAATGGAAAAGCAAAGGTATAACAAAAATTCAGTTTGGCTACAGTGCAGGTTATATGCAGGGGATGTAATTATACTTGAAAGCAGTAAAAAACATTATAGCAAAAAGGAGTAGTAAAAAAATTCAAAAATAATTACAAGGGAATTTTTGTTTATTGACAAAATGATTTCAAGGGCTCCTAGGGAATGATGATACAAAAATAGTAAAAAAAAAGTCTGAAAAATCACACAATATATCTTTGTAACAAATCTGCCCATGGATCCCTTGATTCTAAAATCAAAGGATTAAAAAAAAGCTAAAAAGACCCTAGCAAATATGCCTCCATATCTTATTTAAATATTACAAATCCATAAAGAGATCATTGATGGGTACTAAGAACTTTAATCCAAAAAATCTGGTATGTTTGCACTTTAAAGACACAACAAAAAATAAAGATGATCATTTGTTCAGGGAAAAAAAAAACACAAGATGCTAAAGTACACTATAAATGTAAAATAATTTTTAAAAGTGGTACTGGTACAATAATTTAAAGACAGATTAATAATAAAGACTAATCTAATTTTGAAACAAAACCTAACATATGTTGGAATTTAACATGTAAAAAGGGAATTCATAACAAACAATTGAGATATAATGAATCAGTAAAAGAAAATGCTGTTGTAGCAAATCAATATATTAAAAATTATAGATTTTTATTGCATAAATATACAAAAGTAAATAAAAGTACAGGTTAAAAAGTCAATTGTTAAAACATAAAAAATTCAAAATAAATTGAAGTTAATATTAAGCTCTACATATGGAAGGCTTTTTCTAGTAAGAACAATACAATAAATTACAAAACAAAGGATTTTAAATTTTAAATTCATAAATAATTAAACATGTGCATATTAAGAGCACCGTAAAGAAATCTAATGAGAAAGGACAATTTGGGCAAATATTTATATCTATGACTAAGATAGGATTTATATTGGTAATCTCCTTCCTATTTTCTTCATGTATGCAAATCTTGTTTTTTTGGGTAAATAATTGCAGGCAAATATTTAATATGATCTCACATCAAGATTATTTAATATGATCTCACACCAACATTGCTGTTACAATGTCCATGTACTTAACACAATTAGCATTTTACTGATCCTTCCATATTCCTAGTCCATTTTTTTAAAATTCTACTTTAAGTTCTGGGGTACATGTGCAGATCATGCAAAATTGTTACATAGGTATACACATGCCATGGTGGTTTGCTGCATCCATCCCCCTGTCACCTATATTAGGTATTCCTCCTAATGTTATTCCTCCCCAACTCCCCAACTCCCCAATCCCCCAACCCCCTGCTATCTATCCCTCTCCTAGTCCCCCCACCCCCCAACAGGACTTGTGTGATGTTCCCCTCCCTGTGTACACATGCACACGTATGTTCATTGCAGCACTGTTTACAATAGCAAAGACTTGGAACCAACCCAAATGCCCATCAATGATAGACTGGATAAAGAAAATGTGACACATATACACCATGGAATACTATGCATCCATAAAAAAGGATTAGTTCACGTCCTTTGCAGGGAAATGAAGGAATCTGGAAACCATCATTCTCAGCAAATTGACCCAAGAACAGAAAACCAAACACCACATATTCTAACTCATAAGTGGGTGTTGAACAAGGAGGACACATGTATGCAAATCTTACTCATGTTTCAAAGTCTAAATCAAGTTTCACTTCACCTATGCTGTATTTCCTAAGTATCCCAGCCCTCAGCGATGTACTAACACAGTGTATATCACACATTTTGGTACTTAATTATACAGTGTTTTGCATAGTCTCTAATGTATATGTGTATGCTTCTCTTGCAGATCAGATCATAAACTTCTTGAAAGACCATGTTTTATATGGTTTCTATAACATCCAGAACCCTGTAATATCTATGTGCATTAAGCACATGGTAAGTGTGGAATAATTATTCATGTATCAATGGACTGGCTGTTTCATCCTTCTCAAATATATATCAGAAAATCATGAGGGGACATCCATCCTTTTTCCTCAATTTTTCAAATAAAAAGGAATTTCAATTTCTTTCATAAATGTAATAGAACTGTCAAAAGCACAAAAAATAAGCTATTTAAAGTGAAACATAAGTTATAGTTTTGTTTGGTAACAATATAAAAGCATATATTGCTTTCTAAGATATAAGATAAAACAAAATATATATATAGGTATTTGGAAAACCTTATCTGACTGACACAATTCAATCATGCCCTCTGTTTCTAGTTATTTTTTTTTTTCTGCTAGACTGCCTACATGAATTTCTTCATTTATATAAAGCTTCCCTTCCTTGATCATTGCATATTTCAGCTATGGGCAGTGATGGACTTCCTTTGATAGCCAATTATTCAAAAGCAATGTCAAAGCCAAAGTTTCTTTTTTCTCCCTGGAATCATGTAGTGATTTTGACTTTTCAACACACAGTATAAGTTTCTATCTTCTCTCTCCTTTGATTCCCAATTCCTGGATGTATAAGTCAGCAGTAATATTAGTTCCTTCATGATTAAAAGAAACCACTCTGTCTTGCTATACAATAATGATTCAGGCCTATGGATCACACGCATCCCTATCCTATACGTATTCTCACCATCATGTCCATCTTCTTCCTCCCCATTGTCTTTGTTCTTTGATGCCTATACTCTGCTCTAGATTGAGGAATAAGCAAGTTTAACTTTGGCTTTTAGATCTACTACCAATATTCACTAGTTTCATGGTCCCAGTAAAGAACCAGTCTTAATTTTCTAGTACTTGGGAAACCAGAGTAAAGACTCTGTGGCTAAGACATTGGATATGAGATAAACAAGATTTTCTTTTTAGAGTACGTAAAACTCAACATGCAGTGAGCCTGAGTATAGATATAAAATGTCTCTAGATACATGTACAGTGGATGCTGTGCTGGTTATTATCCTTTGTTCCCTGCTTCACAACCATCACCAATATCCATATTCTTCTCTTTCTTACTATGTTCCCTGGGAGACTGACTTCAGGAATCCTCCCTTGCCAGTTGACTTTCCATTAAGTTAGGCAAACAGGAGGCACTAGCAGGATATTTTAGGTTAAAAAAAAAGTAGAGTCCTTTTTTTTCCCAAGCCCTCCTTACTTTAGCACCGTGTCCCCAGTGGTACTTGAGCTCCTTGGTTGATTACAGTTCCTACCAGGCAGAGTCTCCCCCGTGATTCCCACTTTGACTAATTTGTTGTAATCCCTTCAAGATTAGTGGTGATAACAACTTCTAACTGTTGCTAGTTTCTGGATGACTCACACCTATCCATTAATGTCTCTTCATTTGAACCAGCTAGAGTGTATTATTTTTCTCCTGAGACCCTGACTAATACAACTCCAAAGCCCACAGAATTTGACTCTAATTTGCTTCAGTTTATTACCAAATCTAAAGAATATCAGAAGGTTGAGGGGAATGGTGTCTTTGAAACAAACATAGGAGCATCGCAGAGGCATAAGTTGACAGAGTCTATATAAAGCATTGTGCAGGAGATAAAGGGCCTTGAATGATAACCTTTGAATATTTACAGTTATCTCTAGTGTGAAAATGGGAGCAGGGTATTGCTGCCAACAGAGTCAACAATTTTAGCACCAATGAGAAGATCAGTTTTATTGTGATTATCTATCTTAGCTTGATAACATGAAAAATGTATTTTATTACATTTATTTAATTTTTAATTGTTATGGGTACATATTAGGTGTATATATGTATGGGGTACATAAGATATTTTCATTCAGGCATTAAAAGTGCAATAATCCCATCAGGGTAAATGAGGTATCCATCATCTCAAGCATTTATCATTTCTCTTTGTTACAAATATACCAATTATACTCTTTCAGTTATTTTTAAATAGCATGAAAAATTTAATATATCATATGTCCCTTGCTTTGATTCTATACTCACCAAAGAACTTTCTGACTATAACTTGGATTCCATATATGTGCCTAGAGAGAGGAAATATTTCACCAACTGTGATCTTTATTTTTTAATCACTGGGACCTAATAAACAGCCATTATGTTTTTGTTATTATGATTTGATTAAATGCAAGTGCTCTCTTGAGAAATTCGTCTCCTTTAGGTGTGTTACTAATAACAAGCTACACAGTGCCTGTGTAAAAAAGGCAAGAAAGAGACCCCTTGTCCCTTACGGCCATGTCAGGTTACAAAGCAAAGATGGCTATTTAGGAAGCAGGCCCTCACCAGACACCCATTTCTGCCTGTGACTTTCTTTTATTATTTGAAATTCTGCACTCTAATATCTAACATGTTTAAGAAAACTTGGAAGAATATGGGAAGCTAGCCTAGGGGAAGCAATCCTATACGAGACTTGCTTCTTGGCAGGGCCTTGGAACAGAACCTTGGTAAAGGTCTTGCAGAAATTTATCTGTGTGCCAAAAATTATCTACCTGATTGTCCAGAAAGTAAATGGAGTAGAACTGTTACTTTTTGGCCACTAAATGCTGTTTGGGTATCTGAAAAGAATGTCTCTCTGTACCATGCAGAGTATTTCTACAGTCAAAAACACATTTTTAAAGCTACCATACTGCCCATGACAAAACAGCATAATTGTGTATATTCTGACCTGCTTTCCAACTTCCTCTAATATCCCAACTATTGGGTAATTGCCACAAACACTAGTATTTGTGATTATTGTACACGTTTATACCAGTCTTGTCCATTTATAATTACTTTGTCACTTAGGGAGTTTGTCTGAGACATTTCACGCCAATAAGTTAGTGAAAATATCTTTCAGATGGATGTTTCTGAGTATTCTGTGGGTATTCAGGAGAATAAACAGACAGGCAATCAGTTTCTGTTGTATAATCACCTCCTCTTGGACATGTTGTGTCTGTTGGAATTCTTTATCATGGATGGGAATTGATTTTGAAATGTTCAAAGCAACATCTCTCCATGTTCCCCCTCAAATCCCACAAATTCAGATTTGGCAATAATATTAAATACATTTATTTAAGAAATATAATAACCTATTTTTCCACAGGGCAGCATGTATGGCTATAATAAGAATAAAAAACTTTTGAATATCAAAAGGCTTCCCCAAAATCAGTCGTGATGAATTCAGAATATGTGAATCCTCACCTTCTGAATACATTTCTCCGAAGCATGTGGCATATACTTAACAAGAAAATAAAATTAGAAAATGCTTGCAAAATAATGCTTTGGCTTTTATTTAATAACCCTGGATCTTCAAAAGAGTTAGAGAAGTCACTGACAACCCAGGAAAGCACTTTACTTTTTTCCAGAATTATGTGGAAATGTTTCAGAAATTGGATGGTAAACCATCATTCTCTTACGCTGCACATGGAAGAGACATATCATTTATTCCTTATTCTGCGTCTGTTTCTCTTACCCAGTTGGCTTCTGTGGAATTTCTAATGATCGTATAATAATGATAATAACAGCTGTAACAGTGGTGGCAGCAAAAGCAGTTATCATGTATATATTGACTACATACTACTTAGTATTTTGCTAAGCCCTTTACAATGATAAAATTGTTACCTCTCTTCTCAATACTTTGCAGCTGGTACTGGTATTTCTCCCATTTTACAGATGCGGAAAATGATGATCAAGAGAAGGTAAATCACTTACCCTAATAAACCGCTGCTGTTATATTCAAACCCAATTCCAATTGGTTCTGGAAGCTATGTACTTAAACATTATGTAATAGTCTCTCACAAAGATGAGATCAGTGAAATTACCCTAATCTCTGGGAGAGTATGTAATTGGAAGGTATGTAATCTTCCCAATGTTCATACATGCTTATCATTTGCTCAATTGTATGAAACTGTAACCAAAATGAGCAACATTGAGCATTGTGCTCAGATTTAGTAGAAATTCTTAGTGAAACAAGGGACTTATCAGCTGAATCATCAATTAGGTGACATATATCATGACCAGATCACTTAAATATTCATAAATACAATTTATTTTAATAGAAGATATTAAATCATTCAATAATAAATTCCCATATTGCTGTTTGTCTTAGTCCAGCAGTCCCCAACCTTTTTGGCAACAGGGACCCGTTTTGTGGAAGATGATTTTTCCACAGATGGAGGAAGTGATAGTTTGGAGCCAACTCAAGTATATTACATTTATCATTAGATTCTTATAAGGATTGTGCAACCTAGGTCCCTCACATGCACAGTTCACAGTAGGGTTCACACTTCTAAGAGAATCTGACAGGAGGTGGAGCTCAGGTAGTAATGCTCACTCACCCACCGCTCACCTCCTGCTTTGTGACCTGGTTCCTAACAGGCCACAGACCAGTACTGGTCTGTGACCCAGCGGTTGGAAACCCCTGTCTTAGTCCATTCATGTTGTTAGGACAGAATACCATAGAATGAGTGGCTTATAAACAACAGAAATTTATTTATTATATTCTAGAAACAGGGAAGTCCAAGATCTTGGTACCAGCAGACTGGGTGTCTGGTGAGGGTGTGCTTCCTAGATAGCCATCTTTTCTTTGTAACCTGACATGGCAGTAAGGGACAAGGGGTCTCTTTCTTGCCTTTTCTACACAGGCACTGATCCTGTTCATGAGGGCACTGCTCCCATGATCTAATCACCTCCAAAAGATCCCACCTTCTATACTATCACTTTGGGGATTAGGGTTTCAACACGTGAATTTTAGAGGGACAAAAACATTCCACCCATTGCACAGAATTTGTGGAATTTATATTAGGATTTATCTATTGCAAGGAAATCATCATATACTATAAGTCATAGAAGCTTAGGAAGATGCATTTTCTAAATAGAATGTACTCTTGAATTGTGACATAGAACTCAAGAGTGGAAATAAATGAAAGATATGTTGCCATAAGATACTAAAAAGCAGATTTGAAAAAAAAAATGGAGAATAGGAGGCAGGGCTAACTTGCAGCTCCCACTCAAAGTAGTATGTGGAGACTCACACTGTGAAATTTTGCTCCAAGACCTACCTCAGAAACATAACAGGAAAGCTGAGAGAATCCACAGACCTTTTGAAGGAAGTGGTTTATCACTGTAGGCTCTGCAAGACAGCCAAAAAACTGAGAGTGCCCGAAGTGTGTAAGGGGGAAAGTCTGCCCTCAAACACACATCCTCACTGGGGTACCTGAAAAGCCAGATCACAAGAGAAGAATTTAACTGGAACTAGAGCTGAGATAAATTTAGAGAGCCAAGCAAAATATAGGGGTAGAAGAGGCAGTGGGAAGAACCCTGTGGGTAGTCTTAGTCCCCAGGGAAGCCATTTCTAACTCTGTCTCACAGGGGTCCTTGGGGAGGCCTGCCAGTGGAATTGGGGAATGACTGCAAGGAGAAGAAAACTTCCAATTGAACATTGTAACAATTTTGACTGTCCAAGAAACTTCTTATTTTGGGGTAGGATGTAAACAGGGAGCGCAGATATAAGCACAGAATCCTTAGCAGGCAGTGAGGTTCGAAACCTGAAGGCCCTGTTTGCCATCTCAGTGGGGAGGCTTGTAGCTTGCAACAAGTTCTCAGCCCTGCTCATTGGATGCCTGGAAATAAACTCTGTGCAGAAGCCCTTGAGTCCCAGATATTCCCTCTGACATAGTCTGCTCAAAGAAGAAGGAACCAAAAAAAAATTCTGGTAATATGACAATGCAAGGTTTTTTAGCACCCCAAAAAGAACACACTAGCTTACCAGCAATGGATCCAAATCAAGGAGAAATCTCTGAATAGCCAGAAAAAGAATTCAGAAGGTTGATTATTAAGCTACTCAAGGAGCCACAGACAAAGGTGAAGTCTAACTTAAATCAAAAACATGATACAGAATAAGAAAGGCAATTTTTTTTCTGTGAAATAGAGAGTATAAATAAAAAACAATCACAACTTCTGGAAATCAAGAACACACCTGAAGCAAGGCAAATGCACTGGAAAGTCTCAACAATAGAATGGAACAAGTCAAAGAAAGACGTTTAGAGCTCAAAGACAAGGCTTTTAAATTAACCGACTCCATCAAAGAAGAAGAAACAAAGAATTAAAAAAATGAGCAAAGCTTCCAAGAAGTTGGGGATTATGTTAAACAAACAAACTTAAGAATAATTGGTGTTTCCAAGTAAGAAGAGAAATCTAAATGTTTGGCGAACATATTTGGGGGAATAATCGAGGACAATTCCCAGGCCTTACTAGAGATCCAGACATCCAAATACAAAGAGCTCAAAGAATACCTGCAAAATCAATCCCAAAAAGTTACATAGCTCGGCACATAGTCATCAGGTTGTCTAAAAAAATGACAAAAGAAAGAATCTTAAGAGCTGTAAGACAAAAGCATTAGGTATATAAAGAAAAACCTATCAGATTAGCACCAGATTTCTCAGTAGAAACCCTGCAAGCGAGAAAGAATCAGGGTGTTATCATTAGACTCCTTAAACAAAACAATTATCAGCCAAGAATTTTGTATCTGGCCAAATTAAGGTTCAAAAATGAAGGAAATATAGCTTTTTTTCTGAAAAACAAATGCTGAGAGAATATGCCACTAACACACCAGCAACACAAGAACTGCTAAAAGTAGCTCTACATAGTGAAACAAATCCACAAAATACACCAAAATAGAACCTCCTTAAAGCATATATCTCACAGGACCTATATAACAACAACACAATGAAAAAATACAAGGTATTTGGGCAACAAATAGCATGAGGAATACAATAGTACTTTGCATCTCTATACAAACATTGAATGTAAATGGCCTAAATGTTCCACTTAAAAGATACAGAATGGCAGAATGGATTAAGAATTCACAAACCTGGACCAGCCCAAATGCCCATCGATGATAGACTGGACAGGAAAAATGTGGCACATATACACCATGGAATATTATGCAGCCATTAAAAACGAGGAGTTCGCATCCTTTGTAGGGACATGGATGAACCTGGAAACCATCATTCTCAGCAAACTGACACAAGAACACAAAATCAAACACCACATGTTCTCACTCATAGGCGGGTGTTGAACAAGGAGAACACATGGACACAGGGAGGGGAGCACTATACATGGGGGGTCTGTTGTGGGGGAGTGGGGGGGACAGCGGGGGGGTGGGGAATTGGGGAGGGATAGCATGGGGAGAAATGCCAGATATGGGTGAAGGGGAGGAAGGCAGCAAATCACACTGCCACGTATGCACCTAAGCATCAACCTTGCATGTTTTTCACATGTACCCCAAAACCTAAAATGCAATAAAAAAAAAAAATAAAAAAAAAAAAATAAATATAAAATAATATTGGGGCAAAATTAGCCATGCCACTTAAAAAAAAAAAAAAAAAAAAAAGAATTCACAAACCAAGCTTCTGCTATCCTCAGGAGACTCTCACTAACCACATAAGGACTCACATAAACCTAAACTAAAGGGGTGAAAAAAGATATTCTATGCAAATAGATGCTAAAAGAGAGCAGGAATAGCTCTTCTTACATCAGACAAAACAGACTTTAAAGTAAGAGCAGGTAAAAAAGACAAAGAGGAATATTATATGATGATAAAAGGACTAGTCCAACAGAAAAATATCACAGTACTAAATATATATGCACCTAACACTGGAGCTCCCAAATTTATGAAACAATAACTACTGGACCTAAGAAATGAAATATATGGCAACACATTAGTAGTGGGGAACTTTAATACTCCACTGACAGCACCAGACAGGTCATCAAGACAGAAAGTCAACAAAGAAACAATGGACTTTAACTATACCCCAAAACAAATGGACTTAACAGATATCTACAGAACATTCTACCCAACTGCAGAATACACATTCTATTCATCAGCACATGGAACGTTCTCCAAGATAGACCATACAATAGGCCACAAAACAACTATCAGTAAATTTAAGAAAATCAAAATTATATCAAGTACTCTCTCAGACCACATGGAAATCATATTGAAAATCAACACCAAAAGAAACTCTCAAAGCCATGCAAATACAGAGAGATTAAATAACCTAATCTTACATGATTATTGGGTTAACAATGAAATCAAGATAGAAATATAAAATTTATTTGAATTGAACAATAATAGCAATACAACCTAACTTCTAGAATACAGCAAAAGTGGTGCTAAGAGGAAAGTTCATAGCATTAAATGCCTACATCAGAAATTCTGAAATAGCACAAATAGACAATCTAAGTTTGCACCTCAAGAAACTAGAAATACAAGAACAATCCAAACCCAAACCTAGCAGAAGAAAAGAAATAACAAAGATCAGAGTAGAACTAAGTGAAATTGAAACAAAAAAGTACAAAAGATATATGAAGCAAAAAACTGGGTCTTTGAAAAGATAAACAAAATTTATAAACATTAGCCAGATTAACCAAAAGAAGAAAAGAGAAGATCCAAATAAGCTCAATTAGAAGTGAAACAGGAGATATTTCAACCAGTGCTGCAGAAATACCAAAGATTATCCAAGGCTATTATGAGCACCTGTATGTGCACAAACTAGAAAACCTAAAGGAGATGGATAAAATCCTGGAAATATACCACCCTCCTAGACTAAACCAGGAAGAAATAGAAATTATGAACAGAACAATAACAAGCAGTGAGATGGAAATGGTCATTTAAAAATTGCCAACCAAAAAATGTCCAGAGCCAGACAGACTCACAGATGAATTCTATCAGATATTCAAAGAAGAATTGGTACCAATTCTATTGGCACTATTCCAAAAGATAGAAAAAGAGGGAATCCTCCCTAAATTATTCTATGAAGACAGTACCACCCCAATACCAAAACCAGTAAAAGATACAACAAAAAAAGAAAAATACAGACGAATATTCCTGATGAATATAGATGCAAAAATCCTCAACAAAATACTAGCCAACCAAATCCAACAGCATATCAAAAAGATAATCCACCATAATCAAGTGAGTTTTCTACCAGGGATGCAGGGATGGTTTAACATACATATGTCAATAAATGCGATACACTACATAAACAGAATTAAAAATAAAAATCACATGATCGTCTAAATAGACACAGAAAAACATCTGACAAAATCCAGCATCCCTTTGTAATTAAAACCCTCAGCAAAATCAGTATACAAGGGACATAACTTAAGGTAATAAAAGCCATCAATGACAGGCCAACAGCCAACATTTTACTGAATGAAGAAAAGTTAAAAGCATTTGCCCTGAGAAATGGAACAAGACAAGGATGCCCACTTTCACCACTTTTATTCAACATAATGCTGGAAGTCCTACCCAGAGCAATCAGACAAGAGAAAGAAACAAAGTCATTCAAATCTGTAAAGAGGAAGTCAAACCGTCGCTGCTTACCAATGATAATTGTATACCTAGAAAATCCTAAAGACATCCAAAATCTCCTAGGACTGATACGTGAATTCAGTAAAGTTCCAGGATACAATCAATGCTAACAAATCGGGAGCACTGCTATACTCCAACAGTGACCAAACTGAGAATAAAATAAAAAATTCAACCCATTTCACAAACGCTGCAAAAAAACGTAAAATATTTAGGAATGTACCGAACAAAGCACATGAAAGACCTCTACAAGGAAAACTACAAAACACTGCTGAAATAAATTATAGATGGCACAAATGAAAACACATCCCATACTCATGGATGGATAGAATCAATATTGTGAAAAGTACCATACTGCCAAAAGCAATCTACAAATTCAATACAATTCCCATCAATATATCACCATAATTCCTCACAGAACTAGAAAAAAAAAACCTAAAATTCATATGGAACCAAAAAAAAGCCTGCATAACCAAAGCAAAACAAAGTAAGAAGAACAAATCTGGAGACATCACATTATCTGACTTGAACATCTAAGACCATAGTCAACAAAACCACATTGTACTGGTATAAAAATAGGCACATAGGCAAATAGAATAGAATAGAGACCTCAGAAATAAAGTCAAATGCTT
Source organism: Aotus nancymaae (assembly GCF_030222135.1). Lineage (NCBI taxonomy): Eukaryota > Metazoa > Chordata > Mammalia > Primates > Aotidae > Aotus > Aotus nancymaae. The sequence goes on along the minus strand of NW_026988415.1, from coordinate 50,912,828 downwards.
ACAGCCAACTGTTGAAATAAACAAAATACAAAAAAGAGATTAAAAAGCAGAATAACTTAAAGAAAATACTAGAACCTCTGTATTCCTAATGCTTGTTTAAAGGTACCCAGTTCTATAATCTCAGATTAATCACTTATCTTTTGTGGGTCTCCAATTTTTTATCCATCTAATGTATTACTATAATATGCCTGCTTTTCCCTTCCCTGCTCTGACTTGCTTAAAATACCATTCATTTTGGATATCTCATGAGCTGTTTGTAGGGCATTATAAGTGAGAATGCTTGTCCTTCAAGCTCTCACATGGTCCTCTCCAGTATTTAAGAGGAGCTAGTATATGTAGTATATACAGAAACAGAAATGACTTTGTAAACAAATATTTACAATCATTTCCCAGTCAGAAAATGAGCATGGTTTATGACAAGAGCATAATTATCAAGGGACAGAAATAAACTGATGGAGAATGAGAAACACCAGTCAGGAATGTTTTGCCAACTCTCTGGATTAAAAGCAATGGGCTTATAACAAACTCAAAAGGAACAAAGAAATCCCATCTGACATCTAGTTCAGATCTAGTTCAGATTTTATTACTAAACATTTTTCGCTTGTAATATTTACATGCAAATTCCAGACTACAGTTTCCTTCTGGTTATGGATTCTAGTTATTTCCCAATTTATCATTAGCAGCTATAATAAAGCCAACCCTAGAGTCTTCAGTAGATGTTAAACTCACCACTCTTATGTGACTTGGCATCATGGGCCTGGCCAAGGTCTAAACTGAGATACATAATTGGCATCTTGGACTTGTTATGCCAAACAGCAAGTCTCCTGTGGGAAAATTTGAAGCCTGGTAGGTTCCATTTTTTCACTTAAGAAAAATCTTCAATGGCTAATAGTTTTCAAATTAATTTGTTGTAAAGAAACTGAAACTCTTAGAAAGGGCAGATATGATAGGGGTCTTTCTCTTTTCTACGTTAGTGCAAGTCGTACCCTGCATACTATCCTCTCTTGCTCAGTTTTGTCATTAGGCTTCTGCTTAGACAACATTTTCCCGTAGAACTATTATAAATGCTTCCATGTTAACAGAGACTGGGGAGCAGCTCACTATCCTTCTAACTGCTAAGCACTCTCTAAGATGACATTTCATGAAGGCACAAACCTTGCTATGGTGATGTGGAACTATCAAAAATAAAGGAATTCTTATTAAAGAAGGAGTAAAGACATTAAATGTTGAAACCTTAAAGTTACAAATGGAACTCCTTAATGCAAGAGATAACAAGATGCTCCAAATTCTATTTGAACAACACAGTCTTCTTCACTTAAAGGTGACATATTTTTGTCCTAGAGAATCTGCATGTGTCTATGTGTATAGATGCAAAAATTTATGCATAACTCAGTATGATACATTAAAATAAAATTAATCATAGATTAATCAGGCAATGAATTACATTACAAATAAAATTGTGTTGATTTAAACCTACCCATATACACAAATACTGAAAAATTTACCCTAATTTGGCACATTTCTTTGAAGTGATTACTCAACTACATATGTAAAGACAATGTACATTAATGACATATTGTCATTTATATCATTCTCCTGAATATATTTTCCAGAACTCCAGTAGGTATTTAATTATAATATTTCCATGTTATAATTCAAAGTACCTTACACAAATCAACTGCTACAGCCTTCAAAGCTAAAGACTGTCATGAAGGATGGTGAAGACATATGTCTCTTTGAGTTAACTTTCTTGGGATTTTGATATTTGCATTGGAATATTACCCCCCAACGTTTCTGATCTGTATAAAGCTAATTATGTGCTACTATTAAAGCAGATTGCAAGAGACATTGACAGTTGGAAAGGGCTAATGACCAGCTGGATAGGAAAATTTCATGTTGTCAAAATGGTAAGTTTGCCAGGAATTTTACATGCCACTTATATGCTGCAAACATGAATACTTAAGCCTTGTTTTAAGATAAACTCAGCCTGCTAAATAATCACATTTTGAGTATGAAAAAACTCCAAGGGCTAAGAGGTATGTTCCATATTTTGAGACTGTAATCTTTCACTAACTAAATTCATGTTGAATTTATAGACTTTATTTTTGCCTCAAACTTATTAAAAATATAATGTATACAAATAAGAAAAGACATCCTCTAATATATTCAATGTCTATAAAAATTTTTAAAAATAAGCGAATAATTCAGGGAGCAAATTCAAACCAGTTACATGATGTCTTTTAGAATCCCTTGTATTCAATTGTTTGAGGAAGCATTTCACTTTACAACTAGTTGGGTCAACACAATAATAACACCATTCCTACAGTACATTTCATTTTAAGTATTTTTTGGACATTATCTCATTTGTTCCTCATAACAATTCAGTGATGTAAGATTCCCAGTCCTAGACTCTTTCCATTGATATCAGAATGCATTTAGTTGGGAGAAAAACAACCACATAATATCTTCTCCTCTTTAATATGCTGCTTTTAAAACATAGTGAAATATTAAAATTTTCAGCTTTTCTCATGAATCTCTCAATTTCATTGCATTCTTCTTAGACATAAGAGGAGCTGACAACTGCCTCATCTTTACATCAACTATTTTACCAACATACCTGCATCTGTTCTCATTATAATGACAGTAGCAGCAACAGCAACAATGCCTGGCATTTATTGACGACTAGGGGCATGTCAAGCACTACGTTATACACTTTACCCATTTCAACTTATTTAATATTCATGGTAATCCTACGAGCTATGTGCTATTATTTCATCTCCATGTTAGAGATGAGGAAATGAAAGCATTTTTCCAGGGAGAAACACATACACACACAGATACACACACATGGCAAACACAGCAAACACAGGGTCTAAACCCAGGAAGTCTGCACCCCACACTCCACTGCATTGCTGCTCTAATAAAAAAAAAGTGTCTCCTACAAATGTATTCACTTGTGCCTTAAATATTTCATTCCTTCTCACCTTCACAAGGACTCTGTACCTGTAATTATGCCCCTTCTCTACTTACTTATCAGTTTCTTCATCTCTACGGAGCCAACCCAATTGTCATTGAAATATTCCTTATTATCACTCATTTTAAAAACAACAAACCATAAAACCTCCATTTCTCTATTCTCCTTCAATAGTAACAATCCTGCAAATACCTGTCTATACTCACTAACTCAACTTTTTAGTCTTGAAAAAGCTCTTATCAGAGACACCAATGACTCACATGTTGCCCAAGCCAATGGTAAAATCCATGGTCTATTTTATTGACCCATCAGCAGCATTTGGCATGGATAACATTGCTCTTCTTGAAGCATTATATGATTTTCCTTCTATCTAACTAGATACTTTCTCTGTTTCTTTTGCTGGTTCTTCCTCCTCTGTAAGATTTTTGAATTTAAAATGCCTCAGGATTATTTCCTTACTCTTTATTCCTTTATACATACTCTCCCTAAGTTATCTCATCCAGTACCATAAATTCAAATGTCCTCTATACCCATATTGTCTATTTGAAATGACTCAAATATATAGTTCCAGTCTGGATTACCTTTCTGAACTTCAGAAATCATATAACATGGCCAGTTCACTACTCTACATTGCCACTGAAATGTATAATACACTTCTCAACCTTAACAGAGACCAAATAAGAGTACAGTTTCACTTCTAAATCTCATCTCTGCCAGGTCTTCTCCTTTTGAGTAAATACTCAGGCGTTGAGGACAATAATAAAGAATATTTGACTCTCTCTTTCCTTCAAATTTCAGGTCTCATCATCAGTAAGTCTTAGCATATGTCTAAAACTCTATTTCCAAAACTATTTACAGTGTTTAAATGTCTAAAATCCATCTCCACTTGATTTGAAAACTTTAGTCCGAGTCACTATCATCTTCTACCTGGATTACTGACATATTAATTTGTCTCCCTGTTTCTACTTCTTTCCTCCTACAACCTGTCCTTTTCACAGCACCTAGAAGAGTCTTTTATACTAAAAACATCAATCTAATAATGGTGCTTCCCATCTAAAAGCCCCCCAGTGTCTCCCCATGACACTTCAAATAAAATCCAAACTCCTTACCAAGGATTACAAGGTCCTATATAACGAAACTTCTTCCTATTTCTCTCTTCTCAGCTTCTCCTACTTTCTCCCTTATTATGCCACAGTCAGACTGATTCTTCTTACACACACACAAACATTTCTGTTTCTGGGACTTTGACATGAAGTTCTGCTTGAATGGCCTTTCTCTCAAATCTTTGCATGGCTGCATCTTTCTCATCTTTGAAGTCTCAATTCTAACTCCATTTCCCCAAAAACGCTTTCCCCAGCGACCCTAGATAAACTGGTATCCTGCTCACCTTCCATCAGAATAAATTAGTTCTTATTATTATTTGTAAGAACTAGAAATCTTATCATTTATTTGCATTTTACTACCTGTCTTCCCCAGTGGAATTTAAGTTCCTTTAAAACACGAACCCAGTCCATCTTGGATCCTTAGCATGGGATCCTTAGAAAGTATCTGTGTGTAATAGGCACCTAATAAATATTTGATAGCAGACTCCACTACAATACTATTATTTTATAGATGGAGAGTCAAATACATAGCAAATATGGGGAATGATTACATGAGGCCACCAACAGTGAAATGGGAAATCAGTATGGGCCTTATCCCAACTTCAAAGTAGCTTTCATTGCAAAAAGCCAAAATCAGATACATAAATAAATAGATGGATGGATGGATGGATGGATGGATAGATAGATAGATAGATAGATAGATGATAGAACATTTTGTGGCTTGAGTTTTCCAGGTCAATCTGATAACATTTCTTTTTTTATTTTTTTTTTATTTCAATAAGTTTTTGGGGAAGAGGTGGTATTACGTTACATGAGTAGATTCTTTAGTGGTGATTGCCGAAATTTTGGTGCACCCATCACACTGTACCCAATGTGTATTCTTTTATTCCTTGTCACCCCCACGCTTTCCCCCAAGTCCCCAAAGTTCAGTGTATTATATTCATGCCTTTGCATCCTTATAGCTTAGCTCCCACTTATGAGTGAGAATATACGATGTTTAGTTTTCCATTCCTGAATACTTCATTTAGAATAATTGCCTCCAATTCCATTCAGGTTGCTGTGAATGCCATTATTTTATTGTATTTTATGGCTAAGAAGTACTCCATGGTCTGTCTGTCTCTCTCTCTCTCTCTCTCTCTCTCTTTCACTCTCTCTCTCTCTATATATATATATAATATACATATGTATATATATATGAAAATTATACATCTAATGTATTATATATAATAGGTATATTATGAAGTATATATCACGAAGTATATATTATGATGTATATTATACATCTAATATATAATTTTTTCTTCATTTCTTTATCCCCTCATTGATTAATAGGCATTTGAGCTTGTTCCATATTTTTGCAATTGCAAATTGTGCTGCTATAAACATCCGTATGCAAGTATCTTTTTTGGTATAATGACTTCTTTTTCTCTGGGTAGATACCTAGTACTGGGATTGCTGGATCAAAATGGTAGATCTACTTTTAGCTCTTTAAGGAATCTCTAAACTTTTTCACAGTGGTTTTTCTTGTTTGCATTCCCACTAACTGTAAAAGTGCTCCCTTTTCACCACATCCCTGCCAACATCTATTATTATTGCAGATGTATATTTTTTTATTATGACCTTTGTTGCAGAAGTGAGATGGTATCACATTGTGGTTTTGATTTGCATTTCCCTGATAATTTGTGTTGAGAATTTTTCCATATGCTTGTTGACTATCTATTTGTATTTCTTCTTCTTCCTCTTCTTCCTCTTCTTCCTCTTCTTCTTCTTCTTCTTTTTTTTCTTCCTCTTGTTCATTGAGATGGAATCTCGCTCTGTCACCAGGCTGGAGTGCAGTGGCACAATCTTGGCTCATTGCGACCTCTGCCTCCCAGGTTCAAGCCATTCTCCTACCTCAGCCTCCCAAGTAGCTGGGACTACAGGTGCACGCCACCACAGCACCATGTTGACTACGATGGTCTTGATCTCCTGACCTCATCATGCACTGGCCTCAGCCTCCCAAAGTGCTGGGATTACAGACATAAAACACCTGTGCCCAGCGTGTATATCTTCTTTTGAGAATCGTCTATTGATGTCCTTAGCCCACTTTTTGATGGAATTGTTTTTTCTTGCTAAAATTTTGAGTTTTTTGTGGATTCTGGATATTAGTCCTTTATCAGATGTATAGTTTGTGAAGATTTTCTCCCACTGTATGGTTTATCTGTTAACTCTGCTGATTATATCTTTTACTATGCAGAAGCTTTCTAGTTGAATTCAATCTTATCTATTTATCTTTGTTTTTGTTGCATTTGTTTTTGGGTTGTTGGTCATGAAGTCTTTACCTAAGTCAATGTCTACAAGGGTTTTTTTGATCCTACCATCTAGAATTTTTAGGGTTGCAGATCTTAGATTTAAGTCTTTGATCCATCTTGAGTTGATTTTTATATAGGGTGAGAGATGAGGATCCAATTTCATTCTTCTACATGTGGCTTGCCAATTAAATACTCCAGCACCACTTGTTGAATAGGGTGTCCTTTTCCCACTTTATGTTTTTCTTTGCTTTGTCAAAAATCAGTTAGCTGTAAGTATTTGGCTTTGTTTCTGAGTTCTCTGGTCTCTGTGCCTATTTTTATACCACTACCATGCTGTTTTGGTGACTATGGCCTTCTAGTATAGTTTGAAGTCAGTTAATGTGATGCTTCCAGATTTGTTCTTTTTGCTTAGTCTTGCTTTGGCTATGTAGGCTCTTTTTTGGTTCCATCTGAATTTTAGGATTGTTTTTTCTAGCTATGTGAAGAATGATAGTGCTATTTTAATGAGAATTACATTGAATTTATAGATTGCTTTTGGCAATATAGTAATTTTTACACTACTGATTCTACCCATCCATGAGCATGGGATGTGTTTCCATTTGTTTGTGTGATCTATGATTTATTTCATCAGTGTTTTGTAGTTTCCCTTGTAGAGGTCTTTCACATGCTTTGTTAAGTATATTTCTAAGTATTTTAATTTTTGCAGCTATTATGAAAAGAATTGAGTTCTTGATTTGATTCTCAGCTTGGTTGCTGTTGGTGCATGGCAGTTACTAATTTATGTACATTATTTTGTATCCTGAAACTTTGCTGAATGTATTTACCAGTTCTATGAGCTTTTTGGTTCAGTCTTTAGGGTTTTCTAGGTATACAATCATATCATCAGCAAACAGAAACAGTTTGACTTCCTCTTCACCAATTTGGAGGCCTTTAATTTCTTTCTCTTGTCTGATTGCTCTGGCTAGCACTTCCAGCATTATTCTCAGAAAAAATGCTTTCAACTTTTCCTTGTTCTATATAATGTTGGCTGTGGGTCTGTCATAGATGGCTTTTATTACCTTAAGATTTGTCCTTTCTCTGCTGATTTTGCTGAGGATTTTAATTATAAAGAGATGCTGAATTTTGTCAAATTCTTTTTCTGTGTTTATTAATATGATTGTGCAATTTTTGTTTTAAATTCTGTTTATGTGGTGTATCACATTTATTGACTTACATATGTGAAACCATCACTGCAGCCCTGGTATGAAACCCACTTGATCATGGTGAATTATCTTGTTGATATGCTGTTGGATTTAGTTAGCTAGTATTTTGTTGAGGATTTTGCATCTATGTTCACCAGGGATAGTGGTCTATATAGTTGTCTTTTTTAATGTCCTTTCCTGGTTTGGGTATTAGGATGATACTTGCTTCATACAATGATTTAAGGAGAATTTCCTCTTTCTCTATATTTTGCAATAGTGTCAATAAGATTGGTTCCAATTCTATTTTGAATGCATGATAGAATTCAGCTGTGAATCTGTATGATTCTGAACTTTTTTTTTGTTGGCAATTTTTAAATTACCTTTTCAATCTTGCTGCTTGTTATTGTTCTGTTCAGAGATTCTATATCTTCCTGGTTAAATCTAGGACGGTTTTATATCAATAATTTATCCATCTCCTCTAGGTCTTCTGGTTTATGCACATAAAGGTGTCATAGTAGCATAGAATAAGCTTTTGTATTTCTGTGATATCAATTGTAATATATCCCATTTCATTTCTAATTGGACTTATTTGGATCTTCTCTCTTCTTTTCTTGATTAATCTCACTAATGAGCTATCAATTTTATTTACCTTTTCAAATAATCAGCTTTTTGTTTCATTTATTACTTTTATTTTTTTCTTTCAATTTCATTTTGTTCTGCGCTGATATTCATTATTTATTTTCTTCTGCTGGATTTGGTTTGGATTGTTCTTGTTTCTCCAGTTGTGGGAGGTGTGACCATAGATTGTTCATTTGTGTTCTTTCAGACTTTTCGATGTAGGCATTTAATGCTATGAACTTTCCTCTTAGCACCCTTTTGTGTATCCCAGAAGTTATGTTAGGTTGTGTCATTATGATTGTTCAGTTCAAAGAATTTTTAATCTCCATTTTTATTTTATTGTTGACTCGGTAATCATTCAGCAGCAGGTTATTTAATTTCTATATATTTGCATGGTTTTGAGGGTTCCTTTTGGAGCTGATATCCAATTTTATTCTACTACTCTCTGAGTACTTGATATCATTTCAATTTTCTTAAATTTACTGAGACTTGTTTTGTGGCCTATTGTCTGGTCTATCTTGGAGAATGTTCCATGTACTGATAAATTGAAGGTATATTCTGCAGTTGTTGGGTAGATTGCTATGTAAATATCTGTTAAGTCCATTTGTTTTAGGGTATAGTTTAAGTTCTGTTGTTTTTTGTTGACTTTCTGTCTTGGTGACCTGCCTAATGTTGTCAGTGGAGTATTAACATCCCCCACTATTATTGTGTTGCCATCTATTTCATTTCACTTCTTTGGTCTAGTAGTAATTGTTTCATAAATTTGGGGGCTCCAGTGTTAGGTGCATATATATTTAGTATTGCGATATTTTTCTGTTGGACTCATCCTTTTATCATTATATAACGTTCCTCTTTGTCATTTTTACCTGCTGTTGCTTTAAAGTCTGTTTTGTCTGATGTAAGAAGAGCTATTCCTGCTCACTTATGGTGTCCATTTGCATGAAATATCTTTTTTTCACCCCTTTATTTTAAGTTTATGTGAGTCCTTATGTGTTCAGTGAGTCTCCTGAAGACAGCAGAAACTTAGTTGGTGAATCCTTAATTCATTCTGCCATTCTGCATCTTTTAAGCAGAGTAATTAAGCCATTTACATTCAACATTAGTACTGAGGATGGGAAGTACTATTCTATGAATCATGATATTTGTTGCCTGAATATCTTGTATTTTTTCATTGTGTTTTTGTTATATAGGTCCTGTGAGATTTATGCTTTAAGGAGGTTCTATTTTGGTGTAGTTTGTGGATTTGTTTCACTATGTAGAGCTACTATTAGCAGTTCTTGTAGTGCTGGCTTGGTAGTGGCAAATGTTCTCAGCATTTGTTTGTCTGAAAAAGATTGTATCTTTCCTTCATTTATGAAGCTTAGTTTCACTGGATTCAAAATTCTTGGCTGATAATTGTTTTAAGAGGCTAAAAATAGGGCCCCAATCCCTTCTAGTTTGTAGGGTTTCTGCTGAGAAATCTGCCTTTAATCTGATAGATTTTTCATTATTGGTTTTCTGATTATTTTGCCTCACAGCTCTTAAGATTCTTTCCTTCATCTTGTTTTTAGACAACCTGATGACTATATGCCTAAGTGATTATCTTTTTGTGATGCATTTCCCAGGTGTTCTTTGAGCTTTTTGTATTTAGATTCTAAATCTTAGCAAGGCTGAGGAAGTTCTCCTTGATTATTCCCTTAAAGACATTTTCCAAACTTTTAGATTCCTCTTCCTCTTTGGGAACAGCAATTATGTTTAGGTTTTGTCATTTAACATAATACCCATCTTCTTGGAGGCTTTATTATTTTAAATTCATTTTTCTTTGTCTTTAATTGGGTTAATTCAAAAACCTTGTCTTTGAGCTCTGAAATTCTTTCTTCTGCTGCTTTGATTCCATTGCTGAGAGTTTCCAGAGCATTTTTGATTTCTCTAAATTTGTCCTTGATTTCCAGAAGTCATGATTTTTTTTTAATTTGTGCTCTCTGTTTCACTGAAGAGTTTTCCTTTCATATCCTGTATCATGGTTTTTTATTTCTTTAAGTTGGACTTCACCCTTCTCTGGTGCCTCTTGGTTAGCTTAATAATCAACCTTCTGAATTCTGGCAATTCACATATTTCTTCTTGGTTTGGATCCATTGCTGGTGAGCTTATATGATGTTTTGGGGTGTTAAATGACCTTTTTTGCCGTGTTACCAGAATTGTTTTTCTGGTTCCTTCTCATTTGGGTAGACTATGTCAGAGGAAATATCTGGGATTCAAGGGCTGCTGTTCAGATTCTTTTGTCCCATGGGGTGTTCTCTTAATGTGATGTTGTCCCTCTTTCTCTCATATTTAGAAGGGATTCAGATGGCAGATAGGAGGCAAGACTAGTTTGCAGCTCCCTCTCTGACAAAGTAGTGTGTGGAGACTCACATTGTTAATTTTTGCCCCAAGAACTACCTCAGGAACATACCAGGAAACCCAAGACTATCCGAAGCCCCTTTGAAGGAACTGGATAACTCCTGCAGGCTTCCTGAGATGCTGAAAAACTGTGAATCTGCTTGCTTTCTCAATGACGAGGCTTGTGGTCTGGGGAGAGTTCTCAGCTCTGGTCACCAGCTGTCTGAAAATAGACTTGGTGCTGTTGGATGAGCCTTTGGATTACATGCTGTGTGGGAGCAGGATGAGGCATGAGACTACCAGCTTTCTCCCACTTCCTTGGCAACCTGTATGATTCAGCAGAGACAGCAATAATCCCCCAGGAATATAACTCCATTGGACTGGGAACCACACTCCCATCCCTCTCAGCAGCCACAGCAAGCCCTGCCCAAGGAGAGGCTGAGCTCACACATGCCTATCCCTGCCCTCACCTGGTACTCTTTGTCTACCTGTCCTGATAGCTGAAGACAAAGGTCATAATCTCTTGGGAGCTCTATGGCCTTGCCCACCACCTGAGAAACTGGAATACTTAAACAGGTGTCCCTAGGGCAAGTTTGCATCCTCCCTATAGGACTGCAGCTGATGCATTCTTGAAAGCGTTACCTCCTGGCTGGGGGCCAACCAACACAAAACCAGCACACTAAACAAAAATACAGCCAAGAACCCTCTCAGAGTCTACTTCACTCCCCTGCTACCTACACTGGAGCAGATGCTGGTATCCAAGGCTGCAAGACCTGAAGATGGATCACGACAGGGTACTCTTTGCTGATATTCCCCAGTACCAGCCCAGAGCCTGGTATCTCTGCTGGGTGGCTAGACCCAGAAGAGCAAAAATAATCACTACAGTTTGGCTCCCAATCTGATAACTTTTCTACTTTCAAAGTGAATTCATATCCTTGTAAGAAATTATTGGTAGATGACTAAGAATTTAAGTGTGCCTAAGTTCTTAATTTGTGTAAATATTTATATGGCAAAGAGCATTCTCAAAATAAAATAAAATGAAATATACAATGAACCTGCTTCTTTTATAACCACAATCTGGTATAATTGGCTTTACACATACTCAAAGCAAAAAATGTTACAAATTGAATTATATAGGTATGTGATCTTTAAAGTAAATGCTCTTTTATTACTTCTATATATTATTTTATAAATACTTTGCTTACTATTCCTAGGTCTGCTGTAACAAAGCATCACAAACGAGGTGGTTCAAAACAATAGAAATTTATTCTCTCGCAGTTCAGTAGGCCAGCAGTCTAAAACAAGGTTCCAGCAGAATTGGTTCCTTCTGGAAGCTCTGAGAGAGAAACTGCCCCATGCCTTTCTCCTAGCATCTGGGGGTTGATGGCAATTGTTGGCATTCCTTGGCTTATAGCTACATCACTCCAATCTCTTTTTCTGTCTTCACTTGGCCTTCTTCCTTGGTGTATGTCTGTCTTTAAATATCTCTCACCTTATAAGGACAGCAGTCATTGTATTTAGGTCCCACTATAATCCAGCATCATCTCATTTTAACTTGATTACAACTGCAAAGATCCTATTTCCAAATAAGGTCACAGAACAGGCACTGGGTGTTAGGATTTCAGTATTTCTATGGCAGGATGCAATTGAACCCACAATTCATTCAGATTCGTCACAGCAGCTTGTGGTCCACGTTGATATTATGCATACACTACTTAGAGCTTCATGTTTAACAAAGAATGAGTCTGCATTTTATAAATTTGAACTTTTCTTTTTTCCTTAACATGTATATTTTGAGCATCCAAGTAATGCATGTCAAATATGAAAAAAACCTCAATATTCTTATTTCTAATAGAGGCATGCTATTTTAGGTGGTTTTTTTTTCTGGCTTTTGGCCTTGTCTTTCAAAAAGAAACAATTATCTACCTAACTCAGTTAAAAAATACTTTGGCAAATAATGAGTACTATAGGCATGGAATATGAGGTCTGAGGGAGAAATTCATTTTAATTAAATTAGTGCCTCTAATGATTGACAGAAGTAAATGCCAATGATTGGCACCACTTTGAATCTTGCTAAGTACTGAGGCAATCTTTAGGGTATTCTCCTCTTCTAATGAAATGAAGTTAGTATCATCATAAAAAAGTCTGGAAGACATATATTGAGTTGTCACTCTATTACCAGGACTAATTCTGAGCTAATATCTTTATGTTTTTATTTTAAGAAAATCATTAGTTCATGTGAATAAAAGTATAACTTATTGTTTTCTTATTTCTTTCTCATTTACAGAACACCTAGTGTTCTGTAGTGGACTAATTAATTTAGGTATCTATAGCTAAGATTCTTCAATGACCACAAGTAGATAATAGTAATGACACTAGGCTACTCTATGCAATGCCTTGCAATCGTATAAAGAAAGGTGACTTTATAGAATTGCTTATTATGTGGGCTGTGAGTTGAGAATATACGGTTACAATCCATTCAATGAAGTTCTCCTAAAAACCAAAAGCCCGTAAAAGCTGAAACATAAAAATTCCTTTCTGCTAAATCAAATGCTTTTTCACCATTCCAGTGTTATAAGTACCATTTCCCTCTTAAATCTCTGAGAAAAGCAAATCCATTTATGCTATTCATAACACTTATGAGCAAGCTGTGGTTTTTAATAAAACACAGGTCATTTGTGCATATAATAAGCAGATGTAACCTTCTTTGCACTACTACAAAAGAGTTGCTTGCATTTATGAATGGTTCCAATCAGGGAGAAACACCTATAATTGGCTCTTTATCAATCCTAATCAGAAAAATTCTTCTTTCATTCATTAGTTGAGGTCTGAGTTTTAAGATCTGAATAATAATGGATTGCAACTTAAATTTTCTAAAACCCTTTCACTCAAACTTTCAGAAGCAGAGGTATATATTACAAAATTTCATAGCGAGTTTGAAATTTCTTTTGGAAAGCACAGAATGTCAGAGCTGAAGAAAACTTTGTCAATAGTTAGTCAATGGTAAAGCTAGAATAAGACCCTGTGTCTCTTGATTCCCATTTTAGTCTTTTCTCTGCTACCTAACACTACCTCTCCATCTGCCCAATGATTTACCTGCAGCATCAAATTGTCAAAAAATATAATTTTATTCAAATGGTTGCAATAGATATTTTAAATTTCCATTAAACAAAAAGACATAAATGATATCATTTCTAAAATAATCACTTACTGCAAATCCCTTATCAAACGTAATTCAGTCTTTTGAACTGATATGTTAAGAAACATTCCCTTTTTAACTATACCTTTGATCAGTCTTTCATTCTGACTAATCAACATCTCCCTGGGATGCATCCCAGAAAGTGAGTATGACATTTTCCAAGTCTGCTAACTGAATAGAAAGACTTGTCTCTATTTTGATATGTAGGTTTAGTTGTGGTATGCTTACAATAAGTGGCTTTTAAGATTGATTAAAGATCTTAGCTTCAATTCAATTATTAATTAATCTTAGCAGCCATTTATTGCTTTGTGTGCCACAGAAAAATAGAGATCATCCTTTAATTATTGATTCATCTGATAGTAGTACACGACCAGCTGTACTACCTTTACATGTCAACATTTCTGTTAAGTATGTTTTCAGCTTGCCCTGCTTTCCTTGTCAAAAGGAAAGACATTTTCAAACCATCTGTTAAATCACCGACCTCTTCTACCGCTTATTCTGAGCAACATTATCTGACAGAAAGTCACTCAGTTCCTTGCAGGTAAGAAGACTTCCCTCTGAGAGCTTAAAATGGCCCTGAGCTTCTGAATTAGTTGACTTAATTTTGTTTTTACTTTCTCTTAAGAGCAATAGGTCAGAAATAGCTTAATCAGTATACAATTTGAATACATAAATATTTTATGTAATATGGGGAAATTTTTTTTACAGTGAATATTGTAGTTTTTTAGTGCTTAACTCTATCAATATATGAAAAATATTTTCTGTGCATTTTCAGGCATTTAAACTAAAAATAAAAATTTAAGAATTGTCTCTATTATAAATGGAGAAGGATGATATGGCAGAGTTCTCTGTTTCATCAGCACTAGCCATGATTACCAATAAGCAATTTTCAACTTGATTAGTTGGTTCTCTTACTGACAAGTCCACCCTTAATCACTAAGAATTTTTTCAATACTTTTATAGAAATAGTGTCTGTGTTACATTACTTGCTGGTTTGAGTACTATAACTCAGAGACCCCAAATAATGGTTGTTTAAACTAAAGAGGTTTATTTTTCTTTCACATCAAAATCTGGGTAGGCAGCTTCAAAATCAGCAGGGATATTGGTTCATTCTAACATATTGCTATGATATTATCAATACACAGCTACTGTCTCCTTGTCCAAGAGAGCTGTATAACTCCTGCCATCATATTCATGTTCCAACCTGAGGGAGGGATGTAAAGACACAAGGGATGGAATGCTTCCTTTCTTTTTTAATGGAGGGGCCAGACATTGAGTACATCACTTCTGTTCACATTCTGTTGGCCAAAATGTAGTCACATGGATAGCCTTACATACCTTCAAGGGAGCCTGAGAAATGTAATATTGGGCTTTTGTGGGGTATATGTCTGGCTATATACCCAATAAAAATTCTATCCCTATATATGAAAGGGAGAATAAATGTGGAAGAACAATTAGCAGTCTCCTCCACTGTACTAGTTAAGGAAATCAAAATTAATAGTAAGTCAATAATGCCTTTCATTTATGTAACCCATTGTTTTCTGAGCTCTTTCAATTATCTTACTATATCCTCACTTCAGTCAATTCTTAATTATCTACAGTAAAACCTGGGAGGAGGGGAGAATCAGAAATAATCAAACCTGGCAGATAATACAAACATAATTAATATTTTATTTTGATTGGAATGCTCTGGTTCTTCGATGCCTAACAATCAAAATGAGACATATTGAATTATCATTATGCAAGAATATTTCACAACTACAGATACCCTCACGCTGCTATTTCTGCTTGCAATGGCCTTTTCTTGCTTGCCTGCCAAACACCCACTCAACTTTCAGGATTCATCTTAAGTGTTGTCTCTCAATATTCTCTCAAAAGAAACTCTCTCCCACTAACCAAGGTAGAATTAATTACATTATCTCGTCTTAACACTGCACCTTGAATAAAGTGTAATTTATTGTTTATTGGTTTATATGTCTGTCTCCCCCAGTAGAAAAATGTTGAGGGTAAGGTTAAAGTCTAATTCATCTATATCCTGAGCTCCCAGCACAGAGCCTTTAATATCACAGGCACTCAATAATATCTATCAATGTGAACACTTTTAATAAAACAATAATTTACACTATTAAAAATGTCATTTGAAGACATCTGAAAAGCATGGGATAGAAACTATCACCCATCTCTTGCACTTATTCATAACATTTCACACAGAAAAGGAATTTCTCCATTATACTTGATATAACGGAGACTATGTATAAAAAGATTCTAATAAAAAACAAATGAGCAAACATGATTCATGTGAAAAGTGGTACAGATTACCTCAGTAGAGCCAATTTCAAGTGTATCTAAAAGATGCAGAAATACCAGTAATGTTATAGTGCAAATAAGTTTAAAGATATGGATGCTTATTGTCACCATTAGAAATGAATATTTGTGGGCCAGGCGTGTAATCACACCTGTACTCCCAGCACTTTGGGAGGCTGAGGCAGGTGGATCACGAGGTCAGGAGATCAGGACCATCCTGATGAACACGGGGAAATCCCGTCTCTACTAAAAATACAACAATTAGCTGGGCGTGGTGGCATGTGCCTGTAGTCCCAGCTACTTGGGAGGCTGAGGCAGAAGAATCCATTGAACCAGGGAGTTGGAGGTGGCAGTGAGCCAAGATCTCACCACTGCACTCCAGTCTGAAGAAAAGGTGAGACTCTGTCTCAAAAAAAAAAAAAAGGAATGAATATTTGTATAGGTACTCTAATTCAATAATACATGAAATAGAAACATGAGTCATAACTCATGTTTACCCAACAAAAATTGTACATGTGTAAAGTCATAACTCATGTTTTTATTTCATATATAGAAGAAAGGAGACAGAATTATCACTACTTGCAGATTATTATGTGCCTAAAACTACAAATGTATGGTTTTATAAATCATTAAAAATAACACAAGTTCAATAAAAATATAAAAATATACAAAATAAATGTAATTCCTTGATATTAGAAATAACTCATAAGAGAAAAAGGAAAATGTGACATTCCCAAGTCAGTCAAAAGCATAAGCTATCTAAGAACAATTCTAACATGAAATATGAGATATTTTACAATGAAAATTTTAATGTTTATTTTAGAAAATCTTAACAAAATTATTCCAAAAATTATTTGGGAAAAATGAACAAATAAAACACATAAATCTAAAAATTAAATGGGAGAGAGTATAATAAATCTCAGCAAATACTAAAAAATTAGAAATTTATAATAGTCAAAACAAATGTCAATGACTCAAGCAGCAACAGATAGTTGATAGAACAGATCTTGATGCATGTAAGAAAAGAATCACAAATTGATGTGGAATAATAAATTTATAATAAATAGTATGAAGATAATGGGCTACATAGCAAAAAAGTCAAATTAGAGCTTTCCCTCATACCTTACCACACATTTGAATTCAGACAAACTAAGGAATTACATTCAAACTTGTAGATGGCAAAAAGCTCCTTGGCCAAAGTCAACAGATAGCTTAAATACTAGAAAAAAATACAATTGAAATATTTAAGGAAAAAGTTAATATCCTTGCTGCTAAGGTCTAAATTGTATCCCTTCTATAAAATATATAAGTTGAAGCTCTAACCCCTAATGTGACTTCATTTGGAGATAGGGCCTTTAGGAAGTAATTAAGGTTAAATGAAGTCATAAGTGTGAAATCCTAATCCAACAGTCTTTGTGGCCTTGTAAGTAGAAGAAGAAAAATGTATATCTCTATCCTGTGAGAACAGAGAGAGAGGGTGGCCACCTGCAAATGAAGAGAGCCCTCAACAGAACCTGACCACCTTTGTGCCCTGATCTTGGACTTCCAGCTTCCAAAACTGTGAGAAAATACATTTCTTTTGTTTAAGCCAGCTAGTCTATGGTATTTTATTATGGCAGCCCAAGTTGATTAATACATGCTAAATAAATAGCTCAAAATATGGAGAAAAAGATAACTATCCCAAGAAAAATGTAGGAAAACATATAGCTGTTATGAGCTGAATTGTATTCCTCAAAATTCACATGTTGAAGTCCTAACTCCATATACCTCAGAATGTGACTATATTTGGGGATGGAACCTTTAAAGAAGTAACGAAGGTAAAATGAGGTCTTATGTATGAGCCCTAATCCAATGTGACTAGCATCCGTACACAAAGAAGAGATTAGGATACAAATATGCACAGAGGAAAAAAAACATGTAGAAACACAGGAAGGGGAAGAACATCCACAAGCCAAGGAGAGAGGACTCAGAACAAATCAATCTTGCCAACACCTTAATTTCATACTTCCAGCCTCCAGAACTGTGAGAAAATAAATTTCTATTGTTTAAGCCACCCAGTCTGTGGATTTTCTTATGGCAGCCCCAGCTAATACAAGTCAAGTAATTTAGCCAAAAAAAAAAAAAAAAAAGGAAAGAAAGGGACAAACAAGTAAAGATCCTCAATCTTATCAGTAATCAGAGAAATGCCTCAGGAGAAATGAATTAGACTCGATAAAAGTACAATGTTTATTAAAAGATAGTTATGGCCATGTTGTTCATAACAACAAATAATAGAAACAATCTAAAATAATAATAGGAAATTATTTTAATAATTTATGAACTTCTGACTTGAATATATAACTGCCTACTCTAAATTTTCAATTAATTCTAAGTGGCATTTACAAATTAACACATCTAAAACCAAATTTAAAAAAATAAATTTTTAAAATGTTACTGTGGTAAGAACACAACATCAGATCTACCCTCTGAACACATTTTTAGGTATACAATATGGTATTAATAACTATAGACACAATATTGTTTAGCCAAAACCAAATTTTTGAGTTCCACTCTCAAAATAAAAACCTGTTACTTCCAGTTTAATTATCTCATCTATTCTTCCATAAATTCAGGCTCTCTCATACAATGCATCAAATCCATCAACAAATTCTTTTAGAACTACCTTCAAAATATACCCAGAATCCAACCACTTCTCATCCCTACCACTACAACTATAATCCAAACCACAAACATCTGTTGCCTGGATTATTTTGAAAGCTTCCTAACCTGTCTCTCTGTTTTTGCCCTTGTCACCTTCCGGTCTATTCTCAGCACAGCAGCCACATTGAGCCTTTTAAAATGTTAACTCAGATCATGTCACTTCTCTACTTAGAACTCTCCAACGTCTTCCCATCTCATACAGAAAAAAATCCAACATCTATTCCATGGCTTTATTGGTTGCTCAGTCTAGCCCCTACTACTTCCTTAACTTAAGCTACTATTCTCCCCCTTACTCACAAGCACTCCTACAGCACAGGTCTCCTTGTTATTACTAGATATTCCCATCCCAGGGCCCTTGCACTTGCCATTTATCTTGTTTGCCTAAAATATTCTTCCCTTAGACATCTGCATAGTTTCTTTCAGATTTCTGCTCAAATCTTGCCGCTGATCCCATAAAGTAGAAGTTATTGGTACCCTGCTTAGATCCCCTTTCCTGGGTGGCACAACTATTCTCCTACCTGTTGTGAGTATTGGATGTTTAACAGTTTAGTTTCATCCTTCTGAGAGATGGCCACAACAGCAAGGAGTAACCTCTCCTGGAAATGCCTGAGAGTTTACATCATCCCACTGCCTGCAGCAAATGTCTAACTAATATAGGAGTACAAAATGCCATACTCTTGCCTTAAGGTGGGATAAGTCTGTGGTGTCATTCACGTTCCAGAGCCTTCCACTTGGAACAGGCTAAACCTCAGTTGAAACCACGTCTTTGGCTCATATCTTCCTCTGATCTAACCTGATTTTCTCACTCCCTTAAAGGAGTCACCTGAAGGTAACTCCTTCAATAAATCAATTTTTCAAAATTGCTATCTCAGGCCTGCTTCCACGAAATAAGAAGTATTTTAGTTGGCATCACGAGAGATTCTAGGAAAGAGTCTCAATGTCTGCATGGCCAGTAGTAACCCATTAGTAGTGTTGTGTGGAGTATTGACAGTGCTGAGAATATAGGGATACACTAGCTTTTGTAACGTCTCTGGTGTTTGCAAACTATAGGGATCTTAGTGAATACCTGGACTAAGCTTTCTGGATGGCTGTTGTTTCATTTAAAAAAGAAAATGACAAGCTCACTTAATTATCAATTTAAAGCAATATGTGAGTGTCACATGGCATCCTTAGAGGCATCTTATAAAGGACTTCATTTCCTATAGCTGGAGTACAAACTGACACAGAACTTGACTATAAAAGACTGAATATCAGAGGCAGTTGAATTCTCAGCCTAGGCAAGTTTCTTATGCCAAAGTCAGAGCCCAGATAGAGAAGGAGTAGAGCCCTGAAACTTAGAATGAGAATACCTGGGTAGATTCACTTGCGAAATTTGAACCCTCAGATTCCCCTTAACCATTTGGACTTAAAAAATTCTCCCATTCTCCCCTGTGTTAGGAGAGAGAAGGCCTCCTTTTAAGACAATGCAGAATGCTCAAATGAGGTATACGTCTTACAAGACAATGTTGTCCCTCCTCAGAATCTGCCTCTACATCCCTCTTGGACTCCAGACCAATAACTAGATTCAGAGCTCAGCCTGATCCTTCTGGGAAGTGGTAAGTCTGCTAAGGGTGTAGATGGATTATATATCACAAAAGCTGAAATACCTGGCTAATGCATGCTGTAAGGAACTGGAAAAGTGTATCTGGAAATAGATCTTGAGGGTGTTGTATCAAAGGAGACTGAAAACAAAGATGGATAAAGGAAAGTTTATTAATATGTTGACACTTTTCTACATCAAAGGCCTTGGTTAGTGGTTCTGATGCACAGCTGGGTTATCTCTTGGAAGCTTGGTCAAAGTGATAACTCACATTCAATGAAGTAAAGATGTCAACATTACAATGTGGCTGAAGAAGGCAACATACAGAATGGATGTATTGTAAGAGAACAGGTATCACGCCTGTAAACCCAGCACTTTGGGAGGCCGAGGTGGGTGGATCACGAGGTCAAGAGATCGAGACCATCCTGGTCAACATGGTGAAACATCGTCTCTACTAAAAATACAAAAAATTAGCTGGGCATGGTGGCGCGTGCCTGTAATCCCAGCTACTCAGGAGGCTGAGGCAGGAGAATTGCCTGAACCCAGGAGGCGGAGGTTGCGGTGAGCCGAGATGGCGCCATTGCACTCCAGCCTGGGTAACAAGAGCGAAACTCCGTCTCAAAAAAAAAAAAGAAAAAAAAAAAGAGAGAACAGGTAATCTAGCAGCTGACCATGTTCCTTGGGAGGGATGGAAAACTCTATGATGTCATTCATACTCAAGAGCTTTTCCTAGGAAAAGGCTAAGGCTAGATTTCCAATAAAACTGCATCTTTGCCTAGCTTCCTCCTCTGTCCTATCCTGCATATTACACTTTTACAGGTTTCACCTGAAGACACTGTCTCAAACTACTTATCCAATAATCCTCATCTCAGGGTCTGCTCAAAGGAAATACAAATTAATAGCACCCTAATAAGAATTAATTTTCATCATCTCTGACCACTTACCCTAGTTTTCTTTTTTCATATTTATCACTACCTTGTATGTTATATATTTGCTTGTTCTTTGTCACTCCACCCCTATAGAATATAATATCCATGAGAGTAGGCATTTTTCTGTTGTATTTACTGCCATATCCCCAACACCGACTATGATACCTGGCATACAGTAGATATTCAATAAGTAATTTTGAATAAATGAATGAATATCAAAACAAATAATAAAACTATATGTATACTATAATCCCATTTTCCTATTTTATGTTTTTAAATGTGTGTGCAGTTAAAAATCTCAAAGGAGGCATATGAACATTTAATAATAATTTCAGTAACTCACAAAGGAAAGACAGACATATTCAGTCTAAGAATCTTCTTAACCTAAGCCCTATCTATATTTTCATTCTTCTCTCTCGTTGGCCTCACCCTCAGCTATTAAACTTTAGCCATCTTGGTGTTTTTTAAGTTCTCTGAAAATTGTAAGCTTTCCCTTTCCCCATGCATTCCCTTGCATCATTTTTTCTGCCTTGGAACAGTCTTCCCCTGATCTTCACATTGCTAACTAATTTTCAGATTAATGATAAGTTTGTCATGGAAACCTAGGTTTTATGTTATTGCTATGTACACACCCTCCAACACTGAATTTACCCCTGTGCTTTCCTGCTGGATTGTGTATTCAGCACGAGCAGGGACCTGCTCACCACTGTGGCTCTAGCACCTGATGCCTGCCACACAGTAGATGTTTGTTATTTGTTGAAGAAGTGCAATGGTAAGAATGAAGTTCATTTTTACTTTCTCTTTCATATTTTCTGAATTTGTCACAGTAAACTAGCTTCAATTTTTATACTTTAGGTAGCTCTTTGTATTTTGAAAAAAACAAAAAAAAACTTAAATGTATATCCTGAAACCCTAGGCTAGTTAGAAGGAAATATAAGTTGATATTAACTTATGTCAGAATGGAACATTTTTGAAACATAAAAGCAAGAGGAGAAACCATAAAATAAATAATCTATAGGTTGAACATCTAGCTTGTAAAATTTCTGTATATATAAATATAAAGGGAACTATATATGCAACACATTTTTATCTGTCAAAATCACAAGATTCTAAACAAAGCATTCACTTTTAGTAGGGGTAGGCTGAGAGGAGATTCACATATGCTGGTTCACAGCCTTAAAGAAGTCTATAACTGTAGTCAACAATTCCAAAATTTGTAATCTCTCCTAAAGAAATAATCAGTGATAAGTTCAAGGATTTATCCACAAGCTCTAAAGAGAGATTTTTCCATGATAGTTAAATATTGAAAGCAACATAAATACCCAAATTTGGCATTTTAGCTTAAAAATTATTCAATCATAAGGTAACATATCCTTCAGCTATTAGTCAATTTTAAAGAGAGTAGAATAACATAAAATGCAGCATATTGTTTAGTGAACAAATAAAAACAATATACAGAATGATGCAAGTTTTTTTTATTGGAGACAGAGAGAGAAAGAGAAACACAGAGACAGAAGTCTTTAATATACTACAATGTTAGAATAGTCTGAGTATTGTGATTAAGGACATATTTTACTTTTCTATATTTTCTATTTTTTATAGTATGATTTACATCTCTAATTAGAAAAAAGCTAAAAATATTTGAAGGAGAAAATTTGATACCATGAAAGAAGTGTCAATAATAATGGGAAAAAATTGTGTGTGTGTGTGTCTGTGTGTGTTGTGTGTGTGTGTGTGAAGAGAAAGAAAGAAGGAGGAAAGTGACATAGAAAAAAGGCTCAAAATTGGCACACTAAAATGTCAGTAGCTCCTCATGGTTGATGAGAATATGTGTTAATTTTAAAAGTTCATTTAGTTATTAATTCAACAAATATTAGTATTTTTATAGTCACTGTGATACTGAAATGGGCACTTGGAATTCAATGGTGATCAATATGGTAAAAGGTCTCCACTTTCATGGACGTTACAGTCTACTGCTAACGAAGGACGCAGAAGGAGAAGTTAGCTTTTAAGGAACCACGGTCTTAATTTGTCAGAATACTAATGACAAACTGGGGTTTGGGGGCAGGGTTATCATATACTCCTGGTCTTTCAGGTTTTGCGTATTCAAATCTAATATCCAAATATGTTATGAGCATTATATACATATATATGGATATCTATATACACAGACACATACACACATGTGTCTATATATGATCTGAATATGTATATATCTAGTTTTTCTCCCAAAGTCCAACTTTAAAAGGCAAATCCTTCTGGGAAGACCATCATTTGACCACTTTGACACTAAATAGTAAAAGGAAAATAAAATAAGAACAGCTTTTCTGAGCTAAACAAAAGGGACAGGGGTGGTCATTGGTACTAAAGAATAAAGTTTGTCTACCTCAACACTGCTCAATTTCAGATCAGTATCTGCACATAATCAACAGTGCATTAAAATAGAGTCTTATCATTGGCAGTATAAGAATTTATTCTGAAAATAGAGCTTAAAATGTGAGAAATTTGGAGTTTTATCCAATAGAGAAAAATATCTAACTTTTAATTGAGGTTTAAGGGAACAAAATAATCAAAACTAAAAATGCTTCAATAAAAGAAGACAGTTCATAAATGGGTCATTGCTGCAACGACCACTTTTAATTTCGCCCTCCTTCCAACCAGATTGTAGTTTAATGGGATGTCATAAAAGGACATAGCAATGTTTTCATAGAGAAATAAATGTGGAATAAAGACTAAATGATGCAATTTAAAAATTACTTCTTACTTGGTTTTCTCTGACAGCAAATTTGGTTTTCAGAAGTTCTTTGATACAAATCCACAAGTCATACCATGACATAAAGACTGAATAAACATTCTAAGACTGTTCAATAAGGAAATATTTCTAGAAGCCACTTTAAGCTGGCAGAATTAATCATGGTGAAAAGAAAAAGACTCATGGGTTTTCATTTTAATGTGCAATAAATATGCTCTTTCAATTATTTTTAATTAGAGAAGGAGAGGGAGGAGCTAGCGAGTGAGAGAGAGAGAAAGAGAGACAGAGAGAAACTCAGTGGCTTTATAAAAAACGGTTTAGTTAAAAATAGGCTAATTCTTTCTTAATATGTAAAACCATAAACCATCTCTGCTTGCTTCTAGTAGCTTTGTTTGCTTTATATCAATATATATTTAACGCAATATTCCAGTAAGCAGTCTTACCTCACAGAAATAGATGTCATGACATAGGATGATTTACTGATACCTATCTACATATTGTCTATATTCAATAAGGGAGATACAAATCCTTAACTCTGAGAACTGAAACTATTGCTATTATTAAAATTATTTCATATTTAATTGTGAAAAGGTGTAAGTATGATAAGGGATCAGCTTTTTTGACCATTAAATAAACTTGGGAACTTTCTTTCTCATAAATTTTCGTTGATGAGATTTTAATGAAACCCTGCAGTCACTGAATCAAATGGCTTCAACATTATTTTCAAGACTTAGGTTGCCATCACCCTATACCATGTGACTGTGTTTAGCACACTTCCATAAGTATAGATATATCATATGTGGTTATATAATCCACATTCACATGATCTCACATAATCTCTCAGAATATACAGTTTAACTTTCTGTTTGCTTTTACTCAGTTTGGAACGAGTCAATTTAAATTGCTTTTATAGGCACAAAATACCAGAATAGTAAATCACAGAACAACAAAATATCTTCTTGCTGCCAAAAACAATTAGAAAACAGCCAAGTTTCTCTGAAAGGTAAACAATTTAATCATTATTAGTATTTTCAATGTCATAATTAGTTATTATTTAATGCTACTGTGGTGAAAAATAATGAATATAACTATTTGCATTTTTAATAGTGCTTTATAAAGTACAGAATTTTATTATCTCATTCAGATTTATTAACAGTTACGTGAAGTAGACTGAACAACAATAATTACCCCTATTGTAGATGTAAAGAAAGTGAAGTTCAGAAAAGATAGTTAACTTCAACTTAATCAATTGCCTAAAAAGTAACAGAGCTAGAAGCAGGACTTAAATTATCTAAATCAGGGTTACAACTTTCTCTACTACAGTGTGTAATCATTGAGTGAAAAAAAAATATGCTCTACAAATGGTGATTTTGTTTTTCCAATAGTTTAGTTCCATCAGTGAATTTTACTCTAAAAGTTCAGGTGCAATGAGTGCTACCTTGTATGTACCTTAATACACAAGAAATCAACTTCAGAAACTGTGTAGCAAAATTTCAAATAATTCTGCTTGACAGAAAGGTTTATGATATTGTTAAATTTATTGCCCTCTTCCCCAAACAAAATTACTTCCTTACTTTAAGAGACAGCATAGACGCCATTATCAAACCATTATGCACTGTCAAGAAAACACGACTAAATGGTACTCTAAAATCAGAAGTTCTATGTCTGCCTTATTAGTGGGATTGCCAGATTTAGCAAACAAAATACAAATGTCTAGTTAAATTTTAATTTCTTAAAAATAATTGTTCATTTTTAGTATAAGTATGCTCTAAATATTTCATAGGTCATACTTATATAAAATGTTACTCATTTTATCTGAAATTCAAATAAAACCATGTGTCTTAATTTTAACTGGGAACCCTACTGAATTCACTCTTTACCATTTCACATAGACTGGATTCTGTAAATTTACCCTTTTCGCTCTAGATGAGTCTCTCCAGAAGCATGGCCTTCAGGTGAGCCATCTTCTCAACAAAAGTGTCTCATTGTTGGAGTTTTAGCAGTATCAATCTTGGTCTGGGGAATAAATGGGTCCCCGAAATTGCAGTTTAGGATTTAATTCAGGTTTTAGTTGTGGAAAGATATCACAAGGCAGAGAGTCATGAGAAACAACCACCATTCTCCTAAAAATATCCACTGAAGATCATCTCAGCCATACCTAGTTTCTTCTTATTTGGGATGATTATGTAAAAGAGTTGAAAAGTTCTGTGCAAAAATACAATTCTTCCAAATTTCTGTTTTTCAAGCCAATGTTTCCTAAAGACAGGCCAGAACAAAAGAAAGACCTTCTTCACAGAACTGGAAAAAACCACCTTAAACTTCATATGGAACCAAAAGAGAGCCCACATAGCCAAGTCAATTCTAAGCAAAAAGAACAAAGTGGGAGGCATTACACTACCGGACATCAAACTATACTACAAGGCTAAAGTAATCAAAACAGCATGGTACTGGTACCAAAACAGAGATATAGACCAATGGAACAGAACAGAGGCCTTGGAGGCAACACAACATATCTACAACCATCCGATCTTTGACAAACCTGACAAAAACAAGCAATGGGGAAAGGATTCCCTGTTTAATAAATGGTGTTGGGAAAACTGGCTAGCCATATGCAGAAAACAGAAACTGGACCCCTTCCTGATACCTTACACTAAAATTAACTCCAGATGGATTAAAGACTTAAACATAAGACCTAACATCATAAAAACCATAGAAGAAAATCTAGGCAAAACCATTCAGGACATAGGTGTAGGCAAGGACTTCATGACCAAAATACTAAAAGAATTGGCAACAAAAGCCAAAATAGACAAATGGGACTTAATCAAACTCCACAGCTTCTGCACAGCAAAAGAAACAGTCATTAGAGTGAATCGGCAACCAACAGAATGGGAAAAATTTTTTGCAGCTTACCCATCTGACAAAGGGCTGATATCTAGAATTTACAAAGAACTAAAACAGATTTACAAGAAAAAAACAAACAAGCCCATTCAAAAGCGGGTGAAGGATATGAACAGATACTTTACAAAAGAAGACATACCTGAGGCCAACAAACATATGAAAAAATGCTCATCATCACTGGTCATTAGAGAAATGCAAATCAAAACTACATTGAGATACCATCTCACACCAGTTAGAATGGCAATCATTAAAAAATCTGGAGACAACAGATGCTGGAGAGGATGTGGAGAAATAGGAACACTTTTACACTGTTGGTGGGAGTATAAATTAGTTCAACCATTGAGGAAGACAGTGTGGCGATTCCTCAAGGACCTAGAAATAGAAATTGCATTTGACCCAGCAATCCCATTACTGGGTATATATCCAAAGGATGATAAATCATTCTACTATAAGGACACATGCACACAAATGTTCATTTCAGCAGAGTTTACAATAGCAAAGACCTGGAACCAACCCAAATGCCCATCGATGATAGACTGGACAGGGAAAATGTGGCACATATACACCATGGAATATTATGCAGCCATCAAAAATGATGAGTTCGTGTCCTTTGTAGGGACATGGATGAAGCTGGAAACCATCATTCTCAGCAAACTGACACAAGAACACAAAATCAAACACCACATGTTCTCACTCATAGGTGGGTGTTGAACAATGAGAACACATGGACACAGGTAGGGGAGCACTACACACTGGGGTCTGTTGGGGGGAAATAGGGGAGGGACAGAGGGGGGGTGGGGAGTTGGGGAGAGATAGCATGGGGAGAAATGCCAGATATAGATGAAGGGTAGGAAGGCAGCAAATCACACTGCCACATATGCACCTATGCAACAATCTTGCATGTTCTTCACATGTACCCCAAAACCTAAAATGCAATTAAAAAAAAGAAAGTTCAAAAACTTATAGTCATGAAATTCTATCTCCTATTGTTTTGTCTAAAAGGATGTTTTAAAGCTGCATGCCTCTTCTCTTGTAAAAAAATCTGTCACTTCTAGGATAAATTTTGGCTGTTAACTTCCTTCTCCATCTGTGCTGTGGGCTGCTTAGAAAAACACCCAGAATCAGCTAGATGTGTGTATCAAACACGATGTTTTTTAGCTCTTTTATTTTTTCACATAAGTTCCAAATATCTTTTGAAAAAGAAAACTAGTTGTTTCAACAATTAGAGCCTTTAATTATCCTCACTCACTCAGATAAGGCAATTTCTAAGCGCCCAAGTAAACTTTACAGAGAAGGGCTTCACTTAGGGAAGCCTCTAAAGAGATTCAGGAAAGATGTTTGAAGAAATAACAAGAGGGAAAAATAAATGGCACATGGTTTCCACTAATTGTATCATGAATTGTCTTTATTTTGTCCTCTGGACCACATTTTCTATTTAAAGAATAAGGGGAAAATAAATTAAAATAAAATACTACTCAATGAATGAGACAGAAAACATTTTAAGAGTAATAATAATACCAACAAAATTTCCACAACCATCAAGAGCTACCACAAAGGGCAAAAAAATTATTCTATGTATAAATAGTGGAACAGTGTTTTAAAAAATCTAGACACAGTAGAGCTTCAGCTGTAAGGCAAGACTGAGAGGTTTGAGTGGCCAGTCTGAAGTTTACATAAGAATTGCTTTTTTTTTTTTTTTTTTAGAAAGAAAGAAAAAGAATAAGGAAGAGGAAGAAAAAGGAAGAGAAAGAGAGAGAGAGAATGGGAGTATTGCTTTCTTGCCCAGGCTAGAATGCAGTTTAGTAATGGGTATTGAAAACTTCTTTTATACCAATAATTATACTTGATGTAAACAGGAAGGAATAAGGGAAGAAAATAACAAATGAGCAGCCAACCAATATTTCATTTAAACCTATGAAATGCTGTGCGATTACTGAAGAGTGATTTACCTCCAATTAGGTAGTCACTTTTGGAATAGGTGTGAGGTGGTAATGTATGTTTTATGTATTTGAAGTGGAGAATTCTATAAATGTTTATTAAGTTTACTTGTTCTGGGTCTGAGTTCAAGTCCTGGATGTCCTTGTTAATTTTCTGTCTCGTTGGTCTATAAAATCATTAGCTCTTCTTGTTACATTGATCCTTTTGCCATTATGTAATGTCCTTCTTTGCCTCTTTTGCTCTTTGTTGCTTTAAAGTCTACTTTATCAGAGGCGAGAATTGCATCTCCTGCTGTCTATTTATTTGTTTATTTTTACTCTCTGATTGGTTGATAAATCTTCCTCCTTCTCTTTGTTTTGAGTCTTTGTGTATCGTTGCATGTGAGATGGGTCTGGATGTAGCATACCAATGGGTTTTGGCTTCTTATCCGATTAGAATATATATAACTTTAATACTGGCATTTGATGCTAGCTGGCTGTTTTGCCCATTAGTTAGTGTAAATTTTTCATTGTGTTAATGTTCTTTTCTTTTTGATATATTTTTGGAAAGGCTGATATTGGTTGTTCCTTTATACGTATAGTGCTTCTTTCAGAAGCTCTTGTAAAGCAGGCCTGGTGGTGGTGAACTCTCTAAGTACTTGTTTGTTTGCAAAAGATTTAATTTTTCCTTCGATTATAAAGCTTAGTTTGGCTGGATAGGAAATTCTGGGTTGAAAGTTCTTTTCTTTAAGGATGTTAAATATTGGTCCCCACTCTTTTCTGGCTTGTAGGGTTTCTGCTGAGAGATCTGCTGTAAGTCTGATAGGTTTCCCTTTATGGGTAACCTGACCTTTCTCTCTGGCTGCCCTTAGTATTTTCTCCTTCATTTCAACCCTAATAAATCTGGCAATTATGTGCCTTGGGGTTGGTCTTCTTGAAGAATATCTTTGTGGTGTTCTCTGTATCACCTGGAGTTGAATATTACCCTGCCTTGCCAGGTTGGGAAAGTTTTCCTGAATGATATCCTGAAGAGTATTTTCCAACGTGGATTCATTCTCTTCATCACATTCAGGTACACCCATCAAACGTAAATCAGGTCTTTTCACATAGCCCCATATTTCCTGGAGACTTTGCTCATTCCTTTTCATCCTTTTTTCTCCAATCTTGTCTTCTCGTTACATTTCACTGAGCTGGTTCTTGACTTCTGATATCCTTTCTTCTACTTGATCAATTCGACTGTTTAAACTTGTGCATGCTTCACGAAGTTCTCGTGTTGTGTTTTTCAGCTCCATCAATTCACTTATATTCCTCTCTAAATTGTCCATTCTCGTTAACAATTTGTCAAACCTTTTTTCAAGGTTCTTAGTTTCTTTGCATTGTGTTAGAATAAGTTCTTTT
Organism: Aotus nancymaae; assembly: GCF_030222135.1. Classification (NCBI taxonomy): domain Eukaryota; kingdom Metazoa; phylum Chordata; class Mammalia; order Primates; family Aotidae; genus Aotus; species Aotus nancymaae. Next base: position 50,882,628 of record NW_026988415.1, on the reverse strand, counting down.
AATTCACAGAAGTTTCTTATCACCCACGTTTTGAAACCTGCTTCTGTTATTGGAACACACTCGTAATCTATTAAGCCTTGTTCCGTTACTGATGAGGAATTGCGATCCCCTGTAGAGGGAGAGGCATTCTGATTTTGAGTATTCTCTGCCTTTTTACGCTGATTTATTCCCTTCATTATATATTTATCCATCTGTTGTCTTTGTAATTACCGACTTTCTAACTAGGTCTCTGAGCGGATGTCCAACTTTTGATTCCCAGCACCGAAATCTGAGCAATCCACTGCGCCGGCCAAAACAGTGGCGTTAAGATTGATGGTGCTTTTCTGCCCGGGAATCTCCGGACTCTGCACCAAAAACTGGCGCGCTAAGGCACCAGCAAAACCGCCGCGCCAGCCACAAGAGTCGCCCTGGCGACCCGTGGGGCTCCCCCGCTGGGAATCTCCTGGTCCGTGAGCAACAAATATTCATCTGAAAGTGTGGCGTCCTCTCGTTCTCTGCGCTTTCACTGGGAACTACGAGCCCGAGCTGCTAGTGATCAGCCATCTTGGATCTCTCTCCCCTAAGTAAGAATTGCTTCTTAAGAAATGATTTCAAGTAAGATACCTTGAAAGTTAAATTTCCTAGTAAAGTGAATACTGCTGAATTCATTTATAAGGCAACAAATTCTTTTGCTCATAACCCCAGAAGATTCTTGTCACAGGAGGGCAACATTTACTCATCAAATTGTTAAACATAGCTGTACTTAAAAAAAAAAAAGCAGAGCCTTCTCTTTTCCCTACAGGCATTTAGTTGCCTCATTAATAACCCTAAAAGCATCCCAACAAATCAGACATATTTCTACATATATAAATCTGCTTTATATGAACAAACATCATGTCTCATTTCTGGAGATATTGTCAATTAGTAATCTGAGTATTTTTAATGTATTTTGCCTACATGTTAAAAATGCCCTATTTCAGCAAGTCTATTAAAAATAATGTTTTGAGATTAAAAAGAAAAAGACAGAGTATTGACATGGTTTGGATCTGTGTCCCTACACACCTCTCATGTTGAATTGTAATTCCCAAAGTTGGGGGAGGGACCTGGAGAATGCTAATAGTGATAAGGACAGTGAAATCCAGGCTGAGGTGGTCCCAGATGGAGATTAAGAATTTACTGGGAACTGTAGTAAAGGTTACTCTTGCTATGTTTTAGAAAAGAGCCTATTGGCATTGTGCCCCTGCTCTAGGGATCTGTGGACCTCTAAATTTGAGATAGATGATCTAGGGTATCTGGTGGAAGAAATTTCTAAACAGCAAAGAATTCTAGATGCTTTGGCATCTAGAATGGCCTGGTTGCTTTTAAAAGCCTATGCTCCTCTTCATAAACAGAGATAATCTGAAACTGGAACTTATATTTAAAAGGGAAGCAGAGCATAAAAGTTTGAAAAATTTGCAGCCTAGCCATGTAGTAGAACAGAAGAACTGGTTTTCTGCAGTGGAACTCAAGCTGGCTGCAGAAATTTGCATAAGTAGAGAGGAGTCAAATGTTAATAGCCAAGATAATGGAGAAAACATTTCCAGGGCATTTCAGAGACTTTTGTGGCAGGCAGCCCATCCCATCACAGGCCTGGAGGCCTAGGAGGGAAAATGTCATCGTGAGCCAGGACCAGGGCCCCACTGCTCTGTGCAGCCTTGGGACATGGCACCCTGCACCCCAGCCACTCTAGCTCTAGCTGTGGCTAAAAGGGTCCAGGGTATAGCTTGGGCCATTGCTTCAAAAGGTGCAAGCCCCAAGCCTTGGTGGCTTCCACGTGATGTTGGGCTTGTGGGTGCACAGAAGTCAAGAATTGAGGTTTGGGAGCCTCCACCTTAATTTCAGAGGATATATGGAAATGCCTGGATGTCTAGGAAGAAGTCTGCTGCAGGGAACGAGCCTTCATGAAGAAATTCTACTAAGGCAGTGGGGAGGGAAAATGTGGGGTTGGAACCTCCACGCAGAGTCCCCACGGGGGAACTACCTAGTAGAGCTGTGAGAAGGGGGCCACCATCACCATCCTCCAGATCTTAGAATAGGAGATCCAGTGACAGCTTACACTGTGCAATTAGAAAAGTCACAGGCACTCAATGCCAGTGCATGAAAGCAGATGCATGTGCTGTAGCCTACAGAGCCAAAGGGGTAGAGCTGCCCAAGCCTTGGGATCCCACCCTTTGCATCAGGGTTGCCTGGATGTGACACATGGAGTCGAAGGAAAATATTTCAGAGCTTTAAGATGTAATAACTGCCCTGCTAGGTTTTGTATTTGCATGGGGCCTGTGGCCACCTTTCTTTGGTCAATTTCTCCCATTTGGAATGGAAGCATTTACCCAATGTCTGTACCCCTATTGTATCTTGGAAGTTAACTAACTTGGTTTTGATTTTACAGGCTTATAGGCAGATGGGACAAGGCTTGTCTCCGATGAAATTTGGACTTGGACTTTTGAGATAATGCTGGAATGAATTAAGACTTTGGGGGACTATCGGAAAGGCATGGTTGTGTTTCGAAATGTGAGAAGGACATGAGGTTTGGAAGGGGCCATGGAAGGAAATATATGGCTTGTGTATTAGTCTGTTCTCATACTGCTATAAAGAACTGCCTGAAACTGAGGTTTAATTGACTTACAATTCCATATGGCTGAGGAGGCCTCAGGAAACTTACAATCATGATGGAAGGGGAAGAGGCACATCTTATGTGGCAGCAGGCAAGAGAAATGCATATGTGTAGGAAGCAAAGGGGAAAGAGCCCTTTATAAAACCATCAGATCTAATGAGAACTCACTATCATGAGAACAGCATGAGGAAATTGTTCCCACGATCCAATCACCTTCCACTACGTCTCACCTTCAACACCTGGGGATTGCAATTCAAGAATAGATTTGGGTGGAGACACAAAACCTAACCATATCAGTTTGTTTCTGTGGATATTTAGGTATTCACTTACAAGATCAATAATCTATCTCATGCTGAATTGTAATTCCCAATGTTGGAGAAGAAACCTGGTGGGAGGTGATCGAATCATGGAGGCAGATTTCTCCCTTGCTGTTCTCATAATAGAGAGGGAGTTCTCATGAGAACTGATGGTCTAAAACTGCATTGCACTTTTCCCTTCACTCTCTCTTTCCTGTTCCACCATGGTAAGATGTGTTTGCCTCCTCTTTGCCTTCCACCAGAGACCAGAATGGTTTACTCCCTTACTTTACCTCTATGCACATATATCTCTTAATCAGTAAGGCATTCCTTAGCAACTACATCTGAAAAGTAAAATCTACTGCACTATTTCAAATTACTGTTCTAGCTTTATTTTTTCCTTATATTTTATCATTTTTATTTTACACACACACACACACACACACACACACACACACACACACATTGTATCCCTGAACCCGGAACAGTGTTGGGGAAATAATGGGTTGTCATTTACTGAATAAAAAAATTAATGTAGGTATTATTTATTACTCTTTATTTCCTTTCCCCATTCTTCTTGTTTCTTTTCACAGAATGCCCTTTATACTGATTTTAGAACTTGTAAGTTTGTTGTGTTCTTTGTCTACTGACTTAGATATTTTATTTTCTTTCAATGGAATGCATTCCAAGAGAATTTCCTGCTTTAAGCTTCTGGTTTACCAAGTCACTGATTTACACTTGCTCTCCTATTGAGCAAATTCATTGATTTTTTTTAAAAAAATTGATAATTACATTTTTAAGAGCTTAAACCTTGAATTCATAAGGTTATTTGTTTTTATCCTATTTCAAAAATTATAGACCATCACAGAAACTTTGTTTTAGAAGTTCTACCTCATTACAAAATATTCCACATGAAAATATGCATCAATATTTGCTTAACCCAAACTCCCACATTAATTAATATTAAAGAATGAGTCACCTTTTAACAATAATGAACTAGATGTAAGTAAAGCTGAAGACTAAGGGGTCAATATATTGAAATAACATCTTTGCATGAAGAAATTTAAGAGCCATTTTAACTTTCCTCCAACACAAAGAGAAAGTATTTCAGACAGAAGGAGTTTCTAGCTGATATTTTTTTCTAAAAAGAAATAGGTGAAAAATCTGTATCTTTAAAGACTTTAAACCTTGGTGCTATCATGGGGTTTAGATAAAAATGAGATAGAAAATGAAAAGGGTTGAGGTCAGTCAATGGTTTCTTCCTTTCAAACAAAGAATTCTAATCTTAAAATTACCAGATTCCAGAAAGAAATGTTCTATTATATAAGCTGGAAGAGAAATCAAAAGCATCACATATATGACAGCATAGGTCAAGAAAAGATAAAGACTTACAACTTTAAACAAAATTTCAAACCCAGCAAGAACAAATTTGGGTTTTAAATCTAGAACTAATCTGACAATTGACATCAAGGAGGAAGAAGAAACATTTCTTGCTACTAGGAGATTTTATTAGATTCTGTTAATATGAGCTCACTTGTCCTTTATATACTCTAATATGATTTTGTTCTCTAAATTTTTACTGTGGCATTTTGTCATTTTTATATAACCTCAAAGAAGAGCCTGGAGTTAATATTAACTTTGAATATTAAATATGTATATTTCAATTTTTTAAATTTTCTATTTTTTCTTAATGGAATAATTATCACTCATTTTTGATTGACATAAGAAATTATAATAAACACAAGTTCCTTTTCTTTTTTTTTATTGTACTTTAGGTTCTGGGGTACATGTGCAGATCATGGAGGATTACTGCATAGGTACCTACATGGCAAGGTGGTTTGCTGCCTTCACCCCCCCCATCACCTATATCTGGTATTTCTCCCCTCATTATCCCTCCCCACCCACCGCTGTCCTTCCTGTAGCTGCCCCACTGCTGACTGCAGTGTGTGATGCTCCCTCCTGTGTCCACGTGTTCTAATTGTTCAAAACCCACCTATGAGTGATAACATGTGGTGTTTGGTTTTCTGTTCTTGTGTCAGTCTGCTGAGAATGATGGTTTCCAGATTCATCTATGTCCCTATGAAGGACACGAACTCATCGTTTTTTATGGCTACATAGTATTAATTTACATGAGATTGAAAATAACAATGTAAGTATCTTTTTTTGTCCTTTTCTGTTGCATTTTAATTTATTTTTTATTTCTAACTATATTTTAAGTTCAAGGGTGTAAGTTTTTATAATTAGTCCACTCTTTCTTGTTCTTATTCACAACTGATAATCTCCATAATGATAGAAACTAAATACATTTTATTTTTTAATTTTTTGTAGTTAAAAGAGTTTATTAATGATATTCTAGAATAGCATCTCAATGAGCAAATGCAGAACAAGTTCAGATCATAAGAATATAAGTTAGACATATAGACATCTGATGCTGGCCATTTATTTTGAAATTGTGGTTATAAAAGAAACACAAATTTTAGGACAGTAGCTATACTTAAGCAAAAATATATAATTGTGAGACATTATTCACATCACTATTCAGTTTTGAGAAAATTTATCTTTTCCCTAGATTTATTTTTTATTTAATTACTATTCTAAAAATAGTACTCTATTTTATTTAAGAATATGCAGTTAGACGTATTAATCTAAATATAGTATAAAGTCCAAAATAGTAGAAATTTGTTTTTAAAAGAACACTCAGGATACATTAATTTGAAGGCTATTCCATAACTATGGCTATTATTTAGTAAATATCTTAAAAAGTTGATGCTAGTTAAGTATTTTTTCACAATTAATTACATAAGTCTTTATAAAATATCATCATTTACATTCTATATTTATTTTTAAACATTCTTACTGTATATATGTAAGGCATGCAATATGATGTTTTGGTATATGTATAGACAGTAAAACGGTTACTAGAGTCAAAAATTAACGTATCTCTTATCTTATATAATTCCCTACTTTGTATGTATGGCAAGAACACCTACCATATACCCTTTTAGCAAAAATATCAAGCACAATACAATATTATTAAGCATAGTCCTCATGTTGCACATTAGCATTCTTGATTTGTTTATCCTACATATTTGCAACTTTGTATCCTTTACCTACATTTTCCCCATACCCCATAACTATTGTTTTATTCTCTATCTCTGTGTATTTCACTTTTTTTTTTTTTTTAGCAATCCACATATAAGTGAGATTTTGCAGTATTTTTCTTTCTATGTCTGGCTTATTTCACTAAGCACAATGTCCTCCAGATTAATCCATGTTGTGGAAAATGGCAAGATTTACATTTTTTAAAAAGATGAATAATATTCCATTGTGTGTATATATATATATATATCAATTTATTCATTCATCCATTAATGGACACTTCAGTTGTTTCCATATCTTCACTATTGTGAATAATAATGCAATAAACATAGGCATGCAGGTATCCTTATCAGGTAGTGACTTAATTTCCTTTAGGTATATATCCAGAAAAGGGGTTGCTGGGTAATATGGTAGTTCTATTTTAATTTCTCTAAGAACCTTCATATTGTTTTCCACAATGGCTGTACCATTCTATATTTCTATCAGTAGTGTACTTGTCTCTTATCTTTTTGATAATAGTGATTCTAACAGGTATGAGATGCTATCTCATCACGGTTTTCATTTGCATTTCCCTAATGATTAGTGAGCTTGAGTATCTTTTTGTATATCTGTGGACCATTTTTATTTCTTCTTTGAAAACAATGTCCATTCAGGTCCTTTGCCATTTTTAAATTGGGTTAATTTGCTTTTCTGTTATTTAGTTGTGAGGATTTTCAATATATTTTGGATACTAATTTTTTGTTGGATATATGGTTGCAAACATTTTCTCCTAATCTGAATGCTTCCTTTTCATGTTGATCATTTCCTTGTTGTGCAGAAGTTTTTTAGTTTAATGTAGTTCTACTTATTTTTGCTTTTGTAGTCTGAAATTTTGGCATCACACTCAAAAAATTATTGTCAAGGCCAATATCCAGGAGGTTTTTTCCCTATGTTTTATTACAGGAGTTTTACGATTTCAGGACTTTTATCCATTTTGAGTTGATCTACAGTGTAAGATAAGGGCCCAATTTTATTATTATTTTTCATGTGCAAATTCTGATTTCCTTACACCATTTATTGAAGAGACTATTCTTTCTCCATGGGTTATCTCAGTATCCTTGTCAAAAGTAGTTGTCCAGAAACCAGCAATCCTGAGAGGACCCACAGACCCTCTTAAGGAAGTAGACTACTCCTTCAGGGCCCAGAAGTCACCTCAAATACTGTGAGTTCCCCAACTGTGGAATTAGGAAAGGGAGGCCCTCCTCTCTTGAGCACACACACACACACACACACACACACACACACACACACAGAAGGTGAAGATCTGTTTGCAGAAGAAGTTTCTGACTTTATCTGGAGCTGAGTCAATTTAGAGAGCTGAATGAAAAACAGAGGTAGAGGAAGCAGTAGAAAGGCCCTGGGAGCTTGCTGTGTCCTATAGCAGGCCATTCTTGCCTGGCACCTCAGGGATCTATTGGGAGGGTTGCTAGAGGAGCAGGAGTAAAACTTCACAGGGAGAAGGAAATTTCCAACTGAACTTTGCAACAATTTGAATGGGGCAAGAAGCCTCCTGGTCGGAACTCAAGGTATGGTACAAATCTGGTGTGTGGACTCCACACGCTGGAGAAGAACCAAGCCTTTTTCTTTTGGAGCAGGGAAGTGGGTACCCTGGGGCAAGTTTTCAAGGCTGACTCACCCTCTGCCTGCAAACAGACTCAGGGCTGTTGGAGGAGGTACAGTGGGAGTGAGACCTGCCTTTCAGTTGGTGGGGGAGCTGGGTGAAGGCCTTTGACTGCTGGCTTTCCCCTACTTCCCTGACAACCTCCATGACTCAGCAGAGGCAGCCATAATCCTCCTCAGGACATAGCTCCAGTTACCTGGGAATCTCACCCTAAGCAGCCACAGCAAGACCCATCCAAGGAGAGTCTGAGCTGAGACACACCTATGCCTGCCCCAACCTAATGGCCCTTCCCTATTCACCTTGGTAGTGGAAGACCAAGGGCATATAATCTTGGGAGTTCTAGGGCCCTGCCCACCCCAATTCCACTTCATACTACTATAACTGATGCTTTCTAGAAAGCACTACCTCCTGGAAGGATGTCAACCAGCACAAAAATAGAGAATTTTTTCTAGGAACCCTCAAGGAGTCCATTGCAAGCCCCCCAACTGCCACCTCGACCAGAACATGCACTGGTATCCAGGACTGAAGAGACCTATAGATGGTTCACATCACAGGACTCTGCAGACAACCCCCACTACCAGTTCAGAGCCGGGTAGACTCGCTGGGTGGCTAGACACAGAAGAGAGACAACAAATACTGCAGTTCAGCTCACAGGAAGGCACATCCATAGGAAAATGGGGAGGGTACTACATCAAGGGAACACCCAGTGGGCCAAAAGAATCTGAACAACAGCCTACAGCCCTAAATCTTCCCTCTAACAGAATCTACCCAAATGTTAAGGAACCAGAAAACCAACCCTGATAATATGACAAAACAAGATTATTCAGCACCCCCTAAAAAATCACACTAGTTCACCAGCAACAGATCCAAACCAAGAAGAAATCCCTGATTTACCTGAAAAAGAATTCAGGAGGTTAGTTTTTAAGCTAATTAGGGAGGGACCAGAGAGGAACAAAGCCCAATGCAAAGAAATCCAAAAAAATGATACAAGAAGTGAAGGGAGAAATATTCAAGGAAATAGATAAATTAAAGAAAAACAGTCAACAATTCAGGAAACTTTGGACACACATTTAGAAATGCAAAATTCTCTGAGAAGTTTCAGCAATAGAATTGAAGAAGTAGAAGAAAGAAATTCAGAGCTTGAATACCAGGTCTTCAAATTAACCCAATTCAACAAAGATAAAGAAAAAAGAATAAGAAGATATGAAAAAAGACTTCAAGAAGTCTGAGATTATGTTAAATGACCAAACCCAAGAATAATCTGGGGCTGAACCTGAGGAAGAAGAGAAATCTAAAAGCCTGGAAAACATATTTGGGGAAATAATCAAGGAAAACTCCAGCCATTCTAGTGACCTAGACATCCAAATACAAGAAGCATAAAGAACACCTGGGAAATCCATCACAAAAAGGTCTTCACCTAGTCACATTGTTATCAGGTTATCCAAAGTTAAGGCAAAGGAAAGAATCTTAAGAGCTGTGAGACAGAAGCACCAGGTAACCTATAAAAAAACCCTATCAGATTAACAGCAAATTTTTCAGCAGAAACCCTACAAGCTAGAAAGGATTGGGGCCTTATCTTAAGCCTCTTCAAACAAACAATTATCAGCCATGAATTTTGTACCCAGCAAAATTAACCGTCACATATGAAGGAAAGATACAGTCCTTTCAGACAAACAAACACTGAGAGAATTTGCCATTACCAAGCCACCACTACATGAAATGCTAAAAGGAGCTCTAAATCTTGAAACTAATTCTGGAAACACATCAAAAGAGAACTTCTTTAAAGCATAAATCACACAATACCTATAAAAGAAAAATACAATTTAAAAAGGAATAAAAAAAGTAACAGGCAACAAAGAGCATGACGAATGCAATGATACCTCACATTTAAATATTAGCATTGAATGTAAATGGCCTAAATTTTCCACTTAAAAGATACAGCTTGCAGAATGGATAAGAACAACCATCTGCTGCCTTCAGGAGACTCACCTGACACATAACATCTCACAAAAAGTAAAGTGATGGCAAAAGGCATTTCATGCAAATGGATATCAAAGGTGAGCAGGGGTAGCTATTCTTATATCAGACAAAATAAACTTTAATGCAACAGCAGTTAAAAGAGACAAAGAGGGATATTATATAATGGTAAAAGGCCTTATGCAACAGAAAAATATCACAATCCTAAACATATGCACCTAACACTGGAGGTCTCAAAATTATAAAACAATTACTAATAGACCTAAGAAATGAGCTAGACAGCAACACAATAGTAGTGGGGGACTTCAATACTCCACTGACAGCACTAGACAGGTCATCAAGACAGAAAGTTAACAAAGAAACAATGGATTTAGAGAGAGATCCAAAATGGCTGACCACTAGCAGCTCGGGATTGTAGCTCCCAGTGAAAGTGCAGAGAATGAGAGGATGCCACACTTTCAGATGAATTTTTGTTGCTCACAGACCAGGAGATTCCCAGCAGAGGAGCCCCACAGGTCGCCAGCGCGACTCTTGTGGCCGGTGAGGCGGTTTTGCTGGCGCCTCAGCGCAGCAGTTCTTGGTGCAGAGTGAGCGGGACTGGGTCCCTTTTTGGCCGATTCCCGGGAAGAAAAGCACCATCAATCTTAACACCACGGTTTTGGCCGGCACAGTGGATTGCTCAGATTTCGGCGGTGGGAATCGACAAGTTGGATGTCCACTCAGAAACCTAATTTGAAAGTCGGAAATCACAAAGACGACAGGTGGATAAATTTACAATGATGGGAAGAAACTAGCGTAAAAAGGCTGAGAATACCCAAAATCAGAATGCCTCTCCCTCTACAGGGGATCACAGTTCCTCATCAACAATGGAACAAGCCCTGATGGAGAACGAGTACATTCCATTAACAGAAGTAGGCTTCAGAAGGTGGATGATAAGAAACTTCTGTGAATTAAAAGAACTTGTTCTAACCCAATGCAAAGAAACTAAGAACTTTGAAAAAAGGCTTGACAAAATGCTAACGAGAATAGACAATTTGGAGAGGAATATAGGTGAATTAATGGAGCTGAAAAACACAACACAAGAACTTTGTGAAGTATGCACAAGTTTTAACAGTCGAATTGATCAAGCAGAAGAAAGGATATCAGAGTTCGAAGACCAACTTAACGAAATAAAATGAGAAGTCAAGGTTAGAGAAAAAAGGATAAAAAAGAATGAGCAAAGTCTCCAATAAATATGGGACTATGTGAAAAGACCTAATCTACATTTGACAGGTGTACCTGAATGTGACGAAGAGAATGAATCCAAGTTGGAAAATACTTTTCAGGAGATTATTCAGGAAAACTTTCCCAACCTAGTAAGACAGGACAATATTCAACTCCAGGTAACACAGAGAACACCACAAAGATATTCCTCAAGAAGACCAACCCCAAGGCACATAATCGTCAGATTTATTAGGGTTGAAATGAAGGAGAAAATACTGAGCAGCCAGAGAGAAAGATCAGGTTACCCACAAAGGGAAGCCTATCAGACTTAACAGCAGATCTCTCAGCAGAAACCCTACAAGCCAGAAAAGAGTGGGGGCCAATATTCAACATCCTTAAAGAAAAGAACTTTCAACCCAGAATTTCATATCCAGCCAAACTGAGCTTCAAAAGCGAAGGAAAAATAAAATCTTTTGCAAACAAGCAAGTACTTAGAGATTTCACCATCACCAAGCCTGCTTTGCAAAAGCTTCTGAAAGAAGCACTATACATATAAAGGAGCAACCAGTATCAGCCTTTCCAAAAATATATCCAGCTAGCATCAAATGGCAGTATTAAACTCATATATGTTATTAACTGGATAAAAAGCCAAAACCCATCGGTATGCTGCATCCAGACACATCTCACATGCAATGATACACAAAGACTCAAAACTAAGGGACAGAGGAAGATTTACCAACCAAATGGAGAGCAAACATAAATAAATAAATAAAAAGCAGGAGTTGCAATTCTCACCTCTGATAAAATAGACTTTAAAGCAACAAAGATCAAAACAGGCAAAGAAGGACATTACATAATGATAAAAGGATAAATGCAACAAGAAGAGCTAACGATCCTATATATACACGTACCCAATACAGGAGCACCCAGATACATAAGACATGTTCTTAATGACTTATAAAGAGACTTAGCCTCCCACACAATAATAGTGGGAGACTGTAATATCACATTGTCAATATTAGACTGATCAACGAGATAGAAAATTAACAAGGATATCCAGGACTTGAACTCAGACCCAGAACAAGTAAACTTAATAAACATTTATAGAACTCTCCACTTCAAATACAAAAAAACATACATTCTTATCAGTACCATATCACACCTATTCCAAAAGTGACTAAATAATTGGAAGTAAATCACTCCTCAATAATTGCATAGCATTTCATAGGTTTAAGTGAAATATTGGTTGGCTGCTTGTTTGTTATTTTCTTCCCTTATTCCTTCCTGTCTCCACTGTTAAGCACAATTATTGGCATAAAAGAGGTTTTCAATTCCCATTTTTAGACTGCATTCTAGCCTGGGCAATAAAGCAATACTCCCTTTCTCTTCCTTTTTCTTCCTTTTCTTCATTCTTTTTCTTTCTTTCTTTTTTTTCAAAAAAAAAAAAAGTTTAGTGAAGTATTATGCTAAGAAAAAAAAAGAAACAATGGATTTAAACTATGCTGTGGAACAAGTGGACTTAACAGCTATACACAACATTTCATCCAACAACCACAGAATACAAATTCTATTTAACAGCACATAGAACTTTCTCCAAGATATACCGTATGATAGGCCATAAAATGAGCCTCAATAAATTTAAGAAAATCAAAATTATATCAAGCACGTTCTCAGACCACAGTGGAATAAAACTGGAAATCAACTTCAAAAGGAACCTTCAAAACCATCCAAATACATGGAAATTAAATAACCTGCTCCTGAATGAGCACTGTGGCAAAAACAAAATCAAGATAGAAATTTAAAAAATTATTTGACCTGAATGACAATAATGACACAACCTATCAAAACCTCTGGGATACAGCAAAGGTGGTGCTAAAAGGAAAGTTCATAGCTCTAAATACCTACATCAAAAAGACTGAAATGGGACGAACTGACATTCTAAGGTCACACCTCAAGAAACCAGAGAAATGAGAATAAACCAAACTCAAACCCAGCAGAAGGAAGAAAATCATAAGAATGATACAATGGACTCTGGGGACTTGGGAGGAAGAATGTGAGGGGGTTGAGGAATACAAGACTACAAATATGGGGCAGCGTATACTGCTCAGGTGATGAGTGCACCAATATCTCACAAATCACCACTGAAGAACTTACTCATGTAACCAAATACTACCGGTACCCCAATAACTTATGGAAAATATTAGTCATTCATATGTGTTCAGGTTTATTTCTGAGCTCTCTATTCTGTTCCACTTGTCTGTTTTTCTTTCTCTTTTTTTTTTTTTTAATTTCCTTCCAGGTTGTACACTTTTGATTATTGTAGGTTCTGTTTTGTTTTTATTTTTTTAGACAGAATCTTGTTTTGTCACCCAGGCTGGAGTACAGTTACATGATCATGACTTAGTAAAGCCATAATATTCTGGGCTTAAGCAATTCTCCCATCTCAGCCTCCAGAGTATCTGGGACCACAGGCTAGTACCAACATGCCCAGCTACAGCTATGTGGGGTGTGTGTGTGTGTGTGTGTGTGTGTGTGTATGTGTGTAGAGATAGGGTCTCCCTATGTTGTCCAGGCTGGTCTTAGTCTCCTGGACTCAAGTGATCCTCCCACCTCAGCCTAGCTTTCCAATATAATTTAAAATCAGGAAATGTAATGCCTTAAACTTTTTTCCCCTCAGAATTGCTTTTGCTAATCAGGGTCTTTTGTGATTCCACATGAATTTTTTTTTTCTATTTCTTTGAAGAATACCATTGAAATTTTGATAAGCATTCTTTTAAATCTGTATATTACTTTGGGTACTATGGATATGTTAACAATACTCATTCTTCCAATGCATGAACACAATATCTTTCTATTTACTTATGTCTCTGACTTCTTTCATCAATGTTTTATACTCTTCAGTGTACAGATCTTTCACATCCTTGGTTAAATTTATTCCTAAGTATTATTTTGGTTGAGGCTATCAATAACAAGGTTTTTTCTTAAATTTCATTTTCAGATAGGTTGCTATTTGTATGTAGAAATGCAATTGATTTTTGTATCTTGATTTTGCATTCTGCAACTTTACTAAATATATTTAATAGTTCTAACAGTCCTTTTCTGGAATCTTTGGGGTTCTCTACATATAGGATCAAGGCATCTGCAAATATAAATAATTTTACTTCATGCTTTCCAATTTGTATACCCTTTATTTTTTTCTTCTCTGATTGCTCTTGCAAGTACTTCCAGTAATATCTTGACTACAAGTTATGAGAATGGACATTGTTGCTTTGTACTGGATCTCAGAGGAAAAGTTTTCAATTTTCCACTATTAAGACGTTAGCTGTGAGTTTTTCATAGATTGACTTATATGTTATGTTGAGGAAATTTTCTAGACCTAAATGCCAGAGAGTTATTTTCTTTTTTTCAAAAAATGATACTTAACTGTGTCAAATGCTTTTGTCTGCATTAATGGAGATGATCATGTGGTTTTTATCTTTCATTCTGTTAATGTGATATATTACATTGATTAATGTAAGCTAAACTAGCATTTTATGCCATAAATTCTACTTGATCAAAATGCATAATCATTTTGATACATTATTGAGTTCAAATTCCTAACATTTTGTTAAGAATTTTTACATGAATGTTCATCAGAGATGTTGGCCTGTTGTTTACTTTTCTTCCAATGTCTTTATCTGGCTTTGGTATCAAGGTGATCATGGTCTTATATAATATTTCTCAAAGTATTTCCTATAGTTTTATTTTTGGAAGAGTTTAAGAAGAATTGGTATTAATTCTTCTTTGAATATTTGACAAAATTGAGCCATGAAGCCATTTGGTCACGAGCTTTCCTTTTTTGGAAGATTTTTAATTACCTCAAATTCTTCATTTGTTTTTCATCTTCACAGGCTATTTCTTTCTTCCTGATTCAGTCTTGGTAGGTTGTATTTTTCTAGAAATTTATCTATTTTCTTATGCTACCCCATTTGTTGGCATATAATTAGTCATAACCATCCCTTATAATCCTTTTTATTTCTGATGCGTCTGTTGTAATGCCTCCATTCTCATTTCTTATTTTATTTATTTGAGTCTTTTTTTCTCTCTCTCTCTTTCTCTTAGTTAATCTAGCTAAAGGTTTGTCCATTTTGGACCATATAGTGGGGAGTAAAGCATCAGGTAGGATACTTCTCTGAGTGGAGTGCAATTGTGCAGATTCCATGCAGCTCCTTGAACTGGGCTCAACACTTCCAAGAACTATAGGAATTCCCAGTGCAAAGATAGCTGACATTCCTGGTGGTGATGGCGGCTGTTGGCAATCTCCTGCTTACCATTTTTTTTCCACTGATGTTCTTCCTTGTTCTAAGCTGTTCCCAACCTGAGGATGAGGTAGCAGAGTCAAGATGTTTCCTTCCTTTTGCTTTGCTGCCATCCTGGGTTTTTGTGTGCTACAGAATTTCTGCTCTTCCTTTGCTGTACCCTGGCATTCTCACTTAGATATTTTTGTCAGAATATAGTCATTTTATATATTGTTTTAGCTGTTTGGTTGGAAAAGACAAGTGTTAGAAACTCCTAGTTGGCAATCTTGCTGATGTCCCTCGTAATTTAATTATCTCAATGTAATGACTGTCTCTAACAAGTAAAGGATTCCCCTATTTTTATTTGTTTCTCTTTTTTCTTTATATGGCATGAACCCAAACTATGATTTTCTATTATAAATGATGATAACTATCTCTGGTTTATAGACAATATAACAAATATAGATTGGAAAATATCTAATCCATCATAAAACATATCTATATATCACAAGAAAATCTAATTGACCACTTTACATATTTCATGAGCCAGAGTGAGCCAGTTCATCACCACATTGGTCATGTAAAATCAACAGTGTAAAAAATGACTGTAGCAGGTTGGTTTCCAACCTGCCATCAACATTTTTGTTACAAAATAGTAGGGTAAAGAGATGACAATCAGAGAACTAGCAGCACAGAGGAAAGAAAAAAAAAACATAATCATTATCATTTTATCATTCTTTTATAAACCATGTTTTTTAAAAATAGCCATGACTAGTAATCCCAATTTATTTTTTCTAAAGAAATTACAATGAGTGTTATGAGATATATTGTAGCTCAACAGATGGTGGTAATTTAAAAATCGAGACCCAAAACACTGGATTACCTATGTCAGATTGTTTACTTGTTATGCCCAAACTAATAGAAGTTGTGTGAATTATTTTTGCTAGGAAGATAATAATGATTGTAACAATAATTATACTGATAGTATTTAAGATTTACTGGGCTTCTCCTACATGCTGATAAGCACTTTAGAAAAATAATTCTACAAATCTGTGTAATAGCTCTATAAGGTAGAAACTATCATCCAAATTTCACAAATGAAAATTCAAAATGAGAGGTTCATATTGGTTAGGTATCTTATCTAGATTTTACAAGATTGGAATAAAAAGTTTGTGGAGATGGGGAGATAAATTTCTGAAATGCTACACCTCAAAATTTTGGCAAACATATGAAGAATTTTCAGGATTTATCACTGTGTTACCTAATCCCTGAGGATTCTGCAAGAGTGTAATGCTGTACCTCTGTGACATATATATCTAGGATAATGCTAAGATTTTACTTGAAAAATAGATATACACGATATTATATTATAGCTGAAAAACTACTGCATCAGCAAAATTTTAATAGCTTTATCCAGCATTCATCCAGTTAAAACAAATTGACCATTCAATGGAGAAGGCTCATTTATGGTAGGAACAATGGTCTGTAGAGTCTGCCTTCACAATGTCTCCTCCTACTATAACCACTTGGTTCTGTCCCTCATCACTTCAAGTTTGTACCACTATAATTGTCTCCTTACTGTTTCATATACCATGCTGATATACCCTATGCACTGCCAACAGATGAATCTTCCTAGAGTATAATTATAATCACATCACTCTACTGTCCAAAAATCTGGAAAGATGTCCTAGTACTTAGAAATAAAGGAAATATCTTACCATGGTAGCCAAAGCTCTTCACAATATAGCCTCAAATAGTTTTCCAGCCTTATCTCAAATGCTTCCTGTATTTTATGTTGTACCTAATGTGAAACATTTGTTTTTACCTTTCTTATAATATTTGCTTGCAGTTAAGAAATACGATGAGAGGTGGAGCAAGATGGCAGAATAGAAGGTTTTATTAATTCTCTCCACCTTGCCCCCACAAGAACATAAATTTAACAACTATCAACACAGAAAACACACCATCACCTTTATAAGAACCAAAAATCCAGTGAGCCCTTATAGTACCTGGTTTTATCTTTGTATCGCTGAAAAAGATACTAAAGAAACAAACAAACAAAAAACCAGTCATGAGTCACTAATGGCACCCCTCCCCCTACTCCCCACCCCACTGACAACAATAGCATGCTGTAGAGACCATCTCTGGGTGATGGAGGAGGAAGAACACAGCAATTGTGAGGCACCAAAGTCAGTATTATCCTGTCAGGGCAGAAAGGAAAACCCAACCAGACTCAGTTGACATCTACCCAAGCAGGGAACATTTAAACTAGCCTTAGCAAGAGGGTAATTGTCCATCCCAGCTGTCAGAACTTGAGTTCCCACAAACCTCACCACCATGGGTTAAAGTGCTCTATGCTCTAAATAAACTTTAAAGGCAGTTTAGGCTATAAACACTGCAACTCTTAAGCAAGTCCTAGTGCTGAACTGGTCCAAGAAACAGTGGACTGGAAAAGAGTAGGGAGGAGAATCGACCTACTGAGACAGAAGCTGAGGCAGCTAAGGGAGTGATGACCTCATTCCTCACCTAACCCCAAGCTGCAAAGCTCACAGCTCCAAAAATGTCCACTTCTTTCCACTTAAGGAGAGGAGAGAAAGGAATGGGGAGATCTTTTCTTGCATCTTGGATGCCAGCTTAGTCACAGTAGGATAGGGCACTGCTCAGAATTGTGAGACTCCTGTTATAAGCCCTAGACCCCGGATGACATTTCTAGATACAAGCTGAGAAAAAAGGGTATCTCCTGCCTTGAAGGGGAGAAGGACCCAGTCCTGGAGCCATTCATCCCCTGCTAACTGAAGAACCATTGGGTCCTGAATAACCAGCAGAGATACCCAGGCACTAAGTCAAGGACCATGGATGAGCCTCTGAGACTTGCTGGCTTCAGGTGAGACCCAGAATATTACCAGCTGTGGTGGCTATAGGGTGAAAGTCCTGCTTGAAAAAAGCAGAGAAAAAAGTAAACTTTGTTTTGAACCTTAAGTACCAGCATAGCAACAGGTGGGTAGAGCACCGATGGGGCTATTAAAGTTCCCAATTGAAGGACTTGAATCTTGGATGGCTTTTCTGGACTGGCACTTGGCCAGAAAGGAGGCAATTTCCCTGAAGGGTGAGTCCCAGGCCAGGCAGTTTTCACAACAAGCTGACTAAGAGCCTTGGGCCTTGAGAGAACATCAGCAATATTCTGGCTGTACTTCCTGTGGCCTGTGGTAGTGGTGGCTATGGGGTGAGGCTCTTCTGTCTTTGGACAGGGGAGGGAAGAGTGGAAAGGACTGTGTCTTATGGTTTGAGAGCCAGCTCAGCTGCAGCACAATAAAATACAAAGTAGACTTCTGGACCCACTTAAAACCTAGGGGAATGCATGGACCTGAAGGAAGGACATAGGCCTGGACAACTTTACCAAGCACTTATGAAGATCCTCAGAGCCCTGAGTGAAAATATGTAGTAGCCATGGAGTGGTTACAGCAGGCCTTGCTTGAGACCCAGTGTTATGTAGGCTTCAGGTGTGACCCAGTGCAGTCATAGTAGTGGTGGCAAAAGGGGTGTTAGTGCCACTCCACGCCAAGCTTTAGGTGGCTCAGAACAGAAATACTCTGTTCATTTGGGAGAATGTAAGGGAAGATAACAAGAGTCTCTGCCTAGTAATCCTGAGAATTCTCTTGGATCTTGTTGAAGACCATCAAGGCAGTACCTCTATGAGTCTGCAAAACCACAGACAGCATCACTTGGCTTGTGGTGCTCCCTAAAACACATACAGCTTAGATTACAACACCCAATTCCTACAAAATAGCTGAAAGGCCTTTCCGATAAGGGCAAGTACAAACAAGTCCAGACAATGAAGACTGTAATACAAACAACTCTTAAATGCCCAGACACCCAAAAAAAAAAAAAAAAAAAAAAATATATATATATATATATATATATATACTAGCAGAAACACCATCCAGGAAAACATGACCTTACCAAATAAACTAACTAAGGCACCAGGGACCAAACCTGCAGAAACAGAGATATGTTACCTTTCAGGAAGAGAATTCAAAACAGTCGTGTTAAGAAAACACACAAAAAAATCAAGATAATCCAGATAAGGAATTTAGAATTCTGTAAGATATTTTAATAAAGAGATAAAATAATTCAAAAGAATAAAGTGGAAATTCTGGAACTAAAAAACAAATTTGGCACACTAAAGAATGCATCAGTCTTTTAAGGGCAGAATTGATAAAGCAGAAGAAATAATTAATCAGCTTGAGGACAGGCTATTTGAAAATACAAGTCAGAGGAGACAAAGGAAAAAGAATGAAAAAATGAAGCACACAGGACACAGAAAATAGCCTCACAAGGGCAAATTTAGGAAGCATTGGTCTTAAAGAAGTTGAGAAAGAGGTAGGAGTATAAAGTTTATTTAAGTGATAATAAAAGAGAACTTCCCAAGCCTAAAGAAAGATGTCAATATTCAAGTACAAGAAGGTTATAGAACACCAAACAGGTTTGACACAAAGAAGACTAAC
This sequence comes from Aotus nancymaae, assembly GCF_030222135.1. NCBI lineage: Eukaryota > Metazoa > Chordata > Mammalia > Primates > Aotidae > Aotus > Aotus nancymaae. Next base: position 50,862,982 of record NW_026988415.1, on the reverse strand, counting down.
TCAAGGCATTCAATTATCAAACTCCCAAAAATCAAGAATAAAGAAAGGATCCTAAGAGAAGCAAAAGAAATGAAACAACATACAATGGATCTTCAATATGTCTGGCAGAAGACCCCTTAGTAGAAACCTTATAGGCCAGGAGAGAGCAGCAAGATATATTTAAAGTGCTAAAGGAAAAGGCTTTTACTTTAGAATAGTACATCCAGCAAAAATATCCTTCAAATATGAAAGAGAAATAAAGACCTTTTCAGACTAACAAAACCTGAGGGATTTTATCAACACCAGACCTGTTCTACAAGAACTGCTAAAAGGAGTATTTGAATATGAAAGAAAAAGATGTTAATAAGCAATAAGTAATCATCTAAAAGTAGAAAACTCACCAGTAATAGTAAATACACAAAAACCCACAGAATATTATAACACTGTAACTGCAGTGTGTAACTGCTCTTAAGAAGAAACAGTAAACCAATAAAAAATAATTACTATAACTTTTCAAGGCATAGACACTACAATAAGATGTAAATAGAAACAACAAAAAGTTAAAAGAAGGGCGAACAAAGTCAGGGCGTAGAGTTTTTATTACTTTATTTTTGCTTTTTTCTTTGTTTATGCACATTGCTATGTTGTTATCAGGTTAAACTAATGAGTTATAAGATAGTATTTGTAAGCCTCATAGTACCCTCAAACCAAAAAACATGCAATAGATGAACAAAAACTAAGAATGAAGAAATAAAAGCATATCACCAGAGATCGCTTTCACTAGATGAAGACAGGAACGAAAGAAGGAAGGAAGAAAACAAAACAACCAGAAAACAAATAACAGAATGGCAGGTGTAAGTCTCTACTTATCAACAACAACATCCAACGTAAATGGACTAAACTCTCCAATCAAAAGACATACGTTGCCTTAATGAATTAAAAAATAAGACCTATTGATTCGTTGCCTACAAGAAACATACTTCACCTATAAAGACACACATGGATTGAAAACAAAGGGTTGGAAAAAGATAGTCCATACCAATGAAAAGCAATAAAGAAGGCTTTGCCTGAGCCAATGTCTAGAAGGGTTTTTCCAATGCTACCTTCTAGAGTTTTTATGGTTTCAGATCTTAGATTTAAGTCTTTGATCCATCTTGAGCTGACTTTTGTTTCGTAAAAAAATCAGGTAGCTGTAAGTATTTGACTTTGTTTCTGGGTTCTCTATTCCTTTCCACTGGCCTCTGTGCCTAATTTTATACCAGTCCCATGCTGTTTTGGTAACTATGCCCTTATAGTATAGTTTGAAGTCCATTAATGTGATTCTTCCAAACTTGTTCTTCTTGCTTAGTCTTGCTTTGGCTATGTGGAATCTTTTTTGGTTTCATATGAATTTTAGGAATTTTTTTTCATAATTCTGTGAAGAATGATAATGGCATTTTGATGGGAGTTGCTTTGAATCTGTAAATTGCTTTTGGAAGTATCATAATTTTTACAATGTTGATTCTATTCATCCATGAGCGTGGGATGTATTTCCATTTGTTTGTGTGATCTATTATTTCTTTCAGCAGAGTTCTGTAGTTATCCTTGTAGAGGTCTCTCATGTCTGTGGTTACGTATATTTCTAAGTATTTTATTTTTTGCAGCTATTGTGAAAGGAATTGAGTTCTTGATTTGATTCTCAACTTGGTTGCTGTTGGTGTATAGCAGAGCTACTTATTTGTGTACATTAATTTTGTATCCTGAACCTTTGCTGAATTCATTTACCAATTCATTAGAATATCTTTTTTTTTTTTTTTTTTTTTCAGTATGCTCTAAATCCAGTACTAGTACGTCACTGCATAATAGCAGTCCAATTCAAGTGAGGGGAGATTTTGGGTAACTTCTTTTATCTGGGTAATTTATTGCAGTATGCTTTAAAAAAAAAAAAGCCTACATGGAGTAATCTAACATCTACTCTATCATTTATATTCTAGTCTTAATAAATAGGAGCCACTATAGGTATCTGATCTCCTTTCAGTCACCATGGACAACTGTGTTCAAAACAGGTTCTATGGTATCCATGTATCCTCCAAAATTCATGTTCATTGTTCTTCAATATAACAGAGTTAAGAAGAGGATTTTTAAGAGGTGATTAAGTCAATGGATTAATTTTGTTATCTCATGAGTGGGTTCATTATCATAAGAGTATATTTGCTATAAAAGTGAGTTTGGCCATCTCTTGTTCTCTCACACTTTCTGGCTCTTCCATCTTCTACCATGGGATGATGCAATAAGAAGGTTCTCAGCAGATGTGGCCCCTCAATTTTCTTGGACTTCTCAGCCTCCAGAACTGGAAGAAATAAATTTCTTTTCTTTATAAGTTACCAGTGTGTTGTATCTGTGATAGCAACACAAAACGGACTAAGACAACAGACCAAACAAAATAAGGCAGAGAACAAATAATCTGCACCTTATGATCATTCTGTCCATGAATGCTGTGTTGACTCTGACCTTTTGCAACAAAGACCCATCAATCTAGCAAAACCTTCAGTAGCTACATGCTCCTACCTATCTTATCTAAACATGTTAGAAATGTAATAGGGTAGTTCAACTCCTCAGTGGCACATTCTGGTTATCTCTGTTCCACCAATGTAAATCTGTCACCAAGATGTTTGCTTTTCCTTTTTTTTTTTTGTTTTTGCTCTTGATTTCAGATCCATCTGTTATGAGTTGAATTGCGTTTGCTCTCCCTCCAAAAATAAGATGTTCAAGTCTTAACCACACAACTCCTGTGAATGTGACCTTCCTTGGAAGTAAGGTCTTTGCAATTAATCAAGTTAAGATGAGGTCATTAGAATGAGTCCTAATCCAATATGACCATGTCCTTATAATAAGGACAAATTTAAACACAGTGACATGCAGACTTCTACAGTGGGAAGAGGATGTGAAGATGCAGAGACACAGAGAGAATGCTATGTAAAGGTAAAGGCAGAGAGTAAAGTGATGCCAGCGAACCTCCAGAAACTAGGAAAGAGGTGTGGATCAGATTATCCCTAACAGCCCCCAGAAAGAACCAATTCTGCTGACATCTTAATATTAGAATGTTAGCCTCCAGAACTGTGAAATAATACATTTCTGTTATTTTAAGCCACTCAGTTTTAGGTACCTTTTTACCGCAGCCTTAAGAAACTAATACAGCATCTTTTCCGATGACATAAATGTAGCAAAAGTTCTATAGTGTTTGTATCTTGAGAAATTATATTTTTTTCTCAATTAATCAGGAAGAAGTAAATATTCATCTAATTTTAAAAGAAGATCAAAATTATTTCCCTATCAGCCAAGTAGCTGGGAGTTTAGGGACAATGCTTTATATAGAAACAATTTAATTTAATGATTCCTTGGAAAGGCATTGTAACCTGCTACTTGTTAAAATAACTCAATAAGAAAATTTCCCATAAACTTTTTTGAGAAAGCTTGTCTTCTATAAAGAAAGCATAATTGGGACTTGAATTTTAAAATTATATATATACATGTGAGCATGTACATATATATAATTCAACAAAGACATGCTTAATTTTGTTATGTTCTAATTCACAATGACTACATGTCTTCTCATTCTAAATGACTTGATAATTATTTAAATAACATAGATCACTTATTTTACTCCTGCTTCAAACTTGAAGGTGTCGATGAAAAACATCTAATCCTTTACTTAACTTTGCCAATAGCGACCTGATCTGATGCCAAGGCAGAGATGAGCCTGTACTTTCATTTTGTCTAGGTTGCAGTCTTCAATCTTGTTAAATAACATAGGTGGTTTCTCATGCAAAAGCACATATAAAATTATTTTGAAATGCACAAATTCTTCTATTTTCTATGAAAACACAGTATTTGCTATTTAAGACTCTTTAAGGTCTTCAGTGCATTTAAGAACTGAGAGCTACATGAGAAAATAAAGTTGCTGCAAGATTCATGTTCACTTCAGTGGGAGCTGCACAGTGGAATGATGGTCAGGAATCTGTCCTAATTAGTAGGCGCTCCTGCTTTGCTGCAGCTTAGTTATGCCACTGTTAAATTCAACTCAGTAAATGGAACTATCTTCTAGTTTCTGAAGAAATTGTTACATTTGCAAACGCTGAATGTCAACTGATGATATTTAATAAACACAGAAACTTTAAAATATCTTTAAGTAGTTTTAAAAATATATTTCATATGATGAAGTTCATTTTTTCCTTACCCAAGAAACAAAGCAAAAGTAATTAACAATATTTAAGATTATTATGGAATATCACTTAAAGATGTTAATGCTATGCTCCCTAGAATATTAATCACACAAAAAAGGATAAAATATTTAGATAAGTTTTCAAAATGTCACCATCATATAGCAGACTAGTATTTTTCAGAATTATTCTTCTTTCTAAACGAGACCGTTTTCATCCAAGCTCTCTATAATTTTTCCTTGTGACATTCCTATCATGAGATTCGATGACTGTCAGATAGATGAAACTCTAGAGAACCCATCTCCTTATCCTGGCTGTTTCTTCCAAATGTACTCTTTGAAATAATTTGTTCCTACACTTGCTCTTAGATTGGAATAAATTATCTCAATCAATTGACCAAATGTGATGGTAGAATCAAAATCTTCAAGAATATATCAGCTAATCACATTGGATGCAATTAATATCTTTTTAACCTGAAGGGATTTAATTACAGTTGTCATACTTTTATCCTATAATATGCAATACGAATAATTTGTCAAATCACTCTATCTCCTGCTTATTATAAACTCCTTGGTTTCTTTGTACCAAATAAACTATCATACGATATTTTAAAGAAACCATCTTAAGCTATATTAAGGAAAATCCCATTTTAAATGTCATATTAGTATTTCATTAATGCATTTGTTTCTAATTGTAATCACAGGAAGTAAGTCACTTTGTTTAGGTAATACATACATTATTTAAAAGAAGCATCAGTACAATTGTAGCAAGTGAGGACCAGCAGGCTTTAAATAATACCACATCCAGGAAGACAATGTCTTTAAGAGATTCACAATGACATTTTTATATTTCTATTGTATATATTGACAGGTAGTTTATACATCTTCCAAATAGTTTCAGAAAAGCAATATATTGAAAAAATTGTGTGTTTGTGTGTGTCCGTGTGTGTGTGTGTGTGTGTGTGTGAAGTTTTATCTGAGAAACCCCAGTGCTATCCTAAAGAAATGTGTCTTGCACCAAGAGAGCATAAAACTGTCCTTATGTATTAAGCATTGGCCGCATAATGACACAAAGGCCTTCTCAGACTCCACAGGGTGAACTCTTGACTTCTAGGAGTCTTGTTTATCAAAACAATTAAGCATTTAGAAGAAGCTTTAATGGACTTGAAAGTTAATAATCTGGTGGTCCATACTGTAACAGGGACCATCTTTTTGCAAGATAGAGGCTAAACACAGGCCACACACAGCTCTAACTTCACTTTCATTAAGAATAATTCAGTCAGCTAAAGTACCTTCCTACCTTTCTGTATAAGCCATGCCTATACCTATTTAAATAATGCCAGTAAAACAAAACACTAGTCTCCTCATTTATCTAAAATTATAAAATATTACTATTTCAAAAGTAAATTTATAAATGAAAAAAAATGAAGACCAGAAGGAACGCAGTTAAAACCACATACTAGTTAATAGCAGAACCTGGAGCTATATATCTTGGCCCTCTCACCAGGAATAGCTTTACTAGCACATTGCTTTAACTGCAAATTTTATTTTTTTCATTCAATAATAAGAAACTAAAAAAATTTTTAAATGAAAGAAATGTTGATAGCTTATATTGTGCTCGGATACTATCATCATATCAAAGTCAGAATGAGATTTAAACTCTGATTACTTTCACTATAATCTTACAATAAAAGCACTTTTTAATCTCCTCAGTGAGAATGTCTGCATTATAATATCTAGTTCTACTATAAGGTCAATAGAGGCATGATCACTTATGGAAGTAGTATATATTATACACTTCATTGCTTCAACTTCTAAGGAATTAGAACAGAAAGAAAAATCTGCTCTTGGATTAGATAGAGACCAATAAAAATTAACTTCTTTTGGTACATTTAATGATTTTTAATATTTTATAGATATTAATAATTTTCTGAAATATATTTAATTATAATGGGTATATTATCCAGGCAGGTAAACAAGTTTTTCATTATTAAAATACTGGGCCTCTGTGTTTGCAATATAAATGTGATGCAAAAAAAGCTTCTCACTCTCTGCATTGCATATTAACAATATTTCACATTTAAATTCTCATTTAGCATCACAGAGGTACATTTTTAAATGATATTAAATCAATATTTGGTACCTATTATTTGCTCAGTATGCATTTAGCACTGTCTTATTCTCACCAGGGGTTCTATCTCCAGATGATCATAAATGTTCATTATCCTGGTCTATGAAGTGAGTTTTTGCATAATGAGTACCTGTAGACTTTTCTCTGCCTTCCTCCCTCTTCAGCCTATTAGGATTGAGACATGTGACTTTTCGTTTTGTATAAAGCAAACTGTTGGAATGGTTAGTGGCACAACATTGAATGTTTTATAGCGTACAAACAGAACTTCTCTTTTGTTATGTAAGCCTACCTTTTCTTTATACATTTTTTTGATTCCTCTTCAGCTTGCTGCAGTGTGAATTTTAAACAGTAACAGTTCTCTTTACACAGAAGGTCTTCCATTATTCAACATCCTGCCCCTCTTCTCCCTCTCTATTATGTAGGGCCTAATAAGATGTTTAGCAATCTAGCCGAGTAGTCGAAGAGCATGCGTTGGCCAAGAATATAGATTGGTTTTCTTTCAGATAACATGTCTAGGGAAGGTTGCTGCATGGAGGGCCTTATATCAGTAAATCGAGTCAAGGCATTTTTGTTCTGGCTCCAAAAATAGTACAGATTTGTAAGTATTTGCAAGATTATACATGCTAGGTCTGAGAATCAAGGTGAAGAGTCATTTTTCAGTTTCATCAAGACTCAGAGCTACTTCAAGATCCAGAAAACCTTCCAAATCAATAACTTGAAAAATTCATTCACCATTGTATTAGGGCTAAGTTACATTTCATTTTATTTCAATGCTTTGAAAAATGAAATCTATATGTTGTGTATATAGCAACATTTAATTAACAAGAAGACAAAACCAAGAAACGCAAGCTTCTGCAAATTTATTATCAACTACTGTTTCTTCATCTTGAAAATATTGCTAATATACACTTTGGTATTTCCCAATATTCCAGACTATACAAAACCTAGAAAATCTCTCCCTTTTTGGCACATGGGAAACTTTAAAAGATAGTAAAATTCCTTCCACCCAGAAAACACTCAATTGATACATGTTGACTAAGCAAAAGACTTATTGAGGTATAAAGCAGGTCAATGTTAAAATTAAAATTAGGACTTCTTTCACCTTATTGATTACCTTCAATTCATTAGGTACTATGTCAAGTTCTGGGGAGAAACAAAAAGGAATAATATCTAACCACTACTCTCAAAAATCAGAGAATCTGGTGCCAATGAGTGTTTTCTGTATTTTAGGTGCTATAACAGGTTCCAGATATATAACGAAAAATAAATATACAGTCACTGCATAGCTGAATGGAGAAGAAAACCATAGAAACAGAAAAAGAACTACACATAGCACACAACAAAGTGTCATGACTAGTTACTAAATGGTAAGCATTCGGGATATTAACTATGAAAAAAAATAGAACAGTTACCTGCCCTATGGAATCAGTCTAGTGACAATATCAGCATTTAAATAATATTTACAAAATAATTACAATAGTGAGGAGTGTTTAAAAGGAACAGTGCAATATGGTTTGTACTGTATTTGATATTAATATAAGGCAGAGTAGTGGCACAAATTAAGTGGAACTAACTTCACTTACAAAACTATTTGAGGGGCTGGGCATGGTGGCTTATCCCTATAATCCGAATACTTTGAGAGGCAGAGGTGGGAGCTTTGCTTGATACCAGGAGTTTGAGACTAGCCTGGGAAACATGGGTAAACCTCATCTTTAAAAGAAATTTTTTTAAAAAAATAGCTGGGCATGGCGGTGTGCACCTGTGGTCCTAGCTACTCAGGAATCTTAGGTGGGAGGGTTGCTTGAGTCCAGGAGTTCGAGGTTACAATAATTATGATCACGCCACTGCACTCTAACATGGAAGACAGAGTGAGACCCTATCTCAAAAAAAAAAAAAAAGCTACATAAGCTGGGACATAAAAGGTATATAGGAATTTGTAAGGTAGAGGAGAAAAAAAGCATTAAAGACTAGCATTTACAAAGGCCAAAAAAAGCTCCTTCCAGTTTGGAATAGCCCCTCATATACGCACATCCCAATAAAAAACTTACAAAGTTTTTGTTTGTTTTACAGAATTATTCTTGTGTTGTCTAGAGGTTTATCAACTTTCTTAAGTTAGACAAATGCAGAGTCTAGAGTTACCACGTCTATCCCAATACAGCTTACTGTAATCCCAACAGAAACATAAGGGAACAAAGAAATGGTTAGCCAGTGATAAATCAGAAAATACACTATAAGGAAAGCTCAAACTAAAGCAACCACGAACAAGTGGGTAGGTATGTGTTTACTCCGCAGGAAGCCAAACCTTAAGAACTGCTGGAGAACAAACTTCATATGAATAAAAAGAGATACAGTCTAAACATTTGGAGGCATTGTGGGAAGAAAAAATAGCATCTAATCTAAAAATAGCTCAGGATATGACCCACTAATTCCAAAATTAATTGTTGAATGTCTAGCTGTTGAGTCATTATGCAAGATTTCTCAGCCTTCAGTCATGGTCCCTGTCCTCAGGAAATGTGCAATCTAGTTGAAAAGCTAAAGCAAAAATACAAATAATCATACTCTAAAGAAGAATACAAAGATTTCAAAAAGAAAAGTACAAATGAAATATTCTGAGGAGAAAGAAATGAAGTAAAAGGAACTGTAAAAGAATTCCTAGAGGAAATAGCATTCAGGTTGAACTTTGAGTACTAAGTAGGATCTCAACAGGCAGATATGTAGGGAGGGCATTCCAATCAGAACAGCAAGATCGGAAGTATGCAGATGATAATGTGCAGATAACAGAATGTTCAAATAACTCAGTCCAGGTTTGCATGAGCATTGGATATTTACAAGACAGAAAAGTGAAAAGGTAAGTCAAAACTATGTACTAGAAGTCATAAGAGATTTATCTGACAGTCCACGAAAAAAACACTATTTTTTTAAGGAAGGAAGTGATGCAATGGAGCCAATAGTTAGGAAAGATTAATCTAAAAGAGTTTCTATTTAAGACACAGTCTGTCCTTCTGAACTCATGATTTGTTAATAAATAATAGACTACAACTTCATGGACCATAGATTCACTTTGGAGTGATAGGAACATTTGTTCTTAAGTTAATGAAAGCTACTACTAACAGAATGAGATGTTGTGAATAAAACAGACTGCATGGCATCCTTAAAGGGGACTTCAGGTCAGATTTAGTTTGGTTTAGAAATTGATGGTTTTATTCAGAGTTTATGATAGGGTAAAATTAATACCTGATACACTAGCAGAAGTTTCTGGTTTTGATCTAGAAAACCTGAGTTCTAACAGAAATCATCAAGCTCCTTAAGAAGCAGCACTACTGTTATTTAGCTATGATAGGAAACTACACTGGTATTTGCATGCTTTGCTGAGTGCAGTGATCCCTTTTTATATAACAATGAGCTTTGATAATTCCATTCTCACAATGGCAGGAAGAAATAGACATAGGATTCTACCCAGTTGGTTTGGGTTTTTTCCCGAATACGTCAAAAGCAAGCTATTCTTGACTCATCCTGCATAATAAGATAAAACTTTCATTTCCATTGAATTTCTACATATTCCCACTCCTGCCACATCTGCATTCAGTGACCACTACTAAAGGAAAGCATACACACACACACACACACACACACACACACACACACATATACACACACACACATTTTAAAGAATTCTTCTTTTTCATATTTTACTTAATGGGGAAAATTGCTACCCTATCATTTCGGTATTGGCAATAAGCCAATTATTCACTCACTCCTATGGCATCCCTAGGCTCCTTGGTTAATGAAAATTACCAGCAAGTCTGTAACTACGGACATGAATTGAAAGGTCTTGGGTCAATAGTTTTAGCACAGTCTAGAAACTACTTTCTAGTGACAAATGACTAGATTAGCCTGAAAACCATCTATGGGTCTTCAATATTCTCTGATGTATAAAAAATAATCCCTCACTTATACAGAAAATGCACTCTCTCTTAACACTTCTCTCTCTCCACCCTCTATATGCCATTTAAAAAATCTTTCTTTTTATCTTTCTGTCTACCCTACCAAAGTTCCAAGTCCCAAATGCAAACTCCTATTCCAGATTATATATTCATCACAGCCAGTGCTCTTCATAGCCTAATACAATAAAATCAATGCAACAGTGTCACTTGTCAGTCTCTTTGTGCATAAGATAAAATGATGCCATCTGTGAGACAAAGTAATGTAGGGTTATGAGTCATCTCCAACTCCTGTAAAATAGCCTAGTCAGTCTGGGCCTGGGGAGAAAATGATGAAGAGAGGGCAATCAGAAAATCAGTGCACTAGTGATTCATTTCTTAATTTATAGAAATGTGAAGTTCTTTTAAGCTGATATGGGCAGATCAACTGACAAACCTGCTATGCGCATCTGCACTTTTATTATACTTTTATTATACCTGCTAAGCACACCTGCATTTTTATGATAGAGTTTGCCTGAGGCCATCATAGCAGCAGGGCCAGAATACATTAGCAAAATTAGAAGAAATATCATCAGGCAACTTTAGGTTGCATGTAAACAATTAACAGCTCATTAAGGAGAATTTTACTTCTGTGGGAGACTATCCTTTCCTTGATCAAATTTAAGCTGGTTAATAAATTGAGGCATCCACAATGAGGGTGAGGGGTATCTCAAAGTCTGTGGCACTGTTTGACTCAGGATTATCTTTTAGCATATTTATTCCTCTATAATCATCTATTGAATTATACACATGTATTATGACAATCCAACCAGAAAAATAAAACTTACTTTCCTAAATTCTGTTCACAGTCCTGCTTCTGTAATATCCCTATTTGATTCTGAGATATAAGTAAAACATACTCAATATATGCAGATATATTGTAGTCTCTGGAAAAGGTTTTAACTGAAATGTTAGTGGTAAATCTAAGAAGCAAAAGGGCTGATGAAGCAGTAAAGTGGGTGCATATTAAAAGCAATTAACTCTCCTCCTCAAATAAGAGATAAAATGATGTATAATTTCCAAACCCCTTACCATAGTCTCAATCAAGTTTAGATTTAGCAGCATTACAATCTGCCTGATACATTCATTGAAGCACTGTGGAATTTATTTGACAGTTTAAAGTTTTGCTCTCAAACCACTAATTAATTGGACTTGAGTCTCTAATGCTAAGTTTATTTTCTAAATATTAGAAAAACACCTTGATTTACAAATCTCTAGCTGAACTTGAAATGCATACTTTGAAATTGAGCATATAGTTAAAAAGAATGGAATGTACAAAATTTCATTCTATAATAAAATAATACTAACTGACATGCAGGAAGTTTCGAAGATACAATAATTGAGGTAAAGAGGTCTTGTGGTCCCGCATCGTTGCTGAAAAATGTTGGCTTTAGGTATAATTTTAACCTGTATTATACTGTAGTAGGATTTATTTAGTCATTCAGTTAACATTTATTGAACACTCACTGTGTGCCAAGCATTGGACTCATCAGAGGTACAGGGATGGGTTAAATTGGTTTCTGCTCTCCAGGAGCTCACATTCTACTTGGGGAAATAGACGTGTAAACGGCAGATCACACTGACAAGTGTCATAAATTGAGTATGATTTGAGCATTGCGAGGAAATAAAGGAAGAAGCAACTTCTTGAGGTGATATCACTGAGTCCTATAGCAGTTATTGACTGGTATCGCTGGTTATAGTAGAGAATACACGTAATACACAAAATGACACATACCATCTTATTCTCGTATAGCACTCTGTCCCTTTCCTTTGGAACAGTAATGCCAACTGATAGTTACGTGTGTGATTGTTTCATTAATGTCTGTTTCTATGACTAGACTATGAAAACCTGGAAGATAGGGGCTTGTCTGTTTTTGTTCACCATCTCCAGGGCCTATTATGGTGCTGGCACATAACAGATAGTCAGTTCTTGTTCAGTGACTATTGAATGAAGGAATATGTGTTTTCAAGCTATGGGAAGAGAGTTATAATGGGAAACTTCACTACAATATTATTATCTACCACTTTGTCCTTTTGAGAAGCTTATTCTTGGATTTTCATTCAAATAGTTAATTCATCCCAAAACAGGCAGTTATCCTCTGATGTAAGCAGAGAAAACTAACACAAGCACTACCACATGCACACCTACACCACATAGGTTATACAACATATATCATAAACAAGTCATTACACACAGGTTATACAACATAAATCATACCAAGTCATTACATTCAACACAGCTTATCTTTTGGGCACTACATATCTTAGCACAATACATGTACCCTTCCCACAGCTTATCTCATAAGTACATGAATGTGTCCTTATTCACACTGCCCCCATGTCCTCCTTTCTTTCCTTAGCCCTTGTCACTCCCAGCCTATAAGAATAAGTGAATGTTTCATAGAAAATGTTATATTTGCTGGAGTCTTGGATTGAGTGGACTTGATTGAAACCAAAACTTAGACAATTTTGTGTTTTCATCAGGAGAAACTTCTGGTCTAGAAGCATCCAAATTAATGGCAGGAAACCAAATTAATGGCAAGAAATCTTACCCTAGAAAATCGCATCACAAAGAAAGCAACCCACTCAAAATAATATGCCTAAAACTTTCGTGGTGTGTTTGTGAAACTGAAATAGTCACTGAAACTCAATATACCACTTGCTTTGCATGGAAATACATTAAAAGTGGCCATTATTTGTTAGGAAGAATATGGGACAAAGATTAATCAAAATTTGGCATAGATATTTTCAAACGGATGTCAATGGAGTAATTCAATGCCTGTACTTGACATGTAATTGAGCTAAAATGATCTAAACATAGTTCCAAAAATTGTCACATAAAACATAAGTTCGAGGCCCTTTTTTCATCTTCTTCATGTGTCTAAGACCCAATGCATGTATGACTTCATGCATTAAACCCTGCCCAATTACTTAGACCTCGATTAATACTCCCTTCTCTGAACTCCTATAACTTACGTTTCCTCTATTACTTATTAGACACTTGATGTGTACAGTACTGTATCGTTATTTAACATTTATTCATGTTGAAAGTCCAGCATCCAAGAGATTAAAAAAACACCAAAACCATGATCTTGCACAGGATGAATTTCTGAGAAGATTAGAGATGTTTATCTTATAGAAGTTTTGAGGATGGGCAAGAGGTGATATGCTAATTGTCTTTGACCAATCTAAGTGTTCCTATATGGGTAGCAAACAAGATGGTTCTACAGGGCTCCAAAAGATAAAACCAGGGCCAATGGTTAAAAACTATTGAGATATTATTTTCAACCCAGTTCAAAGAATGACTTCCCAATCCTCAGAACTGATTTGACACAGGATGGGCTACTGCCGCAGGCAATAATGAAGTCTCTGCTATTAGAAATATTCAATTAGAGAAGAATTCAAGAGAAAACTTAAGGATCAAATAAGCCAAATGAGATTTAGAAACCTTTTCAATCCAGGGATTATCTAATTTTTAATATGCTTTGCCTTCTCAACTACTCTATAAATTTCTTAAAGACCCCAATTATCATATCAATTTCCATCCTTGGTACATATTTCTTTATCTCAAACATAGTAGATGCTCATTAAACATTTCTTGATCAAGACAGACCCTGATATCAATACTGAAATAAAAGTGCTAATGCTTGAGACAGTTTTTGGAAAACAGTAACTATATTAACAATATAATTTAAAATATACGTTTTGAATATTTTACACCATGAAGTATCATACAGTTATTACTAACCCTAACAGTGTATTAACAATAGTATTCATGATCAGTAATAAGGCAATAGCAATTGCATTAGTACTGATAATATTAGTGATGTTTACAATGATTATTAAGCCTTGAAAAATTTTGGATGGATATACTATAACAACTTCATACCAGAATAACAGCTTCGTACCTGAATAACAACTTCGGACCGGTAAATCAATCAGAAATAAAATGAAACTAAGTTATTAGGTGCAATTATGGAAAATAAAAAATGAAATTTTTTATTTAGAGTTTGCCAGAAAACAGAACCGGTATAAGAAAATTTTAATGGAACTTAGGAATAATTTCAGGAGAGTTAAGAAAAATAAGTTCAACTAGTCATTCTGGACCTAATGAATACCCAATTGATTAGATTTCAAAACCACCTATTGAGGGTGAGATGTCAAAACATTGATGTAGAAATCAGACATTCAACTTTGACTAAGAAAAAAGTATAGTTTTAACTAAGACCACCTTGACATATGAAGGGTGCTTGTGAACTAACTCTGTATTGTAAAAATGTACCCCAGGAGATGGAACTCCTGAGAAATAAACCACCAACTCACAAAGCGAAAATTTCCTTTCTACCCCTTCCTGTCTGCTAAATGTGTCACTCTAGAATAATAATATAAACAGAGGGTGCATGAGAGAATTTTTTTGTGTGTATATACAGGAGATTTTTGTGTGGAGCTCTATATGGGCAACCAAGAATGGAAATATTTGACTAATAAATCTGTTAAAATTTATTCCAATAGTTTTATTGATAAGCCTAAAACAATCTGGTTTTCTAACAACCGTGATAAACCCAAGTACTTTCACAAGATTAACCTGAGTTAGAACTGGAGTATTGTTGGAACTTCAAGGCAGCTTCAAGTGACAGCTGGAGGGAGAATTTCAATTCTTATCAAAATAATTGTTTAAAAAGATATGAGGTTATAACCAGGAAAATAAGAAGGCAGTGAAGTCCAAAAGGGTAGGAACTTCTGTCCCTTGCAATGTGGAGAACAAAATGATACCAAAAACTGATAATGACATAATCTAGGCAAGTAATACTAGCCTGAAGTTGAGAATGCTAAAATATTAGTGTCCCATTTTTCTTCAGTGTCAGTTCATGGTCCAGGGGGAAATGCCTGTCATCAAAGAAGCTCAAAAGGGCCAGACATAAGCAAGCTTGAGATTTCACATTGTGACATGTTAGCTGTTTCATTTGACACTTCTTTTTCTTAAATTTATTGTCTATACCGGACAACTTAATAGCAATAATAAAATGAGTACCATCTATTGAGTTTCTCAATCAGGTGCTTTATAAACATAACCTGTTTTTTTAATGCTCACAATTTTTAACTCTATTTTACAGATGATGAAATCCAGTAATTAAAGTGATCATAGAATTGAAGCAACATACTAAAGACCAATTGGCTGGGCTAGGTTTGTTTTGCTTCTAAAGCCTGGGTTCCTTCCACTCCTATCTTTCTAAGTAAATATTCAGAATCTGCATTTTAACGTGGTTCGCAGGTGGTTTACATGCACAGTAAATTGGAGCAACTGCATATTATTCTACTTTCCTGCTGTTTCTCTCAGTCATACACAAACACTCACACACACTCACACGCTAACACAAAGAGAATGGAGGATGGGGAGAGAAAGTAGTACAAGTCATTACCTACTTTCGAAGTTAGAAATACCAATACACCTTCTCTAACAACCTCTGCACATTTTGAATACATCTGTTAATCGGATGCTTTAAAATAACGTATATATTATATCAGCTGTTATTAGCATTCAGAAGTGTTTACTGAATATAATCATTTTGGATAAAAATGAAACACCATATTTTACAAGAGTTTATAGAGGAGCATAAAAAGGGAGAGAATAAAGGCATGAGTCATATGGAAAAACAGGAGTCTGGGCTTGCTGTGGTTCACACTTTGATAGTAAGTACACTAGCAATTACAAATGATGTATGAGTGGCTGTGGCTATAGAAAACCCACTGTCTGCAATAATTGCAATCCAAGCTTTCATAGAGCTATTTACCCTGAAATTGCAGAGAGAATGGTACCACGGGAATTCTTCCTGTTTACTTAAATTCACCATCAATTTTGTTTGCCAGCAAACTTTATTTCCAGGTGCTAGACCTCTGCCATCCAAATTATTGCTATTGAAAAGAAAACTGAATAAGAAACAATCTGCATTTGGTCTAATTTTTCCTCCTGAATACATTTTCTAGCATAAACTTTTCTTTACCAATGCATCTCAATGAGTAGATAATTTTTAAATTAAGATTGGCCCTATTTGAAAATTCTATTTTTATTTCAATCTTGAGCATGCTGAAATTGGTTGAATATAATACCTAATATAGGAATTAAAGAAATTCAGCATGGATGATTCTCTTTTCTAAGACTAATCTCAGTGCTTCTCCAAAATTTGTCTGCATAGATATCACCTGAGAATCTTGTAAAAATGAACATTCTGAATCAGCAGGTATTGGGTGCATTTCTCACATCCCAGGTCATGTCAATGCTGCTGGCCCAAGAAACCACTACACTAACAAAGGTAGTATACTTAATTTAGCAATAGTGAAATGTCAACATTTTCAATCCCCTTTTTTACAAAGCAAAACTAAGTTACCTTTTTAAATAATAAAGTAATACTTAGTCATACATTATTATAGACAACATGTAAAATCATAAAAGTAGGAAAACTAAATAAACATAATCTTGCCAACCACATATAACTATTATTAACATCTGGCTGTATATCCTTCCACTCTTTCTTCAATGCACATACATCCAGTTTTACCTAATGGATATCTTGCCATTCATTATCTTTTGATTTATCAGCCATATCTAGACCACCCCAAGCTTTTGCACAGTTTTATATCAAATTTCCAAATCTCTCTTCACTTAGAAATGTGAGTACAATACTATCAACCACATAATTCTATAAAGCAAACTCACAGCTTTTTATCTAGGTGTTAATGCAGAAGCAAGAATTCTATAAAATCTTGAAAATGGTGCAGCATAAATATTAATAATGTAATGATGTAACAGCTTCATATGCACTGGGTATACAGAGGCAGGACCTCCTCTGCTCAAAATTATACTTTATTTCTTCAGAGTGTTGCATTTCTTTCTAAATCTGATCTCCAGGGACATCTCTAGCGTTCTTTTACATTCATTCTCTCACATTCATTGGGGCCAGATTTCTTAGAGAAACATAAGGTTTGTTCTGTTTTTATTTTTTTCTCTCTGCCCAGCTTGCTCACCTTTCTTGACCTTTTCTTCGCACGCTGTAGACCACAACTGTTTTATCTGATGGGGCAGGAGTCTGATACGCTGCTCTGCCCAGGTGTTCCTTTTCATTAACACTGCATCAATTCAGGCTGTCAGACAGGCTGTTATACCCATGACAACTAAACAGTTGGTAGAAAACAGGTACAGCTGGGCTACCAGTCACTTACATATGAGTTGAAAGGGTTACTCTTGTCACTCATCCTTAGTGGTAAAATGGTACCGTAGAAATGGATTGTGTGCAATTTTCTATGCTATTTAATATCGATATGCATGTGACAAATCAGAAAAATGAAGATACATACTGTAAAATTTAAATAAAAGTAGTCTGCCAAAATGTAAGCATGACAATAAATGTGTTTTCTTATGAAAGTCAGGCATGATTCAAAATAGTTTTTTTTTTTAAATAATTTTATCTAAGATAGTTAACACAGTTTGGAAAATTGAGTAAAATTCTTTGGTATCGCAATAAAACAAACCCTGTCTGGTAAGCTAATAATTTTAGGTTAGCTATTTCTAGGTACATCATCTATATGTTAGCACAGCAGTTCTCAAACTTTAGTGCGTTTCAGAATCACCAGAAGACCTTGCTAAAGCAAAGATTGCCAAGCCCCATTCCTAGAGTTTTTCATTTAGTAGCTCTAGAGTAGTATTGGAGAATGTACATTTCTAAGATTCTAGGTGATACTAATGGTGCTGGAATGATAAGAACAATGATTAGAGTTATGCAATAATTCACACTGCTTTAGAGAAGGAGTTTTCAAACCAAAACTTGCAAAATAATAATTTGAGATGGAAAGCTTAATAAAATGTAGATTCTAGGGTCTCAATTTCTAGCACTTCAATAAATGATTCTGCTACAGATGGACCTACACAGTCAAACACATTCTGATGATATTATTAGGTTGGTGCAAACATAATTATGGTTTTTGCCATTATTTTTAATATTTGTAAAGGGATTGATTCTCACACCTGAAAGAACATCAAAATCACTTAAACTAGAGCTTCTCAAACTTTAAAGCACATAATCATCACCTGGAAATCTGGTTAAAATGCAGACAGTAGGCCTAAGATGGGGCCTAAGATTCTGAATTTTCAACAAGCTCCCAGGTGACACTAGAAAGGCTGTTAATAAACTATAGACTGACAAGTCCTATTCCAGAGATTTTTATTCAGTAGAATGGGAATATATTTCCAATTTTTAAAAATATACCCAGAATACACTCAGTATATTTAAATTCTTTTGGTCACTCTCTGTAACCAAATATTTTGAAATTGATTTTTGCAGAATTTATACAGTACCAGTAGTATTGTATACTTCTGTTAAAAAGGCAGGGGGTGGGGATTCCCTTGGCTGTGTCGCTCCCTGCTGGGTTGTCACCTTACCCATTACCAGCCACTAGAAAAACACACTGAAGTACACATACCAGTGACACTATGAAGTAACCACATAAACAGGTATGCAAAAAATAGCTAGAATCATGATGAAAAGATCAAATCTACATGTAAGAATTGTAACCTTAAATTGAAATGGGCTAAATTCCCCAATTAAAATACACAGAATGGCAAACTGGACAAAGAACAAAGACCTATTTGTATACTGTCTTCCAGAGTCCCATCTCACATGCAAAGGCACACAGAGGCTAGAAATTAAGGGATAAAGAAAATTTACCAAGCAAATGGAAAACAGAAAATAGTAGGCATTGTGATCCTAGTTTCTTACAAAACAGACTTTAAGCCAACAAAGATCAAAAAAGACAAAGAAGGACATTACATAATGGTAAAGGGTTCAATTCAACAAAAAGAACTAAATATCTTAAATATATGTGCACCCAATACAGGAGCACTTAGATTCATAAAGCAATTTCTTAGGACCTTCAAAGAGACATAGACTCCCATGCAATGATAGTGGAATACTTTAACACATCACTGACAATATTAGACAGATCATCGAGACAGAAAAATAATTCAGTTCTGGATCAAGTGGGCCTGATACACATATACCAAACTCTCCACCCCAAAACAACAGAATATACATTCTTCTCATTGCCACATGGCAGTTGCTCTAAAATTGATCACATAATTGAAAGTAAATCACTCCTTGGCAAATGCAAAAGAACTGAAATTATAACAGTCTCAGACCACAGTGCAATTCAGTTAGGACACAAGATTAAGAAATTCACTCAAAACCACAAACTACATGGAAACTGAACAACCCATTCCTGAGTGACTCTTGGGTAAATAATGATATTAAGGCAGAAATCAAGAAGATCTTTTAACTAATGAGAATGAAGATACAATGTAACAGAATCACTGAGATGGAGCTAAAGCAGTGTTAAGAAGGAAGTTTATAGTACTAACTGCCTATATCAAAAAGGTAGAAAGATCTCAAGTTAAAAACCTGACAACTACAAGAACTAGAGAACCAAGAGCAAACAAACCACATAGGTAGCAGAAGACAGGAAATAACCAAGATCAGAGCAGAAGTGAAAGAGACAGAGACACAAAAACCCCTTCAAAAAAATCAATGAATCCAGGAGATGTTTTTCTGAAAAAATATTAATAAAACAGATAGACTGCTAGCTAGACTAATAAAGAAGAAAAGAGAGAAGATTCAAATAAAGATAATCAGAAATGATAAGAGGAATATCACCACTGGACCCATAGAAATACAAACAAGCATCAGAGAATACTATAAACACATCTATGCACATTAACTAGAGAACTTAGAAGAAATGAATAAATTTCTGGACAAATATACCCTCCTAAGACTGAACTAGGAAGAAATTGAATCCCTGAATAGACCAATAATGAGAACTTAAATTGAGGCAGTAATAAATAACCTGCCAACCAAAAAGCTCAAGACCAGACAGACTCACAGCGGAATTCTACTAGAGTTACAAAGAAGTGTTGCTACCATTTCCACTGAATCTATTGCAAAAAATTGAAAAGGAGGGATTCCTCCCTTACTCATTATATGAGGCCAGCATCATCCTGATATCAAAATCTGGTAAAGACACACACACAAAAGAAAACTTCAGGCTTTTATGATAAACATCTATGAAAAAATCCTCAACAAAATACTTGCAAACTGACTCCAACAGCACATCAAAAAGCTAATTCAACATGATTAAGTAGGCTTCATTCCATGCAAAATTGGCTCAACATATGCAAATCAATAAATGTAATCAATCACATAAACAGGACTAAAAATAAAACCACATGATTATCTCAATAGATGCAGAAAAGGCCTTTGATGCAATTCAACATCACTTCATGATAAAAACTCTCAATGAACTAGGTATTGAAAGAACATATCTCAAAATGTATGACAAACCCACAGCCAGTATAATACTGAATAGGGAAAAGCTGGAAGCATTCTCCATGAAAACTGGCACAAGAGAATGATGCCCTCTCTCACCACTCCTATTCAACATACTATTGGAAATTCTGGCCATGAAAATAAGGCAAGAGAAATAAAGTTTATTCAAACAGGAAGAGAGAAAGTCAAACTACCTTTGTTTTCTGATGACATGATCCTATACCTAGAAAACCTCATCACCTCAGCCCAAAAGCTTGTTAAGCTGATAAGCAACTTCAGCAATGTCTCAGGATACAAAGTCAATGTACAAAATTTGCTAGTTTTCCTATATATCCACAACACACAACCAGAGAGCCAAATCATAAATAAACTCCCATTCACAATTGCCACAAAAAGAATAAAATACCTAGGGATACAGCTAAAAAGTAAAGTGAAAGTCCTCTTCAAGGAGAGCTACAAACCACTGCTCAAAGAAATCAAAGATGACACAAACAAATGGAAAAACATTCCATGCTCTTGGATAGGAAGAATCAATACTGAAAATGTCCATACTGCTCAAAGCAATTTATAGATTCAATGCTATTACCATTAAACTACCATTGACCTTCTTCATAGAATTAGAAGAAAAAGTCATATGGAACCAAAACAGAGCTCAAATAGCCAAAACAATCCTTAGAAAAAAGAACAAAGCTGGAGGAATCATGCTAGTTGATTTCAAACTATACTACAAAGCTACCGTACATGGTACTGGTACAAAAACAGACACATACACCAATAGAACAGAATAGAGAACTCAGAAGTAAGACTGTGCACCTACAAACATCTGATATTCAACAAACAATGAGGAAAGGGTTCCTGATAGGGTTTGGCTGTGTCTCCACCCAAATCTCATCTTGAATTGTAGTTCCCATAATTCCCATGTGTTGTGGGAGAAACCTGGTGGGAAGTAATTGAATCCTCGGGGCAGGTCTCTCCTATCCTGTTCTCATGATAGTGAATAAGTCTCATGAGATTTGATGGTTTTTAAAAGGGGAAGTTTCCCTGCACAAATTCTCTCTTGCTTGCCACCATGAAAGACATGACTTTGCTTCTCCTTTGCCTTCCGCCATGATTGTGAGGCCTCCCCAGCCATGTGGAACTGTGGGTCTATTAAACCTCTTTCCTTTATAAATTACCTGGTCTCCAGTATTTCTTCATAGCAGTATGAAAACGAACTAATACAATTTTCTATTTAATAAATAGCACTGGAATAACTGGCTAGCCATATGCAGAAAATAGAAACTGGACCCCTTCCTTATACCATAAACAAAAATCAACTCAATATGGATTAAAAACTTAAATGTAAAACACAAGACTAAAAACCCATAAAGGAAAACCTAGGCAATACCATTCAGGACATAGGAATAGGCAAACATTTCATGATGAATACAACAAAAGCAATTGCAACAAAAGCCAAAATTGACAAATGGGATGTAATTAAACTAAAGAGCTTCTGCACAGCAAAAGAAACTATCATCAGAGTAAACAGACAACCTACAGAATGAGAGAAAATTTTTGCAATCTACCCATCTGACAGAGGTCTAATATCCAGCATCTGCAAAGAACTTACATTTACAAAAAAAAAAAAAAAAAAAAAAAAAATCAAAAACCTGGGCAAAGGATGGGAACAGACACTCCTCAAAAGAAGACATACATGTGGCCAAAAAACACGTGGAAAAAAAGCTCAGTATCACTGATCATTAGAGAAATGCAAATCAATACCAAAATGAGATACATGTCAGGCCAGTCAGAATAGATATTATTAAAAAAATCAAAAAAATCAACAGATGCTGGTGAGGTTGTGGAGAAAAAGGAAAACTTTTACATTATTGGTGGGAGTGGAAATTAGTTCAATCATTGTGAAAGACAGTGTGGTGACTTCTTAAACACCTAGAGGCAGAAATACCATTTTACCTAGCAATGCAATTACTAGGTATATACCCCCCAAAATATAAATAATTTTATTGTAAAGATGCATGCATGCATATGTGCATGGCAGCACTCTTTACAATAGCAAAGACATGGAATCAACCTAAATGCCCATCGATGATACACTGGATAAAGAAAATGTGGTAAGTATACATCATGGCATACTATGTAGCCATAAAAAGGAATGAGATCATGTCCTTTTTTTTTTTTTTTTAGAGAGACGGGGTTTCACCATGTTGGCCAAGATGGTCTCGATCTCTTGACCTCGTGATCCACCCACCTCGGCCTCCCAAAGTGCTGGGATTACAGGCGTGAGCCACCGCGCCCGGCGAGATCACGTCCTTCACAGGGCCATGGATGGAGCTGGAAGATGTTATCCTCAGCAAACTAAAGCAGGAACAGAAAACCAAATAGTGCATGTTCTCACATATAAGTGGGAGCTGAATGTTGAGAACACACGGACACATGAGGGGGAATATACAGTGGGGCCTGTCAGAGGGTGGGGTGGGGAAGGAGGGAGTGCATCAAGAAGAATAGCTTATGGATGCTGGACTTAGTAACTAGGTGATGGAATAATCTGTGCAGCAAACCATCATGGCACTCCTTTACCTATGTAACAAACCTGCACATCCTGCACATGCAGCTTGAACTTAAAGTAAAAGTTGGTAATCAAAAAAATAAATACCTAGGTGATGGGATGATCTGTGCAGCAAACTACCATGGTACATGTTTACCTTTGTAACAAATCTTTACATCCTGCACATGTACCCCAAACTTAAAATGAAATTTGGAAATAAAAATAAATAAAAATACAAATATTCTTTTATATAACTACAATGTATTTTGTCAATTTTTCCAGTCCAGGAACATTTACATTATATGTATTTTTTCTAGTTTAATATCAAGCATTATATTTACTTGTCATGTAATCTTTAATTTGGAATAGTCTCTCAGGCTTTCTTTGACTTTCTTGACCCTTGCATTTTTTAACAGTACAAGCTAATTATTTTGAAGAATGTTCCTAAATTTGAGATTGTCTGAGGTTTCCTCATGAATATATTCAAGTTACGTACCTTGACAGCAATACCACAGGGGTGATGTACCCCCAATGTATCATATAGGAGGTATAATGTTGATATGTCCCACGATTAGTGATATTAACTTTTATCACTTAGTTAAGGTACTGAATGACAAGCCTCTCCCATGTAAATTTAATATTCTTTCATTTGAAATTAATGAATAATATATGGGGGATTTGTTGAAACCATGCCAATACCCTGCTCCTTATCAAACTTTAGCCCAATAATTTTACCATCTATTGATTTTCTCAATCATTCTTTTGAATTTAGTAGTTGGCATTCTGATAAAATAAAGAGGTTTTCTTTCTCACTAACTTCTTAATTGATTGATTTATATCAGTATTGATTCATAAATTCTTATTTTTTAACTGGTTCAAAACTAACATCCTCATTATTAGTTTTGATTTTTTAATCATTCCAGATTTGGTCAGTGGAAACAGTTCCAGCTAGTTCCTTTGTCATTCTCATTTGTTTCCATAATTATTTGGGTACTTCCTTACTTTCTGAAACAATGAAATATTCCAAGCTCATCATGTACTTTCTCTTTCCCTGTGCTGTAATTAGTCATTCTCCATGGAGCCCTGGTCATTTCAATAGAGAATGGTATTTAGAAATAAATATGTAGACCCTAGTTGTGCCTACTGCCACTGGTATAGAACTGCCTACAGGCCCATACAGGTAACAGAAATATATGTGCTCTGAAATGGCCAAACCAAATTTAAAACCACAAGGTATATTTTAGCGTTCCTCTTGCTGCAATATTTCTCTTCTTCACAATAAGAAATCTGATTCTCATGCTCAAAGCATACACTTATCAGCTCGAGCCTAAAATATACCAGAGAACAATGCAAACTTACCAACTATAATTGTTATTTATACTTTGTGTGTGTGGGGGGTGTGTGTGTGTGTGTGTGTGTGTGTGTGTAAAATTTATACCCATGTAACCTATGCCTGTAACAAGATACAGAATATTTCTATCATCTCAGAGGGTTCCTTGTGCTTTCTCTCAGTTAGTCACACCACCATACTCCCACCTCGAAGCAACTACATGTATTTTTTTTTACCTGTTTTTCTGGCCAGTTATAGAACCATAATGGTTAATTTTGTGTGTTAACTTGACTAAGTTAAGGTATGACAAGATAGCTAGTAAAACATTTCCGGGTGTGTCTGTGAGGATGTTTCTGAAAGACAATCGCATTTGAATCAGTGGACTGAGTAAAGAAGGCCTGCCCTCCTCACCAATGTAAGTGTCCTCACCAATGGGAGTAAGCGTCATCCAATCTTGTCAAATTACTAGATAGAACAAAACAGCAAAAAAGGAGTGAATTCTCTCTCATCTCTCATTGAGCTGAGACATCCATGTTCTTCTGTCCCTGGACATAAGATCCCTGGTTCTCTAAACTTTGGACTCCAATATTTATACCAGAAGTTCTATCCATGTCCATTTCTGCCCTCAGGTCTTTGTCCACAAACTGGCAAGTACAACATCAGTTCCTCTAGTTCTTAGGCCTTCAGACCCAGACACAATTTTATCACCAGCTTTCCTGGTTCTCTATCTTATAGACAACATATTGTGGGACTGCTCAGCTTCCAGAATCATGTTAGACAATTCCTGCAATAAATAAATATATGTATACATATATATGTATAAGAGGATTAATTATGTATCTCCCTGTCTCTGTTTTTCTTTCTATCTATCTATCTATCTATCTATCATCTATCTATCTATATCATGTCCTATTGCTTCTGTTTCTCTGGAAGACCTCATCTAAAACAAGAACTACATATGACTCACATATTGTATATTTTCTTTTGTATTCAGCTTTTCCCCCAACATGATATCTATGAGATTTATTAATATTGTTTTATGTACTAGTAGTTTATTTCCTTTTATTACTGAGTAGTATTCCATTACATAAATATACAACAATTTTTTACCCATTCTCTTACTGACAGATGATTTGGCTTGTTTCCAGTTTGGGACTATTTTAGTGAAGCTACTATGAACATTCTTAAAGAGCAAGTATTGCTGTGACCGTCTACATAGCTTTTGTCTTGAAATAATTATTCATTTACACAAAGTTTCAAACAAATGTATGTTCCTGTGTATAATTCTCTGTTTTCCCCAAAGTTAACACTTCCACAAAGCTTATTAAATATTTCACTAGTTTTAAATGTGTGTGTGTGTGTGCATGTGTGTGTGTGTGTGTGTGTAGCTCTATGCAGGTTTATGAAAAATGTAGATGCATGTAACCACCACCACAACGAAAATATAGAACTATTCCATCACCATAGAACCCCTTGTTTTACCCTTTGTAACTATGTCTACCCTTCAGTTGCTAATGTTTATTTTCCAATGGCTATATACTATTACATAGAGACAAAACTTATTTTTGTATATTGTGACATTGCTAATTTCACTCAACTTTAGTATTGGTAGAATTGTCCAAAAATCAATTCACATTTTAGAAATATGCAAAATAGACTACTGGATGTCTTTCCTATGGAGTGCTATGCAATGTCCAGTTCAGGGATCAGCAATTTTTTTTTTGGCAAAAGGTCAAGATCAAATAGTAAATATCTTAGATTTCTTAGCCATATAATATCTGTCATAACTACTCAACTCTGACACTACAGTGTGAAAGCAGCTATGGACAACATACAGTGTGTCTATGTTCCAGTAAAACTTTATAAAAAGAGACTAGGCTAGATTTGGCCCAAAGGATAGAGTTTGAAAAGTTTTGGTCTAGCAGAAACTCTTGGGATTATCTAATTATTCAGGGTGTATCTCTGACTGATGTTGTTGAATAAGCTATTTTATGTCTCTGTATATGTAGAAGTTAATGTGCAGAAAACTATTAACAATGCAAACAATACTTTCTGGAAAGTGATGCAAATTATTTCCATGGTAATGAACTTAACTTTTGTCCAATAAAATAAAATTGATTTCTGTTCAGTAACAAAATAAACACAAATGTCATACTTTCTTTTGTGTAGGGTTTTAACTGGTTCTGCTTTTATTTATTTATTTATTTAATTTTTGAGTACATAGTAGATGTATATATTTATGGGGTAAATGAGATATTTTGATACAGGTATGCAATGTGAAATTAGCACATGATGGAAAATGGGGTATCTATCAAGCATTATCCATTGAGTTGCAATCACATTATACTCTTTATTTTCAAACGTACAGTTATTATTGACCAAAGTCACTCTGTTGTGCTATCATAAAATAAGTCTTATTCATTCTTTCCAACTATTTTTTGTACCCACTAGCCATCCCTTCCTCCCCCTCCAACCCCCTACTATCTTTTCAAGCCTCTGGTAACCATCCTTCTGCACCCTATATTCCGTGAGTTCAATTGTTTTGATTTTTATATCCCACAGATAAGTAGAACACATAATGTTTGCCTTTTTTTCTGTGCCTGACTAATTTCACATAGCATAATGACCTCCAATTCCATTCATGTTGTTGCAAATGACAGGATCTCATTCTTTCTATGGCTAAACAGTACTCCATTGAATGTAAGTACCACATTTTCTTTATCCATTTTATCTGTTGATGGGCATGCAGGTTACTTCCAAATCTTAGCTATTGTGAACAGTGCTGCAAAAAACACAGAAGGGGAGATGTGTCTTCAATATGTTGATTTCCTTTATTTTGGATACATATTCAACAGTGAGATTGTTGTATCATATGGTAACTCAATTTTTACTTTTTTTGCAGAACCTCCAAACTGTTATCCATAGTGGTTGTAATAATTTACATTCCCAGCAACAGTGTACAAAGGTTTCCTTTTCTCCACATCCTTGCCAGTATTTGTTATTGACTGTTTTTTAGATATAAGCCATTTTTAATTGGGGTGAGGTGATATCTCATTGTAGTTTTGACTTGCATTTCTCTGACGATCATAATGTTGAGCACTTTATCATATGCCTGTTTGCCATTTGTATGTCTTTTTTTGAGAAATGTCAAAATATTTTGCCCATTTGTCAAATGGATTATAAGGTTTATCCCTATAGAGTTGTTTGACTTCCTTATATATTCTGATTATTAATCCCTTGTCAGATGGGTAGGGTGCAAATATTTTCTGCAATTCTGTGAACTCAGTTCATTTTGTTGATTGTATTTTTTGCTGTGAAGAACCCTTTTAAATTGCTGTGATCCCATTTGTCCATTTTTGCTTTGGTTGCCTGTGCTTGTGGGGTATTGCTTAAGATGCCTTTACCCAGAACAATGTCCTGGAGAGTTTCCTCAAAGTTTTCTTTGTAGAAGTTTCATAGTTTGAGGTCTTATATTTAAGTCTTTAATCTATTTTCATTTGATTTTGTATATGGTGAGGGATAGGGGTCTAGTTTTATTCTTCTACATATGGATATCCAGTTTTTCCAGCACTATTTATTTAAGAGACTGACTTTTACCCGGTTTAAGTCTTGGCACCTTTGTCAAAAATGAGTTCACTGTAGGTGTGTGGATTTGTTTCTGGGTTCTCTATTCTGTTCCATTGGTCTATGTATATGTTTTTATGCTAGTACCATGCTGTTTGATTACTATCACACTGTACTATAATTTGAAGTCGGGTAGTGTGATTCATCCAGTTTTGTCCTTTTGGCTTAGAATAGCTTTGTCTCTTCTGGGTCTTTTGTGGTTCCATATAAATTTTAATACTGGTTTTTCTATTCTGTGAAGAATGGCATTGGTATTAATATGTTGATAGGGATTGCATTGAATCTTTAGACTGCTTTGGATAGTATGGATATTTTAACAATATTGATTCTTCCAATCCATAAACATAAAATGTTTTTCCATGTTTTGGTGTCCTCTTTAATTTCATTCATCAATGTTTTACAGTTTTCTTTATAGACGTCTTTCACTTATTTGGTTAAGTTAATTTGTAGGTATTTAATTTTAAATGTGGCTATTGCAAGTGGAAATTTTTAATTTTTTTGTCACATTGGAAACTGTTAACATATAGAAATGCTACTGAGTTTTGTATGTTGATTTTCTATCCTACAACTTTAATAAATGTTTCAGTTCTAATTATTTTTTAATGGAGTCTTTAGGTTTTCCCAAATATAAGATCATAACATCTGAAGGCAAGGATAATTTGACTTTTTCCATTCCAATTTGGATGCCTTTTATTTCTTTCTCTTGTCTGATTGCTCTAGCAGGGACTTTCAGTACTATGTGGAATAACAGTGGTGACAGTGGGTATCCTTGTCATGTCCCAGGTCTTAGATGAAAGACATTTAGTTTTTCCTAATTCAGTATGATACTAGCTATGGGTCTGTTGTATATGGCTTTCATTATGTTCAGGCATGTCCTTCTATCCCCAGTTTTTTATGCTTTTATTATGAAGGGATGTTGGATTTTATCGAATGCTTTTTCAGTATCAATTTAAATGATCATATGGTTTTGATCCTTCATTCTGTTGATATGATATATCACGTCGATTGATTTCAGTATGTCAAACCATTCTTGCAACCCAGGGATAAATTTCACCTGGTAATGATGAATGATCTCTCTAAGGTATTGTTGAATATTGTCTCCTACATTGAGAATTTTTGCATCAATACCCATCAGAGACATTGGTCTATAGTTTTCTTTTTTTTTTTTTTTTTTTAAATCTGTTTTGTTACCATGTTAATACTGGCCTCAGAATGAGTTTGGAAGTATTCTTTTCTCCTGTATTTTTCGGAATAGTTTGAGTAGGATTGGTATTAATTCTTCTTCAAATGTGTGGTAGAATTTAGCAGGGAAGCCATTGGGTCCCAGGCTTTTTTTTACTGTGAGACATTTTATTACATCTTTAATCTCACTACTAGTTATTGGTATGTTGAGGTTTTGGATTTCTTCTTGGTTCAATCTTGGTAGGTTGTATGTATCCAGTAATTTGTCAATTTCTTCTAGAGTTTCCAATTTATTGGTATATAGTTGCTCATAGGAGCCACTAATTATCCTTTGAATTTTTGCAGGGTCCATTGTAATGTCTCCTTTTTCATCTCTAATTTTATTTATTTGGATTTTCTTTCTTTTTTTTCTCATTCTGGCTAAAGATTTATCAGTTTTAACTTGTCAAAAAACCATCATTTTGTTTCATTGACATTTTGCAATTTTTTATTTCAATTTTATTTTTGCTCTGATGTTCATTATTTCTTTTTTGTGCTAATTTTTGATTTGTTTTGCTCTTGCTTTTATAGTTCTTTAAGATACATCACTAGGTTGTTCATTTTAAGTTTTTTGTCTATTTTGATGTAGGCACTCAACGATATACACTTCCCTCTTAGCACTGCTTTTGCTGTATCCCATAGAGTTTGGTAAGGTGTGCTTCCATTATTATTTGTTTCAAAAAATTTTTAAACTTTCAACTTAATCTCTTCATTGACCCACTGGTCATTCAGGAGCATTGCTTAATTTCTATGTATTTGTACAGTTTCCAAAATTCCTCTTGTTATTAACTTCTAGTTTTATTCTATTGCAGTCAGAGATTGTTGATATTATTTCAATTTTTTGAATGTTTAAGACTTGTTGTTTAACATACGCTATATTACTGAGAATGATTATTTTGCTGAGGAAAAGAATATGTCAATGTGTATTCTGCAGCTTTTGGATAAAATGTTCTGTAAATATCTGTTAGATCCATTTGGTCTATGGTGCAGATTAAGTCTTATTGCCCAGGCTGGAGTTCAACGGTGCAATTTTGGCTCACTGCAACCTCTGCATCCCAGGTTCAAGCGATTCTCCTGCCTCAGCCTCCCGAGTACCTGGGATTACAGGCATGCACCATCATGCCAGGCTAATTTTGTAATTTTAGTAGACATGGGGTTTCTCCACAATGGTCTGGCTGGTCTTGAACTCCCAACCTCAGGTGATCCACCTGCCTCAGCCTCCCGAAGTGCTGGAATTACAAGCATGAGCCACCATGCCTGGTCAAGTCTATCATTTGTTTATCTTCTGTCTGGAAGATCTAGCCAATGCTGAAAGTGGAGTGGAATTCTCCAGCTATTATATTATTGGACCTATCTCTCTCTTTAACTTTAATAATATTTGGTTTACATATCTGCATTCTCCAATGTTAAAGGCATAGACATTTATAATTGTTCTATCCTACTGATAAATTGACTCCTTTGGTCAGGGAACTCCCTCCCCTTGCCAAGAGAAGCCCTAAGGCATTGTGTAATGAGGAATGGTGCATTTCAGCCCAGATACTATGCTTTTCCCATGCTCTTTGCAATCTGCAGACCAGGAGATTCCTTTGGGTGCCTAAACCACCAGGGCCCTGGGTTTCAAGCACAAAACTGGGTAGCCATTTGGGCAGACACCAAGCTAGCTGCAGGAGTTTTTTTTTCATACCCCAGTGGCACCTGGAACCCCAGCAAGACAGAACTGTTCACTCCCTTGGAAAGGGGGCTGAAGCCAGGAAGTCATGTGTTCTAGCTCAGCGGATACCACCCACACAGAGCCAAGCAAGATAAGATCCACTGGCTTGAATCAATCCATATGTGAATCAATAAACTGCTCTCTCTGCCAGCACAGCAGTCTGAAGTGAACCTGGGATACTGGAGCTTGGTGCGGGGAGGGGCATCTGCCATTACTGAGGCTTGAGTAGGCAGTTATCCCCTCACAGTGTGAGTGCTTTACCAAGCAAATGAAAAGAAAAAAAAAAGGCATTACATAATGGTAACTGGATCAATGCAACAAGAGAGCTAACTATCCTAAATATGTATGCACCCAATACAAGAGCACCCAGATTAATAAAGCAAGTCCTTAGAGACCTATAAAGACACTTAGACTCCCACATAACAGTAGTGGGAGACTTTAATACCCCCACTGTCAGTATTAGACAGATCAACGAGACAGAAAATTAAAAAGGATATTCAGGTCTTAAATTCAGCCTTGGACCAAGCAGATCTAATAGACATTTACAGAACTCTCCACCCCAAATCAAAAGAATATACATTCTTCTCAGCACCACATAGCATTTATTCTAAGATAGACAACATAATTGGTAGTAAAACACACCTCAGCAAATGCAAAGAATGGAAATCATAACAAACAGTCTCTCAGAACACAGTGCAATTAAATTAGAATTCAGGATTAAGAAACTCAATCAAAACTGCACAACTACATGGAAACTGAACAAGCTGCTCCTGAATGACTACTGGGTAAATGATGAAATTAAGGCAGAAATAAATAACTTCTTTGAAACCAATGAGAACAAAGAAACAATGTACCAGAATCTCTGGGGCACATCTACAGCAGTGTTTAGAGGGAAATTTATAACACTAAATGCCCACAGGAGATAGTGGGAAAGATCTATAATCGACACCCTGACATCACAATTAAAAGAACTAGAGAAGCAAGAGCAAACAAATTAAAAGCTAGCAGAAGACAAGAAATAACTAAGATCAGAGCAGAACTGAAAGAGATACACAGAGACCTGAAAACGTCTTCAAGAAATCAATAAATCCACGAGCTGGTTTTTGAAAATATTAACAAAATAGACCACTAGTCAGACTAATAAAAAATAAAACAGAGAAGAAACAAATAAACACAATAAAAAATGATAAAGGGGAGATCGCCACTGATCCCTCAGAAATACAAACTACCATCAGAGAATACTATAGACACCTCTATGGAAATAAACTAGAAAATCTAGAAGAAATGGATAAATTCCTAGACAAATACAGTCTCCCAAGACTAAACAAGGAAGAAGTTGAATCCCTGAATAGACCAATAATAACTTCTGAAATTGCAGCAGTAACTAATAGCCTACCAACACAAAAAAGCCCAGGACCAGAAGGATTCACAGCTGAATTATACCAGAGGTACAAAGAGGAGATGGTATTATTCCATCTGAAATTCTTCCAAACCATAGAAAAACAGGGACTTCTCCCTAACCTATTTTATGAGGTCAGCATCATCCTGATACCAAAACCTGGCAAAGACACAACCAAAAAGGAAAATTTCAAGCAAGTATTTCTGATGAACATTGATATGAAAATCCTCAATAAAATACTGGCAAACTGAATCCAGCAGCACATCAAAAACCTTATCCACCATGACCACGTCGGCTTCATCCCTGGAATGCAAGGCTGGCTTAACATATGCAAATCAATAAACATAATCCATCACATAAACAGAACTGATGACAAAAATCACATGATTATTGCAACAGATGCAGAAAAGGCCTTCAATAAAACTCAACACCCCTTCAGGCTAAAAACTCTCAATAAACTAGGTATTGATGGAATGTATCTCAAAAAAATAAGCTATTTATGACAAACCCACAGCCCATATCATACTGAATGGGCAAAACCTGGAAGCATTCCTTTGAAAACTGGCACAAGGAGGCCCTCTCTCACCACTCCTATTCAACATAGTATTGGAAGTTCTGGCCAGGGCCATCAGGCAAGAGAAAGAAATAAAGGGTATTCAAATAGGAAGGGAGGAAGTCAAATTGTCTCTGTTAGCAGATGACATAATTGTATACTTAGAAAACCTCATCATATCAGCCCAAGTTCTCCCTTAAGCTGATAAGCAACTTCAGCAAAGTCTCAGGACACAAAATCAATGTGTAAAATTTACAAGCATTCCTATACACCAATAATAGAGAAACAGAGCCAAATCATGAGTGAACTCCCATTCACAATAGCTACAAAGAGAATAAAATACCTAGGAATATAATTTACAAGGGATGTAAAGGATCTCTTCAAGGAGAACTACAAACCACTGCTCAACTAAATAAGAGAAGACAGAACCAAATGGAAAAATATTCCATGCTCATGGATAGGAAGATTTAATATCATTAAAATGGCCATACTGCCAAAAGTAATTTATAGATTCAATGCAATCCTCATCAAGCTACCACTGACTTTCTTCACATAACTAGAAAAAACTACTTTAAATCTCATATGGAACCAACAAAGAGCCCATATAGACAATACAATCCTAAGCAAAAAGAACAAAGCTGAAGGCATCACGCTATCTGACATCAAACTATACTACAAGGCTACAGTAACAAAAACAGCATGGCACTGCTACCAAAACAGATATATAGACCAATGAAACAGAACAGAGGCCTCTGAAATAATGCCACACATCTACAACCATCTGATCTTTGATAAACCTGACAAAAACAAGCAAGGGGGAAATTATTGTCTATTTAATAAATGGTGCTGGAAAAACTGGCTAGCCATATGCAGAAAACAGAAACTGGAACCCTTCCTTACACCTTATACAAAAATTAATTCAATATGGATTTAAGACTTAAACATAAGACCCAAAACCATGAAAACCCTAGAAGAAAATGTAGGCAATAACATTCAGGACATAGGCATGGGCAAAGACTTCATGACTAAGACACCAAAAGCAATGGCAACAAAAGCCAAAATAGACAAATGGCATCTAAATAAACTAAAGAGCTTCTGTACAGCAACAGAAACTGTCATCAGAGTAAACAGGCAACCTAAAGAATGGGAGAAAACTTTTGTCATCTATCCATCTGACAAGGGGCTAATATCCAAAATCTACAAAGAACTTAAATAAATTTACAAGAAAAAAAAAACAAACAATCCCATCAAAAAGTGGGCGAAGGATACGAACAGACACTTCTCTAAAGAAGACACTTATGCAGCCAACAAACATATGAAAAAAGCTCACCATCACTGGTCATTAGAGAAACACAAATCAAAGCCACAATGTGATACCATCTCACGCCAGTTAGAATGGGGATCATTAAAAAGTTAGGAAACAACAGATGCTGGAGATGGTGTGGAGAAAAAGGAAGGCTTTCTCATTGTTGGTGGGAGTGTAAATTAGTTCAACCATTGTAGTAGATATTGTGGTGATTCCTCAAGGATCTAGACCTAGAAATACCATTTGACCCAGCAATTCCATTACTTGGTATATACGCAAAGGATTATAAATCATTCTACAATAAAGACACATGCACATGCATGTTTACTGAGGCACTGTTTGCAGTAACAAAGACTTGGAACCAACCCAAATGCCCATCAACGATAGACTGGATAAAGAAAATGTGACTATGCAGCCATTAAAACAGATGAGTTCATGTCCTTTGCAGGGACATTGATGAAGTTGAAAACCATAATTCTCAGCAAACTAATACTGGAACAGAAATCCAAACACCACATGTTCTTACTCATGAGTGGGAGTTGAACGATGAGAACACACGGACACAGAGAAGAGAACATCATATACCAGGGACTGTCAGGGGGTGGGGGGCTAGGGAAGGGATAGTATTAGGAGAAATATCTCATATAGATGACGGGTTGATGGGTGCAGGAAACCATCATGGCACATGTTTACATATGTAACAAGCCTGCAAGTTCTGCACAGGTATCCCAGAGCTTAAAGTATAATAAAGAAAAAATGACCACTTTATCATTATATAGTGAACATTTTTGTCTCTTCTTATAGATTTGTCTTGAACTCTATTTTTTTCTTATGTAATTATAGTGACTCCTGCATGTTTTTTGTTTCCATCGGCCTCGGGTATCTTTCCTAGCCCTTTATTTTGAATCTGTGTGTCTTAGTTATGCTTTTATTGTCAAAAGTGTTTCAGCAGCGCTTTTACTACACAAATCTTTGTTCCTCAATTTTCCCTTCATGCCCCTGATAACATCTTACTCAGTCTTTAATTAATGAGATAAATAAAATGTTTAACTTCTATTTATTTATTATTTGTATTAGAGTCATGCTTTTAACATTTTAAACATTATATCTTAGTAGGAATTTTCACATCAAAAACTCATGTCCTTTAATCAAAACTGCTTTATCTTTTGCTTTTTATGCTTTGTAATACTTTTTTGCCTTATTAAACTGCCTTGAATTCTCATACCATAAAATATTCTATCTCTATATTTTTTCTAGTACTTTTTGAATGTGTTGGGGATTGGTGCTGTATATATTCAAGTGAGATGAAACTGCACAATTTGTTTTTTAAAAAACTTCCTAACTTGCCTTTTTAGTTGAAGGCCCAAGCTATTCCTGCCTTCCCTCCAGATACTTTCTTACAGAATAAGAGTTTTGAGAAACTGAGAAATTTATTTCTGTACATTGCAGAACAACAGAAATCTGGGATTTGTTACCAGGATCTTGATAGTGAATGTGTTAGTTCATTTTGTATTGCTATAACGGAATACCACAAACTGAGTACTTTATTAAAAATATATATATTTTACAATTCTGGAACTGGAAAGTCCAAGCTCAAGGGGCTTATATCTGGTGAAGGCCTTCTTGTATGTCATCTGTAGACTAACAATACAGCACTTGTAAGAGAGCAAAAGAGCAAGAGGGGGCTGAACTTGCTTTTATAACAAGACCACTTTCTTGAAAACTAATCCACTCCTGTAATAACCCACTCCTGTAATAACCCACTCCTAAAATAGCATTAATCCATTCATAGGGGCAGATCCCTCATTACCTAATCACTTCTTATTTGGCCTCACCTCCCAACACTATTGCATTGGGATTAAATTTGCAAAACATAAACATTATGGGATATAGTCAAACCACAGCAATGAGACTCAAAGATAACCAGAAAAATATCCAGGAAAGTAAGTCTGGAGGAGCAGAAAATGTCATGACATATACCTAAGGGCAGATACAAAATATTTCTCAATGAAAGGAAACTGAAAATATAATTTATGAAATAGTGATAACTAACTTGCATTAAACATTTCTTCTTTTAGGCAGAAATCACCCATCATTTTCCCAAATTTTCCCATACATTTTGGTTATACACAACAGTGTTTTGAATAGATTAGCATTGAAGAATAAAGATGATATTATTTTCCATGCTTAGAATGATTTAAACAACAACATAGCAGTTGCAGAAAGTAAGATGACATCAGGTATTAAGAAACAAATTGTAATAATAATTTGGGGGTGGTAGGTATCAGGAGAACAGAAAATCTTTCACATGCATCCCCATCCCCCTTTCTACACACATATACACACAGAGAGATACTCTTCTCAGAAATTCTCAGAAATATTTGCAGAACCTGATGATGGTCCAACAATACAGGAAATAGAAGAATAAAGTCAAGTTGCTTGAATATTAAAGGAAAGGGTGAATCCAGAAAATTGGAGCATGTTTAGATTTTGGGGTTATGAATATATCATCTCATACAGCCTCAATATAGTCTTTTAATTAAGACATTTTTATCCTACATTTCCTATATTAAAAGTTTGGGCTAACAAAATGGTTATAGAATAGGAAATGCAAATAGCCAAAAAACATATGCTCATTCTATTTTTTTTTTCCTTATTGTACTTCAGGTTCTGGGGTACATGTACAGATCATGCAGGATTATTGCATAGGTACATACATGGCAAGGTGGTTTGCTGCCTTCCTCCCCGCATAACCTATATCTGGTATTTCTCCCCACCCCCCACTGTCCCTCCCCAGTCTCCCCCAACTGACTG
Organism: Aotus nancymaae; assembly: GCF_030222135.1. NCBI lineage: Eukaryota > Metazoa > Chordata > Mammalia > Primates > Aotidae > Aotus > Aotus nancymaae. Next base: position 50,825,821 of record NW_026988415.1, on the reverse strand, counting down.
CAGTGTGTGATGCTCCCCTCCCTGTGTCCACGTGTTCTAATTGTTCAACACCCACCTATGAGTGATGTCATGTGGTGTTGGATTTTCTGTTCCTGTGTCAGTTTGCTGAGAATGATGGTTTCCAGATTCATCCATGTCCCTATGAAGGACATGAACTCATCATTTTTTATGACGGTGTAGTATTCCATGGTGTATATATGCCACATTTTTTTTATCCAGTCTATTGTTGATGGACATTTGGGTTGGTTCCAGGTCTTTGCTATTGTAAACAGTGATGCAATAACATACGTGTGCATGTGTCTTTATAATAGAACAATTTATAATCCTTTGGATATATACCCAGTAATGGGATTGCTAGGTCAAATGGTATTTCTATTTCTAGGTCCTTGAGGAATCGCCACACTGTCTTCCACAATGTTTGCACTAATTTGCACTCCCACCAAGTGTAAAAGTGTTCCTATTTTTCCACATTCTCTCCAGCATCTGTTGTCTCCAGATTTTTTAATGATCGCCATTCTAACTAGTGTGAGATGATATCTCAATGTGGTTTTGATTTGCATTTCTCTAATGACCAGTGATGATGAGCATTTTTTCATATGTTTGTTGGCCTCATAGATGTCTTCTTTTGTAAAGTGTCATTCTCACTATTAATGATGTGAATGCAAGTTGAGATACCATATTATATTTCTCAGGTTTACTAAATTAAATGCAAAATACCAGATATAAGTGAGGATGTAGAAGAAGAAGACCTGTTTTTTGGAGTTTAAACTGGTACACCCTTTGGGAGACAAGTTTGAGGGTATCTAGTATATTTGAAGATACGTATAATCTGAGACTCTGCAAGTCTACTTTTAAAGTGTACAACTCAGAGAACAGTCACACACATGAACCATTCTTATTGTAGCATTTTTTAATGCTGAAAAAATAAAGAAAATATATCAATATCCCATTGGTATATATACACTATGAAATACTATTCAGCCTTAAACAAAAAAAGGAAATCCTGTCATTTGTAGCAACACCGATAAATCTTGTTCCTTGGAGCATAAATTGAAGTGAAATAAGCAATAAATTGTAGTAAAATAGGCATCAATTGGAGTGAATTGGGGTAAAATAATAAAGGTGTAGAAAAACAAATACCACATGATCTCACCTATATGTGCAATCTGAGAAAGCTGAACTCATAGAAATAGAAAGTAAAATAGTGGTCACCACAGGCTGCGGGGGGGTGAGTAGGAAAATTGAGAAGATGTTGGTCAAAAGAAACAAAATTTCAGTTTGACAAAAGAAATAAGTTCAAGAGATCTATTACACATCATGGTAACTACAGTTTAGAACAATATATAGTATACTTAAAATTGTTTCAAAAGTAGATTTTAAGTTTATTCATCACAAAAATAGTATATTAGGTAATACCTATGTTAAAAGCATGATGTAGCCATTCCACAAGGCATATATTTATGTGTGTGTATATATATATACACACATATCTATATCAAGACATGTTGTATATCATAACTATACATATTTTTGTCAATTTAAAAATGTATAAATGTGAGGTGACATCAGCAAGATAGCAAAATAGGATGCTATAGACCTTCTTTCACTTAGAGAGACCCTGAGTTAACAACAATATGGGACCAGAATAACTGAGAACTCTAGAGACTTAGGAAGCTATGGAACCCAGTTCATTGTAAAACCACGAAGAGATTCCAATGAAAGGAGTAGAAAAATTTATTGCATTTGGTGTACCTGTTTCTGTCCCTCGCCCTATGTTGCATAGCACAGAACAACAAGGAGAAAGGCCCCCATGCCTGGCCACCTCCCTCAGGTCAAAAACAAAAGTCTCTATAATGTTTTAACCTCCCTGGAGGCTTCCTAAGGGAAGGTTTTCTGTCTTACCTGATTTAGAGTGCTGATGAAACAGCAGCAGAGTTTGGAAGCCACTGAAGAAAGGGGCAAGCAGTGCATTAGAGCTGCAGTTGTACAGTTAAATGGCAGGAGATACAAGAGGTCGGAAATTTATGACCTCAGAAATTTATGAGAGGTCTTGGAACCTCCAACCAGGCTGACTGGTGAAGAGCTTTCCCTGCACAAAGTCAATACCACAAAGATTAGAAGAGGTGTTTTGTTTTTGTTTTTTGGTTTTTTTTTTGCAAAATGCCCAATCTCAACAAAAAATAAGGCATATAAAGAAACAGACAAACACGGCCCAATCAAAGGAACAAAATAAAACTCCAGAAACCAACACTAAAGAAATGCATATCAATGGACCACTCAAAAAAAGAATTTAAAACAACTATCATAAAGATGTTCAATGAGCTAAAAGAGAACAGATAGACAATTAAATGAAATGAAAAAATGATTAACAAACTAAAAATACCAAAAAGAGAAACTGTAAAAAGGACCAAATAGAAATTCTGAAGTTGAAAAGTTTAATAACTAAACTAAAAAATTTATTACAAGAGTTCAACAGCAGACATAATCAAGAAAAATCAAGTCCAGTAACTTAAAGGTAAGTTATTTGACATCACTGAGCCAAAGAACAAATGATAAAAGAGAATGAAGAAAAGCAAAATAGCCTAAGAGACTTATGGTACAGTATCAAGCTGAGAAATATATGCATTATAGTGGCAGTGGATGGAGAAGAGAGAGAGAAAAAAGAAAGAAGCATAGAGCTTATTAGAAGACATAGTGGCCAAAACCTCCCAAATCTGAAAAATGAAAAAGATTCAACAGGTTCAAAACTGGAATAAAACAAAGAGAATCACATTAAGATAGTTTATAATCAAAGTGTCTTAAGTCAAAGATGGAGATTCATTGGGGAGATTTTTGATCCCACTGATCAGTAGTGGGATTGTGCCTGCATATATCCACTGCACCCCACTACACTCCAACGGAGGTAAGATAACAAGACCTGGTCTATTGAAAAATAAACACAAAAGACACAATCAACAGGGTGGAAAGGCAACCTACAGAACGGGAGAATAGGAGAAATTATTCGTGAACCGTATATCTGATAAAGGGATAATATACAGAATATATATATATATTCAACTCACTCCTACAACTTAATAACAAAAAAGTAAAATGACCTGATTTAAAAAAGGGCGAAGAACTTGAATAAAATATCTCCAAAGACTATGTACAAATGGCCAATAAGCATATGAAAAGATGCTCAACTTCACTAATCATCAGAAAAATGCAAACCAAAACCACAATGAGATATTACCTCACACTGCTTAGAATAGCTATTACCAAAAAGATATCATGTGTTGGCAAGGATGTGGAAAAATTGGTACCCTTATTCACTGTTGGTGGGATTGTAAAATGATGCAATTGCTATGGAAAACAGTAAGGAGTTTCCTCATAAAATTATAAATACAAGTACCATATGACCCAGCAATCCAAATACTAGATATATAATAAAAAAAAATTAAAGAAGAATCTTAAAACAGTATTTGCATACCCATGTTTATAGCAGTGCTATCCATAGAAGCTGAGCTAGAGGCAACCCAAATGTCCATCAACGGATGAATAAACAAAACACAATATACATCTAGAATAGAATATTATTCAGTCTTATAAATGAAAAAAAATATATCACATGATATATATATCATGGATGAAACTTGAGGACATTATGCTAGGTGAAATAAACCATTCGCAAAAACATAAATACTGTATAATTCCACTTACATGAGGTATTTCAAGTTATCAAATTTATATAAACAAAATGTAGAATGGTGGTTGCAAGGGGCTGAGGAAAAGGCAAAAAGGTGAGTTGTTTAATGGGTGCAGAATTTCAGACATGCTATATGAAAAAGTTATGGATATCTGTTTTGCATCAATGTGAATATACTTAATACTTCTGAAGTATACAGTTAAACATGGTTAATTTTGCTACTTTTGTTTTTTACCATAATAAAAAGTATAAACTCATGCATAGGATGAATATATAACAACTCCAGGGTAGCTTTTTCAGTGGAGGATATGATGTGAATGAAATTAGGGCAGGGAAACACTTTATTTATTATAAATAAATCTGAATCAGATATTAAAAACCTTAATATTTGTCAAATATGGATGAAGAGTACATAAGCATTTACTATATTATATCCTACAATTTTTGTTCAAAATATAACTATGCAAACATTCTTTTCAATCTTAAAATTTATGGAAGTGTATTGTCCAAGTTTTTACAAATGGTAAAAGAAAGATAGATCTGAATTTGTCTGCCTAATTTTAAATTCCTTAAAATAAATTCCTATTCTGAACTAATGGTTGACTAAATTACTGAGAGCACCTAAAAAGGTAGTCTGACTTTTCTTTTCTATTCATCTAGTAAGAGCAGAACTTCCCACCATGCCTCTAACCTAGATAGTTGATTACCAGCTAAATGAATTGTGTTTGTTAGATAGCCTGAGTTTCTAAACTAATTTCTTGCCAATTCCTACTTGAACACACTATATCATTTTTATCTTTGCTGTATACTTACTTTTTAGCTATCTATTATGATACACTAAATGCCTAGAACTTTTCCCTATATTTTTCATTCCTTGAATATAGATCCCTGCAAATCTCAAGCTTAATTGAATATATACATAGAATAGTCAATTTAGGCAATAGTGTTGACATAAGAACATGCCCAGGAGTTGGGAGTGAAAGCCACTCTTCATCTTCTGTGTACTATATGCTTTGATTCCACTGAATAGTGATCTACTTTTAAGTGCTGATTTTAAGGAATCATCATTATTTCTAGATTTTATTATTTATCACTTACCATTGGCCATACTATTATATCAGATCATTTATCAACCACACTAAAGTTACTGAATACACAGTTTAGTCAATAATTGGTTTAATAGTTTGACTAAATATTTAATAAATTCCTTTTTTAGAGACAAAAATTCAGTTCTTCAAATTAATCTATGCTTATTATGTATGTACTAAATAAGAGAATTCTAGCTCCTTTGACTTAAAGAAATCTAATGTAAGTCTTTACCTAACATTAACAGTGATATCCATGGTCGATATCTAGAAACAATTTTTACTGGTAAAGAACATTGAGATTTCTGTGAAACTAATTCTATATCTGTCATTATCATTCATTTATTTGCATTGCCTAAGTTCAATTGTGTCAATACTCCCTAAATGTTTTTCATTAGAATTTCACCTAGGTCCTACACTTTCCTTATTAAATATGTGTGTGTATGTGTACGTATGTATGTATGCGTACACACGCATATATATATATGTATCTGTGTGTATATATATGCATAGAATGAAGTCCAGATAAAACTTAGTGTATTTTCCCCTGTCATTTTAATATTTTATTTCTCATCACTACAAATAAAAATTATTTATGAATCAATTTTCTAATTAACTTATTCAGCATCTATTTTCTACTTATTTTAAAAGATAATCTCTCATTTTTTATGATTAAGGTTTCCTGAAGTATTTACTGTGAATATGATCACCTTTTTTGAAATTTAGGGGTACCACACAAGTGTACTTTTTTTCAATCTTAAAATGTTTTTAATTTTTTAGTGCATTTATCCAAATGTTTCCTATGTTACTACCATGCATTAATTTGGAAAACTTGGTCATTGGCATGATATACCACAGCTTGGTGAAAGAGCTTTATTATTATTCAACAAGTAGAAAATTTTAGTGTATTTACATTCTTTAGTGTATTTACATTCTTAGGTTTAGTTACTGCTATTTCTTGTTTAAATGGGACTGTTATTGACACACATTACACTACATTTCAAATAAACATCCTTTATATACAAAAGTTATATCATACATGAAATATAATATTTTTGCAAAATTAGACAACCTTCTCCAGAAACAAAAATTGAGTTAAAGGAAAAGTTAACTTTGAAAAGCTGTTTAATACTCCAATGCAAGCAACCAAGAACTAGTAATTTTTACAATTAAATATCTTCAATATGTATTTTTATATGAGTCACTAGGGAAGAAAAAGTGCATAGCAACAAGGATATCAATGGGAGTAAAAAGAAGAAAAAGAAAGGGTAGAGATCTTTGTTAGAAGTAAAAATAAATTAGATGTAGAATTAAAGCACTTAGATGGACAATACAGATAAAAAAAATCATTTCCCTGATTTATTCTAGAAGTTCAGGATGAAGTAGGTTTAGAGTTGTATTACCTAATTATCTCAATATTCATTTAAGTTCCTTTCCTCACTTTGATATAAGGTTTTTAAAGGATGATACAACAGATATAAGAACCCCATTCCAGAAATGAGCTATTATCTGCAGTAGGCCCCAGTGTCTTCAGAGCCCTATAATACTATTCTTTGACCCTGATACCAGGGTCAATCCACAAAAGTCAAATTACAATACAGATATCAGGGAAAAGATATAATTATGTTCTGTTATGCCATCCTGCCCTTGAAAAATAGCTAAAGTATTGGGAAGGGAGGCAGAGGTCAAAAGTAAATTGTTAAGAGAACAAAATTAGGCATTTACTAAAAAGCTATTCACTAACTGTAAAGTAGGAGCGCGAAGCACTGCAGGCATGCATGTGTGCAACATTCAATATCTTTTTTTTTTTTATCAAATGGACTCTGAAAACCTTACCCAATTATCGAAATCCTGGCATTCATAGAGTTTTCCCATTGGCCTCTAGCAATGCAGTTTTGTTTTGACATGATGCAGTCTGGAGAAAAATGTGTTCCCATGACATGGGTGTTGATTGCAGCTGTTTGATGATGGTTACAAGTGCATCTCAATGTTCTCTCACAAATGTATGTGATAGTGCCAGTTCTGCAGCCCTAGTGTTCAATATATCTGGATGGTGTTTATATGTTCCTCCATCTGACAGAGTGGTGCTGATGAAATCTGTTAAAAATTGTGACTTCTCTGCCAATTATTTGTCAGATTTCTCTGAGAAACCGCCACAATATCCATCTAGCCTCAACTGATATTCAAGGTTGTCTTGTTGCCAGTGACTTCATCAAGTGGCATGGATTTCTGACAGCACAGTGATCCATAGCAGATTTCTTCTGACTAGAGAAGAAACCCCTCAAATAGCAATAATCAAGGCATTTTGTTGAATTAGGCTAACTCAACAACATAGGAAAAGAACCAAGGCAAGAGCAGAATTTGAAAAGCAGCTTTAGTGATTCTTTCTATGTTTGAGACCTAGTTATTCTAAGATAAATGATACTCAAAATTCTTAAACAGAAAGCAAGTAAACTAAATAATGTTTTTATTTGTTTTCAGAACTTATTTTGATATAAGCACTTAAAATAGAATAGATTTTCATTCTTATTTCACAAAACCTGATTCAGAAAACCCCCTTTATTACTGTCATTTTATAAACACACTTCTATATACATACAATTCTGTGTGTATGTCCATGTAGGTTTCAGATGTAAGCCTATTTCAAACATATGGTTCTTGCTGTTAAAGTGTATAAATTATGGCTTTGACAAAGCAGAGCATTTAAAAATGCTACTATAAGAAGAAACCAAATCTTTAGAAAATAAACAAAAGTGACATAGAATAAGCCTTTTTTCATTAACTGATCAATCTAAATATTCAGACCCCAGTCACCTAAACAAGAAACATGACTGAAAACAGTGAAATCTCTTATCTCTGCTTCCTGGCTTTATAGCAAATCCCATGTTTTTGAGTTTTAATTGTCCATCAATGATATGTTTCCAAATTTAATCTACTTCTTGGTAGCAGAACCGGCAAAACATTTGTTCCCTTTCTTCTGGATACAGCTGCAATCAATTGGATGCACAAACGGTATAAAGGATGCTACAGGGAATATCTGCCCCTTCATACAATGGGATAGATGTTTGGATGATAGTAGCTTTTACAGAATCAAAACAGAACAGTCATAGCAAAAAAGTTAATCAAGATAACACTCTTCAAGTATGCAATTGAAAATATATATTTGTCCCAATTCTAAATGCTTTAAATATTTCCACATATTCATAAACTCTGTTAAAGGCCATGCCGAAGTTAAAGTCAGTGGTAATATAATAACCATTTGTTAAATGGGTAGGTAAGTAGGAACATACAGAATGATTATACACTGTCATTTATCCATTGAAAGTGTTCACAGAACCTACAAGCCATTAGGATGATAGCTCAATATTAAAGCTAAGAGAAAAATTTTGCTTAAAATTCAGATATGTAGGTTTGTGATTGTTCAGACTTATAACTATCCCAAATACTACTTTCATATCAAATTCCTTATAGTGATAAAAGAATGATGGTAAGTGAGAATACAAAAAAATACAAGAAAATCAGAAATAGTTCCCAGAAAAGTAATTATTTAGTACAAAGAGAAGGAACTCAATAGCTACAGTTAAAAAACAGCAACAACCAGAGATGAGGAAGTAATTGTGTGAGGAATAAAACAATGAAATTTTTAGATGACAAACATATGAGGTTATCTGCATGACCTTGGCATAGGAGAGAATTTCTTAAGTAAAAATCATAAATCATTAACCATAAGTGGTAAGAAGGATAAAATAGGATTATAGTAATAATTAAGAAATTTCATTCAACAAAAGACACTATTAAGAGAGTAAAAATGTAAACCAAGACCGGAAAATATATTTGCAACATGTATGACTAACAAGAGGCTCATTTTCAAGATATATCAAAACACTTACAAATAAGAAAAAAGACAACTCAACAGAAAAATGAGTAAGAGTCATGAACAGGCACTTTTCAAAAATTGATATTGAAATGGCCAATAAACACTGGAAAAGGTGTTCAACCTTATTGGTCACCAGGGAAATGCAAATATATACCACAAATTCAAGTCATAACAAACCCACTTGCTCAGCAAAATGTATAATGACTCCAAAAAGATTCCAAGCATTGCTGCAGAATTTTCACACACTGCTAGGGAGAGTATAAAAACATTTAAAAATCTAGATTGGCATTATCTATTACAGTTGAAGATACTGTGTATTCTGTGACCCATCAATTCCACTCATGCACCAAAGACATGTATTAGGTTGGTGCAAAAGTAATTGTGGTTATTGCAATTAGACCATTCCTGATTTTCTTGTATTTTTGTGGAAGAGGTTGATGCCACTTTTAATGGTAAAAGCCAAAATTACTTTTGTACCAACCTAATAAAATAAAGAATAGCATTGTTTGAAATAGCCAAAGATGGAAAACAATTCAAATGTTCACTGATAACAAAATGGATAAACAATCTGTGGAGCATTCATCCAAATTGAATAGTATTGAGCAATGAAAAGAAACTACAGCTATTTGTAACAACATAGATTAGTCTTATAAACATAATGTGGAACAAAAAAAAAAAAGGAGCAAGACAAAAAAGAGCACATACAATTACTTTCATATAATTTTTTTTTTTTTAAGACAGGGTCTCACTTTGTTGCCCAGTTTGGAGTACAGTGGTATGTTCACAGCATACTGCAATCTCCACCTCCCAGGATCAAGCAATCCTCTCACCTCAGCGTCCCAAGCAGCAGGGACTACAGGTGTGTGCCATCATGCCCAGCTAATTTATTTTATATATTTTTGTAGAGCAGGGGCCTCACTATGTAACACAGGCTAGTTTTGAACTCCTGGGCTCAAATGATCTTCCCACCTGAGCCTCCCAAAACACTGAGATTACAGGTGTGAGTTTCTGTGCCCCGCCCACATAAAGTTTTATACAGGCAAATCTAAACTACAAAATTACAGAGACATATATACTAGTGGCAAATCTATAAATAAAAGCAAAGAAATAACTATCAGGAAAACCATAATAGCAATTGCTTCTTGTGGGGAGGGAAGGAGTTATAATCAGAAAGGGGCAAAAACGGATTTTCTGTGGGGCTGGCAATGTTCTATTTCCTGACTTTGGTGGTAGTTACATTGAAATTCACTTTATGATTACTCATCTAAATTCATTTATGTTTTATGGAATTTTAATATGTATATCATATTTCACAATAAAATGTGCTTAAAAGGTAAAAGGCAATTTAGTAAGTTGGAAAACTGTGGAGGTTATAAATATATTTCTACAAGATTTTTAATTATATTAATTAAAACAATTACAAGTATAAATGGTACTTGTTTTGGAAAAATTGACAGTGGCATACGTAGATTCAGAAAGTGGGATCTCGAAATATTTAGCAGAACAGAAGTGCTTTAGAAAACCTTGTTAAATGACCAAAAAGTGGCTGTTATGATGATAGACTGATATAAAAAATGTATATGCAGAATTACAACATTATTTCATGAAGTAGAAAGCATGTTAATATCTTATATATGAAACGTGATTTTAACAGTCATGTCTAACCAAAATAACAGATTAAATGGATGTTAATAAAGGTCTGATCAAACAAAGAATTAAGAAGCCAGGAAGTAGAATTCTATTTTTCACCCATCTATCTAGTCTAATTTGTTCAAATTTCACTGAAGTAAAAGCCTACTGCTCTTGCGTCATCTTTAGGCCATTACTGCTCTTATTTTTCCTTGCCTGAAAATAACACTTTCCCTCTCCACCCCTCAAGTAATCCTTCTCCACCTTTTTCAACTTCAACTCAGACCCTGCATCCTCAACTTACTGTACTTACTTATTCTAGGCTTTGCGTTATATTTATATTTACACATATTTTAGCCTTTGCTTTATATTTAGTACTGATCTCACATCACCAAGTAGGTTGTTAGATTTATTTTGTATAATTTACTCATACCATACAGAAGTTGTTCTCAACCCAGTAACAGATCTGAAAGAAGTACCTGAGGAGTTTTATGCTTGTTTAAAATACAGATCCCACAGACTGACACCCAGAATTTCTTATTCAGAAGGTCTATACTAGAGCTCAAGAATCTTCACTTTAAGACATTTCACCACTGATTCTGATATGCAGTCAAGATTGAGAATGGCTTTGGGAGGCCGAGGCGAGTGGATCACAAGGTCAGGAGTTTGAGACCAGCCTGACCAACACGGTGAAACTTTGTCTCTACTAAAAATACAAAACTTAGCTGGACGTAGTGGCACACGCCTGTAATCCCAGCTACTCAGGAGGCTGAGGCAGGAGAATTGCCTGAACCTGGGAGGCGGAAGTTGCAGTGAGCCAAGATGGTGCCACTGCACTCCAGCCTGGGGAACAGAGTGAGACTTCATCTCAAAAAAAAAAAAAAAGAGAGAGAATGGTACCATGATTCCTAGCATGTGAATGGACTGAATCATTATATAGCAGGCTAAATCAATGTTTATTCCTCCAGTGATGAAATGTAAAGTATAATCTGTATAAGTTTTAATCCTTACCAAATATAGTTTCATAGAATGAATTCACATTTCATCTTACAGATGAGAAAACTAACTCATGGAAAGGTGAAGTATTTTGTTCAACATCATAAAATTAGTGAACTAGTGTCAAATATGAAACTATAAAAAATTTTCTTAATCCTACCCAAATACTCTTTCTAACACAGTAGATTTTCAATGCCAATGGTGGAATTCCAATGAAATACAGGACTACATAAAATAATTAATTCAAAAATACTCTCTAAAACTCCATCATTTATCAGGCACATCAAATGTTGCTTCATTTGGTTAAAACGGTCTGTAAATTACCTCACCTCTGCCATCTATTAAACATTTTTGCTATAATTTAGTGAGATTTGCCCTTGGAAAAAAATTATTTTTTTTCTAGTCAAGTGAAGCAGTGGGAGTAGAGAAGCCTTGGAAAATTTAATGATTAAAACTGACCATAGAACCCTCCTAAACTTGTTATCAAGAACCAGATACATAATATATTTTACAATGATACCAAATATTCCAATATTTAATACAGAATTGATAAAATTTTAAAATATTTGAAAAAACTGTATTTTATACTTTAACCCTTTCCTTCTTGATGATTACTTTAAGAAGAGGCATTTTGAATAGGGAATTTTTATTTCTCTATTCATTATTTTTAATTGCTCTGATACTTTTATATTCATATTCTATTTCCTATCCAAAATATTTATTAATATTAACTAGTAATTTTTTTTTTTTTGAGTTTCACTCTTGTTGCCCAGGCTGGAGTGCAATGGCGCAATCTTGTCTCACCACAACCTCCACCTCCCAGGTTCAAGCGATTCTCCTGCCTCAGCCTCTCATTGTTCAACGGAAGAAGAAGATGATGCCACAACAATTTAGATTATGATCTAAAGTAAATTGTTACCATTTTATAAATGGAATATACACCTGTCCTTCTTTACCTACTCTCCTTTAATTAGCTAATTCCCCACTTCTAATTCATTCCACTTAATATCATTACCCTTTATAAACATACCCCTCACCTACTTGATGATGACCAACAAGATGGTCTCGTCCTTACAATGCCAAGAGAGTGATGCTAGAATGTTATGGGCATGGGCCATAATTTCAAATATTCTGTGATTGCTAACAAGTTAATTGGCTGAGTATAACCAATTAAAAATAAATTCTTATATAGACAAACACACTCAACCATATTTTCATTGCATGAAAGAAAAACTATATAGAAATTAAATAAGATTTTGATTTAAAAACATTTAATTTGTTAAAAAATCCATGTGCTAGGAAATTTAAAAACACACATTATATTACATTTAATAAGTCGGGATTGGAATATTTAAATAAAAGATTTCCTACAGACTTAACTAGGCTCTCAATTCATTAAGCAGCACATGTTTTATGAATTTTAAAATCAAGCAAATTGATTTGATGTTAAGAATAAGCAATAATAGGTAGTTGATTAATATATGCAAAGAAATAATCAACCAGTATATACAAGGTATTATGCTAAGTACTATGAGGGATACACAGCCGTTTGCTTCCAAGTGCCTAAATAATTAAGAGAAAAATAACAAATGTATAAAGGGATGGATGCTGCTAAGAGATTTTTTTTTTTTTTGAGACTAAGACTTGCTCTGTTGCCAGGCTGTAGTGCAGTGGCACGATCTTGGCTCACTTCTGCATCCCGGGTTCAAGCAATTCTCCTGCCTCAGCCTCCTGAGTAGCTGGGATTACAGGTGTGTGCCACCACGCCTGACTAGTTTTTGTATTTTTAGTAGAGACGGGGATTCACCATGTTGGCCAGGATGGTCTCGATCTCTTGACCTTGTGATCCACCCGCCTCAGCCTCCCAAAGTGCTGTGATTACAGGCGTGAGACACCATGCCCAGCTTGAGATTATTATTATGCAGACTCTTTTATATCTAGAGCACTGGTTCTCACCCAGGGCCAGTTTTACCACCCCAGGGACATTTGGCAATGTCTGGAGACACTTTTAGTTGTTACAACTGGAGAATGGGTGGGTATTGCTACTACAATGTAGTAGGCAGACACCAAGAATTTTGTTAAACATTCGGTAATGCACAGAGCAGCCTTACCACCAGCAAATAATTATCAAGCCCAAAATATCAATAGTATCAAGAAAGTTGAAAAATCCAGATCTAGAGGCAGAGACAGAAAATTACTTTGGGATCAAATTCTTGTTATTAAGGGAAAACTCAGTTGAGCTACCTCCTTTAGTCATATAAATATAAGGCCAGTAGATACATCAGTAGGCTGAGTATGTCATGTTCTACATATCAATGTAAATTCTCTATCTGGAATTACCTTTGGATCTAGTCACCACTATAGAATGACATGTTTTGAGAACAATGAGGAAACACATAGGGGAGGCTAAAAGGGATGTTAGCACTAGCAAACATATGACTGAGAAAGGGCATCTCTGCAGTAGCGGATATTGAATTGGTTGGCAGGACCAATGGATTATGCAGACTGACAATATATAGACAGTACTAAAACAGCAAGGCTAGTACATTTTCTAATTCTTTATATCTACAGTTATGTATCATTTAATGACAGGGATACATTCTGAGAAATGCATCATTAGGTGAATTAGTCACTGCAGGAACATCATACAAATGCATTGCTGGGAAATTCTGTCATTGTGCAAACATCACAGAAAGTACTTATACAAATCTAAATAACATAGACTACTACACATCTAGGTTATATTGTATAACCTGTTGTTCCTGGGCTACAAACCTGTACAGAATGTTACTTACTGAATACTGTAGTCAACTGTAACATAACGGTATTTGTATGTCTAAAAATATATAAACATAGAAAAGAAAAAGTAAAAATATGGTGTTATAATCTCATGAGACCGCCGTTGTGTATGTGGTCTGTTATTGACCAAAATGTCATTATGCAGCACAAGACTGTATTTGGCTGTTGAAAGCAGGAGTACTTCGATTAGTCCATAGTCTTCATGGATGGTTCACCCGAGAAAGAGGCTTCTTGAAGTAGATAATAAACTTTGTATAAATAAAGACGGGTAAACAATTAAGTATAAAAAAGAAATGTGTGAAACATACATAGTGTATTGGTGCACCAAACTGGCAAAGCAGGTCATATGTTAGTGCAAACGTTGTGGTTGAACCATTAAGAGACTTGGCCATTACACCTATTTCCCAATACCCGCCCTCCCCACCATGTTGTGAGTATTGGCTGCTAATAGCCCATAGCTACCTCTGTTCTTGAGATAATTACCTTGGCTCCACCTGGGAGGTTATGCACTCTGTCCCACTAGGTTATTCACATAAAGTGCATAACCTCCCAGGGGTATAAAAGGTCTGAGACCCTTGTCTCAGAGAGAGATAATTCTGTGCTGAGATTCATGCTCCAGAACTTTTGTGCTCACCCCACTCTACTCCCAAAACCCTCTCCTGAGGATCGACTGAAAGCTAGACTTCACCTGAGACCACATCCTTGCTTGTTTTTTTTCCCCCTTCCCTATCCTGCTTCGCTTTCTTTATTCAGGCTTTTCATAAGCGCTTTTGCTCAATAAATTACTTTTATGCCAAATTCCTGTTTAAGACTCTGCTTTTAGGAAAGCTGACCTACAACACACATGAAATCAAGAAACTAAAATAGAACGTAGAACATGATAGTCTGTAGAGAAAGATTCATGTTCTGTCATCCTTACGGGGACAGGAGACAGGACTTGGGGACCATGCAAGACAGGGAGTTAAAAGTGAGACACTAGTACAAAGCTGGGACCCTTTAAAGGCCATTTCCTCAGAGAATAGTTAGACTAGACAAACCCTGCCCACCAATAGAAGGAGACAACAGGAAGCCTGTGCTTTGGGTAACAAAAAAAGAGTTTCTACTAGCAAATCAAAACACCTAGGACTTTACCTCACATGAATTTAGAATCCAAATTCATGTTACCTGCATGGCCCAAGGACTTATCAGCTGAGAAATCAACATAACCTTAGTCTGGGGTAATACGTGGCAGGTAATGATACATGGCAGATGAAAATGCATAAAGCGCTCTGAGGGATTTTTCTCAAGTTATTCCTACAGAAGAAAATAAGTCCAAACAACAATGTGTTCACATGATGAAGAATAAGAAGAGAAGGAGAAGGAAATTGCTTGACAAGATATCCAGCCTTATAAAGCTATACAAGGGATAGAAAAATATCATAGAACAAAATGGTATCATAACAAGCAAAGAAAGAGACCTGAGAAGTCTGGCTGTTGACCAAAAATCTGATGTGTGATTTTTTTTTAGGCCCAACTATTGGCAATCACAGAGGCTTTACTTGACAGGCCTAATGAGGAAAAACTGCCCTCCCTACACCCGACTTAGAGCACAACCAAAATGTATTGCATTCTCTGAAGGAAGCTGCAGTAAAGGACTCAACTCAGCCTCCTCTACACCCTCTTTTCAGGAGCCTCTGCCAAAACCTCTTTATTGCGGGGGAAATGGAGTTTTTATCCACTCTGACTTAATTTTCAATACTTTGCTACTCCTAGCCCTTTTCTCTTGCCCTCTGTCCAGTCCTTGGTTCCAGAAAGCTGCAGGAGCCTTTTGTTCATGGCACACTTAAGAGTGAGAGGAGCCCAATGTCTGTGCTGATCCATCTGAAGCTCAACCAGCACACTATCACATGGTGAAAAACAGAACTGGGCACTTTCTCTGGTTTAGCCTCTTGCTTATCTAGTCTTGACTGTTAACTTTTGTTTTGGCTTAGGGTTTTAATCAGCTACTCCAGCACTTAACAATTCAGCTTTCTCCAACTCAGCTGAGGTCATGACAAGATCTAGACAAGTGTATAATACCTATCTTGGTATATAACTAAAGTGAAATTACAACTCAATGAGTGAAGGATGAATTAGTCATTAAATGATGCTGTGACAATTGGTTCTCCATAGGAGAAATGGGACAAAATTAGATCTCTACTTCAAGTGATGGGCCAGGAAATGTTTAATAACCAGCTTCCTGGGACAGGATTGGAAACCTTATTTGCAGCACTTGCCAGTTTCTGTGGTGTAAAGACTCTCACCATGGGTAATCAAGCTACCTATGTGATGTCACGGAATGCAGAGTTGGGAACAGATGCACTTAATTATTTCTAGCAAGCTGATACTAGAACAACACTACTACCCTCCACAATACACAAACATCAATTGCAGATAGAGCGTAGATCTAAATGTGAAAAGCAAAATTTTTAAACTTATACAAAAAAATAGATAAGACTATATGACAAGAGGATAAGGAAGAAATTCATAGTAAGACAAAATAAGTACATACTTCTTTCACACTATTAGGACACATTGATAATAGTAAAAATGTACTTATGTTTTCCAACTTGAAGTGTTCTATATTATTTTAGATCATCAAGGGAAAATTATAGCATTTATATAACATGAATAAATGACATATTTTTTTGAATGCACAGCTTTAGTTTTACACTTATAACAGACAGGTATCCTACTGTTTAGAAGATGATCTTCAAAAGTCAAGAGAAACACCTCACAGTAAAAGCCTTATTCTTGCTGAATTTTATTCAAGCTCATTTCTCACTACATTCACAAGAACTAGAATTTATGCCCATCCTGCAATCAATAAATGTCTCTCTTAAATTTCAATCAATGGCAGAAGTGTGTAGAAAGGTCATATAGTGACAAGACATAGTCTCTGAGTCTCTCCTTTCCTTCCACTAGACTTGAATTAATACTATGATTTTGTACATTGTCTTCTTGGTACCAAGTTATTTATAAATAACTTTATTTATATTATTTATATTTATTTATATTATTTATATTTATATTATTGTTATTTATTTATAAATAACTTGGTCCCAAGTTATTTATCTTCCTCTGTTAAGAAAACTCATCAACATTTAGGGTGAATTCAGAAATAGTAAACAGGTAGTAGCGGCATTTTTTAAAAAGTTAAAAATAATTCAAAAACACTGCACTGAGCATAATACTATTTAGTTCTCATTCTAGATGTTTTCAAGTTATCAGGTAGGTGGTGAAAAGTTACTGTGTCATAGTATTTATTTTGTCTAATATCACATTTCTATTTAATATCTAATTTTGTAATTGAGGTTCTCTGTGATATAATTATGCCATGAATGACAGTTATATAATTAAAAAGATTAGAATAAATCTAATTATACAACTTTACCTGGAATCTTTAGACCTTTATTATACTGATGCTTACGCTTTTATTTAATTGATAATTGTCCTAACCATAGTCCTTCCACTTCAAGCGTAATTTTGTGCCTTGTCAACAACATACACATAATGCACAGCTATGATCTTTCCTCATTTTCTTTTTCACATATTTTTTATTTCAGGATACATACTAATCATGTCAGGCAATATGTTTTTACAGATAACAGTCCTACTCTCAGGAGGTTTAAGACACTGAACGTTTGGCTTTTCTTCCAATACACAACCTATCTGGGTCTCAAATAACTGCACTGATTGGTCTATGATTGCTATGCCAACTGTCCCCAAATTGGTCATTTTCTACAACCATCCTAATCAAACAAATAATAGGCCTTATTTTTAATTACATGTACAAAATTAAATAAGGAATTCAAACAATAATAGCTATTATTTACTAGCTTCTATTTCAAATAAAATTATATGTTATGTGTTTTGTATACCTTTATTTTTTTTCACAAAAGGCCTTTGAAGAAGACATAATTATTTATAATTTATATGTGAGGTTGGGTGTAGTGGCTCATGCCTGTAATCCCAGCACTTTGGGAGGCTGAGGCGGGTGGATCATGAGGTCAAGAGATCAAGACCATCCTGGCCAACATAGTGAAACCCCATCTCTACTAAAAAATACAAAAATTAGCTGGACATGGTAGCGCGCACCTGTAGTCCCAGCTACTTGAGAGGCTGAGACAGAAGTATTGCTTGAACCCAGTAGACGGAGGTTGCAGTGAGCCGAGATTGCGCCACTGTACTCCAGCCTGGCACCTGGCGACAGAGCAAGACTCTTTAAAAAAAAACAAAAAAATTATATGTGAATAAATTCAGGTAAAATTATGTTAAATTACTGCTTAAGTAACTGGGATTAGAATCCAGGTCCATCTTAAGTCAAATCACTGCCTTTTAAAAAATATGATACTATACTGCTTTAAAAAGTCAATTTATAGTATTATAAGCCATGCTGATGAAATCAGGACCTAATATAATCAGTTTCCCAACTGATTTAAATGAGACTATAAATAGTAATTTTATTCCTTTATGTGATTATAAATACTACATTATTAGAGTCAATATTGTCTAGTTTTTACAATCTAAATCCAGAAAATATATATTGAGAGTTGCTTACTTACATCTGCTTTTCAAATGTGAAATGACCACTTGCATGAGATATGAGGTGATTCTTAATATTTGAAAACATTCTTATTAACACTTGGAAATATGTGCTCAAGATGCATATATTCAGCTGCTTATATACCATTTCTAAGTTCCTTATCTGTTATAATAACATAACTATTTGTTACTGTTCAATCTCTCAATATACAGAACTCAAAGAATGGAAAGCAAAATCAAGGAAATGGATATAGCTATAGCTGTGGTAACATAGCAGGTAGAGGGCTCCAGAAAGAGAGAATATTTTCTATTGGAGGGGAGAGATCCTCACTTTAAGACATGGTTGCTCAGAACAAGGACCACTGAGGAAAAAAGAAAAATAAACAATTATATAAATAAATAATAAAAATATATAAAACACGATTGCATGATTCAGAAGAATTTCTAGTTTTTTGTTCTTCCTTTTCTTCTAATTTATCCCTGCAGTCATTTGTGGTAATGGTGTGTAAATGCCCCCAGAGAGCTTCCTTATGAAATAACAATGAAGTTTTTCTTAAATCTAGACTTCCGTTGGCTTCAGGTTTTCCCATATCCAATCATCAGAAAAATCATCATTTACCAACTTCATGAGGTACACACCTTTAGAATCAGTTAGGACTTTTACTGCTGTAAGCAACAGAAAACAACTCAAATTCTTTAAACGACAAAAAAATTATTGATTCATGTAAGGGAAAGTCCAAAGGTAGGATGAGCTTCAGCTATAATTTGGTCAGTGACTCTCTCAGCTCTGCCCCTTTTGGTACGCTGCCTTTGTCAGCTGCTGGCTTACTTTGGTGGTGAGATGACTAATGTAATTTCAGGCTTCACAATGCATAGCATGCTTTCCATAACAACAACAGCAACAAAATACTCTTCTGTCACAGCATTTCACCCTGATTGAGCCAACTTAGGTTACATGCCCTGAACCAAGCATACTAGAAAGAGGGATAGAAAAATTGTGATTGACTTAAACTAGAGACGGGATCTGCTTTGCTGAAAGCAGAAAGACTTCATGAGGAATGAGTTTTGGTCCAGAAATCTGTATTCTGAGTCCTGTTTTACTGATTCAAACTGGGTGTCTATGTATTTCCTAGTAATGCATTCACGATACTTGAGCTGTCTGGTATGAAAGTCAACCTCACATAGAATTCTAGTTTTACATAAGTTTCTCTTCTTGATTCCATTCCTACCCAGGTTAATTTTTCACCAAAAATTTCCTCAAACTTTATAGACTGTCATTATTTGAGGCACCAAACATCCATTGATTTCAATCAAAATCATCATAGTTCAAACTACAAGATGACACTCTTTCTTTTTTTACTCTGATTCTTTCTTAGGATCTATTTTCTGTTGTAATGACCTTTCTTAAAAGCCAAACATCCTCCAACACCCAACAGAAAAATCAGAGTCACAACATCAATTTTTGTTTTTAGGAGTAATTGTTTTCTGGATCCTTTCTGCCATATCAATGACAAAAAAAAAAGGTTTTGATTACAGGGTAATCACATATATTATGGTTGCTTTAAAAATGACATGAGGCCAGGCACAGTGGCTCACACCTGTAATCCCAGCACTTTTGGAGGCCAAGGAGGGTGGATCACCTGAGGTCAGGAGTTCGAGACCAGCCTGACCAACATGGTGAAAGCCCCTTTCTACCAAAAATAAAAAAATTAACTGGGCATGGTGGCGGGTACCTATAATCCCAGCTACTTGGGAGGCTGAGGCTGGAGAACTGCTTGAACCCAGGAGGTGGAGTTTGCAGTGAGCCAAGATTGCACCACAGCACTATAGCCTGGGCAACAAGAGAGAAACCTCATCTCAAAAAAAAAAAAAAAAAAATGACATGAAAGATAGCATTTGTGAGAGTCCTTCATAAAGATAATTGCCTTTTCTATTTATTTTAAAATAATATTGGTTGTTTTTAATTGAATTTTAGCATAATCAGAATGATGTAAATAAGGTAATATGCATCTATACCCTTCTTTTTAACTGCAATATCGTAATCCATTAAAACCTGGGCTAATTTATTTTATAGTATTTAAAAAGTGATTGTAGTATAGGCAGCAAGATCATCTAATATAAATTCAACATTCTGGTTTACGGATACAGAATGACTAATTTGCATTATATGAGGGGCCTTAAAGAATAACTAGTCATGATGAAAATAAACAGGAAAGAAAAGTAAACAAGAGCATTATTATGCAGGCATTTATGAACCATTAAGCATAATCATAGCTAAGGAAATAGCTTTCTGTTTGCTAGAGATAACCACTCTGAACTAGGATACATAATATTTTCAATGACTAATATAAAAATATTTATATTACAAGCAGAGTGAAATTCAATATCTATTTACAATATGATATGAGAAGCAAATAATAACAATGTCTTTTGCTAATGGACTTCTGATTAATCAAAAAAGATTACTGAATAATAATCTTTAAAGATATATTCTAACGATGTATATTTTTAAAATTTATTTTACAAATGTGTTTTTTTGTTGAAAATTCTCCTCAAAGTTTACAGACTGTCATCATTTCATGCACCAAATACCCAGTAACTTCAATCAGAATAATCATGGTCAAAATTAGAGGAGGATGACTCTCATTTTTTTCTTGACATTAAATTTAATGACTATTAACTCAAAGGCAATAAATAATCATACTATATATAGCTATAAAATATAGAAAATATGTAAAGACACGCTAATTTTGAAATTATTTTGCATATTTATATCTATATAAAATGTACAAATATGTTTAAAATGCAACATTAAATATAACCATGAATTAATTTATGTTTGAGAACAACAGTGATCTTAGTAGCACTATCCTCTAAGAGAAGAACATGCTAAGAGAACTATATCCAGATTTAAATAACAATAACTTCACATTACTTTAGTTTTTTAAAAAGTAATGTGCAATTTCTAGACAGTAAAGAGTTTTTCATGGTATTTCCTAATTAAAATTCTTCCCACCAAAGGCATCCTGAATAAACTTTTCTTTACTTAATGGGAATTTAGGTTGGGCATGGTGGCTCGCAACTGTAATCCCAGTGCTTTGGGAGGTCGAGGCAAGTGGATCACCTGAGGTCAAGAGTTCAAGACCAGCCTGGACAACGTGATGAAACCCCATGTCTACTAGAAATGCAAAAATTAGCTGGGCATGGTGGCAGCGCCTGTAATCCCAGCTATTCGGGAAGCTGAAGTAGACCTGCTTGAACCCAGAAGACAGAGGTTGCAGTGAGCCAAGATCATGCCACTGCCCTCTAGTCTGGGTGACAAAGTAAGACTCTGTCTCAAAAAAAAAGGGGGGGAATTTAACCTTGTAAATGATGACGAAATATAACTTATTCAGAAATGGAAATAGTATTTAAGCTCACAAAAAGTACATAATGATCATTTCCACTCTTATCTCCTAGTCACCCAAACAAATGAGAGCCCATTTAAAGGTGGTCACCTTGTTGATTTGCTGTCAGAGGAAATTTTTCCAGTTTTCAGGTACAAATGGTGTCTGCTTTGGGCAGAATGCTGTACATTGACACAAATAAAATATTTTAATTGATGAAACTGGCTATGTTTAAATACTACAGTTTTACTTGGTATATTTATCAAATATGTACACTGTCAAGATAAACAGTCTGGGGTTTTCTATGATACTTTTAGTTTACTCTATCCTTAAAAATATTTATTCTAAAACCTAAATGTTAACCTGACACTTATATCAGAACACTTGCAAGAACTTGTGATGTGAGACGATGATGGAAAATAGATTTCTTAAATAAAGAGGGACTTTTAAACTCAATCATTGGTTGAATGAAATTTCTGGAGTACTTGATAGATACCAGGCTGTATTAACAATACAGAACTATCATCATCATCATCATCGTCATCATCAGAGCTAACATTTACTGTGTCTTTATATATACAAGTACTCTGCTGTGTGTTTTGTTATTATTTGTGTTTGCTTGTTGTTACTTCATTTAATCTTTTATTTTCTTCCACATCTGTATAAAAGATAATAATACCTAGATTATTAATATGTATTACTATTATTATAGAAAATTCAGAAATAACTTGTTCACAGCCATATAGTACATGCTGAAGCCTATATTCAAATCCAGGAAATCTTATTCCAAAGCATGATATTTTAACTACTACACTACAGCTGCTTATTACCAGGAATCCTAAAATCTAGATGGACAGACAATATATACACACACCAATTGCTTGAATTTAAGGGTTTTTTCTATCCTATAATACACTTACTCCTAGCAGTTGCTGATATCTAGAATATATATCTCAAATCTGTCTGCTTCTCTGTGTCTCCACTACCATCATTCTGACCAAATGATCTCTATCTGATCTACTGATGTAGACTTATAACTAGTCTCCTTGTTTCTACCTGTGTCTTTTTAGCCCAAAAGTCAGCATCCTATTTAATGAGAAAACACTAGAGCCATTTCAACTAAAAAAAAAAATAATGCAAAGATGCTGACATGGTTTGGCTCTGTCCCCACCCAAACTGCATGAATTGTAGTTCCCATAATTCCCATGTGTCATGAGAGGGACCTGGTAGGAGGTAATTGAATTATGGGGCGATTACCCCCATGCTGCTATTCTCATGATAGTGAGTGAGCTCTCACAAGATCTGATGGTTCTATAGGGGGATTTCCCCCTTTTTGCAATGCACTTCTCTCTCCTGCTGCCATATGAAGGACACGTTTGCTTCCCCTTCTGCCATGATTGTAAGTTTCCTGAGGCCTACCCAACCATGTAAAACTGTGAGTCAATTAAAATTCTTTTCTTCATAAACTACCCAATCTCAGATATGCATTTATTAGTAGTGTGAGAGCAGACTAATACAGATGCCCACTATCTCCTCTATTATTCAGTATTGGACAGAGATGTCACTCAACGCAATTAGAAAAGATAAATTAATTAAAGGTAATGAGAAATAAAAAAATAAAAACAATGATATGATAATATATCTGGAAAAACCCTGGAGATTCAAAACTAAAAGTAACTAAAAATAATTCAGTAAGGTAGCAAGATGTAAAATCATTATATAGAAATCATTAAGCTTTACAAATAGTAACAATAATAGCTAGAAAATGTAATGGTAGAAACATCTCCATTTACAAGGAAAATAAAAAGGTGAAACAGGAATAAGATTAATATAATATGTGGAAAGCCTATATGAGGAAAATTTTTAAAATGTTCAAAGATACAGTGAAATACCTCAAACAAAGGGATAAAGATCCCTTTTTTGCAGATAGGTTGACTCTATGATAAAACATCAGTTCTCTCTCTAAGTTACTTTATACATTTAGAACAATCCCAATAAAAATATCATCATTTTTTTTTCTGGAGCCAAACATGTTGATACTAAAGTTTATATGGAAAAACAAAATCCAAATATAAACGGTAAACAATGAAAATAGAAAGCTACAAGGTAAGATCAGCCTACCATACATTAAGACACACCACAGATTTCTATTATTAAACCAGTACAGTATTCATGCACGAATAGTCAACAATCCAGTGCAATAGAATTGGGTGTCCAGAAATAGACCAAAGTACACATGGAAATTTAGTATATAATAATGTAGGCATCTCAAGTCACTGGGATAAAGACAGACTTATTTTGTTAATGGTGTGAGAACAACCAGTTAACCATTTTATGAGAAGACAAAAAGTCTGTTTCACAACAACAAATTCTGAAAGGATCAGGGGTTTAAATATAAAAAATAAAACTATACAGGTACTAGAATAAAATCTGAATACAGGGAAAAAATGTCTACCTATGACCCAAAATCCAGATTGAATAAAAGATCAATAAATTTGATAATACAAAAATTTTAAAGTCATCATGCAAACTCCATACCCAGAGTCAAACAGTAACTCACAAACAAGGATAAAATTTTCAACATATATCACAATTAAAGGGCTAATAGCTCTACCTTTATAACAACTCCTAAAAGTTGAAAACAAAACCCAAAACTCCAATAGAAAATGGGCAAAAGTCATGAATAGACAAGTCACTATATCTTCCTCTCTCTCTCTCTCTCTCTCTCTCTCTATATATATATATATACCCACACACATATATACATATATCCCTTAAACATATGAAAAGAAGTTCAACCTTATTCATCATTATAGAAATGCAAATTGTAAGTACATTGTTATCTTCCTCTCTCTCTGTATATATATATACACACACACACAAACACACATATATACATATACACATATATCCCTTAAACATATGAAAAAAAGTTCAACCTTATTCATCATTATAGAAATGCAAATTGTAAGTACATTGTTATATTATACTTCACCTACCTCACTGGCAAAAATTATAAACTACGATAATACATTTTACTGGTGAACTGCAAGAAAACCGTCATTCTCATATATTGTGGGTGGGAATGCAAACTCATGCAACGTCTATGGAAGGGAATTCAGTAATGTCCAATGAGCGCTACATATGCATTTACCTTCGGATCCAGTGACCCAACACCTATAATTTTACCCTAAATATATAATTCTAGAAACAAGAAAATGCATATGCCTAAGGTTCTTGCTTGCACTGTTATATGAAATTGTAAAATACTGGAGACAACCTAAATGGCTATACCTAGAAAACTACGGTAGAGCCACATAATGGAATATTATGTAAAGTGCAAAGGTGTGTTAATTTTTGCTTGAGGAAAAGAGGGAAATAAAACAATGTATATTTACTCAGTTACACAAAAAGAAACACAAGAAGGATGAATCAGAAACAAATGGGATTTGTTACCTCTAGATAGTGCATAAGAATCAAGTGTAAAAGATGGGAGAGTTAGAATGGAATAGCAGATAATGCTTCTCTCCCACATATTTTTGCTTACGGCTCTGGAATCATAATCAACGTTTCACATATTAAAGATGTAAAACCAATCAGGATGGGGTAAATAAAAACAAAAGTGGGATATAAGCAAACAGAAAATAAAAGAGAACTTACTGGTATGTCAAATAAATAACATCATGACACTGAAGGGGAGAGGAAAAAAACTAAACCAATTAACCTATTAACTGAGTATTTTGACTATACACCTTTGGGCTGCAAACATACACACACACACACACACACACACACACACACACACAGAGAACACTAAACGCTAAACAGGTTGTTGTTTTCCCCAGTGCTATGGGTTAACAATTCTGAAACTATTTGTGTGTGTGTGTGAGTGTGTGTGTGTGTGGGGGGACATTCCCATGTAAGGCCCCTCGGAATTGGGCCTTGCCATATGGTGAGCTTGAGCCCAGACACAGTTTCCCGTTGGAGGCAGTCGAGCTATGGGAAAGCTGAACTGAAATCAAAGGATATATGAAAATAACTTTACTAAGACAATGATGTGATGCCTATGTGGTCTGAGAAGACATTGTATCTGTTTTCTGTTCTTGCATTTATGACTTTGTTTACCCACTATTGTTGGGTCCTGTGCTTGTTCTTGTGACTGCTGTTTGCAAAGATAATAGGTTTACTGCCTCTCTGGTGCCTTGTATAGATCATTAACTTTTTATCTATAGGGTTCCCCACCCTGATAATGAGACCCACCTGCATGACCCGATAATGAGACCCACCTGCACGACTTGATTGTATCTGATTATGTATCTGATTTTACTATTGTGTTAGCTGCTGCCTAAGCTTGTATCCCGAGGACCTTCTGTTCCCTTTGATGTATGACATAATGGTGTCTGTTCCTGCAAATGAAGTAGGACAAAGATATATATACTAACTAGGACAAAGATATATATACTAACTATGTGCAAAATAAAATTGCTGTCTAAGCATTGCTTACTCAGTCCTCCAGACCCCGCTTCCCTGTCCTCTCTTTTTCTGCGCACTCCCCTATTCAGGTCGGAACCCTCTTGCTGGCCAAGAGTCCCCGGCAGATGTGCCGGCCTCTCAGGAACTCAGGTGTGTGTGTGTGTGTCTGTGTGTGTGTGTGTGTGTGTGTGTGTGTGTGTGTGTATCTCGTAGGAATGAGCAACACGTGGAATGTATTGCAGAGAAATGGAGATAGATTTTTGTACTTTTGGAGAAGGGAGCTACAAATCTGGAAAGAGTGGAGGTTAGAATGAGTTTTGTGGTTTTATATCAGAATTGGAGATAACAGTATGAACTAATGGTTTTTCAGATAGATAGATAGGCACATATGCATATATGTGTGTGTGTGTGTGTATACACACACACACACATACACACACTTTCTAGATCTATCAGGAGAATCTAAAGCAATGACACCCCAGAAGCAATGAGTACCTAGCGTCCAAATGTTGGTCACTAAATGTTACTTTCCAAGACTCCTTAATGCAGGACAATTTGATCATTAAATAAATAATGACAACAATGGCTAATAACCCATAGATTAAAATAAGAATGCTGATATATAAAAATGAATAAATGGATGAGTAGGGAAAGCTGTTCTTGAAATAGTAAATGACAACTAGTAAATGCAAAAGGAAGTATAGATTTAAACAATTATTAATAGCATTTGTCATCCATCTTAGGGAGTAATAATTAAGATAAGAATCATCACTGGATTATAAATCTAGTGGGTACATGTTTAATGAAAACCAGCATATTAAATCATCTCATAGTATCTCCCCAAAATATTAATTACAAAATCTATAGTAACATCAGAATTGGGAAACTTGCCTGGTACCATCTTATCCAAGTGAACAAAGTTAACATCATTCTAATGGTGCCATCTGATAGGATGCATTGAAACAGACACAATAACACTTCTCTGGCATTCCTGCCAAAGATGCATAAACTGAATATAATCATGAGGAAACAACAAACACACCGAAACTGAGAGACAAAATGACTGGCTAACATTCTTCAAAAATATCAAGATAATGGAAAACTCGGGACAAAATGTCTTCACCATGACTGAAGAACACCTTCGGAGTAAAGAGAACTAGAGAGACAATTAAATGCAATATGCAATGTGAATTGGTATGCTTTTTTTCTGCTGCTATATATAGCATTGGTAAATTTTAATAAAGTGTAAAGATTAGACACCAGCATTGTATCAGATTAATTTCCTTATTTTGGCAATTCTACTGTAGTTATATAAGTGAACGTCCTTCTTAAGAAATAAACACTGCAGCATTTAGGAGTCAGAGGGGATCCTGTCAATTTATCATCAAAGAATTTTTAAAGACAATATGTATCTATAGAGAAGATGATCATGTAAAATTTGGTATTATGTTAACATTTGGAAAATTTGGGTGAATGAGTATTCACACATCTTTTGTACTATTCTCACAACTTCTGTGTGAATATAAAATATTTAAAAATTGAAAGTTAAAAAGAAAAAACTATAGTGTATTTAAAATGGAGAAATAGATAAAAGTGGCAAAATATTGACAATTGATGATAGCTGATAGCTTCATGTATATCATTAGATTGTTCCCTTTTGTGTATATTTGAAGTTTTCAACAATAAATATTATAAAAGTCTATCATTAATTGGATTCAGAAGTTTCAACTCGCTAAAGTATGGAAAACATATGGAACTTATTTTCCAAAAACTGTTACCTACTTTTCGCTGCAGCATCTACCTCTTGGGTACTGGGGGATAACTTATTCTAATTTCATAACTTCTCAGTCATTTTCATTATTAAACAAGTCCAATTTCAGATTGTTTAATAACTTTAGGTATTATCACCTATCATCATCTATATCAACTTCCTCTTCCTTCTTTGGATCTCTCTAGAACTGCATTAGTCATCCTACTAGGGATGTTGAAAACATGTAACCTGTTTTTCCTCATCTCTCTCTTCCTCTTCATTCCTCCCCTATTCTTTGTCTACCTTCCCAGCAATGGCTGTTGAGAAGGTTATACAGCTGCTTAGGAGATTTTCTGTATCCAGTGATCACATAAGCTATTTCAAAATACAATCAAGACTTGTGGGAATTTTTGTCAAGTTTTAATTTTTAGGGTGCATAGTAGGTGTATGTATTTATGGAGTGCATGAGAGTTTTGATACGGGCGTGCAATTTGAGACAATCACATCATGAAGAATGGGGTATCTGTCTCCTCAAGC
Organism: Aotus nancymaae; assembly: GCF_030222135.1. Taxonomy (NCBI): domain Eukaryota; kingdom Metazoa; phylum Chordata; class Mammalia; order Primates; family Aotidae; genus Aotus; species Aotus nancymaae. The sequence goes on along the minus strand of NW_026988415.1, from coordinate 50,797,041 downwards.
ACTTATCACATTGAGATACAAACAATCCAATTACATTCTTTTAGTTATTTTTAAATGTACAATTAAGTTATTTTTGACTATAGTCATCCTGTTGTGCTATCAAATAGTAGGTGTTACTCATTTTCTCTAGCTTTTTTTGTATGCCCATTAACCATCCTCACCTGTCCCCTAGCCCCCTAATACCCTTCCCAGTCTCTGGTAACCATCTTTCTACTCTATCTCCATGAGTTCAATTGTTTTGATTTTTAGATCCCACAAATAGGTGAGAACAAGGAATGTTTGTCTTTCTGTGCCTTGCTTATTTCACTTAACTTAGTGACCTCCATTTCCATCCATATTGTTGCAAGTGAACGGGTCTCATTCTTTTTTTATGGCTGAATATACTCCATTGTGCATATGTACCACATTTTCCTTATCCATTCATCTGCTGATGGACACTTAGGTTGTTTCCAACTCTTAGCTCTTATAAACAGTGCTGGGAAAAACATAGCAGTACAGATACCTCTTTGATATACTGATTTCCTTTCTTTAGGGGATATACCAAGCAGTAGGATTACTGTATCACATGGTAGCTCAATTTTTTTGCATTTTTTGGGAACCTACAAACTGTTGTCCATAGTGACTGCACTAATTTACATTCCCACCAACAGTCTATGAGCATTTCCCTTTTTCCATATCCTCACCTGCATTTGTTATTGCCTGTCTTTTGGATATAAGTCATTTTAATTGGGGTGAGATATCTCATTGTAGTCTTGATTTGCATTTCTCTGATGATCAACAATGTTGAGCACCTTTTCATGTGCCTGTTTGTCACTTGTATGTCTTCTTTTGAGAAATGTCTATTCAAATCTTTTGTCATTTTTGACAGAATTATTAGATTTTTTCCAATAGAATTGTTGGAGCTCCTTATATATTCTGGTAGAATCCCTTGTCAGCTGGGTAGGGTGCAAATATTTTCTTCTGTTCTGTGGGTTGGCTTTTCACTTTGTTGATGTTTCCTTTGCTGTGCAGAAGCTTTTTAACTTGCTGTAATCCCATTAGTGTGTTTTTGCTTTGCTTTCCTGTATTTGTAGGGTATTACTCAAGCAATCTTACTCAGACCAAAGCCCTGGAGAGTTTACCCAATGTTTTCTTGTGTCAGTTTCATAGTTTGAGGTCTGAGATTTGTCTTTAACCATTTTGATTTGATTTTTGTATATGGCAAGAGATAGGGGTCTAATTTCATTCTTCCGCACATGGATATTCAGTTTTCCCCACACCATTTATTGAAGAGATTGTCTTTTCCCTAGTGTATGTTCTTGGCACCTTTGTCAAAAATGAGTTTGCTGTGAGCATATGGATTTGTTTTTCGGTTCTCTATTCTGTTTCATTGGTGTATGTGTCTGCTTTTATGCCAGTACCATGCTGTTTTGCTTACTAAATACTTCTGCACAATAATTTGAAGACAGGTAATGTGATACCTCCAGTTTTGTCCTTCTGGCTTATGATAGCTTTGCCTCTTCTGGGTATTCTGTGGTTCCATATAAATTTTAGGATTTTGTTTTCTATTTCCGTGAAGAATGGCATTGGCATCTTGATAGGGATTGCATTGAATCTGTAGATTGCTTTGGATAGTATGGACATTTTGACAATATTTATTCTTCCAATCCATGAACATGAAATATTTTTCCATTATTTGGTGATCTCTTCAATTTCTTTCAACAGTGTTTTATATTTTTCATTATAGAGATATTTCACTTCTTAATTTCTAGGAATTTCATTTTATGTGTGGCTATTGTAAATTATAATTTTGTATTTCTTTTTCACATTGCACACCATTGGCATATACAAATGCTACTTAATTTTGTACGTTGATTTTGTATCCTGTAACTTTAATTTTTGAGTTCTAACAGTTTTTTTTTTTTTTGGAGTCTTTAGATTTTTCCAAACAAAAGATTATATCATCTGCAAACAAAGATAATTTGATTTTTTCCATTCCAATTTGAACACCGTTTATTTATTTCTCTTGTCTGATAGTTTTAGCTGGGACTTCCAGTACTATGTTGAATAACAGTGGTGACAGCAGGCATCCTTGTCATTTTCCAGATCTTAGTGGAAAGGCTTTCAGTTTATTTTTCATTTAATATAATACTAGCTGTAGGTCTGTGATATACAGCTTTTATTATTTTTAAGTATGATCTTCTATACCCAGTTTTTTAGGATTTTTATCAGAATGGGATGTTGAAGTTTAGCAAATGATCTACAGCATCAATTGAAATAATCACATGGTTTTTATTCTTCATTCTGTTGATATGATGCAACACACTGATTGATTTTAATATGTTGAACCATCCTTGCATCACAGTGATAAATTTCACTTAGTCATAATGAATGATCTTTCTAATGTATTGTTGAATTTGGTTTGCTAGTATTTGGTTGAAGATATTTGCATCAATATTCATCAAAGATATTGGCCTGTCTTTTTCCTTTTCTGATGTGTCTTTCTGTGTTTTCAGTATCTGGGTAATACTGGTTTCATAGAATGAGTTTGGAAGTATTCCTTCCTCCTGTACTTTTTAAAATAGCTTGAGTAGGATTGATATTAGTTCTTCTTCATATGTTTGGTAGAATTCAGCAGTGAAGCCATTGGGTCCCAGTCTTTTCTTTACTGGGAGACCTTTTACTATGGCTTTGATATCATTACTTGGTATTGGTTTGTTCAGGTTTTAGACTTCTTCCTGGTTTAATCTTTGTAGGTTGTATGTGTCTGGGAATTTGTCCATTTCTTTCAGATTATCCAATTTATTGACCTATAGTTGCTCATAGTAGCCAGTAAAGATCTTTTGAATTTCTACAGCATTAGTTGTAATGTCACATTTTTAATTTCTGAGTTTATTTTTATCTTCTCACTTTCTTAGTTAGTCTAGCTAAAGGTTTGTCAATTTTGTTTAACTTTGCAACAAAACAATTTTTTGTTTCATTTATATTTGTAATATTATTTCCATTTTATTTATTTTTTCTCTGATATTTATTATGTCTTTTCTTCTACTAATTATGATTTGGTTTGCTCTTGCTTTTCTAGTTCTTTAAGATGCATCATTAGAGTGTATAGCTGAAGTATTCCCTCTTTTTTGATGTAGGCACTTATAGCTATAAACTTCCATATCAGTACTGCTTTTGCTGTATCCCATAGGTTTTCGAATGTTGTGTTTCAATTATTATTTGTTTCAAAAATATTTTTCAATTTCTTTCTTAATTTCTTCCCTAACCTACTGGCCATTCAGGTCATTCAGGTCATTCAGACATAAAGTTTAATTTCCATATGTTTGTATAGTTTTCAAAATTCCTCGTTATTAATTTGTAGTTTTATTTCATTGTGCTCAGAAAAGAGTTAATATTCTTTCAATTTTTTGAACATTTTAAAACTAGCTTTGTGGCCTAACATACAGATTGACCTTAAGAATGATCCATGTGCTGAGGAAAAGAATATGTATTCTGCAGCTGTTTGATTAAATGTTCTGTAAATATCTATTAGATCCATTTGGTCTATAGTGCAGATTAAGTCCAATGTTTCTTCGCCGATTTTCAGTGTGGAAGGTCTTTCCAATGCTAAGAGGGGAGTGTTGAAACCTCCAGCTCTGATTTTATTGGTGCCTATACCTCTCTCTTTAGCTCTAATAATATTTGCTTTATATATCTGGGTGCTCCCATGTTGGGTGCATATATATATAAATTGTTGTATCCTCTTGCTGAACTGACTCCTTTATCATTGTATAGTGACCATGTTTGTCTCTTCTTACAGTTTTTGTCTTGAAATCTATTTTGCTTATGTATTGCTACTAAGACTTGTTAAAATTAAAAACACAGAAGACAATGTAAATCGTATAATGCTTAACAATGTAAAAATAATAATCATTTAAATAACAGGTTAGTATTTAAGAGGAGGCAAGTTTACAGGTAGACAAGAGAAGTGCCCTAAGATTAAAATTCATGAAATTATTTAAAACGATATAAAGAAAAAATTTAAAATCTCAGGTTCTCCCAATGTTCTTATGCAAAAGGGAAGATCATTGCAACACTCTCTTCCAAATAAATGGCTGTTATAACATTATGCATCAGCCAGATTACCATGGAAAGGTTAAAGATCTCAGGCATCAGGCAAGGACTGCCTCCTTGATCATTCATAAGTAAGTTATTGGCTGGCTTCTCACAAACAAAGACATGCTAATTGTAAGTTTAGATCTGAGTGTAGCTCCTAAAACTAAAGTCTGTTCCATTTCACACTGACAATGTCATTACAAGTTTGTCTTCCTGGGTACAGAACTAAGTCAAGACTCATTCCTCTGCCTACCAGAGACATCTGCGTAATTGACTCTTTACTCCCATTTTCTTATCAAACATTCACTTTAACTTATATAAAATGTAGATTTACTGGGCTATAACTAAAGCCTCACAGGAATGTAAGTATTTACCTAACTGGCTACCTGTCCCTCTTTCTACATGCCTCCCCCCGTCCCTTTAATGAAATGTATATAAACCAAATCTCCTGAAAACCTCTTCAGAATAGCAGCCACAGATGTATCTGTGGTTCATGTTTTTCCCAGATGTGCCATAATACTAGCTAAATAAGCCTTGATGATTAAAAATTAAGCTTCAGTCACTCATTTTGGTTGTCAAAGACACAACTTCAAAGAAATCACCTTTGCAAAAATTCTAATATTGAGAAAATTATGACAGTGAAAGAGACTCGACCTAACCAACCCCATCCTGCCTTTAACTCTAAACTGTCCTTGTTCAATCCTGGTCTTAGGCTGAGGTAACTATAGAAAGAATTTAGTTTTCAGTTGAACTTTGAAACAAAGATGATAACAGCCCTTTCCTGAAACAAACTGCCTTCTTGCCTGGGGACCAGACCACCTTTGTAAGACTTACAAATTAGCCACAGGATTAGAAATTATGGTTTAGAAGTTATATAACCAGAGGCCATAAGATTCTGAACCTCCCCAATTGCTCCCAGTGATAACATCACTATGGTAAAACCTAATATAGGTGTTAGGAGATATTTTCCAAACTCTGCATTCTGATGCATCACCTGGTGCCACCCAGACTGGTAATGTGGTTAAGCTAGTTCTGTGATTCTACCAAGGAACAGAAGCCAGCAAGATGAACCAGCTCTGACCCCTCTATGATGTCATCTCTGACCTAACCAATCAGCACTCCTCACTGCCTAACCCCTTATCCACCTTTCAAAAACCCAGTCTCCAAATTTTCAGGGAGACTGATTTGAGCAGTAAAACTCCTGTCTCTTACCTAGCCACCTCTTCATGCATTAAACTCTTGATTCCAATTCCCCTGTCTTGATAAATTGGCTCTGTCTGGGCTGTGGGCAAGATGAAATAATCAGGTAGTTACATCAATTTAATGGCTTTCAAAATCATTTCTCTTAAATTTAGAGTATGTTTTAAATACTAATCTCATTTGAAATAAAGAAAAATTTATCTTAAGTAAATCGCTATTTCTTCAGTTGCATTTATGTTCCTCTTTTTAAACTCAAGTAAAGGAAGCTTAAGATTTTTTAAATTAAAATTATATATAGTTTACTTGCATACTATAGTTTATAAACTACATATAGTTTCCTTATGTATATATAAGTATTATGTATGTAAATACATTTTTGGAAAAACATATATTTCCATTTGTCTATCCATCAATCCATTCACCCATTCTATATCCTTTTATATCTAGATTTATTTTATTTGCTTTCCTGTCTGTATATTTACATGGATGAGTTGTATGTCTGGAATATTTCTCACCAACTATTAATGATAGTTATTGCTAGATGATGAAATTCTGTGCAAAATGTTCACATTTTCCTTTTTATACTCTTCTGTATTGATTGAATGTTTAAATACTACCTATATATCATATCATTTTCAAAAAATGAAGTCATTATTCCTTTTCAAAAGAAAGGTATATTGTACCACGTCATAACAGTTTTTGGGTACCATGAACCCCACTTTAAATCATAATCCCAATTCTGTGTCAGCTTCCACTCAAACTCGTAGAATAAAAGTATAAGCTCTTTAGAACAAAGCAATATGCCATTATCATATCTTTAATATAAGGACCCTAAAACATTAAGTGTAGTATAGTTAACTGTATAACTCCAATGCAGTTAAAATTAGAATTTCTGATTAAATTCTAAATGGTTCTGCCAAATTCTTAGCTGAGAGAACTGAAACATATCCCTATCATAGACAATTCCTTTCCAGGAAAGTTAAATGAAAAGGGAAGATAGAGGAGACTTTGAATTAAAAATCTCCAGTAAAGAATACTTTGCTGTGAATGCAGTAATATAACAAGCTAGAACTAGAATCACTAATGAGAACGTGTATACCAAAAGACTGTAAACAAGCAATACCACTAGCTGAGAGGAAATAATCTCAAACACAGCTGAGTGGAAAGCAAAAATCAAGTACCTGGGGATAACTGTAAAACAAAGTGTACATATGTGCATAAATGAAATGAAAAAGTATTATATCAAGTATATGTTAATTCACTTATTCAGAATTCAACATGTGTACTACCATTCTGGGGTAAGAACGGTGATTAACAGTGAGGACATGAAGTCTATCAGTTGAAATAATAAACAAAATTTATCATCTCCAAATTATGTTCTTCATAGGTATTAGACAATCTTAAGCATTTTGCTTAAGATCATAGTGGCCTGGAATAGAGCTAACAAAATGTGGCAATGCCACCATAGCCATCAAGTCATAATTTCATTAAAATTACACTAAAAAGGAAATTTAAAAAATGCATTTTTTTCATGTGATCAGATTCTAATTTTGAGAAATAAAACAAACTCTGAAAGCATTTAAGCCATAAGTTATTCTCAAATGAATAGGAAAAATAACAATTTTTGCTTACATCATGCAGAGATAAGCATTCATTTGTTATTCAGAAGAAAATTTTATGTGGTGTGTTTATAGTTAAACATCTTGAAGCAAATCTTCACTTAAATTCAGGATGTCTCCATTGGCCTTTCATCCAAAAAGAAATATATATCAAAAGTTTACTTTAATTTGCTCATTAACTATGATTTCACCTTTTCTACCATATAATATTTGATAACTATATTTTAAAGAGTATTACACAAAGCTCTTAAAATATTGCTGAACATGTTTAGAGAAGATGTTTTTCTTATCAACCAACCATATCAGTAAAGAAGAGATAAACTGCAAGACTTCCTTTCTTACCCCAAACTATGCGCCAGAAAGGAGAATGAATCACACCTTTCTCCTTCTGCAACTCACAAGATTCTTTTCCATTAAATGTGGTGGTGCAAAAAAAGGTAAAGCTGGGTAAAAGAAAGACAATGATTCTATGGCACCCTTAGTACAGGAAATTTCAAAATAAACACATTTCCAGTTGGCTGCTTTACAACTTAGCTTAACCTTTTTTTGGTAAGAATCACTTTGACATAGGTTAACAGCATAAACAGGTTGACTTCATTTCCCAGAGTAACATAAACATGTTTCCAACTAGTTTACCAGTTTTGCCTCCATGCCCAAAAGTTCAGGCAAACCCAGGTAATCTTGTCCTAGCCAGTAGACAGGATATATGGGGAAATGAGAAAAAATGAGTTTAATCAGGAAACAATACTTTGTTACAGCTGAGATGATTTTAAATGAAGCAAATGATTGTAAACCATGAATGAGAGAACATCTATTTTGGGTCACTGTGACTTATTAATAGAATGCTATTTACTTTTAACTTTGCAAATAAACAGCTGTATTGCTCTGAAACATGATGAAAGGCATGCACCTCTACTAGCAGATTTAGCACTTCTGACCAACAAAAACACCAACTTCCTTACAAATGTGCCTCATGCACTGTATTAGATTTCATTAAGATATAAATTTTAATGCCTTATTTCTTTTTTGAACTCGAATGGGAACCAGAATGGGATGATCCAGAAGATGACCTGTAGTGCTTAGGTAAAGTAATGGTGTTCTGTAAGGGTTGGCCCTGGGCTCAGAGTTGTTTACTGTTTTCAGCAATCACCTGGCTTTCAGGTGACCATAATCTTATTCGTCCTTTTCTGTGATCACCAGATGAAGATCTAGAATGATTTCTCTTTCTATTCCACTTAGGAGAAAGTGATGAACTTGAATAACATCATTTTTTTGGAGGGGGGGCGTGGAAGAGCCCCTGTGGGACCTGGAGTTGGATCTTGATTTCAACCCAGAAGATCTTAAATATTCTCTGAAAGTGGAATGAGATCTTGACTGCGAACCAGAACTTCTTGAAAGGAACCTGGACCTAGACCTTGAACTTGAAAGGGAGAATGAACATGATGAAGATAGTGAAAGTGAAGATTGAGATGTTGAGGACTTTTTCTGTTAGATTTCTTTTTATTACTGTCTTCTTCTTCACTGACATCAAGATTATATTTTGAGAGATCAGCATCATCTTCATCCTCATCTTCATCTAATTTATATTTAGAAAGATCTTCATCCTCATCCTCTTCTTCTCCCTCCGATTCTTTATCTTCAACCTCCTTGCATATAGATGCATGACCAACTGGCTTCCCTCTGTATTTTTTCTTTTTATATCCAATCTCATCATATTTGCCTCCAGATTCTTCTCATTCTATATATTCAATGTCATTTTTTATTAAAACCACCAATATAACTGTTTTTTTTTTTCTAATTTAGCATACGTTGGAGTATTACATGTTACACTCTGATCTTCTGGCCCAATTCACATTACTGTGAGTTTTACCTTGCCAGTCATTAGCATTAAATAGGAATCAGCTCTTTTCTGTAAGCATTTTTCGTATTTCAGTGCCCCCAGCTTTCATCATCTTGGCCTGTTGTTTTCCTTTTAAGTATTACTATTATTAATATTATTCATACTTGCTTTTACAAATTATGTTTTTGTGTTCATGAAATGATATTCATAAAATCTGGTGGAGCTGTATTTTTCTATTTTCAGTGCTCACTCACATACAATTATACCGTAACTTCCTCTTTCTGGAGATAATTATGATTATTCATCATTTTATTTTCCTTATGATCTCCAGGTAATAATTTGTATTTTTGTGCTTTTCTACTATATATTTTTAAACTCTGATTTTAAATGAAACAATATATTGTCCTATCTCTTTGCTCTGCTTAGATCCTTATTTTGGATGTTTGCTAACAATATAATCTTATAGATTGTGATAGACCTCTTCCGATTGAATCAATGGTATCTTTACAACAACTAGACAATATCTAAACTTTTGGCACTAAATTGACCATATGCACTTTTAAATATACTTCTGACACAATTTTCTCCATTAAAAAATTAGTTCCCATTGGGATATATTAAATTTACTTGATATTTGGGTACAATCTTGCTGCTTGATTAGACCATTTCACTTTCTTCCTACCATTCATAGTCTGTGCTCTTCCCCTTAAAAGGTAGAGCATCAGGTGGTTAGTTTACATATTCCATATGCAGAATTGAAATGCATAAAGTGGAAATATTTGATGACATTCACATGCTGTCATTAAATTGATGCTTTTAAATAATGAGAATCAACCATTTTAAGTCCTCTTATTAACAGCAGCATTTTTTAGGAAATTAGTTAGTAAAAAATATATAATCTTTTTAATTAATTTTATGTATGTTTTTCTAACAAAAGGAAATTAGATGCAATTCTTTAATTAAGTTCACATAATATTTAATATTATAGCTTTTGTAATATTAATTGATTCTGAAGGAGACTTTCCGAGATTAGATTTGGTAATCCAAGGATCCTAGCTGATATTTTAAAAATAAATAAAATTTGCAAATTAATAAGTAGTGTAGATTCCCATTCTCTGATTACATTAGGTCCAACTAAATAACTTGCACAAGGAAAAATAGTCTAGAAGTAACCTAGTCAGGAATACAACACAGGTAGTCCTGTTTTTATGTTCTTAGACACTACCACCTTACCTTCTTTGTATCTTTACTCATTGTAAATACTGGAAAAAAAGAAGACAAACCTTTAACTTTTCTTTCTTCCCAAGAAGATACTAAATTTACTTTATTTTACTCCATAATAGAATGAGAAATATCATAGTCCATTTGTAATTTATAAATTAGTAATCAAGATTTACAGAAAATAAATAAAGTCAACTTGAATTAATTCATATTTCATAAATCCCTTCTCTAGAATAAAGAATAAATTCTTTGGTTATTTGTTTTTAACATCTAACACACAAGAGAATATAGATATTTTTTAAATATGCAATTTTTGGCATGTTATACTCATATTGCTATAAGTGCTACATAGTTTTCAAAAAGGAGAAAAAACCTTATGCAGTGTTTTATAGTAATGACAACACAGAAAGATCAAGAGTGGAAATTCATAAATGTACTATAGCATTATTTGTTACTTTTATTAGGTTTATATTTAAATACTTTCATACTAAATGTTGGGCTAATTTTTAACTCTTCTACATCTCTAATAATTTTGAGGATTAAAGGGCAAAATAAAAATCTATTATAAAAGAAAATAGAACATAATTATAGGAGAGCATGAGCAACTTCAAACAAAAATCTTTTAAAACACACAGGCTCATACTTGTAATCCCAGCACTTTGCCAAGACAGGTAGACTGCTTGAGCTCAGGAGTTTGAGACCAGCCTGGCCAACATGGTGAAACCCTGTCTCTACCAAAAATAATAAAAATTAGTCGGGCATGGTGATGCCTGTCTGTGGTCCCAACTACTTGGGAGGCTGAGGTGGGAGATCACTTGAGCCTGAAAGGCAATGGTTGCAGTGAGCCAAGACTGTACCAGTTCATTCCAGCCTGGGTGACAGAGTGAGATTCCATCTCAAAATTTTAAAAAATTAATTAAAAAAAACAGTTTTTTAAAGTATGTAATTTTCCTAAACCAACAGAAAAGAAGCTATGACTGGACATAAAACTACCTAAAACTCTTGTATTTATACTTTGAAATTTAACCAAAAACAAACTAACCAACAACCCACTACACTTTTTTAGGCAGGTATTTTTATAGGTGAATTCTATAAAAACTCAAGGATCATAAAAAAATGATAGCATAAAAGTAAGCTGGTTTCACTCTCCCCCTACAGAAAAGCAAAAGTGAGTATCAGTGCTGATATTATCACCAGCAATAGCTCAAAACTCAAATAGGAAGATGAGGCAACTCCTCAAGTCACAGAGAAGTAAAAAAAAAAAAAAAAAAAAAAAAAATCCAAGCAGACAGTAAAATAATCACATTTCCACATCTTCAGTGCCCTTCCTCCCAATCTTTCCAACAGCAAGTGCATGGAAAATTCCCTCTGACTCACTGTTTCTCTACTGGAAAAAGTGAGATCAAAGTGGACAACAAGCCTCCTAAATCTTGAATACGATGGAAGGAGACCGATCCCTGCCTCAACTTACAGATAGCACTTGGGAGTACCAGAAGGGAGAAATATCCCCAAGGATAGCCAGAGACAAAGAGGGAAGTCAGGACTACCATCCCCAGGCTTGGAATCTCTGCTCTATAACTTGGCCAGAGGAGATATTAAATTACAGTAGCTTTCAGCAGCACCATGCTGTAGAAGCTTTGTTCTACAGGTCCCCTGGGCAAAAACCCCAAGCCAATCTTCCCACAATACCACTATATTTCCTTTAGTATGACACTCATTCCATTCAGAACAGGCTGCTGCATTCTGTTTACTAGAACCAAGGAAAACCTGGGATTCAAGTACCATCTAGTGCCAAAAAAACAAAAAAAAAAAATAGAAAAATAAAAAAGAAAGCAACAGATAAATTATAAATACTATCTAAGAAAACATGTCTAATAAATACCAAAACAAGACAGACTAGAATAAATAGTCCTTCAATTCAAAGACATAAATATATGGCCACAAGAAACAACAGCAAACAGTGAACTATGGCCTCAACAAACAGAAAGTGCAAGGAATCAGTGACGGACCCTAATGAGATGGCAATATGTAAATTCTCTGAAGAAGAATTCAAAAAAGCAATTTTAAAGAAACTAAGTGATTTCCAAGATAACACAGAAAAGTAATTCCAAAATTTTTCAAAGAAATTTAACAGAGATAGAAATAATTTTTAAAAGATCAAACAGAAATCTTGGAAATCAGATATGCATTTGCTGAAATGAAAATTAGAGGCTTTCAACAGCAGAATGAATCAGGCAGAAAAAAAATCAGTGAACTTGAAGATAGGATATTTGAAAATATAGGCAGAGGAGAAAAAGAAAAAAAACAATGAAGAGGTATGAAGATAAATTGTTAGCTCTTTAAAATAACTTTGTTTTTTTTAAGACAGGATCTCACTCTGTCACCCAGGCTGGAGTGCAGTGGCATGAACACGGCTCACTGCAGCCTCAACTTCCTGGATTCAAATGATCCTCCCCCATCAGTCTTTCCAATAAATGGGAGTACAAGCATGTGCCCCCACACTCAGCTAACTATATTTTTAGAGATGGGGTCTCACTGTGTTGCCCAAGCTGGTCTCAAACTCCAGGGCGCAAGCAGTCCTCCCACCTCAGTCTCGCAAAGTGCTGGGATTATTGGAGTGAGCCACCACACCCAGCAATATAACTTTTTATATTAATAAGATGTTCTCTGTAATCTTCATGGCAAGCAAAATGCAAAATCTGTGATAGATTTAATAAAAATTAAAACCTACTACAAGAAAAAAATCACCTAACCCCTAAGAAAGACAATAAGAAAAACAATTATATAACAACCAGAAAACAAGCAACAAAATAGCAGTAGTGAGTCCTTACTTATCAGTAATAACACTGAAGGGAAATTTGTTTAATTCCCCAATTAAAATGTATAGAATGGAAGAATGGGTAAAGAAAAAAGACCCAGCAATATGCTTCCTATAAGAAACCCACTTGATCTATAAAGACACACATAGACTGAATACGAACAGGTAGAAAAAGATATTCCATGCAACTGGACACCAAAAAAGAGCAAGAGTAGCTATACTATATCAGAAAAAAAAACAGATTAAAAATCAAAAATTGCAAAAGAGATAAAGATGGTCATGATATAAAGATAAAGGGTTCAATTCAGCAAGAGGATATAACAACTATAAATGTCTGTGTGCTCAAAACTGGCAATCTTAAGTATATAAAGCAAACATTAATAGGTCTAAATCAGAAAGATAGACTGCAATGCAATAGTAGTGTGGCCTTCAACACCCCACTCTCAGTAATAGATCAGACAGAAAATTAACCAAAAAACATTGAAATTAAACTATGCACTAGGCCAAAATGTACAAACTGACATTTACAGAACATTTCTCCTAATTGCTGCAGAATATATATTCTTTTTATCTGCACATGGGACATTCTCTAGAATAGACCATACCTTAGGCCACAGAACAAGTCTCAACAGGTTCAAAAAAGTTGGAATCATATCAAGTATATTTTCTGACCACAATGGAATAAAACTAGATATCAATAACAAGAGGAACTTTGAAACAATGCTAACACATAAAAATTGAACAACATGCTCTGAAATGATAAACAGTACAATAAACAAATCAAGAAGGAAGACATAAAATGTCTTGAAACAAATAAAATTGGAAACACAACATACCAAAATCTATGAGATACAGCAAAAGCAGGACTGAGAGGGATATATATAGCAATAAATGCCTATATAAAAAATGTAGAATGACTTCCAATAAACAAACTAACAATGTATCTCAAGGAACTAGAAAAAAAGAAAAAAAAGACCCAAAATTAGTAGAAGAGAACTGGAAAACAACCACCTTAAACTTCATGTGGAAACAAAAAAGCCTACATAGCCAAGACAATCCTAAGCAAAAAGAACAAAGCTGGAGGCATCACGCTACCTTACTTCAAACTATACTAAAAGGCTATAGTAATCAAAACAGCATGGTACTGGTACCACAACAGAGATATAGACCAATGGAACAGAACAGAGGCCTTGGAAGTAACACCACACATCTACAATCATCTGATTTTTGACAAACCTGACAAAAACAAGCAATGGGAAAAGAATTCTCTGTTTAATAAATGGTGTTGGGAAAACTGGCTAGCAATGTGCAGAAAGCAGAAACTGGATCCCTTCCTTACACCTTACACTAAAATTAACTCCAGTTGAATTAAAGATTTAAACATAAGACCTAACACCATAAAAACCCCAGAAGAAAACCTAGGCAACACCATTCAGGACATAGGCATAGGCAAAGACTTCATGACTAAAACACCAAAAGCAATGGCAACAAAAGCCAAAATAGAAAAATGGGATCTATTTAAACTTAAGAGCTTCTGTACAGCAAAAGAAACAATCATTAGAGTGAACCAGCAACCAACAGAATAGGAAAAAAATTTTCACAAGCTACCCATCTGACAAAGGGCTAATATCCAGAATCTACAAAGAACTAAAACAGATTTACAAGAAAAAAACAAACAACCCTATCAAAAAGTGGGAGAAGGATATGAACAGATACTTTTCAAAAGAAGACATATATGAGGCCAACAAACATATGAAAAATGCTCAGCCTCACTGGTCATTAGAGAAATGCAAATCAAAACCACATTGAGATATAATTACATGCCAGTTAGAATGGCGAAAAATCTGGAGACAACAGATGCTGGAGAGGATATGAAGAAATAGGAACACTTTTACACTAACGGTGGGAGTGTAAATTAATTCAACCATTGTGGAAGACAGTGTGGCAATTCCTCAAGGATCTAGAAATAGAAATACCATTTAACTCAGCAATCCCATTACTGGGTATATACCCAAAAGATTATAAATTGTTCTATTATAAAGATACATGCACATGTATGTTCATTGTGGCACTGTTTACAATAGCAAAGACTTGTAACCAACCCAAATGCCCATCAATGATAGACTGGATAAAGAAAATGTGGCACATATACACCATGGAATACTATTCAGCCATAAAAAATATGAGCTCATGTCCTTTGTAGGGACATGGATGAATCTGGAAACCATCATTCTCAGCAAACTGACACAAGAACAGAAAACCAAACACCACATGTTCTCACTCATAGGTGGATGTTGAACAATGAGAACACATGGACACAGGGAGGGGAACATCACACACTGGGGTCTGTTGTGGGGGTGGGGGTCTGGGGAGGGATAGCAGGGGGTGGGGAGGTTGGGGAGGGATAACATTGGGAGAAATGCCTGACGTAGGTGATGGGGGCATGGAGGCCACAAACCACCATGGCATGTGTGTACCTATGCAACAATCCTGCAATTCTGCACATGTACCCCAGAACTTAAAGTGTAATAATTAAAAAAAAAATCAAAGCAGAAAGAAATACAATTGGAGACTAAAAAATACAAAAGATTAATGAAATTTTTTAATTTTGAAAAGATAAAGAAAATTTACAAACTTTTCTTCAAGCCAGATTAACCAAGAAAAAATAGAGAAATCCAAAGAAATAAAATCAGAAACAAAAAGGGAAACATAACAACTGAGACCATGTTGGCAAGTACAAAGAATCATTAGAAACTATTATAAACAACTATATTCCAACAAACTTGAAAACCTAGAAGAAATGTACAAATTCCTAGAAACATGCAGCCTATCAATATTGAATCATTAAGAAGTAGACAACCTGAACAAACCAAACATGAGTAATATTATCAAAGCCATAACAAAAAGTATTCCATCAAAGAGAAGCTTAAAACCTAATGGTTTCACTGCTGAATTCACCAAATATTTAAAGAATCACTAATACCAATTCTACTGAAACTCTTCAAAAGAAATTGAAGAGTAGGGAATACTTCCAAATTCATTCTACAAGGCCAGCATTACAATGATACACAGGATGAGGACACACACACACATACACACACACACACACACACTCTCTCAAGAAACCTATTAGCCTGAAGAACAGTGATACAAAAATCCTCAACAAAATACCAGCCAACCAAATTCAACAGCATATTAAAAACATCATTCAGCATAATCAAGTGGGATTCATCCCGGTGATATAAGAATAGTTCAACATATGCAAAACAGTAAATGTGATACATCACATTAACAGAATCAAGAACAAAAAACATGATTATTCTAATACATGCTGAAAAACATTTGATAAAATTCAACATCTCTTTTTGATAAAAGCCCTCAACAAACTAGGTATAGAAGGCAGATACTTCAAAACAATAAAGTCATATATATATATATATACACACACACACATATATGACAAACTCCTAGCTAACATCATACCGAATGGGGAAAAATTGAAAGCCTTCCACCTAAGATCTGGAAAAAGAGAAAGATTCCGATTTTAATCACTTTTATTCAACAGAATACTTAGAATTTTACCCAGAGAAATTAGGCAAGAATAAGAAATAGAGGGCATCCAAATGAAAAAGGACAAAATCAAAATAGCCTTGTTTGCAGATGGCATTATCTTATACTTAGAAAAACCTAAAGATTCCACCAAAAAGCTGATAAATGCATTAAAGTTCTAGGATACAAAATGAACCTACAAAAATCAGTAGTATTTATATACATCAATGCAAGCAATCTGAAAGGGAAATCACAAAACCAATCCCATCTATAATAGCTACAAAAAGTATAAAATGGATAGGAATCAATTTAACAAAACATGAGGAAGATCTACACAAAGTAAATTGTAAAATAGTGATGCAAGAAATTGAAGAGGACACAAAAACGATGGAAAGATACTCCATGATCATTAATTGAAAGCAATAATATAGTTAAAATGACAATACTTTCCAAAGCAGTTTACAGATTAAATGAAATCCTTGTCAAATACTAATGACATTCTTCACAGAATTTCTTTTAAAAGCAATTCCAAAATTTATGTATGACCGCAAAAGATCCCCAAACAGCCAAACCAATCCTGAGCAAAAAGAACAGATCTGGAGACATCACAGTGCTTCAAGATATACTACAAAGTTATAGTAAACAAATCAGCATGGTACTGGCAGAAAAACAGACACATAGGCCACTGGAACAGAATAGAGAACCCAGATATAAATTCACACATTTTCAGCTAACTCATTTTTAACAAAGCTACCAAGAACATACAATAATGGTGCTGGGAAAACTGAATAGCCGTACACAGAAGAATGATACTAGCTCTTAACTCTCACCACATACAAATATCAAATCAAAATGGATTGAAGACTTAAACGTAAAATCTAAAACTATAAAACTATTAGATAAAAAGATTGGAGAAATACTTCAGGACATCAATCTATGCAAAGATTTGGGGCTAAGATGTCAAATGCACAGGCAACAAAAGCAAGAATAGACCAGTGAGATTACATTGAGCTAAAGAGCTACTGGCACAGCAAAGGAAGCAATCAACAAAGTGAAAAGGCAACTCTCAGAATAGGAGAAAATAGTGAAAAACTATTCATCTGAAAAGGGACCAATATCCAAAATATACTAGGACCTCAAACAACTCAACTGCAAAAATAATAATAATAGCAACCTAATTTTTAAAATGGCAAATGAGCTGAATAGACATTTCTCAAAAGAAGTTATACAAATGGCCAACAGGTACATGAAAAATGCTCAATATCACTAAGTATCGGAGATATGCAAATTAAAACTACAATGAGATATCATGTCACCTAAGTAAACATGGGTTTTATAAAAAGACAGGGGGCTGGCCATGGTGGCTAATACCTATAATCCAACATTTTGGGAGGCTGAGGTGGGAGTATCACTTGAGCCCAGGAGTTTGAGACCATCTACATCTGCAGGTAGAATAATGCAGTGCCCAGAAAGGAGAAAACTTGTGTGTGACTTCACCTAACACCATTGCCTGCATCACCCTGGCTAATACCGAGATCCAGAGTCTGCACATGTGACTAGATCATTAATACTACAACCAGTATTTGAGAATTCAAAACTCCAAGGCTATTTATAACCAAGAAATTTCACAGTCTCCATCACTGTCCTGCTATCCCCATAAGAGCTTGTGCTAGTACGTACTGCTATGAGACTCGAGGACAACTCACATCACTGGATCCTTTGCAGACATCTGCCAACATCAGCCTGGAGTGTGGCAACTACACTGGGTGACTAGACCCAGAAGAGCAGCAGCATTCATAGTAGTTTGGTTCCCAGAGTCTGCTACTCCAGGGAAAGGGAGAGTGCACCACATAATGGGAACAATCTGTGTGAAAAATGAATTCAAATAGGCCTGCAGTCCCAGAACTTTCCACTTGCAGAAAGTTTCCTTCAGCAGAGGCACAGGTGCAGTGCTGGGTTCAACAGGTAGTCTGTAGCTCTTCTTCAACAGTCAGGAAGTCCTGGTGCTCATGAATGGTCTTGGAAAAGGGGAATTATTTTCCCCATCATCTACCACTGCATACACAGCTGGGGCTTCCCCCATGGGAGCTTGGCATGAGCGCAGCTGTAAGTAGCCCTTCTGGAACACTTCATGGTGACTGCATCCCCAGAGGAGGAGTTCCCTTCCGATTCAGGTCTGTATGAGGGGCAGAGTCACAATCCCACCCTCCATGATACATCAGCATTTCTGCAGATGAAAAGCAGTGCCTATATAATCTGAATAGCTGGAACACTGGGTCAGAAGTGTGACTGGGAGGAGGATCGCTTTCCTGCTTGCCTGGCAGGGGAGCTGAGGTGGCTCCCTCCTTTACCCCTGAAAAGACCTCAGTGCATTTCACTAAGAGCTCCCCAAGACACCTCTGTTAAGGCTGGAACCACTGCCAACTGTTGGGTATTTGCATTTACCCACTTGCTTTAGCAACGACCAGTTTTTACCTGTGGAAATGTCCACTACTGGCCTGAAGCATGAACTGCTCAAGCCAATAAGTAAAATACTGGGTAATAAATAAATAAACAAGCAAACAAATGAATAAATAAGTGCACACCACTGGGGAATGAGATAAGTTTCAAGAAATCTCTGTCATTCCAACTCCACAGGAGACAGTGAATCTACTCACACAAGGAGCACATTGCTACTACATCCAGCATCTGAGAAAGCCATCAGACTCTCTGTAAACAAGTAACTCCTAGAGAGTCTTCACCCATGAAAGCAACAAATGCTAAATCAGCTTACGATAAACTGTAAATATTAAAGTCATATCCTCAAGGGGGAAAAAAGAAATTAAAAAGCACAGTCAAATCAAAAACAAATTGAAGAGTAATTAGAATATATAGTGTACCCAAATGAGAAGGAACCAGACAAACAATTTTAGCAATGTGACAAAACAGGGTTCTATAGTATCCCCAAAAGATCACAGTAGTTATCCAGCAATAGGCAAAACCAAGATGAAACCTTTGAAATGCCAGATAAGGAATTCAAAAGATTGATTATTAAGCTACTCAACGGGATACAGGACAAAGGTGAAAGCCAACATAAAGAAACTTAGGAAACAATTCATGATATGAATTTAAAAATGTAGAGAGCTGGATATCATAAAGAAAAAACAATCAGAACTTCTGGAAATGAAAGGCACATTTGGGGATTTACAAAATTCAGTGGAATGTTTTAGCAATAGACTAGCCCAAGTAGAAGAAAGAATGTCAGAGCTTGAGGAGAATGCTTTTGAATTAACACAATCAGACAACAATGAAGAAAAAAGAATGAAAAGAAATGAACAAACTCTCTAAGAAATATGGGATTATGTATAACAGCCAAACCTAAGAATCACTGGTGTTCCTGAGAGAGAAAAGAAAGCAAAATTTTGGAAAACTTATTTGAGGGAATAATTGAGAAAAAATTCCCTGGCCTCGCTAGACATATAGACATCCCAAATACAGGAAGCTAAAAGAATTCCTTGCAGATTTGTTGCAAAACTGACATCACCAAGGAATATAGTCATCAAGCTATCTAAAGACAATGTGAAGAAAAGAATTCTAAGAGTAGGGAGATAAAAGCATAAGGTAACCTATAAAGGAAAACCTACCAGCCTAACAGCAGACTTCTCAGAAGAAACCTCACAAGCCAGAAGGGATTTGGGTCCTATCTTTAGCCTCCTTAAACAGAAGAACTGTCAGCCAGTATTTTGTATCCAGCCAAACTAAGTTTCATAACCAAAGAAGAAATTTTCTTTTTCAGACAAGCAGATGCTGAGGAAATATTTCCCTATCCTATGAGCCTTACAAGAAATACTAAAAGGAGTTCTCAATCTTGAAACAAAAGGTTGACATGCAACAGAATAGAACCTCTTGAAAGCATAAAACTCACATGACCTAAAGAACAATAACACAATGAAGAAAACAAAATACCTAGTAATAATCAACGTGATTAATATACCAGTACCTCACATCTAAATATTAACATTGAATGTAAATGCTCTAAATGTTCCACTTAAAAGATACACATTGGAAAATTGGATAAAAAGTCACAAACCAAGTATCTGCTGTCTTCAAGATATTCACCTAACATGCAAAGCTTCTTATAAGCTCAAGGTACAGGGATGGAAAAAATAAATTATATGTAAATGGAAATGAAAAGTGGGCAGGAGTAGCTGTTCTTTTATAAAATAGAGTTTAAAGTAACAACAGTAAAAAAAGAAAAAGAAGGGCATTGTAAGATGAAACGCTTAATCCAACAGGAAGACATTACAATTGTGAATACATATACATCTAACTCTAGAGTTCCCAGATTCTTGAATAAATTACTAGTAGACCTAAGAAAGGAGATAGACATCAACACAATAATAGTGGGGGACTTCAACACTCCACTGACATCACTAGAAAGATCATCAAGGCAGAAAGTCCAGAAAGAAACACTAAAGTTAATCTATACCCTAGAACAAATGGTCATAACAGATATTTACAGAACATTCTACCCTAAAACTGCAGAACATACATCCTTTTCATTAGCACATGGAACATTCTCCAAGATAGGCCATATGATAGACCACAAAACAAATCTCAATAAACTTAATAAAATCAAAATCATATCAAGTATCTTCTCAGACCACAGTGGAATAAAATTGAAAATCAACTTCAAAACAAACTCTCAAAACTATATAAATACATTGAAATTACACAATCTGCTCCTGAATGACTCTGGGTGAAAAATGAAATAAAAACAGAAATTAAAAAATCCTTTGAAATGGATGACAGTAGTGACACAACTTATCAAAACTTCAGGGTACAGCAAAAGCAGTGGCAAAAGGAAAGTTTATAGCACTAAATGGCAAGATCAAAAAGTCTGAAAAATCACACATTATTAATAACAACCTAATGTCACACCTCAAGGTACTAGAGAAACAAGAACAAATTAAATCCAAAGCTAGCAGAAGAAAATAAATAACAAAAATCATAGAAGATCTAAATAAAATTGGAACCAAAAAATTCAAAAGATAGATGAAACAAAAAGTTTTGTTATTTGAAAAGATAAACCAAATTGATAGACCATAGCTAGATTTACCAGCATGAGAAGAGAGAAGATTCAAATAAGCTCAATTAGAAATGAAAAGGGAGACTTTATAACCAAGACAAAAGAAATATAAAAGATCATTTGAGACTACTATGAACACCTCTATGCACACTAACTAGAAAATGTAGAGGAAATAGACCAATTCTTAGAAATACAGAAACCTCCTAGCTTGAATCAGAAAGAAATACAAATCCTGAAAAGACCAAAAGCAAGTGTGAGATTGATTCAGTAATTTTTTAAATTGCCAGCAAAAAAAAATGCCCAAAGCCAGATGAATTCACAGCCAAATCCTTCCAGACATTCAAAGAATTGGTACCTATCCTACTAAAACTATTCCAAAAAATTAAGAAAGGGAATCCTCCCTAAAACATTCTATGAAGCCAGTAGAACTCTGATACCAAAACTAGGAAAGGACATATGCAAAAAAGAAAACTACCGACCAATATCCCTGAGGAACATAGATGGAAAAATCCTCAACAAAATACTAGCAAACAAAATCTAAAAGCACATCAAAAAGATAATATACCATGCTCAAGTGGGTTTCATCCTAGGGACACAGGAATGTTTTAACATAAACAAGTCAATAAATGTGATATATCACACAAACAATGAAAACAAAACAAAACAAAAATCATCTCAATAGATGCAGAAAAAGCATTCAATAAAATCCAGAATTTCTTGATGAGAAAACCCTCAACAAACTAGGTATGAAAGGAACACACCTCAAAATAATGAAAGCTGTATATGACAAACCCACAACCAACAACTTACTGAATGGGGAAAAGTTGAAAGCATTCCCTCTAAGAACTAGAACAAGATAAGGGTGCCCACTTTTACTGCTTCTATTCAACAAATACTGGAAGTCCCAGCCAGAAAAATCAAGCAAGAGAAAGGAAGTGTAACCAAATTGGAAAAGAGGAAGTCAAATTACCTCTCTTGTCCAGTGATATGATTGCATATCTAGAAACTCCTAAGGACTCAAGAATGAAAGAACAAAACTGGATCCCTCTTTCTCACCTAATACAAAAATCAACTCAAGATGTATCGAATACTTAAATCTCAGGCCTGAAACCATAAACATTCTAGAAAAAAAAAACTAGGAAAAACATTTCGGGACATTGGCCTATACACAGAATTTACTACTAACACCCTAAAAGCTACATAACAAAAATAAATAAATGGGTCTTTATTAAATTAAAAAGCTTCTGCCCAGCAAAATAAGTAATCATCAGAGTAAACAGACAACCCGCAGAATGGGAGAAAATATTTGCCAACTATGCATCTGACAAAAGGCTAGTAGCTGGAATATAAAAGGACCTCAACCAAATCAGCAAGAAATAAGCAAATAATTCCTTCAAAAATGGGCAAATAACATGAATAGACATTCTCAAAAGAAGATATACAAATGGCCAAAACATATATGAAAAATGCTTAACATCATTAATCATGCAAATTAAAACCACAATGAGATACCACTCTACCCCGGCCACCATAGCCACTAATAAAAAGTCAAAAAACAATAGATGTTGGTGTAGATGTGGTGAAAATAGAACACTTCTACACTGCTGGTGGGAATGCAAATTAGTACAACCCCTATAAAAAACAGTATGGAGATTTCTTAAAGAACTAAAGGTAGATCTACCATTCAAACAAGTAATCCCTTTATTGGGTATCTACCCAAAGGAAAAGAAATCTTTACATTAAAAAGACACCTGCATGCATTTGTTTATCACAGTAAAATTCACAATTGCAAAGATATGGAAACAATCTAAGTGCTCATCAACCAATGAGTGGATAAAGGAAATGTGACATATATATATCAGAGCCATAAAAAAGAATGAAATAATGCCTTTTGAAGCAACTTGGATGGAACTGGAGGTGACTATTCTAAGTGAAGTAACTCAGGAATGAAAAACCAAATACCATATGTTCTCACTGATAAATGGGAGCTGAGCTATGGGTATACAAAGACATATAGAACGGTATAATGGACTTTGGAGACTCAGAATGCAGGAGGGTAGGAAAAGTTTGAGGGATAAAAAACTACATATTGGATACGATGTACACTATTTGGTTGATGGGTGCACTAAAATCTCATATTTTACCACTATACAATTCATCTACGTAACCAAAAATGGCTTGTATTCCAAAAGCTATTGAAATATATATATAATAAATATATAATAAACCAAATGTAATTGTTTATCCATATTTATACACTAGTTACATTTCTTTCATTGACAATCTTCCTCTTTTTTTCATGTAGCTTATATCCATGATTCACTCCTTCAACTAGAATACAACAGTGAACAAGAGAGATCTCTAATCTTACAGAATTTAAATATTGTGATAAAGATACCCTATAAACATCTAAGCCAACAAACAACTAAATAATAAATAGTATGAGTTTATATGAACAAAACAAGTTACATATGAAGAAAGCAAATAGGTTTCTGAGATTGAAAATATAGACTGTTATAAAAGCAAAAATGATTCAATTTCCTACCACCCATTGCAGTAGAAACTGAGGAATTGAGAAACATTACTAAAATGACCTCTTCAACTCTCTGGAAGTCATTAGCCAGGCTTTATGTACCAGGCTTTATATACTATGTCACAACTCAACATATGCCATCCCAAAAGATGCTAAGATTGCATCTATTTCTTTATTCTGAAGCTAATATTCAATCTATACATCTCTCATCTAAATAAATATGTAAACTGGTGAATAAAACAATATTCACTTACCAGAAATGTGCCAGATTAAATGATGGAGGGAAGGGGAGAATCTGCAAAAACATATTAATATGGAGACACTAATGAGCTTTAAAATGATACACTGTGAACTTGCTAGGTGAAATTGGCTATCTGCCAGTCACAGTAATAATATCCTGTGTACCAAATGGCGTATTTGAGGTCAGAACAAAGTTTATTCCAAAGTAGTCAAATATTTCATTATTACTTTTGCTTTTATCCTTTAATTTTTCAAAGATTTTTTTAAAGTCTGTTCTCATCAATCAGACTTAAGGTGTCTTGCTCGAATGTGTAAAGATAACAAACTGATCATAAATTACAACTCTATAACACTAACTGTCTGGCTTTAAAACGTTCTCAGCTTAAATGCAAATTGAGTACAAATTCATTCCTCCCTTTCCTTCCTGCTCCTCCCACCCCACCCCACTCATTAGCACTAACTCTAAAACCGTGACATTTACAGGCACACACAAGGAATCTTACATATTCTAAATCTATGAAGTACTGATTTTGATAATTTATTTGTGTATATTTTCGTTCATGACCTTTTACATAAATCATGACAAAATGTCAGTTTGTTTCTTCATACTGATATCTACCTGGAAGGAAAATCTCTGAGAATATAAAGCTTTTACATAGCTTTGTGATCATCATTTTAAAATACTCACATTTTTTACCATGTAAGAAGCAAGGAGAGGTAGGAAGATTACTGTAAAATTCAGCTTTTCCTTTTCAAATTTAATCTATAGATGAATTATTGAACTGCACTGGAGTTTTGATATATATTTATCTGTTTGTCTTTCAAATTTCACATTATGAAAATGTCTTAAAATGGTTGCATTAAAATTTGATTCTAGTATATTAATTTTTAAAATGTAAGCCAGCTACTTGTTTTAGATCTTTTCTATTTTTCCAGCTGGTGTGCCATAAGAATTTATTAAAATTGCAATATATATTTATCTTATACATACATGTACTAAATATTATCCATTCAAGGCACACTAAAATTTTAATTCATACTTATATTTTATCTGATACACATAAAATTCACATTTTTAAAATAGAAAAGATAGGCATATTCAAGAAATTGCTATGCCTAATGGTGAAATTTCTCCTTGCTGTGGTTTCATTTTAACAAACCTATTTAAAAAATCTTTTAATTTTCATAATAGCCTAAAAACTAAAATGAAGAAAAATAAAAATTTTTTAATATAACATAATAAAACTGACACTAAAAACTATGTTTATTCAAAACCTTTTGAAATTTCTGAGACATTCTGCTTAGTAAATTTGCATCTGGGAATCTTCTTTATACACAAAATTCTCATAATGTTCTGTAAATACTAAATCAATTTACATTTGAATGAAAGTACCAAAGATGTATGTAATTGACCTGACAGCTGAAGAAAATTGTAGTCCAGCATATCCTAAAACTTAGGGGCTGTGATTTCTGGGAATTACCAGTCTGACTGTATGAGTTCATTTTTTTGTTGTGGAAAATTTGCAAGAAATGTTTATTTATAAACAGAAGCCTGGTTTTCAAATTACTGATGTAAATGAAAGATTACTCAATTTATTATCCTTGGAAAATGTAATTAATTTTAGTAATACTCCTGGTGCAACAATGCAAAATACTAAAAAGATTTCTATCAGTGACTCTTATTTATTTACTAAGACTAGACTTGAGGGTTTTTACAGAGCTGTTCCTGCAATAATTATATCATAACCAAATCAGCAGGAGTCTAACATGCCTAGACTTCCTACAAGGAGGATGTAGCGATTGAAATATTGATAGCTGAACTTTCTTCTACAACGTTTCCCAGTTCTTGTCTATTTATATTTTAATTGTGATAAGAATGTTTTATATTATACAGTATTCACCATCAGAAGTTATATTTAAGATAATAAAAATAATAGAATATAAGGTAATAAATAAAAGTTCTTTAGAACACTAGCCTTAGAATGAGACTGATCTCGTTTTTAATGCTATTCAAGAACTCTCCAGCCCTGTGAACTTAGGTAGGTTAACCCAAGTCTTATTTGGGTGAGTTAATCTCTCTGATTTTTCATTTGCCTCATCTCTTAAATGGGTATTAGAATGTCTGTTTCACTAGATGTGAGAATTACATAAAATAATGCATTAGATGTGCTTAGAACAATGCCTGCTACATGATATATTCTTAATAGATATTATTGATATTAGCTACCTAACAAAAGCATATTATTATGTAGTGTGGCAGTGAAAAATGTGAATTATTGTATAAGAAAGATTGTTCTGTCAGTTACTATTTCTGTGATCTTGAGCAACTTACTGGAATTTTATGTGCCTTATTTTTTTTCATACATAAATGCAAATAACAGTATCAATTATCTCATAGGGTTGTTGTGTGAATTTGAATGAGATAATTCATGTAAACTGTTTAATATAGTGGCTGAGACATAATTAACAGTAATTTGTGTGTGTGTGTGTGTGTGTGTGTGTTTCTTAAAATCTCTCAGACTCTACCTAGCCTAATGACATGGAAAAATTCTCACTGTGACAAATCAAACTGTTAACAACATTTTTAAGAAAACTAAAAATGTGTGTACTTTATAAAGATCATTTTCTATGGAAAGTCTTCCAGCTAAAGTTTAATGAGTGAAAAGAGAATGAACAAAGAACAAGATCAAAGAGCTCTGACATTTGCCAGGTTCTAACATCTTTATTATTAGATTCCTTAGGATATATTTTAATAGTCCAATTTCACCTGTAAGCTCAAATAATTTCTAATATCATTTTATTAAAAACGTATAAATGCATATATACAGATGTAACCATAAACTTTGAAATATATGTACAAAATACCATAGCATCAAAGGCTCTGACAGAGATTTTTCACCACAAACACCCTTTTATTCACAATGGTCTACAAAAGAAAAACCCAGTTCATCCATTCTTTAAGGCCCACATCAAAAACCAAATCCTCACTGAAGCCTGCCCAGATTCCATCACAAAAAAAGTCACCTTTATAAATTTCCAAGGCACTTTCATTATTCGTATATTAATCACTCATAAAATCTACCTCTTTCTTTTCTTTTGTATGTGTGTGTTTTTCTTATTTCCCAATTAAGCTTATAATCTTATGGAAGATGCACACTGAGTATTTTTATTTATCTTACAAATCACCTAGTCCAGTGTCATGGACATAATGAACACTTTGATTATTTCACATAATCATAAAATATGAGAAATACAAAATGACATAGGTAATCATATAATTCAAGAATTCTAATGATAACATTACAGAAGATAAGAAACAAAACTAGCTATATTTTAAAATATCCATAAATATAAAAACTCAACTCAAGTTAAATTCTACCTCTTATATAACAGAATCAGTTTCATCCTCCGTTGGACACTGTGGTATTTGGAGTTGAAATGTCTGCATACTTTGTTCTCTTTACTTTTTAATGCTTTCTCCAAAATTTCTTTCTTTTTCACTTTCATTGTTGACTACAATGATAAAGTTAGTATCTCTTATAGAGGCAATTTTCCTTTCCAAGTGGTCTTATCAATAGTTGTGAAAAGAAATCTTAATACAGAGGCTTAAGTTTCAGCTTTGAAAGATGATGTTTTTCTCCATAGCATATAGCTCCAACACAAACCAAAAGGATGTAAGAAAAATCTGCTTCAATTCATAATGGAATAACTGAAACCACACATGCTCTCCCAAGATACACAAATAGAAAACTGAACAAAATGTATGAAACCATTTTTAGAAACTGATCAAACAGCCGCATAGGACTAGGATTCAAGAGACAAGGGAAAGAAAAGAGATGATATCTATAATCACTTTGGCTCTACATCAGTGAAGTACTTTCCAGATCAGGATATACAGAGGGAAAACCCAAGCAGAGCATAGCCTAAATTCACTGATTTCAGGAGACTGAAATCAGGGCCTGGGAGACTGCTGGAGCTAGAACTTGCAGAGCTCCATGCTGGAAAGGAAGAAGATTCACAGAAAAGAACTCCAAATATCTGCATAGGGATCTATGTGTGTTTGTTGCTGAACATTATGCATAGAATGAAACAATATGAAGTGAGGCAAATAATGACTGAGGAGCTGTAAGCTGGAGATCATACATTAGAGAGTTCTAATTGAACAGTCACGTCATTCAGTAGAGACCAAGGGAATGTCTTGCTCTAGCAGGGAGACTAAATTAGCAGTAGAGTAAAAGGCTATGCTAGAACCACTCCAGTAAGCTTAAAAGGAAAACTCAAAAGGATCAGGTTGTTGCACTAGTGACATAATTGCCGGTCATAAAGTATAAAAGCTTTGAGACAACATAACAAAAGCTAGCATTCAACAAAGTAAAATTATAATGTCTATGAAAAATAATAGACATGAAGAAGAAAAAATTATGGCCCATAAGCAGGAGAAAAACCAGTCAATAACAACAGAACCTGAAAACACAGACATAATGGGATAACAAATAGAAATTTTAAAATGGCTATTATGAATATGCTCAATGATAAAAGAGAATCATAAACACCATTAGGAGAGAAATGGAAGATAGAAAAAGAACTAAATGGGACTTTATAGACGAAAAACACAATATCTAAAATAAAGATGCATTGAATGGGCTTAAATAAAGAAAGACAATATAGGAGAAAAGCTCAATGATTTTGAAGACATAGTAATAGAAACCGTTCAAATTGAAGCATGGAGAGAGGAAAAAAAACGGAAAAATCTGAACCGAGCCTTAGTGACACAAGGAAAAATATTCAGCAACCTAACATACATGTAATTGGAACTTGCTTTGGCACTTTTGTAGAAAAGACCTGTCCGGAGGGACAAAGGTAAAAATAATGCCAGATTGTTCTTCAGAATATGCACAATCCAGAAGACAATGAATAGTATCATCACAGTGCTGAAAGATAAAACATTTACCAAAAAGAATCTATATTCTGTGAAAAATATGAAGATGAAATACTCTGCCAAAGAAAAAAATGCTTAAAGAATTAGCAGCTCTCAAATCTTTACTAAAAAAATGTTAAAAGAAGTTCTTCAAGCAGAAGAAAATAATATCTGAAGGAAATTTGTTTTCCATAGTAAGGAATGAAGAGCTACAGCAACAATAAACACATGGGTAAATGTAAAAGACTATTTTCTAATTTTAAATTTATTTACAATATAGCTAATTGTTCAAAGTAAAAATAATATCAGACTATTGTGCCATTTATAATGTATATTGAAGTGAGAAGCATAATCTTATAATAATCTTATATTATGCATTGTTATATAATAGTATTTGAAGGTAGATTATTGAAAATCTAAATGTACATATCATATACTCTAGAGCAAAATATATGGGACATGTTGAGAAAAACATGGTGGTAGTTTTAAACCCAACTACATCAATAATTGCATTAAAGGTAGTCTAAAAACTCTAATTAAGAGGTAGTCAGAATTGATTTTTTAAAATACTTAATGATATGAACTGAAACATGTACTTTAAAGATGAAAATATAGCTCCAATGTAAAAAAATGAAAAAGATAACATCATAAATGGAGTATATTAATATCAGACAAAGTAGATTTCAGGACAAAAAATATTGCCAGGGAAAAGAATAACATTTCCTAATAATTATAAGTTAATTCATCCAGAGTATATAATAATCCTAAATGTCTGAGCACCTAGCTATAGAGCTTTAAATATATATATAAAAACTGATATAACTGCATGGATAGACAAATCCCAAATTGTTACTGAAAATTTCAAAATTCATTTCTTTTTAATCAATAGAATAAGTAAAAAGAAAATAAGGAAACTATAGAAGACCTAAACAATACAACAAATCAACTTGACTGAAGTGAAAATGTATAGAATACTACACAACAAGAGAACACACATTTGTTTCAAGTTCACATGAAATAGCCATAAATTGAGTCAGAAAACTTCAATTCATTACAAAGTAGTGAAATCATAGAGACAATGTTTTCTGACCATGCGAAAATTAAACTACACATCAGTAGCATAAATATATTCCCAGTCCATCTAGCAGCAGAGAGCTAAATTTTTGCAGGCTTCAGAAGTCAGAGGACAGAGCTGGAGGCCAGCAGAGTGGCTGGAAATTAGAAGCTAATCTTAAAAACAAGGAAATTGCAGAGAAAAAGAGTTAAAACTCTGCCTAAATTAAGAAATTACTGCAAAATCATCCATGTACAGAAGACAAATTGGAGGGGCCAAGGTGAAAAGAAGCAATCATGGAAGGCTTTAAGAATGGGGCAGAGATATCAGCCACTGTATACTGTGGGTGAGAAAAAGTCAGCAATTCAAGAGCAGGCAAAACAAAAACAAAGCAAAACAAATACAATCAAAAAACAACAACTCAATGTCCACTCATGATGAAAAATAGAAAAGGGAATTTTCTTAAGTTATGAAGGACAACTATGGACAAATCTACAGCTAATATTTGAATTCTTTCCCTCTAAAATGAAAATTAAGGTAAGAATATCTACTCTGAAAACAAAATATGCACAAAGCAATGTTAAAAGAAATTAAAGAAAACCAAAATAGAGAGATACATTAAGTATACAGTGTGAAAGATTCAGTATTGTTAGGATAACAATCAGCACAGTGTGCTATACACCTCAGACTAGACATATAGATCAATTACACAGCTCTGAAAACCCAGAAAGAGATTCACATTAATAAGGTCAATTATTTTTCTACAACGATGACAAGAGAACCATAATTTTTTCAATACAGGTGCTAAAACAATTGGATATGTAGTCAAACATCACATAATGACATTTCGATCAATGACAAACTGCATATATGATTAAGATTATAATGGAGCTGAAAAATTCATATAGCTTAGTGATGTTATAGCCATGGTAACATCAGAGTGTAATACATTACTCATGTGTTTGATGATGTTGGTGAACCTACTATGCTGCCAGTCGTATAAAAGTCTAACACATACAATTATGTAGGGTACATACTTGATGATAATAAATGGCTATGTTACAGGTTTGTGCATTTACTATATCATACTTTATTGTTATTTTAGAGATATTCCTTCTACTTATTAGACAAAAAGTTAATTGTAAAACAGCCTCAGGCAGGTCATTTAGGAGAATTCCAGAAGAAAGCACTGTTATCATAGGAGATGACAGACAGCTCCATCTGTGTTATTTTGCCTCTGAAGGTCCTCCAGTGGATCAAGATGTGGAGGTGTAAGGCAGTGATATTGGTAATCCTGACCTGATATAGACCTCAGCTAATACGTGTGTCTGTATCTTAGTTTTTAACAAGAAAGTTTTAAAAGAATAAAATTAAAACAGAAAAAACCTTATAAAGATATTTTAAAATATTTTGTATAGTTGTACAATGTTTTTATGTTTTAAGCAAAAGCATTATTACAAAAAAAGTCAAACAGTTAAAAATTTATAAGTTCATAAAGTAAAAGGGTTACAGTACGCTAATGTTAATTTATTATTGAAGGAAGAGGATTTTTTATAAATTGAGTATAGCTTAAGAGTACAGTGTTTATGAGGTCTACAGTACTATACAGTAATGTCTGAGGCCTTTACATTTACTCACCATTCACTCTGACTCACCCAGCACAACTTCTTGCCTTGCAACTTCTGTTTCTGGTAAGTTTTCCTTATACAGGCATACTATATTTAATTTTTTACATTATATTTTTATTCTATTATTTCTATGTTTTGCCATACTTAATACTGTAGGCAATTGCAGCAATATAATTGTAGTAGGCTATGCCATCTAGGATTGTGAGAGCACACTCTATGATGTTCTTACAACAAGGAAATCACCTAAAGACACATTTCTCAGAGCACAGTCTCATCATTAAGGGACACATGTCTGTACATATAGAAAAAAAATGAACACTAACTCTTACCTCACACCATACACAAAAATTAACATGAAATGGCTCAGAGGGCTAAAGATAAAAGCTAAAACTATAAGTCCTTGTGAACAGGGGAAGATAAACCAAACATGGCCCCTAGACCACATGTGGCCTACTGTAGGTATTGGCAGGCACTTAAGCTAAGGAATTTTTTTATATTTTTAAAAGAGAAGAGGAGAGAAAAATATGCAACAGAGACCATATGTAAACCTCAAAGCCTAAAATATTTGTTATCTGGTCCTTCACAGAAAATTTTTTCTGACCAAATTACAGAAGGCAACAAAGGCAGACTTCTTTCCAACCTATAGATGATCAAAGAGTTCATACATAATACACAAAAAGCACAAATCATAAATGAAAACATCAATAAAGTGTACATCATACAAATTAAAAACTAACTTCATCTCTTAGAAATACTGTTAAGAATATGAAAAAGCAAGTAATCAATTGGGAGAAAAGATTCACAACTCACATACCTGTTGTGGGACTTCTTTTCAGAGTATATAAATTCTTCTTACAATTCAATAATTTAAAAAACACAACAAATATATTGGGAAGAGTTTTGAGAAGACATTTCACAATAGAAGATATATGTGTAGACAATAAGCTCATGAAAAGATGTAAACCATCATTAGTCATTCAGGAAATGAAAATTAAATGTACAATGGTGAAATTTATCACGGCTAAGATTTTTAAAAGATTCGAAATCCCAAGTCTTGGAGATGATGTGATACAATCAGAACCTTTGTATGCTGCTGTTAGGGATGTAAAACGGTATATAACTTTGGAAAAAAATTTGGTTGCCTGTGGCCAGGTTTGGAGAGAACTGATTACAAAGGGAGCTTAAGGGAATACTTTGAGTTATGGAAATATTGTACATTTTTATTATTGTGATGGTTACACAAGCATACACATACATCAAAACTCATTGAACTGTCATGTAAAATAGATATACTGTATTGTATATAAATTATAACTCAATAATTCTTTTAACTTAAATGCATATGAGCAATGCAAGTAAAGTAATATGGGTGTAAAAAAGACAGAATTTCAGGGCCTTGTTTTAGGCCTACTTTTGAAGTGGGTTATTTTGCTGATGACTTCACAGGACTCACAACAAGAGTGCCTCATTTACTCAGCCCGAAACTCTAAACTCCTCATGGGAGGGAGCACATGAGTAAAGGAGGTGGGAACTGGAGTGCACAAGCACTGGAACTGGTAGGCACGGGCAGGCATGAACTCTGTGTGGGCTCCGCTGCAGCATCCAGATGGTGGTGCCTGCCACCCCCGAATCCCCAGAGGGTGTGTTACAGTGCTCTTTTAGGTCTGCTATCCTGGGACAGTTTAAGTGTTAACAGCTCAGTGGGCCCTTTGCCTTTTCACGTGAGGTGGTTGCCCTCTGCCAGCAAGGGCAAAGAGCCAGTTTGACAGCCTTTTGTATCCACACTCATGGCTCACAAGCTCTTGTCCAGCATCTAGGGAAAATGAGGTCACATGAACAAATTGAAGTATGGTAAATACAGGGGATTTTATTGCCAATGAAAGTGGCTCTCGGTGGGAAGGTGAGCAGACAAGGGGATAGGGAGGTAGGTAATCTTCCCCTAAAGTCCAGCCATCTCCAGCCATCAAGCTGTCCCTCTGAAGTCAAGTCATTTCTCTCCAACACCCAGCCACAGTCCCTGACATTCAGCTGCTTCTCCACTCTTCTTGCTGAGTCTGGAGCTTTTATAGGCACAGGATGGGGGAGGGGGGTGGGACAGGCCATGGATAGTTTAGGAAAAGGCAACATTTGAGTGAGAAAACGGGGATAGAAGTTCTCACTTTTGACTGTGGGTGTCAGGCTTTTTGGCTTGAAGGTGGGGTTTTGTCAGGGACCCACTGTTTTCTGCCCAAACTTTCTCTATGCCCTGTTCCTATTACCTTCAAAGTAATATAGGAAATTCTCAAAGAGAACATCATCAGCAAAAATTAAGTGAAGAAGCTGCCAGGAATATCTTCATGGAAATTTCTCAGGAAGAAGTCTAGAGGAAGCTGGTTCCTAGAGGAGACACCGTTGACTGTCTACCTAGTAGTTATTAATCCCTTATTACTTAGTGCTTGAACCAGAATTTATTCAGGAATCTGACCTCTCCACCATGGACTCAGGGTAGTTCCTGAGTATTTCAATATAATCATGGTGATCTCTTAAATATGGCCAATGCTTGGCTTATAAGTGGACATGTGATTCATTTGTAGCCAATGAGACATAAACAGAGGTCTGTTGGGGGTTTATGTAAAGAAATTTTTCTTCTTATACAGACATAAAGAAGAAAAACATCCCTCTTTTTCCATTGAGCATTGTCCTTTCTGGGCAGCCATATTGTAGCCACGAGGGAAAATAGCCCAAGGTCAAAGTTGTTACACTGACGGTATCATAGCAGAAAAATGGAAAATAATCTGAATCCTACATGATATTGAGTCAATTAAATGACCTACACAGGATATGCCTATTCTCAATTTCTTATAATGAGGAAAATAAATTTCTTCACTGTTTATGCCACTTTTGTCTAGGTTTTGGGGGGCTTGAAGAAGATGAAGACATTGCAACTAATAACGGCACTGCTACTACAGCTTTGGGAAGGAACTCACTAAGGAATAACCAGGTAGTTCAGTGGCTGGAAGTATCCATACAGCAAACAATTCAAAAAAATTTACTGATATGAAGTTAAGAATGGAAGATTAACTACTATAAAGTTCTAAAGTAGACTGAACCTAAATAGTCTCCATTTGACAAAAACATATTTTAAATAAAAAGAAAAATAATACTTTGTGCTAAGTCTTTGTGCACCCAGGCAATCTGAGATGGAAAATTGAGATAATCATAAAAACAATTTTTCTTTTATTGAGTTACTTAAGCCTTTTGCGAAAAATCTGTAAGTTGTATGTGAGTAGGTATTGAGAGCAAAAATAAAAGTACATGTGAAATGCATACATTAATGAAATTATTTTTAAATATATGTGAAATTAATTTCTTAATTATAAGTGCTACATTTAACTTTCTAAAGTGTTTAAATGAACGTATGTGGTCACTTGATTGTGCATATGTAGACAGAGATACAAAGTTTCAACTTTGATTATAAGTAATATAAACTACATGGACCTCTTGTAGCACTTGTGAAATTTAGCTATGTTAAATAATAATAATCCTCATTATGTTTCAAATACTCCCTGAGGTACATATACAAAAACATTATTCTACCTGCTTTGCAGGAAGAGTAAACAGAGAAGGTCACAAAAAAAGAACAATCAAGTGATTCACCCTAGATTATTTAATAGAAATAGCCAGATGGAATTGAGAACAGAATTAGAATCAGAATTCAGTCATGGATTGATCTTCAGTTTTTTTTAACAAAAATACCAAACTTCATACTTTCCAGAAAAGAAAGAAAGGACAACATGCAATACATTGAAGAGCAGGGTTAGTTTAATTGCAACTGTGAAAAACACCTCAGTTTGTTTTCTAATATGTATCTCCAAAGCAAAGAAAATGAGGCCAGATAAGCAGGAGGGCATTGTACTTCTTCAGTTGTAGGAAATAAACTGGTTGAATATCATCAGCCTTTAAACATTGAAGTGTCCCCTGAACAGTACATTAAAAATTAAGAAAGTAATGTATTCTAAGCGATGGGCTAAGTAAGCAGCTGAGAGACGGAAGAGTTACAATTCATAACTAAACGATTGCATTTTACTTATTTATGTGGGACATATGGCAAACTAGTTTTATTTGCAGAAATAGATGAAGAAGATGATACAGAGCCACATTGCAGGATTATGTTGATAAAGATGGAAAAAGGCAAACATAATGAAAAGCAATGTTTCATCAAAAGAAATTCAGAAGTAAAGAATTCAAAGTCCTAAACTCTCTGTGGTAAGAACAGGATAGACGAGTTTAGAGTTCTACCCAGGAAGACAGCACATGTAAATAAATAGTCTATCCTCTCTGAAAGATAATTCCAGAAACAAAACACACCATCTAACATACACATACACATTTACAGAATGCATATTTCTATCCTGTTTATACATAACCAAGGTTCATTTAAATGACTGAAACAGAATAAAAATAAATGTCTATTTCTAATTAAAAGTTACTTTCTATGCTAGAAAAAATCATAGGATACTAACTATATTTAATCAACATTTATTCCCTAATGTCTATTTCATACTCTGAGTTAACATTTGTCATATTATTTGAATCTGTTCCTCAAGTCCTGTTTCCCTACACATAAAAATTTTCATAACTCAGACCCTTGCTCTGTCCTATAGTAATTCATCCTACAGTTTTCTGCTATTAATGGGATGCTTTGTTACTCTTCCCCTTCTCTCTATTCTCCACATAGGAGTCTAATTTGAATAGAGTTTCTAGGTGCATTCAACTTTTGACAAACCTTAGAAACCATGGAAAGTGCACTTAACATTAGCCTATCAAAGCCTCAGCTTGTTCATGACTAATATGCTCTTAGATGAGTAAATAAACCTCACTGAGCATTCATTTTCTCTAGCTATGAAAGCTGTGTAACGGTACCTGTAGCCTAAGGTTGTGAGAATTCCATGAGAGGATGTATGTAAAAGTATTATGCTTTGAAAATGGTAATGCAGTACCATTAGTATAGATGTAGGGCACTATTGCTCCTCTACAAGCCAGGAAGGCTAACTCCAAATAGGGGTGATAATTCAAGGCTCTGAATTGTAGCCAGTGGGACAAACAGGTTTGGGATACCTCTCACATTATACTACACATGGGGTCACCAGGCACTGCATCAGTCCTAATTAATTCTGTCCCATAAGGCTGATTGTAGATGAACATGGTTATATGAATCAAAAATGGCTTTTTAGCTCTATATCCTATTTGTATTGAAAATAATCTCAACTAAATATATCTAACAGAGAAGTTACTCAGATAAGTTTCAGATACCACCTGCATGCATGAATGCATAGGTCTGTGCGGGCATATGTATGTCGATGTATTAGAAGTGGAATTTTGGTGCTGCCATAGTATTTCCATGATGCCTGAAGTGGCTATTAAATATCCTAGAAATATGTGCTAGAAATGCCATAGAACTATTTTCCATTCTTAATGAAGTATATTTTTCAGATTGTATTAGTTTTATTTTTTACATTTTAGTGAAAAGTTATATTTTGGTTGCTAATTATTAGCTTTCAACTGAGACCTCAAATTCACAAATTTGACTTGTTTACTGACAGTGATCCCCTGAAATTATTGCAGTTCCATTTTTAAAAAGCTTTGTTGACATATAATTCATATACTTTTAAACTGTACAGTTCAACGGTTTACAGTACAGTCACAGTTGTGCAATCATCACCACAATCTAATTTTAGAACATTTTTTCTTTTCTTTTCTTTTTTGAAACAGGATCTCACTCTGTCACTCAGGATACAGTGCAGTGGCATGATCTTGGCTCACTGTGGCCTTAAGCTTCTAAGCTCCAGTGATCCTCCACCTTAGCCACCCAAGTAGCTGGGACTACAGACTCACCACCATGCCTGGCTAATTTTTGTATTTTTGGTAGAGACAGGGTCTCATCATTTTGGCCAAGCTTTTCTTGAACTCCTGGCTTCAGGTGATCCACCTACCTAGGCCTCCCAAAGTGCTGGGATTACAGGCATGAGCCACTATTCCTGGACTTAGAACATTTTCATCACCCACAAAGGAAACTCTGTACCTATTAGTAGACATTCTACATTCCCTCACAGCATCCCAGCACTCAGTCTTAGGCAACCAATACACTAATATCTGTCTGTATAGCTTTGCCTAATCTGATCATTTATTATAAATGGAACCACATAATATATATTCTTTTGTCACTGCCTTCTTTCACTTAGCATAGTATTTTCACAGATTTTCCATGTTGTTTCATGCATTCTTACTTCATTTCATTGCCCAAGAAGATTCCATTATAGGGATATACCACGCTTTGTTTATACATTTATCGACTTAGGAGTTTATGGATATTTGGATTTTTTCCTACTTTGGGGCCATTATAAATTATGCTGCCATGAATATTTGTGTGCATGTTTTTGTGTGGTCATGTGCTTTCATTTCTCTTGGGTATATATGTATTAAAAGTAATGGCAAAAACCACAATTACTTTTGCATCAACTTAATTGAAAGAGAATTGCTGAGTCATATGATAATTCTAACTTTTTGAGGAACCACCAAACTGTTTTCTACAGTGGCTGCACCATTTTATATTCCCAGGAGCAATATGTGAGGGTTCCAATTCTTTCACATACTCAGCAACATTTGCTGTTGTCTTTCTTTCTGATTATAGCCATCTTGGTGGGTGTGAAGTGGTATCTCATTGGGATTTGCAATTGCAAACTGGATTTGCAATTGGTTGCACTTCCCTGATGGCTTATAGTGTTGAGCATCTTGTGCTTATTGGCCATCTGTTTATCTTCTTTAGAAAAAAAAAATGTCTATTCAGATGCATTGCCCATTTTTTCAGTGGGGTTATTTGTCTTGTTATAATTTCATTGTAAGATTTCTTTATATATTCTAGATACTAGACAATTTTCAGATGCATAACTTGTAAATACTGTCTCCAATTCTGTGGGATTTTATTTCATTTTTTGATCATTTCCATTGCACAAAAGTTTTTAATTTTGATGAAATACAATTTATCTATTTTTTGTTCTGTTGCTGTGCTTAAATGTCATATTAAGAAACCATTCCCTATCTATGTACATTCTGCACATGTATCCCAGAACTTAAAAGTTGAAGAAGAAAAAACAGAATCATCTTTCCTCCAGTGTCAAATAACATGTTCACTATTTCAAATCCTCACCGGAAGTACATTTAATGCACATATTTCTACCAGTTCTTCAAGGCAATCAGTGAATTTTCTATAAAATACTTCAAACTTCTTCCAGTCTCTACCTATACTTTTGACTTATTCAAAAGTCAACTCCACATTTTTTGCATATGTTACAGAAACATCCTACTCTCTAATAGCAAAATCTGCATTAGATGACTATGGCTGTTATAACAAATTACCACTAACTGTGTGGCTTAGAACAATAGAGATTTATTCTGTCATGGTTCTGCAGTCTAGAATTCTGAAACTAAGGTGTTGGCAAGGTATGCTTTCTCCACAGGCCCTAGGGAAGAGTTCTTCCTTGTCCCTTCCAGCTTTTGGTAGTTCCTGGCAAAATTTGGCATTCTTTTCCTTATAGATGCATCTCCAGTCTATCTGTCCATTGTCACATGACATTCTGTTTTGTATCTGTATCACTTTACCTCCTTTAAAAGAACATCAGGCATATTGTATTAAAGGCCAACCCTACACCAGTATGACCTCATCTTAACTAATTAGATTTGCAATGGTCTTGTTTCAAAAAAATGTTACATTCTGAGGTACTTGTGGGGGACATAATTCAGTCCATAACATATATGGAGCTGTGTGCGTGTGGGTGTATATATATTCCTTGGGACCTTATATTTATAGGATTATGTTATCTTCAAATATATACTGTTTCACTTTTTTTTCTTCCACTTTGGGTGCCTTTTATTTCTTTTATTGCCTAATTGCTCTAGCTAAAACTTCCAGTACAATGTTGAACAGTAGTGTTGAAAGTGGGCGCCACATCTTGTTCTTAATTTTCAAAAGAAAATTTTCAGGCTTTTACCGTTAATTATTATTTTAGCTATGGGTTTTTCATAAATGCTGCTTATCATGTTGAAGAGGTACC
Source organism: Aotus nancymaae (assembly GCF_030222135.1). Classification (NCBI taxonomy): domain Eukaryota; kingdom Metazoa; phylum Chordata; class Mammalia; order Primates; family Aotidae; genus Aotus; species Aotus nancymaae. The sequence goes on along the minus strand of NW_026988415.1, from coordinate 50,757,186 downwards.
CTTCTATTCTTAGTGGGTTGAGTGTCCCTACCATGAAATGATTTCAAATGTTGACAGATGCTTTTATTGTATCAATTAATTAGGACAATTAATTTTTTCCTCATTCTATTGATGTGGTATATTACATTGATTGATTTTCTCATGTTGAACTACCCTTACATTACTGAGATAAGTCTCACTTGGTCATGGTATATAAGCCTTTCACTATGCTGCTGGATTCTGTTTGAAAATAGTTTGTTGAGAATTTGGCATCTATATTCATAAGGCACATTTGCTTATAGTTTTCCTGTTGTGTCGGTCTGACCTTGCTATAAGGATAATGTTGGCTTCAAAAAATAAGTTAGAAAATGTTTCTTACCCTTCTATTTTTTGGAAGTGATTGAAAAGATTGGTATTAATAATAGTTTAAATTTCTGGTAGAATTCACCAGTGAGGTAATCAGGTCCCAGGTTTCTCTCTGCTGAAAGATTTTTGGTTGTTAATTCAATCTCTTTATTATATATAGGTATATTTAGATTTTCTATTTCTTCTTGTTTTAATTTTGGTAATTTATGTGTTTCTACAAAGTTTTCTGCTTCACCTAGACTTTATAATTGTTTCAGGTACAATTGTTCTAGTACTCTCTAATAATCATTTGTAATTCTGTAAGGTCAGTGGTAATATTCCCATTTCATTTCTAATTTTCATTATTCACATCTTTTTTTTTTCCTTGTAAGTTTAGCTAATGGCATGACAATTTTTTTGGTCTTTTCAAACAACCAACTTTTGATCTCACTGAATTTCTCTACTATTTTTTCACTCTCTATTTCCTTTATCTCAGCTCTAACTTTTATTGTTTTCTTCCTTCAGCTAAATTTGGATTTGCATTGCTCTTCTTTTTCTACTTCATTAAAGTGTAAAGTTAAATTATTGACTTGAGATTTTTTTCTTTTTTAACGGAGGCAACTTTAACTTTCCCACTGGTCACTGCTTTTACTGCAGTCCTTAAGTTTTGGTATATTTAGGTGTATTTTGTTGCTTAGTTGTGTTCCTCAACAAAATAGTAGCAAATTGAATTCAACTACATATTAAAAGGATCATTCACTGCCACCAAATGGTATTTCTTTCTGCAGTGTAAGAATGATTCAACACACACACAAAAAAATAAATGCTATATACCACATTAACAGACTGAAGGATAAAAGTCATACGATTTTCTCAATAGATGCAGAAAAGGCATTTGACATAATTAAATATCCTTTCATAATGAAAAAAAAAAATTCAATATATTAGGTAGGAAAGTAATGTACCTCAAGACAGTAAACACCATACATAAGAAGTCCATTGCTCACATTACACTCAGTGGTCAAAAAGTGAAAGCTTTTCCTCTAAGATCAAAGAAGACAAGGGTGCCTACCCATGCCACTTCTATTCAACATACCACTGGAAGTCCTACCCAAAGCAATTAGGCAAGAAAAAGAAGTGAAAAACATGTAAATTGGAAAGGAAGAAGTAACAGTATCTATTTGTGAATGACATAATCTTATTTACACAAAACCCTGATGATTCCACCAAAAATCTGTTAGAACTAATAAGCAAAATCAGTAAAGTTGTATGCAGGATACAAAAGCAACATACAAATGTAAGTTGTGCTTCTAGCCAAAAAATAAATTAAGAAATAAATCCCATTTACAATACCATAAAAAATAAACTCCATAGAAATAAATTTAGTCAAGGAGGCAAAAATTCTGTACATTTTAAACCATAGAACGTTGTTGAAAGACATTGAAGAAAAACACAAATAAATGGAAAGATACCCTGTGTTCACAGATTGAAAGAATTAATACTGTTAGTGTCCATAACACCCTTAGTGATCTACAGATTCAACACATCTCTATCAAAGTTCCAATGGCATTTTTTACAGAAATAGAAAAAAAAAATTAAAATTTATATGGAACCACGTAAGACCTTAAATAGCCAGTGTAATCTTGACAAAGAAAAACAAAGCTGGAGTTATCAATCTTCCTGATGTTAAATTCAATTACAAAGTTATATTAATCAAAACAGTATGGTACTCCCATAAAAACAGTCACATGACCAATGGAACAAAATAGAAAGCCCAGAAATAGAACTAAGAAAAAAGCTATCTACTAATCTTTGACAAGGGTACTAAGAATACACAATGGGAAAAGGATAGTTACTTCAATGTATTCTACATGCAGAAGAATAAAATTGGACCCTTATTTTACACCATACCCAAAGTTCAACTTAAAATGGGTAATAGGCCTAAACATTAGACCTGAAACCATAAAATTCATAAAAGTAAACATAGGGAAAAAACTTCTTGCCATTGGTCTCAGCAATGATTTATTGGATAAGACACCAAAAGCATAGCATTAAAAGGAAAAATAAGTAAGTGAGACTACATCAAACTAAAAAGCTTCTGCACAACGATCAACAATAACAAAAATGGCAGCCTATGTAATCGGAGAAAATCTTTACAAATCATTTCTTTGATAAGGATTTAATATCCAAAATATGTAAGGAACTTACACAACTCCATAGCAAAAAAAATAATAATAATCCAAGCCAATTAAAGTGTAGAGAAGACTTGTACAGACATTTCTACAAAGAAAACATATAAATAGACAGCAGGTATTAAAAAAGGTGCATGACCTCATTAGTCATCAGGGAAATGCAAATCACCTTACATCTGTTAGGGGGCTATTTTTTTTTTAATGGATAAGGGGTTGTGAGGATGTCGAGAAAAGGGAACCCCTGTACACTGTTAGTAAGAATGTAAACTGGTACAACCATTATGGATAATAGTATGAAGGTTCTTCAAAAAATTAAAAATGAAACTATCATATGACCGAGAAATCCCTCAGCTGGGCATATATACAAAGAAATTGAAATCAGTATCTTGAAAAATCTGTACTCCCTTGTTTATTGTAGCATTATTCACAATAGAAAAACTATGAAAACAACCCAAGTGTCTACTGATGCATTAATAAATGAAATGTAAGATAGAGAGATAGAGACATAGATAGAGATATAGATAAGACGGAATATTACTTAGCCTTAAAAAATGAAATCCTAGGCTTTGTGTGGTGGTTCATGCCTATAATTCTAGCACTTTGAGAAGCCAAGGTAGGAGGATTGCTTGAGCCCAGGACTTTGAGACCAACCTAGGAAACATAGCGAGCCTTCATTTCTATGAAAAATAGAAATTAGCGAGGCCTGGTGGTGTGTGCTTGTGGTTCCAACTATTCCAGATGCTAAGCTGGGAGGATTGATTAAGCCTGGAGGTTGAGGTTGCAGTGAACTGTGATTACATCACTGGACTCTAACCTGGGTGACAGAGTGAGACCGTGTCAATAAATAAAAATAAAAAATTGAGATCCTGCCATTTGTGACAACATGTATGAAGCTGGGGGCCATTATGATTAGTAAAATATTCTGAACACAGAAAGATAACTATGATCTCACTTATATATTAAATCTAAAATTGTCAAACTCATAGTAGCAGAGAGTAAAATTGTGGTTACCAGGGGCTGAGGAAAGAGAGAAATAGAGAGGTGATGTTCAAAGGAGAGACAGTTTCAATTATGCACGATAAATAAGTTCTACATGTCCACTATGCAGCTTAGTGCCTATAGCTAACAATATTGTGCTGTGTACTTGAAATTTGCTAAGAGAGTAGATCTTAAGTAAGATCTTACTACAAAAATAATAATAAGGGGGCAGGAAAAACCACTGGGAGGTGATGGATGTGTTTATGGTCTCAATAGTGGTGACGGTTTTACAGGTATATACTTACCCCAGACTCAGGTATATTCATATCCCAGCTGTATGCATTAAATATGTACTGCTGTTTATATTTTAATCATACCTCAATAAAACAATTTTTAACAATAAAATAATAAAAAGGAATAATGCCTGGCACAGAGTACATATCAATAAATATTCATTGAATAAAAAAGTAATTTTAATGAGTTTTAATTAAATAATTTTAAGTGATCTTTAAAACTCAGTACATTAGCCTTACTTATGATTTATCACTGTCAACAGAAGGAAATACTATGGCCTATATAGGAGTATCCTATCTTGGGGGTCAGTATGTAAATATTCATAATACACTGATTTGTACTTATTTTTATCTCATATCTTTTTGAGAATTAAATAAATGCTAAAGATAAAATTTAACAACTTTAAAAGGGGTAAAATGGTAAAAAAATATTCATCCAAGAAGAGGAATATTAACAAAGAACAGATCATCCATAAACTAGATAATGAGATATTCAATAAAAGTTAATAAAAAGGATACTATCAAATATTCAGAATAGAAATGGAGCTTATCAGATGGAAACAGGGCAAACTAAGGGGAAAAAGTGATAACTAAAGAGGTCTAGAACTCTCTGAGCATGGGATTTTTGGGTACATAAGATATTTTGACACAGGCATGCAATACATAATAATCACATCAGGGTAAACAGGCATCAATCACCTCAAGCATTTATCCTTTTTGTTTCAAACAATACAATTATACTCATTAAGTTTTTTTTTTTTTTTTACTTTAAGTTCTCGGGTACATGTGCAGGTCATGCAGGGTTGTTGCATAGGTACATACTATATCTGGCATTTCTCCCCATGTTATACCTCCATACACTTCCCATCCCCCACTGTCCCTCCCCTAGTCACCCCCCCAACTGTCCCCAGTGTGTGATGCTCCCCTCCCTGAGTCCACGTGTTCTCATTGTTCAACACCCACCTATGAGTGAGAACAAGCGGTGCTTGGTTTTCTGTTCTTGTGTCAGTTTGCTGAGAATAATGGTTTCCAGAATCATCCAAGTCCCTACAAAGGACACAAACATTGTTTTTTGTGGCTGTGTAGTATTCCATGGTGTATATGTACCACATTTTCTTTGTCCAGTCTATCATTGATGGGCATTTGGGTTGGTTCCAGGTCTTTGCTATTGTAAACAGGGATTCAATGAACATACATGTGCATGTGTCTTTATAACAGAATGTTTTATAATCCTTTGGATATATACCTAGTAATGGGATTGCTAGGTCAAATGGAATTTCTATTTCTAGATCCTTGAGAAATCATCACACTGTCTTCCACAATGGTTGCACTAATTTACATTCCCACCAACTGTGTAAGAGTGTTCCTTTTCTCCACATCCTCTCCAGCATCTGTTGTCTCCAGAATTTTTAATGATTGCCATTCTAACTGGCGTGAGATTTTTTAAGATGAAAAATAACACTTGTTTTTACTGTAGTCACCCTGTTGTGCTAGCAAATACTAGGTCTTATTTATTATTCCTATTTTTTATACTCATTAACCATTGGCCCTTTCCACTCACACTTCCCCTGCCCTGCCAACAACTACACCTCTCAGCCTCTGGTAACCATCTTAACACTCTCTGTCTCCATGAATTCAACCGTTTTAATTTGTAGCTCCCACAAATAAGTAAGAACGTGCAATGTTTGTCTTTCTTTGCCTAGCTTATTTCACTTAACATAATGACCTCCAGTTCTATCACTGCTGTTGCAAATGACAAGATCTCATTCTTTTTTATGGCTGAATAGCACTCCATTGTGTATATGTACCACATTTTCTTTATCCATTTGTCTGTTGATGGACACCTAGGTCACTTCTAAATCTGGGCTATTGTGAATAGTGTTGCAATAAACATAGAGTTATCCCTTTAATATACTGATTTCCTTTCTTTTGGATATATACCTAGGAGGGAGATTGCTGGATCAAATAGTATCTCTATTTCTCATTTCTTTTAGGAAATGAGAAACTGTTCTTCATAGTGGTTGTACTATTAATAATTTACAGTCCCATTAACAGCGTATGAGCATTCCCTTTTCTCCACATCCTCATCAGCATTTCTTATTGCCTGTTTTTTGGATAAAAGTCATTTTTAACTGAGGTAAGATGATATCACATTTTTGTTTTGATTTGCATTTCTCTGATGATCCATGATGTTGAGCACCTTTTCAAATGTCTGTTTCCCACTTGTATGTCTTCTTTTGATAAATGTCTATTGAAATCTTTACCCAATCTTTAATAAGATTATTAGTTTTTTTTGTCCTAAAGAGTTGTTTTAACTCTTTTATATATTCTGGTTAATAATCTCTTGTCAATTGTCAGTTTGCAAATATTTTCTGTTATTTTGTGGGTTGTCTCTTCACTTTGTTGATTGTTTCCTTTGTTGTGCAGAAGCTTTTTAACTTGCTATGATACCATTTGTCCGTTTTTGCTTTGGTTACCTGTGCTTATTGTTTAAGAAATCTTTGCCTAGACCAATGTCCTGGAAAGTTTCCCCAATATTCTTGTAGTAGTTTCATATTTTGAGGTCTAGGATTAAAGTCTTTCATCCATTTTGATTTGAATTTCGTTTATGGTGAGAGACAGGGGTCTAGTTTCATTCTTCTGAATATGGATATACAGTTTGGGGACAGATATCTTGATACTCTACGATAGAGGGAGATTTTGATACAAGTCTGTCTTGGATGAATTGGGTGAAGGGAATGATCTAGGCATTTATGGGCAGATAACTTTTTTAGATAGAAAATATAACCTCATTGCTGTTTATTTAAGATTAAATCAAAGTGCTTCTTGGAATATATTATTTCAAACATATCTTATGAAAAGTTCTAGTTTTCTAATCTTATATAACATCCAATATGATTCATAAAGCAGAAATAGTGGAAGAAATGGTTTACAAGCCCTGGGGCTGCGCTGTTCCTCGCCAGCAAGGAGCAGAAAATGGGGAGTGCTCACCCTTTCCACCCCACAGGCTTGGCCAGGTTTTGTTCCCAGAGATAATATCCGAAGGATAGAGAAGGAGAGGGAAAGCGGAGAGAGAGCTTGGAGGTGATGGACTTTGTGACAGACAGGAAGCTGAGTCTTCAGAGTTTTGCATGCCCCAGTAAAACTTTGGATTCTACTTAAGGGAAACTCCATTATTAATGACTGGAGATGTATTTAATTCTCGGGAATTTGAGAGAATAGAAGGTAAGTGAATGCCCAAGGGCAGCCGGTTAGTCCACACCAGTACGCATCTCTTTTGATTTTGCCCTATGGATACATAGACCAGCTGTCACCATCATTTTGGAAGAAAAAGAAGGAAGTAACAATTGATCCTGGGCAGCAGAGAGAAACAACAGGCCAAGTGATTTCACATATGCCTGTGCTGCTACGACACCTATATCTTATGTTTCAGATTGCTTGAGTAGTTATTTCTTTTCTCATAAACTTATTTGGAGAAAATTTCAAAATTACAGAAGATAAGGAGGACAATAAACAGAAAAAATAACCTTGTCAACAAGAATTAATCATTTTAAAGATGGCCGCTTCGGAGGAACTCGGGAATGCAGCTCCGAGAGAAAGCACAGAGGGTGAGTGGACGCCGTATTTCCAGACTGATTTTTACTGCCCACAGACCAGGAGATTCACACGCAGAGAAGCCACACGGGTCACCAGCGCCGCTGGCTTGAACGGCGCAGCCGCTGGGCCGGCACCCTGAGGCAACGGCTCACTGTACAAAGTGAGAGAGTCTGAGTTCCCTATAAGCCAGCAAGGGGAGCTGAAACGGGGAGCCAGGCCAGCGCCACGAATCTCAGAGCCGCGGCTTTAGCCAACGCAGCGGCTCCGGAGGCAGATCAGATGAGACGGTGTCCCCTCTTACCCAGCAAGAAGACCTGAAACACAACTGAAACCGGGACGGTCCAGCTCTGTGGAGGAGGGGCGTTCTCCATAGGCACCCTGCTGTTCCCAGGGCAATCTACCAAGTCAATCCGCCACTACAGAGACTCCGTCACTACAGGGGCGGGCCAACATAGCGGAAGCAGTTCTAACTACACCAAGAAGTTCACACGGAAGCTGGGTGGAGCCCACAGCAGCTTAGGGAAGCCTCTGCAACCTGAGTGTGACTAGGCTGCCACCTTGTGGGCAGGGAAAACAGCAACCGCACAGGGGAACATCATAAAACTGTAACTCCCTGGGACAGAACACCTGGGGGGAAGAGCAGGGGGTTTATGAGTTCTGCCACAGCAGACTTAAAATTACCAAAATCAGAAAGAGAACAACTACAGAGTCAACAGGTGGATAAATCCACAAAGATGGGAAGAAACCAGCACAAAAAGGATGAAAACACCCAAAACCAGAACACTTCTCCTCCTACAAGGGATCACAACTCCTCACCAGCAAGGGAACAAGACTGGATGGAGAATGAGTGTGATGAAATGACAGAATCAGCTTTCAGAAAGTGGATAATAAGAAACTTCCGTGAGCTAAAAGAACATGTTCTAACCCAATGCAAAGAAACTAAGAACCTTGAAAAAAGACTTGACGAAATGCTAACAAGAATGGACAACTTAGAGAGGAATATGAGCGAATTGATGGAGCTGAAAAACACAACACGAGAACTTCGTGAAGCATGCGCAAGTTTCAACAGCCGAATTGACCAAGCGGAGGAAAGGATATCGGAGGTCGAAGATCAACTCAGTGAAATAAAACGAGAAGGCAAGATTAGAGAAAACAGGGTAAAAAGGAATGAACAAGGTCAACAAGAAATATGGGACTATGTGAAAAGACCTAATCTACGTTTGATAGGTGTACCTGAATGTGACGAAGAGAATGCATCCAGGCTGGAAAATGCTCTTCAGGATATTATCCAGGAAAACTTCCCCAACCTAACAAGGCAGGCCAAGATTCAAGTCCAGGAAATACAGAGAACACCACAAAGATACTCCTCTGGAAGAGCAACCCCAAGACACATAATCATCAGATTCACCAGGGTTGAAATGAAGGAGAAAATACTAAGGGCAGCCAGAGAGAAGGGTCGGGTTACCCACAAAGGGAAGCCCATCAGACTCACTGCAGATCTCTCAGCAGAAACCCTACAGGCCAGAAGAGAGTGGGGGCCGATATTCAACATCCTTAAGGAAAGGAACTTTCAACCCAGAATTTCGTATCCAGCCAAACTAAGCTTCATAAGTGAAGGAAAAATGAAATCCTTTGTGAACAAGCAAGAACTCAGAGAGTTCATCACCACCAGACCAGCTCTACAGGAGCTCCTGAGGGAGGCACTACACATAGAAAGGAACAACCACTACCAGCCACTCCAAAAACACACGAAAAGGTAAAGAGCATCAACACAATGAAGAATCTGCATCAACCAAAGGGCAAAACAGCCACCTAGCACCAAAATGACAGGATCGAATTCACACATAACAATATTAACCCTAAATGTAAACGGACTAAATGCCCCAATCAAAAGACACAGACTGGCAAATTGGATAAAAAGCCAAAACCCATCAGTGTGCTGTATCCAGGAAACCCATCTCGCATGCAAGGATACACAAAGGCTCAGAATAAAGGGATGGAGGAAGATTTACCAAGCAAATGGAGAGCAAAAAAAAGCAGGAGTTGCAATTCTCATCTCTGATAAAATAGACTTTAAAGCAACAAAGATCAAAAGAGACAAAGAAGGACATTGCATAATGGTAAAAGGATCAATGCAGCAAGAAGAGCTAACGATCCTAAATATATATGCACCTAATGCAGGAGCACCCAGATACATAAGGCAAGTTCTTAAAGACTTACAGGGAGACTTGGACTCCCACACAATAATAGTGGGAGACTTCAACACACCATTGTCAATATTGGACAGATCAACGAGACAGAAAATTAGCAAGGATATCCAGGACTTGAACTCAGACCTGGAACAAGCAAACCTAATAGACATTTACAGAACTCTCCACCCCAAATCCACAGAATATACATTCTTCTCAGCACCACATCACACCTACTCTAAAATTGACCACATAATTGGAAGTAAATCACTCCTCAGCAAATGCAAAAGAACGGAAACCATAACAAACAGTCTCTCAGACCACAGTGCAATCAAGTTAGAACTCAGAATTCAGAAACCAACCCAGAACCGCACAGCCTCATGGAAAATGAACAACTTTCTCCTGAATGTTGACTGGATAAACAATGAAATGAAGGCAGAAATAAAGACGTTCTTCGAAACCAACGAGAATGAAGACACCACATACCAGAATCTCTGGGACACATTTAAAGCAGTCTCTAGAGGAAAATATATAGCAATAAGTGCCCACATGAGAAGAAAGGAGAGATCTAAAATTGACACCCTATCGTCAAAATTGAAAGAGCTAGAGGAGCAAGATCAAAAAAACTCAAAACCTAGCAGAAGACAAGAAATAACTAAGATCAAAGCAGAATTGAAGGAGATAGAGACACGAAAAACCCTTCAAAAAATCAATAAATCCAGGAGTTGGTTTTTTGAAAAGATCAACAAAATAGACAGACCACTAGCCAGACTAATAAAAAAGAAAAGAGAGAATAATCAAATAGATGCAATAAAAAATGACAAAGGGGATATCACCACAGATTCCACAGAAATTCAAACCATCATCAGAGATTATTACAAACAACTCTATGCACATAAATTAGAAAACCTGGAGGAAATGGATAAATTCCTGGACAGCTGCCTCCTCCCAAGCCTAAACCAGGAAGAAGTCGAAACCCTGAATAGACCAATAACAAGGTCTGAAGTCGAGGCAGCAATTAAGAGCCTACCACCCAAAAAAAGCCCAGGTCCAGATGGGTTCACAGCCGAATTCTACCAGACATACAAAGAGGAACTGATACCATTCCTACTGAAACTATTCCAAATAATCCAAAAAGAAGGAATCCTTCCCAAATCATTTTATGAGACCAACATCATCCTAATACCAAAACCTGGCAGAGACTCAACAAGAAAAGAAAACTACAGGCCAATATCCATGATGAACATAGATGCAAAAATCTTCAATAAAATAATGGCAAGCCGATTACAACAGCACATCAAAAAGCTTATCCACCATGATCAAGTAGGATTCATCCCGGGGATGCAAGACTGGTTCAATATACGCAAGTCTATAAATGTAATTCACCACATAAACAGAACCAAAGACAAAAACCACATGATTATCTCAATCGATGCAGAGAAGGCCTTCGACAAAATTCAACAGCCCTTTATGCTAAAAACCCTCAATAAACTAGGTATCGATGGAACGTATCTCAAAATAATAAAAGCTATTTACGACAAACCGACAGCCAATATCATACTGAACGGGCAAAAACTGGAAGCATTCCCTTAGAAATCTGGCACTAGACAAGGAAGCCCTCTCTCACCACTCCTATTCAATATAGTACTGGAAGTTCTAGCCAGAGCAATCAGGCAAGAAAAAGAAATAAAGGGTATTCAATTAGGAAAGGAGGAAGTCAAATTGTCTCTATTTGCAGACGACATGATTGTATATCTAGAAGACCCCCTCATCTCAGCCCAAAAGCTCCTGAAACTGATAAGCAACTTTAGCAAAGTCTCAGGATACAAAATCAATGTGCAAAAATCACAAGCATTCCTATACACCAATAACAGACTTAAAGAGAGCCAAATCAAGAACGAACTGCCATTCACAATTGCTACAAAGAGAATAAAATACCTAGGAATACAACTAACAAGGAACGTAAAGGACCTCTTCAAGGAGAACTACAAATCACTGCTCAACGAAATAAGAGAGGACACAAACAGATGGAGAAACATTCCATGTTCATGGTTAGGAAGAATTAATATCGTGAAAATGGCCATACTGCCCAAAGTAATATACAGATTCAATGCTATCCCCATCAAGCTACCAATGACCTTCTTCACAGAACTGGAAAAAACCACCTTAAACTTCATATGGAACCAAAAGAGAGCCCGCATAGCCAAGTCAATTCTAAGCAAAAAGAACAAAGCGGGAGGCATCACACTACCAGACATCAAACTCTACTACAAGGCTACAGTAATCAAAACAGCATGGTACTGGTACCAAAACAGAGATATAGACCAATGGAACAGAACAGAGGCGTCGGAGGCAACACAACATATCTACAACCACCCGATCTTTGACAAACCTGATAAAAACAAGCAATGGGGAAAGGATTCCCTGTTCAATAAGTGGTGTTGGGAAAACTGGCTAGCCATATGCAGAAAGCAGAAACTGGACCCCTTCCTGACACCTTACACTAAAATTGACTCCAGATGGATTAAAGACTTAAACATAAGACCTAACACCATAAAATCACTAGAAGGAAACCTAGGCAAAACCATTCAGGACATAGGCGTAGGCAAGGACTTCATGACCAAAACACCAAAAGCATTGGCAACAAAAGCCAAAATAGACAAATGGGACCTAATCAAACTCCACAGCTTCTGCACAGCAAAAGAAACAGTCAATAGAGTGAATCGGCAACCAACAGAATGGGAAAAAATTTTTGCAGCCTACCCATCTGACAAAGGGCTGATATCCAGAATTTACAACGAGCTAAAAAAGATTTACAAGAAAAAAACAAACAAGCCCATTCAAAAGTGGGCGAAGGATATGAACAGATACTTTACAAAAGAAGACATACATGAGGCCAACAAGCATATGAAAAACTGCTCATCATCACTGGCCATTAGAGAAATGCAAATCAAAACTACATTGAGATACCATCTCACACCAGTTAGAATGGCAATCATTAAAAAATCTGGAGACAACAGATGCTGGAGAGGATGTGGAGAAATAGGAACACTTTTACACTGTTGGTGGGAGTGTAAATTAGTTCAACCATTGTGGAAAACAGTGTGGCGATTCCTCAAGGACCTAGAAATAGAAATTCCATTTGACCCAGCAATCCCATTACTGGGCATATATCCAAAGGATTATAAATCGTTCTACTATAAGGACACATGCACACGAATGTTCATAGCAGCACAGTTTACAATAGCAAAGACCTGGAACCAACCCAAATGCCCATCGATGATAGACTGGACAGGAAAAATGTGGCACATATACACCATGGAATATTATGCAGCCATTAAAAACGAGGAGTTCGCGTCCTTTGTAGGGACATGGATGAACCTGGAAACCATCATTCTCAGCAAACTGACACAAGAACACAAAATCAAACACCACATGTTCTCACTCATAGGCGGGTGTTGAACAAGGAGAACACATGGACACAGGGAGGGGAGCACTATACATGGGGGTCTGTTGTGGGGGAGTGGGGGGGACAGCGGGGGGGTGGGGAATTGGGGAGGGATAGCATGGGGAGAAATGCCAGATATGGGTGAAGGGGAGGAAGGCAGCAAATCACACTGCCACGTATGCACCTATGCAACAACCTTGCATGTTTTTCACATGTACCCCAAAACCTAAAATGCAATTAAAAAAAAAAAAAAAAAAAAAGAATTTAAAAAAATAAAAAATAAAAAAAAAATAAAAAAAATAAAAAAAAAAGAATTAATCATTTTAACCATATCTGTTTCCTTCAAATAACTTTAAAATAAAGTATAATATTATAGATACCCTTAAAAAAAAAAAAAAAAAGAAATGGTTTACAAAAGTGAAAGAAATCTTTCTTGACTTCATTTTTATGGTTTATTCTAAGATCATTATACATTATGTTAAATCTAAATTAACATACTCCAAACTCATAAATCATAAATAAGGCTAATGTACTGAGTTTTAAAGATAAACTCATAAATCATAAATAAGGCTAATGTACTGAGTTTAAAAGATGGCTTATCATTATTTAATTAAAACTTGTTAAAATTCCTTTTTATTCAGTGGATATTTATTGATATATACTCTGTGCCAGGTGTTATTCTTTTTCATTATTTTAATTTTATTCTTAAAAATAATTTTAGTCAGGTATGATTAAAATATAAATAGCAGTGCATATTTAATGCATACAGCTTGATGAGTCTGGTGTAAGTACAGTATAATGTTAAATTACTTGTAAAAACTATTGCATTTTAAAAATAAATAAATATAGGGATATGCATCCAAATAGAACCTCCTTGAAGCATAAATCTCACAAAGCCTGTAAAACAATAACACAATGTGAAAAACAAAGTATCTAGGTAACAACTAACATGATGACTAGAACAGTACTTCACATCGCAATAATAATGTTGAATGTAAATGGCCTAAATGCTCCATTTAAGATACAAAATGACAGAATGCATAAAAAAAGGAACCATAACACATAAGAACTCATATAAACTTAAGGTAGAGGGATAAAAAAAGATACTTCATGCAAATGAAAAGCAAAAGCAAGCAGGAGTACCTATTGTTATAACAGACAAAACAGAATTTAAAGCAACAACAGTAAAAAAAAAAAAAAAAAGACAAGAGCATTATATAATGATGAAAGAATCGGTCCAAAAAGAAGATATTGCAATCCTAAATCTATATGCACTTAACACTGGAGCTCACAGATTTATGAAATAATTACTACTAGATCTAAGAAATGAGATAGACAACAATACCATAATAGTGAGAGACATCAATACTCTACTGATAGCACTAGCTAGATCATCAAGACAGAAAGTCAACAGTCAAAAAAGGAAAAAATGGGCTTAAACTATACCCTAGAAAAAATATTTACAGAATATTTGTCTCCACAACTGCAAAATATACATTCTTCTCATCAGCCCAGGGAACGTTCTCCAAGATAGACCATGTAACAGGCCACAAAACAAGTTTCAATAAATTTAAGAAAATCAAAAACATATCAAGTATCTTCTCAGACCACAGTGGAAGAAAACTGGAAATCAACTCTAAAAGGAACCTCAAACTATACGAATACATGAAAATTAAACAATGTGCTGTTGAATGATTTCGGGGTTAATAAGAAAATCAATATAGACATTTAAAAATTCTTTCAAATGAATGATAATAATGACATAACTTACCAAAACCTCTGGGATACAACAGAAGCAGTGCTAAGAGGAAAGTTCATAGCCTTAAATGTCTACATCAAAAAAAATCTGAAAGAGTAAAAATTGACAATATGATGTCACACGTCAAGGAACTAGAGAAATAAAAAGAAATGAAACCTAAAGCCAGTAGAAAAAAATAACAAAGATCAGAGAAGAACTAAATGAAATTGAAAGAAAAAAATACAAAAGATAAATTAAACAGGAAGCTGGTTCTTTCAAAAGATGAAAAAAATTGATAGACCATTAATGAGATTAAGCAAGAAAAGAAGAGAGAACTAAATAAGCTCAATTACAAATGAAACCAGATATATTATAACTGAGACCGCAGAAATACAAAAGATCATTAAAGGCCACTGTGAAAACCTTTATATGAACAAACTAGAAAATCTAGAAGAAATGGATACATTCCTGGAAATATACAGCCCTCCTAGATGAAATCAAGATGCAATAGAAACCCTAAACTGACCAATAACAAACAGTGAGATTGAAATGGTAATTAAAAAGTTACCAACAAAAACAAAAGTCCAGATAGACAAATTCACAGGTGAATTATATCAGACATTCAAAGAATAATTGGTACCAATACTATTGACACTATTCCAAAAGATATAGAGGGAATCCTCCCTAAATTATTCTACGAAACCAGTATCAACCAAAAAAGGACATAATAAAAAAAAACTATAGACCAATGTCCCTGATGAACATAAATGAAAAAATCCTCAAAAAATACTAGCTAATCAAATGAAATAGCACATGAAAAAGATAATACATCATGATCAAGTGGGTTTCATCCCTGGGATGCAGGGATGGTTTAACATATGCAAGTCAATAAACATGATACATCACAAAAACAGACTTACAAACAAAAATCATATGATCATCTCAATCTATGCAGAAAAAGCATTTGACAAAATCCAGAATCACTTTATGATAAAAAAAAAACCCTCAACACAATGAGCATAGAAGTGACTTACCTCAAAATAATAAATGCCATATATTAGTTTGCTGAGAATGATGGTTTCCAACTTCATCCATGTCCCTGCAAAGGACATGAACTTATCCTTTTTTATGGCTACATAGTATTCCACAGTGTATATGTACCACATTTTCTTTATCCAGTCTATCACTAATGGGCAACTGGGTTGGTTCCAAGTCTTTGCTATTGTGAATAGCATTGAAGTAAACATACATGTGCAGGTGTCTTTAGAGTACAATGATTTATAATCCTTTGGGTATATATCAAGTAATGGGATTGCTAGGTCAAATGGTATTTCTGGTTCTAGGACCTTGAGGAACCACCACACCACACCATCTTCTACAATGGCTGAACTAATTTACACTCCCACCAACAGTGTAAAAGTGTTCCTATTTCTCCACATCCTATTCAGCATTGTTGTTTCCTGACTTTTTAATGATCACCATTCTAACTGGTGTGAGATGGTATCTCATTGTGGTTTTGATTTGCATTTCTCTAATTACCAGTGATGATGAGCTTTTTTTTTATATATTTGTTGCCCACATAAATGTCTTCTTTTGAGAAGTGTATGTTCATATCCTTCTCCCACTTTTTGATGGGGTTGTTTTTTTCTTGTAGATTTGATTAAGTTCCTTGTAGATTCTGGATATTAGCTCTTTATCAGATGGACAGATTGCAAAAACTATCTCCCATTCTGTAGACTGCCCATTCTGTAGGTTGCCCTATTCTGTTGGTTATTCCCCATTCTGTAGATTGCCTGGTCACTCCAATGATAGTTTCTTTTGCTGTGCAGAAGCTCTTTAGTTTAATTAGATCCCATTTGTCAATTTTGGCTTTTGTTGCTTGCTTTTGGTGTTTTAGTCATGAATTATTTGCTCATGCCTATGTCCTGAATGGTATTGCCTAGGAAACCATCATTTTCAGCAAACTAACATAGGAACAGAAAACCAAACACTGCATATTCTCACTCGTAAGTGGGAGTTGAACAAGTGAGAGCACATGGACACAGGGAAGGGAACATCACACACTGGGGCCTGTCAGGGGTTTGGGGCTAGGGGAGGGATAGCATTAGGAGAAATACCTAATGTACGTAACAGGTTGATGGTTGCAGCAAACCACCATGGGACATGTATACCTATGTAACAAATCTTCACATTCTGCACATGCATCCCAGAATTTAAGAATAATTTTTTAAAAGTTATGTATTACAAACCCATAGACAACATCATAGTGAATGAGGTAAAGTTGAAAGCATCCCCCCAAAAAATAAACAAAATGAGGATGCACACTTTAACCACTCCTATTCAATACATTGCTGCATTTCCTAGCCAGAGCAATCAGACAAGAGAAAGAAATAAAGGGAAATAAACGGAAAGAATCAATATTGTGAACAAAAACCATATGGCCCAAAGCAATCTAAAAATTCAGTGCAATTCCCTTCAACATACCATTATTATTCATCACAGAAATAGAGAAAAACAATCCCAAAATTCATATGGAACAAAAGAAGTGCCCACACACTGAAAGCAATACTAAGTAAAAAACAAATCTGGATGTGTCACATTACCTGACTTCAAATTATACTACAAGGCTATACTTATCAAAAGAGCATAGTACTGTTATATAAAAATAGGCATGTAGACCAGTTTAGCAGAATCCAGAAATGAAGAAATGAAGAATCCAGAAATGAAGCTAAATATTTACAGCCAATTGCTCTTTGACAAAGCATACAAAAATATAAATTGGGGAAAGGACACCCTATTCAATAAATCATGCTGGGAAAAGCAGCAGGCTACATGTAGAAGAATAAAACTGGATCTCCATCTCTCACCTTATACTAAAATCAACTCAAGATGGATCAAAGAATTAATTCTAAGACCTGAAACCATAACCATTCTATTACAAAACCTAGGAAAACTCTTCAGGACATTGGCTTAGGCAAAGAATTCATGACTAAGACCCCATAAGCAAATGCAATAAAAACAAAAATAAATAAATAAATGAGACCCAATTAAACCAAAAACTTCTGCACAGCAAAAGAAACAATGAGCCAACTACAGAGTGGAAAAAAATATCTGCAAACTATACATCCAACAAAGGACTAGTATCCAGAATCTACAAGGAACTCAAACAAATGAGCAAGAAAAAAAAATTCCATCAGAAAGTGGACAAAGGACATGAATAGACATTTCTCAAAAGAAGATATACAAACAGCCAACAAACATAAGAAAAACTTCTCAACATCAGTAATCAGTAATGCAAATTAAAACCACAATGAGATACTACCTTACTCCTGCAAGAATGCCTATTATTAAAAAGTGATAAAACAATAAAGGTTTGCATGGATGTGGGGAAGAGGGAACACTTTTACACTGCTGGTGGGAATGTAAATTCATACAACCATTATGGAAAACAGTATGGAGATTCCTTAAAGAACAAAAGTTGAACTATCATTCAATCCAGCAATCCCACTACTGGCTATCTATCCAAAGGAAAATAAGTCATTATATGAAAAAGACACATGCATATACATGTTTATAGCAGCACAATTTGCAATTGCAAAGATATCTATCCAACGCAAGTGCCCATCAACCAATGAGTGGGTATGTATATGAAGAAAATGTGGTATGTATATGCCATAGAATACTACTCAGTCATAAAGAGAAATGAAATAATGGCATTCACAGCAACCTGGATGGAGCTGGAAATAATTATCCTAAGTGAAGTAACTCAGGAATGGAAAACCAAATATTGTATGCTCTCACTTATAAGTGGGAGCTAGGCTATGAGGATGCAAAGGCATAAGAAAGATGTAATGGACTCTGGGGACTCAGGGGAAGGTTGGGAGTGGGTAAGGGATTAAAGACTACATATTGGGTACAGTGTATATTGCTTGGGCAATGGAAGTATTAAAATCTCAGAAATCACCACTAAAGAACTTATCCATGTAAACAAAAACCACCTGTACCTCAGAAACTATTGAAATTTTTTTTAAAAATCAAAACAATAAAAATGAAAAAGTAAGTATAGGCATATGTGTGTCATTCTGACCTTCATATTCTTTGCAACACTAGTTTATAGATAAAACAAAAGGTCTTTTTAGTTCAGGAATATGTTGTCAAATTTTTGATTTGGGCCCCAAAACTCAAAACAAATTTACATATTATCTGAAAAGGTTTTTTTTCTTTTGTTTTGTTTTGTTAACAAATGTGAATAGGAATGTCTAAAATCCACTAGAGCTTCCATAAAAGTGTAGTTTCATAAGCCAAAGGGGCCAAATTGATTTTTTTTCTAAATTATGAATAGGCTATAAAAATCCCCTTTGTGCAGGTAGAGATAGTCTGTGTATTATACTTAAGTTCTAAAACCCACTGCAAATAAGGATATTCTGGGAATTTCTGACACAACTTAAACTAACTGGACATCAATGCTCATTGTTAATATAAATTCCTTTTCTTTCCTTCATCTATAGATGACTCAGTTTCACTGTGATCTTCCTTTTACCTGTGTCTCTTCGTATCATTTTCATCCAAACTTACATTTAAAAGCAACTCTTCCCCTTTGATCAATTTTGACATTGCATTTATTTCTATGTCATTCTTATTCTGAGAATTCTCTTTCCCTTTCCTTTTTCATTTTGTAGAGTTCCTGGTTTCTAGCAATCTGATGAAATACAGCTCAATCTTTTTTGTTTCAATTATATAAATACTCATGGCTTATCTTATTAAAACACTGCTTTCCACTACAAGGTAAGGCATTTCATGAGAAAATGGTGATAAAAAGCAGCAAGCACTCAGGCAAAGAAACTACTGTATTATGCTAAATATTTATCAAATTTCGAAGCTCTAACATCCTATCTTTTACATTCAAATGCTTTTAGAATTTCATTGTTAGTATAGTCTATTTATGCAAAAGATATTACACTCAAACTGTTTTTAATTTTGTTGTGCTTAGACCTTACAATCCTTTGTTTCTTTCATTTCTTACTCATTTCAATCTATTTGTAGTCAGTGAAAACTTAAAACTCAGCTTCCTTTGTCTCCCACTCTAGAATAAACCACTTTTATCATAAATTGATCAAAACCAAGATGATTAGTTTTCTCACTACTTCCTCATGAAAGACTAGAGTTATTGTTTTTGACTGACATTCTACATTTTAATTCATTCATTATTGTTTGCTTCTTTATACTGATGTTAAGCATTCTTTCAAACTTTTAATAGTTTTATCCCCCCAATAACCAAATTATTTTCTAGTGAGGCGCTTGGTATTCCATGACTTGAAGTGCAAATTTTATTCACTCATTTCATTCATTCATTTATACCTTTTTTATTCTAAAACTGTATTCCATTCACTATTTTCTTCCCTATTTATCATCTATAGCAATATCTCTTTTTCCGTAGAGTACATGCTGCATTTCTAGGCCTCTGGTGCTTATGCTGATTAACTTTAGTAATATTACATCTCAGGCTGAAAATACAATGAAATCAGAGGATATTCATGTTATTATAGGTATTAGCACAAATAGTAATAATCAGTGTTTTAAGTTCAGCTAAATTTGTTTGGGCAGCACCACCTATATTAAATTTTTCTCCAAAGTGACGCAAAAGGACCCTGACCTAAATATGATCCAAACTTTTATGTGCATGTATGCATGGGTCTTTAGTGCCATATCAATTGTTTAGTACCCACTGAACACAGAAAATGTTATTTGGAATATCTATTGCCAAAATTGGCATAGTCTCAAAATTTATTGCCTCTGGGAATATCCAAAGAAAAATAAGCTAATCAATATAAAATGAGTCAAGAACTCAACTCTTTAGAGAAATCTATATGGTCAGTATCGTAGTAAAAACACCTTATTAATTGATTGCATCCTTCCCTTTCCATTAAATTGCATGATTTGTAGACATACATAGCAGGCTGATATATAATCAGTTTGACACATTTCTATGTACAGATGCAGTCTCATACACATATTTGACTCCAGATCTTTCCTAATAAAAGATAACTCATATATTGACTACCACACAGTTTGCCTGTCTGCTGCTGTTATTTCTCAGACAACTGTATTCATATTTCACTGTTTCAAGATATGATTCAGTTAAATCCAAGCAAAAGTAAATTCCTCTAGTTTCCCTTGCTTTCTGCTGCCAGCTGCATGCTATGCCCTGGAATTCATTCACTGTCACAACTACCCCTTGGAGTATCAAGAAACATGGCACAGTTTCTGTGTCCATTTCAAATCCTTCTGGAAATCCTCAGCTGCAAATAAAGTCGAAGTGTAAACTTGTTTTCTGTATTTTTCTACAGTGAAAACTTGCAGTGTGCTGAACTCGTGTACTTTGAAGAGACTGCCTTCCCATATTTTTTTTTTATTGCATTTTAGGTTTTGGGGTACATGTGAAAAACATGCAAGATTGTTGCATAGGTGCATACGTGGCAGTGTGATTTGCTGCCTTCCTCCCCTTCACCTATATGTGGCATTTCTCCCCATGCTATCTCTCCCCAACTCCCCACCCCCCGCTGTCCCCCCACTCCCCGCCAACAGACCCCAGTGTATAGTGCTCCCCTCCCATATTGTTTTGTTTTGTTTTGTTTTACTTTTACTTTTACCTTCCTAAAAGATGTAGTATCCACCCTGTTTGCACAAATTCAGGTTATATCAAAGTCTTATCCTTTCCTGATTATTCACAAATAACTCATCCTCAAAATAAAGGAAAAAGTTACACAATCCTTCCTACAGCATTAAATTTGTAATCTCACAAGTCATGAAATTCAGGATTATGGTTCCCACAGTAACCCTGCTTTTTTCTTGTTGTGTATGCTCTACAACACTCTCTTTACATTTAAAATGCTTTTCTTATACTGTATTCTAAATCTCAGCATCAGAATCTTGCAAGAGGTATCTGATTAAGTATTCACCTTGCAATATGAACAATGATTTATTAATTTTTGAAATCCAACTAAAATTAAATAAATCAAAATAGCTAATAGGCATTCTGGCTGGAAGAGAAAATAAGATTTCACGTTACAACCAGTTCTATAAATCTAACTTGTATTTCCTAATTTAACCACTAGTTGTCATCTACTCTTTGAGGAATCATCTCCTGAGGGAAGTGGAAACTCATAACCCAATGGGAAATGAAATTATCCTTTATACTTCAAATATTTTGTGACATCATAAAATAGGCATTAAGTGTTCATAACTTTTCACTGTTTCCAGAACAGACTATGTGTATAGCATTTTGCAATTTTAGTTTTCATTGTAAATTATCATGCTTGATTGTACAGTTATCCTAACTGAAGTGTTAAATAGAAGAAATATTTTTTACTTACATAGAAGTATGATGATATAATGTCAAAAGACTAACATTGTCTCTTTAGTATGGTATCTCTGGTTGTTAGATATTCAATAGCAAACTAACTGCCCTTGTGATTTCTGTGTAATGGCATAAAATATAATTTAAGGTGCGTTTAATCCCCTAAGCCTTATTTGACATTCAAGACTCAAGTTATTCTCTAGTCTGATTATTTTATGTAACCTATTTGCTCCCAAAAACTGAACCTAAGTCCCTGAGTTTCTGTCCTTAGTCATTTGTAATGACTTTTGCTGTGTAACACATAACCTATAACTTCTTTTCAGGACACCCGGGATTTCTTTCAACAACATTGTTCATCAGCCCCTTCAAAAGTAAGCAATCACCACATTTTGATTCTTCTTCCATTGTACACATGGATTTGCCCTTCAGAGCATTCCTCTATAGTGGCCTCCTTTTCTTCATGTTTTCATCACCTCATAATTAATTGCTATAATATATTGACAATTAAAATTTTCTTGTGGTCTACAGACAATTAAAATCCACCTTGAGTTTAGATATCTAATAAAATACAAGATGTCCAGTTAAATCTGAATTTAAGAGAAATGAAAAATAAGTTTTCTATCAGTATGTCCTAAATATTACATGGGATATATTTACACTAAAAAGTATTTATTCTATGAAATTCAAATTTGCACTGGAATCATGCATTTATATTTGCTAAACCTGGCAAGTCAGTGAGCCAGGAATTCATCTTTATTGTATCAAAAATGGCAAGAATCCATCCTTTCCAAAGAAATCCAGAGAGCAATAATAAATTCAGTGTTAATAGAAGAGGTAGGAGCCTCTGAAGTAATATGAAAACTATCCAATTTCTTATGACCTGTACTTCTGGTAAGGAAGTGCTGATAGCACCATAAAGCTAGGCTGTCCATAAAGGTAGGGAAAGTATGTAATTATGTACCTTTTTGCGATTTGAGAAGCCCTTAGAAATCTTACCTACTCAATAATATTCTCCCAATCTCCTCTCCATGCATCTTCTTTGAAAAATGCGAATATTTCTGAGAAGGTTAATATTTTACATACCTGAAAAAAGACTTCTGAGAGGAATAACATAATATACACTTTAGAGAATATATTTCATCAGGTGCTTTTTTTATTAGACTAAAAGTACAGGGAAGCAGTAAAGCATGAGATACTGGGCTGGGGGAGTAGGGTGAGAACATTTAGGAAAGGTAAGAAATGGTAGAGCAAGATGAGATAAAACTGAGAAGGGCATAAACTTAGATAAGCCCACGTTGATCTGTGGTCCTGTCATCAAACCAAGTCAAAAACACATAGTTTGATGAGAGGCAGTACCTCGATAATAAAGAGTGTAGATTCTGAAACCACACTACCAGGGATTGAATCTCAAATCTGCCTCTATTATAAAATAAAGATAATATTAGTATCCATCATACAGGGTTTTGTGACTGAGATGAGATGATAAATGCAAAGTACTTCTAAGAGTGCCTGGCACATAGGACTTACTCTAAATTAGTAGTTTCATTGCTATTATCATTGCCAAGCAAATTTTTAAAACTCATTGTATCTATTCTTTTTACTTATTTTTTCTAATTATTGATTTCATAAGGATACAGATCTATTTTTATTTATTTATTTATATATTTATTTGAGATGGAGTTTTGCTCTTGTTGCCCAGGCTGGAGTGCAATGGCGCGATCTCGGCTCACTGCAACCTTGGCCTCCTGGGTTCAAGTGATTCTCGTGCCTCAGCCTCCCGAGTAGCTGGGATTACAGGCATGAGCCACCATGACTGGCTAATTTTGTATTTTCAGTAGAGACAGGGTTTCACCATGTTGGTCAGGCTGGTCTCAAACTCCTGACTTTAGGTGATCTGCCCACCTCTGTCTTCCAAAGTGCTGGAATTACAGGTGTGAGCCACCATGCCCAGCTACTTAATTTATGTAATGGACTATAACACCTTATAGTCACTTTGCTGAGAGAAAAGAGTAGCAAGGAAAATATTTGCCTCCAGTGTCACCTTCAGAGTATTTCATCCCCCAACCTGCAGATCCCCAGAGTTCAGCAGAGATAGTTCAGTTAAGTGAACACTCATACTGGTCACAGTCTCCCAAACTGGTCTCTTTCAATAATCTTAAAAGATTCAATGTTGACACGACCATTATTAAAACTACACTGAAAAGCCCTTAGAGCAATTCATTGGAAAGGACATCCTTTAAATATATAGTGGAGATAATCAAAAGAGTTTCTTATCTATGGCTAGTTTCCTCACCAAACAAAAGTGCATACTCAGGTTCTTTTTGATAACAGAATCCTGCTTCCTGCTCATGCAAAATATTCTGGCCCTGTCCACATGTCCCAGTGTATTCTCTCCTAGTCATCAACATTTTCATCTAGTGCTTTCAGTAGTTAAACCTGCATGAGCATCTGCCTCCACGAGACAAATTCAAAGTCACTGCACAAATATGGATATATATGAAAATTAAATGCAAAGACAATAAAGGAAAGACAAATATATCATTATATGTTCTTTTGAGTATAGCCTTTCTTGGTAAACCGGTCACGGTTTACATTCCTGGTTGTATGAGATGATGGCTTAATGTATTCAAAGAAAAAACAGAGAAAGAGAAACAGGATATCACATTTTTAAAACTTAAAAACATTTGACTTATATCCATATCACTTTTTTTTTTCTTTTGGAGTCATCTTGATATTTTGATCTTTAAGACAGAATTCTAAAACATAGTTAGATTATGTAAAACTGCTTTTTTTTTTTCTTAGAAAAGAAAGATTGTGTCAGAAAACAATAATCTTTTTGACAAATGACAAAGAATTCAGATAAACACTGCTAACTGCTCTAGGGTATAACCGTACTATACACGGGGTATGTCAAGCAGTCTGTTCTGTA
Organism: Aotus nancymaae; assembly: GCF_030222135.1. Taxonomy (NCBI): domain Eukaryota; kingdom Metazoa; phylum Chordata; class Mammalia; order Primates; family Aotidae; genus Aotus; species Aotus nancymaae. The sequence continues at coordinate 50,732,141 of NW_026988415.1, read as the reverse complement.
AAATCACCTGCACTTCTGTCTGCATTGTCATTGATATGGCAATAGTCCATGAAGAGTTCCCAGAAAAATATAAATTTAATATCTTAACCTGCCACTATCTCAGGACAAGGGCCCTGAGAATGACAGCTGTAATATTTCAGGAAAAATGCTCACCAGATTTTACTTCCTAATTCCTTCCTGCTCTCATATAGAACCTCGTGTTTGAGATAGAAGTGTTTCTGGTTAAATCAAGAGTTGAGAAGCAGGGCTCAAATTTATTTTCTGCTCAATGTGTGTCTTCTTGTACATCTTTGGTCTACTTACATAGCTTCACCATAATTCATCAGCTTACTGATCTGTAAAAAAGCCATAACAGTGCCTATTCCTCAGTTGTATTTGGAGGTTAATTTCCTGGAGTGCTTATGTGGGAAAAAAGTATTATGATTTCCATCTTCCAAACTATACAATGACACTTTCTGGTATGCTGTCAACTCTCCAATTCAGTCATGATAATGTCTCCCAAGTTGGCAGTAGAGAGATATGAAAATTGAAAAGGATTCAAAATCACAACAAAGAACATGCTCATATAAAATATAATTTCATCCTATTTTATAACCCACCTATCTTTTATCTAAGCCTCATTATCTTTCCATTCCCCCAAAGACTGGATTTTCTGCATCCTATTTCCATGCTGCACTAGTCATTCTCTGCAACCCACCAAAATACAAAGCATGTTATACCTTTGCTATGTAATTCTGCAGCTGATGATTCCTACACAATTTGTCACCTCTCCCAGGTCTCTGCATCCTCACCCTTTATGTATGGTTTCCATCTGCTGCTCCTCCTTACACCTCATCAATAAAGATCCAAGATTTTGGAAGCTATAGGTTCTAGAAATCCCCCCATCCCATAAACTCTGCTTTGGTTAAAAAAAAAAAGACATTTTGCACACAGTGTTCATTGAAGGTCAATTATTTTTTATTGAAAATCTACTTTTTGCACACTGTGTTGCCTGAAAAGCACACAAAAAGCTTACAAAAGAACAGTGGTGGATAATCAGAGTTGCCCAAGCTATCAAACGATTATAAGTTTTGTGTGCATTGTAATGAAATTATACAAACATATCCACATGTGTGTCATTTGATTTTATGGTATAAAATAACTTTTGAAAAATATATACTTTCTATTCCATGACTGTTGCCTAAAAGAAGGGAAATGGGTTTTGTAAAGGGATTTGGGATCTTACTACATATCCAGACTTTCAACCAACTTGTTTCTATTTACCCAAAATCAGTAAAATCTGCCTTCAGAGTTACTTAGTCTCTTCAGTTCCTAAACATAAGCCTTCCTAAGTCTTTCTGCTGTGTTATAGGAATTTACTTCTCCCTCTGCAGATATTTAAGTTTTATCTTTTCCTACTCTGTTACATAATTACTACACATCCATTTACTTTCTATCTTCTAAAATATGTATATATGTCTTGTCTTCTGGGTTTCCTCTTCCATTCTCTTTGTCCTTGTGGTTTTTATACCTCTTAAGTTGCTTTTATTGTCATACTCTATGAGCTTCAAGAAGTGGCTTGGGAAACACATGTGTTTACCTAAAATTCCCATTGAAATACTTCAGTTAGGGGAGTTATATCATCAGATATACATTTCATAAAAGATAAGCAGTGTTATGGACAGAATGATTTTCAGGAAGGCAAGGCTGGAGATAAGCAGAACAGCTGGAAGAGATGAGTAAAGACTGAACTAAAGTTGTAGCAGTGAGTATATGGAGGAGGTGCCATACACGAAAAATGCTAAGGAGGTAGAATCATTAGGCAGTGGTTTGAAATGAATGTAAAAGTTTTTATCTCCATGACAATGGAACTAGTAAAGGGAAAACAAGCTTAGGTATACAGTTAGAAACACTCAGTAGACGACAGTTGACTACACTTAACTGAAATTCTGTGGATAGGTATAGGCTGGAAATACAGATTTCCAAATAGATATGCTATAACTTGTCAGAAACATACTTCCTCCAAATTAATACTAAAAATATTTTACAAATAGAGATAAGATCTTTGTTGGAGTTCAGTGACTTTAGATCTTTCTGAAATGTGACACACATACACACCTATATAATGTGCATATCGCCATCATTTCAGGAAAGCATTCTCAAATGCACATAAAATTATTATTTCTATCACACAGAATTTTGTATATAAACAACATCATCTAATACAACTGTCAACATATTTTATAATTAGGTGGGTTGGACACAATCTGTCTGTCATGACATTGATCACCAAGTTTGATTCTGGGCATCTTGCTTGCTAGGTACAGTCCACCTCCTTCCTCATTTCTCCAAATATGTCTCTCCCAAAAATAAGTCCTCACTCAAATAAATAATCGAGTTGAAATTTAACTATGATTATATGCCATCTTTTTATGGCAGTAAAATAATGGCATAGTCCTACTGATCTTTACTCTAATATTGTTTAGAAAGATTCCGAAAAAGACATCTTTTATGCTGTATAAATTCTCATTCTCCCATGCTTATAAAAAACTTTTTTTCCTACAAGCAGAAACAATAAACAAGTTCCATATTTTTCTGGCGGGGGTGGATTCTTCCGTTTTACTTATTATTGTTATAAAGCACTTTCATGTGCTCAAAATAGTGTTTATTTTGTTATAAATAATATGCCATGTTTGAGAGTGAAGAAATATAAATTATACAATTAGAAAATAGTGTAGGCCAGGAGTAGTGGCTCCTGCCTTATTCCCAACACTTTGGGAGGCTAAGGTGGGAGGACGGCTTGAACCCAGAAGTTCAAGACCAGACTGAGCAAGATAGTGAAACCGTATTTCTACAAAAAATACAAAAATTAGCCAGGTATGGTAGTGGTGCTCACCTCTAGTCCCAGCTACTCAGAAGACTAAGGCAGAGTGTTTCCTTGAACCCAGGAAGTTGAGTTTGCAGTGAGCCAAGATTGCACCCCTGCACTCCAGCCTGGGTGACAGAGCAAAACCCAATATAGAAACTCCATTAATCTCCAAATGATAAATTTTTATCTCTGAACAGAAATTACATCCTGGCAAACTTCAGTAACACACATTCCTCTCCTATTATTGTCTTTCTTCTCTCAAATAGTCTTTTAAGAAAAAGTTATTTTAATATAAACTGATTCAGTTAAATTATATTAAAATCTGCATAAAGAAAAGTATGCTTATTCACTTTTGATTGTAGTTATAGTGAAGTTTTCATGTTGGTGCTTTTGTTTTGGCAAGTTCACTGTCAGGAGCCCCCAGGTTCAGATGTGCAACAAGCAGCTTCACAATTCACTGTATTTCACAGAGATTCTGCTGCAGTAGAGAAAACTAACAGTAATTCATTATCTTTATAGGCTCCAGAGTAGATACTTGTATCAAAGTCTTGGATTCTTGTCTCTCTATCAATATCTCATAATAAAAATAAAGGTGATATTGAGTGTTTCTACAGGGTTAGGATCAAAATTATCTCCTGATGATCATTACTTTTCTATATATTTTGGCCTCAAAAACTGTATATTTTCCCCAAATTCCAGCATACTAGCACATTGTAATAAGTGACTGTTCATACATAAAATACTCAAAGCATTTTTATCAGGATTACACATTTTTATCCCTTTGGGGGTCTTTTGCTCTTTTTCTCCAGGTATGCACTTCAAAGATGACAACTATTGCACCACACTAGGAAGCTTTGCTTTTTCCTTCATTTCCTTCCTTCCTCTTTCTTTTCATCTCATGATTTGCCTGTTTGCAATGTCCAATTTGTCCAGCTAATGGAGATTTTAATTGCACAAAAGCACAATTTCAACTCTGAGTTCCAATTAAAATTATGAATTCCAAACTAACCATGATTGACCAAGTTCATTAACCTGATTGATTTGAAAACAAATGTTTAAAATCATTTCCAAATGATGCTATGCACATGAAACATAGTCATACTTGGTTGAAATTATTCTTGGCACCAACATATTTACTCCCCCAGCCCCCTATTCACTGAAGAACAACAAAATGCTCTTTTGCTGCTAACGGCACAGAATTATTATCTTTCAACTGTCAAACTGATGTCATAGTTAAGTTTTGAGGTATGAGTATAATTTACTTACAAGTATGCATAGCTACCTTGCCCATGTAAGTGAACACTCTACTGTGTTTTCTCTATAAATTTTCTATAAACTCATATATGCAGATCCTAATTAATCCAGAGACTTGTGGATATGTGAATTCATAGTATACTAGCATCACAATTCATAGAAAAGGCTCAGGTAAGAAAACAGCCCAGAAGGCTGAAATTCTTTGGCTAAAGTCCCACTCTCTTGCATATAAAACTAAATCATTATCTTTCTATATGTTTATTTACTGGGGTGTTATGCTCTAGAGAAAGAAGAAAATAAAGTGAAAATCACTTGCTCTGAATACAATGCTTATCATTAAAGCACTCAGATTAAAAGAAGTCTATACCCCTAATAGGATCTGCCATTTGTCCATTTTACAAAACTAAATATTATTCCTTTCTTGTTTCTCTAACAGCAAACACACAAACACAGGTTGAAAGAGTAGAATTAGTATTTCTGCTGTAAGTACTCATTATCAAACCTAAATTTTCACTAAAAACGTATGCCCAGGTTGCAATGTAACAACCATAATTATCTTCATCCCTTTACAGATAAGGCAGGAGGATTTGAAGGGTTTGAAAAAGATCTTTTTAAAACAGCCAGAAAAAAAAAAAATACAGAGCAATGCTTCTCTTTCATCAGGGTATAACTGATCAAATATTTTCTAATCCATTTCCTAAAGGAAAGCTACTGCTGCTCATTAGGAAATATGGTCTTATTTTTTACTCATCCTTATAGTTGAAAAGTAAAAGAACTATGGATAGAACTTGAACCAAAACTTACAGACAGAAGTGAACGAATTCTTAAAATAATAGCTAGAGATATATACATAGCTGGCCCAAGGCAAAATTGTGAGTGACGCCTAATTTCAGCATTAAAAAGTAAATGTGAATGTGTCCAACCCAATCCTTGGCACATAGTAATCACTTGCTAAAATTTCCCCCTGGCTCTTTATTCCTATGTTTTCAGTGTTTTGTGTTTGTTTGTTTGTTATTAACAGATATCTTTGTACCATCATCCAGGTATCTCCATAGTATCTTTATGCTGCATGCCCTTATCATTCTCCAGCTAATCAAACTCATTCCCACCAGATAATGTCCTGTATTCTTTCTTGGAAAATCTCTTTCCAATTGTTTTTTTTGTTGTTGTTGTTGTTGCAAAAGATCTGATCAATTAATTCTCCCTTAAGGATTAATAACTTTATTACTTAATGCATTATCCCTCCAGGAGCTATCAGCACCTTAAAGGATAGCATCAAAATTCCACATCAGAAGAGTGATTAATGATTACTGCAAACACCAGTAGGGAGCTCTTTGGGAGTATACTTGTGTTACTGTAAGGTACATCATTCTGAACTCCCCTATCTATGCTCATGGACAGCAATACATTCCAGAGGCCCTTTAAAACATTAAATATGCATCTTAGGATGTACAGATTTAGTACCCCTAATCCAAAATGCTTGGGACCAGAAGTGTTTTAGATTTCAGATTCTTTTCAAATTTGGGAATATTTGTATATACATAATGAGACATCTTGGGGATGGGGCTCAAGTCTAAACACAAAATTCATTTATGTTTCATACTCACCCTATACACATAGACTGAAGGTCATTCTATAAAATCTTTTTATTAATTTTGTGCACCCATCACACGAGGTCAGGTGTGGAATTTTCCCCTTGTGGCATCCTGTCAGTATTCAAAAAATATTAGATATGGAACATTTTGCATTTTGGATTATTGGATTAGAGATGCTCAACCTGTAATAAAAGACTGTACCTCAGAACTTAAAGTATAATAAAAAAGTGAAATTAAATTAAAGACTGGACTAACACTACACAGGTACATTCAAACAATGAAATATGTCATATATTCCTTCTGCTCATCCTTTGGGGTAAGCAGAGGTAGACTTTAAGCGTTTCTATTCCCCGACTCTTCCCCCACTTCTGAAAGTGCTTATTAACAGTTATTCTGCTAATAGCTGGCTCTGTAGCCAATAAGCTTCCTTATTTAAGATATGTGCAAAAACTTGCTAACTTCATGGTTTGAGGAATGCTCTCAAAGTTGCAGTAACTAAAGTTTCATTGACCTCACTGATACATGAGACCCACTAGCTTCACACCACGCTAATTAACACCCACACTATTTCCTAAAAACTGATTGTACTTTCAACTTAATCAGGCTTCTGGCAATAGAAATGGTAAACATAAAAAGTAATGTCTAAAAACTGATTTTAAAAGAGTCTCTTTATTTTTCTTGTGATTTGCCTGCATGAAGCAGAAATTATTTGCAAATACTTTTTTTTCCTGGTTCAAGTGACTCCTTTTCATTATACCATTATATCTTTGCTTGTGCTGTTTCTTCCACTGTCAAAGCCTCCTCACTCCCCACCACTTACTCAATTTAGCCTATCAAAGCACCCAATAACCATGAAGATAACTGCTTATCTGCACCAGCATCTTACATGCCATATGGATACTGTGTTCTAAGATAAGCTAAGGTGCCCTTTTAATGCTCACTTCATACCATGTTTCTTATTTCTTTGTTACAGCATCCTGTGAGTTACATAATAGTATCCTCATTTTACACAGATGGGACTCAAAAGAGGTTAAGTCATTGCTCAAGGTTACACAACTAGTAACAAGTAGATCCCAGATTAAAACCCTGGATGGTCTAACTGTCTACAGTGTAACGCTGTCTCTCTACATCACCTACACAAATGGTCTTTCTCCTACTACTTGAATCTCCCTAGTCTTTGCTTCATCCTTGTCCACATAATCATCTTTCTCAAATGTTCTAATTCATCTAAATTAGCCAAATCCTGGCCCAGCTGCATCTAGAGATAACGTAACAAACGTAAATTACTTTCCTCATTTCCCCAAGTGACTTGTAGAAAGTTTTGAAGAACCACAGACTAACAGAGGGACCTCAAGAGTTATAACAAGGAGCCTCCTTCACTTGCTTTTTTGCTAAGGTTGGCAGTTGAAGTTATATCAATATGGGCAACTGGTACTCCAATGTGCAACCAGCCTAGAAGGCCAGGAGGAACAGAGTGTGGAAGACAGTGAAGCATTTCCCTGGTACTGTCAAATAGATGGATTTGGTGTTTCATGGACCAAACACTATGGCTAAATGGGCAAGAATTTTAACTTTTTATGCACATAATTTACTATCACATAGATATATAGATATGTCTCTACACTGGATAAGCCCATGTGCAAGGAAAAAAAAAACTAAGATCCATTTGTTGAAAGTAAAAAGATAACAACTCAAAAATTTTACACCTTAATGAATAAACTAAAGCAAGAATCACCTTTATCACTGGCAATAAGATCAAAAGAGGTCTCATTATCTATATTTCCTTTTATTCCTTCTTTTCTTTCATATCCTTTATCTATTTTTCTGAAGATTACACTGAATTCAACAACATTATTTTCAGAATATGCTGCTTTATATTTTTAGAGTACTTTTCCAGGAAACCTGTACAACATTTTTCTTGTGTGGCTAATGCATTCACTCTGATGAGGATCTCCCAGTATCATTGTTTTCATGACCAGCTGAAAGTAATTTTTCACAAAGTTCAGTTATATTCATGTCATTATGGAGAATTCCATATGCAGACTGATATGGCTTGGATTTGTAGCTCTGCCCCAATATGTCAAATTGTAATCCCCAATGTTGGAGGAGGAGCCTGATGGTAGATGATTGGATCATGAGTTGGGTTTCTAACGGTTTAACACCATATTCCTGGGTGCTGTTCTCCTGATAGTGAGAGAGTTCTCGTGAGATCTGCTTGCTTAAAAGTGTATAGCTGTAATCCCAGCACTTTGGGAGGCTGAGGCAGGTGAATCACGAGGTCAAGAGATCAAGACCATCCTGGTCAACATGGTGAAACCCCGTCTCTACTAAAAATACAAAAAAATTAGCTGGGCATGGTGGCGCGTGCCTGTAATCCCAGCTACTCAGGAGGCTGAGGCAGGAGAATTGCCTGAACCCAGGAGGCGGAGGTTGCGGTGAGCCGAGATCGCGCCATTGCACTCCAGCCTGGGTAACAAGAGCAAAACTCCGTCTCAAAAAAAAAAAAAAAGTGTATAGCACCCCTCTCCCTCTCTCTTCCTTCTGCTCCAGCCATGTAAGATGTGCCTGCTTCCTCTTTGCCTTTTCCATGATTGAAAGTTTCCTGAGGCCTCCCCAGAAGCTGTCATGCTTCCTATATAGCCTGCAAAACAATGAGCCAATTAAACCTCTTTTCTTTATAAATTAACGGGTTTCAGGTATTTCTTTGCAGCAGTGCAAGAACGGACTAATACACAGACTGTGTATTAGACCATTGAAAAACCTCTACATGACACACTCTTCCTATAAAATTTGTTAGACTAAGTAAGAAGAGGTACTAGGAAGCTTAAGGGCTAAAAGTTGGATCATTTTTACACACCATTGCTCTCTGTACTTGCCTCCAAGTCTCCAGGATTGTCATCTGATGCCAGACACCCAACATACCATTGTAGACTCTTATAGAGTACCATTTCTGTTTTTTACTGAACTATCAACTCAGATGTGGGGTCACTCATCCTCAATACTTATAAAAGGAGACAAAAGCCTGAGGGTATGGGGACATGGAGAAAGTGTTCATTAAATAAAGTTTCTCTCTGTTTTGACATACATGGTAAACACTGCTTTTTTGTCCCTCGATTTGACTTGTTACTTTTTCTTTCAGATTATAACTCTACTTCCGCATTCCCTAGTTCTAGGTTTTTGAATAGTATCTCGTCTGGCATGCTCTTGGCTCTGACCCATTCATTTCCATCAGAACATTAGACCCTGGCCTGCATGTCAGATTCTTTATCTTTTCATGGTAATCTTTAAAGTAGGTAGGGTATATTATTCTGAATTAAGGACAGAAAGAGAAGAAAAAAATGTTAATAGTTGGAGGTTGTGGGTAGGCACATGGGGAGATTAAAGGAGCCAAGGAAAATTGCAATTGCTTGTGCTGTCGACGTGGCAACCATTTTGGAGAAAGACAAATGAGAATCATGTTGTTTATCTTTTAAATCAATGCCACGGTCAAAATGTATAAGTGTCTTAACAACAGGATTTTCCTTCAACTATTCCAATAATTGCTTCATTGCTGAATTTACCTGTTCATGACTGCCTTCACAAATTACCTTTTCAGCTCAAGGTAGAAACATTGTAAGATCTTTTCTACCTAGAGATGTTTTTTCCTTCAGTAGACGACTTTATATGAATAATAAATAGTAGATATATGCTTTTTAAGATAATTTTAGTATCAATTCTGAAAATATTATTGTCAATGCTCATATATTAATCAGTTATATAATCATCTGATCAGAATTATTTGTCTGTAGTGAAAATTCAACATAGTAAGCATCTATTACGTATTTATTTATATGATAGACACTGTGCTATAGACACCATTGTTTTACCACATACAGCAGTCAGATGTAGACAATGTGGAGAGGCCATTTATATCCATTACACAGAAGCAGCTATTTTGTATGGCTCCAGAGACAGAAGAGTGGCAATATTGACTCTATCTCAATATATACTTTTATGATCATTGTACTATAAATATCTCAGGGGAATTATTATTAAAATAGTGTAGCTACTTCATTTTACCATGTGTAGAGTAAGATAATTAGTTTGAAAAATGAAAACTTTAAAAAGCAGATGCTCATAGATATTACGTGAGTTGGATGAGGTCATATGACTTGCACAAGGTCATGAGAAAAGCCTGACTAAATGAAAATTAGGGATTTTACATATGCTTCTCATACATCCTAATGCACAAGACTAGAATGTCTCAAAGTTCTGTCATCACATTAACAATTTACTTACCCTTTTCTAACTCCATTTCTTTTGGGGAAACATGTTCCTTAAACTTTGGACAAATGATTTAAGAGGTTTATTATATTATTATTATTATTATTATTATTATTATTGAGACGGAGTCTCGCTCTGTCACCAGGCTGGAGTGCAGTGGCATAATCTTGTCTCACTTTAAACTTCGCCTCCTGGGTTCAAGAATCATCCTGCCTCAGCCTCCCTAGTAGCTGAGACTACAGGTGTGCGCCATTATGCTCAGCTAATTTTTGTATTTTTAGTAGAGACTGTGTTTGACCATGTTGGCCAGGATGGTCTCAATCTCTTGACCTCACGATCCACCCACCTCGGCCTCCCAAAGTGCTGGGATTACAGGTGTGAGCCACCGTGCCTGGCCAAGAGGTTAGTCTTATTAAATGCAAACATAAATTAATGAGGTTTTCTAAGTGAAAACCAACGTAAAATATTATTCTTTTATTGAATTTCATCATAATTCAGTTTTAGTATAACATTTAATGGAAATGATTAAGCACAATAGCAGACCCATCTATCATAGGCTGCCTCAGAAAACATTTAGTTGTAGTGGAGATCTGTAGAGGCTAATAAAATGCCACACAAACAGATGGCAAGAAGAAAAGGTGCAGCCAAAAGATAAAGTACCGTTAATAAGATCTCCAGTGGGATAAATATTGAGGAGAAGATGATTCCAGCAAATCCTGATAGTGAAATAAAAAATACATCCCTACTCAAGAAAATTAATCAGTATTGTGCTGGTGATATATTCAGTAGGCCCTGACATTCTTCCCCTTGCCTTTTTTAAAAAGCAAAATCAAAAGCAGGCAATTTTGACTTCATTCTCATAAGTTATGTATAATGAATGTACTTTGCAATTATTCAAAAGTGTTACTTATAAGGTCACAAAATCCCCCCAGAAAAATCTGCAAACACTACTTAATTGCGTGAATCAGTGTTGTCCACCTACTTCAGTTTCATATATATTTAAACACTACTTCCTTTTCTTGTAATAAAAACAAGAAAATTGAGAAAGATTTCAGTGTAAGTTGGAAAGAAAGTAAGTTAAAGTAAAATTGAAAAACAAAGACATATAAAAACTGGTTATGTGGCTCTTATATTATGAATACTATAAGAACCCAAGGTAGCATATGACATTTGATATAAATTCCAATAACCATTGCTACAATAGATAAGACATTACAGAAATAAAATAAAACCTATCTAAAAAAATGCTACATCTATATAACACCAGACATTTTAAATTTCATTATAGGTAATGAAGTAAATGGGAATGATGGGATTCTGACTGTGCTACCAGAATTTGTTTTGAAGTTACTCAATTTAATTAAAGTGACTAGGTATTGAGTATCACTATGAGAAAAAAAGCCCTGAGCTACATATTTTGACAGATACTACTAAAGATGAATAAATTAGCGTCTGCTTTCAAAGATATTTTATTGTTAGACTGGGTCAAGGTGAAAGATAAGAAATATAAACAAATAATTACATTATTAAGCAAATCAGAATTAATGGCCAAGAATAGCTACAAAATACTTTTGCAAAAGTAAATATACAAAATGAGTTGATATCCTACCATATATTAAAATGTTTTATTGTACTGGTTAGTTATTGTTGAATAATAAGCAACCACAAAAATCTTAGTGGCATTTATTTAGCTCACATTTCTGTGAGTCAGTGTGTGTTTACCTAATCTAGACTAGTCTAGGCTATTTCACTTTGTGAATATTGAGTGGGATGTCTTAAACATTTGTGGGTTGACTAAGAGTCAGATAACCTAGGCGAAGCCTAGCTGAGGTGGCTTGGCTTAGATAATTCTTCTCTATATGTCTTTCAACCTCCTCCTGGGTCTAGTAGGGTACCCTAGGCAAGTTTTTCTTATGGCAATTGCTGAACTGAAAGAGAGTAAGCCCAACTCTGGAAGCACTTTTCAAATCTCTGTTTGCATCACATTTTGTAATATCATGTTGGCCAAAGCAAGTCACATGGTCAGTCTAGATTTAAGTGGGAAGAGGGCACTCCAAAGTTCATGGCAAAAGATGACAATAAATAATCTTAGTATTGGGGAGGGAATAAAGATTTGGAATACGCCAGTCTACTACATGTATAATTTTAAAACATAGTTGGATATGTGAAAAATTGGCAGGAATATCATTGGAACAGTATTTTAGGGCTGAATAAGACACTGAAATATTCACCAAATTTATGATAAGGGTGTTATTCAAAACCAATACATAAAGTGAAAGTTACTAAACAACAACAAAAAATGCTTGGAACTTTTGCTTACAGTTCATAAAGATATCAAGTTTGATACTTACATCAAAATAATTCTACATGTTTTAAAAAGTGAAGTACAAAAATGAAATCATAACATTTAGAAGAAAAGGTAGATACGTAGGTAGTTATATAATTGATCTTGCAAAGGTGAAAGACTTTCTAATTCTCAAACAAAAAACATAGATTTTGAAACATAAATAAGATGTACATTAATTTGAGTGTGTGGTTCAGGCCTATAATCTCAGCTACTCAGGAGACTAAGGCAGGAGATCACTTGCTGCCAGAAGTTCAAGACTAGCCTGGGCAACATAGTGAGACCTCATCTCTGAAAAAAATAAAATACAGATTCACCAGATGTGGTGGTGTATGCCTGTATTCTCTTCTCAGAAGACTGACATGGGAGGATCACTTGAGCCCAGGAGTTTGACTCTGCAGGAATCTGTTATTGGACCACTGCATTCCATCCTGGACAACAAAGCAAGACCTTATCTTTGAAAAAAGAGTTAAAAAGTACACTAAGAGCAACAAAATTAAAGAGCAAACAGAAAATAGGAAAATATTTTCTAAAACCACATTAAGAGAATGAAAGAAAAGAACTGCATAACTATCTCAACTGATGCAGAAAAAGCACTTGACAAAATCCAACACATATTCATGATAAAATACTCGAAACACTAGAAATAGAAGGAAACTTCCTTAACACAATAGAAGACTATATGAAAAACCCACAGTTATCTTCATAGTAAATGGTGAAAGACTGAAAGATATTCCTCTCATGTCAGGAACAAGAAAAAGACGCCCACTTTGCCACTTCTATTCAACATAATACAAGAAGTTCTAGCCAGAATTTAAACAAGAAAAAAATGTTTAAAAGACATCCATATTGAAAAAGAAAAAATATCTCTATTTGCAGATAACATGATCTTATATGTAGAAAACCCTAAAAATTCCACACCAAAAAATCTTTTACAACTAACAAACAAAATCAAGATACTTACAAGATACAAAACCAAAATGCAAATATCAGTTGCATTTCTTATACTAACAATGAACAATCTGAAAACTAAATTGCAAATATAATTTAAGATAAAATCAAAAGGAATAAAATATTTAGAAATAAATTTAACCAAGGAGGTAAAGGTGTTCACTGAAAACTATAAAATATTACTAAAAGTAATTGAAGAAGATCTAAATAAATAGAAAGGCAATTCATATTTATGGATTAGAAGATGTAATATTGAGATGATGGTGCTACCCAAAGTAATTCACAGAGTTAATTTAATTTCTATTAAAATCTCAACACTTTTTTAAGAAATAGAAAAACCAATACTAAAATTCGTGTAGAATTTCAAGGGACCCTAAATACCAAAAAGTAAATTGAAGAAGAACAAAGTTGGAAAGACTCTCAGTTCCATATTCTAAAACTACTCCAAAGCTGTCATAATCAAAACAGCATAGTACCATTATAAGACATATAGATCAATGGATTAGAAGAGAGAACCCAAAAATAAACTCAAATATTGATCTTCAACAAAGGTGCCAAGACCACTCAATAGAGAAAGTAGAGTCTTTTCACAAAATAGTACCAGGAAAATTGTATATTCACATGCAAAAGAATGAAGTTAAACCCCTATTTTATACCATATACAAATATTAACTCAAAATGGACCAGAAATTCAATTTTAAGAGCTACAACAATAAAATATTTAGAAAAAAACTTAGGGAACATTTTCAGGAAATTGGATCTGGCAATGATTTCTTGGACATGACATCAAAAAGACAGGCAATGAAAGAAAAAAATAAAGGAGACTATTAAAATTAATACCTTTTATTCATCAAATGACACTGTCAAGAAAATGAAAAGACAACCCACAGAATAGGATAAATAACTAAAACAATCACATTTCCTAAAAATATTAATATCCAAAATACATATTTTGTAAAAACTCCTACAACTCAACAACAACGAAAATAAACAACCCAATTCATAAATAGGCAAAACATTTGAATAGACATTTCTCCAGAGAAGATATGCAAATGGCCAATAAGCACATAAAAAGATACTCAACATTGTTAGTTATTAGGGCAATGAAAAATCGAAACCGTAATGAGATACTACTTCACAATCATTAGGATGGCTATTACCAAAAAACAGAAAAAACAAGTGTTAGTAAGGATGTGGATAAATTTGAACACTCATTTATTTCTGGTGGGAATATAAATGATGAAGCAACTGTAGAAAAGTTTTTTGGTTCCTCAAAAAGCTAAACATAGAATTACCATGTAATTCAGCAATTCTACTCTTAGGTATATACCCAAAAGATCTGAAAGCAGAGATTTAGGATTACTCACAATACCCAAAAGGTGGAAACAAACAAAGGTCCATGAACAGTTGAATGGATTAGGAAAATGTGGTATATACATACAATGGAATATTATTCAGCCTTAAAAAGGAATGAAATTCTGATACATGCTATAATGTGAATGAAACTTGAAAACATCATATTAAGTGAAAGAAGCAATACAAGAAAAATAACAAATACTGTATGATTCCAAATATATGAGGTACCTAGATATGAAAATTCACAAAGACAGAAAATAGATTAGAGGTTACACTGGCTGTGTGGAAGTGAGTTGGGGGAGAATGGGATATTATTACTTAATGTTCAGAATTTCCATTTGGGTGATGAAAAATATTTGCAAACAGATGCTGGTTGTTATACTGGTGCTGGTGGTGTAACATTGATGTAGTTAATCTAACTAAATTTGGCACTTAAAATAGTTAAAATGGTAAATTTTATGTTACATGTACTTCAGTTTAATTTTTTAACATAATAATGTGATATAGATATATCAACAAGCCATTGAATTTTACTCTTTAAACATGTTAATTTTATGGCATGTAAATTACATTTAAATAAAGCTATTAAGAAATCAATTCACAGAATATATGTAAAGACCTATAAACAGACTAACAAGATTCATAATTTCTAGAAGCCTAATAACAGGCAAATTGAAACAAGAAATTATTTTACATTCATCAAATTGGTCAACAAGTTTTCAACTTATCGCACTCAATGTTGACAAGAGCTGAATGAGTGCTCGCATAAACTACTACAAGGTATTAGTGTAATGGTCTGTAAGGTAAGTACAACAATAGGACATTAAAATGTCTTCTCTTTGGAGGGAGAGAAACAGTTTTACTTTGTATCCTTCAGGACACAAAATCGCTGTACAAATCAGCAGCATTTCTATACAGAAATAACACACAAGCTGAGAGCTAAATTGGGAATGTTATATTCAAAATAGTCACAAAAAGAATAAAATATTGAGAAATACAGCAAACAAGGAAGGTAAAAGATTGTTACAAAAATTACAAAACACTGCTGAAAGAAACCAGAGATGATACAAACAAATGGAACAACATTTGATGCTCATGAATAGGGAGAAACAATATTTTTAATATGACCAGACTGCCAAAGCAATTTACAGATTCAATGCTATTCCTATTAAATTACCAACAACATTTTTCACAGAATTAAAAAAAATTATTATAAAATTAATATGGAATCAAAAAACAGACAGCATAGCCAAAGCTACCCTAAGCTAAAAGAACAAAGCTGAAGGCATCACATACCCAGCTTCAAACTATGCTACAAGGCCACAGTAACCAAAACAGCATGGTACTGGTACAAAAACAGACACATAGACCAATGGAAGACAAAATTCAGAAATAAAGCTGCACACCTACTAACATTCAATGCTCATGAATAGGAAGAATCAATATTGTTAAAATGGCCAATTTGTCCAATTTGATGAAATAAAGCTGCACACCTACTACCATATGATCTTCTACAAAGTTGATGAAAACAAACAATGGTAAAAGGACTCCCTATTCAATAAATGGTGCTGGGATAACCAGCTATCCACATGCAGAACATTGAAACTGGACCCCAATCTTCTTTCATCATATTCAAAAATCAACTCAAGATGGATTAAGACTTAAATGAGAAATTTTAGATTATAAAAACTCCAGAAGATAACCTAGGAAATACCATTCTGGACATAGGCCCTGGCAATGATTTCATGACCAAGACTGCAATAGCAATTACAGCAAAAATAAAAATTGACAGGTAGGACCTAATTAAACCAAAGAGCTTCTGCATGGCAAAAAACAACAACAACAACAACAAAAACCCAAACCTATCAAGAGAGTGAACAGACAACCTACAGAACAGGAGAAAATATTTGCAAACTATGCATCCCACAAAGGTCTACTATACAGAATCTATAAGAAACTTAAATCAACAAGCAATATACAAACAACTCCACATACATGGGGAACTTGAGGCTCAGGTAAGGGTTAAAAAAAATGAGCAAATGACATGAACAGACACTTATCAAAAGAAGAAATACATGTGGATGAAAAGCATATTAAAAAATGTTCAACATCACTAATCATTAGAGAAGTGCAAATCAAAACTTCAGTGTGATACCACCTCCCACCAGACAGAACTGCTATTACTAAAACATCAAAAAAAAAAAAAACAGATGCTGGCAACGTTGCAAATAAAAGAGAACCCTGTACACTGCTGGTGGGGATGTAAATTAGTTCAGCTACCATGGAAAGCAGTTTGACAATTTCTCAAATAACTTAGAACTATCATCCCACTCAGCAATCTCATTACAGAAATATAAATCATTCTACCATAAAGACACATGCACACATGTGTTCAATGAAGCACTATTCACAACAGCAAAGATGTGAATTCAACTCTGATGCCCATCAGCAGTGGACTGAATAAAGCAAATGTAGTACATATATGCCATAGAATACCACACAGCGATAGAAAAGAATGAAATCATATCCTTTGTAGCAACATGGATGGAGCTGGAGGCCATTATCCTAAGCAAATTAATGCAGTAACAGAAAACCAATTACAACATGTTCTCACTCATAATTAGGAGGTAAACATTGAGCACACACGGAAACAAAGAAGGGGACAATAGACACCAGGGCCTACCTGAGGGTGGAGGGTAGGAGGAGGGTGAGGATCAAAAAACTACCTATTGGGTATTATAATCACTACCTGGGTGATGAAGTTACATACATCAAGCCACTGTGACAGGCAATTTCCCCATATAGCAAACCTATGCATGTACCCCTGTACCTAAAATAAACATTGGAAAGAAAGAAAAGTATTATCATGAAGGGAAATAAAGATATTTGTTTAAATATCCAAGGTACAGGTATTATTTAAAAACACTTTGCATTCTGGGGAAAATAAGAGTAAGGATCCCTGATATTTGATTTAGTGATAGTGGATTCTCTAAGTTACTTGGATAATATCAGAAAGGCGCTTCTCAAAAATTAGAGTAATTGCTTCTTCCTAAAATATGTACTTTTTTTGATCCTTGAGAATTTTCCCTCAGCTTATATCCTAGAATAAACCTTTTTGAATGTCCTTTGTCCCTGGACTTTTCATTTAATTTAACAACAGATTTCAAAAATGTTATTTCAAGTTTTTTAATATTAAATTATATTTTCAATAAACAACTCTAGTAGTCAGAGTTTTCCAGAGAAACAGAACCAACGAGAGAGAGAGAGAGAGAGAGAGAGTGTGTGTGTGTGTGTGTGTGTGTGTGTGTGTGTGTGTGTGTATGCATAGGGTTCAGCCTTTTTGTTCTACTCTGGCACTTAAATTATTGGATGAAGCCTGGTTACATTAGAGAGGACAATCTGTTTTAATCGGTCTACCTATTCAAATTTTAATCTTATCCAAAAATGCCTTCACAGACACAAACGAAATAATGTTTGACAATATATCTAAGCACTCCATGGCCCAGTCCAACTGAGACATAAAATTAACTATCATAGTCAGAGATCATCATATTAAAATTTTTTTAAAGTATAGAATAAATAAAAAGGTTTTATCTTTATCAAATACTTTGTGGTTCAAAACTAGTCAAATATGGCTTGTTCCCTATAATGCCAAACACTCCAAATTTTTTCTATTTATTATTTTTGAAAGCATGACATAAATTCTCATCAAGGCCAAAAGTTCCAATATTCTGCCTGCCAAACATGCTGCTTTTTTAAAATGAGAAGCTTTTACCAACAAAATTTTTGTTTATTTCTATCCCCTCTAAGCCAACCACAGTCACTAAGCAACAAGGACAATCAATTAAAGGGTGAGGAAAAGGAGAAATGAGGGAGGAGAAAGATATGGAAATAAGGCCATAAACATAAAGAGAACAAATTTTTGATCACAGAATTCATCTCTTTTACTAGTGATTCAATTTCCTCCCAGAAAATTTACTCTGTATATGTACAAAATATTTTTCCAAGTTCGTTCTACAAATACTCAGCAGGTCATTCTAAAGGAAAGGGCACTTTAAAATAAGCAAGTACCCTATGTTTTTCAAAGGGAATAAAGCAAATAAACAAGGGAAGAATGGAAGCATATGTTTTAGTCATACTTCATCTATATCTACTTTTGAATTGCAGTTGCACGAGTGTGTCCTTATTCATAGATTAGAACAATCTTTCCACAGGCAATGGCTTTAATGTCTAAGAGACTGCACAGAGTCACCTCTTGTGCAGAGATGAAGTTTCACCTCGGTCTGAATTGATTTAAATTACATTCAGGTGGGAAGTGGGGACATGAAACTCCTAACCACAATGACAAAGTAAATAATTGTTTCTCTTTCATTCTCCACATTCATTCTTATATTTGTCAATGCTTACGACAACTATCTATATAATTGGCTCAGCATTTCCCGCTCTTTTTTTATTTTTATTTATTTTTTTAATATATATTTTATTGTGTTAATCAGCATGCTGTACAGTCTTAAGTATAGACATTGATTTCCTGTTTTTTAATTGCTCATCCTAATAAAGAATAAGATATGCAAACAATCTGTAAAGTGAGTAAAAGGGTCTTCCAGTAATGATGGTGCAGTATATTTATGAAAATATGGTATTGATAGAAAAATAAGAAAAAATCAGAAAAACACAGCTAGGATCAAATAGCAGATAAACATATTTATGCACCAGAAACAGAACTGGAATGCAATGAAATGAGCAAAGCTTTAGGCACAGGACTTCAAGACTTCAAGTCTGAAATCAAACATTGGTTTCCAGGAGGTCAAGGCCGTGAAAGAATAATGTGAATAAAATTGTTATATTCATTATAAAGTGAGAAATGTAAAATATTTAGAACTTACTAATGGAAGTACTATTTGTCAAAAGGGGACCAGTGTGGTAGCTCACCCCTGTAGTCCCAGCACTTTGGGAGGCTGAGGCAAACAGGTAACTTGAGGCTAGGTAGGAGTTTGAGACTAGCCTGGCCAACCTGGCTAAACCCCGTCTCTACTAAAAATACAAAAATTAGCTGGGTGTGGCAGTGCGTGCTTGTATTCTTAGCTACTCAGCAGGCTGAGGCATGAGAATTGCTTGAACCTGGGAGGCAGAAGTTGCAGTGACCTGAGATCATGACACTGCACTCCAGCCTGGACAACAGAGCAAGAATCTGTCAAAAAAAAAAAAAAGAAAGGAAAGGAAAGGATGGGAAGGAAGGGAGGAAGGGAGGGAGAGAGGATGGGAGAGAGGGAGGAAAGAAAGAAAGAAGGAAAAAAGGAAAGAAAGAGAGAAAGAGAAAGAAAAAAGGAAGGAAAGAAGGGAAGGAAGGAAGGAAGGAAGGGACGGAGGAGGGAGAGAGGGAGGGAAGGAAATTACAGAAAGGTAAAAAAGTCACAGAAGCATTTAATGGAATAGAAAAAACAATGTAGAAAAATAAAAAAGAAAACCAAAACTGATAAAAGAGTTTGGCAAGATTAATTAAGAAAGACACAGGTCATATATAAACAATATTAGAAACCAAAAATGGAATATAACTGCAGAGAAAATCAAGGGTTAAATAATAATGAAATATCATGAATAATACTATTCCAATAAATTTGAAACCTTCCATAAAATGAATAATTGCCTGGAAAATATAAATTACTAAAACTGACTGATCAAAATTAGAAAGCTTGAAGAAATCAATAACCATTAAATAAATTAAATCAGTAATAAAAAATCTACTTAAAAAAGACACTAGGCTCTGATTATTTTAACAGGTTACTTTTATCAAAAATTCAAGGGAATAAGAATCTTTATTTTATGTGAAACGGTCAAAGAACAGACAAGTGAGACAAATAACTTTAAAGCACTACTTGTTGAAAAAGTTGTAGAGCAATTGGACCACTTCTACTATACTGATGGAAATATCAGTAATTGCATGTACAGAAAATTGGCAATATCTACTTAATCTGAAGGTGGACATATCCATATCCAACAATACCAAGCCTAGCTAAAGAACAAGAGAAATTTTCACAAATTTATATATATCCCTACAATATTTTCTTTTCCTTTTCTTATAGAACTGTTAGTAGTACCTAAAAAAACAGACAGGCTCTAATATACATCAGCAAAAGAATAGGTGTGTTAGCCCATTTTTGAATTGCTATAAACAAATATCAGAGATTGGGTAATTTATAAAGAAAAGAGGTTTAATTGGCTCACTATTCTTCAGGCTGTACAGGAAGCATGATGCTGGCATCTTCTTTCCTTCTGGGAGGCTTCAGGAAATGTACAGTCATGGTGGAAGGTGAATGAAAAGCAGGCACATCTTACATGGCAGGAGCAGGAGCAAGAGAGAGAGTGGTGGAGGAGGTGCTACACACTTTTAAATAGCCAGATCTCTCAAAAACTCACTCACAATCACGAGGACAGTAAAGAGGGATGGTACCAAGCCATTCAGGAAAAATCTGCCTCCATGATCCAGTCACCTCCCACTAGTCCCCACCTCCAGTACTGGTGATTACAATTTGACATACGATTTGGTGGGGGCACAGATCCAAACCGTATCAACAGGCAAACTGTGGAATATTCAAATAATAGAAAAGTGTATAGAAATTTAAATGCAGAAGTAGAGTTACTTGTATCAATGTGGATTTAAGCTCAAAAACTTTTTTGAGCAAAAAAAAAAATCAGGTTGCAGAATGATACAGTTAGAATAATACTACTGATAGGCAATGTACATGGAATTTTAAAACATGCGAATCAATCTTATACATTGGTATAGATATATGCATATGTAGAAAATGGATGAAAATATATCAAGTGAAGTGTGTCAACTGCCTCACGGGAATAAGTGAAGGCAATAGGAACAGGAAGGGTAAACTCCAATATTTTATTTCTTTTTACACATTTCTGAATCAAATATTGAAAAATGATAAAGTTTAGTGGTTACCACAAAGATGTCTGTTTAAGTTATCTATTTCTATCTAACAGCTTGACACATGTCAGAAATGTTTAAAAGGAGAACACATTGATATGAGCTCTATTTAGATCAAAGCATATTACTTGGCACATGGGTGCACTCGATATATTTGATGAACGGATGAATCAATAAATGAATGAACAAATTAACCTACGAAACTCTGCCATATAAATTGAACTTCTTCCACTTGTCTTACCTTTATCACCCAACGGTTTTAACTTTAGGTTGTCTCAATGCCAGCTGGAATACACTATATCTTTCAGAGGCACTCTAATTGAAGGAATCTAAAAACAAAAGAAAGAAAGAAAAGTGAATGCTTTGCTTTTTGTGTTGAGATAAAGTATCTCCACCATATCTCCCTTCCTTTAGATTAGGAATTTCCTTTTCCAAAAAATTTTCCTTTTTTTATTTTTCCATAGTTTCCTCTGATTTCAACTCACTCAACACAAGCATTAATGTCTGGAACACATTAAACTTCTCTCCAGAAGTGTGGCAAAAAAATAGGATGGTCTTTATTGAAGAACATAAATGTTTTACAAGAAAGAAGATGAATTCATATAAGCAGTGAACTTAATTTTCATTAGTAAATTCTGTCAGCTTATTTATTACTATGCTGCTAAAGAGTTGCAGTTTAAAGGAAGATATAAATATTATATTTCAATACTGAATAGTTTCCAGAACAAAGAACTTCAAAATAGATGCCATAATTCTATAAACTGATTGAAAATATTTTTTCTAAAGAGGTTGAAATACAGTACCTTATAATAAATATTATTGCTGACAGAGGTAGACTTAAAACAATAGATCACAGATATTTAAAGAAAAATGGGAAAAAGTCCAAATCTCTTATTTTCTAAGGACAATATGGAGCCCAGTGAGGGCAAGTGACTTGCATTAAATCATCTATCTAGTTAGTGGCAATGCCAAGGTCAGAGAATTAGTCTCTTGATCCTTGGCTTGGTGTGATTTTCACAAATGTCTTATGTGTCATTACAACCATTTTTTACTATTTTGAAAATTCAGGAGGAGGCGAGGATAGGAAGAGATTGATCAAAAATTCAAAATTACAGCTATATAAGAGCAATAATTTCTAGTGCTCTATAGCACTGTAGAGTGAACATAGTTAACAATTATGGTATTGTAAATGTTTGAAAGCTAGAAGAAAGGATTTTCAATGTTTCCAACACAAAGAAATGATACATGTTTGAGGTGATGGATATCCTAATTAACATTAATTAATCAATATACATTGTATACATGTATCAAAATATCACTCTGTATCCCATACATGTGTATAATTATGTGTCCATTAAAAATAAAAAGATGAAAACAGGAAAAAAGAAAAGAAAATCTAGTGAATCAAGAAGGAAGCCAGCAAGTATGTACTGTTGGAAGTGGAACACTGCATTTCATGTATTTAGTTTCAACATAATCACATAATACAGTATGCAGTTCAGTTCACACCGAATGAAGTTTGAGTATCAATTAAAAAAAAATACCCAGTTAGCTCGCAGAATAGTAGAAACAAACCTCAGCAGTTTTGCAGGTGTTTTATCAGAGAAAAAGGTTACTGAGACTATAAGGCAGAGTGGAAATTTTAGCTTATTTCATACCTTTAGAAATACAGCTCATGGTTCATTTTGTTATCTGCTTACTATTTTCCTATTGCAGCAAATCTACTTTAAGAGTATAAAGAACCTTTTAGTCTCCTCAAGCCTGGTGAAAAAATTAGAGAGAGAGAAGGAGGGAGGAAGAGGGAGAGAGAATTTTCCTATTACTTGTTTGATCTCATACTGGTAATGATTAGAAAGATACAACTAAATAATCATGCAACTAGAAAGCTGTTTCTTATCAGCTTTTGCTTAGTGGGGTAAGTATATTACCATGAAAGGGGGCAATTATTATACCAAAAATAGGTGATAGATGTGAATGAGAATCTTCATAGCAATGGTATTTGCCTCAGATAAAATTTAGAGAGGAAGAGTGTTGGAAATCTCATTACATCAGAGCATCAGAGCCTGGGTGTCTTTGTCTGACACTGAGATGAAATGAGCCACCTAGTCATGCAGCTATATTATTCAGGAGCTTCTGATTAGGAAAAACCAAGTAAGGCTCAGTGATCAAACAGCAGCCACCTGAAGCCTATGGTGTCCAGTCACATGTCCAGTGTAGAAATCCAAGAATCCTTTTTAAAAATCCTTTAGAAAATGAAAAACCTCTACAGATTATTTTTAACAAAATAGAAATACGAGAATTTAAGGCTATTTTTAGAAAATTCGTCATGTAACATGCTCATTCATCACACACGCTTCACCAAAGGAATGCACTATTCAGTCTACCCTCAGAGTGATATCAACCTAGGAAGCAGAGATGCTTCAATGGCTTTAAATAATGACTTATTGGAAAGACACTTGAGTGTGAGTTTTTCCATTAAGGATTCCTCAACACAATGAAATTTTTTTCTAGTTCCAAATAAATGTAAAACTAATTGAGTAATACAAAATTTAGAGTGTTCCACCAGTGAAAGCATTACAAGAACATAAGTAAACATAATACAGAAACTGTGACACTGAAATTCTGGCAAAGTGGGTACAAATTTCAAAACAGAATCCTGTGGTATACATAAATATCAGCTACCATAACTGCACTTTCAACTTCAACTTCCAAGTAGATGACCATGTCACCAGTAATCCTGGCCAAGACCTAAACAAATCACATTCACATGTAGTAAGAAGCCATCTAAGACACAGTTAATTGTTTTATTGCAAATACTTCATTCTGGGATTATCACCATTTCTTTGTATACTTTAATATCATTGTGCAATCACAAGGTCAAAGGACATTCATTGATATTTAAGGGGACTGCCGAAGAAAAGGTTTGACTGAGTTTGTTGGCAAGAAACACAGATGTAAAGAAAAAATGAAAAAACGATGGGATTATTTAATTGATGCCTATTCATTAAGTCTATTTTTTATCAGTTCTCAATTAACCCAAATGGATTCACTACTGCCTACACACTTCTTAAATTCCCATCATTTTCAATAACTCACATTTTTGTCACTGCTTTGAGGAGCTTTTACCATTAACTCTCAGCAAGAGTCGCATACTGTTCTATATTTTCTTATCTATTATATTATTAGCCACAAACAATGTATGAGAGTTCAGTGCAGAAGACATTATGGCTAATCAAACTTTCTCACATATGTCATGCATTTACTAACTGTATGCCCTGTCTATAAGTAATGGAACCATCATAACTGATTCAGTTATGAGGTGTTATTTTTCTTACTGAATGGCAAACAATCTTCGAAGTAGACACCCAGTAGATTTAACAAGAATATTATGCACAAAGCAAGTACTTTATTCAGTGTTAGGCTTGTATAAGAACCCCGTAGAGAGTTTAAGACCTGGATTAAGGACTGGCAAGTAAATCCTTGGGTAAACTGTACATAAAGGAAGATAAAATCATTCTCTTTAAAAAGACTCTTTGGAGTAGTAGTGTGTGTGTAGTGATACAGTTACAACAAAAGCATTTTGTGTTCCTGACATTACTGTCCACAACAGATGCCTTAAAATGTATGTATTGCTGTACATTGTTTCTAGGTAGATGAAAATCTAGCACAAAACAATTTTTATTTCTTCTCTAGCAACTCATTCTTCCCCTGATTTATTTTAATAATTAATCTAACACTTCCATTTTAATCCATATCCACATAAAAATAAAGAAGATATGAGATTTTAAATATAGGTCATGACAGTTCACCTAAAATTGATATACTTTTGCATGAACAGTGAAACCAATGTTTCCAGATGTCCTAGTCTCCACTGAGTAGAATAGAGGTCCACAGCATGAGACTCCAGGGTGGGCTTCAGAGGGTCCACAATTTTCTGGAAATTATATGCATAGGGGTGTGTGTGTGTGTGTGTTTGCAGTTTTCTCAACAGTAGGTCTATAAATTTCATCAAATTCTCAAAGAGATACATGAGGGAAAGAAAAGGTAAAGATGTATTGCTGTATTAATAGTAGAGATCCAGGCTTAGAAAATGTATTTGGTTGTTATTTACAACACATGCAGTTAAAAAGATGTGAACATGAGCAACAGAGTCAGAAGGACTTAGTACAAGGACCCACTTCACCCCTAAGCAATAATGGAAAAGTCACATAATCTCTCTGAGTCTCAATTTTCTATATTTAACACACAGATACTAAGTATATCTATCTTCTAAGTTATTATGAGGATTAAATGAAATAATGCATGTATAGTCCTATGAGCTGCACATGTAATAAGCGTTCAATAAATAGTTGGTATAATTAGGGAGGCTTTAAAATATTATAATTGAGATGCAGTTAATTGTTTTACTGCAAATATTTTATTCTTGGATTATCACTATTTCTTTGTATGCTTTAATATCATTGAGTAGTCAATCACAAGGTTAAAGGACATTCATTGATATATAAGGTAATTGCTGAAGTTTGGGTGGAGTTTGAGTTTTTCATATGTCTTAATATTTCAAAGTGGAAATATTGCCATAAATTCAAAGATCAAAATTAAAACTGCCAGTCTTCTTAATCAGTGACTAGTTCCAAGTTTCCTTTTACAATTCCAGAAAATCAGACATAAATGAAGAATCAGATCTGTTATAAGCTGTATTTTCTGAAATACATACATTTCTATCATAAATGATTTGATTAAAAAATCAACATTATACCATAATTTTTATATACTAATATCATAAGTAATGCACATTCATGGCTTCAAAAATTCAAAAAATTGCATTACTTCCTGCTCTATGAATTGTTTCTTCATATACACATGACCCTTGAACAAGATGGCTCTGAACTATGTACATTCACTTATACGTGAACTTTTTCAATAAATATACTGGAAAATTTTTTGTATATTTGTAACAATTTGAAAAAAACTCACAAATTGCATGGCCTAGAAATATTCTTTAAAAGTAAGAAAAGACGTTAGGTATGCCATTAATGCATAAAATATAGGTAGATGCTAGTCTATTTTATCATTTACTATAAAAAAATACACAAATCTGTTGTAAAAGGTTAAAATATATTAAAATTTGTGCATACAAGCACAGACAGTACATAGCACCATTTGCACTTGAGAGAAATGGAAACAAACATAAAGATACACTATTAAATCATGACCACAAACATTAACTCTACCTACTGTACTATTATCATAATTTCATAGCTACCTCCTGTTGCTTTTGCTGTGAGCCCAAGTGTTGTGAGTATCCACTTAAAATGCCCTGTGATGCTAATCATCTCTGCATGAGCAGTTCCTCTCTCTAGTAAATTAATTATGACACTAAAAAGAGATCTCTCCTGGTTCTTATGTAGTTATCCTGGTTCATTATATTTAGTGCAATACCATAAACTGAATAACACCATGGCACCCACATAAAGTGCCACCAGTGAAGCTGAAAGTGCTCCTAAGAAGCAGAGAGAAGTCATGACATTTTAAGAAAAAGTTGAATGTTTTATATATACTATAAACTGCAGCCTGCAGCTGTGGTTGCCCCCTATTTCAAGATAAATGAATGCAGGGTAAGAACCATTGTAATAAAAAAGTAAAAGGGCCCAATTCATGAAGCTGTCTCTGGAGCTATGCAAGCAGGCATGAAGACCATACACTTTTTGCAAAACACCTTTTTTATCTAGTATTAAAAATGCAGCTTTTATGTAGATGAAGGATTACTATAAGAAAGGCCTACCTATAGACTCTAATATGATTCAAGATAAAGTAAGGTAGTTATATGACAATTTAAAGCAAAAGGAAGGTGAAGGATATAAAGCTGGGTAATTTAATGCCAGCAAAGGATGGTTTGATAACTTCAGAAAGAGGTTTGGCTTAAAAATGTCAAGATAACAGGAGAAGTAGCTTCTGCTGACCAAGAGGCTGTGGAGAAGTACCCAAATGCCATTGAGAAAATCATTCAGAAGTAAGGATACATGCCTTTAAAAGTTTTTTTTTTTTTTTTTTTTGAGACGGAGTTTCGCTGTTGTTACCCAGGCTGGAGTGCAATGGCGCGATCTCAGCTCACCGCAACCTCCGCCTCCTGGGTTCAAGCAATTCTCCTGCCTCAGCCTCCTGAGTAGCTGGGATTACAGGCACGCACCACCATGCCCAGCTAATTTTTTGTATTTTTAGTAGAGACAGGGTTTCACCATGTTGACCAGGATGGTCTCGATCTCTTGACCTCGTGATCCACCTGCCTCGGCCTCCCAAAGTGCTGGGATTACAGGCATAAAAGTTTTTAAAGCTGATGAAAATCCTCTATTATGAAAAAAAAAGTGCCACAAAGGACATTTATTAGTAAAGAACAGAAGCAAACACCAGGATTTAAGGCGGGAAGGGATCATCTAACCCCACTGTTTTGTGAAAATGCCACAGAGTTATAGTCAGGACTGCCTTTGTAGATAACCTGCTAACCCCTGAGGCTTGAAAAGAAAAGATAAACACCATCTGCCACTCTCTTGCTTGTACAACAAGAAGGCCTAGACAATAACTATTTCTCTGAATTTTCTTCACTGATCTTTTGTCACGGAAGTCAGGAAGTAACTTGCCAGTGATAAATAGGCTTCCTTTTAAAATTTTCGAAATGTTGGACAATGCCTCTGGCCACCCAAAATTTTATGTGTTCAATAATGAAGGTATCAACATAATCTACATGCCCCAAAATACAACATCTCTAATTTAGCCTCTAGATCAGGGGTTTGTAAGGACCTTTAAGGCTCATTACACATGGCACTCTATGGAAGGGATTGTCAACACTATGGAAGAGAACCCCAACAGAGAGGACATCACAAAAGTCTGGAGGGTTACAGCATTGAAGATGCCATCATTGTTATGCAAAAGCCATCAGTCCCAAAACAATAAATTCCTGCTAGAGAAAACTGTGTCCAGATGTGTATGATTTCACAGGATGTACAACAGAGCCAATCAATCAAATTGTGAATGAGATTGTGAATATAAAAAAAAGGTGGCAGTGAAGGATTATAAAATATAGATATTAGAGAAATCAAGAGCTAAATGGCACCACATCAAAGTAATTAACAGAAGATGACTTGATGGAGATGAATGCTTTTGAACCACTACCAGATAATGAGAAAGGAAACATAGAAGAAGCAATGCCAGAAAATAAGTTGACATTAGACAACCTGTCAGAAGTTTCCAATTATTCAAGACCACTTTTGACTTCTTTTACAATATGAACTCTTCTATGATAGGGGCACTGAAACTAAAGCAAATGGTGGAAGAAGGATTGGTACTATATAGAAACATTTTTAAAGAAATAAATAATATCAGACAGAAGTTATGACGTACTTCTATAAAGTTACACCAAGTGTACCTGCCTCTCTTGCCTCCTCTTACACCTCCTCCACCTCTTTCACTGCTGTCACCCTTGAGACAAGAGAACCAACTGATATGGTTTGGCTGTGTCCCCACCCAAATATCATCTTGAATTGTAGCTCTCATAATCCCCACATCATGGGAGAGACCCAGTTGCAGGTAATTGAATCAAGGGGGTGGGTCTTTTCCATGCTGTTCTCATGATAGTGAGATATAAGTCTCACAAGATCTGATGGTTTTATAAAAAATAGTTCCCCTACACAAGCTCTCTTTTTTCTGCTGCCATATAAGAAGTGTCTTTACTCCTCATTCACCTTCGGCCATGATTGTGAGGTCTCCCCAGCCATGTGGAACTGGGAATTAACTAAACCTCTTTCTTTTATAAATTACCCAGTCTCAAGTATGTCTATTAGCAGGATGAGAACAGACCAATACATCAACTTCTTCTCTTCTTCCTCAGCCTACTCAACGTGAAGACAACAAGGATGCAGACCTTTATGATGATCTACTCCTGCTTTATGATTAGTAAATATATTTTCTCTTCCTTATAATTTTCTCACTAATGTTTTCTTTACTCTAGCTTACTTTATTGGTAGAATACACTATATAATACATATAACAAAATATGTATTAATCAACTGTTTATATTATCAGTAAGGCTTCTTCTGGTCAATAACAGGCTATTGGTAGTTAAGTTTTTGGTAAGTCAAATGTTATACATTTTTTTACTATATTTTACTATATAGGGGATCAGTGCTCTTAACCCTTCCATTCTTTAAGGGTCAACTGTAATTTGCCCATTTTTTGGATTGTTTTTTATTTTTATTTTTTATTGAGGTCTCTGTTCATTAGGGATAGCAGTCTACTAAAGTATTGCAAATATTTTCTCAGTTTGTTGTCTTTCAGCCATATTTATGGTTTTCATTTTATTTTTGCAGTATGTAATTTTTCAATGTTTACCTAGAAAAATCTGTGAAAATTTTATTTGTGACATCTATAATTCCCCTCTTGTTTGAGATTAAAAATCTAAGCTTTCTTCTAATAATAATATATTTTGATATTTATATCATCATTCCATTTTGAATTTATTTTTGTATATAAAAATATTGGGATATTCCTCCATATTGATAGCAAATTATGCCAGCACCATTAAATTTAAGAAATATCATTTTCACATTGAATTAAAGAACAATATTTGTGAAATATTAGGTTCCCATATATATACATATTCACATCTACTACTGTACTTAATTGTGCCCTTGTTATATGTATCTATCTATCATCTGCATCTTCACAGATTTCTTAAATATTCTCAGGTATTAATTCTTCTATTTTAACTCAAACAATCTCACCTTGTTCTAATAAAACATTACAGATATTTTTTGGAATTTTCCTTTAGTTGCTTACATTTGTATAGGATATTGGGATAAACTGACATTTTTAGAATAGTGTTTTTACATAGGAACATGGTGCAACTGCCCAATAGATTTTTCCTGCCTGCTGTACAGACAGTCTTTCACTGAGACTGTGGCATTGCAGCAGAGAAAGAGTTTAATTGATGCAAGACTTGTCATGCAGGAGAACTCAAGTTATCATTCAAATCAATTTCCCCAAAGGCTCAGAGGTTAGAGTTTTTATGGACAATTTGGTGGACAGGGGGCTAAGGAAAGGGTGCTGCTGATTGGTTGGAGATGAAATCATAGGCCTGTGGAAAACAGTCCTTGTGCACTGAGTCCATTCTCTGGGTGGGGCCACAGGACCAACTGAGTCATGAGTCACAAGTGTGGATGGGTTCGGTCTGAAAAAGATCTAAAAAGAACAAATCATATGTTCTACAATAGTATGTTATCTACAGGAGCAATTAGGGAAGTCTCAAATCTTGTGACTTCTGGCCACATGACTCCTGAGCAGTAAGTGGCTATAGAAACAATCCTACATCTTAGCAGAGTTCAGGCCCCTCCCATAATCTTGTTCTTGTGGCCTATCATTAGTTTTATAAAGGCAGTTTTTGGTCCTTGAGCAAAGAGGGGTTTAGTTTTAGGGAGAGAATATTATCATCTGTTGGGAGGAGGTCTTGACGTGTGTGTGATGGAGTATATGCTGTTTGCTGAGAGGCGACGGCAAGGAACACTGAGCCATCCTCAGGCAGGAAACTTCTAGAATAAGCAAGCAGTATGTACCGGTCATGCACTAGTTAAACCAGTTCCCAAAACACAGGATATTTGACCTTGTCCCCATTGCTGACTCACAAAGAGTGTTTTTTTAGCTTATTTCTACCTTAGTAGTGAACTGGCACTATCTGCCTGTTTAGTCTATCTTTATTCTGTGAAGAAACACTGAGCACCTGCTTATTAAAAATAATCACTTGTTCATAAAGAGTAAATACGTGGGTCAGAGTCTGTTCTGGGCTGTCATCTGGGAAATGCTGCCAGACCCCTGACGGTCCCACTTTGATCTCACTTTTGCATTCTATCTTTGTTTCTGTTTCTTAATTCCTTCAGCACCACCTGGGTAGGGGTCCCTATGACCAAGCTGGTCTTGGCAATCATCTTTGCTTTTAAGATAAACTATAAATTCCTCCCAAAGTTAGTTTGGTCTATACACCCAGGAATGACCAAGAACACCTTGGAAGTCAGAAGCATGATGGAGTTAACTAAGTCAGATTTCTCTTACTGTCATAATTTTGCAAAGGTGATTTCAATGGAATGGCTCCCCATTTTGAGAAACATATTTTACATTTTTAAAGAAAACGTTATAGCTATCTTCACATAGGTCCTATATTCTCTTTATTACATTTAATTTCAGGTATTTCATATTTTTGTATTTATTATAGATATGGTATATTTTCCATTTGGTTTTCTAATTGTTTACTCCAAGTATAAAGAAAGGCTATTTATTTTCTATATTTACAGTTTATCCATTTAACTTATGAAATTATCTTGCAAATACTAATATTTATTATAGCCTTTTGGAATCTATAGGTATACAGTTGCATGTCTCTTTGATTGTATGTCTCTTCATTTCCAAAATGTGTATCATTTGTCAACTTTCTTAGTGCATTACCCAGATACCCAAAATATTTACTTGACTTGATCCTCCCTTTAATATAAATTTAGTTATTTTCTTATGTCTCACTTTATAATAACGTTTCTATAGTTTTGATAAGTAATTTTATCATGGTAATGGGTTTCTAATCCAAACATATTCAGAGAGTTTTCTAGAAATGCTGGCTAATAACATTTATGCATCTACTGATAAAACTATATGGTATTTCTCCTTTCAATTTTTAGGGTAATAAATTATATTACTAAATTCCCAAATGGTGAACCATCTTTATATTCCTAGAATAAACTGTACTTAATTGTGGAGTATTATTCCTTTAATGAACTACTTAATTCAATTTGTTAGTACTTCATTTAGAATCTCGTGCTACATGAATAAGTAACATTGGTCTGTAGTATATTAGAAACACTAAGTTCCAGGCCATATCCCAAATCAAATAAATCAGAAACTCTTGGATGAGGTTTAGGCATGAGCATTTTTCAAAAGCTCTTTAAGTAGTTGTATTGTGCACCCAGGATTGAGAAACACTGGTCTATTTTTCTTTTAGGTACGTTTATCAGATTTTGATAATATGATTATACTATCTGCATTAAATGAACTGGAGAAATTTTACCTTTTTACTATAATGTAGGAATTATTTGTAAAATAGGGAAACTCCTACCTTTGTGAAATAACATAGGAATTATTTGTAAAAGCCATCTGTTACCTTTGGGCTACAGTTACAGACACCCTGTGATGGACCTACAGATAGACACCCCACCATGGGGCTATAGTTATGGGATGTATGTATCCCCAGGACTATTTCTCTGTTGCAATTAAATCCATCCACATTGGGTCAGCAGCACCCCACTGATAGAGACAGTGCCAGAACCAGACCCTAGTCCAAGAGAACTAGGTGGCCACTTGGGCTGTCATTTGGATCTGTCACCAGAGGTGGGGCTGTGAAACCATGGGCAGGTAGCCACAAGAACAACCCCCAGTGATTCCCCAAATTTCTAACTGCCCAAAGGGTTTGCTTTGCCCACTGCCTACATAGCAGATCTATCAAGACAGGGGAACTGCAATGGAGAAAGACTAATTTACACAGAGCCAGCCGAGTGGGAGACCAGAATTTTATTATTACTCAAATAAGTCTCCCCAAGCATTCTGGGATCAGAGTTTTTAAGGATTATTTGGAGGCTAGGGGCTCAGGAAGTGGGGAATGTTGATTGGTTATGTTGGAGATGGAATCATAGCGGGGGTCAAAGTGAGGTTGGTTGGTTTATTTTTTTATTTATTGCTATCTTCTGTTACTGCATGAGATCACAGAACGGGTTGAGCCAGATTACCTGTCTGGGTGGTATCAGCTAAGATGCAGCCAGTGCAGGGTCTGCAAAATATCTTGAGCACCGATCTTAGGTTTTATAAGAGTGATGTTATTCCCAGGAGCAATCTGGGGAGGTTTAGACTCTTGGAGCCACAGGCTGCATGACCCCTAAACTGTAATTTCTAATCTTGTGGATAATGTGTTAGTCCTACAAAGGCAGACTGGCCCTCAGGCAAGAAGAGGATTTTTTTTTTTTTTTTTTTTTTTTCAGGAAAAGGCTATTATCAATTTTGTTTCAGAGTTAAACTATAAACTACATTCCTTCCCAAGGTTAGTTCGGCCTACGCCCAGTAATGAACAAGGACAGTTTAAAGGTTAGAAGCAAGATGAAGTCAGTTATGTCTAATCTCTTTCACTGTCATAATTCCCTCAGTTACAATGTTTGCAAAGGTGGTTTCAGTGACCCTTATGATGGATGAGAAAAGGTATTGTTCCCATACCGACCAGGTTTGGCTGAATGTTCTTGCCTCCCAATAATGAGATGCAGATGATCTGGGAGAGAAGAGAGTTTATTTCTGTATTTGGGCACAGGGAGAAGGCTGCAGATAATTCACCAGACAAACTTCAGATTTTAAAGTTTCTAAAAAGCACTTGCCCCGGCTCACCTGCATGCTCCCCCTTCCATAAAGGGTTTGAGTGCAAGGTGGCCAAATAAACAAGCCACACCCCTGCTGCACATCCTGCGAGGGGTTCAGGGATCTCTCCCATTTCATTCTCATATGTATGTTTACTTATATATATGATTTTAATTTTATATGATAATCTAATTAAATACAAGAGGTGTCATTTCCTTAAATACTTTTCATTCAGTCAAGAATAGACCATGTTAAATTATTCATCAAAGCTACCAATATTATTTTATGTTCATATATTGCAAAAAGATTTTATTTTTACACAGCACATTTCATCTTTTAAAGTTATGTCATTGTCTCTTACCTGTTATGTTTATTTAGACAAAATGACTTTCATTTCTTAGTGCATTTGATTTCCCAGCCACTAACATCAAGGTAGTGTATAATCTTCTTGGTTTAATCTTTTTAAACTAACTAATTATCTATGTAACAAAACCAGGAACATTTCCATGGCAATCCTGGCTTTAATCAGCATATATAAGGGATTATTTTACAAAGGCACTACAAGCAAGAATAAATAAGGAACAATCTTGCAATTCACACTTTATCGTGCAAGTAATCTAGATTATAGCTATTCTTAATCAAATCAGGCAATTAGAGTAGTTTCTAGTCAAAATGAAGATCACATCATCAAATGATTTTATATACCGTTAAAATTATTTTGCCATAAATTTCTTCTAATGAATTCTGTGCTTAATGAGAGATAGTACCAGGCACAATGTTTCCTTTCTCCCTTTTTTCTGTCTTCATTGAACCTGCTCTAATTCACAGGTGTTCTTTCTTAATAAGACACATTAAAATATACCAGTCATCTGTCTATGCAAAGGGAGGACTCAGAACTCTTCCTCTTGATTTGGGGCAGTATCCAGATGGAACCAGAAACTGGTCTAAGCTATAGAGATCTGTCTCATATCCATCATTTACAATCTCTTCTGTGGTTCTCAAATCAACTGTTCTCACAAGGCCACAGAGCCGCAGAGTATAGTGCCATTTCCATTATACTCTACTGCTTTAAAATATCAATAATTAGAACTGGCAATCAATTTCTTCTATTATCATTTGGTTTGATTACTTAGCAATGTGTATGATATGATTTTAGGCAAATGCCTTATTTTACTCATTTGAGCACTAATAGTTCAAGCTTCTTAAAAGTACACACGCCTGAAAGTGCCTGTGGGCAGAAGAAACCCAAACTCTACCTGCAAGTATGGCAACTTTTCATTACCCTCTTTTTATGGGGTTAAGAAAAGGAGAAAATTTTCTAACTTCTCTGTGTCTTAGTTTCCTCTTCTAATCCCAACAAAAAGGCCTTATACACAGGATTGTTATGAGAATTAAATGAGCTATATTAGGCAGTTAGCAAATTGCCTGCTATAATAAGTACTCAATAAATGTTACTGAGGATCATAGTTATTGAGGTCCTTTGGAATCCTTTGAAGATCTTGTTAATATGCAGAATTCCAACATTGCCCCAGACCTACTGGGTATGAACCTCTGGGGTATATATTAATCAGGATTATCTAGAGGGACAGAACTAATAGGAGATATATATATATATATGTATATATATATATATATATATATATATGAGAGTTTATTAAGTAGTATTAACTCACACGATCACAAGGTCCCACAATAGACTGTCTGCAAGCCGAGGAGCAAGAAAGCCAGTCCAAATCCCAAAGCTGAAGAACTTGGAGTCCGATATCAAGGGCAGGAAACATCCGGCACAGGAGAAAGGTGTAGGCTGGGAGGCTAAGCCAGTCTAGCCTTTTCACATTTTTCTGCTTGCTTTATATTCTGGCCATGCTTGCAGCTGATTAGATGGTGCCTATTCACATTAAGGGTGTGTCTGCCTTTCCTAGCCCACTGACTCAAATGTTAATCTTTGGAAACACCCTCATAGACACACCCAGGATCAATACTTTGCATCCTTCAATCCAAGCAAGTTGACACTCAGTATTAACCATCACAGGGTAGAATCAGATAATCTGGAGTTTTATTAACCATGGAAATCTACTTTTATCAGCCCAGGAAATCTACTTTTTTAGAAACATTGGACTAGTCACTGCAAAGAGTAGTTTCAGCCACAAACTACACTTTTTTATCTGTATAGCAGATTACATAGATTACATGTAGGCCCTGAGTTCAACACAATCAATTATTTAGCCAGGACTCATTGAGTAAATATGTAAATACTTTGAGCCCAACAAAGATAAAATGTTGATAGAGGTGGTGTGCACAGAGCCACTTCATCTTGCTCACCACTGTATTCTGCTGTGGCTGAGAAAACAATACCCCAAAATGAAGGCCTCAGAAGCAAAAGTTATTCTCTCACCTTCTTCTGTCCTCAGATCTCTCAGTCCCATTCTCCCCTAAGGCAAGCCACAGAAACTAGAATCTCTCTTCTCCAAGAATTTCATAGAAACCAGAGCTCCATTTCACTAAAGCCAACCATAAAACCTAAAAATATTATCCTAATTTTCCCTCCACCTTTCTGTGTAAAATCTGGACATAAAGAAATTATCAGACCTACCTCATTTGACTCTAGGTCCTAAGACCCCATGCCAGAGTGGGCCCTACCCCACACCCAGAAGGAAGGAAGGAATGCTCAGAAAAGCCAAGGAAAATCTAAACAGACAGGACTTGCTGGGTTTCCTCACTTCATCTATTAGAATTAGATCATACCCTTATTGTCCAATCACACTTCTACACAGCTGTCCATATGTAAACCAGAAACAAAATTCCAAGTTTGCCCAACCACCTGAATGGACCACTTCTCTCATTCAAAGGCATTCCACAGTTAACCTGCAAAACTAGTTCAGGCCATGATGGAAGAGGAAATTGGACAGACTTCACTATACCCCTCTAGCACTAACATCAACACAGACTTTAAGTTTGATAAGAAACATTTACAATCTATTCTCCTCAACTCCTATGGTAACCCAGATATTCCTTTCTACTGATAATAACTCTTCAACCAATTGCCAGTCAGAAAATTTTTAAATCTACATATGACCTAGAAGCCACCCCGTCCCCTCTCTTTGAATTGTCCTGCCCTTCCAGATTCAACCAATATAAGACTTAAATGTATTGACTGATGTATTATATCTCCCTAAAATATATGAAAGCAAGCTGTACCCCAACCACCTTGGGCACATGTCCTCAGGACTTCCTTAGGCTGTGTCATGGGTGCATCCTTAACTTTGGCAAAATAAACAGTCTAAATTGACTGAGACCTGTCTCACATATTTTGGCTTTACATATACTTTGTTGAACCTAAGCATAAAAATAGACAATTCCCCCTGTATCTTTGGGTCTTCATTCTGAAGCCTCCTGCGTATGCATGTTAAATAAATTTGTATGCCCTTTCTCTTTTTTTTTCTTCAGACAGAGTCTAGCTCTGTCACCCAGCCTGGGGTACAGTGTACGATATTGGCTCACTGCAACCTCTGCCTCCTGGGTTCAAGCAATTCTGCCTCAGCTTCCCGAGTAGCTAGGATTATAGGCATGCACCACCATGCCCAGCTAATTTTTGTATTTTTAGTAGTCAAGGTTTCACCATGTTGGCCAGAATGGTCTTGATCTCTTGATATCGTGATCTGCCCACCTTGGCCTTCCAAAGTGCTGGGATTACAGGCATAAGCCACTGCACCCGGCCTGCCCTTTCTCCTATTAATCAATCTGCTTCATATCAGTGATTCTCAAGGAATCTCCAGGGGACCGAGGGCTTTGCATCCCATAATCTCTAACAGTGACTAGAGCATAGGAATCAATAATGTATTGGGAAGTTTAAATCCTACTTGCAAAGACATACTGATAGTGATCACCACTGGTAGAATTATCTAAGAAATCTAGGGGTATGTGTGAGGTGTTAATTCAGATAGTTCTTCCAGGAAAACCTCAAATTCTTTAGAGTAAAACAAATGTGACAACAAAAATTATTGCTGTAAAATTTTAAACAAGTGGTTAAATACAAACAATGCATGGCAGCTTATCATGTTGATACAATTAGAGAGTGATGGTGAACACTATGATATGATGATCCCATAATAAAAGATATCTATGTATCTCCTACCTACATCAACTTACACAAGTAGAACCATGATGAACAATTCTACACTCAATAAAATAATCGTTGGAGATTTCTATCAGTACAATACATTTAGTGGGCTGGGCACAGATCTATATGACAATATGGATACTGTACTATCTTCTTCAAAGAAAATGAGGAATGAAATCAGAGCCTGATGAAAATAGAAATGTGCAGAACGCAATGCCATTCATACAAAGGTTTAATTATAAAACTGAAATCCTATTCAGATGACTAATGACTACCACAATTCTTTAAGATACAGAACTTACAATAACATCACTTGCTATAGTTCTCCCCCTCACCCTCTGTCCCTACCCCGCCCAATCCCATCTTCCTCTGTCTAAAGACCATAGCTACTATAGAGCTACCTTGACGTTTTTGCCCCTGTGCTTCAGAATTCTATTTTCAATAACTTCCAATTACAGAATCAGAATCACATTAATTATTTAAATCACAGCTCTAAAAAGAGAATTTCTTAGCAGATATAAATCGGCAAGTCAGGATGAGGAGGTTTTAATACCCCAGAAACACTCCATTTTATAATTAATTTGTCTCTCCTCTACCCTCCCAGGCTAAGCCTGAAGTATTAGTGATGTTTCTCTTTCCCCTCCTGACTTTTTATTCCCTTATACTCTTGTAAGGCTCATCAGCCTGACTCTGATCTACTGTGTTCCAGATCATGGTTTCAACTTTTTGACAGTTCAAAATGCTTGTTAAGAGCAATGGCTTTGGTGTAGAGCAGATTTAGATTTGCATCTCACTGACACCAATTATTAGTTATGAGATTCAAGCAATTTATTTAACCTCTCTAATTCAATTTTGTTAGCTGTAAAAAAATAAGACACTGGAAATAAATGATATGATACATCAGGACTTAGGATAATGCCCCTATAAATGGTGGATATTGATTCCTCATTGCTCACTCTTGTTCTATCTAGAGCTTATTGTCTGACACCTAGAAACTCCTAGTACTTGATGATTTGCTTAATTTTTCTCATTCTGAGCTCCTCCCTGATTCTGGCCTCTTCCTGTGACAGTGACATGATAAGTAAGAAATAATCCTTTCAAGCACATTAGATGGTAATAAAGTATGATGACCTCAAAACACGTATCTAACTCATGGTGAAGCTACCCGGCTAATCCAAGATATACAGCTAATTCAAAATATCTAACAAATCACTTAATTGAGAACTTCAGAACTACTGCTTCCTAGTATATTTGGCTTTACTTAAAAATTTATCCAAAACTCTGTCCTACCAATAGCACATAATTTATTCAGTAACATGAATCTAGACTTTTATTAATTATTTGGAACTGCGGTTCTTACGAACCGTCTAGCAAGGCTGTGGCCTAAACTCAGGGATGCTTTTATATTTTCATGGATCAATGACCTTCGCAAAAATTAACATTCAAGAATCAGAGGCGTTTTCATGTCATTGATATAGTAAGTGCTCTGAAACTGCAGGGCTCTGAACACAGTACACAATTCTGTTATATGTTTGCATAATTCCCTTCTGCAAGTGTCTTCTTGAAATAAGACAAGGTTTGAAAGCATTTTTAAACTGAAGCAGAGAGTTTCTCCACTAAACTGTGAGTTCCCTGAGAACAGGAAGTATGTCTGCTTTTATTTTTATCCTCAGAATTTAGCATGCTCAGTAAATATTTAATTCATTTTATTTATTTATTGGATTCTGGCTGAAATTGGAGATTGAATTTTTAGACATTCTCATCAAAAAGTAACAATAATTCTGAGAGGAGATATTCCTGGCAGGCTGCAGCAAAAGTCTCTGTAAACAATTCCTAGGAGATAACCTGAGAATGCTTCTTTGTTTTCCTGCTTTCTTTCTTAAAATAAGATACAGAATAATACTACCATGAAGGTCTTCGTATTTTAAATTTTATTTTAGTATTTTTGCCAGAAAGAAGCCCTAACAATCTGTAATTTTCTTGATATTTCTGGTCTCCAAGTTATGATTCCATTGTCATGTTTTTACAATAATTTTTTATAAATGAATTTATTCCTATTAGGGGAAGACGGCTTTTAACAAATCTTTTATATCTCACTATTGACAGAAAGGTCATGAGGTTAGTTATTAAGTGTCTTGTGATAGAGTGTGAGCAATTATTCCAAATGCCAAAACCTCTTTTTACTTAGATCAACTCCTGAAACAGGGTGGTTATCCATATGAACCTGACGTGGCAGCAGAGAGGCTTACATGTTTAATTAATCCATACTGTTTAATCCCAGTGATGCCTCATTTCCTGGTCCATATCTGCATCTCGCTTCATATTTTTACTCTTCTGAATCTTGTGATTCCTAGTATTTACTCTCAGTCTAACCTGATAAATTACATCCTGTGACGTACACTGATAACCCAGTAAAAAGGATCTTTTAATTGTCCAGGGAGTCTAATTGTGTTCCAGGGCATCTTTATCCAATTCCCATTTGTCTATGCCATCAGCATAATTAACTCAAGGTGCCCAGAGCAGACCTCATCTTCCAGTCTAAACTTTCTCCTCTCTTCATTCCCTATTTTACTTATAGGTATCTACATCCTGTCATCATCTTGGCTTAAAATATCAGATGCAGCTTTGATCTCTCTCTTTCCCTAACCTCCCTCATTCAATCAGTTACTAAGCTGTGTTGATTTTACCTCTTTCATATTCTTCTAATTGAAATTTACTTTACATTCCCAATGCTACTATAATCCACTCAATTAACTAATATAATAAGTACTTATTAGGTACCTACTTATGGCAGGTGCCTTAGTAGGAGCTGAGGATACAAAGGCGAATGTAGTCACTCTCCACTCTCAATTAGCTTCAAGTGTTGTGGAAACTAGTATAGAAACCTGAGAGTAAAGCAATGCGTACATGAGGAAATGGTCAGAACAGTCTTCATAAAGGTTGGTGAGAAAAGTCTTCATAAAGGACATAAAACACAATTGAGTGTGTATAGTATTATTCAGTTAAAAATTTAAGTATAGAACTAAAGGTGGAAAAGGTATTTAAGGCAGAGGGAAAAAGTAGAACAATGTGTGATAGAAAGGAAATGGTAAATTCACTAGGCTATTCAGTAGAGATAAAGCTAGGGAGAGGTATGCAGGATACAGATCATGGAAGGCTTTGCATGCTAAGAAGATTCTACTTTATCTACTTGGTAATGTAAAATCATTGAAAAAATTTTAAACAAGATAGCATTCCTTTCAGAAATAAACAGATTTTCATTTCAGAAACATAACCATGGTGACAGATTAGTGGATGGATTTAAGAGGTGGCAAGATCTGAGCAGATAGATTACTTAGAAGATTAATGAAGTAGTGCCAGAGAATTATTATTAGGGCCTAAAGTTAAGCTTTAACAGTGAAGATTCAGAAGAGGGTACAGATAAAATCCAGGGGATGGCCCCATAACTCCTGTCTCTGGATAATATTCACTGATGTTGGAAACATAGGAAGGGAGTTAGTAGGAGTAAATTACTTTATCTTTAAGCATCTTTAAACGTCTTGGATTTGAGATGTGCATGGGTATATGTGTGGGTAAGTTAAGCAAGAATTAACTGAATCTCATGAAGTTTAGAAAAAAGATGGAGATATAGATGAGTCATTGTTATATAAGTAATGTTATAAGCTGTAAGAGCAGTTAACATCACCCAATATATTAACAAGGAGTAGGTTAGCCAAAAGTGGCAGAAAATACAAAATAAGAGTAGCTTAAACAAACAAAAAATTTTCTTCTTTTTCCAAAGGCAAAGTTCAGGGCAACTAGGTTGTCTTCTCAAAGTCATGAGGAATGTAGGCTTCTTCCATGTGCTGCTGCATTATTCTCAAGCTATGGCCTTCAGTTCATGGTCGAAGATAACTGCTTCAGCTTCAGCCATCATTTGCATTCCAGAAAGCATGAAGAAACAAGGGGGAAAGAAATACTCCCTTTTCCTATATGAGTGCTTTCTGAAAATTTCTTCCTAATTTCCATTGGCCAAGCAGTTTCAATGAAGTTATGAGTAAGGAAGTCTGGTTGAAGTGAGTTGAAGAGTAAACACGTGGGAGGAAAATGGAGACAAGTAAAGAATACTCTGAATAAAATTAATTTTTAAAGAAAGAAAAGAAAGTGAAAGCCATAGACAAAGGAACTTGTTTTACATTGGGAGATATTTCCGTATATAAAGTACTTGGGATGAAGCATTAGAAACAAAGAAACAGGTGTTTTGGTTTAGCTGATAGAATAATGCCATGATTTTAGGGAGAGCAAAAAGGAATGGGAGGAAGATGACAAGTGGAAAACTCCAATCCTGAACAGAAGATATTGCTCTAAGAATGGAGGGAAAACTGGGTTCAAGTCTAGCATTGCAGAGGTTGAAAGACAACCAGGCCATTATCTATGTTAGAATTAGAGTCCTGGCATATTTTAAAAGTAAAGAAATGCCAAAATGTTATGAAACTGTAAGACTTATTTTCAAATACTTACTCAATGGTTTAGTGGTAAAACTATCTTACCTTTAGCCATGGTTTCCAGTATATACCCTGTGCTTCCTCATCTATGTACCTTTGTTGACATTACACCCCATCTGGATTTCACCTCAACACCCACTCAAAGTCCAACATCAAACTCAAGTGCCATTTCCTCCATGCTTCCTCTCATCCCTTATCCAGAGAGTCTCTCTTCATCTTCTGAATTTCTTTAGCACTTATACATGCCTCTTTTTAATCACTTTTTTGTCTTAATATACAGTTAATTGTGGATAGGATTTATCTTTTATATTAACTGACATCAAATCTGGATCCTAGTTGAATTGATTCATTTATCTCCCACAACACAAGAATAGTTCTGGACTCCAAAATGGAAATAAAATGTATTCATATTTATACAGTAAATGAAGGAGCCATGATGCTCCCTTCATGAATCTTAATTATTTTCAACCATGATTATTAGGTTCTCCAAAATATTATGCTCATCCCTAGGCTTCCCATGTGAATCTCTAAGTCAAATACCCAAAGTAATTATGTATGTTTCCTCATCGTCTAAATACAAACAGCTCCTTCTTTAAACAAAATCAAGCCAAAAGCCAAAAGTATACATAACCTTAAGCAAAGGAGTCCAATTTCATTATCAAACCAACTGCTGAATGTTTGGCCTACCCAAGCAATGGCACAAACACTAAGAACTCATTGATGCTTAAAGTCAAGCAATGTAATGTTGCAGTCAACAGAAGGGAACCAGCAGCTGCCACTGCAAAAAGGCCATGCTGTGATGTGACATTCTGAGACACGATGGCTCAGTTAGAATTTACAAGTTTATGCATCAGTGAGGCCAAAAAGGAGAATAACAACACAGTCCAATAAGTGACACCAAATAAGAACATCAATATACAGCCATTCAAGTATAAAGAAAGGGTTTGTGAGTCATAGATGGATCATGCTAATCACTCCCATCCTTATTAAATATACATGAAGAAGCTACATGTACATACAAGAAATCAGGTGATATTTTTCCCTTTTTATACAACAAAAGTATGGGACATTATAACCATTTTGAACTGACAGACAGAATCAGTCAGGAGAGAAAATTTGAGAACATGCCAGTATTCCTTTTCTACTCTGAAGTAAAAAAC
This sequence comes from Aotus nancymaae, assembly GCF_030222135.1. Lineage (NCBI taxonomy): Eukaryota > Metazoa > Chordata > Mammalia > Primates > Aotidae > Aotus > Aotus nancymaae. Next base: position 50,688,400 of record NW_026988415.1, on the reverse strand, counting down.
AAAACTGCCAAAAATAGGGTGTGGTATTAAAAGCTCTGTGTATAGCAGCATGCTTATACAAGTATCAGGGTTTGTTATAGTTAGATATTTAAAAACCACACATCTAATAAATCTAACAGAAAAAGCTAATGTGCACTAGAGTCAAAACTTAGTCCTTGCCAAAGAAAAGGCTGCAATAGTTAAATTACTTTTTATTCTCCTAATAAAAAATTAATAAAGATTCTATGCAATTAATATAAATATAACTAATTTTTACCTGAAATAAAATATAATTGAAAATTATAAAGCTAAACTCAGGAAATAATTTAGCAATTCCTTTCTAATGCCTATATCTAAAAATACAATTGAATAGTCTCAGAAGTTTAGAGATTTAATGATTTGATAAATCAATTTGTTCATCTCAAACCTTTATATACCTAGCATTCCATAAAATTTTGCTGAATAAAATGAATGGATAAATTAATGTATGACCAAAGGAAACTAATCAATACTGACATTTTATACATGAGGGAAAACAAAAGAGTTCTGAAAGAATTAAGTGACTTGGCCAAAATCATGGAGCTAGTTAGTGGGAAATCTTAGACAAGAAACTATGTTTCCTGAGTACAATTTCTTATAGGAGCACAGGGGAGATACAATTCTTAAGCAGCTGTCTATCAGATGGCTGATGCTAGAGGCTTGTGTGTAGGGAAAGAGTAAGCAAACACACCATACAGTAGCTGGTTTATATATACCTTTGCCATACTACTACTTGTATCTGTCCTTTAGAGCAAAACTGTTGAATAACGGGGTTGGAAAAAAAACTTATTCACTCAATAAATATATATTGAGGATCTACATTGTGCCAGACACTATTCTAGGTGCTGAAGATACGTGAGAAAAGAGACAAAATTTTTATCCTCTTGGAATGTACATTCTAGTGAGCTTAAAAATGAAAAGTTCCTCAGTTTTTACAGATGAAGAAACCGAACTCCAGACAGATGAAGTGATTAACTTATTTTATACAGTGAGCTTGCAGGAGAGCAGAACCTAGAACTCAGGTCTCCTAGTGTACTTCCCTTTCCACTAAGACATGACCCCTTACAAGCTTCGAAAAAATTGGAATTTAAAATCAGACTCATCTCTTTCCTCTCTTTCATGAATTATGTTCATTCATTCATTCATTCATTCATTCATTTTCTCTCTCTCTCCACCCCAACACCTCTCTCTGTCCATCTCTGTTTCTTCCCCTCTCTCATCATCCCAGGCCACTATGTTTCAGTATCACACTGACAATCAATTGCCAAGGTTTTAAATTCTTTACGGCAATAATAGAGAAAATATAATTAATATAATCATAGCACTTAGCTACTTTTTTATTATTAATTTTTATTTTACATTCTGGGGTACATGTGTAGGATGTGCAGGTTTGTTATATAGGTAAACGTCTGCCATGGTGGTTTGCTGCACCTATCAACCCATCTACTTTAAGACTATGTCCTTTCATTTCCTTAAATCTGCAGTGAGGAAAGCATAAGGAAGAAAACAGAGAAGGAAGGAAGGAAGAAAAGGAGAAAAGGAGGGAATTGAGTGGCAGAGAGGAAGAAAAAGAGAAAAAGCAAGTAAGCAATACCTTAAGAACGCACATGAACTGCACATCATGTTTCAAACACTGACAAAATGTTGATTGCTGTAGTTTGAAGAGGAAAATTACAGTCAGATACAAATTTCTTAGATCTAACTTGAGAACAAAAGGCAATTAAAATTGTAGAGATACTCAAAAACAGAACACTCTTTACCATTTGGATGCTTATAACCCTAGAAGCATTATTTCAGTGATTTTCCTGTGCTTCTCAGCTAAAATATTTAGAAAAATAGAACATGAATGATACAAATAAGGACTTTCCTTAGAACCTCCATTTTTTAGATGTAGTTATATTATACATGTATACAAATATACATTCTAAATGGCAGAACTGCAACTTGGCTCTTTGAACTCAAATCTGTTGATCAACAGTTTCATTTGGCTGCATTTGTTTTGCTTGAAACTACTGATGTTCTTACCATGGGGAATAAAATGGATTATATTAAGAGAAGGGGAAATGTGTACAAAATTTGATACACCTTTTGAAATGTGAAAAGAGCTCTTCAATTTCATCTGGGATAATAGTACTGGAGGAAAAAATCCCAAATGGACTGATGTGGTTAAGAACAATTAAACTGAACAGTCATTCAGAATAATATGCACTACAAAGAAAAACTTAGCTGACTGAAATCAAAAAATATATTTCTGTTTTTCTTTGCTCTTTGTTTTATATCTGCTCAAATCATTTTTTTAACAAGTGTGAATGATACTGCATGTTTAAAAAATGTTTACTGAAAGTTTTGAACCATCTTTCTTTTGTAAGAATAAGTAATCAACAAATCATAACAGTGCATAAGATTCTTTAACGTAGTGGCCACAAAGCCTAACGCCTTAATTTTTGAAAAAGAATTTAAAAAAATGTTATTAAACCTAATGCATATTTCCTGATTTTAAAAATCATAAGAAAATATAGCTTTCAAACAAAAAGTTTGAGACTCTATAAAATGATTTCTCACATTTTATTCAGCATTGCAAATGTAAGGATGGCTCACTTAGACCATTTCTATAAAAAGAAAAAATTACTTCTAATAGAGTAAAGCTTCTTTTTTATTCCTTTTTTTTCTTTTGGTATTGAAAAGCTATGCCCTAGGCTTATAATTGAAACTTTCATATAATTAATATGTAACCTAAAAGGTTAAATATTAAAACTTAATGTTAAATTTCAACATATTGAAAAATAGAAATAAGAAGATGCCCATTATAACTACTATGAATTAATATTGTTCTGAGAGTGTTAGCCAATTAAATAAGGAGAAAAGGAAAAACATATTAAAAGAAAGAGGCAAGTTTACTATGATTGCCTACATAGAAAATTCATAAGAATCAACTTGATGAAACTATTAAATTTTTTTTTATTGCATTTTAGGTTTTGGGGTACATGTGAAGAACATGCAAGATTGTTGCATAGGTACACACGTGGCAGCGTGATTTGCTGCCTTCCTCCCCTTCACCTATATCTGGCATTTCTCCCCATGCTATCTCTCCCCAACTCCCCACCCCCCCACAGTCCCTCCCCTATTTCCCCCCAACAGACCCCAGTGTGTAGTGCTCCCCTCCCTGTGTCCATGTGTTCTCATTGTTCAACACCCGCCTATGAGTGAGAACATGCGGTGTTTGATTTTGTGTTCTTGTGTCAGTTTGCTGAGAGTGATGGTTTCCAGGTTCATCCATGTCCCTACAAAGGATGTGAACTCATCGATGAAACTATTAAAATTAACAAGAGAGTTTAGAAAGTAACTTTACTCCAGTCACTTTCTATGTGTGTATATACATATATACACCAAATAAAACCATAATAAAAGGAAATCTCCTATTTAAAACAGGAACAACAAAACATGTAAAATGTTTAATAGTGAAACTATTTAATATTAAAATATCCAGGACAAAACATTCAAGATTCTAACAGATATAAAAGAATATGCACACAAACTCAAAGATGTACTAATCTTAATATATAAAGGACTCTCATAAATCAGTAAGGAAAAAAGAACAAGAATTCAAAAATGAAGAAAAGGCTTATATAGAAAGATTAAAAGGGAGATATTCAAACACCAATAAACATTTGAAAATAATTCACTGGTGACTGAAATAAAACATATCTTGATTATTAAATTACAAATAAAAATCATGTTAACACTCAGTGTCCTGAGGGTACACAGATGCTAGCATAACTGCCCTACGGGTTCTTCCTGCCCACTGCACAAACAAAATCAGTTCACACAATTTCATTAAAGAAAGATTAATTGACACTAGACCAACCACGCCACATGGGAGATCAAGATATTACTCAAATCAGTCTCTCCGAGCATTCGGGGGCTAGGGTTTTTCAAGGGTAGTTTGGGGGAAAGGGAAGGGTGGCTAGGTAATGGGTGTGGGAAATGGTCCTCCTCTGCTTCTGGGTAGGGCCACAGGACTGGTTGGCAAGTCCAGCTGGAGCCATAGGTCCTTGGGTCTAGTGGCTGAGTTTCAGGGAAAGGCTATTATCATTGAAACTATAAATTAAACGTCTCCCAAAGTTAGCTTGACCTAAGTTGAGTAATAATTAAGGACAGCTTGAAGGTCAAAGGCAAGAAGGAGTTGGCAAGATCAGGTCTCCTTCACTGCCATAATTTTCTCACAGATATAATTTTTGCAAAGGTGGTTTCAGTAGTACTATAACTGCAGCTTTCTAAAGAATATTTTGGTAATGCAAAACAAAATTCTTTAATTCTCCATTCCCTTTTATTCAAGCATTTCTCTTTTATGAGTTTCAAGGAAATAACTTGTTTATTTGTAAGTGTGTTTATTTACATGTAGTTCTTTCCAACATTACTTGCAATTATGAAAAATTATAAATATATTTTATTGGCTAAATTATTTATTTGATGAATACTATGCAGACAATAAAAATGATAAAAGGTGTTTATTAAGTATACATGTATAAAAAATAATTCTATTTTTATTCATGTACGTGCACACTGCACTTTTTTCTTATCTATTAAATAACAACGTTGCACATAAATTTACATTTTCCCAATGCCTGAGTCAGTTTATGTTGATCAATTCACTAATCATTATTATTAGTGATGATATATTAATGTATTATTAATTCTTAATTTGTTAATTACCATATTTATCTGTAATAAATGACATCTAGGTGACCTTAAAGGTTACTAATATGTGTAACTTTATATGACCTCTCTATGAGTACCACTAGAGTGTTCTATTCCAAGTTTCAAAGAATCAGAAACAAGGGCAACAGAGGCTTAGTCTAGAAGCTAGTATCCCAAGCCCAGAGGCGGGCATTACTTACCCAAGGGACACAGTGGCATGAGCCTATGGTGAAATTTTAAAAAATATCTTGAAAGCCAGCTAAATCAATATTTCATGCAAACCCTCCAAATCCAAACAGAGAGAAATTCTGGGCATAAAATCAAAACGAAGGAAACTGTGGGGTAAACATTCAATGTAAATGGTTGAAAACCAAGGCTACAGTGATTTCCTAAGCCAACTATTTGCAGCCGCAGTGGGGACTTTTTATGGTTTCTGTGGCTAAAGATAGGATATAAATTATAACCTAAAGTGTTTAGCTCAGCGGCACACATATATTGCTCTGCTTTGTAAATTCTTAGATTTTGCCACTTTTTTTCTCTCTTCTCTTCCACTGTAACCTGTCACCTCTGCTGTCAGTACGTCTTTTTTTCTGAACACCCTTTCTAAATTGTGTATTACCTACTGTGAACTAGAATGGCATGTAGCCAAGTATTCTTGAAAGCTTTTTGTGTAAAAACAAAGTGATGATAAAAATGACAGGAAATCACCACTTTGTAACCATCATATTAATAATTTAAGAATCATCAATAGGCACTAAAGTTATTGGGTGATAGATGAGGAACAATATACTATATTTACTCCATTTCTCCACAAATTATATATTCATTACAGAGAGAGAAATAGTAACTTTAAAGTGGAGAAAACTTGCAAATAATCTGACCAAAATTAGTATCACTGGGAATCAGACACATTAAAGAATTCATCTCCTGTTCAATATTCCTACAAAAAATGCACGACATGAATATAATCATGAGGAAACCTCAGACAAATACAAATTGAGGGACATTCTACAAAATACATGGACTATAATTCTCAACAATCTCAATATCATAAAAGAAAAAGATTGGCTGAAATAACATTCTAATTAAAGGAGACTAAAGTCACATGACAGCTAAATGCAATGTGTGATCCTGCATTGCTAGAAAAAATATTATTGGGACATTATTGGGATAATCAGAAAAAAGTGTATATACCCTATATGCTAGATAAGAGTATTGTGCCTATTATTTGAGAATAATAATGATAAAGGACATGTGGCAAAATGTTAACTTGTGAATACGTGTAAAGGATAATGGGAGTTCTCTATACTACTACTACAACGTTTCTGTAAGTTTGAAATTATTTTAAATTAAAGTTTAAAATAATAATTAAAGTTAACTTACAAGTAGGAGCTAAACATTGAGTACACAGACATAAACATGGAAACAATACATACCGAGGACTACTAGAGCAGGGAGGGAAGGAGAGAGGCGTGGGTTGAAACACTACCTATTGGGTACCATGCTCACTACCTGAGTGACAGGATTTGTACTGCAAACTCCAGCATCATGCAATATACCCATGTAACAAACCTACATATGTATCCCGTGTCTAAAATAAAAGTTGAATCAAAAAAAAAACAGGTGATGATAGAGTGCCTACTTTTATTTTCCTCTAAACAAAGTACATGGACATTACTAATATATATTTTGGTTTTCCAGATACCTTCTTGGCTAAATACCCTTTTGCTGATTAAGACAAATACAGAGAAATTAAGTGTTAATAATTTACCAATTCTTTACTATTGTGCATTGGCTTGAATGTATTTATTTTACTAATATTAAATTACCTTTTGTTTGTAATAAATATGGGGTACAAGTATAATTTGTTACATGAATAGATGGTGTAGTGATGAAGTCATGGCTTTTAGGGCATTCATCATGCAATTAACATACATTGTACTGTTGGGGGGCCATAGGCTCTTGACTCCTTAAAGGTTTACTGAAATATTACTGACATATGGCAGATTAATAAGAGAAAAGGCATACAAATTAACATGTATACATAGGAGCCTTCATAATGAAGACCCATCCAACAATAAGATACAGAAACTTATATACTATTCTGAGGCCCTAGTAAAGAATGCAGACTGAAAGCACGCTAAAAAATGGGTTATGTTAATAAGTCAGGTTTAGTAGCAAGACCACTTACTTGTGAGAGAGAAAAAAGAAGGAGCTTGGCTAGCAAAAGTTGGCCTTGTTATGTAGATGAAGTCTTTCTCAGAGAGAATAGGTGGTAAATGTTTATTTCCAGGCTTTTTTTTTTTCCTTTTTGTGGAGAACAGGGTCTTGTTATATTGCTCAGACAGATCTCAAACTCCTGGACTCAAGCTATCCTCCTGCCTCTGCCTCCCTAAGAGTTGGGATTACAGGCATGAGCCACAGCGCCTGGCAGTTTTCCAGGCTTTTAAAGGTGACAGATTCTCATTCTCCTGGATCCTAGAAAAGCATAGAAACTAGGGATGAGCACCACTGCATCAATGAAGGTTCTCTAGTGATGCAATTTTTTCTCCACAAAAGACAGCTTAGCAAGGCCACTTCTTTTGCTGGCTCTGTGGAAGCCATTTCAAAATACACCAGTGAAATATATTTAGGGTATTTGTGGATAAAATATTCTAATTTTCTTTAGTACTCATTAAGTAATTTCTCATCATCTACAATCCTTCCACCTCCTCAACCTTCCAAGGCTCTACTCTCTATCATTCTATTCCCTATGTTCATGTGTACACATTATTTAGCTCCTACTTATAAGTGAGAACATGTTGGTATTTGTCTTTCTGTGTCTCACTTGTTTCATTTAAGATAATGGCTTCCAGTTCCATCTGTGTTGCTGCAAAGGACATGGTTTTTATATATCTTCCTAGTCATAACTCTATCTATATCTTTGCACCATTCATGATTATGTCCCAGTAATGAACTAAACATTACCTGGAAGAAGAAGAAAATCTGTAGACTACATAGAAACCCAGCAAAATAAATTAACCTAGGACTTCATGTACATAACTTCATCTATTTTGTACTGAATTATAGGGTTCAGTCACAATAAAAGAATTGATACTGTTCTACGTATATGGCCATAGTAGTTGCATTGTCTAGTGGTGGGAAGGTAGCAAGATTACAAAATTCAACATTAGTATAAGGAATAACAATGAAAATTATTGATCTAAAATTTAAAGGCTTGACCTAAAGAAATTATCAGCATTTTTACTGACAACTTAGAGCTACCAATAGTTCTAGAAATAGTCAGTTCTATTCAAGCTAAATAAAAAGTGGCTACAGTGCTCTCCATCTCGACTATTAAACAACATCTTTCCAGTGAGGAGAGACAACTACCAATCTATTTTTGTTGATTCAGACAGGAAATATGAAACATACCTAGACTAGAGAGAATGTTGCTCATATAGATCTGCTATTACTACACAGAAGTCATCTAATTTGAGTGAAATCTTAACTAAACTTCTTGAGATTTAAATTATCTGCTTGATTTTACATGATAGGAAAGATCTACCATCTAAATAGAAGTAATTTTATTACTTTATTTCTGACACTTACTGTTTTGTTCACATAAAATAACTGTTATACCAACTAATACCTACAAGTGAATATCTATTTTAATTGTGCAGTGAACATTACAGTATAACTTTTGCTGACCAGACCACAATCTTAGCCATTATTTTTTTTAAATATAATTTTCACAGAACTTAGTCATATATATTCCAAATAATAATGATCATGTAAATATAACAACTACCATTAATGTTAATTGAGCACTTACTACTACAAACAATAAACATTTATATAATACTTATGTGCTTGGAATAAAGTATTTTACATGTAATTAATTTAATCCTTCTAATGACCTTCTGAGGTAAATGATATTATTAGCTCTATTTTTAAAAATACTTGCCTAAATTAATATACCTAGTAAGTGGTAGATCTGAAATTTGAAACCAAGCAGTCTGATTCTAGAGTTCATTCTTTTAACCATACAAAAATATCCTCAATTTGTATGTTTATACACTGTGCTAAGCACTCTACACACTTCCCTATTCAGTTGTTTATATGAATTAAGATTATTTTGGCTACAAGTAATAAAGAATATTATTTTAATTCACGTAAACAATAAGGAAACGAGTGAATTCACCTAACAGTTCAGAAATAAGACAAGTTCAGAGTAGATGATTCAGCCTTTTACTGACTTCAGTAAATTCACGTGTGTCTGATAGAGGAAGGAAGCAGACAAATGCCTAGGCAGATAAGGAAGGGTCCCCGGTGAAACCGCACCTTCAAACCTAAAACAGCCTAAAAGCTGAAAGTCTGGATTGCTAGTCTGGATGAAACACATGACCCAGAAAGAGAACTTCTGACCCTGTTTGCTCTCCCTTTTCTGATTGATTCTTTCTGAATAATGCCTTTTAACCAATTGAATGTTGCCCTTTCTGATACTACCTATAGCTTCCCTGGGAACGCCCGTGTGCCCACTGGGGGAATGGGGTGGAGCCACCAAGAATTCATGCCTTATGCAGGGCCTCCTCAGCTCATGTGGAGTGACCCTGATATTCAATTTTTGAGGTGAAAAACCTGCTTATAAGACCCCTCTCTTTGCTGAGAGCTTTCTTTTTGCTTAATAAATTCCATCCTCCTAACCCTTCAACGTGTCTGTGTGCCTAATTCTCCCTGGTTGTGAGGAAAGAAGCCAGATTAGCTGGGCTAAAGAGCAAAAAATCCATGCATATGTCCCCGCAAAATGCCTATGCTGAAATTCTAACCCCCAAGGTGATGGTAGTAAGAGATGAAGCCTTTGAGATGTGATTACCTTGTGAGGATGGAGCTCTCATAAATGGAGATTAGTGCTCTTATGAAAGAGACCTCAGAAGGCTAGCTTGCCCTTTCCACCATGTGAAGACACAGAGATGCTGTCTATGAACTAGAAAGCAGACCCTCACCAGATACCAAATCATCTGGCATCTTGATCTTTGGCTTACCAGCCTCTAAAACTCTGAAAAACAAATTCTATTGTTTATAAACCCTCCAATTTATGATATTTTTCTAGACCAACTCAAATAGACTCAGACACTGACATCAACTAGAAATTAACTAGAAACAAGATCCTTTCCATTTTTCTATTACTACCCAGTATGTCAGCATCAACCTATAGCTAGTTCTTTTAGGTTATATGAAGGTTTCTAATGGCAACTTAGATTTCATGCTTCTACATTCATGTCTGTGTCACTTTGGCTCCTCTGAAAAGCAGAAAGCAAGATCTAATTTTACAAGCCAGAGATGTATTTGGAAGAATGTCTGTGAAGGAAAAAGGGGAAGAAGGAAGAGTCAGCAGGAATATCCTTCAGCCCACGAATGCAACTCTGACACCTATTTCTGTCTTGGTCTGTTGTATACCGTTATAACAAACTACTGCAGACTAGGTAATTTATAAAGAACAAATATTTATTTTTTGAAGACTGAGAAGTCAAAGATCAAGGCACCAACAGGTTTGGTTGTCTGGTGAGAGCCGCATCTTCCAGAAAGGGAGGAATGCAGTGACCCCATGTGGCAGAAGGCAGAAGCACAAGCCTGTCTTTCTGTGGTACATATTAAGGTCCACCAATTTCTGTCATGATAGGAGCTATGCACAAACCACTACAATTATATAGGATACTATAATGCCTAAGAAAGTGCCTCCTATTAAATCTGGAAATTTCCAAGTGAATGTCACTGAGGTATTCTTTTCATGAAAATCAATTTGACCACACAGTTTGTTGGGTTTTTAATCTTTATCTGTATTAGTGCTTACATGAGGTATTCTAGATCACATTTCTAATTAATTACCTTTCTTTAAATAATAAGCACATTCTTCCTTGTGATTATCTCCAACCTCATCCTTGAGGTAATACAATGAGTGCTACGCCAAATTCCCTGCTCAAGTAATGGACATTTCATGAATGAATGTTGGAAAACAATGAATTTTCTCCCATTACATACAGAAGAAAGATGCCAATGGCGGGGGGGAAGAAACTTTCACTTCTCTGAGATGGAATGGAAATGATCCTAGATTCTCATTCTAACCTTTTGAAATGTAAATATGTCTTTCTAAAAGTTAGATAAACCCCAGATGTCTCCAGCTTCTAAGCTCTAAAGTTAGATGTCTCTAATATCTGGGAAGTGCCTAGAGAGATAAAGCTCCAGGCTTCCTGGCATCTTGGATCTTAACCTATGGACTTAGTTTGAGTTGTAACTATTTGTCCCTCTTGGGTCAGACCAATTAACTAGAAAAGTGGTGACAGATTGAATTTTCATTGTATGTAAATAGTAAAATATTCCTAAGGGAAATGAAAGTAAATATCCCCTATATTTATATTGTGTACATGTCTTTGTCCTAGAAGGCTAGAGATTTTTGCAGGAAAAATCCAAGGAAGTTTTATTTCCTCATAAGTCATTCATTTAAAATACAAATTAACCCACCTACTCATTCTGTTCCTAAAGGGCATGACTATCTGGAATGCATTATTGTACAATAGTTCTATTTATGTTAATAGCAAAATGAGGTAACTTACAAAATTTTCATCAATAATTCAAGAAATAATTTGTAGTGTTTCTACAGACAGAAATAAGGTGATATACACACAAACATATATAAATGTATAAGCCACATCAGTTTCATTAATTTAGTTCCTGTTATTCACTGGAGAAGGACTGCTTAAATCTTATAGTCCACTGCTGTTACTGAAGCCATTACAACAACTGTCTTTGTTCATTTTCATTGCCTGGAAAGATAGACTTTCATTCCAATGATTTTTTGTCAGAGAGAGTGATGGGATAGCAAAATGAGAGTCATGTTGCTTGAATTAACTACATAAGTGGCCAGGGACTTCTGAGTACCTCCAAGCCTTTTATAATAATAACACACTTTTATCCTAGTTGCTCATGAATGAATACACTCCATTATTTTATTTAACTCACTACATATCAGTAAAGTACAGTAATCAAAACAATAGTTACCACAGCATGTAGCTCTTTTGGACAGCAGATGGCACTATAAGAAACCCAAAAGTAGCATGCCCAAAGGTTGTTTCCATGAATGCTCTCTCTCAAACAGACTATTTCTTCAAGCTCCTCAAAATGTTTAAGAGGTGAAGATCTAATGTCTTTTCACATTCACTTCAACAGATTACAATTCTATTTCCATATCTTTGTTTCACCTGGACACAGGGAATCTGTATCCACCTTTTGCATTCATTTTTATTTCTTTGATTTTGAGTGTCCATAAAATCTTTTCAATTGAATTATTTTCTATGACCTGAAATTAGACTCTCATCAGAATGTTTCCAGAACATCCCCAAATTCCTCATCACTGTCAGGATTATTACTGATACTGCATAGTGGCCTGGGAATCATTTTTGAAACCCCTATGTTACCTCCATGAATTTCCTAGACCGACCACTGGTTTTACATTTTCACAGACAAGGCTCTAATCTAAACCCTAATCTATCCACCCTAAGGCAAATGCAACATCCTCCTTTATTCTAGTTTCTTTTCATCAGCCTGCTTAACTAATACGTTTCTCTAGTTCTTTTGTTAGTGTCTCGAATTTTCTTATATCCTTCAAATATAAAAGTAAGATAGTTTTGCCCAAATATCAAGAAGTATATATTATCATTAAATAGACATCTTCCATTCTTCTTCCTTTCAGTGATCCTGGTGCTGGACAAACATAGAAGTATTTATACAACTCAAGAAAAATTTCACAGCTGAATGTGTTTCTGTGATTGCCTTGCTGAGAATCATTCTATTATTTTTCAAAATTTGTGAATTCTTTTGTTCCACGATCCCAGGCAACCAAAGATAACATGAGGAAATTAGCATAATAAGAGTAATATCCAAACATATCTATCAGTGGAGAAATGCAAAAGGTGTAGAACCAAATGCTTTTACTAATCTGCATCATGTTTCACAGTAACAAAGAAGCAATGAGACTGGATGTTGAATCACTGCATGGTAGATATGCAAATTTAATTTTAAAACCTCATATTCATTCAAGAGACCTTGTTAATCGAATGTTGAAAATTAGCCTCCCATCGAATACAGCATAAGATGACTGCTATGGATTTTACCAAAGTTAAAATCAGAGCATTTCACAGCCAAGACGGAAATCTGCCATGTGTGCTTTAATAAGAACAAGGCAAATTAAAATATTAATTCAAGTGGATGTCCCATTATGTTCAGGCATCATGAGACTGCTGATGGTTTTGCTTACAACTTAACATTTCCTCATGTGACTTAAAAATAATTGAGAGCTTTCCTTGTGTACTACTCAGTAGCTTTTACCAAGCTGCTATGAATTCTTAAAGGCTTCTTGTTCCTTAAATGAAAATCTATTTCTAAAATTTCAGCATACTATATTTTCTCACACTGAAAGTCAGTCTTCACAAAGAATAGAAATATTAAGGACATTTTATAAAGAGGCTAATGAAAAGAGAAGTTTTCTTTATTTCCAAAGGTAATTGCTAGGCCATCATCTGTTGTGCCAGTAACATACACTGAGCATTAATGAAGGCACATATTAGGGCTTTCATTTTTATGACATGTTAAAGGATTGGTGAGTCTTTGTTAATTTTAGCTTTGAGGCAAAAGACTGGCATTGATTTGGCAGGCATTAATTTTTTGCTTCATACAGATTCCAAAGTTGATGTACTGATGTCAGGAGCTCTTTTTAAGATTTGCAAAGTGTTATTAAAGCACTTGATCTATTCTCATCACAGAAAAGGTTTCATGTAATGTATTTGTTCCTCTGGGCAACAGACATAGCTCAAAGTATAAATGAAAACTTAGAGTTTTGAGTCTGACTCATTTTCTGTCATGACCAGTATTTTCCAGTTATCATGCAAAAACGTCTGCAGGATCAATGATCGCCTTTCAAAATAAAAAAAGTTACTGCATCAGATGTCATGGATAGTGATAGCATGAGATTCTGTGAATTCTAGACCCTGAAAGTGTGATAGCAATTTCAAAACGAATTTCCTATGGAAAGCTCTGTCACAATGGGTTAGAAAACATGAGTCTACATGTTCTAACAAGAAAATATATTCATTCTTTGAATTCTGAACTATATCATAACATAGTCAAAGCATACGCATTACCAATCAACATTATACCTTATTTTTAAGTATTTCTCACATCCCCAGTGTACTTTCTTTTGACTTGTAGTTAACAAATTACCTCCTTTAGACAAGATGTTCTTCTTACTCTTTTGTACACTCTCAAAGCAAGCTTCAGTGTAACAAATATTGACAAAGGATGTGGCTATGCATCACTGAAGATGACCAGAGAAATTTTAACATCTTGACAATATTGCATTTACTTGGCCATAAGAAATGTTGGGCAGTGTGATAGACTCATAGAGTCATGACACTGAAAAGAACAAGTGGTCATCAAATCTTTTCCATAGACCCTAAACTGAAACAAATATAAAATACCCCATGTATCTATGCTGACTCCTCCCTTTCCCCCTTAACAGCCCTTCTCCTCCTGCCTCCTAACTATGGACAGCAAGAGGTATCTCTAGTCTTTCACTTCCTTTTTTCTATTTTTAATTTTTTATTATACTTTTAAGTTCTGGGGTACATGTGCAGATCGTGCAGGTTTGTTACATAGGTAAACACATGCCATGGTGGTTTGCTGCATCCATCCCTCTATCACCTACATTAGGTGTTTCTCCCAATGCTATCCCTCCCCAACCCCCCCCACCCTCTGCTATCCCTCCCCTAGCCGCCTCACGCCCCCAGCAGGCCCTGGTGTATGATGTTCCCCTCCCTGTGTCCATGTGTTCTCATTGTTCAACACCCACTTATGAGTGAGAACATGTGGTGTTTGGTTTTCTGTTCATGGGTCAGTGTGCTGAGAATAATGGTTTCCAGCTTCATCCATGTCCCTGCAAAGGACGTGCACTCACCCTTTTTTATGGCTGCATAGTATTCCATGGTGTATATGTGCCACATTTTCCTTATCCAGTCTATCTTTGATGGGCATTTGGGTTATTTCCAAGTCTTTGCTATCGTAAACAGTACTGCAATAAACATACATGTGCATGTGTCTTTATAACCGAATGTTTTATAATCCTTAGGGTATATACCCAGTAATGAAATTACTGGGTCAAATGGTATTTCTAGTTCTATATCCTTGAAGAATAGCCGCACTGTCTTCCACAATGGTCAAACTAATTTACACTCCCACCAAAATTGTAAAAGTATTCCTATTTCTCCACATCCTCTCCATCATCTGTTGCCTCCTGATTTTTTAATGATCGCCATTCTAACTGGCATGAGATGGTATCTCAATGTGGTTTTGATTTGCATTTCTCTAATGACCAGTGATGATGAGCTTTTTTTCATGTATTTGTTGGCTGCATAAATGTCTTCTTTTGAGAAGTGTCTGTTCATATCCTTTGCCCAATTTTTGATGTTTTTTTTTTCTTGTAAATTTGTTTAAGTTCTTCATAGATTCCGGTTATAAGTCCTTTGTCAGATGGGTAGATTTCAAAAATGTTTTCCCATTCTGTTGGTTGCCAGTTCACTCTAACAATATCATACTGAATGGGCAAAAACTGGAAGCATTCCCTTTGAAAACTGGCACAAGGATGCCCACTCTCACCAGTCTTATTCAACATAGTATTGGAAGTTCTGGCCAGGGCAATCAGGCAAAAAAAGACATAAAGGGTATTCAATTAGTCTTTCACTTTCTCTACACATCTACACTTTTTCCACTTCACCTATTGTCATGGCTTCAAGTGTTACCACTTTTTGGAAGACTCAAAGCTTTAATCTCTGCATTAGTCAGTTCTACTTTGTAATTTCCAGATGTCCTTTCTACCCAGATTATCTGTAACCACCTCAAAAATGCTTTGTGTTAAATATGGAATGTGTTTTTCCTTCCAAACAAAATGCCCCTTATAACATGCCTATTTCATTCATCTATTCCCCAAGGCTTGGAAATTATTTGGAGCTCATAACTAATAAATGACCAACTACCATCAATTCTTTTGGTTTGGTTTAGACACTCATTACTTCCTTCCCATTTCACTACCACTATCTTTTTTCAAACTCTTATCAATTCAGGCATGATTTATTACCTCTTAACTAGTCTCTCACATTCCAGTCTGTATTCTCCAAAAACCATTCTGCACTTTCTTACATTAAAGTAAAAAACAAAATACATAAGTTATTGTCATTTAAGGATTTGTTGCTTAAACACTAAAGTTGGGAGTAGGTAAAG
Source organism: Aotus nancymaae (assembly GCF_030222135.1). Taxonomy (NCBI): domain Eukaryota; kingdom Metazoa; phylum Chordata; class Mammalia; order Primates; family Aotidae; genus Aotus; species Aotus nancymaae. The sequence continues at coordinate 50,672,377 of NW_026988415.1, read as the reverse complement.
ATGAGCTAGGGCAGTGGTTCTCAAACTTTAGCACTTCTCATGAATAGTACTGACCATATAATTTGCGGGGCCCAAGGCAAAATGAAAATGTAGGACCCCCTGTTAAAAGTATTGTGTCAAAAATTATTATTAAAAATTATTATGGTCGGGTGTGGTGGCTCATGCCTGTAATCCCAGCACTTTGGGAGGCCTAGGTTGGTGGATCACGAAGTCAGGAGATTGAGGCCATCCTGGCCAACATGGTGAAACCCTATCTCTACTAAAAACAGAAAAATTAACAGCGTGGTGGTGTGCACCTGTAGTCCCAGCTACTCGGGAGGCTGAGGAAGGAGAATGGCTTGAACCCAGGAGGCGGAAGTTACAGTGAGCTGAGATTGTGCCACTGCATTCCAGCCCAGTGACAGAGTGAGACTACGTCTCAAAAAATAATTATTATGAATTTCAAGAGAGCAACAGCAGAGCATTAAATCAAGTTTAGGGCCCTTCTGACTATGGACCCTTATGTGACAATATAGGTTACAGGCCATGGAACTGGTTCTTTATGTAAGACTAATCTAGTTAACTTGTTTTCAACATGAATTATTCATAGCACCCAACAGAGATTCAGATTCAGCAAGTTTGAGTAGGACCTGAGAATCTGCATTTTAACATGTACCCTAGGAAATTTGGAAGTTGTCATCAGCAGACTACACTTTGAGAAACACTAACCTAAAGAATTATCACACAGGACTAAAGTTACTCTGCAGAGAAGGGTCAACAGTTCAAGTTATAATGTCAAAAAGTATATGCCTAATTTTGCCTAATTTGGTAGAGGGAGCATAGTGATCTGGAATAATAATGTGACTCTAAAACAGGGCCGAACCAAGCAGAAGCCAAGGTAATCATCTACAGGATTAAATTTCCCTCATTGTATTAAATCTCAAAGGCTGTCATTATCAGTGCTTCACTCTGATATTAATAACTTATGACCCATTACTTCCAAACAAGAATCCTTTCTTCCAGAAGTGGTTGAATATTCAGGTTTACTCTATGCCAGCAGTGCTTATGCTGCCTTCACTTCCAAATATCTATTCCTCTTGCTCTACTATTTAAGACCCAATTCAGACTTTATTTCATTATACAACTTTCCAAAGTTCCTAGAACTTACAGTTGGAAGATTGCTTAGAAATCATCTATTACAGGATTCTGCCAAGATGGCCGAATAGAAACAGCTCCTGAGCATAGTTCCCAGTGAGAGTGATGCAGAAGCCAAGTGATCTTCACATTTCCAACCAACACGCCAAGTTCATCTCAATAGGACTGGTTGGACGGTGGGTGTAGCCCAGGGAGGGGAAGCTGAGGCAGGGTGGGGTGCTGCCTCACCCGGGAAGTGCAACTGGCTGGAGGATCAGGAACTGTTCCCCTCTGGCACTCTGGTTCAGATACTGCACTTCTCCCATTGCCCTTGCAACCCACAGACCAGGAGATCCCATAGGGTTGACAAGCACTGGGAGTTACCAGCACAGATCTGAGCAGCTGCTCCGACCAGCAGCATGGGTTGTTGGCACGGATCTGGACAGACGTTTTGGCTGGTGCTGGGAGCGCCCACAAGATGGAGCTCTCCGCTTCCCAGAAAGAGTGGGAGCTGAAAGCAAGGAGGCAGGTGACACAGCTTGGTGGGTCCCACCCCCACAAAAACCAGCAAACCAAAGCCCTCTTGCTTGAGAGTTTTGCAGCCAGCATATCAGTTTGAGCTTGACCCTGGATGATTGAGCTTGGTAGGGGGAAGAGCATCCGCCATTGCTGAGGCGGATCTAATCTCACCTGTGTAAACAAAAGCCAGAGGAAGCTTACACAGCAGCTGGACTGAGCCTGTGGCAGCCCAGCCACACCTATGCAGGCAGACAAGGGACAGACTGCCTCCTCAAGCAGCTCCCTGACCCCCATATAACCAAAAATATGCCTCATACAGGAAAGCTCTAGCTGACATCTGACAGGTACCCAGAGGAAAGATCAGGCAGCAATCCATGCTGTTCTGCAGCTCCTGCAGGTGATTCCCAGGCAAGCAAGGTCTGGAGTGGACCTCCAGCAGTCCTACACCAAAGAGGTCTGACTGTTAGAAGGAAAACTAAAAAACAAAAGGAAATAACTTTAACATCAACAGAAAGGATGTCCACTCGGAGACCCCATCTGAAATCACCAACTTCAAAGATCAAAGGTAGATAAATCCATGAAGATGGGAAGAAACTAGGGCAAAAAGGATGAAATCACCAAAGACCAGAATGCCACTCCTCCTCCAAGGGATCACAACTCCTCACCAGCAAGGGAACAAAACTGGATGGAGAATGAGTTTGATGAATTGAGAGAAGCAGCCTTCAGAAAGTGGGTAATAACAAACTTATCTGAGCTAAAGGAACATGTTCTAATCCAATGCAAGGAAACTACAAATCTTGAAAAAATGTTAGATAAAATGCTAACTAGAATAACCAGCTTAGAGAATAACATAAATGACTTGATGGAGATGAAAAACACAACACAAGAACTTTGCGAAGCGTACACAAGTTTCAATAGCTGAATCAATCAAGCAGAAGAAAGGATATCAGAGATTGAAGATCAATTAAATGAAATAAAATGAGAAGGCAAGATTAGAGAAAAAAAGAGTGAAAAGAAATGAAGAAAGCCTCTAAGAAATACAGGATTACGTGAAAAGACCAAATCCACACTTGATCAGCGTACCTGAATGTGACAGAGAGAATGAATCCAAGCTGGAAAACACCCTTCAGGATATTATCCAGGAGAACTTCCCCAACCTAGCAAGGCAGACCAACATTGAAATCCAGGAAATACAGAGAACACCACAAAGGTATTCCTCAAGAAGAGCAACCCCAAAGCACATAATCGTCAGATTCACCAGGGTTGAAATGAAAGAAAAAAATGCTAAGGGAAGCCAGAGAGAAAGGTTGGGTCACCCACAAAGGGAAGCTCATCAGAATCACAGTGGATCTCTCGGCAGAAACCCTACAAGCCAGAAGAAAGTGGGGGCCAATATTCAACATCCTTAAAGAAAAGAACTTTCAACCAAGAATTTCATATCCAGACAAACTAAGCTTTATAAGTGAAGGAGAAATAAAATCCTTTAAGGACAAGCAATTGCTGAGAAATTTCATCACCACCAGAACTGCCTTATAAGAGCTCTTGAAGGAAGCACTAAACATGGAAAGGAACAACCAGTACCAGCCACTGCAAAAACGTATCAAATGGTAAAGACCACTGACACAATGAAGAAACTGTGTCAACTAACAAGCAAAGCAACCAGCCAGTAACAAAATGACAGGATCAAATTCACATATAACAATATTAAAGTTAAATATAAACACCCTAAATTCCCCAGTCAAAGACACAGACTGGCAAATTGGATAAAAAGTCAAGACCGATCAGTGTGCTGTATTCAGGAGACTCATCTTACATACAAAGAAACACATAGACTCAAAATAAAGAGATGGAAGAAGATTTACCAAGCAAATATAAGGCAAAAAGAAGCAGGGGTTGCAATCCTAGTGTCTGATAAAACAAACTTTAAGTCAACAAAGGTCAAAAGAGACAAAGAAGGGCATTACATAATGTTAAAGGATCAATGCAACATGAAAAGCTACCTATCCTAAATATATATGCAACCAATACAGGAGCACACAGATACATAAAGCAAGTTCTTAATGACCTACGAAGAGACTTAGACTCACTGACAATAATAGTGGGAGACTTTACACTCCACTGTCAATATTAGACACATTAACAAGACAGAAAATCAACAAGGATATCCAGGACTTAAATGCAGATCTGGACCAAGCAGACCTAATAGACATCTACAAAACTCTCCATCCCAAATCCACAAAATATACATTCTTCTCAGCACCACATTGCACTTACTCTAAAACTGACCACATAATTGGAAGTAAATCACTTCTCAGCAAATGCAAAAGAATGGAAATCTTAACAAACAGTCTCTCAGACTACAGTGCAATCAAATTAGAACTCAGGATTAAGAAACTCACTCAAAACTACACAACTGCATAGAAACTGAACAACTTGCTCCCGAATGACCACTGGATAAACAATGAAATGAAGGCAGAAATAAAGATGTTCTTCAAAACCAATGAGAACAAAGACACAATGTACCAGAATCTCTGGGACACATTTAACACAATGTCTACAGGGAAATTTATAGCAATTAATGCCCACATGAGAAGCAAGGAAAGATCTAAAATTGACACCTTATCATCAAAATTGAAAGAGCTAGAGGAGCAATATCAAAAAAACTCAAAAGCTAGCAGAAGACAAGAAATAACTAAGATCAGAGTAGAACTGAAGGAGACAGAGACATAAAAAAACCTTCAAAAAATCAATAAGTCCAGGAGCTGCTTTTTTGAAAAGATCAATAAAATAGACAGACTGCTACGCAGACTAATTAAAAAAGAAAAGAGAGAAGAATCAAATAGATGCAATAAAAAAATGATAAAGGGGATATTACCACTGATTCCACGGAAATACAAACTACCATCAGAGATTACTACAAACAACTCTATGCACATAAACGAGTAAATCTGGAAGAAATGGATAAATTCCTGGACACTTACAACCTCCTATGACTAAACCAGGAAGAAGCTAAATCCCTGAATAGACCAATAACAAGGTCTAAAGTTGAGGCAGCAATTAATAGCCTACCAACCAAAAAAAGTCCAGGTCCAAATGGGTTCACAGTCAAATTCTACCAGACATACAAAGAGGAGTTGGTACCATTCCTTCTGAAACTATTTCAAACAATACAAAAAGAGGGAATCCCTTCTAACTCATTTTATGAGACCAACATTATCCTGATACCAAAACCTGGCAGAGATGCAACTAAAAAATAAGACTTCAGGCCAATATCCATGATGAATGTCGATGCAAAAATCTTCAGTAAAATACTGGCAAACTGAATGCAACAAAAAGCTTATCCACCACTATCAAAAAGCTTATCCATCACGATCAAGTAGTCTTCATCCCAAGGGATGCAAGTCTGGTTCAACGTATGCAGATGGAGGCAGCAAACCACCATGGCATGTGTGTACCTATGCAACAATTATGAAAGTTCTGCACATGTACCCCAGAACTTAAAGAACAATTAAAAAATTAATAAATAAAAAATAACTTTGGGAGGCCGAGGCGGGTGGATCACGAGGTCGAGAGATCGAGACCATCCTGGTCAACATTGTGAAACCCCGTCTCTACTAATATAAAAAAATTAGCTGGGCACGGTGGCACGTGCCTGTAATCCCAGCTACTCAGGAGGCTGAGGCAGGAGAATTGCCTGAACCCAGGAGGCGGAGGTTGCGGTGAGCCGAGATCGCGCCATTGCACTCCAGCCTGGGTAACAAGAGCGAGACTCCGTCTCAAAAAAAAAAATAAAAATAAAAATAAAAATAAAAAAAGAAATCATCTAGTACAATGCTTTTGTCTATAGATGATAAAATCAAGGACAAGAAATGTAATGATTTGTTTAAAATTACAGTGTCAGTGGGCAAAAAAAGGACCAGAACTCAAAGCCACCCCCTTGATTGATAACACCATGCTTTTTCCACTGTAGCACACTATTCCCTTTGATATCTATCTTCTCAAATCCTATACTATATACTCATTCATGTGTGCACTTATTCATTCAACAAATATTTATTGGGGATCTACTTTTTTCCAGGTTATGATCTGGGAAAATATGAAATTGGTGTGATCCCTGCTATCATGTAGCTTATTTTAACTAATGCTATTATCTTTTCCATTTATTTTACACACTTCTCAGTGTTTTGTACTGCTATGCAAACTTTAGTATTTATGCCTTGTATACACAATTAAACTTTGTACTTGAAGACAATGATTTTGGTTTGTTTTTTCTCCTACATTGCCTAGAAAATGCTATTGGTAATTCTTCATTGTGTGGGGCTGTCCTATGACCTAAAGGGTATTTAATAGCTCTGGCCTCCACATCCTAATTTCAATAGAATCTCAGGTATTGTGACAATTCAAACTGCCCCCATACATTTCTGCACTCTGATATGGGATACAGATTCATTTCCCCAGTTGGGCAGAATCATCTCTGTATTAGTAAACTCTTCTCAGTTGAGAAATATTGCCCTAGTACAATGTTTTATATATACTATTCATAAAGTATTTTCTTGTATCAGACAAGATAGAGAAACTCCAAGACAAATTTCATAGATGATATAAAAACTCACAGAATAAAGCGTGAACCGAGTATTGAACCTCATGAGAAATACAGAATACAAAACAATTTGCTTGCTATAGGCTATTGCTAGCAATACAAGATATAAGAGTAGTGGTATTCCCACATTTGTTCAAGTTCTTCAAAAATAATCAATTTATAATTTGAATTTGAACAAATTAGAATGAAAACAGCCTGCAATGTTCTGTAATTACACCCTCCAAGCTTTTCCTTTAAACTTTATCTTCTTCCTCCCTTCTGTTTTGGAGGAACTAACATCTAAACCAATTTTCAAGGAGAAGCTACATCTAAACCCTCGACCCTATTCTCTAGAATTTTCTCAATAGAATCACTATTACTCTTACTAATCATAACTCTACCAAATAAAAAAGATCAAACGTTAATAATCATTTATCACAATCCTGCACTCTGATGTAGGATGTAGATCCATTTCTAATTATATTTCCACAAATGTTATTTGATTTGATTTTTATACCAATTCTAGAAGGAGGATATAGTAAACATGATCATTCTGATTTTACAGATGAGGAAAGTTTGGACCAATACAGTGGTAAATGATTTGTGTATAAACATATACCTGAAAAATGGCAGAGGTGGCATATAAACACTACTCTCTTGGCTATAAATTCCACAATCTTTCCAACATATTTCCTAATTATTCCCATTTTCTTGAATTTCCAGTCTTTTCTACAGCATTGGTAACTTCCTCTCACACCCCAAAATATGTTTAAATGCCACTATTTAAAAAACAAAAGAAACAAATAAACCTATACTCTGCCTGCCTTTTAAAAAAACTCTATCGCTTTACATTATCATGAAAGAATATTCTATTGTTTTACACCACTTGGTCATTTTTAAATCTATGAGAATCACCACTCAGTCCCCACAACTCTACTAAAGTTGCTTTCAATAAGTTTACCAATAATTTTTGATCATTGAATGTTGTGGACTCTGCATAGTTCTCTAAAATACTCAGCCTCTCTACAGCAGTTAACACAAGTACCAACACCATCTCCCTTATTGAAATATTCTCCTCCTTTGGCTATTATGAAACTACACTCTCCTATTTTTCTTCATACATATTTTTCCATTAAGCTTAGTTTCTTTAGCCCTAACCTCCTCCTCTGCCTAGCCTTTAAATGTAGACAGAATGCAAAGCTCTGCTTTTGTAGTCTACATTCCTTACCGTAGATACGCTCATCCTTTCACATGGCTCCTATCATCACCTCTCCACAGATGAATATAGATATTTCATTGTTTTTTACCTCCAAATATATGTGTCATATTTCTCCATAAATGGTTAGAAATAAATGATTTTGCAGATCTTCAAATTTACCTTCCTCTCATCTCATCTCCCTCTCTTGTGACGCCTCAGTTATTATTAATCTTATTTCAGATGGATTTTCAAAGTCTCATTGATATTATCCTTGCGATACCTTCATATTTATACACAAATTGACAATCCCACAGCCTTAGTCCAGGCCTTTAAAAACTTTGAACTGTGCTGTCTATGAGATAATCATACTGTTACCTATCTTGCAGGACTACCTTTGGGTCAAACTAAGTGACATATGTGAAAGGTAATTAAAATTTACAATGTAAATGGCCATTAAGATTCACAGATTTTTAATGTTCACTTTGATATTTCCCTTATTTTCAATAAAAATTATTTAATAAAAAGCATTATAAGTTATAATTTGGTTGAAGCATGAATTTAAAACAAGGTAGTTTTCTTTCCTTTTTACATTATTAGCTTTCATTAAATTATTGCAAACTTCATTACATTCTGGGGAAAAAATTTTGAAAAGATAGTTAATCACTGGGGTTGTTAGCAAAAAAAATTAGGAGATCTAAGAAGTTATCTGATGTCCTGTTGTATTAGTTAGGGTTCCTTAGAGGGATAGAACTAATGGAGGGGGGAGAGAGAGAGAGAGAGAAGGGTTTATTAAGTATCACCTTACACGATCACAAGGTCCCACAAGAGGCTATCTGCAAGCTTGAAGAGCAAGAACCAGTTTGAGTCTCAAAACTGAAGAACTAGGAGTTTGATGTTTAAGGACAGGAAGCATCCAGCACAGGAGAAAAGACTCCCTATTTAATAAATGGTGGTGGAATAACTGGCAAACCTTATGCAGAAAACTGTAACTGGATCCCTTTCTTACACCATAAATGAAAAACAAATCAAGATGGATTAAAGACTTAAATATAAAATGCAAAACTATAGATGGAAACTTAGGCAATACCATTTAGAACATATGCATGGGCAAAGAATTCATGATGCAAATGCCAAAAACAACTACCACAAAAGCAAAAATTGACAAATTGAATCTAATTAAACTAAAGAGCTTCTGCACAGCAAAAAAAATTTGGTATATACCCAAAGGATTAAAAATTGTTCTATTCTAAAGACACATGGTATATACCCAAAGGATTAAAAATTGTTCTATTCTAAAGACACAGTATGTTCACTGTGGCATTGTTTATAAGAGCAAAGACCTGGAACCAACCCAAATGCCCATCAATGACAGACTGGACAAGGAAAATGCGGCACATATACATCGTGGAATACTATGCAGCCATAAAAAACAATGAGTTCATGTCCTTTGTAGGGACATGGATGAATCTGGAAACCATCATTCTTAGCAAACTGACACAAGAACAGAAAATCAAACACTGCATGTTCTCACTCATAGGTAGGTGTTGAACAATGAGAACACAAGGACACAGGGAGGGGAGCATCACACGCTGGGGTCTGTTGGGGGGGCTAGGGGAGGGACAGCAGGGGGTGGGGCAGTTGGGGAGGGATAACATGGGGAGAAATGCAAGATATAGGTGACAGGGGGATGGAAGAAGCAAACCACTTTGCCATGTAAGTACCTATGCAACAACCCTGCATGATCTGTACATGTACCCCAGAACTTAAAGTACAATAAAAAAAAATTTAAAGATACTCTAAAAGAAATAAATAAAGAAAAAGAAACTAACATCAGCATGAACAGACAACCTACAGAATGGAAAAATATTTTTGCACTCTATCCATCTGACAAAGGTCTAGTATCCAACATCTACAAGGAACTTAAACAAATTAATAAGAAAATAACAGACAACACCATTAAAAAGTGGTCAAATCTCTTTAGTTTAATTAGATTCCAATTGTCTATTTTGGTTTTTGTTGCCATTGCTTGTGGTATTTAAGTCATGAAGTATTTGCCCATGCCTATGTCCTGAATGGTATTGCCTAGGGTTTCTCCTAGGGTTTTTATGGTTTTAGGTCTTACATATAAGTTTTTAGTCCATCTTCAGTTAATTTTTGTATACAGAGGAGCTGAACAATGATAACACATGGACACAGGGAAAGGAACATTACACACCGGGGCCTGTGGGGGAAGTGGGGGTCTCGGGGAGGGATAGCATTAGGATCCCTTATGAACAAGCAACTGCTGAGAGATGTTTTCACCACCAGGCATGCCCTAAAAGAGCTCCTGAAAAAAAGCACAAAATATCGAAAGGAACAACCAATACCAGCAACCGCAAAAACATACCAAACTGTAAAGACCATTGACATATGAAGAAATTGCATCAACTAATGGGCAGAACCACCAGATAGCATCAAAATGCCAGGATCAAATTCACACATAATAATATTAACCTTAAATGTAAATGGACTAAATGTCCCAATCAAAAGACACAGACTGACAAATTGGATAAAAGTCAAGACCCATTGGTGTGCTGTGTTCAGGAGATCTACCTCATGTGCAAAGACACACATGGGCTCAAAATAAAGGGATGGAGGAACATTCACCAAGCAAATGGAGAGCAAAAAAAAAAGCAGGAGTTGCAATCCTAGTCTCTGATAAAACAGACTTTAAACCAACAAAGATCAAAAGAGACAAAGAAGGGCATTGCATAATGGTAAAGGGATTAATGCAACAAGAAGAGCTAACTATCTTAAATATATACACACTCAATACAGGAACACCCAGATACATAAAGCAAGTTCTTGATGACCTTCAAAGAGACTTAGACTCCACGCAATAATAGTGGGAGACTTTAACACCCCACAGTTAATACTAGACAGATCAAGGAGACAGAAAATTAACAAGGAAATCCAGGACTTGAACTCAGATCTGGACAAAGTGGATCTAATAGACATCTACAGAACTCTCCACCTCAAATCCACAAAATATACATTCTTCTCAGCACCACAACGCACTTATTCTAAAATTGACCACATTACTGGAAGTAAAACACTCCTCACCAAATGCAAGAGAACAGAAATCATAATAAACAGTCTCTCAGACCACAGTGCAATCAAAGTAGAACTCAGGATTAAGAAACTCACACAAAGCCGCACAACTACAAGGAAACTAAACAACCTGCTCCTGAATGACTACTGGATAAACAACAAAATAAAGGTAGAAATAAAGATGTTCTTCAAAACCAATGAGACTGAAGACACAATATACCAGAATCTCTGGGACACATTTAAAGCAGTGTCTAGAGGGAAATTTATAGCAATAAATGCCCACATGAGAAGTGAGGAAAGATCTAAAATCCACACCCTACTGTCAAAATTAAAAGAACTAGAGGAGCAAGATCAAACAAATTCAAAAGCTAGCAGAAGACAAAAAATAACTAAGATCAGAGCAGAACTGAAAGAGACACACAAAAAACCCTTCAAAAAAATCAATAAATTCAGGACCTGGTTTTTTTAAAAGATCAACAAAATAAACAGACTGCTAGCCAGACTAATACAAAAGAAAAGAGAGAAGATTCAAACAGATGCAATAAAAAATGACAAAGGGGATATCATCACCAATTCCACAGAAATACAAACTACAATCAGAGATTACTACAAACACCTCTATGCACATAAACCAGTAAATCTGGAAGAAATGGATAAATTCCTGGATACTTACACCCTCCCAAGACTAAACCAGAAAGAAGCTGAATCCCTGAGTAGACCAATAACAAGGTCTGAAGTTGAAGCAGCAATTAATAGCCTACATCCAAAAAAAAATCCAGGACAAGATGGGTTCACAGCCGAATTCTACCAGAGGTACAAAGGAGGAACTGGTACCACTCCTTCTGAAACTATTCCAAACAATACAAAAAAAGGGAATCCTCCCTAACTCATTTTATGAGACCAACATCATCTTGATACCAAAACCTGGCAGAGATGCAACTAACAAAGAAAATTTCAGGCCAATATCCATGATGAATATTGATGCAAAGATCTTCAATAAAATACTGGCAAACCAAATGCAACAACACATCAAAAAGCTTATTCATCACAATCAAGTATGCTTCATCTCAGGAATGCAAGGCTAGTTCAACATACACAAATCTATAAATGTAATCCACCACATAAACAGAACCAAAGATAGAAACCATATGATTATCTCAATAGATGCAGAAAAGACCTTCAACAAAATTCAACAGCCCTTTATGCTAAAAACTCTCAATAAACTAGGCATCAATGGATCATGTCTCAAAAAAATAAGATGTATTTATGACAAACCCACAGCCAATATCATACTGAATGGGCAAAAACTGGAAGTATTCCCTTTGAAAACTGGCACAAGACAAGGATGCCCTCTCTCACCACTCATATTCAACATAGTATTGGAAGTTCTGGCTAGGGCCATCAGGCAAGAGAAAGAAATAAAGTGTATTCAAATAGGAGGAGAGGACATCAAATTGTACCTGTTTGCAGATGACATGATTGTCTATTTAGAAAACCCCATTATCTCATCCCAAATTTCCTTAAGCTGATAAGCAACTTCAGCAATGTCTCAGGATACAAAATCAATGTGGAAAAATCACAAGCATTCCTATACACCAATAATAGACAAACAGAGAACTAAATCATGAGTGAACTCCCATTCACAATTGCTACACAGAGAATAAAATACCTAGGAATACAAATAACTAGGGATGTGAAGGACCTCTTCAAGGAGAACTACAAATCACTGCTCAAGGAAATAAGAGAGGACACAACCGGATGGAAAAACATTCCATGCTCATGGTTAGGAAGAAATAATATCGTAAAAATGGCCATACTGACCAAAGTAATTTATACATTCAATGCTATCCCCATCAAGCTACCAATGACTTTTCTCTCAGAATTGGAAAAAAACATCTTAAATTTCATATGGAACCAAAAAGGAGCCTGCATAGCCAAGACAATCCTAAGCAAAAAAAAGAAAAAGAAAAAAAAACCTGAAGGCATCAGGCTGCCTGACTTCAAACTATATTACAAGGCTACATTAATCAAAACAGCATGGTACTGGTACCAAAACAGAGATATAGACCAATGGAACAGAACAGAGGCCTCAGAAAGAACACCACACAACTACAACCATCTGATCTTTGACAAATCTGACAAAAACAAGCAATGGGGAAAGGATTCCCTATTTAATAAATGGTGTTGGGAAAACTGGCTAGCCATATGCAGAAAGCTGAAACTGAACCCCTTCCTTACACCTTATACAAAAATTAACTCAAGATGGATTAAAGATTTAAACATGAGGCCTAACACCATAAAAACTCTAGAAGAAAACATAGGCAATACCATTCAGGACACAGGCATAGGCAAGGACTTCATGACTAAAATACCAAAAGCAATGGTAACAAAAGCCAAAATAGACAAATGGGATCTAATTAAACTTAAGAGCTTCTGCACAGCAAAAGAAACTATCAATAGAGTGAACCAGCAACCAACAGAATGGGAAAAAAATGTTTGCAATCTACCCATCTGACAAAGGGCTAATATCTGACAAAGGGCTAAATCTATGGAGAAGTTAAACAAATTCACAATAAAAAAAAAAAAAAACATCAAAACGTGGGAAAAGGATACAAATGGACACTTTTCAAAAGAACACATTTATGCAGCCAAAAAAGATATGAAAAAAAGTTCATCACTGATCATTAGAGAAATGCAAATCAAAACTAAATTGAGATATCACCTCACACTAGTTAGAATGGTGATCATTAAAAAATCTGGAGACAATAGATGCCAGAGAGGATGTGGAGAAATAGGAACACTTTTACACTGTTGGTGGGAGTGTAAATTAGTTCAACCATTGTGGAAGACAGTGTGGCGCTTCCTCAAGGATCTAGAAATAGAAATACTATTTGACCCAGGAATCCCATTACTGGGTATATACCCAAAGGATTATAAATCATTCTATTATAAAGACACATGCACACATATGTTTATTGTGGCACTGTTAACAATAGCAAAGACTTGGAACCAACCCAAATGCCCATCAATGACAGACAGGATAAAGAAAATGTGGCACATACATACCATGGAATACTATGCAGCCATAAAAAAGGATGAGTTCATGTCCTTTGTAGGGGTGTGGATGAAACTGGAAACCATCATTCTCAGCAAACTAACACAAGAACAGAAAAACAAACACCACATGTTCTCATAAGTTTGTGTTGAACAATGAGAACACATGGACACAGAGAGGGGTAAATCACACACTGAGGTCTGGGGGGCTAGCAGAGGGATAGGAGGGGGTAGGGAGGTTGGGGAGGGATAGCATTAGGAGAAATACCTAATGTAGATGACGGGGTGATGGATGCAGCAAACCACCACCATGGCACATGTATACCTATGTAACAAACCTGCACGATCTGCACATGTACTCCAGACCTTAAAGTATAATAAAAAAAAAGAAAACCAAAAATAAAAAAATAAAAATAGAAATGAAAAAACTTGTTCAAGCAGGAAAAAAAGAAATAATCATAAATAAATCAACTTCATGAGCATAATAAGAAATTGATCTAAAGATCTAATGCAATTCCAAACAAAATCTTAACAGGTTATTTGTATATATGTGTCTCTGTGTCTCTGCGTGAATCTGTGTTTAACTGATATAACAAACGACCAAGGAATAGTCGAGACAGACCAGAAGAATAAGGTGGAAAGATGTGTCCTGCCAAATTTTATCACTTATTATAAAGCTATAATAATGAAGACAACCTGATACTGCAAATCAATGAAACAAAACAGACAATCCACAATAGACTTATGTGTATGTGGAAACTTCTTTTATGATAAAACAAACATCACAGATCAGTGTGAAGGAAATAGACCATGCTTTAAAAGGTGCAGGGATAAATGGTAATATATATGGAAAGAAAAAAGCAAGTGATGATATTCAAAAGACATGTAATCAAAAAAGGGTTACTATCCAAATATATGAAGAATCCAAACAATCAGAAAGAAAATACAGCCATATCAATAGAAAATATGAAGAGGACACAGATAGGCATTTTATTGCAGATGAAATACTAATGTCCTGTGAAGATATTAAATGATGCTGAATCTCATATATATTCAAAGGAAAGCTTAGTAAAGCCAAATGAAATACCACTACATACCCATCAGATTAGAAATATTAAAAACATATATGACAAACATCAAATTTGGGGCTGGGTGTGGGGGCTCATGCCTGTAATCCCAGCACTTTGGGAGGATGAGGAGGGCAGGTCTCCTGAGGTCAGGAGTTCAAAGCCAGCCTAGCCAACATGGTGAAACCCCATCTCTACTAAAAATACAAAAGTTAGCCAGGCGTGGTGGTGCAGGCCAGCTACTCTGGAGGCTGAGGCAGGAGAATCACTGAAACCTGAGAGGTGAAAGTTGCAGTGAGCCAAGATTGCACTGCTGCACTATAGCCTGGGCCACAGGGTGAGATTCTGTCTCAAAAACAAAACAAAACAAAAAAGTCAAGTTTTAGAAAGGTTGTAAAGCACAGTAACTCTCATATACTGCTAGCGAAGGTGTACACAGGTGAAAAATAGTTTGGGAAATAATTTGGCATTGTTTAGTAAATCTGAGAATACACAGCTACGATTCAGCAACTCTACTCTTCGGTACGTATTCTGAGGATACACTGCACAGGTGCACACACTCATATACACACACACAAAGTTTAAAATGTTCATTGCACCTGTCTTAGGCCAGATCCCTTGGAAAATAGAAACTATGCCAAAAGTTTTTGTGCTCAGGCTTTGTTGGGAGATGCAATCACAGGAAAGCAGAAGTGATTTAAAAAATAGTGAAGTGAATTATCTAAAATATATCATATAAAGTGCTCTTCAAAAGTGAAGTGACGAAGGCAGAACAAGATAGTAGAACAGAAAGCTTCATGGATCATGCCCCCCTCAACAAGGACACCAATTTGAAAACTACACAGAAAAACATACCTTGATGAGAACCAAAAATCAGGGGAGCACTCATAGTACCTCGTTTTAACTTCGTGTCACTGAAAGAGGCACTGAAGAGACAGAAAAAACAGTTCTGAATTGCTGACGCCTCCAATGACTCCCCCAACTCCTGGCAGCAGCAACCTGATGCAAAAAGGATCTCTGGGTGCTGAAGGAGAGGGAACGCAGCAATTGTGAGGCACTAAACTCAGTGGCGTCCTGTTAAAGTAGAAAGAAAAACCTGACCAAAGTCAGCTGACACCCATCCAGGGAAAGAGAATCAAGCCCTAGCCAAAGGGGAATCACCAATCCCAGCTGTCTGAACTTGAGTCCCTGAAAACCTCACTACCAGGTGCAACAGCACTCTCTGCCTTCAAGTAAACTTAAAGGTAGTTTAGGCCATAAGTACTAAAACTCTTAGGTAAGTCCTAGTGCTGAACTAGGCCCAGAGTCCATGCACTGGGTGTGGGGGTGGACGGAGGAATGCCACATTCTGAGACACTAGCTGGGGCAGCCAAGGGAGTGCTGGCATCACTCCTTGCTTAACCCCAGGCTGCACAATTTGCAGCTCCAAAAGAGAACCCCTTCTTCTGCTTGAGAATAGGACTGGAAAGATTTGGGAGGACTTTGTCTTGCATCTAGATACTCAGGCACAGCATGACAGGGCACCAGTCAGAGTCACGAGGCCCCTATTCAAAGCCCACACTCCCAGAAGACATTTCTAGACACACCCTAGGCCAGAAAAATACCTGCTGCCTTGAAGGAATGGACCCAGTCCTGGAGGCATTCATCATCTGCTAACTGAAGAGTCCTTGGGCCATGAATAACCACAAGCTACAACAAGGGCTTTGGATGAGCCTCCGAGATTTGCTGGCTTCAGGTGAGATTCAACACATTACCAGCTGTGGTAAATATGGGGTAAAACTCCTTTTGCTTGAGAAAAACAGAGGGAAAAGTAGAGGATACTTTGCATCACACCTTAAGGACCAGCACACCTACAGCAAGGTAGGACAATACATGGTCTCTTGGGGTCCCCAATTCAATGACTTTACTCTTGGGCAGCATTTCTGGGACTGCCCTGGGCCAGAGGGGAGCCCAGTGCCCTGAAGGGTGAGTCCTAGTCCAGGAAGCATGTACCACAAGCTGACTTACAAGACTTTGAGCCCTAAGGGTACGTTGTTGGTCATCTGTGAGTACACCTAATGGCCTGGGGTGGTGGGGGCTACAAGGCAAGGCTCCTTTGCCTTTGGAAAGGGGAATGAAGAGTGGGAAGGACTCCATCTTGTGGTTTGAGTGCCAGCTCAGCTGCAATACAAGGTAGACTTCTAAGGGTTTTGACTAGTCCCTGACTCCTAGATGGCACTTCTGGACCCACCCAGAACCTGGGGAACCTTGTTGCCCTGAAGGAAAAAACACAGGGCTGGCTATCTTGGCCACCATCTGATTGTAGATCCCCAGGGCATGCAGCAAACATAGGTCATAGCCATGGAGTGGTCATAGCAGGCCTTGGGTGAGACTTAGTGCTGTGCTGGCTTCAGATATGACCCAGCACAGTCACATTCATGTTGGCCACAGAAGTGCACTCTTGTCACTCCATCCCAACCTTTAGGTGTCTCAGGACAAAAGAGAGACTCTATATGTTTGGGAGAAAGTAAGGGAAAAGAACAAGAGCCTCTTCCTGGTAATCCAGAGAATTGTCCCAGATCTTGTCCAAGACCTTCAAGTCAGTACCTCTATGAGTTTGCAAGAACCACAGCATTACTGGGCTTGGGGTGCCCCCTAAAGCAGATTTAGCTTAGATCACAATACCCAAGTCCTTGCACATATCTGCAAAGCCTTTCCAAAAAGGACAGGTACAAACAAGCCCAGACAGTGAAGACTAAAATAAATACCTAACATTATAACGCCTAGACACTGAAGAATATCTACAAGTGTTAATACCACTCAGGAAAACATAACCTCAACAAATAAAATAAATAAGTCACCAGGGACCAATCGTGGAGAAACAAAGATATGTGACCTTTCAGACAGAAAATTCAAAATAGATGTGTTGAGGAAACTCAATGAAATTTAACATCACACACAGAGAAAATTAAGGATTATATCAGAGAAATGTAACAAAGAAATTAAAACAATTAAAAAGAATCAAGCAGAAACTCTAGAGCTGAGAAATGCAATTGGCATACTGAAGAATGCATCAGAGTCCTTTAATAGCAGAATTAATAAAGCAGAAAAAAGAATTAGTGAACTTGAAGACAGCCTATTTGAAAACAAAGGAGACAAAAGAAAAAAAGAGTAAACAGCAATGAAGCATGCCTACAGAATCTAGAAATTAACCTCAAAAGGCCAAATCTAAGAGTTACTGACCTTAAAGAAGAGGTAAAGAAAAAGATAGGGGTAGCAATAGGGAACTATCCAAACCCAGAGAAGAATATGATTATCCAAATACAACATAATAAAACACCAAGCAGATTTAACCCAAAAAAGTATACCACAAGGCATTTAATAATCAAACTTCCAAAGGTCAAGGATAAAAAAAAAGATCTAAATGCAACAAGAGAAAAGAAACAAATAACATACAATGGAGCTCCAATATGTCTTGCAGCAGACTTCTCAGTGAAAATATTACACACCAGGAGAGAATGACATATTTAAATTACTGGAGGAAAAAAAATCTTTTACTCTAGAATGGTGTATCTGGCAAAACATCCTTCAAACATGAAGGTGAAATAAAGACCTACCCAGACAAACAAAAACTGAGAGATTTTATCAACACCAGACACGGCCTACAAAAAATGCTACATGGAGTATGTTAACAAGAAAGAAAAAAAAATTGATGAGCAATAAATAATCACCAACAGTTACAAGTTTCATTGGTAATACTAAATATAGAGAAGAAAACCAGAATATTATAACACTGTAGCTGTGGTGTGTAAACTATGCTTATCCTAAGTAGAAAGACTAAATGAGAAACAATTCAAAAATAATAATTACAACATATTTTCAAGATCTAGTACAATAAGATATAAACCAAAACAACAAAAAATTTCAAAGCAGGGTAGAACAAAGTTAAAACCTAGACGTTTCTTAGCAGTCTTTTTGGTGGTGGTTTGCTTGTTCATGCAAACAGTATTAAGTTGTATCAGCTTAGAATAAATTAGATAGTATTTGTAAGCCTCATGGTAACCTCAAACCAAAACACTTACAATAGTTACACAAAAAATAAAAAGGAAGAAAATGAATCATATAACCAGAGAAAACTGCCATTACTAGAGGAAGACAGGATGGACAGAAAGAAGAAAGAGAAGACCAGAAAACAAATAAGTAAATGGTGTAAATGGACTAAACTCTCCAATCAAAGACACAAAGTGGCTGAACACATGAAAAAAACAAGATCCCATGATGTGTTACCTACAAGAAACACACTTCACTTATAAAGACACACATTGACTGAAAATAAAGGAATGGAAAAAGATACTGCAAGCCAATTGAAACCATAAAAAAGAAGAAGTCACTATATATCAGATAAAGTAGATTTCAGGACAAAAACTGTAAGAGGAGACAACGAAGGTCACTATATAATGATAAAGGGGTCATTTCAGCAAGAAGATACAACAATCTTAAATATATTTGCACCCAACACTAGAACACCCAGTTATATAAAGCAAATATTATTAGTGCTAAAGAGAGAGATAAGCCCCAATACAATAAGAGCAGGAGAATTCCACACCCTACTTTCAGCATTGGACAGATCTTCCAGAGAGAAAATCAACAAAGAAACATCAGACAAAGTCTGTACTACAGACCACATGTATATAATAGATATTTACAAAGCATTTTATCCAATGGCTGCAGATTACAAATTATTTTCCTCAGCACATGGATCATTCTCAAAGATAGACCATAGGTTAGGCCACAAATAATTCATAAATTATTCCAAAACATTGAAAGAATATCAAGTATCATCTCTGACAACAATATTATAAAACTAGAAATTAATAACAAGAGCAACTTTGTAAACTATACAAATACATAGAAATTAAACAATATGCTCCTGAATGACAAGTAGGTCAGTGAAGAAATTAAGAAGAAATTTGAGAAAAAAATTTGAAAAAAAAAATAATGGAAAGACAACATACCAAACCTATGGGATATAGCAAAAGCAGTACTAAGAGGCAAGTTTATAGCTATAAGGGACTACATCAAAAAAGACAAAAAAAAAAAAAAAAAAAAAACTTGAACAATGGGCTGGGAATGGTGGCTCACACCTGTGTAATCCCAGCACTTTGGGAGGCTGAGCTGGGCAGATCACCTGAGGTCAGGAGTTCAAGACCAGCCTGGCCAAATGGTGAAACCCTGCCTCTACTAAAAATACAAAAATTATCTAGGCATGGTGGCACACACCTGTAATCCCAGCTACTCAGGAGGCTGAGGAAGGAGAGTCGCTTGAACCTGGGAAGTGGAGGTTGCAGTTAGCTGAGATTGTACCATTGTACTCCAGCCTGGGTGACAGAGTGACACTCTGTCTCAAAACAAACAAACAAAACAAACTTGAACAACGTAAAATGCATCTTAAGGAACTAGAATATCAAACACAAACCAAACCCAAAATTAGTAAAAGAAAAAATAATAAAGATCAGAGAAGAAATAAATGAAATTGAAATGAGAAAAACAATACAAAATATCATTAAACAAAAAGTTTTTTGTTGAAAAGATAAACAAAACTGACAAACCTTTAGCCAGACTAACCAAGAAAAACAGAGAGACAATCCAAACAAAATCAGAAATGAAAAAGGAGACGTTACAACTGATACGGCAGAAATTCAAAGGATCATTTGTGGCTACTATGAGCAACTATATGCCAGTAAATTGGAAAAGCTACAAGAAATGGACAAATTCCTAGACACATACAACCTAACAAGATGGAACCAGGAAGAAATTCAAAACCTGAACAGACAAATTAGTAATGAGATTAAGTAATGAGATTGAAGTCATAATAAAAACTCTCCCGGTAAAGAAAAGCCTGGGACCTGATGGCTTTACTGCTAAATTCTACAAATCATTTAAAGAGTAATACCAATCCTACTCAAACTATTGCAAAACATAGAGACGATAATACTTCCAAACTCATTCTACAAGGCCATATTACCCTGATACCAAAACCAAACAAAGATACATAAAAAAAGAACTATAGGTCAAGATATCTGATGAATATTGACACAAAAAATCTTCAGCAAAATATTAACAAACTGAATTCAACAATACATTAGAAAGACCATGCCCCATGACCAAGTGGGATTTATTCTTGGGATGCAAAAATGGTTCAACATATGCAAATCAATCAATGTGATACATCATATCAACAGAATAAAGCACAAACACCATATGGGCATTTCAGTTGATGCTGAAAAAACATTTGATAAAATTCAACATCCTTTCATAACAAAAAGCCCTCAAAAAACTGGAAATAGAAGGAACATTCCTCAACGTAATTAAAGCCATGTATGACAGAACCACAGCTAATATCATACTAAATGGGGAAAACTGAAAGCCTTTCCTCTAAGATCTGAAATACAACCAGAATTCTTCCTGTCACCACTATTATTCAGCATAGTACTGGAAGTCCTAGCTAGAGCAATCAAACAAGAAAAAGATATAAAGAGCATCCAAACTGGAAATGAAGAAGTCAAATTAGCCTTGTTTGCAAATAATATGATCTTATATTTGGAAAAACCTACAGACTCCACAAGAAAACTATTAGAACTAATAAATTCAGTAAAGGTGCAGGATACAAAATCAACATACAAAATTCAGTAACAGTTCTATAAGCCAACAGTGAACAATATAAGAGAAATAAAAGGCTGAGTGTAGTGGCTCATGCCTGTAATCCCAGCACTTTGGGAGGTTGAGATAGGCAGATCATTTGAAGTCAGGAGTTTGAGACCAGCCTGGCCAACATGGTGAAACCCTATCTCTACTAAAAATACAAAAATTAGCCAGGTGTGGTCGTACACACCTGTAATCCCAGCTACTTGGGAGGCTGAGGCAGGAGAATCACTTGAATCAGGAAGGCAGAGGTTGCAGGGAACCAAGATTGCACTACTGTGGCACTCCACCCTTGGTGACAGAAGGAGACTCCATCTCAAAAATAAGTAAATAAAATTTAAAAAATAAAAAATAATGCTATTTAGAATAGCCACATATAAAATTAAATAACTAGGAATTAGCTTAACCAAAGAAGTAAAATATCTCTATAATGAAAACTAAAAAAACATTGATGAAAGGAATTGAAGAGGACACCAAAACAAAAAAATGTAAAAAATATTTCATGTTCATGGATTGGAAGACTCAATATTGTTAAAATGTTCATACTACTCAAAACAATGCACAGATTCAATGCAATCTCTACCAAAATAAAAATGACAGTCTTCAAAGAAACAAAAAAAAATTCTAAAATTTGTATGAAACCACGGAAGACCCACAATAGCCAACACTATGCTAAGTAAAAAAAAACAAAACTAGAGAAATCATATTACTTGACTTCAAATTATACTACAGAGCTATAGTAACCAAAACGGCATGGTACTGCCATAAAAATAGACACATACACCAATGGAACAGAATAGAGAACCTAGAAACAAATCCACATACCTACAGTGAACTAGTTTTCAACAAAGGGGCCAAGAATATACACTGGAGAAAGACAGCCTCTTCAATAAATTATGCTGTCAAAACTGGATATCCATATGCTGAAGAATAAAATTAGACCCTTATCTCTTGCCATATGGAAAAATCAAATTAAAATGAATTAAAGACTTAAATCTAAGACCTCAAATATGAAACTACTACAAGAAAACATTGGGGAAAGTCTTGAGGACATTGGTCTAGGCAAAGATTTACTGAGCCATACTGCACAAGCCAGGCAACCAAAGCAAAAATGGACAAATGAGATCACATCAAGTTAAAAAGCTTCTGCACAGCAAAGGAAACAATCAACAAAGTAAAGAGACAACCCACAGAATTTGAGAAATTATTTGCAAACTACCCATCTGACAAGGGATTAATAACCAGAATATATAAGATTCTCAAACAACTTTATGGGAAAAATATCTAATAATTCAATCAAAAATGGGCAAAAGATCTGAATGGACATTTTTCAAGAGAAGACATACAAATGGCAAACAGCCGTATGAAAAGGTGCTCAACATCATTGATCATCAGACAAATGCAAATGAAAACTACATTGAGATATCTCACCCCAGCTAAAATGGTTATATCCAAATGACAGACAATAACAAATGCTGATGAGGACATGGAGAAAATGCAACCCTGAACACTGCTTGTGGGAATAAACTTAGCACAACCACTATAGAAAACAGTTTGGAGGTTCCTTTAAAAACTAAAAATTGAGCTACCATACTATCCAGCAATCCCACTGCTGGATACATATTCAAAAGAAATAAAATTATTATATCAAAGAAATATCTGCACTCCCATATTTGTTATAGCCCTTTTTACAATAGCTAAGATTTGGGAGCAACCTAAGCATCCATCAACAGAGGAATGGATAAAGAAAATGTGGTACATATACATAACAGAGTGCTATTTAGCCATAAGAAAGATTGAGATCCAGTCATTTGCAACAACATGGATAGAACTGAAGATCATTATGTGAGGTGAAATAAGCCAGTCACAGAAAGACAAATATCACATGTTCTCACTTATTTGTGGGATCTAAAAATTAAAACAATTTAATTAATAGACATAGAGAGTAGAAGGATAGTTACCAGAGGCTGCTAAGGGTAATGGGTGCCTGGTTGGGGGACAGTTTGAGATGGTTGATACCAAAAACTAGAATGAATAAGACCTACTATTTGATAGTTACAATAAGTTGACTATAGTCAATAATAACTTAATTGGACATTTTAAAATAACTTAAAGGGTGTGACTGGATTGTAACTCAAAGGAAAAATGCTTGAGGGGATAGATACCCCATTCCCCATGATGTTCTTATTTCACATTGCATGCCTGTATCAAAATATCTCATGTACCTCTTAAATATATACAGCTACTGTGTACCCAAAATTTTTTTTTTAAATAATAAAATATAATAAAATACGGGTAATAGCAACAATTAAAAAAAAATAAAGTGAGGTAGGAAAGATGGGAGTATAAATACATTCATGAGCTGGCCATAGCTTTTCAACAAACATTTCAATACATTGTTCAATCTCATGTAGTGTCTTCAAAGAGGCTATATGAAACTACCTCTTAAAAATAGTCTGTTGGAAGAGAGAGAGAGAAAGAGAGATCAATATATCTGTTATCGCCTTCCTCTCTCCCACCTTGTCTTGGTGTAAGACTGCTCTACAGGTAATTGGCTGCAGCCTTGCCCATGTTTTGTCACCTGGTTCTTTCAAGTAATCAATGTGGAAGCCAGAGCCCTCATGATAGTCCCTTCTTGCCAGTTGATGCCACACCTGTGTGCTGCTTAGTCTGTGGTATATAAAACAGCTCCTGGGCTTCATGATCACAAAAACAGTGTGAGCTGTTCCTAAGGAAGCACAGAAGTGGGGAAGGGTTGGGAAAGAGGAACTAACAGATCTGAAGTATGACATACAAACTGAGGCCGATACAGACTTACTGTCATCATAGGAAAAAAAATACTTGAAATGACCAAATGTCTAACCATAGTAGACTGGCCAAAAAAGTTAGGTATAGTCACATAATGAAATAGTATATAGCTATAAAAGTAAATAAACTACAGCTGTGCACATTAACATTGAAGAATTTACAAATTATAAAGTTGAGAAAACAAAACAACAGAAGAGTATGATTATATTTCTATAAGGTACTGGAATAGAAAAAGTAACATGTCTTTGCAAATACATAGGTAATAAACAATAATGATAATCAAGAGAACTTTTATTAATCATGGTAGTGGTTACCTCAAGGAGAGGGCCACAATTGGCACAGGGATGTACAGAGGTTTCTAAGGTTCTGGTAAAAATCTATGTCTTAAACTTAATGTTGAGTATATGGGTAATGGTTTTAATATTATTTTTCAACTGAATATGCACATTTGTTCACAAAAATCAATCAGAAATGAGTTGGTGGCCCTCAGCCAGAAAAAAATGAAGTTTCACAAATTACTTAGGCATATATTTATAGAATCATTAAGATTCTAAATTGATCATTAAATTGTTAAGTTATACTTTACAGCATTATTTCAGAACAAATGATATCAAAGTGTATTTGCAAATTGGGCTAACATGACTGTTAAGAATTATTGCCCTCTAATTTCTCTTCCTGACTCCAATGTTTTGCTCATACAGTTCATCTTTTCCAGTACTCCTAGTTAAGCTGTCAAAACAATTACCTATGTTATGCATCCAATCTCAATCTTTCCATGACTTCTCACTATTCTTCTAGCATTCTGGGGGACCCCACACAAATCTGAGCACTTCTGTCCTTTCTTTGAGGAAACAATTTATTTAATTATGGTGTAGTTTTCTTTAGTTACAAATTCAATCTACAGATATACCCTGACCACCTTGATTAGTCTGAAAGAAACTGGGGAGCTGTTGATTAGATTAATGTGCTTTCTAAAAGTCTTTCATAACAAATGGTGTCTGTACATCAAGTCTATAAATAATTCTATCTATAGGTGCTGAACTGAATTAGTCTAATGCTCAAATGGTAAGCTTTTTCTGACTTTTCCTTGAACATCTCAAGGAAAGTTACTATGGCTCCTTACTGTGATGACTACCATTCCAATGTACATTTAAAATCTAATTCTCCTGAGAGAACATTCTAGTTCTACCAGATTGCATGTAATTGCCCCCTAAATAAGCCATCCCTGGTCTGGGCACAGTGGCTCACACCTGTAATTCTAGCACTTTGAAGGGCTGAGGCAGGAGGACTGCTTGATACAAGGAGTTCAAGACCACTCTAGGCAACTTAGTGAGGCCCCAGTCTCTTCAAAAAATTAGAAACTTAGCCAGGCATGGTGGCTTGTGCCTGTAGTCCCAGCTACTTGGGAGGCTAAGGTGGGAGGATCACCTGAGCCAAGGAGGTCCAGGCTGCAATGAGCCAAGATCACACCACTGCACTCCAGCCTGGGCAACAGAGCAAGACTGTATCTCAAAAAATAATAATAATAATAAGCTATTCCTACTTTTGCGACAAGGCTCATATTTTACCTTGATATGAAATGCCTTCTTCCATTTTTTTCACCTATCAAACTCTTTCAAAAACTTTCTCATGTCCTAACCCCTCCTTAACAGCTATATTTTAAAAAGCTTTACTATGTAACAACCATTGTGCTTGCTGTTTAACACACATTATTTTATAAAATCCTCACAATAACCCAATGAAGTAGGCACTAGTATCATCCCCGCTTTACAAATTATAAGGATAAGGCTCAGTGGGGTTATTTAAGATGCCTAAGATTACACAAATATTTAAGTAGTAGAGCCAAGATTAAAATAAGATGTATTTGATTCCAAAGACTGTGCACTGTGAAGCAATTTTTAATCATCCTTATCGACATTGATCTTTTCCCAATTTGGCATCCGAGAGAATTCAGAGCATTGTTGGATTGATGCTGCCACTATAACATTTACAGTCACATGGAATTTATTAATATTATATGTGTTCATTCTCTATCTTATATCCTAAAAAAATTATAAGTTCCATTAAGATAAACTTTCTATAGCATACTTTTTTCTCTGCCATAGAACCTAATATACATTGTAAATGCAAAAAAAAAACCCCTTTATTATTAATTTAATCTCATTGAAACTCTATATGCTATCTTGTTCATTTATTCTTATATCTGGCAACTCTTGTGTGAAATTTTTCCCTTGTTTTTACCTTGTGTTAAGAGTTAATAAACATCAGGAAGTTGAAGATTCATGGAAAATAGGTTTCAATTTGAATCAGTAATTCCACATGCTAGGCTAAATACTGAGATCTTCATGAAGAAGCTGCACCTCTACATCTACATAAATGTGTAGAGGAGCTAACCCTCCATCCACAAACCCTCTTTGCTTTCCCCTCCAGCTTTCCCTTCCATGTCAATGAAATCTTACCTACTTTCATGAGCAGGAAGTCTTGCTCTGACCTCTAGTGTTGTCACTTATAATGTGTTTTCTATGTTATTTGGAAGCTAATGGTGAAGAGAAAGTTCTAAAATAACAAGAAAATATAAAGGGGAAAATATTCATCCATTCTAACTCTGCTATAAAGAAATTCCTGAGATTGGATAATTTATTAATGAAAGAGGCTTAATTGACTCAGTTCCACATGTCTGGGGAGGTTTCAGGAAACTTACAATCATGGCAGAAGGGGAAACAGGCAACTTCTTCACAAGGTGGGGGAAAGAGCTTCTTATAAAACCATCAGATCTCATGATAACTCACTGTCATGAGAACAGCATGGGGTAAACCTCCCACATAATTCAATTACCTCTACCTGGTCACACCCTTGACATATGGGAATTATTACAATTCAAGGTGAGATTTGGGTGGGGCCTTAGTGCCAAATTATATCATTCTGCCCCTGGTCCCTTCAAAGTCTCATGTCCTCACATTTTAAAACACAATCATGCCCTTCCAACAGTCACCCAAAGTCTTAGCTCATTCCAGCATTAACTCAGGAATTCAAGTCCAAAGTTTCATATGAGACAAGGCAAGTCCTTTTTGCCTATGAGCCTGTGAAACCAAAAGCAAGTTAGTTACTTCCTAGATACAATGGAGATATAGTCATTGGGTAAATACACCTATTCCAAATGGGATAAATTGGCCAAAACAAAGGAGCTACAGGCCCCATACAAGTCCAAAATCCAATAGGCCAGTCATGAAACCTGAAAGTTCCAAAATGATCTCCTTTGACTCCACGTCTCACATTCAGGTCATGCTGATGCAAGAAGTGGGCTCCCATGGCCTTGGGCAACTCTACCCCTGTGGATTTGCAGGGTACAGGACTGCTCCTAGCTGCTTTCATGTGTTGGCATTGAGTGTCTGTTGTTTTTCCAGGCACATGGTGCAAGCTATAAGTAGATCTATCATTCTGAGGTCTGGAGGATGATGGCCCTGTTCTTGCAGCTCCACTAGGCAGTGCCCCAGTAGGGACTCTGCATTGGGCCACTACCACACATTTCCCTTCTGCACTTCCCTAGCAGAGGTTCTCCATAAGGGTTCTGTCCCTTCAGCAAACTTTTGCCTGGACATTCAGGCATTTCCATACATCACCTGAAATCTAGAAGGGTATTCCCAAACCTCAATTCTTGACAGACGTGCACCCACAGGCTCAAAACCATGTGTAAGCCAAAAAGCTTGGGGCTTGTGGCCAGAGCTGTACCTTGGCTCCTTTTAGTCATGGCTGTAGCTGAAGCAGCTGGCATGCAGGGCACCATGTCCCAAGGCTGCACAGTGGGGAGTGGGGGGACTGGGCATAGCCCTCAAAACCATTTTTCCCTCCGAGGCCTCCATACCTGTGATGGGAGGGGCTGCTGTAAAGGTCTCTATCATGCGCTGGAGACATTTTTCCCAATGTCTAGGTGAGTCACATTCAGCTCCTTGTTACTTATGCAATGTCTGCAATGGGCTTGAATTTCTCTCCAGAAAGTGGGTTTTTCTTTTCTATCATATTCTCAAGCTGCAAATTTTTCAAACTGATATGCTCTGCTTCCTCTTGAACACTTTGCCACTTAGAAATTTCTTCTGTTAGATATCCTAAATCATCTCTCTCAAGTTCAAAGTTACACAGATATCTATGGTGGGGGTAGAATGCTACCAGTCTCTTTGCTAAAGCATATCAAGAGTCACCTTTTCTCCAGTTCCCAAGAAGTTCCTCCTCTCCATCTGAGACCACCTCAGCCTGGACTTCATTGGTCATATTACTATCAGCATTTTGGCTGAAACCATTCAACAAATCTCTACTTTCTCACATCTTCCCATCTTTTTCTGAGCCCTCCAAACTATTCCAACCACTGCCTGTTACCCAGGTCTAATGTCACTTCTACATTTTCAATGTGAAATCTTTAGAGCAGTGCCTCCTACCTCTGTACCAATTTGCTATATTAGTCCATTCTCACATTGCTATAAAGAAATACCTGAGACTGGGTAATTTATAAAGGAAAAAGGCTTGATTGACTCACAGCTCTGCATGGCTGGAGAGGCCTCAAGAAACTTACAATCATGGCAGAAGGGAAAGCAGGCACCTTCTTTACAAGGTTGCAGGAAAGAGAAGTGAGCAAAGGGGGAAGAGCCCCTTATAAAACCATCAGATCTCATGAGAACTCACTTACTATCACAAGAACAGCATGAGGGAAACCGCCCTGATGATGTAATCACCTCCCTCCCTCAACATGTGGGGATTATAATTCGAGATGAAATTTGGGTGGGGACAAAGAACCAAACCACATTAGGGAATAAACACCCCTCATTAATGTTGCAAAATATTATCTTTATTCTCCAATCTCCCTAGTAAATATTTGTACCTCCATCAAGGAAATTTGCTTCTCATCTGGTTGATCCTGCCTACACACAAACACACACATATAATATGTACCCAAAACAGGTAGAAACTGGATCTCTGTCCTGAATTTCTTCCTATAGAAAGTCAATTTTTCCTGAATATTTCCCCTTCATCTAAATACTGGATCTCCTTCTACCCTCACTCTGGGGATTTTGGCTCCTTGTACAATCAGAGTAATCTCTAGCTAGAGTCCACCTTTGACAGAACTCACCTAAAAAGGGCAAGAGTGAGCAACTTAAACACTGTAGCTTGTGTAGGTTGTCTCCCCAACCTGAATTCCCTGTCCTATTCTATCTTTCTCAGTAATTTTTCTAGTCTTCCAGCTGTGGTAGTTTGTTTCAAAAAGGAAAATTGTTGCTGAATGAGGCTTGACTCTTAGAAGATAAGTGGTTATTCATTAGTTTCCAAATAACCAGCTATGAGTTTTCTTCAATGGTAAGATCATCCCAGGAATGTGAGAATGCAAAAAGCATTGTGCTTGCATTTCCTTAATCTTTTCGTAACTGTATTAGAAATATTTCTCTTCTATTCTTGCCTTGCTATGTGGCTCATTAAGCCTTCCTGCAGATGCCTCAGGTGACTGTTCATAGGTATGTAATTTTTTAGATCTAAAGGAATCCCACTATTTTGAAAGCTGGAGCTTGTCCCACTGGGATAATCCTTCCTTCCTTATTCAGAAAGAGGTGCAGTTCTCTTACATATTAAATCCAAATCTGATCTTAACAGCAGGCTCTAACAAGCCTTCATTAGACCCTCTCTTCCATACTTCTGCTGATTGTCCTGTATCGATATAAGAAGTATGACACATTGTATAGTAAATTTTAATTGCCATTGCCCTCATAGCCCACCAGTACTACTTTTGAAACCATCAATATCTTCTTCTTGGAGTCTACCAATCTATCACTACTTTCATGGGTACAAGGTAATATATTCTTATGCTCCTGGATCATGAAGGACCATAAAATAGCCCAAGGTTGCCTCTGAACCATTTGCCTAAACATAGCAAAAGTTTACTTTTATTTTCTCACTCCAATGAAATGATAGGATTGGATGGAAAAATGGAATTTCAGATCTCAGCCAGGCCTGGTAGCTCATGCCCATAATCCCAGCATTTTGGGAGGCTGACGCAAGTGGATCACTTGAGGCCAGGAATATGAGACCAGCCTGGCTGACATGGTGAAATCTGGTCTCTACTGAAAATACAAAAATTAGCCAAGCATAGTGGCACATCCCTGTAATCCCAGCTACTTGGGAGGCTGAGGCACAAGAATTGTTTAAACCCTGGAGGCAGAGATTGGCAGTGAACCAAGATCATGCCACTGCACTCTAGCCTGGGCAACAGAGTGAGACTGTGTCCCAAATAAATAAATAAAAACATAAATACATAAAGAGCTTAATGTTTCATGAGCATTACTGAATAAACAAGGGCAAAATATATTCTGCCTTATGTATATGAATAACAAAATATTGTTATCATATATTTCTAAAGTTGATTAAACTACAATGTCATTGACAACATATGGTTTAGGTGTTTTACATATTAGTGAAGGCTTACTTAGCTCTAATTACTCTAGATTTAGGGCCAGGCGCAGTGGCTCAAGCCTGTAATCCCAGCACTTTGGGAGGCCGAGGTGGGTGGATCATGAGGTCAAGAGATCGAGATCATCCTGGCCAACATGGTGAAACCCCGTCTCTACTAAAAATACAAAAAAATTAGCTGGGCATGGTGGTGCGTGCCTGTACTCCCAGCTACTTGGGAAGCTGAGGCAGGAGAATTACTTGAACCCGGGAGGCGGAGGTTGCAGTGAGCCGAGGTCAGGTCACTGCACTCCAGCCTGGCACCTGGTGACAGAGTGAGACTCTGTCTCAAAAAAAAAAAAAAAAAAAAAAAAGAATTATTCTAGATTTTTCCACAGTTCTTCTTTGTAGCCAGTTTGCATACAGTCATCCAGGGCTAGGGACAATAAAGGTTATCTTTGAATGAAGCAATATTCAATTGTCTACATAGGAATGAAACCAAACATTGTGGCCTAGCTAGTAAATGAACCATGAGATTTATACAGAAATATTATTCATCTGTCTACCTGTTTAAAAATTATTCATATATATATGAATCAATTTCCTATGCACAGAACCTATACAAAAAGACTTTAAAATTGAGGAAAGAAGATAATTATATGAGAGAACTAGCCTAAGGACAATTACTATAATTTATCACTACATTAAGCTGCAAGCGTCCCGATAGTCAAAGCAAAACTGGAAATATGATCATGTTAATGTTTGTTATTTGATTAAAAATACCATTTCATCTGGATATAGACTATTTTTGCTTTTGTCTGAAACTAAACTCTGAACAATTTGTCATGAAGCTCTTTATATAAGAAACACTGAATCATAGGGGTAATGTTCTTAGGGAATTATTTTTCCACTGGCTATTTTAAAATACATCCTCAATGAAAATTGGCATAGTATTAATTTATAATCCTGTGAAGGCATGTCTTCCAAGACATATATTAATAAAGACCAGATAAGTGAACTAACTTGATTCAGAGTTTTAAGTCCATGCTAACCAGCCATTTCTCTACCTTTTATTTTTCTCTCAAACATCAAGGGTCTCCACCTTCATTATGTTTTAAATCACTGTTAACATGAGAAATTACAGTACTACTACCAGTTTACCTATATTCCACTGAACTCACACAATTAGCACAAATATTATCTCATTTATCTTTACAATACAATCTACAGAAAAGGTGTTACCTTCATGCTTCCGAAATGCATCATTTGCAGTGTAAAATGAAGTGAATCACCTAGAAGCCACATAGTTGATTGAGATACAGCTAGGATTAGAATACAGGGTCTCTTAACTTACAACCTGACATTTATTTCATTATATTAATACATAGATAAAATGTAAAGTAGACAAATGTCCACATAACTTGGAAATAAAACATTCCCAATAAAATCACAGGCACAATATATCTACCAAGAATAATAATAAATTTCCACTATTGCCTAAGGTTAAATGGCAATAAACTCTACTAATGAAAGGTTACCAGGAAAAATGAGATGTTTAATTTCCTTAATTTTTAAGCCAAGAAATGATATAATCTTTCAAGATCTTAATATTCAAAATATGCTTATAAGTAATACTGCTAAGTTTTTCAAAATGAACAAATACTCTGAAAGAAAAGTGCTCAGAAAAAACAGAAAGAACACAAGTATCCTGACTTAATAGCTTACTGTATCATGCTTGGGTCTCTTCTGCTTTGTTAAGTCATTATTTAAGGAACACATCTGAAAAGTGTCTACTTACTGAATAAAATTCTGTGCTACACCTCCATCCTTATCAAAGATTTATGCTCACATTTTAAGAACAAATGGTCATTTTTCAAACATAGTATGGAAAACAGAAAGGAGGGAAATAAACTTTTCATACACTGGATATGGAAGAGGAGGCACACTGTCTTATCTGAGCTGAACAGACTCTAGAGCTTGAAGATGGGTGGCTTACAGAGCGGCTGCTGCTGCTGCCCTTTCTTTCTGCTGCCACTCTTTCAAACAAAGCTGAAGTTACATCCCTCTGTGCCTGCCTAGGGAATCACTTGCCCTTTCAGGCTAATGACATGCATTTTTGTAGCTCTTATAAGTCAGAGAAGATTCAAAAAAAATGCAGATGGTACATATTCTCTCTGCTGGAACAAAGCTTTTTCTGCTGTGTCCTGCTATGGCATCTGAAGGAAAGGGTAGTAGAATCTAAAAGTGTTGATACAGAGTAAGTGCCAGGCACTTGAGTAAGGTGCATTCACCTTGATTTTTTGGATTAATCCTCAGAGCAAATCTGACAAGTAAATATTATTATTTCTATTTTGTAGATGAGCATATTAGGGCTCAAACAGGTTAACTAATGTCAAACTGGTAAATGCATTGGTAGAATTAAAGTCTGTCCAGTATCTCCCAAGTTTTCTTAGTACAGTCATCATTGTGTCTTAAGAGACTTCTCAATTCTCTAGGACTAATTCATAATGAATAGGGTAAAAGAAACCAGATAACCCACGTTATCACATAAGCTTTGGCCTCTAACTTGCCTTGAGCAGAGTAAAGGACAAAAGAAATGGCAACATAAGCATTGCAATGATTACAGCAAATATTCAAAAGGGAGTAAGTAGAAGAGAAAGAAGAGATTATTGCATTCAAAGATGGATTTGGGTTGTTTTAGGGCCTAAAACTTACTAATATAAATTAGAGGGGAGAGTGCTTTTAAGAAAATAACACAAAAACACAAATATAAAATTAAGTACAATGTCTTCGGATGGTCATTTCAAGTAAGAAACCCTGATGATTAAGTTTCTCTCACTTCAAAAATAAATCTGTCTCTGCTTACAGTATTTAATAAAGATAAATTTTGGAGCAAAGAGAGTTATGAATATGTGGATGGGGTAAAGAGATATAAGGTTATATGCTTTTAAGGTAAAAGAAAAATGATAGCTCTGCTTCTAACTTTTCACTTTAGTACAAAGAGTTATTAACAAGAAATTAAGCCCTTCCAAGTAAAAGGGGTGGGCACAAGTGGCCAGAATATCTCTTTTCTTTTGTTCAAATCACTATTTTTTGGAAGTAGACATATTTTCACCTGAACCACACTATATGATCACTACCTATTATACAAAAGGACTGTCAAAATATGGACTTAAAATTTAATATAAGATGACAACAGGAGAAATAAAATATGTATAAGAATAAAATATAGGGTGGAGTGAACAGAGAGAATGGATTAGGGCAACTATTGGGACACTTGCGGGAAGAGTAATATTTACATGAAGATGTCAATGTTATGTTTATTTGCAGTGGTATTAACCATTCTACATTCTACAGATCAGTCTATTTAAAAATCATCTCTAGATTGAAGGGTTGCTGTCACAGTAACTGAGTACCTGACCTAAGTCCATAAAAATGACTGCAAACACCATTTCTGTTGGTTTTCATTCTAGTGCTTTAGACACATAAATGAAGCTACTATGTGGATGAAGGTCAGATGGCCCCCAGAAAAAAAGATATATTTGAGAGTATTGTGATAAAACAGTGTATCCAAGGTTTGATTATGGCCTCTTGAGACCAATTTTTCCACAAACATAACAGAACTGAAACAGCTGAATGAGCATTGTTCCTCAAAGTGGTCACACTTATTTTAACAATAATGCTACTACACAAACATTTCTAAAATTACTCAGTGGGATTAGCTGCAGACCCTAAGAAACACTGTCATGAGTATCCTCACTTATGGCAAATCTTGATCCTCTGAGGGAGGATTTGACTTTTTAAAATAGCTAAAAGTCATTCAGTCAGATCTTATTAATAGAGTGAGCAATCAAATTGCTAAGACATTTGGATCAAAAATGAAGTGTAACTATAAGTAATGAAACTGATCATCTGATGCAGTTCAGGATGTGGATTTGAATGCAATTCCACAAAAGCTGTATTAGTTTGTTTTCATGCTGCTGATAAAGACATACCTGAGACTGGGAAGAGTAAGAGGTTTAACTGGGCTCACAGTTTCACATGGCCGGGGAGACCTCATAATCATGGCAGGAGGGGAAAGGCACTTCTTGCATGGCAGCAGCAAGAAAAAAAAATAAAAAGCAAAAGTGGAAACCCTGATAAACCCATCAGATCTCATGAGACTTAATTCACTATCATGAGAACATCACAGAAAAGACCAGCCCCCATGATTCAATTACCTCACCCTGGGTCCCTCCCACAACATGTGGGAATCCTGGGAGATACAATTCTAGTTGAGATTTGGGTGAGGACACAGCCAAACTATATTATCCCACCCCTGGCCCCTCCAAATCTCATGTCCTCACATATCAATACCAATCATGCCTTCCCAACAGTCCCCCAAAGTCTTAACTCATTTCAGCATTAACTCAAAAGTCCACAGTCCAAAGTCTCATCTGAGACAAGTCATGCCCCTTCCACCTATGAGCCTATAAAATTAAAAGCAAGCTAGTTACTTCCTAGATACAATGGGGTACAGATATTGGGTGAACAGTCATTCCACATGGGAGAAATTGGCCAAAATAATGAGGTTACAAGGGCCCATGCAAGTCTAAAACCCAGTGGGGCAGTCAAATTTTAAAGCTCCAAAATGATATCCTTTGACCCATGTCTCACATCCAGGTCATGCTGATGTAGGAGGTGGGTTCACATGGTCTTGGGCAGCTCTGCCCCTGTGGCTTTGCTGGATACAGCCTGCCTCCCAGCTGCTTTCATGGGCTGGCATTGAGTGTCTGCAACTTTTTCAGGTGCACAGTGCAAGCTGCTAATGGATCTACCATTCTGGGGTCTGGAGGACAATGGCCCTCTTCCTACAGCTCCACTAGGCAGCGCCCCACACAGCATGGGGACTCTGGGCCTGGCCCACAAAATCACTTTTCTTTTCCTGGGCCTCTAGGCCTGTGATGGGAGGGGCTGCCATGAAAGTCTCTGACATGGCCTGGGGACATTTTTCCCCATGGTCTTGAGGATTAAAATTAGACACCTTACTAGTTGTGCAAATTTCTGTAGCCAGCTTGAATTTCTCCTCAAAAATTGGGTTTTTCCTTTTCTACTGCATTGTCAGACGGCACATTTTCTAAACTTTTATGCTTTGTTTCCTTTCTAAAATGAAATGCTTTTAACAGCACCCAAGTCACTTTTTCAACACTTTGTTGCTTAAGATACCCTAAATCATCTCTCAAGTTCAAAGTTCCACAAATCTCTAGGGCAGGAGCAAAATGCCATCAGTCTCTTTGCTAAAGCATAACAAGAGTCACCTTTGCTCCAGTTCCCAACAAGTTCCTTATCTCCACCTGAGACCACCTCAGCATGGACCTTATTGTCTATATCATTATCAGGATTTTGTTCAAAGCCATTCAATAAGTCTCTAGGGATTTCTAAACTATCCCACATCTTCCTCTCTTCTTCTGAGCCCTACAAACTATTCCCACCTCTGCCTGTTACCCAGTTCCAAAGTCACTTCCACATTTTTGGGTATCTTTTCAGCAATCCCCCACTCCTAGTACCAAATTACTGTATTAGTTCGTTTTCACATTGCTGATAAAGACATACTCGAGACTGGGAAGAAAAAGAGGTTTCACTGGACTTACAGTTCCACATGGCTGGGGAGGCCTCAGAATCATGGCAGGAGGGGAAAGACACTTCTTACATGATGGTGGCAAGAGAAAAAATTAGGAAGAAGCAAAAGTAGAAACCCCTGATAAACCCATCAGTTCTCATACTATTTAATTTACTATCATGAGAAGACTGGCCCTCATGATTGAATTATCTCCTCCTGGGTCCCTCCCACAACACATAGTAATTCTGGGAGATACACTTAAAATTGCTATTTAGGTGGGGATACAGCCAAATCATATCAAAAGGTGTTTACAGAAAACATCTTACCTGTTGGGCTCCCATTCTCACTAGACTGTTGTTTCTAATTCTCCCTGGTAGCAACTATCCATCTGTGACTATTGGTTGTGCAAATTAATAAACAATGCTTGGTATGACCTAGCTGATTAAGGCCTGGTTGATTCATACAAAGGGAAAAACCTTACTTGCACATGCACAGACTTCACCCTAACACAACTTCATAAATATGAGCTGTATATCACAAAATAGAATAAATATAACTCAGTAAAAACTCACCTTCAAAATGAAAGGGAAAATTAGGAGGAAGAAGAGAAAGAAAAGTGATAAAGGTATTCAGTGTAGTAATTTTCTAGGAATTATACTGGGCATTATGCTAGGAACTGTACTAGATATGCACTAGGTACTTCAAATACCTTTTTATCATTTAATATTATCCTTGTTACATAGCATAAGTAATTTAATATACTGCTGAAGAATTAAAATAAGCCTAAGGGATATGTATTATTAGTCCCATTTTTAATAGACACAGAGTTATTAAGCAACTTGTTTAAGGTCTCATAACAAATAAATGGCAGAACTGGTAAGGAAATCCAGGTCTGGCTAAGCTCAAAGCCAATGTTCCTTGCAGGACACCATGGGGCACATGTCCTCTTACTGTAAGTCTTTATAAAGTTAGCCACCTCATTTATTCAATAAATATCTATTTAGCACCTATTATATTCTGGCACACTTCCAGATGCTAAAAAATATGCAAGAAAGAGGACAAATCTCTATCCTTCATGAAGTTTGCATTCTAGTGGGAAGAGGGAGGCAATTATGAGATAAACAGGCAAATAAAAATTGTATGTTAGGAGGGGTGGAGCAACATGGCTGAAAAGAAGGCTCTACTGATGATCTCCCCATTAAGGACACCAATTTAACAATAATCTACCAAAAAAGCATCTGCATAAGAATCAAAAATCAGGTAAGCACTCAAAATACCTGGTTTTAAATTAATATCACCAAAAGAGACACTAAAGTAGGTAGGTCAGACAGTCTTGAATCACTGATGCCACCCTGCTCTCATCTCCTGTGGCTGTGTGGTAAAGAGAGAGAATCTGTGTGCTTGGGAGAGGAAGACCATAGCGATTGTAAGATACTGCATTGAATTCAGTGCTGCCCTGTCACAATAGAAAGTAAAACCTTGCTGAACTAAACTGATTCCTGCCCATGTGGGAGTATATAAACCATCCCTAGCCACAGGAGAATTGTCCATCTTAGTGGTTAGAACTTGAGTTCCAGCAAACTTCCCCAACATGGGCTAAAGTGCTCTGGGGCTCTAAACTTGAAAGGCACTCTAGGCCACAAGCACTCCCTTAGTTGCCCTCACTCTTGTTTCAGTTGGTTTCATGGCCCCTGAAGACCAAGCTCAGAGCCCGTGGTCTTCAGGGCCATGAAAACAACTGAAACAACAGTGAGGGCTACTAAGGGAGTGCTTGTACCACCCTTCACCCAACCCCAGGCTGCACAACTCATGGCTCCAAAAGACAACCCTTCCTTTTGCCTGAAGAGAGGACAGAGAAGAGTAAAGAGGACTTTGTCTTCCATGTTGGATACAAGCAAGCCACAATAAGATAGAGAACCAGTCAGAGCCATGAGGCCCCCTGGTCCATTACTCTGATGACATTACAATGATTGGGCCTAAAAGGAAAAAAGTAGCAACTACTCCAGATTTATTGGTAAGAGATTCATGTGTCAGAGAGTGGGAAATAAATCTGACAAAAATCGAGAGGTCTTCTACTCAGTGAAATTTCTAGGGCCCAGTGGTGTGGGGCATGTCAAGATATCCCATTTAAGGTGAAAGATAAGTTGTTGCATCTCTCTCTTCTAAAACCAGGAAAGAGGCACAATGCCTAGTGGGCCTGTTTGGATTTGGGAGGCAACATATTACTCATTTTGGTGTGTTACTCTGGCCCATTTACAGAGTGACCTGAAAAGCTGCTAGTGGATGTTGAATGGATCCCAGAGAAAGCTCTGCAGCAGATCCAGGATGCTATGTAAGCCACTCTGTCACTTCATTTATACAATCCAATAGATCCAATGGTTCTTGAAGAGGCAATGGCAGACAGGGAGGCTATTTGGAGCCTTTGGCAGGCCCCCCATAGGTGAATTGCAGTGCAGGTCTTTAGGATTTTGAAGCAAAGCCCTGCCATTATCTGCAGATAATCACTCTTCTTTTGCAAGACAGTTCTTGGCCTGCTACTGGACCCTAGTAGAACCTGAACATTTGACCATGGACAACCAGGTTTTCATGCAACCTGCGTTGCCCATCATAAACTGGGTGTTATCTGACCCACCAAGTCATAAAGTGAGGTATGCACAGCAACAATTCATCATCAAACGGAAGTGATATGTACATTATTGGTCCCAAGAAGGCCCTGAAAGCAAAAGTAAGTTAAATAAAGAAGTTGACCAAATGCCCATGGTCTCTGCTTCTGCTACATTGCCTTCTCTTAGCCTGCACCTATGATCCATGGATCAGTTAACAGAGGAAGAGAAGACCAGAGTTTGGTTTACAGATGGTTCTATACAGTATGAAGGCACCACATGAAACTGGACAGACATCTGTAGCTAAGGGTTTGGTAGATGGTCAGGAACTTGAAGGGAACATAATCGGAAAACTGGTGACAAAGACATTTGGGAAGAAAAAAATCGATAGATCTCTGAATGAGCAAAAAAAAAAAAATGTGAAGAGATTTGTGTCCCAAGTGAATGCTCATTGAAAGGCTGATCTCAGTAAAGGAGAATTTTAATGATCAAGTAGATAGTCTGACCTACTCTTTGCATATCAATCATCTTGTTTCCCCAGCCATTCCTGTCATTGCTCAATAAGCTCATGAACAAAGTAGCCATGGTGACAAGAATGGAAGTTGTATATGGGCTCAGAAGAATGGCCTTCCACTCACCAAGACCAACCTGGCTATAGCCACAGCTGAGTGCTCAATCTGCCAGCAGTGGTAACCAGTATTGGCTCCCAATATGGCACAATTCCTCAAAATAATCAGCCAGCTAGCTCATGGCAGGTTGATTACATGGAATTTTTTCCATCATGGAAGGGGCACATTTGTCCTTACTGGAACAGACACTTAACTGGACACAGATTTGCCTTCCCTACACACAATAATATATATATGTGTATGTGTATGTGTGCATCTCTCTCTCTCTCTCTCTCGCTCCCCCACCCCCTTCTCCATATATATATATATTCTATTGCTTCTGTTTCTCTGGAGAAAACCAACTAACAAACAGAGTTTTCTCAATTATTTTGACCACAAAACTCATTTTTCTGGCATAAAGGGGTTGTGGAGGCACATATTAATATTTCTTGGAACTACTGTCCTGACAAAAGCCACATGGGAAAATGCACCAGTACAGAAAAATTATTAATGATCATTAGATGAAATTTTTCAAGATAACACTCTGTGTAAGAATGCCTCTCCAGTGGTAAAATATACAGTCTAAGGTTTCATTGAGAATAGTGGCATTTGTTAATACTGTATTGTCATTGTGATTTGTGTAAAAAACTCCTCAATTGGGACCAAACTGTGAGCCGTTAACAAAAGAATTATTACACCTTCCGTATATGAAAGGTTAGAAGTTACAAGGTGTTAACAAGCAAACACAGTATGAGCAGAATACCAAGAATAGTCTTTTTTAGCTATTTATAGCATGCATTTTTTGGATCAGAAATTTCTACCACAAACACTAAAAATGGATTTCTTACACAGCTGTCACCCGGGAGGAGTTCCTGTATGTCTTTCTTCATTCTGGTTCCTCAGGAGCATTTTAATATCATGGAAACTCAGAGATGAAAAAGACTTTAAAATTTTTACCAAGCATCAGATTCTCTTTCACCAATGCTCTGAAAGACTGCCATCTCACCCCTTCTCAAAATGAATAATAGGCAGCTATCTGATCTATGAAATAATCCATTCTATTTTGGAGCATTCTAATTGTTAGTAAGATTTTCTTAATATTAAATGTAGATTGCCTTCCCTCCCTAATTCACACAATTACACTTAGCATGGCACTTTGGAGCAAAACACAATGAGTTTTTATCTTAAAACTAAACTTTAACTAAATTTTCAATAAGATAGGAGAAATAAGTTTAAGAGATAGGTTGTACAACATGAAGAGTATAGATAATAACAATGCATTATATTTCGAAAATTACTGAAAGTAGATTTGAAGTGTTCTCATCATACAAAATTTTATGTAAGATAATGTATATGTTAAGCAGCTCTACTGAGCCATTCCACAATGTACACATATTTCAAAACATCATGTTGTACATGATGGACATATAAAATTTTTATTTGTCAATTTTTTAATTATCACTATACTTTAAGTTCTGGTATACATGTGCAGAACGTGCAGGTTTGTTACATACGTATACACAAGCCATGGTGGTTTGCTGCACCCATCACCCCATCACCTACATTAGGTATTTCTCCTAATGCTATCCCTACCCTAGCCCCCTGTGTGGGCCCTGACAGGCCCCAGTGTGTAATGCTCCCCTCCCTGGGTTCATGTGTTCTCATTGTTCAACTCCCATTTATGAGTGAGAATATGAGGTGTTTGGTTTTCTGTTCCTGTGGTAGTTTGCTGAGAATGATGGTTTCCAGCTTCATCCAAATCCCTGTAAAGGACATGAACTCATCCTTTTTATGGCTGCATAGTATTCCATGATGTATATGTGCCATATTTTCTTTATCCACTCTATCATTGATGGACAGTCTATCATTGATGGTTCCAAGTCTTTTATATTGTAAAGACTGCTGCAATAAACCTATGTGTGCATGTGTCTTTATAGTAGAATTATTTATAATCCTTTGGGTATATATCCAGTAATGGGATTGCTGGGTCAAATGGTATTTCTGGTTCTAGATCCTTGAGGAATTGCCATACTGTCTTCCACAATGGTTGAACTAATTTAAACTCCCACCAACAGTTTAAAAGCATTCCTATTTCTCCACGTCCTCTCCAGCATCTGTTGTCTCCTGACTTTTTAATAATCACCATTCTAAGTGGCATGACATGGTATCTCATTGTGCTTTTGATTTGCATTTCTCTAATGAAGAGTGATGATGAGCTTTTTTTCATATGTCTGTTGGCCGCATAAATGTCTTCTTTTGAGAAGTGTCTTTTCATATCCTTTGCCCATTTTCTGATGGAGTTGTTTATTTTTTCTTGTAAATTTGTTTATGCTCTTTGTAGATTCTGGATATTAGCCCTTTGTCAGAGGGATAGACTGCAAAAATTATCTTCCATTCTGTAGGTTGCCTGTTCACTCTCGTGGTAGTTTCTTTTGCTGGGCAGAAGCTCTTTAGTTTTTAATTAGATCCCATTTGCCAATTTTGGCTTTTGTTACAATTGCTTTTGGTGTTTTAGTCATAAAGATTGCCCATGCCTATGTCCTGAATGGTATTGCCTAGGTTTTCTTCTAGGGTTTTCATGGTTTTAGGTCTTACATTTAAGTCTTTAATTTATCTTGGGTTAATTTTTGTATAAGGTATAAGGAAAAGGTCCAATTTCAGTTTTCTGCATAAGGCTAGCCAGTTTTCCTGACACCATTTATTAAATAAGGATTCCTTTCCCCATTGCTTGTTTTTGAAAGGTTTATCAAAGATCAGATGGTTGTAGATGTGTGGCATTATTTCTGAGGCCTGTTCTGTTCCACTGGTCTTTATATCTGTTTTGGTACCAGTACCATGCTGTTTTGGTTACTGTAGTCTTGTAGTATAGTTTGAAGTCAGGTAGTGTAATGCCTCCAGCTTTGTTCTTTTTGCTTCGGATTGTCTGCTATAAATGCTCTTTTTTTGGTTCCATATGAAATTTAAAGTAGTTTTTTCTAATTCTGAGAAAAAAGTCCATGGTAGCTTGATGAGAATAGCACTGAATCTATAAATTACATTGGGCAGTATGGCCACTTTCACAATATTGATTCTTCCTATCCATGAACATGGGATGTTTTTCCATTTGTTTCTGTCCCCTCTTATTTCCTTGAGCAGTGGTTTGTAGTTCTCCTTGAAGAGGTCCTTCACATCTCTTATAAGTTGTATTCCTAGGTATTTTATTCTCTTTGTACCAATTGTGAAGGGGATTTCACTCATGATTTGGCTGTTTGTCTATTATTGGTATATAGGAATGCTTGTGACTTTTGCACATTGATTTTGTATCCTGGGACTTGCTGAAGTTGCTTATCAGGTTAAGGAGATTTGGGGCTGAGATGATGGGGTCTTCTAAATAAACAATCATGTCATCTGCAAACAGACAATTTGACTTTGTCCCTTCCTATTTGGATACTCTTTATTTCTTTCTCTTGCCTGATTGCCCTGCCCAGAATTTCCAGTACTATGTTGAATACAAGTGATGAGAGAGGGCATCCTTGTTTTGTGCCAGTTTTCAAAGGGAATGCTTCCAGCTTTTTCCCAATCAGTATGATATTGGCTAGGGGTTTGTCATAAATAGCACTTATTATTTTGAGATATTCACTTGTAAACAGTAATCATCTCTCATTGTTTCTTAATGTGAAGAAAAACTAACTTGAGGAGTTAATCCAAACTTTCCATTATCTCCAGATTACAGGACACATCAAAACTTTTGGAAGACAGCAAACGTACTTGCTTGAAAAAAACTCTTACAATCAAAAACTAATTTAGGAGAATTTGCTGTTTTAGAAACATATAAGCTAATAAGTGAAGAAGGAATGACAGAATTAAAATATAACCATTTTTTCCACAGTAATTTTTTTAAAAAATTAGATAATGTTTATCATTGACTTATCTTTCTTTATATTAAAAAGCCAAGAAAGATTATCAGAAATTAAGTGTCTCTTAGTGGGAGAAATCAACATGGCCTATGAAACATTCTTTCAAAAGAAAAAAAAAAAAAACAACTAATTCTGACCTACCCTCAAGATCCAATTATGAATTCATAAGAAATACAGAGGTCAGAGGAGGAAAAAAAAAACTGCACCACAATAATTCAACCCATAAAATTCAGAGTTCAGAAAAATTTAAAGGACAAATGATCAATAAATAACATAGTTCAAAAAAAAAGAGAAAAGAAAAACCTATAGATTTAAATGGAATTAAAAGGTATATTAACCAATTACAATGAATGGATTAATATTGATTCTGCTTTAAAGAAATTAAAAATCGTATTTGTGAGACAACTGGTAAAATTTGAAATCTAACTAGTTATTTAATGATATTAAGAAATTATCGTTAATTTTATGTGTGAAATGGTACTGTAATTATCTTTTTTTTTTTTTTTTGAGACGGAGTCTCTGTCGCCAGGCTGGAGTGCAGTGGCACGATCTTGGCTCACTGCAACCTCCACCTCCCAGGTTCAAGCAATTCTCCTGCCTCAGCCTCCCAAGTAGCTAGGACTACAGGCACATGCCACCACACCCAGCTAATTTTTGTATTTTTAGTAGAGACGGGGTTTCACCATGTTGGCCAGGATGGGCTCGATCTCTTGACCTCGTGATCTGCCCACCTCGGCCTCCCAAAGTGCTGG
Source organism: Aotus nancymaae (assembly GCF_030222135.1). Taxonomy (NCBI): domain Eukaryota; kingdom Metazoa; phylum Chordata; class Mammalia; order Primates; family Aotidae; genus Aotus; species Aotus nancymaae. The sequence continues at coordinate 50,628,384 of NW_026988415.1, read as the reverse complement.
GATTACAAGCGTGAGCCACCGCGCCCGGCCTGTAATTATCTTTTTAAAGTTCCTGTTTTTCAAAGATACACAGCAAAATATTCACAGATGAAATGACATATATCTGAAATTCTTGGATTTCCTTAAAAATAATTTTGTCAGATGGGTAACAGATGAAACAAAATCGCCCATAATCTAATAATTATTTCAGATGAGTGATGAGGATATGGGAGATTATTATAATAATCTTGCTATTTTTCTATGTTTCAAGTTCTCCATAATAAGCAACCCAGAAAAATGAAACAAAAGACACTTCTTTTCATTGTATACTACCCAGTCCATATCCTGTAAGTCTTCCTCTCCTCCAGCAGAATAATTTTCAATTTTTAAGCCCTTTCTCATTTGACAGAAATTCCAGACTCTTCACCATCCTAGTTATTCTTCTCTGGAAAAATCAATGTTCCCCTTCAACAATCTCCCAAATGTGATCTGAATACTGCAAAGTATTATTTCCCCTAATCAAAATACTATAGTTTTACTAAAAACTTATATTACATTAGCTGGCTTGTCATCCATGTCATATTGAAGTTATAGTCAACTAAAACCAGTAAGTCTTATTCACATGAGATGTAATATATTCAAGTCTTCCATTTGTACAATTGATTTTAACCTAATTGCTAAATTTCATATTTAATTTCACCCCATCTTTCTGGCCTGTGGAAATAATATTGATTGTATAAGTGCCAATCAAGAATAGAAGCTGTTTATTGTTTTATGCGTGATCACTTGGTCTTCATGAGTTAGAGAAAAGTAACTTTCTCCAGGTCATACAAGCTAGCAAGTGGCAGAGTTGACTCAAGTCTTTAATCTCTGCAACTCCCAAACCCACACTTTTATCCTCTCTGCTCTTGGGTACTGTCTACAATATTAGGTATTCTCCTTAATGCTATCTTTATGCTTTATAAGGATGCCTTTTTCAAAATCTGTGGTAAAAATTATTTATCTGGACATAACTAAGAATAGAGCATAGGGTATCTACAGACCAAGTCACCTGGTACTGATTTAGTAATCAGTGTATTTTGTTTAAGATTAGTTGACCACTTATAAAATTTGACTTTACTTTTACTTAGCCCACATATCCTTATCTATTCTAAATAAATAACATACTAAATATTGCCAAATGTTTGCTAAAAACAAAAGACAGCTACCTATCTACCAAACCAGTAATGTGATAAGAAATATAAGGTTCTTTTAGTATGACTTATTACTAGAAGAAAACATATGGTTCCTCCTGGTGATTACCAATTTCTCTTCTTAATGTGCATAAGACATTTATTTAACAAGCTAGTCTAGAATCCTGCCAGGAAAACATATCTAGATTATATATCAGTATGGTCTGGAATCCATTTATTCCTCCATTTTAAATCATCACATACACCTATCTCCTGGCTCATAAAGTCTCAAAGATTACCAAAGTGATTCTAAAATTACATTTTCATATTATTTTACTACCCTAAGATGTAACCTTTCTGGGACTGGAAACTTGCCCCCACTGAGAGTTGGCAGCCTGGTTGATTTGAAACCACACATGATATTTATTCACAAGTTGTGATTACTAAAAATGCAATTTACAATAAAAGTACACAGTTCTATCGAGCTTTAGAAATGGCAGAACGGAGTCAATATGGACTGGAGTGCAGAGGAAGGACCTCATGAACGTGAGGCTGAGGAAAGTGTTGAGAAATATACAGAAGATGTGAAACCGCCTTTGCAAAATTATAGTCAGTGAGAAGGTTATGGCAGTGGGGCAAATCTAAGCTAGACCAACCCCCTCATGGCTCTTGCTCCTGAGCTGCTTTTGACTATTCCTGGACTACCTTTCAGAGACATTTAGTTCAAAGTTTAAGTGATAATAGCCCTTCCCCAAAACTCAACCACCTTTGCAGAGCTAATGAGAGGTTGCCGGCTAGAAGGAGCAGAGGCGCCCACCTTAGCTAAGGTGCAGACATAGATGATTGTCAGCCACTATTCCCCAAGTTATAGGATATGCACCTTCCCAAATTGCTCCTGCACATAACATCACTATCGTAGAACCTACAATTGGCCCTTTGGGATATCTTTTCAGGTTTTTTTATGTCTGACAATCATAGCTCCAACTTGGACCCAATGACTCCACCTGGACCCTCCAACCCTGCTCTTTCAGCCCAAATCAGAAGCGATTCATCCCACAGGATAGCTTCAACCCTCTATGATTTCATCTCTGCCCCAACCAATCAGCAGCAAGCACCTGTTCCTGGCTAGCCCCACCCCTTCCCCCAAACTGCCTTTGAAAAACCACTAACCTATGAGCTTTGAAGGAGACTCATTTGAGTAACAATAAAACTCCATTCTCCCACACAGCAGCTTTGAATGAATTACTCTTCCTCTGTTACAATTCCCCTGTCTTAATAAATTGACTGTCTAGGCAGCAGGCAAGGTGAACCAGTTGGGCAGTTACAGATGTAAAACGAGAATTCATGAGTTTCTTTTTGTTTCTTGCCATCTGTCCCAATCCTTTTAGTTCTTCCTTCAAATATTGATTTTTTTCATTTAAATTATTTTTATTTCCAGAAAACTACAGTGTACATTTCACCCCATTCAGTTTCAAGTTCTTTAGCCTTTGCTTTCTTGAGACTTGGCAATGCGAGCCACAGACTTGGGACCCAGGACATTGCCACCCCATTGGCAGCGGATCTCATCGTATCTCTCACTGTAATTTGTCCTGATAGCTTCCACCAGCTTAGCCAAAGCGCCTTTGTCTTCTTCATTAACCTGTGTGAATGCGACAATGGTGCTGGTCTTCCTGTGGACTAGACGTGCTAGTCTTGCCTTCCCCTTAATAATACAGTAAGGGACTCCCTTTTTCCGACACAGGGCAGGCAAGAAGACAACTAGCTCAATGGGATCCGTGTCATGGGCCATCACCACCAGCTGAGCCTTCTTGTTCTCCACCAAGGCAGTGACGGTGTTAACTCCTGCTCGAAGGACAGGTGGTCTCTTAGTGGGGACGTCCCCTTTGTCAGCAGCTTTCTTCTCGGCCCGGGCCAACAGCCTCTGCTTCTTCTCTTGTTGCGTTTCAGGCCAATACTTCTGGGCCAGCTTTAGCGCTCAATAGCTGTTTGACGGTCCAGGGCCTGGGTGAACTGGTTAATGGCAGGAGGCACTTTCAGCCTCTTATAAAGGATGGCTCTCTGCCGCTGCAACCTGATACAGTGGGGCCATTTCACAAACCGCGTGAGGTCTCTTTTCGGTTGGATGTCCTGTCCAATGCCAAAATTCTTCAGCCTTTTCTCCAACACGGGATTCGCCACTTTCTTGGCCTCCTGCTTCTTCACAACAGCAGGGGCCGGAGCCACCTTCTTCCCCTGGGCCTTCTTTCCTTTTGGCATCTTGGGTGGCAGGAAGACCCAAATATTGATTTTTTAAGTATTTTATTGATCTTAGCTTCTTGGCACTCCTCATATAACAATTTTTGGCTTTCTCCTTTACTATTCTACCTTTATTCCTGAGTAAACAGTGCTCAGGGCCTCTTCTAGAGAGGGAGTTCTGAAGTCTAGGGCCTCTTTTAGAGATAGAGTTCTGAAGTTGACCAGGCCAGCATGCAGCTGTTCAGTATAATTCGTGGAATAAAACCAGCTCAAGAATGAAAGGCTGGAGTTCCAAGATGGCCAGTTAGATCCAGCTCAGGATTGCAGCTCCGAGTGAAAGTGCAGAGGGTGAGTGGACGCCGCATTTCCAGATGGATTTTTATTGCCCACAGACCAGGAGATTCACAGGCAGAGGAGCCCCACGGGTCGCCAGTGTGGCTGTTTTGGCTGGCATGGCTGTTTTGCCTGCGCCCCGGCCACGGCCGCTCCCGGTGCAGAGTAAATGGGACCGTGTTCCCACTTAGCCAGCAAGGGGAGCTGAAACAGGGAGCCAGGCCAGGAGATTCCCGGGCAAAAAAGTGCCACGAATCTCAGAGCCGCGGTTTCAGCCGGTGCAGTGGGTCGCTGAACGGGAAATCACACAGATCCCGGTGCCTATTCAACAGGCGACCAGGTCACCTGGTAGAGAGCCGACCATTCAACAAAAAAAATAAAAGGCTCTGAGGCAGGGAGCCAGGAGATCAGGCCCGGCTGGTCCCATCCCCACAAAAACAAAAACAAAAACAAAAAAACAGCAATTAGAAACACTCTGGGTTGAGAGTTTCGGGACGGTCCAGCTCTGTGGGGGAGGGGCATCCACCATTACTGAGGAAGCCTGCCATTGCTGTGGCAACCTGCCATTACAGAGAAAGTCCGTGATTACAGAGGCGGGCCAACATTGTGGAAGCAATATTTAAAAGAGCATTTCTCTAAATTCCTTACAGACAATGTGAACACAAATGTTTCCTTCTAAAACATGCTTTGACTAACTAGATTGAATTCTACACAATCCCTTCTTAATTTTGTACTCCAAAAATTATTGCTTCTTTTGTGTCTCACAGCCAATATTGGGAGATGGGGAATGAGTAACTTCAGAAATATAGAAAGCCTTTGGGAACATTTTGTTAAGGAAGGAAAAAACATGGTCACCCTGAGGCTCCACAGTGGTAATCACTACTAAATACAAATATCCATCTGTCCTTTGGGTATCTCTTTCAACCTACAAGAAGGCAAAGTTCCAAAGCAAAGGTTGTAATAAAGTCCTTTTGTCAGGGACCACAAAAAACAAAAGGACTATTCAACAGCTTAAAATTTGCGTTTGTTTGCAACTCAGAGAACAGCTGCTTTCTGTCTTGTTAATAAATTTCAATAGATGTCCTCTGCTTTTTACAGTCCATCAGTGTTTCTGGGAAAACACTGGAGTAAATCATGTAGTCAAGAGCCCGTAGTTATGTACACTCTGACGTTCATTTTCTACATTACAGTTAATGGGGACAACGGATGCCAAAAAAGAGCCACACAATTAGTTACTTCATTTCTGAAATTCTGTTAATGAAATGTAAGTGGAATTTTACCTTATTAAAGGTTGAGACAACCTTCAGGTTTAGTTACTGTCATATTTAAGAATGCATATGCAATAGTTCAGGCACAAGAAATGACATATGGTTTACAACTATTGTTTCCTGACTTTTAAATCAACAATGCAGTGGACTGTCTTACCACAGAGAACAGTAGGACACATTTTTAAACCAAAAGCAAGTTAGAACAGATAATACAACTTGAGAATCTATGAAAATCCCCTAGAGAGCAATGTAAACTGTTCAGATTTCTTCTAAACAACAGGAGTTCTTTGAGTTCCAGTAACAAGATTCAAAAATGTGCAATTTCCAGATTTTGTACATGAAATATTATCATTATAATTGCTTAAAACACTGCCAAGTAAATAGATGCTTTTTGTGTCAAATAATTTACCTGGTTGAACAGAAGCTTAGAAAAAGCTCAACTATATCAAAAGATTAAACAGAATAAAATCTCCTGTCCCTATTTTTTATGCATTAATTCATTCATTCAAACACACTTATTGAACCATTATGTGGGCTTTCTGAAATGAAAAAGACTTCTTGCATTCATTCAAAAGCTATACAATCTAGTCAAATGACAAAGTGCAAACAACTGTGATTTTAAAAACAGAAAGGAAATGCTAAAATAGAAGTGCAGATACAGTATTTACTACGTACAGAGAAAAAACAAAACCAAAAATAAAATCCATTATGAATACTGAACCTGGCCTAGGCCTTGTGCTAGGTACTAATACACATACTATTTTATTTGTCTCACACAACAGTCTGGTGATCTAGGAATTATTTCCCACATTTTACAGATGATAAATCTGTGGCTCACAAAGGATAGGTAACTTCCTCAAGGTAATGCATCTAAGAAGTGCAGAACTGTAATCTAAACACAACTATGCTTTATTCCAAGGTTTCCACTTTTGGACTGTTCCTTATTGGGTACAGAAGAACGAGTCTCAATGGCTGCTGAAGTGTACCCTGAAGGAAGCACTCTTTCAGTACCCAGTCTGAAAGAGTGTAAGCATATCTGCATTTTGCAGGATAATAGTGTAAGAAAGGCAACCTGCTTACATACAGTCAGATGATGACAGTAACCCAAGTTGCAAGAAGAAAGCACCTAGAAACCCAAAAGGGATAATTTGGATACTATTTTCCTTTTATATTCAACAACAACAACAAAAAAAACAGATTATCAAGTAAGTTCAGTTTGAATATTCGAGACTGAGGTGCTTGAGAGACATCCAAATAGACTTGAAGAGAAGCCAGCTGGATATGCCACTCTGTAGGTCATCTAAAATGTCTTTGTTGGAAATATTATTTTAGTAGTCTTCAACATAATTGAAGCCAAAGGTATGAATAAGGTTGCCTCCAGAGATAATACAGAATAAAGAGAAGAAGGCTTAGAAATGATGTTTAAGGAATGCCACACTCTTTATTACTTTGTGCACTGCTGTAAAATTATCTGATTTTTTAAAAACAGCAATACTGTAGAAAGAGGATCAGAGAGGACTTTATGCAAACTGTGATCAGACATTGGGACTGAGCTTTGAAGTGTGAGTATTATTTCCCTAGCTTGTGAAGGTAGGATGAGCAATTCATTCTTGAGGAAAAAGTATAAGCAAGGGCAGAGAGGCATAAAATGAAATGGTATATTTGGAGAATAACAAGTAAATCTTTTACTGCAACCATAAAGACTAGTGGGAGAAAAGGTCACAAAGATAACCAGACACCACTTATGGGGGAATTTAATCTATACACAATAAGAATTTATCAAAGTTTTTAAGAAAAGCAATAGACAGATTTATATTTTAGGGAAAGATTTCTGGCTATTATGAATAAAACTGATGAATATGTGTAAGTTTTTCATGTGAATATGTTTTTAATTCTCTCGTGTGTATACCTAGGAGTAGAATTACAGGGTTATATAATAATTTCATGTTTAAGTTTTTGAGGAATGACCAGGAGCTGCACCATTTTGCATTCCCACCAGCAATGTATGAGGGTTCTGATTTCTGCACAAATCATCAAAAAAAACCCTTTCATGGTAAAAATATTCAACAGTCTGGAAATATTATAGAAGGGAATCCTCTCTATATGGTAAAGGGTACCAAGGAAAACCCCATATATTACATTATATTGAATGTTGAAATATTGAGAGTTTTCATCCTAACACTTGGAACAAGGCCCTGGATATCCACTCTTGCTATTTCTATTCAACATTATACATTGTACTAGAACTTCTAACTAGAATAGTATACTGGTCACTGAATGACTGGACAGAGATTTATTTAAACATCTATAACCAAAAACGTTCCAATCTTTGTTCAGGGGCTCTGTGCTGGCCAAATTTTCAACACTCAGCCTGGCAGTTTATAGCTCTGCTTTAGCCATTACTTCTTCCTGCTTCCTCAAAGCAAAGCCTCAAGGTCAGCAGGGGAAGCGAGCTTAGCACCTTCTCAGGTATTCCCTTAGCCCATGCATAGCTCTTACCATGTGCACAGCCTTCTAAATTCCCAGGAATACACTGGAGATTTTCAAATACGTTAAGGATTTCTCATTCCCCAGCCTTTCCTCCCAAACTTTTTGATTAGTTTATTATTTGTTCCAACTTTTATCTATCACCTCTGGCAGAAGCAACTAACACATTAGCCTGCAAGTGTTATCAACAAAGGTCCCCTGGGAAATAGTTTTAGCACTAAGCCAATTCTGAGTTAAGGACAAATAAAGACAAGCCTTTTCAGCCAGTCTTCTAGGAAGCCATGAGACTGGTCAGAACAAATAATTAATTACAGTTCTTCTAAATGAGAGGTGCTCTGTTCCCTCTGGCACCAAGCGCTGTTATTTTCATAGCTACTGCTGAGTTTGGTAGCAGAGGACAAGACTAGGCTAAGTTAAAATTTTACAAAGTTTACTCTTCTTACTGAAAATCCACCATTTTCATTGAATAGGTGCTCTCTGGGTAGCTGCAAGCCTTTGGTTAATTTCCACAGTTCTGCAAAAGTCGATTCTGGCCATTTTTAACCATTTTTTATTGCTTTTTCAGTGGAGTAGAATGAATTTGGTGCTCCTTACACTGCAATTTTTGTTGATATTACTCTGTATTTTTATATTAATGCAGCACTTACTTGTTACATTTTTAATTTACAAATAATAGCCAAGTCAAAAAGTTTTTACAAGTTTAATTGTATAAGGTATTAAGAGTGTGAATTATGTGAGAGAAAAGTAAGTCTTTTGAATAAGGCATAAAATACAAAGCTGCTCTTGTTTGTACAACATTATGCTATTATTAATAATATTCTGTATGTCAAGTAAGTGTTTTACAGTAAAATATGAAAGCTATATGCCTTCACAGTATTGTTCTAGAAGGTTCCTGATCACTACCATTACCATTCTCCAAACAATTTCCACAGCACTCTGTGTAATCCCATTTAAAATATGTAAAACAGATTTACTATATCTAAGACTTACAATATAAGACAATGTCTATAATGAGAAATATTACCATGAAAAATTAATTTATTTCAAAATATGAATAATGCTAGTGAGACATCAGTTTTCCAAAAATTGGATAAAATAGCTGTTAGCTAGATGTAGAGGAAGTGGGAAAGGCAGTGATACATAATGATCCAACTTGAAACCACCATTGTGAAATTATAACTGAGACAGTGAAAGAAATCTGACCTAACTAACTCCATCTTGTTTCTAACCTCCAAGCTGCCCTTGTTCATTCCTGAGTGTTGGCCAAACTAACTTTGGGAGGACCTTAGTTTATAATTTAGCTTTAAAATAAAGACAATAACAGCCCTTCCCCCCCGCCAAAAAAAAAAAAAAAAAAAAAAAACCTTTTTGCCTGGGGACTAGACTGCCCTTGTAGGACTAACAAATTAGCCATAAGATGAGAAATTATGTCTTAGCTGGCACCACCCAGATCAGTAAACTGGCTCTTCTGGTCTTGTGCCCGCCCCCATCCAGGAACTGACTCAGCCCAAGAGGACAGCTTTGACTCCCTATGATTTCATCTCTGACCCAATCAATCAACACTCATGACTCACTGGCCACCTACCCACCAAATTATCCTTAAGAACTCCAATCTTCTAATTCTTGGGGAGACTCATCTGAGTAATAATAAAATTGGAGTTTTATTGTTACTCCTATACAGGTAGCTCTGCGTGAATTACTCTTTCTCTATTGCAAGTCCCCTGTCTTGATAGATTGGCTCTGTCTAGGCAGCAGGCAAGGTTAACCCACTGGGTGGTTACAAACTGAAAAATTATCACTTCCCTTATTGAGAGATAAGCAGATAGGAGGGACAATAATCAAACACATACCTTAACAAAACTATGAAACATATATTACCTGAAATAGACACCTATGTGAATTGCAATAGTAAAATAATGTATAACTAGTAAGATGCTAAGATTAAAAAACTTTGTTCATTTTTTTTTACCATATTAAAAATACTTCCTGGACTTCTCTTGGTGACAGGGAATAGAGAGCTTATTGATATCAGAAGACTTTCAGTGGAAAAGAGTGAAATGCTTCAGGTAGAGTCTACAACTTGGGAGAATGTGCATTGAATACCTTTTTTAGAAGAAAAAGAAGATGGAAAAGAAGACTACTAGAGAAGTAAAATCTGCAAAACATTGGGCAAAAGACAGATCTCTGACATAAGTCCTCAATGGTCACAATCTTGAAAGTCTGAAAATTCAAAACAGCACCCTAAATGCCAAATTTGTTCACAACATTTACTTGTAAAAATTGTATATGTTTCCCTCTTTTGTTTTTGGATTTTACTGATAAAACTATTTATCTCTCTGTCTCCACTGTGAGAGAAATAAATTTTTGTTCTCATGATAAAAATGCATTAGTTAGCTCAGACTGCCATAACAAAATACCATAGATTGGGTGATTTGAACAACAGAAATTTACTTTTTCACAGGTCTGAAGGCTAGAAGTCTGAAATCAAGGTGTTCACAGGGTTGACTTTCTCCTCCTTGTGTATCTACATGTTTTTTTTTTCTCTGTGTGCATTTCTGTATCCTAATTTCTTCCTCTTATAAGGATCTAGTCATATTGAATTAGGGCCTACCCATATGATCTCATTTTACCTTAATTACCTCTTTAAAGATTGTCTCTCCAAATACAGTCACATTCTGAGATACACGGAGTTATAACTTCAACATATGAATTTCAAGAGACACAATTCAGCACATAACAGCCATATGTTTTCCTACATATTTCTTGGGATAATTGTCTTTTTCTCTGTGTTTGAGTTGCTTATTAAGCAAGTATATTAATTATCTCAGGCTGCTATAACAAAATACCATATACTGGGTGACATACATGGTATTTTGTTTTTTCTCACAGTTAAAGGTGTTTTCTCACAGTTCAAGAGGCTGGAAGTCTGAGATCAGGGCACTAGCATGGTCAGTTTCTGGTGAGGACTCCTACTGGCTGGTAGAACCCATCTTTTCACTGTGTCTTCACATGGCAGAGGGAGAGAAAGAGAGAGAAAGCTCTATGGTATCTCTTCCTTTAAGGGCACTATTTCCAACATCTTATTTAAATATCATCTGAATCAGCTATGGGTTAAATTTAAAGTACAATTCATTATAAGGCAAAATTCATCTTCAGCTGGGAACCTGTGAAACCAGACGAGTTATGTGCTTCCCAAATATAACAGTAGGATAGGTATAGCATAGACATTCCTATTCCAATATGGGGAAATCAGAAAGAATAAAGAAGTGATGGGTCCAAAGCAAATCCAAAACCTAGAAAGGCAAATTCCATTAGATCTTAAGCTTCTTCAATGATCCTCTTTGGTTTGATGTTCCATCTTCTAGGTTCACTAGGGTAGCAGCATCACTCCCAAGGCTCCAAGTGTTTCTATCCCTGTGGCTCTGCAGGGAAGTCCTTCCCCTAAGGTTTTGAGCTGAAGCCATCTGGCCCATTGAAACCAGGCCAGTAACCCTGATGAACTCTGAATAATCACCTTTGAAGTCATTTTTCCCTGTTTTGGAAGAATAAAGCATGTTTTTAGCCAAATAGCTCCATTGTCCTGTCCTGTAAAATCCAAGAAGTTCAACTGCTTTCCTTCATTTCATTCCATCTCCATCCCCTTCACTTCCAACTGGTAGCATTTCTATGCATATAATCCCATAAACATCAAACGTTTATTCAGCCACATCCTTAGTGTTTTCTTAAGAGCAAGATTTATCATTTTTTGCAATATAGACAGGCTGAGAATTCTTTTCAAATCTTCAAGTTATGGTTACTTTTTGCTGAACAATTTCTTCTTTAGTTCATCTCTCTCCTTTCACATTTCACTATAAACAGTCAGGAATCAACCTGCTGCTTCAATGGTTCGCTTAGAAATCTCTTCAATTAACATACAATTTGTCACAAGTTCTACTTTCCTATGTCTCTAGAACACCGTTGAGCCAAGTTCTTTGCCACTTTATAAAAAGGATCACCTGTTTTCCAGTTTCCAATAATATGGACGTGTTCTGTTCCTTCTTTCTTTCTTTTTTTTTTTTTTGAGACAGAGTCTCTCTGTTGTCACCTGGGCTGGAGTGCAATGGTGCAATCTCAGCTCACTATAACCTCCACCTCCCAAGTTCCAGCAATTCTCCTACCTCAGCCTCCTAAGTAGCTGAGATTACAGGTGCCTGCCGCCATGCCTGGCTAATTTTTGTATTTTTAGTAGAGACTGGGTTTCACCGTGTTGGCCACGCTGGTTTCAAACTCCTGACTTCAGGTGATCCACCCACCTTGGCCTCCCTAAGCTTATTTCTTTCTGAATTCTCACCAGAATGACCTTACATCCATATTTCTAGCATGGAAGTGAACACTCTTCCAGTTTCTACCCATTACCCAGTTCCAAAGGCATTTTCACATTTTTAAGTTATTTGTTACTGCAGCACCTCACCTACCAGTACCAAAATTTGTCTCTTTTGGTTTGGGCTACCATACAAAAATAGACATAAAAGCCATAGACTGGGTGGCTTAAGCAACATTAGTGTATTATCTCATAGTTATAGAGGATGGAAATCTAAGATTTAAGGGCCAGCATAGCCAAGCTTGTATGGTAAGCTCTTGCTTCCTGACTTGCAAATGACTATCTTCTCAATATAGGCTCATATGGCCTTTACTAAGTGAGTACTCATATAAAGAAAAATAGAGCAAGCTCTCTCTCATGTCTCCTCTTATAAAGATATTAATCTCATAATGAGTGTCCCACCCTCATGACCTCATCTGAATCTAATTATTTCCCAAATGTTCCATCCCTAAATACCATCACACAGGGAGCTAGGGCTTGAACATATGAATTTGAGAGTAAGGCCACAGTTCAGTACATAGCAGAAAAAATGTGTCATTAATTATGCTTCATTCTTCTCCTAAGACTTCTATTTTAAGAAAAAAATGTATGCGTGTGTATAATTCTTTATGTCAGCTTAATTTAAAGATGGAGTCAAGAGACAGTTGTTAATCAAGTGAAACATTTGAATATTAAAGTATTAAGAGATCATATGTCTTGTTACCTAAGGAAATGGCCCTCTTTGAAGTAGGTAACAGCAAAAAAACAGAGGTTCTCTGATAGAAGAACTAGAGCAGTTACTGGCAATGGAGCCATTAATGTTTCTCTGAGCAAGTTTAGTAATTCATCTCATCTCACCTGGGCTATACTGAAAAGTTTATTGAGGCAGTGTAATTTCTTCATATTGCAGTTTTAATGAGCCAGCCATTTCACTTTTATCGTAATTCAGTGACTTAACTCATTTACTAATTGTTCCAGTACAATGATCATCAGAAAGTTGAAGGATTCTGTGATCTACAAAGACTTTGATGTATCCATACTTTTTCATCATAGGACTCTCTCTTACTTCCAATTTAGGTGCTGCCAAAAACATCTTCTAAGAACAGAATAATAAATATGAAATTAATAAGATCAATACTTCATCATTCCAAATATCACAGTGTGATAGCCTCATTTTGTATTTAAAAATTATTTTGTTAAGATTAAACATCTAGGGGCTTTGTTAACCCTGAGGTTAAAATTCTTAGTTCAAAGAAACTTTGATTCTTTAATTATTTCCATCATATTGTACACTGACTGATATTATATTTATTATTATCAAGAAAATTAATCTAGTAAAATTTCTTATGTGAAAGTTGATTATGATATGTTTGAAGAAATTATTTGTCTTAGTTTATTAAATATCTATCTTCAAAAAAAATGAAATAGATTAGTGAGCATGTGGAAAGAAAATATTTCTAAAGATGGTTCATAGTAAAAAGAGCTATCCTCTTAGGATTATTTAATTTATAAAGAGTGAACAAAGCTCTAGCCAACACTTCTGGCAAGAAAGATTTCACTTGAGCAAACTGACCACGTGACAGCTGGTATGTCCTAGGTTTCTCCTTGCATTAAGTCTTTGGCACTTTAAATTTATTTTCCCTCATGAATTCTATGTTCTTTTATGTAAATGTTAATACTAATACTTTATTTATGGAATAATAAATTATTGACTGGAGAAAAAATAACTTAAAGACAAATATAATCCAAAGAAGCATCTTTAAGAGAAGAGCTAATATAATCCAAAGAGGCACTATGATGCACAGAGACAATTAGTAATAAAGTGGAGCCTAGACAGAGGAAATCTCATTTAATTAAAAGTTCTTCCTCTACTGTTGTATGTAATCTCAATAGGTATAAAATAAGCCTAAAATTGAATTAGTTGATTTGGAACATATTGTTCACTTTTCCAACTGGATGGTTTGGCTCTGTTGCATGTAACTGACATATCTGGGAGCCAGCATTATGCCAAGTAAGAAACAATATTTAAATTTCAACTGAATAACTACCTCACTGTTACAACCTAGATGAAATACCAGGTATGTATTCTGCTATGGCTTCATAGAACTATAATTCCACAATGTAATTTTACCCCAAAATAAAAAATGTTGAAATAGTAACAATATTTAAACAAATGTTCACCCACTTCACATGTATTTTAGAAAGTTACAAAAATAAAGTCCTGTTTTGTTTTTGTTTAAATAAAGCACTTATTTAGGTGTCTTTTAAAGTAGAATTTTAGCAGAACTGAGCATGTGATTAGTTGCCCTTTTCTCATCTTCTTCAGACTGTGTACCATATTAATCAAATATAATACATTGTAGTAAAGCTGTCTAAGACATAAAAAGATAGAAAATTGAGTGTATAAAACTGGAAATCAGCACACTTGCTTCAACTCTAATTGTTTAGTATGTTAACTGAACTCTACCAAGTAGAAAACATGCAACTTGACCCTTTATTTATTTTTGAACATCTAAGGTTTAATGCTTGGGTTTAACCTTAGGGTGTAACTTGACCTTTAATTTATTTCTAAATGCCTGGAGTTTAATAAAATGTCTGGTTGTAGAGAAATGCTCAACACATATTTGCTAAATGTCTTAATAGATTTAAAGCTCTGGTAGAGAAAATAAAATTTTATTATACTTGGCTTATATGTATGTGTGGATATTTGCTTTAAAATTACAATGTATATTTGGGAGGCCAATGTGGTTGCACTGCTTTAGCTCAGGAGTTTGAGACCATCCTGGGCAATATGGCAAAACCCTGTCTTTACGAAAAATACAAAAATTAGCCAGGCATGATGGCATGCACCTGTGGTGCCAGCTAATCGGGAGGCTAGGGTGGGAGGACCACTTGAGTGTGAGGAACAGAGGTTGCAGTGAGCCAAATTCATGCCACTGCACTCCAGCCTGGGTGATAGAGTGAGGCTCTGTCTCAGAACTAAATAAAATAAAATTACAATGTCTAAACACATAGTCAACATCATACTGAAAGTGGAAAAGTTGAAAACATTTCCCCCAAAGAACTGGAACAAGACGAGGATGCCCACATTTACTACTTCTATTCAACATAGTACTGGAAGTCCTAGCCAGAGCGATCTGGCAAAGGAAAGAAATAAAGGGCATCTAAACTGGAAAAGAGGAGATGAACTATCATTGTTCACCAGCAATATGATCATATACATAGAAAACCCTAAAGAATGTTCCAAAAGACTCCTACATTTGATAAGTGAATTCAGTAATGTCTCACACTACAAAATGAATGTACACAAATCAGTAGCACTGCTATACACCAGCAACAACCAAACTGAGAATCAATCAAATCAATCCCTTTTATAATAGCTGCAAAAAAGTAAAATACCTAGGAATATACTTAACCAAAAAGGTGACAGTTCTACAAGAAGAACTACAAAACATTGCTGAAAGAAATCATAGATGAAATAAGCAAATGAAAACACATATGCTCATAAATGTAAAGAATAAATATTGTAAAAATGATAATATTGCCCAAAGCAATCTACAAATTCAATTCAATTTCTATTAAAACACCAGCATAATTTTTTCACAGAATTAGAAAAAATGATCTTAAAATATTCATGAAACCAAAAATGACCATGCACAGCCAAAGCAATACTAAGAAAAAAGAAAAAGAAAACAAAAACCTATGCTCAAAGAACACCTGGGAAATTTATCCCAAAAAGATCATCACCTAGGCACATAGTCATCAAGTTATCTAAAGTCGAGACAAAGAAAAGAATCTTAAGAGTTGTGAAGTGAAAGCACAAGGAAACCTATAAAAAAAAACACCTATCAGATTAACAGCAGATTTCTCAGAAGAAACTCTACAAGCTAGAAGGGATTGGGGACCTATAATCAGCCTCCTTAAACAAAACAATTATCAGCCAGGAATTTTGCAACCAGTGAAACTAAACTTCATAAATGAAGGAAAGATACAGTATTTTTCAGACAAACAAATGCTGAGAGAATATGCCACTACCAAGCCCACACTACAAGAACAGCTAAAAATGAGCTCAAAATCTTGAAACATATTCTTGAAATAAACCAAAACTGAACCTCCTTAAAGTACAAATCTCATAGGAACTATAAAAAAAATTAAAAATTAAAAAAAATATATATTCAGGCAACAAAGAGCATGGTGAATAGAATACTACTAATGCTGAATGTAAATTGGCTAAATGCTCCACTTAAAATATATAGAATGGCAAAATGCATAAGGATTCACCAACCAAAGATCTGCTGCCTTCAAGACATTCACTTAACACACAAGGACTCACATAAATTTAAAGTAAAAGGGTGGGAAAAGACATTCCACTCAAATGGACACCAAAAGCTAGCAGGAGTAGCAATTCTTATATCAGACAAAACAAATTTTAAAGAAACAGCAGTTAATAAACACAAAGAGGGACATTCTATAATGATAAAAGACCTTGTCCAACAGAAAAATATCACAATCCTAAATATATATGCACCAAACACTGGAGTTCCCAAATTTATAAAACAATTACTACCAGACTGAAGAAATGAAATAGTCAGCAATACAATAATAGTGGAGGAATTCATTGCTCCACTGACAGCACTAGACAAGTCATCAAGTAAAAAAGCCAACAAAGAAACAATAAACTATACCATAGAACAAATGGACTTAACAGATAGTTACAGAACATTGTACCCAACAACCACAGAACATACATTCTACTCATCAGTGCATGAAATATTTTCCAAGGCAAAATATATGATAGGCCGCAAAACAAGTCTCAATTAATTTAAGAAAATTAAAACCATATCAAGTACTCCCTCCAACCACAGTGGAATAAAATTGGAAATCTACTACAAAAGGAACCTTCAAAACCATACAAATACATGGAAATTAAATAACCTGCTCCTACATGATCATTTGGTCAACAACGAAATCAAGATGGAAGTGAAAAAATTCTTTGAATGAATGATAATAGTGACACAATCTATCAAAACCTCTGGGATATAGCAAAGGCACTGCTAAGAGGAAGGTTCATAGCCTTAAATGCCTACATCAAAAAGTCTGTAAGAATACAAATAGACAATATGAGGTCATGCCTAAAGGAACTAGAGAAACAAAAACAAACCAAACCCCAAACCCAGCAGAAGAAGAGAAATAACAAACATCAGAAAAAACATAAATGAAATTAAAACAAAAAATATAAAAGGTAAATAAAATGCTGGTTCTTTGAAAAGATAAATAATATAGATAGACCATTAGAGATATTAAACAAGAAAAGAACAGAGAAGATCCAAATAAGCTCAATTAGAAATGAAATGGCAGATATTACAATGATAACACAGAAATACAAAAGATTATTCAAGGCTACCATGAACATCTTTACACACATAAATTAGAAAACCTAGAGGAGATGAATACATTCCTAGAAATATACAACCCTCCTAGCTTAAATCAGGAAAAATTAGAAAAGTCGAACAGATCCATAACAAGCAGTAAGATTGAAATGGTAATAAGAAAATTGCCAACAAAAAAGGTCCAGGAGGAAGGATTCACAGCAGAATTCTACCAGACATTCAAAGAACAATTGGTACCAATCCTATTGACACTATTCCACGAGATAGAGAAAGAGGGAATTCTCCATAAGTCATTAAATGAAGCCAGTATCACCGTAATACCAAAACCAAGAAAGGATATAACAAAAAAATAAAACTACAGACCAATATCCCTGGTGAATATAGATGCAAAAATCCTTAGCAAAAACTAGCTAACCAAATCCAACAGCATATCAAAAAGATAATCCACCATGGTCAAGCAGGTTTCATACGAGGGATGCAGGGATGTTTTAACATACATTAAGTCAATAACTGTGATACACCACACAAACAGAATTAAAAATAAAAATAGCATGATCATCTCAATAGATGCAGAAAAAGCATTTGACAAAATCCAGCATCGCTTTATGATGAAAACTCTCAGCACAATTGGCATAAGCAGGACATACCTTAATGGAATAAATGCCATTTATGACAAACCCACAGCCAACATAACACTGAATGGGGAAAAATTGAAAGCATTCTCCCTGAGAACTGGAACAAGATATGGATGCCCACTCTCACCACTAATATTTAACATAGTACTGGAAGTCCTAGCCAGAGCAATCAGATAAGAGAAAGAAATAAAGGGCTTCCAAATCAGTAAAGAGGAAATCAAACCGTCACTGTTTGCTGATGATATGATCATATACCTGCAAAGCCCTAAAGACTTATTCAAAAAGCTCCTAGAACTGATAAATAAATATAGCAAAGTTTCAAAATACAAAATCAATGTACATTAATCAGTAGCTCTGCTATACACCAGCAGTGACCAAGCTGAGAATCAAATCAAGAACTCAATTTCTTTTAAAATAGCTGCAAAAAATAAAATAAAATAAAATACTTAGGAATATACCTAACCAAGAAGGTAAAGACCTTTACCAAAAAACTACAAAACACGTCTGAAAGAAATCATAGAGGACACAAACTAACGGAAACACATCCTATAATCATGCACAGGTAGAATCAATACTGTGAAAATGACCATACTGTCAAAAACAATCAACAAATTCAATGCAATTCCCATCAAAACATCACCATCATTCTTCATAGAAAAAGAAAACACAATCCTAAAATTTATATGGAACCAAAAAAGAGCCCACATAGACAAAGCAAGACTAAGCAAAAGAACAAATATAGAGGCACAACATTACCCAACTTCGAACTATACTATAAGGCCACAGTCACCAAAACAGCATGATACTGGTGTAAAAATGGGCTCTAGACCAATGGAACAGAATAGAGAACCCAGAAACAAAGCCAAACACCCACAGCCAACTGATCTTCAACAAAGCAAACAAAATACTAAAGTGGGGAAAGGATGCCCTACTCAATAAATTTTTCTGGGATAATTGGCAAGCCACATGTAGATGAATAAAACTGGATTCTTACCTCTCACCTTATACAAAAATCAACTCAAGGTGGATCAAGGACTTAAATCTAAGACTTGAAACCATAAAAATTCTAGAAGAAAACATTGGAAAAACTCTTCTGGACATGCTTCAGCAAAGACTTCATGATCAAGAACCCAAAAGCAAATACAACAATGATAAATAAGTAATTAAACTAAAAAGTTTCTGCACAGCAAACAAACAAACAAAAAAAACAAGCAAACAGACAGCTTACATAGTAGGTGAAAATCTTCACAAGCTATACATTCGACAAAGGACAAATATCCAGAATGTACAATGAACTCAAATTAAAAAGAACAAAACAAACAATTCCATCAAAAAATGGGCTAAGGACATGAATAGATAATTCTCAAAAGAAGATATACAAATGAACAACAAACATATGATAAAATGTTCAACATCACTAATTATCAGGGAAATGCAAATCAAAACGACAATGTGATACCACTTCACTTCAGCAAGAATGGCCATTATCAAAATCATTGTGCAGAAATCACAAGCATTCCTATACAACAATAACAGATTAAAAGAGAGCCAAATCAAGAGCGAACTGCCATTCACAATTGCTACAAAGAGAATGAAATACTTAGGAAAACAACTAACAAAGTAGATAAAGGACCTCTTCAAGGAGAACTACAAACCACCGCACAAGGAAATCAGAGAGGACACAAACAAATGGAAAAACATTCTATGTTCATGGTTAGGAAGAATCAATATTGTGAAAATGGCCATACTTCCCAAAGTAAGTTATAGATTCTATGCTATCCCCATCAAGCTACCTATGACCCTCTTCACAGAACTGGAAACAACCACCTTAAACTTCATATGGAACCAAAAGAGAGCCCGCATAGCCAAGACAATCCTAAGCAAAAAGAGCAAAGCTGGAGGCATCATGCTACCTGATTTCAAACCATACTACAAGTCTACAATAATCAAAACAGCATGGTACCAGTACCAAAACAGAGATACTGACCAATGGAACAGAACAGAGGCCTCGGAGGCAACACCACACATCTACAACCATCTGACCTTTGACAAACCTGACAAAAACAAGCAATGGGGAAAGGATTCCCTGTTGAATAAATTGTGTTGGGAAAACTGGCTAGCCATGTGCAGAAAGCAGAAACTAGACCCCTTCCTGAACACCTTACACTAAAATTAACTCCAGATGGATGGAAGACTTAAACATAAGACCTAACACCATAAAAAAAAAAAAAAAAAAAAAAAAACCCTAGAAGAAAACCTAGGCAAAATAATTCAGAACATATGCATAGGCAAGGACTTCATTACTAAATCACCAAAAGCATTGGCAACAAAAGCCAAAATAGACAAATGGGATCTAATTATACTCCAGAGCTTCTGTACAGCAAAAGAAACCATCATTAGAGTGAGCCGACAACCAATAGAATGGGAAAAAATTTTTGCAACCTACCCATCTGACAAAGGGCTAACATCCAGAATCTACAAAGAACTAAAATAGATTTACAAGAAAAACACAAACCCATTCAAAAATGGGTGACAGATATGAACAGACACTTTTCAAAAGAAGACATATATGAGGCCAACAAACATATGAAAAATGCTCATCATCACTGGTCATTAGAGAAATGCAAATCAAAACCACATTGAGATACCATCTCACGCCAGTTAGAATGGCGATCATTAAAAAATTTGGAGACAACAGATGCTGGATAGGATGTGAAGAAATAGGAACACTTTTACACTGTTGGTGGGAGTGTAAATTAGTTTGACCATTGTGGAAGACAGTGTGACAATTCCTCAAAGACCTAGAAATAGAAATTCCATTTCACCCAGCAATCTCATTCCTGGGTATATATCCAAAGGATTATAAATTGTTCTATTCTAAAGACACATGTACACATATGTTCACTGTGGCACTGTTTATAATAGCAAAGACCTAGAATCAACCCAAATGCCCAATGATGATAGATTGCACTAGGAAAATGTGGCACATATATACAATGGAATACTATGCAGCCATAAAGAATGATGAGTTCGTGTCCTTTGTAGGGACATAGATGAATCTGGAAACCATCATTCTTAGCAAACTGACACAAGAACACAAAATCAAACACTGCATGTTCTCACTCATAGGCGGGTATTGAACAATGAGAACACGTGGACACAGGGAGGGGAGCATCACACACTGGGGTCTGTTGGGGGTGACTAGGGGAAGGACAGCGGGGAGTAGGGAGGTTGGAGAGAGATAACATGGGGAGAAATGCCAGATATAGGTGATGAGGGAATGGAGGCAGCAAACCACATTGCCATGTATGTACCTATACAACAATCCTGCATGCTCTGCACATGTACCCCAGAACCTAAAGTGCAATAAAACATATATATATAGTGTGTATATATATATATATAGTATATATAGTGTATATATATTATATATAGTATATATATATAGTGTGTGTGTATATATAGTATATATAGGGTGTATATACATTGTATATATATAGTATATATATACACATTGTGTATATATATATTGTGTGTATATATATACATTGTATATATATATTGTATATATATGTATACAAAACAAAAAAAATGAAAGTTGGCGGGGATGCAGTGAAAGGGAACACTTTTATACTACTAGTGGGAATATAAACTAGTACAACTACTATGGAAAGCAGTGTGGAGATTCTTTAAGGAACTAAAAGTAGAACTCCCATTTAATCCAGCAAACCCAAATGTACCCACAGGAAAAGAAGTCATACGAAAAAGATACTTGCACACACATATTTATAGCAGCACAATTTGCAATTGCAAAAATATGAAAGCAGCCCAGGTGCCCATCAATCAATGAGTGGACAAAGAAATTGTGAGAGATATATATATTATATATAATATATATATAATATATATATATACATACATACACACACACACACCATGGAATACATACCATGGAATACTATTTATCCATAAAAAGTAATGAAATAATGGCATTCAGAGCAACCTGGATGGAATTGGAGACCATTATTCTAACTAAAGTAACTCAGGAATGGAAAATCAAGCATCATATGTTCTCACTCATAAGTGGGAGGTAAGCTGTGAGAATGCAAAGGTATAAGAATGATACAATGGACTTTGGTGACTTGAGAGAAAGGATGGGAAGGGAGTGTGGAATGAAAGACTACAAATTGATTACAAGGTATACTGCTTGGGTGATAGGTGCATCAAAATCTCACAACTCACCACTAAAGAACTTACTCATGTAACCAAACCCCACCTGCTCTCCAAAAACCTAAGGAAATAATAAAAAATAAAAATAAATTTAAAAAAAAAGAAAAATCCTGGAGGCATCACACTACCAGCTTCAAATAATAGTGCAAATCTATAGTTAACAAAACAGTATGGTATTGGTATAAAGTAGGCCAATAGAACAACAAAACAGAATAGAGAACCCAGAAATAAAGCCAAATACTTAGAAGCAACTGATCTTTGACAAAGCATACAAAAATAGAAATTGAGGAAACAACACCCTATTCAATAATTGTGCTAGGAAAACTAGCAAGCCACATGTAGAAGAATGAAACTGGATCCTTATCCCTCACCTTATACAAAAGCAACTCAAGGTGGATAAAAGACTGAAACCTAAGACCTAAAACTATAGACATTCTATAAGTAAACCTAGGAAAAACTCTTATGGACATTGGACCAGGTAAATAATTCATAACTAAGATCCCAGAAGCAAATGCAACAGAAACAAAAATAAATAAATGAGACCAAATTAAACTAAAAAGCTTCTGCACAACAAAAGAAACAATCAGAAGAGAAAACAGAAAATCCACAGAATGGGAGAAAATATTTGCAAACTATGCATCCAACAAAGGAATAATGTCCAGAATCTACAAGGAACTCAAATCAGCAAAATAATAATAATAATAATTCCATTAAAAAGTGGGCAAATTACATGAATAGACATTTCTATATGTCTATTCATGTAATATACACGTGTATGAAATACACATATACAAGTGTATGATATACAAGTGTATGAAAAACAAACATATGAAAAAATGCACAACAGTACTAATCATCAGGGAAATGCAAAATAAAACCACAATGAGATCACACTTTATTCCTGCAAGAATGTCTATTATTAAACAGTCAAAAAACAATAGATGTTGGCATGAATGTGGGGCAAAAGGAACACTTATACACTGCTGCTGGGAATGTAAAGTAATACAACTTCTATGGAAAATAGTATGGATATTACTTAAAGAGCTAAAATAGATCTACCATTCAATCCACCATCCCACTGCTGGATACATACCAAAAAAAAAAAAAGACATCATTATACCAAAAAGACACATGCACACGTTTGTTTATTGTAGCATGTTTCACAACTGCAAAGATACGAAACCGACTTAAGTGAACATTGACCAACAAAAAGATAAAGAAAATATGGTACTTCTATTCAGCATAGTGTCATAAGTCCTAGCCAGAGCAATCAGGCAAGAGAAAGAAATAAAGAGAATCTAAATAGGAAGAGAAGAAGTCAAACTATCTCTGTCTGGAGATGACATGGTTGTATATCTAGAAAACCCCATAGTCCTGGACTTAAACCTCCTTCAGCTGATACACAACTTCAGCAAAGTTGCAGGATGCAAAGTAAATGGACAAAAATTACCAGCATTCCTATACACTAACAACAACCAAACTGAGAGCCAAATCAGAAAGGCAATCCCATTCACAATTACCACAAACAAAATAAAAAACCTAGTAATACAGCTAACCAGGAAGGTGAAAGATCTCTTCAATGAGAATTACAAAACACTGCTCAAAGAAATCAGAGAAGACAAAAACAAATGGACAAACATCCTATGCACATGGATAAGAAAAATCAGTATCATTAAAATGGCTATACTGCCCAAAGCAATTTGCAGATTCTATGCTATTCCTATAAAACTGCCAATGATATTCTTCACAGAACTAGAAAAAAAAACTATATTAAATTTTTTATGGAATGAAAAATGAACCCAAATAGCCAAAGAAATCCTAAGCAAAAAGAACAAAGCTGGAGAAATCACATTGCCCAACTTTAAACTATACTACAAGGCTACAGTGACCAAAACAGCATGGTACTAGTACAAAAACAGGCACATAGACCAACGGAACAGAAGAGAGAGCCCATAAATAAGGCTGCACATCTAGGACCATCTCATCTTTGACAAACCTGACAAAAACAAGTAATGAGGAAAGGACTCCCTATTCAATAAGTGGTGCTGTGATAACTGGTTGGCCATATACAGAAGACTGAGGCTGGACTAACTTCCTTACACCGTACACAAAAATCGACTCAAGATGGATTAAAGACTTAAATGTCAAACCCAAAACTATAAAAACCCTGGAAGACAACTTAGACAATACCATCCTGGACATAGGAATGGGCAAAGATTTCAAGAGAAAGACACTAAAAGCAGTTATGACTAAAGCAAAAACTGACAGATGGAATCTAATTAAACTTAAGAGATTCTGCCCAGCAAAAGAAACTGTCAACACCACAAATAGACAACATACAGAGTGGGAGAAAATATTTGCAAATTATGTCTCTGAGAAAGGTCTAATATCCAGCATCTATAAGGAATTTAAGCAAATTTACAAGAGAAATAAAAACAACCTCATTAAAAAGTAGGCAAAGGACATAAACAGACACTTTTCAAAAGAAGGTATACATGCAACCAACACACATATGAAAAAAAAGCTCAACATCACTAATCATCACGGAAATGCAAATCAAAACCACAATTCGATCCCATCCCACAACATTTGGAATGGCTATTATCAAAAAGTCAAAAAATGACAGATGCTGGTGAGGTTTTGGAGAAATGGGTACACTTACACACTGTTGGTGGGAGTGTAAATTAGTTTAATTATTGTGGAAAGCAGTGTGGTGATTCCTCCAAAAGCTAAAAGCACAACTATCATTTGGCCTAGCAATCCCATTACTAGGCATATACCCAAATAAATATAAATTATTCTACCATAAAGACACATGCACATGAATGTTCACTGCAGCACTTTTCACAATAGCAAGGACATGGAATCAAGCTAAATGCCTATCAATGACAGACTAGATAAAGAAAATGTGGTACATATACACCATGGAATATTATGCAGCCATGAAAAGACAAATATCTTTTGGAGAAACATGGATGGAGCTGGAGCCGAAACCAAAGGCTGCATGTTATCACTTATAAGTGGAAGCTAAATGATAAGAACTTACAAACACAAAGAAACAATGGACACAGGGGTCTAGTTGAGAGGGAGGGTGGGAGCAGGGAGAGGAGAAGAAAAGGTAGCTATTGGGTACTGAGCTTAATACCTAGGTGATGAAATAATATGTACAACAAACCACTGTGATACATGTTAATCTATGTAACAAACCTTCACATATACCCCCAAACCTAATATAAAAATTTTTTAGAAAGAAAATGTGACATATATATATATACCATAAAATACTACTAGCCATGAAAAAGAACAAAATAATGTCTTTTGCTGCAACTTGGATGCAGCTGGTGGTCATTATTATTATTCTAAGTAATGTAACTCACAAAGAAAACCAAATACCAAATGTTCTCACTTATAAGTGGGAACTAAGCTGTGAGTACACAAAGGCATACATAGTGATATAATAGACTTTGAAGACTCAGAACTGAGAGGGTGGGAGGAGTGGGGAATAAAACAACTACATATTGGTTACAATGCACACTATTCAGGTGATGGCACATTAAAATCTCAGAATTTACCAGTGTATAATTCAATGATGTAACCAAAACCACTTGTACTCTAAAAGCTATTGAAATTAACAATATATTAAAAATAAACACATAAATACAATTACAATATCTACCAACTGGATTATTTACCAACAAATCAGATGTTTGTTATGAGGTATTTGATTGAGCTTACAAGGGAATCATGGGTATCTCAACACTCCAATTGATAGAATTATCATAGAATAATTTCCAGCATAGTATCAACTGGATCTAAGCAGCTACACTATCTTCATGGCAGCAGAACAGACTGATGCCTGGAAGTATCAGTCTCTCTATAAGCATCACCATGGTGACAGTTTGTTAATGATTCCTTGTATTAATAGATATGGGCAAAAACATTCACTAACTTTCCTGCTGTTGAATATAAGTTCCCTTAAAACAGGTAGACCAGTTGTATGCATACCTATAACTTAGGTCTGAGAGGGTAATCTAAATTCTGTTTTAGGCAAATAATCCTTTTTTCTGTGTCTAGTAACTAAAGAAGATGTAACATTTTCTAAAAAGTGAGACCTAATTTAATGACGATGGGTGAATATACTGCAAACAAGAATCAATAAAATATTACTTTACCCTTTGGTATTTATATTATCAGTATCCAAAACAATAACTTACTTTTTAAAGGTAAAGAAGTCATAGCTCGACTTATGCTTCCATCTTTCAGTTAAGTACTCATTAAACACATATTTCAAAATGACACTGCTCAATAGAATTGTATCAGAGACTGTTGTAAAATGTTGGTGCAATAATATGTGTGGTCCAGGAAAATGACATTTTAGAGATCCCTTACCATTTTGCCAGTTATGAATCAAAAGTCGTAGAAATAGAAAGGACACTAAAAACATCTTACCTTTGGACACTAAATGTATTACTATACATATTTCACAAGATAAAGTAAATGAAGCATGGAAGAGTTTATACTTGTCCCATATATTATTATTTGTAGAAAGAAAAGAAAGACTAAAATGTGTATGCGTGTGTGTTGTAAATAGTTATTAATATTACTATTAAAGCTATTGGCATTTCTTTTTCCTATCTAAATTTAAGGGTAAACTACAGGCCAATATCTCTGATTTGATGCAAAAATCATTAAAACAACACTAGCAAACTGAATTCAAGAACACATCAAAAAGATTATACACCATGAACAAGTGGGATTCATCCCTGGGAACAAGCTCATTTGACAAGTTCAAATCAATGTGGTACATCACATTCACAGAATAAAAGATAAAAACCATATGATCACTGTGATAGATGCAGTAAAAAATACGACAAGGTTCTACATACTTTATGATAAAAACCTGAATAAAATAAGTATAGAAGAAAATTTCCTCAGTAAACAATAAAGGCCATTTATGAAAGGCCCACAGCTAAAATCACAATCAATAGGGAAAAACTGAAAGCTTTTTGTCAAATATTTCGTATAAGTCAAGGATGCACACTCTTTCCAATTCCATTTAGGGTAGTACTGGAAGCACTAACAAGAGCAATCAGACAAGAAAAAATAAATATAAGGCGTCCATATCAGGCAGGAAGAAATAAAATTATCTTTATTTGCAGATGACATGAGCCTATATGTAGAAAACTTTAAAGACTTCAAAAAAACTGTATAAATAAACTCAAAAATAATAAATGAATTCAGAAAAATAGCAGGATACCAAATCAACATACAAAAATCAGCTAAATTTCTTTACACTGATAACAATCCATGCTAAAAAATGTAAAAATATCATTTACAATAACATCAAAAAGAATAAAATACTTAAGAATCAATTTAATGAAGGAAGTAAAAGATCTGTACACTGAAACTATAGAACATTGATGAAATTGAAGACACAAATAAAAGGAAATGTATGTAACGCATGTTTGTGGATTGGAAGAAGACTTAATATTATTAAAGTGTCCATAGTACTCAAAACAATATACAGATTTGACAGACTCTCTATCAAAATTTCCATAGCATTTTTCACAGAAAGAAAAAAAAATTCTAAAATTTATATGGAACAACAAAATATCCTGAATAGCCAAAGTAATCTTGAGAAAGAAAAACAAAGATGGAGATATTATATTCCCTGATTTTAAACTACAGTATAAAGCTATAATAATCAAAATAATATGGCGCTGCCGTAAAAACAGACACAGACCAGTAGAACAGAATAGAGAGCACAGAAATAAATCTAAGCATATTCACTCAACTGATTTTCAACAAAGTCACCAAGAAGACACAATTGAGAAGGAGTTGTCTCCTCAACAAAAAGTGATGGAAAAACTGGATATTCATGTGTAAAAGATTGAAACTGGACACTTGTTTTACACAAAAATTAACTCCAAATGGATTAAAGACCTAATCATAAGACCTGAAACATTAAAACAACTAGAAGAAAAAACAGAGAAAAAGTTTCTTGATGCTTGCCTTAGCAATGATTTTTTTGAATGTGACATCAAAAGTTAAGGCAACAAAAGCAAAAATAAACAAATAGGACTAGATTAAACCGAAAAGGTTCTGCACAGCAAAAGAAATCATCAACAAAAGGAAAAAGCAGCCTACAGAAGAGGAGAAAATATTAGTAAAATATATATCCAATAAGAGGTAATATTGAAAATACATAAGGAACTCACACAACTAAATAGCAAAAAAGAAAAAAAAAGTAAGAAAAGAAACTTGCTATAAAAATGGGCAAAGGACCTGTATAGACACATTCCCAAAGAAGCCATACAAATTGCCCACAGATATATGATAAAGTGCCCAACGCCACCAATCATCAATAAAATGCAAATAAAACCTGCAATGAGATATCACCTCACACCTGTTAGGATGGGTATTATCAAAATTACAAGAGATAATAAATGCTGGACAGGGTGTGGAAAAAAGGGAACCCTTGAACACTGTTGGTAGGAATGTAAATTGCTACACTTAATATGGAAACAGTATAGAAGTTTTTTAAAAAGTTAAAGATAGAGCTACCATATTATCCATCAATCCCACTTCTGGGTGTATAGCCAAAGGAAATAAAATCAGTATATTAAAGAGATATCTGCACTGTCATGTACACTGTAGCATTATTCACATTCGCCAAGATAAGGAATCAACTTAAATGTCCATCAATGGACGAATAGATAAAGAAATTGCGGTATACATGTACAACGTAATATTATTCATCCTTAAAAGAAAGGGAAATAACTGCCATTTGCAGGACATGGATGAACTTGAAGGATATTGTGTTAAGTAAAATATGCCAGACACAGAAAGAAAGATACTGCATATTCTCACTTATCTGTGGAATCTAAAAAAAATATATTACATAGAATGTGAGAGTAGAAAAGAGGTGATCAATAGCAGGAAGGGAGAAGAAATGGGGAGATGTAGGTCAAAGACTACAAATGTACAGTTATGTAAGATTAATAAGCCTAGAGATCTAATTAATGCACAGCATGAGGGCTACAGTCAATAAGATCGTAT
Organism: Aotus nancymaae; assembly: GCF_030222135.1. Lineage (NCBI taxonomy): Eukaryota > Metazoa > Chordata > Mammalia > Primates > Aotidae > Aotus > Aotus nancymaae. Next base: position 50,599,257 of record NW_026988415.1, on the reverse strand, counting down.
TGTATATTGAAATTTTGCTAAGACAATAGATTTTAGGTGCTCTTACCACTGGAAATAAAAGATAATTCTGTGAGATAATAGATAAGTTAATTTGCTTGATGGTAGGAATCAATTCACCATGTGTATATATATCAAAATATCATGTTACAAACCGGGCACAGTGGCTCACTCCTGTAATCCCAGAACTTTGAGAGGCCAAGGCAGGTGGATCAACTGAGGTCAGGAGTTCAAGACCAGCCTGGCCGACATCATGAAACCCCATCTCTACTAAAAATACAAAAAATTGGCCAGGAATGGTGGTGGGTGCCTGTAATCCTAGCTATTTGGCAGGCCGAGGCAGGAGAATCACTTGAACCCAGGAGGCGGAGGTTCCAGTAAGCTGAGACTGTGCCATTACACTCCAGCCTGGGCAACAAGAGTGAAACTCCATCTCAAAAAAAAATTATGTCATAAAGTTTATATAATAAAATAAATTAAAAGAAAACCTATTGGATATGAGAAAAACATGTTCAAATAAAATATATGGAATTAGAAAATTGTGGCTCTAATGAATAAAGCATTCTACTTATTCTATAACTTTCCCATTCTCATACCTTGTAGTCACTTTTTCAATTTCCTCTAGGATACCTGGATCTCATATGAGGGGAAAATACTAGGTCAATTCCAATTTCAGATTAAATAACAATGAAATAATTTTGCTGTCAACATCTCTATGCTTATCCAACATATCACGATTCTTCCAAAGTCATGTTTCTGTACTTCAATGAAATACTACATAGAAATCCATCATCTTCACTATCAGGTGGTTATGTCAAATATTGTGCTCTTAACATTTCTTCTTCGTTCTGTACAATACAACCAGAAAACTAAGCAGAGCATTTGAAACAAAACTAAACAAAAAGCACACAAATCAAGTAAGGTCTACTTAATAGTTCAATTGGGTCTACTTAATAGTTAAATTAATAGAGAATTATTAATAGAGAATTATTGGTCTACTTAATAGTTAAATTCTCTTTTGGTAGCTAATCCCCAAAAAGTGTCCCTTTGCTTAAGACCATTGACTAATTACACAACGAGTCAGGATAATATGAACTAAGTCAAGAGAATATGATACCAATACATCACAAATAGTTTGTCACTTTCCACCCCATCACTCAAACCACCCCAGTTTAAATCCAAACATAATAAAATTTTAGGTGACCATAAAGGGAATTCTAGCTCTGAGTTTCAGTTAGCAAAAGTACCAAAACAGTCTCTTATTTGTAAATGTATAGCGCTATCACTAATTCCTCTGTCATTCACATAGATGTAATTTAGCAATCCACTTTATTTCCCAAAATGCCTTGTTTTTTATAGTATCAAATTTTCTGAGTGCTAAATTCTTGCATTACCTAACAGTTCTTATTTTCTAACTGTCAATATCTTTTTGCATTAGATACTTCAATAGTCACAGAAATTCCCTAAATCTTTCAACCTTTTATGCTAAAATGAGTCATTTCAGGAACACCAAGTCTCTTTCCTAATTACATTATAAATCCAAGTCTGATTAAGCTTTGAATTCTAAAATAAAGAAAACATTGGTTTTAGTAAGGATTAATAGCCATGGAGAGAATATATGTCTACAATGGATGATGAATCTCCATTGTATAGAGGAATATCAATAATTTCTGATGCACAGACGTACGAGGGTACATTTGAAATGTAGAGAGATCTACATTAAACAGACTACTCATGCCAAACACATATTCCTGGCTTTCAACCTTTTAGTTCAATATGATTCAACATATTTTTGTTTACTTACTCTGCATGACATAAATAACCGGTTATTTATGTGAGAACTTGAGCCCCCTGTGGAAGTTGTAAGTTCATTATTATAACTACAACACAAATGAGATTAGAGTTCTCCCATGTTTTCAAAATGCTTACTAGGTAATAGACAATCTCAGATCAGGGGTAGGGGAAGGCCTCAGATTCAAGATCCTAAGAAAGCTTGTTCCTTTGGGCAACATCTCTCCTGATTAGCATTACAAAATGAATACAATAAGATACAAAATCCAGTGAATTAACTAATTTGCTCCTTGTGCTGTGCTTGAGTCAATATCTCAAATTTTCTTTAGCAATGAACAAACACAAATATTAAAGAAAGAGATGGAGGAAGAAAAGAATGAACTAAAATTAAAATTGTTTTTAATAGTCAATTTAATTTCTATTGTGTATCTATACACAATCCTTAATACAGTACATGGCTGAGGTATTAATATAAGTTTACCAAATTTTAATACTTTTTAAGAAATAATTTTATCTTTGCTGGCTGAAGTGTACAGTTGGAAAATTACGCCAAAATTTACAATATTCTCTTGACATTTCTAAAGACAGTTGAAATAAATTGCTGACTAAAAAATTAAAAATCACTCCTGTTCATGACAAGATTTTCATTAGCTGAAAAGGGTTTCAAAGAAGTTGTCAGTTCTTGTTCTTCTAACCATTATGGAAAGACGATTATCTCATGAGAAGGCTAAATTTTATTTTAGTCCAAAATGATCCAGAATCATAGCACCTAAAGTTTCACAACTATTAACTGAGACTGAATCATTTCAATCTAATGTCTTTCATCTACAGTCTCCAAAGTGATTTTATACATGCTTTTTCATCAATACATGGAATTTCTTCATTCATTCATTATAATGTGAAAAAAATGTGAAGTGAAACCTAGAGGCTATTGACATTTTGGATATTTTACTTGTAAGTTGTGGCAAAATTCTGTTTTATCTTTATCTTCTAAAATTTTTCCAAAATTGTCATATAAAATTAAATTTTATTTCAATACTAAAAATAATCTTTCACACTACTTTAGGTTTTTGGTAACGTTAACATTCTTGGAATCATTCCCTTCTAGCTGTAAATGGCCACATCCCTGGATGTTGAAGTAAAAGAATGAGAAAAAAGCACATAATGTTAATAAATCTTACAGCAAATTAATTATATTGTTTTCTGATATATTTTTCACAACAAAATTGAATATGAAAAAGACAGAGATATATCCCACCTGTAAAGAAGATTCATAAGGCTCAATTTATTGCATATTCAAGTCAGTTTGTTAGAGGTTATATCTTGGTTCTACTGCGTTCATACATATTTAAAAACAGGGAGCCTGTTATATGAAGGAATTCAGCTTCCAAGCCTCTCAGTTGTTTTAGCTTTCCATTTTGAATCATCTTCACTTCCATTCTACCTCAGTCACCACTTCACAGCCACACGCTCAACCTTTTTATCTCCTGAAATTCTCCAACTCCTGAAATATTGAACTATAACACATTCTCTTCAGTGTAATATTTTTCTAATTTGCTCTGTAACATACTCTTCTGTTCTTCAACCACCCAAACATTGCTGGTTGCTTTCTTCCTTAACCAGCTTAGATCCCATAGGCCATTACATGTAAGAAGTCTCTTGCCTAAATCCCAATATTCCTTTTTCCAGTTTTCTTTTTATATACTTTAAGTTCTGGGGTACTTGTGCAGATAGTGCAGGATTGTTACATAGGTATACACATGCCATAGTGGTTTACTGCCTCCATCCCCCCATCATCTACATTAGGTATTTCTTCTCATGTTATCCCTCCCCAATCATCCCACCACCTGCTAACCCTCCCCTAGCTCTCCCACCCCCCAATAGGCTCTGGTGTGTGGTGTCCCTCTCCCTGTGTCCATGTGTTCTCATTGTTCAACACAGACTTAGGAGAACATGTAGTATTTGGTTTTGTGTTCTTGTGTCAGTTTGCGGGCAATGATGGTTTCCAGATTCATCCATATCCCTGCAAAGGACATGAACTTACCCATTTTTATGGCTGCATAGTACTCCATGGTGTATATGTGCCACATTTTCTTTATCCAGTCTATCTTTGATGAGCATTTGAGTTGGTTCCAAGTCTTTGCTATTGTAAACAGTGCCGCGATAAACATATGTGTGCATGTTTCTTTATAACACAATCATTTATAATCCTTTTGGTATATATGCAATAATGGGATTGCTGGGTCAAATAGTATTTCTAGTTCTAGATCCTTGAGGAATTGCCACACTGTCCTTCGCAATGGTTGAACTAATTAATACTCCCACCAACAGTGTAAAAGCATTCCTATTTTTCCAAATCCTCTCCAGCATCTGTTGTCTTCTGATTTTTTAATGATCACCATTCTAACTGGCATGAGATGGTATCTCAAATGTGGTTTTGACTTGCATTTCTCTAATGACCAGTGATGATGAGCATTTTTTCACATGCTTGTTGGCCACATAAGTGTCTTCTTTTGAGAAGTGTCTGTTCATATCCTTTTGCCCACTTATTGATGGGGTTGTTTGTTTCTTTTCTTGTAAATTTGTTTAAGTTCTTTGTAGATTCTGGATATTAGCCCTTTGTCAGATGGGTAGATTGCAAAAATTTTTTCCCATTCTGTTGGTTGCTGGTTCACTCTAATGATAGTTTCTTCTGCTGTGCAGAAGCTCTTAAGTTTATTTACATTCTGTTTGTCTATTTTGGCTTTTGTTGCCATTGCTTTTGTGTTTTAGTCATGAAGTCCTTGCCTATGCCTATGTCCTGAATGATACTGCCTAGATTTTCTTCTAGAGTTTTTATGGTGTTAGGTCTTAAATCTTTAATCTTATGGTGTTATGTTTAAATCTTTAATCCAACTGGAGTTAATTTTTGTATAAGGTGTAAGGAAGGCATCCAGTTTCAGCTTTCTGCACATGGCTAGCCAGTTTTCCCAACATCATTTATTAAATAGAGACTCCTTTCCCCATTGCTTGTTTTTGTCAGGTTTGTCAAAGATCAGATGGTTGTAGATGTGTGGCCTTGCCTCTGAGGCCTCTGTTCTGTTCCATTGGTCTATATCTCCGTTTTGGTACCAGTACCATGCTATTTTAATTACTGTAGCCTTGTAGTATAGTTTGAAGTCAGGTAGCATGATGCCTCCACCTTTGTTTTTTTTTTTTTTTTTGGCTTAGGATTGTCTTGGCTATTCAGGCCCTTTTTTGGTTCCATATAAAGTTTAACATGGTTTTTTCCAGTTCTGTGAAGAAGGTCATGGTAGCTTGATGGGGATAGCATTGAATCTATAAATTACTTTGGGCAGTATGATCATATTCATGGCAATAATTCTTCCTAACCATGGGCATGGAATGTTTTTCCATCTGTTTGTGTCCTCTCTTATTTCCTTGAGCAGTGGTTTATAGTTCTCCTTGAAGAGGTCCTTCACGTCCTTTGTTAGTTGTATACCTAGGTATTTTATTCTCTTTGTAGCAATTGTGAATGGGAGTTCGCTCATGATTTGGCTGTTTGTCTGTTACTGGTGTATAAAAATGCCTGTGATTTTTACACATTGATTTTGTATCCTGACACTTTGCTGAAGTTGCTTATCATCTTAAGGAGATTTTAGACTGAGACAGTGGGGTTTTCTAAATATACAATCATGTCGTCTGCAAATAGGGAGAATTTGACTTCCTCTTTTCATAATTGAATATACTTTATTTCTTTTTCTTGCCTGATTGCTCTGGCTAGAACTTCCAGTACTATGTTGAATAGGAGTGGTGAGAGAGGGCACACTTGTCTTGTGCCAGATTTCAAAGGGAATGCTTCCAGTTTTTGCCCATTCAGTATGATGTTGGCTGTGAGTTTGTCATAAATAGCTTTTATTATTTGGTGGTATATTCCATTGATACCTAGGTTATTGAGAGTTTTTAGCATAAAAGGCTGTTGAATTTTGTCAAAGGCCTTCTCTGCATCTATTGAGATAATCATGTGGTTGTTGTCTTTGTTTCTGTTTATGTGATGGATTATGTTTATAGATTTGTGTATGTTGAACCAGGCTTTCATCCCTGGGATGAAGCCTATACTTACATCTTCCCAAGAATAAACCAGGAAGAAGTTGAATCCCTGAATAGACCAGAATATACATTCTATTCATCAGCACATGGAACATTCTCCAAGATAGACCATATGATAGGCCAGAAAACAAGCCTCAGTACAGAAAATCAAATTATGTCACAAACTCTCTCAGACCACAGTGGAATAAAATTAGAAGTCAATTCCAGAAGGAACTCTCAAAACCATGCAAATACATTGATAATTAAATAATTAATTAAATAACCTGCTCCTTAATGATCATTGGGTCAACACTGAAATCAAGATGAAAATTTAAAAATTATTTGAACTGAATCATAATAATGACACAACCTATCAAAACCTTTGGGATATGGCAAAAGCGGTGCTAAGAAAAAAGTTCATAGCATTAAATGCCTACATCCAAAAGTATCAAAGAGCACAAATTGACAATCCGAGGTCACAACTCATGGAACTAAAGGAAGAAGAACAAGCCAAACCAAAATTCAATAGAAGAAAGAAAATAATAAAGATGAGAGCAGAACTAAATAAAATTGAAACAAAAAAATATGAAAGATAAATGAAACAAAAAAGCTGGTTCAAGTCTGAGGCGATGAGGGACAGAAGTAGTCTCCCACTGGGCAAAATCTTCAGGTCCAGGAATACAACCACCCCTCCTGGTGTGTTTAGTCTGGCAACAGGTCTGTACTTCCCTGGGATGGAGCTCCCAGAGGCAGGGTCAGGCTGCCATCTTTGCTGTTTCACAGCCATCACTGTTGATAGCTTCAGGTTCTGAAAAAGTTGAGTTGAACAGGGGTTGGAACAAACCCCCAGCATACTGAAGCAGCCCTATAGAAAAGTGGCCAGACTGCTTGTTACATAGGACCCTGATCCCATATCTCCTCACTGGGCAGGTCCTCCCAACTTGGGTCTACAGCCACCCTTGGCTGGGGCTATCGAGCCAATAGCAGTTCTGCAACTCCTTGGGACAGAACTCTAGTGGGAGGGGCACGTTGCCAATTTTGCTGTCTCAAAGCCCTCATGCTTGCTGTCTCAAGGTTCTGGAGAGACCACGGAGACCATAGACCAAGAGCTGGTCAGGACCTCTAGCGCAGAGCACCCATCTCACAGAAAAGTGGTCAGAGTGTTCATCTGATCCTCACCTCTTGTCCCTATACAGGGTCAACCAACCTAGGACTCCAGCACAACTACCCTGTCCCCACCTGACCACTTCAGTCAGAGGCAGTCCAGCAGTTAAAGGTACACCCACATGCAGAGATGAGAAAGAATCAATGTAAGAACACTGGAAACTCAAATAACAAAGAGTATTATCTCCTCCAAATATCTGCACTAGTTCTCCAAAAAGTATAATTATCCAGGTTGAGTTAGCTGAAACGACAGAAATAGAATTCAGAATTTGGATATGAATGAAGATTATCAAGATTCAGGAGAATGACAAAACCCAATCTAAGGACACTAAGAATCACAATAAAATAATATAAAAGCTAATAGACAAAATAGCTTGTATGAAAAATAAACTTATCTGATGAAGCTGAAAAAGAATTATAAGAATTAAAAGAACTGTAAGAATTTCAAAACACAATCATAAGTATTAACAACAGAATAGGCCAAACAGGAGAAAGAATCTCAAAATTTGAAGATTGGCTTTCTGAAATAAGACAGTCAGACAAGAATAAAGAAGAAATAATGAAATGAAATGAACATAACCTCTGCAATATATAGCATATTGGCATCCTTGAAGAGAATGAGGAGAGAGCAAACAACCTGAAAAACATATTTCAGGAGATCATCTATTAAATGTTCCCCAAACTTGCTACAGAGGCCAACATTCAAATTCAGGAAATGCGGAGAATCCCAGTAAGATACTTCACAAGAATATCATCCCTAAGACATATAATCATCAGATTATCCAAGGTTAAAATGAAACAAAAAATGTTAAAGGAAGCTAGAGAGAAAGTTCAGGTCACCTACAAAGGGAAGCCCTTAAGAATAAAAGCAGACTCTCAGCTGAAATCCTATAATCCAGAAGAGACTGGGGGCTAATATTCAATATTCTTAAAAAAAAATCCCATACAAGAATTTCATATGTAGCCAAAGTAACCTTTATAAGCAAAGGAGAAATAAGATCCTTTTCAAAGAAGCAAATGCTGAGGGAATTTGTATCCATTGGACATGTTTTACAAGAGTTTTTGAAGGAAGCACTAAATATGGGAGAAAAAATGACCATTACCAGCCAATACAAAAACACACTGAAGTACACAGACCAGTGACACTATAAAGCAACCACATAAACAAGTCTGCAAAAATAACCAGCTAACATCATGGTGACAGGATAGAAATCATATGTATCAACACTAACCTTAAATGCAAATGGGCTAAATGCTCCAATTAAAACACACAGAGTGGCAAGGTGGATAAAGAACCAAGACCTATTGGTATGCTGTCTTCAAAACACCTATCTCACATGCAATGACACACATAGGCTCAAAATAAAGGGATGGAGAAAAATCGACCAAGCAAATGCAAAACAGACAAAAGCAGGGATTGCAATCCTAATTTCAGACAAAACAGACTTTAAACCAGCAAAGACCAAAAAAGACAAAGAAGGGTATTACATAATGGCAAAGGGTTCAACTCAACAAGAAGACCTAACTATTCTAAACATACACACACACAACACAGGAGAGCTGAGATTCATAATGCATGTTCTTAGAGACCTACAAAGAGATTTAGACTCCCTCACATTAATAGTAGGATATTTCAACACTCCACTGACAGTATTAGATCACTGAGATAGAAAATTAACAAAGATATTCAGGACCTGAACTCAACATTAGAAAAAAGTAGATCCAGTAGACCTCTACACCTCAAACCAACAGATTATGCATTCTTCTCATTGCCTTCTTTATTGCAGAACACAGTGCAATAAAAATACAAACCAAGACTAAAAAATGTGTTCAAACCTTTCAATCACATGGAAATTAAACAACCTGCTCCTGAATGACTACTGAATAAATAATGAAATTAAGGCAGAAATCAAGAAGCTCTTTGAAACTAATGAGAACAAATATACAATATACCAGAATCTCTGGGACACTGCTAAGGCAGGGTTCAGAATAAAATTTATAGCACTAAATGCCCACATCAAAAAGTTAGAAAGATTGCAAATTAACAACATAACTTCACAACTAAAAGAACTAGAGAACCAAGAGTAAACCAATGCCAAAGCCAGCAGAACACAAGAAATAACCAAAATCAGAGCTGAACTGAAGGATAATGAGACATAAAAACCATTCAAAAGATCAACAAATCCAAAAGTTGGATTTTTGAAAAAAAAACTAATCATATAAATAGGACACTAGAAAGACAAGGAAGAAAATAAAGAATATTTTTAAAAACATAATTAGAAATGACAAAAGGGATGTTACCACTGATCCCACAGAAATACAATCATCAGAGGCTACTACGAACATCTCTGTGCACACAAACTAGAAAGCCTAGAAGAGATTAATAAATTCCTAAACACATACGTCCTCCCAAGACTGAACCAGGAAGAAACTGATTCCCTGAATAGAACAATAATGAGCTCTGAAAATGAATCAGTAATAGCCTACCAACCAAAAAAGCCCAGGACTAGACAGATTCACAGCCTATTTGTACCAAATGTACAAACAAGAGGTGCTACCATTGCTACTGAAACTATTCTCAAAAAGTGAGGGGGAGGGACGTCTCCCCAACTCATTCTATGAGGCCAGCATCTTCCTGATACAAAACTGACAGAGATGCAACAAAAAAGAAAACCTCAGGCCTATATCCTTCATGAATATTGATGCAAAAATTCTCAACAAAATACTTGTAAACCAAATCCAGCAGCAAATCAAAAAGCTAATCCACCATGATTAAGCAGGCTTTATCCCTGGGACACAAGGTTGGTCCAATGTACGCAAATTAACAAATGTCATTCATCACATAAACAGAACTAAAGACAAAAAAACACATGATTATCTCAATAGATGCAGAAGAGGCTTTAGATAAAATTAAACATCCTTCATGTTAATAACTATCAATAAACTAGGTATTGAAGAAACATACCTCAAAATAGAGAAATGCCATCTATCACAAACCCACAGCCAACTTCATATTGAATGGGCAAAAGCTGGAAGCATTCCCCTTGAAAACCAACACAAGGATGCTCTCTCTCACCACTTCTTTGTAACATAGTATTGGAAGTCCTGGCTAGAGCAATCAGGAAAGAGAAAGAAATAAAGGGTATCCAAATAGGAAGATAGGAAGTCAAATTATCTCTGTCTGCAGATGACATGATTCTACATCTAGAAAACCCCATAGTCTCAGCCCAAAAACCTCCTCCAGTGGATAAGTTTCAGGATTCAAAATCAATATACAAAAATCACTAGCATTGCTACACACCACCAACAGTCAAGCTAAGAGCCAAATCAGGAATGCAGTTCCATTCACAATTGCCACAGAAATAATAAACTACATAGAAATACAACTAACCAGGGAGATGAAGATCTCTACAATGAGAATTACAAAACACTGCTCAAAGAAATCAGACAACACACAAACAAATGGAAAAACATCCCATGCTCAAGGATAGGAAGAATCAATATTATTAAAATGACTATACTGCCCAAAGCAATATACAGATTCAATGCTATTCCTATAAAACTACCAATAACATTCTTCACAGAACTAGAAAAAAATATGTTTAAATTGATATGGAACCAAAAAAGAGCTGAAATAGCCAAAGCAATCCAAAGCTAAAAGAACAAAGCTGGAGGAATCACATTACCTCACTTCAAACTATATTACAAGGCTACAGGGACCAAAACAGCATTGTACTGGTACAAAAACAGGCACATAGACCAATGGAACAGAAGACAGAGCCTATAAATAAGGCTGCACATCTAGGACAATCTGACCTTCGACAAAGCTAACAAAAACAAGCAACGGGGAAAGGATTCTCTCTTCAATAAATCATGCTGGGATAACTGGCTAATGATATGTGGACAATTGAAATTGGACCCCCTTTGTTACACCATATACAAAAACCAACTCAAGACTGAATAAAGACATAAATGTAAAGCCCAAAACTATAAAAACCCTGGAAGACAACCTAGGCAATACCATCCTGGACACAGGAACAGGCAAAGATTTCATGAAAAAGACACCAAAAGCAATCATGACTAAAGCAAAAATTGACAGATAGGATCTAATTAAACTTAAGAGATTCTGCCCAACAAAATAAACTGTCAACAGAGTAAACAGAAAACCTACAGAATCGGAGAAAAATTTTACAAACTATGCACCTAAGAAAGGTCTAATATCCAGCATCTGTAAGGAACTTAAACAAATTTACAAGAAAAATAAAACAACCTCATTAAAAAGTGGGCAAAGGACATGAACAGACACTTCTCAGAAGAAGACATACTTGCAGCCAGCAATCATATGAAAAAAGTTCAATATCACTGATCATTAGAGAAATGCAAATCAGAACCAAAATGAGATATCATCTCACATTTGTCAGAGTGGCTTTTATTAAAAAGTCAAAAAATAACAGATGCTGGCCAGGTTGCAAAGAAAAGGGAATGCTTATATACTATTCATTGAAAGTGTAAATTAGCTCAGCCATTATGGAAAGCAGTGTGGTAATTTCTCAAAGAACCAGAAACAGAACTGCCATTTAACCCAGCTATTCCATTACTGGATATATACCCAAAGGAATATAAATTCTTCTACCATAAAGACACATGCATGCATATCTTCATTGCCATACTATTCACAACAGCAAAGACATGGAATCAACGTAAATGCCCATCAATGGCAGACTAGATAAAGTAAATGTAATATATATACGCCATAGAATACTACACATCCATAGAAAAAGAAATCATGTTTTTGAAGAAATATAAATGGAGCTGGAGATCATTATCCTAGCAAACTAATGCAAGAAAAGAAAACCAGTATCACATGTTCTCTCTTAGAAGTGGGAGCTAAATATTACATGCACATGGACATAAAGATGGGAATGATAGACACTGAAGACTACTCAGGGGGAAGGGCTGAAAAACTGTCTATTGGATACTATTCTCACTACATGGGTGATGTGAACAATCATACCCCAAACCTCAACATCATGCAATATACCCAGTTAAGAAACCTGTATATGTATCCCCTGAATCTAAAATGTAAGTTAAAATTTTTTTTGAAATAATATTATGAAAAATTATATAATTTGAAAATGTAGATAAAATGATTTAATTTCTGAAAAATTTAGTTTTCCAAACTGAGTTAAGGAGAAATATAAAATCTTAAAATTATTATAATTATTTATAAAGATCAGTAGTTAGAATTTTCTATGGAGAGAAAGCAAACACAAATGGTGTTTCGTGTGAACTTTTGACAGGCTGAATTTTAGGTCCCCATGATCTTTGTCCCTGGTGTTAATGCTTTTTAATACGTTATGTTACATGTCAAAGGGACTTTGCAGATAGAATTAAGGTTACCAATTATCTTATTCAAGGAAAAGGAAACCTCATTGCTACAGCTGTATGGAACTCAGTTTTGACCACAAATTGATAAGCTTCAAAATAGATTCTACCCTTGTTGTTTGAGAAAGAAATATGGCCCTACTGACACCTTAATTTGGTCTTATGAGATTCAGAGATGAAACCAGTCCTGCCCCCTTACTTATCCACAGTACTGTGGGATAATAAATTGGTGTTGTTTTAACTTGCTAAAATTTTTTGGAATTATTTACCACAGCAAAAGAAAGTGAAACTAGAACTTTCTCTTAACACATAAGGGATAAATAAATCCAACCTTACAGAATATATATCAAGAAAGAAAAAATGAAGAATCACTCCCAAATGTATTTTATGAGGTCGATATTACTTTGATACAAAAACTGGGCCAGAAAAAAAAAACTATGAGGACATAAAGTCACTGGCCAAACTCAAAATTAAAAAAGAAATCCGAAGAATATAAGTAAAATATTAGCAAACTAAATCCAGCAATGGATAAAAAGGTTAATACAGCATAACGAAGATATGTTTATATCAAGAATGCAAGGTTAGTTTAACATTAACAAATCTATAACGTAATTCACCATATTAACAAAAAAAGGAGGGAAGGAAAGAATGATTATCTCGAAAAAAGCCAGGAAAAAAGGGAATCTAATAAAATCAATAACCATGCAGGATTATTCCTTCTTTAAATGCTTGGTAGAATTCAGCAGGAAAGCCACCTTTGAGAGGATTTTTTATTATGGCTTTGATATCATTACTAACTATTGGTTTGTTGAGGTTTTCTATTTCATCATGGTTCAGTCTTGATAGGTAGTATGCATCCAGGAATTTACATATTTCTTCCAGGTTTTCCAATTTGCTAGCTTATAGTTGTTCATGATAGGCTCTAATGATTCTTTGGATTTCTTAAGTGTCAGTTCTTATGTTTCCTTTTTCATTTCTGATTTTATTTATTTGGGTCTTCTCTCTTTTTTCTAGTCTACCTAAAGGTTTGCCAATTTTGTTATCTTTTCAAAAAATCAACTATTCATTTTATTGATCTTCTGTGTTTTTTAGTCTCAATTTTATTTATTTCTGCTCTAATCTTTATTCTTTCTTTCCTTCTAGTTTAGAGTTTAGCTTTTCTTGCTTTTCCAGTTCCTTGAGGTGCATTGTTAGATTCCTTATTTGAAGTGTTTCAACTTTTTTGATATAGGTATTTATTGCTATAACCTTTCTTAGTACTGCGTTTGATGTATCCCATAGGTTTTGGTATGTTACACACTTCCACTTTTATTTTTTTAAGACATTTTAAGTTTCCTTCTTCATTTCTTCATTGACCGATTGGTCATTCAAGGGCATGTTGTTTAATTTTCATGAATTTTCGAAGATTCCTCTCTTATTCATTTCTGGTTTTATTCCATTGTTGTCAGAAAAATATACTTGACACGATTTTACCTTTTTGAATTTTTTGAGACTTGTTTTGTGAACTAATATATGGTCTATTCTGGAGAATGTTCCATGAACTGATGAAAAGAATGTGTATTCTGTAGCAGTTGGGTGAACTGTTCTACAGATGGCAGTTAGGCCTATTTGGTCTTGTGGATAGTTTAACTCCAATGTTTCTTTGTTGATTTTCTGTCTAGATGATCTGTCCATCACTGAAAGTGTGGAACTGAAGTCCCCTGTGATTATTATATCGCAGTCTATATCTGCCTTCAGATTAGTGTTTGCTTTATATACTTGGGATCTCCAGTGTTATGTGCATAGAAATGTATAATTATGATACCTTCTTGCTTTGTTGACTATTTTAGTATATAGTAACACTCTTTTACTCTTTGGACAGTCTTTGACTTATAGTCTATTTTATCTGAAGTTAGTATAGCTACCTTTGCTCTTTTTTGGTTTCCACTTGCATGGAATATCTTTTTCCATCCTTTCATTTTCAGTCCGTGTGTCCTTAGAGGGGAGATAAGTTTCTTATAGGCATGATATAGTTAAGTCTTTTTTCTTTATCCATTAAGTCATTCTATGTCTTTTAATCAGAGAATTGAGTCCATAGGCATGATATAATTACATCTTTTTTCTTTATCCATTAAGTCATTCTTTGTCTTTTAATCAGAGAATTGAGTCCATTTACATTCAGTATTATTATTGATAAGTAAAGACTTACTGCTGCCATTTTGTTTCTTGTTTTCTGATTGTTTTGTAACTCCTCTCTTCCTCTATCCCTTTCTTGCTGTCATCTTTTGTAGTTAAGTAATTTTTCTCTGACAGTATGTTTAGTTTGTTGGGTATTATTAGTTTATCTATTGTAGGTTTTTGTATTGTGGTTATCATGAGTCTCAAAAACACATCAAATTTAAAAGAGTAGAAATTATACAAAGTATGCATTCAGGCCATAAAAGAATTAAATTAGGAATCAATAATAAAGATAAATGGGAAATACTAAAATACTTAGAGGTTAAACAACACACTTCTAAGTGACACACAAGTGAAAGAAGATACCTCAACAGAAGAATAGCTTGAACCCGGGAGACGGGTTGCAGTAAGCCTAAATCACACCACTGCACTACAGCCTGGGCAACAGTGTGAGACTCCAACTCAAAAATGAAAACAGAAACAAAAGAAAGAAGATGCCTCAAGAGAAACTTAAAAATACTTTGAACTAAATGAATAAGAAAATGTACTTGGAGAGTACTATGTAACATTGATTATGTTGGGAATCAGAAACAATACCCCAAAATATGGTGCTTTGAGAGGCTGAACTGAAAAAGAAGCCTCAAGGTTTTTCTGACCTCTCCCTGCCCCACCCCTATTTCAATCCTCTGTGTTTTCCAAAGCACAAAGTGAAGTTGTTCTCGTAAGTTCTCTTATCTACCTAGAAGCCATACTTCCCACATAAGAGAACAACTGCCTTCCCTGAGATTTCATTAATTTAACTCATCACAGGAAGAAAGACTGAGTCTGTCGACACACATGAACAAACTTGTCACTAGTCATTGTGTTCTGAGGGCCAAATAGACTTTGTCTCAGGCCAATGTAAAGGAAAGCATTAATAAAAATTAGAACAGAACTCAATAAAATTGAAAACAGAAAATCAGAAAAGAAAATTAATGAAACCAAAAGCTGGTTCTTTGAAAAGATCAATAAAATGGATAAACCTCTAGTCAGGCTATCTAAAAAGAAAGAGGAAGACACAAATTACTCATATCATAAATGAAAGAGGAGTCATCACTACTGAGCCTATGAACATCAAAAGGATAATAAGGAAATGTTATGAACAGCTCTATGCCCATGAATTTGATAAAATGAAATGTAGATGAAATGAACCAATTTCTTGAAAGACTCAAACTACAAAAACTCACACAAGGAGAACCAGATAATATGAGTATGCCAATATCAATTGATGAAACTGAATCAATAATTAATATCCTCTTAAAACAGAAATCATAAGCTGTAGTGGTATTTGGTAAGTTGAATCCTACCAAAAATTTAAGGAAGAAATGATTCCAATTCTTTAAAATCTCTTCCAGAAAATAGAAGTGAGCAAATACATCCTAACTTATTCTATGAGGCCATCATTATACTAATACTAAAGCTAAAGAAATTACAAGAAAAGAAAACTATAGGCCAAAATCTCCTGCTAACAGAAATGCCAAATTCCTCAACAAAATATTAGCAAATGGAATTCAGTGATATACGAAAGAAACTATACAGTGCAACCAAGTGGGATTCATTCCAAATACACAAGGTTGGTTCAACATTTGAAAGTAAATTATTGCAATAGATCACATTAACAAACTAAAGAATAAAAGTCCTATGATGATATCAACAGATACAGAAAAACATATGGCAAAATCCAATACCCATTCATGAATCAAAATCTCAGGGATCATCATCAATGTGATAAAGAACATTTACAAAAATCCTACAGTTGATATCATATTTAATAGTGAGAAACTAGAAGCATTTTCTCTAAGATCAGGAATAAAGCAAGGATGCCCTCACTCCCATTTACCAATCCTAATCAACATCATAGTGGAAGTCCTAATTAATGCAATCAGGCAAATAAAATAAATAAAAGCTATGTAGATTTGGAAGAAAGGAAAAAAGGTCTTTGTTCCCAGATGGTATGATTGTTTGTGTAGAAAAATCCCAAAAGAACCACCACCAACAAAAATCTGCCAGAACTAATAAATGATTATAGGATGGTTACAGAATACAAGGTTACTATGCAAAAAATCAATTGCTTTCCTGCATACCAGAAATGAACAACTGGAATTAGAAATTAAAAACACAACACCATTTACATTAGTGCCAAACAAATGAAATACTTAGGTATAAGTCTCACAACATATGTACAATATTCATTTTCAGGAAAACTGCAAAACTTATGAAAGAATTTTTTAAAACTGCACATACATCTAAAGAAATAAAGAAATCATCTATGTACACAAAAAGGAAGACTAAATATTTTTAACATGTCAGTTTTTCCCAAACTTATCCAGAGATTCCACACAATCCCAATCAAATTTCCAGTGAGTTACTTTGTAGATATTGGCAAACTTATTGTAAAGTTTATATCAAAAGACAAAATACTCAAAATAGCCAACACAATATTGAAGGATAACAAAGTTGGAGAACTGACACTACCTGACTTTGAGACTTATTTTACTATAAGTCTTTACTGTAGCTATACAGGCAGAGTAATAAACAGAATATGGTACTGTCAAAAGAAGAGACAAATAGATCAACAGAAGAAAATACAAAGCCAAGAAACACAAATACAAAAAACCACACAACTATAGTCAACTGATCATTGACAAAGGAGTAAAAGCAATTCAATGAAGAGTCTTTTCAACAAATGGTGCTTGAACAATTGGACAGCCTATAAAAATGAAATGAATTTAGACAGAGACATACCTTTCACAAAAATGCACATAAAATATGTCTAGACCTAAATGTAAAACACGAAACTATGGAAGTTCTAGAAGATAGCATAGGCAGAAATCTAGGTGACCTTGGGCTTGGCAATGACTTTTAAATATAATGCTAAAAGCAAAATCCATGAAAGAAAAATTTGATAACTTGGACTTCATTAAAATAGAAAGTTCTGCTCTGCAAAAGACACTGTTAAGAGATTGAAACAACAAGCCACAGACTAGGGAAATATATTTCCAAAGCATATCTGATAAAGGACTGGTATCTAAAATATACAAATAACTATTAAAACTCAGTAAGAAAACAAACAACTCTATTACAAATAGACAAAACATCTTAACAGACACCAGATGGAAAAAGATTTATAGATTTCAAATAAGCATACAAAAATATGTTCAACACCTAATATGACCTATGACCTAATACATCACTAGGGAACTGAAAATTAAAATAAGATATTACTACACTAATCAAATGTCTAAATTCAAAAACAATGACAACACAAAATGTTGGTGAGGATGTATAGTAACAACAACTGTCATTCATTGTTCAGTGGGAGTGGGAAATGCAAAACTATAAAACCACTTAGGAAGACAGTCTGACAGTTTCTTACAAAGCTAAATATAGTCTTACTATATGACCCAGCAGTTACACTCTTTGGTTCATACCCAAGTAAGTTGAAAATTCATATCC
Source organism: Aotus nancymaae (assembly GCF_030222135.1). Taxonomy (NCBI): domain Eukaryota; kingdom Metazoa; phylum Chordata; class Mammalia; order Primates; family Aotidae; genus Aotus; species Aotus nancymaae. The sequence continues at coordinate 50,581,200 of NW_026988415.1, read as the reverse complement.
ACACAAAAACCTGCACACAAATATTTACATCCACTTTATTCATAATTGTGGGCATTCAGTCAGGGTGGTGGCAAAAATATTAAGGGAAAATATTAGACAAAGCTATAGAATATAGTCTCAAGCCCTTTTGGAAGGCCTAAGGTGTTTTTCTATAGTTCTTGGCTGAAGGCAGCCTTGTCCCCTTTGTTAAATAAATTAAACTACAAACAAAGGAATGTGGGGAGTTTACCTAACTAGTTTACTCACGTGGTTCTAAAATTAACCTTTGATCATTCCCGGATGGCTCTCTCAAGAGGCAAGTCGACCAGGGATATTACCCACTAATAGTGTTTGCTTTAAGCCTCTGAACCTATCCTTTAATCTTTGTCTTCTAGTGGTGTTGATTCTAAGTTTTTGTCATTTAATGTGTGCTGAATAAAGGCCAGCAAGGCCAGGGTGTCAGAGCCTGCAGATGCAACCATTTACAGCACTCTCCAGGGAGTCTGTAACAAGGCCGGACACGCCATTGAACTGGCAAAGCATAATATCTGTGTATCAGTGTACTTTGCTCTTCCGTCACTGAGTCAGGGTCTGTGGGACAGACCCCCACAGGTGGTAACCCCCACACATTAATTCCCAAAGCTTAGAAGCACCCAAAATTTTCCTCAACAGGCAAATGAATAAGCGAACTATGGTATACCCATACAGCAGAATATTATTCACTTATGAAAAGAAATGAGCTATCTAGCCAAGAAAAGATCTGGAGGAAACTTACATGCATACTGCTAAGTGAAAGTAGCCAATCTGAAGAGGCTACATATTATATGATTCCAACTATATGACATGCTGGAAAAGGCAAAACTATAGGGACGGTAAAAAGATGAGTGATTGCCGGGAGTTCTAGAAGAGGGAATGAGGAATAACTAGGTGAAACACAGGGCATTTTTAGGGTAGTGAAATTATTCTGTGTGATACTGTTATGGTGGACATATGACATTATGCATTCACCAAAACTGTACAACACAAAGAGTGAACCCTAAATTAAACTATAGACTTCAGTTAATAATGTATCAATAGTCAATATTGGTTCATCAATTGTAACAAATGTGTCACACTAATGCAACATGTTAATAATAGGGAAAACTATGTGGGATAGAGGATGGAAGGAATATATGGGAACTCTGTACTTACTGCTCAATTTTTCTGTAAAATAAAACTGCTCCAAAAAATTTAAGTGTATGAATAAAGAAAAATTTTTAAAGTAAAAATTAAAAAGCCAAGGGGATGTTTTATACCTACAGACACACAAAATCAGAGAGAATGGAAGAGGAGATGACACTAACAAAATTTTGGAAGCTGCAAAGTATATGGAAAATGGAAAATGACTCAGTAGTTTCTAAGAAAATTGAATCTAAACTGGTAGTGAAGAAGGCAGTAACCAATCAAATTTGGCTCACAGAATTCCCCAAAAGCTTCACTAAATAGTCACTGGAAGTAGAACTGTGTTGGAGGGGATTCTTAAATAAGGAAAATTAGCTGCAAATCTCAGAAGCACTCAGCTTTCTAGATCCCCAAATGGCCACCCTAATTATGAACAGAAAATTAACCAACCATCTCCCACTTTGATGCTTATTTTTAGAAGAGGATAAGACAGAGGATCTTATGGTCTGGAGGACACTAGGAACAAGCCAGAGTGGTGGGGGGTAACATACTGAAAAAAAACACAAGAACTAGATGTATGCATATAAACACAACACAACCCCTGACTTTCTTCCCACATTCAACACTAAGGCCTTCACATTCAAGGTACTATGCAAATTAAGATCCAGTATGCTGCTGAGGTAATCAAAAAGCATCAAAGTCTGTAGCTTAATAGCATAAGCAAAAAAGGTATGTAACTAAGTCTCAAAGAATAGTCTACTTATGTTGTTTTAGTGTTCAGATAATCAGTATAAATTTTCTATAATTTGCTTTACTGTATACAAATGTGCTATTTTTACTTTAGGAAGATTTTAGTTTTAGAAAGTCTTTGCATAAAGCTATTTTATAAATCCATTAATAAAAACAAAACCAATTTGTTGGTCAATACATAAATATTTCCAACTATTGCTTAATTTTAATTGTTTTTAGAAACACCCTTTCACTCTCCATGAAAGTGCCTTAGTTTGAAAAATAAATTATATGGTTCACCTTATAATTACCAGTTAGGAAAACATGCCCAGAGAAGCTAAGAAACTTGTCCAACTGATGCAGGTGGGATTCAAATCCAGGTTTGCACTTTCTCATAGTCCTCACCGTACCCTCTCTTAGCAGCAACCACTGTACCTAGCATTCAGAAATAAATAAGTGATATATTGTGATAAATATGCTTGTGTGGATATAAACTAGTGCTGAAGGTGCAAATTAATTTTCCTGTGAGATACAGCAGGCTCGTGATGTATATGGTCAGTCAGACTTTCTATTCATCCATTCTCATGCTGTTATAAAGACCTGCCCAAGACTGGGTAATTTATAAAGTAAAGAAGTTTAATTGACTCACTATTTAGCATGTATGGGGAGGCCTTGAGAAACTTACAATTATGGCAGAAGGCAAAAGGGAAGCAAGGCACCTTCTTCACAGGGAGGCAGGAAGAAGAAGTGTGGAGTGAAGGAAAAAGAGCCCTTATAAGAGAACTCACTCACTATCCTGAGATCAGCATGGGAGAATTGCCCCCATCATTCTCTCCCTTAACACGTGGGGATTATGGGGATTACAATTCAAGATGAGAAGAGATTTGGGTGTAGACACAAAGCCTGACCATATCAGACTTGTAGAATGAGAAGTTTAGCAGGGAAAGAAAGAAATACATTAGAAGAAAAGGAAGTAACATGGCCAAAGGCATGGCAACTCAGAAAAACAGGGAGAGAAGTGATAGAGATTGAGAAGGGTACTGAGTAAAAACGGTACAACTCCATAGAACTAGATAAACAAGGAAGAAGATACAGATAAATGAAGAAAAGTAACCCAAAAAAGACTATCATACTGACAAGAAACCTAGCAGAGATACCAGGAAAGTAAAATATGTTAGGTTGAGCTGAAATGGGAGGGAGAAAACCATTGAGGAAAGAGAAGAGAGCCTTAGAAGAACAGAGAGAGTGTGTGTGTGTGTGTGTCTAATATGAGAGAAACATGGAAGAGTGCAGAGAAAGAAAAAAATTAGGAAAGATTAGAGAAATGTGAAGGAGGAGAGAACTAATGATTGGTTTAGAAAAGGAATGAGAGAAATCAAAAAGATATGTGAACTTTGGGAGGGGGAACATGGAAAAAGAAAGTTAAAAGGGGGTGAAAAAAAGAGAAATGGAGAGGGGGGATCATCTTAGTCCATTTTGCACTGCTATAACAGAATACCACAGAATGGGTAATGTATAATGAGCAGAAATCTATTGGCTTAGAGTTCTGGAGGCTGGGAAGACCAAGATCGAGGGGTTGGTGTCTAGTGAGGGCCTCCTTTCTGTGTCATCCCATGGTAGAAGGTCAAAGAGCATGAAAGAGCAAAAGGGGGTCAAATTTGCCCTTTTATAATGGACCCACTCTGATGATAGCAGCATTAATACTCCCTCAGCAATTATGGCCTAATCACGTCCCATTAGACCCTACCTCCCAACTCTCTTGCATTGAGGATTAAGTTTCCAACACATCATTTTTTGGGGGGATACATTCAAACCATAACAAGAACTGAAAAAGGAGCAGATTCTAAATGAAACACACATGAGACATTGAATGTTTATACATATTTACTGTTATATAATTATATGTACATATAGACACACATATATGCATTATACATACCTACACATAAACATATATACATGTATATATGCATGTGTATGTACATGTATGCATGTATGTGTATGTATATGTGTGCATATGTGTGAAGGAGAAGAAAATAGACAGCAAGGGTAAAGACATGATGCAAAAGAAATATGTAAAAGATATGTGAGGAGAGGAAAGACATCCATAAAGTTATCTCTAGACTACATAATAGCCATTTTTATATTTTTCTTAGGTAATTTATTTAAAATCATATAATTGGGTTATTCTGATAGATTATGAACTCATTTCATTCACTCTTATATTCACTCAAAAATTTTCTCTTATAAATCACTACATACCTTAGTTATAACCTTCTTATAAAGTAAAAAGAAAAAGATTGGTATATCCCAGAATCTTAGAATATTAAATACAAGAAATAATAGTACTATAGTTAAAATACTAACTTAGGACATATTTTTTCACCAAAGACTCTACAATTTCCAATTATTCTCTTTCCTCCACATTTCCCTGTGAAGCAGCTGCAAGAACAGCAGGTCAAAGCAACTGGAGAAAATAAATCACTCCAAGAGATTAAAGAGGTGAGGATCAAGGCTGTGGGCTATCAGTTTGAAACCATGGCCACTAGGTTTTTGCCATCCCTGAATATCTTGCCTTACTGAGTTCTCTAGAGAATAAGAGATGTGTGACCTCCTGAAACGTGTCTTACTAGGGCACACACCATGCTGACACATTCATTTCTTCATAACTGAAAAAGTCAACACTGTGACTTGGATTTTAATCTGCAGTCCTCAGGAGTTTTCCCATAGAGATTTTGCAAATAATCAACTTTGATTCTTCCCAAACCTGTGACTCTGCCTTCCTAATAGCTAGTACTGAAACAAATACACATAAGCTCATAGGAATTCTGCGATTACATTACTTTCAATTATCAGAATACTAAAAGTTTGTCAAAGATACATTGATTGTACTTGAAATTTATATAATGTTGAATGTGATATATAGGTAAACATTATCTTAAACACCTAAATATAGGCTTTCAGGAAAGCCCATACATTCACAAAAACTTCATCAATGTTAAAGCAGCCTGTCATCTTATAACATTTTAAATACAGGCAGCATCCCTAATTTATTCCTTCCTACTCCTCTTCTTTTCTCCTGTGTACATACAGTGGTGCTCTTCCCTCTCACTTTCTGCAATGTGACTAGGCCTATATTCCCCAAGACCTACCTGAACAGTGTTATTTAAGCTCATACAGGAAGAAAGATTCATAACACCAATACAGCTTTTGGTTTCACCATCATTCTAAATATGAATATTTTAAGACTCAAACCAGCATCTCCAAAGATTCCCCACAGCCAGATAATTTGACTCAAGTTTTGTATGTTTGTTTTTTAACTTTTAAGAACTTTTAAAGATAGCTACCCAATGTATTCTACAAAGTTAGAGTAACTCTCATAAAACGTTTTGATTAGTATAGTTCAAAAAATATCAATTTCATTTCTAAATAGAGATGCACAACCCTGAATACAATTCTGGAAAATAAAATTCAATACTAAAAGAACAACCCACCATGATCAAGTAAGTTTCATCTTGAAAATGCAAGGAAGAGAGGGACTTCCACCAAGATGGCTGAATAGGAAAAGCTCTGGAACGCTATTCCGAGCAAGAGCAACGCAGAAGGTGAGTGATCTCTGCATTTCCAACCAAAGAACCAGGTTCATCTCATTGAGACAGGTTAGACAGTGGGTGTAGCCCAAGGAGGGCAAACTGAAGCAGGGTGGGGCATTACCTTACCCGGGAAGTGCAAGGGGCTGGAGAACTCCCCCTCCTAGCCAAGGGAAGTCATTAGGGACTTTTCTGGACACTCCAGTACTCTGGTTCAGATACTGTACTTTTCCTATGGTCTTTACAACCCACGGACCAGGAGATTCTTGCCAGTGCCTACAACACAAGATGGGTTTCCAGCACAAAACTGTGTGGCTCTTTTGGGAGGCCATTTTAGCAAGTGCCTGGAACACCAGCGAGACAGAATCACTCATTCCCCTGAAAAAAAAGGGGGCTGAAGGCAAGGAGCCAAGTGATCTGGCTGAGTGGGTCCCACCCCCACAAAGACCAGCAAGCTGAGATCCATTGGCTTATAATTCTTGCAGCCAGCACAGCAGTCTGAGGTTGACTTGGGATGGTCAAGCTCAGTAGGGGGAGGGGGGTCCACCATTACTGAGGCATTTCTAACCTTGCCTGTGTAAATAAAATCTTACAGGGAAGTTTACACAGCAGCTGGGTGGAGCCAGTGGCAGCTCAGCAAGGCCTCTGCAGGCAGAATGTGACTAGACTCCCTTCTTGCTGGGCAGGACATCGCTGAGAAAAGACAACAGTCCATCGGGACAAATTAATAAAGCCGACCTTCCCGGGACAGAACACCTGGGAAAAGGGGAGGTTGTGAGCTCCACATCAGCAGACTTAAACCTCCCTGCCCAGCAGCTCTGAAGGGAGCAAAAGAGCTCCCAGCAAAGCACTTGAGCTCTGATAAGGGACAGACTACCTCATCAAGTGGCTCCCCGACCCCCATTTATCCTAAGAGACACCTTATACAGGAGAACTCTCGCTGACATCTGACAGCTACCCTTCTGGGAGGAAGCTACCAGAAGAAGTAACAGGCAGCAATCCTTGCTGTTCTGCAGCCCCCATAGGTGATTCCCAGGCAAACAGGATCTGGAGTAAACTTCCAGCAGTCCTGCAACAGAGGGGCATGAGTTAGAAGGAAAAATAAAAAACAAAGAAATAGCTTCAACTTCATCAGAAAGGACATCCACTCAGAGACACCATCTGAAAGTCACCAACTTCAAAGACCAAAGGTAAATAAATCCACGAAGATGGGAAGAAACCAGCAAAAAAAGGCTGAAATCGTCAAAAACCAGAATGCCTCTCATCCTTCAAGGGATCACAACTCCTCACCAGCAAGGGAACAAAACTGGATGGAGAATGAGTTTGAAGAATTGACAGAAGCAAGCTTCGGAAGGTGGGTAATAACAAATATCTCTGAGCTAAAGAAGCATATTCTAACCAAATGCAAAGAAAGTAAGAACATTGAAAAAGGTTAGACGAAATGCTAAGTAGAATAACCAGCTTAGAAAAGAACATAAATGACTTGATGGAGCTGAAAAACACAGAAAGAGAACTTCGTGAAGGATACACAAGTTTCAATGCCTGAATCGATAAAGCAGAAGAAAGGATATCAGAGAATGAAGATCAACTTAATCAAATAAAATGAGAAGGCAAGATTAGAGAAAAAAGAATGAAAAGAAATGAACAAAGCTTCCAAGAAAGACAGGATTATGTGAAAAGAACAAATCTATATTTGATTGGTGTACCTGAATGACATGGGGAGAATGACACCAAGCAGGAAAACATCCTTCAGGATATTATCCAGGAGAACTTTCCCAACCTAGCAAGGCAGGACAACATTCAGATTCAGGTAATGCAGACAACATCATAAAGATTTTCCTCAACAAGAGCAACCCCAAGGTACATAATTGTCATATTCACCAGGGATGAAATGAAGGAAAAAATGCTAAGGGCAGCCAGAGAGAAAGGTCAGGAAACCCACAAAGGGAAGTCCATCAGACTCACAGCAGATCTCTCAGCAGAAACCCTACAAGCTAGAAGACAGTGGGGGCCAATATTCAACATCCTTAAAGAAAAGAACTTTTAACCCAGAATTTCATATCCAACAAAACTAAACTTCATAAGTGAAAAAGAAATAAAATCCTTTAAGGACAAGCAATTGCTGAGAGATTTCATCACCACCAGCCCTGCCTTACAAGAGCTCCTGAAGGAAGCACTAAACATGGAAAGGAACAACCAGTACCAGCCCATGCAAAAACGTATGAAATTGTAAAGACCATTGACACAATGAAGAAACTGCATCAACTAACAAGCAAAACAACCAGCAAGCATCAAAATGACAGGAACAAATTCACGCATATCAACATTAACCTTAAATGTAAATGGGCTAAATGCCCCAATCAAAAGACACAGACTGGCAAACTGGTTAAAGAGTCAAGACCCATCGGTGTGCTGTATTCAGGAGGCCCATCTCACGTGCAAATACACACATAGACTCAAAATAAAAGGATGGAGGAAGATTTACCAAGCAAATGGAGAGCAAAAAAAAAGCAGGAGTTGCAATCCTAGTCTCTGATAAAACAGACTTTAAACCAACAAAAACCAAAAGAGACAAAGAAGGGCATTACATAATGGTAAAGAAATCAATGTAACAAGAAGAGCTAACTATCCTAAATGTATAGGTGTACCCAACACAGGAGCACCCAGATAAATAAAGCAAGTTCTTAATGACCTACAAAGAGACTTAGACTCCCACACAATAATAATGGGATACTTTAACACCCATTGTCAATATTAGACAGATGAACAAGACAGAATATTAACAAGGATATCCAGGACTTGAACTGAGATCTGGACCAAGTGGACCTAATAGACATCTACAGAACTCTCCACCCCAAATCCACAGAATATGTATATTCTTTTCAGCACCACACAAAACCACACAACTACATGGAAACTGAACAACCTGCTCCTGAAAGACTACTGGCTAAATAATGAAATGAAGGCAGAAATAAAGATGTTCTTTGAAACCAATGAGAACAAAGACACAACATACCAGAATCTCTGGGGCACATTTAAAGCAGTGTCTAGAGGGAAATTTATAGCACTAAAAGCCCATAGAAGAAGCATGAAAAGATCTAAAATCGATAACTTATCATCAAAATTGAAAGAGCTAGAGGAGCAAGATCAAACAAATTCAAAAGCCAGACGAAGACAAGAAATAACTAAGATCAGAGCAGAACCGAAGGAGAGAGAGACACAAAAAATCCTTCAAAAAATCAATAAATCCAGGAGCTGACTCTTTGAAAAGATCAACAAAATAAACAGACTGCAAGCCAGACTAATAAAAAAGAAAAGATAGAAGAATCTTTATCAATATAAAATGATAAAGGGGACATGACCACCAATTCCACAGAAATACAAACTACTATCAGAGATTACTACAAACAACTCTATGCACGTAAACCAGTAAATTTGTAAGAAACGGATAAATTCCTGGACACTTACACCCTCCCAAGACTAAATCAGGAAGAAGTTGAATCCCTGAAAAGCCCAATAACAAGATCTGAAATAGAGGCAGCAATTAATAACCTACCAACCAAAAAAAGTCCAGGTCCAGACAGGTTCACAGCTGAATACTACCAGACATAAAAAGAGGAACTGGTACCATTTTTTCTGAAATTATTCCAAACAATACTAAAAGAGGGAATCCTCCCTAACTCATTTTATGAGACCAACATCATCCTGATACCAAAACCTGGCAGGGATGCAACTAACAAAGAAAATTTCAGACCAATATCCATGATGAATACTGATGCAAAAATCTTCAATAAAATACTGGCAAACCAAATACAACAGCACATCAAAAAGCCTATCGATCATGATAAAATAGGCTTCATCCCAGGTATGCAAGTCTGGTTTGATATATGCAAATCTATAAACATAATTCATCACATGAAAGAACCAGAGACTAAAACCACATGATTACCTCAATAGATGCAGAGAAGGCCTTTAACAAAATTAAAAAGCCTTTATGCTAAAAACTGTCAAGAAACTAGATATTAATGGAACATGTCTCAAAATAATAAAAGCTATTTATGGCAAATCCACAGCCAATATTATACTGAATGGGCAAAAAATATAAGCATTTCCCTTGAAAACTGGCACAAGACAAGGGTGCCCTCTCTCACCACTCCTATTCAATATAGTACTGGAAGTTCTAGCCAGAGCAATCAGGCAAGAAAGAGAAATAAAGGGTATTCAATTAGGAAAAGAGGAAGTCAAATTGGCTCTATTTGCAGATGACATGATTGTATATTTAGAAGACCCTATCGTCTCAGTCCAAAATCTCCTTAAGACAATAAGCAACTTCAGCAAAGTGTCAGGATACAAAATAAATGTGCAAAAATCACAAGCATTCCTATACACCAAAACCAGACAAATGCGGAGCCAAATCATGAGTGAACTCCCATTCACAATTGCTACAAAGAGAATAAAATACCTAGGAATACAACTAACAAAGGACGTGAAGGACCCCTTCAAGGAGAACTGCAAACCACTGCTCAAGGAAATCAGAGAAGACACAAACAGATGGAAAAACATTCCATGTTCATGATCAGGAAGAATCAATATTGTGAAAATGGCCATACTCCCAAAGTAATTTATAGATTCAGTGCTATCCCCATCAAACTACCATTGACCTTCAAACAACTTAAACTTCCTATGGAACCAAAAAAAGAACCTGCATAGCCAAGACAATCCTAAACAAAAATAACAAAGCTGGAGGCATCACGCTACTTGACTTCAAACTATACTACAAGGCTACAGTAATCAAAACAGCATAGTACTAGTACCAAAACAGAGATATAGACCAGTGGAACAGAACAGAGGCCTCAGAAGTAACACCACATCTACAACCATCTGATCTTAAAAACCTGACAAAAGCAATCAGGAAAGGATTCTCTGTTTAATAAATAGTGTTCGGAAAACTGGATAGCCATGTGCAGAAAGCTGAAACTGGACCCTTTCCTTACACCTTATACAAAAAATAACTCCAGATGGATTAAAGATTTAAACATAAGACCTAACACCATAAAAACCCTAGAAGAAAACCAAGGCAATATTATTCAGGACATAGGCATAGGCAAGGACTTCATGACCACAATGCCAAAAGCAATGGCAATGAAAGCCGAAATAGACAAATGGGATCTAAGTAAACTTAAGTGCATCTTCACGGTAAAAGAAACAATCATGAGAGTGAACTAGCAACCAACAGAATGGGAGAAAATTTTTGAAATCTACCAAACTGACAAAGAGCTAATATCCAAAATCTACAAAGAACTAAAACAAATTTACAAGAAAAAAACAAAGAACCCCATCAAAAAGTGTGTGAAATATATGAACACTTTTCAAAAGAAGACATTTATGTGGGCAAAAAACATATGAAAAAATGCTCATCATCACTGATCATTAGAGAAATGCAAATCAAAACCACATTTGAGATACCATCTCACACCAGTTAGAACGGCAATCATTTAAAAATCTGAAGACAACAGATGCTGGAGAGGATGTGGAGAAATAAGGACACTTTTACACTGTTGGTGGGAGTGTAAATTAGTTCAACCATTGTGGAAGACAGTATGGCAATTTCTCAAGGATATAAAAATAGACATATCATTTGACTCAGCAATCCCATTACTGGGTATATACCTTAAGGACTATAAATCGATCCATTATAAAAACACATGCACACGTATGTTCATTGCGGCACTGTTTACAATAGCAAAGACTTGGACCCAACCCAAATGCCCATCAATGATAGACTGAATAAAGAAAATGTGGCACATACACACCATGGGATACTATGCAGCCACAAAAAAGGATGAGTTCATGTCCTTTGTAGGGACATGGATGAAACTGGAAACCATCATTATCAGCAAACTGACACAAGAACAGAAAACCAGGCACCACATATTCTCACCCATAAGTGGGGGTTGAACAAGGAGAACAATTAGAACACATGGACACAGGGAGGGGAACATTACACACTGGGGTCTGTTGGGGGGTGGGGGGCTAAGGGAGGGTTAACAGGGTGTGTGGAGATTGGGGAGGGATAACAGGAGAAATACCTAATGTAGGTGACAGGAAATGGAAGCAGCCATGGCATGTGTATACCTGTGTAACAATCCTGAAAGATTTGCACATGTATACCAAAACTTAAAATAAAAAAAGAATATGTATATGTATACATATACGTATATGTATATAACCATTGCAAACCCATTAGAACAGATAAAATCAAAGAGACTGATAATACCAAGTAGTGGCTAGAATGAAAAGCATTAGGAACTCACATCTTATAAACTACAGTGATTGGTCCAGGGATGGATCTGCAAACATGCTAAGTCAAATTCCTTCACTGAGACATGGAGTTGCTTAGTTGCTTGAAGACATATTCCCTGCCATTTGTAGAAAACCTGTCTACAGTAGGAAAGAATGAAGCCAAAGGGAGATAATTACAGTTCAAAAATGGTGGCAGAGAGAAATATGTATATATTTCAATATATAAATTATATATCTTTGTATATGTATATATTTCAATATATGAATTCTACATGTATATGTATATCTTTCTGTATATATCATATATATTTCTCTAATATTTATATATATGCAAATGACATAGACAATGACACAGACAGATGACCCTATGTTTTAGCCCATTTTCTATTGCTGTAACTGAATACCACAGACTAGGTAATTCATAAAGAAAAGAAAATTATTTCTTACAGGTCTACAGACTCGGAAGTCCTAAGACAAGGGGCCACACCTGGTGAGGGTATTTTACTGTATCATAACATGATGGAAGACATGATACGGTAAGAGGGCAAGAGCAAGAGCTAAACAGGCTTTCATAACAGACTCACTCTCATGATACAAAAATTCACTCCCATGATACTCCATGAGTCAGTCCATGAATAGATTTACTCATTCATGAGGGCAGAACCTTCATGAACCAATCACCTTTTTTTTTTTTCTTTTTTTGTGACAGAGTCTTGCTGTCACCCAGGCTGGAGTGCAGTGGCATGATCTCGGCTCACTACAACCTCCGCCTCCCAGATTCAAGCAATTCTCCTGCCTGAGCCGCCCGAGTAGTTAGGACTACAGGCATATGCCACCATGCCTGGCTAATTTTTGTACTTTTGTAATTTTTCATAATTTTGGGGTCCTCTGGCCCCAATCACAACTTAAAGACCCTTCCTCTTGGCTAGGCGCAGTGGCTCATGCCTGTAATTCCAACACTTTGGGAGGCTGAGGCAGGCAGATCACCTGAGGTCAGGAGTTCAAGACCAGCCTGGCCAAATTGGTGAAACTGTGTCTCTACTAAAAATACAAAAATTAGCCAGGCGTGGTGACACGTACTTGTAGTCACAGCTACTTGGGAAGCTGAGGAAGGAGAGTCCCTTGAGCCGAGGTCTTGCCATTGCACTCCAGCCTGGACAACAGAGCAAGACTCCATTAAAAACAACAACAACAACAACAACAAAACCTCCTCTTAATACCGTTACACTTGGGATTAAGTTTCGACAAGAGTTTCAGAAGGGGCAACGTTCAAGCCATATCACCCTGCAATACTAAGTCCCCAGCCAGTATTACCTGAACACAAATTCACTTCTAGAATCTTTATTAACATAAAACTATGAATTCCCATTTATTCTCAGGCTCATTTGAATTATTTCTCTTACTTTCAAGAGAGCTCACCCAATTATGAGTGAGAACATATGATGTTTGGTGTTCCATTCTTGAGTTACTTCACTTATACTAATGGTCTCCAATTCCATCCAGATTGCTGTGAATGCCATTAATTTGTTCCTTTTTATGGCTGAGTAGTAATCCATGGTGTGTGTGTGTGTGTGATATATATATATATATTCTTTATTCACTCCTTGATTGTTGGGCATTTGGCCTGGTTTCATATTTTTGCAATTGCAAATTGTGCTGCTATAAACAGATGTGTGCAAGTGTCTTTTTTTGTATAATGCCTTCTTTTCCTCTGGGTAGATACCGAGTAGTAGGATTGCTGAATCAAATGGTAGATCTACCTTTAGTTCTTTCAGGAATCTCCACACTGTTTCCATAGTGGTTGTACTAGTTTACATTCCCATCAACAGTATATATGTCCCCTTTTACCACATCCACGCCAACATCCATTTTTAAAAAATTTGATTATGGCCATTCTTGCAGGAGTGAGGTGGTATCACATTGTGGTTTCGATTTGCATTTGCCTGATAATTAATGATGTTGAGCATTTTTCCATATGCTTCTTGGCCACTTGTATATCTTCTTTTTCTCTCTAGAGAATTACCTATTTATATCTTTAGCCCACGTTTTGGGGGGTTGGTTGTTTTTTTCCTTGCTGATTTGTTTGAGTTCTTTGTAGATTCTGGATATTAGTCCTTTGTGGGCTATATAGACTGTGAAGATTTTCTCTTACTCTGAGGGTTGTCTGTTAACTCTACTGATTATTTATTTTGCTATGCAAAAGATTTTTAGTTAAATTAAGTCCCATCTATTTATCTTTGCTTTGGTTGCATTTGCTTGTGGGTTTTTGGTCATGAAGTCTTTGCCTAAACCAATGTCTAGAAGGATTTTTCCAATGTTATCTTCCAGAATTTTTAAGGTTTCATGTCTTATATTTAAGTCTTTAATCCATCATCTTGAGTTGATTTTTGTATAAGGTGAGAGATGAAGATCTCATTTCATTCTTCTACATGTGACTTGCCAATTATCCTAGCACCATTTGTTGAATAACATGCCCTTTACCCACTTTATGTTTTTGTTTGCCTTGTCACAGATCATTTAGTGATTAAGTATATTAAAAAGACTAATGACATACAATGTGAACTGAGTTTCAAAACAGTACTTTATAACATGTGATTTCATTTTGTAGTGACAATTTGGAAGACCCTTAAAGAGATAATGACAATTTATTAAATATTGAAATCTTTATTACAATAATACAGTATCTAGTATTGAAAGATAAGGTTGTATCTTCATGTACAATACACATGTCTGAAAAGTAAAATATCAGTCACTCAAACAGACATTTTGTGTTCATTATGTTAGTTTGGTTTTTTTTTTTTTTTTTGAGACGGAGTTTCACTCTTGTTACCCAGGCTGGAGTGCAATGGCGCGATCTCGGCTCACCGCAACCTCCGCCTCCTGGGTTGAGGCAATTCTCCTGCCTCAGCCTCCTGAGTAGCTGGGATTACAGGCACGAGCCACCGTGCCCAGCTAATTTTTTTTGTATTTTTAGTAGAGACGGGGTTTCACCATGTTGACCAGGATGGTCTCAATCTCTTGACCTCGTGATCCACCCGCCTTGGCCTCCCAAAGTGCTGGGATTACAGGCGTGAGCCACTGCGCCCAGCCAATTTGGTATTTTTTAATGGAATTATCTGGTTTGGTTGGAATAATGACAACATCCTGACAATATTTCTTTGTATAATGGTAACCAAGAAATGACTGAGATATTTGTCAGGAATATGAAGTGTCTTTCTCCAATTGAAATCCAACCAATTGTTCTCCTACCAATATTATCACTTCAGAATCTGAACACTTAACTGCCAAACATATTCATGTCTCATTAATCTTGTCCTAGATATATGTAATTTACATATTACATATACCTAGGACATTATTAGTACAATATTCATATTCCTATCAAGGTTTATGGTTTTACATGTTTGTTCTTTTTTAATCAGAAGATTAGTACAGTAGGACTACTGCAGTTCCATATAGCTGCTTATCGTTTTATTTCTATCACCTATGAGTAGCACACATGCATAATTTTGCTATAGGCACATAACGAGCCATTTATAATTGACAGTTCATGCAACTGGAGAATAGTCAAAATCCCATCAGTTATTTTGGGGAAAGACTAATTATTGCACAGTTTCTAGAGAAGCATGTTGACAAGTAGAATGAAATGGATGGTTTTATATTTTAAATTGCACTAGAAAAAAAGATAATTTCTTTTCAATGTTTATGAAGTTACTTCTCCTATTCACTGTTAGAAATTTCAATTTCTAAATTTCTAAAGCTATCTGGAAATTATCCCTAAGAATCTTTTCTTATTTCAATAGTTTTTAGGGTACAGATAATTTTCGGTTGTATGAATGAGTTCTTTCATGGTGAAGTCTGATATTTTAGTGCACTCATCACCCAAGCAGTGTAAACTGTATCCAGTATGTAGTCTTATATCCCTTACTTGCCTCCCAACCTCCCACAACTGAGTTCCCAAAGTCCATTATATTACTCTGTATGTTTTACATCCTCATAGATTAGCTCCCACTTGTAAATGAGAACCTACAGTGTTTGGTTTTCCATTTCTGAGTTACTTCACTTAAAATAATGGCCTTCAGCTTCATCCAAGTTGCTGCAAAAGACATTATTTTGTTCTTTTTTATGGATGAGAAGTATTCTACGTCATAGAGATATCACATTTTCATTATCTGTGCATTGGTTGATGGGCACATAGCTTTGTTCCATATCTTTGCAAGTGTGAATTGTGCTGCTATAAACATGCATGCACGTGTGTCTTTTTGATATAACTTCTTTTTCTTTGGGTAGATAACCAGTAGTGGGATTGCTGGATTGAATGGTAAATCTACTTTTAGTTCTTCAAGGAATCTCTATACTGTTTTACAAAGTGGTTTTACTAATTTACATTCCCACCAGCAGTGTATAAGCATTCCTTTTTCACCGCATCCATGCCAACATCTATTGTTGTTTCACTTTTATTATGGCCATTCTTCTGGGAGTAAGGTGGTATCTCATTGTGGTTTTAATTTCCATTTTGCTGATGATTCGTGATGTTGAGTAATTTTTCATATGTTTGTTGGCTGTTTGTATATCTTCCTTTGAAAAACATCTATTCATTTCCTTTGCCCACTTTTTGATGGGATTATTTGGTTTTTTCTTCCGGATTGAGTTCCTCATATATTCTGGATACTAGTCCTTTCTCAGATGCATAGTTAGCACATATTCTCTCCCACTTTGTGGGTTGTCGGTTTATTCTGCTAATTATTTCTTTTGCTGTGCAGAAGCTTTTTAGTTTAATTAGATCACATTTATTTATTTTTGTTTTTGTTACATTTGCTTATGGGGTCTTAGCCATAACGTCTTTGCCAAAGCCAATGTCCAGAAGAGTTTTTCCTAAGTTTTCTTCTAGAAGTTTTATGGATTCAGGTCTTAGATTTAAGTGATTGATCCATCTTGAGTTGATTTTTTTATAAGGTGAGGGATAGGGATCCAGTTTCATTCCTCTACATGTGGCTAGCCAAATATTCCAGCACCATTTTCTTCCTATTACTTTAAGGAAGTCCATTTTCACTTCCCCAATTTGTGTTTTTGTACGCTTTCCTGAAGTTTAGTTGGCTATAAGTATTTGGCTTTATTTCTAGGTTCTCTATTCCATTCCATTGATCTAAGTGCCTGTTTTCATATCAGTACTGTGTTATTTTGGTAACTATAGTCTTGTAGTGTAATTTGAAATCTGGTAATGTGACACCTCCAGGTTTGGTCCTTTGACTTAGTATTGCTTTGGCTATGAGGGCTCTTTTTTGGTTCTACATATATTTGAGGATTATTTTTTCTAGTTTCTTAGAAATAATAATGGCATTTTTATGGGACTTGCATTGAATCTGTAGATTGCTTTGAGCAGTATGGTCATTTTCACGATATTGATTATTTCCATCTATGAGCATAGGATGTGTTTCCATTTGTTTGTGTCATCTATTTCTTTTTTTTTTTTTTTTTTTTTTTCTTTTTTTTTTTTTTATTGCATTTTAGGTTTTGGGGTACATGTGAAAAACATGCAAAGTTGTTGCATAGGTGCATTCATGGCAGTGTGATTTGCTGCCTCCCTCCCCCTCACCCATATCTGGCATTTCTCCCCATGCTATCCCTCCCCAACTCCCCTCCCCACTGTCCCCCCCCACTCCCCCGCAACAGACCCCCGTGTATAGTGCTCCCCTCCCTGTGTCCATGTGTTCTCCTTGTTCAACACCCTCCTATGAGTGAGAACATGTGCTGTTTGGTTTTGTGTTCTTGTGTCAGTTTGCTGAGAATGATGGTTTCCAGGTTCATCCATGTCCCTACAAAGGACGCGAACTCCTCATTTTTAATGGCTGCATAATATTCCATGGTGTATATGTGCCACATTTTTCCTGTCCAGTCTTTCATCGATGGGCATTTGGGTTGGTTCCAGGTCTTTGCTATTGTAAACTGTGTCATCTATTTCTTTCAGTGTTGTTTTGTAGTTTTCCTTGTAGATATCTTTCCCATCCTTGGCTAAGTGTATTATTAGATCTTTTATTTTATTTGCCACTGTCAAAAAAGAGATTGAGTTTCTGGTTTGATTATCAACTTGGTCATTGTTGATTTATAGTAGTGCTACTGATTTGTGAACACTAATTTTGAAAGCTGAGACTTTATTGAATGTTTATCACATCTATGAGCCTTTTGTATGAGTCTTTAGGGTTTTTTGAGTGTACAATCACATCATTGGCAAACACTGATAGTTTGACTTCCTCTTTTCCAATTTTGATGCCCTTTATTTCTTTTTCTTGCCCAAATGCTCTGACTAGGACTTCCAGTACTTTGTTAAATAGAAGTGGTGAAAGTGGGTATCCTTGTCTTGTTACAGTTCTTAGGGGAATACTTTCAACTTTTTCCCATACAATGTAATATTGGCTGTGGGTTTGTCATATATGGCTTTTATTACTTTAAGATAAGTCCCTTTTCTGCCTATTTGTTGTATTTTGTTGAAGGTTTTTATCATAAAGGGATGATGGATTTTATCAAATGCTTTTTCTGCATCTATTGAGATTATCATATGGCTTTTGTTTGTAATTCTGTTTATGTGATGTATTGTATTTTTTAATGAGCATTTATTAACCCATCCTTGCATTCCTGGGATGAAACCCACTAGGTCATAATGTATTATCTTTTAGATGTGCTGCTGGATTTGGTTAGCTAGTATTTTGTTGAGAATTTTTGCATCTATGTTCATTAGGGATATTGGTCTTTAGTTTTTGTTTTGTTTTGTTTTTGTTTTTATGTCTTTTCCTGGTTTGGGTATTAAGGTGGCACTAGCTTCATAGAATGATTTAGGGAGGATTCCCTCCTTTCATTGTCTTTTGGAATAGTTTCAGTAGTATTGGTACCAATTCTTCTTTGAATGTTTGGTAGTATTCAGCTGTGAATCCATCTGGTCCTAGACTTTTTTATTGGCAATTTTTTTATTACTGACTCAATCATGCTGTTTGTTATTGATCTGTTCAGGGTTTCTATTTCTTCCTGATTTAACCTAGGAGAGTTGTATGTTTCCAGGAATTTTTTCATTCCCTCTAGGTTTTCTAGTATATGTGCATAAAGGTGTTCATAGTAGACTTGAGTGATCTTTTGTATTTCTGAGATATCAGTTGTAATATTTCCAGTTTCATTTATAATTGAGTATGTTTGGATCTTCTCTCTCTTCCTTTCTTGGTTAGTCTCACTAATAGTCTATCAATTTTATCTTTCAGAGAACCAGCTTTTTGTTTCATTTATCTTTTGTATTGGCTATTGCTGTTTTGATTTCATTTAGTTCTGCTCTGATCTTTGTTATTTTCTTTTACTGTCTTTGGATTTTATTCCTTCTTAGTTCTCTACTTCCTTGAGTTGTGATATTAGATTGTCAATTTGTGCTATTTCAGACTTTTTGACGTAAGAATTTAATGCTATGAACTTTCCTCTGAACACTGCTTTTCTTGTATTCCAGAGGTTTTGATAAGTTGTGACACTATTATCATTCATTTGAAATAATTCTTTAATGTCTAACTTGATTTCATTATTATCTTCAAAATTATTCAAGAGTAGATTGTTTAATTTTCATGTATTTGTATAGTTTGAGGTTTCCTTTTGGAGTTGATTTCCACTTTTATTCTGCTGTGGTCTGAGAAAATGACATGATTTCAATTTTCTTAAATTTGCTGAAATTTTTTGTGGCCTAGTATATAATCTTGGAGAATATTCCATGTGCTGATGAGAAGAATATATATTCTGCAGTTGTTGGGACAAATATTCTGTAAATATTATTTAATTCCATTGGTTCTAGGGTATAGTTTAAGTCCATTGTTTTTTGACTGGACTTTCTCTCTTGATGATCTGTCTAGTGATGTCAGTGGAATATTTATGTCCCCCACTATTATTATGCTGCAGTCTGTCTCATTTCTTACGTCTAGTTGTTTTCCCCAGTACTTTATTTATTGAGTTGATGTTTCAGGCATCAGGCCAGCAGGGCAGGTATTCCTGGGTAGGAACCAGCTGTAGCTAAAACAGATAGGTAGAAGCAATATCTAGTGGTGGGCAGAGGTCCCCATCTTGATGAAGGTGGCTGGGGAAGCTCTCAATTAGGTGCACTGAGGTTTTATCAGGGTCAAGAGTGGGAGCTACCTCAGTTCCTTTGCCAGGCCAGCAGGAAAGCTATCCACATCCAAGCCTCACTCCTGTCCTAGTGTTCTGGCTATTCAGATCAGACAGGCTCCTCTTTACATCTGTAGAAATATTGATGTTCTGAATAGAAAGAAATTGTGATTCTGCCTATAATGCAAGCCTGAATCTGGGGAGCGCTTGTCCTCTGAGGATGCAATCATCCTGAATTGTTCCAGGAAGGCTGTCTATATGTGCATCCATGCTGAGTTCCTATGATAGAAGCCCCACCTATGTTGGCAGTGGTGAACAAGGAGAGAACAAGGAACACAGCAAAAGAAATAATCATCACAGTTATCAGACAACCCAGAGGGAGAGAAAATCTTCACAATTTATACATCCCACAAAGGACTAATTTCCAGAATCTACAAAGAACTCAAACAAATCAGCAAGAACAAAACAAACAATCCCATCAAAACATGAGCTAAGGATATGAATAGACAATTATCAAAAGAGGAAAAAGAAGATGTGCAAATGGGCAGCAATCATATGGAAAAATGCTCAACATCACTAATTACCAGGGAAATTCAAATGAAAACTGCAATCGGATACCACCTCATTCCAGAAAAAAAAAAGGCCATAATCAAAAAATAATGGATGTTGGTGTGGATGGGGTGAAAAGGGAACACTTTTACACTGTTGGTAGGAGTGTAAACTAGTACAACCACTATGGAAAACAGTGTGGAGATTTGTTTTTTTAAAAATTTAATTTTATTTTTTATTGCATTTTAAGTTTTGGGGTATATGTGAAGAACATGCCAGATTGTTGCATAGGTACACACATGGCAGTGTGATTTGCTGCCTTCCTCCCCATCACCTATATCTGGCATTTCTCCCCATGCTATCTCTCCCCAACTCCCCACCCCCGGCTGTCCCTCCCCTATTTCCCCCCCGACAGACCCCAGTGTGTGATGCTCCCCTCCCTGTGTCCATGCATTCTCACTGTTCAACACACGCCTATGAGTGAGAACATGCGGTGTTTGATTTTCTGTTCTTGTGTCAGTTTGCTGAGATTTCTTAAAGAACTAAAAGTAGATCTACCACTTGATCTAACAATTCTACTAGTCGGTATCTACTCAGAGGAAAAGAAGTCATTATAACAAAAAGATATTTGCACACGCATGGTTATAGTAGCACAATTTGCAATTGCAAAAATATGGAACCAGCCTAAATGATGCCTATCAATCAACAAGTGGATAAAGAAAATGGCAAACACACATATATATATATATAAATGCATGCCATGGAATACCACACAGCCATAAAAAGGGATGAATTAATGGCATTTGCAGCAACCTGGATGGAATCAGAGAATTGGAGACCATTATTCTAAGTGAAGGAACTCAGGAATGGAAAACTCAACATCTTATGTTCTCACTCATCATTGGGAGCTCATCTATGAGGATACAAAGGCATAGGAATGATACAGTAGACTTTAGGGACTCAGGGGAAAGGGTGGGCGGGGGTGAAAGATAAAATACTACACATTGTGTATAGTGTACATTGCTTGGGTGATGGGTGCACCAAAATCACAGAAATCACCGCTTAAGAACTTATTCATATAACCAAACCCACTTGTTTCCCAAAAACCTACTGAAATAAAAAGTTAATTTTCAAAATTCAAAAGGCAGAATAAATAAACCACATTATTTTAAAGATCACTTCTGGCTTCTCTCAATGAACATACATCACTATGCCAACTGCAAAGTTTTTATGTGCTCAATGCAAGGAAGTAGACAATGGATACTGCAGTGCATAGAAATATACAATCCCCAGCCTGTGGCCATTTGTATTTTACCTTTAGAAGCTGAAATATATTTTTTTAAAAGTGCTTTATTTAATAAACTCATAGTTCCTTGTGCATTTATATTTTATATATATATATATATAATTATCATTCCTTCCGACAACATCTTGAACTTCTAACAATGTGGATTTGTTGAGGAAAAGGCTATGTCACATTGGTTTTGGAAATTTCCCAAAGTAATGTACCATGCCAGTCTCACACACTTTTTAGACTGAATTATATTCACATTACCTTTTTTCTGATTCACTTTGATATTTCTGATAGACTGGTTCTGCCTACATGAGTAAAATTTTATTACACTCTTATCCTTCACTATTGGTTCTACCTTGGCAGTTTGGTTTAATCATGCCAGATGTTGTTTTTGTGAAGCTCAATCCTTCTGTATAGATAATAGCCAGCCTAACCAATTCTTCCACTAAAAGAACCATCCTCCCTCAGAAAAGTGGTAAATTCAGGGGATAATTTCTGACAATTAAGTAAACTAACCCCCTTTCAATCAATTTATGTGTTGCTATTTTACCAAAAAGATGTAATCTTTGTACTACAAATGGTAACTTTTATCCTGGCTAGTATAAAATCTCTTTATTTATTGCTTTTGTCTTATTATGTTTCTTTTACTACAGAATATTAATATCTCATATAGAGAATACAAATATTAATTGTAATTATAAGGCAATGAAATATATTTTCCATGTGAAACTTATGAAATCAATTGCATTGCTTTTGTGTATCAGCTACATCTATATGGATTTTTTTATTTTCTCATATGCAGGAAAGAAGAAATTGTTTATATCTCCAATGATCCATCTCTCCCCAATTGGGAATGCATTCATGAAGAAATCCTATTTCTAACAAATGCATATCCTCTGCTCTTAGATTTCCTTCTTTCTTCTATTTCTCTGCCTTTGCAAATAAATGTATCAAAAAGCATACAGAATAACATGCCAATTATCCAAAGAACAGATTTCTAGTAACTTCAACCATCAAGAAAAACATGCCATAAACTTTATAAAAGAGGAAAAGACTTCTGAGAAGCCAGTTGTCAGAAAGCACATACTTATTTCATATGAAGAAAACTCAAAATGATCTCTCCTTTCCTTGAGTTCCAATCATTTATTATCTGCATTTTTCTCATAGCACTAACAATTTCTCCTTATTCTTCTAGTTATTTATGTTAATGTGTTATCTTCTTCACCAACATAGAAGATCTTTACTGGCAGGATCTATGTCTAAGTTAGTCTCCACAAAGCCAGTTTCTTCATTTATGTTTTATAAAGAATCATTTTGCCATACTTTAAAACCCCATGAAGGTTGCAGAAAGGTCAAGGTAATGAGGACTAGGAAAAGGCTATTTGATTTGTCCAGTTATTCACTAGTGTCTGACATTTATCACATGCTTTTATTATGGGTATTTTTATACACTTGTTATATTTTCCACTGCATCAACTAAAAAAGAAACTTTATAAGCTCCTTGTGGGAAAGTTCCATATGCTGCTCATCTTTGTATCTCTCAAAGCTTTTAAATAGAATCTTGCACATAATAGGCACGGATATAAGTGAATGACTATAAATCATATTAGAAGAATAAATAGCAGACAACCATAAGATATGACAGCTGACAGCTAAGAAATGCATTAGAATATAAAAAGGCATTTGAAATTCATTAAACATTTATTAAATGCCTGCTATATACTAAGAGCTGTGCTAATGTACTAAAAAAAAGACATAAAATTTCCCTCAGGTAAATCATAGTTTGGTGGGGTAATCAGGAATGAAGCCAATAATTATAATACAAACTTATAAAAGATTGTGGCCTATTGATATATCCATTGCCTGAGCCTAGCCCAGTGCATGGCATAGTGGAAAAATATTTTTAAAATAAAAAATTAAACTAATAAAACCTTGAGTACTAAAAGAGGTAAGGTTACATTAACTGGAGCACCTCATTCTAGATAAATGAGTTATTACTCACTATACTACCATGATTTCTTAAATGCTTCTAGTCTAAATTAGATTGCTTTCCTAATATTCTCTTTGTACCATACCCTAACAATAAGAAATATGAACAGTTATTTTAATAAATATGCATGATCATCTTTTAGGAGAGGTTTAAAAATATACCTAAATGGGTGTGGATATTATTAATAATATTAATCATTTAAATTTTTTTCTATTTTCTTTCTTTGCAAGGCAACATTTCTTTTGGTATTTTATATAACTTCCCCCAAAACATACTAAGTATTTTATTTACTGTCAGACAATCTCCAAGAGCTCATAGACCCTTAAGAGGCTACCCCAATATTTGATAGATTATAGTAGGAGTACTAGCTGGCTATTGAAATATTCAAGCATAGCCTTTGAGAAAAATTTTACTCAACTTTTAGGATTGAGCAAAATAATCCACTATTAACCTCTTTTCTCTGGAAATGACTAGGATCCTAGGTGAATACCAAATAAATTTAATTTCCCTTCCCATGGATAATTAAAAGATATAGTGTCTGTGAAAGGAAGAATTTCACCAGTATTTACAACCCTTGGAGTGTTAATGGACTCCAAAGAATTTAGCAGCCTTGTTTAAGCATTGTCCAAAAGACGATGCACAATAAGTAAATGAGCCTCACTTAGGTATCATATATATGGTGCTGTATTGCACAATAATCTAGCCATCCATTTACTATTATAGTTGATATTTGCCTAAAAAGTAACAGTAAGTGGCAATGTGTATTGCAGGGTTTACTCCACTATAGATGTACTAGACAAGGATTATATTAGCTTCTAAGGAACAGATTTTTTCCTCAAAAGAATTATACATTCATTATAGAAAGTTTGTAATATCTGAAAATAACAAATAATGTTATAACAACCACCCTCATTACTCCAAAACTCAGAATTAATGAGTGTCAACATTTTGGGGTATTTCCTTCCAGTACATATGTCTTTGTATGTCTGTATGCTTTATATGGTATATACAAGAATTTCATGTTCATGGTATATATATATAGATATATAGATATATGGTATAGATAGATGGTGTATATATATGTGTGTGTGTGTATATATATATATATATATGTATATACATATATATATATAAAACCTCAAACTATATTGTAGAAATTTCCTATCCTTAGATACAGTTCTAATTTGAATTGTTACATAGAATACCATAGTATAAATGGATCATAAGGTATTTAACCAGTGACTTACTATAAACCTTTCAATTATTTCCAATGTTTCATTATTACAAGAATAAAACAAACAAGCCCTTTCAAAAGTGGGCAAAGGATATGAACAGATACTTTACAAAAGAAGACATATATGAGGCCAACAAACATATGAAAAAATGCTCATCATCACTGGTCATTAGAGAAATGCAAATCAAAACTACATTGAGATACCATCTCACGCCTGTTAGAACGGTGATCATTAAAAAATCTGGAGACAACAGATGCTGGAGAGGATGTGGAGAAATAGGAACACTTTTACACTGTTGGTGGGAGTGTAAATTAGTTCAACCATTGTGGAAGACAGTGTGGCGATTCCTCAAGGACCTAGAAATAGAAATTCCATTTGACCCAGCAATCCCATTACTGGGTATATATCCAAAGGATTATAAATCGTTCTACTATAAAGACACATGCACATGAATGTTCATTGCAGCACAGTTTACAATAGCAAAGACCTGGAACCAACCCAAATGCCCATCGATGATAGACCGGACAGGAAAAATGTGGCACATATACACCATGGAATATTATGCAGCCATTAAAAACGAGGAGTTCACGTCCTTTGTAGGGACATGGATGAACCTGGAAACCATCATTCTCAGAAAACTGACACAAGAACAGAAAATCAAACATGCTCTCACTCATAGATGGGTGTTGAACAATGAGAACATATGGACACAGGGAGGGTAGCATCACACACTGGGGTCTGTCGGGGGGAAATAGGGGAGGGACAGCAGAGGGTGGGGATTTGGGGAGAGATAGCATGGGGAGAAATGCCAGATATAGGTGATGGGGAGGAAGGCAGCAAATCACACTGCCATGTGTGTACCTATGCAACAATCTTGCATGTTCTTCACATGTACCCCAAAACCTAAAATACAATTAAAAAATAAAATAAAATAATAAAAAAATAAAAGTAACTGTAAAATAAATATGTCTTTTCATAGATCAATTATTTTCCTAGGATAAATTACTAGAGAAGAATTAGGAAAATGGTATAAACATTAATAAATATCACTAAATTGCTTACAGGAAAGGTTCTGCACTGTCATCAGTATAGTTTACGTGTTTCCCTCATTAACACTGCATTTGATGGATGAATGGATGGATAGATGGATTAACGGCTCAATAAACAGAAAGACTGATAAGGATGTATATAAATGCATACATAGATATATAGATATATACACATATATATACATATAGACACACACACTTATTTCAATGGCTTATGTTAAAGAAGCCAAGGGGAATATCATCATTAATTTGTATTTCTTGGTTGCTGGTATGCATTTATGTAAATAGTAATTATATATTATGATTTCTTATATTTTTTCTTAAATATTTGCCCATTTTTCTATTGATTATAGCATCTTCTCATTTTCTTAATGAACTGTAAGTGCTGCCTAACTATAAAAATATTAGAACATTATCTACCAATCAGGATTTTACTTTTATTATGAAAATTATTAAATTATACAAAAACTAGAAAGAACCATAAACCACAAGTACAATTATTCACTGTCCAGAACTAATAAATACTAACACTATCATAACTACTTTACAATTTGTCTATTTTCTTTAAAGTAAATAAAATATTACAGATAGAATTGAAGTTACATTGTAGTCTTCCTCAAACCAATTGTCCTCCATCACTACCCAGAACAATCAATGATCATGAAATTGATGTGTATACTCCCCATGATGTTCTTATACAAGTATTCATTCCGTATTGTTTAGGCTACCTTAAAAATAAGTTAAATGCCCATCAACAGATGATTAGATAAAGAAAATGTGCTGTAAGTATACATATCATGGAATACTATTAAGCCATAACAAGAATGAAATGTCTCTTTTGCAGCAACATGGTTGGAACTGGAGGCCATTATCTTAAGCAAAATAATTCAGAAAGTCAAATGCTGCACATTTTCATCATAAGTGGAAACTAAATAATGTGTACATATGGACATAAAGTGCCAAATAATAGACACTGGAGACATGGAAGAGTAGCAGGGTGGGAGAGGAGTGAGGGATGAGAAAATACCTAATGGATACCATGTACACTATTCAGGTGATGATTACACTAAAAGCCCAGACTTCACCACTACACAATTCATCCATGTGCCAAAACTGCACTTGTTCCTCCTAGATTTATACAAAAAGTTAAATAGCATATGCATCATTCTTTGACTTACATTTTTGCTCAATATTATGTTTTTGAATTACATATTAATAAAGATAAATCACTAATTTATACCAATCTATCCATGTTAATTATATAAATATCTAGTTTATATCATTTTAATTGCTATACAATACTTCATCTCATCAAGACATCATCATTTATCAATTCTCTATGATAAACATTTAAATTGTTTCCTATTTTTAGTATTGTAAAACTTGATTAGGCAACCAAACTTGTGTAGATGTGCATGAATTTCTCTGTTCTACACCTAAACATGAAGTATTGAGCCGATGATATCAGCACTTTCAACCTTATTATATATTGTCAAATTTCTCTGTTTTCTAATGCTATATTTAGAACTTTTGTATTTATGTTCACAAAAGAGTTACTATAACTTTCTTTTGTTATATTTTGTCTATTTTTCAGAATCTATTCATTAATATCCTTAGTATCTAGACTGACAGAGATTTATGTAATAGGGATTATCTATTCCTCAAAGGTGTAATAAAAATCACATCTACTTGGGCCTGATACCTTTAGAATGGAGAAGAAATTAGGGCAATATTTTGTTAATTTCAGTTCAATTTCTCTAATGATAATCAGTCTACAGAGATTTTATGCTTCTGGTATCACTCTGATCATATGTATTTGTCTGGAAAACTGACCATTTGTTTAAACATGAAATTATTTCCTACATGATAAAAGCCTGAGACAAGGGTTTCTGAGCAGATAATATATTTGAGTGCTATTATCCCAGGGATTGGGTGTGTGAGATTGGAGAGGAGTGAAAGAAGGAAGGAAAAATAGCCTTTCTAAGGTTGTATTATTGAGTTGATCATGACTCAATACAACCTTGGAAATAAGGCTATTTCCAAGGTTGGAAATAGCCTGACCAAGAGGAGCTAGATTCCACTAGGGCTCTGGTGAAAAGCCACATAGAATACACTTTGGAATGGTTCACCATTCACCCAACAGCTCCTTTTCCTCATGGGCCAAGGATGACCCCATGGGCTATTAAATCCCTCTTACTTCCAGATGGCATGGCTTCCTGAACATTGGAAAGAAAAATGAGGTGACCACAGCTATTAGGTAACACCTGTGCAAAGCTGTTTGGCACAGCAATGACTAGAGTAAAATGTGGCTTGACTGCATGGAGGATGGAGAAAGGTGTCTAATACATCATTTCATGGAAGTGTCAGGAAGAGATCTATATTATTTTAAGAAGCTTCTACAGGACACAAACTATATATATGATTTTAGTTTTCAAAATCATTTAGTCTTTTATGATATCTTCTATTTATTCTTATTTTATCTTTTTATTCCCAATATTGTTTGTACATTTTCTCTTTATTCCTTCTTCCCAGGTGTTTTTCTGGTTTGTCTGTACTTTCTACAAATTAGTTTTCAGTTTTATTGATTGGCTTTATTTTTTTATTCATTAATTTCTGTTTCTATATTTATTTTTTCTTCCTTCAACTTTTATATATGTCTATCAAATCAAACATTGGAATTTGTCATCCAGATTTTCTAAAGTTTATTTTCTAATCATACTTTCCTTCTGTCTTCACTTAGTTGCTCTGTTTTCCTGAGGGAACTCCAAGTTATGTGGTTCTGGTGAAACGAATCTTGCTATAACTTCAGCCACACGAGTGGAATCGCAACAAGGTATGGTCAAGCAGAGTATTCTACTTCCTTGCTCTTAAAGTTCAGGAATGGGCATATAGCTCAAACAGAGCTACCTTGTTCCCTAAGAACTGCTAATGTGGATGTTACAAGAAACAGACTCTTATATGAGTAATTTTAACTGTACAATTGTTATGTAAATTGAATGCATTAATCATATATCAAATTAAAATGTTTGGTAGAGCACATGGGATTTATTAGGCACCAATCTATGTTAATACTCTCTTCACTTCTCTGGTGATTATATACACTACATGCAAGCTAAATATCAATTAGGGAAAAAAATCCTCTTCTGCACATTTAAATATCTAAAGTCATAGTAGATTACATCTGTGCAGGAATATTTGTGTTTTAATTAACATTGAAAAGTTTTCTAGAGGGATTTTAACAGGTAATAGTGAAACTTAAGGCACTGTATTTCGACTACATTTGTTACCATCTAAGATACCTGGATGACCAACTGCCCTTCAGGCTAACTCTGGCTGCTGTGGTAAATGAGTCAGTCAACTCTTATGTAACCTAAGAGAAATTAGAAGCCATGAGGCTCAGGAAATGTGTTCAAGGCTGTTATGTTTTCTGAATTGCCCATGTATTTTCAATCCATTCAGGCAAACACTGCCATCAAGAAATCACTGTGCAATTTAAAAATAGGAAATCTGGGTGCATTTCTAAAATAAACTGGTCATCACAAAATGCATTTATGCCCATTTATCCAAAGGCAGTTTCAAACACAAGTGAAGTTTTGGCTTGCTTCTCTATAATTCAGAAATGCAGGCGATTCAGTAGACAATATGAAAAATTTTGAAAGTAAAATACAAATACCCTGAAAAAGTTTCAAATTAAGTATGAGTATCATCTATGCATAGGAGGAGTCAGGAAGAAATATATGTTATTTTAAGCTTCTACTGGGCACAAACCATAGAAACCATTAAATTATTCATGAAGTTGTAACTTTTCAAAGCTGAAATACAGGTGGCCTGCCCTCATCACAATGAAAACTACCCAGAATTTTATATTCTTGCCAAATCGCAGTAATAAAACCAACATGGAGTGTTTGCAATAGGAAATGTGGACATTCGATGATGGACTGATTAGCTACTTCTACACCAACAAAACCAATTCTCTATACAGGTTTAGAAAGGAATAATGGCTGATTTTCTTGAAGGATCATTGAGAAACCATTCAAAGAATAATAATAAGTCCAATAATACTTAGCAATATATTTGGCTTCAAATTTCTAGATTTAGCCTAAATTATCCAGTGTTTGCACTTATTTGAGCTAAATTAAATACACTATGCCTACAAATAGTGGAAAATTAGAGTAAGTATCAAGCACATTTTTTATTGTGCCAAGAACATTTAACATGAGACCTACCATCTTAAATTTTTAAGTGTACATTACAATATTGTTAACTAAAGGCACCATGTTGTATAGCAGACCTCTAGAACTTATTTATGTAGTAAAACTAAAACTTTGTACCCATTGGATAGCAACTTCCCATTTTCCCTTGCCCACAGCCACCAGCAACCACCATTCTACTCTGTTTCCGTGAGTTTGACTATTTTAGATATCTCATAAAAGTGAAATCATGCAGTATTGTTTCCTCTGTGACTGGCTTATTTCAGTTATCATAATCTGCTCTAGGTTTAACCACGTTGTTGCATATGGCACAATTGCTTCTTCTGTAAGGATGAATAATATTCCACTATATGTACATACCACACTTTCTTTATATTTTCATTCATAGGTAGATATTAAGGCTTTTTCCACCTCTTAGCTATTGTGAATAATGCTACAATGAACATGGGAGTGCAAATCCCTTCAAGATCCTGATTTCAATTCTTTTGGATAAACACACGAAAAGTAGAATTGTCAAATCATATGGTATTTCTATCTTTAATATTGAGGACCCTCTATACTGTTTTCCATAACTGCTGTACAATTTTACATTCCCACCAACAGTGTATAAGGGTTCCAATTTCTCCACATCCTTACCAATATTTGTGATCTTTTGTTGTTTCATTAAGTGATAATCCTTATAGGTCTGAGGTGATGTCTCATTACGATTTTGATTTGAATTTCTCTATTAATAATGTCAAGCACCTTTCCATACATGTGTTGGTCATTTATATGTGCTAATTTTTGACAAAGGTGCCAAAACTACACAATGGAGAAAATACAGTCTCTTTGGCATGTGCTGTTGGGAAAATGGATGTCCACATACAAAAGAATGAAATTGGACTCTTTTCTTACACCATACATAAAAACCAATTCAAAATGGATTAAAGACTTAAGCCTAAGACCTGAAACTGTAAAAGTCCTAAAAGAAAATATAAGGGAAAAGCTTTAAATCATTGGTCTTGGCAATTATTAATTCTACATGACACCAAAAGCACAGGAAACAAAGGCAAAAATAAGGAAGGGAGACTACATAAAACTAAAACGCTTCTGCACAACAAGAGAAACAACAGAGTAGAAACACAACCTATGAAATGGGAGAAATTATTTGCAAACCATTTATCTGTTAAGGGGTTGATATCCAAAATATATAAGGAATTAACTCAATAGCAAACACACACACACACACACACACACACACACACACACACACACACTAAAATAACCTGATTTAAAAATTGGTAAATAATTTGAATAGATATTTTTTTCCCAAGAATCAGGCACATTAAGGTTTAGTCTTAGCTTTGATTTGTGTTGCCTTTTATGTATGGGTAAGTTTCATAAAAGGGATAACACCTGTGTATATTTTACTCCCAGGACTCTTGCAAAGACAGTTAAGTAAGGAAATGGTTAAACTTTTGGCCTAAAAGTGCAAGTTAAATTCAAATAAGACAGTAAACACAAACTCACCTGTTCAATATCTAATATCCATTAAAGGGAGGATCCAAGAAAATATTTGATGAATATACTTTGTCACTTCTTCTTAAGGTTGCCTGCTGTAATTTTTAAAGGGGAAGGAGCTACCATATAGCATATTGTTATGCATAGTACCTCTAGAATGGGGCATCCTGGGTTTGAATACCTGCCCCAATACTCATTAACAGTGCAGAATTTTATAATTGTTCATCCTTTCCAAGCCTAAGTTCCTGCTCTAAAAATGGACACACAAAAAAACTTCATTCAAAATGTTTTGTGGATTAAATATTTTGATTATTTGAACATTGGTGAATGGCATATAATAAACACTAAACATATGACTAATTACACTATTATAATGGTGTATTTGTCAGAGTTCTCCAGAGAAGCAGAACCATTAGGATATCTATAGAAAGAGATTTATTATAAGAAACTGACATCTGATTATGGAGGCTGACAAGTTCCAAGATCTGTGGGGTGAGTCAACAAACTGGAGACCCAGGAGAGCAGATGGTTTAGTTCTAGTCTGAGTCCAGAGGCCTGAGAACTAGAAGAGCTGATGGTGTAGTCCCAGTCTGAAGGCCAGCAGGCTCTAGACCCAGGGAGAGCCAGTGTTTCAGTCCAAGTCTAAAGACAGGAAAAAAGCTGATGCCCTAGTTTGAAGACTGTCAGGCAGAAAAAAACTCTTCTTACTTGGGGAAGGGTCAGACTTTTGTTCTATTCAGGCCTTTAATCGATTGGATGAAGCACATCAACATTGGGTAAAGCAATCTACTTTACTCAGTCTACCAAGTAAAATATCAATCTTATTTTAAAATATCCTCATAGAAATACTCAGAATAATGTTTGACCAAATATCTGGACACTCCATGTCTCACTCAAGTTGGCACACAAAATTATCCATTACAAATGGATATAAATAAATTATTATACTATACATATACAATGCTACCATAATGTATTAAACCTGCAAAATGCATTCAAATGTGATGTTTCTATGTAATAGCAAGCAACTGATTTGACTGAGGATTTTGTGTAAGAGTTTAGTAACATTTGGCTTTTTTAACAAAGTGCCTAGTTATTTGACAAATTCACAGTCCAGTCCTTTCTAAATAGTAAATTGGCTATGGTTAAATTGAGTGGAATTTTTATAAGCTAGTAATTTTTGAGAAGGGGCAAAGCTCCCAAACAGAGAAGGTCTTCACTATACCGTACTACGTTTGAAAGTCTATGAACAATCTTTCCCACCATTAATCCTTAGATTGGCTCAAAGAGCATTGCTGAATATATCTGACAAATAGAGCAATAAACCAATACCAATATGAAATTTTATTTTTATTTTTCATCAGCTCAAGTCAATGATTTAAAGAGAAAATATAATTTATGTAATGAAAAGTAGAATTTTCACAGAGGTAGTGAGAGTAGCAAGAAATGTATGATATAAAAATCACAACAAAATTTTCTAAGCTTTAATTGAAATTCATATTGCTCAGCATACCAAAGCTGCATTCAAGTTATTTTGTTTTAATTGACCACACTGTTCTTTCTTACAAATTTTTCAACAAGTAGTCACGTGGATTTAGATTTTGTACAGAAGGTTGATTATACCATGATGCTTAAAACATGGTATTAAAGGAACATTTTTAAATCAATGTAGTATTGAACAATCCCAAGAAAAATTATATACCTTTAAATCTAGAAAGTTGTCCTATACATGACAGAACACAATCTATTGCTTTTCCCTTGCTCTCAGTTCATTTGTTTGATAGATGAGCATTTAGTTGAAAATAAAGGGTTAAGAAAATACCTAGAGAATGCCTTGCTTCTGCTCCTGATAGATTCTAAAATTGAACATTTTTTAAAGAAAACTTCCATTTTTAGTTATTCTAGGCTTTAATGGAAAGCTAATGTTTGGGAAGATGTATGTATACATAATATTTTAAAACAAATAGCAAAATCCAAAGGCCTTAATAAAATATACAATCTAAACAAATGAACAAATAATAGCTATTGAGGTCTATATGACAGGCACTTTATCAATATTGTCTCTAATTGTCACATTCACAAGATAAGTATCAGCTATCCTGATCCCAAAACCTAGCCTTCCACCACACACTCAGCCTTCTCCCACTACAAATGAGAAATTAAACTCTGAGATATTAAGTAAGATATTAAGGCTGAAGGCCATCAAGTAGAGTGGATTTGAAACTGGTTTCACACAGCACCAAAGCTCATTATGCCATCCTAACTCCAAAGAAATATTCAAGTCCCAGGACCACAAGCACACATAGTATTTCTTTTCTAAAACAGTGCAACATGTTTTAGAAAGTTTCCTAAAAAGTCTGCTTTCTAGGAAACCCAACCTACAGCAGCATGTATTTGTCCAGGCTTGGAGTTTGTATGTGCAAATTACGAGACAATACTGTACCTACTGCATTGTAACCAGCTTTTATTTTCACTTAACATAACACAATAAACATATTCCCACAGTTTAAACATTCTCATAAAACATTATTTGAGAGGTTGTATTGTAGTCCATTGTATATGTCATAATTTACACAATCTCCAATATTGACGTGTTTCCAAATTTTTGGTTCTAAACAGGATATTTACATAGTCTCAAAGTATATTCCCACAAGATACTTGCTAATTATTTTATACTAGAGGAACCTTGCAGGCACCATTGCAACAAAATGATGCCAGGGAACATTGCCAGTAATGGGACCAATCAATTGAACGTGCCCTATTGATATTATGCACTAAGAATTCAGAATTGCTTCTGTGGTGATCCTGCCAAAAGTGCTTAAGCTAAAACTAATCATAAGAAACAAAAAATAAACCCAATAGAGAGACATTCTACATAATTACAGGCCTATATATTTCAAAACTGCCAACGTTGTAAAATACAAATACTCAAAATTTTTCCGATAAAATAAGACATTGAACACAATACAAAAAACAATTGAACACAATACATAATTCTAGTTTTCTTTTGCTATAAGGCACTTTATTAGGACAATTGGCAAAAAACACAATAACATCTATACACGAGATAATAGTATTATATTAATGTCAAGTTACTGATTTTGATAACTGTTATATGATCAAGTAAGCAAATTCTTATTCTTAGAAAATATCCAATAAAGAGAAAAGGAATCACATCAGCAAGACATTCTCAAACAGTTCAGGAAAAATAAGATGGTATGTGTGTGGAGAGAGAGACATTCTGACAGGTGTGAGATGGTATCTCATCGTGGATTTGATCTGCATTTCTCTAATGATTAGTAATGTTAAGCATTACTTCATATGATTTTTGGTCACACGTATGTCTTTTGCAAAGTGTCTGTTCACGTCTTTTGCCCACGTTTTTATGGGATTGTTTGTTTTTTTCTTGTAAATTTGTTTAATTCCTTATACATGCTAGGTATTAGATCTTTGTCAAATGTATAGTTTGCAAAAATTTCCTCCCAATCTGTAGTTTGTCTGTTTACTCTATTGATAGTTTCTTTTGTGTGCAGAAGCTCTTAGATTTAACTAGATTCCATCTGTCAATTTTGATTTTGTTGTAATCGCTTTTGGCATCTTCATCATGAAATATTTGCCCATTCCTATGTCCTGAATGGTATTGCCTAGGTTATCTTCCAGGGTTTTCATTGTTTTGGGTTTTACAGTTGTCTTTTTTTTTTTTTTTTTTTTTTTTTTTGGTAAGTGAAAACCTTTTCATCATTTTAAAGCAGTCAAAATACAATATAAGATTGGTATCTTGGTATCTGAAAGTAATCATTTTACCATATGCATTTTGATCTTTTACCATTAAATTTTAGTCTATGGATAATTTAAAAACTAAGTTTCAAACACAGTTGTTTTCAAACATTGTCATTATGTCTCTCCGAAGAGACATATCAATGGTACTCGCCATTGCTTCTCTCCTCCACTCTTGTTCTTTCTCTCTTGTTAAATTACGGTCTCTGAGAAACCAGAGTGGGCATTTAATTCAAGCTTCCAATGGCTGCTGATATTCTTTCTGCTCTTCTCCATAGCACTTGTTTTGTATTTTATTTGAAAAAGATCCTACAGTCAATCCATTTCCAAGATCCCTATGATTTTCTTGAGACACTTTTGGTTCCTTTGTATTTTGTTCCAAATGTTTCCATACTAGTTCCTGGGTCTGAGCTTTTACTTCCTTTTCTATGGATGCTTTTCTAAATTGGTTGAAGAATTCACCTGAGGATTTCAGTATATCTGATGATTTCGCTGATTTGCCTACACTTTTCCATGAATCTGCTTTCTTAATCTTTATATCCTTCTGCACAGGAACTTGACATTCAGATTCTAACACTGTTGTGTCATTATCACCAGATGGATGCATCACAGTTATGCCATTTGAGAGCTGTTCAGAATCACCTGAGGGAGGTAGAATTTGTAAAGGTGAAATGTTTTTCACAGTCTATAAATGTTCTAATTCTTGGTAAATGCTAATTGGTGGTGATTTGGTGGCATTGCACATGAAGGTGTGTACCTTTAAGTCTTTGATCCATCTTTAGGTAATTTTTGTATGTGGTGTAAGGAAGCTGTTCAGATTTAATCTTCTGTCTACGGCTAGCCAGTTGTACCAGCACCATTTATTGAATAGGGAATCCTTTTTCCATTGCTTGTTTTTGTCAGGTTGTTGAAGATCAGATAGTTGTAGGTGTGTGGTCTTATTTCTGGTTTCTTTAGTCTGTTTCATTGGTCTATGTGGCTCTTTTTCTATCAGTAACCTGCTATTTTGGTTACTGTAGCCCTGTAGTATAGTTTGAAGTCAGATAGCATGATGCTTCCAGCTTTGTTCTTTTTGCTTCAGATTGTCTTGGCTATTCAGGCTCTTTTTTGGTTCCATATGAATTTTAAAATAGTTTTCTCTATTTCTGTGAAGAATGTCAATGGTAACTTAATAGAAATAGCATTGAATCTATAAATTGCTTTGTGCAGTATGGCCATTTTAACAATATTGATTCTTCCTATCCATTGGAATGGAATGTTTTTCCATTTCTTTGTCATCTCTGATTTCTTTGATCAGTGGTTTGTAGTTCTCATTGTAGAGATGTTACACTTCTCTAGTTAGCTGTCTTCCTAGGTATTTTATTATTTGGGGGCAATTCTGAATGAGAGTTCACTTGTGATTTGGCTCTCAGCTTGACTGTTGTTGTTGTTTTATAGGAATGCTAGCAATTTCTGCACATTGATTTTGTATCCTGAGACTTTGCAGAAGTTCCTTATCAGCTTAAGAAGCTATTGGACTGAGACCAGTGTTTTCCAGGTATAGGATCATATCATCTGAAAACAGGAATAGTTTGACTTTCTTTCTTCCTATTTGGATGTCTTTATTTCTTTCTCTTGCCTGGTTGCCCTGGCCAGAACTTCAAATTCTACATTGAATCAGAGTGGTGATAGAGGGCATGCTTTTCTCGTGCTGGTTTTCAAGGGGAATGCTTCTATCTTTTGCCCATT
This sequence comes from Aotus nancymaae, assembly GCF_030222135.1. Taxonomy (NCBI): domain Eukaryota; kingdom Metazoa; phylum Chordata; class Mammalia; order Primates; family Aotidae; genus Aotus; species Aotus nancymaae. Next base: position 50,543,978 of record NW_026988415.1, on the reverse strand, counting down.
CGATGTAATATTGGCTGTGGGTTTCTCATACATGGCTACTATGATTTTGAGATATGTTCCTTTAATAACCTAGTTTATTGAGAGTTTTTAAATGAATGGCTATCAAAAGCCTTTCTGCATCTATTGAGATAATCATGTGATTTTTGTCTTTAGTTCTGTTTACGTGATGAATCACATTTATTAATTTGCATATGTTGAACCAACCTTGCATCCTGGGTATGAAACCTACATGACCGTGGTAGATAAGCTTTCTGACGTGCTGCTGGATTCAGCTTGCCAACATTTTGTTGAGGATTTTTGTGTTGATGTTCATCAAGGATATGGCCTGAAGTTTTCCGTTTTTTTGTTTGTTTGTTTTGTTTTGGTATCTCTGCCAGGTTTTGGTTTCAGGATTATGCTGACCTCACAAAGTTAGGGAGGAGTCCCTCTGCCTCAATATTTAGAATAGTTTCAGTTTGAATGAATAGTACCAGCTCTTCTTTGTACATCTGGCAGAATTCAGATGTGAATCCATCTGGTCTGGGAATTTATCCATTTCTTCTAGATTTTCTAGTTTATGTGCATAGAGGTGTTCATAATATTCTCTGATAGTTGTTTGTATTTTTGTGGGGTCAGTGGTAGTATTCCTTATTTCTGATTGTGTTTATTTGAATTTTCTCTCTTTTCTTATTTATTAGTCTAGCTAGTAATCTATCTATGTTATTATTGTTTTTCAGAAAACCAACTCCTGGGGTCACTGATCTATTAAATTGCTTTTTATGTCTCTGTCTCCTTCAGTTCAGCTCTGACTTCGGTTATTTCTTGTCTTCTGCTAGCTTCGAGATTTGTTTGCCATTGGCTCTCTAGTTCTTTTAGTTGTGTTATTAGGTTGTTTACTTGAGATCTTTCTAACTTTTTCATGTGGGTATTTAGTGTTATAAATTTCCCTCTTAACATTACCTTAGCTGTGACCCAGAGATTCTGGTGTGTTGTATTTTTGTTTTTGTTAGTTTCGAAGAACTTCTTGATTTCTGCCTTAATTTTTTACCTAGAAGTCATTCAGGAGCAGGTTATTCAATTTCCATGTAATTACATGATTTTGAGTGAATTTCTCAATCTTCTTTTCTAATTTGATTGCACTGTGGTCTGAGAGATAGTTTGTTATTATTTCATTTCTTTTGCAATTGCTGAGGAGTGTTTTACTTCTGAATAAGGAGTGTTTTACTTCTGTTTTACTTCTGATCGATTTTAGAATAACTGCCATGTGGCAATGAGAAAAATGTATATTCTGCTGTTTTGAGGTGGAAAGTTCTGTAGATATCTATCAGGTCCATTTGATCCAGTACTGAGCCCAGGTGGTAAATATCTTTGTTAATTTTCTGTCTCAGTGATATGTCCAATACTGTCAATAAGGTGTTAAGGTCTCCTGCTAATATCATGTGGTAATTTAAGTCCCTTTGAAGGTCTCCAAGAACTTGCTTTATGAATCTGGGTGCTCCTGTGTTGGTTGCATATATATTTAGAATATTTAGATCATCTTGTTGAATTGGACCTTTACCATTATATAATGCCCTTCTCTTATGATCTTTGTTAGTTTAAAGAAGACTGCTGTGTCAGAAACTAGGATTGCAACTCTTGCTTTTTTCTGTTTTACATTTACTTGGTAGATTTTCCTCCTTTATTTTGAGTCTCTGTGTGGCATTGCATGTAAGATGGGTCTCTTAAAGAAAGTATATTAATGGGTCTTGGTTCTTTTTCCAGCTTTCCACTGTGTGTCTTTTAATTCGGGCATTTAGCCCATTTACACTTATGATTAGTATTGATATGTGTGGATTTGATCCTGTCATCATGAGGTTAGCTGGTTATTTTGCAAGCTTGTTTATGTGGGTTGCTTTATAGTTTCACTGGTCTGTGTACTTCAGTGCTCTTTTGTATTGGCTGATAATGGTCTTTCTTTTCCACTTTTGGTGCTTCCTTCCGAAGATCTTATAAGACAGGTCTGTTGGTAACAATTCCCTCAGCATTTGCTTGTCTGAAAAGTACTTTATTTCTCCTTTGCTTATGGAGTTTAGTTGGCCAGACATGAAATTCTGGGTTGGAATTTATTTTCTCTGAGAGTGTTGAATATTGGCCCCCACTCTCTTCTGGCTTGTAGCGTTTCCACTGAGAGGTCCACTGTTAGTCTGATGGGCTTCCCTTTGTAGGTGGCCTGGCCTTTCTCTCTAGCTGCCTTTAACATTTTTTCCTTCACTTCAACCTTGAAGAATCCAATAATTTTATGTGTTGGGGAGGATCTCCTTGTGGAGTATCATATGAGGGTTCTGCATTTCCTGAATTTCAATGTTGGCCTCTCTGGCTAGGTTGGACAAGTTCTCATGAATGATATCCTAAAATATGTTTTTCAAATTGGTTCCATTCTCCCCATCTCTTTCAGGTACACCAATCAGTCATAGATTCGGTCTCTTTACATAATCTCATATTTCTTGTAACTTTTGTTCATTCAGTTTCATTCCTTTTTCTCTATTCTTGTCTGCCTGTCTTGTTTCAGAGATCTAGTCTTCAAGCTCTGAGATTCTTTCCTCCACTTGTTCTATTGTATTAATATTTATGATTGCATTATGAAATTCTTCTATTGTGTTTTTCAGCTCTGTTTGGTTAGTTAAGTTCTTCTCTGTACTGGCTATTTTGTCTGTCAGCTCCTGCAATGTTTTATCACTATTTTTAGCTTCCTTGCATTGGGTCACAATGTACTCATTTACCTCAGTGAACTTTGTTCCTATCCATATTTTGAATTCTACATCTGTCATTTCAGCCATCCTAGCCTCAGCCTAGTTCCAAACCCTTGCTGCAGAGGTGACATGATCATTTGGAGGCAAAAGGGCACTCTCAGTTTTTTAGTTTTCTGTGTTCTTGTGCTGATTCTTTCTCATCTTTGTGGGCTTATCTACCTTCAGTCTTTGAGGTTGCTGACCTTTTAAGGATTTTTTTTTTCTTTTACAGTCTAGCCACCTTTCCATAGGGCTGCTGTGGTATGCTGGGGGCCCACTCCAGTCCCTAGTCACCTCAAATTTCCCAATACCTGCAGGCATCACCAGTGAAGGCTGAAAAAAAGCAAAAATGACAGCCTTCCCCTCTGTGGCTTTGCATCAAGGAGGTACAGACATGTTTCTGACCCAAATGCTCCTGTAGGAGGTGGCTGGAGACCCTGGATGGGAGATCTCACTCAGACGTGGGGAATGGGATCAGGGACTCACTTTAAAAAGTAGTCTGGCCACATTTTTGTAGAGCAGGTCTGCTGTGCTGGGGCTCCAGTTCAGGCCCTGGTCACCTCAGACACTCTGAAGCCTAAAGGCTAGAATGGCTAAGTTGCCCAAACAGCAAAGATGGCAGCCTGCCTGTCCTCCTGAGAGCCCTGTCCCAAGGGGCTAGCTGAAACTTCTGTTAGCCAGGCAACACCAGTGGAAATAGCCAGACACCCCAGTTGGGAGACTCCACCCAGTGATGAGGAACAGGGTCGGGGACCTGCTTAAAAAAGCAGTCTGGCCACACTTTCACAGGCCTGCTATGTTGTGCTGGGGTGCCACTTCCACCCCTGGTTGGCTTGGGCTCTCCAAAGCCTGCAGGCTGTAACAGCTAAGTCGCCCAAAAAGCAAAGATGGTGACCCACCCCTCTCTCTGGGAGTTCTGTCTCCACGACTTTTCAAATCCCTGTGGGTCAGAAAACACCAGCAGGGGTGGCTGGGGGCCTCAGTTGGGGGTTCCACCCAGTGAGGATGAACAGGATCAAGGGCCCAAGTAAAGAAGAAGTTTGACCATGCTTTCATAGAACAGCTGTGCTGTGCTGGAGTACCATTTCTGTCCCTTTCAGCTTGGACTTTCCAAAGCCTACAGACTAGAATGGCTAAGTCACCCAAACAGCAAAGATGGCAGCCTGTTACTCCCTTTGGAAGCTCTGTCCCTGGGAGAACACCAGCAGCGGTGGCTGAAGACCCCAGTTGGGAGATCCTGCCTAGTGAGGAGGAATGATCAGAGACCAGCTTAAAGAAGCAGTTTGGCCATACTTTGGTAGAACAGCTGTGCTGTGTTGGGGGATCCCTTCCACCCCAGGTTGGTTTAGACTCTCCAAAGCCCACAGGCTGAAATGGCTAAATCAGCCAAACAGCAAAGACAGTGGCCCACCCCTCCCCACCAGGAGCTCTGTCCCAAGGAGGCACAACATTGCTACCAGTGTCTGGCTAGAATTCCAAATCAGTGGGTCTTATCCTGTGAGGTGCCATGGAAGTGGGGTCCACAGACCATTGCCACTTGGCCCCCTGGATTCAGCCCCTTTCTTAGGAGTACTTATGGGAGTCTAACCTCCTGCTTTGCTGGAGTTTCAATTACTATTGCTGGGAAGCCCAGAGCTGAAGTCTCTAAAGCTCCTGGGTCTCTGCACATGCCCAAGAAGTTGCTCTGCAGGGACTCAACATAGTTCTGTGTGTCAGACTGAAGGCCCTGATGGAGTGGGTTCCAGAGGGGATCTCTGGACCCAAGAGTTGCAAAGATCTACGGGAGAAGTGTGGTTTCCTGGGATCACACATTCACTCACCACTTCCCTGAGCGGGGGAAGTTCCCTTGGCTCCATGTCATTCTCAGGTAGGCCATTGTCCTGCCTTGCTTTTCTGCATTCTTTATGGGTTGTCTCCTTAATTAGTCCCTGTGTTTACTCACTCTGTCCGTTCCTCTCCATGAGAGCCCCACACCTAAGCTGCTTCTAGTCAGCTCTCTTAGACACTTCTCCAATAATATCACTATAAAAACTTTTCTTCTAAAATAAAATCGACTTCTAAATATATCAGAATTCTTCTAAATTTCTTCTAAAAAGATCTGATCTCCAAATATGCAAAACTGCCAAGATACAATTATATTTATTAATAAAATTTTGTTTATTATAGAGCATTTTCTTCTGAACTGGAAAAGCTATAGTATAATTGCCAAAAGAATGTTCTAATATAATTTAACCACTAGAGTCAAGGAAAAAAAACTATTGTCTCATGGTTTATTGATCTACTTGATTTTATAATACATCAATTTTATATTTTATCCGGTATAGCCCTGTTCGCTTCAGACATATAAATGAACAATTACCACTCAGAGGTTTCAAAATTCATGCTTATACTGTAACTGTGGATATGAGGACCAGAAGACTTTTCCCAAAAAAAGAGGATTTTATGGTCTCAGCTAAATTATTATACAGTTTACAGACTGTAAACTCTTTAGGATTCATTTTCAACCTTCTTGTTTTTCTCATCATTATATTAGCCTGATTATATCAATGCAGCTTTTGATAAATATTAAACAATGAAGAAATGATTCTATGTCTCACCCAATTTACAGATAATAAAATAATAGGTATTCATTAGTTTTCACATTCATGTAGTAGTAACTATATTTTTAAGGAAACCTATATTTCCCCTTACTTTTAATTTAAGCTTTTGAGCACCATGGTATAATGGGGAAAAAAATGCAATTTAGAGATAGAATACCTGGGTGCAGTCCAGGTAAATGGGAATGGATTTATACAATAATAAATAAGGATGGAGACAGGGGAACTAATCTAGCTTGGGCTAGCCTGCAACATGGTTTAAATCAGTGTCTGAGAAGGTGTAAATCTTTGATGATGGAAACACAGAAGTTTTTTTTTTATGACTATACCATCTTTATTTAAAATTTCCAAAACTTGGAAGCAACTAAGATGCCATTTAGTATATGAATGAATAAATAAACTGTGGTTCATCTTTTTTTTAACTTTTAAGTTCAAGGGGACGAATGCAGGTTTGTTACATAGGTAAATGTGTGTCATGAGGGTTTGGCATACAGATTATTTCATCACCAAGGTGTCAAGCCTAGTACTCATTAGTTTTTTTTCCTGATCCTCTCCCTCCTCCCACCCTCCACCCTTCAACAGGCCCCAGTGTGTTTTGTTCCCCTCTATGTGTCCATATGTTCTCATCATTTAGCTCCCACTTACGAGAACATGCAGTATTTGGTCTTCTGTTCTTGTGTTGTTTGCTAAGGATAATGGCCTCCGGCTCCATCCTTGTCCCTGCAAAGGACATGATCCTGTCATTTTTATGGCTGCATAGTATTCCATGGTGTATATGTACCACATTTTCTTTATTCAGTCTATCATTGTGGGCATTTAGGTTGATTCCATGTCTTTGCTATTATGAACAGTGCTGCAATGAACATATGTGGAAACAGAAGTTTGTATGGTGTTTGCACCGATATATACATGTCAGATTAGTCTGCAATTTACCCTTTTTTCTTAGTTTTTTTCAAGTTTGACTTAAAGATTGTGTTAATCTCTTAAAGTGAACGTGGTAGTTTTCCCTTTCAATATATGTTTTAGAGTAGTTTAAATCACTAGTCCACTAACTACCAATATATGTAACATAATGATCTTATCATTCATGGTTAAATAGAACTTCTCTGGTACTTTGTGGGCAGTAGATAATTTGAGATTTATGTATTACTTTTATAAAAAGGAAAAATTAAATATACTTCCTTTAAGAATCTAATAAAAGTTATGGATGCTTTTCTACTACCAAGACCAATCACAGATAATCACAAACTTGGATGTTCAATTCCAGGGTGGCTCATAGAAGCCTTAAAATATGTGCACAGAGTCTCTAAAGATCCATCAATCATGGTTTAGGAAACTTTTCTTTGATCTTTCTGGATTCTCTTTATATTTTTAGCTTGTTCTTCCCCTTAATGAAAATTTTGAGATATTTACTAACTAGAGTGTAGGTCATGTTCTCCTAATTTAAAATATCTAAATCTGGAATGACACCAGCAGAATTGCAGACTAGGAAGCTCCAATCCTTTGTTCCCCCATGGAAACATCAAAAACTACCAGAAACTAACATAACGTTATTAACTGAATACCCACTTAAAGAAAAGCCAGATTCAAACTGGTGGAAAATGCCATGATATTTTTGCTCTCCTCTGCCCCACTTCCTCCCTTGCATAGCACAATCTTGGTTTGAAGGAAATGGTAGCTCAATTCCCAATTATTTCCCACAGAGAATACTTTATTTGCAGTCTTCTAACAAGGGTTGCCTTGGACTGATTTCGCCTAACTCAGAGCTCATGCAGGAAAGCAGCAGGCATTGCTTTCAAAAGCCGCAAGAGAACTACAGACCTGTAGATCTGTGGGACAAGAAAATATAGGTGGAGACATACAATGAACCATCTAATGTCCCAAAGAGAAACTGGATGAGACATTTTTGGAAACTAAGACATTCAAAAACCAGCTATATATACAGGGGATTTTAAAAGCCACAAAGAGGCCCAAGCAAAACATATACACAGAAAAGACTTAAAAAGACCTTCAGCTATCACCTCAGGCTGATCCCAAGGCTCAGGGCATGCATGCCTGACTAATTATGCAGGACTGTGCAAGCACAGAGCAAATCTGTAAAGACTGGAAGAAGTGGTTGTTTTTTCAAATGCCCAATTATCAACACAAAAATAATAACACAAGGTATAAAAAGAAACTGAAAAACATGTTCATTCAAAGAAAGAAAATTAATTAGGATGAACTACATCTGAGTATTAGACTTACTAGACAAAGACTTTAAAGCAACTGTCTTTTATATGCTCAAATTACTAAAGGAAAACACAGGCAAAGAACTAAAGGAAATTTTAAAATATTAATATTTAAACAAAATGAGAATATCAACTAAGAGAGAAATTTTAAAGTAACCAAACAAAAATTCTGGAGTGGCAAGATATAATAACTGAATTTAAAAATTTACTAAAGGGCTTCAACAGCAGGTTTGGGTAGACAGAAGAAAAAAAAATCAGTGAACTTGAACATAGGATATTCTAAATTATCAAGTCTATGAAGTATAAAGGAAAAAGAATAAATAAAAGTGAACAGAGTCCACAGGATTCATGAAACACTATCAAGAGTATCAATATACATATTATGGGAGTCTCAGAAGTAGAAGACATAAAAAGACAGATAGCATAATTGGAGAAATAATAGCAAAAACTTCCTAAAGTTGATAAACAACATGAATTTACAATCCAAGAAGTTTAATAAATCTCAAGTACTAAAAACCTGAAGATGCCTACCCTGAGACACATTAAAATCAAACTGTCAAAAGCCAAATACAAAGATAACACTGAAAGCTACAAGGGAGAAGCAGCTTATCATACATAAGACATCATCAATAATAATATCAGCTGATTTCTCAACAGAAAATGGGGAGGCCAGAAGGCAGTGAGATGATATATTTAAAGTGCTGGAAGAGAAAAAGTGTCAATGAATAAATCTGTAATTGGCAAACCAGCCCTTTAAAAATGAGGAAGACATTAAGACATTTCCAGTTAAACAAAATCTGAGGGTATTCATTGTTATCATAACTGCCCTGTCCTTTGGGTTGAAATGAAAGGCCCTAAACAGCAACTCAAAGTCATATGAAGCTATACACATCTCTGGTAAAGGTAAATACATGAGAAAATACAAAAACCAGTATCACTGTACTTTTGGTTTATAACACCACTTTTGCTTTCTATAGAATTTAAAAGACAAATGCATAAAAATAATTATAATCATAAATCTATGTTAATGGGCACATAGTGTATAAAGTTGAAATCCGTAACATCAAAAACATAATAGTAGAGGCAGGTAAGAAACTATTAAGGAATAGAGTTTTTGTATGTAACTGAAAGTAAGCTGGTATCAATTCAAAGTAGATTGCCATAGCTTCAGGATGTTATATGTAATTCACATGGTAACCACAAAGAAAATATCGATAGAGTATATACAGAAGGAAATGAAGAAGGAATCAAAACATATTACTATAAAAAATCAACTAAACACAAAGGAAAATGGTAACAGAAGAAATGAGGGACACAAAGCTTTAAGACATACAGAAAATAAAATAACAAAATGGCAAATATAGTTCATTCCTTTTCAGCAATTGCTTCGTAAGTAAATGAATTAAATTCCCCAATAAAAAGGCATAGATTGGCTGAATAGGTTTTTAAAATATTAGTTAACTAAATGTTGTATACAAGAGACTGACTTTATACCTAAGGACACAAACATGGTGAAAGTGAAAGATGTGGAAAGATATTCCATACAAATAGTATCCAAAGAAAGCCAGGTAGCTATCTTAATATCAGGGGAAAAAAATGGATTTAAAATCAGAAACTGTAGCCGGGTGTGATGGCGGGCACCTGTAATCCCAGCTATTCAGGAGGCTGAGGCAGAGAATTGCTTGAACCCAGGAGGCAGAGGTTGCAGTGAGCTGAGATTGCGCCGCTACACTCCAGCCTGGGCAACAGAGTGAGACTCCATCTCAAAAATAAATGAATAAGTCAAACACTGTTATAAAAGACAAATAAGCATATTGTATATTGATAAAGGAGTCAATTCACCAAGAAGATATAATAATTATAAACATATACAAATCAAACATCAAACTTCCAAAATAAATGAAGCAAACATTTACAGAATTAAAGGGAGAAATAGGCAGATTCACAATTACTGGATAGTTTGTCACTTCACTTTCAATAATGTATAAAAAACCCAGACATAAGATCAACAAGGAAACAGAGGATTCTAATATTATAAATCAATTTGGCCTAACAGACATATACAGAGCCCTCCACCCAATAGCAGCAGAATACACATTTTTCTCAAGTGCACGAGGAACATTCTCCAGCACAGGCCATATTTAGACCATAAAATGTCTTAATAAATTTTAAAAGATTGAAATTATACAAAGTTCTTCCCGTCCCGATGGAATGAAACTAGCAATCAATAGCAGAAGGAAAATTTCAAAACTCACAAATATGTGGAAATTAAACCACACATTTTAAATAACCAATAGGTCAAAAAAGAAATCACAAAATAAATTAGAAAATATTTTGAAATAAGTGAAAACAAAAATACAACATACCAAATTGTATAAGAGACCATGAAAGCAATGTTAAGAGGGAATTTATAGCTATAAACACCTACCTTAGAAAGGAAGAAAACTTTCAAATCAACAACCTAAATTTACACCATTAGGAACTAGAAAAATGACAAACTATAACCAAAACAAGTAGAAAGACGGAAATAATAAAGTGGAGAAACATAAAATAGAAAATAGGAAAACAATAGAAAAAAAAAAAAGAAAACCAAAAGTCGGTTCTTTAATAAAACATGCCAGTCTTCACCTAGTTTGATTAAAAAAAAAAGAAAGAAAGAAAGAAAACTCAAAATATTAAAATCAAAAATGAAAGTGAAGGCACTCTTTACTGGTTTTACATAAATTTTTTAAAAGGGGCCGGGCACAGTGGCTCGTGCCTGTAATCCCAGAACTTTGGGAGGCCAAGGCGGGCAGATCACCTGAGATCAGGAATTTGAGACCAGCTTTCCCAACATGGTGAAACCCCATCTCTACTAAAGATACAAAAGATTAGCTGGACTGAAGGGAACACTTCTTAATTCGCTCTATGAGTCCAACATTACCCTGATACAGAAACCAGTCAAAGACACTGCAAGAAAAGAAAACTACAAGGCAGTATCCCTTATGAATGATGGTGCACAAATCTTCTACTATTAATAAATATCATCAAACCAAATTCAGCAGCATATTAAAAGGATTCTACAACAGGAACAAATGGGATTTATTACTGGAATGCAAGGATGTTTCAACACATGAGAATCAATGTAAACACATGTAATACACCAATACAGTACACCTAAATATAACAGCTAATATTATAAATTCTTAGAATAAAACAGAAGGCAAAAACTTCATGACATCAGATTTGAGAATGATTTCTTGGATATGGCACCACAAACATGGGCAACTAAAGAAAAAAAGTAGATAAATGGAGTTCACCAAAATTCAAAACTTTTGTGTACCAACAGATACTCTGAAATGAAATAGCAACGACAGAATGGGAGAAAAATTTTTCAAATAATACATCTGATAAGGGTTAAAATCCAGAATATATAGAGAATTCCTACAACTCAACAACAACAAAAAATTCAAAAATGGACAAAGGACTCAAATAGACATTTCTCCAAAGAAGATATACAAATGGTCAATAAGCACATGAAAGATATTCAACAGCACTGTTAGGAAAATGTAAATCAAAAGCACAATAAGATACTATTATACTTCACACCTATTAGCATGACTATTATTTTTAAAAAACAGAAAATAACATGTGTTGATGAGAATGTGGAGAATTTGGGAGCCTTGTGCATTGCTAGTGGAATGTAAAATGGTACAACCACTGTGAAAAACAGCATACCAGTTCCTCAAAATTTTAAACACATAATTACTGCATAATCTAGCAATTCTTTTGGGTACACATGCAAACGAAATGAAAGCAGGGACTTAAACAGATATTTGTACACCAATATTCATAGCAGTATTATTCACAAAAGCCAACATGTGAAACAATCCAAGTGTCCATCAATAGATGAATGTATAAGCAAAACATGCTATTTATATACAATGGAATATTACCCAGCTTTCAAAATGAATAGAAGTTAATATATTCTAAAACCTGGGTGAAGCTTGAAAACATATGCTAAGTGAAATGAAATAAGCCAAACACAAAAGGAAAATTACTGTATGATTTCACTTATATGAGTTATCAAGAATAGTCAAATTAATAGGAGCAGAAAGTAGAATGATGGATATCAGAGACTAGAAGGAGGTAGACACCCGGAGTTATTGTTTATTGAGTATGAAGTAACCATTTAGGATGATGAGAAAGTTCTGGAGATAAATAGTTGTAATGGCTGAACAACAATGTCAAGGTATTTAATGTCACTGACTTGTACACTTATAAACAGTTAAAATGGTTAATTTTACGCATATTCTACCACAATAAAAAATTATCTTAGACTTATTCATAGATACCAGGAAAAAAGTCTCTATATCTATACAAGACATAACATGAAAGAAGCTTAAGAAAGTGCTCATTTTGTTGGTTCTCAACATAATGTTAGTCATATTTTCTTAGCATCTTTACATTTACATGATGCCTATAAATGCATGCAAGTGTCCTCCTTTATAGCATGCTCAGCCACAAATAACGACAACCTAGGGACTTGGATAATCTAGGGACAAATGTTAGGAGTGGGTGTTTTTGCTTTGTTATGTTTGCTTTTTGCTTGAATTTTCACACACACAACTAAGTCAATATTGTTTTAACAATGGTGGATTTAAAAAGTAGAAACACTGTTTTCAATCTAGAATGTTGTTGCATTCATTTTATCTTGAATCTTCATAAACATACAAAGCAATGTTCTACTTACTATATCACTGCTCCCTATCTTTCTTTTCCCATTGTTATTAACCAACTTGTGTACGGACTTGCACAGGTTATTAGCATAATTTGCATGGGTATAAACTTAATTTGCTCTAGTACAGAGGAAACTAATTCTACAAGTTTCCCCTAAAGAGTACATTTGTGCTCCCTTCCTTTCTTATTTTAAAGCCTAATAACGTTACATATGTGGAGACAATAACACCACCCATCTCATTAAGTTGTGAGTATTTAATGTAAGAACAGAATACCAAGTATTTAGCACAGTGTCTGGCATTGTAATAAATAAGTAGTAATTCTCTTCCAACCCTGCCCCTGATGTATTACACCATGTCTATGATGACCATACGTCTTGGAATTTTTAGCATTATTCTAATATCAGATATGTTGTTCTCCTAACCCCATCATATATTTCTATAGATCATAATCCTCAAATCAGTATTTAGAAAACAGAGTATTTATTGATATGATATATACCCCTTAAACAATGATAATACTCAATTTTGAGTGCTTAGTATATTAATGATGTAATGTGTTCTACATACACTGTCATTTAATTCTCCCAACATCCCTATGAGATGGATGGTATCATTGCCATTTAAGAGGTGAAGAAATTGAGAGACCTATGAGCTTGGCCAATGTCACACACTTGGTCTATCCAGGTCTCCTGACTTCCTATCTGGTGTTTTTTCCATCGCCTCAAAGATTCATAGTTCTGGCTAAATGACATACATGAAAACACAGGCGTTTTAAGTGGTGCTAGATATTTATTTAGTTGTGCTCTGAACAAAGGAAGCTAGCAAGATTTATGATGGAATCATTCTTAGACAATAAACACATTGTGGTACCTCGGTTTCCTTGTCTCTAAATTAGGATTGATTTATTTCACATGGTGATGAAGACTGATTGGGGAAATTGTCAGAAGAAACATTCATACTTGAAGTACAAATTCTCAGAAATATAAATACAGATACAGAGCAAGATACCCTGAATACTCGTACTTGTACTTTGAAAAGGGATTGACAAGAAAAAGCTTGATGTTGAAAATGGCTCAGTTATAATCAGTTGCTGAAGTTATTCTGACAATCAGGTACAATGCAGAAGGGCAGACATTCTCAGGAAAGGTTAAGGTTTCCTTGGCAACTATCAAATGCATTGTTAATATCCCCTAGGAACTTTTTGGTCAATAAGGACTGAAGTGCTAGAAAACTATTTTTAAACTATCTTTTGAGTTAATTCTATTCTCTTTTCAAAATTCTTTTTTCCTTAAATTTACTTTAATTGCTTAATTAATGGTTATTTGGTGAAGGTTGCTGAACAGTCTGCTGAAGGAAAGGTTTTGACTCTTTCTGTCAAATAGCATTAAATGATGGCAATGAACAGGGAACGCTTTGGAAAAGATTTAAGCAAACTCTAATGCAAAGGGGGAGTAACCCATAAGATATTCACCCAAAGTTACAATTATGAGTTTCTATCTAAAATTATTAATATTCATTATAGAATTTTCATATTTGCAAACGTCTTAGTAATTCATTTGTATTGGTTATTCTACATGTCAATCCAACCAAAACTTTCAGTGACTATTCTCATTTTATTGATAAAAAACTTGAGATCAATTAAAATAGCCCAACTTGGCCGGGTAGAGTGGTTCATGCCTGTAATCCCAACACTGGGAGGCCAAGGCGGGCAGATCACTTGAGGTCAGGAGTTCAAGACCAACCTGCCAACATGGTGAAACCCTGTCTCTACTAAAAATACAAAAATTAGCCAGGCATGCTGGTGGGCACACTAGCAGGATCCCAGCTACTCAGCAGGCTGAGGCAAGAGAATCACTTGAATCCAGGAGGCAGAGGTTGTAGTGAGCTGAGATTGTGCCATTGCACTCCAGCCTGGGTGACAGAATGAGACTCCACCTCAAAAAAAAAAAATAGCCAGACTTTCTTTGACCATTTATTAGTGGGCAATCATTAACAAGTATGGATCAGAATCAAAAGAGTTGAAATAGTTATTTATATCATTAGAATTGGTATATCATAGTACTTGTCATTCCATCAAGTAATACTCGACAGGATTCTTGGTACCCCAAGAATGTGATAGTGAAAGGCAAAAGATTTATACAATGTGAAGAGAAGCCAGAGTATTACTTGAGGTGATGGATACTCCATTTACCCGGATGTGATTACTATGCATTGCATGCCTGTATCAGAACATTTCATGTACTCCATAAATACATACACCTACAATGTACCCACAAAAACTAAAAATTAAAAATTTTTAAAAAGAATGTGATGGGGACAAGATAAATCAAGCCTCTATGCAAACCAATAACACATGAGAATATTTAGAGACCCTGTGATTTTAAAATAATTAATGACAGTTTCATTTATTGTTACCTTTGGTCAAAGTCATTGGTATTGATAGAGTCTATTCTCAACTTTACAAAGGAGGAGCAGTTATTTTAAATTATATCCTTCAAGAAATATATTTTATATTTGCTTTTCTTAGTCCAAATGCTTTTCTTAGTATTTGAGGGCATAAAAATATAGTTATTAGTTATCTTTGCTAAGATGAATAACTGTTTGTTAACAAGTGTTGTATTATTAATTGTTACTGAATATTGCCAAGAATATTCTATTGATTTTTAAAACTATCTAGTACAAAGGTAATTATCTTAGAAAGGTAATTGAAAAAACAACTTCAATCATGAAATTCCAGGCTTATATCTATGTCTTAGTGACATACACCATAATACAGTAGAAAGAAAAATAGATGGACAGAAATAAACCTATACATGAATTGCATAGTTCTTTAAGAATAACCTTGAGACAGATATTACTTTACTTACAAGTGGTCTTATCTCCATCTCCTTTTCTTTGTCTTATAAATCAGTATGAAAACACTTATCTGCTTCCTGGGTTGGAGCTTTCTTCTTATTTTCTAAAAATAAATTTTCTTCAACCAATTTCTATGTCTGGAAATCAGCACTTATAGAACTGTAAACAGTAAATGATTTTTTTAAGATTGGATGTTTTATCACTGATCATCAGAGAAA
Source organism: Aotus nancymaae (assembly GCF_030222135.1). Taxonomy (NCBI): domain Eukaryota; kingdom Metazoa; phylum Chordata; class Mammalia; order Primates; family Aotidae; genus Aotus; species Aotus nancymaae. Next base: position 50,528,611 of record NW_026988415.1, on the reverse strand, counting down.
TGCAAATCAAAATCACAATGAGATGCCATCTCATGCCAGTCAGAATGGTGATTATTAAAAAGTCAAGAAACAATAGATGCTGTTGAGGCTGTGGAGAAATAGGAACGCTTTGGCACTGTTGGTGGGAACGTTAATTAGTTCAACCATTGTGGAAGACAGTATGGCAATTCATCAAGGATATAGAACTAAAAATTTCATTTGACCCAGCAATCCCATTACTGGGTATATACCCAAAGGAATATAAATCATTCTACTATAAAGATACATGTACATGTATGTTTACTGTAGCACTATTTACAATAGCAAAGACATGGAACCAATCCAAATGCCCATCAATGATAGACTGGATAAAGAAAATGTGGTACATATACACCATGGAATATTATGCAGCCATAAAAAGGAACAAGATCACATCCTTGGCAGGGGCATGGATGAGGCTGGAAGCCATCAGCCTCAGCAAACTAACATAGAAACAGAAAACTGAACACTTCATCGTCTCATTCATAAGTGGGAGTTGAACAATGAGAACACATGGACACAGGGAGGGAAACAACACACACCAGGGCCAGTCAGTGGGTGGGGGGTGAGAGGAAGGAGACCATTATGACAAATAGCTAATGCATGCAGGACTTAAAACCTAGATGACAGGTCAATAGGTGCAGCAAACCATCATGGCACATGTATACCTATGTAACAAACCTACAGGTTCTGCATTTGTATCCTGGAACTTGAAGTAAAATAAAAATAAAGTAAAAATTAAAGATTAGATGTTTTAATTACTTCAAAATGTAACTTCTCTCAAAAGTGCATGTTCATTTCAGCACCTGGTATATCCAGGATGCTAACAACAGAAATTAAACAATCAGAAATAACCATGTTGAGTATATTGGCCTTGTTATATTTTTTCTCTTCCTCAGTTTTTATAAACAGGAATGAAAAATCTAATGTCCAGAGTGACTGTAAAAAGGGCTAAAAACAACATAAAGGTAACAGTATTACACTGAATATTTTCTAACTGCTCTTAAGGAAAATGAATCCCATGTACAATTTAGCCCTATAAACACAAGTTCAACAACAAAAATACTTCATCATCATAATCACCAAAAATCATTTCACATGACCAGCATGGTCACCTTTTCACAACAAACTGGATAAACATGATTGTTGCCTCCAATGGTGCTATTTTCCTATCACATAAAACATCACATAACATTGTAGTTACTTAATAAGTGTTTGCTCTTTCTTTGCATACTAGTATGCCGCTAAGAACTTCCAGTGGTTGGCCACACTTCTTGCCTTGGCATGCTTTGATCAAGAGAATACAGGTTGGTCGTGATCTAGGTAGAGAAAATGGAAAGCATGGTGTGGTAGCTAATCATGGTAAATGGGTAAAAAGTATAATCTGGGTAAGCAGATCACTAGACTTGTGGAGGGCTAGTTGGGCAACTGAAAAGGGAACATAAAAGAGAATGAGGTTGCAGAGGACAAAGAAATTATGACACCATAGTAAGTATTAGTACATCTAAGGAAGGTCAAGGCCTAGGGGAAGGGCACATTCCTCAGTCACATTTCCTGGTCTTATAATGTACTGAATAATAATTTATACTAACTTAATAGTCCCTGACACTGATATTCTAAAGCATCTGCCACATGCAATTATCTTCTTCACAAAACATCCAAAAGAGGTTTCCTTTGAATCAGCCTCCATGTTTTGTTATGAGACACCACAACCTCGCCACACTGACTACAGTTACATACTGGTCAGTTACATAACTGACCCAGAGGCAGCTGGACTTGAGGGGAAATCAGCAGCTTATAGTAAAGTGACAAGGGAGCTTGGCCCATCCGGGGAGTTTTGTGTTAGATGCTAGCACTATCTCAAGTATGAAGATAGGCTCATCCTTGAGATGAAGTCATATCACCTGGGGATTTGAAACTCCAAACACCACAGAAAAGGTCAAGAGATGAGTATAAACAGAAGCCGAAAGATGCGTCAAGAAAAGGCAGGAAGCAGAATCCACACGGCAGGGAAAGCGATGAAGTTGAGAGCTGAGAGCATTTGGCAGCAATAGAAACAGAATTATGGTAGGAAGAAGTAAAAGCAGAAGGCAGAACCTGAATCATGAGAATTATTTACTACTAGAGCTGCTTTTGGTGCAAGAGGGTTATATAGTATCCTAAATATGGTCTTTTCGGCCATCTGTAAGGATGAATTGCCCAAGTACTGAAATAGTTTCTTCTGCTTCCTTACTTTCTGACATATCTTTACAACAGCCACATTGCCTGAGGAAAACTGACTTGCTGCTGTTCCTTGCAATGTGAAGCTACCAACAAACACACCTAGGCACAGATGAGTAACCACATAGTCACTGTTTATAGCCTCCTTATCACTGTGCAGGTGCTGTCCGTCAGAGATGGAAGGACAGACACCACAATTCAAGTTAGGAGACCTAAGTTAAGTTGCCTTTGGCCACAAGTAACAGAAAGGCCTGCCTAAAACAGACCTTTAAAATAAGATGTTTTAAATCTCACATACTAAGAAGTCCATAGTTAGGCCAGGCACTGGTGTGGTATGTCAAGGCTTTGCCTCTCCTTCTCTGTGTTTCCCTGGTCTCTGCCCTTCTCTGGCGGTAGACCTTCCCTTCAGGCTTGTAGCATGATGCTGGCAACAGTTCTGAGGCAAATGAAGAAACATTTCCCAGAAGCCTTTCTGGAATTGGGTCGTGTACTTGTGTCTAAAGCAATCAATCTTTGGCAAGGAGAATGGGACTACCAGGACCTCTCTTACATCAATTAGGAGCCACCCCGTATGGTCTGTAATGGAGTCAGCCCCATCAAGAAGGATTGATATCTGGACAAAATATGGGCTCTGTTAGAAAGAGGAAGGATAGTAGAGAACACATATTGGGTGAACCATTACAGTGTCTGTTCCAAGAACTGATGTAATTTGGGTATTTGTCCCCTCTCAATCTCATGCTGAAATTTGATTCCCAATGTTGGAGGTGGGGCCCGGTGGGAGGTGTTTGGGTTGTGGAGGTGGATCCCTCATGAATGTCTTAGTGCTATTCTCATGGTAATGAGTGATTTCTAGCTGTATTGTTCTCAGGAGATCCCACTGTTGTTTTTTTTTTTTTAAGACGGGGTTTCACCATGTTGGTCAGGCTGGTTTTGAACTCCTGACCTCAGGTGATCCGCCCGCCTTGGCCTCCAAAGTGTTTGGATTACAGGCGTGAGCCACCACGCCCGGCGATCCCATTGTTAAAAAGAGCCTGGCACCTCCTCCCCTCTCTCCTCCTCTCTCGCCATGTGATGCCTGCTCACCTTCGCCTTCTGCCATGGGTGGAAGCTTCATGAAGCCTTCACCAGAAGCAGATGCTGGTGTCATACTTCATGTATATCCTGCAGAACCCTAAGACAAATAAATTCTTTTCTTTATAAATTACCCAGCCTCAGGTATTCCTTTACAACAATGCAATTAGACATAAACTACATCAAACCATACTTGAAAGCGAGAAAAAGGAGATCACTGGATATCTTTTGTGAGTTTCTGAGGCACATAGCATTACCTCCTATTTTATTTCTACCTGTAACAACAAAGTTTCTGACAACAAAGTATGTAATTAGAACACTTCTTCCTTGTTATTATGTTGGTAGTTTTCAAATTACGGTATACCAATTTCCAATGATCCAGCCACTGTTCCCGTATTAACTTATAGCATTTAAAGCTAATAGCCTGCTAATCAAATTATTAGTCAATTATCAATTCAGTGCCTATATTCGAGTCACCATGTTAGGTGCTAAAGATAGAGAAGTACACAAGGTACATTTCTTTTCCTCATAATCTAGCAGCACATGTCTCAATCTACTTGCAGAGGGGCCCATATCTTCACTCTCCTTGCTAGACAATATGAAAGAGGCTTATTCACCATGGCATCCCCAGAATCTAATGTGTGGTTGATATATATTGATTGTTGAAAGGATGAGAAACACAAAGAAATAATAAGGTGAGTGGTGAGAATAAGGGACCAAGAGACTTAACTTGTTACTATAAAGTAATAAGACTGGTTTTATTGTTTGGTATTGTTCATAAACTATCTCTGAAAGCAGTTTAATAGAGATTTAAAAAAACATTTGAACTATGGCAATATTATTTAAATGTTTATCTCATCCCAGTGTGATTACTTTTAAAGAAAATACTCATTTAAATGTAGAAGTTATGGCACATTTGTCACAAAAGAAGTATCATTACATTATTATACTCAAACCTTAAGATTGCTTCTAAAAAGAAAAACTAGTATTCTAGTGACAGTTGCAATCTACCACTAAATGACTACATGCAAACTTGTGCATAAGATGGAAAAGCTGTTTTTCTGTGGATTTGGGATCAAGCTCAGCCCTGTGTACCTTTAAGTATGGCCAAGCCAAGGCTTTAAGGCTTTCTGACAGTGAGAAGCAGGAACATGGTAAGGTATCAAAGGATGAAAATTCCAGTGTAAATCAAGGTTTGTTCATAAGGTCTGTCCTTGCATAACATCAGGACATGAATGAAAGGACTGGTACTGATAAGATGGGAGCTCAACTTAGCCTTTCTGTTTGAAGGCAGGAGAGGAGACAATAAGTTATTTGCTACATGACAATCCGCAGTAGCAAAAAAGCAGAGACTTCTATAATTGTCTTCTAAGAAATTATCAAGTGTCCCTAGGTAACCCCCAAAACACTTCTTAAAAAATGCCTGTGAAAATCTTCCCTAGGCAGAACACCTGAATGAATCTATTTTACTGAAGATATTACATCCAATTCTGATTTGCTTTGTCATAAAAATAAGGTAGAAATTATAAAGAGTAAGCTAAGAACTATAATTGTATTACTAAACACAATTTTCTATATTATTCTTTTTTTAATTTTTCCATAAGTTATTGGAGTACAGGTGGTATTTGGTTACATGAGTAAATTCTTTAGCAGTGATTTGAGAGATTTTGGTGCACCCATCACCTGAGTAGTATATACTGCACCCTATTTGTAGTCTTTCATCCCTCACCCCCCCGACCCTTCCCCCAAGTTCCCAAAGTCCATTGTATAATTCCTATGTCTTTGTGTCCTCATAGCTTAGCTCCCACATAATAGTGAGAACATATGATGTTTGATTTGCCATTCCTTAGTTCTTTCACTTAGAATAGTTTCCAATCTCATCTAGGTCTATGTGAATGCTGTTAATTCATTCCTTTCTATGGCTGAGTAGTATTCCTTCATATATATATATATATATATATACACACATATACATATATATATACACACACCACAGTTTCTTTATCCACTCATTCACTGATAGGCATGTGGGTAGTTTCTACAATTTTGCAATTGCAATTTGTGTCGCTATAAACATGCGTGTGCAACTATCTTTTTTGTATAATGACTTATTTTCCTCTGGGTAGTTATACAGTAGTGGGATGGCTGGATCAAATAGTAGTTCTACTTTTCGTTCTTTAAGGAATCTCCACACTGTTTTCTATAGTGGCTGTACTAGTTTACATTCCTACCAGCAGTGTAGAAGTGTTCCCTGATCACTGCATCCATGACACAGCTACTGTTTTGTGATTTTTTGATTATGGTCAGTCTTGCAGGAATAAGGTGGTATCGCACTGTGGTTTTGATCTGCATTTCCCTGACCATTGGTGATGTTGAGCATTTTTTCACATGTTTGATGGCCATTTGTATATCTTCTTTTGGGAATTGTCTATTCATATCTTTAGCCCACTTTTTGATGGGATTGTTTGTTGTTGTTGTTGTTGTTTACTGATCTGGGTTTGTTCTAGATTCTGGATATTAGTCCCTTGTCAGAAGTATAGATTGTGAAGATTTCCTCCCACTTTGTAGGTTGTCCGTTTACTCTGTTGACTTTTCCCTTTGCCATGCAAAAGTTCTTTAATTTAATTAAGTCCCAACTATTTATGTTTGTTTTTATCGCATTTGCTTTTGAATTCTTGGTCATGAAATCCTTACCTAAGCCAATGTCTAGAAGGGTTTTTCCAATGTTATCTTCTAGAATTTTTATAGTTTCATGACTTAGATTTAACTCCTTAATCCATTTGAATTGATTTTTTTATAAGGTGAGAAATGAGGACCCAGTTTCATTCTCCTACATGTGGCTAGCCAATTTTCAGCACCATTTATTGAAAAGGGTGTCTGTCCTTTCCCCATTTTACAGTTTGGTTTGCTTTGTCGAAGATCAGTTGGCTGTAAGTATTTGGATTTATTTCTGCGATCTCTGTTCTATTCCATTTGTCTGTATGCCTATTTTTATACCAGGTTACCATACTGTTTTGGTGACTATGGCCTTATAGTATAGCTTGAAATCAGGTAGCGTGATGCCTCCAGATTTGTTCTTTTTGCCTAGCTTTGCTTTGGCTATGTGGGCTCCTTTTTGGTTCCATATGAATTTTTAAATTGTTGATGAATCCATTCACATACACTTTTAAAAAAATCTTTATAATATACAAATTTATAATTTTAGTTAATGAAGTATGGTATCTGTGGTAATTTCCAAAAAGAGTGGGAACAGATTCTTGGTTAGGAACGCCACTTTATTTGATTAGGAAAGTCAGTTTTAACTTAAATATTTTCATTTACAGCACCATTTCTAGAATAAAATTTAACATACGCCTGGCAGTTTCTGTTTTATGTTTCGAAGTTAAAAATAAATATTTTAAAATCTACAACTTATGTAGTCATACACCGCATAATGATGTTTTGTCAACATTGACTAATCTTATGGGATGGTGGTCTCATAAGATCATAATGGAGCTGAAAAATTCCTATCACCTGGTGACATTATAGCTGTCCTAATGTCAAAGAGCAATAGGATTGTTAAATATGCCAGGGACTATTCAAGGTACCAGGACTACAACAATGAACTTGATAGACAAAAATTCCTGCCCTCATAGAACTTATATTCTAGTTGGGGTTACAACATTTTGGCCCTTACTCACATGTTTATGGTAACGCTGGTGTAAATAAACCTAATGTACTGCCAGTGACATATAAGTATGGCACATACAATTATGTACAGTACATAATACTTGATAACAATAAACAACTATGTTACTGGTTTATTTACTATACTATACTTTTTATCATTATTTTACAGCGTACTCTTTTGACTTATTTTTTTTTTAAGTTAACTGTAAAACAGCCACAGATCCTTCATGAAGTATTTCAGAAGAAGGCATTGTTACCATAGGAGATATGATATTGCCCATGAAGACCTTCCAGTGGGACAAGACATAGTGGGAAGACAGTGATATTGATGATCCTGACCCTGTGCAGTCCTACGCTACTGTGTTTGTGTCTTTATTTTTAACAAAGAGTTTAAAAAGTAAACAAATAAAATAAAATATTAAAAATAGGAAAAAAGCTTATAGAATAAGGATATAAAGAGAAATTTTTTGTACAGCTCTATAATGTATTTGTGTTTTAGGCTAAGTTTTATTATAAAAGAGTCAAAAAGTTCACAAATATTTAAAGGTTATAAAGTAAAACAGTTACAGTAAGCTAAGGTTAATTTATTATTGAAGAAAGAAAATGTTTTGGAAATTTAGTGTAGTCTAAGTGTTTATAAATTCTACAGTAGTATACAGTAATGTCCTAATGTCTTCACATTCATTCACCACTCACTCACTGACTCACTCAGAGAAACTTCCAGTCCTGCAAGTTCCATTCTTGGTAAGTACCCTATACAGGTGTACCATTTTTTATCTTTTAAACAATATTTTTACTATACCTTTTCTACATTTATATAGACAAATACTATTATGTTACAATTGCCTACATTGTTCAGTATAGTAACATGCTGTACAGGTTTGTAGCCTAGGAGCAATAAATTATATCTATATCTAGATATAGATATACACACTATACAACTATACACACTAGGCTATATCTAACCTATGTGTGTAGTAGACTATACCATCTAAGTTTATGCAAGTACACTGCACCACAACAAAATCACCTAATGATGCATTTCTTGGCAGACATAGCTCCATCATTAAATGACACATGATCAAAAGCAAGAAAATAAATTTATTTGAAAAAACTTGTTCTTATAACCAAGTTGATTTAGTTGTAGGTTTTATACCTCTTCCTCCTCTGTCATCCTCTCCTCCCTAACTGTCATGCTACCTCTTCTCCACATCCCCACTTCTACCTTAGTTAACAAGATATCATAAAACATCCTTGACCAATACACTCTTTGGCACCACTGACTGATTTATTATATATTTTCTCCTCCTTCACTAACCCAACTGATTGAAGCCCCCTCTATTTAACAGGAGATAGCTCTATTTGATCGCAGTCCTCTCCATTAATGAGGAGGTATAGCATTCCCTAAATTATTTCTACCTTAATGGAAAAAAAGACTGAAATATTTTGGCCCTACCTTTGAAAGTGAAAAGAGCTTCTGGAGTCTGGAATCAATGCCTTCCCGAGTACCTCTTCCTTCCTTTCTGTCCTTCCTTTTCCTCATTCATTCATTCAACAATTTTTTCATTGTTAAATATGCCAGGGACTATTCAAGGCACCAGGACTACAACAATGAACATGACAGACAAAAATTCCTGCCCTCATGGAACTTATATTCTAGTTGGGGTTAGAAGAAATAACCAAATTTAGAAAAAAAATAAAATATTTCATATTTTACATAGTAATGCATGCTAAAAAGAAAAAATAAAGCAGGAAAGGGGATATGAAGTATATGCATATGTTTGTGTGTCTGTGTGTGTGTGTGTGAGAGAGAGAGTGTGTGTGTGTCAGAGACAGGTTGAAATTTTAAATAGGATGGTATCCAAGGCCTCAGTGTAAGGGTGACAAGTGAGGAAACATCTGATGGTAGTAAGGAGAAAGTCAAGCAATTATTCTGGGAAGAGATTTCCAGAAAGAGCAAGATCTAGTTACGATACTTTTCTCAAGATTCTTTGCTCCACTGAAGTTTGAGAGATGTGACTGAGATAAACAGAAGTATTTATACAGCAAGTAGTAAGATACTCCCCTTCACCTACAGTAACCTAGGCCTCTCCCAACTCCTCCCAGAATAATCGTAACTCCTTAAAGTCTGCATCAAAGGGATTTGTCCTTGCCCCTGAAGACACTCATAGAGATAAGTACCAAGACCCTCTCTCTGTTATTCCGTATTAGATAATTGTTTTCAGGTAGTATTTTTCGGCATGCAATTTACACTATCACCTATAGGCTATGTGCTATATATAACTGTTAATTAGACAAAGACTCTAATCTTCCACTTGTCCAAAGATGAAGTAAGTATCCAGGCAAACAGGCTTGTTTTCTCTGAAAAGTACTAATTAAGTTGGGCCAGAAAGCTTCTCAACATAAGAGAGAACCCAGTGACCCATCAAACACAGCTTGACAAAATGCTCAGCTATGTGACTGTAGCTTAGTCATTAACACAAGTAGATACACTTACATGTACTTTTTGTTAAAACAGTTGTCAACACACTGAAAAGTGGATACATAAGAAAAATGTCAAGTATCAATTGCAGATGATCATTGGGGCTAATAATATGTATCTAGAGAAGAGTAAAGAAATCAATGGTTTATAAGTATCTCTTACTCCCCCATTGTTCTTAAAAAAGCTTTGTGATGGAAGAGATTTAGCTAATTATGGGATTTTTTCCCCTGAAAAATATATCACTTCTAGTTTGTATTATCTTCTGCCAATAAATATGTGGGTATAATAATCTGTAACGAAATTTTTTAAGCTGTTGATTGTGTTCCCCACCAACCACAGAACTTCCACCTCTAATTATCTCATGGTAATCAAATGTGAAATCACTAGATTAAACGAAGAGGAGAATACATATTTAACTCCAAGGTAAATTTAGCAACATACAATCAAATCCGACATAATTAATCTGAGAGTAGAAAATGAAATCATATACCTTGTCCAAGATCACAGAAGAGATTCTGGCAAAGCAGAATGTACCTAGAAGAGTGAACACAAAGGTTCCAGTTAACTGAGCCAGCCATACATTGATCGTCTTTATCCTTACTGTATGACTTTATGTTTTATGTTTCCAGGTAGTGAGACAACAATTTTAACCGAGAAATGCTTCTCTAATGAGGAGTACTGCACGGGTATAAACTGCATTGCTTCAAACCTATGTCATGTCTCAAAAAGGCACCATACTGTCTGCTCAAAGGCGCTGAAATAAAATGAAAACACAAATATATTCCAAGTCACGTAGTTGCAGAGGGATGAAATGAAACCACTGCTGCACTAGTATATGGATTAATGTTGCCTTTTGCTGTCAATTCCAGCAAACACTACATCAAATTTGTTGCTAGGGCTGATTCATGTTATAACGTTCACTCTCAGATCTTTGTCTCCAGAAAGCCTATTCCACAGTTTACGAAGCTGGATAGACAAGAGTTATGCATAACCTCAGAAAAGCTAAGGGACATCATATTCACTGGTATGGATCAGTGGTCAAACAGTTAATTATTTTGCTCACAGCAAAGAAGGAAGATTTTTCCGTTTGAAGATTTTTGTACCCTATATACAACAGATTTGGGGAATGTACTGTATACTGTGCATCAATTGGTTAAAAAAATCACTGCAATCTACCCCTAAAAACAGACATTGCAAAGCCTTATTACATTATTTTTAATATTTCTAAAATTCTATAAGAGAACAGCTACAGTTTCAGTCAAAAACAAATTCAAAATCCTAGGAGTATGAATCATTAAACATGCATACATAATACCCAGACATCCCCTCAAAACATTGGGATTAAAGAAAAGAGGCTATGGTTTCTATAGAGAAATGCAAAAATCAAGAGCACTTTTATTTGAAGTGCAGGCTACCAGAAGCATAGGCTTAAGGGATCCTAAAGCAGCATAAATCAGCCAGGCAGGCTGAAACCAACTGACCTACCTGTCAGGACCAAAACAGAAGGCACTGTGGAGGTCTATGGGGAAATGGGGAAGTGCATGGGGCCAACAGCATGCCACAGTAAATGCACTCTCGCCCTGCTGTGCTGCAATTGCAGAATGGAGCTCAGGGAGATGGAGAAAGATATTTGCTGCTCACCCACTTAAGAAGTAGTCAAATAGTTCTCATCTTAACCCTATGCTTGGTTACCAAGGAATGCCATAGGGTATATCAAAACTGTTGGGTTAAATCTCCGAAAATAACCCAAGTTACTGCTCACAGAGGCTGAATAGACCTTTTAGAAACTTTGGGGGCAGCTATAAACCTTTAAAAAGGTAAAAATTTAAACTATATTTCCTAAAAAGGGTTTATGTTTAGTCTGGTGGTGGTTCCTGTTGTTTCTGGCAGTGATAATGCAGGTAATCCTGTAGCCAAGAAATTTTGCAACCTTCCCACTAGGAGGAGCTACAGGAACACAAGGATCAAGATTTGAAATGCTAGGGCTCTGGTTGTCACGCTATAGTTTATGAGAAAAGTATTTTCCAATTTACTTCAAGTAAGCACTAGTCAGGACTATTTTAGAGCTCCACAAATACAATCCAACTAATTTCACCCAATACCGTTTGAGCATCTACTATGAGCAAGGCTCATTGCTTGAAGTAATGAGGGGCATGAAGATAAGTGACCTGCAACATCTGCTCTCAAATAGCTCCACTTTTCTGGACCATGTTTCTCAAAGTATGAAATATAGGTAGATAGCTCAGACCACAAGGGCTCCAAGGTTCCAGGGCCCCAACTCAGATCTACTAAAGCTGAATCTTGAAGGATGGACCCTGAGAATCTACATTTTTTAACAAACCACTCACATGCATTTAATGCACCCTGCACTCTAAAGTTTGATCATCACTACCCTAGACCAGAGGTGGACTTACCATGAAACTAATTGTTAGTTATAGTGAACTACAAGTTTCTCTTCAAAGAATCAGTATATCAGTATGTTCAGCTCTCTTATTCTTTAATTCTCCATTTTAAAGTTTAACTTCCTTGTAGTTTCCATAAACAACCTTTTCCACCAGTTCTAATCAGTAATTCACATCTGTTCCCTGGTCCCCTGCTCCGTCCTGACTCTTTCTGGTCACCTGCTGTGGTCACCTGCTCCAGTCACATGCTCCGGTCACTTGCCCAGGTCACCTGCTTTGACCTGAGTCACCCCTGGTCACCTGTTCTGCCCTGTCCCATAATGGTCCTTCCTGCCAAACTACCCACCCTGCCACTCCGGCTCGTACTCCTGCTCTCTTTAAAACAGCCAATCGGAATTAGCTTAGACTGTGCAGTCTAACCTTAGCCAAAAGGGAAATGACACAGCAGTAGGGGCTACCTGCATCAAGAATAAGAACCCCTTCCCCTCCCTTGTCCAAGTGCACACTCACCATTGCTCCATCTGTGAGATACGCCCTTCTATAAAAGTAACTTGCCTTGCTGAGTAAATTTATATTCAAGTGCTACTTCTTTTGTCGCACCAAAAATTTACATATAACATAATGAAGCTTTAGGGCTCCCAACTTGCCCAGATCCCTTCTAAGAATCTTCACTAATTTTTTACTGGTAAATGTTTATTCTTTTTTAAAGACCCCTTCTCTAAAGTATGTAAATTTTAAGTACCACAATACCTGAATGCACCTCTGCTTTGGGCCATACTTGCAAAACAAGTCAGACTCAAATCAGTTAAATTATTAACTAATAAGAAACCTTATTATTCTCCTCTCCTTGGGGTATTTGTATTTTAGCAAAGGTCTTTTGAGAAACTGAAATCTCCGAGATTCAAAGGTATAATAAATTCCCCAACAGAGGAAATTCTGGTACCATGCCCAGCACTGGAACGAGCAGAGGTCCTTACCAGCACACCTCAAATCAAACTGGGTTTGCAGCAGACCTTTTGCCTTCTTGTGAGGCTGGCCATGGGCCTCCAAATCCAGGACCTATTCAAGGAAGTTTATTAAAATGGTGGTATTTGTGCCTGCTACCCCTTTTTCCATCCTGCAAAATACTAAGGAAGCAATGTGGAGACAGGCTTAATGAAATGATATTCTCAACTGCTAAGTTTGCCTGCAGCCAAGTATGACTTTCTTAGAAAAGTAGAAGCCATCTCCAGAAGTATAAATTAACTGGATGAGAGGGTGACCTGTGTTCTGAACAGATGTCTCAGCTTACTAAGGCACACTGACATTAATTCAGACAACTGAAACATACCACCTCACAAGTTAAACTCTTAATTAGAGGAATTTTGTCCTTGAAAGGTTAACAGAGGGAAAAGAAGAAGGCTGGGACATTTGTCAATTCTCATCCAGAAAAGGACCTCCAGACCTATTGGTGTGAGTGATATAAATAGGACTGTTAAACAATGCATTTATGTAAACATAAGATTTTCTTGTTACTGAAAAAAATGCTATCACTGAGAGAGAATTGAATACAAAAGGAAAATTTGGGATTGAAAATAACATTTGCTGTACTTCAAGGAAATGATTTAATTTAAATTTCAAAACAGAATTGTATGGAAACTCACTGCTATTACTTAGGCTTTGTTTGAAATTAGATTTGGGTTTCTATTTGCACTGACAGCATACCATGGTGACCAGAGTGACCAAAGGGTCTCTTTTCCACTCTGGCCACCATTCTAGCACCCTAATATCTAAGATTTGCTAAAATGGCTCAAATCCAATCATGTCTGTTTTAATATGATTATTGATGCATCTTAATCACTTCACAGACATTACCAAATTAAATTATATTATTTTTGTTCTGCGTATTCCAGAACACATCCACTTTTCCATATTCAAAAATAACATGACTGCACAGTTAACAGAACTTTTGTTTTAAATTTTATTTCTATGAAGGCAGCATTCTGCATCTAAACTGTGTTCCATGGAACAATAGTGTCTGGCATGATACTGTTATTTTCTTTTTCTTTAGAGACAGGGTCTTGCTCTGTCCCCCAGGCTGGATTGCAAAGAAGCAATCATAACTCACTGCAGCCTCCAATTCTGGGATTTAAGTGATCTTCCCAAATAGCCTCCTGAGTAGTTGGGACTACAGGCATGCACCACCATGCCTGACTTTTTTTTTCTTCTTTTCTTTTTTTTTTTTTTTTTTTTTTGAGAGAAAGGGTGTCCCTACTGGAACTCCCAGCCTTAAGCAATCCTCGTGTCTTGGCCTCCCAAAACCTTGGGATTACAGACGTGATGGCTCATGCCTAGCCTGGCAAGATATTATTAATAGAAAACCCCTCTATCACATATTTACAAACATTCAAAGAGTCATAGATCAAATAAATTAGAAAAAGAAGGCATAATCTATCTCCAACTAGGAGAGTCACATTTCTTATTAGCACATGAAATACTATGATAACTTCTGTAGTAATAAAGAAATCTATTTAACTTCACTTAACATAGGTCTTCTTGCTCTAAAGTCCCATTTACTAACTTCTCTGGGTTTTCCCCTCAGCATTTGGATGGTTTGGTATTCATGCCTTGGGACAACATATACAGCCGTGGTAGAGCTGTGCTCCTAAGTCCTAGTCCAGCCCCATGGAGCTCATCTGAGCCTTCCTCAGCGTCCATGCCAGGGAAGAAGGATCAGAGAACTGATCACTCATTTACATAGAATCTCCCTATGCCCAACATCACATATCCACTGACAGCTGGATACAGTTGTTTAAACAGCCTGTAGATAGAAAACAGATTGTTTCTCTGCGGGAAAGAAAACCCATAGGAGCCAGTGTAAGAAAAGGCAAACTGTTTAATTTGTGTTATAAAAACTATATAAAATGTAGGTTTGAGATTTATGGACAGATCAGGAGAAGGATTTGGTAGTTTAAACACCTATTATCGTGCTTCCTATGATAGAACCAAACCAACATTATGGCCTTACATTATAAAAAACTGAACAAACTAACCTTCCAGTTTCTAAACAGAGCTGAGAAGTATACTTTGGGAGACCAAATGGAAAATACTTCATAGTAAGCGAATTAGCCCTTCACTACAAACAGGCAGCGTTCTGGATTACTTAAAAAGTAGACGAATAAAAAGCAGTACCATACTTACTCCTGTTGTTACTTTAGCCTTTTTCAAACTCAACTCTTGAACAGTTGGCTCAACAGTCCTGATATTGATTATATCATTTCACTTGGTGTTTGTGTGTGCTTTTCTAAATGTTTTAACTCCAACTGAATCTCTACGGAATTTTACTAGGTTCTCCATCCCTTCTTTTTTCAACTCATTTTAATGAGTTGGACAGGAAAATCCCTGCTTCACCTCAAAACACACAGTACCCAACCCTCACATTTCCCATTAATCAGTGGCCATCTGGGCCAGTCCTCTCCCATCCCCACTTCCCATAACAAACTTCAAGGGAGAAACACAAGGAGGGTGGCCAAAAACATTATACCATACTACTACCATTTTGGTAATAATGCACCTATAATGGCAGGGTAAGATCTGGAGAGCAGACTCCCATGAACCACCTTGGGAATTAAATTACCAAAAGCAATAAAGTGACAATTAAGTGGTGTCAAGCTCTAATCCAAGGGCTCCTAATCTCTGTACCATAGATGCCTGAGAAGCTAATCAGTTCTTACAAAGATTTTGCCAATCCATATATATAGGAATCTAGTAGCTGTGCTACTATTTTTGAATAAATGCAGGTATTTTATGGTTATTAATGAAATATAAATTCACTAAAATAACACTGAATTCATAGAAGATATATGATGTTATAACAGAAAAACAGAAAAGGAAAGCATTTTCTTGGTGGCAATGGTAAATGGGGTGTTATTCCAAGAAGTATTTTGATACATACAAGAAATCTTCATCCTTGAAAATGTTGGGAACAGCTCCTCTAATCTACTGAGATAATGGCAAAAGTCAACTATTTAACAAATGCATTATCTGATAGATTTGTAGACAATATGTCATATAAAATGTGACAAAATGCACTTTAGTCTTACTGTAATAAAAAGGATAAGAAGTGAAATGTAATTTTGTTTTTAAAACAACTGTGGACATAAGGCCTCTAGGAAATGTATGGTAAAAATTGTTAAAAGCCTTCTGCAATTGCATAATCAAAAATCATTTCATAGAACAAATGTATTCACATTACTATGACAACCCAAATGCTAAGCTTGTAATTTAGGCAAGTAAAAATCAATAGATTTTCTAATTAATACTTTCCAAACTCTATTTATCCACATAAATGTCATTCATATGGAACTACTTAATTTCAATTCTTAGTTTTTGAGAATTCCGCTATAGTTTCTGATTATTCCAAAGACTTTCTCATTAATCTAGTCTCTTATGATTTATTATATATTTCTTTCTTGGCATGAGGCCAACCACAATTACAATGATTAACTAATATAGAAACTTATAAATATCTGATCCTAGATTTCTATTTTGAACTCTATCTTTCCTAGGTCTGGCTTCTTTTAATGAAAAACTAAAGGGAAATGGGGAAGAGCCTGAATCTACAAAGTGAATAAACAAGGAAATTTTAAAAAGAGGGAAGTGAGAAAATGCAAAGGAAAAGAGAAACTATCAAAAGAATAAACCACAATAAGTAGAAGACCTTTGGATTCTACAGTTTCATACACATACATACACACACACACACACACACACACACAAGCACACATACTTTAATATAAGAGAGGAGAGGCCAAAAAATAAAAGGAAATCATATATGAGTAAGGACTTTCAAAGTATGAATATAAAGTATGCATATATTGTGGCCACCATTGTAATTCATATTACACATGAAGGCTAAATAGTGGAGCATAGCTTTCTAAAGTGTATCTTACTTGAAAACAAGTCTCTAAATATATTTCATCAAAACACATTTTAGACGCACATGAAAATCTTAGCTCTATATAAAAGCAATCTATAACAGGTACTCCACTAGAAGGCAGTCCAGTTATTTTTCTTCTAGCTGTGTGTTTTCCTTCCTACTGAAATTGTTAGAGAATTCAGGCCAAAAAATAGTTTGTGAAAATAAAAGGAAGCCAACTGGGTTTCTAAGCTATAAAAGGTTAAAATGAAACATTTCCCCTAGAAGCTTTGTAAGCAACACTTTTCTCCAAAATTTTATGACAGCTGGTACAGCATGAAACCATATGCCTTTTTATATCTCCTAAATAAAAATGACTAATTTGACTTATTAGCACTGATTCTCTGGAGACAGAGCTAAGAGAGTTCCTGCAGATTTATCTGGTTCTTATTATATTTTAACAATGTCTGCTTTTACACCAGAAACAATTATGCTAGCCATCTGTTTGCAAATATTTGTGAAGAAAATGACAAACTTTACCTTTATGCACTTCAGATAGCTTTTAAAAATAGAGTATGTTGGGTGATTCACATCACAAAACTCTTCAGAGTTATATGATATTACCTATGAGAGAAAGGAGATGACATGCCCAGAGTGGATTTCAAGTAATCAAATCACCAAATGTTAGAGGCCCTCAGAGACCTCTACTGTCTAACTCTCGTTTTAAAGCTGAAATCCTATGGTCCAAAGAGGTTAAACAACTTGACCATAGTCACACGGCTATTTACCAACAGAGAGAAAACTAAAAGACAATTTTTCTGACATATCCAGTATTATTTGCATTAACCTCATCCTCCCACTGAGAGTCCTTTCTCTCTAGAGAGACACAACTGTGGAACTACAGCAAATAATGTCCAGAAATTTAAATCAGAACTGAAAATTCCTTAAGAAAGTCAAGATTCTATCTTGCATATCACTGACATATTGAGAGAGGGCTTGATAAGAGCTGACTGCTCACCAGATATTCTAAATAAGAAGTAGGCTACAGAACAGATTCTGTCTATCATGAGAATCTGGTGTCATTTCTCTTTAGCCAAAGACTACCAAGAACACACCTGTAGTTGAATAAGTTGGGCCTATTATGTGTTGCAGTGAGAAAGAACATACATCAAGGGAACCATGGGCATCTCAGGAAGAATGTGTTAGAAATAATCTATTAAAGGACATGGGATTAGGTTGCATAATTTTGGTCA
The DNA here is from genome assembly GCF_030222135.1 of Aotus nancymaae. Taxonomy (NCBI): domain Eukaryota; kingdom Metazoa; phylum Chordata; class Mammalia; order Primates; family Aotidae; genus Aotus; species Aotus nancymaae. Next base: position 50,510,599 of record NW_026988415.1, on the reverse strand, counting down.
GGATCTAAGGAATAAGAAGTTCCCTCTAGATGGGATGCTAGCAGAAAGTGGGGTCGATTCTGTGATTGGGTATTGTATTAGTCCATTTTCATTCTGCTGATAAAGACATACCCAAGACTGGGCAATTTACAAAAGAAAGCAGTTTCATGGACTTATAGTTCCATGTACCTGGGGAGGCCTCACAATAGTGGCAGAAGGCAAGGAGGAGCAAGTCACATTGTACATAGATGGTATCAGTCAAAAAGAGAGAAACTGTGCAGGGGAGCTCCTCTTGATAAAGCCATCGGATCTTGTAAGTCTTATTCACTATCATGAGAACAGCATGAGAAAAACCTGCCCCCATGACTCAATTTCCTCCCACTGGGTCCCTCCCAAAACACTTGGGAATTCAAAATGAGATTTGAGTGGAGACACAGCCAAACCATATCATTTCACCCCTGGCCCCTCTCAAATCTCATGTCCTCACATTTCAAAGTCAATCATGGCTTCCCAAAAGTCCCCCAAAATCTTAACTCATTTCAGCATTAACTCAAAAGTCCACAGTCCAACATCCTATCTGAGACAAGGCAAGTCCCTTCTACCTATGAGCCTGTAAAATCAAAAGCAAGTTAGTTACTTCCTAGATACAATGGGGGTACAGGCATTGGGTAAATATAACCATTCCAAATGGGAGAAATTGGCCAAAACGAAGGGGCTACAGGCCCCATGCAAGTTCAAAATCCAGCAGGGGAGTCAAACCTTAAAACTCCAAAATGATCTCTTTGACTTCATGTCTCACATCCAGGTCATGCTGATGCAAGAAGTGGCCTCCCACAGCCTTGGGCAGCTCTGCCCCTGTGGCTTTGCAGGGTACAGCCTCCCTCCTGGCTGCCTTCACAGGCTGGCATTGAGTGTCTATGGCTCTTCCAGGCACACAGTACAAGCAATCTGTGGATCTACCATTCTGGGGTCTGGAGGTCAGTGGCCCCCATCTCACAGCTCCACTAGGCAGTACCCCAGTAGGGATTCTGCGTAGGGGCTCCAATCCCACATTTCCCTTCTGCACTGCCCTAGCAGAGGTTTTCCATGATGGTCCTGCCCCTGCAGCAAACTTCTGCCTGGCCATCCAGGCATTTCTATACATCTTCTGAAATCTAAGCAGAGGTTCCCAAACCTCAATTCTTGACTTCTGTGCACCTACAGCATCAGCATCACTTGGAAGCTGCCAAGGCTTGGGGCTAGCACCCTCTGAAGTCACATCCCAAGCTGTACCTTGGCCCTTTTCAGTCATGACTGTAGTGCCTGGGACACAGGGCACTAGGTCCCTAGACTGCACACAGCATGGGGACTGAGGGCCCAACCCACAAAATCATGTTTTCCTCCTAGGCCTCTGGGCCTGTGATGGGAAGGGCTTCCATGAAGACCTCTGACATGCCCTGGAGACATTTTTCCCATTGTCTTGGGGATTAACATTTGGCTCCTCGACATTTATCCAAATTTCTGCAGCTGGCTTGAATTTCTCCTCAGAAAATTGGATTTTCTTTTCTAGAGCATTGTCAGGCTGCAAATTTTCCAAAGTTTTACACTCTGCTTCCCTTACAAAACTGAATGCTTTGAACAGCACCCAAGTCACCTTTTGAATGCTTTGCTGCATAGAAATTTCTTCTGCCAGATATCCTAAATCATCTCCCACAAGTTCAAATTTCCACAAATCTCTAGGGCAGGGGTAAAATGCCACCAACCTCTTTGCTAAAATATAACAAGAGTCACCTTTGCTCCAGTTCTCAACAAGTTCCTCATCTCCATCTGAGACCAACCTCAGCCTGGATTTCATTGTCCATATTACTATCAGCATTTTGGTCAAAGCCATTCAACAAGTCTCTAGGAAGTTCCAAACTTTCCCACATTTTCCTGTCTTCTTCTGCGCCCTGCAAACTGTTCTAACCTCTGCCTGTTTCCCAGTTCCAAAGTCACTTCCACATTTTTGGGTATCTTTTCAGCAGTGCCCCACTCTACTGGTAGCCATTTACTATATTAGTCCATTTTCACACTGTTGATAAAGACACACCCAAGACTGGGAAATTTACAAAAGAAAGAAGATTAATGGACTTACAGGTCCATGTGGCTGAGAAAGCCTCACAATCATGGTTGAAGGCAAGGAGGAGCAAGTCACATCTCACATGGATGATATCAGGCAAAAAGAGAGAACTTGTGCAGGAGAACTCCTCTTTACAAAACCATCAGACCTCATGAGACTTATTTACTATCACGAGAACAGCACAAGAAACACTTGCCCTCATGATTCAGTTACTTCCCATTAGATCCCTACCACAACACATGGGAATTCAAGATGAGATTTGGGTGGAGACACAGCCAAGCCATATCAGGTATCTTGGTGAACTGTATTTATAGGGAAGGAAGAATTTAAAGCTACAATTAGTAAACAAGTAACAATCACTTATTTTAGTTGAAAGGGAAGGAGGCATTGGTGTTGAATGGGTTGTACAGTGACCTTGTTTTTGTCTCACTCCATCATAATTTCAGAGTGATCTTGTCTGGTGTTGATTTCTGTGATGTTCTCCTGTCGGCCTAATTGTATGTAACAGTTCAGCCTGCAGTAATATAAATAAAACCTAGTTGTGAGCATCAGACAAGCTCCTGGATATCATCAGCTACCTTTTAAAAATTTCTCTAAATGTATTCAGTGGATGGGGCAGATGAACATATCTGATTCTTCAGTGCCAATTTTGCCTAGCCCTCAAATGGAATGCCTGAATCTCTATAAAGAAAACTTTGAAATCCTCTTTTACAAAATCAAACAACCAGATCAAAACAGCACAATGCAGCACTTACTATCTACTCATACTATAATAACTGTAAATTGGAAAGCAAAATGAATTTGACACCTGGAAGTTTGAATCCTGACACTGCTTCTTGATAACTATGTGACTTGATAGATATGTCACTCTGACACTCTCAAAGCCACAAGGATTGAATAAGATGATACAATTTGTCTCAAGAGACTCACAATCATGACTTCTCAAACTGTTGTCTCTTTCTCAGTTTTTAGTCCTAAGAAACATTTTCTTCTGCAAGCCTTCCTATAACCAGGGAGCATTTACAAACAAGCACTTCATGGGCCTTGATTACTTAATGTCTCATCTTGACTTCTAACATCGAGTAGTTAGATTAACCCTTTTAGTCATGGTAATAGTTTATCTTTGCTTCAGGTTCATGGCAAAATAATCCCAAATGACACAATTAAAATAATGACTGATTAATAGGAAAAAGTTTACAAGTGGGGAGAATGATATGAACAGATAACAACTAGAATTGGCACTTGCGTATAGGAAAGTTGAAGGATAAGATATTCAAGCTTACTGAGCGTATTCTAAAAATGCTGATCAGGAATAAAGGGAAATTTAATAGCATTGACAAATGAAAGAGATGAAATTTATCATTAAAGTCAACACTTCAAATTCCTATGACCTATAAAGCTTTTTTTTTTGAGACAGGGTTTTGCTCTTATCACTCAGGCTGGAGTGCAATGGCTCATTCTGCACTCACTGCAACCTCTGCCTCCTGGGTTCAAGCGATTCTCCTGCCTCAGCCTCCCAAGTAGCTGGGATTACAGGCACCTGCCACCGTGCCCAGCTAATTTTTGTATTTTTAGTAGAGACAGGGTTTCACCATGTTGGCCAGGCTGGTCTCGAACTCCTGACCTCAGATAATATGCCCACCACGGCCTCTCAAAGTGCTGGGATTACAGGCATGAGCCACTGCACCCAGCCTATAAAGTTCTTTTTGATCAGATGTAAATTAGTTCTCTGACTAAATTAGCAAAAAGAAGGAGGAGGAGGAGAGGGAGAGGAGGTAGCAATAATCACAGAAGTGAATAATACAGAGGCAAAGAGTATGTTTCAAGATCTTAGAATTGTAAAACCTTTTTTACAGAAGATTATGAAGAAGGCTCCAGCCAGAAAGCAGAAGGGAAAAGGCATTTCTGGCAACAATTACTTAAAACAAAGGAACAGTCACTGACCTCTTGGATTGCCTTTGATCATTTGGATACCTTGAGGCTCAGGGGAAATTTGAAAGTTTCACAAATATCTCCTGACATTTTTACTTAGTAGAGTCTCATTTACCTTTCCAATAAAATTGCAAGGTTTCTAATATGTAGCACTGACGATTCTTTCCCAGTTGCTTAACTATTAGTATCCTCAAACCTCAGTTATCCATTCACCCAGTTGAGAGGCTTGCCCAGATACATAACACAAAATGTCAATCTCCTGCCGGAAATTCTGTTAGCATTACAACTCCAAGTTCCTGAGTTGCACACATCAATATAACATGAGAGGCATGGACCTGGAACAGAGTTTGAGAGAAATTCTTTTAAATAAGGGTGCTGGAGTTGCTCTTCAAGGACCATCCTGGCTCTCACGTTATTTGACTTAATAACTACTTCAATGGGATATAAAGCAGAAAAAGAAACAAATGTCAAGAAAAATAAAATGTCAAGAGCCTCATTAGCTCAGTTGGCTAGAAACAAGTGCTAATGACCCTAGAGCATAGGGTCACAGATGTGATTGTTCCCTGGGCTAGTTGGCTGCCACATACCTTACTTATAACTGCCTAACACTCGCACAAATCCTTCCTAGTGATGGAATAGCATCGATGAATCAGTAAAATAAATCCCTACTGTAAGAAATACGGCAGAAATCTGCATTATCCAAATCATTACAAGGCATGTTTACTAAAGACCTGACTGTCCTTCAAATTAAAGAAACAGAATACAAAATAACAGTACTCACTAACTCACCTCCAGGCCCATGGGATGTTGAATGCATACAACCAGGAGGCTCTCATAGCCATGGATATCCAGGCAACTCTGCTCACACCAGTTGAATTGTATGTCTTCCAAAGATCAGTGTGATTATTCACAAGCCTATTGATGCTAATTATACCTTGTGTAATAAGGAACATGGTAATGGTGAAGGACAAATGCAAAGAGAAAAACAGACTCAATTCCATGAAAACAAAATTGCAACTTATTAAAGGAAAGCTACTGAAAAAAATAAAGAAAAAAACTATCAAATTGTGGATGAAACAACTATAAAAGATTGGTTGGGGTGGGAATCATAAACATTCAGAAGGACTCCATACCCAAATTTCATAACAAGTCCTGTTAAATTGGTAGTCTAGTTCAAAGAAACCAAAACTGGAAATCATAAAGGATGCATTATACTCCGGTTTCTGAAAGAAAAAATACCAGTGGCATACTGGTTACAAGAGCTAATTAAATTTTGAGAACTTTGTGAGTCTGTTATTAAATATTGCCATTGTTAATAATTAAATGATACAAACTTAAGTTATATTAAAAATAAAAGTATTAAATACCAAAGACTCATCACTTCCTAAATATTTTTCTACATTTTACCATTATCCCTATTCTTGAGGTTATTTATATTTATTCTGTCTGTATAAGTGGAAATACTGTATAATTGTGTGCTGCTACACATTTCAACTCTACATTAAATGTTATGTTGATAGCTTAAAAATGGCGATGGTGAAAGTATTTACACCACAGGAATCATGAGACACAATAATTAGGGCCATTTTTTTCCAGAAAGTTGGTTGTTAAACATTTATCAGCAGTTCACTAAACAACAGTGAAATAAGTAAATGGGACCATACTCAAAGAAAAATCCTTAACCTACAGCAGAAGGCTGGTAAATACACACATGTGTTTAGAAGTCTTAAGTTAAAATAAAAGTGCTAAGATATGTATATATTTTTTAATGTCCTCCATTTTAATATTTTCAATTAATCTACAACTATTGGTCCTGATTCATATGAGGGCTTGCCCTAGAGATACTAAAAAAGTAGAACAAATTTTTATAACCTTTTGGAAAGTAGTTTGACAACATTTATTGAGAAATCTGAAAATCCATACCCCATCTCCCAGAAACTTCACTTCTACTACTTTATATTAAGAAAATCATAATTGATATAGTCCAACGTGTATAAACATGTTCATCATATTATTTAAAATAACAATACATACATAAACAACCTAAATGTTTAGCAGTAGGAAAATGATTTAAGTCATAATACATCTATATAATAGAATATAAAAAGGGCCGGGCGCGGTGGCTCACGCCTGTAATCCCAGCACTTTGGGAGGCTGAGGTGGGTAGATCACGAGGTCAAGAGATCGAGACCATCCTGGTCAACATGGTGAAACCCCGTCTCTACTAAAAATACAAAAAATTAGCTGGGCATGGTGGTGCGTGCCTGTAATCCCAGCTACTCAGGAGGCTGAAGCAGGAGAATTGCCTGAACCCAGGAAGCGGAGGTTGCGGTGAGCCGAGATAGCGCCATTGCACTCCAGCCTGGGTAACAAGAGCGAAACTCCGTCTCAAAAAAAAAAAAAAAAAAAGAATACAATACAATGAGTAAAATCATGTTTCAAAGAATATTTCATGACTAAGAAATTCACCAAATATTAATAGTGGTTATCACTGCGTGATGGGACTTATACATTGAGTCAGTGTTTTATACAAGTAATGCATATGCATTATTGAAATGTGATAAAAATAGAAATAAATAAAAATAAGAAAATAACGATCATCCATAATTCCACAACACAAAGATAACTGTTTAAGCTTTTATTGTTTATTCTTGCAGATTTTTATCTTGTGTGCTCTCACATACACACACACACACACACACACACACACACACACATTTTCAACCAAAATGGCATTATAAGGTGCATATTATTTTGTAACTACTTTTTTCACAGTAAGTCTTGAAATCTTCATGGAAAATTTTTACCTTATTTTCATATTTCCAATTTAAAAAATAATGACCATAAAATAGCTTCTTTCCAAAGACAATCCCCAATGGACTATGCCCGTGGATGTTGGCAGCTACCCTCATGGAGAAACTATGTAAAGAGGTCATATAGATGGAGAGAAGCCCTAATACTATATGGATAGAAGGAAGGCTCGGCCTTTTCAGCATCCTCACTGAGCCCAACCTTTCAGCAGTGCCCACCAAGGCATATAAGTGAAGCCATCTTGGATTCTCTAACCCAATCAAACCCTTAGATGACTGTAATCCCAGTCAACACTACATGGAGAAGAAGACCCATTCATCTGAGTTCAAGTCATCCAAAAAGAGATGACAATAAAATGTTGTGTTTAAGATATTAAGTTTTGGATGTTTGTTAAGCAGCAATAAATAACCAAAACAGAACATGCATTTTTCAAATAATATGGAAAAACAATATTATTTTTAAAGGTATTATAACACGTGTGTACTTTTGCATATAGAGACACATATACATAAATATATATAACTTATTTCCTGCCTGAATTAATAGTTGTTGTTGTCTAGTACATACTCTATTCTATATGATGCGTACCTAATTTCACTATTCAGATTCATTCTGTGTATAGGAAAGAAAAATTGCTAACACTGTAAATTATTTATTGAATGTAAATCTAAAAACCACACAGACTAATGTAGTTTTTTATGTGTGTGTTTTTCTTTTCATATGAGGAAACCAAATCACAGAGAGTAAATTATTAGTCCAAGGTTATCAAAGTCACACTAGCAGTTGGTCGCTGAGTGAGCACTTGAAACCAGGTCTCTGGTTCCCAGACCTGTACCCCTTCCTCTATACTATATTGTCTCTTTTAAAAATGCACCACCTCTTTTCAGACAACCATAGAACTGAAAAAAAATTATCTATCAGAAGATAGATGCAGTCTCTACTTGTCTAAAAACTAGAAGAATCATAAATCTTACAGAATAGCCTGGTCTTCAGGGATTTCTAGTCAGATAGATTTGGGCAAGCCAGAAAAGTTCAGATGTGTTGCAAAAATCTATGGGTAAGCACTGAAAATATTATTGCTTGAAGTGAAGGCCACATGACAGAGAATCTACTTGCTTATCCACCGAACACTATTCATTTAAATTTATGAACCAGTCATTCCCATGTGAACACAGCTGGAGATGGCATGAGGGAAGCCAAAAATTGAGAGTGGTAGAAGAGAGAGCTAAAAGAGAAAAGGAAAAATGAGAAAATTGAAATAACAAAAATATATATAATGAATTAATCCCTACTTCTTCCTGTCCCGTGAGCCATGAAACACCAAAGGAATAGTTCTAAGGAAAGGGAGTCTGATTCATTGGCACGTAAACCATGAACCGTAACATACCAAGACAGCCCTTTCATCTTACCGCCTCCTCATACTAACCTAGTAAGGCACCACAGAGCTGGAAGGTACCTAATTTCAACTTCTGCTTTTCTTCTGCTTTTCTTTTGTTTTCTTGTGCAATATCTAATATTAATGTGTTAAATAAGCAACACACCCTTATAAGACACAACTAGAGAAAAAGTCATTTCCAATTTTATCAGTTATGGAGAAATACAGTAATTCCATATGTAAGTCTAAGAAGGTCAAAAGAGGCACTGGTTGGTAAGAAATATTTCCCTTCATCTTCAAAATGTGATAGTCACAAGCACTAATCCATATAGTCGTGAAGAAGGGGCTTAAAAGATCAGCTTTGTCAAGGCAGAGCATTTACAGAAGTTTAGAACTGAACTCTGTCAAAGGTAAATACCCACCTTTATATACGCACATGCACCTTAATAATGTCAAGGTACTGACTCCAATACAGATTTCCTTGCTTCAATAACTGCCTAGTGCCCATAACAAAGAGACTGAACAGTTTCCAAAATAAACTAGGAGAAATAGTACATTTTGGGGGATAGAGAAATTCAAGTTACTTGCCTTAATTTTCTCAGTACAATGAGTCTATTAAATTACCTCACACTACCAAATAAAATCATGTAACACAAATGCCATGCCCTATGGAACTGCTAAAAAGGAAATTCTCAGCTTCCTTTGATGGAATTCTGGTAAACACATAGCATGTGCAACCTGCAGTTTTCCCACCTTTCTTGACCTGTCCCTGTGTGCTGAATGTGAACGGAAGCTCCAGTGCCAGGTACTGTAGACAGTATTTATACTCACCATTGTTTATTTGTCTTGCATCAGATATTTTTCAAACTTCTTGGAGCAATGCTCTTTGTAATCCCATTCATTTGTGTTCTTCATAATCTCACTCACCTAATGGGTCATATTAGAGGGAAACTGCACCTAACCTGAGAACTCCATGTTTTGAGGACAATGAGGTGACTTATTATACAGATACTTAAACTCAGTGACATTTTCTGGTTTTCCTCCTGAATAGAAGAACAATTATTTTGACAGTGTGTGCTGCCCCTCCCCTTCAGTTGAGTATTCTGTGTACTTTCTTTACAGTTTGTTTATTTCAATAGACATCCTTGCGCTTATCACTTTTTTTTTCTTAAAAAACAAAGGCATATTTTCTAAGAGCTTTCTGAAAAACACTGGAAAATTCTACAAAATCTACAGACAGTTTGCCTGTGTCAAATCTTCTCCTACATAATATAAACTATCATATAAAAAATAGGTTTCTCTTCCAGAAAGGAGACAATTCCTTCAAACAAAGTATTCAAGGCCAGGCAGTGGCTCACATCTGTAATCCCAGCACTTTGGGAGGCCAAGGCGGGCAGATTACAAAATCAGGAGTTCGAGACCAGCCTCACCAACATGGTGAAACCCCATCTCTACTAAAAATACAAAATTAGCCGGTCGTGGTAGCAGATGCCTGTAATCCCAGCTACTCAACAGGAGGCTGAGACAGGAGAATTGCTTGAACCCGGGAGGCGGAGGTTGCAGTGAGCCAAGATCATGCCACTGCACTCCAGCCTGGGCGACAGAGTGAGACTCTCTTTCAAAAAAAAAAAGTATTTGAGACTCAAAATTTGCTGCATGGACATCCTTTAGTGAGAACGCAAAAATTTTAAATTCACATTATGTGTGAATATTATAAGAGGAGCAATTATGGAAAGTTGTACTGTCATAGTCTCACTGTCTTGAGGAGCAACTGAAAGTACAGAAGTCCCCTTCCTTCCCTACTGTAACTTTCCACAGTTTCAGTTATCCAAGGTCAACCAAAAATATTAAGATATTTTGAGAGACACCACATTCACATAACTTTTGTTACAGTATATTGTTATCATTGTTCTATTTATTATTAGTTACTGTTGTCAATCTCTCTTTACTAAAAATACAAAATTAGCCAGGCATGGTGGCACATGCCTATAATCCCAGCTACCCAGGAGGCTGAGGCAGGGAGACTGAGGCAGAAGAATCACTTTAACCTGGGAGGCAGAGGTTGTGGTGAGCCAAGATTGTGCCATTGCACTCCAGAGTGGGCAACAAGAGCAAAACTCGAAAGGAAGGAAGGAAGGAAGGGAAGGAGACAGGGAGAGAGGAAGGGAGGGAAGGAAGGGGAAAAAAGAAATAGTATATATAGGATCTGGTATGATGCAGGGCTTCAGGCATCCACTGGGGGGCGGCGGTCTTAGAACATATCCCTTGTGGATAGGGGGAGCTACTGTAATCCAAAACTTTGTACCCTAGATGACATTTCTAGTTGACTCAGTTTCTTTTTCCAGAAGAGGAAATTATTCTTTCTCTTTAGCCTATAGCAATATTTTAATCATAAAATCAAAGAATATAGAGAGAGAAGAGTCACTGAAACCTCTAAATACAGATAAAATTTTGTAAACTCTTTCCCTAAATTCTCTTTGAACAACAATTTGTTATTTTTATGGTTTTTTTGAAAAATTACATGATGTTCTGAGACACTTGCTATGACAACCCCAGGAGTGCAAAAATGCTGTTTACACATAGAACAAGTATCACAAGAGATAAAATAATACAAACATTCTTGCAATTTGCTTTAATGCTGACCTGGAGGGCTGCATTTATGAGAAAGGGCCATGATATATGTACTAAATTTGTAAAACTGAGTCCATCATCAAAGGCTTCAGGGTATATGTATGTGCAAGACACTAAAGCATGAAAAAAAAAACTTTAAAATGAATATGTAAGGCTTAATTCCAAACCTGAAAGCACCAGATCTATGTCTTCAGAGAAACAGAAAGAACACTCCCCTAGTTTTTTAGAGCAGTTCCCAACCATGAGGTTATGACACATCTGTGTCACAGATAAATTTTGAGCTGTGCTGCAAGCAATATGTTTATAATAATATTTTAAAAGAAAGTTCGTAACTGATTTATTTTGAAAAAAATAATTTAAAGCCAATTAATAGTGATCCTCACTCATGTGCACTCCAGTATGCTTTTTAAGTGGAAGAGAGAAGTTGAGCAAGGTTACAACTTGTTCCCAGATATTATCCCCTTGTACACATGAATGAATCCATTTGTTCACTGATTTAACAAATGATTTTTAAGTTACTAGAATGTTCCAGGCACTATGCCAGATACTGTAAATGCAAAGATGATTAAAGCAAGGTCCGTACCCTTTGCAGAACCCATATAACTAGTGTGGGAGGCAGACATGTAAAAAACATAAGTGAAATCCAAAGCGATGAATTTTTTTTGTTTTTTTAAGATGGGGTTTCACCATGTTGGTCAGGCTGGTCTTGAACTCCCGACCTCAGGTGATCCACCCGCCTTGGCCTCCAAAGTGCTTGGATTACAGGCGTGAGCCACCGCGCCCGGCCACGATGAATGTTAATACAAGTAAATGCTAAGTGATAAGGAAATACTGGAAAGAAAATAACTTTTTCTGGATAAGTCAAGAAAGATTTCACACAATTAGGTTAGTTGAGATAGGTCTTACACAATTACTAAGAATTTACTCAGGAAAAGAGGCAGGGAAATTATAATTTATTCTCTAGGAAGTGAGAAGACATTGGAGTTGCTCTTTTTGTTGTTTATGACTTTTTTTTAAGTAGGAAAGCAGCATGACTAGACTTGTTTTCAGAAAGTGAATTTTGTATCGATACATAATAATTATATATATTTATAAAGTACACATATTTTGATACAGGCATACAGTGTATAACAATCAAATCTGGGTAATTAGGATATCCTTCACCTCAAACATTTATCATTACTTTGTGTTGAGAACATTCTAAACTTCTAGATATTTTTGAAATATCCAAAAAAATATTGTTACGTATTGTCACTCTACTGTGCTGTTGAACACTAGAATGTATCCCTTCTATCTAACTGTAATTTTATACCCATTAACCAACTTCTCTTCATCCCCCTCCCACACACACCCTTCCCAGCCTCTGGTAACCACCATTCTACTCTCTACCTCCATGAGACGAACTTTAATAGCTCCCACATATGTGTGAGGACATGCAATATTTGAGAGAAAGCTAACCTTGATGATGATATATGAGATGCCTGGGAGAGGAGAGATAAAGTGGAAGCTTGAATTCCAGTTAGGAGGTTATTGGAAGAGTCAAGGTAAGAAATGGTGAGAGCCTGAACCAAGCAGTGCCTGTAGGAATCAAAAGACTGAAATAGATTTAGATTTAAGTGCTATTTAAACAACAGGACACTCAATAACGTATGATGACTGATTGGATTCAAGAGGTGAGGAAGAGATAAACTAAACAAAAATGACTCCAAATTTTCTAGCTTGAGTAATTTAACAGATATTGGTATTATTAATCAAAGAAAGAGACTAGCAGAAGACAAAATAAGTTTCAAGAGATGAGTTTTGCTTTGGACATGTTGAGGTTGAGATGTCAGTGGGTCGTTCAAGTAGAGCTGTTCCTCAGAGAGACATATTGTAATCAGATTTCAAGAAAAAAGTCTTGGTTAACAATAAAGATTGACATTCATTATGTATAAGTTGTAGCTAAAAATGTAGAACTGAATGACATCACCCAAGAAATGTGATAACAGAAAGGGGTGCAGGCCAGAATTCTAAGGAATACCAAGCCTTGGAGAGTGAGCAGAAGAGTGGGGAAAGCTGAGAAAAAGAAGGCATTAGGCAGACAAATGAATAGAGAAATGTGCTTTGAAAAAAGTTTTAAAGGAAGAAGTTGTCAAAAATATTATGTGCCAAAGAAAATTAGAATGAGTACAGAAAAGAGGCCACTGAATTTGACAAACAGGGTGTTATTAAGTGATCTTAGAGCAATCTCAGGAATAGAAGAGCAGAAACCAAGAATCCATTAAGCTAAAAGACATATACCATGTTCACTGAAGATCAGGAAAGGGGATTTAAAAGATACAATACTATCCAGCTCCCATAGAAATCATTGTTCCTTCTGCCACGAGCCTCATAGATGGTTACAAATATATTAATGAAAGGAGGGGTGCAGGAGAGGTAAAATGCCTACCTTTTGACTATGATCTTCTGTGCCAGTTATTAGCTTGGTGTTTCTCAGACTCACCTTCTGTGTTCTACTTTATGAAGCCCTGTGGTGCTGGGGCTGCAACTCTGCAAATCACATTTCCAGCTGGCTCATTTGCCATGAGTTCCCTGATAGGTCCGGAGGCTACGGAGCACTGAAGGAAGAATGCAAGGCTGAAGAGGGGCAGAAAGGGTTACTCCTTTCTGTTTGCTTTCTGGTTTAAGTGTTACTGAAATAATGGCTCCTCATCAAGGCCAAGGCTTTGGTTCCAGTCTGCAGCTTTTGGTCCCATTGTTCCGAGATTCAGACTTATTGTGTTCCTCGAAGGACACCGGCACTGGGATGCCAGCACCGTCCCCTCAGGAATGTGCTTTCCAGCTCTATATGGACACTCCTCCAAGTTTCCTGGTTCTGATAACCCCAATCTCTTCCTTTTGTCCCCGTAGTCCTACAAGTGGTAGCTATTTCCTGAGACAGGGAATGATAATAGGCAAAGAACAGGTTTGGAGAAGAAAACTCCATTGCTCTGTAATGGAGATATTAAAGACGTCTTTGTGATTAATATAGTGACTACAAGACTTTAGGCACTTTTTATCCATCATTTATTCAAACACACACACATTTTATATGTATATATATATTTATATATACACATACACACATATATAGTATATGTAGATATAAAATATCAAAATACATATATTAAACTCTATACATAATATTGAACTATATATATTAAACTATATATATATGAATAATATTAAATTAGCCTATCATAAGGAAGTCTGAATATTCTGAGTTGTTTTTCCTGTAGTGAAACAGCATTGGACTGAACAAGCTGATTTGTGCTGATATTTGCACTGCCTCTAACTGGTTGTGTGATGTTGAACAAGTCATTTCTTTCTTCTCTCAGCATTAGTTTTCATATTTATAAAATGAGTAAATTGATTATACTTTGATGGCCACCCTACAAAGTACTGTTGATTATGGCAGGAGGTAGAGAAATAGGGGTGAGAATGGCAATTGGCAATAGAGGGGTAGAGCATGGGGAAACTTGTATGACTATTTTTGAGAGTCCAAGTTGGCACCTCTGCTGAAATTTTAAGTCACTTTTTTGCTTGAGAGGCAGGACAATGCAGTGATTAAGAACACTGACTCGGATCTCAAAGAGATTTGGTTTATTTTTTTCAGATGTAGTTTAAAATTCTGTATCTACCACCTATTAGCTCTCGGATGAAAGGTAAAACAATTAAGCTTTCTGATTCTTACTTTCATAATCATTAAAATTAGTATACATGTTTCATAAAATAGAGGTCTAGGGTTGCTGGATATGAAGCGATAGGAGGGATAATTACTTGAAACATTAGGAGGAGCTTTATCTGTTTACTGAAACCACTTTGAAAGGTTGTACTGCCATATCTCCATGTAGAAAGAAAGGTTTCAGCCCCTTACCTGGATTAAAAAGAACAGAACCCACAGATATACGCTATTATTTTTAGGCATTTGATATTTTTCTAGTAATGAGGAATGGCTGCCCATTGGTGGATTCATTTGGAAAGAATGAAATGTTCCTGGATTTCGTCTAATTACATATACTAAAAGCATCTGTCCTGGTGAATACTGAGTTAATCTGCTTGCTTTCCTCGCACATGCATTAAGGAAAAAGCATCTTAAGGAATTTTTTAAGGTGTTGGGATATACTCCAGAGATATCACGGAAAAAATAAGGATGAGTACATCAGGACCTATACTGAATATAAGAAACTACAGTGCATTCATAGATGCATGAGTGATTTTTTTTCCACTACGGGATTAATTTCATAGAATACTGTGGCGTATTTCTTAGCATTTCTAGCCAGTGAAAAGCGGATGGAAAAAATTAAGAGCAACACCGTCTTTCTGACCAAAGGAGACAGTTGTTTAAATTCCCTATGCTTGCTTTCTAAATATTATTCTGCTATGCTAGCTTGCCTCTTGGTCTTAAAATAGAATTTTGCAAGTACTATTTACATCCTTATGTCAGTCCGTTACTACAAAGCAGGTGAAAATTAAACATACAGTCCCTGGAACCAGAAAATTCAAGGCAGATTTCTAAGGCCAAGAGGTCATCTCCTTAGGTTAACATACATTTGGATACATTAACCCATCCCATTCCTAAACAGCCACACTCACATGCAAATTTTCCCTATAATTTGAGGCATCTGTAAATAATGCAGATGATTCTAGGTCCTGAAAGTGCCAGGACAGAAATTAGGCTCCTTTGGCAATTGCAGTAACTTTTTCAAGTTACACAGATATCACTTAAATGTCTGGTTCATCAAATAAAATATGATATATAAAGAAAGGAGTAGGAGGAAAATGTGGTAGAGACATGTATTTGAAATGATTTAAAAATATGTCTCCTTTGAATGACTAATATAATGTTCCAAGGTAGAATTTAGCGGTTTCTTAAATGCTTTGCTCTAAAAGCATATTTACAACCTGTACTCAGAATGAAAAGTTGAATAGGAGGAGTATATGAGACAGCAACAAATCTTTATTTCAAAATTTTTGTGCAGGCTTTTAAGAACAAATGTTAAAGTTAAATGCTAGCTCTTGCATATTCTAGGTAGAATAATAAGTAGGTTTTCATATTCTTTGAAAAAGAAAAGAAAGAAAAAATCTGTGATTTTTGGTCATGAAAGAGAAAGCCTGTGGTGAGAGATTTAACTATAAAGGTTTGGGCTCAGGCTTATGCTTTTCCATTGTCTATAATAATTGATTGAATCATGTTTCTTTATTTTCTAAAGAAAACACGATCATAGTAAACAATATGTTTTTACTTTTCAGGGATACACACTAATACCCTTTTTTTCCCAAGCACTTGTACTTGTCAGAATGTACTCACGTACATTTCACATAAATGTGAGCCTCTTAATGTCCATGTGTGATGAGTAAAAGAGGAATCATCCTCTTTTACAGCTGAACTGACCTTCAGAGAGACTATGACTTGCCCAAGGTCAGATTGTGTATCTCTTTAATGTTATTTGATTACAAGCAAAATAAGCCCAGCTCACACTGACTTGAGGAATAAACAAATTGTTCATTGGCTAATGTAACTTGAAGCCTGCAGGGGTGGCGTGGGAAGGGAAAGAAAAGGTGAACTGTGTTTACCCATGGCTAGATCCAGAGACTGAATGATATCATCATGTCTCTTTCCCTTATCTTGATCACTCATCTCTGCTTTCCTCTGCATTGCCTGTGTTCTTGGACAGGCTCAATCCTGATTGGAGAAAGATGACAGCCATCAGCTGTAGTCTTACATTCCATCCTCTTACCAAACAGAGTGCTTTGTTTTCCCAGTTGATGAACATCAACCTGGCTTTGGCCATAAATATGGAATATGCTGATTGCCCAGGCCTAGGTCACATGCCCCTTGGAACTGAGGACAGGGGTGCTGTTAACCCTACCTTAAGCTCTATGAATTAATCACAGAAGGGAAATAACTATCTTAAAGGAAAGTCAGTCTGCAGTTACCAAAAGAAGAGGGAATAGATCTTGGGCAGGCGAAAAAATTATCCACACCTTCTAGCTTCTAAGTAGGAGTACAAGGATTCAAACCTAGGTCAGCTTGACTTCAAAGTGTTCCCTCCTTACACTATATTATGCTACCTCCCTATATTATTTTGTAAATATTATACTGTTTTGCTCAATATAACTCAAAAATAATCACAAAATCTGTTAATACTACCTGAGGAAATCTCTATACTGCATATAAATAGTGACAAAGAAAATTACTGGCATATGTAAACAAATTAACATTAAAGATTAAATAATTCAATGTTTTCACAGAAACTACCAAGAAAAAGATTGAGCTATCTCTTTATTAACCAAACCTTTCAGTGATGGCTTCCCAACTATATCAACTCTACCTCATTCTAATTCTACATCAGTCCATGTCAAGAATTGCTTATGCTAATTTCTGAAGGGGATAAAAAATGAGCAGTACCTAGATCCTGTCACTAAGTAAAATGAAATTTAGTGGGGTCTAGAAGATGAGAATGAGAATTAGGTGGCCTTACAAATAGCTACAGTTATGCACTGCGTAACAAGGTGGTTCTACAAGACAATAATGGACCTGAACAATTCCTATCACCTGGTGACATTGTAGTTGTCCTAACATCGTAACACAATGCATTAGTCATGTGTTTGTGGTAATGCTGGTGTAAACAAACCCACTGCAGTGCCATTCATATATAAGTATAGCACGTACAATTATACAAAGTACATAATACTTTACAATGATAATAAACAACTATGTTACTGGTTTATGCATTTATTGCACTACACTTTTAATCATTTTAGAGTGTACTCTTACTCATTAAAAAATTTTAACAGTAAAACAGCCTTAGGTGTTTTTTTCATGAGGTATTTCAGAAGATGACATTGTTATCATAGGAGATGACAGATTCATATGTTTTATTGCCCCTGAAGACCTTCCAGTGGGACAAGATATGGAGGCAGAAGACAGTGATATTGACAGTCCCGACCCTGTGTAGGCCTAAGTTAATGTGTGTGTTTGTGTCTTAATTTTTAAGAAAAAAAGTTGAAACTGTAAAAAATTAAAATTCAAAAGCTTATAGAAAAAGGATATAAAGAAATATTTTTGTACAGCTGTATAATGTACAGGTATACCATTTTTTTATTGCATTTTAGGTTTTGGGGTACATGTAAAGAACATGCAGGATTGTTGCATAGGTACATACATGGCAATGTGATTTGCTGCCTTCCTCCCCATCACCTATATCTGGCATTTCTCCCCATGCTATCTCTCCCCAACTCCCCACCCCCCGCTGTCCCTCCCCTATTTCACCCCAACAGACCCCAGTGTGTAGTGCTCCCCTCCCTGTGTCCATGTGTTCTCATTGTTCAACACCCGCCTATGAGTGAGAACATGTGGTGTTTGATTTTCTGTTCTTGTGTCAGTTTGCTGAGGAGAATCTGAACAAACAGGCCTTGCTAAGTGCCCCCAGCTTATTACCATCAGATCATACTCCCTTTGTCAAATCCGACTTCTCTATATCCACTTCATCAAACTTAGCATAAAAATACACAGGTTTCTCCTGTTTGTTTGAGTCAGCATTTCTGAAGGTTCCCATATCACATAAAACCTACATTAAATAAATTTCATTGTCAAAAAAAAAAGAGTAAAGTATACTCTCAGTTCTCAGGTATACCATTTTTAATCATTTATACTATATTTTTAGTGTACTTTTTCTATGTTTACATACACAAATACTTACCATTGTGTTACAATTGCCTACAGTATTCAGTACAGTCACATACTGTACAGGTTTGTAGCCTAGGAGCAATAGGCTAAACCATATAACCTAAGTAAGTAGTAGGCTATACCATCTAGATTTGTCTAAGTACACTCTACGAGGTTCACACAACAAAATTGCCTAGTGACATACTTCTCAGAACATATCCCTGTTACGCGATGAATAACTATACATTATGCAAATCAAAACCACAATGAGATATCATCTACCATTTCACACCAGTTAGAATGGCAATCATTAAAACATCAGGAGACAACAGATGCTGGAGAGTATGTGGAGAAACAGGAACACTTTTACACTGTTGGTGGGAGTGTAAATTAGTTCAACTGTTGTGGAAGACAGTGTGGGGATTCCTCAAGGATCTTGAACTAGAAATACCATTTGATCCAGCAATCTCATTACTGGGTATGTACCCAAAGGATTATAAATCACTCTATTATAAAGACACACACACACATATGTTTATTGTAGTGCTGTTTATAATAGCAAAGACTTGGAACCAACCCAAATGCCCATCAATGTTTGAGTGGATTAAAAAAAGTGGCACATATACACCATGCACTACTATGCAGCCATAAAAAAGGATGCGTTCGTGTCCTTTGCAGAGACATGGATAAAGCTGGAAACCATCATTCTCAGCAAACTAACTCAAGAACAGAAAGCCAAACACCTCATGTTCTCATTTGTAAGTGGGAGTTGAACAATGAGAACACATGGACACAGGGAGGGGAACATCACACACCAGGGCCAGTCAGGGGTGGTGGCATAGGAGAGAGAGAGTAGGGGATTGGGAGATAGGGGAGAAATAGCATTAGGAGAAATACCTAATGTAGATGATGGGATGATGGATGTAACAAACCACCATGGCATGTGTATACCTATGTAACAAACCTACACATTCCGCACATGTACGCCAGAACCTAAAGTATTAAAAAAAAATTGTATAAGCATTCCCAAGTAGCATGGAAAGTAATAGAGGAAAGAAAATCCAATTTGGGAGGACAAGAAAGATTTTATAAGGATGTGGTGGCATTTGCAATAGATCTTAAAAGAGAGGGTAAGATTCTGATAACAGATCTGAGTGGAGGTAGAGGAAATAGAAACATTAATCTGGAAATGATGACAGAATGAAATTTCTTGACTTTCCTTCAAAATTAGACTGAAGGGCTTAATTTTACTTTTAGTTTGTGAAGATACAGTCCAAAAGCAAAGAATTCTACTAAACTTCCAGCCTCTTGAACACAAGTTAGAGTCCCTTTCTCACTTTGATCTTTTTGTTTCTACATCTTAGCCAATTCTTTTGGATATTAAATTTATTTAGTTTATGAGAAATTATCACATGGTTGTTTATTTCTCTGTAATAGCCTCTTGATATAGCAAAGAAAAAAATAGATCAATCTTCAGGAAAAGATTTTTAACCACCTGAAATAATAAAATGGATGCATATAACCTCTTGAAATTAGTTTCACCTCTACTACCCTACTTTGGTAAAGCAGACACTAAAATAAATATATATGTGTGTTTGCATATGTGTGCATACACAGACATAAACATATATATGGACATTACTTATTATTTGTTGTTCTCTGTATAGTATATATAGTGTGTATATGTGCGTGCATGTATTCTGTGTCCACATACTATATATATACATGTATAGTGTGTATTCTTTAATAACCTCTTACTGATTTTCTAGCATAATACCTACAGTGATCAGGTATTTTCAATTTGCTATAAGGTAACTATCCAACTCCAAGACGTAGAAGAAACTCACTTCTAGTTTATTGCAAAATCAGCATTTAAATCCTAGGCAAGCATTAAGGCCCAAATAAAAACTCAGCTCCTATATGAAGCATTGCCCCATCTGCCCAATCCACAGACACACTTGCTTCTTTTTAAGTGCTACAGCAATTACTAGCAATATCACATTTTCTGAAATTACCATATATTACATATATTATTTGGTTGTTCCCAACTGTAAGTTTCTTGATGATAGTGATTATATCAAACAATAAATCTATGTTAACTGAACACCTACCATGTACAAGATGTTCTTAGATACTACTGGGAATATCAAAAACAAACAAAACAAACAAGATAACCCCATGGTTCCTGCCCTTACCTTAAAGAGGTTTTACTTTATTAAGCCTACATAGCACATTAATGCATGTTGTCAATTTTGATTGATTGAAAATCAGTGTCAGCTTCCATGAACTTCCTAACCTTTCTACCACTTCAATTCAGAGTTTCTCTGTTGCTACATCTACTCGCTCACCCTTCTCTACAGCATCAGAGGAAAAAGGATCTTCTTCCTTTAAAATTTCACACTAGTACTTGTGATCTTGAATACATCTCTTTCAATACTCTCCAGGCCCTTGGACTTTAAATTATCCCCTCATCTTTCCAGCATTTTCCAATCATTTTCAATTGCCTCCTCTTACCTCTCCCACCACTCCCTTGACTTCTCTTACCCCAAACCCAAATCCAAACTCCCACAGATCTCAACTAGTCAGAAAAGACCTTTGCTTCAACTTGCTAGTTCTATCCATCATTCTAGTTTATCCCCATGTTGACTAACATATTTTTAGCAGTGTCACTCTATCCACTGCCTGTACTTTCATTGTTCATTATGGAAGCTACACATTCAGAATGGTTTCCTGCTCCCAAATATATAAGCTTTTTCTTATACCTCATTCCTCCTTAAGATATTTGCAGCATGTAACAATGTTGTCCAGGCTCTCTTTTGTGAAAAACTTCCTTACATGGACTTCCAAGAGCCCTTTCTTACACCCCTCTCTCCTCCTTACTGGCTCCTTCTCCTATCATATCCTAATAATGAACATTCCCTAAGACTCAACCCTCCGCTTTTTATTTCTGTGTTTATACTCTCTCCATCTGATAATGCATCTGTTCTCAAAGCTTTAAGTATCTGCTCATGCGAAGAAATCTAAAAGGTAAATTAGATCATTTTATTGTCCCCAGATAATATCTTCCAATAACTTTCTATTACAAAAAAATAAAATTTAGGCCAGGTGCTGTGGCTCATGCCTGTAATCCAAGCACTTTGGGAGGTCGAGGTGGGTGGATCACTTGAGTCCAGAAGTTTGAGAGCAGCCTGGCCAACGTGGCGAAACCCCGTCTCTACTAAAAATACAAAAATTAGTGGGGTGTGGTGGTGCACACCTATAGTCCCCACTACTCTAAAGGCTGAAGCAGGAGAATCACTTGAACCCAGGAGACGGAGGTTGCAGTGAGCCAAGACGGTGCCATTGCACTCCAGCCTGGGTAACAGAGTGAGATGCCATCTAAAAAAAAAAAAGAAAAAAATAATAAACAAAATTTAATGTTCTTTAGATGCTTTTCAAAGCCGTCCATAATCTGGCTTCTGCCTTCCTCTCCAGCTTCATTCTGTGCCACCATGTCCCTTGTTCTGTAAGCTCCAGTCACCCTGGCCTTCTTTCTGTTCTACAACACAACAAGATCTCTTCCACGTCTAATGCTTTTTGTTCCCTCTTCCTGGAATGCTCCTGTTTCTACTTTTCCTGGCTGTTCCTTTCTCATCTATCAGTTCTCAGGCGAAATAGCACTTTCTCCCAGGCTTTCTTTGACCACCTAATGTAAAGTAGCCCTCCCTTCATAGAACCAACCATGATTCTACTATTATATGATTCTATGATTATACATAAACATTTTCCTAGTTTATTGTCTGTCTCTCCCTCTTGACTACAAGCCTCTTGAAGAAAGGTGCCATGTCTGTCTTATTTGCATTCTAACTAGCCGCAGTGTCTAGCATAATGCCTGACAGAATAGGTGCTCATTAAGTGTTTGATGAATGTATAATTACAATTCCAACTTTGACTTGATTTTTTCCAGAGTTCCTGTCTCATATACTAGTTCTCTATTGGTCCTTTACATTTGGATGTCTCTTCCCTAACATGCTATATCCCAAAATTATTTTATCTTACAAAACTGCCCTCCTCTCCTAATGATAATATGTCTATGTTATAATAACCTCCCCTAGGCAAATCTTTTTTTTTTTTTTTTGAGACAGAACCTTGCTCTGTCACCCAGGCTGGAGTGCAATGGCACTATCTCAGTTCACTGCAACGTCCGCTTCCCAGGTTCCAGAGGTTCTCCTGCCTCAGCCTCCCAAGTAGCTGGGACTACAGGCATGTGCCAGGACCTTCGGCTATTTTTTTTTTTTTTTTTTAATTTTTAGAGACGGGCTTTCACCATGTTGGCCAGGCTGGTCCTGAACTCCTAACCTCAAGTGATCCGCCCACCTTGGCCTCCCAAAGTGCTGAGATTATAGGCATGAGCCACTGCACCCAGCCCCACCAAAACCTTTCATGTTTCTGCTGGGGTATCACTTGATGATATCGTTTTCTTCACATCCATGGTCACCACTCTGGTTCAGCTTGTTATTACCTATAGGCTAGGTCGGTGAGTGATCTTCAAAGTTTTTTATCTTGTACCTCACCCAGATTTTTAATAAATGAATACTCATCCTCAATATTTGTATTTATATATTAGATATATGAATCCAATGATAATATGCTGCCACTCCTCATTCTACTCCCTCTACTTTAGTAATCCAGATATATTTTATAGTTCTCCAAATATATCAAGAATGTTACACCTCTGTACCTTTGCAAGTCTTCTTGGTCCCTGAAAATCCCCATTTTACCTCCTATTCTATAGGATTCTGTTTAAAATATCACCTTCTCCGTGAAACTTTTTCAGAGCTCCCGTCACATACATACCAGTACCACCATGAGCAGCAGCGCCATCACCTTGCAGTATATTTGTCTATTTGTATAGACATCTACAAGCAGGTAGAACACTAAATTATAGATATCTGCTTATGTTTGTTTCTCACTCTGGACTAAAAGTCTCCAAACACAGACAACCAGCAGTAAAAATGTTTGAGTACTCATCCCCTACATAAACATGATTGTATTACTGTATCATATTACTATATAAGTTATATACTACTAGATTATCTTTATTACACTGTATTTATATTCCTGTAATAACATATACATTATGAATTGTGAAAGGTAAAATTGAAAAAGGATGAAGTGAAACATAAATATGAATAGTAATTGAAGTTCTAATCCTCTCTCCTTTCCACTATATTGTTTTGAACACATTTTTGAGGCTTTGAGGTGTTTGCATTCTTTTTTGTTATTGTTGTTTTATTTTTGTTTTTTGTTTTTTGTTTTTTTTAAGAGATTGCATCTTACTCTGTCACCCAGGCTGGAGAGTGCAGTGGTGCGATCATGGCTCACTGCGGCCTCGAGCTCATGGGCTCAAGCAGTGCCCCCCTTTCAGCCTCCCAAGTAGCTGGGACTACAGGCACGTGCCACCAAGCCCAGCTACACTCCTTTTTGGAGGTTTGTGGTCTATTCTATATTATTGTAATAACTTCCAACACACAGTAATCTCTTCCTCTGATAGACCCCTATGGCACTTAATTGGCATTTTTGGTAGTTCTTATACAACTAATTTGAAATTAACAAAATATTTTAATAATTATTTTTATTTGACAATATTTACTGAGTGCCTGTAATATACCAAAAACTTTTCTAGACCCTGGGGTTACAGCAATGAACAAGATAGACAAGGCCCCTGTTTTTATGAAGCTTACATGCTGGGATGGGGAGAAAGAGAAATCAAGATAATTGTATCATATGATTGTAAGCAGCTTGAAGACCTATAGTCTTATAGTGAGAAAATAACAAGCGTTCAAATTAGGCAGATCTGGATTCAAATATGCAGTTTACTACATATAAGGTCTGTGATTTAGGCAAATAAATTAATCACTCTGATTTTGTTTTCTTGTCTGTAAAATAAGAATAATAATTATCCTCTCAAAAGGGTGATTGTGAAAATTAATAAGGTAATGTATAAAGCTTCTAGAATAAATGTCTAGCCAGTGATATTTTAAGTGTATTTTGTAAAATCTTCATAGCTAAAACAGCATATATTATATTATCTCTATTTAAAGGAATTTACAGTAATACTAGAAATAGGATATGGAAATTCTCTTTTCAATTCACCCTAATTAGATAAATTTCAGGGCAGATTTGAATGTGAGGAATATGCTTTGGAAAATATTAAGGAAGGAATGTTTGGAGCTAGTTATCTGCCTAAGATAAGAAAAATAATTGCTTTTGACAATTTATTTACCTGACAATTTTCCCAGAAGCTGAAGGTTTGGAAATTCATCTTTACTGAATATTAGTTGCCTTTGAGGCACCCTTGAGTTCCACAGATTAGAACAGTCTGGAGAGAAGCAAATATAAAAGAAGAACAAATGGAACCCCAAATTGTCTTTCATGTTCAACCCCCTACCTTTATATATAAAATGGCCTAAGCCTACAGAGTTAAGATATTCATCATTGCTTCCTAGGTTTTCCTTTGAAAGATATAGCAAAGCTTAGCACAGCCTTTCTTCCCAGACTGACCACAGAGATAGAGAAAGCCTAAATACCAACAGCCAAGACAGTAAAAAGCTATACTACCCAAGTTTAATTAAGCAAGTAGTGGTGACTGAGGCAGAGGAGCTGTAAGTTTCAGTGTGACTTCTGAGAATATACTAGTACTTAAAGAAGAGTAATAATAATTGTGAATATGCACATTTAGGTGACAAAAACACATTAAAGGGCATATGTTGCTATTTGTTTAAAATCTTACTCATAGCTAATATTTCATTTGATTATAGATAAATAATTTTTATTAAAATCTTTTATTTTCTAATAGTAATTGAATCAGAATTGATATGCTCATCTTATTACATTAGCAATTAATGTCTTTTGTGTGTTTTATAAAACACCTAAACAACACATTCACTGTATTTTTTTCTCTCACTCCACTTCCTAATGACTTTTCCAAAAACCTGAGACTCAACGAAAAATAACAACTGCAATGCTGAGTTAACCAAGATTTTCTGAATTGTATAGGTCTTTTGCTGATGATTTCTATATTTTAAATTCTGTCCTCTCAACACTTTTCTGTAAGGAAATAACTAATTAAAATCCAAAGCTGCCAAAGAGCTCTTTAAACTTGTAATATTCATAAGCCATAACCTTCATGGCTAATGTCATGTCACCTAGGTATGCATTAAACTTCATATATATTAGACCTGCCTTTTGAAGTTCAGTTTCCCTAGGTCTATCATGAGTGATCATCACCAGAACATAGAAATGAGTAACTGAAACCTGCCCTTTGGTACTCCAAGAATGATGACTTACTTGGTAACTCATATAATGTTGGAAGAAAATTACCAATACAGTCAGCAGTTCATTCTCACTGCTAGGGTAACAAGGTTAACCCAAAGCATGAAACAACAAATGGAAGGTCTACCTTTCTTTTTATTCATGAATGCAAAAGAATCATCTTAAGTTCAAATATAGCAAAGGAAGACTTTAGTTATGGTGCAGAGCTGAAAAGAGAGTGCACCTCATGCACAATCATTTCATTTGAAGGCTGAGTCGATGTATTTTGACCGCGTCCCAAAAGCATACTTGAAATGAATCATGGTTTTATGTGACAGGAAACGATAATAGAGAAAAGTAATTAGTTAACCAGGAATTAAAGGAGTGAAAATAGACCATTAGCAATTTTATTTTCAGTCTCACTATGGAAGTGAGTTTTGACGCTCTGCACTTACTAATGTTAAACTTTATTAGTCATTTGAATATAAGTCATTAAACATTCCTGCTTAAATTAAATGTTTGGTATTCATTAATTAAATATATTAACATGATGCTTTCCTTTCCCACTGCTCTACTCCAGCCTCTCATTTTAACTCTCTTGGATAGTCACAATAGCCTCCTGATTGATCTCTATGCTTCTAGTTTCTCATATATCCAATCAAGAGTCAACATCACCATCACAATATTGATAATAATAACTGCTATCTGAGTACATATGATGTGCCAGTATATAGCGGGGCATTTTAATTTAATGCTCACAGCAACTCTACAAGGACAGTACTAATGTTGTAGAAAAAACCGGGTTCTTGTCACACTACCAGGAAAAGTTAGACATGCAGTCACTTTGAAGGGTGAGGGGAAAATGGAATTTATTAGGTGAAAAGGAAGAAAACTCTCAGCAAAGCAAGGAAGGTTCCAGTCAACAGGCCCCCATCTCACCAACTGAATCTCAGGTCACCACAAAGGAACAGGAGAGGCCAGGCTCCTGCCCCCTTGCAAAGGGCGCAAACTTCTCATGACTCCACCCTGTTCTCCCAGTGGCCCTACAGATAGCTGGGAAATTCTCTGGGGATCCTCCCCCTTATCTTCCTCCTGCATCTGTCACTAATATCCCCTTTTTACAGATGAGAACATTGAGGCTGAGGTGAGGTTAAGTAATTTGTTCAAGGTGAAATAACTAGAAAACAATACATCTCAATTAAGTTTTGCCTGCTCTAACTTTAAAACATACACAGAGTCCTCCACTTCTGTCTACATCCCCTACAAATTCAGCGCATATCCAGCAGAACCAACTTTTTAAAAATCTAAATCATGTCATGTCAAACCCTATTTAAAAGTTCCTCTAATGGCTTCCTGATATGATTAGAATAAAAAAGAAAATTCTTACCCTGGTCTACAGAGACATGATCATCAGACCCCTACCTTCCTCTAGATCCCAGTCTCATGCATGTCTGCCCTTTAGTCACTTCAATCCAGCCACATCAGCTTTCTGTCTGATTCTAAAACATATCAAGCTCATTCCCACATAAGGCCTTTAAATCTGCTATTCCCTTTTTTGGAAGTCTTTGCCTCAGCTACTCATCTCACTAATTCCATCTTCTTCATAGCACTTACCACCATCTAAAACTATCAGCAAAATGTATTTTGTTACTGTTGTTGTAGTTGCTGTCCTCTGTCTCTCCGGTGCCTGTGAAAGAATAAGCACCATGAGAGCAGGGACCTTGCCAACATTCATCACTATAATGGCCCAGGTGACTAGAACAGTGTCTAGAATGTAGGAACTCAAAAAATATTCACTTATCAAATCCAATTCCAATTTTGTCAGACTTCAGAGCACTTAGCTCTTAACCACAATGCTAACTCCTAACTTTTTTTTTTTTTTTGTAGACAGAGTTTCACTCTTGTCACCCAGGCTGGAGTGCAATGGTGTGATCTCAGCTAACTGCAACCTCTGCCTCCCAGGTTCAAGCAATTCTCCTACCTCAGCCTCCCGAGTAGCTGGGATTACAGGCGTGCACCACCACATCTGGCAAATTTTTTATTCTATGTTGAGATGGGATTTCACCATGTTGGCCAGGCTGGTCTCGAACTCCAGACCTGAGGTGATCCACCTGCCTCTGCCCCCCAAAGTGCTATGATTACAGGTGTGATCCACCCATACCCCCCAGAATGCTAACTTCTTAAAGCATAGATTTGTTTACCTTACTTCTTTCTCCAAAAACCACCAATATTACCATTATCTACAAAATAAAGTCCCAACTGCTCAGTGTTGCTTTCAGGGGCCTTCACATCTAGCCATTCTTTCCATCTGACCTCCACCTGCACCTCACGTGTTATGACTGAAACACAACAAAGGATCTGAATACCCCCCATACTTCACACTCCGCACTTGCCCACACTGCTGCCTCCCCCAACCAACAATTTCTACCTATAAAATATGAGATACATCCTTCACAGCCAAGCTCAAACCACACTTCTTATCTGGCACTTTCCTAACTCTGAAACTGCCTTTGCAAAAATTATATCGGTGAGAAAAATTCTAACAATAAGCTGAGCTACCCCGCCTTCCCTATCTTGCCTTTCCTTTAATTATTCCTGGGCTATTGGGCCAAGCTAACTTTGGAAGACATTTAGGCTATTTATTTATTTATTTATTTATTTTGAGATGTAGTTTCACTCTTGTTGCCCAGGCTGGAGTGCAATGGCGCGATCTAGGCTCACCGCAACTTCCACCTCCCGGGTTCAAGTGATTCTCCTGCCTCAGCCTCCCGAGTAGCTGGGATTACAGGCCCTGACTTCTGTTTCTTTAAGGTTATTCCTTGTCCTTTCTCTTGTCAACAATACCCCTCTGCCCTGTGGTTCCCCCACTAATGCTCTTAATCTGTTGCTGAGCACGTAGGGAGTATATTCTATATAACAGTGAGTGAAGAATAACTGACTGCACAAATAAATAAATGGATAAAAAGAAGAGTTCCACTAGGTTTAATACCATAAGTTTAAAAAAAAAGCAAAAAGCAGTCCAACTAGTTTTTTCCTTTTTGTGTTTCAAGTGGAACAATGGTTAATTGGAGAGGCGGGGTATAATAGTAGCCCTGGGCTACTGGCCAGAGGCAGGAACAGATCAGAGTCTTTCTCTCATGATTTCTGGCAGATTTGCAGGGAGGTTTAAGAGCAAAGATTAGATCAAGCTGACAAAGCAGGGTCAGGGTATAATTTGCATTCTCCTCCCTCCAGACCTTCAAGTCCCCCAACACAGACATGAACGGCTTTGGGGTGGGTAAATACATAAATTGATTTTTCCTAGCATTATTATTTGAAGATGCCAAGGAAGTCATGAAAATAGCTACTTCTCAAGAGTAACCATTTGGCAAGCAAATAATGAAAAATGATTATGTTTATGAATTTGCTGTCTATTCCTAGAAGGAAAGATGATTATCAAAATATTGGTGGACTGATAAATAGTGGTTAATTAGGAGGTTGCAATAGCCATGTTTGCTTTTTAAACATAAAATTTAGTCTGGACACGCATCAATATTTAAGACATCTCATTTTTGCCCAAAATGGCTTACAGCCTAGTCTGGATGAGTCAGGCCAAACAAATGTCTCCTGTGTATTTCCAGAGTAAACATTTCCCAGAGGCAGAACTCTGCCCTCAACCTTGCCTGTTAACACACAAGATTGCTTGAGCTTTTCCATAAACATAAGGAAGAGGAAGAAAAGGTTGAGGAGGAGGGAGAGAAATACAAGGCAAAGTTTCTTCAGGAATAAATTAAACACTGACCCTCTTAAGGAAAACCAGCAGGTTTGATTGTTTTTATGTTTGGTGAATTGTATATCTATTTACTACAAAAAGACTTCCTCGGCCATGGGCAAAAAAACAGAACACCAACAACAAAAGAAACCCAAAAATCAAACACCGGGAATTGGACAAGTAACTCAGCCTCCGAGGACTACCTAGAATAACCATCAAGCTCTAGTTAGGTAACCCTTTTGCAAATAAAAAATACAAATCAAAACAAAACCACCAAGATGCCTAAGCATGTGCCGTAGACGGTCCAGGCCAATTTTTCTTGATCCAGACTGTAAAGCAAAGGAAGAAAAAGAATAATGAATAATGAACAATGAAGCATGTCAATTCTATGGTAGCTAAAGAAAGGGATTTTACCTTGGGAATCAAGAACAGTCTCTGGACGACTTAGTATAATTATTCCACCAGCCAGCAAACATAGAGTATATTTTTTTATTGGAGCAAGTCCTTAAAATACCAGTAAAACCATCAAATAAGGAGCTGTTAACAGTCCAGTAAATAACAGTAGAATTTGAAAAGGTGTGTCTTTTACCTTTTAAAATAAAATTCCCAATCCAGGTGTGGTAGTTCACGCCTGTAATCTCAGCACTTTGGGAGACCAAGTAGGTGGATCACTTGAGGCCAGGAGTTTGAGACCAGCCTGGTCAACATGGCAAAACCCCTTCTCTATTAAAAATGAAACCACCTTTGCAAAAATTATAACCAAGGAAATTATGACAGCGAAAGAGATCATACCTAATAGACTTCATCTTGCTTCTAACCTTAAAGTTGTCCTTGTTCATCCCTGGGTATAGGCTGAATTAACTTTGGGAAAGAATTCAGTTCATACTTTGACTCTAAAACAAAATTGATAAAAGCCTTTTCCTGAAAAGATCCCCTTCTTATGTGGGGACTAGTCTGCCTTTGCAGGACTAACAAATTAGCTACAAGCTTAGACATTAAAGTTAAGGGGTAATGTAGCCTCTGGCTGCAAGAGTCTGAACCTCCCCAAATTGCTCCTGGAGATAACATCACTATTGTAAAACCTAAGATCAGTGCTTAGATATGTTGCAGATCCTTCACTGGATGGATCAGCTGACACCACCCAGACTGGTAATCTGGCTCAACCAGTTCTGCCATCCTACCCAGACACAGAAGACAGCAAGAAAACCTCACTTTGACTCCCTATGATTCCATCTTTAACCTGACCAATTAGCACTCCCTACTTCCCTTCCCTTCCCACTGTCAAATTATCTTTAAAAACTCTGATCTCTGAAAGCTTAGGGAGACTGATTTGAGTAACAATAAAACTCCTGTCTTCCACACAGCTGGCTCTGCGTGAATTACTCTTTCTCCACTGCAATTCCCCCATCTTGATAAATCAGCTCTGTCTAGGTAGAGGGCAAGGTAAACCCATTGGGCGGTTATTAAAAAAAACAAATTAACCTGACATGGTGGCATGCACCTGTAATCCCAGATACTAGGGAGGCTGAGGCACGAGAATCTCTTGAACCCAGGAGGCGGAGGTTGCAGTGAGCTAAGATTGCGCCACTGCACTCCAACCTGGGCGACTGAGCAAGACTGTCTCAAAACAAAGCAAAACACACACACACAAAATTCCCCTTACTAATGAAATGACTTTATGCAAGTAGACTGGCATCTATTCCATTTTTCATACAATGGGTGAATTGTGATTTCTTTTTTTTTTTTTTTTTTTTTTTTTTGAGACGGAGTTTCGCTCTTCTTACCCAGGCTGGAGTGCAATGGCGCGATCTCGGCTCACCGCAACCTCCGCCTCCTGGGTTCAGGCAATTCTCCTGCCTCAGCCTCCTGAGTAGCTGGGATTACAGGCACGCGCCACCATGCCCAGCTAATTTTTTGTATTAGTAGAGACGGGGTTTCACCATGTTGACCAGGATGGTCTCGATCTCTTGACCTCGTGATCCACCCGCCTCGGCCTCCCAAAGTGCTGGGATTACAGGCTTGAGCCACCGCGCCCGGCCGTGATTTCTTTTTAAAAAAATTCTGGCATATTTTATTTCAACTCTAGATATATGGTATTTTAACATAAGAAACTTCTGTAATCCATAAAAACTGACAACTAAATACACCATCTAATACCCCATTCCTTGAGGTATTTTTTATTGTCATGCTGCAAATATGGCCTTATTTACCTACAATATCTTCCTCTGTGTGGTAGAAAAGCTACTTTTTGTATGTAACTTAGAAAATCCTCTTTAAAGCCAATACATTGAAATTGTGGCTGATCAGATGATGTTAAGCCCAATGAATAATAATGAGTCAGGAATGGTATGATCCACTTGAACAAACTGATGTCAGGACCATTTGGGAAGAGAAAAGATACATACAAACACCCTCTCAGATAGAAATGTTGTGGAAGAATGGGTTACACTTGTATGATACAAAGTTAATTATATTAATAAGCAGATTGAAATCCATTAAACTCAGATTTTTATTGGAACCATGTGAAATAATGTATTTAAAGATCTGAAGGCTGCACATTTAATCTATTTCATTCTTGAAATTTCTGAAATCCAATAAAGAAAGGCACTCACTTTCAGACCAAGAAAGTAGAAGTTAAGGAACATAAGGTTTAGAGCAATAGTATTCAAAGTGCAGTAGGTGGACCATACACCGTCAGAATCACTCAAAATATGTAATACAAAGATTGATTTCAAGTTTCACCACTTCAGATATTCCAAAGTATATTTGAAATCTCTCCTTATAACATGCTCCCCTCTCCAGATTATTCTATGGTCATTAACATTTAAGAAATTCTAATTTAGGTATTCTGGGTTATTCTTGCTTACTCCTTTGATGCTCTAACGAATCTTTCTAACCTCTATGTGAAAGATTGCTACTAAGCTAAATTTATGCATTGCCCTATTCCCAAATGATGCCAACCATACAAAGTTTTAATAGGGTTAAAAAATAGCCCCACTTTCTGGGAGCTTCTTTGGAGGTTCTAGCAGAGGAGCATAGCTACTCATATACTCTTGACCAAAGAATGGTCCTTTTCTACCAGAGAAGATCCCCTGACTCAATGTGTAGCTTCGGGTGGGATGCACATGGAGAGGTGAGGGAGGAACCTGACACCTGCCTAGCCAGTCAAATCACCCCAAGGCACCCTGGTGATCAATGGGGTGAGAGAGATTGCAACCAGATAGCTCTTACATCCACCTCCCACTTTCTGGAAAGGGACATTGTGTTTTCTGCAAATCCCAATCTCCACTGCCCACATTTATTTATGTAAAGGCCCAGTGGATATTTTAATCAAAAAGTTTTATCAAGACATAAAATGATAAAGTATTAGTGTTTTAAGCTACAACTTTCTACAGGGCAAAGAGTGTTTACCTGAAACATGAATATGTAGGAACATTTACAGTTTAATATGTACTCAGTAGAATATAAGAAACGCTCAGTGAATGTTTATTTAAACAACACACACCAAACTAGTTAACAATTTTTGCTGACCATGTAAAAAAAACTGCTATATCTTCTGATTTAGACATTGCAGTCAATTGCAGAATGTTCACAAAGTAGTGGTTTACAATAAGCTCCAAAACTTTCTGTGTCTTTCTGGTGAACTTAATTATCACAGTGTCTTTTAAACCCCATATGGGCAATTTCTATTGATTATAATGCTGCTTACTGCTGAAAGCAAAACTGATCCAGTGCACATTCCAAAGTGGATAATCCCTGCCAGCAGGTCACTTGTGTCTCCCGAGGTTTCCTTTTAACACAATTAATGATGACGATGATGGTGGTGATAATAATAATAATAATCCTTAATGCTTACACAACACATTCTATTAAGATAGCTGGAAAATTAAAAAGGGCTAACAGAATGTCATTTCCTTGACAGTGGAAACATAGGGTAGAATATTCCAAAGGCCTAATTACATTTTTATGGTAATTTGAGATTTTTTTCAGAAACTAGATCCTAAAGACATCCTTGAATTAAAAAGAGACTCAAAACATCTTTAATGAACAGCTACAAGACAACTACAGATTTTCTACAAAGTTACATCCACTACTGTATAAGACTTTGCTTTCTATTTTCCATAACATAGCAAAATAATTCCCAAAGGGTATATATGTAGCAGCTGGCTTTGCTTAATAAAGAGAGAAAATAACCTCACAGTTCTCCAGTAAATTTTGCAAAATATACCCCCCTAAAATTCTAAGTCAATAAAAGAAATATACCTAAAAAAGCAGCTCCACCAATTATCGAATTTGCTAATGTATTATCATACCCTTACCAGTTTCAAGAGTGAAGACAGTAGCTTTCATTTCATGAATATGGTGACCAAATGTATTTTCTGAAATTCCAATCATATTTGGACCTCAAGTTGAATTAAATTTTTTTAATAAAATAAATATAAAACCTAAATCTACCTAGTATTCCTTCAGTAGTTTTTGTCTTTCTGTATGATTATTTTGTAAAAGTCCCTTTGCATCATTGTTTTTTAAATGTCCTTTAGTAACGAAGCTATAGTTATTCTTTCATTCTTATTTCCTTGGAAGATTAAAATGAAGAGGCTGGAAAATCTTACATTTATGGTAACAGGTTTACAATGTCAG
The DNA here is from genome assembly GCF_030222135.1 of Aotus nancymaae. Lineage (NCBI taxonomy): Eukaryota > Metazoa > Chordata > Mammalia > Primates > Aotidae > Aotus > Aotus nancymaae. The sequence continues at coordinate 50,476,398 of NW_026988415.1, read as the reverse complement.
GAAAAATCAACACTGAGACAGTGGATCACTCAGCAAGGCTAGTTTACTTACTGCAGAAAGGGTGCAACTCACTGGCAGTCTTGCCATGAGAGCACACCTGAACAAGGAGGCAGGGATATTTAAAACTTTTATAACCTGACGCAATCACCCTACTACTGTGTCCAGTTTTCATTGGCCAGAATGGGATCTCACATTCTACGCTTGACCTAATTGGCTAAAGAACTTGGAAATTTACTGAATATGTAAGGGGAAAGAAGATGAGGAAGAAAACAAGAAAAAAGAGGAAGCTAGTCAGGAGAAGGTCAGGAGGGTTTCCAAATAAGGAATGGCATGCACTAGGGTTTGGAGCTTGTCCAGTCCTGTTCAGACATGCCGGAGCAAGTCAAGGTAGCTGATTTAAAGAATATATATACATGGTTATATGTTTATGCTAATAGTAAATAATGGCCATAGAGCAAGAGATTGTAATTCCTTATAATGTAGTCTAAGATAAAAACTCTGAAGAAGAACTTTCCCATCTCTCACAACAGTTCTTCCTGTGAGTCTATGATTGTTGCACACCCATTAAAGAACAACTTAACTGCCTACATAGATTAGAAGGAAAATGCAGGCTGAGAAGAAGTACCTCTCATTTGAATGCAGATCTTTCAGATGCACTGAACTATAAAGCTGTTTCTTAAGAAGCAAAAGTAATTATAAGGTGCTTTCAATTGTATAGACCCAAAAGAGGTTGGGAAATACAAAATCGAGGTGCTGGCAAGGTAGATTTCATTCTGAGAACTCTTCCCTTGACTTGTCATCTCCTACCATCTTGCTGTGTGCTCTCTTTGACCTCTTCTTTGTGAGCTTGAGAGGGAGTAAGCTCTCTGGTGTCTCTTATTATTAGGGACTGTCTTAGTCCATCTAGGCTACTATAACAAAATACCTTACTGTGGGTAATGTATAAAACACAGATGTTAGGCTGGGCATGGTAGTTCATGCCTGTAATCTCAGCACTTTGGGAGGCCGAGGCGGGCAGCTCACAAGGTCAGCAGGTCGAGAGCAGCCTGGACAATATGGCGAAACCCCATCTCTACTAAAAATACAAAAAAATTAGCCTGGTGTGGTGGCATATGTCTGTAGTATCAGCTACTCAGGAGGCTGAGACAGGAGAATCACTTGAACCAGGGAGGCAGAGGTTGCAGAGAGCTGAGATTGTGCCACTGCACTCCAGCCTGGGTGACAGAGGGAGACTCTGTCTCAAAAAAAAAAAAAAAAAGAAAAAGAAAAAGACATTTATTTCTCCCAGTTCTGGAGGCTAGGAATTCCAATATTAAAGCCCCAGAAAATTTGGTGTCTAGTGAGGGCCTGTCCGTTCCTCATAGAGAGGACTTTCTACGTGTCCTTACGTGGCAGAAAGGTGAGGCAGCTCTCTTGGTGCCTTTGTGTGTTTGTGTGTGTGTGTGTGTGTGTGTGTGTGTGTGAGACGGAGTTTCCCTCTTTTTTCCCAGGCAAACCACCTGCCTCAGCCTCCCAAAGTGTTGGGATTACAGGCGTGAGCAACCACGCCTGCCCTCTGGTGCCTATTTTTATAAGGGCACTAATCATATTCAGGAGAGTGAAGGCCTCATGACCTAATCACCTACTAAAGGCCTCACCTTGTAATACCATCACCTTGATGATTAGGTTTTAGCACGAATAGTTTTAGCATAAATGGAAAACACAGACATTCTGATCATAACAGGCACTAATCCCATCATGAGAGCCCATCCTGATGACCTCATGTTACCTTAAATTACCTGCCCAAATACCAACAAAGGTAACCTAGAAGGGTGAGGGAGTGGTTAGGATTTTAACATATGCATTGGGGAAGGGACACAAACATTCAATCCGTAACAATCATGTTGCCCGCCACCACAAACTTTTGTCATCTTTACTGAGAGACAGGTTTAAAGGCCACAGATTGCTATACATTGAATGCAATACATAGTAAGAGTTGAATCATGTAAGTATGCAAACTGAGTAATTCCTTTCTACTTGTGATAACAAAAAGGAATACCCCATTCCAACCCTCTACCAACAGCCTTGGTGTTTACCTGAACTGTCTATTTAAATGCCCCAATTATTTAAGTCATCTTGTCTATTTATGCAATCACACGGCAATCATTTCCATAGTGAAATACATCTTGACTAAGAAAATAGATTTTGGTTTCAGTGTATCAAGACCTTCATTGAGAAAAAGAAATTGCCGTGTTCAAGAGGACTCTTTTGTCACTGGGTATGAATTACTCTAACCTGGTGGGGATGTGACTTCCTCAAATTAACCAAAGGTCAAGGTTCCACAATACACTGTGGAAACAGCAACCTGAGGCACAATTTCTAGCCTTGTTCAACACCCTAGTGCACCCATTTTCTCACTTTCAGAAGCTACTAACTCTCAGAAAGACTGGACACATCATTCATTCAAGAAATACTCCACAAATCTCCAATTTCAAAGAGCAAAATCCAACTTTAAGATAGTATCATTAGAGATCTGATTTTCTTAATAATTCTAACTGTGATTCAATACACAATTTGGGATTTTGATCATCTAAATACATATTTTTTGTTTGTGTTTTAGAAGCCACTGAACCTCTGCTGACTGAAATGTCTTGTATGATTTTGGCTCAGAAATGTTTTTTACATTCTTGAATGGTCAGTTCCATAATCTCTGCCTCCAGTGGTATCCCAAAACTTGTATAATAAAACAGAATGGATTTCATTTTTTTTCTCTTTTCAGTTATTTCAAGACCTGAAGTGGTTACCAGTGGATCCTTTCACTACTCATACAATATTATAAATTCACATATAGTCAGTGATTCTAATTTTTAAGCATTTCTTCAAAGGAATACTGAGGATACTTTCAGATAAGCATATTTCAAATTAATTCATGCCTACTAAATCTGAGATTTGAGTTGAAGTTTCTTAGTTCTGTATTACTTTATGGATATGACAATCATAATCAGTTTCTGCACACAAAGTGTGGGCAATTTAGAGATCTAAAATTAGTGTGAGCAAATTATTTAAATGAATGCTGCATAAGAAAGCGATTAATCAGGTCACACAAATGGCTAGAGTATCACAAATCTGAGTTCTCACTTATTTTCTTCTACCCTAGCAGTCTAACCAAAGGTAGCAAAGATTTTATTTTGTGAGCTTATGGAAAGTACAGCATTTTGTATTTTTTTCAACTCATAATGATTGGGCATCCATGGTGGAATTTAAGCATTTTTGTTCATTTTTTGATTGAAAGTATTTCAATAGGAATGTTCATTAAGGTTAACATACAATGGAGAATAAATAAGTATTGGTGATCAATAAGCACATGAACTAGCTGACTTTACACTTATTAGATGTCATTTTAGTCCAGCAAAACTGAGGCAATTTTGAAACCTGCCATTTAGTTTCAGCTATTTTTACAAAAGGGAAACCTTATGAAAATGTTTACTTTTCCTAAAAATATAAGAAAAAAAATCTAAACACAACCCCATAAGCATATGTAATTTATATATAATTTCTATTTTCATTTTAATATTATAAAATGGAATTGCCTTTATTGACAAAGATGGCTAACTGAATTTTGAATGTGTGTTAGCTTCTGACTTAATAACATTTTAACTTTCAAAGATATTTTCTTATAATGTCTAGAATTACTAAAAAAAAAATTTTTAAATGCATTTTTGAGTTGTAAACCCAACAGCATGTAGTAGTCATATTTTGGATACTTATTTGTTGAATTAATCAAGGAGCTTTCCTCTTCCACATTCCAAGGAAAATTGCTAGCACTTTGTGGGGAAAATGGTTATAGCTCATATTCTCTGCTGTTACACAAACTACTAAATCTATATAAGGTTATATCTACATCTCAGGCAAGAAATATAGATCTTTCCATCGTTTCCATAAGGAAAGCCAAGATCTGATGAGGCAGTGGACAAATTGTCTGCCAGAAAACTTGTAGACGAACTATAAAAAGAAAATTTCAGAATCTGATTTGGCAGATCACCTAGCAGGGTTTGCAGGATGGGAGGCATGCTGATTTGCAACACTAGCTAGGGTCAGAGAGCCTGTTCCTATGTAGCAAATCTCCAAGCCTCAGCACTAGGGTATCTTCCACCTCCCTTTTTAAAAAATATGCCATGACTGTCATTCCATGGCACTCCAGCCTGGGCAACATGAGTGAAACTCCAAAAAAAAAAAAAAAAAAAGCCATGACTAAAGCCAACAACTCAGAGAATCTAGAAATAAATGTTACATTATTAACGCCTTTGGTATTAGTATACAAATTTGAGATGAAACAAAAATGAGTCAGAATTTAATATAGGGTATTTACATAACAGCTATATTTGTGAGCAAGCACATTGCCACCACATTCTGCATTTAGCTTTCTGGTGCCTAAGGCACACTTAAGATCATGAATGAGCCTCTCCTCTGGAAAATCATTTTCAAGGTCTTTCATCTTTATCAAGTGACATTATTTCCACCTCTATAACATAGCTCTTATAAACACTAGATGACACATGCTACTCAAATAGGCTTTAGATATTTGAAATCTAGGCAAATAGGACCGTAATTATTATTAGGTGGGTTTTAATTTCATGCAACCACTTTGGAGTGAATGAAAAGGATTCCAGAACAATTCCTGCCTGCTTCCTTTTGTTTGGTTTTCCTTCTTTTCCTTTCCATTTTTTGCCCTCTACCTTTCTTTTTATAGTAAATGTAAGAATCAATTAAAGGAAGAGAAATAGTGAGAGAAAGACCATTTTTGTCCAATTTTAACCTCTGGGCTTAGGTATACTTCCCTATGACCAACTATTTTAGCACCAATCAATACTTTAGCTTCATGGTGAACAGTGTTGACCTCAACAAAATGTCATCATCTCCTCCAAGAGATAAACCGTACTATGAAGTTCTCAGCTACTGTTAGCCTAGGGAAGGGTCACTGCATCCAAATAGACTCTTGCATACTAGACACCATAGAAATATCTTGTGTTTAGTTTCTAATATTTACGGAATACCAAAGTATTCTTTCCTTTCTTAGAGCCACCTTATCATTAACATTCTTCTCCACCATCTCCAGGTGACTGATTTTATGTCACCTTTTTATGGTATAATCCCCTTTTGATAGCTAATTTTATGTGTCAATATGACTGCACCGAAAGGTGCTCAGATTAAAATTTATTTCTGAGTGTCTCTGTGAGGGTTTTCTGGATCAGATTAGCATTTGGATCATGGACTCAGTAAGGCATATTGCTCTCTCCAATGTAGGTGGGTGTCATCAAATCCATTGAGGGCCTGAATAGAACACAAAAGCAGAAGAAGGAGAAATTCTCCCCTTTTTGCATCTTGCCTGCCTACTTGAGCTGAAACATAGGTCTTTCCTTGCCCTTAGACTGAGATTTAAACCATCAGCTCTTCTGATTCTTAGACTTTCAGACTCAGTGTGGAATTACACCAGCATCTTTCCTGGTCTCCAGATTGTAGATGGCAGATCATGGGACCTCTCAGCCTCCACAATCACAAGTCAATTCCTCTTAATACATCTCTTTCTGCATATATATCCTGCTGCTTCTGTTTCTCTAGAGAACCTTGATTAATATATCCCTCTCAGCACTTTCAGAAACATCCACTATTTAGCACAAAGTGTACTATGTGCGTCTACTTGGCAAACACTTTTTTTTTTTGAGACAGAGTCTCATTCTGCTGCCCAGGCTGGAGTGCAGTTGCACGATCCTGGCTCACTGCAACCTCTGCCTCCTGTGTTCAAGCAATCCTCAGCCTCCTGAGTAGCTGGGACTACAGGCATGAGCCACCATGCCCAGATAAATTTTTTATTTTTAGTAGAGACAGTGTTTCACCATGTTAGCCAGGCTGGTCTTGAACTCCTGACCTCAAGTGATCCACCCGCCTAGGCCTCCCAAAGTGTTGGGATTACAGGTGCTAGCCACTGTGCCCGGCCAGCAAACACTTTTAATACAAAATCATAAAAATGATATTTAATTGACAAAGCGTATGTATGTCAAGGAATAAAATTACAGTTTTAAATATGGATGCTAAGAGCCTCGTGAAATCTCATTTTCTACTGCATACCTTGACAAAAAAATAGCCAATGTCATGGAAACCAAATAAGTTGGCCCTGTCTCACCAGGAGTGAGGGCTCTGGTAGGAAACGGCACCTGCAGTGTTAAAATCAGGGAAGTGCCCAGCAACCAGAATGGTTAGACTTCCAAATGGAGTGAATGGAACTACTGTCAAGAAAATCAAAGCCTCTACTCTGCTTTCTGCTAGAATGCACTTTTACCAGTAAACTTGAAATCATTGATAATTTCCTCTTTTATTACAATATTTTCTCCTACTAGTGCTACAATTTGCTTCACAAAGCCAACATTTCGTATTCTCTAGTTTCTTACTATTGTGGTTTCTGTTTTGACTGAGAAGATACTGATTTCCTTTGGAATTATCACCATAAAGACACTCTGTGAATTATTTTAATCATGGTTTTTGATTTTACTTTTGTTTTAAGACAGGGTCTCACTCTTTCACCCAGGCTGGATTGCAGTGATGCTGAGACCAGGTTCCAGGATACAGGGGAGGCTCAGCTCACTCCCTGGCGGGCTGTATTCTTCCAGGCTCTTGGGCCCTCAATCACCCAAGAATGAGAGAGAGGACCCCACTGGACACAGTGCGCTTGTAAGTAAATATTGAACCCCAACCAGTTTTGCAAAAAGTGATTTATTTAGGCAGAGAGAGAGGAAAAGGAGAAAGAAATGGATAGAGAGAAAAGAAGCTCTCACAAGGTCAAGGAAGGGGATCCAGAAAATGGAGTCCACCCAGATGTGAGGGATGGGGACTTTTAACCTGGGAGAAATTCCCGCCCCATTCAATTTTTCCATCCTATCAAAGGAGTTCCTTTAAACTTCCGCTGGAGTGATTGATATTTGATTTTTTCCCATACACATGAAAGTTAAACAAAGATCTCTAGTCTCCCAGATGGAGACGTGGGTGGAAGTATGGTACTGGGAAGTTCTTGCCTTTGAAACTACACCCCCTTATGGCCCCAGGAATAGAATACATTCCCTCAGTACAATCTCAGCTTGCTGCAGCCTCTACCTTTCATGTCAAGCTATCCTTCCACCTTAGCCTCCCAAGTAACTGTGACTACAGGTTCATGCCACCATGCCTGGCAAATTTTTGTATTTTTTGTAGAGATGGGGTTTCACCATGTTGCCCAGGTTCCTCTCAAACTTCTGAGCTCAAGTGATTCTACAGTTATTAAAAGTAACTCACAGATTTGTATTCCATGATGGTTCCTAGCATCATGATGTTACTATTGGATGGGATTTTGCTATATCATGACACTTGCACATTCATTACATTTTTCTTGCCATCATAGTAACAATTATTGTTCCCATTTTCCTGATGAGAAAATAGAGGCTAAGTGAAATCAAATGACTTGCATAGGTTGTAGAACTAGTCACTGGATAAACCTTCTGTCTATGAAGGCCTTGACTTTCCGTATTAATAATAACTCTCTACTTTCTAGCCTATTAAACAGGTCTAATGTCCGTGAACACAGAAGAAATGTGACCTAAAGTTTGCAGATCAACAGATCTACTGAAAAGCATTTTTTTCAGTCCTGTCTTATGTGTATCTTAGATAGCTTCATAATTGACTTTTCTAATTACTCTCATGAGATCATAAAATCCAACTCTCTGACAGACTGCTATTGAGTTGCTTTCCTTTATTTTTATCTTGGATATACTGTTTGCGTTTTGAATTTTCATGATAAGCATTACTGAAAAAGTAGATTCTTCATAATATTTCAAAAGAAAGCTATATATAAAAGCCTGAAAGTTGAGGGGGTAGAAACGGCAGTTCTGATTTTGTTTTTTAACTTAAAGTACCCATGATGGAAGATTGAATTTCAGGGCATCAGACCAAACTACTTTTCTTCAAAATAGAAGTTAAAATCCTCCATATTTTTTTTCTATTTACCATGCAAGAAAAAAAATCTGTACCCACAACCCATTATTCACTTTAGTGGAAGAAATTTCTTGGGAATTATATTCTAGAAATGACTGTAGTCTGGCAATTCTAGAATGCTAAAATAAAGAAGTCATTTCAAATAAATTTTCCTAATAAAATATTTTCACTTTGAAGGATAGCTCTGCTTTAGTCAAATTCACATAATGAAGGGAAAATAGCAGCCTAAAGCTAATTCTGTAGGAATATATGAATACATGCAAGCATTGCTGCAAATTAATGGTATCAAGTTACAAACTCAAGCAGTTTATTGGGCAGAATATCTGCAAAGTCAAAATATACACAGAGGCAACAGTTAGAAATGTGAGGAAAAAATAACAGAACAAAGATCACTGAAAGATTTATAGTTCAGCTTTAAATGCCTGTAAGCAAGTTTTTGTTTGGATTCAGTTCATCCTAGAAGATTCCAAAATGGGAGTTCACTGAACCCTAACTTACAAAGAGAACTGACAGCAAGTCGGGTACATTTCACTCCAGTTGGTTAGAGCTGATGTTGCCTTCGTGGATTTATGTTACTACGGGGAATGTGTATATCTGTCTATCTATACAGGCTCTCTCCAGCACTAGAGAAAGAGTTTCACAACTATAGACTTTGAATTTGAATCTACAGTTATAATATGTACATTACTAACAACCTTAAACTCTAAACTTTATTTCTTATACAAAACAGAACTATTCAACTTCTGTTGAATACAAGCATGTTGCTAAAAATTCTCATAATGTGTCTCTTTATTTAACATTGTTGCATTAGGATTTGCAAACTAAGTAGCTCAAACTGGTATCCTATTATCTTGTAACTCTAAAAGTACAACAACAAAACATGACTTACCCTAATTTATAAACCAATGATCACCATTTGCATAGACAGGCTTTGATAAACTGAATAAGAAAAATAGCTATTTTAAACATACACCTCAACACCATTGTTATATTTTATGATCAGTTTAAGAGGGACTGATGTCACAATCACTTGTGAAGCAGTATAATGAAATCATTAAAGCTATTAAGTTCTAACATCCCTAGAAAAATTGCCTTATTAAAAAAGATTGATGGGCTGTATCATGTCATGTCTTGATAGCCCCATTCTACATTTAAGATATCCAAAAATATGATACAGCTGAAAAAATACATTAAAATAAAATAAAGGTATAATTTCCATTTATTATTATAGTAATCTATCATATCAAAATCATAATGTAGTGTTTTTTAATCAAAGCATGGTTCTTACTATAATTCAAAGACCATAGCTGAGACAATAAAAGACCCTTCATGTTTCGGATATATTTCCTGTCCTAAGAATATCAATTTTTTTAGGTTTACCTATATGTTTGGAGTAGAAGAGAGCAAAGTGGTATTATTAGAGCTGTAAAATTTTAAGACAAGGTTTGACAATTTTAGCACAATATTAAGAACTATTTCTTGGTTCTCTTTAAAATTGTTTTTATATCTCTTCAACTGTTAATGATGCATACTAAACTATTACAGATGAAATATGATGATTCTGCTTTAAAATATTTCAGCCACAAGAATGGGTGGAATAAACAAATCAAGATGGGAAAAGTGTTCCTAATTGTGGAAACTGGGTGATAGTTACATGGAGTTGATTATATTATTCTCTCTGCTTTTGCATGTATGTGAAAACCTCCATGCCTTATTCCATTCCTGCTGCTATATCAAAATACCACAGATTGAGTAATTTTTATAGAACAGATATTTATTTCTCACAGTTCTGGAGGCTTAGAAGTCCAAGATAAAAGCATCAGCAGAATCAGTGTCTGGTGACCACTCATTCTCTACTTCCAAGATGACACCTTGTTGCCACATCCTTACATGGGGGGAAGGCAGAAGGACAACAGGGATCAATGCTGTGGGACATCTCTTTTAAAGGGCATTAATCTAATTCAGGAGGAGAGAATCCTCATGACCTACTCACCTCTTAATATGATCACATTGGCATTTAAGTTTCAACATACAAATTTTGAGGGAACACATAAATTCAAACCATAGGACTTCACCTGTTTTCTGTTGCTATAACTGAATCCCTGAGACTGGGTAATTTTTAAAGCAAATAAATGTACTTCTTACAGTTCTGGAGGCTGAGAATTCTAAAGTCTAGGGACCACATCTGCTTAATATTTTCTTGCTGGCGGGACTTTCTCCAGAGACCCAAGAGAGAACCAAACTGGCTTTTACAGCAAACTCACTCTTGTGATAACTAAACCATTCTTATAATAACCTATTAATTAGTTAACCCATTCATCCATTCATTCACGAATCTTTTAATCCATTCTCAAGGGTAGAGCCCTCATGACCCAATCACCAATTAAAAGCCCCACTTCTTAATACTGTTTCACTGGGGATTAAGTTTCTTTCTTTCTTTCTTTCTTTCTTTTTTTTTTTTTTTGACAGAGTCTCACTCTGTCACCCAGACTGGAGGGCGGTGGCACAATCTTGGCTCACTGCAACCTCCACCTTCCGGGTTCAAGTCATTCTCCTGCCTCAGACTCCCAAATAGCTGGGACTACAGGCATGTGCCACCACACTCGGCTATTTTTGTATTTTTAGTAGAGAAGGGGTTTCACCATGTTGGCCAGGCTGGTCTTGAACTCCTAACCTCAAGTGATTCACCTTCCTAGGCCTCCCAAAGTGCTGGGATTATGAACGTGAGCCACAGTGTCCAGCCAAGGATTAAGTTTCAACATGAGTTTTGGAGGGGTCAAACATTCAACCATAGCACCAAAGTATTAAATTTTTAAAATGTTTAATCTCCATTCATCCTATCTTCACAGGATTTACTTCAATAAATGTGGTTCAATGATACATATGAACTTTATATAATAACATTTTTTATTCTTTTGTGAATCCAAACATGAAAGAAAATTTAACTGTAAATGATTATTCTACCACATATACATAGCTGCTTAAAACTAGTTTAAACTCAGCAAGATTTTTGCGAGATCTATTCTTGAAGTGATATAACCAATGAATGGCTTTTTTGTCTCAAAAGTGGTGGAAAAATATAAGGAACAAATTTAGTCATTAGTTCCCTGATATGAATCAATTAACTACAGGTTGAAAATCCCTAATCCAAAAATCCAAAGTTCAAAATGCTCCAAAATCTAAAGCTTTTGAGCACCAACATGACACCACAAGTGGAAAATTCCATACCTGAACTCATGTGACAGGTCAAAGTCAAAACACAGTCAGAACTTTGTTTCTTTTACAAAATTATTTAAGACATTGTATCAAATTACCTTCAGGCTCTGTGTATAAGGTGTATATGAAATAAATTTTACACTCTAATGGGTCTCATCCCCAAGATATCTCTATGTATCTGCAAACAGATAAACATCTGCAAAAGATATGCAGAACTATGTGTATGCAAACATTCCAAAATCTGAAAAGATCTGGAAACAGAAAGACTTCTGATCTCAAGTATTTTGGGTACAGGATACTCAACTTGTATTTATTCAAGAAACATACTAGGGACCATAGAAAACAATACAATAAGACATTGTATTACTGTAAACAGACAAGACATTGCCCCAACTGTCAAAAAGTTAACAGATCAGCAGATGTGATAACATTAGCACATAGGAAACAGCAAACAACAAACAAATGGCTGAAAGCTAAACTGCATGTTTCTGGCAGTAATTATAAAGGAGTGTATCAAAGTGAGAGTTTTCTGAAAGTCTCACATAGGAGATTGAAATAGAAATGGTCTTTTTAAAATGAATAAACTTTGGCCAAGCTGGAAAAAATATCAAGTTGCATGCAGAGAGTTCAGCACACACAAAGATATAAAGAAACATGAGTTTGCATGGCATGTAGATACTAAAGATAGAATTAAGCCCAGTGCAAGGGCACACATTAAAAAATAATAATGACAACAGTAATAATAATAGCATACCATTGCTCTACACCAAACACTATTCCTACTGTTTTATATATAATTATCTTTAAGAGTTATATGGCATTAGTGAAAGCCCAACATTGCAAATGCAGAAACTGAAGCATAGTGAGATTAAGTAATTGACCAAGGTCACAGAGTCAATAATGGTAGAGCAAGGCTTTGAACTCAGACAGCGTAGATCTAGGACACATGTGCTGATTTCCATGCAATACTGTCTGCCCAGTGGGACTTGATAGGTATTGAGGGGGAGCTATTGAAAGTCAGATGGGGACAATGCACTTTGGGCACCAGGGCTGTGGGCACTTTGCTGGGGGTGAAAGGGGTTTATCCTTTTCCTAGAATCCCAGCAGGAATTCCTAGAACTACCCACTCCAAGGCTTCAAGCGTGCCATGCTCTCCACCTGACCCTTCCATTGCGAGGCAGAGAAGGATGTGCTTGGGCACTTTAAGACCCGTGAATGACAGCACATGGATGGAGCAGACCAATGTCCGGGGCAACAGTGGATGATACCGTATCCAATCCTCCTGACAACCCCATGAAACAGGTCTGAACTTAACCATTTTTGCCATTATTATTTGAAAACAGTGATTAATTTTGAAGGATGAAAGGACTGGATGATTGGAAAACAAGATTGCAGAAAAAGATTTTTTAGAATGCTCTATCTGGATACATTTCCTCCCAAATAAATTGAGCTAACTAAAGAAATCAGCTCTCAAGGCAGACAAAGGAAAGGCTGCCTCCCCAAGCAGCTACCTGAAATCGAAGTTAGATAAATCCAAGAAGATGGGAAGAAACCAGCATAAAAAGGATGAAACCATCAAAGATCAGAACACCTCGCCCCCACCAAGGGATCACAACTCCTCACCAGCAAGGGAACAAAACAGGATGGAGAATGAATTTGATGAATTGACAAAAGCAGGCTTCAGAAGGTAGGTAATAACAAACTTCTCTGAGCTAAAGGAACATGTTCTAACCCAATGCAAGGAAACGAAATGCTAACTAGAATAACAAGCTTAGAGAAGAACATAAACGACTTGATGGAGCCGAAAAACACAGCATGAGAACTTCGCGAAGCATACACAAGTTTCAATAGCCGAATTAATCAAGCAAAAGAAAGTATATCAGAGATTAAACATAAACTCAATGAGATAAAACAAGAAGGCAAGAAAAGAGAAAAAAGAGTGAAAAGAAATGAACAAAGCCTCCAAGAAATATGTGATTATGTGAAAAGACCTAATCTACACTTGATCAGTGTACCGGAAGATGATGGGGAGAATAAATCCAAGCTGGAAAATACTCTTCAGTATATTATCCAGAACTTCCCCAACCTTGCAAGGCAGGCCAACATTCACATCCAGGAAATACAGAGAACACCACAAAGATACTCCTCCAGAAGAGCAACCCCAACACACATAATCGTCAGATTCACCAGGGTTGAAATGAAGGAAAAAATGCTAAGGGCAGCCAGAGAGAAAGGTTGGGTCACCCACAAAGGAAGCTCATCAGACTCACAGTGGATCTCTCGGCAGAAACCCTACAAGCCAGAAGAGAATGGGGGCCAATATTCAACATCCTTAAAGAAAAGAACTTTCAACACAGAATTTCATAACCAGCCAAACTAATTATAAGTGAAGGAGAAATAAAACCCTTTATGGACAATCAAATGCTGAGAGATTTCATCACCACCAGACCTGTCTTGCAAGAGCTCCTGAAGGAAGCACTGAACATGGAAAGGAACAACCAGTACCAGACACTGCAAAAAAGAACAAAATGTTAAAGACCAATGATACAATGAAGAAACAACCAAAAGGCAAAACATCCAACCAGTAACAAAACGGCAGGAACAAATTCACACAAAACAATTTTAACATTAAATGTAAATGGACTAAATGCCCCAATCAAAAGACACAGACTGGCAAACTGGATAAAACCTCAAGAACCATTGGTGTGCTGTATTCTGAAGACCCATCTCATGTGCAAAAACACACGTAAACTCAAAATAAAGGGACAGAAGAAGATTTACCAAGCAAATGGAGAGCAAAAAAAAAAAAGCAGGGGTTGCAATCCTAGTCTCCGATAAAACAGACTGTAAACCAACAAAGATCAAAAGAGACAAAGAAGGGCATTACATAATGGTAAAAGGATCAATACACCAACAAGAGCTAACTATCCTAAAAATATATGCACCCAATAAAGGAGCACCCAGATACATAAAGCAAGTTCTTAATGACCTACAAAGAGACTTAGACTCCTGCACAATAATAGTGGGAGACTTTAACACTCCACTGTCAATATTAGACACATCAACAAGAAAGAAAATCAACAAAGATATCCAGGACTTGAATGCAGATCTGGACCAAGCAGACCTAATAGACATCTACAGAACACTCCACCCCAAATCAACAGAATGTACATCCTTCTCAGCACCACATCTACTTACTCTAAAATGTACCACATAATTGGAAGCAAATCACTTCTCAGCAAATGCAAAAGAACAGAAATCTTAACAAACAGTCTGTCAGACCACAGCACAATCAAATCAGAGCTCAGGATTAAGAAATTAACTCAAAACCGCACAACTTCATGGAAACTGAATAACTGGCTCCTGAATGTTGACTGAATAAACAATGAAATGAAGGTAGAAATAAAGATGTTCTTTGAAACCAATGAGAATGAAGACACAACATACCAGAATCTCTGGGACATATTTAAAGCAGCGTCTAGAGGGAAATTTATAGCAATAAATGCCCACATGAGAAACAAGGAAAGATCTAAAATCGACACCCTTTCATCAAAATTGAAAGAGCTGAGGAGCAAGATCAAAAAAACTCAAAAGCTAGCAGAAGACAAGAAATAGCTAAGATCAGAGCAGAACCAAAGGAGATACAGACACAAAAAAACCCTTTGAAAAATAAATAAATCCAGGAGGTCATTCTTTGAAAAGATCAACAAAATAGACCACTAGCTAGACTAATAAAAAAGAAAAGAGAGAATTGAATAGATGCAATAAAAAATGATAAAGGGGATATCATCACCAATTCCACAGAAATACAAACTACCATCAGAGATTACTACAAACAACTCTATGCACACAAACCAGTAAATCTGGAAGAAATGGACAAATTCCTGGACACTTGCACTCTCCCAAGACTAAACCAGGAAGAAGTTGAAACCCTGAACAGACTAATAAGAAGGGCTGAAGTTGAGGCAGCAATTAATAGCCTACCAACCAAAGAAATCCCAGGTCCAGATGGGTTTATAGCTGAATTCCACCAGACATATAAAGAGCTGGTACCATTCCTTCTGCAACTATTCCAAACAACACAAAAAAGAGGGAATCCTCACTAACTCATTTTATGAGACCAACATTATCCTGATACCAAAACCTGGCAGAGACTCAACTAGAAAAGAAAACTTCAGGCCAATATCCATGATGAACATCAACACGAAAATCTTCAATAAAATACTTGCAAACTGAATGCAACAGCACATCAAAAAGCTTATTCATCATGATCAAGTAGGCTTCATCCCTCAGATGCAAGGCTGGTTCAACATACACAAGTCTATAAACGTAATCCATCACATAAACAGAATCAAAGACAAAAAAAAATGATTATCTCAATAGATGCAGAGAAGACCTTTGACAAAATTCAATGGCCCTGTATGCTAAAAACCCTTAATAAACTAGGTATCAGTGGAATGTATCACAAAATAATAAAAGCTACTTATGACAAACCCAGAGCCAATATCATACTGAACAGGCAAAAACAGAAAGCACTCTCTTTGCAATTTTGCACTAGACAAGGATGCCCTCTCTCAACACTCTTATTCAATATAGTATTGGAAGTTCTAGCCAGAGCAATCAGGCAAGAAAAAGAAATAAAGGGTATTCAATAAGGAAAGGAGGAAGTCAAATTGTATCTATTTGTAGATGACATGATTGTATATTTAGAAGACCCCATCGTCTCAGCCTAAAATCTCCTGAAACTGATAAGCAACTTCAGCAGAGTCTCAGGATACAAAATCAATGTGCAGAAATCACAAGCATTCCTATACACCAACAAAAGACAAACAGAGAGCCAAATCATGAGCGAACTCCAATTCACAATTGCTACAAAGAGAATAAAATAACTAGGAATACAACTAACAAAGCATGTAAAGGACCTCTTCAAGGAGAACTATAAACCACTGCTTGAGGAAATAAAAGAGGACAGAAACAGATGGAGAAACATTCCATGCTCATGGTTATGAAGAATCAATATCATGAAAATGGCCATACTGCCCAAAGTAATTTATAGATTCAACGCTATCCCCATCAAGCTACCAATGACCTTCTTCACAGAAAGAATGGAAAAAAAAACACTTTAAACTTCATATGGAACCAAAAGAGAGCCTGCAGAGCCAAGACAATTCTAAGTAAAAAGAACAAAGCTGGAGGCATCACACTTCCTGACATCAAATTATACTAAAAGGCTACAGTAATCAAACAGCATGGTACTGGTACCAAAACAGAGACATAGACCAATGGCCTAGATCAGAGGCCTCAGAACCAATACCACACATATACAACCATCTGATCTTTGACACACCTGACAAAAACAATGGGGAAAGGATTCCCTGTTGAATAAATTGTGTTGGGAAAACTGGCTAGCCATGTGCAGAAAGCAGAAACTGGACCACTTCCTGACACCTTACACTAAAATTAACTCCAGATGTATTAAAGATGTAAACATAAGACCTAACACCATAAAAATCCTAGAAGAAAGCCTAGGCAAAACCATTCAGGGCATAGACAAGGACTTCATGACTAAAACACCAAAAGCAATGGCAGCAAAAGCCAAAATAGACAAATGGGATCTAATTAAACTTCAGAGCTTCTGCACAGCAAAAGAAACAATTATTAGAGCAAACTGGCAACCAACAGAATGGGAAAAAAATTTTTCAATCTACCCATCTGACAAAGGGCTAATATCCAGAATCTACAAAGAACTAAAACAGATTTACAAGAAAAAAAAAAAAAATTCAAAAGTGGGTGAAGGATATGAACAGACATGTTTCAAAAGAAGACATATAGAAGGCCATATAGAGTGATAAAATGCTCATCATCACTGGTCATTAGAGAAATGCAAATCAAAACCACATTAAGATATCATCTCATGCTAGTTAGAATGGTGATCATTAAAAAATCTGGAGGCAACAGATGCTGGAGAGATGTGGAGAAATAGAAACACTTTTACACTGTTGGTGGGAGCGAACATTAGTTCAACCATTGTGGAAGACAGTGTGGCAATTCCTCAAAGATCTAGAATTAGAAATTCCATTTGACCCAGCAATCTCATTACTGGGTATATGCCCAAAGGATTATAAATCATTCTATTATAAAGACACATGCACCCATATGTTCATCACAGTAATGTTTACAATAGCAAAGATCTGGAACCAACCGAAATGCCCATCAATGATAGACAGGACAAAGAAAATGTGGCACATATACACCATGGCATATTACACAGCCATAAAAACGATGAGTTCATGTCCTTTGTAGGAACATGGATAAATCTGGAAACCATCATTCTCAGTAAACTGACACAAGAACAGAAAATCAAACACTGCATGTTCTCACTCATAGGCGAGTGTTGAATAGTGAGAACAAGTGGACACAGGGAGGGCAGCATCACACACTGGGGTCTGCTGGGGTGGCTATGGAAGAGACAGTGGGGGTGGGGAGGGTACAGAGGGATAATGTTGGGAGAAATTCCAGATATAGATGATGGGGGGATGGAGGCAGCAAACCACCTTGCCATGTATGTACCTATGGAACAACCCTGCATGATCTGCACATGTACCCCATAACCTAAAGTACAATTAAAAAAAAAAAGGAAGTCAGACAGGACTTTCTACTGGATACTGACTAACAATATTGCTTTTTTGACAGACAGATTACATGGGTTGAAATTCTCTGTTACTAAAGTGGACTTCATTCCCATCTTTACTTCAAATGACCACTACTATTATGGACTGTCCAAAATTGTTCAGCCCAGAAGTTGAGAGCTCAGTTTTGCTCTCTTAAGTCAAAGAATCAGAAAACTGTGGCACTTAGTTTAAGCAACTTGGCTGGAAACACATAACTGGTGTTGGATCAGAGAACTAAAATTCCAAAAATTCTTGGTTTCAGTGCTAGACTTCACAAACCAGTGCACACTTCTTCTCTCAGAACTATAATATAATTCTAGAGGCTGAAAATGGCAGTGCATTTGACTGGATCTCAGCCATCTGTCTCACAACTAATGACACAATGTGGTAACGATTACACAATAATTCACAGCCTGTTGTGTTTTATTGCACTTCAAGCAGATAAAAATAAATAGTGCAGATCTTTTTAATAATCCTTTCCGTTATTGTTCAGCTCAGTATACAAACCCCAATGTTTATCCAACTCTTAGATTAAATCTTAAAACCCAGAATAAAGTTCTAGAATCTAAGATTATGATTATTTATGGTCTTCTCTTTTCATACCTTTGCTATTACCTCTAACCTTGATATCTGACTAGTTCTTAGGTATGTTGTTTACTAAATTTGACTATTTTCACTACTTTGTTATATACTAGAAGTATTAAGTTAGCTTCCCAAATATCTCCCCTTTAGTCCAGAATTAACCCTGGAGGAGTATAAAACATTTGTATTGTCATACCAGAACTACTTTCTTGAACTCAGATGGCAAATCATGTTAGTTTGCCGAAAACTTTCCTGGTTTAGGCACTGAGAGTCTAGCATTCCAAGAAAAGACCTCAGTTCTGGGCAAACAATGGCAGATAGTCACCCTAGTGTCTGGTACACCTTCTAAACTGTTAGAGAAAAACCTGTATTCCTGTCTCTATATAACTATTTGTTTGTGGGTCTACACACAAAAACACTAAATATGTGGAAGTGACAAAAAAAATTAAAACCTGAATAACAAGCAGAACTCTTGGCCAGCCTCCTGGAGAGACATTTAATCTTAGAATGAGGACTACTCCTTCCACATAGAACACAAGTGAGCCTTTGCCCTAAACCTTGTTAATATACCAGGATAAAAGTAAGAACACTTCCTAGTAACTCCTCAAGTTGCAGTAACACTGCTAACGCACTGTGTTGGGAACATAGGTTACCAATTTATCTGAAAATCTAACTCACTCTTAATTAAAACTAATTGCACACACAGAATTTCTATATTGAAATGCACTGGTGTGTGAAACAGTTTTCAGGAGCTACAATAGTTTAGAAGTATTTTATTTTAATGCAGCAGAAAACCCGGTATTAGTATTAAAGGAAAATGACTCACATTTACTGTTGAGGTATTCTTTGCAAAAGCCATAATTTTACTTGAAAGCAAAGAAGTGAAAAAGGGGGAAGCTGATATTTTAGTAAAATACCTTATCTTCAGATCCTTGCTAAGAGAGTCGCTATTATTTCTCAACACACACTGTGGTCTCAAAAACACTTGAGAAAGGATCTAAAAGCAATAATTCCTCTTCAGAAAACTTTGAGAAAACCTTCCCTTTCATAGACCTTATATTTTAGGAATAGCCAGAGATAAAATAAATTTTAAGTTAAAAACATCAAAAAGTATTTTGAAGACACTTCCCTTTTTTATTATTATACTTTAAGTTCTGAGATACATGTGCAGAACAGGCAGGTTTGTTACATAGGTATACATGTGCCAAGGTGGTTTGCTGAACCCATCGACCCATCATCTACATTAGGTATTTCTCATAATATTATCCATTCCCTAGCACCCCACTCCCCAACAGGCTCCAGTGTGTGATGTTCCCCTCACTGTGCCCATATCTTCTCATTGTACAACTCCCATTTATGAATGAGAATGTGTGGTGTTTGATTTTCTGTTCATGTGTTACTTTGCTGAGAATGATGGTTTCCAGCTTCATCCATGTCCCTACAAAGGACATGAACTCATCCTTTTTTATGGCTGCATAGTATTCCATAGTGTATATGTGCCACATTTTCTTTATCCAGCCTATCAATGATGGGCATTTGGGTTGTTTCCAAGTCTTTGTTATTGTGAATAGTCCTGCAATAAACATACATGTGCATGTATTTTTATAGTAGAATGATTCTTTGAGTATATACCCAGTAATAGGATTGCTGGGTCAAATGGTATTTCTCGTTCTAGATCCTTGAGGAATCACCACACTGTCTTCCACAATGGTCGAACTAATTTACACTCCCACCAACAGTGTAAAAGCATTCATTTTTCTCCACATACTCTCCAGCATCTGTTGTTTCCTGACTTTTTAATGATTGCCATTCTAACTGGTGTGAAATGGTATCTCATTGTGGTTTTGATTTGCATTTCTCTAATGACTAATAATGATGAGCTTTTTTTCATGTTTGTTGGCTGCATAAATGTCTTCTTTTGAAAAGTGTCTGTTCATATCCTTCACTCAATTTTTGATGAGGTTGTTTGTTTTTTTCTTGTAAATTTGATTACATTCCTTGTAGAGTCTGGATATTGGCTCTTTGTCAGATGGATAGATTGCAAAAATGTTCTCCCATTCTTTAGGTTGCCTGTTCACTCTGGGGATAGTTTCTTTTGCTGTGCAGAAGCTCTTTAGTTTAATTAGATTCCATTTGTCAATTTTGGCTTTTTTTGCAATTGCTTTTGCTGTTTTAGTCATGAAGTCTTTGCCCATGCCTATGTCCTGAATGCTATGGTTTTCTTCTAGGGTTTGTATGGTTTTAGGTCTTACAATTAAGTCTTTAATCCATCTTGAGTTAATTTTTGTATAAGGTGTAAGGAAGGGATCTAGTTTCAGCTTTCAGCATATGGCTAGCCAGTTTTCTCAACACCATTGATTAAATAGGGAATCCTTTCCCCATTGCTTGTTTGTGACAGGTTTGTCAAAGATCAGATGGTTGTAGATGTGTGGCATTATTTCTGAGGCCTCTGTTCTGTTCCATTGGACTATATATCTGTTCTGGTACCAGTACCATGCTGTTTTTGTTACTGTAGCCTTGTTTGAAGTCAGGTAGCATGATACCACCAGCTTTATTCTTTGTTCTTGGCTATGCAGGCTCTTATTTGGTTTCATATGAAATTTAAAGTAGGTTTGTTTTTTGTTTTTTGTTTGTTTGTTTGACAGAGTTTCACTCCTTTTGCCCAGGCTGGAGTGCAATGGTGCAATCTTGGCTCACTGCAACCTCCACCTCCTGGGTTTAAGTGATTCTCGTGCCTCAGCCTCCCAAGAAGCTGGAACTCCAGGCATGTGCCACCACATCTGGCAAATTTTTTTAATTATTAGTAGAGATGGGGTTTCTCCATGTTGGTCAGGCAGGTCTCGCACTCCTGACCTCAGGTGATCTGCCTGCCTTGGCCTCCCAAAGTGCTGGGATTACAGGTGTAAGCCACTGCACCCAGTCATAAAGTAGTTTTTTCCAATTCTGTGAAGAAAGTCAGAGGTAGCTTTATGGGGACAGCACTGAATCTATAAATTACATTGAGCAGTATGGCCATTTTCACGATATTGATTCTTCCTATCTATGAGCATGGAATGTTTTTTCATTTGTTTGTATCCTCTCTTATTTCCTTGAGTAGTGGCTTGTAGTTCTCTTTGAAGAGGTCCTTCACATCCCTTGTAAGTTGTATTCCTAGGTATTTTATTGTCTTTGTAGCAATTGTGAATGGGAGTTTGCTCATGATTTGGCTGTTTGTCTATTATTTGTGTATACAAATGCTTGTGATTTATAGCACATTGATTTTGTAGAGAACTTGCTGAAGTTGCTTATCAGCTAAGGGAGTTTTGGGGCTGACACAATGGGGTTTTCTAAATATACAATCATGCACTTTTGAGTGAGTTTGTTAATCCTGAGTTCTAATTTGATTACACTGTGGTCTGAGAGACTGTTGTTTGTTATGATTTCCATTCTTTTGCATTTGCTGAGGAATGTTTTACTTCCAATTATACAGTCAATTTTAGAATAAGTGCCATGTGGTGCTGAGAAGAATGTATATTCTGTGGTTTTGGGGTGGAGAGTTCTGTAGATGTCTATTAGGTCCACTTGGTCCAGAGGTGAGTTCAAGTCCTGAATATCCCTGTTAATTTTCTGTCATGTCGATCTGTCTAATATTTACAGTAGGTGTCAAAGTCTCCCACTATTATTGTGTAGAAGTCTAAATCTCTTTGTAGGTCTCTAAGAACTTGCCTTATGAATCTCGTGCTCCTGTGTTGGGTACATATATATTTAGGATAGTTGGCTCTTCCTGTTGCATTGATCCCTTTACCATTATGCAATGCCCTTCTTTGTCTCTTTTGCTCTTTGTTGGTTTAAAGTCTGTTTTATCAGAGACAAGCATTACAACCCCTGCTTTTTTCTTTTTGCTTTCCGTTTGCTTCATAAATATTCCTCCATCTTTTTATTTTCAGCTTATGTGTGTCTTTGCACGTGAGATGGGTCTCCTGAATATAGCACACTGATGGGTCTGGAATCTTTATCCAATTTGCCAGTCTGTGCCTTTTAACTGGGGCATTTAGCCCATTTACATTTAAGACTAATATTTTTATGTGTGAATTTGATCCTGTCGTTATGATGCTAGCTGGTTATTTTCCCCATTAGTTGATACAGTTTCTTCATAGTGTCAATGGGCTTTACATTTTGGTATGTTTTCGCAGTGGCTGTTAATGGTTTTTCCTTTCCATATTTAGTGCTTCCTTCAGGAGCTCTTGTAAGTCAGGCCTGGTGGTGACAAAATCCCTCAGCATTTGCTTGTCTGTTAAGTATTCTATTTTTCTTTCCCTTATGAAGTTTAGTTTGGCTAGATATGCAATTCTGAGTTGAAAATTCTTTTCTTTAAGGATGCTGAATATTGGCCCCCAACTCTCTTCTGGCTTGTAGGGTTTCTGCAAAAAGATCCACTGTTAGTCTGATGGGCTTCCCTTTGTGGGTAACCCAACCTTTCTCTCTGACTGCCCTTAACATTTTTTCCTTCATTTCAACTTTGGTGAATCTGATGATTATGTGTCTTAGGGTTGCTCTTCTGGAGGAGTATCTTTGTGGTGTTCGCTATATTTCCTGAATTTGAATGGTGGTCTGCCTTGCTAGGTTGGGGACGTTCTCCTGGAAAATATCCTGAAATGTGTTTTCCAACTTGGTTCCATTCTCCCCATCACTTTCAGGTACACCAATCAAACATAGGTTTGCTCTTTTCACATAGTCCCATATTTCTTGGAGGTTTTGTTCATTCCTTTTCATTCTTTTTTCTTGAATCTTGTCTTCACACTTTATTTCATTAAGTTGATCTTCAGTCTTTGGTATCCTTTCTTCTGCTTGATCAATTAGGCTATCGATACTTGTGTATGCTTCACCAAGTTCTCATGCTGTGTTTTTCAGCTCCATCAGGTCATTTACATTCTTTCTAAACTGGTTATTCTAGTTAGCAATTTTCCTAACATTTTTTTAAGGTTCTTAACTTCCTTTCATTGAGTTAGAACATGCTCCTTTAGCTCTGAGGAGTTTATTGCCTACCTTCTGAAGTCTCCTTCTGTCTGTTAGTCAAACTCATTCCCATCCAGTTTTGTTCCCTTGCTGGCAAGGAGTTGTGATCCTTTGGAGGAGAAGAGGCATTCTGGCTTTGGGAATTTTCAGCATTTATGCACTGGCTTTTCCTCGTCTTCATGAATTTATCTACCTTTGGTCTTTGCTGTTGGTGAACTTCAGATCGAGTTTTTACACGGTCATCCTTTTTGTTGATGTTGATGCTATTGCTTTATGTTTGTTAGTTTAACTTCTAACAGTCAGGCCCCTTTTCTGCAGGTCTTCTGGTGTTTGCTGGGGTTCCACTCCAGACCATTTGCCTGGGTATCACCAGCGGAGGCTGCAGAACAGCAAAGATTGCTGCCTGCTGCTTCCTCTGGAAGCTTCATCCCAGAGGGGCACCCACTAGATGCCAACCAGAACTCTTCTATATGAGGTGTCTGTTGACCCCTGATGGGAGCTGTCACCCTGTCAGGAGGCACAGGGGTCAGAGATCCACTTGAGGAGGCAGTCTGTCCCTTAGCAGAGCTTAAGTGCTGTTCTGGGAGATCCACTGCTCTCTTAAGAGCTGGCAGGCAGGGACATTTAAGTCTGCTAAAGCTGTGCCCACAGCTGCCCCTTCCCCCAGGTACTCTTTCCCAGGGAGATGTGAGTTTTATCTATAAGCCCCTGAGTGGGGCTACTGGCTTTCATTCAGAGATGCCCTGCCCAGAGAGGAGGAATCTAGAGAGGGAGTCTGGCTATAGCAGCTTTGCTTGACTGTGGTGGGCTCCGCCCAGTCTGAACTTCCAGGTGGCTTTGTTTACACTGTGAGGGGGAAACCACCTACTGAAGCCTCAGTAATGGTAGACACCTCTTCACCCATCAAGCTCAAGCACTCCAGTTCAAAGTCAGACTGCTGTGCTGGCAGCGAGAATTTCAAGCCAGTGGATCTTAGCTTGCTGTGCTCCATGGAGGTGGGATCTACTGAACAAGACCACTTGGCTCCCCAGCTTTAGCCCACTTTCCAGGGCAGTGAGTGGTTCTGTCTCACTGGTGCCTCAGGTGCTATTCTGGTATCAAAAAAATTTCTGCAGCTAGCTCAGTGTCTGCCCAAATGGCTGCCCAGTTTTGTGCTTGAAATCCAGGGCCCTGCTGGTGTAAGCACCCAAGGGAATCTCCTGGTCTGTGAGTTGTAAAGACAATGGGAAGAACATACTATCTGGGCCAGATAGCACCATCCCTCACAGCACAGTCCCTTATGGCTTCCCTTAGCTAGGGAAGGGAGTTCCCTGACCCCTTGCACTTCCCAGGTGAGGTGACACCCAATCCTGCTTTGGTTCACCTTCTGTGGGCTGCACCCACTGTCTAACCATTCCCAATGAGATGAACTGGGTACCTCAGTTGGAAATGCAGAAATCACCACCCTTCTGCATTGGTCTCACTGGAAGCTGCAGATCAGAGCTGTTCCTATTCAGCCATCTGGCCTGGGAATAATCGACACCTCCCTTTTCTTGAAATAGAAGTTGTTTGGGAGACTGATAATAAATAGAAATGTGTTTTATAATTACAGCTAATATACAAAATGTGACTTTTCATTACAACCTCTTATGAATCCCGTAAGAGGTTTCCAAAAAGCATCTTGAATGACTCTAATGAAACAAAATTGTGTCAGTCAGAACTAGATTTTAAATCAGAATTAATAATTGATTTCATTTGCTGACTGTATTAATGGGAAAATGACAAGAATAGTTAGTATATTTCTAGAGGAAATCAAGCTGAGGTAGAACATTTTATTACAGAATTTTATTTCAGAGCAAACACATTTGAGATTAAAATCTTAAATTATACATCACACTTTTGTAAATGTAAAACAGAAAATAGAGAAAGAAAAACTATTTCACTTCAGATTCATATGTCAAAACGGAATTTTTTTTTTGTTTAATATTGCTGAAATTTTGTGATGAAGCCTTAAAAGTAGAGGGGTGGCTATTTTAAGGCTCTACCTAACGTCAACTTCTGCACTTGACATTAGCCAAAAGGCCAAGAAGTGATCAGATTGTCAATGTGTGTACATTCCCTTGGTAAAATTTCGCTACAGATGAAATGAGAAAAGTGGTTAAAAACAAAACCAAGCAAGCAAATAGAAAATCTAGGAAACATAAAAAAGAACCCGGTGAAAAGTTTCTTTGTTTTTGATGCATTGTTGTCTTCATGCATTTGACAATGAAAGATACT
Source organism: Aotus nancymaae (assembly GCF_030222135.1). Classification (NCBI taxonomy): domain Eukaryota; kingdom Metazoa; phylum Chordata; class Mammalia; order Primates; family Aotidae; genus Aotus; species Aotus nancymaae. Next base: position 50,450,680 of record NW_026988415.1, on the reverse strand, counting down.
ACTAATAAAACGTGATGTTCCCTTCTTGTACCCTAGACTCAAATTCCAAGTGCAGGACTAGTGTTTGCTCTTATTGCCACCTATGGCAGTATTCTCCCTAGGGGGCCCCGTCCTCTGGCTCTTCATGGGCACCAGAACCAGGAAAAGAACACTTGTGCTAACAATAGCAAGATAAAGGAAGACTGGTAAATACATGAGCTGCTGGATATGTGGCCTGGCTTTGTTGTTTTCAGTATGTCACATCCACAGTTTTGTTTTCAATGGAAATGTGTTAACACTGAGTTGAAAGTTAGGGACCTGGGTTTTAAGTCATGGCTCTGACACTAACTGGCTCTATAATCCTAGGCAAGCTGTTTTACCTCTCAGGGCTTTGGACTAGAATAGTCACTAGGTGACCTCTATGAGCACCATTCAGAGACTTAAAGCCAAAGTCAAAGTGAAGGCAATTGTTTGAACAATGTTATCTTAGATCAAATCACCCCAACTGATCCCAGATATGTGAGAGGCAGTGTAGAAAAGTACTTATTAATGTGCTTCTGGAACCAGAGTTGCTCTTATTACCTTTGTGACCAGGGGCAAGTTTCCTTTCTGTGCCCTCATTTCCTTTTCTATAAAATGGGAATAATAACAGCACCTATCCCACAGGGTTATTATAAGGATTAAGTGAAATCATCTATGTACAACCCTAAGAGCACCGTCTGTTTATTCCTAATACAGGCAGGAAGAGTTAATGAATTAATGAAGCTAGGTACTTTCCAGCAGCAGATGGGTTCAAGAGCACAAATGGAGGAGTGAGGCTTTTAAACAAAGAAGACATTTCCTCATAAAGTGGCACTATTTTACTCCACACTCACACCCCCAGTTATTTTCCAGAAAAGTGAATCACTAATTCTATCTAACACCAGAATCACCTGGATGGCTTTTATAACAAAAGTTACTGGTCCTAGTCCTATAGTTTCTGATTCAGTAGATCTGGGATGGGGTAGAAAATGTACATTTCCAACAAGTTTCCAAGTGATGTTGATATTGGTGGCCCAGGAATCATACTTTGAGAACCACTGCACCGAATAATATCTTCCTGATTTTTCGAAGTCAGAGAACTATCAAGACCTGCATAAATTGGGTGCCCAAGGACACCATCTCACCTGTGTATGACTACCAAAGTACCTGACCACACTTTGAGAACCAATGATCTAGTAAATCACACTGTTTGTTCCCTTCCTCACTATGTTCTGGCCACAATGGCTTTTTTCTGTTCTTAAAACCAGCTAAAGACTCTAACTCAGAGTTCTTACAATTTCTAAGATTTACACTTGGAAATCTGCTCTCTCCTAGATCTTCAAATGGCTGGCTCACTTACTCTTTCAATGATCACCTCTTCTTTGTAACTATATATATTTATGAAGAAAAACAAGAAGAGGTATTACATTTTATTACTACAGAAATTCATTCTGGAGAAAACATATTTGAGATTAGAAACTTTAATTCTAAATCACACTTTTATATAAAGAACTCCCAATTCCAGCTTATTACCTTGTTTCAGTTCCCTCATATCACTTATCCAATCTGTAAATATATCATTTTTTTCATAAATGTATCTGCTTATTTTCTTCCCCCATAGAATGTAAGCTCCACAAGGTTGGAAGTTCTTTTTTAAGTAACTCTATCCCAAACACCTAAAAGATCACTAGGAATACAGTAAGCACTCAATAATTATTTATCAAATTAATGAATAAGCCAAAAAAGAAATCTTTTGCATCAGACTTAATATTACTGTTCCACCGAGAGTGAAAGTCTCTCTAGTTTTCATGCCTACCAAACCAGCAGAGATCCAGCTTTCCTTCCAGAAATAATATAATTTTAGTCCTCCTTAATCCTAGTTGTGTAAAGACTCTAAAAGGAAACTAAAGGATGTTCCATAAAGGCAGTGTTGCTTTGTACTAATTATCTAAATATAAGTAAACCAACTTCTGAGTGACCTAAAACAAAAAATATGCAGGGTTATGCCAGTTGCACTGTTGTTTGTTAAGCCAAGAACAAAATGTTACAGAGGGGAGTGAGTTCCATCCACTAAAGAAAACAAAGCCAGCTCACTATGTGTTCTTCAAGAGTGATGCTGCTGACAGATTTTGTTTTTAACAGGTATTCAGTCTATACCCATTCATGGAAGAGAAGAGCTAATTCCTCTGGGTGAGCCAGAGGAACAGGTCTCATGGTCAACCTTACATTCCAGTTTTTATTTAGAGATGCACAAAGCACATGGGAACAGAATGAGGGTTTTGAGAAGTCCTATATCAAAAAGCCTTTGAATTTGGTTAAGCCATGGCTCCTAAATTTTGACCCATCCATGTGAGGAAAATACTGTAGGAAAAGCAAGTTGGTGGTCCACAGCTTGACTTGAATGCTTGTTTTGTTTAGTGACAAACTCTTAGTGGGAGAGCTAACTAGTACACAAGTTCAGTAAGACTGTACAAAGAATATGAACCTTCAGTGAATGAACAATAGGTGGTTCATTTTACAAGGTACTTACCATTATCCAAGTTTCTAGAACAACATTCTAGCTCTTTAGCGCCCCCAGGAACCTAATGTGTTTGAATTTCTTCATACCTAGTTTGCACCTCTTCAATCAAAGTCATTGGAGACAAGGAGAGGTTTTTAAAATTTCCGATAATTTAGCACAGCTTTAGAGGGACATGCATGGAGCGATGAAGAAGGAAGGCAGCCAAATCAGCTGTGTCACATCTGAGGCCAATGGGTGACAGATGTCGCTGTCAGACCACCCACACAAACTGATCATTTGGCTGCTCTTTAGTTTTCCCAGAGAGGGGCTTCTAATGAACTCACACAAACTTCAAGGAGTTTTCTCTTTGGAAAGGATCAGGGTTTTTCTATAAAGAATGCCAAAAGAATTAATCTTTTGTCACTTGTGTTTATTTCTCAAGAGGCTTTTAGCCTTTGCTGGTCTACAGCTCTAAGTGACAATAGTGCACAGGATACATTTACTTTTCTTTGTTTTTCAAGGGGAAGCCAGCCTTCAAAACAGTGACATCCTGGACATTTTCCAGAAAGAGAGAATACAAAACTCACACCTGTGGCACTAACAGAGATCAATTTCTCTCTGGTGGTTGCCTGCCAACTTAACTCAACAAATAAACAGGAAGGGAATCTCTCAAGACTTTATACATGTAGCCAGGACATTGGCTTTTAAATGATGAGTCAAGAAATGCTAAACCTTTTATTAGCAGAACATAGCTAAACCCTCAGAAAATTATAAAGATCATTTTGAGTGTTGTTGGCACCTGAGGCTTGAATTCTGGGAGTTTTGGAAACCGTGCTAGAAGCTAAAGAGACTCTTATCTCAGGTCAGCCAGTGTGGTTATATTGATGCATCTACGACTTTGTCTGTTCAGTCATACACTCAACAGACTAAATTGATGGCTTGGTCATTCCTTCAGCTGTCTGAGGGGACTAAGTCCTGCTGTGCTAAAGCAACTTTAAATATTGATTCAGACACTTAACTATTCTCTTCCAAACTATTGTTTTCCATTAATGAACTTAATGTTATTTCCATACATAAAATAAACATTCATCTCTGATTATGAACAACAGCATCTCTATAAATCACCAAGGTCCTCTCGTTTATGGAAAGAAGTTTGCTAGAATGCTAGTTCCAATAACCAGAATAGCGTGTACATTTAAATATAATTAAGGTAGAAAAGGTCAGAGATCGGGGGTGGACGTTAGCTCTCATTCCCGTTGTTCAACAGAGGATTATTGGCAATTGTCATGCACAAGGAAGGCTGCTGGGAAGTTCCCACAATTAAGGAGTTGTGAGGGAAAATAATCAGAGGAAAGATGATGGTGAGGGGAAATAAGACAGGAAAACTATTATAAATGGGCGAGTAAGACTTGAAACATGATGCACTTAAACTGGGCCTCAAAATATGAGTAGGAGTTCTGCCTCAAAACAGAGATGGAAATGAGAGGTTGGGGCCAGGTAAGGAGTCTTATAATAGCAATGACAGTGGGAAAGGATCGATAGGAACACATGTGTGGGGGGAGTGGATGGGATGAGGGGTATATTGAATGCATGTGTGTTTAGCTGAAACATAAGTACTAGCAAGGGAGTTATTAAAACAGGTAAAGCTCAGATGATGAATTGGAGCCAAATAATGGATGGCTTTGAATGCTAAATTAAAGAGAGTTGGCAATGGGGAGACACCAAAGGCTTTTGAGGAAGAGAGTGATATTCATTTAATGAATTAGAAAGATGTATCTGATAGTGATGTGGAAGGTGACTGGAGTTTAATGAAGACTAAGGCAGGAAGACTACCTGATTGGTTGTTGCAGGGAAAACATTATAGAAAAAAAATTGAAATGTAATCCTGCAGCAATGAAAATACAACCTGAACACCTAACATGCAAAATGTCACTATCACCTCTTCCTATTTAGTACCCTCTATGTAAATGACTTATGAAGACTTAAAGCAAAAATATAATGCTTTTTCAGGTTCAGGTTACTCTTTAGAATATGAAAGAGATCAATCACAGTCATAAAAAGCGCAGTTTTATTTCATACATTTTACTGCTTGAATCATCAATAGCAGAGGGCATATAAAAAGCCAAAATCAAGTATCTTTGCTAGACTATGTAAAAGACACATGTGGTATCTTCCAAACATAAAAATTTTGTTTCAGACTTCAAAATTAGCATTCTTCTATGACCCAGGTCATGAATAAAAACAGAAAAATAGTCCTAAGTACTGCTGTCCCACTTCATTTGATGGAGGAATTTTAGCTAAACTCTATAGCTTGCTCTTGAATTAAAAAAAAATGAAAAAGAAAAAAGAGGGGCAGGAAATGCATTTTCATTGTTGTTCAGCAAAGCAGCTACACAATGCTGAAGGAAAAATAAAGAATGACTTTAATATAAAAGTCTTGGATTCTGGCAAGCTTTGGATTACTCATAGTGTTTGGTTCTGAGGGTCATAGAGGGAACCATATGTCAGTAGCAGCATGCCAGATGCCATTTTTTCAGGCCTAAACAAAAATACTGCAAATAATTACTTTGAAGTTATCTTTTTCCCTTTTCCCTTTTGCTCCTCAGCTGATGTCTCTTTTTTTATTTTCATTTTCTTTTTTTTGTCTTTACCAATTAGGTAACTATGAAGTATATGATATGTCTAGTCAACAGAATAAATTATCAGAATGTAGTTCTTAGAAGTGATCATTTAAAAGGCAACATGGTATATAAAAATAAAGATTAAGGAGAGGAAAATAGCATCATTTTTAACTTCTGGCAACTTAGTATTTTTGTTTAACAGCATCTACTTTAAGAATCAACCACCATCATTGTCTTTTGCTTTCCTGTTATGGTTTTCAGCTCAACAAATTCTAGCTTCCTGATTTTGTCATACTAGGAATTCTGCTGCACTCACTCATCAGATCTATTTTTGGCATCTGTATCCTGTTCTCCATCTCTAAGGGCATATTATCACATTCTTCAAACTGACTCGGTGTCTGGTGACTTCTCAGAAAGTTTGAGCAACTCAATAGGACACAATCATTCCATTAACTGCTATAGAACAAAAACCAAGTTATATCCTTATTTTCTGACTGGAGGTTAGTATTGTCATATTACTGTGTCCCTATTGTCTTCTGTGGATGTCGAACTATATTTTCAGTGTTCATTAGAGACGTTCCCCCAAATTATTAAATTCCCAGGGCTAATGCTCTTTTTATATAAAAAGAAGCCAGATATCCTTCATAACAGATCAAGGGCTACTGCCTCTGTAACAACAGGGCCTGCCGTTTTTGTTGGGTTTTCCAGTAGTGGGAATGGGTTGTAATTAGTGGTCCCATAACCTCAAGAAATTTTACACATATGTCCAAATGCTAAAACATGCAATCTCTTATCCAAACAGAAATATGATTGCACTTGTTATTTTTATTCATATAAATTTATTCAACAAACATTTGCTGAGCACCTACTGAATACAACAGATTGATAGGCATACTGTAGAGAGGGTACAATGATGCATGGGGCACAGCCCCTGCTCTCAAGAAGCTTCTAATTTTTCAGAGCATGAAGTGGGTGATGATATAAGGTAAGTGTACAAATAACTATAACACAAGGTAGAATATAATGAGGACAATTAAGAAAATGTTCTAGAGGAGGACAGATCATAAGTGGCGGCTAAATCAGAAAAGGATTCAGGAAGAAATAGCAGTGGAGCAATGGAGTTTAATGGAGAGCATCTCAACAGGCAGAGATAAGAGAGGAAATGATCTAGGTAGAGGAAACAGCATACACACAGGCACGGAGGCAAGAAAACACATGACGAGATTGGAGACAGGCAAGGGATTCAGTCTGATGGACCATAGGATGTACATGCTTTGGTGGTGGACAATAAAACTGTAAAAGTGGGTTGAGGCTATACCAGGAAGGACCTCAGCTAGACTGAGAAGTTCAGAGCTTATTTAGTGCACAATGGGGAGGTAATAAAAGCCTCCAAGAAGGATAATGACTTCCTGACTGTGTTTATTTCTGCATCTGTTTATTTTAACCTCTCCATATTTCAAAAGGAATTTGAGGCAACTCACAAAAATAAGATGTAATAGGATAAAAACCTGTACAGAGTCCAAGATGAAGGGTCAAAATCATAATAAAATAGTCAAATGACATCAGCAGTAGATTGTGCACAAAAATGTGTAAAGAAGATTCTGCACAATTATTAACAGTAAAGCACACAGTCAGCTCTGGGTTTCTAATTCACCAAACCAGAGCCTGAGATGTAATATGGGGATTAATGACACAATCAAAACTGTACTTTACAAAGGTCAATCTGGCCGTGGCAGGAAGGAGGAACTGGAGTGTGGACAAGGTAAGAAAAGGGTAGACTGTTCAGAAAGTTATTACAAGAGCGAGAACCTTCACAAGGGTGATGACAGGAGACTTTCTTATGGCATTTAGTTTCTCTTAATAGAAGTCTGGCAAAGAGGATAATCTCTTGCTCTGATATCTTATTGGTCCAAAGCATGTTGCAAATGATAAACCCAAAAGATGTATAAAACTCATTTGGTGCTATTTTCTGTCTGCTAGAGATGTTTTCCCTGGGGTGTGTATGTTGCACAATTAATTTCTTTTAAGAGATTCTTCCCTGACTGTCCCCAGGCAGTTGGCAGGTTAAAGTCCTTTGTGTCCTTTGTATGCAACAATGATATCTTTAACAGTTAGAATGTGTGGTACCTTCCAGAGTGGACTACCCTTTTGTAGTCTGAACACTGGTAAGCCATTTGAGAATAAATGTTCAGTTAATAACCAGTTTCTTTCAAAATAAATAAAGACTAAGCTTTTTTTCCCTTTTGTAGTGTTCACTTTCAGTATGATATGTGATGCTAGCAGCAGGGAAGAGAGATAGCTTGCAAAGGCAACTGCAGCTCCAAAATCACAAAAAAGGAAGTCAAAGTAGTAATGATACACATTCATTTCATCTTAGAATGCCTGGCCAAGGCAGCAAGATCTACTTTAATAACAGTAGTTGTATCCTGTGGTGAAACTACATTACTCCCTGCTTGGTCTAAATTATTCAGAAGCTGGGGTAAGTAGAGAGGGGGAGTAATTATCACTACTAATGGGGCATGTTAAGCTTTCCAAACAACCTAACATTCAAAGCATACACACACACACACACACTGAAACATATATACATGTATTTCAAAGTATACTCTATATTTTCAGCTATACTTTTGTCATCATATACGGTAAAAAGGACCCTCTTTTATTTCACCTTCACCTTCCTCCTGAATTACTCCATGGTTCTATTCTTCTTCTTTCCTTTCTCCCCACCACTTATCCTTCTGACCAAATAGCCTGCAAAAGGAATAGCTATCAAATACCTCTAATATCTCTACAGCTCTTTATTTCTGATTAGTCACTATTCAGATGCTTTTATGTTTTGTTGTGTACTACGGGAGAGAGAGAGAGAGAGAATGTCAGAGACAGAGAGAGAGAAAGAGAGAGGGAATGACACACAGAAAGAGATCAAGAGAGAAAGAACAAAGTAAATAAATTATAAAGCATAACAGTACAACAATGGTTCTCAAACTTCAGCATACATCAGGATCATCTGGAGAACTTGTTACAACAAAGACTACTGAGCCCACCTTGAAAGTTTCTGATTCAGTAGGTCTCAGGTGAACCCAAAAATGTGCATTTCTAACAGGATTTCAGGTGATGCTGATGCTGGCAGCCTTGGGACCACATTTAGAAAATCACTGTACTAAAATGTTACTAATAATGTTAAAACTACCTGGGGGTTTCTTCCCAATCACATGTTCCTTTCTCCCCTTAAGAAGCCATTACTATGCTTATTTTAAAGATCATTTCCTTGCTTTTTCAAAACTCCTAATTTTGTCACGTGTATGTCTCCCTGGACTATAATAAATAAACGGAGATATATTCAGACAGCAGTGAAAAGGAATGAACTACAGCTACACACAATAACATGATGAAGCTCAGAAACATAATTTCAGGTGAAAAAAACAAGTTACTGAAGACTACATGTAGTACATTAGCATTTTTTAATGTTTTGATGCTTTTCATTTCCAGTTCTGCTTGATGACTTCCCCAGAAAGCCTTAATGTTTTTCACAGGTAGTAAATTGAATGTGCTTCACAACTTCCTTCCAAGGATCTCTAAGCACATCACACGTTCTTATTTAATCTAAAGTTGTGAGGTTGGTAAGAAAAGACATTTCCTAATTTTTTTAAATAAATTAGAACTGTGAGATACAGAAAAAAATTATCTGAGGATAAATGCTGTTGAAAAAGAAAGCCTAAAATTCCAGATTCTTGGAGACTTTTGTTGATGGCAATTAATTTTATGTCTACCAGCAGTGGGATAGCATAATATAGTTAAAAAAAAAAAGTTCTGGCTAGGAATTAGGAGAGGTGGGTTCTAGTCCTGACCTTACTGTGGACAAGTTAATTCATTTCTCTGGGTCTGTTTCTTCACCTACAAATGGGATTGATGGCTTCAAAACTGTCTTCAAAGGAGACATAGGCATTCTTTAGAGATCCATCTGAAACCACATTGGGCAATAGGAGGATGAGCAAGCAGGAGGCACACATAACATTTGAGGCTCTCTGCTTCTACCTGAGCCATTGAACTTTTGTCTGATTTACATATGCTACACTACTGCAAAAGGGCCCATTTGGAGAAATAATTCCACTGATTGAAAAATCAAAGTTTGTAAACCCCAGAATTAAGAAATTTGTAAGGGCCCTTCTATCTCCAAAGGCTCTTCCTATTCTAAACCTTTACTGCATTTCTCAAAGCAATCCATACCCCACCATCACCACTACCAAAACTCTTTGATCTCAGTCTTGCTTTTTTCTTTAGAGAGACTTGAAATGTCAGCTCCCTCAACTTCTCCTCTCAATACCAAAAACCTGTTTATTGCTATATCCACCCTCATCTTCTTTAATGCAGTCTCTGAAGAAATCTCCTGATTTTCCTGTATCAGTGAATAACACCCTTTTCTAGTCCATTATCCACATTGATGCCAAAGTGTTTTTTGAAATAAAGCAGAGTGAAGGAATTACAGGTACATAGCTGACTTAGACTTGAGATCATAGATATACTTCTATCCCTTATCTGTGCTGTTCATCCTCATGAATCCCTATAATCAAAGTGGAAGTTAAAACTAATTAATCAGTGATGTCATTAAACACTTTTTACTTACTTTGTGTTATAATAAAGCAATCCAGTAGCTATCTTCTAGTATCTTTTGCCCTGAAAAAAACCATGTAGTCACCAAAATTTCTTACTGGAAAATTTCTCCCAAGATCTTTGACTACTAAGATCTAACACATAAATTACAAATAAGTGATTACTGGATTGAAATAATAAAAGGCACCAATTCTCCTCTTTAGGGTGGTTGTAATCTATGAATCTCTCCAAATATATGCCTTGGACAACTACCATCCCCTCCAAAATAAGATCAGATATATGATAGTATCCTGGATCAATGTTCCTTTGCTCTAACAAATGATGGTTATTGGTTATTTTATTTAACAAATATTTATGGAGGACTTGCACTGTGCTAGGTACTGGTCTGGGCATGAAGGATACAGCCATGAGCCAAACAATACCCTGTGCTTTTTATTGTTTTCTTCTCAAGATTCACTCTCTCTCCTCTGTCCACTGTTCCCCAAGAGGATGACTCCCAAGAACTGGTTCACCTGGGCTCCTTGCCAACTGGTTTCTCCCTGCATTTTCACAACAAAAGGCATCGGTAGGAGAATGGCATAAATGAGAAGAGTTGGCCATTTCTTCCCCTGCTCCTCCTTACTGCCAGAGCCATGTCTTTCTCATTCAGCAGTAGAGTCCCTCTAGCAAGACATCTTCTTTCAGGCAATCCCTCCTTCCCAGACCCAGCTCTCACTGGGCTTTAGTAACATTCTTTCTTCCTCTCTCCCTATCAAGTCTAGTTTCAATATAACTCATTTCCTTAACCCTGCCCAAACTTACCACAGTGACTAATCCTTTAAAGTCTCTTTATTTGAACTATCTAAAATGATTTCTGTTTCCTGTTAAAACCCTGATGTTATACAGTCCCTGAACTTACATATCGCACATCTTATTCTTCCCTCCTTCTAGGGGGAAGAAAGAGACAACATCAAGTATACAATGTATAATGAAATACAGTAATATGTGCTAAGAAGAAACAGTGAGGCTGGATAAGAGTAATTGGGGTGGGAGAGGTGGAGACTATTTTAACAGATTGCAGAAGGGAAATGTATCTAAAGAAGTAACATTTTAACATAGATACGAATAAAATGATGGAATTAATCATATGGGTATCTAGAACATTCAGAACAGAGGAAATGGCAAATGTAAAGGCCTTGAGGTGGGAAGTTACTTGGCAGATTGGAGGAACAGCTAGAAGGTCAGTGGGGCTATTTGATCATATTGGCTTTATTTACATTCATTCCTTCTAAAAATACTCATTTATCATCTATTATGTCTCAAACACTGTTCTGGAGAACTGAGATGACAACCATAGTCTCTGCCTTCATGGAACTAGCAGAATCAATAAAGATATCCTTTCTTCTACTCAAATTAGGAAAGAGGAAAAAGTATACTTAGCACTTGGATTTCTAGAAGGTAGAATAGCCAGATATTTCCATAAACGTTGTTCTAATGTTTACAAGTCAAGTTCAAGCTCCGCTCATTCATTAAATTACACATTCAACAGGCTACTAAAATATTTAAAGACACTTGCCAAAAAACAAAAAACAAAAACAAAAAAACATACAGCCTGGGAAAAATAGCAAGGCCATGTCTCTATATATATTTTAAACATTTAGAGGTCAGGCTTGGTGGCTCATGCCTGTAATTCCAGCACTTTGGGAGGCCGACGCAGCTGGATGACCTGAGGTCAGGAGATTGAGACCAGCCTGACCAACATGGAGAAACCTCATCTCTACTAAAAAAAAAAATAATAAATACAAAAATGATCTGAGCATGGTGGTAGGCACCTGTAATCCCAGCTACTCAGGGGCCTGAGGCAGGAGAATCGCTTGAACCCAGAAGGCAGAGGTTGCAGTGAGTCGACGTCGTGCCACTGCACTCCAGCCTGGGCAACAAGAGTGAAACTCCATCTCAAAAAAAAAAAAAATTAGCCATGCATGGTGGTGCACATCTGTAGTTCCAGCTACTTGGGAGGCTAAGATGGAAGGATCGCATGAGTCCAGGAGATCAAAGCTACAGTCAGCTATTATCACACCATGGTACTGCAGCCTTGGCAATATAGCAAGACCCTGTCTCTAAAAAAAATATATATAGGTAGGTAGGGAGGGAGGGAGATAGATAGATATAGATATTGTATAATAAAATTGTTACTTTATGATAGCAAAGTATGCCGTATTGGTGACCTAGCTTAGAAATTTAAGGAGAACTTGGAGGATGTCCCTTAAAGACCTAAATTTTTTTATTTGATGATGAAGTACAAACATAATAAAAGAAAGTAAGTCCTAAAAAAAGAAGGTTAAAGTCACATACATATATACATCCATATACATCTAAAATGCAGTATAAGAGAAAAAGAGAAATGGTGTTGAAGTCACATAGTAGAGGAATTCCTTCGTATTGAGAGTGACAAATCTTAAAGTGGACCATAGAAGCCTCTGTCTCCTGATTTCATTTAGACAGCTATCTGTCTTGAATGAAATAGACATGGATGCACATAAATAAAACCGATCCATCAGGCTATTTATTCAAGCAAACAACATTTATCAAGTACCTACTGTGTGCCAACCACTCTGCACAGCCTAAAGGGAATGCAAAAGATAAGTGAGCTGTGGTCTCAGTCCTTAACCTGCCTATACTCTAATTATAGAGACAAGACAAATACACAATAAGGATTGACAAATATAAGAAAAAAAATAGTTCTAATAAGGCACAATTCTAAGTTGTCTAGCTCTAAACAAATGTTTAGTCGGATAACCTATGTTTCAAGGATACTCCATTAAAACTGTACTATAGGAAAATATGGATACATGTGTTTGTGGAGGGGGTTACAGTCAGTATCACTGTCCTCAGCCATTGCATGTTAAATTTCCCATGAGGTTACCTTTCCCTCTACTTTGCGTGAATTCTGCACAGAGCCCACAATAGAGAAGTCACTAACACACACTTTCAGGAATTTTTAATTTCTCAGTATTGCTGTATTAATTTTGAAGACCTTTTTTCTACATATTGCTCAGAAACAGATTAAATACATTGAAAATATATAATGTCCCAGGAGGTCCAAATTATATCTTATTAATATCTGTAGTAACAGTAAACAACATTCAATATTCTTCACAAAGAATTACCAATTGGTTCAACCAACTGAGCACTGCAGACTGATGCAAATAGGATTGTTTTAAAAATCTTTGTTGGGAGAGCAATTTTCACAGTTCTACATGACCACATTCACCCACATCCTAGCATCTACTATAGCAAAGCTCTGTGTTTTGTTTTTTATTCTATGTAGTTATTTCCTCCAAAAATTTACCTTCCTGATCACATTTTGTTTAATCTAGATATTCAACTAAGTGGAAGTTTCCAAAATAATTAGAGGGAAAGGTGAGACTAGGTAACAAGGGAAAGCTAGCCAGTGATGAAATTTAAAATACATCACGGGGTGTGAATTATCTATACATAGATAATCAGAAGCTGACTGTATCTTCCAAAATTTCTTTCATTCTTGGGCTTACATAGCAGCTGTGTATTTCTATATCCTTCTCTGCTCTGTACTGCCAACCCCAGTCAACCAAAGCAATTATCATAGCCCTTAACTTGCATCAGGAGACACCATCACCAATTATCTGAAAAATCTGCACCAAGTTTGGTCATAATCTCTTAGTTACAGATTATTTACCACATTTTGGACTTGATCTCTTAAAAATATAATACTTCTAAGGCTTCAAGCCTTCATTGCTGCATTTTCAAAGTTGCTTGAAAATGAATTATCTCCATGTGTCAATCCACCAATTCAAACCTATGATTTACATAATAAAAATACCAAGTTGTACAAGTCCCAGAGTTCCTATACAATGTCTCTCCCAGGGAAAAGCAGCAAAAAATACTTTCATGCTTTTTATTAAACACAAAATAAATAGTTGTTCAAACACACTTTGCCAATACAGGGCCTACCCAGGAACATTTATGAATATGTTATGCTAATCACTTCTATCAAGCATCTATTATGCACACAGCAGTTTTTCAGACCCTATGAAAGATGCAAAACATAAAAATAAGACAGAGAATTACTGCTCTACATAAGCTGATTATTTAGAATGAGATCTAGGATAGATACATGTAAAAGAGAAGAACAATTGTATATAAAATGCCAGAGTACAAACAAAGGGAGAAATCAACTGAGATAAACATAATTAGGGAAAAATCCTTGAAGTAGATGACTTTTGAGCTGGAGTTTTACTTATTTGAGAAAATCTGCCCCAATAGTTTTTGAAAAAGTAAACTTTCCGCTTGATGGGATTTGGGACCTAGAAGAAAACAATTGAATCTGTTCGTTTATAAGAAAAAAGAGAGACAAAAGAGATCCATCACCTCTGCAGGAAGAAGAAAAACTGCACTTCATAGTTAGACACCCCCACTCCAGAATATGATTCATATCTTTTACCATGGAATAGTTTCTTTTGCCTTACATTGTTCTACCAAATGATAGAGTAAGATGATAAAGCATTTCATCTGAGGATGCAAAACAGTGACAGGTTAGATTATACATTGAGGTTATTGGGATACAAATGTGATGGCTCAGGGCACCCTTCTTAGGAAAAGAAAACTGATGATCCTTTATATTTCTTGTAGGAAGCAGCAATTTTGAACACATAAGTCTTAGCCAGCCCTAGTCAAAAGATGCAGGGTCCTATTATTAAAAAAAAAAGTTTCTTGCCCAGCTCTTCTGGGGTCTATTAACAAAGAAGATTCATCTCTGGCCTCATACACTGCTCTACTTTGAAAGTATTTGAAAAATTATTCTACATGATATTCTTGCCTTTTCACAGAGGAAAAAGTCACCTATCTGATTCAACCAACCATCTAATAATTAGAGCTGACCTGTTAGTCACTATAAGATATGATTATGTCCAAAGGAATAGTTACCTTTCTGACAAACAATGACAATCTGCATTTATTTGAAATCAGAGACATAAATCTGCTGTTCTTGGTATTATAGCATGATTTTTCTTTGCTCCATCTTTACCCAGGGCCAGATTTCCCAAATTTAGAGAGAAGCTTAGACTCTGAGCCAAAATAATGTTTTTGAATTGCCAGAAGCTGCCTGTTAATTTTTCCCATGTTCTTATAAATTCAATTAAAAGCTGAAGCTTACATCAAATTAAAATGACTTGCTTCGTTATCAAACATTCAGCCATCCAGCTGTTCACAAAATTAACGTTAATGCATTTCATGTACAATAGTGTTTTCTAATGTTCTCTGTAGGTTCCCTCACGTCTGTAGTCAATTAATTACTTGTTATGTATGTGCTGATGGCAGCCCAGCTTCCTGTTTCCCACTACTCCTTCCGCTTCCACAAAGTTCTACAACACTTAAATCCTGACATTCATGAATCATAACTAAATGCAACATCCTTTGTTTTCTTTTTGCTGGAAACACATCTCATACTAGAAGGTAGAGAAGTCTAACACTCTAAAAAACTTGAATAGAATTCTTCTCCATTACCAAACATTACAATCACAATGCATCTACCACATGTCAACCATGACAGATACTTGGCAATTTGACAAAAAGTGAGGTGTCGAATGTGAATGAGGGACCTGGAAAGATATGGTGCTTCTTTTAGCTGAATACTTTAAAGAAACAGATAGGATTGTATTTGTATTTGTTTTTATTTTCAGAATAATTAAAAATAAGTGCTTTGAATGCTATCTGAAGATGTATATCTACCTGTAGCAAGAACCACCGCACTCAATCAGTAACCAGTAATCATTATTAATGCATAGTAAAGTGCTATAACTGAAACAGATCCATATAGGTGAGAAAATTAGTCAAAAAGGAACGAAATTATTATTAACAAACAACCAAACCTGATTTAATTATCAGCAAAATTCAATGAGGTGAAAATTATCTTCTGTAACCTGAGTACGACTTAAACTGTTTCTCTTCTTCATAATAATGCCTTCCTGAATTTCTATATTTCTAAAGCTTTTTGGATCATCTGAGTCCTTGTGAGCCTGCCTTGGAATTTTAGGCTACCTGGTACCTGTTTCAAGCTAACAGATATTATTCCTGCTCCAACAACTACACACCCACATATATTTCGCCAGCCTCAATCATCACTGATTTAACTAAATGAATATGTTATGACTATTTCAAACCACCAATACATATTCACACTCAACAGAGAACGAATTAGCCAGAGAAGGAAAAAATGAAAGGGACATTTCAGACAAGGGGACTAGCCAGGGAGCCCATGCAAGAGCAAAGACATGAAGCAGAAAATATGCTATGTGCCAAGAACTACAATCATTGCCAGAAGAAGTGCAAATTGAGGTTCATCAAGGAAAGGGCCATCTTCGTTGCTTTCAGTTACATGACATATGAGCAAACATGCAGACTATATGAATATTTTATGATGACAGTGAGTCAATGAGTCCAAGCATGGCACCTCAGCACTTGAGTATTAAAGGTGACTGATGTATAAGTTAAATAAATGTGAAGTTTTATCCAAACCTAATTTCCCTTTCATCAATAAACTTTCCTTTTTAAATTTTTATTTAATTTCATTTTTAGAGACAGAGTCTCACTCTCTCACCCAGGCTGGAGTGCAGTGGCACCATCAAAGCTCACTGCAGGCTTGAACTCCTGGGCTCAAGTGATTCTCCCGCCTCAGTCTCCCAAAGTGCTGGGATTACATGCATAAGCCACTGTGCCCAGCCTATAAACTTTCAGAATGCCCCAGTTTCAACATGTCACATCAGTGTTATTAAACTTGTACATTCAAATTTACATGAATTAATTACATTTCATCTTTTATGATTTGTTAATGACCCAAACTTTCTAACTTGGTGTTTTTCAAAGTATAAACTATAGATACTTATATCAGAAACCTCACTTGATGCATTAAAATGTAGATTCTTGGAATTCAAGTCATATCTGCTGAATTAGAGTAGAGCCTAGGAATCTGCATTTTGACAGAATCCTCCAGCTGATTCACATGCACAGTGAAGTCTAGCCATTTCACTAACATGACACCTATCTGTAGTGAGTTACACAAGGGTAACTGCTGGCAGAAGTTTAGTGCATACTGTCTCACACCTGGTTGAATGCTATGTCAGTGTTTGCCAAGGCATATTGCTCAGAGCCCTGCTTGCTGGGGATGCTCTAAAAAAAATTTCTGTGGTCAAATACTTCTGTGATACCACCAAGTTATATATTCCTCTTAGACAGTCCCAGTGAGTATTAACATATTAAAGCTTCTGAAAAGTCCTGCATTAAAAGGAAACCTTGGCCAAGTCCAGTGGCTCATGCTTGTAATCTCTACTTTGGGAGGCTGGTGCAGGAAGACTGCTTGAGGCCAGGAGCTCAAGACCAGCCTGGACAACATAGCAAAACCCCATCTCTAAAAAAAAATTTAAAAATTCTCTAAGCATAGTGGGACACGGCTGTGGTTCCAGCTACTCAGGAAGCTGGGGCAGGAGAATCACTTGAGTCCAAGAGGTTGAGACTGCAGTAAGCTGTGCTTGCACCAATGCAGTGAAAAAGTTGTCTCAAAAATAAAAAATAAAAAATCTTGTTTAACTCAGCATTTCTCAAACTTACTTGAGTATGAAACCCTTTATTTTAATGATCGCATTCATGTACTTATATGGAATGAGTACATTAATAGCAATATATGTGGAAATTAATGCTCTAATATTTCACTATTAAATATGGAGTTGGCATTTATCAGATTATTGGATTATTTTTCCATTTCCATTTTATTTTTTTTTTTTTACAAATCAGAAATATATGCAACAGAACTGACTGTGATAAAGGGTAAAAATAACCGATGAGAACAAATAAAAATATATTTAGATTCCATGTGGGTTTTTTCCAAGAAATTGTTCAATTTATTAATGTTGTTATTTATTTTATTTTTTTGAGACAAGGTCTCACTCTGTCACCCAGGCTGGAGTGCAGTGATATATTCACAGTTCACTACAGCCTCGACCTTCCCTGGCTCAGGTGATCCTCCCACTTTGGCCTCTTGAGTAGCTGCGACTACAGGTGCACACCACCACACCGGGCTAATTTTTGTATTTTTTGTAGACAGCTTTCGCCATGTTGCCCAGGCTGGAATGTTATTATTATCAAATATCTTTATAATAAGAAATCCACTATCAAAATTTAGTTGACAAATTGAGTCATAAAACAGAGGAAAAGGCCAGGCACGGTGGCTCACACCTTTCATCCCAGCACTTTGGGAGGTGGAGGTGGGTGGATCTCCTGAGGTCAGGAGTTCGAGACCAGCCTTGCCAACATAGTGAAACCCTGTCTCTACTAAAAATACAAAAATTAGTCAGGCGTGGTGATGGGCACCTGTAATCACAGCCACTCGGGAGGATGAGGCAGGAGAATAGCTTGAACCTGGGAGGCGGAGGTTGCGGTGAGCTGAGATTGCACTACTGCACTCCAGCTTGGGCGACAGAGCGACACTCTGTCTCAATTGGAAAAAAAAAAAGAAAAAGAAAAATACAGCCCCATTTTTTCTGTTAGATTGTTAAAAAATTGTTTCATAACTAATTGTGAAATAATTTGGAGATACTACAGATCAGATGTGGCTTTTGAAGCAACTTTTAGCAGTTACAGATCAAATTCTGTTTTCAATGACTTCCTCATTAATACAGCATCTCCCTGTTACATACACGACGCGTGCTTTATTATCTGGTAGGGGATTCATTGCAGTATGGATTTATTTGTGAGATTCTGAGCATACCTTCCCTTCACGCCAGACTGCCAAGCAGCTCCCCTGACCCCAGCATACTTTGAAATACACTAAGGACATCTGACTCTCTCTGCTCCAATTTTACCAAGCAGCTTCCCTTCTACCTAGTTACAAAGTGTAGCCAAGAGAACAAATGTTCACCTTTATAGAGGTAATGTTTCCAGAAGGTACAGTTTACTACATTTGTGTGTTAATTCACTTGACCCTACTGATACCATTCTTACCTGTTTCTCCATCATAACTTCCCTATTACATTGGGAACCCCCAACTTTTCTATAAAGTTTTGAATAAAATCAAGCCCATTTTGGAAAGCACGGACTTGGAATCTTTTCAAAGCTGGGAATGAGTATGATACAAACAGTAATAATATAACATAGAAATCATTTGCTTTAGAGACTGTATCAAATATTATAGAATGTCCCATTGTGAAAAGCAGTTTAGCACAGAATTAGCAATCAAGGCTTTTTGCCAGCCTCCTTAGCAGCTGTTAAAATTTGTTTGGAACCTTAGCATGAGAAAAGCTGAAACAACTGTAAACTACAGTGGTTCATCTGAAATACATTTATGGTTATGAAAAGCACAGCAAAACATCTGCAAAAGAAAGGAAGCACAAAGGGGGTAGAAGGGCAAGTCAGTAAAGCTTCCCAGAATTATCTCTGGGCCTGTCAGGGAAGGTTAAACAAGAGGTTTCCCCAACAGCTGCTAGAGACAGAACTGGAGCTGCCAAGAGTTAAAGGAATCAAATAAAGGGTGGAAGGACCCAAGGGATTTCTATCTCTATCTCATAGGCCAAGAGTAAGGAAATGCACTGAGGTGTAGCTAGGCAGTAACCTCCAAATCAGAGGAATATATGAAGAAATGGGATGGGTTGTGCCATATATGACAGCACAGTCTGTACACGAACAAGAAGATACATTCTATATTGTGCAAAGGGTTCATTACACTGATTCCCAAAGAGTATCTTCTAAGTAGCAACTTTAGATGGCATAAAACTGAATTTCAACACATGCTAATAAATCAGGAGCTAATCAGAAAGGTTTAAAAAAATGCATGTTCAGGCTGGGCATGGTGTCTCACATCTGTAATCCCAGCACTTTGGAAAACCAAAGCGGGAGGATCACTTGAGGTCAGGAGTTCAAGATCAGCCTGCACAACACATAGAGACCTCTTCTCTATAAAGAATAGCAATAAAAAAAATTAGCTGGGCATGGTGGCATGAGTCTGTGGTCCCAGCTACTCCAGAAGCTGAAGCGAGAGGATCACTTGAGCCCAGCTCAAGGTCACAGTGAGTTATGATCTTGCTACTGCACTCCAGCCTCAGCAACAGAGTGAGACTCTGTCTCAAAAAAAAAAAAAAAGTAAAGAAAAAGCATGTTCGAAAGAAAATAGAAACTCTGAGTGGAAAATAAAAAAAGACAATGTGGGTCAGGCACAGTGGCTCATGCCTGTAATCCCAGTACTTCAGGAGGCAGAGGCAGGCAGATCACCAAAAATCAGGAGTTTGAGACCAGCCTGGCCAACATGGTGAAACCTCATCTCTACTAAAAATACAAAAATTCGCCAGGCGTGGTGGCAGGCATCTGTAATCCCAGCTACTCAGGAGGCTGAGGAAAGAGAATCTCTTGATCCCAGGAGGCAGAGGTTGCAGTGAGCCGAAATAGTGCCATTACACTCAAGCCTAGGTGACAGACCAAGACTCCATCTCAAAAAAAGACAAGTTCACAATAAATTCAGGAAACTGCATTCAGGAATTTAAGAAGACATCAACTATTATCAAGGGGTTATTTTTGCCTCAATTTATACTAGCCAAGTGATTTATCCTCTCTCACTCCTCTTGTAATCTTCTAAGCCATTCATAGGCCAAATACATGTTGAATGGAAATTTCCCAAGATTTATGTGGAAAAATGTCACAATAAAATGTAAATCTATGTTGATTATCTTTCCATCATTAGGTGTTTAGTAGTAACTTTAGACATACTCTAGAAATAATGTATAGAATGTTAAATGCATTTATTCTCTGAGGAGTTTATAAATCTAAGAAGCACTGGATAGCTGCCACTGTCTTCTACTGTGTTACAAGACAGTGTTGATAACTGCTGTGCATGTTAAAGACTGTATTGTCAAAAATGCCAGATAAGTGGACATTAGAGAGCTTGCTTAAGGCCACACTCCTTGAAGTCCACAAAACATAAAAATAGATTTTAAGTTCCAATATAGTTTATATTACTTGCTACATCTTAATGTTGGGTAAGTCTGGATTATTAACTAACTAAATGAGTTGAGCAATAATCTTAACTGAATGGTAGTTATGTTATCCCAGTCAAGCTTCATAACAGTCCTGCAAGGTCATTAATTACTAATATGCCCATTTTATGAATGAGGAACTGAGGCTTAGAGGTATGAAGTAATTTTAAGCTGGTATGTAACAGAGCTGGGATTTGTGTTAAACCACACAAAATTGACACCTCTCATTCTTGTGCTGAACTGCCTCCCATCTAGCCTATTCCAGTATCAATTAGTAATCAGGTAGGACACAAAGAAAGCATGATACATACCCTCCCTCTCAAGCAGTTTACTGAGAAGAATGAAAGGAAGAACACATACTCACTAATGGCCAAAGGAACATAAAATTAAGTAGCAAATTGTAAAGTAGAAAATTAAGGTGATTCTAGGTTTTCTTTTTTTTTTTTTTTTTTTTGGTCTTTTCAATAGTAAACTGAATATCATTAAAAAAAAAGATATTCATCCAAGAAGAAGTCAGAACAAGATAAAAATCTTTGTTATACATTTAGATTGTGTGTGTATAGGGAACATGTCTTAGAGATGTTCATCCTATATCTATGTAACAGTTTCTATAACATTAGGTCCTCCACACTCCAACATTCTCCACATCCAGGTTAATCAACTGCTATCACCTAAACTTCTCACAGTCAACTCTGTACCTTCACACATGAGGTCTCCCTACTTTAAATATTCTCACAGTGCCTCCTCAACAAATCCTTAAATCCCCCAATTCCTTTATACCTCAGCTGACTTGTCATGTACTTTATCTAGACTTCTAACTGGGCACAGTGGCTCACGCCTGTAATCCCAGCACTTTGGGAGGCTGAGGTGGGTGGATCACTTGAGGTCAGCAGTTTGAGATCAATCTGGCCAACACGGTGAAACCCCATCTCTATTAAAACTATGTATATATAAAAATTAGCTGGGTGTGGTGGCAGGCATCTGTAATCCTAGCTACTCAGGAGGGTGAGGCAGGAGAATTGCTTGAACCTGGGAGACGAAGACTGCAGTAAGCTGAGATCACACCACTGCACTCCAGCCCGGGAAACAGTGAGACTCTGTCTCAAAAAAAAAAAAAAGAGAAACTTTTGACTAGTCTTAGCTTATACTTAACTTTCCACAACTGAATTCCTCTAACACTTATCAATAGTTTATATCACAAGATCATATTCTTGTTCATATGTAGGAATTATTCTCAGAAATTATGTTAAAAAAATTAAGTTGGGCCAGGTGTGGTGGCTCATGCCTGTAATCCCAGTACTTTGGGAGGCCAAAGTGGGCAGATCTCTTGAGGTCAAGAGTTCAAGACCAGCCTGACCAACATGGTGAAACCTCATCTCTACTAAAAATATAAAAAAAAAAAAAAATTTGGTGGGAATGGTGGCAGGCATCTGTAATCCCAGCTACTTGGGAGGCTGAGGTGCAAGAATCACTTGAACTCAGGAGGTAGAGGGTGCAGTGAGCCCAGATCGTGCCATGGCACTCCAACCTGAGCAACAGAGACAGACTCCATCTCAAAAATAAAAATTAAAAAATAAGTCTTTTCACAACAGTTCTCAAATTCCTTAAAGAGAGAACTTCAACAATGCATTTTATCTCCCATATCTATTACAGCAGTGATATTTAGCTAAAAGGACAAATGGGGCATCTCCTTATGCTCTTAGGACTGTACAACGCATTATGGGTAGGGATTCTTGTCTATGCATAGAGTAGATTGTGAATAAATGTTTCTTGTACAAACAAATAAATGCAGTAATGGATTGTGTTTAGCCACAGTGTGGATCCTTCTTGTATTTGGGTATCTTTCCCCTGAGCTCTAGGATTTCTGTGGAGGTCCTTTCCAATCATATATCCTCTAGTGTAAACAGA
This sequence comes from Aotus nancymaae, assembly GCF_030222135.1. Classification (NCBI taxonomy): domain Eukaryota; kingdom Metazoa; phylum Chordata; class Mammalia; order Primates; family Aotidae; genus Aotus; species Aotus nancymaae. The sequence continues at coordinate 50,428,007 of NW_026988415.1, read as the reverse complement.
AATTTGCATCTTCTACCGTTGAATTAGTAGCATTTAAGTTCAGTAATTATTAGCATTTCAAATGTGTGGGTGACACCTAAGCCAAATGATAATTAAACTCTGATCTTCAAAGCAATATGAATTAAAGGGGCACTGGACTAAGAGCCAGGAATCTGGGCTTTTTCGTGTGTTTGTCATGTGATATTGAACAGCTCATTTGGCCACTTTAAACTTGTTTTCTCATAAGCTCACCATCTCAATCCTTGCTTCTTAAAGTGTGGTCCGTGGACCAGGAGTATGGGCATCACCTAGGAGCTTATTAGAAATGCAGAATCTCCGGCCCCACCCTAAACCTACTTAAATGGATCCTATATTTTAACAGGATCTCAGCTGACTTGTATACATATTCAAGTTTGATTATCAAGTCCCTGGTCTATGAGACTTTTGAGGACAGAGACTATATTTTATTCACCATTGTATATTCTAACATCTATTATTGAACCCAGCACATAGTAAGTATTCAATAACTTGTTGAAAGAGTTTATGAAAATGTAAAAGGAAAGGGCTAAGACTGATTATTTCTTTGGTCCTTTCCAAGTCTATTACTCTATCATTGTAGAACAAGCCTAAATTGGTTGATCTCATAACAGGCAAAATTGGACTTCAGACCAATCTTAACTGTTGGCTGATATCTCTGGCCTATTTCTCCATTTCCTCAGTGAGAAAATATATGCCAACCCTTAGCATAGTATTTTTAATTAAGTAAAATGAAAGACTGGAGACTAAAAGGTGTGTGTGTGTGTGTGTGTGTGTGTGTGTTCGTTCAATAAGTAATATTTGTATATACTCACTGAGATTCTAGATGTTGGCATTAAAAATATTTGATAAATTTTTAGAAGTAGGAAAAAAAGTTGTCCTGGTCAGCTATTTTTATAGCTCCTGTCTACCAGCTGGCTTTAGACAGGAGCTATAAATAATAGCAAGAGAAAGAGAATGTATTCTGTTATTTACAGATACTGTCAAACCTTGTACACTGAATTTCTTGCCCCACTTCCACTACTTGTCTCTTGCTTTCAGAGAGTTTAAATAATCTCATACCCACTTCTGGGCTTCTGACTGTCCCCACTCACCTGGTTTTTACTTCCCCTTAAATACAGATCGCAAAAACTCATGTCTTCTCTAACAAATATTTTAAGTAAGAAAAAAATGAGGAAATATTCATATTGTAATATCTACTAATATGACTCTGCCACTGCAGCTTGAAAATACAGGTTTTGTTATCCACTTACCAATAATGCTGCACGGGAAATATCTATATCCGGGAACACTGGGCGTCAGATTTGCAGGCATCCAAAAACATATAAAGTTTTCACTTATTTCTGCAAAATCCTGATAAATTATCCACTTACATTCCTAAGTGTATTTATTGGATAAATTGATTCCCTACACAAATGAATGTGAATGTGCTACTTGCAACTTGCATAATTTCCATGACTAATTATGGTACCTTCCTGCAAATTTCCAGCAAATTCTCAGTCTTCGACTTTCTGAAAGTTCCAACCCATTATAATTTCTGACCAACTGAACTGCTCACCTATGTGGATCTGTGGGAACGTCTGGTGTCATAAGCAGTGATGGCCATAGAAGCAGAGCAATGGAAATGGCCAAAAAGAAATTTTTTTAAGCCTTGTATATGTCCTAAGCCAAAACACTGTTGTTATTTCAGAGCATAACACTGAAAGTCAGGATATGGCAAGAAGACAATGTTTCTGTAGGATAAGGCATTGTATTTCTGTCTCTTTGTGTCTGCCAGAAAATGGAATCATGAGATTAACTACCTTGTTCACTACTACCATCCTAAGTGGTCTTACCATTTGTAACTCAAGCTCCTCAACTGTTTATCTCTAGTGCCATTATAAATATTCCCATAGCTGACCTCTCTAAAAGAATGGTGAAGAATTCATCACTGATATCATCATCCTAATAAATACATCATGGATAAAAATGATGTTTGTTTGCTACTAAGATTTAAACAGAATCTATACTAGAATACGTAACAGTTTATAGATTAAAAACCTTGCTGGGGGAAAGAGATGACCTAGATTGCCACAAAATAATTTGAAACCTGGCTAAAAAGCAAACCATCTGACTAATTCCACATGTACCATTATTCATAATTTTGAATCTGCTAGTGTTTTAGTTCTGTTAATGTTTAATCTGAACTAAAAATTAACTCACTGAGCTAAAAATTAACTCACCCAGTCTAGTACCAGAGACCAAGTGAGTTAAGCAACATTTATTTCTCATAGTTCTGGAGGCTGGGAAGTACAAGATCAAGGTGCTGGCACTGTCAGTTCCCTTGAGGGATCACTTCCTAGTTCACAAACAGCTGTTTTCTTGCTATATTCTCACATGGGGGAGAGCAGAGAGGGAGAGAGGCCCTGTGTCTCTCTTCTTTTTATAAGGATGCTAATCCCATTCATGAAGTCTCCATCCTTATGATGTAATTTCCTCCCAAAAGGACCCAATTCCAAATATTATCATATTGGTATTAGGGTTTTAATATAAGAATTTGGGAGGTGGGACACAAATATTCAGTTCATTGCAGTTAATAATGAACATAACCAGAATGATTGAAGAGTCTGACTTACCTCTTTCAACACTTTAAATGTTTCTGAGATACACATAAACATAAACACACACACACACACACACACACACACACACACACACACACAAAATCCAGCAGCTCTGAAAATCCAGTCATTCATACAGAAAACATTAGTAGTTACACTGAGTTATTCAAGTACAGTTTTCCTGAAAAGAGATTTTATGTAGTAGCTTAGGTCTCTGGCATCACCCCTCCCAGATATCAAACCCCAGAACTCACCAGTAGCCAAAGATCATAAAAGTTCCCTGGTGTATTAGTCCATTTTCATGCTGCTGCTAAAGACATACCCAAGACTGGGTAATTTATAAAGAAAAAGAGGTTTAATGGACTCACAGTTCCACTTGACTGGGAAGGTCTCACCATCATGGTAGAAGGTGAAAGTCATGTCTTACATGGTGGCAGGCAAGAGAATGAGAGCCAAGTGAAAGGTGAAGCCCCTTATAAAACCATCAGAGCTCATGAGATTTATTCATTACCATGAGAACAGTATGGGGGAGCCATCCCCATGATTCAATTATCTCCCAGAAGGTCCCTCCCACAACACATGGAAATTATGGGAGCTACAATTCAAGATGAGATTTGGGTGGAGATAAAGCCAAATCATAACAACTGGCATGCTCTAGAATCTAACTGACCCTATTTAAGTATAATCCCGACAAGAGATACGAAACTAGGTGTGTTAGTTCCCTAGGGCTGCTATATACATGCATATATGTATATGTATGTATGTGTGTGTATATATGCATATATATATCACTTTATGCATATAGACATATATATATATCACTTTGCTCTTTTCAAAGCCTATGGGGGTGGATCCTTCTTCCAACTTCTGGTAGCCCCAGGCTTTTCTTGGCTTGTGGCAGCATAGCTTCAAGGCAGAGAATCTCTGCTATCTTCCCTCTGTGTCTGCCTGTATTTAAATTGTCCCCTTCTTACGAAGACACTAGTCAGATTAGGATCCACCCTTATCCAATATGAACTTATCTGATTGCATCTGCAAAGACCTATTTCTAAATAAGGTCACATTCACAGGTACTGGGGACTACTAGGATATAATATATCTTTTTGGGTAACACAATTCAACCGATATCACTGGACATAATAACATCTGAATGGCCCTTTATGCTCTGTCTTTTCTTAGCTCTCCTATTCAAATATTGAATAAGAAATCCAATTAAGTTCTATATTATTAATTTTGATATATTTGTAAAACACTAACTAAATGTAATATTCAATAAATGCAAGCATAGAGATTCAGTTTACTTTGCTAATGTTTTGTATAACTTGTTAAGTACCTTTCAGATTCCACACTGGATAAATACAAATCTCAGAACTAGAATCAAGTACACAGTCATTTAAGACCAAAACCACAGATGTCACAGGCTCCATGTGGTCAATGCCTTTAAGCAGACAGTCTGCTACAATCTGTACCAACTGACATTTCCAGGTGGTGTACAAGAGAAGCCTCAGGGAGAAGACTGCTTTGCTTCAATCTAGCCGCAGGGTAACATATATCACAGAAATCGACTTTTTAAAAATTTTTCCCCAGGAGATCTAGGTGCTTCTTAATTGCCTCCTTTCTTCTCCTTAAATTTGTCCTGGGGAAAAGTGAGCACATAATTTCTATTATTTGATGAGACTCTAATATTTGAGTGGATGCTGATGTTGGATGAAATCACTGCACCGACTGTGGAATGACAACCAGTCACAGCGGCAGGAATGTGTAGGGGTATCTTAAGGAAAATACAATGCTAGGACAAGCTCTATTATAGGCAAGTGATACACTCTTGTAAAAGAAAATGAGTCACTTTGACACCAGCAGAACAAAATTTTTCTAGAAACACTTTGGGTATATTTTGCTGCTAGATCTGATAACTTAAATTCAAAACAAAATGAGTATATGGCTATGACATCTCCTACCCTATAGGGAGGAATAGTGTATGGGGTCCTTTGTACCTAAGTCTTTCTGGGCCTTTTAACTCTCAAATCTTCATTCAACGCTACCCCAAACTCTGAGATCAGTTATGCCTCCAGGCAGGAGGAAGCTTGGAAGCCCTAAGCCCATAAGTAGGTGACCTGCTCAAAATCAAGCTACTTTGCTGGTGTTCCCATGCTGGCCTATACTGCTTTTTGTGTATTATATTCTAATATGTGACCTAATTCCTATAACTAGATATTGGCCTTCTGCCATAGTACCTAAGTCTCTGCCTTGGTTTTGACACCATTCCTCCAAGTCTAGCATTATGACTGATCACTGAGTCTTGACAGAACCTTAGATCCACCCTAAATCCTAGTTTCTATTGCTGGTTTCCTGATGCCCACTGAAGGTCTACCTGGTGTAGGCTGTTCATATCTGAATAGCCTAACAGGTCTTAGTGGCAGTCTTCTAAAATCTCATATCATATCCCATATTCCTTCTGGTAATCAGTAACATATGGGTTCCAGTCCCCCTTGGTCTGATCTATTCTAAACTCCAGTTTATGATTTGGGATGATAATTTCTTAAATGTGATAACCTAGAATAATCAGTCATTCAAAATATTAGCACCCCATAGAAATATTCAGTGTAGTCATACACTAATTTGCTTCAGAGATTAACAGGGATACTTGTGAACTTGTCTACTATTATTTATATTGTATATTTTGAAGATTTTGAATTACTATTTCTCCCCAGCTGGTCTGGATGCTTATTAATTTCCTTCTTTCTTTTTCTTCCTTCCAGCAATGGTTATAGGATAAAGCTTGTTTTTGTCTATTTATTAGGATTTTTCATTTTAAAAACTGCTTCAAGCTTAAATCTTCATGAGATGGCTCTGATTTGATATACAGCATTTCACCCTGATGTTGGAAGCTTTAAAAAATTTGATTATAGTTCTCAGATCCATCAGATGAAGGAGCATTTGCTTAACAAGCAATCCCCTATTATAGACTATTGTGTCCCTCAAATTTCATATGTTGAAGCCCTAACCCCCAGTATCTTACATGTGACTATATTCGGAAATAGGCTCGTTAAAGAGGTAATTAAGATTTGGCTGGACACGGTGGCTCACTCTTGTAATCCCAGCACTTTGAGAGGCCGAGGCGAGTGGATTGCTGGAGCCCAGGAGTTTGAGATCAGCCTGGGCAACATAGTGAAACCCTGTCTCTACTAAAAATACAAAAAAAAAATAGCCAGGTGTGGTGGCATGCACCTGTGATCCCAGCTGCGGGGAGCTGAGGTGGGAGGATCGTTTGAGCCCAGAGGGCAGAGGTTGCAGCGAGCCAAGATTGTGCCACTGCACTCCAGCCTGGGCAATAGAATGAGACCCAGTCTCAAAAAAAAAAAAAGATTAAATGAGTTCATACGGGTGAGGCTTAATACAATATGGCTGGTGTCCTTATACGAAGAGGAAGAGACACCAGGACCCACACACACAGACAGGAAAGGCAAAAAGGCAGCCGTTGGTAAGCCAGCAAGAAAGGCCTCAAGAGAAACCAACCCTACCAACACCTTGATCTTTGACTTCTAGCCTCCAGACTATGAGAGAATAAGATTCTGTGGTTTTAAGCCACCCAGTTTGTGGTACTTTTGTATGACAGCCCTAGCAAACTAATATACCCCCTTTGAGGTTACAACCTCTCCCGTGAAGAACAAAGAGAAAAGAGGATGATCTCTGACACTTTATTAATACCTTGTTCTTGGTATTTGACGGTCTGCTCCATGAGCCTCTACAATTTGTGTTAAGAATGATACATTTGAACAATGATTCAAACACTTAGTTACAGCTGAAAGTTTTAGAGAGTCAGCTAATAGGAAACCTGGTATAACCTTGTGCAGCTCACTTAACCTCTTTGAACCTTGGTTTATTTATATAAAAGGGGATAACAAGCCCTGTCTTGATCACCACAAAAAAATGTTATGATGATCAAAAGTGATAAGGTGTAAAAGTAGACTCAGGTTGTAGAACTCTGAACAAATATAAGGACTTTTTAAAAGCACAGGGCAGGGACTGCTGAACATTTCCAAAGGGGCCTTTTTGTCTTCCCACGTTTATCAAGTTTTGAAGAATAACTATGAGGTAATAAATTGTACACACAACAAAAGCTGCAGGAGAGAACAGAACTAGGAAGCAACATAGTCCTGTGATATACTTCGGTAGTTAAAAGTACTTACTTTGGCACAGAAAAGTGTGGTCTAAGTTCTGCCACTTACTCTTTGACTAATGTAACTCTTTAAGTGTTCATTTTATCACCTAAAAAATGGAGGAAATAATAAAATTTCCTTATAGGCTATTTCCCATACTGAGATAATAGTGAATGTAAAGGAGTTAACACACGAGCACAGTGTGTGGCACATGGTAAGCACTCGATAAATGTTGATTATCTTAATCATTGATAATATTATCCTTATTACTAAGAACCTAGACATTATTCAAGAGGCTGTGGGTGCTCTTACACTTTCAAACCACAATTGCACTATATCTCAACACCCTAAACCCTCACAGGTAAGGCTTGCAGAATAACTAAAGAAAGTATGAAAATTGAGGCCCAGCTAGTGGCTCACGTCTGTCATCCCAGCACTTTGGGAGGTCAAGGCAAGAGGATAACTTGAGGCTAGGAGTTTGAGACTAGCCTGGACAACACAGTGAGATCCTGTTTCTACACACATGTACACACACACACACAAACAGCTAGGTGTGGTGTCTTGCACCTGTAGTCTCAGCTACTGTGGAGGTTGAGGCAGAAGAATTGTTTGAGCCCAAGAGTTTGAGGCTGCAGTGAGCTCTGATTGCACCACTGCAGTCCAGTTTGGGTGACAGAGAGAAAGACTCTGTCGAAGAAAGGAAAGGAAAGGAAAGGGGAGGGGAGGGGAGGGGAGAGAAGAAGAGACAGAAAGAAAAGAAGAAAGAAAGAGAGAGAGAAAGAAAGAAAAAAGAAAGAAACGCAAAATTGAGAAAGTGATCATGGTAAGGAATCTGGTTCAAAAGAAAAAAAAAACACATGGGCTTTTCATTTTCTTGAAAGAGAAGTTAAAGTCTCAGTTTATAGAGTCAGGCCAAATTGAATAACACAACCCAGCTTTGGATTCTACATTAGTTGGGGCAGGTGATCAGCCATAAATGAGGGCAAATCTGATTAGATGGCCACAGGTCAGCAATTGAGCTTTGAGGTTCAACTGGGTTTAAAAGGAAAGAGCAGAATTTAGGCCTGGAGAGAGGAAAAGGACAACAGAAGTATAGTTGGGGTAGGACACAAAAGCTGCCTGTCTGACCTGCTGCTCTCTGTTCTGGACTAAAACACCCTGTGAGTATGACTGATTAAGGACTAGTAGAAATATGCAGTATTGTTGAATGAGGCAATGTTCTCCAGGTTCTGGTGACTACAGAAGAGATTCTTGATCCCCAGGGAGTCCTAAGAGTTCTAAAAAAATCTTTATCCATTTTTATGTGTATATGAGTCTGAAAAATCAACTTTTAGATATCCAGCCAGTGTGTTGATCAAGAATAGCAGTAGAAACTGGCTTGAGGTTCTAGGCTATCTGTATTTTGATCTTGCTTTTTATTTTATTTTAATTGTATAATATACATTTAAGGTGTCCAACATGACCTTTTGGTACACTTACCTTGAAATACATATACATAGAGATTACTACAGTTAAACAAATGAACATACCCATCATCTCGTGTAGTGGCCTTTCTTTTTACAGGTATTCTTTTCTGTTTATATTAAGTTTGGCTAAGGGAGAGGATGTACTAGAAAGGAAAAGAAAGGCCTTGATAAGGAGAATGAGTAACACGTAACAGTGTTGATCATGTGCTGTTCGAAATTCTTTGCACGTGATTATCCTATTTAATCTTCTCAGCATCCCGTAAGGTAGATATTATTATTATCTTTATTTTCCAGATGGTAATCTGAGGCATCTTAAGACTAAGTAACCAATATGTGATGAAGCCAGGACTCAAAACTAGGCAGTCAGTCTCCAATTTCTCTAGCACTAATATTGAGCATCTATTAGTGCATCAATAAATATTTACCCAGTGAATGAATAACTAAACGTTGAATGTTAGAAAACGTTGTAACTGTACGTGTATACCCTGATTCTCTTAGATTACAAGTATACTGGCTATCAAGAAGTGTTTTCTACAGTTTTTACCTACTATTTATTTCCCCCATAGTCAGTGCTTACAGATAATTGGTATTGATGGTGGAAATAAGAATTAGATTCAATGCCTAATAGACAGTTCACTCATAACAAACACTCTTTATTTTATTCCCCAAACAAACCCCAACTTCAGCTTTTCTGTCCTCAATTAATTCTGCTGACTTTAGCTTGACAATCTTTCAGAATTCGACCACTTCTCACTACTCCTACTAGCACCACCTTAGTCCAAGCCACTGCCAATAACTTTGTGGATTACTGCCAGAACACATTTCCCTGTTTCTGCCTTGGCCTTTTTTCAGCAGCCAGAGCCATCCCCTTGATAATCTAAGTCCGATCATGTCATTCCCTTGCTCATTTCAATGGCTTCCATCTCACTCAGAGTAAAAGACAAAGACCTTACAATGGTCTACAGGATCTGCCTCTCACCAATCCTGTTATCTCCCTGATCACATCCTCTGAGTCTCTGTCCCTTTCACTCTCACTGCACTCCAGCCACACTGGCCTCTGTGCTGCACCTATAACTCATGAGGAATGCTCCTCACTTAAGGACTGTGTTCTGTCTACAATTTTTCTCCCCCACACCTGTATGGCTCACTCCTCACCTCCTTCAAGTCTTTGTTTATATGTCCCCTCAGTGAGGTACATCCCAATCATCCTTTTAAAATCGCACCCTCCCCCCACACTCCAGATCCCATTGCCCTGTTTACTTATTTTTCTCAAGCCCTTAGCTTTGGAACATGCAATTTTCTGAAGTGTTTGATGTTTATTGTCTGTCTCCCTTCACTAGAATGTTAACTCCAGGACTTTTTGTCTGTCTGTTTTGTACAGTGATGTGTCCGAAGAACCTAGAAGAATACCTAGCACAGAGTTAGCACTCAATCAATACATTACTGTTGAACTAGATAGGAAATTCTCATGTGGAACACTGATAAACTGGCCTCAGGTTAAATATAATCTACACAGTTGTACTTAAAGCAATACTTCAAGATAATGCAGGTCAATGATAAACTGCTGGCTCGGGTAGGTAAATACCACCACCACTACCTGCCCACCACTCCATCACCCTCGGAATTTGTTCAAAGCTAGTATAGGTATATTCAAACTGTACTGGTATGTTCTATTACATTCAACAAGCTTTACGGTATGCACAAAGCAAATACACCACCAAGTTTAAGGACAGAATAAAATGTAAACCAGCACACAAAAATGTCATAATAAAATAGAACTTCTAAAAGTCTACCCTGCAAATGAGCACATGAAAATGGGCTGTTCCAAATGTTACTCATAAAAGTGATAAATTCATGAAAACTAATGCATTTGCTAAACTCATAAAAACACTTTTTTTAATTTGAGATTTTTGCATTTATTTTGTCATTGTTGGTAAAAAGCTAAATCACAGCTAAGTGGCGTATTATGTTCCAGAAAACATTTCCATTTGCAATCTATTAAAATACCATTTATTACAGTAAAATAGTATATGTGCATCACAGAAAATTAGAAAATACAAGTAAGGAAAACCTTAAAAATTAAGACTTCACATTGTCACCATCAGAGACATCCTATTAACTCTATAGTAAATATGTTTCTTAACTTTGTTAGGCATGTATTACACATAATATGTGGTTTTATATATTTTTGACCAAAATAAGATTATACTGTTTAGCACGTTTTCTTTTTTTTTTTTTAGCACATGTTTTCTTAAGTCAATGATCTGCACCTTTGCCTTTCAGTAAGATTTCAGTTCATCTAGTACCCAAACCACATTTAAATTTTCCCCCAATTGAATGAAAAAGGCAATTTACAGCTAGTTTGCCATAAACAGTACTCAATCAATGATAATGCAGTGAAAACAGTTTTTAAAGTAATAAGCAGTCCAAACTTCTTTAATCACATTATTTTATTTTGGGAAAAATTCCAACCCAAAACAGTCTCTTATCTGAAAATATTTATTTTTAATGCTACATTTATCTAAATGTGATTTAAGTTCTGTTCAGTCTAAATTCACCAGTGATTTGTTAACAAAAATGTAGAATAGATATTTAAAAGTACAAGATGTTCTAATGTTAAAATAAGAGAAAACTTGTTGAATTATAAGAAAAAGGCTTAGATCACTGTAATTGCTAAAAAAAAAATACACAGTACCATAGGACAACTTGCTTTGCTAAGTTTTTAAGAACATGGTCATTACTCATTTGAAACTGATTTTTTAAACTGCTTTTTCTCTTTTTACCATATAATAAACTAATTCATATTCTGTGACTTTTTATTAAGCTTTTTCAGTCATAAAAGTGAAATTTATTTCTGTTACTCTTGGTGATAATAAAGGGTTATGTAATAAAATGACAAGGACCCTAGAATTAATGGAAAATATAAGTCGCTTGTATTCAACAACTCTTTTTCTTCAATATCCTTTAAATTTCAATTTATATTGTCCTTAAAAACAATCAATGGAAGACTTTCCATGGTGATTTTCTGAATGAATCCTCTTTCTAAACATAAAGTACAAACATATAACATTCATAAAATTAATAAATCCATCCATCTGTACAGGTTCTAATCTATCATTGTGTGTTTGAGATTTGAATATTATGTGAAGAAAACTGAAGACACTCAAGTTATACTCTGCATAGTGCTTTTTTAAATTGCAGAAATATGTTGACATCCCCTGGGTTTTGTGATGTAGTGAGGATATGAGGACAAAACTTTCTGAAAGAAGATCAGGGAGTTGGTTCTGAATGTGATTTGATAAGGAAGAACTGAATAAGCCTATACTATCCCTGGGTGTTTCTGTGAAAGTAGGTTTAAGGACAGAATATTCTGGGGAAAAATAAAAGTCTTGAAGTAGATCTGAACATGTTGAATTGAAGGAGAAACTGAACTAAAGTCTCTCTCCTGGGAGTTTCTATTAGGGTTTTCATGCATCTGTGGGGAAGGGTGGGGGGGGCATGTAAGGACAGAACTTTCTTGAAGAAGTAGTCAAGAGTAGGCTCACTACATGACTGGATAAAGAAGAACTAAGTAAGCTGCTTTGGGGATTTCTGTGAGGGTTGGGGATAAGAACAGATCTTTCTATAAAAGAGCTATATAATGGAAGACAGAACTAATCAGAAGCTGTTACTGCATGGGGACAGACTTATTATATATGATAATGAGCTTATAAATAGTAAGTCACAAGTAGACCAACTTCTTTTATTTATTTATTTATTGAGACAGTGTCTCACTCTGGCACCCAGGCTGGAGTGCAGTGGCACAATCTTAGTTCACTACAATCTCTGTCTCCCAGGTTCAAATGATTCTCTGCCTCCCAAGCAGCTGGGACTACAGGTATGTGCCACCATGCCTGGCTAATTTTTGTATTTTTTTTAGTGGAGATGGGCTTTCACCATGTTGGTCAGGCTGGTTTCAAACTCCCGACCTTGGGTGATTCACCTGCCTGGCCTCCCAAAGTGCTGGGATTACAGGCATGAGCCGCCGCGTCTAACTTCTTTTATTATGTGGATTTTCTTTGCCTATTATTTCAAAGCTGGCACTGTTCTCCTACTTCTGATTTTAAGCCACATTATGGGATGAGTTTCAATGAAGGCTTTTGCTCTCCTTATGCTTCTCTTTTCTGTTGTCATAGCTTTTACATATGGATTATGTACACTGAACCTTCAGGATAAAGTATATAGGGTTCAGACATTTTATAAACTAGAGGGTCAAGAGACTTATGGAGGCCACATCCAAGCAGGTATTTCTGCAGAGATGGAGATGGGGAAATGGGTGGTAAAAAGTAAAATAGAAATAAAATTATTATTAGAGGAAAGCTTGAGTTTGGGTTTGGACAAAGAAAGTGTCAAAAAAAATCCAGGGAAAAGCTTAGGCTCCAGATTAACACCAGTAATAACTGCACTGGTGTTTGCTGGTATTTGACCCTGGGCAAGATACTCATGGGGGTGTGATTCATATAAGTTAATACATATCTGAAGGATAACAAGGAAGAGTGTCACCACTATAATTAATTCCTGTAATATTGGATCCTGAAATAATTAGTGGCCTGAACCATATAAACACAGGCTTATCCAAAGGAGGAGAGGGGAAAAAAATCCAAACAAATTACAGTGATATTGTATTCTGGACAAGTTAGTCTTAGGGTATAATCCAAATATAGGAACACCTCTCTGAAGGAGGAGAGGAAAAAATTACTCCAAATTTATATTTAAATAACACAAACTAGTTATTTGTGTTATCTAATCTCTTTTTTTTTTTTTTTTTTGAGACATAGTCTTGCTCTATCACCCAGGCTGGAGTGCAGTAGTGCAATCTCAGCTCACTGCATCCTCCGCCTCCCAGGTTCAAGCAATTCTCCCTTCCTCAGCCTCCCAAGTAGTTGGATTATAGGCATGCACCACCATGTCCCGCTAATTTTTGTATTTTTAGTAGAGATGGGGTTTCACCACGTTGGGCAAGCTGGTTTCAAACTCCTGACCTCAGGTGATCCACCTGCCTCGGCCTCCCAGAGTGCTGTAATTACAGGTGTGAGCCACCACGCCCAGCCGTCTAATCTTTAAAAGTCAAGATTTGCCTGAAGCAGAAGGGCAAACACACAAGCAAATTTAATTCTAGTGATATTGGATGCTGGACAAATTAGTCACGAGGTCTTATCAAAATAACCAAATGCTTATCTGAGGGAGGAGGAAAAAACTGCTACCACCAAATTAATTCCAGAGATATTAAATTCCAGATGAGTTAGTCACGTGATCTGGTCCATAAAAGTGATCACGTCTCTGAAGGAGGAGGGAGGAAGTCACCCCTAACATTAAATCCAAAGGTGTTTGTTTCTAGACTAGGTATGTGTGTTGTCTGATCCATGTAAGTAAGTGCATCTTTGAAGGAGTACAGAGAAAAGACCTATTGAAAGATTATGTAGACATCACTGGCACTGGGTTTTGTCCCAAAGTGCAATTTTTGTGAAAAAAATAAATAAGAGTGTGAGAGAGCCTCCTAGTATGAGGAAAATACCAGGGTAGAATAGAAGCAAGCTATCATAGACACATGGAGTCATGTCATAGAGCAGAAAGGAAACGACAGAATAGTGGCTGACAAAACAGTTATGCTGGGTCAGAGTGGAAAAGAAAGTAGGCGACTATGGTGGGCAGAAAACTGAAAATATAGTGGTTACCAAACAAGAAATCGGTCACTAGGTACCAATATTCAACTATAATAGAAAGCAAATCAACTGTCTTAGTGGAAAGGAAAGTGGACAACTGTACAGCCAACGAATCCAGATCATCGAAAAGCACCCAGAAATTTCACTGTGGAAAGGAATGAGGGCAGCTAGAAAAGGGCAGGAAATTCCAGGTAGTCAGAAATCATTGAACAGGTATTCAAGTTTATTGAAATGAGCACAGTAAATGGCCAGCCAATGAGAATCTGCAAGGTCAGTGTATTAGTCCGTTCTCATGCAGCTATAAAGAACTTCCCAGGATGGGGTAGTTTATAAAGGAAATAGGTATAATAGAGTTCAGCATGGCTAGGAGGCCTCAAAAAACTTACAATCATGGCAGAAGGTGAAGTGGAAGCAAGGCACCTTCTTCACAAGGTGGCAAGGAGAAGAGTGGCAGAGCGAATTGGGAAGAGCCCCTTATAAAATCATCAGATGTCGTGAGACTCACTATCACGAGAACAGCATGGGGAAAGGAAAACTGCCCCCATGACTCAATTACCTCCTCTTGGTCTCTCCCTTGATACATGGGGATTATGGGGATTACAATTCAAGATGAAATTTTGAATGGGGACACAACCAAACCATATTAGTCAACAATATAGAGGCAGAGATCTTAAAGATTTAGACTATTGGACTTTTAACTTTTGGAAGCTTAAAAGCCAGGTGAAAACAGCAGGATTGGAAGCCAAAGTGAAAGGTCAAGGCAATGAGGATGAACAAGACACCAAAATGTAAGTTGAATTTATTCCAGTGATCTTAGTTAGCAGTTAGAGGGAATTAGGAATTGTGTTTCATTATTCTGAGCAGCATGCTCCCCTTAAGATGGTAGTTGCAATATGTAGCTCAGTCATACCATTCTCTAGGCTTTTCTCATGGTGGTAGGAAGTTGGAGTTTATAACATTACTACTGCAAACTAACAGTAAGCATCTTCAATCCATAGAAGTTTTTTCCTACTGAGGGAATGTATTCTCTTTTGGGGTCCACAGTGGGGCATAGCTTTAAGGGCAAGAACTTCTCAGTGCCATGCCCCCCTCCCATCTCTCTCCATCCGGGAGATTTAAGGTTTATGTTTGAATTTTGCAGGCACAGGAATAAACTAGAGTCAATCACTCCAGCGGAAGTTCTAAGGAACTCCTTTCATTGGCCAGGGGTCTTAGAGAAGGTGGGGGCTCCTCCCAGGTTAAAAGTCCCCTTCTTCCACACCCCTTCAGACACTATGTTTGAATCCCCTTCCACGAACACTCCCTTCATGGAAGCCATCTTTCTCTCTCCTGGATTTTCCCTCTGGAGTCCCCTTCCACGAACACTCCCTTCGTGGAAGCCATCTTTCTCTCTCCTGGATTTTCCCTCTGGAGTCCCCTTCCACGAACACTCCCTTCACGGAAGCCTCTCTTCCCCTCCTAAACTCCATCTCTCTCTATTCCCTTCCACTCAGTGTGGAAGCTGCTTTCCTCTCCTGGATTCCATCTTTCTGGATTCTCTCACTCAGTGTGAGTTAGCTGTTTCTTTCTCTCTCCTTCTCCTATTTCTCTCTCTCTTTAAATAAATAACTTTCCACAAACACTTTGCATCCGGCATTTACTGCACACTGCACCGTGGTCCCCTCTCTCATTCTTGAGGGCAGGAGGCCAAGAACCTGGAGAAACATCCTCTCAGGGGAGCTAAGTGCACCCTGAACCCCAATATTACATTTTGGCGAGCCAGCCAGGAGAGGGGGTATACCAGAAGAGGGGTACACCTGAAGAGGGGTACAGCCAGAAAAAGGGTACAGCCGAAGAAGACCTCCAAATCGTGAGTAAAACCGGCCCCATTCTGTCCTGTCTCTTTAAGAACACCTCAAGCGGCCGCAGCTAGGCAGGGCTACAGGGAACCTGAGCGGGGCGGCTCCTCAGAGGCACGACCCAGCCCCTTAAGCAGCTCAGCCCAGCCAGAATTAAAAGCAGTTTTTTACCTTCAAGCTCTCTCTCTGCTTTCTGCCTCCTTCTGTATCCTTCGGATATAATCTCTGGGACCAAAACCTAAGGGAGACTGTGGGGCCTTGCAGGCAAGCACAGCCCCCGGGCCTTTCGCTCTTTGTCGGCCGGGAACAGCCCAGCCCCAGGGGCGGAACTAAGCGCGCAGCCACGGTGGACTGGAGAAAACAGAGGGGTGGGGCGAAGCACAACAGGAGCCTGCAAGGGACCGGGGAGCGTGGCAGCCTGGCGCCTGGCTCTGGCAAGCCTCTCCGGCATTCCCCATTCCCAGGCAGCAGGGTAAAAATGCTCCCCAGGGCATTTGCCTGCCGGCCACGGGTCCCTTTGTGGGCAGTAGGTATGGAAGTGGCCCAGGCGTGCAAGTGGTTCTGGCGGGGTCAATGTGGCAACCGAAAGCCACGGGGGCGGGGGAACTCACAGCGGCCCAGCAGCAAACACGACTTTTTTTTTTTTTTTTTTAATTATTTAAGACCTTTATTAACAGGTGCTTGCAGTTTGTTGACTTTTTTGAAAAAATCAAGTTGTAAACTTTTATTACAAATTAAAAATGAAGTTCTTAAAAATCTCAACTTGACCAGATATGAAACAATTTAAAAACCTTTAAAGGCATATTGAGAAAAAGCAGGCTTTTTTAAAAAACACGTTTGTTATTACGAAAAAGAGACGTCTTTAGGTAAAAATAACAAAAACCCCATGCTGCAGAGATAATGCAGATAGTTCTATTTATCTGGTCAATGGGCAAAAAGCAAGCACTTAAGGTCTTCAGCTCCAATCTTTCGTTCATTTCTTATTGCTGGAATTTCTTATTTCTTCTTGTTGGATGAATAAACCGGATGATGGTAGAGATGGTAAGCCGGCATTTACTCAGCCCCGCCCTGCTCAGCCTCGGGAGTGGACGAATTCTCAGCTGGTGGATCGGCTGCTTTTGTCTCTTTGGTATCTTGTGGTTTAGGGTTTTCTGGGCATCTGCGTAGGTAATTGAAGTTGCGGCAGTACGGACGTTGAGGTGGTTGCTGACCTTGGGTCTCATCTCCTTGATTTTCTTTATCCTCTTCATTGCCGTCCTCTCTAGGCTGTCTTGAGCAAGGAGGGCCCCTGCGGAATCGTGGTCTATATCCCCGATACATATTCTGCCTCATTGGTCTACCTTGTTCTCCTGCACCCTGGTTGTCAGCACCCTCCATCACTTCTCCCTGCACAGGAGGGTTGGAATATTATGGTCGACACCCACAGGGTCTCTGCATGTAGTAAGGTGGGAACCTTTGCCTGCGGTAGGGCCAGCGTGTTGGGCCTGGCCTTCGGGAGCACTCTCTGATCCCTCATTTTTTTCCCCACTCTCACTATTCTGGTAATTTTGCTGGTAATTGCGTGGAGGACCCCTACTACGTGGATAGCGTCTATAATGGTCATGGTCTGCTGCTTATTTACTGCCTTGAACTGGAACGCCACCAGGATCTGTAACATTTGCTGCCTCCACACCCTTTTCTCCTTCAACAACATCAAACTCCACAGTCTCTCCATCTCCTACACTGCGAAGGTACTTCCTGGGGTTATTATTCTTTATGGCAGTCTGGTGTACAAATACATCTTCCTTGGTGTCATTCCTGTTGATGAAACCACATCCGTTCCTTACATTGAACGATTTTACTGTTCCCAAAACCATCGTTGCGATGACCTTCTTGTCCCTTCCGGCAGGCGCTGCCGATGTGAGGCTGCCCGTAGTGCCGGGCTTGGTGTCGGCGGCACTGAGGGTGGGGGCGGTGGGGGGCGGAGGGAGGGAGGTGGGGGTGGGGAGGGGGATGGCGGCGGCTCGGCCTCGCTGCTCGTGGTTGCTGTGATGGTGATGGGCCGGCTGCGGCAGCTACGGCTCCTCCTGGGATGTGATGGTAACTAGGCCGGTGGCGGCAGTGTGGCTGCTCAGGGCTCTCTGGGATCAGCTCTCTGCTCCCACTACCTATCGAACACGGCTTTTAAACTGACGTGGCAAGTGGCTTTTATCCTCTACAGCTGCGGCTCTGAGGGAAAGGAAGCGGTCAAAGCGGCTGCTGGCCGTCAGTCCCACCCGGCTTTTAGACAGGCCACACCACCTCAGGGCGCAGCATTCTCATTCAAATAATCCAGTGACAAGGGATATTAGATATGTGTACAGATAAAACGAGATTGGTCATCTGTTGATAATTGTTGAGGCTGCATGATGAGTACATGGAGGTTCATTATACTACTATAACTACTTCTATATATGCCTAAAACGGTCCATTATCAAAAGTATAGATGTAAAATTATTACTTATTATAACAGACAAGCCTGATAGGTAACAGAAGCTAGGTAATAGTGAAGTAACAAAGCTAAGGGCAACTGATGCATCTCGTAGATTTTACCTTCTCCTCCATTGTCTTTCTTCTATTTTAGTATATGTGAACATACTTGGACTTTGGTGACTTAATTGTGTATGAAATTGATGAAATAGTGATAAATATAAAAAGTACCTTTCTGATCTGAGTTAAAGTGAAAGGAAACTGCAGATTTTATGTGAAAATGCCAGTTTCCATTTTTACTCATTGATCTATGAATATAAAATTTACTGTCATTTTTATTCACAACTGTAAGGGAGGAACCCACATTGAGAAAATAAATAATGGAAGTGATAAGACTTGCAGTGGACAAAAGCAGAGGTGTTAATGCCTCATTGCTGCAAAATGGAAAGGTTAACCAATGTGAAACAATATATAATTTTTTTTTATTTAAACTTTTTAGGCCAGACATGGTGGTTCATGCCTGTAATCCCAACACTTTCGGAGGCTAAAGCAGGAGGATCACTTGAGGCCAGAAATTCAAGACCAGACCAGCCTGGGCAACAAAGCAAGACCACACCTCTAGAAAAAAAAATTTTTTTTTTAATTAGTCAGGCATGATGGCTGATGCCTGTAGTCCCAGTTACTCAGGAAGCTGAAGCAGGAGGATCACTTGAGTTCAGGAGTTTGAAGCTGCAGTGAGCTATGATCGCACCACTACACTCCAGCCTGGGCTACAGAGTGAGAACTTGTCAGAAAAGAAAAGGAAAAAAAAAGAGAAAAGAGAAAAAAAAGGCAAGAAAAGAGAAAAGAAGAAAAGGAAAAGAAAAGAAAGGAAGGGAGGGGAGGGAAGGGGAGTTAAAAATTTTTTTTTTCAGAAATGGAATCTCACTATGTTGCCCAGGCTGGGGTCCAGTGGCTATTCATAAGCGTGATTATATCACATTGCAGCCTTAGTTCCTGGGCTCAAGTGATTCTCCTGCCACAGCCTCCCGAGTAGTTGGGACTGCAGAAGCATGCCACCACACCCAGCTTAAACATTTTTATTGTAAAATATAACAGAAAACTAAATAAAACAAATGGATAGCTTAAGCAATTATTTTGAAGCAAACATCCTTATAAACAACCACCAAAGTTAAAAATCAGAATTTTGCCAGCCACCCCAGAGCGCCATCCTAATCACAGCTCTCTCCATCTCCTCACAAGTAATCTCTACCCTGACTTTTATGATGATCAATTCTTTACTTTCTTACAGATTTATCAGCCAAGTGTTCATTTGTGAACACTGGTTATGTTTCCCCTGATTATTCTTAAGTCTTTTTTAATCCAGAGATCCCCCTTCATTCTTTTTCTCTTGCAACTTATTTGCTGAAGAAACTGTCTTTTTCCCTCTAATTTTCCGCAGTCTTGATTTTGCTCTGTCTTGCGTTTCTTGTAAATCGGTAGGTAGTTCTACAAGCTTGATCAGATTTTAGTTGATTTGCCTTCTTTTGCCTTCCCAGGTGCTAGTGTGTGCTTCTGTCTAGAGGTACAAAATATTTGGCTGCACCTGTTTCCTATGATAACTGCTTTTAGTAATCAATGCCATCAGGCTTGACGTTGAGGGTGTCTCTCCAAACATTTTAGTTGTCAGAAGCATATTCTCTAAAAAGAGAAAGGCCTCATGGGAATAATATTCCCTGAGTTCTTGAATCAGCAAATTGTTGATAAATTGTCCTGTGGCTTTTTATTTGAAAATCAGGCTAGATATAAAATCTGTGGCTCACATTTTTGTTCCTTGGCTATATTAATATGCTACTTCTTTTTCTACAAGCATAAAGCTTTGCTGTCAGTCTAATGATAATCTTATTTCCTCTCCTTTGTGAGTGATTTTTTCCTTCCCTTTAAAATCCAATATTTTACTAGACTATATCTCTCTATTGATCTAGGTCCATTCCTCAGGTATTTGGTTGTGCTCTTTTAGTACCCAGTTTCAAATCCTGTTTCAGGGAAGTTTATATTGTATTATACTTTTTAGAAATGGTTTTGTTTCCTTCCTGTGATTTTCTTCTTTGGAGAGTGAGAGCCTGCAGAAAGTAAAAAATATTTTGAACAGCTGCTGGGGGCAACATCACAGGGATAAATGAAGAATTGCCAAGCAGTATTGAAGGCCCAATTGAGATTAAATGGCATAAATTTGTAGTGGAGCCAATTGGCACTATTCTACAACTCTCTGTAGCAGAACTCACCACAAGCAAACAAAGCAGATGTTTGGGTTTATCCATTGCTTTATATCAGCAGAGAAGATGGAGTGTAAGGTCAAGAGGATGAGAGACTCTAAACATTAGGTGACATGAAGTTGAAATCGTTATTAAAATGTTACCTGTACAAATAAGACAAAAATACACCCCAGAATTTCTGGGACAGTCAAATTATATACTATTTTATTTTCTATTAAAAAATTAAAATGTGTGGCTAAAGGTGGTTTAATTCTAATTCCTCTGTAGGAATGCCCACAATAAACAAACAAATCATTTAAAAAAAAATACTGTTGGCAGACTATTTGTCACAATTTTTGATTTGGATGGAAATATCTGTAGGTCTTTGGCCAGACCATAAAAAGTACACATGTGTTTTGTTGTGTTGCAACATTGTCAATGAAAACAGTGCCTGAGAAAAAAAGGCCCTTTGAGACCTTCTGATTTTTTTAATTATTATTTTCAATCGACACATGATGATTATACATAATGTGGAGCCACAGTGTGATATCTCAGTACATGTATACTATGTATTATGATCAAAGTGTTTACTAGAGACTGGAAAGGATAGAGACTTTTTTAATCACTCATGTAAAGCAGTGTCAATGTAGGTTTCTGATTCTTGCTAATATTATTTCTAGTAAATTTTAGGCTTGTGGAGCTGAAGGTACCATCAACCTAGAAAATGAGGTTTTTCAGAGACTCCCTTTGTCCATGGACTCCTTTTCTGAAGTGGAAATTGATCATAGTTTGTCCATAGACTCCCTTTCTGAAATAGAAATTGATCAATGTTTCTGAATATTTTTTGCAGTTACACCCAACTTAAGGTAATACTACACAGGGATATCATTTTCTTGGTCTCTCTTTCCTCATAGAAGTAGTAACAATATCCCTTGGCCAAGTGTCTTCTTCTTGTCCTTTAAGATTTAGAGTGTTCCTGCTCTTTAACTGTGACACTGTCATAGCTGACATCATTTATGCTCATTGATTCATTGGCTTTCTGGGATTGCTTTTCTCTGTCTTCCTGTTAACCAGGGGTAATATATGGAGTTAATGTTTATCTCTACATGTTGGTGGCCAGAACCCCACCAAACTAGATACACAACCAATCCCATCCATAAACCTTTAGAAATTCTGCAGTCAACTTTAGAACCTCATACAAAGTTTATTACATTTAGCTAAGCTCTCTTTGCTTTTTCTGTCACTACTAAGCCCATTCTTCTTTGGAACTTCCTTGCAATGGTCCAGTCAATAGCCATTTTATCATCTTTGTTCCACTTTGGCTTGCCCTGACTAATATGACAAAATTTAGTTGTAATGCACTGGGATTTAGCTAAGCAGATTCTTAATATGAGTTTTTTGTTTGTTTGTTTGTTTGTTTGTTTTAATGGAGTCTTGCTCTGTCACCCAGGCTGGAGTACAGTGGCGCAATCTTGGCTCACTGCAACCTCTGCCTCTCGGGTTCAAGCAATTCTTGTGCCTCAACCTCCCAAGTAGCTGGGACTACAGGTATGTGCCACCACACCTGGCTAATTTTTGTATTTTTGGTAGAGACGGTGTTTTACCATATTGGTCAGACTGATCTTGAACTCCTGACCTCAAGTGATCCACCTGCCTCAAAGTGCTGGGATTCAGGCATGAGCCACTGAGCCTGGCCAATATGAGCTTTTTGACTAATTTACCCAGCTTGCAGCCCTTACAGCAATTTCTTTATATAAGATCTCAGTCATTTCTTGTCCCCATCTACTGTTAAAACATGTTCCATTCCTGCTCTGCACAGATGGCTTCAGGATGCTAATACCTTTACCAAGAACATCAATGCCTAATATCTTTGCTGGACCAAGGCAATATTAAAGATGCTGACTCCCTCCTGTGATAATGCTGCAGATGCCTGCACTGAGAGTGCTGATTTTAATGGGTTAAATAATATCACCCCAAAATTCATATCCACCTAGAACCTCAAAATGCAACCTTACTTGAAATAGGGCCTTTAAAGATGTAATTAAGAGATCATGCTAAGATTAAGGTCGACTCTAAATCTGATGAAAGTATCTTTATAAGAGACCAAAAAGAATATACAGTGTCAGAGGAGAAGGTCATGTAAAGACAGAAGTAGAGATTGGAGTTATGCTGCCATAAATCAAGGAATGCCAAGAGCCACCAGAAGCTAGAATAGCCACCAAGACTTTGGTAATTTGTTATAATCAACAGGACTTGTTACTATCCCTGTGTGAGGGCCCATGGGGTCTAGCAGAGAGCTATCATTTAGTACCTACTTAGGAAGCTAAACACATCCAGCACCACAGATACTGTATCATATTAGTGCCAAAACTGTTGGTGCCAATGCTGCAGATTCTTTGGCTTTGAATGTCTCAATTAGATTTACTCTTTTTGCTGCAGCCTCCTTGCTAAAGGATTCAGACTTGAGTTTGTTGAGCCTGGCCTAGAATACAATCTGATATATATAATATACTTAGAGTCTATTTCACTTCTGTCCTTAAACACTGGTCTTTTTCCAGAGTGGGATTCACTCATCTTGATTCTTCCTCTAAATTCTTTTCTAGAAGAAACATTAGCCACTAGTGCAATACACATGGATCCCTTGCTTTCTAATCCCACCAATTCTCCTGAAAATGCTCCAAATGTGTCTGACATGCCTGCTAAATTTTTTCCACCTCCATTACCCCTGAATATAACTTTTGGTATCTTTTTTAAAAGTCTAAGGCTATCCAATAATGAGCCCTTCTTAGAAAGACGGAGAAATTGATACACCTTCAAGTAAGTCTTATACAATGCTAAGGCAATGGGGGGAAAAGGTGGAGCTATCTAGTTCCTGCCTTTCAGTTCACATAGTTTGCCAGTGGTAGTTGCTTCTATTCCTGCCTGGTCTCCCATGGGGTCCAGCAGAGAGCTACTATTCAATGCCTACTTAGGCCATGGTAATCTTTCTATTGTTCAATGGCACTTTGGGACATGGGGATAATTTATTAGGGTTTCTTTTGGTCCCATTTTAGACAACACATATCACAGCCATTTCCTCTCTGGGGTCGTGAGATCTCACCATCTACACTGCAAAACATCAGGGTGAAGGATCCTTGTCTTCTTTGTTCTTAGGATCTACATGCTTCTTTCTTTTCATTTCTTCCCTCTCTAATCTAAAGGAAATAGCAAGACTGTAGGAAACACCCCATTCTCTCCACCACTCACTTATTCTTATGAATTCATTTAATTCAGCACACTTCTCTTTTCATATAGCTTGGCTGGGAAGCATATGGGAGTGTGGTTAACAGAACCAGTTTAAATATTTGGTAGAAAGCCTTAGAGTGGGTGTCTTACAGCTACTTGTTGCTTATTTTAGAATGAGGGGTGAGTACTTCACACTTACTCTCTTCAGCTTTAGAAGTTCAGCAGAAATTGTGATGAAAAAAATCCCATTTAAAATTCTGTAAAATTCCACCATTAAGTGCAGTCATTCCCCTAAACATAGAAGTATAGGCACTTCCCTAACTCTTAGCTGTTGCCTTAGGAACATTCTGACCCAGGGGTTGGGGTGAGTCCTCTTTTGCACCCAGAAATACAGCCCTACTATGATCTTGGATGGTTAGCACTGTGGAACAGCACCAAAAGAAATACTGACAGAATCTTGCATAATGTGGAAAATTTTTAAAGGGGAGCGATGTTTTAGTTATTGTATAATATGATAAACCAAGCCTGTTTGCTTAAGTTTCTCCCATTTTTCTAGTAACCAGTCAGTGTAAATAAATCAGTTGTTAGCGTACAATTCCAGAAGAGGAATCAGTAGCTCTTGTGTCCTAGGGATAAAAATAACTTGTGATCTTGGGAAGGATACAGAAAGAAAGCAGGGGATTATCACCATACAAGGTAATAGACTATTTTGCAAGTTATTTTGGAAATGGTCTGTTACTACTGTGGGCTTCCCTGTTAATTAGAGTGAATAGAGTAACCTATACATAGAAGTGATTCCCAATAAGATTCAAGAAAACACACTCATTCCAGTTGTAGAATGTACCTGGGATGGTGGGTTAAATAATCAGTTGCTTTTAAAATATGAAATCCCAAAGACAGATTTATCCATTCTATCTCTGGGTGGAATGGGAAGTGCTGCTATGAATGCTTTCTGTTATATAATGACCAAGTTGAAAGGATTGTCCTTGCTTATAATATGTAGCAATCACAAAATTTACATCAGGATTTCATACTTTTACATATATTAAGCTAGAAGAAGAACCTTATACTCCTCCTACTTTGTAAGAAGATTACAAGGAATAAGAGGTATACAACAGCTGCTTGCATTGAGACGTAGATAAAAGAAATCCAATGCCCAGGTCACTTCAGTAGGAAATGACATAGATCAAGATAAAGTGAATTTCCCTTGAGTTACTTCCTTGTATACATACATACTTTGTTATGCTCTTGAATCAGATACATGATATTAGGTTTGTGCAAAAGTAATTGCAGATTTGCCAAATGATTGCTACTATTCCTGTCTGGTTTCGCCAAATGGCAAAAACCGCAATTGTTTTTGCACCAACCCAATAATATTCTTTTATAAATTTAGGACGATAAAATACTGGCTTCTTACCAAACAGCACAAAGTACTTTATATTTAACGTTCTGTATACTCTTAGTGTGCAGGTTGAAAGCATATTAATCTATATGTATTGGAATATTTCCAGATTTCTTACTGCTATGATTACAAGCATATTGGCAGTGGGGTTTAATGACAATCCTATTCTCTAACAGTTCTTTCATTATGATTCTCTGGCACAGATTTCCTCCTAGATTATACTGAGAATGGCTTTGAGTCATTCAACTTTATGATGTGCTGCTCCTTTTGTGCTCACTCCATGTGTTATGCAAATAGAGAAACATCCAAGTCCTAGTCCTAAATTTCCTCTTCAACCTCACCTTCTACCCTACATCCTGGCAAGTCCTTCAAATGAAAATCATTTTGATTCACATTTTGAGATTTCCTGGAATTACTGTCAAGGGAATAAATTGAAATTCAGAGTTACTCTCTTATTTGCCATCTTTTTATACATTATTATGAAATGTGTGGAGGGAGAGCTGATAAATAGCAATTCAAGGTCTAGTGCTAGTATTTGTGTGCCAGGTGTTTAAAGTGGCTGCATATAGTCCCAAATAATGCCACTACTCCCTCTTCACCTGTAAAATCAGGATGTATTCAGTAGCCCATTCACTTTTCAATTCCTATAGTCTCTTATAGAAATTCCAACCTGACAGTTAAAATACCAATTCACCACCTAAAAACAATTCTCTCTACTCTGCTTCCTTACTACTAGAACCTGACTTTTTCAAGAAGTAGGTAGATATCCCTTAATCTCAGGTTAGACAGACACCTAACCCAGCCCCCCAGGTGGTTAACTAATTGTTCTAGTCATTTTAGTACCATTTTCTTCCCCTAGCAATTTATCTAGGGTTGGGCCTCTAGGTCAAGCTATAGTTTGGTGAGTTCTGATCAAAAATATATTAAAGGGAGTGTGGTGGACTCTTGCTAGAAAACATTTTGTTTCCTGGTAAAGGGACAGGGCATAAAAGGAGAGCTTGCTGACACTCTCTTCCCTCTTCTTCCAGCCTTAGATTAACAAGAGAAAAGTGGACCTCTGAGCCATCATACAACCATGAGATGACAATCATGAGTCGAAAAGACAACAGAAAGGAAACAAAAGACATTATTTCTGGGTCTTTGATGGTGCTCTTGAGCAGCTGAACCAATATTAGCAACTGCTTACCTGTAGAACAGCAGATCTCAAATTTCATGGTCTCAGAACTCTTTATAATCACACTCATTATCAAGGAATATTAATTTTTCAGTCTTGATAAATGTGTAATGTTTATATAAAATGTTAACATTAGAGGAAGCTGAGTAGAGGGTATATAGAAGCTTTTATCTCTGCAACTCTTCTGTAAATCTAAAATTATTTCAAAGTAAACAGTTTTGTTTTGTTTTATTGTACTTTAGGTTCTGGGGTACATGAGCAGATCATGCAGGATTGTTGCATAGATACATACATGTCACGGTGGTTTCCTGCCTTCATCCCCCCCTCACCTATATCTGGTATTTCTCCCCTCATTATCCCTCCACGATTCCCCAAACCTTTCTCTAATATGGAACATATCTATTAGTGTTTACCATATTGTACATAAAAAGGGGGAGATTTTTGAAAATTTTATTTATTAATTTTAAAAAGATCACTTACAGTATGCAATCTGAAGTCATATCAATGAGCTTTCCATACTGTCTTATATTAAAGGCTATTTGTCAATTTTTCATTTTCAATGGGTCTTCTTCCCACTTATTAGTTATTGCCATGAGGTATTCATTTATTATTTGGAAAATACTGGTCCACTTAGTTATGCAGGACTTCTAATTAATGACCCATTTTATAATGAACTATCATAAAAATCACATTTGTTAATACCACCACTGATTTCACCAAGTCTTTAAGTTGGGAAGCTGACAAGCTCATGGTGCCAGATGTAAGTTTTCCAGAACTCTAATTTTTACTTGAAAGCTTCAATGTTATTATTGGCAACAAATACTTTAAATTGTTTTCCTTAAAAATGACAGATTTATTTTGTTCATTTTCAAGAAAATATCTGCCAAATACCCAAATCTGTATCACTACAGTAAAAATGATGTTTCGTGAGGAAAGAAGACAATTCAGCTTGTTACTCAATTCTGCAAGTTCTTTCCTTGAGACAACCGTCAAACTCAAGTGTGCAGCAGAAGTATTTTATATTTTACTGTTTCTTCAAGAATGTTCTAAAGTGGAACTTGTTTCTTTTTTTCACAAAGGCATGGCAGTAAAGAATACAATGATTACTGCCAGCACAGTTTGGTGTCACCCCTTTGATTCCTGCTAAGAGGCCAGCAGTTTTCGCCTCTGTTGCTTTAGCATCATCTATACAAATGTCAACAGGAAAAAAAGGCAAACAAAATCTTATAACTATTGTTTAAAGGATCTTGAGGATCCACAGGGGTCCATGGATCACATTTTGAAAACCACGTTTAGACTTAAATGAGAAAAATAAATCCTTACTTGTTTAATCCACTCTTACTCACATTTTCTGTTATTTGCAACTAAAAGCATTCCCGATAGATGAAGCATAATATATTATTGAGTATTCCTTGGTATTCAAAACATCCATGTGTCCACTTAACGATTATGGCAAAAAAAAAAAAAAAAAAGACTGGTTATCTATTTGAATTGAGTCCCTTCTTGTGTGGAGGCAGAGAATTCATGCTTCAAAGTCCTGTGGCTTTTCCCTTGCTGATCCATCAGGGTTATACTTCTTCATGTATTGAAACAATGCTAAGCAACCCTTAGACTGCACACAGTCTACCTAGTTTTGAAATATTTCCCATGATTTAATTTCTATAACAGGAATCTTAAATTATTAGTTATTAATCAGTAATTCTAGTCATTTCCATAGGTGTAGTGTTTAGAAAGTCTTCCTTTGCATTACTGCTACATCAGGTTAGGTAGAGAAGCTGCTTGTCTCAAGAGGGTTGAGTCAGAAACAAGACCAAGGCAATGCCAAAGGCGTGGCACCAGAGACATTGGACACAAGATACTTGGCACAGTGAAGGTGAAGGTAAAAGAGAAAAGACCCAGGAGTAAAGATTAGCTTCTGTGTGCTTCTATTTTAGGGACAGATTATAGCAAGAGTATTGGTTTCATTCTAATCTATTCTATAGTTTGGGAGTAATAAAGAACATTACTTAGTATTTTAAATCCCCACTCACTGCAGTACCTAATTACAACACTTCACATTTGAGTACATTTTGTATGTAAAAAAACCAGTAGGTAACACAGGGAGAGGGAGCTTGAGAGATTTGGAGACAAAAATATATAAATTTGGCCAGAGTTTAGCTACAGGCTAATGTTTAATGAAAATTGCTTTTTAAAGACCAAGGAGTTCCTAAACTCTGAAATATTAGCCAGAAAAATGAAACAATTTAACGCCTGAATTTAACTGTGTATGTTTTGATTTAAAAGATATAATTTCTTAGTAGGAATAGAATGGAACTTTCTTAAACTGGTAATGGACATCTATGAAAAACTCACATCTAATATCATACTTAATGGTGATAGACTGGATGTGTTTTCCCTGAGATTAAGAGCAAGATAAGGATTCCATTCTTGCCATTTGTTCATAACAGGGTACTGGAGGTTCTAGCCAGAGCAATGAAACAAGAAAAAGAAATGAAGGCATCCATATTGGAAAGGAAGAAGTAACACTATATTTGCAGACAACATGATCTTGTTTATAGAAAATACTGAGGCATACATTTAAAAAAATTGTTTAAACTAATTAACATTATTGGCAATGATGAAAGATATAGTATAAATACACAAAAGTCAATTGTGTTTCTATACATTTGCAATGAGCAATCTGAACAAAAGGAATAAAATAATTCAACTTAAAAAACACCAAAAAGAATAAAATACTTATGAATAAATTTAACAAAATAAGTTCAAAAATTATACTCTGAAATCTATAAAACTGTTGAAAGAAACTAAAGATTACATAAGTGGAAAAATATCTTTTTTTATGTATCAGAAGATCTAATATTGTTACTCCCCAAGTTAATCTACACATTCAACACAATCTCTATCAGAACTCCAGCTGGCTTATTTGTAGAAATTCACATGATGATTCTAAAATTCATATGGAATTGCAAGAAACTCAGAATAGCCAAAACTATCTTGAAAACGAACAAAAGTTGGAGGACTCACAATTCCTGATTTTAAAATTTACTATAAAACAACAGTAATCAAGACAGTGTCGTACTGACATGAGGAGAAACATAATAGATCACTGGAATGGAAGTGAGAGTCCAGAAATAAACCCATGTGTCTATAGTCAATTGATTTTCAACAAGGGAGCTAAGACCATTTAATGGGGAAAAATAGTCTATTAAACAGATTGTGCTGGGACAACTGGATATCCACATGCAAAGAATAAAGTTAGACCCCTACCTCATACCGTATTCAAAAATTAATTCAAAATGGATTATCAGCCTAAAAATAAGAGCCAAAACCATAGAACTCTTAGAAGAAAACGTAATGGTAAATCTTGGTGACCTAGGATTTGGCAGTGGATTCTTAGATATAACACTCAAAGCATGAACAATAAAAGAAAAAAATGGATAAGTTAGACTTCATTAAAATTTTTAAAATCTTTTCTGCATGAAGGAACATTATTAAGAAGGTGATGATGACCTACAGAAGGGAAGAATATATTTACAAATCATTTATCTGATAATGGCCTACTATCCAGACTATATAAAGAACTCTTACAACTCAACAACAAAGAGACATATAACCCAATTTGAAATGAGCAAATCACTTAGATATTTCTCCAGAGAAGGTATATAAATGACACAAAGCACATGAGAAGATATTCAACATTATTAGACACGAGGGAAATGCAAATCAAAACTGCCATGAAGTAACAATGCACAACCACTAGGATGGCTATCATTGAAATAACAGAAAAGAACAAGTGTTTATAAGGACATGGAGAAATTGGAATCCTTAGACATTGCTGCCAGGAATGGAAAATGGTTCAGCCACTATGGAAAACAGTTTGGGGGTTTCTTAAAAAGTCAAACATAAAACCAGACACAGTGCCTCACACCTGTAATCCTAGCACCTTCGGAGGCTGAGGTGGAAGGATCATTTGAGTCCAAAAGTTCAAGACCAGCTTGGGCAACATAATGAGACCTCATCTCTACAAAAAATTTAAAAATTAGCTGGGCACGTGGCACATGCCTGTAGTCCCAGCTACTTTGGAGGCTGAGGTGGAAGGATCACTTGAAGCTGGGAAGTCAAGGCCTCAGTGAGCCATGATCATGCCATTGCACTGCAGCCTGGGTAATAGAGTGAGACCCTGTCTTAAAATTAAGTAAATAAATAAATAAACATAAAATTACCTTATTACCCTGCAACTTCACTCTTAAATATATCCCCAAAAGATTGAAAACACGTACTCAAGGAAATACATGTACACACGTGGCTCATTGCAGCACTATTCTCAATAGCCAAAAAGTGGAAACAGTCCAATGTCCATCAATGAATGACCAGATAAACACATTATAGAAAAGAATGAGATACTGATGCATGCTTCCAGAGAGATGAACTTTGAAAACATTATGTTAATTAAAAGAAGACATTCACAACAGACCACATGCTAGATGATTTTATTTATATGAAATACTCAGAATAAGCAAATCCATAGAGATAGTAGATAGTGTTTGCTTAGGTCTGGGAACATATATGGGATGAAGGCGATAGTTAAAGGGTGTACGGTTTTTTGTTTTTTGTTTTTTGAGGTGATGAAAATGTTCTAAAATTGACTGTGCTAATGATTGCACCTATGTGTAAATATGCTAAAAAATATTAACATGTACACTTAAAAAGGGTGAAATGTGTTATATGCGAATTACATCTTAGTTAAGCTGTTAATTTAAAAGATCTAATTTCTTAGAAAAATATAAAAATAAGGTTTATTTAGATTTTTCTATTTCCTTAATATCTCTCAAGCAAAACAGATTTTTCATCAGCATATTTAACAGCCACTTCTCTGACAATGCTTGGCAGCCTGTTTGTGCCTACCATCCTATTACAGAAAGCAGAGAATCTGGATATAGGCCTGGGAAAACTGTTCATGAAAAGAGCACCTGGCTATACCCATTATTAAAATTATTTGAACTTGGGACAGAGTTTACAATAATGAATTATTACAATAGAGTGGGAGAAGGGCTATACTAGCTGTATCAAATAAGATAGAAGCTGGATAGGAAGATTGAGAAAAAGGCATTCAAGGTTCCTATCTCATCCTTGAGTCAGGGTCACAGAAGACAATAATCAAAGTTTGTAGGGGAAGATTTCTGGGAGTTGCCATGAACCAAGTTAGTACAAATAGTGGAGTGAGGTGTGGATGGGGGAATCAGTGTACACAAACTAAGAGAAACAACCAAGATAACTGAGGATAGCAATCACTGGGTGATCTAATTGCAAAAAATGATTTTCTCTCTTTCAGTGGATCTTACACCTGCCAGGTCTTACATCAAAGCATTCTTAAAGATGCAGCTTATCATTTGAAAATAAAATTATGGGAGACTCAGTTTGAGTCTGTGCGTGATCAGACAAGAATAAACATATCTCACAAACTGGTTGAATAAACCCAGTTAAAGTCCATGTGCTGAGGACCTCTTAGAATCACTCTTCCTGAGAGAAGAAGGATCCAGGAGTACAGTCAGCCCTCTAAGGGTGCAGTGATATTGGGTAGAGCATGATGTCTGTCACTTATTTTGGTCTCTTGATCCAGCCTCAATTAAGTCCTAAACTCTTAAGTTGAAACCACCTTTGCAAAAATTTTAAACTGAGGAAATTATGACAGTGAAAAAGATCAGACCTAAATGATTCCACATTGCTTCTAATTTTTAAGCTGTCCTTTTTCATTCCTGGGTATAGGCCGAACTAACCTTGGAAAGAAATGCAGTTTATGGTTTCACTCTGAAACAAAATTGATAATAGCCCTTTTCTGAAAAGAAAGACCCCTTCTTGTCTGGTGACCAGTCTACCTTTGTAGGACTAATAAATTAGCTACAAGATTAGAAATTTAGGGGTAAGAGTCTGAATTTCCCAAATTGCTTGGGGGGATAACATCAGTATTGTAAAAGCTAAGATCTGTGCTTGACATATTTGCAGATCATGCACTGGATTTTACCTTCCCACTCAGGAACAGAAGACAGCAAGA
Organism: Aotus nancymaae; assembly: GCF_030222135.1. Taxonomy (NCBI): domain Eukaryota; kingdom Metazoa; phylum Chordata; class Mammalia; order Primates; family Aotidae; genus Aotus; species Aotus nancymaae. The sequence continues at coordinate 50,395,691 of NW_026988415.1, read as the reverse complement.
AAACCTCACTTCAAACCCCTGTGATTCCATCTCCAACATGACCAATCAGCACTTTCCAATTCCCTAGGCCCTAGCCACCAAAATATCGTTTTAAAACACTGATCCCCAAATGCTCCAGGAGACCAATTTGAGTAATAATAAAACTCCGTCTCCCACACAGCCAGCTCTGCGTGAATTAATCTTTCTCCATTGCAATTCCCTTGTCTTGATAAATCACCTCTGTCTAGGCAGCAGGCAAGTTAAACCTGTTGGGCAGTTACAAAGTCCTTGAGGGTATAGGCATTATTCCATGGGATCCCTCATCAATAGAGGGTAATACTAGAGACAAATAAGAGCAAGAAAATGAAGTAGGCAGCCTGGTAAAGGTGCTGTTGAACTCAGCGGAAGCTGATTTGTTCATAAATATGTTACTGGTGGAAAGTATCTGAGTTACTGGCAGAGAATCATATGGGTCTGCAGCAACCTCAATTCTTGCCTCCTCAGAAGAAAGAATTCAACTGAGAGAAATAAGACAGAAAAAAAGACCAAGGCAAGTTTCAGATCAGGAGTGGAAGTTTTTTAAAAAGCTTTAGAGCAAAAAAGAAAGGAAAGTGCACTTGGAAGAGACCCAAGTGAGCACCAAGAAGGTCAAGTGTGGCATTTAACTTTGATCTTAGGACTTTAAAGGCTGACCCACTTCTGGTGTCTTGCACCCCTTTCCCATGCTTCTTCCCTTAGTGTGGGCTGCCCGCATGTGCAGTGTCCTCCTTACACTTGGGTGGTGAGCACATGTGGTGTGTTTAGAAGCTGTATGCATGCCCATCTCAGGCTCTCTTCCCTTCTCCGGTGGAATGCCCCCAGAAGGTCATACTCCACCATTTTGTCTCTTAATGTGCATGCCTGGGCTCACTCACCCAATACTTGAGATTTTATTGGAAGCTCTTTTTGCTTCTCCCTGGTGCCTGCATTCAATTAATACTCTAATGTAACAGCTGTGGACCATCAGGAAATTGTCTCTCCCTGGCACAGTTGCCAAATTATCATTTTTAGAGAGGCAATGTGATAATTGTTGAACCATCACCTGACATTACTGGTGGGTGGGGGAAGAGCCCTCTCCTGCCTGGCTCATACCTGTCTAACCACCTATAACAAATACACATAAGGGAACCCTTGAAACCTAGCAGAAATTCTTGGGGAAAGGATCTTTAAAGAAACCCGTAGTCATGTGTCAAACAGATGCGGGCATGAGCAACTTATTTGAGGTATTATTATTTACATGAAACTCAAAGGCTGGAGAAGCCTGGAGAAATGTGAATCATGAACAAAAGTCCTAATCCTTCTGGAGCAGCTGAAAATGATCTTACAGTGGAAGTGACCTTTGACCCATGCCCTGAGAGAGGGTCCAAAGGGCATTTCAGATTAGAGCAGAGGGTATATACAAAGACACAGATGTTCACTATGCTTATTTTTGAAAATTAATTTGCATGGACCAAGTGTTTTTCATTTTGTGCATAGCTACACGTGTACATAGTTAGCAGGAATCCTGACATTTGACCACAGTAGCCACTGAGAGCAGCTCAAGTCTTTCTCATAACTGTTAAAAATTATTCAGATATTAGAATTGGAAGGAACCAACGATGCCATCTATACTCCACCACCATCAAAGTGCAAGGCATAATTGCAAAGCTATTAGCAACCTCCAAAGCTCAATAACTACCTTGCTTTCATACAACATCTGCTTTGTCATGTAAATTAAGAGGCACTAAATGTCACTATAGGATTTAGAAGGCTGAGGGGATGCCAAAAATCTGATCAGCAGGTCATAAGTATTTCTTTTGTTAATCTAATGGTCGAGTAATTTGACATACAATGAGGGCAGAAAGTTACCTCTATCATTTCCTTGAGGTTCAGACAGCATTTATACTCATGACACTTCATTTGCATGAAGAGAGATAAAAGAAAAGGGTGTTAATGTCTAATTGTTAATGGATCACAAAGTTTCACTCTAGCATCTAAATGTCATGGTAGAGCCTGCAAACTGAACACTGTGAATCTAATTGAAATTATTTTTGTGTCACTTTACAGTGATTGTTTCTTTCACATTGTATCCAATAAGTGGCTGCATTAATTCGTCAGGAATTATACAAAGCAGAATTCCCTTTGTATAGAAAAATAAGATGACCTTGCGTTAATGTGGTGTGTTAGTGTGGTTTAAAAACATACAACAAGCACTGACTACAGTACAAAATGTAATTTCTTTGAAAACTTGGGTCAACAAAAAGCAATTCTTAAATTCAGTAAACAGATTAAAATGAAAATGTTTCCTTGGCTGTTCTCTTCCAATACAATTTGACTATGACAGTATTTCAAAGATTATAAACAAAAATCTTGGTAACAGATACAAGAACTTTAAGCATACTTATATATTATGGGACATGCATTATATTTGGCCTTTCCAATATGAGATTATCAACAACACATTGTTATCAAAATTACACACCAAAAATGTTCCATGCCAAAGCTAAAATAGTCACTACTATTTCATTTTCAGTAGCTTTAATTTTAAACTATTCTTAGGTTCATAGAGTACTATTACCCAGGTACTCTTTCATTATTGTTAGGCATTACAAGCAAAAAAAAATTCTTAATATAAAGTCTGCATGTTGGCCAGGTGCAGTAATCCCAGCACTTTGGGAGTCAGAGGCGGGCAGATCACTATGTCAAGACATCAAGACCATCCTAGCCAACATGGTGAAACCCCATCTCTACTGAAAATACAAAAATTGGCTGGGCATGGTGGCGCGTGCCGGTAGTGTCAGCTACTCAGGGGGCTGAGGCAGGAGAATCACTTGAACACGGGAGGCGGAGGTTGCAGTGAGCCGAGGTCGCGCCACTGCACTCCAGCCTGGGTGACAGAGTAAGGCTCCATCTCAAAAAAAAAAAAAAAAAAATCTGCATGTTATGCATCTTATAATAAGACTCTAACTTAGCACCACCTACACAAAGAATTGTTGGAGACATAAAGTCTAAGGCCTTTCTCTTAAAGGACTTATGGTCTAGTTGACAAGATGAGATATATATACATACAAAATGCTCAACATATGATGGTACCTCTGTGTCAAATAAGCGTAACAGACAGTAACAACTATAGGAATTCAGAGGAGGGTCTAAGATTCTTCTGTATAATATGGCTTTGCAGGGCTAGAATTTCTAAAGTGCCTTCTTTATTCTGGGCAGTTTAGCTGCAATTAAAGCTGAGATACTATTTGTTAGACAATAGTGTATTGGTTATTATGTCATAACCCTGGGATGGTTAATTGTCAATTGTAATTTTTTCATATTTTATTAAAATATCTAACCACATGTATTTCCAAGTATCATATTAAAAATAACACAATTGGAGCAAAGCTTAAAGAAATTAAAATATCTAAATATCATATGGTCTTAATTTCTTTTTTAAAATTCACTCCCTTTATGACTAAAAACTTGTATCTTCAGTTTCCAGATCCAAGAAGTTATGCTAATACCAATCACTTTCTGACAATCACTATACCACTAGCATAAAATTTTAAAGTGACCTCAATATAATATAACCTCAGTGGTTTTAATATGGAACCTACTGAATATACAGTTCCATACTCATCCCAAACTCTGAATTTTCCCCTTCTTCCCTCTTTAGTAAAATCTGTTGTATTATATCTACATGAGATGAGGCACAGTATATGAGAGAAAGTAGAAAATACTTTCTCTCCATCAATGAGATGAAGAAAGTAGAAAATAAATACCAAAATTAGATCCTTTAGGTCATTTGTAAATGCTCTGCTTCATTCAATCTGCCCTCCATTCCCATAAGTTGTTTTAGTAAAGTGATTGTCATCTTTCTTAGGAAGATTAATACAAACAAAATTAACCGTTCTCTTCTCTTCTAGTTAATCTCTGCAGTCAGAGGCTTCCACATTTATATGTAAGAGAGGAGACAGGCTGTGTGCGGTGGCTCACACCTTTTTTTCCCAGCACTTTGGAAGGCTGAGGTGGGAGGATCGCTTGAGGCCAGGATCGCTTGAGGATCGCTCAAGACCAATCTGGGCAACATAGTGAGCATTGTCTTTAAAAAAAGAAAAGAGAAGAGAAAGAAAAATCAGTCATCTTGGAAGGTTCAACAGCAACCTAGGGTCTTCCAAATATCAAAGAGCAACTCTTCTTTCCATACTTCAAAAGATTAATATAGCATTTGAAATTATCTTTTTATTCTATTTTTATTGTAATGCTCTAATTTTAAGTTACTATAGTAACCATTTTTTATTTGAGTGAAGGCTTCATTACTGTCACTTTAATTGTTTTGTTTTCTATTCTAGCTTCAAGTGAGTCTTAAAAATGGAAAATGGACTTATCATTTACTATTCTCTAAATATTACAGAACAGAAAGACAATTCAGGCAATGATTCTGCATGACTATATTGGAAATATCTGTTTATACACAAATCATCACTTTGTATTTTAAAAATCAGGCATTGTGCTTTAACCAGACCATTGTTCCATATGATTAAATATAAGAGTGCTAGTAACTAATCTGCAACACGCCACTGAAAAGTACCTAATTGTTAAAGAAAATTTATTTTTGACTTCATATTATATTGAGAAATGTAAAGATGGTAATCATGATATTTGCAACATTACACAATTTGTATTTTAGGAGAGAGAAACTGTTAATAGATTTATCTGATTTTTTTCATAGTATTAATTGAAATAACCAATTAATGTAATTTAAGTTGCTCATGTCTGATTAACTTCTTAATAACAGCTCCATTCATGGCTCAGTGCTTAACTAGCCAGAATAACCAATTTCACTTCAGAAAGGATTAGTCAGTAACAGTGAGCACCACAGCTTTGAGTGCAGTATTATAGTGAAAGTGACATTTCAATCTTATAGAGCAGGGGTCCCCATCCTGAGCTGCAGACTAGTACTGGTCAGTAAGCTGTTAGGAACCTGGCAGCACAGCAGAAGGTGAGAGGAGGGCTATTGAGCATTACCACCTGAGCTCTGCCTCCTGTCAGGTCAGCTGCCACATTATATTCTTATAGGAGCATGAATCCTATTGTGAACCTGCAAAGGATCTAGATTGTGTGCTGCTTATGAGAATCTAACTCATGCCTGATGATGTGAGGTGGAAAAATTTCATCTGAAACAATGCCTGTCCCCCAACCCATCGATGGAAAAATTGTCTTCCACAAAACCAGTCCCTGGTGCCAAAAAGGTTGGGGACTGCTGTCATAGAAGAAAAACAAATTCACATTCACTAAAGACACAATTTGGGAATTAATATACCCCCTAATATACACTTAAAATTTTCCAAGATGAACCAAATGGAAGTATAGACATACATTTTAAAAATTAACACCATACTTAAAATCATAAGATCATGCCTCTTTCAGCATATTCAAAGTGAAGTCATCTGAAATTCATTGAATATTAACTCATTGTTTTTGCATGTACGTAAGTAGCACATTTTATCTAAGAAACTAGACTTTAAAAAAAATTATTAGGTAAAATTATTTTGGTGCCTTCAGAAATGAAAAAGCTAAAATACAAAGCAAAGTCTCTATCCAAGACTTTTATTTATTTATTAGTGAAACAAAGTCTTGGTTGAACCAAGACTTTTATTTATTTATTAGTGAAACAAAATTACTAATCTTTCTATAAAATAATTATTTATATTTGTATAATCTATATTTTATTACTTACACACCCAACATTTTATTTAATCCTCTTAACAGCCTTGTAAGGTAATCAATGTCACCATTTTACAGGTTAAAAACAAATTCAAGACTCATTTTGAATACATGACTTTCTAAGATTATAGTGCTAATGAGTGGCAAAGTCTCAAATTCAGTCATCTCATTTACAATCAGGTGCTTTTCCACTAAATTCACAGTTTAGATTGTTTTCATCATTAAACAATCATTACTACTGTTGTCCCAGAAAAAAGACCAAGCTTTACGAGTCTAGGCCATATGAGCAGAAGAAAAATGAAGAAGGAGAAGGTATATGAACTTTTAGTTCAGGCTTATCAACAAATAAATTCTGTAACTACAGACAGAAGCATTAGCCCATGATGAATGCATAGCAATGTCTAGAAAATACTCTCCAAAACTAGATGAATAATCTTTCAACTGTTTAATAAGGAAATTTCACCTAACAAGATTTTTTCCCAAACCAATTCAACACTAAGTAAATAGTAAAATTATTTTTCTCATCCTTCAATGTAGAAGTTGCTTTTCTTAGGCAAATTCACAGAGACAGTCTACATATTTTAAGAATTCTCATTTAGTGTTACATTGACTCTCACCTTTTCTTTATGGCTGAAACTTTGAGCAAGACCAATAAATCACGACCAAGCTAAAATTGAGCAAGATCCTTAGAAGCAGAATAATCAAGACTTATATGCATTTGAGAGACCTGGAAAGTATGAATGAATGTTCTCTGCCCCTTCAATTTTATTTGTATTAAATTTACATTCAGTCTGCCTAAAATTATTTAAGACTTGCATTTGACGTAATTCTTAAGTCATTAGTGCCTAAGATGTCATACCATTTTTGAATAAATATGTAAATATTATGTAAATATTGATCTACGACTAAACATGTTTGCAAGAACTGTCTCAATGTATTTAATATTTTGGTTAAATCAGTTTTCTACTTTTTTACAAACTATAAATTTCACCATTGGCATTGATCCGTATCTCAATATATTCATTTAATATGGACACTTTATGTTTGTAAATTCAAAGTTAACTATATAATACATATTTGAAGATAGCAGGCCAAAGAGACTATTTTTGTAATTGACATTGAAACAAATGATTAGCATGCTGCAGTACTCATCTAACTCTTTTATATTCATTAATTATTAAGGCTTAATTCTGTGAAAATCCAGAGAATGCTTATGATGATGAATTCTTAAGATATACAACTGTTGGAGGAGATAAGAAATGTTCATTAATTTATCATATATTGAAATACACTATAAAGATCTTGACTGCTATAAATGTCTCCTACTTATTTTCATATAATTACTAAATATTGGTGGAGAATGTACATTAACATTTGCCCATTAAAATCCGATTACAATTTTCTAAACTATTAAGATTTATTAACCTTGTGCAAGGTTATTTACAAATTATTCAAATGCTTTTTACTTGTGGAAGTACTTTATATACCTTGCCTATTTCACATGCATTGCCTCATCTGATCCTGCCAAAAATCTCATGAGAGAGAGCAGTTAGTAAGCCCATTGTAAAGGAAGAGAAGGCAGGCCCATGTGTAGAAACCCAGCTGATTAAGTGCCAATATATACTAAGTACAGTACTAGATGCTTAAAATATAATGAACAAGCTAGATAATCAGGAAGCATATAATCTAGCCAGGAAGACAATGAAACAAGTATAAGTATGAACTGTGGAGAGAACTGTGATAGGACAATCCAGGATGCTATGAGAATTCATAAATGGGCAACCTGACTTAGTCTTGGAGGAGGCAAAGAAGCATCCTTGAAAGAAGAGATATTTAGAATGAGCAAACTTGGGAAGTTCCTTTAAGACATGCAAGGCTATAGGAGCAATGAGAGAAAAACAAGAAAAAAAATGCTAGAAACATAGGTCCATGCTAAACTGAAAAAGAAAAAAAAAATGGCATCAGCATTCATTAACCACTTAATATGGACCAAGAATTGTGATGAATATATTTCTGCAATCTGTATTTCATTTAATCCTCATATCAACCCTAGGAGGTATTGACACTGGTATTAAAGTTATTATTGCTATAATTATTGCTAACAGTAGTAGCAGTAGCAGCAGCAGCAGCAGCAGCAACAGTAGTAATAGTAATATTTGACCTAAATGTACAAATAGTTGATGATTACCCAAATACATTATAACAGCTCACTAAACAGCAAATATAGTAATGCCCTATTTTATAGAAAACTATAGAAAAACTATGTCAGACAGGATCTGAAAGTCTTACATCTAGGTGTTAACAGCTAACAGTCATTATTTCTGGGTAGGGGAGATTATGAGCACTCTCTGAGGTCATCTTTTGCTTAGGTATATGTGTGTGTATTTATGTATATGTGTGTGTTTTTTAATAAGAAAATATAAAACATAGTAAAATAAAATATTTCTTGGACACTCGGCTGGATCCAACTTTTCTCTTTCACAAAAAGCACAAAAAAGGAATAATTGAATGAACACAAATTAGAAATAAAAATTCAATATGTAGAAAATATTCTGAAAAAGATGGAGTAGAATGCTTCAAGATGCCTACAGAGTTTTAAAAGAACTCAACGTTGCACCCAAATTGCCAATTCTTGAAAAACTAATGATGTTAATAGCTATGGACTGAATTGCATCACCCACCCCCCACCTCCACCCCACCCACCACTTACCAAAAATACATAGGTTGAAGCTCTAACCTCCAATGTGACTGTATTTGGAGATAGGACCTTTAAGGAGATAATTAAGCTAATTGAGGTCATAAAGGTGGGGCCTTAATCCAATAGGACTGGTGTCCTTATAAGAAGAAAAGTCCTTGAACACAGAGAAAAGGACATATAAGGACATATCAAGAAGACAGCCATCTGCAAGCAAGGAGAGAGACCTTAAGAGAAACAAAACCTGCTGGCAGCTTGATCTTGGGCGTCCAGCCTCCAGAACTGTAAAAAAAATACATTTCTGTTGTTTAAGCCACTCAGTCTATGGTATTTGGGTATGGCTGCCTGAGAAGACTAATATATTTAGATAGTTTATGTTTGACCAAATCATCAAATTGACCTATTTGTTTTCAGAAAAAGAAGACCTGCTTTAGCTTTATGAATGTTTTGCTTATTTGTTTTCTTTGGGTTTTGTATTTTCTAATGAGAGGAGGGAAGATACTCTGCCTTAAATGGTAGCAGAGTGTGGTTGTGGTCCCACTGGAGCAGATGTGGGAACAAAGGGAAATGTGATGATTACTTTATGTGTCAACTTGACTGGGCCACAAGGTGCCCATAAATTTGATTAAATAGTATTCTAGATGTGTCTATGAGGGTGTTTCTGGATGAGATTAACATTAACGTCTCTTCCTGACTGTCTTTCGGCTGAGACATCGGTCTTTTGCATTTCAACTCAAATGCAGACTGAGACTTACAACATTGGCTCTCCTGGTTCTCAGACCTTCAGACTCAGACTGAAACTTGCACTTATCTCTTCTATGGTGAAGGAGTTCTTGCATCTGACTCTCCCTACAAAAAAAAAAAAAAAAAAGTGAGAGGAGAGATAATGCCCAGTAGGCCTGTTTCAATTTTGGAGGCAACGTAGTCTTCATTTGGATGCATTGCTCCATCCCACTTACCAAGTAATTCAAAAAGCTGCTAGGTTTTTTTTTTCTTTTTCTTTATTTGTTTTGAGACAAGATCTCACTCTGTTGCCCAGGTTGGAGTACAATAGTGCAATTATGGCTCATTGCAGCCTCAACCTTCCAGGCTCAAGTGATTCTCCTACCTCAGCCTCCTGAGTAGGTAGAACCACAGGTGTGTGCCACCATGCCTGGTGATTTTTTTGCCTGTAGATATGAGGTCTCCCTCTGTTGCCCAGGCTGGTCTCAAACTCCTGTTTTCAAGAGACCTCCCACCTCAGCCTCCCAAAGTCCTGGGATTACAGATGTGAGTCACTGTGCCTAGCCAGCTGCTGGTTTTGAGTGGGGCCCAAAATAAGAGAAGGCTCTAAAACAGATCCAGTCTGACGTGCAATCAACTCTGTCACTTGGTCCATATTATTCAGCAGATCCAGTGTTGCTTAAGGTATCAGTTGTCAATTAGGGTGCTGTTTGGAGCCTTTGGCAGGCCTAGGTGAGTCACAGCACAAGCCCATAGGATTTTGGAGCAAAGCCCTGTCATTCTCTACAGATACTCTCTTTTTAAGAAATAGTTTTTGGCCTATGACTGAACCTTAGTAGAAACTGAATGCTTAACCATGGACCACCAAGTTACCAGGTAACCTGAGCTGCCCATCATGAACTGGGTGTTATCTGACCCACTAAGCCATAAAGTTGGGCATGCATAGCAGCACTGCATCATTGAATGGAAACAATATATACATTACTTGTTCCAAGCAGGCCCTGAAGGCACAAGTAAGCTACATGAGATGCCTGTGGTCCCCACTGCTGCTACACTGCCTTCTTTTTCCCAGTCTCACCTGTGGCCTTATAGGGAGTTCCCTACAATCAAATGACAGAAGAACAGAAGACTTGGGCCTGGTTCTACACAATATACAAGCACCACTTGAAAGTGGACAGCTATAGCACTTCAGCCCCTTTCTGGGAATTCCTGGAGGACATTGGTGAATAACAATCTTCCCAGTGATCAGAGTTTTGAGCAGTGGACATGGTTGCTCACTCTGCTAGGAAGGAGAAATGACCATATGTGCAATAATATGCCAATTCATGGGCTTTTGGCAATGGTTTGACTGAATGGTCAGGGATTGGAAGGAACATGATTGGAAGATAGTTGGCAAGGAAATGTGGGGAGAAGAACATGGATAGACCTCTCTGAATGGGCAAAAATAGTGAAGATGTTTCTGTCCTATGCAAATGCTCACCAAAGGGTGACCTCAGTAGAGGAAGATTTTAATCAAGTGCATAGGATGATCTCTTCAGTAGAGATCATTGATCCTGTTTCCCTAGTCACCCCTGTCATTGCCAAATGGGCTCATGAACAAAGTGGCCAGGGTGGCAAGAATAAAGGCTATGCATGGGCTCAGCAACATGGACTTCCACTTAACAAGTCAACCTAGCTATGGCCACTGCTAAGTGTCCAATATTCCAGTAGCAGAGACCAACAATGAGCTCCCAATATGACACCATTCCCAAGGCTAATCAGCCAACTACCTGATGACAGGTTGATTGCATTGACATGCTTTCATCATGAAAAGGTCAGTGATTGCTATTACTGGAACAGACACTCGGTACAAATTTGCCTTCCCTGCATGCAATGCTTCTGTCAAAACTACCATGCATGGATTTATAGAATTCCTTATTCACACAGTATTGCTTCTGCTAATTATGGAATTCACTTCACAGCAATGGAGACATGCTCATGAAATTCACTGATCTTACCATGTTCCCCACTATCCTGAAGCAGCTTGTTGCATAAAACAGTAGAATCATCTTTTAAAGGTTCAGTTATAGCAGGGCCAGAGCAGCATTCCTCCAGATGGCTGTATATGTTCTGAACCAGCATTCAGTATATGATACTGTTTCTCCTTCTAGCCGGGATTCATGAGTCCAGGAATCAAGGGATGGAAATGGGAATGTCTCCACCCACTATTATCCCTAGTGACCTACTAGCAAAATTTTTACTGCCTGTTCCCATTACCTTATGTTTTGCTGTTTTAGAGGTCTTAGTTCCAAAGGGAGAAATGCTTCTACCAGGAAACACAATAATAATTCCATTGAACTGGAATTTAACACTGCCACCCAGCCATTTTGGATTCCTCAAGCCTCTCACTCAACAGGCAACAAAAGGAGTGATTATGCTGACTGAGATGACTGATCCTGATTACCAAGGTGAAATTGGACTACTACACCACAATGGAGGTAAGGAGGAGTGTGTCTGGAATATAGGAGATCCCTTAGGGCAAGATGTCCAATCTTGGCTGTTGGGGCCACATTGGAGGAAGAATTGTCTTGGGCCACACATAAAATACACTAACACTAATAACAGCTGATGAGCTTAAAAAAAATCACAAAAGAGTACCATGTTTTATGAAACTTTATGAATTTGTGTGGGGCCACATTTGAAGCCGTCCTGGGCTGCATGTGGCCCATGGGCCATGGGTTGGACAAGTTTGCCATAGGGTATCTCTTTAGTATTACCATGCACTGTTATTAAGGTCAATGGGAAGCTACAACATCCCAATCCAGGCAGGACAAAAAATGGCCCAGACCCATCAGGAATGAAGTTTCAGGTCACTCCACCAGGCAAAGAACCATAACCAGCTGAGGTGCTTTCTGAAGGCAAAGGGAATACAGAATGGGTAGTGGAAGAAAGTAGTTATATGACCAGTTACAGAAAGACTGTAATTTTCATGAATATTTCTCTTTATTTTGTGAATATATTTGTGTGTGTATGCAAAATATCTTTGTTTTCTTCCCTCTCTTATTCACCTATCATATCACATATTGACTATATATCATAGTATTTAAGTATCATATTGTTAATTTGTCATGGAGCAATGGCTCATGTCTGTAATCCCAGCACTTTGGGAGGCTGGGCCAAGAGGATCACTTGAGCCAAGAAGTTCAAGCCCAGCCTGTGCCACAAAGGGAGACTCTGCCTGAACAAAAAATTTAAAAATTATCCAGGCATGGTGGCGTGCACTTGTGGTCCCAGCTACAAAGGAGGCGGAGGTGGGAGCATCACTTGAGTCCAGGAGGTAGAGGCTGCAGTGAACCACGATTGTGCCACTGCACTCCAGTCTGGGACACAGAGCGAGACTCTGTCTCAAGAAACATTATAATGTATTGTTAATTTTATATAATAGCATCTAAGTTATGGCATCTCGAGAAGAGTAAACATCACTCAAGTACTTTGCCTCTTCTTCTAGGGAAGGGGTTATTGCATTTTTCCTTTTATGTAGGAGAGTTGTATCATATTGAGTGGAACTGTGGTCTTGTCATTTTATATGGAGATTAAGTGTGGATTAAAGAGATTCATCTCGGATGCCAAGTTGACAAAGGGTTAACTCGTGATGGCTGAGTTCATGTGTCAACTTTATTGGGCCATGGGGTGCCTATATATTTGGTTAAACACTATTCTGTGTGTGTCTGCGAGGGTTAGATATTAATTTGGATGAGATTAATATTTACATTGGTAGACCGAAAAAGAGGAGATTACCTTCCCCAGTGTGGATGGGCATCATCCAATCTGTGGGAGACCTGAACAGGACAAAAGGTTGAATAAGGGAGGATTTACTCTCTCTGCTTGACTCTCTTAGAGTTGGGACATCTATCTTCTGCTGTCTTCAAACTCAGATTCAGATTGAATCTTACACCATTAGCCTTCCTGATTCTCAGGTCAAAATACAATGATACCATCAGCAATCCTGAATCTCCAGCTTGCTGACTGTAAATCTTAGGACTTCTCAGCTTTCATAACCAGGTAAACCAATTTCTTTTTTAAAGAAATAATATTAACTTTTATTTTAGATGCAGGGGGTACATGTTAAGATTTGTTACATGGGTATATTGCATGATATTGGGGTTAGGGATAGGAGTGATCCTGTCACCTAGGTAGTGAGCATAGTACTCAACAGGTAGTTTTTCAGCCTTTGCCTCATTCCCTCTCTCCCCACTCAAGTGGTCCTCAATGTCTATTGTTGCCATCTTCATTTCCATGTGTACCCAATGCTTAGCTACAACTTATAAGTAAGGACATACAGTATTTGGTTTTGTGTTTCTGCATGAATTCCCCTAGGATAATGACCTCCAGCTACATCCGTGTTGCTGCAAAGGATATAATTTCATTCATTTTTATGGCTGAATAGTATTCCATGTTATATATGTACCATATTTTCTTTGTCCAATCCACCCTGTATGGGTACCTGGATTGATTCTATGTCTTTGTTATTGGGAATAGTACTGCAGTCAACGTGAGTGAATGCGTCTTCTTGGTAGAATGATTTCTTTTCCTTTGTGGATATACTCAGTAATGAGATTGCTAGGTTGAATGGTAGTTCCACTCTCAGTTCTTTTTTTTTTCTCCCCAGCTAATTTTTTTTTTGTAGAAACAGGGTCTTGATATGTTGCCAAGACTGGTCTTGAACTCCTGGGCTCAAGCAATCCTCTCACCTTGGCCTCCCAAAGTGTTGGGCTTTTAGACATGGGCCACTGCACCCAGCCTCAACTCAGTTCTCTGAGAAATCTCCAAAGTGCTTTCCACAATGGCTGAACTAATTTACATTCCCACCAGCAGTGTATAAGCATTCCCTTTTCTCCACAGCCTTATCAGCATTTGTTATTTTTTGATGTTTTAATAATAGCCATTCTGATTGATGTGAGATGGTTTCTCATTGTGGTTTTGATATGCGTTTCTCTGATAATTAGTGTTGTGAAGCATTTTTTCTTATGTTTGTTGGCCACTTGTATGTCTTCTATTGAGAAGTGTCTGTTCAGTGTTTTGCCTACTTTTTAATGGAGTTATTAGTTTTTTTGCTTGTTGAATTAAGTTCCTTACTGATCCTGGGTATGAGACCTTTGTTTGATGCATAGTTGGCAAATATTTTCTCCCATTCTGTGGGTTGTCTATTTACACTGTTGATAGTTTCTTTTGCTGTATAGAAGCTCTTTAGTTTAACTAGATACCACTTGTCAATTTTTTGTTTTGTTGCAATTGCTTTTGAAGACTTAGTGATAAATTCTTTCTCAAGGCTGATGTCCATAATGGTGTTCCTAAGTTTTCTTCTAGGATTCTTACAGGTTGAGGTCTTACATTTAAATTTTTAATACATCTTGAGTTAATCTTTGTGTGTGGTGAAAGACAGAAGTCCAGTTTCATTCTCTGTATATGGCTAGCCAGCTATCACAGCATCATTTATTGAATAGGGCTTCCTTTCTCCATTGCTTATTTTTGTCAACTTTGTCAAAGATCAGGTGACAGTAAATGTGTGGCTTTATTTCTCTAGTCTGTTCCACTGGTCTCTGTGTCTATTTTTGTACCAGTACCATGTTGTTTTGGTTACTGTAGCCTTGTGTTTTGAAGTTGGGTAGTGTGATGGCTCCAGCTTTGTTCTTCTTGCTTAGGATTGCTTTGGCTATTTTTGCTCTTTCTTGGTTTCACATAGGTTTTAGAATAGTTTTTTCTAATTCTGTAAAAATGATATTGGTGATTTGATAGGAATAGCATTGAATCTGTATATGAGCCAATTTCTTATTATAAATATGTATATATATATATGATATATACATATTTATAATATCCAATATGTATGCATATATAGCTCCTATTGGTTCTTTTTCTTTGTAGAACCCAGACTAATACAAGAACCAAACCTATGTCCAAGGCAAGGCAATGTAGTAAAGCAAGAAAACATCAGAACCTGGCTTGGGCTGAAGTGGTGGATTAAGGGTTGTTCTTTGGCAAGAATCAAATCTGACTCTTACATGGGAGGCACAAGATGATGAGGGTAGGTTGGGAAGGTGAGATTTAGTGAAATAGCCTGAAGCAACTGCACTCATCAAAGAGCTTTTATGAAGAATTGGCTTCTATGCCTGTGGGATAGTAGAGACCTTTAAAAGGCAGTCTGGACAAAACATGAAAATTGTTTCTACTAGGAAGGAAGAGAGGGAGGGAGGGAGGAAGGGAGGAAAGAAAGGGAAGAAAGTTACTACAATAACAACAGCACATCTGAATTGTCTATTATTACTAGCTATCTAATAAGATGTGGAGAAAAACTATAATTGTTGCTTATTACTTCATATTCTGTCCCCAAGCTGCCACAGACAATATTTGGAATAATTTTACTTAATTGCACATTCATTTAATCAATATGCCCCTATATTTGAGCCCCATCTCCAATTATACTATATGGTTACATCACTGTTTCTAATATTCTTTTTTTTTTTTTTTTTGAGACGGAGTCTTTCTCTGTCGCCCTGACTGGAGTGCAGTGGTGTGATCTCCACTCATCGCAACCTCAGCCTCCTGGATTCAAGCGATTCTCCTGCCTCAGCCTCCCCAGTAGCTGGGATTACAGGCGCGTGCCACTGCATCTGGCTAATTTTTGTAGTTTTAGTAGAGATGGGGTTTCACCATGTTGACCAGGCTGGTCTTGAATTCCTGACCTCAGGTGATCCACACGCCTCGGCCTCTCGAATTGCTGGGATTACAGGCGTGAGCCATTGCGCCCTGCTAATATTCTTTATTTCATTTTTTTGTTCACTCATGATAGGGGCTTAACTATAGAGATTAAGAGCCAGGCTCTGGAATCAAACTACCTAGATTCAAGTCCAGGTGCTGCCTCTTTCTAGCTGTGAGACCAGGGACAAGTTACTGAAACTCGGTGACTCAGTTTTTGGGGAAGGGTTATGAT
This sequence comes from Aotus nancymaae, assembly GCF_030222135.1. Classification (NCBI taxonomy): domain Eukaryota; kingdom Metazoa; phylum Chordata; class Mammalia; order Primates; family Aotidae; genus Aotus; species Aotus nancymaae. Next base: position 50,379,594 of record NW_026988415.1, on the reverse strand, counting down.
AATTAAACATGTTAATACCACACTTAGATTTATGCCAGGCACTGTTGGCTCCTATGATTGTTAAATGTGACATTAAAAGAGAGACTATCTATGGAAAACTGCCCTTACTAAATTCCATTCTGTTACTGCAGTGCACCATTGTTTTCAGTGATATAGCATAATACAGTAGTTTATATTTTTTCTTTTTATAATAACAATAGCTTTGCATCCTAATTATGAAATATACAAAGTATATAAATATAATATATAGTAATAAAGCTGTAAATATCTACATATAAACTCATAAAATATTTTGAAATGTTGTAAAGTATAAATAAAAATAAAAGTAATAAATAACCACATACATTTAAAATAACCACTATAATTTTTTAAATTTTCTTTTAATTCTTAAATCCGTTGTACAGATTTTAAATTATAAAATAAATATAGTTGCCAGGCACAGTGGCTCACACCTGTAATCCCAGCACTTTGGGAGGCCAAGGCGGGTGGATAAGGTCAGGAGTTTGAGACCAGCCTGACTCTAGTGAAATCCCGTCTCTACTAAAAAATACAAAAATTAGCTGGGCATGGTGGCAGGTGCCTGTAATCCCACCTACTCAGCAGGCTGAGGCAGGAGAATCGCTTTAACCCAGAGAGCAGAGGTTGCATTGAGTTGAGATTACGCCACTGCACTCCAGCCTGGGCGACTGATCAAGACTCTGTCTCAGAAAAAAAAAAAAAATAGACATAGTCATTTTTTACCTTACAATGTAATAGGAATTTCTTCCTATCAAAAATATTATTTGTAAATGTAATTTTAATTGTTGTATAATATTCCATCAAATAAATATATCACAATTTAGCCATTCATATGTTTAGACATTTCTGTTGCATCATTTTCCTCCTCTTCCTCCTCCTCTTCTTCTTCCTTCTCCCTTCTCCCATTCATTTTTCTACTTTACTATTTTAATTAGCACTTAAATATACATCCTGATACCAGAATATAGGTGAATTTATGAACAAATGAAATAATAGATAGATCTGCATTGCACATCTTTAACACTAATATTCATTATCATCACTAATATATTACCTTAAGGAGAATTCCTGGGAGTAATATTACTTGATCAAAACACTTACTATTATATTACCATTTCCCGTCAGATAGGTTGGACCAATTAAATATTCACTCACAACACGTAAGGGCTCCCATTTTCTTGCCATGCTGATAACACTGTATATTTCACCTCTTCATCTTTGCAAATCATATCCCTTTTTTTTTTTTTTTTTTTTCTGAGACAGAGTCTTGCTCTGTCTGGAGTGCAGACTCGCTCAGGCTGGAGTGCAGCAGTGCAATCTCAGCTCAACACAACCTCCCCCTCCCTGGTTCAAGCAATTCTCCTGCCTCAACCTCCCATGTAGCTGGGATTACAGGTGCCCACCACCAAGCCCAGCTACATTTTGTATTTTTAGTAGAGAGGGGGTTTCACTGTGTTGTCCAGGCTGGTCTTGAACTCCTGACCTCAAGTGATCGACCCACCTCAGCCTCCCAAAGTGCTGGGATTACAAATGTGAGCCACTGGGCTTGGCGCATGTGCCATCATTCTTTTAATTTGATTTTTTTATAATCAGTAAAATTCAAATGCATTGACAATTTGTATCTGTTTTATGGACTGTCTTTTAAAATCTTTAGATAACTTTTATTTGTCATATTTTATACATATACACACATATTCAATTTTATATAAGGCATAAACATAACCATATCATACACAGCTGGAGTTTTAATGGAGTTCTTCTCTTATTTTATTCTTTTTCTCTTTTTGCTTAGCATTCTCCTATACCACCTTCACCCCTATAACCTGTATTAACAACTTAGTATATATCCTTCCAGAGTTTTCTTCATGCTCATAATTAAACACAATGAGAGAGAGACATAAAAAGAAAACCAAAATGTGGAAGGGTATTGTGACAGAGAGAGAGGGAGTGTGTTTCAGAAAGAGAGGAAGAGAATATGAGAATATGAATGAATCATTAAGAGAGAGCATGACCACTCTGGAGCCAAAACACCTAGGTTCAAATTGCATTCCTGCCATTTACCAGCTATGGGAACCTGGACAAGTGACTTTACCTCCCTTATACCTCAGTTTCCTCATTTGTAAACTAAGCATCATTAGTAATACCTACTTAATTGAGTTAATACATGTAAATTTCTTAGAAGAGTTCTGGCACATCATATCTGTTTTATAAATGTTAACTATTGTTATATATATATATATATGAGTTTGGAGGTCATCATTTGTTTTGCAAAAATGATATTATACACAACTCTTTGGAAGGGGGATCTTGTTTTCTTCATAGGAGAGACATAATACAGTTGACTCTTGAAAAATGCAAGGATCAGGGGCCCTCCCCACCCTTGCATGGTCAAAAATCTCTGTATAACTTTTAACTCCTCCCAAATTTACCTGCTAATAGGTACTACTGTTGACAGGAAGCCTTACAGATAACAAAAAAGGTTGAATAAGACATATTTTGCATGTTACATGTATTATATATTGTATTCTTACAATAAAGGAAGCTAGAGAAAAGAAAAAGTTTTGAAGAAAATCATAAGGAAGAGAAATATATTTACTATTCATTAAGTGGAAGTGAATCATCATAAAGTTCTTCATCCTCATCATCTTCACGTTGAGTACGCTGAGGAGGAGGGAGAGAGGAAGGGTTAATCTTACTGTCTCAGTTTTGGCAGAGGCAGAAGAAAATCCTTGCATAAGTGGACCTGTGCAGTTTAAACCCGTGTTGTTCAGGAGTAAATTGTATTGTCTTAAAACGTCTTTGATTTTAAGATGTTATTTTATGCACCGCTAAGAAGAAAGAAAATGTGCTACCAGTTAAAAATGACACAATGCTTTCTAATCATTTAGAATCTTTATTTTATTCTTATTGAAAAGTTCTTTTAGACATATTTACACAAATAATTTTACTGTATATTATTCCTGTGCATATAAATAAACCAAATTGATTAAGGGTATTCCTAAAAAAAAACCTTCTAACATTGAATCCAACTTTTCTGTATGCTTTCAACTCAAAATCATCATCATCCATGTTTTTGCACATAATATCATTTTCTGTGTCATCAAAAACATTGGTGGTGAAACAGTTCTTAAAAGAATGCTCCATTATCATCACCAGGATTTTATTTGAAGCCATTGACACCCATTCTGCAGTTTTTGATGCTGGGATCTTCTTGATTATATCAGAAAGTATCAATACAAGATTTTAAATAAACAATCCTGATTCACATTATTTTCTTCCGTAATTTTGTTGAGTGAAACACATAGAGATTGTAATTGTCCAGCCATGCTTCCAGTAGCAACAACCATGTTCATGCACGTGCAGCAGGGAAAATCATCGTATGACTGTTACTCACCTACAGTGATTGTAGAATGCCATCAATTCTAAGGCACATTCCAATTTTAGAAATGAAATCTATGAAAAAATATGTTTCTGAATTAAAAGAATATGATAATTCATTGTTTCAATTTAGAAGAATCTTCCTGTTGGTGAGCTTTAGATGTTTACATGTTTTTAAATTCTTCTGTGATTTGCTTCTTTATTTCCTTTGTCATTTTTCTATTAGGGCATTTTTTTCTTTCTAATTTATAATAATTTTTGTAGATAGTAAACTATTTGTCACCTTAGTATTAGAATTCTCCCAGATCTATAATCTATTGATTTATTCTATCTTTTGTCGTAACAAATATCTCCATTTTATATAGTCAAAACTGTTTGCATTTTTAAATAACTTCTGGTTCTCCCGCTTTGCCAATGTCTCCCCTATTCCCAAGCTATAAATGTAATCTCCTTATTTTTCTTCCAGGATTTTAGTTTTTATTTGTTTACACTTAGTACTTAATCCATCTGTTTGTGTGTGTGTGTGTTTCTATATGATGTGCCATAAGAGTTTAACTTTATTTTCTTCCATATGGACAACCAGTTGTCCCAGAACCATATATTAAATATTCTATCCTTTTCTCACTGAATTTGAAATGCCATCTTTGTTATATATTAGCACCTCATATTGCTAATGCTGGGATCTATTACTTGGTACATTTTACCCTTTAATTTATCTAGAATTTATTCCTGTACAACTGGTTGTCCAGTTGTTCAGAATCGTTTATTCAGTAATCGTGCCTTCTCCACTAACTTGAAATACCTTAGATATTGGTTCCATTTATTATTCTGTTTTGGCACCAGCATCTCCCAATTTAAATTCTTGTAGCTCTATAAAATGTTTTTGTATCCAGTAGATGAGTCATCTCTCTCCATCCTTTTATGCTTCTTTATTAGAATTTAATTGGACATCTTCTCATGTTTGTTTTTTCAGATGAACTGTAGGATGCTCTGCCCATTTTACATCTCTCTCCATATACACAAATACAAAATACATGTATACATGCATGAATGCATACATACATACATATTGTGATATGAGTTTGCTTGAAAATTTGTTGCATGCGTAGATATACTTCCTATGTTTCTCCATTAATTAGTCTTCTTTTATGTATCATTAGTAGAGTTTTGTAGTTAGTCTTGGACATTTTTTAAAAAATATTATTATTTGGTATTTTTGTGTCAGTATTGTGAAGATGGTCTTCATTTCATTAACAAATTGATTATTGCTGGAATATAGTAAGTATATTTTAGTATATTAATATTATAGTTTTGTACTTCATTCTTCAGAAGTTTGCAGATTGAGAATTATATCACCTATAAATAATGAAAATTTCCTACTTTTCATTTATATTTGATTTACGTGTACATATTTCATGCATGCTTTCACAGACAATATGCATTTATTCACCATCATCACTAATCCTCACCAATTTCATGTTTTATTGAAATAACTTGATTTTTTACATTGAGGTTATTAAATTTTTTATTATATAATTTATATTTTGGTAATTCTTTTGGAATTACTGTTACATTTCATAACTACATCAATAACAATTATTCATACAAATTAACTGTATGGTCTTCTGATCAAAGCACTGATAACCATATTTTATGATATACTTACAAAAGTATTCAAATGATACTCAATTTCCTCATTTTTCTAGATATTTTAAGTTTTATTCTGCGATTAAGTAGACAATCTTGATCAGGTGTCTATGACCTATACCACCTTAGACTTTCAGAAATAACCTTCGGCAACTCAAATATGTGTTAACATCAGTGTAATTTTCAAAGGACAACACAAGAAACAATAAGAAGAATTAACTACAGACTTTGCTGTAGATTGAAATTGTTGTCCACTATACATATCATGCAGTATTCCTGATAGAAAGCCCAATGTGCAGAATTTCTTTTACAATCCAACTAGTACTTGGAAGCCTTCCACAAAGATCATGAAAATAACTATGTTTCTTTTCTTTTTCCCTTTCGATTTCTAGGAATCTCAAAGCTAAATTTGAAGCTAAATTTCAGGAATTTTGCAGACTCTTGTGCCCTGATTTTTCCTGATCTTGACTTTCAGCTCATAATTTTGTTTTGGCTTGCCCTGATAATTCCTATTTATATTTTCTCCTTATTCTATTGTATGTACTCCTCAAAAGGCTGCATCACATTCTTTATAGACAAGGAGAGTACAAAATGAATAAGTAGAAACTCTACAGAAATTCTATATTTTGATCTATGTTTCCTAACTATTAAAATCAAAGTTTCAGCCAAGTGCGGTGGCTCACGCTTGTAATCCCAGCACTTTGGGAGGCCAAGGCAGGCAGATCACGAGGTCAAGAGGTTGAGACAATCCTGGCCAACATGGTGAGACCCTGTCTCTACCAAAAATACAAAAATTAACTGGGTGTGGTGGCATGCACACCTGTAGTCCCAGATATGTAGGAGGCTGAGGCAGTAGAATCACTTAAACCAGGGAGGTGGAGGTTGCAGTGAACTGAGCTCGTGCCACTGAACTCCAGCCAGGCAACAGAGTGAGACTCTGTCTCAAAAATACATAAATAAATAAAATGAAAGTTTCAAGGTCCTTAAATAAATCAAAATCTACAACAATATTTTGGTTTGTCAGTATTTGTATGTTTTTCTATCAACAGATTTCTTCTGTATGTTAGTGTATAACAAAAGAAAAATAGGCTCTTTATCCCTTATGTAATGCATTTCTTGATTTCCTTCACTGCTTCAACCCTGAATAGCCAAAGCAATCTTCAGAAAAAAAAAAAAAAGCTGCACGCATCACACTGCTGAATTTAAAACTACATTATAAAGCTATAGTAATCAAAACAATATGGTACTGGCATAAAAAGAGACACATTGACTTGTGAAATAGATTAGGGAGTCCAGAAATAAACCCATGCATATATGGTCAACTAATCTTGTACAAGGGTGACAAGAATGCACAGTGGGGAAAGGAAAGGCTCTTTCCCAACAAATGTTATTGGGAGAACTGAATATCCACATACAAAGGAAAGAAAGTGCACCTTTGTCTTACACCATACACAAAAATTAACTTGAACTGAATTAAAGACTTAGATGTAAGAATCGAAACCATATAACTCTTACAAGAAAGCATGGGAGGAAAGCTCCCTGACATTGACCTTGGAAATTATTTTCTGGACATGAAACTGAAAGCACAAACACTAAAAACAAAAATAAATAAATGGGACTACATCAAACTGAAAAGCTTCTGTACACCAAAGGAAACAATCAACAACAAAAAAAGGCAACTTATAGAATGGGAAAAAATATTTTCAAACCAAATACCTTATAAGAAGTTAGTATCCAAAATATATGATGAATTTATACAACTCAATAACAAAAAACTAAATAACCCAATTCAAAAATGGGCACAGGACCCAAATAGACATTTGTCAAAGAAGATATACAAATGGCCAACAGTTATATGAAAAGGTGATCAACATCACTAATGATCAAAGAAATGAAAATCAAAGCCACAAGGAGATATTACCTCATACCTGTTAGGAGGGTTATCATAAAAAATACAAGACATGTCAAGTGTTGGCAGGAGTGTGGAGAAAAGGGGACCCTTGTACACTGTTAGATGGGAATGTAAATTGGTATAGCCATTATAGAAAACAGTATGGAAGTTCCTAAAAAAAGTTGAAGATACAACTAATACCATCCAGCAGTCCCACTTCTGTGTATATATCCAAAGAATATGAAATCAATACGTTAAAGAGATATCTACACCTCCATGTTCATTGAAGATATGTAAACAACCTAGTGCCAATCAACAGTTGAATAGATAAAGAAAATGTGGAATACTATCCAGAACACAATGGAATACTATCCAACCACAAAAAAGAAAGACATCCTGCCATTTGCAACAACATGGATGAACCTGGAGGATACTGTGCTAAGTAAAATAAGCTAGACACAGAAAGGCAGATATTGTATGATCCACTTATATAAGGAATCTAAAAATGTCAAACTCATAGAAACAGAGAGTAGAATAGTAGTTGTCATGGCCTAGGGGCTGGGGGAAATGAGATATTGACCAAAATGTACAAACCAAAAAGTTATGAGATGAACAATTTCTGGGAGTCTAATGTATAGCATGGGTAGTGATGGATGTGTTAATTTGATTGTGATTATCATTGTACAATGTATACTATATCAGGTCATCACATTGCATATTTTGACTATATTATACAATTTTTATTTTTTAATTAAATATTTTTAAATAAAAATTTTGAATTATTTGAATTTATATTAATTTTGGTTTTGATTTTCTGCTGCTGTTATAGTATTTTGCCTCATAAACTCCACTGAATTTAATAAAAACCTTATAGGTGATAATGAGGATGTCTTATTTTTGATGATTAGAGAGTAGTATACTGTAGTAGAAAGATCTCTGAAATAAGAGTCAGGCATTCTGGTTCCATTTTCTAGTTACAATTCAGATACAAATTTGCCTTTTGAGTTAGGGTAAATTGCTTTACCTGTCAGATCCTTAAAATGAGGGGATAAAACGATAAGCATTTTAAGGTCTCATCCTTTTTAACATCTTATTATTTGAATTACTTGAAAAAGAGCTAATAAATACTTACTGATATAATATGTTCATTATGCTTTTATCGTATCTACAGTATCCCACCTTTGGGCTATGCCCTAGATTTATATGACTAAGTTAATGTAGTTAAAATAAGAAGCAATAAAATAATGAACATCTCATTCATGTATACATAATTCTTGTTCTGATGACATTTTTGAAATCCATGGTATTACTACAAGTACTCTTTTTCCTGTTTCCATAATGACAGAGTAACATTAATAATACATTCCTGAAATATTAATTATCTTGTGCTAATGAGAAGTGTAATAGCCACAAAACTATTGTAAATAACTCATAATTGTGTTTTCTGAGGAGTTCATTCACTTTTGTTATTGAGATCATCCCTGAAATGCTGTGGATCCTAATGATGTGACCCCTGTGTACAAGATTATCACTCCTGGGTTTCTAGAGGCGAATTGTCCTCTATATTGCAAACAGATGCATCCATTCACTACGTATAGTATCAGAAATGTTCATATGGCAAGAAGTAGTTCCCACCATATACAAAATGTGAGTTGAACTTGAAAGCAAAGGTCCTCATTAATACTGTCATACCAGTGCCCTATTCTGGTGCCTGCCACAAGGAAAAATTATATCACTTGCGAGATTGGAAATAAAATGATAAATCAATTTATTTCTGCTTTACTGCCCATTTAGATAGCCCCCAAGAGGGTCCCCAATAACTCTCACTTTCTAGTATACACTCTGCTCCTAGTTTGTACTAGGGATGGTTTGTATGACCAGTGGTCTGTAGCAGAAGTGAGGGTATGTAACATTCAAGCTCAGGTAACAAGACTATGACTTTTGTCTTAGCTCCTTCCTCCTCAGGGCACTCACTCCATGGAAGTGAGGCTTTAAGCAGCCCTATGGAGATATGCAGGTTTCCTTGAACTGAAGCCTCCTGCCAACAGCAGTGTAAGTCATCTTAGAAGAGAACCCGGCAGCCCGGTCAAGTTTTCAGAAATTGCAACCCTAGCCAACAACTTGACTGCAACTTCATGAGAGACCCTGAGCAACCACTCAGCTGAGTGGCCTCAAAATTCCTGACTCTCAGGAACTGTATGAGATATTAAATGTTTATTGTTCTTATCTAAGTTTTAGAATAACTTAATACACAGCAAAGAGGAACTAATACAGAATGTTTTACCTTAATATTAAGAAATATTTTTAAATTTTTTCAATGTTTCTTCCAAGCTCTTTCAACAACTTATCTACACTTTTTTCTCACTCTGTCGCCCAGGCTGGAGTCCAGTGGCGCGATCTCGGCTCACTGCAACCTCCGCCTCCTGGGTTCAAGCGATTCTCCTGCCTCAGCCTCCCGAGTAGCTGGGACAACAGGCGCGCGCCACTGTGTCCGGTTAATTTTTGTATTTTTAGTAGAGATGGGTTTTCGCCATGTTGCGCAGGCTGATCTCAATCTCTTGACCTCGTGATCCGCCTACCTCAGCCTCCCAAAGTGCTGGGATTACAGGCGTGAGCCACCGTGCCCGGCCTTATCTACACATTTTTAATTATGCAAATTAAATTACTATGACCTGCACTTGGCCCAGACTATTCAACAAATACATGGCATGTGGGGAAAAGGATAAGGTGAAACTGTTACTGATTGAAATAGGTTTAAAGTACATATCAACAGCTTCGATGTATGACCTTGATTGGATTTTGATTCAAACTAACTGTAAAAAGGCATGTTTGAGATGATCGAGGAAAATTGAACATGAACCCATGTGATGATATTAATGAGTGATTGTTACTTTCGTTGGCTAATAATATTGTGGTTATAATTTTTAAAGCCTTGTTAGAGATATATAATGACGTCTATGTGGTTAAAATGATACCATAGTTGAGATTTGTTTTGATATGTTTCAACACAAATAAACAGAATGAACTGTTGGTGGAGAGGGGATAGATGAACCAAGCATGGCAGCATGGTGATAATTGTAGAAGCTGGGTGATGGATACATGAGGATTTATTAGACTAATATCCTACTTTTTCTCTCTTTCTGAAAATTTCCAAAATCAAAAGTTTTAAAAATAGAGCAAGTTATGTTTTATTTAAAGATTCCAAATAATTATTGAATATGGAATTTTAATGTCTATTGTTGGAAACCATGACACATTTCAAAAAATTTCTCCAAATCAAAACCTTGTTTTAAGATACTTCAAGAGTAAACAATTTGACAATGGTCAACTGAAGTCCAAGATGCTTTCTTTTACACCTTAAATAATAGTAATTATTTATTTTATTTTTTAAATGATTTCAACTTTTGTTTTAGATCAGGGGTACATAGGCAGGTTTGTTACATGTATATATCACATGATGCTGAGGTTTGGGGTACAGTTGAGCCTGTCACCCAGGAAATGAGCATAGTACCGAAAAGTTAGTTTTTCAACCATTACTCACCTCCCTCCATTCCCCCTCTAGTAGTCCCCAGTGTCTGTTGTTATCATCTTTATGTCCATGAGTACGTAATGTTTAGTTCCCACTTATAAGTGAGAACATTCAGTATCTGGCTTTCTGTTTCTGCATTAATGTACTTAGGAAAATAGCCTCCAGCTGTATCCATGTTGCTGCAAAGGACAAAATTTTATTCTTTTTTATGGCTGCATAGTATTCCATGGTATATATGCACCACATTTTCTTTATCCAATCCACCATTAATGGGCACCTAAATTTATTCCATGTCTTCTGTTCTGAACAGTGCTATGAGTACATGTGGTTTTTTTTGGTAGAATGCTTTATTTTCTTTTGGATATATACCCAGTAATGGGATGGCTAGGTCGAATGGTAGTTCAATTCTTACTTCTTTGAGAAATCTCCAAACTGCTTTCCACAATGGCTGAAAGTATTTCCACCCCACCAACAGCATATAAGTGTTCCCTTTTCTCTACAGCCTCACCAACATCTATTATTTTTTGACATTTTAATAATAACCATTCAGACTGGTGTGAGATGGTATCTTATTGTGGTTTTTATTTGCATTCCTCTGATGATTAGTGCTGTGGAGCATTTTTTCTTTCTTTTTTTTTTTTTTTTTTGAGACAGAGCTTCACTCTGTCACCAGGCTGGAGTACAGTGGCACGATTCCGGTTCACTGCAACTTCCGTTTTCTGGTTTCAAGCAATTCTCCTGCCTCAGCCTCCCCAGTAGCTAGGACTACAGGCACGCACCACCACGCCTGGCTAATTTTTTGTACTTTTAGTAGAGACAGGGTTTCACCATGTTGACCAGGATGGTCTCCATCTCTTGACCTCATGATCCGCCCACCTCTGCCTCTCAAAGTGCTGGGATTACAGGTGCGAGCCACCACGCCTGGCCTTGTGGAGCATTTTTTCATATGTTTGTTGGCCACTTGTATGTCTTCTTTTGAGAGATGTCTGTTCATATTCTTTGCCCACTTTTTAATTGGGTTGTTTGTTTATGGCTTGTTGAATTGATTAAGTTTCTTATAGATGTTGGATCTTAGACCATTGTCAGATACATAGCTTGCAAATATTTTCTCCCATTCTGTGGGTTGTTTACTCTGTTGATAGTTTCTTTTGCTTACAGAAAATCATTAATTAGATCCCACTTGTCAATTTTTGGTTTCGTTACAATTGCTTTTGAGAACTTAGTGATAAATTCTTCCCCATGACTGATGTCCACAATGGTGTTTTCTAGGTCTTCTTCTAGTATTCTTATAGTTTTAGGTGTTACATTTAAATCTTTAATCTACCTTGAGTTGATTTTTGTAAATGGTATAAGGAAAGGGTCCAGTTTCATTCTTCTGCATATGGCTAGCCAGCTGTCCCAGCACCATTTATTGAACAGGGAGTTCTTTCCCCATTGCTTATTTGTGTTGACTTTGTTAAAGATCAGATGGCTTACATCACATTACCCAACTTTATTTCTAGGTTCTCTATTCTGTTCCGTTGGTCTATGTGTCTGCTTTTGTACCATGCTGCTTAGGTTACTGTAACCTTATAATATATTTTCAAGTTGGGTAATATGATGCTTCTATCTTTGTTCTTTTTGCTTAAAATTGCTTTTTGGATTCCATATTAATTTTAGAATAACTTTTTCTAATTCTTTGAAAAATGACATTTGTAGTTTGATACAAATAGCATTGAATCTGGAGATTTTTTCAGACAGTATGGCCATTTTAAGGATATTAATTCCTCCAATCCATGAGCACTGAGTGAGTGTTTTTCCAATTGTTTGTGTCATCTATGATTGCTTTCAGTCGTGTTTTGTAGGTTTCCTTGTAAAGATCTTTTGCCTTCTTAGTTACATGTATCCGCAGGTATTTTTGTTTGTGTGACTATTGTAAATGGGATTATATCCTTGATGTGGCTCTCAGCTTGAACATTATTGGTGTATAGAAATGCTACTGAATTTTTTACACTGATTTTTGATCCTAAAACTTTACTACAATCGTTTATCAGCTCCAGCAGCCTTTTGTTGCAGTCTTTGGGGTTTTCTAGGTATAGAATCATATCATCAGCAAACAGAGATAGTTCGACAGTTTTCTTTTTGTGTTTGGATGCTTTTTATTTTATTCTCTTGCTTGATTGCTCTAGCCAGAACTTCTGTAATTGGCTTTATAAGCTGAAAGCATAATTACAAATAATCACAAGAAAAAATTTCCAGTGAAATGGTAGGCATAGGGAGGTCACAATTTGATGTATGTCTGCTGTGCCACTTTGCAATTACAGAAAAAAAATGCATAAAGATAAAAACAAGAAGATGCAGCTCAAGTCAAAAGCAAGAAAAACAGCTCTGTGGACCAGAAATCAAACAGAAATGCAAAGTGATGGGCAATCCTGGAGCCACTAGCTTACTGGTTCCAATTCTTAGAAGCAAAATATGGATGGCCAGGAGTTTGTCTCTAACAGTGTAACAGTGACTAAAAGTAATGTAGAAGTAAGAGGGGAAATGAGAAAAGCTTGTTGCATAAAGCTAAGATCTGGGGTGGATTTATCCTGCTCCAGGAAGAAAACTGGCAAAAATAAATTGCCTGCATATATAGCTCAAGAGAAACTACAACTTTGGTGAGGTGAGAGGACAGTATGGCATATTTATTGTCTATCTAAAAGATTTTTTATTTTAGTCAAGTAATTTTAGAAAGTAGTCTGACAAAGATTTTGAGTATGTTTAGAATACTAAAATAGAAGAAGAAATTCCCTCAATCAAAGAAAAGTAAATTATGGAATAAAAATAAGCAGAACTAAAACATGAACAAGCAAATTTGCATAACAACCCACCAGAAATTCTAGAAATAAAATATCTAATCTTAAAAAAGCCAATAGAACAAATTAGACACAGTTGAATAATCAATGAATTTTAAAGTGATGATAGTTAAAAATTCACCAGGAATGAGACACTAAAACTCAAAGAAAAGAAAAATACAATCAAGATATGGAGAATAGGTTGGGAGACCGCAATATTCTTTAACAAGAGTGCCGGAAGAGAGAAAAAGGAGGGAATGGTGCAGAATTCATATTTGTAGAGTTTATGGCTGAGGTTTTTCCAAAATCTAATGATACTAATTAATCTTTATATCAAAATTATATTCTGAGTATTGATTAAAGAAAAAATAAATCTGTACCTAGACACATAGTTATAAGAAAAAAGCATAACATCAAATATAAAGGTAAAATTGTGAAAATTGCTGGTAAAAAAGAGAAATTACCTTAGGTGGAACAAAAATTAGACCAAGCAGCTTTTCCCTTAGCAATAATAAAGACCAGGAAACATTAAAGTAATATTTATTTTCTTGGTCTTAAAAACAAAAGGTATTATTTCCAGTTAAACCGTCATCAAAAGTGACAGGAAAAATGGAAGGAAGGAGTGAAGGGAGGAAAGAAGGAAGGGAGGGAGGAAGGAAACAAGGGAGGAAGGAAGGAATAAAGGAGGAGGGAAAGCAAATAGAATCCAGAAGGAAGGCATCTGATAGAAAAATACAATGCTGAACAAATAAATCATCAGTAAAATGAATTAAAATTTTTTTGATACCTAGTTTCGCTCTTGTTGCCCAGGCTGGAGTGTAATAGCATGATCTCAGCTCACCGCAATCTCTGCCTCCCGGGTTCAAGCTATTCTCCTGCCTCAGCCTCCCAAGTAGCTGGAATTACAGGCATGAGCCACCATGCCTGGCTAATTTTGCATTTTTAGTAGAGATGGGGTTTCTCCATGTTGGTCAGGCTGGTCTCAAACTCCCGACCTCAAGTGATCCACCCACCTCAGCCTCCCATAGTGGTGGGATTACAGGCGTGAGCTACTGTGCCCAGCCTAAAATTTTATTATAAAAATAAAATGTTAACTATTTTTGAGTTTTTGAAAAAAGCTTGATAATAAAATAGGGTTAATGAATCTCAAGGTCCTTATTGTCGTCCTGATCAAGTCAAAACCTGAATAACTTGTTAGAAAAAAATATATTAAAAAATTTTGAAGTTCAATTTCCATTTCTACAAATATGGCAGACTAGAGAACCTGAAAATCCCCCGAACACAAAACAGCTAGGAATATTAGATAAAATATAGCAAACATCTTTTTAAATGCCTAGCTGTGCGCCAATGAAAGTAAAGGAGATCACCAGTGGCAAAGAATGAAGAGAAAATTGGAAAGCCAGAGAAATACAACCCAGAGCTGAAACTGTAGGCCATTGAGGAATGTTGCTGGTCACAACAAGTTAGAAGTTTGCGTTCTAAAGTCCAAGTAGAGGCAAGACATGGCCTAGAGTATACATTATGTGTGGAGCTGAAACTGAGAAATTCCTCACAAAAATGGGTCTTGAACAGCTATAACTGCAATAAAAGGAAGAAGTAGAAGCTCACAAACAACTGGCTCCAGAAATTGTGTATATCATGTTGCATTCTTTTCAGGGTTTGTGGGATGGGTACGGAATCTCCTCTAAGAATTTATTAACATAAACTTGTCTTTAAAAAACAAGTTCATGGTTTGGATTTACATTACCCAATTACACCAGAAACCATTCCTCAAAACTCACCACATTCAGAATGATCACAGACTGGTGATAACTCTGGGGCTACTGACACAATCAAATGAAAAATCATTCTGGAGAGGTCAGATTTCAAACCAGAAGATGGAGAAAAGGTGAGAATGGCAAATCTAGAAGGCAAGAAAGGAGAAAAAGAAAAAAGATAAAGAAAAAAACATGCTAAGTAGAAAACATAAATCATTAACAATACATACAAATACATATGTAATCACATATTTTAAAATGGACGAAATTATAAAACAGAAGTTTTTAGATGATGAGAGAAAAAAAGCAATTCAACTAAATGCTATTTTTGAGAGACATCCCTAAAACTTCAGAAAGTGGAAAGATCCAAATAAAACGGTGAAAAAAGAATTTTTTTAGACAAATGCTAACCAAAAAAGGGTGATGATTACTATTAAACAGCAAAAGAAGACACTTCAAGGAAAAAAATGGGTAAGAGTTCAGGAAAAGGAGATACTGCATAATGATAAAAGTTCGAATTTTCCAGGAAGATGTAACAATTCTAAACTTGCCATGAACCGGTTAGCAAAGTTTCAAAATATGCAAACAGAAAGTGACAGCATTTAAAAGGGAAATAGATTCCCTTTTAAATTTTAACAACAGGAACTTTTAACAAATCTCTCTCAGTGATTGATAGATTAAGCAAACAAAAAATTAATAAAGAAATATATGCTTTGAACAGTGAGTTGTTTGATCAAATGGACATGTATAAAATCCTACACATAACATCAAAAACTCCATATTTGTTAAGAAGACAGAAATGCATACACACATGTCATTTATCCAAGAATAACAGCACATAAAACAAGTATAAAAATGTACATGGTAATGATAAACACAAAAATTAGGACAAAGGTAGCTTTAGGGAGGGACCATACTGGGCTTAGAGTAGAGAATATAGGACTTTCAATTCTATTAGCATTGTTTTATTAATTTAAAATATCTGAAGCAGAATGCCATATTGTTAGTATTTAATAAAACTGGATGAAAAGTAGATGAGGGCCTGGCGCGGTAGCTCATGCCTGTAACCCCAGCACTTTGGGAGGCCGAGGTGGGCGGGCAGATCACTTGAGGTCAGGAGTTCGAGACCAGCCTGGGCAACATGACAAAACCCCATCTCTACTAAAAATACAAAAAAATAGCCAGGCATGCCTGTGGTCCCATTTTCTCAGGAGGCTGAGGCAGAAGAATCTCTTAAACCTGGGAGGCTGAGGTTGCAGTAAGCCGAGATCGCGCCACTGCACTCCAGTCTGGGTGACAGAGCAAGACTCTGTCTCAAAAATAAAAAGTATATAAGTGTTCATTATATTTTTCTCTTTATACTTTTTCTGTTTGAAATAACTCATAGCTCTTTTAAAAAAAGAAAGAAACTAAAGTCAAAAGGCAATAGGCAATAGCAAACTGGAAAGGATATTTGAAAAAAGACTATAACAAGAAGTTAATACCCTACAAATTGATGAGAAAAAAAAAGAAACATTTTAATTTAAAAGGAGCCAAAAGTATTCTGGCAAATACTATTAGTTGGTGTATTAGTCAGGGTTCTCCAGAGAACAGAACTAATAGGAAATGTATATATAGAGAAAAAGAGATTGTTTTTAAGAAACTGGGTCCCACAATTAGGGAGGCTGGCAAGGCCAAAATCTGCAGGGTGGGCCAGCTGGCTGGAAACCCAGAGAAGAGTTGATATTGCAGTTCTACACCTAATGCACTCTGCTGCAGAATTCACTCTTGCTCAGAAGAGGTCAGTCTTTTGCTCTATTCAGGCCTGGAAACTATTTGAACTTAACCCACCTACATTATGGAGAACAATCTACTTTACTCTGAATTTGCCAGTTTAAATGTTAATCCTATCAAAAAGCACCAAAGGACTTCCGGAAAAATATTTGACCAAATATCTGGGTATCGTGGTCCAGCCAAGGTGACACATAAAATTAACCATTATAGTCAGCTAACAGAGCAACCATTTCCAGCTTTGCTCTCCCTTGCCTTTTACCCACAAATACTATGGAGGCTAGAAAAGTTAATGCTTGCTTTCCCAACCTCTAGGAATGGCCATAAATTCCAGATCTGGCACTGAGACTTAACTAGAAGTTTGCTGTGGAAAAGGCAATGGCTTCTGAAACAGCTTTTTCTTTAATATATAAAAGAAGTGGACACAGATCTTGCTGCTCATCTTCTCTTTTATCTGCCTTTAATGTGGACGTGATGCCTGGAGCTGTGGCACATATCTTGCAAACATCAATTTCCCACCTGCAAAGAATGGCATATCTGAAAGAAAGAAATCTGGGATTTCGGTGCCATTTTTGAGAAACTGCATGATCAACTGCCTGCTTACTTATAGACATCTTGTAATGTGTTATTAATTGTCTTTATTGCTTAAATCACTCTTAACCAGATAGTGTGATACTTGCAGTCAAAACCATTTCTAACTGATACATATTTGAAGAGATATTTGAGAGACTAGTGTCCATGAAATATGAAAATGTGGTCAACCTCACTAGCACTCAGAAAAGTTACAGCGTTCAACATTGGTGAGAATATTTTTAATAATGGGTACATATCAATGTTATTGGTGAGAGTATAAATTTTTGCAACGTTCTAAAAACCAATCTGCCAATATCCAGTTAAATAAAATATAGTAAGTTAAATTGTATATGTAAATATAAATATATTTATATTAAAATAGTGGTTTATATTTATATCTAAACAAACAGTGGTTACATATATACACATATATGTATACCTACAAACATATGTATACATACAAATATACATGTATGTATACATATATACACACAAATATGTATGTACATATATAAATATGGTTAGATTATATATATACACATACACATGTATATAATTTAACTACATTCAAAAGGCAATGATAAACTGGAAAATACATTTGAAAAATTACAACAAAACATTTATATACTCCAAATTGACGATAAAAAGAGAAGCATTCCAATTTACAATAGGCCAATTATATGTATATATACATCATACATACACATATATATAGTTTAACCAGAATATTTGTATGTGTGTATATATACATATTTGTGTATATACATATGCATACACATATATGTGTGTGCATGTATATATATATAAACACATAGTTTAACCAAGAAGTCCCACATTGTGAAATCTAGCCTAAAAAATAAAAATGACCGGTATATATGTCTTAGGAGAAACAGTTATCCAAAGTTTTCTTGGAGTCCTACACATCTTGCTGAGTATGCTAAGAACGTAAAAGCCTGATTGCTCTTTACTTGGTCCATTCCTCAGGTTATGTTTGCAGTGAGCAACCTTAAAAAATAAATACAAAAGCAGGCTTACTTACTGTCTGCTAGAAAAGTGCTCAATTTTCTAAACTTAGTGCCCTCAGGTGTAACACAAGCACACCGCATATAAAGCATCAATTAGGGCCATATCATCTCCCCTGTGGGACTTAGGAACAGTGGGAACTGATGTGAATATGCTTGTACTTATATTGCTTGGAGTGCTATGTGTAATAAAAACTTTTGTCTTTAACCCAGAAGTATTTTGCCTCCTATAGCATCTATGAAATCACGGCAGTCGAACTAGTTAGCTTAGAAGTAGGGTTAAAAGTCTGAGACCTCATAGTAAGAGCATACACAAATTGTTGTTTTGCATTATTAACTTAATGGTAAACCAAATAATTAAAAGAAACAATATCAATTTCCATTAACAAGAAAAGAGTTCAACAAAATGGTGCATCAACATCATGGAATATTATACCACCATCAAAAAAGAATGTGCTCTATGTATAAGCATTACCTTAGAGAGGTGTGTGTGTGTGTGTGTGTGTGTGTGTGTGTGTGTGTGTGTGTACATGTATTTGAATGAGCATAAAAATGTGACAAAAAACATTACCTCAGGAAATGCATTGGAAAAAGTTTACATATAGATATAGATTGATATAGATTGACTTTTAAAATAAGTATTTTTCTTCAATTTAAAATGTAATGAACCACTAAACATCTATTAGAATTAAGAAATGAGTTCAGGAAGGCTGCAGAATACAAGATCAACATAAAAAAATTAATTGTATTTGCATATACTTGCAGCAAACAATCCAAAAATGACAGTGGAAAAACAATTCCATTTACAATTGCATGAAAAAAAACTTAGGAATAAATTTAACAAGATAGTTGCAAAACATACAATGAAAACTAAAAAATAATATTAAAAAATTAAAGTTCATCAAAATAAATGGAAAGTATCACATTTATATGATCAGAAGACTTACTATTATAGAGATCTCAATATGCCCTAAATTGATCTATAGATTCAATGCAATCCCTATCAGAATCTCATCTGGCTTTTTTGCAGAAATTGACAAGGTGATCCTAAAATTTATACAGAAATTCAAAGGACCCATGATAGCATGAACAATCTTTAAAAAACAACAAAGTTTGAGGACTCACACTTTTCAGTTCCAAACTTACTACAAAGTAATAATCATCAAGACAGTGTGGTAGTGGCATAAGGGTAGAGGTATATAGATTAATGAAATAGAATTGAGAGTTCAGGAAAAGAAACATGTATCTATGGTCAATTGATTTTTGACAAGAGTATCAGATCATTCAATAGGGAAAGAATAGTCTCTTCAACAAATAGTGCTTGAACAACTTAATAGCCACATGCAAAAAGAATGAAGTTGAACTTCCTACATCACACCATATACAAAACAAGTCAAAATGGATCAATTGTGTAAATGTAAGTGCTATAACCATAGCACTCTTAGAAGAAAACATAGGATAAGTCTTGATAACCTTGGATTTGGCAATGGATTCTTAGATTTGCTAACAAAAGCACAGAGAACAAAGTTAGATATAAATATAACACAAATTGAACTTCATAAAATGTAAAAACACTTGTGCTTCGAAGAATACTATCAAGAAAATGGAAACACAACCCACAGAATGGAAGCAAGTGTCAATCATATATCTGAAAAGAGACTTGTATGTAGAACGTATAAATAGCATTTACAACTTAAAAATTATAAATAACCCAAATAAAAAATGTACAAAGTATCCGAATAGATATTTCTTCAAAAAAGATAAACAAATATCCAATCAACACATGAATACATGCTTCACATTATTATCTCCCAGCAGAATACAAATCAAAATTCCAAAGAGATTCTCCTTACACCCACTAGGATGTCTGTAATTGAAAAGTCAGACCAAATTTAAAAAGTGTTGGAGAGAATGTGGAGAAATTAAAGCATCATGCGCTGCTGACAGAAATGGAATCTGGTGCAGTCACTTTGGAAAACAGTCCAGAAGCTTTTCAAACGTTTAGAGTTATCTTTTGATTCAGTAATTCTAATCTAAGGAATATACTCAAAAGAAATGAAAACATATTCCCACACAAAAACTCACAAATGAATGTTTATAGCAGCATTATCCATAGTAGCCTAAAAGGTAGAAACAACTCAAATGTCCACCAACTGAGGAATGATTAAACAAAATGTTACACCCATACAATAAAATACCGTTCAGCTATATAAAGGAATGAATTTCTTATTTGTGCTAGAACATATATGAACCTTTAAAATATTGTGCTAACTGAAAGAAAGCTGATACGAATGCCACATTTTATGATTCCATTTATGTAACGTGTCCAGAATAGGCAACTCTAAAGAAATAGAAAATAGATTACTGGTTGCCTATGGCTGGAAGGAAATGCGGAGGTGAGAGTTTAAGAGTCATAGCTAGAGGGTATAGAATTTCTATTTGAGGCAATGAAATGTTCTAAAATTGATTGTGGTGATGGTTGCAGAACTCTGTAAGTATAGTATAAACCATTGAATGGAACACTTTAAATGAGTGAATTATATGATATCTGAATTGTATCTCAATAAAGCTGTTACCAAAATATATATAGTGAAGGGGAAATATGTTTCCTTCCAGCATTTTCTACTTTCTTCAGAATATGATAAAGGTACAGAAATTCCTGCTTCTTAAAATATTTTTTTAAAAAAGAAGAAAGGAAGGAAGGAATGGGGAAAATCACCTCTGCCGAATCCATACAGGTGTCTAAGTGAGCAGAAATCCAAATCAGATTGTATCCTATTTTCTATGTGGCAGTGAAGAATCTGACCATACAATATATCAGATTTGAATGCCTTGTATTTTTTAATACTTTGCTGTTTATCTCCCAGCTGAAATAACAGTTAACATCTGAAACCCCTACCAGTATGCTTAGCAAGTAGCTCACCCTTAGGACAAAAAAAAAAAAAATTCCTTTGTTTAAACAACAACAGCAACAAAAAGAGAGTCAGTGGGAAGAGGGAAAGACACTTGGCTTTGTCTTTTTTTTTTTTTTTGGCAAATATATATTAGCAAAATGAGATTTCTTCAATTCTAGCACAGGTCCCAAAGACAGCAGACTCCAGTGGGTTTATCCACAGGAAAATAAAAACTTAATATTATAAAATATGCATGTTAATGAAAAAAAGAAAAACTAACATATATAGAATCTCCCGTTACCCACCAAAAAACATAGTTTATCAGTGTTTGTTTATCAGAAAATTCTTGAGAGTCACTAGTATAATAAAAGTATAATGACATAAACATTTACATACATAGAAGTTGCAAGCAATACTGTGATAATAGTTCACGCATTCTCTGACAGACAGCCTTCACTTAGCCCTCTAATTTTTCAATAGTAAATTTTAAAATTTCTCTTCCTTTGAAGTTTCTCCTTCTAAACAGAATAGAGGAGAAATTTCATACCCAGAAGTTACCACCTAATCTGTTGCAAAGTAAAATACAGATAAATAAATAACTGGTAAATCTTTGACCTGATAAATAAAATCAGCTCTGTTTGAAAGCTGAGTAGAGACTAAGAATTCAACTTCAACTTCTGAATATAGTTTAAAATATTCCCATTCATCAGAAAGAAAAGTTTAACTTCTACATAACACAGAATGCCAGGATTAAACAAAAGAATATGGTTAATGGGATAATTTTAAATAGGGCAAATGAATTTAGAGGAGATGAAAATTCAGTCCTGACAACAAGCCCCTGATGAGCTTCAAAATAATTCAGGCCCTCTCAAACTGGTAACCCTTAGCGCTGAGGTAGAAAGATGCAATGTGCCTATGATGCCATAAAATAAACATCTTCCTGGATCCTCATTTGCAGTTAAAGATTTGGGAGAAAGCATTACTTTTATACAAATGTGTATATCTATACTTGAAGTACCACACAAACATTTACATGTCATTTTAAAGAGAAAACAATATGTGTTTACACAGAGAAATTCTAATTTAATCACAGAGAAATTCTAGACTGACCACTTTGGACTATGCTTGAGAGTCATGCAAAGTGCTAGTGTGACAGGCAGTTTCTAGGGTGGCCTCCAGGGATCTCCAACTCTTAGTATGCACACTCTAGTATAATTCTGTAACTAAATGCAAGGCCGGCTGATCTCCGTTCGGAAATCAAAACATGAGAAGCAAGATGTGGTGAAAGAAAAGCAGCTTTATTTATCAAATCCTAGCAGCTGGAAGATGGCCAGGCTCAAGTCTCAGAGAAACCATCTCCAAGTTTTGGGCTGAAGGCAGGATGGACTGGATTTAATGACTCCCTTCTAACAAAATATGCCAGAAGTGAGATGGGATGTCACCTCTGAAATTAGATTACAAAAAGGCTGGGACTTTCATGTTGGGCTCCCTCTTTCACTCTTTTGCCCCAAGGGAAGCCAGCAGCTATGTTGCTAGTTGTGCTATGGAGAGGCCACCAGGCAAGGAACTGATAGCTCCAGCCATAAACCAAGCAAGGACCTGAGAGGCCTGCCAGCAGCCACCCAAGTGAACTTAGAATTGGGTCTTCCCCTATTTGAGCCTTCAGATGACAGCAACCTGAAAAGACATTTTGAGTGCAGCTTTATGAAAGACCCTAAAACAGAAACACTCAGGTAAATTGCACACAGACTCCTGACCCACAGGAACTGAGGTAATATATCTTTTGTTATACAGCACTAAGATTTTTGGTAACTTGTTAAACAGCAATAGAGAACTGATACAGCATGAAAAATAAAGCTGAAACAACATGGGGGGCGAGAAGAGAAAACCAGCTGAATTTAAGGATTTTGGGGATGCATTTCCACTTTTTGAACAACTGTAATTCTTCAGAAATGGAAAAGGAGAGAGTTTAGCCCAGTCCCTATTCCTGTCTTCCAATTTTTGGGGTGATCAGCCAATTATGAACTCTTTATTGACTGAAGATTGAAATATCCAATACAATCCTTATTCAACCATAATCTTAATTTCCTCACAATTTCTAGAACTAGCCAATCACATTATGAGAAATGCACTGGAAAAACTCGCATTTTATTTTAAGAGCCTCCATCCCTTTAAAAAGAGGAGGTACAGAGCTGAGCCTCAGTTTCCTTACTCTTAACAACACTCTTCATCTTTGATACATTGTATAAAGCCGTTTTTGTGATGTCATGAAATGTGCTTAGAGTTAAGCACATTTGAACACCATGTACACAAATCCTACCCTTCCCTAAGAGGATGTGTGAATCTATATGTACATGGATGTTAACATTTCACCACATTATAATAACTAGGGGAAAAAGCCAGTGTGGTGTGGTGAAAAATACCACATTTTTAAGTATTTTTCAAAACACCTGTTTTCTGCCTTCAGGTACATTAAGAAACAAGATACAAGCAATAGTACACATTCATGTAAAATGTTAATGAAATTTTTCCATAATTAACTACATTACATACCAGTACACTGTAAATATTGACATTCCATTTTCAACAAGAAATGTAATCATTCCTCAGCCAGGTGTGGTGGCTCATGCCTGTAATCTCAGCACTTCGGGTGGCTGAGGTTGGATGATCGCTTGAGTCCAGGAGTTCCAGCCAGCTTGGGCAACATAGCAAGACCCCACATCTACAAAAAATTGAAAAATTAACCAGGCATGGTGCACATACCTGTAGTCCCAGCTACTCAGGAGGCTGAAGTGGGAGGATCACTTGAGCCCAGGAGGTTGAGGCTGCAGTGAGCCGTGGTCACAACGTTGCCTTCCAGCCTATGTGACGGTGAGACTCTGTCTCAAAAAAAAAGAAAAGAAAAGAAATATAATGATTTCTTTTATGTGCCTTAAGTTCTTGGTACCGGAGTTGGATAAACTACTGAATTCTGATTCTCCTTAATCTTTAGTTAGACCTTAAAGTCAAAAGGTAAAGAAATGTTTAGCTTTTTCCTCAATAAGAATCATGCTGACATCAACAGATGAATGCATAAAGGTAACCAACAAACATATTATAAAAAGCTCATCATCACTGGTCATTAGAGAAATGCAAACCAAAACCACATTGACATACCATCTCACTCCAGTTGGAATGGTGATCATTAAAAAATCAGGAGACAACAGATGCTGGAGAGGATATGGAGAAATAGGAATGCTTTTACACTGTTGGTGGGAGTGTAAATTATTTCAACCATTGTGGAAAACAGTGTGGCCATTCCTTGAGGATCTAGAACTAGAAATACCATTTGACCCAGCAATCCCATTACTGGGTATATACCCAAAGCATTGTAAATCATTCTATTATAAAGACACATGCACATATATGTTTATTGTGGCACCGTTTACAATAGACAAGACTTGGAAATAACCCAAATGCCCATGAATGATAGACTGGATAAAGAAAACGGGGCACATATACACCATGGAATACTATGCAGCCATGAAAAAGGATGAATTCATGTCCTTTGCAGGGACATGGATGAAGCCGGAAACCATCATTCTCAGCAAACTGACATAAGAACAGAAAAACAAACACCGCATGTTCTCACTCATAAGTGGGAGTTGAACAATGAGAACTCATGGACACAAGGAGGGGAACATCACATAGCAGGGCCTGTCGGGGGGTGAGTGTCTAGGGGAGGGGATAGCAAAGGTGGGGGATTGGGAAGGGTTAACATTAGGAGAAATACCTAATGTAGATGACGGGGGATGGATGCAGCAAACCACCATGGCATATGTATACCTATGTAACAAACCTGCACGTTCTGCACACATACCCCAGAACTTAAAGTATAATAATAAAAAAAGAAAATATGGTACATAAAAGGAAGGAAATCTTGTCATTTGCAACAACACAGATGAACCTGGAGGGCATTAAGTAAGATAAACCAGGCACAGAAAGACAAATACTGCCTGATCTCACTTATATGTGAACTCATTGAAGTACAGTAGAATGGTGATTACCAGGGACTGGGGTAGAGGGCATGATGGGGAGATGTTGGTCAAAGAACACAAAGTTTCAGGCTGGGCGTGGTTGCTCATGCCTGTAATCCCAGCACTTTGGGAGGCCGGGAGTTAGAGACCAGCCTGGCCAACATGGTGAAACCCCATCTCTACTAAAAATACAAAAAATAAATAAATAAATAACCAGGCATGGTGGCAAGTGCCTGTAAACCCAACTACTAGGAAGGCTGAGGCAGGAGAATTACTTGAACCTGGGAGACGGAGGTTGCAGTAAGCTGAGATCATGCCACTGCACTCTAACCTGGGCAACAGAGTGAGACTCCATCCAAAAAAAAAAAAAAGAACACAAAGTTTCAGTTGGAAAAGAGAAATAAGTTCTGGAGATCTATTGTACAGCATGATGATTACAGTTAGTAATAATGTGTTATATGCTTGAAAATTACCAAGATGGTAGATTTCAAATGTTGTCACCACAAAAAGTATGGTATGTGAGGCAATGGAAATATTACTCAGCTTGATTTAATTATTCTGTTATGAATACACAATCAAAATACCACATTGTACCTCATAAATATATACCAAGACATTAAGAATATTTTTAAAATAGTAATGCTGGGTCCAAATTATTATAAATTCTAAATTATGAATGACAGTTACACAAACTAATTTTGTTAAGTTTCATCTGCTTTCTTTTCTTTCTGTCTGTCAATGTGAGGAAAATGAGTGGGAGCACCATAACACAGACAGTTTGGATTTGAGCATCAGCAAAAGGGCAAGCAGGGTATGTAGTACAGGTTTGGTACGCCTGATATGGTTCATTTCACAAAAGAGTGACCAACGTAGGTTTAACAAGCCCTTTCACTCTAACTAGAGTTCTGGAATACAGGGCAATGCGTTGCAACTCACTGATGTATCCAGATGCATAAATTATGTAATTTGCACTATGTATCAGTCCCCTTTACACAGTCCTTTACAAACCCATCTCTGGTAGGAGCAGAGTGATAACACAAGTTTGGTACTCTTTTTTTTTTTTTTGAGATGGAGTTTCGCTCTTGTTGCCCAGGCTGGAGTGCAATGGCGCCATCTCGGCTCACCGCAACCTCCACCACCCGGGTCCAAGCAATTCTCCTGCCTCAACCTCCCGAGTAGCTGGGATTACAGGCATGCACCACCACACCCAGCTAATTTTTGTATTTTTGTTAAAGACAGGGTTTCTCCATGTTGGTCAGGCTGGACTCAAACTCCCGACCTCAGGTGATCCGCCTGCCTCTGCCTCCCAAAGTGCTGGGATTACAGGCATGAGCCACCGCACCTGGCCCTGGTACTCTTACTCAACACTGCTGTTTCAGCCTCTTTCTCATTTTGGCAAGCATTCAACTTAAGGGAGTGATTTTTCCATTATTAAGAATTATATATAAACTGATTTTTTTTGTAGTGCAGATAATCTTGGTGAATTATGCATGGGTCTGCCAAGAAAGTTATAATTCTGTCATTCCAAATACATTGTTCAACCAGGAGACCTAGACTGATTTAAAAGTATGCTGTGATTGTAAACCACTTTGGTATCCTTTGGGATGAAACACAATGTATAATAACGTTATATCATATGAGAACAGGTAGGAACAAGAATGACAGAACATAGGTGTTAATCATTTAATATTATTTCTAAATTATTCAATGTGATTCCCAAGACAAATGTTATCTTCATTTTGATATCAAATCCATGTACACTTGACAGTTAGAAAGCATGCTGCTGCTTTATATTTTCCCTGCCTTTTTTCTTCAGATTCATAAATCAATAATAAGTTGGCTTGCTTCTTTACAAAAGACAGAGCTACATCAATAGATACCATCCATCAAATAAAATTTAGATCGTACCCTAGGGAAACTGATTTTCCCTAGATACCCTTAAAATCCCCACAATGGTCAATACACTGCTCTACTCTCTCCGCCTTTCGCATGGACAGAAATTGCTTTCTTTCTTGAATTCAATAGTGATTTGGTTTTTTCTAAGGCAGTCCTCTGGGACATTCTGAAAGCTTTCAGAAAGATTGTATCATTTATTTGTCTGCTGCAAAGAAATGCAAGCAAAAAGCCAAGTGTAAGTAACAGTTAGACATTGCATGGCAAGCCCCGCTCCTTCTATGCTCAGGTCAGAGCTTGGCTGTTTGGTTCTCAACCACGGAATAAGTTAAGTTACTGTTACTCTTTGGTAGAAGAAAGCAAACTGAGGAAAAGAGAAGCAATCCTTTTAAGGAAAAGAAGGATCAGTAAAACTCAATAGTTGGCCTTCATCAGTTGGAGCACAGGCTTTTATCTTCCCTTTCAAGAATATGTATGGAAGTGCTCGTCTTTTCCTTCAATCAAATCAATGAAAATTTTATTCATGTGCTAATGAGAATTTTGAAGACATTTCCGAATAAATTTTGACATCATCTTTATGATTAAAGGAAATATGTTTAAATGGAAGTTTGGAAGATTGCAGCAAAACATCATCAAAACAAAACAGCATTTCAGCTCAGGAGGCATCTCATATTAATGTATTAAAGGTTGCATTTTGAAAGTCCTGTTTATTATATAAACTACCAACTACTGTGAAAAGGTTTATTTCAAAGACTCAGTGAGGCTTTAAAGAACATAGCATCCAGCACAACACAGGCAATCAATCTACTGAATGACTCAATGAATTAAGGACTTAAGATTTTAGTGTTTCAAAAATTCACTAAATGGTACTTTGCTTCAAACATTTGTATAAATCTGTATCTCTCTGAAAACTAATATACACTGATGACATATGTCTGCAAAATTGAATTATATATGAACTGTATATACTCCTACTTTTTCTTCGACTGCCTATATTTCTAGGAAAGCTTCATTTTTTTTCTCCATTTATCTTCCTTTTCAAAGACCACTTCTCGTGCTCTTCTTCCTTGAGGCTGTACAGGTTAGGTAGACTGATGTCTCTATACGTATGTTTCCTGCTGTACTAGGAACTTTTTAAGAAAAAGGGAAATTTTATTTGGCTTTCTATTCTGCTCTAGCATGGCACCCTACAGCTAACTTTATCATTCTGTATGCTAATTGCCCATTTGCTTAGAGAGATACAGCACTCTTAAGATAAGACTTGAACCTTTAGATTTAGCCATTCCAGAATATCTTCATCATATCAGTCAATAAACAAGTTTGAATTGGTTTTTGTCCCTTGAAACCCAAAGACCGCTTATAAAATTGATGTTGGGCTGGAAGCAACAGCTCACACCTGTAATCCCAGCACTTTGGGAGGCTGAGGGTGGAGGACTGCTTGAACTCAGGAGTTCAAGTCCAGCCTGGGACACATGGCCAAACTCCATCTCTACAAAAAATACGAAAATTAGCCAGGCATGGTGGTGTGTGCCTGTAGTTCCAGCTACTCAAGACACTAAGGTAGGAGGATCACCTGAGCCCAGGGAGGTAAAGGCTTTAGTGAACCGTGATTGTGCCACTGCACTCCAGCCTGGGAAGCAGAGTGAGACCTTGTCTCAAAAAAATTGATATTGATCTCTAGAAGAGTGGTATTGAAAAGTAACATATCACAAAAGTGGAACTGGCCCATTGTGATTGGAATGCAGGACACTAAAGATTCTCTTGCCTCCAGCTGGAAAATTGGCAAGCTCTATTTTGCAGTAGCTTATTAACTGTTCCTATTGTATCCTAGGATTCAGGCCTTGGGGACTTGATGTAAACACTTCAGGGTACTGAATTTCATTGGCTACTGCTTTTGATCTTGAATAAGTGCCTATCAGGAAGATAAAAGCTCTGGCCCAAGCTTATGTGTCTGCAAGTAGACAGGGAGACACTTTCTGCTTATGACCAGCAACACAAAACGACTGACAGATAATCATGAATCTTACGAGGTTGGATGTGCTGTATACTCTGCTTCAAGCTAAACTTAATGTGAGTAAACTTTACGAAACAGGATACATCACAGGAGATAAGACTGGTACTACTCCCCTAGCTTCTTACCTAGGACTTTATCCTGTGCATTTCCTGTGTGACAAAGGGCACAATTACCTGCATTTTAAAGAACAGTTCTTTGGGATTCTGCTATGGGCAAGAGACAAAGAACCTTATCTCCACCACAACCTAACCTATGACTACTTGTATTATCCCAAGAATGAGCAAGACAAATGCCATTTAACTAAGGGTTGGTTGAGTCAATGGTCAAAGCCCCAGGTCTGTTGCCTAAAGACACAAACTCTGAGGCACAGATTCAAGGGCCATTGAAACAGTCAAGCATGATGTAGGCCTTGGAGAATCTCCAACTGGCCTCACTGGGAAAAAGGGGTGGAGCTGTGGAAGTTCCCATCATTTGCAGGGAGGAGGAGCCTGGCCCTTCCAGTTCCTGTGTGGTGACCTGGGATTCAATAGGTGAGGTGGACAGCCTGTTAGTGGGACTTCATCTCACTTTGCTGTGTTGTTTTTCCTTTTTCCTCTATGCCCAATAAATTCTGTAACCCCTCACCCTTCAAAGTATCTGCCAGCCTTTGATCGTGTGACAAGAACCGGTTTTTTCCTACAACACCATAACTCAAAGAGAGATGTGTCTTTGGTTACCAGCCCATAAAGCTGACCAAATGCAAATTGGCAAAAAGCCGATTAAGGTTTTAAATGGATTGGATTGATAGTCTGCCTAGAAATAAGCCAAAACAGTGGAACGTAGTGCCAAGAGACAGAAAGATATTCTACCAAGAGACAGAAGGATATTCTACTGGCATTGGTAGAATCCCTGAATTTCCCTGTTAAATGAACCAACGTTTTCCATTTTTGTTAAAGTCCATTTGATTTGGGTTTCCATCACTTGTAACCAAGAGTCCTGACTAAAACCAGGTTGAAGGGAATAGGAAGGAAATTAAACTATATTGAAAAGATATTATTTGCCAGAAACTGGGTAAGGTGATTTCCTATATTCCTATCTAATGTTCATAAAAACCCTGTGAGGTACATAGTATCTACTCTCATTTTGTTTAAAGGAAATTGAGGTTCACAACATAAGTACACAATAAGTGCCTATGGCCACATTGTTAAGAAGTGGTGGATTCAGGATTCAACCAAGTCTGTTTGACGCTAAACCCATACAGTACCATTTCTACTATACCACACTTCTCCACAATAAAATGGGGATAATAACAATGTTTGCCTCATATGATTATTGTAAATGCTTAGAATATTCTTTGGCACATAGTAAATTCTGAATAAACAAAAGGCAAAAGGATAATATAAATAAATAGGCAAACAGTGGATCAAGGGGTTCGTCCTCAACATGAGAATTTAATAGCATCTACGAATGACAAGTTGTTTGAGCCTGGCAAATTCTGTGATGTCTAATGGCCTCCATTATTTAAAATCTGTAATCAGATGATGATATTCAGTCTCCAACTTAAAAAGATTAAGTATGATTGCTGTAAAATTTTAAAATATAAAAGCCACCTATAGTCAAGGCAGCTTTAATTGCCCTTTTTTCAGGAAGGCTAAAAAAAATGTTTATTGTATTAGAAAAAATATTATTTGGAAGTCATAAATTTTTTAGGGTTGCAAGCTGGGAATTTTTAGCATGCACATTATAAACTAAGAATCATTAAATATGTGACTTCTGTAATAACAGTTCTCACTACATAATACTACCCACATGATTCAAACTTACTGATTTCTTAACTGGAATCTGCCTGAAAATTTAGGCAACATCAACTTTGCTTTATGCAGAGTTTCAAGCTATAAAATAAATTATTCACAATGAGTTAATTATTATCTCAGTCTATCATCATTCCTATTTTTTAAATGATATTCAAAAGATTAAATACCCAGGAATTTAATCATAATTTGCATATACTAGTTTTGAAAATAAGTAACAGTCTCTTGTTCAATGCAACATTACAAAATCCTCCAGAGGAAAGATAACCTTGACACTGTAACCCAAATAGAGAAAGAATTTCCCTATAAAAAAGCTAATGGCCAACCTCAATTGCTTGAGGGCTTTTTACAGTTTATTTTAATAAATTGCCTCACATGCTTTCCTACGAAAAGTGGAAAAATTATACCTGTAATTTTGTTTGGGCCTGTGATTTTCATTCAGCACATGGAGGATTGGGCTTAAATGATTCTCTGAATTCATGCCTCTACTTTCTTTTCTCTTGAATATATAGGTGCTTCTTTATCACTGAATCTTAGAGACAAAACAATGACTGATGTGCAGCGTCCCCTTCGAATTACTTAGACTTGCATGGAGTAGAAACTGCCAGGTCATTGCCGCAGTTATTATTTCCTCTGTGAAGCCACTGTGAAACAGAATGACTGAACAGGAAAAACTCAGCCATCTCTGTGTCCTCTGGTCTCCAAAGCAAGTGTTTGTGATAACCAATTCTCTACACGTAAAGAGAAGAAGCAAGGTCTAAGTCTTATCAAATACAAAACACAACATTGTTTCAACTTTGAGAATAAATAATATCTTGAAGTAAAAACTTTATGACTTCTCATATTTACCTCACTAACAGATTATAGTTTGCTCTAGTACTTTTTTCTGCACTGAAAAAAAAATAACTGAAACATATGGAGAAATTATACAAAATTAAATCATTTTTGCAAGTATATGTATTCCTTTGAACATGTTACAGATCTGAGTTAAGCCTGGTTCTCATAATTATCACTTAATCTTAGAAGTTTATTTAACCAAAACTTATTACAAATTCAAAATATTAGTGTCTGACAACTCTTTAACATTTTCATACTAACATTCTATACTTCATTACAGCACTGACACAATATTCTGTACTATTTCTTGAAAAACAAAACATGTTTGCTATGATTCTAACCAAATAGTGCCTAGACATCAAAAGAAAATATTTTTCTAGTTTTTCTACCTTTAAAAACACTCAGAATTTACTGGAGAGGAAAGGAAGAAGCCTAGATCAAAGTTTTATTTTTTAAAGCCACATGTTCCCATTCTGTGACAGATAGACAATGAATAAGATCTGCATCCTGTGATCAATAGAAATTTAGAGGTTTGGGTTTTACTGTTTTTCCCTTGCTTGCCTTTAAAAAATATAATAGAGCTTGCCAATGACTTTATTACAAACAACGCTTCAAGGTAAGCACAATAGAATTCTACTTTCCTGGTACACAGTGATGGCATGTTTTTTTCTAAGTAAAAGATGACATTGAATTAAAGAACTTATTCCTTTATAGGAACTCAATTATAGTCTTCTTTGGTATTTTCCAGAATCAAATTCAATGCTACATCTTGAGTTAGAGTCTCACATGTTCCTTTGGCACAGATGTAAAGGAATGTTTCTCTGCCTTCCTCTTTGATTTTCCTCTTCAACTGGGTTAAAATCCAACTCAGGATTTTTGACAGAAACAGCTATATATAATGCTAATTGCTAGAATATTCAAATTTACCGAGTCCTCCGGACTTCAGGGGCTACTCTTTTATTTAATATCCAACTATAAAATGATGCAAACTCCCATTGATCATACAGGTAGAAGTCTAGCATCTTGCCTAAATTCCAAAGATTCCTGGGGAGCAGGGAGCTAAACAGGTGAAATCCCACCCTAAAATATGTGCCCCCCTGATTTATCAATCCTCTTATCATACACTGTCTTAAAGCCGACCACTTATCTCTCTACTTTGAAGCCCTCCATGCCCCTGCCTCCATATATAGCACTCTTCCTCCTCAGTGCTCCAAACTGCCACTAACACATGCAGTGTGGAGGTTAAGGAGGACATGCTGAATCAAACCAGGCCAAAGTGAGATGAGACATTTCAAAAGTCAAGCAGGAGAAATGTCAAACCAACAGCCCAAAGTGGCAATGAAAATAGAGGCACAGCTCAGAAAATACAAGACAGATGGTTCCTGTCTTCAAGGAATATATATGCAATCTATCAAGGCATTTCAAAACATACCTGAGCACAACTGAAGCTCAAGCTGGAGCCTTTGCTATACACTTAATGTCTTTTCAGGATGGTGTTTTTCCTGTAATAAACCCAGTGATCAGAAATCTGTCAAAGGAAATAGGAAGCAAGAGAGTAACCAGGTAGCTAGTGTTGTGTTTCATAACTGGCCAGGTGATTGAAGACCTGTCTTGAGTGAATAACTGGACAGGAAGTGGCCAGAGAGGGATAATGTTTTCAGAAGATCTGACTGAAGGGGAGCTGTATGGCCCCTTGTCTGGTAGGATGTCCAATATCTGCCAATCATTACACATGGATTAGTAAGGGAGGCTGTTCAGCCACTTCAGCATATCGATGTGATAATATTCTAATTCCTGACCAGAGTCCACTTGCTTTACAGGAAGCCCTTCCCAAATGAAGTGTTACTCTTTCGTCTTCCTGATTTTATTCTTTGTTCCTTAGAGTCAAACAAGCACTTGCTAAATGGCTAACATTTTCTCAAATATACACCGAGCTGAGAATTCAAATAACTGCTGGACTCCGACTGTAAATAGAAAAGGTGCTAAAGAAAAGACATCTTAACAATGGACAATAGAAATATGTAATCAGAGTTGGGAATATAGATATAGAAATGGGCAAGACTTTGTCAAAAAGGAATCTTTCAGGCACCCTTGTAATCTACTTAGATATTTCAGTGTTCGACCTTGAAGCAACTTCTGGCAAGTTGGATGGCATAATTTCCTAGAATATCATAGTGGATAAATCCATTAGCCTGGTGACCCTTACTCGGCATTTTCAAAGAAATTTACAGCCAGTAGTGATAAGGTTGTGAACACTGAAAGCTGCCTGGTTGATGAAAATTCTGTTTGAAAAAAAATAATCTAGGCTGATTTCACATAGGAGTTCTACCAAACACACCCACACACCCTTACTGTTAAAATGTATACCTTCTCAAAATAGGCATTAAGTTCTGAGAATACCACAGGCATTTTAAACTCTACTCCACTTTGAAAATATTTTTTTCAATCAATGTGTTTTGAGACCTACTATGTGCAAAATATTATGCTACGTGCGTGGAGAATGCAAACATGAATAAGAAAGACCCTCATTCTTTCTTGTAATAGATAAGACAGGCAAGTAACTACAGCAGAATAAGTAAGTGCTAAATAGAGATACCGGTACTCTATTGGGAGAGCTCAGGAAAAAAAAGTGATTGATTCTGATCAACAAGGATTAGGGGAAGCTTAATTGAGGTGCAATTGACTCATAGCAACCAAATTAAGTCACACACTTTGTGGAATCAAACAAGAATCCACATTCTTTAGCTGGATTTAATTCACAATGGGAAACCTGCCCAGAGATTACCCATCCTACAATGGGAGAAATGTTATTAGTGAAACAAAAGAGCATTCAGCCATGTCATCAAGAATGATACAACCTAAGAGGCTATCAGCAAATAATATCTGTTCCCATGGGAGTTGCTACATGTTTCAAAAGTATAAAATATTTAAGTCAAGAAGAACGATGTCATGACTCTTACCTGCAGAAAAATAACATTTGAATACTGCCTAAAGTTGCAGGAGGACATAAATATTCTATCATTAGGAAAGATGTACCATAGAATAGAACAGGAGTAGTTTACTTGGTTCAAGCATGACCGAGATGCACTTTTCTCCCAAGACTACCAATTATTATTTTGCAAATCAAGAGTATTTTAGAAACAGTACTTTGTGCGGGTTTGTTTGTTTTTTGTTTTGTTTTGTTTAAGACAGAGTCTCACTCTGTCACCCAGGCTGGAGTGCAGTGATGCAATCTTGGCTCATTGCAACCTCCGCCTCCCGGAGTCAAGTGATTTTCCTGCCTCAGCCTCCCGAGTAGCTGTATGGGCACCCGCCACCACACCCAGCTAATTTTTTTTTTTTTTGTAATTTTAGTAGAGATGGGGTTTCATTATGTTGCCCAGGCTAGTTTTGAATTCCTGACCTCAAGTGATCCACCTGCCTCAGCCTCTCAACGTACTAGGATTATAGGTGTGAGCCACGGGGTCAGGCCAGAAACAGTAGTTCGAATAAGATCTGTGGTACTATTTTTGAGGTGAAACATCTCCACTTAATGTTATTTCCCAACCTTGAGCTTGTGTTGCCAATATTTTATAATTAGTGACTTGTTTGCTTGCTTTTTGTATGTATGTTTATAAAGAAAAACAATTACTGAGCATCTACTACATGCAAAGCAAGTTCTCTGGATATAATAAGGATTCGGAAAAAAATGTGCTCCTGTCTTCTAAGAGCTCCCAACTGAATGGTGGAAACACACATATAAATATGGTCCATGAAAAGCAGATTGCATGCAAAGACGGAGGCAATCAAATTAATAAAAACAAAAAACAGAACAACAAACAAAGCAGACTGTAATGAATTGGTGGCTTTATTTTTCTCCTTTCTAGCATAAACCAAATTAAGTTCACATTACATAGTTAACTGGTAGCCTTTTGATTACTAATGTTATCATGCCTCCTAATCCCATATAGGAAAATAATTTAAGGATAGTACTAATGTGTGAGCTCCTTGAGGACAGAGACTATATACTAGTTAGCATAGATCAATAGCATATATCAATGTGTAAGTGCTTGATGACCCCTTGCTTGGCAAAATTGCAAATTCACAAAATTGTCAAAATCACAATTATTTTATACATACCAGCAAAGCAGAATTGACTCGTAATCTAACTCTTATACATCCTATCAGACTTCTAAATTTACTTACCTGTTGTATCTTTGTTTTCTGAAATAAAAGAAAACCAGTACAAAATTATAGACAAATCTATATAAAGCAATCTAATACATACTATAAGGCTATGTTCTCAGTTCGACCACACATCTTTGATTTTAGAATGAAGTGGAAGGCTAGATGGTCAAGAGTTTATTTAAAATTGTAAATAAATCATATCAAGAATATTTTAATAATAAATATGATGGAATAATGTAGAATATTTTTCAAGTACATGTCAAAACCAGAGCACAAATGAATTTAGGGGAAAAAAGTCTAATAAAAAATAATGAAAAGAATATATCTTCACTTAATCAAAATTATTATTTTTTTTTGAGACAAGATCTCATTTTGCCACCCAGGCTAGAAAGCAGTGGTACAATCACAGCTCCCTGTAGCCTTGACCTTCTGAGCTCAAGCAATCCTCCCACCTCAGCCTCCTGAGTAGCTAGGACCACAGGCACAGGCCCATGCTATTTTTTTTTTCCATAGAAGCAGAGTTTCCCTATGTTGCCCAGGCTGGTGTTGAACTCATGGACTCAAGAAATTCTCCCTGCTCAGCCTCCCAACATGCTGGGATCATAGGCATGAGCCACCAGCATCCAGCCTAAAATTATTCTGAAGTCTTTTTGTGGCCCAGATATTTAGAAATACTTCTTATTTGGCAAAATTTCAATTCATTTATAGACTCAAGAACTATTTATTAAACACCTACTCACTAGTAGGCATTGGGTGATGAACAAGACAGACACAGTCTCTCTCTTTGTGACACCAGAACTATCCTATCCACTAGGCATGGTAAGCACAGTGCTTAGCACCCACTATGCTTTAAGGGAGCTCATGAAAATGCTTTAATTTCTTTTAAAATGAGAAGAAAAAAATGAATATAATCCAGGCTCGATTGCATTAGTCTTTAGACAATGCAGTCATAAAATAAAATTGTAATAGTTTTAATGGAGGAAGGGATCTCTGAAGGCAAAAGTGGCTGGGGCTCAAGAAAGTCACAATGCAGGCCTGTATGGAGTTTATATTCTATTAGAAAAGGCTGCCAAATAATTAAATAAAATAAAATACATTATACAAAGTGTTAAAATAAGGTAAATTCAGGATGCTATGGGAATTCATCTTGAGGAGTCATGGAAATCTTCTCAAAAGCCTCAGAGGACACATGCAGGATGATAAGTGTTGAAGAGGAAGTGCATTGGAGTAACAAGATGAACAGATTTGAAAGAAAGAGAGATCCTGACAAGTGGGAGTAACACCAAGCACTTCTGCAGGCTTAGACCAGTGGTTCTCAATCTAAGGTGATTTTCCCAACAAGAGGACATTTGACAGTGTCTGGAGGCATTTTTGGTTGTCACAGCAGGAAAGGGATGCTGCTGGCATCTATCTAGTGGCAAGAGGCCAGGGATGCTCCTAAACATCCTGCAATGAACAAGACAGCTGCACATGACAAGGGACTATCCTACCCAAAATGTCAATAGTGCGAGGCTGAGAAACCCTGTGTGGAAGAATTAGAATTAGAGTTTTTTAATTATTAGTACTTGCCAGTCTGATAGCCAGAATTGGTATCTTAGTGCTTAAATTCACATTCCTTTGATTACTAGTGAGCTTGAATGTTTAAATATATATATATGAAAACAATAGCAAATTATGTATGTATAATTATATATTTATATATACTTATTTATTTATATTTAGCTATAATCTATATATATTATATATATAATTTACTATTATTTTTCTTTTTTTGGTATATTTTCTGTTTGTGTCCTTTGGAGACGTTTCAATTGGTAATTGATCTTTTGCTTAGTGTCCTGGAAGAACTCTTTATATATCACAGATAGAAAATGTATATGTCATATATGTTATAAATATTTTCCCACTTTATTGTATTCCTTGCTTTATTCTTTTTCTGTGCAGCTTATTTTATTGATTCAAATCTGTTGTTCCCATCTTTCATATTTTCTGCCTTTATATTATAAAAGCTATTTTCTATCCAAGTTGCATAAACTGCTTATTTGAATACAATGTGATAAAGCATAGCAGTAGAAGGATGTACCAGGCTATTGGTATGTCTGTCCCATACCAAGACAAAATGTGATATTTCTTGTACCCAAGCAAACCTGAGGAGCAAAAAAGTGGCAAGATTTATTTATTTTTATTGTCCTATGTAGGTTTAAGTGCCTAGGAAAGTGCTATCCACATAAGAGAGTCCCAGTGAATATTCATTAAGTGTTGAAGGAACAAATAAGTGATATTTAATTGGTGGTGTATAATTACAGTTTATATAACAGTATAAAATATTTATACTTGCAAATATTCTTAATGGAATTGGATAATGAGTAGAAGAGATCATATACTTTACTCCTAGTAATACTCCTTCAAAACGATGTCTAAGTCTAGAGCTTTCAGGCCTCAAAGTC
The DNA here is from genome assembly GCF_030222135.1 of Aotus nancymaae. NCBI lineage: Eukaryota > Metazoa > Chordata > Mammalia > Primates > Aotidae > Aotus > Aotus nancymaae. The sequence continues at coordinate 50,341,135 of NW_026988415.1, read as the reverse complement.
GTCCTAGGAGTATATAGTACATCAGGATTCGGGCTGGTTCCGATGACCTTGAAGACATCTATATACACTTGCAGATCCTGTTCTCAATCCAAATTGACTTTCGTTTTTGTTTTGAGAGAAAAGGATTGTTCCTCCTTCCCCCAGCTACACACTACATACATTTTAAGTAAAAAGTGAAAGTTCCTCTGACCTTCATCCTACTTCCCAGAGGTTTGATGTATCTATTTTTTTAAAATGTATTTCTTATAAGCATGAATTTGTTCCAGATTGCTCTGGTGCAAGAAATAGCACAATTTGTTTCTTTTTGATTTTCAAATCAAATCAGACTCGGTTCTGAACCCTCATATTCCTAGCTGATAGGGCGTTCACTATCAATCATTATTGCAGCGTCCTTCCTCATCAGATTCTATAGAATCCTCAGAGCTAAGCCACAGGAAAATGAGGGAAAAGGGACTAATCCTTAATATCTGGCAGTCACCATCATTACTGGTGTTCCTGCTACTCAATGATGCACTGAATTCTGATTCTCTGCTATATGCAAGGCACTGTTGCTCAGTACTGCATATGACAGGAAACAGGATGGCAAACCATGCCTCCATTAACTCCTGCATTTATCCCAGGGGATCCTCACTGCTCCTCTCAAGGCAACGCCATGGATCTTTTTGATCAGTCTCCAACATATACCTCTCTACTACAGTGATACTGCCAGCCTGCTGACCACGGTTTCAGCAATAACCAGTTTGACAGCAAGTAAAAACCTCTACAGCAACTCCAGACTTTACCAACAAATTCCTAGACAGGTTTGATTTTGTGTTCATTCTAGGAGTCATTTTGGTTTCTGTGTTTTTCCTCTAGGGGGTCTTCCTATTAAGGAGTGAAAGAGAGAAAAGAAGAAAGAAAAAGAGAGAGAGGAAGAGAGGGGGGAAGGGGTAGAGAGGAAAGAAAGGGGAGGGTAGTGGAGGGGAGGGGAAGGGAGGAGAGGGAAGGGGACCAGAGGGGAGGGGAGGAGAGAAGGTTGGAAGAAAGAATGAAAGAATGGAAGAAAGTAGCAGCTGTTAACTTTACTTACCTTTCCACCTTCCATCCCCACATAGAGAAATTGATTTCCAGAAACACATTGGCTTTGAGCCAAGCAAGATGAATTTAGGACTCCAGGAGTTGTATTCAATTTGGGGAATATCTTTGTAGGGCAACAACTTAAGATTTGGTTAGAGTGGATTTCCACTTAAAATGATAATATCAAGAGACTGTATTATTGGAAAACCATTGCAAGTAAGGATAAAGCAAAGCATGGACTACTTTAGGAAGAGTATACTTTAGAGTCCTTTAGCAATAAATGGGCAAAGTTATTTTATGACATCTTTACAAAGCTTTGCTATTCTGAAACTACTCAGAGTTCCAGCCAGTTTTAACATGAACAAAATACTTCCAAGAGTGTTCTGACACTAATTTTGCATCAAATTAATTCGCATAGTTTTTCAACCCCAGAGTATCAGTATTACAATCAGGCTGCCATTTAGACTGCCTAATGTTGATCCATTTCACTAAAAGTCATGACTGGAAAAGTTGTGGGAACGTTTATGCCTTTTTAATGGAGAAAAAGCCATGGCTTCAGGGAATGGAATCAAGTACATTGTTTACATTAGCTGGCCCACTACAAAGATTGTCTAAAAGAAATTATTAAACACTAGATGATGTATAAATAATCAGTCCACATGTTTTTGGAGGAAACAAAAGAATATCACACACATACACACACACACACACACACACAAACTTCAATAATCTCTGAGGAAAAAGTATTAATACTGAACAGCACCCACAGCAACTTTCTTTACCCAATTTAAAAGTGGAAGCAAAGTGAGGGGTGAGTTAAGGTTCAAAACGTCAGGGCCCCCTTGAGACTTATTCTTAAGGGCATTTTCTAACTCATAGACGAGCAAGCGTGCCAGGCCCATCTCTAAAGAGTTATAAGTTTTAGTAAGTAAAGTGAATTTTAGTAAGTTAATTCATCATTCTGGATTTTTGTCTCCTCATCTGTAAAATGGGATACTCCCCTATCTACTGTTGCATTAAGCCATCTTACGGCAGGCTGAAACGAGGTCATGTCTGTAACAGTTTTTCACAAAATACAAAGTTGTGTTTTTATCTATTCCACATTGTTTTAGCAAGGAAATATACTAGGTGTTCAAGATAGAAAACTGAATTCAACAGAGTCACTGTTCTCATGGGTCTTATAACACAACATGTTCAGCAACCAACAGATCTTCTTTCACTACCAAATATTATGATCATCGCTGTGCTAAGTGATGGGGGTTATGAAGATAAAAGACAGGGTCCTTAGCCTCAAGAAGCACACAGTCTGAGAAAGAGGCATTTCCATGAACTGACAACAGCAAAACAGCACAGTAAATGCTGTGATCAAAAAAAGCACAAAAGAGGAATGGCTTAAATGCATTTCTGTTCACTTCTAATGTACTCTGTCTGCAATCAAGGGACACTGCCACCATGTCACCAGACTGACTTGGGTATGCTCTTCTGAGCAGTTGCTTTCCTCATATGTCTGGTTAGCTGAGAAAGAAAGTAGCACAACCTGAATTCAATTATCCATTTTATGATTAAAAAAACAGAAATATTTTTTAAAATAACATTAATGTGTGAAGCAGATAGTCGTCAGAGGCAAGTTTTAAAAAGCACGTTAAGTATAATTTGTTCTTTCACACTAATGGTTAACAAGCACTGTTTAGAGCAGGTCCATATATTTTACATTCTAGCCTTCAAGATCAAAATATCTGTTTATTGTTGGAGAAATATCTCAGAGCAGAATTGCTCTTATTAACAATATAATTTAATCTTACTTGAAATATTGCAGCAAAATAAATTAAAAATTCCCACCAGAAACACATAAGAGTCACCTAAGGAAATTCCTGCTCTAAACACTTAGCTGATGTGAGATATTGTTGTGCAGGAGCTCTTTTTTAAGAAAATAAAGTAGCAGGTTTTCCCAAGATAACATCCCATGGGAGCTGCAAAATTTATTTTTAAAAAGTATAATTTTTTTCTTTAATATGCTGCCATAATTCTAGGACAGCAGTCTCGCTCTAGGGGAACAAAAAAAAGGCATTCAAGTGGCTGCCATCTGTATAGCCCCATTCCAAATGATAGGAACAAGCTGGTTCAGAGGCTGAATGACAAATATTATGAATTTCAAACAAATCTAAGCCTGTCATTCTTCTCAGCTCTGATGCTCAAGAAATCATTTAAAACATTTGATAACCATGTCATTGCACACCTTGAGAGGTGGTTTGATTTCAGGGATTACAATTACCTGAGAAACACAGAACCATTTGCCTTGCAGAAGCTATTTAGATTTGAATACCTTTTCATCACAGCCCTGAACTTCATCTTACATCATCTCCCGACATGAGCTGACTGTCTTATGCTTGAAACTGTACTGAAAGCTGCAGCACTCCCATCTCTGCAGGCTTGTTTTACTGACAAGTCATGCAGATAGCATCAGTATGATAGGCTGTGGCATATACGCATTCTTTTGAGAAGAGAGGTTAAATCCTAGAGGGAACAGGGTTTGGGGAACAAATGATTTAGCAATAGGAAGGAATCGGTAAGCCCCCACCAAAGCAGAAGGACTAATCGAGGTATTTAGCTCTTTAGGGACACATCCAGCTATGTATCAAGGTCAAGGAAAAGCATGAAATCAATTAGAGTAGATATTTACACGCACTTAATATTTGATGACGCTGATATTTAAAGAGAAAGGACAAGGAATTCATCTTTTCTATGCGCCATTAATTTATAAATATTCCACATTTAAAAATAAAGTTTTTCACAGAAATGATGTCCTTTTATCATCTTTCTTTTCTGAAATATATTTCTTGTTTGATTTGTTTTCAATAATTGAACTATATTAAATCACACCATTTAAAATGCCTCTTCATTTAACCCCAAAGTAATTAAATCAGCAATAGGCATGTATTATGAATAACTTTATCAATCAATGTCAGCGTTTCAAATGTTTGAAATTGTGCAGTAATATCCAAGATAATGATCTCAGAAATACAGGGGAGGCATCGTGATTCTTAATGTGTATTATGACATTTATAAAATGTTAAGGAGAAAGAAATCAGAAAGAAAAAAAGAAAATGAGCTATTAAAGGCATGCATGTCAATTTCACGAAGTGGTTCCAAATTAGCATTTTATTCAAAATGAGTTAATTTTCTGATTATTTTATAATCCCCAGACCAATAGACCAGACTCCACTTCAGAGATGTTCAGGTAACATTTTTCTAGTTTAAGGTTTCTCTTTGCTTAAAGTTTGCCTATGTGGAAAATAATATTTGTAGCAATTACAAGTTTCATCTATTTTTACCTCACTAACTGATAATATCCTCAGAAGATTTCTTGCCTTCAATGGCTTGCTTGTTTCTTTCAAGGTTTTTGTTATCAAGGTTTTAAATTGTTCCCTGGGATTTGTGGGAATAATCATATCACTGCCCTCAAAATCTGAATTCAGTGGCAACAATTTTATTTCAAGTTTTGAAAGAAGTAAAACAGCAGTTATATTATTAAAAGTCCATTGGATATGATGTGACTATACTTTTTAAAATGACTTGTTTCAGGGATCATTTTCCTTTTTTCTAGAAGCTTAATAGATTCTAAAATCCAAAATGCATAAATCCTCTTCCAAATTATCAAACATATTTGAAAGTAAAAAGGTTTTTTAAGTTGAATTGTTTCAACTTTAAATACTTGCTTTAGAATGTTATCTACCCTGTCTTTTATATGCAGTTACATATTGCAACAATGACATACATTGTGTTACTGTAAATTTGGAATGTCAAGGACATTTTCAGTTTTTAAGGTGTTTTGTTGATCACTTGCATAATAAAGTGAAACTTAGGTTTATATTGTTTCATTATCACCCTCTTTTTCCTTCTATTTCTGTATTCAACACATATCATGCATTCAAAAACTATTTTTGTTAAGTATTGTGGGAGACACAAAAGAAGTATAATGTATATAGTATTTTCCCTCAAAGACACACATCCTCTAGGAAGTGAAGACACATATACCATTTAAGAGAAAAAAAATGGTTAGGTACCAACATGTATGACACAGCAGGAGTTACAATAGAAATTCAAAAAAATTGAGATTCATGTTCACTGAAATGTACATAGAAGGTTTCCCAGAAGCGATAGGACTTTTTTTTAATATATATGTTATTGTGTTTTAGGTTTTGGGGTACATGTGAAGAACATGCAAGGTTGTTGCATAAGGCACACATGTGGCAGTGTGCTTTGCTGCCTTCCTCCCCATCACCTATATCTGGCATTTCTCCCCATGTTATCGCTCCCCAACTCCCCATCCCCCACTGTCCCTCCCCTAGTTCCCTCCCACAGATCCCAGTGTGTGATGCTCCCCTCCCTGTGTCCATGTGTTCTCATTGTTCAACACCCACCTATGAGTGAGAACATGCGGTGTTTGATTTTCTGTTCTTGTGTCAGTTTGCTGAGAATGATGGTTTCCAGGTTCATCCATGTCCCTACAAAGGACGCGAACTCATCATTTTTGATGGCTGCATAATATTCCATGGTGTATATGTGCAACATTTTCCCTGTCCAGTCTATCATCGATGGGCATTTGGATTGGTTCCAGGTCTTTGCTATTGTAAACAGTGCTGCAGTGAACATTCATGTGCATGTGTCCTTATAATAGAACGATTTATAGTCCTTTGGGTATATACCTGGTAATGGGATTGCTGGGTCAATAGGACTTAAACTGAGTTTTAAGGGATATTGGATTAAGATGACATGAGGGGCGAGGGTATTCACAAAGAAGACAAAGAAACAAAAGATCAAGAGATTAACGAATAGAGACTGCTTTAGATAACTGGAAAGATTCCGATGGGCAGTAAGAAAAGATAAGGTTGGAAATAAATTGAGGTCTGATATTGAAAGAACTCAAATACTAAAGTGGGAAGTTTGGACTTGATATTTCTTGGCTTGGGCTTGGCTTATGGTGGTAATGTGGTAGAAAAGATGAGTACAAGAAGCCTAGGAGAGGAAACATCGACAGAGCTTTTATCCATTCGTCCTAGTAAGTGTTTGTTGTGTACTGCTTAGTTGGTAGAATATTATAGGGAGTGAAGATTCTAAGATGGCTTCAAGGAATTGAGATTTCAAAACAGAAAGAAGAGTTTATATTAGAAATTTTGCTATACCTTCTGGTCCCTTTAAAAATAAGACTCTAGTCCCCAAACAGCGCTTGAGCTGTGTAAGAGGAATGGTGAAGCAAATGAAGCCAATTTGTGATAATTAGTTTCTGAACTGTCCTTCAGTTCCACCGTGCTTTTTCTTGTCTTTGAATCATTCCCTTTCTAAATCTCCTTTCTTTCTCCAGCTTCTTTTCTGCTCCACTGCTCCAATTTCTGAGACTTTAGTTAGCTACCTTTTTTCTAGATGTTGCTCCCTCTTGGAGGTTCGACCTCCTTAGGCAAAGCCCAAGTTAACTTTCCTTTCTGGTATGCACTGGGAAAAAACTGACTTAGAGACAATTTAGGAAAGTTTAGAGGAAAAACAATTGGGATGGAGGAAGGTGATCAATTTGAATGTGATTTTATTGATTTTGTAATGAAAGTAGGATTTACTATCATATACATGATCCCTGATAGACAGTTGGAAATACCAAATTCGAAGTTAAGGCCTGACAAGGTGGCTCACACCTGTAATCCCATCACTTTGAGAGGTTGAGGAGGGTGGATCACTTGAGCTCAGGAGTCTGATACCAGCCTGAGCAACATCTATTTAAAAAAATTAAAATTGGAAGTTAAGGTTGAAATGTAGATTTGGGGGGTCTTCACCAATAGTAATAGTGCCTCCCAGAGGCCTGAGGAGTGTTCCCTTCTCTTTAGCCTGCAATGGACATCAGAGGTAAGAAGAGATGTTTAAGATATATGGTAATATCTTTGTGTTAAATCTTATTAAATCCCTGCAATAACTTTATGAGACTGAGGTAGATTATGTTTAATTTCTCTTCAGGTTTTTTTTTTTTCTTATTTGATCAAGAATTTGATTTTTATAAAGATTTGTATACATATTTATCCAAGACTGATTTCTTCTAAGGTCCTACACACATAGACCAGTCCTTATTTTCATGACTGGTCTAATTATCCCTAAAATTCTTTGATTCTGCTGTCTTTTCTATCAGCATGCACAGTCTTGCTCTCACAAACAACCGTGATTAGAAAAATTGCGTATGTTAAAAAGAAGGCCAGCTTGAGGAAATTTGGTCTATAACACACAGATCTTCTATTCAGCTAAAAATAAAGCAACTATGTTAGGGCAAGTATTAAAGAGAAAAAGACTCGTTATTCCTTGAGGGATATGTTTTGAAACCATTGGTTACTGTGCCTGGAAAAACAATAGACTCTGGAAAGAAAAATGCCTTTTTATTCTTTATATACTAATTATCCACTAAACATGCCGCACTGTATTAGAGTTATTTTTAAAAATCATTTTGTTATATACCATCAAACAGATCCATAAAGATAAAATCTCAGCGAATGGCAGAACATTCAGTAACTATAAGGCATTATAAGGCAGGGGTGAGAAATTAGAAACATGGAAAACTGTTTTTTGTTTGTTTGTTTGTTTGTTTTGAGGCAGAATCTTGCTCTGTCACCCAGGCTGAAGTGCAATGGTGCAATCTCGGCTCACTGCAACCTCTGCCTCCCAGGTTCAAGCAATTCTCCTGCTTCAGTCCCCCGAGTAGCTGGGACTATAGGTGCGCACCACCATGCCTGGCTAAATTTTGTATTTTTAGTAGAGAGAGGGTTTATCCATGTTGGACTGGCTGGTCTCGAACTCCTGACCTCAGGTGATCCACCCACCTTGGCCTCCCAAAATGCTGGGATTACAGGCGTGAGCCACCGTGCCCAGCATGGAAAACTCTTATTCACTCCTTTGGATCACTGCATCATATAATTGAAAGGAATTTGGGAAAAAATGTGTAGTTTAGTCATTTTCATTTTAAAGAAGGAACAATTGCTCAGAGAAATTGCAAAAAGCTTAAGGTGATATAGCTTGTAAATGGTAGAGCTCAACCTCGAATCAAATTCTTCTGACTTCCAGTTCAGTGCTCCACATTTCTTGTACCAATCATTAGATGTTGACTAAATGAATGAACCCAAAATGATTACTGAGTTCCTACTGTGTGCTTACCAACATGGTATGTGTTGAAGAAGAAGCTAAAGGGTTTTTTTGTTTGTTTGTTTTAATTTAAAGGAGTTTAATTGAACAATGAACAATTCACAAATCGGACAGCCCCCAGAATCATAGCAGATTCACAGAGACTCACATACATATATATATGAGTCCCTGCATATATATGTGTGTGTGTGTGTGTGTGTGTGTGTGTGTGTGTGTGTGTGTAAATGTCCCTGCAAAGGACATTTATATATATATATATATATTTTTAAGTTCTGGGGTACATGTGCAGAGCGTGTAGGTTTTCTAAATAGGTATACATGTGCCATGGTGGTTTGCAGCACCCATCAACCCATCATCTACATTAGGTATTTCTCCTAGTGCTATCCCCCGCCTAGTCCCCCACCCCCGACAGGCCCCAGTGTGTGATGTTCCCCTCCCTGTGTCCATGTGTTCTCATTGTTCAACTCCCACTTATGAGTGAGAACATGTGGTGTTTAATTTTCTGTTCCTGTGTTAGTTTGCAGCTTCATCCATGTCCCTGCAAAGGACATGAACTCATCCTTTTTTATGCCTGCATAATATTCCATGGTGTATATGTGCTACATTTTCTTTATCCAGTTTATCATTGATGGGTATTTGGGTTATTTCCAAGTCTTTGCTATTGTGAACAGTGCCGCAATAAACATACGTGTGCATGTGTCCTTGTAATAGAACGATTTACAATCCTTTGGGTATATACCCAGTAATGGGATTGCTGGGTCAAATGGTATTTCTAGTTCTAGATCCTCAAGGAATGACCACACTGTTTTCCACAACGGTTAAACTAATTTACACTCCCACCAACAGTGTAAAAGCATTCCTATTTATCCACATCCTCACCAGCATCTGTTGTCTCCTGACTTTTTAATGATCCCCATTCTAACTGGCATGAGATGGTATCTCATTGTGGTTTTGATTTGCATTTCTCTAATGACCAGTGATTATGATGGTTTTTTTTTTTTAAGAAAAAGTATTTTTCAATTTTAAGTCATTAAAATTTAAGTAAATTTTAAAATTTATATGTTAGTGTATAGTAGTTAGAAGCATTTAACAAGTAGTATCAGAATAATATATAAACAAGTATTCAATAGCTACAGGGTGTTGACTAATGAAGAGAAAAAAGGTAGGTCAGAAGAACTGGATAGAGCAGAAGTAGGAAAGAATCTATTATCTGCTCCAAAGCTACTAGACACATCTCTAAGGAGCCATTCTTTCACAAGGCCATGTGTTGCCAATAATATAACAGGAATAAAAATATATTCTATATTCACCTTCCTCACAGGGTACATATAGAAAAGTTGATGAGAGATAAAATTTGCTAATGAATTTTTAAGTCCCTCTCCCCCCAAAAAAATAGCTGTATTCTCCCTTGATGTATAACTATTAAAATTCTTCCAAAGCATTAAAAAGCAGTTTCTTCAACTCTAAGATTTTAGATTTTGCTAATATATGATAAATATCATAGTCTCTTGTTTTCTGGCAAATAGCACATAACTCCAGAAAAACAAAATAGAGAAGCTTTGAGCAGAAGTCTTCACCCAGGTGGAAGCATTTAGTACCACAAATTGCTTTAAATTAATAGTTATTACAAAGAGACTAAGATGAAAATGTATACTTAGCAAATGATTTGAAGCAAACAAATGAGAAAAAGGAAAAACGAGCAAGCAATGTTACTGTTTGGTTTTACTCATTTAAAATAAAATGATTATGCTACAAATATTAAATCCACAAAGGTATATAACCTGTTTCAAGAAGAAATTACATCATCTGTTGAGAAATTTTTAAAATACATTTTTATTGCCATTAAATCAGTTTTTAGCATAAATGCATCCTTTTTTGTCTTCACTTTTTCGATTAAAAATAAAACCACTGCTGTGTTCCCTTAGAGCCAGAAATTATGCCGACACATAGTAGGAACTTATTAAATATTCGTTTAATTTTGCTATATCAGGCTCTTTTCTCTCTCTAAATGTATTAACATTTAATTTTGATTGTTGCTTAGGCCACAAGGGCTACACAAGGAGACTAACAGCAATTTGAAAACATACTTTCAAAGTCACTGCATAAACAATACTAAAATTAGATATAGTCTCGTGGAAAAAAGCCATTTCTCCTCTTCCTGTGGAAACATTAGGGATTAAAACTTACAAGACCTTGCAGAGCCTCAGTGTGGGTCAGAACAACCAAAAGAAAGAGAAAGAGAAAGAAAGAAAGAAGAAAGAAAGAAAGAAAGAAAGAAAGAAAGAAAGAAAGAAAGAAAGAAAGAAAGAAAGAAAGAAAGAAAGAAAGAGAGGGAAAAATAGCACGTTAGCATGATACAGAGTAAGAGGATCAAATACCACTCTTTACCACTACCCCTCAGAGAAAAGTGAATAAGCCGAGCAAAAAGATTATACTGTTTCCTAACAACAGAACTGAAAATGAGGCTACTGCCGATTTATATTCCTTACATACTTGGCTTGAAACATATTAGAGGAGTTTGGAGTTACGATCACTGGCTTTGGATTTAGGTAGATAGGAGTATGCCTTTTGGTTCTGTACTTTACTAGATGTGAGACTTTAAGGTTATTTTGACATTGGAGACAATATCAGTAATAGCAGCTACTAATAAGCATAGCCTTTTTAGCTTCTTAAGTTACTATTAGTGTTTACATTATAGACATCCATGATGTTTAGTCCTAAAAGGCAATTTATTTCTGTCTAAGACTAATATTCACACCATAGGTACTATTGGCCTGCCAATAAAACCTCATTTGAATATTTCAAAGCAAAACTTGTATCACACTAATATCTCCCAAGTCAGTGCAAACAAAAATCATTGCTCAAGTCTAATCAATTTCCCAAAAAATAAACATAAATGAGTGCCCACTATGTGCAAATGCTTTGCAAGACACTAGGAATAGAGCAATACATAAAGCACAATACTTTCTTTTAAAGTAGCTAATAATTTGGTAGGAGAAAACCTTTATAAACATTTATAAAGGTGTAGTGAGGAGGTCCATTATTTTAAATTCAACATGTCATTTGACAGAATAAAACTTAGGATCAGAAATGGTTCTAAATATCATTGGCCCCACTTCCCGTAGTACTGCTAACTACAATTGGAGTTGGTAAGAAGGTTGCCATTAAAATGAAAGCTGTCTAAATTCACTGAAAACAATTACATTTAGAAAATAGAAAAGAATGATATTCCATATCACAATAATGAAATCAATCCCTCTTTAAATTCTAAAAGTCACAGTTAACATAAAATTAGTATTTTATTTTTTTAGAGTATACAATTTACAAAGAACTGTATATAATCTCATTTGACCCCCATAAATCCACAGTAAAGCAGCCACTTTTTTGCACATTTCTAGGTAAGGAAAATGAGGTTTCAAAAGGTAAACTGAGGAGATTGAGTCGATATGGCACACTGGGAAACAGAAACTGGTGCCCTTAGGGATCAGAAAAAGTAAGAAATGCCCAAAAGATGAGATGACAGAAAGAGGAAAGAAGGAAGGGAAGAAGGAAGGGAGGAAGGAAGGAAGGAAGGGAGGAAGGAAGGGAGGGACAGTTCAAAGGTGCACAGGAGGGGCTCCTGAAGAGTGGGAAGAGCTTCAGGAGTGCTTCTAGTTCAGAGATGGCAGACTTCAATATAAATGGACTATGGGGCAACCAAATGATAACAGGTTTGAGGTCCACAAGAAGCAGCCAAGAAGTTTGACCCCATCCAATTGCCCCAATCATGGCTTCAGATCAGACAGCAAACAACAGAGTTGCCTATATTTCCTGTCTTCATTTCATCTCCTCCATGCTCTTAAGACCACTCTAATCAGCTCCCAGCCCTCTCCTCGAGTCCGCCAATACTGCTCTCATTAAGGGGGTCTATTGAACAGCAAATTGCTAAATCTATAATTAATTCTGTCTTCATCTTACCTAACCTATTAGCAGGGTTGAACACAATAGCTAACACCTCTTCTTGCATATCCAAGAGACAGTTCAAGCTCAACATGTTCAAACCTGAACTCCCGATCTTCTCCCAAACCTACTCTACCTGCAAGCCTTCTTCATCTCAGTGGATGGCAATCTCATCCTTCCAGTTGTTCAGGTCAAAAGTCTTGAGGTTTTTAAAAGATAACTTATTAAAATGAGGGTGTATATCAGAAATCTAATGTTTGAAGAATTCTTACAAATTGAACAAATCCATGTAACAAGCCCAAGATCAAGAAAGAGGACTTTACAAATAATCCCCAAACCTTCCTTAGACTGCCCCCTTCCAGTCACTAGCTCCCCCTAAATGGTATTAATAGTGTCTCTCAGAATGCAATGCAAAGGACAATAAGGAAGAAAAGTTAGGAAGCAAGGAGTATATATCCAGAAGTTCCAGTATTTACCTTCTACAAATGCCAAATGAAAAAGAAGAGTTAAAAAATGGATAGGAAGTAATAGATAAAGCAATAATCAGAGAAAATGTTCCAGAACTAAAGACACGAGCCCTCAGATTTAAAAGCTCCATCAGGTGTCAAGCCGGATGTATGAAAAAGGACCCACACTTAGACACGCCGTTACAAAATTCCAGAACAATAAAGAAAAAATTTACCAATAGTTTTCAAAGAGTAAAACACATTGCCCTATGTCATTGATTCTTGCACCTTGCAATGAAAATTCAGATGTCATTGATTCTGAATTTTCATAGGAAACATAGTGAAAGAAGAAGATGGGACAATATTTAAAATAAGAAAATGAGATTTTCTTCAAGGTTCTATATCATCTTTATATTTATGTTATGATATTATAAAAATAGGTTAAAATATCTGCATTCCCAAGTAAAAAAGGTCCAAAATCCCATCACCTAACCAAATCAATATTTTCGTTTATACAGATTTCCTTGTAGTTCTTGTTTATATGCATATTCAAACTTCACACAATTGCAGTAGTACTATTAAAGGTAGACATTATATTCTACTTGCTTGCTTTATAATATACCATGAGAATTTTTTCTATTTGTTAGCCTTTCTTCGTTTCTTATCTTCTGCCAGCATTTCTCCTTCTCTCTCATTCCTTCCCGCTCCTACTCATGGTAACTAATGTTAACCTGATGAATGTATGTCCACAACCTGATATATATATGACCACATGTCTGTGTATGGTCATACAAACATATATCTACATGTTGTTTCTTTCTTTTGTCAGGTGTTTTTTTTAAAAATTATGTCAGTTTAAACTCATTTGTCTGCAACTTGTCCTTCTCATGTAACAGTACATCATGAACTTACATCTCTCAAGGTTGATACTGTTTATATAGAGTCCATTCATAATTTTTATTTGAAGAAAAATATTTCATGATATTTGAATTTAAGAATAATTTCAGATTGTTTCCAGTTTTTCTGCTCATAATATTCAGATTGTTGCCAGTTTTTTCAGTATAAATATTAAATAGTATTATAACAAACATGTTTATAAATATAATACACTTTTTTTTTTTGAGACACAGACTCGTTCTGTCACCCAGGCTGGAGTACAGTAGGATGATTTTGGCTCACTGCAGCCTCAACGTCTCAGGCTCAGGTGATTCTTGCGGGCCACTCCACCCCCATACCCTCCTGCCCTCCAAATACCATCCACACCCCCACCAACCATTCAAGTAGCTGGGACTACAGGTGAGCACCACCATGCCTAGCTAATTTTTGTATTTAAAAGAGACAGGATTTCGCCATGTCGTCCAGGCTGGTCCTGAACTCCTGGGCTCAAGTGATCCACCCACCTTGGCCTCCCAAAGTGCTGGGATTAGAGGCATGAGCCACTGCGCCCAGCCTATAAATGTATTTCATATACATTTTAAAGTAGGTAAGACTGACCAGCGTGAGATTACTGGATCAAAATATGCATATTTACATAGTTTTAAAAGCTTTTGTTCAGAAGAAATCGCTTAAAAATGGAAAATAAAAAATGTTTTTGTTGTTTTATTTTAATAGGTAATATGTAATACATACATGTGGGGAAAAAGCAAACTGAAAAAATTTCCTATCAGTCTTCCAATTCCCCTCACCAAGGAGAACTATTATTAAAAGTGTAACTTTCTGAAGATATTGACACAAGTAAATATACTTGTTTTGAATTGAATTTTCAATTCAAACAGTTATAGCCAGATTACCTCTCTGAAGGGCAGTGGCAATTTAAAACCCTACTTGCAATATATCATAGTGTCCTTTTTGTAGCTAAGTGATCAGCACCGTTAGCACATTTTTTGGATATTAAAATGTGGTACATATATGAAATATTATGCAGACATAAAAAGGAATGAGATCATGTCCTTTGCAGGAACATGGATGGAGCTAGAACCCATTATCTTCAGCAAACTAACACAGGAACATAAAACCAAACACCGCATATTCTCACTTATAAGTGAGAACTGAACAATGAGAACACAGGGAGACAGGAAGGGGGAGTCGGGGAGAGCATTAGGAAAAAGAGCTAATGCATGCTGGGCTTAATACCTAGATGATGGGTTGATAGGTGCAGCAAACCACCATGGCACACGTTTACATATGTAACAAACCTGCACATCCTGCACATGTACCCTGGAACTTAAAATTAGAATTAAAAATGAAGAAAAGTTTCTGTTTGTAAAATATGTTGTAAATCTTGTTCCATTAGCTTTTGAATTTATAATTTCTTTCATTAAAAATGTAATATTTTCTATATTCTAATATCGATTTTACTTATCTAATTACTGTATTTCCTCCATGGCTTAAGAAGGTTTCTCCAACCACAGACAATTATATATTTTCTCAAGTTTTCCTTTAAAATTCCTATTCTTTTGTTTTTCATAAATACTCAACTTAATATTTAATTTTAATTCATTTGGCGTTACATACGGTGTGAAATAAGGATTCAACTTTGCTTCTAGATGGAGAGCCAAATTTACCCACACTGTTAAATAGATTATTTTTTTTTTCCCAAAGAACTGAAATTTTACCTTTTTAAATTTCTAAATTGTTATGCATATATAAGACTCTCCATTTTCTCTCATTGAACTGTGTAGATATTCTTGCAACATTAACACTCATTCAATTTTTTTTTCAAAATTGCTCAACTCTTCTTGCTTATTTCCTCTACCTCTTAAAATTTAGAATCAGCCTGTCACATCCCATTAAAAAAATTATACTGGGCTGAGGCCGGGCGTGGTTGCTCACGCCTGTAATCCCAGCACTTTGGGAGGCCGAGGAGGATGGATCACCTGAGGTCAGGAGTTCGAGACCAGCCTGACCAATATGGTGAAACCCCATCTCTATTAAAATTACAAAAGTTAGCCGGATGTGGTAGTGTGAGCCTGCAGTCCCGGCTACTCAGGAGGCTGAGGCAGGAGAATCACTTGAATCCAGGAGGCGGAGGTTGCAGTGAGCCGAGACCGCGCCACTGTTCTCCAGCCTGGGCAACAAGAGCAAAACTCTGTTGCAAAAAAGAAAAAAAAGAAAGAAGGAAGGAAGAGAAATTCTATTGGGCTGTAATTGGAACTGCACCGGATTTACAGATTAATTTGATGAGAACTGCCATATTTATAAACTTGAGCCTTTTCATCTAGGAATTTGTCATATTTCTCCATTTATTCAAGTTGTCTTTTTTGTGGAGAAACTACTAGCAACACTGTTACAACTATTTGGGAAGACAGTTTGACCATATCTTATTACAGTAGATGCGTACACACTCCACGGCCAGCTATTTCTTCTTATAAATCTTGAATAAAATCTATACTCAAATATGACCTACAGCATTCTCTATAGTAGCCAAAAAAAAAAGAAAAAAATCAGAAATAACCTAAGTATCCAGCCACAAAGAAGTAAAGAATGTATTGCCATCCATCTTCTGAATAATTATGCAACAATTAACTAAAATGAGATAGATCTACATGTTTTGGCATGAAGCGACAACCAAGACAAATCATTAAGGAAACAAAGTACATTATCGAGTGTACATCACCAAGCTAATAAAATGGTTATTTCTATGTGAAGGATTGAGGTGGAAGATGAGGTAAAGAGCAATTTTCACGTTCTGTTGTTTGACTTTTTTCCAATGAGAACATTCATGTATTATCCATGTAATTAAAAGTAAGAACAATTTACAAAAAAACGTTTAAAAGCACAAGTGATTTGAAAGTATTATTTTTAAGAGGCCACACATAGTGGAATTTCAAGATCCAAATTGTTCTCACATATTGCCCAATAAAATGGTGCAACTTATCCACTACTCAGATGCAATCCAAAAGAAACTAACCGCACAAATGTATGTAAAGGTGACAGACTGGAAACAATCATATTAAGAAACAGGTGGTTGTAATAGAAAATGGTAGCTAAACTCTAGGAGAAAAGAAAGACCTCCACCTCTTGGTCAATCAGAATCCATCTTTAATTAATTAGCCTTCTTGTATAGTCAATTTTGTTAGAAGACAAACTATTCCTTTTACCTAATATACATGTGTAACATAGTTGTTAAGACTTTGGAGTCATAGATTTGATTCCTGCGTCTGCTATTCACCAGCTTTATAGCCTTAAGTATACCTGATATTTAATTCATTGTTCTTATTTTTTCTGATCTGTATACTATAGAACCTCAGAGGACTGTAAAGAGCGTTAAATGAATTACTATTTGTAAAGTGCTTAAAGTGGTGCCTGGTGCAAAGTCATTACACTCAATGTTAGCTATTATCAATATTATTAGTATTTGTTCAATTCAACAAATATTTATTTTCTAGCCATCATGTGTCAGATGCTCTACTAGCCATTGGTGATATAGAGGTGACTAAGAATCAGTCTTTGCCATTGAAAAAGCTTACTCAATGTGGAAAAAATAGACACATGTGTCTATTATGTCAATGCAATGTGGTGTTTTAAATGAACTGTTGCTCAGTGCTGTTAGCATACAAAGGAGGTTCACTCAATCTATGTTGGGGAGGGAAAAGTGGAGGAGTAGGGCATATTTGATATGGAAAACTCTAATAATAACTTTCTCTCCATTCCCTTTTCCCATTAAGGGAGAAAATATCCTTGGTAGATTATTTACTCTTCTCCAAACCTAAAAGCCACTCACCAAACGTATGTCAGAACAAGATATTCTGATTTCAACTCTAGCTTGGCAATCAAGAGTCACCATTATGAGACATGACAGAGTTGTTCTGCAGGACAAGTTGGGAGACAACTACAAATCATGTTGTAAACCTCACAGGGAGTCAGCATTTCACAGGGTGCCAGCCTTTCATAACATAGTTTCCACATTCAGTGACCATTTTATGGTAAGCTTCCAAAGATTGTGTTTCACAACAAATAGCTAAAATCCCTGCCAAAGACTTGAGCTTGTATAAACCCAAGATAAACATGAGTCAGAATTTCATCTCCATTAAAAAAAAAAAACATGAGGATGGCTTGTATTAACTGGAGTGTATTATCAAGGAAGTATTAGGTTACTCTCCAACCATAGGTCACAATCTTATCAGAATCAGACTGAATACTTAAGTAAGAGACATAAAAAATCAGATATTGATAAAAAGACCAACATATAAGACTGGAATGGGTTAAAAGAATAAGGAATGCTTTTCAACTAACTTAGTAAGCGCTACCCACTCTGAGACAAGGAAAAATAAGAGATTTCTTACCCGTAAGAGCTCATGGTCTAGTCAGAAAAACAAAGTGCACATACAGAAAGTTGAATGCTGTCAATTCTTAAACAATATGAACATAAAGTATAGGTTTGAGCAATTGGGATTTTTAGCTAAATTTTTAACAAGGATTATACACCTTTTGTGAAAAACTTGTGGCTTTTCACTGCCTACAGGAGAAATCTGGTTTTCTCACCTTATTCCACACTATATCCCAATGATAATCCCCTGGTCAAGCTAGAATGACTTAACAGTATGCCTCAAGTTTCCCATCTGAAATATTTTTCTGTACAAATCCTAACCATGGGTAACTATATTAATCCCATCTCTTCTATGAAACTTTTGTGGCTATAGCACCCTATGCTCTGAACCTCCAGTGAATACTCCTACCACTTATCAGGAGTTTCCAGTCTGCTATCCTTTGTCAATCTCCACCTCCACCACAAAAAAATTGGTCATGAGTGAAGAAAATTGCAAAATGCATCAAAACAGAAGCACACAATCACCTTATATGGCCCAAATGACTCACAGGCCACTAACAATTGACTGTATCTTAATTGACTTAGTTTATGTATCTAAGGAAACAAGTGTTGACCAAAACAAAAAGAAAACAAATCTCAAAAGCTAGAGGTGGCATTGTCCAGACAACACCGTCCTAGGGAGAGGGAGGCTTAGGCCCTGGACTTAAGTATTACTTTTTTCTATTCCTTAAAACAAAGCATCCTTCATATGGAAAGTATACTGATGCTTCTATCCAACCAACTTCACACATTTCTGATCCCACTGGTCCCAAATTTCCTACCCACTTGTAGAAACTCCAGTGGATGGGCCCACTCCCCATAATCTTCATTTTTACAGTCAGCTTTATTTCAGTATAATTTACATATTGTAAATATCACCCATTTTAGGGTGATAGTCTTTGAGTTTTGACAAAAGTATAATCCCAATTATGATACAGAATATATCATTTATCTTCTTATATACATTTGTCAACAAGGAGGAAATGCACTATTTATAAAGGCACGCTTGTAACAATTATTTTTCACCAAAAAGATACTTTTGTATTAGCTTAGCTAGAATGAGTCCATACTTAATGAACTGACAAAATCCTGAAAAAAAAGAGAAAGAAGATTGTCCTTTCAGACCGAAATTATGTCAACACAATATATTAGATAAGAATTCCAAAAAGTTACCTAAAGAGACAAAATATTTCACAGACCTGCAAACCTTCTTGACTGTAACCTGATTGCAAATTCTGTATTAACAGTGTCTCAAAAACCAGCAAGGTTGGTTTGGTCAGTTATTTTCTAGACTAGAGCTACTCAGAGTGTGATCCTTGAACTGGTGCCCATATCAGAACTATTTGTTATGGGCCTTTGATGAGATATGCACTTAAATTAAGAATAATCAGCTGGGTGCAGTGGCTCACGCCTATTATCCTAGCACTTTGGGAGGCTGAGGCAGGTGGATTACCTGAGATCAGGAGTTCGAGACCAGCCCAACCAACATGGTGAAATCCCATCTCTACTAAAAATGCAAAAATTAGCAGGGCATGGTGGCTCATGCCTGTAGTTCCCACTACTCGGGAGGCTGAGGCATGAGAAGAGCTTGAACATGGGAGGCGGAGATTGCAATGAGCCAAGATCACACCACTGCACCCCAGCCTGGGCAGCAGAATAAGACTCAGTCTCAAACACACACACACACACACAAATACACACACATACACACACACACAGAGAGAGAGAGAGAGAGAGAGAGAGAGAATAATTAATTAGTATTTTTATTGCAATTTGACAAAGTAATTTTATATTGGTTAAAGCTAATACTAAAAATGGATTTCTATTTTTATATGTCTGTTTTTCTATTACTTTTTATTGTATTTAAAAGGAACTTGTTCAACAGGAGAATCTCTCAAAATAATATTAATACAAATTGGCCTAAACTATTTGAAGAGATTATAATGAACAAAAGTAATGTCCTGGATAATTTCTCAAAGTTGCTTTTACTTTCAACTCTATGAATTCACCAGATGACCTATTTTATTTTCCAGATACAGGCTCTATGCCTCGAATAAAAAAGTTCTTAGAAGGAAGCATAACATTTTATTTTAAAATAATTGATACTTCAAATTATATTTTTGTGCCCAGTAAAACCACAATGTCTAAAATAAAGATTTTAAGAAAATTATTCACTGTAATGGATGACTAAGATTTAATCCAAATTTGATGACTTTAGCCTTAGGTCATATAAATATCTATGTGGGTATTAATACTTAAAGAGTTAGAGGAAGGAGAATAGGTTATAAATATTGCAGAGGTAGAATACGAGGAATGTTAAATAAGTGAATTACCAGTTTTCATTACAGCAGCAAAATTGTCATGTAAGACCACATGCAAATATCAAATTAGTCAATCTTTATTGAGTACCAACTATGTGTCAACAATTGTGAAGCATAAGAGGAATCAAACATAAGCCCTGCCTTCAGGGAGCTTATACTCTTGAAGTGTAAGACATAATGAATGAACTAGCACAACAGATTAGCCAAATATTACTGCAATTCAACAGACTATATTGGTATTTTCCAAAAGCTATCAAATGTGCCTTATAAAAGTTACTCAAGTAACTATTTACACATTTTATTGTTAATGTGTCTCCCCAGAGTAGAAGAATTGTTGTCTTCAGTAAAGAAAAAAATAGCCTCTTTGGAGCAACATGAAGTTAATTAAGCTAATGTAATTGTCTGAAAAGCATGTCTAGTGAAAGAAATGTAACCGAAAGCAAAATGAAAAACTTTCAGACCTAAGAAACTCATTCCAACATATTCTGGTCTATACTCAATATGGAATCAGTCCACAGTTATTTTAAAAACTGTTTAAGATTCATAAAATTAACACAAGTGGTAGGAAAATTCTTGGCAGTTGAAATATTTACAAATGTAAAGTGAATCAGGTTGTGAAAGAACTATCTGCAGCTTCTTTAATTAAATCAATTGCATATTGATTTATTCATTAAAGCTAAAATGTAAAGTGTATGATAAGGTCACTCCTTCTGGGTACTTAATGGCTTTATTAACCATGAAAATCACCATTAAGAATAATCTTTTAAAGGCCAAGTTAATATGACAATTTTGATTTTTTAACCACATGTTGCATTATTTTCAACTTTCTCAAATAAGACTACTTTGGTCTGGTCCTTATAATGTGGTTAAGGCAGTGTGGTATACATTTGCATCTGTGATATCTAACTCGGGGTCACTAAGATTTTCTGTCTGTCCCAATGTTTGTCATACAGGAGGCCCAGAAGCCAGACATAATATAGCTTTTGACCATTCTCACTCAAGAGCTGGTCTGTCACTCAAGGCTTCTCACCAAAGCCTGAGGACCTTGACTGATTCAACAACAGCTTCCCTGCATTGTCTCTGTTTTGGTACTCACTTACTCAGGTTAAAATTTTTACTCTGATTTATGACCCTGGCTTTTGTTCTATGTCCCTAGTA
The DNA here is from genome assembly GCF_030222135.1 of Aotus nancymaae. Classification (NCBI taxonomy): domain Eukaryota; kingdom Metazoa; phylum Chordata; class Mammalia; order Primates; family Aotidae; genus Aotus; species Aotus nancymaae. The sequence goes on along the minus strand of NW_026988415.1, from coordinate 50,319,737 downwards.
TATTAATCCCATTTCCTGGGCCTTACTCATTATTAAATTGCATTTCTCCCTGCCTTCTCCGGCCTGATACTTTGATTCCAGTAAATCACTTTGCTTCTCTAACCTAAACCTCAGTCTTTGGGCTACATATCTTCCAATTTCTGCCTCATGGTATACTGATCAGAATCTTAATGATGAAGTTTATATTCATTCATTCATTCATTCATTCATATAACAAACATGTATTTACCTGTGCAAAGCATTCATTTAGCTCTAGTGATACAAAGATGAATGAAACAAAAAATCCTTGTCCTCAGGAAGCTTACAGTCTAATGACAGATAGATACAGAGAAATAAATCAACAGTTGGCATAGAATATGCTATAAAAGTATTATGTAAAGGGAGCCATGCAAACACAAAGGGGGATACTAATAAAGACTTCTAAAAGGAGATGATATTCAAACTGAGTCTTGAGGGCCAGACAGGAGTTAGCAAGCCAGAGGAAACGATTGAGAAGACAGGAAGAGTATTCCAAGAACAGGGAGTTATATATGTAAGGAAGAGATAGCATGGCATATTGGAGGAACTGCAAGTGGTTTAATATGGCTGAAGCATATTTGTGACAACATGGTGAAATGTGAGGCTGGTTGCAGCCAGATGATGAAAAGCTTCCCTGTACTCTGTTCTATCCAGAAGATGAAAGGAATCCACTATTAATATATTCAGACACATGTTTTAGATTACTCTCCAGGATGGTGGAAGTCAGATTAGAGACAGGTGAAAGAGGACAAACAGAGAAGACACTTACTATGATTCAGATAACATGTAACGAGGGACCAAAATAAGATGGTACCAATAGAAATGGAAACAAGAGGATGGAAGTACAAGAGTATGAGACCATATAGAACTTGACAAATCATTGGACACAGGAGAAAAGGCCTAAGCTAACTGTGAGGTTACATATCAGAAGAAATTGTAGTTGAAAGTTTGATGCAGCAGATGACTTGTTTAATGATGTTGAGTGGGTGGCAGTATATAAGCATCCAAGTGGCGTTATCTAGCAAGCAGTTGAGAATGCATTTCTGTGACTCAAGATGAAAGTTGTGGTTGGGATAGATATGAGGGTTATCTTCATAGAGGTTATAGCTTATAGGAATGGCTATGGAGAGTAAAGAAAATCTGAAATTATTTTTAAAGGAAAAATGAAATTCCAGGTAAGGCTAGAGTTTCAGTTGTTTTAATATTTTTGACATACAACATGTCCTGTTTCAAGAGGAAAGTCACTATCTTATCGTTTCCTTTCTAAAAGGTTTCAGCTCATCCTTTTAAAAGTATTTCCTCCTAGTTTCATGTGATCCTCCTCACAAATGCCCTTTGTGACTGATACACAATATTATCCCCTTTGTAAGAACGCCCTTGTAATCATAGTACCTGTTTCTTCCCCCCATCAAACTCCTGATCCCAGACAAACCGAAACACCTTGTCCTGCTGCCACCCATGCCCCCGCATGACACTCATTTTATAGGCGTAAGGGCCAGTGCACTAAGTGTTCAAATGTTTGCCAGAGGCCACACAACAAGTCACCGCAGGAAGAATATTAAGAACTCAGGACTACTGACTCTGTGTCTAGGGGTCTTTGGACTACATTTTATCACGAACTCTCCAGGAATCCACCTATTTCACAAAGCAAAGCAAAGCATACTGGCAATATTGGATCTAAATATAAAAATATATGGCTATTGAAATGTATTATTTACAGACATATGAGAAAAAGGTGAAAAAATTTAAACACCTCATTACTAGTATTTATTTTCACTTTTTTTTTCTTTTTGTGGATACAGAATCTGGCTCTGTCACCCTGGCTGGAGTACAGTGGCCTGATCTCGGCTCACTGCAACCTCTGTCTCCTAGGCTCAAGCCATCCTCCCACCTCAGCCTCCCGAGTAGCTGAGACTACAAGCATGCACCACCACACCGAGCTAATGTTTGTATTTTTTGTAGAGACGGGGTTTCATCATGTTTCACAGGCTGGTCGCAAACTCCTGAGCACAAGTGATCTGCCCACCGTCGCGTCCCAAAGTGCTGGGATTACATCCATAAGCCCCCACACCCAGCCTATTTTCACTTCTGATGAGTTACATAAGTAACTCTAAACTCGAAATCAGTTCCCATATGAAAATCTCTCTCTGACATAAAAAAGAATATTAATTTTTAAAAATGTAGTAAAGCTCCTAGCATTAAGTGACTTTAAAAATTTTATTAGAGTGACATAGTATACTTTAAAAATAGCCTGGAATTTTTCACAAAAACACAGAAGGCAAAAAATTACAAAAGAGAGAAGTTCTATCTGAAAATAAGGCTATAAGGTTTTGCATACTGTACAAGGTACATGTGTGCAAGAAAAGGGGGAAGGGCGTACGGGCAATACTAAGATACCTTCCAATAATCTGGAAATCATTTTTACTCTCTATGAGTTAAACTATAAAATCAAGGCCTAATGGACCAAGTCATAGATAAACAAGACACATTAAAGAAAAATAATGTCTCTCAAGCTAGAGCAAGACTAACAAAATATATTAGCATACCTAAAGAATGAGTGAGTCCCCGAGAAAGTGGGCTCAGTCAGACAGGAAAGTTTAGGAAGAGGAGAATGACAAAGGCCTTGACATGGCATCCTAGCACTGTCCAGGGGAGAAAATGTTAGGGCTGTAAGATACTTTCATCTCTTTCACATACCTACTCCAGAAATGGACACACATCAGTCCCTCAGAATTCGTTGTCGTTACACATTAATTTCATCAAGAAACAATGCTGTTTCTGAGCTGAAACTTACGAGGAGCATGCAACACTACTTGCATGCTCCTCAAGCCCCTCTCCTGTTTGATAGGGCTTTCTATAGGGGGAGAACACTTTGGTCATGTCAACATGAGTGTTCCGTCCACTGTGAGATTTGTATTTTTGTCATAAATAAATTTTTTTGTCAATCTGAATTCTTTCTTGTAAATTTAGTCAATATGAGTTCATTTCTGGGCCACAGAGCCAATCTCCAGGTATAGACAAATCAGATTTCTGAGGCTATCTTGCCAACACCAACCTTGGACATGCCTTTTATTCACACTTGAAGGGGAAGAGATGTACATAATCAACACCTTAGTAATTGCTATATAATCTGCACAAAAAATCAGGGTAAGCAATGGCATAGTGTGTTTTGTTGATAAAAATGTGGTGCTCCGAAGCAAGAATGGTTTTATATGAAAAGTTTACAAAACAATTTTCAGGTATAGTTTTCTTTGGGCCAAATCTGATTCCCAGATACAGAACTTTGCCAATTATCTACCTCAGATCACATATACTGATAGTCTAACCCCAAATATGCCTATGTAGCACTGTGTGAACTGTGTGAGTGGGTACATTCTCCTTTTCTCCTCCCTTTCTCTCTGAAAAGTGAGCCAGTGAAACAAATAGATGTTTTGGAGTTACACAAATCTGGGTTTGAATCTGTTTCCCTACTTCTCAGTTTCTTATTTTCTCTTCATCTCTAAAATGGAGATAATAATAATATCTCATAGAACTGTTGTGAAAATTAAATGAGATAATATGTGTATAAGTACCCAAATGTAAGTTTCCTTCCTGTTCCTTTCCATGCCTTGACCTGTTCAGTTTAAAAATAAACACACACACACCTTATTCCATATAACCATAAGTTTTATGAGAGCAGAGATCAAAACTGATTTTTGTTTACCACTCAATCCCTGGCATATGGATTTTAGTGGGCCATCAAATATATTTTGAACTATAAAAGCAGATTGGTTAAGAAATTGAGGTTCTGTTTAATTGAATTTCCCAGTCAACTTAGGGATCTTAGTTAACTAAAAACAAACAAACAAACAAACAAAAACTATGATATACTTTAAAGGCTTCTATCCATACTAAAGACTTTATCAGGTGTCACTTCTGTAGAATCTATTGTGTGACTTTTTTTTTTTTTTGAGGTGGAGTCTCGCTCATTTTGCCCAGGCTGGAGTGCAATTGCGTGATCTTGGCTCACTGCAACCTCTGCCTCCCAGGTTCAAGCAATTCTCTTGCCTCGGCCTCCTGAGTAGCTGGGATTACAGGCATGTGCCACCACGCCCAGCTAATTTTTTGTATTTTTAAGTAGAGACGGGGTTTCACCATATTGGCCAGGCTGGCCTTGAACTCCTGACCTCAGGTGATCCGACCGCCTCGGCCTTCCAAAGTACTGGGATTACAGGTGTGAGCCACCACGCCCGGCCTATTGCGTGACTTTTAAAAATATTTTTGTCTGAAACTTCAGATAGACAACTATATTCATTGGCAGTGCTGCTGTAACAAACACAACAAACTGAGTGTCTTAAACAACAGAAATGTATTGTCTCACAGTTTTGGAAACGAAATCAGAGATCAAGGTATCAGCCTAGTTGGTTCCTCCTGAGGGCAATCAGGGAAGGATCTGTTCCCAGCCTCTCTCCTTAGCTTGAAGATGATTGTCTTCTCCCTATGTCTCTTTACATCATCTTCTTTCGTGTGTGTCTTTGTGTCCAAATGTTCAAATTCAATCATTTTCACAAGTACACCAGCTATATTGGATTAGGGTCCACCCCAATGACCTCATCTTAACTAATTCCCAAAATAACAGCAAATTCTGAGGTACTCGGCGTTAAAACATCAACACAGGAATTACTACTTAACCCATAACAGCAACTTTTGAGTGATTATCTTCGGGCCCTCTGGGCACAGCCTACTCCTTGGACTGTTTTCTTATTATTGCATACAGAGAAAAACACTTGGAACTTACTGAATTAACATTTTTGCATGTTTTGACTATCGTTAAATAGCTTTAATATGCAACCCACGTAGTAGAGTGAGTCACTTAAGTTGTGAGGGTATCGAGCTATCTACCAAGCATTTGTATCTTAATTGACTTTTTTGTTTTCTATTCTTAAGAACATTTTGTGTATTGAAGTGGGGAATAGGAAGCATGGCCATCAGTCTAAAATACAATTTAGTTAATTTTGAAAAGGCAGTATGTGACAATATGTCTAAAAAGTAGAAATATGGTTCCAGAGAAATGCAGGGGACTCTAAAAACATGAAAACATGATCATGAATTTGGGGATAGCTGAATTTCAGAGGAATATCAAGGAACATCTAGATGTAGGACAAGATTAAGGCTCAGCCATGAATATGTATTTCCTCCAAAATGTATCTAAGTGAAGTTGTTCCAATCATTTCAGACATCTTCACAATGGATTTGGATGTAGGTAAATTGATCTGAATATTGATCTTTAAAATGGTTAAAGTAATTGCTTTCTTTAAGAGCTTACAAAGCATTTCATTGACTGAAATGGTAAGGGTTTCATTGAACCTGTTTCCTGTTCCCCATCAGATCATCCAAATCAAAATAAGGTGAGTTTATTTTGCTTGATTTGGGGGAACAAATATAAATTCATGCAGTAGCCTTATGAAGGATAGTTTTTTTAATAAACATGCCTCATCGGCCATCAGCATAAGGGGAACATTTATTGTTTGATATTCTGGAAATTGTCATCTTTGTGCTTAACTTGACTTCTAAAAATCTTGAGTGCTTTGTTAGGTCACATCTTTGTCTCCAATGTAAAGCATTATGCTACAGAGGAGTGAGTTTTGGACTGGGAGGGAGAAAATCTAGATTCCAGTCCCAGCTCTGCCTTGTGCCCTTGAGAAAGTCACACATGAGCTCTGGTTCTGTCTCAGTAAACTAAGGAGTTAGCTCAGATGATAGGCAAGGTCCTTTTCAACTCAGAGGGTCTATAATCATGTTATATGTAATTATTATGTCTTTATTACAATATTTTCACACAAATGCAAAGTATATCAATATAAAAGAGGACTTTTCTCTGCTGAGTGTAGGGTTTAGAAATAGAGGCTATTCATCCTTATCAGCTTTTCAGTCTGATTATTTTCATATTGTACTTCATAAGGTACACTCACATAAAATGTAATGTGCTTTTAAATATTTTTGTCTATTGCTCCAAAAACCTAAATTCTTTGTTATATCAACATTACCCAAGTACAACTAGAAGCCATATAATTTTATTTTACATAAATCTTGGCAAGAATTACCTTGGTGCTTTTGTCTTGGCTAAGTACCAGGTGCATTTGTACTGGATACATACCAACTGCTCTTTTTATTTTACAACTTTACATGGATCCTGTATAATTGATTTTCCTACCTATCTAATTACCCTTGATGATATTATAATTCTTTTAAATAATTAAATGGGCTATGACTAATTTTAATACTGATAACAAAATTTTAACTTGATCTTGCAATTTTAATATTGGCAATGTGATACACGGAATGCAAATGAATTTAGCTCATATTCCAAGTGTTTCATTTTGTGACACTTATATTGAATAATAAAGTGTTCAATATAATACAACATTTATAAATCCAGCTCTTTAATGAAAATGGGCTTATATCGATTAGTTTATGAGCAGAGTTTAATTTTTGAGATACAATATTTAAAAGGGAAGATTAAATTTTATATTTTAATTCATGAAGAAATCTATTCTATTACTTTATGTTATTTTATCCATTTTATCTTAATCTGATAACCAAAATTAAATATTTTCATTTTGTTTTCTTTGTTGCCTAATATGAAAGCCAATGACCTTTTGGAAATGGAATTTTATTTTCAGTTCTTAATGTGTTTCTCTTATATTCCATGTTTGTTTTAGCAGCACTTAAATATTTTTGTTATGTTTAAAAATAATTCTTTAATTGGATAGGTTTCATTTATTATGAGATTTTCTCCAATGCAAGTTTACTTGAAACTATATGAACTCGATCCATTTTCCTTACATAATTTTAAACTAAAAGGAATCTGTGTATTTTTCTTAATCATAGCAGGCAATAATGACCAAAAAAATCATTTTCTCACAAGTTCCTTATGCCCCTCATCCACCCCCAACCTTTATAGTGTATTTACAAACTATGTACAGTTTTTATTTTTCCTTTAGAAAAAAGAAGCAAGTTGCTACTTGACAATGTTTTCTCTGTAATTTCTGCTGTGCCCCAGGAATTTAAGTAATAAAACCAAGGCTGAAGATGTTTTGTGATATTGGGAAAGTCACAATCCATATTCTTATCTGTTTGTCTCATCAGTAAAATGATGATAATTATCACTTTGCCTACTTCATAGAGTTTTTGTAAGGTTCAAATGAGATAATGTATGCAATGGCCTTGGAAATACATGGAATGATAAGCAAATATATGGACTGATATTATTGTCACTGCTGTTGCTATGTTGTTATGTTTGTGGTTAAAGTCAGGTATTGGAATGCCTAAAATGAGAAAGGAAAGTAACTTTACCGGAAGACAATTCTCTCTAGTTTTCCCCATGTATCATAGTAGACTATTTTAACATATAACAATATAGAAAGATTCTGAACTTCCTATATAACATCATATTAGTTGCAAGATTTTTGGAGCATGAGTAAACAAAAAAAGGAAAACATCACAGGAGGAACAGACTTAGAGATGAATCAAGGAAGGACTTTAATATTCAGAGCCAATAGAGAGGAAGCCAGTTAAAGACAGAATAGAGAAAAAAACCCAGATGTAGAGTTGGTCCTTCCAGAAGAGCCAGGCAATCCACTGCAGTATCCACAGGCAGGCAGCTCATAAGAAAATCAACTAATGAATGGATCAGGGCAATAAAAATCTAGACCATAAGTGGTATTTAAAGTTGGGAGCTTGTTCCTACTTTGGTTCTAGACCATCAGTCTATATATAATAGAGCATCTTCAAAAGTCTTTCCTTTGCCCATGCTTTAATATAGATTCATGGATCACCTCCTCTAGGAAGTCTTCCCTAATCACCATCCAGACAGTGTTCAAGCCATCCTTCTGTGCTTTCTATACCTTGTGCTGGTCTACAACACATACTATAGTTATTCAGCCATTTACTTAACAGGTACTTATTCAACACTCATTTTCTACCAGACATTGTACTAGCAATGGAGGATAGAATAGGAAACAAAACTAAGTCCCTGCCCTCATGGGGCTTACATTCTAATGAGGGAAGAGGAATACAGATAATAAAAAATAAACAAATAAATATAAAATATGCCATGGTGCTAAGTACTATTAGTGGAAATAATGCTGGATAATAAAGATAGAGAGTTTAAGAGAATTGCTATTTTATAATATACTTCGATTTAATGTTCTTTTTTAAAGTTAGCATTACCTTTGTTAATAAATATTCTTTTAAAACACTTTATGTTTGCATATATATTCCCCTATATGAAGGCATGTACCATACTTATGTAACTATTCCCTTATTGTTGTTGAACATTTAGCTTTTCTCTCTATCATATACAATATTTAAAAGAATATTCTTACAGTTATTTTTTGGGACACATCCTTGATTGTTTCCATAGGATAAGTTTCAAGAATGGAAGTGTGACTCAGCTGTTACCCTGCTGAGCAAGTCTCAGTCATTCCCAGTCCTTTCAACACCGGCGTTGGTATTGAAAGCCCCTTTCTGTGGGAGTCAGCGCTGGAGCCTGGTTTGTGCTCCTGATCCTGGACCCACGCATTCACTGTTCTTTTTCTTTTTCTAATGACTCAAAAGTCAACAAAATTAGTGGTGGAAGTTATGAAGGTTATGATACTACCAGAGAAGCTCCCCAGAACCTAAGAAGCCTTTGTCTAAATCCAAAGGTATTGGTGCTTTAAATCTTAAAATTTGTACTGCGGGTGTGGGTAGTGTCAACCTGAAAGTTGACTGTAAAATTCTACAACTCTGCTTCAGCTCCACATTTATCTCCATGCAGAGAAAATTTTGGGTTTAGAACCTGTTGTTTGACTTTCACCTCCCAGAATCCATTACTTCCCTTTCACCTCATTTCTGCTAGGTGTCAGCCTCCCTCAGCTCTAGTCTCCTGGCTGACTTCCTAGCTCTTGTCCCTAGTCTATACCTTGACCATATTTTCTTTTTCTGTCTACCAGCAACAAATGACTGACCTAGGTGTTGTTCCAGTAGTGATGAATATGGGCCTGACTTTGGTGTTGGAACCCAGAATAGGATAGCACATCCGCCATTTCCCTTTTTTTCTCTACTCACTACCACCTCCTCCTTATCAGTCAAAAGCATGCAGAAGGGATGTAGCATATCCATAGCACCTCAACACACACAAGGTATATTTGCCTCCCAAAGGTCAGAGAAATGGTGTACAGATATAAATAATATATATATTGGCTATTTATTGGCACTTTTTAAGAGCAAAACAACCTGATAATTAAATAGGATCATGTTAATGATTAAAAATAGTCTGAGGGCAGAGAAACAGTTAATACTTTTCATTTGTCCATGACTTTACTTTCTCTTGCACAAATGATTACAAGCTGTCTCTACACAAATTATTCTATTTCTATTAGTGTTTGACTAAATCTAACTTAAGATTTTGGGGAAACTAACAGTCATGCTGGCATAAAAGAGTACTGATGGCCGGGAGCAGTGGCTCATGCCTGTAATCCCAACTCTTTGGGAGGCCGAGGTGGGCAGATCACAAGCTCAAGAGATCGAGATCATCCTGGCCAACACAGAGAAACCCTGTCTCTACTAAAACTACTAAAATTAGCTGGGTCTGGTGGTGCGTACCTGTAGTCCCAGCTATTCGGGAGGCTGAGACAGGAGAATCGCTTGAACCTGGGAGTTGGAGGTTGCAGTGAGCCGAGAGCATGCCATTGCACCCAGCCTGGTGACAGAGCAAGGCTCCATCTAAAAAAAAAAGTACTGACAAGGAAATAAAAAGAACAGTTAAGTAAAATATTTTTATTTATTAATTAAATTTTAAACGTAAGAACCCATTACCTAGACTAGTTCATTTTAATCAACTCAAACTTGAGAAATAGAGCTTACAAAGTTAGACCAAAAATGCAAGATTTTCCAGGCACTGGAACTTTAGTACCCTGGAGGAAATCTGTCTACCTTAGAAAAATGTATTTAATATTATTGATCTGACTTTTTAATAGATGTTACTATCTTTTTATTTTCTTATTCAAATTAAAGAATACACAGACTTACCCATCGTCAGTTGGTTTTCTCAAGGTGATAATGGGAAAATCAGAAGCCAAAGAGCTACCCAGAGATACGATTTTTTTGTTATTTGCATTTCTTCTCCCTTCATTGCTGCTTTCATTCAAGATGTTTCTCAGACAACTAAACCATGCTGTGCACCACGAGTTCACATTTTCACTCTCAGCCTCCCATATTGAGAAGAAAAGTTATGGTTCATAAGTTATCTTGTGAGCATCCTCTATTGTTTTCCTACTTTCATGGATATACAAAGGGAATAAACAACTCTAATAGGGAGGTGTGACTTACCCTACCTGGAAAACAATATACTACACAGCATGATCAAAGCCAATAGGTGTGACAGATCTTCCTAGAGATGACAAATGGTGTCTTCCCACCTATAAATCATAGGTCACACTGTCCAAACTCCTCCATTCCTTGAATGATGGATTTCACAGGAGGTTGTGCGTCATATAATCTATATACGAGTAGTGCTTTCACTTTCACTCGAAAATGGAGCTGGCAAGGCCATCTAAATTTGGTTTTGAGAAAAGTGGACATACAAAACATGCTGAGAGAATCAAGTTGTTGCATTTACATTAGTTGAGAAGCATTTTTGAGTCTACCTTAAAGTAATTGTCATATACTCACTTTAACCTAGATCAAATGTGACAGGTCTGTGTTAAAAGCAAGACAGACCAAACTGAAGATGATCAAGGATCAGGAGACAAGACTAATTCATTAGGAAATAATGGAGGTCCAAACAGCAAGCCACAAAAGGTACTTCAGACAGGTGGACAGGTAGGGTCAGCAAGAGCCAGCAGGTGATAATAGATAAGATCTCTGAAAGTAGAGGAAGTATGACATTAGGAAAATATGAGTTCAGAATTACATTCCACCCTTAGTATTAGAGACCCAAAAATATTGGCTTACGTGAGATTTATTTTCTCTTTCATGTAATTAAAAATCTAGCAGTTTTTATGGCAGGGCTGGTATGGCAGCTCTTGGTGTCATCAAACAACCAGTCTCCCCCCTATTGTCTTCATTTGTCATCCCTAGAGTGTGTGACCCTCTTCCTGAAGGCTACATAATGGTCAGTGAAACTGTGTTACATCTGCTTTCATAAAGGAAGAAAAGACTAAATGGGGAAGGACACAGCAAACCCTTTAAAAGAGACTTCCAAGAAGTCCTGACTACTTCTGCTTACATGACCGCTTTTAGCACTCCTATCGGTAAAGGAGACTGTCACATGTAATTTTCCATCTTGACACACTGCTATCCCCAAATGTAAAAGAATTATGTTTGTAAGGATGACACAGAGACTAGAATATTGGGTAGGCAAGTAGCAGCATCTACAACAGTCTAATGCAGTTTTCAGTGGGAGACCTTCCATTCAGGGATTCAAAAACTCAGATTCCTTCTACCTTACAAGCTGTTTTCAACACATGGTTTCAGTGATCACCACAAAAGGGAAAAGACAGGTGAACAAGACACTACCTGCTTCTTAATCACATTGGCACTGAGTCATGTACCTCACTTTTGCTCACATCTACGGGTTAGGTACACCCTGGTTGGTCATACACTTCCTACAGTAAAGAAGGGTAACATTGGTATTTGGTGGATAGCTAGTCATATCTGCTACAGTAGTTGACATCAGAGAGACTGAGCAACACAAATGGGAACTCATCCAAGATACAGGTTCAAAGGTCAGGATACAACTCTATGAAACAGCTAGTGGAGTGGCTTTACATCTTGGCTGCTCATTAGATTTTTTGGATGCACCAGATATTTTAACACGTATTAATGCCCAGCCCCAAGCCAAATATGATAGAAATGGGCATCAGCACTTTTTAAAAAAGTCTTCCCAAGTGATTCTAGTGTTCAGCCAGAGTTGAGAATCATGTCGTGAGAAGGATACGACTGGACTTCAGACTCAGAAGAATTGAATGTTAGACAAAGATTGAAGACAGAGACTTAACTAATCTCATAAACAAATTCATGAAACTATACAGCAAAACAAACTTGATACTTGATTCTTAGATCCTGAATCTTGAGCTACTTCGACAACTTTATCCAAATATCTGAGGTAAGGCTAATATTAAAAAGGGGTTCTATGGTCCCAGCTGTAAAGTCTAGAGGACCCCCAGGCAGGGAGTCAATCATACCACACAAAAAAATTTAACCTTCTAGAATCTTTGAAGTATGTGTTAATATACCAACAATTTCATGTACTAGTATATCCTCAGTGCTGGAACAGACCCAGACCCAGAGCCAGGGTGCAGCAAATATTTTTTTAAACTTATAAACTAACAAGTATAAAGAGAATCTATGTACCACATGTACGTTGCCATTCTCCATACTCAGAATGGTGATTTTTTTAAATTGGGAGATATAAAAAATGTAAGTAATGATTACCTCCATAAAATGAGAGGAGGGGCAGAGAGAGAGAGAGGAAGGAGAGACAGAGGCAAGCTTTAACACATTAAGCAATAGAAATCAGACAAGTGGTTACCTGATACTGGGGGCTGGATTGATGGTAAAGGAGCATGAGGAAATTTTGGATGTGATATTAATGTTCTATAGCTTAATTGTGCTGGTGTGTGCAGTTGTCACAACTCATCAAGCTATACACTTAAAATGGGTAAATCTTATTGTATGTGAAGTATAACCTATATTAGTTTTCCAATGTCGCATAACAAATTACCACAAATTTAAGGGCATAAAACACGTTCATTTATTAGCTCATGGCTCTTTAAGTCTGGCTACAACATGACTGAGTTCTCTGCACAGGATCTTCCAGGCTAAAATCGAGGTGCCTGGCAAGGTGTGTTCTCATCTGAAGCTCAGGATCCTCTTCAAAGCCCACGTGGTTGTGATAGAATGCAGTTCCTTGTGACTATAGAACTGAAGTCCCCATTTCTTTGCTTGATGTGACTCAGAGGATGCTCTAATCTCCTACAGCACATATTTCTTGCTGCATGGACCCCTACATCTTTAGACCCAGCAATAGAGAATGTCTCTTGTATTGAATCCCTGTGTGTTCCAGGAAGAACCCATTCCCTTTTAAGCATTCACGTGATAAATCAATTACAATTACAAAATAATTTTTGCCATAAAACATGACATTATCGTGAGAGTGACGTCTCACACATTTGTGGGTTTAACCTGCACTCAAAAGGAGGAGATTATAAAAGGACAAGGGTCATTGGGTCATTTTAGAATTCTGCCTACCACATCCCTCAGTCATGTTTATCATAAAAGTAGATTAACACACAGGAAATTAAGGATAATTTAATGGTGACCTTTCGCTACTTACTCCCAAGGCCATATCTCGGAGTTTATCATCATCCAGAATTGCTCAACTTTTTAAATCTTAAATTGAGACATCCTACTGTCTGTCTACAGCCTCTTATCTTCCTGGTTTCCTCACTCTGTAGCTTCCATTTTGCTTGATCTTTGACCTTGCAGGTCCTCTAGTCCCTTGACCTCTCTGGTTTTATAGCTACTATCATTCTTCTATGTTCACTTTCTTCTCCCAACCAACTTAGATCCTATGATGATGCATCATTTTGCTCTCTTGTTTCTCTCCATAATAGCTCTTATATTATTGTCTTGCCATTTGTCTGTCTCCCCCACTGGACTGTAAATTCTAAGGCATATACTTACCCTGCTATAAGATAGCATCTGGCAAATAGAAATACCTAAATAAATATTTGATGAAAGGAGAAATGAATGGTTGAGATACTAACTATATGTATAAAAGCAATTCAGGGTTGGCAGGAAGGGAGAAGCCCAGCAGTCTGGGGCAGCTACAAAAGACTTAATACACGTGGTAGAAATTGAACTAGGCCTTGGGGATGGAATAAAAATTGAATAACTTGGAGCTAATTGGGGTCATTCCAGGATGAGGATTATTAGTACAAGCAAAGGCTTTCACTAATTTTGAGTAAGAATGTGCATCATGTATGAGGTGAGGCTACAAGAAAACCAATTTGTTTGATTGATAGGGAATAGAGGGAACAGACAGAAAACTGGGACGCATACCCGATCAGTAACAGAAAGCCTTGAATAGGAGACGTATTCCTAGTAGGAGACACTGTCATAGATGTCAGCAAACGTGATTTTAAAGAAAGAAGTCATGCAGAAAACCTATAAGTTTAATGATGATAATCTAAAAGCTAGAAAATAGGAAAGGAGTCAACTATTGGGAGCCAGAGAGCTCTATCATGTATGTAAGAGTGGGAGTTATTAATCTAATTCTGCTGATTATCTTTCTCAACTAGGACAGTTTTCACTAGACTTTCCAACTCTCGCCCTCTTGCTTTAAAAGCTTTGCCTAGCATCTGACACAAAAAGTACATTTCATTGTTTTTTAAAAATGTTTTATTTTCCGTAGGTTATTGAGAAACAGGTGATGTTTGATTACATAAGTTCTTTAGTGGTGATTCGTGAGATTTTGGTGCACCCATCACCCGAGCAGTATACACTGCACCTGATTTGTAGTCTTTTTTCCCTCTCCCCCTTCCTACCATTTCCCCCTGATTCCCCAAGGTCCACTGTGTCATTCTTATGCCTTTGCATTCTCATAGCTTAGCTCCCACTTATGAGTGAGAACATACGATGTCTGGTTCTCCATTCCTGAGTTACATCACTTAGATGTAACTCAGGTCTCCGGTCTCATCCAGGTTGCTGCAAATGCCATTAATTAATTCCTTTTTATGGCTGAGTCGTATTGTACCACATATATATACCACAATTTCTTTATCCACTTGTTGATTGATGAGCATATGGGTTGGTTCCACATTTTTGCAATTGTAGATTGTGCTGGTATGAATATGTGTGTGCAAGTATCTTAAAGTACATTTCAAAATAAGTTGGAGATAATATTGGAAAGAAAAAAAAAGAGCTGGCTTATTTTGGAAAATGGAAAGCTTCAGAAACATGGAAGGGAAGTTTAGATTAAATGTGACGGTAAACCAGGTGCATGCCTGTTTTCTTAATTAAGGAGGTGGCAAAATAGAAACTATGTTTTAGGAACATTTGTTAAGCTGGGAAATGTAAGATGAATTCATCATAATAGATTTTTTTCATCCTAATTTTAAATTAGTGTTGGGGCCATATTAGCATTTTCTATAACCCAGGAACAGGGTGATTTCTTAAATAATATATCCATTTCTTGAAAGAAACCATAAAATTCAGCCTTTTTCTGTCTAATTGTATCAAACCCAAAATATACTTTCTTTTACAGATACAAGAATTGTATCTGTAAAAGAAAATCTTTTACATCCACAATCCACAATCTTTGTGGATTTTAAAAATCAGCAGTTATGTACTAATATGAGAAGATATACAATACATTCATACTTATTTGTTTTATTTTATTTACAAACATGGTACTATATATTTTAAATTCAATAAATTGACCTAAAGTGCAGCAAATATAGAAATTAATGTTTTCTTTAAGGCTTTTCCATCTGATTTGAGGGAAGGGATCAAACCACCAGAGAGATAAACTTTCACTGAATGATATAATCACATTGTGTGATATGGAAAAAGAGCCTTGGCAAAGACTTTAAGAATTGTCTAATGTAACAAGTGGGCCTATATTTAAGCATACAGGTTCTATTATATAATGGAAATCTGTTGACATTATTGGATTCTATAATTGCTTAATTGTGATTTTTTTGTCCTACTTTCTAACATAAAAGTTATAATTTTCTAAAGGGCATAGATTCAGTTGAGTTCTGAATCTGAACATTGAATAAGTGGATTACAAGTGTATTTGTATTATAAGCTGATGACCAAAGTTCCCTATGTTTGGAATATAACAACCTATCCAAATTTTAATATTCGAATTATGGTCATTGTTATATAGTCTCAATAAAATTGTTTCTAAAACAGAGATGAATATATCCAAGTCCACAAAACCACACAACGTCCTAGATACAAAATGCAGATAGACACACTACTTGTCAATGCAAATGGAGCAACTACATGATCAGCTGGGCCAGGTGACAGAGAAGCTGAGCTACTCCTTCAGGCATTAATTTTACTGTCATTATAGTTGACACATTTGTTTCTTTTTCATTCTACTGGGATCACATTCCAGTTGTCAGAAAAGTGTGCGTGGGAGGTGGGATTTACCAGCACTCCCTTAACTACCTCTTACTTCTGACAGCAGTGACTGATCACTGGTGAATTCCTTTCAGTTGTCAAGAAGTTCTCTCACTTTATGTGTGCAAGTGTGTTCATAGGCACACAACCCATGGTAAAAAGATACACTTCTGGACTTATGACCCAGTGCTAATGCCGGTTCCACTTATTTGGCAGTGAAAAGTAAACACTATATAATATTTATTGTATATGTCAATGGATTTTCAAAACCAACATTTGGATAATTGTCTAACTGTAATAGTCACGCAGCTACTTTTAATTTATGCCTAGAAAACACGATACAAAAGAAGGTACTATGTTATTTCATGGAAGATATCAGGGAGCATGTGTTTCGGATCTCTGTTCACATTACAGTAGTTGTCTGTTTTAGAAAAGTGATTCACTTTTATATTTATATCCATGAGAGATTGATTAATTGCTTCTCAGCATTTTTATTAGAAATAATAATCAAACATAAGCACACTTGAGTTTTCACAATTTTAAAAATTTCAACGTCATCACTAAACATTTTTAAAACTTCAGAAATATGTCTCTCTCAAAGTACATGATGATGAGCTCATTCCAAATGCTTTAAGTTAAATTATAGTAGTATTTTTATTTAGCAAATTACATGGAAGCTTGTAGATGCTATCTTAGTTTAAGAAATGAATCTTCACAAGTGATTTATGCTTTTTATATATATTCCTACACTTAATTAAATATAGACTATGTTCAAATATGAACACACTGTTAAGACTTAGGATAAGTGACATGCCTTTCCCACTAGTGTGTTATTCAAATGATATATAACATACTTCTTTTCTGGTCAGAATGATAGATAATGACTTTGTACAAGCTAATTTGAAATCAGATCCTTAATTTTCATTCATTTAATTACAAAGCAGCATTATAAAATCCCTACCAAAATAGTTCACATAGCAGTCTGCAGTGAGGAAGCTTTTATGTGAAAGCACATTGTATAAGCTTGGTCAGCCGCCAGAAGTGGTAGGATTCTGCTGAGCAAGTCATGGCATTATTAGAGGATGCTGGCATAAACAGAAATGCAGATCAGTAAATGAAATGGAGGATAGAAAGAAACCAATAAAGATGGTGTAGTAAAAAATTTAAGGCCGGGCACAGTGGCTCACGTCTGTAATCCCAGCACTTTGGGAGGCGGAGGTGGGCGGATCACGGGGTCCGGAGATCAAGACCATCCTGGCTAACACGGTGAAACTCCGTCTCTACTAAAAATACAAAAAAAATTAGCCGGACGTGGTGCCACGTGCCTGTAATCCCAGCCACTTGGGAGGCTGAGGCAGGAGAATTTCTTGAACCTGGGGGGCGGAAGTTTCAGTGAGCCGAGATCGGGCCACTGCAGTCCAGCCTGGGCACAGAGCCAAGCTCCGTCTCAAAAAAAAAACAAAAAAAAAAAAATACACGTTTAATAGTTCAGTGTGAGTAAAGACCTGAGGAAAAACCTTTCATTTCAGCATAAAAGAAATGTGGTTATAATTTATTCCAACTGTGCTCTTTTATAATAAAATAGGGTCATTTACACTTGCCCATATAAATAATTTTATTGATAAGCCGACACTAATGATAAACTAACTCTTCATGATACCAACACAATCACTGATAGAGAAAGAAACAGACTTTAAAGAAGAGATATGTCCTCTAGGACAGCGGTCTCCCCACCTTTTTGGCACCAGGGACCAGTTTCATGGAAGACAATTTTTCCACAGACGGTGAGGGGTTGAAACCGTTCCACTTCAGATCATCAGGCATTATCAGATTCTCATAAGGAGTGCGCAACCTAGAACCCTCGCATGCGCAGTTCACAGTGGGGTTCGCATTCCTATGAGACTCTAATGCTGCAGCTAATCTGACAGGAGGAGGAGCTCAGGCAGTGATGCGCACTCACCCATTCCCCATCTCCTGCTGTGTGGCCCGGTTCCTAACAGGCCACAGATCGGTCCGTGGCCTGTGGGTTGGGGTCCCCTGGTCTAGGAGAATAAAACAATAGGTAACCTATATTAGGATAAACAATCCACTTTGTTATTGTGATATTTATAGTATCTACTGCAAAACTCAGGCTTTGTAACAGATAAAATTTGATAGCATGGCCATCAAATTTTCTTTTAAAAAGATAAAATGAATCCTACTAACAATTTTCTTGTTCAATTAAAAGTAATGATATTATTTCATTATCTATTGAGATGTTTATAATCAGATGCATCATAGGACACATATGTTTGTCATAGCACTTATGAGAAGATTGATGGCTGGGATCCTAAATCTTTGAATCTTCAGATTCCATCATGCTGCTTGCTCCTGTACAAGGCTCGTGAGAAGTATATATTGCACAGAGGACACACTGGACAAATGCACACTGCATTCTAACTAGAGCTGTGGGCTTAAATCTCTATATAGCCTCAGGTTAAATTGAGCCAGACCACATGTGAATGAAGATGTCTCTTTATATACCCAACCTCCACCTAGACTATGACTCAGACTAGAAGTAAGAAGAGTGACTTCTTGGCCTTTTTTCTTAGGATCATTCCACAGTCTTGACCCTTCTCTTCCTTCCACCCTCAGGTCTTACCCTGATAGTGAGAAGATGGACAAACAGAAAATCTTCCCTGAGAAACCTAGAGTAGATCTTGCTTAAAACTGCCTCCTGTGCCCTAGACACTAACCTTATGTTCACTTGGTTTTACCAAAAAAAGGAGTATGAGTGGGCTGTCAACATGGAGGAGGCTCATATCACACCTCTCATCTGAGAGCACACCTGAAGCTTGAACTGTTACTTCTTTGTTTCTCACACCAAAACTCTAGCTCTTGAGAATTATATGTTCTTTACCCTTATTAGAGAGCTGTTTCTTCTACAAGACAGAATTGTTGAAGGAATATTTGACCTTTCTCAGCAGTTAGAAAACATGTGCCACTAATGATAATTAAGACTAACAGTGAAGAATGATTAGACACCTCGTGTTAGAGTTATTCTTAATTCAGGGTCACAAACTCTAATACTTCATTGACCTGGTGCATATAAAGTAGCAGGAACTGATTTTTTTTTTTTTTTAGTTCTATATCCACTTCTATTACCTAGCCGTTTATTGTATAATAAGCAATTTGTTTTCTCTATATAGGAATATACACATTATGGTACATATTTGGAAAAAAACAGCAATTGCTAATTGGTCCAGCTTTTTATTTATTTATTTATTTATTTTTGAGATGGAGTCTTACTGTCACCCAGGCTAGAGTGCAGTGGCGCGATCTCAGCTCACTGCAACCTCTGCCTCCCAGGTTCAAGCAATTCTTCCTGCCTCAACCTCCCAAGTAGCTGGGATTACAGGTGCCCACCACCATGCCTGGCTAATTTTTGTATTTCTTTTTAGTAGAGAGGGGGTTTTACCATGTTGGCCAAGCTGGTCTCAAACTCCTGACCTCAGGTGATCAGACCACCTCAGCCTCCCAAAGTGATGGGATTACAGCATGAGCCACCATGCCCAGCCAGCTTTTAAAATGTTTTAAAATTTTTTGTAGAGACAAGGATCTTGCTATGTCCCCCAGCCTGCGCTCAAACTCTTGGCCTCGAGCAGTCCTCCACCTTGACCTCTCAAAGTGCTGAGATTACAGGAATGAGCTGCCATGTCCAGCCTGGTCTAGCTTTTAAAGAACCAGTTCTGCAGCCAGTCTCTACTATGCAGTTATTTATTTGTTTACTATTAATATCAACATACATTTACTGAGCGTTGACCAGATACTACATGTATGGCTTCAAAATTGGCTTCTATCTTCTAAAATCATCTAGTATTCAAGATAAACACATTATATAAATAACTTATAAATAATAAAAGACTATGATTATTATTATAAGAGATATCGAAAGGATGTAAAATACATGTTAGAAAGAAGAGCTATTTTTATGAGAGAACGAATTTTTATATGGAAGAGAGAGGATTCAGAGAGGCTTAAAATACATATAAGATTTCTCAACAGCTGAATTTCACAAACATAGTCCAAATCAGTAATTGTTAATGTGTGGTTCAAGGACAAGCAACATCAGCATTACCTGGGAACTTGTTAGAACTGCAAATTATTGGGCCTCACCCAAGATTTAATGAATCATAAACTCTGGAGATGAGCCTGGTAATCTGTGATTTATCAACCCTCCACATGATTCTGATGCATGCTGGGGTTTGAAGACACCAGTGGTCTAATCAATCAATAAGCATATATTTATTGATTGACTTATATGCGAGGAACTGAATAGACATTTCAGGAATAGAAATAATTATAGACACAGTTCTTATTATTCAAAACATTTCACTAACATTAGGATAGCAATCTTACCAGGTATACTATAAAAGAAACCTAACAACACAAAGTCATTGTTAGGGCCCACAGGACTTGACTGAAGTGCCAAAGTCCGACACGACATGGCGGCAGGTAGAGATTACAGAGACCTCCTACCTAAGGGGAGAGTTCCAGAGTAGTCAAAGGGGGATTTTACTAATTTATACGTCTTCCCTTTGGCAACATGGATATTATCATTCCTTTGGCCCAGATGGCGATCAGTTTTGAGAAATCAGAAAGGATACTAGATCAGGGAGCCAGAAGCAAGGAAAAACAGAGCTAAGGAATCAGAATAAAAGCCAGTTCAGAAGCCAGGGTTCAAGAAACAGTAAAAGAAACACAAATGGCCACTTTCTTTTTCCTGCTATGAGTTTGTTGAGCTTCCCGGATGCGTGCATTTGTAGTTTTTATCAAATTTGAAAAGTGGCCATTATTTTTTCAAATATATCTTCTTGCATCTTCAGTCTTTTAGGACTCCACTTACAAGTATGTTAGACTGCTTGATGTGGTGATTACTTGATATAGTCACTGAGGCACCTTTTGCTTTTGTAAGGGATTTTTCCCACTCTATATTTCCATTTGCATAGTTGTTTTGCTATGTCTTCGAGTTTATTGATCTTTTCTTCTGCCATGTCTATGCTGTTAATCCTATCCAATGTAATTTTCATTTCAGATATTTTATATTTCATCACTACAAGTTCCATTAAGTCTCTTTTGCAGCTACCATTTCTCTTCGCATTATGCTCATAGTTTTTTTAAACCTCCTCACAGGTATAGAATATATATGCCATAGCTGTTTTAATGTCCTCATTAATTTAAAATGAGAATAACTCCAACAAGAAGTGTCCAATTATTTTTCACTTTTATTCCTAATTATTTAATGTTCTAATAATATAATGTTTGCACATTCCATCTTCTCTCGTTTCAGGGTCTGTTTTCTTCTGCTTATGAGCCACATCTTTCTGCTTCTTCTTGTGTCAAGTAATTATTTTACTGGATGGTGGACGTTGTGAATGTTATGATGTAGAAGGCTGAATTTTATAGTATTCCTTTAAAGAACATAGGGCTTTATTCTGGCAGGCAGTTAAGGAAGATGAACATCATCTTCACTTTTGAGGCTTGTTTTTAAGCATTTTTTTAGGCCCAGTACTAAAGTGTGATCTTCTGAGATCTCTGCTGAATGCACTGGATATTCAACAATGTCTCTCTCTTCTGGCCAGTAGGAACCAAAATGATTCCCAGCCCTGTGTGAACTCTTGCAACTATTTGGCATATAGCTTCCTGGTAATTGTCCTTTTCCTGAGAGTTGTTCCCTGGCCAACCTGATGGAGTTTCACTCAACATATGCACAGATTGGTTTCAGCCAAAGATTTGAGACTCCCGTGTAGACTTCCAGAACCATTTCTCTACGTAGCTTCCTCCTATCCAGTATTCTGCCTCACAAATTCTAGTTGCACTGGCCTCCTGAAATCCCGATTTCTATGTCCTCATTTTAGTGAGATTCTCTCTCCCTGTACCACTGTTGTGCCACTGTCAGGAAAGTGTTTCGACCAGAAAGTTAAGGTAGTTGTAGGTCTCCCCTCATTTACTTTCCTCCTCTCAGGGACCAAAAGCCTGTGCAGACTATGGTCCAATGTCTGAAAAGTGTTATTTCATTTATTTTGTGCATCTTTCTAGTTGTTTATGACAGGAACGCAAGTCCCATAGTAGATATTCTACATGGGTGGAAGCTGAAGTCCCCAAAATGCCCACTGCAAAAACATATAAGAAAAATATAGACACAGACATATGGGCCTTAAAGATGGGGAGCTGAGTGTACTGATACATATTTGGTAAACGTGTTTTGGAGTAGATAGTTGTTTCCCGCTGAACCCTGGTTGGTTTGAAAGGTGTCATGGCTCCAAGTGACAGAGCATTCTATAGGCACTGACATTAATAATTAATTGCTATAGACATTAAGTGTTTCTGAAGGAATTCCTAATTTATTCACGTTATCAACAAGTCAGATAAAATGAAACATTCACATTATCTTGTAGATTCATCTGCTCTTTATAAGAGGAAATTTTTCTTATAAAAGTAATGTATGCTTATTATAAAAAATCTCAAACAATACAGAAATATATAAAACAGAGTAGAATTAAATTACTCCACTCTATCTCATTCACTGTTAGCAGTTTGGTGTATATATTTATACCCCTCTAGCTAGCTATACATCTATTTCTCGTCTATTACAAAAAAATGGATTTCTCTAACATTTACTATCCAGTCCCACTGAAGAAACAGTAATAAGACTTTCCCTCCTATATCACAATCATCCTCTGTTTTGGGGTCTTACCCGAGTCTTGGGCTATTGCCGAGGAAAAGTATTCACAAGGAGTAGTTTAGACGGAACCCAGAAATCCTCAGTGCCTACTTCTGCTGGATGAGGAGCAGTAAGGACCACCAGCAGATCTTAAAGCAAAATTTTATCTCATAGATAAAAAATGACATAGTCATGGTCCTTAGCATAGCCATTTACTCTCTTAACAAATAATGAACTTTTGCTAGTATCAATTCAGCTTTCATTTGGCGTCCTGACAGTGGTCACCAATAGAGTACTTGGTGTCCCTTAATACTGCTTCCCCCCGTCATCCATATTCCTCCACGTCTGGCCTTTCTGTGTCTAGCTTATGACCACCTCAAGGACTTGTCTTTTGCTCCTTTCCCCAGACACACACCTATACTTCCTCCTGCCCAAGTGACTCTAATCTAATCGCTTCTCAGTACCGGGGGTAGAATAAGTAGGCAGGGTTTTTTCTCCTTTTACTTTCCTTTCAAGCTTTATAGTGTCATGAACTCTATGTTCTGCTTTCCAGAGGGCCTTCCATTTTGTTTTTCTATAGACTTGTCTATAGAAAATGTAATAAAACAAAAACAAAACGTGACAAAACAAAGACTGTATATTAACTCTTTTCCTTTGAATTCTTGCAATAACTATGCCAATTAATCTCCAAGCCATGCAAGTGGCTTTGACTGACTAGGGAGAGGGTCAGTAAGTTCAGGAATTGAAAGAAAAGAAGAAAAAGCACAAAGATGAAGTTCAAGGTTATATTCTGAATCCTTATAAGCCACTACGTATAGAAATGCTTCAGATTATTATGATATTATTATACCATATAAATTACCATAATATAGTTGACCAGTCTCTTATTGATGCACACAATGAAAGAAAACTACATTTTATGTGCTCAAACTTTTCTGTTTATGAAGGAAAAATTCCTGAAAGTGGAAACACTGGACCAAAGGGTATGTAACAATAATTTAAAAGGTAGTATCAAATTGCCTTCTAGAAAGATTGTACCAATCTACACTTTTATAAATAGCGTATGAGATTATCATCACTTGATATTAACATTTATATCAATATTTGATAATCAAATAGTATAAAATACCTGATTTTTTAAAATATATTTTTGTGATGAACAAGTTGAAGAAATTTTTGTATTTGTAAGAGCTGCTTATACTTCTTCCATGAATTATCTGTTCATATCCTCTGTGCATATCTGATTTGGTTGTTATTCTTTTACTTTTTGGCGTGTCGCAGCTCTGCATGCATACCAATATTAACCCTCTAGCTGTCATACATTGCCTATACAGTTGACTCTTGAGTAACATGGATTTGAACTGGGTCCAATTTTATGCAGATTTTCTTCTGCCTCTGCCACTTCTGAGACAGTAAGACCAACCCTTCCTCTTCCTACCCATCCTCAGCCTACCCAACATGAAGATGGTGAGGATGAAGACCTTGATGATGATCCACTTCCACTTAATGAATAGGACATATATTTTCTCTTCCTTATGATTTTCTTAGTAACATTTTCTTTTCTCTAGCTGACTTTATTGTAAGAGTACAGTATGTAATGCATATTATATATAAAAGATGTGTTAATCAACTGTTTATGTTATCAGTATGGCCTCTGGTCAACAATAGGCTATTAGTAGTTAAGTTTTGGGGGCATCAAAGTTATATATGGATTTTTGGTTGTGCAGGGTGTCAGTTCCCCTAACTCCCATGTTCTTCAAAGATCAACTGCATATTCTGATTACTTTTTCTAGTTTGACATTGTATTTTAACATTATTTACAAAGTCTTTTTGCAAAGCAAAGATCAATTCATTCAACAAACATTTATATTGAGAAGCTACTATGTGCCAGCCAGTAGTCTGAGTTGTAGGGACATGGTGGTGAGCCAGACAGACAAGGTGCCTGCACTCAGAGAGCTTGCATTCTAATGGAGAAGTAGAAAAATAAGCAAGCAATCAAAAGATGTACAGACTGCAGTCGTATGATAATAAAAATAAACAATGGCAAAGAGTAAATGGAAGCGAATGACCAGTTAAGGTCTTACTGAAGACATAACATGTGAGGTTAGACCTGAAAGATGAAAGTGAGACAAGAAATAAAAGCACATAGGCAGTGGAGGAGGCTGCTGGATTAAGGGACCATTATGGTGGGGAAACAGTAATCCAAATGACCAAAGGCAGGAAAAAGTTTGATGTGTTTAAGGACAAAATGAAAAGCACGGATCCTAGAACGTAGTGAGGAACAGACAAAATGATACAAATGAGGCTGAAGCAAGGGTAGGTGCCAGATAATGCATGCTCTTATTTTATTCTAAGAACAAGAGAGCCACTGAAGAGTTTTAGGTATGGAGTGATATGGCTTGATTTATGTTCTTAAAGCTCACTTTTTCAGCTATACAGAGAATAAATTAGAAAGGAGAAAGAGAAAGAGTACAAACAGAAAGAAGAGATAGGCAACTATTTCAAGACACTAGGCAAGATATTATAGTGGCTTAGATAATGGTGGTAGCCATGAAGAGAAAATAAAGTGGGAAGGGCAGTTTTTAGGCAGTCCAATCTGCTGCTATTTTATCCTTTCCTGCCACACAGAATATAACTTCATTTTCATCTATTCTCTTATCCTTTCTAGTGTCAAGGAATGTCTCTTCTGTAAGACAAAATTCTCACGAAACAGCAAAAATCATCTATTCATTAAGCATTTCTTGAACTTTTTAACTTTGCAGAGTCACTTACCTGTGCCACCAATGTGTGCAAACTTCTGTGAAAGCATTTCACACATTATGTCTTACATATGTTCACTTGTCTAGTAGTCCATAGCCTTCGTGAAGCAAGTCTGTCGCATTCATCTATAAAACACAGTGCCTGACTCAGTATATGTCATGTAGTAAGTACTTAATTATTAATTATTCTTGAATTGAAAGAATGAGTATTAAATTTTACCTAAGGCATCCATGGAGATACTAATTTATCTTCATCTATTGATGTTATATATAAATAGCTTGTCTGGGAAATTGCTCTGTATTCCCGAAATAAGCCTTATATAGTTATGATAGATTATTTCCAGTAATATCAAATTTAATCTACTTATATTTTTCATCTTTATTTATAAGTGAATTTGGTGTATCTTGTTAACATTTTGTCATCAAGGTTATGCTGACTATAAAATATATTGAGTAGGTATACAAACAGGGTTCTTAATTTCAAGCAGCAGAAAATGATTGTGATTAATATAAGCAAACATGGAGTTTATTGAAAGAATGATAGATATTTAATAGAATTCATGGGAAGATCAAAGACCTATGATCAGTATGAATGCAAGAACCACAGGAGGATAGGGCTCAGCACCACAGCCCACCTTATGCCATTGAAAGAGTCTGTTGAGTACACTACTGGAATTGCTACCATGAGATACTGGATACTGCAGTCAACATCCACTGTGAGGAAGTCTTCACCATTCCTGCTTCTTTGTTTTAGATTCCAAGCTCCTGATCAGAGAATCTGATAGGTTTAGCCTACGTCATTTACCTAGGCTTGGAGGCAGAGATAATGAGTATCTGGCCTTCTCAGTTCCTGTAGTGGAAGCCAAGCCCTGCCTTCTCTCCATACTCATACTATGAGGAAATCCTCAAACATAAACAAGAGGTTCGGATGCTGGAAAGTCACAAAATATACTCATGAAACTCTCCCAAAAAGGGCAAACAAAAACTGAAGTCCATTCCAGGTGATTGTAGTCATTTCAATGATCTTGACTAGACTACATTGCGCGGGAATTTGCCTGTAAACTTGCAAAGAGAGAATTTCCTGGGAGAAATTCTGTACTTATGATTTAGTTTAGCCTATGGTTATAGCTCTTCTCAAGTTGTCTATAATTTTGTCGTAAAAATTATTTTCTAAATGTACTAAAATAAAATACAAGCACACAATATGAAATGCCGACCATTTACAAAGACAGTAAAAAAGTGACAGTTTCTCTTAGACTTTCCCTGACTTTTAGCAATATGTGCTGACATAGAGAATATGTGTATATATCCACAAAACATATTTTTTATTTACAAAAATATCATTACCTCAGGCTAGAGAATGGAAGATGAAAAAATAGCATTATCTTAAGCATATTACTCTGATTTTTTGCCCCTAATTAGCTAGCAAAGTCATCTTTCTATGTTATTATAGAGACACCACATGTTAAGGGTTTTATTATAGTCTATTGTATGGATTATAATATACTTAGCCAATAGTATCCTAATGGACACTTAGATTTCCAATTTCTTGACATTACATACTGTAATGCAATGAATATTCCTGTGATCATATTTCCATGTTCTTAATCTACTTGGTAGTTAGAGGCTTTAATGGTATGTTAAGCTTGTGATTCTGTTTCTGTCCATTTCTTTATTTTTAACATCGTTAACATATGCTGAATGAATTTTGATGTTACCTTTTAGTGTATAAATTGCATGACTGAAATATCTTCATTTTTTTAAATCAGTATAAACTTATTTTGTCCCATTAAATGTTTTTCTTAAGTTATACTTTATCTGACACCAGTATTGACATGGGTTTTTATTTGGTATGTGATCATCATACATATGTTCAGTCACCCATTTATTTATGTCATTTCTAGATGATTGAGCTTTAAGAATATCTCCAACACATGCTAGGATGGGCCACCCCCCCTTGGTTCAGCATCAGATTTCTCCTCCTCCATCTGTTGTTTCCCTCTGCATTGAAAGAAAGGAAGGATCAGGTGAGTATAACAGCACCCTTCTCAAAAGAAATCTGTAAGGAGTAGACGTGCCACTTCTCGATATTTAAATATGCCAAAATAAAAGACTTTTAAAATCAGTTGGCCAAATAATTGAAAGAAATAACAGTAACATAGATTGAATCTAATCAGGCTTAGTGCTTTAGTAACTCCTTTCCTACCCACAGGTGAGGTCACAGATGCCTCACAAAAGGCTACTGGTTCTATATTGCAACACATGAAGGTAACATTTCCTGGAATTCTTCGAATCATGTCTCAGAATGGTTCCTCCATCTTGGCAGCCTTCTGATTGCAGTCATATTGCTTAACTCCTGCTTTTTACCTCTCTTTCCTGCTCTTTTGACAAGGCTCTTTATATGACTTCTTCGGTTCTTCAAACCAGCTTTGCTACCGTGGCTCCATGCTTTGCAGGTCATAGGCTAGACCTACACTTGCCCCATGCCAAGCTACAGCTTAAAGGAGGCTCCTTGGATCTATGATCTTCAGCATAAAGATTATCCAAGGTAGCAAAAATCTGAAGTTTATATATGTATGCAAGAGATTTGAAAAAGGAAATAACTATTCATTTTGCCTGCTTTCTGATTCAGGCAGGACTAATACTGACTATGTCACTAGACTAGAATACAAAAATGGCCTCTCTACCAACTTGGCACTAGAACATAAGAAGGTTCATATTCAGCCATTACTCAGTATTATTCCTAAACTTCTCCATCACCTGGCTGCTATTTTATAATTTGTGAGCATTTTTGGCTCCTTTGATAGGCTGAAAGTGCCTGTGTCATATCCCCTTTCCTATTATGTGGCTTGGTAGTGTTTTACATGTTATATTAAAAGTAATACTCAATAATTGTGTAAAATAAAAGAGAAAATAATAAAACAAATTGTGGGAAAAGAGGAAGAGAACTGACAGTAGGGGTAAAGATGACTTCAGGAATTATGTTTACATAAAATTGGGATGTGGTAAATTGAATGAAGACTTGTCTAGGTTGGTTGGGTTTGGTAGTAATAGAAAAACGTAATTATACATATCAGCAATATGCTTGTAACCTTAGTTACTTTAAACTCTACCAATGAAGTGGCATGAATGATGGGCTAAGAGAGTCACAATAATAGTAACATCTCATCAATCTCTCAGCCTCCAATAGCTGAGTCTGGAATCCAATCCTCCTTCCAATCCCTCTCTACTGCTTCAAGAGGATGGGACAGGTTCAAAGAGAAACTCACATGGTTTATGAATGGCTAGTGATCATTTTCCTCTTCCTATGGCCTTTGTCATATCTGTCTTTCCTGCTCCAGACCCGTTCCCCAATGGCAATTACTGCTTCCATAATACCTCTGCATGTCAGCCACAATATTGTAGCCTTGGTTGCCTTTCCATTCCGTTTCAGTACTCATTTCTGCCCTTATTTGTATATTAATGTATTTCTAAGCCACTAATAATACTTCCTTGTGCTTTCAAGTTATTAGGATCACTCTAATGCTAAAGCTCTTTCATTTGAACTATTATCTATCAAAGCCCTGAACCAACATCCTGACCCACAGCCTCCAGCACAGCACAGATCCATACGTGCTCTACTAAACCACCCCTTACCCCTCTAAATCAGATCATATTTTTCTGATCAAACTAGTTTACTTCACCACTCTGTCACCCCATAGCTAGTTTCTTTCCATCTATTCAACCGAATTCTTGTTCAAGGGAGAGCTCTTATTCTTCCAAAACTTGGGGAGATGTCTTAGTGCTGTGGGCAGATATCAATTTCAATTTTTCCAGTTATTATAGCTCACATCAGAGCCCTGAAGCCCCAGTATAAATAAACCCCTGATGTGTTTTCCCTGCTGGGCATCTAGATATGCCTGGACATGTTTGAATCCACAGTGGGTACTATCACAACTTAGCCTCTCACTCTAGGACTCCTGCTATACTTGAATAGCTTTTATAATTAAAAAATAACAAACAAACCTGTGAGAACAAAATGAAAGCAAGCATGTGAAAGTGCTTTGCAAATTGCAAAGTGCTTTGCAAATGCAGTGTATTATAATAAGTTCCTTATTGTTTATTTGTTTAGTAGAAATTCATGTCCATGAGGGAACTGAAGGCATCAAATTGGGAAGATTAAAAAATAAAAAGGCTGGAATGATTAACTGAGGGAAAAATCAAGTTGATAAACACATGGAAAGTAATTCAAAATCTATGTGCAAAATAGAGTTTCTGTGGGCCTATTTGAATGCAAGACACATTTGTCAAACAAACAGATGCAAAAATTGGAAGATGGTTCTGGAGTACTTAAAAGGTATAATACTTGGCCTATATACTTTAGGCAACAGAAACCTAAGTGAAGATGTACAGTGTGGAGTATTACAAAGCGTGACTCCAGAGGTCAACTGCTTGGTTTGAAATCTCAGTCCTACCACTGAGCGCTAGATGAATTTTGACAAATTACTTAATCTTAGTTTCTCATCTGTGATAAATTACAGATATATGTATCATCTCCCCCATAGTTTTTTTTTCTTGTCTTCTTCTTCTTCTTTTTTCTTTTTTGCAACTACAGTGGTCCTTCAGTATCCATGGGGGACTGGTTCCAGGTTCTCGCTCACATGCCAAAATCCATACATGCTAAAGTCCATTACATAAAATGGTGTAGTACTTGTATCTAATCTATCCACATACATCCTCCTATATACTTTATCTCTAGATTACTTATAATACCTAATGCACTGTAGATGCTACATAAATAGCTATTTTACTGTATTGTTTAACAAATAATGTCTGTATAGTTTCACTACAGACACAATCATCCTTTTTTCCCAATATTTTCCACCTGTGGTTCTTGGATCCAACCATAGATGCAGAACTCATGGATACAGAATGCCTACTGTGTTATATGAGTTAATACACATAAAACACTATCAGGTAAGGCACATAGCAAGTGCTCAATATAAGTAAATTTTACTACTCATCTACTTATGTCACTGTATTTCATAAAAGCAAATTGAAGAGGACTATAGTTTACCTAAATTTTCAATAAAGCAGAAATTTAGGGACTTGTATTTTTCAGTTAAATAGTTTGGTGAATGTTACCTGTAATTGAATTGAAAATTACTTTTTTTCAGGGCCAGGCACGGAGGCTCACGCCTGTAATCCCAGCACTTTGGGAGGCCAAGGCAGGTGGATCACCAGGTCAGGAGTTCGGGACCAGCCTGGCCAAGATGGTGAACCCCCGTCTCTACTAAAAATACAAAAATTAGGTGGTTGCAGTGGCGGGCACCTGTAATCCCAGCTACTTGAGAGTCTGACGCAGGAGAATTGCTTGAACCCAGAAGGAGGAGGTTGTAGTGAGTGGAGATCGCACCACTGCACTCTAGCCTGGGTGACAGAGCACGACTCCATCTCAAAAATAAGAAAGAAAATTACTTTTTTTCTTTAGGTTAAGAAGTAGTCCAGAATATACAAATTGCTTCAACAATGCACATTATACACAACTAGGTCATTCATCCTTTTGCTCACAATATGGGCAAAGGGACACACTATCACACAACAAGATCAAGAAATAACAGTTGATATTAAAATGATTAAAAATCTCGTTTACCCAAAACGACTGCTATAAATGGAGATTACTCTCACAATTGCTATAGAAAACAATTAATATTCATGTGCAGATACAGTTTTATTTACAAATACCAGATAGTTTACAGTGTACTTCGTTTTAAACTACTGTCATAAATGAAAATCACTTTTGTTACTACTATAGAGAGCTGCATTAATAATCATATGTAGATATAGTTGAAGTTCTGAATATTAGTGAGTGTATCGAGTAATTTGTCCTAAAGTAAATCCTTATAAAAGGAAATTACTTTCACAACCATTTGGGAGCTTAATTACTAATCAAACATAGATACAGTTTTAGTTACCAATATTACAGTTTATTGTATAATACTTGAAAATAATTGTACTCTAAAAACATTTATTTTTGACAATTTTTGAAAACCAAATGTTTATCATAAGCCACAAAATGTTTGCACCATAACAGTGCTTTCAAAATGCTGTTTACTAAAACATGAATTTGCAACAATAATTTTTTTAAATGATCAGATACCAGCAATGCTTATATTCTCTCCCAGAAAGGCATGGGGGTGAGTCAACAACATTTCAAGTGGTCTAAAAGCAGGGCTGTCTGCCAGATACTCATAAGCAGCCTGTTGGCCATATTTAGCAGAGGAGCCTGCAGTTGATTAGCTGTACTCTGATGATAAATATCCTATCATTGCCACCAAGGAAAATCGCTGCAATATAGAGAACTTGTAAGACTATACTGTAATTCATGTTAACCAAGCTAGAATATGCACATGTGAAAACCCTTAATATAAAGATCTGGTTTAGTGACATATATCCTCATGGAATTTTGTTAATAGCTGATCCTCACTGCAGTTAGCCATTTTGAGGCTGATTATCCAGTTTCTGGGTTATCCATGTCCTGCATTTTCTCCTACCACCACCTTTGGCTGACATCCCTTTGACCATTTCACTGTTCATTAGCACCTGCAAAGGATAACTGAAAGCAGATGAACTCAAACCACTCAATTATGCTTCTCATTAGCAGCTCTACGGAAGGGTTCTGTCCATGAGGTGGTTGCAACTATTAGGTAAAATTAGGTTTCTGGATTTTCAGTGGGTTTCAATTATCCACGTTGTTTCTGTCCCTCATGACCTTGCATAATCTAGAGTTGGCCACATATACATTATTTGCCTTGCCATATGGAGAAAAGAGCGCGTCTTTAACAGGAAGATTAAAGATACTGGCTCCCTGTTCCTCTGTTTCTGTTGAGAATTTTCTCCCTAGTTCCTCTTTTGCATAGCTAACTAAAAAGCACACCAGGCTTTAAGAATCCACATCAATTATTCGTTTAATTATTATTGTAATTGGTAAAACCCTGAAAGCAATCTTATGGACATGTGGATATTTAGCCACGTTTCTCACATTTGAAGAGTTTTATGTGAGAGTTTAAAATACTCAATTTGACAACTCATTACTTATACAAATCTCAATAAGAAATATTGTTGTCAGGAAGTGCCAGTAATAATGCTGTTGGAGGTTTATTCTGTGATGCATGAATAAGGGTGAGTCTCCAGGGAAAATAGGACTTGTATATCTTTCTAAATTGTGAAATCCTTTAGTCTATTGTAATCTTTGTTATTCCATGCATTCAAAGATTTGTATTATTGTATCAATATTACACATTTTAGAAAATAGGGATAATCATAATCCCACCAGTGATAACCAGTTTCCATTTGTGATATATGCTTGCAGAACTTTTCTGTGCATAAATAGATTAACCCATCACCCTCCAAGAGGGGTCACATGTAATGCTGGTTGTTTTTGTTTGTTTGTTTCCTTTTTTGTTTGTTTGTTTGTTTTGAGACAGGGCCTCACTGTCACCCAGACTGAAGTGCAGTGGCACGATCATAGGGACTGCAGCCTCCAATTCCTGGGCTGAGGCGGGAGGCTGAAACTCCCACCTCAGCATCCCAAGTAGCTGGGACTAAAGGCATGCACCACTACCACCACTCCCGGCTATATGTATATACATATATATATAATGTGTGTATATATATATGGATTATGTGTATATATGTGTATATACATATATGTATATACATGTATATATATGTATGTATGTATATATGGTGGCTAGTGAATTTACCTCACTGTCCTCTGAGCCAGTGGTGGAAATTATGGCTTGCATCTTAAGAATTGTTGGAGGAGAGAGATCCAAGATGGCTGATGATTAGCAGCTCGGGCACGTACCTCCCAGTGAAAGCGCAAAGAACGAGAGGACGCCACACTTTCAGACGAATATTAGTTGCTCACAGACCAGGAGATTCCCAGTGGAGGAGCTCCACGGGTCGCTAGGGCGACTCTTGTGGCCGGCTTGGCGGTTTTGCTGGTGCCTTAGCACGCCAGTTCTTGGTGCAGAGTCCGGAGATTCCCAGGCAGAAAAGCACCATCAATCTTAACACCGCTGTTTTGGCCGACTCAGTGGATTGCTCAGATTTCGGCGCAGGGAATCAACAAGTTGGACGTCAGAGACCCAGTTAGAAAGTCGGTAATTATAAAGACGACAGATGGACAAATATATAATGAAGGGAAGAAACCAGCGTAAAAAGGTAGAGAATACTCAAAATCAGAATGCCTCTCCCTCTACAGGGGATTGCAATTCCTCATCAGTAACGGAACAAGGCTTAATAGATTACACGTGTGTTCCAATAACAGAAGCAGGTTTCAAAACGTGGGTGATAAGAAACTTCTGTTAATTAAAAGAACTTGTTCTAACCCAATGCAAAGAAACTAAGAACCTTGAAAAAAGGTTTGACGAAATGTTAAAGAGAATGGACAATTTGGAGAAGAATATAAGTGAATTGATGGAGCTGAAAAACACAACACGAGAACTTCGCGAAGCATGCACAAGTTTAAACAGTCGAATTGATCAAGCAGAAGGAAGGATATCAGAAGTCGAGGACCAGCTCAGTGAAATGAAACGAGAAGACAAGAATGCAGAAAAAAGGATGAAAAGGAATGAGCAAAGTCTCCAGGAAATATGGGACTATGTGAAAAGACCTAATTTACGTTTGATAGGTGTACCTGAATGTGATGAAGAGAATGAATCCAAGTTGGAAAATACTCTTCAGGATATCATTCAGGAAAACTTTCCCAACCTGGCAAGGCAGGGTAATATTCAACTCCAGGTAATACAGAGAACACCACAAAGATATTCTTCAAGAAGACCAACCCCAAGGCACATAATCGCCAGATTTATTAGGGTTGAAATGAAGGAGAAAATACTAAGGGCAGCCAGAGAGAAAGGTCAGGTTACCCATAAAGGGAAACCTATCAGACTTACAGCAGATCTCTCAGCAGAAACCCTACGAGCCAGAAAAGAGTGGGGATCAATATTTAACATCCTTAAGAAAAGAACTTTCAACCCAGAATTTCCTATCCAGCCAAACTAAGCTTTATGAGCGAAGGAAAAATTAAATCTTTTGCGAACAAACAAGTACTTAGAGAGTTCACCACCACCAGGCCTGCTTTACAAGAGCTTCTGAAAGAAGCACTATACATATAAAGGAACAACCAATATCAGCCTTTCCAAAAATATATCAAAAAGCAAAGAACTTTAACACAATAAAAAATTTACATCAACTAATGGGCAAAACAGCCAGCTAGCATCAAACGCCGGTATTAAACTTATATATATTTTAATTGGATAAAAAGCCAAAACCCATCGGTGTGCTGCATCCGGGCCCATCTTACATGCAACAATACACAAAGACTCAGAGAGAAGGAGGAAGATTTACCAATCAAACAGAGAGTAAAAATAAACTAATAAACAAAAAGCAGGAGATGCAATTCTCGCCTCTGATAAAGTAGACTTTAAAGCAACAAAGATCAAAAGAGGCGAGGAATGACATTACATAATGGCAAAAGGATCAATGCAACAAGAAGAGCTAACGATTCTATAGATCAACGAGATAGAAAATTAACAAGGATATTCAGAACTTGAACTCAGACCCGGAACAAGTAAACTTAATAAACATTTATAGAACTCTCCACTTCAAATACACAAAACATACATTACCACCTCACACCTATTCCAAAGGTGACTATATAATTGGAAGTAAATCACTCCTCAGTAATCGTATAGCATTTCATAGGTTTAAATTAAGTATTGGTTGGCTGTTTGTTTGTTATCTTCTTCCCTTATTCCTTCCTGACTACATCATTAAGTATAATTATCAGTATAAAAGAGGTTTTCAATACCCATTACTAAATTGCATTCTAGCCTGGGCAAGAAAGCAATACTCCCATTCTCTCTCCCTCTTTCTTTTCCTTCTCCCTCCTCTCCATTCTCTCTCTCTCTTTCTCTTCCTTTTTCCTCCTTCCTATTCTCTCTCTCTCTTTCTCTTAAAAAAAAAAAAAAAAAAAAAAAAGAATTGTTGGTGGGATAGGTGCAGTGGCTCATGCCTGTAATCCCAGCACTTTGGGAGGCCAAAGCAGGTGGATCACCTGAGGTCAGGAGTTCGAGACCAGCCTGACCAACATGGCAAAACCCCGTCTCTACTAAAAATACTGTAATCCCAGCTACTAGAGAGAGGGGCTGAGACGGAGAATGGCTTGAACCCAGGACGTGGAGGTTGCAGTGAGCTGGGATCGCACCATTGCACTCCAGCCTGGGCTACCACAGCAAAACTCTGTCTCCAGGGGGGTAAAAAAAAAAAAAAAAGAATTAGTTGGTGATCTTCTACCACAACAACTTCTTCCCTATTACTTGATCTTCTCTCTCGTTTATGCCTCAGACCTGCCAGTGGCAGTCAGTGACACTCACATGCATTCCGTAACCCCAAAAGTTTGATCGAAACTGCCATAGTCAGAAATGAATTATTGACCTGCAAGGAATTAGACATGGGGAGTCAACTGATTATTTTCTTAGAAATATGTCCAATTCTAGTCAGAATCAGTGTTATTTGGCTTTAAATCCATCCATCGCTGATCCTGACGATGTCCAAATATCTAAGATGATTCCGGGCTCCCTTGATTTCTCAATTCTGAGACTTTGGCTTACTGTGGAACAATGCTTTAGGTTATCCCTAGGGGTTTCAAGCAAAATAGAATTTCTTTATCTGCTGAACAGCCTGACTGTTCAGATAAGAGGAATTTAATTGACTTACCTATTTAGGAGATTCTGTTTTGAGATGAGGTATGGAAAAAATATAGCTCCAATGGGAACCTCTCACTTTTCTCTCCTCAAAACTCTGTTTTTCTCCTAGTCCAGCCATGCTCATAAAGGTTTTAAGCGGATTAATTAGTGCTTAAAAAGTACCTTTATAAATGACAAGTAGCTAAGTACAAAGATAATCTTTTAAACTCTAGATGTTTGCCTTTTTTATTCATATTACAGTTCTAATTTCATGCTTTTTCCATAATGTCACCAGATTGTAGGTGAGCTCCCAAAATAGACAGTTACTAGGACTAAAACTGTTGTCTGACCCAATATGCAAAATAGTTCTGGGAAAAGAATGCTGAAATTGACTTGATTGTAGCAATGGTCTATTCTTTTAAAATGATTCTTGTTTATTCGATGTCATAACAGTTTTTTCAGGGATTTGGAAATGAGAGCACTTGTATTTGGTGTAGTGCAAAAAAGCTATTTATGTAACAGTCATCACAGATTAGCTATAATGCCATAAGAAAGTTTGTTTCAAAACTCAGCCTTGGAATTTGAGTTTAGCAATAGGTTAGATTAATTTTCATGAAAATCTTGGTATTGTAAGTCCTCATTCTCCTTCCTAAAACTTTTCATTACATTTTTCACAAATAAAGCTTGGTAGATCTTTTTCAAGGCATTTCTCTTCCAAGACTGATTAAAAAATATTCATTTGGATTTATAACCAAGTGACTACCTGAGAAACAAATCAAAATATTAAACCTTCAGGCAATGCAGATATACCATTGTGTTGTAATGATTTTCTATTCTATTTCACCTTTCCCAAGTATCTTGCAAAAAAAGCAAGCAAGCAAGCAAGCAAAAGCTATAATAATAATATGAGCTGAAGCTACCGAGTTCTGAAATAGGCAGGTTACTGAAAGGTGGCTGAGGGAGGATGTGGGTGTATCATCGTTTTTAACTTCGAACAAGTTTCAACTTTTGTAGCTACTCTATAATTAGCACATAGACTCTATAATAAAGGAAGATTTGTTAGTTTGCTGCATCTACCTGAACAGAATGAGGATCTACTATTGCCCATAATATAGATAATGATTACTTAATACTCTTTTCAGCTAGCTCTATGCATTGCAATATTAAGGATGCCAAAAATTTAACTACTCTGTCATATGAATTTATTAATTTTTCAAACATTTTTCTTTGGAGATAATACCTTATTGGTTTTTGTCCTTTTAGTAATTCTGTTAATATAGTCTCTGAAAAATTAAGTGAAGAAAATATATCATATAAGCAAATGAAAAAATATATATATTATTCTATATATTATTCTGATGTAGCTTTCTAAGCTATTGCTACATAAAAAATGAGTTGACGGTGGCTCATGCCTGTAATCCCAGCACTTTGGGAGGCCAAGGTGGGTGGATCACTTGAGGTCAGGATTTCGAGACCATCCTGGTCAATATGGTGAAACCCCGTCTGTACTAAAAATACAAAAAATTAGCTGGGCATGGTGGCGCGTGCCTGTAATCCCAGCTACTCAGGAGGCTGAGGCAGGAGAATTGCCTGAACCCAGGAGGCGGAGGTTGCGGTGAGCCGAGATCGCGCCATTGCACTCCAGCCTGGGTAACAAGAGCGAAACTCCGTCTCAAAAAAAAAAAAAAAAAAATGAGTTGAACATTTATTCTGTAAAGTGTCTTATGAATATATGTCTTCAGTAATAAATATGTCAGATGCATTTAGTCAGTTAAAGGAATAAGAGTGAATATATGAGAAGGGCTGGAATACTTGGCAAACTATTTTTTAAGGAAAAATAGTCAATAATTATCTATGATATTCAGTAGGTAAACTAAATGGTTACTCTATAGGGGGAAAAAGTAATTACCTCTATAAAAACAGTAGAATCTTCGCATTCTTTGGT
The DNA here is from genome assembly GCF_030222135.1 of Aotus nancymaae. Classification (NCBI taxonomy): domain Eukaryota; kingdom Metazoa; phylum Chordata; class Mammalia; order Primates; family Aotidae; genus Aotus; species Aotus nancymaae. The sequence goes on along the minus strand of NW_026988415.1, from coordinate 50,281,418 downwards.
GATTATATATTAAATTCAGTATCTAAAGGGTGAGCATGTGCCACTTTAGCTGTAGCTTATAAAGTATGTAAGAGGTGGAAAGCTAATAGTAAAAATAAATGACCAAATTTCAGTGTGTATAAAAGGCTCACAGGGCGATGGTATAGTCATATGTATGACTGGTGGTGTTGCAGTTTCACCAATTTATTAACAACCAGAAGAGGGATGAACATAAGAGCCAGTTGAAATGAGGCAGGAATTATAAAACACTCCAGGGGAACTGAGCAAATGTTATCATTGGGCAACAGCTGAACAATGACAGATATAATTTAATATTTCTGTGTACAAGTCAATGCATGTTGGAAAAAATTAAACTGCTGCATACTCTGAAAGATTCTGAATTAGTACATCTTGAGGGAGGTAAAAAACAAAAACAAAAACCTTAAATGCCCACCACAGACCATGAGATTGTCTGCTCAATATTCAGCTATGATCGAATACTGAGCAAAGTATTAAAAGTGCCATGACACAAGTGAAGAATTATTCAAAAGATATAAAGATATATCACATACATCATACATATACCTAAGCTTTGTGATCACCACACACACACACACACACACACACACACACAAATAATAAATATATACATATATACATAAAAGTAGTCATTTGGCCTTGTTTAGAGCAAACAAATGTTTTTCAACTCTATTTTGGTGTCATGAAACACAATTAAGGATATGGACAATATGTCACTGTCTCTTAGTGTGATAAAATAAAACAGGAAAAGAAAATATATGGAACCACAGTTGTTTGTTGTAAGTAGATAAGGAAGAGAATATCTAATCATAATGGAAGGCTGTACAAGATAGTGGCTTTAAGCATGGGCTTTGACATCAGACACACCTAAAATCCAATCCCAACTCATCTATCAAAAGGCAATCCCTACCTCATGAGATTAACCCGTTGTGTAGTAGGTAGTAAGTTTACCATAAGAGCTTAAAATAATATAAATTTCCTCTCACATATATTTCTGATCATTTTTATAGAACTCAGTAGGTTCTGTTTGATTGCTTCTAAGTTTTTTTAATAAATGTTAGTGCCAAAATATAACAACATACATTTTAAAAATACACAAATCACAAGCATACAGCTCAATAAAATTTCACAAAATGAAAACGTCTTGTAACCATCACTCACCTCAAGAAATAAAGAGTGACTCAAATTCAAAAAGCCTCCCTCATTCCCCTTTCAACTCATTATTCCCCTCCTTTCCCAAGGTTTTCACTATCATAGATAAGTTTTGTGATTCTGAACTTTATATAAATGTAAAAAGAGTATGTAGCCTCATATGTCCAACAGCTTTCACATAACATGATGTTTCTGAGATTCATCCAAGTTGTTGCCTGTGGTAGTAGTTTGCTCATTTTCACAGCTAAATATTCAGTTGTCTGAATATACCTCAGTTTATGTATCCATTCTGTGTTAATAAATATTTTATTTTTTCTGGCTCTGGTATAATGCTTCTGAGATGTCTTGTCCAAGTTTCTTGGTGAATGTATGTACTCATTTTGTGAGATTTGGAATTACTGGGTCATAATTATTTAGCATATATTTAGATTTAATAAAAACGGACAAGTAGTTTTCCAAAGTGGTTTTACCCATTTACACTTCCACCATCATTGTGTAAGAATTCCAGTTGCTTTAAACCTGTGATGGTTGATTTTAGGTGTTACCTTGATTGAATTAAGGAATATCTAGAGAACTGGTAAAGCATTATTTTGGGGTGAGTTTGTGAGGGTGTTTCCAGAGGAGACTGGTGTGAGACTACATGCACTAAATGGAAAAGATCTGCCTTCAGTGTGGGCAGGCACCATCCAATGGGCTGGAGGCCTGTTGTATTAGTCCATTCTCACGCTGCTAATAAAGACATACCTGAGACTGGGTAATTTATAAAGGAAAGAGGTTTAATTAACTCACAGTTCAGCATGGCTGGGAGGCCTCAGGAAACTCACAACCACAGTGGAAGTGGAAGCAAACACATCCTTCCTTACATGGTGGCAGCTTGGAGAAGTGCTGAGCGAAAGGGGGAAATGTCCCTTAAAAACCATCAGATCTCATGAGAACTCACTCACTATCACAAGAACAGCATGAGGGTAACTGTGCCATAATTAAATTATCTCCCACCAGGCCCCTCCCATAACACCTGTGGATTATGAGAACTACAATTCAAAATGAGATTTGGGTGGGGACACAGCCAAACCATATCACTTGGATAGAACAAAAAGGGAGGAAAAGCAAATGAGTTTCTCTCTCTCATGGAGCTAGAATAAACTCTCTTCTTCTCCTGTTCTTGGACATCAGAACTACAAGCTCTTCGGCTTTTGAACTGTAAGACTTAAACCTGAGTTCTCATGTCTTCAGGCATGCTACCAGCATTCCAGGGTCTTCAGCTTGTGGATGGCCTGTTATGGGACTTCTCAGCTTCCATAATCCTGTGAGCTGATTTTACTAATAAATCCCCTTTCATACCTCTCTCTCTATATGTATATATATATTTCTCTATATATAGAGAGACAATAATATGCATATATATAATATGTACATACATATATATGTATGCATATATATTTTATTGGTTCTGTCTTAGAGAATCCTGACTAATATAATATCCTAATCAACACTTAATTTGGAAAATTTTCTTTTTTTTTAATTTAGTCATTCTGGGAGAAAATATTTGAAACTATGCATCTGACAGGGTATTAATATCCAGAATTTATGAGAAACTCAAACAACTCAACATAAATAATAATCCCTTAAAAAGTGGGAAAAGGATATGAATAGACATTTTTCAAAGAATACATACAACTGGCCAATAGGCATATGAAAAAATACTCAACATGATTAATCATCAGAGAAATGCAAATTTAAACGACAATGAGATATCATCTTATACCAGTCAGAATGGCTATTATTGAAAAGATTAAAAACAACACGTTGCCAAGGATGTGAAGAAAAGGGAACTCACATACTGTTGGTAGGAATGTAAAGCAGTACAACCTCTATGAGAACACAGTATGGAGATTTCTAAACGAACTAAAAATAGATGTAGCAATTCAATGTAGCAATCCTACTACTGAGTACCCCCCAAAAAAATAAATCATTGTATCAAAAAGATACATGCACACATATGTTCATCACAGCACTATTCACAATAGCAATGATATGGAATCAACCTAAGTGTTCATCAGCAGAAGACTGGATAAAGAAAGTGTGGCATATATACAAAATGGAATACTATTCAGCCATAAAAAAGAATGAAATCATGTCTTTTGCAGCAATATGAATGGACCTGGTGGCCATTATCTTAAGAGAAACAAGTCAGACACAGAAAGACAAATATCACATGTTCTTATAAGTAGGAGCTAAATAATGTTTACACATGGACTTAGAGTGTGGAATAATAAACAAATGGAGACTCTGAAGAGTGAATGGGATGGGAGGGGGTGAATAATGAGAGATTACTTAATGCGTACAATGTACATTATTTGGTAATGACTAACCTAAAAACCCTGACTTCACCAGTAGGCAATTTATGCATGTAACATAATTATACTTGTACCCTATAAATTTATACACTTAAAGAATTAAATAATTTTAATTCCAGAAAGGAAAAGTGGGCCTTAAATAACAATAAAAGGGGTGCCCATCGCACTTTAAATGTTGCGATTCCAGCAAGACTTCTGAACTCCTGGCAGGCATCAGAGTCTGTGCCCTGGAGAAGGAGGAGGCAGACAGTGAGAACATCCCCCAGCAACTGCTCTAAAACCTGGGCCAATCACACAGTCCTGCAAGGAAATGGCTGAAGAGCAAAAAAATGACAAAGACTGTGATCATCCACAGGGCTAAACTAAAGGGAGAGAATTTTCCAGGTGTTTTATGGGACTCGCTTCCAGATGAGCTGCTCTTTGGGATCTTTTTCTGTCTGTGCCTCATTGAGCTGCTAAAGGCCTCTGATGTTTTAAGAGGTGATATTTGTTGAGCCCTAGCATTTGTTGAGTCGCTATGGCAGACTTTACAACTCACAGGTAAAAATCTACACCCAGATATGATTAGTCTGGGGAGGTTGCCTTCCATGGCCCACAATCATTTATGACCAACCATTAGTTGAACATTTCAGCCCTTTTCATATACAACAGAAAGATCCGTTGAACTCAGTTATAGATGTGTCTGCCCTCCATAGCATTCTGTCTCAGGGCTCCAAGTTGCAGAATCTAAGCTTTCTGGAAGACCTACGGCTTTCAGATCCCATCGTCAATCATCTTGCACAGAACTCAAATTTAGTGCTACTATATCTTTCTGGATGTTCTGGGTTCTTTGAATCCAGCTATTCCAGACTGGATGAGCTAAACCTCTGCTGGTGATATGACCTCACTGAAAAAGCATGTGCAAGTGGCTTTTGCGCATTTGTCAGAAGCCGTCACCCAGCTGAATGTCAGTGACTGCCGAAAGAATCTCCTGAAATCTGATGTCTCTACTTTAGTTAGAAGATGCCCCGATGAGGGTCTAGATGTCTACCTAAACTTAAGTGATAATGTCATGCTAAAGCTAAAGAATGACTGCTTTCAGATATTCTATCAGCTCTACTACCTCCAGCATGTATCATTCAGTCGGTGCTGTGATATACCCAAAACTTTTCATGAACCTGAAGCAATTCCCACTCTAAAAACACTACAAGTCTTTGGAATCCTGCCAGACGGCACCCTTCAACAGTTAAAGGAAGCCTTTCCTCCTCTACAGATTAATTGCTCCCATTTAACTACCATTGCCAGGCCAACTATTGGCAAAAAAAAAAGAACCAGGAGATATGGGGCATCAAATGCTGACTGACATTGCAAACGTCCAGTTGTCTGTGAAGTATTTATTGCAGGATGGTGTCTCTCTTTTCTTTGGAACAGGGAAAACAGGCAGGAATCCCAATTGCTGGAGTGCTTGGCTAGTTTTATTCTCGGTTTCTCTTTGCCTTCATTCCAAAAGTGTATTAAGGAATGATTTAAAAGAGAAAACAATGTGCTTTTCTGAAATGACTCTAAAGCTTCTATCAGTGCTTTGCCCTTAAGGTGTAGGACTTTTGAAATTTCGGGAGCATGAGTCTGTAATTTGAAGAGCAAAATTTGAGCCACCTCTTCCAAGTGCCCTTCTTTTTAAGTCTATTCAGAGTCAAGCTTAAAAATTACCACGAGCAAACAATCTTCATAGCCTATATGGTAACTTTTATCTATTTAATTTCGTAGTATTGCCTTATAAGACAGTTTGGAAGAACAATACGCTATTATATTGTGGGTTGAACAGAAAGAGAATTATAGGATAGTAACATCTGAGGCAATTTCTTCTGGAAATAGGAAAAAATGCATTTAATTTTTGCCTTTAGATTTGAAATTAGGTTAAAGAAGCAAATAGCCCCATGTAATTCACCTTCAAACATAGATAAAAATAAATAAATAAATAACAAGAGATACAGAATTGGTATAGGATTTGAAAGCTCAAGAGACAATTTTCTATGACAGGTTAATTTGAAGTATCCTTTAATGCTCACTAAGGTACTATGTTTTCAGAATTCTAAATTAGGTGAGTAAACATAACTGTGGTTTTTTTAACTTTATAATCAAATTATATTAACATGGGTTCTTTAGCTTCTAAAATGACTTGTTTTGTTTTAGAAAGGTGGTATTAAACCAGTCTCTATTCTTGAAAAGTCTGACGGAAGAATTCTGAAGTGAAGTTGCCTGCTGTTTTCCTTTAGCACTGAGTTTCTTGAGGTTACTTGTATATTAATTAATTTGGAATCAAGTATTTTAAATTGTTTTTTTTTAATGGTGTCTCACAATAATTATTCAAAACTATTCATTTTACAGAGTAATGGGGCCTAAAATTCCCTAAGAGGAACTACACGTTCCCTTCAATCGAAAATAAACAGTAGAAGGCCGGGCAGGGTGGTTCATGCCTGTAATCCCAACACTTTGGGAGGTTGAAGCCGGTGGATCACTTGAGGTCAGGAGTTTGAGACCAGCCAACATGGCAAAACCCCTTCGCTACTAAAAATACAAAAATTAGCCGGTTGTGGTAGTGCACACCTGTAACCCTGGCTACTAGGGAAGCTGAGGCAGGAGAATCGCTTGAACCCAGAGAGCAGAGGTTTCAGTGAGTTGAGATTGCACTGCTGGACTCCAGCCTGGGTGACAGAGCCAGACTCTGTCTCAAAAAAAAAAAAAAAAAAAAAAAACACTAGAAGAAGGTATATGTTCCATGCATTTTCAGCAATAAGCACTACTTGCAGCTACATAAGAGTTAAGATTCAGGTACTGAACCTTTCGATAGCATCAGTGATTTTTTTTTAAACTGGTATGCAGAAGTAAAAAGATTATGTTCTTCCTTTTAAAAATAACAAAAAAACTAGTTTAAATTGATGAACTCCTCATATGTTCAAAATGCAACAAAAAAACCCAAACTTATGATTTCTATTAACATTAATTGATTTTTTAAATAAAAATTTTTAATGTTAGAAACAATAATATGAAATGCCCTTATCTGCTCAGACCTAGGTAGCATTACACAGGAAGTGATTATGCTTCAATTTCTTAGTAGTTAAAAAGTGCTAAATACTACATGAAATTATTGTTTACAGATCAGTGACAAGGACTGGTCACTGACTCTGACTTCCAGATGCCCTCAAACATACAGAACTCCCAAACTCAAATCCAGCTATAACCTACTTTGCCAACATGTCAGAGTAATCAATATTTTTGTGTGTGATTTCTACTTTTATATACTTCTTATAAAACACATTGTTGTTTAAAAGAAAGAATTGCACATACACAGACTGAGAGGCATTCTTCTGTGAAGGATTCATGAACAGAAGAACTTCACAACAATACTGAATCACGTAAGGTTGAAAACTCGATTATATTCTGATCACAGAAAATGAATAATGGTTTCTTTTCTGTAAGTGAATGGAAATAAAAGGGTTAAAATATATACAGAAAAAGTAAATGTCACTTCAGGGAGGGTCACTTCCACTTCCATCAAGTGATCAGGCTTGATAATGTCTCTCTATTATAGGTTTCCAAGGCAGATTATACATTTGCTTTATGGCAATAATCAATATTGAAATAAAATAAATATTTCAAAAATTTGTAGTTATTCTCCTGGGTATTGTCATTCACTATTAAGGCATGTATCTTGATGTTTCTTGTTTATAAAAAAACAGGAAAAACAATGATGGGAGTCTTTGATTATCCAATTAAGTAAAATTAGGCAGGTTGAGTAAAATTACTTAGATATACCTCTACTGGTCATTGCATTTCTTCGGCTCAAGTTTCATAATTGAAAGTTTTAAAGGCAAAGCAAACCCAAGCAACTTATTTTGTGGATATTGACAAACTGATTCTAAAGTTTATATAGAGAGGCAAAAGATCCAGAATAACCAACACAATACTAATGGAGAAGAACAAAGAAGACTAAAACTACCCAACTTCAAGACTTACTATAAGGATACACAGTAATCAAGACAGTAATCAAGTATTGGCAGAAAAATAGACAAATAGATCAGTAGAACAGACTAGAGAGACCAGAAATAGACCAACACAAATATACTCAACTGAACTTTGACATAGGAGCAAAGCAATGAGCTGGGGAAAAGATAGTCATTTCAACAAATGGTACTGGAACAACTGGATATCCACATAAAAAAATGAATCTTAACATAGACCTTACACTCTTCACAAAAATTAGCTCAAAATCGATCATCATTTATATCACCTAAATGTAAAATGCAAAACTATAAAACTCTGAGAAGAAAATAGAGGAGACAATCTAGATGATCTTGGGTTTGGCAATTACTTTTAAGATACAGCACCAAAGACAAAGCCCATGAAATAAAGACTTGATAAGTTGAACTTCATTCAAAATAAAAACTTCTGCTCTGTAAAAAACAGTCAAGAGAATGAGAATACAAGCCACAGATTGGGAGAAAATATTTGCATAAGACATATCTGATAAATGATTGTTATCTAAAATATACAAAAGATTCTTAAAACTCAACAGTAAGAAGTCTAACAACCCAATTAAAAATGGGCAAAAGATCTGAACAGACGCTTCACCAAAGAAGATATACAGATGGCAAATAAGCATAAAAAGGATGCTCAACATCATATGTAATGAGAGAATTTCAAATAAAAACAATGAGCTACCACTACACACCTATTAGAATGGCTAAAATGCTGCTGAGGATATGAAACAACAGGAACTCTTATTCATTCCTGGTAGGAATGCAAAATGGTGCAGCCACTTTTGAAGCCAGTTTGGCAGTTTCTCACAAAACTAAACATATTCTTACCCATATGATCCAGCAGTCATACTCCTTAATATTTACCCCAATGTGTTGAAAACTTATGTCTCCACAAAAACATGCACATAGATGTTTAGAGCAATTGATTCATAATTGCTAAAATTTGGAAGCAACCAAGTTATCCTTAAGTAGGTGAATGGATAGAATGTAGTACATCCAGCCAGTAGAATGTTATTTAACACTAAAAAGTAATGAGCTATCAAGTCATGAAAAGGCACAGAGGAACCTTAATGAATATTACTAAGTGAAGTGGCTAGCCGTATGCAGAAAACTGAAACTGGACCCCTTCCTTACACCTTATACAAAAATTAACTCAAGATGGATTAAAGAATTAAATGCAAATCCCAAAACCATAAAAACCCTAGAAGAAAACCTAGGCAATACCATTTAAGACATAGGCATGGGAAAAGACTTCATGACAAAAATGCCAAAAGCAATTGCAACAAAATCTAAAATTGATAAATGGATCTAATTAAACTAAAGAGCTTCTGAACAGCAAAAGAAACTATCATCAGAGTGAACAGGCAACCTACAGAATGGAAGAACATTTTTGCAATCTGTCCATCTGACAAGGGGCCCATATTCAGAATCTACAAGAAACTTAAACAAATATACAAGAAAAAAACAACCCCATTAAAAAGTGGGCAAAGGATAAGAATAGACACTGCTCAAAAGAAGACATTTATGCTGCCAACAAACATATGAAAAAAAGCTCAACATCACTGATCATCAGAGAAATGCAAATCAAAACCACAATGAGATACCATCTCACACCAGTCAGAATGGCAATTATTTAAAAATCAGGAAACAATAGATGGTGGTGAGGCTGTGGAGAAATAGGAATGCTTTGACACTCCTGGTGGGAATGTAAATTAGTTCAACCATTGTGGAAGACAGTATCTAGGATCCAAAACCCAGAAATACCATTTGACCTAGCAATTCCATTACTGAGTATATATCCAAATAAATATAAATCATTCCACTATAAAGACACGTGCACATGTATGTTTATTGCAGCATTATTTACAGTAGCAAAGACACAGAGTCAACCCAAATGCCCATCAATGGTAGACTGTATAAAGAAAATGTGGCACATATACACCATGGAATACTATACAGCCATAAAAAAAGAATGAGATAATGTCATTTGCAGGGAAATGCATGAAGCTGGAAGTCATCATTCTCAGCAAACTAACACAGGAACAGAAAACCAAATACCACATGTTCTCACTCATGGTGGGAATTGAGCAATGAAAATACATGGACACAGAGAGGGGAACAACACACACCAGGGCCTGTTGGAGGGTGGCGGTGAGGGGAGGGAACTTAGAGGATGGGTCAATAGGTGCAGCAAGCCACCACGGCACACGTATACCTATGTAACAAACCTGCACGTTCTGCACATGTAGCCTAGTTTTTTTTTTTTTAGAAGAAATTCTTTTAAAAAGAATATTACTAAGTGAAAGAAGCCAATCTGAAAAGGCTACATGCTATATGATTCCAACTATAGGACATTCCAGAAAAGGCAAAACTATGGAGACAGTAAAAAGATTGGTGGTTTCAAGGAAGTGGAAAGAGGGAGGGATGCACAAGTGAAACATAGAGGATTTTTAGGGCAGTGAAACTATTCTGTATGATGCTATAATGGTGAATATATAGCCTTATATAGTTGTCCCAAACCAAAGAACATACAACACCAAGAAGGAACCTAAGTATTTACATTAACTATGCACTCGGGGTGATAATGGTGTGTCAATTTAAATTCCTTTCTTGTAACTAATGTGCCAGTCTGGTGCAGGATGTCAACAGCGGGTTAGGCTGTGGGTGTGTAGGTGTAGGGGAACTCTGTGCTTTCTGTTCAATTTTGCAGTGAACCTAAAATAGCTGTTAAAAAAGTTTATTTTAAAATATGTAAAGCAAAAGCTTATGGTTTCTGAGAGACATCCTAAGGATGTGGCCATTGTGTAGTTTATCATAAGAGTATTAAAACGCCAGGAATTGCAGGAATTTTTAAAAGTATGCAAGCTTTCATACAGACCCATCAACTTCTCAATTAAATAAAATTCTTATTGTTTTCATTATGTAAGAATTGGAGGCAAAACTGCATAGGCACTTGGGAGGCTCTATTTATTTCCCACCATATGGAATAGGGCTGCTCTTTAGGTAGGTAGCCACCTACATAGTGAGATATGAGAGATGCTTAAAGGCTACTTTTAACCTAAAATCTCACCTACTATTCTGTCATGGTATCGCCTTCTTTCTCTCGTAACCCAAAATGGCTCCTGCCTGCTTCTCATTTTTAACACATCTAGTATCTAGCCCATGTACTGATTAGCACATACAAGGTGTTCAATAATTGTTTAATTAATTAGTTGTTGATTCTGATTTCTTTAAAAAACAGGCCAAATAGTCCCCAACCTTTTTTCAAAAAAAAGTTGAGTACTCTCCTTTTATTTCTTGAATCTGATAAAGCCAAATTATTTAAGCCTGAATATCTCATAACTTTCTTTTAAATTACATTGTTTATTTTGCTTCTTACAAGGGCAAATAACATGATTTTGAAACAAACAGAATCTTTCAAACTGGGTTGACAGACCAGTTGACTTTGAATTCACTGATGTTGCAATTAGACATGCTCATCCTCAAATGGGCTGATTTTTATATTTGGGATATAAAATGTATATGTAAATAAGATGTATTCATAGTTGTATTTAGTGTTTCTTCTAGTAAAAATGTCAGATGACATTCTAGAGCCTTTAAATATAATGACAACTAAATTAAAGCCTATTTCTATGAGTTTGGCTTTATTTCTTAATCTTTTCCTTACTGTTATACACATCTTAAGGCGTCTTTGCCTTCCTGTATCTTCTTGCTTCCAATGCAAAGTGGCAATAGTGTAGCTCTTCTGTCATTATGGCCACTACCTCAGCACCTGCTCTGGCCCCAGATCAGTCTAATGTTTGCATAAATGTACACCCATTTCATTCCTGGCTTTCTGATTGGTGAGCTTTTTGTTCTATGCTGATATATAACTAGACTGCTTTAGAATTAAAATAGTTTGAGATTCTGCAAAGTAACCCAGGAAATGAAAAGTAGAAACAATAATTGAGGTAAATCAAAAACATATGAAACATTTGTATGAAAACCATCTGTGATGAAGTAGTAGGGAAAGAGAAAAGTTAAAAGATAAATGAGTCCTTGTCCTTCTGGATATAAGATGAATAAAACCTGGAATCAGGAAAAAGTTCCCCTTGGAGTGTTTTATTACCCATTCCCATAGAGTGTAGATTTCTGTTCTCCCCTTACCCCCATTGAGAACTGTGTAAGAAAGATGTGAATTAAACAGATGGTTAAAAATACATATGATGCCTAGGTTTCTAAGCTTTGAAATGATAATTGAGCAAATACTACCCTAGTCTCTGACTTTACTACAGGGAGTGTTTTACAAACTCACTTAGGAGCATGGCCTCCAAAAAAATAAGTTTTGGAAGCTAATCCTTTATTTTTGTTTTTCCTTTGAAATGCCAATAAAGCTCAAGTGACTACAGTCAACAACTTTCTAATCCATATTTCTAGCTTATGAGATATTCCACAAATATCTCTCTTTCTACCATCACACCAGTATCTGCCCATCTATTAGAAGCAGTCTTCCACTGTTTAAGAAGAGCAACAGCAGGTGGGACATAGTGGCTCACACCTATAATCCCAGCACTTTGGGAGGCCAATGTGGGAGGATTTCTTGAGGCTAGGAGTTCAAGACCAGCCTGGGCCACATAGGGAGACTCTGTCTCTGCAAAGAATACAAAAAGTAGACAGGCATGGTGGCATGCACCTGTAGTCCCAGCTACTCGAGATGTTGAGGCAAGAAGATTGCTTGAACCCAGGAGTTTACAGTGAATTATGATCACAGCACTGCACTCCAGCCAGGGTGACAGAGTGAGACCCTCCCTGTCTCAAGAAAAAAAAGAAAGAAAGAAAGAAAAGAATTGCAGCAATACACATGTAGTAACAACAGCTTTTCTAAATCTTTTACAGTGCCCCCTTTAGATGCAAGTAGCAATAAGCCAAGTCCTAATAAGATGGAATGATTACTGCTCTATAGCTACTTTGTCCAAATATGGGCTCCTGGTTTATGCCATAAAGTACAGAGGTTTGAGCTAAACCAACCTTTTTCAGTCATTGTCACTAGACTATGGAACATCAGCAAATTTTTACTGTTAGCAGGTACATGGCTGATAACAGGTGATAGTCTATACTCTGTCCTTAATCCAGGCTTGGCCTAACAAAAGAGACAACATCTAAATGGAAAAGAATGGGAGTTCTTTTCATCTCCTTTGACATTGCCAACGCTTTATGTTATTACTCTCTAGGCTGACTTGAAAGAACACAGACTTTGTGAAAACATTTTAATGGAAGGAAGGATCAAGTAAAACTCAGAATTGTAACATTACTTAGCAATGCCTGGAGCCTACATCTTCCTGCCACCATTATCACGATAAACTCATAAAGGTGTAAAACTATGCAGAGCTATGTCAGACACATTAAAATAACATCTGCTAAATGACTCTTATGGCACATTTCTTTCCTTGTTATTCTTTCCATTCATCATTCTCTCCTTACCTAGTTTTGAACTGGGCTGAGATAGAAAACAAAGAAACAAAAACCATTACTACATTTCCTGTAGTACAGCTGTTTTTGTATTATCTTTTACATATTTTTTCTGCCAGTGATCTAAGATATATTAAAAGACAGAATAAGCACAGTAGTATGCAAAGATAAAATACTGTTATCCTGATCTCAATCTACTTGTAAATTTTCAGAAAATAATGTTTGTATAAATGTCAACTTTAAGAGTTGAGGCTGTGATACGGTTTGGCTCTGTGTCTCCCCTCAAATCTCATCTTGTAGCTCCCATAATTCACACGTGTTGTGGGAAGGACCAGGTGGGAGATGATAGAATCCTGAGTCTCACGAGATCTGATAGTTTTAAAAATGAGAGTTTCTCTGCAAAACCTCTTTGCCTGACACTGTCCATGTAAGACGTGACTTGCTCCTCCTTGCCTTTCACCTTCCAGCATGATTGTGAGGCTCCCCAGCCACATGGAACTGTAAGTCCAATAATCCTCTTCATTTTGTAAGTTGCCCAGTCTAGGGTATGTCTTTATCAGCAGCATGAAAATGGGCTAATACAATAAATTGGTACCAGTAGAGTGGGGTGCTGCTGAAAAGATACCTGAAAATATGGAAATGACTTTGAAACTGGGTAACAGGCAGAGGTTGAAACAGTTTGGAGGATTCAGAAGAAGACAGGAAAATGTGGGACGGTTTGAAACTCCCTAGAGATTGTTGAATGGCTTTGACCAAAATGCTGATAATAATATGGACAATGAAATCCTGGCTGAGGTGGTCTCAGATGGAGATGAGGAACTTGTTGAGAACTGGAGCAAAGGTGACTCTTGTTATGTTTTAGCAAAGAGGTTGGTGGCATTTTACCCCTGCCCTAGAGATCTGTGGAACTTTGAACTTGAGAGAGCTGATTCAAGGTACCTGGAAGAAGAAATTTCTAAGCAGCAGAGCATTCAAGAAGTGACTTGGTTGCTGCCAAAGGCATTCAGTTTTATAAGAGAAGCAGAGCATAAAAGTTTGGAAATTTTGCAGCCTGATAATGCAATAGAAAAGAAAATCCCAGGCCTGCACTGTGGCTCATGTCTGTAATCCTGGCACTTTGGCAGGCCAAGGTGGATGGATCACAAGGTCAGGAGTTCGAGACCAGCCTGGCCAATATGGTGAAACCCTGTCTCTACTAAAAATACAAAAATTAGTCGGGCATAGTGGCACACACCTGTAGTCCCAGCTACTTGGGAGGCTGAGGCAGAAGAATTGCTTGAACCAAAGAGGCAGAGTTTGCAGTAGCTGAGATCATGCCACTGCACTCTAGCCTGGGCAACAGAGACTCCATATCAAAAAAATAAATAAAAATAAATAAATAAAATAGAATAAAATCCCATTTTCTGAAGAGAAATTCAAGCCAGCTGTAGAAATCTGCATAAATAATGAGGAGCTGAATGCTAATCCCCAAGACAAGGGCGAAAATGTCTGCACGGCATGTCAGAGCTCTTCACAGCAGCCCCTCCCATTACAGGCTGGGAGGCCTAGGAAGAGAAAGTGGTTTTGTCATCTGGGCCCAGGCTCCCCATGCTATGTGTAGCCTATAGACCTGGTACCGTGTGTCCCAGCTGCTCCAGCCATGGCTGAAAGGGGCCAACATAGAGCTTGGGCCATGCCTTTGGAGGGTGCAAGCCTCAAGCCTTGGCAGCTTCCATGTGATGTTGAGCCTGCCAGTGTGCAGAAGTCGAGAATTGGGGTTTGGAGGCCTCTGCCTAGATTTCAAGGGATATATGGAACTACCTGGATGTCCAGGCAGAAGTTTGCTGCAGGAGCAGTGCTTTCATGGGGAACTCTGCTAGGGCAGTGCAGAAAGGAAATGTGAGGTTGGAGCCCCCACGCAGAGACCCTACTGGGGCACCATCTAGTGGAGCTATGAGAAGAGGGCCACCATCCTCCAGACCCCAGAATAGTAGATCCACTGGCAGCTTACACTGTGCACCTGGAAAAGCTGCAGATGCTCAACGCCAGCCCATGAAGGCAGCCAGGAGGGAGGTTGTACCCTACAAAGCCACAGAGGCAAAGCTACCCAAGACCATGGGAACCTACCTCTTGCATCTGTGTGACCTGGATATGAGACATGGACTCAAAGGAGATCATTTTGGAGCTTTAAGATTTGACTACCCCACTGGATTGTGAACTTGCATGGGGCCTGTAGCCCCTTTGTTTCGGCCAATTTCCCCCATTTGGAATGGCTCTATTTACTTAATGCCTGTACCCTCTTGTATCTAGGAAGTAACTAACATGCTTTTGATTTTACAGGCTCATAGGTGGAAGGGATTTGCCTTGTTTCAGAAGAGACTTTGGACTGTGGACTTTTGAGTTAATGCTGAAATGAGTTGAGACTTGGGGACTGTTGGGAAGGCATGACTGGTTTTGAAATGTGAAGATATGAGATTTGGGAGGGGCCAGGGGCAGAATGATATGGTTTGGCTCTATGTCCCTACCCAAATCTCATCTTGTAGCTCTCATAATTCCCATGCATTGTGAGAAGGACCTAGCAGGAGATGATTGAATCATGGGGCAGGTCTTCCCTGTCCTGTTCTCGTGATAGTGAATGGGTCTCATGAGATCTGATGGTTTTAAAAATGAAAGTTTCTCTGCACAAGCTCTCCTTGCCTGCTGCCATCCATGTGACTTGCTTCTCCTTGCCTTTCATTTTCTGCCATGATCGTGAGGCCTCCCCAGCTACATGGAACTGTAAGTCCAATAATCCTTTTTCTTTTGTAAGTTGCCCAGTCTGGGGTATGTCTTTATCACCAGTATGAAAATGGACTAATACAGGCTGTATAATTACTACTTCTGAGAGATACTTCTACAACTGGCAAAACACTTAAACTTCCTTCAGTTATCAGAAATATCAGAGCTTGGATGATCTCTTAACCATCACCTCCTTCTGTATTTCCTGTCTTGGTGAACCACCTGGTCACCCTAAACAGAAACCTGCGACTCCTTTTTGAGATGCCTATCTCTTTAGATTCACAGATCCAATCTATTTTGATTCTGCCTTTTTGATATATTTTGATTTTTTTCTAAGGACCTGTAATTAGTAATTCCAATCTTTTCTATCAATTCTCATTTCTACTGTCTTAGTTTTGGTTTTAATCACTTGGATTTTTTAAGTGTTCTATCTAGACAACCTACCACCATCAGCCTCTCCTCCCCAAAATGGTCCTAAATATTCTTAAAAAAGGATCTTTCTAAAATTCAAATATTAGGTCATTAAAAAATTCATCGGCCAGGCACAGAGGCTCATGCCTGTAATCCCAGCACTTTGGGAGGCCAAGGCGGGTGGATCACTTGAGGTCAGGAGTTCAAGACTAACCTGGCCAGCATGATGAAACGTTGTCTCTACTAAAAATACAAAAAAATTAGCCTGTGGGGGGTGGGGGGCACCTATGATCGCAGCTACTTTGGAGTCTGAGGCACGAGAATCATTTATACCCAGGAGGCGGAGGTTGCAGTGAGCTGAGATTGCACCACTGCACTTCAGCTTGGGTGACAGAGCAAGACTGTGTCTCAAAAAAAAAAAAAATTCATAAGTGATGCTCCACAAACTTTATAATAAAGCTCATACTCCTTAACATGGATTACAAAGAACTGGTCTTTACTTACCTCTCCAACTTCATCTCTCTAGCCACTTTCCCTTCATAACCCCAACTAGTTTGATCTACTTACAGTTTCTTCACCTGAAGGCATCTAACTCTGTTAACTCCATGCCTGTGCACATGCCGTTGTTTCCCATACGGGGAATGTTTTTCTTGAACTCTCTCCTACCAAATCCCAGGTTTTTTTGTTTTTTTTTTCATACAGGATCTTAATGTGTCACTCAGGCTGGAGTACAATGGTACAATCACAGTTAACCGCAGCCCGGACCTCCCAGGCTTAGGTGATCCTCCCACTTCAGCCCCAAGAGTAGCTGGGACTACAGGTGCATGCCACCACACCTGGCTAATTTTTTGTGTTTTTAGTAAAGATGGGGTTTCATTATTTTACTCAGGCTGGTCTTGAACTCCTGGGCTCAAGTGATCTGCCCGCCTCAGCCTCCCAAAATGTTGGCATAATAGGCGTGAGCCACCACGCCCAGACCCCAGTATTCTTTATTATTATTTAGAATTGTGTTTAATGACACATAATCGGTACAATAGAAAAACGACAATAGTAGCTTAAACAGAAGTCCAAAGGAAGTAGAAGTTGCATGATATAATCAGGGTCTGAGACTCCTCCTATCTTTTTTTTTTTAATCATTATTATAATGAGGCTTCAAGATGGTGGTTCCATCTCTAGGTTTCATATCTGCATTCCAACAACAAAGAGAAGAGTAAAGAACCTGTCAGATATGGTCACTAGGCCTAGAATGGTGTATAAAGGCAGAAGCAGATTTTATAAAAAAATTTAGAGTTCTGTTTGTATGTAAGAAGGGAAGAATGGATATTGTCTGCCACATCCTTTTACCTGGTTACCTCTTACAAGATTCAGATCAAGCTTCACCTTCTCTTAGGAAGTTTTTCATGACACCATAAGTCTAGGTTCGGGGTCACTCCCTGTGTTCCCAGATTAGTGCATGGAAAACAGAAGGCACTCAATACATTTGGTTGACTGGATGAATGAATGAAAGTTCCCTCTATTCTTTGTGCTTTCAGCACACTATTCTGGAATCATCAGTTTAGATGCTGACTCCCTCACAAACCTGTAAGTTTTCTAAGGAAAACTTACCTCAGTATTCCACAGTATCTGAAATATAGTAATCATTTAGTAAATGTTTGTTGAATGAATATGTGATTGAACACACTTTAAAATGAGATTTTGTAAGCAAGTTAAAATATTTAGAGACACAAAGATTAAATTCATCCTGTGTTGAGGAATAGTAGCAGAGATCTATGTAAACAGAGGTAGCACAGGAATACATTAATCTTAGTGTCTAGCTTTAGAACCCTAAGAGCTAAAGAATCCCATAGCTAAAGCCATTGAATTTCTGCTTTTGGGTTAAACCTCTGTCCCCAACTTTTCTGAAACCGTAGTCTCAAAGATCAGTACTACCACCTTTATTTTAGGTTTCATTCTGACCTCTCGCTGTTGCAGAACTTTCTCCTTAGTTCAGCTAAAAACTGGGTTCTTGTCACACAACCAGGAAAGATTAGGCTCATGGACACATAGAAGGGCGAGAACAAAAAAGGAAAGAAACTCACCAGAGAGAGAGGTTTTCCTGTTAACTGGCCCCATCTCACTGATTGAATCCCAGATTACCACCCAGGAGCAGGAGAGGCCAGGCTCCTCCCCCATGCAAATGACCCGAACTTCCCAAGGCCCCACCCCGTCCTTCCAGCCCGCTGAGGTTCTCCAGGGAGCCCTTTTTATTTGGCTGCCCCAATGCCTTATTATAACCTATCTTAGCTTCATGCCTAACTTGAAATTCATGTTTAAAATTTCTCTTCATGATTTAAGTCTGTCTGCTGTGAACCTTATCCTCATGACTTGTTACTTCTCATCTCAGGTCATACCTCTTTTATACCAAACATTGGCCTGACTGGACTTAACATAGCATCTGGGCTCTGTTTATCTGTACCTTCTTCTAATGCTTGCTATTGGGACGTCTAGACTGCCTGACTCCCTGCTGCCTGCTACCGATAAGACTGTTTAGATTCTCAACCCAAATTTCTCCCTCTCTGGCTCATTCAGTCAGTGAGAACAAAGCCTGCTTCTGACATGTGTGGGTGAGGCTGGGTTTACCTAACGAGCACTTTATCAGAGAATAGCTGGTATGTCAGAGAGAAGCAGACTCTTTTTTTTTTTTGAGACAGAGTCTCGCTCTGTCGCCCAGGCTAGAGTGCAGTGGCACAATCTCAGCTCACTGTAACCTCCACCTCCGAGGTTCAAGCGATTCTCCTGCCTTAGCCTCCCGAGTAGCTGGGATTACAGGTGCGCGTCACCCTGCCCAGCTAATTTTTGTATTTTTAGTAGAGACAGGGTTTCACCGTATTGGCCAGGCTTGTCTCAAACTTCTGACTTTGTGATCTGTCCACCTCGGCCTCGCAAAGTGCAGGGATTACAGGCCTGAGCCACCACGCCCAGCAGGAAGCAGACACTTGATAAGAATTGTGGGAAATATTCAGATAGTTGAATGAAACCAAATTCTTATTAAATACATAATTAAGTGTCTAGACTAATTTGCATAATGCTTTCTGTTTCTTAAAAATCTTAGGAAGCCAAAATCTCTATTTTTCTTTTTCATACATATGGTGGCTACTATTAACCTTTCTGTTACTGACTTATGATTGTAACTGCAGGAAAGTGTATATTTAGTATTTTTTACAACACTCAGTATTGCCTTATTTTCTCTGGTGGCAGTTGTTAATTAAGTGCAAGTGTCAGAAAGAAGAAAAAAAAACTTACGTAACTGTTATTTATGAAATAATCACTATATATAAAGTCAGATCCTCTCCTTTACGTAGAGTGGCTTAAACTCTATGCCCAGTTGTCTACACAAAGAACAGCTCCTCTTTGCTCTTAGTACGCTTGCACACAGATTCACCTGAAATAGTGTGTATGAGGGTATGTAGCAGATAATTCATGTCTACACAAATATTGCGGAAGTGAGCAGATTCATTCAAGTTTCTATGACTCATATATTGGGGCCTACAGACACGAGTTTTATTATTACAGAGCATAGGGATGATTCCTTCTTCTCAGCTTTCGTAAACGAGACCTGCTAATTTTCTTAGTCTTATGTCCATTGGTTAACAGTGATTCAGCTATAGTCAACTTTAACTATTGCAGCTTAAGGATGCATAATATAAGTAGCTAGTGCTTGGATAGATGTGCCAAAGAATACCATCCCTTATTCCATGCTGCTCTATGTCTTAGGACTACAACTAAGCACGAGTAGAGGGGACATGTGCAATTCTCCCATTCCTATCTCATTACTCTCATGTAAGTTAAATTTTTATTGAGAGCCTGCTAGGTGCACAATCCTGTGCTAGATGGAGAAATATAAAAAACGATACTGCGAGGCCGAAGTGGGTGGATCAACTGAGGTGAGGAGTTCGAGACCAGCCTGGCCAACATGGTGAAATCCCATGCCTGTAATCCCAGCTATTCAGGAGGCTGAGGCAGGAGAATCGTTTGAACCCAGGAGGCCGAGGTGGCAGGGAGCCGAGATCATGCCACTGCACTCCAGCCTGGGTAACAGAGTGAGACTCTGCCTCAAAAAGAAAACAAAAACCTAAAAGGATTTGGCAAAAATTTATTAGATATGATTACCAAAAACACAATGCATAAAAGAAAAAAATAAATTAGACTTCATCAGAATTTTTAAAACTTCTGTTATTCCAAAGACACTTAAGAATATAAAAAGACAAACCAAGGACTGGAGAACATCCTTGCAAAGCATGGATTTGATA
The DNA here is from genome assembly GCF_030222135.1 of Aotus nancymaae. Lineage (NCBI taxonomy): Eukaryota > Metazoa > Chordata > Mammalia > Primates > Aotidae > Aotus > Aotus nancymaae. The sequence continues at coordinate 50,260,967 of NW_026988415.1, read as the reverse complement.
AAGGATTGTATCCAGAATATATAAAGAACTCCTGAAACTCAATAATAAGTAAACACACAGTCCAATAATAAAATGGGTGTGAAAAAGAGGTAATGAGACCCAGTAGGTCTCATTGCTCACTTCTTGCACACCTCCAAGAGAACTTGGAACTGTTATTCATCACTGGACATCCTCTGGGAATGTGGTATTTGGCTGATTCTTTATGTTAATGATTGAGGATTTTATTGTATGCACCTAGAGCAATGTACTATATTATACCATGTTGCTTTGCATTAAATCAAGATTGATGATGTGAATCTGATTTCATTGTTGGGGTCTTGGGTTTTGATTGCCACAGCTGGCTGCAGGGCCGAATGTCCTGTGTGACCACCCTTCCATAGAAATTTCGGATCCTGAGACTTAAAACGCCTTCCTTGTATAGAGTCTTCACATGTTTGTCCTTTACAGTTCACAGCAGAGATAAAGTATACCCTCTGAGACCCCAGATGGGAAAGTGTTGGTAACCTGTGCCTGATCACTCTGGACTCCACCCAATAGACATCCTGTTACTACTGTGCTTGCACTGTATACTTTATTTTAACAAATGTGAGTCGTGAATAAAACCTTCTATTGGGTTTTGTGAGTCCTTCTAGTGAGTTAGTGAACTTGAGGGTGGTCTTAAGACACCTGAGACAGTAGAAAAGGTATTTGGACAAACACTTTACCAAGGAAGATAAAAGGATGACTAATAAGCACATGAAAAGCTGCTTAATAAGGTTAGTCACCTGGGCAATAAAAAAAAACTACAATGAGATACTATTACATGCCAGTTAGGATGACTAAAATTAAGATTGATCATACCAAGTATGGCAAGGTATGGAGAAATTGAAACTCTCATGCACAGCTGACGTTAATATAGAATGATACAACCTTGGGAGACTGAGGTGGGTGGATCACCTGAAGTCGGGAGTTTGAGACCAGCCTGACCAGTATGAAGAAACCCCATCTCTACTAAAAATACAAAAATTAACCAGACATGGTGGCTTATGTCTGTAATCCCAGCTACTCGGGATGCTGAAGCAGGAGGATCGCTTGAACCCTGGAGGCGGAGTTTGTGGTGAGCTGAGATGGTGCCATCACACTCCAGCCTGGGCAACAAGAGCAAAACTCCATCTCAAAAAAAAAAAAAAAAAAAAGTACAACCACATCAGAAAAACAGTTTAGTAGTTTCTTAAAAAGTTAAGCATCCACCTGCCATACAATCCAGCCATTCCATCTCTGTGTGTTTATCCAAGAGAAAAGAAAGCATGTGTTCATACAAAAGCTAATATATGAATAACCATAACAAATTTATTTGTAATAGCCAAAAACTGGAAACAACTCAAATATACATAAAGAAATGAATGGATAAACACATTGTTGTATATTCATTCAGTGGGCAACTACTCAGAAACCAAAAAGAAAGAATTATGGATCCACACAACAATATGAATGGATCTCAAAATAATTATGAGTGAAAGAAGCCAGACTAAAAGGGTACTTATTGCTTGATTCCATTTATTTAAAACTGTAGAAAATGCAAGTTAATCTATAGTGTCAGAAAGCAGATCAGTGGTTTCCAGATTCGGGAAAGGATATTGGGAGAGGCAGGATGACAATGAGAAAACATTATGCAGTAATGAATGTATTCATTACTTCGATTGTGGTGGTGGTTTCACAGGTGCATATTTATTTTTAAATTTTCAAATGGTACAGTTTAAGTATGTGCAAGTTCATTATATGTCACTTGTACCAAAACATGAAACTAATCTATGCTGTTCAAGAAAAAACGTGACTTAATGTTACAGACTTTACGATCTCTGCTGTGTTCCCAGCAATCAAAATTGTTTCCTCTGCAAACAGTAGAGGAAGGTAGAGTTTCAGACAGTGAGCAAGGAAAAAGGGGCTGGAGAGTACAACTAGAAGTTATACTGGCCCTTGCCCCAAAGGCTGGTTAGTAGGGAGAGAAAACAAAACAAAACAAAACAAAACAAAACAAAACAAAAAAGAGCTCCAGGAAAAAATGGGAGGGAGTGGGTCTAGATGAAGCATGATTGGTAAAATGTTCATAATCTGTGTAGTTGGATGATAGGTATAGGGGTTTTGTTATAGAAAAAAATGATATTAGCTCAACATATGAGTTAATAGAATAACTAAAAACTAAAATATTTGAAAGTGATTTTATCCTGGGAATGAAAATATGGGAAAGAGGGGCTGCCATTATTTACTGATTATATTTATACTGATTAAGTTTGTATGTTGATTTGTTAAAAGTAGTTTTGCAGAAGGAGGATTAATAAGTCAACATCAGATGTGTTAAAAAATGTTCTCCTTCCCTTGTGAAGTCACTAAGTTGTATAAATCAGTTAATGATTAATGTAGTAGTTTAGCTATTTTGATAATCACTTGTTTTTGACAGCTGAAATTTTTTCAAAATTCTAATTTATCTTTATTTGTACAGTTTGGGTAGAGGAATTCTAAATTTGGAAATTATAAGTATTCAGACATTTGAAAGTGATTAGGCTTTTATTTAAGAATATATAATTTTGATAGAGCTTTATGAACTGAAAAGAATTATTTACATATATTTTATATATATATAAGTCCTGGGCCCAATATATATATATATGTATATCACCTTGGGCTGGTCTGGTGGCTCACGCCTGTAATCCCAATAGCTGAGGAATCAGAGGTGGAAGGATTCCTTGAGCCCATAATTTTGAGACCAGCCTGGGCAACATGGAAAAACCCCATATCTACAAAAAATAAAAAGAAAATCAGCTTGTCGTGGTGGAGTGTGTCTGTTTTTCTAGCTACTCAGGAGGCTGAGGCAGGGGAATCCCCCTGAGCCCAGGAGGCCAAAGCTGTAGTGAACTATGATTGTGTCACTCCACTCCAATTTGGGCAACCCTGTCTCAAACAAAGAAACAAAACCAAAACAAATACCTTGTACTTGTTCTTTTAGGTGAGCAGCATTTTTATTATATTCTATATCAGTGTGATCTCTCTTTGCATAATAGGGAGAAAAATTTCAGAAATGAGATAATTCAAGAAAGAAAAAGAATGTCTTCATATTCCTCTCACTTCATCCCTCTACTTTGGGGGAATCTTTGACTAAAGAAAAATTATATATGTATATATATGTGTGTGTGTGTGTGTATAGTTTTTTATATATATATATGTGTAAAAATTTGGGAGATTTTGGTTTCCGAGGATTCAAAAAAGGATTCTGAATTCATTGTGAATTCTAAATAGGTGTAAGTGAGCCAAATGGTACCCTAACTTACTAAAGGAATTGGTTGCTAATAAACCAAAGAGGATAAGAACACAAGAAATGCTGTACTGAATCATATAAGCATCTCTTTAGAAGTGATACTAAAATAAATATTTGTAAAAGAATCCTGTGCTTCCATTCAAAGTAATTAACCTCAAAATATTTTTCAAAACACCTCAATATCCCAAAACATCCTTTCATATCTTATTAGGAATCTATAATCACTGAATTTACCTAAATCTTTCTTTGACCTATTTGAAGTGGAGGGTGTGCAGCAAAGTGTTAAGGACACAAACTGCAGTCTGTTAAATTAAGTTTGGCTTAAAGCTGCCTCCTTTTAAGTTCACCCTAAAGGTTTCTCCATACATAGTGAACTGTAACCTAGCTGAATGTGTAACCTACTCTCATACCAATCTCCAAGGTTCAGCCAATCAAAAGTGGCCAACTATTTGTTATATGTAAATTTTCATTGTCACAAAAGAAGTAGCAGTTGAATATAAATTTCCTCAGCAAGGCAATTTATTTCTATAGAAGGTTGCATCTCATAGATGGAGCAATGGTGAGTGCATACCTGGACAAAAGAGGGAAAGGGGTTCTTATTCCTGATGCAGGTAGCCCCTACTGCCATGTTGTTCCCCTATTGGCTGGGGTTAGACCACACAGTCTAAGCTAATTCTGATTGGCTGTTTTAAAGGCAGCAGGGTTATGAGCCAGAGTGGTAAGGTGGGTAGTTTGGTGGGAAGGATGTTTACAGGACAGGTCAGAGCAGGTGACCAGGGGCGACTCAGGTCAAAGGAGGTGACCAGGGCTGGTGACCAGAGCAAGTGACTGGAGCAGATGACCAGAGCAGGTGACTAGGATAAGTCGGGACACAGCAGGGAACCAGGGGAACAGATGTGAACTACTGATTAGAACTGGTGAAAAAGGTTGTTTACTGAAACCATGAGGAAGTTGTTCTTTAAAATGGAGAATTAAAGAATAAGAGAACTGAATATACTGACATACTAATTCTTTGAAAAGAAACTTGGAATTCACTATATCTAACATGTTCAAACTGTGTGCAGTGCAAATAAGTCAAAAACTCTAATCAATACAGCTGTTTTTGTATCTCACTTTCATTTTCTGTACATCACTTTACTTTTTCTGTCCATAAATTACCCTCAACCATATGGCAGTGCAGTAGAGTCTCTCTGAACTTATTCTGGTTGTGGGGCAGGGGGCAAGGAGTGGGGAGAGTTGCTGCCTGATGCATGAATCATTGTTTGCTCAATTAAACTCTGTTAAATTTATTTCAAGTTTCTCTTTTAATACGTCAAACAAACGAGGGTCAGACTCTTAGACTTGTACAACGAATTTCTCTGTGCCTCAGCCTTATCGTTTGTAAAATACAGATCAATAAAGTAGCTACTTCACAAGTATGTTGTGATATTCAAGGAGAAGTTTTATGTAAACCACTTAGCATAGGGTCTGACAGTCGATACTTTGTATGTAAGTCATTGTCATTTTGTATTTTCAGTGTGTATGTTTTCTTGGTGTTTACGGTTATTAGTACCAGACTCATTAAAAGAAAAATTCTTTTTATAATAAAGGCTGAGCTTTAAAAGGATGAAATAGTCAATCACCTACATGGCAAGATTTCTAAAAGTATCATGAAAATACCAACCCCTTCATCCCCCCACTTCCCACATAAACACAGCATACTCTTCTATTCACTTCCATCCCACAAATAAAGCACTATCTCTTTGCTGACTTGGTAAAATTAAGTTCAAAATTCAAATGTTCCCAGGGCAGGTACTTTTGTACATTTAAACGATAGATTAAACAAAGAATCTAAGGCTGATTTTGATTCTCTGGAAAGGAGAGGCTAGCAAATGACTGAATGGAAGAAGCTGGGTCAAGTAATGCTAGTAACTACCAGGAAAATCTAACTCTCCCCTCCTTTATATCATGGTTAAAGAAGCTATTTAGTGCACTGGTTCTCAAACAGTTCTGACACATAGAATCACTTGGGTCATTTGTTAAACACTGGACTCCCAAATCTTTCCCCTGGGATTTTGTAGGTTTAGGATAGGGCTTAGGAATCTGAAGGTTTAATGAGCATCCAAGGGATTCCTAAAAGCTGACAAGTTTGAGAAGTGCTGGAGTGATTAGGAGCCCAGGGTATGGAATCAGACTACACCTGAATTCAAATCCTAGCTCCCCTTCTTGGAGATGGCTGACCATGGAATTAATTAGCTACCCTCAACCTCAATTTTCCTCCTCCCAAAATGTTGCACTGGGATTAAATAAGTTAATATATGTAAGACATTTGTCTCACACTGAGCACCGAAAAAATTGTTGGCATTATTACTAAGTGCGTTTAGCTTCAATTCATTTATACTTATATATGAATCCTTAGAGTCTCTTGGGCAAGGTGCAAAAATGGTCAATGATTTTCAATAACTTTTTGTTTGCTCTCCAACACGTCCTTATCTTTCAAGCCAGAGTTAGAGAAATCAGCATTGTTATTGTGATTAGTGTTGTGGGTCACCTTTTATATATTTATGCCTTATCATGTAAATTAAGCATTCAGAGTGTCTGAAGATTCCAATTCATATCCTCTACCAAAGGCACTGGACGTCACTTGTCCCTGAAATGTTGATTTTCATCAGTTACAAGGTTTTCAGACTTTAGCCTTCTCTTTGAGTTCCAACTTGAAAAGACCCAAGAACACTGTCCTATGAGTTTCAGTTTAAGCAGGGCTTTAAAAGGGCTTCAGAGTTTGACCTCCAGGTTAGAAGGGAGTAGATGTCAGAGAAACAGAAATGGACAGACAGGAGAAGAGAAACCAGGGATAAAGTTACAGACATACCTACAGCAACAAGGAAACCACTGGAAAAGACACTGCAAGACAGATCAACAGTGCCAGATAGAGATTGAAGGAGTTAAGGAGACAAAGACAATGATGGAGAAAACAGACAGAGGCATAGAGAGAGATACACATAGGGACTTACATAGGAATAGAGATAGGCACAGGCACAGAGAAAGAAACCAAGATATGTGCTAGGATGAAAGCTTCTCTTGTTACTAATACAAGTAGGTTTCACGTAGGGAATTTCCCTAGCAATTGAGGAAAGGGGAAATGCATTCATTCCAAATGATTTTAAAGTAATTGCTGTAGGAAAGCCACTGCTAGGTACCATGTGGGAATACAAGCCTTCCATCCCCTAGATGGGGGAATAAAAGTGTGATAAGGCAGAATTCCAGAAGCAGCTTTAAAATGTGAGGCCCTTTTTAGTCCTGAGACGGAAAGAATACATTCAGTTGAAGGATGAAGGCGGTATTACAGCATTGGTGCTGGACCCAGAGGTATGAGTACAGATTTAACAGATGGAGGGGGAAGGAATTTTCAAACATCAGGAAGAGCATTAGTAAAAACTTTGGGCAAGGAACACAAGGGGCATGTTCGGGAAAGAAGGAATGGTATGCTTTGGCTAAAGTTTAGGTTATAAGTAGGGAAAGAGTGGGAAAAAGCTAAAAAATCATTTTGTGTGCATGAGGAGGAGTTGAAGGTAAGATTAAGGAGAAAACAAAGGTTTTTGGACAGGGGAGTTACAAGACTGTGGGAGGGAAGAATTAGGAGAAGGAGACCTGGAAGGTGTTAAGTGGAGACATGAAGGAGACTGTTGCTATTGTATGTTCTGGAAGTTAAATCCTATCAAATGTCTCCTGATCATTCTTCCTACCCGTTCTTTACTTTCTTTTCCCTAGTGTCTTCGTCATTATTTGGTTGAATCAGTAATGGTATAAAGTGTTTTTGTTGTTGTTGTTGAGACAGACTTTTGTTCTTGTTGCCCAGGCTGGAGTGCAGTGGCATGATCTCAGCTCACTGCAGCCTCTGCCTCCCAGGTTCAAGTAATTCTCCCACTTCTACCTCCCAAGTAGTTGGGATTACAGGCATGTGCCACCACACCTGGCTATTTTTTTTATCTTTAGTACAGACGGGGTTTCGCCATGTTGGCCAGCCTGGTTTTGAACTCCTGACCTCAGGTGATCCACCTGCCTTGGCCTCCCAAAGTGCTGGGATTACAGGCACGAGTCACTGTGCCCCAGCCAGTAGTGGTTTAAAGTCTTAATTGGAGGTAGAGGATGAGGTTAACGAAGGAAGTGAAGATAGCCTGTAGGTTTCTAGCCTGAGTAATTGGGAGGATGGTAATGTCATTAACAGAAATTAGTTTGGAGGAGATAGGTTTAGTTTTTGACATGTAGTTTTAGGGATGCAAGTGAATCATTTAGAAAAGCCTAGAGGTGGGTTATGATGTGTTCCAGGAGAATGACTGAAATAGGCTCTTTGGGAAGAGTTCTCATATACCTTCCTTTAGCCATGAGGTCCTTTTGTGTTAAACTCTGGAACCATGTTAAGATATCATAACTCTTGGGAGAGAGATCCAAGATGGCTGATCACTAGCAGCTCGGGCACGTAGCTCCCAGTGAAAGTGCAGAGAACGAGAGGACGCCACACTTTCAGATGAATATTTGTTGCTCACGGACCAGGAGATTCCCAGCGGAGGAGCCCCATGGGTCGCCAGAGTGACTCTTGTGGCCGGCGTGGTGGTTTTGCTGGCACCTTAGCGCAGCAGTTCTAGGTGCAGAGTCCAGAGATTCCCAGGCAGAAAAGCACCATCAATCTTAACACCGCTGTTTTGGCCGGCACAGTGGATTGCTCAGATTTCGGCGCTGGGAATCAAAAGTTGGACATCCGCTCAGAGACCTAGTTAGAAAGTCGGTAATTACAAAGACGACAGAGGGATAAATATATAATGAAGAGAAGAAACCAGCCTAAAAAGGCAGAGAATACTCAAAATCAGAATGCCTCTCCCTCTACGGGGATCGCAATTCCTCATCAGTAACGGAACAAGGCTTAATGGAGAACGAGTGTGTTCCAATAACAGAAGCAGGTTTCAAAATGTGGGTGATAAGAAACTTCTGTGAATTAAAAGAACTTGTTCTAACCCAATGCAAAGAAACTAAGAACCTTGAAAAAAGGTTTGACGAAATGCTAACGAGAATGGACAATTTAGAGAGGAATATAAGTGAATTGATGGAGCTGAAAAACACAACACGAGAACTTCACGAAGTATGCACAAGTTTAAACAGTCGAATTGATCAAGCAGAAGAAAGGATATCAGAAGTCGGGGACCAGCTCAGTGAAATGAAACAAGAAGACAAGATTGGAGAAAAAAGGATGAAAAGGAATGAGCAAAGTCTCCAGGAAATATGGGACTATGTGAAAAGACCTAATTTACGTTTGATAGGTGTACCTGAATGTGATGAAGAGAATGAATCCAAGTTGGAAAATACTCTTCAGGTTATCATTCAGGAAAACTTTCCCAACCTGGCAAGGCAGGGTAATATTCAACTCCAGGTAATACAGAGAACACCACAAAGATATTCTTCAAGAAGACCAACCCCAAGGCACATAATTGCCAGATTTATTAGGGTTGAAATGAAGGAGAAAATACTAAGGGCAGCCAGAGAGAAAGGTCAGGTTACCCATAAAGGGAAACCTATCAGACTTACAGCAGATCTCTCAGCAGAAACCCTGCAAGCCAGAAAAGAGTGGGGACCAATATTTAATATCCTTAAAGAAAAGAACTTTCAACCCAGAATTTCATATCCAGCCAAACTAAGCTTTATGAGTGAAGGAAATATTAAATCTTTTGCGAACAAACAAGTACTTAGAGACTTCACCACCACCAGGCCTGCTTTACAAGAGCTTCTGAAAGAAGCACTATACGTATAAAGGAACAACCAATATCAGCCTTTCCAAAAATATATCAAAAAGCAAAGAGAATGAATACAATGAAAAATGTACACCAACTAATGGGCAAAACAGCCAGCTAGCATCAAATGCCAGTATTAAACTTATATATGTTCCAATTGGATAAAAAGCCAAAACTCATCGGTATGCTGCATCCAGACCCATCCCACATGCAACAATACACAAAGACTCAAAACAAAGAGAAGGAGGAAGATTTACCATCCAAACAGAGAGTAAAAATAAACAAATAAACAAAAAGCAGGAGATGCAATTCTCGCCTCTGATAAAGTAGACTTTAAAGCAACAAAGATTGAAAGAGGCAAAGAAGGACATTACATAATGGCAAAAGAATCAATGTAACAAGAAGAGCTAACGATTTTATAGATCAACAAGACAGAAAATTAACAAGGACATCCAGGACCTGAACTCAGACCTGGAACAAGTAAACTTAATAAACATTTATAGAACTCTCCACTTCAAATACACAAAACATACATTACCACCTCACACCTATTCCAAAAGAGACTACATAATTGGAAGTAAATCACTCCTCAGTAATCGCATAGCATTTCATAGGTTTAAATGAAATATTGGTTAGCTGCTTGTTTGTTATTTTCTTCCCTTACTCCTTCCTGTCTACATCATTAAGTATAATTATTGGTATAAAAGTGGTTTTCAATACCCATTACTAAATTGCATTCTAGCCTGGGCAAGAAAGAAATACTCCCATTCTCTCTCTCTCTTTCTCTTTCTTTTTCTTCCTCTTCTTCATTCTTTTTTTTCTTTCTTTTAAAAAAAAAAAAAAGGTCACATGAAGATGAATGGCAGTGTCCCAGCCTGGATGCAATCTTCTGTGCCAGGCTGCTGCTTCTTCTCCCGGGCACAGCTGGGCTTGTGCAGGGGACATTTCTCTGTTTTTTTTTTTTTTTTTTTTTTTTTTTTAAGATGTCCTAAGTACCTGCAGTCACATAGATATCACTCAGGTGTGGTGAGGAGAAAATGGGTTTTCAGGCTGTATCAGTCAAAACAAAATATCACAGACTGGGTGGCTTAAAACCATACATTTATTTCTCACAGTTCTGGAGATTTAGGGATCTAACATGAAGGTGGCAGCTGGATTGGTCCCTGGTGAGGGCTTTCATCCTGGTTTGCAGAGTGCTGACTTCTCTCTGTGTCCTCACCTGGTCAGGAGAGAAAAAGGGAGAGAGGGAGAGAGAAAGAGATCACAAAAAAAAAAAAAAAAAAAAAAGATATCATAACTCTTGGTAGTAGATTCAAATTGGTTTCATTCTTCTACTTGACTGTCACCTCTATGGCTAAAGCACCCTTCCGGACCCAGAGGGAAAAGAGAGAGGGAATTAGTAGATAGTCATAGAATATAGACAGTAGGATGATATAAAAGGTGTTCTCTTTTTCCAGGAGAGCATGGTACCTGCCTGCCTAGATGCAGTACTCTGAGTAATGAGCACCGAGTAATAGCAGATAGTGTGAGAACGTATGTGGCAATGTGACATGACTCTGTGTCTATCTAGGCTGTCCTACTTTGCTCCTGGAGCTAGGGAAGTGGTATTCTGCTGATTTGTAGACAACCAATAGGAGTAGTAAAAATGGCTAAGACAAAATCCTACTGTCTCCATGTGGGTACTGGCTTCTTCTTGCAGGACTCTTTAACCACCTTCAGCCCTTCATGATGGGGTGGGAGATTGGTGGAGTGGGGCGGGTTGCTGTAAATATACAGGGAGTGAGGTCATAAACATTTGGCTATCTCATGACCTGTTATCACCTACTTCCCACCATAGTATCTTTTGCTTTCCTCCATCTCCGAAACCTGCAGGGTGTTTACTCCAACCATATTCAATGTAAAGTATCCCTTAAGCATCACAAAAATGTATGTATCTTTGTCATTTAAAATAGGTACACTCCAAGAATGGGGAAAAGGTTCCTGGGTCCTCATCAAGTTACCAAGAACTCTGCCAGTTGCTGGATACCCTGAAGTAATTGATCTGGTACAAAGGCTCTCAACTGTTAAAATATATCAGAATGACCTAAGGGAGGCTTTGAAACATACAGATGCTCAGGCCCTCCTTATGATTATGATTCCTTTAGTTTGGGGTTAGGACCTAGGAATGTGTGTATTTAACAAGTTTCCTAAGTGATTCTTTTCACATTGTTACCAGCAAATCGAATTATTTCCATCTTGACCTTTTAGGACATGAAGTTGGGTCCTATAGGCCTTATTCCCTAATTGTATTTGCACCGTCAATCAATGAGTCTCAAGGAAAATCACAGAGGGGAACATTTGAAAATGCATACTATCAGGCCTCATCCATATCTAGTCTATCAGAATCTCCAAGAACAGTGCCCTGGAATCTGCATTTTTACAAACACCACAGTCATGTGCAAGACACTTGTCTGGAATCCACACTTTGAGAAACACTGATCTACATATGGAAAGTTAAACTTGCCCTCCATTTTCAGGGGTGATGAGGTTTGCAGCACAGTGGAAAGAGAAGGTAGATCTGATTGGCTGTTGAGTCACTGTGGCTCAGTGAACCAAAAAGGTCCTGGTTTGAATCTCAGCTTCAGTAATGTACTGAGCTGTGGTTAGTGTCTAGGCAAATAAGGCCAGATGACAGCTGGAGAAGACTGCTAATTAATTAAACCTGGTCTAAGGGCAGGCCACCAACTGGCTGACACAAGATCTTTTTCAGTTGGACAATATGGATGAGAAAAATCAGAAAGATCTGAAATATAAGAACTTTTTATTGACTTCTCAAATATCTCTTGCTGTTTGTTTTAGAGCTTAAGCAGTTTCCTCTATAACAGTATCAGAATTGACTCCTGAATTATTATTCATTGTTAAATTATGTTAGGAATACATTTGAAATTCAAGAACAAGGTACACAAAGTAGACACTATTTGAAAAGGCATTTAGACTTTTTTAAAAGTGAGGAAGAAATATTTTTTCAGTGATATTTGAAAAATGGACGCAATGTTTGTATTTTTCATGGTGTGTATTTTGTGAAACCATCTCATTATTTTATGGTAACATTTCTTCAACTGTGAAAAGCCATGGAAGGTAGGGCTGGTTTGCTTTTCTATTAATGGGGGCACCAGAGAGCATAGCTCTTAGTGGCAGTTAAATGGAAAGCGATGAGGTCACCTGATGGGAGTGCCCTCCGGCCACTTCTAGGCCGAGGGCTGCTCCCTCGGGGCCAATGAGAAATCGATGAGGTCACCTGATGGGCATGTCCCTGGTGAGGCTGTCACCACGTGCGTGCTAGGCCGTTACCACGGGCATGCTAGGCCGTTACCAAGTGCGCGCTAGGCCGTTACCATGTGATGATGTGGTGGCACAAGGATGTGCGTGCCCATGGAACTCGGCTCCCCAGCCAATGAGGGGCTTGGCCCTGGTCGTTAGGATACACAGTACCGGACGCCGTAACCGTCATCTTGAGAGGCATCTTGTGCTAGAGCTAGCCGAACTGATATAGGGCACCCAATACCCAGCATGTCGGAGAGGAGGAGCCGTAGAGGGTCCTCTGGTGCTGGCCGCCACAGGCATACCCGCTCTCGCACCCCCCGAGCGGGACTCCTATTTTCGGTTAGCCAGGTGGAGCGCAGTCTAAGGGAAGGCCACTACGCCCAGTGCCTGAGCCGCAACGCGCCAGTCTACCTCGCTGCGGTGCTTGAGTATCTGACGACCCAGGTCCTGGAGCTGGCGGTTAAGGAGGCCCGAAACCACGGAGAGAGGATGATCACTCCGCGGCTGCTGGACATGGCGGTTCACAATAACGGGCTGCTGAGCGCCTTCTTTGACACGACAACCATCTCTCAAGTGGCTCCCCGCCGCCCGAACTAGCTGCTGATGACGACGACCCCGGGCCCCAAACCTCCTCCCCGCCCCAAAACCACCAACCCCCCCGTCCCCACCGGCCCTAAAGTCTTGGGCCTTCATTAATTCTGTCAATAAAGTGTTTATTGGAACCAAAAAAAAAAAGCAGACTCATGTTTATTTAGTATTTAAATTTGGAAGCTTGGAATATTTAAAACAACTTCTTGACACATCTTAATACTCATTTGGGAAAGTAAATCAGATGCTTAAATACCTAAAAACAATTCCAGGTGTTTTATTGTGTAGAGTTTTAAAAAGCTGCAACACATACACGCACACATGCACACAAAGCTCATGAGCTTCAAAAAGTTCATGGAAAATGTGCATTATGAAAAAGCTATGCATGGATTTCAATTTTCTTTGCACCAAAACCCCGGGTCCCAAACCTCCTCCCCGCCCCAAAACCACCAACCCCCCGCCCCAAAACCACCACCCCAGCCCCCTTTGACTGGCCCCAAAGTCTCTTGGGCCTTCATTCATTAATTCTGTCAATAAAGTGTTTAATGGAAAAAAACAAACAGAATTTGAGATTTTACATATACAGTGGTTTTTTGTTGTTATTGAAACGTGACTGTTAATTATGAGTCTTAGTCATAATTAACAGTCAAATGTCAGTCTCCTCTTCCAGTCAACTAGACGGTAAACTTCCTGAGGGCGGGTACCTTGTCTCCTTTTTTTTTTTTTCACAGTTTCTTTCACCCAGGCTGGAGTGAAGTGGCATAATCTCAGCTCACTGCAACCTCCACCCACTGGATTCAAGCGATTTTCCTGCCTCTGCCTCCGGAGTAGGTGAGATTATAGGTGCGCACCACCATGCCTGGCTTACTTTGGATTTTTGGTGGAGATGGGGAGGTTTCACTATGTTGGCCAGGCTGGTCTCGAACCCTTGACCTCAAGTGATCCACCTGCCTAGGCCTCCCAAAGTGCTGGGATTACAGGTGTGAGCCACGGAGCCCATCCATAGTTTTAGGTATTTACATTTAGGTCTGTGATCCTTCATGAGTACAATTTTTTGTATGGCTTGACTTGGAGTATTTTAAAGCAAATCTCTGACATCATATTTTTTCACTGAAATCTTCAGTATATGTCTCGAGTATATGAGGAGCATTTTGAAAACATCATTCTAATACCTTTTTCATAATTATTTACTAACATTCAGTACCCAACTTGTGTTTTAATTTCCCCAACTGCTCACAAATTATCTTTTCTTTATCTGAATTAGGATCCAAACAAAATCAGCATATTGCATTATGTTTATTTGTTTCTTAAATTTCTAATCTATAACACTGCCCTTTCGCCATATTCCCATGTCATTTACAAAATTTAAGTAGGTCATATGTGCCATGAAAGTTCCCACATTCTAGACTTGGGGGATTTTATCTTTGTGGTGTTTTCAACGGGTTTCTCTACTCTGAATTTTCAGCAATGCTGTTATTTCTTGATGTACTGATTTTGGATATTATATATTTACTCTGTGGTGTGAAAGATGAGGATCTGGCTAACAGACTACTCTTTACCTCCCTCTCAATAATTATCCCTCCAGTATCTTCAGAAATTGAATAAAAACAAAAGAGTTTTGAAGGCTCAATATGTATAGAAGTAAGATCTCACTTCATGCTGTCAATAGTTATTGGAACCTTTGATTCTAAGGGAGATGACATATAACAAAATCAGTTTTACTGTAAGATAACTTACATAAACAAGAGTTAAGTTCTGGTCACAGAAACAGCATCAGGATTTCAGAAAGAGATGGCAAGAGGGCTGACCAGATGCAGACAAATGGAACAGCTCTCACAGGGGGACTGAGACAGCTGGCATGCTTTTGACAGCTCTTTAGAGAAGAGACACCTAGAGTGGATGGAGGGAAGACACAGAACCAGTGCTGAAGGAGGAGAAAGATGGGAACACTGCCCGGGCTATGGTACATCCGGACTCATTTAGCTCCCGGGAATGAGTGAGTTGAACTGGCAAGGAGCAACCCACTCCTTCCATGGGCCTCTGGAACCTGGGCAGGAGGGAACCCCTCAACCATGGCAGACACATGACATGGCAGGGAATGATGCTTAGAGAAGTGGTGGGGCAGCAAGCCAGCTGATGTGGAGCCCAGAGGATATGGTGCTGGAGTGTCCACAATGAAGGACGGCCAAGGACGGCCCATCTCCCTAGCCTTAATTTGCTCCCATAAGAGACTTTAGCTCTAAGGGAATGGCCTGACCTGATCTCTGCAGAGCAGTCTTGCACGCCAGATAGGCTTGGTCTGACCTGAGTACCCTTTGGTCTGCTGGCCTCTGCTGGGGCCCCAACCTGGCACACCTGCTTGCAGGGCAGTCTTGGGTGTCCTGGATAGTCACAACATAGCTTCTGTGCTGCCGGGGAATGTGTCTGACTGGTAGTGAGCTCCAGGGAGGTAGCCCCTATAGCCACGCACCAGACCACACACTCCCTCCCCATATTGCAGCTTTCCCCAGGTCCACAGCAACTCCCTATACCACTTTGCTGGCTGCACGGTCAGGTTTTGCTTTACTTGCCCCACCAGCATGCGGAAATGCATTCCACGCTCCCACTCCCTTCACTGACTGCCATTGCAGATGGACCCTTGACTGGCACAGAGCCAGCAAGCCCCGCGCCGGCCAGCACCTCACCCTTGCACTAACACTGTGCAGAGAACAGTGGATCCTCCCACACCCAGAATGATCATGCCTGCTTGCTGGGCACAGAGAAGGCACCCAGACCTGTGCTGGCCAGTACTCTGTCCCCAAGCCAACCCCAACTCCAGTGCAACAGCACATACAGCCTCCAGCAAGGCCTCACCCCAAGCCCTCACCAGCTGTGTTGCCACCGCCATTGTGGTGAATGCCTGCAAGAAGGCACTTTTATCTACCAGCACTCATCTGCAGCTGCTGCACCTCAGCCCCACCCAGTGCAGTGGACTCCAAACCTCTAGGAGCCAGAGAACAAAGTCAGAGTCCCGTACAAGTCCTCCAGAGTTATAGCACACAGTCCAGGAGTTGGGAGCTAAGCATTGGACCCCTAAAATATCCCAGAAATGAAGTCAGTCTGCTGAATGCACCTTATACCACAATCAAACACTCAAGGTCATCACATAGGATAAAAGAAAAGAAAACATTCAAAGGTCAGCAACCTCAAAGATTGAAGGTAGATAAGCCCAGAAAGATGAGAAAGAATCAGCACAAGAACACTGAAAACTCAGAAAGCCAGAGAGCCTTTTTTCCTCCAAATGACCACATCACCTCTCCAGCAAGGGTTCAGAACTGGGCTAAGACGGCTGAAATGACAGAAATAGAATTCAGAATATGGATATGAAGTGAAGATCATTGAGCTACAGGAGTGCATTGAAACCCAATGCAAGGAAGCTAAGAATCATGATAAAACGATGCAGGAGCTGACAGACAAAATAGCCAGTATAGAAAAAAAAAAAAAAACTGACCTGATAGAGCTGAAAAACATACTACAGGAATATCATAATGCAATCATGAGTATATTAATAGAAGAATAGACCAAGCAGAGGAAAGACTCTCAGAGCTTGAAGACTGACTTTCTGAAATAAGACAGGCAGAAAAGAACAGAGAAAAAGGAATGAAAAGGAATAAACAAAACCTCCAAGAAATATGGGATTATGTAGAGAGACTGAATCTATGACTGATGGTGTTCCTGAAAGAGAGGGGGAGAATGGAACCAATTTGGAAAACATATTTCAGGATGTTATCCATGAAAACTTCCCCAACATGACTAGAGAGGCCAACATTAAAATTCAGGAAGTGCAGAGAACCCCAGTAAGATACTTCACAAGAAGATCATCCCTAGGACACATAATCATCAGATTCTCCAATGTTAAAATGAAAAAAACAAAATGTTAAAGGCAGCTAGAAAGATCAGGTCACCTACAAAGTGAAGCCCATCAGACTAACAGTGGACCTCTCAGCTGAAACCCGACAATACAGAGAGATTGGAGGGCCAGTATTCAACATTCTTTAAAAAAAGAAATTCCAACCAAGAATTTCATGTGCAGCCAAAGTAAGCTTTATAAGCTAAGGAGAAATAAGATCCTTTTCAGAGAAGCAAATGTTGAGGGAATTTGTTTCCATCAGGCATATTTTACAAGAGTTTTTGAAGGAAGCACAAAATATGGAAAGGAAAGAACAATACCAGCCAATACAAAGACACACTGAAGTACACAGACCAGTGACACTATAAAGCAACCACATAAACAAGTCTGCAAAATAACCAGCTAACATCATGATGACAGATAAAATTCACACTTATCAATACTAACCTTAAATGTAAATGGGCTAAATGCCTCAAATAAAACACACAGAATGACAAGGTGGATAAAGAACCAAGACGACTCATTGGTATGCTGTCTTCAAAAGACCGAATCTTACATGCAAAGACACGCATAGGCTCAAAATAAGGGGATGGAGAAAAATCGACCAAGCAAATGAAAAAAAGAAAAAAGCATGAATTGCAATCCTAGTTTCTGACAAAAACAGACTTTAATCCAAGAAAGATCAAAAAAGACAAAGAAAGGCATTACAAAGATGAAAGTATCCTAAATATATATGCACCCAAAACAGGAGCACCCATATTCATAAAGCAAGTTATGAGAGACCGTCAAAGAGACTTAGATACCCACACAATAATAGTGGAAGATGTTAATATCCCACTGACAATATTAGACAGATCATTGAAACATAAAATTAACTAAGATATTCTGGACCCAAAATCAGCACTAGAGCAAACTGACCTGATAGATATCTACAGAACTCTCCACCCAAAAACAACAGGATACACATTCTTCTCATTGCCACATGGCACATACACTAAAACTGATCATATAATTGGAAGTAAAACACCCCTCAGCAAATGCAAAAGAACTGAAATCATAACAATCTGTTGGACCACAGCACAATTAAATTAGAAATCAAGAGTAAGAAATTCACTCAAAACCATATAATTACATGGAGATTGAATAACCTGCTCCTGAAGGACTTTCGAGTAAATAATGAAATTAAGGCAGAAATCAAGAAGTTCTTTGAAACTAATGAGAACAAAGATGCAATGTACCAGAATCTGTGGGACACAGGTAAGACAGTGTTAAGGGGGAAATTTATATCACTACAGGCCCACATCTCAAAGTGAGAAAGATCAGTTAACAACCTGACATCACAACTAAAAGAACTAGATAATCAAGAGCAAACAAATCCCAAAGCTAGCAGAAGACAAGAAATAACCAAAATCAGAGTTGAACTGAAGGAGACTGACACAAGAAAAACCATTCAAAAGACCAACAAATCCAGGATCTGGTTTTTTGAAAAATTTAATAAAATAGATAGACCACTAGCTAGACTAATAAAGAAGAAAAGAAGGAAGATTCAAATAAACACAATCAGAAATGACAAGGGAATTTTACCACTGACCCCACAGAAATACAAACAAACATCAGAGGATATTATGAACACCTCTATGCACATAAACTAGAAAATCTAAAAGAAATGGATACATTCCTGGACACATACACCATCCTAAGACTGAACCAGGAAGAAACTGAATCCCTGAACAGACTTATAATGAGTTCTGTAATTGAGGCAGTAATAAACAGCCTACCAACCAAACAAAGCCCAGGACCAAATGGATTCACAGCTGAAGTCTACCAGATGTACGAAGAATAGCTGGTATCATTACTACTGAAACTATTCCAAAAATTGAGGAGGGACTTCTCCTTAACTCATTCTATAAAGCCAAAGTCAGCCTGATACCAAAACCTGGTGAAGATGAAAAAAAAAAAAAAAAGGAGAGAGAGAGAAAAAAAGAAAAAAACAACTTCAGTCCAATATCCATGATGAATATTGATGCAAAAAAATCCTCAACAAAATACTGGCAAACCAAATCCCACAGCATATCAAAAAGCTTATCCACCATGATCAGGTGGGCTTTATCACTGGGATGGTTGGTTCAATATATGCAAATCAGTAAATGTGATTCATCACATGAACAGAACTAAAGACAAAAATCACATGATTATCTCAACAGATGCCAAAAAACGCTTTCAATAAAAGTCAACATCCTTTTATGTTAAAAAGTCTCAATACAGGGCCAGGTGTGGTGACTCATGCCTGTAATCCCAGCACTTTAGGAGGCCAAGGCAGACAGATCATGAGGTCAAGAGATTGAGACCATCCTGGCCAACGTGGTGAAACTCCATCTCTACTAAAAATACAAAAATTAGCTGGGCATGGTGGCATGAGCCTGCAGTCCCAGCTATTTGGGAGGCTGAGGCAGGGGAATCACTTGAACTTGGGAGGCAGAGGTTGCAATGAGCCAAGATCACACCACTGCACTCCAGCCTGGGTGACAGAGCAAGACTCTGTCTCAAATAAATAAATAAAGCAAATAAAGTGGAATTCATATGGAACCCAAAAAGAGCCCAAATAGCCAAGGCAATCCTAAGCAAAAAGAACAAAGCTGGAAGCATTACACTACCCAACTTCAAACTATACAACAGGGCTAGAGTAACGGAAACAGTATAATACTGGTACAAAAACAGACACATAAACCAATGGAACAGAATAGAGAACCCAGAAATAAGGCCACATAACTATAGCTATCTGATCTTTGACAAACCTGACAAAAACAAGCAATGAGGAAAGGATTCCTTATTCAATAAATGGTGCTGAGAGAATTGGCTAGCCATATGCAAAAGATCGAAACTGGACCCCTTCCTTAAACCATACACAAAAGTTAACTCAAGATGGATTAAAGACTTAAATGTAAAATCCAAAACTATAAAAACCCTGGAAAACAACCTAGGCAGTACCATTCAGGGCATGGACACCGGCAAAGATTGCATGACAAAGACACCAAAAGCAATTGCAACAAAAGCAAAAATTGACAAATGGGATCTAATTAAACTAAAGAGCTTCTGCATAGCAAAAGAAACTATCAACAGAGTAACCAGACAAACTACAGAATGGGAGAAAATTTTTGCAAACTATGCATCTGACAAAGGTTTAATATCCAGCATCCATAAGGAACTTAAGCAAATGTACAAGAAGAAAAATACAAGCCCATTAAAAAGTGGGCAAAGGACATGAATAGACACTTTTCTTTTTTTTCTTTTTTGTGATGGAGTTTCTTTCTTGTCATCTAGGCTGGAGTGCAATGGTGCAATCTCAGCTCACTGCAACCTCTGCCTCCCAGGTTCAAGTGATTCTCCTGCCTCAGCCTCCCCAGTAGCTGGGATTACAGGTGCCTGCCACCATGCCCAGCTAATTTTTGTAATTTTAGTAGAGACAGGATTTCACTATATTGGCCAGGCTGGTCTCGAACTCCTGACCTCAGGTGATCCACCCGCCTTGGCCTCCCTAAATGTTGGGGTTACCGGCGTAAGCCACCGGACCGAGCCTAGACACTTTTCAAAAGAAGACATACATACCGTCAACAATCATACAAAAAAATGCTTAATAACACTGATCATTAGAGAAATGCAAGTCAGAACCACAATGTGATACCATGTCACACCAGCCAGAATTACTATTATTAAAAAGTCAAGAAAAAAAAAAACAGATGCTGGCAAGGTTGTGGACAAAAAAGAATGCTTATACACTGTTGGTGGGAGTGTAAATTTATTCAACCATTGTGGAAGACAGTGTGGCTAATCCTCAAGGACCTAAAGACAGAAATACCGTATCACCCACCAATCCCGTTACTGGGTATATATCCGAAGGAATATAAATCATTCTATTAGAAAGACACATGCATATGTATTTTCATTGCAGCACTATTCAGAATAGCAGATATGGAATCAACCCAAATGCTCATCAGTGATAGACCAGATAAAGAAAATGTGGTACTTTTATGCCATGTAATACTATGCAGCCATAAAAAAGAATGAGATCATATCCTTTGCAGGAACATGGATGGAGCTGGAGGCCATTATCCTTAGCAAACTAACACAGGAACAGAAAATCAAATACCACATGTTCTCACTTATAAGTGGGAGCTAAATGATAAGAGCTTATGGACACATAGAAGGGAACAAAACACGCTGGGGTCTACCAGAGGGTAGGTGGTGAAAGGAGGGAGAGGATCAGGAAAAATAATGGGTACTAGGCTTAATATCTGGGTGGTGAAATAATCTGTACAACAAACCCCATGACACAAGTTTACCTATGTAACAAACTTGCACATGTACCCCTGAACTTAAAACAAAAGTTAAAATAATTATCCCAAACACTTCTTACATTAAACGTTGAAATAAATATGACTTATACACACATTTAAAAAAGAATAATGAAAACAAGATAATTACCTAATTTTTGTTGAATTAGTGATTGGCAATAGTTGTAGTAGTGGATTAATCAAGGAATAATTATTACAAAGCAAAATTTGGGGTGCATATCTATAGTCCCAGTTATTTGGGAAGCTGAGGTGGGAGGATCGCTTGAGCCTGGGAAGTCAAGGCTACAGTGGGCTGTGATTGAAACACTGCACTCCAGCCTGTGCTACAGAGCAAGACTCTGTCTCAAAAAAAAAAAAAAAGGCAAGAACTGTCAGAAGCACCTGCTACTACCACACAGTTCAAAACAAAGAATAACAAATAGAGTAGGCTCACTGAGGACTTTCATACTGCATCATTTATTTTGTGTATTTGCATGATTATATTGTATAATTTATACATTTTTAATTTACAGTCATTTGTATTCATTCATTCATTTTGCAACCCGCTTATTTCAGTTCAATGTCTCCAGTGGCCAGAACTTCTCCCAGCAGCTCAGGGTGCAAAGTGGGAAGTGGACCGAGAGAGATCACCATCTAATTGCAGGGTGCACTCACACACACATCTCCACTCACTCACACTGGAACGATTGAGACACACCAGTTAATCTAACATGCATATCTTTGTGATGTGTCAGGAAACTAGAATACCCAGAGAAAGCCCACACAGACGTGGGGAGAAGATGCAAAGCCCACCCAGACAGTGGCCCCAGCAGGGAAGCAATTTTTTTTTCTCATCAATGTTATAACAAGATGACATTGAATAAAATGACCTTATTGAAGGATTTGCTGAAATTAATTTGCCTTTATCCGGTAATATCATTATTTAGGCTTGACTGTACCATAAACTACCATATAC
This sequence comes from Aotus nancymaae, assembly GCF_030222135.1. NCBI lineage: Eukaryota > Metazoa > Chordata > Mammalia > Primates > Aotidae > Aotus > Aotus nancymaae. The sequence goes on along the minus strand of NW_026988415.1, from coordinate 50,238,826 downwards.
AATAAACTACCTTTTATCCAAGGCAATAGCAGTGGGAGAGTGGAGAATAGAGATTTTAGAAATATCTCAGAAGAATAACTGATAGCATTAAATAAATAAAGGAAGAAAGGACTGTAAAATGACCGCTTTGTTTCTGGCTTCAACAACAGTACATAGTAGTGCCGTTTACCTAGGTAGAGAATAGAAGAGCAGATTTGGGTAAGGGTTGGGATCACAGGAAGTAAATAAGTTATTTTGGACATTGACACATGGAATGCCTATAAACAATTAAGTGGAAATGTCCAGTAGACTACTGGAAGTATGAATCTGTAGTTCAGGAAAAATATGTGGGCTAGAGGTATAGATCTGATAATCATCAGTTATGTGTGTTCTAGTTGAAGCCACGGGCATGGATGATATTGCACAGGGAATGTGGAAAGAATGAAGAAAGAGGAAGACAAACAACAAAACCTTGAGGAAGACTATGATTTAAGGAGACAGAAACAATCAATTATTATCATGTATGAGAAGTATTGTGATAAATACATGAATGCGATACCCTAGTGACTCTAAATGAAATTCATCAATTTGGTGGGGAGAAGTTATCATAAAAAGTTTCACTTTGGGCCAGGTGTGGTGGCTTATGCCTGTAATCCCAGCAATTTGGGAAGCCTAGGCAGAAGGATTGCTTGAGGCCAGGAGTGGAGACCAGCCTGGGTGACATAATAAGACTCTGTCTTCTAAAAAAAAAAAGTTTTACTTTGGGGCGTGTGTGTGTGTGTGTGTGTGTGTGTATTTTTTTTTTTTTTGAGACAGAGTCTCACTCTGTCGCCCAGGCTGGAGTGCAATGGTATGGTCTAAGGCTCACTGCAACCGCCACCTCCTGGGTTCAAGTGATTCTCCTGCCTCAGTCCCCCAAGTAGCTGAGTAGCTGGGACTACAGGCTCATGCCACCAAGCCTGGCTAATTTTTGTATTTTTAATAGAAATAGGGTTTCACCATGTTGACCAGGCTTGTCTCAAACTCCTAATTTCAAGTGATCCACTCATCTCAGCCTCCCAGAGTGCTGGGATTACAGGCATAAGCCACCGTGCCTGGCCTTGGTGTGTATATTTAAGGATGTATAAGGGTGTGGCTAATGTGATGAGGAGCAGAGAAGCCACAAACTTACCTGTTTCACAAGGAAAACAGAGGACTTCAAATGAGAACTCTCTCAACCATTCCCCACTCCATACACTCATATCCAGAATAGTGTTCCTTCAAGCGTGGTCCACAATTTACTTCCATGAGAATCACATAGGGACTTTATCAAAATGAATATCATGTACTAAATGCCGTACAAACTAATTTAAAGTGTAACCATGGAATGTGCAGCTGAAATGGAGCAGAGATAAAAAGCCTTGGAGTTGATGAGGTCAGAGAATTGTGACCTTCAAGTTGCTAGTTTTAGCAAGAAGGCATAGTGGGAAAACTGGAGGGACAAGGAGGTTTTGCAAGAGGATAACTGACAACCTTTTTTCCCTCATTAAAAAGGAAAATGGAACCAGAAAAGACTAAGAGTGGAGTAGTTTTCTCCCGAGCTGGTCCCAAGCCAACTAGACAGCACAGTCACCTCGATGAAAAAGAAATAAACAATTGATTTGAGTGACTGAATGTGGTCATTAAAGAAAACCCCAAAAACAACAATGCATCCATGAATTACCCTGATTTTGTTTCCACTTTTCGGCTGGTTATCTGGCACTTTACACTCAGCCCTTCCTAATGAACTGATGGCAGCTGAAGTCACTGAATGTTTATAGTCTTTTATTTGATTAATAATTAATTGATAAACATTGGCCACGTTTCCCATAATTTTTACCCTAAAAAGAGGAAATCTTGAGTCAAGTTACTGTGTACTCTTAAGTCAGAAAATGTTTCTATGTCCTCATAAAAAAGATAGATAACTATAAGTTTGATAATACATCATTTGAAGTACATCACAAACTAGATTTCTCTTGGGAACTAACTCACCATGTCTTTATGGAATCCCAGTCCTGTACTCTCAAACTAAATTTGATGACTTATGAATATTCAGCTATGGCCAGAAATGTTCTTCTTCTGATAAACTGCTAATGTGGTTCATTATTATGTTAAAGGATCTATCTACATGGCTCTCTAGAGTTGGATATATCTTGTTAGAAATAAGCTATTGGACTTCTAAAGATTGTAACATATTGCTTGGTTTTCAGAAAAACTGTGAATATTCCTATTCATTACTTGTAACTTTTCTAGAAAAAAGTTATATGAAAAACAATCGCCTCCTTTAAAAAGAATATGATACTGGGCCCTTCCTGTGATGAAATTAAGTCAATTCTGATATCAAAATTAAATATGAAAAATAATAAGATTTCTTAAAAGAACAAGCTCTTCTTTTTGTGTATTCATTAATTCTGTTTATTATTCATAGTTTTCTAAGATAAGGTTCCTGTCCCACATGTTGTGCTAGTAAATTAATAATGCTGAAGAAGCTGATGATAGTACCTAGTTAAAGAGAAATTAGAAGATGCTTTAGAAAGTATTAGAGGTGGCTGGGCACGGTGGCTCACACCTGTAATCCCAGCACTTTGGGACGCCAAGGCGGGCAGATCACCCAAGGTCAAGAGTTTGAGACCAGCCTGGCCAACATGGTGAAACCCTGTCTCTACGAAAAATAGAAAAATTAGCCGGGTGTGGTGGCACGTGCCTGTAATCCCAGCTACTCTGGATGCTAAGGCAGGAGAATCACTTGAACTCAGGAGGCGGAGGTGGCAGTGAGCCTAGACCATGACATTGCATTCTAGCCTGGAGCAACAGAGCGAGACTCCATCTCAGAAGAAAAAAAAACAAACAAGAAAGAAAGAAAGAAAAAAAGTATTAGAGGTGTGACGGGGTTCTGTGATTCTACTCAGGAGCTGAGGGATTATGTTGTTAAAAGCGGGTAGGGGCAGTGTGCTGGCTCATACCTGTAATACTAGCATTTTGGGAGGCTGAGGCAGGAGGATCACTTGAGCCCAGCCCAGCCCTGGCAACATAGTGAGACTCCCATCTCTATAAAAAATTTTTAAAAATTAGCTGGGTGTGCTGATGTGCACTTGTAGCCCCAGCTACTCGAGAGGCTGAGGTGATCTGGAGCCTAGAAGATCAAGGCTGTAGTATGCTATGATGGCACCAGCAAGGGGGAAATTCATCCCCATGATCCAATCACCTCTCATCAGGCCCCTCTCCCAACACTGGGAATTATAATTCAACGATATAGAGTCAAACCATATCAACATTTCAAAATCAATGTTTTGGTAAAATCTGCTTAACTATGAGTTACCTTTCTAAACATCTTATCTACCTGGAGAATCAACATTCACTTGCTTCGTACCTACCCTATTCCAGGTACTGGTGTAGGTGCTCAGGCTGGAAAGACAAGGGAATACATTTCCTGTCCTTGAGAAGTTCGCACTCTAGAGGAGGAGAAATACTATAAATAACAAATACAATAAAATGTGCTAAGTTTTATGAAAGAAGAAATGCAATATTGAAGGAACAAATTCAGCTAGACCGTGGTGACCCAACCAAGGTAAAGGAATATATTAAGCCCTAGAATACTGTTTAATTAACACTACTGCATAAAGTATGAGTTTATTATTTTTAAGACTTAATTCACTCATGTTTAATTTTTTGCCTGAAGTCTTAAAACCCATTTGATGTAGATATCTTTAAATACACTTTATAAAATGTTGTTTATATTTGTCAAAAAATCAGTAGAAATATGTGAATTTTGTCATTGTAATATGGTCATGACCTTGCAGACTATGTTATTCAAATTAAAAATCAGTCTTGACAGGATACTATAAAGTAATCATAACAACAATGCTATATGGAAGAACTCAGAAATCTAAGAACAGTTCAAAAACAACTACACAGAATTGTTTGCAAAGTTCTGGAACAATCCCTAATAATACATAAGAACCAGAGTAAAAAGTGGTGAGATAACCCAATTCATAATGAAGTACTGTATCACTTAGCATATATTGATTGTATAAAAGTTATTCTGATATTATGATATAGTTCAAGAAGCATTCAGTCCATTCTAAATTATTTTTCATAATGCCACCATATTTCCTGATAACCAAGAATAAATTGATCACCAATCCCTACATACACCAGTGATTCTTCATTTTAGATCTATTTTCCTTAGTCCTTCAAAGATGCTATTTAGAAACGGAAAGTCAGCAAATACTACCAAGAAAAGTCAGAGACTCCTCTTTGGAGTTGTGTATTCAAAAAGGTACTCTAATATGTGTATAACAAATAAAGAGAAATATGGCATGACGAAAGCTAACAAAATCTATTTCATAAAGTAACCAGCTTTTGCTTCCTATAGATTTCTTCATCCTCAGCTTTCATGAAATTAAATATAAAACTGTGATTTAGCTTTAAAATTTTTTAAATGAGAAATTTGAACTGAATTATTTTATGGTCTTTGCTAGGAACGTTGAAGGGTCTGAGATTTTATACTATGTACAAGTTAGTAAGTTAGTCAGCCACATAGATGCTGGCAGAATACACATGACTCCAGGATCAGAGACGAAGAATAGTTTACTAACACCAGCAATGGCAGTAGCCAGAGTGTCAGCAATTGTACCAGTTCCCTGAGCTCCACTTCCCACAGTGTGATGCAAAGAAGGCCAGAAGATACCTGCATATGTAGTAGAGTACACTATAATAGAAGAATTCTGAATTTATCATTTATAATAAGCAGTAAGCTCTGGAAGGAAACTACCTCTGTTTCTCATGCTTGCTCACAATACATTCTTTAAAAATTGAGATACAATTCACATATCATAACACTTTCAAAGTGTACAATTCAGTAGTTTTGAGTATATTCACAAAGCTGTGCAACCATCACCACTCCATAATGCTATAATTCCAGAGCATTTTCTATTATCTGAGAAACAAAAAACTCACACCCATGGTACCATGGTAGTTACCTCCTATTCCCTCGAATCACTAGGAATCACTAATCTATTTTTTATTCTCTGTGGATGTGCCTGTTCTGGACATTTCACGTAAATTAAATCATACAATATGTGGCTTTTTGTGACTGGATTCTTTCGCTTAGCATAATATTTTCAAGGTTCATCAGATATTTATTGCCTGGATCCCCCTGTGCCTTGACCCACCTGCCCGACTGGATATTTAGGCACCAGATATGGCCTGCACAACAGTGGAGCCTGCTAAGCCTTTCTACCTGAATGACCACCTCCTTGCTCTTCCACCACCACCTCAAGCCAGACTATACAGAAGAATTTGTTCCCAGGTCCTTATTTATTTATTTAATTTTTTTTTTTTTTTTTTTTGAGACTGAGTCTTGCTCTGTCACCCAGGCTGGAGTGCAGTGGCATTATCTTGGCTCACTGCAACCTCCGCCTCCCAGGTTCAAGCTATTCTTCTGCCTCAGCCTCCCAAGTAGCTGGGATTACAAGCACCTGCCACCATGCCCAGCTAATTTTTGTATTTTTAGTAGAGATGGGGTTTCATCATGTTGGCCAGGCTGGTCTTCAACTCCTGACCTCAAGTGATCTGCCCACCTCAGCCTCCCAAACTGCTGGGATTACAGGCATGAGCCCCTGCACCCAGCCCCAGGTCCTTGATCTTAAATACCTGGATCTCTACCAATCCTAGATAGTATCCCTCTCACAGGCTTTGTGTTGCTGATAACCATAAATCCTACTGGCAAGTGTATTCAAATTATGACAAAGGCTAATATACAACCACCACAACCATTTTAGTCAGATTTAAATGTATCTACTTTCTTATAGCTCTATTGATTTATGTTAGTATTAGAAATTCCATGCTCATTTGAGGCCTGTGAATGTGAAATAAGGTGGTTTCATAGACCATACCCTCTGCTGCAATATCAAAGGCCGGGATTATTCTGAATGTGTTGTTTTTTTCAAGCACCCACTCAGATAATTTTGGAATATCAACACACACACACACATATACGTATATACATATATACACATATACATATACATATACAAGGAGAAGGGAGATATATATACACATATGTACCTATACACATATACATATATGTACATACGTATATATGTGTGTATATATCTCCCTTCTCCTTGACCTAATTCCTACCCTTGGAGTGGCTTGTTCTCTCTGGTGGTCTCAGGAGTGTCAGAGCTTTTGTAAACTATCAGAAGCAACTGATTCACCTCTTCTTCTACTTATCTACCACTGTTGTGCTTTGTTCTACTCTTGATGGCTCCTGCTGGTTTGGATTTGATCCATCTCTTACACCATCCACCCCGACTCTGTTTCTACCTTTGACTCAACATTTGGTCTCTCATTCCACTTCATTTATTGTTGCATTTTAAATGTGCAGTTTAGCCATTTTAAAACATCCGCATGGAAGAATTGTTCTTGAAAAAGCAGTCAGAACGATACTATTTGGTAAACTACTCCTTCAGTATTCCCTTCCTTAATTCAATTCTATCTCCATTGCTGGTACCTTGTTTTTCTCTCCTCTGTCCTATAACCCTCCTGTTCATGACATATTTTCTTCTATTTCAGTCATTTTCAAGTTTTAGTGGGCTTCAGAATCACCTGGTGAGCTTGGTAAGACACAGATTGCTGGATTTCACCACAGAGTTTCTAATCCAGTAGATCTGGGTTGGTGCTCAATGATTTTTATTTCTATCAGGTTTTCAGGTAATGCTGATGCTGTTGGTCTGGGAACCATAGTTAGAGAACCACTGTTCTAGGTCAACACTGTTCGTATTGACCACCGGTTTATCTCCATGGCTTGTCCTCTAGACTCTTTCCTGTGAATTGCCTTGATGTATAGAACTAGCTAATGTAGCTAAGAATTCTCACCTCTGATGGTCACATGGTGAACCCTCTGGATATGCCATAATCACCCAGAGGCACATCTCTAAATTAGAATCAATGATCATGGGTCACTCTAAAGTTAGAAATTTAATGTGCTGCTGTATTAGTCCATGTTCATGCTGCTGATAAAGACATATCCAAGACTGGGCAACTTACAAAAGAAAGAGGCTTAATGGACTTACAGTTCCAAGTGGGTAGTGAGGCCTCACAATCATGGCGGAAGTTGAAAGGCATGCCTCACATGGCAGCAGACAAGAGAAGAGAGCTTGTGCAGGCAAACTCCCCTTTTTAAAACCATCAGGTCTCCTGAGACTTATTCACTATCACGAGAACAGCACAGGAAAGACCTGCCCCCATGATTCAATTACCTCCCACCAGGTCACTCCCACAACACATGGGAATTCAAGATGAGATTTGGGTGAGGACGCAGCCAAAGAGTATCAGCTGCCTAGAGGTAAGAGCTCAGAATCAAGATGTAGGATTTATACTCTAAAGCTCTTGAAAAGTATTTCCAAAGTGTAGCTCACTGCCCAAATAAAGCTAGTTCCACTTTCTAGAAGTAACAGAGAGGAAAAATAAATTTAGAAAGTGAAATGCAATCTACTCCTAAATAACCAAAATAAATGTAGTCTCTCATATTCATATTCTTTATGTCATTATTAAAATAGACATGTTTGTATGTGTACATATTAAAGTGATAAATTAAGGGTTATCTTCATGTGTATCTATCTGTGTGCTTTGTCTATGACTTTTCATATATAAGCATATATCTAGGAAATTCTTAACTTACTGTAATTTGTATGTTATAAGCCTTCAGCCCTTAGAGCAGATTTTCAGCACACAAATACAATTATGGCAGTCAGTCTGCTTTCTGATGCATTGCAATTACTGCTTTCCTTGGCTCCTGGCTTCAAATTGGCTCCTTGGACTAGCCCCTACCCTGTATAGTTCCTCTACCCTGTGTCTGGTCAGAGACCAACACCAGCAGAAACTTTGATGGAAACAGAGCGGTAGGGTTATAACTACTATATCCGGCAGAAAGGGAAGAATAATGAGTAAATATGAGAGAGAGTAGGGAAGAGCGAAGGGGGAGGAGTATAAGAGAGAAAGAAACCACCACACGTGAATGTCAACAGTGGGTACCCTCTGACTTTTTATTTAGCTAGTGAACTGTATCTGAAAGGAATTTCAAAAGTGGAGTTCTGAGGAATGTTAGCTTGATTTTAATGTGGGTATAGTCTTCTAAGGGTACATTGTTTTCAAGAAGAAATCTGCTCTTCAGTTTCCTGATTTCCATCTTTAATGTCACCAAAGATCTCATTCTTTCTGACTTTTTTGGCTACCATGCCTCTAAAGTTAATGCATGGCCTTTCTGTTCTTGCATTCTTATGGATCCCATCCTAGCTGTGTGAATTTTTCTCTCAGCATCCAACCATCCAATATCAAAAATGTTTCTCCTTCTAGATTATTTATCTGCCTTAAAGTCTCATGGTATCATCACTCTCCCTGTCATTCAGTACTAAAATCTCAGAATCTACCATGAGTAGGCTCTTTCCTTGGATGCTTTATTTTCCTTGTCCACACTTAAAATGAGTTCCCATAGACTTCTTTCTTTGATTCTTATAAACTGCCCACACTCTCCTTTGATGATCTCACCTACTCTCACATATTCAACTAATACTGTTATGTATTAGGTTGGTGCAAAAGTAATTGCAGTTTTTGCCATAATGGTGATGGTGTGAAGCAACAACGTGGTAAGGGATTAAGCATTATTCTATAGATTTGGAATCAAGCTCACCCCTGTGTGCCTTTGAATTTGGCCACTATTTTAATGAAAGTTTGGAGACATTCTGATGGTGTGAAGCAACAACATAGTGAGGGATTTAAGGAGGAAAATTTTGATGCAGGTCAGGCCCAGGTGGGAGGATCAATTGAGCCCAAGAGTTTGAGATCAGACTGGGCAAAAAAGCAAGACCCCATCTCTACAAAAAATTTTGCCATGATGGCAAAAACTGCAATTACTTTTGCACCAAGCTAATAAATTTTCATCTCTGTCTCCAAACTTTCTCAGTAAAGCCAGACCTAATTTCTAAGGACATCTATATTTGTGTATCTTGCAGGCATCTGAAGTGTTGCTTTATCTCTCTCTCTCTCATCACATTTTTATAAATATATTTCTCTTCCTAGATTCCCAATCTGAATGTAGTATTATCACTCCTCCTACTCAGTGTTGAAATCTCAGAATCCTCTTCCACTTTTCCCATTCTCCCATTGCCTATATTAGGTCACCAAATCCTGACAACTTTACCTGTAAAATCTGTTCCCTTCTTTCCATTCTCTTTTCTACTGCCCCAGATCCTAGTCTCATTATTGTATGTCTATCATTGAAATACCTAACTGCCCCTGATCCCTTAAACCAGACCAACATACCCATGCATCTCATATCCACCAACAAATAAAGGTAAGGTCTGGATGCCTCTAGGATGTTTACCATTCATTCTCCTTCCTTCCTTAAGGCACCTTCTCACTTTGATCATGGCTCCAATTTGTCAACTCTTGGGTCCACAAGCCAAGTCTAATGGAGACTTTAATCTTTTTCATTCTGTTTATTTTTGTTTTTGTTTTTTGACTCTTGGTTATTCTTAACAGATTTTGTCTTAGTTCACCCTTTCAGCTCCTCCCTCTCTGGACTTCCCTGGATATCTATCCTAGGTCAGGTTCCTGTAACTGGCACCCAGGCTGAACTAACACATATTTCCCAATAGGAGACTGGCTTTTGAAAGGGCTGTCCTAATTTATCTCCCCACCTCCAGTTTCTCAACTTACAAACCATTCTACATTCCAGTGCCAGAGCATTTTTCCTAAAACGTAGGTCTGATCATGTGTTTCTCCTTTTCATTTTTTTCTGGTGACTCACCACAGCCTATAGAATAAATTTGGAATTCATGATGGCATTCAAAATATCTCTGATGTGATGCCACTCTGCTTTTTCAGTTTTATCTCACACTATACAATCACAACCCCTACTCTTCAGCTTCATTTAGACCACTAATCAAATTCAGCCCACATTTTCCTTTCTCTATGATGTTGGGTTATACTGTTCTGTCTACGTCAATGCCCTTTTCTCTCACTTCCAACATTTGGGATCCTACTTATAATTAAAGGCCCAGCTTTTCTTTTAATTTTATTTATATTTATTTATTTATTTATTTGAGACAGAGTCTTGCTCTGTCACCAGGTGCCAGGCTGGGGTGCAGTGGCACAATCTCGGCTCACTGCAACCTCCACCTCCTGGGTCCAAGCAATTCTCCTGTAAAGACCCAGCTTTTCTATGAAGCTTTTCCTGTTTTCTTTCTCCTGTTTCTGTAATTGTTTTGCAGTCAGTGGCCTTGACTAGATACTAAGCCTGTTGAGATCATGAATAGTATATCTTTCACTTATCTTTATTTAGCACAATGAACTGTACATAGTTACTACTGAATATATGTTAATATTATTTAATTAAAATCAGATATATAAGTTCTAACATGCTAGATAAAATCTAATCTGCTTTATAATCCTACATCATATTTAGTCACCAAAAATAGCTTAGAATAGAAAAACTAATCTCCTAATAGTTCTATATTATTGTAGGGCCACATACAGGGCTGTGCCTATGCTGGAAAAGCATTATTCTATGGATTTGGAATCAAGTTCACCCTTGTGTGCCTTTGAATTTGGTCACAATTTTAATCAAAGTTTGGAGACATTTTGATGGTGTGAAGCAACAACATGGTGAGGGATTAAAGGAGGAAAATTTTGATGCAGGCCGGGCCCAGGTGGGAGGATCAATTGAGCCCAAGAGTTTGAGACCAGACTGGGCAACAAAGCAAGATCCCATCTCTACAAAACAATTTTAAAAATTAGCTGGGCGTGGTGGCAGATGTCTTTAGTCCCAGCTACTCGGGAGGCTGAGGCAGGTGGATGCTTGAGCCTGAGAGTTTGTGGCTACAATGAGCTATGATTATGCCACTGCCTGGATGACAGAGTGAGACCCTCTCTCAAAAAAAGAAAAAAAATAATTAAAACTTTGAGGCAAATCAAGGTTGGTTCATAGGGTTTAGAGGCAGGTCTGCCCTTATAGCAGGTGTGAGGTGAAGCTGCTCATGTTGATGAGATGGCTACTCAAGTTAGCCTGTTTTGAATGCAGCAGAAGGCCAATGTGACAGGGTTATTTGAAAAAATAATAAATAAAATGAAAGCAGCAAAATACATATTCCAGCATCTGTTTTCAGGAAATCATCCAGTGACTGAAGTCTTTCTCAAAAATTTTCTTTAAAATTCATGTGCATATTTCTTCAAAGAAGGCCTTCCAAATGAATCTGATGACAATGTGGGTGTACATTTTAGCTTCTAATATGTTGGAATAGGAGACTTAAAAAATAAGTAAGTTAAGGCCTGTGTATTCCCTGATACTATACCAGGTAAAATATAATTTAATATAATTAGTTTCTGAGTTACCCTGTTTAATCAGCTTATATAGACTCCTAGGAGCTGTTCTGTATATAATGTATACCCAACTAAATACGGTATTTGTGATCATTTCTATAAAATGTCAGACATCAGGCCATGTATCAGAAAGAAATTATTCTATTATACAATTGTATAGGAAATTCAACCCACAAGTCTCTGGCCTTTGCCAGGAAATGAGGGCAAGATTAGATGCGTTCATGTGAGAATATCAAACTCTTTGGAATTGTAAGTAGGCATATTTTGGTCACTGTGTGCACAGCAGGGGAGAGGCTTAAACAACTGGCTTGTATCCGTGTCCAAGAAACAAAGAGTACGAGCAAACCAAAATTGATGTGGTCTGGATAAATCTTAAAAACATTATTCTCAGTGAAAGAAGCCAATTCCAAAAGACTACACATTGTACGATTCCATTTATATGAGATGTCCAGAACAGACAAATCTACAGACATAGATTAGCGGTTGCCTTGGGCAGTGTGAGGGTGGTTTGGGAGGACTGAGGGAGGAGTGATAGTTAAGGGATAAATGGGGTGGTGATGGTGATACAACTCTGTGAATATACGGAAAACCTTGTACACTTTACAATGGTAAATTGTATTATATATGAATTATATCTCAGTAAAACTCTTAAAATTGATGTGGGAGAATATATAAAATGTAAATAAAGCTGATTTTAGGCTTGCCTGACTAGTGATGCCCAGATATGAAAACAGGTTATTATTTACAGATGTCAAACATGTGTTTCTCAATTTTCATGTAATTAATATTTTGAAAAGGTCATAAAAAACACAAACCACAAAATAAGAGACTAGATTTTAATAGCATAATTTTAGTCTTGCTTTTGAACTCTATGAAGTTTTTCTCTCAGTGCTCATTACTATACCTATGTCTTAGTAACTTACAGGCTGGATAATTACCATTCATCATCTGTTAAGCCATTCTTGAAAATCACTTTGGGGTCTTGATGAACGTTAAGAAAGAAAAGTCTGTTGTTCTTTATTAGAAGCATATTTTCCAGATTAAATTCAAAGGGCTGGTTTTCAGCATACTATATAAAACTATAGGAGGCATAAGTTTGAGGATTCTCAAAGACTCTATTAGGCTTGACACTTTCCCCAAAAGGAGAAACTGGCACTGGTGTCACTTGGACAGATTTTTTGGGGCTGTGCTTTAGCTGCCTGGCTTCTCGCCCCCAGCCCTATAATCATCACACCTGAGCCCAGTAACCTTTACCTCCAGTTAAGTGACCATTACTGGTTATTACTGTTTACAGGTTTTTCTTGTTGTCTTCTTTTCCTCCACTGGAACCAATCCTGCTCCTAGTCAGAGAGGATTAAGGAGCAGTATTTAGTAGTTTGGTGGCTTGGCATCAAGCAGACCTATCCCTGATGGTCCTATTTTGCTCTCACAGACCAGCTGAAGTAACTGGGTATCTTGTGTAGCAATTTTATTTCTCTGTGTCTGCCGCTCTTTCACGGACTTCATCTGATGTGCTGGTTCCTTTAGGACCAGTTCTCTGCTTTGTTCGGCACTGTCTTGCCAGACCTCTTACTGGATTAATCATTTGTTTTTGAATCCCAATCCCCATGACTGGATTCCTGCTCCATACTTTGAATCAACCTCTGCCTATTGCCCGCCACCAGATTTTCTGGATTTTGTTTTATCAGCCTGCCAGGGCATCCACTGCTGGATTTTCAGAGTCCGGCAGTTTGCCTGCTTATTGCCTACTGTTACGTCCCCAAACCCCTACTCCATGCTTTACCAGCTTGACCAGACTTTTCTTGCTGGTGACTAGAGGAACTTTCTTAGCTTTTCCGTCTTGCCCTAATTAGGTTTTTTAAGTTTCTAGGTACCAGGTTCCTTGATCCGGCTTTGCCTGTCAATGACAGGCACCTGCTGACATAATATCTCCTAGTTTACCACTAGTCTTTTATTTCCTTGGGCCAACATTTTGGTAATTCTTGTTTACTCTCTCTTTTCCTTTGTTTCCTGTGTATAATATGTGAGGAGGAACAGTTTATTCCTTTTAAACAACTCTTGGATTCATTTGTTGCTATTCATTTCCTCTGAGGCCATGCCAGTTTCAATCCTCACAACTTTATCTAGTTTAAGCTGGAATTCAGTAGTGGTGCCTCAAAGGGTTGCCTCAGAGGATGAGGGAAGCCAAGTGGACATGAGCAGGTCTCCACTCTCGCACTGATTTCAAACAGGTCATCTACATTTGTATCTGTTGGGGTTCTATGAAGAGTTTTATTTAGAAAACAATCCTGTACTCAGCCTGGCGCGGTGGCTCATGCCTGTAATCCCAGCACTTTGGGAGGCTGAGGTGGGTGGATCACCTGAGGTCAGGAGTTCAAGACCAGCCTGGCCAACATGGTCAAACCCCGTTCCTACTAAAAATACAAAAATTAGCCAGGCATGGTGGTACATGGCTGTAATCCCAGCTACTGGGGAGACTGAGGCAGGAGGATCACTTGAACTCAGGAGGTGGAGGTTGCAGTAAGCCGAGATTGCACTACTGCACTCTAGCCTGGGTGACAGAGTGAGGCTCCATCTCAAAAACGAAAAGAAATCCTGCACTGAAGGAAAAATAAGTTTGAAAATCAGTTTTCAAAGTTATTCTGTATATCATTGCCAAACCAGCTCCCTAAAACACCTTTTGTTTTATAACTTCCTTGCTAAAGATCTGTATCAGTCATTCCCACTATGTCTTCCATTCACATGTGTTTACAAATTGCGAATACACTATGGGGATACGCATGTTTCCTACAATTATTCAACATCTATGTTCTCACCATTCTAGTCAAGTGCCACTGGCCTCTCAACATTATTGGTTAGTATTGTTTCCACACCATTCCATAAGTTGTCTTTCCCTTACTTCCTTTCTTTGCTTTGTCTATTCAAGTCTGATTTCTACTTCATAGCTCAGCAGCTTAAGTCTTACCTCCTCCTTGAAAACTTTATCTATTCTAGGCCCCACGGATCTCACTCCTTCACCATATTATATTGAGTTTAGAGTCAGTATCTCCAGGCAGCTAATTTTCTCTGTTTCACACTTTAGTTCTCTTGCTTATTTTCTCAAGATTTTAGGTCTGATGATGGCAGGGATTTTATATTTTACAGTCTGTTTCATTACAAGTGTTTGTGTATCACAAATAACATATTAGCAATTGGCAAATAGGAGAATAATGTCAAAATAATGTGGCATTCCAGTTGATATACGTGTGAATTTTCTTAGCGCTTTTTTTTTTCTTTTTGAGACAGGGTCTCACTGTCACCCAGGCTGGAGTGCAGTGGTGTAATCATAGCTCATTGCAGCCTCGATCTCCCAGGCTCAAGCCATCCTACCACCTCAGACTCCTGAGTATCTGGGACTACAGGTGTGTACCACCAGGCCTAGCTAATTTTTTAATTTTTATTTATTTATTTATTTTTGAGACAGGCGCCAGGCTGGAGTGCAGAGGCGCGACCTCGGCTCACTGCAACCTCTGCCTCCCGGGTTCAAGCAATTCTCCTGCCTCAGCCTCCCAAGTAGCTGGGACTAGAGGCGAGCACCACCACGCCCAGCTAATTTTTTTGTATTTATAATAGAGACGGGATTTCACCATGTTGGCCAGGATGGTCTCGATCTCTTGAGCTTGTGATCTGCCGGCCTCGGTTAATTTTTATTTTTAGTAGAGACGAGGTCTCACTATGTTGCCCAGGCTGGTTTCGAACTTCAGCTCCAGTGATCCTCCTGTCTCAGCTTCCCAAAGTGTTGGGATTACAGACATGAGCCACTGTGCCTAGCCAGCACTTTGTTTTGAAGTGATCAGAAGCAAACTTCCTCACAAATAAGAAGTCTTAGGAATATACGAAGACTTTTAAGAAAAATAATCCTGCACAAAGCTCTGCCTTCAGTGTAAGTAGTGACTGGTTTAGTGGCTACAACCTCTAAGTTTTCAACAACATTAAACTATCTGGTGAAGCTGTGAGTACTGTGCTAATGAAGCTGTGCCGACCTTTCACCATGTGTTTTTAAAAAGCTGACTACTCCTCAATTAGATTTTTAATTCTGAAGAAAATAGCATCTATTAAAAGTGAATGCCCTTGAGGATCCACATCAAGAAGGAGGAAGCATAAAGGCTACCACGCATTGATGGTGACTGTGACGCTGGGTGCAAAGGCCAGTGGAGATTTATCTGTGTATTTTTATTAGGACGGTTGTTTTCATTAGTGCTCTGACTATAAAGTTGCATTGGATTTAAGTGGTCTTCCCTAACCATATTTTCCCGATAAGCCCTGCTACGTTAGGCGTGCAATTCTGCAAAACAGGAGATCCTTCGGTAAAGACAATATGACATTAAAGGAGAATGTCTGGCATTTTTTTTTTTTTTAATCTGCAGGACATCTAGTCTGGTGTTAGCCATGTATTATATACTTGGTAAATACTGGCTTATTCTTAGGCATCCTTTAATGCATAAACATTTTGCTGTGACCTTGGAGGTGGTTCTCACGTTTTTCAAATCTATGTTTCATCTATGAACGACGCAGACTGTTTAGATGAGGACACACCGCAGAAGGGAAACACAGAAAGTCACAGGGATACTATCAAGATGGTCGGAAATCCTCAGGGGTAATAGATGGCTCTAAGGTCAGTTTAAAGACAGGGCCCAGTAGCCTTTTATAGGTCTCTCCCGGGGCGGGCTTTTAAATACTGAGTGGGTGCCACATTCATGAGAGGCCCGAGGGAGAGACCACAAGGTCAGTGGTTCTAACATACATTTTTGATATCCCAACTGATGGTGGTAGCCTCCTTCTTTCTTCAGCATTAAAGAAAAGACGTCTTTCCCTCCACCAACCTATTTGTGTGACCCAGGAAGGTAAAAATAAAGGATTATAGATGCAGAGAGATCAGCTGTAGGACCATAACTGGTGAGGTGCTTGGTTTATAATCAATCAGTGGACAAAGCGTCCTTACCGAAAGCAGGGGCTCCTTTCCTGTGTTACTTTCTGCCAGGCTAGTGACCCTGAAGCCTGAAGGAAGGGTTTTTGCTTGTTTAAAACTACTGTTTACATTAACTGGAGCAAAATGCTGAAAAACAAACATTAAGAATTAAGACAGGCTGAGGTAACCACAATAAAGTCAAATGTAAGCTGTATCAAGGACAAACTTTTTCACTTTTTGCAGAAAAGATTATGGATCTTTTATATGTACTTCTAACTGGTTATGAAATGTAGATTAACCTGGCCTGAGGACAATGAAACTCAACCTTACATTCAAAGTAATATCAATCCATTTTCAAGTCTATTTCTACACTCCAAACAGAAGTCATTCATATCCCAATGGCCTCCCTATCCTGCTCTTCCACTTTTTATTTTTTACTTTTATGGAGACAGAGTCTCTCTGTCACCCAGGTTGGAGTACAGTGGCATGATATCGGCTTACTGCAACCTCTGCCTCCCAGATTCAAGCCATCGTCCTGCCTCAGCTTCCTGAGTAACTGGGATTATGGGCACCCGTGACCATGCCCTGCTAATTTTTGTATTTTTAGTAGAGACTGGGTTTTTCAATGTCAGCCAGGTTGGTCTCAAACTCCTGACCTCAGGTGATCTGCCTGCCTTGGCCTCCCAAAGTGCTGGGATTACAGCCATGAGCCACCTCACCCAACCCCCTTCCACTTTTTAAACAATGGCAATGAAACTTATTGGCTGGGAGCGGTGGCTCATGCCTGTAATCCCAGCATTTTGAGAGGCCAAGGTGGGCGGATCACCTGAGGTCAGGAGTTCGAGACCAGCCCGGCCAACATGGTGAAACCCTGTCTCTACTAAAAATACAAAAATTAGCCGGGCGTGGTGGCATATGCCTGTAATCCCAGCTACTGGGGAGACTGAGGCAGGAGATTCACTTGAACCCAAGAGGTAGAGGTTGCAGTGAGCTGAGATCGCGCCATTGCACACCAGCCTGGGCAACAAGAGGGAAAATTCTGTCTATAAAAAAAAAAGAAGCTTATTAACTAGGGGCCTTCACAATCTAGAACAGATAAGGATCTGTTCTGCTTCTTCCCCTGCCAAGAGTCTCCCCAGCTCCCTGCCAATTTCTTAACCACAGGGCCTCTGCACATGCTATTGTCATTTCCTTTGCCTGCATGCCCTTCACTGGCCCTATTTGCCTTGTAATTGCTTAATACATTTTTGTTTAATATCTTTCCCAATAGCCTGGAAACTCCGTAAGAGCAAACCACGTCTGTCTTGTTCACCACGTTGTACACATGATGCCTAGCACAGTACTAACACTTAGTAGGCTGTCAACAAATGTTAACTTGAATCAGACCCTTAAGACTCACCTCAAACATCATCATCTTTGGGAAAGTGTCCCTGAGCCTCTGACACTCCAATAGTTACCTCTCTCATGCGCTTCAAAGGCTGCCTGCTCACATCTGTTACAGTGCAGTGGAGTTCTTTAATGGTGTGTCTCTCCCAGTAGGCTCTGAAGTTCTAAAAGCCAGAAACTGTGTCATCTTCATCCTTCTTACTCATGACACTCTGTATCACCTAGTATACTCTAAGGAGCTGAAGAAATGCCTACTGGGCAGATTATTGAGCCATGTTTGCACTTGGAGAGCCCTCAGCTATGGACCACACCTATGGCTCAAACAGGAATTACATGTAAGCATTGGCTAAACAGGTCACATCTTTCTGAAGCATCCATTTTAACCCAATGTTCCAGGAGAGGAGACATTTATATAAACTGTGTGTGTGTGTGTGGTGACTTGAATTCAAAATATTCACTAAATGTTACTATAGTCACTAAATTTTAAGTGAAACAGGAACTTCAACAAAGCAAATTTACCATGGGTCTCCTTGTCCACCCTGTTTAGGAGCATGTATTCCCTCTTCTCTGCTGTCCTTCAGTAGCTTGCCACCTTAGAAGTAGAAAAGTCACGCCTCCATGATTAAAAAGAAAGTTAATGACAATGACAAAGCTGGAATTAAAGTCTAGTGGTCTTTTCATTCTACTGCCCAAGTTAGCTGTCTCCTCACACCTATAGCATGGTCAAATGCATCCTAATGCACTCTCAATAAATATGTTCAGATACAAATTCCATTCAGCATATTAAATTTAGGCTGAAGGGGAGAAGGTCAAAAGGAGTCATAGTCTGAAGATATCTTCAGTAATAGGTGTACGGCATGTTTATAGATTTCATATTAAATTTACTTTATAGGTAGCTTTCCTAGCATACGTGCTCCTATTCTATGATGGTGGTTCATTCAAATCCTATCTACCCCCTCTAATGTTCTCAGTGTGTACCTTTATTTTTAAAGGGCATCATTTAAAGAGGATGGGAGAGAAATACCATGTGGGCACTGTATTTTGTCCTGAGGACAAAATGCTAGGTACAACGCAAGGACTAAAGACTATAGTCCCTACAGTGCCCTGCCGCTGCTGCTGCTACTGCACAAAAACACCTAGCATTTGTCTAGGGATTTTCATTCACAACAAAGCTTTGACACACATGATCTTATTCACTCCCCACAACAACTCTAGTTTGGGAAACTCAAAGTAGCACTCCATTCGATTGCTAGCTGTATGCAAGTGTTTTGGTTAAAAAGCCTAACAACCCCCTAGGGATTATGGGGGCCTGCTGCTTCAACAACCCCGCAGCATGGGAATAAAGGTATTTCTTCGGTCACAATGTAATCATGGCAACAGAAAGCACCCACCCTTCCCACTCTGACCCACACAGTCTGTCGAGGCAATTAATCAGCACTCCTGGTGGTTTTCCTATAGGATGCCAGTTCCTTTGCCAATCAAGTCTTTCCAGAGTGTAGCGGGGCCACACCCCCGGAGAGGCCTCTGGGAGGGAAGGTGCTCTAGCCCACAGGAGTGAAAGCTGATACTCTGGTTGACCCGCCAGTGAAACTTACAGGCGGATCCTCCCGGGCCTCAGTTTCCCTATCTCTAAAATGGGCTACCCCTCTCTTGATTAGTTCCCTCTCTGTTCCCGCTGGGCCACTAGGAAGTGAAATCAGTGCCTAACCACAGCTGAAGGTCCTCTGTTAGGCTCCAGTCGCCGCGCCGGGCATGCTCAGTTGCTGGGGCCGGCTCGGCTCCGGGAGTAGGAAGCAGCTTTGCGCGCCGGGGCGGCCGATGCGGGCACTTTGAAGAATCACGTGTGTTGAGGCCCTCTTAAAGAGACAGGCACCTACTTTTCCCTCCACCCTAAACACGCCCTGAGGGCGGCGGCGACCGTGGTAATTGCAACTGCTCAGGGGCAGGGCTTGCCCCAGCGCCGAGTAGTGGCAACGGCGTGGTTGCGTCGGGGGTGCCTGGGAGCCGGTAGTCCCGGGGGCCTGAAATCGGCAGCTTCCCGGGCAGACACACTCTCCCTCTGGAAGAGGTGCCGCCGAGTCAGCGCGGGGCAGCGTGAGCGCCCTGAGGTGCTTCCTCAGTTGAGGAGAGGTGGGGTTACAGGGCACAGGTGACAGGGCCGGAGAAAGATGGAGCAGCCCGGGGCGGCGGCGTCGGGAGCGGGAGGCGGCAGCGAGGAACCCGGTGGGGGCCGGAGCAACAAGCGGAGCGCGGGGAACCGGGCCGCCAATGAAGAGGAAACGAAAAACAAACCCAAATTGGTGAGTGCTCCCGCAGCCCCCGCCGGCCTTAGGGACAGGGAGAGCCCCGGGATCCTCCTGTCGTTGAACACGGGGGCACCCGGGGCCCCCTCCCAAGGGTGACCGCGACCTCGCTGTGCAACTCGGGGAGCCGCTAAAGGAGTGGCCACGCCGAGGCGCGGAGACGGCGTGGGGGCGGAAGAGCACCCCCTTCTCTACTTAACCCCTTTCTCACTCTAGTAAGCCCGGGAGGCGGTGCGGGAAGGAGAAAGGCCCAGCCCCAACTTGGGGACACCCCGAGTAGTGGGTAGGGCTGTTGTTTGTCTAACTTGTGGGCGCAAACCTTTGCGCGATTCCATTCTCCTCCCACCTCTTGTCAGTTGCTGTTTTGCCTCCTAACGCGTAGGGTCCGGGGCGGGGGAACCTCCTTGCTTTTTAATTCCAAGTCCTTGGGAGCCCACCTACAGCCTTGCAAATCAAGAAGAACACTATTTAGGCTCTCAGGCTTTCTACTTTACCAGAAATCTCAGGAAGAGGCGCCTACGTGCCTTTTTCCTCCTCCTTGCCTCTCTCCATGTGCTCGCCAAAGAAACGTTTTTTTGGAAGGGTGGGGGCGCGTGGGAGTTGGAGGCTGAGTGAGGTACCACCAACTGTCTGGTGTGTGTAATAGGCATAGTCATACAGTACTTCCACTTAGTTGATTAAGAACGCTCAAAAGCAGTAGGCACAAACTGTGCAAATCTCACCGTCCTGATAGTGCGAACCGGTGGTAGCAGTCCATTTCCTGCCACTGAATGTGCAGAGGAATGAAATCGATGAGGCCTGGTATTGCATTGGGAAATACTGGAGTTTCCTCAGATCATCAAAACAGTTCCGCTTTTTGTAAACTTTCTAATTTGGGTGGTATGAGGGGAAAAGGTCTTACTGTACAAATTCAGCAGATACTCCTTAGAGCTGGATTCTTAGTCCAGATTGAAGCATAAGCCACATGTTGCATATATAGATTTCAGGTTTAACTAGCAACTTGATTATAATAGACAAGGAAGGAGAGGGTGACATAAAGCCATTTCTTACGGCATTTGGCCATTTGGTATGGATCCAGTACAAAACTGTGGTTTAATCAGTGATAAAAAATTTAAGTAAAAAGTTAACTGATGGTTTCCACAAAGGGTTTAGTACATCTAGCAAGAATCTACCACTTTAATAAGTATGCTTTCGAGAAAAAAACACTTATCACTGTTAGTAACAACACCTTGATTATATTCTTCTCTTCCCTTTAGTCTTTTGTCATGTTTCATCTTGTATGTTTTACTTGCTTTGACAAGGTAACTAGATAGTTAGGAGATCGTATCATTTTCAGTTCCTGGCTAACTTCACTGTTCCGTGTTGAACATAGCTTGATACGGTAGAACAGATATTCGAATCCAAGAGTTTGTTAATATTAACACGAATTTTCTTTTTTTGCTCGGACATAACTTTCGAGCCTTACATGATTTTACAAGCAGATGTGTCAGAGTTAACAAAAACAAATTTAGGAAGACATTGTAGCGCATTTTAAGGCAAGCACGTTAAGCAAACAGTAAGATTTAGTAAACTTTTCAGGAAAGAATTTATCGGGTTTCTTAACAGTTTGCTAGTAAGATAAAACTTGACTTAGATGAAATTTTATTATTTTGAGTATTATGTTAATAATCTCTGAGCTAGCCCTTAATTTATGTGTGTATAAGAGTGTAAAGGAATTGTGGTATGGGATTATAAAAAGCCATATGGTGATAGAAATTGTTTGTGTAGGTGATCTTGGGAGATAGGGGTTCTTAAACTCATGAAATTGTATGAAAATATTTGAGTGTATGTGGGTACATTTATTTTTCTGGGCCCCATAGCTCTCATCAGTTTCTCAAAGGCATTCATTACCTGTAGAAGAGTAAGAACTATGGCATTAGAAAAGATAGAAAGTAAAGGAAAGGACAGATGATTCCACTCTAAGTTACCAGATAGGGAAGAAGGGAAATGGCATTGACCACACAGGTGGTTGATATTGAAAGTAATTCTTTTGGTAAAAAAGAACTACACAATGTCTACATAGCTTAGATTAAAATTTCCACTACATAGGAAAATTAATTTAGTTGCTCTAGTATAGTAGATTCATAAAGTATAAGGCTTGTGTAGTTCGGTTGTTTTCATTTAGTTCCTCAGAGTTCTGGAGAAACGGAAATGGAAAGCATATTTTCTATAAAGAGGAATTGCTTTTATTTATATCCTCAACTTTTTAATGAGTATTAGTGAGAACTTTTTCAGAGTGGCATTTCAACACTATAATGACTTCTATTTAAGATTAGTTAAATAAAAATTTAATGAAATTCACTTCAGTTTTCTTCATATAAACATCCTCATAATGACCCTTTCATTTTGATTCTTTTAAAATAAGGCATTCCTGTCTTGGACTCATCACATTTTGAATAATGCATTAGTAGTAGAGTTTGGATTTTATGTAACTATTTTGGTTAAGCCCAGATTGCAACATGTCATCAAACAGCATGAATCTTAGATTAATTTGTAATTTGATGTCAACCATGGAATGCATTTTGTTAAATTGAGTAGAAGAGAAAGCTCTAGAAGTGTTATGAAGGAACTACATCTTGAATCCCACTTATTTAAGGCAGCAACTTAACCGTTAAGAGAGGCCAGGCCGGGCATGGTGGCTCATACCTGTAATCCCAGCACTTTGGGAGGCTGAGGCAAGCGGATCACGAGGTCAAGAGATCAAGACCATCCTGGCTAACGTGGTGAAACCCAGTCTCACTAAAAATACAAAAATTAGCTGGGTGTGGTGGAATGGAGGCTGAGGCAGGAGAATCTTGAACCCAGGAGGTGGAGGTTGCAGTGAGCTGAGATTGCACCACTACACTCTAGCCTGGGCAACAGAGCGAGACTCCATCTTAAAAAAAAAAGAAAAGAAAAGAAGGAGAGAGGCCAATGTTGAGGCAGAACACCATACTCCCCACACCACACGGTAGTGTAGAGTGACCTAACAGTATCTGATGTTTTTGCATTTTGACTTTGTGTTTCTGTATAATTTTGAAGCCTTTAGTTTTTCAAACAGTAAAGTTAAATGAGTTAGTTTTTCTGGTTATTATGTAACTTTCTATTTGGTTATTTGTTTACAACTGGATAAATTATGTTTTGATTTTTTTTCTTTTTTTGAGACACAGTCTTGCTCTGTTGCCCAAGCTGGAGTGCAGTGGTGTGATCTCAGCTCACTGCAACTTCCGCCACCTGGGTTCAAGATTCTCCTGCCTCAGCCTCCTGAGCAGCTGGGATTACAGGCATGCGTCACCATGCCCAGCTAATCTTTTTTGTATTTTTGTAGAGACAGGGTTTCACCATGTTGGCCAGGCTGGTCTCATACTCCTGACCTCAGGTGATCCGCCTGCCTCAGCTTCCCAAAGTGCTGGGATACAGGCGTGAGCCACTGCACCCAGCCTTGATTTTTAATGATAAGGTATGAGCAACAATGATTTCATTTATGCAACACAGGTTTACTGAGTACCTACTGTGTGCTAGGCACAATTCTAAGGGTTGGTGACACAAAGATACTTGTAGTCGACTGAGACAGACAGGGAAGTTAATTGATGATTAAAACACAATGTGAGCCAGATGTGGTACCTTGTGCCTGTAATCCCAGCTACACAGGCTGCTAAGGCAGGAGGATTGCTTGAGCTCAGAAGTTTGAAGCTGCAGTGAGCTATGACTGTACCACCGTATTACAGCCTTGGTGACAGAGAACTCATCTCTTTAAAGAAAAAGCAATGTGATAAGTTGCTATAGGAATATGCATGGTGGTGGTGGGTGGTCATGGAGAGGCATCTAGTGGAATTGCATGCTTGAGTAAGAAAAGGCTTATCATAGTGGGTGACATTTGCAGCAAGGCTGAAGAAAATAGGTAAGGCATTCTAGGCTGAAAAAACAACATATACAAAGGTAAACAGATAAGAGAGCATACCCAATAAATAAAGTTCACTTAGATGAATATGGCTGAAACAAAGGGTACACTTGGTAGACGTGGTAGAAAAGAGATGGGGTCCGGATCATGATGGATCTTGTGTACCCTGTTAGAGTTTCAACTTCTTTCTGAAAGTAGGGGTAAGCCATTGAAGAAATTAAAGTGGAGAATGACCTGGTCAGATTTGTGTTTCAGAAGAAATCTTTGGAGAATTTCTTGGAAAGGCATGCTAGAATGGAGGCAGGAAGGTTAGAAGGAGCAGAGTGGCATTAAAGAGTTTTTGATGTTTAGAGACCTGGATTCCAGTTGCAGCTCATCCATTCATCCATTTACCAGCTCATCCATTTACTAGGCGTTTTTCTCTGCACTTCAGTTTCCTTCTGCCACCTCTGTTGCCTCTCCTTAGTGCCACCCACCCTGAACATCCCCACCAAATCTGAAATGTCCACCCCTTTCTCTTTTATAACTTTCACTCCTTTTCACAGCCCAGCTCATGTCTCAATATTCTCTCATTCTTCCATTAAACCTCCACCGATTACTTCAGTTTAGTGAGGGCTTTCTTTCTTCTGAATTCATAACTGTCATGAGTCTAAATGTTACATGCTGATCTTGTCTCTGCAAAGATTTATAAACTGCCTCTGGGAAGGGGTTCCATTTTATGTCTGTTCTTGAAAACCTGCAGGCTGGTACTTGGGTGCAAAACTACTCAGTAAATAATTATTAGCTGGGGATATTTTCCCCTATACCCAGATATTTTGAGAGTGTCAACTGGTGAAAAGAAGCTTTTTAAAAAAAATAAATGTTTATTTGTATGTGCCTTTTTTTTTTTTTTTTGGTATATTTACTCCATCAAATGAAACTATCCATACATTCCTCTTTGTCTTTTCTCCAATTTTGAAACTCAATACACTTCTTCAGGGCTGTGAGAACTCTCCTACCCTGCCCCCGCCCCCCTCCCACCTTGTTTGAATTCTTGTGATGTCAGAGCCGAAACTTCCAAGGACAGAAACAGTACCAACACTGATGAGCCAAGTAACATTTTACTCTTATTAGCAGGAGACTTCAGATTATTGACAATAGAATATGGAACAGAGAGCCAAAAGACCTGGGTTCCAGTGTCCCATCTATCTTTTATTTGCTTGTGATTTCTGATAAGCCATTTAGCACCAGAAGTTTGAGCTATTTGATTAATGTCTGCCAGTTGGAGATAATGCTGCCTGCCTGATTTGCTTCACAAGGTGTTTTAGATAAAATACAGTAATGAACGAGAAAGCATTAAGAAATTCTATATTGTTACACAAATCTAGAGCATTTTTATTAACCCCTTATATTACTTGAATCAAATGTGATTATGGTTGGATGGTTTAATGGCTTTCTTGCATTTTGACAGCACTAACATTATTACTGTATGAAGTACCATAATATTGTTATATGTTGAAAGATTTCTTATTCTCTCCCCAGTACCATTTGTCCCTTTGGAGGATTATACATTCTCTCCTTTTACTAATATTTTATTCTGTTGAATGAATATAAGATGTGAGTTTAATGTTTTTCCATGATAATTTTTTGAAGCACCAGGCTACCCTTTTCCTTCAGTGTGTCAATTTGAGACATTAAATTTTTTTTAAACAAAACTTCCATTTGATATCTGTGACATTATGCCTTGTCAGGCAGCTTACTGCCTTTGTACAAATAAGGAAACTGAGTCACTGAAATTATAAGGGGACTGATTTAGAGATAAGTTTAAAAGCTACCTCCTCTATTGTAGAAATTATCCATAGCACTGAGTCATTGTGCTTCAGGGATTCTGAAGGTGAAACAGTTATTCAATTTCTTTTTTTGTTCCTTTTTGGAACAATTGTAATTGTAATCCACCTAGATATTACTAAGCTCTGACAGTAGCAACATGTTATTGAAGTGAAATCATTCTTTTCCAACCTGGTCTCAAAGAACACTGTGAATAACAGCATGCATAATATATAGTAATTTATATAAATCAGCACATCTGATTAAATGTTTCTGGGTACCACTAGCACCACAGGGGTTATTATTGAAGCCCCAACTTGTCCCTACTCCTGTATTCAGTGTACCATGCAGAAGAGACCAGTTCCTTCTGCTGGATTTGGGGTGTTTAATACATTTTTTTCCCCTCAAGGCAGGAAAAACTATGATGATGTCCAGGTGACTTAAAATATAGCGATAGGCTGGCTTGATATCCAAGTGGGC
Organism: Aotus nancymaae; assembly: GCF_030222135.1. Taxonomy (NCBI): domain Eukaryota; kingdom Metazoa; phylum Chordata; class Mammalia; order Primates; family Aotidae; genus Aotus; species Aotus nancymaae. Next base: position 50,212,602 of record NW_026988415.1, on the reverse strand, counting down.
ATGTTGTGGAAGACACCCATTGTGGAAGACAGCTCAAAATTGATGCATTTAAAGAAAGATTAAGATAAATTTTCACAAAGCTATTTATTGTGAATATCAGTAATGGAAAAAAATTCCATTACTAATTTAAAACTTACTTACCTGATCAGGCTGTATCTGTTTCTAAATAATATACTCTGACTGTAGCTTAAACAGACAACTGAATTCCGGTATTTACTAGCTTTGTGTGAGGTTCCCTGGCAGGGCAGGGTATCGGTCCCTTTCTCATGAAAGAATGTAGAAAACAAAATTCTTACTGATCACCATTTACATAGGCTTTGGTTTACTGAATATTTTACTATATTGTATTGCTTAAGGAGAGTAAGCTACATTGCTATGAGTACCTACCAGCATATTGGTCACCAGCTGTATACAGTGTGGCCTGTTAATGAGTGAGAAGCTTCTAGGTGGCTATTGAAGCAGGCCTAGTAGGAATCCAACACTTCATTAGGAAGGAATTATTCTGAAATGGCTGTTGACTCAATCACCTGGCAATTCTGGCTCTCACCCAAGGGAAAAGAGATTTTGGGTACAATCCTTTTTAAAAAATCTATTTAACAACAAATAATCTATTTGTTGTTCTGTGATACAGACATCCAGGCTTTATAAAGAAAGAGCTGCTCAAAATTAAGATAAATTTTAACCTACCCTTAATTTGTTGGTCTGCTATTAAGCTAAAAGTAAAAGAGATAAAGTTTTAAACTTCATAATATGAGCCACTTAATAAGACTTTTACAAAACTTAAATTTTCAATCATGCTAAAAGGTAGAATAGTACAATGAACCACCACCATCTATCCATTGCCCAGATAAAAGTTATCTACATTTTGCAACATTTGCTTTATTCATCCTTTATTTTTTCCTTGCTAAAGTATTTTAGTGCAAATCTCAGATATCTTGTCATTTTACTCCTACATACTGTCATGTCTTTAAAAATTAAAATTAACATATTCCTCGGTATCATCTAGCATTCATTCCATAATCAAATATCATCAATTGGCTAAAAAAAATAGATTTTTGGTCTAATGTGTGCCTAATTAACGTACATGTCACTGAACTCCTTAAACAAATACAGCTTTAAATTAATGGTAAAATCCTTTTCAGAGTTACTCCACATAAAGTGCTATCATAAAGCATCAGCCCAAATTAAGTTCACTTCTGTCTTTAATTCTGTAGAAGTATCTGGAAAGGTTGACTATACGAGGGTGGGTTGATTCCTTGGAACAACTATTATGTACCATCAAAAATAGACCAAATTAGTTTTGGCTTTACTCATCGGTTGGGTAATCACTCATTCTTCTTTTTGCAATTTGTGAAGTGGGGTGGGGCTTATGTGTAAGAATTTTCCTCTCAGGGAAATGCTGTAAATAGTTAGGCAAAGGAAAATTGTTCTTCAGTTCTCTAGATAAAGATTTCATATGACTCTTTGACACACACACACACAGACACACACACATACACACACAGCCCACCGCAACAACTAAGTTTACGTTACTGGCTCTAGTTTTATTTCAAAACAAATGCCAGTTTGCTCTATATTTGTATTTCAGCCCCTTTGATATAGAGTAGGTTGCTGAATCTGGATAATTGGGGGAGTAAACCTTTACAAAGAAGTTATCCTTATTGAGATGTTTGTGGGCTTACAATTGGAAACCAGACTACACTAATGAGGTGATGGAGCTGGGGATGGGTGGAGTGGGCAAGTATGAGAAATCAACTTGGGCAAATGGCCTAGACTCCACACAGATTTACTGAAGAAATTGTGTAACTACTACTTTACAGACACCAGTTTAGTGCTGTTATTGTGCTGAGAGGCAATAGGCATATAATTTTACTAACGGTGAACTCAAGTAGATTTAGGCTAGTAATCCATCTCCACTCTTTAACTTCTAGACTGACCATTTACTAACCCAGTCAGCTGAATACTTTTCCTCAAAATAGATAGATGAGTGATAATTGTGAGAACCAGACAACTGGCATTTTCTCCTTTTGTTTGGCCCAAAGAGGGAAAACTATGGAGGTGGTGTTTTATGTGCTCTGAAATCAATCACTGATAAAGTATTAAATGCTTAGTTGTCTATTGTGCTGGCTCGAACTGTTTACAGAGATTCTATATGTAGATAGCAAGACCTTGTATAGGCTGTAAACTTGCATTGGGAGAGTTAATAATGTATGCGTATAGCAGAGACCAGGTCAGTATGCATGGGTGGGCCCAGATCAAGGGTGTGAGACCACAGACGTCCCACCACTTACTAAATCATGTGCCAGTTACAACACTGTGTCTTCCTGGGGCCACATTTTCTGATTCACACAGAAGCACCATATGGGTTAGCTACTACATTTAAAGCCAGATGGATTTTAGTCTCATACCTGATAAGAAATTCAGCAAGGAGGCTGGGCATGGTGGCTCATGCCTGTAATCCCAGCACTTTGGGAGGCTGAGGCGGTTAGATCACCTGAGTTCGGGAGTTGGACTAGCCTGGCCAACATGGTTAAACCTCATCTCTACTAAAAATACAAAAGATTAGCCAGGTGTGGTGACGGACACCTGTAAACCCAACTACTCGGGAGGCTGAGGCAGAAGAATCGCTTGCACCTGGGAGGCAGAGGTTGCCGTGAGCTGAGATCGTGCCATTGCACTCCAGCCTGGACAACAAGAGTGAAACTCTGTCTCAAAAAAAAAAAAAAAAAAAAAAAAGAAAGAAATTCAGCAAGGAGCAGGAGCAGGACATGGTTTAAAGTCTCACTTAGAGTAGGGCTTTCTTATTTGTCATTGGTTCTGAGAAAAGAATATAAGATGTATATCTCGGCAATATCCTACACCTGATTACTTTTGCTTTTGAATTATTGAAATCTTCAGCTGTAGATGGCTATGCCCCTGAGGGCCTAGGTTGTAGGTTCAATATGTTCATTACCTTCCGTAACTTAAGGCTCCTCCCTTTCTGCAGTCTCAGTAATTTTCTCTACAATTGTTTCACAGAGTTTCATATGGTTACACATTATCTGGGTAAGGCTGCATTGTGGTTTTGTTGTTGTTTTTTTGTTTGTTTTGTTTTGGTTTGGTTTTTTTTGAGACAGAGTCTCACTCTGTTGCCCAGGCTGGAGTGCAGTGGCCCAATCTCCACTCACTGCAACCTCTGCCTCCTGGGTTCAAGTGATTCTCCTACCTCAGCCTCCCGAGTAGCCAGAATTACAGGCTTGCACCACCATGCCCAGCTAATTTTTTTTTTTTTTTTGTAGAGACGGGATTTTACCATGTTTCCCAGGCTAGTCTTGAACTCCTAACCTCAAGTGATCCGCCTGCCTGGGCTAGTCTTGAACTCCTAACCTCAAGTGATCCGCCTGCCCGGGCCTCCCAGAGTGCTGGGATTGCAGGCGTGAGCCACCGCGCCTGGGTGCATTGTTTTTTGAAGTTTGTACCATACTTATTTCCACTTTCATTGCTCATGATACAAGGCAAGAACATATAGAAAGTTAAGATGGGTTAAAATAAATTTGGCAGAGGCATTTCCTCTAATAATATGCTCTGCAATCTGGTACCTCACATTACAAAATCATTTTTCAGAAGAGTTAGTGTGTACATAAAATATTTGTTAATGAAAATAAACTTTTATTAGGGTGCCCTCACCTTGCTTTTCATTGAAATTGCATTAGTTTATATTACCCGGCTCCCCACCCCCACTTTGGTTGACTAGCTAATGGTCTTTTTGTTAAGACAGAGTCTTGCTCTGTCACCCAGGCTGAAGCGCAGTAGCGTGATCTCGGCTCACTGCAACCTCCACTTCTTGGGTTCAAATGATTCTCCTGCCTCAGCCTCCCGAGTGACTGGGATCACAGGTGTGCTTCACCTTGCCTGGCTGATTTTTTTGTATTTTTAGTAGAGACGGGGTTTTGCCATGTTGGCCAGGCTGGTCCTGAACTCCTGGCCTCAAGCGATGTACCTCCCTTGGCCTCCCAAAGTGCTAGAGTCACAGGTGTGAGCCACAATGCCTTGCACTAATGGTCTTTAAACAAGCTATTAAAGGGAAGATAAGTTTATGATTCAAAAATTGCCTGGATTTTATCCATGCTGGCGGTTTGGATTTTCATTTGTTTGTTTTACAAAAGTAGGGCTTCCCTGTATTCTCTTACCTTAAATTCTTAGGCTTCTTTATTACAGCCTATTCTTGCTTCGTCAAACTGTATTCAGATGGTCTTGTAAGTTCCCACGAGAGCCAAATCCTACATTTTTATATAAGCTGAGTCGGTCTGGGACAAAATACTAGATTTTAAATGGCCATTATCTCTGTATAAAATGGAACTGAGGTATTAGTTACATTTTAAATAAGTAGGAACTGTGTAGGGCTCTGGGCCCAATTTTTCACATTCTTCCTATGGGTTCTGTTATAGCTAATGGTAGATCAAGATATGTTACAAATCCCTACTTTCAACCTCTTCTCTCCTCCTTAAATAATGTTACTACTTGCATGTTTATAACTCTGAAGGCCATTTTATTTCTTGTTGTTTTTTACTGATTTCTGTGACTATTATCAATGGTGTATTCTATTGTCTGACCACAGAGATAACAGGCAGAAGGATGGCCATTGGATGTTAAATCAATTACTGAATGTGACGGAGATTTATTTAAAAGCATTTCTTATCCTCATCACCATGTAGTTGTGAACTTGTAGAAACTTCATTTTGATCTCAGCACCACCACTTCATGTTTTTCAAGATTCCCACATTGTATTTTATAGAATCTAATAGTATTTAATATGCTGTACAGAGTTGCAATAAACTAAATAGGATATTTAGCTGATCCTATTGTTTTTTAGGAGCTTGTTTCTGGTTATTTGAAAAGGTTGGGCTGGGTGCAGTGGCTGACGCCTGTAATCCCAGCACTTTGGGAGGCCGAGGCGGGTGGATCACAAGGTCAAGAGATCGAGACCATCCCGGTCAACATGGTGAAACCCCGTCTCTACTAAAAATACAAAAAATTAGCTGGGCATGGTGACGCGTGCCTGTAATCCCAGCTACTTGGGAGACTGAGGCAGGAGAATTGCCTGAACCCAGGAGGCGGAGGTTGCGATGAGCCGAGATCGCGCCATTGCACTCCAGCCTGGGTAACAAGAGCGAAACTCCGTCTAAAAAAAAAAAAAAAAAAATTTTTTTACAAAAAGGTCATATAGAGATAAGCTGACTACTTTTGACAAATGTGACTCTGGGATTGATGACAGATTGCCTCCTTGATCAGTATTAACTCATTTCATCCTCACAGCAATCATTTTATAGGAGAAAAAAATGTCTCAGAGCAGATGAGTAACTGGCCAGAGGATATGCAAAGGTTAATTTAGAATTCAAGACCAATGTGGGGCCAGGCATGGTGGCTCACACCTGTAATCCCAGCCCTTTGTGAGACTGAGGCGGGTGGATCACCAGAGGTCGGGCTTTCGAGACCAGTCTGGCCAATCTGGCAGAACCCTGTCTCTGCTAAAAATACAAAAATTAGCTGGGCATGGTGGCAAGTGCCTGTAATCCCAGCTACTTGGGAGGTTGAGGCAGGAGGATTGCTTCATCCCGGGAAGCTGAGGTTGCAGTGAGCCAAGATCCACCACTGCACTCCAGCCTGGGAGACAGAGTGAGACTCTGTCTCAAAAAAAAAAAATAAAATAAAATAAAATAAAAAATAAAAACAAAGAAACAGAATTCAAGACCAATGTGACTATAAAATGTATGCTTTTAACCATGATTTTCTATACTGCCTGAGAACCTCAAGGTAGCTCTAAATTGAACTGAAGACCTAGTAGTTCTCTAGACTGGTGATGGTGGGCCCTAGCCTAGATTTGCACTGTGCTTATATATAATTTAGAAGACAGAATTCAGGGGCCATTCATTTTAGTGCCATTGTCAAAAAAAAATTCTTTGAATCACTGCCATGAAGTAGTAGGTCAGAAATGTGACCACTAAGAAAAAGCCATGAGGACAAAAGTGATATGGCTGTGGATTTTAAGACTATTTGAACACAGTTCTTAAAAATACCAGCCTGTGATAGCCCACCACTGGAAAAAAAAATTACCCATCTGGCAGTTTGGCCTTTATTAACTAATTGCATGACCAGCAGAAGGCCTGTGTATTTACTGCCATTGCATATTGCATGTGATTTTCTTTTTGTTATTTGTATGTCAGCCTTGTAGAGACTAGCTTCTGAAGAGGTTCCATTGCAAGCCATACTGTCTACTTCATTTTTTAGTTTCTCTCTCTCCTCTATTGCCCACTTCCTTTCTGTTTGTGATCTTTCGCATGAAGTAAAAGTGCTTTGGAAAAATTACTGCTATCTCCTGTTACACAAGTACACGATATGCATTGTTTCTTGTTTAGGGGAGTGCCAAGAACCACCTACCCTCTCCTGCTGCTTCCTGTGTGTGCTTTGCCAAAAGATTGGCTGCTATAAAAGTGTGGTGTATTCAGCCAAGTGCTATCTTTTTAATTAGTTTGCAGAAAGTGTTGTGACAAACTATTTTTGTGTTGATGTGTGACGAGTAATAGAGCCCTAAACTACGGGCTTTAAGTGCCAAACAATATGGGAAGCGCATAATGTAGTTTGAGTTCTAGTCCCCTTACTTTGATTCATCATCTTTCCTCAAAGAAAAAGCCCTTAATTTTAAAAAATGTGGCTGGTAAAATAGATTATGAATATACCAGTATGTGTCTGGAGTCTGAAATTGGCCTATTTCTTATAATTACTAATCTTAAACTCTTTTTAGGTTTTTTTTTTTTCCCCCAGAGATGAGGTCTTGCTCTGTTGCCCAGACTGGAATGCAGTGGCATGATCATAGCTCACTGCAAGCTCAAACTCCTGGGCTCAGGTGATCCTCCTCCCTCAGCATCCCAAGTAGCTGGTATTACAGGAATGCGCCATCATGCCCAACTATTTTTTTTCTTTTTTTTTTTTTTTGGTAGAGGCAGCATTTTGCTATGTTGCCCAGCCTGGTCTGGAACTCCTTGCCTCAAGTGATCCTCCTGCCTCAACGCAGCCTCTCACTTGGATTATAGGAATGAACCACCACACCTGGCTTGATTACCCATGTTAATGAGCTAATATTTCTATATTGATTCTGTTCATACAACTGTGTACAATACGGCATGAAACTAGGAGGCGAAGGATATCTTAAGCTCTCATAATGATATAGACATAACTAGGAAAGCTGAGGGTTAAGCAGACTAAGAATCTTAGTAAATTTCTGTTTTTCAACTACCCCTCTTATCTGTTTTTACAAATTCATATTTTCTCTAAATATAGTCCTGGTTGTTGATGTTCGTTTGTTTTTCACTCCATCTAACCCAAAGAGCTTTGTGTTACGGACAAATATGTAAGGAAGGATATAGCATTCTTCTGTCTCGAAAAGCGTTCTTTCTCTTCAGACCAGTGATTTTCAGTAGGGGCTAATTTTACCTCCCAGAGAACATTTGGTCATGGCTGAAGACATTTTTGGTTTTCACAACTGAGGGAGGGTGCTACACTGGCATCTAGTGAATAGAGGCCTGGGTTGCTGTTCTCTAGCCTAGAATCATAGGACATTCTCCCCAACACAAAGAATTATTCAGTCTAAAATGTCAAGGTTAAGAAACTCTGCTTTAGACCCTATAATATTTTGTATATTTAGTGTGAAAAACTTTTTGTATATTTAGTGTGAAGACTTTCTGTGGCTCCTCAGCTGTTCTTTACTTTCCATTCTTTCCTTTCCTTTCTATTCAGACAGGGTCAGCTAATCCCTGTCTTCATGGAAGCTTGGTTTGTTTCATTGACTCCCACCAATTTTATTTGCATTTTCTTCTTTTCTACTACTGGAAATCTGGTGGACTACACTGTTGTCAACTTTGTAGTTGTGAACTACACCTTTTATCACTTACCTCATTTCTGACATCTAAGGAAAATATTCATTTTCATCCTAGTGAGTTTAAAAGGCTATTTTTCCATCTGTGGATTCTTTGATACTTCAACAACTTTTGATGCTGGTGACTTTTAACTCATCATCTATATGAATTTTATTTATTTATGTATTATTTTGAGATAGGGTCTTCCTCTGTTACCCAGGCTAGAGTGCATTGGTGCGATCACGGCTCACTGCAACCTCGACCTCCCGGGCTCAAGCAATCCTCCCACCTTAGCCTCCTGAGTAACTGGGACTATAGTTGCATGCCATCACGCTCAGCTAATTTTTGTATTTTTCGTCGAGATGGGGTTTTGACATGTTGCCCAGGCTGGTCTCGAACCCCTGGATTCAAACAAGCCACCTGCCTCAGCCTCCCAAAGTGATTACAGGCCTGAGCTATGTGCCTGGCCTGAATTTTAGATTCTATGATACAGTATTCTCTGACAGCTTCTGCCTCTTGATTTGCTGACTGCTAAAGTACCAGCTTTCTTCGCCTCCCATCTCAAAACTTCTCACTGTTATCTGTTCTTCTCCATATACAATTGCAGGCAATCATACGCCTCTTCAAATACCACCTGGATGCAGATGCAGGTGATGTCAAATTTTTCTATCTACTCTGACATCTAAGTTTGATTCTTTGTCATCGTTTGCTGAGACGCATCTCCTGACGGTGTGGCAGTTCTACTAAAAACAGCATAACACCTGAAATACTTCATGGTGGTGTTTTTTAATATTTTCCTTCTTTACGGGAAAAATAAGAAACTTGACTGTCAACACACATACATACACATACGCACATGGACACACACACTCTATTTATCAAGTTTACCTTTTCAAGCTAAGGTTTACTTGCTTCACTTATCACCAGACTGCATTACTCCATTGTTAGTCATTGACTGACCTTTATTATTTCTCATCCAGTTGAATGAAGGTTAACTTCCCTATTTGACCAGTGAAAGTCATTGACTACTTCTCATTCAACTCATCAGATCCCACTGTATTTTTACATTTAGGGCTACTATTAAGTACCTAATTGCATCTTCTTTCTTTTCCTATTTGCTACCCTTTTAAAAGTTGAAGCCATTAGGTGTATTGTCCCATATGCCTGAAATAACCTCTTCTTTTTGTGAATTCTAAGTACTTTCTTTCTATTTCTTTATATAACTCTTAAACCCTTTATTGCCTGCTTGAGGGTGACATGACATGATCATTTCATTCCCCTCCAATATTCTCCCATAGAGAGCCAGCTCTTTCTGCAGCATACATGTCTATGTTAACAGTTGTCCTTATTAGAAATGTATATTATAGGGTTCATTCCACACACATCAAATCCTTATGTGTGTGGCATCATGCTGAAAGTATAAACATGACTATATACAGTACTCTTGAGGAGCTCATGGCCTAATGAGGAAAGGACAGATATGTATAAAGTAGTAGATTGTATAATAAATAGGCATGAGGAGAATGCTCTTGGGAATGCTGCATACTGTGCTTGGTAGGGAGAGGAAAGACTTGACAGAGGTAACATTTGATCTGGGTCTTAGGAATGAAGAATAGCTTTGTAAGATTAAAAGGCAAGCTATTTTTTTTTTTTAAGACTAGTCAGGTGCAGTAGTGAGAAGAGGGGAAAGAGTAGAACAAGAAGTTGGATCTGTAACCGACTGTGAACAATCAGTTGAGATAACTCACTACCTTCGGACCAGTCAAGGCAAGCCAGTCTTAATAGTGGGATTATCATGTGTGCAAGTTTAGAGTTATGTACAGGCACATATTTGTTTTACGTGTCACTGATTTTCAAATATTAAGATCTTAGAGAGAAGGTTGTGACTGAACTTGTTTTATGACTGAATGTAGGTGATCACAGGAAATATTTTTCACTAACTCAGAAGTGGGATACAGAGAGGGAACTAACATTTATTGAGCACATACTGTATTTTAGGTGTTAGGAGCTTTACATCACCATCTTAATTTTCTATAAACATCTATGGTAAGTGTAGTTATTTCCCACATTTAACAAATTATGGGAAATGAGTCTCAGAGAGATTAACTGATTCTGATTCCAAAATACTTGCTATTTTATGATAGCATTCTGTCTTCTTCTTAGAAGTAACAGGCTATATTTAAAATCCAAAAATGAGCTATAATTTTCTATTTTTTACATAAATATGTTTTCTTTTTCTTCTACCACAAATCCTATTAGGAGTCTAATAAATACATCTTAACACATATCATTTTTGTTGGATTGCATTAGTCCAGAAATAATAAAGCTTGAGAAATTGGCTGGGAATTGTCCACAAACATCTAATTTGTAGCTATATATGGTTAGTTTTATTACTGATGATTTGGGCAAGCTACTCAGTTGGAAATAATCTAGCTCTGAAATTCTTCATGTTCAATACTTAATCTAATTTAATAAATGTTTTGGAGAAGCTCACCTCAGTGCTGTGCTAAGCATTATCAGAGTTAAAATAAATAATTCCTTCCCACTAGAAACATAGAGGTGGAGAATCTGATGTATACAAACCCGTGGTGCTGGGTGGAACGTGGTAAGTGCTACTGTAGAAGGAAAAGGTGCTATGGGAACACGAACGGTGTTAATTCCAAATGAAGTATTGGGGATGGCTTCATGGAAAGATACACAATAAAGAGATTCTTAAAGTGCAGGGATTTTTTTTTAAACACTGTGATAGAATGGAAAAAGGGCATTCTCTGTAGTGAGAAAAATAATGCATATCTCAGTCAGCACAGGCTGCTATAGCAAAGTGCCATAGACTGAGTGGCATATAAAAAATAGAAATTTATTACACACAGTTGTGGAGACTGGAAGTCCAAGATCAGGGTACCAACTTGGTGGAGTTCTGGTAAGGGCCCTCTTCTGGGTTGTAAACTGCTGACTTCTTGTGATATCCTCACGTGGTGGAGAAAGGAGATCGAAAGCAAGCTGTCTTGTGACTTTTACAGAGTCACTAATCCCATTCATGAAGGCTCTACCTTCGTGACCTCATCTAATCCTTATTACCTCCCAGAGGCCCCACTTCCTAATACCGTCATGTGGGTTGGAGGTACAGTTTCAAGGTATATATTTTAGGGGGACGCACACATTCAGTCCATAACAACGCATAACTGCCAGGGGGCTAGGAAGTTAGGGCATGTTTGAGGAAAAATATGAATTAGTCTGGTGAGGCCCAGATGTGTGTATGAGAGTTGTGGAGGTCAGTCTGGAAGGAGAGACTGCAGTTTGATTACATAAGCATTCAATGCTCACCATAAACAATTTGGACTTCATTCTGTAACCCATGTAGAGTATTTGAACAGGGGAATAATATGATCAGAGCTTTTCAATAATATCTTTAGACATTTTACAGTTAGAAATATCATGATGTCTAAAATCTTACGTCCAAACTTTCTGGTAATTGGCCTGTTCGTAGTGTACATATAAAGATATTTATTAATTCTGATACCTTTTGTCATGCTTTAATTTGACAGCTTTGAACTTGCAAAATTAAACATGTACTGTAAATAGTGTGCAGTTTGATAACTTACTGTTTTATAGCAACTTAATTGGTCCTTGCTCCCAGCCTACTATTCTGTAGATCTGTGCCTCTTGGTCTAAAGATCTTGTTGTTGTTTTTTCCTCCACAAACAGATCCTACTGTAAAGGTCAGGTAGCTTAGATTACAAGGCTGCTGCTGTCAAACTGAATGTGTTGTGTCTAGACTGAATTACAGTCTTATAGTCCCTGGAATATTCCAAGAGAAGCTGCAAGATTTATGACATACAAAACTAGGTAAAGTTATCCTCACTAGATAAAGTTGTCCTCACTCAAGTATTGTCATGCATTTTTTTTTTCCCATTTGCCTATGTGAATCCCCTGTGACAAAATGAGGAGAGGTATGGTGCTCACAACTGTGGCAAAGTAGTTTTAGGGCTATGATTTGAACTCAAGTCCCCTACTTCAGATAATTCTCTTAAATAAGTAGGATTTTTATTAAGAGACTCCCCTCCCTTTCTTTTCTTTTTTTGTTTTGAGACAGGGTCTTGCTCTGTCATCACGCTGGAATGCAATGGCATGATCATGGCTTACTGCTGCCTCCATCTGCTGGGCTCAAGGGATCCTCCCACCTTAGCCTCCTGAGCAGTGGGCCACCACACCTGGCTTTTTCTTAATGCAGTGATGGATAGCTATAGAAACAGGACTTTATTTCACAAGGTATAGGCTGGGAAAATTTTCAGGTTCCTTGTTGGGTTACAAAATTATTCTAAAAAGATACAGATCTTTAGGACATGAATCATCTTTTGGTAGACTACTTTCTCATGAAGGATTTGTGATTCTTGCAAAATCCCTTTTGAGCCTTTGAAACATGAAGAGCATTAACTACAAACAAAGAAGACAAATACCAGGCCATATGAAAGGCCCTTGGGCAGGGGCTCCCCTGGTATGTTGAGCCAAATATTGCCTGGCCTTTTTCTCCCCCTTCCCACTGACGTTGCCTTGGGAATTTGAGACCCAATCGCATCAGAGTATGCTTTGTTTATTTCTTCTCAGTGACCCTCATAAATGTGTCGGTGTTGGGAACAGTCTACTTCCGAAGCATCGCTCTTACTTGCCCTACCATTTGATTTTATTGCCAGAAAGGTTGGGGCTGATAGGAGCTTTTCCTCTGCTACTGGCGTCTCCTCCCTTTTTGCTTAGCACATTTTCCCATGAACATTATTCCTTTAATACGTATTGTGGTATAGTTCAGTTTCCTAATACATTTAGTGCTGAAGGATATAGGTCATGAGATATAGGCACTTGTTATCAAGGAATTTACAATATTATAAGGAAAATAGCTGTGTATTACCTCAGTATTTGGTAAGTTCCATATGAATGGTTTAGATTTAGGGACAGGAAAGGTTAATCATTTGGATTAAAATAGACTAGAAACTAAGTCATATGGGACTTCTCCTTCTCTGTACTCCATGCAGTTACTCCAAGGGAAAAATGCATTCAAAATTCAAAACAGAGTGTTGTGGTTTTATTTTTGAGATCTCTCGCTCTGTTGTTGCCCAGGCTGGAGTACAATGGCATGATCTCAGTTCACTGCAACCTCCGCCTCCCGGGTTCAAGCGATTCTCCTACCTTAGCCTCCTGAGTAACTAGAATTACAGGTACGCACCACCACGCCTGGCTAATTTTTGTATTTTTAATAGAGACAGGGTTTCACCATGTTGATCAGGCTGGTATTGAACTCCTGACCTTGTGATCCACCCACCATGGCCTCCCAAAGTGCTGGGATTACAGGCGTGAGCCACCGCACCCGGCCAAAACAGAGTTTTGAGGCCGCAGTGAGCTATGATCATGCCACTGCACTCCAGCCTGGGCTACACAGTGAGACCTCATCTCTAAATAATAAAAATTCAAAGAAAAAAGTTTGTGGCATAGGTATATCTTGTTTTAAGAAAATATATATCAGCAGGAAATTTGAATTAAGGAAGCAGACAATTAATGGGCAATGATTGCTTTTATAAGCATCAATACAGGGTTACCACAGCCAATTCCTTTCTTCTTTGAAAATGTTTTATATGCCAAAAATAAATAGTACTTTAAAAATAATTTTTTAAAATAAACAAAATATTTATGATTTTTTAGAAGACCACCTTTTATTTTAATGCTAACTATAGCCATCTTCACACTATTGATCTGAAATGTGCAGTTCATTGAAAAAAGTAATTTTGTAATACTTTAATTCTCACTGGTTTCATATATTACTGAAAATATGTTTTTTGGATTAGTATTATACTATTGTTCAGAGTTGAAACAAGGACGGTACTAAGTTATAGTTCTCTGGGACAATGTAAAAATGAGAACATTTAAAGTATTTTAAATGCATTGGAAACATAGTTTCCATTTTCCCAAGCTTCTCATTCCCTTGAATCCTGTAGATTCCCTTTCACACAGGTTAAAATGGCTTTAGAATCACTTGCCTCAAGGCCACTGGGAAAGCTTGCAAAAACTGTAGATAAAGGAGTCCCAGTGGACCTATCGAATCAGAATCCCTTGAGTGTAGGCCCTGGGAATCTGCATTAATAAGCTGCCTGCATGATTTTGTACTCTAAAGTTGGAGAACCACTAAACTTGTGCACAGTTTGCAAAATGGCAGCTCTGCAAGTCATACCTGGCCCATAGATTTGTTTGGCTTTCAGTATTAGCAGTGTGGTTTAAAAAATTTGGTTTGCCAACTCTTAAGAATTGGGGGTTTGTACACATAAATCTAAATTTCTGGCTTCTCTTGAAACATCAGAGTACTTTTTACAGTACTAGGCTCATGTTCTCATATGGATGGCAGCAATCCACTGTATCTGAATAAGATCTGTCTCATTTGAATAGGCCATGTGCTCTTGGATTTGCCACAGACCACCCTCCTGCATTTGACATTTATTTTTCTATAGCTGCCCTGTATCACTCAATTATATCCCCTGCTTAGAATCCATATACATTTGAGTTTTTGACTCCGGATCTAGAGGTTAGGAACTACACAGAGACTATTGGAAAGAGGTGAGACTGGAAGCTGGGAGACCAGAGCTATTATAATAGAGATAGGAAATGAACCATGGAACTAGGGCAGTGGTACTAGGAGTGGAGAAGGAGAGGAAGATTTAGAAGCTACTAACCTTGGTGATTGAGTTGGGATGGGGATCTGGATGGGAGAAGGAAGAATGGATATGGTAGAGTTGGGAGAGATGAAAGTAGGTGGGAAGAGGAATTTGTTTCTGGATACAGTCATTTTAGGTGATCGTGGGACATCATTGAGAGGTGAAGTATATAGCTTGCTACGGAGCAGAGACTCTCTACGTTGTTGGAGAGGATGACTCCTAGATGGAACATATGACAGACTCCTGGGTTTGTGTGTGTAGATTGAGAAAGCATATTTAAAAGCCTACCATCATTTTTTAATGCAAGGTGAAAAAAAAGTAGAGATCTATATGTACCCTATATGGAAAAGAGGTACAGAAAGGGATTAGCCACGTATGGTGGCAGATGCCTGTAATCCCAGCTACTTGGGAGGCTGAGGCATGAGAATCATTTGAGCCCAGGAGACGAAGGTTACAGTGAGCCAAGATCATGCCACTGCACTCAGGCCTGGGTGACTGAGCAAGACTCTGTCTCTAATTCACAAATTAACTAACTAACTAAAAGTAGAGATGGGATTTCACCATGTTGGCCAGGCTGGTCTCGAACACCTGGTCTCAGGTGATCCACTCGCCTCAGTCTCCCAAAGTGCTGGGATTACAGGCATGAACCACCACGCCCAACTTTAGTAATTTTAATTTTTAATACAAAAAATAACCTGGTGTGGTGGCACTTGCCTGTAACCCCAGCTACTCCGGAGGCTGAGACAGGAGAATCACTTGAACCCGGAGGTGGAGGTTGCAGTGAGCCGAAATTGCCCCACTGCACTCCAGCCTGGGTGACAGAGCCAGACTCCTCTCAAAAAAAAAAAAAAAAGGTTGACACATTGCTGTAGGGTATCACCAAGACAATGATTTAATGACAACTGCTTCTTTCTTGCAAATGGTAATTTTGATTTCTTTCTCCCTTTATCTGTTCTACATTTTAAATTTTGCTCTGTGAGTATTCTTTAGTTCTGTGGATACTAGGAGCATGCTGTATTCTAAAAAGTGTTTGCAAGGCATTTTTTTTAATATCTCTAAGAAATTGTTTCTTTGGGAACATGTTATGAATGGAGGTTAGGTTCCCAGGGTAGCTCATCTTTTTTCAAATCCCACTTAATCTACATTGCAGATGAGCTGTTCTATTAATAGCGTGTGTCTGAGCTCTGGGAGCAGACATGCGCCATGTGGTCATAGAAACACTGAAGAAAGTTTCTTCCTCTTTTCTGACCATAGGCTAAATTTGGAAACTGGTAAATTTTATCTTTGGGGTATTCCAAATCCCTTTCTGTACCTCTTTTCCATATAATTGTATCCCTCCCCTCAGGTGACCCCCATCTTCCTGTGACTCTTCCCACCCCCAAGATCTTTCCCATTCCTCAGTGTACATACCTCTTCCCAAAGTTTTGATTTCTGTCATATAAGTTATCTCTGCTGAGTGTTAGAATGAACAAAGTTATGCAATTATTTTTGAACGTACTTTATTGTGATTTAAAAAATGATTTTTTTTTGAGACGAAGTCTTGCTCTTGTCCCGTAGGCTGGAGTGCAGTGGCGTGCCCTAGGCTCACTGCTACCTCCGCCTCCCGGGTTCAAGCCATTCTCCTGCCTCAGCTTCCCGAGCAGCTGGGATTACAGGTGCCTGCCACCACGCCCAGCTAATTTTTGTATTTTTAGTAGAGACAGAGTTTGACCCTGTTGTCCAGGCTGGGCTTGAACTCCTGACCTCAGGTGATTTGCCCGCCTCAGCCTCCCAAAGTGCTGGGATTACAGGCATGAGCCACTGCGCTTGGCCAAAAAAATGATTATTAACATCAATTTCTTGGTGAAATATCTGTCAATTAGCACAATAAAGTGAATAAAGTCTGACAGTGCAATAGAATGTTCTGGGAAGGTAGGTAATCATATAAGCAGTCTTACTTTCAGATTCTCCCCTAGGGATAATTGTTTCAACTTTTCAAGTCTTGCCTTCATTCACATATAAGCTCATCTTTCAGAACTTCTCTTTTTTCATGACTGCCTCTATGACACCAGCAGAGAGGCTTCTGGAGTTGAGGGTAGGCAAATAGGGCAAGAAGAGTAGCTGTAGGGGATGGGACTTCTGTAAGTCTGGGACTGCCCATATGGCCTTTTGGATGAAGGGAATATTCCATAATGGCTTATTTTAAGCAGTAATTAAGAAATGAAAAAAGTTTCATGTTTCTTACCCATAAATGGTAACATGTAATTTGTAAGCTTAGAGAATTTGATCATTGAGGCAAATGATGAATGTCATTAAAAGCATTGGTTTCTAATTATTTATAAAGTACTCCTTTTCTGTTTGTTGCATTGCTTACCAAATCTCTGCCTACCAGTCACTTACATTTGTTCCCAAACCTATATATGCCAGCAGTGATTGCTATTGCAACTGTATTATTCAATTAAACATGCAATTTGATGAAATGTGTGAGGCAAAAGAAATCTTTCTATGAAAATTAAGTCTTTTGCATAAATTGATAAAGGAGCTAAAAGGATTGCTACAGAATTAAGCATGAGTGAGGTAACTGAAAGCCTAGGAAAAAAGAACAAGTCCAGAAGGATTCATATGGCTTTGCAGGTGTCTCTAAGTTCTGTCTTCTAAAGAAAATGAAACTACGTACTGTAGAGAGTGCATTAAGGGTATGGTTTATGAAAGGAAGTTGCTCTGATGTAGCTCTGCATCCAAATATTGATAAATTTGTGTTTTGATGACATAAGTTACAATACAATGTTGAAGATGATTTTTACTTTTTTTTTTAAGATGGAGTCTCACTCTGTCGCCCAGGTTAGAGTGCAATGGTGTGATCTCGACTCACTGCAACCTCTGCCTCCTGGGTTCAAGTGATTCTCCTGTCTCAGCCTCCTGAGTAGTTGGGATTACAGGCACATGCCGCCACCTCTGGCTAATTATTTTGTATTTTTGGTAGGGACAGTGTTTCACCGTGTTCCCCAGTCTGGTTTTGAACTCCTGAGCTCAGGCAGTTCACCTGCCTTGGCCTTCCAAAGTGCTAGGATTACAGGTGTGAGCCACTGTGCCTGGCACATTTTTACTTTTAATGATTCTTCCATTTAACCAACTTAAAAAATTAACCACCTACTGGACCTTATGTCTGTATAATACTTTACGGTACAAGCTCATTTTCCATGCTATGAAATGAGATTCTAGTTAACATTTCCCTTCTTTGCCACTTGTAGTCATAGTGAAGGACCAGCATACCTTCAAATCAAAGCTTGTTGAATGATCATGGTAGTCAAACAGATTTTATTCTAATTATTTAGAACTTACTAATCACAAATTGTTACTTTATTGTAACATTCTTTCCATGACAGATGAAGGCATTTATTGAATATGATAATTTTATTTTATGAAAATGATAAAGTAAGGAATGATTTCAGCATATAGTGACTGAGTCCTTGCAATTAAAGATTTTTTCAAGTATACTACTTATCCAGGGACATACTTTCTGGAACATTTATTGTTCCTCTTATATAATCTTGAGAAATCCTATGTATTTGTACCTTGACATTATCTTAGTATTCCTCTTGTTTTTAGTAGGATTTTTGTTTGGGAGGTTGCTAAGTATTATTTACAAATGAAATCTGATAAGAGGATTGTAAAACCATTCTCCTACCACAATAGTTCTTTTCAAATGCAGGTAAACTGTCCTTCAGTGAGACTACCTGGGCTCAGCCTTCAGGGTAGGATGAATAAAGCAGTATATTTGCTGGATTGACTTTTTGTATATGCCATATTGAAAAAACAATGTACTTAGCCACTGACCATTTATGTCTTTTTAATGATTGTATGTACAGTAGTCAAATAGTTAGAATTTATATGCAGAAGGATATACCATATCACAATTTTCATTGTAAATTGCTGCTTTACTCTCCTGTCTGCCACATTTTTCTGGTGGTTCTATATTTGCGTTGATTTCTTTTCATGGATAATAAAAAAATTTACATTTTCTCTTTTTACTTTGTGTGGATTAATGCTTTAGATTTGAATGCCTAATGCTAGTCAATCTTTGGATTACATGTGTAACACTCCTCCATAATAGCACTTCCCTCCGCTCCCACTATAGGATAAGGAGGAAAAATTTTTTAATATTTTAATTTCAGTAATTTTAGGGGAACAGGTTCTTTAGTGGTGATTTCTGAGATTTTGGTGCACTCGTCACCCGAACAGTGTACACTGTACCCAATGTATAGTCTTTTATCCCTCACTCCCCCTCCCGAAAGTCCGTTGTATCATTCTTATACTTTTGCATCCTTATAGCTTAGCTCCCACTTATGAGTGAGAACATAAGTGGGATATTCTGACTCATGTGAGATGAGTGAGATGATGTTTGGTTTTACATTGCTGAGTTACTTCACTTAGAATAGTCGTCTCCAACAACCCAGGTTGCTGCAGATGCCATTATTTCATTCCTTTTTTTGGCTGAGTGGTATTCCATGGTGTATACACACCACATTTTCTTTAGCCACTTGCTGGCTGATGGGCATTTAGGCTTGTTTCATATTTTTGCAGTTGCTAATTGTGCTGCTATAAACATGTGTGTGCAAATGTCCTTTTCATATAATTACTTTGTTTCCTTTGGGTAGTGAGATTGCTGGATTGAATGGTAGATCTACGTTTATTTAGTTCTTTAAGGAATCTCTATACCGTTTTCCATAGTGGTTGTACTAGTTTACGTTCCCACCGGCAGTATGAAAAGTGTTCCCTTTTCACCACATCCATGCCAACATCTCTTATTTTTTCTATTTTTTGATTATGGCCATTGTTGCAGGAGTAAGGTGGTATATCATTGTGGGTTTAATTTGCATCTCCTTGATAATTAGTGATGTTGAGCATTTTTTCAAGTTTCTTGGCCATTTGTATATCTTCTTTTGAGAATTGTTGTTTATGTCCTTTGCAGACCTTTTTTTTTTTTTTTTTTTTTTTTTTTAAAGACAGAGTCTCACTCTGTCGCCGGGTGCCAGGCTGGAGTGCAGTGGCGTGATCTTGGGTCACTGCAACCTCTGTCTCCCGGGTTCAAGCAATTATCCTGCCTCAGCCTCCCGAGTAGCTGGGACTACAGGTGTGCGCCACCACATCCAGCTGATTTTTGTATTTTAGTAGAGATGGGGTTTCACTATGTTGGCCAGGATGATCTCGATCTCTTGATCTCGTGATCCACCCTCCACGGCCTCCCAAAGTGCTGGGATTACAGGCGTGAACCACTGCACCCGGCCTTTGCCCACCTTTTGATGGGATTATTTGTTTTTGTTTTTGTTTTTCTTGCTGATTTGAGTTCTTTGTAACAGCTGCTGGATATCCTTTGTCAGATGCATGGGAGGAAGATTAACAACTGATTAGAGTAATAGTTTTGTAATTTGTGTATATAGATTGCTGGTACAAAATGATTGAATGCCTATGTGTTATTCTGGCTGTATAGTGAATCAAATGGGTAAACTATTAGAGATAGTATATGAGGAAAAGGCAACTTTAAAAAAAAAATTTTTTTTTCCCCACTTTCAGAAATAACTTGCTCTTTCTTTTAGCTCTACTGTTGCTGTATTTATCTAGATTAGTTTTTAGATGTAACAGTCTATTCAAATGTCATGATATTTGTTAGAATTTTCTGTTCTTGCACATAATCAGGGTGGACTTTCTGTAGACAACAGATCTGTAGTGAAAATAAAGTAAACCCCTGAACTTCCAAATGGGTGATATCTTTGACAAACTAAAGTAGTTATATGGCTAGATATTGAATTTTTAGAATATTGAACTGTACTAAAAAAGCAGATTTATTACAAAGAGGTTGTAAAGGTAGAGTTACGTTCTAATCTTAACTCCTGCGGCTTTAGCTACATCACTATGCGGGCTCTTCTTCGTGTTTGTATCTGTCATTCTCTCTATCATCATCATATATTGTTCTCTCCAATTGTGTTTCATTTGACTTCATCGCACCTACCAACCATGTCCCTAATGTTATTTTTCAGTTGTTTTATTCTCTAAAAAATATTGTTGCTCCTCCTTCTGTGGATTTTTTATGCAATTTTTTTCATCCTTTTTTTCTAGAGCTCTACCAGCTTGGTTTTTACTTCCCCTTTTATAATTTTTCTTAAAAAGATCTTTATTTTTATCAAAGTACCATGTGTACATAATTAAAGTTAGGAGTACAGAGGGCTTGTGATAAAAAGTAACAACTGATGCCTCACCCTTTCCTATTCCTAGTGTTGCTCACCCGGTGGCAACCCTGTTAACTCTTTTAATTGTTTTGTCTGGTAGTTTTCTCCTTATCTCTAAATAATATGCTTATAATGTTATGTATTACCTTATCTATTTTAGATCTTATCTATTGCTTCCCTGCTACGATAGAAGAGGATTAATATCACATCACTCTTCATCATCCTGTCCTTATCACAATACAGTGATCATGATTTTTAGTTTCTCTGGTCTAAAGTATACCCTCTTTGATCTTTTTTTACATAATCAATGAAGAACAATACCTGTAGTGCATCTAGATTTGTTTGTTGCAAATTTTATGCATAGATCCTCTGGTTACTTTCTAATCATTTATTTATTAATTTAAAAAATTTAGTTCTATTTATTTTCTTCCACACTGGTAAAAGTTCCCAGGGAACTTAAAGTTTTGTAAACATTTTAACTACCCCTCTTGATACTCTCTGCTTTAGAATTTACCAAGCAAAGGAGAGAGCAGGAGTCTCAATTTTTAGTGGTTTCCCATCTTCTTATGCTATTTGATCCCACTCATGATTTGTCTTGGAATTGGTCTGGCTATCTACTGTGAAGAGTGGTATGGTGTGTGTGCATAGATACTCACATACACAATTATGCATACAAGGTACGTAGTAGTACATATTTCCAAGCTCATGCATGTAAAAGAGATGATAAAGGGGACCTGGCTTAACTCACAGCCTGAACTTGAGCTTGTTTCCTTGTGTATCTTCTCTCTTAATTCTTAAAAAAATTTCCTTTATCTTGAGAACGTCTTCCCAGGGTTTTGCTATCAGTGGTCTTTGTAACAGTGTCAGCCTAACTTCCTGCCTCAAGGATTTTGTGTGTGTTACTTTGTTTGTGTTTTTTTTTTTTTTAAGATGAACTTTATTGTTTATAGCAGTTTTAGGTGCACAGTAAAATCGAGCAGAAAGCAGAGTTATACCCTCTACTCCCACACACTCACAGGTTACCTGCTATTGACATCCTACATCACAGTGATACATTTGTTGCAGTCAAGGAATCTATATTGACACATCATTCACCTAGAGTCCATAGTTCAGGTTCACTGTTGGTGTGCCTTCTGTAGTTTTAGGCAAATATATAATGACATGGAATCACCATTATAGTGGAAAATACAGAGTAGTTCCACTGCCATAAAAATCCTCTATTAACCACCTGTTTATTCTTCTGTCCCTTTAACTCCTGGCAACCACTGATCTTTTTACTGTCTCTATAGTTTTGCCTTTTCCAGAATGTCATGTAGTTGGAATCATACAGTATGTAGCCTTTTCAGACTGGCTTCTTTCACTTAGTAATGTGCATCTAAGGTTTCACCATGTTTTTTCATGGCTAGCCAGCTCGTTTGTTTTTAGCACTGTATGATATTCCATTGTATGAGTGTACCACTGTTTGTTTATCTGTTCACCTACTGAAGGACATTTTGGTTGTTTCTAAATTACAGCAATTATGAATAAAGCTTATAAACATCCAAGGGTGGGTTTTAGTGTGGACATAAATTTTAACTCATTTGGGTAAATGAGTGCTATTGCTGGATCCTTTGGTAAGAGTATGTTTAGTTTGTAAGACACTGCCAAACTGTCTTCCAAAGTGGATATATCAAGGATTTTGCATAGGTTGTTCCTTGCAGCCTCCACTTTTTTTTTCTAATTAGCCTATACTCTTCCTTAAGACCTCAGTTCAGCAATCTCTCATTACCTATTGATTTAGTAACTTCCTCTCATTATATGCTTTCATGGCACATGTATTGCACTTCTATAGCACTTATCATTAAGTTTGCGTGTGTAATTTTTTAATGTCTAGCTTCCTCATTGGTTTGTAAGCTCTATGAAAGCATGGATCATGTTTCATTTTTTGCTCAGTGTTTTACCTCTAGCACCTAGCACAGTATCTGGCATTTTAGCAAGTATTTATTAAATATATAGTGAATGAGTGAATGAGTGAATAAATCAATAAATTGCATCAGTGTTCTTTTTTTTATTGTGATTGATAACTATGTTTTGATGTGGCAAGTTTATTTTTCTTGAAGAATTTTACCTGTAAGACAGCAGAAAAGCTAGAAAAAATCATTTGAAACTTCATATCAGAAGAGACTAGACACAAAAGTTTTTGAAACTCCGTATTTTGTGTATATGTGTCTGTGTGTGTATACATGCCTGTGTATGTTTAAGTATTTAAAATAGTGTGTTTTCAAGTGAATTAATTTGTGATAGCTGTTGACGTAGCAAGTAAAATATTAGGTAACTCTTTTTGAAAAGTGCTGTTATTAAGCAAGGGACATTTCTTAAATGCTATGAATGGTTAAATAGTGAATTGGAGAGTTCTGTATCTTTTAAAAAATTACTACACTAAAACTTTGCTTGTATTCTTATAGGATAAATGTATACTGCACACACAGAAAAATCACATGTATGATTTAAATCTTAGTGAAGACTTACATACCACTTATTTCTGATAATCATTAGATTACTCTTCAGTTCACATTTTAAAAATCTAGGTAGCAAGGCGTTTATTCACGTCATTCATTTTTGTGCAACAAAATAGTCTTGTAGTTGACAGTGAACTTTAGAACACAGATTTTCAACTCAGGGCAATAATTATTGACAATATGAATATTCACTTTATGAATATTGACTGTACGAATATGGAAGCTATTAATGGAGTCAAATGTCTTTGAAAGTTACACTCTAGGGATACTTGTTGGAATACTTCACTCTTTATGGCTGGATTATATATGCTTTCCCATGGCAGTATTGATCACACAGTGAAGATTTATTCTGTCACCACTGGAGTTAGGTAGTCATAGTGAAGAGAAAGTGGGGCACATATAAGATATAATGTGATGCTCTGCCTCATCTTTATATTTATTTTAAGCTTCAATGACCTAGACTTGAGTGTTTTACAAGAAATTTTGTGTGTGATTAAGAATGAGTCTTTTCATGTTTGATTAATGGTGAGAAAAGATTAGAGTTTGAGGGAGTGACTGCTACACAGTGTATATTTAAACATAACCAAAAGTAGTAGTCTTATCATAGAAATAAAGAGCATGAGAATAAGATGTATTTGTTGTTTTCTTTGCTTTTGGTTTAATCTTTTTTTTTTTCTTGTCTTGCAGTATCCCTGCAAAACAAAAGGCATAACCTAACACTTTTCTTGTACTTTGAATACCTCTCCTCTGGACAAGGTCAACCGTACAACTCTTTCA
Source organism: Aotus nancymaae (assembly GCF_030222135.1). Taxonomy (NCBI): domain Eukaryota; kingdom Metazoa; phylum Chordata; class Mammalia; order Primates; family Aotidae; genus Aotus; species Aotus nancymaae. Next base: position 50,188,534 of record NW_026988415.1, on the reverse strand, counting down.
GTCATCTGGTTAGGATAGAAAACTTATTTTGCCTTAGTGTTAACACATCTCAGATTACAGTGGGCAAACTGAGGCTTTAATATAATAAGCATACATTTTATAGATACGTTTAATCATTTTCCCTTCAACATAGTCACCCTGGAAGATAGGGGTTTTGTTTTGATTTTGTTCTGATGCTGCTACCATTTAAAAAAATGCCTGTAGGATTGTTTGGGAACTGTACTCAAAATTAATTTTGTAAGAGACATGAGAAAACTATTCTTATGGTCACATTACTTTTGAGTCTAGCATGTACTTGAGAGCCTGCAATATTAATCAGAGTTTATTATTTTTGAAAAGGAGCAAGTGATTTGAGTATATACATTCTAGTGTATTGAAGAATAAATTCAGTCATTTCGTTTATTTAAACAGCTTTATTATTTAAATATAATTGACATAATGCTGCACATATTTAAGTGTGCAGTTTGCTAAGATTTGCATATGTGCAAATCATCCTCACAATCAAGACTGTGAACATATTCATTACCCTCAAAGGGGTTATACCTTTTGCTTATCTCCCATCCCTCTCCTCCATCCCCAAACTGAGAATCAGTTTGCATTTTCATCAGTTTTTTGGAAGAGTTGCTGTTGAATTGATGTTTACTAGAACACACCGGTAAAGCCATAGTGTTGGGTCTTCTCTCATTGTTTATCAGTTTTATGGATCTTCAAAGAACCAACTTGTGGTTTTATTTTTCTATATTTTGATATTTCATTATTTAAATTTTGACCCATTATTTCTTTTAGCTTGCTTACTTTGGGTTTCATTTGCTTTTCTTTTTCTATTTGCCTAAGGTGACAGCTAAGATCATTGATTTGAGAACTTAGTTCTTATTTTATAATATAGGCATTCATGGTTAGAAATTTCCCCCCTAATTACTGCTTTTTGGTGTCCTGCAAATCATTATATTTTGTGATTTAAATTTTACTTAAATTTTTTCTAATTTCTCTTTTGTTGTCTTCTTTGACCCATCGTTTACTTAAAGTGTATTGTTTATATTCCAACTTTTTGGGGATTTTCTAGAAATCTTTTGGTTTTGATTTCTAAAGACCGCTGTGATCAGAGAATATACTTTATATGACTTGAATACTTTTACATGTATTGAGACTTTGTTTTGTGGTAAATGTTCCATATGCACTTGACAAAAATATGTAGTCTTCTGTTGTTGGGTCGAGTCTTGTTCAGGTCCTCCATATCCCTGCTGATTTTCTGTCTGCTTGTTCTGTCATTTGAGAGAAAAGCATTGAAGTCTGTCTGTTACTGTGGATTTGTCTGCTTCTCCTTGTAGTTTTCTGTTTCTGCTTCATGTATTTTGAAGCTCTGTTATTATAGACATAAATGTTTAGGATTCTGTATCCTCCTGATAATTGACCCCTTTATCATTATGAAATGACCCTTTTTATACCAGGTGACTTTTTTTTTTTTGCTATGAAATTCACTTTTCCTATATTAATATAGTCACTCTAACCTTCTTTTGACTAGTGTTGGTATGGTTTATCTTTTATCCTTTTACATAACATGTCTTTCCCCCACCCGCTTTGGCTGCTTTTAATATTTTCTCTTTATCAAACTGGCTTTTAGTAACTTGATTAAGATGTACCTTCATGCACTTTTCTTCATATTTCTTGTGCTGGGGTTCTTTGGGCTTTGGGAATCACTGGTTTGTATTTTTTTAATTTTTAGTTTCTGTGGGTACATAGTCTATATATATATTTATGTTCACATGAGATATTTTGATATAGGCATACAGTGTATAAAAATCACATTGGAGGAAATGGGCTATCTATGACCTCAAGCATTTATCCTTTGGTGCAAACAATCCAATATACTCTTTTAGTTTTTTAAAAATATACAATAAATTATTGTTGACTGTAGTCACTTGATTGTGCTATCCAATACTAGATGTTAATCATTCAATCTAACTTTATTTTTGTACTAATTAACTATTTCCACACCTCCCTCACAACTTCCCAGCCTCTGGTAAACATCATTCTACTGTCTATCATCTCCATGAATTCAATTGTTATAATTTTTTTAGATCCCACAAAAAAGTGAGAACATGGAATGTTTGTCTTTCTGTGTCTGGGTTTTTTCACTTAACATGTCCTTCAGTTCCATCTGTGCTGTTATAAATGACAAGATCTTGTTCTTTTTTTATGGCTGGATAATACTCCATTGTGCATATGTACCACATTTTCTTTATCCATTCATCTGTTGATGGACACTTAGGTTGCTTCCAAATCTTGGCTGTTGTGAATAGTGCCACAATAAACATGAGAGTGCAGATATCTCTTTAACATACTGATTTTCTTTCTTTTGGGTATATACTCAGCTGTGGCATTGGTGAGTGTATTTCTTTCTTTTGGGTGTATACTCAGCTGGCTGTGGCATTGCTGAGTATATTTCTTTCTTTTGGGTATATACTCAGCTGTGACATTGCTGAGTACTCATTGCTGAGTAGTTCTATTTTTAGTTTCTTGAGAAACTGCTAAATTGTTCTCCATAGTGGTTATGCAAATTTACCTTCCCACCAACAGTGTACGAGGAGTTGCTCTTATCCACATCCTTGCCAGTGTTTGTCATGTCTTTCGGATAAAAGCAATTTTAACTGGGGGTAAAATGATATCTTTGTAATTTTTATTTGCATTTCCCTGATCAATGATGTTAAGCACCTTTTCATATACCTGTTTGTATGTCTTCTTTTGAGAAATGTCTATTCAGATCTTTTGTCCATTTTAAAATTGGATTATTAGATTTTTTTCTCTATAGAGTTATTTGAGCTACTTATGTATTCTGGTTGTTAATCCCTTGTCACATGGGAAGTTTGCAAATGTTTTCTCCTATTCTCTGGGTTGTTTCTTCACTTTGTTGATTGTTTCCTTTGCTGTACAGAAGATTTTCTAATTTGATGTGATCTCATGTGTCCATTTTTGCTTTGGTTGCCTGTGTTTGTGGAATATTATGCAAGTAATCTTTGCCCAGTCTGATGTCCCAGAGACCTTCCCCAATGTTTTGTTGTAGCAGTTTCATAATTTGAGGTCTTAGATTTAAGTCCTTAATCCACTTTGATTTCATTTTTGTATATGGAGACACACAGGGGTCTAGTTTCTTTCTTCTGCATATGGAGATCCAGTTTTTCCATTACATTTATTGAAGGAACTGTCCTTTACCCAATGTATGTTCTTGGCACCTTTGTTGAAAATGGGTTCACTGTAGATTTTATGGATTTATTTCTGTGTTCTCTATTCTGTTCCATTGGTCTATGTGTCTGTTTTTATGCCACTACCATGCTGTTTTGGTTACTATAGCTCTGTAGTATAATTCGAAGTCAGGTATCTGATTCTTTCAGTTTTGTTCTTTTTTCTCATGATAGCTTTGGCTATTCTGTGTCTTTTGTGGTTCTGCATAGCAGTTACAATTTTTTTTTTTTGAGGTGGGGTATCGCTCCGTTACCTAGGCTGGAGTACAGTGGTGTGGTCTCAGCTCACTGCAACCTTCACCTCCTGGGTTCAAGTGATTCTCCTGCCTCAGCCTCCTGGGCAGCTGGGATTCACCTGCCACCACACCTGGCTAATTTTTTGTATTTTTCATAGAGATGAAGTTTCATCATGTTGGCCAGGCTGGTTTCGAACTCCTGTCCTCATGATCCACCCGCCTTGGCTTCCCAAAGTGCTGGAATTACAGGTGTGAGCCACCCCACTTGGCCACCATTTTTAAAAAAGAAAAGAATGTCATTGATATTTTGATAGGGGTACATCACAAACAAAAACAAAAGTGAAAAAAAAAGAAAACACAAAAATCAGTTTGACATGGTTAATTTAACTGGTTGGGATTTTTACAATTCTCTTTTACTCTTCTACCCTTCTACCTGAGCATCTGGTCAATCTTGGCTGAACGTTAACCAACCCTTTCCAACTTTCTCACTTAGACTCCAGGTATAACCTCTTGGATTCAGGTCAAAATTGCTTCCTCAATAATTATCTTAACCTCAATCTGGCAGTCTCCCCTTACTTTGCTTAGTAGTTACTTGGCAATTCTTTCTTTTACTGAACTTTGTTCTTCCTTAAAAACTGTGTACATAGAGCTTCTCTTAGTTTCCAAACATTTTTTCTCCGATTGTTTCTCTGGTCATGTGATGTATCTTTTCCTTGCCTGTTGTTTATTACAAAAATCTCTCCAGACTGGGTCAAAATTCCATCCTTCTGGGTTCACATATCACTGTCTCCAGCTCAGGCACATATTGTATTTTTATTAAAAATATAGCACAGGAACAGAATTTTGGTGCTAACAGGAATTGTACAGTTCACTATTTAACACTTGAAGAGATTGAGAGCATACTTCTGAGTCTCTTCATTAAGCAGCACCTAGATTTTGCCTTGTCACACGATGCTTAAGGTATTTTCACCCTTGATTATTGGAAAAATTCAGCAAAACCTTATTAGAATACTTTTAATACATAATACAGTTTGGGGATTATTTTATTTGCATAAGTTTGTATGTTCTTTAAGCTAGAACATTCTCATTGGTCATGCTGGCAGGGAGAAGAGATGCCAGAAGAAAATTCAAGTCACTGTTCAGTAAGAACAAATGTTACCATTTGTGCTGGATGGTTACATCAACATGGATTTTGGCAGAAAACGTCCCATCAATTTGATGGATTTTACTTGTGATGAATGTACTTCCAGAGAGCATGCAACAACTGCTTAGATATAAATGGATATTTCTGAAGTAATCCTTTCTTATTTGTTTTCAGTTCTAGTCCCTCCCCAACAAAAGTGTACCCTAGAATGATCTCATTAAAACATATGCGATGTAGAGACTAGGAAACTTTTTAGTAACATATTATACATGTGACCTAATTCTATACTGGTTTTCCTTGTCCTGATTCCATTCAGTAGGACTGTTAGGCTTATGGTTCTACCTTCTTACTGGAACTAGAGGGAAACTTCTGCTTGAAAGAGCTGGGTCAAAGTAAATGATTTTTTCATTGTTGAGTGTCTCCAAAGTTTATGTTGAAATCATCAAGTACCTGAGGGATGAAGTTAATATACTCATTTTGCATGTTGCTGGCAGTAAAATTAGGTAGAAGAAAACAAAATCTAGGAAGGTTTTTATGTTTGTTTAAAGATTTATTCTGTATTATGGGTATACCTAACCTTCTTGTCATATAATTTAAATAAATAGGATAAATATTTTTAATGCAAATCCAAACTGAAAATTCACTTTGCAGAGATCATTAGCATTTATTTCATGTCATTTTCCTTCTATAGTTTTAAAATGCAAATACCATAGGAAAATCTTCTGGTATATGCTCATGAGAGGGAATTTGTTGCTTACTGACTATTTTGTATTTTACGATTGGCTAGTCAAGTGCTGATTAATGAACAAAAAGTCTGTGTTTGAAAATAAACTTAACAGCTTTTATACACAAGCTAAGTTTATGTAAAGTGATCTAGGAGACACATGACCTTTGTGCTCCATAGCCCTTGCTCAGATTCTGAAGGTAAACTATGTAAATGATGTAAGATGTCAGAGCAAACAATTTCAGCGGTTTTCAACCAAGGAAACTATTGAATAGCCGTCTCTGCTATGATGGGTCATACACCATACCATAGTACTTTGCTGTTTACCTTGTGAAGGTATATTTGCTGCTGGAACCATGATGCTGCATACAGGTCAGAGAACATTATATCATTTAGTTCTGTTTTTACCTCAGTATGCCTTGGTTTCCTAATCAGAAAAACAGGAATAATAATAATAGCTATATTACAGGTTTGTTTTAGGGATTAATTAAATCAAAGAACTAAAAACAATGCCTGGCACATAGTAGGTGCTCAGTGAATCATAAATAGTAGTACTACTAATAGTAGTGATGCTCTCTCTTTAGGTCTAGCTTTTTTTTTCTTTTTAATATACAAATTATAAATTAACGTGATTCCCTGTTATTCATGTCTACCATTGGCATTTAAAGAGACTCTCATTCATTCATTTATTCATTCCCTTCTTCTCTCCCCTTTCTCTCTTACCTTGTCCCTGTTTCCTTCCCTTCCTCTACTGTATTTCCTTGACTTGTTGCTGTCTAGCTGCAGCAATGTATGCAAACCAGGCAGGATCTAATGGCTAAAAATTGGTTTGTTTGGGCTACATTTAAAGCAATTGGATATGTAGCAATTTGAGGTGGGCTTTGACCTAATGGGTCCTATCCTGCTGTGAAGAAGTAAACAATATATGGCCAATATACTGGGGTCATCTTTAATCCATTTATGTAATATATACAAAATATATACATTTACGTAATATATACAAAACTATATAAGACCTACTTCCTGCCTTAGGAAATTCATACATTCTAGTGGGAAATTATTACACTATGGTAAATGCTATAATCAAGGTTCGAACTAAGCCCTTGGGAGTAATAAAACATTCTACTTTTGTGGTGTTTTCAGGTTTTTTCAAGTATATTGTAGCTCAGGAAGCACTCTACATTGTTGGCTACTGGCGACTGACATTGTGTCATAACTTTTAACCTTGAAAACTGTGTCACCCTTTCGATATCTGGGTTACGTGTTCATATTCAGTTATGTTTGTAGGTTTGAGTCTACATATAGTCTCATTTCTGTATTTCATGCTAAAGAAAATGCCAGTCCTAGCACATTCTCTTCTTATGTTATTAATGGAGAGGGGGAGAAGTCATTCTAGTACCTTCCTAAAAAAAGTGATCACTATTTCAAGCTCAAGTAGGCGGGTGCTTGTGTATAGTTTATGAAATTTGAGATACTCTGAGTTCAGTGAATACCTGAAAATGAAGAGACCTTTTAACCTGGTGGGTCAAGTTTGACTTAAGTTCTTGAACAAATTTACTTTAAGTGTTCTAGAGGCAGTGTTTATGAAGGAGTTTAGATCCCAGGGAAATTTTTTTTTAATAGAAGGAATAAATTGCCCTTTGTTTCCCTATTAAGACACCTAAGAAGCTTAATCTGTAACGATGTCATCTGTGGTTACTCTCTGAAGCCTTATGTTGAAATAAGTGGCCAACTGTCTCTCTTCTGTCCTCTTATGTGCCAGTATTGCCAGTCCTGCCTATAGAAAGGAAAAACCAAGTTTTTAACACCCCGTATTAGAATGTGTATTTTCTACAGAAACTATTTCAAAGGAGAATGGAGTTGGAATATTACTGACTACCAGTGTGACTCTGAAGGTGTATTATAGATTTTTACAGGATTTTAATAAGGTTTTTTAAAAGTTGATTTGCGAAGTCAACCGTCATTGAGAACTTTGTTTCTGTAGGAAAATGTACTCACAGAACTAACTCCTTATGTTGCATCAGGACTATAAAGGGCCCACGTATGTAGAGAACTTCAGTAGTCTTGATTATGGCTGCTAAATAGGTCGTTCTGTTGAAAATAAGTTTAACTTTATTAGAAAATAGAATGATAATTGAAGAGAAGTTAATTTAGGAGTTTTGTAAAAGACTTGGCTATGATTATGGTGCTGACACAATAATATGGGGCTAGAACTTATGGCAACCCCGTAAGAGTAATTCTATAAAATTTTAAGCATATCTATATTTGTTTTACACTGATCTTCTGACTATAAATCATTCTGTCAGTTGCATAGTAACATATAAGTTCAACCTTCCCAGTCCCTAATTGGCCAAACTTATAAAACCAAATTATGCAGCAGTGAGGAAAATAGAAACCTGAATGAATGCTGTTGAAATAAGTTTAGAATGTCTCAAAGTTATCCTCATAATTCACACTTTCTCTGTTTTCAAAGAAGACCTCTCATACACACTGAGTGTTATTGGCAGGTTTGACATGGTTGGAGTCTTATGTGCAGTGATAATATGTATCTGTCACTGGTTTTCAGGAGCCCCTATGAAAAGGCTTCGTTTTGCTGGTTGGAAGCCTTTGTTGGCATCAGCAAAGCCAAAGAGTTGTAGGCAAGGTTAACAGCCACTTCATATGTAATGGGTTTATCCAAACTGTGATCTTTATATTGATATATAAGATACATCACTGTTGTCTTAACATCTAGATGAAAAGGAAAAAAATATGTTTTCTACATCAAAATCTTCAGACTTAAAAATCTCAGTGATTAATGGTATTAATTAAAAGAGAAAAGAAAAATTTGCTTTGACCTGAATATGTATAAGGGTTATTATAAGGATTAGTGCTTGGGTTGCTTGTGAGTTTTCAGGCAAAGGGACATACAGCTCAACTTTTTTATATTGCAACTGATCAGTGATTAATACTTACGAGGCTTCAGGGGCTAAGTATAGTTGCTGATTTATTTGCAGGTCTTACTCCACTTCAATTGTTTAAATACAGTGAAGAGTCCATGGTGAAAAACACAGAGTAGAAGAAATTTGGGATCCATAAGCATAAACAGATATGTATTGCTTTGCCCAAAATAATAAAAAGTAAAAAAATTAAAAGTACCTGTTAATTCATTATATTATTTGTAAAACACAGTGACATAAATGATATTTTCCTGCAATGTGTTATTTATTATTTTGACAGTTTCTTTCACTATCTTGAGAAAGAATCTCTTATCCAAATTAAAACTAAGTAAAACACTATTTAAGAAACCTTATGAGACAAAAGGTTTTTTCAGAGTTATCACTACTCAGCATAGAACCTGAAGCCCATTGGGGGAAAAAAATCAGGTTGATAAAATTGAGTAATTTTTAATATTAAATTTTTCCAAAAGCAATTTTTAAATTTTCTGAAAATTATTTTTTGTTGACCATATAATCACGTTCTGCTTAAGCTTTTATGTTTTAAATATTTGATATAATATTTAGTGATTTTAGAAGTTCTTCCTGTGTGAGTCCAATTGAGCTGTTTTTGTTTTCCATGTGGAGAATGTTGTCTACTTTCACTTTGGAAATGATTTTTTATGGGTTGCACCATTGGATACATGTGTTCCAAGAACTAAACAACTGCTATACAAGTGAACTTTGAGGCATGACCCATTCCTGAATTGGGGATGGTTTGCAAATTCAAGACTATCGGTTACAAGTACTAATAGTGAAGTTAACTTTACATCACTGGCTGACTTTTATGTATTTTTTCCTACAAAAAATATGTTATAATAATATCTTATTCACAACTCAGATAATTTTCAGTTTTAGGCAATTTATACTCTTGAATTTTTAAAGCAGTGAATCATTTTGTTTTGTCAGATTAATTTTGCAGCTACATCAGAAAACTAAATGATGTGGTTATTTGTAAAAGCTACTTGAAGTAGATAGATGGCAAGTCATTGTGAGGTAAAGTATCTCCAGAGTGATAATCATAGCCATTTAGAGGTTATTTTTGTGTTATAAAGATAGTAATCATAACAACAGATATTTAAATTACTCTATTTAATACAAACAACAATCATATGTCTGGGTACATTGCTTCAATAACAAGGGTAATTTTAAACAAAATTATATATACTAACTGCCTTATCTATTTCTATTGCTACCATCCTAGACTAAGCTTCTATCATCTTACAACTGGATCAGATTCTCTCTCTGTCGCTCTCTTCCTCTGTCTCTCTCCTTCCCCCGGCCCCAATTCTGTCTATCATCACAGGTTTGAGTACTTACTATGTGCTAGAAATAGTGCAAAAACTTGAGGACACAGTGGGAATCGAGAAAAACCTAATCTTTACTACACTGAGTTTGATAGGTAATTGGGATGTGTTGCAGAAGGGGAAGTTCAGGAACCATGGGAGACTGTAACAGGATCATCTGTATCCTTAGCTGAGAGCAGAACAATTGAGTAGATGACCATATAATTAGGAAAGAGGTGAGGTGGGATGGAGCAAGTGCGCTAAGCAGAGCCAAGAGCACATGGAAAGGCCAAGACTGAAAAAGAGCTGGAGCTCTAACCAGTATTGTTATAGTGATGAAGACTGTTCACACAGATTTCATAATGTAGACAGAGATTATAGAGCTTGTGTTCTAGTCAGACATAAATGCTAATCTGGACTGTGTAATTTATTATTTTGATTTAGGAAATGACTTGACTGCAAAACAGGACAGTACCTTCTTGTACGTAGGATTATTGTGAGGATTTAAATGAGGCAATGCATATAAAGCTGTTAGCATAGTGCCTGTAAATGCTCAGTAATGGTAGCTATTAGTTAGGTACAATAGACCAAACTTGCTGATCTCTGCAAGCCTTCTTTTTAGCCTTTGATTCCTTTTTCAGTTTATTCTTAATATTACAAGTCCACAACCCTTTTCTGAAATTCTAAAATCTGAATGCTCTGAAAACAGACTTTTATCATTTGGCCCCGAACCCCAGCCTTCTTAAGGCTATATAGGTAGTCTTTATCCTGTTTTGTGGAATATCCATGTGTGCCATCCAAAGTCAGCTTTCTAAAATACTGCTTTCTCCATGTTTGTCTTCAAATCAGAAAATCATAAGAACCCCCAGTGGTTCTCCAATTTAGTCTAGACTATTCCTTGTGGTTTTCTAGACTGCCTCTAATCCACCCTACACATTCAAAATTTAATACCGTTGTACTTGAACCCTTTGTTTCATGAGTCTGTTCTCCTCAACTTCCCTGAAGTGAAATGTTAGTGCTGCTCTTTTTGTCTGACTTCCTTCTCTTTCTCTCTCTGTGGCTCTTCAGATCCTACCCATCAATTAGGCCACAATTCTTTGTAGTTTCTTAATGAAGCTATATTTATCTATTTCTTCCCTGAATTCTTATTGTACTTAAATGAATTTATTTACCAATATTTGAGCAGATATTATGCTCCAGCTACTGTTCTAAGTGTTAGAGATCTGAAAGTGAGTAAGACAGTTAAGTTCTCTAGTGTTAGGGAACTTGTTTTCTAGAAGGTAGAACACAAACAAGTAAATAAATGAACAGTATCATTTCAGATAGCAGTTAATGCTGTGAAGATAAGACAGGAGGATAGTGCCTTGGGAGAAGGAGAAGCTACATATTTGAGAAACTCATAGTTTAGCATTTGGTTATTTTTGTTTTTATATGGTTAGTTAGTTTTTTTTTTTTTTGGAGACGGAGTCTTACTCTGTCGCCCAGGCTGGAGTGCAATAGCTTGATCTTGGCTCACTCCCACTTCTGCCTCCTGGGTTCAAGCAATTCTCCTGCCTCAGCCTCCCAAGTAGCTGGGACTACAGGCACCTGCCACTATGCCCAGCTAATGTTTGTATTTTTAGCAGAGACAGGGTTTCACCAAGTTGGTCAGGCTGATCTTGAATGCCTGACCTCAGGCGATCCACCTGCCTCAGCTTCCCAAAGTGCTGGTATTACAGGTGTGAGCCACTGTGCCCGGCCTATATGATTAGTTTTTACTCCCTAGTTAGACTGTAAATGCCTTAAGGGAAGAATCCTCAAAGTTCTATGAGCCATAAAATGTTGGGCATAAAATGAGTGCTTGATTAAGATTTGGTTGAGAAATTTGTCCTTTTTTGACAGAGAAGGTAAAAATCTATTTATTAAATATAGAACACTACTTGGCTAAATAATTGATCTAATGGTATCTGTTATGTACAAAGTACTGTGTTGGGTTTGGAAATGTTTGTATTTGGGTAAAGCTAGCTGTTTCATTTCTGTTGCTTTTTATTCATAGACTAAGAAAGAAGAACTTTTATGTCCAAACAATTTTTTTTTTCCATTTGAAATGGTTGAATATTGTGCACCCCCAAACTTTGAGACAGGTCTCAGTTAATTTAGAAAGTTTATTTTGCCAAGGTTGAGGATGTGCCTGTGACACAGCCTCAGCAAGTCCTGATGACATGTGCCCGAGAAGGTGGTCAGGGCACAGATTGGTTTTATAAATTTTAGGGAGACATGAGGGATCAATCAATATGTGTAAGAAGTACATTAGTTCGATCCAGAAATGCGGAGACAACTCAAAGTACCCCCCTGCCCCCCCCACCCCCCCGCGGGGGCTTCCAGGTCACAGGTAGGTGGGAGTCAGATGGTTGCATTCTTTTGAGTTTCTGATAAGTATTTTCAAAAGAGGCAATCAGAGTATGCATCTGTCTCTGTGAGCAGAGGGATGAATTAGAATAGAATGAGAGGCGGTTCCCAGCTTGAAGAGGCCCAAGATATTTTTCTTTCACTGTATAAAGCAAACAAACATTCTTTCTATACCTGCAGAGGATGCTACTACTCTAAAAGCTGAATTATTCCTGCAATTGTTTCTGCTTAATTCAGGCACCAAGTGACTTCCTCCAATTCATTAGTGTGAATATTTTTAAAGACCTAAGTGGCAGACATATTTCCTGAACCATTTTCCCTTAGTCCTGAAGCTGATCAGGTTTGTCACACAGAGACTGCTGGATTCCCATGTCATAGTCACCCTTCCTGGCGGTTCAAGATTGAGCTTTATGGCAAGACAATTCATTTAAGATTGCGCATAACTTACTATGACAGATTGATCAAAGTTATCCAGTGAAGTAACAAAGTCTTTTGCTTCGTGAAGAAAACTGAAACCCTATACAGGGATGTCATATTTGATCTGTTATAGATAAATATTTTGTTCTTTATAAATTGAAAGAGCATCTTGAGAAGAAAATCTCAAAAGGATTTTTTTTCTTGCCATAAAAATGGTGGAACGAATTTTGATTTGTAATAGCAAAGAACTCTGGTGGGTTAAAATTTGAGAATTTTGATTTGACAGTACTTCTGAGATGGTGTGCTTATGGTCACAAAAATATAAAAATATTGCTCTACTAAAATGATGAAATGGACAGTTCAGGATGTTAACAATGGCAGAGTAAGGTGGAGAATTGGAACTTAATATCTGTAACTTCATCTTCTCAACTACTAGGCTTTTGTGCTTCGAGGGCAGGGCCATATCTCTCTAAATCCCCAGTGCCTCGCACCACCACTTGATCTAGCATCTAATCTTAAATGCTAATGGTGATAGAGGAGTAGCGTGCTTAAGATGAAGTGTAGGTGTCTGAAAATGACCCTTACTGTTAGAAAGGAGATGAAAGAATGTTAGGGAATAATTTTAAGTACACACAGTAAATAGTTCAATGATTGCAAAAGCGAAAATTTGTTTTCTGAAAGGTCATCTTAGACTCAAACCTGTACATTGAGCTTAGTTCTTAAAATAAAATTAGACATAGCTTTCTTGGTGAAATTAAACACAACTGAGAGGTACTCAAAGTATCTTTATAATACAGTGTTTGAATACCTAAACAGAATGTTCAGCTTAGTTACCAGGTGATTGGCCTTGAGTAGTTTGGATTGGTCTTACTGGTTTTTAAAGTTCAGGAATGAGTATAGGATCTGAAAAGTTGCGAGGCAGGCCTTTGAATAGTAACTACTTCCCTCTGTGACTGCTGCTGATCTGAATGGGGATTGGGCAGGAATATCGTCGAGAGAAATCAAGCCCTGAATCAGTGGTTGATGTTGATTACCTTTCTCAAGGTCCTTTCTGACGTGGAAAATATATGAAGATTATAATAGGGTATTACCATATCAGAGCTCTCAGAAGCTTTATATTATGATTGTTCTTTCACTCCTCTGATCTTCAACTAGAGTGTAACCTCCTTAAAGGAAGAGAGCATGCTTACCTTGTTTACCACTGTATTCCCTGTGCCTAGTATTGAACAGGTGCATAGTAGATGCTTAAATATTTGTTCAGCTGAAGTGAAGGTTGTTTTTTGTGTCCTATTGCACCTGCTATTCTTGGAGCGCAAGAAACTTAAGGCAGGTAATGAGTCGACCCTTCATCTCTATTGTAGTGGCCAACTTACTCATTTTCTTTAAAAGAAAAGAAAATAGTCAAATAGTACAGATACGTGTTTTAGTTGGTGGCGAGACTTTTGAATTATATGCAATTTAGTTGTCTAATTTCTGTGGTAGCAGAGTAATTGCACGATGTTTATAAAACATTGTATTACCTACCATGTAACATTAGCAATAAGAGAGTTGAATCTTTACATCTTGCTGTTTTTGTTAATTTCTCCCTGATTGAGAAAATTAAAACTTAATTTTCTTACAATAATGACTCTTGCATTGCAATCACAACTTCAGCATTAGAATTTATAAGTAAGTCAGCCATTTCTCTTAGTCTTAAGGGGTTGAGAGTCTGGAGTGATACTTGTATAATTATATAATACTCATATAATACTATACTAAGTTATGTTTAATATAGCTGATCATAAATGAAGTTTAATAAACTCTGATTGCTTGACTAATCATAATCTTATTGCTTTTCCAGAGTTGATTTTAATGAAAATATATGGTCACTATACGTATTGGTACAATATGCCCCCATTGTAATGAGCATGATCATTAGATTTGCATAATACAAACTTACTAAAATGACTTTAATCAGTGCTTTTAATTCAGGAGTATGACTCTAATAAAGATTTTTGGGGGGGTCATTTTTGTTTCTGATTTTTTTTAACTCCATAGTAGCTCTGTAGTTTGTACACAGAAGTAAAATCTATGTTTACTTGCAAGTGATGTTAGAGAGATACACCCACCTGCATAAATGAAATTTGAGAGCTTGCACCTGAAGAGCATCATTATAAATGAAAAAATTTTTTTGGTGTTTCTGTTGTTATTCTCGAGTCCTTTTATACCTTTCTTTTTTGACTAATATAAAAAGATAATTGTGTAGCAGAAATGATTTAATTTTGTTTGCAGATCATTGAATCTTAACTGATACAATGATTTCATGGCATTTTTAATGTAAATGGCTAAAAATTACCCCTTCTGAAATTCAGCCTCTTCATATCTGCTTAAAGATTTTCTTTTACAGTAGACCATATTTGTTCTTTTTTTCTGAACAGTTATAATGAAGAGCTTTAAATGGTAGTATTGTATTTATGAAAGCAGATTTTTACATGAGGGAAATCTGAGAAAATATCCATATTAAATGTATGCATTTATACAGGTTGTCCACTCTAGTTGAATGAAATTTACAAATCAAGAAATCAGGAGCAGAGTGTTTTTCTTTGTTTCTCTATCACAGGTAATTAGGATAATTTTTTACATAAGTGTAATTTCCTATGTGCCTTAGGGTACTCTATCATTCTTGAAGATGCCTGTTAGGAACAAAAAGTTCTTTAAGAATAAAACAAAGCACAGTCCTTCTCTAGTATTTTGACCAGGGGTCCACATTTGGTTTATCAACAACTAAACTTTCAATTCAAGGGCAGCTCTAGAATTAGAAATGTATACCGCAAAATGGACATTCCAGATCAAAGGGAACAGTAGGGGCACAAACAGGACATCATAGGAGTATGCATTGGGAAAGAGGATTTTAAATTTTGTTTTCTATAGAATAGGGGTCATAAGAGAAGAAGTAGAAGGTAGCCTAGAGCTGAATCATACAGGGCTTTAAATTCCATATTAAGGATATACATCTTTATAGGTAGTCAGGAGGAATTGAATATTTATGAACAGGAGGGAGTATGAGAGTCATTCATACTCATAATTGAGCCTCAATGTGTCAAACACTGCTTTAGGCATTAGGAGTACATCCCTAAATGAGATGGGCAGAAATCCCTGTCCTTGTGGAGCTTACATGTTTTTTGTTGGAAAAACAGACCAAGATAACGATAATGAAGTAAATTATAAACTATGTTAGAACATGCTAAAACTTGATCAGGAGTGCCAGGAATGTGTAGAGGGAGGCGGATGTTTCCATTTGAAATAGGACAGACAGGGTAGCTTCACTGAGCAAAACCTTGGAAGCGGGGTGAGGGAGTAAGCCATATGGACCATGGAAAAAGAGCATTCCAGGCAGAGAGAAGAGCCAGGGCATGTGGCTTATTGCCTCATTGGGGAGCTGTGAGGTGATCAGTGTGACTGGAGCTGGGGGAATGAAGGGACAGTAGTAGGAGATAAAGTCAGAGGGATATGGAGAGTGTACAGATCAGTAGGGCCTTGTAGGCCACTGTAATGACTTTGACTTGCACTAGGAGGGAAAATAGAGCCCTTGGAAAGTGTTGAGCCAAGGAGTGACATGATATGACTTCAGTATTCACAGTGTCACTTTGTCAGCTGTGTTCAAAATTAACTGTAGGAGAGCAAAGGTGGAAGCAAGGAGGTAGATTAGGAAGTCACTACAGAAATCTAATTGAGAGCTGGTGGTGGATTCCACCACATCTTTGCAGACTGCAGAATGATTATCCTGGGACTGGATAGCTGCTTGGCTATTGGAAATGAAGGAGAGGAAGGAGAATAACATGATGTGGATGTCTTAAACCTAGACCCGTCGAATGCAGGTGGAGCCAGTAACAAATGTTAGTCTCTTGTTTGTAAAATGAGAGGCTTTTACTAGATTATCTCAAATTCCATCTAACTTGAATAGTTTCTACCTCTATACTTTGTGGTTTAATATAGACAAAAAGTATGTTAATTCCAAAGAAGAGTAGTGAGGGGAAGAGAAGACTTCAGTCTCGTCCCATAAGACCAAGTGCAAATATTGCTAGCAATGCTTTTTTTCTTGTGTCTGTCTCCCATGATTAAACTGTCAACATGTATTCAATTGAGATACAGATTTAAAACATTTTAGACATATGTACCTTACCTTAGATAATTTGACTAAAGCAAATAGTATTTTCCCTTAATTTATATTCTTGCTTTGTAGATATAGATGGGTTTCCAGCCTGGAGTTTATAACCCCAAAAGGTGGGAAGAAAAGGAAAGCAGTGGTTGCATGAAGAACTGTATAATCTGTCTCAAAAACCCAGGGGGACAGGCACACGTTGGGGTGGTAGCAGGGTTAGTTGAGGCACTTTCGATACTTTGTCATTTTCTCTCTGATTTGGTATTGCAGGAAATCATGAAGCTGGCCATTTGTTTAAAACAGTTTTCTATAACCCACTAGAAAAATTAAGGAGAAAATACCTGGTAGAGAGAGTTGCAGGGTAAATTCATCCTTCTTAAGGTGGTTTCAGTTCTGATATAAATAATCCCAACTTTTTTCCTAGGCAGTAAAGATTGGTTGGGGTTTGTGTCAGCAGGATGTGATGAAGACATGGTACAGAGATTAGAAGTTTAGATCCCTGAGGTAATCAATGGATTAAAAATAGTAAAGAGTTATACATAGAATAGTATATTTTCCTCAGCTGATCTGGGGAGGATGGTCTTTAACAGCTTTGGATTGGTGGTATTTAAAGACAGTTTTTTGAGATCCTGAGACCAAGCAATTTTCATTTACCTAAAACATAATGGAATATCCTCCCCACAGTGAGAAGACCCTATTTTTTTAGTGTGCCTGACCAAGTTGATACACATTATTCAGTTTCTGTTGTACGAAATAAATGTATAGGATCTGGCAGAACATTAAATTCAATTTCTAACAGACAATTTTAAAAATCTGGTTCTTGGCCTGCCTCGGTGGCTCATACCTGTAATCCCAGCACTTTGGGAGGCCGAGGCAGGCGGATCATGAGGTCAGGAGTTCGAAATTAGCCGGGCATGGTTGTGGGTGCCTGTAATCCCAGGTACTCAGGAGGCTGAGGCATGAGAATTGCTTGAACCTGGGAGACAGAAGTTGCAGTGAGCCAAGACTATGCCACTGCACTCCAGCCTGGACAACAGAGCGAGACTCTGTCTCAAAAAAAAAAAAAAAAAAAATCTGGTTCTTTCCTAATCACACCCCTAAGTGGTACTTCAACATGTTTATAATAAGAACTATATTTCATGCTTATCGTATGTTATTGTGAGGTCTTGAGCTATCTTCTGAATCATGGAAGATTACTACATTGTTAGGTATTGCTTTAGTATTACTGTACTCAAATTCTTCAAATAATGGTGTCATATATGTTCAATTTTATGTTCAAATAAGTTTAATTTTATTTAGAATATTTTATTAAAATATTTGTAATATGTTTATAAGAATATTTTTTCAAAATAGGTTCAGTTTTATTTAAAATCTTTATAAAAGTGTCCTTTAAATATCCATCAGGAGTAACACAGTTCTTAGGCCACACTGTTTCATTATATTTCATTCCTGTTAAATGTGACGTTTTTCCTATTGTACATGTTGTTGTTTTTTAAATTTAAGTATCTTAAAAGCCTGAAGATTCATTTCCAAACTTCTATATAACTTGCCAGAGCATATGATTTTGTTGTGTCTTTTCTCACATATCAGCACTATGGTAGTGACGTCTGATCTAGATCTCATTTGGGACCTTGGGAGCCATATTTAAAAACAAATGAATACACCTTCGCCAAACCTTCATTTTTAATCATTAAAAACTTTTTTTTTTTCTTTAAAGAATGTATTGTTTATATGTTTGAACGTTCTGGTTCTTTTTGACTGTTTACAGTTAATAAAAATGAAAATTATTAAATTATTTTCTTGTTTGATCTATGAATTTCTCTTATCTGATTGGCATTTCTTCTTTTTGTTTGTTTCTTTTTGGTTTTAATAGAACATTCAAATAAAAACTTTGGCAGATGATGTGGTAAGATGGTCTTAGCAGCATGCTATTACATTACTTATGCATGTTGCCTTTTTATTAAAATAGGTGGACATAAAAGCATTGATATATGTAAGATATGAAATGTCTGGGTATTTACAAAGTATAGAAGAATGGAATTAATTGTCAATAGAGTGAATTCCTTTACGAATATTAATAGAAACAATTATATGAGATCCCAACAGAATTTTGATATCATCATCCTGATATTTACCTTAACCAAATGTTTTTTAAAATTGCCATGTGAATCTAGATTCTGGAAAACCCAGATGCTTCCTTTTTTGATGGCCAAATAAATTGCAAATATATTAAACATTAATGTTGGAGGAAATTAATTTCCGTTAGAAAGGAAATTAAGTTCATTATGTTGGTCAGATGTGTGCTACTGAATTTAAAAACCAATATTTTAAAGCTGAATTTATCATAGTATATCTTATTAAAAGTTATGGGCTCAAAATTTAAATATACCCTTTTATAGTTAAACTATAAAAATGGTATTTTGAGCATTATCAGTTTTTTCTATGTGAAATTACCTATCTACAAATAATATAAAGTATTCTTAGGGCTCAAAAGAGATGAAGGTATGTGGCTTAACTACATTTTTCTTACCAAAGTATAGCTGAAATCAAAAGCTAACTTTTTAGATAAACTGAATGTCACAGTAGAAGATCAAATATATATGTTATTAATGCTACTCAGTAAAAAGGCTAATACTGCAAAAGTAAATATTATGTGATGGGAAAGGAGAAGAGATATGTTGATTTAATGGTCAGTTGCATATTTAAATGCTTTCACGTCCACTATATTTTTTAGTGAAATTTGATTATTGGATATATCCTCAGCTTATTTGGGATTACTTAACTTTTCTCTTGAGTTGTTTGAAGATATACTGTATAACTAAACCAATTTAATTTCCCTCAAAAAGTTAAAAGAAAATGTGAAAATATAGTTCATGATGATTAGAAGAAATGAATCTTAAGTTAATGTGAAGACTGGGATGGGAACTAGGGGCTGGTGGATTTAGGAAAGTCACCTTCTCTGTGAAATGAGGGAATTGGTTTAGATTATTTTTCAAGTTTCTTCTCAGCTCTAAAATATTATGATTTATATAATCTCTTTGTAAGCAACCATGTACTCAAATCACTTTTGTAATCCTAAATAAGCTGCTTAAAACTGCTCATGTTTCTTTCAAAGTATACCTTTTAGTTTTTATAAAGTATTCTTTGACAATAAAATAAAAGGTATGCTTGTTAATGAGGAGTTCACATAATTTTACATAAGCTATGGTAATAACTTCTGTGATGCTTTTTGTATTGTTGAAGTAATTATATAAGGATTCTGGTAACATGGCAGTGAAGATGCAGTGTACTGATATTTAACATGTCTGCTTGTTTAATGTGAGCTTGATGGTATGCATGTGCTTCCTAACAGAAACCATAATAAAACTGAGTTGCATTTAGTTTTATGCACATTACTAATTTTTGATGTCTCATGTTTTGTGGTTTAAAATAGAATATCCCATTTACATGCAACTGAAGTCATTAACTCAGTTTATAGCAAGCTAATTATTAGAGATTTTACATAGAATCAATGGTTCAAAGTCAATATCCATAAAACAGCAAGTTCATAATAATAATATTTGTAGGAATAAGAAATTTGTTTGTTATATTTCCAGTAAATAGAAAAGGTGATGTTTTTATCTTTGTTTTGCTTTGTCATTGGTCCCAAATTTTAGGGAAGAAAAAGCTGGGGGAAAATAATAATAGTAATAATAATAAATAGCAGCTAAGTGCAATAAACATATTAACTTATTTAAATTTCACAATAACCCTATGGAGTAAGTAATGTCATTATCCCTGTTTTAGAGATAAGGAAACAGAGAGAGACCAAGTAACTTTCACAGGGTTACTCAGCTAGTAAATGGCAGAGCTTGGACTGAAACCGAAGTAATCTGTTTTCAGAGTCCATGCTCTTAACCCTTCTACTGCTACACTGACAAATTGTTCAAATATACTTGTCACAATTTTTGCAACTTTGAAGGAGAAAAATATTACCATAATTTTCTCTTAGAATTGGATATCAGTAGCTCTTTTTAGTTTCTTTCTCTTTTTTCTAAAGTTGCCAACAAAAACACATTCTCACTCAAACAACCAACAGGACTTTGATCCGAGCCTTTTTTCCACATATTTACTGTGCAAAACAAAAATGACAAGGGACTAAGTTTTACTTTTGAAGAATACTTTTCACCCCCAGAGTTCTGAGGCTGAAGAGCTACTTCAAGTTTTCAAAGTAGTACAATCTCTAACTGGAGCTTGCTGCTTAAAATAATATTTTGTCAAAAGACAATAGTGATGTATATTATACTAAGTACCATTTTGATGTTCTTCATGTTAGTGGTTCTTGATCTTTTTCTCAGGGCTTTTTATTTATTTATTTTTGTTTGCAGCGTGACCGAATTACAAGTTTTAGAAAATCTACTGTCAAAAAAGAAAAACCTCTTATTCAACATCCTATTGATTCTCAAGTCGCGATGAGTGAGTTTCCCGCAGCTCAGCCATTATATGATGAACGATCTTTGAATTTGTCAGAAAAGGAAGTATTGGATCTCTTTGAAAAAATGATGGTAAGTTAGACCCCTAATTTTGATGTAATTTTAAAAAGTGTGTGCCCAGAATAGCACAGAGTTTTAAGTAGGTGTGTTTGTGAAAAGACCAGAAACTTGATATAACAAAACTATTGGCAAAATTGTCTGTTTTTTTTTTCTTTTTTCTTGGCAAAAATATCCTTACCTGTCTGTCTCTTCCACTGTGAGCTCCTAAAAGTAGAAGCAGTTTTATTTATCTTTGTTTTCTACTATTTAGTAGTCTCTAGGACATTGAATCAATTTTTCAATGAACTGATTTGTGTGTGTGTTTCTATAAAGCAAAAGAGGCCTAAGTCCACTTTGCTGAAAACAGCACAAGGTCTCTTGTTGGGTATATGAAATAGAGTTGGGAGGGTAGAGAGTAACAATAGAAGGGACAGAAAAATTAATTCATCTAAGTTTGTTCTATTAGCAACATTCACACAACCTATATTTTCTAGCATTTTTTCTATGTTTTATAGCTTGTGGCCTAAATAATTTCCTATATTAGGTAATGAATACAGTATTTTGAATATTCAGAAGTTTATGGCAGGAGAGCGGGGAAATGAGGCATTAAACATTACATTGGTTAATTTGACCAGAGAAGAGCTAGAGATCTTGATTGGTGATTTATTCATTCAAAATTATATCCCACATGTTACTATACATTTTTTGTGGTTGTCTATTTATCTGTAGTTAAGAGTCCACAGGAGTTTCAAAGGTCGCCTTACATCAAAATAAAAGGTTAAGAATCAATGAAATCTAGACCCTACTGTGCCCACTGTGGAACATCTTGTTATCACCTCTTCCCTTACCTTCATGATTTATCTCCTGCACCTAGAAGAGTTAGTAGGCCTTTAATAAATATTTGTTGGTAGTTGTTGAATGAATCCAAGCAAAATTTCCCTTTATCTTTAAAATTTTCCTTGACTATTCCTTCCATCTAGCCACAACTGGCATTTTGGCTATTCCCCTGAAGCAAGTCCTGACATTTTTACCCTCCAACTCTTCTTCCTGCTTCTGTGATGCACCCTTTTTCCTGCTGCTCCTTTCATGCTATCTTCTTTAAACCATCTTTCAACAACCTTTTCTCTTTTGAAGTCTGTTATCTGCTGACCTTCCTTGACCTTCCTGGCTATACTTTTGTCCTTTTCCCTTTCTGTTCATTTTGGTGACTTCAAATATTATGCTAATAACCCATTCAATACATGCTTTTGCTCTTAGTTCCTTGTTTCCTAAACTCTGACATTTACCTTTATATATTTAGCTAATTATACCTATGACTATACCTGGGACTGTGTCATCCTTTAGAATAATTCCACCTCTAAGGTCTTTAACTCTGAAATTTTCCTTGGAAGCCATACAATTTACACTACCTTTCCAAGACCCTTAATTTTACAGAGCATGTATTGTGTTGTGGTTAAAAACTTGGACTTTGGGGTCATTCAGAATGTTTGTGGCATTCGTTTCCATTATCAAATAAACCCTGTTGTGTCTTTAATTGCTAGTATTTCTTGATCACCTAGATACCCCTCAGTTTATCACCCTGGTGTCCTTAATCACTGAAAGCAATGATGACAACAACGAACACAGAAACATTCCTTGAGACTATTAACACTGTTAATGTTTTTGAATCTTTCTTCTCTTTACATAAAAATTATAATCATTGCTTTAAGCTGCTGACAATTTGGTTAACACCTTTTGCGGTATTGAAATAGTTCTCTGAGTTCATCTATGGCATTGCCCTACTCAGTTCTCTTACACTCAGCGTTACAGGGCCATCTTCCCTTCATTGATTATCCCATTCACTTCTAATTTCTTGCCAAATCCCATTGGTTTTGCTTTTGTAATAACTTATATCTGTGTCCTCAGTCAGCCTCCAGCTGTTCTTGCCCTACTTTAGATGTTACCCTCTCTAGTTATTTCTTGTGGCTGCTAAAATAGCCTCCTAACTGGTCTTCCTCCCATCCTCCAGGTTTTACCTATTCCAATCCAGTATCACCCTATGATTTGGACACAGAGTTCTTTTCTGAAGCCCCAGATGGGCCTTTATGTTTTCAGAGAATCATTTTATATGTCCCTACTCTGTTCCTTCAACTATGCTCCTAGATGCCTTTCACACCTTTGCTTTGCTGCTCAAAACTCAGAACTCTTCCCCATCTTTATTCTTTTGCTGATGACCTTGCTGCTTAATTTACTGAGTAAATTGAAGCATTCAGAAGAGAACTTCCACAGGCTCCCACCACCACATTTACCTTTTAGTATCTGTATTCACATATCTGTCTTACTACTATCACCGTAGTTGAAATTTTCATTTCCCCATTCTTCTACTTGTGTATAAGTTAGCATTCCTTTTCACTTACTCACAGATACTGCTCAATAATTTTCTCTTCTCTCTCCTACCATTCTGAGTATATAAACATACTGTCCCATTTTTCAAAAACCTTCGCTTGACCCTTTCTCTCTTGCTTGTTATCACTCCATTTATTTACTCTCCTTTGAAGCAAAGCCCCTCACAGTAATTTTATTTAGATGCACTGCTTCCAGTTTCTATAGTTTGTGTTTTTTTTTTTGAGATGGAGTCTCATTCTGTCACCCAGGCTTCAGTGCAGTGGTGCAATCTTGGCTCACTGCAACCTCCATCTCCCAGGTTCAAACGATTCTCATGCCTCAGCCTCCCAAGTAGCAGGGATTACAGGCACATGCCACCACACCTGGCTAATTTTTGTATTTTTTTAGTAGAGACAGGGGTTTCACCATGGCCAAGCTGGTCTTGAACTCCTGACCTCAGGTGATCTGCCCACCTTGGCCTCCCAAAGTGTTGGGATTACAGGCCCAAGCCACCATACCTGGCCCATTTATGTTAGTCTTTAATTTTTAAATTTATGTACAAGATTTACAGTGTTTTTCAAACTTTGTACATTTCCACTTTGTGGTTTGAATATCCTAATGTTTCATCAGAAAATTACTATTTCCTGTTTAAATGCGATGTTTAAAAAAAAAAGATTTGCTTGTTGGATTCATTAATGTGATTTAAAGAACTGTACAACTTTGTGTCACATTTTCCCTAATGGGAATTTTTTTCTTCCATGGGAATTTTGAAATAGGATATTAAAAAAATATATTTTTCAGGTACTATCATATTGTATTATAATTTTATTTGATGAATCTCTTTTATGTTATTATGTGACCCACATACTCAAATGTTATAGACTTGTATATGCAGATATTAAAAACTTATTTATATCTAGTAGTGGGATTGCTGGATCATATGGTAGTTATATTTATATTTTTATTTTTTGAGAGTCTCGCTCTGTTGCCCAGGCTGGAATGCAGTGGCTTGATCTCAGCACGCAGCAACCTCTGCCTCCCAGGTTCAAGCAATTCTCTGCTTCAATCTCCCGAGTAGCTAGGATTACAGGTGCCCACCACCATGCCCGGCTAATTTTTGTATTTTTAGTAGAGACGAGGTATCACCATTTTGACCAGACTGGTCTTGAACTCCTGACCTCATGATCCACCTGCCTCGGCCTCCCAAAGTGCTGGGATTACAGGCGTGAACCACCGCGCCTGGCCCTATTTTTATTTTTTTAAGGAACCTCCATGCTATTTATCATAGTGACTGTACTAATTTACATTCCCACCAACAATGTATACAAGTTCCCTTTTCTCCACATCCTGGCCAACAGTTGTTGTCTTTTGTCTTCAATAATGGCTGTTCTAAAAGATGTGAAGTCATATCTCATTGGTGTCTTCAAATTTGCATTATGTTAAGTGAAATATGTTAGGTATAGAAAGATAAATACCACATGATCTCATTCCTATGTGGAATCTAAAAATGTTGATTTCATAGAAGTAAAGAGTAGTATAATTAAAAAAAATAAAAAAAATAAAGATACGCATATATATGATGTATACATATACAAAAAAAAAAAAAAAGAAAAAACGAAGTAGAGAGTAGAATGGTGGTTACCAGGGGCCGGGGTATTTGGGCAGTGGGGAGAGGGAGTAGGTTGGGGAGATAGTGGTCAAAGGATACAAAATTTCAGTTAGATAGAGGTATAACTACAGGAGATTTATTATACAATTTGGTGACTATTGTATTTTTGAAAAATTCTAACAGTAGATGTAAAGTGTTCTCACCACAAAAATGACAACCGTGTGAGATAATGCACATATTAATTAGCTAGATTTAGTCATTCTACAATGAGTATATACTTCAAAACATCATGTTGTACGTGCTAAATACATACAATTTTATCTGTCAATTAAAACATTTATAAATGGACATATGTTTTTAAATGGCAGTATAATAAGATATCAGAAAATATGGTTTGATTAAAAGTAACAACCCAAAGTTTAACTGAAAACTTTAAAGGTTATATCTCTTCTTTGAGAGAAGTCTACTTATACCCTGAATATTACATATTTTCTATATTATCTTAGTTTGACTGTAATAACCTTACAGTGAACAAATTATGAATAACTGTAGTTTTCATCTACTGTATACTTACGGCTAAGGTGTGAAACTAAACCATTTAAATTTATTATTTCAGTTGATCCTTAAAACAGTGCCACAAAGTAGGTAAGATTGTTATACCCCATTTTCAGATAAGGAAAGTGAAGCTTAGAGAGAGGTAAGAAAATTGGTTCATTAACTTGACTAAGCTAGTAAGTGGCTGAGCTGAAACTTACATTTAGGTACACAAAAATCTAAAACATTGACATTTTTGTAACATCTACCTTTAATAATGCTTCATTTAAGCTCAATATAAAATTAGTACATTTCTCTTGGACACATATTGAGGAGAAGTAGAAGGCAAATCAGAGGTACATTAGAGTGGTAGGTGAAGCCAACCTGGGATGGATTATTTCCTACTGATGATGGAACATTGTCTGTAATTGTTTTTACAGAGCATTGATTGAAAAGAATGGGTACAAAAATCTAGCAATGGAAAACTGTTAAAAATGTCATTATCACAGTTGATAGGGAGAAAGCACTTAAGTTGTTCTGTTTCTGAAACAGAAGTAGACTTCCAGATACAAAATTTCTCTTTTTTTATTTTACTTCTTGTGGGTGTCCTTCCTTGTACAAATAATGTAAAAGCTGTTCTTGTCATATTTGATGGCTCTTATGAGAATCTTCCTTCTCTTGAGTCTATTGACGGTACCCATTTATTGTGCTGTTTCTCTTGATTGCCTTTTCTAGACTTTAGAGAACTATGAAGGTTTAGACCATTTGGTCTCAGTACTACGTATTTATTTAAGGATAACATACCTTGAGGTATAAAACATTTTAAATAATTGCAGCAAATAGCACAACATTATACACAGTACTAATATATGAGATGCTTGACAAGAAATAAATTGCCTTGTAATTTACTATTTAGAATTTCTGGGTAATGATGTGTTGGTGAAACTTTTGATTTAAAACTTAAATAAGAAAAGACAATATTCAAATATAATCATTTCTTACTCTGAAAATTGAAACTGTTGTTATGCCTGAGGATCATATCTGTCAACAGCAGTTCTCATTGGATAGGCTTGTAGATATAGATAATTGAGCTAAATCTAAAATTACTGCAAGACTTTTTTTAAAATTAACTCTTTTTACTTAATTACTAATAGATCATTTCACAAATCACTTGATTCTTCATAGCTAAGAAAAATAGTGAAATGGGTCCAGGTAACTGAAAGATCTGAATAGTTTGGTTTTACTTTAGTAGTGTATTAGTAGACTACTAATGTCTCATTGACTCTGGCATCTATTCTATGAATTGGTACATCACTTTTTGTATTGTGCTTATTCAATGATGCAATTATGAAGGGACTTTCTGAGTAATGTTATCAATGACTATGGCTGAAAAGTTTAAAATTCCAAATTTGAAATAAATATTTATTTATTTATTTTGTTATTTAGAGACAGGGCCTAGCTCTGTTGCCCAGGTTGGAGTGCCATGGCACAATCACGGGTTACAGCAGACTCAAACTCCTCAGCTCAAGCCCTCCTCCCACCTCAGCCTCCCAAGTATCTGAGAATACAGGCATGTGCCAAATAAACACGATTTTTTGTTAAATTTTTTGTGGAGATGAGGTTTTGCCATGTTGCCCAAGCTGGTCTCAAACTTCTAGGCTCAAGAAATCCTCCTGCCTTGGCCTTCAAAGTGCTGGGATTATAGGCCTGAGCCATGTGCCTGGCCTTGAAATTTCTTGATGATTGTTTATTTTATAGAATATAAGCTCTTTATTAAGAGTGTGTCTTTCATAGTTTGTAAAACTGAATTTTGTATTTAGAGTATGGTTACCAACTAATTGAAAATTGAGAAGTGGTTCTTTTACTAAAATTTTCAAGAATTAAAACCATTGCTCTTATAAGATTGTTACAATTACCTGCATAGGGTAAATCACATTTGTTCTTTAAGATTCTTGTTCCCCTCCCCTACCCAGAGTCATGTTTTCAAATCTTCCACAAGTGGGTAAAGGTAGTAGGATGACAACAATACTCCTTCCATGTTATTATTATTGGTAACTATTTTTGTTGTTGTTGTTTCTTGTATTTTTGAGATGGAATCTCACGCTCTCCATTAGGCTATAGTGCAGTGGTACGATCGTGGCTTACTGTGGCCTTGACCTTCCGGGATCACACAATCCTCCCACCTCAGCATCCTGAGTAGCTGAGACTGTAGGCATGTGCTACCATGCCTGGCTAATTGTTTCATTGTTTCGTAGAGATGTGGGTCTTGCTGTTTTGCCCAGGCTGATCTCGAACTCCTGGGCTCAAGCAGTCCTCCTGACTTGGCCTCCCAAAGTTCTGGGGTTACACTGTACCTAGCCTATATTTGGTGACTTTTAAAGATGACTGAACTAAAGTGGTTCATATTCATAATTCTTTTCATATTGATCAGAAGCATTTTGTATTGCTTCTAATTAGGATTGGATAAAATATCTCCTCAATTCCACTTTAAATGTAAGGAAATTAAGAATGCTGTAATTTAATAACTCTTCATTTTAAGTTGTCATAACCTTTGAGCTTACAGAAAATGACTGAGCTGGTTTTTGTACATTGAGTATACTGCTTAGGGACTGTTAAATGCTTAATAGTGATAACTTCTTTTCATCTAGACTGAATTATGCAATTAGAGTTCTTTTTGGGGAGAGGAGTGTTGGGAGAGGGGAGATGTTCATTTTAAGATTAAAAAAGTAAACCCATAGAAACTTCTTGGGAGTTTAAGTTGGAATTTGATTTCTATTAGCTAGCACAAGGAACTCTCAAGTGGAGGTTCAGGTTACATTGGCAACACACAGATACGTCAGTAAGGACTGTGCTCTAATATAGGTAATTAAATAGTTTGTCTTATGCAAAAGATGAGGCTAGTGATGATTTATGATTAACTTCTAGCCATATTTCATTTCAACCTAATTTATTAAAGGTAATGTTTAATAAATGATTATACATGCAAATTTGATGTTTTACACTCTTTTCTATTCAGCAATTTATATTAATATACTTTGCATTTTTTTGTCATAATTTAATGATAGTAGTTATATACAATAAATACCAAATTATTCCATCTGCTAGAACTCTCATAAGTAATGTCAAAGCTTTTAATTTGTGTTCTCTCACTCTTTGATTAGAGAGAATAGTTGTGTTTGAACACCAGGTGTTGTACATTAACCCAAGCATCCTTGTTCTCCACTGACTGCTATTATGGGTTTCTTTCTCACTGAACCCTAGTCTTTTAGAAGTTAGCTTGGATAAGAATCTTTTCATGCCCTCAGCATAAGTAATTTTAATTAATAGTTAAGGTACCACAAAATAAATTATTGGAAAACTAGGTCTTAAAATCTATAATAAGCCGTGGAAATAGTTGTCAGAAATGATTAGATTCTCAGTAATTGTCTAGACAGCATAATTTCCATAGGTTGCATTTACATTTGCAATATCTTTACTCCATATCATTAGACTGAGATAATGCCAAAAGCATTTCTGGACAACATGTTTTATTTTCTTATAAAGCTCGCTTGAAGAGCTTACAAAGGAGGAGCAAAACTTACCCAGTAAACAGATCTAAAAAGTAACTAAATCTGGGTCAATTTTAAATTTTATTGCCAAACATGATTTTCCAAAAAGTGATTTTAGGTTCAGGGGTACATATGCAGGTTTGCTATGTAGGTAAATTGTGTGTCACGGGTTTGCTGTATAAATTATTTTGTTATTTAGGTAGTAAGCATAGTACCCAATAGGTAGTTTTTCAGTCCTCACCCTCCTGCAACCCTCCACCCTCAAGTAGGCCCCAGTGTCTGTTGGCCAAAGGTTCACAACTGAGGGAAGAATAGGATAGGAGTTTCAGGAAGAGGAATTAAAAGAACCAGGTTTGCAAATTTATTCTGATTGTTGCTGGTAAACTTCACAATTCACTGGCTTTGTTCTTGGTTTGTACAGAGAAATGCTTTCAAAAACATTTCTTCTGTTTTGAAGGATTCTACTAGTATTTATTTGCATGAGTGTATTTAAGCACTGTTTATTGATATGTGCAATGTGCCAGGTAGGATGCTACATGTTAGTGTAAAGATGAATGCAACACCTTCCTTACCCTCAGAGAGCTCAGCATTTACTCAAGGAGAAAAGTAAATAAATGATTTCCATAGTCCTGTAATAGTTGTGAATAGGCCACTTTGGGTACTTAGCCCTGTGCAGGGGCTCAGGATGGAAGCACAGAATACCACCTAAATACACTGTGAAACCCAATGTTACTTCTGAATTATCCATCTTTATTTTTTGGCATTAAATATTCTTAAAATTTGAACAATTTAGTTCATCAAAGTCTCATGCCTTCCATATGTCCAGTACTGTTTTAAGGTCTGAGAAGAGAACAGTGAACAACTCAAAGAAAATCCCTACCATCAAGGAGCTTATGTTCTGGCAAGGGTAATAAGGTGGAGTTACAAAAGAAAAAGAAAAGACACATTTCTGTGTCATGGTGAAGTTTATTTGACGACTCTCTACTGAATGCCAGATACTTTGTTAGGTACAGCAGACATAAAGATGCCAAAGATACTATCCCTGCCACAAGGTTTTTATTTTGTATAACCCGCTAGCTAAGAATGGTTTTTATATTTTTAAATTGTTACACAAAAAAGACCGTTTCAGGACACATGAAAGTTATATAAATTTCAGTGTCCACAAATAAATTTTTATTGAATATATCCATGCCCATTTGTTTATGTACTGTCTGTAGCTCCTTTGTGCTATAGTAGAGTTGAGTAGTTGAGACAAAGACTATATGACCTGCAAAACCTAAAACATTTACTGTCTGGCAGTTAACAGAAGAAGTTTCCCAACCTCTGGACTAGTCCAAGAGTCTCTAAAACTTTTATTTCCTATCCCATGAGAAAAAAAAATATATATATATATATGTTTGAGCAAGTATATATATATATATATATATATATATGTAATTTTTTTTGAGACGGAGTCTCGCTCTGTTGCCTAGGCTGGAGTGTAGTGGTGCGATCTCGGCTCACTGCAACCTCTGCCACCTGGGTTCCAGAGATTCTCCTGCTTCAGCTTCTTGGGTAGCTGGGACTACAGGCACGTGCCACCATGGCCGGCTAATTTTGTATTTTCAGTAGAGACGGGGTTTTGCCATGTTGGCCAAGCTGGTCTTGAACTCGTGACCTTAGGTGATCCGGCCGCCTCGGCCTTCCAAAGTGCTGGGATTACAGGCGTGAGCTACTGCGCCAGACCAATATATTTTAAACATTATACACTTGCATGTATATACTAATATTAATATGTACATTATAAAATAGACACAGTAAAAATGAGAAAAACATGAACAAGATTTTAAAACAATTTAAAATGAGTTTATTTCTTAATTATACAAAAGTCTTTGCTGTCATGATTAATAACTTTTTAGTGAGAACAGTGTCACTATGTCATTTTTAATGTCTTGCTTAAAAATAGGCAGTAATTAGAAAGTTTAGCTCCAGGTTCATTTTATTTTGATATTTGGTTTAATTTCTGTCATAATTGAAACATAAATCTGACAAAGATTTGTAGGTCCAAATGGAACAAGTGTACTGTTAGCAACTTACTAAATTGTTGTATTAACTTTTATCAGACCAGTCCCTGAATCAAGGAAAGATTTCCTGCTGAGCCATGACTAGTAAATTCTTGTCTTACTTGATGACAGCCAGTTATTCTTGCAACTAGTCTGGAGTGTTGCATTTCTGTATTTCTAAATAAATGGATTCAAAATGGACTTTAATAAATGGGTCTTCAACAAGTACCACTGGGGACATGGGCTCTTTTTATTTTTTCTTCTACATTCTTAATGTGTAGACCCTCATCCTCATGTGTGTGTACTCATGCCTGTTCCAGACAGTATATCTAATACCAGGAAGAAGGGAATAATTCAAGCAGGGGTGAAGGGGACTGACTTAGAAGTTGGGTCTGTCAATGTGTGGCTTTTCCAGTAAAATGGGTTTGAAAAGGAGTTACTTTCTTCCTAATGGTTAAAATATCAAGGAATTTATTTTCTTTTTATAAATGAAAAATGCCTAAGGCATGCTAAATTTCAACAGGTTTTTTTTTTTTTTTGAGACAGAGTATTACTCTGTAACCCAGACTGGAGTGCAGCTGCGAGATCTCGGCTCACTGCAACCTCTGCCTCCTGGGTTCAAGCGATTCTTCTGCCTCAGTCTCTCCAGTAGCTGGGATTACAGATGCCTGCCAGCATGCCCAGCTAATTTTTGTATTTTTAGTAGAGATGGGGTTTTGGCATGTCAGCCAGGGTGGTCTCAAACTCCTGACCTCAAGTGTTCCACCTGCCTCATCCTCCCAAAGTGCTGAGATTACAGGTGTGACACTGTGCCTGGCTAATTTCAACAGTTTTAAAATACGTTATCTTGAAATAACCAGAAATACCTCTGTAAGGTACAAAATGTTTTCATGGTAACTTCCTTTCTTATTTCAAAATATTGTAAATATTTTATTGTATTTGAAATATCTTGCTTTTATTTTATAAAGAAGAACAATGTTTTTGACTCTTTGTAGTACTCTGTGTACTTCAGTTTCAACTATTTGCAATGGCCTTGAATTTTACGTGTGGGTTAACCTGACTCAGGAATCCTTCCCTCATATATTTTCCACAAATCCTCCTTTTATTAAATAAGTCATTTATTTTGGTAATATGTTTTCTCTGTTAAATTGTTCTATTGGTGACTCAAAGAAAAGTAGTTTTTAGATGTCATTATATAGAAACAATCTAGCAAATACTATAAGGTGAGATGTTTTTAAAAAGGTGATAATTTTATCCAACTATGTAGTAAACCTCACACACTAATTTTTTAAATACTTGCTTTAGTAAATTTTCAGTAATGATTTATATGTGTCTTCTGATACATCAATATTTGCTGATAAAGAAATGTACTTCAGTTTCCTGCCATGTTGTTTTGCATGTATTGTTTCAGCTGCTTTTACCAAGTGTTTCTCTTAATGCCATGGTACCTTTTATCAGTTGTTATTAAAGAAAGAAAATTCAAAAGAAGCTTCTAAACACTTATTAAGTTTACAAAGTATTGCTAAGGTACTGGATTTGAATATAACATGATTCTAATTATTGCTGAGAAAATTAAAGAATGAATGAGAATTGAAGAATAATCAGTGAGAATAGAAATGAATGAATAGGCAGCTGGTTCAACTTTTGACCTTCTCATTTGATCCTATTCTTATATGGGTTCTCAGCGATAACTTTAAGAATACAATGCTTGCTGAAGTGAAGGAATTTGTCTGTAATAGGAAATTGTATCATGGCATATGAATACAAGAAGGATTAAAAAATGGTTTAGTATTTACAAATATGGCTTTAAAAACATTATAAATGGTCAATTATTTAGACTTCAAACAGCATTTTTTAAAACTACAAAATACTGCATTTTTTCTCTGTATTATAGAGCTATCAAATGTTAACCATGTTAAAAGCTAGCTTTTGTTTTGAATACTATAAGAAATCAGTGTGTTTAGAAATAGTTTCATATTCAATTACATTGTTTAGAGTTAATATTGAATTATGAATATTGCTGTATTTAGCTTTATTATTGTATTATAGATCTGGAGTTAATGATTTGGAAGTGTTAGCTGCCTAATTAGTAGTATGTATCTTATTTCTACAAGAATAAAATGAGTCATTTTGGTCTCTTCACATGAATGATACCCATTTCCAATCAACCTATGCAGCAAATTTATAAGTATAAAAAACTGTTGCTGATTCTAAAGCAAGTTAATATATTTAAAGAAAAGGTATTATATATCACATTGGTTCAACAAATGTTTATTAAATGTTTACTGCATTCCAGGAATTATGCTCTTCACTGCGAGTACAAAGATAAATAAGTTCCTATTCTCAGTTAGCTTCAAGTTTAGAGGAGATAGATTTATCATATAATTTCAATGTTAAGTGCCACATAAGGAATTAATATGGAAGAACAGGATGAGAGTAGTTATTTTCAAATCAGGTGCTTTAGGAGAAATCTTCCTGAAAAATTGGTGGTTGAGTATGGTCTTGCAGTATAATAGCCAGATGTGAATTTGGAGGGGGCAAGGATGGGCATTAACAGATGGAGAGGATGGTAAAGGTGACCATATTTCAGACAGGGAGAAGAGCATCATGAACAAAATAATTAGTGTGTAACGGCACAGTTTATGTAGCAAAACTACAAACAACCTAGCATTATTAAAACATAAGGGGTAAGATGAAAAGTGGTTAAAAGGATGAGGTTGGGGAGACGATAATGCTAATAGCTAGCATTCTTTGAAAGCTAGTTAATATACACCAGGCTTGTCATGCGTGATCACACTCAGTCTTGACAACATTCCTCTGAGGTGTATAATCTTACATTGCTCTTATTGTCCTGCCTGCCTCCCTACAAAATAATTCTACTGTGATGGCATGATAGCAGCAATGTGTTTCATTAAAAATTGAATGGGTACGTAGTAATGTAGAAATGTCACTGGAAGCAGAGCAAACTCTACCTAGAGACTGCCAAATGTGGCACTACCACACTCTTAGGCCAGGCTGTGAAGTATACAAACACAGGCACTTAATCTTGTCAGTGTTCCAGAGTTGATTCTACTTGGAGGATGCGGATTGATGATAACCACATTTACAGGAGACTGAAATTTAACCAGAATTATTTTAGGCAATAGAGATATAGCCCAACATATGTGAACAGAGCATAGGGTTTTTGATGAAAACACAAACAATATGAGTCAGCAGAATGATGTTCTTGGCCAGTAAGATAATAAAATCAGAGGCTGAATTAATAGAGGTGTAAGTATTTCAAGGTGAGGGAGGTGGACGTTCTTTCCTTCCTTGCTTTTGTTAAACCACACAGTATTTGAGAGAAGAGATGTGGACACCAGCCTGTCTTACATGAAGATAAGTTGAATACTTTAGCCTGAAAGAAAGAATGTGGTCTTCAAATAACATTTATGTGGCTCTTGAATTAATTTCCTTCTGTCCAATCTGACATTTCTTCTTAGTTTGACTCTTATCTCTAGTCACTTAAATTACTTCAGCCCAAATTATTGAGCATAAAAATCCACTCTGGCTGGTTTAAATACAATATAATTTTAGGGGATGTTAGGAAGTTCTTGAATTAAGAGAGTTGCCGAAACACGCTCCAGATAACATTATAGGAATAGTTTCCAGAACCACACAACTGAAATACAGTTCCTATTAAGGAGCTCTTACCCCAGAACTATTTGATCAAAATGTCTTAATGAAAAAGACAAGCTAATGCCATCAGTTCTGTAACAACATCACCTCTGTTGCCACCTACATCAGCAAAATGGATGGCCTATTTGTGGCCTGCTTCCTCACATAGTTCACTTCTAAATCTACATGTCCTCTACATGTATTTTATTGGTGGAGACTAAGCCACATGTCTGCATTCTAGTTAAAAGGGAGACTGACAAATGTAGTTTTTATAGATTCTACCTTTGTCAGGTGGGGCTGACAATGTGAGGATGTATTAAATTGTAGAGGGCATGTTCAAGTGATGTTGGGTAGCGGAAAATGACAGATGACCACTAGAGTTTCCTGGCTGGTTTCCCTCCTTCCAGTCAGGTTTTTTTTCATCCTTTGAGACCCACAACTTGGTGAAGACTTCTCTGACCTTTCCATCTGCCCTCTGTGTTTCCAAATCCAGTATATGCCTCAGTTAGAATTATTTGTTCCTACTAGACCATAAATTATTTATTCAACAAACATATATAGCATTTACTAAGTATCAGGCATTGTTCTAAGTGCTCTATAAATAATATTTAATTTGAGTATAAAAACAGTCTGCCAGATTAGATAGCCTGGCATAGTTGCTGGTGTGTAGTATGTGTTCAGTAAATAAGTGATTCAACATTTTAAAAGTAGAGAAGAAAAATAAAGTCACACCACCCACCTTAACACACAATTAATATTTTGTGTACATATTTCATGTCCAGTCATCAAAGGAAAAATTTGGCAAAAATTAAACTCCCCTAAGAGGAGTGGGGCTCCCCGAGGAGGTAGGGAGTTCCCTGTCAGTTGAAATAGATACAGAGGCTGGGCACGGTGGCTCACGGTTGTAATCCCAGCACTTTGGAGGCTGAGGTGGGTGAATCACTTGAGGTCAGGAGTTTGAGACCAGCCTGACCAACATGGCGGAACCCTGTCTCTAAAAATACAAAAAAATTAGCTGGGTGCTATGGTGTGTGCTTGTAATCCCAAGAATCTCTTGAACCTGGGAGGCAGAGGTTGCAGTGAGCCGAGATCGGACTATTGCACTCCAGCCTGGACAACAGAGCGAGTCTCCACCTCAAAAAAAAAAGAAAAAAAAAAAGGAAATAGATACAGAACATGGATGAGCATCTGTGGACCGCATTATAAGTGCTATCCAACCTACTTTCTGTGATTCTACTTTGATTCAACAATGCCAGAGCCTATGAGAGAGCGAGGAAAAAGATATCTTCTACCTTCTAGTAAGTCATTAACAAGTAAAATATCCAAATGAGAAATAGCACTTGATAGAAAAGTGGGAATAGAGACAGTGATCCAGGTAATTAGGAAGAGAGGTCATGTATATGTACACAAAATTTATAGGTATTGACTATGAATGAATCATCATAGGAGTCACCGCAGTGGTTGCAAATACAGATTTTTGCTGTCAACAAAGTTACTATTCAGTAGATAGATGCAATTTGTTTACTTTTAAGGATTCTTTGTCTTCCACATTCTCACATATACATCTTTAAAATAACTTTGATGCTGTTCTTTGCCAATTAGTTTTTTTTGATTAAAGAAACAGAATGCTCAGAATTTCTGTATGAGTGAAGGGATAAAAATACTGATTTTTTTCTTAAAAAAAATTAGATATGATTCACATACCATAAAATTCATCCTTTTACAATGTGCTTTTCTCTCTCTCTCTCTCTCTCTCTTTTTTTTTTTTTTTTGGAGACAGGGTCTTGCTCTGATTTCCAGGCTGGAGTGCAGTGACAGGAACATAGCTCACTCCTGGGCTCAAACAACCCTCCCACCTCATCCTCCTAAGTAGCTGGGACTGCAGACACACACCACTACGTCCAGCTAATTTTTTAAGAATTTTTGTAGAAGCAAGGTCTTGCCATGTTGCCCAGGCTGGTTTCAAACTCCTGGAACTCCTGGGCTCAAGTGATCCTCCCACTTGGGCCTCCCAAAATGCTGGGATCATAGGCATGAGCCACTATGCCTGGCCAAATTCTTAGATTTTTTTTTTTTTTTTTTTTTGTATATTCAAAGAGTGTGAAACTATCACAACAAAAAAGTTCAGAACAGTTGTATCACCGCATAAACACCGTACCCATAATCAGTCATAATCCAGAACTCCCTACTCTTCTCCCCTGGCTCTGGCAACCTCTAATTTATTTTTCATCCCTATAAATTTGCCTATTTTGGACATTTAATATGAATAGAATTATAGAATACATGGTCTTTTATGATGCTTCTTTCACTTAGCATAATGTGATTTCAAGATTCATCCAGGTTATAGCATGTATCAAGACTTCATTCCTTTTTAGAGCTAAATAATATTTTATTGTATGATACGCCACATTTTGTTTATCCATTCATCGATTAATGGATGTTTGGATTGTTTCTACTCCTTGGCTATTATCAATAATGGTGCTATGAACATTCGTGTACAAGTGTTTGTGTGGACATACGTTTTCATTTCTCTTGGGTATGTAAGCTGGGTCGTATGGTAGATAAATCTGTTTAACTTTTGGAGGAACTGCCAGACTGTTTTCCAAAGTGGTTGTATCATTTCTCGTTCCCACCAACAATGTGTGAGGGTTCCAATTTCTTCAATTCGTTGCCAACATTTATTATTTTCATCTTTTTTTCTAGCTATCCTAGTAGAAGTGAAGTAGTATCTCATTGTGGTTTTGATTCGCATTTCTCTACTAATGATATTAAACATCTTTTCCTGTGCTTATTGGCCATTTATATCTTCTTCAGAGAAATGCCTATTCAAGTGTTTTGCTTATTTGTTATTGGGTTTTCGTCTTTTTATTATTGAGTTGTAAAAGTTCTCTGTATATCTGGGTATACATCTATATTAGACATATAATTTGTAAACATTTTCACCTATTCTGTAGGTTGACTTTTCACTTGGTATTGCATTTTGAAGCACAATCACAAAACTTGGTTTTGTGACCCTGTCAAGGGTGTCTTCATATGTCACAAGGATTAGCATGAATTTCAAAGCGAAGAAAAACAATTTGTCTAGTGAAAGTGTTATGTGTGTGTATATCACAAAATAAAGATAGATTTCCAACCAAATTAAAGTTTATTGAACCTCAAAACAATGTGTTCTTGTAACTGAATATTTTTCGCTCTAGTGAGTGAGGTTTGTTACTGCAATACAACTAGCTATGTTTCTGATTATTTTTTTGTTTTCCAAATCTAACAACTTCTTGTGAATTTTTTTCAGTGACATATTACAGCTATATAGTCCCTGCCAATTTGCAAATTATATTTGCTTTCCCAGATAATAGCAATCCTAAGGGAGCATATACCAAACACTATTTTTTTTGTGTGTGTTTATGTGTGTGTGTTTGTTATCAAGGTAAATAAAGAGCTTTGTTAGCATAGATATCATGTACATCTATACTTTAAACTGTCAATTTATCCTGTGGAATAGTTTTAAAAATATTTTTTCTTTCTGCTCAGTAGCTGGCTAGGTAGAGATGTGAACCATAAATGCATGGTACAATTTACACAAAACTGTGGTATCTAGAGTGAAAAATAATAGTGAAGTATCCCAAAAAAGGATTTTTAATGTTAGTCACTGCATGGATTAGTATTTTAAGACATAGAAATTATTAATATTTATTAATCACTTTTGAAGCTCTTAAGTGGAAATTTATCAATGCTCACAGTAAATGTTATTTCTTACAGGAGGACATGAACCTTAACGAAGAAAAAAAAGCGCCTTTACGAAACAAAGATTTTACCACCAAGCGTGAGATGGTTGTCCAGTATATTTCTGCCACTGCCAAATCTGTAAGTAGGGAGATTATCCTGGCACCAACAGAATGAGCGATGAGCTTAGTGTTATTCTGCTTAAAAATGAACAAACCTCAGATCTTCAAATTACCTCATTGTACTCGTATAGACTATTCAGAAAACAATTTTTATATATATTACCCACTTAGTATTAAATATATATTTTAAAACTATTCATCATTAGAAATGAGACACTTCCATTATTACAAACAGGACAAAGGATACAAAGCTCTGAGGTAATCCAATCCAGTCCTGAGCCTTTGTGTACGTACTAAAAATTGACTGCATGTTGCAGGTATTCTGCTCAAAATGTGGTTTGTTAGATGAAAATTTCAGATTTTGAAGAAGGCACAACTTAGCATAGTCACAGCTTGAGTTAAGTTTTCATTAAAGCTACATGTCTGGTGTCTGCTTGCATGAAAGTTTTAGCAGTATTTTTAAATTCAGTTAGCTTTTTTCATAATTTCATGTGATGCAAACTATGTAAGCTGCCTCATAATTGCTGTTGTATAGCTTCATTTAAAGTAAAGGATGTCACTTAATAGGAGCTTTAATCAAATTTGATTGTGAGTCCCAAGACTTGAAAGTAAAGTTCATCGAAAGGACGTGTTATTAACAGGAAACTTTGTATTTTAATGGAGTATTTTGCTCTGTTCACTTCCTAATGCACTTCCAAATATAGTCTTAAGCTTTGATTTTGTGTTTTTGGTAAGAAAAAATTGCATTTTTGAAATAGCAAAGTGCATCTTTTACATTTCTGTAAAGAAAAAGCTTTTAATATTTAGAGTTGATAAAATCACTGTATGTGTGTATATGTGTGTATTCATATATATATATACACACATACAGTGATTTTGTGTGTGTACATATGCATGTACACACACATACACATTTAGACCATGCATTTTAAATTTCATAAATTGACCATTGCAGAAAACAAGTTTTCATTGGAAAATGTATTCTAAAGTTATTTGGCTATCCTATTAATGCTATTTCAGTACAGTAATTCCAGTGGCAATTACTAATGCATTTTGCTGTGAATTCTATGACTGTATTGATTCTGTATTGTACTTTAAGCAAGCTAAATCTGAATGCTGAACTATTTAAACATAACACATTGCAGCTCTGCCATAGCAGAGCAACAACATGTTTTTTAATTTGCTTCTGGTATCCAAGGGCAGAAATATGTTTCAAGTGATAAGTGAAATTTGCCATGAGCGTCTTTTTCAATAGAATTAGGTGATGCATAGGGTTTTACTTTGAAATTCTGATGAATCTCTTCTCATTTTTGCACTCAAGTTATTGTTCACAGTAAAATGCTTTAGGAAATGCAGGCTGTACATTCAATGTTATTTTTTCAAATACCTAAAGGCTAATACACTAGTAAATCTGTATGACTGAATCTGAGTGCAAAGTACAGATAATAATATATGAATAATCATGTGGTGGTTTTAATGATAAGATTTTGTTAGTGTCTCTGGCTCATTTGTTGTTGTTTGTGTAAGTGATTATATGAAACTCTTATTCCTTGACCTTTTGATTATTACTTGATTTCTGTGCAGAACTAGTTTTCGTTTATTCTCATATCGTTTCCTCTTCAAGTGACCAAAGAAATGCACACTTCAAGTTATATACTTATTTCTCAGATTAAAATGCAAAAAACTGGATAAATATTAGATTAGCTCACTTGAATTGCAGTATTCAAAAGATGGAAATTCAATGTTTCTAAAAAGACATGAAAATTCTATGTTTAAGGCATTAGCCTCAAAATCAGAACTACTTAATGGCCCTTATTTGTTTCATTCAGTGTACGTATGAGCACCTGAATTATGTACAGCACTTTGATAAGATTTCCATGATTATACATTTTTTGCTAATATTTTTCATGGGCCAGATATTATGAAGGAAGAAAGCCTGTTGACAAGCATGTTTTGAAGCTTTCTCACCTTGGAAAGACATTAATTAGTACTGTGTTTTCTATCATTAAAACCACAAAAATTATTTATGTAATTTCCTTTTGAAGGTGAGAGGGTTGACCTTCAGTGACAAACAATCATCTAATCTTTTGACCTTTTCATTATCACAATGCTAAAATGTGCATTTAGAGTAGATATGATAGTAACCACTACTTTATGAAAATGCTTTCTAGGTAGTCACAACTTTCATCTTGAGGTAAGAAAATTAAGAGCTAGAGTCCCTGGTGGAAACATGTTTTATAGTCATGGTAAAACATGTGAGAACTGTAGTTAAGTTTAAACATAAATCATACATTTTCCCCATTTAACACCTGCATTAGTCATTTTGTATGGGATCTAAAACCAAATTTTAGATAGAAATGTCTGTCATGCTCCTGGGTTCCTGAGTAAGGACATAAAAGTAAAATGAAGCTATACATCAATATGTGGTCAAAACTTGTTTCTAAAGCAAACAAGAATCTTTTGTTGTGTAATTAACTTTGCTAAAATTAGCATGGAAAAAGAGAATATAAAGGAAACCATAGGATAATAATAAAAACTATTGCTTAGTGTTTTTTTCTTAAAGTTCCATAGTACAGAATGTTAAATTGTGTGAATATTAAAGGAAAAAGTAGTTTGAGTCACTCTGTCAATGATGAATGAACTTCAGATAGAGGGGTGGAGAAGAACCTCCTTTCTTGCATTTTATCCTCCATTTTTCATTGTAGGAAGCATAGTTACGGACCTGACCTAGGGTAATAGGTACGTGTAGATAATTTGACTACAAATGTGGGTAACCCCCCATATAGGCACCGAGGAAGGAGAGCTAAGCAGAATCCTGGCAATTAGTGCCTGAAGAATATCTCAGTTTATAGTGTTACTACTCAGTTATTTCCCTTTATATAATCCTCTCTATATATAATCATATATTAGTTCATAAAATGAGTGCCTAAAGAATATCTTACCACTCAGTTATTTCCATGTATGTGTGTGTGTGTGTGTGTGTGTGTGTGTGTGTGTGTATAAAACTATATCTTAGTTCAAAATTGAGTAGACATGGTACAGAGCATGAATTAAAGAATAAGCAGCTTATAGTCGGAGGAATGTCTGGAGCAGACACGGTGCAGAGCATGATTTAAGGGAGAAACAGTTATACCAGGATGAGAATCCATGGCCCAGGCAGCAGCGTTTCAGTATCGTAAAGATACCCGCTGTATGGCAGGCTTGGAGCAAGAGCCACTCCTCCTGATAAAGGAGTTGTAGGACCTTGCTCCAGTTCTTGTGGAATGTTGCCATAAGACTGGCAATCCCTCGAGCATCCGAGGGCTCAAAACACCTCTGGATAATCCCACCTTGGTGACTGTGAACTTTATCAGCTACTGTAACTGTGCTAGCTCAAAAGGATCCTCCTATAGAAATCATTGGAATCTGCCAGCAGGTGGCGGTAGACCCTGACACCTCTGTCACTGCTGTATGACTTAAGCATCCTCCTATATTCTTAGAAGTAGTGTGCCCATAGATAAGAGATATTGCACACTGCACCCTCTTCACTGGGCACGGCCCACCTCCATGCCTTGGTGACGTAATAGGGGTGGACCCCTTACTGCACACGGCCCACCTCCATGACCTAATGGGGGTGGACTCCTTACTGCGCACTGTCCACCTCCTAGCCTAGGTGACCTAATGGGGGTGGACCCTTTGTTTTATTGCTCACAACCCTATCATTATCCTTAAAGATGACTTCACTCACTACCCTGTCCCTAACCTATACCCAATAAATACAGATGCTTCTGGACATTTGGGGCCTCGCCTGTCTCCGCTTATAGGTGGCATGGCCCGCCGCAAGCCTAGCTGCGTTTTCCTTGTACTTCTGTGTCCTGTCTCTTTATTTCTTGGATCCTGTGCCTCAGCATAGCATAAGGGACACCCCACGACCCTGTGGGGCCATTACTCTACAC
The DNA here is from genome assembly GCF_030222135.1 of Aotus nancymaae. Taxonomy (NCBI): domain Eukaryota; kingdom Metazoa; phylum Chordata; class Mammalia; order Primates; family Aotidae; genus Aotus; species Aotus nancymaae. The sequence continues at coordinate 50,145,942 of NW_026988415.1, read as the reverse complement.
ACAAATAACCTGGAAGAGTCTATGTTTTCAAAACATCAGCATATGTTTTCAGAAAATGGAAAACCAAACTTTATTAATACTGTAAAAGTTGTCCTACCATAATCCTGAAACAATATGTTGCTAGTTTGAGGACACAATATGTTTGGTAATTCAGAGGGGATCCCATGGGCACTTAACAGCATATATAGACATTTATGAGGAAAAGTTATTCACTGAGCCCCAACATTAGTTTGTCAAATGCCAATGTCGTTCCTAGAATATTAAGGGACTAGTTTATTTAGAATTTAAATCATATTCTTTGAAATTTTAAAATATATAAAATTATATTTTTTAAGACGTAAACCATTGAGAGGCAGCATTGGTTTTTTTTGTTTATTTTTAAATCTCAGTAGGAAATAATTTAAAATAGTGATGCCAGCTACATCTGCAGATTTGTTACACTGAACAGTATCATGAGTAGTTATAACTTGCAGTGTATCTATATGTGTATAAATGTATTACGATTTTGCTTTTGTAATTATCAGATGAGCTCTCTCAGGTCTTTTCCGGGTATAGTCTGGATATCATCAAACAGTTGAACCCAGACATGGCCAAAATATTTTCTCTTAGCTTCTCTTAGGTACTAACTCTTATCTATTGCTGTTTGTGCTTTAGCTAAATGCAGTTATTTTGCCATGAAAATCAATCATTAAATGGACCATATTCTGGTTGTTTCACTGAGTATATAGACTTGCTTTAATTGTTAACGCAGGCTCACATTCTTTTTTAAGTCTCATGTCTGTGCTAAATAAACAAGGGACAAATACGACCTCTGTCTTTTTGGTAGGAGGAAATAATTTAGGTCAATAGCATATCTTTTAATTCAGAAGACTGTTAATGGCACCAAAGAGGCTTTTATTCAACTAAATAATCACTGCTTGGAAATAGTCTGCTGAATGAATATTTAAGAAAGCTCCTTCTCTATTCTGAGATTCATGGATTCTTCTGAAATAATTTACTTGGAAACTGTCATTATCTTTTTGTATTTTATGATATCCTATTCAACATAGGATTTTTACCGGTGTTTCAATTAAATGTGGTTTTTATTTTTAAAGTACTAGCTGAAAAATAGAACACATTTTGATAACTGCTATTGGATTAATGGTTTTGTATTGTGGCTTAACTGTTTTTTGGACCCTGCTTGATATTCAAGTGTGGGAATCTGATAACAGTGATTTGATTTATATTCGTATTTTTGCATAAAATTATGTTTAGGACTATGAGTTTACTTCTTGCTTTCTTAAACACAATTCTGCCTCTCAGAAATTCTTTTATCACTTATCCATTAGGAAAGCTGTATTGAAGCTGCAGTTTTTGAACTATTTCCTCCTCCTGAACATGTGCATGTTTAGATGTAAAGTGATTCTTTGTCTTCACATTATGTAGAAAACTGATCTTATAATAGAAATGCTAAGATTACCTAGAAAACTAGAATAATAAGCAGTCTATCTTTTTTATAATTTTCAAGTTTGATATAAAACAGTATTATACACCTTAAATTCATAACAATAAAAAATATTTTTCAACCTAAAGTTTACTTCTGAACTTAATGCATGACTTTAAATGTAAAATTTATATTCTAAAATACCTTAATTGTATACCTGCCATAAGAAGGTGTACTATTTCAACCTTGATAGTGTACTGCCATAAGAAAGAAAGAAAAGAAAAGGCAATATTGGGGAAAAAAAGAACAAACAATTTTCTATTGATAGTTTTTTCAGGGGCTATGAGCTGGTAAAAAATCTGATGCCTGATTGCACTGAACCTTGCATAACTTGATATTTAGATTGTACTATATGAGACGCCTATTACAGTACATTTTTAAAAATCCTCGAATAGTAATTATCACTTATTTAAGAATTCTTATTCTGTAGACTTTACACATTTTTGAAACATAGTAGAAATTAATATTGATATATCTATTTTAGTCTGTAGAGCTAAAGTATCAAAAACATAAATAGGGTTAGCTATTTACTAATTTACTAAACACTTAACCCCTGTGAAAAGCTTCTGACTACTAATATTGTTGCTGTTTGTTTTTTTTTACACCATAACCATTCTTCGTTGACCACTGCATGCAGATAGTTGGAAGTAAAGTTACGGTGAGTACAAAAGATGTGTTTTACACTTAGATATAAATTTGTGGTTTTGTTAATTGTGATATTTGCTTATAGTGTTTTATATGTTTGGTTCTTTTGGTATATAGTTTACCAAAGCAGTGAGATGAATATTATGATCAGGTGATTAGAATTTAGCCTGGGCAAGTATTTTTGCTGTGGTTTTGGGAGATGTTTTAGAACTAGAATATGCTTGTATATTTTATCTTAGAAGTTTTCACATTTTTGTTTTGGAATTATGCCTGTTAGTCTTTATGATTCTGATGAAATTGTACATTTTACCTCAATTTATCAGGAGGAGAATCCTAAAATGTTGGTTTATGCTAACAGGATTTCTTATTAAGATACGTCACTTTGATTTCAGTATTACTGAGCACATAAAGTAATGACAACAACCCTTTCCATGAAGTCAGGAGGCCTGGGTGCTTGTCTTTGTTGGATGCTACTAATCAGCTTTGCTACTTTGGGCAAGTCGTAATTTCTCTGGGGTTCACTTATTAAATGGATAAATTGAAATGATTAGCTTAAATTATCTTTTTAGGTTCTTTCCGTGGCTGTCATTTAAAGGTTTTATGTTCACGGCACTGTATTTCAGTGCTATAATTACATGATACACTATTACATAACATGCCCAGAGTGGCCTGTATTGTGATTGAGAGCTATTTGTAATTACCTTATCTTCATGACCAAGCACTCTCTAGAGAACAAGGTGGTAGGAAACATTATCTTTAACATCATTGAGTACTGAGATATCTAGAATAGTGAATGTGTTTGTTTTGCTTTTAAAAATGGATTTCCTTTTTTCTTTATTTTGCTCATTTTTAAAAATTCACCTGACATCTAGGGGGAAAAGCCATCATCCTTTCAATATAATTTCAAAAATCAACAAATATTTATTTAATGTTTATTATCTGCCAAAAATTACTCTAGGTGCACTGATGACTGGAAAGTAAGAATGAGATACTACCTAGTTGATATATGTTGAAATAATCAAACCTTAAATTGTGTATGCTGGCTATAAATGTTAATAGGAATTCATAAACAGGAGAGAGAAGTAAGGTTGGAGTAATTAGAGAAAAATCTGTGTAAATTTCTGCACTTAAACTGGACTTTCAGAGTTAGTTACAATGGCTGGGGTTTGGCTAGAGAGGAGAGACTTTGGAGAAGCTCTCAGGTTCTGGAAGTAATATTAAATGCAAAGGCCTAGAGAGAGAACCAAACTACGTGTGTGGAGGCAGAGAAGAGGGAAGTGAGAGATGAGGCTGACTTTGTTGAAACAAAGAATGTATATTGGAAAGAGTAAAAAATCAAGTTGAAAGAGTGTCTTGAAGTCCAGGCAGAAAATTATAAATTAGTTTGATTGAGGAGGTAACATGATGGAAGCAGTGTTTAAGGAAAATAAATTCGATAGGTAGATAGGCTGGATTAGGCTAATGTTTCTTAAACTAAAAAGTACATAAAAATGCAAATTTTGTCCTGCTCCAAGAAGATTGTGATTCAGGTGGTCTGGGATATGGCCAAGAAATTTGCATTTTTATCTAGCACCTCCAGAGATTCTGTTAAGGTAGTCTGAGTAGTATACTTCACACTTTAAGAGGTACTAGATTCTGATAGACTTATTTGGGAAGCTACCTAGGAGATTTTTGAGTGAGTCAGTGACGATTTGTATTAAATTGGGGGCTAGGTGGGGTTAAATAAGGGAGTTTGGGGAGATAAAGAGATTTTTAGCTTATTTTAATAGGGGCTGAAACCAGCCTGTATTTCTAGTTTTCGTACCAATTCTCTCCCCTAATTACCTACACTGTTACTTCCTTAGTTCAGACTGTCATCATTTAACACCCTTGTGATTGCTGTAGCCTACCTAGTAGTCTCCTTGTCTTCAGTCTCTCACTCACCCTTGCATATTCTACATTGCTACCAAAGATCTTGCTCCAGCAGTACCCTGTTATCTGCGGTTTCATTTTCTGTTTCAGTTACCTGAGGTGCAGCACACTAAGACATTTTGAGAGAGACCATATTCACATAATTTTTGTTTTTGAGACAGGGTCTCACTCTGTTGCTTAGGCTGGAGTACAGTGGCACAATCTTGGCTCACTGCAGCCTTGATCTCCTGGGCTCAAGTGATCCTCCCACCTTAGCCTCTAGAATAGCTGGGACTACAGGCATACGCCACCGTGCCCAGCTAGTTTTTATATTTTTTTGTAGAGATGGGGTTTTGCCATGTTGCTCAGGGTGGTCTCTAATTCCTGAATTCAAGCAATCTACCTGCCTTGGCTTCTTCAAGTGCTGGGATTACAGGCATGAAGCACCACGTCCGGCCCAAATAATTCTATTATAGTATATTGTTATCATTATTCTATGTTATTAGTGATTGTTAATTTCTTACTGTGCCTAATTCATAAATTAAGTGTTATTATAGGTTTGTATGCATAGGAAAAAACATACTATATATAGAGTTTCAGAACTATCCACAGTTTTAGGCATCCATTGCGTGTCTTGCAGCATACCTCCTTGGATAAAGAGAGACAACTGTATTTCCCTCCTCAAAACCTTCAAATGGCTCCCTGTTGTCCTTTGTGATCTCATCCCTGCCTACTTCTCTAATTTCATCTCCTGCTTCATTTTTACTGGTGCCTATCTTCTATCTGTACAGGAACACTTGGCAATTCCTTCATATCTTCTTTAATACCTTTAAATCGAGCATGTTCTATTTTTTTGAGCTGGAATGCTGTTTTTTTCTTTAGTGTGTCCAGCAAGCTCCTAAATATCCATCAAGATTAAGCTTCATGTCAGTCTTAGGAGAAGCTGTCCTGGGTAACTCCTTCCTTCCCATATATATATATGTAGTTCCCAGAGTGTTTTGAAAAACAGCATAATGAGTTACATGTTTTGATCCATAATATAAACTATTTCATACTCTCTCTCTTATCTGGGACCTTTGATTATGCAAATCTTGCTATAAAGGGAAGAAACTATAGGAATTAGCTTCTAGAGGAAATGATTAAGGGTTTGTTCTAGAGTTTAGGTGGGACGGATGCCTTAAAGAAGAAATTTTTTTCTGCAACTTCCGGGAATAAGAAAACAATATATAAGATCACTGATGAAAATCAGGTACAAAAGGGCTTATGTTCACAGTCTCATTAATCTTCAACAGATGGAGAGGTGTTTATTCATTGATAAAAAGGGCAGATAGGAATTTTATAGAGGTGTTTCAAAAAGAAATTCTAGAATAACCACTTCAAGTATTGCAGTTGCCTAGAGAGTACATACATTGGTCCAGAAATGAGTGATATGAAAGCCAGATTGTAATCTGAAAGATGGAATATGTAATGAACTAGGAGGTCGGCATACACCTGTTTTGCCTTTGTCTATCCATTGTTGATTAGAAGCAGAAATGAAGGCATTTGAGGCTCTCCAGATCTTGAGCTACCATCAGTCTTTACTTTTCACTATTCTATATAATTGTATTTTAAAAGTCAAGCTAGGAAACTGCCTGTTACCTGAACAAAACCACACCCTTAGCCTCAGGCAGTATTGCTTCTGACTTTGCTCAAGGGATCTTTTTGTATAGAATGTTTTCTTTCCTTTGTCAACATTCTAGCCATCCTCCACAGCTCTTCCATGAAGCCTATCTTGATCCACCCTCCCATTTCCACCTACAGTAATTTATCTGAACTTTCATAGCACTTTATTTTTAATTCTTATGGAGTCACTCTTAAGTTATAATTTCTATTTCATTATATATTCCTTAAAGGCTTTTAGAATACTCCTATTTTACTTTATGCCTGTAGTAATTTATATCCTCAAATAATAGTCTCTCACATACTATGAGTCTTTGTATGTCCACAATACAGACTCTATGAAGGAATGCAAATTTTAGTAGTGATCATGGACCTGGTTTCAGATTCTGTCTCTGCTACATACTAGCTGTGTGACCTTGAATAATTTACTTCTCTGAATCTCAGTCTTTTCATTGATAAAATGAAGAAAATAATACAAAATTTGTGATATTTTTGAAGTATATTATTTATGTTTAATATATTTAACATATTTTTGAAGTATATTGTTTACGTTTAATATATTTAACGTGTAAAGAATCTTGCAAATAGTAGGTCTGAATTACATTTTTGTTAAATGTCTTGAATTCTACAAAATGCTTGATATGAAAGACGTGGTAAAATGAGATAAGACTGTGAGCTGACTTTTGTTGTTGTTGTTAAATGTTCAAGATGTTTGCTATTTGAAGATTTAAAGGGAAAAATAGGATTTATTCTGGGTCAAGAATGGTGGGAAGGATTCGGCTGGATGCTGGAAGTAGAATGGTTTGCCTGTTTATTGGAAGCTGTTTGTTATGTGGTGTGGATTATTGCTGGGCTTTGAGGAAAAAAGTAAAATCATTTATGATCTCAAGTTAATGTTGACAAGATTATTTTAAAGATTTAATAAAATAGTTGAGGATTTGGTATAGATACTGTGTGTGATGGGAAATGATAAAGTATCTTTCTGTAGGTCTCTAGAAATAGCAAAGAGAATTTGGAGTAGGGTAGAGATAAAGAACCGAATGACTTTTTTCAATGACTTCTAGTTGTAAATAAGTGTTACAGAATTTTGTGAAGCAAAATAAATTGTTTTTATTATTTAGTAGCACAACGCATGAAACAGATTTAGAAAACAGCTACAATGATGGATTTGATTTCATTGCAAGCCAGGAATAATTTATCCACAGGTAGAAAAATAAGCATTCTTCTGTGAAAAAAAGTAAGAATTGATATGATTACATATGATACTTGGAAAATAGCAAGCGTTGTAATGACCAGACCTTATAATGTTAAATAAGAGGTAATTTAATAAGTTGGCAGCAGCAACAGCTTTTTGGGAAAGCATTTGTCTCGGCGTCAGAAGTGACTGAGTTTGAATCCTGATGCATCACCCATTGATTCCCTGTGACCCTGTAAACCTCCGTAGACACAGTTTCATTCCTTTCTTGAACACAAAGTTACTGGGTGCTTATTAGTGCCAGGCATTATTCTAGGTGCTAGAATGATGAACCATACAGATAATGTCTTCATGGAACTTATATTCAAGATGCAGAAACAGACAATATGACACATATCAAATATAATGACAGGTAAGCCCTATTAAGAAACAAAAAACAAAAGCAAGATGAGAAAGCAGAGAGTGATCAGGGATGTGGTATTTTACATAGGCAAGCTCTTTGGGCAAAATGACATTTGAATGGAGACCTGGATTAAAATGAGAACGGCCATGCAAATATCTAGGGAAGAGAGAACAGCAAGTGTGAAGGCCTTGAGGCAGGAGTATGCTTGGAGTATCTGAAGGTATAGCAGAGGCCACTGTGCATGGAGTGGAGTAAACAAGGGAAAGTGTGGGAGTGTTTAATAACCAGTCCCAAGAGTTAGTTAGGATGACTGAAAACATATAAGCATCGTTAGTGGGTTGTTAATTTGTAAAGGTAGGTTCATGTCATTTTAGGAGAGAGATGTTGAGGAATTTTTACTTTGATAGCCAGCCAGGAGCCCAGGAAGGGTTTGAGCCATGGCATGACAAAATCCAAGGTGTATTTGGAGAAGATTAATGTAGCAGTGGGAATTGGAGAGGTTAAATATAAGGGCATGGAGGTCAAGCTGGGGATTGTTGCTGTAGTTTAAGTAATAAGACCCTGAACTGGAGTGTGGTAGTAGGAACTAAATGGAGGGTATAGATGAGAGACAGAGACTGTGGAAGTAAAATATCCCAGCCTCAGCAAATGATTTTAAAAGGCCAGAAGAGATGTGTGAATCAGTAATGACAGAAATTTCAAGCATGGGTGACCAAAATGACTTGAGCATTCATAGAGTAGTCAGGAACAAGACCAAGTTTGGAGTAAAAGAAGATTGAGTTCAGTTAGATATGTTAATCAGGGAGAAATTACTAGAATCACAATAACATGAGTAAAGTTATCACCATGCAAGAACATTTATTTAGCTCTTACAGCATTAGCAGTGTAATTTTATAATTTGGTTCTCTGTTTCAAACTACTGCTTTACTATTTTAAATGTACTCTCTGTATATTTGCTGCTGAGACTATGTTGCTGATCATTCTAATAACATTTACCTGCCTAAAAACTGACGACTGAATATCTTTACTAGGTATTGAAGGCCAAGTATACTTGTAGGTGATTTAGTGGACCAAGATAGAGAAGAGTGAATCATTTTGGTGGCCTGTAGTATCATTTACCAGATAAACCATCTGACATAAGAGATCACATTGTACCTTTTGCAATGTTTCTAAATAATCTCAGTCAAAAAAAACAAAACAAGCCCATCATAGTGAAGGTCAGAAACAAATGCATGCTTCTTTGCCCTAATGGCACATGGGAATCATGAGCACTAATTGAATGACTGTTGCAAGAGTTTTTTCAAAATAGAGCCAAATGAACACCCACCCCCCACTGCTCCCTCACCCAGGCTGATGAAGAAGGTAATACTGAGAGTAAGTTCCTGTTAAAAGTATAAATGTGGCTGGGTACAGTGGCTCACGCCTGTAACCCCAGCACTTTGAGAGGCCGAGGTGGGTGGATCACTTGAGGTCAGGAGTTCAAGACCAGCCTGGCCAACATAGTGAAACCCTATCTCTACTAAAATACAAAAATTAGCTGGGCATGGTGGCAGGCACCTGTAATCCCAGCTACTTGGGAGGCTGAGGCAGGAGAGTTGCTTGAACCTGGGAGGCAGAGGTTACAGTGAGCCGAGATTGCGCCATTCCACTCCAGCCTGGGTGACAGAGCAAGACTCTGTCTCAAAAAAAAAAAAAAAAAAAAAAGTGTAAACATATGATCAGGCTTAAAGGAATAAATTTAAAATGTTATCGATGTATTACTTACTATAAGCTACCTACTAATAGTGATATACCTAAAATACCACCAAATGTGGCAGCATGCTTTGTGGGCTGTTAAGCTGTTACTACATTAATAAATTGAAGTTTTATTACTTTATTTATAGAATAGTATCTTAATGATTACCTCATGTAGTATTACACTTGTGTCAGGCTAATTATTTGACTATGTTCCGTGAAAAAAGATTAAATCTTATTTTTCCTTTTTTCTCCTTTTTATAATTGTATAGTCCAGAAGGGGGAGACAAAACATTGATTATTGGAGGTTGAAGTAGCTGCTTCACGATGCTAAAACATTGCATTCTTGCACTCCAATTTGATTTTTTAAAATGGGCTTAGAAATTGTAGGATAGTAGCTACTGTAAAATATTTAGTTTTATGATGGTGATAATTTTGTTAAAAATCTAAATTCAATCAGAATAAAAATAATGCCATTATTTTAAACTAGTATATATAAAGTAGAAAAACTCATTTAGTAATCAGATGGAAATAAGACCTGAGACTGTTTAATGATGGTATATTATAAGTGATCTTTTAAAAATAGCACAAACACTGTTAAAGTACCAATTTCAGTCTTTTCTAATTTCACATTCATTATGTGCAATGAGTAGCTACTTTCCCATTTCCTAATGTTTTAACACTGCAAGCTAACTTGTATATTATACCTGTTTGGTATCTGTATATGTTTTGAAAGATTTTGTTATTTAAATTTCCATTTATTTTTGGAACACTAGCTTATCAATTCCTTCCCTTCCGGTGCATTGTCATAAATTACATTATTTCATCATGCCAGATTAAATTCATTGTTTAATGAATGTTTAAGTATAGATTATGAAATATTAACAAGTCATCTTACCTTGGGCATTTGGAAATGTCTAAAAGACATCATGAATATTAGTATTGTTTAGACATATTTTGAAAATCGATTATATTAATAATTATGAATGTGGGTCATTATGTTTTATAATATATCCTGATATTAGAAATGAAAAGATGTATATTTCGTATGATTTTGCATCACAAGTTCATTAGCTGTGCATTTTTATTGTGACCATGTTGCTTATTTCTATTGAGGATTTTTCTCTGTGTATATAATCAGGTAAAATAATTGATTTAAAATCTGATGCTTGGTATAAAACATTTAAGACTAGTATAGCTATTATTTTTCATACTGGATTGGTTTATTTTACTTTCTAACTCTGGCAAAATTTTGATCATCTATATAGAATGAGGTAATTATGTGATGTCTTTTTTTGTGTTTTTTGTTGTGAAGTAGTCTCTACGGTATGTATCCTTTGAAAGCTCTGTATAAAATTTGCTATTTATGAGGCAATTCTTTCACCATCCAGATAGTCTTGTTAGCAGGGGAAAAAGAGGAAACAAGCAGATTATGATCAATGTTTAAAAGTTACCTTAGGCTAGATGCAGTTGGCTAATGCCTGTAATCCCAGCACTTTAGGAGGGCAAGAGGGGAGGATCGCTTGAGCCCAGGAGTTCAAGATCAGCCTGGGCAACATGGCAAGACCCTGTCTCTACAAAAAATGAAACAATTAGCTGGATGTGGTGGCACACTCTGTAGTCCAATCTCCTAGGGAGGCTGAGGTGGGAGGATCTGTTGAGCCTGGGAGGTCAAGGCTGCAGTGAGCCGAGATGGTGCCACTGCCCTTAAGCCTGGGTAACAGAGTTGAGACCCTGTCTCAAAAAAAAAAAAGTTAGCTTAGCTACTGTATATAAAATTTTGGCCTTTTCCTCATATATTTGATTCCGTTTTCCATTTTACTTAATCAAGTTACTTTTGTCTGCTTATGTGTTTGGAAAGGACTATTTGGTTGAACCAACATTAGTTCCTTTGAATAACTAGAACAGGATAATCTTAAAAATGCCACCTTAGATTTATGAAGTGTTTTATAGTGTTTAAAGCCCTTCATGTATTTCCTCATTTAAGCTATGTGTTATATGTATTTCTGTAGGTTTGTGCATCAGTTTTTCAGAAGACATTGCTTCCATCCCCAAATTCTTGGAGGCTAGAGTCTGGCCTTGTCCCATGGAGTCTTTTTTTTTCTGGCTAATAGCTATATGGACAGTCTTTTGAGTAGTATATACTGACCAAGGTATTTCTTGTCAATGGTCCACTGATATTCATAACATTTAAAAATGACACATGATATTCATAACTTGTATTAGTATCTAGTTTATATGCTTGTGTGAAATGCTTTGTGGGTCTGCATCGCTAAAGAATGGTGATGTGACCAGTGACATTTAGAGTAATTTTTTTTTTTACTGTGGTGACCGTAATTTGGATACCATGATTACTACATTAATTGCATGCACTCTTATAGTTGCAGCCACAATTACCTATTAAAACAGTATAGAAAAAAATGAACTTTAACAGCATCAAAGATACTGAAAGCTTTTGGGTTCACTTTTTATGCTGATCTGTTTGTAAATTTTTAGTAACCTGTCATAGTTCTTTTCTTTAATGAACTTGTGATCTAAGGAGAAAATAACTGCTTGTCCAACGCTTGTGCTTGGAGAGTGTAACTGCTTTGTTTATTTCAGGTAAATCATTTATTTTTATTGATGATTATGATGCTTTTTTGGCAGAGTGCTTATGCACTCAAAGAGCTCTTCTACAAAGTGTGATTGGTGTCTGTATCCAAAATATAATATGTATTCTATGTGTTTATATGTCTCTCTCTATATCTATTTATCCATCTTTGTCTCTCCTCCCAAAGTTAAATGAGCTTAAATAGGTTCCCTCTGTGTTAGAAAGTGGAGAAGTATTACTAGAGAACTGAGGCTCTTCCCCAAAATAATTTCAGATTTTCACATTGTGTAGAGTGCTTTTGCTTAGAATGAGAAAACCTATGTGCTACGGGCTGAATTGTGCCCCCCGCTCTCCCCAAATTTGTATGTTGAAGCCCTAACATCTCAGAGGGTGACTGTTTTTTGAGATAGGGCTTTTAAAGTGTTAAGTTAAAAAAAAAAAAAAAAAAAGAGGCCTTTAGTGTGAGCCTTAATCCAATCTGACTGGTGTCCTGGTAAGAGGACATTTGGACACACGGAAATGCCAGGGTTGTGTGCAGGCACAGAGGAAAGGCCATTTCAAGACAGAGAGAAAAGATGGCCATCTACAATCCAAGGAGGGAGGCCATAGAAGAAACTAAACTTGCTGACGATTTGGTCTTGGACTTTTAAGGTGAAGAATGGGGAGAGGGGCTGGATGTGGTGATGCACGCCTGTAATCCCAGCACTTTGGTAGGCTGAGGGCAGATCACTCGAGGGCAGGAGTTCAAGACCAGCCTGGAAGACATGGCAAAATGCCATCTCTACTAATATAAAAATTAGCTGGGTGTGGTGGTGCATGCCTGTAGTTCCAGCTACTTAGGAGGCTGAGGCATGAGAGTCACTTGAACAGAGGCAGAGGTTGCAGTGAGCTGAGATCATGCCACTGCACTCCAACCTGGGCAACAGAGTGAGACTCTGTCTCAAAAAAAAAAAAAAAGGAAGGGGAAAGAAAACAGATTTCTGTTGTTTGTGTCCCAGTCTTTGGTATTTTATTATGGCAGCCCTAGGAAACTAATACAGTATATAACAGTTATTTTGTTATATTTAACACTGAATAATACCAAACTTTTAGAGAACACTAAGTGCCAAGAACTGTGCTAGGCAGGCTTCATGTAAAACCTAATTTAATCCTCATAAGAATTATCACCCTCGTTTTATAGATGAGGAAAGTGAGGCTTAGAAAAGTGGTACATTGTTTGGGTTACTTAGTAAGTGGGAGAGCTGGGATTTGAATCCAGTCTGACTTCAGAGCTTGGCCTCTTAACCAATATCTAAGGAAGATTTGGTGGATTTCAGGCAGTTGTGGATAATAATTGATACTACAGGTATTCATCCTCTCTAACACTGTTAATATTTAGTCTTTCATCGTATGCTAATAGGCAATTCTTATTTTCTGCCAACTGGAGAATGCCTACAGTCATACCTACAACACAGAGAGAGCCCTGCCCGTGGAAAAGCTGCTATATTACAGAGAATTAAAGACCTCTGTGTATGGTGTTGCTCAATGGGTCAAAAATGAATCTGCTGACACGGTCTTTGTGGCTTCCGTAGCAGTTGTTCACAAACAGGTAACATCAATGCCGATAAAGCATATACTCAGCAATTTAAATGTGAGGAAAAAGACACATAAATATTAGAAAGAATCACATTTTTAGCAATGGCCTATAATTCTATCTAAGCCATTTTCCTTGTGTCTGAAATAGATTAACCATTGTGCCTCTTTGAGTTTTTTTACCATCTGTGTGTTCACCTTTCTTATGCACTCTTGCCTTTTTAAAATTAATTTCAATTAAACATTAGTTTTGTTTAAATAATACTGTGTATTTAAAATGCTTATAAACTCTCGGAGGGCAAGTACATGTCTGAATACACCATAGACATTTTTAAATACGCTAGGCTATAACAGCAATAAAATAATTAAACATCCTTTTGTCCAATCTCTACATATTCATAACTCCTCTGACACTGAACTGTTTATAAACTGAAATCAGAAAGCTGCTAGTTATTTTATAATGCTTCTCAAAACAGAAGTCCTCTTCCATTGGAAATGCAGTCTAGCATCTTAAAATCTTTTTTTTTTTTCCAAGAATAAAACTGAATTTCTTCTATTGCCATTTTAGGTCCCTTGCCTCTTGGTAAGTTTTCTGTTTCTGCTGAGGACCACTGTTCATCATCACCCATGCCATCTCTCTTAGAGTACTCGTAGGTTTAAGTGGCCCCTCAGCTGCTGCTTCTCCCACTTCCTTTAACTTTTCCATATACTACTGCCTTCTTTTTTTCTTTTTAATTGCTTTTAGAATGTTTACAGTTTGGGACCTCAGAAGTGGAAGTGCTACTTGATAATACACCAAATCTAAATGCTCATTCTTACTTTACTCAGCGTGTGTGTATGTGTGCGTGCGTGTGTGTGTGTGTGTGTGTGTGTGTGTAGTTCGCCAGTTTTGGTGGTGTTTCTTCTATTGATGGTGATTGTGATTTTTTCTTGTACAGATTTGACTAAAATTGACTGAGAGTTTTTTCTCCCTGTTCTCTTCTCATTATCTAAGAAACTCCAAAGACAGCTCTTCATCATGCTAACTAGAAACATCTTGAGTGTTCACCTGGAGTTTTTCTCCAGTTGTTTTCACTTATAGCTTGGTGTGCAAAGTGAATCATACCCATAGGAAAGCCACCACATGAAATGGATGCTTACAGCATACATTATAACAGTGAAAATTATAATATTTGGGCTTTGAAGACCTGGGGTTTAGGTCCTGGCTCTCTTTCTTAATGGCTAAGTGATTTGGGGTAAAACACATGCAATCTTTCTGGAGCCTAAGTCTCTTTATCTGTACTTACTCTGCCATCCTAATAGAGTTATGAAATATTTTGTAAACTGTAAAACACACTACATATTCAAGTCATTAAAGTAATCAGTTAAGGAAATGATTCTCATGGTAATTCCTAATATATGTATTTTTGAAGAATGTGTTGAACCACAACTACTGCCACCTTATAGTGACACATACATCTCTGCATTTGTTCCTTCATTACTCCATGTCTGTTTAGAAGTCAGTTAGAGTTATAACCCTTGTAAAAGCTGACGTCTTCTAAGATAGCCCCTAGGCTACAGACTACATGTAAAGTTACCATTTTTATGAAAAGCCACAAGCAACTCTGAATATTATCCCTAATCTTCCATTTAATATGAAAATATTTGCATTTTAAACTACATAACCATGGTATCCTTTTCTTCTTTTCTTTTCTTTTTCTTTTTGTTTTATTTATTTATTTTTTTGAGACAAGAATCTCTCTCTGTCACCCAGGCTGGAGTGCAGTAGCACGATTCCCGCTCACTGCAAACTCTGCCTTCCAGGTTCAAGTGACTGTCTTGTGTCAGCCTGCTGAGTAGCTGGGATTACAGGTGTGCGCCACCACACCAGGCTAATTTTTGTATTTTTTGTAGAGACAGGGTTTTGCCATGTTGGACAGGCTGGTCTCGACCTCCTGACCTCAAGTGATCCGCCTGCCTCGGCCTCCCAACGTACTGGAATTACAGGTGTGAGCCACCATGCCTGACCTGGCCACTTTTCTTAATTTATTTGAGATCTTTTCTCCAGGTATACATATACTGTATAAATATTATATTATTAAATTAAATATTATAAATATATATAGTGAATAAATTAGGGGTTTAATAACCATTTCTAAACTAAGGTAAGATGAACTCAGAAATGGCAAAGTAGTACTTTGAGATTTGCGGTAGTAAAGAATTTAACTTTTTTTTTTTTAATTGTACTTTAGGTTCTGGGGTACACGCGCAGATCATGCAGGATTGTTGTATAGGTACATACATGGCAATGTGGTTTATTGCCTCCCTCCCTTGCGTCACCTACATCTGGCATTTTTTCCCATGTTATCCCTCCCCAGTCTCCCCATCCACCTGCTATGCCTCCCTTGCACCCCCCCACAACAGACCCCAGTGTGTGATGCTCCCCTCTCTGTGTCCATGTTCAACACCCGCCTATGAGTGAGAACATGTGGTGTTTGATTTTGTGTTCTTGTGTCAGTTTGCTGAGAATGATGTTTTCCAGGTTCATCCATGTCCCTACGAAGGATGTGAACTCCTCGTTTTTAATGGCTGCATAATATTCCATGGTGTATATGTGCCACATTTTTCCTGTCCAGTCTATCATCGATGGGCATTTGGGCTGGTTCCAGGTCTTTGCTATTGTAAACTGTGCTGCAATGAACATTCGTGTGCATGTGTCCTTATAGTAGAATGATTTATAATCCTTTGGATATATGCCCAGTAAAGGGATTGCTGGGTCAAATGGAATTTCTATTTCTAGGTCCTTGAGGAATCGCCACACTGTTTTCCACAATGGTTGAACTAATTTACACTCCCACCAACAGTGTAAAAGTGTTCCTATTTCTCCACATCCTCTCCAGCATCTGTTGTCTCCAGATTTTTTAATGATCGCCATTCTAACTGGCGTGAGATGGTATCTCAATGTAGTTTTGATTTGCATTTCTCTAATGACCAGTGATGATGAGCATTTTTTCATATGTTTGTTGGCCACATAAATGTCTTCTTTTGAAAAGTGTCTGTTCGTATCCTTAACCCACTTTTGGATGGGTCTGTTCATTTTTTTTCTTGTAAATCTGTTTTAGTTCTTTGTAGATTCTGGATATTAGCCCTTTGTCAAATGGGTAGATTGCAAAAATTTTTTTCCATTCTGTTGGTTGCTGGTTCACTCTAATGATTGTTTCTTTTGCTGTACAGTAGCTCTGGTGTTTAATTAGATCCCATTTGTCTATTTAGGCTTTTGTTGCCAACGCTTTCGGTGTTTTAGTCATGAAGTCCTTACCTATGCCTATGCCCTGAATGGTTTTGCCTAGGTTTTCTTCTAGGGTTTTTATGGTGTTAGGTCTTATGTTTAAGTCTTTAATCCATCTGGAGTTAATTTTAGTGTAAGTTGTCAGGAAGGGGTCCAGTTTCTGCTTTCTGTACATGGCTAGCCAGTTTTCCCAACACCGTTTATTAAACAGAATCCTTTCCCTATTGCTTGTTTTTGTCAGGTTTGCCAAAGATCAGATGGTTGTAGATGTGTGGCGTTGCCTCCGAGGACTCTGTTCTGTTCCATTGGTCTATATCTCTGTTTTGTACAAGTACCATGCTGTTTTGATTACTGTGGCCTTGTAGTATAGTTTGAAGTCAGGTAGCGTGATGCCTCCGGCTTTGTTCTTTTTGCTTGGGATTGTCTTGGCTATGTGGGATCTTTTTTGGTTCCATATGAAGTTTAAGGTGGATTTTTCTAGTTCTGTGAAGAAGGTCTTGGTAGCTTGATGGGGATAGCATTGAGTCTATAAATTACTTTGGGCAGTATGGCCATTTTCATGATATTGATTCTTCCTAACCATGAGCATGGAATGTTTCTTAATCTGTTTGTGTTCTCTCTTATTTCCTTGAGCAGTGGTTTGTAGTTCTCCTTGAAGAGGTCCTTTACATCCTTTGTTAGTTGTATTCTTAGGTGTTTTATTCTTTTTGTAGCAATTGTGAATGGGAGTTTGCTCATGATTTGGCTCTCTGTTAGTCTGTTATTGGTATATAGGAATGCTTGTGATTTCTGCACATTGATTTTGTATCCTGAGACTTTGCTGAAGTTGCTTATCAGTTTAAGGAGATTTTGGGCTGAGGCGATAGGGTCTTCTAAATATACAGTCATGTCATCTGCAAATAGAGATAATTTGACTTCCTCCTTTCCTAATTGAATACCCTTTATTATTATTTTTTCTTTCCTAGTTGCTCTGTCTAGAACTTCCAATACTATATTGAATAGGAGTGGTGAGAGAGGGCATTCTTGCCTAGTGCCAGATTTCAAAGGGAGTGCTTCCAGTATTTGCCCATTCAGTATGATATTGGCTGTGGGTTTGTCATAAATAGCTTTTATTATTTTGAGATATGTAAGAATTTGCCTTTTTTTCCCTTCTAAGTTTGCTAAATATTTCAATATAAAAGCCCCTATTTCCTTAAAAGATATGACAACCAACTATGTGATTTAGAGCAAATCTTTTTCAAGTTTGTTATTCTCATTATAAGAATAGTTCAATACATTTTAGAAAATTTGATAAAGCAGTTAAGGAGAGGGAATTAAAAATTACCTATAAACTTTGCATAAACTGTTGTTAGTAATTTGGTATGTTTATATCCAATCGTTTGTCAGCTGTGTAATTAAACTTTTAGAATTCTTTCTACCACTTTTAGTAGCTTTACTTCTTTTTCAGAAATGAATTCTGGTTTTATGATAAGGTCCACTGATAGAGATAATTTTGGTAAATGATAGCTCCTAATAGCAACATAGTATTTTAATAAATCCTGGCACCCTAACTTCATTTACTTATAGTCTGGTTACTGGAAATTCAGTATCTAGAAGCATTTTATGCCTTGAATAGTTGTGGCATAATTTTGTTTTTAGTAACGTTTGAATATGTCAACAGTCATAGGCCATTTTTATGTGTTTTGCTGGATAGCTTTAAAAACCTAATGAAAAATGTTTATGATTTGTCCCTTTATCAGATTAAAATTATACACAGTTTTCTATCAAGGTATAAAACAACAGAATCTCAATTTTCTCAGATTAGTAACTATAATGATACATTTTTCTTATTTTTGAGATGTGAAAAATTTGGAAAAAATCTAGAGGTGTAGCGTGAATAAGTAGTACCAGAAACATATCAATAAGTTTCAAGAAATCTTGTAAACTGCTATTTTCATTATTTTGGCGGTGGGGGAAGGGGGGTGGTTCTCTTGAATTACTGTTGCAAATGAAGCAAGATCTTCATTTGGAAAATTTACTTGTATTAAACAGATGACTGGCTGAAATAGCTGCTAAAACAATTTCATGCTTTTGTTTTTAATATAGTCCAATTATAAAATGTCACATCAGATTGTGAGTATACAAGTGCATAATTTTAATTTTATTTCTGAGTTATCACATTTTAGGAAGTTGATTAAAATCACCTAGAATTTTTCTAAGCTTTTTATATATAACAAATTAACTATTCAAAATGAGTAAAAACAAGATTGGTATTTTGGCAGTTAATACCTTTATTAAAGAAATTGATCAATTCTTCTGTAGTTACCCATTTTGTTATTTTATGTTTGAATATATAGGGAACTCACTGCCACATTTTATTTGCTCTAATTTCTTATTTTAGAAATGTTAAGCTTATAGAATCATTGTAAGAATATTACAATGAATAGCCATAGACCTTTCACTCATATTTAAAAATTGTTAACATTATATTTGCTTTATCATTTCTCTTTTTAAATTTTTTTTCTTTTTTGTCTTTTCTGAGTCTTAGTTCTCGATTTGTAACACTTCACTCCTAAATACTTAAAAATGTCTCTCTTACGAGCAAGGACTTTCTCCTACATAAGCATAGTTTAATTATTAAATTCAGGGAGTTCATCATTAATATAATGTTGTTGCCTAAAATAGAGTCCATATTCAAATTTCTCCAGCTATCCCAATAATGCCCTTTATAACTTCTTTTTTTCTAGAATTCAGTCAAGGATTCCACATTACATTATTTGTCATATTTTCCTAATCTTCTGTAGAACAAGTCCTAGACTTAAAAAAATTTTTTCATTTTATTAACATTTTCAAGAGACCAAGCCAGTTATTTTGCAAAATGTTTCTCAGTGGATTGGTTTCATTGTTTCCCCATGATTAGGTTCAGGGTAAACATTGTGGGGGAGGATGCTACACAGGTGATGTTCTTCCTCAGTGCATCACATCAGGAGGCACAGGGATATCAGTTTGCTCCATTATTGAGGATGTTACATGTGATCATTTGGTTGGAGAGGTATCTTCCCTATTTGTCTTTGTAATTAATCAGTGATATGTGAGATACTACTTTGAGATCATGTAAATAACCTATGCCCCTGAAACATTTCACGTGGTTTTAATATCTGTTGATGAGATTCTTGCCTGAATCAGTTATAACTGGGATTGCTACAAAATAGTGACTTTCCTAATTCATTGTTACTTCTGTATTTATCATCTGGCATTCTTCTGTAAAGTAGAACTTCCCCTTACCTCTTTTCCCCATTTTGACATTTTAAAAGAAATATCAGCATGGACTCACAGATTGTTTATTTAAATTCACTTCACTGCCCTAGCATATTGATAGATACTCTATAAAATCCATTCAATTGCTTACTGAAAATAACACATGAAATAAAGAAATCTAACAATTAACATCTGTTGGTTTTTACTTTATGAGGTAACTATACCCATACTAATTCATTAAGTCTAATCAAGAAGCAGTTCTGCTTTTCCCCCTAAAAGAAAACATTAGACAGGTGCAGTGGAATTTGAAGCAAAGAAATGTCTGATGTGATACATTTATTCACTGCATTTGTCATATTTAGGCCTTACTTATAGTCATTGCTGCATAATCTTTCTGAATATCTTAAACATTAAAATCTACTTTTCTATCTTATCAGATACAAATCTTATATCAGATTGCTATTTGAATTAGAATGCCTTTTACCATCTTCATTTTCAGGCTTCTACTGTTGTTTAAAAGTCTTGACGGCTTATCCTTAACTGTTATCAAGCATGAATCTATAAATACCTACAAATGTGTTTTCTAAAAAAAAAAAATTATGGTGTTTGCATGTAGAAATGTATGTTGTCATAGGGTTCGATAAGCCAGAGCAATGCTTTTCAACCTATCTTTGTTGTAAAAAAACTGTTTGCCTTAGGCTTTTGTGGAGATGCTTCGTAAGTTTTACTTTTTTTTCCGATTCTGTTTTAGAACTCTATTTATTTTAAAAATTTACAAAAATAGTACACATGTTCAAAGGCCTCAAAATTAGTAAGACCAGATGAATTCATTTTTGTGTACAACTCAGAATGTAGTTTCTCTTTGCATCTTTAATGATGAGGCATTCTAAGACTGCAAGAGATGCTGTTTTAACTGTTAAGATTTATAGATATTTATTTGTGAAAATCTGGATTTTCTTTGTATGATACAACTAAAACAAAATGTGTAAATCATCTGGATGTTTTGTGTAATAGGACTGTAGCTCTTCAATAAAATGCCTGGTGTTAGATGTTAATGTTTATTCAAATAGTCTCATTGTTCTTTTCGATTGACTTATAAAATCAATTCCCACTAATGGAACACTACTTTAATATGCTTGAAAAAATGTTTAGTCTTGGGAAAAAAAGCTTTAAAACCACGAATCTTCCAGAAAACGTCTATTTCAATATGTAAATTTAGTATACCCATCATTTAAAATGTGTGTATATATGTGTGTGTGGCACTTTTAAATGCATTTGTATTTCCTATCATGGGACATTGAGTCAGAATTTTAAAACTAGCTCCGCCGATCTGTTTTTTTTTTTTAGAGTCTTGCTCTGCCCCCCAGGCTGGAGTGCAGTGGCATGATCTTGGCTCACTGCAACCTCTGCCTCCTGGGTTCAAGTAATTCTCTTGCCTCGGCCTCCCAAGTAGCTGGGATTATAGGCGCCCACCACCACACCTGGCTAATTTTTGTATTGTTAGAGACGGGGTTTCACCATGTTGGCCAGGCTGGTCTCAAACTCTTGACCTCAGGTGATCTGCCCACCTCTGGCCTTCCAGAGTGCTGGGATTACATTCCAGAGTGCTGGGATTACAGGTGTGAGCGACCATGTGAGGCCTCTGGTCTTTATAAAAATAAGATAAATGGTGAAAATTGGGAATCCTTGCTGTTCTTATGTAAAAACAAGAATAATTTTAGTGGTCTGAATTGAGGGGTCATGAGAAGCAGTAGGTACACTAAGCTGTAAATCTGTGTGACTAAAGTATGGATTGTGGACCAAGTGGTCAAGCAGTCTTTAGGAGGGCAACAATATCATGGCATTGCTGTATTTCTGAGCTGACACTAGAGTTTGTATTGTCAATAAGATCATGGTAAAGTTTAACCAAAAGTTTTCTAGCCTTTCATATGTTTCCTCCATACTGATGGAATATTACTCTTCCAGCCTAGACATTTCCCTTTTAATAGAGGGTTATCCTTATTACCTCTACCATATTCACTATCCATTTTATATCCATATCTTGATTTTTGCCCTTCTAATTAGTCTACATTGAGTAATTAGGATAAAGCATTTCTGAAATTTCATTATATAATCATTAATTACTGTCACTTAGGTCTAAAGTAATTTTTTGGTCACATTTTCTAATTGCCAAAATTATTCCTTGGATCGACATTCATACTATTTTCCTAGAAACATTATATCACATAAATAAAAAGAAAAAAATTAATATATATACATATAAGTATTTTATGGATGAAGGTAGAACATGAGATAATTTCCTTACATATGGAACAACTATTATTCTTTAAGGTTTTATTTATAGCTCTCTTATGCAAGGAGAATAGCTTAAGCAAGATAGTACATCAGATAACTGTTATATGGTAATAGTGAGAGAGATTGAACTAACACTAAAATGTGTTAAAACACATATATTTATAAAATAGACTTCAATTTTAAGAAATAATACTGTTGAAAGAAGTGTAGAAATGATCATATAGTGACTTTAAAATTACACAAGTTCCCCTCATTTCAAAGGTGTGAATATTTTATGACTTTTATACTGCTACTTACTACTATGTAAAACCTTACTGTTTATTCTAAATATTTTTATTTTATTTTATTGTAGAGATAATGTCTCTCTATGTCGCTCAGGCTGGAGTGCAATGGCACAATCTTGGCTCACTGCAACCTCCACCTCCTGGGCTCAAGCTGCCCTTTCATCTCAGCCTCCCCAGTAGCTGGGACAACAGGTGCATGCCAACACACCTGGCTAATTGTTTTCTGTTTTTTGTGGAGATAGGGTTTTGCCATGTTGCCCAGGCTGGTCTCAAACTTCAGAACTTGAACAATCTGCCCACCTCTGTCTCTCAAAATGCTGGGGTTACAGACATGAGCCACTACACCTGGCCTATATTTCTTATTTATTTATTTAAAATATTTACTGAGTGTTTACCTAACATAGCAGGTACTTTTCTAGGTGTTGCGGTGGGGGCAGGGAAAAAAAGACCCCTGGGGTCTACTTGAGTTAGTGTTAGAATAGACCATTGATAAATGTATTTGTTTTGTAAGGGGATGGGAGAAGCCACATTTTCTAGTTTTCAATATACTTTTATAAATTGAGCATTTGATTTGATAAAATTGCAATTGTGTTAACGTCTCTTAACATATTTTGTTTCTCCACAAGGGATTATTCAATATTAATCATTCAATGCATACAATCAATGAAATCTTAGTAGACCAAGGTTAACTCTTGTGATACTCGTAAAACAACCAGAACAGATACCACTCTACAAGTAAAGGACGGTGTGGGGATCTACTGTGGTGGTGAGAAAAGCCCTGAATATCTGATCTGTGACTAAAATATGGAGAAGGATGGGAAGAAAAAAGGGAGAACATGAGGGCCAGCCAGAGTTGAAGAAGACTCTGGAGTTACATTTTTAATCATTAAGTTACTGGTTTAACAACAAGAGAAAAAGGCATGTTCTGGCTGGTAACGTCAGAAGCCTAGGGCTTCTTAGACAGGAGATACAAAGAAAAACTAAGAGACCAAGAAGGAAGAGAGTGAACATGATCGGTCATAGTGTTAACATCAATGACTTGTAGATATTAAAACCATCAGTGGCAGATGCAAACTAGAGATGGTGGTAACAATTTTCTGATGGACTTTAGAGTAGTGACCAAGGTAGTTGGATGGAGATAAATGTAATGAAAACATATGTAGAAGAGCTCTTTATTTCAGCAGGTCAAGGAGCAATGAGGTCCAAAGGGTGAAATCACAAGGCATCGCCTCTGTCAGAGTTTTCAGCATGCAGATGAGTGATGTCACCAGTTTGAAAAGGCTACTGCCCGCTCTTCCCAGCCTTGATTCTGAGGGCAGATACTTGTAACTTGAAAAAGTTCTCTCCCTTCCTCCTTTGGGAATCACTCCTCTATTCTGTGGGTTTTGCGACTGTATAAAAAATATCTGCTGGTATCTTAAAATAACTGCTAAGGATATTGTGTGAATGTAAAACCTGTAACACACACTGGTCATTCATTTGGCCCTAGTTATCATCCATCTGCATCTGAATATCCCAGGCATTTCTGTAGCAGATTGTAACATGTTCGGATCGCTGAGAAGTATAATAGTACATTGTAGACAGACAGACATATTTTAACCTAAAATCTTAAAATAGATGCATTGGAATGGATGCTCTTATCTCCCCAGAATATTCTATTTTCATGAAATGTTTCATTCTTTACTGATTTTTAGGTAGGGAGGTATTTTGCTTTATCAATCTGCTTTCCAGCTGTTTGGGATTTAATATTCCACATAGATGCATACATTTTCTTTGTAAATAATGACACAGACAAGTTACATAATTACAGACATAAAATTATCTCATCTTGCTAAAAATAATACAGTAACAGGATGAGTATGTGTATCATCTTTATGAGTAAGCCATATTTTTATTAAAATCCTAAGATCCATATTATGACCACACTTACGGGTTCATTGTCTACTTATTTGAATCAAACACTCTGGCCTTTGATTTCTTGTAGTTATAGATATATGGAATTGGCAATGTTGATTGAAATATAATACAGTCCTTTTAGTTTTGGTACTTTAGGAAAAGGTTTCTTTGTCCAGTAAAACATTTCTCAAACCCATGTAAAAACAGCAGTGTAAATATAAGCATCCACAATTAAATGAGTGAAGTAAAACTCATTTGTGTGACTATCAGGGATTTAAAAAAGTGTGCAGTTTGAAAAAACAAGTGGAGGTGATTATATAGCAGAACAAACATCTGTCTTTTTCCTACTATCCCTGTACTATGTATAGGACTTGCTTAATTAGAAAGAGGAAGACATGATGGAATATGGTCCAAAAGTTTGGGGAACACTGAGGGGCATCGGGGCCTGGATGATAAAGCTGGACTTCAGTGGATTCTGTCTTAACTGTCTAGAGATTGAATTATTGTATAGTAAGTCATCAATGCTGAGTGGAAACCTTGGAAATGTTGGCTGGACCTTGACTACAACTGGAGAATAGCAATTTCTGTAAGGTTGACTAAATCATAGTAAGATCATCTCAGATATGATGAGCAGCAGTGGTTAAGAAGGCAATCTCTGGAGTCTGTCTGCCCAGGTTTGAATCCTGGCAGGCTGTCTAGTCTTGGTTTTCTCATCTATAAAATAAGATGACAAAAATCGTATTTACTTCCAAGGTATGTTGTGAGGATTAAATGTCAGCCACTGCTATTGTTGTTAGGAGGGGAGTGAAATGGATTTTGGTTTTGGACACAAAAAATGGATTTGCTTTGTAGAAGTAATCTAATATAAATTGAATAGAAAGTCGGTGAAAGGGAAAAGTAAGAGTTGTTATTTTGTGAGTCCTTGTTTTTGTTTATGCTGTTACCACAGAATACCTGAGACTGCGTAGTATACGAAGAACAGAAATGTATTTTCTGACAGTTCTAGAAGCTTAGGATGCCCAAGATGAAGGTGATGGAATTTCATGAGGGCTCTCTTGCTGCATCCTCTGGAGGGGAAGAATGCCATGTCCTCACATGGTGAAAGGTAGAAGGGTAAAGGGACAAAAGGTGGTCAAACTTGCCCTTTTTTTTTGTTTTGTTTTTGAGATGGAGTTTTGCTCTTGTCATCCAGGCACGATCTCGGCTCACTGCAACCTCTGCCTCGCCTCCTGGGTTCAAGTGATTCTCCTGCCTCAGCCTCCTGAGTAGTTGGGATTACAGGTGTCTGCCACCACACCCAGCTAATTTGTTTTGTATTTTTAGTAGAGATGGGGTTTCACTATGTTGGCCAGGCTGGTCTCGAACTCCTCACTCAGGTGACCTGCCCACCTTGGCCGCCCAAAGTGCCGGGATTACAGGCATGAGCTACCATGCCTGACCCCAGACTTCCCCTTTTATAATGGGATTAACCTACCTATGAAGGCACAGCCCCCAGAGCCTTATCACCTCCCAAAGTTCCTACCTCCTAATACCGACACAATGGCAACCAAATTTCAACATGAGCTTTGGAGGGGACATTCAAACTGTAGAAGTCCTCATATAGGAGCCACAACCCAAACCTTAGAAAATTTTGAGCTCCCTGGAGCAAATGGAAGAGCAGAGGAGAATATCCTTCAGGATTACAGGGAGCAAGTAGATGAGAAGGATCAAGTAGAGACTTTCACAAGGTTGAGGACAACTGTGTATGTTTGAAGCTAGAGCTGGAGAAACCAAGAGAGATAATCCAAAATGTGATTACACCTACAGGCTCTTTTCCACAGAAAGGTACTAAAAGTCCCCTGTCGACATCAGTGAAACTTTACACTATTACATAGTATTAAAGTTATTTAGTGCAGTAGTAGTAAAGAATTTGGCAGCTGAAATGAGCTAATTGCCCTCTTGATAACCTGTGAAGACGTTACTATCTTACGGTAAGTGCTCATCTGATTACCAGGGAGTAATGAAGGTACTGTGGAGAAAGGGGCTTCAGGTAATTAGAACTTGGAATTAGCCATGTCTGTTGTGAATAGCTGCGATTGTAGGCAGATTTTGCAACAGTATAAAAACTGGTAACAAATATAATTTAGTTACTCTAAATGTAATTCTTACTACAGGGGAGATAACAGATATGTTTAGATCAGCTTCTGTTTGTGTAAAGAAAAACGTAAACTATTGATTCCAATTTGATGAGCACTGACAATGGTTATAGCTGTGTTATTTGCATAGCTATGTAACAGAGGAAACAAATACATAGAGAAGATAAATGAGAGAGCCCCAGACTGAAACACCTCTCACTGGGCTTTACTTTCACTGCTGATGACACTAATTCTTTTACTTTACTCCAGCAATAATTTAATGTTTTGTTTTGCACACTAGACTCCTTATAGTATTTGGAAGAATTCCAAAGGTAAAGAAGAACCTTGGTCAATACTATATATGTAATTGCTAGTAAATTTTCTTTTAATATTGCCTGTGCCAAATTTTAGAAAATGCAATAATCGAAGCTAGTATGCAAGCAGTAGCTTCTGTAATAAAATAATTTTATATTATGTACCATGATGTAAACCTTATTGCTTGCTTTGATTTATATGCAAATATTTCTTTTTCTTATAGTTTATACTGCTTTCAGCTGCTATCTTAGTTTTTGTGCTCTAGACAATCTCCATTTTTTCCATGATTACCACAATAAAATAGGCAAGCAGGAAAAATTATGGCTACTTCCTGTCTCATTTTGTGTATTTGTTTCAGTACCAGTACCAATTTTTTAGGCAACCAGTATTGCCAATGTCATGAATTTACAGTAAACCTGTGGAATTTACATATATACAACATAGATGTCATGCTGGTGAATTCAACTTATAAGCCATGGAATAGAACTCTTGCAGCGAGGCTATTAGTTTCAGGTAATTTAAATCTCAGTGGGAACCCAGAAATGGATTTTGAATTAATATATTTTTGAAGTCTTCAAAGATAGGAGATTGTAATATTCTGAGTGAAAAAAAATTATGGGTGATTTTTTTTAAGGTAAAGAGGTTTAAATTTAATGAAGTGATTAAAAGTAATTTCAAGATTTATTTTCCCTCTATAAACATTGTTTTTTGTTGATTTAAAGGAAATTGGTTAAAAAATTAGGCTTCCTTTCAATATAATGCCAAATAGAACTAAACTTTTCTTTCAATGTTGAGAACTTTTTTAAATGGGAGGAATGTGAAATGACATGTTTCTGAGGACCTACACAGAGCCTGATATAATTTATTCACCAATCCCATTGTTGATTAGGATGGTAGGTATTACTTTTTTTATTTTTATTTTTTGAGACAGAGTCTTGCTCTGCCCCCTGGCTGGAGTGCAGTGGCATGATCTTGGCTCACTGCAACCTCCACCTCCTGGGTTCAAATGATTCTCCTGCCTCAGCCTCCCAAGTAGCTGGGATTACAGGTGCCTGCCACCACGCCCACAATTTTTTTGTATTTTTAGTAGAAACAGGTTTCATCATGTTGGCCAAGCTGGTCTCGAACTCCTGACCTCAGGTGATCCTCCTGCCTTGGCCTCCCAAAGTGTTGGGATTATAGGAATGAACCACCACACCTGACCCTAGACATTACTTTTAAAGGATATTTTACACTACTTTTTCATCAGGAAAAGTTTATCTTGATAAAATGTTTTTCTAATTTTGTAACTTAAAGGAAAATGTATAACTATTTTAAAGTATAGATAGTCATAATAATCTTATAGCTAATTTTAAGACTCTGCCACTCAGGTGTTATAATTGTTAACTCCGTCTCACACATTTGTTTTCTAACATTAATGATGTGTGGCAGAGATCATCAGTTATATGCTCATCATTTGCATTGTCATATCACCTAGTGCAGAATTCTCACACCTGTAACCTGAAATGATAATAATTTGTTTACTTCTTTATCTCTTTTAGGACACTGTGGGATATGTAAAGGTTAGAACTTGGTTTCTATTTCTATTCCAAGCAAATGTTACAGAGTGTTTGATACTTAGTTATTAGCCAATAAAATCTAGGAAGGCTCCTACAAGAAACGTTTAAAGGGTCTGGCAAGACCTAGGGCCCACCGCCACCCATCCCCCAAAATGTTTTGAGGAAAATTAACACCCGTGTTATTATTGAAGAATTATGTAAATTGTGTATGTCAAATTATAAGTCAGAGAAAATTGAAATGTCCACGTGAAATAGTTAACATCTTTTTGTTTCTACTATTTCAGGCAATGTCATTTCCAAGAGGAACATTTGTTACTGTGTGCATGTTCTGTTAGTACTGTAAGCCCCTTTATACTAAGGCTGTGTTTAGTTTTTATATTCCCATTATGCCTGTTACCTAACATTGCCAAGAATACAATAGAGGCTCATTAAAATTTTGAATGCATGATCCCTGTATGTTGTTGCCAGCACACCCTCCCAACTCTCCCATTAGATGACAAGCAATTTGAGGGTAGCACCCAAGTATTAGTCATTTTTAAATTCTTCTCTCTTTCACACTCAATACAGTGCCACGTGTATAGTAGGCATGTGTGTTGAAGGTTTTCAGGCGCATCCCCACTTTAAGGGATTTGTTAGAAGGACTCACAGGACTCTGAATATCGTTTTACTAATGGTTAAAATTTATTAGAGTGACATAGTAGAGGTGCACAGCCAGATCATAGGGGAAAAGATACAGGTGGAGTTTGGAGGAGTCCGTTGGTAGGCTGCCTTATGCTGTGTCCCTCCCACAAGGGGTCACATAGAATACTTTTTTCCTCCAGCAGTGAAAATACAGAAATATATGTGTGATGCATCTGCCCAGGGAAGCCCATTAGAGAGTCAGTGCCCGAGGTTTTTATTGGGGGCTGGTTACATAGGCACACTCTCTTTAGCATGTACCAAGATTTCAGACTCCCCAAAGTAAAGCAGGTGTTCAGTATAGACTGCATTGTTTGTATAAACAGGCATAGTAAACCATCTTTATCAGCTAAAAGCAATGGTAACACGCGCCAAAATCCAAGTTCCCAGATACCAGCCAAGGGCCAACTTTGCGTGCAATCCTTTCTATAAATAGCAGTAGTAGGCTTGCTCTGTCCACTTTTCTGCATAGCCTGGCTTTGTATGAATACTGCTTTGGGTTGGAGAAGGAAACTCTATGACATTTCTTTCAGTACTTCAAACTAGTCTTAGGCTCAGTTTGTTAGGAATATTTTATTTTCTTTGTTAGAGGTGGCTCTAATGTCTTGGTTGTTTTAAGAGCCTGTTTGTCGACTTGCATAATTGCTAAATTCTTTTTGAATGTATCAAACATACCTGATCCCCACACTCCCCGCAACCAGAGCTTGAAAGCTTGCTGAAAGTACAGGTGCTTAAACATGGGGAGAAATGCCAGATATAGTATGCACCTAAAGTAAAATAAATATATTAAAAAAAAAACTCCACATCCTCTTGCAAATACAGATATCTAGGCATAGTCTCTCTTGATTCCTGGTTTCAGGTAGTTGTTTGAGTTTCATATAATATTATGTTGGCTTTTATTCAGATTGTGCGATTTTCTTTATTTTGGTTGGTGGGCTGGGGTATTTATAGTGCAGGACCTAAGAAAGCAATAAAGCAAAGAAAAAAGTGAGAATTCTAGAAAATCTGGGCATATTATTGTAGTATTACATGTCCTAAAATGTTCAAGATTTAATTTTTGAGCTGTTTAGATGAATCGCTGGTAGCATCTCCATGGTGATTGTTAGAAAATCATCTTTGATTACTGCTTTATGTGGTTTTCTGTAATGACACATTTTCTGATTGTAAAGGTTTCTATCAATTGGTCATTACCTTGTTGCTTTTGGAAAAACAATTACGACTGCTTTATATTCAACAGAGGCCCCCTTATCAGAAACACAGTATTCTGACTGATCTCAACAATTTACAGTATTGTCTTCATTTTTGCAAATAAAGGGGGAAAAACACTCCTATGTATCTTAGAGAATCATGGGTGTCAACTCAGGTTCTCACTTAATTAATCTTATGTTTTGAAAATAAAAAAAATGAAAGGTGCTATTGACAGTGCAGTGTGACAGCTAACAGCAGAAGGAGGAACTATAAAAATATAGTAGTCTTCAATTATTTCACAGGGAGAAAAACAGGCCCAGGCCCTTCAGTGGTTTTGGAGGGCATTGCTGTATTATTGTACAGAATAGAAATTGATCTTGATGAGGCATTATCAAGAGGAGTTTCAATGTACTCTTCATCAGTGCTGTGTGTAATATTTTCAAAAAGTTTTCATCAGGA
Organism: Aotus nancymaae; assembly: GCF_030222135.1. NCBI lineage: Eukaryota > Metazoa > Chordata > Mammalia > Primates > Aotidae > Aotus > Aotus nancymaae. The sequence continues at coordinate 50,115,478 of NW_026988415.1, read as the reverse complement.
ATGGTTAGCTTCCCCCCCCTTTTTGTTGTTATACTTAAAGAGATATCTTTGACGTACACGACACACATTCATGGATCACTGATTATGCTTGATGAAGGACTCATTGTGTTTTCCTCTCTTCATAAACTCATGGAAAAATAGGTATCTATAACTTATTTAGCACTTAATATAATTAAAAATGTTATGGGTACAATAACAGAAGAACTACACCAAATGAAAGAGGAAGTTTCCAGAAGCATTTAGTAAAGTGTGGAACATATTTTTCATGCTTGCTATTGCCCCATATTTTAATATTTCTGAGATTAATTTCCAAAGAAAATAATTGGTCACCAAATATATTGTTTTAAAAAATGTTTTGTATTTTTTGAGGCAAAGAAATCTTGACACTTTGTGGAGAAAGGGAAGTCAATCAATCATTGAAATAAGATAAAAGATACTTCCAGCTACTTGGGAGGCTGAGGCATATGACGATTGCTTGAGCCCAGGAATTGGATGCTTCAGGGAGCTATGATCATGCCCCTGTCCCTCAGTTTGGGTGACAGTGAGACTCCTCTTTTTTTTTTTTTTTTTTTGAGACTCCTTAAGAAGAAAAAAGAATTAAAGATACTTGAACCTTGGTGCCATCCCATGGAAAGGATAAAAACCCTGTTTTTCAGATTTCTGCAATGCAGTTTTTTGGCCAGCTGGCAGTTGTACTTGATCAAGTAGGGGAGGGATGGTGCTGGTTTTATTACATAATGGTCTATTTCTGTCCTAGCATGTTTGGTAGGCAAGCCTCCAATAACATTTACTGACCACTTACTGTGCTTGCCAGGCAATGTGATAAATGTTTTTTTATGGATGACCTCATTTAATTCTCACTGTAATCCTTTGGGGAGATCATTATTATCTCCAGTTTAGGAGGAGACTGAAATTCAGAGAAGTTAACTAACTTGCCCAGGGTTAGTCGTGCCTGATGCTGAACCCTGATGTCTTAATTACTGTGCTGTGCTGCTTCCTACCCAACTGTGCTCTTTGGGTTTCATGATACGGTGTTAAGTAGGTTTGCCCCAGTCTCTACAGGAAAACAGGGAAGATTGTAGATGTGAGAATATACAAGAAATGCTAAGTGGCTCCTTATTTTTCTTAGAGTTTCTAGTAGGGGAATCTACCTATAATAAATGAAATACAGACCTATCATCCCTTACTTTTATGTTCAGAACTGTGAAACAGAGTGTTGTTCCGTGATATTTACAGATCTCTGTATGGTTTTGTACAGTTATACTTCCTGGATTGTTTTGATACTTTCTTACAAGCAGTTCTTGATTGCTCCTTTTATAGACAGTTTATGTAACCTCCTGAACAAGAGTGCATGGCCACCATAATGCTGGAGCTCTCCTTTGTTGCTTTTAGTGTCCTAGTGCTACTAAAGCTGGAATGGTGGTCCTCCCCTCCTGATAAACAACTCCATTTTCAGGGTTTCCTCCTGCCTCCATCCTTCCCTGCCAGCAGTTGCAAGGGTATTCAGAGTTTAGTACTTTTGTTATTATGGGAGTATTTTTCAGGATAGCTTTAGTGTTTAAGCATTTTATTTAAACTTATTTTTCTTGTGAAATATGTCCCGGAGGGTTTTATTTTTTTTGTCAACTGATTTAAAAACAGAGTTTAGAATACAACCCACTTATAAATTAGGACTGCTTGTATAACACATAGAGGTTTGAAGATACTTTTTCTATCAGATTAGATTGAATATTCTTATTTATTTGACTCCTGTGATATATGTGACATTGTGTATGCAGCAGTTAGTTTAACACTTCAGTTGCTATGAAAGCATAATTTCAATAGTATGTAAATTTAATGTAACTTTGGAGACTTAGAGTTGGTTTGTTCATTTTGATGTTAATTTATTTAAATTTTAGATATTTTAAAATAGGTTTGTTTGTGTAGGCCTGGTAATGTATTTTATTCCAATGTCATTATATTTTGAAATAAAAGTTACTTTAAAATAGGCTCCAAGGAGGTGTTAAATTATTAGTGATGCATTTGGATGCACTGACAAAAAGGTATACTTGTCAAGGAATAAACATAATGGAATGGCAGTAGAATCCCTTTATAATGCTGCTGTTACATGGACACTACCTGTTATGAGGACTGATTTTGCAATACCATTTTACTATATAGAGTAATGAGGACTGATTTTGCAATACCATTTTACTATATAGAGTAATAGTTTCAGGAGCAATAGGTTTTTTATTTTTTTTTATTTTTTGAGACAGTGTCTCACTCTGTTGCCCAGGCTGGAGTGCAGTGGTGTGATCTTGGCTTACTGCATCCTCTGTCTCCTGGGTTCAGGCAATTCTCCTGCCTTAGCCTCCTGAGTAGCTGGGATTACAGGCACGCGCCACCACACCTGGCTAATTTTTGTATTTTTAGTAGAGATGTGGTTTCACCATGTTGGCCAGGGTGATCTCAAACTCCTGACCTCAAGTGATCCACCTGCCTTGGCCTCCCAAAGTGCTGGGATTACAGGCATGAGCCACAGTGCCCAGCCCCCTTCCACTTTTTAAGCAACAGTAATGAAACTTATTAAGTTTGGGCTTTCACGATTTGGAGGCTGGGAAGTCCAAGGTCAAGCTGCTGGCATATTCCTTTTTTGGTGAGGGCTCTTTCCTGGCTTTCAGACTATTCCCTTCTCACTGTATCCTCACATGTCAGGGAAAGGAAGCTTTGGTGTTTCTTTCTCTTCTTATAAGGGTGCTAATCCTAATTGGGGGTTCCACCCTCATGACCTTATCTAAACCTAATTACTTCCCAAAGGTCCCACCTCCTAACACAATCACATTGCAGGTTGGACTTTGACATATATGTTTGGCGGGGGACAGAAACATAGTCCATAACTGGTGTTTTCATAAAAAACCCATATATCAAATAGTAGTGTGGTGCACAGTAAATAAGTACCCATGGGCATTCAGACTAGAGAAACACTGTTGAGGTGAGACAGCTAGTGAGGTAGAAAGACAGACAATGTGTTATTCATTTTTGTATCTGGCATAATCTGTTCAGGCTGCTATAACAAAATACCATACATGGATTAGCTTATACACAACAAATTTATTGATCAAAGTTCTAGAGGCCAGGAAGTCCAAGATCAGGATACTAACAGGTTTGATGTATGGTGAGGACTTACCCTCTGCTTCATAGATGGCACCATCTTGCAGCCTGCTTACTTGACAGAAAGGGTAAACAACTTCCTTTGGGCCTCTATTATATGGCACTAATTCCATTCATGAAGGCTCCATCCTCAGAAATAGTTGCCTCCCAAAAGGCTGCAACTCTTAATACTATCATGTTGGGATTAGGTTTCAAAATAAATTTGGGGGAGACATAAACATTCAGACCATAGTAGTATTTTTTTCTTTTTCTTTTTCTTTTTTTTGAGACAGAGTCTCACTCTGTAGCCCAGGCTGGAGTACAGTGGCGCGATCTCGGCTCATCGCAACCTCCACCTCCTGGGTCCTGGTTCAAGCAATTCTCCTGCCTCAGCCTCCTGAGTAGCTGGGATTACAGTCACACGCCATCATGCCCAGCTAATTTTTTTATTTTTAGTAGAGATGGGGTTTCACCATATTGGCCAGGCTGGTCTTGAACTCCTGATTTCGTGATCCATCCACCTCAGCCTCCCAAAGTACTGGGATTACAGGCATGAGCCACAGCGCCCAGTCCGTGGTAGTATTCTTAGTGCTGAGTACAATATCTGAAATGAAGTAGGCATTCAAGAAAGGTATGCTAAAATGGAAGAATGAAAAATCACAGAAATAGATATTTTGAGTTGGCAGATATCCTAGAGATCAGGTAGTCCAAGTTGCCCAGACCAGTTCAACTCCACTAGGAACATTAAAATAACACAAAGCCATTTTACTCTCATTAAATTGCCAAAACAATTCTGATAATACCAGCTGTTATTTTCTGTTGAGACTGTAAATAGGTAAATTATGTTGGAGAGCAAATTGACATCATTAACTGAAGTCAAAGATAGCTATATCCTGTGATTGTAACAAATCTCACTTAATATACAGACTATAGAGAATTTCTCACCTATGTGATGGATTGTATTAGTTTTCTGGGGCTACCAAAACAAACACACATAAACTTTGTTGCTTAAAAACATATACATTGATTATCTCATAGTTCTGGAAGCCAGAAATCTGAAATGAAGGTATCGGTAAGGCTCTCCTCCCTGCGATGGCTCTAGGAAAGAATCCTTTCTTACCTCTTAATTTTGGGTGGATCCAGAGATTCCTTGGCTTCTGGCTGCATAACTCCAATCTTCCTACTTCGTATCGTCTTCTGCTTTTCCTAGTATAACTCTTCTCTGTGTGTCTTTTATAAGTTTACCTGTCATTGGATTTAGAACTCATTCAGATAATCTAGGATTGTTCTCATTTTGAGATTCTTAATTATATTTGCAAAGATCCTTTTTCCAAGGAAGCTCATGTTCACAGGTTCCATGAGTTTGAATATGGACGTATTTTTTTGGTGGCCACCATTCAACCCACTATTTCAACAAGTTTTTAAAGCAGTGGTCTGTACCAAAACTAACTCTGACCTGCCTGTCATTTGTTCTGGTCTTCTAGTTCCTTGTAGGTCACAGGTTATCTCATTGCTACTTCAGTAATCAAAAATTTGGGGAAAAGTGATAGTAGCTTTATTTCATTACTTACATATTTCTTGAGACTAGTTTTATGGTCTGGCATATAGTCTGTTTTGGCTAGTGTTCCAGGTTAATGTTCCAATTATGCTTGAAAAAAAAAGATATAGTCAATATTTAGTTAAAGCATTTCATAAACATCATTTAGGTCAAGTCAGTTAGTAGTGGTATTCAAGTCTCCAATTTTTTAAAAAATTATTTATTGTCTACTTATTCTACCAATTATTGAAGAGGACAGTGAAATCCCCAATTGTTATTATGGATTCATCTACTTCTCCTTTAGTTCTATCAGTTTTTGCTTCATGATTTGAAACACCGTTGTCATATACACATTGATGGTTTTATCTTCTTTATTAAATGATCATTACATAATCACAGAATGTATTTCTTTATCTTTGGCCATATTCGTTATCCTGACTTCTATATTGTGTAATTTTTAGCTACTGTAGCTTTTTTATTATTACTATTTGTGTGATATATAATTTTGTATCCTTTTACATTTAAACCATTTTTATCTTTATATTAAAGTGAATCGGGTAGACAGCATATATTTGGGTAATTTTTTAATGCTTTCTGAAAATGTCTGCCTTTTAATTGATATGGTTAATCCATTTACATTCAATACAGTGGGCCCTTTATATCTGCAGTTTTCACATCTGGAGTCTCAACCAACAGAGAATTAGTAGATATAGAACCTGTAGATATGCAGGGCTGACCGTAAGGGATGATTGTATTTATTAATATGGCTGTATGGCTATATTTATATCAACTTTCATCTTTTTTTTTTTTTTTGAGATGGAATCTCACTCTGTCTCCTAGGCTGGAGTACAGTGGTGCAATCTCAGCTCACTGCAACCTCCAACTCCCGGGATCAAGCAATTCTCCTGCCTCAGCCTCCCGAGTAGCAAGGAATTACAGTCACACACCACCACACCTGGCTAACTTTTGTATTTTTAGTAGAGATGGGGTTTCACCATGTTGGCCAGACTGGTCTCAAACTCCTGACCTCAAGTGATCTTCCCGCCTGGGCTTCCTACAGTGCTGGGATTACAAGCGTGAGCCACCTTGCCGGCCTCTTACTTGTTTTCTATCCTGTCTGTCCTTTGTTCCTTTAACTCTTTTTCTTGCCACCATTTGGATTGTATATTATTTTAACTCTTCCATTTGATCTCATGTATTGGCATATTAGATATGCCTCTTTGTTTAGTTTTCGGTGGTTGCTATTGAATTTATAATATGTATCTTTAGCTTATGACAATCTAGCTTTACATAATATATACATTTTTCTATAAGCACCTTGCAGTAGCATGCTTACATTTGTACCCCCATTTTTTATTCTCAGACATTTTACTTCTATATATGTTATAGATCTGACCATACATTGTATTTTTTTCTTTAATTTATTATTTGGGGGAAAAATAGACTATAAACAGTGTCTTATATATTCTCATACTCTATTTCACACACATTTCTGGCACTCTTCATTCCTTTATGTAGATCTCAGTTTCTATCTGATACTAATTTTCTTTAGCCTGAAGAATTTTCTTTAAGTATTTATTATAGTGCAAGTTACCTTGCATTGGATTTTGCACTGTATATTTTCAGATTGTGTTTGTCTATAAATGTATTTATTTCACCTTCATTTTGGAAGGACATTTTCACAGGATGCAGAATTCTAAGATGACAGGTTTCCTTTTTTTTGGTTTGTTTTCTTTCAAAATGTTTAAAGATTTCATCTATTGTCTTGAGTTGCATTTTTCTTTTCATTTATAAAAGAAAAGAGGTTTAGGCCAGGTGCGGTGGCTCATGCCTGTAAACCCAGCACTTTGGGAGGCCGAGGCGGGTGGATCACCTGAGGTCAGGAGTTCGAGACCAGCTTGACCAATATGGTGAAACCCCATCTCTACTGAAAACACAAAAATTAGCCAGGCATGATAGTGCACACCTGTAATTCCAGCTACTTGGGAGGTTGAGGCAGGACAATTGCTTGAACTTGGGAGGCAGAGGTTGCGGTGAGCAGAGATCGCGCCACTGCACTCCAGCCTGGGTGACAGAACGAGACTCTGTCTCAAAAAATAAAATAAAAATAAAAATTTTAAAAAGAGATTGAATTGGCTCTGTGGGCTGTACAAGAATCATAGAGGCTTCTGCTTCTTGGGTGGGGGTTCCCAGGAAACTTGCATGGCAGAAGGCAAAGGGGAAGCAGGCACACACTTCTTACATGGAAGGAGCCAGAGCAAGAGACAGAGGGGGAGGTGCCATGCACTTAAAAAAAAATCATAGCAGTCGTCTTTCTTTTTCCTCAGTTTTTAAGTTAAAAGGTAGATGTGCAGGATGATCAGACTTGTTACATAGGTAAATGTGGAGTTGCATTGTTTTTTTTGACTTCTGAACTTTTTATTGGCCTCCTGCTCCCCAAAGGATCCCCTGCTTCTGCTGGCCTAATGTCTCAGAACTTTGGTGTCGTTGGTCTCAGACACCACTTTGCCGTCCACTATCCAGCGGGTGGTGGTCTTTTGGATGGTTTGCATGGAGTTGCTGCTGTCCAGGGCATCACTAAGACTGAAGTCCTCGCCATCTTCCAGCAGGCGGTGGTAGGTGGCCATCTTAGCCTCCAGCTTGACCTTGATGTTCAGCAGAGCCTCATACTCCTGGACCTGGCGCTGTCCCTCTGCCCAGGTCTGTGCCAGCTCTGACTCCAGGTGCAGCAGGATCCCGTTGAGCTGCTCCATCTGCAGGGCATAGCGGGCCTCCAACTCCCTCAGGCTGTTCTCCAAGCTGATCTTCATATTTCTCATGGAGTCCAGGTCGATCTCCAAGGACTGGACTATACATCTCAGCTCTGTGAGCATCATCTCAGCAGCTTCAACCTCAGTGGACTGTGTGGTGACCACTATGGTGCTCTCCTCAAATCAGCTGAGTCCAGTACTTGTTGAGTTCCTCTTAGTTCTTCCAAGCCAGCTCCTCATATTGAGCCCGGATTTCTGCCATGATCTTGGCGAGGTCCTGAGATTTGGGGGTATCTACCTCCACAGTCAACCCAGAGCTGGCAATCTGGGCTTATAGGCCTTTTACTTCCTCTTCATGGTTCTTCTTCATGAAGAGCAGCTCCTCCTTGAGAGCCTTGATCTCTGTCTCCAGCTGCAGCCGAGTGACATTGGCGTCATCGATGACCTTGTGGAGCCCATTGATGTCGCTCTCCAAAGACTGGCACATGGCCGGCTCTGTCCCGTACTTGACTCTAAAGTCATCAGCAGCAAGACGGGCATTGTCAATCTGCGGAACGATGCGGGCATTGTCCACAGTATTTGCGAAGATCTGAGCCCTCAGGTCCTCGATGGTCTTGAAGTAATGGCCCCAGTCTCTGACGTGGGGTCCCTTCTTCTCCAGGTGCTCCCGGATTTTGCTCTCCAGCTTCCGGTTCTCGGTCTCCAGGCTCCTCACTCTGTCCAGGTAGGAGGCCAGGCGGTCGTTCAGGCTTTGCATGGTCTCCTTCTCGTTCTGGATGCCTCCCATTCCTGCCAGACCCCCGGCCATCCCCGCGGCCAGGCCCCCGACACCCATGCCGCTCCGGAAACTGCTGCAGTGCGACACGGAGATGCGGGAACCATATTCCCCGGCGCCTGCATAGACGCTGGCCGCGCTGCTGACTGGCCGGGCGCCGTAGCTGGGCACCCGGACGGAGCCCACGGACCGGTAGTTGGTGGAGAAGGTGGAGCGAGTGGTGAAGCTCATGCTGCCCGGGGAGGAGAGCGAGAGGACAGGACATAAGAAGTCGGCAATCAGGATGTGGCACAGCGGTGCGCTGAGGAGGCGGCGCACTAAGGCTGGGCACTGAGGCTGCTCTCCCTGAAACGCCCCACGGCAGCCGCGCTCGCGGCCCTAAGAGAAAAAGGAATTGGGATATAGAATGCCAATCCTTTCCAGGAGAAAGACCACTGCAGTTCAGAAGAGCAGTACTCAGGACACCGGGGGCAGCTGCCTCCCTCTCTGAAGCATGGCTTAGGTGTGGAAAAGGATTTCAGGACACTTCTGGGACTCTGTCATTAACAGCTGAAGAGAAGACGACTACAGAAAAGCACCTTGAATTATCCCCTAGATCCAAGCAAGAAACCACCACATCTAAGAGCACCAGTGAGCTTACAGACGTTACATGGAGTTCCAGTGGAAGCGATTTGTCAGATGAAGATAAGACACTTTCTAAATTACAGAGAGATAATGGACATGGCTCTAGAATAGACAGATTTTGTAACAGGAACATTTTGTGTCCAGAAGATGGGGCCAGTGAAGATGAATTACAGTTTATCGATTGGGAGATCAACAGTGACATGGCAGATGCTAGTGATTATAATGAATTTGAAGATGGCGAGGGTGCTGTGGAAATGTCAGACTGTGCTTCTTGTGCAAGTAGTTGGTCTTTGGTAAGTGATGAGAAGCTATCTGAGCTTCCCAAGGCTGGAGTGGAGTGGCTCAGTATCAGCTCACTGCAACCTTTGCCTCCTGGGTTCAACCAGTTCTCTTGCCTCAGCTTCCCGAGTAGCTGGGATTACAACCAAGTTCTATAGAAATTTTAGAGTATTCATCAGATAGTGAAAAAGAAGATGACTTGGAAAATGTCCTACTCATTGATTCAGAATCCCCTCATAAATAACCACGTGGAGTTTGCATCGGATGCAAGATAGATTATGGAGAGACTGATAGACCCGAGGACAAAATTAACAGAGACTATCTTGCATACACCCCAGAAACCCACAGCTATGTTTCCCAGGACTCCAGAAAATTCAGTAAAGAAGAAGCTTTTAAGGATAAATTATACCTTTTTACATACTGATTTTTTTCTTTTCTTTCTTTAAATACTGAAATATCTAAAATGTCAATTTTAAGATACTTGCATATGAAATCCTAAGTTCTGGAGCTGATTAATGGAACATTCATCCAATTTGAGGGTCATGGGTTCAGTCATGGCCAGCAGATGTGACTGCATTTTTTAATGGAGATTTATTGTTTGGCTTATCAATTTTTATTGAGAGTCTATTCTAGGTGCCTTGGAGACAAGTGAATAATTGTTCTAATCTTGAGTAACTTAGAATGTAAAAAGTGAAATGGAAATATGTATAGATAGCGTCAGACTACTTTTATGAGAGAGATCTGCCAGGGCAACACTTGCAAGTACAAAAAAGTATGAGAGAGCAGAGACCCTCAGACAAGATGCGTCTGGTGTACCATGAACTAGAGTGTCATTCAGGGGCTGGGCCATGGCTATGGTGAGCAAAGCAGGAAAGATACAGGAAGGAGCCTGTAGACACCTTCCCCAACCCTGTGTGATGCAAGGTCTTTTCTTGTTTAAATCAAAAGCATTGGCAACAAAAGCCAAAATAGACAAATGGGATCTAATTAAACTCCAGAACTTCTGTACAGCAAAATTCATCATTAGAGTGAACCGGCAACCAACAGAATGGGAAAAAATTTTTGCAATCTACCCATCTGACAAAGGGCTAATATTCAGAATTACAAATAACTAAAACAGATTTACAAGAAAAAAACAAACCCATTCAAAAGTGGGCGAAAGATATGAACAGACACTTTTCAAAAGAAGACATTTATGTGGCCAAGAAACATATGAAAAAATGCTCATCATCACTGGTTATTAGAGAAATGCAAATCAAAACCACATTGAGAGACCATCTAACACCAGTTAAAATGGTGATCATTAAAAAATCTGGAGACAACAGATGCTGGAGAGGATGTGGAGAAATAGGAACACTTTTACACTGTTGGTGGGAGTGTAAATTAGTTCAACCATTGTGGAAGACAGTGTGGCGATTCCTCAAGGACCTAGAAATAGAAATTTCATTTGACCCAGCAATCCCATTACTGGGTATATATCCAAAGGATTATGATCATTCTATTATAAAGACACATGCACAGGTATGTTCATTCTGGCACTGTTTACAATAGCAAAGACTTGGAACCAACGCAGATGCCCATTGATGATAGACTGGACAGGGAAAATGTGGCACATATACACCATGGAATAGTATGCAGCCATAAAAAATGATGTGTTCCTGTACTGTGTAGGGACATGCATGAATCTGGAAACCGTCATTCTCAGCAAACTGACACAAGAACAGAAAATCAAACACCAAATGTTCTCACTCATAGGTGGGTGTTGAACAATGAGAACATATGGACACAGGGAGGGGAGCATCACACATTGGGGTCTGTTGGGGTGGACTAGGGGAGGAACAGCGTGGGGTAGGGAGGTTGGGGAGGGAAAGCATGGGGAGAAATGCCAGATATAGGTGACGGAGGGATAGAGGCAGCAAACCACATTACCATGTATGTACCTATGCAACAATCCTGCATGATCTGCACATGTACTCCAGAACCTAAAGTACAATAAAATGTATATATATATAAATATAAAGAAGTCAGCAATCATTTTAAACTTTGTTCCCCTCTGTGTAACATGTCTGTCTTTCTGACTGCTGTCAATATTGTTTTCTTTATCACTAGGTTTTGGCAAAGTGATTATGATGTACTTTGGAAGTGTTTTTAATTTTTACAAATGTTTATAGTCAGCTTTCTGTATATGCGGTGTATTGGTTGCAGGGCCCCCTGCAAATACCAAATTCTGCAGATAATAAAATCTCTTACATAAAATGGCATGTTACAGCTGGCCCTTTATATCTGCAGGTTTTGATCTGTAGTTGGTTGACTGTGGATGTGAAACCTGCAGATATAGGGAGCTGACTGTATCTTGTTTGGGATTCTTTCAGTTCTTAAATTTATTGGTTGATAGTTTTCATCAAATATGGAAAATTATGGGCCATTATTTCTTCTTATTTGTTTTGATTTATCCCTTCACCATTTTGGAAATTTTTTCTGTAGTAAATCTCTTTATATTGTCTATATCTGACTGAGGCTCTGAGAGTTTTTTTCAGCCTTTTTTTCCTCTCTGTACTTCAGATTGTTAGTTCTTTTTGCCATTATCTTAGTTTCACTCATCTTTTCTATTGAAGTGTCTAATCTGTGGCTAAGCCCATACGGTGAAAATTTCATTTCAGATGTGGTATTTTTTTCAGCTCTGGAGTCTCAATTGATTCTTTTTTTGTAGTTTCGTTTCTCTTATTATGTTCATGTTTTTCTTTATATCTTGTATATATACTGATATCTGTTCTAAAGTGCTTGCCTGCTCTTCCCATCATCTGTCATGTCTAGATTTATTTCCACTAAGCAATCTTTTTCTGTTTCTTCAATTATCTAGTAATTTTTTGGCTGGATGCTAGATATTAGAATGCAACATTGTTGAATGTTGGAATTTGGTTGTCTTAAAGAATATTAGGCTTTTTTTCTAGCAGGTAGTTAACTTATATGCAAATCAACTTGATCATATTAAGACTTGTTTTTAAACTTGCATAAATCTAAAGTAGCATTTACTCTGGATCTGGTTTAGTCCTACTTCTAACATGTGTCCTTTTTCTGATTTCCAAATGCTCAATGAAGTCTCTCCCCTCTCACCGATCAGAACTCGGATGTCTCTTAGCCCTTTGTAATCTTCAATAGATATTTATCCTTCTTGGGTAGTTCTTCTGATAGTTGTTCTGTGCCCATTCTCATCGAGTCTCCTCTACATTTGTATAGATAGATTTCAGCCATACTCATGTTGACTCTACTGCAGATGTCTGGAACTATTTTTTTTTCTGTGGGGATTCCTCTTCTCTGGTAATGTGCCCTATAAATCCAAGCTGCCACTGTCTTCCTGATCTCCCATCTCTCTTTTTTCAGCTCTGTAAGCCTACGGTACTCTACATTGTTTGTCCTCTCCCTACACTATAATGTGTCAAGTATTTCCACACACAAAGGCTACGTGGCTATAGGGCTCACTTAATTTGTTTCCTTTCTCTCAGGGATCACAGCCCTTTGCAGCCTGTTGCCCAGTGTCTAAAAACAGTTGTTTCATATATTTTGTCTGATTTTCTAGTTGTTTACAGATGGAGGTCTAGCCTGGTACTAGTTACTTCTTTATGGCCAGAAGCAGGAATCTCTAATGTAGCTTTTATAGATGGATGAGGTGTGTTTGGTTGCCTTTCTTTAGTTAATAGGCTCTTGAATTTGTATTCATTTTTTTCTTGGACACTGCATTTTAAAAGTAACCTTTCTTAATTCTAGAACAAAAATTACACATATATCATTACATGTAAGATAACATATAAATTACCATGAGTTAATCCTATAAGTTTAGTCAGTCATGTAGTATTCCTTGTGGTTTTTAAAAAATAATTCCTGTATGTGTGAGGGATATTTACATGCTGAATTTGTAGGTAGTCTGTTTCAAGTAAAAGAAAACCATTACAGTTGTGACCTACTTTTTTTCTTTTGATTTTATTCACTAATAGCCATGTGTTTTGATAGTATATAAAGCAACGTTTTATTAGTTTCTCAAATCCCTTGCTATGCTCTTTTACAGAATGAAATTTTTCACTATTTATATCATACTGGAGAATATAGAATGTGAAAATATAATTGTCCACTTCTCTTAACTGCAATTATAGTTTGAATAGTCTCACAAGATACATTTCTTTTTCCCTAGACGTAAGTGAAGCCTCTTTTGAGTTCAGAGCTAAAATTAAGGACTATTTTAGATTGAGTCCCCAGGACACTCAGTTTTTCATTCTAGGTAGCACTATCTCATTTTTACATTTCCTGTGTTGTCTCTGTAGATGGTTAGAAAAGCATACTTCATCAGAACGATGGGTTACTGCCAGCACCCCTCTGTGAGATGGTTATTAAAAGCCAGTCCTTTCCTCTACAATTCAGAGTGCAAGGTTTTCACTGATGTTATATACTTGAGCTCTTCTGACACAAGGGAGAGGATAGCTCAAACAGCTCTCAAAGCTGGGTTTATAGCCTTTCCTATCATTTGGCATTTCACTGAACTAGGTGAGGTGGTTCTTAATCTTTCTCTACCTCTTTATCATTAACATGGTTGATCGTCAGTGAAAGCTGCAGTCAAACAAAAATGGAAACTTTGTAATTTATGTATAGCTTTAAAAAGGCAAAGAAATGAAGGATTATTGCAGTTGGTGCAATCCCCGATAAAATTAATATCAAATGCATATAAATCCTATTAGAGATCTGTCATGGGTGAAAAAGGAATATGAAAAATGCGTGACCTATCTTTATTAGATTCAGTTAGAGAGAGACCATACAGAGCTAAGGAGCTTTATGAACTGCATATTAATCATAACCAGTCTTCTGAGATAAACCTATTTCTTGTAACTTATCAAAGCCGTACAGAAGATTAGTCATTCCCTTTGGTAAAGGAATGTTTTACATATTGTTCTGAGTTTTGAACATCACAGCTTTAAAAGCTGATTAACAGATATTTTAATACTAAAATATATCTCATTGAATTATATAGCTTAGGCAGCTATTATCCTGTAATGCTACCTCAATAGGGAGATGGGCTCTTTGTCAAAACCTCTACATCATTGTTTTGTTGCATATTGAACAAGACACTCTAGGGAGTTGTATTAGAGACCAGACAAAAGAACTTTGCTACAGCAGGCAATCATTAAATCATGCAGAAATATTTCTTTCTTAAATCTTTACTTTAAGCAACAATTGGTAGATGCCAGCACCATTTTTTAAATGTCACTTTCAATTCCTGAAGTCTTTTATCTCTTTGAGAAGGAGGGGAATTAGCTTAAGGGGACGGTTAAGACCATCATGTTAATACATGGTATTACTAAAGATAGAGGATGTATTAACAGCTCTAATCTGACAAAGATAATTAAGATTGTATTTTTAAAACGTGAGAGAGGGTTTCATAAGATTATGAAACTTTTAGACAAAACCTGAAGACTAAGAGGTATAAATGGATTTTGTATTACTGTCTCACAAAACTTAGAGATGTTGAGTGATATAAGCATTTAGTTTCTGACCTCGTGTTACCACTTCAGTACCCAGCATTTATGTCATGTTAATAAAAATATAGAACCATCTCAAGACGATTTCTATACTTGATAATATATACCATTTTACAGCTTTGTTTTTATATTTCTAAAATAATAATCTTGTTTAAAAAGCTGAAAAAATAGTGAAGTATATGCATTAGAAATAAAATCTTCCGCCTGGGATGGGCGCGTTGGCTCACGCCTGTAATCCCAGCACTTTGGGAGGCCGAGGCAGGAGGATCACGAGGTCAAGAGATCAAGAACATCCTGGCCAACATGGTGAAACCCTGTCTCTACTAAAAATACAAAAATTAGCTGGGTGTGGTGGCGTGTGGCTGTAGTCCCAGCTACTCAGGAGGCTGAGGCAGGAGAATCGCTTGAACCCGGGAGGTGGAGATTGCAGTGAGCTGAGATCGTGCCACTGCACTCCAGCCTGGCGACAGAGTGAGACTACTCTGTATCAAAAAAAAAAAAAAAAGATGTTCTGCAGATGCAAATACCCCCAGAAAACATGACTTTGCAAGGCCATTTCTAAATATGTCAAAGAAAACTTTGAGGGAGAAGAGGTAAAAAAAAAAAAGAAATATATATATATATATACACACACATATATATACATATTTTAAATATATTTATTGAAGGGATCCACATACAGAAAAGTACACAAAACATAATATTACAGCTCAATGAGTTATCTCAAAGTGAATACGCACATAGAACCAACACCTAGTTCAAGAAATGGAACAGTACTAGCTCTTCCCAATTCCTACTGTCCTTGTCTTCCCCAAGGACTTCCAGTAATTTGACTTGGAACAGTACAGTTTATTATTGCCTATTTTTTGAGGTTTATATAAATTAAACTACAGAATATCTACTTCTAGGTGTCTGGCTTCATTCATTCAACCCCATGTTTATGAGAATTATTTACAGGCCTGAATATAACTGTAGTTGAAAATTTTGTTCTTACGTAGCTGGGGTTGGCCAACTTACTCCGTATAGAGCCAGACAGTAAATATTTTAGGCTTTGTGGGTCATATGGTTTCTGACACAGCTTTCATAAAAGCAGGTAGATAATATGCAAATGAATGTGATTGTACTCCATTAAAACTTTATTTGCAAAAATAGGCTTCAGGCTAGATATGGACTGTAGTTTGCCATACATAAGATAAATAAATGAAATACTCTAGTATACTGTAGTATTTCGTTGTATGAATATATCACAATTAACTGAGCCATTCAAATATTAGCAGACATTTGTGTTTTTGGTATGAATGCCCTTGTAATGTGGTTTTGTATACATATGCATGCATTTCTGTTTGGTATATGGAATTGCCTCATCATAGGGTATATGTAGGTTCAACTTCAGTAGTAATGCCAAATGGTTTTCCAAGGTGGTTATATTAGTCAGGGTTCTCTGGAGGGACAGAACTAATAGGATAGGTGTATATATGAATGGGAGTTTATTAAGCAGCATTGACCCACATGATCATGAGGTGAAGTCTCACAATAGGTCATATATGCAAGCCGAGGAGCAAGGAAGCTAGTTCGAGTCCCAAAATCTTAAAAGTTGGGAAGCTGACAGTTTGGCCTTCAGTCTATGGCTGAAGGCCTGAGAGCCCCTGGCAAATCACTGGTGTAAGTCCAAGAGTCCAAACGCTGAAGAACTTGGAGTCTGATGTTCGAGGGCAGGAGGCATCCAGCACGGGAGAAAGATGAAGGCCAGAAGACTCAGCCAGTCTACTCATTCCACATTCCTCTGCCTGCTTTTATCCTAGCCACGCTGGCACTTGATTAGATGGTGTCCACCCAGATTGAGGGTGGGTCTGCCTCTCCCAGTCCACTGACTCAAATGTTAATATCTTTTGACACCACCCTCATGAACACACACAGGAACAATACTTTGCATCCTTCAGTCCAATCAAGTTGACAATATTAACCATTGCAGTGGTAGATTAATTTACACCCCACCAGTAGTTATACTCATTATCACTTGTTATTGTCTATGTTATTAAAGATGTTTTCTTTACTAACTTAGATTATACATAGTAAATGATGATATTTTCATTTTTAAAATTAAAGAATGAGAGACCCTATATATCAGTTTATGTTTGCCTACTCACAAAAATTCATACAGAAAATCTTGATATGTTAGCCTCTAATTTAACCAACTTGTTAAATCTTAACTAGTCTTTAATCTTAAAATGATGAAGGATCTCCACAGCATATATTATGTAATGTATGTACTGAACTGATTTCCATTCTCAGCAGTTGCCTAGTAGTAACATTAGTGTAGCTATGCAGAACAAAGGAAGAATACCTAAGTCCTAGATAACATAATTTCTGCACATATACTCTATTAATAGTACTTTCCAAAATTATCTGTGCCCTTTATCTTAGAATTCAAATCCAAAGTCCTTTTTTCAAATGTCATCTTCAAACTTGTTTTGGCATTTCATACCACCTACTACCCATTCTTAAAATTCCTGTGCTTTCTACTTATCTGTGCCCTTCTTCTCTGTCATCTGTGTCCTAGTGTCCCATTTCCCTGACCCAATAATTTTTCCCATTTCCTGAGTTTTTGTTCAAGGCTGTTCTTCTCCCATTAAAATTTGCCTGGCATGATGAGTTCATATTATCAACCTTATTTGGATGCTCCTAAATTTACATATTTAATCCAGACTTCTTACCTGCCTAATGATCTTATATTTTCAGATACCTAGAAGGTATCACCTTTTATCTCATTTTCTCAAACTTAAATATCCAAAGTGAAACATAATGTTGATACTCATTTTCTCTCTCTGCCTCTGCCATCCTCTCTACCACCCCAAAGTCCCAATATTACCCATTCTCCCTTTAGCAAATAAAGATAGTAGAAAGAAGTGTTTTATTAAGCATTGATAAGTAGAAAAGGATAGAATAATTTCTCTTGTCGGTTAAATGAAAGATAAGGGAAGGAATGACACATTTTATATAATGCTTATTAGGAAATAAATGTGCCGTATTCCAAATAATATGAAATATTATTAATTTTAATATTCAGCAAATACCAATCATTTTACAGTGATAATTTGGGATAGTTAGGCAAGTTAATTTTGGAAAATAGCACAAAAGTAGAGCTAGATCATTCTAATTGAACAATGATAATAGTTCAGTTCTTTTAGTGTTCCAAAAATAAAGTAATAAATATATGCTAAAATTTAAAAATAATTTATTCAGCATAAATAAATGATAACTATCATCTTGGAAAAAGTAATTGCTCTGGGAAGTAAGAAAAAGCATGTCTTTCCAGTGAGGCACTAATATCCTCTGAATCTAAATGGAGTTATTTTCAAACTTTCGAGAAAAGCATATAATTTATCAGAGTGTCATTTTCAAATGTGGAAACCCTTAATCTCATAGGGAATGAGGAGAGCCACTGAAATTCTTTAATATTCTCTGTCATATTGCCAAAAGGTGGGGTAACACTGAGGTGAGTTCCCTGATGATAACCCTGGCAACCTATTAGAGTTTAATATAGGCAAAATAACGAGAATGCCTAGCATGTTCCAGGCATTATTCTAGCAGATTCTGAGTACATTCTAGTAGGACAGATGAAAAAAAGTATGTATTCGTACATACATCCATATACATACATATATATATTTATACACACACATTCTCACGCATATATACATATGCATACATATATAATCATAGGTGTAAGTGCTATCCTGAAAAGAAATAGAGCAGGGTAAGGAGTACCATGGGGTGGGTGTTACAATTTTAAGTAGGATGATAAGAGTGGGCCTTGTGGAGAATGTGATATTTTGGCAAAGATGGGAACAAGGAGAGGGAGCGAGCCAAGAGGATATCTGGTATGGTTATATTTAGAGTTTTTTTTCTTTTTTTTTTTTTACTTATTTCTCACTTTACTCCTGAAAGGATTTGATGCCTACATTATTTAGTAGGTCAAAACTAGATAAAAACTTGATACATTAACGTTTTATTCCTTTGGTAATATAAGGGGACCAGGTTAGGGAAAACTTAGTCCACTCTGGGGAAGTGCTATGTCAAACTTTTTTGTTTGACTGTCAGAGCTCTCACTGGGGTACCCACCATGCTGCCATGGGGTGGAGTATTTCCCTGTAACATTTCTATGCTTTATGAAATTGACTTAGATTGAAAATATCCTACTACTTTAGCCCCTGAACCTGTTCTTTTTAAGTGCAGATTTTCTAATCTAAAAATCAAATGAGAGAGAATGCGAGAAGGTTTACTGGAAAATCCTAGGTAATGTATAGCTGTGTAACAGTGACTCTTTGGAAACATTTCTTCTGTTAAATAATGTTGATTATTTCTGGTTAGGTAAAGGGGAAGGCAGATAAGACCTTAGGGTAGCCCACAAATCAAATAGTATAGGAAATTACCTTTTCCAATTATGTAGAAGCTGCCCTTGTTGCTGACTTTCTCCATTATTCACCATCACTATAATTGGGAAAACTGGAAAGCTTGGGAAGAGAAATTTGAATAGCAAGCTCTTAGTTTGCTATGTTGCTGCTGACTATCACTGGTATAAATGCAGGTGTAGTTTTACAGGATGTTTGATGATTATTCTATGCAGAAGCCTAATACTTGTGTCATGAATTTCTACTTCAGTATTCGGAATTCCGTAATCTATTTTGGGAATTTTCCTTTTACTTATATGTACAGATCAATCCTCAGTTTTCCAGTATAACAGTTCACCACTGATGCTGAAATTAGAACATTCAGGGCTTATAATTTGAAAATTTAAAGATTAGAAATTATATTTCATTCATCCTGTCTATATACGATCCAATGTACTTTTGCTTTCTGGCTTCTGGTTTCTGTTAAACTGGACATGCCACTTTAACATTAGACTCATTCTTTATTTGCTTAGCAAATTATATACATTTTTATTCTTGCAACAAGGAAGGATAGGCATAGATGTTGTGGACTTATTGTTAAAGGAGAATCTAGGCTAGTGGACAAATTTAAGTAAGACAAGGAACATGGTTAATTGTCACAGGTCTGATACACAGGTTTCAGTGTTAAAGATGAATCAGTAATAGTCTATTATTGAAAGATAAACTGAGGTACATGAAAATGTTAAAGAGTTTATTTTAGCAAATAGTGACTCATGAATTGGGCAATCCCAGATCACAAGTGGCTCAGGAGCTCCACCCAAGAAATATGAAGTGAAGACTGTTAGGTGAACACAGAAGCAAGGCAAAGAAAATAGTCTGATTGGCTAACGTGGAATGGTAGCCTTATTTGGATCATTCAAGTGAAAAGTCCCTAATTAGAGATTAGTTTCTGATTGATTACACTTAATTTTCGTTTTCCTAAAATGTGATTGTTTACACTGAGTTGGGTTTTAGTTTGCTTACTTAAGATTCCAGGATGCTGGAGTCCCCTCAGTCTTATGGCCTCCTGATTAATTAACTTTAACACTAGGAAACTGGGAAACAGAGTCGAGGACACAAGAAGAGAGTCTGAGCTAAGAAAAAAGTCCTAAACAGAGGTCAGAGACACTAGGCAAGGTTAAAAATGTGCCAGGAATTCAATCAACTTGGTGTGGAGCTAAAGCCTTTACAATCATGGGCTTTCCTACTGGTAAGAGTGTATTACTGCAGGAAGGACACTCAAGAGGACACCTGGTCTATGAGGGTATTGGGGAGGATGGAACTCCCACATCTACTGTCTACCACAAATGAGATTTGATATTGTAGAAATAGAAAAAAAAAAAAAAGATTGAGCCCTGTGTGAAGTTGATCTTTTATATGAATTAAAAGAAACTAATTATATCTCAAAGAGTCAGTGTAAAATGTGTGTATTGTTTGGTTTCATGACCCTTTGTATTACTTACCACTCTAGTTCCTAGGTACTTTAATACAGTTGCTATCCTTCCCACTCTGTCTTTGCTGCATAATAGTACTGATTTAACAAATACTCACTAAATAGACAAAACCTACCTACCATTAATATAAACTGAAATGAGGCATAAATGTGGAATAAATAAAGAATATAATGATAAAATTTACAAAATATTATTAAATGCACCAGTACCTATTATATATCACTCTACAAATTAATTATTATATTAACGTTAGAGTGACAAAAGGTTTTTTACTAAGCAGAAGTAAAATTTTTGTGCATTCTTTCTCTGTATCACCTCCTATTTTGAATATATCTGCAAAGCTGGTTTAAATCTTGCTTAAAAATTTATGTTAAAAAATGTATGCACATCACATAAACATGGTAATGCTTAATTGTCCATTAAAGAAGACATTTCACATTTTCAACATGAATGCTTTTCTATTCTAAACATTTTTATTAAGCCATTTATTCAACCAGAGGCCTGCACAGCAAGCAATAGTGTAGTTGTTTTTCAACTAGTACTCTGTCAGGAACTTAGGTAGAAGTAATACATTTGAAATACCACTTTGAGAAAAAATGTCTTTAACAGAAATCTAAAAGCAATAATTGGTATTGGACTGTAAAACTTGTTTACAGTTGTATTTTATGATTTTTTTTTTTTTTTGAGACGGAGTTTCGCTCTTGTTACCCAGGCTGGAGTGCAATGGTGTGATCTCGGCTCACCGCAACCTCCGCCTCCTGGGTTCAGGCAATTCTCCTGCCTCAGCCTCCTGAGTAGCTGGGATTACAGGCACGCGCCACCATGCCCGGCTAATTTTTTGTATTTTTTAGTAGAGACGGGGTTTCACCATGTTGACCAGGATGGTCTCGATATTTTATGATTTTTTAAGGGGATACTACCTGTACGTTCTCTTACTATTTTTACCGTTTTCTCTTAATTTTTCTTCTATTGATGGTTGTTTTAAATTACATGATGCCAAAGATTGTATTTGTATCCTTTTTCTCCACTCAGAAATGCTTTTTATACTGCCTTGAACAGTACCATGTATTTATGTATTTTAAAGGTGTTTTAAGACATGCTTGGTAAAGATGTTATTAATTGCTTATGCATATTTCACTGATTGACATATACAATAGAATAGTGAATTATTAAACTTTTTAAACACTCAGCCACAAATTTTGTTTCCTTGATATTCCATGACAACTGTGCATAGTGCTCTATTAAGTATTTAATATAAACAAGGTATCTCTCTCTCTTCACCCACTTTTCCTCTCCATCTTCTCTTCATGCCAACTTTTCTGGAAACTTCTCCCTAGTCCAGAAGTAGCTGGAAGAAAATTCCTCTTATTTCAAAAAAGTAATTTCCCTATTTCAAGGTACAAATAAGTCAGTATGTTTACAGATCCAAGCTTCATTTTGTATGACTGTCCTTTTAAAAAAAATTGTGGTTAAAAAAAAAAAAACACATAACCTGAGATCTGTTCTCTTAAAAAATTTTAAGTGTATAGTACAATATTGTTAACTATAGGTATAATGTTGTACAACAATCTCCAGAACATTTTCATCTTACATGACTGAAACTTTATGCCTGCCCATTGAACAACAGCTCTTTTATTTGTCCCTCACCCCATCCCCTGTCAACAACCACTGTACATTTTGATGAATTTGACTACTTGAGATATAAATGGAATCATGCAATCATGCAGTATTTGTCCTTAAGTGACTAGCTTATTTTAATTACCATAAAGTTAGCTATGTTTAGCCATGCTTTAGCATATGATAGAACTTCTTTTTTATGACTAAATAATATTCCACTCTATGTATATATGTTTTCTTTATCCACTCATCCATTGATGGACATTTAGCTTGTTTTCACCTCTTGGCTACAGTGAATAATGCTGCAGTGAACATGGGAGTGCAGATATTATGTGGAGATACTGACTTAAATTCTTTTGGATCAATACCTAGAAGTGGGTATAAGGATAAAGGGTAACCATCTTGCTGATGTCACTCCTTATGTGGCTGTCTTTGGCATCAGTATATGAGTAATCGAAAATTAATTGAAGAAGGAGAGAGATGCATATAAATGCAAACGACATCATATTAACTTTTTATAGATTGGGGGCTATCTTCATTCAGGCTGCTATAACATCACGGTGGTACTGGGTAGTATAATAGCAAAATAAATTTATTTCTCATGGTTCTGGAGGCCAGAAGTCAGAGATAAGAGTGCCAATGTGGTGGGGTTCTGGTGAGGGTTCTCTTCTGGATTGCAGACTGCTGACTTCTCTTTATCTTTTCACATGGCAGAGGACTGTGAGAGAACTCTCTGGGATCCCTTTTATGGGGGCACTAATTCTATTCATGAGGTCTCTACCCTTGTGACCTTATTACCTCCCAAAGGTCCCCCCCATCACATTGAGGGTTAGGATTTCATCATAAGGATTTGGGGGGTCAGACAGACATTTAGCTATTTTTGTAACAAATGAAAGCTGCATACTGTATTCCTCTCTTGGAAATTAGTGAAGCATGTTAGCATATTTGAAACTTCTAAGAAGTCTTTGGTCTCATTTTCTTTAAACCCAGTATTTCTCAAATCTATAGGTTGATGCAAAAGTAATTTTTTTTTTTTGTCATTAATAGCAAAACCATTACCCAGGACCCTCTTTTGGGGTCAAGGGAATAGTATCCACTAAGTATCCATTTGTCTTCTGAGGCAAGGCGCTACTTTTCTACGGCCCACAGTTAGGTAAGTGCCGAATGGTATATTTAAGTATAAAGTAGCCACAGATCACATATGGCTATTTAAATTTAATTAAAATGGAATAAAGTTATTCAGATCATTAGTCACATTAGCCACATTCGAAGTGCTCAGTCACTGCAACTGGCTAGAGACTATTGTTATTGGACATATCTGTAAGAAAGATACATATTGGGATCCGTTTTGTCACCTCTACCCCTACCCCCAAAGAATTTACTGATTTGTTATTTCTTTTTGTGATATTAGATTACACTGAATAATGTTACAAAACTAGCCTTAAAAAAATCTGTTGCTACTTTCACTATAACATTGTTGTAGAGCAATGGTCCCCACCGTTTTTGGCACCAGTAACTGATTTTGTAGAATATAATTTTACCCCAGAATGGGCAGAATGCGGTGATGTGGGGATGGTTACAGAATTTAACTGTTCCACCTCAGATCATTAGGCATTAGTTAGATTTTCATAAAGAGTGCACAACCTAGATGCCTCATATGTGCAGTTCACAATGGGGTTCATGCTCCTATGAGAATCTAATGCCATTGCTGATCTGACAGGAGGCGGAGCTCAGGGAGTAATGCTCATTGGCCACTGTCCATCACCTGCTGTGAGGCCTGGTTTCTAACAGGCCACGCACAGGTACTGGTCTGTTGCCCAAGGGTTGGGGACCCTAGTTGTAGAGGACAATGTGCACTGTTACTGTGTCCTTTGTATGAAGACTCCTGTGAGACCTTTGATTTGGTTCTAAAGCTAGGAAAACCTTTGCTTCTTTGAAAAGTAACTGATTATATTTTTATTTCCTGTGATTTGGGCACCATAAAACAAGGTTAAATCTTTGTCCTAACATTGTTTTTAATCTTCTAATTTATATTTTTTCTATTCCTGCTTTCTATTGATATTTGTTTTCATAGTTTTACAAAATATTTCAAATTCCATAAGAACAAATCAGGTATAACTGAACATTAGTGATTTACAGTCTTTTTTCACAATTCATCATAAGTGGTCAACATTCTTGGCTGTCCATTTTTGCAGGGCATTTGATAGTTGAGCCATTTTTCCATTACAAGCGTTTCTAGTATCAACGGGAAGTTTTCTGTATTGTCTGTAAGCTGTTTCTTGCTCAGGTATCTTACAATCAATAGTATACATGGTACAGAATTCCTGAGAAGCAGGAATAGAAAATCTAATTGTAGTCTATATTTCTCCATAATACTTTAGAAGTAGACGAGACTAAACAGCTTTGTTTCTAATTCAGTATTTGGAACACTGTATATTCATTCATTTACCCTTTCATTTATTCATTCATGAAATATTTGTTGAATGCCTGCTATGCACCGAGGACTCTTCTGGGTGCTGGAGATACAGCAACAAGATAAGAAGACAAAAAAAAATTCCTTCCCTCAAGGAACTGACATTTTACTGAGATTAAGCTCAAATTCCAATTCAGTACACTCTTAATTTTTAAGATCATTAAAAGAAAAGATTGTCTCTTATTGGCGCCTCCTCTCCACATACACCAAAAGTTGTTTCATTTCTATGGTCTTATTGACTGTGGCAGTAAGAGAGAGAAATAGGCTACATCCAGTTGGAAGACAGGAGGAAGAACTCTTGTTCAACTTTCGTTGTATTCAAGAATTCAAGAATATGAGTAAGAAAAAGCTAGTAGGAAATACAGTTTGTTGATCCTAGGCTAAGCGCAGCAGCTCACACCTGTAGTCTCAGCAGTTTGGGAGACGGAGGTGGGAGAATCACTTGAGGCCAGGAGTTTGAGACCAGCCTGACCAACGTGACAAAATCCCATCTGTACTAAAAATATAGACATTATCTGCGCATGGTAGTGCACGCCTGTAGTCCCAGGTACTTGGGGGCGCTCAGCTGGGGGGATTGCTTGAGGCTGGGAGGCAGAGGTTATAGTGAGCTGAGATTCTGACACTGCACTCCAGCCTGGGTGACAGAGCGAGACTCTGTCTCAACAAAGAAAAAAGAAATACACTTTATTGATCCTAAAATATTTTGGGAGCAGATTTATGGTCAAAGTAAGACATAGTCTCTGAGACCTACTCTGTTCTTAGAAGTAATCAGGAACATTTATAGTTGTTTGGTTTTCAAAACAAAAATGCAAAGCAGTTAAATATATATTTGCTAAATTTATTGAACTATTAGTATGTGACAGTGTTCTGAATGCTGAAGATAGATCAGTGAACAAAACAACCAAACTCCCTGCTTTAGAGACCTTGCAGTGAAGAGTAGAAACCATGAGAGCAAGTAATTGACTAAGGAAACAAGACAGTGAGTGCTGTGGAGAAAAAGTGCTATAGAAAGAATTGAAATGGAACGATCGGATAGTGACAGGGTAACCCCTTTATAGTGATACTTAGAAAAGGCTTTCCTGATATAGTGATTTGTAATCTGAAACCTGAGTGATATGGAGAAACCAGCCACATGAAGATCAGGAGGAAGACTTTTCTAGACTGAGGGAACAGTTAAAATAAAATCCTTAATATTGGAAAGAACTTGGTCTGGTGGCGAAACAATAAGAAAGCCAGTTTGGGTAGGAAGTAGTATGAGGGCCAAGTGATAGGAGAATTGATCACAGAGTGAGGGGGAGGCCAGATCAAGTAGAGTTATTTACATATGTTAACTGAGCTAAAACTGCTATTTGTCTTTAAAGTAAAATGCTTTCTGAGTAGCCAGCCGTGAGTACTTTCCAACTGTTTATAAGCCAAAAGTCAATCACAATAGTTTAGGCTTCACTTAAACACAGGCAATCTTATGTTCGACTTTGATTTCATTCATTATTTGTTTTGTATTCGCCTTTACTCTTTTTTTCTCCTGGTGAAACAGCAGAACCCATTGACTTTTTGCTTTACTTTGGATTTCAACTTCTGACTTCCTTGCACATGTGCACATAGAAGGAGCTGTGACAGAACTTCAGCCAAGAGGTTGAGAAGCAGGAGTCCAGAGCTTTCTAATTTGCTAGGTGGATATGCAGTCAGTGATGATCATATCTATGTCTCACCGGTGATTGATTGAATCAACCATTTAACATTTTTGAAGTTATTTAAAAGTTGGAAATAAAGTGAAATCTCTAAAGAATATACTAAATTTATAATTTTGATAGTGAATTTTTTGTTCTTTTAAGTTACTTTATGGCTGAAATGCAACTTTTCAGTCTTAAATCTGGTATCAGTCACCTTCCCATAATTGTAAGACTGCAGTATTTATTTGGTTCTATTATATAACTTTTATGGCGTTTGAAAGTAAGAGAGTGAATATAACTGATAGTTTTTCTGTCACTTATACTGGTACAGGGTCTGACTTTTTAGGTCTTTCAAAAGTTATTTTCACTTTGGAAACACTTTAAAGATGCATTGAACTCTTTTTCTACAGCTCTATAATCCATTTTTATACACAAGACATAGTAGCATAAGGCTCCCACATACAAGGCTCACAACAGGCAAAATTCCATATGTCTGCTTTAGATTTTCCTGTTGAATACATTGTTTTGGCTGCTTCTAAAACATTAAAGACATACCTGCCAGGTTGTGGATTTTTTTTTTTGTCTTGACTTTTTGAAAGTTTCTGCAGTATTTTTGCTTAGATCACATATAGAATATAAAGTGCAGTTAAGTCCTCTGAAAGATGAGAATCTTATAGCCCTCTGGCCACAAGAAACCATCAAATTTACATTAAACTCTGCTTCTCTGTATTATCGATTTCTCTCAATAATATGAAAATAATAATTATGGCATGATACAACTTTAAAATAAAGGAATAGTGGATTTAGTTCCCTGAATGCTGTATTCCTTTCTTCCCTCCTTCCTGGTACCCACTGGTTTGCTGTTGGATTCTACATGAAATTAAAAGAAACTTGAATACATTGTGCCCTGGAATTAGTTGAATAAAAGTTATTGTGTTAATTCAAATGTTTGGATGCCTTTCAGCATACATTGTAGGATTTTTAATCAGAAAGATAGGTGAATTTTAAAAATTAGAGACATTTCAAATCAGTAAAGTGTTACTGGAACAGTAGACAAAGTATTTGGGGGGAAAATATAAATTGATTCCCTATATCACACCACTTACCAGAATAAACTTCAGAGCAATAAGTTGAGTATAAAAATAAAGCCATACACAAACTAGGGTTGAATATAGGTAATATTTACTTGAAATAAGAGCAGCTTTGTGAAAATAAAAACAAAGTAGAAGATAAAAATATATTTTTGACTGTATACAAATGAAGAACTTTTGTAAATCAAGAACATAGTATATGTTATTAAATATATTCAGCAAACACTGAATTTATAACAATTTCAGAAACTTTGATAATGGATTAATTAAATATTCTATATAAGAATATTCATATAGCAACATGAAAAATGGATATCCTAATAGAAATGTGGACAAAGGTATATTCATAAAGTTACATATATGATGTGCATGGTGTATATGATATTTATGAGTGGGCTTGTATGAATGTGCATGGCTGTGCATATATTCAGCCTAATTAGCAATAGGAGAAATGCCTATTAAAAGACTAATGCAGTTTAGTAGACAAAAAGGATCTAAAATACTGATCTGATATGTGAGGGTACAGAGAAGCATGCACTCTCATTTTGTGATAGTTGATTTGTGAAACAGTACAACCTTTCTGGAGGGCAATTTAGCAGAATGAAACTCAAGCAATGAAAATATTTATATTCATGCCTAGCAGTTCCATTTCTAGAAAATTTTCCTAATGAAGCAGATGTATAAAAAATATATCTGTAGCTAGTGTTCACTTCAGAATTATTTCTAGTGAAAAATTAGAAATAACATAAATGCTCAATAATAAAGGATTTTAAAAATAATTGTATGATAATTAAAATAATCTATATAATTATATGGGAGATGTTCATGATATATTGAATGATAAAGCAGGATATAAAATATATATACAGCCAAGAGTGTGACCCCAATTTTCTTTAAGAACATATTGCACATGGGAAAAATGATTAGACCAAGTGGTAAAATATATTAACAATATGTCTTTCTATATGAGAAATTATGGTGATGCTTAATTTTATTCTCTTGAATTAACTCTGTTTTCCAAATTTTTAACAATGAACTTGTATTATTTGTGAAATGAGGCAAAAGGAAAAAATGATAAAGGAGGAAGGGTTTAATTATATTATCTTTATTCCCTCAGCGTTCACAGTGTAGCAATTAATGATAGAATTAATAAACTCTATTTTTGCCTTGTTTACCAACTTTGAGTTTAGCAACAGGAGCTATTTGTATTCCATTATGTTTATGAAAGATGGAAATACATTTTCTGTTTTTTCTTGGGCGAGGGAGACAAAAGCAAGCCACAGCAATTCTTTTACTTACTATTACTTTTAGAGATTCAAAAAGACAAATATGTTATATACTCTTCTGATTTGATTTAAGGAAAACATACAAATATATATAAAGATATATAAAGGTATATATATGAAAATAAATATAAAGAAAGATATATATAAAGAAAGATGTATAAAGAAAGAAAATAGATATATAAATATCTTCACCTTTCCCTCCACACTCTGATCATTCTAGACACATTTGGTGTTCAATTTTAGACAGGACATCATATTAGTAATTTATTTTCATCACATCTGTAGGGGTCTTATATTTGTGGATTCTATAGTGATAATTAATTTAATGGGAGTTAACATTTAGAAATAGATTTGTAGCCAGGTTTTGTGCTCTTTTAATAGGCTGGGAAGCTAAAAATAACACTTTGTAAGGGAAAAAATTGCAAACAGATGAAATTTAACTGAGCACCAGACATTCAGGGTTGAAGAGCACACATCGGGCAAATTGTATGTCCTTAAATTATCACCTTATTGGAAATGAAATGCTTTGATACAGATGTGGAGAGTAAAACAAAAACAAGTCTGGTAGTTGGTTACATCTTCCCATCTGCTCTTTGTATTACAAGTAGGAGTCCCACTGTCCAAGCTCACGACACTAAGCTCTTAAAAAAACAAACAAATGCTTTATGATGTCAGCTTTAGATAATATATTCAGAAGGAGATGATAACATCATGTATAGTTGTAAGGGACAAATATGCTAGTTTAATTTACCTACAGATGTTCATTGGGATGCTTTCTCTCAAAGCATTTTTGATTTTCTCAAAAGACCAATCTCATGAGCTATTTAAGAAAATGTCAGTTGATTTGCATATGTAAACAATCAGGTCTATGAACCGTATGACTTTATCCCCTAATTATTTATGTAAGAGTTTAAAGTGAGCATACATAACATATCACAAACCTATCCTGCAAATTAGCAAATGTATACTAGCAAAGACAATTGTTTTGCTTTGGAATATCTCTTAAGGTGAGACATTTAATCCCTTGGTAAGTGGTTGTTTATATGTAACTAAAATAAACTTTTCCCTCCTTAACCAGTATTAATGTTTTTCTTTTCCTTTTTCTTTTTTTTTTTGAGATGGAGTCTCACTCTGTCCCTGAGACTGGAGTGCATTGTCACTATCTTGGCTCACTGCAACCTCCGTCTCCCAGGTTCAAGTGATTCTCCTGTCTCAGCCTCCTGAGTAGCTGGGATTACAGGCGAATGCCACCATGCCGGGCTACTTTTTGTATTTTTTTTTTCTTTTTTTTTTCAGTAGAGATAGGTTTCACTGTGTTGGCCAGGCTGATCTCGAATTCCTGACTTCAGGTTATCTGCCCGCCTCACCTCCCAAAGTGCTGGGATTACAGCCACCACACCTGTCCGTATTAGTATTTTTCTAATACATTCTTAATCAAATAAAAATTTCAATTTGAAAAACTTGAAATATTGATGTAAATTATTTGATTACTACATGTATTTTCTTTATTTTTTTTTACTATTTTGCTAAAGAATATGATTAGTTATAAGTTGACACTATGTCTATATTCATGGAGATTTTTAAGTAGGTTTTTTTATTGGCCCTGTGTATATGGGTAGGAAATTATGCTAAATCACAAAACTAGAAACAGCTGCTTCTTGCTGTGTAAGTTAGTTTCTCAAAAATCTAGATAGCTGTAATATTATTTTTGCTTGTTACATGGGAACATCCTGTATTCTCTGTCCCTTAATAGTGATTATTTTAAGTTATACTTGAATGTTCCACTGCCATTTTATACTTAATATATCTAATATGGAATTTGTAAGTTTTCCTTATTACCTACTCTAGTCACTCCTCCCCTGCATTATCTCTGTAGTCCTTGTTGCTGTTAACATCAGCATTTGTTCAGGTAAACAAATCTGGGTTACCTGTCCCTCCGTTCCTTCACTCTCATCTCCAGGGTTAACCACTCCCCACTATCTGTCATTTCCTGAGTAGTTTCCTGAATCTTCACCTTCATCTTCTCCACATCTCATCTCTGAATGCATCCTCCAGAATGCCTTCAGAATTACTTTTATAAAGCTTCGTCTCCTCTCTACCACTTTTTAAAAATATAATTCTTTTAATTTTGTCCAGTGTTCAAATAAAGCACCCCTAGAAAGAGCATTGCTTCATGAAGTCCTTTTTCTCATATCGCTATTTGGCTCATACTTCATTGCATTTTTGTAATCCAAGTCCCCCTAACACAAAATGAATTTAAAATGTGGTTGTTTTGGCTGAGCACAGTGGCTCACACCTGTAATCCCAGAACTTTGGGGGGCCGAGGCAACTGGATTACTTGAAGTCAGGAGTTGGACACCAGCCTGGCCAACATGGTGAAATCCCGTTTCTACTAAAAATACAAAAATGAGCTGGGTGTGGTGGCGTGTACCTGTAATCCCAGCTACTTGAGCTGAGGCGGTAGAATCGCTTGAACCCAGGAGGTGGAGGTTTCAGTGATCTTAGATTGTCACTGCACTCCAGCCTGAGGGACAGAGCAAGACTCTGTCTTAAGAAAAAAGAATGGTGGTTTTAATGGTTAAAGCCATTTAAAAACCCTTAATGATAAAAAGCAAGTAATAATTACAATTAGAACAGCACAGAAAGATGCACTTTACTATCAGTTACCAATATGTGAATTGCCACTCTTTTACATTATCTGTGAGTGTCAAACTGTATACCACCATGTAAGTCGAATATGTGTACATTTTGCCTTGGGGAGCAGCTCTGGGCTGACCTACCTAAATGGTGAGGAACACGCCTGATTTGTTAAGTTAGAGAGGGCTAGAACTGTAATCAATCATGTAGCCCAACACAGTATTTAAATTTTTTTTTTAATTTTGTTTTATTTTTATTTTTTGGAGATGGTGTCTTGCTATGTTGCCCAGGCTGGACTTGAACTCCTGGGCTCAATGGTCTTCCCACCTCAGCCTCCCAAGTAACTAGGACTATAGGCTTATGCCATTGCACCTGACTCAACACTTTTTTTTCTATGTTTTAAAATTTTTTATTCAACCTCATAAATCTCTGAAATGTAGATAATCTTAGTAGACTTCAAATAGTAAGGAAGCAATATTTCAAGTTGTTAAATGCTCTCTGTATTGAAATATACCCACGCTGCATTAGACACAACAGGTATGAGTGATTTTTTTCACTGAAAAATGGCTCATACCCTTTTACTCCAAGGATAGTCAAAGGAAGGAAGGAAGGCAGGCAGTTATATAATAACTTTCTTAAGAACAAAAGATGGGGAGATAAAATTATGTATTTTTAGGTTTTATGTTAGGATATTTATTTATTTTTTATTGTACTTTGGGCTCTGGGGTACATCCTGCAGGATTGTTGCATAGGTACATACATGCCATGGTGGTTTGCTGTTTCCACACTCCTCCCCCCAGCCATCATTGCCTACATCAGGCATTTCTCCCAGTTTTATCCCTTCCCTTCCTCCCTGTACCCCCTCCCCCCGCTGTCCCCCCCCTCCAACCCCCCTCCCACCTAGCCCAGTAAGTGTAGTTCTCTTCCCTGTGCCCACGTGTTCTCATTGTTCATCACCCGCCTATGAGTGAAAACATGTGGTCAACACTCTTTTTTTAAAGAGGGAAAGGACGGTGTCTTACCAAGGTTATATATCTAGTTCTTGAGCTATATTGCTAGTTATAGAGTAGTTAAACTTACTATGTGAAAGTTAATGTTTAACTTATTTGGTTGAAATTATTAAACATTTGAAATGCAATAATTTTTTAATGAAGTGACAAATATGTATTACGTTTAAAATATTTTTTGAAACACATTCTTGTACTTGAACACATTTTCTTGATTAAATATTGGTATAAAGCAGAAAATGATCTATTAAAATGAAACATTCTTAGAAAACTTGGTAACAGTTACTCCACATCAATAGTTGAGCCTAGATTAGATCATAGGTTTAAAGCATACTTCTGATAGTCTATATATTATCTGTTATCTATCTAACACTTTTAAATGATCTGGACGTCTTGTTGTAAAACAAGGGGGAGATACTAGCTGAAGATTTAAAGAGAAAAAGCAAACCAAGGGCTGGAAAATGATTCTCTGAGTAGCAAATTATCAGGGTCAAGGAGTTTATTGCAACAAAAAAATTATTTTGTCTACTATATAATTATTAAACCATAGTCCAGGTGAAGAGAGCATGTTAGATTAAAAATAACAGCACCCCAAAAGATCTGGAAGGCTACTTTTCAAAGGATAGCAAAACCAATTGTGTTATAGAGACAAACCTTACTTAGATCAGTAAGTTATGATGCCTTTCAAACTTATGGTTTTAAGGGCCATTTACCCTCTTAAAATTGTTGAGAACCCTGTGAAACTTTTTTTGTGTGGTTTATATCTATTGTTATTTTCCAATTTGATTTAAAACTGCGAAAATTTTAAAACATAAGGATACACAGTGTAACCAATCCATTTGCCGTTAGAGTGATGATGCCATTCCTGGTCATGCAGCTTCTGGAAAACACCAGTGTATGCTTGTGAGAACATGGGAGTGAAACAGTCAAATAACTTTTTTTTTTGAGATGGAGTTTCACTCTGCCACTCAGGCTAGAGTCCAGTGGTGCCATCTTGGCTTGCTGCAACCTCCGCCTCCTGGATTCAAGTGATTCTCCTTCCTCAGCCTCCTGAGTAGCTGGGACTACAGGTGCCTGCCACCTTTCTCAGCTAATTTTGTGTTTTTAATAGAGATGAGGTTTTACCATGTTGACCAGGCTGGTCTCGAACTCCTGACCTCAGGTGATCCACCCACCTCAGCCTCCTTAAGTGCTGGGATTACAGGCATGAGCCACTGCGCCCGCCTGAAATAACTTTTAGTATTGTTACAACAATAGTTCTGAACCTCTGACAGCGTCCAGGGATACCCCTGGAATCCTTTGACCGCATTTTGAGAACTGCTGCTCTTCTCATGGAGGTCATTGTCAGTGTACATGGACCCAGTAAGGACAGAAGTGAAGCCTGGCACAGGGATGAGAATGGGCCTCTATTACTAGAATTTTGTCATTTTCTCATCTCCACTTCTCTTAGTGGATCAGCTCATTCTCTCCTTTTGGAGAGAGGCTTCTTGATTTGGCCAGAGTCTTGGTTATCGGCAGCAATGAGAGCAACCAGCCTGGCTGGACAACAATTTCTGTGTTTCAACAATGCCAGTGCCTAATGTTATGTTATTTGTCACATATGCATGTGAAAGATGTCTTGGCCAAATAACTTTGGGAAATTTTGCATGATCTACACCTTCCCTCTCCCTCTGAAGAATCACAGTGTACATTAACATATTAAATTATCTGAAATGTCCTATAGTAGAGAAATTAATTACCTTTATTGCACTCACTGTTTCCAAATCTTAGATGATTTCACAACATTTATCATCATCCATGAGATACTAGTTTAGAAAAAGTTTAGAAATTACTTGGATGTTATAAACTCTTTTCTAAAAAGAATTTAGAAAAGCTTTAAAATTACTTGGATGTTATAAAAGTTTGATTCAGTTTTTACATTGTAGAATTTTCTACTCCCCTTTCAATATCAGGGAATTTGATGTGGTTTCTGTGAATAAGTAAGCAAGCCATGTAAATTTATACAAATATGCATCATTTGGTGGAAAGGGAGCACATCGTTGCCAGGGAAAATTGTGTTTAAGTGATATATGTAGAGTTTTTTTTCTTTTTTTTTAGTATAAATGGGTAGATAAATGAAATTATTCTACTTACACTTTTAAAATGCCACAGACAGAAGAAAAGAACCCATATTATCTCAATATGTATTATTAAAAAGTCTTTGATAAAATTTAGCATGCATTCTGATTATAAAAGTTGATATGGTAGGATAAGTACTTATTTCTTTAACTGGCTCTTCTTATTCAGATCTCAGCTTAACTATCACTTTCTCAAAGAAGTCTTTCCTAACTTCCCACCATAAAGTAGCTCCCACTCCCCATTATATTAGTCTGATAAAACTATATATTGAAAACCAAATGGCACTGTTCTGTTTAGTGCTAAAACACTTGAAGAATTCTCATGTCAGGAGCAAGACTAGGATGTTCACAATCACTAGTAATTTTTAGCCTTTTTTTCTTTTTCCTTTTTTCTTTTAGAGAAGGGGCAGTGTGTAGCTGCCAATGCAATGAAATAAGAGAGAGAAGGAAGTAAAAAGATTTAGAAAGAAATATGTAATTTTTTTCACATTATGTGTCTATCTGATAAAATATATCAAAATTAATAGCATATGTATATGTGTATATATATGTGTGTGTATGTATATATATATATTGTATCAGTGAGGGCCTCTGTGTGTATGTTTGTATATATATATACATATATATATATGTATATATATATCTCATTTAACTTGTTTTATATTTATATATATATTATATATATAAATAAATATATATATAAATATAAAACAAGTTAAATGATTTTGTGTGTGTGTGTGTGGTTTTCTTTTTCTGGAGATGGAGTCTCACTCTCTCGCCCAAGCTAGAGTACAATGGCGCTATCTTGGCTCACTGCAACCTTTATCTCCTGGGTTCAACTGGTTCTCCTGTCTCAGCCTGGGATTACAGGCGCCTGCCATGACAGCTGGCTAATTTTTGTATTTTTAGTAAAGACAGGGTTTCACTGTGTTGGCCAGGCTGGTCTTGAACTCCTGACATCAGGTGATCCACCTGCCTAAGCCTCCCAAAGTGCTGGGATTACAGGTGTGAGCCACCACGCCAGGCCTAAATGATTGTTAATGGAATAAAAAGTACTGTTTACTCTAGTAATAAGAAAGAGTCAATGAAATACCAATATAATTTCAACACACTTTTTTTTTCTTACAAATTGACAACATGATATGTATTTTTATCTGGAAATAAACATTTGGGAATAGCCAGGAAAAAAACTGCAATGGAAGTACACTGAAGGGGAACTAGTTCTACTAAATATGGAAAAAAAAAAAAGGTTAAAGTTATAGGATTAAAATAGTTTATTCTTGTTCATAACAGAGAGTCAAATAGTAGACCATAATAAATGTAGGAATTGACTGTATGATAGATGAGGCATTTGAACTCAGTAAAGATCAGTTATTCAATCCAAAATTTAATTTGATAAAAGGATTATATAGTTAAATATTACATTACAAGCTAAAAAATATATTCACAAAACATATGGCAAAGGGCTCATCATCTTAATATACAAAGATTTTTTACAAAATAAATATGAGCAAATTAAAATCCCAATTAAAGTGGCAAAGCCCCTGTAAAGGTAGCTCATAGCTACAGAAATACAAATAGATAATAAATATATGAAAAAGGAGTTAACTTCAAACAGAATTAAATACTTGGAGATGAAACCAGCAATGACATATAACATTTGGAAAAGTAACAAATTAACAAAGTTTTAAAATGTTTGATAATGGTATGAGAGAAAATATGCAAAGCAAGCCCTCTGTTGATACTTATTTTTTCTTTTTTCATCTTTTTGGAGGGACATTTTGTGATATCTACCAAAATTGGGCTCAGTAGTTCCAGTTCTTGGCATGTATCCTACACTTAATCCTGTACAAATACATGAAGGTACATGTAAAAGAATATCAGATGAAATATTGCCCCTCAGTGAAAGATTGGTGAAATCTGCTGTTCCTCTTCTTCTGGCTCAATGTGCTCCAACCACAGTGGCTTTCTATCTCTTTTTGGGACATACCCAGTCTTTTCCACTTTAAGCTGTTTGCACTAGCTAATCTTTCCTCTTGGAATGCCTTTTCCCTAGGTTTTTTATATGACTTTTTTTTCTTGTCATTCTGGTCTCAGCTTAAGTATCACTTCCTCAAAGAAGCCTTTTCTAACTTCCCACCACAAAGTAGCTCCCACTTCCTATCATATTACTCTATTTTATTGTCATCATAGTAGCTATTACTATTTGATATTGTCTTCTATGTTTACATATTATCTGTTTCTCTAGAATATAGTAAGGCAAAATAACTTGGTAATTAAAAGCATTGGCCCTGTAGCCATAGCTGGGTTCAAATTTTGGCTCTGTCATTTACAGTCTGTTGACACTTGGGGACAATTCTAACTTAATCTCTAGTGTTTTCACTTTTAAAAAAAGTTGTGCAACTGTGATTAAGAATAGAACCTACCTCACATATTTGTGAGAATTAAATGTACTTAACATTTAAAACACTTACAGCACTATTGAGGACGTGGTAGACACTCATAAAATACTTGTTGAACAAATGAATTAAATTATCATGTATTCATCTAAAAGAATATTATGAAACCATCTCAGTGAATGAGGCAGATCTGTATGTATTGATATGAATTTTCTTCAAAATGTAATATGAGTGAGAATAGACTGTGAACGTAACCTCAAAATCTGGGTCTTTAAACAACAATGAAGACTCATTTCTTGCTCGTGTTAACGTATCTATCATGTCAGTGAGGGCCTCTGTCTCATGTTATCCTCACCAGTGTCCTAGGCTCCACCATATGGCAAAAGGAAGTGTGACTGAATTCTGGGGAGCGTGGGAGGCTTAGCTCCCCTGAGAGGATGTTCTTCCAGGCTCTTGGTCTCTCACTCACCCAAGAATGGGAGAGGGGACCACGCTGGGCGTTGTGAACGATTAAGTAAATATTGGACCCCAAAGAGTTTTTCAGAAAGTGATTTATTTAGGCAGAGAGAAAGAAAAAGGTGAACGAAATAGAAAAGAGAAAGAGCCGCTTCCGCAATGTTTTGGAAGGGGATACAGACATGGAGTCTGCCGGGATGTGAGGGATAGGGACTTTTAACCCGGGTGGAATTCCCACCTCATCCAAACCTTCTGGCCTATGAAAGGAGTTCCCTTAAACTTCCACTGGAGTGACTCACTTTGATTATTTTCCCAAGCCTGAAAATTAAACAAAGACCTCTAAGTCCCTGGATGGAGTGTGAGGGTGAGGTATGGTGCTGGGAAGTTCTTGCCTTTGAAACTACGCCCCCTTGTGGACATGGGAAGAGAATAGATTCCCTTAGAAGTAGAATATGCAGAGTGGCATCTTAGATGCTTCCATCTGGAAGCACTACCCTCCATTTACCACGTTGCAATGGCCAAAATAAGTCACCTAGCCACACCTAACTTCAAGGAGTAGGAAAGTACGATCCTACTGTGACCTTCTTAGGAAGAGAACTGGAAATGTTGATGAACAGCAATTATTCATGAGAATGTAATGATTGAGAAAAAGGTACAAAAGACTAGGTATAAAGAGAGCCTATTTTTCAAAGATGTGTGTGTACTTGGATTTATTTTATAAAAATGTATGGAACAATCTGCAAAACAAATAGCGGTTTGCTCTGGGAAATGGGGTGTTTACTTTTTACATTATACCTTTATGTACTGTTTGATTTATTTTTCAACGTGGACATGTATTACTTCCATAACTAAAAAAAATTGCCTCCCGTCTGCCACTTACATATACTTTGCCAAAGTGCTATGGCAAATACTATTACAACTGAGTCAATATGGGATGGCTTATATTAAGAGAAGGAAACTGATTCACAATGAGAGAAAAAGGGCAGAAATACATAGGTTATTTTCTGGGTAGAGAAGTACAGAGAGGGGCTCCTAAAAGACCAGTGGCAATACTAAAGTTCTTTATAAACTATCTAGTAGAGAGGATTGTATGGTAAAAATTTACAAGCTTTCTAGTAACAAAGTTTCCTGGATAGTTAAGTGCCAAGACAGTAGGGGCAGACCACAAAAAGATTTTTATATCATTTTGTATTTGGATAGAAACATATTAAGGATAATATATTTCTGAATAAATATCAGTGATAAATTTGAAGATTCTGAACTATTGCAGAAGACTGGGAAAGTTCCCTGAAAGACTCCATTTTTCCATGATATTGTAAAGGTTGCTGTTGGCAATGATTCCAGGGCTTTTCCCAACTTGGAAATTCTTAGTTTTCAAAGTACTTTAAAAGCAAGATATAAAATTATGTTCAGAGAAAATGATAAGATAATATTTTATCCAACTCTGCTTGCCAAATTATTTTTAGATGTATATGAACATTTGTGTATGCTTTGCAAACAATGGAAGAAGTATTGATTTTAGATAAAAATCACTTCTATTTTAGATTCTTATTTGTAGTGACACCAGTGTGTGTGTGTGTGTGTGTGTATACACATACATACAACATAATTAGGGGTGTGTGTGTGTGTATGTGTGTGTGTGTATATATATATATATGTATATGTACACCTAATTAGTTCCCTTGTTTTTGCTGTTTTTTAATTCCTTGGAAATGCCTGCTTTTTGGGGGGAGGCACAAATACAGAAGTTCTATATGGAGGCACAGATTTAGCTCTAAAGTATACAGAATGGTCAATTGAGAGGATTTTGGAATTAAACATTTATTGAATCATCTCTAAAGTGTTATAAGAGTTTGTATATAGAAAATGTTGTGAGAGAATTTGAAGCAAAATTTTCTATTATCCTTAATTGTTCTTTGTAATATATTTTAAATATTGATATTAAATATGTATTTTTGTCTGTATTTAAAACTATAGTTAAGGTAGGAAATTATGATTTAGTGTATTTTAAATATGTATTTTTATTCCTTTCCTTAGCCTTCTGTTAAAATGAGTTGCATAATGCTTACATTTTACGTAGGAATGCAAACAGTCCTATTTTAAGTCTGGTCAAAATTTTTAAAGGATTAAATTCAGGTATTTAAAAAAATCATAGTGTCATTATGTAAAGATGAGTATAGAAAAATCAGATAGATTCACAGGCCTTTTACTTGCTCAGTATCATGACTTTTTAAAG
This sequence comes from Aotus nancymaae, assembly GCF_030222135.1. Classification (NCBI taxonomy): domain Eukaryota; kingdom Metazoa; phylum Chordata; class Mammalia; order Primates; family Aotidae; genus Aotus; species Aotus nancymaae. Next base: position 50,075,986 of record NW_026988415.1, on the reverse strand, counting down.
GGGATTATTTTTAATTTATTTTTTATTTTTTTTAGACTGAGTCTCGCTCTGTCACCCAGGCTGGAGTGCGGTGGCTGGATCTCGGTTCACGGCAACCTCCACCTCATGGGTTCAAGTTATACTCCTGCCTCAGCCTCCGGAGTATCTGGGGCTACAGGTGTACACCACTCCATGTCTGGCTAATTTTTGTATTTTTAGTAGAGACAAGGCTTTACCATGTTGTCCAGGCTATTCTTGAACTCTTAGTCTCAAGTGATCTGCCCGCCTTGGTCTCCCAAAGTGCTGGGATTACCAGTGTGAGGCACCATCACACCCAGCCAACGATTTATTAACATATATACATATACCATGAGAACACTATATTTTGTACCTCACATTTTTGCATAATCATATTTAAGATAATAGGATTTGTTCAGCATTCCTGGGCACCTAGTATGTCAAGGAATGTTTCTACGTAAGTATTACTTATTGAAATAAACTGCATTTAGACTGCGCTACTTACCATATAAAGGTTGACCATGCCTAATCCAGACATCTGAAATCTGCGGTATTCCAAATCTAAAATGAAATACTCATTAGAATATTTCTGATTTGGGAATTTTGGGTTAATGATGCTCAACTGGTAGGTGTAAAGGAAATATTCCAAAATCTAAAAAAAAAAAAAAAATCTTACATCTGAAGCAGTTCTGATCCCAAGCATTTCTGATAGGGATACCCAGATTGTACTCTCCATTGGTAATATGCATCAACTAGTGAGGTAGTATTCCTGCCAAACAAATTGAGATGCATTTTGGGTTGGAAATAGGTGTCATATTCTCCTTTTCCTGAAATTTCTAGTAATTATAAGCTTTTCGCTTCAATAGTTATTCATGCATAATCAGTGAGTTTAAGAAAATTCTGGATATAGTAATTAGATACTAAAATGATATGGCAAAAAATAGGAACTAACTATACAAACATGGAGATTCTTTATATATTTAATACAGATGGAAGCCCTTGTTTAAATTTTAATAATATGATACATTAGGAGAAAAGGACATATTTGGTAAACATTGCCTTTAGCTTTCAATCATATGTTCAAAAAAATAATTGTTGATGGAAACTAAAATTTAGAATGTTGAGTCATGATTGGTCAACTTGCATTGTATACTGTCATAAAACATGTGGAAAGAAACAAAAACAAGCCTACTAGTTGATCAACAGTTATTTATTGAGTTTTTGTTATTTACTCAATACTACAATTAAGTATGGAGAATACAGAAAAAAAGTGTAAGAAATCTTTTTCAGTTAAAATTTTGCCGTTTGACCTGCTGAGAGAGGTAAATTGGATAGTCAAATTGGACTTTAAAGGATCTTCCTGGGAGAAGACCAACAAAAATGGAATTTTAAAAAGTGGCAATGAGTAAACTGGCCCAATCCAAACACAGGATGTGTCCTCAGGAAATAAGGAAATAACAACAGAAACCACAACAAACAGTGGCACTTCACATTAATTGAACACTTATTACTTGCTGAACACTGTTTGAAGTGTCTTTAGTTCATGAACGAAGTTAATTCTCACAACGCCTCCTTCCACATAGAGGAGAAAGAGATCTCTCCCCTCTTCCATGGCCACCGGGCCTGACCTCAGGAGGGCATTAAAAGCACCTAAAGATTCTTGGGTTGGATGGAAAATCCTTGTTTGGGATTTTAAAGACCTTTCCAAAAGAGAAGGAGTCAGAGGCATTTTGTAATCACCTTTCACCTTTCCCTAACCCTGTCAGGCCTAATGCCGAATCGGAAGGAGGAGTGTTCCATGTGTTATAAATTGTAAACATTTATTGCCCTGGGAATACATTGTTATAAGGTTTTGTTTTAGATTTTATGTTTAAAGGATTTTTAAAATTGAGTAGAGATTCGCTTTTATCAAAAAGAATGCTGTTTATCTGCAAATGCAGTTATCTATTTAACTATAAAAAAGGAGTTCTCAGTGTTGTACATGGAGGGGGTGATGTCCAAGTATCACACTTGACCACCAGCTTAGTTTTAATCTTTTTCTTTTTTATTTTTTTGAGGCAGAGTCTCACTCCAGTTGCCCCGGCTGGAGTGCAGTGATGTGATCATGGCTCACTGCAGCCTCAACTTCCTGGGCTCAGGTGATTCTCCCATCTCAGCCACCTGAGAGGCTGAAACTATAGGTACACACCTCCACAGCCAGCTAATTTTTTATATTTTTAGTAGAGACGGAGTTTCCCCATATTGCCCAGAGTGTTCTCAAACTCCTGGGCTCAAGTGATCCACCTGCCTCTGGCCTCCTTCACCGTGCCTGGCCAAGCATGGAATCTTTCTTTTTTTATAACTTCCATAGGTTTTTGGAGAACAGGTGGTGTTTGGTTACATGAGTAAGTTCTTTAGTGGTGATTTGTGAGATTTTGGTGCACCCATCACCTGAGCAGTATATACTCTACCCAATTTGTAGTCATTTATCCTCATCTCCCTTCCACCATTTCCCCCAAGTCTCTTAACCACAGTGGTGGTAAGGGCCTTGAAGGCTAGGCAAGAATTTATGGCCAAGTCTTTACCTTATAGGGTTATATAATCTGATGATTTAGAGAACTTTTGTTATCTAGAGTTTAAGGTACTCCTAAAATCCTGTTTGGTTATGGAATGAATTATCTCTTGATAAATGACTGTACTCAAAGGCATATTGATTTCCATATAATTATATAGCTAGTTATACTTTGTTTTATTAGCAGAACAGTCTTGGATTTTGCATAATTTATTGGATATAATTAATGACTTAACAATTCTTCCTTCCTCTGATAGGCTAAGTAATCAGACTGACCTAGACCAATTCTTTATACTCATTACAGAATAGAAAAAAAAAATAGCTGCAAAATAGTATTTTGCATGATGGCTCTATTTTTCTCAGTTTCCAATCTTAGAGACTTGACTAATTTCATTTTAATGCAATACAGGTATATATTTAATACAAGGAATAGAGACATTCTAGCCAAAATAGTGGTAAAGTAAAATTCACATGTAAAATATCCCTTTCCTTGCACGCTTTAAAGTAAAATGGTGTCACTGGAAAGATATGCACTGGTATAGGCATTAGTTTTTAAAAATCATTTAATTATTAGGTAAGAGTGTTTCATTTTGTTAAATACGGATAAAATCTGAACTATAAGTCATATTAGGTAATGACCAGTTCCTAAAGGAACCTTATAAATAGCTTCATGGATGAATGAGTTTACATCTAATAAGATGTAAACTCTCTAATAAGCGACTTTCTCTCTCTCTCTCTCTCTCTGTGAGTGTGTGTGTATGTGTATGTGTGTAGTACCAGTAGTAGTAGAGAGCATAGCCAAGGAAGTAACTACAAGGTGAGATAAGGAAGCCTTTTGTTTGATTAAAAAAAAAAAAAAAAAAAAAAAAAAGCAACTCTTTGAGCAATTCAGCTCTACCAGGGCAGGAACTGTGCTTTCTTTATTTCTCCTTCTGTGCCTAGAAGTAATAGATATTTAAAAGTTTTGATTGTATCATGTAAATAAAAGGGGGACTTGGATTTTGGTTATAAAAACATATATACTGCTTTCAGGAATGGATATATTGTATCAAAATGCAATAATTCTTAATTGAAATGGAGGCCTTTTTGAACCATTGTTGGCACATCAGAACTATTTTACTATACTTAGATTGTTCACATGTGGCTTCTGGAACTTATTTCCCATCGTGTAAATATGGTGTACTCATCTGTTGATCCCCTACCTATTAGGCACCACGCCACTACTCTTACAGATGTCATCTGATATGCCATATATCTTCAGTATGTGTCTGAAAGCAAATATTATAATCTCTATTTTTCAAATTGAGAGGTTGTGACTCAGAATTTAATAATGCTGCCCAGTAAGTTGCTTTGTAGTAAGCTCTTGGACTTGTATTTGAACTCAGGTGGTGTTTCTCTTGAATATCCTTGATGGTTGTAAATCTTTATATTCTAAGAATGGAAATAATCTTTGAAAATAGCCAGAATTTTCTGCCTTAAATTTGATGAATAAGATGAGTGACTAAATTGATCAAATTCTGGCCTTAAAATATAAAGCAATGAGCAATGTTTTTATTATTAGGGTGGTAAACTGTCCCTGAAGGTAATTTCTTCAGAATCCAAAAAAGGATGTTCAGAAATGTTTTCATCAGTGGCAGCATAATTATAGTAAGCATGTAGCCCCTGAGATAACTGTGATAGGCAATACACATTAGGAAGATTAACTTCCATTTGTTATAAAACAAAACAGGATAGTTATTTTATAGTAACATTTTTGTGATGCCAAAGTAAATCACTTTCATGTGATTATCTAACTGTATACATTGTTTTAAGAAATGTAAAGAAATACTGTATTAGTACCAAATTATACCATTTATGTTTGTGTGGAATGTTTGATCATTTTACTTCTAAGGGAAAATTACAAAACTGTTTAGCTCACCTCAGTTTCTATAATGCAGCCTCTAAAGTCTCATTTCTTTAACAGGGCCTTGTAGGTGTTCTAAAGGAATGATTGAAATGAAAAGAAATGAGAGAGTCAAACAGTGTATCATAATAGATGAAATGGAAAGTAATTATGTTAATGTTGACTCATTATGAAGCTCTAACCATTTTTACCTGTTCATTTCTGTGTGGAAACCTGTGCAGCTGAGATGCTGAGTAAGAAATTCTTGTACAAATGAGCCTAGAGGCATGTTTCTAGTATTGGAGCTAAGTCTATGCAGAATTGTAATGAATTACCCTAAGTCAGTCTTTAAATATGCTATCAGAGTAGGTGGTTCTCCTGCCAGAAAATTTGGATTCTAATGTTTATCATCAGTTTTTTACTTGTATATTTGAATCGACATAGCTGCATGTAATTTTTATTTGTTAGAGAGAAAAAACCCTAAATTCCATAATACATCTATATCATATATAGTGTCAGATTTTACAGGGTAACTTGTAATGAAGAGATTTATGAGAAAAAAATGTTAGTGGGGCACAACAACGTAAATAAATACATGTTGGCAAATGTGCTCAGGAGTATTTTGTAAGGAAAGAGTTCTAAATTACTTATTCAAGAAGTCTGGCCAAGAGGTGAAGATTGTGTGTGTGTTTATGTTTATATACAAACACATAGTTATATACATACATGAAGATACATAAGTGCTTAAGAACATAAGATTTGGAGTCAGACGGGCTAGATTTGAGCCAGGTCTGTCTGATTCCAAAACTGAAGCTTTTATTCATGGTCAGATAATTTTAAAAGTGTCACTCCCCTAAATGCTTATACCATTCCCCACATTGCACTTAAATGTTTCTCTTTGCCAGTATTCTGTTTCTAAAGCATGCATCTTTCAGTCATAATGTATAATAAAGTTTAATGGTCTTGCCTCCTATAACTAAAATGTCCTGCCAGTATTCTGGAAATAAAATATTATAGAGAATCTCTCTGACTATGTTAAATTGCCAACTATAGCTTAATTACTTCTTAGAAAAATGGTATGTTGTCATTTTTAATTAACAGACACTTAATTTTTTCCTATGCTAATAAGTGACTTCTAAAACAATTAAATCCCTAAAACAATTAAATACCTAATTTTTGTTAAATTATATTCAACATTAATTTAAGAGTTTAATTAAAGCTAGAGAACATTTTACCTTGGGCATGAACTTTTTCCCCTTACTGTCAGATATGAATGCTTTTAAGTAATAAACTTAAATTTCATGTTCTTAAAATTAATGTTGGTGCTTATAATGTTATTTTGTATTTGGTGGTATTTAATGCCAGTCTTTTATGTTTGGAATTTCAATTTTTGTATTATTTCCTACAAAGATGCGAGAACTAGTTTTACTTTACTTTTAACAGTGAAGTCTTGATAGCGTAGAATTATTACACTGGAAGGAATGTAAAAATTTCATCTAGAGCAGAGCTGTCTAGAAGAAATATAATGTGAGCCACATATGTAATTTAAAATTTTCTAGAAACCACATTTAAAAAGAAAAAAAGAAATAGGTGAAAATCATTTTAATGATATATTTTATTTAATCCAATATATTCAGTACATTATTTTAATGTGTGATCAATATAAAATTAATGAGATATATTATTAACTCTTCAAAATATGGTGTGTATTTTACATTTATAGCACCCTATTTTAATTCCAACTAGCCACATTTCAAGTGATCGCTTGCCACATGTAACTAATGACTTCCATATTGGACAGTGCAGATCTGGAGTCTCGATTTATTTTCCATCCCTGTATCCCTGATGATACGGCACACTGTGAATAGTGCTATTGGCTTATCACGTGGTACATACCTCCCTGGTAAGACATTATTGGAAAATTCAGGTTAGAGGACCTGTCTTCTGTAGTTCTGGAGAGGAAATGCATTCTATATGATCCTGATCAGCTCACAACCTTGGGTAGGGAAGCGTATATTCTCCACTGAGAATTACTGATCTTATTCAACCTCCTTATATTCTCCAAGAGGAAATGAGGCCCACCTTCATTTTGGGGTCCATGTTCTTCAATAAACTTGGCTCTCTTACATTTCTTTCTCTCTTGAGGTAGCCTTTTCCTGTGTTGTTTGTTCATTTTGGGATGTTAATCAGTTTCCCTTCTTTTCTAGTTTTGGATATGTAATGGAAGATTATCACAATTAATGAATGATAGTTCTGTTGGTGCTATTTTTTATTATCCTCTTTAAATCTCTACCATTTAAGTCACACTCTGTTATATACTCGACTAATCAGAACCAATTGCTTTGAATTTTGACTATGAATTGTCCATGTATTCTCTGGATTGAAAAACATCCGCCCTCCCCTCTACTGATTAGTAATGTGGTTTTTGTTCCTTTTCGATGTATATTCTAAACATTTATAGAGTCCTCTTCACTTTCATTCTTATATTATCCTCTTATTAAATAAAGTAATACCAAACCTACCATGTGAGTGTTTATTGGGAACTGAGAAATTCAGAACTGGGAAAACAGAGAAGGAACTCAGAAATCAAAGGAAGCTGGCTCACTGTGTTCAATTTGTCCACATTTCAGCCTCTTACATAATAAAATAGTTTTAAATAATTGCCTTCTTCTCTCCATTTTCTTCCCACTTCCATGTTTTTAGGCCACGACTTTTAGAAGAGCTTCTCAGATTGCACTCCTTATCCCTTGAAAGGGCTTCCAGAGTTGTCATTCTAAAAGTAAATCTAATCATATGTTCCTTTTTGTCTAGTAGTTATCCAGCATGGCAAGATGCCCAGGGTTCTTAGAAGCTTCGTTCCAAAACTTACTTTTCTACCAGCACTACCTGTCATTTCCTTTTGTTCTGTTACCCATTTCCCACAGACCAGAACACCCAGCACTCTAGCTTGATTGTTGTTCATAGTTTCACAATGCACTGTAAACATTCCTGCCTCTGTTCTTGATGTTCCTCCTTCACAGAATGCTCTCCTTTCCCAAGCTACACTAAAGGTCCATTGTCATCTCTGTTGTCCGTAATGTCCCTCCATAAAGAGTAATTGGAATTACTCTTTTCTTTGTGTTCTCCTAATACTTTTTCCTTTACAGGTTTCTTATTTTTCACATTATGTGGTAACTTCATGTCTCTTGCTTGTTTGATAGTAAACTGTTTGAGCTGGAAATAAACAAAACTGGCATTTATTGAGCATCTAGGTGCTAGACATCATGCTAGGTATGTTTCCTTTATATTTGTAACTCCAGCGTCAGAATAGTTTACGGTAGATCTGCAGTAAATATTTGTGGAGTTAAATGTTATTTGCATTATTTCATATCCGTTGGAATTCCTTTAGGAATCCTACCAGCGTTTCCATATGAGGAAGAAAATGCCATGTATTAAACACCTACTAGGTGCTTTACATATATTATTTCATTTAGGATTGTCAATAACACTGCGGTTGGAGTATCCCCATTTTAGAGATGATTAAATGAAGCTAAGTAAAGTGATCTAATTACCCAAATCTGTCACCTAGTAAATGGCAGAACTAGGATCTGAATCCAGGTATCACTGAAAAATGTCTCCTTAGATTTGAAAGTACAGATGTAGAGTAAGGAAATATGCAAGAAATATACTTTGGTGGGGGTAGGAGGTAACAGTCTTTGCTAACTAGATCAAATGATTCATGCATAATGGGTATTAGGGTGCAGGCATTTCCATCTGATAGCCTTTACTTCCTTTTCCCAAGCTGCACTAGTTTAATCATGTTACTTAATGTTTCCATTCGCCTGTGTTCGTGCATACTAAATTTTGGGAAGGTTATTATTGGTAACATACTAATATAGTTTGGATGTGTGCCCTTGCTCAAATCTCATGTTGAAATGTAATTCCCAGTGTTGGAGGTGGGGCCTGGTGGTAGGTGATTGGATCATGGGAACATTTTTCTCATGAACGTTTTAGCACCATCCCCCTGGTGCTGTCCTTAAGATAGTGAGTTCTGTGAGAGCTGGTTGTTTAAAAGTGTGTAGCACTCTCTCAACCTCGCTCTTTCTCCATGTGGCATGCAAGCTCCTGGTTTGCCTTCCATCATGATTGTAAGCTTCCAGAGGCCTCCCAGAAGCAGATGCCAGTGCTTTGCTTCCTGTACAGCCCGAAGAACTGTGAACCAATTAGACATCTTTTCTTTTAAATTACCTAGACTCAGGTATTTCTTTATAGCAATGCAAGACTGACCCAATACATGTACGTATGTGAAATTTGACTTAGTAAGACATAACTGTGGAAGGGAAGCCTCTTAAGTTAGCAGAAAGTCTCAATTATAGGACTTTTTCTTGAAAGTAGAGTGATTGGGAGAAGGCCAGCAGCATTGCTAGCATAGGACTGTTGTAGGAAAATCTGGGTTCTTGTCACATGACCAAGAAAGATTAGGCTGGCAGACACTTGGAAGGGGGAGACAAATGGAATTTATTGGGCAAAAAAGGAAAAAGAAAAAACTTTAAGCATAGCAAGAGAGAAGCCTGTTAACTACTCCCGTCCCACCACACAGGAACTCAAGAGGTCTGGCTCCTCCCCTCTGCAAAAGGCAGGACTCTCCCAGTATGAATGCTGGTTGAAGATTATCCTGGGACCCTCCCCCTTATCTGCCTCCTGCATCTATCAGGACCTTAGGAAACCTGTTCTACTGAATATATGAAAGCTTTCAGCAATTAGCATATCAATTATTTGTCCATAAGAAGGAGCTTCACAAGTACTTGAGGACATTTGAAAAGGAGTAGAAAACTAGCATAAATTGAGTGACATAATTTATGAAATCCTCACTCTATGTGGTAGGTTTCCAGAGATTTATAAATAGAGACTCTAAGAGGTTAAATCATTTGCTTAAATGACAAAGTAAATAATTGACAGAATAGCATCCAAATATACATTTTTCTGACTTCCCCAATACACATACTCTTTCAGACATGCTAAAATGTAATTTCAATATTTTCTGTAATATTTGTTACTCCATTAATTTCATTAACATATTTCATGAGTAGTACAAAGATGAATTTCAAAATAGCTCTAGCAATAGGCACCTAAAAATCCACGTTCATAATTCTTCACTATACACGTACATGCTAAATGAAAACATATTTTAACCATTTAAACCACCATCAATCCTTTCTTTTTAGTTATGCATAAGCTTTATGTTGGTAAAGTGCCTTATTTTTGCATTAAAAAAAATGCTTAAAAGCACAATTTAAAGGTAATAGTCATTGTTATACCTTTAAATTGAAATTAATATTCTTTACTAAGCCATTAGTTTACTTTTCCTTTATTTTTAGCTCAAATTTTTGATTCAGCTTCCGCCAAAAGGAGATAATATAAAAATAAATTCTATTTTAAAAATGGAAATAGTATAATTTTCATTGATTTATACACAGATTCTGAGGATCTAAATGCTTAATTGTTTTAATCATTGCAATTTCCAAACCCATCACGGTATATGGTTGCTTCCATTTCATATATTTTTGTGGATAACAGTAAACCTGAATGAGTCTAGAAAATTTATATTGACACAGAGTTTTCAAGGATATTTAGCATATTGCAGAGGAAGTGCTATTTCATATCAATACACTAAACTTCTCTGAACCCCCCATTCATTAAAAACACTGAACACCCCATTCATTACACAAGCTAGAGCTCTTAAGAGCTAGAAAGCTTTAACATTTTCCTTGTAATTCAGTTATGGTTATAAAATATGAAAAATAATATTTTCAGATTTATTTTAAAACACTTTGGGAAGGAAAATACATTTCTTCTTAGCCTATCATTAATCTGGCTTTACATATGGGCTGGGTCTCACTTATCCTGGAGGCAGTTAATCATTAAACATTTTTAGTGGCAAAAACCTCTCCTTATAAAAAGATTTTGTCTTCCTGTCATAAATTTCTCATTTTTCTTCCTGGATTTTTAAGCTAGAAAATGCTGTAAATATTTTAAGGTTGCACTGCAATTTTTCTGCCATATTGAAATGATAGCTGTCTAACATCATTTGTCCTTCTTTATAAGTGGCATATTGTTTACTAGTTCATGACGTCTGTCTTCAGAGATACTTAGGTACTCAACTCTATGCAAATAATACACTGATTACCTTGTCCATAGACACTAGATGACTACTTGATTAAAATAACATTAAGACTACTAGCCAAAACCAAGATTAATGGCTAATGAAAAGAAGCAGCTATCAGTTAATTGAAGAATATTTATTCCTTTATTTCCCTTTAAGTATTTAGAAAGTCTTATTGATGAGGTACCATTTCCATATTCAAAGGATAGGGATCTGTTAACCTTTTCATTAATGAGACAATGTATAATTTTTCTTTGTTTTTGTCTCTGTTAATCCTAACACAATTATTCTATGTAGGGAAGCAGGAAACTGCATTTGCAATTATTATTTAGGGTTAATTTCATTTAATGGCATTCTTGACAAAGATATGAATAGGGCAAGAATATTTTTATATTTTACATTTAATCTTAGTAATTTAATCTTTCTAATTTCATTTGATATAAAGGATAAATGATGGAGTTCTCTCTTTCAACTTGGAGCCCCCATCCCTTTGTCTCTGTACAGTGGGAGCCTCTTTCTTCTTTCTTCCTATTAAATTCTTCGCTCCCTAAAACAAAAAACAAACAAACAAAAAAAGTATAAATGAAAGCAAAAACACCATTTATAGCTGAGTGCAAAAAGTCCTGGCATTGGCAGGAAGAAAAACATGATTTATATCAAGCAATAAATTTCTTTTTCTTTTTCTTTTTTTTTTTTTCTTTGGTTGAGGGGAATGAATCTCACTCTGTTACCAAGGCTGGAGTGCAGTGGTGTGATTGAGGCTCATTGCAACCTCTGCCTCCTGGGTTCAAGCGATTCTCCTGCCTTAGCCTCCCAAGTAGCTGGTTTACAGGCGCATGCCACCATGCTCGGTTAATTTTTGTGTGTTTTTTTTTTTTGTTGTTGTTGTTTTTTAAGTAAAGATGGGGTTTCACCATATTGGTCAGGCTGGTCTCGAACTCCTGACCTCAAGTGATACACCTGTCTCAGCTTCCCAAAGTGCTAGTATTATAGGTGTGAGCCACGGAGCCTAGCCAAACAATACATTTCTTTGGATCTCTGCAATAGCATTATACTTTTTTTTTTTTTTTTTGGGAGGGAGTGTCGCTTTTGTTGCCTAGGCTGGTGTGCAATGGTGCAATCTTGACTCACTGCAACCTTTGCCTCCTGGGTTCAAGCAATTCTCTTGCCTCAGACTCTGAAGTAGCTGAGATTACAGGCATGTACCACCACTCACAGCTAATTTTTTTTTTTTTTTTTTTTTTGCATTTTTAGTGGAAACGGGGTTTCATCATGTTAGCCAGGCTGGTCTTGAACTCCTGACCTCAGGTGATCTGCCCCCCTTGGCCTCCCAAAGTTCTGGGATTACAGGTGTGAGCCACTGCTTCTGGCCTAGCATTAGACTTGAAATATTTTTATTTGAATACTGTTAATTATGAAACCTGCAGTATTAAGCATAAACTTTCAACTAAAGCAAATGTATAAATATATCCAATTTTGTTCCTATTCACTTAGTCCACTTTCTCATTTCACATATTTAGCAAAGCAAGCAATGGAAAAATATGCATATCTTGAGTATTATAATATGTATTTGAAACTGCAGAATCTTCTGGCTGAATGAATCAATAATGCAAATATCTTTCTAATTAGATATTTAGTGTTTTTTGGTTGTATTTTGTAAAATCTAAAGTTGTAGGTAAAAGATAGTTTTGTTTTGTTTAAAGAAATCTGACAGAGATTTTGGTCCTGTGTTTCAAAGTACATTATGAATTTTGACTGAAATCACAATTGCCTTTGGTATAAAAATTTGAGTTCTGCATAGTACCTGTTTCAGAGTTACAGTCGTGGTAACTGCTGGAATATTCAGGTCTAGTGGAACCAGTAATTATGTAAGCTTTTCTTAATAGAGGATTTCTTGGCTTAGATACATCCCTTATATGTGCATTGCCCCTTATTGCCTTATTGTCATTCTAATTACTACCACTCCTTTGTCCCCATCCCCACCCCATGGCCTTCATTCTTTGTTGCTATCTTTGTGAGTGGAAAGACAAACTAAGTAAAACTCATATGTGAGTTGTGTGGGGGTGGAGGAGTTAGTTATTTCTAATATCTAAAGAACAGTTGTGTAGAAGAATTAGACTTGATTCATGAAGGCACAAAAGGAATAAGTCGAACCAGTAATAAGTTACTGTGAGGCACATTTTACATTAATAAAGACACGAAATAGTTGATAACCCAAGATGCCTATTTGGACCTGCTGCCTTAAAAGATACTGAGTGGAATGTTAAGGCAGTGAAGTGCAATGGAAGGAATATGTGAGCTTGGAACCACGCACAGCTGTATTTTGGTTCTGGCTCTACTTCTTAATAGCTACGTGGCCACGAGCAAGTCACTAAGTGACAGAACCTTGGTTTCTTTATTTTTAAACTGGGAGACAATGCTTACCTTGCGGGTTGTTATAAAAATTAAGACATGATGTGAGTCAAGCCCCTTGGCACAGTGCCTGTCATGTAATAGGTCTCTCTATTATTATTGTTTTATCCATTTTTTGAGTGGTCAAAGGTCATTCCTTATTTAAAAAACTTATTTTAGGTTCAGTGGTACATGTGCAAGTTTGTTATATAGGTAAATTGCATGTTGAGGGATCTGGTGTACAAATTATTTTGCCACCCAGTTAATAAGCATTGTACCTGGGCCGGGCGCGGTGGCTCATGCCTGTAATCCCAGCACTTTGGGAGGCTGAGGCGGGCGGATCACGAGGTCAAGAGATCGAGACCATCCTCACCATGATGAAACCCCGTCTCTACTAAAAAACAAAAATTAGCCGGGTGTGGTGGCACGCGCCTATAGTCAGCTACTCGGGAGGCTGAGGCAGAAGATCGCTGGAACCCCGGAGGCGGAGGTTGCAGTGAGCCGAGATTCACCACTGCACTCCAGCCTGGCGACAGAGCAAGACTCCATCTCAAAAAATAAAATAAAATAAAATAAAATAAAATAAAATAAAATAAAATAAAATAAAATAAAAAATAAATAAATAAGCATTGTACCTGATAGGTAGTTTTTTGATCCTCACCCTCCTCCTACCTGCCACCCTCAAGTAGGCCCCCTTGTCTATTGTTCCTTTCCTTGTGTCAAAGGCCACTCAAGATTATACAAGGGAGTGAACTAAATTACATAATTTGTATTATCCCGTTTACCTAATTGATATGATTCTGTATTACTTTTTAAGATGTGTGGTTGACGTAATGAGCATTATCCCCTTCTCTTGTTATTGGTATACTAACTGGGTTAGTAATTTTAATTTTTATCTTTAAAATTATTTATTTATTTTATTTAAAGACAGTCTTGCTCTGTCACCCAAGTCAGAGTGCAGTGGTGCAATCATAGCTCAGTACAGCCTCTACCTCCTAGGCTTGAGGGATCCTCCCATCTCAGCCTCCTGAGTAGCTGGGAGGATAGGTGCACAACGCCACAACCAGGCAATTAAGAAATTTTTTTGTAGAGTCAGGGTCTCGCTTTGTTGCCCAGCCTGGGTCTTGAACTCCTGGCTTCAAGCAATCCTCCCACCTTGGCGTCCCAAAGTGCTGGGATTACAGGCATGAGCTATTGTGCCTGGCCAAGGTTAGTAATTCATGGAGAGAAAATAGGATTGATGCTTTGCTTTTCAGACTTCCATAGGCCTTTTTTAAGTGAACATGTAAGTTGACATATGGGAATTTTAAAATTATTTTATTTTTATTGATTGTTATGCCAACAACTACTCTTTTGTTTGTTTCTTCCCTTACTAATTTAAGCTATTTGACCTGGAACTATAGCTCATGTAGATCTTATGGGCATGTTTCAAGTTGTTCTTTCTACAATGCTTATTAATATGTGTCTTCTATAGCAAGCAATGGCACTTTTTGTTGTTGTTGAATAAATGGATACGGGGTTGAGCTGTTCACAATTTGATACATTTTCAGCCTGTTGTAAGTGAATTGACCATTTGCTCAAAATCAGTGAACATTAAGCTATTAAAGTAATTTTCATGTCTGTATTGCTGATAATTTTTTGGGGAAAAAAATATGAAATTGAAGAGGATCGTGATAAAATGCATTTATCTTTATTCTACCTTTTTGAAAAGAATCTTAAAGGGCACAAGCCTCTTGGCAGAGATATTCTTAAGTGATAAATGATAATGACAAGAGTGGTAATGGTTTTTTCATCACAGTTTTGAGGATCAAGGTGAGTCAGAGAGAATGATATCCTAAACCTTAGCCTCTTTATTAAATGCCAACAAAAGTATCATTTGCTGTTTTTTGGCCAATCATAAGTATTTTCTAGATCATCTTATCTATTTATGACTATAACTTTGGGATAATAAGTTTCTGATTTTATGTAATATACTTCCCAGCCTTTTATTTTTTTATAGCTTTGATTCTTTGAACTTGGTATGTGAAGCATGAGCTTTATTTATTTAGACAGAGTCTTGCTCTGTTGCCCGGGCTGGAGTACAGTGGCACAATCTTGGCTCACACTCTGCCTCCCCAGTTCAAGAAATTATCCTGTCTCAGCCTCCTGAGTAGCTGGGATTACAGGCATATGCCACCATGGCCAGCTATTTTTTGTATTTTTAATAGAGAAGATGGAGTTTTGCCATGTTGGCCAGGCCGGTCTCCAACTCCTGACCTCATGTGATCCACCCGGCTTGGCTTCCCAAAGTGCTGGGATTACAGGCATGAGCCACTGTGCCCGTCTGATCATTGTTCTCAAAGTGTGCTCACCTGGAGGTGCTTCTTTCCCCTAGGATGCCCACTATTTGTGTGAGGCCAATACTTGATGAGATTGTTTTTTTTCGTGATTGCTATTAAAGATATTATTTTTGTTACCCACCCTAATGCTTGTGCTTCACATAACAGTTTCAAAGAATCAGTTAGCATTTGGAAACATAAAATAATGACTCGGTCATTTGTCAGGAGTATGATATACTAATAAAATGATTTCTCATGAATGATAAATTTGCTAGAAATTTGGAATACTTTTGGGCTGAAAACAATTAGATGATAAAATACTGTGAAAACTATTTGTGAATAAATAATGAACCATTACTACTTCTGTTCACTCAAACATAATACCGTTGTTCATAAGAATGCAGTAACCTTCATATTGCTTAAAAGTTCAGTAAACTTTTAATGCCTCTGAAAATGTAGAATAGTTTCTTAAGAAAGCATGGTAGAATAATGAGAAAAGACTTTATTTTTTTTTTATTTGACACCAAAGGGACTCATATGACATGTTTTCATTTTTTCCACTTCCCTTCTTCTAGTAAAAACCGTAGAAATAATTGTTCCTAGGGATCATGTGATATTTCCACCTTTAGAGTCTAGCCTCCAATTATTTCAACAAAGTCCTCTTAGTACAGTTAATAGTAAACCCCACTGGACCAAACCGTTATAGTGTAGTATTGACTGCTATAATATAACACACATGGTATGTTTACATTAAATTGATCTCATATCTTAAAAAGCATTTATCTTTATATTTAGTATAGATAGAATCTATAGATTAACTGGCTAGATGATGATAATAATAATAGCTAATCTCTATTGACCACTTACTATGTACCAAACATTGTTCTAAGTCTTAATTCATAGATTAACTAGCTAGATGATGATAATAATAATAGCTAATCTTTATGGAGCACTTACTATGTACCAAACGTTGTTCTAATTCACTTGTTATAACATCCCAAATGATGTATGTAGTGTTTTTATTCTACCTTACAGTGACCTAAACTGAGAGACAGGGATTTAAGCATCTTTCTCAAAATTACACAGCTAGTTAAGCGGATGTAACCCAGGTAATTTGACTCAAGGTCCATTTTCATAACCATTGTGTGATACTGCTTCATAGCCATTATGTGAGACTTTAAGATGGTACACTGCTTTCTGCTTTTTCACGACCTATTTCCCTTTCATAGCCCTTGGCTCACAGGGAAAGCATAGGAAAGGAAAAACTAGAAGCTCCTTGAGTTTCACCTGTTTATTCTAGATTTTTATCCTGTGGTGTCTCCCACTGTATAACTGTCTGAGATCAGTAAGAACTACTATTATGCCATATGTTTCTAATCATAGCAATTGCTTCATGCTCTGAGGATACAACACTCGAAATTATTGTCAGACATACTGATTTTATATGTTTACAAATGTTCATTTAAATAGCCATTGAAATACAGACCTCAGTAAAGAGAGTAATGTTTGGTTTGCATGATGTCTCAATTCTGAGATTTGGCAATGGAGTAAAGATTTTACCTAGATCTTATCTTTTTCCTCCCATTCTACAGTGAGGTACAATGATAATTGTTATTCATAATGATGACCCTGGGAAGGGATTAACATCTTTTGTTCCCTAGAATGTACTTATTGAAGCAGGAATGTGGATGATTATTTTTATGTTTAGTTCAGTTTTGTTTTTGAGACAGGGTCTTGCCCTGTCACCCAGGCTAGAGTTCAGTGGTGCCATCTGGGCTCACTGTAACCTCTGCCTCCTGGGTTTAAGCATTTCCTCACATCTTAGCTTCCGGAGTAGGTGGGACTACAGGTGCATGCCACTACCCCAGACTAATTTTTTGTATTTTTGGTAGAGATGGGGTTTCATCACATTACTCAGGCTGGTCTTGAACTCCTGAGCTCAAGTGTTCTGCCCGCCTCGGCCTCCCAAAGTGCTGGGATTACAGGTGTGAGCCATCAGCCATCTTGCCTGGCCAGTTTCTTATGTTGTACATGTACAGTTGTCTTTAAATTCTTGTCTGTGAGGAATTGGTTCCAGAACTGTCCCCCCTCAAATCCCTTATATAACATGGTGTAGTATTTGCATATAACCTATGCACATCTTCTTGTATACTTTGAATCATTTCTAGATTACTTATAATACCAAATACAGTGTAAGTGCCATTCAATAGATCCCTCAGTCATTTGACCATTTGGTAAATACTTGAATATTTAATAATTGAGTATTTAAATGAGTTAACATGAGTAAATAGCAGCTATACTGTATTGTCTAGGGAATAATGACAAGAAAAAGTGTCTGTGTATGTTCGGTACAGACACAATCCATTATTTTTTGAATATTTTTAATCCGCAGCTGGTTGAATTCTCGGATGAGGAACCCACTGCCACAGAGGGCTGACTGTATTTTTACTGACACAAGTGTAGACAATAATAGCAATAACCAAAAAAGGTAGTATAGTCACAAAAAGTTTAAACTGAAAATTAAATTAAGTACAACATACTGTAATTCATGCCAAACAGTTATTCCTCTTAATCAATATTTGTATTTTGAAAGAGAAGTAATTGTATATGTGTTGTAAGAATTCCAGTGTAGATGAGTCACAGAGCAGATTAATGATCATATTTTTTGCTATGATAGTTAAAACTTTTTTATTCAGATTTTCATTTAGTACGAAATGAGTTCAAAATGTATATTACCTCTCTGCAAAAGCTCTTATGTTAGACTGTCAGCTATCTAGTCCATTTTATATTTGAAACCTGAAAAATGTTAAAAGTGTTTTAAATGTTAATTTATTTCAATTAAAATGTAACAGGTTGAAATAAAATGGACGTCAGATTTCTCTTTTGATTCATTCCGATTCAGAAAACATCTTTTGAAATCTTACAATGTGGTAGGCACTGAACGTTTCAAAGACTGTTAGGAAATGGTTCCTGTGTTTCCAAGCTTTTTCAAGTGGCCAGTTGGTCAAATTTATCAAATGTAATAAGATTATATTTTTAGACATATTCTTCTTGAAATTTTAAAGTGACTGTGTTTTTTTAATGTATTTATGTAAAGTTTACAGAATTATGTTGAACACAATCCCTCATTTTTTTTTTTTTTGGAGATGGAGTCTCACCCTGTCCCCTAGGCTGGAGTGCAATGGTGCGATCTCGGCTCACTGCAACCTCCACCTCCTGGGTTCAAATGATTTTCCTGCCTCAGCCTCCTTAGTAGCTGGGATTGCAGGTGCCTGCCACCACACCCAGCTATTTTTTGTAGTTTTTTTTTAGTAGAGGGGGGGTTTCTCCATTTTGTCCAGGCTGGTCTCCAACTCCTGACCTTGTGATCCGCCCGCCTCGGCCTCCCAAAGTGCTGGGATTACAGGCGGGAGCCACCACACCAGGCTGAACACAATCCTTTTTGTAGGTGTTCACAGTTTCTATGAGATTTTACTTGACTGGTTTTCATGTTGTCTTCATAGTAGTATTTTAATGAATATTTGTCTCTACCCAGCTCCTTACTATTACAGCTGGAGGGAGCTGTGCTACAAAGAGAGCACTCTGTTCAGAGAAAGTTGGAAAGTTGAGTTAACATACTGGCCTGGGTTGCTGATCCCCAAGAATGGGAAGTCTGAGGGCCAGAGTAAGGGAGGAGGTTTGGTAGAAGGAGTAGGGTCTGAACTCTCCAAAGCTTAGAGCTCTGACACCCCACAGTTTTATTTTTCCCTGCCAGTCCATCCAATGTGACTCTTTCAAAATTCTTAAAATAATTGAAAAAAATTTCTGATACAGCTTGTAAATTCTGCTAATTGATCCTTCAGTAAATTGACCTTTTGGCAAATAGGCTTTTCTGTGACTACATCAAGAGTCCCTGCTGTCAAAAAGATTCCTTAGCAAGTGAAATATATAAATAATAACTTTACCAAGTTACAGGTAAAATGGTACCCTTAATTAAGTCTAATTTTCAAAATAACCCATTGAAGAGTACAGGGATGATTATCCCTAACTAGTAATCTGTATTTCATACTGGAAGATTCAGAAAGGCTGAGTTGCCCTCACTCAGGTAAAAGATAATGAAAATGGAAGAATCAAGATTTGACTCAGGCATTCTGGCTATAAGGCCAGTAAGTGTATTTCTATTAAACTATTCTGAAGATACTTACTTTGTATAAATAATTTCTTTTCTCAGATTTTGAGGGCTAGAGAGATGGATATGGGAGATGAAGGAGTATTGAAGTTCGCTCACTTGATCACATAGTTATGTATACTTTTCTTATGCTTAGGAAATCAATTTTACAAGAAACTGTTTTAAGAAATTTTAAGCCAATTATTAGAGACATGAATTAACTACATACTGTTAGTTTAGAAATTATTATTAGAGCAGTTGTTACTTTTGTGTATAACAGCATTAGATAATATGGAGTTCTAATATTTTGATTTTTGTAGCTCACAGCCCTGTTCTGGATCTCCTTTTCAAGTTTTCAAACTTAGCAGGACCACATGTTTTCTTGTTTTAGACTCCTAGTTATCTTAAGACAAAAGGGATCACCCCAGGTTCTATTGGTTCTCACATTTAAGAGAAATTCCAATTTTCCATTAATGTATTCATATATATTCACTTTAAAGATACCTATACTATACTGCTAAAGAGATTACCTTGTATGTCTTACTCTCTATTTTAGGACTTCAGCCTTCAGAAACAGCTGTAAAACTTTCTTAAGCATTATGAATATAATATTTCTCAACTCATCTTAAAGCACTTGGTATTTACTATTCTCTTTTAGGTATGGCTCCTGAAATGGTTTAATTGCACTTCAAAACTATAGCATTTTATTGATTTTATTTTTTGAAAGCTGCTTTATGTTCTGTAGTGTTTAATGGAGGATAAGTTACCAGTCACATATGATGCTGTACATACACTGGATTTAAATGTTTAGTGCTTACTTTTGACAACTATGTAAAGAAGATCTATGTACTAGTTCTAGATTTATTTTTGAAATTCAAAGTCATGCTTTTAAAATTACTATGGGTGGCTTCAGTTTGTATCACAGTATACCAGCAGCAATACATTACTGGTGTCATCTTATGTGATGTATGAAAATTTTAGGTACTAGAGTATTGGTAAAATTCTATTTACCCCTGTGTTCTTATTCATTTAAATCTAAAGCTAAGTCATTCTACTGGTACTAGATTTTTTTTTTTTTTTGGTATCACAATGGAAAATTTTACTAACATTGTACAAATATATATATAGAAACAAAATGCAAATGACCTCATTCATTTTTTAAGCAGTTAAAGGCACTGGAATAAAGTGTGCAAAATAATGACATGGCAGAGGAAAACTATCTAAACCTTGTTTTCCTTTCCTAGCATAGCTTGTTCTATTATGGGTTTTATATAAACATACTTTGAAATGAAATTCATTAGTTGAAAAACAAAAATCAAATTCTTAACCAAGTGGTAGACATATACAATAGTCCCCCCCTTATCCACAGGAAATACATTTGAAGACCCCCTCCCCAGTAGATGCTTGAAACCACAGATACTACCTAACCCTTTATATACTCTGTTTTTTTTCTCTCTCTCAGTATGTATGTGTATATATAAAAAACCAAGACTTATTCTCTCATATCTGATATCTCCATCTGATAGCCAAGACAGCTACCAAATGACTAATGGGCAAGTAGCCTATGCAGTGTGGATACATTGGACAAGGAGAGGATTTGTATGCCAGGTTAAAAAGAGTGTGAGACAGTGCAAGAGATCGTCATGCTACTCTGAATGACACACAATTTAAAACACATGAGTTTTTTTATTTCTGCAGTTTTCCATTTAATATTTTTGGGCCATGGTTGATTGCAGGTAACTAAAGCTGTGGAAGGGTAAAGAAAACTATGGAAAAGTGGGGGCTACTGTAACATAATCTTTGTTTTTTAGGTATATCTCAGATGTATTTGAAATGAACATTGAGATACTGAATGAATATTTTATAGCAGCCAGCCATCTTTTCTTCTTTAAATCTAAGCATCCTTCTTAACTCTAAAATTATGAATCTAATTTGTGTTACATTTTCTATTGCTAATTTCTTAATTTTTTATTTTATGTTTAGTCCATCTTTCCATTGCTTAGAATATTTTTTTGAGGTAATTAGGAATTTATATCTTCTCCTAGGTTTTTTTCTGACATCACACTACAGTGTGATAGTTTTTCTTCATTTAATTAATTAGAGAAGCTGTAGTATAACTAAATTCATGATACAACATATTTTATACAAATTACATTTGAGAGCTGAGGTACTATCTTCAACATTAAAAACACAAACATTCCTAACCTTACTGTAACACCCTTCAAATTAGGATTGGGTTTATTTATCATATAAGAGCAAGGGCTGTGCAGTTTTCTGGTTTCTAAATAAATATGATAGATACTAAAAAAAAAGAATGTTCTGTTGCATACTCATTTATTGAGTATACAATTATATTGAATATTGTACAAGCAGATGCAGCAATAAATAACTATGGCTTAGTCTATATCCTCATGAAGATGGGAGATAGATATAAAACCAATATTCATTTTAATCATCCTAACTGCTTAAAGAAAACATCTAGGAGATTAGAGGGACCTAGTTCGGTAGGACAGGGAAGACTTCCCTGAGGAAGTGATATTTAAGCTGAATCTTTAAAGATGAATAGGATTAGATAAGCAAAGAGAATAGGAAAATATTTTTTAATGTGGACAAATTAGAGCTTAATGTTTTAAAAATATATAAGCAATCTGAGATTGGATATTCTGAGATAACAATTCAAGTTATTTAAACATTGTGAGATTTATAACAATATGGAAATGACAATATATGGCAGTTTTAGAACCTTGCTGAAAAATAACCTTGGTAAATCTGAATTTTATTTGAAATAAAGCTGTGTAGAACACATTGGTTCAAACTGTCTGTAAATAGAGTATTGAGAAATAATATGGCAGCTAGCACATGTCAGTGGCTACTTGGATTAAGAACAGAATGTTGAAAAAGAAATACCTAACAAAAACTAATCAATTAAAGTATGTGTGTGGAGTGGAAGGAGGAATAATTCAAAAACATGAAAGATATTTATAAGGAGCCACTATGATATCTAATTTTCCATGCCATTTAATAAGCAGACTAGCCGTGACTGGGTACCTGCCCTGTTGACCCGAATAACTCATTATTAAAGTGTTTACTAGATAATTTTTATCCAACAGCAACTTTCAATGTGACTATTGTAGGTAAATATATGTTAGAGCCCTCTTGTGAGAAAAGGTGTTTTATTAGCTGCTTCCAGACACCCCAGTTCTCACAAGGTTAGGTAAGTTGTATGCCTGCTAAATGAGTTAGCAGGAGATTTAAAAATAGAATCCAAGGTTTTTTTTTTTTTCTTTTTCTAGTGCTTTCTTACTGTGGTTACATTATCTTTAAAGTTTGTGTTGGTTTTTCAGTGGCACAGGTCTAGATTAGTTGCATTTGTATGCTTCCAAAGAGTCGAATATTTATTTGTCCTAATATGTATATATATATATATATATATATATATATATATTTTAAAAAAACTTGTTCAGAGATAGAGAAGGGTAAACACAGTAAGCTTATTGACCATTCAAAACTGCCTGTACCTACTCATTTGCTCTTTCAGCAAGTTTTTATTGAGTGTCCGTGGTGTGTGGTGTTGAAGGGTTATCCTTAGGAAAAAAAAAATGTGGTCTTGTAGTGGCTTACTCCTGTAATCCCAGCACTTGGGGAAGTCTGAAGCCAGCGGATCACTTGAGGTCAGGAGTTCGAAACCAGCCTGGCCAACATGGTGAGACTCCGTCTCTACTTAAAAAAAAAAAAAAATAGCTGGATGTAGTGGCTGGCACCTGTAATCCCAGCTCTTCAGGAGGCTGAGGCAGGAGAGTTGCTTGAACCTGAGAGGCAGAGAGGTTGCCTTGAGCCAAGATTGGTCCACTGCATTCCAGCCTTGTAGACAGAGTGAGACTGCGTTTAAAAAAAAAAAAAAAAGTGGTCTTTGAACTTGAGGAGTTTTCAGTATTACTAATGAAATGAAAGGTCTGCATATTCTCACAAGACATGAAGCTGGAAACAAAATGTCCTTCTGAATTCAGGGTTGTTTTTTAAATTAGAGAGATATGGAAAATACCTGCTGTAGTATTTCATTTCTTCTGTGTTCTTTGTGAATATAATGTGAATGCTCATTGAATGTATATGTTATATCACTGGTTTAAACTTCTGCAAGTTTATTTTCACCATTTGAAGGTGTATATTATATACATTTTTACAGGAAAGAGTGAGTAAATACACTCCAGACTACTAGTTACTTATTTACAAAAATGTTCAGAAATTGCAAATCATTACTTTAATAAAAAGTTTATCATAGTATTGAGTGTTTAACAATATTATTTCTAGAGATAGTGTTTATTTTCAGAGAAACAATCCGTTGAAATACAGATTTCTAAAGTATTTTCTGCATTAGATATCAAGTGTCCACAGAAAAACGCAGTATCCTTTAGGGGTACCAAGCTAACTAATGGTAAGTGTGTTTCACACACATTTTGAAAATTATGTTGCTTTTATTATATAGTTGGAATTTTCTTTCCATTAGAATAACAAGATTTTTCTTTAAAAAGACTGTTCTTTCTTCTATACTGTAACACGGAACCAAGGGAAGCCCAAACACCTGGATTCTAATGCTTTCAGTGATACAGCTGCGTGAATTTCATCACCAGAGTCACTTTGCATGAATCTTTTTTGGTTGTTATCATTATCTACATATCATACATGGTTGTTATAAGGATCAAATGACATAATATATGTGCAAATGCTTATAAGTTATAACTTGTTATATAATGTAAGGTATACCTATTTTATGAAAGCTAAGCTATAAGTACTTTTATCCAGTAGAGGGAGTCAACCAATTGGATGTTATAAAAACCAGATCTAAATTTGTCCTCCTCTTAAAATAATTTATTCTTATATCAAAGTAAATGTTTGGAGCAAAGTATCTGTGTGTAAGAATATTTTTGTTGATAGAACAATTGAAAATATTTGAATACATGGGCATTTAATAATATATTACATACATTGATAAAACTCATTTGATTCCCTTGAAGTACACATTTTTAATTTGGAATTCCAGGGTACTAGATAAAATCATTCATGGTGGTCATTGGTTGTTTATGTTAGATGTTGGACTATTTCAGCCTTGATGTCTACTGTGAACACTGATGTAATGGCCAGTGGTGACAGTAGAGTAAATTGACAATCACGAGTCAGAATTTCAGAACTTGGTTGAACCTTCCATGTGGCTTGGCCATAGATGAAATGAAGGCTCAAACAGATGTGGTGAAATGGTATTTTATCTGGCCTATTAAAAATATCCAGGGAGTCTGCTCTGGTCATGAGAATGCAGCTACGTGTTCTTCCGGGCAGACCTTTGGCAGAATTGTGGTTCCAGGTGATCAGTCTAGTTTGGAGCAAAAATTATTGCCAAGCTTTGGGATTCACCATGCAGGATGCTATATTCAATTCCTAGAGGAAAAGGTTAGCATAATACCAATTTAGCTATGGTTTGAGTCAAGTCCCTGCCCCAGTAAGGGTTGTTTACTCTAAGTACATGAGACTCAAGACTTAGGACAGCAAAGATAAATCTACATATGACTTACAGGCAATATTGTGGATCCTAAATATTTTGAGTTTCCTTGTCATAACTCAGCCTGCAGACTGAAGGTGTCATTCCCTGGAAGCAGCCATTTATGAGGCTGGTGGAACATACTAAGAAACATGCAGCTGAAATGTGACAGATAAGTCCACTTCTCTCTGCTTCTTTTAACTGATGTGGGAATTTGATTGATACATCCAAGAAAAACTTGTTTTTTGATATCTCTGAAGACAATGAATTCTGTAATAGAAATTAGAAGGCCTGGAGTCACATGTATTTGTGTCTCATATTCCAATTGAAGGTTTGAAGTTTGAAAGAGTTTAGGAAGAAGATAAAGAAGTCAGTGGTTGACTATGTGCCTAAATTTATTAAAATTTTAAATATTTAGTAAAATGATGTGTTATGAATACCATTTCCTTATAACAGTAATAACCAGTTTGAGAACATGATGAAAAAGATCACATTCCTAATCGTAAAAAAGTATAAGCTGATTTTAATAAGTTTAATAGGAGAGCATATAACCTACATAAATCTACAGCACTTTGACAGCTGTAGAAAGAGACTAGAATAAATATGAACACAGTAGAATTCTAGATGAATAAAGGCCATAAATATATAAAATTTCTCTTGTAAATTTATACACTTAATTATAAATAAAAACAAGAATTTTAATTGACTTTATTGAATTCAGCAAGATTATTACAGAGATGGAAGAGAAAAGTGGCAAGAATGTAAAATGCCATTTTGAGAACCATGGGCAACATTTTGGTGATGGATGACTAATCCTATAATAAGATAAAGCATTCACATTTTTAAAGAAGAAAGATATTATAATAGCGCACACATTCATGTAAATAAGTGGGAATAAAAAGAAAGTTCAATAATAGATATTTTTGAATATATATATTATAAATATAAACTGTTTTTGAAAGGGTAGAAAATAATGGGGAGGAAATACATATTCCAATACCATTCATTAAATAATCTGCCTATAAATCTGGGTATAAATTGGTCCATAACTCATATTGTATACCAAAATCATAGACAGATTAAAAGTAAATATTGAAGCAAAAACATAGTAAGCTTTGAATTAATTGGAAGATACAAAAGAGCTGATTTACAACTTTGAATAAATAAAAGCTAAACTGTATATAATGCTGTAAAAAATAAACAAAAGTATTTGCAAGTTTATTACACAAGGGATTAATATTGTTAGTATCTGTGCACTGCACAGAGTGTTTTGGAAACATGTAGGTTTGGATAGATAAATGTGCAGAAAAATAAACCATACATGTAAGTGGAAATAAAATTAGTAAAATGGGAAAAACTTTAACATACCAATTGAGATATGCAAAATTTGAAAATGAGGTGTCATTTTCCATCTTTTCCATTGGAAATTTAAAAATGACATTGCCTAATACCATGAAATTTGTACACTACTGTGTTATGCTGGTAGCATTGACTCTGTTTGAAAAGCACTTTGGCAGAATATACCAATCCTTATATCTATTGACCCCTGTGATTCAGTACTTCGGACAATTTATCCTAAGGAAATTATCCAAAAAGAAGGAAAAAGTGTTTCTTTGCAGGATTGTTTATACTAATGAAAAACTGGGATGGGCAGGAAATTTAATTCCAAGAGGGCAGGGCTTAAATTATGGGCCATACACTCAGGAGTATTATCAGGTAGGCACTAAAATGACTTAGATATGCTGTATAGAAAATGAAAGCATTCTTCTGATACAGTGGTTAAACAAAATTACGCATGTCATATGATGTATGCTTCCAGTTGTGTACAATGTAATCATGTAATTATATGTTAGATGACAATGTGAAAACGAAGCTTTTAGACTGGTGGGATTTTTAATGAGTTATAAAAAAATTATCCCCATACTTTATGGGGTAAAAGGAAATGAGAGTGGCATAGCTTTGTAATGTTTTAATGTTATGAATGCTAAAGTATGCTGCTAATTAAAAATGATAATAACTTTTATTGATCATGTTCTGTGGACCAGGAACCCCTTTAAGTGTTGTGTATTTATTCTCTCATTCTGAAATGCTTGAAGGCTTAAAAGGAGGTTTAGGCAGAATATACTTTTCTCCATATGATAGAAGGGCTGTGATAGGATGGGACAATTTGAATGATCCTCTTTCATTCCATTGGAGGTTAAAAATATCTATTGTTAGTAACGTAAAAATTTTAAGAAAACAGATCTTAATGCGAACAAAACAACACAGCAACATACATGTCCATTTCTTTGCTTTCTCCACCTCAGGAAATTGACATCCATTTCTTTGCTTTCTCCACCTCAGGAAATTGACATTGCTGTACCTCCAAATGTCTAAGCCAGAAACCTATGTTTTGTACTTGATTTCTTGCACTTCCTCATTCTCTACTTCCAATCTGTGACCACATTATATCTATTCTATCTGCTAAAATATTTCTGAAACTCATTTGCTCCTTCCCATTCCTCCTGTCACCTTCCCAGTTTAGGCCACCATCCACTTCACCTTGATTACAATAGCAGTTTCCTGACTGGTCTCTTTCCTTTGGTCCTTACCCACTTTCTTCTATTTGCTACACAGATCTTAACATGTCACTCACCAGCTTACAAAAATCCTCAGTGATTTCACTTTGCTAGATTAAGTCCAAACCCCTTAATGGAGCTTTCAAAGTCTTCATGACTTATATTTATTTGCCAGCATCTGCTCCCCAGCAAATAAATTCATTCCCCCTTTCCTTCTTCTTGACCCTTTCCCCACCCCTGTCTTTCTCAGTCACACACATGCAAATGTACACACAAATACACGTACACCCCTACAGCCATACTGAACTTATTCCATTTCCTTGACTCTATTTTATTCTCTCTTGTCACTGAGTCTTCCAAGGTGCTGTGCTCTCCCCCTGGAACACTCTCCGTTACTTGTCCAACTTCACCTGAGCTTTTCTCTTATGATCTCTATCTTGCTTATCCTTCAGTTTTCATATTAGACATTCCTTCTCCTACGAAGGCTTTTTGGACATCTGGGGTCCATCCTCCTATGTGCTACCCTAATACCCCATGCCATACCCTTTATACTTACATTACTGAACAGTAAGGACCACCCGAATAGCATTGTAGTTTTGGTTTAATACCATATCCATAGAGTTAGTGGAGTGTCTGGCACATAGTAGATGCGTGGTAAGTATTCACTGAATGAATTTGTATGGTTTGGCCCTGTGTTATCAACTCCTTAAGATTTATATCTTTAACTTCAAATTTGAGCACTGTCTTCTTGGTCATCATATTATTAACAACAAGCACAATGCCAAACACTGTACATTTTCAGTAATAATTGGAAATGAATGAATGACTCGGTAGGTATTTGAATGAATGATCATTGTAATGGTGACACTTCACCGAGGTTAATGAACATTCCCCCTTTCTTTAAGTCCTTGAAGGGAACTTCATTTGTCTCTGTTTTATGTACAGTACCTAACATAGTGTCTTATATGTAGTAGACACTCATTGGATACTTACCTTGAATTCCCAAGACTGACCACTATGTGTAGAGTTGCAGCTAGTGCTAGCGTTAATTAAGTGATCTTGACCATATCTGGAATTTGACTTTAGCTGGATTTCCCTGTATATTTATATATGTGTGCCTCTATGCATGGTCATGTCAACACATATCTTTTAAAGAAGTAGACTCATTTCATATTCATATCTACAGTGACCATTGAATCAATGACATCACAATACAACCAGTCAGAGTTCTCTTCTTGTTGGCTGTTGATTTGTTTTACTGTGGTTGTTTTTGCCTTGGCCTTCCAAAGAATCCTGGACTGTAAACTTTTAAGGCAAGGCTTAAGTCTTGTCCTAATCATTCACTGTGTAGTCAACAAGGAGGTGTTAGGACTTGAGAAAAAAAATTAGCTAAAGGAAATATATATGAGAAATGCTTCATGGGGAAGTTTTTTTGTCTTTTCTACTTGAGCATAGAACTTCAGATGTTGTGTGATACATATTCTTTCTCCTCCACTTGCCTTCATAAATGTGCTTTACTCATAAATGTGTCTATAAAGATGTATCCTGGGTCTTCTTTAACAAGTAGGAGGTGGTACATACTTTAATAAACATCATCTTTGTGGTTGAGGCTGAAGAGGTACAAATCTTTCTTGATGATGTAGGAGAGGCCGTACCTGCATTGTTATGAGTGTTTTCTTTGTGTTCTCATTATTCCTTTTTTTTTTTTTTTGGTTCTACATTTTTTTCCTGTACTATTTTGTACAGCTCCTTTCTTATTTTTCTTTCACCTCTCAACTCTTTTATTTTCACCCTGTTTTCATTTATTGAAACCATAAATCCATTTTTATGAGTAAATTTGACCATAACAGTTGGTTCAGCTTTCTTTTTAAAATAATATTTAATGTATTCCAGTTATAAAAGTAACAATCTTTAATTTGGAAAATCTAGAAACAAAGGAAATTTCAAAGATGAAAGTAGGTATCTAAAATCCTGCTACTTAGGTATAATTATCATTAACATTGCCATAAACTACTATTTAGATGACAGAGACATTTTTACATAATTGAAATCATTCTGTATCTAGAGTTTTGTATCTCATTTTAAATAATATTGAGTCAAATATATATTTCCACATCATTAAAATACTTTAGTGTGGCTCATGCCTGCAATCCCAGCACTTCGGGAGGCCAAGGTGGGCGGACCACTTGAGTCCAGGAGTTCGAGCTCAGCCCGGGCAACATGGGGAAAGCCCATCCCCACTAAAAATACGAAAGATTAGCCAAGCATGGTGGCCTGCACCTGTAGTTTCAGCTACTCAGGATGCTGAGGTGGAAGGATTGCTTGAGCCTGGGTGGTCAATGCTACAGTGATACACGTTCATGCCATTGCACTCCATCATGGGAGACAGAGTGAGACTCTGTCTCAAAACAATTTTTAATGGCTGCATAATATTCCATTTTAAATAGATGATTAAAGTTTACCTCTTTATTTTGCTATATTTGCACTGTTAAATGTATTTAAAAGTTTATTTATTGTGAAGATGATGTCATGTATAACTTAGAACATGAAGATCTATCTACAGTTCAGATTGTATCCTGTGAAAGATTCCTAGAAGTAGCATTATTAGATCAAAAATAAGTCATACTTTTTGAAGCACTTAGTTGTTTTTGTTTTTGTTTTAACCACATGGCTTTCCAGAAATGTAATGCCAAATCTGCCTATTGCTATCAGCATTGTAAAAGAATATCCATCTTACCAAATGGGTAGGGCTTTTTAGTTTCTTTAACAGTATTTTAGTTTATCTAACAGAATATTAACAGAATACTGTTAAAAGTGGATAAAAAATGGATAACTGTGTACTGTTATCAAATTAAACAAAGAATATTATTTGGCATACATATTTTAATCTTGTTCTCAAGGCAGTGGATACATGGTGTGTTTTCTTACACTTGGAATCTCTTGTATGTGTGTGTGCTGGGTTGTTATTCTCTGAAATTGCATTACTGTGTTAAATCCCCAAACTAAAGCAATTAATTTTTTTGTAAGTTCTGTATCTTTGTGGCCTTGACAGCTGAACCAGTCCTTTGGAGAATAAGCAATCCTGGACTGTATTTTAGGACAATGAGAACTGCCAAAGTCATGAGAGAGAAACACGAATGGATAGGACACTGGACTAGAAAATCAGATGCCCTAGGTTCTATTCCTACATCCATTCGTCATTGTGTATCATGGCCAAATTTGATTAAAGAACTTTCCCAATCTGTAAAACGGGGATAATATGTCTTACCTTACAGGGATGCTAAAGGGATTACTGAAATACGTTTTTCTAGTACATTTTGTGTTCTTCCAAAAGAGCTCTAATATTAGGAACCAAATACTAAAATCTACCTAAAATCTGAATGGTAGAAATTAACTATTATACTTTCAACCGTTTTGAACCCCGATTATTAAGAACTAATGCTTAATGAAGAAGGACAGATAGTCAACAGATGAATAAAGAAAACACCAAATAATAATGAGCCTCCAAAAGACTAAAACATTGAGTGTTCTTTTTTGTTAAGATGCCATTTTAACCCATTTATGCCAGAGGCTGCAAATTTTTTATGTGAAAAATCATATCTTGGTGATAACCTTGAGCAGTAGGATATAATAACTCCCACAAGCTTAGCATTCCAAGAATGGAACACTAGGCATAAGTAGGTTAATGGTGGGCCACATCATATCGGGTGGCCAGAGAAGGCCTTTGCGATGAGAGCATATTTGAATGAAGGGAAGGAGACAACCATGCTCAAATTCAGGAAAGGGGCCCTCTAAGCAAAAAGAAGAACACATGCAAAGGTCCTAATGTGAGAATGGGTTTTGAGTGTTTGAGTGCCAGATAAGAGACCAGTTTGAAAGTTAGTAATTTGAGTCAGGGGAGGGAATCCGATGAAGTTATAGAAAGAGGTAGGGGAAAAATTGCCCAGGGCCTTGCAGGCTCCCGGAAGGAGTTCAAATAGTTCACAGTCTGGAACTCTCATACTTCCTAGCTGTGTGACCTCAGATAAGTTTTTTAACTTTTGTGAATTTGTGTTCCCATTTATAAAATGAGCAAAATTACTACTTTTCAAGGTTGCTTCTAAGGATTAGGATAATAAATTTAGTGTACAGTGAATGATACATAGTACACTCAAGAATTGGATATTGTGGTTGATGATATTTGGACAGGCAATAAATGTCTATTGTGTACCTAACTGTGTATCAGCATAGGGTGGATACTTTACATTTATTTATATTTAAATCCTTAATTCTATAAGGTGTCATGAAACTGGGAAAAATTGTTACTTGTGCAGTTAAACAGAGGTCTTAAGTAGCAGACACTGGATTCAAATCAAATTTTCATAACTCTAAAATTAGTTACCCCTCCCTCCTGTATCATATCAAGGAAGTCAATCAATTGTAATGTGTTGGTGGCTTTTGTATGTAAATATAATTTGTGACTAGACATGTTTTTAGGGATGAGGTCAGTCTTTGACCTTATACGAACAGCTCTTGCCAGACGGGAACTTCGTGCATGTTCATATTCCTCTCAGTGCTTAGGATCATGCCTCGTTCCTCCTAGAATCTCTTATTATATTCCTTGACTAACTGGATCTGCATAACAATGTTAATACTTGCCTGCGACATGCTCCAATTTTTAAAATAACCTAAGAAATCTTCAGGTTTTTTGTTTTCCCAAGATTTCTTATTTTTTCCCAAAGGCATACCTCATATAGCAGTCTTTTCTTCTGAGAGTATTTTGCCCTTAATTGTACTAGTTGGAAGTATCAGAATAGTACATTAACCTACTGAGCTCCAGATGACTTTTTTTGTTATTTTGTCTTGTCTTGTTTAAAGGAATATAGAATTGGCAGCAGAGCCCACTAACTGATGTCAGAGTTGGTTAGCATAAATTGTATGTTTAATATCAAGTAAACATGCACTTAAAAATCATATGAGTTGTACTTTTTATTCTTTGCTGTACAAAATCTTCACTGAATAGATTTGATAAGTTGAAAGGCTCA
Source organism: Aotus nancymaae (assembly GCF_030222135.1). Lineage (NCBI taxonomy): Eukaryota > Metazoa > Chordata > Mammalia > Primates > Aotidae > Aotus > Aotus nancymaae. The sequence continues at coordinate 50,043,446 of NW_026988415.1, read as the reverse complement.
TTCATTTTGTGAGAAAGTTTATGAGATTATTGATTATATTACCTATTGAAAATATTTAGTATCTATATCCTACCTTGGATTGTAGAAGAAAGAAATGAAGCCTTTTGGAGGTATGTGTGTGCATGTCTGTTGAATTGTTAGATTATATTAATTTTTTTCTCTGAAAAGTAAATGACATGCTAGAATAATAAATTGTATAATGTGGACCATGAAAAAATATTATTTCTAAAATAATTGTTTTGAGGAAACAGAAATGTGTGTTTCCTTATATTCAGATTCACAACTTAGGTCCTTAGAGGTAAGAATGCTACCAGCAGAAACAGATGGTTGGTAATCTATAAAAATAATGCCATCATGTTGGGTAATGTTATACTGCTGTTTCTATTGGCATAACCTCTAACTATGACATGACATTAGCACTTATGGGCCAGTACATTGTTTGTACTTTTATAAAAACCCTATGAAGTCTATATGCCGGAGTGCTAGCTCAGTATTCTTATCAGTTTTTTTTTTGATGGAGTCTTGCTCTGTGACCCAGGATGGAGTGCAGTGGTGCAATCTTGGCTCATTGCAACCTCCACCTCCCAGATTCAAGCAATTCTTCTGCCTCAGCCTCCCGAGTAGCTGGGTTTATGGGCACGTGCCACCACACCCAACTAATTTTTTGTATTTTCAATAGACACGGCGTTTCAACATGTTGGCCAGGCTGGTTTCGAACTCCTGACTGCAAGCGATTTGCCCACCTCAGCCCCCCAAAGTGTTGAGATTACAGGTGTGAGCTGCCGTGCCTGGCCAGATTGTTCTTTCAAGTTAGGATAGGACTTTGGGGTAAGCAGTATTTCATGATATTCACTGTATACCATTTTAGAACTAAAATTGGTTCATGCAGCAAAGATAAATTATTTATCACAAGACTTGAATAACCTATAAGTCCATCACTGCTATAGAAAATAAACACAAATGTTTGAATTTGTTAGGTAAAATTAGTTTATTGAAATTCCCCAAAAATCAACTTTAATATATTCTTTGAATTTACATATATTAATACATATACTAATACAAATCATTTCTCTTTTAACTGTTAAGCAGAAGAGTATCCCACTAAGATTATATTTGATTTCAAAGATGTCAGTGTTGACTTTAAATATTTAAATTATATTGTTTACATGGCATCATAAGATACACACTATAGCAGTTTCTCTTATACAACTTATCAAATTTACATGTTAAATACAAGCGCAATAAAATTTAAATTAACATTATTTTAAGTAATAAATCATTTGCTGACTCTAAATTTCAAATTACATTATGAATATACTACAGTGCAGACACTTTTGGGTTCTCTTTGCCTACCATGCCATAGGATAACCCAATTGTACCACTAGTGTTCTCTGTTGGATCTATGGTTAAATTTTGATTGGTAGAGCATGCTGCAATGTTTTTGGTCTTTATTTTGATACAGAGGTGTTTTCATACTAAGGCCATCTCATTAGCCAGAGAGAATGAAAGTTGTACTTCCTGGTAACAGTGTGCATATGTGGATGCTGAGATTAGTTGGCAGGACTTGGTTATAAGGTAGTTATCTAGATGATCCAGCTTATGCTTATATTATATTAAGAAATGAAACTGCAGAATTTTAACATTAGTTTACAGGACTCAGGGATGATTAAGGCTATATACAAGGATCCCAGTTTGAGTAACACTGCTGAGACTCCAGGTGTGTTGATCTACTACCAAATCCCCCAAAATAGCATGCTGTATTATGACTCAATGTTTATTGTAACTTCTGACTGAAATAGTCTTATCTGCCTTTGGTGAACAGGTTTTATAGCTTGGCAGTCCTTCTTCCCCTAAATAAAGTCAAGTCCTCTTCAGACTCCCTTACTACCCCCTGTTTATTTCGAGGGCACTTATCATATTGACAGTGGTCTGCTTATTGTTGCTTACCACACCTGAATAAGCTCTTCTGGGATGTTGGGGCTATGTCTTTGCTTATCTCTGTACTCTCAGTGCCTGGAACCTCATGGGAACCCAATTCATGTTGACTAGTAATATTCTAATACAGAAAGGATACCATATGCACAATAAGAGATAGATGCCTTGTGTCGCTGTATTTTAGTTTGTGAAGAAACTGAGAATCTGTATAATCAATATGTGTGCAGAGAATACAGTGGCCAATTAAAATTTTATACTTTAAAGAAGAAAAGCTTTTGCTTTAGTATGCATATAGTGGCATATTCCAAATCATAGATTCAACAGGGCAGGACTTTTGGGATCATCTAGATCAGTGGGTTTAAAACCTTATTTTACTTAACATCAGAGCAGCTTATTCATAAGAAATCATATGTGGGATATGAGTAAATTAGAAGATAAATGTGTAAATGCCTTCATTATTTGGCGAGCAGAGGACTTGGGAACTCTACCCATGAGCCTTCCTTTTTGCACATTCCCTCCTTACCCTCCAAGGCAACCCTGAAAACACCTCAAGGAACTCCATGGACCCCCAGAATAGTTTGAAAATAATGGTCTTCTCCTACCTAAGGTAGTAATAATTTTCCAGCATCTCAGAAAGACCTAGTGGCGGATCTATGCTTGAATAATTTAGGTGAACAGAAACTAATAACTTTGTAACATGAATAGTTAACTAGGCAATTGTTAATGAAAGTACTCACTAAATTAATGATAAAATAATATATAATGGCACCAAACATTAGTTAAGTGCTTATTATATACCAGACCTTATGTTTGACGAGGATCCTTATTTCACCCTTACGACAAGCCTGAGGAGGGTAGATGCTTTATTGTTCCCATTTTGCCAATAAGTAACCCCAGGCCCAGGAAGTCAAGTAATTACTTGACTAAATTCAGGCAGCTATTAAGAGTAAGGAATATTTTAGATGCTTTTGCCCACTTTTCCCTTTTTGTTATAATCCTCCTTTGGGAACAAACTGTGCCCTTTTGAAGATAATTGTACTGTCCTCAGAGAGCAACTCTATAGTTTGGGTTCTAGCCTTGCTTCTGACTGTTAGATATAATCTCAGACAAGACATGACTTCTCCATGACTCAATTTTCACAGTTGAAGAAAAAAATGGTTTCAGTAATGTTTTCCCTGTTGTTAGATTCAGATGAAATAGTATGCAAGAAAAGTTGTGAAAGCTGTTTTTGCTATAGAAGTGTAAGGTATCCTTGATCTCTAAATCTATGAATCCCATTCAGTGCTGGAGGCACACTTCCATTTATTAACATGTCAGTTAGTTACCTTTCTTTTTATTTTTTCCTTGTTTTCCTGTCCTTTGGCTATTTTACTGTTGATGCACTACCTCCCATCAGCAGTAGACAAGGAACTGATAAAATTCACTGTGTTCGTTTTGTCTGATAGCACTTACTAAAATTTTAAAAGGATAGCATTTTGAAAATAATAGGGTAATTTTTTGTTTTGTGGAGGAATATTTCTTTATTTCCTTTATAATTTATAACTTCATTACCTACTTAAAATGTAGTTTATATCTAGGCTGTAGGAAACATTTATAATCTGCAAAAGTATTATTAAACTTGTTTTGTTATGCTGTCTAAAGTTACTCTTGGACTTAAATTTACTAAGTGGCAAAGCAGAGAGGGAAACCATTTTATTTAAATACCTTCATAATCTTGCCTCAACATAACAAATGTTGGTGAGTCTTACTGTTGTTCCTATCTTTAAACAGTACAATGAAGAGATTGCCTATGTGAAATATATTGATTATGCTGTTGGACATTATCATTGATCAAATCCTGCCCATTTTTTAAAGTCATTATTTACATAGATGAACTTTCTCTATTTAAAATGGTAGTGTACTTTTTCTTCTTTCCTAAGACAGTGGATGGAGTAAATGCAGTGTAATTCCAAAATAGAGGTAACAGGCTTCTAGAGGGGGCTCTTACTTATTTTGTGCCATGGGCCCCTCTGAAAGTCTGGTGAATCTATGGGAACCTTCTTAGAATCATATTTTTAGATGTAAAACATAAAAGACATAGGATTATAAAGGAAACCAATTACATTAAAATGTACTTATAAAATTGTTTTTAAAAATTATGACACATTCCAGAGACATAAACATGTATGTTCACACAAAAACCTGTGCATAGATGTTCATAGGTTTATTTGTAGTAGACCAAAACGGGAAACAGCCTAAAAGTTCTTTAACAGGTGAATGGTTAAATAAACTGTAGTATCCATGCTATGGAAAACTGTATGGCAATAAACAGGTACAAACTATTGATATACACAGTAACTTGTGTGCCTTTCCAGGGCATTAAGCTGAATGGAAGAAGCCCATGTGCCCAAAGGTTACATATAGTATGATTTCATATAAATGATATTCTTTTTTTTAATGGGTACATAGTAGGTGTATATACTTAAGGAGTACCTAAGATATTTTGATACAGGCATGCAATGCATAATAATCACATCAGGGTAAATGGATTGTCCATCACCTCAAGCATTTATTTATTTCTTATAAACATTCCAACAAATTATTTTGGTTATCTTTAATTATACAATAAATGATTGTTGACTATAGTCACCCTGTTAAGTGCTATCAAATGCTAGATCTTATTCTGTCAAACTATACTTTTGTACCTATTAACTATCCCCACTTCCCCTACCCACCCACCTCCCAGCCTCTGGCAACTATCATTCTACTGTCTGTCTCCATGAGTTCAATTGTTTTAAATTTTTGCTCTCGCAAATGAGAACATGAGATGTTTGTCTTTCTGTGACTGGCTTATTTCACTTAACCTAATGTCCTTCAGTTCCATCCACATTGTTGCAAATGACAGGATCTCATTCTCTTTTATGGCTGAATAGTTCTCCATTGTGTATATGTGCCACATTTTCTTTATCTATTTGTCGGTAGATGGACACTTAGGTTGCTTCCAAACCTTGGCTATTGTGAATAGTGCTGCAATAAATATGGGAGTGCACATATCTCTTCAATATACTGATTCTTCTTTTTGGTATCTACCCAGTAGTGGGAATGCTGGACCAAATGGTAGCTCAATCTTATTTTATTTTTTTTTTTGAGGAACCTCCATACTGTTCTCCATAGTGGCTGTACTAGTTTACATTCCCACCAACAGTGTATGAGGGTTCCCTTTTCTCTACCTCCTCGCCAGCATTTGTCATTGCCTTTCTTTTGGGTGGATACAAGCCATTTTAACTGGGGTCAGATGATACCTCATTGTAGTTTTGATTTGTTCTTCTCCAAGGATGAATGATGTTGAACACCTTTTCATATCCCTGTTTGTCCTTTGTATGTCTTCTTTTGAGACGTGTCTACTGAGATCTTTTGCCCATTTAAAAAAATCGGATTATTAGATTATTTTTCCTATTGAGTTCCTTGAGATCCCTAAATATTTTGGTTATTAATCTCGTCAGATGTATGTATAGTTTGCAGATTTCTTTTTCTATTTCGTTGTCTCTTTGTTGACTGTTTGCTTTGCAGAAGCTTTTGAACTTGATGTGATTCCATTTATAAACGGTACTTTAAAAAATGATAGAAATAGAGAATAGATTAGTGGTTGCTGGGGTAGAGGGTTGTGGGAGGGAGATAGGTGTTGTTATGAAAGGCCAACTTGGGGGATCCTTGTGGTGATGGAACTATTCCATATCTTGGTTGTGGTGTTTGAATACCTGAATCTACACGTGATAAAACTGCATAGAAATGCATATATGTACAATACATACAAGTAAGTACAAATAAAATTAGGGAAATTTGAATAAGATAGATGGGTTTTATCAATATCAATATCCCAGTTGTGATATCAAAATATAGATTAGCACGATGTTACCATTGGGGGAAACAAGGGATCTCTCTGCATTATTTCTTACAACTACATGCATATTTACAATATTTCAAAATCGTTTCATTAAAAAATTGAGAGACAGTAATTGTACTTCTTTACAATATTTGTTAAATGACAGGATAAAGTGGCAGGTTGTATAACTCAAGTAATTTTGAAGAAATGATAAGGATAAATGATAGTTAAGGTATTTTCACAAATGCAGTGTGTGTGGTACAACAGGAAAATATATGTGACTTGGTGACTAAGTTATAGGGGCTGCTAATACCACTGGAATCTGTTTCCTATATTCATAGTTAAAAGAAGTACTAGATTTAAGTAAGAGGTTACTGAAAATATTTTTTCCTTTCCGAATTTACATATCCCCTAAATTTAGACCCCAGGATAAGAACCACTGACTTTATATCTTTTTACATTTCATTATCTGATATATCTCAAAGGCCTCTGTCAAATAAAAGAGAAACATAATGTGTATTTGTTTTGCCTCAAGTACCATGGGTGATGATAGGGGCTCATAGAAAATGCTAGTAGACACACTTTACAGTTTTAAAGATTTACTTGCTATTATTCACCCATATGCACATTGTTCATCATAATTGCTTGACACTAGTTTTAAAGAGATGTGTTGATTTTAAATATAGAATAGACCACACATTATTGATATGAAAAAGAAATATGTCAAATTTATTGCTTATTATCAGATTGACTGATATTGACTATCATTAATTTGTTTCACTAATAAAACAGTTAATGATGGTTTAGCCTTCAATTGTCCATATCTCTGAGAGTATCTAGATCAAATGAGGCTGTTGTTTTGCAAGATATGAAGGTTAGTATTTTGGGATTAACATTCTCCTTTAAAATATCACCTTTTTGTTACATTTAATGTTAAAATTTAAAATTTTTGGAATATTTAACTGAATAATTATTTGAAATTATTATCAAGTATTTTCCTCTATACTCAGTTGGTTAAATACGTCTTTCATAACAAAAGAAATAACAATAGGGACACAGAATTAGAAACTATGTTTAGAGTTTGTGTACTTGACATTTCTAATACAGGCTGAGCATCTCTAATCCAAAATCTAAAATGCTCCAAAATCCAAAACTTTTTGAGAACCAACATGATGCCACAAATGGTATATTCCATCTCACCTCATATGTTGAGTCGCAGCTAAAAACATAGACGAAACTTTGTTTCATGCACAAAATTATTAAAATTATTGTGTAAAATTATCTTCAGGTTGTGTGTATAAGGTGCATATGCAACATAAATAAATTTCATGTTTCAGCTTGAGCCCTGTTCCCAAAATATCTCATCATGTATTTGCAAAGATTACAAAATTGGAAAAAATCCCAAATCTGAAACACTTCTGGTCCCAAGCATTTTGAATAAGGGCTACTCTGTAATACAAGTGCTCAAAAAATGATCTAAATATTTGTTCTGTGACGGTCTAAGAGTCTGTAATTTGGGAGTGAAGTGCCTAATTGATATTTAATATACAGAAGCTTCAATAAGTGAACAATAAATGATTTCATCATAGAAAACCTTATACTTTTCTTTCATTAATCATTTTAGCTAATCATACTTTAGTAAACTTACTCAAATTCTTTTGGGAAAAATGGCATATACAATCTGAAGAATTATGATGCTTCTACATTGTTGTAGAAAAGCTTTTATCAACAGATGCTGGAGAGGATGTGGAGAAATAGGAACACTTTTACACTGTTGGTGGGAGTGTAAATTAGTTCAACCATTGTGGAAAACAGTGTGGCGATTCCTCAAGGACCTAGAAATAGAAATTCCATTTGACCCAGCAATCCCATTACTGGGTATATATCCAAAGGATTATAAATCGTTCTTCTATAAGGATACATGCACACGAATGTTCATTGCAGCACAGTTTACAATAGCAAAGACCTGGAACCAACCCAAATGCCCATCGATGATAGACTGGACAGGAAAAATGTGGCACATACACACCATGGAATATTATACAGCCATCAAAAACGATGAGTTCACGTCCTTTGTAGGGACATGGATGAACCTGGAAACCATCATTCTCAGCAAACTGACACAAGAACACAAAATCAAACACCACACGTTCTCACTCATAGGCGAGTGTTGAACAATGAGAACACATGGACACAGGGAGGGGAGCACTATACACTGGGGTCTGTTGGGGGGGAGTGGGGGGGACAGCGGGGGGGTGGGGAGTTGGGGAGGGATAGCATGGGGAGAAATGCCAGATATAGGTGAAGGGGAGGAAGGCAGCAAATCACACTGCCACGTATGCACCTATGCAACAACCTTGCATGTTTTTCACATGTACCCCAAAACCTAAAATGCAATTAAAAAAAAAAAAGTATGCAACACACACACACACAAAAAAAGAAAAGCTTTTATCACCCTTGCCCTATAATTTGGGATATATTCTCTTGTTTTGCCTATTATTTTCATCCTCTGAAAATGCCTTAGTTAGAAACAGTATGTCCTGCAATGGGAAATGACACGATATGAAGTTAATCTCATGACAGTAATTTTCTGTGTAGGTTTTTTTCTTATAGACTTCAACTGATAATATGTGTCTTTTACTCTACATTTTTTGTTCAGTTAAAAAATTTTTGATGCAAATTGCATATTATTTTATTATAATATAAATTGATTTTAAGATACTTTTTACATTTTTTGGTACATAAATTACTTAACTCTAAAACTCTCCCAGTAAGAGATGGCTTTCTTACATGAATGGAGGGAAGCCATCTAAAGGTTCTGCAATATATGGTATTCTCTATTCCACCAAATACATTGCTATCAGAATAAATAAGTATATTCACTTGGATAGGGCCCTTATTTTGTATTTCCCTTTCCTCCTTGTACTCAAAGAACTGATGATGATGAAAATGGCTTTTTGATGCTTTGAAAGCTATGGGAGCCTCTCCAAGAAAAACACTGTGAACATTTGAGGATATAATCCCAAATATATTAATCTATAGCATTGTATTTTCAGAGAACACAATGATAGATAAGAAACTCATTTGATTAAAATAGCCAAAGAAATGGACTTCATCATTAGGATTTATAAATCATAGTCAATAACACTAACAAAATTACTGTTTTCATGAAAATATTGTCCTTCCTATTTGAAGATGACACCCCGATAATAATTGCTATTTGTGTGCATGTAGCCGAAAAGACCCATGTACAATCAATAGTTCTATCCAGTGTCTGCAGCAAGCTACCTTTACAGCTAAGAACTATAAACCCTTTTTTCAAATTATAAGTAAATCTGTTTTTACATTAAAGAATGACAGATCATGCTCAGACTAAGTCCATCTAAACTCAGAAGTACTTATGTCCACTGCAAACTAAAAGTGTTCTTTCTTAGAATATTGTTTCTCTGCTGTTGATTTTAACATTTCATGTCAGAGCAAGGGGAATCTGTGATTGTTAAACTAACCCAAACTACCTTTTGATTCTTTGTGTACTGTCTTAGAATAATATAAGCACAGTCACATTGACTAGTATCTCCATCCTAATGATTTTCAAATTAAGAAATGGCTTCAAATTAGGAAAGCTTCGTTCACCTAGGTTTGGAATAGCATGATGTACACTAATTGCTAACTTTGTCTGCATTATTTTTTAAAGATCAAATGGGCACAGTGGTAATTTTCATTAATCTCATACAGAGCAGCTAATTAAAATTTCCATTATCACCCATCCATTATCTAGTTGTTTCCTTTGTTCAGTATCAGAACAGGATGTTAATAAGCCATTCTTGTATTACAGCCCTATTAAGCATTGCAAGAATTAATGTATTGCACTGTTTTGTTTTTAGGTGATTTTTAAAATATTATCTTGCACCGTGTTGATTATGCTGAAGGCACTTTGACACCTTGACATTTTGTAATAGAGATTTCTGAATTAAATACTTGTTGCTTTAACATTTTATTCAATATTGAGGAAAAGTAGTATATAGTAGAGAAAGGAGCTATCCAAGGACCAGAATATTTGTTTTAGTCTCATACTCTTGCCTATGTGAACTTAGGCAATTACTTGAATTCCTCATTTTTGTAATAAGGATATTAAAAGAACTGATCTTTAAAGGCCAGTCCAGCCTTAGCTTGCTGTCACATTTTCATAATTTTCAAATAGGAACTTATGTTAAAATCTCAAAGTCCTTCTAAGCTTGGTAAAAGGCATTTGTTCTATAAAATTGTATATTCTCTGTCACACGCAAGTAGATTTTTTGTTTCCATTCTGTATAACCAGAGAGTATCCTGAATTATATAATTTAAGCTTGTTTCTAAGACTTGGGTGGGGAGTGAGCCACAAAGTGATGGGCTGGCTCAATTATCCATAAGGAGTAATTCAGCAGTGCCCATATGTCCCAGTTAGACTAATCCTGTAGGGAATCAATTGGAAAAAGGGAACCAACATTTTCTGAGTAGCTTATTCTGTGTCCATGAGATGCCCAATATGAAATACTTGTTTTAGGCCCTTTATACTGCATTGTCTTACTTAATCCTTGTAACAAACATGAAGGGTAGGTATTTTATTTCCCCTTTGTTATGGATGAGCAAACAGGTTTACAGAGATTAGTTAATTGCTCACCCAAAGATTACTAGAAGGTAAATGACTGGGGCCATAATTCAAACCAGGTCATGAAATCTGAGCTGTACTCAGCATGCCATACAGTATCTCAGTTTACCGGTTTTATATTCAGCATCTCTGAATATATTATAACTGAAAGTCTCAGAATTATAATATTCTGAAGCAAAGCTAAGCTTAGAATCTTCAGCATGTTGAAACTCATCACTCATTCGCCCTTTTGTTTATTCTCCATCCATCCATCCATCCATCCATCCATCTGCCCACCCATCCATCCATTCATTCATTCAGGAAATATGTATTGAGTCCTTAAACACTGTCTTAAGATCTGAGGATATAAGGAAGACAAGAATCCTGTTTTATAAGAGCTTATGTTTTAGTGTGGAAGGCAGTAAACAACTAAATTACCAAAATAAATTTTCATAGAGGTAATACTGTAAATGATATTTAAAATAATGTTGCAATGATAACTAGAATAGGGGATGGGGAGAAGACTGTGGGGCTGAGATTAAAATGATGGGAGCCAGCAATGGAAAGATTGGGGTAAAGGTCTTCAAGGCAGGGAGAAAATTGCAGAATTCAAAGGTCTCTCAACAGGGTTGAAGATCAGTAGTGCCTTTTTATATATTAATTTAAAAATAACTTTGAGTAGTATATGACTACAGACTTGAGAATTTTAATTCCTTTTACTCATAGTTTTCAGACTGATACATGTAGTAAATAGATCCCTTGTTACTGATGAACTTTGTATTGTTGTAGAAAGTGAGCTGGCCGAGCAAAAATAAAACTAATTTTGAATTTGTAAAGTTATGCTTTAAATATTTACTTGCTGTTATTCCTTGTGGAATAATAGATGGGTAAGGAAATTACAGGAATGTGGACATGATCTCTCAGTAATAGCTTTACTTACTATGCTATTTAGGTGATGACGATTCATCCAGTATACTTTTTTATTTGGCAGGGAGACAGAGTCTTGCTCTGTGGCTCAGGCTGGAGTGCTGTGGTGGGATCTCAGCTCACTGCAAGCTCCGCTTCCCGGGTTCAAGCGATTCCTGTGTCTCAGCCTCCCAAGTTGCTGGGATTATAGGCATGTGCCACCACGCCTGGCTAATTTTTATGTTTTTAGTAGAGACAGAGTTTCACCACGTTGGCCAGGCTGGATTTGAACCCCTGACCTCAAGTGATTCACCTGCCTCAGCCTCCCAAAGTGCTGAGATTCCAGGTGTAAGCCACCATGCCCGGCCCATCCAGTATATTTTTAACATCTACTGTATCTCATAGCAAAGCAAGAAATGCTAAGTCAGCGGCCATTATACAAAATGTGGGAGCTAAAATTATGAAATCGTATTCCTTGTTCTGCAGTTATTATGGAGAGATTCAATAATAGCACACTTTTATTGAGGCTCACTAAATTCATGAACTGTGTCAGTTATGTGTCATAGATGGAGTTCCCAATGTAGAAGTGAGATAGACACAAATAATGACCTCTACCACAATATTCTAAGTGCTATAATAATGATAATATTGCCACAGCACTAAGGGAATAGAGTTCCCCTATATGTTATAAGTCATTTAATGGCATTTTTTAAATTCAGAAATTAAGAATGATTAACAATTTCTACATTGAGAAGGCATTCTCAATAAAAACCCAAATAGTGTGAAACCATAGGGAATTAATTTCTCATTATTAACATTGTTTTCTTTTTAAATGCCATATCCTCTAATGATAATACCTCTACCCAATGGGGAAAAAATCTGTTCCTTATGATCTCCTTATACTATTTCCTATGATATTATATCCTTATGATATTATTTTTTTTATGGGTAAGTATCCTTAGATACTTAGCAGAAACTGAGTGTAATTTGTATGAACCTGTAAAATGGGACTCAAGCTGGAGTTTTAATTCAGGAGTATACATTTATAGTATGGAAAGGGGCAGTTATGATTAGGCATGTCTAGAATGTGAAACTATGAGATATTAGTACAGTGAATGTGTTGACAATGTTATTCTCCCAGCTTTTCTCTGAACTACTTATATAGTTATAGCAAGATGATGAAGTTAAGGAGCTGTGATGAGTTCTAGAAATAACTCCATGTATATTGGAAATTAAGTTAAAAACTAGTCACTATCAGATAAATGTATTTAATGACTTTTTAAGATTAATCTACAACCTGAGAGTAACAGAAAGGAATAATTGGGAACTGGTGAATGCTTTAGACTGATTTGATTAATTGACATGCTAATTGGAGACTATATTGTTTTACATTTTAATAACTTTTCAGTTATTTTTTTTTAGAAAGGCTGATATTCTGATATCTTTTAATAGATTTGGATTATGTATAATGGTATATATTAAATTTTATTTGCTGGATTTTGTGGAATAGAATATACATAACTAGGAAAATTAATAAGATGATTTTTGAATGCTTATCCTCTGGGTTAAGGAGGACCAGCTAATATTAATTCTAATGCCTGAATTGTAAATTTAAGCACTCCTGTCAATGACACTTTATGCAATTCAAGTTCATATCCTATTCAGGTCATGAGCACCAGCACTGTAATTTTTTTTTTTTTAATTAGGTTGAGGAAAATGTCGAGATATAGACAACACAATTTTACCACATCAATTTTGCGATCAATAATTTTTAATGTGTAGCACTTGCACACATTTTTATGTAATAAAATATATATTCTATACATTATTTTACTTAAAAATTTTTAAAACATTGTCTAAAATGGTATCTTTGTTTATTTTATAGGGTGGGCTGAAAAACAGCAAACATGAATGTACTCTGTCTTCACAAGAATATGTGCATGAATTACGATCGGGTATATCAGATGAGAAACTTCTTAATTGCCTAGAATCCCTCAGGGTTTCTTTAACCAGCAATCCTGTCAGGTAGGTCATTCTGATCATTTCGGTATGATTCATATAATTGTTTGGGAATATAACAAGTTTTGTTATTTAATCCTCAAGATTTTCTGAGATTTCTTTAACCAGCAATCCTGTCAGGCAGGTCGTTCTGATCATTTTGGTATGATTCATATAATTGTTTGGGAATATAACAAGTTTTGTTATTTAATCCTCAAGATTTTCTGAGATTTCTTTAACCAGCAATCCTGTCAGGCAGGTCGTTCTGATCATTTTGGTATGATTCATGTAATTGTTTGGGAATATAACAAGTTTTGTTATTTAAACCTCAAGATTTTCTGAGGTTTCTTTAACCAGTAATCCTGTCAGGTAGGTCATTCTGATCATTTTGGTATGATTCATATAATTGTTTGGGAATATAACAAGTTTTGTTATTTAAACCTCAAGATTTTCTGAGGTTTCTTTAACCAGCAATCCTGTCAGGTAGGTCATTCTGATCATTTTGGTATGATTCATATAATTGTTTGGGAATATAACAAGTTTTGTTATTTAAACCTCAAGATTTTCTGACTAAAAGTCTGATGTTAATAAAACAGCCAAATCTGATTGTGAAGTTGTAAACATTTAAAAATATATTTAGTTAATTGGATCTCTAGTAATGTACAATTTTAAGAATACAAATATTAACATAGAGCCAGAAGTTATTCACATTTACATGAAAATCTATTTGTGGGCTCAGTTAATTATCATATATTTATTTATAAAGCCAATAAAGTATGTTTGCTCCATGATTTTATTCTTTTAAAACTTGAAAGGTATGTATAACTTCATGTTCTTCTATGTTTTATATATATTCTTCACACATTTCTGTAATTTTGAGAAAAGAAAAAATAATTTAACCAATAAAAGAAACGAGAGCATTAATAAACTCCTCAAAACTCTACTCATTTAGGCTATTAACTAACTACAGAGGATTGTTAGGTTACTTGCCAATGGTGGATTCCAATAACTGTGGTTTCTTTATTAACCATTATAAAAGACTTTAAATCAGTAACACCCAAAATAAAATGTTTTATAAAGAAAAACAAAGTTTCAGTGAAATATCAAAACATTCTTGGCTGGGTATGGTGGCTCAGGCCTATAATCCCTGAACTTTGGGAGACTGAGGCAAGTGGATCACTTGATTCCAGGAGTTCAAGACCAGCCTGGCCAACATGGTGAAACCTCATCTCTACCAAAAATACAAAAAAGTCAGCCAGACATGATGGTGTGTGGCTGTGGTCCTAGGTATTCAGGAGGCTGAGGTGGGAGGATCTCCTGAGCCTGGGAAGTGGAGGTGGCAGTGAGCCCAGATCATGCCACTGCACTCCAACCTGAGAGACAGAGCAAGACCTTGTCTCAAAAAAAATTTTTTTTCTGTGATCTGTTTATACAACTGCTAGAATCTTAAGTTCAGAATTTACTCTGTAAGAGCATATTAAAAACTTACTGTGATTTTATCTGTGTTTTACCTAATATATAATAGGCCTAAGTCTTGTACTTTTCCGTCCTGTCCACAGAGCCTTGAAAATAATTTAGAACTCAGTCATTCAGTTTGGATTTATGTATAAATTGAAATATACTAATTGCTTATTTATAGTGCACTTGGCAAAATAGCTGGAAAATTGCAATTTTAAAATAACAAAAAAATTTTTTAAAAGCCAGTGTTAAGATGTGACTTATCTTAGAGTATGATAATCGTTGAAAGACGATTGCCTATTTTTTTTTTTTTTTTTTGAGACGGTGTTTCATTTGCCACCCAGGCTGGAGTGCAGTGCAGTAGTGCGATCTCAGCTCACTACAACCTCCACCTCCTGGGTTCAAGTGATGCTCCTACCTCAGCCTCCCTAGTAGCTGGGATTACAAGTGTGCACCACCACGCCCAGCTAATTTTTGTATTTTTAGTAGAGACGGGGTTTCACTATGTTGACAGGCTGGTCTCCAACTCCTGATCTCAAATAATCCTCCTGCCACGGCCTCCCAAAGTGTTGGGATTACAGCATTGAGCCACTGTGCCCAGCCAATGCTCCTAGTAATGGTTTGAACAGGGGACGTGAGTTCTTGAGAACAGTAACCACAGTGGTGCATTTTTTCCCCCTGCACATAATGTACAGCACTCTGCCATAGTGCAAAGCACTTTGTGCTCCTAAAATTTCTGTTGTATTGTTGTTTGAATGAATAAATGCGTCTTTTTTTTTTTTTGAGACGGAGTTTCGCTCGTTACCCAGGCTGGAGTGCAATGGTGCGATCTCGGCTCACCGCAACCTCTGCCTCCTGGGTTCAGGCAATTCTCCTGCTTCAGCCTCCTGAGTAGCTGGGATTACAGGCACGCGCTACCGTGCCCAGCTAATTTTTTGTATTTTTAGTAGAGACGGAGTTTCACCATGTTGACCAGGATGGTCTCAATCTCTTGACCTCGTGATCGACCCGCCTCGGCCTCCCAAAGTGCTGGGATTACAGGCGTGAGCCACCGCGCCCGGCCCATAAATGCGTCTTTTAAAAGTGATTGCAGAAGTTGCAGCATTAAGAAATGAAGATGGGGGACTAGTAAAAATGCATTTTGATAGAGATGGTGAGAAAGGCTGGCTTTAAAAGACACGTGGGACTTTTACTAGACAGGCGCTTTGACCAGCTAAGCAACCACTGGCACACAGGGAAGGATTATCGGATCAGATGAGAAGGTGGCAAGCCCTGATTGGCTGGAAGCAGATGCATTCTGGTAGCTGATTGGTCCCACAGGTAGCGGGAAGCTTGTCACGTCGTCAGGTTCCCAGCATTCAATCGGAGCCTTCTGTGGAGAGCTCGGAGCCTTCTGTGGAGAGCTGGGAGCCTTCTGTGGAGAGTTCGGAGCCTTCTGTGGAGAGCTCCAAGCCTTCAGTGGAGCCCCACACGAGCCAAAGCCCATCTTCTCCTTGACCTGAGCTGTCTTAAAGATGAGTAAGAATGGGTTTGGGAGCTATGGCAGCATTTCTGCTGCCGGTGGAGCGAGTGGAGGCAGTGACCAACCATCTCAGAGAGGTGCGGCTCCTGCTATTAAGACCCAAAGACCTAGGGTCCGAATCCAGGAAATCGTACCATGTAATGTGAACCAGCTGCTGAGCTCTACTGTGTTGGACAATGTGTTCAAGGTTAGGGGAATTACAGTTTCCCAGGTCTCCATCGTGGGGGTAATCAGAGGGGCAGAGAAGGCTTCAAATCACATTTGTTACGAAATTGATGATATGACGACGAAGCCAATCGAGGCCCGACAGTGGTTTGGTAGAGAGAAAGTCAAGCAGCTGACTCCACTGTCAGTCGGACTATATGTCAAAGTGTTTGGTATCCTCAAATGTCCCGCGGGAACGAAGAGCCTTGAGGTATTGAAAATTCATGTCCTCCAGGACATGAATGAATTCACCGTGCATATTCTGGAAACGGTCAATGCACACATGATGCTGGATAAAGCCCGTGGTGATACCACTGTAGAAAGTGTGCCTGTGTCTCCATCAGAAGTGGATGATGCTGGGGATAATGATGAGAGTCGCCGCAATTTCATCCGGGACAAAGTGCTGCGTTTGATTCACGAGTGCCCTCTTCAGGAAGGGAAGAGCATCCATGAGCTCCAGGCTCAGCTCTGCGACCTTAGCATCCAGGCCATCAAGGAAGTGATTGATTATCTGACCCTCGAGGGCCACATCTATCCCACTGTGGATCGGGAGCATTTTAAGTCTGCTGATTGAGGCAGGGAAACCATCCTTTTATTTTCTGAAGACCGTTGCATCCAGCTGTGAGTAATTTTGACCTGTTGACTTTTTAAGAAGGACAAAAAAAAAAAAAAAAAAAAAAAAACCAAAACACTCAACTGGCATTCTTCAGCAACTCGCCGCTTTTCCAACTGCTTTGAACTTTTCTTTTTTTCTAGCTATATTTGAAGCTCAGAGAGAGATGGTGATGGATAAAATGACTGAACACTCTGTAGGATTTACTAGCAAGCTAATGGAAACATGGTGATTTTGGAGTAAGAAAAACTACAGAAAATGTTGAAATTTATTATTTAATTGTGTTCGAGCTTCTTTTTCCAAAATATCTATGTATTGGGAAAAACTAGTTGCAGTCAGGTAGCCAGCTAAGAGACAAAAAAAAAAATGTATTGCTTGTTTTTAATGTTAGACTTATTTTCCATGTTTAGATTTAGCTTATTATAGTGATATTGTTATCTCTTGCTCAATATAGTATTTAGTATTTGGTTAATTCAAATGAGCTGAAGATATTAATTTGTGAATTCTAATGCTCAGTTCATTTATTGTGTGATTTGCTGTTATTACTATGAATTTATGTTTTCTTAAAATAAGATTATATTGTGTTTAAATAAATCATTTTTGCCAGATTATCTTTGAATATAGTTTTTTAATGTGGGCAAGTTTAATGATTATTTCAAATATGATGTGGTATTTGATGAAATTACAGTTTCTGGTAGTTGTATGGTAAATAGATGCCAGAATTTCTGTAAGTTTGATGTGCTGATATGTTATGTATTTTACTAAATGCTCTGTTTTATGTATAACAGGGTATTTTTTAAGGTTAGGGAAACAAGTCATAGGAATATGAAACTTACTGAGTTTGACACAGACTTATTCAAATGTTTTATTAAAATAGTTTTACAAAATCTTAACTTTCCTTTGTGATTTTTTTCTAAGTACATTTGAAAAAGCCTTTTTGTTTTATATCCTCGAGGATAGTTTTTTAATTGTCCAGAATTTTTTCTTTTTTATATATTATATCAAGAACATATGCTATAACCTAGTTTTAATAATACATTTTAGTGTAGATTATATAAATTATGTGATACCTTTAAATAATTGACCATTAATGAAAACCCTCAGTTACATATACACTAAAGATGGTATCTTTCAAGATGCTGAACTTTTTACATTAAAGAAAAAATACATACTTTTGAATTAATATATTTTATATTTTTATATAATATATGTATATTCATATACAATATATATTTAGACAGAAGGGAAGAACATTATTCAATTGAATCATGAAAACTGCAAAAAAAAAAAATCTCTTAAATGGAGCATTGCTAGTAATCCATACTTTCAGGAAAACTTTCAGAAAATGGCTTCTGTCAGTGGCCATTAGAAAAACCTTACCATCAATTCTTGCTTAAGCTTTGTGATGCTTTCTGTACACCTGAATTTAAGGCAGAAGACCAACCTCTTCCCCATCCTCTGAGGGGAAATATCCTCTATCTGTGTTCCTTGGGGTTCTTTTAGATTTTTAAAATTACTCGCCCCAACCCTTATTCTTCTGAATGGAATCATGTGCTTTAGTGGATTCTGAAGCAGGTAAGAGATAGCAGTGGAAAAATAGTAAGCAGGTCTAGATATAATGTCAGTGGAAATCAAACATTTTTAGGCACAACACAATCACTGCCTTTAGTCCATGTTAAAGGCAGCAGATTTTTAAAGTTCATTTTCAACACCCACATGGCATGCATACTTTTTCAATTTTGTTTAGACTGGGAATGACTTGGCCAATATCCCTTCTCCGAGGTCCTGCCCTGATTGTTAGCCACACCTTTTGAGGATAAGATACAAATCGTGGGGACGTACTATTGACTATTTTGGGCAGGGACATTTAAGCCTGAGGAACCTGAAAAACATAATTGACGAGTATAATCCACCTGAGGTTTTTTCCTATGGCTCACAGGAATAAATGTATGTATTTATAGTGAGGTTGATTCAAAATTAACAATGAATAAATATATTTGAAAGTGTTTTCAAGGCCAATATAATAATCTTACTATGGTCAAAATTATTAGCGATCATTTTGTTACTTTTACCTACTAAATTTAGTAATATTTGGAGTAGAAGCTGAAAAACTTAAATTCTGATATTTTTTCAATTTTTGTTTACTTTTTATAACAAATTTTAAAAAGGTAACTAGCAAGAATTATATTTGTTCATGAAATCTTTAGTGAGTTCCTACTATATGCATTTAAGTGTTAACTTTAATTTTGATAAGCTTAAATTTAATTGACTTATGAAATGCTTATTAAAACTATCCCATCTCTACCAAAATACAAAAAAAAAAAACAAAAAACGAGTGTGGTGTCATCTACCTGTAGTCCCTGCTACTGGGGATGCTGAGGCAGGGGAATCGCTTGAACCCGGGAGGCAGAGGTTACTGTGAGCTGAGATTGCGCCACTGCACTCCAGGTTGGCAACAGAGTAAGACTCGGTCTCCAAAAAAAAAAAAAAAAAATGTAATTGTTAACATTTTAACATTTCTGTAGTATTATCTCCCAAGTACTGTTTTGAGAGTGGGAGTTTTGTGTATGTGTTGTGTGTGTGTGTGAGTGTGTGTGTGTGTATGATCCCTGAGATGCCTAGATTTACATTTTCAGCTTATACTTCTCTCTTGAAATTGAGATTCTTTTTTTTTGAAATTGAGATTCTATTTCCAAATGTCTTCTTGGATGGTGTATAGGCATTTTTAATACATTAACAAATAGTAATGAAAAATTATGTGTGTGTGTGTATATGTTTTATATATATATGTACAGATATATATGATAGTATGTATATGGCATTTACTACCCCTATGCAATGTTGTAATACCTTGAAATATACATATACAACCAGGATAACATTATTAGTATTGTTCCTATTTTATAGACAAACTTGAGGCTCAGAGAGGTTAAGTAATTTGCTACATGTTAAAGTTGCATGGCCAGCAAGTGTCAGTGTTAACATTTAAACCCAGGCTGTGTATCTCTAGAGCCTGAGCCCTTAACGACTACTTTGTACAGTGTCACAATAAGGAAAGTCTATTAAAAATAGTATTCTTTCACTGTTACCGCATACTGTTTTGACTTTCTTTCATTAAAAGTTGTCTGATTTAAAAGAAAAAAAAACTATGAAAACTTTCAGCAAAAAGTATAGATAATATAAAACACCTTTTTACTCATCTATCAGCTTAAGAGACAAAACATTATTTTCTGTTGTTATAGAGAACTTAGTTGAATTACTTAGGTGATTTTTTTTATGACACTGTAATACCATTTGGGACTATATTTTCATTGATTTGAAAGATCATCTGAAATTCTACATTTTCTTAAAAATCTATGCTTGTATTTTTTGAAATATAACGTCTCAAGAATATGTATTAGTGCATTGAAAAGCCTATTTTTTTTAGCTGTGTGTAAATTGGGACTTCTTTGCCCTATCCATTGTGGATGATACTTCTAGTAATTCTAACACCATCTGTATGATGTTTATTCCAATTTGCCATCATGTGATAAATTAAGAAAACAATTTTTTAACATTAAGAGTTAATTTGCTTTGGTAATACCTTAAATTGGAGAGGTTCAATAAATAGCGCTTAATACTATGTGGTTTGTTTTTGCATATCACATGGATGATCCTATAAAGGAATAACAAAACTAAATTCCTCTTGTCCATATGGGGCTTATACCTATGCAGCTTACATTCCAGTACAGGAATTCAGACAATTTTTTTAAAGGTGTATATAAAATGTCAGGTTGTGATATGAGCTGAGGAGGAGATGTTGCTATTTTATATTAGATGATCAGTGAAAGCCTCCCTGACTTTAATGACATTTGCACAGAGGTCTAAACGAAGTGTGGCAGTAAGTTATGTTCACTGGAAGAGTAATGTTTTTAGAAACAGAAAACAGCAACAGCAAATACCAAAGATGGGAGCATACTTGGCATGTTCTAGGAATGTCAAGGAGGCTAGCATGCTGGATAACGTAGAGCCTTATCCACCATTCAGAGGACTTTGGCTTTTACTTTGAGTGAGCTGGGACACTCAGAGAGTTTTGAGGAATTGAATGGCATGAGGTGACCTACATTTTTAAAGAATAGCCCTGGGTAGAAGCAGGGAGAACATGTTGTACATTACAGTAAGGGAGCTGGAAATCTCACAGGAATTTTAGGGATAACTGTGTAGTTGTGCCTCATGGAGGTTAGTATGGAAGGTTATTTTGACATCCCAAGGTAGTCTAAAACCCAGTTATTTTTGTCATGGGCCTCTTTGAACTCAACTGTAGAAATTCATGATCTGTCATCCTGATGTTCCAGTTTTAATTCACGAATCAGTTTATTTTCCTGATATTAATTGCCTGACCTTTCTATTGCCCTGTTCACATTTCTAATGAGGAAATTCTAGTCTCCATTTGTTTCTGCTTGGGGAAAGCTTTTCATGTCAGGCAACCTCAGTTAGCAGGCCAACTTAAGTGCTTATCATACTGTGGGTCAAGTGCCCATTCCTAACCAAGTCGGTTTGCCCTTTGTGACGGAGAGAGGCAGGACAATGCATAGTGTCTTATATAAAAGTAAAAGAAATCTCTGAAATTAAACTGGAATTATTGAATATTATTTAGTTTCCTAGGGTTTCCATACAATTACCACTAACTCGGTGGCTTGAAACCACTAAAATATATTCTCCTGCAGTTCAGGCAAGCTGAACTATAGATGTTAGCGAGCTCCATCCAAAGGCTCTAGGGGAGGATTTTTCCTTGCCTCTTCCAGCTTCTGGCATCCCTTGACTTGTGGCAGCATGAATACTAATCTCTCCCTTTATGGTCACATGGCCTTCTCTGTGTATCCTTTCTGTCTCTTATAAGGACATTCTAATTGGATTTAGGGCCCACCCTACTCCAGTAGTATATAGTGTTATCTCGATCCTTACCTTAATTATGTCTACAAAGACCCTATTTCCAAATAAGGTCATCTTCTGAGGTTCTAGGTAGATAGTGTTTCAACCTACTACAATTGTGCCAGGAAAACTTATCCTTGAAACCATTGAAATAACCAAATTCTGTCTAGGTAATTAGGTCAGAATATCCAAAAAATCATGTAGTAGGTTTATCATCCTTAATTAAATTAAATGTTGTTAGCTTTGTTCCCTTTATAAAACAAAATTTTCTGTTGTATTGAATTCTGAGAAGTAGCATGTTATACTGATGGTGGTGGCAGCCCATCTGGAGCAGCCACTGTGGGGATTTCAGCTACAACTGGGGAGGCGCAGCCAGGGCCACATACTCCAGGGAGCCCCACCCCCTACTGAGTTGGTGGGTGTAGGAGCCCTGCACTCTGCCCCCAGGTGCAGCTGCCGCCACTCAGCCTCAGCTCCAGACCTGGGCATCTCTGTGCTCTCCAGGGCCCTGGAAATCCCTCGGCCCCTGCAGGCTCAGAAGTGCCAGTTCCTGCTCTCTGGCTTCTTTCTACTCCCCGCATCTGATTTCAAAGCAAAGTTGTGGCTGATCCTGGGCATTGTTGCAACCTATCTGGGTGTGCATGCTCTTGGAGTGGTGCTGACATGCTAGATACCACCTCAGGCCCCTCCAGACTTTGGGTACAAATGAGCATGGGAAGGAGGCTGAGGAGGTGCTGAGGGCAAATCAGAATGGGCCTGCAGGTGTCCTTTGGCACAAACAGCCTGGGCACCGTGGAGGACGTGTTGTTGGTGGCAGGAGGCAGGCAGGCTCCTTGGTGGAAAGGGGCGGGTCCCAGGTGAAACCCCACCTTCAAGCTAGGGACAGCCTGGAGTCCAGGCTGCCAGTTCTGGGTAGAGTCCACCACCAGGAGTGAGAACTTACGATGCTTTTTCTAGGCCTGCCTATGGACCAGTCAACACATACTTCCTCCCTTCTGAGCCCGTGAAAATCCCCGGATTCTGCTAGACTCACACAGATGTCCGGATTACCAGCTGCGGGTAGTAGCTACCCAATTCAGGTCTCCTCAACATTTCTGGACAACCTGCCCATGGAAAGGAGCTACCCACTGTTGGTCTTCTCTCTGCCGAGAGCTGGACACTAACTGGGACGACCTGCCTGTGGACAGGAGCCACCCACTGCAGGTCTCCTCCTCCTCTCCACTGAGAGCTGGACACTGGTCAGGAAGACCAGCCTGCAGAAAGGAGCTACCCACTTTAGGTTTCCTGAGAGCTGTTCTGTCACGCATTGAAGCTCCTCTTTGCCTTGCTTACCCTCCAGTTGTCTATATGCCTCATTCTTCCTTGTCTGGGACAAGAACTCCAGACCTGCTGAATGGCATGACTGAAAGAGCTATAACACAAACGGGGCTGAAACATGCTCCCCTGCTCACCACTTTGCAGGTGACAAGAAGGAGACAGCTGTAGCCTTTCGGGGATCCCAGACCTGGGGGTTCCCTAAGCAAGGGCTGTGACACCGCTTTGGGGCTCTGCAGTTCCCAGTGTTGCCAAGCTTCTGGGTGCCACCGCTTTCCCCTTGTGCAAATATGGGCGCCTGCATTGGAAGCCACATACGATATCTACTCCAGCCTCAGGCTTGCTCGGAGCTGGCACTTGTGCCGGTACCTGACCCGGCCATAGCAGCCGGGATGCCTGGCTGTGCACAGTGGCCAGACTCCGTGCTCACTTGCCCACACACCCTTCGTTGCTCTGTGCCTGTCTCACCCTTCGCAGGTCGGGGATCTGGGCTGGTAGCATGACCTGAGTGCAGCTTGCCAGGCTGAGTGGGCAGAACAAGTCCAGAGGGCACAAACGATACTCAGGTAGAAGGTGCCACTGGCCACAGAGGTTTCTAGCTGGCAAAGTGACACCCCAGGATCCTGTGACAATATGATAAATCATACTAATTTTTGGTCACTCCTCTGTAGTGACCTTGGTCTAGTCAATGGACCACTTTGGACCTCAGTTTATTCATATGTAAATAGGATTGGAGCCTTCCAGCTCTAAACCTCTGTGTTCTATATTCTCTTTTGCCTAGTTTCAATCCTCTTACCTTTGCTATTGGAACTACATTAGTGTTTAGAAATTATTTTGAAAAATGAGAATAATGTTCCTCAGTAAGGCTAGAGGATTTCCTAATGTTCTATTATTTTTGTATTTATAAATGTATTTAACCACCCCCAGACATATATTTATAATTTCCTTTAAATATGGATGAAAGCAGTTTCTAAAATCTGTTGCATAACTGTTTTTCAAACCTGGTGTTCATTAGAACCCAGACCGTTGTCCTCTCCTGGGTAATTCTCCTCCCCACCACAGTGTTAACTGGTTTCTTATTGTTCAGCCCCTTGTAAAATTAAAAAAGCAACAACATATAATTAAGTGCACACACATACATACATATACATACTAACAGTTTTACCAAACATTCTCAAAGCAGTCATTTTGGAATATTAAATGGAGTCATGAATTCCGCATTCACATGGTTTTTAATCACTCAGATGATAAAGGCTTTAAGAAAGTCATTTCAGTGTATTATTTTCTGCTAAAGCAAATACTTAAAAATCCCTTTTGTAAGCCATCATTAACTGGTCCTATTTCAAATCACTCTGTTACTGTACATTCCCTCAACACTTATTTTTTACTCTATACATTTACCTGTTCCTGTTTATAATAGTTTCATGCATGCATGTCTCTTTTTCTCATTTAGATTTTAGTCTCCTCTGGGGAAGGGACCCTCTTGCCCTCTTATTTGTCTCACGATGGCTGGTACTTTGTAATTTATATATACTAATGTGTGATTTGATGTGGTTATTGACCCACCATCAATAACAACCTATGCTTCTCCAACAGTGAGAATGAATTTGCATTAATCTGGCACTATTTTGTGGCCATGCATTTTCAGTTGTAATCAGAAAAAGAATGAAGCTAACTTCTTCCACATAAGAATGAAACGTTGGTTTGAATCATATTCACAGTCCACTGACAACATAGCATGCTTTACACAATAGCCTTGTTACAATTGCATGGTGAATTAATGAAATTGAATGTTTACAACTCTGTTTAACACTCTAAAAATCCATGTGCTTTGACTATGAAATAAATCCCAATCTGCCATCATAAATTGCATTAGACTTTGCACATACCATGGTCTATGTGTGATTTAGAATGAGGACTATGTTATTTAGAGATTTTTGTTCATATTTCTTTACTAAAGTTTATGAAAGGAAGCAGTTCCTGCTAAGAAATGACCAATGAGTTTGGACAATTTTATTCCCAGCCAATTCATTGCAAGATGTATAGGTATTTTGGCAATACATTTTATAAAGATCCGAAGAAATATGTAGCAATAGATCATTGTCACTGAGGTTTCTCAGCACATGGCAAAAACAGCAAATAGTGGTTTGAAGAATAGTATCACAGAATTGTGATTGCCTAGAATTCTT
The DNA here is from genome assembly GCF_030222135.1 of Aotus nancymaae. Lineage (NCBI taxonomy): Eukaryota > Metazoa > Chordata > Mammalia > Primates > Aotidae > Aotus > Aotus nancymaae. The sequence goes on along the minus strand of NW_026988415.1, from coordinate 50,017,907 downwards.
TTTGGAGTTGTTGCTGAAATTGCCTCACAGCTTTAGGGATATTTTACCCCACTTGGAAATTGTTTTTTCTGTTTGGTTGGGAGCCAAACTCATGGCACAGTGTCTGTGTTCACGTCCTATGATGATAGCTTCCTCAGCCAATGTTTCCAAGCCAGTGAAAACATAAAATATCTTTTCGAGTTGACACATGTGCAGTTATTTGCATTACCTCTGGAGTATTTGTTTTCATTTGATGCTATCTTACTTCCCTTTAGATTTCAACGTATTTTTCTAGTGTATTAACAAATGTGCATTTTAACATAATTGTTATAATGAAAACAGATGCATCTTGACATCAATACAAATTAGGACTAGAAAGCACTTTCTGAATTATAGGTCTTAATAACTGTTTAAACAACCTGTATTAAACTTATTAAAAGCTTGGCAAAGCAGCCAGCAGTACTTAGAAAACTAATATAAAGGTAAGTACAGATCAATACTCTTAGAACATTTTGTAGAGGACTAACTATGAAAGATGGAATAATAAGGACACTTTTTACAATGTAGAAATGTGAACAGTACTTAAAATTGTGAACACATCTCATAAAGCAGCATTATGTATGGTATTAGTAAAGCAGGTTTTTAGATATGGGCATTTTGAATTTTTTTGCTTTAACTTTCAAATTCATAAATCATCTTAGAATAGCATTAGTGCATTTATGCATAGAATAGAAAATAGTAAAGTCCTTACAGATGTCAGTTTATATGCCTTTTATTAAAATCTTAGTCAACAATTCAAATTTGTATCAAGTATATTCAGGCTCATTTCACTAAGTTGGTACCATAAATATTAAGTGACCTGGAATTTTTAATTATATACTATTAGCTTCAAAACGTAATTCTGACATCAGCACATCCAATGGTATTAACTCTTAATAGAAGCAAAGTAGATTTCGGTGTCATATATTAGGCACAGTAAATACTGACCCAAGTTTTTAAAGTATTATTAGGAGAAAATGTTATAGGCATTAGGATAAATAGTGGCTCTGTGTTGGATTTATTTTGTTACTATTTAAGCTCCACCAAGGCCATATGTTTTCTCATTTAAATATTGTGTTTTTAACTAGAAAGCCAATTTTTATATAATAATCATCTAAAATAATTAGAAGCATGTAACTGGTCATATAAAGGTATATATAATCTAGCAGCAGAATCTAGGCACACTGACTAAATGGATTTCTTAGTAGCAAGGCTAACTTCCCTCTTAAAACACTTATATGCATTTTCTATATATTCAAAATTAGTCTTGGGAAGAAAATGCATATAAATATGTCATTTGAAATATTTTTATTTCAAGTTACATTAACTAATTTAACTAAAGGTCTTGGGTGCACACTAGAGTTTTAATACTTCTCTCATTATTTTGAGAATATTACAAAAGCAGTTGCAACGTAAAATAAAAGAAGAAGATCCCACTTCTACAAGACTAGGGTAAAAATGCAAGCTCCAATTAAATGAGGAAAGAAGGTGGAACTTTTCAAAAAACCTAGGACAATGTCAGGTAATGATTTGAGTATAGAGTAGATTCAAGTTTCTTTGTGTGGAGTGGAGACATTTTTCAGGTAAACAGCTCTGTCTCTCAATAAAAGTCTCTCAATAAAAAATATTGAGAGACATAGCTGTTACCTGATAAATGACATTGCATCTTTTATTTTATTTTATTTTTTTGGTTGTTGTTTGTTTGTTTTTCAGGAGGGTCATTCTTCCTAATTCTGAATTCATTTCTGAACTCATTTTATTTTGTGGTTCTTTAAATGAGGGATATCAGACAACAGCAGTAGAATGAGTCCTTGATAGTTTTCCATAAAGTACAAAGGATTTCTGTGAATGTCCATCTCCTGCATGGAGCCAAAAAGTGAAAAAAATCAAGGTTATGATATATCTACAATGACCAGGAGTAATAGTACTGGAATGTAGCTTTCTAGTAATCTAACGTGCTACCAAGGTGTACTTGAGAAATGTGCCTGAGGCTTTCCCCTTGGACTATCTATCATCTCAGCTGGACTTTTGATAGAAGTTGGATAGCTGACAACTCACAATTAAGATGCCAGCTAGCACCTGGAGTGCAAGTAGTCTGTATGGTTGATTGAAAGAAGATCCATGTGCACTAGATAACAGTATTTGCTCTATGACCCCAGCTGTTCGACTGGTGTTAGATAATGGACAGCTAATTTGGGGAGATTTCCCACCTGGTCAGCAAAGCTGTAAGTGTATAGCCTCTCACACCAGGCAGTTTAAACCTGAAATCTTCTGTTAAGATGGAATCCATGAAGGCAGAATATAAAAACATAATGTTATAGTACTTCTAAAAACTAAAACATCTTCAAATGAGGCAGTTAGTGGCCTCTCATATGAATATGAATTTCAAGTCTTCATACACCCGGAATCAACCTACTTGTATTTGTTAGGTCAGTTCTGCAGCATCCAGTGTTATTGAAACTATGCAGATTGAATCTAATTCTATTTTGGAGGACACTACCTGAGTACTGAGTACTGCTATAGTTGTTTTTTTTTTTTTTCTTTTATGTGGTACCATAGTTTCTTTGATACCAGCTTCCAAAAGATTTTCCTGGAGATCATATCTTAAATTGGAGCATTCAACATTTATTCATCAAAACATATTGAAGATTGGAGTGCTGTAAACAGATTTTTAAAAATTGAGTTATAAATTTCCATATGTGAATTAATATCTGTCAAAGAATATCTTGAAATGGATCCAGCACTAAAACTATATTAAGTATTAATGAATTTTTCTTTGGTATAGAAAATGCTTAAGAATTCTATAGTGCCTTTGAGGTTCCCATTATGAGTATTGATTAAAATGGCATAATACTTTAAGTGTAAGTGATATGGGGCATCAAGCTGGGGGTATTCTCTGACCTTGTGATATATTTCGTATCTTCAAAAGCTTTATTTGCTCATCATTGCTTTCTCCTGGGAATAGAATGCAGGATGTGCTGTGGTGATAGGTTATTACATGGGTTTATCATTAATTTTGGTTTATGCTACTATTTTTGTGTTGTTTACGAATTATAATAAGGATTTACGTGTTGAAATCATGTGTCTTAATTTGCTGATGACCCATAGTTTGATTCAAGTATTCACCTTACTGCATTTTACAACTCTTTTAAATGTGCTTAGAAAGTTGGAATAATAAAAGTTAAGAATAAATTGCTATGGAGGAGTTCATTTGAGGAGCAAGAACAATTGCATATACAGACTAGTTTTTTTTTTTTGTTTTTTTTTTTTTTTTTTTGAGATGGAGTCTGGCTCTGTCGCCCAGGCTGAGTGTAGTGGCGCAATCTTAGCTCACTGTAAACTCCAACTCCTGGGTTCAAGCAATTCTCCTGTCTCAGCTTTCCGAGTAGCTGGAATTACAGGCATGTGCCACCACACCTGGCTAATTTTTTGTATTTTTAGTAGAGATGGGGTTTTACCATGTTGGCCAGGCTGTTCTCAAACTCCCGACCTCAGGTAATCCACCTGCCTTGGCCTCCCAAAGTGCTGGGATTACAGGCATGAGCCACTATGCCCAGCTCAGATTGGTTTTTCAAATATGTGACTGTAAAGTTCTGAATCATATTGATATGAAGGATGTTAGATAAATGTGAATCATCAAATAGCACTGTGGAGATATAAGCACTGTGCTGGTCATATACTGCAGAGGTATATATAAGCATTATGTTGAATTTATTAATCTGTAAACTCACAGATGATTCAGGATCACTTAATAGTGTTCAACTATTTTAAAAAATAATCCTCAGTATATTCTTTGTCTTAGAAAGCTCATCCATGCATTCAAGATCTTGGCTCTGATCCTTGTGTGTATGATTTGGCATCATCTTTGATACTCCTCATATGTCACATTTGCTCATTTTTTTCATTTGTGATATCTAAACAGCTTTTACATTTCCATTGCCAATATTCTAGCTCAGGCCTCACTCCATTTGGAGACAAAAATTGATAGAGGAAGTGATTGATCTGGCAAAACAAGATTACTGGGATTATTGAAAATTCACTATAACCAAAGTGAATAAGGTAAAGAGCAAAGGGATAATCAAATCAAGGAAGTTAGTAGGAAGCAACCCTGTAATGACTGACCAATGTCTTTCATGTTGGGTATGGAAGCAAGTAAGGGTTACCAAGGACTGTTATTCCCAAATGAAAGGCAAGTGGCTTCATTTTTAAAAACCGCTTTCTAATATTTTTGCAGTATTTTACATCAGGTCAAATACCAACTAATAGTTACTACATTTTTTGAAGTGGGTGTTAACAGCTGTGTATATAATTGACATGTCTACAGCCTATAGTCATAAATTGCAATATGATAGAGCTCAATAGTTTGTCCATTGGTACATGGAAAACAGAAAGAAAGTATATTTTTGGGCATGTCTGATGTTTTTATTATCTAAAGTATCCCTTGCTTTGAAGATGCAGCCCAAAATGAGTAATTAAAAAGATGAAAACCACCTCATTGGTATTTTTACTTCTACATATACCCATTGGTGGTATTTTTAATATATTTTAACTTTTATCCAATATTTGTCTTGTAACTTCTAATTAATGATTTTTATGTTGTTGATAATATAGCTTAATGGGAGGTATTTAAGAATTGAGAAGTACTGGATTGTTTTACTATTAAGAAGCTCTGTGTCCTAAGACAAGTCACTAACCTTTAGTTTCTTCATCTACAAAATGGAGTAACTTATTTTATTTCACAACCAGAAAAGCTACTCTTACTGGTGTGTGTTCTTTCATGGAGGTTTGTTTGTAAATGAAGAAAAATCCATGTTGTTAATTAAAATTGTCTGTTGGTTTTGGCTTTTAACTGTTCCAATTGAATAAAAAGTTCGTTATTTTGAATAAGGCCAAAGTTATTTCAGCAATTAAGACATGCTTTCTTTAAAAGGAATTTATATGTTTGGAAAGACTTAACAAGTATAAATGCATATATTTTAGGTGTAGCTGTATTTCTAGATTTTTCTGAAAATAGGTACAAGCCAGGTTGACTATAACAGAAGGCTGATATATCTTAGGGACTTTATACTGCATTTAGTCCCACAATTTTTTGTTTGCATGTCATGCATATATTTGTTACAGTGTTGTTATTGCTTTAAATGGTTTATAGCACTATGATATAAGAAAAATAATAGCAGATTTGGCTTATTTTGTGTTGGATAGAAGTCATAAGTTGTTTAGTGGGGGATTATTAAGGATTTTAAATAGTTGTATTTATGTTGGTCAAAAGATACAAAATTTCATTTAAACAGAAGGTGTAAGTTCAAGAGATTTATTGTACATCATGGTGACTATAGTTAATAACAACATATTGTATACCTGAAAATTGCTAAGAGAGGAGATTTTAAAAAAATATATTATTTAAAAAATTTCAATAGTTTTGGGGGTACAGGTGGCTTTTGGTTACATAGATGAATTCTATAGTGTTGAATTCTGAGATTTTACTGCACCCATCACCCAAGCAGTGTATATTGTACCCAATATGTAGTCTTTTATCTCTCACCCACCTCCCAACCTCCCTACACCTACTTTGAATAATGATGGTATTTTGATGGGAATAGAAATGAATTTATAGATTGCTTTTGGTAGCATGATCATTTTCACAACATTGGTTCTACCCTTTCATGAGCGTGGGGTGTGTTTCCAAGTGTTTGTGTCATCTAAGATTTCTTTCAGCAGTTTCGTAGTTTTACAGCTATTGTAAAGAGGGTCGAGTTCTTCATTTGACTCTCCACTTGGTGCCCCTGATTTGTGTACATTGATTTTGTAACCTGAAATTTTACTGAATTCATTTATCAGATCTAGGAGCCTTTTGGATGAGTCTTTAGGATTTTCTTGGTATACGATCATATCATCAGCAAACAGACAGTTTGATTTCCTCTTTTCCAATTTGGATGTTCTTTATTTCTTTCTCTTGCCTGATTGCTGTGGCTGGGGCTTCCAGTGCCATGTTAAATAGAAATGGTGAAAGTGGGCATTTTTGTCTTGTTCCAGTTATCAGGGGGAATGCTTTCAACTTTTCCCCATTCGTATGATGTTGGCTTTGGTTTTGTCATATATGGCTTTTATTACTTTGAGGGAAGTTCCTTCTGTGCCTAGTTTCTTAGGGATTTTTATCAGAAAGGGATGGTGGATTTTATCAAATGCTCTTTCTGCATCTATTGAGATCATATGGGTTTTGTTTTTAATTCTGTTCATGTGATTTACCACATCTATTGACTTGCTTATGCTAACCCATTCTTGCATCCCTGGGATGAACCCACTCGATCATGATATATTATGTTTTTGATGTGCTGTTGGATTCAGTTGGCTAGTATTGTGTTGGGGGGTTTTGCATTATGTTTATCAGGAAAATTGGTCTGCAGTTTTCTTTTTGTTATGTGCTTTCCTAGTTTTGGTATTAGGGTGATACTGGCTTCATAGAAAAATTTAGAGAGGATTCCCTCTTTCTCTTTTGGAATAGTTTCAGTAGGATTGGTACAAATTTTTCTTTGAATGTCTGGTAGAATTCAGTTGTGAGTCCATCAGGTCCTGGACTTTTTCTAGTTGACAATTTTTTTTTTTTATTACTGATTCTATTTCTTTGCTTGTTATTGGCCTGTTCAGAGTTTCTATTTCTCCCTGATTTAATCTAGGAGGGCTGTATGTTTCCAGGAATTTATCCATTTCCTCTAGATTTTCTAGTTTATGTGTGTAAAGGTGTTCATAGCAGTCTTGAATGATCTTTTATATTTCTGTGGTATCAATTATAATGTCTCCAGTTTCATTTCTAATTGAGGTTATTTCGATCTTTTCTTTTCTGGATTAATCTTGTTAATGGTCTATCAATTTTGTTTATCTTTTCAAAGAACCAGCTTTTTGTTTCATTTATCTTTTGTATTTTGTTGTTGTTGTGTGATTTCATTTGGTTCTGCTCTGATCTTCGCTATTCCTTTTCTTCTTCTAGCTTTGGGTTTTGTTTGTTCTTTTTAAATTTTTTTTTGAGACAAGTTCATCCAGGCTGGAGTGCAGTGGTGCAACCTCGGCTCAGTGCTGCAACCTCCACCTCCCAGGTTCAAGCAATTCTCATGCCTCAGCTTCCCGAGTAGGTGGAACTACAGGAATGCACCACCATGCCTAGTTAATTTTTGTATTTTTAGTAGAGACAGGTTTTGCCGTGTTGGCCAGATTGGTCTCAAACTCCTGGCCTCAAGTGATCTGCCCGCCTCGGCCTCCAAAAGTGCTGGGATTACAGGTGTGAGCTACTGTGCCCAGACTTCGTTTGTTCTTGTTTCTCTAGTTCCTTGAGGTGTGACATTAGGTTGCCAATGTGTGCTCTTTCAGACGTTTTGATACAGACATTTAGCACTGTGAACTTTCCTCTTAGCGCTGCTTTTCCTGTATACCAGAGGTTTTGATAACTCGTGTCACTAGTACCATTCTTTTCAAATAATTTTTAAATTTCCATCTTGGTTTCATTGTTAACCCAAAAATCATTCAGGAGCAGATTAATTTGCATGTATTTGTATAGCTTTGAGGGTTCCTTTTGCAGTTGATTTCCAGTTTTATTCCACTGTGTTCTGAGTAGATGCTTGATCTGATTTTGAGTTTCTTAAATTTATTGAAACTTGTTTTATGCACTATCAGATGGTCTGTCTTGGAGAATATTCCATGTGCTGATGAGAAGAATGTATATTATGCGGTTGTTGGCAAGAATGTTCTGTAAATTTCTGTCAAGTACATTTGTTCTAGGATGTAGTTTGTGTCCATTGTTTCTTTGTTGACTTTCTGTCTTGATGGTCCATCTAGTGCTGTCAGTGGAATATTGATGTCTCCCACTCACTGTGTTGCTGTCTATTTCATTTCTTAGTCTAGTAGTAATAGTTTTATAAATTTGGGAGCTCTACTGTTACGTGCATATAAATGTAGGATTGTAGTATCTTCTTGTTGGTCCTAAGAGAGGAGATTTTTAAGTGTTCTTATAACAAATAAAATCAAGTATGTGAGGTAATTCCTATGTTAATTACTTTGATTTACTCATTTCACCGTGTATGCATGTGTCAAAATGTCATATTGTACAGTATATATAGTTTTTGTCAATAAAAATAAATATAAATTAAAACACACATTTAACCATGGTTAAGAATGTACGTGCACACTGAAAAACATATACTCTCCATAGTATCTTTCTCAGTGTTAGGATAAATGGATTTTAAAATATTATATATAAATGAACCAGAAAAGAGTAAAGCAATTCCCATTACAGATAACATTCTCAGGAAAAAGAACATTTGGACTCGCTAAAATGTTTTTGACATCTACAGTGAAGACCCAAGAAAATGATTTTCTTTTTAGATGTGGTTGCAGTTGTCTTGTGCTAAAAATATCTGTGAACATTAAATTTCTTTGATCTTTGTCTACGTAGCTATCACCCTCTGTAATGAGTCTTTAATTATATGTTTTTGGCACTGCACCTGGTACGTGAGAAGGACTGTTGCATTTCTGTTGTTCACTCATCAAATAGCAATTACCCTTCAACTCTCCTTACCCCTGTACCATGAAAAACAAAATTCATTTAATTTCTCTGCTGCCCACCAGAATCAGATAGTATAACATATAAATTGGTTTAGGAAAAAAGAATATGTGCGGTTGGTATATGTTAATGCCTCTATGTTTCTTGATTGCATTCAAATAACTTCCTACTTAATTTATTCATGACATAAACTTGGTGTCACCTCTGTTTCATTTGCAGGGCTTATAGATTGGGAATGCGATTTTTTTGGAGTAAGTTTATTTTAACAAAATTCCAGTAAAGTAAAAGAAGTTGGACGTCCTGTGGTGTGTGTGATAGGATTTTAACTGTATTACTTAGGAAAATAAACCTATACATTTTTCTTGTGGAAGTTAACATTTTATTTTAAGTTTGACTGGTCATTTTACTAAGAAGGCATCTTTAATAAGTGTCCTAACATAATTATATCTACTAGTTCAAACATGTGAAGAAGATATAAAATGTGAGTCACCTTTAATTGAATATTTGGGATACTCTTTCTCTTTGTTTCCCCTATTAACTGTAGATTGAAGAGTCTATTTTCATTGTCATTCAAATTTTTTGGTAATTTTTCCCCATCATTACTTTGGAGCAAGACGGTCTCTTATACTTTTACAACAATAATGTTTAAAGGAAGGTGGAGAGGAAAATATTCTTTATTGTTAGCCTGTTAGGCATTCAGATAGATTTGGGCATAAGCCATTTCTTAGACTATCTCCAAAGTAACTTAGACAGCTTACAAAATTGATTTTAATGAATAAAGAAGTTTTATCCCTTTAAGAGAGTGTTTACTTGAACTATTGCCTTCAAGAGATTTTTGTGTGTAACTAGAGCATTTAAAATTGTTTTGTAAGAGGAATTTGTCTTTATGTAATATAAAAAATTAGAAAGAATGCACATTTCCTACTTTGTAAGGAATTCCTAAAAATGGATGAGTGGCATGAAACAGATTAGGATTTTTGCAGTGAGACTGACAGAGAGAATAAACGCAGCCAGAGAGAAAGATGGAATGTCTTCTTTGGTGTTTCTAAGGAAATTGTAATCTATCATAACACCGAAGTCAAAACCACTCAGAGGTAGAGCTGGTAAACTGACGCATTTAACCTTTCTATGAGTCACATGAAATAAATGATTAGTGACTGTCGGGCTTCAGTGGTTTATGCATAAATGTCTGGAAATGGCAGTGTTACATCAAATATCTATTTTTATAATTGGTCAGAGATATCTCATGCATTAATCTATGATGAATAGTTCCCAAGGACATCCAAATGCCCAAAGCTATTGTGTTTGCTTTCATGTAGAGAAACCTGAGTGGACATATATGTTTTTATGGATCTAAGACCAGGTCAGTTGTAGTGTATACAAATCCATGTATATATTATACATGTTTATATATTTTTTAGTGGGTATATATATTGACAGTGGGACTATCTCATATTTATTTAGCTGAACAAATTTTCCTTTAAAGATGCAGAAAATACTAAGATTTTCTTGGTTAGTCTTTATGCAGATTGACCCATGGACTGAATGCATGATACTGTTTATGTTGGGCTACATACTGGTTTTAATCACACGGAATTCTTTTTCTTTCCATAAGTGTATACAACTAAGATTTGATTTTAGTTGCATTAAAAAACATTACATTAGCAATATTGGTATTAAAATGAGATGTCCTCATGTGAAAAAAAACCAAGCCAAAAATCCACCACTGAAGATAATACTTAAAGTCTCCTGAACCCTTTGAATTAGTTGTTTCACATGTTATAATTTTACCAACTTTCTGAATTCCCCCAAGAAACTCTGAACTATCATTCATTTTATTTGATGTTCCAGTGATTCGGGTTGTAGTTTGAGATTACACATGGGAATAGAACACCATTAGAGGGAAATAAAATCCTTTGTACAGAACACATAACCCTCTATACTAGCCTTTAGCACTGCACAAACAGTGATAAAGGGATGACATGACTAATATTGGACGCCTTCACATGAGACCAATTGCCTTTACAGCTTATGGGGTTCAGTATAGAAGTTTCTAATTTTAGCTTTAACCCTTTTGAAAGATAGGTGTTAATCTGGATAATCTAATCATAGATGGACATGCAGTCAGTATTTTCTATTATATCTGCATTATATATAGCATACTGAACTCATCTGTTCATTATACCTTTGGTTTTACATTATATTTAAGTGAAATGTAACTAAATAATTCAGAGTCTGAATCTCTACTTTATGGGAGAAAGGTTGAGGTTTTGGGAAACCGTGAAATGTTGTCCTTTATAAGAATCTGTGAGGCAGCACAATCTTATTCCCTCCTTCAATAGGTACATTTATAGAAAATTTTCCTCGTTTTGCTTTTCCCTGAAGAGCTAGAGAGGGGAGAATCTTGCTTTCTGTTAGATTTAGGGTTAATTGAATCTTCTGATACCTTCACTAAATGTAAGATTTTCTTTCCTTTGATCATGCTAATCAGTATAAGTGGGTCCTTTAAAAATAATGACCTCAGAAGTTCTAAAGGCTGGAGATAGGTTTCTATTTTAAAACATAAATATATTTTTGATATAATTCTGTCAGGATTATACATAAACTAAAAATTCTCTCCCCCTCACCATTATAATTTCCATGTCTATTCTGATGTGAATTGGCCAGTACTAAATACAATTAGAATTAAGTATACACAAAGTTGAATAGTGACCATTTAAAACACATGAGGTAATATGAGTACCAAATATTTAAATCATGAAGTCTTTTTTAAAAAAGATTTTTAGAAACAGAGTCCTACTATGTTGCCCCATCTGGCCTCAAACTCTTGGGCTCAAATGATCCCTCTCTTTGAGCGTCACGAATAGCTGAGACAGCAGGCATGACACTGTGCCCAAGTCTTATTTTTAAACAAATCAATAGATTAGGATCAGTGTAATTTTAGTCTTCTGCACGTTTTATAAAAATTAATGTAATGTTCATTAAGTGATTAAAAGTCATGTTAATACTGTGGAAAAGGATGCTTTAATTTATGCCTAAAATTCATACTGCATTTTGGACTAGAAGATTCAAACAACATTCAGATTTTTGGTTTTAACATTTTCAAAAATATCTTCATAATGGCTTCATTATGAAGATAATGTTATATATATATAATGTATGTGATGTTATATATATATATATTATATCATTTAATAGTCACAGTGACTTCATGGGGTAAAGGTACTATTCTCATCTTTATTTTGAAAATAAGCTTAGAATATTTAAATTATCAAAAGTAATACAGCTAAAATATGTAGAGATGACATTAGAATCTAGATCTGTTTTCCTCTAAAGTTTATGCATTTGGCCATGCCGCTATGTGGCCCCACAACATAATCCATGGATGGATGGTGGAATATTTTCTTGATTTTTGGGTAAACTTGGAAAAAAGTCTTTAATTTTTATCTTCTTGAGCAGCGTAGCAGATGTTAGCCTCCCTGATAGATACAGTCAAACCTTTTATACGTGGGGTTGGAAAATGCTATCTCACTGTGATTCAGACCTCTTGTTCCCAATATAAGCTTCCCGGCTTCCTTTTCGGTCTTCAGATATAATCTTGGCTTCTGGCTCACTCAAACATTAATCTTCTTGACTGGTCTATTGTTTTTGTTTGGGTGGTTCATTTGTTCTACTTGGTCTCCTGACACGTGACCACAAATGTCAGCTTGGATGTGTAGCATATTAAGACAGTTCTTTAACTTAGATAACTTGATAACAAAATCACCAATATGTTAATACCTTAAAAAGTGAGATCATGGACTACGTAGCCCATCAAAAAAAGAAATAGTATAAGCTACATTTTGGTCCTATTCTTTCTGATAAATTACCTTACCTAAATCTTGACTGAAAATTTTAGTTGAAGTCTCCAGTTATCTTTCCTTAACAGTATTTTGTAGATTTCTTATGATGTTCAGGACTTTAAAAAACAATAAAAGCGTTGATTGAAAAGTACTTATCCTATCTCAATAAATGAACTAAGCTGTTAAATAATGAAACATGTGTTTGTATGTCTTGGCATAGATATATAGATATAAACTGTTCTGTAATACCACTAATTCTTCTTCAGTGAGGTATTGGAGCTATTAGCCTAGATGTTACAGAAAATCGTGTACTGGTCCTGTTATAATAATTTCTAAGGATGTGGTTGAAATAAGCATGGACTTAGGAGTCAGATATGGATTTGAGGCCTAGAACTGCTACTTATTTTTTGAGTGATGTTTAGGAAGTTACTTAACTACTTTGCTTCTTAGTTTCTTTACCCAGAAACAATTTTCAGAATGGCTAAACTTAAAAAGACTGACAAGGATTTGGGGCAATTAGAACTGTGATATTTTGCTGAAGGAGTACCAAATGAAATAGCCACTTTGGAAAGCAGTTTTTAAACAGTTAAATATATACTTCCCATAAGATCCAGCTATTCCACTCCTAGGTATTTTTTTTTTTTAACGGAAATGAAAGCATGCTTATACAGATACTTACATGTGAATGTTTCCATCAGCTTTATTCATAATCATCAAAACCTGGAGACAACTGAAATGCTCATCAACTAATGAATAGACAAACAAATTGTGATATATTCATGCAGTAACAAGGAATGGAATACTAATACATGTAATGAAATGGTTGAATATCATAATATTTATGTTAAGTGAAAGAAGCCAGACACAAAATTTGAAAGCTATACAATTCTGTTTATAATGATATTCTGGCAAGAGCAAAACCGTAGGGACCCAAATCAGATTGGTAGTTGCCAGGATGCTGGGAGTAGGGAAAAGGGATTGAATGCAAAGGGGAATGAGGCAATATTTTAGGATTATGGAAATGTTTTATATCTTATTTTTATTGGTGGTTATATGACTATAAATTTTTTAAATGTTTAAATTTTACTATATGTAAATCACACCTCAGTAAAAAGGAAACAAAAAGTAACTCATGTTTTGGGGTGGTTATGAAAATTATAAAGAATCATTCTCCTCTCCTATTTTTTCTTCCGTTTGGTTCTTCATTATTCTTTGCTTCTTCTGTGTCCCTCATAAATGTAAGGTCCATGAGAAATGTCAATTTCTTATTTCAGAGCTGAGATAATATAGAAAACTTTATGTCTTTGTAATCTCTGAGTTAGATTTTAAATCAGATCATTAACTGTATTCTTATAATTCTAGATGTTCCAGTTAGTACTAAATAACTCAGAGCTGTAATTTTCATATGCCATGAAATATATCAAATACGTCTGTTTCAACTGGATTCCTGATCTGTGTCCTGTAGCACTGGGAGGGCACAGTATGGTTGAGAGAGCACATGAAGCAGCCTTGAGTTCTGAGCCTGAGTCTTGCCTGAGAAAGGCTTCCCCTGCTTCTCAGCAATCCATTGTTCCATGCCAGTGTTTCTCAAACTTGAGCAAGCATCAGATTCACCAGGAGAATTAGTTAAAACATACATTTCTGTCTTTCTCCCAGCTACTGATTCAGTAGGTCTGAGGTAGGGCACAAGCACTTTCATTACTAACAAGTTCCCAGATGATGTCAATGCTGCTGATTTGGAGTGCACACTTTGAGAACCCTTGATTTATGCTTGCTTCTAGGGTTTCAGTGTCAGAATTTCTGCCCACATGCTCACCTACAGGAGCCAACATTTTGTTTTTAAACTGCCTTCTTAATTCATGGCCACTTCTGTATTGGCTGAAATTAGTATATTCTATGTATATGAGAGAGAGAGAAAGAGAAAGAGAAGCAGTAAAACAGTAAGTGCTTGGCTGGAGTTCACAGTGTTTGATGCCTGAAAGGCAGGGAAATGGTGCTGGCAAGAGAAAAAGGAAACAAAGATATGTCTAGCCACACCCCCTTCCTTTTAACCCGTTGAGTATTGTCATTGTACATCATAATCATTTTATCCCCTTAGCAACGGGCTCCTTTGGGGCTCCCATTCTCTCTACTTTAAAAGTTTTCAAAACTCTTACTAAGCCTCCTCTGCCCATTTGCCTAAAATGTTTTCATTTAAGACTTTTTTCACTGTCTAGTTGCTAATAAATAGGCCCTGCCTTTTTACACTTACGTTGTGTGATTACATCTTGTTTTTTAAGATAAATAGTAATTTTCTCTGAATAAAACCAAAGTACTATGAACTGTACCGTTTGAAACAGGGATGTGTAGGCGACTGATTTCAGTTGAACAAATGTGAATCATGTTCTCGTGAATCATGCTTCCCTAGACCAAGAAAGAAATAACCCTAATAATTTTAATAGCAGTGGGAATAAAGAGAATACGAGTAAAATATAGAATTTTAAAAACAATTTGTGGTAAATGTAAAGAAATCATGAATTATTTCATCTTCCCAAATGCCAAATCAGATATTGAGGACTATATATAATATTGTTCAGAATTTCTATTATGTAAAGGTTATTGTAGGATACAGTGTGCTGTAATGATATCTGCTGATTTTTCTCTGTGATAAATTAAATGGAGTATATTATACTTAGAGCTAGTGTCCCTTTATCCCTCTACCACCACCTCACTGATTATAGAGCCTTTAGAGAAAATGGCTCATTGCACTAGATGATTACACGCCTCAATTGAATAGTAGCTTGTTGGCAATTATCATTACAATGCCATATTGATTTTTTTCTTGTTTCCATTATGGAAATTAAAGCAGAATTTGTTTAAAATGAGCTTCTATGTATATCATGGATGGCGATTGGTTCTGAATATGAGCTATTTTAAAATATATTTCTTTCAGTGATGTGATGTCTCTGATATTCCCTTAAAAATTTAGGTCTCTGCTTTGTTGATAAGATTTACCTTACGTCTCTATGAAATGGATAATTTAAAAACTGGAATGGAATGTTTTAAATATATAAAGCATAGATTTTAATTATTTCACAGAAGTCTATATATTGATTTATGTTTATGATGTTCTTGGGAAGTATCAGATTGGTAATTCTCTTAACCGTACAAGCCAGTAAATTTAATTAAATTTAAATTAGCAAGTATTTATTTAGTGTTGACTCTATTTAATGTAAATACTTAGTGGCTATGTAGAAGTTACCTAGTTAAACACTATGAATGATAGAAATATTAATGAAATGATACAACTATCTTTAGAGAATTTATATGCCAAAGGGGTAGATAAGACATATGGCAAGAATCATTATGATAATGTCAGGCAGTAAAAGATAAATATTACATGGAGATTCTAAGGAAAAAGAACTCATTTGATTGGAGGAATTATGGGGAAAACACTAATGACTTAAAACAGCCAATTTTAGCTTTAAATGGTTTGGAGAGATGGAGTTGAGTTTACCTTCTGGGAAGAAAGAATAATGAGTTAACATGAGGAAGTCCAAGGTGGGCTCCAGCAATGATAATTTATCTGATTTTATTGGCACATGTGCTTTAAGGCCTGAGGCTGGAAAGGTAGATTGAAGCTACATCAAAATGTTGAGCTAAAGGATTTAAAATGTATTAGGTAGTCGAGGGGAAATCTTTGGACAGGAAACTTTGGTTAAGGGTAACTTAGTCTGTAGTTTTATAGAATGGGTACAAGAAAAGAATGAAGTTGGGGAATCACCAGTTGGGAGTCTCCAGGCTTATTAAAGGAAAGATAACTAGGGCTAAACTAGAATGTTAGCACAGGCATTAGAAAGGAGGAAAGGGGACATTTGGGGGAGCCATTCTAGAAGTAGAAGTAGAATATTTGTGACTGGATGCCAGAAAGTCAAACCAAGCTGTGCATTATCAATATTTCAGCCTTCTACCACACAGGGGACTTTATCTCCAGCCAGTCTCCTAAACCTGCTTGCTCAGCTCCTGCCACATGGGTCTCCTCACAGTTCCTGAAACATTCTAAACACACTATCTAATGCCTCATGACCCAATTTGCTCTTAATCCTTCTACCTGGAAAGTCCTCACTTTCTCAAGGGTTCTGCTGAAATACCTAACCTTATCAAAGAATCTTTCCTGATCACACATTGAAAAACAGCAACCTGCTACTCCTTTCATTGTATTTTCCAAGGTTTATTTTTCTTCATTGCATCAAAGCAATTATTACATTTATTATATACTTACTTGTTCACTGTCTCCCTGTCTCTAGACAGTAAAATCCATGAGGCTATTTGCTTAGTGTTGTTGCCTGTTCTGTATCTTTCTCACCTAGAACATGCTTGGAACTTTGTAGACACTCAACAAATATTTGTTCAATGAATAAATAGGATAAATGCAAAGGTGAAAGAAATGGGACATCAAATAACTATGCCAGTATTTCACGTCTGAAGAATTTAAAGGGTGGTAATGTTATTAATAGAGTATCAAAGAGTAGAAGATAAGTTGACTTAAGGGTATGGAGACAGAGGAAGATTAATTCAGCTTGTAAATTCATGCTTAAGTATGTCATGCTGGTGAAACAACCAAGGCAGTGCTGTGTAATGGGCACTCTAAAATGTGGACAAGTCTAGGATTGAGGTAAAGATCACTGAGTCATCCTCATAGAGTTGATACTTGAAGCAATGGGAATTGAAAAAATAATGACAAGCAATATTGAGACAGAATTATCAGATTTGAAAACTAAATTTGTACTGTGGATATTTAATGTTTTATATTTACAAACTTATTTATACATCTAATTTTTTGTTTACTTCTTAGCTGGGTTAACAACTTTGGCCATGAAGGTCTTGGACTCTTATTGGATGAGCTGGAAAAGCTTCTGGACAAAAAACAGTAAGAACAAACATTAAAAATAAAATCACCAAAGGGGAGATGTTTCAGCACCACATAAGATATATATTTTTTCTTTGTTTAGGCAAGAAAATATTGACAAGAAGAATCAGTATAAACTTATTCAATGCCTCAAAGCATTTATGAATAATAAGGTAGGTAGTAGTTATTTCTGCCCCATCACAAAAGGTGAGAACTTGTCCAACAGTACGAAAGTATGAAATGAACAAAATATTTTATTTTTTAATTATGTTTTTAAGTTCTGAGGTACATGTGCAGGATGTGCAGGTTTGTTATGTAGGTGAAACCCATCACCTAGGTAATAAGCCAGACATGCATTAACTCTTTTCCCTAATCCTCCTCCCGACCCTGTACCTATTTTTTACTTATGTTTCTGCTGTATTAATTAATTGTAGACTAGTTATTACAGGTGTATGCATAATAAATGTTTATAAAGTTTTACAGTGAGGTTAAATACACATTTGAAACCATATATAAAAGATAAATTTGATGTTTAATTTTCCAAAATGTGAGCTATTGTTAGTTTCCTCAGTCAATTTTTTTTTAAATTCTATGGTGATATTTCAGTTTAACCAAAGAAGTCCTCACAGCATCCAAAGGATTTCAAGGGTGATATAACTTCTATAGATCTACACCTGTTAAAAAAAAATGGATCCCTATTCCAGTGTTTCTTCTGTTCAAATATATTGCTTTCACATAGGGAAGATAGATAAAACACTACTTTCCATTGACAATGCTACTAATTTCCTCAGGAGGGTGAGCTAGTCAATGAAACAAACACAATGATTGGAAAAAGTGTATTTGACTCTTGTCTATAATTTAGAAATGCTGTGTCTGATTCTCATTCTGTGTTTTCCTCCAAGAATTTCTTTCATGTGAACAGAAGTCTTTTTGATTTTATAGTATATTCAATATTCAGAATACATGAAAAAAAAGAAATGAACAAAATAGTGAGTGCTTGTTC
Source organism: Aotus nancymaae (assembly GCF_030222135.1). Lineage (NCBI taxonomy): Eukaryota > Metazoa > Chordata > Mammalia > Primates > Aotidae > Aotus > Aotus nancymaae. The sequence continues at coordinate 49,999,605 of NW_026988415.1, read as the reverse complement.
AGTTTACAAAAGGATCGTTATGATGCAAATCCTCATAATATTTAAGTAGTACTTAAATGAAACGTATACTTTGCTTCACAAAATATTGATTGGTAGGTTTTTGAAATCATGCAAATGAATTAATCTTGCTCCCAGTTTAGATAATAATATTGTTTCTTTAATGATAGTAGGAAAATTTAAATGTCTTTTCTTGAATACTGTTTCCATACAGAAAATTTTTATTCCATTGACAAAATTCTAAGGATGGGTTGACTTGCTCGCTAGGAACATTGTAAGGTTGAGATTTCTCTTTTATGTTTTATTAATGTCAGCAAGTTTACATACGTATAAGACATCTCTGAAAAATAGCAGGGCTTTTGATGTATATGTATAATACTAGTTGCATTATAATGGACCCTACGAATTTTAGACGATGTTTTTTCTTCTAAAAGTAGACTTCACTCAGGTTATGAAGTTACAGTATTTTTTTCTATAAACTATTTTTTTACTGTCTTAGAAGTGACCTCTACATACCTATAGATGAAATACTATTGACTAATTCACTTAATTACCTAATTCCTTTTATATAGTATTTTAATAATCTCAAAATAGAAATAATTATAGCAATAACTAGAAGCTTGCCAAATATAAAATATAGCTATTAACCAATGCAATAAGATTGTATATTAGTCTATAGAGTCTCAAGCATATGGAAATATATATATATGTTATACATACATATACCAGCAAAGGGTATTAATATATCAATATATGTAATGAATGTTTGCTAGTGGACATGAGACTCCTGAATACAATATGCTAGTTGTACTATTTCTGGAAGTTTCTTACAGAAACATTCCCATCACTACTAGTACAGATTTTCTCAAACTCTGGGCTCTTAGTGTTTGGCTACAAAGTTAAACAGAATCTGATGCCTAATAAGGAATTAATGAGCATTGCTGCTTCACAGCTCAAGATGGATCTCTTTCTTCAATCAAAGGAAACAGTGACTTGATGGAAAGAGAAGACAGTACCAGAACTCAGGAGATGCAGTTAATGCTTTGCCCCTAATAAGTTGCATGGCCTTTGGGAAATTACTTGACCTCTCTGAGTATCAGTCCCCTCATCTGTAAATTTAGCTATAGGACCCTTTGTTCTAAGTTTTTATTGACTTATGTTGTCAATTATCACAGCTTTTCAGGATGCTAAGTAATTTAAATCAGGACAGTCACTAGAGAGAGTTGTAATAGAAAGATTCTTATAGAGCCTTTGTTTTCACAGGACATACTTTGATTTGTCAACACTTTCTTAAGAGTTTGACAGTTTCAAAAAGCCTGCCGATTTGACTTAAATTATTCAAAATTTATATTTTCAGTTAGGCCATGTTAATGTCTTGCACATAGGTACTCTGAGCATGAATTAATAATATTTTAAATTATTGACATGTGAAACAATAGGCATAAAATATGCATTCAGAATAGAAAATATACAGTGATCTTTTCACTTCATGTTGGAATACACTGTCCAGATCAAGGAATTAAGCTTTTATCCAAAATGACTTACACATCAAATTTTTTGACCCCATGGAGTTTAGATTACCTACTTCAAAAACTCCTTTCTCTTATCCAATGCATATAAAAAATAGGATCATAAAAAGCAACCCATTGTTTTTAACTTCCAGTACTATAATACTGCTCTGATGTTTGGATTAATGATTTTCCAGATATATTTTCATGTCTTTTTTTATTTTTGATTTGTTTCTACATATTAAGAACTATTTTTAAACATTAGGTAAAATTTTTAAAAGCTAAATGATTTCACTCTCAGTCTCAATGACTCATAAAGCTATTAAGTTTGGTAATTGCATGGTAATAATCTATCAGTTTTACAAATGTGTTTTTCACTAATATTCATTACTTTGAATCATCTACTGGCCACCTTTATGCATACTTATCTATTTTGTTTTTGTTGCTTCTTTCCAGACATGTTTCTTCCATTTTTTTTTTTTGGTCTTATCTCCATATATTTTCTTATTTATTATGACCTGTGATAAAGTCACATTTAAGAGCTTTAGATGTGTTCCCCCATCTGCCACTCTGAGTTCTTTTAGAAGTTAAATTAGGGATGATGGAACTATTCATATGGCTGGTAATTAACTAAAGTTTAGCTGAAATGGAAATTCTGCTTCGATGAAATATCCAATTTCACTATTAGACTGTAAAATGAAGCAAAAATATTTTATAAGAAATCTGAAAAATACTTTGTGGGACAAAGATCAAAGAATATGTTGTCTTCTTAATGTAATAAAAACTCAAGTTTTAGACTTTCATTAGAATTTCTTTACTTATTCATGCATGCACACGCATACACACAGGTATTCATACTTAGGAAATAAATGAAAATGATGTTTTCTCTCTTTAGTTGACTTGTGACATTTAATAAAACACAGGTGCCATTTCTTTAGGTTCACAGCTTTTGTAGTGCAGCACAGCTGTCTGACTCGGAGGAGAAGAGAGAGAAGGCATGGGAATATCCATACTGAGGCTTATACTGGCATATAGTATTCAAAAGAGCCTTTTTTAAAAAAAAACATTTTTCTCTTTTTCTTCACCTTAATTTTTCATACAAACATATTGGACAATTTAGCCATGAATTCCAGACATCTCCAGGGAGACCCAATGACATAAGTAGAATTACTTTTGAAAATCATATCAGTATGTGCTTTACATGTTATTCTTTGTTGAAGAAATACTGATTGTTCCCATATTTCTCCAAATTTATGGAATTTTTAGGGCAGGCTAATGGAGATCATATCTGATCAAGGAGCAACAACTCCAAGATGCAGTCATTTTAAATAAAAAACAAAGACAGATATCTGCATTTGAAGAATATTCATATAATTAGGTAGAACCTTATTGTGGGGGTATGGATTTTTGAAAGATCATTGTAAGTTGCTTTTTTAAATTAAAGATATATTCCTTAGACATTTTGAATGAAGTTTCTTTTTTTTTTTTTTTTAGTTTGGATTACAAAGGATTCTAGGAGATGAAAGAAGTCTTTTACTATTGGCAAGAGCAATTGACCCCAAACAACCCAACATGATGACTGAAATAGTAAAAATACTTTCTGCTATTTGCATTGTTGGAGAAGAGAACATGTAAGTATTGCTATATTATTATATTTGCTGCATGGAAAATGACATTTGAGAAATTAATGAATCCTACTTTTGTCCTACTTCTTTGGATAACTTTCATGAAAACAGTATTTTAGATAATTTTTAATTGACAGTTTTATCTTGTCTGTTTATATTTTGGCTTTTTTGTTGATACTATGAAAACTAAGTTTAACTAGATAGAATCCTAGGGCGAAGTTCTTGGAAATTTGATTCATAGTGATTGAGTAGAATTTTGTTTTGCTGGAGGTACAGCAATCATTAGAAAGTGGACAAAAGTCAGAGAGTTATCTTGGCAAATACACACACATACATACACAAACACTGTACTGCATATCACACAATTTGAATAGAGGCCTTTGTTTTGCATTATTATCTTCTAATAGTATTTTACTTTATATGCCATGGTAAATTAAAAGATGAAGTAATTATTTGTAGAGTGAAATAAACCAACGTGTTAAAAAGAAAGCAAAAATAGGTTGTTGATAATTATTCAAAGTGTATATGTGCTACCAAATGCAGCAAGTTGTTGCTAAACATGCATTTGATCATATCTTCTTATGGAAATAATATTGAATCAGAAGTAAACTTTCAGATTTGATGGCATTAGTAAGTCTAGTTTGTAAGAAACCATTGTGATAAAGAATCAAATATCTGCTAAGGACCTGAACTATATGATATGTTGACTTTCTTATAACTGTTAGAATAAAATGAGATGTTGCTTAGTGTTAGCCACTGTCCTCAGAAACGAAAAGACAAACACTAAACAAAAATACTAAGTCTCACTTCAATGATAACAATCTGAGAATGAGATAACATATGCAAAAGCAAGGATCCGTAGATTTTATTTTTTAAAATCTCAGTTTATACATGTGTTAAGAAATATTTTTAATCACTTAGATTTTCAGTATTCATTAAATACAGTCTAGTCCAGTATAACTATTATAATTTAACTATAATTTCAGATATAATTTGATAAGAGTAGTATACTATATAGAGGTTAATTTGTTTTAGACATTGTGTAGCAATACTTAACAATATTTTTGGTCAGGTTAATAAGTTTCTTGTGCTAGATAATTATATATTCTTCTTTAATTACCTGGGCTTTCCTTTTTAGAGTCTTTTTTCTTTTTACATTTTCAAAAAATGTTGGTTTAAAAAATTATTTAAAAAATAATCACTCTGTCTAGAACTTTATTATAAAATTACAATCTGCTTATGTTCCAATAAACTGTTAACAATTATAGGTGCCATATTATGTTTAAGTGATATTAAAGTTAACACATGAAATATCAAAACCTGAAAATTTAAATTTTAATGTTTATCACTTAAGTATTCTTTTTAAAATGTCACCCAGTAAAGTTACTTTCTTTAGAATTTTTAAAATCGAATTTTCCTTTTGATGCCCTAAAATCATTTACATCTGTCAGTATTGGACTTAAAGAAATATGCAGACAGGAACACAGTTCTTATATTGTAATGGTCTTTCAGTTAGACCGGAGGAATCAGTTTAAGAAATCTGTTTTATGCCATAGTGACTATAGTTAATAACAGTGTGTTATATACTTGAAATTTCCTAAGAGTATAGATTTTAAGTGTTCATACCACAAAAAATGTAACTATGTGAGGCAATATGTGTTAATTAGCTAGATTTAGCCATTCCACTATGTATACATATTTGAAAACATACACTTTTCGTCAATTAAAAAAGTAAATGATAATTTAAAAAAATTCTGATAGTATATATAAACATCAAATACCAGAAAGAAAACAGGGAATACTGAAAGGACCCATGCTTATAGTGTGTGTATAAGAAGTATTTCTCATTTCTGTTTCTTCTTTTTTCTCTACAGTCTAGATAAACTTTTAGGGGCTATAACAACGGCAGCAGAAAGAAATAACAGGGAACGATTTTCACCAATTGTGGAAGGTTTAGAAAATCAGGAAGCCTTGCAATTACAGGTGAGTTAGTTTTGTCTTAAATTGCTTCTAGAGTTATATTTAGAGTACTCATTTTGTATGACATCAACTCCATTTTAGCTGACATTTAAATAGTATGGAATGTAAAACTAAAATTTTTCTGTTGCTTATTTGTGAGAATTACATTTTTTAAAAATTCTGACAAATACTTTGGAATTATTATAAATGTGGCAGTTATGACTCATTGATATTTGGACAGGAATTTAGTAATTAATATAATAGACCAGGGAAATTGAACCCTTAGCAATAATCAGACAAAAGGACAAGCAGTTCAGCCAATGCCATTATCCTAACATGTGTTAATGAAGTCTGTGGACTTGTAGAAATTTAAGACAATTAAACACGTCTCTCTTTGTGCCATTCAGACAACATTCAAAGGTCTGACTCGCCTGAATAGAAGGGATTAAATTGCAATTCTTAGGTTAGTGTCCATTTGATAGCCCTATATAGACACAACTTACTAAATGTCTTCTTTAGAAAATGACAGAACTCACTGTCTTTTCTTACATGGTTTCAGGAAATGATCCATTTTATGAATGATAACTCTGTTCTTGAGGGATGAGAATGCATGTTTATTGCCTGTATTTATGGTATGAGATCCTGCACTAAACATTTTAATTTCATATATTATTTGATTTAATTCTCAAAACAACCTAGATATGTAGCTATTTCTATAGTATCATCTTTGTTTTGCTTATGGGACGAATAAGCTGAATGAGCATGTCACTGGTCTAACGTGACAGTTTTTAAGTGGTACAGTTGGAATTTGATTCCAGATTTTTGGACTCTGCTGATCTCTCTTTTAGACAACGTATACCATTTAATGTACCATGGAAAAGTCTCTGAAATTTGTTTTTAATTTTCATATTATCATTTAACAAAGAGAAGGTAGTTTCTACATTTAATGTTTCAAGTTATTAGTATTGAATGTTTAAGTATTAAAATTTCTTGCTTGATGTGAAACAAACACAATTAATTTTCTCCTCTTTTATATATTATGTAGTATTTGTATCTTTGTTTGCCAGAATTTGAAACGGCATAAGATAGGTGAATTGACTTGTCTAAAGAGAATCTGTAATGTAACAAAATTGTAATTATTGTAATTCCTTTCCAAATATTTAAGGATCTTTGTTAATCATGACTTCTACTCCAACGATACTGAGCATTTTGGATCAAATTTTATGGTGTACTTTTCTGTCAAATATATTATTTATTTAATTAATTTTTGAGATGGAGTCTCGCTCAGTTGCTCAGGCTAAAGTGCACTGGTGCGATCTCCACTCACTGCAACCTCCACCTCTCAAAGCAATTGTCCTTGCCTCAGCCTGCTAAGTAGCTGGGATTACAGGTGCACACCACCACGCCTGGCTAATTTTTCTATTTGCAGTAGAGATGGGGTTTTGCCATGTTGGCCAGGCTGGTCTCGAACTCCTGACCTCAGGTAATCTGCCTGCCTCAGCTTCCGAAAGTGCTGGGATCATATTACATATTTTGGAAATTAGGATTCTTTTTTAGCAGTGTTTTCCTTTTTACAATACATTTTTTTCTTATAAAATTTAATCTTGATAAAATTTCATACCTCTACTGAAAGGTGGAAAACTGCCTTTTTTTGACGACCTTGAAAGTTTTGTTTGTGTTCCTGTGGTTGGACTTACCTAACTAAATTTCATTGGTTTTTCCGATATATGTATAAGTTTGTACTTCTCTTTGAAAGTTTGTTGAGTAGGAATGAACTATTTTATTTATATTCAAACTTTTCGTTACATTTTATACTCAGTTTACCATACTTGGGCCAAATACATTGATATATTTTAAAAACCTTCCTTAAATAAATTTGTAGCCACAACTCTGTGAGTTACATATTATTACCTCTGGTTTACTGATCAGGGAATTGAATTGCTGGTAGGCACTCAAAAATCACACAGCTGTTAAGGAATAGAGCTGTAATCTGAACCCAGGTCTTTGTGATGCCAGAATTTAAATACTGCATTGCCTATACTTTCAAGGAACACCTCTGCCAATGAGTAGTTCACCCCAAACAATAAGATGGGAAAGATATTTGCTAGCCTTCAGGAAGCTGGACAGAATGGAATGATAAAATAACAAGTTGTTAACAAGTAACATATGGAAGAATCATAGACATCTTGTTAAGTGTTCAAAAAACTGTTGAATACTGATTATAGATGCAAACATATGCAAACCACAATTTAAAATTTCACATTTTAATGAGCTACAAAAATTAGTAATTTGTTATATAGAGAGTCTAGTACTCTCACAAGAATTGTGAAATGAGTTTGTTTATTTAGACTATTTAATGTGAATGAAAAGATATCCTGTAAAAGTTCACAAATATATTCAGAATACAGAAACAAAAAACCAAAAGTTTAAATCTGTTGTTTAAAAAATACAATTAGTGTTGTATTTTAGCAGAACTACTTTTCTATTTCTGTAGTATCCTGAGACTTCCCAAAATGTTATTACAGTCTCAGGAAGTAATTTTGTTAAAATACAGGACTAATTATTTTTTAAAATAACAACTACATACATCTTCCCCCCTTTTTGGGGTTTTTAAAAAAGGTTATTAACTTCTCACAGATTTTTTTCCTAGCTTACCTTTAAAGCGAAGTTTTGTACCTATGATAGGATTTTCATTATCTTCAGGAGTTCAAGAAATAGGTGGAAGATATATCGCATTATCTTCATACACTCTCTCTTCATTGACTTACCTTCAGCTTAGTAGCATTCTCCGGTCTCTTCTGTAAAGCACAGATTATACACCAGCAGCTTCTTTTGATCTGACTTACCCTTCTAACTAGCCTCTTGTCTCCCTTTTTCATTTTAAAGTCCATGCCTCTGAAGAATAATCCATACTTGTTTTCTATGTTTTCTAAATTACCTTTTACTATTCAACTTTCTTACAGTTCTCAAAAAGATTTACAGTGAGCCTCTAATTTCAAAATCCAATGGCCTCTTTCCAATCCTGATCACTTGGCGCTATTGATCACCTTCCTCCTTGAAAATTTTACTTCCCTTGGCTTTCTAGGCACCATTCTCTCCTTTGTTTTCTGAGTACCTTTATGGTGGTTTTTTTTTTTCTGTCTTTCTAATGTGTTTCTCCTCCTCTTACATCCTGGGTATTTTGTTCCCTATGTTCTATCCTTGGTCCTCTTTTAGTATCATTTTACGTACATACATTCGTATGCACCTACATATATCTACATGTACATGAATATACACTCAGACACATACTTTGAAAAAATAATTTTTGTCCATGAATGTTCTCAATTACTTCTCTAGTTTTACAATTCAACTGTGGTAGTGAATCTCCAGATTTATACATCCAGCTCAGTGACTGAGATTATAAAATTAAGAAATCAAAAATAGCATTTATAACCCATATGCCAGAAAATGTTTAAATACTTTACATATGTTATCTCATTTAAACCTCACAGCAATTGTATGAAAGAGATAGAAGGATTATCCCCATTTTATAGATAATTAAACTGAGGCTCATAGTGGTTAAATAACTTTCCTAGGGTCACAGTGTGAATAGAAGTCAAAGCACAGATAACACACCAGGGAGTCTGGCTATAGATTACTTGCTTTACCTACTAAGCTGTGTCTCCTTTTATATTAAAACTTAGCTGATTCTCTCTTTCTGTTAACCTGATTTTCCCTAAGTCTCCTCTTCTTCCTGTGTTTCCTATTTTTGGTTATAGAGGTATCATCTTCTACCCAATTTTTAATTTTTCTCAACACTGCATTCTTTTTTTGTCCCCTGCATTCAGTCAGTCATCAAGTCTTATTTCAAAATATAGTACTGACTGTGACTCTAACCCATTCTACTTCCACTGCCTTTATCTTCTCCCACCAATATTATTTCAACAGTTTCCTAATTAGTACCCCATACTGACATGTTCTTTCTCTCCAGACAAATGTCCTACACTGTTGTCAGTTATCCTTAAAAGTAGATCAAATTCTAATATATTATCATCATTAAAAATCTCATGGGCTGTGCATGGTGGCTCACGCCTGTAATCCCAGCACTTTGAGAGTCTGAGGTGGACAGATCACCTGAAGTCGGGAGTTCGAGACCAGCCTGACCAACATGGAGAAACCCTGTCTCTAGTGAAAAGACAAAATTAGCTGGGTGTGGTGGTGCATGCCTGTAATCCCAGCTACTCAGTAGGCTGAGGCAGGAGAATCACTTGAACCCAAGAGGTAGAGGTTGCAGTGAGCAGAGATCATACCATTGTACTCCAGCCTGGGCAATAAGAATGAAACTCCGTCTCCAAAAAAAAAAAAAAACTATGCCCGTGACCCATTGCTAAATTTTTCATTGTGGCCTTAACTAAATATTCTGGCCTTTGAGCCTGTTATTCTCCCAAATGTACCATATGTTTGCCCCATACTACACTTGGTGTTTCCCAGATATGCTATAGACTTTTAAGTGCCCTCAAACATTTTATCATGTAGAACACTTTGCCTGAAATACCTACTATTCCCCACCTATATCTGTGTGTTCTATGTCTTGCATAAGTCTGCGAAGGCTTCAGTAATGAGGTGATATTTTAAGTAGGCCTTGAAGGACAAGTAAGCATTTTTTATAAATTATCTTTGCTGATAGAGAAGCAGTACTATGGTAGGATGAGAGGTGAAAAGGGCTTCCAGGAGGTAAAACAGATGCCAGTCTGGCAGTCACTTCATAAAAAATAGTGAGGTAATACCAGGATCTAGCTGAAACTGCTTTATAGATAGCCGGGTAGGAAAACCTAGGGTATACTGAGCATTAATAATGGTTTATAAAAAGGGAAAGTAGTGTGGTTAACATACAATGATACACTATCAAAACAGCGCCGGTCTTCGCAGGCCGCTGTTAGTTTGAAAGGTGCCATGTTTTTACAGTATTTCAGTATATACAAAGAAGTATGCTAGCATAGTTTAATACATTTTAAAACTGTTTTCTAACATGCTGAAAATAATAATGAACTTTGCACATGTTGTAATTAAAATGGTACACAGAAACAGAGCTGTAAATATGCCCTTTCCTGATGTGTGATAGCTTCATTTATCTAGTCCTCACCTATTGAATAGATTTGTCCTTTGGAATATAACTGAGAACTAAAAAAGCAGTTAAGACAAAAATAGAATAAAACAATCTCAGAAGCCTACAGATGTCACCAAATCTGTTAAGTAAGCCTCATGGTGAGAACAACTATTTGACCTTTAATCAGAGCCTATTTATTCTCATTTCTTATGTTACCTTGACGAACCCAATTATCTGTTTTCCATCCACAGCAGACTAGAAGTGCAGGTTGGAAGGTTGGGAGAGGGTTTATTCCAGAGTAGTACACTGGAATCATCAAGAAGTGACAACTGACAGGCTGGCAGCAGGAGAGGAGTGGATAGACTGAAACGGGAATGCAAACAATAACAATAGACCTCACTTAGCACAGAGGCTAGTAGGCCTGCATCCTTCAGTACCTCCCAAGATACTGAGTTACACCATAGCTCACTAACTCGCATATTTGGTGATGACCCTAACTCAACAGGAAATTGTTAAATTATGTCTAGTATATATTGCATGAGAATGTGGGAATTATATAATTCATTTCAGAGAATGTCCCATGTGAAAGAAGATGTTGATGCTTAAATAGATCAACAGATATATGGACCTATTCTATGTGGCTTGATTCTTTGCACAATGGTTCTTGAGTGTTGAGATTTTACTGTAAGCATACTTGTAAATTAGCTATTAGTGTACTCAGACCATCGCATATGAGGGAGTAGCTTTGGACTAAGCATTTAGCTTATAAATTTGCCTTTATAAGAAAACAAGGCATTGAGGCTTATGAATATGGAAAAAATATGTAGAAATTAGCATTTTATATATTAAATGTTGAATGAGTGCATGATAATACTTAGGAAATGTGTTCCATTTATTGACAGTTTTACATTAGTGTCATTTAGAAAATAGATTAATGGGAGTTTGTTTAGAGATATTTGTACAATGTAGTCATTTTTGGTATTTACATAAAACTAAGTTCTGAATTAAAGAAGGATGCCTTTATTTTAAATCTATGTCAACACTGAATAATTGTCAAACCTATCATTTTCAGTAATAGAGGGTTGCCGGTGACCTCCATGATAGAAAAAGCAACAGGCCACTTTTGAAGTCATTATATTAGCTTCCTCATCACTATTTGGCACTATTGATCACTCCTTCATCAAAACTCCCTCCTCCCTTGACTTCCATGATACTAAACTGTATTAGTCCATTCTCACACTGCTATAAAGAACTACCTAGCTAGGCGCCGTGGCTCCTGCCCATAATCCCAGCCCTTTGGGAGGCCAAGGTGAGCGAATCACGAGGTTAGGAGTTCGAAACCAACAAGGCAAAACCCCGTCTCTACTAAAAATACCAAAAAAAAAAAAAAAAAAATTAGCTGGACCTGGTGGTAATCCCAACTACTCAGGAAGCTGAGGCAGGAGAATTGCTTGAACCCAGGAGGCGGAAGTTGCGGTGAGCCAAGATTGCACCACTACACTGCATTCTGGGCAACAGAGTGTAACTCCATCAAACAAAACAAAACAAAAAACACTACCCAATGCTGCGTAATTTATAAAGAAAAGATGTTTAATTGACTTACAGTTCCACAGGCTGTACAGGAAGCATGGCTGGGGAGGCCTCAGGGAATGTACTGTTTTGGCGGGAGGCGAAGGGGAAGCAGGCGTACCCTGCATGTCTGGAGCAGGAGGAAGAGAGAGAAGGGGAAGGTGCTGCATACTTGTAAACAACCAGATATTGTGAGAACTCACTCACTATCACAAGAACAGCAAGGGGGAGGACCGCCCCCATGATCCAGTCACCTGCCATCAGGCCCTTACTCCACACTGGGGATTACAGTTTGACATGAGATTTGGGTGGGGATACAAATCCAAACCATATCATAAGCTCTCCTTGTTTTTCTTTTTTTTTTGAGACGGAGTTTTGCTCTTGTTACCCAGGCTGGAGTGCAATGGCGCGATCTCGGCTCACCGCAACCTCCGCCTCCTGGGTTCAGGCAATTCTCCTGCCTCAGCCTCCTGAGTAGCTGGGATTACAGGCACGTGCCACCGTGCCCAGCTAATTTTTTGTATTTTTAGTAGAGACGGGGTTTCACCGTGTTGACCAGGATGGTCTCGATCTCTTGACCTTGTGATCCACCCGCCTCGGCCTCCCGCTCTCCTTGTTTTTCTTTTACCTCTGTGTTTCATTTAAACTCTTTTATTTCTATGCTTGGCCCTTAAATTTTCAGATTCCTAGAGCTTGATCCTCAGTCCTTTGGTACTTTGCTTTTCTCATATTGAATGATCCTTGGGCAATCACATCCATCCTCACAACTTCAATTAACGAGCACTCATATGTGACGTCTTTATCTGATCTCTTCCTCCCAACTCACAGACCCCATATATTCAGCTGCCTCCTGACTGGAGTTCAAATTCAATATTCTCCTTAAATATACTTATTTTCCTTTTTAAAAAAAATCCTTCTCCCTACTCTAATCCTCTTTCCAGCTTTGACCTGCATTTCTCTTGTATTTCCAATCCTGGTTGACGTTAGTATTCCCCAAGAATTAGTATATAGCAGAAACATACTAGTCATCTTGGAATCTACTCTTACTCCATTTTTCCATTCCATTAGTCACCAGATCCTATCAATTCTGTATCCCTAATGTTATATTTCCCTTCCTTGACATGGTATCCTTCTCTCTCCGTCTTCATTGCCATTTTTTTATTTCAGGGCATTGTCACATCTCACTATTTTATCCTTTCCTTATGTTCTATTCTTCATTATGGTTCCCTTTAAATTATCTTCCACAATGTTGTCTTTCTGAAATGCATTTCATAATGCTTCAGCCCAACAAGGACTTCCCATAGTCTCCAGAATTACAGTCTAGTCCTAGCCCACACAAAATACTTCATCTGGCTGTTGCTTTCTCTTTCGCCTCATATTCCATTACGGTTCTACATATGTTTTTAGTCCAGTCATACTGTGCTTTGTTTCCTATAGGTTTTATGCCGTTTTATTCCTTTTCATTCATACCTTTGAAAGTGACATCCATTGGCTTCGAAAGTACTCCATTTCTCAGTTAACTTGCTCTGTACATTCATATCTTTCTTCTCTCATACTTACTTTGACTTAAATCATCTTTGTTCCTAACTCCTGCTGGGCTGAGATAAAGAAAGACCTTGTTAATGTCAACAGAGTACTTAATAAGGTCAACTGTGTAACAGTGTTAATAAAATTTTAAAAGTACAATTTGTCACAGATAATGGCAATATGGATAATCTGTCTGAGAATACCCTAAAGTTGGCAATTATTGTACCCCATAGCTCTATGAATTGTGATTAGATAGATAGATGTTTGTATAGTTTTCAAAGCCTGTAAGTTAAAATCAATAAAAGGTTCTAGCATTTTCCCAATAATTTTATGAAGATATTTATGTATTTCCCTTTCTCTGTCACTTACATAAAAAAAAAAAAACTTAAATTTTTTTTTGTAATGCTATGTCTTATGCCAATAAAATTTGAAATATTTAAATCGTATTCACTTGCTATATTTTAATTATTTTATTTGGAATAGTTAAGTGTTAGAAATAAACCCTAGGCATATACAGATGAGCTTTGCCTTTTGAAAGTTTATCATCTGTTTTGTAATATTTTACCCTCTGTACCATACCCCCTCAGAATGAAGACAACAACATTTGGTGACTAAAGAATGTAGATGATTATTCTAGAAATATAATATACTATTATAGTGATGGAAGGATCCTAATGTGGTAGAAAACTGATAATGATTCATTGTTGTATATAATTATACATGGCATAAATGATTGGATACTTTATCACATGCACAAAACTGGTGGTTTTTAACTATATATGCTTATGTATTCATTCAATGGGCTATATATGTATCTCATGTTGAAATCTTATGATACCACTGAATGAAAATGCAAATACAGAAATCGACTGTATTTACTAATTAAACACCAGAATTGTGGCCCTACCATGTATATTACTAATGGAGGAAATTCACTGATTTTCTGTGACTTTAAAATTTTAATTCTCATGGAAGCTATATTTGTAACAATAGATATAGCAGACCATTTTGAAACATAGCCATTATACAGACACTAAGCAACAGAGCAACTCTGGATAATGGACTTTGTGATAGTCAATTCAAAGGCATTTGTTTTCTTTTTAGTATAAGGAGAAATCATATTAAGCAAGACCAGATTTGTGCAATATAATGTGGTAGAACGAATCCAAGGCTAAAGGTCAGGAGAACTGAGTTCTAGTTGTATCATTGGGGCTTATTAGTTATATGATATTGGGCAAATCATCCAATCTTTCCGGGTTTTTTCTTTCTTTACTTTTAAGTAACATATTGGACCAGAGTATTTTATGTTCTGTCTCGCTTTAAAATCTCATATTTTCTTTCTCTGGAGTTAAATTTTTTTTTTTTTTTTTTTTGGAAAGCAGATTGATTTTGTATTATAAGAGGACAATAGAGTACAATTATCTCTTAAAGATTTAAATACTTGGAAGTTGAGCATATGAATTTTGAAATTTTTATTTTTCAGCAATGATCTTTGTAGTTCTTTGAAGCTAAGGTTTCAGAGATTAGGCCAGATGTCTTTTTTTGTTTAAAATCTCCAGTGTAGTGCTATTCAGTCAAACTTTCTCCCATGTTCTATATCCTTGCTATTCAATATGGTAGCTACTAGCCGCATGTGGCTATTGAGCACTTAAACAATGGCTAGTGATACTGAGCAACTGAATTTTTAATTTTATTTAATTGTAATTAAACTTAAACTGTTATAAATGGCTCCTATATTGAATAGCACAGTACTCTAGTGTGTGTGTGTACATGTGTTCACATGCATATACATGCTGAGTATGGAGTGGGGTAGCAGGAAGTAAAGGAGAGGAGTGGCAGACCATTATTTTGGATGATGAGATGCCACTTATACTTTACTGCTCAGGATGTCCATGAAGTGGAATTTAACCCACTCCAAGAACTATTTTCTACTTTTGCTTTTTTTATTTTTTTTTGCATTACATTATATGTTATGATAACCGCTATGTATTCTAGACAACATATTGTTTATATTATTGTATCTTTTTCTAATTAACCTATAGTTTTTTTTGTTTCTTTGTTTGGCTTTTTTTTTGGAGACGGAGTCTCGCTCTGTCGCCAGGCTGGAGTGCAGTGGTGTGATCTCAGCTCACTGAAACCTCCGCCTCCCTGGTTCAAGTGATTGACCAGGGTGGTTTCAATCTCCTGACCTCGTGATCCACCCATCTCAGCCTCTCAAAGTGCTGGGATTACAGGCATCAGTCACTGCACCCAACCTAACCTATAGTTTTAAAGCTACATACCCCCACTATATTATGCATGTTGCACCAGTTAAATTTTATCATCTTACCCATCCTCAAAATCTTTTGTTGCAAGAATCTATGCCTGGAGTATATGAGAACTTTGTAATGTGCTGGAAATTATATTTGTAGTAAAGTGATATTGTTTATAATCGTGAGTTTCCTCCTTGCTATGTGGCCTTACGTAAGTTATTCTACCTGCTTTGAGCCTCAGCTTCATCATCTGTAAAATAAGGATGACAGTAATACTAACCTTGTGTGGTTTTTACGAAGATGAGATTAGATGTTGAATTATGTAAAGAACTTAATACATTGTCTGGTAACTAACAATGATGATGATAATACTTTGTGATATTGTATTTAGCTATGAATTCAGGATACACACAATGGGTTTGTTATGTTTATAATTAAGTAATAATATGTTCTATCCTTTTATTTAAATTTAATTTTGTATTTGTAAATAATGACAATTATTTCAGTTTTGGATTTGAGATATTGTTCTTATTCTCTGAAAAGGGCAGCATTTGTGTAACGGCATAAAGGAATAGCAAAAATTTAGATGACCTTTTTGTTTTCCACATTCATATTACAGTATACATACTTCTATAAAATAGTATAACTTCATCAGCTTATGTTGGAAAATGACATAATAACGTGTCTATTCATCTTATGTTGTTTGTAATTAATTAAATACCTATTAGAATATGATATACAATAAATGGTACATTGTTAGGCCAGTGCCTTTACCTTTTTAAAATTGACTTTACATTATCTCCCAATTATTATATACTATAGTCAATGGATGGAACTTCTTTGTTTTCGTATTAAATTATATATTCATAAATTATATATAAAGTGAGTATTTAATGTCACTGAAACATATTATTAAAGTTATATTGACACATTCATTAATTTTATTGACTTTTATTATCTTTATTGTCTCCTGATCTAAATACTTTTATTTGTGTAAAGATACAGTTGCAGGACTCATTAACTTGTTTTTTACAGAAATGTTCTCTTTACTTGTAGGGTATTAATACAAGCCATTAAGCTAGAATTTCTTCTGGCAAAAACAATCCTAACAGATGGCAACTTTTCTCTCTATTAATTTTGGATTGGACATGTACTTTGGCTTGTTTGGTCATGTCATAGTTGTAACATAACAAGAGTCATTCAAGCAAAAACAATTATAATATAGCTGTGTACATGTACAGTATGCAAATTTATAGCCCAGTATCAAAACTGTATAAAGATTTACATGATATCCTATTGTAAATAGGAAGGTTAAGTAATCCATTAAAGCATAAGCTTCATAATAATTTATCTGGTGTGTCTTTAAAGGTAATGCCAAATTTATGGCAAATATTTAGTCAGTCGTCTAAGTGTTTTATCTTGACACTTCAACATTCATAGAAATTAGACTATATTGTTGTATCATTCAGATATTTGGTCATGTTAGAAACAACCTTAATCAGCCCTTTTAAAGCATGTAACTTTTGATTTTTGAATGTAAATGTGAGGCAGATGGGCTAATCTCCCCAAAAGTGACTTAAATATGTAAGATACAGATTCAAAAGTAAAGCATACCTTTTAATCTCTTCTCCCTATTTTGGAAAAAATAACTGTATCATAATAAATCTGTAGAAGTCAAGTCAAAATATTTTTGAAATATTGTCTTTTGGTAATATAGTTTTCCCATGCTAACTATTAATTTATTTGTATCTGCTTCTATATATACTTAGTATCTTTGTATACTCTGTTTTTTCTGAGGAGACTCCTTGTAGTTTGCACTATGAACACTCTTCTACTCATTGCAGTCTTCAAAAATAATAAATTTAAATGACATCTTTTCAGTTAAATGATTAGTCAGTTACCTTAGATTTGAGCAGCATTTTCCAAAAATACTATTTAGAAATAATTTGTGGAATACCTGGCACTTAGCATTTTGTTGATTCCCTTTTAGATTAAAATTACCAGAAAATAAGTTCCTTTTTATAATAGGGAATATGAAAATCAGAAGATAAGAAAAATATAACTCATTTTTTAGTATCAATATATTTAATCAAATACTTTACTTGAAAACAAGCCCTTACATATGCTTTATTTTGAAATGTGCATTAGTATTAGTGTCACAGTGCCTTCTAGTTGATATTAATTTACTTCCATTATCTTTTTTTCATACCTGGTAAGTTTATTCATCTTAATTACATATTTTAATACTTTATATATTTTGTACAAATAATCCTATTAAGAGGATGGAGAGAGTATAAATTAACGTAATAATTTAAGTTATCACTGTTCCCTGTTTAATATTAAGGTACTTTTATAACTTCATTTGATTTATTTTAGAAGTGTTTATAACCCTGTCAAATTGAGGCCAAGTGTACTGTGAGGACAACTGGACGTGAAAGATACATTTTGTGATCTTTTCAAAGGGCTCTGTCTGCCCACGTTTGCAATTTGGGTTTTTCAGAGGGAGTTTAATATTTCTTCATATTATTTTAAAAAGCATAACCTACTTGGTCATCATGTCTTTGTTAGAATTATTTTGAACATTATATACTATGTTGTTAATTTTGTTGTTTCTAATTAAAATCATAATCATTATACTTGTAGAAATATTTGCATTTCTTATTTTATCATTATGTGTGTATGCCTTTAGTGAATGCGTTACCTTCATGAATTACTTTATTAATTTATTTAAGGTGAATTTTTTTAAAAACAAAATTTGCTTTCTGATTGCAGGTGGCCTGCATGCAGTTTATAAATGCCCTTGTCACTTCTCCTTATGAGCTTGATTTTCGAATACATTTAAGGAATGAATTCCTCCGTTCAGGACTAAAAACAATGTTACCAGTAAGTTGAATGTATACATTTATTATGCTGATGAATTTTAATTTTTTTCACTTCCCCAAAGCACTTGAAACAGTAAATAAATGTGCTTTGCTATTTTGTTTTGTAAAGCATTAGACATTTTGTAAGCTTTTCTGTATTCCAGTAACAGCATTCTCTACATACAAATGATGATTCAGAATTCAGCTAATAATGTGCCCAGAAGTGATGTGTTTTTGTTTTTTGTTGTTTTCTTAAGTCAAAAGGGAACTTCTTTTCTTTGAAGTTTGAATATTGAAAACATGAGACTTGTTTTTGCAGTTTCAATTTTCATTTAAAATTTTCTGCTTTCATCTTTGATAACTTAGATTGATTTAATTGGTATTCAGCATAAGCGTGCGTAGAGCTTTGATTAGTATATGCTAGACACATCGCTTAAGAACGTTACTCTCGTTACAAGGCTGTAGGAACTTTTCAAATCAAAAACAATTTTATTTCTTAAATTGAATGTGAATATTTGCTCTAATTATGATAGTGTTGAAAACATTTTTGGAATGGCTTTATATGCTGAATCTGAACTAAATAAGCACATTTATTTTTATAAATACAAATACAACTACTGTGGTTTTATATTTTATTAAGTATGTTAACTGAGGGGTGATTTTATTGAAGACTATGGCATTGTTCAAGACAAGTAAAATTATGCTGGTGTCTTTAAGCTACTCAGAATATACCTATGAGACAAGAAGTAAAAGTAAGGAAGTGGGGAAAAAGCACTGAGGAGAGATTTAAAAAAAAACAAGAATAAATGTCAATGAGTGTGTATGTGTGTGTGTGCACACGTGTGCGTGTGTATGACCTAGTTTACCAGAAATACCCAAATTGAGGACATTTCCTGGTGAGGAACCAGTATGCAGTATAAATTTGTAATGTGTGGTGGGATACTCTTAACTGAAAGTAGTTGAAACTCATCATAATAAGTTGTGTGATTGGACCTGTTAAACCCATTGTAATAAGATGTGTGATTGGGTCTACCTGGTTTTGGAAATTTCTATGTCAATCCTATTTGAAGTGGTTCTTTCATTCTTGACACTTAAAACCAAGGAATTGGATGCAGTGAATCAAAGCAACATTTTAAGTGACCCGTTTAGAGATTCAGTGTGCAGTTAACTTAGGCACATTTACCAAATATAGTTTGTATGACATATGATTATTCTTGTTTTTTTTTTTTTCACTGATTATGTTTTCATCCAAAGTCTGTAGACTTAGGTCGCTAAAGATAATCTTATAGTCTTGATTGTAGTTTGCTTTTGAATTGCCTTCTTGTTGGTTTCCGTGCTTGTTCTTACTGGGCTGGTTCTCTGTTTATAGGATTATCTTTGAAGACTTGCTGGCTGCAAGAGCTCTGTAGCATCCTCTACTCATTTACTAATATGCCATGTTTTCTGCCATAGTTGTTGCTCTTACTTTTCTCTCTTTCGTTTCCCTCTATTTATAATTGAACATTCACTTTCTGCTTTATACTACTGAATGGCTAGTCAAGAGAACTGTGACTCTCACTTTAATTTATTTTAGTCCCTCATTTTTCAGAAAAGGTATAATATTGTAGCTCGTGTCCTCAAGCTTTTGCACTTTTGTCTGGGTATATTAATCTCTGTTGGGCTCAGTGGTCTCATGTTATTCATTTGGTTACACAGATAGCTAAGATTATGTGCTAGTGTTTCTAAGCTACACTTTTCCATTGGCCCTATGGCCCTATATAAAACTTTTTGTGGCACCATGTACTTCTTAATTTATATGTTCTTTTTTTAAATTAAAAATAATTTTTAATTATGGATACATAATGTACATATTTTTGTGGCAAAATTTATATTTTGATACAAGAACATGGTGTGTAATGATCAAATCAGGGTAGATATCTATCACTTCAAGCATTTATCATTTCTTTGTGTTGGAAATAGTCTAATCCTACTCTTATAGTTATTTTGAAATAAAGATAATTATGAACTATAGTCACTATTGTACTACTGAGCACTAGATCTTTTTACTTCTATCAAACTGTATTTTTGTATTCATTAACCATACCCTATTTTCCCCCACAGCTACTACCTGTTCTAGCCTGTGGTACTCTTAATATATACTTCCAGTTAGACTTTTCTTTAACTATCACATCTCTTTGTTATGCCCTACTTCTCAGATCTCAGTGATTCTCCAGCAAGATAAAAGTGGGAAGCAAAAGTTTTGGAATAGAACCTACAAGGATTCTCAAAAATTTTTTTTTCTCTCTAAGACAGTAGAGCTAAATATGATTAAATATGGCTCTGATTCCCAACTGAGAGGTTGGACGTGTCCCCCTAAAGAGAAATTGTCAAAATCATACTGTATCGAGGATAGGGCAGAGATGTTTGGTTGGGAAAAAAAAAAATTCTCCCCAGGTATTCCTTTCTTTTGTTTCTTTTTCTTTTTTTCTTTTTTTCTTTTTTTTTTTGATATAGGCTCTTGTTCTGTCACTCAGGCTAGAGCGCAGTGGCACAATCACAGATCACTGCAGCCTCAATCTCCTGGGCTCAAGCAATCCTTCCACTGCAGTCTCTCAAGTAGCTGGGACTACAGGTGTGCCACCACACCTAGCTATTCTTTTTATTTTTTATAGAGACAGGGTTTCACCATGTTGGCCAGGCTGGTCTTGAACTCCTGGCCTCAAATGATCCACCCCAGCCTCCCAAAGTGCTGGGATTACAGGTGTGAGCCACCACACCTGGCCAGGCATTTCTTATATGCAAGAGTAGAATCAGAATTCAGGCAGATAGGCCTTGAGAAGATTAGAGATAATTTCTTTAGAATCATAGATTTCACTACTATTGTAGTTTATCACAACTTGGGAGGAGGACAGAATGGTCATGGGTTAACATATACTGTATACCTCACATGTCAATTAGTATCTAATTAACCTACTAATTGACTATTTAAATTTAAACCACTGGAATTTATAGTAACATTACATATCCTTTATATATGCAGTAAAGCTTAGTAATATGGTCATAGATGAGCCTTTAAAATCCTTACATTTTTCTCTATTCTTTTTTTTTATATACAATTCTAACAAGAATTCCCTAATATTCTAGAATATAGTATATTCAAAGCAACAAATTAGATGTGGTTAGGGCTAAGATTAATTGTTGGAACATGGATGAAAAATTGTATATATCTAGAACCATTATGTGTTGGGGAAAACTAGTTCTTAGTATTTCAATAATCCTTGAGATCAACATTATAGTAGAGTGAAACTTTTTTCACAATAATTATCGGAATCTTCAAGATAACATAATTATCTTAATTATATTCTGTAAAAGTTTATTTTCAAGATTCCTCCCATCCCTATGCTTAAATTTTGATGTTTGAAAAGAGTTTGTATTTCATTTTTATGGAAATTTTATGTCTGATAAATTTACTTTAGTAATTTAGAATAAATGAGTTGTTACAAACTCTCTAGTGAGTTTTAAAATAGTATTTTTTTCTGTACTTAATTTGCATTGATTTCTTGTGAAGTTTTCCCCATCTGCCTTTTATTTAGTTAAATAATTAAGAAAATATTAGTTAAATCAGATATGTGAAGAAAAAACATAAGAAATGGTGTTTGTAGGCAGTAGGCATACTTTTATCTCTTTAAAAGTAAGCAAAACTCTTTCTTATTGTTTTGAAGACTCCATTTTGATTGACCGTTAATCAGTAGTGTACTGGCAATGGACTTTGATTTCCTTTGAAGTACACTATTTTCTAGGAAATTATATATTTCAGGGATTCTGCAAAAAATAGGTTTAAATCTATACAGCATATCTTTTTAAAAAATAACTTAAGCATATTTAGAGTATTTCACATAACTAGTAACAATATATTTCAGTAACTTTGTGATAGTTCACATTTTAATATATAAAACTTCAGTGATAGATTTCCATTTACTTTTATAGCATAGCCATCTTATTTGTAGTATGTAAAAATTTTTATTCAGTAAATGTTTATTTTATCATGAATTTATGAATATTTCGAGGCTTGAAATTTGGCTGAAAAGAAGTTTTATAAATGTAAACATATGTGTATGTGTATATGAATATATATTTACAGTAAGTTCTCACTTAATGTCATTAGTAGGCTCTTGCAAACTGTACCTGAAAGCAAAACCATGTACAGCAGATCCTTGAATAATGTCCTTTCATTATAACATTGATGAGAAAAAGAAAACTGGTTTTGTTATACTTTTTTTGCTTCAAGTTGCAGTTTCCAAGAACTACTGAGGACATTAAATGAGGACTGACTTTGATAGGCCTGGAGCATTACTAATAAAGAATATTTATAAAATATTGCATTTATACATGTCTAAATTTTATATTGTGCTATATATGCTCATATACTATGTATATTGTATAAATAATGTCCTGACCTAATTAAGAACTAAACTGCACATTTAACCAGTTATTTTCACTGAAAATATTTTAATCATGCTGACTGATTTTCATGTTTTATAACATTCTATGCTAATTAAATGGCAGTACTTAAGTTTTTCTGTTTTTCTGACATAATTGAAAGTGTTTAATTTTTATGATGAATTTCTGAGAGAGAATATTATGGTGACAAGAATGAGAAAAAAATTATACTCTAAAATGAGTAAAAAGTTGTTTCTGCAATGACCAGTGTATTGGGTTTGTCTGACTTATGTAATTTTCTAAATAGAGTTCAGAAATCACCTGATAATGTGGCCCAGCAATGTTAGATAATTTTGCATTCTAATAAATTTCTTCATTCCATTTCAAACTGGAAAACTAGAGCTAAAGCAAGTTATTTCTAAAAAGGAAACCAAATATAAATACATTTACTTGTTATGTTTTATATGAAATTATCTAGAAACAGTAATTATTTTCATATGCCCTGCAGGTAAATTGTCAATAAATTATTATGTATGTGAATGTTAGAAAAAAAGCATCTGGAAATTGCTGAAATTTGTTTGGCTTCAGTAATAGCCATTACATCTCTATAATAGTTCTATTGAATAAAGATAGAAACAAGAAATGTATCCCATTTTGTTTTATCAACCTAATTTGAAGTCCACCATGCTTGCATTTCCTTTTAGAGTTCAAGCTCAGCTCTGAACATCCTAGTCTCACTTTCGGTATCACCCTTGAACATCCACAGTTGTGATTATCGATTTGGGTTTTGAAAGCTGCAACTTAATGGACACATATTAAAAGATATTCCAGGTGATATATATTGAGCCCAACAATCTCTAGTGTGGCATGCTTCTAAATTTTTTATACTATTATTATGAAAATTATCAGAGATTTGTAATGCATGTGCTTATAATGTATTACAAAAACGTAACTTTTATTCCCAAGTTGGTATTTTGTGATTAGGCTAAGCAAAAATATAAGGTGGGGGAGGAGGTAGATGTACAGCTTGATAAAAAGTCCTGACGCCTTTTTGCTTTAAAATCACAAAATATCATTTAAAATAAATGTGTTTATACATCTTTTCACGCCATACTTGGGACTGTTGTGCTTGAATATATCCTTGCATTTGTTCTTCATTAATACAATTGATCTGTATTTGCATTTTTTGCCAGAGGCATATGTGAATGTTCTGACTGCATGAGTTCTTTTGCAATCTTTGATTAGTGTGTTTAGTCAAAACGACAACATTTAATTTGGGTTGTTAGCGATTAGTTTTTTTCTGTTGTAGAACTGATCGTTAATTTTTTAATGTGAATAATCAAAATGTAGGGCATGGAAAAAAATGAAGTGAATGCAATGAGGTTCTTTTATTTTGAAATAGAAAAATTTAGCTACATTTACTTTCAGAAAACCAAGTGCCCGCGTCAGTATTTGAAATTGCTTCTGTGTTTATAAATGAATAATTGTGTTCTGCCCTTTATTACCTAAATATGCTGTTGTCAAACTGTTATTCATGTGTTAAGTTTTATGTTTATATATTAGGATCTGAAAGAAAAAGAGAATGATGAGCTTGATATTCAGTTGAAAGTATTTGACGAAAACAAAGAAGACGACCTAACTGAATTATCACATCGTCTCAATGACATTCGAGCAGAAATGGAATATCCTTTGACAAACCACAAAACAATTTTGTGTGCATTGTGAGAAAGGGATTTGTGGGCGATTTTGTGGACCATTATTAGAGTTCTTGTCTGCCAGGCCAATTTATATCCATTTATTTATATTAGAACCTCACTATGATGCTGTCCTTGAGATTCATGTTGAGGAATTGTCACGCTGTTCTGATGATTTACACAGAGTGTATTGAAATCTGCACAATGGCTCACAGTATTATAGGTATACTCTGCTCAGTGATCTTGAATAAAGAAGAGCATAAGGCAATATATCTTACATGTAAGGATTTTTTTTGGGAAAAGTTCACTGCATTCATATGTGACTATAGGTAAAATACTTATTCAGTTTATTAAATCAAGCTTCAGTGACTTAGAGATACAGTGCAATTCAAATAAATGTCTGTATTCAAATATTTGTGTTTCTTAGCAATAACAAAAATGTTTAGGTGCAATAGTATCTGACTATAACAAGGCTGTGTGGTAGAAGCATCTGAGCCAAATACAGCTAGCATATAAGCTTCCGATGGCAACAATTTTATATAAAATGATTTTAGATCTAAGACATGGTTGTCATAGCATTGCTGGCCATTTTTTTCTCACCTGTTATGTTTCTTAATGGATTGTGGTGAAGTTGGGAAACACATCAGAACCAAAGTGACCTTTGCGTTGGACTTTTGCTCAGTGATGTTTTCTTCCCTTTCCAACCCTCGCCCCCACCCTCCAAAGCTGGAAGTAATATTCTCCTCCTTGAAATACCCAAAGTACTTTGTTTGTTCTATTTTATTTATGTACACTTTTGTGCCCCTGTGAGATTGAGGGCAGAAATATTATGTTTAATCTTTTTTCCTTCAGTGCATCTATGAAAGTCTTACACATAGGTATTGGATAAATGTGTATGCAATGAATAATGTTACTATAAGGAATAATTTCTAGTAATTTTTATTCATCATTAGTGACACCAGTCTACTGTGGCTTCTATAATATTAAATGCTTTTCATATCAATTATTATCTTTACATAGATTTCTCTTATAATCAAACTTCACCATAAAGCTATTTTTGTATCCATTTTGTAGCCATTTAAGGACCTCATGAGACTTTAGCACAACACTCTTATGTGGGGTCTAAGAAATAAGCCATCATGTGCTTAATTCTACTTTGGAGAAAATGTTGACATATTAGGTTATTTTAGGATATTGAATTACATCTTATGTTTTATCTTTATTTTACCTTGGTTTTTCCAGGTTCTCACTTTTATTACAAAAATGGATCCATTTTTGAAATCTGATTTCTAGTTTACTAAAAGCATCTAAATTTCTACCACTCTTTATATCTTGTCTCTACTTTTCATTTTTTATCAAATAGTGAAATACAAATGAATGAAAACAATAATAATTTCAGATTTAGTAAGTATTTCATCTGGATAAAATAAAACTGATTTTGTGATCTTTTAGCAGTTTACAGCATGCTCATTTGCCTTCTATCTTATGTGACAGTGAAAATAGAGTAGTAGTGATTTGCATGAATAATATAGGTCCTCTATCACAACTACAGGGAGATCAAAAGGAAACTGTTTTCACTGATGGCATGGCTATTCCAATGGTACGAGCTATAATCTGGAGTTTAAAATATGAATAACAGATCATTTAAGATTTTGATAGTCAAATGGTCTTGGACATGCTCTTGAGGTATGTCTCTCTAATTAAAAGATCAAAATGATTCCATAGAATCATTACTTTATGCAGATGTTTAAATACTGGATCATAGAGTTGAAGGTTTAGAAATAGTAATGGAAGCAAGATTTTAAGTCGATGTTTTACAAAGTTAAACACCTTTGTTATGAATGAAACTTCCATCAAGAATCTTTAATTTTTTTCCTTTACTTTCTACTGATATGAATGAAGTGTATCATCTTCTATATAATATGCTGAAGGACACTGCTGCTGAAAATTACTTCTTATCCATTCTACAACATTTTTTGCTTATCAGAAATGATTATTATATCAGGTAAGAGGCAGTTATGAGAGTACTATATTTATAATTTGAATTGGATATTAAAGGAAAATGAACAATGTAGTGGGGCCTACAGAATATGTGCATATATATACACAAAGGGTATAAAAGTTTGATTTCTTTAGGTAACATTTTTTAAAAGGCGTTCATTTTTTAAATTTGGCCAGAAGAGAGAGATGTACTTTTAAAAATGGGGTACTCCAGTGATAGGACTTTGGTAGCAATGAACCCAACAGATTGCACTGCCCCTGCAATGGATTTTATTTGCTAGATAGTGATATCAAAGAAAAAGCACTGAAGATTCTGGGGTAGAACTTTAAAGATTTTATCTTGTGCATATTAAGTAAGGTTTTACTGTTATTTCTCTTATTACAGTATTTACTAATGAATGTGATCTTAACATCTAAGAAAATTATAGTGCTGTTATTTCAATTTCATGTCTAGTAATGTCATCCTTCAAAATAAATGAGTATGATAATAACTGCTAAAGTTAAAAGTTTCAGAATCTAGTTAATAGGGAATATATCTGAAAACCAGAAAGTTATGCAAAGGCTTCTGAGTGACTGAAATTATCCACAGGCTGGTGACCATGATATTATATTTAACTGTTCAAGAGACTCTTAGTTGTCCTTCATACTCTAATTTGCGTGAAATTCTGACAACCTAGGTTCTTTGATTTCTCAAAACCTGCTTGATTAAAGGGAAAAGGAAAGCTACCATGAGGTCAGCACAGTCTCAACAAAAATTACAGCTGTAAAGCAGCACAGAGAACTATTATAGTTCAGACCAGTACAATAATTTGATGGGCATCGTTACATTACAGAGACATAAAAAATGCTTAAAATATTAAATTTTGTGCTGTTTTTTAAACAGTAAGGCTGGTAATACATTGAAATTATTGTATTTTAAATTAAGTTCTGACAAATGTAAAATCTACACATAGATACTCAGTTACCTGGGAAATGTCATTTATGTGAAAGTATCCATTTCTCAGCAACTATGAATAAATGAGAAGTTACCATCATATGGCATGTTTTTCATCCTAAGAACATCCATGTGAGGCAGAAGTGTGGCAAGCATTTTATTCCACATGGATGATTAACCTGGCTTGAAAGAGAACAGCTGTGTTTTCCTTATTTAGCCATTGACTAGACTGAGGTTATAATCCAGTATTATTTACTCTCGACCTGATGATGACTTGAAAAAACCTCAGATGTGTAATATATATTGCTATTTATTCTTATTCTTGGGATCAGACCCATTACTAAAGACATAGAAGAGCAATTAGAGTCTATTTGGCTTCATTTACACACTTTTAGTAGGTTGGCTAGTTATCAGCACACTGTATTTAGGGAAGTTTATATCGTAATTTGTCTATAGTAGTACTTCTTACTACTGATTTTTCTCCGTTGAATTTATTATGCCCTGACAAGTACTAAATCTTACTCAAATTTTAATGCAAAAGTGCCTTTTAAAAATTTTGCAGTATGTGAGTGGTCATTTTTAGAGCCAGAATTACCTTGATAGATTACAGAATTAGGATATGTTTTAAAACCTCTGACACTTTAAACAAATCGAAGCAATAGCCATGCATATTAAGTGTGTATGTTTTTATAAAATGGATCTTTTAAAATGTGTTGCATAAATAGATCCTTGGAATAGTCTTGTAACATAAGTGGCTCTGTCCAGTTTTGTAAGCTGTTATCGCTATCTTGACTAAGAGTGCTGTAGTAAATTCAAAACATTGCTTGCCACGTAATGTGAAGAAACTCATCCCTTATTGAAATTGAGAACCTGTGGATGCCTAGAACCGTTTCTGTATCTATGAATGTAGGACTAATGGCTCATTTGTTTTTATTAACCTTAGAAACAATAGCATAAGTAAATAGAAAAAGTTGATAAGTATCTTTGAACAGAAGCATGAATCCCCACAAACTAGATTATTAAGTCACTAGATGTCATTGATTACATCACAGTGGTTTGGTGCTGTAACACCCAGACCATCCTTAAGCTTAGGCATACTTGTCCTAAGGGAGTGTAGTGGCTGCAGGATTTTTTTGAACAACTTCAGAAAAAGACCTAGTTCTTCTAATGTGTTGACTCTCTTCTAAAGAAAATTGATTTGCCTGCATAGAAAGGCATTCATGAATACTTTCTCTTTTTCAGGCCACAGTATTACAAAATAATTGAAGAATGTGTTTCACAGATAGTGCTACACTGCAGTGGTATGGATCCAGACTTCAAGTACAGACAAAGATTAGACATTGATTTCACTCATCTGATAGGTATGTAACATAATCCTCATTGTCCTCTGATTGTGTTTTATACCTTCTGTATTATAAGCACTTTTTAAGTGAAGAAGTTCGGTAAGAAGTTTCAGTTCTTACTGAACTTCTATTCGTATCTGGTAAATCTCTGTGTCTCTGGGTACTCAATTGTTATAATTGTTAATTATAATGATTTTGAGAGTTCTTCTTGTGTGATTAGAAATACTAACCTATTTGATAAGTTCCCACACTCCGGGAGGTAGTTTAAGCTTAGTGCCCCACAAAAACCCATCATATTATTATAGATGAATGCATTACTATTTTAAAAACATGACTCTGAAATATCTAATTCATTTTATACTGGTACCTTAGTGGTCTCGTCGAAATCATGTATACAATGGGGTCTCATTATGTTATTAGTGCTCAAGTTTTAGAAAAGAAAAACAGGCTCATTTCAATAACTTGAGACCTTCTAAGGCTAACAAATAGATCAACTTATATTTTCATAGACCTTAGAATTAGAAAAAATTTGAGGTGATCATATTCATCTCCTTAGATCACTAAGGAAATGACCTTATAGCATCCAAGACTGGTAGTTAGCAGTACTTTTCAGGACAACCTTGGAAGGATGATCTGAACCTTCCCTTGTGAAATGTGCTATGCTATCTAGCCTTATGGCTAAGCAGTCTTATTTATACTTAATTGGAATTACTATTGTTAAGGTTCAAGCATGAATTCATTTGTCTTATCTTTAAAGAAAACAACAGCTATTTAATGCCAATTATATATTATTTTTCACTCCATAGCACAAGGCAGATAAACAGTAACATTCAAAGATGGATAACTTATTTATTATGTATTATTTCTGTTTTAAATGTAATGCATATTTATTTCAGGCAATCTGGAGACTCAGATAAGTGACAAAACACCAATTACATTCGTGATCACTCCCTTTTCAGCTTGGTACATTTCCTTATGTCTCTTTCTTTATGACCTATCTATCAGTCTGTATGCTGATTTTTCTTGGAGCATTATGAGAGTTTTTCCACATTAACCTTCAAAATATGACTTTTGATGTTTGCATAGTATTCCATTTTGTAAAATACCATAGACATTGTAACCAGTCCTTTCTTTTTGTGCATTTATAATTGTTTTTAGATTTTTACAAGTATAAATGAATGTGCTGTCAACATTCTTGTATATAAATGTTTGTCTTTTTCTCATTATTTCCTTAGGATTGATTTCTGTGAGGGTATGAACTTTCAAAGGCCAGATGCTTTTCAGAAAGCTTGTGCCAATTTACCCAGCCGTGAATGTGAATGCTAGCCTCATTGCATTTTTCAATGAGTTTGACAAGTTTATTTTGCTTTTCGTTGAGGGTGCCATAAGCGACTATTTTCAAATATGTGTATTGGCTTATAATCCATATGGACCATAGTTAGCGCACATACTCTACTGTTGATTTTGATCTTATTAACCTTAAGCATGGAGTCTTTGTCAATTCTCTATCTGTAATAAACTATAATTTTTTGAAGTATTTTATAGTAGAAAAATAATTGAATACATATAAAAAATAATAATTTAGTCAAGTAGTATTCAGTGTTCAACAGACATTTGTTTCGTGTACTGTGTGCCAGGTACTTCCAATTCTATACCATTAATTAAAAGTGTTGAGTGAGGAGAGATGAAGGGATCAGGTGAGAGAGGATAGTCGGCATCATAAACCCATTATGATCTTATCCACATGTCATCTCTGCGATTGTGAACAAATCATTTAACTTCTCTAGGTTTTAGTTTTCTCAACTTTAAAATTGATTAAATCAAATATGTGAGTGAGTCTTAATATTTTATGGACAAAATTCTTTGTGAGAAGTTGACAAATGCTTTGGAACTTTGATTAGAACACACATATGTTCACATACACAAAAATTATCAGGTGCTGCAAGAACTTCTAGGAGACCCGTGGATCTCTATTTTAAGATGACTTGGACCTGAAGAGATTAGAGTCTCTTTTAATTTCACAGTTACTTCAAGTATGGTATCTTTCATAAATCAGAACGTATCAGATCTCTTCCTGAAACTCTCTAATGCCTTTCCGTTTAAATTTAAATCAACATCATTACCACCGTGGCTAACACAACTTAGATATGGCTCTTCTTTGACCTCATCATTTCCTGCTTTCCTCCTCAGTTGCTTTGCTCCAGCTACACATTAAAAAAAAAAAAAAAAAAAAGAACAAAACAAAAAATCAACTTTATTGAGGTATATTTAACGTAAGAAAAACTACCCATATTTAAGGTATACAATTTGATAAATTTTGCTATTAATATATACACTTAAAACCGTCATCAAAGTCAAGATACTAATCATAATTGTTACTCCCTAACATTTCTGCATTGTCCTTTTAGTTCTTCCTTTACATATCTACCACATTTTTCCATCCTAGGATATTACTGATCTCTCTGTTACTAGTTACATTTTATAGTTTCTCTCATTAGTTGCATTTAAAAATTTTTTTAAAAATAGAAACATACAGCATATTTTTTTTACCTGTCTTCTTGCCTTCAGCATAATTATTTTGAGATTCATTCATGTTGTTATGTTGCATGTATCAATAGTTCATTCCTTTATATTGCTGAGTAGTATTCCAGTATATGGATATACCACAGTTTGTTTATGTATATACTTGTTAAGGGCTATTTAGGTTCTTTCCAGTTTGGGGTTATGATAAATAAAACTGCTGTGAATATTCATATACAATTCTGGGTACCAGTATATGTTTTTATTTCTTTTTGATAAATAAGTGTGGAATGGCTAGATACAGAATAGAGTTTCTATATATATAAAATAGTGAGAGATACAATATTTCCCAAAAATTGTTCTTCAGTTATTTATATTCTGAAGTGTTTCATTGGACCTGAGAAGTTTCAAGTTTGTTTCGTCATGTACATGATACATTTTGCCCCAGATCAGAAGTTAAGTAAAAATCTTTTCACGAAGAAGCCTGAATTGTTGAATGTTATTCTATCTCTAGCTTTTTTATAGGACAATTTTAAATCTTACTAACACTATTCATATCTTACTATTAATGTTAAACATGGAGTCTTTGCCACCTCTCCACCCATAATAAACTATGGTTTTTTGAAGTGTTTTATAGTTGAAAAATAATTGAATACCTATAAAAACAGTAATTTAGTGAATATATTTATGGATGCTTGGTTTTGTGCCTCTACAGTACTATCGTTGATTTCAGTTAGTGTGCTAAAGAAAGAATATATATGGTATTTGTGTTTTATGTGCAGTATAGGTCAATTTCCATTTAGTAACAATTGACATAGAAATGATAGTCTGCATTGCAGAGTTATAGACTAGAAGACATCTTTTGTCTAGTGATCTCATGAATCACTTTTGATTAATCTTAATAGATTCTTGTGTGAACAAGGCAAAAGTTGAAGAAAGTGAACAAAAAGCCGCAGAGTTTTCAAAGAAGGTAAGCTTATAAAATATTAGCCCTAATGGTTAGGTTAATAATTTAATCACAGAAATATTCTACCTTCTTTATTAAGGTGAGGCCTTCTAAATGTTTCAGTTATGTGGTACTTTATATTTTTGCATTCAAACATAGCCATGGAATACTGATTTATTTCCTTATAAGATAAAGTTGCTATTGTTCCCTCCTCATCACATTTAATCCATTATGAAAAAAAAACACTAGCCACATTACACTAAAGTGATAAATGGAATAAAATTACATTGCTGATTACATCACTTACAAAATAATTATCATTTTGTAAGTGATGCTGCTACATCATGTAGGCCTGGTAGAATTTGATGATCCCTTTTCTTTCTGTGTTAATGTCATAAATGCCTTTGAGTAAATGCCAGCTTTATGAATATCTGAATTTCATTAGATCTAAGCTTGTCTTTTCCTTGTTTCATGAAAGCATAGCTATAATTTTATTAACTTATACCAGAAGTTTCTCTTTTTTTGTTCTAGAACCTATTAAACATTAGTATAGTATTTCTCTGCTTTTGGGTGCAGGCAGAAGGATTGTGCTTATATACTGCTGTCTCTTCAAAGTTATGACTTACCTTGGAGATTAGATAATCACTTTTGCTATCACTCTAGAAATTATTGCGTATTACTGAAAAAGTTACTTCCAGGCATCTGAAGAAATGTCTTTGCTCTTTCAGTTACTAGAATAGAGCTTAAGCATAAAATGTTTGTGTGAAGCTGTCATTTTTATTGGTGAAAGAAAATGCATGCTTTTTGATTAGTAGACCTTTATATTTCTAATGTTCTTGTTTTAAGTGGCACATTTAAAATTACCTTTGAAACATCTTAGAATCTCCTTAATTTTTGGCTGGTACTGTGATTAGACACTATAAGACTAGAGCAAATCGTGATTATCTGTCTGCTGAAGTTTTTTTGTCAGCATATATATTATGGAAAAAGGAGTCCTGAAGCAACAGAAAAAAGTTTCAGTGTTTGATGCTTTAGTTTCATCACTAACATTTAGAATGAAAACATGTATGGTCTCCCAGTGGTTAGCTACATGCATCCTCTTGTTCTGGGTCATTTTAAGAGGCAGTATAAAGTCATTTTTAACAAGTGCTAGAATGAGAGGCAGTAGTTGTAAGATCTGATCTCAGCTTTTCCACTAATTAGCTGTGACTTTGGGTAAGCCACTTACTCTCTTTAGATCTTAGTTTCTTCATCATTAAAAGGAAAGAATAAAATTAGTGGACTTGTAAGAAGACCTCTTCCGGCTCACATATTTCAGGCTTCTGTGATTCCTGTTTGCTGTATTTGCAGATTAAGGTAATTTTAAATTAAAAGCAGAAACATTGTGTGCCTCTCCTTCAACATACTAATGAACCATTTATAGAGGAAAAATTGTGTATAGTGTGCTTGTGCGGGTGCCATGATTTAGAAGCACATAGGAGAAGCTAACTTTGGAAGTGGGGATGGGAGTATAGATTGAGATAAATCTTAACATGGATAGTAGTAAAGGCAAACAAGCTCACACTGCAGGACATCCATCTTCTTAATGAAGTAGGAAAGCAAGGTCATTGAGTGAAGGATATATACATCCTTCACTCCAAGGATCTGGGGTGGGTTTGAAATGTAAAGAAATTAGAGAATATTTGGACCAGGATCTGTGGGACATTTTCTAGGGATTCAAGAAGAGATGAATAAAAGCATTTCAGGTTCAATCCAAACATTATTATTATCCAGTTTGCTCACCCACTCTTTCTTCAGACTTAGATCAGAATGGCATTTTATAATTTCCAAACGTCAAAGCTACTATGAGGATGAATATTTGTTAACAGTGAACATACTTTTGTATTGTTCCACAAACTCTAAGATGGTTTTGGACAGTAAGATGTATCACTTTTAGAAACAGAAATAACATTGTTAGAATAATGTATAGACTTCTAAATTGATTTGAAACAACATTGGCAATAAAGGGCAAATAAAATGTTCTATAGCCAGACCCAGGCAGTATTCACTGTAAATGTGCAGGCAGGTTTGTGCCTGCTTAGAGTCCTCTCTGAGGTAAGGGCTAGGGCAGGATACAGTGAGGAATATTAACCATTCAGAGTCTTTTGCTTTAGCACTCCATATTTTAACCTCTAGTTTTTCCTCTCAGAACATGCTATACAAATGTTTTGGTTAACCCCATATGAATGAGACTGCTGTTACTGCATTCTACTGTCAGAGTTTGTGAAGTACCACTTTATGGATTCTAGCCAACTAAGATTGTAATAGAAACAATTCCAATTTGTATTATGATACATACATTTGAGCATTCTAAAAGTGCAATTTATTTTCAAGATGAAATATAGTTAAGGAGTTGAAACTGCTTGAGGATTTATTTTTAGATTTCATTTTCTAATTCATTAAACTTAAAAGTATGGGATGAGGCCATGCGTGGTAGCTCATGCCTGTAATCCCAACACTTTGGGAGGCCGAGACAGGTGGATTACCTGAGGTCAGGAGTTCGAGACCAACCTGGCCAACATAGTGAAACCGCATCTCTACTAAAAACATAAAAATTAGCCAGTTGTGGTGGTGCATGCCTGTAATCCCAGCTACTTGTGGGGGCTGAGGCAGGAGAATTGCTTGAACCCAGGAGACGGAGGCTGCAGTGAGCCGAGATCATGCCACTGCACTCCAGCTTGGGTGCAAGAGTGACACTCTGTCTCAAAAAAAAAAAAAAAAACAAAGGTATGGGATGAAATATTTTTAAAATTATTAATTCTAAAATTGAATTTTCAATAACAGAACAATAAAATTGTCCAATATGTGTGAAGAGAGACTTTTCAGTCTACCTTTTTGTCTTTGTATTTTTTTTTCAGAAGTGAAAATCCATTTTCTTACCTTGGGTAGGGGGCATGTTTCTTCTTTACTACCACTGCCACCGCAAGCAATACCCCACCTCTACTTGTATACTTAATTGTTATGAAAATAATCATGAGCTGTGATTTTCTGAGTGATCTGGTAATTCAACTAAGTAAAAACCACTCCACTTATTTAAAATATAATGTTCTTTAAAGCTTTCTCAAAACTCTATTATTAACTGTACATTGATGGTGATGATCATTGCAGTTCGATGAAGAATTCACAGCTCGACAGGAAGCTCAAGCTGAGCTTCAAAAAAGAGATGAGAAAATCAAAGAACTTGAAGCAGAAATCCAGCAACTTCGAACCCAGGTAATGAAAGAAGGTATAGACTTTGTGTCATGTCACAGTGAGTTCGATGGTAGAAAATTATCTTGTTAGATAGAAGGAAAAATGTGGCCAGAAGCAGACGTTTTGGCAGTTTTACATTTTTGTTGAAATAACTCTACAGATTTTATATTCC
This sequence comes from Aotus nancymaae, assembly GCF_030222135.1. Taxonomy (NCBI): domain Eukaryota; kingdom Metazoa; phylum Chordata; class Mammalia; order Primates; family Aotidae; genus Aotus; species Aotus nancymaae. Next base: position 49,963,958 of record NW_026988415.1, on the reverse strand, counting down.
AGGACAATAAATCATTTTAATGCTTGGAAAAAATAAAGCATTAGTTGCTGAAATGGCCCTGAATATTTTTAACAGAATGTATTACACAGGCAAAAGTGTTTTTGAGATGAAATTTTCATGATGATTTGAAAAATTGGGTACAGACTATTTTCTTTCAAAAAGAATGTGGAAATGCTCATTGATTATAATTATCCCAAAAGCATCTTGAGATCTTTTTGAATCTCAAATAAATTTCCACCTACATTCTCTATGGTGAAAAGCTCCCATATACACTTAAAATTTCAATTAAGATATCTAAACTTTCAAACTGATTATGTACTCTCCTCAATATACTTTATGTCTTAAATGAAAATTAAGAAATTGAATATGATGTCCTAACATAGTGGGTGCTCAGTAGGTGTTTGTTGATTGAACAGATCTGTTTCCACCTGTCTAATGAAAGATTACTTCAAAAGTCACCAACAAACTCCAAAATACCCAATCCAGGGGCCTTTTCCTACCCTTTGCCTGCACTACTTAACTCTAATATTTGATCATTTCTTTTTAATAAATCAATGTCTTTCTCCATCTCTCTTCCTCCCTCTCTTTTTCTCAGACTTCTTTTTCTACATGATTGAGAATGTAGTTTCTCCTTATTTTTTCATCCTCAAATGGTCACATTCCGCAGTGTTCTGTCCTCTGCTCTTTTCTTTTCTCTATATATTCTTCCTGTAATTTTCCATTTAGTATCATACATTCACATATCCCCTTTTGGTAGGTGTCAAGTCTTTTGAGTTTGTCTTCTAATTCCAGCTCTTGATTAGCTAGCCCCATAGGATGGTCCTGTTGCATGTTGAAATCAAATCCAGTTTTGTGATTTTCTCTCTTTCCTTAAACCAGTTTGTTGTCCATTTCCTATTTAAATTTTACCACCCAATATAAAGATGGTGAAGCTGGAGTTTTCTTCCTCTTTTTTCTGCCCCACCCACTGACAAATTAAGCTTATCACTATTTTATGTCTGTTCTTTCTTCATGTCCACTCGTACTACACCTCTTTGCATCAAAACCCAGAAACCTTCAGGTTTACTCTCTTATGACATCCTGCCTGGGCTATTACAATTGTTGCCTAACTTTTCTCCTTCCTCAAATTCATCCTTTATGTCAGTGGCAAATTAATCTTCCTGAAACACTTCCCTGATTATTGTTACTCCAGGCTTTAATATGTTCACTTGTTGCCTGTTGCAATCAGGATGAAATAAAATCTCCTTACCAGGAATTTTAAGACCCTCTGGCATGGGTCTTTCCTCCCTTATCTCCCCTTTGCAGCTGAGGCTCTGACTGCTCCCCTAACTACAGCCTCTGTTGCAGAAGTCACCTTTCCTCCCTTCACATTTGGAAATTACTATCTCCAGATTGACCCTTCTGCTAGCATTTCCCAGATATTAGTTACAGAAGTGCCAATAGGTTGTTCATGAGGAAAGCATTCCATAGTCCAATAAATTGAGTACACATGAAATTCTTATCTTGGAGATTCATAGTATTCATTAGCATATTAAAGGTCCCAGATATTCTACATTGAAGAAACCTGTCTACCTGTTTTTTACATAGATTTCTCAGACTCATTTGACCACAGCACCCTTTATCTCAGAACATCCTTCAACATCTCTTAGAAATAGTGTTTTCATAGAACTTAGTTGAGAAATATTGGCGTGTACTATTCTCTGTCAGAAATTCCCTCCTTTGCTCATCTGTGTATGTGAAACATATCCTTTAAGGCCGAGTTCATTAGGACATCCCTTGGAAAGCTTCACCAAAAACTCCATTAGCAAATTTCTCTGAACTTTCATATCACTTCTCTAGACCACTCATGGGATATTTGTGTACCTGCTCTATTTCTTCTGCTAGAACATAGACACCTTGAGGACAGTGTATTTCTTATTCAAGGCCCTACTGTACCTAGCACAGGTCTTTACCACATAGTTAGTTGCTTACTCTTGGTTAAATTAACTGTAAAAACTACACAATCATGAAGTATTCTCAACTCCTGTCCTCAAGCATTCCTCCTATCTTAGCCTCCCGAGGAGGAGCTGGGATTACAGGTGCGAGCCACCGCACAGGACTGTATACTCTCTAGTGTACCCAAAATAATGTCAAATACTAAATTATTCATTTACCATATTCAATTTATGATACGCTGTGGTAGCCTAATTTAATTATTAAATTCCTAATTGTTCATGGGAGGGAAAAGAAAGGCTGATATGATTTGATTTTTAAAGACTGGTGGCATTTAATATAAATATTTGAGATTCTTCATTAAATTTGTAAAATAATATATTTAACTTTAGTAAAATTTTATTTAAATAATAGCATTTTGTGTTTGTATAAAATTCACAAAATAAATATGATCTAATAGAGGTAAAAATTGACGTTTACAAATGTGTATTACTTTGAATTATGTTGTTTATTAATTAAAAAATGAGACACACATTTCACCTTTTAAAGTATGAAGAATATCCTTTCATACACAAAATTTGTAGGATAAATTACTAATTTTCTGAACCTTTAATTTTTCCACAATTTCTTTTATCTCAATTAAGACTATAAAATCAGATTTTTCTATAGTTTTGCTACTTTAAAAGTAAAATTAAAATAATTTTACGTATTTTAATCTTGTATTTATTTCTAACCTCAGGGAGAATTGCATTCCAGGAGAGGATGGTCATTTGTTAAGTATAGAAACACCTTAGTTGTATGTGTGTATATATACATACATAAACATTCATCTATGTGAATAAACTAGTTAGTTTGCAGTGAGTATTATGGGAAACCTTGCCATGACCGTGTCTACCTATAGACTTACAGATAGTTAATATATAAAGTTATTATATAAAGACTTATATAAAGTTAATATAAAAATATTAACTTTAATATTTTTATAAATAGGTCAGTCCTTCCAATTGATTGTTCTAAAAATTTGCTTCAATTTATTTTCTAAAGATATATTTCTAAGTTTAGTTAGAACAACTAAATAATCCAAGTAGAAAATTTCTATCAGTAAAGGTGAGCAGGCTAGGCACAGTGGTTCTTGCCTTTAATACCAGCACTTTGAGAGACCAAGGTGGGAAGATCTCTTGAGCCCAGGAATTGAGACTGACCCGGGCCACATAGTGAGACCCCATCTTTACAAGCAAAAAAACAAAAAAAATTAGCCTGGTGTAGTTGTGCATGCCTGTAGTCCCAGTTGGTCAGGAGGCTGAGGTGGGAGTATCACCTGAACCCAGGAGTTCAAGGCTGCAATGCACTATGAGTCTGGGCAACAGAGCAAGACCATCTCTAAATGAATGAATGAAAAAGGTCAAAAATGAACCTATCCCAAGAAATGTAATTAGCTTTTCTTTTTGTTGACTGAAAATTTGTTTATTAAGTTGTTAATGTTTTACAAAGTTAGTTCAATGTTTTATGGAACTTAAAATCCTGAGTTTCCCCTCAATAATACAGATGTTTATAATACGGACATTTGTACAAACTGTTACAATTACTGATACCTGATATAATTAGACTTCTGTAACTTCCATTTGTCAGGTAAATAAAACACCTCTCAAAGTTACTATAACTTTAGGAATTCACAAATTCCTATTTCTCCAGTTTTTCATTAGTACATTTTAAACTTTCTTAAAAGTGTAAAACAAAACCCCCAAATCAAAAACCTTAATATGAACCAACATTGAGAGACAGAGTAATGTAAGAAGCTCTTTTATTCATCACAGAGAACAAAAATACAGAATATATTTACTAATTTCTTTTCCACTAAAGAAAATGCACTTTATATTTAGAGAAATAAATCCTTAATTGCTGGAAGTTGTCTTTGGAGAATGATCCATAAGTGCCCAATCAATGGTCAGATATTGATACCAGGGTCCATCTCTTCTGCATTAATCTTCATACTTCCAGCTCCTTTATCTGCAATTCAGCCTTTTCAGTTTCGAAAGATAGCCATTTTTCTTTAGTAATTCTTTTCACGATCATCACAGAAAGTATGGACAATCCACCTCAATATAGGATGCCTATAATAGTCCCATCGTTCTGGGATATAGCCTTCTGGAATTCTACTAGTTCAGTTTCACCAATGAATACGTTCACCAGAGTTTCACCAATTGCCACTGGAATCCTTGTAAACAAAATGTGGAATGTCAATAAATTCAAAAAACACCCATTGTGAAATCTAGAAGGTTTCATGATAAATAGGCTTTTCCCATGGTCTCCACTGCATTAAACAGGAGTGACAGCCCTCACAAAGCCACAGGTGAGGAAGCCCCTGAATCCCAATTGAATGCCAAGGCACTGGCCAGACAGCTGCCACTGCAGTGACTGAGGCCTGTTGCAAAAAACTCATGGCTTCCTTGGCTGACTTAATGAGTTTTAAAGCTTTCATTAAGTTAATCTAATGTCATATCTTGATTAAGACAGATGCATGTTCATTGGTAGTGGTTTCATAAGAATGTTTATAATGAACAGCTCTACTTTTCATATATATTTATTTAGCAAAGTAAACCATTGTGATCAGTAATGGTTTAAGGAAATGGATACAGATTAATCATCTCTAAAAAGAACACTCTATGGCATGCAGTGTTCCCCTTCATCTGTTACCCGTTGTCATTAGATAATGAGCTTGAAGTTACTTTCTGATAGAAATGTTATATTCTCCTCATAATCCTATCTATTTGAGTTAATTGTCCTCATTGTAAATGGCACCTATTGATGAAGAGGCAGTCTTTTATATTGGAATGAGGATGGCATTGGATGTGAGAAGAACCACATTGAAATCCTAATCATGTTTCAGACTCTGAAATCTTTGGTAAATCATTTAACTTTTTTGCAGTTAGCAATTTCCTCATCTTTAAGCAGTGAAATAAAGGTAAGATAATAATGCCCTATCTGTATTACAGGGTTATAATAAGGATCAAAAGAAATAATGAATATAAAAATGTTGATAAGCATATATTACTATGGAAATGGATGCTATTTAGTATTTATTATTGGTGTTAAAAGCCAGCTAAGTTACTAGTGCCATGAAACAGACTCTTTGTATAAAGCTAATTAGCCCCCAAGGGAATTGAATCCATAACCTTGTATTAATTATCCCATATTCAAACCAACTAATCTTACCAGCCCAAGCCATATACTGTACTTCTTTTTTGCATATATTTATAAACAAAGTTAATTTTTCATTATTTCAGAGGAGTATTTCACAAAATCTTGGAGGATACTATATTAGTCCATTCTCACACTGCTATGAATAAATACCCAAGACTGGGTAATTTATAAAGAAAAGAAGTTTAATTGACTCACAGTTCTGCAGAGCTTAGGAGGCCTAAGGAAACTTAAAATCATGGCGGAAGGGGAATCAAGCACATCCTTCTTCACATGGCAGCAGCAAGGAGAAGTGCCAAGCAAATGGGTGAAAGCTGCTTAAAAACCATTGGATCTTGTGAGAACTCATTCACTATCACGAGAACAGCATGAGGGAAATGACTCCCATTACTGAATTATCAATTATTATTCAATTTTCTTTCCCTGTGTCCTACCCTTGACACCTGGGGATTATTACAATTCAAGGTGAGATTTGGGTGGGGATGCAGAGCTAAACCATATAATTCCATACCTGACACTTCCCAAATCTCATGTCTCAAATTTCAAAACACAACCATGCCCTTCCAGCAGTCCCCCAATGTCTTCACTCATTGCAGCATTAACCCAGCGTTCCAAGTCCAAAGTCTCTTCTCAGACAAGACATGTTCCTCCTGCCTAGGAGCCTATAAAATGAAAAGCTAATCACTTCCTAGATACAACAGGGATATAAGCATTGGGTAAATATGCCTGTTTCAAATGGGAAAAATTGGCCAGAACAAAGGGGCTAGAGGCCCCCTGCAGGTCTGAAATCCAATAAGACAATCATTAAACTTCAGGGTTCCAAAATGATCTCCTTTGACTCCATGTCTCATATCCAGGACATGCTGATGCAAGAGGTGGGTTCCCATGACCTTGGGCAGCTTTGCCCTGTATCTTGGCAGGGTGAAGCCCCTCTCCTGGTTGTTTTCACAAGGTGGTGTTGAGTGTCTATGGCTTTTCCAGGCTCATGGTACAAGCTGTCAGTAGATCTGCCATTCTGGGGTCTGGAGGATGGTGGCCCTCTTCTCACAACTCCACTAGGCAATGCCCCAGTGGCCACTATGTGTGGGGGCTCCAACCCCGTATTTTGCTTCTGCACTGCCCTACCAGTGAGTCTCCATAAGTGCTCTGCCCCTGCAGAAAACTTCTGCCTGGACATCTAGGTGTTTTCATACATCCTATAAAATCTAGGTTAGAGGTTACCAAACCTCAGTTCTTCACTTTTGTGTACCTGCAGGCTCAACACCACATGGAAGTTGCCAAGGCCTGGGGCTTGCACCCTCTGAAGTCATGGCCCGAGCTATACCATATCCCCTTTCAGCCTTGGCTGGAGGGGCAGGGATGCAGGGCATCAAAGAGGCTGCACACAGCAGAGGGGCCCTGGACCTGACACAGGAAACCATTTTTCTCTTCTAGGCCTCCAGGCCTGTGATGGGAGAGGCTGCCATGAAAGTCTCATGCCCTGGAGATAGTTTCCTCATTGTCTTGGTGGTTAGCATTTGGCACCTCATTACTTGTGCAAATTTCTGCAGAGGGCTTGAATTTCTCCCCAGAAAATGGATTTTTCTTTTCTACTGCATTGTCAGTCTGCAAGTTTTTTAAACTTTTATGTTCTGCTTCCTCTTGAACACTTTGCTGCTTAGAAATTTCTTCTGCCAGATACCCTAAATCATCTCTCCCAAGTTCAAAGTTCCACAGATCTTTAGGTCAGGGACAAAATGCCACCAGTCTCTCTGCATTGCAAGAGTGATCTTTACTCCCTTTACCAAGAAGTTTCACATCTCCAACTGAGACCACCTCAGCCTGTACTTTATTGTCCATATCACTATCAACATTTTAGTCAAAGCCATTCAACAAGTCTCTGGGAAGTTCCAAAGCTTCCCACATTTTCCTGTCTTCTTCAGAGCCCTCCAAACTGTTCCAACCTCTGCCTGTTAGCCAGTTCCAAATTCGCTTCCACATTTTCAGGTATCTTTATAGAAGCACCCCACTATCCACTCCCAATTTACTGTATTAGTCTGTTCTCACACTGCTATGAAGAAATACCTGAGACTGGTTATTTTTTTATTATTTTTTTGAGATGGAGTCTCACTCTGTCACCAAGGCTGAAGTACAGTGGCATGATCGCAGCTCACTGCAACTTTTGCCTCCTGAGTTCAAGCAATTCTCCTGCGTCAGCCTCCCAAGTAGCTGGGATTACAGGCACGCATCACTACGCCCAGCTAATTTTTGTATTTTTAGTAGAGATGGGGTGTTGCCATGTTGGCCAGGCTGGTCTTGAACTCCTGACCTCAGGTAATCCTCCCCACTCTGCCTCCAGAAGTGCTAGGATTACAGGCGTGAACCACTGTGAAGACTGGATAATTTATAGAGGAAAGAGGTTAAATTGACCCAGTTCCGCAGGGCCGGGGAGGCCTCAGGAAACTTACAGTCATGGCCAAAGGAGAAGCAAACACATCCTTATTCACATGGTGGTAGCAAGAAATGCCAAACAAAAGGAGAACATTTCTTTATAAAATCCTCAGGTATCGTGAGAGCTCACTTGTGATCATGATTTGGGTGAGGACGCAGAGCCAAAGCATATCAGATACCAACTTTCCTAGCATTCGTGTGTTAACGAAGTAGTCACTGTCCAGAATTTATAATGCTTATTAAAAAATTTACACAAGTCTTTTTCATATACTGTTAAACCTTTAGATTTTGCTAAATATTTAGATATTTTAGTAATAACTTAAAAAGTGTATATAATCTTCAAAAATAAGGTAGATATAATCTTAAACTACAAATATCTATTGATATATATTTCCTCAATTTTTTCGACTATATTTTATAAGCATTTAAACTTGGATTATTTATATTTCAGGCACAAGTACCCTCAAGTTCATCAAGAATTCCAGGTCCTCCTCCACCACCTCCATTGCCAGGTGCTGGGCCGCCTCCACCACCACCACCACCACCTCTACCCGGAGGAGCTCCTCCTCCTCCTCCTCCACCACCTCCTTTACCTGGAATGGCAGGAATACCACCACCACCACCACTTTTATTTGGGGGACCTCCTCCACCACCACCCCTTGGAGGAATTCCTCGTCCCCCAGGATTATCAGTTGATCTACCTTACGGAATGAAGCAGAAAAAAATCTATAAACCTGAAGTGTCCATGAAGAGAATTAATTGGTCAAAGGTAATACTAAATCTAGAGTATTTTGATTTTGTCTAGCTGTTGGTGATCGTTGCTATGTGTATGCATTGTATAATGTTTGAGAGTATGACTGCTGACTCTTTCCCTTCCTTTCTGAGTTCATCATTTTATGTCTGTCTGTCAATTTAGGGTCCAGATAATTGGAAACTCTCCGGATAGTTTGACATTGTGAAGTAGACAAAGGAAAATCAAAGTGATGTAGACAATATTATTTGAAATATACAACAAGTGAAAAGCAATTTTGATTCTTTTAATGTAGCTTTTCTTTAAAAATTTTTTTAATTGATATGTAATATTTGTACATATTTATGGGGTACATATGATTTTTGCTACATGCATAGAATGTGTAATGATCAAGTCAGGGTGTTTAGGATATCCATTGCCTTTAATATTTGTCATCTGTTTGTGTTGAGAACATTTCAGATCTTCTCTTCTAGCTAATTTGAAATATATAATATTTTGTTAACTATGGTCACTTTACTGTGCTATCAAACACTAGAACTTATTCCTTCTATGTGACTATATGTTTGTACATATTAACCTATCTCTCTTCACCCTCCCACCTCCCACACACACCCTTCCCAGTCTCTGGTAACTAATATTCTATTCTCTACCTTCATGATATCTACTTTTAAAGCTCCTGTATATGAGTGAGAATATATATTTGCTTTTCTGTGTCCAGCTTTTTTTACTTAATATAATGATTTACAATTCCATACATATTTCTGGAAATGACAGGATTTCATTCTTTTATATAGTTGGATAGTATTCCATTATGTTTCAATACTATGTTTTCTTTATCCATTCATTCGTTGATGGACACTTAGCTTGATTTCATACCTTCATTATTGTGCCTAGTGCTGCAATAAACATGAGGGTGCAGTTATCTCTTTGATATTCTGATTTTCGTTCCTTTGTGTAAATACCCAGTGGTGGGATTACAGCATTATCATGTGGTAATTCTGTTATTGAGGTTTTCCATAATGGCTGTACTATTTACATTCCTAACAGTAGTATATGAAAATTCCTTTTGGTCCACATCTTGAAAATAGCTATTCTAATTGGCATAAGATGCTAATAAGATATCTCAGTGTGATCTTGATTTGTATTTCTCTGGTGATTAGTGATGTTGAGCACATTTTCATATATCTTGGCCATTTGTATGTCTTCTTTTGAGAAATGTCTACTCAAATTCTTTGTCTACTCTTTAATGTGGTTATTTGTTTTGTTGCTGTTGTTTGGATTTCTTGCATTTTCTGGATATATACACCAATGGAATAGAATGAACTATCCAACAATAGTCTAATGTTGGATAAATAGTTTGCAGATATTTTCTCCCATTCAACAGATTGTCTCTTTACTCTGTTCATGGTTCCCTTTTCTATGCGGAAGCTTTTAAGTTGAATATAACCTCACTTACCCATTTTTTTTTTTGTTTCCTATGCTTTTCAAGTCTTACCACAAAATCTTTGCCTGGACCAGTGTCCTGGAGCATTTCCCGTATATATTCTTCTAGTAGTTTTATAGTCTCAGGTCTTATGCTTAAGTCTTTAATTCATTTTAAGTCCATTTTTGTATATTGTGAGATATATGGGTCAGTTTTAATTCTTTTGCAAATGGATATCCAGTTTTCCTATCATCATTTATTAAAGAGGGTGTCCTTTCCCCATTGCATATTCTGGGCACATTTGTGCCAAATCTGTTAGCTGTAAATATATGAATTTACTTCTGGGTTTTCTATTCTATTCCATTAGTGAATATATCTGTTTTTACATTAGTACTATGGTGTTTTGACTACTATAGTCATATATTTTGAAGTGAACGTCCTACTTTGATCTTTTTGCTCAGAATTGCTTTGGCTATTCAGGCTCTTGTGTGGTTCCATATAAATTTTAGGGTTATTTTTCCTATTTTTGTGAAAAAAATGTTAATGGTATTTTTATAGGGATTGCATTGGATCTGTAGATTGCTTTGGGCTGTATGGTCATTTTAACAATATAAATTCTTTTATTCTATAAGCATTGTGTTTTTTTTTATTTGTTTGTGTCCTCTTTAATTGCTTTCATCAGTGTTTTGTAATTTTTCTTATAAAGTTCTTTTACTTCTTTGGTTAAAAGAATTCTTAGGTTTTTTATCTTTTTGTGGCTATTGTAAATGCGACTGCTTTTTTATTTCTTTTTCAGCAAATTTGTTGTTCAGGTATAGAAACATTAATACATTTTCTGTGTTGATTTTGTGTGCTCCAACTTACTGAATTTATTAATTCTAAGAGCTTTTTGTGGGGTGTTTGGGTATCTCCAAATGTCAGATCATGTTGTCTGCAAAGAGGGACAATTTGATGTTCTCTTTTACAATTTGAATGTCCTTTATTTCTTTGCTTGACTGATGGCTCTGGCTAGGATTTCCAGTACTATGTTGAATAGGAATGGTGAAAGTGAGCATCCTAGTCTTGTTCAAATTCTTAGAGGAAAAGCTTTTATGTTTTGTCCATTCACTGTGATGTTAGCAATGGGTTTGTCATATATGGCATTTATTACGTGGAGGTATGTTCCCTCTCTGCCTAATTGAGAGTTTTTATTGTGAAGGGATGTTACATTTTATCAAATGCTTTTTCTGCATCTGTTGAGATAATTATATAGTTTTCATCTTTCATTCTTTTGATGTGATGTATCATGTTTATTGATTGGTATATGTTAAACCATCCTGGCATTCCTGGGGTATATCTCATTGATTATGGCATATTATCTTTTGGATGTGCTGTTGGATTCAGTTTCCTAGTATTTTGTTGAGGAAGTTTATGCCTGTGTTTATCAGGGATATTTTTTAATTGTTGTGTCCTTATTTGGTTTTGGTATTGGGGTAATGCTGGTCTTGTAGGATGAGTTAGGAAGAATTTCCTTCTCTTTAGTTTTTTGGAATAGTTTGACAAGAATTGGTGTTACTTCTTTTTTACAAGTTTGGAAAAATTTATCAGTAGAGTCATTAGTCCTGGGGCTTTTTTATTGAGGGAACTTTCTTAGTAGATTGTATGTATTCAGTAATTTATCCATTTCCTCTGGCTCTTCAGCTTATTAATGTATAGTTATGCATAATAGTCTCTGATAGTTTTTTGTATTTCTGTGGTATTGGTTGTAATATCCCCTCTTCCATTCCTGATTTTGTTTGTTTAGGTCTCTTTTTTTCTTAGTTAGTCTAGCTAGTGGTTTATCAATTTTATCTTTTAAAAAAAATCCAACTTTTTGTTTTGTTGCTCTTTTGTGTTGTATTTTTAATCTCTCTATGGTTTAGTTCTGCTCTAATGTTTATTATTTTTTTACTTCTACTGATTTGGGATTTGGTTGGTTCTTGCTTTTTTTGTTCCTTTAGGTGCAAAATTAAACTGTTCATTTTACTTCTTTCCACTTTTTCAAAGTAGGTATTTACTGCTATAAACATCCCTCTTAGCATTGCTTTTACTATATCCCACAGGTTTTGGTACATTGTTTTTTCATTTTCATTTATGTTAATACATTTTTAAATTTTTTTCTTAATTTCTTAATTGACCCAATGTTAATTGAGGAGCATGTTCTTTAAGTCTACGTATTTGTATAGTTTCTGAAATCCCTCTTGTTAATCGATGTCTAATTTAATTCCATTGTGGTCTGAGAAGATACTTGATATGATTTTGATTTTTAAAAATTTATTGAGATTTGTTTTTTATAGTAATATATGATCCATCCTTGAGAATTATTTTTATGCTGATGGGAGGAATGTTTATTCTGCAGCTTTTGGACAGAATGTTCCACAAATGTCTTTTAGGCCTGTTTGTTCTAAAGTGCAGTTTAAATCTAATGTTTATTTGCTGATTTTTCTGCCTAGATGATCTGTCTAATGCTAGGAGTAGGATGTTGAAGTCCCCAACTATTACTACATTAGAGTCTATCTTTCCCTTTAAATCTTATAATATTTATTTGTTTATCTGGGTGCTCCAGTGTTGGGTACATATATATTTTGACATGTTACCTCTTCTTGCTAAATTGATGCCTTTATCATTATATAATGACCTACTTTGTCTCTTTTACTGTTTTTGATTTAACATCTTTGATCTGATATGTGTATATTTACTCCTCACTTTTGGTTAGCATTTGCAATTTAATATCTTCTATTTTATTATTTTCAGTCTATGTGTGTCTTGCAGGTGAAATATGTTTCTTGTTGAAAGCATATAGTTGGGTCATTCTTTTTAATACATTGAACCAGTCTATATCTTCTAAGTGGGCAATTTAATTTACATTCAAGTTTATTATTGATAGGTGAGGACTTACTCCTGTCATTTTGTTCATTGTTTTCTGTTTGTGTATCCTTGGTTTTTTCCTTTATTATTGTTTATCCATGTCGTTTGGTAGTTTTCTATAGTGTTAACATTTGAGTCCTTTCTCTTTCTCATTTGTGTATCTGCTCTACATGTGAGTTTTGTACTTTCATATGCTTTCATGATGATATATTCTCTTTTAGATATGTAGGACTTCCTTAAGCATTTCTTATAGGGCTTGTCTAGTGGTGTTGAATTCCCTCAGTTTTTGTGTGTTTTGGAAAGACATTATTTCTCCTTCATTTTTGAGGGATAGATTTGCTGGGTATATATAACTGGCTTCCAGTTTTTTTTTTTTTCTTTTGACACTTTAAATATACGGTCCCATTCTCTCTTGTCCTGTGGCCTCTCCAGTGTGCTGCTCCACATGTTCCTGGGATGGAGGATACTGTGTGGACTACAGAGCTGGGACCAGGTCTCATTGCTGGTACCAGCCAGTGTCACACCACTTCAGTCATTTGGGTGGATGTGGGGAGATTTCAGTTGGCTCCAAGGATGTGGAGATAGAGAATTATTCAGCCCCAGGGCAGGATGTAGTCTGATGGAGGTTAGGCTCTCAATCTGTTGCCATACTGCAGCTGCTTCGGTCTTAGTGGCATGTGTGGGATCCAGTGTGAATGCCCTTTCTAGAGCAATGCCGTTGCAAGACTGCAGGTAACTTTGTATACTGAAGACTAGTTTCAGGGCCTGTGGAGGCTGAGTGGGTGTCTTATGGCTAGAATCCTCAGAGTTCACAGTGTTCCAGAATCTGGACCACTGGGGATATGTTATTTACCCTTTTCCGACATTGGGGAGCTTCTCTGGGCTCTAAACTGATAACAGCCAGGCTTGCTGCCAGGATTCCCTCTCCTTCCATGCCTCATGTGTTTTCTCTAACTTCCCTGCCAAATTCCTGTGTTCTTACATGTTATGATTATCTACTCTCTTTTTTTGGGGGGCTTTTTAAAAATTTTTTTATTTTTTTATTGTATTTTAGGTGTTGGGGTACACGTGAAGAACATGCAAAATGGTTGCATAGGTACACACGTGGCAATGTGATTTGCTGCCTTCCTCCCCTTCACCTATATCTGGCATTTCTCCCCATGCTATCCCTCCCCTATTTCCCCCCAACAGACCCCAGTGTGTAGTGCTCCCTTCCCTATGTCCGTGTGTTCTCATTGTTCAACACCTGCCTATGAGTGAGAACATGCGGTGTTTGGTTTTGTGTTCTTGTGTCAGTTTGCTGAGAATGATGGTTTCCAGGTTCATCCATGTCCGTACAAAGGACATGAACTCATCGTTTTTGATGGCTGCATAATATTCCATGGTGTATATGTGCCACATTTTCCCTGTCCAATCTATCATCGATGGGCATTTGGGTTGGTTCCATGTCTTTGCTATTGTAAACTGTGCTGCAATGAACATTCATCTGCATGTGTCCTTATAGTAGAACGATTTATAATCCTTTGGATATATACCCAGTAATGGGATTGCTGGGTCAAATGGAATTGCTATTTCTAGGTCCTTGAGGAATCGCCACACTGTCTTCCACAATGGTTGAACTAATTTACACTCCTACCAACAGTGTAAAAGTGTTTCTATTTCTCCACATCCTCTCCAGCATCTGTTGTCTCCAGATTTTTTAATGATCGCCGTTTTAACTGGCATGAGATGGTATCTCAATGTAGTTTTGATTTGCATTTCTCTAATGACCAGTGATGATGAGCATTTTTTCATATGTTTGTTGGCCTCATGTATGTCTTCTTTTGAAAACTGTCTGTTCATATCCTTTGCCCACTTTTGAATGGACTTGTTTGTTTTTCTCTTGTAAATCTGTTTTAGTTCTTTGTAAAATCTAGATATCAGCCCTTTGTCAGATGGGTAAACTGCAAAAATTTTTTCCCATTCTGTTGGTTGCCGATTCACTCTAATAACTGTTTCTTTTGCCGTGCAGAAGCTGTGGAGCTTGATTAGATTCCATTTGTCTATTTTGGCTTTTGTTGCCAATGCTTTTGGTGTTTTGGTCATGAAGTCCTTGCCTATGCCTGTGTCCTGAATGGTTTTGCCTAGATTTTCTTCTAGGGTTTTTATGGTGTTAGATCTTATGTTTAAGTCTTTAATCCAGCTGGAGTTAATTTTAGTGTAAGGTGTCAGGAAGGGGTCCAGTTTCTGCTTTCTGCTTATGGCTAGCCAGTTTTCCCAACACCATTTGTTAAACAGGGAATCCTTTCCCCATTGCTTGTTTTTGTCAGGTTTGTCAAAGATCGGATGGTTGTAGATATGTTGTGTTGCCTCTGAGGCCTCTGTTCTGTTCCATTGGTCTATATCTCTGTTTTGGTACCAGTACCATGCTGTTTTGATTACTGTAGCCTTGTAGTATAGTTTGAAGTCTGGTAGTGTGATGCCTCCCGCTTTGTTATTTTTGCTTAGAATTGACTTGTCTATGTGAGCTCTCTTTTGGTTCCATATGAAGTTTAAGGTGCTTTTTTCCAGTTCTGTGAAGAAGGTCATTGGTAGCTTGATGGGGATAGTGTTGAATCTATAAATTACTTTGGGCAGTATGGTCATTTTCACGATATTGATTCTTCCTAACCATGAACATGGAATGTTTCTCCATCTGTTTATGTCCTCTCTTATTTCGTTTAGCAGTGGTTTGTAGTTCTCCTTGAAGAGGTCCTTTACGTTCCTTGTTAGTTATATTCCTAGGTATTTTATTCTCTTTGTAGTGATTGTGAATGGCAATTCGTTCTTGATTTTGCTCTCTTTAAGTCTGTTACTGGTGTATAGGAATGCTTGTGATTTTTGCACATTGATTTTGTATCCTGAGACTTTGCTGAAGTTGCTTATCAGTTTCAGGAGATTTTGAGCTGAGATGATGGGGTCTTCTAGATATACAATCATGTCGTCTGCAAATAGAGACAATTTGACTTCCTCCTTTCGTGATTGAATAAACTTTATTTCTTTTTCTTTCCTGATTGCTCTGGCTAGAACTTCCAGTACTATATTGAATAGGAGTGGTGAGAGAGGGCATCCTTGTCTAGTGCCAGGTTTCAAAGGGAATGCTTCCAGTTTGCCCATTCAGTATGATGTTGGCTGTTGGTTTGTCGTAAATAGCTTTTATTATTTTGAGATACGTTCCATCAATACCTAGTTTATTGAGGGTTTTTAGCATAAAGGGCTGTTGAATTTTGTCAAAGGCCTTCTCTGCATCAGTTGAGATAATCATGTGGTTTTTGTCTTTGGTTCTGTTTATGTATTGAATTACATTTATAGACTTGCGTATGTTGAACCAGCCTTGCATCCCCAGGATGAACCCTACTTGATCATGGTGGATAAGCTTTTTGATGTGCTGTTGCAATCGGCTTGCCAGTATTTTATTGAAGATTTTTGCATCTATGTTCATCGTGGATATTGGCCCGTAGCTTTCTTTTCTTGTTGAGTCTCTGCCGGGTTTTGGTATCAGGATGATGTTGGTCTCATAAAATGATTTGGGAAGGATTCCCTCTTTTTGGATTATTTGGAATAGTTTCAGAAGGAATGGTACCAGTTCCGCTTTGTATGTCTGGTAGAATTCGGCTGTGAACCCATCTGGACCTGGGCTTTTTTTGGATGGTAGGCTCTTAATTGCTGACTCAACTTCAGACCTTGTTATTGGTCTATTCAGGGTTTCGACTTCTTCCTGGTTTAGGCTTGGGAGGAGGCAAGTGTCCAGGAATTTATCCATTTCTTCCAGGTTTCCTAGTTTATGTGTATAGAGTTGTTTGTAATAATCTCTGATGGTGGTTTGAATTTCTGTGGAATCTGTGGTGATACCCCCTTTAACCATTTTTATTGCATCTATTTGGTTATTCTCTCCTTTCTTTTTTATTAATCTGGCTAGTGGTCTGTCTATTTGTTGATCTGTTCAAAAAACCAGCTTCTGGATTTATTGATTATTTTGAAGGGTTTTTTGTGTCTCTATCTCCTTCAGTTCTGCTCTGATCTTAGTTATTTGTTGTCTTCTGCTAGGTTTTGAGTTTTTTTTTTATCTTGCTCCTCTAGCTTTTTCAATTTTGACGATAGGTGTCAATTTTAGATCTCTCCTTTCTTCTCATGTGGGCACTTATTGCTATATATTTTCCTCTAGAGACTGCTTTAAATGTGTCCCAGAGATTCTGGTATGTTGTGTCTTCGTTCTCATTGGTTTCGAAGAACATCTTTATTTCTGCCTTCATTTCATTGTTTAGCCAGTCAACATTGAAGAGCCAATTGTTCAGTTTCTATGTAGCTGTGCAGTTCTGAGTTGGTTTCTGAATTCTGAGTTCTAACTTGATTGCACTGTGGTCTGAGAGACTGTGTGTTATGATTTCTGTTATTTTGCATTTGCTGAGGAGTGATTTACTTCCAATTATGTGGTCAATTTTAGAGTAGGTGTGATGTGGTGCTGAGAAGAATGTATATTCTGTGGATTTGGGGTGGAGAGTTCTGTAAATGTCTATTAGGTTTGCTTGGTCCAGGTCTGAGTTCAAGTCCTGGATATCCTTGTAAATTTTCTGTCTGATTGATCTGTCTAATATTGACAATGGGGTGTTAAAGTCTCCCACTATTTTTGTGTGGGAGTCTAAGTCTCTTTGTAAGTCATTACGAGCTTGCCTTATGTATCTGGGTGCTCCTGTATTAGGTGCATATATATTTAGGATCGTTAGCTCTTCTTGTTGCATTGATCCTTTTACCATTATGTAATGTCCTTCTTTGCCTCTTTTGATCTTTGTTGCTTTAAAGTCTATTTTGTCAGAGATGAGAATTGCAACTCCTGCTTTTTTTTGCTCTCCATTTGCTTGGTAAATCTTCCTCCATCCCTTTATTTTGAGCCTTTGTGTATCCTTGCATGTGAGATGTGTTTCCTGGATACAGCACACCGATGGGTTTTGGCTTTTTATCCAATTTGCCAGTCTGTGTCTTTTGATTGGGGCATTTAGTCCATTTACATTTAGGGTTAATATTGTTATGTGTGAATTCGATACT
This sequence comes from Aotus nancymaae, assembly GCF_030222135.1. Taxonomy (NCBI): domain Eukaryota; kingdom Metazoa; phylum Chordata; class Mammalia; order Primates; family Aotidae; genus Aotus; species Aotus nancymaae. Next base: position 49,946,277 of record NW_026988415.1, on the reverse strand, counting down.
GCCATTTTGATGCTAGCCGGCTGTTTTACCCGTTAGTTGCTGCAGATTGGGTCTCTGAGTGGATGTCCAGTTTTTGATGATGAAGTTATTTCTGTTTCTTAGTTTTCCTTCTAACAGTCTGGCCCCTTTGCTGTAGGATTGCTGAGGTCCACTCCAGGCCCTGCTTGCCTGGGGATCACCTGCAGCAGCTGCAGAACAGTAAGGGTTGCTACCAGTTTCTTCTTCTGCTATCTTTGTCCCAGAAGGATACCCACCAGATGTCAGTCTGATCTCTCCTTTATGAAGTGATTCTTTGGATATAAAGGGTCAGGGAGCTGCTTGAGGAGACAGTCTGTCCTTTATAGGAGCTCGAGTGCTGAGCTGTGAGCTCTGTTGATCATTCAGAGCTGCTGGGCAGGTACGTTTAAGCCTGCTGCAGTAGAACTCATAGACCCCCTTTTTTTTCCCAGGTGTTCTGTCCCTGGGAGTTAGGGCTTTATTTAATGTGTTTCCGTTGTGCTGCTCCCTTTTCTTCAGGGCTGCCCTGCCCAGCAAGGAGGCAGCTTAGTCACTGTCTGCCGGCAGAGGCTTTGCTGAGCTGCTATGGTCTCCGCCTAGCTGCCATGTGAACTTCCCTGCAGTCCTGTTTATATGGGTGCAGTTAGAACTGCCTCGGCAATGGTGGCCCACCTCTGTAATGGGGGACTCTCTCTGTAATTGTGGGTTGCCTCAGCAACGGCGGGTTGCCTTGGCAATGATAGGCTGCCTCAGCAATGGCGGACTACCTCCGTAGTGGTGGAGTGACTCGATAATGGCGGACGCCCCTTTGCCATAGAGCTGAACTGTCCCGGGTTCAGCTGTGCTTGCTGTGAAGCTCTAAACCCAGAGCATTTCCAATTACTGTTTTTTTGTGTGTGTGTGTGATGGTGGGACCAGCCGAGCCTGATCTCCTGGCTCCCTGCCTCAGAACCTTTTTTGTTTTTTAGTTGAATGGTTGACTCTCTCCCAGATGTTCCAGTCGTCTGTTGAACAGGCGCCGGGATCTGTGTGATTTCCTGTGCGGTGACCCACTGCACTGACTGAAACAGTGACGCTGATATTTGTGGTGCTTTTTTGCCCAGGAATCTCCTGGCCTGGCTGCCTGTTTCAGTCCCTTTTTTTAATCAGCTGAATGGGCGACTGTGCCTTCCTGGAGCTCCTCTCGCCAGCTCAAACGGCACCCAGACCAGAGTATTTTGTACGAAGAACCGCCGCACCGGCCAAAATAGCCGCACCGGCCAAAACAGCCGCGCCGGCGACCCGTGGGGCTCTTCCTCCTGGGAATCTCCTGGTCTGTGGGCAATAAAAATCCATCTGGAAATGTGGCGTCCACTCACCCTCTGCGCTTTCACTGGGAGCTGCAATCCTGAGCTGTTCCCAATCAGCCATCTTGGATCTTCCTTTTTTTGGCTTTTTATGGAGGATGTGAGTACCACGTGCCTCCAGTCAGCCATCTTGAAGCCTCTTCTCCATTTTTCTTAAAATCCTTTGTATTATTGAGCCTTTTTATCTTACTTGTTTTTCTTAATGAATAACTTTGTTTTTAGTTTTACACTTCCAAATAGTATTAAATAAGTGACGATATTTAGTATTGACATACCTTAATTGTTTTTTGATAAGATGTTTGAAATTACTTTCTTCTGAATGTTGTTTGGCTTTATTATTATCAAATAATATGTTTCTTTTAAAAGGTTATTATGTAGATTGACACAGTCCTCATTGAGTGGGAACTAATATTTTAATGAAAATCCATATTTATCCAGACAACCATTTGGGGAAATATCTCATCCAAGAGCATATTTACAGTGTCAGACAGCATATAGGTAATAAGTTGGTTTAACAAGAATGATTAAATCATTTTTCAATCTTATGCATATATTTATGATTAGCTCATAAGAGTAAACTTGTATTAAATGGTTTTAGAATGTAGTTTTTCTTTTAAAAGAATTAGGTTCAATTCATCAAAATACTGGATTACAAAGCTGTTGCTTAGTTGTCTGCCTGTGTTAATGTAATGATATGCTTCCTAGTTTAACAGTATAGTGTACAGTGTAATGGTAGTTACACATAACAAAGCTTCACAGCTTATTGGAAGATGAAGTTCTAATCTTGGGTAGTAGTTAAGACCACAGTCCTCTGGAGCACACATCTAGATTTAAATCCCAGCTCTTCCATTTACTAATTTGGGTAGCCACTTAAACTTTCTTGGGCTCTGTTTCCTCATTTTTTAAAGTGGAGATAATAACAGGTCAAAAAATTATTATGAGGATTAAATTAGTTAATATATGCAAATCACTTAAAACAGTACCTGACACAAAGTAGGAGATGTGTGTCAGCTATCCTTATGCTACCTTAAACCTAGTGAGTGAAAAAGGAGAATTCAGTTTTCTCTATTTCCCTGTTTTAAAAAACGCAGGAACAAGATGATTTTATGTGAGTTGGAGTTAGGATTTCCTGAATTATTTTTAAGCCTCCTAAGTAGAATAATATTTAAGATGCAATTTGCTATGAGGCCTATTGCTATTGTGTACTATTTCTTCACACAATTCTGAGTTTCCCAATGAATATTTACTTTATAAGTATTATTTAGGTACATCCTGAAATTGACTTCGAGGATAGAGAAATAAAGGAACTGTTGTTCGACCTTGCTGAAAGTTAGTTTCTTGAAAATTTAAATATGAAGTTATAATTTAGAATCTTTTCTTTGTTATTTTTGTTTCAGGTTGAGCCCACAGAATTATCTGAGAACTGTTTCTGGTTAAAAGTTAAAGAAGACAAGTTTGAGAATCCAGATCTCTTTGCAAAATTGGCACTGAATTTTGCTACTCAGATAAAAGGTACATTTTTTAAAATAAAACATAAGTTTCTGATTCAGGTATAATTTAATTCAGTGCTTTGCTAAAAATTTCTAGTAATGTGTATATGTATACTTTTCCCACACTGGACAGGGTGAAACATCAATAGGCAGACATTTAACCATATTTTACCATAACTAAAGAAGGAAATTTATTTTACCTTTGAATTTTATTACACATAAATGTTATTATTCTTCTGAGAATACAGGGTTTATTATTGTTAAATATGTGTGTTGCACTGCTCCATTATAAAATTGTCATTTTTACTGAGAAGTAGGAGAGAGAAATCTGTTAATTCATCACGTAAGAGTAAATAATGTAAGAGAACACTGAAGTCTCAGAATTTTTCATGAAATTGAAATAAGATTGGTCCAATAGTCTTAATAGTCTTTCCTGTCATGCTTGTATTATCAATTTGGATTCTTGGGAAATGCTATAGTTTTTGCTTTAATTAGATATTTTGGATTAATATCAAAATCTAGTACCTTATAAGTATTATTTACTGATTTGATAATAGAGTGCTTTGTTTGTTATTAGATCATTTATTCACTTGTGAATTTCACACATGATTTTGATACTATACAGGTAGCTTCTCAATCTCATAATCATTATGGTTCATTAATTTTGGTATTTTTTTAACATGATTATTTCACTAATCATTGCAGATGTGACAGTTCAGTTAAGGATAGTATTTTTTGTCTGAATGAGTCCTTGCAATTGAAAAATGGAAATAATCCATACTCTCATGCCCTTGCACCTTTACCATTCATTTGTGTGATGTGTCACATCATGCCTTAGAATATGAGAATTTAAATTTTTGAGAATAGAGGTATGAAAATTTTTTTTTTAGATTATGTACGCTGGAGGTTTTCGTGCTGTATTTGTTGTTCTTTGTAAATTGAAGTTCATATACACATACAAATCTGGGGTGACTAGACTATTCTGAAGAATTTTGACAACTTAAAAAAGTTACTACTATTAGGCCTACCTTTTTTTTTTCCTCATTTGGTATCGCAGACCTCACATTTAATGAATTCTTCAATGACTCAAGTGATTACCATTTACTATAATCACTTTTTAAAGTTAAAAAATTGCTTGTAGCAAAGCGTTCATGCTTATAGCAAATTACTCATATAGTAAAATAAGGTAGTATAACAAATGTAAATTTCCCTTTAATCTCAGAAATACAGCATTTTGCCCAGATAAAATCATTACTTCTAATTTTTCACATTTTATCCTAGAAATAGTCTATGCCTCTCAACACATATGTGCATTTATCATTTTTTGTTTTTTATTTCTTGCTGTTTTCACCAGTTGTGCCTGAAGATTATTCTATAGGTGCTTGTGTTTATCTACTGTGTTCTTTTTACATACCGCATAGAATTTTGTGTATGAACCTATCTTAATTAATCCCATATTAATGACTATTTAGATTAGTTCTAGTCTTTTGCTAATTTAAGAAATGCTGTGGTAAACGTAACTCTGTATATGCTGTTTTTCACAAATGTTCAACTATCTGTAAGATAAATGCTACAAGTAAAATTCCTGGATAAAATGCTGTGTAAATTTAAAAATTTTAAAGATAGTATGAAAGTACGTTCTGAATGAGTGTGCATCAATTTATAGTGTCACAAAGAATATCTGTGAATATCTGTTTCCCAAAACCTTTGCCCATCTCAGAGGTAAAAATGTTAAATCAGTGTTGTTATAATTTTTACTTTTTGAATACGAAGTGAAATTGAGCACATTTTCTTATATTCACAGGCAATTTTATTTTACTTTCATTTTTAAAAATAATTTTAACTCATATTCAAGGGGTACATGTGCAGGTTTCTCACATGGGTATGTTGCATGATTCCAAGGTTTAGGATGCAAATGATCCCATCACCTAGGTAGTGATGAGCATTGTAACTGACCATTAGTTTTTTAATCCTTGCCCTCTTCCCTCCCTCTGCTCTCTATTAGGCCCTGGTGTCTCTTGTTCCCATCTTTGTGTCCAAGAATACCCAGTATTTAGCTCCCACTTATAAGTGAGAACATGCAATATTTGATTTTCTGTTCCTGCTTTAATCGCTTAAGATAATGGCCTCCAGCTGCATCCATGTTCCTGCAAAGGATATGATTTTTTAAATTGTGGCTGTATAGTATTCCGTGATATATATATACCATATTTTTCTTAATCCAATCCACTGTTGATGGGCACCTAGGTTGATTCCATGTCTTTGCTATTGTGAACAGTGCTGTGATGTACATAAAAGTACGTGTGTCTTTTGGGAGGAATGATTTATTTTCTTTTGGATTTAAACCTAGTAATGTGATTGCTGAGTAGAAAGATAGTTTGTATTAAGTTATTTGAGAACTCTCCGAACTGCTTTCTACCGTAGCTGAACTAATTTCCATTCTTACCAATAGTGTATAAGCGTTCTGTTTTCTCCACAGCCTTGCCAGCATCTGCTTGGGGTTTTTGGCTTTTGTTTTTGTTTTGACTTTTTAGCAATAGCCATTCTGATTGGTGTGATACGGTATCTTATTGTAGTTTTGATTTTCATTTCCCTGATAATTAGTGTTATAAGCATTTTTTCATATGTTTGTCAGCCGCTTGTATGTCTGTTTGTCTTTTTTTTTTTTTTTTTTTTTTTGAGATAAAGTTTCACTCTTGTTGCCCAGGCTGGAGAGCAGTGGCATGATCTCAGCTCACTGCAACCTCCACCTCCCAGGTTCAAGTGATTCTCCTGCCTCAGCTTCCTGAGTAGCTGAGATTACCGGCACCCACCACCATACCCAGCTAATTTTTGTATTTTTAGTAGAGATAGGGTTTCATGTTGGCCAGGCTGGTCTCAAACTCCCGACCTCAGGTGATCTGCCTGCCTCAGCTTCCCAAAGTGCTAGGATTACAGGCGTGAGCCACCATGCCCAGCCCATATGTTATCTTTTGAGAAGTATCGGTTCATGTCCTTTGCCCACTTTTTGATGGGATTATTTGTTTTTTAGTTGTTGATTTCCTTAAGTTCCTTACAGGTTCTGGGTATTAGACCTTTGTCAGATGCATAGTTTGTGAATATTTTCCTCCATTGTGCAGCTTGTCTGTTTATCCTGTTGATAGTTTCTTTTGCTGTGCAGAAGCTCCTTGGTTTAATTAAGTCTCACTTATCAATTTTTGTTGCAGTTGTTTTTGAGAACTTAGTCATAAGTTATTTCCCAAGGCAGATGTCCAGAATGGTGTTTCCTAGGTTTTCTTATAGGATTTGTATAGTTTGAGGTCTTTAATTTAATTCTTTAATCCATCTTGAATTACTTTTTGTGTATGGTGAAAGACAGGGTTCCAGTTTTATTCTTCTGCATATGGCTATACAGCCATCACAGCATTTTTGTTTGACTTTGTCAAAATTCAGATAGATGTAGGTGTGCAGCTTTATTTCTTGGTTCTCTTAGTCTGTTCCATTGGTCTGTGTTTCTGTTTTTGTACCAGTACCATGCTGTTTTGGTTACTGTAGCCTTGTAATATAGTTTGTGGTCAGGTAATATGATGCTTCTGGCTCTGTTCCTTTTGCTTAGGATTGCTTTGGCTCTTTGGGCTCTTTTCTGATTCCATGTGAATTTTGGAATAGTTTTTTCTAAGTCTGTGAAAAATGACATCGGTAGTAGTTTGGTAGGAATAGTGTTGAGTCTGTAAATTGCTTCGGGCAGTATGGCCATTTTAATGATATTGACTCTTCCCATTTATGAGCATGAAATGTTCTTCCATTTGTGTCATTATTTCTTTTATTAGTGTTTTGTGGCTCTCCTCGTAGATATCTTTCACCTTCTTGGTTAGATGTATACCTAGGTATTTCATTTTTTTGTGCCTATTGTAAATGATATTGCATTCTTGTTTTGGCTCTCAGTTTGAGAGCTGTTAGTATATAGAAATGATACTAGGTTTTGTACATCAAGTTTGTATTTTGAAACTTTACTGTAATTGTTGATCTGTTCCAGGAAGCTTTTGGTAGAGTCTTTAGTGTTTTCTAGGTATAGGATTATATCGTCTGTGAGGAGAGATAAGTTTGACATCTTTTCCTATTCAGTTATCTTTTATTCCTTTCTCTTGCCTAATTTCTCTTCCAAGAAGTTCCAATATTGTGTTTAATAGATACAGGAGTGGGCATCCTTGTCTTATTCCAGTTCTCAAGGGGAGTGCTTCCAGCTTTTTTTAATTCAGTGTGATGTTGGCTGAGTGTTTGTCATAGATAGCTCTTATTAGTTTGAAGTATGCCTATTTTTTGTGGACTTTTATCATAAAGGGATGCTGGATCTTGTTGATGGTTTTTCCATGTCTATTGAGATGATCATATGTTTTTTTTTTTAATTCTGTTTTTGTGATGAATCACACTTACTGATTTGTATATGTTGACAAACATTGCATCCCAGAAATAAAGCCTACTTGATCTTGGCAAATTAAGTTTCTGATGTTGTGTTTGATTTGGTTTGCTTTGGTTTGCTAGTATTTTGTTGAGAATTTTTGTGTCTATGTTCATTAGGGATAGTGGCCTGTAGATTTCATGTTTTGTTGTATCTTTCCCAGGTTTTGGTATGAGGGTGATTCTGGCTTCATAGAAAGAGTTGTGAGGAGTCTCTCCTCCTCAGTGCTTTGAAGCAGTTCCAGTAGAATTGGTACCAGCTCTTCTTTTTATATCTGGTAGACTTCAGCTGTGAATCTGTCTGTTCTGGGGCTTTTTTTGGTCATTACATTTTTTTGTTACTGATTTAGTTCTGGAACTCAATATTGGTCTGTTTTTTCCTGATTCAATCTTGGGGGGTTATGTGTTTCCAGGAATTTATCTATCTCCTCTAGATTTTGTAGTTGGTTTGCACAGAAGTATACATAACAGTTTCTGAGGATCTTTTGTTTTTCTTTGGGATCATTTGTAATGTCACCTTTGTTGTTTTTGATTGTATTACTTTGGATGGTCTCTTTATTCTTTGTTAATCTAGGTAGTGGTCCATTTATCTTGTTTATACATTCTAAGAATCAACTTTTGGTTTAGTTAATCCTTTGTATGGATTTTTTGGTATCAATGTCATTCAGTTCTTCCCTGATTTTATTCATTTCCTATGCTAGCTTTTGCATTGATTTGCTCTTGTTTTTCTGGTTTCTCTAGGTGTGAAGCTAGATCTTTAATTTGAGATCTTTATAACCTTTTCAGGTAGGCCTTTAGTGCTATGAACTTTCCTTTTAATACTGCTTTTGCTGCATCCCCAAGATTTTGGTATGTTGTGTCTCTCTTCATTTATTCCAAAAAATGTTTGATTTCTGTACAGGCAAAACTATTCTTTTTCTGTAAACTTCCCCCTCCATTTCTTTGCATGTTTCCTATTGAGCATTTACTCTTTTGATTATTGACTTATTTGAATTGAGTGCTACAAGAATCATAGATTTTATAAAATTTTAGAATTAGTCTGAATCTTGGAAGTTATTAAGCACAGACTCTATTTTCCCAGTGAAGAAACTCAAGTAAGAGACAGTGAGGTAAGTGTAAAATCTATTATGAAGTTCTTAAAGATACTGTGGTATAGTAGGAAAAGCCAAAGGAAATAAATTCGCACATACTTGCATTCCAGCTGTGACTGTAACCTTGGAGACTGAATTTTCTCATGCGTAAAATGAATAGACTAATGTTTACCTAGTAGTATTGTGAGAATTAAACAAGGTTATATATTTAAAGCACCCAGCACATTGTTTGGTATCCCTTTCATTTAACCTGATGCTGTTTGTGTGAGTGTATATGTGTGTGTGTGTGTGTGTGTCTTAGTTATTGATGCTTCAGTACAACTGTTAATTCAGCAGAATTTACTGCTATTCTTTTCAGCACTTGGTAGAGCTAATCAGTCAGAATTGAAGCAATTCTTACTGCAGCTGCCAAAACCTAATCAAACCAAATCAAAACTAAACAAAATTCATATAAAACCTCTTATGTATGTATTGCTGAGAATGCTTTATTTTCATTCCTCTTAATTTTGATTCTTTGAATTTTCTATTCCATACTACTATGACTTACCTAATTTTGGATATTTAGGTAGAAATCTGGAAAGGATCACCTTTCAGTACCATTACTTTTACTAAAATTTACTTCTGAAAGGACATATATGGGATCAATTATGCATCATAGCCTATTTCAGACATGCACACCATAGCTAAAACAAATTTTAATGACCCTAAACTGCCATTCTTTTGTAACATGCAGTAATTGTTGATTGATGTTACTATAATAGCTGAAGTTCCTTGTCATTTGCAGTGCCTTGATTCATATGTGGTCAATTGGTGGCAGGTTTAGTAGGAAATCAGCAGAAGGGTCTGGTTCCATCAAACTTAAAACTTCACCGCTCTGGTTTTCTTATCTCTAGGGCAACTTTCCCCCGCCATTTTGCTGTTCATTGCAGCTTACTCAGCTGTATTCCGGAAGGAACGTCATTCCTGTTTTTGCTAATACCTATTTCTAAACCTCTTAGATCAGTGTTCCAAAACCTCTATTTTTCACTACTGCAAGAGCATAGAAGAGCTCATGTCTCTGTCCTTGCTAAGTGTCCTGTAAAGCACTACAATTGTATTTTTCAGGAAGTTGTTTAAGAGCTAAATTGGAGCTTTAAAATACACTAATTCTGATATCTATAATATTTAAATGTTTAAGTTTTAATACGTGAAAGTAGCATAAAATTATACTTCCTAAATTACTCTTAGAGTTTAAGAGGAAATTATTTTTCACGTGTTATTTAAACAGATTATTTCTGTTTTAGGAAAGAATGGATCTCTCAATTCATTTAGCTTAAGTTTGTAGAGAACCTATTATGTGCAAGGTTCTATACTAAATGGAAGAGAAAGAAATGAGTAAGGTCTTGTCAAGGCACCAGGGAACTTACAGTCTACTGAGAGAGGTAGGAGAATGCTCAGTATATTTAGTCAAGTTGTAGTAAATGTTAGAATAGATATATTTTTTAAAGCCATTGGGGTACAAAAAAAATAATTTTGAGTAGGGTCAGTGGATATCCTAGAGGTAGTATAATTAGAGCTGGGACTTAAAATTTTAATAGAATTTCTATTGGGAAGGAAGGAAGGAAAAATGGCATTTTAGCTAGAGAATACCATTAGTAAAATGTTAAAAGAAAAACTTTAATCAAATTTAATAGAGTTCATGTGAGGAAAGAATCATTCATGAATTGGGCAGCACTCAGATCCAGCAGAGTTTCACTGTGAGCCTCAAGCTTTTATAGCATGAACATGGGAACAAAGTAGAAACATCATTTAATCATTTAATTGGCTAAGGATAGTCATTTATCTCATCTGGGCATGGTGCAATGAGGCATTTGCCTTGTTTTGGCATAGGCTCATCAGTTGGCTGCCTACAATTAGTTGAAGTTTGGCTGTTTGCTGTTGCCTGAAGCTCAACTATTTAAAATATACAGTTTGCCTTTCATCTTTGTGTAGGCCTCTGCATCCATGGATTCAACCAACCATAGATAGAAAATATTTGGAAAAAATTAAAAATATAAATACACTGGGTGTGGTGACTCATGCGTATAATCTCAGGACTTTGGGAGGCCGAGGTGAGAGGATCACTTGGACCCAGAAGTTTGAAACCAGCTTCTGCAAAAAGTAAAAAAAAAAATTAACTGGGTGTGGTGACATGCACCTGCAGTCCCAGTTGCTTGGGAGGCTGAGGCGAGAGGGTCACTTGAACCTGGAAGATTGAGGCTGCAATGAGCCATGATCGGTGCTGATGTACTCCAGCCAGGACGACAGAGGGAGACCCTGTCTCAAAAGGAAGAAATGTAAAAAATACAGTATAATAACTATTTACATAGTATTTACATTAATGGCAGAAACTGCAATTACTTTGCACCAACCTAATATTTAGGTATTATAACTAATCTAGAGATGATTTAAAGTATATGTGAGGATATGCATAGCTTCTATATGAATACTATGCCATTTATATCAGGCATTTGAATATTTGCATATTTTGGTATCCGCAAGGGCTCCTGGAACCAGTCCTCAGTTGATACTAAGGGAGGACTGTATTCCTTCTTTAGGTTTCCATTTGTTAAATTGGAACTTAAAGTTTGGAGACAGTTTTGGGCCAGTGATCTATGGTTCATTTAATTTATCAATAAGGAGGGGTGAAATGCATATTGCATTGAAAGCACAATGCAGTCAGCCTTGGGTCAGGACTCTGGAATGAAGAGTCTTTGCGGCGAAGGTCGTAAGGAAACTTCACGCTGAAGAATTTGGGTTTTATTCTTTAAGCATTAGTGGTTTAGTAATTTGGTGATTAGCCCTTGAATAGGCTTTTTGTGAACAGATGGGTGATGGGAATTTATAGATAGGTTATAATCACTGATTGTGAATAAATATCAGTAGGCAAGATATGATATCCTGACTAGTATGAATTCTTAATCTACATCTCTAAGGTCCATTTTAGTTCCCAAATCTTGTACCTTCATGCTTATGACATTTGCATTCTCCTCATAAGTCATAATGTTATATTATAAATTATATTTCAAAATACTCTCTGAATTAATGAAATATATATGTAGGAAACAGCTGGAGAATACTCTGTTAGTAGTTTTGAATATGTATCATATATGTAAGTGTTGGAATTTGTATATATGTTCTAGTTTTTGTATTATTTGATTTGATGATATTTGGGAGCATATAATCATCAGGGCTAGAATGGTAGTGTCATTCTCCTTAAAATACCTATAGTAATTATAGACAATAATGATATTATATAAGATTTAAAGTAATGGTGGTTGATATTAACTAAATTTGAAATAATAATAAAATATGTAGCTTATAACTGATAATTCTAATTAGAATTTCTAGGGTTCTCTAGAGGCTTCAGGAAGACCAAAGATAGTGTGGGTAGAAGTTGTAAGCAATTTCTTTGATTTTAATGTTGCTTGGAGGAGATATAAGAAATAAACATAAGAGCTTAATAAAATTTAGCTTCTTTAATAATATATTTCTATAGTGCAATTTAGCTTTAATAATAACAGGAAATCGAGGTGTTATAAATATTTGAAATGCATATAAATGTCATTTTGCAGTACTTGAAATATTGGACATAGCTTCAACCTTATGGTGTAACTGAGTTTGAAGATGTATGTATGTAAAAGCACTTTTTCTTTAGGATCATATTTTAAAGCGTGTTTCTTAGTCTTAGAATCAACTGGCTGCTTCTGAAGGTACCCACCCTTGCTTGATTGCTCAATACAGTCTTCTATATTTAGTGAACTAATGAAAAGACAAAAGAGTGGTAAAGTGTAATTCATCTTTGTCTTCATAATATAGAAATTATTTCAATTGACTTGAAATTAATGAGATGTCAGTCTCAGAGTGCACAGCCCTTATAAGAAGGTGCTAACGTGTCCAGAGAGTGTTGGTGTCCTAACAAATAATTTGTCATCTTAATGACACAACATGCATCCTTCTGGAGTATCAGCTTTAATATATATGGTAACAAACCAGGAAGGCTTAATTCTTTCAGGCAGCAAACCAAAAACTATACTTAACTGTCTTAGTGTGTTTGGGCTGCTATCACAAAATATCATAAATTGGTTAGCTTATAAACACAGAAATTTATTTCTCACGCTTCTGGAGACTAAGAATCCAAGATCAAGGTACTGGTATATTTGGTGTCTCGTGAGGGCCTACTTTCTGGATTATGGAGGATAGCTTTTTTCTGTAACTTCACATGATGGAAGTGGTGAGCTCTCTTTCTGGGGTCTTTGTTATAAGGGCACTAATAGAATCATGAAGGCTCTGCCCTCATGACATAATCACCTTTTGTATGCCCCACCTCCCAATACCATCACCTTATGGGTAGGTTGGGACATATGAATTTAAGGGGGACATAAACAGTCAGTCCATTGCAATACGTGTACATAATTCCTTCCCTTTCCCTTTCCCTTTCCCTTTCCCTTTCCTTTTTCCCTTTCCTTTTTCTTTTTTTCAGGGTCTCACTCTGTCACCCAGGCTGGAGTGCAGTGGCATGAATACAGCTCACTGCAGCCTCAACCTCCCAGGGTGAGATGATCCTCCCACCTCAGCCTCCCAGATAGCTGGGACTATAAGTATGCACCACCACACCTGGCTAATTTTTTGTAGAGATAGGGTTTCACCATGTTGCCCAGGCTGGTCTCAAAGCAATCTACCTGCTTCAGCCTCCCAAAGTGCTAGGATTACAGGTTTAAGCCACTGTGCCTGGCCCATAATTTTATCATTTAAATTATATCTAAAGTTTTTTGGATTTGAATATAAATAATTATTTTTGTATCTCACTTTGCCAAAGCTGTGTTTTTTTTTTCATTATGGACATTTTAAGTGTTTCAACTTATGATGACACACATTCATTTCCATTTGACATTTTCTAGCATTAATCACTTCCTTTATGTAAAAGAAGGCACAAGGGATGTTTGAGCCAGAGATACATGCCATTGTTTAATTATAAGTCACCAATTGTAGAGCGAAGTTGAAACAGAGTATCTTCTGCCTTCTAAGCAAATAGACTTCAAAATAACTCCATCTCTACATATTGACAATAGTGTGGTGATTGTACTACTTCTATTAATATACCGTCTAACAGTAACGATAGTAATAATAATAATAAAACAATAGCACATTTATTAAACATATCCCAAAAGCTATGATGATTATTTTAAATCCATATCATACCAACCTCACACCAACACTAGGTACTTGTATTGTTGTTTTATAGGTTAAGAAACTGAGACTATGAGAGATTAAGCAATATTTTGTTTACCTGTCCAGTAAGTGGCAAAATGGTGATTTGAGCCCAGGTTTCTTCTTAATCACATCTGTATGCTGTAACAATGACTTGTAATGGCTAGTGTGCCCTTAGTAATTTGTGAATTTTGTTGCACAGTTAACTGATCCCTTTTTCATATGGTTAGTCATACAGTTCCACATATATTGTATTATCTTGTGAAATATGTAATCCTATTATCCTGGCACTGAAGACATTTCTTTGGAGCTCAAGCCAAAGCCAGGAAGCTGTACACTATCCATGGAAAGGAATAAGGTTCTTTCTTAACTTAAAATTTTTTTTTAGGCATTTTCTATGTATAATCTGTCAGTGGTGAAACATTTCCGTGACTTGAAATGTGTATTTTCTAATAATGAGTGAAGGAATGTGGTCTTCATGTCATTAGGCATTTGGTAATGATATATTAATATACTTGAGATGCATAAAGTAATGAAATCAGTTTTTCACTTGGCCTCTTTTCAAGTTAGCTTCATAACATTATAGACACCTTGTGTTATTTTAATAAGGCACTTTTTAGCTATGAGTTAGTGTGACTGCCTTTCCCCATTTCAGTGATTTTTGCTGGTAAATATGTAGATTAAGCACAATAACAAGAGTTCTGTTAATAGCATTTCTAAATCATATAGCTTATCCATGTTTGGAATCATTGTTCTAAGTAAATTAGGGTTTTGTTGTTGTTGTTTTGTTTTCTTTTGTTTTGGGACAGTCTTGCTCTGTCACCCAGGATGGAGTGCAGTGACACAATTTCGGCTCACTGCAACCTCCACCTCCTGGGTTCAAGTGATTATTCTGCCTCAGCCTCCTTAGTAGCTGGGATTATGGGTGCGCACCACCATGTCTGGCTAATTTTTGTTTTTTTAGTAGAGACGGTGTTTTGCCATGTTGGCCAGGCTGTTCTCGAACTCCTGACCTCAGGTAATCCACCTACCTCAGCCTCTCAAAGTGCTGGGACTACAGGTATGAGCCACCGCGCCTGGCCAATAAATTAGTTTTATGTTAGCAAATAGAAATTATTTACATTGAAATCCAGTGGAAATTGTAATATTGCTGTATAAAAGGAGGTGTGCTTTGTTCTTACTGGATATTAATGGCAGTTAAACCAGTTCCAGATATATCTTGCATTATATAAGAAGAACAAGAGGTTTGTCTGACTTAAGAAATTTAGAGAGGTACAAATCTGGTAGCTTTTCTGAAGCATTATATACGGGTAATCTTCCATTTAGTCAATTAATCCTTGTTGGTGAGAGAAATTTAATGCATTCTTTTCAAATTGTATTTCAGTAATTTGTGTTCATTACTCAGTTTTACCTAATTTTAAGATAGGCCCGTTTATATTATCATTATCATTATTACAGTGATCACTAATGTTATTTTTAAAACAATGCTTATCATCTTGTAAGGTAGGTATGCTGATCGAGCAAGTTAAATTTTGTTATTAGGTGTCCTACAAACACCTAATGGGAGATGTCCCAGGAAATTCAAAATTATAATAGAAAAATCTCTCCCCTATTCTAACGCATGCTTCTAGGAATACAACTGCACTTGAAAACAGATTAACATTTTGTGTATGACTGTCATGTTGAAAGAACTTTAACTTTTTATTTTATTGTTGTGAATAATATTAATTACCTATAGCTGCATAACCCATTATCCCCAAATTTAACAATTAATAGAACACTCATTTAATTTCTCACAGATTCAGGA
Organism: Aotus nancymaae; assembly: GCF_030222135.1. Taxonomy (NCBI): domain Eukaryota; kingdom Metazoa; phylum Chordata; class Mammalia; order Primates; family Aotidae; genus Aotus; species Aotus nancymaae. The sequence continues at coordinate 49,930,880 of NW_026988415.1, read as the reverse complement.
ATCTTGGCAGATCTCAGCTCAGTCCTCTGTTTCAAAGTCTCTCAAGAGGTTGCATACAAGATGTTCTCAGGGTTGTGGTCCTGTGTGAAGGCTTGACTGGTGAATGATTTGTTTCTAAGCTCAGTCATATGATTGGCAGGATTCCGTTCCTCCAGAGCGATTGGACTGAGGGCCTTCATTCTTGGATATTTGTTGTCAGAACCCACCCTTGGTACATGGGCCTCTCAATAGGGCAACTCACAAAAGTCCATTTGCTTCATCAGAGTGAAAGCCAAGGAGTGAAGAGAAAGAATGAAAACAATGAAGTCACAGTCTTTTATAGCCTAATTTCATCATTAATAACATGTAACTAGGTTCAACCCTTACACACTGATAGGGGAATTACTCTAGGGCGTGACTACCAAGATTACAGGGAACATTTGGAGGTCATTTAAGAAGCTGCATTCGCACATGGATATATATAATTTGATTTTAGTAAATCTTATGATATCTCTTTCTTTGGTGACTTCAACAGAATCCTAATGGGTCTCTCTGCCTTCTTTCCTGTTTTGTTGTAATCATGGCATTCCTCTGTTTGGAACATTTCACTGACTACCTCTTATCTTCAGGAGATTGAAACTCCTTCTCATGTGTTTCAAGGTTACTTACCTTTTCACTCCCACTAAACTGTAAACTCGTTTGTTCCTGGAACAGAGACACTTAAAAGACTTGGAGACTTCTCCCTGAACACACTTTAATTTAACCAATTCTTCATTTGGCTTGTGTTTAGATGACACTTCCATCAGAATGCAGTCTTCACAATTTACTATCATTGTCTTACCTCATTCATGGCCCTCATTAGACACTGAGTTTGCAGGAAGGAGGAAGCATTTCTGTTTTCTTTACTATTGTTTTCTCACATGTACCACAGCTTCTGGCAAATACAAGTATGTAACACACAAATGAGTTAGTTATATAATACTTAATTTCATTGCACCAAGGCAAGTACAATAAGGTATGAGTACTAACCCATAATTATTTAGTCACATAGTAATGAAACAGGAAATTTTCCCTGACTCCTTCATGGGCAGGGACTGGAATGAGGGCACTGGAGCTAGCTGGCTACTTTTCCTGGCTTCACTTGCTGGATCTAATGCACTCCACCCCTTGCAGGAGCGGGGAGCACAGCTGAGTGGGTGCAGGAGCCAGGGCAAGTGCTTCTGGGCATCAGCAGGAGCAAAATTGGTGTGGCCCCGCAGCAGCATCCAGAGCATCACAACCCCTGATGCCTCAGAAGATGTGTTACAGGCAATGCTCTTACAGCTTTGCCATCTGTGGATGGCTTGAGAGTTTAACAGCTCAGTGGACCCTGTTCCTTTTCAAAAGGACAGAGAGTCAGTGTTACAGCAACTCTGTATCCTGAACTCTTGTTTGGCATCCAGGAAAAATCAGGTCACACCATTGAATTGAAGGATAGTAAATGCAGGGGATGCTATTGCCAGTGGAAGTGGCTCTTAGCAGCAAGGGGAGCTGGAAAAGGGATGGAGTGGGAAGGTATTCCTTCCCTGAAGTCCAGCCATCTCCAGCTTGACTATTCTCTGAAGTCCCGCCATCAAGCCATCCCTCTAAGTCAAGCTGTTTTCTTCTAATGTTCAGCTGCTGCTTCTCTTCTCCCCTTCTCTGCTCTCTGCCAGTGGAGTGTAGGGTTTTTATGGGTACAGGGTTGGGGGCCAGGGTGGGCCAGGGTTGGTTTTGGAAAAAGCAACATTCAAGTGGGAAAATGGGGATGTATTGTTTTCACTTTGGGCCGTGGTTCCAGGCTTCAGGGTGGGGCCCTCACTAAGGACCCTGCCCTTTCTGCCTAGAATTTCTGTCTCCTGTCCCTATTAGTAGGAACTCACCACCTTTAGTAATTCATTCAGTGTGTGTATATATATATGTATGTATATGTGAGAAATGAATCTGTTTTTTGAAACTTCTTCTTATTACTCATTAAATACCAGAAATCTGTATAATTGAGTCTGGCTGTGGCAGTTTGCTAATGTTAATTTGTACATTTATGTTTTTATGATTTAGTAATTCACTTCATTTGGGTGTTTTTAAAAAATGTATACATTAGGCCAGGTGCAGTGGCTCGTGCCTATAATCCCAGCACTTTGGGAGGCTGGGGTGGGTGGATCACGTGAGACCACGAGTTCAAGACCAGCCTGGGAAACATGGTAAAACCCTATCTCTACCAAAAAAAAAAAAAACCACACATAAAATAACCAATTGGCCAGGCATGGTGGCATTCACCTGTGGTCCTAGCTACTTAGGAGAGTGAAGTGGAAAGATCACTTGAACCCAGGGAGGCTGAGGCTACAGTGAACTGTGATCATGCCAGTACAATCTAGCCTTGACAACAGAGTGAGATCTTATCTCAGAAAAAAAAAATAAGTTGTATACATCATCACATATTTTCTTTAAAGTTTTCAAATGTGAAATTTAGATTTTTTTTTGTTTCAAAAGTGGTTGTGGTTGATTTAGACAATAAAGTTTTAGAATGTATGGTTGACCTACTGAAATAAACAACTTTAGTGGGCTGAAAATATATGTCTATTTCTTGATTTGTTGTTTGATTCTAAATAAAATTTTTAATTTCTTGTCTCTTTAAAAATAACCATGAGATACAATAATCAATAAAATAGAATAACTGTCAAAAGGTTTTAGGAGAATGAAGATAAATATATATTACAGATTCATAACACACTGACAATTTCAGTAATTATATGTTAATATTTGTTGTGCCCTCCCTATATGCCGGGTACTTTGTGAAGTTTTTACATGGATTATTACATTCAATTTTGTTTTCTGCCCTATGCAGTAGGTACTGTTATTGAAGTCATTTTTCAGATAAGCAAAGTGAAGCTTGAAATCAAGCTCAAGCAGAGTGAATCCATAGCCTACATGCTACACTACTTTGCTACACTTATGACACGAGCAAAGACATGGAAATAGGATGTATTAACACAATCCTGAATCCACAGCTTGTGCTTTTAAACACTACTGGATCACTCTGTAGTATAACTGTGCCTGTTAAAGCTCTACTATCAAAAATTTCACTTTGAGGTCCCCTTCTTTGTCACACAGGACAAGGATAAGGGTATTAATGTATGAATTTGTGCCCTCTGAAGTACCTTATTCCTGCCTACCCAATTCTGCCTAGTTTATATAGAGTATTAAGGCATTTCTATTCATTGGATCCAGTAAAAAATGTACTCACAAAAGACAGAACTAAATGACTCAATTTGGCCACTAAATGGTTTACAACATGTTAGAACATGTCTCTCAATATAAAACCAATCTAGAAAGAGTGAAAATATATTGAGGTTACTAACCACCCTAGATTAAGTTTTCCATTGTATGCCTGGTCTGCCTTTGTTTTACCCACGGCCACATAGTAATACTAATCTGATTTTCCCCTGCTTCCTGGCACTATTTCCTCCTGTTCTTTGTCATCTGTTGCTACTGTATTAAGGATCATTGATTGGATGACTGTTAATGAATTAAATTGATTTTGTAGGAGTCTAAGCAAAATATGTGAGGCATTCAAATGGCAAATACAACTGCTGTGAATTATCAATAGGTCCTCCGTTAGAATGGCTTACTGAGAGTTGACTGTGCCTGGCTTCTTGTGATAAGAATAAACTGATAACTTGCTTCTGGCAATGTGTTAGGAATGTGTTGTTTCCTAGCATGTAATTGCTTTTAATAGGAGGTAACAAAAAGTAACTACTCTGTGACATGTGATGCTATTAGGATATTTGTAATTTTCTTTGAAAAGAGAAGCTGGTGTGATTAGGTACCTTTTGTTCCATTAGCAGCAATGATAAAGATGCTATCACTCCTCTCATAGGTTTCACTTACTGTTTGCTCTTGCAGAATCAGATCACATCTCTGTTAGTTATTGGCATTTCGATTGTATTTTACATGCTTTTGTTTTCTGAATGCTTACAATTTAAGCATTCTAATGATTGATTGCATTAACAAATATTAATATATCTGCATGTTGGATCAGCATATGGTTCTGAAATCTTTGTAATATAGTGTATAGACACTCATTTTTAACAGTTTCGTAATCCATAAACACATACAAAGATAGACTCATCTGGAATTTCTTAGATTTGAGACAGGGTTTTGGAACACAAGCCATTTTTAAATATTTCAGACTAAGTCAAAATTTAGCTAAGGGATTCCTTAAGTGTTTTTTTTAGCAGTTACTGAGAAGACTTCCAGTTAGCCGTATTTTAGGGGAAGTACAGGTTCACTTATATTCTGTGAAAGCCATGGGATTTTTTTTTTTTTTTTTAGTGTTTTCTACTTGAAAGGTTTTGGTCTGCTAATATTGTCTATTATCTTTATATAATGATGATGCCACCAACTCTACTTAGTAGAGCGTAATACTGTTTTGATTTTCAGTAGTAATGTTTTATTTTAAAATGATCATGTCATCCATGTTTGCTTAATACTTCCTGTAACTAGTGACACTTCTTTATGATGACAAGGGGCTGGGATAGTGTTTGTGGCCATGATGCAAAACAAAGCTGAGGATTCAGTAAGCATTGAATTCATGACCTTGGTGTTATTAGCATAGTGCTCTAACCAACTTAAACAATTGACCACAGGTAAATACATGTGATGACAAAGATTACTAAACTTGTCAGCTATTTTAAGCTGATAGTATTTGCTTTCTGCCATAGCAGTGCCTGAGAACAGCTTCATATTATAGCGCTCTTAAATTGTTTAATAATGAAGACTTTTGAACATGCTTTTTAAATTTAGTACCTACCTATATCACAATATAACAATATAGAATTGATCTTATATTTTTTTAAAAAGACAATAAATTCTTGATTTTGTTTTTTTTAGGGACACAACTATATTTTAACTAAGGTTTATTGAGAGAGATGGTTACTTGTAGAAAGTCTTTTCTGCATTGTGTCAATATTATGGTGTCATTTGCACTTTTGTTCCAGCGATAGTCCCATTTCCTCAAACCCTCAGACACATTAAGGCAATTATTTATTGTTATCAACTCTTTCCAATTTAATAAGGTTTTTGAAAATATTATTATTACTTTCCTTGGTGGGCAGTGTATATTTGTGCCTCAGTGTTTATATATTGCATAATATTTACTTGAGAATTATTAGCAGTAAATTAGTTTAATTAATTCAGATCGACCCGAATTTGAATCTAATAAAGTAGTGGTCTTAAGAGTTTGTTCTGGTTTTTATGAATCTTGCAAATGATTATAAATGGGTAATCTGTTTTTATAATTTAGTATTTATGTGGTATATGTAGCTTCTCTCAGTTACCTGTTTTAATAGAGGGGAACAAATACACAGAACTTTTAGGCATATGTGGAAGGGAAAGGTAATTAAATGTTTTCATGGTAGTATTATTTTTGTATTTTAGTATCTTTAGTTCAGATCTATTCGTGTCCCTCCAGACTAGGAGTAGGAAGCAAAAGGAGTAGTGAGAACAATCAACCTCTGGTCAGATCTTTAGGGATTGTTTAGAGATCTTTTCAAAGATCATCTGTATCTCTTGGCAGCAAAGCAAAAAATGGGCTCTTGGGTTTTGGGAAATTTGCTATGTAGGTCCATTCTTAGGCCATAAGTTTCCTCTGGGCCATATGTTATGGAAAATCCTCTTATCTAGTATTGAATTCCTTTATGGTCATAAAAATTACTAGAGACTTGTGCTATTTGGGGTGTTATTTTAAGTTGTAAGACTCTTTTTGTTGATTGTCTGAAGTCATTATCTCCATTATTTGTCTCTTGTAGCAACAATAATATTGCTGGTCAGGGTCCAATGTCTCAGAATTAATATGGTTAGAACTGCAAAAAATATATATATAATGAATTAATTCATAAGCTGTGCTAGATTCGTTTCGCTCTGTAGGCATTCGGTTGACTGGTTTTGAGGATCCTCTACATTCCGTAGCCCCTGGGTAATGGCCAACCAGGAATATACATATGAGCTGGAAATTCAGCTGGTTATTGAACAGGAGCACAGATAGCATAGACAGAAAGGGGTTGATTTATATGGCATTTGTTATATATGTACATTCTTCTGAACATTTTATATATATTAACTCATTTAATGAATTCTAATGAGAGAAAACCTGTATGACAATGTTATTATCTTCAATTATATAGGGAAAATAACTGGATCATGGGGAGATTAAGTGACTTACCCAAAGGTTACAAGGGTAACAGATAACAAAGCTGAGTTCCCACCCGGTGCTCTTAAATGGTATACAAAGTGCCAGCTTCCAGTTCATTTACATGATATAGCTGGCAGTGTAGATTTTTTGTGTGTGTGTTTATGAAGTATATACTGTATTGTAGAACTGTCATCCTGTTTCAGTGGCCTGATACATGCCCTGGAAGGTCTAAAACTTATCTGAATACCAGGGTGGGTGTGACAGCAGGGAAGAGAATTTGTCTGGATCAGTGATATCTTCTGGCTCTGGTAGAATTTCTAGACTATTCACATTTCTGTCTGAGTTGCTTCTGAGTCTGAGTAGAATTACTCATTCTTGGCATCTAAGTAGGATCCTTCTTGTAGAATCAAATCTTGAAGATGACATTTGCAATTTTGGAAGGAAAGAGAAACCCTAACATAAGTTGTTGCTGCTGTTTTAACCCCTCCAATTTTTTGTTTGCACCAAACAAAATTTTTTTCAGTCTTTCCTACTGATGCTGCTATATAAACAGTATATGGGAATTATATATTCCTTATATACTGTTATGTAAGGAATGATTCAGAATTCCTTTATAAGCAATTGATATGTTTTACAAGTTTATTTCACTATTATGTAAAAGGCTGAGGATTGTAAACCAATATTGCTGTCTTGCTTTTGATATGTATATTGATCATTATTCTCTATCATCTACCCTTACTGAAAGGAGGGGCCATATGGGATTAGATTGTCAGTAATGTTCTTTAATCTTCCTGGAGGCCTCTAGTTCATGTTACTCTTAGAAATGCTGTAATCTACGTACCTAAATTATATTATTATGCCTGTTACGTAAATATTAATGCTTTCCTCATAGTCTTTGAAGTGTGGGGTTTTGAGTTCCAAGGTCATTTTCAAACATCTCCTAAGAGGTGACTGTTAGCAGGGGCAGGCATGACAGCATGAGTCTTTGACTGAAAGGAATCAATATGTCAACTTATCAAAATATATATTTTTTTTTTTTTTTTTTTTTTTTATTTATTTTTTTTTTTTTTTTTAATTGCATTTTAGATTTTGGGGTACATGTGAATAACATGCAAGGTTGTTGCACAGGTGCACACCTGGCAGTATGATTTGCTGCCTCCCTCCCCTTCACCTATATCTGGCATTTCTCCCCATGCTATCCCTCCCCAACTCCCCACCCCCCCCACTATCCCCCCTCCCCCCCAACAGACCCCCGTGTAGAGTGCTCCCCTCCCTGTGTCCATGTGTTCTCCTTGTTCAACACCCGCCTATGAGTGAGAACATGCGGTGTTTGATTTTGTGTTCTTGTGTCAGTTTGCTGAGAATGATGTTTTCCAGGTTCATCCATGTCCCTACGAAGGATGTGAACTCCTCCTTTTTAATGGCTGCATAATATTCCATGGTGTATATGTGCCACATTTTTCCTGTCCAGTCTATCATCGATGGGCATTTGGGCTGGTTCCAGGTCTTTGCTATTGTAAACTGTGCTGCAATGAACATTCGTGTGCATGTGTCCTTATAGTAGAACGATTTATAATCCTTTGGATATATGCCCAGTAATGGGATTGCTGGGTCAAATGGAATTTCTATTTCTAGGTCCTTGAGGAATCGCCACACTGTTTTCCACAGTGGTTGAACTAATTTACACTCCCACCAACAGTGTAAAAGTGTTCCTATTTCTCCACATCCTCTCCAGCATCTGTTGTCTCCAGATTTTTTAATGATCGCCATTCTAACTGGCGTGAGATGGTATCTCAATGTAGTTTTGATTTGCATTTCTCTAATGACCAGTGATGATGAGCATTTTTTCATATGTTTGTTGGCCTCATGTATGTCTTCTTTTGTAAAGTATCTGTTCATATCCTTCGCCCATTTTTGAATGGGCTTGTTTGTTTTTTTCTTGTAAATCTTTTTTAGTTCATTGTAAATTCTGGATATCAGCCCTTTGTCAGACGGGTAGGCTGCAAAAATTTTTTCCCATTCTGTTGGTTGCCGATTCACTCTATTGACTGTTTCTTTTGCCGTGCAAAAGCTGTGGAGTTTGATTAGGTCCCATTTGTCTATTTTGGCTTTTGTTGCCAATGCTTTTGGTGTTTTGGTCATAAAGTCCTTGCCTACGCCTATGTCCTGAATGGTTTTGCCTAGGTTTCCTTCTAGTGTTTTTATGGTGTTACGTCTTATGTTTAAGTCTTTAATCCATCTGGAGTCAATTTTAGTGTAAGGTGTCAGGAAGGGGTCCAGTTTCTGCTTTCTGCATATGGCTAGCCAGTTTTCCCAACACCACTTATTGAACATGGAATCCTTTCCCCATTGATTGTTTTTTTCAGGTTTGTCAAAGATCAGGTGGTTGTAGATATGTTGTGTCGCCTCTGACGTCTCTGTTCTGTTCCATTGGTCTATATCTCTGTTTTGGTACCAGTACCATGCTGTTTTGATTACTGTAGCCTTGTAGTATAGTTTGAAGTCCGGTAGTGTGATGCCTCCCGCTTTGTTCTTTTTGCTTAGAATTGACTTGGCTATGCGGGCTCTCTTTTGGTTCCATATGAAGTTTAAGGTGGTTTTTTCCAGTTCTGTGAGGAAGGTCATTGGTAGCTTGATGGGGATAGCGTTGAATCTGTGAATTACTTTGGGCAGTATGGCCATTTTCACGATATTAATTCTTCCTAACCATGAACATGGAATGTTTCTCCATCTGTTTGTGTCCTCTCTTATTTCGTTGAGCAGTGATTTGTAGTTCTCCTTGAAGAGGTCCTTTACGTTCCTTGTTAGTTGTATTCCCAGGTATTTTATTCTCTTTGTAGCAATTGTGAATGGCAGTTCGTTCTTGATTTGGCTCTCTTTAAGTCTGTTATTGGTGTATAGGAATGCCTGTGATTTTTGCACATTGATTTTGTATCCTGAGACTTTGCTGAAGTTGCTTATCAGTTTCAGGAGATTTTGGGCTGAGGTGATAGGGTCTTCTAGATATACAATCATGTCGTCTGCAAATAGAGACAATTTGACTTCCTCCTTTCCTAATTGAATACCCTTTATTTCTTTTTCTTGCCTGATTGCTCTGGCTAGAACTTCCAGTACTATATTGAATAGGAGTGGTGAGAGAGGGCATCCTTGTCTAGTGCCAGATTTCAAAGGGAATGCTTCCAGTTTTTGCCCATTCAGTATGATATTGGCTGTCGGTTTGTCATAAATAGCTTTTATTATTTTGAGATACGTTCCATCGATACCTAGTTTATTGAGGGTTTTTAGCATAAAGGGCTGTTGAATTTTGTCGAAGGCCTTCTCTGCATCAATTGAAATAATCATGTGGTTTTTGTCTTTGGTTCTGTTTATGTGGTGAATTACATTTATAGACTTGCGTATATTGAACCAGCCTTGCATCCCCGGGATGAATCCTACTTGATCATGGTGGATAAGCTTTTTGATGTGCTGTTGTAATCGGCTTGCCAGTATTTTATTGAAGATTTTTGCATCTATGTTCATCATGGATATTGGCCTGTAGTTTTCTTTTCTTGTTGAGTCTCTGCCGGGTTTTGGTATCAGGATGATGTTGGTCTCATAAAATGATTTGGGAAGGATTCCCTCTTTTTGGATTATTTGGAATAGTTTCAGTAGGAATGGTACCAGTTCCTCTTTGTATGTCTGGTAGAATTCGGCTGTGAGACCATCTGGGCCTGGGCTTTTTTTGGGTGGTAGGCTCTTAATTGCTGCCTCGACTTCAGACCTTGTTATTGGTCTATTCAGGGTTTCGACTTCTTCCTGGTTTAGGCATGGGAGGAGACTACTGTCCAGGAATTTATCCATTTCTTCCAGGTTTTCTAATTTATGTGCATAGAGTTGTTTGTAATAATCTCTGATGATGGTTTGAATTTCTGTGGCATCTGTGGTGATATCCCCTTTATCATTTTTTATTGCATCTATTTGGTTATTCTCTCTTTTCTTTTTTATTAGTTTGGCTAGTGGTCTGTCTATTTTGTTGATCTTTTCAAAAAACCAGCTCCTGGATTTATTGATTTTTTGTAGGGTTTTTCGTGTCTCTATCTCCTTCATTTCTGCTTTGATCTTAGTTATTTCTTGTCTTCTGCTAGGTTTTGAGTTTTTTTGATCTTGCTCCTCTAGCTCTTTCAATTTTGATGATAGGGTGTCAATTTTAGTTCTCTCCTTTCTTCTCATGTGGGCACTTATTGCTATATATTTTCCTCTAGAGACTGCTTTAAATGTGTCCCAGAGATTCTGGTATGTGGTGTCTTCATTCTCGTTGGTTTCGAAGAACATCTTTATTTCTGCCTTCATTTCAGTGTTTATCCAGTCAACATTCAGGAGAAAGTTGTTCAATTTCCATGAGGATGTGCGGTTCTGGGTTGGCTTCTGAATTCTGAGTTCTAACTTGATTGCACTGTGGTCTGAGAGACTGTTTGTTATGGTTTCTGTTCTTTTGCATTTGCTGAGGAGTGATTTACTTCCAATTATGTGGTCAATTTTAGAGTAGGTGTGATGTGGTGCTGAGAAGAATGTATATTCTCTGGATTTGGGCTGGAGAGTTCTGTAAATATCTATTAGGTTTGCTTGTTCCAGGTCTGAGTTCAAGTCCTGGATATCCTTATTAATTTTCTGTCTCGTTGATCTGTCTAATATTGACAATGGTGTGTTGAAGTCTCCCACTATTAATGTGTGGGAGTCTATGTCTCTTTGTAAGTCTTTAAGAACTTGCCTTATGTATCTGGGTGCTCCTGTATTAGGTGCATATATATTTAGGATCGTTAGCTCTTCTTGTTGTATTGATCCTTTTACCATTATGTAATGTCCTTCTTTGTCTCTTTTGATCTTTGTTGCTTTAAAGTCTATTTTATCAGAGATGAGAATTGCAACTCCTGCTCTTTTTTGCTCTCCATTTGCTTGGTAAATCTTCCTCCATCCCTTTATTTTGAGCCTTTGTGTATCCTTGCATGTGAGGTGGGTTTCCTGGATACAGCACACTGATGGGTTTTGGCTTTTTATCCAATTTGCCAGTCTGTGTCTTTTGATTGGGGCATTTAGTCCATTTACATTTAGGGTTAATATTGTTATGTGTGAGTTTGGTCCTGTCATTTTGATGCTAGCTGGCTGTTTTGCCCATTGGTTGATGGAGATTCTTCATTGTGTTGCTGCTCTTTACCATTTCGTGCGTTTTTGGAGTGGTTGGTGCTGGTTTTTTTTTTCTATGTGTAGTGTCTCCTTCAGGAGCTCTTGTAAAGCTGGTCTGGTGGTGATGAAATCTGTGAGTACTTGCTTGTTCACAAAGGATTTTATTTTTCCTTCACTTATGAAGCTTAGTTTGGCTGGATATGAAATTCTGGGTTGAAAGTTCTTTTCTTTAAGGATGTTGAATATCGGCCCCCACTCTCTTCTGGCCTGTAGGGTTTCTGCTGAGAGATCTGCTGTGAGTCTGATGGGTTTCCCTTTGTGGGTAACCCGACCTTTCTCTCTGGCTGCCCTTAGTATTTTCTCCTTCATTTCAACCCTGGCGAATCTGATGATTATGTGCCTTGGGGTTGCTCTTCTAGAGGAATATCTTTGTGGTGTTCTCTGTATTTCCTGGACTTGAATATTGGCCTGCCTTGCTAGGTTGGGGAAGTTTTCCTGGATAATATCCTGAAGAGTATTTTCCAGCTTGGATGCATTCTCTTCGTCACATTCAGGTACACCTATCAAACGTAGATTAGGTCTTTTCACGTAGTCCCATATTTCTTGTTGACTCTGTTCATTCCTTTTTACCTTGTTTTCTCTAATCTTCTCTTCTCGTTTTATTTCATTGAGTTGATCTTCAACTTCTGATATCCTTTCTTCTGCTTGGTCAATTCTGCTGTTGAAACTTGTACATGCTTCGCGAAGTTCTCGTGTTGTGTTTTTCAGCTCCATCAATTCATTCATATTCCTCTCTAAGTTGTCCATTCTCGTTAGCATTTCATCAAGTCTTTTTTCAAGGTTCTTAGTTTCTTTGCATTGGGTTAGAACATGTTCTTTTAGCTCACAGAAGTTTCTTATTATCCACTTTCTGAAAGCTGATTCTGTCATTTCATCACACTCATTCTCCGTCCAGTCTTGTTCCCGTGCTGGTGAGGAGTTATGCTGCCTTGTAGGGGGAGAGGTGTTCTGGTTTTGGGTGTTTTCATCCTTTTTGCGCTGGTTTCTTCCCATCTTTGTGGATTTATCCGCCTATTGACTTTGTAGTTGCTGTCTTTCTGATTTTGGTAATTTTAAGTCTGCAGCAGCTGAACTCATAAACCCCCTTTGCTTCTCCCCAGGTGTTCTGGCCCAGGGGTTTAGCACTTTATGTTTTTCAGCTGTGTTGCTACCGTTTTCCCTGCCCACAAGGTGGCAGTCTAGTCACACTCAGCCTGCAGAGGCTTCGCTGAGCTGCTGTGGGCTCCGCCCAGCTTCCGTGTGAGCTTCCCTGCAGTCCTGTGAGTGTAGTTAGAACTGCTTCCGCTATGCTGGCCCGCCCCTGTAGTGACGGAGTCTCTGTAGTGGCGGGTTTTCTTGGTTACGGAAAATTGCCCCGGGAACTGCAGGGTGTTTCCCGATGGAGGACGCCCCTCCCCCACAGAGCTGGACCGTCCCGGGTTCAGCCGTGTTTCCAGAGGGGCCCTCTTTGTCCTGTAATCTCTTGGCTTGCCCCCTTGCCACAGTTCCCCTTGCTGGCCCAGAGGGGACACAGTCTCGTTCACTTTGTTCAAGGAGCCGCTGCTCCCCGCCCCCCGTGCAGGCCGAGCGGCTGCTCCGGTCCAACCAGCGGCGCTGGGAATGCGGGGAGCTTCTCCGCGCAATTAAAATCCGCTGCCCTGTGTGCCGCTGCGTCAGCTGAAGCAGCGGCTCTGAGATTCCTGGCGCTCCCTTGCCCGGGGGTCTCCTGGCTTGGCTCCCTGCTTCAGCTCCCCTTTCTGGCTCAGAGGGAACTCTGTCTCTCTCGCTCTGCGCAAGAAGCCACTGCCTCCCGCTCCAGGGCGTAGGCTGAGCGGCCACTCCGCTCAAACCAGCGGCGCTGGAGACCCGTGGGGCTTTTCCTCCTGTGAGTCTCCTGGTCTGTGGGCAGTAAAAGTCCGTCTGGAAATGCGGCGTCCACTCACCCTCTGCGCCTTCTCTCGGAGCTGCAATCCCGACTTCCTCTTAAGTGGCCATCTTGGATCCGATCCAATCATGACATTTTAAAACTGTACTCATAAAGCATCCAGCATATAACTGTCCTCCTTTCTGAGCTCTCCGTTGTGGAGGTGCCGCAAGTCCAAGATCAAGGTGTCAGCAGGGCCATGTTGCCTCTGAGGATCCAGGGCAGGATCTCTTCCAAGCCTCCCTCCTGGCTTCTGGTAGTGCCTTGGCTGGAGGCAGCATAACTGCAGTCCTTGCGGGAGTCACGCTGTGTACGTCTCTAACTCTTCACACGCCTTCTCTTTCGTGGGGGTAAGGCTCTCTGCTCGATTCTTCAGCAAGGGAAGCCAAGAACCTGAGCCCTGAGCCCAAGCTGCACATCCGGTTACAATATGACAAAATGAGGTTCTTCACTAGCCCCCAGAATCACACTAGCTCACCAGCAACGCATCCAAACCAAGGAGAAATCCCTGATTCACCTCATCCGGAGTTCCCCTCAGTTCAGTCCGTCCCCACCCCGCGAGTCCAGCCAGCGGCAACGCCGGAGCAGCAGCGGTTCCCCTTCCAGGGAAGGAGGCCCTGTAGCAGCTTACGGGAGGGCCCCGGCCTCGTTCCGGCGGGGGACAGGCAGCTCTCCGTCCTTTCCGACCCCAAACCGGTGGCACCCAAAATATATTTTTTAATATTGTTTCAAACAGATTGCTTTTAAAAGGCATTGAAAAATACAAACCAATTAAAAGTTGTGGAAAGGAAAAGCTTAATTTTATAATAATTTTTGCCAGATTATTTATTAAATTGAAATCATATTATATCACTTTTACTTTTTGCATGGAAAACAGCTATTATTTATAAAAATAATTTTATTTAATGCCTATCATACTGGCTCACTAAACATTTGGTGTTCATAGGCTTTCCTTTCAAACTTTTTGCACTTCCAATTTTGAATTGGGGTCAGGGATTACATGAAATATTTTAAATTTGAATCTTCAAAAGGGAGGTTATATAAATGGACTTTGATACATGGTAATATTAATAATGTACATGTATATTAATTGTTGAACATTATGAATAATTAAACCTATCAATATTTACTTAAAATTTCTTTGATTTTAATACTTCTAAACAAACTTTAGCCTGACCACTGCCATTGAGGTAGTTGACTTTAGGACCAACCAACTTTCCATGTAGGAAGCAACAGAGTTACTGGGACTTTAGAGTTTGTGACATGACTGTTATTTACTTATCATATTGAAATTCATCAGAGATTTTTGTAGAGGAAATCAAAAATACTCCCTGCTTTATTATTTATATTTACATAACAGAAATACAAGATTTAAGGCGTAAGTGTGTTAATAATGCCTTCATTCTTAAGGACAAGTACCCTGAAATTTATAGGCTAAAGTAATTTCTTTCCCTTACCATATAGAGATCGGCAGTTGGGGCACATGAAATATTAGACATCTCTTTGCCAGTCAAAATACACAATACTTTGATGTACTAATAACTTTTAATGAAGGCACCAGCTGTGAGTTAAATAAACCATTCGATAGCCTTAACACTAACCAATGTTCAGAATTTGCTGGTTGTGGAAAATACATTTTTCTAAAGGTATTTGATGGTAATCTCCATTACTAAGCAGTGATTAAAGATTTTTTGAGACTAAATTTTAATCAAAGATAATTTTTTTTTTTTTTATCAGTCTTGCAGCTAATATCATAAGCCTAAATTCGGTGTAATTGAACTTTATAAAATAGTCCTCTGCCTGTTTCTCTTAGAAATACACACCTCCGTTTGCTCATGAGACCCAAACACCTGTATAATCAACATAGGGAGAAATTTACTTTGTTTCAGAAATCTTGTATCTATTGATGTTTTGGTATTAGGAGCTACATTTCTGTATATAGGTGTTAATAAGAAATGATGGCCTACATAGAGACTAATTTGCTGTAGCAAATGAGATAACAGCATTATTCTAGCAATTCTTCCAAGTGGCCACTGAGGCTGTCCTCCTTGTCTTATTTGTTCATTTAACAAATATGTATTGAATTTCTATCATATGCCATACACTACTAGTTTTTGCTGAATGGTTATTACTCCATTAGACCTATGACCCATGGAATAAGTAACTCTGAATTCTCTGTGGTAGAAATGGATTTTGTTTATCTTGTTTTGCCATGCTAGTATCTCTTTCTTTCTGTATTTTAGGCTCTGCTTGCTTACTTAAACTCAAGATAACTATTTCTTCTTACTCCCTTCAGGACTCTCCAAGGATCCAAATTTTGTTTTGTTGTTACTTACAGATGCTTAAACTGATGTGTATTAACTGAATCATTTTGTACTATGATACACAGTATTTTCGAAAGATCCTCTAATTAGTTATCCTCTTAGTTCTAGTCTGTTTTTATCTTAGTCCTCTCATTGCTTTGTAAACTCAAATGTCAATATGATCAAAAAGATCCAGTGAACTTTGGGCTCACTGTATTTTGAAGTTTAGAAGTGGGAATGGAGAAGGCAACAGTTAAGTATCCAATAAAAGAAAAACCAAGATAGTGATAAAAACTGTTCAGAGTAGTGGAATATGCTTGCCACCTCAGTACGCATTTCGTTTATAGAATTACTAATTGAATTTTTTGTTGGATAAAACGGCTTATATTTTCTTGGAAATGTATTTTTTATTTTCAAGAAGTATGTAGCAAACAGCCTTTCCAGAAAGTATGGGTCCCTTAATAGTATTCAGTAAATTCATTATTCTATGCATTCTTATATTTGGAAATATATATATATTGAGCATCTACTCTGTGCCAGATGCTAGTCTAGGCCTTAGGGGATATAGCTGTGACTAAGGCAGATGTGATCTTGACTCTTTTAGAACTTACAATTTAACAGTAAAAATACAATAATAAACATGTAATTATATTGCTGTGAATTTCAGATGGTATTAGTGCTCTAAAGAAGATGAAATACAGTAATATGATGGGAAAGTACTTAGGTGGGGACTTAAGTGTGATGGTTAGAGAAAGTAATTTTAAAAGCATATGAGTTGGGGAATTTGAAAAACGTATCTTCAGAAGCAGAATCCAGCAGGACTTGTTGATGGATTGAATGAAGTACATTAAAAAAAAAAAAAAAAAGCAAAGAATCAAGATGTCTTGTAGGTTTGGGGCTTGAGCCAAACATAGTACTGTCCAATAAGCATCTAATTGTAGCCACTGAATCAGAAAAGGCTGAAGAGTATAGTGTTGACAGAAAAAGTGGTCAGAGGATTAAAACAATGTGATAATCCAGAAAAACCATCTGTGGATGTACTATACCAACATTTTCAACAGTAAGAAGTACAGTGAAGCTCAAATTAATTTAGTGTTGGTACATGAAATAAATTGTATTACTTTATCATTAACCTTTGCTTTAACTCTAGGGATTTGTGCTTTGTTTGATTTGACTATAGAGACAATCTTTACTTTTTTTGTCTGTGTTTAACTATTTAGTCAAATGAATATTGCACCTCTAAGTGTTTTTTTTGATTTACTGTAGGCTGAGGTCATACTGTGTACTACACGTGAATTAATTACAAATTGAACAACTTTGCTCTAGTGAAGAGAGAATTTTATTCTCATTCCAACTAAATCTGTGATCTAAGAAAGATCTTTATATTCTTTGTGTGTCCAAGGGGGACTGAAAGTGTACTCATAAAAACCTGTTCTGATTTGAAAAAAAAAAGAAGACATGGCCTTCATTTCTTTTGGATCTTCTACTAAATGGCTTAAAGTATCACATCACAAAGTCCTCGTCCCCATAGAAATAATATTCTCTATCCAGGAAATTTTAAAAGTTGTGTATTATCTTGTTCTTGTGATTGATAGTAAATTTAGCATTTATTAATTATTGATAAGCTGCCAAAATGGATCATACATACATCACAAAATTTTGTGTAAATTTCAAAATATTCTATGAGAGATCGCTAAGGCCTCTCTCATTTCTTTGTGCTCTATTCTTAAGCAGCCATTTCTCTAGGAACTTAGTCCTACAGAATGAGTGGAATTGGTAAAGTAATTGTGATTGTTGATGACTTCCTCATCTTTTTAACCCAGAAAAGTTAGCAACAAACCTTAATTCTTAGTGGGTTGTCTGAGCTTTGCAACTTAGGCAGGACCATTGAAGAATATTTCAAATATACTATTTTACCCTATTTCCGTTTGGCAGAGAGGTATTTTAGCACCATTATAATAAACTCATTTGTGAAAGTATTGGAGAATTGCATTCTAGAAGATAATGTAATTTCTCTGTATGGTAATGTTTTCAAACAGTATATTAGTGCATGTGGAAGTATATTGGAATTGAGATTTGCTAACCTGCATCTAAGATAGCTTAGTTTATTTGATTAGTAAACTCCAAATATATTATTTTGGAGGGCCCCTGGGAAGCGTATAAGAAATTTTAAAACCAACTCCTTCAGACCACTAGTTTCCCTTCTGTTTATGATGTTTATTACTTCACATTTTTAATTCGTAAAGTATAAAAGGAATCACACAGTTTTAGTAGTTGAGTTTTTTGTCTTCTAGAAGTGACATCATAATAATGATTTTAAAACAGAGAGAGTCATGCATATGTATGTCAAAGGGTAATCAACATTGTTTTAGGGTCTTATGCTAAGTTGCACATACAAACACATCTTTTAATTTATATAAGTTATCTGCATTTCTACGTAAAATCTCAGCTGTTTTTACATGTCCCAGACTATACTGGATTCTGGTTTCCTCAGTTATTCCTTCCTTATTCTGAAAGTTTAGCAAAGGGAAAGTCATCCTTACCCTAGAGAAAGTAGAGAGCTAAGCAGTAGAAAAAGTTATTTGTTCCAGGCTTGGAATACCCCAGTCCTTCCGTTTCTGCCTTTCAAAGAAGCTCTTTCTAGGGGAATAGTACTAAAGGTTGATCCAGGGCTTCTGTTCTGGTTGTTTATAGCACAAGGGTGCATTGCTGATGGTTTGATTAGGGGCCAAAATTTGACATGGGCTCTACTTGTCAAGCTGAGTAGCCACAGGTCTATGTCCAACTTGAGTGCACATTTCTAATTTTCACGACAGTATCATATAGTCTGCAGACAGCCCAGGCAGGCCATGGTATATACAGCCACTGTACGGGGCTCTTATTCTTAATAGCCCCCTCAAAGTGTTTTCAGTAATACTTCCTGCTCTGTTCTCCTCTACCCTGTTTGTTTTAATCTTTTTGAAAAGTTTTGTTTGTTTTTTATTGATATGTAATAGTTATGCATATTTTGGGGGCTACATCTGATACTTTGATACCTGTATACAGTATATAATGATCAAATAAAGGTAATGGGGATCTTTCTTTTCCCTCTGCCTTTTCATTGCTAAGAGGAAGCTACTACCATTAAGGGTGCTTAATTATTTCTCTTTGTTGGAATAAGGTAAATGTTACCCTGAAGAGTTACATTTGCTATCATTATCAATATCACTGGAGTCTGGAATATATCTCAGCACTTTCTCTCTTTTCTCAGTAACCCCTTCCTTCAAAATGCAGCACTTTAAATGGTAGTTTGTATACTTTCTAATTTCTCAGTGAATGATGTAATTTTATTCATTTAAAAAAAATCAATTTAAAATAAATGAACTTGCAGATGGAAGGTGGAAAAGAAGAGATTATAGTAGTGGCTCACACATAGAATTTATTCTTTGCTCAGCATTATTATAATTGGCTTACATGCATGAACTCATTTTATCTTCTCAATAATCCTTTGAGGTTACCTATTATTAGTACCCCTCCCCTTTTTTTTTTTGAGACAGAGTGTCATTCTTGTCGCCCAGGCTGGTGTGTAATGGCACGATCTCGGCTCACTGCAACCTCCACCTCCTAGGTTCAACCAATTGTCCTGCCGTAGCCTCCCAAGTATCTGGGGTTACAGATGCATGCCACCCATGTCTGGCTTATTTTTTTTGTGTGTGTATATTTAGTAGAGATGTAGTTTCTCCATGTTGGCCAGGCTGGTGTCGAACTCCTGCCCTCGGGTGATCCACCAGCCTCGCCCTCCCAAAGTGCTGGGATTGCAGGCATGAGCCACCATGCGGGCCGAGTAGTCCCATTTTATGCATGAGGAAAATAATGCAAAGAGAAATCACGTAACTTGCCCAAGATAACACAGATAATAAATGGGGACATAGTAATTGAAACCAAGGTATTCTGTTTTATGGTCTTTTTTTACTATTATAATTTATGAATAAACTAATTGCTTCAGTATTATTTTCTCTTTAACATTTCATCAAGCTTTACAGTAAATCATTGCTTATTTTTTTTTCTGCTATTCACTGAGGATAACATACCATCATATCAGTAGCTTTAAGAGGTTTGCCATTTAATCAATGTAGTGCTTTTAGAGGTTAGCATGTTATGAAAGCTCCATTTCCATAACAAATGCCTGGAAAAACCAGGTTATTATATATATGAGAACACATATATACCCAGCAGTTTGTCTCTAAGCTTGTGGGATGGTATAATCAAACTTCAGTGTACTTGAAGTGCAGTTACTGTGCTTCAACTCATGAGCATTTTATTAGAAATAACATACACTCTGAAATACCTAGCATGCATTGATGAAGTAATCAAAATCTTGATCTCTAATACCTTTTCAAAGGGTTTCCTTCACTATTTCTTTCCCCTGGAATATAGCACGCATCTCCAGGTGGTCAAACACATTGAGACCCAAACCCTGACTAAATTTTTATAATCCCTAAGGTTTGCAATTATAATTTAAAGTTCATATATACTTCGCAAGCATACAGGAATATTCTTGATATGCATACTGGTAGACCACTCTCTAGCCTGAAATGTTAGTATGATGATTACAGAGAAGTAGGATCCATTTATACCTACGAGGAAGATTATTGACAGTAGTATTTCTACTGGTTAGTTGGCATTAAACCTCAATAGAACTGTCAAAAGATGAATGGGCAAAGGGCAGTGATAAAACCAAGATAATGAAAGCATATACCAAAAAAGATTTACCCTTTGTCTTTTTAACACAAGCCATGTTATTTGTCGTAGCCCCTTTAATACTTTAGTACTTGCTCTTAATTAAAAGTATTTCTAGAAAGAGATCTAGAGCAGAACTTTCCTGACAAAAATCAGATAATGGATGATGTTTTATAATATTGAGCATATATCTCATACCAACATATTTCTTTCTCTTTAAAGCCACAGGCATAATATGGATTCACCTGCCCATTCTCTCCCTGCTACTTCCCCAAATAGTTCCTATTCCTTTTATTTAAGATATTATTCCTCCGTTTGTGTTAGCAGGCAATGTGACTTTGCTTTGCATTTTGTATATCCAATTAATTCATGTATGATGATCACAATTGATTACAGCTCAGGGAATAAGATGGGGTGATGATATGGCCAATGTATACAAGCAGAATTAACAAAAGAGACTTTTTTTTTTCTTTGAGATGGAGTCTGGCTCTGTCGCCCAGGTTGGAGTGAAATGGCATGATCTCTGCTCAGTGCAACCTCCACCTCCCGGGTTCAAGTGATTCTCCTGCCTCAGCCTCCTGAGTAACTGGGATTACAGGTCATGCCACCATGCCCAGTTAATTTTTATACTTTTAGTAGAGACAGGGTTTCACCATGTTGGTCAGGCTGATCTTCAACTCCTGACCTCATGATCCACCTGCCTCGGCCTCCCAAAGTGCTGAGATTACGGGTGTGAGCCACCGTGCCCAGCTGAAAAGAGACTTTACTAGAAGATATTCAAAGGGTGGAATAAAGAGACTATCTTTAAGTGGGGAATCAGTAAATAAGTCTGCAAACTTGCTTCTAGCTCAAAAGATGTTGAGAAAAAAGATTTAGGACAGAATTTTTCCTGACAAAATTCGGCTAATGAATGGTGCTTATCTCATGACTGCTTCCATAGTCATATCCAAGGTTTTGTGCTATTATTCCTGTGTAAGTGGTAATTCTGTTGTGTTCTGTCTCTCACAAAAGACCTGGTGGAATGCAAACAAGTTACAATGACTTTATTCTAGAGAAAACATGGAATGTACTTTGTTTTGTTAAAAAGTTATTGAATCAAGAATTTCAACAAAGTATTTACAAAAAATAATATTATTTGTGTCTTACTTTAAAACTGATAATATCACACAAATGTGACAAGACATTCTGATTTTGGTCCACTGGAGAGTATTCCATGTTAATCCAGAGGAAGAATTACTTCTTGTCATAGTTTTATTGGTGAAGAAGGCCAATATACCAGTATCTTGACTTTTTGGGAGAGAGTTTTATATCTTAGGCCCCTATGTTCTTGGCAGCTAGAGATACTAAGTTGAATACGATGTGGTTTGCGTCCTCAAATTGCTCATTATTTTCAAAAGAGAGGCAGTGTATTAGTTTGTACTCACACTTCTATAAAGACATACGTGAGACTGGGTCATTTATAAAGAAAAGAGGTTTATTCGGCTCACGGTTCTGCAGACTGTACAGTCTTCTGCTTTGCGGGAGACATCGGAAACTTACAATCGTGGCAGAAGACAAAATGGAAGCAATTACATATTGACATGGCTGGCAGGAGACAAAGTGCTACACAGTTTCAAACAACCAGATCTCGTGAGAACTCACTCACTATCTTCAGAATAGCAAGGGGAAATCTGCCCCCATGATGCAGTCACCTCCCACCAGGTCCCTCCGCCAACACTGGAGATTACAATTTTAAATGGGATTTGGGTAGGGATCAGAGCCTAACTATATTGGGCAGATATATAAAGTAATTACTATACTACGATGTAGTAACTGCTGTAAAGAGGCATGGAGGAATAATTTTATTTAAGAATAATTAAAGATGAATTGAGATGTTTTCAAAGAAAAGTAATATTTGAACTGAGATTTCAGGTCTATGTATATTTTTATTTCCAAAAAAAACAGAGGGTCTTCAGGGCAGAAGAAACTACTTAGGAAGGTTTGATAAAGTATCACATTATGGGGAGTAAGGCACGAAATGTTTGGTTGGAGAATGTTGTATGAAGGATAGGAGGGAGGTGCATTAGAAAGGCTAGTTGGAGACAACTGGTAAAAGACCTTTTTGCTATAACCTATGGGTAACCTTAAATGGATTTTTAATTAGGGGTTTGTGATAGTATGATGAAATTGCATTTTAGAATGATTGCTTTGGTAGGAAAGTTTAGGATTGATGGGAGAAAATTAGGAGGCTTTTAAACAACAGTCGCAATTAGACATTTTAATGACTTGAACTAAAGCAGTAGAAGTGAGGATATTAAGGGGAGCTAAATATTTCGTAAGTGAACTTAACAGTTAGTGACATATTAACCTTGGGAAAGTTAGAGACAAAGGGAAAGCAGAAGTCTAATATGATTCCCATGTTTCTTGCTCATGCAGCCAGTTGGATGACAGTGTTACTTACTGAGATGGTGAAGAATGGGAAAAGCAAAAGTTAAGCTTTAGACATAATACATTTGAGAAATAAGATAGTTAAGTGGCTATAGGCTACTGTCTTGTAGACAGTCATGTGTAGAAAATTGTAGTTCAGAAGAATATATGTGTTTGAGGGAGAGGTTGGGAGTCCATCCAAATATGTATGGAATTTAAAATGGTGAGAATGTATAAAATTACTTTATTAGTCCATTGTCAACATTACTACAAGGAAACACATGAGACTGGGTAGTTTATAAAGGAAAGAGGTTTAACTGACTCACAGTTCAGCATGGCTGGGGAGGCCTCAGGAAACTTACAATCATGGTGAAAGGTGAAGGGGAAGCAAGGCACCTTCTTCACGAGGTGGCAGGAAGGCGAAGTGCCAAATGAAGGGGGAAGAGCTCCTCATAAAACTAATCAGATGTCGTGAGAACTCACTATCCTGAGAACAGCATGGGTGAAACTGCCCGCATGATTCAGTTACCTCCACTTGGTCTCTCCCTTGATGCGTGGGGATTATGGGAATTATAGGAATTACAATTCAAGATAAGATTTTGGTGTGGACACAAAGCCTAACCATATCAACTACCTAAAGAAGAACTGTAGAAAGAGGAAAATAAAGAGGGCCCAGGATTAATTCCTGAGTGCTAATATTTGAAGGGCCAATGGGAAGAAGAACAGCCAGCAAAGAAAATGAAAACAAAGAAGTGACCAATTGAAGAAGATATACTATAATAAATGCCAAGAGAAGAAACTGTTTCAGGAAGAAAGCAGAGACTAGTTTAGTCATGTAGATTGTTGCTTGGAGTTAAGTCAGATAAAGGCAGCAAATATATTTTAGATTTGGCAGTATCAAAAATGTTATTGATCTTAATGTATTATTTTCTAACACTTAGTGTAGATGGAAGCAAGATTGGAATTATTTGGAGTTTAGGACCATTGGAGGTGATCTGGTGATGCCAGTCATTGAGATAATCCGGAAGGAATATAGCGTTTGGTAGGAAAAAGAAAGAATGAATTGTTAAATCCTATTGAATATGGTAAGCAGCTGGAGATGTTCAGCAACTAGAAAAGCATATGGTCTGGAACTCATAAGACCAATCTGGGCTGAGGCTAAGGATTTGGATCATATTCAGTAGCTGAAGCCTCCCTGGGTATTCTTAGCCACATTTCAAAATAAAATTGGGTCCAATTTATTATGGAAAATTGTCAAGTTTTATCAATATATAATACCTTACAGCAGTACACACATCATAGTTTGCAAAGGAGACAGTTGACAAATGAATGAA
Source organism: Aotus nancymaae (assembly GCF_030222135.1). NCBI lineage: Eukaryota > Metazoa > Chordata > Mammalia > Primates > Aotidae > Aotus > Aotus nancymaae. Next base: position 49,906,808 of record NW_026988415.1, on the reverse strand, counting down.
ATGTTAGTTTAGCCCTCTCTAAAGATTAATTTTTTGAATATACTCTAATATTGGTTAAGGCAGTTAATACCTGAAGAGTATATTTTCTTTTTTTTTTTTTTTCTCAGTTAAGTGGCTGTAGGCTATTGTCTTATAGGCAGTCATGTGTACAAGGCTGTAGCTCAGAAGAATATATGAAGAGTATATTTTCTGAGTCTAGCATCCTAGTTAATATAAAAAATTTTTAAATCAGACATATAAAATCCAAATTTAATTGAAGCAGATAGTCTTATTTAACTAGGCTTAAAAAAAAGAAAGTGTTAACAACTCAAATCATGAATTAAATTGTTTCCATTGTATTTTCCCTGTAGATTTCTATGAAGTGCCACATCACATTATATGCTTATTTATCTCTACTCTTCACCTAGAGATAAAATGCAGTCAGACAAATAGCTGAGAATCTGAAATTCAACATAGTTCTTTTGAAAGTTAATTCTCCAGTAAGTTTCATCCTCAGATTGCTTCATTCACAATTGAGTATAATGGCTGGAAATGTGGAAATGACCATTTTTGATTTAAATTATTTTTGTCACACAGTTTGTGATACTAGCAAAGAAAACATTGAATCTGATTGACCTTGTTAATTTTAATTTCATACAATTCATAAAAGTTATGTTAGTAATTTTACAGGATAAAACCTTTATCCATTTATGCTTCTGAAAAATGACCTTGTAAAATGTCAGAATTGCTATGGTATGATTTTGAAAAATACTTAATGATTTGTGCTTGATGCATTTAAACTCTTTATTTAAGGTCAAGGATTCTATTAGGGCATTTTTGTCAGTAAAATATTGACAGAAATGAACTAGGTAGTTGAATTCTCGCTGACAGTACTGTCACAATTGTTAAGAAATTGTCTAATGATGAGGCCAGATTTTGCTCATTATTTTAGTAACTACCAATAGTTCATTAAATATTGCCTTAATTAGAGTGTATGTTATGTGTCAAAATTTAGTGGTCACAATCACAATCCTTATTTAATAGATACTTAGCTTGAATTGCTATAGTTATGTCATCCCCAATGGCTATGTATATATGGTATGCATTTGGATGAGATGGAGTTATGTGGCTATTCCAAAAGCACCATGATTATGTTGATTTCAGCATATTTTCAGTATTCAATATTGAACTTAGATACCCACAATTTGATCTGTAAAATTACATTCCAAACTAGTAAAGCCACACAATAAAGGCAATGAAGAAAAGCTGGGATACATTCTTATTTTCTTATTTATAACTCTTTCGTATCACCTAATTAGTGTAGAATATTTTTCAAACAGTCGGATTTGTTACCACCCAAATAAGAGTTGCAGTTGTTTCATGGTGATAGTTTTTTTTGCCCCCTCCACCGCCCTACCCTCTTTAAGGAGATGGTATTAACACAATTGTTTTAAAGCCCTAATAAGATTATATAGACATGTGAATATAGTGTCAGAACTCCTGGGATTATCTCTTTTATTTATGTCAGTGATTACTTGAATGGAAAATTTCCGGGTTAGTCTATACAAAGATCATATTCCTTTGTGTATTTTTGTTATGTATACTTAGGTGTGCACATATTTATGTTCTGTTGATAGAGCATATTGAGAAATATTTTTAAATGTATGCATCCTAGAGATGGTATGGTTGTGTAACCGAATTCCGGGGAGCGGGGGAGGCTCAGCTCCCCCACTAGGACATTCTTTTCCAGGCCCTTGGTCTCTCACTCACCCAAGAATGGGAGAGGGGACCATGCTGGATGTGGTGAGCGATTAAATAAATATCGGACCCCAAAGAATTTTGCAGAAAGTGATTTATTTAGGCAGAGAAAGAGAAAAAGTAGAGAGAAAAAGATGAGAGAGAGAAGCTTTCACAATGTTGTGGAAGGGGATCCAGATATGGAGTCCACCCAGATGTGGGGGACCGGGACTTTTAACCTGGGAGGAATTCCCGCGCCCTTTAGGTTTTCTGAGCCTATGAAAGGAGTTCCTTTAAACTTCCGCTGGAGTGATTGATCTTTGAATCTTTCCCACGCGTGCGAAAGTTAAACAAAGACCTCTAAGATCCTGGATGGAGAGGTGGTGTGGATATGACGCTGCGAAGTTCTTGCCCTTGAAACTACGCCCCCTTGTGGACCTAGGAAGAGAATATATTCCTTCAGTTGTGGTATCTAGGAGTTGTGTAAGTATAGTGAAATTATCCTTCAGAATTTTTTTGCCTCAGTGTATAAGAGAAGTGTATCACTTTCCCATACATCGTGCTCTGTGGTAACAATGACTTTTCAACTTAGGTTTTTGAATCACATTTAGCAAATCGATGCATATCCTATGACTCCTTGGGTTTTTGCCAAGATTTTTCATTGTAGTATGCAATTCTGTTAAACTTTATATGACACATAAGAGTCAGGAGACTTCTGGTTACTAATGATTATAGATATGTCTCAGAGTCTCAAAGCTCTAAATACAACTGTGCTTCATCTTCTGAGAGTTTGTGAGTTTCATAGGTCTTTGAAAGACCTTGAGCCGTCATTGCCTTTTCTCTAGGCAGGACTATTCATACCCCCATTCCAATAATCATCATCGTTTTGTTAAGAATCTTCAATGTCTTGTGTACTTTGTTGGATTTTCTCATTTCATCAAATGATTGTGATCATGATCATTTTGATTATATTAAATGTCATACTTTTAGTATTCCTCATTTGAAAAGATATTTCAGTGGATAGCATGAACATTAAAGGTGAGATGGTGAATTTAGTGCTAAAATGTGTAAGGTAGGCAACCAGCTATCATTTGTGTAATTCATGCTTTTGTTACAAATGTCATTGTCCACTAATGCTGACTTCGTATCAGATTAAATAGTGGGAGGCTGTATTCATAGTTAATTGACAGAATTTTGTAGAGGCAGGAGATACTTTTTCTTTAAAGGACATCCTTAGCTTCTATATCCTGTGATTTAACTTGTGTATTTTGCTAATCAGTAAAAGTAGTAATGCACTGAAGAAATGTTTATATTGTACCTCAATAAAAATAGTAATTAATGTTTACCTTTTACTTCCATGGCATTTTTTAGGATATATGAATTAACTCCATGTCACTTATCACAAAATAAGGAGGAAAAATACATAAAATCTATTTTATATTTTCTGTCATAGTTTACTTGGTAGATTTTTGAATTGGGGGGAAAATGACAGTTGTATTAGAACAAACTTAATTTAATGATCCCTCTATTTTTCTTTCTATAAGGAAAAACATGATAATGCTCAATTATAGGAGGACACATTCATCAGTTTTCGTTTGAAAAACTGGATTATTTTCATGTTAGTAATAATTTTTGGTGGTATTGATTGAAGCCAAATACTTACATTTATTTTTGAATTGTCTTTGATGATCAAAATGGAGGATTGATGTACATGCATTTCTCTGCCAAACGCAACCCTTTACTATAGAATATATTTTAGTGAACTTCACTTGCTTTATTTATTCTTTATGCTGATCTGCAGGAGGTATTTATAAAATGTGAACCAAAGGCCCACTAGCAAATAGCACTGGGCTAGAGAGACAGAATTAGAGATGCTGGCTCTATAGACAGACTCATTGGGTTCAAAACTCACTTCTACCACTTCCTAACTGTTCTGATCTTGGGTATGATACTTAGTATCTCAGTCTCTTCATCTATAAAATGGGAGTAATAATATTATTTACCCATTAGGATTATTGACAATTGAATTAATATTTGTAAAATGTTTGAAATGGTGCCTGCCACATTACACATGGTATTTGTTGTAATCGTTTTTTATCACTATCAATAATCACTTATTATAGCAGAAGATATTTTTGAATCCAGGGATGTAGTCAGTTCTTTGTCATCTGTCTTAAGGGACTATGGTCTACATCTTTTAAATTTTTGACAGTATTAATACCTGCTCAGCTTCCCTGTAGTGTCTGTGAGCTGGCTAGCCCTTAGTACACTAATCTTATTTTGAAGATGAAGAAACAGTGGGCCAGAAATAAATCTGTTTATGGTTATAAAGCTGGTAATTAAGAGTCTAATTTTGAATATAGCTCTTCTGATGACTTGTGTGGTGGTAGTCCTTGTACTTCATGGCTTAAGCGTGTCTATGTATTTTTCTTTCATTTTTGAATGAGTTCCGTCAGGGCAAAAACCATGAAGTAAATGTACAAAATGTTGATACAGGTATTGTTGTTTTGGTTTTCCCAGGTGGAAAAATTTAACGCCGAAATGCAATTGATATGGTTTGGCTGTGTTCCCATCCAAATCTCATCTTGAAATGTAGCTCCCATAATCCCCATGTGTTGTGGGAGGGACCTGGTAATTGAATCATGGAGGTGGTTTTCTCTCATGCTGTGCTTGTGATAGTGAATAAGTCTCACAAGAACTGATGGTTTTTTAAAGAGCAGTTCCCCTGCACACGCACTCTTGCTTGCCACCAAGTAAGACATGTCTTTGCTCCTCCTCCGCCTCCCCAGCCATATGGAACTGCGAGTTCATTAAACCGCTTTTTCTTTTTAAATTACTCAGTCTTGGATATTTGTTCATAGCAGCAGGAAAATGGACTGATACAGCAGTTTATAGAATTATTTTTCTATTGATATCTGTTATGAAACTGTGTATTTGTACAACTAAAGTATGATAAAAAGTCACACTTGAGAATAGAAGAGAATAGGGTTAATGACAAATAAAAGAAAAAGACTCAGGGATTGGCTTTAACCACTGTGAGAAGACATAGGCTTAAAAAGAAATCAGTGATACGCCTGACAATTGTGGAATTGAAATTTCCTCTATCTTCAGTAAACAGAGATGGCTAAAATTTTCAAGATTCATTTAATCCTGCAGCTTTTAGCTAAATAGTATTCACTCATCTCTCTTAATTCTTAATTTAGTGATTCAGATTTCCATAAACATGAGTTTCTGTAAAACATTTATAATATGTGCCCACATGCCTGTAGTCCTAGTTACTCAAGAGGCTGAGCTGGGTTGATTGCATGAGCCCAGGAGGTCACAACCAGCCTGAGCAACATAGCAAGATGCCACTCCCACATACAAATGAATATAGACACAACACACACACACACACACACACACACACACACACACACACCCCTGCACACACACACCCATGTATGCATACAAGTCTATTTTCAGTTTTGTAAAATTATATTTCCTTTAAATGAAAAATGTAGCACTAGTGGTTATGCAAGTAAAAATTAATATTTTCTCAAATATTCCTGTTGTCATCTGCCATTGTTATCCATCAGTTCACCATCTAAGCCCCATTGCTCTCAAACTCAATGTACAGTGTGTTTGAACTGTACCCTTGCTTCAACCAGGCCAATTTGGTTGTTTTCACTTATCCATATAGGTTACATTGTCAGCTCATGTGCCTGTTACATACCACTTCCCCAAATAAAGTATCTGATACATTTGACTCAACTAATCAGTGAACTTACCTCCTTTACAATCTCATTTACTTCTTCTAATTATTCCTGATACCAGCTTTGAGAATACTGAAGAGAGTTAACTATGCCTGAGTGGAGCCTTTCATTTTCTTAATATGCATTCCATTAACATGAGCATTTTGCTTTCTAAATGCCCTTGAGTTACTTATAAATGTTCTCTTTGGTGTCCTCAACCTGTTTCTAGCTTTTTGAAGGTAAGAAACAGGTCATCTATTTGTTTTGTTCCCTTCACAACACCAGTGGGTGTTTAGTTCAAGCTATTTCCTGACTAACTTCCTCAGTGGGGAAATGTTCAGTTTATGCAAAATTATTTTAAATTAACTTATATAATACAAATCCAGGTAAATACAGGAGTTGAGGTGATTTATGATTGCTTTAAAACACAAAGCCAAATGTATTTATTATTAGTATGGAGTATATCAATGTTGAATTCTCTTTGTATCTTTTTTTTAAATTATTTTTAACTCTGAATACTGGAAGAAGATCCTAGGAAATTTAACGATTGTAGATTGTATCTGTAGCCTTGATTTTTTTTCCACCTTGCTTGGCAAAGGTAATCCTATTTAGCAATATATTTAAGTGCCTCTGCATTTGAAAGAATGTTGATTTTTGCACATATATTCAATATTTTATGAAAGTTTTTTTTTTTCTTGAAAACAGAATGAGCATCCCAAGATCAGAGAAGTAATACATAGATATAATTAGCTTTTCTGTTCAAAGAAAAAAAAGCTGATGGACAAATACTGTCTTGATAATTCTAGTCGATAATCCACAAATGTGTATTAGTCTCAGTGGCTGAGAGTCTATAAGTCTGTTGTCACTCAGCAGGTCAAATCTAATCCATGTATCTATAGTCTTAAATACTCATTTGCACATTGGATTAACTGTGTGTATTTAAGCATTACATGTTTTTATATAGCTAAGTTTGAGCACATTATTAAAAGTTTTATCCCTTTACTTTGCAATGAAAAGAAGTGATAATTTGTAATGAATACATACACGTTTGCATCAGTGTCATGTGGCCCATCCCTACACAGAGACGAACACACATGATCAAACTATCTGAGTACAAAGTCTCAATTTCATTTAGTGTTGTTGTGACAACTAATGTTTTATGTTAGCAAAGCAACAGATAAAATTCACATTTTACTAAAGCCAGACTATATTGATTCATAGAAGACTTTAATTGTGAATTCTTAGGTAAAGATCTAAATATGTTTCCCTTTTCCTTAGTATTTTAACTCACTGCATCGGACTGATCACTTCTCAATATATTATTATGAGATGGAAAAATGAAAAATGTTCTAAGTTTTCTTAACATTTCTAATTTCTTTTAAATTTTTAATTTTTGCAGGTCCATAGTAGATGTATGTATTTATGAAGTACATTAAATATTTTGATACAGGCATATAATGTGTAATAATGACATCAGGGTAAATGTGATATTCAACACCTCAAGTATATTCTTTTTGTTATACACAGTCTAATTATAATCCTTTAGTTATTTTAAAATGTAAAATAAATTATTGTTGACTGTAGTCACCCTGTTTCACTATCAAATACTAGATCTTATTTATTTTATCTAACTATATGTTCATACCCATTAACCGTACCTTCTCCCCTGACCCCTACTTTTCCTAGCCTCTGCTAACCATCATTCTACTCCCTATCTCTATGACTTTGATTGAATTTTTAGCTCTCATGAATAAGTGAGAATATGTGAAGTTTCTCTTTCTTTGCCTGGCTTATTTCACTCAACATATTAATCCCCAGTTCCATCCATGTTGTTGTAATTGACAGGATCACATTCTTTTTTTTTATGGCTGAATAGTACTCCATCATGTATATGTACCACATTTGCTTTATCCATTCTTCTGTTGATGGACAATTTGATTTGTTCCAAATCTTAGCTATTGTAAACAGTGCTGCAACAAACATAGGAGTCCAGATATCTCTTTGCTATACTGATTTCCTTTCTTTTGGGCATACACCCAGCAGTGGGATTGCTGGATCATATGGTAGCTCAAGTTTTAGTTTTTTGGGAACCTCCAAACTGTTCTCCATAGAGGTTGTACTAATTTACATTCCCACCAACAACAGTGTACAAGGGCTCCTTTTAATCCACATCGTGGCCACCATTTGTTATTGCCTGTTTTTCAGATGAAAGCAATTTTGGCTGTGGTACGATAATATCTAACTGTAGTTTTGATTGGCATTTCTCTGATGATCAGTGATATTGAGCACCTTTTCATATACCTGTTTGCTATTGGTACGTCTTCTTTTGAGAAAAATCTTTCTAGATCTTTTGCCCATTGTTTGATCGGATTATTATGTTTTTTTCCTATTGAGTTTTTTGAGCTCCTTATATATTCTAGTTATTAATCTCTTGTCAGATGTGTATTTTGCAAATATTTTCTACCATCCTGTGGGATGCTCTTTACTTTGTTGATTATTTCCTTTGCTTTGCAGAAGGTTTTTAACTTGATGTGATCCTATTTGTCCATTTTTGCCTTAGTTGCCTGGCTTTTAAAGTATTACTAAAAAATCTTTGCCTGGTCCAATGTTCTAGACAGTTTTCCCAAAGTTTTCTTGTAGTAGTTTCACAGTTTGAGGTCTTAGATTTAAATATTTAATCTATTTTGATTTGACTTTTGTATCTGGTGAGAGATGGAGGCTAGTTTCATTCTTCCACATATGGATATCCAGTTTTCCAATTACCACTTATTGAAGACACTGTCCTTTCTGCCAATGTGTGTTCTTGGCATCTTTGTCAAACATGAGTTCACTGTAGATGTATGAATTCGTTTCTGAGTTCTCTATTCTGTTCCATTTTTCTGTGTGCCTATTTTTATGCCAGTACTATGGTGTTTTGGTTACTATAGATCCGTAGTATAATTTGAAGTCAGGTAATATGATTTTTCCAGTTTTGTTCTTTTTACTCAGAATGGCTTTGGCTATTCTGGATCTTTTGTGGTTCCATATAAATTTTAGGATTTTTTTTCTTGGTAGTTTGTATGTGTTTCTATTTGTGAACAATGCCACTGGAATTTTGATAGGGATTGCATTGAATTTGTAGATTGCTTGGATAGCATAGGCATTTTAACAATATTGAATCTTCCAGTCCATCAACATGGAATATCTTTTTCATTTTTTTGATGTCCTCTTCAGTTTCCTTTCATTAGTCTTTTAGAGTTTTCATGGTAGAGATCTTTCAATTCATTGGTTAAGTAGATATTTTATTTTATTCGTAGCTATTGTAAATGGGACTACTTTCTTGATTTATTTTTCAGATTTTTCGCTATTGGCATATAGAAATGCCACTGATTTTTGTCTGTTGATTTTGTGTCCTGCAACTTTACTGAACTTGTCAGCTCTAATAGTTTTTTGATTGAGTCTTTAGGTTTTTCCAATATAAGATTCTATTAACTGCAAATGAGGCTAATTTGACTTCTTCCTTTCCAATTTAGAGGTCCTTTATTTCTTTCTCTTGTTTCATTGCTCCAGCTAGGGCTTCCAGGATTGTGTTGAACAACAGTAGTGAAAGTGGCGTCCTAGTTGCGTTACAGATCTTAGAGGAAAGACTTTTAGTTTTTCCCCATTTTCAGTGTGATGCTAGCTGTTGGTGTGTCATATAATAGCTCTTATTGTGTTGAAGTATGTTCCTTTGTCTCTAGTTTTTTGAGGGTTTTTATAATGAAGGGATGTTGAATTTTATCAAATGCCTTTCCAGTATCAATTGAAATAATATGATTTTTATCCTTTATTCTGTTCATATTGTTATATCACATTGATTAATTTACACATGTTGAACCATCCTTGCATCCCCAGAATGAATCCCACTTGGTCATGGTGAATGATCTTTGTAATGTATTGTTGAATTCAGTTTGCTATTATTTTGTTGAGGATTTTTCATCAATATTCATCAGATATATTGGCATAGTTTTCTTTTTTAGGTGTGTAATAGTTTAGTTTTGGTATAATGGTAATATTGGCCTTGTAGAATTAATTTGGAAGTATTCCCTCATCCTCTTTTTTTTAAATATTTTGATTAGGATTAGTATTAATTCTTCTTTATATGTTTGGTATAATTTAGAAGTGAAGCCATCAGGTTCTGATATTTCTTGACTAGGAGATTTTTTATTTTGGCCTCAGTCTCATTACTTGTTTATTCATCCGTTCAGGTTTTGGATTTCTTCATGATTCAATCTTGGTACGTTGTATGTGTTTAGGAATTTATTCATTTCTTCTGTTTTCCAATTTATTGGCATGTAGTTGCTCATAATAGCCTCTAATCCTTTGAAATTCTGAAGTGTTATTATTAATATTTCCTTTTTTGTCTCTGATTTTATTTAATTGGATCTTCTCTCTTTTCTTCTTAATCTGGCTAAATGTTCATTTTATCTTTTCAAATAAGGAACCTCTCATTTCTTTTGTATTGTTTTCTTCATTTCAGTTTCTTTTATTTCTACCCTGATCATCATTATTTCTTTTCTTCCACTGATTTTTTTTTTTTTTTAATCAAGTTTCACTCTTATTGCCCAGGCTGGAGTGCAGTGGCACAATTTTAGCTCACCACAACCTCTGCTTCCTGGGTTTAAGTGATTCTCCTGCCTCAGCCTCCTGACTAGCTGGGATTAGAGGAGACCACCACTACATGTGGCTAATTTTTGTTTTTTTAGTAGAGATGGGGTTTCACCATGTTGGCTTGGCTAGTCTCGAACTCCTGACCTCAGGTGATCTGCCCACCTCAGCCTCCCAGAGTGCTGGGATTACAGGTGTGATCCCCAACAACCGGCCTCTTCCACTGATTTTATTGGTTTGCTCTTGGTTTCCTAGTTCATTAAAATGCCTTGTTCGGTTTTTGAAGTTTTTCTTCTTTTTTGATGTAGGAGCTTATAGCTCTAAACTTCCTTATAGTACTGCTTTATTGTATCCCATCAGTTTTGGTATGTTGTGTTTTCATTTTCATTTGTTTCAATAAATTTTTAAGTCTTCTTCTTAATCTCTTTCTTAACCCACTGGTCATTCAGGAGCATATTGTTCAATTTCTATGTTTTTGTATAATTTCAAAAATTCCCCTTGTTATTGATTTCTAGTTGTATTCCATATGGTCAAACATCAAGTTTTTTGAATGTTTTGCGACTTGTTTTGTGGTATGTCCTTCAGAATGATCCATGTGCTGAGTAAAAGAATGTGTATTCTGTAATTCTTGCATGAAATGCTCTGTAAATATCTATTAGATCATTTGGTCTATAGTGCAGATTAAATCTGATGTTTCTGTGTTGATTTTCTGTCTAGAAGATCTGTCCAGTGCCAAAAGTGGAGAGTTGAAGTCTCTAGCTATTATTGTATTGGGTTCTATCTTTGTCTTTAGCTCTAATAATGTCTGATTTATATATCTGGGTGTTCCAGTGTTAGCCACATACATATTTTCAATCACTATATCCTCTTGCTGAAATGACTCCTTTAACATTTTATAATGACCCTCTTTGTCTCTTCTTACAGTTTTGAAATCTATTTTGTGTACTTCTGCTCTTTTTCCATTGGCATGGAATATCTTTTTCCATCCCTTTACATTCTATGTGTGTGTTCATGGGTGAAGCATGTTTCTTGAAAGCAACAGTGCATTTTAGCAAACTATAAAAACAAGAGCTTTTTTTAAAAAAAAACCAACCCCTCTATATCTTTTGATTGGAGAGTTTAGTCAATTTGCATTCAGTGTTATTATTGATAAGTAAGGACTTACTCCTACCATTTTGTTATATTTTTTTGGTTGTTTTGTGTTCTTCTCTTTCTTCTTTCCTTTCTTCTTGTCTTCCTTTTAGAGAAGGTGATTTTCTCTGGTGGTATGTTTTCATTTCTTGTTTTTTATTGTGTGCGTATGCTTTGTATGTTGTTTATTTGAGGTTGTCATGAGGCTTGCAAATAATATCTTAAAACTCATTATTTTAAACGGATGCTAACTTAACACTGGTTGCATAAAGAAACAGGCAAAGAGAAAACTAATAAAAACTCTACACTTTAACATCGTCCCCTTGCTTTTTAACATTTATTTTTTCTCTTTATATCTTATTGTCCTTTCTATGTCTCGGAAAGTTGTTGTAGTTATTATTTTTGATCGGTTTATTTGTTTCTACTCAAGATATGTGTAGTTTACACACCACAATTACAATGTCACAATATTCTGTGTTTTTTTCTGTGTACCAGTGAATTTTGCACCTTCGGGTTATTTCTTGTTCATTAATGTCCTTTTCTTTCTAACTGAAGAACTCTCTATCATTTCTTGTTGATGAAATCCCTTAACTTTTGTTTGTCTGGGAAAGCGTTTATTTCTCCTTCATGTTTGAACGATATTTTCTCTGCATATACTATCTCAGGTAATAGTTCTTTTTCTTCAGCATTTTACATATGTCATGCCACTCTTTCCTGCCTGTAAGGTTTTCACTGAGGGTTGTGTTGTCCTATGTATTGGAGCTCCACTGCATGTTATTTGTCTCCTTTCTCTTGATGATTTTAGGATCTATATCTGTTACTTTTGGGAATTTGGTTGTTAAGTGTCTTGAGTTAATCTTATTTGGGTTAAATATCCTTAGTGTTCTATATTTCTTGTACTTGTATATTGGTATCTTTCTCTAGGTTTGGAAAGTTTTCTGTTATTATCTATTTGAATAAACTGTGTTTCTCAGTCTCTCTCTGTACCTCCTCTTTAAAGTCAGTAACTCTTCGATTTGCCCTTTTCAGGCTGTTTTCTATATCTGGTAGGCATACATCATTCTATTTTACTCTTTTGTCTCCTCTGTATATTTTTATTTATTTATTTTATATATTTTATTGCGTTTTAAGTTTTGGGGTACATATGAGGAACATGCAGGATTGTTGCATAGGTACATACATGGCAATGTGGCTTACTGCCTTCCTCCTCATCACCGATATCTGGCATTTCTCCTATGTTATCCCTCCCCAACTCCCCACCCCCCACTGTCCCTCCCCTATTTCCCCCGCCACACACCCCAGTGTGTGATCCTCCCCTCCCTGTGTCCATGTGTTCTCATTGTTCAACATCCGCCTATGAGTGAGAACATGTGGTGTTTGATTTTGTGTTCTTGTGTCAGTTTGCTGAGAATGATGGTTTCCAGGTTCATCCATGTCCCTACAAAGGACATGAACTCATCATTTTTGATGGCTGCATAGTATTCCATGGTGTATATGTACCACATTTTCCCTGTCCAGTCTATCATCGATGGGCATTTGGGTTGGTTCCACGTCTTTGCTATTGTAAACAGTGCTGCAATGAACATTCGTGTGCATGTGTCCTTATAGTAGAATGATTTATAATCCTTTGGATATATGCCCAGTAATGGGATTGCTGGGTCATATGGAATTTCTATTTCTAGGTCCTTGAGGAATCACCACACTGTCTTCCACAATGGTTGAACTAATTTACACTCCCACCAACAGTGTAAAAGTGTTCCTTTTTCTCCACATCCTCTCCAGCATCTGTTGTCTTCAGATTTTTTAATGATCGCCATTCTAACTGGCGTGAGATGGTATCTCAGTGTAGTTTTGATTTGCATTTCTCTAATGACCATAGCCTGTTTTTAGGCTTACTGATTGTTTCTTCAGCTTTGTCATTTCTGCTCTTAAGAGACTGATGCATTATTCAGTATGACATTGCATTTTTCAACTCCAGAACTTCTGTTGATTCTTTGTAATTATTTATATCTCTTTGTTAAATTTTTCTGATAAGATTCCGAATTTCTTCTCTGTGTTATCTTGAATTTCATTGAATTTCCTCAAAACAGGTATTTTGAATTCTCCATCTGAAAGGTCACATACATATGTTTCTCTCTGGGTTTGGTCCCTGATGCCTTAGTTCATTTCTTGAGGACATGTTTTCCTTATTGGTCTTGATTCTTATGGATATTCCTTGGTGTCCGGGTATTGATGAATTAAATATTTATTGTAGTCTGGGCACTCTGGGCTTATTTGTACCCATCCTTCTTGGAAAGGCTTTTCAGATATTTTACAGGACTTGATTATTGTGCTAAGTTTTTGGTCAGTGCAGAGCCATATCTGCATTAGGGGTATCCCAATCCCACTAATGCTGTGGCTTTTGCACACTTGTAGAGGAACTGCCTTGGTGGTATTGGATAATATCTGGAAGAATACTCTGTATTAGCAGGCGGAGACTCTTGTTCTTTTTCCTTACTATCTCCTAAATAGTCTCTATTCCGTGTGCTGAGCTACCTGGAGCTGGGGAAGGGTTGACATAGATACTCCTGTGGCCACCACCACTGGGAATGCACTGGGTCAGACCCGAAGGCAGCAAAACACTGGTTCTCATACAAGGCATATGGTAAACACTGCCAGGCTATTGCTTGTGTTTGCTCAAGGCCCCAGGGTTCTACAGTTAGCATGTGCCAAAGCCAGCCAGGGTTGTGTTCTTCCCTCCAGAGCAGTGAGTTCTCTTTGGCCTTGGGCTGATCCAAAGATGCCATCTGGGACCCAGTTCCTGGAGTCGGGAACCTTAGAAATCTGCCTAGTGCTCTCTTCTGTTAGAGCTGAGCTGGGTCCCAAGCCACAAGACAAAGTCTGCCCCATACTTCCCTCCCCTTTTCACAAGCAGAGGAGGTTGTCCCTATGGCCATCACTAGCCCAGGCCTGTGACAAATACTGCTTGACTACCTTGGTGTTCATTGAGGACCCAAGAGCTCTTCAGGCAGCTTGTGGTGAATGCTGCCTCGCCTGGAACTCAGCCTTCAGGTGAATGTGCTCTCCTCGGGCACAGGGCAGGTTCAGAAATGTCATCCAGGAGCCCAGGCCTGGAATCAGGGACCACAAGAGCCTGCTTGGTGTTCTACCCTACTGTAGCATAGCTGAAAGCTAAGCTGTAAGGAAATTCCCCTTTACTCTTCCCTCTGCTTTCCGCAAACAGAAGCAGTGTCTCTCTGTAGGCACCATAGCTGTGAATGTATTGGGTCACACCTGAAGCCAACACATCCCTGATGATCACTCAAGGCCCACAGTTAGTATTTCCTGGCTACCATTGCTTGCTTCTTAGTCAGTGCCCAAGGCCTCTTTTTTTTTTTTTTTTTTTTTTTGGGAGACAGAGTTTCGCTCTTGTTACCCAGGCTGGAGTGCAATGGCGTGATCTCGGCTCACTGCAACCTCCACCTCCTGAGTTCAAGCAATTCTCCTGCCTCAGCCTCCCGAATAGCTGGGACTACAGGTGTGCGCCACCATGCCCAGCTAATTTTTGTATTTTTTACTAGAGACGGGGTTTCACCACGTTGACCAGGATACTCTCGATCTCTTGACCTCGTGATCCACCCGCTTCGGCCTCCCAAAGTGCTAGGATTATAGGCGTGAGCCACCGCGCCTGGCCCTAAGGCCTCTTTAGTAAGCAGGTGATGAATCCTGTCAGGAGTCTGTCTTTCCCCTCAAAGCAATGTGTTCCTTTCTGGGCCAGGATGTGTCTAGAAATGTCATCTGGTAGTTAGGATCTGGAATGGGGGCTTTAGGACTCTTCGTGGTGCCCTATCCTCCTGTGGCTGAGCTGGTATCCAAGTGGCAAAACAAAGTCCTCTCTACCCTTCCCTTTCTTCTCCTCAAGTGGAAGGAAGTGGTCTTTACCTAAACTGTGGGATGCACTGCCTGGGTGGTGGTGGGGAGGTTGACATAAGCACTTCCTTGGCTGGCCCTGGTGATGTCTCAGTTATGTGCCCCCAAGTCCAATGACTCTGTGCCCACCATACCAGGAGGCAGTTTTTGTGGACTAGACTGTCTTATAAGTTGATTTAGGACTGCAGAGCACTTTAGCCTGTGGCGGCGAGGTTTGCAGTGAATGAGATACAAACTGCTGACATATATGCCCTGCCTCTCTTGGTTAGGGCTTACCTAAATGCTCCCTCTGTGGGCACTGGATGAGTTATACCGAGTCTTGCTTTCTGCTGTGACATGTCAGCATTGAGTTACAATGCAAAATCCCACAATCATTGTTCTCTCTCCTCCCAAAGTGCATAGAATCTGTCTCCCTGCCATGCAGCCACTGCCAGGAGGTGTATGTTGGGGGTGGGGGGTGGTGGGATAGGGATCGGGGGGTATGGTGCTGGTGATTCAAAATGGTCTTTCCTACCTTCTTCACTGCCTCCTTCAGTGTAATTCCTATTTCAGTTTATTTGTCCCCAAATCATGAAGAAATTGAAGAGAAGAATGGCAGATAGTGATTTTCTTAGAGGAAAATTTTATATGAAGTTTCAGGACATTATTTTTATTGTTATGAAAGAAATTTAGTACTTGTAAAAATTATACTGAACAGTTTTAGAACAAAGCTAGGTACAACTGCAGTATGATCTAAGATGACATATAGATCTTTCCCATTGTTTTCCAATGCAAACCACACCTCTTTTCTGTCTTTATTTTTGTTTCTGCATTTTCCTTTCTCTTTTGTTTCCCGTTTCCAGGCTTCTTCCTATCTTCTCTTTTTCCTTTGGTCTTTTCTACACAAATGTGTGCTTAGCAGAAAATTACAACCTAAATCTTTATGTCTTTTAAAAATTTACCCCACATAATATTCATGAACGTGATGAAATTTTCAAATGGTTTTGTTTTATTTCAAAAGGGAAACTCGAGAAAAGAAGCAAACTCTTAATTGCTGTAACTCCAGATATCTGCCTACATATATATGTTCCTCTTGTCTCTTGAAATTAAACACATGAATATGTGAATTTCACTCAAAATATTCTTGTCTGTAAAAATTATAGTAGTCATAACTATTTATAAATGATAACCTGAAGTCCAGTTACTTCATAGTCCTTCAAATTCCATTTGATAAGCACATTGTGTATTGTTTAGTCCTTGCTCGCTTCATTTATTCATCAGCCATTCATCCAAAAAAATTTTGAGGATCTGCCATACGTTATGTTCTGTTTGGGCTGGGCCAAGACAATGAATAAAATGGGATTCCTGAAATGGAATTCACAGTTCAGTTAGAGAAACTGAACTGTGTAGATGAACAGATAAGTTATATTGTAGTGTGGTAAGAACTATGGTTGAGGTGTAAGAAAACTGCCCTGGGAATCTTAAGATCAACATTTGAGAATGTCTCACATTGGAAGCAATTTTGTTTCTCAAGAATGAAGAGGGGTTTGTGGCCAGTGCAGTGGCTGATACCTGTAATCCCAGCACTTTGGAAGGCTGAGGCGGGTGGATCACTTGAGGTCAGGATTTCGAGACCAGTCTGGCCAACATGGTAAAACCCCATCTCTACTAAAAATACAAAAAATTGAGATACCATCTCACACCAGTTAGAATGGCGATCATTAAAAAATCCAGAGACAACAGATGCTGGAGAGGATGTAGAGAAAAAGGAACACTTTTACACTCTTGGTGGGAGTGTAAATTAGTTCAACCATTATGGAAGACAGTGTGGCAATTCCTCAAGGATCTAGAAATAGAAATTGCACTTGACACAGCAATCCCATTACTGGGTATATACCCAAATGATTGTAAATCGTTCTATTATAAAGACGCATGCACATGTATGTTTGTTGCAGCACTGTTTACAGTAGCAAAGACCTGGAATCAACCCAAATGCCCATCAGTGATATACTGGACAAAGAAAATGTGGCACATATACACCATGAAATACTATACAGCCATAAAAAACGACGAGTTTGTGTCCTTTATAGAGACATGGATGAATCTAGAAACCATCGTTCTCAGCAAACTGACACAAGAACAGAAAACCAAACATCGCATGTTTTCACTCATAGGTGGATGATGAACAATGAGAACACTTGGGCACAGGGAGGGGAACAACACTCACTGGGCTAGATTGGGGGTGGAGGGGAGGGGAGGGGAGGAGAGGGACAGAGGGAGAGTGGAGAGGATGCGGAGGGAGAACACCGGGAGAAATGTCTGATGTAGGCGATGGTGAGGTGGGGATGTATCCATGTATCCCAGAGCCCAAAGTACAATAAAAAATTTTTTTAAAAAAATTAGCTTGGCATGGTGGCACATGTCTGTAATCCCAGCTACTTGGGAGGCTGAGGCACTAGAATCGCTTGACTCCAGGAAGTGGAGGTAGCAGTGAGCTGAGATCACTCCACTGCACTCCAGCCTGGGCAACAGAGTAAGACACTGTCTCAAAAAAGAAGGAGGGATTTGCTGGCTAGAGAACACAGTAAAGCGTATTTGCAGCAGAGGGATTTATACATACATGCATGTTAGGCACTGTTAGAGGATGATGTTACGAAGTTGAGTGAGATGATTTCTGTTTTGAAGGAACCCTTCTTGCCACTTGGAAGATGGACATGAAAACAGCCACCATTCATTTGGGGTAGTTAAATTGTAGGTTAAGATTCTACAGGAATATGGGGAGATGGTATTTCTCACTTTGTCTCAACTGGAAAAGCTTTATAGGACATACAACCATAGTAGTTCCTGAAGTGAATGACCTCAACGATCACAAGAATAAGAGCCACTAACATTTATTGGAAGGTTACTGTGTGCTAGCCACTGTTCTAAACACATTACATGCAGTCTCTCATTTAATGTTCAGGGCCATCTGATGTAGATACTATTATTGAAGCCTAATTAAGGGGAAAAAGGTTGAAGCTCCAGTTGGTTAAATAACTTCTCTACTCTCTCATGAAAATGACAGAACTGGGTGTTGAGCTGAGTCAGTTTGACTCTAGATTCCTTGTCCACATGTATATCCCATGCAAAATGGAACTTATTAAGTGACATATTGCCATATTATATAAAATGTGAACAGTTTTATCCTCATTTCCACTTGCCACCTGTTTAAGTAATTTCTCACTATTCTTCAGTGTACATTTTCTAATCTCAACTGACTAAACTGTACAGTCGTATCCATTGTTATCTTTGTAAATACATTACTTCTGTGCATTTAATAGTAAACAACCTAAAATATCAAGATGTTGAGTATTTTGAATAGTTAACTGTACACATTTCTTTATATGGTTGTGGGATTATAGAAAATTTAACATTTATTGACTGACTGTCCTAGCAAAGGAACCATACTGGGAACCATACTTCATCACAACATTGGAAAATATGTATTATTAAAGAATTTTATAGCCAAGAACAGTGAAATTAAACCATTTGTTTAAGTTCACACAACAGAATCTACGTCTAGAGTTTCCTCCACACCACTTTTTTTTTTTTTTTTTTCTACATAGTCCACCTCTTAAACTAACTGGGAGCCACAGGCAATCTTGCTGCCTCTCTCAACTTAGCTAAGTCTCTCCCTTGCTGTTACTCCTGTTTGGCTGCTGATGCTGGAAGGTTCAGGCATCCACGCTAATTCAGTAATTTAGAAATTTCTTTAATTCAGTAATTAGGATTTATTTAATGCTACCACTTAGGCCTCAACTACTGAGGTATGGCATGCTCACTGACAACCACACGAAGTGACAGCTGACAGCAAGGGAGAAGACAAAATACCTATAAAAAGCAGACACAGAAACTATTAAATGACAGCAGACTGGGACCATGAGCCTTTCCTGGTATTCTCTCTGTGCATTTCTCTCCAACTGAAAACTGACAAGCAAGAGCAGAGCAGCTGTCCACCCCCTTTTCTCCGTGACTATTTTCTGCTCATTGAACACATAAAGAAAAAGTGGAGGAGGGAGAGTTATTTCTCCAGGCCTTTTGGTTTGCTCTGGGTTTAGTCCATGACTGCTTCTTTTTCCTTGTAAAGATGCCCGTATGACAGACCAAGGCAATGCTCAGCTCTCAGCAACTTTTTTAACAAATACCAGGTGGTTTCCCATGGAGGCTTCTTTATGGCATCATTCTGTTCTTGCAGACTGCTTTCCTGTAGTGAACTCTTACCCATTTTCACAAGTTCAAAGGCTCCTTTTTCTCTGTTGCTTTCCCTGTACAAATGGGTCTTCAAAAACAAATTCTGGAGCTGAGATCTCTGACCGACATTAGGAAATCTTGGTGCACTTGCAGGGTGATGTTTGAGATAAACAGATCTGGCACCTGGACATGGCACTAGAGTGGGAGAAGTTTGGGGCAGGGGCATGAGTTATGGGACTGTTTTAGCAACCAAGGAGTAAGATAACTAAAACTTGGAAACTATTAATAGCTGTAGACACACAAGGGAAGGAGGCAGAATCAGTGAATATTGATGTTAGAGTCGAAGATCAACTGGCTGATAAGCCCAGGAAAGTAGAGAATGGCTCTGATGATAGAAAAATAGGAAAGAGCCTCTTTGTGATGCACTGTATTTTTTCCCATGTTTATTTTAATGACACAGTGGGATGTATAATTAGTGATGAGTTTTAAGCAACAGAAAATATAAATGTGGAAAGATGAGCTTTCTAAGATTGTCAGTGAGGAGAGAGGAATGAGAAATACAGTATTGCACTATGAGGTGAATGGCCAAAGGAGACAGAGGTAGAAAGTAGGGATGGTGATTGGTATTTAAGTAATAGTTCAGGAAGATCGACAGTGGAAAGGAATTCAGGGGAAATTTACAGGCAAAGTGGCAGTTTCAGTCAAGTGGTATATCTGCAAACCAGGTTGTTGGGTCTTAAAAGATGGAATGTGATTTGTTTCTTGGCTTTGTTTCTTAGATTTTATTTTTGGAAAATGTGCCTCTCTTTTTGTTTCAGATTTCTGGAGTTAATCTTTCTGCTGTTTACTTTCCTTTGCCTCTGTTTCTCCTCATACTTAGTTTCTACTCTTCCTCATGAAACATAATGGTTTTTATCTTCTTTTCCTAATCCCGACATAAATCTTGGCATCTACCTTTACAACACTTTGAACCAGATGAATTCCACAGCTTCTACTCCTCTGAGATCTATAGACATTTTTCAGTTAGAAACTACTTGTGAGAGACCATCCGCTTTTTTTCAGAGTCAATAGGAGAATCTGAAGCTCTAGTGTGGCGCTCACTGGTAATGAAAATTAGTGTCAGTGTGCTTGGTTTGGAAATAGGCACTGCCACTTACTAGCTAAGTAACCTTAGGCAAGTTACCTAACCTCTTACATCTCAGTTTCCTTATCTGTTAAATAGGAAGGACAATAATATTACCTTGTAGGGTTTTCATGATGGTAAAAATAATGAAAATATTTAGAATAGTGGCCTAGTCCATGGTAAATGTTATATGAGTGTTCGGTGCCATTGTTTTCTTGTTATTCTGATGTATCAGTATATACACTTAAAGCATGGGTATCACTTAGGAATATATCCAACATTTCGACCTAATTTTATTTTTTGGTATATTTGAGAAATTTATCCTTAAAGCATTTGCTTTTATTTTAAAAATTAAATGTTTAATTCAGTCTCTTTAAAGAATGGATAATGATTACATGAAAACATATTTCAGAAAGAATGGAGCTAAGTAGCATTGTTTAAAAGTTATATAAATAACATGAAAGATACATGGAAAAAAATTAGGCTACCTATAGCATCTGAGTCATCAAAATGTACCATATATAGCTTAAAATATTCTGTAATACCAGCTGTTATACAGGAACCAATTAAACAAGCATTCTTGATATTTCATTTCTTATCAGGTAAATAAATTCTCTGCCCTCCATGAGTCTATCAGTGTTTCATTTTTGGGAAGGTCTTGTTTTGATTTTCATTGATGCACAGCACAAAGTGACTGTACTCAGTCGTTTCCATTGTCTTTCCTGTGTGCATTCACTTGTCACTTATTCTTTAAGTGACCTGGCTTCTGACAATCCTTCCAAGCTTCTTATAGTAGCAAGTATTCAATATGCCGACCTTACATCAAAGTTACTTTTCCTTTTGTTTGATGTTATTATCTGTGCTTTAAAAATGACTTGTGTAAATATGTGTCGGTGTACATGTTAACATTGCATTTTCTAAATTGGGTGGCTTTGTAACACATCTTCTTCAATTTAAGCAAATACTGCCTCAAAATCTCTCTTTAAAAAAACCCTCATGTACGGAGGTTGCAGTAAGCTGACATCGCGCCACTGCACTCTGGCCTGGGCGACAGAGCGAGACTGTCATGAAAAAAAAAAGCCTCATCTAGCAGTTTACAGCAGATATCTGTCTAAGACAAAATTAATAGCTGTATCTAGAGTACTCTAACTGTGGATTTATACACTAAACTATATATTGATCAATTCCTCTATGCTTTCTTTAGTTTTGAGCAAATTATATTTAAATAAGTTTCTTGCTAGGAATGTCTTAAAAATCTACTCACCCTTTTTGTTAGAAGTAAGGAAAATGATTATATCAGGACCTACCATTAACTTGGTATACTAGGAATATATCCTCAGAATACTGGTAAAAAGGTGTGCCTTGAAACAAATCACAAGCTGTCAATATGTTGGCGATGAATTTCTTCTGTTTTCATGTGGATCAGTAGGTGGGGCAGTTCACCAAGTGTGAGATCGACATTTAGTCTCTCCATGAAATGCAGTCCCATCAGTGGCTAATTCTTGCAAAATTAGATATTGGGCTTTTCTTAAGGCTAAATTGTTCCCACTTGTTTTAGAGAACATCTCACTTAGCCTATGAGTTTATACAATTTGGCAGAATGTGAAAACATATTTGGAAGTATTGAAAATCACTCATTGTTGATCTTTTATATTGGAATGCCAAGTTTGTATCATCAGAGTATCATTATGAAAAAAATCAAAATTAGAAGAAAGAATCAGCCTTCTTTATAACCAGAGAGAGACTATATAATTTAGGCTACTGATCTTTACTGTGTCTGTGTAAAAAGTTGGTCATGTTGATGGAGTTTATACTTTGTCTCTTCAGGTTCATTCTTACACGTCAGGATATGGAAAGTCCTTCACCCTACCCCCGCTTAATAGTTTGAGACTGTAGCCACTGTTTGCAGAGTGGAATGCTATTCATACCTTTGACAAATTGCTTGTCACAAAGAAAATTGTTCAAAAGAAGCTACCGAATTCTTAGCTGCTATGTAGTTAACTGTTGTCACAGCTTCTGTTGTATCTAAGTTGTTCCACCATAATGTAATTTGTTTTAATTTCTTAGGGTATATCATTGCTTACATCATTACGTCCATCTACTTTGTAGTTGCCTCAGCTCATGCTGCAACTCTTCATGGTTGTGTGGTGAGAAAGAGATTAATATACAGAGAAAAGTGGTGGTGATCTAGTCTTGCTGGTTAATGTTAAATGTGACCATTTTTTAAATCCTTGCACAGCTGGCAATCTATGGGGTGTATCATGGGCTTTCATCATGGTGGTGGGCATGAAGTTGTGCACTACTTCTGTTAACACCTTCCTTGGAGCTATCTGAAGTAAATTGCAGGAACTTTTTAGGAACATCTATTGGAAAGTGCTTATTTTAATATTTGTCAACATGATTATCAGAAAATGTTAACCCCGAAGTATGTCTCTCAATACAAACTTGATAATCACTAAAGCTTTTTAATATAGGCCTTTGAGGAAAATATTATAAATATGATTAGTCTTTTTATTTTTCTCTATTAATTTTATTTACTATACGTTAGTAGTTTAGAATTATCTTATTTCTCCTTTGATGGTAGTGACAGAAAAACACTAATGTTTGAAATATTATAAATAGTACATTAAGTGAAAGGTTATAAATACTGTAAAACTTTGATAAAGCACTGTACAATAACATGAATTCCCATATGCATTGAATGGGGAGGAAGAGTTAGGAAGTGACTCTCAATAATTTGGGACCTTCTTTGTTCATTTTACAGTCATATATATTCAATGAAAGTTCCACTGTCTTTGTTTTAATGTTTTTATGAGATGATACATATACATTGAAATATATGGCATTTAGTTAAACTCAAGATAACACAACTCTCCATTTTATGTAATTTAATTTTTGAGACCCCCCCCACCTGTGATCTTATGGTGCAACTTGATGGCAGTGGAGGTGCAAGTGGTTTCTAATAACGAGTCACCTTTCAAATGTCTCAATGATGATGAGATATAAAAGACAGCTGCAGTAGTGTGACTTAAAGAGAAATTACCTGACTGCCCTTTTTTTCCGATTACTGGCACAATCTTCATGAAATCCAAATAAACTTAATAGAAGGAGGAAAAGCCATATGAGTGGAGCTGACCTGCCGCAAATTAATTATACTTAGTACTCTATGCCAGCATGGCATGGTGGAGAGCCAGGACTTGAGAGAAGCACATAAATATAGCAGAATCTTAGTTGCCTAGGTGAGCAAGGAAATTGCTGCTTGCAAAACACGTTAGCATAAGATGTTTTAGCGTTTGCATTTATTAATCTGATTTATGCATTTAAAATATGTTTCTTTATTTTACACATAAGACCAGATCTGGAGGAGGCTAAATGCCCGGAGTTTCCCTTAACGCCAACATCTTACGCTCATATACATTCAGTTGATTAATTATTTTAAATAAAGTGCAGCTGTCTTGTCGTGTTAACAACCTCTAATTTTATTTGCCTATTCATATGTGAAACAGGAGAGGCTAGTATTTTAGAAATTCAGTGTAAAAGTTTATACATACATGTTTATTTTATAATGTTTTGGGATGGTTTTTAAAAATTATTTTTCAGTCATTGTCACATAAGGTGGTAAAACAAGATTCAAGTATTATTGGTTCTTCATTTTTATTTTTATGAGAAGTACTACATTTACTTTGCTGCTATTCTGACAACATTGCCAGTAGACCAACATATACCACGTATGCTTTTGCTTTTAAATCCTGCTTTACATACATTGATTTTAATAGAGGAAATTAGTGATATATTAAAAATCCCTGTGCTTAATTAGCCATTCATAAATGACTGGTGCTATATTCTATTTTTTAATTGTTTTAACAAACAGACTACTTTTTAAAGGGCATTTTAGGTTCACTGGAAAACTGCATGGAAAGCAGAGAGTTCCTGTGTATACCCTCACCTCCTCTCTTCCCTCCAGTTTTCCCTATTATTAGTATCTTGCATTAGTATGGTACATTTGTTACAACTGAAGAACCCAATATTGGTACATTATTAAATAAATCCATAGTTTAAATTAGAGTTTACTCTCTGTGTTGTATAGTTCTATGGGTTTTGACATGTATATAGCGACATGTATCTACCATTTTAGTATAATACAGATGAGTTTCACTGCCCTAACAATCTTCTGTGCTCTACCTATTCATTCCTGCCTTCCCACCTCCAAACCCCTGACAACCATTGGTCATTTTCCTGTCTTCATGGTTTTGCCTATATCTTTCCAGACTGGCTTCTTTCACTGAGCATTTAAGGTTGTTCCATGTCTTCCAGTGGCTCGAAATCTCATTTCTTTTATTGCTGAATAATATTCCACTGTGTGGATATACCAGCACCTACCAAAGGACATCTTGGTTACTTCTAAGTTTTAACAATTATGAATAAAGCTGTCATAACAGTTGTGCTCAAGTTTTTCCTGTGTGTGTGGATATAAGTTTTGAACTCATTTGGATAAATGCCAAGGAGTATGATTGCTCAATCATGGTAAGAGTATGTTTATTTTTATGTGTCTGGTGCTACATTGTCCCTATCCTTCCACTTTCGTTTTTTGATTTCAGATTAATAGAATTGAACTAATCACAGTCCCTTTGTTCTTAACCCACTCCTTTTTTTTTTGAGACGGAGTTTCGCTCTTGTTACCCAGGCTGGAGTGCAATGGCGCGATCTCGGCTCACCGCAACCTCCGCCTCCTGGGTTCAGGCAATTCTCCTGCCTCAGCCTCCTGAGTAGCTGGGATTACAGGCACGCGCCACCATGCCCAGCTAATTTTTTTGTATTAGTAGAGACGGGGTTTCACCATGTTGACCAGGATGGTCTCGATCTCTTGACCTCATGATCCACCCGCCTCGGCCTCCCAAAGTGCTGGGATTACAGGCGTGAGCCACCGCGCCCGGCCTTTTCTTAACCCACTCTTATTGATTTGAGGGTGACTTACTTTTTATTTAATCAGTTATTTATGATAATTCAGTATTTCTGACGTCACCACCCAATGCAAAATCTACAGCCTAGAAAATCACATATTTCTTAAGTATGTGTACTCTTTTACCTATTCCTTGTCTCCCCTAACCTGAGGCCAGTGGTATTTTACTTTTAAATTTAATAATGGTTTCATTATTAAATATAATATATTCTCTCTCTCTATATATATATATAGTCTGTTATATATATATATATGTAATATATATATATATGTATAGTCTGTAAGTTCCATGATTTTTTAAGACCTACTTTTCTGGAATAATCATCCAAATAATTTAAAACAAGATTTTCCCTCTGAATATGTAATAGGCATTAATAGATTTTCATTTGGATTTTTTTACATTGGTTTTATCCATTTTGATGTCATTACTAGTATTAATGATACATTTTTCATTGGCAATATGGAAAGAAAGTCTTCTGCTAAAAAACTAAGGCTGTTAGTGAAGTTATAAAAATCACAAAAGACTAGGATTGTCGCATCATTATGTGAAACAGATCCTTGGGGGAATACATCAAATTGCAATGCCACAACTCCTGTATTTTAAATCTACCTACACCCTAAAGCTAATGGCAATAATGCCATTTCAACTGAAACATCAACTGGATTAAAAGAAATCCTAAAGGACAGGGAAAATTCAAGCTCTTGGCTATGTGGTGCTGCAGTTGACCCATTCACTTCTCTATTCAGGTAATCTAGTTAACACAACCTTCAGTATCAATATATCTTAAAAGAGAATGGTTAATGTCATTGTAGCATTTTCTAGTGAGAATGAACCTGAAGTATACTATATAAATAAGCCCTTGCTTGCAATGACTCAGGAACACAATTCTTAATTTACTTAGTGCTCTCTGCAACTACTTTGTGTGTGTGTACATGTAGGTATATCTTATGGAACTTGCTTCTAATTAACAATACAATAGTCTCCCCCTCCCCCCACTTCTAATTAACAATAAGGTAGCCCTGCCTTATCCACAGGGGGATATGAGACCCACAGTGAAACTGCAGATAGTACCGAACTCTATAAATACTATGTTTTTTCATATAGATGTGTATTTACAACAAAGTTTAATTTGTAAATTAGCCATAGTAAGAGATTAACAGTAATAGTAATAAAGTAGATCAATAATAACAGTATGCCAGCATCACTACTCTTGTGCATTGGGGCCTTATAAAATGGGGTTACGTGAACTCTAGCACAATGGTACCTCTACAGTTCATCTGATAACTGAGACAACTACTAAGTTACTAATGGGTGAGTAGCATACATAATGTGAATATGCTGGACAAAGGAATGATTTATGTTCCAGGCAGGATGGAACAGGACACGGAGATTGTATCACATTACTCAGAATGGTGCACAATTTAAAACTTATGAATTATTTATTTCTGGAATTTTCCATTTAATATCTTTGGACTGCAGTTGACCATGGGTGACTGAAACTGTAGAAAATGAAACCATGGATAAGGGGGGACTATTATAGTTAACTTTTGGACGTGTGGTGTTTGTACTAGCAAGGTGATCTTGCAGTTGTACTCATTATTACTCACTGACAAATGTTATTATACATAAGGAAGATTATTTGAGCCATCAAAGACGAAGTTGCAGGTAAGATGGGCATTACTCTTGGTTTCTTCACATGTTCCTAACTCTTTGAGAAGTAAAAAGTCTGTCTTTTCCCCAGAAGGTAAGATCTTCCTGGATGGGGACCATCTTTCATTCCTCTTAGTATCCTTAGGGACTTATACGAAGGAAGTCTTTTTTTCTTTTTTCTTTTTTTTTTTTTTTGAGAGGGGATTGTACTCTGTCGCCCAGGTTGGGGTGCAGTGGCATGATTACAGCTTACTGCAAGACTTGACCTCCTGGGTTCAGGTGATCCTTCCACCTCAGTCTCCCAAGTAGCTGGGACTACAGGTGCATGGTACCATGCCCTACTCCTTTTGGTATTTTTTATAGAGTTGGATTTCACCGTGTCACACAAGCTGGTCTCAAACTCCTGGCCTCAAGAAATCACCCACCCTGGCTTCCCAAAGAGCTGAAATTATAGGCATGAACCACCAGCCACGAAAGTCTTAAGTATTATTGCTGTATGAATGGATGTTGAGAGCTTTGATTAATGTATTTAGACTTAATATTACACTTTCCTAAAGATGAAAGAATATAATGTAAATGATGTTAAGGTATATAAATGAAATTAATAATGGTCAATAATTTTTAAATATAAGGAATAGTTAATAAGTAGAATAGTGGTAGAAATGACTAGGGAAAATAAGTAATTCGTTGTTAATATATGAGTACATTTGATAAAGAAAAATACTCTGAGGCTTGATGAGTATAGAATGTACTGTATGAATTTACATTTTGCTCATTCAGAAAACAGTGACTAAGCACTTCCATTGTGCAGAGTACCTTCCCTTGTTCTAGGGTTACAAAGAGGAAATGATATGATTACTGTCATCAGGAATCTTATGGTATAATAGAGCGTGGGGCTTGTAAAGAAACAGTCTAATAAAATAGCTGTTAAAATGGAAGTATTTGCTAAGTGTTAAAGCAATAGGAATAACAGGGAAAGAAAACCTAAATCTGTGTTACTGGAGGTGAAGCTATGAACTACTGATAGAGAGTAGGATCTATTGCTAGACTGGGAATCAGAAGACCAATTTATAATCCTAGCTCTGTACTTTCTAGCCCTGACATCAAGCAAGTCAATTTACTTCTCTGAACCTTTTTCCTCCAATGTAAAGTAATGATAATAATATTAGGTCTATCTATTTTTAGGATTATATTCAGGATAATGAGTAACTGTGAAAATGGTTAGCCTATAAAATGCTATGTGCTTTTGCAGATATACTGTTTCCACTGTTGACAATGTGTGGTGGTGTCCAATCTGACCACCTTTGTTTGGAAGACGGCATGGTACTATTTTTCTTCTGTTAGGTGGAATAGGAAAAGTTCAGCTGTGAAGGTTAGTTTTTGGGGAAGAAGACCTGCATTAATTCTCCAGGTAGATATCTATACACAAATGTAAGTTTTTTTTATTGTTAGCTTTTTCTCTGAAAATAATGTTTCAAAACTATTGTTGAACATTTTTTTTTTAGTAAAGTTATTTCATTATAAACTTAATACTTGTTTGTTGTGGAAAATCTGGATATATCATTGACAAATTTGGAAAAATATTATATACATCAAAAAATATTCTCATCTGGAATTCTGACATCCCAAGATAATTTTTTTTAACTTTTAAATAATGTTTTCAAAATTCATCTCTTCAGAGAGATTTATGTTCCTTAAAATGTTACTATGTTGCTGGGCATGGTGGTTCACAGCTGTAATTCCAGTGCTTTGGGAGATGGAGGTGGGAGGATTGTTTTAGCTCAGCAGTTCAAAACCAGCCTAGGCAACATAGGAAGACCCTGTCTCTAGAAAAACTTAAAAAATTAGCCAAGTGATACGCATCTGTAGTCCTAGCTACTGGGAGGCTGTGGCAGGAAGATTGCTTGAGGCCAGTAGTTCAAGGCTTCAGTGAGCTATGATCACACCACTGTACTCCAGCCTGGCTGACAGAGTAAAACTCTTTTTTAAAAAAACAAACAAAAAATACTACATGTTTTGTACTATAGGAATATGTTATGTATTTGGCAGCTGCAAATTTTATTCACATCCAGTATACTGTCAGACATTTATTTGATAATTTGGGTTTCTAACTCACCTTATTAGTTTGAAATTATTCATTATAATGTTTTGTCATTGGAAATAATGCAGATTTTATTTTCAGACTTTATCTTGGATATTAGAATTGCTATTTTTTTTCTTTTTTTTTTTTTTTTTTTTTGAGACGGAGTCTTGCTCTGTCGCCAGGCTGGAGCACAGTGGCGCAGTCTTGGCTCACTGCAACCTCTGCCTCCTGGGCTCAAGTGATTCTTCCGCCTCAGCCTCCCGAGTAGCTGGGACTACAGGCGCGTGCCAAACGCCCGGCTAATTTTTGTCTTTTTAGTAGAGACGGGGTTTCACCATGTTGGCCAGGATGGTCTCGATATCTTGACCTCGTGATCCACCCGCCTCGGCCTCACAAAGTGCTGGGATTACAGGCGTGAGCCACCGCGCCCTGCCTTTTCTTATTCTTTCATTGTTTCTACCATTTTCTGTCTAACTTTATTCAAAATTTCATGGTTTGGGTGTCATTCTGTATACCTATGAATTGATTTAGATTATTTTAAAGATTCTAACAATAATACTTACAAACACATATCTAGTGCTTGCTATGTGCCAGACATTGCTCTAAATGTTTAATGCTCATGGTCTAATTTAATTCTAACAGAAACCCAATGAAAACTAATATTTTCCTCATTTTATAAATGAGAAAAGCTGAGTATAAAGAGCTTAATTAAATTAACCAAGGTCATACAGCTAGTAAGTGGGAGAACTAGAGTTTGTACCCACGCTATCTGGATTCATAGCTCAGATTCTTAACTCTTTTATCATAATGCACCTCTTAACTTACAGGGCATTTGATTAAGTGAAAAGAATTTTCAAAGTAGGCATTTCATTTTCTGTTCTCTATTATTATGTGACAGACATAGCTATACATTTAAACCTCTGTAATACTAAGTATTTTTTAAGACAATATATTGGAAACATTTGCATTCATACCTATAGAATTAAGAATGTAGTCATTATGGGAAAAGATTATGCTGTGTTGGTGTAAGAGATTTTTTAGATTCCTTGTTTTCTTTGCAGTTTACTTTTTACCTATATAAATAGTTTAAATACCTTATCTTAGCAGTGATACTACACATAAACCATTTTTTATTAAAGCATAGCTAAAGATGACAAATCTGCTTCAATATTACCAAAGGAAATCAGATTACATTTGGAATAAATAATCAACAAGCATTCAAGAATATGTAAGTACATAATTCAATCTTGCAAGTTATAGTCTATCTAAAAATATATAGGTAAGTAGTAGTTTGGAAAGAAATTTTAGCTGTCTGCAATACAATGAGATTGATACTAGGGATTTTCTTACATATCAACTCACGCAAGAAGATGTTGACGTTGTTTCTTTAGATTATATGAGCCTAATCAAAGCCAATTAGAAAACTTTACACTTTTAATTTACATTTAAGGTATTTTACCTGGAAAATTATTTCGAGTTTGTTGTAGATTTTGCTAAAAATATGATATTGCATTTAATGTTATCAGTTAATGTTGTCAAACTCTTTGAAATGGAGAAATTCTGTGAGATACCTGGTGTCTCTAAAACGTTCAGTATACCTTCAAGTGAACACCCAGCATATTCATATCTACACATATTCCACCACCAGTGTCTCTAAAAGAGATAGAGATTCAGATCATTCCCACATCAGAGAAAGACACGCTTTAGTCTGTGTAGTATAGGCAGGCAAGAGTCACCTTCTTTGTGTGTGTTGATTATTTATCGCTTTTCCGCCCAGAAGAAGGATTGTCC
Source organism: Aotus nancymaae (assembly GCF_030222135.1). Lineage (NCBI taxonomy): Eukaryota > Metazoa > Chordata > Mammalia > Primates > Aotidae > Aotus > Aotus nancymaae. Next base: position 49,875,875 of record NW_026988415.1, on the reverse strand, counting down.
TCTTTCCCTCAACCGTGTTAGTGCTTAGGGGTTTGTGTTCAAACATAAATTTTGTTATAGCTATGCTTTAGTAGCAGACTTGAATAAATTCACTTATATTTCCATTTATTTCTCCTGAGTAGGATCTGATTAGAAGAGGTAAAGAAACAAAGCAACTAACTAATATGAAAGGTATATTATTAAAGCCAAAATAAAATCTGACTATTCTTGATTTCCATCTCAAAATAACTGATGTCTTTCCCAAGTTGAGAATGACCTGATCTGTTAAAAACAGGTCAACTCATCAATTCTGACCACATCTTCTGATGTGAGAGAGTTGCCTGTTTCATTTTTCTGATATTCTGGATGGGGTCAGAGTGTTGTTATTCCTGAGAAAATTGATATATCACTGTATGGGAAACATTTGCTTGTGGTAGCAACAGTCTTGATGTTTGATCATGTTAGGTTTTATGAAGTATTGATAGATTTAGCTCCAGACTTAAGAGTTACCTACCCATTCTGGGTGCAGTGGCTCACGCCTGTAATCCCAGCACTTTGGGAGGCCGAGGCAGGCAGATCACTTGAGGTCAGGAGTTTGAGACCAGTGTAGCCAACATGGTGAAACCTGTCTCTACTAAAAATACAAAAATTAGCTGAGTGTGGTCACATGCACCTGTAGTCCCAGCTACTCGGGAGGATGAGGCAAAAGAATCACTTGAACCTAGGAGGCAGAGGTTGCAGTGAGCCGAGATTGCACCACTGCACTCCAGCCTGGGTGACAAAGCGAGACTCCGTAAGAGTTACCTACCCAGAGATCAACTGAGAATGCAATAATCTCTAAAATAAATCTTTCCTTTTTAATAGTCTAGAAGTCATGTGGTAATATTAATTTTTATAAGTGGTAGAACAGACTAATAAACAGTTTCAACCATCTTTCTCCTAAGTCTCAGTTAAGAGTTTCTCCTCCATTGTGAAAGCTGAAAATGGGAAAGAACCTGTTCTTCTTGCCTAAATGTTGATATCCTTAGACTCTAGGATGCAGTAGAGACTTAGATATCAACACCAAATATGACATTACCTTATAACACTCCAAACAGACTCCTGATTCATAATAGTCTGTGCTCTTGCCTGAAAACTTTATATATTAACTTGGATATGTTTATTTGAAGATATGTTTAATATGGGCCATGAGGACATTATGGTTACCCAACTGGGGATAGAGAGAATAAAAGCATTTTAGAATCATTGTAATCTAAACTTGAAAGTAGAAACTTTACTTTAAAAAGCAAGACAATTTCTATTTTGATAGTGCTCCCAAAGGTTGAACATTGTTCTTACAAGGACTCATATTGCTGCATAGTTGATAGTAAAATATCATTTATAATACAAATTCCATTGCCATCTGGTTAGGAAATAAAAAGTAACACATGTAGTAAGTGCTCAATAAATATACTTTGATTAACATACAATTGTAAAATAGTAAAAAGCATAAATCTTACATTGAAAGGATCATAGAACTCAAAGCATAATATAATTATTTTGCAGTACATCTGAGTTATATTGTGATGTACTTTCCTAACCAAGTCAAATTAATCAGGAACTCTGAGAGATTTGTCCCTAGAAACAATGCTTTTAAATAGAGGGTCACAGGAATTTTCATATTTCTGGATTTCAAACTGCAGGTGGCTCTCTCGATCTTTCAGTTCTGACTTTAGGTTAAGGACTGCTTTTGTGCCTTCTTCCTGTCCTTGTTATATCCAGGCTATCAGACTTCCTGTTGAAACTCTGATAATTGTCTTATTATTGGATTGTAAGCAACATCGCTTTTTCACACATGTAGAAAACAGGTTTTTTTTCTTTTACAAAATACATTGCTTACCCTTCCTTTAAAAATGCCTCTGATTTGCCTTTTCATGTCTTGTGTCAGGAGTTGCTAAATATCAATGACATTTTTGATAATGCTTGTAAAATATCATATCAGTATTCTAGCATTATTTTAAAAGAAAAAACAGGTGATTCTAATCATTTTCCTTCCTCTCATTTTCTGGATAGCATTGCTGTTTTATCTCATAATTTATTTTTTACATACCTGGTACTATAGGAATTTTAGAAGTCCCAAAATGAATATGAAAACCTGTTGATACAACTATAGGTGGAAACATAAGGCTTATCTGTACTTTTATTCATTCTGATGGTTATTTTAAAGAAATTGCTGGACACCATTAAAGTATAGAGATACAAATATTTTTATAAATTATGTGCAGAAGAAAATTAGAAGTCACATGGCTTATAGTGTAGATTCTTGAATTATCAATAATATCACTTCATATTTTATAAGCTGAAAAGCTAATTCTTCCTTTCACAAAGTAAATAAGTTTATATGCAACTACTACTTTTTAAAATAATAGATGAATCTAAAATATGATGGGTGATAAAGTGCTAAAAAGGTACTTCTTATCAGTACTTATTTGCGTTACAATTGTAACACAATTGTTACAACAGCCAAAAGATTGTTTGCAATAAAAACCTTATACTAAGACATTCATCAAAAAATAAAATATAACCTCAAGTGTATATTTCTATGTGATATGTGCCTTATAAATATGCTTGTAATAGTGCTACGAAAAAGGCACAGATACCAAACTGACCTTAAAAATGGCACATGTGGCGTTACTGCAGCTGGGCTATTGTCTTGGAGATTCACAGAGGAGGCCTCCCAGGAATTATTTGTATGTTCCTTTTGTGCAAAGTTTTTGTCTGGAAAGTCGCTGTGCAAACAGTAGCTGTTCGATAGCACCTGCTTCTGTTGAGGGAGAGTGAGTCTTTTATTTGGGGAGCATCGGTAGCCATTTCATTCATTACTGCACAATGGACTTACATAAAGAGCAGCATTCCAATGACGCCAAAAGAAACCAGAGCTTCTAACACGCTGAGGCGCTTGTAAACATTGAATCTCCCTATGTTTCTTTTTAAACTTTTCTTGCAATTACATCCAGGTCTTTATTTTGAGGAAAAAAATTATTTATCCAGAACAATAACAAGAAAAGTTATGAACTGCAATTTTTAATTTAAAAAGCTGTATTATGTAAAATGCTGTGGCAGTGTCATATATTAGCTTGGTCATTTACATAATTATTACTTTAATCTTCTTAAGGTATTAGAAAATTAATTGCATTATAGAAGTTACGATGCCAAAATATTCCATAGAATATTTTTTTTTAAATGGTCATGGAATTGTTTTTGGTGTGCCTATCGGCCTAACATTTAAATGATTTTATTATTTTCATGGCTAATCATCTTCAATATGATGTCAATATCCAGTGCATCTGCTACTTCCCAGCCTGTTCATTGACCCCTTGCAGTGTGGTACCCATGTTTGTTACTCTCCTGAAACTACTCTCTCTATTGCCTCTAGTTCCTAACTTCCAACCTTTTCTCTTAGCTATTTCTTATCGTTCTTCATCTTTATATTTGACAGGAACTTCCTGATACATCTTCTCTTCGTTTTGTTTTTGTTTTTCAAGAAACCTGTACCCATTAGCAGTCAATCATTCCTCATCTTCCATCCTCAAACCCCTACCCCTGTCAATCACTAATCTATTTTCTGTTTCTATGTATTTGTCTATTCCGGACATTTTATATAAATGTAATTGCATAACCTGTAGACTTTTTGTCTGGCTCCTTTCACTTAGCTTGTGCTTTCAAGTTTCATGTTGTAGTACATATCAGTACATCATTCCTTTTTATGGTTGAGTAGTATTCTGTTGTATGATATACCACAGATTGTTTATCCATTCATCAGTTGATGGACATCTAGGTTGTTTCCACATTTTGGCTGTTGCAAAGAGTGCTGATATTAGTGTTCCTATACAAGCACTTGTTTGAATGCCTCTTTTCAATTCTTTTGGGTGTATATTTGTATATATCTAGGAGTGGAATTGCTGGATCATATGGTGATTCTATGTTTAACATTCTGAGGAACTGCCAAACAGTTTTCCAAAGGAGCTGTACCATTTCATACTCCCACTAGCAATGTAAAAGGATTACAGTTTTTCCACATCCTCTGCAACCCTTGGTGTTGTCTGCTTTTAATGTTAGCCATCTTAGTGGATATGAGAGTATTAGAGTTTTATTTGCATTTCCCCAGTGGCTAATGATTTTGAGCATCATTTCATTTATTTATTGCCTATTTGTATATCTACTTTGCAGAAATATCTGTTGAGATCCTTTACTCTTTTTATTTATTTATTTATTTATTTTGAGACAGGATCTTGCTCTGTCACCCAGGCTGGAGTGCAGTGGCACAATCTGGGCTCACTGCAACCTCCAACTCCTGGGCTCAAGTGATCCTCCCACTTAGTAGCTAGAATACAGGCATAAGCCACCACACCTGGATAATTTTTGTATTTTTTGTAGAGATGGTGTTTTACCATGTTGCCCAGGCTGGTCTCCAATTCTTGGGCTCAAGTGATCCACCCGCCTCAGCTTCCCCTTTTACTCATTTTTAATGGGGTCATCTTTTTATCACTGAGTTGTTGCAAATATCATCTCCCATTCTCTGGGTTGTGTTTTCATTTTCATGATAGTGTCTTTTGAAACACGAAAGTTTTAACTTTTATAAAGCTGAATTTATCTGTTTTTTCTTTTGTTGATTGTGCTTTTAGTGTCACATTTAATAAACTGTTGCCTAACCTAAGATCACAAACATTTGTACTCTATTTCTCTATTTTCCTCTAACAATTTCATTGTTTTACCTAACTTCATTTTTTTTTTTTTTTTTTTTTGCATTGTGGCTATCCAGTGTTCCTACACCATTTGTTGAGTCTATTCTATTTCATAATTGTCACCCTTATCCAAAATTCATTGACTATAAGAGATTATTTCTGGATTTTTATTTTTATTCCATCGCAGTGTATGTCTATCTTTATGGCAGTACCTCAATGTCTTGATTACTATAGTTTTGTAGTAAGTTTGGAAATTGGCAAGTGTGAGTCCTCTACTTTTTTCTTCTTTTGATTCATACTAACCTACTTAGCCTTCTGCTTTTTTATGATGATCAGCTTTTCTTCCTACTAGTTTGTGGCTCAGGTTCCCTTTTAACATTCTTCAACGGTTTCCATTACACCAAGCACCGCCATTACCTTCTCTGATGGTTTCATATGATCCCATTTTCTTCACTTAGAAAAATATTCACAGAGTCACAAACCCTGTCTAATTAATTCATATTTATTAGCTGAGGAAATGGAGGAAAATGTCAAAAATCTTACCACCTCTGTGTTGCCCACTTAACATCATTCAAATTGGCAGCAGAACCATAGAGGAGACTAAGGTAGTAGGGATGGAGAAGAGGAGTTTTTGAGAAATCCTCAAAAGGTATAATTAACATGACTATTATTGATAGAAAAATAACTGGGTTCCTGAGAGAACAGTAAAACAAGTCTATTTTGCTATATTTTGGCAAAAATTATAATCACTTCTATTTTATCTTTTTTTCTACTAATTGGATGGTTATGTTTAAGAACAGTATGACAAAATATCATTTTAGTTGAAAATGCTAAAGCATGATACAAATATTTTTGATGGTTTTGTTATACTTACTAGTAATCTAATATGACAATATTATGCATATATGTACCATGACTTCTCGTGGGATATAAGCTATATTTGGCAGCAAGGGGGAATACACAAATTACAAGTATGAAGAGCTCATATTTTTGCACTCATATTTTCAGAATAACTTTAGTGTTTCCCCTTGTGTTTCTCATGCATGTTTCAAATCACCCTATTCAGTTTTCCTATCCCTGACTTAGATATAATGTACTGTATGTATATAATCTGTCATCAATTTCATTTTTAAGTAGAAAATTACATTAACCTCTGTGGATTTTTAGTGAAATGTTTTTCATGGCACTATGAAAACACAATAGTGTAAATTGTGCCATGATGGTATAGCTAATGATTCAAAACGGGGTCATGGCTTAAATTTTAGTGAGTAGAAACCTACGCTTAAACTAATTATAATCCAGCTCTACTGGCAGAATTTGATGGTATGATGTCTCACAGAAAGTTCTCTGCTCCCAGACATGGGTCCCTCAGCTTCCTGCCTCGGAAGCGCAGCAGCAGGCATCGTTGGAAGGTAAAGAACTTCCCTAAGGATGACCCTTCCAAGGCGTTCCACCTCACAGCCTTCGTGGGATACAAGGCTGGCATGACCCACATCATGAGGGAAGTCAACAGGCCAGTATCAAGGTGAACAAGAAGGAGGTAGCAGAGGCTGTGACCATTATGGAGACACCACAATGGTGGTTGTGGCCATTGTGGGCCATGTGGAAACCTCTCAAGGCCTCTGGACCTTCAAGACTGTCTTCGCTGAGCACATCAGTGATGAGTGCAAGAGGCGGTTCTATAAGAACTGACATAAATTTAGGCAGGCCTTTACCAAGTACTACAAGAAATGGCAGGATGAGGATGGCAAGAAGCAGCTGGAGAAGGACTTCAGCAGCATGAAGAAGTCCTGCCAAGTCATCCGCGTTATTGCCCACACTCAGACACCCCTGCTTCATCTGCGCCAGAAGGCCCACCTAATGGAGATCCAGGTGAACAGAGGCACCATGGCTGAGAAGCTGGACTGGGCCCACAAGAGGCTTGAGCAGCAGGTGCCTGTGAACCAAGTGTTGGGGCAGGACGAGATGATCAACATCATTGGGGTGACCAAGGACAAAGGCTACAAAGGAGTCACCTGTCATTGGCATGCCAAGAAGCTGCCCCGCAAGACCCAATGAGGCCTGTACAAGGTGGCCTGCGTTGGGGCATGGCATCCTGCCCATGTGGCCTTCTCTCTCGCACACGCTGGGCAGAAAGGCTACCATCACTGCACTAAGATCAATAAGAAGATCTGTAAGATCAGCCAGGGCTACCTTATCAAGAATGGCAAACTGATCAAGAACAATGCCTCCACTAACTATGACCTGTCTGACAAGAGCATCAACCCTCTAGGTGGCTTTGTCCACTACGGTGAAGTGACCAATGACTTTGTCATGCTGAAAGGCTGTGTGGTGGGAACCAAGAAGCGAGTGCTCATCCTCCACAAGTCCTTGCTGGTGCAGACCAAACAGCGGGCTCTAAAGAAGATTGACCTCAAGTTCATTGACACCACCTGCAAGTTTGGCCAGGGCCGCTTCCAGACCATGGAGGAGAAGAAAGCATTCATGGGACCACTCAAGAAAAACCGAATTGCAAAGGAAGAAAGAACTTAATGCCAGGAACAGATTTTGCAGCTGGTGGGGTATAAATAAAAGTTATTTTCCTCTGAAAAAATAAAAAAAATATATAATTGTAATCCAGTAATACTTTAGAGACGTGCCTTTACTTGCCACATTTTTGAGCCTTGATTTGATTTCCAGTTTAGTTTAACAAATTGCTTTACTCAGGACTTTAAAATATCTGTCCAGCTCATTAGTTGTTACTTCTTTTACCCTTTTTATACTTGTTCTGGCTTTTCAAGGCTCACTGATTAACCATCCTTTGCTGCATTTCTCCATTTCTCAGCCTTAGTGTGTCAGCTGAAGTCATACTACTTAGGGGGATTTTAGATGTTTGTTATAAGTGATGTCCATGGGTGACTTTAGGGTAGCCATTTGTGTATGGAGGCCAGTGGCTATTGGAGCCTGACAAGTGGTCTCCATAACTAGTTTTCATCAGAATGCAAAATGATAAAATTTTGAGGAATAACCTTATGCATGCATTTTAGAACCTATGGGGGGAACACCCTAAACTGTGATAATATAATACAGAAAGTTGGAAAAATAATGGAAAAATCTATAATCCTATAAACTTTACAGCCTACCCTGATACACAAAAGGTGTTTATTATAGCATAATATATTCCCATCTTTTGTTCAAGCATCATTCCGTCAGGGGAATGCCCACTGTATTTAATCTTGTTAATAGGATGTTAATTGCAAGTGGTAGTTGCTTTTCTGCTTTCTTTAGTCAATTCACATTTATTAAATGCATACTTATTTTCTAGGCACTGTGCTGAATGCTGGGGATGCATAAATAAGACTCTGTCCTCGGGGAACACAAGGATAGTGGGGAAGATAGATAGGTGATCAGTTATTATCATAGCATGTGTAAATGCCAGAAAAAAGGAGTAGGATATTGCAGGACCACAGAGGAGAGACATCCACTGAACTCAGAGGAAGGGAAGTAAGCAAGAATTCCCAATATATGTTGATGCCAGGTCTGAATTTCAAAGTAAGAATGGGAATTAGCCAGTTGAAAAAGGCTTGCAGTAGCAAGGAATTCTAGACACAGTGAGAGTACACAATGAGGCATGTGTTAAGGTTTGAGAAATTGTGGTGTTTTCAAGAAACTCTAAGCTGTTTGGTATAAGTGATAGGTAGTGTACTTTTAGGAAAAGTGGTAAGAAATGAGGGCATACAGGGATGAAGTTACCTATTCATTAATGGCCTAGCTTGCAGTATTTAGGAGTTTAGATTTTATTCTAAAGCAAACATGAAATGAGAATATGATAAGCAGAGAAGTAATGCTGTCAGATTAAGTAACTATAAAGATAACTCTAATTATGGTCTGAGAGATGTTTGGGACCTGGGTGGGATGAAGAAGGGGCCATTTGACCTTGAGGCAGAGACGAGTGTGGAGCTCATTGCAATAGAAATTGAGGCAAGGCATTGCACGTGTCCTAAAGTAGTGAGAATAAGAGCTTTGTACATATTCTATATATATGGAAAGTATAAAATTTGGTTTTAGAACTTGATAAGGGCTATTATTTTACATTACTTAAATTACTAAATTATGGTTCTGTTTCCTAAATTTATCCTTGTCATTTTGATTAGAATTTCGAGTGTTGGTTAGGCAATTTAGTGCCAAATCTTTGAACCGATCAGTTTAATGCTACCAGATAGCTATTAATAATAATAGCCATTATCTGTAGGCTTTTTTCTATTGTAATTTCCCTAATTTTTAAGCTCTTGTGGGGGCTGGTGTATTACCTCACTCTTATCTCTTTTTATATCTATTACTGCTATGCTCCACTTAAAAAAAGCACTCAAGTCCACAAATCTTAGTGTAAAGGAAGTATATGAAAGAGATTATCTCAATTACAGAGGAACTTGCATAAGTTTCCTGGAATATTTTTAAAAGAGTATATTATGAAAACTTAATTTTATTTGCCCTCTTTGCCTAAAGGATGTACTGCTTTGTTTCAGAGAGTCTCACTTACATGACTAACTACTTTGGCTCTTTTAAGTTTTCAGTTTTCCTCAAATAATTCAGTATCTCTATAGGGATCATTAACTGTTTACTTTACACAACCGTTTACTAAAGACCTGGTCTAGGCCGGGCACAGTAGCTCACGCCTGTAATCCCAACACTTTGGGAGGCTGAGGCAGGTGGATCACGAGGTCAGGAGATTGAGACCATCCTGGCTAACACGGTGAAACCCCATCTCCACTAAAATACAAAAAATTAGCTGGGCATGGTGACACGCACCTGTAGTCCCAGCTACTTGGGAGGCTGAGGCCAGAGAATCGGTTGAACCTGGGAGACGGAGGTTGCAGTGAGCTGAAATCGCGCCACTGCACTCTGCCTGGGCAACAGAGTGAGACAATGCCTCAAAAAAAACCTGGTCTATTCAAAGGACTGTAATTCTAAGTAACACAGGTATGATGCCCTTAAGGAACATGTGTAAACTATTGTATGGTATCCTTCCCAAAGGTTCTGGATTCTGTATTTCTAAAGTCTCAAATTCACTGCCAGCCATCCACGAAAAGGTTGCTGCTTTTTCTGGTAGAAAAATAATCCCTAATATGCTATAAAAAGTTTGTTGAGAATATTTGATCTTCAGATATAGTTAGGTTTCCGTAGATACATCTAGATTAGATAGCCATTCCATGTCAAGAAATGAAAATGTTAGATTTTTATGAGCAAGATTAGCAAACAATTAAAATCAGTTCCCAACTTTAAATATTTGAAATCCTCACATTCACAGTGTACTTATTTTCCTAAGTAAGATAATAGCATCAGAGATCAGAAAGATGCCAGATCTAATAAACTAAGTCAGTTGCATTAGAATGCTAGTAAATGTCTTTTTGAAAGGTCATCTCCATTAGTTTTTCTGTTGCTCTCCTTGTAGGGATTTTTTCCCCTCTTTCTTGCTCTCTCTTCTGAAAATGGTCATAGCTTACTTTTAACCAAATAGAGAACTTCATGAATTATTTAAAGTCTCTGTATTTAAGCAAAACAAAGCAATAGAGAATGTCTAAATAGTATAACAACATAAGTAAACACTTTCTTTAAAGATGTTTGAAAGAAAAGAGCTGGAAAGCCAAACTTACTGTCACAGGATTTGTAAATTCCCTCAGGTTAAGTTACTTTATGTTACATATTAGTAATTTTTTTTTAAAGAGTTACTGGATCAATGTAAATTTTCAAACTCTGAAAAAAACTATATGTTTCTTCTATATCTTGATGATGATAAAGTTATGTGTAGATATTAATTACAAGCATCCTCAAAAGAAAATACACACTGGTATAAAGGGCCAATGTGATTTTAGATTGCTCTTTTGATGATGACTTCTAATATTTCATGTCTATGTTGTTCTAGTAATTGGCATGAGGGAACTGCCCTGCCAGCTGGGAATGTCTTTAAGCCAACTTCTTACTATATTTTAAGTTATTGATAATGTAACAGAGATTTTGAATTTAAAATATACAAAATCTGAAATCATTATTTTGGTTTTTTTTGTAGAGCAGACATTGTTAGTGTATTCATTTCTTTTTTACTGTGACACTGTTTTATGGATTAAACTTAATAATGACAAGTAGTTTTATTACTGCTAAAAATGAAAACCAAAAGGATCCAGATGTTGCCAGATAGGATTTGGTCAGAATTTTTTGTTTATAGAAATTAGTATTTTTAAAAGTCAATAAAAATTATGTGTTGCAACAAGCATTGCAGTCCACTTTTATTATTATGTATGTAGATGATTAACAGTTTAAACCATATTGTGAGTAGAAATATATGTATGCTACAGATTGATCTTTAAAATAATCTACATGGTATATACAGGACAGACTTTTTTTTTAATGTTGTTAGCCTAAGGTTCCAAAAAATAGGAGAGTGAAAATCAATGTGGAATTGTCAAGTCTGCAAAATATCTTACCTTGGGATTATACAGAATTCGTTCTGAAAGAAAAGTCAAAAACTTCATCCTGCAGCAGTGTTCTTTCATGACTTAGGACTAGAAGAAAGAGAGAAATCAAACTACCACCATGTAACAATTTAAAAATTAATCCATTCTTGAGACCCCTGCACCATTGTGTTCTTTTAACATAACCTCCTCTTTTCTCTTATAAAAAACTAGATTCAGAACATTACAGTTCAGGAAGAATATACCACTATTGTAACTAGTGAACACTCTCTGTTACTTAATTTTTTTAAAAGTGTGTGTGTGTGGATTGGATACAGTAATCTAGGAAAAGTCTCTGTGTAACAGTGAGCGTGGTATTTTGTAGACATTGTTGGTCTCAGAGGTCCCCATTAAAAAGAATAAGAGTTGCTACTTCTCAAACCTTGTCAGATACTGGGCATATTACCTGCATGCACAATGGAGGGATTGAGGATACCAGTCTACCTTTGTGATAACCTTGTTTATACACTTACAAAACATATCGGCTACTGTATGCATTATTTCTACCACACTACCACAGCTTTGCTTGTAAGATTTTGTAAGAAATACACAAGAGGAAGGAATCATAGGCCTTGGATTCTGAAATGTCTAATTCAGTCACAGTGATGCAGTGCTCAAATGAACTATAACAGATTTAATGAGCAATCCAGGACAGAGACACATGTACTGGACACACTAGGGAAAGAGATTACGTGTACAGGGACTAATTAGCATGAAATATGAATACATTCATATAAGTAGTCTTGATCTATGGGACACCTTCATTATTGGGAATGATTTTTGCATGAAGTTAATGAAGAGAAATTCAGGAGTTATGCTGTATAAAGAATTTTAAAATAGTATTTTAACTTTTTGATTCTGCAAAGTCTCGATTTCTGGAGCAGAAAAGAAATTGCATATCATGAAATAGTATGAGCAAATGAATGTGAATCTGTTTTCTACAGAGTTTAAAATATAACAAGGTAGGGAATAGTAGCTATCCTTCATGTAACTGATTAATCAACAAATAGTCTGACTTCAATCTCTTGAATTAGATATGAGCAAGATATTGAGTATCACTTTGATATTTTAAAAAAGGGAATCTGGTCATAGTGTATTCTAGAATATATACCTCTAGCCAGACAGTTGAAAGGCTTGGATTCAGTTTGTTGGGTGTTACAAGCATCTTTACCAAAGAAATCAGTCTTAAAGCAGGATTTAGAGAAAGAATAGATTTCAGCTGGGAGTGGTGCCTCATGCCTGTAATCCCAGCACTTTGGGAGGCTGAGGTGGATGGATTGCTTGAGCCCAGGAGTTTGAGACCAGCCTGGACCACATGGCAAAACCCTGTCTCTGTAAGAAATACAAAAATTGGTCAAGCATGGTGACATGTGCCTGTAGTGCCAGCTACTTGAGAGGCAAAAGTGGGAGGATCTCCTGAGACCCTGTCTCAAAAAAAAAAAAGAAAGAAAAGAAAGAAAAGAAAAGATTTCATTTGTTTTAAGTTTGTTTAAGGGTTATGGGTAAAGGAACCAAAGAAGTGATAAGAAGAACAATATTTGAAAATAGATTTAAGTCAGATAGAAAAAATTTCAGGATCATAATATTAATTTGAATATTAGACACTTTATTCCATGTAAACAACAGTTTTAATTTTGAGCTTTGAAATTTAACATGTGAAAACCTAGAATTTAAAAGTACTTTTGATAAGTGTTAAACATTTGAAATTTGAGAAATTAAGCTGATTTTTACCATTGCCCTTCAAAAAGTTCAACATTGAATTGCTTAAATATATGGCCAGATTTATGTAAAATATACAATTAGTATTATTTTGTATCTGACTTCAATACATTTTTATTTGCTTCCTGTTTGTGGACATCTTAAAAACTGCTACAGAAGTCAATATTCTTCGAAAATTCAGTAATTTAGAGGTGTGAAATTAGAACAATAATAGCTTAAGTGATTGGTAAACTTATTTTATAGATTATTTTCAATAAATAGGATATTTTCTATGTAAGTTAATTTTATCACATGCCATCTAGCAGAAAGATCAGCACTGTATGGTATTTATGTTCAGTGTTATCATGGTTGCCACTCACACCTTTATATGTGCAAAACGTGTGTAAGTGGAGCAAGGAGTTAGTGGGGCTGGTAATCAGAATAGAATACGAATAGGAATAAATTTAGAAGTTCCCATCATTCTTTCTGTCCCAGCTTTGAACAAGTCAAAATGCACATGATTTTGTTCATTCCGTTATCTGGGCACCTTTTGAGAGAGAGAGTTGATTGACAAAAGATGGGTCGTAAATCAGACTAATTCTTTATGTGACTACTCTTTGCTTTATGGGAACATGTTTAACATCAGGGACATAAACTTTAGAGAGGTGCAGTAGGTAGATGACCGTCATTAAAACAGCAGAAGACACTTTCTGAGTATTGAGCATTTAAATTGTGCTAAATAATGTGCTGGATGAATTTGCCTAAGTCTCCTCGTTTAATGCCAGCAGATTCCTGGTAATATATAGGTAGTGTTTTTTTTAAAAAAATCTCACATTTGTAGTTGAAGAAACAAAGGTTTAAGGAGCTAGGTATTTTGCTTGAAGTTAAACACCTTTAAGTGGAAGATCCATTATTCAAATCTGAACCATTCATACAATGTATACCTCATTTAATTTAATAATATATTATTCTTAAACATTGAGAATAACAAAGGTTCCTTTTGAATCAGTTTTTCTATTTAGGCAATAATATGGCTTCATTTCATCTTTCGTGTACTTCACTGTAGTACTGCTTTGAGGAAATCACACTGGGTTTTCTGCTGGTTAGATCTCAGGCATATATGTATATTTATCCCCTGCTGCCTCTCCAAGCACATTTTGCTCTTGCAAATGCCTGAAATCTGGCCTGTACATCCTCTGTCGTTGTAGGTTCCACAAAATAGGATCTCTTTCCTTGCAGCAAGCATTGCCTTGGGGGATATTTTCATGTTTCCTTTTGTGTTCATTCGTGGTATGTAGGTTCATTTTATACCATTTAGGAAGCATAAGAGACTTTAAAAAGGTCTCTTGACTTTATATCACACAATTGCAATGCCCAACGTTAACATTTTGTTTATTTTGCTGTATATATTCTTTCAGTGATCGTTTCTCAATGTCTGCGGTTTTTTTGTTTTTTACTGTGTATCCTTATATTTTTATAAGTAGTTTATTTTGATGTGTAGTATATACTGTAACTTGCTTTTTGAACCTAATATTTATTCTTGGAACATAAACTGATATTCTGCAAATACATAATTTTATTGGTTCTATAAAACTTTTGTAAGAATATACCATGATTTATTATTATTATTAAAATTTCAATAGCTTTAAGGGTAAAATTGGTTTTGGATTACATAGATAAATTATATAGTAGTAAAGCCTGGGCTGTTAGTGTACATGATTTTTCAGCCCTCACTCTTCTACCAACCTGCCCTCTTCTGAGTCTCCACTGTCGATTATCCCACTCTGCATATCCCTGTGTACCCGTAGCTTAGCTCCTACTTTTAAGTGATAATATGCAGTATTTGATTTTCCTTTCCTGAATTACTTCACTTAGGACAGTGGCCTCCAGTTACATCCAAATTTCTGCAAAAGACATTATCTTGTTCTTTTTGATGGCTGAGTAGTATTCCATGTACACACACACAAACACACACACACACACACACACACACCCCTCCCACATTTTCTTTATCCACTCATCAGTTGATGGGCACTTAGTTTGGTTGCATATCTTTGCAATTGTGAATTGTGCTGCAATAAACATACAAGTGCAGGTATCTTTTCGATATGACTTCTTTTCCTTTGAGTAGATACCCACTAGTAGAATTGTTGGATCAAATCATAGATCTACTTTTAATTCTTTATGAAATCTCCATACTGTTTTCCATAGTTGTTTTACTAATTTACATTCCCACCAGCACTGTAAAAGTATTCCCTTTGTACCACATCCATGCCAGCATCTATTTTTTTTTACTTTTTAATAATGGCCATTCTGACTGGGATAGGGTTATTATCTCATTGTCACTTTAATTTTCATTTTCCTGATGATTAGGTATGCTGAGCATTTCTTTATATGTTTCTTGGCCACTTGTGTATGTTTGGAAAATGTCTGTTCATGTAATTTGCCCAGTTTTCAACAGGTTCATTTATTCTTTCTTGCTGATTTGTTTATTTACTAAGATTTATTTATTTCCCTGTTGTTGAATATTTAGATTGTTTCAAATTATTTGATATTATTATACCATATAGAATAGTCTTATATATAAATATTTTTATAAATTTATTATTGAAATTACTGGTGGAAGGATATGATTTGTTTTGAACTCTTGTTATGTATTACAAAGTTGTTTCTGAAAGGCTTTCAAATTTAAATTCCTACCAGCCATATGTGAGTAGCAGTCATAAAGAACACTCACAAATACTGAGTGTCATGATTTTTAAAAATATTATATTTGTTAAATTGATGATTGAAAAACTATCTTATTTTTTTATTCATATTTATTTGCTTACTCATTATGTTTAAATAGCTTTATTATGTATTGACCATTTGCTTTTCTTTCCCTAATTTTTGTTCATATAGTTTTACTCATTTTTGTTTTACAGGGATCATATGTTTCTTATTTCTTTAAATATCTTTATATGTTTATATTAATCCATTATCACTTTTTTTTTTCTTTTTTTGCAGTTTGCAGTTTTTTCCTGTTTTAAGATAACCTGTAGTTTTTTGTTGTTTAAAATTGGTGGGACCATTGAAACTAGAATTTCCCTTTTAGATAAAAATTTAATGTTAGTTACTTCAGGAAAACAGAAGAGTATAATAATTGTGATAGGGACTCAAGAAATTATACAAGTAGTGCTATTCATTATCATTGGCTTCCATTCAAATGGAGCTAGATCTGTTATTTTCATGTTTCTCTTCCTGAGTCTCCATTTTTGACAGTCTTTTGGCAGAATTTCAGTCCACTTCTAACTTTTATACTTGTGGTTGGAGCCCAGCCAGCTTCTCCTGCTTTTTGGGAGGAGCTCGCTATCATCGTACATCTCTTGGCTTGGATGTCTTAGAGCAATACATGGAAGATATTCAAGTTTCCTGAGACTTAAGTGGGTCATATCTCTCTAACAAAACTGAATCATTTGACATCTGAAAGCGGCTTTAAAGATCGTCGTTTAAAAATTTCACCATGTAGATGAGTCAAATCCAGAGACATTGCTTTTGCTTGCTTTCTCAGGCACACAGACTTTACTGAAGAATAGTAAGCTCTGTTGATTCCCTGATAGCTACAGTATATTGTAGAGACTTTGTTTTTATTGATCTCATTTACACGTTTAATTCCTATTCTGCATATGATAATATTTTCCTGATTTAATAAACCAGGCATGATTTCTTATTGCATGATTTATTTTGTGTTTTTTTTTTTTGTCACAAACTTTGTAGGATGAGACTTGGCAAATAACCTACCCTTGAGGGTGTTTTTTTCCAGATGATATCTGTAGTAGTCTGTCTAAGGCATTATTATGAAAGACGTTTATTAAACACATTTACATATTACCATCGTGAAATAAAAGAAACTGCCTTTCCATTTACATAACTTAACAAAGTATATCTCAGTCTATTTGAGTGCTACCTAACTTCTAGATCTCTCAACAGTTTTGCCTAGCCATCATTTCTCAGCTTGGGATGGTGTACATGTTTTAGGGTAGAATCATATTCCCACCTGACCTGACAAAACTGTAGCTAATGTCATTAGATGTCAGGGCTTTGAACAAGCCTGCTTGTGGGTGGTTTACCTTTTCCAGTGATTTGAGACTTGTGTTGCATTGAATATACTTTGAATTTCATGTATATCTCTGCTTAATTAGTCTGTATTTGGGTTGTTTTGAATGGTTTTTATTTTAATATGTAGATTGATACATTTTTGTATATATTGCTAGAGGGACTTTTGCACTGCTACATTTTAGAAATCAAAATAATAAATAATACATATGGTGTTCATTGTTTTTTTCCTCTGTCTTTTGATGACTAAACTTTCATTGGGAATGTTAGTAACATTTCTCTATTTTTATTTTAACTATTTTAAATAATAATAATAATAATCAAAGTTTAGCTTTTTAGCCAGGCCTAGCATTTTCCAATTTGAAAACGTACTGTTTATTTTTTAAATAGACTTTATTTTGTAGACCAGTTTTATGCTTACAAGAAAATTATGCAGAAATCTCAGAGTTCCTATTTACTTTTTCTCTTCTTCAGAATTTCCCACATTATTAATATCTTGCATTAGGGTGGTACATTTATTACTATTGATGAAACAATATTAATAAATTATTATCCTTCAAGTCCATAGTTTATACCATGATTCAGCTTTCGTGTTATACAGTTCTATGGGTTTAACAAATGTCTTGTCTACTATATACTTATATGTGACTTATCCTCTGATGACAGTATAATCATCTCTTATATGGTTCGTTTATTCATTTCATATATTTTTTCCAGTAGGTATTTATTGAGTACTTCCTGTGGTAGGCATTCTTACAGATGCTGTAGGAAATTGTCAACCTATGCACACCCAATGATGATGAGGTAATTTGTGAGAAAAGGCTTTAGAAGGGAATAACCTTTGCTGACAGAATGGTATAATAACTAGCTGATTACTGGCTTAAAATTTCTACTTGTGAAGTGTTTCTCTCAGTTCAAATAGGAGTAGCATGTTCCAACTATGCTTCAGACATTTATTTGCAGAGAATTGGAGTATGGGAGCTATGTTAACTGGTGGCTGTACTGGACATTTCTTTATATCTTCCCTACTTTTGTTTGTGATGGATATTTCTTTATATCTTCCCTATTAGAAGTTGTCAGAGGCATTCAAAAAAAGTGGTATTTTTCCTTGCAACTAACTATTCTGGGAGAGTGTAAGCCAGTGGGAAATTTTGACTTAATGTATTTCCCATTATAAACTTTCTGCATTAAATCTGTTGATATGTCCAAAAAATTGTAATATTTACATATCTTTGATGGGGAAAACAGGGTTGATTTTTTTCTTTTTTACCTGAACCAAGCATTCCAAATGAATAAATACCAGTAGAAATGAAGAGCATAAATAGAAGACAATAGGAAGACTTTATTGAGTTAATTCATCTTCTCTTCTGGTTCTGTCACTCCTTTTCTCTTTGGTTGTAAGATTATACATTGACTAGCTAGTGGTGATGCCATCAGGCTAGGCATTAGTATAAGTTTTTGGTAGGTTCTTATATAATCTGCCAACTTTTACTGTTACAGAGGTTATTTATTATTATTTTTTGTAACAGTTTAATTGAGAGTATATGATCTGAAGCCAGAATATCTGAGTTTAAATCCTGGCTGCCATGCATCCAGGGGCAGGTGTCTTAACTTCTCTAAATCTCAATTTCATCTGCCATTATAATAATATTTTTCTTATATGGATGTTAGTATGATTAAATAGAATGATGTGCATGAAAACCAGTGCTATTAATCACTGTTTAGAATTTGTTGTGACAATAATGATGACTGTATTGTAAGAGACCAAGTTGATGTTCTTCTTGATCTATAAATATATTTCTAACGTTTCTTAGATGAATTTGTTGAACATGAAAGAGATTTCTTTTCATGGCTAATGGCTGTGCTTTGAAAATTTTCATATTAAAGGTAGAACTATAATCCTCTTTCTGTGTAGATTGGGAAGCTAGTATTTTATTTGCTTTCTCTCAGACTTCTGATTTATGTTTTCAGAGTGAATATCAGACCATTGCTAATGTCATAAAATAAAATCCAGAAAGTAAATGAGTCAGTCATTGAAAATAAAATCTGATCTGAAATCCTTTGACTGTGTTACATTTTAAGATAATGAATGCTTGGTTTTTGAGTTTTACTATCATACCAACTTTTCCCGTGTGTGCATGTGTGTATACATGTGTATGCGTGTTAGAAAAACTGAAATACTATTTCTGCTCAATTCTATTTTGTGAAGTCAATCTAACTTTTATAGTCCCGTAAATATCAAATAAATGAAGTAATTATTGTCATTAAAGTGGAGAAACTATTGCTTTTTATTATTTATTGTGTTTGCTACTTAAATTGCATTGAGGCAAATGTTAAGTGAGTTTGTTGTGAAACCCTGCTAAAATTTGGAACTCAGTAGAGTTTGTTAAAATATATAAAAATAAATCCATTTTAAGTAGGTATAAAATCCACTGAAGATGTTTTTATTTTTAAGCAAGCTTGGCGTATAGATTTTTTTTTTATTTAAAAATTTTATTTACTGTTGGTAACTAACAAAAGATTGATGAGTACTGTGACAGGGTGTGGGCTGAACAAAAATGAACTGGAAGATACATAGCAACAGAAAAATCACATTATGAAAAAACTTTCCCCAATAGAGAAAATACGAAATTTGATTAAGGTTTAATTAGATAAATATTAACACTTTGACTTTTAAATCGTACTAGTGTGACATCTATATTTTTGCCAGTATAAATCTTCAGTGGATCAAATTACTTGTGGTAATCATGGAATCTCTCTGGCACCTTTTAGTTGAAAAACTGTGCAACAAATAGCATATAGCTGTTTTTCTTGGACACTTACTATTTGGGTATTATATACTTGGTAGGAGAGATTGTTCCTCTACTTATATTATTGGTTCTGTAGTGAGATTAAAATATTTAAAATTGTAGAAAAAATAGCTGGGTGTGGTGATATACACCTATAGTCCCAGCTACTTGGGAGTTTGAGGTTGCCTGAACCCAGGAGTTTGAGAACCACCTGGGCAGCATAACAAGGCTGCATCTGATTTATTTATTTATTTTTAATAATTATACTAAGTTCTGGGGTACATATTCAGAACGTGCAGGTTTGTTACATAGGTATACACGTGCTATGGTGGTTTGCTGCATCCATCCCCCTGTCATCTACATTAGGTATTTCTCCTAATGTTATCCCTCCCCAATCCCTCCACCCACTGCTATCCCTCCCTTACCCCCCGTCTCCTCCTGACAGGCCCCAGTGTGTGATGTTTCCCTCCCTGTGTTCCTGTGTTCTTAGTGTTCAACACTCACTTATAAGTGAGAACATGCAGTGTTTGGTTTTCTGTTCTTGTGTCAGCTTTCTGAGAGTGATGGTTTCCAGTTTAATCCATGTTCCTACAAAGGACATGAACTCATCCTTTTTTATGGCTGCATAGTATTCCATGGTGTATATGGAGTGTAGATTTTAAAGAATACTCATCTAGCAATATCCATAGCTTAAAATATGTAGACATGAATAGAGATAGTTGAAAATTAACTTATTTAACCATTTGAAAATGAGATTTATTTTGTTTAATCCAGTGAAAAATGTCACAAAACCAAGAAGACATTGTTTTTTTTGGTTAAAAAGGTCACAAATTTATGGCTGTATATGTTACTGGGATTAGAAGTGTTTTGCCTATTGGTAGTTTATCAAGTGAGTGAATACCTTGCTGCGAATGTGAGCAAGCTTCACGAATTTTAGAAAACCTGTGATGAGTTATTTTGCACAAAAGGCTTTATCTCTCAAACTCCTTTGCTATCTTTGCTTGACAGAGAGAGGATTTGATGACTTTTTCAAAACTCCCCTTTACTGCTTCACCTGAGTAATGTTTTAGTTGCCCTGTAATAAAAATGGAGCTGAGAATTGAAAAGCCAAAGCAAAGGGAGTTTTATAGTTTGGGATCTTTAAGTTTCATGGATTTATTTTGTATTTATATCCTGGAGGGGGATGTACATTCTGATATTGCTGAGTTTTTGTCTGTTGGGGAAGTCAGCTGTCCAGAATAGCACTTTATTTTTTAACATAAAAAGAGTAATGATTTGCCTTTTATGAAGGATAATTTTAATGGTACATTGCAGAGAATTAGTTGAAGAGAAATTGTAGGCATTATTTTAATATTTATAAAATATTTTGAGGGCCATGCGTGAAGGCTACATGTAAATACACTACCAATAAAAAAAAAAACACTAATACAATTGAGATATTAAAAAAAGAAAAATATATATATACTTACCATCTAGTGAGCAGAGTTCCTTTCCCTAATTTGCATTTAGAAAACTCTAAATTAAAATGCTAAAAGGAAGACAAGCAATTTCAGCCCGTGCTGCTGGTTTTGTAAATACAGCTTGTTTACTTGATATAATTAGAAATGAATACTCTTGACATTAAGACATATACTTTCTGATCATGTAATGGTAAGCCATAGAATAATAGAAATAAGCTTGAAATGGGCATAGTTTTTACCATAGTGCAACATTAATTGCATGCTTTTATATCTTCAAATTAATTTTTGACATCTCTATACAGAAATAGACTTGTACAAAGAAAAATGAATAACTTGATGGTCTACAAGAGTGTCATTTTACTTGTGGACCATTGTAACAGTTTTTTTGTTTGAGCATACAACAAATGAAATATGTAATGTTTTATCTTCCAAAAATACATTTCTGTATAATAAGAAATTGTAATTTTGTAATAGAAGAAAAATCCACTGAACTGGTTTATATGTGATTTTTTTTTTTTTTGTCAAAAAATGTAAGTTACAAATTTGGCATTTAATGTTATATTGTAAACTATCTGATATCTTTTTTCTTGCTCTTTAACGTACGTATCTCTCACTTTTTCTCTTTTTCAGCTTCTTTCATGCCTCACCTCTAAATCCCCAAAGTACACACCACACAAACGCTTAAATATAAATATACACACTTTTGATGACTTACCCCATAATTCATTGACAAATCTAGAAGCACTCCATCAAGAGCCGCTTCATCTTTTCCTGCAAAATCTATCAAATTGTCCTATATCTTTATTCATATTATTCCTGTTACTGTGGACAAAAAGAGTCCCTTTATCTATGGAAAAGCAATCTGTTTACTTGTGCACTGATTCCCATTCCTCAGTGATTGAGCTCCTTTCTCCATGCCATATTTATTTTCTCCTTCTCAACTGGATCATTTTCAGCAACATACTAACATGCTCTAGTGTCTCTTCTCTTGATAGAAAGAACCACCTTTGACCTCATACCTCACTCCAACTATTCCCTATCCCTCTGCTTCTCAGACAGCAAAGCCCCTTAAAATATTTCTTTGTTATTCTATTAGTCACTATCTTTACATTCTCATCTCACTCTCTTCAGTTCATCCCAATTGAACTTTCATGTCCATCACGCCACAGAGTCTACTCTTCTTAAGAACTTTAGTGATCTTCCATGTTTGTGGCTCAATTATTATTTTAATCTCTTAGCAGCTTTTTATATATTTGACCAATTCCCTCTTTCTTAGAGGAAACGATTATATTGGCTCTCGTGACTTCACGCTCTCCTGGGTTTCCTCCTTTTTCACCAGCCCACTCTTTCTCAATTTGCTTTGTTCACTGCTTTGATTGGTTTTCACATATGTTTTGGGGATAGAACCAGTAAAACTTGCTGATGAATTGGATGTGTGGGATAAAAGACAAGAAGGAAGCAAGAAAGACTCCTAATGATTTGGCTTAAGCAACTAGATGATGGTACCATTTATTGAGAAAGGGAAGACTTGGGTGGTCCCAGGATCAGGGGTCAAGAATAAAGAGTTATGCCTTGGCCATGTTACATTTGAGATTTTTATTTAGACTGAAATCACGTTGGAAATGTTGTTTGGTAGGTAGTAAGTAGTTAGAGTTTGAGTGTAGAATTCCAGGGATCGGTTATAGCTAGAGGTATCAGTTTGAGATCATTAGCACATAGATGGTATTCCCATAATATATCTGGTTGAAATCACTTTGCGAGAGTATACATGGAGAAGAGAAGAAAGTACAGGATAGAAGCCCTGGTGCATTCTGTCAATTAGAGGCCTAAGAAAGGAGGAAGATCCAACAAAGCAAATTGAGGAAAGTATGGCAAAAAAAAATAGAACAGTATGAGTCATAGAACCAAAGTAAGAAAATGTTCTCAGAAAGAGAATACAATCAAATAAATCAAATGCTACTGAGAGTTTGAACTAGATGCCATGTTGGTGTGAGTTGAAGAATACAGTTGGAGGTGAGAGAGCATAAGCAGTTTGGCTAAACAACTCTTGAAAAGATTGGCTCTGGAGGAGCATGGAAAAGGTGGTATGTGGGAAGGCTATAGTATAGGGTATTTTAGGGTTCTTTGTTTGTTTGTTTGTTTTTTGAAACAGAGTCTCAGTCTATAGCCCAGGCTGGATGGAGTGCAGTGGTACGATCTTGGCTTACTGCAACCTCCACCTCCCAGGTTCAAGTGATTCTCGTGCCTCAGCCTCCTGAGTAGCTGGAACTACTACAGGTGCACGCCACCATGCCTGGCTAAATTTTGTATTTTTGGTAGAGACAGGGTTTTGTCATGTTGGCCAGCCTGGTCTCAAACTCCTGACCTCAGGTGATCTGCCTGCTTCGGCCTCTCAAAGTATTGGAATTACAGGCATGAGCCACCATGCCCAGCCTATTTTATGTTTTTTTTTTTTTTTTAATGGGAAATGCTAAAGCATCTTTGAATGCTGATGAGAATAATAGTGTTGGAAAGAAAAAGTTGAAGATGTTAAGAGAGAGAGAAAATAAAATGAGAAAACAAGAAAAGAGGAGTTCTAGATCTACATGTGGAGGAACTTACCTTTGATAGGAGGATCATTTTCTCCTTTGTAATGGAAAAGATGAAGATGGAGATAGTATAAATGCAAGTTTATTTGCTGGTGGCATGATTAGGGGTGGAGGGTGCCATTTGATAGTTTCTATTTTCTCATTAGTTAGACAGCAATGTCATCACCTAACAAGCAACTGTGTGGGATGGGTTGATATGAAGTGAGTCATTTGAAAAAAATTGAAATAATTATCAGTATAGTATTGCTATCATTGCTGGATAACAGAAAGTGTTCCCTTGAAATTGATTATTATTACTTTAGAGTGATACCACTCTTCCCAATTATGTTATTTTCTAAGAATGCCATACAAACGCAAGCCTGCAAAAACATATAGAGCCATTAAGGGGAAAGACCATTAAATAATGATTACTAATGTCAAGGAATATATCTTGGGCCATGAAATTTAAACTAAACAGGGAGGCCAGTGAGGACAGGAGAGGAATGATGGATGGTGGGTCAAAGGGCTGGTGGCTTCATCGACCATTAAGGATTGGTTCAGCAGGGTTACTTGATTGATTAAACTGGAACTATAGGAAAAAGGGTCATCAGTTATGGTGATGGAATTGAGATTTGGGAGATCGTATTACTTTTGATGATCACGGTGTGATGATCACAGGATTAATGGCAGAGGCTGCATTCAGGAAAAGATGGAGAAGTTGAACTGAGAGACTAGAATAGGTCTGATGCGAATGATGAAGTCACTGAAAACAACAGAAGTTAGAGTGAACAAAAAGACTGAGTCAGTTGCTACAGTCTTCAGTAAATGAGCGGGAGTAACTAGGAGATCTGAAGATTAAACGGAAAAGATGGAGTAGCTGGATTATGCTACCTAATGCTTATTTCTGTCAACAGGATCATATGAAAATTAAATACTGGCAAACCAATTACTTTATAAACCGATGACCGAATGAAAATCACTTCATGCATCGTTAGAGATAGCCCAATGAAAATGGATCCCATTGTATTTATCTAGTTCAGATGGTACATTTAATGAGAACCATTTAAGTGGAGTGATATTTTTGATGGCTAACCATGATTATAATGAATTTTTAAACCTTAGTTAGGCATATATAGTACGCTTTATCTATAAATGCATGTTTTAAAATAAAAAATATATAATTATAATCTATGTTGAAATAAACACCGAATATACAAGTTATAACAGCTTAAGGGATAAAATAGGCTTTGTTTTTGCTCTGTTTCACAGTAACACTATATAAAGAACTTACTTGAAACATTTCTGTTTGCTCAAGTTAGCCAAGTACATACTTTGGCAGGTGACACAAGGCTTAATAGGAGTCCTAGTGTTTCAAGTCTTGGTTCTCTGTGACTGTGTGACCTCAGTTCCATAAACTGCAAAATCAAGTGGTTGTGTTTGGTACTTTTAAGATATCTTCTGACTTTGCTCTACGATTCTAACAAAAAGAAATTTGAAATATTTGTGTGGAAATTATATCTTAGCTTTTAATATTGACATTATAATATTACATGGTATATATCTCTGTACCCCCTTGATAGAGGATTCTAAACTATTGGTGATGGTGTGATTTAATACTTCTGGTTTTCCTTTAATTCTGTAATATTTAAATAGGTATTCAAATAATTTGCTTTAAAGCAAGACTAGGAAAACAGCATTATATAGTACACTAAGAAACACCAGGAAAAGACTAGTTATATATTACCTTGTATTTGGAAATCATTTTAAACCTACAGAAATCACAAGATTAAGAATACTACGAAGAACACTTGTATATATCATTTACCCAGGTTCAACTACTGTTAAGCTCCTCTTTCTCCTCCTCTCTTTCCCTCTTCCCGAACCCTCCTCCCGCTCTCTTCCTGCCTTCTTTCCTTCCAATCTCCATCCCCATCTCTATTGCTTTTTCAGCCTCATTGAATCTGGAACATTTCCACAACCATTCTTTGTCTTTTATGACATCGACAATTTGAAGAATATAAATCTCCTTTTTAGAAATATAGTATTCCTTGTGATTAGATTCAGGATATGTATTCTTAGCCAGCCAGAATTCAGCATAGGTAATGATGAGGTATCACACTTGGAGGTACTCAATATCTGTCTATCCCTCATTGGGGAAGTCAATTTTTTATTAAGGTATTATATAATTTTTCTAGTGTCTAATTACTCTTTTTTCCTTGGAATTAATAAGCAGTCTGTGGGAAGATACTTTAAGACCATGAAAATATCTTGCTCCTCATCAAAATGTTCCCCAAGGTTATCTAATATTTATCATAAGGGTTGTAAAATGTTATGTTGCCAGTTATATTACTCTTTCCACATATAGGAGTTGGCACTCAGCATTCTACTGTAAGGAAGATCTCTCCTTTCTCATTTATCATTTTACTACTTATTGATAGATTTGTTATCTGTATGGACTTATAAATTCCCATTTTTCAGTGGTTTATGATTCGTTACTGCAATGCATTATTTGGTGCTAAATTTTTCCCACATACAGCCAATGAGAGCTCCTTCAAGCTGTTCCTGTGAAATGACTGCATTTTTTTTTTTTTTTTTTTTTTTTTTTAGCACTACCTTACTTTTGGACATAGAAAGACATTTTAGTTTCATCTTGTACCTACTCTCACGCAGTCTTGGAATCTACAGTTTCTCTGAGGAACCTGGGATTTTTAGTGGGGAACTTTTTGAGGGACCATTACTTGGATGCTAGGTGTGTGCTCATTGCTAATAGAATGCAAGAAAATGCAAGTTACTTTTAAATTAACAGAGAATAAAACATTAAAATGTAATTAGGGTATGACTTTTTAGGCAAATCATAGGATTGTGCTTTTACATATGTCTCATTGATTTGATCCAGATGGGAGGTAATTTCGAGTCCGTATGTAGTAGCCTAATTGTAATTAATAATTTTAATTTTTAAAAATAATTATGAGGTGAAGAAATAGCAAATACTTTCCCTAACATAAGAAAAATACTATTAATTTATTTAACGGCCATATATTCCTACTCTAGTTGAGTTGCTTCAGTGACTCAGTTAATAAAATAAGAAATTAAATATCAAATAGAATTAGACAAGAGATTTTAATGAGAAAACAGAATCTGTTTCTACCTCAGGAAGTTACAGTTAAACAATAGCTTAAATAATCTACTATGCGGTACTACAGATGGAGAAAACAGTTCTTGCTATTTATATTTTCAACTTTAAAAATCAGATTATGGGGTTTCATAGAGTTTACTAAAGGCATGGTAGTACTTGGATGTTTTTAAAAATATATCTTTATTGTAGTTGGGACATAATATTGGTGAAACAAATTTCTACATGTTCAGTGAATTGAATAATTCAATTTAAATTCAATTCAAAACTCATACATTCAATGTTCTGCTTTATTTTCTGATATCACTCATGTTTATTTTAATTCCTTTTCTCCTGCTAAGCATCTAAATTTTTCCCTTCATTCTTGTATTACTTTATAAGTGATCTTCTTACAAAGAAGCATACACTGAGTCATAGCAACAGAAAAGTGCTTCACATACTTAGTTGCTTTCTGTTGCATTTGATATATTAATTGAGCACTTACTATATATGCAAACACTGTGCAGGTAGCTCTATTTCTTTAAAAGTTGTTGGAATTACTGGTGCTTCCAGTGAAGCTAGTGGTAGGGTCCGTTCTCTCTCTCCAAACTGTATTAGACCAGCTTGTCAGATGTATTACTCATTAGGTCGCTAAGGCGTAAGGTCAGAACTTCAGATTTATAACATGACATTTAATGTTTTTCTTTTTTTTTTTTATTATCAGTGCCATAGTGATTTCCCTGCTAGTGGAGACAAATATACTTTTAAATGGTCTGTCTCAAAATATATTCTTCCTAAAATTCCATGTTTTAACCAATAAATTTTCTCTAAAATATATCTTAGAATTGATGGTGTACCTTTCCCCCCTTTATCATGACAGTGAAGATCAAATGCTTGCTTTCTGAAATATTTTCTTGACATATTTGAACGGGGTATGTTTTTTAATCAGTTCTGCTTTTTGAGTCATCTTTTCCTTTCATTGCCTTTTGCTTTATGAATAATCATGTATTCTCACTTGGTTCATTAAGTAGTAGTAGCATAATGATGAGAGTATATTAAAAGAATTTCTTTTACATTGACCCAATCTATATGAGACATCAACAACACACAAATGATTGAACCATGTTTTGGGGTTTTCTTTTCCTCTTCTGGAAAGAAAATACTCTTACTATTAACATTGAAACTAGAGTCATCTTTGGACTTTATTCAAATGTGTCAGTTTTGGAAACCATACAAAGATGTTCGCTTAGCTTAAGGGAACAGAAGAACTTTGTTATGCTCTTTGAATGTTATATTAAACTAGATCATTGCCTGAGGAGCCTATTTAATATGTCCATCTGATTTATGATTTTTTTTGTAGTCCTTTTTCCTTTGATTTGTCTTATCTTTGGAAAAGTTGGCATTTATTTCTGTTTTATTTTTTACACTGTCTCAATGAATATCTGTACATTCATTACTTTCAGTAATATTGCTTGCTGAATTTAAATTATTGGGAATATTGTGTTCTGAGTTTACAATCATGGAATGAAGGTAGTAACATGGTTTCTAGGTTTACAGAATGATTTTGTTTAAAGTATCGCTTTCTGTAAATTCCTAAGATACTACACAGGTTTTAGCTTTTGGTCTTATATAATAGTTAGAACAATATGAATGTAAATAGGTTTTTATTATCATTGTTATTTATTCAAAGAGACTTTAAATTTCTACAGCAAATCACATTTCTCCCTTTCTGGACATCTATTATCATTAAGGTGATAGCAAAGACAATAAAATATTTAAGTCATTAAGATTTTAATTCTTAATTATGCAATCTCCCTTGCCAGGGCTGTTAAGTTTTATAATACAGGGAGGGTAGAAATTCAGCAGAGACATTTATTTATTTTCTTTTATGAACAAGCCTGTATAATTTGCATTTTTTCCAGGTGGTTTGGGGAATATTTAAATAGATCACACAGCTGCTGGCTTGGTGGGTTTGGGGGGTGTGTTTAGCAGATGCTTCCAGAATCTGGAATTTGAAGTATTCTTAATTTTACCTAGAGATGCAGATATCTATTACCTGGTTTAATTTGTCAGGGAATGTCTATTTCTTTGATGTCTTAGTGATATATAACTGTCTTGCTTTTTTTCTTTTCTTTTCTTCTTTCTTTTTTTTTTTTTGGCCACTCACCTCAAGCAATTTTAATAGCTCGGAGGATATATTTACTGTAGCTTTTAATAATTAGATAGCTATTTCTATTAAATAGCTGAATGTATTTTTAAGGATAATATGGGATTTTGTAATTAGCTTGATAGTTTACCTATAAGACAGAAAATGAAAACTGCAGCCAGCTGCATTTCCACAGCTCATTTGTGCATAAGAAGCACATATCTGGGCTAAAGAAGTACCGCTTTCTTCATTTAATCTGAGATGAGACACAACAACATGTGAAGAACTTGGAGCAATCTGATGTTTTTTAAAATGTTTTCTCTCATTAGCTGCTTTGGTCAAAAATAAGAGCTGTCAAACAACAGAAATTTGGGATGCTCATGACTGTGTTTATAGGCCTTCAGTGTAGTATTTACTGAATATAAGTGCTTGTTAAAGCCAATTTATCTGTTAATTCAAACAATTTATTGACACCTATTATACAAAAGATACTTTGCTAAGTATTTTTGAGGACTATAGATGACTAAACTAGACTTGGACCCTTACATTTAGGAGCTTAATGTTCAACAATAAGACATGTACAGCTATACCAAACATACAAAAGTCCTAAAAGTGAAATAGAGATGAAGTGATACTGATTTGCAAGGAATGAGGGCAGAGAAGACAAAGAGACATGGACATCATCATGGAAGCAGAGGTAATTGAGCTGGGCCTTTATAGTTGGGTAAGATTTGGACATTTAGTACTATGTTTGGGGGTAGGGGGAAAGATGTTTTTAGCAAAACAAATTGTATATTGAAAACCCTGGTGCTTATAATGTCATATTCCCAGGCAGTAGTAGGTATATAACATGAGGGTAGACTGCAAGGTTCGTGTTGGAGATGGGGGAAGCGGGGGTACCCTTAGGGGAAGTGACAGAAAATGGTCTTAGAAAAGCAAGTTTGGGTTGGATTATGAGGTCCTTTAAATGCTGGTCTAAGAAATTCAGACTTTAATTGATAAGAAACTTAGGGGCCGGGTGTCGTGGGTCACACCTGTAATCCCAGCACTTTGGGAGGTCGAGGTGGGTAGATCACTTGAGGTCAGGAGTTCAAGACCAGACTGACCAACATGGTAAAACCCCATCTCTACTAAAAATAAAAAAATTAGCCAGGCGTAGTGACGGGCACCTGAAATCCCAACTACTTGGGAGTCTGAGGCAGGAGAGTCGCTTGAACCTGGGAGGTAGAGGTTGCAGTGAGCCGAGATCACACCACTGTACTCCAGCCAGCATGACAGAGCAAGATTCCATCTCAAAAAAAAAAAAAAAGAAAGAAATTTGGAAGCATCCTGCGATCTTAGAAGCCAGATAGGAGCAGAGCTGTATTTTTTTTTTTAAGACGGAGTCTCGCTCTATCGCCCAGGTTGTAGTGCAGTGGCACAATCTCGGCTCACTGCAACGTCGGCCTCCCGCCTCCTGGGTTCAAGTGATTGTCCTGCCTCAGCCTCCCAAGTAGCTGGGACTACAGGCACTTAACCACCACGACTGGTATTTTTTTTGTAGTTTTAGTAGAGACAGGGTTTCACACAGAGCTGTATTTAAGGAAGTTGAGTGGAACAGTATAAGATGAGAGGACCTGAGAGCCTGAATAGGCATAATGCCTTTGGGAATGAAGATGAGAAGAATAAGAGCACAAATGTTGAGTTAGAATCTCTAGGAGTAGGGAATTTATTATTGTTGTGCAATAGGGTATAGGGAAGAGTTAAATATGACTTTATATTAAACACGCTTATTATTTCTTGTACATTTATCTGTGGGACTATTTTAAGGCCTAGCATGAGGGTTGATCAGAGGAGATTCATGTTTGCTTTTGCTGGGTTGCAAAAGCAACCTAGGCTGATGTTAATATTTTGGCTTAAGGTTTTTTTTTTTTGAAAGACTCTTGAGGAGCTATGAATTCAGGCTGCAGGAAGGCTGGCTTTGGACTAGGAATTCTCAGAAAAGATTTTTACCTTCTCCATCCACACCAAGGTTTGATATGGGCAATTTTCTTTTCAGGCCCTGTGGGAGATGAGCAAGTTTATTTCTAATTTACTGTTAAACTGAGATGTAGTCCTCTGGGGTTTGTAGAACCATTTCCTATTACTCCTTCCACTCTGATTAGGCTGTAGGCTTGGTTTCTACTCCCCTGTACTTGAGGCCTTGAAAACTGAAGCTCAAGTTCATCTAGGTTCAGAATATTCACTCAAGGTCAAAGCTGACTCTACTGATATTTCTCTCTCTAAGTTCATATTTCACTTAGTTTTTGGCCTCCAGGTATTCCTTACTTTCTTACCAGGTTATCTATACATTTTAAATTATTTTTTTAAATATTCATCACATTTAGTTTTTTCACTGGGAGTTGATATCAGGATACATAATCTATCATACTTTCAGAAACAGAAGTTAAGGTAACTCCTTCTTACATGGACATGTGACACCTCAGAATGACTTTATTCTTATGTTATAGTTTCCTAGTTTCCTAAACATGAGATATTGTTACTAGAATACAGAAGTTATGGTACCTGGTCTTTTCTGATCCAACTTAACTTTTTATGAATACTCATTTTTAGAATAGGGAAAGATACTATTATAACTACCTATTGAAGAATCAGAGTGATTCAGGAGGTGATTTCATGGGCAAGAACTATGTCTGTCAATAGTTGAAGTTTCCAGTAACTCTTTCACACAATTCTTCCCTTCTCCATTCACAAAAGAAATCTTTCAAAAGAAAAAAATCTAAGAAAAAAAAAATCAATATAGTCTACACAGATCATTATCTTATTAATGGACCCTTAGTAATGAATGTACATGTGCTTCTGTGTGGATATATGTAACTTTTTATTTTTCAGTTCAGGACTAGAAGGCATTGAATGAAAGCTGCCTGCATGCAGTCACTTCAGGCTCTAGGATCACCCACAGTGGTTCTTCTTATCATACAGAGTGACTTGACATTGTAGGATTTTGCCATAGGAAAATCTGTCTTAGTTGTTATGTGCCACTAGTAATGGGTTTTACCAGGGAAACACATATGCCAGTTGTTAAGTGTCATAGTAGTGATGGAAATGTAAAACATAAATCAATCATAGATTAGCCATTTTTAAGTGTAATATACACCAATGAATGACTGTGGCATCTTAAATGCATTTTATTTATAGATAAAGAGATTGAACGTCTATAACTGGAAAGGCTGGCTTTTAATTTGTTAGATTAGGAAACAATGTAATTTCTAACATGTATAATTTAGGATTTTTTACAGTTTGGCAATATCATTCTTTCATTGAATTAAATAAGGTTTATTTTCATTATCTACTATGTATCAAATTGGTAGTACTTTCTAGTGATAGAAAGATGATTAAGATATTGCTGATGGCTCTAAGTAACTCACACTTAATGGAGGAGCCAGATCTCTAAACTAATGATAGTGCAGTATATTAAGTGCTACATCCAAGATAGGGACAAAGCTTTGTAGAGGCCCAGAGGAGGGAATAATTAATTCTGCTTGGAAGGGTTCAGGAAGGCATCTCAAAGGAGATGGCATTTTAGCCCAGCCAAATGTGTTCAGGTTGAGAAAGAATAGGATATAAAAAACATTCAAGAAAAGTATACAGGCTTGGAATGTCCTGACTTAATCTAAGAATAGTGAGTAATCTGGTTTGGCTGGAGCATTGGGATACCTGGGTGTTATTAAGTTAATTTGGAGCCAGATTTTAAAAGGTACTAAATGACCTACTTGTTACTTAAGCTTTATCATATAGATAGGGAGAAAAAATAAGGATAAGTAATAATACCTTAACATTTTAAAAAGATCAGCCCAGTAATGAATGTGTAGAAGAAATTGGAGTAAAGGGAAAGAAAAAATGCAAAACAAAACAAAAATCAGAGAGACTACTGTAATTTCATGGCTCTTCTATACATCTTAATACATTCTTATAGCTATTTATTTGTCTATCTCAAAGCAAAGACTGTGCTTTAATCTTTTCTTTCCTTTTAATTTTATGTATGTATTTATTTAAGCAACAGAGTCTCACTCTGTCACCCGGGCTAGAGTATACTAACATGATCATAGCTCACTGCAACCTTGAACTCCTAGGCTCAAGTGATCCTCCCACCTCAGCCTCCAGAGTAGCTGGGACTGTAAGTGTACACCACCATACCTGGTTAGTTTTTTGTTGTTATTGTTGTTGTTTTTGTTTTTACTTTTGTAAACATGTGGTCTTATTCTGTTGCCCAGGCTGGTCTTGAACTCCTGGGCTCAAGTGATTCACCTGCCTCAGCCTCCCAAAGTGCTGGAATTACAGGTGTGAGCCACCACAGCTGGACTTTAATCATTTTTGCATTTACTTTGCCTATGATCATGCATGTTATAACTGTACAATAAATGAATTAATGAATGAAAGATCTAAGCAATAATCGTTGAGGACTCTAAACAGGGTAGTAGAAATTTAGGCAGAATTTTGCAGGTGGAGGGCAGGCTTTGGGAGGGAAGATTCAAAAATGAATTGAACGTTTCTTATTTCTGTGATATATATTTTGTTATGATACCTTTCACTGGAGTAGTGAACAGACACAACACTTCTCAGGTAACTGAGAATGAGTTCATGTTGGAATATCTTTATTTGGAGGGCCTGTGGAAGAGGTAAGAAGTTGGATTTATGGGTCTGCAACCTGGAGAAAATGCCTGGGCTGAAGATACAGATGCAAGACACATAAGCACATAGATTAATGATTAAAGTCAGGGTAGTGGATTGAACAGGGAAAAAATACAAAGTAAAAATACTAGAGGGTGGGGATTTGGGGGTCACTAATATATGAGTGGATAGAAGAAGAGAATACAATATGGAAAAAAAAAGACTAGTCAGAAACATAGGATTGTTTATCAGAGAAGTCTGGTCTTTGAAGTCATTGAGAAGAAAGTTTCAAGGAAAAGAACTATTAGTAACTTAATAAATTCAGTAGTTTCCTGTATCAGTATATACACATATATGGGTATGTATGTAACCTACTTATATTGACAGTGAGGCGCAGTGGCTCACTCCTGTAATCCCAGCACTTTGGGAGGCCAAGGTGGATAGATCACAAGGTCAGGAGTTCGAGACTACCCTGGCCAACATGGTGAAACCCCATCTCTACTAAAGATACAAAAAATTATCTGGGCATGGTGGTGGGTGCCTGTAATCCCAGCTACTCGGGAGGCTGAGGCAGGAGAATCGCTTGAACCCTGGAGACACAGATTGTGGTGAGCCAAGATCGTCTCACTGCAACCTCCGCCTCCCGTATTCAAGAGATTCTACTCACTCTGTCTCAAGAAAAAAAAGAGTTGAATGATAGCAAGGTCATTCCTATCTGTTATTGAATTTCAGATCTTAAACCAGTAGGACGATTTCTAGGAAAAACACTTTGTGATTCATTTCTCATCTAAGAGAATAGTGCTTTTATTTTTCTAGTGATCAGCTTGAAGTAGTTTTTTTCATTATGTGTGTTTATGCATTGCAGTTTCATTGATTACATGCTTTAAAAGGTTTTAATGTGGCCAAGTATTGAGGATGTAGCTGTAAGAGCCTTTATGTGGTGGTAAACTCTAGCATTTAATAACTGCTAAAAGTACAACATCTTTTCTCCTATTGTCTTTGACAGGTTTTTTGTTATTATTTTGATACTCTTCATTTTGCCAAGAGTGTAACTCATTCCCAAAGGTATTTTATGCCAGGGAAATTTCATTCCACTTTGTTATAGAAGGCTAGGTTTTATATTAACCTTTGAGTATGCATTTTTACTGTGGATTATATATTACTGGGATTACTTAAGCAAAATTCATATTGCGATTTTTTATTTTAAAACTTATAATGGCCATACGTATTAAAGCCCAGAAAACTGCCAGCAAATAATCATCTTTGCCTTTGGGAAATAGTGAAATCGTTGCATCATGCTCAAATTACCATAGAATATGTCAGCAGATACACTCATTGATTCATTTCGGTTCTTTTTGTTAAACCAAATTTTTCTTTCATCGTTTTTAATAATATAATTTTCTATGTCTGATATGCTTACCTGTAATTTTACAGAACCCCATTTCTTTGTATATCTCCCTCTATTAGAGTACATGCAGTTCAGTGTTTGTAGAAGGAGCCATTAACTGGGAATTGGCATTTACAAAGGTGCCTATTAAGTGCCAGTTACTCTGCTTTGTTTTAAAGGTAGTTCACTTAATGAAATGATAGGCAAATATGCTAAGGGAGGCATTTTGTTGTAGTGGAATGAATATTCATTGAAACCATAGGTTTGATCAAGGTTTGAATCCCAGATCTAATAGTCATTTGGTGGACAGAGTCACTTCAGGGGTCTGAGCTGAAGTTTTTGTATAGTAAAAATGGGATCCTATCTTGAAGAGTTATTATGATAATTAAAGAATTGAGAGATATAATCTAAGATGTTCGTTAAATAGAAGATATATAATAATCAACATCATTAATAATAACTACTATTAGAAAGGAAACTAAATGTTTGCTTTGAGTGCTATTACTAAATGATAAGTCATACATGGCAAAAGGAGACATGGGAACGTACAGGCAAATGCCTTTTGAATAAAGCCTGAAACAAATAGTAATTGAAATGTTAATTTGACAATTATGTTGCATTATGTAAGTTTCTTAAGGCCAGTGACTTGTTTCCTGGAATTTGCTCACTTCTTAGGGTAACAGATTGCCCCCTACCAGGAACTTAACTATTTCTTTAATTTTATTACATTGAAGCTGTTTGAGGAAGCGTGCTTTTTTTCACTAAAAGGACCTAGCAAATTTCATTCTTTCATTGGAATATTTTCTCTTAATATGAGGATGCATTTAGTAAGTTGAGAAAGTCACCTGTTGTATTGGCGGGCCACCTAACTGGTCCATCTGTACTTGGTGTGGAGGGAAGCTTTAATAACTACCATTAGGTCTGCACACTGTCAGATTTCACATACTCATCACACCATAGGTAATTGGGTAACAGCCAGTTTATTTCCATCAGCTAATGTTATAAGTAACTACTTCACATTTTAGGTTAAACCTGATATCACAGAATGGAATAATGTTCTAATCCTCATAGCAGTTTGTTATCCAACAACTTTTTGTATGCCAATAAAAATGGCATCGGCTGCTGCTTCTGTGGCATTTCCCCTTGAATATGCCATTTTATTCATTTGTTGACTCAGATAGATGGAGTTGTCATGTTTCTTTGTTGGAAATGTTGACAGAATCTTGTGGGCTGCGCTTGTATAAACGTTTGGTCCTCTAAACAATAATTTTCAATTTAGTTCTGTCGGTACTGCTACATGCTACTTTTCTCTTTCTGTGACATTGGGAAATGTTCTTTTGTTATCAGTAAAAAGAGGGCGTGGTACTGTCTATGTAGACTTTATTTTGCTATTTAATTTCATTAAAGAGTGATTCCAGGAAGCTTTGGGCCATTGTATCACCTTGTCTCATTCCATTATATGTATTGATGCAACATGGATCATTGAACAGTATAATCTCTTTTGCACGGTTCCTATTGATTTTATCCAGTAAATCATTGTCTGCTGG
The DNA here is from genome assembly GCF_030222135.1 of Aotus nancymaae. Classification (NCBI taxonomy): domain Eukaryota; kingdom Metazoa; phylum Chordata; class Mammalia; order Primates; family Aotidae; genus Aotus; species Aotus nancymaae. Next base: position 49,839,233 of record NW_026988415.1, on the reverse strand, counting down.
GTTTATTCTGAAATCATTTTGGGCATAAAAACTATTCTTGAACTTGACAATCAGGTGTCTTCTTATAATAGATAAACTTATACAAAACTGGGATCCTGTCATTTTGTTTTTGTCTCCTTCACACTATATAGTTATCTTTCCTACTAAACTAACCAAGTGAGTGGTCTGTATTCATCAAATGTTTCCATTCCCTTTCTCACTTCTTGTAATATGGCTTCTCTTATCATTGTTCTTTTGCAAATTGCTCTGTATGATCTGAAATGGCCTATTTTCTTCTGGGCTTTTCTTTCTTTTTTTTTTTTAAAGGACTTAGACTATGCGTGATCTTCCTGCTACTTTTGACACTGTTGATTACTTTCTCTTATTGAAACACTTTCTTTTCTCACTTCTGGACATAAGACTCCCATGTTTCTCATACCTTTTTTATTGTTCTTTTTGTGCTCTTAATTGGCTGTTCTTTCTTCTCTGGGCTCAACACTTCAGGCATCCTCACTGCTTAGGCTTTAGTTATACCTTGAAGACATAAGATCATCAAATTCACATTTATCTTCCTGTACCCTCATTTTTCCACTCTAATATTTCACATATTTTATTCATATAATATTTCCTGAGCATCATTTTCCACATACCATGAGAGGAAGGATTGATGTGGGAGATAAAGTTGTACCATGAATGTTCTCCTCCCTACAAGTTTATAACTTAGATAAGTCAATAACATGCATATATGAGAATGAATTAAGTAGGGCAGCATGTGGAAAATACCTTTTCAGTGCTATAGGTAGAAGAAGAATGTATTGGTAATTGGAGAAGATTTCATACAGAAAGTGACACTCGACTTGGGTTTTAATGGATAGATTAAGGTTTGACAGCAAAAATGTGAAAGGAGATGAACTGAAAGTATTTTACAGTCATTCAAGAGTCCTGTCATACCTTTGCTATCTTTAGCTACACTTGTCCTAGTAGACTATAGGCAAAAATCACTTAAAATTAGAACCTGTGACCTCTCCATCTGTATTAGGCACACAGAATAACAGTGTACACAATAGCTCATGTCATATCCATAAGATGTTAAAAATGTGTATATTTTGGAGGCAAGATTTCAAGGATGATGTTACCTAGAAATAACTTTTCTATATTCACTTATACCTATTGCATCTTACGTGCCTCAGTTTTCTTTAAATAGTGACCTGGTATCAGATAGAATCTCTGCCTTTTTGAATGTCTTATCAGATTCAGTTCCATGAAATCTAAGTGAAAAGCTAGATATATAGTTGATCCTCGAACAACATGAGGATTAAGGGTGCTGGCCACCCCCTATGCAGTTGAAAACTTGAGAATAACTTTGATGCCCAAAAAACTTTACTAATAGTCTACTATTGATTAGAAGCCTTACGGACAGCATCAATAGTGGATTAACACGTTTCGTACTTTATACTGTATTTCACATGTGTTACATACTGTATTTTTACAATAAAGTAGGACAGAGATGAGAACGTTGTGAAGAAAATTTTAAGACCGAGAAAATATATTTACTATTCATTAAGTGGAAGTGGATCACCATAAAGTTTTCATCCTTGTTGTCTTCACGTTGAGTAGGCTGAGAAGGAAGAGGAAAAGGAGAGAAATTGGCCTTGCTGTCTTGGGTGGCAGAAGAGAAAGAAAATCCGTATAAGTGGACCCTTGGCTGTTCAAACCTAAGATGTTCAAGGGTCAGCTGTATTCTGCTTTTTTTCATTCTTCATGGATTGTCACAACCAACTCTGGAGTCTGTGTTTTTTAACTGATATTTTAGTGAAAGTTTCCAGTAAGAAGCAGGAATTTATTGTTTATTATAAGCCAGTTTGAATTTTTAATTTGATTTTATTATGGCACTTCTGTTCCAAATTTTACATATTTACTTCCTGCTCTGTCTCTGTAGTTATAACCAGTTCTTAAGTTCAGATTCAAAGCATTCTGGGCTAAAAGAAGAGGCACACTTTGGTGGTAGCCATGAGGGAAGCAACAATGATCCCCCACAGTGACAGGACTGAAGTGGCTGGGGTGAAGTAAAGGCCAGCCTAATGGCGAGCACAGCGGGTTTGAAATAGTTTGCTAGGAAAAAGAGTCAGCAGGTTGCTGTCCTGATCCAGTCAAATACATTTGCCGTCTGCAACTATTAGCAGTTGCTTCTTACCTGGGCTATTACTTTGTCTTTTATCTTCAATAAGTTTCCAGTAAAACCTTCAATTCATGGGATTTCTGATTTTTTTTTTAACATAATACAGATTTCATTCTATTCTTTCTGAGATGTTTGTTACTTTATATGGTAATAGCACTATCTGCAGTCTACAGATTTCAGAAAGCTAGTAAGAATTTTCGGGGCCATATATTGAAGATCCACTATATATTTGAGTTTTGTTTTGCCTTCAAATTTAGTGTTTAATCTTAAACATTGCATTCATCTTATATATGTCTCTATAAACAGTATAGGACCGTCTATTATCTAACTCTTGGCTACAAAATTAATAAGAGGTGCACAGTGGGCAATTACACATTATTTTACTATAAATGGCTAGTCTTTATGTTTGTGTTCTATATTGTTTGCAGTAATGTTATAAATGCTCTACAGCACTGAATATAGAATTAAACGGTAGTGCTCACAGAAGACAGAGTTTCTCATAGCTGAGCTGCTATCCAACAATTTTTTTTTTTAAGTTCTTAAAAGTTTACAGTCTAAACTGTTTCTGGCATTTAGTAGAATAAATATCTCATGGAAACGGATTGTTAACTGAAGCTACCTAATTGTAATACACAAAAGCGCACGTGTGCACGCAGACGCGTGCGCGCGCACACACACACACACCAGTTGTGATTGTCAATGACTCAATATTAAACTGAGTTTACTTATTGAATAGGTTTCATAACAAGTTGACTGTATGTACTTTGATGAATAGGTTACATGTTAAAATCAGGGTTATTTTCATAGATAGTATCAAGATGCTACTTGCTAACTGAAACGGACCGTGACGTAAAGCAGAGTATTAGACTCAGTAATGTGCACTTTCAGTAGAATTTGGTTTTTGAGATCTGTTGGTCTAAGGCACACAAACTTTAAAATGACTACATAGTGTCCTAAAGCAATGAAACTAAGCTATGATGTGCTTGCTTAACATTTTATCTAGCTCAGCTCTGGACTTTTATTAGATTGAATTTTCTCTCTTTTGAAGACTCTAGTTTTTATTGAATAAAATATTTCATCTCTTCCTTGTTTGCATATTCCAAGTCTTTGTCTGCCTTGATTGTTTTCACTGACCCGGCAGAATAGGAGTGTGTGTACAGCAAGCAAGAATACATTCATTTTAACTGCCTTTTGATTTCTTTTTCAATAGCAGATTATTGTTTTTTTTTTAATTTATTTTCCCATCTCCTCTACCCTTGTGACATCTGTACCTGTAAAAGGGGGGAGAGACAGTGGTATCTGATATTCATTTTAGTATTTATTATGTGCATAGTTTTAATCAATTCATAAAATGCATTCTAACTTATTCTAAGAACTTATATACCCCAGCACAGTGATAGATTTTACAAATATATGCAAGATCCTTGGCCTCAAGGATATATCTAGTTTGTAATTGATTTAAAAATTAACAGAGTGTACCTCGAGGATCCTTTGCTCTCTCATAAAATCTCATTACTTGTCACTCCTATGAGCCCAATGGTTGACCAAGTATTGCCTTCAGTGTTAGATTCCAAGATTTGGAAGAAATTATAAAGAGGGCTTTCATGGGTTACTGTTAACAATATTTGCACTTTTCTACTTGTGAAGTATTTATTGAGCTATTATAGAGTGTTGTGTTACGTACTATAGAGCAGTTATTCTGAACCTTGCCAATATTTGGAATTACCTGAGGAGTTGTTAAGAGATACAGGTCCTGAGGCCCTACCTGCAGTGATTTCAGCATTCTAATTCAGTAGATATGAGTGTGTTAGAATTCAGATCACAAGTAGATGAGAAAATAGGAGGGAAGGGCAGGGAGATGGTGTCAGCATTCTTCTAAGATGCTTGGTAGTATAACAGGACAATAGACTGAGAAGGAAGAAGGTAGAGTCTGTTCGGGAAACAAGAGAACTTAAAGCTTATTTGAATTTTATTCTCATCATGTCTTTTTACATTTCCAAAATGGTCTCCAATGTTACTTTTCTGCTTTCAAATAGAATGTCACCAGCCGACTAAATTTGACTTAAAAAAAGAAACAAGGGGCCAGGTGTGGTGGCTTACGCTTGTAATCCCAACATTTTGGGAGGCTGAGGTGGGCAGATCACTTGAAGTCAGGAATTCGAGACCATCCTGGTCAACATGGTGAAACCCCGTCTCTACTAAAAATACAAAAAATTAGCTGGGCATGGTGGCGCGTGCCTGTAATCCCAGCTACTCGGGAGGCTGAGGCAGGAGAATGGCTTGAACCCAGGAGGCGGAGGTTGCAGTGAGCTGTGATCCTGCCACTGCCCTCCAGCCTGGGCAACAGAGAGAAACTTCGTCTCAAAAAAAAAAGGAAAGAAATGAAATGTTCAAGTGCACCCTATCTTACTCTTCTCAGAATTCTTCTAATGTTTTGATCACCTTCAAAAGCATACACTGATGTGGTTTCTGAACTAAAGAAAATTACTGATGAAAGATAAAATTGAAACCAGTTGGAATCCAAATGGGGAAAACAGGGACAGTGTAACTCTGGATATTTCCCATTGAGCTCAGCCAGCAACAAACAAATTGAGATACACAGTAATATTTTTTATGTGCATAGAATAAGAGAACTGTATTATATAAAATACAAAAGTTTGATTTATGTGTGTGTGTGCAAGTTTTTACAGAACTTTTTTTTTTCATTTCATTATAAACCAGTATATCCCAAGTGAAACATTACCAAACACTGTAGCTACTTATGAGCTGTCATTCAACCTCAGTAAGGATGGGATGGTAGAAGCTAATTTTTTAATTTTATTAAAGTTGAGCTGCTTTTTTAGTCATTTTATATGACAACATATATGAGACTATGGGGGAATAAAATAACGGACAGTTACTGTTTCGATCAGATAATTGATCCCTGTAGGACTGACACATTCAAAAACCATGAGGAGTATAAATGTGTTTGATTATGTGTATCCTACTTGAAAAACAGAATGTCAACAATTATAGCAAGGAGCCTCTAGGTCCTAATTTGCAAGGGGAGTGTTGAACATTTTCTCATATTTGCAAAAGGGGAAGCAAGTATAAATTGACCTCAGTTACAGAAGGAAGGGGATAAGGAATCAAACTTTTTGTTGAGCATCTTGTTATGTCAGGGGTTTGGAAACTATGGCCTGCAGGCCGATCTAGCTGACCACCTATTTTTGTAAACAAGATGGTATTGGCACACTTCGATGCTTATGTGTGTATTTACTATTTCTGTCTGCCTTCACAATACAATAGCAGAGTTCAGTTGTTGCAACAGCGATGTTATAACCTGCAAAGCCTAAAATATTTACTATCTAACCTTATACAGAAAAAGTTTGCTGACCTTTTTATGTTACTGGAACTTTTACATATATGTTCCATTTCTTTCTCACAACATTCCTATGAAGTAGACGTCATTAGCATGTGGTATAAATAATCTAAATGTCCTATACTTCAAACCTGATGAATACATTTTTAATACCCACATTTTCATACTCCTGAAACCCTACTTACATGATATCTAGAATTTGCTTCAACTGCTTTTCAAAGACTCTCCTGGTTGATTACGGGAGTCTCCGGGGATGGAGATGATCAGAAACTAATCAGCTAATGTTCTTTGGCTTTGGATTCTTCCTCTCACCTATGCCTTCCGTGAGCACATTACTCCATTCTACACAACCCTTTTTTTTATGTTCCTTTTTTCTTTTTCTTTATTTTTTGTTCTTTCTTTGTGTTGGGGATATAATTTTTTAAAGAGTATTACATGGTAAGAATTCATCATTATATCCCCCCAAACTTCTAGAATTCTGATTTTTTTTATTGTACTTTAGGTTCTGGGGTACATGTGCAGATCATGCAGGATTGTTGCATATGTACATACATGGCAAGGTGGTTTGCTGCCTTCATCCCCCCATCACGTATATCTGGTATTTCTTCCCTCATTATTCTTCCCCACCCTCCCCTCCCCCGCTGTCCCTCCCCTGCCCTCCCCCCACTGACCGCAGTGTGTGATGCTCCCCTCTCTGTATCCACGTGTTCTAATTGTTCAACACCTGCCTATGAGTGATAACATAGTGTTTGGTTTTCTGTTCTTGTTCTACACAACCATTTTTTTTGTTCAGCATCTCCTCCGAGCCCTTGGATTCTTGACAAAATCTCCAACCCTCTCACTCTGGTTCTTTGTACATAAGTTATATGGCTGGACTATGTAAGTATGGAAAACATAGCCCTACACACCATTGTTTCATCTTTAGTCTCCAGTCTTCATCTTCCCCTGCAAACCTAAAAAATTAATAACACCCAGCACCTCCGGCAGCAATCACCAACTGTCAAATTCAGAATTAGATTTCAGGCATATAAGGATACCAACCCATATATAGAAAAAAAGAAATCATAGCTTTGAGTTAACATTCAGGAAGGCACAGCAAAGCACTTTGATTAGGCCACAAGGAAGAACTTAATGAGGAATATTAAAGTGCGGGTTATGTTCAGCATATCCACTGAAATTTTTTATCTCAAATTATTGAGTAATAAATATGTAGGAGGCAACTGTGAGTCTTCTAGTCTGAAAAGTCCTACATTGTCAACTTGAGATTATGGCTACAGATATTTCAGGGTGTTACTTTGTTTAGTCTTGCTCAGCAAGGTTAACTGCATTTTGCATTAAACTAAATTGTGTGAAGGATTTGCATCAGGCTGAGATGGTTCATATTAAATCAGAAAAGCCTGGGTGTGAGAAGACCCATACTGTATTCTCAATAAGAATTGTCCTATTGGCCTAGTGATACTGGTTTTTGTAGCATCGTAATTCCTACAGATATGCCTTTCTTAGTACTCTGTTTGATGCACTTAGCTCTTGGAGTTGATTGCAGGACTCATTGATTCGTGGCATGAATTCTGACATTTAACGTAACAGGAAGTTCTCTGAATAAATGGCATAGCCAGAAAAATGTCAGTTCATACTTACAAAGCCAGAGACAACTTGTGGGTAAAGGGATTGACTTGAGCTTGAATAAGGTAATTCATATAGGTTAAAGGTTAACAGGAAAGTACCTTGACAACCTCATTTGTCAAATATAGTCATGTACCACAAAATGATGTTTTGGTCAACAATGGACTGCATGTATGATGATGATTCCATAAGATTATAATGGAGCTGAAAAATCCCAATTGCCTAGTGGCATTGTAGCCATCATAACATTGTAGTGCAATGCATTACTCACATGTTTGTGGTGATGTTGGTGCAAACATACTGTGCTGCAAGTAATATATAAGTATAGCACATACAATTACATACCGTACATAATAATTGATAATAATAAACAACCATGTTACTGGTTTATGTATTTACTATATTTTTCATTGTTATTTTAGAGTGTACTCTTACTTGTTAAAAAAAAAAAAAAAGTTAACTGTGAAACAGCCTCAGGCAGGTCTTTCACAAGGTATTCCAAAAGAAGACATTGTTATCATAGGAGATGACAGCTCCTTGTGTGTTATTGCCCCTGAAGACCTTCCAGTGGGACAAGATGTGGAGGTGGAAGACAGTGATATTGATGATCCAGACCTTGCGCAGACCTAGGCTAATGTGTGTGTTTGTGTCTTAGTTTTTAACAGAAAGGTTTAAAAAGTAAAAAATAAAAATAAAAAAAAAGTTTAAACAGGAAAACTCTTACACAATAAGGATAAAGAGAAAATATTTTTGCACAGCTATGCAATGTGTTTGTATTTTAAGTGTGATTACAAAAGAGTGAAAAGTTAAAAAAAAGTTTATAATTGCTATAAGCTAGGTTTAAGCTATTATTGAAGAAAGAAAATTTTTATGAATTTGGTGTGGCTTATGTGTATAGCCCGTGTCTATAGTAGTGTACAGTACTGTCTTAGGCCTTCACATTCATTCACCACTTAACTGAATCACCCAGAGCAATGTCCAGTTCTGTAAGCTACCTTCATGCTAAGTACCCTATACAGGTAAACCATTGTCTTTTATATTGTGATTTTACTATACCTTTTCTATATTTAAATATGCTTAGATATACAAATACTATTGTGACAATTGCCTATAGTATTCTGTACAGTAACATGCTATACAGGTTTGTAACCTAGGAGCAATAGGCTACAAGCCTGTGAAGTAGGCTATACCATGTAGGTTTGTATAAATGAACTCTATGATGCTTGCATAATGACAAAATCATCAAAGGAGGAACTTCTCAGAATGTATCCTCATCATTAAACAAGACATAACTATACTACTTTGAGGTAAAAACCATACTTCACTTTTGGTATTTAACTTACCACTTTAAACAAGGGAAATTCTTCCCTAAAACTTCTAAGACGACTTTATTTATCCTTCCTAAAATATACATTACCTGCTGAGCTGTTGGGGCCCATTTGAAAATACACAGCATTAGCTATGCATGCTGTTAAACATAGTGTGTTGGTGACATTTAGCAGTGTTTAGTAATTGGCTTAATGAACAGGTGTGCAAGTATATTAGTTATGCAGATGTTAATTTGCAGTAACATGTGCTTCCTGATTTGGGGGGGTTCTTGTATAAACTACAACCAGTAAGATTTGTTCCTTAATTAGGAAATCACTACAAAGTATGTGTGTTTTATCCCCACCATTAGAATCATTAGTCTTGTTTAATGTGCTCTGAACTTCAGAAACACTCTTGGTAATGCCATTCCTGTTGCTTCAGGTACTATGCAGGTGTCAGAATGAAATCTACATTTCTGTGGGATGCCTTGGTTAGTGTGCAGCTGTAGGCAACATGGAGAGGGGAAGCTTCACAGCTGTAATATGTAGCATGTACGAGGAGACAGAAATGGAATCTTATGACATATTGCATCAGCTTTCCCTGTCAAGGTTTAACACGTGTTATTCGTCACAAAATAGACTCAACAGCAATTGAACACAAAATTGTGGTTCCTTACAAACTGATTAATCTTTACCAGCGTTTTTAATTATTCTTTTCCATATTGTTTGTAATTCCTGTGTACATTTGGCACTTGGGATTTCCAAGGTTAACAGTTTGCAAACTATACAAATAGATGGGAATATTTATGTAATTTAGTCATATGATTTTTATTTTTATGTCAAAAAATGGGAAATTACAAAGGCTAATGTAGCAAATGCCCATCTACCAGCCACCCAGAATGAACAGGTGGTAACATTTAGTCATATTTACTCTAGATCTTTGCTTTTAGGGAAATAAAACATGAGAGTTAAAATGGAAGTTTCCAAGGTTCTACCTATTCCAGCATCAGATTCCTCATCTTAGGTAACCACTGTCATTAATTGGTGAATATATAGTCTATGTTTTTATAATTTTGCTACATGTATACTCATCCATAAATAACACACAAGATTAGTCTCTGTTTTATTTTTAACTTAGATGAATATTATACTATATGTACCATTTCCATAACTTTAATTTTTCTACTCAGCATTGTATTTGGCATTAATCCTTGTTGAAATATATAGCTGTAGTACAATCACTGTAAATCCTGTGTGATATTACATTGTATTAATATGCCACAATTTATCCATTTCATAACCCCTGGGTACATGGACTGTTTATAATTTTTCTACTGTTACAAACACTGTTGCAGTGAACATTTTTGTCTCCTTGACCATTTGACCTACAAGTGGAAATGTTGGGATGTATTTATGACAAGCATACATATCTTCAAATATATTAGATACATGTATATTTTAATTCATTGCTGAATATTTATTGTCAACTGTTGGCATAATCAAATTCTTCTTATGTTCATCAGTACTTGGTATTACGTGACTTAAAAAAATTTTTCAATTTGATGACTATTAACAGCATTTCTTTGGTTATTTTCATTTGCATTTCCCTGATCACTGGTGAAGTTGAGTATGTTTTCATTGCTAGCTATATAACCTTGGGCATATGATTAAATTTGTCCTTGATTTCCTCATTTGTAAAATGACAGTGGTTAATACCTATCATATAAAATGGTATAAAAATTAATGCCAGATACAGAGCAAATATTTAATAAAAATTGCTTTTGGAGGTGCTCGTGAAGATTCTATTGGTGGTTACCAGTAGTAAAACTACTACTACTACTGTTATTGTTGTTTTTGTAATACTGTCATCTGTTGTGTATTGCATATGTATTTATCTGTTGGTCTAATCTTCCTTGCCCTTTTCCATCAGGTTCAAATGATATTTTCAGAAATGCATAGACAAAGATGATTCAGAATAGAGTAGAAAATAACAAAATAATACTTAAACCTATCACACGCAAAAGCCAGTCAATTTTCTATATCTTTCATTGCCATTCTTGCACTCATTTTAATATTATCAAGTCATTAATTGAAATTGAAATACAATTTCAACCAGTATGTTAAAAAATTATTTCCATGTAGCTGGAATCACCTCTGGAATTGTATCCACATGGATAAAATATGTATTTAAGTATATATGGATCACAATTCTTATATTTGTATGTTATATGTAAAAGTACAGTTGGGCATTTACTTGTTAAATATACAAATATGTATCCATGAAGTTACATAAATTTTCAGTGTGTTTGTTGGCACTACTATTATTAGCTTTATTTACCCTGGCTTTGTATGTAGTGTCCTTTTTTTTCCCCCCGAGATAGAATTTCACTCTTGTTGCCCAGGCTGGAATGCAGTGGTGTGATCTCGGCTCACTGCAACCTCTGCCTCCTGAGTTCAAGTGATTCTCCTGTTTCAGCCTCCTGAATAGCTGGGATTACAGACACGTGCCACCACACCTGACTAATTTTTGTATTTTTAGTGGAGACGGGATTTCGCCATGTTGGCCAGGCTGATCTTGAACTCCTGACCTCATGCGATCCACTCACCTTGGACTCCCAAAGTGTTGGGATTACAGAAGTGAGCCACCACCCCCGGCCTGTATACAGTGTACCTTATAGGAAGGGACATGCTTTTAATTTTCCTCCCATTTCTTATGATGCAACACATAATGTGATGCTGATTCAAAGATATGATGTTCCCTAATATGGAACTATGCTTGCAATAACATAATGAGAATTCACTCAGTGATATGCATGTATTCATCCAAGCTATATTTTTATGCATAAAGAAAAGTATAAATGTTAGATACCTTTTGGGAATACTTTCATAATTAGTGGTTTACATATGACCATGAGGTATGAGTAGATATTTATGTGTTGCCTACCATTGTATGCTCATGCTAGACCAATTCATTGTAGGTGTTCAAGAAATATTTGGTAGATGAATGAATGTGATTCTGACTATAGAAATCAGTCTTTCTCACTGAAATTTTAAGATAAAATAGTTTTGCAAATTTTATCATGATTCATGGTTAGTTGTCACTATGTAAATCATCCAATGTTACCTATTTAAAATATCTTAATACTTGCTACAAATTAGAACATCTTGTCAGATGCTCTGTGTATCCACTGGGATAGCAGAAATTAATAGGAAATTCCTGAACATTGCCTATGTTAGTTTGGGGGAAGAATATAACCATGTTTACTTTATTTATGCTAATGAGCATTTCTCAGTCGTAAAGGAATACATTTATAGTACAATTGCTTGTAAAAACCCATGTATTAAAGGAAATATAAGAATACTCAGTGGGCATTTTATCTTAGATGATGAGTATCTTGATATTAACATGTCTTTAATAATAATACAAATGTCTTTATTATTATGATTATCTTCCTGCAGACAGTATTTTATGTTTCATTATTATTTTGTCAATTAGCAGTGCCAATTTACACACTCAAATTAATTCAATCTATTGGATTCAAACCCAGTTTTTTCAAAACCATGTTTTTTCATTTGTAAGGGAAGGTCATGTTTGACTCTAGGCACCCTTGTGAACCTAAGGACCACAGGGCAGTTGATGATAAAATCAATTCTTGAAGTTTTTGTATCGAAACTTAAAAAAAAAAACTTTTTAGTTTCATCCAAGTAATTTCAAATAATTATAGAGTTGCTATTTATTTAAAGTTTTGTAACTGTTAGAAACATACAGAATGAAAGTATCCTAGGACAAGTGACATTTTGAGGTCACTGTAAAAGCAGGCAATTTTTAACCCAAGTGTTCAACACTGTAGGGATGTTTGATGTCACATTGCTGTTCTTTGAACTCTCTATTTATCTAAGCCTGTGATTGTGATCCCTAAGGAATGCTTTTTTAAAAAAAAGAAGGCCAAAGGCAATAATAGCCACTGGTCTGTAATTATTTATCATGGCAAAAATATGATTAGTTTTGAAAGCCTGTCTAGTTAGAGAACTGTTTTAAACTTGTTTTTCTCTAGTGATTCTCAAAAAAGCAGTGCCCACTCATGGAATACTTATCACTTTTCGAACCCAGGATTTAAGCCAAGTTGTATAACACAAGGAAAATACATTAGGATTCAAGAAAGAAAACTGTGAATTATAGATATTTAGGGCATCTAATCTTAATTTTAAACAATTCGTTCACTTGAAAAGGGGAGCGGCTAGACCATATTTTAATTTTAAAAAATGCAAAAATATAAAGTCATGAAATGAGCATTATCTATTCCTGGATTAGTCAGGATACTGTTAGTCTGCAGAACCATCTTTGTAGGTCCTTCATGGCATAGCATTTTTTTCATATATGTACTTGGCTAATTAGTCTCTCATAGTGAATTCTAAGGCATATTGGGAGATTAGGAAAATTTTCTTGACTATTTCCTTGACTGGATTCAAATTAGTGAATGATTCTAGAAGTAATTTCAGTATGATTCAGATACTTCACATTTTATAGACAAAGGAAATAACTATTGGACTATCATTTCCTTATGTACAGTTGTCTTAAGGTGGAACTAGCTTGATAATTAGAGTAAATTAAAATGTTGATTATTGCATATGAAAGACTCTATGCTCTTAGAAAGATCCTTTGAAGAATATTTGTGGTGTGTTTTTAAATATATTTTAAAACATATATTTAGAAATATATACAGACAAATATAAATATAAAATATGTTCTTTTAATATAATTTAAAAGAAATATATTAAAAGTCACTTTTCTTCCAGCAGTAGCAATGACTATTGTGTTGAATTCACATGGCAAACTGCTTGCCATGTCTCATAAGTTCATAATTTTTAAGTGTAATTATTATCCAGTCTCCTTAGACTGCATATAACTTTAGATTGGCCGGAATGATAAAATTTAGCACTGGTAGGGCTTTAGTTATTCAGGTAATTTATTTTATTAGTATCTGGTATTTCCGTAGTATGCTCACTTAATTTTTCTATATTTTGTACCATTAAAACAAAGGAAGTCTTAACAGACTTGCAATATTTTGATGAATTCTATAGGATGTTGCAAAAGTTTTCAAGATGGTAACACCTACGAACATATTGCCTTTGTAAAAATGTACTGTGGCTTTATGTTGCTTTTTCTTTAAAAAAGAAAATCAATAATGCATTTGTGGTCTTTTTAAAAAAAGTTAGACGAATTAAAATGATATCATTATTGCCTCAAAATGAAGTTATCTTTTAACATTGATAAAGCAGAAGCATGATTATGGTCATATATGAACCAGTGATGCAGTTTAGCAGCATGAATTTGGGGGCAAGGACCTAACGCTCTACTTTACTGAAAAGGTTTTGGCCTTATTTTTCTCATAGTTTTTGATGGTCCCATTACTTACAACCCTGTTTTTATATTGGAAAAGGTAAACTGCCAACGCTTGAGTACAGTGGTAGCTATAAAATGTCTATACAGGAGGGCTTTGGGGATTTAACTTATTGCTTTATTTTCATAGCAGATAGCCACATTGCTTTTTGGGCTGGCTTACTTGGGGAGTTGGCTGATGGAGGTTATGGAAGGCTAAAGCCACTCCTTGGCACTGCTACTCCTTACACTTTCAGTCCTTTAAACTATTTTGAATTATATGGTTACCTTCTGAAGAAAGCAAAGTAAATCTTCTGTTGTAAGACAGCAAATAGTATTTTTCAAATAGTGAGGGAGACAAAGCTGACTTACTCAAAAGACCACATCACTGAGTCTCTTTAATTACATGTATGCAAATGGTGCTACTGTTGTATAACTTGCAAATGCTTCATACCTATTCTTCAAAACCATCTCAGCAGGAATTTTTATATGGCAACCTGTTTAGCAGTTAAATTTACCTTAGGTGCTTTAAAGCAATTTCACTGAATTAAAGAAATGCTTAAATTTTAGCATACTTTAAGAGAAATACATGTCTTCCTTTTCCCTCAGTTAGTTCAGATTAGTGAGACTGTACTATATATTTAATTCCAGTACTGCTGTAGGTACTTGGTAAAGGAGTAATTAATGTTACACATTAGGTAAGAAGGAGCAATTGATTTTTGGTTCTATTTGGCTTATCTTTTCTGCTTAAGTGCTGATATTTAATTTGTAGTGAAAACTCTAAACAGGTCTGTATTTTTATGTTTATCCTCTTCCTTGAACTAATGAAATAAACACATTTATTGATTTCAGAATGAGCTTTATTAATGTAGTTAATATGCCTTACTAATGTTATTCCGTGTACTTGGATTAGTACCATTATTGTTTATGAATCAACATTTTTTTCTTTCAGTTCAAAAGAATGCAGAAACATTAGAAGAGAAGAAAACTGTGCCTACAAAGAAGAAAGTGAAAGAACTGAGAATTTTGGATCCCAAAACAGCTCAGAATCTGTGTATGTAATATTTTCTTAGTAGGGTTGTTGTAGGTAGTGGTGAGAGGGGTGCGGGCTGTTTAATGTATTTAATCAAAGTTGTAACCTTTTAAACAGGCATATTCAGCATCTTCTAGAAACAAAATTCGGTGTAAACATGATTTGGATGCCTTTTTTTCACTTAGCCAGTATGGAGAAAATTCTAATTCAGCCTCGGTCAGCCCACAAGAAACTTGTGAATAGTAAAGATTTGGAAAGTACTGATATTAAACATTGTTAGAGGACATAGTGAAACATAAAGCAGAAATGATAAAAAGTGATCTTTTTTCCTTCTGCCTAGACCTGGGATTGATAGTTTTAGAGTATTCACTAGTTACACTGGGCAAATCCTTTTACTGCTATTCCTTTATGTTTGAAGTAATTGTGGTGTGAACTAGTTAAATTGTTAAACTTAACTGCATTTAAAAACTGGTTAGTGAACCTTGAAGCCTTTAACAAACCAGTCAGCCATTAAATATACTTTTGCTAAAGCAGATGGACAGTTAAACTCATCTTCATTTATGTAGGCCTTTAAGTTTCAACACACTCTTCCCTCTGTCTTGAATTCAGAATTTTTGTTCTGTCACTACAGTAGACTGTGTTTAAATTTTGCTGATAGTAAAACACTGTGCATCAGAAATTTCAACATGTCAAGCATTTCTAATTGCACAAAGTAATACCATGGGAGTTTATTTTGTTAAGGAATGTGGTGCAGGGAATCATTAAAATAAACAACACATCATTTTCATGTCGGTAGAAATGTTGCTATCAGAAAAGCAGTTTACTAATAGCTGTTGTGAATGTGTGCATTGCTTACTTGATAGTACATTTTTAAAGTTGACATTCAGTACTTTTCTTTAAAACATAGTATGATCTTAATTACTGGTTGATATCTGTCAACATTGTTGTTTCAGATTGTGGGGATCTGATTTCGTCTTACGTATAATGTAAATCATTTGCCTATAGAGTGAGGATTCTGTTTCCTTTTGGTACAGCTGAAAGCATAGAGACCTTTTCATGGAAAAAAAATGTTCTGAGAAATGTTCAAGTTCTGGTGATAAGAGCACATCTATGTTCTTTAAAAAAAAAAATATTTAATGGAACATGTTGTTGTAATTACCTTGTGAATAATTGTTAGCTATTCTAGGTTTAATTTGCTGAATTATTCTACTATGATATGATAGATTTCCATTTAAGAAAATATTGGCAGGGGAAATTGTGAGTCAATATATAAAGTAAGTAACAGTGTACCGCAGGAATATAAGCAGTAATGCAGGGCACACTGTTGATTCAGGCATTTTAATTGTTTTCTTATGTGAGAGAATTGCAGAGTAGATTGATATGATTTTTTATTTGGTTATTTTATTGTCTTTCCTGAGAAATACTGTGTTGGATGCATCTGACAATCTCCACACTAAATTCTTCATTGAATAAAAAGGTCAGCCTGAAATAAAATCTCTAAGTTTTTATGGATTATTTTATGTATCATCCTAATCTGAAAAGCCTAAGTATATAGCCATGAGTGCTATTAGTAGGAATTTTATTTTGTGTGTAAATATGCACTAACTGTAAACATTAGAGCTTGAAAAAATAGGCCATTTTGTCTAGATAGATAGAGTGAGTAGTCCATCAAATGGAAAACCTTTTGTTTGTTCACAATTCTGTAAATTAGTATTAGTGCCAAATTTCGTATTTTGAGTCTATGAAATGAAAATCAGGCATTTAGTAGGACTTTAACATGTTGATGCCGTTCTACTTTTAATAAAATCAAATTTTATTTTAGCCATCTTTCTGGGATCATATCGCATGCCATATGAAGAAATAAGAAACATGATTCTGGAGGTTAATGAAGACATGCTGAGTGAGGCTTTAATTCAGGTAACTTGAATTTATTTTCCTTTTGATTTCTTTCCACAGATGTCTTTAGACTATTCTCAATGGAGTTGTAAGAAAATTCTCTTCTATATTTAGATTTTTTAAAAGATATTGAGTAATTTGATAAAATCAGGAATATCTAACTGTGTTGATAGTAAGAGGACTAAGTATAGAAGATCTAGCCTCTGATTCTGTTCCTGCCACTTATTTATTAGCTATATATCATTCTCCATTATTCACTGTACATGCAATTATATGTATTTCATCATCACAAAGGCTCCATTAAGTAGATATTGTTATTACCATTTTATGGGTGAAAAAGCTGAGGGGTCAAGAGGTTAAATAGCTTGCTGAAAATAAGTATTTAACATACCCATGTTGAGTTGAGTATCTAACTTTTACCCAACCTTGTTTGAGTGCTTAACATGTATTGCTGATTATGTCCAGCACTTTCTATATTTATTTCATTGAATCCTACAATAATCCTATGAGATAAGCACTATTACTCTCATTTTACAAATAAGGAAACTGAGGTTTAGAGAGACTGCCCAATTTCACAATGCTTGTAAGTGGCAAAGTAGCAGAGCTGGGATTCAAAACAATGTCTGTCTTAACTCTAAAGCTGTTATATTATTGTGCCTTACATGAACAAATGAATCTTTCTAAACCTGTATTTCCTCATTTGAAATTACAGGGTCATTGTGAGGATTTAACCAAATAAAGTGCTTTGTATGATAAAGGAGTATATAGATCTAACACATTTGAATTCTTGGTATGCGTGACCCTATCTGGTTTAATTTCTGAAAGGAATAACTAAAGATTTTTGTGGAAGGGTATAATCATTGTAGTTTTTTGTTTTTCTTATTTTTGTTGTTGTCTTTTGTTTTTGAGCCATGCAGTTGGTTTTGATTTTTTAGAAAACATCAAATCTTCAAATAGTTTATGCTATAACTTTAACAGTTTTGCCACGTTTCCTGCAAACTCTAAATCTCCGAGAACCTGTGTATATAATTTGAGCAAATGATGTCTCTGTTGAAGCTCCTCTATTTTGGATTGTAGGCTTACATTAAAGTTTATCTCATATATATGTTTTAAATCTAGGCAGAATTTTTTTAAGTAGGACTAAGGTTTAATGAGATGACCTATGTCATCTCTTCCTAGTTTTTAGATCTCCATTACCTTTTCTAAGGCTTTATCTCTTTTCCTTTTTCACATATCTGTACATTTTACCCCTTCCCTGTTTTACCCACCAATTTCGTGCCATCTGTTTGCTGAGGACTTTTTAAAGCCAACTTGCTTTCCTTCTCGGTGTCAGATACTCTAAAGTTTCTTCTCAGTCCTTACACTGTTCGATCAAAACCCATTTTCTTAGTTTTGCTTGTAGGAAGAAAAGAGTTTAACATGTAGTATAATGTACATAATTGGAATTTGTGCTACTTGAGAAACGGGTATAGGGCCTAAGTGGTGAGTAACTCACCTGAGTTACTAAAGTTAGTATTGTTTTTATCTAGACAAATCACATGTCTAAGTATCTTCTGGAAAGGCAGATGGATGTTCCTGGGTTGAAATAATTACATGGTTTTCTAGTCCCCAAGAGAGATGGCTTCCCTCTGTCAGGAGAAAAGACTATAATCACCAGCACCTTTTTCTCCCCCACTCCATTCCAGGACATTTGTTTCAGTGATGGAAAAGTAACATCAATTTGCCGTTCATATGAGCTGTTTACCATTTATGTCTAATTACCATGTAGCACATCAATAATGCATGGCATTAACTGTGTATCATCAGATTAACTTTGTTGTAAGTTCTATTTGATTACAGTGCTAAACTCCATCCATGCATAATTATCGTTTTTGCTCATGTAGCATGGCTGTCTCCTCATAACAACAAAAACAAACAAACAAAAGAACAATTAAGTATACATCACTTCCCAGAGACTTGAATTAACAGTAGTAGTATTATCTCTTCTAGTATGGGTCAATACGCTCTTGCTGGGCAGACAACTAATAGATTTTGGTTATGTGGTAGGATAAATGTCTTAATTAAAAAAAAAAAAAAAAAAACAAAGAAAACCTTTTATTTAATCAGCAAGATCAAGCTCCAAGTTGAAGGTTATTAATAAATATCAATTTTCCTTTTATTTCAAAATATCTAAATTTAAGCTAGAAAATGAGTTTGCTATGTGGGAAAAATTGAAATGTATAAAATATTTGCAGTAGCACGTAGAAACATTTAAAAGTACACCACATACTGAGGTTGTTAAAGAGTCTTTAATATATGTAATTATGAGTTACTGTCAAGTAATGTGTACTAAATTTTGGTGACTTTTGGAATTATTATTCTAGCCTTCAAAATTTGTTTCAGTATAATTTAATTTGCTATATTGAGAGAAAAATGTAAGACCAGTCAGTCAGTGCTTTTTAGGATAACAGTGGTAAAACAGATATATGTGTAGACACACTTACATATAGAGGATTGATATAGTAATGAAACTGGCATTTGAAAAAAATGATGCATGTGTGAAAAGAAAAATAAAAGTATGTTCTACTTGAGATTATTAGTGCATGGAAATGATTCTTAAATGCTGAGGAAATGTCATTTAGGCAGGGAGTTTATACTTATATTCTTAAGGAATATGTGAAAAAAAGATGATCAACATAAAAGATAGTATGCTATTACTGCAGAATAATTTGTAAAGACATGATAAAGCATGGGTTGGTAACCTGGAGTTCAAAGCCCTCTTTGGGGACCCATGGAGAGAATTCAAGTGGTCTTGAACTTGTATGTGAAAAATATTACATCTTTATTTTCATTAGCTTCTAATTAATATTTAGCATATTATTTAATTAAGGGTGTAGGCAACAGACCAAAGTAGTATTAACAGTACCCCTAACTTTTTCACTAATAGAAATAATAAATATTTTCATATCACATTATAGTCGTGGCAGATATATTTAAATACTGTTACAGTCATTAATACTTCAAAATTACAGTACTTAGAGCTGTGACTAGATCTTATTTTTAATGCTTTAATCTAGCACATCTATCATATCACTGTTTTGGTAAATATGTTGATAACTACTTAAATATAATTAGTATATTATGTAACCCTATTTATTTTGTTTTGTCCTGGTATAGAGGTTCACAGAAGGTGAACTGTAGGTTAGTGTGGGCTGTGGTTAGGGTGGTCTTCCTGGAAGAAGTGTTCTAGCCTTTGAAATACTAGTAGGATTCAGTTAGAGAGGCCTAGGATAAGAGAATGATGGCCAAAGTCTTGAGGTATATAAAGGATAATATCTTTATTTTTCTGGTGTAGATAAGAGGTCATATAGGGTAGCAATGAGAAAGAGCATATAAAAGATTAGTAGCTTGGTGGTGGTCATACTGTGGAGGCACAGAGATAGCATATTGGTAACTCACAGGCGCTCACATTCTCTGCCTCTCACTTTCTCTCTCTCACTTAGGTTTTATTTGGCCTTCCTAGTACCTAATCAGTGAAATTTTAATGTCACACACTCTCCAGTTTGCCCCACCACTCCCTATTGCATTTTATTTACTCTGACTCATTCCTAACCCCTGTATATACCAGATGCTTTTATCCCTGGTAGACAACGTGAATGCTGAGCTGTTGAGTTTGGTCATGGTCAAATTGTGTGCTTAGGAAAGGTATTCTTAGCTGCAGTATATCAGATGGCTTGATGTAAAGAGGCTTGACAGAGGGAGATTATTGCAGTTTCAAGGGTAAGGTGTAATAAAACCCTGAATATTTCAGAAGTAGGAGAAAAGGGAATTTGGGTAAATAAGAAATTTTTTAAAAATGATTAATTGAAAAATCCTGGTGATAGAGATAATGATTGTAGCCCTGACACAAAGAGGCAAATCAGGTACGGGAGAAAATACTTTTCAGGGCAAAGGAGAAAAAATTTACAAATAACATTACATTAGGAAATGTATTGGAGGTCACAATAGAGGCCGAGACTGAAAATAAGGATTTGTGGAGTCATTTGCAAAGAAGTGATTGTTGGGATATGAGGACCAATGACGTTCTTGAGATTCCTCATGAAAAAAGTAACAAATGGAAGGTTAAGGGCTGCATATCTGGCGACCATAAAAGTCAAGGGGATGGGAAGTATTAGAGAAATTAGAGCAAAAGAGTCAGCATATCAAAGAGAGGGCCCGGATGCTATGGTGTATCACAAAAGCCAACACAAGAGCCTTTGAAGGAGTGATGAATAAGAGAATGAGATTGAGAGAAGAGATATTTCCTTCAATATGTTAGATTATAATGATTTATTTAGTTTAAATAGTTATTTTGCTGTAGTTTTTTCTTGAAACAACCTGCACTACATACCAGCCACCTGTATTCCTTAAGCAAATGTTCTGTTTATTTATGGTCTTTTGGTCTCCGTCTCCCTTATTTGTAAGGAACATCTACATTCCTACTGGGCATGCAACTGTCTGGAGTCCTATCTATTGCTCTCCTTCCACTTGCTTTGGTTTTTTTGACTTTCCTTCCTTCCTTTTTTCCTTCTCTCCCTCCCTCCTTCCTTCCTCTCTTCCTGCTACTTCCTCTTATGTCCTTTCATTCCCTTCGCCTTTCATTCCCTTCTTCCCTCCCTTCTTCCTCCTTTCCTCCCTCCCTTCTTTTCTTCCTTTCTTCCGTTCTAGGTAAATTCTTTCTTTGATAAAACACCTTAATTTTCTCTAATAATACCTAAGGTGAAATACAGCTCCTGGATGCCTCCATACCTGGAAACTACAGAAATACCTCCATAGATGTTTCTCTACAATGCATACATGGGAATATTCTCACTTGCTTCTACCCTCCCAGACCCCTGTCACCAATAATTACTACATATACTGGCTGTATTACTTTTCTGAAACCCATTTGAGTAACCAGCACTGTACTCAGTGTGTGGTGTTTATAGTTTGTCACATGATTATGTTTTCTCAAATGTGATTTTCATCTCAAAACAGATTATATGATTTATATAACTTATCATTGGATACCGACAGGATGATCAGAATGACACAAAGATCATCCAGTCCATTCCCCTGATTCCTGGCAATGCTGCACCTAAGTCATCAAAGATAGATGGGTGTCTATTGATTCTGCAGGGAAAAAAGATTCTTCAGCTTCCCTCAATTAACCAGTTCTAGAGTATAATTATTCTTATAGTCAGGAAGTTCATGCATGTGTAATAGTAGAGCTCGTTTTTGTCTCCTCAATCCATCTTTGTAATCATTGATCTATTTACGTGGCTATCGACCATCTGTATTTTATGCAGGCTTGTGAGTCTGCATGTGTGCATGCACTTTACAACGGTTGATGACTTTAGAATATTACTAGCATATCAATTAAGGCAATAATCGCATTAGTATTGTAGAATTTGAAAACATTTTTCTCTTAACAACTTGTATTTACCATGTTCATTTTCACAATTCTTTAGGGAAAATGAAACAGCTGAAATAAGAGTAACAATCATAAAACATTTCTTTATTTCTCGTCATGGTGGAATAATTTTATGGCATGCTTTTGCAGTCTGAAAATACTTTTATCCATGAGCTGCTCTTCTTTCACATCTTTTGCTTTTAAATAGTTGAGTGATTTTAAAAAATTGTTTTTTCGTTTTTTTCTTTGACTGAAGTTTCCTTTGACCCTTGTTTGCTACTTTCAGTCTGTTGTTAAAATTACACATATTCCAAGCAAGTGTTATGGCTGCTTATTTTTATTCTATGTCAATTATTGATTAATGCCAGTATTTCATGTGTCACCATCACTGGTTGTATTGTTGTTTACAGAGAAGGAAAAGGTAGCTTTAAACAATTAATCTTTTCTTGTACTAATTGGATTGTGGAAAATGTTTTTAAAATTTAAAAAATTGAGCCTATGGCCGGGCTCAGTGGCTCATGCCAGTAACGCCCATACTTTGGGAGGCCAAGGCAGGTGGATCACCTGAGGTCAGGAGTTCGAGACCAGCCTGGCCAACACGGCGCAGCCTTGTCTCTACTAATAATATAAAACTTATCCAGGCATGGTGGCGCACCCCTGTAATCCCAGATCCTTGGGAGGCTGAGGCAGAAGAATCACTGAACCTGGGAGGTGGAGGTTGCAGTGAGCCGAGATTACGCCATTACACTCCAACCTGGGTGACAAGAGAGAAACTCCATTTCCAAAAAACAAAACAAAAATTGAGCCTATTTACATTTGTAGCAAAATGTTAGTCCTACAGTTCAGCAAGCTGCGACCTCAGAAATCATATTTTATGCTGCCTTGGACACTTTAAACCATGGTAGAACTTCATTAAAATTTTGGTTCTTTCATACTGTAGATCCATTGGGTCTACTGAACTGAGATGATGATCAGGGTAGAAAAAGAATTTCCTTATAAGTGTAAAACTTGGGGCCAGGTGCATTGGTTCATGTTTGTAATCCCAGCACTTCGGGAGGCCAAGAAGGGAACGTCACTTGAGGTCAAGAGTTTGAAACCAGCCTGACGAGCATAATGAAACCCCAACTCTACTATAAAAACAAAAACAAAAACAGTATTAGTCGGGTGTAATGACATGCACCTATAGTTCCAGCTACTTGGGAGGCTGAAGCAGGAGAATTGCTTGAACCCAGGAGACAGAGGTTGCAGTGAGCCAAAATCATGCCACTGCACTCCAGCCTGGGAGATAGAGCAAGACTCCATCTCAAAAACAAATAAACAAAAATAAGTGTAAAACTTGGTAAGTGGCTTCTTTTTCCTTATATAAACTTCCAAAACCTGCACTGGAAAATGAAAAGCAAGATTATACCATAACCCTTACTCTAAGTAGTACCTCTGAGGTTACTTCTAGACAAAAAGCATTAAACCTTTACCCTAAGGGATTCAGGGGACAGGGAGTCAAGGCTGTAATGTCCTTGATGGAATTATCAGAGAGAGAGAGAATAATCATGATTTCCACCCCCAGCTAGCTCCCTATACATTTTTAGTAGCATACAAATTTGTTTAAATTCAAAGCTTATTGGCTAGACATATATTTAACCAATTATATATGTTTGTAATTGATCATATCTATAAAACCACTTTCTCTTGTTTACTAAAGAGGTAATCAAAACCTTTCCTTCTATAAATAAGGAATAAATGTTTACATTCTTTTTGTAAGGTTCTATTATAATTCTAGATATTCTGCTATGTAAAGTAGAAATGTACCTAGTTTTAAATCTTTTAAAGACTTGTAATAGTTATAGCATAATCTAACATAATATAAAATTTAACGTGCTCCGGCACACTTTAACATAGCATAATAACAGGCATAACATAATGTTATTTTAACTAATATCTTTAAAATATTTTAGGGAGGCAGGAAGGAATACACAAAGGAAATTTAACTTTTAATTTCTTAAACGCAATGGTAGACACGTAGATTCATTGTCTTATGTATACGTCTCGTGTCTTTAATGTTACACAATGAATAAATTTAAAAGTATTTGGCAAGTGCTGAAAGCATATGCTTAAAGCAGGTTTCCTCAGCTTTTGCACTGTTCATGTTTTGGGCCCATTTTCTCTCTCTCTCTCTCTTTTTAAATTTTTGGGTGCTGTCCTGTACATTATAGGATGTTTAGCAGTATCCGTCACCTCTACCCACTGGATGCCAGTAGCAGCCCCACCATCAGTTGTGGCAACCCAAAATGCCTCTAGACTTTGAAAAATGTCCTCTGGGGTGCAAAATTGTCCTTTGTTGAGAACTGTTGTCTTAAGAATTACTTTTATTTCTGAAGTATATGTAGTAAAGTTTTAGAATTTAATACACTTCCAATCATTTGCTTTTATTTTCTATGTTCATTATGAACTTCATGACAGGTTTTGAACATTGAATTAGTATAGGTCCAAACAAAATGATACCATACGTTTAAAAACTCTATATCCCAGGAATGGAAAGTACTCATTTTAAGCTCTGATTCTAACAGAATGCATTCCTGTTACATTGCAAATATCCCTAGTCAAGCATTGCTTAAAGTACAGGTCATAATTATTTTTCAACTGTGGATACAGGGAATCATATTAGTGTGAGTTGGCTTTGTTTTCCTTTACCACATAGTATTTACATTTATAGTTTAATAGTGCTGAGTATTTCACTTTACACCATTTAAAAATATTTATTTTTGTTTTGTTTTTTAAACATGTCATTTAGGTAAATCAAATAATATCTTGGCAACAACTTCTACTCTGAAGTCAAGAAAGCTGGATCTGAATCCCAGCTCTGTCACTTACCAGCCATATGAATGGGAGCAAGTTACCTAACCTCTCTGAGTCCATTTTCTTTTATCTTTTAAATAGCTAGTAAGTTTGTTTGTTGAAAGGATCAAATTAAATAACACATGAAAAAGTCCCCTAGCACATTGCTGGTTACATGACAGGCACACAAAAAAATGTCTTTTCCAGTCAGTGGGAACAGTTCAGTTACATTTGGTATTTTGAAATATTTTCCTTCTAAACTTACAATTGAATAGTCAGCCCTCAGTTTTCTATGTTAATAGAAAGAATTATCAGCAGGGTGATAACTCTCCTGGGGCTTCTTCCTTTCTCTGTACTGTCTGAATCCCAGAAATAGAGATATCAAATAGGGACAAAGGAAGTGTCCAGGAGTAGTGTACTATTTTTGAGGGGACTATGCAGAAGCCTCACTTTAACCCCTTTGAGCCTTACTTTTTGTGCTTTATTTTGTATTTCGATTCATTTGCATGCTGACAAGAGAAACGTAGTCTTCAGAGTAGACAAAGATAATTGAAGGACAGTAAACTAGTAAGGGGCCTCTAGATAATGAAATCAAAGCAATGCTAAAGCAAGAGCTGCTTTGGGGGGACTGCAGTAGGTGACAATGAGGACTCTATAATGACATCAAAACCTTTAAATATTTATACATATTCTATAGATTTTTGATATTCCACTTAAATAAACGAAATAAAAGTTTATCAATCAGTTGTTTCCAACAGCTTTAATGTGTTGTTAGATTTGTATTATTTTAAGTTGTTCATGTCTTTGGTGTTGTAAAATTAGCTTTCAATGTTTGCATTATTATTAAGCACTGAGATGAGGCTATGATAATTTGAGGTCCTTAGGGCAAGTGATCTGAAAATGTTTTAGATAGGAACCTGGTGTTTTTGTATTTGCATATTTTTTTGTTTAGATTTTGTTTTGTTTTAGTATATTGGGTAATATTAGAATCATATATTCTATATTTAGAATCATTTAGAATATATGAGAATATTTGAAATCATGGCTGTATAAAATTATCAATACCTAATATGAATGCAATTGTATTTTTTTAGTTTGAGTATTACTAGACAATATTTTGTAGAAATCGAAGGACCCAAAAGTAAAAACATGACCTTTTCTGAAGTTCTGGCAATAGAAGAGATTTTTTTTTGGTGGGGGGCAGGGCAGAGTCTTACTCAGTTGCCCAGACTGAAGTGTAGCAATATACTAAAATAAAACAAAATTTAAAAAATCCTGGCCCACTGCAATCTCTGCCTTCTGGGCTCAACTGATTTTCCTCCCTCAGCCTCCTGAGTAGCTGGGACTACAAACACACACCACTATGCCCGGTTAATTTTTGTATTTTTAGTAGAGATGGGGTTTCATCATGTTGGCCAGGCTGGTCTTGAACACCTGACCTCAGGTGATCTGCCCACCTCAGCTTCCCACAGTGCTGGGATTACAGGTGTGAGCCACCGTGCCCGGCCAAGAATTTGACATATTAAAGAATTAGGAATGGTATGACCCATTCAGAATAACTAGTTAGAATTTAATATAAACTTTGAGTATTTGTTCTAATAAAGGACTGCAAAATATAATAAATACTTAGAGACTAACAAAGCTACATGGCAGTGCTAAAATGTGGCTTCAAGAGTGCTTTCAGTTGACCAGAAGTGGGAGAATGGGATTAGTATATGACGGCAGGCAAAGGGGAAAGTTAACAGGAAAGACTGTAAGTAGGAGTCCCTCCTAGGAATGCCTAGAAAGCATATGGATAAAAGCCAATATGATAGGGAGAATTCTACCTGGTGGAATGCTTAAAATATCTCTGTCTTTTCTTCTCTTCCAATTGTGGAACCTTTCATCTATGAAGTATTTACTAAGGTATGACCATCCTCTTCAGCCTTACACATGTTGTGCTCAAATTCATAGTATGTCCATGTTGGAACACTATTCACCCTTTAAAAGAAGGAAATCAGGCCGGGCGCGGTTGCACACACCTGTAATCCCAGGACTTTGGGAGGCTAAGGCGAGTGGATCACAAGGCCATGAGATTGAGACCATCCTGGCTAACACGGTGAAACCCCGTTTCTACTAAATATACAAAAAATTAGCCAGGCATGGCAGCATGCGCCTGTAGTCCCAGCTACTCGGGAGGTTTTTTTTTTTGAGTGGGGGGGGCGGGGGCGGAGTCTTGCTCAGTTGCCCAGGCTGAAGTATAGCAATATACTAAAATAAAACAAAATTTAAAAAATCTTGGCCCACTGCAATCTCTGCCTTCTGGGCTCAACTGATTCTCCTCCCTCAGCCTCCTGAGTAGCTGGAACTACAAACGGGAGGCTGGGAGGTGGAGGTTGCAGTAAGCAGAGATTGCAGTAAGCCGAGATCGCACCACTGCATTCCAGCCTGGGCAACAGAGTGAGACTCCGTCTCAAAAAAATAAATAAATACAAATACAAATAAATAAATACATAAAAAAGAAGGAAATCTTGCCATTAGTGATAAGTTGGATGAACCTGCAAGACATTGTGCTAAGTGACATAAGCCAGACATCAAAAGACATATACTGTGTGCTCTCATTTATACAGTATATAGAACCTAAAAAAGTCGAACTCATAGAAGCACAGAGTAGAGTGGTTGTTACCAGGGACTATAGGTGGGAGTGGGGATTGGGAGATGTTGATCAAAGGACATAAAATTTCGGATAGAAGCAATAGTTCAGGAAATTTATTTTAGAACATGGTGATTATAGTTAACAACAGTGTGTTGTGGTTTTGAAAATTGCCAAGAAAGTCTATTTTAAGTGTTCCACCACAAAAAAATAAGTGTGTGAAATAATGGATATGTTAATTAGCTTGATTTAGTCATTCCACAGTGTATACATATATCAAAACATCATTTTGTACACCATAAATATATATCTTTTTTGTTTGTCAGTTAAAAATTATTTGCCTTTGTATCTGTCATAGAATCAGAGGCCACCAAAATTACAACTAAAACAATTCATTATAAATTAATCATTTCCCTTATTTCATGGGAGGAGAAACAAAGGCTCAGAGAGGTTTACATCGCAAAGTCAATCTGGGATCACAACTCAGTTCATAAGATGCTAAATTTATTGATTTTTTTTAAACCCCCGTTGTTTGACCTGTTTTTCCTTGCTGTGGTACGCAGGTGGGCGAACAGGTTGGGGAGTTTACTGCTGGAAAGCAATAAAAAGTAGTAACAGAAAGTTTACTAATTGAAAACAGTTTGTGCAATCTCTGTCATTGGAAGTCAGAGTAGAAATTAAATTATCCCTTAAAACATCTTCTTCCAATATTAGAAGACATTATAAATGTCTTCATTGACATTCATTATTGTTTGTGTTGTGAAATATATAAGGTGCCAAAAAATAAAGACTTCATTTTACTTAATGCAGTGTAAGGGGCACTGGATTCTGTTTCTGCATTAATAAGCAGCATTTTAGTAAAATGAAAGGGTAGTTCAATTACTAATAAGGCCATCATTTATTTTATCCCGTATGAAGGATTCAGAGTGATGGAACCATTTAATGAAGTCTTTAAGCTTTGTGAGATAAACAAGAGTACATATTTTGGCCTTCATTTTATAATTTTTCTTCAGTGCATATAGATGAATAGCATTGAAAAATTAGTTGCTTCTTGGGAAAAGCAAATAAGGTGGCTGCCTTTCTTCTTTGAGTGCTATGACTAATTGCCACATCATCTCTTTGGAGTTTCTACTCATCAGTGGTTTATACTTCAAATGCCACTCTCAGTGTAGTGGAAAAAAATTATTTTGGGTTTCAGTCATTTATTCTCTATATGACCTTGGGCAAGTCACTTTTCTTCTTTTAGCCGTAAAATTTTTCCCCTTAGAAGGGGAGCAATGTATACTTACAAAAGTTGGTTATTATAAAAATTAAATATGAGCGTATGTTAAAAATCCTTGCAAACTATAAAATACTAAACAAATTGCACACACATAGAGATGAGTCTCTTATACAGACATCCATTTAGCTGTAACCTGTCACCTTTTCTGGCCATTTATCTGAAGATATTAACACTTTAACACTTAAACATTCAACTATTACTTGAAAGAACATCCCAAAAAGAACTCATAGTCTTCATCCTTCCCCCAAATAAAGGCCTATATTTCTTATCTCCCGGAAATCTTTTCATCCCCTCTCTCTTCTTTGACCCTTCCTGAGACTCATCCTAGCTCATCATGCATTCTTACTGATCTTTTCACTGAAGATTTATGAGATTCACTCTCACCTCCCATGCCCATAGGACTAGACTGCAATTGTTTTGTAGTTGGTCTTTGTTTCTAGACTTCCTCCAATCTAGCACATTACTTCATTTGACTAGGTGTTATTTTTCCTCCATTAATTCATTTTCTTCCTTAAGAAGTGATCACAGTGATTTCCACCTGTTTTCTTCTGTTTAAATGCTGTAACGGATCTCTAGTTAATCTCTAGGAATTGGAGAGTTTCTCAAAATCTTGATTTTGAATAATCTGTGCATTAATTGCATTTGCTCTTCTCCATGACTTTGCACCTGTCCTTCCATCCTTTAGGTGTCTTTTTTATCTTTTAAAATATACTTTCTCCTGGAAATACTCCCTACTCTCTAAACCAGAATGAACATTCTCTTCATTCTTCATCTGCTCATTTCTACTGTGTTATTCATAGTCTTTAGAAGTGGTTTTTGAAAAGGATCTTTGCATATGATGCAGACATTCTGAGCTGTATCATAAGCATTCTTTGTATTGGTCATTCATTTTAGTTGTTTTTAGAATCAGATGCATGATACAGAGTTTTCTTTATATGATAACTGTTATATCATGTGATTGCTGATATTTTCAATTAGATATTTTGAGTCTGTTAGGCCAGTCCCCTCTACAGGGCTGTATTGAACGGACGAGCACTCTATGTTAAACTTACTTTCAGATTTACAGATTTCCCTTTCTTGAATATTTAGGGTTGTTTTAGCTCTCAAATATTTCTGAGAATTCTAAGAACCACCCAATGTCCTTTATTGAATAAAAGGTCTTTATGAAAGTAAGCATAAAAATTCCATACAATATCAAATACATATTTACATAGGTTTTGCTTAATACTTCATGTTTCTACCAGTTCTAAATATTTCTGTCATAGATGAATTCGAAATTTCTTGTGCATTGGGAGATAAAACCTATCCTCATCTACACAGTTTCCTGGGTTTCAGCTGCCTATTTGGGGGGCTTTGGTTCACCAAAGAGAATATTGATGGTCTTCATTGGTCTAAGTGCATGCAGTCAGTGTGTTCAGTACACTAGATCCAAACAGAGCAGCCGCTAGATTCTGTTTATGTAGATTCCATGTTGTATATAATCTTAAAAATAAAAATGTGACTACTTCCAGATGAAGAGATTTTTTGTCAGTGACGAGTAGCATCGCAAATAGGGAAGCTTTTATTTTTGGCTGCCCTAAATCTTCCATGAGGAATATTTGAAGTATCACAAAGACAACAGATTCTAAACAGTATGCATATCATGTGAAGTTGTGCTTCCCCTTTGGACTGGAGGTGTCACAGGTTGAGCTTCCCTAAAGGAGAGCTTGGGAATGTTTGGCATCTTCCTTAGATCCTGAACGTATGGTATTATCTTATCTGATCTTAGGCCCAAGTCTCCTCAGAAGAGCCAACAGGTTAAACGTCTTCAAGAGGGTGGGCTTTCAGAGGATAAGTAACTAGTTGGTGGCATAATGAGCAGTCATATAGATATGGCTGTTTAGAGTGGGACTACATCTGAATAAAGCCAGGATAAACTCAGCTCAACCAACATAAAGCCAATTATCAGAAGACAAATATATTTGGTCACCATATGTTGTCAGTATATTAATTAATCACTTTATTTTTATGCATTTTGGTAGTGGCATAGGTTCTAGACCATCTTTACATACAATCCATCTCATTGCATTTCATTTGATGGTAGAGTGGTGGTAGAGTTTGCCTGATGAATGTGTAAACATGAACACATATTGCTAGTTGGGAAAATAATCAATTCTTAAGCAGTAGAGTGAAGACTGTTACTTGCTTTATATCTGTTAGAAACAGTGTCCCAGGTCAAATACACTTATGTAGGTTATATGTATAGATAATTTGAATACTTCTTCAAGGGGAAAATATTTCAAACAAAGCTAGATTTGCAATTTGTTGTTGGATTTCTTCAGTTTCTACTTGACTAGTTCCCTTCAGTTCGTGGTACAATGATGGCTAAGAGTAAGAATTGTTCGAGATTGTCTGATTGTCTCTGATCTCATTTTTTTTTTTTTTTTTTGAGAAAGAGCTCAGGGAAGGTGGGCTGGAGGGGGTGCTCCCCTAGGAGACCCCCAGGCCCCTGCTGCCTGCCCAGCCAGGGCTCACTGCCCCTTCTGTCCCCACCCCCCATCTCATTCTTTTTAAATTCAGTTGATGACTCTCTTTGTGAAAATGTATGGCATGTTTGGAAAGGGTCCGCAAAAAGCCAAAGCAAATCCAGGAGTGTGTCTATACATTATGAAACTGAAGGGTCATTATCTAGATGATGGTGACCAGCTGAAAAATGTCCCTGAATGGCTCATCAAAAGAAATCCATATTGAATTGGATGAGATTAAAGGAAGACTGAGTCCCAAATTGTAAATTTTTAGGGCAACAATGTAAACTCTCCCAGAGTAATCAGAGACTATCTAAGAACAGAAGGTTGAATTAACTTTAAGAGAAAAAAAGGCATTTGAGATACTTCTCTAATATTTAGGCTGTATGTGTACAGTTCAAAGCATAGTATTAATAAAATGCAACCATGGGTGCGCATGTTACCAATACCTGTGAAGCCACGGTTTACTCCTCCTCAGGAGAAACCACTATTCTGAATCTTGGGCTCATCAACCCCATGCCTTTCTTTATAATTTTGCCATATATGGATGTGTCCCTAAAATATATGTTCTTTAGTTTTTTGCTTAGTTTTTGTTTTGAGACAGAGTCTTACTCTGTTGCCCAGGCTGGAGTGCAGTGGTGCCATCTTAGCTCACTGTAGCCTTTCAGAAAGAAAGTCTTTCACTAAAAGTTGCCCAGGCTCAAACGATTCTCCCATCTCAGCAACCCCCAACTCCCTGCTTTCCATCGCCTGTTTCCCACTTAGATTTACTCACATATTTAACTTTTTTGTATGCCTTTCTTCTTATATGACAGAACTTCCTTCTAGGATCATTTTACTTCTCCCCGAAACAAATCTGTTCATTTTATTTATTTTAGTTGATTATAATTATTTTTAGAGACAGGGTCTCACTCTGTTGCCCAGCCTGGAGTGCAGTGGTGCAATCCTAGGTCACTGCAGCCTCAGTCTCCTGAGATCGTCTCACCTCGGCTTGCTGAGCAGGTGGGAATTCAAGCTTACTACCATGCCCAGCAAATTTTTTTAAGTTTTTTTTTTTTAGCAATGGGGGTCTTGTTATGTTGCCCAGGCTTGTCTTAATCTCCTGGACTCAAGCAGTCCCCCTACCTTAGCCTCCCTAGTAGCTGGAACTGAAACGAGTCTTTTTGAAAGACTTTTAGTGAGATTCTGGTTATAGCAAACATTGTTTTTGTTTCTCTAATTATTTTTTTCACCCTTGTTTCGAAACTATATTTTCACTGGGTATATCATTCTAGCTTGTCAATTATTTTCTCTCAGCACTATGAAGAGATTATTTCACCATATTCTGGCTTCAATTATTAAGTGAGCTATAGTCTAAATTGACATTCCCTGGGAGGTAATCTTTCTATTCTACCTGGGTGTACTACCAAAGAATAATTACTTTAAATTTAAATTATCAGCATATATTTTTACAACTAGGTAGTTTAAATTCTGACTCAAAACTTGCATGAGGGTGGGAGTTGCCTTGTGGTTAGAAGTTTCCAGCAGAGAAGCCCCTTATCCCCAATCCCAGAGTCAAGGCAAAACCAGACACAATTCTTGACTGTTTTCTTCTGCAGGTGGGCTTTGTTTTTTCTCTGAAATAACCCCTTTTCTGGAAGTATTACCTTTTGGGGTTCTATAAAAGCTCTAGACCAGTAGAGTTTGGTAGATGTTCCTACAATAGTCTTGACCTTCAGTGTCTGGTTATGTGAATGGATTAGTGCTTTCTTTTTATTTTTATTTTTTCCCTTGGGGAGTTTGGTGGAGGGATGAGTAATGAGAACCTTTTAAAAATTTCTTGCCAAGTTAGCTTTTCATCTAAAGGCGTCTATTCAGCATTTTAGGTATTCGGTAAATTGACAGTCCCTCTGGGTAACTAATCAGCTATATTGTTGGAAGCAGAAGTCTATTCTAAAGAATCCCTATGACTTTTTTATTGGGAAGTCAAGAGAAACATTAGATATTGATAATCTGCCACCATGTTCAGGTTAGTGTATTTAAAGTTCTACAGATGACAAGTGTTGTTTCTGCTTAGTTAAAGAAAAATGTGTTAGCTTGACATAGATACCAGATGTGTCAAAATGTCCTGGGCATTATGGATACTCCATTTTGACTTTGTATTTCTTTAATCTAATGGATAACTGTATACTTTGTTTTCAATACAGGTACCTTTAACTAGACTTAAATGAAAACAGAAAAGTAAATACTTAATGATAGCTGATCAGCATGTATGGCAGTTTCTATTATAAATATTTTGAACTAATTGAAGTGATTTGCTTGGTACTATAATGATAGGAGTCTTGAATGTGAGGATAGAATTCAGCTTTGGAAGCATCTGCGTGTACTATTTTATAATAATGAATCCTTGCATTAGTTTGTGGCAGTTTGTCATGGCCATAATAAGATAGCTAATGAAAGCAGAATATAGCATTAATAGGATATCATATATCTGTCAACCTATTTTATCTGTCGAAATTCTATTTTAGGCCATGCACTGTGGCTCACACCTATAATCCCGGTGCTTTGGAAGGTGGAGGCTGGAGAATTGCTTGAGCCCAGGAGTTCGAGACCAGCCTGGGCAACATAGTGACACCCTGTCTCTATAAACAGTTTTTAAAAATCAGCCAGGCATGGTGGCATGAGCCTGTAGTCCCAACTGCTTGGGAGGCTGATTTGGGAGGATTGTTTGAGCCCAGGAGGTTGAGACTACATTGAGACTACAGTAAGTAGTGATTGTGCTACTGCACTCCAGCCTAGGCAACAGAGTAAGACTCTGTCTCAAAAAAAAAACCAATTAGGAAAAGGTAGCTATATATAAAATAAGTGAAGGATGAGGATCAATCCAAGGAAAGCACACCAAACAGGAAGACAAGTTTTCAATCCAGCCTAAGGATTTAATCTGTAGCTTGACTTTCAGGCTTTAAACTGTCTTTGGCTTGGAGTTGGGGTTTCACCAGGTAGCCGCCCGTCTGCCTAGGCATTTGGCTGCCTCCTGTTGCTACCATTACATTTAGACATGGGCATACATACTTTGTGTGCTGCTATTGAATACTCATAGTGACTAATTTTTCTATATGTCCTACTTTTTAATGCTTAATATAACCTTTTGTGTTTTGTGGTTTATAATTTTTATTTTAGAGTACAAAATAGGACATAAACAAAAGATAATTAGCATTAAAGGAGTACTTTTCATAATTATCCTTTATATTATAAATCATAAATTATGTAGAAAGAAATACATTTCTTTTGCAAATAGGATCCTGACAGTCATGGGAGTAGAATTTTTTTTACACATAATCACTATTTTTTCTATTATAGTAATTGTAAATATATCTGTGCTCTTCACTAATCTACTTACTACAAGGCTAGAACCCTTTGAAGAATTTAATTGAATTTAAATTAGGAAATGTTTAGCTACCATGTAATTTCCCTAGTCCAGATTTTTGGCTGTGGAATGGAAAGGAAGGGTTGAACCTGAAAAAGATTTTGCTAGGAAAAACTGTCAGAAGTGTGACTGAAAGGTAATTGCCAGTTTGAAAGCTTAGAAGATGAAAAGGATGCCAGTTCTGTTGGCAGAATGAAGCCATTAGGAGAAGCTGATAAGGGGTAGGAATGGGTCAGAGTGAGGATGAGTTCTCCTTTAGATTTGTTCAATTTGAGTTAATGATGAGACATCTGGGTGGGAATGTCAGTTAGAAACATGGAGCTTGAAGATGCCTAAGAGTGGTCAGGGCTGGAGATGTTCATTTGGCATTATCAGCACTAAGGTGATATTGATCATAGGAAAGTCAATGAGCCTTCTAGAGAACTGAGTATGCTCTGAATATTAAGTGTCAGAGTTTCAAATAATTTCTTTAGGATATGTTTCTGTGCCTGGGCTAAATTAAAGATTAGATAGAAAACTTTAAATCCCTGATTATTTGTAAGATACATTTGTTACTTCAAGGTCAGGAATTTTCTTATCAATTTTCAATGGTCGTATGTTTTATCAACTAATGTGTTTTTGCAAATCGTGACTGCATGTTGAGGGCTTGAAAAGCCCCACCCCCAAATGTTTTACGGGTAATCAGGTAGTCAGCATTTTAACAGACTTCAGTATGTATGTCGATTCTTGGAGTCAAGTGCAAGAGTTTTGGAAATATTATATCAAAATTTTGGAATTTTATATCAAAAGAAGAAGATTCTATCACCACCACCTGACAGAAAATGTATTTTGGATCAAATGGAAGACAAATTACTGAGTCATATGTTGATTGTGTTCCACTGTGTAAACAAGAACATACACAACCCTTTTGGCCCTGTCATCTTCATGAGGGCAGAATCTCCAGTGGTTAACGTGGTAGTAGTCACATGGTAGACAGCCAGTATATATTGGCAGACTGGATGAATGAAACAGAAAATAAGTATAGAACCAAGCACTGGCATGAAACTGTTTGCCATTTAACTCAAAGAAAAGTACAGGAACATATGATTTAAGAACAGTAAACAAATACACAGTGATTTAAGCCATATACCGTAAGAAAATGGGGAAAAGATGTGTTCTGATGATAGAGATTTAACCAAGGGACTTTGAGGGGAATGTTTCTTATATGGATTTTAAAAAATACACACTTGTCAACATAAGTTAAAGGAAGATTTTATATATATATATATATATATATATATATAAAATCTGTAATATATTTTTATAAAGAAATATTGGCCCCAATCCATTTATGTGGAAAATGTTAGTTTAATCAAAATGAACCTACTCCTATTCCTAAAGTGAGTTAATGAGATAGAAGACAAAAAAGAAAGGTTATGTTTTGGCAAGAAGGAAAGGGCATTATGGGTCAATACCTTTACTTAACTAACCTTTAAGTGTTCAATTAACATTTAAAGGAAATAAAGTTTTGTAAGTATTACAGAATAATTGCAGAAATATAAAAAGTAGTTAAAAGCATGTGGTCTGTTACTAGAAATTCTTTCACATAACACTGACAGTCATCAGAATGTAAATTTGTGATGCGTAAAAGATGAAGAAAAATCTGCTCAATCATTGACATAGTTGCTGCTTTCTCTTTTGCTGTTTTCTTTGTAAACTTCAACTCACTGACATGTTCTAGGATGAAACTTTCATACTTATCCAGAATTGATCTTCTAAACACGAATCCTGAAATATTTGAAAAAAAAAAATATGCACAGTAGTAAGCAGCATCAGGGAGAAGGAGAAATTGAAGGACTTGTGCCTTGAAACTTTCCAGGATGTTGGCCTATCAACTCACAGTTTGTCAGAATCTGTTGTACTTAAAAATTTATCACTTTTGGCCTTTACTACTGTGAACAGTTTTTCACGTACAGTGAGCATAGAGGGTGGTCTTTGACAATTAATTCACCTTCGCAGTTTATTTAGAGAACAGAAGCAGTTGTAGTATCAAGGAAGCATTAAATTCAAAAGCTGTTTTAATTTGTTTTAAGTACAGAGTTTTGGGGCAATATGAATTTTGCAATTTTACTGAGTAGCCAGATCTATGTCACTTCACCCGTATTTTTCTTGTTCTTGCTCTTAGCTGCTGTTGGAGGACCCTGACTCTTATCAAAAGTCTCAATTTTAGATGTTTCTAGAGGTCTCAGGGAATAGCTTACACATTCCCTGAAAGAATTTTGTCAGCTTCTATGTGGCAATTGCAGGTTCTTGTTTTGATCCTCTCCCCTGGGGACAACTGTGTGTGGGAAGAGGGGAGGAGTTTCCTATGGGGAACAGCTGGTGGTGTATTGAAGCCTTCTAGGTGCCAAGGGTGTGGGATGTTCTTTGGCAAAGTATGGAAACGTGTATTTTCCTTGCTTTCCTTTTTTTTTTTTGTTTTGTTTTGTTTTTTTTTTTTTGGAGACAGAGTGCAATGGCGGGATCTCGGCTTACTGCAACCTCCACCTCCCGGGTTCAAGCGATTCTCCTGCCTCAGCCTCACAAGTAGCTGGGATTACAGGTGTACACCACCATGCTCGTCTAATTTTTGTGTTTTTAATAGAGACAGGGTTTCACCATGTTGTTCAAGCTGGTCTTGAACTCCTGACCTCAAGTGATCAGCCCGCCTCGACCTCCCGAAGTGCTGGGATTACAGGCGTGAGCCGCCGCACCCGGCCCCTTGCTTCCCTTTTTAAATATACTTGATTAGAGGAGTACCAACGCAGTGTTCTTCACACAGTTCTCCTTTCCACAGTACTCAGATATCTGACCACGTTGGGGGTGAATAGTCTGGGCCTGGAATCACATCCAAGAAACAACTACAGTGCACTCAGAATCACCCTAACTCTTTCCAAATTGCAGTTTTTCTCACTGGACTAATCCTGTCTGCTTGCTGCTTGACTTTTCTTCCTTTAGAAAATTTCTTTTCCTAGAGGCCCCTTAGTCCACCACACAAACAGACTTCAGGCTGATTGCTAGGACTCTGTGTATCAGTGTCAAGCTGTGCTTTGAACCCCTGCATTTTTTCCATTTTCTGTCTTGGTATGCTTTTGATGAGTAGGTGAAGTGGAGGTAAATGAATACCATTCACATCTCTCTCTCCTCTATGTATTATCTTCCTTCCTCTTTTATTTAGGAATTTATGGGCATGAAAAAAATACCACTATCCAACCTGATATTACATCTTTGTCTACAAAGTTTAGTGTGTACATACATTTAAAAAATCAGATATGTTTAGGCATTGACTACAAGGACCACTTGCAGCATGAGATCCTACAGGTAGTTGACTCATAAGAACAACATGTACTATCGTAGTAGTCTGCATCTGCCGCACATTTGAGAATGAGTTTTATTCTAATTTGCAAGTACAACCTACTAAACAATGGCATGTATATACATTTATAACTCATAAGATGATATTCAGAGTCAGAATACATCCAAGGCCCCTAAAAATGTTACATATTTCATACAGCTGAACAGAGAAAGAAAAGATACGTTATCTCCCACTGTGGAGCCTTCATTCAGAAAATAACAGGTTACCTATAGCTAGAAGAAAAATAAAATAACAAAAGTTTCACATTCCAAGCTAAAATTATATTTTAGACTTGATTCATTCCACAATACTTATTTTCACAGTTACAACTTAAAATTGATGTGGAAGTTTTTAAATATGCAAAATCAATTTTGAAAGTAATTTTAATAATCTTAATCTTTCTAATTTAGTTTCACTGAAGTGAAATTTATTCAGGTTACCAAGCTGAGTCTTTGTTTTTCTTAATAACATACTTTACCAAAAAAATCCCATTAGTAGAAACAATTCTGAAAAACAACTGAGTAATTTCCATGCATCAAAAATATTTGTGAAAATGGAAATAGCACCTTGGTATGTACTTACCTTCTTATTCTATAAGAGAAAATATTGTTAATGGAGCAAAATAATGGATGCCCTTGGTTTCATTTCACTATACATCTATGTGGTTATATTCTTATTTATATTTAAGTCAAAAGGTGCAATATTTTAAAACTTGGGTCTCATTAATTAGATGATAGGTGCCATTGCAGGCCCAGAGCTTAATGGACAGGCAAAATTGAGTGGGAGGAGGGAAAGATAAATGGGAAGAACAAAAGGGCACTTATAGTGGGGTATAATACAATTGTTTTCTGTGAGACTTATGCTGTGTGTTCCCTACCCTAGTTATCTTTTCATTGTGGAAAAATATGTAACATAAAACTAACCATTTTACCCATTTTACGTGTATAATAAAGAAGCATTAAGTACATTGACATTGTTATAAAATTACCACTATTTCTAGAACTTTGTCATCATCCCAAACAGAAACTCTAAACCTATTAAGCAGTAACTCCCCATACCCTTCTCCCCCTAGCTCCCAGTAACTTCAGTTCTACGTTTTGTCTCTAAAAATTTGCCTATTGTTGATACTTCCTATCAGTGGAATCATACAATATTTGTTCTTTTGTATCTATTTTGTTTTACTAACAAATATTTGCAGTTTATCTATGTTACAGCATGTGTCAAAACTTCATTCCTTTATGACTGAATAAGATTCTATTTTATGTATATGCTACATTTTATCAATACACCTGTTGATAGACAGATAAGTTGTTTCCACCTTCTGGATATTGAATAATGATGCTATAACATTTATGTACAGTATCTGTTTGAGTCCCTGGTTTTAGTTTTTTATGCACATATCTAAGTGTATTAAAGTTCTCCAAAGAAACAGAACCACGTGTGCGTGTGTGTGTGTGTGTGTGTGTGTCTGTGTGTACATAAATAAATTTATTATGAGGAGGTGGCTCACTGCATTATGGAGGCTGAGAAGTTTCATGATATGTCATTTGTAAGCTGGAGACCAGGAAAGCCAGTAGGGTAATTCTGGTCCAAGTCCTCAGTCTGAGGGCTTGAGAACCATGAGCACTGACAGTGTAAATCTCAGTTCAAGGACAAGAGAAGATCAGTGTCCCAGCTCAAGCAGGCAGACAGGAAGCGAAAGGGATGAATTCCTCCTTCTTCTGCATTTTTGTTTTGTTCAGGCCCCCAAATGATTTGCTGATTCTCACCTGCATAGGGGAGGTAGTAATCAACTTACTGAGTCTACCAATTAAAATTCTAATCTCATCCTGAAACACCCTCATAGACACACCCAGAAATAATGTTTAGTCTGGGCACATCTTTGCCTACTCAAGTTGACACATAACCATCATATTAGGGATGGAATTATGGGGTCATATGATAATTCTGTGTTTATTTTCTGAGTAACCACCAAACTGTTTTCTATGGGGACTGCATCATTTTATATTCCCCCCAGTAACGTACAAGTATTCCTATTTTTTCACATCCTCACTAACCTGTGTTATGTTCCACTGTTTTGAAAATAGGCATTTTTCTGAGTGTGAGAGAGTATTTTATGGTGGATGCTATTGTAAATTGAATAGTTTTTCAGATTTCCTTCCTAGACTATTCATTGCGACTGCATAGAACTGCAACTGATTTTTGCATGTTGATTGTGTATCCTTCAATTTTGTTGAATTCATTTATTAGCTCTATCAGTTTTTTTGCGGATGATTAAGTGTTCTCTACATATAAGATCATGTCATCTGTGAGCAGAAATACTTTTACTTCTTCCTTTCCTATTTACATGGCTTTTATTTCCTTTTTGCCTAATTGCTCTTGATCATGGTGTATAATCCTTTCATTAGGCTGCTGAATTCAGTTTGCTAGTATTTTTTGGAGGAATTTTACATTCGTTCATAAGAGATATTGGCCTATAGTTTTCTTTTTTTGGTATTACATTTGACCAACCTCCTTATCAGGGTAATGATGGCTACATAGAAAGAGATAGGAAGTTTTCCCATCTTCGTTTTTTGGGTAAAGTTGAGAAGGATTGCTGTACATTCTTTAAATATTGATAGAATTCATCAGTGAAGCTATTGGGTCCTATGCTTTTCTTCATGTGGAGGTTTTTGGTTACTGATTAAATCTACTTACTTGTTATAGGTCCATTCAGATTTTCTGTTTCTTCTTGAGTCCATTTTAGTAGTTTGTGTATTTCTAGGAATTAGTCCATTTCTTCTAGGTTATCCAATTTTTTGGTATATAATTGTTCATAATTTTCTCTTATAGTTTTTTTTATGAAGTCAATAGTAATGTTCACTTTTATTTCTGATTTTAATTACTAGAATTTTTCTTTTACTTTAACTCTTCAATCTAGCTAAAGGTTTGTGGTTTGGTTGTTGTTTGTTTGTTTTGATCTTTTCAAAGAAACAACTTGATATGGTTTGACTGTGTCCCCACCCAAATCTCAACTTGAATTGTATCTCCCAGAATTACCACATTGTGGGAGGGACCCAGGGGGAGATAATTGAATCCTGGGGGCCTGTCTTTCCTGAGCTATTCTCATGATAGTGAATAAGTCTCACAAGATCTGATGGGTTTCCGCTTTTGCTTTTTCCTCATTTTCCTTTGCCACTGCCATGTAAGAAGAGCCTTTCACCTCTCACCATAATTCTGAGGTCTCCCCAGCCATGTGAAACTGTAAATCCAATTAAATCTTTTTTTTTTTTTAAGACAGAGTACTGCTCTGTTGCCCAGTCTAGAGTGCAATGGTGTGATTTTGGTTCACTGCAACCTCCACCTCCCAGGTTCAAGAGATTCTCCCGCCTCAGCCTCCCAAGTAGCTGTGATTACAGGCACCTGCCATTATGCCTGACTAATTTTTGTATTTTTGTAGAGGTGGAGTTTTACCCTGTTGGCCAAGATGGTCTTGAAATCCTGACCCCAGGGGATCTGCCGGCCTCAGCCTCCCAAAGTGCTGGAATTACAGACATGAGCCACTGCACCTGGCCTTAAACCTCTTTTTCTGCCCAGTCTCGGGTATCTCTTTATCAGTAGCATGAAAATGAACTAATATACAACTTTTGGTTTGGTTTTATTAATTTTCTCTATTGGTTTACAGTTTTCCTTTTTTTTTTTTCTTTTTTCGAGACAGGGTCTCACTCTGTTGCCCAGGATGGAGTGCAGTGGTGCAATCTCAGCTCACTGCAGCTTCAACCTCCTTTGCTCAAGTGATGTTCCCAAGTAGCTGAGACCACGGGCATGATCCATGGCTAATTTTTGTATTTTTTTGTACAGACAGGGTTTGCCATGTTTACCAGTCTGGTCTTGAACTCCTAAGCTCAAGGGATGCACCTGCCTCAGCCTCCCAAAGTGCTGGGGTTACAGGCATGAGCCACCACACTTGGATGGTTTAGTTTGTCTATCTTGTTTCTCTCTAATCTTTGTTTCCTTCCTGCTATTAGCTTTGGCTTTAGTTTGCTCCTCTTTTTCTAGTTCCTTAAGATGTACAGTTAGGTGATTGCTTTGAACTCTCTCTTTTTTTTTTTAATGTAGGTATTTACTGCTATAATTTTCCCTCTTAGCACTGCTTTCACCGCATTCCATATGTTTTGATATATTGTGTTTGTATTTTCATTCCTCTCAAGGTGTTTTCTAATTTTCCTTGTGATTCTTTATTTGACCCATTGGTTGCTTAGGACTCTGTTTGTCAATTTCTGCATAATTGAGGATTTTCCACTTTTCCTTCTGTTATTTCTTTCTAGATTCATTCACTTCTGATCACAAAGACACTTTGTATGATAATAGTTTTTATAAATGCATTAGGTCTTGTTTTGTGGCCTGACATGATTATCCTGGAAAATCTTTTATGTGCACTTAAGAAGAATGTACTTTTTGCTTTTGTTAGGCAGGTGTTTTGTATAAGCCTTGGAGGCTTATAAACAACAGAAATTTATTTCTCATTATCTTGGAGGCTGGAGATCCAAGTTCAGGATGCCAACATGGTTGGGCCCTCTTTTGAGTTGCAGACTGCTAATTTCTCATTGCATGCTTACATTGTGGGAAGAATGCAAGCTAGTTTTCTGGCCTCTTCCTAAGAGGGAACTAATCCTATTCCTGGAGGCTCCATTCTTATGACCTAATTACCCCCCAAAGGCACTGCCTTTAAAGATAATCACATTGAGGATTAGATTTTAGCATAAGGATTTTGGAGGGACACAAATATTCAGTTCATAAGAGTCATCAAATTTGAGCATGCATACAACTTCATGAGTTTTGCTTGATTCTCCATTAAAAGTAGGAATATATTGTGTACTTAAATGTAGACATTGTAGGCTGGGTGCAGTGGCTTGCACCTGTAATCCTAGCACTTTGGGAGGCCAAGGTGGGTGGATTGCCTGAGCTCAGGAGTTTGAGACCAGCCTGGACAACATGGTGAAACCCCATCTCTACTAAAATACAAAAAAAAAAAAAAAAAAAAAAGTAGACATTCTCTTAGATCATGGAAGATTTTATACGAGCTAGGTGTAATTAAGATTGAAGATGATTCCAGGTTTTGAATAATTATGAATAGTAGAGTTGATAATTCCTTTTGAGTATTATTGTACATAAACATTCTACATAGTATTTTTCTGTTTTTAGTTTAGATTGACAAATTATTATGACTGAAAATAAAGCTTAAAAATTATTCTATATGTTTAAGTCCCAGAATTTTACTTAATTTTGGAATACCATTTATTCTTATATAATCTTTTATTCAATATGTATGTACTATATTATACAGAAACCAAATAAGTTTATACATTTTATTCACAATTTATTGTAGTTCATTTTAGGTCAAATTTTGGAGAGAAGGGAGAATACTCTGGTACTATAACAGAACCACAATCAGAAATTTACTGTCCTAGTTAATCACTTTCATAATTGATAATGCATGTTTAAAAGTTCTAATACTAAGACACTAAATTTTTATACTTTTTTTTTTAGAACCTTGTGAAACATCTCCCTGAGCAGAAGATACTCAACGAATTAGCAGAGCTTAAGGATGAATATGATGACCTCTGTGAGCCTGAACAATTTGGAGTTGTGGTATGTATCCAACATAAGGGACCACGAACTCAGCTGGGAGGTTAACACTTGTCAGAAACAGTGAAAGGAAAGACATTTCAGTTGTCAATTTTTTTTTGTTACTGTATTGCTACATAACTTAATATAATGTTGGCTGTCAGAAAAAAATCCTTTTTTTAACCTATTATTATTTTTTATTGATTTTTATGGTTTTTTTATTGCATTTTAGGTTTTGGGGTACATGAGAAGAACATGAAAGATTGTTGCATAGGTACATACATGGCAGTGTGATTTGCTGCCTTCCTCCCCTTCACCTATATGTGGCATTTCTCCCCATGCTCTCTCTCCCCAACTCCCCACCCCCTGCTGT
Organism: Aotus nancymaae; assembly: GCF_030222135.1. Classification (NCBI taxonomy): domain Eukaryota; kingdom Metazoa; phylum Chordata; class Mammalia; order Primates; family Aotidae; genus Aotus; species Aotus nancymaae. Next base: position 49,795,056 of record NW_026988415.1, on the reverse strand, counting down.
CCCTCCCCTATTTCCCCTCATCAGACTCCAGTGTGTAGTGCTCCCCTCCCTGTGTCCATGTGTTCTCATTGTTCAACACCCGCCTATGAGTGAGAACATGCGGTGTTTGATTTTGTGTTCTTGTGTCAGTTTGCTGAGAATGATGGTTTCCAGGTTCATCCATGTCCCTACAAAGGACGCGAACTCATCGTTTTTGATGGCTGCATGATATTCCATGGTGTATATGTGCCACGTTTTCCCTGTCCAGTCTATCATCGATGGGCATTTGGGTTGGTTCCAGGTCTTTGCTATTGTAAACTGTGCTGCAATGAACATTCGTGTGTATGTATCCTTATAGTAGAATGATTTATAATCCTTTGGATATATACCCAGTAATGAGATTGCTGGGTCAAATGGAATTTCTATTTCTAGGTCCTTGAGGAATTGCCACACTGTCTTCCACAATGGTTGAACTAATTGACACTCCCACCAACAGTGTAAAAGTGTTCCTATTTCTCCACATCCTCTCCAGCATCTGTTGTCTCCAGATTTTTTAATGATCGCCATTCTAACTGGCGTGGGATGGTATCTCAATGTAGTTTTGATTTGCATTTCTCTAATGACCAGTGATGATGAGCATTTTTTCATATATTTGTTGGCCTCATGTATGTCTTCTTTTGTAAAGTATCTGTTCATATCCTTCGTCCACTTTTCAAAGGACTTGTTTGTTTTTTTCTTGTAAATCTGTTTTAGTTCTTTGTAAATTCTGGATATCAGCCCTTTGTCAGATGGGTAATCTGCAAAAATTTTTTCCCATTCTATTGGTTGCCGATTCACTCTAATGACTGTTTCTTTTGCCGTGCAGAAGCTGTGGAGTTTGATTAGGTTCCATTTGTCTATTTTGGCTTTTGATGCCAAATTTTTTTATGTTTTGAAGATGGAGTCTCACTCTGTCACACAGGCTGGAGTGCAATGGCGTGATCTCAGATCACTGCAACCTCTGCCTTCTGGGTTCAAGCCATTCTCATGCCTCAGCCTCCCGAGTAGCTGGGATTACAGGCACTCGCCACCATGCCCAGCTAATTTTTGTATTTTTGTAGAGACAGGGTTTCACCATGTTGGCCAGGCTGATCTTGAACTCCTGACCTCAGGTGATCCGCCCAGCTCAGCCTCCCAAAGTGCTGGGATTACAGGCGCGAGCCACCATGCCTGGCCCTTTTTTACTTATTATTTGTCATGGTATTGAAAAATAATGAAATATTCACATTTATAAAATACTTCAAGATATCTCAGGGGATCTTTTGTATAACAGTGCCAATTTTTAATTCTATTAATATAAGCAAACAGTATACAATATTATTATATGGGCTGTTTTTCCTTCCATTTAGATCTTAATGTTAGAATTTGGCCCCAAAAAACATAGGTCAAAATTAAAGGGTAATTACTAGATAATTAGCAAAGTACTAAAGACTTTTCAAGGGTATATATTGTGTCATAAAAGGTGAAGGAATTTTCAGATTTCCTATTAGTCAATTAGAGTGTCATTAATTGATTTAAAGCTTGAAAAGTGCTGTTTTAGCTGGGAAGAAAATCTTATAAATATACATCATGTCTTTAAATCGTCATGTAGTTAAATTGTTACTGAAATGAATTAGTTTTTCTTATCCCACCCTTCATATTAAAGGGTACAAAAGATGAGTAAGTATGTATTATGAATTCAAGAATATAATTATATCTTAAGTATTCCCTAAACTGACTATTCAAATAGTTAACGAAAAACAAAAAAAAAATGGCAGGAAAGAGGGCATCATGACGTATTTAATTTCTTGGAGAAAAAGCTGTTTTTTACTTAGGTATTCAGTGCAAGTTTGTTTGCTGTATGAATAAATAGTTACGTTATGGTCGCCAACTTTACCCTGGCTCCCCGAACATTTCCATTTGCATACTAAGAATTGTAAAATTACTATTGGACCTAATAGTCAAACATTTTCAGCTTTATCCAAAATATTTTATAAGCTTTTAAATAGTATAATATGTTAGAATTGATCTAATTTGATACTTTGCAGTTTAAAAATCCTGTTTAAAATCAAACTGTGCTAGATGAGACTGAGAATGTTCCTTTGAACATGTGCAATAAATGCTCACCCACATTTAGAGTTTATTAATTTTGACACAAGGCGTTGACCACACTTATGTAGAAGGATTCTGTCAAATTCTTGGAAAGAAAATCAGGACTGTATATTTGGGATCAGATAGAGCATATAATGGTATCTGAGAAAGGTATTTCTCTTATTTTTGAACAAGGTGAATTAATCAACTGAGTTCAATAGCTATCATTCGTTAACTAAAAGCGATTTAGCACAACATTGAGTAATACAATTACTTAGACCAAAGTCCACACGTGAAGCCTAAGCTGCTTCGATTCATATTATAATTGAAGCAAGGCTATCTACCCTCTGAGAATTCAGCTGTGTCATGATGGTTATGAGTTTTACAGTAGGTATACTACACAATTTCTCTCAAGCCATTTTTTTTTTCTGAATGCAGTTTATCTTGGAAGATGTATTAGTTTGCCAAGCAGGTCCTTTCAAGAGGCATATCCTTGGTACCACACTGAGGAAATGAAGTTTGGGGACATAAAAAGCAATATACCTTCTGAACTAAAAGCAAAATAGAAAATGGAAGAGATTTCTTGTTTATGCACATAACCATAAATAATTCTGAGGCTGTGTGTACATGAAGTAACCTAGTCCCCTTATTTACTCTCACCATTCTTAGCTATATGTCTGTGGGGGAAAAAAGTCAAGGACATTACAAACTAGTTTACGCTATGTAAATTATCAAAGAAAGTATCAATCAGGATTTGCCCAATAAAGTTTGGCTACATTCACATCAAGGAAATATTTTTTAAATAATGATATACTTCAGTCTTTGCAGTGTTTAGAACAATATCATGTATAAAATAGATGGTAAATAAATGTTTATGGAATTGAATTACAGGACAATTATTAAACCTAAGGAGCTTGAAATTAGAAAGCAGTATAATTTAAATCTGTAACAATAGAAATTTTGCTAAAACGTATTTCTCTAGGTGTATGCTGAAATTCAATTCACTTGTGTGTGTATACACCCAAAAACTTTTTAACCCTTAAACATCTCAACAGCCTAATAATGTGAGGACAATTTCGGAAACTGCATAATAGAATCATCTGCAGTAATGAGAGAGACTCCAAACTGGAGAGGCTCATTGCCTCTGCTCACTTCTCCTGTTAACATTATTAGTGTATTTATCACATGATTCTATATCAAAAACCTCCAGTGTCTCCTTGAATTTACAGCATGAAATCCAAGCTCCTTCGCATTCTCATTGTGCCTCTGTCTTGCTTTTTTCATTTGTGTTGCCTTTGGTGAAGTGAGTCAGTTGGTATCTTTTTGACATTTTAGCCTTTACCTCAGTCAGACTCTCATTGCTATTTTAACAGCTATTTCACTCGCTCCCTGTTCAGCATACTTTCATTTTTCCATAATGGCCATACCATACCTTTCCTGCTCTCTTCAAGTCTTCTGTCTCCTCCCCATTCTTTTAACTTACCACAAACATCCTAACCTGTTACTTGCCAGAGAAAAAAGAAAACATTTTGACTTCAGAACCTCCAATATCTCTTCTACCTACGAAATTATCTCCAGCTATATATCTTTTACTTACTCATTCTCTGTCAATCCTCAGAAAAAGAGAAGCTCAATTATCATTACCATTGTTGTTGTTGCTATTCGTATGGATAGAAGCAAAAATATTGAGGACTTAACTGTGTCAGATTCTATGAGAAGCATTTTTACTTGCACCAATTTATATATTCCTCAAGACACCCCTACGAGTTTGGCACTATTAATAGCTCTATATTAAGGATGAGGATGCCAGGCACAGTAGCTCATGCCTGTAATCCCAGCAATTTGGGAGGCTGAGGTGGGAGGATCACCTGAGGTCAGGAGTTTGAGACCAGCCTGGCCAGCATGGTGAAACCCCATCTCTACTAAAAATTCATAAATGAGCCGGGTATGGTGGCACATGACTGTAATCCCAGCTACTGGGGAGGTTGAGACAGGAGAATCTTGAACCTGGGAGGCAGAGGTTGCAGTGAGCCGACATTGGGCCACTGCACTCCAGCCTGGGCCACAGAGCAAGACTCTTTCTCAAAAAATAAAAATAAAAAGAAGAGGAAACTGGACCCAAGGGAGGCTAGTTTGCTTGTCCAAAGTTACATAGTAACTAGTAGTCACAGAATTCAAATATGAGCAGTCTGAATTTGTAGCCAGTGCTTTAGCCACGGTGCTCCTGGGTTGTGGGTATGTGTGTGTGTGTGTATGTTATACTCTACTACATCCTCATCTTCTCATTTCAGTTTTGGGCATTATTATGCACTGCCTACTTTAGGCGGTAGTATCTCTTGCTTGCTTTCCTTCTCTATTTTATTACTTCCTCAATTTGTCAGTTTCCACTCTGCCCTCCTCTTTAGAAAAAAAAGACATCTTTAGGCATTCGCTTCCCGGAAAGGAATGGATAGATGGGTGGATGGATGAATAAAAATCCTTCCCTGACTGAGGTTTCTGCTTGCTCCCACCTTCTCTCCATTTCCTAGCATCAGTTTTTTTCAAAAGATCAGTCTCCTCTTCCTCCTCCTTCCTGACCTCTAAATCACTGTTCAACCAATGGCAATCAGAATTCTGCCTTAAATAATGCATTGAAATTGAACTAGGAAAGGCCCTTAAATACCTCCTGTTCACATCTGAAATACACATCAAATATACTCACTTCTCTCCATCTCCATCGCCACCACCTTAGCCCAAGCCAGCATCATCATTGCAATTAACCATCACATGTACATTTCTCTTGTTTTTCCCACTTACACTTTTGCCCTTTTCCAAATCAATCTCAGCACAACCCTTAGTGTGCTATTTCTGGAGTGTATCTGTATTGCATCATAATTTTTATCTGCTTAAAATACCAATGCCGTTCTATAGCAGTAAACCTACAGCATTAACTTCTTACCATGACCTAGAAGACACTATCTGGTCTGGCACCTGCCCACCTCTCCTACTTTTATCACCTTCTATTTGGCCTCTTGCTCATTATGCCTCAACCACATTTTATTTTTGAACTTACTATGCTGTTTCCTGCTCAGGACCACTGCACATGCTGCTCCTTTACTCCCGCTTGCTGCCTCCCTCTCTCTTGTTTATACTTTAAGTCATAGTTTAAGTTTTGCTTTCCCAGTGGTACCCTCATTTGCCTATCAGTCAGAAATAGATCTCCCTACTAAAGTCTCCCAGATTACCTTTTTTCTTTTCCTTTGTAGAAATTATCATGGTTTTTAATTAAATGTTGATTTATGGTTACTTCTTGACTGTTTATAACCCCAACTATATTGCAAGTTCTATAAATGGATGAATCATGTTGATTTTATTCATGTATGCTTAACAAATATTTCTTGAACACATTTGCTTGAATGGAAAATCAAGTGGATTCTTTCAGTCCTATCTTATTCTGTGTCTATATGGCATTTGATAACATAAAAGAATTTAAGCCCCTTTTAGAAACATTTCCTTTCCTTCTTAACCAATAAATAGTATTTCCTGATATATTTTTTTAAGAGGCAGGTTCTCTCTGTCCCCCAGGGTGGAGTGCAGTGGCAAGATCATACCTCACCTGCAGCCTTGAACTCCTGGGCTCTAGTGATCCTCTCACTTTAACCTCCTGAGCAGCAAGTGCCACCATGCCCGGCTAATTTTTTTTTTTTTTTTAATTTCTGTACACATGGAGTCCCACTGTGTTGCCCAGGCTGGTGTTGAACTCCTGGCCTCTAGCAATCCTCCTGCTTCAGCCTCCCAAAGTACTCAGATTATAGGCACGTGCCGCCATACCTGGCCTTATTTCCTGATTTTAATACTCTAACCCTAAGTAGTGCCTTTTAGAGTTTCCATGATTATATAACTTCTTAGATGATAATACACAAAATCTCATCAGCTAGGGGTATAAGTATGCTAGAAATGAGATTACTTTTGCAATATTCATTAAAATAATAATAAAGAATAAATAGCAAATTGGCCAGGCGAGATGGCTCACATCAGAATCCCAGCATTTTGGGAGGCCAGTGCAGGGGGATCGCTTGACCCCAGGAATTTGAGACCAGCCTGGCCAACATGGCAAAACCCCGTCTCTACAAAAAGTACAAAAATTAACCAAGTCTGGTGGTATGCACTTCTACTCCAGCTACTTGGGAGGCTGAGGTGGGAGAATTGTTTGAGCCCGGGAGACAGAGGTTGCAGTGAGCCGAGATTGCACCACTGCACTCCAGCCTGGGTAACAGAACCAGAACCTGTCTCAGGAACAAAAAACAACAACAACAACAAACACCACAATAAAATTGAAAAAACTGGGAAAATTGTGAAAGAAAGAAATTGAAGGCAGTGACTAGACTACTAAGCTTTCTCTACCTTTTTGGGTTTTTCAGCAGCCACATTATTAGGGTTGCTTAGAATCATGTGAAATCAGTTAGAGAAAAGAAGAAAAGAAAAAAAAAATAGAAAAACATAGAGGCTTTTCCTCTGTCTAGAGATAGATCTCCTGGTTAGAGGGATATGCTCATTCCCACATATTCTGTAATCAATAATCTTCTTGTTTAGGGGGTAGATTGGCTGCATAGCTTCCCACTGACTTTTCCTCCAACCTTCCTCCCACAGAATTGAATTTCGTACATCATTGTAATTATGTGCTGTACCTTTACTGGGGGAAAAAAGCACAGATTTTTGAAAGCTCTGGCAGTTAGAACCCTCAGCAGGAGCTTTTAGACTCTTCTGAGTGTCTTTGCAGCTCAGCTGTTCTCAAACCTCAGAGCTATGGAAATTCCCACTTGTCTTGCACAGGGGATGGAGACCCATACTGTGTGTATCTATTAAACTAACACATCTTCTGAGGAAAAGAAGGCAATAATTAGTTCTCTTAGTAATCAGTACTTTGTTTTTCTAACTTCAAAATTACCCATATTTTTCAATTAAAAACATTCTAAAGCTATAATCTAACAAAAGATGTTGAAATAGGCTTGTGCATAGAAATCTTTATAATAAAAGCACAGATTATGTGATATTGCTGACAGCACATTTAAATTTTTTTTACACAAATATGTGAAGTTGAGAGGAGAGGATTTATGCATATAGTTGGAAGTACAACTACAAATTTACTGTGCTTTTTAATTTTTTAAAGCCTCATAAGAGCTTATTAGCTGTATTTAAGATAGCTTAACCAGGTGAAAAGAAAATTCCTAAAAGCTTGTTTGCCTTCCACATATCATCAAAGGCAATTAGTTTGGATAGAAAATTGTAAGTCTTCTGTTCCATTAATATCAAATTATTTTTCACTTTTGCATATTCAGTGGGAAAATCGCATTTTTCTTTATTTTATATGGCTGCAGAGTATTAAGTGTTTTGATATGTAATGCCCCGATTGTTACTATTTTCATTATTTTTGTAAATATTAATGCTAGCTCTTACTTCTAGATGTATATTCTTTTTATCTGAGAAAAAGCTCGTTTAATAATTTTGAGATCAGGTAAAAGAAAACTCACCACGACTCATTCTCAAATCCATGTATTTATATTCTTATCCCTCTTATTAACTTATCATAATAATCCATTTCTTGTGACAGAATTTCTTATTTCCATCAGCTTTTGCAATAAAATAAAACCACCTGAAAATTGAATATTCAAATTAGGTCAATGGATGTCAATTAATTTTGCTATTGATTGGTTTTCATTAATTAAAAACAAATCAAAAGTTAACCCTTTCACTTTTTTTCCCCCACATATCAGTAATTCCTAATCCAAAAACACACCATCACCGTACAAATTTTGATGGCTGTTTTCTGCCTCAAACATGTTTTCAGAAGGGTGTTTTAAAATTCTTGCCTAGCTTTATAGTGCGATTCTTCTGAATTTATAGTGCCTTTTGGGGCACACGATGTTATTGTATTCTGTTCTAGACTAAAGACGAGTAGATGGTTGTTCATATGTAATTTCCACATATTTTTATCTTTGGGGAAATATTCTCTACCCGTACATCATTATTTTTCTGATGTAGAATCAGTTTTCAACACTCAGTTTTTTCAAGGCTTCAATTCATAGATTAACTATGGCCCTTTTCTCTCATGACATCTACTGTACAAACATTTGCCATTGACTCCATATAGTAGGTACAATTGTATTGATTATTTTGTCCAGGCTAGGTACTCTATTTGCTACAGAAAGTATAAGAATGAATATAGCCAGGCACGGTGGCTCACACCTGTAATCCCAGCACTTTGGTAGGCCGAGGTAGGCAGATCACGAGGTCAAGAGGTCAAGACCATCCTGGCCAACATGGTGAAACTCCATCTCTACTAAAAATACAAAAATTAGCTGGGTGTGGTAGCACATGCCTGTAGCCCCAGCTACTCAGGAGGCTGAGGTAGGAGAATGAGTATAAGTAGGAGAGGTTCTGCCCTGGAGGAGGTCGTTGCCTAAAAGAAGATAAGAAAATTATTTACTTTATAGGATGTCATAAATGCCCCTGCCTTATTTTCATACCTCCAGGCAGACATCTGGTCAGTGTTGACTCTGAATCTCATTTCTGTAGGCAGTTCTGCCTCCTATTAAACTTAAGTCCATTCTCCTTTAATGTGGCTTCATGATCATTCTTTTTGTTATAGTCACAGATACAAAATGATTCTGTATATTCAATGGACAATGGATCAAAAGAATAACTATTTGGGAACATACCTTGTAGCACATATATATTTGTTACAAATTTATCTTGGTTTCTAATGAATTTATCTTGATTCTAATGAATTCTTAACATCATATTTTGAAGAGACCAGGGGACCAGTTTTGCTCCCATATGATAGGCCTTAATGGAATATGTCTTAGAAGTGAAAAGGAAAGGTGATAGAAATAACCCTAAAGGCCACACCTGACCATAGGAGTGCCATGTGGCCATCTCCTTTTCCTTCACACGTGATTTTTACGTTTGTGCCCTTTTCTTTTCTTGGTGGATTCTTAGGGTAGTTGGGTAGTAGATCAATATTCATGAGCTGCATAGGTAGTGAAGTGTATAAAATTCAAATTATATAAACAAAACTGTGTCTAACTCTTTGGGGAAATAACCCACTTGTAGTTGCTCTCACTAAAGCTGTCAATGCACTTCTTTTTTTTTTAATATAGTGCAGATCAGCTAAAGAAATGAGAGCCACTTGATGTGATTTGATAGACAAGTACATTGTAACATGAATAAATCCCCTACATAATACAATACCCTGGTCAGCATCCCACAGCACTTCAAGGAATGAATTACAAAACAAAGGATGCCAGTCAACTAAAATGCTACAAGGGACCACAACTAAAAACAAACACACATTTCAGTAGAGTTTTTATTTTATTTACTTATATCACTTAGGTGCACTCAAGTGCCTTTATGAGACATGAGCTTTTTAATAATTGTATCTGTGGCTAGGGATGTCGCTCAGTGCTTCCTATTATTTCTAAGCTTAGTTATTAGGAATTTTTTTTTACATATTCAAATCCTCTGATGGAGATTCAACTGTTTCTATCAGTATACACTGGTCTGATTGTAAAAATTCACACTTAGGATTGCAAAAATTCTGTGGTTATGATCAATATGTACTGATTTGTGCCTTTTGTTAAGAGATGCAAATGTATAGCTTGCCTCCTCCATCATCTCTTGATTTTGTTATAATACAATTTTAATGATAACATTTCTAATAGACCTATATTATGAATTAAAAATGGCGAAATAGAGCATGATATTTACAGTGGATAATGAGATCTGTTCTTCACTGAGCCCTGAAAATATATTTCTTAATTTTGAATGAAAGAAAATTTCCATTGGATTTGGGAGAACAGAGAAAGACCCCAATTTCTTCATACTGACAATTTCTGAGGAGAATAAAGAATGTCATAACAATAATAACTATTGTTTTAGAGTGTTTACATCGTGTCAATTACTATGACAGGAGCGATGCACATAGTATCACATTTAAGTTCTAATGCATCTTGTATAGATGATTTAATGAATACATTTCCTCATGAGGAAATACTTAAAAGCTCCAGGTAACTTGCTGTAGGTCATAAAACTAAAAAGTGAGTTCCAGTGAGGTTGCTCACATATGTAATCCCAACACTTTGGAAGGCTCAGGTGGGCAGATCGCTTGAGCCCCAGGAGTTCAAGACCAGCCTGGGCAACATGGCACAACCTCATCTCTGAAAAAAAAAAAAAAAATACAAAACTTAGCCAGGCATGGTGGCATGTACCTGTAGTCCTAGATACTCAGGAGGCTAACGTGGGAAGATTGCCTGAGCCCTGGGAAGTCAAGTTTGCTGTGAGCTGTGATCACCCGACAGCACTCTAGCTTGGGCGACAAAGTGAGACTCTATCTCAAAAAAAATAAATAAATTGACAGAAGTGTGGTTCAAACCGAGGTCTGTGTAACTCCAGTATCCCTGTTTCTTATACTGCAACTTACAGTATGGGTCTGGAGAATGCAGATGATTGTTTCCCCTTCTTTCCTGGGTTTAGAGAAAAAAATTCTCCTAAATCCTATTCTTTTAAAAAAAGCTGTATGGGGCTCTGAATTTGGGCTAAGACTGGGCCTTGGCATTATTGTTGGGGTGACCTACCTGGAAGCTAATGAATGACCTTACATAAGGTACTTCCTCCTTCCCCACATCAGTCTGCTGTTATACCTCTTGAAACTATGCATCTTCTTCTTGACCCAGCGTTTTACTGAATATTATGTTTCCTATTTATATGAATGAAGCCATTCATTCATTCATTTTATAATTGTTTATTTTCAGAATCACTTTCATCTTTATCACCTGCCATGTATAAAAACCTTATGTACGAGATGAATCAATGAAGATTTTTTGCCAAATCAAAGGGGAACTTTGAACCCCTTACAATATACAACTTCTTCCCAAAAGCAGGCTGACTGATGATAGATTAATATCTAGTAATAGTGGTTCAACAAAGTTAATTCCCTAACATTTCTGATTTGACATTATAACTGAAGACATTATTTTGTGGAAGTAAAATATTACTATCAGCTATTAATTGTGTTGAATAGATAATTGTCTTACTTGGGAAAAGATCTGGAAAATGGTGAGTCAGCTAAGGAGTGCTTTAAAAATCAATCAGCACATATTTGAATGTCTGATATACTCAAGACTCTTTGCTATGTGCTCCACAAGATGCAGTTTTTGACTCCTTTCTCCTTTTTTTCTCCATGCAGTCTCCTCATCAATGACCTTACCTCCCATAGCATCTATTCAGATAACTCCCAAATCTGTCAACTCCAATACTTCTAACACCTTGAACTGTAGGTTCAAATGCTAGCAGATATCATAATAATACAAAAAACTCAACATGTCAAGGAAGCAATTGTATTATTTCCCTATCATGCAGGTATCAGTTTACTATTTTTAAGAGGATTTGAGAGGGATCAAGGAGAACATTTAGTCTATGTTAGTAATCCAGACTTGAAGTACATAAAATTATGTGTTTCTATATGGTCAGCATGGAAAATAAGGGACAACTCTCAGAAATTCTACAGTTTAAAATATTGGTAAAGATTGGTATTATTATAAATAACATTGTATTTACTATGATTTGAACATCACTTCAAGATTTGGAGTCATGAATGGGAAAATAAGAGTATCATGGTTAGAAGTAAGATGCCCTATTTGATGTCTGAGAAGATGGACAACTGAATTTACATAAATGCTAATAAAAATTTTTGGTAGCAGCCAGGCAATACTTTTCCTTTATGGAGCTAGTACTTTTTACTCTACCTTCTCACAGCCCTAGAGGCAGAGCCTAAAAAAGAAGAAAGTAAATGTTATGAATCATTTATTCTGACTGCCTTCTTTTTATCGAAACAAGATCCCTTTACAGGAATTTCTGCCACTTTACGACGGGGAAACGTAAGACCAGAAAATTAGGCAGACCGTTTTCACACAGTCAGATCACGTGACAGTTTCTAAATTCAGTCTTAATTGATTGAAGTTGCTACCAAGCTACACCTACCTGCCCTTGCTGCCTTAGTTCCTGGTTGGCTTACTGGAATCTAAGTAGTAGCAGATCAGGGAAAGCAAATCCATCTATTCTCATTCCCTGAAACAAGCAAACAACCAAGTGACAAACTGTACCAAATTAGCACTTCCTTCTACCTTCATTATTGCCAACATTGTTCTGCCTCACAACAGACTTCAAACTTTGGAGCCATCTTTGACTTTCTCCTGCTATAACTCTCCATCGATTCTTCCTTAATTCTGTCTTTTGTATCCTTGGTTTTCTTCCTCTTCTTATTGTCGTCATGCTACGTCATTACCTGTTTCTTGCACCATTTTGCTGACTTACTGATGGTTTCCCTGCCGTTAATCTCTCCTTCAACCAATCCTAGTTACCGCTCCTAATAAGACTCAAAAGTCAGTGTGGGATAGCAATGGAGAGTCTGGGATCTGTAGCCCAAAGGCCTGTGTTCAAATCTTCGGGTTTCCAACATACAATTTGACTTTGTGCAAGTTACTTACTATTTCTGTTTTACTTTTCTCATCTTTGGAATGAAAATAATGATAATAACGTTTTCCTAGGATTGTTTTGAGAATCAAATCAGTTAATAAATATATAAGGCAAATGTTGAAAAATGTCTGGCACAAAGTACTTAATAAATGTTAATTGCTGTTATCATTGTTACCATCATTATCAAAGCATACTTAGGTCATGTTATTTCAATTGGAGCTGATATTTTTATAAAAAGATCAAATGTTCTCTTAGTTTGTAGGCCAAACATTGCAGGCCAATACAAAACCTGGAAAGGAAAAGAGTATGATTGAAGGCCCATGATATTGGAACTGAAGAAGACTAGAAGCCCACATATCCCTAAGGGTTTTGTTCCTTGTCCATCTGGGACCAAGGGCACACTGATGAACAGGGCCCCTATAAGCTCTGCAAAGTGTGGCCAGGAGAGCAAGGGAATGGTCACTAGCAGCTGCTAAAAGTAGCTCTATGGCTTTTTTAGTCATCAGGGAGACTACAAAACTACTCCCTAAACATAAAATGATAGAAAACGTGCTTCAGTGCTAGTGATGGCCAGTTACCAGTAAAAGGAAAGGAAAAATAAAGTGAGGAGGGATTTGGAGACAGAGGTAGAGGCAGAAATGAAGGCAGAAAAATATAGAGAGAAACTCTGAGTGATTCCCACACAGACATACACAAAGAGACCTGCAAATTCATGGAGACATAGACTTTAATGTGATTAGCTTCCACTTCTGTGGCCTTTACCTGGACTCTTTAGATACTTTGTTTCAAATTGTGCCCCTATGTATATACGTCACATATACCTAGCCTATAAACCTTTTCTCACACCATTCTCTCACTCTCTACTTCCCTTTTTGTTTTTTTGAGACAGGGCCTCACTCTGTTGCCCAGGCTGGAGGGAAGTGGCGCAATCTCGGCTCACTGCAACCTCTGCCTACCAGGCTCAAGCAATTCTCCTGCCTCAGCCTTCTGGGTAGCTGGGATTACAGGCACTGCAGCACCACCATGCCTGGCTAATTTTTATATTTTTAGTAGAGACAGGGTTTCACCATGTTGGCCACACTGATCTCAAACTCCTGACCTCAAGTGATCATCCTGCCTCTGCCTTCCAAAGTGCTGGGATTACAGGACTGACCCACTGCACCTGGCCACTTCTTCCTTTTCGTGTCAGTTCTATGTGTGCTTAAATTTATACATGCATGTACACACCTATGCATACATTTTTTTCATTTGTATTTCCTCTGCTGTGAAGCCTTAATGAAACACTGTAATCATAAGAGTTTAAGGTTTTTTTCTTCTTCCAGTGAACACCTCCAGAACTTAATTTTTTTTTACTTATCTAAAATCATGTGCTGGCTTTTTCACCAGCTATAGTTTTCAAAGGTCTGTGTTGAGTTTCTGACTATATTGTAAGCTTTTTGTGAATAGGTGTCTTATACCTGCCATCTGAGTACTGAAGAAATGGGAGGACGATTTGTACAATAATACCTTGACCAGATAAAAGTTAGTCATAAGTGATGAGACCTACAAAAATATAGTAACAGGTAGATATTTCATCATACTGTTGTATATCTGCATGTGAAAAGCATGCATATTGGAGGATTAGTAGAAGGAAGAGGTTCATATTTGGAGAAGCAGATGTTCATGGTTAATGGGCAAATTTGAAGAAAAAAAATAATGGACTATGTCTTGATTCTGTATTAGAGGAGATAAGGTCTGCCCAACAGCTCATCTGCTGCTTTTGAAAGGTATTTTGTGGTTTAAAAACTTTTGTTTATGTTGTCAAATCTCTTCATGTTTTTTACAGATACCTTGGAGTCTAATCTTTACTTGGCATTTGTAATTGAGGAAGTAGGCTATACATACAAAAACAAATATAATTAGGATTGTTAATAATTGCTTTTTATTGTGTGTATGTGTCTATGTGTATGTTCATGTGTGTCTACCCTCTCCCCCAACCTCCTTCCCAGAATTTATTTTGTGAAGGAAAACTAGTTGAGTAAGTTGTATAGGACCTTAAAAACTAAAAATTATTATCATAGTAACTATACCAAGTGGAATATTTAATGTTCACCAATGTTATAAAACAAATAATTAAAACCAAAGTTGAACTCTATAGAATTCTTCCATAATGTACTTGAAAGTAAGTTCATGGCCGGGCGCGGTGGCTCACGCCTATAATCCCAGCACTTTGGGAGGCTGAGGCGGGTGGATCACGAGGTCAAGAGATTGAGACCATCCTGGTCAACAAGGTGAAACCCCGTCTCTACTAAAAATACAAAAATTAGCTGGGCATGGTGGTGTGCGCCTGCAATCCCAGCTACTCGGGAGGCTGAGGCAGGAGAATTGCCTGAACCCAGGAGGCGGAGGTTGCGGTGAGCCAAGATCGCGCCATTGCACTCCAGTCTGGGTAACAACAGCAAAACTCCGTCTCAAAAAAAAAAAAAAAGAAAAAGAAAAAGAAAAAAAAAAGTAAGTTCATGTGATTTTACGATCATCTAATTACTTAATATCAACATCTGTCAAGTAGGTAACATTCTTTAGAGTATATATAAATAATATATTTTATGAATAGAAATAATAAGTTTAAAAATTATTAAATGCTCAATCAGAGCTAGTCTTCTGATTTCAAACAGCATAGTGATAGGTAATTTCTTAGGAAATGTTCCACTGTATTTTCTGTCATCACATACATCTTTTATCCATGGCCGAACTATTCACTCAACTCAATTTAATGTTTATAAATTTTCTTAGCTCACCTCAGAGACAGATTTTGGCCGTTTGAATGCTATTGATGGCTAATGATTATGCAATTAACATATAGCAACTGTTCAGCTTCAATAATATTTTATTAATGCTATAAGGATGATTTATTTTTTAAAAACCTGTACAGCCAACTGCTTTTTAAACTTTGATAAAGTATTTCTTTGGAATGTTTAAAACAAAATATTTTTAAATTCCCGGACCAAATTCACTTTATGCAGAAATGTTACAGTGTTGTCTGTGAAATTATCCCCACTAAAGAGATAAAATAAGAGGCATTAAATGTGTATTCTCATAGAATATTTCTTATCTTTCAGATGAGCTCCGTAAAAATGTTACAGCCTCGTCTCAGTAGTATCCTGTTCAAGCTCACATTTGAAGAACACGTAAACAACATCAAACCAAGCATCATAGCAGTAACTCTTGCCTGCGAAGAACTGAAGAAAAGTGAAAGCTTTAACAGACTTTTAGAGTTAGTTCTTCTTGTTGGAAACTACATGAACTCAGGCTCAAGAAATGCCCAGTCTTTGGGTTTTAAGATCAATTTCCTTTGTAAGGTAAGATGACATTTTATAATGCTAATTTACAACAGTACTCTTCTTGTCTATGAAAGAGGATACTGCAAATAGCAATAGTGCATAAACCACAAAATTGTATGCTTAAAAAGGGTGAATTTTCTGGGATGTGAATAACACCTGAATTCAAACTAATAAATTTTTTAAATCTTAGTAAAATCTAAAAGACTTTAAAATTATTTTGGAACATATTACTTAACACTTGCTGATTATATTTTGCTGAAGTTTATAGACAAAAAAAAATTTCACTTTTATAAAATAGATGCAGTATTGGCCAGACATGCTCACTCATGCCTGTTATCTCAGCACTTTGGGAGGCCGAGGCAGGCAGATCACCTGGGGTCGGGAGTTTGAGACCCAGCCTGGCTAATATGGTGAAACCCCATCTCTACTAAAAATACAAAAAGTAGCCGAGTGTGGTGATGGGTGCCTGTAATCCCAGCTACTCAGGAGGCTAAGGCAGGAGAATATCTTAAACCTGGGAGATGGGGGTTGCAGTGAGCCAAGATCACGCCACTGTACTCCAGCCGAGCCCACACAGCGGAACTCTTGTCTCGAAAAATTAAATAAAATAGATACAGTATTGTATTTCATTTACATTATTACTTATGTCTTTCTACAAAGTATCTGAGAAGCTAAATTTAATGAGGTATATAGCTAGAAATTTTTAAGATAATAATACTCTTCGATGTCAAGTAGTATTGTACCCTGGTATCTAGTGCATTAACTAAGAGGTAAAAAAGAAAATTGAATGATAATCATCTTGTTTTGATTGGGCCATTTAATAATAATACTTTTGAGACTTAATTCTTGTGAAAAGCAAGCAAAGTAACAGAGAAGTCCAAAAGGGCTTGTATATGTCCATTTTGGGGCTAGAGCAAACCACCTTATTCACGAAAAAGAAATCTGTCTGTTATAGAAGAAGCCTGAACAGACTCTGAGGTGAAGGCCTGTAAGAAAGCTGAAGATGAAAATAAATCTGAAAACAAACAATCTATCTTTGAAATCTCACCATTCTTTCACTTTTTTTCCTCTCACATCTGAAGACATTGCAGAACTTTAGTTAGTTCTTGAAGTATATTATAATGAGAATCCCAAATCGAGCAATGGATATAAATTTCTTTTCTATTCATGCATCAAATTGATGTGTATTACATATACATTGACTAGCACTTTGATATGTATCAAAAATGATTTGATCTTGGTAGTTCTAACCCAAATAGACATAAAGAATAACATTTATAGATAATAGGATATACAATAGAATTGTGAGTATCTGTTTACTCCTCATATATTTTTGAGGGCTGTTAGGAAAGAGAACAAGGAAAATAGGGACGATTATCTGGAAATGCTAGATTTTGGGAAGAAAACTTTTTTACCCCCACCCCTTGTGATATTTGGGGACATGTAAAATCATTTCATAATGCCAGAGGGAATAAGGCAATGCTTGTAATAAACTGTACTAAATCATGCCAGATTTATAGGATAAAATACAGTATTTAGGACTTTCGCATTGTATTGCATACCATATACCCAATGTTAATAGAGTCATCTCTTTACCATGGTGCTACTTGGCTAGAGTGTATGCTCTATGTACAGTGAATGAATCTAAAAGTGTTCTTGCTTGACAATTATAAAAAGATTATAAGTTAAAAGAAAATATCATTAGAAATTTGTATTAGATACCTATTTTACATTTAATTCATATAAAAATATTTTAAATGAGCCATTCTAATTTGAAGAAATATATACTTTAGAAGTGTCTTAATTTCACACTATTCAAATTAATTACATGAACTGATTTCTTTGAAGCAAGAATGAATAAGTCATTTACATATAGGAAGAAAAGATTACATTAATCTCACAGAAGGATTTTACAGTTACATCTTATATTTTGGAGAAAGGCTTCTCTTTCTGTCATCTACCTGTCAAATAAAAGTTCTTCCACACAACGCTCATCTGACATCTATCACTAGAGGTATGCTCAAAGGATTCAGCACAAAGATTTTTGCCAACTTCAAATAAAATAAAAAATAATCTTGTGGGAAATACTATCATGTAGCAATAGGTGTTCTAAAAGTGAAAGAAGTGAAGGTTTTAAAATTTGCCCCCCACCCCACCCCCTGCTTTTCAGTAAGATTTTTATCTTCTGGGAAATTTCTAGGAAAACACTTGTCATTTAGAAAGAGAAATATTATATACATGCATGATATTCCCATAATGTCTAGTATTCAAAGGATGTTCCTGGAATACAAAGCATCGTGAGTAGATGTAAATGTCTAAAATGACAGAAATTTTCAGAAGCACATAGAAATGGTTAGCTTAGGTCTGTATTCTGTTTGAAATACAATTAACTACTGATGTGTGATTAGCTAGAATTGCTGTTTAATTTCAGTTGTATTATGAAAGATTACTTGGTTGATTTTTCTTAGTGATTGCTTTCTTAAAGAAAATAGCAAAGGGAATTTCCCTCATAGAACACTGATTATGCTCTAAAAATGATACCATTTACTCTTCTAAATTTTTCTAGTGATAATTTCCTTTCTCAGTGATTTTAAAACTGTAATCCAAGGCTTTTAACAAGAAGCTATAGAGTATGTTAAAATATTCACCTAGGTAAAAAGGAGGCATGTTATACATGGTTAAATTTATCAGATATATCTTGAATAGTAAGGTAATATAAAAATTTCAGATGGTCACAATTGGCTGCTATGGCATTTGGGAAGAAAAGGAAAACAGATGGGTTAACCAAAATGTGAACACTAAAGGGTATCATTATTTTAAGTACTACCCTCACCACAAAATGCTTTGTTAATTTGTAGCAGTGCATTATCACTTTGTGAGTCACCAAACCAGTGTGCTGAACTGTAATAAAATTCATTTCAATGACGATGAGCTCCCAATGTTAGCTTAGCCTGTTGGTTATTAAAATTCTAACCAATAGAAATGCTACACTTCAAGGCCATTTGTTTGTTTGTTTTTTTTTCAATATGAAATAGCAAATATAATCTGCATAAGGACAAAACATTTAAAAATACTTAGCATTCCCTATATACTCAGCTTTGTGGGTTTATCAAATAAGAGTCTTTGTTTGCAAGTAACAGAAAGTGACTCTGCCTGATTCAAGCAAAAAGTGAAAATTACTGGAAGGATATGAAGTAACTCAGCCAGAAACTGAGGAAACACTAAAGAACTTGGCCTTTAAAAGAACAGCCACTGTGACAGCTTTGAGAATTCAGGTAGCAGAAATGAATGAAAAGTCCTTCTAGGATGTTGCCTTTGGGATGTATCGGCTCCAACCATTTTCCTTCTCCCTTCCCTATGTTTGATTGAAATTCAAATTATGAAGAGAGCCTATTGAGCCCAGTGTGGAGTATAAGAACACCGTGTGTTCAAGGGAGAACAAAGAACCTTGATTGACAGTGCTACCAAAACTACCTGCCATGGAAGACTGCTTATGCCCTAAAGGGTGCCATTACCAAAGATAGGGATACCAAAGGTTAGGAGCAGGTAAAAGGATATCAAGCAGCTACAAACAAATACAAAATAAAACAGATGATCTCTTCATCAGAGGCCTACAAACAATATAGGAGATATACAGAAACCTCAAGAAGCTTGTGGTACAGTTGAGTTAGCCAGGAAATATGCATATAGAATATTATGTAATGTCACAAAGTACACTGTCAATGAGGGCAGAAATAAATGGCCACTGAGATTAGCAGTAGTTCAGGGGAGGAGGGAATCTTTGGTGAATGGGCAGTGCTGGTAAATTGAAAAAGAAGAATCTTGAAGGATAGGTAGGATTAAGAATCCATAACCTTACACAAGGGGAGAACATTGTGGGCTTGGAATCTACGTTTTAACTTACATTTTGCTAATTACTAGCCAAATTTTCATGACTAAGTCACTTACCTTCTCTGAATCTTAATTTGAGATTGAATATTTGAATATTTCTTGAATATTTCTCCATTCACTTCTTGTATCTTTTTTGGACTTCCTTGCATTGAGCTTCGCCTTTCTCCGGTGCCTCCCTGATTAGCTTAATAACCAACTTCCTGAATTCTTTTTCAGGTAAATCAGGGATTTCTTCTTGGTTTGGATTCATTGCTGGTGAGCTAGTGTGATTTTGAGGGGGATGTTAAAGAGTCTTGTTTTGTCATATTACCAGAGTCAGTTTTCTGGTTCCTTCTCATTTGGGTAGACTCTGTCAGAGGGAAGGTCTAGGACTGATGGCTGAGATTGTTTTGTCCCACAGGGTGTTCCCCTGATGTAGTACCCTCCCCCTTTTCCTATGGATGTGACTTCCTGAGAGCCAAGATGCAATGATTGTTGTCTCTTCTGGGTCTAGTCACCCAGCTAGTCTGCCTGACTTTGGTCTGGTACTGGGGGTTATCTGCACAGAGTCCTGTGATGTGAACCATCTATGGGTCTCTCAGCTGTAGATACCAGCACCTGTTCCGGTGGAGGTAGGGGGGTGGGGGGGTGTGAAATGGGCTCCGTGAGAATTCTTAGCTTTGGTGGTTTAATGTTCTATTTTTGTGCTGGTTGACCTCCTGCCCAGAGGTCGTGATTTCCAGAGAGCATCAGCTGTGGTAGTATGGAGGCAAACTGGAGGTGGGCAGGGCCCTAGAACTCCCAAGAGTATATCCCCTTTGTCTTCAGCTACCAGTTTGAGTAGGGAAGGGCCATCAGGTGAGACAGGGCTAGGCATGTCTGACCTGACACTCTCCTTGGGTGGGTCTTGTGGCTGCTGTGGGGGATGGGAGTGAAGTTCCCAGGTTAATGGAGTTGTGTACCTAGGTAGATTATAGCCACCTCTGCAGAGTCATGCAGGTTGTCAGGGAAGTAGGGGAAAGCCAGCAGTCACAGGCCTCACCCAGTTCCCACAGAATCCCAAGGGCCAATCTCACACCCTCATGAGAACTTGCCCCAGGCTACCCACCTCCCAGCCGCAAATGGACAGGACTTTAGTTCTTCCTCTGCCTGTAGGTATGCACAGTGGATTCCCACCCTCTACCAAATTCTGGCCAGGAGGCTTCTTGACCAGTTCAAACTGTTACAAAGTTCAGCTGTAGATGTTCTTCTTCCTGTGGCTCGCTGCCCTCCCAAAGTATCCCAATGGTGCCAGTCAGGAATGGCCTGCTTGGGGACCCAGTGAACTCCCAGGGCCTTTCCTGCTGCTCCCTCTACCCCTGTATTTTGCTTGGCTCACTAAATTGACTTAGGTCCAGGTGAGGTTGGAAACTTCTCCCTAAAATTAGACCCGTTTCCCTGGTAGGGATGTGTGTTCAGTGGTGGAGGATCTCCCTTTCCCACTTCTATAGTATTTGGGTCCTGCAGGAGTACTCTGCTTCCTTCCAAGGTCTGTGGGTCTTCTCAGGATTCCTAGTTTATTCCCGCAGTCATTCTGGAGTTAAAATTCACAATGCAAGCCTCCTCATCCTTCTCTGTCCATATGAGTCAGAGTTGCAATCTAGTCCTGCCTCCCGTCCATCACAATCCTCCCATAAATTCATAAATTTTCTTAAAACATTGTGAAATTTTTTTGTGATTTTTTTTTTTTAACTCATTAATCATTAGTGATAGTACATTTTACATGAGGCCCAATTCTTCTAATGTGGCCCAAGGAAGCCAAAAGATTGGACACCCATGATGTAGATTATAACATGTAAAGCCTCATCTAGAGGCAATTACATAGTATTAGTTATAGAGTATCATACCAGCTATACAAAGGAAACATCCATCTCCATCCATCTCCCCCACAGAAGTTGTAAGAAGGAAAGTAAAATAGATTCAGCTTTATTGTGAAATAGAAAATTACTCCAGAAAATATGTTTTGTAAAGAAAAGTGACAGCTGTCTATGGCAGTAAAATTTGGAAATCTGTAATCCACAAAAAGCAATCTACAAAAGACCTTAGAAAATAGTCATACATAAGTTTACCCCAAGTTTCACAGTGTCTCATCATTTCTAGCTAAAATAATGTGGATTGTGTCCATATAAACTCAGAATCTCAGCATATAAATACATCTAGTCTAACCTCTTCAGTCTACAAGTGAGAAAACTGGTGCTTGGAGAAGCAAAATACTATTGTTCAGCTTGGGCTGACGTAACAGAAACCATAGGCTGAGTGGCTGAAAGAAGAGAAATTAAATTTTTCACAGTTATGGAGACTGGAAGTCTAAGATCAAGATGCCAGCAGGGTTGGTTTCTGGTGAGGTTTCTCTCCTTGGGTCACCATATGGCCACCTTTTCACCATGTCTTCACTTGGCATTTAATTTACTGTTTTATTCCCGTTTGTCCCTTCACAAGACTCAGAACTCATCAAATTTGGATGTATCTTTTATTATGCATTATAACTCCACTGTCTATTTTATGTGAAGCTCTCAATATATTACTACAGATTGAAAGTCAGACAATTTGATTAAATAGAAGATTTGTTTTTAATATTCAACATGTGTTCACTTGTTTTTTTAAGTGAGAACATTTTGTTACTCACAGATATAAAGGGCATATTTTTGCCAGCAAAACTATTGAATATGTAACTAAGTTTTTTATGCTTTATTTGTAAAGACATAAAAATGTGTTTGCTGTAAATCTAAATCAGCAACTCATCATTAAATATGGGTTATTAAATAAATTAATATGACACTATTAATTTAAAATCAAAGATATTTTAGAAAATAACCACTATAGGATGTACCGAAAGGGAACCTAGCAATGATCAATCAATCCTGGTCAACAGTCCACACGTTTGGTTGCCTGTGTTTTTATAGTTTATAAAGTGCTTTCCTTGTGATTCAGGGAGGTTAAGTATTATTAACCCCATCTTATAAATTAGAAAACTAAAGCCCAGTGAGGTTATGTAATTTGTCCAAGATTAAAAAGCTAGTATAGGCCCAAGTTGGGCCTTACATACAGGTTTTCTGTATACAAAATTGTGTAGCACCCTGCCCCTTATTGCACTGTAACAATGTTTGGTTATACTTGGCTCATTTCAAGGAAGCATTATAGAGCCAACTCTGGCACTTACAGTGTTCTGAACATGGGGAAAACCTCATGTGAATTTTCTCGGCTCTCTGGCCTGAAACTTGGAATCTAACTTTTTTATTTTAATTCAGTTTGGAGTAACTGCTGGCCTATTAATAGGAAGTTTCTCATCTTGTAATAGATTTTAATGTATCCAAGCAGCAGAGCCTATATATTTGTAATAAAATAGCATCTAATAATTTGAATAATTATGAAGCTATCCCTTGGCATTGTATAGGCTGTTAGAGTATATTAGTTTTGTGTAGGCAAGATTGACTGTTGTTCTCAATATTTTACAAATGATCTGCTCTCCAGAGAGATGGCTTTACCCAGGATCACTCAGTGACAAAGGCAGAGTTAGGATCCAGCTTTTCCTGGGACTCAAACAAATGATTTCAGTGGATCATGCTATTTTTAGAATTTTCATTGACTCTTTTGCTTCACTGAAATATACTTTTGCCTATCAGACAATGTTTAGCATTAATTGAATTTGAGGGAGATGTGGTTGATAATTTGCTGAGAAGAAAATGACTTTTTGGGTTATAATTTGTCTTGAAAAAAATTCTGTTAAAGGGAAGATTAGACTCTCCATCATGTATGGAGTGGGATGAAATGTTAGGCCCTATTTCCAAACTTTTCTTTTTCTTCTTGGGGGTCCTTTAAACTTTCCTTTCTGTGGCGCTATTTGCAGGAAAGAGTTTTCATTTGGTGATCTCTCCAAGTCACTGGTTGGTAATCAATGCCATAAGATTCTATGCTACGCCAAATGCAAAGGAACATATTCATGGTACTTTGCATTTTAAAATGTCGTCATATAATATAGTGACATGCTGTACCATTTGTTCATAATTCATGACCAGTGGATACAAACATTTGAATTTAAGGGTCTGTCTGTGCCTCATTATATTACACTGAAGCAAGAATATTCACTATAGTTTAGACCTCTGAAATAACTAAGCACCATAGAATGACACAACAGGATATCATTCCTAATTTTAAATAGTTTCCTTTGTTCAGCTTATTTGATGGTTGACCTTTGTGTTTTATTGTACTGTGCTTACTGGGCTCTCATCATTGAGAACCACTGAGTAGTTTCTGGAGCTTGAAGATGAATGTTACACTGCTGTGATACTGTGTCAGTGGTGACATTCTAGATTGAGTTTTTATAATTGTGTCACAGGTTTTTGTTTCCTATACTTTCTCATGTAAATCAATACACCAAAATACGTAAGTTTTAAAAGGCAAGCATTAATACTACTTAAGTTAGAAAGTCTAGACGGATTTAAATTTATAGAGCACTAAAGTTTTTAAAGGAATTCTCCATAAGGTCTTTTCATATCTTGTGCTATTCATTATATATTCTAATGCACATGCCGTTAATCTGTGCATATGTACTTGTGCATGTAGGCAAATGGTAATAGCAGAAGATTGCTTCGGTCATCTGATTTCTCCACTAAATCAAGATACTTGGATACCAGCTCAGAAATCCAATCCAAAGCCCTCACCTCTAATGTTCTTCATTGCCATTTAAAATCTAACCAAACACAGGCCAATTCATTTGAGTTTATCTTCTTTTAAATGCAGCCCTCTAAGTTTTGGAAACAGATTATGATGACTCCTTGATTTTGTAATCCTGTGAGCACACTACTATGTGCTTTGAAGATTGTCCTTCAAGTAGCAAGTCAGTGCTTTTTCCCACTTCTAAGATATCAGCTACCTGGTCTCCTTATCTGTCTGTATATTACAGTGATGCATATACAGATTGACTACTTAAGTAGAAAGAAAACTTAATGAAGACAATATTTGTCTCTGTCTTATGAGGTGCCCTCTTCTAAAATGATAACCTCAATTTTTCCAAATGGTCATACATCTTCTAGATTTATATTAATGTGGAGATGCTTTATATCTTTCTTGTTCTCAGTAGCCTACATTAAGAAATTGAAATGGGAGAAAATACTAAATTTTTGGTAAGTTAATTACAGCAGAGGGAAAAATATATGATCACATCAGGCATAGGAATTAACAAAGTTTATAGATGTACTTTTAAAAATTGCTGTAGTTATAAAAGCTATGGGTCTCAAAATATCTTTTTGAAAACTTCAGCTCTGAGTAAGAGAAACTAACTCGCACCTTTATTCTCCTCCTTGTCTCTTATATAGAGGTCCCTTGAGCTTATTTAAATATTTTCTTCTAAGTTGAAATGTTCATTAATTTGATTAGTATTCCTTGTCAATACTGACTGCTTTGGAGACTCATGGGATTTTTTTTTCTATTATTCTTATGTATGTTAAAATTTTCTATCCCCTATTACACACACACACACCTGCCCTTACCTGTGATCATTAATATTGTGAAGCCTATGCTGCTATCTCTGATTTTAACTTATATGTTACAGTTATGTCTGCCTCCTAGATATCAAGATAACACACTGTCAAGTGTGTATGTGTGTGTGTGTGCGCGCGCGTGCGCATGCATGTATATAACATACTTGCCTTGAGTACTAGCAATGCCTCGCTATTATACTCCCCTATGCAAACACATGACATTTTTGATATGGAAGAGATTTCAATTTTTGAAAATTTTGTATTAGGGAAAGGACCAAGGAAAATAAAATAAGAGCCAGACCAAGCCAAAAAGGGTATATGTGCACATGGGTGTTAAGTAAGAGACACAGGGAGATAGACAGAGACAGAGAGACTGAGACACAGAATGAGAGAGAAAGAGAATGAAAGAGGAAGAAGGATTGGGGTGATTTTCATAATTTGATAATCAGAGAGAAACAGGATTGAGTTAAATGTTCCTTCGTATACATCAATTGACAGACTTGTAAAGAGCATTGAAAAATGCAAACTAAGAGTTGCCAAATTATACTTCTTATCTTCGACCAATAATAAGCATCAAAAACTCAACCATATGTATTTGTGTATAGAACTATAAGGATGGGCATAATTTATTTTCTGTAGAGAACTCACATATGGCTTAGTTTATTGACTCATTAAATACAGATACATTTTCAGGAAATTAAAAAAATGAATACATCTGCATTTTCTTTCATTTTATCTTTATACAGTAATACAAAAAACGCAATTAAATTGATACTATGTCACAGCTATACTTGTTGAGATCATTGTGACTAAACAATAACAGATACAGTTAACGGTTGAATAGTATAGCTGGCAGAGATGAATAATTTCTAGTTTACAAAAATACAGTTTTTTGGTTCTTGATGAATACCCCATATATCAGGAGCAGCAATAAACATTTTCAGCACTGGAGCAGACAAAAAATGATGATTTATGGAACTAGCTGTAGGTCTGTCTTAGTTCACCATGAAGACTGTTTCCACAGAGGATTTAAATGAACCCAGCTGGCTTAGTATTCTGTGAATTGCTATAGTCATTTTCTGAGTATAATCTTATGACTGATCTTGTCATTCTCACAGTAGGGGAAAGTTGACAACATGAACAGCATTTAGTGAATATAATTAGTAACTCTGAAAACAAAGGCTTTTTTTTCCATAACAGCTCTCTTCGAAGGAGATTTTGACCCTGTATGAGACTGTTGTTCCAAAAACATGGCTACTGTGGCTAAGTTTGACCAGTCATCTTACAAATGGACTTTCCTGTCAAAGGAATTTTCCTAATGAAGGCATTGCACAACCTTAACAAGGAGAGCTCATGACCATGAAAGGAAGTTTATAAAGTAGCAGTTGATACTAAAATAAAGCTCTGTGATAATTTTAGAGAATCTAAAAATTATTTATGTACATTTAACGACTTTTTAGTGAGTACTTGTGCAGCAAGTTGGCCACATTTATTGAGCCTTTACTCTCTGTGGAACCTTGTGCTAGATACTTTGCAGGGATAAAGAGAAATAAAACATACATCTCCAGTCCTTGAGGAGCTTATAAGCTAGATACCAGATATAGAACATTGTAATGCTAAAGCAAGAGACAGGGAGAAGTGTGTGTGGGGACGGGCAAATGGATTTTATGTAATAGCACACATGAAAAATAAATTATGTTGCTCATAAACACTGGCTAACTAACTACAAGTAAGTACATACTCTGTTAGATGATATCCATACTGTAAAGCTGCTCCACTTCTTTGGAAAGGAAGGAAAAAATAATTCCAGCCCCATTTCCAACATGTACTTTTCTTCTCTTCGCCACACAATGTCCGGTTTTGCTTTTCCTGCCTTCCTTCATGGGGACAAGCACAAAGCCTTGCCATTCATTATTTCTTAACCTTTATTCTTTTTTTGAATTTTAAATCTGAATTTTCAGAATGCTCTCTTCCCTTTTATGCTACAAAAAGAGTATCTTTAAAACTGATTCTCAAGTTCCTACCATCTTTCTATATGTAGTTAAATATTAGTATTTTAAATTTTTTGGATAAAATCAATATCTGTTCAAAAGCAATAGTAGAATGGTACTACTTATAACCATTGTATGTCTGCACCCCTCCCAATTCACTAATGAGGCACAAAAGTCAAATAATAATTTCCTTTTTGCCAGAGGATATCATGAGATTGTCCAGATAAATAAGAATGAAAACACTTGTTATTTAATGTTCAGTATCAGGGATCACTCCAGGATGCGAGTAATCTACTATGAGGAAATACAAGCTATTCAGAGGCTATTTAGAGAAAGGATCTCAATATTCAGATTTAAGCAACTGGATAGATACACATATTAAAACTTGACTTAGAAATCTGTGCTGAAGGCCAGGCGTGGTGGCTCACGCCTGTAATCCAAGCACTTTGGAGGCCAAGGCGGGCGGATCACCTGAAGTTGGGAGTTCAAGAAATCTGTGCTCAGTGAAGTGGCAAAGTATCGTAAGTTATATTCAAAGACTTGGGGAGAGATGCACATGCTTGATTCCAAGGAGTTTTTATCCATCACAGCCTGACCCATTCAGATCACTTTATACTTCCAAATTTCAGCTTTCATAAAGTATACAAGAAAGGCCAGGGTACTCACTGATTTCTTAAGGCATCTTATTAGGACTTTGTTTGTTGTATTGTTATTTTATTAGAATTAAAATATATTCATGGTCAAGAGAGACTTGAACCTAACCTATAGTTTCTTGTAGTAACTTTACTGAGGTTTTTAACTGACATACAATAAAATTTACTCATTTTAGGCCAGGTGCGGTGGCTCACTCCTGTAATCCCAGCACTTTGGGAGACTGAGGTGGGCAGATCACTTGAGCTCAGGAGTTCGAGACTAGCCTAGACAACCTAGTGAAATCCTGTCTCTGCCAAAACTAGAAAAGATTAGCAGGGTGTGGTGGTGCGCACTTCTGGTCCCAGCTACTCAAGAAGCTGAGGTCGGAGGATTGCTTGAGCTTGGGAAGAAGAGTTGCAGTGAGCCAAGATTGCGCCACTACACTCCAGCCTCGGAGACAGAGTGAGACTGTTAGAGGAAAGGAGTCCTGATCCAGACCCCAAGAGAGGGTTATTGGATCTCGCATAAGAAAGAATTTGGGGTGAGTCCACAGTACAAAGTGAAAGCAAGTTTATTAAGAAAGTAATGGAATAAAGAATGGCTACTCCATAGACAGAGCAACCGTGAGGTCTGCTGGTTGCCTATTTTTATGCTTATTTCTTGATGATATGCTAAACAAGGGATGGATTATTCGTGCCTTCCCTTTTTAGACCTTATAGGGTAACTTCCTGACATTGCCATGGCATTTGTAAATCGTTATGATGCTGGTGGAAGTGTAGCAGTAAGGACAACCAAAAGTCACTCTCATCACCATTTTGGTTTTAGTGGGTTTTGTCTGGCTCCTTTACTGCAAGCTGTTTTATCAGCAGTGTCCTTATGACCTGTATTTTGTGCTGATGACCTATCTCATCCTGTGGTTTAGAATGCCTCAACCATGTGGGAATGCAACCCAGTGGGTTTCAGCCTCATTCTACCCAGCTCCTATTAAAGATGGAGTTGCTGTGGTTCACATGCCTCTAATAAGACCCCATCTGAAAAAAATTTTACTCTCTTTAGGCATACAGTTAGAAGAATTTTGTTATTTGTATACAGCTTTGGAAACTCCATTGCAATCAACCAATGTAGTTTCCTCATGCCCCTGTGTAATGGATCCCTACTCCTAGCTCTAGACAACTGCTGATTTGTTTTAAATCACCCTGGTTTTGCCTTCTTCTAGAATTTCATATGAATGGAATCATACGGTAATAGCGTCTTTGTGTTACTTTATGTTTTTATTGACATTTTTCACTTAGTGTAAAGTTGTGGCATGTATTGGTAGTTCATTGTTATTTTGGGGTAGTTATTCCATTGTATGGCTGTGCCACATTTTGTTTATCTATTCATCAGCTGATGGACACTTGGGTTGTTTCTAAATTTTAGCTATTATAAATGTTGCTACCATCATTTATGTATATGACATAAATTCATTTATCTTGGGTAAATACCTAGGAGTGGAAATCCTGCATCATATGGAAAGTGTAGTTTTAAGAGATACTGTTTTCCGAAGGGTCTATACCATTTTTCATTCATACTTAGGATTAAATTAAATTAAACTACAATGATTGATTTCATATTTGGAATCTATGAATATATATAAAAAGATATTTCATATTCATGAGACTGGCAAAAATGTTAAATTCTGTTAATATAAAGTAGAGGTAAGAATAAGGGACAAAGGGAACTACTGGTGAGAGTGTAACTCGTTCAATTCCTTTTGGAAAACAATTTGGTACTATTAAGAAATGTTAAAGAAACCGTACGAAGAAATGCCCCTTCTAGTATATAATCTAGATAAACTCTTAGGTAAGGATCCTGGAGACATATACAAGAATGATCACATAATCAAAGGACACTATCAACAGAGTGAAAAAAAAGGCAACCCACAGAATGGGAGAATATATTTGTAAGTAATATATTTGATAAATGATTCATATCCAGAATATATAAAGAACTCCCACAATTCAACAACAAACAACTCAGTTCAAAAATGGGTAAAAAAATTGAATAAATATTTCTCCACAGAAGATATATAGGTGGTCCATAAACACAGGAAAAGATGCTTATCACCACTAATCATTAGGAAATTACAAATCAAAACCACAATGAAACTCCACTTCAAACATACTGTGATGGCTACTATCAAGAAAATAGAAAACAACAAGTGTTGGCAAGAATGTGGAGAAATTTGAACCGTTATGCATTGCTGGTGGAAATATAAAATGGTGCAACCATTGTAGGAAATAGCATAGTGGTTACTACAAAACTTAAATGGAATTACCATATGATCCAGCAATTCCACTTCTAGGCATATACATAAAAGAATTGGAAGCAGGGACTCACAGATGATTGTATACCAAATTCATAGCAGCATTATTCATAGTAGCCAAAACATGGAAACACCCCAAATGTCCATTGAGGGATGAATGGATAAACAAAGTGTGGCATATATACAATGGAATACTATTCAGCCTTTAAAAAGAATGAAACTCTGGTATATGTTATAATATGAATGAACCTTGGTTAAATTATGCTAAGTGAAATAAGCCATACACAGAAAGACACATACTATATGATTCCACTTATATGAGGTACCTAGAATACTCAAATTTGTAGAAACAAAAAGTCCTTGTTTACCAAGGGCTGGGGGATAAGGGAGATGGGGAGTTAATGTGTAATGGGTAATAGTTTCAGTATAGGATGATTAAAAATTTCTGAAGATGAATAGTAGTGATGGTTGCACAACAGTGTGAATACACTTTACCCCACTGAACTGTGTGCTTAAAAATGTTTAAGGCCAAGCATGGTATCCCACACCTATAATCCCAGTGCTTTAGGAGCCTGTGGCAGGATTGCTTGAAGCCAGGAGTTCAATAGCAGCTTGGATAATACAGCCTGTAATCTTGGCAGTTTGAGAGGCCAAGGCAGATGAATCACTTGAGCCCAGGATTTTGAGACTAGCGAGGGCAACATGGCAAAACCCCCTCTCTACAAAAAAATACAAAAATTAGCAGGGTATGATAGCAGGTACCTGTAGTCACAGCTACTTGGGAGACTGAGGTAGGAGGATTACCTGAGCCTGGAAGTTGAGACTGTGGTGAGCCATGATCATGCCACTGCACTCCAGCCTAGGTGACAGTGAAATGCTGTCACACACACAAAGAAGTGTTTACAGCAGCATTATCTGTAATTATATCCAAAACAGTGATTCCCCCACAAAAAATGGAAACCAGATACTGTTCAATGAGAGAATATGCCTAAAATTAATCATATTTATATGGTCAACTAATATACAGCATAGATGAATATAGCTAGAAACATCAATATGGTTAAATACCTCACTCTTAAACAGCTGCTCCTCAATGCTGAATTCTAATTATGCTTTTGTAATATTCCATGTCTTAGACCTTCAAAGTTGTTCATAAATAGCTAAAATTACTAATGTTAAGTGCCATTTAATGCCATTTATTAAAGGTTAAAACCTTTAAATGCCATTTATTATTTATTTACAGTGTATATACACAGCAAATGAGTCCTATGCACTCTTTTGGTGGTATGACAATCTGAAGCTATATACAGAAAAAACAATTATTCCATTTACTCTCAAACCTCATATGTATAAAACAATTTGTTAAGTAAAATTCTCATGACAATAAAAGTTAAAAGTTTTAGTTACATGCTTAAACCGTGTCTGAGAAGAAACCATCTAACAGCAACATTCATACTTGTAAACTATTTCTATACCAATTTAAATAATTTGATTTGTATTAAAACTATTCTCAGAAGGATTTTTATTTGGTAAGCCAACTAAAGACAGGATGATTAAAAGCATGTGAAAGTATCAGAACAGCTTTTCTTTGTATAGACATATTTCATTAATTCATTCTGGCCTTTCCTAAAACCAATGAGTACAAATGATAGTTGATTTGTCACTGGTCCTGGCAATGCAGGCTAATGCACATGCAGGTCATTCTCCTTGGATAAGTGGGGCTAAAAGGGAAGATGCTGAGAAGGGGAGCAGGAAGGGCAGGAAACAGAATTTGTCTTGTCTAAGAAACTAACTGCACAAATGCCCCGCTGGGCCGGAAGGTGGCAATTGAGATGAATCCTTATTCCATTTAATGTTGTCATAGTTTCAAGTTTAAGCTCTCCTTTCACAGATTGCTACCATAAATTGAGCTAACAAGTGTAAAACTTTTAAATTGCTTGACTATACAATTGATATTATCTGTTTCCTTTTTGTTGGAAATACCATTATAATACCAAGCTAAAGAGTATAAAAAAGGGACGATCAGGCCTACATAAAGAATGAACACCTCTTTCCACCATAAATTACATTTGGCTGAATTAGTGTCAGCCCTAGTCATGTAGTGCCCAGAAAAGCATTTTTGGTGACAGATTTAGAAATAAAGCTGGGAAAACATGTATTAAACCTGTCCAGTCATAGCTACAGAACTAATGTCTTTATGGTAATTGCAATCCTTAAAAATACATTATCTTTTTCAATGTTACTGCAGTGTGTGGTAGTATTGAAGAAAGCAATAATTTGTAAACAACCCTTGGCAGAGAGCAAAGAACTTAATTTTGTTTAAATCAAGGAGACTAACATTAGAATTCATGTGCTGTATCAAGACTGGCAAGCAGTAGTAGCTGTTTTGATATATGCACTGGAGCATTCATGATTGCTTAAATATTAACTGTTCCATGAATATACAAATATAATAGGGGAAAAGGAAGCCATGATTAAGGAAAATTTTCACTAAAAGAAATAAAGTTGAATTATATGACCTTATAGGTAGTTTAGATGGTTTTATTCCATTGACTCAACCAGATCTCTTCACTGAGTTTCAGTATTTCTTTTCAAGGACAATTATATATGTGTATTGTGTGATACTGCTATGTGTTAGGAATGTTTCCTTGACACAGAAGGATTAGGCTTTTTTTTTTTTCTGAGGACGGGACCTGTTGATAAGTTTGCTGAACTTCATGTGGCCATTCGTGTAAATCCCAAAGGAAAAGGGAGAGATTCAAAAGGGCTTCCTTCAGATACAGTCTATAGATTTGAACTTTTGTTTCACATTTAAGTTTTAATACACTTTGAAGACAGTGTTCCTTAAATGTGTGCAGAAACATTTCCTTTAGTGATATCTGTGCTGCTTTACTACTTAATTTCTTATACTCTTTATGCAATAATCAATTTTTGCCTATGATCAATATACACTCTACAGAAATTCATGCACGAAAAGCAGGTGCTCCTCCCACACATTCTTGCATGTTTCCAGAAGAAAACCATTTTTTTTTCCTTTTTTTTGGGGTAGGGGTTGGAGTTTGGCTCATGTTGCCTAGGTTGGAGTGCAGTGGCACAATCTCGGCTTACTGGAACCTCCACCTCCCGGGTTCAAGTGATTCTCCTGCCTCGGCTCCCAAATAGCCGGGATTACAGGCATATGCCAACGTGCTCAGCTAATTTTGTGTTTTTAGTAGAGACAAGGTTTCTCTATGTTGGCCAGGCTGGTCTCAAACTCCTGACCTCAGGTGATCCACCTACCTTGGCCTCCCAAAGTGCTGAGATTACAGGTGTGAGCCACCTCACCTAGCGAAGGGAACTGTTTTCTGTGCCTTGCCCGGCCGAGAGAACTGTTTTCTGTGCAACTGAGGTTAAGAATTGTTTTGGGTCAGGGAGCTAAGGTCTGCTGCTTTGTTCCTGTATAATGTATGGTAACACATGAACCTAGCCCCATTCTCTCTCTTGGTCTTCAACCTGAAATAAGTATGATGACAAAGGAAATGTGGTATCAGCATATGCCAGTGCCATGGAGCAGGAATGAAGCTACCTCCCTTGGCTCTCTTCTTTACATAATACCCACCATAGTCTGATTTCATACATGTAAACTCTGTTTGGCATAGGGGTCAAGGTATTAGGTTATTTAGAACCCATGCATATTAGTCCTGAAATTCAGACAGTTGAAATACATTAGCAATACAAGAACTTTTATGGCAAACACTGAAACCTGATATCTGCAACTTACAATTTCAGATTTGGATTCAAACTTCCTGACTAAATATCTAAGCAACAATGCAGATTTGCTTGAAGAGGAGTTGGAAGACATCAATGATCTGCTAGGTTATCTAGTCCATCACTCTGATGATATATAGTAGATAAGACATACTATAGCAGCATTTAAGTATTTTTTTAATACAGTTTTAGGTGAAGGATGAAGTACAGTTTAGAACACTGAAGAGCAATGTATCTGGAATCTTCACAGCATGGAGCATACTGTCTGTCTTATCTACTTTTGGATAAGTAGCTGATAGGTTATGATACCAATCAGTCTCATTTTTATGTGAATTAATCAAGAACATTCAGAGCAATTCTGTCCTTCAGATGCCACAGATTGCTAGATAACTCCTCGCTTATTTTAAATTTATACTAAGCATTGAAAACATGTTGATACTTCAACTTTTTATATGTAAAAGCAGTTGTGAGAAGACCTAGGCAAGCTGTAGACAATTACCAAGCATCATCTTGCCTAGAAATTTCTTTGAAAGTAGCCTAATGTCTCCCTAGTGGCATGCATCAGAATCACCTAGAGGTGATATCAGAATTTTTCCCCTAGTATTCTCAAGCTCAAATTGCTGGACCACACCCTCAGAGTTTCTAATTCAGTTGATTTGGAATTGAGCCCCCAAATTTGCATTTCTAACAAGTTCCCAGGTGATGCTGATATCGCTGGTCCAGGGACCAGGGTTTGAGAACCAGCGAAGCAGCAAATGCTCATGAATTCTTGATTTTTCATTTTTATTTCTTCCATTGCTTGACCCCTTCAGGCATAATTATGTTGAACTTATTTGGGACAATAATTAGAATAACTTTTGTCACTAACCTGACTATTTTCCAGCTGCCAGCTCTGCTGCATCCTGTATTATCTGGTTATTATCCACAGTCAATATTTGGAATAAATTATTTTTTCACATTACCTCTTCTTTCTGACTATCCATATTTCTTTTAAGTTTACATCCTTTGCACTATATTCACACATGCTTGAAGGTCACCAAAGATTAACATCAAATCAGCCCTAATTATTTTGGCCTGTCTAAAGAATTTATTCATTAAACGTTTACTGGACAAAATTGATATAGTTCTCATTTTTAAGCAGTTCACAATCTGGTGAGACTGGTTGTGTACACAGAATTATGTATTGTGGAATAAGTGCTATAACTAGAACATATATAAATCACTATAGGAGAACAAAGACAGAATTTAGTAGTTTTTTGGGTTTTTGTTTTTTTTTTTGAGACAGAGTTCTGCTCTGTTGCCCAGGCTAGAGTGCAGTGGCACAGTCTCAGCTCACTGCAACTTCCACCTCCTGGGTTCAAGCAATTCTCCTGCCTCAGCCTTCTGAGTAGCTGGGATTACAGGTATGTGCCACCATGCCTGGCTAATTTTTTTTTTAACCCCCGACCCCTCCTTTTTTTTTTTTTGTAGAGACAGGATTTCACCATATTGACCAGGCTGGTCTTGAACTCCTGACCTCAGGTGATCCACCTACCTTGACCTCCCAGAGTGCTGGGATTACAGGCATGAACTGCCACGCACAGCCTAGAATTTATTAATTCTATTCGGGAAAGTTGGGAAAGGCTTATTACTAGTAACTACCACTCTCCCTGAAAGATCGTTCCTTTTCATACACATACCATCTTCATTACCCATGACAATTCAATCCAGTAAGAATATCTTAAATTCCAAGTGTGCATAAGTTGCCATGCTTTGATCTGGCACCAATACCTATTAAGTGTGGGAACTAGATCAAACAACTTATGAGTTCTATCTTATCTATAAAAATGGCATATTCATAACTAACTCACTGAATTGATTTTAGAATTTTAAAAAAAGCAATGCATATAAAGCACTTATGAAAATGCCTGGGTTATAGTATAGGCACGTGATAGATAGGCAACAAATGTTGGTTCCCCTCTCCCTTAAAAGAGGAGTAGGATATTATCACCTGATGAAGGAAGAAGAGTATAACATAAGTAAATGGGTGGAAATCTTCACCCATTCGTGCAGTCAACAAATACATATAGAGTGCCTATTGTGTGCTACCCACTTTTCTAGATGCTGAGTGTATATAAAAGTGAACAAAGCAGACAAAAAAGCTCTGTACTTGTGTCCAGCATAGCTGAAGTGAGTGTGGGAACGTGAGAGAGGATAATAGCTAGAGATAAGATCACAGCAGAGTAGGAGCCAGATTAACAGCGGGATTTTTAGTTTATACTGATGAGAAGCTAAGGTATGCTCTCATCACTTCTTATCTGGATGATGATGGTGCCCATGATAGTACACTATCTTGTTCAATTCTAAAACATGTCTATGAACATAGGTGCTTATCCAATGCTCATTTTATAGATAAGAAACCTGAGATACGGAGTATTCATGTAACTTGCCCAAGGTCATACAAGTAGTAAATGGGAGGGTCAAGGTTCAGACCTGGTTTTGTCTGAATCCAAAGTCTATGCTTAATAATTATTCTGATTAGAAATTTGAACTTTATTACATGAGTCATAGAGAACCATTTACTTTTTTTTAAGGAAGGGAGTGACATGATCATATATATGTTTAAGAACCATAATTAGGCTAAATCACATAGGATAAAATGAAGCAAAGAGAACGTAATGGTTATGACCATCTTCTTATAGTGTATCTTCACGTAGCTAACACCTCTGTTTAAAATTTGAACTGCCATCCTTTTCCTAAAGCCAGTTCACTCTAGAGTTATCTCCCTTATTCTGAACATGATACACCATTCTTTTAATCATTGGGACTTAAAACTTTTGGAGACTTTGATTTTTTCCTTTCATCCTAATATTCACTGAGTAAATCCAATTTTTCCTTACAGACTCTCTTGAATTTGCCCTTTCCTGTCTTTTCTACACATTCCTCCTAGTTATCATTTTATCAGTCCTTGACATTTGCCACCAAATTATTCTATGTCTTTTCTTTTCTATATAATTTTGTGTTTTCTACTAAATTCTAAGCTTAAGGCCTCAAAAGTACCATGCATCATTTATCTCTTATCCCTAGTGTTCTGCACAGTCCTCAGCTCACAGTGGATTAATGAATGTACTTCTCCATTCATATTTGCTTTGTTCCTAACCTGCCTCCCCTAAAAAATGTACGGTGCTCCATTTCCTGAGTGACAAATTATATCTTTATTTTGGCATTCACTTGCACCTAACTCTAGCAAATATGTGTCCTGGAAAAGTCTGGCCTTTGTAGTCAACCTCTGTGTATGTGGTGGGATCATATATGCACACAGGTACACATACATATATATAAATAAATGTAGAATGAATTTTAGGAATATTGCTCTGTAGCCCACACAAGTTGGAGTTTATGTAGAGAAGAATCTTGATTCTGAAACGTTTATCGTATTGACCATCTAGTATTTTCTAGCATCCTCGTAGGCACCGCGTATTCAAAAATGTTGCCAAAGTAAGGTCTCCAGCCTTGTAAGAGCTCATGTTGAGTGTGAGAAACTACTGTGTTGAAATGTTCAGAGTGAATGAAAGTGGCCAAAAAAAAGTTATTAATTGCTTCTAAGATAGAGAAGTCTTCAGAAGTGAGGTGGAATTAGTCTTGAGATATGAGTAGGTATTTACTTGGAAGATAGAAAGAACATAAAGAAGGGGGGTCTAGACAGAGAGAACAGTTGGTGCAAAAGCACAGTGGTAGGAAACTGCATGGTACGTTTAAGCAGGTGTAATCAGACAGACAGCAGCAGGAGGCAGGTTAGGAAGGTAGACAAGGGTCAGTTCAAGAAGGATCTTGTATGCAAAATCAAGAACTTTTCTTTTCCAGTAGATAACAGGAGCCTTTGCAATGGGTGTTTTGAACGGATTCTAATTACCATTGAAAAATTAAACATTTGAAGAATAACATCTATGTGGATAGGTTAAATTAACTGCAATTGTTTATTTCAAAAACAGGATGGGAATGAGAAGGGAACTTTCACTCTGTGAGAGGTTGTTATGTACAGGATAGTGACCAGTTATTTTCAGTTCCCACTGAGGACGAAGCAAGAAGAAATAAGCTTACATCTCAGCAGAAGGGAAAATTACCTACAGAAGGGGTCCTTCACAGAAAGATTGAATGTGACTGACATAGATCATTAAATTGTTGTCTGAGGCTCTCTGGCTGTATGCTGGTTTCTGTGTACTCAAACAGCCCAATTTCAAAGATATGGGAAGACTGGAGATTTTCAAGCATGAATGAGGATATTTGGAATAAATAAATTTCTTATGTGTCAATTAGTTATTGAGAAATTTTGCTATATACCAAAGAAAATTTTGGAGATACACTTGAACATATAAAATATATTTAATATATTTTATAATGTAGCATTCATGTTTGTTAGGAAAAAGAAATGACCAGCAGTAGCTATAGAAATAGGTGTCCTATTAAAGGTACTTTGTATTCATGTACCATTTTAGAAAGTTACTGAAGATTAGGTAGATAGAATTAATTTAAATTCAGTTATTAATCTTTATGTGTAACATTTATTGGTCGGATGATTACAATTAAAATTGCTGTATGTGGTTTATTAACTGATGGCACCTGATCAGTTAATACAGTGACTCACTGTCTTATTTTCATTATCATCCGGTGATAACTGAGCTTATTAAAATAATATAAAACTTTTTTTTAGCTTTTTCAAATATTTCCTGTTTCTAGAACTGCTGTTTGTGTTTTTAGTGTTTGAAAATATATAAAAGAAGATTGTAGAGTGGCCATTTTGTTCATCCTTTTGCATCTTATAAAAATAAGTCATATATCTGTCTCTCCCTGCCTGTCACGGCTAGCTAGAGGAAGAGAGGAAAAACACATACAGGGATGCAAAAAGGCACTTTGCTTCTGGCTAGAGCAGACCTTGAAATGCATACAGTGCAACCATCACTAAGACTTAGGCAGTCTAGGCAACTATTAACTGGATATTTCATGTTAATGTAAAATTTTAACATAATTTCATGTTAAACAGCTATCAAATGGAAATCAGTTATATTTCTTAATAAACTAACTCAAACACTTTGGAACTGACTTGTACATACTCAGATTAGATTACTCTTGTTCTACCCTAAGAGATGTATATATCCAACTAGTACACTCAGAGGAGCAAATTATTGGATAAATGTCTTTAACCAGTAGAATTGATGACAATGAATGTTCTTAGTTGCCTTCTGTGCTGACATTGAACAACATGATCGGGCCTGAGAGAGATGCAATGGCTAATGTGTGAATGGTGTAGGCTTGGTAAGAGAGACCGAAGGCACGGTAATACAAAGTAAATACGCTTCAATACGTAAAAATTATTTTCCATTATATTTTAATACTGTATATATTTTTAAAATAATCAGTCTAAGGTCTCTCACACACATAAAGGTTTAAAAGACCATCCATTTGTCATGATTTCCTGTCAGCTTGAAACATTAAAATAGTCTCTGTGTGTGAGATTTTTTTTTGTTTTTTAAAAAAGCAAATATTACAATACATTAAGCAGCTTGTCTCCCAGTCCAACTAAGGTACTTCTCAACTTGATGAGACAGCCATTTGGCCATGTTTGCCCATGCTTTAAAGAGAGTATTATGATTCTAAAATAAAATACATGCAAATAGCCGGTTGCGGTGGTGGGCACCTGTAATCCCAGCTGCTCAGGAGGCTAAGGCAGGAGAATCACCTGAATCCGGGAGGCTGAGGTTGCAGTGAACTGAGATTGTGCCATTGCACTCCAGCCTGGGCAACAGAGTGAGACTCCATCTCAAAAAATAATAAATAAAATAAATAAATAAATAAATGCATAGTCTGTCTAAAAGTCTTTATCATTTTATGGAAGATACAAATACATTTAACTGATGTTATGTTTTATCTTTTTAAAATGTAACCATTAATTCTACTAACTTTTGTAACAAATTGATAATGGACTGGATACTGAATAAATATTTATTAATAAATACAATTTTTGAAAATTAAGCACTTATAAGTATGCTTGCCAAGAACTGAAATGTTTTTTAATACATAACAATATAACACATGTGAGAAAGAAAAAAATCATCCATAAAATTGACATATGAACACAGTGCTATTTTTCTGTTTTTGTATTTCCTTTCCAGTGTTAGCCATGTGCATTTTATTGTAAATTATAATGCACTTGTACAATTTGATGTCCTAAAAAACTAGGTGAGTTTTTGTTTTTGTTTTTATTGTGTTCTTTTTTTTAAAAAAAAAAATTATTTTTGTCTCCAAAGAGTTCATAAAATACATAGGAATTTCCTTTCCTTTGGGAAGAGGTACTGCAATTTTTTCTAAGCACTTAATGTTTTCAGAATTTTAGGATTTAGGTGGTTAGTGAACTTGTAACAAAAAAGAAAATGTTAATTTCTTTTTTATTTGGCATATCCGGCATACTGTAAAAACGATGCACTTTGTAAACACATCACACAGTAATCCCAGGTAAAGACCTCTCTTTAGGAATGTGAGCCTCCCATTGATTCCTCTACAGCTGCTGTCCTTACTTAAGAACAAAAAAATCCTTCAGGTTTGTGTTGCTTTTTGTGCTTACAGCTTGTCCTTGAGTTGTGTCATTTCTATCTAATAGTAGGTAAAAGTGTTTAATGGATCAGCATGATAGTATAAAATTTTAAATATTTTTCTTATGTGGCATAAAGTAATCCCAGAAATTTTAAAAGAAATCAGTGTGACCTCTTGAACTCTTAACATTTTGCCTCCTGTGGCTGTTTGGAACCTTGAGACTAATATTTCTTCTAAGTTGTTTACATCATTGAGATGTAAATAGTTCTTAAAAACCTGTAGAACAAAACAGATCCAGTATGGGCCTGATTTATTAAATGCCATGTTTTTCTTTCTTAGTCATTAAAACAATAAGGATTAATTTAGTCTGTAATTACCTAAATATCCTGTACAGCCTTTTCATAAACTTGTTTGTGAAAAATACTCATTTATTCTAAACAGAGTAATCCTTAAAGCTAAAAAACTCCAAATCAGTATGAACATCAGTGGACAACCCATCATCTAAGGATTATAGAATTAAAACATCCAATGGAATGAGAAAACTTGATACTTTATGCTGTATTTATGCTTTGTTTCTAAGCAAATCCTTGATTTTATTTGCAGCTTAGTCTAGTATGAGAATTACATTAAAGCACTAGATTCTCTGTTGTTTTTTTTTTTTTTTGTCCTATGCTTTAAAGATTTTTACCATTCTAACTGTGGCATCTCTTTTGTTGTGTGTCTGAAAAGGAAATGCAATATGTAAGCAAATAAAATTTTTCATGTTAGGATTATGTGGTCAGATTTTTTTAAATAACCCAGGATAAGCACAACCTTGAGAATTATTTTCTGATGGTCCATGCAAGTAAAGGAGGATAAAAGGTGCTTGCTCCTTTATATTAATTTACATCAACAATGGCTAGAAATAAATATAATCTCACAAATGAATCTTTCAAGAACATATTTTTGTAACAAAGCAAAGAACAGAATGATGACAAAATAATCACAGTAACTTGGGCAATTATCAATACTTAAATGAATGTTCTTCTCTCATGAAAAGAATAGTTCATTTTGCCACAATCATTTAGACATTTTTGAAAATACCGATTAAGGCTTAATTTGGCACTTTTATTGGTCATCCTACTTGCTTTTAAAATATGGAGCTCATTTTAAAATCTGGAGCACTGCTGCTAGACCAAATTAAGAACCTACCCCAAGGTTTTAAAAAATTTTAAATGGGTTATAATAAATTCATTCATTTCACTTGTTTAAAAAAAGAATATATTTACTAAAACATTACAAAAAAATGTGTTGTTGTTTTCTTCCAGATCAGAGATACTAAATCAGCAGATCAGAAAACAACGCTTTTGCATTTTATTGCTGACATTTGTGAGGAAAAATATCGAGATATCCTAAAATTTCCTGAAGAACTGGAACATGTAGAAAGTGCAAGCAAAGGTAATTGATTTATAACTGCTTTGAGATTATTTCTTGCCTATGTGGTTTAAATGGATAGATTAAAGGATCTGTAAATATTATTCATAAAACTATTTTTGTTTATTTACTAATATAATAAAAGCAGGAAAATAGTTTCCATTAGCTTATATTTGACAGCATACTATATTTTAATAACCTATTTTGTCTTACATCATTTTTTTTACCACTACTACATTATTAAAGCTTTCATTTCTCTGATTAGATAATATGTTTCTACTTAAATCTGATAAACATTTAAGTGGATATTGTTTGCAAAGGAACCATACTATAGGGCTCTTGGTTATATGACAGTGATTGTGAGAGCTTTTGCTTGAGTATGGTTAAAATACAGTAGATGAGAAAAAATGTGTGTATATATACATACACACAGATGTGTTATAAAATAAGGATGCATGTGAGAAATGATGCAGGAAAATATAATGTCCTATAGTTGAGGTGAGGAGGAAAGTACTTTTGAATGGGTAGATAAGAGAAGGCTTCATGGAAGATGTCAAAGGTGAAATAGGAGGTCAGGGTTTTACAAACATGGAAAAGATGTTGAGAAACATACATGAAGAGATGTTGTATATGTTGTTTCCAGAGGGAAAATAACATGAGCAAGGCAAAGCGGCAGAATGTTTTAGGGCAGGTGAAGGGAATGGTTGACTCTAAGGCTGAAGCAGTAAGGCATGTATCTTTGAGACTCGGTGTCAGGCTAAGGAGTCTAGTCTTGATGTGGTAAGCAGTACAGCATCATTGAAGGGATAGAATGGGCAAGCTGTGGCTCCTGTGAGGACCAGGATGTGGGAAACAAAAATGTCTCTGAGATTTTAATTCAGGGTAATTAGCTTTGTCAGTTAGTAAGTATTACATACATTTCCAAGACGTTGAAAAGTGAAAGAAAGGAAGATGAAGGAAACATTTGCTGAAGATGAGATTATGTGTGTGAAGAAGTGCATTTTCCCTTTTAGATAAGAGAAGTACACCATAAATCTTATACTTGAAATTGCACTGAAGTGATTTCATTCTGTAACTCAGAGGACTTTTGGTAAGGACTTCGTATATGTTTCTCAAGTTTATTACGAACCATATAAACCTGTTAACTTTCCTTATAAGTTAAAAATAGTGAGTATATAAAACCCAAAATATTCTTTGAATAACATTGTGCAGTGGTCATCTCAGCCGGTCTGGTATTGTCAATCAAATCCTCACCATGTTTCTTTAATTTTATCGAGTTTGTATCATTTTATGGTCCAAGGAGAAAAATAACACAAGAAGATAAACTATGATTATATCATATTATTTATTTTCTTTCACTGTTTTCAAAATATGGTATGATATGATGGAAAATTGCACAAGTTATAACTGTAATGGCAACTTTCTGGTAATAGCTCTTCTAAAGAATTTCTCCTTTGATTTAAAAATACAGCTTTCTGACTAGAAGCATATTTACTAACATGTAGCTAATGTGGAGTAATAGCAACATTTTAAGCATTTTGTATTATAATTTGAAAATATATATATATAGCACAAAAAACACCAGTCCTTAAATTAGCTCATTTTGTTGCTACTAATACTTTTTGACTGCCTTCTACCAGAATTTTTTTCTAATTTTTCTTTGTTCAATATGTATAATCAAATTTTACGACATTTTGGAAAGAAGTATATCAATAATATGTTCATGCATAATGTTCTGTGAATTTTATATTCATAATTTTTAATTCTTATATTGGGGATAGTTTACATGAATATATATCTGATAAATATAATTTTTAGTCAAAATAATCTGGAACAACTGAAATAAAATCTGGAATGAAGCTTGTATCAGCTTTGATTTTTAAGTCTAAATACCTGTTGAGTGATATATGTGTGCGGTAGTGTCTCTGTATTTATAAATATATTACATATACTTATATGTTACATATGATACCTATATAGTATATATATGTATATAGTATATATGATACATATATAGTATATACATATATATACTATATAGGTATCATATGTAACATATAAGTATATGTAATATATTTATAAATACAGAGACACTACCATACACACATATATATACTATATATAGTATAGTATTATACTATATGTGATATACCATATATATACCATATGATACATATATAGTATACTATATAGTGTATATATATAGTATATATATATATACTGTATATATATATATACTGTATATATATATATATAGTATATATATAGTATATATATGTGTGTGGTAGTGTCTCTGTAATATATTACTATAGTATAGTATATATAGTATAATATATACTACAGTAATGTTACTATAGTAATATTACTATAGTAGTGTATATATAAATATGCTATATATAGTATTACTATAGTACTATATACTATATATATTACTATAGTAGTATATAGTATATATAGTATTACTAATAGTATTACTATACTAATATTACTATATAGTAATATTAGTATAGTAATTAGTATTAATATAGTAATTAGTAATTACTATTACTATATAGTAATATTAGTATAATATATATTACTATAATATGTATTACTATATATGTAATATATATTACTATATATTATAGTATAGTATAATATAT
The DNA here is from genome assembly GCF_030222135.1 of Aotus nancymaae. NCBI lineage: Eukaryota > Metazoa > Chordata > Mammalia > Primates > Aotidae > Aotus > Aotus nancymaae. Next base: position 49,750,449 of record NW_026988415.1, on the reverse strand, counting down.
ATATTACATATATAATTATACATATATATTACATATATACTTATAGTAATATTAGAGTAATATACTATAATAATATTACTGTTACCATAGTTATATTACTATATTATTATCTTACTATAATATAGTAAGATTACTATATTATATTACTATAATATTACTATAGTAATATATTGCATATATTCTTATATGTAATATATTTACTATATACAAATATGTATCACACACATATATCACTCAACAGGTATTTATATGTACCTCAATCAACAGTTTTATATATATATATGTTATATATAACTACAGGTATTTACATGTGATCTAGCAGTTTCACTACTAGGTATTTATCCAAAGCAAAGGAAATCAGTATATCAAAGGGATACCTGTATCCCCATGTTTATTGTAACACTGTTCACAATAGCTAAGATATGAAATCAGCCTAGGTGTCTATCAACGGATTAATGAATAAAGAAAATGTGGTATATATACACAATCGAATACTATTTATCTATAAAAAAGAAATAAATCCTGTCCCTTGAAGTAACATGGATGGAACTGGAGGTAATTAAGTGAAATGAGCCAGGCACAGGTAGACAAATATTGCATGTTCTTACTCATATGCAGGAGCTAAGAAGGTTGATCTCATGGAGATAGAAAATAGATTGGTGGTTACCACAGGCTGGGAAAGGTAAAGGGTAGGGGGATAAAGAGTGGTTGGTTAATGTGTACGAACATACAGTTAGGTGGAAAGAATAAGTTCTGGCATGATGCAATGGCTCACACCTTTAATTTCAGCTACTTGTGAGGCTGAGGTGGGTGGATCACTTGAGGCCAGGAGTTTCCTACTACTTGCAGAGGCTGAGGCAAGAGCATCCCTTGAGTCCAAGAGGCTACAGTATGCTATGATCATACCACTGCACTCTAGCCTGAGCGACAGAGCAATACCCTGTCATAAAAAAATTAGAGGAAGAATATGTTCTAATGTTTGATAGCAGAGTAGATTGACTGTGGGTAGGAATGATATATTGTGTATTTCAAAATAGCTAGAAGAGAAGATTTGAAATGTTCCCAAATAAAGTAATGATAAATGTTCAAGGTGATGGATATCCTAAACACCCAAATTTAGTCATTATACATTCTATGCATATAGCAATATATCACATGTACCTCATAAGTGTGTACAAATATGTATCAAACAACTTTAAAAAATAACTATGGATATTTAACTATATATTTGTATATACTATTTATATATATATATATATATATGTTTTATATAGTTATAGAGAGAGATATTCAATAATATTGTATACTTTAGCCACTACCGCTACTGACGAAAGTAGATTGTAGAGCTCAGCCTTTTGAGTTAGATACTATAACTTTCTTTTCTTTTCTTCCCCCTTTTTTTTTTTTTGAGTTGGAGTCCCCAGTCTGGAGTGCAGTGGCACAATCTTGGCTCACTGCAACGTTCACCTCCCAGGTTCAAGCAATTCTCCTGCCTCAGCCTCCTGAGTAACTGGGATTACAGATGCACACCACCATGCCCAGCTAATTTTTGTTTTTTTTTTTTTTTTTTTTTGAGACGGAGTTTCGCTCTTGTTACCCAGGCTGGAGTGCAATGGTGCGATCTCGGCTCACCGCAACCTCCGCCTCCTGGGTTCAAGCAATTCTCCTGCCTCAGCCTCCTGAGTAGCTGGGATTACAGGCACATGCCACCATGCCCAGCTAATTTTTGTATTTTTAGTAGAGATGGGGTTTCACCATGTTGACCAGGATGGTCTCGATCTCTTGACCTCGTGATCCACCCCCCTCGGCCTCCCATAGTGCTGGGATTACAGGCGTGAGCCACCGCGCCCGGCCATTTTTGTATTTTTTTTAGTAGAGACGGGGATTCACTGTGTTGGCCACGCTGAACTCCTGACCTTGTGATCTGCCCACCTTGACCTCCCAAAGTGCTGGGATTACAGGTGTGAGCCACCGCGCCTGGCCTGACACTATAACTTTCTAATCCTAGCTTGCTCTGCTACTTATTAGTTCTACAATTTGAGCCAATAATTTAACTTCCAAGATTTTGTTTTCTCATTTTGTAGAATGAGAATGATAATAAGATTAAATTAGTTAATGTAGGCAAAGCATCCAGTAAAATGCTTCACACATAATAAGTATGCAGCTGTTGCTGGACGATTATAATATTAGTAGTAGTATTGATATACTACTAAGAATATTATAGTTGTTTCTTTTGTCTTATTAGAAGAGAACAATCATAAAGATATCTTATAGTTCCTCCAGTCTTAGTAAGTGTGTATTATATTCAATTCTATTTGTTTCATATTCCTGGGCTTTTGATAAATCCTTTCATATATATTTTTCTTAATTTTTTATTTTATTTTTTTGTAATATCACCAACTTCCTTTTTCCAATCCATTTCAAGAGCAAAATCTCTCTGCTCAATTTTGATTATTCCTGATTTTGTGCATTCTTCCTGCCAGTGTATTCAAAAGACTGTTGCCAAAAATCCTCTTCCTAGCTCACTGTTTGGACCATAGCAATCCCTATTCTCAAATTATTTTGACTAGTTATTTTTCTTTCCCTGTAAAATTCAGACTGAGAATTCTCAACTCAAAAAGTTCTTAAGCACATTCTGCCTGCTTGCATCCCTCTTTCATTTCCTCCTAGTTCTCATTTCAGTATACCCAGACATGTAGTCTCTTGAGCCGTTTTTATTCCTTTATAATAATCCTGTCTCTGTGTATGATTTCATGCTGCATCCTCTGCCTGGAAATTTCACCTGCCCTGTACTCTAAGACAACTGACTATCATTTGTCAAATCACTGTTCAGAATCTATTTCCTTTTTCTTCTTCTTTTTATTTATTTATTTATTTTTTATTTTTTACTAAGGCCTTAGGAGAAAATACTTTTTGTATTAAGTCTGCAGGAAGAAACAAAGCATTGTAAAAGGTCAAGCCAATTACCTCTTATTTATATTTAAACACTTTTCCTTGGTATTTGAGTCTAACTTGTCTTGTTTACTTAATGTACATTCCAGCCCTGTTTGAATCACATTCCATCACATTCAGGACTGTGTATAACATAGCAAAAAGCAAAAATAGGTCAACACTATATAATTCATTTTCTTTGATGATGGACTATCTCCTTGTAAAATGATCCCCCTTCTTTTCAAAAACAAAAAGAGTGCTTTTTTTTAAAACTGGAGTGATACAGATAAGACAAAACTAATTCAGTTAATGAATGAATTATATTGTTCATATTGAAAGAATAACTTGATTACTACCAATATCTGGTTTCATACTTTTTTGTTATTAGAACCCATGTACCTTCTTTGGTAGAGTAAGACCTTTTCTGTGTGGTATAGCAAACATCAAATTTATTTTAGTTTAGTACTGAAATTACAGGCATCAACATTACTGGCAAAGGGGAGAAAAATCACCTTGATGTGAAAGGCAAACAAAAAGAAAGAAGTATGTGGGTTCCATGGAAAAAATTATAATTACGTTTATTCCTTGTAAAGCTAAGCTGCTAAAATTGTGTGCTTCTTGGGAGATACAGAACTATGGTATAAACTTGGCATATTTTTCTAGGTCTCTGTAACTCAAAGATATTGGGGAAAACCACATCATTTTTACATTAAAACGGATATATAGTATGGAATAAAATTCAAAATCCACATGAATTTTTTAAATAAAACAGATGACTTCAAAGAAATTTCCCACTTGTAGCAGATACCTAAGGGAGTATTTTCAGTCTTCTCTTCCATTAGGGGTACTTTGGTGGCAAAAGTTTATGAAGCATTGCCTGAAGAATTAGAGAACAGTTTTGCTTTGGGTTAGGTTTACTTATTTATTTAGTTAGTTTGTTATTCAGTTAGTTAGTTAGTGTCTATTGCAGGAAAAAGGGAGGAAAGTAGGCAAGACGAGGGAAGAGAGTGCATCAATTCCTTTTAAACATTCTCATAGGCCTTATGAAGTTCATTTATTCAGAAGTAATAAAGGTGACTTTATTACCAGTAAAGTTAATAAAATAACATTGCTCTGGTCATTTTATTCTTGGTTAAATTATAAATCTCCAGGTCATTTCATTCAAGATTGGCATACCAATTAGTCTTTAGAGAAAGAAAATGGTTGTTATAGAGACTCTGATGCCTTCAAAACATTGAATTATTTTTTTGTGAACCACAATTATTTTTCCCCCAATGATTAATTTTAAAGATCATATATGTGTGTATATGTACATATATATAAACTTACATCTAATAGATATAGTATAAAATATTGCTGGTTTATTAGACATATTTGATAAGTCTTTTTTCCCCCCTGTGGCTATAACTTTAATTTTCAGCTTTGAGGATTTTTTTACTGTTTGATTTAAAAACCACTCCTGTTTTATAGGTCAACTCCAGGTATTAAACCAAAGGGTTCTATTCAAAAGGGGGGAATTATATTAATGTATTTGAAGGTACTAGTTTTCCTAAGGTTTGCATACATCTAAAATGGGTTTCACTTCATTAAATTGGTGCCATCCTACAAGATAAAAGCTAGTTAAGTTTGCTCTGAACAGTGTTAACTTTTTTTATGAATTAAATAAATTATTCTAATTTTAACGATCAACTATACCTTTTGATATCTGCCATGTTTTGATATCTGCATTAATTACTGATTAGCTGTTTATCCACTCTGACCTCTTCACAGGATTAACAAGGCAGTGTTATAGGTGAAAATCTATGGCTTTATTCCATAGTAATATTTCTTTTTTATATAAACAAACAAAGTAAAATAATAGCAAAGTAAAAAAGTTTGGGGGGAAGAAAGAAAAAATGACAAAACATTTTCAGAAACTCCACAGCTGCTTGAAGCTTTAAAGATTATTTAGTCCCTGCTAAAAGGGACCCAAGATGACATTTCATCCAAAGTTATTTAACAATTGAAGAAACTGAGATGCGGAATGATGAAGGACTTGCCTGTGATCACACAGCTGGATGGTAGAGTCCATGTACATTTGGAGACCTTGTCTAAAGTTATTACATATATTTCATCCACATTTTTAGTATCGTTGTGGTTGAAAATATACAACAAAGACTCATGTTCACATATTGGAAAACATATAGAAAGTAGATGCTGACCAAATAAAAAACTTACTGCAAGTGTAAATGCTACTTTCTCTGTAGTTGTCCATAATCTCTCTCTAGCTCCATTTTAACGGAATTAATCACTCCTTCCTCTGTGTCACAGCAGCCCTTTAGCCTTATTGGTAATAGAGCACATACCACATTTGCACTTTTTGTTTAATTATTCGCTTCTATCTGTACCTCCTACTGAGTTTCTTAGTGATAAGGACTGTATTCTATTTGTCCTTACAATCTCAGTTCTATCACAGCACCTCAGTCGGAGGGTCTCAATCTATGTCCATACCACCCTGATTGCACCTGATATTGGAAGCTAAACAGAGTCCTGCCTGAACAGTTCTTGGAAGGGACATAGAAGTGCTCAGTAAGTGCTTATTAAATTGAGTTAATTGCATATCATTTTTGTACAGCAGGCATATTTCAAAATAAGGCACTGTGGGAAGTTGACAAATAGAGAGTAACAGTCTGCAAATTACTGCTTACTGTAAATTTGAGAGGAATAGCAAGGTAAATTAGAATAAGTATTTCCTAGTCCACACTTTGCTTCTTCAAGGGAAATAGTTAAAATTGGAAACAATTGAGTTAATAATGGAAAAGACCTAAACTTATGGATACCACCAAACCACAAAGGTTTATGGTGAACAGTAAGGACCAAGTCACAGGGCCAAGCGGAGTGACTGTCTCAATGTAAAATGTAACTAACCACTGAAACATCTATACTTTATACTAATAGCTGAAAAAAAAAATTTCATATTGTCTACTATTAGTTTCAATGAAAAATCTTTCAGTTCTTTAATAATCTATTAAATAAAAATCTATGGCGCAAAATCCTACTGTTTTTAGAGCATTTAACTTTTACTTATAGTGACTTACAGGACCTAAGATACAAGAAAGTGTTAAACTAAGGTTTCCTAACAGATTTAAACTTTGAGTTGTAATCTAACTTTTTAGAAGCACAGAATGATATACCAATATGACAAAATGTCAGTAGAATTGACCTTCCTTAAATCTTAGCAGTCTGAGTAAAATTGAATATACATATTACTATATATATATATATTTTTTTTTTTTTGAGATGGAGTCTTGCTCTGTCTCCCAGGCTGAAGTGCAGTGGCATGATCTTGGCTCACTGTAACCTCTACCTCCTGGGTTCAAGCAATTCTCCTCTCTCAGCCTCCCAAGCAGCTGGGGCTGCCGGTGCCTGCCACCACAACCAACTGATTTTTGTATTTTTACTAGAGACAGGGTTTCACCGTATTGGCCAGGCTGGTCTCAAACTCCTGACCTCAGGTGATCCGCCCACCTCGGCCTCCCAAAGTGCTGGGATTACAGGCGTGAGCCACCGCACCCAGCCTTACTACATTATTTTAATAAAAATGTTGGGCCGGGCACGGTGGCTCACGCCTGTAATCCCAGCACTTTGGGAGGGCGAGGCAGGCGGATCACCTGAGGTCAGGAGATCGAGACCATCCTGGCCAACATGGTGGAATCCCTTCTCTACTAAAAAATTAGCTGGGCATGGTGGTGTACACCTGTAGTCCCAGCTACTTGGGAGGCTGAGGCAGGAAAATTGCTTGAACCCAGGAGGTGGAGATTGCAGTGAGCCGAGATGGCGCCACCTCACTACAGCCTGGGCGACAGTGCAAGACTCCTTCTCAAAAAAAATAGAAAGTTATTTGTTCAACTTTCTTTGGATTTTTTTTTTCATATGTAGGATTTCAAGTAACTTAAACAATTTTTGCTGAGTTCATTGTATTTAGGGGAATATTGTTAGATTATAGGGAATCAAATACATATTTATCTACATAAATTTTCCAGTTTTTAAGACTTTTCTTCTTCACCATCACCATGTCACTCCTAATTTTTTTTTAAACAAAATGAGAGGTCCAAAACATTCACAGAATTTTTAGTTTATTTTTATTTTTGGTAAGAACACTTAACATGAGATCTATCCTATTAAATTTTTAAGTGTATAATACATTATTATTGACTATAGTTACAATGTTGTACAGCAGATCTCTAGAGCTTATTTGTCATTTAAGGAAGATGAATAAGCTCGGGAAAATGTATTTTTAATGTGAAATGTCAAAAGGACTTAGGAAAGAAAGTCATGTTTCCTTTCTGCTGTTCAGTAATCTAGTCATTACCAAACAATGTTTTCAATGCATAACATATAAACATTTCACAATTCATTTTCATTTCTAGAGGAAACTATTGGGTGAAAACAGTATCTTCAGGTAGCAGTGAAAGGAAGCAGAGATCATGGCCATTTGGATTTAGTGAATTCTTTCAACACAAATCAATGATTTGATAGACTTCTATAGGTATTTGTCAGGGTTCCTCAGCTTTTGCATCTCAGAATCTACTTTTGCTAGGGAACTGTATACATAGCTCATCTGTCTTACCCTTTTTGTCTCAGAGTCCAGGCTTCTGTCCCTTTTCCAGTCTGAAAAGCCTCCTCCTTGTATCTGTCCTTCTGAGCCTCATGTATCTTTTTAAAGGCCCACTTTAAATTCCACCACTCTGTAAAAAGCTTCCCCAACTATTCTACCTTCCGTGGCTTCTCAGTTTCCTCCATAATACTTTGAACCTTTTAGCTGATCCTGTAGTCTCTTGCACTACAGTATAAAGGTTTCTGTGTTTATGGCTGCATACTGGCATGATGCTTTCTCAATTATGTATGATATCATTAGTCTGCTTTTTCAGGACAAAATCTGTGTCACACTGTTACAGACAAAATCTGTGACACAGTGTCGGCATAGTAAATTCAGCTCAGTGAGTGCTTATTAAACATCATCCTGATCCTTGTTGCTTTCTTTATTCAACCCTACAGTGAGATTTCTGAGTGTTTGGAGTAACTAAAATATATTTGCAGATATTTAATTTCAACTTCTTACCCATTAAACAAGTAGAAAACTAGGTCTTCAAAACATACTCTTTAAAAGCGATTGTTTAAAGCAAAAGAATCTATGATGTTAGAAATCGTTATAATATCATTATAATAGTTACTCTTAGGGTAGGTTCATGATTGGAATGGAATATGCAAGGGCTTCTGGAGTGCTGGTCATGTTCTGTTTCTTAATCTGGATCCTAGTTACATGGGTGTGTTTGGTTTCTGCAGATTCATTCAGCTGGTCACTTATATGCCCTTTTCTTAATATATGTTTTACTTCAACAAAGCAGTTTTGAAAAGCTAGTCATTCCCATTTTTAATATGTGTAATATGAAAAGTGAGGATGCTACTACACTTTACTTCAGAAAGTCCTCTTGCTTTTACCCATGCTTAGTTACGGTGATCACATGCATTGTATAAGTGTAAACAGGCAGCTGCTATCAGAGTTGTTCTGATGTTATCCTAAATAATTATTGTTAGCAAGTTGTATGTCTCCTAAAGATTTCATCCAAACACCTTTTTTTAGCCTAAGAGTGGATGGGTGCACTTTATTTTAAAAAAGAAGAAAGAAAAAGACCCACCAACCACATTATGTACCACGTGAAGATCATGGTAATCTGTATTATACTTGTCAATATTATGCTGTTTTATATGTCATTGAATCCTTGGCACATACTAAGCTAAAATATTCACCAATAACCTGTCACTGCTGTCATTTTTATTATTTGATCTTTGCTTCAATGTCAGTAAATAGAATATATGGGAATATTAGTCAGCTTTAGCTCATTGTGGATCCAAGCTTGTTAGTTAAAAAGTAAATATTCATATATCAAATGTTGTACTTTGACTTCTGAAGTAAAACACAGGGACATACTTGATACAAGAGGTTTAAGTACTGATGTTGAGTGGTATTGTCAAGGGGGAGATGTGAGAGTAAGGGAAGAAGGAAATGAAGAACTAGCTTTCTGCTGCCACAGCAGAATCATAAGAAAAGCTGGATCATACCCTGAGTGGAGACTCCCTTGTATCACTATGGAAATAGGTGGAATCCAGGAATCAACTTGGTTACCATTATTGTAGTTTTCATCACCACCAATCCCTCTGATGTGTTCATCAATAAGGATGAGCCTGCTTAAGAGATGTAGGGCTTAGGGATTGGGGGCATGCCAAACAGTATCAGAGCTACCTAAGCAACACCCTCCATTTTCCACGTTTTACACATTTTGAGTGTGATTTGAACACAAGGACCAAGTCATGGGCAGTACCATTGCTGTTGTGATTTCTTGAAATTAACTGGCATCTTTTGCTGGAGTATGGATTCTACAGGTTGATGACACAAATTTAGCAAATATAGCATTTCCTTGTGCCAAATTTATGACTCAAACTCTTCAGTATTTTCATGTAAAACAGTCAGAAGGGAGGTGGCAGTCTTAGCCAGTTTTGCATTGCCATAATAAAATACCACAGATTAGGTAATTTATTTATTTATTTATTTATTTTTAGATTAAGTAATTTCTAAAGAAAAGAAATTTATTTCTTACAGTTCTGGAGGCTGAGAAGTCCAATATCAAGGTGCTAGTACCAGGCGAGGGCCTTCTTGCTCTGTCATCCCATGGTGGAAGGGTAAAGAGGTGGAAGAGTCAATGATGATATGTATATGAGAGAGAAGCAAGAGAGAGTACAACTCGCTTTTATAACAAATCTACTCCTGTGATAACAAACCCACTCCTGTGATAACCATATTAATCTATTTATGAGGGCAGAGCCCTCATGACATAATCACCTCTTTAAGGCCCTATTTCTCAACATCTCCACACTAGGGATTAATTTTCCAGCACATGAACTTCAGGGAACACCTTCAAAGAACAGCACTGATATTTTAATTTTAAGATTCATTGAGGTAGTGAAGACCCTGACTTTTATTAGAAACTAGTAGCTCTTTGGCAAAGGATTCTGATATAGTCAAAATTGAAAGACATATTTACTAGAAATAATATGTCCAGGGATGAGAATCAGGACATACACATTTGAGTTCCACCTTTGTCACCAGCTACTTGTTTGGACATAGTTTGGCCATATAACGTCTCAGTGCCTATTTGTACAACAAATGTTCTTAATTTGAAAAATAGCAATGGTGCCGGGCGCGGTGGCTCACGCCTGTAATCCCAGCACTTTGGGAGGCCGAGGCGGGTGGATCACGAGGTCAAGAGATCGAGACAATCCTGGTCAACAAGGTGAAACCCCGTCTCTACTAAAAATACAAAAAATTAGCTGGGCATGGTGGCGCGTGCCTGTAATCCCAGCTACTCAGGAGGCTGAGGCAGGAGAATTGCCTGAACCCAGGAGGCGGAGGTTGCGGTGAGCCGAGATCGCGCCATTGCACTCCAGCCTGGGTAACAAGAGCGGAACTCCGTCTCAAAAAAAAAAAAAAAAAAAGAAAAGAAAAGAAAAATAGCAATGGTAATATTTAGGCTACTTATCGCTCAAGGTGGTTATGCAAGTAAAATTAGATGTTCAATGTGAAAATGCCTTACGAAAAAGGTGTTACATCTAAGTAATTATTATTCAAGCTAGTATGAAGATATTAATTCCAGTTGATTTTGATTAAATTTTGTTAGTCCAGTTTAAAAAATGAACCTCAGAATTCACAAGTTAAAATATAAAGCTTTCTGAAATAATGTATGATTGTACTAATTTTAGATTCTCTACCTACTCTTTTAGTGTTTTCCATTTTGGACACTTTTAAAAATAAGACTCTAGAAACATAATCACAAAGGTTCATGTTATGAATGACATCTCTAAGCTCTGATGGAAGAATCATTGTCTGTCATTTAAGGGTTGATCATAAGATTTCCAATATCCTGTTTGTTAGGGTATCTTTTTCCTTAGCATGTATAAACATGGAAAAAAAGATAAAGCATATAGTATTTAATCGAATAGTCTAAGTAATTGGTAGTAAAAGTTTAGGGGAAAATAAAGGTATAAATATCAAAGATTATTATAATAACTAATAAAAATGATAATAAAACAAGTAGAAAACCAGGTCTTCAAAAATATTTTCTTTTATGTGAATTTTAAAGAAGTAGATTCTGCTTGCATTTGTAGCAGAAAACCCAAAGCTAATGTTTATGCTAGCTGTGGTTTCTTAATTATGCATTTGCTGATACCTAATAGTGAGTATAGTAACCACTACCATTTATGAAGGGCTAAGTGCCAGGCACTGTATTAAGCATAGTTTTATAGAAAAGGAAACTGAGGCTCAGAAAAGTGAAGTAAAGTGCTCAAGATCACACAAAATAATAAGAGCTCGTATTTTTTCTACTTCATATCTCTTGTTCTTTCCACTATAACATGGACAATAATATCACAAACATAATTCAAAAGGATATAAAATGTGAAAATTTTAGTTATAAATTTAATATAAACTGATAAAGCAGTATAAACCTTAGTAAGGTACATATTTTCATGGGAATATTAATTATTATAATTAGAAATATCTAATCACATCATACCAACACAGCTTTGTTCTAAAACTGCAGTAAATTCTTGAATATATAAAAGTGGTATCTTTAGAATTTAGTGTTTTACTCAATTGGTTTTTCCTTCTACATGTCTACAGAGAATAGTAACATACACTATGATGAGAAGAGAGAATAATCATCTCGGTTGCAGACCTTTTTTGAGGGGTGTGGTCATCAACTAACCACATCTTTATTTAACTCTATTCGTATAAGGAACTGCAGCCACTAAGTTGTTCATTTGTATCCCTTGGTTTGAATGTGTCAGTTTTCTTCAGTTATCTATTCTCTGGAAGTAAGTGTATGCTTTAAATTAATCTGTGCACTTATTCGTGTATCTTTTACCATTAGAAACCACACTGAATAGATGTTCTTCAGAGGAAAATGAGTTGTTGATATCTCAGCTCACTCAGAAATTCAGTAGAAATGATTCTTAACTCTTAAATGGGCAGATGGCACATAGACAGAACATTTTCATAGGAAAAACATTTCAAAAGTATTTAGCCTCACCAGTAATGGAAGAAGGGCACATAAAACAATAAAATAGAAGTTTCAGCTATCAAATTGGTAAAGGTTAAAAAAATCAAACTATATTGTATCCTCAGCACTAAGACAGGTGGTATAGGTGAGATACTTATGTATTAATTACTTGCTTCTCTCTGTAAATTCTTCATCATCACAAAATCCCATACATAGCTATTTGGAGATTAACGTGTGAAATATTATATAGTGTTCTGGGATTTAGAGGACCCGAAAGTATGCAAAGATTTATCACCTTGAAATTTGTATGATTTTGAATTGTATATTATTATTTTTATTATTTACCTAGCAAACCTTTGCTACAATAACTTCTAGTCAGAAGTCTGAGAATGTGGGCCTCCTTATGAAAAATGCATTGAGGAAAATCTACCATTTTTGCAGCTTTGAGACTCTACGATGTGCCCCTCACCACACTTTTTAGTAATAAAGGTCTCTTCAAAACACACTCAAAATACCTACTTGTAACTAGCAGCTTTTTTTTAAAGAAGGAAGACTGATGTTTATGGCTGCATTTTGATTATATTTGCATGCACTGAAATATAATTATTCTGAAGGGAATTAAAACAGGCAGGTGATTTCAGGAAGTGGACAGAGTTTAAACATGGGATGGATTAAGTGGATAGGAAACATGGGGTTTGTGGTAATGATTGGTGTAACTAACGTCTTTCATGGTCTGGCACTGTTGACATGTGGCAGTGATCAGCACATCTCTGACACTTTTGCATGGTTAGCAATGATGTTAGACAGCAGTTTTTCCTGAAATAAGTGAGCCAAATGCCAGTCTAGCTAATTGCTTTACTTGGGAAATGCTATTTACCAATATAAAGCCTAGAAAAGTGAAATTTCAGTATGCACATTATAAACTCCATCTGCATGTAGATAATCAACTAATCTTGAGTTACAGTTGGTCCAGTACCAGAAGTATTGTATGGTTTATATGAAAGGACTATACAGACTTCATTACTGATATTTAAATTTTTCTCTTTATGATTGTTTTATAAAAGCAGCCAGGTAGGTTACAGAATTCTCTGTATTGACAGATCGTTAATAAATAAATTTTAATAAATAAATCAATAATAGGCATAGAATTAACCTCCAGAAAGAAACATACTGCTTAGCCTTAAAAGACATTTTTGAAAAAAATGATTTACAGACACAGTTTTAACTCATGCTGTCAAACCTTATTTTATAATTAAAATCCTCCATGATTTGGAGTCTTCCTTTTATTAACAGTAGCTAAGGAGCTATAGCAGTGAGACTAGAAAGGAGAGAAAAGATTCTAGAAAATGTGGACTTAAATATATATTGCATGGTGACATGAGTGGTGGATGAGGGAACCACCAATGGGGATAAAAATTGCGAAAACAAAAGTAATATTTGTGTGCAAATATCCCACCTATACAGTATATGTAATAATTTGAAATAACCTGTATCTATTTTTCTAACCATACATGATTCCCTGAGTAGATTTCATTTCTAGTATCAGCAGTGTCATACTAGGAACACTCAAAAGTAAGTTTTAGAATAAACTGTGATTTCAGATCCAATAATCTCAATTAAATTTGGAAGGAAGTGTCAGAGATGGTCCAACCAGAGGGACTCCCTTTTGAATGAGGGCTAGGAAAATGAGGCTGAAATTTTCTGGGCTGCATTCCCAGAAAGAAAGGTATTCCTAGCCTCTAGACATTTAGGGTTAAGGGAACAAATTAATTTTACTAGGAAGACCCAGACTTGGGAGTGTCCAGATATCCTGATCTCTGGAGAACAAAGGCATTCCTAATTTTGCTTTAAAGATAATATCAATTCTTGCAAAATATACTAATTAAGAAAATTAATCCTTTATCACAAGCCCTTGTAGCAAAGCACATCTCCCCGTCTATATAAGTGTTGTACCTAGGGTACATGCATTCATTATCTTACTTTCAAGAATGTCCTACTCTGTCTATGGATTAGCTGTTCTTTCACTTTACTTTCTTAATAATCTTGCTTTTCTTTTGCACTGTGGACTCACCCTGAATTCTTTCTTGCATGAGATCCAAGAACCCTCTCTTGGGGTCTGCATCAGGACCCCTTTCCTATAACAGAAGTGTATACAAAAGAAGTGTTTATTCTGCCAGTCCAGATTTCAAAACAAAGTGTGTAGCAGAATCAAACCATCATCGTATTTGTATTTTGTGTTCTGTCTATATTTCTGTTCTCAAAACTAATTATGTCATTTGATATAGTTAGCACAGAAAAGTATATGCCGAGTCTCATTATGATGTTAAATGCTTGTGGCATTCAAATATTTTGTAAAATATAATTTACTTTTCTACAGATATTAATCAAGGTAGAATTACCTCTCTCTAAATACAATCTTGTCTGAAGTAAAATACCAGCCACAGTTTATTACATATGAAAAGAAGTAAACAGCTTTTTGCTTGATTCTCTAAGAACCATAATCAGTTAATCATCTTCATTCTATTGCCTTAGTCTGGTCTTCCGTGATCTTAAAAAATGGGAAATGAGAAATGATTGTGATTAATGAAGCTATTTGGACGATGAAATTTAAGACCATATTTGCATTTAAATGTTATATTGCTTAAATTATACGCAAATATCTGAGATCAAAGGAAACGTAAAGAGCTCTATTGTCCCATAAGTAATTTCCAAATTCTGCTAGAAACGGTGAATTCGTTAGATCAGTTCTATTTTCTTGTCCAGATTCTTTTCTGTTTGTGCAAACTGGACTTGAGGGGAGTATCTACAGACAAGAGCAGCATTTCTATCACTCCTCGGCAGTGTTCTCTTCAGCAGTGCTGATTGCCAGCTATCGAAATGTGCAGTGTGTATGTGACTAAGAGTGGATGAGTACTGTAACACCTTAATTACAAAATAAATAATGACTGTTACTTTTGCTTTTTGTAGAGCTTTCTGACTCAAATGCTTGGTTTCCTCTGAGTTTTTCATTATTTGCATGAAAGAAAAAAGAAATCATTCCTTTGACATTCGGTGGGAGAAAAGGAAGAGCTATTATCCTCTTTAGTTGTACACTGACAATTCTAATGCAGAGTCACTTTAACCAGCTTTGCAAATCAGAATTTGCTGGGCCCTTTATTATTTCTCCAAATTCACTGAACAAGTCCATTCCCAGAGATATTGAAAATGCAAAGTAAGTCCAGACTGAAATATCATTTATTTCATGAAACATTCATTAGCACTTTCAGTAGCTGAAGATAAAGGGAAAACAATCTTTCACAGGGAGTCGTGAGATACTAATATATACAGATTTTTAAAAACAAAACACCGAAGTTTGAAAACCCATCAGGTATTTCTTTGAAAGGAATATAGAATTATATGGATTTTGAATGTGTTGAAAAATGGCTTAAATGTACTGAGCTATTCACAGCCCTTGGCTTTTACTTTTTATGTGAGTTATATCTGAACAAAAATTTTATTATGGTCAGTGTTGTTCACGCTGCTATACTTAAGGTTGTCAGCATTTCCATTACAAACCCATTATTTCAGTTGGGGTTCATAACTCAGCTGTAGAAGTCACCCTGGGCTAAAGGTTGGCAAATGCCTTTTCAACCTGTGGTAGTAATGATGGGTATGAGTGTTATTAAATATGTAGTAAACATTTAAATTAACATGTTACTTCTTATGTTATGAAATATTTTAATTAAATAATATATTACAGTACCCTGATAATAGAAACTGTCTGAGGAATGTTAGCTTTGTCAGTGTAACGGATTCAGAATTAAAGAAAACTTTTTTTCAATCTAATTAGTTCTTGTAGCCAAGAAACGCTGGACATACCTTGGAGCCATGAGCCAAATACTTCCTGCTACCAATTGAGCAATGGCTTGTAAAAGGCACTCAGTAATAAACTAACATTACAGCCAAACAACTGGTTAATTCTGTCCAAAGATTAGTGTGTGCTATGAGGATTGAAAGGTTAAACTGACAAATTTGAGATTCTGTATACAACCATAGCCACATACGCAGGTAGCTAACAGATTTTTAAAAATGAAAATCTATTTCTTTTGAATTAATCTGACTTTTCTGGCGATAAAATTAATTTGCTTAGTAAATATAGAAGAATTAAAGAAAACATAAGAGTAAAGAATAAAATAAGTTACCTATAATTTCTCAAGCCAGTAATAACGACTGTGGTGACATGTTGATGAGTATCCTTCTGATCTTTATATTATACATATGCACAGATATGCTGCAGGACTGCCAGCTTCATCTGCCCGCTGTGCAGCAACGGAATACACTGACAGCAGGGTTGCAGCAGAGTAGTTTAATCACAAGGCGCCAAGCAAGGAAATGAGAGGGATTCTCAAGTCTTGAATTTGTTTCCTTGAGGGGTTCTGGGCAGGGGTGTTTAAGGGGATTCGTAAAGGATGAGGGGCTGGAAAATTTGGTGTTGTGATCAGTGGGGATGAGGGGATGAAATCCTAAGAATGTGGTAACTGCTTTTCTCCAAGATGCAGCTTCTTACTGGGCCCACCAGACCAGCTTGATTCCCTAGTTTTGTTGATATGCATGAAACTCCTAAAGAAGCATCTCAGACAGAAAGCTTATATTCTCACAATGTCTGAGATTTTATCTCTATAACAGGAAAAGAACAAAGAATCTTGTGACAAAGACTATGTTATCTTGGGGTGGTAAGTAGAAACCAGTTACAAGGAAGTGGGCCAAAGGGCAAGCTGGCTTAATGATTGCTGCTGCTAGCCTAGTTGGAATTTATTTTGTTTTATTATTTTATTTTATTCTCTTGAACAATTTCATAAAATTATCCTTGGGAACAGTGTCAGACACATATATGGCTAAGGCATACTTTCCCTGGCTGCCCAGTATTCCACTGCATGGAATGTTTAGCTTATCGCCTGCTGTCCTGGATTTTGAAATCTGTTTAATGATTTAACCTTAATTGCTTTGGAATAAAAATCTGTTGAAATCTTTCAGCAGCTAGAGTTTGCTCAGGATCTTGGTCTTATGTCTGGTTTTAGCCACTTTTAGGTATGCTAGTTACTGTATCCTCCAAATGTTAATAATGTATAAATTTGATTCCAAAAAAAGATTAAAAACATAGAATTTATTATATATTGATCACAGAGAGAAACCATATACCAAATACTTAAATTCTATTGGTAGTTACATATTGATGCTTTTAGTGTAAATAGAGCAGAATTTTAAAAATTTAAAAATCAATAAATTTGGAACATATGGAATGATCATTTCCTTTGAATTCCTATTGTTTTAACTTGAAGAGTAGGCAAGGGAAAAACTTTATTGCAAATAACATTTTTTCCTTTAACTTTTTTTTTTTCCTCCCTAGAGAGGATATAGTGGTGGGATACGGGGGTGGAAGGGATCCTCTGTAGGAATGGAATATTATTTAATATAGAGTTCCATGATCAGAAAGACTTGGATTTTAATCTCAACTCTGCTTTCTAGCTGTGTATGTGACTTTAGGGAATGTACGTGTGAGCCTTACTTTTCTCTTCTTTATGATGTAGCTAATACTTGGGTCAATGCTGTTATAAATATTAGATGGATTATTATATAAGGATTTACTTACTTGTAGATTGGTATATAGCTGGTTCCTGTTAGGTAAAAACGATGAAACTATGTTATACTGGACTTGAAAAGTTTTTTGTGGGTTTTTTGTTTTTTTCTTGAGAAGTCACGTTCTGTCACCCAGGCTGGAGTGCAATGGCACAATATCAGCTCACTGCAACCTCCACCTCCTGGGCTCAAGCAGTACTCCCACCTCAACTTCCCAAGTAGCTGGGACCACAGCTGCATGACACCACGCCTGGCTGACATTTTTGTATTTTTGGTGGAGAAGGGGGTTTCGCCACCCAGGCTGGGAAAAGTTAAATTGAGTTTAGATTCATGCATTAAGGCTGGGTAGCCACTGCCTACCCCAGAGCAGGAGAGTGATTTAATGAAAGTGCTATTTTAGGAAAACTATTCCAGCACTGGTATCAAAATGTCTTTAAAAGGTGAGCAGTAGATGGGGGTATATTGCTTTTGTCTTTCTCTAAAATTCATAATTATCAATAAAAGACTGTCTCATTACCTCTGTTTTAGTTAAGAAGGTGCCAGGGTTTTAGCATTATGTTGCAGTTTTTAATCTTCAGGACTCATGTTAATCCTTATTTCTGTAACATAGTCTCTTCATCTGTAAATTTTTTTTTTTTTTTTTTTTTTTTTTTTTTTGAGACAGTTTCACTCTTGTTACCCAGGCTGGAGTGCAATGGCGCGATCTCGGTTCACTGCAACCTCTGCCTCCCGGGTTCAAGCAATTCTCCTGCCTCAGCCTCCCGAGTAGCTGGGACTACAGGCACATGCCACCATAACCACCTAATTTTTGTATTTTTAGTACAGACGGGGTTTCACCATGTTGACCAGGATAGTTTCAATCTCTTGACCTCGTGATCCACCCGCCTCGGCCTCCCAAAGTGCTGGGATTACAGGCGTGAGCCACCGCGCCTGGCCCATCTGTAATTTTTATAAGAGAGATTTGTCCTCCGAAGTTTAACTTTTCCTTCTTGTATCCATCTCTTAGTATCTCTTTATTATTCCTTTTTATATCACTTCTTAATAGTGCTTCTTAGTATTTCTTCTTAATATCTCTTTTGTTTTTGTTTTTTTGAGACGGAGTCTCACGCTGTTGCCAGGCTGGAGTGCAGTGGTGTGATCTCGGCTCACTGCAACCTCTGCCTCCCGTATTCAAGCAATTCTTCCACCTCAGCCTCCCGAGTAGCTGGGACTACAGGACGTGCCACCACGATCAGCTAATTTTTGTATTTTTAGTAGAAATGGGGTTTCACCATGTTGGCCAGGATGGTCTCGACCTCTTGACCTCGTGATTCATCTGCCTCGGCCTCCCAAACTGCTAGGATTACAGGTTTGAGCCACAGCGCCTGGCCATCTTAATATCTCTTAATATTACCTTAATATTATCAATGTCTTTAGAATTATCTTCCAATGTACTAATTCTCTTTTTTCTCCCCACTAATTCTCTCTTTAGCTGTATCTAGAAATCTTTTCAAATTATCTGTTAAGAAGCAGTATAGTGTGGTGGTTAAAAGCAAAGACTTCGAAGCCAGAGTTTCTGATTCAAGTCACTTTTCTGCCACTTACTAGCTGGGTAATGCTGGTCTAGTTTCTTAACCTCTCTGTGCCACAATTTCTTCATAGGCAAAATGGATATAAAGATAGTATCTGCCTCATAGGTTTTAGTATTAAATGAGTGATATATGGAATGAGCTTAGAATAGTACCTGTCATATAGTAAATTTTGATTTTTTCTGTTTTTATTGATGTTTTATTATTGTACCTATGTTTTTCCTCCTCTCCCCTCCCCCTCTCTTCTCCTCACAGAGTCTCCCTCTCTTACCCAGGCTGGGGTGCAGTGGCATTGCAGCCTTGACCCCCACAGGCTCAAGTGATCCTCCTAGCTTTCGCCTAGAGAGTAGCTGGGACTACAAGCATGTGCCACCACACCCAGCTAATTTTTGTTTTCGTTTTGTTAGAGATAGGGTTTCGCCATGTTGCCCAAGCTGGTCTCAAGCTCCTGGGCTCAGGCGATCCACCTGCTGTGGCCTCCCGAAGTACTAGTATTGCAGGCATGAGCCACCATGTTCCTTTTATTGATCTATCTATTCTTTTTTCCCCCTCTATTTCCTGCTTTATGGTGCCCATGTCTTTATTCATTTCTTAGATGGTTGTGAACATATTTAAAATATTATTCAGATATTTGCAGTTTCTAAGGTCTGAATTTCACCCTTTGTTATTTCTGCTGACTTTGTATCACAGTGGTTTTTATGTGTATCTGATTTGCGATTTCTTTACTGAGAGCTCACCTTTAGCAGAAGTTTTCTTTGGAAGTTTCAGGTGCTTTGGGTTGTAGAGGTACCAGATGAGATGGTTTCAATTTACCAGTTTTTACATTAATTATCTTTTCCTTTTTTAATTTTAATTTTTATTTATTTTTTATTATATATATATATTTTTTGAGACGGAGTTTTGCTCTTGTTACCCAGGCTGGAGTGCAATGGCATGATCTTGGCTCACCACAACCTCTGCCTCCTGGGTTCAGGCAATTCTCCTGCCTCAGCCTCCTGAGTAGCTGGGATTACAGGCACGTGCCACGATGCCCAGCTAATTTTTTGTATTAGTAGAGACGGGGTTTCACCATGTTGACCAGGATGGTCTCGATCTCTTGACCTCGTGATCCACCCGCCTCAGCCTCCCAAAGTGCTGGGATTACAGGCTTGAGCCACTGCGCCCGGCCTATTTTTATTTTTTGAGACAGGATTTCACTCTGTTACCCAGGCTGGAGTACAGTGGTGCAATCATGGCTCATTAGCCTTGAACCTCCTGAGCTCAAGAGATTCTCTACCCTTCAGCAATTGCCCTCACCTCCACCCCCACCCGACCATAGTGGGGGCTACAGGCACACACCACCATGCCTGGCTGATTTTTTATTTTTTTTTAGAACTGGGGTTTTGCCATACTGCCCAGGCTAGTCTTAAACTTCTGGGGTCAAGCAAACTGCCCACCTTGTCCTCCCAAAGTGCTAGGATTATAGACGCGAGCCACCACACCTGGCCTAATTTTTCAGTACAGGGTCTCCACACGGGTTGGTGAGGCATTGAAGCTTCACTTTTGTACCCGTAGACTGATGTGGTTAACTTTTTCCCTGCTATGTCTTTCAGTAAGTGGCTGATGTTTTTCTAGACTTAGTTTTCCAGATGAGACCACCCTTCCAGGCTCTTAGCTTTATTCAGCTCAATTCCATCTCCTCATGTACAAGAAACTTAGGACATAAATTCTCTTCCCTATGCAGGTATTAAAACTCTAGTCTCTATGCTTATATTTACTTCCTTATTCCTCTTAGCCTGTTGCCTTTATCTCCCTATCAGAGCTTTGACTTTGGATTTCTATTTTGTTTCTGGCCCCTAGGAATTTTCCATTCTTAATTTTGAATCTGGCTTTTTTCTTAAGTTTTATACAGAATAATTTGAACAGTAGTAGCTTTTCACATTAACTTACTTATCATTGTGTTTGGTAGAATATTGTCAAGAATGACAATGTAAATTTACCAAAGTGATACTTCTTTAATGAGTAAATTGACTCAATGTACACATTAATTGATTCATAAGTCTTTAAGAATCTGATTTCAAACAAACAAGCAAGAGTCATTAAAATCAACAATTTATTGAGAACCTACTTTAACCCATTTTTAAGGTCACTACTGTGTCAGTTCCATTTCAAAGCTAGTCTCAACCTTTAAAATACTTACAGTCTAGTTAGAGGCAAGGAATAAATAAATGAAGTACAATGAAAAGAGAGAGCTAAGTGACAATGCAAAAAAACCAATCCATAAAACTGTAGATCAGAGTCATCTGGGCTGGAGTACCTTGTTCTGACAGGTCATACAACTGTACCTATATCTATAAATACCTAAGGCAAAAATACCTCTTACTTTCTAAAAAGAAATTATATAAAATTATCTTTCCCCCAATCTTTATTGTCTGTCGGCAAAAGTGAGGCAGACTTATGGTTCCGACTGAACACTACTATTTAAAAGAAAAAAAAGCAAAGAAAAAGAGAGCATGACTTGCCTTAGGTAAACTGAAATTGTCAACTCTGAGCCAAAGCTACGCAAAAAATTTAGAAATATATGCCTTTTTACACATTGGCTTTACTATTTTCACATGGATGAATTTTAACTTTTCAGATAATGTATACCTATTATCAACTTTCTTAATAAATTGTTTATATCAATGATCATTAATTCGTAGAAGTCTTTGTTGTTACTTTTTTTTGGTGTTTAGGAATAAATTAAAATTCTCTTCTTTGTTCTTTTACCTAGTAGTGTTTCACAATTTTTTGATACAGGAACAATGGGTTAGGATTTTATACAGTGAATGATATGAAAGTTGGCTTGAATATATATACCACAAGGTTTGCCATATGGTCCTCTGTCAAATATTTGTTCCCAAGATACCCCAAGACATCATAAAAACAAAATGGAAAACTGCAACAGATGACCAAGAAAGAAATATTTTAGGGTAAACAGTAAAGCAGGGAGATGACACATTTCGTGCATTGTATTTCACTCTTTTAACAACTATGGCTTGAATGCTGAATTTGTGCCAGGTATTTTATAAACTGGGCACTTGTCATACAGTGGTGATCAAAGTGGATGGGATCACTACCCCTTGCCACAGTCTCATAGGAGAGACAGACAATTAATTATGTAACTATAGACTTAATATGCTAGGAAAGAAACAGACTAGGTATAATAATGGATAATACTACTATATGGTGGGTGCAGGGAGAGGGCTCCTTCTGAGAGTGTGTTCAGAGATAGATAGCTTCTTTGAAGAGTAGCCATTTAAGTGGGGACCTAAAGGCTGAGAAAGAAGTTGAAGTATTTTCTGTTGGCAGATTTAGAGTTTCTTGGAAGACATAAAATAGTTTCAAAATAAGCATTACCAGAATAAGATCTTTTATATCTTAACCTGTGAATTATACTTTTTTTTTTTAAATTGTATTTGGGCTCTGGGGTACATATGCACGTCCTGCATCCTGCAGGATTGTTACATAGGTACATACATGCCATGGTGGTTTGCTGTCTCCATCCCCCTGCTCCCCACCCCCACCCCCCGGCCTTCACCTATGTCAGGCATTTCTCCCAGTGGTATCCCTCCCCACCCCGCTCCCGCTCTCCCTCCCCTCCACCCCCACAACCTAGCCCTATGAGTGTTGTTCCCTTCCCTGTGCCCAAGTGTTCTCGTTGTTCATCAACTGCCTATGAGTGAGAACATGCAGTGTTTGGTTTTCGGTTCTTGTGTCAGTTTGCTGAGAATGATGGTTTCTAGGTTCAACCATGTTTCTATAAAGGACACGAACTCATCGTTTTTTATGGCTGCATAGTATTCCATGGTGTATATGTGCCACATTTTTTTTGTCCAGTCTATCATCAGTGGGCATTTGGGTTGATTCCAGGTCCTTGCTATCGTAAACAACGCCACAATGAGCATACGTGTGTATGTGTCTTTATGACAAACGATTTATAATACTTTGGTTATATACCCAGTAATGAGATTGGTGGGTCAAATGGAATTTCTATTTCTGGATCCTTGAGGAATCGCCACACTGTCTTCCATAATGGATGAACTAATTTACTCTCCCACCAACAGTGTAAAAGTGTTCCTATTTCTCCACATCCTCTCCAGCATCTGTTGTCTCCTGCCTTTTTCATGATTGCCATTCTAACTGGCATAAGATGGTATCTCAATGTGGTTTTGATTTGCATTTCTCTAAGGACAAGTGATGGTGAGCATTTTTCATATGTTTGTTTTCCTCATATTTGTCTTCTTTTGAAAAGTGTCTGTTCATATCCTTTACCCACTTTTGAATGGGCTTGTTTGGTTTTTTTTCTTCTAAATCTGCTTTAGTTCTTTGTAGATTCTGGATATTAGCCCTTTGTCTGATGGGTAGACTGCAAAAATTTTTTCCCATTCTGTTGGTTGTTGATTCACTCCAATGATTGTTTCTTTTACTGTACAGAAGCTCTTAAGGTTAATTAGGTCCCCTTTATCTATTTTGGCTTTTGCTGCCATTGCTTTTGGTGTTTTAGTCATGAAGTCCTTGCCTATGTCTATGTCCTGAATGGTTTTGCCTAGGTTTTCTTCTAGGGTTTTTATGGTGTTCTTATGTTTGAATCTTTAATCCATCTGGAGTTAAGTTTTACTGTATAAGGTGTAAGGAAGGGGTCCAGTTTCACAACACCATTTATTAAACAGGGAATCCTTTCCCCATTGCTTGTTTTTGTCAGGTTTATCAAATATCAGATGGTTGTAGATGTGTGGCATTGCTTCCAAGGCAATGTTCTAGCCAACGTTTGGTACTGTCAAACTTTTCCATTTTTGCCAATCTAATGGTTTAAGGTGGTGTCTCACTGTTCTTTCATGTTACATTTCTGTGATCACTAATGAGCCTCAAAATTTGTATTGACCATTCAAAAAGACTGACAGGTCTTTTTCTGATCTTTCTTTTGGGTTGTTTATCCTCTTTAAAGAAAATTCTGTTAATTAGTTATTGAAATATTGCAGATACAAACCCATTGTCACTTACATGTATGTCCTGGTGACATCTAGAAACAGTTGTGGCTAATATTATTACTTTTAAAAATGTGCCTTTCGGCTGGGCACAGGGGCTCACACCTGTAATCCCAACACTTTTGGAAGCCAAGGCAGGTGGATTGCCTGAGGTTAAGTGTTCGAGATCAGCCTGGCCATAATAGTGAAGCCAGTCTAATGGCTTCAAAGACTATCTATGTGCACTAATGCCTCACAGATTTATATGTCCAGGTTGGACTTCTCTCTGTAAGTCCAGACTCTTATATCTAACTGCCTTCTTGGTGTCCCTATGTGGCGAACATGGACATAAGAACATTACCATGCTCAAAAATAACTTCTTACTCTTGTACCTAAACTTGCTCCATCTATAATCTCCAAAAAGAGAACTTTGTCTTTCTAGTTACTCATGTCAAAAAATAACAAATGCAACAAAAAAGGAATTACTCATTTTTGACTCTATTTTTCTCATAAACCATATTTAATCAATTCGCAAATCTTTGCTTGTTTGTTTTGGGTATTTTTTTTATTTTTTTGACACAGAGTCTCACTCTGTCACCCAGGCTGGGATGCAGTGGCACAATCGTGGCTCATTGCTCCCTTGACCTCCCAGGCTCAAGTGATCCTCCCACCTCAGCCTCCCAAGTGGCTGGGACCACAGGCGTGTGCCACCACTCCCTGTTTGTTTCTGAAAAAACATTATTTGTAGAGACGAGGTCTCAGCATGTTGCCCAGCCTAGTCTCAAACTCCCGAGCTCAAGCAATTCGCCTGTCTTGGCTCCCAAAGTGCTGGGATTACAGGTGTGAGCCACCCTTCCTGGCCAATTGCAAATAAAGCTTCAAATTATATCAAGAATTTGGTCATTTTTTCACTACTGCCACCACCTGATGCAAGCCACCCTCATTTCTGCCTCAATTGCTGAAACGATCTTCTACATGTTCCTCTAGTTTTGTCCCTTGCTTGCATATAGACTATCTCAAACCAGGAGATAGAGTGATCTTTCAAAAACCTGTCATTTATTTTCTCAAAACTTTCCAATGTCTTACCATCTCAAAATAAAAGCTCAAGTCTTTAAAATGGCCCAGGAGGTCATAGGTGATCTGGGTTTCTGTCATCAACCAGACCTCATCTCCCAATACTCTTTCTTCCTCTTGCTCACTCCATTCTAGCTATCTGGTCTTCTTCCTTTTCCTCAAACTCTCCAGGTACATAACTGCCTTGGGAAGTTTGTGCTTTGCTGTTCTGTCCTATAGAACCTCACCTCTGATCACTTGCACTCTCATTTACTTCATTATTCTACATAACATTTATCACTATCCTTCATACAAAATCATGCTGCTAGGGACTGAATGTCCTGCCAAAATTCCAATGTTGAAACCCTAGTCCCTAGTCTGTTTCGTAAAGAGAATGATGAAACTTTTTAAATGAAATGAGGTCAAGTAAAATGAAGACAGAATTAGACATGAAATCTGACAACATGAGCCTGACAAGTCGTGTTTAGATATAGTGCTAGGGGTAAGAACAAGATTGGAGGAGGTTGAAGAGAGAAGGGAGAAATTGGTAATAAGAAGTATTTTCTTCTAAAGCACTTAAATTTTCAACATGTTCTTTAAATGTATAGCTTTTTACCAGTTACAAAAGTAATAGTGTTCATTTTAGATAATTTAGGAAAAACTTAAGAAAATAAATATTTTATATGATCCAAACTTAACCACCGTTAATATTTTGGTTTATAGCATTTTAGTCTATTTTTTTCTGTGCATTTTAAAAAATATATTTTTTTATTTTATTTATTTATTTTTTTGAGTTGGGGTTTCACCATGTTGCCCAGGTTGTTCTTGAACTCCTGAGCTCAGGCAATCTGCCCACCTCGGCCTCCCAAAGTGCTGGGATTTTAGGTGTGAGCCACCGCACCTGGCCTATTTATGTGAATTCCTCACATAAGAATATACCATGTTTATCTTTCCTTTGCACTAAATAGTTCTTAGTATTTTTAATGGTAGTATAGCATTATATTATGTATTATGGTTTATATGTAGCCAATATCTTATTATTAGATACTTGTCAACATTTTCTTTTAGAAAACATTGCAGTGAACATTTCAATATGTAATTATAGTCTTTCATTAGCATATTCTTAAAGATGTTGACAATTAGCCCACTGAGATGTGTCCAGAAGAGAAATACTCTGATGATGGTGGGTCTGCAAACCTTGTCATACAAACAGAGGAATAGTTGTCCACATTGCAACAATTGTAAGGGTTCAGTGGTAGAAGAAAGATGTTCAGCAGCAGAAGGCAGTCCTAACAGGGAAGGGGAATTCTCTGACAGGAAGAGGCCCTATCCATAGAAAAGATATTGATAGAATTGCAGCAGTTTTTTAAATAAGAAACTTTCCATTTTCATTGAATTATGGGTCATATAATGAAGGCTTTCCATATATCTCATAGGTACAAATATAAACATTGTATGCCTTCCAAAATCAAATAAACGTAATCTCATTTATATATGTATACGCATGTCTGTGTTGTAGTTGAGGAACGTGAGTTTATATGTTAAACTAATAGTTTACTGAATATAAGTTTGAAATATTTTTCTAGAATTAAAAAGTATTTTTAAATAAACTTAGAATTCCATTTTCTGCAAAAGGAATATGACAAGCATTTTCTCTTTCTTGACCATAAACTAATTGAACCCTGTAGTTTTCCAATTAGCTTACTATTTTAAGGAATGTGATAAGTCAATTGTGAGACCCCCTTTTTTTTTTTCTTAAGGCTTCTGTTGTAATTTCCAGAAAAAGATTCGATGTAGGTAGCATTTTCTCTGATGTTGATGTTGCTTGGGATCAGAATTGACAATCAGGAGTAGTCTCTCAGTTTAGATTTACAAAAGGCCAGATAACTTGGATATCATTACTGCTTACAGAAACATCTGTATCTCTCTTCTATCTTTTCAAATATTACACTCACTAGATCATTAATAAGTAAGATAAAATGTTCTTTATACTTTCACATAGCGTCTGAATTTTTCCCATTTAAAATGAGCTGCTTGAAAAATCAAGGGGAAAACAAAGCTTTAATTTTTTTTTTTTAATTTTTTTTACATTTTAGATAATGGAAAGAGGGCTCAATGAAGAGTTTAACAGAGGTTCCTGATGGGACCCTTTCTATTGCATATCTGTAGAACTAATAATGATGCTGTTTAACAATCAAAATCTAAATACTTTGGACTGAAGATCAAGTCCCTTACTTTCAAACTGTTTCCTAAAGCTTCCCATTAAGGACTGTGTACTCTAGGTGCACTGAATTACCTTCTGTTCATTATGCCCAGAATACACTTTTCTACTCTTGTCTCTGTGATATTCACATCACATAGATTTCCTATGTCCATGACTTTGAAATTCTAAATCTAATCCATAATTTAAGGTTCAGTTAAGTTGCCACCCCCTTCAAATAGGCTTTCTGGAATACCACAATTAAAAGTAAAATTTCTGCCATTGAACTTTATTTTCTTTCTTTTTTTTTTTTAATTATTATTTTTTCTTTTTTTTTAAGACGGGATTTCACCATGTTGGTCAGTCTGGTCTTGAACTCCCAACGTCAGGTGATCCACCCCCCTTGGCCTCCAAAGTGCTTGGATTACAGGCGTGAGCCACCACGCCCGGCCCGAACTTTATTTTCATATACCCAGAGACTACTACAGTGCTAGAACATAATTATGACTATGGGCCAGTCGCAGGGGCTCATGCCTGTAATCCCAGCCCTTTGAAAGACCAAGGTGGGTGGATCACTTGAGTTCAAGAGTTTGAGACCAGCCTGGGCAAAATGGCGAAACCCCATCTTGACAAAAAATTAGCCAGGTGTGTGGTGGCATGGGCCTGTAGTCCCAGCTACTTGGGAACTCAGAAGGCTGAGGTGGGAGGATTGCTTGAGCCCAGGAGGCAGAGGTTGCAGTGAGCTGAAATGGCACCACTGCACTCTAGCCTCGGTAACAGAGATAGACTCAGTCTCAAAATAATAATAATAATATTTATGACTATGTTCCATTTTTATTTGTTCTGTTACACTATTATGATGCATGATACATATAATAATTCCTAAATGTGAGTTTTCCTCATGAAAATCACTAGCATATGTGGATACATACTTATATGTATTTTTAGCCTTTGGATTGAGTATTCACAAATCATATGCATTCGCTTAGGAGTACTTTTAAAAAGTGGAAAAAGGGCTGGACCTTGTGGCTCACACCTATAATCTCAACACTCTGGGAGGCCAAGGTAGGCAAATTGCTTGAGCCCAGGAGTTTGAAAGCAGCCTGAGCAACATGGCGAAATACCATCTCTACAAAAAAACAAAAAATAAAAATACAAAAATTAGCTGAATGTGGTGGCACGCTCCTATAGTCCCAGCTACTCAGGAGGCTGAGGTGTGAGGATTGCTTGACCCTAGGACAAGTTGAGGCTACAGTGAATCATGATTGCCACTGCACTCCAGCCTGGGTGACAGAGTAAGACTCTATCTCAAAAAAAAAAAAAAAAAGTGAAAAAAAGTTAAATAGAATAGTATCTAATAATAGTATCTAAAATAGCAGTTAAGCAGTAGTGACAGCTGGATTTATTAAGGTTTGAGTATACTACCTGGTACATAATTTTTTAATATGCACTTATCTCCTGTATACTTCACATAAACACTGATAGGTAAGGTACTGTTATTATCCTCACTTTACAGATGAAGGAGCTGGAACTTAGGGAGATTGTGTAACTTACTTAAGTTCTCATATATAGTCAAAGACCCCAAGCCTTTTAATCACTTTACTATGCTGATAAAAAGTCAGAAGACATAACAAGAATATAAAGTTTTGAAATTAAGCCGTAGGACACAGAAAGGAAAATGTTAGAAATTATACTTAGGATTACATTCTCATGTGTGTTAGCAATGAGGATGCTACTGGCTGAGTAAGAAATGATGTGTGTGCTTTATGACTTTGTTATGTGAAACAGTACTAACCATAGAAGAGGGTTAGATTAATATAGCTTTAGTTGTTGTAGATATTAATGGGAGACAAAGATTTACAAGAGCTTTCATAAAATAATTTGATTCCTTTATGCCTCTAAAGCTGTTTTCCCATGAAACATTAAAATTGTAAATAATGATTTATTCTACTGTGGGCTTCTTGAGAAACCTAACTCTTGGGGTTAGATTTCTACAGGGGTGTGTGTGTGTGTGTGTGTGTGTGTGTGTGTGTTTAAAAGAGCTATTAGTAAAACTGCATATACATTATTCCATTGTGATGTTTTAATTATTTTTGATTGATCCTGCTTTCTAAGCTCCAAATTAGAACAACCTCTTTAAACATTTATTAGGAAGAAGTGTCTGAACCAGTTTGACCTGACATTTGTAGACATCATCTTAGGGCTATTCTCCCCTTAGAGGATCGTAACTTAGGACTATATCAGTTATGTCTGTTAACTATATGCTATGTCTGTTATACTAGCTTGCATTTCTATACAGAAGGAAGAGATTGAGTGAGAAATGAATTTGTTTTGAATACTCTGAAAATGTCTAGCCAGTGGATTATAATAACCATTATCACAGTTTTTGGCCACTTGGCTAAAAGAATGTTGTTAATGCACATACTGCTAGCTAAGACAGTCATGTGCACACTGCATTATGAACCTATTTCCAATAGATTAGGAAAATAGTTATAACAGGTTTGAGGCTTCTTTATTGCAAGAACCTTTTCTAGCGTTATGGCCTCAGAAGGAACCGTTGAAGAAAATAGTCATTAACATTTCCTCGAACACTAAATCCCCCGTTCTGCTCCTCCAGTATCTCATAGGCTGTCATCTGATATCAGCACTTATGTAATGTCACAATAGGTGGTGCCATAGTTCTATACTGCCTGACATTATAGGAAAATATAAAGTGTTATTTGCCAATCGAATAAAAAGAAGAAAAAATATAAAAAGTTTTCTGAACCCTGGTTTTAAGAAATTTATGAACAACTAAAAATTTCTCCAAAGACTGAATTCTTCCATTCTCTGTTAGTAAAATATCTCAGCTGCCTTTTGATTCTGCTAGCTGCAAGAATGTCAGAATGGGGCCTGAATGGCAAATTACATTATTTGTAACATTAATGCCAGCCTGTGTGGAGATTAATTACTATCTTTGTATTAAAGTACTGGTTGTGTTGGAATTGCTGCCTTTTTAAACTTCTCCCCCACCTTTGGTCATTTATACTGACAATTTGCAGTAAAATAGCTGACAACTCCCTATGATTAGTTTAGCCAGATGCTACTTGCTCTGGTAAATTCATTTTAAGCATTTGACAAGACTGCAAAGATTAGTGGCAGCTGAGCTTAAAATATTTTTACAGACGAATGATGTGTGAAAAGTCAGTTACTTTTCAGGTGTATGATGACTATGTAAATTAACTGACAACATATCTTCTTTGGTGTTTATTTGTGAATCATTTATCTACTTTATAGAACAATTGGTAGAGTTATCCTTCACAGGTATGTTCAGAAGGTGTCACCAAATGGAGTGCGTTCAAGTTTTTGTATGTTATTATGTTGTCCTATGAATTGCCTGTGCTCCAGGACTTACAGAATTGCCTGGTAAAATTGGGAATCTCTGGATTAGAGAATGAAAATGAAAGTGAAAAGTCTTTTCTTTAGATATTTCTACCATTCAACATCAAGAAAAAGGCTCTCACTCTCAATACATTGTTCTTAGGAATGGCCGTCGAATGCCTTAGTTACCTACAACATTGAACTATGATGAGTAGTTGATTGGTTTTTCACCTTTACTCATTCTTTGCCCTCCTTTATTATTATATCTTTAGTCTTTCTCTTATACTCTTTTTAAGAAGCATGTATTATACTGTAGAAATGTCTTCTATTAGTGGTTAATGTGAGAAATTTGATTAGTTGAATAAAAGCGAACTTAGATTCTAGATTTCATCTATTTCTTGGTATCTGGCAGCACCATCAAACACAGTTGTCCCTCAGTATCCATGAAGGATTGGTTCCAAGACCTCTGCAGATCCCAAAATTCATGGATGCTAAAGTTCTTTATATAAAATGGTATAGTATTTGCATATAACCTGTGCACATCCTTCTATATACTTTAAATCATCTCTAAATTACTTATAATACCTACTACAATGTAAATGCTAGGTAAAAAGTTGTTGTACTTTATTGTTTAGGGAATAATGAAAAGAAAATTAGCCTGTACTTATTCAGTACAGATACAACCACCAAATATTTTTGATTTGTGGTTAGTTGAATCTATAAATGTAGAATCCATGGATATGGAGGGTGGAGGGCCTACTGTATAGTTATCTCTATAGGTTTTGAGCAGTTTCCTGTCCTTCACCCAGCTGGGTATAACCTTAACTATTAGAATCCTATATCATATACTGTTCTGGAATAAGCTCGAGATGCTATCTTGTCTAATCTCATTTTACCAATGAAGAAACGGGTCCTACAATTTCAATAATTTGTCAAATAGCACATAGCAAAAAAAAGTGGTTTATGTAGGATCAGAACCTAGTTTTCTTCACATTCCAGTATTCTGTCCCCTTTGTGGACTTTATACATTTGAATTTCTTTATACTTTGCTGATTTCAAATTCCTAACCAAACTTACTGACTTATCTGACTTCTGAATTAGAACAAAACACCTGTATGAAAGTCTTCAGTGGCCGCCATGTTCTTTTCCTATTTTTCTTCCCTTCTTTCATCTCCCCCTCCCATCAGGTCTTCTTTGTCCTTGATTACTGCATTTTTTTTTTTATTGCATTTTAGGTTTTGGGGTACATGTGAAAAACATGCAAGGTTGTTGCATAGGTGCATACGTGGCAGTGTGATTTGCTGCCTTCCTCCCCTTCACCCATATCTGGCATTTCTCCCCATGCTATCCCTCCCCACCCCCCCGCTGTCCCCCCCACTCCCCCACAACAGACCCCCGTGTATAGTGCTCCCCTCCCTGTGTCCATGTGTTCTCCTTGTTCAACACCCGCCTATGAGTGAGAACATGTGGTGTTTGATTTTGTGTTCTTGTGTCAGTTTGCTGAGGATGATGGTTTCCAGGTTCATCCATGTTATTTTTGAATTCATGTAGAATCTATATATTTACCTTGAAGTTTTATTTCAAAATTTGTTAATTTTTCCTATATCCTTTTTTTGTCATCATTCTGAAAAGCCTACTATTAAAAAAAAAAAAAAAAACAGCCTTCTAATTGGCTTTTCCTCGTGGTCTATTGAATAAAGCACTAGATGGGGAATAAGAAAACCCTGATGCATTTTCTTACCTTGACCAATGACATATACACTCTGTGCTCTAGTTTTCTAATAACACCAGTAAAGTGGTATATCTCTGTGCTGCAGAGTTATCAACCTGATTTAATTTAAAAATCTAGATATGGGCCGGGTATAGTGATTTGTCCCATCACTTTGGGAAGCCAAGGCGGGCCAATCACTTTGATCCCAGGAGTTCATAAACAGCCTAGGCAACATGGCAAAACCCTGTTTCTACAAAAATACAAAGAAAAAGTCACCCAGGTTTGGTGGTGTGCACCTTTAATCCCAGCTACTAGGGTGAGGGCAGGGGCTTGGGGGGATGCTGATGCAGGGGATCACTTGAGCCCTGGAGGTCAAGGCTGCAGTGAGCCATGATCATGCCACTGCGCTCCATCCTGGGTAATGGAAGAAGACCCTGTCTCCAAAAAGGATCTCGATAAATTTGGGGCTTTCCCAGAAAATGGTGCACAGAAAATAGAAAATGGTATTACCATTTTAAGATATGGAAAGAAAGATAATTGTTTTGATATTGATGGTTATTATTACTCATTTTTAAAGACTAGTATACTCTTAGCTTTCCAAGACAATGATGAAGCAATCCTGTACCTGTGACAAGTCTATATTTATTTTTCTTTTTTTTTGAGGCCAAGTCTCGCTTTGTCGCCCAGGCTGAAGTGCAGTGGTGTCATCTTAGCTCACTGCAACCTCTGCCTCCCAGGTTCAAGCAATTCTGCAGCCTCAGCCTCCTGAGTAGCTGGGATTACAGATGTGTGCCACCATGCCTGGCTAATGTTTGTATTTGTAGTAAAGATGGGGTTTCACCATATTGGTTAGGCTGGACAGGTCTGTATATATTTTTGCCCTTATTTCACAACTACTATGGTCTGAATGTTCCCCAAAATTCAGGTGTTGAAATGTAATCGTCAATATGATGGTATTAAGAGGTGAGGCCTTTAGGAGGTGATTAGGTCCTGAGGGCAGAGCCGTTATGGATGAGATTAGGACTCATAAAACAGTTTGAGAGAGTAGGTTCATTTTCTTCCATTCTTCTGCCATGTGAGGACACAGAATTCATTCCTTCCGTAGCACACAGCAATGAACCACCATTTCTTAGAAGCCGAGTAGCCCTCATTAGATGTACAATCTGCTGGTGCCTTGATCTTTGACTTCCCAGCCTCCAAAACTGTGAGAAATGATTTTCTGTTGTTTACAAATTACCCAGTCTGTGGTATACTGTAATAGCAGCACAAAAATACTAAGACGACCATCCTATGCTTTAGATTAACCCAGTATTTACCATATAACTTGTAAACTGGTGTTAGTGGTGGTAATAGAATTACTAATGTGCTTGTGTTACATGTTCATTGGTTCAATGTAAGGCTGTGGTTTTGTGGTGATCCTATACTCGAAGTGTGCTTTTTCTTTTTTTTAACTTTAAGTTCTGGGATATATGTGCAGAACATGCAGGTTTGTTACATAGATATATTTGTGCCATGGTAGTTTGCTGTACCTATTAAATCATAATCTAGGTTCCCTCTCCTTGCCGCCCCCCAACAAGCCCCATGTGTGTCGTTCCCCTCCCTGTGTTCATGTGTTTACGTTTTTCAGCTCCCACTTATGAGTGAGAACGTGCGACGCTTGGTTTTCTGTTTCCTTGTTAGTTTGCTGAGGATAATGGCTTCCAGCTTCATCTATATCCCTGCAAAGGACATTATCTCATTTTCTATGGCTGCATAGTATTTCATAGTATATATGTACCACATTATTTTATTCAGTCTATCATTGATGAGCATTTGGGTTGGTTCCATGTCTTTGCTGTTGTAAATAGTGCTGTAATAAACATATGTGTGCATGTGTCTTTATGATAGAATGATTTATATTCCTTTCGGTATATGCCCAGTGTATTAGTCTGTTTTCACGCTGCTGATAAAGACATACCCAAGACTGGGAAGAAAAAGAGGTTTATTTGGACTTACAGTTCCACATGGCTGGGGAGTCCTCAGAATCATCACAGGCACTTTTTACATGGCAGTGGCAGGAGAAAATGAGAGAGATGCAAAAGCAAAAAACCCCTGATAAAACCAACAGATTTTGTGAGACTTATTCACTACCATGAGATCATTATGGGGGGAAACCACCCCCATAATTCAAATGATCTCCCAGCAGGTCCCTCCCACAATATGTGGGAATTATGGGAGTAGAATTCAAGATGAGATTTCATTGGGGACACGGAGCCAAACCATATCACCCAGTATTGGGATTGCTGGGCCAAATGGCATTTCTGGTTCTAGGTCCTTGAGGAATCAGCACACCGTCTTCCACAATGGTGAAATTAATTTACATTCCCACCAACAGTGTAAAAGCATTCCTATTTCTCCATAGCCTGGCCATCATCTATTGTTTCCTAATTTTGTAATAATCGCCTTTCTGACAGGCATGAGATGGTATTTCATTGTGGTTTTTATTTGCATTTCTCTAATTATCAGTGATGTTCAGCTTTTTGTCATGTTTCTTGGCTGCATATATGTCTTCTTTTGAAAAGTGTCTGTTCATATTATTTGCCTACTTCTTGATGGGGTTGTTTGGTTTTTTTTCTTGTAAATTTGCTTAAGTTCCTTGTAGATTCTGGATATTAGACTTTTGTTAGATGAGTAGATTGCAAAAATTTTCTCCCATTCTGTAGGTTGCCTGTTCACTCTGATGATAGTTTCTTTTGCTGTGCAGAAACTCTTTAGTTTAATTAGATCCCATTTGTTAATTTTGGCTTTTGTTGCCATTGCTTTTGGCATTTTCATCATGAAATCTTTGCCCATGCCTATGTCCTGAATGGTATTACTTAGGTTTTCTTATAGGGTTTTTATGGTTTTGGGTTTTACATTTAAGTCTTTAATCCATCTTGAGTTAATTTTTGTATAAGATGTAAGGAAGGGGTCTAGTTTCAGTTTTCTGCATATGGCTAGCCAGTTTTCCCAGCACCATTTATTAAATAGGGAATCCTTTCCCCATTGCTTGTTGTCAGGTTTGTCGAGGATCAGATGGTTGTAAATGTGTGGTGTTATTTCTGAGGTCTGTGTTCTGTTCCATTGGTCTATATGTCTGTTTTGATACCAGTACCATCCTGTTTTGGTTACTATAGCCTTGTAGTATAGTTTGAAGTCAGGTAGCGTGATGCCTCCAGCTTTGTTCTTTTTGTTTAGAATTGTCTTAGCTATACGGGCTCTTTTGGTACCATATGAAATTTAAATTAGTTTTTTCTAATTCTGTGAAGAATGTCAATGATAGTTTGATTTTTTTTTCTTTTTTTCTGGGATGGATTCTTGCTCTGTTGCCCGGTCTGGAGTGTAGTGGTGCAGTCTCGGCTCACGGCATCCTCTTCCTCCCAGATTCAAGTGATTCTCTTGTCTCAGCCTCCCGAGTAGCTGGGATTATAGGCGTGTGCCACCATACCTGCCTAATCTTTGTATTTTTAGGAGAGATGCGTTTTTGACATGTTGGCCAGGCTGGTCCCAAACTCGTGACCTCAAGTGACTTGCCAGCCTCAGCCTCCCAAAGTACTGGGATTACAGGCATGAACCACCATGGTAAATAGGTGTCTAAGATGGCATGAGTGAGTGTTTTTAACAAAGGCCCTGCTTGCCATATCCTCATCCCAGTCCTAGTTTAGTTAATATGACAGTAGTTGTCTTTTGCAAGATAAAGATTATAAGTAAGTAACCATTTTGGCATTTGATGCACTTCACAGATCGCAACCAATAATGTACTATAAACTTATATTTTATAATAAGATCATGGTATGTTAACAGATCATATTCTGTAGGATAGTTATGGAAAGTTTCTAAGTACTCTTTAAGGCCATGATTCATCAACCATTTGCTTAGCCTCTCACTATTTGCTGCCACTTGGCAGTATCCTTCATAATAAAAATAGATCCTGAAATACCTTGGGGGTTCAGTGAAGGTAAAGACAAGTTAGGGATCCAGGTAAAGCTTCAGAGAGGTGATGGAATCCCCTTGATGAGATTCCAGTAAATTAAGATCTTAGTATCGCTTGTACGGGTTAGGGATGATAGGAGGAAGAGAAGAGGTTAGAATTCTAGGTAGAAGGCCGGGTGCGGTGGCTCACGCCTATAATCCCAGCACTTTGGGAGGCCGAGGCGGGTGGATCATGAGGTCAAGGGATCGAGACCATCCTGGTCAACATGGTGAAACCCCGTCTCTACTAAAAATACAAAAAAATTAGCTGGGCATGGTGGTGCGCGTCTGTAATCCCAGCTACTCAGGAGGCTGAGGCAGGAGAATTGCTTGAACCCAGGAGGCGGAGGTTGCGGTGCGCCGATATCACGCCATTGCACTCCAGTCTGGGTAACAACAGAGAAACTCCGCCTCAAAAAAAAAAAAAAAGAATTCTAGGTAGAAAAAAAGCAAATTAATCCGAGATATAAGGTAAAGAAAGTACAGAGTAAATTTGAAGAGCAATAAGTAGTCCATCTTGCCTGAAGCATAGGATATGTGTATAGTACTGAGAGAAATTCTGCGGTGGAAGAACTTTGATACCACATCATGATGGCCTTGAATGCCACGTCAAGGATTTTCAATTTTATTTATAAGGCTTAGGGGAGGCTATTGAGGAATTTTGAGTAGCAGAGGAATATTATCAAGAGGTGGTTTTGTAATGATTGATCTGACAGATATGAATAAAATGGATAGAGTAAAAAATTGAAGGAGGATCTTGTTATTAGGTTACTGCAGTAGTCCATGAAAGACAACCTAAACCAGAGTAGATGCAACTGACATTAGGAAGCATGACTCAACAGTAATTTATATTTTTATGTGGCCAGGGTATGATCAAAGACAATTTTGAGCCTGAATAACTTGCTATATAGGGATGCATTTTTTGCCTTTTTTTAAAGGAGGAGAGCAGTAGGTTCAGAGAAAGGATCCTGGCTTGGGGAGAAATTATTTTTGAACTTCTCTGGTTTGAAGTATACATTGAGTATATAGCTAGAGTGGCTTAATAGGGAGATGAACAGATGGTGCTAAAATTAGAAGAATGGTCGGTATCAGTAATTACCTATTTTTGCAACTATATCTACAAAAATAATTAAAATGATGAGATTAAAAGAGATCACTAGGGCAAAGAGTATAAGAAAGGAAGAAATACAAGGAAAGAACTTTGGTGAATACCTCATTTAAATACAGAAATAAGAGCTGTCAGAGAAGCTAGGTGGGGCATTCATGCCCAAGCAATGTTCAGAAAACTTATGGGAGAGAAAATTTCAGGAAAGACAGGATTAATCAACAATCTTAGTTTTTAAAACTTTTGTGAATTTGGTTTTATTGAGGTATAAGACATGCGTTGGAAAATATCAGTTTGGGGTATACCCTTGTCCCCAGGAAATATCTATTCTCATTTTCCCGGGATGGTTTTTGGAACTTCTTCTTTTTATTGGAGCTGCTCTTGCTGCCAGCAGAGATTCACTGCTTACTGACTAAGAGAATTTTCTCCTTTGTTTTGGAGACACTTAACAAGTAGATTAAGGATTAAAAAGTAGGTTATTTGATTTGTTGGCCTAGGTTATATTGCTGATGCTGCAAGAATAATTTTAATAAAGTAGAAAGGACAAAGATCATATTGTATGGGGTTAAGTAGTTCCTCAGTGACAATTAAGTGCAGTCAAATTTGTATAGATTGCAGTCTTTTCAAAAGTTTAACATTGCTTATTTTTGTCTTCATAATATTAAACCAGGTCTATCTAAAATTTTAATATTACATTCAAGAAGCATTTTTATAATTTTGTAGCAGATTTTTAAAGCTGTAATTTCCGATTTTGAACTGATCAGCATGAGACAGATTTTCTTTAGAACCATTTTTGTTCTGGACAAAATTCAAGCTGGATATTACTGATTACTCTGAAATGCAAATAGTGCTATTTTGTTTTACAGCTATCATTTAAAAAGCCATGTACTCATTAGGATAAATATGTGCAGCATGAACAACAAAAAAAATGAGAAAGAAAATGGACATTATTTGTATTTTGTAGGCTCTCTGATATGGAACTGAATGTACTAATTTTCAAATACTAATGAGCAGCAAAATGCAATTTGCAAATGCGCAATTAACTTCTGACTGGCTTCTGTTGATTTGTAGTGCTATAACCCCACGCCAGGTGAAACTTCCCATTTTTCGAGATTTTATTTGACCAATATTTATAATTGTGGCCAAATAATGAGATGATTATTATGACAAATGTTATGTTGGAATAAATCATACTTACATGGAGCTCTTGTTATTGTTTCTCTGTTGAATTGTCTGCCACCAGGGCCTTGAGCTTTTATTTTCCTCTTTCCCCTTCTGCTCCTCTTGCCTTTTCCCACCATTGAGAAACAAAGGCCTCCCTCTCAGTTTTCAATTTGGAAACCTGCTAGTAGCTTGTCTTAGTTACAAACACTGTGTTTTATCTCATGTGGTTATGTTAGTCACTTATCTCTTCTTTTTGTTCACCTTTTTTCTATTACTGTGTCATGTCATTTATATGTATGCACATATAGATACATAGACATGCATGTATATTTATACTCAGATGTATGTGCATCCCCCATGCATGCATACATATCACACAGTAGTGGTGGGGGGAGGTTGTAAAGCATAAAGTTTACCTGTTTTGCTCATGGTTTATTGAGGCGGATTTGGTCCCATAGCTCAGATGAGAAAATCCCTACTCCACAATCATAAGCTGAAATTCTAAATCCAGCCAGATATTTTGCAAACATGCCTCTGGTGCCTGGGGAGATTGGGTTAAAGCATATATGGCTCAGTGAGACCAATCATTGTGATTGGCAAATGAACTCAAAACACTATCTTAATAATGTTAAGGCAGTTGGGAATTTTGTTTCCACAACATCCAAACTAATACTCTGAATGAGTAGCAGACTGGAAAATGGTGGAAAACTTTGAAATTGTGATTCTCAAATAATTTAGGCTAATGCTTGTTTCATAGAAACATGAAATCTTATTTATTGTAAGGAATCCTAGAGGATCATCTAATTTAATCACTTTTTCTAATGCAGCAGTATGTTGTATAACACCCCTGAGAGGTAAATGTCCAATGACATGGAATTCTTTACTTCGTGTGGGCTCCTGTTGCATTAAAAACACATTCTTCATACTCAGCTGGGTGCGGTGGCTCACGCCTGTAATCCCAGCACTTTGGGAGGCCAAGGCTGTAAGGTATATTGCCGAGTTAAAATGAGGAAACCGAGGCCAGTGAGGAAAAATGAGAATCCAATTTATTCAACTCCCGGGCGAGGTTCTGTGGTCCAGGAAGGGGCCAGAGAAGTCACAATGGGCTTCTCAGGGCGTGGGGTTTTATAAGAAGTGGAGGTAGTTGATTGGTCATTGGGAAACAAAGAGCAGACAATTTCATTGGTAAGGAGATTTGATTGATTGTTAGGGAAACAAAGAGCAGACAGTTTCATTGGTAGGCTGACTGGCTGGGGAGGTTAATGTTAAACTGCCATTGGACAAATCTTCCGCGGGCTTTTTAAATTTTGAAAGGGTTGAGTGAGGAATGCAGGAGTGGGCGTGTGGAGCCTGCATGGAGAAACCAGATAGGAGCAGGTGTGGGGAGCCAGCACAGAGAGATAAGTGTGTCCATTTGGCTCTTCAGCAAGGCAGCCGGCCTTACAAAGGCAAGTAGATCATTTGAGGTCAGGAGTTCAAGACCAGTGTGACCAATATGGTGAAACCCAGTCTCTACTTAAAAACAAAACAAAACAAAAAAAAACCATACAAATGGGCCAGGATTATAGGCGCCTGCCACCAATCCCAGCTACTCGTGAGGCTGAGGCCGAGAATTGCTTGAACCCAAGAGGCAGAGGTTGTCGATGAGCCAAGATCACACCACTGTACTTTGGGAGACAGAGTGAGATAGTGTCTCAAAAAAAAAAAAAAAGAAAGAAAGAAAGAAAAAATATATATATGAATATTATATACATATACATGTATTTTCTTCATATCGAATTAAGATCTGTCCTCCTGTCAGCTCTCACTCATTCCACCATGAGGGACGATACAGAATCTGAGACTTACAGCAGTTACTTAAATATTTGAAGCTCTTTCCATTTCTTTACTTTTCCAACGTACTTTTCTATGCTACCTATGGATACTCTGTCAACCATTTCTTGATTATTGACTCCTCCAGAATGTTGGTTGTTCCCTCCCTTATTTATTATAATTTGTCAATGCCCCTTCTAAAATGTCATCTGTTATTTAACCTAATGCTTCAAATAAAGTTTTACCTTTGCAGATTACAATTGAACAATGCCTTATACTTTGTAGGTTCAAAGGTCAAATTTTTGAAGTATCGGTTCCCATCCTAGATTATTGATGACAGATTTTTAGCTTTTATAGTAATTGTATCTGGTTGCGAATGTATGTTGACTCGCTGGTCAACAGAAAACTTCATTCCTTTTTTTTCCCCCCTTTTTATTTTTATTATCACAAACTGCAATCAAGTTAGATTATCCCAAATCCTGGACCTATATAATTGATTTTTTAAAAACTAGTTGTAAGATTTTCATTTATCCCTGATGGATTTAATTTTTGTTTGGTTTCAGTTGAGCACTGCTACCTATTACAAAATTTTGAGTTCTGGCTGTCTTCTAGCATATTTGCCATCCCTTTGGGTGTTGTGTCATTTGTAAATTTAACAAGTATACCTTCAAACAGCTTCTTCTAAGTCATTGATTTTTTTAAAAAAAAAACGAACAATAAATGCCTGCGACTAACTACCATAAACCTCCTACTGGTTGACACCAATCTAATAATAGTCTTTGAATTTAATTTTTAAGCCAAATTAAAATCTACCCAACTGTACTAAAATCCAATTCTTATGCCTGTTCCTTTCCCACAATGATATCAACAGAGAATTTACCCAAAATAAAAATATGTTATACATTTACCTTTCTTTTTTTTTTAGAGACGGAGTTTCGCTCTTGTTACCCAGGCTGGAGTGCAATGGCGCGATCTCGGCTCACTGCAACCTCCGCCTCCTGGGCTCAGGCAATTCTCCTGCCTCAGCCTCCTGAGTAGCTGGGATTACAGGCACGCGCCACCATGCCCAGCTAATTTTTTGTATTTTTAGTAGAGACGGGGTTTCACCATGTTGACCAGGATGGTCTCAATCTCTTGACGTCGTGATCCACCCACCTCGGCCTCCCAAAGTGCTGGGATTACAGGCTTGAGCCACCGCGCCCGGCCTATACATTTACCTTTCAATTGATTTTCTCTAAGAAGGAGTTAGCTGGATACAGTGGCTCACACCTGTAATCCCAGCACTTTGGGAGGCCAAGGCAGGTGGATCATGAGGTCAGGAGTTCCAGACCAGCATGACCAACATGATGAAACCCGTCTCTACTAAAAATGCAAAAAAAAATTAGCTGGGCTTGGTGCGCACCTGTAATCCCAGCTACTCAGGAGGCTGAGGCAGGAGAATCGATTGAACCCAGGAGGCAGAGGTTGCAGTGAGCTGAGATCACGCAACTGCACTCCAGCCTGGGCGACAGAGCAAGACTCTGTCTCAAAAAAAAAAAAAAAAAGAGTTGCCAGTAGTTTGGCATCAGTTATTTTGCATAATCCATGTTACTTCTTGATTTTTAGCATGGTGTTTTATAAATTTTGAAGACCTTGGGTATACCCAAGCATGAGGCAGAGTTGTGGGTACTTCATTTTCTTTAACACAGTTGAGAAAGGTTGATATTTTTATCAAGACATTTGCTAAGGAAGAAACAGGGAAGGTATAAGAAATCTAAATAAACTGGTTTACAGACTACAGGATTCTAATCTCCCTCTAGCTAATGCAGCTACAGGGCCTAGCCCATTCCACATGGAGACCTATGGAAAGTGAGGGGCTTTGCCTTGACTCCTCATTTCCACTATTTTGATCTGCTTTCATGTTTTGAGTGTCATTTGATACACCTTCTACAAGATAATCAGTCTGGATTTTATAACTCTTTAATACAGTACAAGATAAGTTACGTCCTTTTGCCTGTTTACCTAAAGACCATTCTCTTAATTCCTGTTTCTAGAATGAAGAAAATGCCTTTTCTCATCTGGTAACAACAAGATGATTGTTACCCAAAATGACCTCATATTGTTTGCAAGATTCCACTCTAGCCACATGCTTGTGGCCTTTTCCCATACAGATTCAAGAGCATAGTAACTTAATAGAACCTACTAGCATGGAATTCATTTAGTAGGAATTACCAGTCTGTAATAACAGGAAATATGGGCATAAATTACCACTTATTCTGGGAAAAGTGATGAGAATGTATCAGAGGAAGGAATAGGGTTTGAAGACTAATTAAGTAGCTTTTTTTTGGTGGTGGGGGTTGCGAGACAGTCTTTCTTTGTCTCTCAGACTGAAGTACAGTGGTGCTCACTGCAACCTCTGCCTCCCGGGTTCAAGTGATTCTCCAACCTCAACCTCCCTAGTAGCTGGGACAACAGGAGTGCACCACCATGCCCAGCTAATTTTTGTATTTTTAGTAGAGACAGGGTTTCACCATGTTTGCCAGGCTGGTCTCGAACTACTGGCCTCAAGTGATCTGCCTTCCTCAGCCTCCCAAAGTGCTCAGATTACAGGCGTGAGCCCCTGTGCCTGGCCTAAGTAGCTATATTATCCTCCATACGAAATGTGATGAGTACCTTAACTAGTCTGTAGCAATGTGATTGAATTATAGGCAGTTCGGTGGTAAAAACAGGCAAATGACAAAATATAAGAGACTAGGGAATATAATAATCAGTATAAGTAAAGAGTTTGAGTCAAGATGGTATAAAGTTGATACCCTTTTTGAAACATGACATCTATCGAGGTTGGAGAGCAGGGTGAAAATGATGGATTTAGATTTAGTGCTGTGTTTCTCTGGGTGGAGATTTTAACCATGCAGTTAGAAGTTTTACCTGGAGAGATATTTGGAAGTTGCCAAAAGATAGTAGGTAAATTCAAAGAAAAGTCTTTGGAGCAGAAGAGGAAGACTGCAGATAAAATCTTAGAGAATAATGCCTACATTTAGGATGGAGGTTGAAAAGAACTTGCCAAGAAAGAGTTACGGAAGAAAAGGGGGATAACCAAAATCAGTGCTTTGTCTCAGAAGTCAAGGGAAGAAAACATTCTTAGAGGGCCAGGCGCGGTGGCTCACGCCTGTAATCCCAGCACTTTGGGAAGCCGAGGCGGGTGGATCACGAGGTCAAGAGATCGAGACCATCCTGGTCAACATGATGAAACCCCGTCTCTACTAAAAATACAAAAAATTAGCTGGGCATGGTGGCACGTGCCTGTAATCCCAGCTACTCAGGAGGCTGAGGCAGGAGAATTGCCTGAACCCAGGAGGCGGAGGTTGCGGTGAGCCGAGATCGCGCCATTGCACTCCAGTCTGGGCAACAAGAGCGAAACTCCATCTCAAAAAAGAAAAAAAAAGCATTCTTAGAATACTAGGGAGTAAAATAACACCATCAACATCCACAGAGAAGTTGAAAAGAATATACTGGTATCA
Organism: Aotus nancymaae; assembly: GCF_030222135.1. Lineage (NCBI taxonomy): Eukaryota > Metazoa > Chordata > Mammalia > Primates > Aotidae > Aotus > Aotus nancymaae. The sequence continues at coordinate 49,706,359 of NW_026988415.1, read as the reverse complement.
AGCCTTTAAAGTTGGTGGTGACATAGTTATGGAGATAGTCCACAGAAGAGGTTGAGGCAACTGGGAAAGGTGGATTGGAAGGGCTCAGTGAATAGAAGTAGCAGTAGAGGAAGCAGAAGCAATAGACCATCTGCTATGAATAGCCATGAAGGTAAGGAAAGGGCTTTACTGTTGCCTCTTCCCATTTAACTGATAGTTCAGTGGATGGAAAAAGGAGAGTTAGATAAACTTATTTGCTGAAAAATTACTAGAAATTTGTTATATTGTTTAAATTGATTTCAGCTTCAGACTGTTTAATAATGAGTACATAGTTTAACCACCATAGGAATGAATTTGAGTTCTTTGCTCTGCATAACTTTAATAACAGACAGATGTTAGTCTTTCAGCAAAGAAACAAAGGTTGTTCCCTAAATTACTTTAGATTTACAATGCTACAGAGCATTTTAATTACATTCATATGTGCAGACTTTTAAAAAATAATTTTTAAATGGTTTATTATGGTAATAGAAGCATATTTATGCCACATCAAGCAACATGGAAAGCATTCTCTCTGTTGAGTGGTGTGAACTGTTTTTAACGTTTGCATTTCACGTTTCTTGCATTAAAAGTGCTACCATCATTTACATCCCTAGTAATCCAATTGTGAATTTTATGGATATATATATGAGCATGTGAAGACAGGATGCCAGTGGAAAGCCAAGAAAAGGAGAAAGGTGGCCAGGCGCGGTGGCTCACGCCTGTAATTCCAACACTTTCGGAGGCTGAGGTGGCAGATCACCTAAGGTCAGGAGTTTGAGACCAGCCTGATCAACATGGTGAAACCCAATCTCTATTAAAAATAAAAAATTAGCCAGGCGTGGTGGCACACACCTGTAGTTCCAGCTACTCAGGAGGCTGAGGCAGGAGAATCACTTGAACCCAGGAGGTGGAGGTTGTAGTGAGCCGAGATCACACCACTGCACTCCAGCCTAGGCGACAGAGTGAGACTCTGTTTCAAAAAAAAAAAAAAAAAAAAGAAAAAGAAAAGAAAAGGAGAAAGGTAAATAACAGCCAGAGAAGTTGGCAAGATTACTTTTTCTTCACTGTGCCAAGACAGCTATTTTAGCTGAAAATGAGAAGGAAGAGGGGTGCACAAGAATTTAGTTAGGTATAGAAAGAGAAAAGCTGGGCAAATAATTTAGGTATGTAAGCAAGTTCAAGAGATTAATGAAGACATTATTCTGATGTCTAAAGAGCGGAGGTCAAAGGAAAGGTTGACTAACAAAAAGCCTTATGTGAACCCAGGGTAATCAATAACTGGGCTTGATTAGAGGTCTTGTAGCATGGTATATAGAAGAACAGAAGAAAGATGTGGCCCCCAAGGTCATATTTACCAGAGAGAATGCGCTGAGAGACAAGCCACAAAAGAATTGGTCTATGAAACTTTTCTCAGAATCAATCCTCCCTCCCTCCCTCCCTCTCTCCCTTCTCCCATGTTAAGTAATGACTGGACACTACACAAGTACTCTATATTCCTGGGTTTATCTTATGGATATTGATAGTGAATTACAAATGATATTTTAACCTACCTATTACCATTAACGTGTAAATAAAAACATTTTATTTATTAAAAATTGCCAACCCCTATGACCAATATTACAAAATTAATGTCTCTACTAAATGAAGAAAAAGGTTAAAAAATAAGAAGCAGTTAAAAAAAAAAATCCCTCTTGCTGCCTAACCAAAAAGAAAATAAAAAGTGAGTAGGATTTATTGTGAAAAAATGTAACCTTTAAAGCTGGCATGCGGTTTGAGTTACCTGCCTCTGAAGGTCAGGGCTCTGGAGAGGTGCTTAACTAGGCAGGTATGATGATTGCAGTGTTCGTAGGGCAAGAGCAGAGGCGGAGATTGTCAACACGTAGGCAGTAAAGGCTGCCTACTCAAACTCTGGGCACTTTTACATGGCTTGTTAAGTTGTATCCTACGTGCATGGGTGTTTTGGCTCAGGAGAAAAACTCTAGTGCTGTTAGAAAATGTCTGTTTCACGTAGACAGTATCAAAACGGCTTTAACAGTCTTAAATAATGAAGAAGTAGCAGAAACATTTAGAATGTAATCTCTTGGTTTCTAGGTTTCTCGTCATTTGCTTCACCACTGATGATGTGCTCTGTTTTTCAATCAAATTCTGTGTGAATTCATAGCATTTGTAGCCCCATTCTTTGTGTTTGTGCAATGCACTGGTCGCCAGAGTGCTCATACCTTGAGTGTTAGAGGTTTTTACTTATAGTGGCATGGGCCATCACCAGGGTAGAGGAACAGATTTTTGATTCTAGGATATTATGCCAGTCCAGATTGGGAAAGGGTTTTGAAGGTTTAAAGGTTTTTCTGCGGGCTGCCTTTTATTTCAGCAGAGTGGTGAGAATTTAAAAACATGTACCCTTAATAGGACCAATAGAGTTTAAACTTCATGTTGTGTAACATTTAGAAACTTTCAAAGGACACATCTTAGCAACTTCAGAAGGATGACATGAGGATCAGCCTCACTAAAGATGCTGTCCCATGTTGCTCCTTAGTTAGCAAGAGAATGTTAAAGGTACTGGTTTCTGGAATCTCTGCCAATCCTCACCCCCAGTCCATTATCTGAAGTCAGACGGCAGAGTTATTTGTCCCAATCCCATAAAGTCCTTTTCCTTTCCCCACGTAATTCTCTGTGCAGTAGTCCCCTCTTTCAAATGCTAAGTGGACCTGACTCCTATACATAGATATAAAAATGGGCTGTGGGAGGTGGCTCACGCCTGTAATCCGAACACTTTGGGAGGCCCAGATGGGTGGATCACCTGAGGTCAGGAGTTCAAGACCAGCCTGACCAACCTGGTGAAACCCTGTCTCTACTAAAAATACAAAATTAGCTGTGAATAGTGGCATATGCCTGTAATCCCAGCTACTTGGGAGGCTGAGGAAAGTGAATCACTTGAAACTGGGAAGCAGAGGTTACAGTGAGCCAAGATCATGCCATTGCACTCCAGCCTGGGCAACAAGAGTGAAACTGTTTCAAAAAAAAAAAAAAAAGAAAAGAAGAAGAGAAATCAAAATGTATTGCTTCTTAGCCTTTTGGCTAAGATCAAGTATAGAAATTTTTAAAAATTACACATTTGTTGGATTTTTTCCTTCAGAGTTCTTCCTTTCAAAATCTCTGGTGGGATAGATACCGAGAAAGCGTTTTGTATCTTCTCTGGAAAGCAGGCTTAAGGAGTGTAGTCCTACTCTACTCTCAGCTCTAGAAAGTAGGGTGTAGGCTGCAGTCTGCTCAAATTGTAACTATATTTCTCTTAATATTTGTATTAGCATGATATGTTAATTACCCTAAGTTTGGAAGATAACCCTTAAAAGCCTACAGTCATTCATTAGCATTCTGTTTATATGATTTCCAAGTGTAACACAAACAAGATACTTTTTATACTTTAGTTCCCTTAATTTTTGGTTTTCATAATACTGTCAGTTTATAGTTAGATCTTAGGGAAATAAGGGAGAAGAAAGGAAAGTGACTGAATAGCAGCATGAGCTTTGCTGCCCTCCAAATAAATGCTGAAAAGATGAATATGAGTCTACTCTAATTATCTCAAAAGGGAGCAGTGAAAAACTGAATATTAGTATGTCCATGAACCTAAAACTAAAATGGCCACACCGAAACAAGAATTTATCCCAGACAAGACTCTTTCTTTGCCTTGGCCCAATGAAAAATAAACACTTTTGTCAGGTGCAGTTGCTCACACCTGTAATCTCAGCTTTGGGAGGCCAAGGTGGGTGGATCACAAGGTCAAGTGTTTGAGACCAGCCTAGCCAACATAGTGAAACCCTGTCTCTACTAAAAATACAGAAATTAGCCAGGCATAGTGGCTCATGCCTGTAGTCCCAGCTACTCGGGAGGCTGAGGCAGGAGAATCACTTGAACCTGGGACGTGGAGGTTGTGGTGAGCTGAGATCGTGCTACTGCACTATAGCCTGGGCAACAGAGCAAGACTTTGTCTCAAACAAACAAACAAAAAAATTAAGTACATTTTAAAAATAGAAGTTCTCTTTATCTCCACCCCAATGCCCAATAATACCTTTAACACTAATACATGTTTTTTTTTAATCCATGCATATACCCATTTTGTAAAGTAAGAGAGTATTCAAAAAAGAGATGAGCCATAGAATATAAGAGTTAGATGTGCCCTTAGATTCCATTTGCTAAAACACTGTTCTGTGAACCAGTGTCAACCTGTGACGTTTTCATCAGTCTGTAAATGACAATTTAAAACACACAAATTTAAGCTAAACATTCAATATAAAGAACTGCTCGTTTATGCTGAGACTATTTGCTTTGCATATTTTTTCATAATGAAATATCCTACTTTTATGAGATGACGGTGATGATAGATGGTAGGAATTTTCCTCTTAAAATAATAGCCTAATAGGGCAGTATAGAAACTGTCTCCCCATTTTTTGCAGTTTCTGAAATCCTAACACCTGAGAACGACTGGTCTAGTTTAATCTTCTTATTTCATAATTGAGAAAAGTAAGGCATAAGAGAAGTTAAGAAAGTTACTTAAGACTCACTACCAGGAAAAGTCATGGAATTAAAACTAGAACCTGCACATTCATATTCCTAGTCCACAGCTCTGAATTCAAAGCAACAAATTCCCTCTCTTTTTCCTAAATAATACAGTATTTTTTTCTCTCTCTGTTTTATTTTATTTTATTTTTGAGACAGGGTCTTGCTGTGTTGCTCAGGCTGGAGTGCAGTGGTACCATCTCAGCTCACTGCAGCCTCAACCTCCTGGGCTCAAGCAGTTCTCCCACCTCAGCCTCCTTAGTAGTTGGGACCACGGGCGCTCGCCACCATGCCAAGCTAATTTTTGTACTTTTTGTAGAGATTGGGTTTCACCATGTTGGGCAGGCTGGCCTCGAACTCCTCAGTTCAAGCAATCCTCCGGCCTTGGCCTCCTAATGTGCTGGGATTACAGGTGTAAGCTACCGTGCCTGGCCCACATTTCTATTCTTAAATTAACTTGAACTTTGTCAATTTTATTTTTCTTCTTTAACCAGATTTATACTTCCTATATTTTGATGTTCCAGTACTTCATTTGGTTACCTTCATTATGCAGTTAATTTAGTTTCTCAAGCACATTTTAATTATTGATTTATCTTATTAAAGTGAATTAAAGGTACATTTGTCTTGTCAAAAATTTAAGGCCTTTTATTGTCCTTGTACTAAGACTAAGTTATCTCCCCATTGGTATCATTTATAAAGACATAGATTGCATTCTACTTGGTTGCCTCCTGGTGCTGGAAAAGTGATTTCATTTCCTGGTGAAGTTTATGCTGACAAGTTAAATGGAAAATGTACTGTATAATACTTTTAATTACATGTCATATCCATTTATTTTATTTTGCTTTTTATCAAGCAGGATTTTAGCATTCTCACAAAATATGATATGACTCAAGGAACTACCTATAGTCTCTTTGCTTTCTCTGCTGGAATTAGGCAATCAAGCCAATTGGAAAATTTAAATCCATGAATTATGGGTTCTAATTTCTGGTCTATAAATAAGTTAGTTTGGTTATATTATGTATTTCTATGATACTTTATATAATAAACACCTGTTTATTTCTTTTTGGTATTATGTATCTTTTACATACATTGTCAGACTTTGTTTTTTCTGAAAACACTGTGAGGACATATTTGCTCTTACTCTCATTTTGTGGATGACGTACTGAAGCTCAGATACTTTAAGTAATGTGCACAAAGCAGGAGAACTAGCTAGTAAGTCGCAGAGTGAGATTTAGAACCTCAGGTCATATGACTGCAAGTCTTCCATTTGTTCCATATTTCAGCTCTATAGTAATGTTTCTCTTTGCATATTAGTACTAAAAATGGCTTCTCCCTTCCCTCCCAGATAATGATATGCTTCTTAGTAAAACATCCAATTTCCATATTAATAGCCTAGAAATGTTTTCAAATTGTTGAATTTGTTTTAGTGATTTCACCTATCCAGATAATCCACTACCTCAAACATCATGATGAGAGGGGAGGGGAAAGAATAAATAGTATCGTTATAGAGTTTAGGCTTGAATTAAGTATGAAATCTTAAACTCAATTAAATGTGATTAAATGAACCATTTTATAGCTTAACAGTATACAGGAGCATATTAATTATGTCAGCAAGAGAAAGAGCCCACATTATTAAGAATGCCTATTTTTAAGATAATTCAAAATTGTTTCCTAAACTGTATAACCACCTTCCTCGAGTATGGATTACCTAAGAGTTCTGTAATAATTGGTTAAATCATTTGATTTGGGAGTATGGTCCCAACCTTACCATATTCTAAAATAAATTTTATATTGATTAAAAAGCAAAAGCTAATAAAATGAATCAATGAAGGACAACAAAACCTAAGTGACTATTGTCTAATCTTAGGATAGGGCTGGGCTTATGGAGCATGAAAGTTTAGGAGAAAACCACATGTAAGTTTTGATAGATATGTGTCACTTGATCAATTCTTTAATTTAAAAAAAGATATAAACAAAGTTAAAAAGTAAATGATACTCTCTAGGAGATAGCTGAAATATATGTAACATCAAAATATATTGTATAATAGTTCATAAATTGGGGGCATCATTATGAATTTTTAATCAAATATTAAAGTGTAACTTCAGCATTGTCCCTGGAAGTGTATTTGGAAATTGCCATTGACTAGTCTCACTGGTAAAATGAGAAATGATTAAAAATGGATAGATTAGGCCGGGCATGGTGGCTCAAGCCTGTAATTCCAACACTTTGGGAGGTTGAGGTGGGCAGATTGTTTGAGGTCAGGAGTTGGAGACCAGCCTGGCCAACATGGTGAAACTTCATCTCTACTAAAAATACAAAAGTTAACCGGGTGTGGTGGTATGCGCCTGTAATCCCAGCTACTCAGGAGGCTGAGGCAGGAGACTTGCTTGAACCCGGGAAGCGGAGGTTGCAGTGAGCTAACGTCATGCCACTGCACTACAGCATGGGTGACAGAGCAAGACTCCATCTCAAAAACAAACAAAAAAAGTGGGTAGATTGCTAATAAGTGGAAAGTAATACAAAGTCTAAGATAGCCTGCACTGGCCTACCATGTTACAAATTTTTGATGTCGAAATATTATGTTCTACCTATTAAAGAAATAAAAGGGAAGTAAATAACATTATGTTTAAAAAAACAAGAGTAAGCATCCATGGGGCAGTGGTAAACATGACTATTCATACAGCAGAAAAGCTTATCAGTAGCTGGGTAGTTAACTTAGAAGCTAATGAAAAACAAATCTATGTGTAAAGAGAACACAAGTTAATTATTTGACATGATGCCATTATTTTTCAAAATAAAATAAAGCATACTTTACAAGATTTACTTTCAATAAATGACTAAAATCATAACTCTATTTTCAAAGAGGAGACATAAAATGTGAAAGAATATGTCAGTAATAGCTCAAGAAGCTACTAATTATTGGAAACACATGGGGGTAATTGCACAGGCCAGCAAAGCTCGGTAGCTTATCACTGAATCCAGAACTCAGAATCAGAGTTATAGTCATACACATAAAAAAATCTACACACACACACACACACACACACACACGCATGTGTGCATAGTTTTGTTATATTGCAGTATATAGAGAAAGAACAATAAAAAGGGATTTTCAGTATCATATTTTACCTTTCTTCATTCAGTTCCATGTTACTGCCTTCTTACCTGCTCTGAAGCCAAGCAGGATATAACAGAAGATTGTAGGCATTAAGACATCACCAGATGCTAACAGAAATTTGTTGATAGAAAATACGGTTCTAGTGGTATAAAATTCACAAAACTAATAACAAGGGATTTTTCATCAAATGTTAATAAACACAGAAATGGTAGAGATACCAGGAAAGAAATAACATGAAATGCTTCAATTATGAGCTAGCACTGGAAGTTTGTTACAGAAAAAGGGAAAATGTTTCACTGTGACCTTTACCAACAATTTATTTCAAGATTGAAATATAGGAAATGGGCCAAGCATTACTGTATGGTTATTTTAAATGCAATTTCTATGTTGAGAGTACATATTTGCAGCTAATACACATCTGATTTTTCATTTGGAAAATGTAAATGAAAAAGGATTTTTTTTCTTTTCTTTTATTTTTTTGAGATGAAGTTTTGTTTTCTTGCCTAGACTGGAGTACAATGGTGAGGTTTTGACTCACTGCAACCTCCGCCTCCCAGGTTCCAGAGATTCTCCTGCCTCAGCCTCCCAAGTACTGGGATTACAGGTGTGCGCCACCACGCCTGGCTAATTTTGTGTTAGTGGAAATGGGGTTTCACCACATTGGTCAGGCTGGTCTTGAATGCCTGACCTCAACTGATCCACCTGCCTTGGCCTCCCAAAGTGCTGGGATTACAGGTGTTAGAAAGTTTTGAGGAAATACATAAAGAACAGTAATGTGTAACTAGTAAAAGAAAATTAAAGAGAAATACAAGTGAAGACCAGTTCTTGTTCTGCCACTGCCTGGCTGCTGTTCTCACTATACTCACATGCTATCTCTATTTCCTCTCATGCCAAAAAAAAATGGTAACTTAATTCATAAATGTATAGTGAGGACTAAGTGTATTCCCCATGAGATGTGTTCTGAGTCACATGGAAGGTTATCTGTACATTCATGTGCATATGTATATATACATACAGACAAATCATAAAATTCCTAATATTCAACAAATATATATGCTTACATTTTCCATATGTGTCTCATTTTAAGAATAGTTCAAATTAGAATACCTTAGGACCATAAGAAGGAGAAACATTGTGTGATTCTTCATCTCATATAAGGTTGAGTATAAGTTATTTTTATAAACTTCCTTCAGACATCTAACAACTGATCACTTATGTAAGAAATTTAGTTTGCCTACTTTTTTGGAAGATAATTCTATGGTAGTTCATGAGCTGTATCTGCATTTTAAAGTATATTTACTGTGCCTTGCTTACTATAGATAACATTTGTTTCAGTTCTCTTGTTTACCAGGGGCATACTCTTCAGCCTTTTCCCAAGGTTAAGTTTGAAGTGTTCAGGAAATTTTATGATTTTCCTTGACCACAACTATGCTGGTTGTCAAGGACTAACATATTTACTAATTTGACCAGGTTGTTCTTTAAAAAACCAGTTATTTTAATTCTTTTCTCTATTTCCCCAGCCTTGTGTATTTCAGTTGAATAAAAATAATAGAAAATGCTGGCCGGGCGCAGTGACTCACACCTGTGTAATTCCAGCACTTTGGGAGGCCGAGGCAGGTGGATCACCTGAGGTTAGGAATTTGAGACCAGCCTGGCCAACATGGCGAAACCCTGTCTCTACTAAAAATACAAAAATTAGCCAGGTGTGGTGGCGTACACCTATAATCCCAGCTACCCAGGAGGCTGAGACAGGAGAATCACTGGAACCCAGGGTGCAGAGGCTGTAGTGAGCTGAGATTGCACCAGTGTACTCCAACCTGGGCAACAGAGCAAGACTCTATCTCAAAAAAGAATAAAAATAAAAAAAAGCTATTCAGTATTCTAAAACAAGCCAGTTATATTTGCATCACTTAGACAGCTTTATAAGATTCAGAAAGAGTGACTGTCAGATTCATGAGAGTCAGCTGAAAACCATTTGTTTCTTTCAGAAAACAGAGGGAATGAATGATTCTGGTACATGTGTCATGAATGTTGAGAAGCTCATCTTACAGTTAAAAAGAAAAGCTGATTGAATAGACTCTAGGGAGATATATAAGAAACCTAAGGATTCTATGTTTTATTTACCTAAAACGTTTCTGGTCAAATCAGTGAGATATACTAACAACAACAACAAAATACACACACCACAGACACACACATATATGTGTGTGTGTATATATGCATATATGTGTGTATATATATAAGTATAAGGACCATCAGATTTTAATATACACTTTAAGCTAAATTTGTCCATTGTTACACATAGTCACAAAAGTTTTTCTATGAAAACTTATGAAGGGGATGAAACTAGAACTTATTTAATTTGAATATGTATATTATGCATATATAGGCACAAATATGTTTTAATTTGTACTTAATGTATTTGCATTTATAATTAATAAAAGTTTATTCCTATGTAAAATATTATGAATTTACAGAATCACCAGCAATGCCTTAAGTGTATTATTTCTTCTGATCTTTTATTCCATTAAAATTATAACCTCTTTAAGCTAATGATCCATGCCAGCTACCACATTTTTATCAGTTCGTGCAGTGGTGACTATAGACAAGTAAGTACCTGATGGGTTTAATCAAATATATTGAAGTTCACCCACATAGTTTAAGCAGTGTGGTCTTCTGTTATCGTAAAGTCACAGTGATTTCCCAACACATTCATTTGATGTTTCCATCACTGACAGCTCACAAATCCCCTCATACTTTGACAGCATTATACTTTGTTAAGAAAGGAAAGCAGGAGATATCCTTTATATTTCAAATATATTACGTTGACATGTGAGCTGTGGCCAAACCTGATTAAAGGTGAGGGGAAGTGAAGGTAGAAAGAATTCACAAGCAGAGAAGTGAGTGCTTTGGGAGGGTGGGGTCAGGGCAGGTAGTAGATGAAAGGAAACATACCTAGCCATAAGCTAAGGCTTGTTTCAGAGGAAGACAATGCTGAGGTTTTCCCTTATCCTATTTTTTATAATCTCGCCTTATAATAGTTAGCCACCCTCAATCTAAGTAATCATCCCATAAGGTGGGTTTTTTTGAGGATTAAGTTAGCATATGTATATGTGTATGTATGTATATATGTGTGTGTGTGTGTGTACATGTGTATGTATCTGAGCATAAAAACTGAAAATACATTGCTTATAAAAATAACTTGTGGGCCGGGCACAGTGGCTCACACCTGTAATCCCAGTACTTTGGGAGGCCAAGGCAGGCGGATCACGAGGTCAAGAGACTTAGACTATCCTGGCCAACATGGTGAAACCCCGTCTCTACTAAAAATACAAAAGTTAGCCAGGCATGTTGGCAGACGCCTGTAGTCCCAGCTACTGGGGAGGCTGAGGCAGGAGAATCGCTTGAACCCAGAAGGCAGAGGTTGCAGTGAGCCGAGATCACACCACTGCACTCCAGCCTGGTGACAGAGCGAGACTCTGTCTCAGAAAATAAAATGAAAATAAAAAATAATTTGCTTTATCATGTTACATAGGTTAAATTGCTTTTATTCCATATTTGTATGGAATATGTGTATACATGCATATATATGTGTACACATGTATCTCTATGTATATGTGTGTATCTGTATCTTTTTATTCATATTTGCCAGTGGCATGATTCTGCACTCCAGTCTCCCAAACAAGCATTTATGGAAAGCTTGATCCAGGGATATTTCTTTCTTTACATCATGTTCCTTGCTCCTTTATTGAAGCAATTTCTATTTTTCCATCTTTCTTGATCTCCTGCAGTGTTCTAGTTCTTGTGAAATATTAGTTTTCTCAGCACTGAAGTTGAAACCTTTCCATATACCAACTGCTGTTTTCAGTTCTGATTTCAGCCAGGGCTTGGTAGAGGAGTAGGGTAGGGAGATTTCCTGAAACGTTGTTGATATTAATAGTGACTTAATCCTTTGGCTTCTACTCTGATTTCTATGGACTATACATTCATGCTCTCATCTTTGAATTATCTGACACTTTTTCAGCCATGAAGAAATCAGAATATATGGTCTGTTGTATTTCCTTTTTAAGTGCTTTTTAAAGGTTATCTACTTTTAAAAGAGCTAGACCAAGTATAATAAAAGTATACACCTTTTTATTTTTGGGATGGAGGAGCCAAGATGGCTGAATAGAAATAGCTCCAGTCTGCAGCTCCCAATAAGAACAACGCAGAAGGGGGAGGTACCTAGTTGATTTCACTGGGGCTGGTTAGGCAGTGGGTGCAACCTATGGAGAACAAGCAGAAGAAGGGTGGGGTGTCGCTTCTCCCAGGAAGCGCAAGGAGCCGGAGACCTCCCTCCCCCAGACAAGGGAAGTAGTGAGGGGCTGTGCTACCTGCCCCAGATACTACACTTTGCCCATGGATTTTTACAATCTGCAGATCAGGAGATTCCCTCGTGTGCCTACAACACCAGGGCCCTTGATCTGAAGCACAAAACTGGGCGTCTGTTTGGGCAGGCACCGAGCTAGCTGTAGGAGGTTTTTGTTGTACCCAGCCGTGCCTGGAACCCCAGCGAACCCTCTACTCCCCTGGAAAGGGGGCTGAATCCAGGGAGCCAAGTGGTCTCCCTCAGCAGCTCCTACTCCCACGGAGCCCAGCAAGTTAAGAACCACTGGCTTGAAATTCTCACCGCCAGCACAGCAGTCTGGGGTCAACCTGGGATGATCAAGCTTGGTAGGAGGAGGGGCATCTGCCATTACTGAGGCTTTAGCAGATGGTTTTCCGCTGACACTCCTGAGGAAACTGTGGTTTAGGCTGTGCAGAATTCACCACAGCACAGCAAAAATGGCTGTGGCCAAACTGCTTCTCTAGATTGCTACTCACTGGGTAGGGCCTCTCTGAAGGAAATGCTGCAATCCCGGTCAGGGGCTTACAGATAAAACTCTCATCTCCCTGGGACAGAGCATCTTGTGGGCAGGGCAGCTGCAGGCCCAGCTTCAGCGGACTTAATCTTTCCAGCCTGCTGGCTCGAAAGAGAGCAGCTGATCCTGACCAGGGTGTTCTGCCAGCACAGCACACCAGCTCTGCTAAGGCTCAGTCTGCCTCCTCAAGTGGGTCCGTGACCCCTATGCCTCCTAACTGGGAGAGACCTCCTAACAGGGTTCGACAAATACCTTATACAGCAGAACACTGGCTGGCATCAGGCCAGTGCCCTTCTGGGATGAAGCTTCCAGAGGAAGAAGCAGGCAGCAATCTTGGCTGTTCTGCAGCCTCCACTGGTGATACCCAGGTGAACAGGGTCTGCAGTGGACCTCCAGCAAACTCCAGCAGACCTGCAGCAGAGGGACCTGACTGTTAGAAGGAAAACTAACAAACAGAAAGCAACAACAACATCAACAAAAAAAACCCATACAAAAACCCCATCCAAAGGTCAGCAGCCTCAAAGATCAAAGGTAGATAAATCCATGAAGGTGAGGAAAAACCAGCACAAAAACTCTCAAAATTCCGAAAGCCAGATGTGTCTTCTCCTCCAAATGATTGCAACACCTCTCCAGCAAGGGCACAAAGCTGGATAGGGAATGGGAATGACAAATTGACAGAAGTAGGCTTCAGAGGGTGGGTAGTAACAAACTCCTCTGAGCTAAAGGAGCATGTTCTAACCCAATGCAAGGAAGCTAAGAACATTGATAAAAGGTTACAGGAACTGCTAACTAGAATAACCAGTTTCGAGAGGAACATAGATGACCTGATGGAGCTGAAAAACACACCACAAGAACTTTGTGAATCATACACAAGTATCAATAGCCAAATCGATCAAGCATAAGAAAGGATATCAGAGATTGAAGACCACCACCTTGCTGAAATAAGGTGTGCAGACAAGATTGAAGAAAATAGAATGAAAAGGAACAAACAAACCCTCCAAGAAATAGGGCATTATGTGAAAAGACCAAATCTACAATTAACTGGTGTACCTGAAAGTGACGGGGAGAATGGAACCAAGTTGGAAAACACACTTCAGGATATTATTCAGGAGAACTGCCCCAACCTAGAAAGACAGGCCAACATTCAAATTCAGGAAATACATAGGACACAACTAAGATACTCTATGAGAAAATCAATCCCAAGGCACATAATCATCAGATTCTCCAAGTTTTAAATGAAAGAAAAACTGTTAAGGGCAGCCGGAGAGAAAGGTTAGGTCACCTACTAAGGGAAGCCCATCAGACTCACAGCAGATCTCTCTACAGAAACCCTACAAGCCAGAAAAGAGTGGGGACCAATATTCAACATTCTTAAAGAATTTTCAACCCAGAATTTCATATCCAACCAAACTAAGCTTCATAAGCAAAGGAGAAATAAAATCCTTTCCAGACAAGCAAATGCTGAGGGATTTTGTCACCACCAGGCCTGCCTTGCAAGAGCTCCTGAAGGAAGCTCTAAGTATGGAAAGGAAAAACCAGTACCAGCTACTGCAAAACACACCAAAATATAAAGACCAATGACCCTATGAAGAAACTGCATCAACTAATATGCAAAATAACCAACCAGCATCATTATGGCAGGATCAAATTTGCACAAAACAATATTAACCTTAAGTGTAAATAGGCTAAATGCCCCAATTAAAAGACACAGACTGGCAAATCACACAAAGAGTCAAGACCTGTTGGTGTGCTGTATTCAGGACACCCATCTCACATTCAAAGACACACATAGGCTCAAAATAAAGGGGTAGAGGAATATTTACGAAGAAAACGAAAAGCAAAATAAGCAGGGGTTGCAAGGCCGGGCACAGTGGCTCACGCCTGTAATCCCAGCACTTTGGGAGGCCGAGGCGGGTAGATCACGAGGTCAAGAGATCGAGACCATCCTGGTCAACATGGTGAAACCCCGTCTCTACTAAAAATACAAAAAGTTAGCTGGGCATGGTGGTGCGTGCCTGTAATCCCAGCTACTCAGGAGGCTGAGGCAGGAGAATTGCCCGAACCCAGGAGGCGGAGGTTGCGGTGAGCCGAGATCGTGCCATTGCACTCCAGCCTGGGTAACAAGAGCGAAACTCCGTCTCAAAAAAAGAAAAGGGGGTTGCAATCCTAGTCTCTGACAAAATAGACTTTAAACCAACAAAGATCAAAAAACACAAATGGTAAAGGGATCAATACAACAAGAAGAGCTAACTATCCTAAATATATATACACCCAATACAGGAGCACCCATATTCGTAAAATGAGTTCTTAGATACCTACAAAGAGACTTACACTCCCATACAATAATAATGGGAGACCTTAACAACCCACTGCCAATGTTAGATCAACGAGACAGAAAATTAACAAGGATATTCAGGACTCAAACTCAGCTCTGGATCAAGTAGACCTAATAGACATCTACTGAACTATCAACAACAAATCAACAGAATATACATTCTTCTCAGTGCCACATTGGCACTTATACTAAAATCAACCACATAATTGGAAGTAAAACACTCCTCAGCAAGTGCAAAAGAATGGAAATCATAACAAGTCTCTCAGACCACGGTGCAATCAAATTAGAATGTACGATTAAGAAACTCATTTAAAGCCGCACAACTACATGGAAATTGAACAGCCTGCTCCTGAATGACCCCTGGGTGAATAACAAAATTAAGGCAGAAATCAAGAAGTTCTTTGAAACTAGTGAAAACAAAGAGACAATATACCAGAATCTCTGGGACACAGCTAAAAAGTGTGAAGAGGAAAATTTATAGCACGAAATGCCCACATCAGAAACCTTGGAAGATCTCGAATCAACACCCTAACATCACAATTAAAAGAACTAGAAAAGCAAGAGCAAACAAATTCAAAAGCTAGTAGAAGACAATAAATAACTAAGATGAGAGCAGAATTGAAGGAGATAGAGGCATGAAAAACCCTTCAAAAAATCAGTGAATCCAGGAGCTGGTTTTTTGAAAAGATTAACAAAATAGATGGACCGCTAGACAGACTAATAAAGAATAAAAGAGAGAAGGATCAGATGAGACAATAAAAATTGATAAAGGCAATATCACCACCGGTCCCACAGAAACACAAACTACCATCAGAGAGTACTATAAATACCTCTATGCAACTATACTAGAAAATCTAGAAGAAGTGGATAAATTCTTGGACACATACACTCTTCCTAAACCAGGAAGAAATCAAATCCCTGATTAGACCAATAACAAGTTGTGTAATTGAGGGAGTAATTTGTAGCATACCAACCAAAAAAAAGCCCAAGACCAGACAGATTCACCACTGAATTCTACCAGAAGTACACAGAGGAGCTGGTATTTTTCCTTCTGAAACTATTACAGACAATTGAAAAAGAGAAACTCCACCCTAACTCATTTCGTGAGGTCAGCATCATCCTGATACCAAAATGTGGCAGAGACACAACAAAAAAAGAAAACTTCAGGCCAATATTGCTGATAAACATTGATGCAGAAATTCTCAATAAAATATTGGCAAACTGAATCCAGCAGCACATCAAAAGGCTTATCCACCACGATCAAGTTGGCTTCATCTCTGGGATGCAAGGCTGGTTCAACATATGCAAATCAGTAAATGTAATCCATCACATAAACAGAACCAATGACAAAAACCACATGATCATCTCAATAGGTGCAGAAAGGGCCTTCAATAAAATTCAACATCTCTTCATGTTAAAAACTCTCAATAAACTAGGCATTGATTGAACATATCTCAAATTAATAACAGCTATTTATGACAAACCCATAGCCAATATCATACTGAATGGGCAAATGCTGGAAGCATTACCTTTGAAAACTGGCACAAGACAATGATGCCCTCTCTCACCACTCCTATTCAACATAGTATTGGAAGATCTGGCCAGGGCTAATCAGGCAAGAGAAATAAATAAATGGTATTCAAATAGGAAAAGAAGAAGTCAAATTGTCTGTTTGCCCATGATATGATTGTCTATTTAGAAAACCACATCGTCTCAGCCCCAAAATTCGTAAGCTAATAAGCAACTTCAGCAAAGTCTTAGGATACAAAATCATTGTGTACAAATCACAAGCATTCCTATACACAAATGACAAGCAGAGAGCCAAATCATGAATGAATGCCTATTTACAAATGCTACAAAGATAATAAAATACCTAGGAATGCAACTTACAAGGAATGTGAAGGACCTCTTCAAGGAGAACTCCAAACCACTGCTCAAAGAAATAAGGGAGGACACAAACAAATGGAAAAACATTCCATGATCATAGATAGGAAGAGTCAGTATTGTGAAAAAGGCCATACTGCCCAAAGTAATTTATGGATTCAAGGCCATTTCCATCAAGTTACCATTGGTTTTCTTCACAGAATTAGAAAAATACTACCTTAAATTTCACAGGGAATGAAAAAGGAGCCCATAGAGCCAAGACAATCCTAAGCAAAAAGAACAAAGCTGGAGGCATCACACTACCTGACTTTAAACTATATTACCAGGCTACAGTAATCATTACAGCATGGTACTGGTACCAAAACAGACATATAGACCAATAGAACAGAACACAGACCTCAGAAATAACACCACACCATCTGATCTTCAACAAACCTGACCGAAAAAAAAAAAAAAATAGGGAGAGGATTCCTTATTTAATAAATAGTGATGGGAAAACTGGCTAGCCATATGCAGAAAACTGAAACTTGACCCCTTCCTTACACCTTATACAAAAATTAACTCAAGATGTATTAAAGACTTAAATGTAAATCCCAAAACCATAAAAACCATAGAAGAAAACCTAGGCAATACCATTCAGGACATAGGCATGGGCAATGACATCATGACTAAAGTACCAAAAGCAATGGCAACAAAAGCCAAAATTGACAAATGGGATCTAATTATAGTAAAGAGCTTCTGTACAGCAAAAGAAACTAGCATCAGAGTCAATAGGCAACCTACAGAATGGGAGAATATTTTTGCAATCTACTCATCTGACAAAGGTCTAATATCCAGAATCTACAAGGAACTTAAGCAAATTGACAAGAAAAAAACAATCCCATCAAAAAGTGAGCAAATAATATGAACAGACACTTTTCAAAAGAAGACATTTATGCAGCCAATAAACATATGAAATAAAGCTCATCACTGGTCATTAGAGAAATGCAAATCAAAACCACAGTGAGATACCATCTCATGCCAGTCAAAATGATGATTATTAAAAATTCAGGAAACAATAGATGCTGGTGAGGCTGTGGAAGAATAGGAATGCTTTTACACTGTTGTTGGGAGTGTAAATTAGTTCAACCATTGTGGAAGACAGTGTGGCGATTTCTTAAGGATCTGGAACCAGAAATACCATTTGACCCAGCAATCCCATTACTGGGTATATACCCAAAGGATTATAAATCATTCTATTATAAAAACACATGCACATATATGTTTATTACAGCACTGTTTACAATAGCTAAGACATGGAACCAACCCAAATGCCCATCAATTATAGAATGGATAAAGAAAATGTGACACATATACACCATGGAATACTATGCAGCCATGAAAAAGAATGAGATCATGTCCTTTGCATGGACATAGATGAAGCTATACGCCATCATTCTCAGCAAACTAACACAGGAACAGAAAACCAAACACCACATATTCTCACTCATAAGTGGGAGTAGAACAATGAGAACACATGGGCACAGGCAGGGGAACAGCACACACTGGGGCCTGTCATAGGGTACGCGGAAAGGGGAGGGAGAGCATTAGGACGAATACCTAATGCATGTGGGCTTAAAACCTAGATGACAGGTTGATGGATGCAGCAAACCACCATGGCACACGTATACCTATGTAACAAACCTGTACATTCTGCACATGTATCGTGGAACTTGAAGTAAAAAAAAAAATAAAAAAATTTAAACATTAGAAAATAGTGGCTGGGCATGGTGGCTCACGCCCGTAATGCCAGTACTTTGGGATGCCGAGGCGGGTGGATCACAAGATCAGGAGTTCAAGACCAGCCTGGCCAAGATGGTGAAACCCTGTCTCTACTAAAAATACAAAACTTAGCTGGACGTGGTGGCGGGCACCTGTAATCCCAGCTACTCGGGAGGCTGAGGCAGGGAACTGCTTGAACCCAGGAGGTGGCAGTTGCAGTGAGCTGAGATCATGCTGCTGCACTCCAGCCTGGGCAACAGAGCGAGACTCCGTCTCAAAAAAAAAAAAAAAAAAAAAAAAAAAAGTATACACATTTTTATCAGCTTTCTTTCACACTGTCTCTTACAAGCTGAATGTAAAAAAAAAGACATGTTATAAAAAGACCAATTTATTTAAATATTGGAATGATTGTGAATATAGTTGTCATGAGGTCCTAAAATGCTGTTTCATATTCATTATGGGGGTTAGTAATGAAAATGGATACTTATGTCATAGGATTTTTTTTTTTTTTTTTTTTTTAGTGTTCAAACTGAGTTAACTTTTTTTTTAAATTTTTTATTGCATTTTAGGTTTTGGGGTACATGTGAAAAACATGCAAGATGGTTGCATAGGTGCATACGTGGCAGTGTGATTTGCTGCCTTCCTCCCCTTCACCTATATGTGGCATTTCTCCCCATGCTATCTCTCCCCAACTCCCCACCCCCCGCTGTCCCCCCCACTCCCCCCCAACAGATCCCAGTGTATAGTGCTCCCCTCCCTGTGTCCATGTTCAACACCCGTCTATGAGTGAGAACATGCGATGTTTGATGTTGTGTTCTTGTGTCAGTTTGCTGAGAATGATGGTTTCCAGGTTCATCCATGTCCCTACAAAGGATGCAAACTCATCGTTTTTGATGGCTGCATAATATTCCATGGTGTATATGTGCCACATTTTTCCTGTCCAGTCTATCAATCATCGATGGGCATTTGGGTTGGTTCCAGGTCTTTGCTATTGTAAACTGTGCTGCAATGAACATTCGTGTGCATGTGTCCTTATAGTAGAACGATTTATAATCCTTTGGATATATACCCAGTAATGGGATTGCTGGGTCAAATGGAATTTCTATTTCTAGGTCCTTAGGAATCGCCACACTGTTTTCCACGATGGTTGAACTAATTTACACTCCCACCAACAGTGTAAAAGTGTTCCTGTTTCTCCACATCCTCTCCAGCATCTGTTGTCTCCAGATTTTTTAATGATTGCCGTTCTAACTGGCGTGAGATGGTATCTCAATGTAGTTTTGATTTGCATTTCTCTAATGACCAGTGATGATGAGCATTTTTTCATATGCTTGTTGGCCTCATGTATGTCTTCTTTTGTAAAGTATCTGTATGAACATATCCTTCGCCTATTTTTGAATGGGCTTGTTTTTTTCTTGTAAATCTGTTTTAGTTCATTGTAAATTCTGGATATCAGCCCTTTGTCAGATGGGTAGGCTGCAAAAATTTTTCCCATTCTATTGGTTGCCGATTCACTCTTCACTCTATTGACTGTTTCTTTCACCGTGCAGAAGCTGTGGAGTTTGATTAGGTCCCATTTGTCTATTTTGGCTTTTGTTGCCAATGCTTTTGGTGTTTTGGTCATGAAGTCCTTGCCTACGCCTATGTCCTGAATGGTTTTGCCTAGGTTTTCTTCTAGGGTTTTTATGGTGTTAGGTCTTATGTTTAAGTCTTTAATCCATCTGGAGTTAATTTTAGTGTAAGGTGTCAGGAAGGGGTCCAGTTTCTGCTTTCTGCATATGGCTAGCCAGTTTTCCCAACACCACTTATTAAACAGGGAATCCTTTCCCCATTGCTTGTTTTTATCAGGTTTGTCAAAGATCGGATGATTGTAGATATGTTGTGTTGCCTCTGACGCCTCTGTTCTGTTCCATTGGTCTATATCTCTGTTTTGGTACCAGTACCATGCTGTTTTGATTACTGTAGCCTTGTAGTATAGTTTGATGTCTGGTAGTGTGATGCCTCCTGCTTTGTTCTTTTTGCCTAGAATTGACTTGGCTATGCAGGCTCTCTTTTGGTTCCATATGAAGTTTAAGGTGCTTTTTTCCAGTTCTGTGAAGAAGGACATTGGTAGCTTGATGGGGATAGCGTTGAATCTGTAAATTACTTTGGGCAGTATGGCCATTTTCACGATACTGATTCTTCCTAACCATGAGCATGGAATGTTTCTCCATCTGTTTGTGTCCTCTCTTATTTCGTTGAGCAGTGGTTTGTAGTTCTCCTTGAAGAGATCCTTTACATTCCTTGTTAGTTGTATTCCTAGGTATTTTAATCTCTTTGTAGCAATTGTGAATGGTAGTTCATTCTTGATTTGGCTCTCTTTAAGTCTGTTATTGGTGTATAGGAATGCTTGTGATTTTTGCACATTGATTTTGTCATAGGATTTTTTACATTGAATGACTTGGATCATACATGAAAACATGTATATAGTCATACATAATGCATGTAATCAGATGATCAATTCATAATATCCTTAGTCATATCTACTGTGATGCTGAATGATAATTAAACATTCATTTAGCATTTGACACATCTGACGCTCTGCTGAGGTTATGCTAAAAGATATTTTTTTTAAATTGATGAAGATAGTATGTTTGACAGAAAAAATCAATATAAGTGTACCTATCAAGGGACAGGCAATGCTTTTAAGATGATATGGGTCAGGAGCACTCAGGCATGTACACTTGTGACACATTAAAAGCATCCTTTCCAGTAATAATATCATTTGGCAGAATTATTTTAATGGCCTGTGACCCTGTTTCTGTGATTCTTTTACCATTTACCTTGACTATGTTTTCAAAAGATGCTTTAAGTTTTGGGTTCTGGTATTCTAATCTCAGTATCTCACAGTGACTTCCTCTTACCTACTCACTTGCCATTGCCAGTGTCTTAGACCGTGAATTGAACCTTAGACCATGAATTGAATCTTAGGGAATTTTGGCACTGTTTCTAACCAATCCTTTATCATGCTAACAGTATCTTTATTGTTGTTTTTGGCTAAATTAATAGCTAAATTAGATATTTGCATGTTTTATCTAATCACTTAAGAAAGTGCTTTACCAATGTAGTGACAAATGTTAGCAGTCATAGTATTAATGCCATGTAACAATGTTTAAGGTGTTAAATTGAAGCACTTTAATATTTAAATTCGAGTTAGATTGAAAGCTACTCATTCAGCAAACATTTTAGGGATTTTACGATCATATTTTAGGGTCGTCTATGGACTTTTGTAACAACAGTAATCACAAGAATGGTGATGTTGATGATGATGATGATGATGACAGCTCACATTTATTGAGCTCATAGTATATGTCAGACTCTATTCTAAGGACTTTACATGAATTAAATTTATTTAATCTTTACCAGAACCTTACGAGGTAAGAACCATCCAATTTTAGAGATGTAAATACTGAGGTACTAAGCAGTTAAGTGACTCGCCCAAAGTTAGAAAACTAGCAAGTGTCAGAGCCAAAATTGGACCCCTGCGTTTTTTCATGCCTCAGATTGAGATGCTAAGATTTGTCTTACCTTCTGCCCAGTATTTGATTAATAAACCTTATGGAGCTTCACAAAAGTAATATTTTCATTAAGTGTTGCTTATCAGTCATGATCCATATATGCAGAGGACTAAAGAGTGTGCAATGATGATTAATTTTTCTACTGAAATTCTTTTTTTTGTCAAATGAAGAACTTTGTCACAAGAGTGAATCAGGGCCGGGCTCAGTGGCTTACACCTGTAATCCCAGCACTTTGAGAGACCGAGGTGGGTGGATCACAAGGTCAGGAGTTCGAGACCAGCCTGGCCAGCATGGTGAAAACCCGTCTCTACTAAAAGTACAAAAATTTCCCAGGCATGGTGACACACGCCTGTAATCCCAGCTATTCAGGAGGCTGAGGCAGGAGAATCACTTGAACCCAGGAGGCGGAGGTTGCAGTGAACTGAGATCAGCCCATTGCACTCCAGCCTCAGTGACATAGCCAGACTCTGTTTCCTCCACGCCACCCCACACACACACAAAAGAGTGAATCAGCATGAAAATGAAAACGTTCTTGTGTCTTTTCTTGTAATTATTTTTTATATCCATCTATCCGTCCATCCATCTGGAACTCACTGTGTGACCAATACTGTAATAAGTGATAAGAATATAATAGTAAACAAGACATGGTCCCCTTTTCCAAAAACTTAATTGAACTCAGGAAGAGAATAGAAACCCATTTATCCTTGTTGATTATATATTCACCTGCCTGAAGGCAGATTAACTCTGAAGGAGTCAACCAGTTCTGTAATTCAGATTGTAAGAATAAATTTTTCTTCAAAATAGAATTTAATTTGCTTAATTTGTTTCAGTCTGTTTTCAGATTAGCTTGGATCTAATTAATGCATTAGCTACTATTAGATAAGGAGTGCTTTTCTCTGTTCGCTAGTTTTGCCAAAAGGGAATGACTGACAAAATCCAATATAAATTTAAGGTACAAAATAGTCTATTTTCTATGGCAATATATCTTTAGAAAGGAGTGTATAGACTTTCCGGGTGTTTCGAGATAATAAAATATTCTAACAAATGTTCTTACAAAAAATATCTTTTGAGTAGGATGCTCATTCTGTTGGCCCAGAATTAAGTGGACTATTATGTAAGCGTTTGCATTATTTCAATTTTTATCTTTTATTTTTTAAACAATCATGAAAAGATATTTTTGATATCCTTCTCCCAATAATGTAAGACAGTGGTGAGTTCTTTTTGTCATCATTTTAAGGTTTTTTTCCCCCAGTCTTTATCCATAGGTAATGTTTATAAGTCTTCATTTGCATTTATTACACTTAACTTTTTAAAGTATGATAGTCTTTCTATGTTGCTACATTTACTACGTAATCATTTTTAATTATTCTGAATCCTGACTCAAATTGATGTACAAAATGTCATCAGTCTTCTGTAGAGCACAAAGGCCTCAAACCTTTCTTTATTATACATACATTTTACATTTTCTGTCTTTAAGTATGTACATTGTATCTCCTCCCTTTGATGATTTCCTTTTAGATGTACCAAGATCTGTAAACATTTTTCTACTCTTCAGTTGTCTAGAAAAATTGTTTTCCGGGGAGATTATATCAATGTATATACAGTCATCAGGAATAAAGAGGCATATGAGTTTCATCACGGCCTCAAAAACAGTAGTTTTATTGTATTTTATGTTACTCTGACTTCCAAAGAGTGATAGCAACAGCTGCTCATAAAAACAAACAAATGCACAAATTCAGTAAAATGTACAAGTAAAAATGAGACATTTAAAAAAATTGTGCCCGTAAATATAAAGTGGTAACCTTTTTGTTATAACTTAAATTCCTATGACTCTGAATGAAAAATATTATTTTCCTTTTTTAGTTCACTTTATGACTTCATTTGTGAATTGACTTCATATGTCCTTGGTCTATTGATTGATTAAGATGAAATGTTTAGCTCTTTAGGTAGCTTCAATTCTTTATATAACAAATATTTGTTGTGAATGTTTCCCTGTTCTATTTTAATTATAATTAATTGTAATTATCAGAAATTATAACTATGACTTGATATGTTTGTATGTTGAAATAGTAAGGTACTTTAAACTTATTCCCACTTAATTTTTATGTGAAATAATTGTCGTTTTTGAATCATATATGCTAATTGAGTATCAGAACTGATATTTGATACTAACTGCATTTTATTATTAGGACCATTTATGATCCTCCTTTTAATGAGTTTAGTGGAAGTCACTTCTTAATTAGTATAGCTTTTAGTATATCTTTTAGACATGTCATCTTTACTTTCATTTCTGGTACAGGAAAATGTCTCGTGTTACATGACATGCCCAAAGCTAGAAATTTCTCAATTAAAAAAATGTATTTTCTATTTTGTTTTTTCCACTATTGTATTTTCCCGGGATTTGTTCATTCTGCCGTTTCACAAGCACTTTGTGTTTTTATGTGGTTATAACAATGATGAGACACTGACTTATGAAATTAACATAGACACATGGAAAGTATTTTATGGTACTGGCATAACAAGAAACTAGTTCTGGGCCACGATTGAGACCGGGAGCTACTGAGGTTCAACAGTTTCTATTCCACAGAGTGCCATTTTGTCCCAAATGATTGATGACATTCTCTTGCCCTATTCTCCACAGATTATAAGAACACTGTTGCAATCTAGAGCTTCTGTAGATACCCGCTTCATTAAGCATGATCCCAAAATGTCATTTAATTTATTTCTCAGATTGAATGTCTCATTAAACTCTGATGAGGCCAGGAGCTACTTTGGGCTGGACTTGTTATGAAGCACTCTTATCTTAAAATTTTGTTCTGTCCCTGTTGGCAAAGGAAGTGGACATGACAGTGAAATCAATGCACGGTGCACTTTGTCTTTGACAAACTGAAATATTGTTTTACTAAAATAGGCCCATGGGGTAGGGAGATTAAAATCACACATAAAGTAGATCAGCATAAAGAGTGAATATACAAACTTATGCAGTCTTTGGTGTAATTTATTTTGTTCAAACCCACTTTGCCTCATTTGGACAAACATAACACATCTACTTAATTAAACAAGATACTGACCTCTCCCAGCCTCATTTGAAAAGAAACGTTTTCTTTTTAGTTATAAGAAGTGAATATATATAAGATGAAGTGAGGGCATGAGTAATGTTCTATCAATTTTTAGTAAAAGATATATCTCAATAGTTGTGTTATTCACCTTATGGGACAGGTTTGTGTCAAAAGAAGAAAAAATAAACTAATGGTATTTTTATTTCCCTGTTAGTTTCCGTTGTAGAATCAGGAGCGTAGTCATAGATTGGTATAGGTGGAAGGTGGAAAAAAGGAGGTGATTCCTTCAGTAGACCAAAGTGAAAACAACATTCCTTGCAAATGAGGAATTTAGATGTTGGCCAGCCCTGGATCATGCTGGGCATTGGAGTGTAATTTTTTGTTGTTTTCTTGGGTTTGGGATTACCATCTTGCAACTGATTTTTCTCTCCGGGCTCCTGCATCCTGCCACGTTGCCATCCTGCACGCTTAGAACGTTAGTTCCACCCCCTGTATGCTTCCCCTCATTCCACCCCAGAACTTGCCAGCTCTTTGATCTTCCCTGAGTCTTTATACAGCATATTAGAGAGCTGCTCTGCAGTCTAATGCTTTGAAAATCAGTAGTGTCATCTAGCATATTTTATACTGTTGCCTAAGATGTCTTGGGTTTGAAGCTTCTCATTTTGTTAACTGCTAGTTTGCTACCTGATCAAATTTGCAACTTTGAAAATTGCCCTTGTGTACAGGGTTAATGTCAGTAGTTTAGTATGAAAAACAAACGACTAAAAATAACAAAACAGATACCTATAAACAAAACAGTTTGCCTAAAGAATTATCAGTCTACCTCCACGTTTGATGCCAGGATAAGAAAAGAAAATCTGAGACCATTTCAATATGTATTTCGTTAATATCTTGGGATTTCACCTTTCCATGGAATGATAAACTTTAGTTCTAAAATCATTAAGAATTGTTCATGTTATTTGAGACAATATAGTATACTCTTCTTTATTGTGCCTTCCATTGAAAATAAAATATCCCTTCAGCATCTAAAATGCCACGTGAATTAACACTGTGAAATAGCAACAGGAGTAGATAAAACTGTCGGAAAATGACTGGACAGTGCAACAATTTTTGCAATTTATTTGATCAGTCTTTATTTCAGAGCATGTAAAAGTAAGTAATGATTTTGAGTCTCCATTTTGTGGATTATTTGAGAAAAAGATATGTGAGAATCTTTTGGTTTTTTTTTTTTGCTATAATCACAAACTACATGGCTTGCAATGCCTGATTTTGGCTCTACCTTGTTTAAATAGCTTAGTTTATTTTTTATTATATTAATTTTAATGTAGCCTCAACCAAGATCCTGTTCTTACCTTTCTCACTAAAAAACAAGATAAACTCTATAGTATTAAATCCTGTGAATCCTAGGGTTTTTGTTGTTGTTGTTGTTGTTGTTTTGTTTTTCAAATTGTGGTTACTAAAAGATAAAAGCAATGTTGGGTGAGTCACATAGAAGGAACTGATTTTTATTTCTTCCTTTGCAAGTAACTAGTTATGTGATATTAGGCATGTTTATAACTTCTTGAGACATTAGTCTCCTCTCGTAAAATAACTAATTGTCAAATTTGTTCTATTTTGGGTATTGCTAAAATTAAATGAGGCAATCTGCATAAAAACTATGCTTTTTGCATACTCAGGAATATGTGAGATTTACCAAATTTATGTAGCTTTTAAAATTTGTATGTAAGAAGTCGATGGTTAAATAGTTGAAGTTTTGGGTATTTTCATCATTATGTAACCATTATTATGGTTTTATTTTGTGTATATGCTTTAAAGGAATGGATGATATGTGTAGAAAATGCAGTTTCGGTTTCTGGAACTTAGAATTGTTTTTAAAATGTGGAAGTCACATGAAGATTTGATAATAGATCAATGTTCTGTTCGCTATAGAAATTACATCATTATAGGAAAAGGAATTGCACTTGTTTTTCTTGTTTGAGCATATGAACTTTAACAAGGCAACCTGAGACTAATTTCTAAGATATGAGATGAAAATGTGTTAAAATAATAGACATATTTCAGACTCTGACTTCAGTCGGAAACATAGATCCCATTTTTATTTCTCTAAACCAGAGGAGGAAAGACTGTTTCTTTCCTGTATTTTTCCCTTTCTATGCTATTCTTCATAGTCTCTTAAAAATGCCTCTGTTTTCACTTGTTCCCAAGATTAAGAAATGTATTATTATTGAAATGTTAAAATATGCACAGTATGTCACATTTTGATAATAATATCATCCGGAGGAACAGCTAAGCCAGTTCTTTATTTCCTATCAAATTGCTGTTAGTTACCAAAGCCAACTAAATACTGTTATGTGTAGATTAAGAAATGTATTATTATTGAAATGTTAAAATATGCACAGTATGTCACATTTTGATAATAATATCATCCGGAGGAACAGCTAAGCCAGTTCTTTATTTCCTATCAAATTGCTGTTAGTTACCAAAGCCAACTAAATACTGTTATGTGTCATGTTTTAGAATTCTGCTTTGCTTTATCATATACTAAGATGCAGCAAATACTGGTTTACATCTCTTAGAAATGGTTCCAAAACCATAACTATATTAAATATTAGCAAAGGGCTGAATGTACTTAAGCAATATACAAATGCACTCTTGATTTACTGTAGAGAATAATTTTGTTGAAGTGGTTGTATTTTCATGTTTATAGGTTCATTTGAGGAACAGTTATTAAACATCTATACATCAGATACTTTTGAGAGTACAGATAATTTTGTGTAGTACCTGCCATTCGGTATCCTACATGTAGTAAGGGAAACAGAAATCTAAGCAAGTAAATTACGGTAATAACCTCAGTGCTATGGAGTACAGTGGACATAGCAACCAACTCTACCTGTTAAAGTCCGGGAAAGCTTTACTGAGCCGGTTTTGATCTTGATCCTTGAGGATGAGTAGGAAATTGCCCAGTAAAAAAGAGTGTAAGGGCAGGGAATTGCATATGCAGAAAAATGGAGTCATGAAAGGACCCTAACATCCATATACTAGGGAGTAGCTAATTGTAGGGGCAGAAAATCAAATTGTTGCTACTTGATAACTTGAAGACCAACCTTCTGTTCTGACATTCCATAAATCAAACTTGTATAATTGTATAATTTGAAATTGTCCAATTGTATAATTTGAAAATGACATGTTTTCAATGAAAAGCAAGAACAAAAAGTATTTGTTTTATCTGTGTGTGCATGTGTATATAGTGTTAAAAGTTATAATGTCAACAGGTCATGGTGTTATGCACCTGTACTCTCACCTACTCGGGAGACTAAGGCAGGAAGACTGCTTGAGCCCAGGAGTTTGAGGCTACAGTGAGCTATAATCATGACACCGTACTCTAGCCTGGGCAAGAGACCTCATCTCTAAAAATTGTTTTAAAACATTTGTAATATCTTCATATTTAGAATTTTCTTAGAAACTTCCTTTTAAAAAAAAATGGATCCTAAATTTTAAAATGATGAGTATAAAGTTGAGTATTGATTTTTCTGTTTTCCCTGAGTTACTCAGAATTTTTTTTCTACAATAATAGGTACAGTTTAGATAAGAAATGCTTAACTTGGTCAAATTTTAGAAATTCCAGTAATGAAAATGATAAGTCTCCTATAATTTGGCTTAAGAAAAAAAATCCCCTGGTATTCAATTTATATATAGCATGCAATCTAGATGAATAGGTTTAGGTTTTGTTTGGTTTTTAGTAACAACATGCATAAAGGAAATATAATGATCTCATCAAATCTGTCTCCTTGTGAGAGACAGTAGCCTACTGGTCTGCCTCTCAGGATCCTTCTAACGTAGTTTTCTTGGATATTAGGTGGTTTCGTTTCATTGAATCTCAGCAGTTTATTGCTTTAGAGGCCTTTTACTGAGTTGGGTCAACATTCCACATCGAGGAGATTTTTCTTTCTAGTCATGCAAGAATTCAACTGTTATTAACAGTGATATGAATCATTCATGTACACTAGGAAGGAAATAGTTTCCAGTTGTTTCAAAAACTGTTAATTTCTAGTTCTAACCATGGGTAGCTTTGTGAAGTGAATTGTATCACTGTCTGTGGAAAAGAGAAATGGGAATTAACTTCTTTGCTCGCCATCAACCATGTCATTATTGAAGATGAAAGCTAAGGAGATAAATCCTCCACTCAGTTTTCTATCATTTATCCAATAGGCTTTCATATGCTCCTTTAGCCATGAGACTGCAAGGTGGTGTGTGAACCTCCGCACTTTATATGAAAGTCTGTTAGAGAAATAATGTGCGTTTGGCTACTTGTTTGGGCCATTAAGACAGCAGCTACCCTCTGCTGCCTGAGTTAATTACGTTCCAGTAGTGGGAAAAAAAATGTATTTACCTATATAGACACCCATGAATATAAACATATCATTCATACACTTACAGAGAACATGCAAGTACTGTTCAGAGTGAGGAAAAATTGTAGTTTATAGCTCATATACTTTAAAATGCTTTGTTTCTAAAGATATAAGTATGGCCGGGCGCGGTGGCTCACGCCTGTAATCCCAGCACTTTGGGAGGCCGAGGCGAGTGGATCACGAGGTCAAGAGATCGAGACCATCCTGGTCAACATGGTGAAACCCCGTCTCTACTAAAAATACAAAAAATTAGCTGGGCATGGTGGCGCGTGCCTGTAATCCCAGCTACTCAGGAGGCTGAGGCAGGAGAATTGCCTGAACCCAGGAGGCGGAGGTTGCGGTGAGCCGAGATCGCGCCATTGCACTCCAGCCTGGGTAACGAGAGCGAAACTCCGTCTCAAAAAAAAAAAAAAAAAAAAAAAAAGATATAAGTATGAAATTGATCCAGTATGTTCAGCAATCTTGTGATCAAAATTGCTCTACTTCCTTTATTCGTGTATCAATTAAGAACCCTTTCTGATAATGTCAGAGACTTATTCACTGGCCTCAACTGTCAAAAGAATTTTAAACTAACAGCTGATGTATCAGTCTAAACTTGAGAAATGTTATTTATGGTGTTTCTTAGCTATAAGAAACTAGGTATTCTATTATATCAATACAGATACTGTTGAGTCCTCAATTAATGAATCTTCTGTGGGAAACATCTTTTAAAATGACGGTGCCTGTTAAATATATTTCTTGTACACAGGAGTGTCATATAGATTATAGATAAAATTGTTAACTCATGCTACACGTTTTCTTTGTTTTTATTCTTCATTATTTTTGAGACAGTGTCTCCGTCTTGCCCAGGCTGGGGTACGGTGGTGTGATCACAGCTCATTGCAGCCTCGACCTCCTGGGGTCAAGAGATCCTCCCACCTCAGCCTCCTGAGTAGCTAGGACCACAGATGCGCACCACCATGCCTGGCTAATTTTTTTTATTAGTTTTTATTTTTTGTACAGACTGGGTCTCCCAATGTTGCCCAGGCTGGTCTCAAGTTCCTGGGCTCAAGTGATCTTCCCACCCTGGCCTCCCAAAGTGTTGAGATTACACAGCGTGAGCCACCGCACTGGGCCATATTTTGTTTTTAAGAAAGCAGTATATTTTTGGTAAGAGAAGAAGAGGGTAGATAGGAAAGAAGAATCAGGATGTAACATTTGAATGATCCTGATGGAAGAATTACATGATATAGGTAAAATATACCCATCCATTAAGCCCCATCTCAAATGCTAGCTCTTCATTGATAGTACGCCTAGTGGGGGCAATAGTATTTTCTTTTGAAAAGTCAGACACTGCTATTGTAATTCTGTGGCACTTAAGATTTTCTGCCTTGAACTATACGTTTGCTTGCCTTATCTCAACTACTGTATTAGAGTCTAATTTCAGGAAAGACGGAAGTGGAAAGATGTGGTACACAAACTTCTGCCATACCTGACATAGTATTTCTGTCACATGGTCAACAATAAGTATGTGGGGAATTGAATTTAATAATATTAATTAGTTTAACATGAGAAAATTATCATATGAGTTAAAGAAGCTAAGAAGGACAGAAATAAAATAGAAGGAGAAATATATTTGATGCAGGTCTTTTTTTTTTTTTTTTTTGAGACAGAGTCTCACTCTGTCGCCAGGCGCCAGGTTGGAGTGCAGTGGCACAATCTCGGCTCACTGCAACCTCTGCCTCCCAGGTTCAAGCAATTCTCCTGCCTCAGCCGGGACTACAGGCGCACGCCACCACGCCCAGCTAATTTTTGTATTTTTAGTAGAGACGGGGTTTCACCATATTGGCCAGGATGGTCTCGATCTCTTGACCTCATCATCCGCCCACCTTGGCCTCCCAAAGTGCTGGGATTACAGGTTTGAGCCACCACACCCGGCCACTGATGCAGGTCTTATAAGTTGCAATAAAAAGAGCTGGAATTATGTCCATCACCACTACCTTCTCTATGCCACTCTTGTGTTTATCAGTACAGAAAGTCAAGGCCACATTAAAAACTATGGGACTGTTTCATCTCACTTCAAATTCATCTGGTTTTCTTGGGCCACATGGGAAAGGGAAAGGTTGGTAGTTTAACTCTGTCATACAGACTCCGACCCCTACTAATTCCACTGGTCCCCTGCTTTGGAAGCGCATCTGCTGCAGTAAGAAAGGGAAAACTGTGCCTCTGTTTCCCAGTTTTTTGTGGATACTTACCTGCCACCCTGATGATTACACTCTAAAACTGTTCTGCTGGCGTTCTTATGTTCTGCTCTGAATCTGCCAACTCTTATCACTCCCATTACACTCCCCCATGTTTCAGAAAGCCACTATTCTGTCTATGCCCTGAGGGAAGGAGATTTTTTTTTAACCATCATTTTATTCTTTCCGCAAATAATCAGATATTTCCTCAAAATTTCACATAGGTGTTCATTCATACATTTAAAAAATTTAACAACACCATACACATTTTTTGAAAAAGAAATTTAGAATTTCTTAAAATGATTTTTTAATGAAATTTTTTTGTTTTTTGATGTTTTGAGATGGAGTTTCACTTTGTCACCCAGGCTGGAGTGCAGTGGCGCTATCTCAGCTCACTGCAACCTCTGCCTCCCAAGTTCAAGTGATTCTCCTGCCTCAGCCTCCCGAGTAGCTGGGACTATAGGCGCCTGCCACTACGCCCAGCTAATTTTTATGATTTTAGTAGAGACAGGGTTTCACCATATTAGCCCGGCTGGTTTTGAACTCCTGACCTTGTGATCTGCCCACCTTGGCCTCCCAAAGTGCTAGGATTACAGGCATGAGCCACCGAGCCTAGCCAAGAATTTCTTAAAATTTAAAGCCAAGAAATGCTCTAGGAATACAAAGGAGAGAACTCCTAATTTCTCTTGTGAAAAATTAGGACATGCTTTTTTTTTTGCTTTTTTTTTTCTTTGAGATGGGGTCTCGCTCTGTTGCCCAGGCTGGAGTGCAGTGGCTTCATTGCAACCTCCACCTCCTGGCTTCAAGCAGTTCTCCTGCCTCAGCCTCCTGTGTAGCTGGGATTACAGGCATGTGCTGCCACACCTGGCTAAGTTTTGTATTTTGAGTATAGATGGGGTTTCACCATGTTGACCTGGCTGGTCTCATACTCCTGACCTCAGGTGATCCACCCGCCTCAGTCTCTGAAAGTGCTGGGATTACAGGCATGAGCCACTGCACCTAGCCAGGACATGCTTTTCATGTGAGATGACATTTTAGCTGGTTTTGGAAGATAACACTATAAAATACACATGTAGTAAACATATATATAAAATAAGTTATTGGAATGATCTCAGTTGTTACTGAGAAATCTCACAATTATATATATTTTATTCCACTTTTTTATTAACTTCAGGATCTTGACCTAATAGGAAAAATCAAATATTGCCTGCTAATACAAGAAAAAAAATCAAACCAAATACGGTTATCCTGTATCCTTGGAGGAACTGGTTCTACAACCCCTGGAGATGCCACAATTTGGAGATGCTCAAGTCCCTGATATAAAATGGCCTAATATTTGCATATAATCTAAGCATATCCTCCTGTATACTTTCACCATCTATAGGTTACTTATAATACCTAATACAATGTAAATGCTATGTAAATAGTTGTTATACTATATTGAGGTTTTTAAATATATATTTTTTATTGTGTTATTTTTATTTTCTAAAATATTTTTGATCTGCAGTTTGTTGAATCCATGGATGTAGAACCCATGGATACAGAGGTCTGATTGTATATAAGCTAACAATAAATTTTCTTATCTATGAGATAGTATAAGTCATACTTAAAACAATAAATCATTTATTAAAGTCAAAATAGGCTATCTTGGGCCCTTACAAATACAGACCTCTGGTAGAGAGTCTTGAGAAATTATTAAACCTTCATAGAATTTGTTGAGTGTACCATAATATGTTTTGTGCATGTGAAATTAGCAGAGTAGTGTAGACTACGTTATGGATGAAAAGTCTTTTATGTATTTAGCAGGTTCTTCTGAAAGCAAGTCATGGAGAAAGGAATATAATTATTTCAATAGAAAAATTGTAAAACTCTGCTATATTTTAATATTTTAGTGACTTATATGATATATCATAAGCATACATACACTTACTATTTTTCTTTCTCTTTTTTTTTTTTTGAGTTAGAGTCTCACTCTGTTGCCCAAGCTAGGGTGCAGTGGCGCGATCCTGACTCACTACAACCTCCATTTCCCAGGTTCAAGCCATTCTTCTGTCTCAGCCTCTTGGGTAGCTGGAATTACAGGCATACACCACCATGCCTAGCTAGTTTTTTTGTATTTTTAGGAGAGACGGGGTTTCACCATGTTGGCCAGGCTGATCCTGAACTCCTGACCTCAGGTGATCTACCTACCTGGGCTCCCAAAGTGTTGGGATTACAAGCGTGAGCAACCATGCCCAGCTCTTATTTTTCTTTTTCTTTTTTTTCTTTTCAAAAGATTCAGAAAATGGAGTAACACTTATATTTTTCTTCTAGGAAGTAATATGGGAAAATTGAATGTAAATTGTTGACTCTGAAGTGTGGGGATTATTTTTGTTGTTGTTTCAGGGAAAACATAAAGAAGTTGAATAGATGTTATTTTATACTTTAGAAAGTTTGAAAAGTAAAGATAAAAAAGGAAAATTATACCTATATCCACTAGGGTTTATAAGTGCTATTGTTTTCAAAAAATCATATTTTAGAGCCACATCTTCATTCTTAGGAATTCTCAGGTAAAATTATAACAACATTATTGAAGAAATATGATTAAATACACTAGCTTCATATGTTCCTTTCTTCAGTACTATCAATAATAAAATAAATGGAAGTACAGCACTGAAGAGAAACTACCCTAGCGAAAGTATATGCTTACCCATAGTTGTGGCTTCATTGTTTTCCCAAGATAGACTTTTCATATTTCTGCACCATCATTTTTCATCTTACTCACCAACTGCATATCTTTTATAGATGTCAGAATGATTAGATTTACCATCTGCAAAATACTCATCGTTGAGAATTATAGACCACTTAGAAGATTGGCAAGGACAAGTTAAAACTGAAAATAGACCTCTCAACAGGCATGCAAAATCATGGCAGTGATTTAGTAAATTCTCAGAGATATTTCCTTTTCATGATAGGAATGGGGGGACAGTTTATATTTTGAGATTCTTTGCAGAATAAACACTGGGAGCAGAAAATTATACCTGTGTTTACTGCCAAGCTGCATTTGTTATATCCTGCATTTTCCACTTCCCTAGATGTACCCCACCTTCTGTCAAAATGTTATTTCCTTGGCTATTCTCTTTTTTTTTTTTTTGAGACGAAGTCTCCTTCTCTTGCCCAGAGCAGAGCGGAGTGCAGTGGCATGATCTCAGCTCACTGCAACCTCCGCCTCCTGGGTTTAAGGGATTCTCCTGCCTCAACCTCCTGAGTAGCTAGGATTACAGGCGCATGCCACCATGCCTGGCTAATTTTTGTATTTTTAGTAGAGACAGGTTTTTACCTTGTTGGTCAGGCTGGTCTTGAACTCCTGACCTCAGCCTCCCAAAGTGCTAGGATTACAGGTGTGAGCCAGCGCAGCCAGCTTTCCTTGGCTGTTCTTTGCTGCATGTGGTTCACTTCAGGCCTGACTCCTAAGATTCTGCCGATTTTCTTTTGTTTTGTTTTCCCCACCCAGAAAAGTGAAAGTTCTGTTTTAAAAATTCCTAAATGTTTATAAGTTTCAATCTGACAAGCCCACTTTTTCAGTATGATTTTATCAGTGCTTACAAGTTTTAGAAAAAAAAACAAAGAAAAGAAATCTCAGATGACCTTTAATGTCATAACTCAACTTTTGTTTTGAGGAGAGCAAGGAGTGCAACAATTTGAAGTTGTAGGTTTGCTAGTAAACACTTCAGTTCCACCATCTGCTCCCCCGCAACCGCATCGCAGATTAGAGTGGAATGAGATACCAGAGTGGGGGCGGAGGGGCCGTGGTACAAGGGGGATGAGGTGAGAGCAGGGAAGGTGATGGGGGAGCAGATGGTAGCTGGTGAAAGAAGCACTCCATGGCACTGTTGGCATGGTTACAGAGAAGTAGATGTCCTAACATGCTGTGCCAGTTTCAGGATGTTTCCAACTCTACTTTGTAACTTGTGGCTTCAAACTAAACTCATTTGCTGTCTAGAGCTTCCCCTGTGACAAACAGTTCCTATAAAAGCATTATTTGTGTGTGTGTGTGTTGTAAGTAATCTATGGAAATGTAAAAATTAAAAAGTATTCACTGTCCTTGGTCTCTAGGTGAATAATAATTACTAAATGTAACAACCCTGATAATAATATATATGTAATAGTGAAATAGTTTTGCTGTACCTTCTATTTGTATAACGGGAGCAAATATTGTTAAATCAGTTCAGTGGATTTTTGTTGTTGTTGTTTTACATTCGGTTTATAAAACTCGTGGGCATTTGCCTGTCTCATCTTTAGTTGAATTTCTGTTTTCCATTAAAAAAAAAAGAAACTGAAATGGCCTAATTTAAGTTGAACTAGGTCATTGACTAAAGTCTTATTTTTGTCTAAAAATGCATCCATTGCAAATGTTACTGCCATTTCTAGTGTCTGAAGTGTCCTTAGAGGATATGCATAGCGAGTTGATTTGAAGTTTTCGGCCATATGGCATGGTTGAAGCAAAAACATACTGTGTTAGGTCAAATCATGTATGATTGCTTATACTACACAATTTTTTAAAATATGAAATAGCAACTTTTGTGCTTTAACCTGATATATACATTTTTAAATTCCTTATTCTGATTTTGGGTAAAAATAAATAATAACTTATAAAACATATATATGTATATTTGGTCTTACAGTGAAATAAAGATGGTATATAATTTTCCAAACCTTTGGAGAGTCCAGCTTAATTAAAAATACTATTTTCACAAGTGTTCAAGTTTGTCTCCGTAGAGGCTCTGAGAGCTTATTCGTTTATATGTAATTTATTAACCCAAGTTTCTTTTACATTTACTTAGAAGTAACTCTGCTGTACATAAAAATATTTGATTCAATAGAGAAGTAGCTAAACAATGTCCTTTTTGTTTTAAAGTAAAGGGATTAATTCATGTTAGTCACTGGAATGTCTTGCTTAAAATTTCCTCCAACATTTTTTGTTCAGGTTTTCATTACAATTTTCCCACAATTTAACAAAAATGATTTTGTTCCTTCTTTTTTTGTTTCTGAAACTGTTTTTAGAATGGAATTAACTGATTCTATAAAGTACACAAATGATTGGTATTAAATGTCTGTCTCTTTAGTCCAAAAGTGTTTAGTTTTTTCAACAGAGATGAAAATTGAATTGGGCTTTGTACCAAAGATTTATATTTAGATAAAGTTATTCCAACAGTATTCAAAGTGTTAATTATATTTCTACAGAAAACTTCATTGTATTGCATTGAAGCAAATATCATATTTGAGAAGCATCTCAACTACATTCCGGCTTGTTCCTTCATTTGTTTATTTCAGTATTTGAAGTATAAAAGGAAAGTCTAGATGACTATTATTATTTTTGAGATGGAATTTCACTCTTGTTTCTCAGGCTGTAGTGCAGTGGCGCGATCTCAGCTCACTGCAACCTCCGCCTCCCAGGTTCAAGCGATTCTCCTGCCTCAGCCTCCCAAATAGCTGGGATTACAGGCGTGTGCCACCACGCCCAGCTAATTTTATATTTTTAGTAGCGAGGGGGTTTCACCATGTTGGCCAGGATGGTCTTGAACTCTTACCTCAGGTGATCTGCCCACCTCGGCCTCCCAAAGTGCTGGAATTACAGGCATGAGCCACCATGCCTGGCCCAAGTCTAGATTGTTGAATAGAAAAACATGATTCTGAATGACAAAATGTTTTTGACCAAAGTAGATTAACCCATGTACAGAAGTCAAAGTCAATTTTTAATAAGACCACATATTAAATATGAATCATCTCTTAGATTTCTCCTAAATTCACTTTAACATATAATGTGGCATAATTGTTAAAGGAAGGTCTGAAAGTCATATAATCAGTCTTCATTTACATGTTCAGACTAATACACAATGCTAGTATAATGTGACCCTTGAATTCTGAGAGAGAATTTTCTGGAGCTTATAGTTTGGTTTGTCCTCCTAAGTAGGTAGGACCACAGGCCCGCATCACCATGCCCAGCTAATATTTTACATATACATATATATATATATATATATATATATATATATATATATATAGAGAGAGAGAGAGAGAGAGAGAGAGAGAGGGAGTCTCCCTATGTTGCCCAGGATGGTCTCATACTCCCTGGCTCAAGTGATCCTCCCAACCCAGCCTCCCAAATTGGTATTACAGGCGTGAGCCACTGAGCCCAGCTTTGTTTTGTCTTAAAGTGCAAAAGGATCTTAGTTTTGCTTTTGTCCTTAAGTATTCCTTATTTCTGAGTCCAGGGCAAATTTTCCTTTTTTCATAATGTTTATTTTAAATGAAGAAATTTTACTATTACATATGGTTCAAATTTTTACTCTGATTTCTAGATAATTTACCTAAGTATCCTCTCACTAGTTGCAGATTCACTGCCAACTCTCTCTAAATTTTAGGCCACTAGTAGTGTTTTTCATGTTTTCTCAAATAGGAATGATTCAAATTTACTTATATCAGCTTATGGTTTTTTGACTGTTTTTAACCCCTTACCAGTTTTGGGGTAGAAAATGGTAGATCATTCTATACGATTATAGTCACTATGATTATTTTAAATTCAAACATTTTTAATTTCTCTTAGTGTCTAATATGTTTTTATTTACTCAACTATATATTTCTTCAAATATAATTGAATATAGGTTAAGTTAAAATATCATTTTTGATACCTTTTATACTGCCTGTCTCCATTTTTTGCCTTATATTTTCTAATGTCTAAAACTTCTAGGACAATTGATATTTAATAAACATTCTCTATGATGTAGCAAAACTTGTATTTCTACTGATTTAAAGTGGTAGTATCCTATTAGTTTAAACAACTTTAAACTAGCTCTCGATTTTTCATAGTTTAGTTGTTTTGGTGTCAACTATGAATGAATGGAAGAATCTTTGCATTAGCAATTCAAGAAGCAGCAATTATGTATTTCTGAGTTTTTTGTTTTTGTTTGAGTCTAGTTCAAAGTAGATAAAGTTATTGTTTACTCTTTTTTAGTTTAAAATTAAATGAAAAAGATAGATATGTCTTGAATATCAAGTGGAGTAGCATGTACTCACGAAAAGCAACCATTTCCTAACCAAATTAGACCCTTATTAACTATAAAACATAATGATATTTAGTTTGTTTGGGGTATGCTCTTACCCCAATTGTTAATTGCCAGTTTCTGAAAAGAATCAGTTTTCAACATGTCAAGGGTTTTTCAATTAGGCTGTGGTGACAAATGCCGTTGTTGCTAATTACCACCGAGTTTAGTCAGTAAAATTATGATGTGGTTTTTCTTTAACTATTATCAGGTCACTTAGTATCTGCTTCATCTTTTTATGCTTTAATAAACTAAGGGGAAGATTGAGATCATTAGATATCCAACTGTAATTTAGTACTGTCAAGATTAAGGAGGAGATTATGGTCATTAGGAGCAAAATGGTTTCATTTATGGACTGAGAACAATGAGGCCCATCAATAAACCACTTTCTGCTTCTAATGATCTTACTTCTCTCTAATTGTGTGCTTATCTAACAACAAACTCATTTTCTTCTTTCATTCTTGAGGGTAAGATTGCTAAACAGAAATGCTTTGCACATATGTTACTTTTACTTTTTTAAGTTTTGGTGCATGTTCATGAATGCAGTAAAGTTTTTCTAGGTGAACGAATATGTCTTTTAAGGGAACTATGCTATGTTCTCTCCTAGTTTATCAACATATTTTTGGCAGAGGAATAGCTTTTTTATGATTAGATGTGCTTTAATATTAGTGATATCTTAATCCTTATATGAGTCATTCATTGTAGATGGATATCTGTCTTATAAAATTCCCAAATCAAAATATCTAAGTGTGCTAAGAATCGAAAATTACCTCAGTAAAGAGGGTCATAAGGGATATATCTCTTATTGAGTTGTCTGCCATTCTATCACCTTTATGATAGAAGTTCTCTAAACCCACCTCTGTCTAGCCACGTTCCTTGAGAAATCAATGCTTGCACTTCACTGAATTTAAGATGTTGACTGAGGCCCAGGGCACTCTTGACTATTTGCAGGCAGTAGACAATCCTTGAGTACACCCTGGTACTTCTGCTTTCGACATTTGAGATCTTGGCTTATCATAAGTCAATTGTGTTTATTCTCCAAACCTCCCTTATGTGGCAGTTGTACTTATTGGTACAGTTATTTACTCTAATTAAATATATGAACCAAGAAATAATGCTAAAAAAGAAACCTGCCATTTATACAAAAACTATGTTGACTGCTTGAAAAATACTTGCTAAAGTCATTTTAAATTTACTCTCTAATTAGGTGTGCGTAAACATACTTAAATGATAGGAACTCATTCCAAAAGCCTTTTCTAATTAGATTCCTTCATGAATGTTTAAATTCTAGAAACTTAAATCTAGAAATCAATCTAGAAACTGGTTTAGAGGGTATGCTTCCTGTGTGGGTTATGTGCAAGGAAGGCTCTGCAGATAGCCAATCGGAGCCTAACTCATATAGGATACCTCAGCCCTACATCAGAAAGATTATCAAATGAATATTATTTATATTTTTTCAGTTATTTAACATGTATATCATGTCTTCTGGACACCCACTTTAACTGACCTCTTTGATTAATTGACCTTGCTGGATTTTCTAATTATATTTATTAGTCATGCTTAATGTATTAAAAACTTTACTGCTGCTCACTCATATTCACTAGAAATGTTAACTTCATGTTCTGAGTCTATCATTTTCTCTCATTTCTACAACAGAAAAATGGACCATTGAGTGTTTATATATGGAATTTTTTTCTCACGATGACCTCAACTCCCATAAGCTATTGTCATTTTACCCAATTAACATATTTTTAAGAAAAAAACACAAATAATTGAAGGCATCTGTCTTGTTTCTGTCGTTAATATTGTTACCAATAGTACATAGACTATCTGCAAAAGAGAATCTAATAATGACCTGAGTAGAATTTTGTTGGCAATTTTAATTTTAACATCAGAGATAAATATGGAGGGTTTCTGGTAGTACCTAGGCATAGTAGGTCCTATGAGAAAAATATGACACAGCTACTCTAGAGGAACTTACATTCCTATTGAATAGATAAAATTAACACATAAGATGTACTTAGAGAGTAGTATAAGAGACTCAAATGCTTCTGGTGCAGGGCAGATTATAAATTTTTTAGGCACTAAGAGAAAGAAGAACTAAAATGTGTCATTATGGTCACCACCTCCCAAATGCTACCCATATCTAATGAGCAAATGGAAGAATGTCCCAGAAAGACTTGGAAGTCTGTAGTCATTATTAATGGAATGTTCCTTCCACTGTAAACTGGAGTGTAAGACTGTAAAAATAAATACTATATTAAGAATTACATAATATAATTTAAAACATGGCAGGACTTGTTTCTGAAGGATGAGGATATGTTTTAAAGTATGTAATGTAAATACTCAGGCAGTCTGGAATCTCAGGAATTCTACTTAGTGGGGTGGAATTGGAACTTGTTCCATCATCTATACCTTGGCATGGATTCATTGACTTACAAAAATTGCAGTTTCGTGAGGATCAACTATTAATTTTGTACTCAAAATTCCCTTAAGGAATTTAATCAGTAGAAATGTATATGTATAGGTGTGTGTGTATACATATATGTGTATGTGTGTGTGTATACATATATGTGTATATGTATACATTCCAGTAGTTACAGTTAATGTATATGTCATAAAAATACAGAAAAAATATTAAAATTTATATCACCTTTATTCATTCACCTAACATAATCAGACTTGACAAAACATGTTAGCCATTCATGGCACTGAATGGAGTGTTCTGAGCACAGTAGAAAACTCACAAAATCATTAAAGCAATGTGGGTCAACATAACATGTGAATATCATAAGGATATTTCCCTATTCTGTTCATTTATTATTTAGTACTTCATATAGTTTATTCTTAGCTGATTAGTGATTAAACCATTGGATAGTAACATGTTTGTTCATTTCACCTAACATGTATTTAATCCTACTTTGCGCAACATAATATACTAGGCCCATTGAGAAATACAAAATGTACCCCTTACATTCAAGGACATGACAGAAATATAATTTTCTTGATAAAATGATTATAAAAGATTTAATCAGGGTTACACTAAGAGAACGCTTTTAAAGACTTATCTCAAATTGGTCTTAGTTTATTCCAAGTCTTACAAAATCAAAGTTTCATGTAATGGTGAATAGTGAGGCAAATCAAGATTTTTTTAGATTATATAAGGAAAGCTAATAATCCAAAAGTAAAACCCAGTTGCTAAATTTGGATTAGTTAATACAAGGTATGATTATGTAAAACTGACTGTAAAATTGAAATCCAGTTTTTAAAAATCCAAGTTATTTTTAAGCAAATCTTTAGATCCTTAAACAATTTTTTTTTTTAATGTGTTTAATATTTTTGAGACAGGATCTTGTTCTGTCACCCAGGCTGGAGTGCAATGGTGCCATATGAGCTCACTGCCACCTCTACCTCCCAGGTTCAAATGATCATCTCACCTCAGCCACCCGAGTAGCTGGGACCACAGGTGTGTGCCACCATGCTATGCTAATTTTTAAATTTTTCATAGAGCCGAGGTCTCACTAGATTGCCCAGGCTGGTCTCAAATTTGTGGGCTGAAGCGATCCCCCCACCTCAGCCTCCCAAAATGTTACAATTACAGGCATGAACCACTGTGTCTTGTCCTTAAACTATTTATATTATTAAATCCTGCCCCTGATTTTATATTAGAAAATTCAGCAAGTGCATGCAGCAAATCTTAGGAGGAAAATGGTAGTTTTCCTAATACTTAAACTTTAGCTGCAAATATATAAGTCCCTGGATCCTAAAATGATTGGGGTCATATGCTAGATTCTGTGTGTATGGTGGAAATTTTGAAAATACTATTTTTGTGGGGGAGAGAATTCAAGTAGAAAATGAAGTCTGTTGATGTATGATAAGTAAGACAAGTGAAGAAAATGTTTTCCAACTTCGCTTGTTGCTCTGATACCACTCATTAGTGTATGCTCACTTTTTTCTTTCTAAGATCATACCCTTTATTAGGCAACAATATTGTGCTAATGGAGAAAAGAAAATGAGCAGTTTACAATTATGTAAATAAGACATGGTTTTTCTATTTCTGAAAAGTAATAGAGAGAACTTTTTTCCTCTAAATGAATAAAATCTCAAATAAAATTAGAATCTCTGTACCTCACTACTCATTAAAGGGTGACACTAGTAGCAATTGTAGAGAGGAAACTGTAGATATGCAATAAAAGAAGATTATCTTAGCAAAATTGAGATTTCTCTGTGTATGTCATGCTAAAAATGTAGCTGAGAGCTGGTCTTTGCAAGATCAATATGGGATCTATGCATGAAATGTGATTTGCATATTTAAAGAAACAATTTAAATCATAGCTTATAACCCATGCCACAGAGAGAAATAAGTAATGTAATACTGTTATACCCTTATCCATCTATGTATAACTGTGTCCATGTGTGTGTCAAAAGGGCACAGGTACACTTTTAATTCCCCGGAGACAGTAAGACTGGTGTGTGGGGTTTATAAAAGCTTTTTCTTTTCATGTCCACCATGGAGATTATGACTATTTTTTATATTTGGGATAGCACTGCCATTTCCCACTATTTTGTGTTACTTAAATGTATTCAATTCCAAAAACCTCTTGATTCATGTTCAGGATGTTAGTCATATTCATTAGTTTCTAATGGCATTCTGTAACCTATGGTAGCTTTGGGAACTTCAAATGTAATTGAAGGTTTTAATTTTAACTCACTGAATCAAGTAGTGATATGGTGACATTAATGTCTTAAGAATTTTTTTTCTGGAAACATTATGTGATATGGATTGAATGAATGTAGAACAGTTACAGTGTTCTAACCTTTAGGTGAGATGCACTTCCTAAAAGTCACAGTTGCAATGCACAAAGATGCATTCCAAAGGCATTTTGAAAATGATTGATGAGACTTGGTGACTGGCTGGTTATGGTTAATACAAAAGATAAAGGGTAAAAGCTATCTCTGTGGTTTTAAGCAGTGACAGCTGGAACAGTGGTGATGCCACTGGGGAAAACAGGATAATCAGAAATAGATCTGGCTTCTGGGAGAAGGTGGTGTGCGCAGGTTTGGATGTGATGCTTATGAAGACATGGGACACTCAATTACACGTGTTTTATGTGAGACTGGAAGACCATTCCTCAAATAAAAGGTTAGGGTTTGGGAACAGAGATTTGGAGATCCTCAACTTATATATAATAACAAAAGCCTTGGTGTAAGAGCAATGCATTAAGATAGAGTTTATTGAGAAAAGAACAGAGGATCTTGGGGAATGCTTCCATCTGAATGGTGGGAAGGAGAATAGAATACAGCAAATGAAACAAGGGAAAAGCTGTCATCTTGCTCTATAGAAGTATTTAGCATGAAAGAGATCTCTATTTGGAGTTGAAACAGTATTATGGTATTGGCCTCAAACAGTTTTTCCATGTGTCAAGTAGTCATTTCTTTTCAAATATAGTTAAGAAATCTTCATAGATATTATAATAAATGTACTCAGAATTCTTATTATATACTATGGGTCTGAAATCAACCATAATTATTTTTATAAGTTGACAAAATTATAATAAATGCAAATATCCTTTGCTGTAGACTAGAGGAATTTTTGGAAAGTTTCCTGTGAAAAATATATTCCATGTATTGGGGTTTTCTTTCTAAATATTCCCTTTGTATGTAGAAACTTGAAGGAGC
Organism: Aotus nancymaae; assembly: GCF_030222135.1. Taxonomy (NCBI): domain Eukaryota; kingdom Metazoa; phylum Chordata; class Mammalia; order Primates; family Aotidae; genus Aotus; species Aotus nancymaae. Next base: position 49,661,782 of record NW_026988415.1, on the reverse strand, counting down.
CAGAGAACTCTTTTGGCTCCATCCTGCTGCGAAGCACAATTTTCTTATTGCAGCATTTATAATGCCATCAAGTAAAGATTTTTCTATTACAAACACTATTTACAAAGAGTCACAGACCCATTTGTATCTTTTTTTTTTTAAGATGGAGTTTCACTCTTGTTGCCCAGGCTGGAGTGCAATGGCACAATCTTGGCTCACTTCAAGCTCTGCCTCCCAGGTTCTAATTTTTTGTATTTAGTAGCGATGGAGTTTTACCATGTTGGTCAAGCTGGTCTCGAACTCATGACCTCAGGCAATCTACCTGCCTTGGCCTCCCAAAGTACTGGGATTACAGGCGTGAGCCACCATGCCCAGCCAACTTGTATCTTTATAACCATCCCAACAGATCAGAGGGGCAGATGATATTATTCCTGTTCTGCAGGTATGAAAACAGACTCACAGTGGTTTAGGTGTCTTGCCCAAAGCCATATGTAAAGGAAGTGGGACTTGGGTCTTCTGATTCCAAGACCAGCTTTCTTTTTGCTGTTACTGTGCTGTCTCACATTTGTTATACATTCCCTGAAGAATGAGGGAAACTTTAGAATTTCATCAAAGCAAATTCTAAAGGTAAATGATAAATTTGCTGTCTGTTTTATTGAGTAAAAATCTGTCTAGGCAGTAGTCCATACGTTAGGTCAGAGGTCTAAAGTAATTGTTTACTGGGCTTTTTTGGACACGTTCTGAGACATATTAATTCTTTCAGGCTTTTTTTTTTTTTTTTAAAGAAAATTACTCTTGAAAGGGTTCTTATTGGTACCCTCCAGAGGTTCGGAAGAGTTAATTGGCTTACAAAACATATGTGGATCGAACTCAGGGAATAGTTCAGTCATCTCTTAACATCTGGATGTACTGTTTTATTATTTTACCATTATGTATTCATATCTGAAAACTGCAGCCATTTAAAAATGAATATGGTAAGTAAACAGTATGTATATAATTAAGTATAATTCACTGTAGCCCTATGGCACTTTATAAAAAAAAATGTTTTCTAAAAATCCTAGACTGCTGAAAGTTTAAAAAAAAAGAAAAAGAAAGCCTTCAAGTTCACAACACTGTATTAAAAATAACCTGGTGTATCTATGTAACTTATGAGTTCAATGAAATTTAAATAACTGAAAAACAATTTTTACAGTAACACACCATTCACATTTTGAAAGTATTACCAATTATTTTAATATCATGTTCTTTGAAAATATGGGAAACAAAATTGTTCACAATGTTTGTGTGCACGTCATTCAAAGCACCAAAACACAGATTTTTTTTTATCAATCTGCATTCCCTCAGAGAGATAATAAAATATTGCTCTGCTAAAATCTGATTTTTACCTTATGCTAATCATACTCTCTTCCACAGACCTATTCTCTTACTTCTTCCTGAACATAACCTTCCATCAAAACAAGAAACAACACAAAAACATCTCCCAAGAAAAAAAAAGTACAAAATACAAAAGCAATTCACAAAACCAGAAATACATGTTTATTTGGTGAAAAAAAAAAAAAGATGAATGTTGATGACTTCACAATTGAAAATGATGCCTCAATCTACAACTTGGCCTCAAAGATCCTTCGCCTTGATTTGATCCTTTGCCTTGATTCTATCATCATGAGTTATTTTCTCCATTTCAGCTCCCCCCATAGCATGTAAACATCAGACTTTGTCATCACATATGACAGGATCTCAAGCTCTGAATGTGCCCCTGTACCCACAACCATACTCACACAGCCCTTGCCTCTGGCGCCTTTTTTTTTTTTCTGTTGCTCTCATTATGACCTTATCCTTACCCTCCTCATCCTCTTTTTTTTTTTTTTTTTTTTTTGAGACAGAGTCTCGCTCTGTCACCCAGTTTGGAGTGCAGTGGCATGATCTCCGCTCACTGCAGCCTCTGCCTCCCAGGTTCAAGAGATTCTCCTGTCTCAGCCTCCCAAGTAGCTGGGATTACAAGCATGTGCCACCACGCCTGACTAATTTTTGTACTTTTAGTAAAGACAGGGTTTCATCATGTTGACCAGGCTGGTCTCGAACTCCTGACCTCAGGTGATCCACCCGCCTCAGCCTCCCAAAGTGCTGGGATTACAAGCGTGCATCGCCACGCCCAGCCCCTCTTACTTTTCTCCCAAATTATTTGCTCCCCTCAAGCTGCATTTGCCATATAACCTACACACTGTCTAGCACTGTAGAATCCCCACACTTGCCTCAAGCTCCCCTCCTTTAGCCTTCTGCCATCCACACCCTGCTATTCCTGTTGCTCTGTTCCAATCCCAACTCCTGCATACATGACAAAAGTCATACAGTCTGCCTGATGGGATCCGTTCCATAATTTCTAACCTTAGCTTCCTGATGGACTTGGGGTAGCTTTTCATTTAACTCTAATTCTCTCTTTTTTCCCCACAACAGCAGTTCCAAACTAGGTTTGTTCTCCGCAAATCCCTGAATCTATATTCCCAGATAAACATCTCTTCTCATTCTTGACTGAAAATGGAAAAAGATTCTTTTCATTTACTGCCACATATCCCAAGAAGACGTTACATCTCCTGTTTGCAAATTATTTTCTTTCTACTAACTCTTCAGTCTGTTATCATCTGACTGATACTTCCATCAATTTATACATCTTTGTATTTGCTTGTCTTAACCTCCCTACAATAAAGCTCCATGGGGACAAAGACAGTGCCCTCTCACTTCCTTGATGTTTGCTATTACAGTGCTATGTCATTAGCAGAACTATGTGTTAACTTTCGCAGCCTAAAAGAACATCAGATACCAGGTTCACCTTGTACTTCCCGTACTTGGAAATACTGCCAAACTAAATCTTGCCTTATTCTCAGCAGGCAGTAGAACATGTTGGTTAAGAGCACAGATGAGACTCTAACTTTAAATATTGTCTCTGCCACTTAATAGTTACATGACTTTGAGGAAATTATTTACTCTCTCTTTGCCTCGGTTTTTCATATGTAAAACTGGCATAATAGCAAGATATATTCTATAGGGTTGTTATGAGGATGAAATGAGCATGTGCGTGTGTGTGTTTGTGCATCTGTTTGTACAACACTGGGATTTATTACTTAGTAACTTCCTGAAATGTATGGGTGTGTAATTTTAAAGCCGATGGTAATGGCAAAGAGATCAGTTATTTAGGATACATTTTGGTCAATTCTAAAAGGAAGCTATAAGATGGGATAATGGAGAATTTGATTTGGACTCCTCTGTGTTATTTTCAGAAGTGATAATTTGGCCATTGAGATTGAATTTCATGTTGCTTTAGAGTGGCTGATTTTTCCTTTGATACTGACTGGGATACAGGACTTGGCTTTGAGTTTCTACGGGTGTCTGTTGCTTTCATATATTATTTATTTAATTTGAGGATTTATAAAATAAATTTTGCCAGCCTGCTTTGATCATAATTGTCTGTGGCATTGTGCAAACTGTATAAAAAATGCTTTTTTCCATCCTGTTAAATTAACATTCTATTGATACATTCAGCAGAATAAGCTTATATAAACAACTCCACATTATGGAATTCACAATATACATTTTACCCTCAGAAGGATGCAAAGGATTGTTGCAAGGAGACTCAGTTGCATTATGGTTATAGAGGCATCAAGAAATCCAGAGGCCTGGTGGTGTATACCTAGGCAATCCACTTCTGATTTCTCTCTGTTTCCATATCTTCATGAGCGATCTGGACTAGGAAATTGATATCCCTCCCCAAGAGGGCATTTTTATGAATCTAGAACATGGATCAACATTTTTTTCTGCAGAGAACCAGATATTAAATATTTTATGGCTTGTGGACCACACACAGGCCCTGTCACTCAGGTCTGCTTTTATAGTGCAAAAGCAGCCATGGGCAATATTTAAATGAATGAACCTGGCTGTTTTTCAATAAAACTTTATGGACACTGAATTTGAATTTCATATACTTTTCATGTGTCACAAAATACTATCCTTCTTTTGATTTTTTTTTTTTCAGCCACTTAAAAATGTAAAAAGCATTCCTAGTTCACAGGCCATACAAAAACAGGAGGCCAGCCAGATATGGCCTGCAGGTATCACCAATGCCTTCTCTAGTCTAGCCAAGCAATTTATACCTATGTCTATTTAAGGACCTTCTATATGCAAGACATTATCTCATAGTACTTGTATTAGTGATCATTTTCACTTTCCTTTCCCTTGTTTCATAGATGATCACTAGGTATTTGAATATTTCAGAGCGTTTTGACAGATTGTATGTGTATTTGTGCTTGTATACATTTTTGCCAGAACACTTGAAAGTCTCTGGGCTTTTTATTCATCTTTGCTTTGCCAAATATTTTCCCACCTGTATAGATGAATTAAAATTTTCAACAGCCTGTCTTTGAACATGACTTTTGAGACCAGTTGCTATTTGAATTACACAAAAGTGTCGTTAGGCTTCTTTGTGTTTTATTCTCTTTTTGCCGGGGTGGAAGGAATTTCAGGAACATATTTGAATAGATGGAGAATTCTGAAAAACATAGTGTAGATATTTATTTGGGTCTCAGAGAAGAAGACGTTTTGAAAACCTTTGTAGCTGGGCACAGTGGCTCACGCCTGTAATCTCAGCACTTTGGGAAGCTGAGGCAGGTGGATCATTTGAGGTTAGGATTTTGAGACTAGCCCCGCCAACATGGCGAAACCCAGTCTCTACTTAAAATGCCAAAAATTGGCTGGGTGTGGTGGTGCGAGCCGGTAATCCCAGCTACTCAGGAGGCTGAGGCAGGAGAATCACTTGAACTTGGGAGGCAGAGGTTACAGTGAGCCGAGATGGTACCACTGCACTCCAGCCTGGGAGATAGAATGAGACTCCATCCCCTCCTCCCCTCAAAAAAGAATCTAACCTTCCATCAAATTCAAAAGGTCCATCATCAACCCTCCAGTTAGTTAGCAAATTGCATTTACTACTGTAATCTCTAGCCTTTAGTATTCTAAAATAAAGGTTTCACAATTACGGATTATTTTACCTCAACAACCTGCATTCAGTTTGGGTGAAAATTCGTGGCTTTGTATATGTTACGTACATGTGGACTTCATGCATTAAACTTGTTCCTGAAAATTGTGTCAAGTCCAAGAATCTACATATAGTCCTATTAATTTCCCTGACGAGTTCAGGAATAAAATTCATGAAAAATTTACCCAGGATCACAAAAATTGCACTCAACAAGGCTAACATTCTTTTAATATAGCATTATAGCTTTATGGAAACACTATTTACATGTACTTAATTCTTGCCAAATAGTAATATGAAAGACAGTATCTATTCAAATAGTTCATCAATCTGTATGATCTTTTCACAACTTATTGAAGATATCATTTACCAGAAGTAAGGGTATATTAGTAAAGTTATCATTAAGTGATTGCTCGGATAAAAGCATTTGTGAATGCTTATTCAAGAAGCAGGTGGTCGTCTTGGTGTGAAACAAACACTGTTCATTTATCGCATCTAATTTGTCAAAACAGTTTGGCAGTATTGAATACAAGTTGTTCTCTACCCATTTTTTCTTTGACACCTTTTTCAGTACTACTTAATTATTGTTCACAACTAAAGACTCCTATAAACATATACTCAAAATTCCAAATTTTACAGACTAGTAGTTTCCGATCTCTTAAACTAGGGTTTTGTTCTTTCTAGTCTTAGTCAACAAGTTTACATTTTCCATAGCCCTTGCTTTTCCATAATTTCACTAATTTATTTTAAGCCTTTCTATTGTTATATTAAGTAGCCTGACAACCTTCACTTTTATCATTAGTGTTCTAGTTCCAAGGTTAAAGAAGAATGCATTACATAGATTTGACAAGTGAAGACATTAGTACGGGATTGTCATAAAGGATTTATCAGCATTTGAAGCTCCTGACAAGCTTTTTTATTGAGAAGAATGCCATTCCAGCCATTTACATAAAATCTCCAGGGGAAGACAATTCAGTATAGAACAATATCAAGTCGATAAGACTTGACCTATTAAAATTATTCCAGTTTGAGTTGCAGGTGCGTTGGGGGATTTTTTATTACAAAACGACCAAATGAGTTTTTAAAAAGATTTTTCTTGAGGAGAACAAACTATTCCAAAAAGACTTCATCTAGCATTGCTTTATTACTTCCTAGTCCTGGCCTTGAGCTAAGGCTGTCAAGAAGAGTAGGAGATTTAAGTTTGTTTTTTAGCTTTTGATTTAAAAATTCACACATAGTATTCGCTGCAGGCAGAATAACACTTGCAGAAGAGACAGCAGGGGAAGGGACTGGGATTCTTCAAGGGGCAGCTTGACTGTCCGCTACTGTTGGTTTGGTGCTCAGGCTACAGAATTTTTTTATTGCAAATTATTTGGAGAGTTTCAAACTTTTCTTTCCTCCTTGTTTTCTTTTGTTTAGAAGTCTCTATTTCTTTATTTTTTTTTAAACATGCAGTCAGTTTGAGGTTTTCCTCAACCAGGCTGAGAACTTGTACGAATGTATGAACTCAGACATTGAAATGTACTTAGTGAAGTTTTAAGAGTTCAATCATAGAATGCAGCTTTCATGTTTTCTTATTGGATTTCCTCTGCTGTCAGCATCAGTTCAGACCATATTATGAATCCAGTCGAGAAAAATGGCACCTTATTCCCAAGGGCACACATTAGAGAGTAAATGATGGTACTTAGGAACACATATTTGGAATGCATGTTTTTAAGTTTTATGGAATGAGAATTCAAGTTGTGTTTTCTGTGAAGGTGACTGTTTAACAATTTTTTTTTTCTCCTAAGAATGAGTCATTTTCTCATTTTTTTTTTTCATTATAGGGATTTTTTATTTGGGTGCCATTTACTATTTATTTTCTTTAAAGGCCAGAGAAGCTCCCAGTGATGAGCTTTTGCTATTGTTATTGTATAAACACATTTGCTTCATTTCCAGGTAAAGCATTCATATAAAATGAAACTAACTTATAAATGCACTTGAGAAAGAATACTAATGGTGTCTATTGTTCAGGGTGCTTGTAATGTTCCTTTTCTTTTTTACATATGCTTTCTGGATGAGTCACTTTAATGGTATGCCGCTTCACTGATAGTAATTCTTCAACTAAATATATTCAGTTAAGAAAAATTACAGGGTACTTATATAATCATACTTGGGTCTATTCATATACAGACTTGCAAGAGTAGATTCTTACTTGGTCTTTCTTAGAGCAAAGATGTAAGAAGTGCTCTGTTACTTTGTCAATGGTTACAATTAATAGAAACATTTAATTCAGAAGAAAAATCCACAAGTTCCTGGAAATGCTTTTATATTTACATAAAATTATACATTCTGAATATGGTCTAGAGAATGTCACTGGAATACTGTGATTTTTTTTTTCTTGCATGCATATCTGTTATGTACTGTGTAATTGAAGAGTCTTTCTGTTCAAACTCTTACTTAAAATGTTTGTCTTATACTTTACTTTTCTTAAAATTATGTATTAGAGAAAGTCTGTCATTTAAAATGCTTTGAACGAGGATCAGGCCACTATCATATATTTGCTTGAAGCCAGGGAAAAAGTATATGTATATTTTTCAACTGAAGCAAGTAGATAAATAAGATTTGTGAGGAAAGTTTCTCCTACATATAACTCAAGAGAGTATACTGAGCTTAAAAGGTTATTTATGGAGTACAAGGAAGAAAGCTATAATAAGGAACCCGATAGCTATAATTTAATTTTTTAGTGTTATAATTCAGATTCAGTAATTCAGTAGCAGATGTAAAAAATGAAATGAGAGAAAAAAATTAAAGTGCTACCAGACTGACTAATCAGTCATTGAAAATGCCTTTAGTGGGAATTTACTCAGATAGAAAATGTTTGCACTGTCATTAAAGACTCCCTAATTTATATTAGTGAACTAATATAATGACAGGCACAAAAATATATCCTGAGGCTGAGGCTGTGCAGTAGACAAGCATTTCTAACCCACTCTGGTACTTAAATATTCTTGGCATTCCAGGTACCCTCATCACTCTGCAACCTCTAGTAAAAATCAATCTCTCTCTCTCTCTCTCTCTCACACACACACACACACACACACACACACACACACACACACACGTACCTCCTACCTGAGAAATATTAAAAGTAGTGTAGACTAAGACTTAGTTAAATATTTAAATAATCATAACATTAATTGAGTCCCAACTCTTAAGATCGAAGCAAATATATTCGAGGCAACTAATGAGGCAGGTAAACACATATTAATTCTTTCCTAATACTTTTTTTTTTTTTTTTCATCTGTTACCTTTTAGGCAAGCCTAGAAAGCCAAAGTAATGAACTTTTAAATGGCAAGGAAATATAGACTATTGCATAGTTTTTGGATTTTTATTTTTTTTTTTTTGAGACAGAGTCTCACTCTGTCACCCAGGCTGGAGTGTAATGGCATGATCTGAGCTCACTACAGCCTCCACCTCCCAGGTTCAAGTGATTCTCCCACCTCAGCCTCCCAAGTAGCTGGGACTACAGGCACCTGCCACCATACCTGGCTAATTTTTTTGTATTTTTTTTAGTAGAGAGGGTTTACCCTCTTGTATTTGCTGTCTCTCCCTCCTGCCTGTTTCTCTGGGATTATATCCCACTCAACCCAACAAGACCTTAACAAGTCAGCTCTTAACTCAGTCTATATTTTGCAGGGACTTAGACTGTGATACTCTGTAACCTGAGTTTTTCAAATGTGAGAGGCTGGTCCAAATCTCCTTGAATGTTACTTCTAACTCAAAGATAACATAATTCCCCCAATGGAAGGATACACACTTTACATAATGGCATTGTTTAATGCAGCCATAAATTTCTCTATAAGCTAGAATTCTCAGATTATTACATCTCCAATATTTTATTCTCTTTTGTTCAGGCATAATATAAATAATTCATTAGAGGGGAAGAATGGCAGAGCCTAATAAAGAAAGATGCCCTTTACTTTTTTTTTCTTTATCCCCGTTCCTTACTTTCCCATTTGTCAAAGCATCTCCTGAACCACTTCTATATATTGTTAGACAGATTTCAACTCCCTGCTCTCTTTCTCTACTTATATAGTAATTGGCATGGTGACTTAAAATCATTCTGATTATATCTAAGCTCTCCCTGTACTTTCAATTGTGGAAGTAGACATAAATTTAAATGTGAACCAAAACTTCTTGAAATGTATGTATTCATCTAATAAATATTTATTGAGTGATAAATACTGAGCACAGTGATAAGTACTGAGGGAAAAGCAAAAAATTAAATATAGATCTTACCATTAGGCAGCATGGAGTTTTATAAAGAAGACGTTGTTTATGTATATGAGACAAAAACCAATTCTTATTCAAAGCAGAAGGTGATAGGTGGAAGATCACTTGAACAAACAGAGAGTGCATATGAAATGGTAGAGAATTTGGACTAGAGCTGTGGAGAGATTTATAGAGGACCGAAGATTATACATGTGAAATTGGGGAGGACAGATGTTCAGAAAAATATTGATTTATTCAGAATGCAACTTTAGGGTAAAAGCAATTTCACTGGGTTAAAAAATATTCTCACTTATTATTTGAGATATGTAGAATGCTGTGTGTATAGCAATTTGATTAGGCTAGTTTTGTACTGAATGATTAGAAGATGAAGTCATTATCATCATCCCCTTTTTACTAGTAGCATTACTATTGTGACCTAAACCTAGCCTTTGAGCACATTTTATGTATTACAGAAAGTCAGCATGAGTTTATTTCTAAAAAGATAACTTTTTTCCCCCCATTTTAGGTTCATTGGCCGGGTCTCTATACCAAAAGGCAGATTAGCAAAAGAAAGGAACACACATTTATTTAAGTTTTACATAACTTGGGAGGGGAACCTTCATAAGGAAATTAAGATCAAAAGAAACAGTTAAACCTGAGTATTTTCTGTTGTATGTTTGATGAAGAATGGAGAGATGTGGAAAATATGATAGGGAGAAGAAAATGTATGAGCTAAGTACAATAAACTGGGGGAAATTTTGCAAGACCTATTTGTTTGTATTTCTATGTCCCTTTGTCTTCAAAAATAAGGATGTTAGTTTCCTCAGTGTACGTATAGGAAAGTTAGCTCTCAGGCTGGACGCCGTGGCTCACGCCTGTAATCCCAGCAATCCCAACACTTTGGGAGACTGAGGCGGGCAGATCTCAACATGATGAAACCCCATCTCTACTAGACTCCATTTCAAAAAAAAAAAGCATTCACATGAAGTTTTTTTTTTTTTTAATTTTAAAGAGAGAGGATCCATCTGTGTTGCCCAGGCTGGAAAACAGTGACAGAATCATGACTCACTGCATCCTCAACCTCCCAGGCTGAAGCAATCCTCCTACCTCAGCCTCTTCAGTAGCTGGGAATAGGCGCAACCACCACACCCAACTTATTTATTTATTTAAGGCAGGGTCTCGGTCACCTAGGCAGGAATACAGTGATGCCATCATAACTTATTGCAGCCTCAAGTTTCTGGGCTCAAGCGATCCTCCTACCTCTTTTTTTTTTTGGAGGGGGGCGGGTAGAGACAAAGTCTATGTTGCTCAGGCTGGTCTCGAACTCCTGGGCTCACGTGATCCTCCTGCCTCAGCCTCCCAAAGACCTGGGATTACAGGTGTGAGTCACCATGCCCAGCCTAGCTTTTATTTATTTTTTTTGAAAGGGACTTTTGCTCTTGTTGCCCAGGCTGGAGTACAGTGGTGGGATCTTGGCTCACTGCAACCTCCGCCTCCCAGATTCAAGCTATTCTCCTGCCTCAGCTCCCTGAGTAACTGGGATTACAGGCATGTGCCACCATGCCCAGCTTATTTTTTTGTAGTTTTAGTAGAGACAGGGTTTCTCCATGTTGGTCTGGCTGGTCTCGAACTCTTGACCTCAGGTGATCCTCCTGCCTCAGCCTCTCAAAGTGCTGGAATTACAGGTGTGAGTCAGCTTGCCTGGCTATTCTTGTATTTTTTGTAGAGATGGAGTTTTGCCATATTGTCCAGGCTGGTCTTTCTTTTTTTTATTTTTTTATTTATTTTATTTTTTTAAGATGGGGTTTCACCATGTTGGCCAGGCTGGTCTTGAACTCCGGACCTCAGGTGATCCACCCACCTCGGCCTCCCAAAGTGCTAGGATTACAGGCGTGAGCCATCGCTCCCGGCCTACCAGGCTGGTCTTGAGCTCCTGAGTTTAAGCAATCCATCCACCTTGTCCTCCCCAAGTGCTGGGATTACAGGTGTGAGCCCCCATGCAGAACCTACTTGAGGATCTTAATACCTGTGCCCTGGATCAGATAGTCCTTCCTACATGTGTCATTTCTAAAAGTTCTTCAGCTTAAAGTACTCGATATGCCAAGGCACCATATTTTTGGGTAATGTGTGCTGAACTTCATCATGCCTGTGTAACCTAAATAACCTGAGTAACTGGTCAATGTTTCATCTTCACTTTTTTTTTTTTAGATGAAGTTTCATTCTTATTGCCCAGAGTGCAGTGGCAGGATCTTTGCTCACTGCAGCCTCCACCTCCTGGGTTTGAAGGATTCTCATGCCTTAGCCTCCAGAGTAGCTGGTATTATAGGCGCTGACTACCAGGCCCCGCTAGTTGTTTTTTTTGTTGTTGTTTTATTTTTTTTTCAAGTAGAGATGGGGTTTCACCATATTGACCAGGCTGATCTTGAACTCCTGACCTTAGGTGACCCACCTCGGCCTCCCAAAGTGCTGAGATTACAGGCATGGAAGCCACAGCATCCCACCTGTCTTCACTTTTTCAATCAACCAAGTGGGGAAAGAGAAATCTTTTGAATAATTAGGGAGAATACACCAGAGAAACGTAAGCGAAAAAATTCAATTTTAAAATCCGAGAGAGAATTACTTCTTCCATAGCAAACTCATCCTTTAAATAAAGCAAGCAGTGATTGGTGAACCATTAGCAAATTTTTGGCAAAACTCTCTTCTGCAATAAAGAATAATTTCCAAGCTTGTCAGATCTAAACAAATGGAACTAAATTGGACAGAGCTATTTAAACTGACAGATTAATAGAAAAAAATAGTCTTTAGTGTTGGTGTTTGATTTTTAGCCTCTTGAACTTCCATGTATATTTAAGGTGATTTCTCCTCATTGAGTTATAAAGATGTGCCCGTCAACATGATGAATTTGTATCCGAACAGTTTGGCTGAAATTTGCCAAGGGGTTGATTTTGCCAGTCTCTTGAATTTTTCATTGTAATGCTGATATGTCTCTGTATAAGACTAACTTTGCTTAAAAAAAAAAAAAAAAGAAAGACTTGTAGTATTTTTATATTTGTGTTTCATGGTCCTTTAATGAAAATAACAGTATTTCAGAAGCCTGGGTTTAAAAACCAATGCTACAGGCCATCTATCAAATTATAACACTTAATTCATCTTTGTAGCTAGAATCCTGCCAAATGCTGTTGATATTGATAGAAGTGTCTTCATAACTAATTGGCAGTTATGCAGCAATACAGTATCTATAAAATAGTTGCAAGTTACAAAATATATGTATCAGGTAAAAAGAAGATCTCCTGACAGGTCTGAAAAGTGCGCATGTATTTAGAAGCAGATTGAATATAATACTTAAAATTATTAGTTGTCAGTGAGAGATAAAGGAAGGTGCAGAGAATGTTAGGGGTGATTAAAGCAACTAATGATAGTGTTTGAGGGCAGGCTGAATCTTTGTGGGTATGTACGTGCATTTATGTTTGCTGGCGTTTGCTCTAAGTGATCTTTCTGTATCAACAGTTATTTTTCACATTTCTCTGAAAAGGACTAGAGATGGGAACTTTTACCATAGATATTGGTAAAATCTATGGTTTATAAAAATCAGGATATTTCAACAAAAGAAAAATATTTGATCCTTTTATATAATTTAATCTTAAATCATTTATAGAGCTAAGAACATGAATTAATAACATCTCTTTGAACCTTAGTTTTTCTTTAATCTTCAAATTAGATTATAAAGAATGAAATATTAGCAATTCCATCAATAAATTTAAATAGAAATGTATTCATTTGAAATAATGGCTGAGTAAAATGGTGACATTCCCATATTAAACATGATGATTTGGTGTATTATATTACACATTTTCATTTATTTCATGGAGAGTAGAATTTTTATGAGCAGTAATTCAGAAAAATGTGAGTTGACTTCATGGAACTGTTTCCCACGTTTAACAAAAAAAAGATTTTTACTGCTAATGTCTCCTTTTAGTTGTTTTGTGGAACACCTGGTAAAATATTCTAAATCCTTTGCACATTGTTCTTTAGTTTCAGCTCAAATTCTCAAGAGCAATCTTGCATCAATGGAACAACAAATTGTTCTTCTGGAACGTGACATCAAGAAATTCCCCCAAGCAGAAAGTCAACACGATAAGTTTGTGGAAAAGATGACCATATCCTTTATTTATTTAAGCATTTTGTCTAGTTATTAATCTCCGTATCTGTCTGTTTACTAACTGTGTGGTTAGTTCTACTAGTCTTTTCACACCATCAAGATGGATTTGTGTATATGCTGTTTTTCTATTAGTAGCATACATTTTGTTTCATGGTGTTTTCAACCAGTAGGCAAGGAAACAATTAGATTTTTTTAAAATGCTATTTCTCAAAGAAGAATTCCGTTTGAAAGCCCACAGGATATGCAAGGTAAGTCTTAAGAGGCTTGATGAGACCTAAACAGAAACAAAACAGAATGTTCTTATGTAACCAAATGTGTAAAGGAAATAATCAACAGAAGATTGTTTTGGTTTTTTTTGTCTGAGATTTTGTGTGTGTGTACATAGATTTTCTGAGGGCATGTGTACATTTTCAAGGACAATAAGAGGATAACTAACATCACTAGGCTGAAAGGATTGTGAAGGATAAATGGATACATGGATGGATGGATAGATGAACTGATCAGTAGATGATATATTTAAATAAATTATAGTAGATGTCTATATAACATTAAGCATTTCTTGCTAAACATTTTTGATACTTCTAGTTTATAGCAGTATATTCATATACATCATAAAAGTATATAAAAGGAGAACTTGAGAAATAGCATTTAGCTTGAATTGTTTAATGTTAAATCTGGTGTCTAAAGATAAACTACATTAGAGCTGATTTTTTATAATTTTCTATTTTAGTTTTCAGAAGTTAAAGCCATATTCTCCTCTGGGTTTAAATAAATATCTTGAACTGCAGATTGATTCACCATTTTATATCTCTAGAGGGAATAAATACTGTAAATTCTTTATCTGATAATAAGTAAATTCCTTCAACAACTATTTGGCAGTCACCTTGTTTCAAGGTTAAATCTGTTGCCTTTTTCTTCTCTGATATGCTTTCTTTTCTGCCCAACTTGGAAATTACAGTGCTGAACTCAAATTACTTAAGAATGGCAATTTAGATTTATGTAAAAAAAAAAATTTAACCCTCAGTGTTTTAGTTCATTAATTAATGCTGTGTTTTGTATGGTCCTTTAGTGATTCTGAGTACCTTCATGAATACAAATATTGGCAACATAAGTTCGTGAGTGATTGGAGGCAGGGAATCCACAAAAATAACCTTGGGTTGCATTACTGGCCACACTGGGATACTTAATGTGAAGGTTTCACTTTACTGCTGATTACATTTTTAAAAAAATATGTTATATTGTTCTGTTCCTGGAGACACCACCTTTTTTTTCACCTTTCGATTTTGGTTCTTGCCTCATATATTTGAATTTGATTCCTGATCCCCTTTTTTTTTGAACATTTTATTCTACAGTTGGCTTATAGCCACACAACAGCTTGCAACATTGCGTCTTTGTTGCTCATTTAGAAAAAGAAAAGTAATTTCAAACCCTCATGAACTTGGCCTGGACTCCTTATTTTATTTCTCTCTTTATGCAGGTAATTAAGCACTTTAAAATGAAAATCCAGAGCCTTCTGTATCTGTATTTTACAGATGAATGGTTATTCTGTTATTCTTTATTTAAGTGGCACTAAAGTGTGACTATTTGTCCACAAGGGGATTGAAAACTGTATTAAAATGTATGGGGCTGTTACTTTGCATATCATATTTTTTAAAGAAACAAAATAAAATACACAGCAATTTATTTCAGAGAAAAAAATTAGAATATTGAGTTGAGTTGGTTAAAAACTATGAATTAATGGATTATAATGATAAAACTGTGGCTCAAAATATTCTTCCTTTGAAAGACTTCTTGGTCACCCATTGAGAGTTCCTGTCTTCTAGAAAGAGATAAACAAAATGCATAATCAGTATATGTATATATATGAGTTCTGATGCCTACCTAACATATAAATATTTTTTACCCTTCTGGCAATTCTAAAAGAGATGGATATTTTATTGTGGGATACTTGATCCTGTTTTAAAAATAGAACCATGATTCCATTTCTAATATAGGATCCTTTGTACTAGATGATCTTTCCAATGTTTCTATCCAGTGCCAATAAATTATTTTGCTTCAAGTCACTGGCCCTTTAAATTGAATACTTAGGGGCACAAGTATGAGAGTAGTTACCATGGAAAGTAACTTTAGCTACTTAAACAGTAATCTCTCTTTGAGGACTGAGTTCACAAGCTGAAAAGCACTCAAATGCCTCTGGACTTCAGAACAGCAACAGTGCTATAGTTAGCAGCAATGGCATGATGGCCTCAGAGCAACTGAATATGCAGGGTGAATCTTCAAATCTCCAAGACAGGCTATGTCGTGGAGCACCCTACATTTACCCTTACTCTTTCCCAATTTTGATTGAACACTTACAATATACTAGACGTTGCCAGGCATGAAAATTGAACGGTACACAAGATGATAGAAAACTTGACCTCAGGCTGCTGACAGTCTGGCATTTACATGTTCTCTGTCTTGCTGTCCCCGTGGCAGAGATTATGTATGGTTTGTTAATTATGCCCACCACAATGCTTACCACCTAGCCCAGTGTAGGCAGTCAGTAAATGTGTGTTGAATCACACAGTATTATAGCTAGAGACATGAAGATTATCTAGTCCAAGCCCCTACGTTTACTTAGTACTTCAAAACAATATTGTCAAACAGTGGTAGGCTGTGCTTACAGTTATAAAAATTTTCTTCATATAAATCTCACAGATGTGAGTAACATTGAATCACCTTTATAGAGCATGCTATAAAGGATAATCAGTTTTAGGAAAGAGGATCCACAGCTTTTAAAGTAAATGTCAGAAAAAATAGACCAAAAAAGAAAAAAGAAAACCTCCCTTTTGAATGGAGTTTCCAAGGGGACAATGGCTTTAGAAGAAACTCATCACCTCTTCCTTTCTCTACCCAAAATTGGTTGCTTGTTCTGACTCAGAAAAAGTTAGATGGGGCCGGGCGCAGTGGTTCACTCCTGTAATCCCAGCACTTTGGGAGGCTGAGGCGGGTGGATCACGAGGTCAAGAGATGGAGACCATCCTGGCCAACATGGTGAAACCCCATCTCTACTAAAAATACAAAAATTAGTTGGGCGTGGTGGCGTTTGCCTGTAGTCCCGGCTACTCGGGAGGCTGAGGCAGGATAATTGCTTGAACCTGGGAGGCGGAGGTTGCAGTGAGCCGAGATCGCACCACTGCACTCCAGCCTGACGCCTGGCGATAGAGCGAGACTCTGTCTCAAAAAAAAAAAAAAGAAAAAGAAAAAGAAAAAGTTAGATGATATAGGAGAGAAAATCTTTCTTGACCCATTCCAAGGTTCATGACTGACATCCTATAGTATAATATTAACAAGAGAAAAAGCATACAAATTTATTTAATATGAGTTTTATGTGACACAGCAACCTCCATAAATGAAGACCCAAAGAAGCAAGGGAAAACCGTGTATTCTTATGGGCAGTTGTGCAGAAGTATAACTGGTGGACAAAAGGATGTGATCTAACGGTAATAAGCTGGCGGGGCGGGGGGAACTCATCAAGGCTGGTTCAGATTATTTTCTGTATCTCTGTATGACATTCTTCCCCCAGGTATGGGGAAAAGACACCTGCCATATGAAGGTCTTTTTTGGGGGGAGGGGGAGACGGAGTCTCACTTCCACCCAGGCTAGAGTACTGTGGTGCGATCTCAGCTCACTGCAACCTCCGCCTCCCGGGTTCAAGCGATTCTCCTGAGTCAGCCTCCCGAGTAGCTGGGATTACAGGCATGCACCACCACACCCAGCTAATTTTGCATTTTTAGTAGAGACAGGGTTTCACTATGTTGGCCAGGCTGATCTCGAACTCCTGACCTCAGGTGATCCGCCCACCTCAGCCTCCCACAGTGTGGGGATTACAGGCGTGAGCCACCATGTCTGGCTCATGTGAAGGTCTTTAGTGGAGAAGGGAAGAGCTAAGAAAGTGATCTAACTAGGTTTTATGGCTTGTTTCATATGAGAGGAATTCTAGTTTCTATGACTTGCTTCAGGAGACAAAGGAAGGTAGAAGGAGAAGAGAGGGATAAGTTCAGAGACACCTTCTTGCTCCTGTGGCCCTCCCAGTGTTCTTCAGCTCAAAGTATTCAACATGTCAAGGTAGCATACTTCCAGGTCTTGTGTTCTGAACCCCAATACTTTATTTTTTTTTAAGTCAAAGCATCGTTTTTACTTATGAATCCTTGCTTTTTCTCACAGGAAAGAAACCCATTATTAAAAGAGGGCTTCTTAGACTTTTAAATATGTGTTGCGGTCCATCCTTAACTTCTTAAACTATCTTAAAAAGCACATCAGCCACAATGCTGGCCTTACTGCTTATATCCAGTTGACAAATTCCTTACCACATTTACTTGCAGAGATTTTATCAATGGCAGGGCTGTCTGTTGCCCAAAATCAGCTTAGCTTTTTGATTGACTGCTGGCTAAATCATTTCCCCAACCTGAGGACAGAGAGTGACTGAGCAGCAGGGGCACCATTAACACATTGACAAGAAGAGCTGACAGAATGTTAATGACATTAACACCCTGTCAACTAACTATCAACACCTGGGATTTCCTCCTAGTATGAGGGAAGTCATTGAAGTGGTTACAAATCAAGTTACTGAGGAAGCACATTATCCTTTCCAGATAATTCAAAACAGATTTGGAGTCTTCAATGTCCTGCCATTATGTTAATTGTATTCCACTTTTTTATTAAGAGAATAATTTTTAAGTAGATGAAAAAACTCACAGAATTATTATTCAACCACCAGTAACATTGATCACCTTTGAGAACATGCCGGTAACAGGTTTTAGGGAGATGATAATCCACACTTTGTAAAGCAAATGTTATATAAAATTGACAAAACAAAAATAAAAGTTAAAACGACCCTCAGGAGCAAAGCAGTTTTTTGTTTTGTATTGTTTTGTTTTTAATGAATGTAGTAATTCCAGTCATTTTCTGGCGCCTAGAGAAAAATTGAGAACTTCAGGCTAGACTGGAGGGGAAGTTCCTCACCTCTGACTCTCTCCTTACCCTCAATTGCCTACTTGTCTCAAATGCAGAAAAATAGGAAGTTCAAAGCAAACGTTTTTTATGAGACTGTTCAGGGAGAGAAGGGTACAGGATTTAAAAAAGGGCATGGTCAGTAATATAGATAATGTATGCATTGAAAAGCAAATTGTTTTAGAAAACCACAAGGGGGGCCAGGTGCAGTGGCTCATGCCTGTAATCCCAGCACTTTGGGAGGCTGAGGCAGGTGGATCACCTGAGGTCAGGAGTTCGAGACCAGCCTGACAAACATGGTGAAACCCCGTCTCTACTAAAAATAAAAATTAGCCTGGCATTGTGGCACAGCTATTCGGGAAGCTGAGGCAGGAGAATCACTTGAACCTGGGAGGCGGAGGTTGTAGTGAGCTGAGATCGCGCCACTGCACTCCAGCCTGGGCAAAAAGAGCAAAACTCCATCTTAAAAAAAAGAAAGGAGGGGGAGAATATTGCTTTTTAAAAAAAGATCGTTAGCATTCTTTGAAATATACTCTCTTGACAATGGTATTGGTCAATGGAATTTTTAGTTCAACTGAATTGAAATAGAAGTTGTAATCATTTATAATAATAATAAACTAGTAATAATAGCAACTGTTATGAAGGAAAATCAGAGCTAGACGGAAGTTAAAGTGGTAAAGGCAAATTTTTTTTTTTGAGACGGAGTTTCGCTCTTGATACCCAGGCTGGAGCGCAATGGCGCGATCTCGGCTCACCGCAACCTCCGCCTCCTGGGTTCAGGCAATTCTTCTGCCTCATCCTCCTGAGTAGCTGGGATTACAGGCACGCGCCACCGTGCCCAGCTAATTTTTTTGTATTAGTAGAGACGGGGTTTCACCATGTTGACCAGGATGGTCTCGATCTCTTGACCTCATGATCCACCCGCCTCGGCCTCCCAAAGTGCTGGGATTACAGGCTTGAGCCACCGCGCCCGGCCGGTAAAGGCAAATTTTATTAAGAAACTATTGCAATAGGAGAGAGACCTTAGGAGGCTGCGTTCTGATAGAACAAAGGCAGATGGGATTTATAGCCCAGAAGCGGGGTGGGAGTCAGGGGATGGAACATTACTAGAAGATTATCAAAGATAAGGGGATTCCCCCTAAACCAACTTGATAGGATTCTTGCCGAAGGCAGGAAAGGGTAGTAAGATACGAAGGGTGGAGGATGAGGAATTTGACCATATATGAAGGGTGGAGGATTTTTGCTAAACTGACCCAGTACGATTGTTGCTAAAACTGGACTATCAGGCCCAAGGAATGAGACCTACTCAAAAATGAGCCTAAGAATGAGACGTAGTCAAAAAGAGGACTCAAAGGAACCTGACTAAGATTTGGTTCAAGAGAGAGTCTTTGTCACTGTTTAGTGAATGTCATATGCCAGCCATTATGCTAGGAATAGCTCTATCTATATATCTGTCTATATATTTTCCTCAGTGACCTCCAAACAAGTATTATGAGGTAGGTACTATTACTAACCTTATTTTAAATGTGAGAAAATGAAGGATATGGAGGTTCAGCCATGTGCATGAGATCACACAGGAAATATGTGTGGTTCGTGAGGATCAGAATTCCAGTTTTGGTCTTTGCGACGTTAAACCTTGTGCTTCTAACCATGGTATTGTGCTGCCTCCTACATGTTTGAAAATCTGAGATAAGATATACATTTGTTCCCCGTGAAACTGTTTTTTTGCTTCCTTTTCAATCTCTCGCACATGGGAAAAAAATGTTCTTTTTGAAAGGACTGTAAACTAATTTAAAAATTAGCTGCTCGCTTGTACCATCTCCTCCAGAAAGCCTTCCCTAATCATAGCAATCAAAAGTAATTTCCCTGTTCCCTGCATTTTCATAACATTTTAATACTTTGATTATTGTACTTGCTGGTTTGCCTGTACTCTGTTTTTGTATATATCTGTTTTGCATACTGGTGTATGTACTCTTTTCAGATACAGATTCTGATTCATATTTTGAGTACTTTACAACAAGCCTATTACAATGCTTTGTAGAAAGTCAAGTGCTTAATAAATATTTATTTAAATAGGTTAGAGTTTATTATATAATAATTAATATTAAACTTAACGTTATGGCCAGTAAACAGAACATTAGCTTGTTATTCTGGCGTAGTCTCAGTTTAACAGAAGAAAGGAATCTAGCATGTTTCAAATGTTATTCCTTTATCGTGTCTTCTTGATTTAAAATGCAGCTATTGAAAATTATGTCTTAACAAACTCTAAGATAGAAATCGTATTCTAAGACCCTGTCTGAATGGAGCATATTTTTTAAGGATCTGTTAGCACAAAAATGTTCTCTTTGAAGAGTTTTCCTTGCTTGAAATTCAGCTTGAAATTACATTAGACTATGAGCTACATTTTTCAAACTTTGTTCAGGGAATTGATAGACATTTGGTGCATGATGCTAATGGTGAGAAGAGAATATATTGCTCAGTTAAAGGATGCATAAACCCTTTCAGGCCACAAGAGACTCATCTGGGAAATCATCTTTTTCAGAACATAAAATGGAACTTAATTTGTCTGAAAGAGTTAATGTACCCTCAACCTGACAAATTCTAATCGCTTTTACCAGAAGCTACGTTTTAAGATATGTAAAAATCTTTCTATAGGATTTATTTATATTGAGTAGAAATAATACAAAAAAGAAGCTTGAAAGAATAAATTACCCAATATGAATACTTTTTTGTATGTGCATACACATACAGAACATGTAGCATATGTACATGTCTGTTCATTGATATAAAGCCATTTTGGTATTTATAAGATTATAAATTGGACATCATACCAATGAATCTGTGAATTTGTTTTCTTTGCTTTGATTTAAAATTTGGTAAAACTTTTCAATTATGAAGGCCACATGTGGTTTGCTAAGCATACATAGTTTTTTTTTTTTTTTGAGACGGAGTTTCGCTCTTGTTACCCAGCCTGGAGTGCAATAGCGCGATCTCGGCTCACCGCAACCTCCGCCTCCTGGGTTCAGGCAATTCTCCTGCTTCAGCCTCCTGAGTAGCTGGGATTACAGGCACGCACCACCATGCCCAGCTAATTTTTTGTATTTTTAGTAGAGACGGGGTTTCACCATGTTGACCAGGATGGTCTCGATCTCTTGACCTCGTGATCCACCCGCCTCGGCCTCCCAAAGTTCTGGGATTACAGGCCTGAGCCACCGTGCCTGGCCAAGCATACATAGTTTACAGGTAATAACAGTGATGTTAGCATAATTCTTCAAGTAATATACTCTTGTGCAAAATCTCAATCATGTACTGTTTTCATAATGAAGAAAAATGTATCAGTATCTTTTTCCAAACTAGAATAAAGAAGTCTGTTTACTTATTCCTAGTTAGGATGTGTTTAACATATAGCTTATGAAAAGTATGGCAAGTAAACTTGCCTTTTCATTGAATATTCCCTGTTCTTTTCTTCTGTTTTGTTTTTGTTTTGAGATGGAGTCTCACTGTGTCACCCAGGCTGGAATGCAGTGGCATGATCTCGGCTCACTGCAACCCTCTACCTTCTGGTTTCAAGCGATTCTCCTGCCTTAGCCTCCCAAGTAGCTGGAACTACAGGCACTCACCACCATGCCTGGCTAATTTTTGTATTTTTAGTAGAGACAAGGTTTCACTATATTATCCAGGCTGGTCTCGAACTCCTGACCTTGTGATCTGCCCACCTCGGCCTCCCAAAGTGCTGGGATTACAAGTGTGAGCCACTGCACCCTGCCTTTCTTCTAGATAAGTGATTCACCAATGGTAAGAATGGAAAAATCAATGAAAAATTTTAAAAGGCATTATAGGCAAGTTTTACAAACATCATCAGTAAGGAGAATAGGACCTAGTTACAAACTGATGTTGTCTGAGGAAACAAAGGGCATGAGTTTCTGAGCTGACAGTGGTTTTGAGAGGTAACGGTAACGACCCTCTTTACCTTATCAAAAGCAAATATCTAGTAAGTAGCTTTTCATATCTGCTAAGGCATTATCAAATTTGTACACAGCAACTCCGTTCAATTACTGATCTTTGGATGCCTTTATCACAGCCCTGACTCAGAACCTAGATATAAAAGTACTTTCAAAGTTTAATGTTCTTTCAGATGCCAAGTCTTTTGCTTAATCCTTGTGAATGAAAAGATATTTGGACTTGGTATCCATAGAGTTAAGCTCTAGCATTGATATTTGTGATCTTAGGAAAGACTGTTTACCCAGTCGTAAAATTGAAAAAAACAGGGCCAGGTACAGTGGTTCATGCCTTTAAATCCCAGCACTTTGGGAGGCCGAGGCGAGTGGATCATGAGGTCAGGCGTTCAAGACCAGCCTAACCAAGATGGTGAAACTCCGTCTCTATTAAAAATGTAAAAAAATTAGCTGGGTGTGGTGGCGGCTGCCTGTAATCCCAGCTATTTGGGAGGCTGAGGCAGAGAATTGTTTGAACCCAAGAGGCGGAAGTTGCAGTGAGCCGAGATCACGCCACTGAACTCCAGCTGGTGCGACAGAGCAAGACTCTGTCTCAAAAAATAATAATAATAATAATACTTGGCTTGTCTACATCACATAAGTTGTTATTAAGATTAGGCATAATCGTAACTTTTAGCATGCCTTGTATAATGGAAAATGATTTGTAAAATGAAATAACCATTTAAAGTTGTCATTTATGTATCATTCTGCCCTAAACCTCACAAACAGGAAATCATTCTATGCCCCAAGGAAAATGTTCTTTGTTAAAAACAAAACAAAAAATACATTTGTCTCCTTCTTTCCAACTTCATTTTATCTAACTTGAAAAAAAATTTTTAAGTTCTAGCCAAGTTTGCTTTTTGTATGTAAACCAATAAAGGGCACATTTTTCAAAATGTAGTGAATGCCTGTAGAGTAAGCAGGATGCTAACACCTCATTATTCAAGAAGTATCCTGATGTTCAGTGTTAAACTTTGATTCCTTACTTTTTTCACTTTGGTAGGAAAGAGGGAGATGGAGCAGTGGAGTTTGAAAATTCTTTCGTACTCTGTGAACGAAGACATTCTATATGCTATGACACCTGTAAAACAAGATTAGGGGGCGAGGCACAGTGGCTCATGCCTGTAATCCCAGCACTTTGGGAGGCCATGGTGAGTGGATCATCTGAGGTCAGGAGTTCGAGAACAGCCTGGCCAACATGGTGAAACCCCATCTCTACTAAAATACAAAACTTAGTCAGGCGTGGTGGCACGTACCTGTGGTCCCAGATACTTGGGAGCCTGAGACAGGAGAATCTCTTGAACCCAGGAGGCAGAGGTTGCAGTGAGCTGAGATCACGCCACTGCACTCCAGCCTGGGAGACAGAGCAAGACTCCACCTCAAAAAAAAATAATATGATTAAGGTATGTTTCCTGCTTTCAAGGAAGAATGTAGTCAGAGAAAACTGACAGAAAGAAGACAGCAATAAACTATACAATGTGATTTAATTGCTGAGTATAATACAGGCTAAAAATGCAGTAGGCATTTTCAATAATCCTTACCAACTTTCCAAAACCTTTTTGGGCAAAGGGACAGCATTCTGGCTTTGGCCACGTTTGGGAATGAACATTACAACTTTATTATTTTGTTGGAAATGTATTCTCAATCCAACCAAGAGACCCAAATGAAAAGTTAAATATGGAAATTCATTCCAAAGCCAAATGGGAACAACTTGTATATTATCCTTTATTTTAAATTAACTGTCTCTCTTAACATGGATAATTAAGTAAGAACTGTGTGTACCAACAATTTCTCTAGATTCACAAAGTTTATTTCCATGTTTGTACCAATCCAGCATATCTTAATTAAGCAGCTACTGCAGTTCCTAACACTATGCTAGGTGCCATGGAACTGAAGCGTAAAAATGAAGTACAAAGTGTTCTCTTGGCTCTAAAGGAGCTTAACTTTTAGTTAAGTGCATCCATATGAGAAATCCATGGCTAAAAGGATGATGTTTAATAAAATTGAATTATATGGTACTGTTATAAATGCATTAGGAGTTAACGCAGGGGACATTGTGGTTTGGGGCAGCTTCATGGAGGAGATGGCTTTCAACTCCTAATGAAATAATCTCACTGTGTGCAAGTTTACTATGTTGGTTTGGTGGTGATCATCTTTTCTACTCCCAGTGCCTGGCACTTAGTAGGGCTCAAATGTGTCTGGTGAATAAATGAATGCATGATTTGCCTTTTACAGACGTTTTATTTCAAGGTCATAGTTACAAAATATTTTGCTATGTTTTCTCATAGGTCATCCAAAATGTGATATTATTTTGCATTCCAAGAAATTGCCTAAATTATAAAAATCAAGGATTAGGTTAAAGAGGAATTCATAATTTAAGATCTGAAGTGAACAGTCAACATAGACATTATAGACTTTTGAAAGTTTACAAACAAGATTTTTTTTTTTTTTTTTTGAAACCGAGTTTCACTCTTGTTTCCCAGGCTGGAGTGCAATGGCACGATCTCGGCTCACCACAACCTCCACCTCCCGGGTTCAGGCTATTCTCCTGCCTCAGCCTCTCAAGTAGCTGGGATTACAGGCATGCGCCACCACGCTCGGCTAATTTTGTATTTTTAGTAGAGATGGCGTTGTTGCTCAGGCTGGTCTCAAACTCCCATCCTCAAGTGATCCACCCACCTCAGCCTCCCAAAGTGCTGGGATTACAAGCATGAGCCGCCACGCCTGGCCAGGATTTTTTTATTACTGTATTTTCTCAGTGATCCCCATATTATTGGGTTAAATAGCTTAAATTCTCAGAGTGTGTTAAAAATAATTAATTGTAATAGGCGTTGAGATGCCATGTGATGGCACGTATGAGTTAGGTCATCTAACATATCTGCCTAAACATTCGTGTATCAGAACATATGTGACACAGGGTTTGCCTTCTGCTCTTTATTATCCCTCCCTTTCCCTGCACATATATTTAGGCATTCTTTAATGCCAGAATTTGCCTTGTGTCCAAAACATTAAGACTGTGAGGTATGCAAAAATGATAAGACATGGACTTTTCATTTCAGAAACAAGTTAGAAAACAGAATCAACACCATACCCAAGTGATTATAAGACGACATGGATATGATAAATGCTGTATACGTGATGGGATTTTCATTCTATAAAATAATGAAACCTAGAATATAAATAGAGGTTTTCTGTCTGTGTTGAGTGTTCACGTACATTGTCTTAGAAGTTCGGAGCAGTGGAAGGAAGATTACTTACTGAAGATTTGGGGGAAAGAGACTCAGGGTCAATAAAGATAAAAAGTGTAGGCTGGGCATTATAGCTGACACCTGTAATCCCAGCACTTTGGGAGGGTGAGGTGGCCAAATCACCTGAGGTCAGGAGTTGAAGACCAACCTGGTCAACATGGTGAAACCCTGTCTCTACTAAAAATAAAAAAATAATCCAGGTTGGGGGTGGGCACGGTGTGCATGTGCCTGTAGTCCCAGCTACTCAAGAGGCTGAGGCAGAAGAATCACTTGAACCCAGGAGGCAGAGGTTGCAGTGAGCCAAGATCCTGCCACTGCACTCCAGCCTGTGTGACAGCATGACTCCGATCCTTCTCAAGAAAATAAAAAATGTCCTGAGAAAACATCAAATAGACCTCTGGCTGGAAGTAGTGAGAGCTGTTACTAAGAAAAAGAGTAAAAATCAAATTCTAAATAAGAATATCGGTCTAAGGAGTTTGAACAGTATTTGGTGGGTTATAAATTGCTGAAAGGCAAGAAACTTGTGTTCCCCTCTTCTGCCTGCTTCCAGCGACCAAATGGTATTTGCCTAAATTAGAGCGATACTTGCTACCTGCCAACTACTGATCCAAGTAAGTACTAAAGTCAGAATTGTCTCCAGTATTAGAAAGGTATGGGTGTGCACCCACACACATGTGTCTGATGGGGCAAATGGATACTTCTTTGTCCTTAATAATGCATTTAACTGTTCTGTAGTTTTGTAATACATATCTAACAACTTGGATTTATATGGTGTTTTACAGTTTGAAAAGCTCTTTCTTTGCCGGGCGCGGTGGCTCACGCCTGTAATCCCAGCACTTTGGGAGGCCGAGGCGGGTGGATCACAAGGTCAAGAGATCGAGACCATCCTGGTCAACATGGTGAAACCCCGTCTCTACTAAAAATACAAAAAATTAGCTGGGCATGGTGGCGCATGCCTGTAATCCCAGCTACTCAGGAGGCTGAGGCAGGAGAATTTCCTGAACCCAGGAGGCGGAGGTTGCGGTGAGCCGAGATCGCGCCATTGCACTCCAGACTGGGTAACAAGAGCAAAACTCCGTCTCAAAAAAAAAAAAAAAAGAAAGAAAAACTCTTTCATCTTCTCATGTCTAACCCTAAATGTTCTGTAGCAAAAAATTATTAAGACTTTTTTTTTTTTTTTTGACACAGAGTGTTGCCCGGGCTGGAGTGCAGTGACGTGATCTCAGCTCACTGCAATCTCTGCCTCCCAGGTTCAAGCAATTTTCCCTGCCTCAGCCCCCCCAGGTAGCTGGGATTATAGGTGCCCACCACCATTCCTGGTTATTTTTTGAATTTTTAGTAGAGACAGCGTTTCACCATGTTGGCCAGGCTGGTGTCAAACTCCTGACTTCAGGTGATCCGCCCACCTTGGCCTCCCAAAGTGCTGGGATTATAAGCGTTAGCCACCACACCCGGCCACATATTAAGTCTTGTACTTAGTTGATGTTGTTGACGATTCATCCATTTTACAAATATTGATTGATTGATTGCTCACTGTGTGCCAGGCACTATGTCAGGTACTGGGAACACAGTGGTGAACAAAAAAGATACAGTGCTTACTGTCAAGGAGATTTTAGATTGCTAAAAGAGATAGACATTAAACAACTACATAAGCAACCATGGCAGGTGATAAGGAAGAGATTTATAATGCCATGCCAGTCAGCAACCTACATACAAGGACTGCCCTCCAGAGAGAATAATACTTGAGCTGAGATCTGAAAGATGAATAAGAAATAATTCAGGGAAGAGGTGAAAAGGAATCTTTACCTCAGCCTGTTTATCTACAGGTGTTTCAAATGTTTGACAGTTTGGTACCTTGGCGATGATTTGGTTAGTTTCTTGTTTATCGCCTTACTGGATTTACAGTGCTAGTGGAGTTTTAACGTTGGAGAGTTAGAAATCTCTCAAATTGAGCCAAATCTTGGAGACATGTTATGATTCAAAAACCCTGTTAACTTTTCTCCCCCAAAAGTTGCTTTTTTTACTATTGGCTAGGGATCGAGGGTTGATACTTTTGAAAACCTATGTCAGATTCTGTGGAAAACCTAAAGCTCTATGAACCTTGTGGGAGCTGGAATTTTTGAGCTAAGAGGTTCGAATAGATTTAGGTATTTATCCAAAGCGAACTTTCAAACCACCAGAGATTTGCTCATTACTAGTTTACGTAGAGCTTAACTACAGTGGTTTCCTCTTTCAACATTTACTTTTTTTATTTAAACAGCTTAATCGAGAGCTATAAAAACACTGGATCAGTCTTTTCAAATAAAAATGAAATGCAGCTGCCGTTGGTTAGTGTTGTAGAAGAAACCCTTCTGCCTGTAGGCAGTTTTGGTGTTAAAATGATGGCTTTTTAAATACAAAAAGATCTAGTTTTTGATTGCAAGGTCATATCTTTGAATTATAAGTTTATAAAATCCTGGCAGTTCTTTTGATTTTCGTTACATGTGCACGTGTGTGTCTGTGTGCATGTGCGTGTGCATGTGAGTGAAATACCAAGAATCATAAGATTTACATTATTGGCATGATAATTAAGGGAAGAATTCCATGATTAACTCAATCACACTGCACAGGGGAAATTTTGTCAGTTTTTCTGCACATATTTTATATGTCATTGTTTATGTTTTATTTAAAATGCCAAGATGTGCTTAAATTAGTAATATTTACCCAAAACTCTGAACTTATGACTATCCATTTTTATCTTTTGTAAGTCATTGCTTTGCATGTAAATCTTAATGTTATCAGGAATAAGGTGTTTTGATACTCATGTCTTCTTTTTTTTCTTTAGTGCACTTTAGGTTCTGGGGTACATGTGCAAGTCATGCAGGATTGTTGCATAGGTACATACATGGCAATATGGTTTGCTGCCTCCATCCCCCCGTCACCCATATCTGGCATTTCTCCCCATGTTATCCCTCCCAACCTCCCCACCGCTGTCCCTCCCTTGCCCCCACCAGACCCCAGTGTATGATACTGCCCTCGCTGTGTCCCTGTGTTCTCATTGTTCAACAACTGCCTATGAGTGAGAACATGCAGTGTTTGACTTTCTGTTCTTGTGTCAGTTTGCTGAGAATGATGGTTTCCAGATTCATCCATGTCCCTACAAAGGACATGAACTCATTGTTTCTTATGGCTGCATGGTATTCCATGGTGTATATGTGCCACATTTTCCTTGTCCAATCTATCGCTGATGGGTATTTGGGTTGGTTCCAGGTCTTTGCTATTATAAACAGTGCTGCTACGAACACACGTGTGCATGTGTCCTTAGAATAGAATGATTTATAATCCTTTGGGTATATACCCAGTAATGGGATTGCTGGGTCAAATGGAATTTCTATTTCTAGATCCTTGAGGAAGCGCCACAGTCTTCCATAATGGGTGAACTAATTTACACTCCCACCAACGTGTAAAAGTGTTCCTATTTCTCCACATCCTCTCCAGCATCTGTTGTCTCCAGATTTTCTAATGATTGCCATTCTAACTGGTGTGAGGTGGTATCTCAATGTTGTTTTGATTTGCATTTCTCTAATGAGCAGTGATGATGAGCATTTTTTCATATGTTTGTTGGCTTCATATATGTCTTCTTTTGCAAAGTGTCTGTTCATATCCTTCTCCCACTTTTGGATGGGTTTGTTTGCTTTTTTGTTGTGAATCTGTTTTAGTTCTTTGTAGATTCTGGATATTAGCCCTTTGTCAGATGGGTAGATTGCAAAAATTTTTTTCCATTCTCTTGATTGCTGGTTCACTCTACTGATTGCTTCTTTTGCTGTACAGAAGCTCTGGAGTTTAATTAGATCCCATTTGTCTATTTAGGCTTTTGTTGCCAACGCTTTCGGTGTTTTAGTCATGAAGTCCTTACCTATCCCTATGTCCTGAATGGTTTTGCCTAGGTTTTCTTCTAGGGTTTTTATGGTGTTAGGTCTTATGTTTAAGTCTTTAATCCATCTGGAGTTAATTTTAGTGTAAGGTGTCAGGAAGGGGTCCAGTTTCTGCTTTCTGCTTATGGCTAGCCAGTTTTCCCAACACCACTTATTAAACAGGGAATCCTTTCCCCATTGCTTGTTTTTGTCAGGTTTGTCAAAGATCAGATGGTTGTAGATGTGTGGCGTTGCCTCCAAGGCCTCTGTTCTGTTCCATTGGTCTATATCTCTGTTTTGGTACCAGTACCATGCTGTTTTGATTAATGTAACTTTGTAGTATAGTTTGAAATCAGGTAGCATGATGCCTCCAGCTTTGTTCTTTTTGTTTAGGATTGTCTTGGCTATGTAGGCTCTCTTTTGGTTCTATATGAAGTTCGAAGTGGCTTTTTCCAGTTCTGTGAAGAAGGTCATTGGTAGCTTGATGGGGATAGAGTGAATCTATAAATTACTTTGGGCAGTATGGCCATTTTCATGATATTGATTCTTCCTAGCCACGAGCATGGAATGTTTCTCCAAGGTCTTCTCTGCATCTATTGAGATAATCATGTGGTTTTTGTCTTTGGTTCTGTTTATGTGGTGAATTACGTTTATAGACTTGTGTATGTTGAGCCAGCCTTACATCCCCGCAATGAAGCCTACTTGATCATGATGGATAAGCTTTTTGATGTGCTGTTGCAATTGGTTTGCCAGTATTTTATCGAAGATTTTTGCATCTATGTCCATCATGGATGTTGGCCTGAAGTTTTCTTTTTTTGTTGAGTCTCTTCTGGATTTTGGTATCAGGATGATGTTGGTCTCATAAAATGATTTGCGAAGGATTGTTTGGAATAGTTTCAGAAGGAATGGTACAAGCTTCTTTTTGTACGTCTGGTGGAATTCAGCTGTGAACCCGTCTGGACCTGGACTCTTTTTGGTTGGTAGGCTATTAATTGCTGCCTCAACTTCAGCCCTTGTTATTGGTCTTTTCAAGGTTTCAACTTCTTCCTGGATTAGGCTTGGGAGGGTGCAAGTGTCCAGGAATTTATCAATTTCTTCCAAGTTTATTGGTTTATGTGTATACAGTTATTTGTAGTAGTCTCTGATTGTAATTTGTATTTCTGTGGAGTGAGTGCTGATATCCCCTTTATCATTTTTTATTGCATCTATTTGATTCTTCTTCCTTTTCTTTTTTATTAGTCTGGCTAGCGGTCTATTTTGTTGACCTTTTCAAAAAACCAGCTCCTGGATTTATTGATTTTTTGAAGGATTTTTTGTGTCTCTATCTCCTTCAGTTCTGCTCTGATCTTAGTTATTTCTTGTCTTCTGCTAGCTTTTGAGGTTTTTTGATCTTGTTCCTCTTGCTCTTTCAATTTTGATGATAGGATGTCAATTTTAGATCTTTTCCTCGCTTCCCTGGTGGGCATTTATTGCTATAAATTTTCCTCTGGACACTGCTTTAAATGTGTCCCAGAGATTCTGGTACGTTGTATCTTCGTTCTCATTGGTTTCGAAGAACATCTTTGTTTCCACCTTCATTTCATTGTTTATCCAGGCGACATTCATGAGCTAGTTGTTCAGTTTCCATGAAGTTGTGCGGTTCTGAGGTAGTTTCTGAATTCTGAGTTCTGACTTGATGGCACTGTGGTCTGAGAGACTGTTTGTTATGATTTCCGTTCTTTTGCATTTGCTGAGGAGTGATTTACTTCTAATTATGTGGTCAATTTTACAGTAGGTGCCATGCAGTGCTGAGAGGAATGTATATTCTGTGGATTTGGGGTAGAGATTTCTGTAGATGTCTATTAGGTCCACTTGTTCCAGATCTGAATTCAAGTCCTGGATATCCTTGCTAATTTTCTGTCTCGTTGATCTGTCCAATATTGACAGTGGAGTGTTAAAGCCTCCCACTGCTATTGTGTGGGAGTCTAAGTCTCTTTGTAGACTTGCTTTATGAACCTGGGTGCTCCTGTATTGGGTGCGTATATATTTAGGATAGTTAGCTCTTTTTGATGCATTGATCCTTTTACCATTATGTAATACCCTTCTTTGTCTCTTTTGATCTTTGTTGGTTTAAAGTCTATTTTATCAGAGACTAGGATTGCAGCTCCTGCTTTTTTTTTTTTCTCTCCATTTGCTTGATAAATCTTCCTCCATCCCTTTATATTTAGCCTGTGTGTGTCCTTGCATGTGAGATGGGTTTCCTGAATACAGCACACCAATGGGTTTTGACTGTTTATCCAATTTGCCTGCTTATGTCTTTTGATTGGGGCATTCAGTCCATTTACATTTAGGGTTAATATTGTTATGTGTGAATTTGATCCTGCCATTTTAATGCTAGCTGGTTGTTTTGCCCGTTAGTTGACACATTTTCTTCATTGTGTCAATGGTCTTTACCATTTGGTATGTTTTTGGAGTGGCTGGTACTAGTTGTTCCTTTCCTTGTTTAGTGCTTCTTTCAGGAACTGTTGTAAGGCAGGCCTGGTGGTGATGAAATCTCTCAGCAATTGCTTGTCCATAAAGGATTTTCTTTCTCCATTGCTTATGAAGCTTAGTTTGGCTGGATATGAAATTCTAGGTTGAAAGTTCTTTTCTTTAAGGATGTTGAATATTGGCCCCCACTCTCTTCTGGCTTGTAGGGTTTCTGCAGAGAGATTTGCTGTGAGTCTGATGGGCTTCCCTTTGTGGGTATCCTGACCTTTCTCTCTGGCTGCCCTTAGCATTTTTTCCTTCATTTCAACACTGGTGAATCTGATGATTATGTGCCTTGGGGTTGCTCTTGTTGAGGAATATCTTTGTGGTGTTCACTGTATTTCCTGGACTTGAATGGTGGCCTGCCTTGCTAGGTTGGGTAAGTTCTCCTGGATAGTATTCTGAAGAGTGTTTTCCAGCTTGGATTCATTCTCTCTGTCACATTCAGGTACACCTGTCAAACGTAGATTAGGTCTTTTCACATAATCCCATATTTTCTGGAGGATTTGTTCATTTCTTTTCACTATTTTTTCTCTATTCTTGCCTTCTCATTTTATTTCATTGAGTTGATCTTCAATCTCTGATATCTTTTCTTCTGCTTGGTCGATTCGGCTATTGAAACTTGTGTATGCTTTGCAAAGTTCTCGTGCTGTGTTTTTCAGCTCCATCAAGTTGTTTATATTCTTCTCTAAGCTGTTTATCCTAGATAGCATGTCATCTAACCTTTTTTATAGGTTCTTAGTTTCTTTGCATTGGGTTAGAACATGTTCTTTTAGCTCTGAGTAGTTTGTTATTACCCACCTTCTGAAGCCTGTTTCTGTCAATTCATCCGATTCATTCTCCATCCATCTTTGATCCCTAGCTGGTGAGGGGTTGTGATCCCTTGGAGGAGGAAAGGCGTTCTGGTTTTTGGTATTTCCCTCATTTTTGCGCTGGTTTCTTCCCATCTTAGTGATTTTATCTACCTGTGGTCCTTGTAGTTGGTGACTTTCAGATGGGGTCTCTGAGTGGATTTCCTTTTTGTTGATGTTGAAGCCATTTCTTTGTGCTTCTTAGTTTTCCTTCCAACAGTCAGGCTCTTCTGCTGCAGGACCACTGGAGGTCCACTCCAGACCCTGCTCACCTGGGGATCGCCCACAGGGGCTGCAGAACAGCAAGGGTTGCCACAGGTTTCTTCCTCTACTATCCTCGTCCCAGAAGGGTGCTCATGAGATGTTGGCCTGAGCTCCCCTTTATGAGGTGTCTCTTTGGGTATCCAGGGGTCGGGGAGCTGCTTGAGGAGACAGTCTGTCCCTTATAGGAGTTCAAGTGCTGTGCTGGGAACTCCGCTGTTCCATGCAGAGCTGCTGGGCAGGTACCTTTAAGACTGCTGCAGCTGAACTCATAACCGCCTCTTTTCACAGGTGCTCTGTTCTAGGAAGGTCAGCTTTATTTATAAGTCCCTGTTATGCTGCTGCCTGTTTTTTATAGATGCCCTGTCCCCACACGGAGTAGTCTAGTCACAGTCTGCCAGCAGAGGTGCTGCTGAGCTGCTGCAGGCTCTGCCCTGCACTATGTGAACTGCACTATGTGACTACGGGCACGTTGCTCCCATGCCCAGCTAATTTTTGTATTTTTTATAGAGATGGGGTTAGTGGCAGACTGCCTGGGTAGTGGGGTTGCCCTTCCCCCCACTGAGCTGGACGGTCCTGGGTCCAGCTGCTCATGCTGTGAAACTCTCAATCCAGAGCATTTCAGATTGCTTGTTTTGTGGGGGTGGTACCCACCGAGCCAGATCCCCTGGCTCCCTGTCTTTGCCCCCTCCCTTTCAGTTGAATGGGCAGCTCTGTCTGCAAGGCGGGCGCCCGCCAAAAAGGCAGCCCAGAGTTGTGTGAGTTTCTGTGTGCTGACATGGCACCAGCTGAAACCACCACCCTGAAAACTTGTGGTGCTTTTCAGCCTGGGAATCTCCTGGTCTGTGGGCAGTGAAAACTTGTTTGGAAATGCGGTGAGCACTCACCCTCTGTGCTGTTTCAGCTGGGATCTGCACTCCAGAGCTGTTCCTATTAGGCCATCTTGGATCCTCCCCCGATACTCATTTCTTTTAGAAGAAATAAAATATCAACTTTCTTTTTTTAATTTTTCATTTATTTTTACTTTTGGAGATGAGGTCTTGCTCTGTTGACCAGGCTGCTCTGAAAATCCTGACCTCTAGCAGTCCTGCCATCTTGGCCTCCCAAAGTGCTGGGATTACTAAAGGTGTGAGCCACCATGCCTGGCCTCAACTTTCAGTAAATTAACCTGGAACACAGAAAGTCAGAGAAATGAAATAATAATTCCAAGTTATGAAAATAAGTACAATTATGTACAAAGGGATTGTACTGAGTGATCTTGAGCATCAGTTTCAGCTCTAAAAAGTTTTTATATTGCCAATGCTAGGTAGTGCCTTCATTCTTGTTCTGCTCAGACATTAAATGCTTAAATATTGAATTAATTTCCTCTCTGATTCATTACACCAGTATTGATATTGTAATACTGTGACATCATTCTTACTGGTCACAAATTTATCTATTCATTCAACAAATATTTATTTTTTAAATTGTCAAACACCTACAATGTGCCAAGCCCTGTTTATTTCAGTGGAGATTCAGTGATGAGAAAACTAAAAAAAAAAGTCCTTTGAGCATATATTCTAGTAGTGTAGAGAGGCAAAAACAAGTGTGTAGTATAATATCAGACAATGATAAGTGATAAGGAAAATAAAGGTGAATAAAAGAATTCATTAAAGAATGATAGTGACACTTGTTTTTAAAGTTGGCCAGGGCAGGAACCCTCCAAGGGAGTAACATTTAGGCAGATATTTGAATCAAGTGAGGAGATGATTTGCATGAGTAACTGAGGGAAGAGCTTTTTATGAAGAGGGAACAGCTAGTGCAGAGGCTGTAAGGAATGAGCATGAGTACCAGCACACTTAAGGTATAACAGGAGAGCAAGACCAGTGGCTGGATTGCAGCAAGTGAGGGAGAACGTAGAAGGAGCGAGGATAGTTTTGAGGTGAAATCATGGTACACATTGTATAAGGGAATGCCATTAGAGAATTGAAAAGAGATAATGACACAGGGGTGAGGATGACTGGATGAGGAAGAAGGAAGGTTGTCGGGGTGATGAATCAGGAGTTTGGGTTGAGATGTGGGAAGTTTGAGATGCCTATTAGGCATCCAAGTGGAGATGTAGGTATGTGAGCCTAGAGTATAACAGGAAGGTACACATTAAAGATAGAAATTTAGAAGCCAACACCATGTAGATTCTGTTTAAAGCCATTAGGCTGGTTAAGATTACCTAAAATAGGCTGGGCGCCGTGGCTCACGCGTGTAATCCTAGCACTTTGGGAGGCCGAGGTGGGTGGATCACCTGAGGTCAGGAGTTCAAGACCAGCCTGGCCATCATGGTGAAACCCCATCTTTAAAAAAAAAAAAAAAAAAAAAAAGATTACTTAAAATACATGAACAGACAGAAGAAAGAGGTGCAGGGACTCAGATCTGGAGTATTCCAATATTTAAAAGTTTGGAAGATGAGAAGAATTTTAACAAAGATGTAGGGGAACTTTAAAGGTACAGCCTGTGTGGTAGGAGGAAGCCAGAAATTCTGTTGGTCTGAGAGCTAAGTGACAAAAATGTTTGAAGAAGGATCTTTTGACTAGACTCTGTGCATTGATTAAAAAGATATTATATGTAAGGCATTGAACACAGACAGCAGAGAGTAGCTAGTGACTTTAGAACTCTCTAAGTATTTTATTGACAAAATGTAGACTCATATCATGCATCTATTCTTTTACTTGGCTGTTTGTTAGGATAGCACATGCATTAGATTTTTTTTCTTCTATCATAGCTGACTCTCTATTTCCAGATCAATCAAAATGTCTCTATTAAGTTGTCAGTTACATCACAGATAATTGCCATAAGCCATTCATTTTGTGTTTCCAGAATCCTGTGCAATAAAAGGCTGTGAAACACTTTGAACAAGTATTCAGTGAAATCTCAATTATCTGGAATTCTGCTAAGCATATATCCGTTTATAGATAACCAGGATATCCCAAATTTGAGCATTAACCATTTGAAGGCTAAAATTTTTTTTAGGAAAAGCCTTTTAAAGTGCATTATTATATTGACAAACAGCCACGTGCTAGGCATTTTATTAGGCACTGTAACTATACATTCTTATAGCCTATAGGCCTTTGTAAAGAGAATATTCCAACATTCATTCATTCATTCATTCTTCATTCATTTGAGACAGGGACTCATTCTGTCACCCAGGCTGGAGTGCAATGGTGTGATCACAGCTTACTGCAGTCTTGACCTCCTGGGCTCAGGTGATTTTCCCACCTCAGCCTCCTGAATAGCTGAGACTACGGGCACGTTGCTCCCATGCCCAGCTAATTTTTGTATTTTTTATAGAGATGGGGTTTTGCCGTGTTGCCCAGGCTGGCCAACTGTAATTTAACTACATCTTAATGATCTTAGATTATCATCAATTCCTGTCAGCTGATTTAGAGATATTTGTCTGATAATGCAGTATCATATGCCTAGAAGGCTTTTTTTCTCTATCCTTCTGAAACTTTATTTCATTTTTTGCTTTAAGAAGGTCACACAGGTGCTCTATAGGCACAGATGATTGTTTGCCCCCTTGTGTATGAATAAATGCATATATTTCTCTTTCTCATCTTTTTCAGTCATTCTGTGTACATGTATGTCTCACAGAAATACTCATGCATAGACACACACACTATACATTTCAGAGCACTATATTGAAACAAATATGGTTATTTTCTTGCACACACACAGGTACACATGTCTCTGATGCCATTGGGGCACCTGGTCAAGTGGTTAATTAGCCTTTGCACAAACATATTTTAGAAAACTTCTGTGGCATCAAGGGCTACGTTACTGTCGGTCCTCACAACTTCCCACCCTCGAGGAATTCAGGGTGGTCAATCTTCTCTTTAGAAATGACTTTATCCTCTGTTGTCAGTGTGTGCTCACCCTGTTATTGCATTTAATTTCTGCAGGTGTTAGTCTACTATTATTTTTGTTCCGATATCTCAGCAAGTCAAATAAGCACAGAGTAAGAATTTCAAAACTGGAGAGGGCTGACGATAACAGAAAACAGAAACATCCTCAAAACATACTCCTCTCTCAGTAGGAAGCTAGGGCACTGCATAACCAGAGAGGAGTGGTCCTTTAGTAAGATTGCTCTGCCAATCTGGTCATTGCGTGCAGAATGAATAAAGAAAGGGAGAGACTGGAAATAGGAAGATCAGTTAAGAGAGTCAGATATTTCCTATGTGCCATTCACTGTTCCAGGCCTTCAGTCTGAGAGAGTAATGAGATGGATGAGAGTGCCTGCTCTCATGGAGCTTAAATTTTAGTTGAGAGTGGAATGGGCTTGGGGATTCAGTGCTATGTTGTGCTAAGTGCTATGGAAAGAAGTAAAACCAGGTTATGTGATAGTGACTGGGGAGCCATTTTAGGTTAGAAGGGTCTTTTTGCCATGGTGACATTTGAGCTGAGACCTGAAATATAGAAAGATTCTAGACATGTAAAGATCTAGTTAAAAGCATTTTAGGCAGGGAGAATAGCTTGTTCAAAATTGTTTGGAAATGGAGATAAAGTTAGCATGTTCGAGAAACAGAAAGAAGGCCAATATGGCTGGTGTGTGGTTAACAAAGGGGAAATTACTATAAGATGAAAACTGAGAAAAAGGTAGGGACAGATCATGTAGGTCCTTATTAGCCAGGAGAAGGAGTTTGGAGATAACTATACTAATCCAAGTGTTCAGTAATATTATTATCACTATTGAGTTTTAACTAGACTATTCTCTAAATGAGCTAGTCAGCGTTTAGGAAAAACCCATGCTCACAGCATCATTAAATGTTTACAACTTCTGTTACTTCTCACTGCTCTTTCTCAGTTTCTTGCAAGGCATTGTTACAAAACTAATTTATCACATACAGGCCTAGTTGGGGTTCTTAAAAGAACATTTCTTTTTCTAGTATGACAGTACAGAATATTTGTGTGTGTGTAATGTTTGTGTGTGTGTGTGTGTGTGTATATATATATATCTGTGTATATATTTGTATATACTGCATCTGAAAGAATGTTTATTCTCACTGACCCTTTGTACATTTCTCAAATAGTATCGTTTAACTACCCATGAGCCAGAAACTGTTAGATGCTAGAGATCTACTGGTGAATAAGTCATGCTACTTGTCCTAAAAATTACAATATAAATAATATATTCTTTTGATGAAGAAAGCTTTGTCCACAGTTTTGAAGGAACAAATACTGGCTATTCTCTTTGTTATTTTATACAAGTTATTATGATTCATAAGGATTCATTGCCAGCATTTATTTTGCTGATGGACTTTGAAAGTAGGAGTTTCATTGATTCTCAGTTTGGACAG
Organism: Aotus nancymaae; assembly: GCF_030222135.1. Classification (NCBI taxonomy): domain Eukaryota; kingdom Metazoa; phylum Chordata; class Mammalia; order Primates; family Aotidae; genus Aotus; species Aotus nancymaae. Next base: position 49,623,294 of record NW_026988415.1, on the reverse strand, counting down.
TATTATCTTTACATGCAGTTAGTGCAGTGATTGTCATCATTCTTATTAGAAAACCACCAGGACATTTGGCAAGATGTCTAATATAAAGCAGCTATGCTATCTATTTCCAATCAAATGATTCTTTGGTGTTTTGATGTCCTGTAACTTCTTCACTTATGTCATTCACTGCCATAATCTAATTTGTAACGTGGAGTGGGAAAAAAAGAAAATTTAGAAAGAAACACAGAGCACAACTCTTTATCCTGGTAAAGCATCTCGTATTTGAATTTGTGGTTGTTTTGGTAAAGTATAAATCAAGAAATATGATTATAAATACAGTTTTTATTTTTTACTGTGGGTAGGAATTTTTTTGACTAACACATGCTCTTAATTGCCTAATCTATTTTGGCTTTACCTTTAAAGAAAAATTACTGCACTTGGTTGCATCTGTCAGAAATGACAGCATAATTCTTTGAGTCAAAACAGGGTACATGAAATGTGATTTTTGTTTATTTTCTGAAGAATAGCAGAACTCATTTTTTGACACTTCCTTTACTGTGGTTAAGATTCCATGGCATAGAACAGACTGCTTATTTTGAGGTTGCAAAGTACAGCTAAACTACAAGAATAAGCTTTCTAATATCATCTATCAAACCAAGAAATGATGTGTTTCACCGGAAACATGCACACATAAAGGAATTGATTTTCTTACACAGGATGCTGCTGCTTGGATTGTATGTAGAGTTGATTTGTAATATAAATTGACTCACCAATTATCGATCGTTCCATCTGACTTTGTACACATTAAGAATCTGCAAAGAGTTTCCGAGTTATCAATAATAAGAAAGCTGTGTATGAAATGTAATGGGGTGCGTCAGCTGGATCTGAGTTAGATATTGCAGTAAATGTTGCTCAGCTTTGCCATCTGTCACATACACTTTTTGCATAATATTTAATCCATTAAAATGTGTCTTTCTTTTTAAAAATTTAGCTTACTTAGGTTACAATGAAAACCACTAAAGAAATAGTCAGTGACCACTGACCTTTCCGTGTCTTATTTTGTAACTGTTTTCGTCTTTGTGCCCCCTCATTAAGATGAATAATGACAGTCCTTAGAAATAGGAAATGCCAAGCTCCCAGTTGCAATGCTAACAAGTAGGAAGTCCCATTAACTTTTTAACTTCTCAGACAAGAAATAAATTTGGACATGAGATATTATTTCTGAAACTACTTGTCCTCAGGAGCAGTGATTGAATGAACTAAGTGGAATGGAAAACTCATGTCACAGCATGTCAGTTTCTGCTTAATGAATGAGATATTCCTTGGGGCATAAATTAGGCACCTCACCTACATAACTCTTTTAGGGTACCCAGATCTCATTGATTTCCTTTTGTGGAATAGTACCCACATGACTTATAAGACTCACTGTACAACTAAATAATCAGACTTTGACCCTCATGAATAGTTTTGTCACCTGGGAGGGTTTGGTTCAAAATGGTCTCCACCCCTTAATAAGAAAGTCAACTCTTTACTCCCTATTGGCTCACTGCTCTCAGGCCACTTAATGAAAGGCGCTTGGGTGCCATTTAGAGCCATTTACCAAATGAACTATCTTGGCCTGAAAAAGTTAAGCATTGTTGGGCCTGGCAATTTACCATAATCAAAGAGCTATAGCAGAAAATATGCAAGATCTGATTTCTGGCCAGTTTGTGTTTTTCCCCGTGTTGGTCTTGGCAGCTCTGTCTGTTTTGAGTAGACCACTCTTCTACTTCTCTCCATGTTATTAATTTGTAAAGTGAAACAAATTACTGACCCTTGAATTGTGCTATTACACATGCTTGAGTAGTTTTATTTCATTTGCAGAGAATTTCATTTCATTTATGTATTATTTATTCTCTACCTATTTCCAAAACAATGTGTACTGGCTTATTTTAATTCTAATTCAAATCATCTGAGTATTTTTCCAAGTCCTATCCTGAAGAAGACTTATGTCATCACACATTATTTCACTTTTACTGTGCTATGGTGATATATTGATTATGATGCCATGTCTTTGGCCACCTAAAACGACTGTATTAACAAAACATTATGCCTGCAGTCTAAGGTAACTTCTTTTGATGTGGTTTGGTCTATTGGGAAAGAACATGCAACGCAGAGTTAAGTCCTTAGTTCTACCAATTATGTTACCTAGGGAAAGTCGTTTGCCACATCTTGTTCGAGTTGACTCAGTTTTAATTGTAGTTGTTAATGATTATCGCCCCAAACCTTACAAGGTTATGATAATCAATGCAGTAAATACTGCATATAAAATATTTGTAAATTCCCATATTTCTCCAGTTGTTAACATCAGGAAGGAGAATTGTCAACTGAATTGTAATGATCAAGGAGCGCTCATGTATTCAGGCACTGTTCAGACAAATGAAGGACAGAGACATGCAAGACAGAGTTTATTTTGAGGAGCCACAGTGTTGTGGTGGAAAAGGCCCAGCACACAAACAATTATAAAATTCCCAATGGGATAAGTGGCACAAGTGAGGTATGCAAAAGTGTCATAGCTGACAGGAAGAGGAAGCAATGAACTCTGACCAGGGAATTGGGGACTAAGTGAAAAATTAGGGTAAAACAAGACAACCTGTGGGAAATTCCTTCAGAAACACTTTGTGGATACTAAGACGCATTCTTATCAATGTCATTTATTTAACAAGCATTTGTGTATTATTAACAATTTGCCTGACAATGTTCTATCCTGTGTATTCAGGTCTGTTTGCTACGAAATGGAGTCCTAGAAGCACTAAGGAAATCCTAGATACTGAGACTCCTTAGTCCTCTAGTAAGGAGGAAGCACACTGGGTCAGTTGACATCACATGTCTGTGAGGCAAATGGTTAGAAAAGTATATGCCAGGCCGAGCGCAGTGGCTCACGCCTGTAATCCCAGCACTTTGGGAGGCTGAGGTGGGTGGATCACGAGGTCAAGAGATCGAGACCATCCTGGTCAACATGGTGAAACCCCGTCTCTATTAAAAATACAAAAAATTAGCTGGGCACGGTGGCGCGTGCCTGTAATTCCAGCTACTCAGGAGGCTGAGGCAGGAGAATTGCCTGAACCCAGGAGGCGGAGGTTGCAGTGAGCCGAGATCGCGCCATTGCACTCCAGCCTGGGTAACAAGAGCGAAACTCCGTCTCAAAAAAAAAAAAAAAAAAGAAAAGTATATGCCAAAAATAAATAAATGAATGAATGAACAAACTAAGGAATAAAGACATAATGAAGGAGATACTATTAACCTCATTTTACATGATGAGAAAACTGTGGTACAGAGGGTCTTAGTTGCCAAAGGTCACACAGCTACTAAGTGGCAGAGCTGGAGTTTGAACCAAAGGAGTCAGGCTCTAGAGGTGGCACCCTTAACAAGGACGCTATACTGCTTCTCCCATCACTCATGACACAGAAGTGGACACCTTTGCTGGAATCCAGCACTGGAATATTTTAGTCATCATTTTGATCTCTGTTTGAGTACCTATAGAAACAAGGACCTAACCAGCTCTTGAAACAGCCAGCTACATTTTTGGACAGTTGCAGTTACTAGAGAGTTCTGAATTTTGAGCCAAGATCTACTTTTCCTGGAACTTCCACCCATTGATCCTATGTCTGCTTTCTGACACTACATAGACTAAACCTTCTTCCACATAACTGTAAAAGTATTGGAAAAACATCTCCCATGCCTCCTGTTTGAATTCCACATTCCCATGTAAAAAGAAAGTGGCATTTGAGAGCAATTAGATTTCATTATTCTATGGAGCATTTATTTATAGGGTGCCTACTGTGTGCAAAATGTTATACAACGTGCTAGCAATCACAGGGAAAATGAATAGCACCAGATTCACATGTACAAAGTATGTACTCTGCACTAAGCTGTTCTACTGCTACCCAAATGTTGCGATTATCATTTAAGATACAAACTAATGAATAGAAGTATTGCCTGCACTTATTTAAATCAGGATTTAAATAAGCAGTGGCTTGCTGGGTACACCTGTATATGTGCCTTAATTACTCCACAGGATTACAAACCTGTGGGCGGAAGCTGCTAATGTAGCCTTGTATTTCCTACCGCACGTAGCACAGGTTCTTTGGCAGAGTAAATGAGCGATAAATACTTTTGAATGAGTGAGAGAAATACAGTATTCATTAATGCTGTCCTTCAGATAATTGCTCTAAATGATGTTCACATGCGATCGTAACAATAACAAAATTTTACCTTCCTGTTTGAATTTCTTCAAGTTTTGTATGCCACATTATATAGCACTAGAGAAGCAAATTTTCCCAGAAGAAGTGTAGTAAAATGTTTGAAAAACAGCAAGGTAATTCAACAGCCAGAAATATAGGGCTTTATTGTATTGATCAGCCTTCAACTCTCTTTGAAAAGATTCACTGTTATCAACTGAGAAGCTCTCTGTGCCACCATGTGAGCCCGATAAAGGCATTTTCTAGATTACCATCCTGGGGTGCTCCTTTGGTCGCAAGTGTTCTAATATTATTATTATTATAGTGGGAAATGCAGCAAAATCATTGAACCTGTACCTTTACCATTCAGTTGGCCTTGGTATAGAGCATCACACAGTCAAAGAGTCAATTCAGATCAGATTTTAACCCCACCATATTACTGTTTGCTCTGCTTTTTGAGGAGGATGGAATGGCTATATATATACATATACACACACACATACAGACATACATATATGTACACATACGTATATGTATGCACAACACTATTTTCTTTCTTTTTTTTTTTTTTTTTTGAGACAGAGTTTTACTTTGTTGCCCAGGCTGGAGTGCAATGACAGGGTCTGCTCACTGCAACCTCCACCTCCCAGGTTCAAGCAATTCTCGTGCCTCAGCCTTCCAAGTAACTGGGATTACAGGCGCCCACCACCACGCCCAGCTGATTTTTTTTTTTTTCTGTATTTTAGCAGAGACGGGGTTTCATCACATTGCCCAGGCTGGTCTTGAACTCCTGAGCTCAGGCGATCTTGCCCATCTTTGCCTCCCAAAGTGCTAGCATTACAGGCATGAGCCACCTTGCCCACCCAGCACACACACTATATTTTCTCTGTCTATGGAAAATGTATATTTCCATTCTGTAGTCTATGAAAACTTGTATGGATGGGGCAAGGTACAATACACAGTAAAATAACACATGCCCATGTTAAAAACTTTTTGAGTGCCTGTTTGTGAACAAGAAGCCTTTCTGCTGTCTCATCTGCCATAACCTTAGCATCATGCATTTATTTGTGCTACCTAACATAATTAGCGGTGATAGAAAACTTTAATGTAGCATCAAATCTTTAAAAATCACTTTAACATTCAGTTGATTATTTTATTAGCCAGGACCTCTGTCAAATGACTCTAGGATGAGAACTAAAATATAATGGAATGGGAGAGGTTCATTCATTATGTTAGAGATTTTGATAGTGCTAGGCCTTTAATTAATTGGCATTTCATTAATAATCTGTAAGGAGTACCAGTAAACAACACTTTAATTAAGTTCATGGGTAATACATTAATAGGTGTAGAAAATACCAATAAAGACAGGAAAATAATTCAAATAGACGAGAGAATTTATAAGATATAGGAAAATAACAGGAAATCCATTGGCCACATGCAGTTCCCTACTTGAGCTAATAAAAGGCAGTATTCACTGTATACACGGGGTATAGAAAATAAACAAGTATAATAAATAAATATCCTTGTCGGCCAGAGTGGCTCACGCCTGTAATCCCAGCACTTTGGGAGGCCAAGGTGGGTGGATCACTTGAGGTCGGGAGTTTGAGACCAGCCTGACCAACATGGAAAAAACCCATCTCTACTAAAAATACAAAATTAGTCAGACGTGGTGGTACATGCCTGTAATCTCAGCCACTTGGGAGGCTGAGGCAGGAGAATCGCTTGAACCCAGGAGGTGGAGGCTGGGTGAGCTGAGATCGCACCATTGCACTCCAGCCTGGGCAACAAGAGTGAAACTCCATCTCAAAAAAATAAATATTAAAAAAAAAATCCTTATCAGCAATATAATGGCTACAAGAAGCAAAAACTTTTTGTTTCTAGTGGGGCCTCTGAATATATTTCTACATACAGAAATTAAGAATACAAGAAATACATACAAGAAATAGGAATTCATTTCTACTTATTTTAGCTTTATGCGTCTTAGAAAAAAATAATCATGTCATCTGAATGGCAGGGCTAGTAAAGAAGCTACACTTAGTGAATGCAAACTACTGGCCAGTTCCTGTATTTAGGCATGATAAATACATTGTTTTCTCTAATCTTATCTTTTTATAAGTTCAGAGACAGGAAAATTATCAAGGTTTCATATCCATTAAGTGGTAGAGCTGGGTTTGAACCCAGATCTTTCTATGGTATTCCAATAATGACATGGACAATTGCATGATTTTATGTGTCAGCATGTGTGTGTAAAATAGGTTTGGAAACATTTACCATCAGCTAAATATGGTATACTAATCAGTGATACTCAGGTATTTTTCAGTAAGTTTCAGTTTATGGAGGGGGGGATTTTTACATTTAAAGTCACTCTAGGAGTCTGTTTGTCTAATTAGGCCACCCGGGGGCTCTTATAATAGTTATTTTTGGGTTTTCACTGAGTCCGTACCCACTTACACATGTAGTTTGACATTGGTCATTTTAATGAACACTTGAGCCTTAGGAAACTTTATCCATTATGGCAATAATTTCATATATTTACTCTTGGCCCTGACATCATTCCCAGGCAGAAGTAGAAGTGGTCATCATCAGTTTCCTTCTAATGACTTAAACCAAATGCAACTTTGAAACTTTAACAGTAAATAGAACAAGTGATGTGTGTGTGTTTGCATGTGCACACAGAGAGACAGACTGGAATCCGTTTTGTTTTTCCTATCTTTAAAGTGCATGAATTAAAAAGATATTAAACATACATCTTTGAGTTTATCAGCCATCAGGAACACATTTTTAAAAACCAGGAGGACTCTGAATAAGTACAACCTGTTTTGGCTATAAGAAACGTAACTAAAAGTCATATATCCTGTTGGCAGTGAATCAGTAGAATCATGTCAACGTATAAAGGACTATATTTTTTACCATCATTTTTCACCATTAGTTTTTAAAATAATTTCTTTAAATTTTTATTTTGTGTTCATTCCTAAAACTATATGTGGTAGTAAATTTGTAGACAAAGTCAGGATTTATTTTGCTAAGTCACCACAGTGAGTTCCTTACATAACTAAGCAAGACACCTGTTTATTAGTCACAAATTTCCAACCATATCTAGTTTTTCATTTCTAAGAGATGGAATAGCCCAATAAGGTTCCTTTGCCAAGCAGAGAGAAGGAAACAATCCAGATTTCTAGACTGTATAGCTGAGCAACGTTTATGCTTTCAGAAATGACCTCAGAATCCTTCTCAACTCAGCATTCTAGGCAGTTTTTATCAATTGCTTTGAGTTGTAATGCAACCTGAAACATGCTTATCTCCTCCAGAGTTTACCACTTAAATGGCTCATCATGAATGAGAATTGCCTTTAGTCATGACTCAATGTGACATTAAGTAGTTTGGACATAAATTATTTGGAATATTGGCCGGGCGCGTTGGCTCACGCCTGTAATCCAAGCACTTTGGAGGCCAAGGCGGGCGGATCACCTAAGGTCAGGAGTTCAAGAACAGCCTGACCAACATGGTGAAACCCCGCCTTTAAAAAAAAAATTATTTGGAATATGATAGATAGTCTTTATATGAGACTTGTACATGAAATATATAAATTTTGCTATGTACATTCCATAGAATAATTTAGATGACTAGATCTTTAAGGTACTGAAGTTAGAAAAACTGATTGAAATGAAACTGTACGAAATGCCTACATGGTACAATCTATGATCATATAGACACTGTTTCTGCTAGTCAATGTTAGATACTTCATCATGTGATTAATTGAAAATGTTCTTTAAAAATGCCACAACTAAAGAGGCATGTGAGGCTGGACGCAGTGGCTCATGCCTGTAATCCCAACACTTTGGGAGACCGAGACGGGTGGATCACCTGAAGTCAGGAGTTTGAGACCGCCTGGCCAACATGGGGAAACCTTGTCTCTACTAAAAATACAAAAATTAGCCAGGCATGGTGGTATGCGCCTGTTATTCCAGCTACTCCCAAGGCTGAGGCAGGAGCATTGCTTGAACCAGGGAGGTGGAAGTTGCAGTAAGCTGAGATCGCGCCATTTCACTCCAGCCTTGGCAACAGAGCAATATGCTGTCTTGGAAAAAAGAAAACGAAAATGTCCATCCAGTCTCTGTTTCTAAAACATGAAATTCTGTAATGTTCTTAAGGTGAACAATTTTTGTAAAAATTTTTTTTTTTTTGAGACAGAGTTTCACTCCTATTGCCCAGGCTGGAGTACAATGGCTCGATCTTGACTCACTGCAACCTCCGCCTCCTGGGTTCAAGTGATTCTCCTGCCTCAGCCTCCCCAAGTAGCTGGGATTACAGGCATGTACCACCATGCCCAGCTAATTTTGTATTTTTAATAGAGACAGGTTTTTTCCATGTTGGTCAGGTTGGTCTTGAACTCTCAACCTCTCAGTTGATCCACCCACCTCGGCCTCCGAAAGTGCTGGGATTATAGGCATGAGCCTGGCCTTTTTGTAAAATTTTTTTTACCACCGATGGAGTTGTTTCCCCTTACCACACCAGATTTAAGAGGATAGTAAATATTTATTTATGTCCATAATAGCATGTGCAGAATGTGACTGGTGAAAATAAGTGGAAGAATATGCATCTCGGGCTGTTTCTTCAGTTTCCAGGCAGACCGCAACACTTTTAACACTGTAAGTCACTAGTGAGAAGAAAGATGAGAGAGTTAGCTTTCCCCTTGGCTTGGTTGCAGTTAAAGTAGATTCCCGAATCTCCCATTTTCTACATTATACATACTGAGAGGGACATAAATGTAGATATATGGATATGGATTTTTTTCTCCCTCTCATACTTAACAAGCGTAAAATCCTGGAATTTTCTTTTTCCTTATATATCACAAGTTTTCTGAGTCTCAGTCCTTTGAAGTGTTTAACCTTTTAGATTGGAGAGGTAAATAAGCCCACATCAGATGAGAGTTACATTACAGTAGCTATAATTAAGGACCAGCATGGAGACATTTTTAATAATAGACTTGCTAAATCTGAGGTTAAAGTGAACACTTTTAATAATCAGTCAGGGTTAAAATATTTGTTTCATATGATAGTCAGTGAAAAAATGTTCTAAATGAAAACCTGGTACTAGAATTATTATGTCTTCAGGTTGCCTAGAGAAGCTGGGGAGACACTAGATGTTATACTGTTTCTCCTCCTTGTAATCATATAGTTTTGATTTAATTAACAGAGAAAGTCTGCATATACAATAGGGGATAGAGTGTGGATTTTACTTCTTTAATGGTTTGACAAGCAGATTGCAACAAACAAGGCATTTGGAAGCCTGCTAGGGTCTCAGAGGCCTTATAAATATGCAGTGCACTTCTCTGCATTTCCCCAGGCCCCTGAGGTAGAGACTTGATGAATAAAATTAAAACCACCAGATCTTTTTGTATAGCTTTTAGCTATCACTAATTTAAACCGAGTAATGACTATTTTACAGGTGTACCTGCAGTAGTTTAAAAAGCAAAGGAAGTGAAATGTGAATGTGTTTTGACTTTGTATTAAGTTCCTCTTAAATGGAAAGATTTTTTTACTTTTTGCATCATGATACCTTTTCTTTAAACCTAATTTCGAGAGTAAAACTCTTTACGCCCCTGTAGGATTGTTTTATATTTAATAGTGCTATTGAGACTGACATGGGACGAAACATGTAAAGTATTTCTTGAAAAGTGATGTGTATTTATATACAAACACATCATTGGAATAGCACACTCCATTTGGAACAAGGTCTTCTTTAGAATTAGGTTTTAATAGATTAAAACTCTTCTTATTTACTGTATTTGTAGCTATTAATGATTGAATAGCTCTCTGTGGTTCCTTTTCAAGGATTTCTTGAAACATACTGAAATTCGTGGGTAGATCATTTAAGGCTTCTGAGCCCTTTAATATATTACCTAGAAATGGTAGGATATTTTAGAAGACATATGAAAAAGGTTAAGGTAAAACACAATTCATTGTATATATATTTGCTACAAAGTTCATTGAAGTCTGGGGAAAAATGGTATAATGTAAAGCTCCTTAGCTTGATGTAGAATAAAAAAATGTAGATATTACATTAATAATAAATAGCATGAACACTTTTGGCACTGGGTGTGCACTTAGTGAACAGGCTGGCCTTTTCTAATGTTAATCCTGAGGAAGAGGAGAGTCTCTTGATTAAAAGCCAACATTGGTATGTTGCTTTCAAGAAAAAAAAAAGCATTGATAGGGATATGAAATTTACTTACTAAAAATTCATTTCTGAAGTTTGGGGAGTGGGAAAACTAATTTGTCAAATTATACCTTCAGAGTTCAACAGATGAAGTCTCCCAGGCTTATATCTAGCAAAAGGCACCTATATTTTGTTTTAATGTGCCTATGGCTTCACAGCTGCAACTGAACCTCACCCAGAAGTTGTAATTCCCAGTAGCCACTTTTAGTGCATTTTTTAAAGAATGTATCCAAATAACAGACAGCTGTATTAAGAAAAGCACATTGTCATCTTTAATCCTTTCCTTTTATTGTCCTCTTGATAGATGACCTTTATATTTTTGCTTTTTGACAATTTTAACCAGAGGTATGATATAACTAAAATGAGATGGGCAACATTCTAACATGATAGTGTAGTTCTCTGAATTAATTTATGCTCATGGTTTTGCTTTGTTTCTACCTTACCAAAATGCTTTTTTCAGTATTACACAAGAAAAAGATCATGAATTACATAGTGATGTACATAGCAAATTTCCTGCTCCATCACATTTCTGACACTTTTTTTAACCCACTGAGACACTAGGATGTCATAACATAATTAGATGTCAGACGTAGGTTGAGAAATCAAGGGTGGTGGTAGACGGAAACTGACAGATACCTTCCAGATCCACTTTAGAAATACTGAGTATTCCTAAACCAGTTATGTAGTTTGCATGTGGTCATATAGCTAATTGCTCGCTAAATCTGGGATAACACATGTATGTGAGTATCATTCTATCATCTACTTATTGACAGAGAAGAAGATACTTGTTTTGTATAAATGATTGCTCTTTTCTTTTGTTTTTGTTAAACCTTATCATAAGTGAAACTATTCATGGATAGTTTCTGTCTGATGATGGTGGTGATGATGAGGATGATGTTAGCCTGTGAGATAGCCACTATTCTTTAACCCTTGAAACTGAGGGGCATAAGGTACAATAGTTTGCCCAAGCTCACATACATAACAAGTTTGCAGGGCTAGAAATCTTTCTGGGTTTCATCTGAAATGCAAACTCTCAGAGAGAGAAAGAGAATGCTGAGTGTGCCTTATTGTTTGTCTAACAGTGGTTAATGAATGTTTAAAGAGAAGACCGCTTCCTAGACATGAGTGTGTTAAGACTCTGTTCCCATTTCCACACATTTATGCTTACATGAAGGCCATTGGTTGCCCAATTTTAGCATTTCCTTGTACTTGTGGGATGATATTTAAAATATTTAACAACTAATATGTCATGAGCATTGACCAATCAAAATGCATGCAGTCGTAGGCTAGCCTAGAGTCTGGGAGGCCCTTGTTTTGCCAGGTACCTTTTATCTAACAGGTCATGAATATGTCTGGGGAGTTCTGGGATGAGAGGCTAGTGCAGTTGGGACAGAAGTTATTTACCAACTTTTGTATGAAAATATTTGTTTAGTATTTTAATAACCAATGCAGCTATTTTAATATAATCTAACTAAATATTGGCCCAGCATCTTGTCTAGCAAGCAAAGACAACAGTCGTTGTTGTGATGTTCATAAGGACATCTCTTATTGGTGTTTATGCGTGCAATACATGAGTTACAAGATTCCTGATAAGTAAATGAACGTGTTCTTAAGCCATGGTGCAAAGGCAAACTGAATGCATCAGGCACATTTTTTTCTCTCACCAGCCTCCCAGGAAGTTCTCAAACTGTGAATATTTGGAGTTAGAGACAAAGAGAGAGACAGAGAATGCTTAGTGTGCCATATCTTACTTGTGTATCGATCTCTTTTCTAAACTATGAATACCTAGAAACCAAGGGCTATAAGCTCATCTTTATCCCAGTTGCCTAGCACAGTATGTGGCACAGAGCACTCAATAGTTATTGAACAAATAAAAGCATTCAACCCCACTGATGAAAAGCCATTCTATTTGTAATCTAGAGACATAAATTAATCAGTTTCCTAATCTTGTGGAAGTCATTAATCTCACTGTAAGATTAATTCTTTAGGCTGGGCGTGGTGGCTCACGCCTGTAATCCAAGCACTTTGGAGGCCAAGGCGGGTGGATTCACCTGAGGTCGGGAGTTCAAGACCAGCCTGACCAACACAGTGAAACCCCATCTTTATTAAAAAAGAAAAAAAAAAAAGATTACTTCTTTATAAAACAAAAACAGTACAATGTCACCATTACACCAAGTGTGAAGCAAACTGACAAATGTTTATAACAATCAGATTTGCAATGAAAGAAATCTGAAAGAAGACCCAGTTATTTAAATGAATTATTCCTCTTCCACTTTTCTTGTATTTTATGCATAATGACGTGAACCTTTCTAATTCAGCTTTCTAGAATGCTTGTATCAGTTATGTCAGGCTGACAGTCTATATAATTGCTTCAAATGCTTTATTGCATCTTTTTACAATACTAAATCAGTATGTCAGGATGGCTACTACAAACTTGGTTATTGCTGTAATCTTGAACTTGTAACCCATACGTTGAACAAGCATAACCCATAGACTATGATCAAAATGCAATTATGTCTCCTGTTACTTTTTTTGGAGTCTCACTCAGTTACCCAGGCTGGAGTGCAGTGGCAGCGATCTTGGCTCACTGCAACCTCCAGGGTTCAAGCGATTCTCCCATCTCAGCCTCCAGAGTAGCTGGGACTACAGGTGCACACCTCCACGCTCAGCTAATTTTCATATTTTTAGTAGAGACTAGGTTTTGCCTTGTTGGCCAGGCTGGTCTCAAACTCCTAACCTCAATAATCTGCCTGCCTTGGCCTCCCAAAGAACTGGGATTACAGGCATAACCCACCACACCTGGCCTCCTGTTACTCCTTTAATATTTATTTTGTGGGGATTACCTTGCCCTATACCTAGATGAAAATATAGGCTGTTTCCATGACTTTTCTGCATGTTTTTAGGTCTCTGAAGTTTCTGTGAGTTACTAATACAATCTCAGCCCAGAAACAATTAATAGAATGCTACTCTAGCATGCTAGCAGTACTAGCAATCTAAACTCTTGGGTTTTATGTTTTCTGCTTCCCCAGCTGGGCTGTAGCAGTGCTAGAGGGGGCAAGGTGCTTTTCCACTTGAGACCCTCCCGTGCAATTCCCTTAATGTGGGTAATGCATTTCCTTCAGCTTGTCACTTAATCTTGTCCTAGTCTTCTCAGAGCTCCATGCCACACATGTTGTAACAAGGATTCTCTGGCAGAGTATCCCTGAACTCCCAGATGTTCCTCTTGGATAGGACTGAAACACAGGCACCAAATCACCTCTCACTCCCACATGGTTCACTTCTAGTCCATGGAAAACACTCGCACAAGACTACAGAGATTGAAACCTATCTGTATACCACTGGCACGGGGCACCTTGGCTTCTTCAGGAATGACCCAGATACCCCTCTTCTGTGTCCCCCAACTTCAAGGAACACATCCCTTTTCTGAATAGCCTGATCAATGTCCCTTCACATAGCTCAGCTTGAAGAATGTAGCGTCTCCATCCACATACTTGGCAGTGGGGTAAGGCGCAAGATGGAGCAGGTGTTATCATGACAACAACTTCTTCCAAAGAATGTCTTTCAAAATCCTCTTTTCTGGCCGGGCGCGGTGGCTCACGCCTGTAATCCCAGCACTTTGGGAGGCCGAAAGAGATCGAGACCATCCTGGTCAACATGGTGAAACCCCGTCTCTACTAAAAATACAAAAAATTAGCTGGGCATGGTGGCACGTGCCTGTAATCCCAGCTACTCAGGAGGCTGAGGCGGGAGAATTGCCTGAACCCAGGAGGCGGAGGTTGCGGTGAGCCGAGATCGCGCCATTGCACTCCAGCCTGGGTAACAAGAGCGAAACTCCGTCTCAAAAAAAAAAAAAGAAGAAGAAGAAAGAAAAAACCTGATTTACTCTAGGAGCACTTTCTCATAACCTTGGAAAGCCAGCCAGTTAAAACTGGTTAAACTCCGCATCTGTCCTTCTTGATTACTTAGCACCCCCATGAACTTAACATGTCATATATTTCAGGTGTTCCATTTTAAATTTTTTCATGAGCAGCATTCCTTCTCTTGTAACAACTTTATTTTCTTAGTTGACTAATGTTTTTATATTGATGAATTCTTCCCATATATTTTCTAAACTCACCAATTTGTTTTTGTAGAGGGTGTTGCTGCTCCCATGATTATTTTGAAGGTGAACATACTGCTTTTTGCTCAAATGAGTTACAGACTCTACCAACCAGATACAGGATTTTGGAGACAGAAATCTGACATTCAGCAAGGGTACAGAAATCTTGCTCTCTAAATTGATGTTAAAACATCACATGTCCATAATTAACGTATTATTTGTCTATAATTTTCTCAGGTGTTGAAATGGTAGTTTCACACTACTTGCCTTTCAACATATATGGACATTGTTTAGTCCATTCAGAAACTCAGAAATATTCAAGATAAATCACAAATGCAAAACATGCTGTAATGCCACTAATCTTTTCTATTAGATTTGCTTTAAATGGTAGTGTGTTTATGTCTTCATTTACATTGTCCATTTAATAGGCTTCCCCAGCAGTCCTGCTCTGGTAATTAGTTGGCTTATTTATATCTCAACACCTTGAGCTGCTACATCTCATTTAACTTATTGCTCTTTAAAGTTCTTGTATCCCAGTGGTTCTCAGCCCTCAATACACATTAGAATCACCTGGGGATCTTTTAAAAAATACTGATGCCTGGGCACCATCCCAGATCAATTAAATCAGAATCTGAAAGTTGTAGCTCTGAGAACCATGGGTTCCTAACCTTTGACCAATACCACTGCAAACACTGTGCTCAAGGTGAGGCTGAAGCAGTAAAAACAACAACAATCCAATTATTTTGTTTGTTTGTTTCACGCAGGGTCTTGCCCTGTCACCCAGGCTGGAGTGCAGTGATACAATCTTGGCTCACTGCAGCCTCTGCCTCCCAGGTTCAAGCAATTCTCCTGCCTCAGCCTCCCAAGTAGCTGGGACTACTCACGTGTGCCAGCTCGCTCGGCTAATTTTTGGCATTTTTAGTAGAGACAGCTTTTCGCCATGTTGGCCAAGCTGGTCTTGAACTTCTGGCCTCAAGTAATCTGCCTGTCTCAGCCTCCCAAAGTGCTGGGCTTACAGGCATGAGCTACGGCGCCCGGCCAGCAATCCAATTCTTGACCTCATCCCTTCTATTCTTATTTTCCTTTCCTTGGCAGTAATTATGATTAAATACCATCACATTCATGGGTTATCAAAACTTAATATTTCACCACCAACCCTAAAATGCCATTGCAAAATGCAATAGAATTCTGGAAGTAAGATTGTATTTGAAAATTATAAAAGACATCCATTTGTTTTGTTTTCATTTTATTGTAATGCAAAGAGAAACGAGGCAAGGAGACTGTTAGCAAAGACAAAGGAGATTGAAAGAGCATGGGACATTTAAGAAGCTAAAAGTTGTTTAGCATGATTGAGCCTTAGAATAGTTTCCAAGGAAACAGGGGAGGCAAAGCTGGAGAGGTAAGCATGATCCACATTCTGAGTGACTTTGGATCAAAAAAAGTTTGATCATGACTGGTTATATAATTTGTGTGGCCACAAAAATTACGTAGCCAGTACAGTATGAAAATGTGGGGCCCTTGTTAAAAAATCATTAAGAATTTTAAGATGTCAGCATAAGAGTATTAAACCATGCTCTTCTAAACATTGGCCTGTGTGTGACTGCACAGGACTTATGCCCAGGAAGTTGGCCTTGGGTTTAATTATATCCTGAAGGTGATGTGGGACTTGAAAGATTTAGATAGTGACTTGAAGTCATTATAAAGATTGTTCTGACCTTGGTTGGAAAAGGATTGTTGGACCCAGAGAACAAGGTTCTACAATGGCTTTAGGAAAGCTAATGTGTCTGTCTTGGCCAGGTGCGGTGGCTCATGCCTGTAATCCCAACACTTTGGGAGGCCGAGGCAAGTGGATCACTTGAGGTCAGGAGTTCGAGACCAGCCTGGCCAACATAGTGAAACCCCGTCTCTGCTACAAATAAAAAAAAAAAAAAATAGCCTGGAGTGGTGGTGGGTGCCTGTAATCCCAGCTACTTGAGAGGCTGAGATGGAAGAATTGCTTGAACCTGGGAGCCGGAGGTTGCAGTGAGCCGAGATCGTGCCACTGCACTCCAGCCTGGGCAGCAGAGCTAGACTTGTCTCAAAAAAAAATTTTAAAAAGGCCAGGTGCTGTGGTTCATGCCTGTAATCCCAGCCCCTTTGGGAGGCTGAGGCGGTCAAATCACCTGAGGTCAGCAGTTCAAGACCAGCCTTGCCAACATGGTGAAACCCCGTCTCTACTAAAAAATACAAAACAATTAGCCGGGTGTGGTGGCGCGTGCCTATAATCCCAGCTACCCAGTGGCTGAGGTAGGAGAATTACCTGAACCCCGGGAGGTGGAGGAGGCAGTGGTTACAGTGAGCTGAGATTGCACCACTTCATTCCAGCCAGGGCAACAAGAGTGAAAACTCCACGTAAAAAAAATTAAAATTAAAATAAATTTTAAAAAAGGCTGGCTGGGCATGGTGGCTCACGTTTGTAATCCCAGCACTTTGGGAGGTTGAGGCGGGTAGATCACGAGGTCAGGAGTTTGAGACCAGCCTGGCCAACACAGTGAAACCCCGTCTCTACTAAAAATACAAAAAATTAGCCAGGCATAGTGACACATGCCTGTAGTCCCAGCTACTTGGGAGACTGAGACAGGAGAATGATTTGAACCCGGGAGGTGGAGGTTGCAGTGAGCCAAGATCATGCCACTGCACTCCACCCTGGGCAACAGAGCGAGACTCTGTCTCAAAAATAAATAAATAAATAATTTTAAAAAGCTAGTGTGTCTATCTCCGTATTTTTTTCTGTGAATTTTAACTCTTGTGATGGTAATATTAATGGTAGTGCCAGGAATAGCTTCTACTAATACAACAAGTAAACACTTTCATATACAATACTGTCATTTGATTCTTCAACTTTCTGGTTGTCAGGCAAGGCATATGTTGTTATCCTTAGTTTATAGATAAGGAAACAGTTAAGTGACTTGCCAAAATTACATGACTAGTGATTGATGTGTATAGGATTTGAATCAGCCCTTCTGACATTTACACTACTGATATTTCTACTCTATTAATACTGCTAGTTTTATTATCAGCTACTTATAGAAGCAATTATTTTTTCCTTTGGAGACAGAATCTCGCTCTGTCGCCCAGGCCAGTGACAGAGTGCAGTGGATCCTCCTGCCTCAGCCTCCTGAATAGGTGGGACCACAGGTGCATGACAGCACACCAGGCTAATTTTTTTTTTTTTTTTAACCAGGCTAATTTTTTAATCTTTATTTTTTGTGGAGACGGGGTCTTGCCATGTTGCCCAGATTGGTCTAAAACCCCTGGGCTCAAGCAATCCTCCTGTCTCAGCCTCCTAACATAGAAGCAATTTTAAAAACATCCATTTGTATAGTATTTAATAGATTTTATTAAATTCTAATTGAAGTTATTGTCTACTGTGTTTTCAAAGCCTCTCATTACAGAGATCCACATGATGAAATTTTTACTGCCAGAAAGATCTTTATGTAGAAAGATGTCTGTTTTCTTTTAGTCAGACATTAAAAATGACTAGCCTGGGCAACATGGTGAAACCCCATCTGTACTAAAAATTAGCCGGGCGTGGTGGTGGGCGCCTATAATCCCAGCTACTCAGAAGGCTGAGGTGGGAGAATTGCTTGAACCCAGTAGGTGGAGGCTGCAGTGAGCTGAGATTGTGCCACTGTACTCCAGCCTGGGTAACAGTGCAAGACTCTGTCTGACAAAAAAAAAAAGGACTTAGGCTAACAAATCTACTTTTAGAGATTTTCTAATATCACGATAAATTCTAGTATCTCTGTGTCCTACTCAACATCTCTCATGCTTTTATCATCTTCCTTGCTTAGGCCTTATAATTTTTATTCTTTTTTTTTTTTTTTTTTTTTTTTTTGAGACGGAGTTTCGCTCTTGTTACCCAGGCTGGAGTGCAATGGCGCAATCTCGGCTCACCGCAACCTCCACCTCCTGGGTTCAGGCAATTCTCCCGCCTCAGCCTCCTGAGTAGCTGGGATTACAGGCACGCACCACCATGCCCAGCTAATTTTTTCTATTTTTAGTAGAGACGGAGTTTCACCATGTTGACCAGGATGGTCTCGATCTCTTGACCTCGTGATCCACCCGCCCCGGCCTCCCAAAGTGCTGGGATTACAGGCTTGAGCCACCGCGCCCGGCCTATCATTTTTATTTTAGGCCTTTCTTTGTTGACATTTCTTTATTATAATTTTGTGTATGTCATGACTGGGGATTTAGGGATTTAGATATTTGAAGGCCTCGTGTTTTATAATAGATATAACAAGTAAATTTTGGAAATTCATATTTTATAAATATTTGATATTTTTATAGAATCACTATGTTTAGATTGTTAAAGGTGTTTATTTCTTTGTTGTAATTTAAGCACTTAGACTTAATTACACTCCAGGGAAAAGCAGCATTGTTTTAATCATCTTGGTTTCACATTTTCTTGATTCTCTTGTCTATCTTAGTTTGTTCCTACTTGGTACATGAATAGTAATTAAAGTTCAGAGTGTCTACTGCAAAAAATAATGCTTTAAGTTCAAAAATTACCTTATTTCTTTTATGATATTAATATATTCAAAGTATCAGAGGTAAATTGTAGCATTTGAGACCATATGGAATATAAGCTTCTATGTACAAGGGAGATCTTATAAAAACAGCTTGAAAGAAGGTGTTTAGCAGAATTTATTTGCTGGATTGAATCTCCAGTCCACCATTCACCGCTGTATTTGAATGGATTCCTTGCCTTCTTATCCTGGGTAGGTTCACAGTTTATCTTGTCACATGCCAGCCCTTGTTGTCTACCTTGGACTTCACCTCTTAAGTAATAGACAGCCCCTGACTTTCACCCATAAATTATCTGATGGTGACTGGCCTGCCTCCTCAGTTTTCTTTCACTACCCAGTGCCAGCCTATCTAAGCAAGATTTCTATAGAGATAATAGTTTTATTTGTTAGGACTGGAAAGTAACTTAGAAACATTCTAGTTCATTGATTTAAATTTATGGATGAGAAAACTGAGACCCAGAAAAAGGAAGTGACTTTCATCTGCATTGAATAACATTTTGTAACATTATATTGGAATCAAAACATGGAGATTATTTCTATAGCACTTTGTTTAGTTTTTTTAAGAAATTATATTTCTCTTTGAGTTTTTCAAGTTATGTTTGTGCATATTAGTTACAGGAGACAGATTAGTCTTTCTTGTTTCACACAGATAATTATAGGCATGTAGCGCATCCAAAAGAAAAAATCAATAGCACTTAATAGAACAACTTAGATGTATCATACTCTATTGAACCTTGAAACTGTTTGTTATACACTGTCATCATCATATTATTTTCTCTAAAACATATGTAGGTCACAAAATTGAATTGTAAAATTGCGAGTAATTTGTATAATTTAGCAAATTTTCAACTAATATTTATGGAGTTCCAAGTGTGTGACATTACATTTGTGTTTTCTTTACGCCATGACTACTTGATCTTGCTTTTGTGTATGAAACGCTTCGTCTGCTTTTATAATTTCCCTCTATCTTCCCTTATTTCTTCATTTCCCTTGGCAGTCTTCACCAGTCCCAAAACTTTAATCAACCCTTTAACATACAGGACTATTAGGTCTGTATCTCCCTTTTTTGCTCACGCTTTGGCACACCAGACCTAATCTTCTAACCATTAGCTGCATGTTTCTACCTAGATATAGATCCTCAACCCCCGAACTCAGTATATTTACTAATGAATGCATTCATCTTCCTCTGGAATCTATTTCTTTTAATGTTACCATCACCTTCCTGAATTATATAGGTTTAATCACTGGTGGTTTTCTTGATACTACTCTCTCTTGGCTCCTACATCCATTCAATAATAATCATTTTTACCATTTATTTAGCACTTACCATGAGCTTTTGAAATTCAAATATTATCTTTTGCAGTAGCCACTCTGAACTTTCATCACTGTTTATATACGAATTAGGAACAAACTAAGATAGACAAGAGAATCAAGAAAATGTGAAACCAAGACTATTAAAACAATGTTGCTTTTCCCTGGAGTGTAATTAAGTCTAAGTGCTTAAATTACAACAAAGAAATAAACACCTTAAGCAATCTAAACATGGTGATTCTATAAAAATAATCAAATATGTGCCAGGCCTTTAACATTTCATCCTCAGAACAATCCTGTGAGTTAGGAGTTACTGTGGTCTCCATTTTACGGTTGGGTCATCTGATGTCCAGAGAAATTAGGTAGTTTCCTAAAATCAGAAGACTAGTAAATGGAAGAGTTAAGATTCAAATCTGTACAACCTGTCTCTACTGAATCTACTCTATGATAAGTGCAACATAGCTTTATCTAACACTACTCAAATTGAAAAGAAATTGCTCTTAATCACTGCATTCAGTTGCTTGCTAAATTAATATGTGCTATATTTTCTTTTTTTTTTTTTTTGAGACAAGTGTTTCGTTCTTGTCGCCCATGCTGGAGTGCAAGGGCATAATCTCAGCTCACTGCAACCTCTGCCTCCCGGGTTCAAGCGATTCTCCTGTGTCAGCCTCCCGAGTAGCTGGGATTATAGGCGTGTGCCACCATGCCCAGCTAATTTTTGTATTTTTAGTAGAGACGGGATTTCACCACATTGGCCAGGCTGGTCTTGAACTCCTAACCTCAGGTGATCCACCTGCTTCGACCTCCCAAGTGTTGGGATTACAGGTGTGAGCTACCGCACCCAGCCATATTTTCTTCTTTTATAATATATTTGTCCCCATCTAGTTACCTTCTGTTATTACCTTAGCCCAAGCTCTCATTACTTCTTGCCAGAACTATTGCAGTAGTAGTCTAGCCAGTTTCTCCAGACTCTACCTCCCTCCAGTCCATTTCATATACCGTCCTGAGATAAATCTTCCCGAAGCATGGCTAGGTGTGTTTAGCTGTCCCTAGCCTAGAGAAAAATGGAGTGACTCCAAACTAATTAGGCCCTTGAATAATATTGGAATATTCCCTACTACCCTTCATTTATAAGCAAACTTAATTACTTCCTGAAACACCATTCTCTTTATGTATTAATTTATAGATGCCTGAAGTTACCAGCTTTATGTTCTTATTTACGTATATGGTTTTATAATTTTTTTTTTTTTAGAGGGACTCTCGCTCTGTTGCCTAGGCTGGAGTGCAGTGGTGTGATCTTAGATCTCTATGTCCTCTGCCACCGGAGTTCAAGCGATTCTCCCACCTCAGCCTCCTGAGTAGCTGGGATTACAGGTCCGTGCCACCATGCCCGGCTAATGTATTTTTGGTAGAAATGGGGTTTCACAGTGTTGGGGAGGCTGGTCTCGAACTCCTGACCTCAAGTGATCCACCCACCTCAGCCTCTCAAAGTGCTGGGATTACAGGCATGAGCCACCATGCCCGGCCATGGTTTTATAATTATACATATTATACATTATCCTATGTACATGTATCCCCAGGACATATAGCCATTGTATGTGTGTATTGCTTGTTTTCTTTCTGAGATCTTTAAATTCTCTCACATGTAAGCATATGTTGTTGATGTATTTTGAAAACATTTTTAATGTGTAATTGGCATGACTGTGATTTTACAACATAATTTCCCAGTGTTTATGTAAACATTATAGGAACTCTGTATTTGAGTATGAAACTATGCCATTAGGGCAATTGCCCCATCTGTACATTTTCTGGTTCCTATTTTAACCTGGGACATGAATTTGTACCCTGGCCAGCTATAGTTATAGATATTGGCTACAGAACTTCTTTTTTTTTAAACAAAACTAACTGGCTCGTACAGGAATCAGACTCATGACCTTGGCCTCATTAGCACTATGAGCTAACCAATTCTGACATACAGAAATTACACAAGCAACAAATCGTAAGAGAGACCAGAACTATAAATGGCCTTTTGGGAAATAATTTTCTTAAAGAGCATATCCGAATGGAGACCTTCATTCAGCAGCTTATATCAAATTCTTGATCGCAGAGTTGCTTCATTTTAAGAGTGAAAAACAATATAACAATAGCAGTAGAAATTGAAAGCAGGGAAGTTGTCCTGACATACTGTTTTCTTGTATAATATAGATTTATATAGAACAGGGGCTCTAACCCCCTGTCAGTGATATGTTTTTGTCAATTTTCCTGTAGATTTTTATTCATGAAAATAGCACTGGTGGCAAACATGAGCTAGTGAGTGAAAGTATCCTACACAATTCCCCAAACGCCTCTGCCAGTTTATTTTAGTGTTGATTTTTAGCGCACTTTTGTTTTTCAGTGTGGTTGGAGCAAAACAGAGGTTAAGAGAAAACTCCTATGGTTCTATTGGTTTGGATAAATGGACAGGTGCCAACAATTACTATTGGTGTGACTTTTCCCTCCAAGATAAGCAGTACTATTACTACTATTTTGTTTCTACCTTTTAGAAAATGCCAGCTGGAATTTAGAGTTCTTATTGTGAAAACTAAGGCCTATTCCTCATTGTCTTCTGAATTTCATGACTTTGGTAATATCCTTTAGTTTATATACTACAGTTACCCCTTCCATAATATACGGACACCATGGTGTTGAGATTGATGTGAGAATTAACGTGTTTACTAGTCAGTCTTCTCGCCAAACAAAGATGCATTTGCACAGTTTTAGTTGTCAGAAAGGTCAGGAGCAGTTGTTACATCCTCTGTATACTTCTGCTTGTGATTTGGAGGGCTTAGGGTATGTTGCTACAACCATATTTATGACTACTGCTGCATTTTTTTTTTTTTTTTTTACTATTTCTGGTTGTTAACTAAATTAATTTTTCCTCATACGCTGATACTAGGCATTTGGAATTTAGTAAGTAGCTGAAATTTAAATAAATAACAAATATGGTATGAGTTTTCAGGGGTTTTTTTGTTTTTGTTTTTTTGAGATGGCTAGAACAGACACATGGACTGAACATGGTATCTGACATTGTTGATAATATACTGAGTAATATCGAGGAACAGTGAAGCAAATGTAGTTTCTAATTTTTTCCATATGGAAGTGAATCTATGATAAGTGCAACATAGCTTATCTAACGCTACTTAAATTGAAAAGAAAATGAAAGTTAAATGATAAGATTTAAGAAGTCATGTTTGCAAAACTCATGTGAATAGTCAGAAGTACAGAAATTCATCATTAGGCAGTTCCTCATATATTTGTTATTAAATCTATGCAATTACAGGTGTCATGTATGTTTTTTTCACATTTACTATTAAGGAACTCTTATTCATTTTCTTACCTGTGTGAGTTTGTCAGTGCTACACAGACTAGGAAGAATGTTAATTTGCTGGCCTGCCTCCCTTGAGCTGTTTACCACATTTTTGATGCAGAATAGAAAAGGAGAGGAACTTAATTGAATGTAATAAACTTTAAAAAATCTTTCCAGGCCAATTGAGCATTCATTTCATTACTTTTAAGACAAGCAGGGAATGATCTATAAAGAGGGAAAATAAGAGGAGCTAGCTGTGAAGACTAAATGAGACAAAGACAAAGAGTACAGCATAGTACAAGGCACATGGTGTCCTCTAAATAGTAGTAATAATAGTTATTATTTTTGGTAAGGCCTTGAACTAAATTATACGGGGGACCTTGAATTACCATTAGTATTCATAATAGTAATATTAATACTATTATATTTTCAGGTGATAAAGTATACCCAAAAACATAAAAATTCAGGTTTAAATATGATGAATTGCCCAGTGAAGTTTGCCATCAACCCCTATGGTTAAGATGTTTCATTTTAGAGAATGCTTGGTAGAAAATGCTAGATGGAAAAGTCAGAAGATTCTTTGTTACAGACTACATAGCTTGAAATTTGTCTTGTAAAAATGCATTGATGGAAAAATACTTTAAGAAGACCTCAATTGTAGATTCAACTCTTAGGGATTTTAGACATCACTGAGTGCAATGTCCCTCAATTTTGAGATACTGCGAGGTTCAGATGATTTGCCCAACGTCATACCATTTGTTAGAGACCAAAGAAGGTCTTGAACCTCAGACATCTGATATGAAGTTATTCCAGTGTTCTATTTTAACAACCTGATAACAGGATGGATATAATAAAAATAGTGCCCGTGGCTGGGTGTGGTGGCTCACACCTGTAATCCCAGCACTTTGGGAGGCCGAGGTGGGTGGATTACTTGAGGTCAGGAGTTCGAGACCAGCCTGGCCAACACGGTGAAACCCCGTCTCTACTAAAAACACAAAAATTAGCTGGACATGGTGGCACGCTCCTGTAATCCCAGCTACTAGAGGGGGAAGCAGGAGAATCGCTTGGACCAGGAGGCGGAGGTTGCAGTGAGCCGAGATTGTACCACTGCACTCTAGCCTAGGTGAAAGAGAGAAAGTAACAAAAAAAAAAAAAAAAAAAGTGCCAAATGTCAGCCTAGAGCAAAATATTTTTGTATTTTGATCAAAAAATGAAGAGTTATACACATACGTTGGATGAAATATATATGACTAAAGTAAACAGACTTTTAAATTTTAAATCAAGACTCTTTCATAGAAGTTGCATAATAAATGCCATTTATAGTTAATTTATTCTATATGTCATATACTTAAAATGCACTCAAAATCAAATATCAAGACTAAATTGTACTCCAGTTGAAAATCCATGGCAATTTTTTCTTTGTCTGAATCCTGACTGATATTTGTTTATTGCACCCCTTTCTTTTAGAACAATAAAAGCTTGAGAATTATGCTTGGTAATATAACAAGAAAGCATCGTTATAGATATAAATGATGTAACAACAATTCTATCCCCAGTTGTGTGTTGTAAGACTGACAAACATTGGATTAATGTTGAACAGGTCATTTGCAATTCTGTGCTGTTTGTAGAGATATTATATTTTGCTATTCTTAGGAACTTATATATGAGTTCGAAGGTTTTCTGAAACCTGAAAGACATAAAAAAGACAGACTTTTCCTGTAGCATGTAGCAATTCGTAGAATACATTGTACATTGTTCTTCCTAAACTATGTAACTCTCTATATAGTGTATATGGTGATATAGCTTCTTAAGGTGGTTAATGGGTTTCACGAGATACAGAATAATTGATGTATTCAATAGTAAAGCACTTATTTGAATTTGGTAACAGATTGTGATCAATAATGGTTACAGCTAAAAGATTTGAATGGCATCTTGATTAGTTTCCTGGTTGACAAATGGTCACACTCCAGAACATACTACTAAGATTTATGTTAGTCAGACCTGTTGTCATTTGGATATCTGAAGAAAAAAGCTGTCAAGTGAGTACTAGAGATTGGTATTTCAGGATGTGAATAAGACATCATATGCTACAAGCCTTACAAATTTGACAGTCCCTGAACCTATTGTGAGAATAAAGATGTCATGCCTCATATATTTTGTTATCAGTGAAAAAAAAGAAATAACATTTTCTTTTTCATATTTTGGTAGAGAATGCATACAATTGATAGTGAAATACATACCTATAGTAACTATATGTAGTTATAAAAAGAGATAAAACAATTCAGTGAGGCTCTCCAACTTTACCGGGACCTAAAACCTGTACCTTTCCAAGTCCAAAGTGACGAACTCTAACTTTACTAGTAATTGGTTATAGCTTACTTTTTAAAACAAACGAGAAGAATGTCTCCATAGTTATTCATAACCTAACAATTGTGAAAATTAAAGTAATTGGATGAGTTGCTTTTATGTAAATTTGATACATTAGTTTGATGTCCTCATGGTATTCAGAGAGCTAAGATGTATATATACAGTTAGACATGAGTCATGCCCTCTATGATGAGTTTAACCATTTAAATCAAATATTTGTTATATATGATACCTTAAGTACAAATGTTTTTTACATATGGTACCTTAATTTATATAAGATACCTTAAGTTATAAAGTGTTTGTTTATAACAACAAATAAAGCAAAGTATTCAGAATGGCTTGTAGCAAGGTACTGAGACATGTGAAGGACTGCTAGATTGTTCTTGATAATTTACTTCCTACCTCTGACTCAGTTTTACACGATCAGCTTTCAGAGATTAAGCACAAAATATGTTAGCAAAATTAAGTGTACTTTAAAGTTTTTGTTGAGATGTTTTAAGTCTTAAACAAGATTTCAAACCCAGATATTTGTAGGACCAAAATGATGAATTAAAAGAGAAGGATTCAGTGTATTTTCTGAAAAATTATTACCTATAACTGATATGACCAGTGCCAGCCATGAATCACCTATCCCCCATGTAGTAACAGCTGATTTATATTCTTGCACCAGCTCCTTATCTCATAGTGGATCAGGCTTTTTGGGTAGCATGACATTAGCTGATCTGATTTTTGAATATCAGTAGAGCTCAGCAAAGGACTATAGAACTGTATACCCCAGTCAATAAGTTAGACACTTACTAAACCTTTTATAAAAGTATTGGACACTCATCCTCTGAGAAGGCAGTGCAACTGGGTGAGAAAAAAACTGTCTTATATATCCTTTAGGTACAGCTCTGATTTCTGATGATATGCTTGCTATAAAACAATCTATTAAAAATGATTCTGGCCAGGTATAGGGGCTCATGACTGTAATCCCAGCACTTTGGGAGGCTGAGGCGGGTGGATCACCTGATGTCCAGGAGTTCAAGACCAGCCTGACCAACATGGTGAAACCTCGTCTCTACTAAAACTACAAAAATTAGTCGGGCGTGGTGGCGTATGCCTGTAGTTCCAGCTACTTGGGAGCCTGAGCCATAAGAATTGCATGAACCCGGGAGACGGAGGTTGCAGTGAGCCGAGATCTTGCCACTGCACTCTAGCCTGAGGGATAGAGCGAGACTCTGTCTCCAAAAAAAAAAAATTCTGGGTGATGTCTCCTATACGTTGCATAAGCGAATGATTTGAGGAAAACTTGCTTAATTAAGATCTCAGTTCAATTTTGTTTTGGTGCTCTTGACACTCTTCGTGCTTGACTAAACTTTTTCAATTCAGATTTGCATGCCACTTTTATTTCTTTTACTTATATAGATAAAAGGTCTACTCCCTTATTGGTTTGAATTTGGGTTACTTGGTGTCTTTGATCAGTAAAGAGAAATAATCTGTTTTAGCATTAATGGATTATGGTCTGTTTCCTGATTGTCTTTGTTTTTCAACTCCATCCTGATACTGGAACAATAAATCATCTTGTTTTTGCTATGAACAGGTGACACCCGACTATAGTTAGTGTATATTGTAAGACAAACAGAGAGTGTTGCAAATTCCCGGTGTTTTCCTCTTAGTCCTGTACTATTCAGAAAATGTTTCATACCAGTCTTGATAAACTAGCATTCTCAAGAAGGAAGGTTATGTTATGTTGTTGTTTTGAGATGTTGAAATTATATTAAATTATGCATAGGAGGTATTATTTATTTATTGAGTTTAGTGCTCCCAAACTGTATTCTGCAGACTATCGTTCCACAGGATGTTCAAGTAACTTTAAAAAAGGAAAAGAAAAAGTGTGGAGGTAGTCAAGGGGATCATCTGTGGCAAATGAGTTGTGGATGTGCTGGGTTAAACAAAGACAAACAGGTCTATTTTCTGCAGAACTTCCTATGCCTTTTTTTTTTTTTTTTTTTGAGATGGAGTCTCGCTCTGTCACCTGGAGTGCAGTAGCGCAATCTTGGCTCACTGCAACCTCCGCCTCCCGGGTTCAAGCAATTCTCCCCGCCTCAGCCTCCCTGAGTAGCTGGGACTACAGGCACACACGACTATGCCAGCTAATTTTTGTATTTGTAGTAGAGATGGGGTTCCACCATGTTGGCCAGATGGTCTCGATCTCCTGACCTCGTGATTCACCCACCTCGGCCTCCCAAAGTGCTGGGATTACAGCTGTGAGCCACCGCACCCAGCCTGACTTTTAATATGCTATTTTTATTGTAAATCTATAAAAAGGAACTATACAAAAAACACTTTCCTAACTTATGTAACCATGGGGGGTGTGTGTGTGTGTGTGTATAATATTTTTCTTTTTCTTTTTTAATTTTATTATTTTTTTTTTGAGATGGAGTTTCGCGCTGTTGCTTAGGCTGGAGTGCGGTAGTGCGGTCTTGGCTCACTGCGACCTCTGCCTCCTGGGTTCAAGTGATTCTTGCTGTCTCAGCCTCCCAAGTAGCTGGGATTACAGACGCCTGCCACCATGCCCAGCTAATTTTTTTTTTTTTTTGCATTTTTAGTAGAGACAGGGTTTCACCATGTTGGCCAGGCTGGTCTCTAACTCCTGACCTCAGGCAATCTGCCCACTCGGCCTCCCAAAGTGCTGGGGTTACAAGCCTGAGCCACTGCACCCAGCCAATAATGTTTAACATCTCAAGTGTGGCACACAGTTTGGGAAAAGGTGGTCTAGCTATTCTTGTATGCAAAAGACATGGGTAAAATGGACACAGGACAAAATTGTTAAAATGTTTGTAACATGCCTACAGACCTCATTAGCAAAGCTTCCTGATTATAGGAAATCACCATTGAAATGTTCAGGGGGAGAAAAAATCAAATAGGATTACTTTTAAAATGCACTGGCAATAATACCCTTTATGTTGAATATGGGAAATAGACTAGTTTTAGCTAATATATAAATAAACAGTATGGATTATATTAAACCCAGGACTTCAGAACCCTATGCATAAATGCAAGCCTGATTATTGTTAATTAGTAAGGATGTGGTTTTCAGATCATGCCATCCAGTTACAACAACATACCATAAACACTGTCCACGCATTGTCAGTTTGTAAACATATCATTTGCTGTATGAGTTGCTTAAAACATTCAAAAGGTGTTTAACAACAACAGTATTAGTTGATCTGAGAAGAAATCACAGTGGTCGAACTTGAATAATTATAACAGCAGCATGAAAACCATGGGACTGCAGTGAAGCTGTGATCATGAAAGAACGTCATGTTACAACGTAAAACCCTCTGTGAACCATTACTGAGAACAGAAAGACACTGAAAAGGCCTGGATAGATATATTGCTTGAAACAGTTGCCCTAGTTATTTAGTTTCAAAATGAAGTAGCAGAGAATCCCATATGGGAAAACTACTTGTACATATCTCTGTGATGGCGTTCATCTCATGATGTTTGATTCCATTTTGATGAGTTTGTTGATAGCATGATTCCTGCTGTCACTATGATTTGTGTTTATTATAGCTGTTTCCTTTTTAATAAAGGATGCTGTTGCATATAAACACTGACATGAAGCTGTCTTTTCAGAAATTGCATTCTGTATGCTGCTATAGTCATTGCGGTGTTGTAAAGTGAATATTTTGCTACCAACAGAGTTGGATTATATTTTTTAATATATCGATTAGTGCATTTTGTTGTTTCAATATAAGAAAGGACCTATAGTTATTTTTATTTTGCATTTGTTCTTAGGTAGTATACACACTTTCAAGGAGAGATACCATAGTAGGCAATAAAATAATGTGGCTGAAGCACACCTTGATAGAACAACAAATAAAGGACTGGACAGAGGTGAAAATGAATATGTAGGAAGTAGGAGGGTGTCAGATTCACCATAGTCGAAGAGTCATGGCAGGAGACCATTGA
This sequence comes from Aotus nancymaae, assembly GCF_030222135.1. Lineage (NCBI taxonomy): Eukaryota > Metazoa > Chordata > Mammalia > Primates > Aotidae > Aotus > Aotus nancymaae. Next base: position 49,593,228 of record NW_026988415.1, on the reverse strand, counting down.
AAGTCAATCGACATCATCTATCCTAAGCTGAGCTGAGGCAGTGTCTAACTGCCATAGCCAAGAGTAGGAGCTAAGAAATCTCAGACGGAGGCCGGGCGCGGTGGCTCATGCATGTAAACCCAGCACTTTGGGAGGCCGAGGCGGGTGGATCACGAGGTCAATAGATCGAGACCATCTTGGTCAACATGGTGAAACCCCGTCTCTACTAAAAATACAAAACATTAGCTGAGCATGGTGGCGTGTGCCTGTAATCCCAGCTACTCAGGAGGCTGAGGCAGGAGAATCGTCTGAACCCAGGAGGCGGAGGTTGTGGTGAGCCGAGATCGTGCCAATGCACTCCAGCCTGGGTAACAAGAGTGAAACTCCGTCTCAAAAAAAAAAAAAGAAATCTCAGAAGGAGAAAACAGCCAAAGAATGGGAGGCTAGGCTGGGCACAGTGGCTCACGCCTGTATTCCCAGCACTTTGGGAGGCTGAGGCAGGTGGATCACCTGCGGTCTGGAGTTCAAAACCAGCCTGGTCAACATGGTGAAACCTCGTCTCTACAAAATATACAAAAATTAGCCGGGGTGCTGGTGGGCACCTGTAATCCCAGCTACTTGGGAGCCTGAGGCAGGAGAATCACTTGAACTTGGGAGGCAGAGGTTGCAGTGAGCTGAGATCAGGCCACTGCACTCCAGCCTGGGCAACAAGAGTGAAACCCCGTCTCAAAACAAACAAACAAACAAACCAAAAACCAACAACAGCAGCAACAAAATTGGCCAGGCGTGGTGGCTCATGCCTGTAATCCCAGCAATTTGGGAGGCCAAGACTGGTGGATCACTTGAAGTCAGGAGTTTTTTTTTTTTTTGGGGACGGAGTTTCGCTCTCGTTACCCAGGCTGGAGTGCAATGGCGCGATGTCGGCTCACCGCAACCTCCGCCTCCTGAGTTCAGGCAATTCTCCTGCCTTAGCCTCCTGAGTAGCTGAGATTACAGGCACGTGCCACCATGCCCAGCTAATTTTTTTGTATTAGTAGAGACGGGGTTTCACCTTGTTGACCAGGATGGTCTCGATCTCTCAACCTTGTGATCCACCTGCCTCGGCCTCCCAAAGTGCTGGGATTACAGGCTTGAGCCACTGCGCCCGGCGAAGTCAGGAGTTTGAAACCAACCTGGCCAACATGGTGAAACCCTATCTTTACTAAAAAAAAAAAAAAATACAAAAATTAGCCAGGTGTGGTGGTGCATGCCTGTAATTCCAGCTACTTGGGAGGCTGAGGCAGGGAGAATCACTTGAACCCGGGAGGCAGAGGTTGCAGTGAACCGAGATTGTGCCATTGCACTCCAGCCTGGGTAACAGAGTGAGACCTGGTCTCAAAAAGAAAAAAAAAAAAAGAATGGGAGGCAAGAAGGCAGGGAGCTGTCATGTCACTAGGGCAGTTCAGCTGGTTGTGCTGAATAGTGTTTTTCTCACCTGGAGATGCTTTTAACAACCTCATACCTAGTGGTATTTTAAATTTTATGTCTGGCTCCGGAAAAACATTTGCCTGTAAAATAAATTGAACATGATTGAATAAAAAGTATATAAAAAAAAAACTTCAGTACACACCTGATTTAATTAATTTACAGCCCTCCAGGAAAGTGTCATTAAAGGCATTTCTGATCAGATCCAGATTGGTAGCAAATCAAAACCCATCATTTCCTCTCTCCTTCTTTCCCTCCCTTCATCTCTCCTTCTCAGGTTAGAAAAGGATGCTGTTTGAATTAGCCAAGGATATACCATGTTGTAGATGGTGAGGGGAGAGGTGCATTCAGCAGAATTCAGTATAGCTATCTTTGGCCCCCATAGTAGCTTCAGGGGGCAGGGCCATTGGTGGTGGTGAAGTTGTGGGGAGGGTTTGTGGTAGGTAGGGATAACCTTCCTGGCCCCTTACTGTAAGCTGTCAGCAGATCTGGAATGTTGAAATCTTGCTCTATCACTGCTCTTTTTCATACATACCTATCATTACCATTCAGGGAGAATTTCTGCAATCTGTATACATTCTCATTTAATGGGATGTTTACAAATTCTGAGCCTTCCTTATCTCTGAACCAAATTCAGCATTACCAGTATTGGAGAAAATAGAGTCAATGCCAGGCATCATAGAACGATATCTCTTTTTCCATTTCCTTGCAATCAGTTTATCATTTCATCCTTCTCCACATTTGAATACACTCTCTAATTTCTTTTTATCTGGGTGGTTATGATACAGCCCTGTTTTTGGAGGACCATGGTGACAAATTCATTTCCTCATGAGTATTTGTTCCTACTTATCCAACTTAGCCTTATGGAAGCACTTGTGACAGATAAACAGTTGCTTTGGAACTTTGTGCTCTTACCTTAAAGGAACTAGCTTTAAGCTTTGAATCTGAAGTAGGAATAGAGATAAGAAAAAAAGACTTTCCACACTAGAGAGACAGTTAACAAAGGCTGAGAAGTGGGAAACTCTGAAAGGTAAGGAGCAGTGAATTGTTACATTTAATTGGATTATTGGATAGATAATAAATTGTGAATGGGGCAGCTTAAGATAAGACAGAAATGTCTATTGAGACCAGACCCCTCTGAGTCTTGAGTGCCTAAAGAAGAAGCTCTTATTATATGTATAAATAAGGTTTTTGAGTAGAACCCCACTAAAAGGCTGCTGATTTGAATAAAAAGCCACTGTTGAATCACCAGGATGATCTTGCCAATTACAAAACCCTTGCCATGTGAAACTAAGAGTTTATTCCTGTAAAGTAGAAATCGTCAGAGCTGATTATGTATGGGGAAAGATGAAATGAGCATTTATGCAAAAGCTTAGAGCATGCATCCTGCCTTTCAGGTTTAACCCTTGCGTCTTGTTTGGCAAACCAGTTGTGCCCTGTGTCTGAAACAGTCCTGCCCTTCATTTGAATGGAAACTCTTTCATTTCTGTTATGAGATTGAATGATCAGTAGATTGGAGGAAGGCTATAGATAAATGTGATTTATAAGCAATAGATTTTGCCAGAGGAGATTTTGAAGCTATGTAAAAATTCGTTTTATTTTTTCATGATATTTACTAAGGTTTTATAGGTTCAGACTCAGTCTCAATAGAAAATAGTAAAAACATTAGTCATATAAATTTCATTAGCACATACTTAGATATAAGAAATCATTCCTATAGATTAGATTGGCATGACTCAACCTTCTTTAGAGGTTAGTTGTTTCTACTTAGTATGTTTGCCATTTGGAGACCTGGCACTTGGATAGTATTTGTGCTTCAGGTGGCTTGAAAGATCCTATGGGTTCTCCATATGTTTGCAGTCTTAGAGATTACATTATCATCTATTTTCAGTAGGTTTTTGATATTGAAAGAAATCATTTCCAAACAGCGTCACTACTGTCTAAACACTGCGTAGTTACACATACATATTAGAATGACTAAAAAATACTGTTTGTGGCAAGGTTGGAAAGAAATTGAATAATCTAGGCATAAACCACCTAACTTCCTAATTAAATGAAACAGTATTTTATTACTGCTTAACCTACTCTTGTCTTACAGATTGACCTTGACTTACTTCCAGGTCAGAAGTCTTCTCACACTGTGCTTATTAAGGTCTCTGGCATTTGAAGTGGCAGAGCTGCTCTATTCCTGAAATCCCATCACTTTACTTTGCTTGCTATACTCTCTTTTCCCTTTACTTCTGTACAGCCTACAAGTCTTATGTGTTTAAAAGCCTCTGCTAAGGCCGGGCATGATGGCTTACACCTGTAATCCCAGCACGTTGGGAGTCCCAGGCAGGCACATCACCTGAGGTCAGGAGTTCAAGACTAGCCATGACCAACATGGTGAAACCCAGTCTCTACTAAAAATAAAATTAGCCAGGCATGGTGGCACATGCTTGTAACCCCAGCTACTTGAGAGGCTGAGGCAGGAGAAGCGCTTGAACCTGGGAGGCGGAGGTTGCAGTGAGCCTAGATCTTGCATTGCTTTCCAGCCTGGGAAACAATAGCGAAACTCTGTTTCAAAAAAAAAGCCTCTGCTAGCAGATTTTTGTTCAACATTTTCTTTTATCAGTGGCTTGCTCAATTTTACCTTTTTTATACCCAATTTTCATTGATGCATTCTCAAGACTTAAATAATAATGAAATGCCTGCCCACATGTAATATTTCCTGATGGTCCATGGATTTTAGCAGTAAGGTAACTTTGTCATACAAGAACCTAAAAGAACTGTAGTTAGAGTTTTAAAATGGCTTGTTTTGCTAGTGTTGCTAGAGAAAATGCTTTATAAATAACATTTCAAGAAGTATATTTCTCTGAATCTCCTTATAATTGCCAGAATGTTTCCCAGCAACTTAACTGTATCTACAAAGAAAGTGCTATGTTTAGATACTGGTCAGTTCTAAATGACAACATTAAGTATAAGTTATACAAAATAGTAGATAATCCAACTAAAATTTTATCTCTTCTTTGTGAAGGATCTGTTTGAGTCCTTAAGAAATAGTCAGGCCGGGAATGGTGGCTCACGCCTGTAATCCCAGCACTTTGGGAGGCTGAGGCAGGTGGATCACCAGGTCAGGAGATCAAGACCATCCTTGCTAACATGGTGAAACCCCATCTCTACTAAAAATACAAAGAAAAAAAATTAGCTGGGCATGGTGGCACACACCTATACTCCCAGCTACTCGGGAGGCTGAGGCAGGAGAAATCACTTGTACCCAGGAGGCGAAGGTTGCAGTGAGCTGAGATCGCACCACTGCACTCCAGCCTGGGCCACAGAGCAAGACTCAATCTCAAAAAAAAAAGAAAATTTGGGTGGGAAAACCTGGAAACAGTTTTAAGGCCCAAGGTATGGTGAAGTCACCAACCTGTTTTTCTCTGCCAGTTCTAATCTTGACATAACAAGAAAGTTACTGGACAATCAATCAATCATAGCCTTTAGGGGTATCAGGGAAGGAAAAGAAAAGGCAAGGTTAGACTGTTCCTCTGTTCCTAAAGAATACCGCAGAGAAATTTAAATCCTTGCTATACTTCTTTACCTGGCCCCTCCTGGATTAATTCATGAGAAAAATGAGATTTCCTCACTCTGAATTTGCCAAGTGACAAGATTTCCACTGAAGAATTAGCGTGAATGGGATTCGGAGAATGGAATAAAAAGTGAATTAAGCTACTGATCACCCTAATTTTTTTTTTTTTTAATAAAGACGGGGTTTCACCATGTTGATCAGGCTGGTCTTGAACTCCGACCTCAGGTGATCCGCCCACCTTGGCCTCCAAAGTGCTTGGATTGCAGGTGTGAGCCACCACACCCGGCTGATCACCATAATTTTTAAGACTCATTCATTCATTCATTCAGCAAAAATTCATTAAGTGCCTCCCGATCTGCTAGATAGTGTTGTAGTTCTAGGAATACCATAGTACACAAAACAGATAAACATTTCCGTCTTCCTGGAGCTTATATAATAGTAAGGACAAACAGACAAAATAAAGACATTGCAAAGTATATTCAAAGATGATAAATGCCATAGGGTAAAAAAGTGAAGAGGGAGTTTGGTGGTAAGTTGGCATTTTAGCACAGAAGGGAAAGCCTTATTGACTTGCTGATTTCTGAATAAGGATCTAAAGAAAGTTAAGTCATGCAGATATGTGGGGAAAGAGCATTCCAAGCATTCCAAATGCAAAGACCCTGAGGCAAAAAGCATGCCTGGTGTGTTCTAGGAAAAGTAAAAGTAGTGAGTTCAGTTGCCTGAAGCTCATGAATGAGAGGGAGAGTAATAGAAGATAAGGTAAGAAAAATTGTGAGGGGTGGAGGGAGTTGTATACCCAAATGATAGAGAAACTTATGGTTCAGCCAGCATGGTGGCTTACACCTGTAATCCTAGCACTTTGGGAGACCAAGGTGGGTGGATCACTTGAGATCAAGAGTTTGAGACCAGCCTGGCCATTATGGTGAAACCCTGTCTTTACCAAAAAAATACAAAAATTAGCTGGGCCTGATGGCAGGTGCCTGCAATCCACACCACTCGGGAGGCTGAGGCAGGAGAATTGCTTGAACCTGGGAGGTAGACGTTGCAGTGAGCTGAGATCGCACCATTGCACTCCAGCCCGGGTAACAGAGTGACACTCTGTCTCAAAAAATAAAAAATAAGTTAAAAAAAAAAAAAAAGAAACTTATGGATCATAATAGGGACCTGAGCTATTATTAAAAGATGAGAAGCCATTGAAAGGTTTTGAGCAGAGGAGAGATGTACTCACTTAGGTAGGAACACAATCACCCTGAATACTGTGTTAAGAACAGACTGATAAGCGAGGCAGATAAGAAGCAGGGAGACCCGATAGGAAGTAATTGCAATAATCCAGGAGGCTATTGCAGTAATCCAGGCTAGTGTTAGTAAAAGTGATGAAAAGTAGCCGAATACCTGGATATGATGTAACTGCCCAATAAGTTCACCTTGTCAACTGCCTAGACAGAGCTGATTTATCAAGATAGGACAATTGCAATAGAGAAAGAGTAATTCATGCCTAGCTGGCTGTGCAGGAGACCAGAGTTTTTTTTATTACTCAAATCAGTCTCTCTGAGCATCTGGGTTTAAAATTTTTTTTTTTTTTTTTTTAATAGTTCACATTAAGGCCAATGTTAGACAGAGTTTTTAAGGACAACTTGGTGAGGGGAAGCCAGTGAGCTGGGAGTGCTGATTGGTTAGATCAGAGATGAAATCATAGGGAGTCCAAGCTGTATTCTTGTGCTGAGTCAGTTCCTCGGTGCGGGGACACAAGATCAGATAGGCCAGTTTATCAATCTGGGTGGTGCCAGCTGATCCATCAAGTGCAAGGTCTGCAAAACTTCTCAAGCACTGATCTTAGGAGCAGTTTAGGAAGGTTCAGAATCTTATAGCCTCCAGCTGCATGACTCCTAAACCGTAATTTCTAATCTTATGGCTAATTTGTTAGTCCTACAAAGGCAGCCTAGTCCCTAGGCAAGAAGGGAATTTGGCTTGGGAAATGCCTGTCAACATATTTGTTTTAAGCTGTAAACTAAGTTCCTCTCAAAGTTAGTGCAGCCTATGCCCAGGAATGAACAAGGACAGCTTGGAGGTTAAAAGCAAGATGGAGTTGGTTAGGTCAGATCTCTTTCACTGTCTCAGTTACAATTTTGCAATGGTGGCTTCAATGTCAGTTTGTACCATATGAAATTGCCAGTATTTGACCACTTTTGATCAATAGAATCCATCATTTCTCTTTCCTTTTTCTTTTTTTTTTTTTTTTTTTTTTTTTTTTTTGAGGCGGAGTTTCGCTCGTTACCCAGGCTGGAGTGCAATGGCGCGATCTCGGCTCACCGCAACCTCCGCCTCCTGGGTTCAGGCAATTCTCCTGCCTCAGCCTCCTGAGTAGCTGGGATTACAGGCACGCGCCACCATGCCCAGCTAATTTTTTGTATTAGTAGAGACGGGGTTTCACCATGTTGACCAGGACGGTCTCGATCTCTTGACCTCGTGATCCACCCGTCTCGGCCTCCCAAAGTGCTGGGATTACAGGCTTGAGCCACCGCGCCCGGCTCTTTTTTTTTTTTTTTTTTTTTGTGAAATGGAGTCTCGCTCTGTCACCCAGGCCGGAGTGCAGTGGCATGATCTCAGCTCACTGCAACCTTCACCTCTCCAGTTCAAGTGAGTCTCCTGCCTCAGCCTCCTGAGTAGCAGTGATTACAGGTGCCCGCCACCACGCCCAGCTAATTTTTGTATTTTTAGTAGAGTCGGGATTTCACCATGCTGGCCAGGCTGGTCTTGAACTCCTGACCTCAAGCGATCCGCCCACCTTGATCTCCCAAAGTGCTGGGATTACAAGCATGAGCAACTGCACCTGGCAACAATCCATAATTTCTAATGGTTCTTTCTAACTTTTTGAAAGTATAATGGATAGAAGTTTACTAAAATTATACACTAGATGTGTGAGATATGACAGGAGTGAAGGAAAATTTCCAAGGCTTTTGAGCTAAGCAAATGGTAAGAATAGAGTTGTCATTAACTGAGAATGGAGAGACAAGGCTATTAGTGGGACACTTCTGAGCTAGTCAGCTTTAGTTTACTGAAGTTTAAATTCAGGCAGCTTTTTTGTTGCTGTATACCAGCGGTCACAAGTGAACACTGGAGAATGTGCATAATTCATTGTAGATCCATCTACATTGCTGGCAAAAATAATCAAGCTTTCCTGTTATACTGATTAATATTGGCTCCGTATGGTCATCTTCAAAGAAGAAGAAGAATTATGGTCATCTTCATAGAAGACCTTTATATCTTTTGTATAATGTGGTTTGAAAAATGTGATTTTAATTTTGTTATCTTGCTGCTTTCAACTTTTATTGTCTAAGCTCATTTTCTTCGTTTTATTGTATTTCATGACTTCCTTCTAAATCAGTTAAGATTCAGCTAGAATGTATGTTGGTACATACAATTTGGAAAGATTGTCTTTATGTTCTGTGATCAAATGTGAAAAATAGAACCATGGAGTCAAAACAGAGTAAGGCTTTACTGTTTTTTGTTTGTTTGTTTTTTGGTTTTTGGGTTTTTTTTGAGATGGAGTTTCGCTCTGTCATCCAAGCTGGAGTGCAATGGCGCGATCTCGGCTCTCGGCAACTTCTGCCTCCCGGGTTCAAGTGATTCTCCTGTCTCAGCCTCCCAAGTAGCTGGGATCACAGGTGTTCACCACTATGCCTGGCTAATTTTTTTGTATTTTTAGTAGAGACAAGATTTCACCATGTTGGCCAGGCTGGTCATGAACTCCTGACCTCAAGTGATCCACCCACCTTGGCCTCCCAAAGTGCTAGGATTACAGGCGTGAGCCACCCCACCCGGCCTGGCTTTACTGTTTTGTAAAACTGCTTTCAGGAAGTAATTGAGGTGGATACACACAAGCCCAGGTTGAACAACATTATATCTCACTTACTCTGAATGACCTTGTCAGGAATATTGTATATATCCAGAGACATGAAAGTAAAACATTTGGTAATGCATTTTCTTTAGGTGTGTTAAGATATAAGGCCAGGCTGGGCATGGTGGCTCATACCTGTAATCCCAACACTTAGGGTGGATGAGGCGGGAAGATCACTTGTGCCCAGAATTGCAAGACCAGCTTGGGCAACATGGTGAAACCCTGTCTCTACAGAAAAAAAAAAAAAAAAAAAAAAAAAAACTACGTGTGGTGGCACAGGCCTATATAGTCCCAGCTACTCAGTAGGCTAAGACGGGGAGGATCACTTTAGCCCTGAAGGTTGAGGCTGCAGTGTACTATGATCAAGCCACTGCACTCCGGTCTGTAAGACAGAGTGAGACTCTGTCTAGAAAAAAAAAAAAAATGGTAGGAGGCCAGTTAATCGCAATAAAAAATAATATTGTGGAAAATCTACAGTGTTGAGTTACATTCAAATTAGAAATTAGCAAACACTGATAACTACTTGTCAAAAATGCTGATAATGTAATTTTAATAGAGGTCACAGTATTTGTCTAGGATGAGTTAAAGATAAGAGTCTATCCCTTTGCTGAGACTTTATCTTTTTGCCTGACTAGCAGTCTCTTTGATAGATATCTTTCTATACTGTAGGGGCTGATTTCTTCTTCTGTGTTTGAATTTATGAGAGAAAAAATAGAATTGGACTGAAAAGGTGTTAGAGAATTTAGAGAAGTACTTAAATGAATTGTTCAGTTTGTTTAAATTTAGAAACAATAAAAGCTGTTTGTTCAGGCTACTATTTTCAAGATACCATGTTGTGTGTGAACATAAGTAGTGCCCCAGGTTCCTGGAAGGCAGACTTGGTTTTGTTGTTGAGAAATGTTTTAGTTGAACAGTCCTTAAAAGAAGAATTGGTCGTCCACATGTTTAACATTTCACTCCTCCAGATATACTTGTGGTGAGACAGGAAGGAAGATGAGAAACAATATTCTCCCATGATTATGGAACCATACCTTTAATATATGGCCATTGACTGAATGCTTAGTTTTACTTGTCATTCTCCTTCTTTTTTGTTAGACTCTTTTCTTTCTTCTCCCTGCCCTTAAAGACCTAATAAGAGAGAAAAACAAGTATACAAGTCAGTTGCCATTGTGCACAACTGTAGTTTCAGCTATTCAGGAGGCTGAGGCATGATGATGGCTTGAGACCAGGAGATCTGGGCTGCAGTAATGACCATGGTGCCTGAGAGTAGCCACTGCACCCCAGCCTCGGCAGGTGAGACCCTGGCTCTTAAAAACAAAACAACAAAACAAGACAAGCACACAAATAAAGCAAATAATATATAATGCATGATATGGTGTAACAGAGATGCATTTGTGTTTTAAGCATTTTTTACTGGAGGTTTATGAGTGAATGTGAATTTTAAGGTGTGCTCCAAGGTACCCAAGGGATTTTGATCAACATGCATCAGAGGTTGCTGATGGGATTGGAAACTTCCCTCCTTCACCTCATTCCCCTATGCGTGTGCTCACACAGAGCAGCTCCACTTTTATCTGTTTTATAAATTGGGTTTTTGTGTAGCACTGTGAAAAGAAAGTGTTCTTTTTTTGGGGGGAGTGGGTTTGAAAGTGTTCTTTTGACCAATTTTTTTTTTTAAACCACAGCTTTAATAGAAAGAGCATGAGCTTTGGAGTAAGAGAAATCTGAGTTGAAATTCTAGTTTTGCTCTTTGATGTTTACCGCATCCACCACCATAAACTCTCTGTGTTTCTCAATGTTGGTCTTCATTTTGAGGATCAAAGGAGAGACGTGTAGAGTGCATATTGTAGTGACTGACCAAGGATTCCTATTAGATTGGAAAAATGTGGCTTCTATTAAACTATTTATCTATTTATTGAGACAGAGTCTCGCTCTGTCACCAGGCTGGAGTGCAGTGGCACAATCGTGGCTCACTGCAACCTCCACCTCCCGGATTCAAGCGATTCTTCTGCCTCAGCCTCCTAGGTAGCTGGGACTACAGGCATACACCACCACGCCCAGCTAATTTTTCTATTTTTAGTAGAGACCGGGTTTCACCATGTTGGCTAGGATTGTCTTGATCTCTTGATCTTGTGATCCGCCCACCTGGGCCTCCCAAAATGCTGGGATTACCGGTGTGAGCCACTGTGACTGGCCTATTAAATTATTTTTTATATCATAGGTATTATTTTAAAACCTTGAGAGACCGGGTGCAGTGGCTCATGCCTATAATCCCAGCACTTTGGGAGGCTGAGGTGGGTGGATCAGGAGGTCAGGAGATCGAGACCATCCTGGCTAGCACAGTGAAACCCCATCTCTACTAAAAATACAAAAAAATTAGCCGAGCTTGGTGGCACGCACCTGTAGTCCCAGCTACTCGGGAGGCTGAGGCAGGAGAATCACTTGAACCCGGGAGGTAGAGGTTGCAGTGAGCTAAGATTGTGCCACTGCACTCCAGATGGGCGACAGAGCAAGAATCCATCTTAAAAAACAAAACAGGCCGGGCGCGGTGGCTCACGCCTATAATCCCAGCACTTTGGGAGGCCGAGGTGGGTGGATCATGAGGTCAAGAGATCGAGACCATCCTGGTCAACATGGTGAAACCCCGTCTCTACTAAAAATAGAAAAAAAAATTAGCTGGGCATGGTGGCGTGCGCCTATAATCCCAGCTACTCGGGAGGCTGAGGCAGGAGAATTGCTTGAACCCAGGAGGCGGAGGTTGTGGTGAGCTGAGATCGCGCCATTGCACTCCAGCCTGGGTAACAAGAGCGAAACTCCAACTCAAAAAAAAAAAAAAAAAAAAAAAAAAAAAACCTTGAGAAAAGCAACTTCGCATATTTATTAAGCTGATGATTACATTTTTTAACGTCTCCCAAGTTTCTTTATGTAATTTTGCCTAAATAACTATATCTGAGATCCTTTAAACCATCTATCTATATTTGTACTTGATCATCGCATCATAGTGATCTCACTAAGTTGAGATGTTAAACTCCTGAGCCCTTGGGGTAGCCAGTGTCCTCTAGCGGGTTGGTTTGCCTTAGCAACCTTGAGCAACCCTGTCTGTTTACCCTAGCGTGCCATACAAATAATGCCATTTCCTAAATATGCCGGGAAGACATTGATTTAGAGAAGCATAGATGATCCTTAATGTTCTGTTTTTCTCCTTCTCCTCTGTTCTTTCTCTTCTCACTTTCTTGTCTTCAAATCCCCTGGTTTATAAAGGCCCAAGAAATAAGTAGACTAGAGGGTAGGCAGCATAAGCAATTTGATGACAGGAGACAGTCCATTTCTTTTTCCTGTACCTCAAGCCCTATTTAGGTAGACTTTATTTACACATTACGGAAAAAAATATGTTTTGACAAGTTGACTAGTTTCCCCTTGAGTTTCCATTTGTCTTGAGCAAAATCTGCAACAGTCTCATGTAGATGGGGCAAATGTGTTTATGTATGGGGGTCCACGCCACATGAAAAAGTTAGATGCCCACTAGCTTCCATAATAGGAACAGCAAGAAGTGAAAGAGAAAGGAAATAGAAACCAGTGCAGGGTGTCTAGGCAAGATGAGAAAGCAAATTGCTTGGAATATGAACTGCATGATGACTATTGTAATGCTTCTATTATTTTTTGAAAAGTAAGGATGTCTTTATGTTGAACTTGAGCCAGAAGGATTACTGAGTCCATTCTGTGTTCAATCTGCAAAGAAATAAACTAAAGCAGGTGAACGTTGAAAATGTTACAATGTCATAATTTGTTTTCCAGCCCAATCACCACTTTTCTGATTGCAAAGTAAGTTCTGCAGTCAGGTCCATTGTTTGTTTGCGGTTCTTATGATTAACTTATTTAAACTCAAATAACGTTTTAAGGATGTTTCTAAATAAGCATTATTCTAAAGGTGCAAGGATATTTTTTAATACTTTGCCTTCTCTTGCCTAGAAAAGAGGCAGAATTTAGACTTGAAATATCATTTTCCTTTCTTTTAAGTGATTATTCAATATTTTAGTTGATTGTAAACAGACATTCCTCTTTTGCTTATCATTACCTGATGATGATTCAAGTTAAATCATTGAGATAATAAAACTCATACATTGATTTGATGAGAGAAATCAGTGTTAACGCCAAACCATGTTGAAATTAGTCTTAGAGACATAAGCCATTTTGCAAGACTGTGTTTTTGACTAATCATGCCAGAGACAAATTAATCAAATTGTGGAATATTATACTTTGCATTCATGAAAGAATGTGATAATGGCACTACTCTTCAAATGCATGAACGTAACTGAAGGGAACAGTAATTACCTGCATTCCTTCCTACTTTAGAGCCAGTGTATCCTGATCTTGTGAGTGATGGTAATCACTGTAACTTGAGTACAGTTTTTTTTTTAATTTTTTAAAATTGACACATTGTAATTGTATGTATTTATGGGGTTTAATCTGATGTTTGGATACATAGCTATATTATGATACAACCAGTTTAGCTAGTATATCCATCACCTGTGTATTTATCATTTCTTTGTAGTGAGAAATTATGTAACATACAATATTTTACTGTTAAAAATAGTCACCCTGCTGTGCAACAGAACACTAAAATTTATTCTATCTAATTGTAACTTTGTACCCATTGACTAGCCTTTCTCCATCCTTCCCTTCCTCTTCCCCTCTTCAATCTCATCTAACCATTGCTCTATTCTTGATTACAATTTTCTTTTTTTTTCCTTTTTCTTTTTTTTCTTTTAACATGGAGTTTCACTCTTGTTGCCCAGGCTGGAGTGCAATGGCCCATAATCTTGGCTCACTGCAACCTCCACCTCCCCAGTTCAAGTAATTCTCCTGCCTCAGCCTCCCGAGTAGCTGGAAATACAGGCATGCACCACCACACCTGGCTAATTTTGTATTTTTTAGTAGAGATGGGGTTTCTCCATGTTGATCAGGTATAGGCGTGAGCCACCGTGTCCAGCCTAAAAATACTATTTTGTAACCAAAAAAGCCTACTTATTTATTTATTTATTTTTTTGTGAAACATTCACAACATAAGTGGTTAAACAGCATAAAGGACTGTACGTTTGAGTGTTACCTCTACATTAACTAACTGCAGGCACTGAAGGAGTTCCGTGAACACAGGACTTTTTTTTTTTTTGGAGGCAGAGTCTGATTCTGGTTCTGTCGCCCAGGCTGGAGTGCAGTGGCGTGATCTTGGCTCACTGCAACCTCTACCTTCCGGGTTCAAGCGATTCTCCTGCCTCAGCCTCCCGAGTAGCTGGGACTGCAGGCACTTGCCACCACGCCCAGCTAATTTTTTTTTTTTTTTTTTTAATTTTTATTTTTAGTGGAGACTGGGTTTCTCTGTGTTAGCCAGGACGGTCTCCATCTCCTGACCTTGTGATCCGCTTGCCTCGGCCTCCCAGAGTGCTGGGATTACGGGCCTGAGTCACCGCGCCCGACTGAACACAGGACTTTTAGTACTAAAACTTGGGAGGGGGGCTATCCCAGGCAAACCGAAACAAACTGACCACCCTTAAAATTATCTCTCAAGTTGAGGCTGCCTTGAATGTAGATAAAACTTTTTGGATAACATCTTACATTAAAATTTTTGGGATAGGGCACGGTGGCTCACACCTGTAATCCCAGCATTTTGGGAGGCCAAAGTGGGCAGATCACGAGGTCACGAGATTGAGACCATCCTGACCAACATGGTGAAACCCCGTCTCTGCTAAAAATACAAAAATTAGCTGGGTGTGGTGGCATGCGCCTGTAGTCCCAGCTACTCGAGAGGTTGAGGCAGGGGAATCGGTTGAACCCAGGAGGTAGAGGTTCCAGCGAGCCGAGATCACGCCACTGCACTCCAGCCTGGGTAACAGAGCAAGACTCCATCTCAAAAAAAAAAATAAATTGTTGGATAATTTCTTACATTACAAACTGAGTCAAATGAAGGATCTTTTATTTTACTTGAAATATATAACATATTCAGCATAGAAGGAGTAAAAAGTATAAAAATTATTTTCATTAAAAGCTATGCCTTTAATTTCAGATGGAATTAGTAGAGATTTTATTACTAATTCTTTTAGTATTTATGAGTCCACTATGGTTGTCAGTTATCCTTTATGACATAATTTATAAGATTACTGATAGGAGCACATTTTCTAAGCTGAAATATTTAAAATACCATTATGCAATTCTTTAATAGCTGGAGATTGAAAGAGAGAGTGCTAGATGGAGAATTAGCCTCTGAATCATGTTGTGCACTAGTGACTTAGGGTTACATTTGGAGTAGTATGGGAAACAAATTTAAGAATAGAGTGTGCAGTACAACTTTATAACATGACTCATTTTCAGTGGCAGAGATCAAATATATAATGTGAAATGTAGCATTGCTATGTAATAAAAATCCAAAATAATGCAGATAGCATATGATATAGACATTATCATAGTCCTTAACACACAACAAAAGGTGTTTATTATTATCATAATGTGATTTGCCCTAATATTTCTTTACTTTAATAAATTGTTATTACAAAATAAGTAATATAAGTTAAATGAATTTGTATATCATTGCATTCAGATATACATATATATACATATGCATGTATGTTCACATACGTTCACATATTTATGTGTTTTAAATGGCTACTTACCAGATCTTTAAAGTTAACCTTCCAATTTTGGTTGAGAAGCACCTTAGAAATTGTTTTGATTTCAGGCATATTTATACAGATGACATGCTAATTTATACCTTTAAAAATATATTTGCATGTGGCATAATTTGAAAAGACATAATTTTATTAAAGTATTTGGATTAATAAATGTTAGTGTCAAATCTAAAAGCCCACAGCAATACAGTTGAAAATTTAATTGTAACTAAATTGTAATGTATTCATCAAATACATGTCCCACTGTACTTAATAAGGATATATTGTTTATAATTCTCACTTTGCAGACCCCTTTGAAGACAATAAAGGCATACTTTCAGGACAGAAAGTAGTCTTCATAGTTTGTGAATTGGAGCCAATGTTCTCTTGAGTTTATTCTTCTTAGCTTTAATGCAATTTAAAAAATGTATTTAGGGCACATTTCTGTAAGTTTAAGCATATGATTCTTTATGGGAGAATACAAAAAGAAATCAAATATATTTTGTGAGTTAGAAGAAAAGCTGAACATAGGATTTAGAAGGGGCAATGCCAAAAGGAAAGGAAATAAGGACGGGGAAGGGCCATAGTTTTAATTACTTCCAAAGGGTACTGGTGTATGTTTTATAACCATTCATCTCTGTTTTTATGAAGCACTAACTCCCTGAAGCACAAAAATTACATGTGTGTGCCTGAAGGCATACAGAAAGAAAACACCAGAAACCATAGCTGACTCTTAGTCACTGGTTTAATATGTACAGTTTTGGAGAGGTCTGGGAGTCTATCTGAATCTTCTGATTTTGATTAGTTTTTCAAGAAAAAAAAAAAAACTTTCACATGAAACCTACCACTCAAAATTTAAGTTAGATTAGAGATGGTGCTTTGAGATTTCCTTCCTGACTAAAAAGTAGGTTGTTGATAGCAAAAGATCTTTTGCAACTCTAGTATTTCCTGTAAACTATGATATATTCCTACAAATAGAAATATTTTAACATTTATTCTTAAGTTTATCCCAGTTCTTAAAAAATGAGCTCAGGGGCTGGGTGCGGTGGCTCATGCCTGTAATCCCAGCACTTTGGGTGGCTGAGATGGGTGGATGGATCGCCTGAGGTCGGGTGTTGGAGACCAGCCTGACCAACATGGGGAAACCCCATATCTACTAAAAATACAAAACTAGCTGGGTGTGGTGGTGCATGCCTGTAATCCCAGCTACTCGGGAGACTGAGGCAGGAGAATCGCTTGAACCCGGGAGGCAGAGGTTGCCATGAACCGAGATCACACCATTGTGCCCTAGCCTGAGCAACAAGAGCGAAACTCCATCTCAATAAAAAAGCCCAGAAAAAGAGGCTTTTTATAGGCTAAACCAAATAACTTGTTGAACCTAATTTTAAAATTTGGCTCTTATTTGTGTACTTGGTATCTAAATCTAATTTGACTCGGATAATAACCGACTTTAAGGGAACCAGCTACCCTTTGGTGCCTACAGATGACTCTCCTTTCGATAAAACATATTTAAATAGATAACAAGTGACATATTCTATAACATTCCCATTTGAAAAGCCCCTTGCTCTGGTTCTGGAAAGGCTTCCACAGCAGGTGATGTGGGGCTCATGAGAGGAGTGCCTTACTTACTCCTATAGAAAGCTATAATAAAAGGAGCAAATAAATACCTCCTGTAGCTAAGAATCAGATGTACCACTTAATATTTTCAGGTGGCAACTGCACTGTCATTTCATATAAAATTCCTTTCATTAACTGTAAAAAACATTACCTGCCTGCCAGCTGTTTGGAAAGCATCGTAAGATCAGTAAAATGACAAAACAGCCCCACATTCACAGTAGATACAATGAGCTAGTCAAATAGTACATTTTTTAAAGCTATCTTTTGCAAAAGGAATTTTTGCTTTTCATCTCATGCGTTTTTGTTTTTAATGACGGCATCTCAATTTTTGTTCTTGTTTTCTGTCTAAGCTAATAAACAGATTATGATAGTCTGTACTCAAACACGAAGGTTCGAGAGATTTCGAAGAACCTGCATATAGTAGAGGAGAAAAGGCCTGTGCAACTTAGACTCAAATATATCTATGCCCTCGAGAAAACACCACAGACCAGCTCTTTGTATATTCTCTACTCAGGTAGTAATAACCTAAACCATCTCTATGAGACTGCTGAAAAGTTACCAAAGTAAATTTCTTTTTTTTCTTTTTTTTTTTTTTTTAATGAGATGGAGTCTCGCTCTGTCGCCCAGGCTGGAGTGCAGTGGCACGATCTTGGCTCAGTGCAAACCTCTGCCTCCTGGATTCAAGTGATTCTCCTGCCACAACCTCTCGAGTAGCTGGGATTACAGGCATGCGCCACCACGCCCAGCTAATTTTTGTGTTTTTAGTAGAGACAGGGTTTCGCCATGTTGGCCAGGCTGGTCTCAAACTCCTGACCTCAGGTGATCTGCCTGCCTTGGCCTCCCAAAGTGCTGGAATTACAGGTGTGAGCCACTGCACCCGGCCAATAAATTATTTTTCTTAAACATGTATCATTCATCTTAGAGTTTAGAAACATTGGCCCTGGTGATGACCATTGTTATTTTTGCACGTGGCCGTGGATGAAGGGGTAAATGAACAGCTTCTATTGTCACTGCCTGCATGTGGAGGAGGCTCTGTGGTTGGCCTTGTGTCTGATGAGTGTAGTCTGCATCTGCAACTCCGCTTCTTAGAGCTATACTTTGCTTAATAGTATTGCTCAAGGAGAGAATACATATCCATATCTTCAGGAATATAGGACCATCTGGTGAGAATTACTTTTAATGGCTACACTGAATATTAGTAGTTGATCGTTAATACAGAGAGCAGGAAGGATATTCTATTATAATGCTCAGTAGTTGTCCAGTCTGGGCAGTTACTCAACTGTCTTAGACAAGACCAAGTTTTGCCTTTCTTAGTTTTTCATCTTAATGTTATTTTAGGTATTTTAGGTGTGGTGCCTGGTTTTCAACTGTTGTTAAATTTTTCTTAATGCGTAATTCTAAGAGGCTTCATTTTAACTTGATCTACTTTATTTCATCTAAGGCATTTGCAGTATTGTTTCTGTTCTTTAATTTAGTCAAAGGAAAGTTAATTATTATACTCTTTGGAGTAGGAAGTCTTTGTGAATTTAAATATTTGTTGTATAGAAGTTTAACAAACAAAATGTTCTTTTAAAAATATGGTCAAATACAAATTGAAAGCAACTACCATCTGTAGAAAATTTTTCATAAAAATCCTTGACTGAAGGAACAAAAGCATGTCATTGTATATACCAACCCTTCTTTATGCATTATCCACTAAAATGACATTTCAAAAGATTCACAGTGGGTAGCATATGGAATACTCCATAAACACTGATTAGATTTAATAATGTTTGTATCACTGTTTGGGAACATGTACAAGGAATGCGACCGCCATATATTATTAACATCAAAATAACTCAGAAGAAAAGCTCCTAATTAAAGCAGGGCTGGTTTAAAACTTAGCAAAATTGCAGCCAGAAATAACCACCTACCCACCTGCCTGGGACTTGGGGCTTTCTTTCATGCATGCGAAACAGACTTGGTTCTTAGAGCTTCCAGATAGCTCTATGAAAATTATAATGGGCTGTGACAATACCATTTTCAGCCCGTCCAGATCTTCACAAAACCTAGTTTCAGAAGGACAACAATGCTGCTTGAATTGAGGTTTCAGCCAAGTAGCATCAAAGGAAAGCAAGTTTGTGGTTTGCAGTTCTGCTGAGCTGCACTCAGTGACTCTGCATGATGGATTAATATCCTTTTGCTTTGCAAATGTGCATATATTAAGTTCAGCATTGCAGTTTGCAAAGATTCACTCATGGCCTGCCATGGTAATTGATGCACACCTGTCCTGGGAAGCAATGTATGAGTTCTTTTGTGTTTTCATATAAGAGGTCTCCGGGGTATTTTTAATTGGTCATTTCTAGAACAGGGAAACAGGAGCAGATTAAAAGTAAACAGGAAAAGGAGGTTGTTCTACAAGCAGTTTGAAAATCCATTTGAAAAAGATCCCCACCACTTATAAACTGAATAGTTATACTATAATCAGTTTCTGTCCCTGCATTCTAAAATAAGAATAGTCAACAGGTTTTGCTTTTATGGACAAGTATCTGTAGGCTTAGGAAATTTCTTTCTTTCTTTCTTTCTTTTTTTGAGACGGAGTCTCACCCTGTTGCCCAGGCTGGACTGCAGTGGCAGGATCTTGGCTCACTGCAACCTCTGCTTCCCAAGTTCGAGCAATTCTCCTGCCTCAGCTTCCCAAGTAGCTGGGATTATGGGTAACCACCACCACACCCAACTAAGTTTTGTATTTTTAGTAGAGAAAGGGTTTCGCCATGTTGGCCAGGCTGGTCTCAAACTCCTGACCTTAGGTGATCCATCCACCTTGGCCTCCTAAAGTGCTGAGATTACACGCATAAGCCACCGCGCCCAGCCTAGGAAATTTCTTTGTTATTTGTTGTTGCTGTTGTTTTGAGACAGATTCTTGCTCTGTCGCCCAGGCTAGAGTGTAGTGGCATGATCTTGGCTCACTGCAACCTTTGCCTCACCAGTTCAAATGATTCTCATGCCTCAGCCTCCTGAGTAGCTAGAATTACAGGTGGCTGTCCCCATGCCTGGCTGATTTTTTGTATTTTTAGTAGAGACACGGTTTCGCCATTTTGGCTAGACTGGTGTCGAATTCCTAACCTCAGATGATCTGCCCGCCTTGGCCTCCCAAAGTGCTGGGAGTACAGGCATGAGCCACTGCACCTGGCCTAATTTTTGTATTTTTAGTAGAGATGGGATTTGACCATGTTGGCCAGGCTGGTCTTAAACTCCTGACCTCAGATGATCCACCTGCCTCAGCCTCCCAAAGTGCTGGGATTACAGGCATGAGCCACCATACCTGGCCTGTTAATATGTTTAGCCCTTTTTCCAAGTTGACATTTCTCTGATACTTACTTCGGCTTTTTAAATAGCATACCCTTTCCTCCAATTTATTTAATGAATCCCTTCTTAATTCACTTAAAAGCAAAGATGTTCCTCCAGAAGAAATCATTTTTTTCCCTATGGTTTAGTTTAGAGATTGTGTTTTCTGATTTTGTAATAGTATCAAAACATATAGGTAAATATTACTTGGGAGTCTAGTTTAATCAGATCACTCTTTTGTTACAGAAATATATTTTTAGCTCCATAATGGCCAGACACAGTGGTTCATGCCTGTAATCCCAGCACTTTGGGAGGCCGAAGCAGGTGGATCACTTGAGGCCAGGAGTTGGAGATCAGCCTGGCCAACATGGTGAAACCCCATCTATCCTAAAAATACAAAAATTCACCGGGCATAGTGGTGCGCACCTGTAGTCCCAGCTACTTGGGAGGCTGAGGTGGCAGAATCGCTTGATCCCAGGAGGCAGAGGTTGCAGTGAGCTGAGATTGCGTCATTGCACTCCAGCCTGGGTGACAGAGTGAGACACTGTATCAACAAACAAACAAACAAAAAAGAAATATGTTATTAACTCCTTAAGTTCTAAGTCATGTCATTGCTTTCTTTAGACCTAGCATCTATCATTGCTTTTGGTTAGTGTCTACATCTCAAATTCAATCTCATTTAGATAAATGTGATTTTTTAAGCTGAAATTCCTAAATCAGTATTAAGTTTGCAAATATTTTAAAGATTCTTTGCCATATGTCATTTTAGATACTTATCCCTATTTTTCTACTTTATTTTAATTAGAAAAAAATAATTTATAAACTGGATGATGTTAAAATATATAAGTAATTTATTAATTTCATTCATAAAATGAGCTCTAATAGATATACTTCCTATATTTCTAGACTAATATACAGCTACATTCATCATTTTTTCCTAGTACATTAGTATTTTTATCTAAATTACTTTTCACCCACTAATGAATATTAGGAAGCACTATACATTATTACAAGTATTTATTCCAAGATGTTTTCCCCAACTGTGTTACTATATAAACATACCCAGTTCACCCCTCCCTTTCCATCAAAAATAGCCTTGAGGCATCATGATAAAAATGATAACGTATGTATGGACAGGATAAATCAAACACAGTGAAGATGAAAGAATCAGGTTAGGCATTCCATTTGCTTACTCAATATGGTTGCTTTGATGCCCAGGTTTCCATCTTTACAGAATTTACTGGGCATGTTTCACCCACACTGCAATCTAACTGATTTTCTTTTCTCTGCCATCTGCTGTTCAGTTAATAGTGTTTGGATGTGTGTTTTATGCAAAATAACTAACAGTCTCACATTTTGGCACATTTTGCTCTTATGTCTTGACAATGTCTGCGCATTTGTGGATGGAAGAAATACATTTTTGATACATGTAAGTGAGTGAAAATCACGGTCCCCCACTCACCTCTCTAAAATGAGAATACATTCAGAGGCTAAAAGCAAAGAGTCCACATTGAAAAAAGAAACAAACACTAAATCTCATTTCAGAGTGATTCAAATATTGATATCCATTAGAAGCATATATTAACAATTACACTGTCTTGTTTTTATTTTTTTGAAACTGTTTCACTAAACTGGACACTAGTATATATAACTTGTTCTATCGGTTGTTGGGATCTTATCTCTATATCTGAAAGTCTTTAGACCAGCCGATGACTACTTTTAGTATTCTGAGGTAGTAACTTGTCCTCCAAGACACCAGGGCATTGCGAAAAGTCGAGCACATGGGAGGGAACCAGCCATATTCTCCACTTATGGTTGGCTCAATCATAGAACTTTTCTCTTGTAGCTAATATCTCATTCCATTGCTGTTCTCAAAGTAACTCTGTGTAACACTGAGAAGCCTTCTCTCAGCATTGTCACAAAGGAACTCTAAAATGTGGATCTCAAAGTCTATCTAGGCAAATCTACTGACATTTTTTCTGCCTTCCCTGCATTCTTAGACACACACGTGCGCTCACACACACACACACACACACAACATGCTTTTTCTCTGGGATCTAATCAAAGCCTGTGTGTAATGAATTGCCCAGAGGAGAAGAAAGTCGATTGACCCCTCTCCCCTGAACTTGCACATAGCCATATGACTACTGAAACATACAAATAAAAATTTAGATTCTGCATGTGTGTACTTGTGTGTGTGTGTGTGTGTGTGTGTGTGTAGAGTTAGTGACCTAAATAGAAGTTTGCCTATGTTTTCCTTTTTTATTGTGGTAAAAGCGCATAACATGAGATCTGCTCTCTTAATAAATGTTTGAATGTACAGTACATTGTTATTAATAAGCACAGTGATGTACCACAGATCTCTTGAAAATTTTCGTCTTATGTAACTGAAACTCTACACCTACTCAATAGCAACTCCTCACTTCCCTCACCCCTCAGCCCCCGTAGCCACCTACTCTCTGTTTCTATGAGTTTGACTACTTTAGATACTTCGTATAAGGGAAATTATACAGTATTTGTCCTGTGGCTGACTTATTTCATGGATCATAATGTCCTCAAGGCTCATCCATGTTGTAACATATGACAAGATGTCTTTCAGGCCAGGCGCGGTGGCTCATGCCTGGAATCCCAGTACTTTGGGAGGCCGAGGCAGGCGGATCACAAGGTCAGGAGTTCAAGACCAGTCTGGCCAACATGGTGAGACCCCATCTCTACTAAAAATACAAAAAATTAGCTGAGCGTGGTGGCACATGCCTATAATCCCAGCTACTTGGGAGGCTGAGGCAGAATTGCTTGAACCCGGGAGGTGGAGGTTGCAGTGAGCCAAGATCACACCACTGCACTCCAGCCTGGGCGACAGTACAAGACTTCATCAAAAAAAAAAAAAAGATGTCTTTTTTTTTTTGAGACAGTCTTGCTCCGTTACCCAGGCTGGAGTGCAATGGCACAATCTTGACTCACTTCAACCTCTGCCTCCTGGGTTCAAGCGATTCTCCTGCCTCAGCCTCCCGAGTAGCTGGGATTACAAGCACCCGCCACCACACCCAGCTAACTTTCCTATTTTTAGTAGAGATAGGGTCTCACCATGTTGGCCAGGCTGGTCTTGAAATCCTGACCTCAGGCCATCCACCTGCCCTGGCCTCCCAAAGCGCTAGAATTACAGGCGTGAGCCACCGTGTCCGGCCTTTTGATGTCTTTCTTTTTTAAGACTGAATAATATTTCATTATATGTATAAACCACATTTTCTTTATTCATTGGAGGACATATAGATTGTTTCAACTTCCTGGCTATTGTGAATAATGCTGCATTGAGTATAGGAGTGCAACTATCTCTTCAAGATCCTGCCTTTTTCTTTTTTTCAGTCCAAGAGCTGGCTTTGAATAACACATTGACATTGAAATATATATGGTTTCTAAGATCATGTAATTTTTTGAAATGTCAGAGACACCTGGAGACAGCAAACACATTAAAGATAGATTCACAGTTCTAGTTTAGATCCATGTCACAAACTGAACACTACTGAAGCTATTTTGTTATTGTTTGTTTTCCTCAAGCAGAAAATTTTCAGAGGGCGCATTTTTATCTCTAACAAAGGAAAGAAAAGAAATGTGTTCTTTGGAGGTAATAGCACTGTATTCAAATAGCTTCTTCCACATAAAGCTAAAAATGTCTTTCAGAGTTAAATAAGGCAGTTGCATATTTAAGACATACATTAAATTGATACTGGGAAAAAACACAAAATCCACCAGTGACCCAGCAAAATTAGTAAATTCTTAACATATGTATGAGTATATATACATACATACATACACATACACATGAATGCATATATTTTAGGGAAACCTTCAAATAGAAAAAGAGTTGCTGAACAGCTTAGGAAATATAGTATAAACAAAAAGCAGTATTGTCTATAAAGAAATTTTTGTTGCAAAAATAAAATTTTCCTAGTGAAAATTCTGGGCCAGAGTTGGGCCAGAATGGCTATTACCTACATTGAATAAATTCAGGGAAACATTCTGAAATGTTTGACTGCTATGATTGAAGTATTATATTAAAGTACTTTATATCCTGAGATGCACTTGTTTTCAACCATGCAAACATTTTCATTAAGTAGGAGGATATCAAGGTTAAGGTTAGGGTTACATGACCATGTAAGAAAATTTATATAAGGTGATGGCATGAATGGATTCTGATCTTCAAAGCTTAGAGAACTAGAAGTTGGAATTCTAATGTCAGGGGTGTCAAACAGTTCAGATGGAAAAGAAATGAGAGTCTTTAATAAGCAATTGGGTTAGAAAATATAAAGTAGTGTGTCAATGTTATTACTTTATTTCAAGTAACTGTCTGCCGTTTAGTTTACTATAGGTTAAATTCAAGATGAGGTTGCTGTGTACTTGCAAGGTCCTTAACCCTGTTTTAGAGATCATAAGACATTAAAGTGTGCAAAATATATTCATTCTAGAATAGGGAGTTCACATACATTAAACAACCAGCTTAAATAATATAATCAAGTATTTCCATGAGAAAAATAAATCAAAATACTTTTTATCAAGATGTTAGTGCTTTCATTTTACCTGAATATGTATAGAATCTAGCTTTATACAGCTGGAAGGAACCTTGCAGAATTTCTTCTCAAATTGCTTTACTTTGCATCTGCAGTGAGGAATGTAAATTCCACGGATCATCCTGTATATGTGTAAAATGGGCTAAATCTCTTGCCTCAGTTCATAGATCTTTTGAATGCACAGAGTTGGCTCTTATCTTTATTGGTAAACTTGATTTGGAAGACATTTCCTTTTTTGTTGCCACTTCTTTACCTCATTGGTGATTTTAGTTAAGTAAGCAAAGATAAACAAGAAGTGGAAAAGCAATATCAGCTGAATCGAAATCACTACTTAGATTGAAAAAGCGTGATTGGACACTATCTATAATTCAGTATAATTCTCAAACCTAAAATGGGACATTTGAAAATAAGTGTAGGAAAAATAGTTACAAAATGGGAAAAATGAAAATAAAATGTCTGAAAAATTCAGAAAATTGTACTAAAGGGCACAATCAAATCCAGATATCTACATATTCATTCCAAAGCAACAGACATATCAGAAGTACCTGGTATTGTAAAAATTAAAATACACACTCACAAAGACTGTACAATATAATGAGAAACATATTCTCAGACACTTGGCATCACCATTTCTAAGTAATTTCATAACTGTATCCAGTTATTCTTGAATCTGTAGTAATATTTCTTAAACTCCTTTTTGGCCTATTTCTGTCACTGTTCAATAAAACTAGATTCCCCAGGGACCTGCCCTTTGGCAAAATTCACACTGAGTACACTTTTTGTTTCATTGACATTTGTAGTAAAATCATCTTTTACAATCATTGGAACTGTTAGCACAGACTGCAGGATCTGATATTTTGCTATTTTAGGTATTTCCAGAATATCCCATATTTAGGGGGAGCTTATCAAGGCCAAGCATATTCGGACTAAACGAATGTCCTCTGAACCAACAAGAATGTTAAGGGAGCCTTGTTAAGGTACTGTCCCGATCTCAATCCGATTGTATAAGAGGAAGTCTTCCTATCCTTGCTCCATTTGCTTTGGCTTTGCACTTACTGCTGCCATGCAGCCTGATCTCCATTTTATCAAGGAGCCTATGTACTTCAACTGCCTGTTAGATTTCACTATCCCAGTGTTGCACAGATACCTCAAACTCAATTTGTTTAAAACTAGTCACTGAGGCCGGGTGCGGTGGCTCACTCCTGTAATCCCAGCACTTTGGGAGGCCGAGGCGGGTGGATCACGAGATCAAGAGATTGAGACCATCCTGGTCAACATGGTGAAACCCCATCTCTACTAAAAATACAAAAAATTAGCTGGGCATGGTGGCGCGTGCCTGTAATCCCAGCTACTCAGGAGGCTGAGGCAGGAGAATTGCCTGAACCCAGGAGGCGGAGGTTGCAGTGAGCCGAGATCGTGCCATTGCACTCCAGCCTGGGTAACAAGAGCGAAACTCCGTCTCCAAAAAAAAAAAAAAAAAAAACTAGTCATTATTCTCCCTCCCTCCTTCCTTCCTTCCTTCTTTTCTTCTTTTTGATGGAGTCTCCCTCTGTTGCTCAGGCTGGAGTGCAGTGGCGCCATCTCCACTCACTGTAACCTCTCCCTCCTGGGTTCAACGATCCTCCTGCCTCTGCCTCCTGAGTAGCTGTGATTACAGGTGTGAACCACCATGCCTGACTAATTTTTTGTATGTTTAGTAGAGATGGGGTTTCACCATGTTGGCCAGGCTGATCTCAAACACCTAACCTCAGGTGATCTGCCTGCCTCAGCCTCCCAAACTGCTGGGATTACAGGTGTGAACCACCGTGTCCAGCCCACATTTCTTATATCCATCCCCTACTTTCCATTTGCAGTACTATTCTGTTAGCTTTCCAGATGTTCTCCCTATGTACAGTCTCTCATCTCTCCAAACTGTCCTTCCCACTGTTGCCGAACTAGATTCCTCAGAACAGGTACAGTCATGTTACTCCTTTGTTTAAAAATATTGATTACTCATCATCTACAAAGGAAACTTGAAAACATTAACATGCATTTCGTTCTTTTTCAGGCTTATTCCCTCCATATCTCCTTTCTTGTACAAACTACCTTATCCCAGAATAATCACAGTTCCCTGACAATTCTAGATACATTGAGACCTTTGCTCATACTATTGTCACTGCCTGGAGTGTCTTCTCTCTGGATAGAAAAATCCTTTCCATACCTCAAGATGTAATTTGGAAGTTACTTCTTTGTGAAGCTTCCTAACAATTCCAAAATCGGGCCTTTCTATGTATAATTTATTTTACCACATGCTTTAAAAAAGAGAAAAAAAAGTGGAGGAAGCAAGCTATGTGCTAAACATGCTGCTTAGCACATAGTTTTGTGTTCCAGTGGTATAGGGGAGGGTACCCCTTTCAAATACTGAATCCACCACATACTATTTAGATGGCGATGAAATAGTTAGTTGGTCTCCCTGAGGCTAATTTCATCATGTGTAAAATGTAGTTAATAATAGCATATATAGGCCATGGTGGGGGGTGGGAGGGGCAATGTTTAAATAAGACAAAGCTTGTTAAGCATCTAGTTTATATATTCAGTGAGGGTTAGGAGCCGTGTCTTATCACTTTACTTTCTTTTTCTCTATTTAATCCCTAGCAGTTTCTTATATATTGTAACAACATGATAAATGATGCTAAGAACTGAATGTGAAGTAGGGCTGGGGGTAGGACTTTATCTAATTAACATCTGTGTATGCCTGCTATGAATATTACATAATACTGACATTCCAAAATATACATATCAATCTCAAAAACTTTACCCATAACTCTTATATTCCTGTAAACACAACTATATGGCAGTCTTGATAGTTATATATTGCCTAACACCTGTTATTTTTTAACTGCCTTTGATTCTGTGTAACATTCTCAATAATTTATCAAATGTATTTTAATTGGATATTTACATACTGCATACTCTTCTCATTAGTAGGAAGTAGCAAATAGACTTACTGTCATTTAGATCATATTCTGTGCTTCATTTAAATTAGTCAGAGGGTTTTTGGTTATTGTTGTTAGTGTGTATGTATGCGTTTAATTTAGGTACCCTTTTTTATGCCTTTGAGCAAAGGAAATCTGATCCTACCACTTCTCTGTTTCTACCTGGTCAGTGACTTACGTTTCAGCAAGAAATTTATTTATTTATTTATTTTTTATTTAATTTTTTGGAGATGGAGTCTCACTCTGTCACCCAGGCTGGAGTGCAGTGGCATATTGACTCACTGCAACCACCGTCTCCTGGGTTCCAGCGATTATCCTGCCTCGGCTTCCTGAGTAGCTGGTACTACAGGTGTGCGCCGCCACACCCAGCTAATTTTTGTAATTCTAATAGAGACAGGGTTTCACCATATTGGCCAGGCTGGTCTTGAATCCTGACCTCATGATCTGCCCACCTTGGCCTCCCAAAGTGCTGGGATTACAGGCGTGAGCCACCGCACCTGGCCAAGAAAAACTTTTAAATGCTTAATAGTTGTATAGAATCTGGTTCCTGCTTACCTCCGAAACCATCTCCTTCCTCACTCCCACTTAACATTGTAGTCTTTAGCATTACTGGCCTTTTTCCTCTTCTTTGTGTTCGTAGAATATTTAATATCCTTCCAAGCCTTCCCTCATTCAACCCCAGTGCTCCTTCTGGCTCTTACCATCCAGGTTTGAGCTTTAATGCTTCATTCTTCAAGAAACATCACCAAACTCATGGCCTACCTCTGTCCCCCACAAGTCTATTAAGTCTCCCAAATATATATTCTGATATAAGAATATATATATATATATATATATATATATATAAAGCTTTGCAGTCACGTTTTTCAAATTGCAATTAAAAAAATATTTTGTATTTGTTTAATGTATGTTTTCCTCACTCAACTGGCATCTCCTTGGAAAGCAGTGACCTTGTCTGAATATTCACTACTCTGTCATCAGCACCTAGAAGATACCTGGCACATAGTAGGCATTTAATCAATATATTTGAATAAATGAGTGAAGAAATCACTCTGTTGGGTGACTAAGAATGCATAGATAAACTCTGTCTTCAAAGGAAGGATAAAAAGACAGACATAAAAGATACAAGAGAGTGACTAAAGAAAGTGGTTAGAAAAAATTAAGAGTGCTGAGTGTACTTCTTATCTCTCTAATAACTACCACATTTGTGACTTTAACAGGAGGCTTATTTAAAAGCATTTTCTTTATCCTAGCTGACTCAGACCATTTATGGAAAAGTGGGGTCATTGCAAAATGTTTTCATCTCTCTGCTAGCATAATTACCTCCTGTATGTTAAAAACCGAGGACTTTGCTTCAAGATCCTCACCACTGACTATACTATCTTTGTTATATTATTTAAATGTCCTATGCCTCAGTTTTATTTCTTTTGTTTTTATATTTGATTTTAACAGATTTACTCTCCGAGTAGTGAGAGAGCACTAAGAAAGTGGCTACTCCGATGGGGCAGGAGGTAAAAAAGAGATGCAGGGGTATTTGACATACTTCAGATAGTACAAATCTGGTAATTCTGATCCCCAGAAGGGATTATGGACTGATATGGTTTGGCTGTGTCCCCACCCAAATCTCATCTTGAATTGTAGTTCCCATAATCCCCACGTGTCATGGGAGGGACCCAGTGGGAAGTGATTGGATCATGGGGGCAGTTTTCCCCATAGTCTTTTCATGATAGTGAGTTCTCACGAGAGCTGATGGTTTTATAAGTAACTGGCATTTCCCCAGCTGGCACTCATTCTCTCCCCTGTCTTCCTGTGAAGAGGTGCCTTCCTCCATGATTGTAAGTTTCCTGAGGCCTCCCCAGCCATGTGAGACTGTGAGCCAGTTAAACCTTTTTCCTTTTTAAATTACCCAGTCTTGGGTATTTCTACATAGTAATGTGAGAACAGACTAATAAATAGATGTAGCCCCACCTTGGGTGTGAGAGTAATGGAAGAGGTGCAAGAGTGAGGTGACCGATTCTCCTCTAGACTGTTTGGGGCGAGCCTGGAGGGAAGGCTGTCCTGGTAGGCTGCCACCAGGATAGTTGCTACTCACCTGTGTCCTGGCCTGGAAGTCCTCGCCCAAACTCCTCTGATGGGTGGGAGTAATCATAGCCATACCTCAGTTTTACAATCTGATTTTGTTTTGAGATGGGAGTTTTGCTTTCGTTGCCCAGGCTGGAGTGCAATGGTGTGATCTCGGCTCACTGCAACCTCCATCTCCTGGGTTCAAGAGATTCTCATGCCTCGGCCTCCCAAGTAGCTGGGATTACAGGTGCATACCACTATGCCTGGCTACTTTTGAATTTTTAGTAGAGATGGGGTTTTGCCATGTTGATCAGGCTCATCTTGATCTCCTGACCTCAGGTGATCTGCCTGCCTTGGCCTCCCAAAGTGCTGGGATTACAAGTGTGAGTCACTGCATCTGGCCTGTAATCTGATTTTTCATAGAATTTTTTAGTCTGTATCTTGAACTACTTTAAACTATTATGTTGACCCCAAATGAAAATTAATACGTGCATTCCATATTATCCTTGTTAATGTTTCACATTTGTAAATATTTGTCAATCCATATTCATCACATAATGTGTGGTTTGTAAGTAAATTTCACCTATTTTAATATTATTTTTTAAAGATATTTCTTTGAAATATTAATAATTTCTAACTAAAAATTATCCACATTAAATGGAAAAATTCAGTTTTGTTTTTAGCATTAAGAGGAATCTTTTCTGACAAGTTTTGGAAAGTGGAAATGCTGTCTATATTTTAATACATTGTATATTTGTGATTTCCTTTTATTTAAATGGGTAATTATGCCAGGTTGTTAACTAAAGCTTGTGTGAAGGTTAAGTGGATCTCAAGTTGATTTTTCCATGTTCTTCAACAACCCAGCAGTAATGATATTTAATATTTCAGGCTTTTAAAATGATAAGTAACTAATGTACTACCTCTGAAGATGAAAAATTATAGCGACTGATTTGACTCAATTATCTATGAGCTCTATAAACTACTTCATCCGCAGTGCTCTGCTAATGCTTATTCTAGTTCTAATGGAACAAGTTTTTTGTGGTAACAGTTACTCCTTACATCAAAATTAAGTAAAATGATAAACAGTTTTCTACACATAGCACTGATGAAGTAATCCTATTTTGCCAATAGGATCAGTTAGCAGGCAAGTGGGTATAACACCTGCCGTCAGCTACCTAAAATAGTCAAAGCCAATATAAATATACATTAAACTATAACGAAAATAACTTACTTTCTATTTGAGTATAAGCCTATGGAGGAATTACAACTACCTCAGGTTGAATTTTAATTCCATATTGTTAGTATATTATTAAGGAATATAATCTAGAAATTTGTATATAGTCACACAAAAACATAGGTAATAAAAGCTTTAAGAGAATTCTCTATAGTGCATAAATACCCAAGTAATTGTGATCACTGTTTCCCTAAATGAGATTTTCAAATGAGTTAATATAAAAATGCTCTGTGGGCCAGGTACAGTGACTCACGTCAATCCCAGCTACTCAGGAGGCTGAGACAGGGGAATCTCTTGAACCCAGGAGGCAGAGGTTGCAGTGAGCCATGATTACCTGACTATACAGGCCCAGCATGGTGGCTCACGCCTGTAATCTCAGCACTGTGGGAGGCTGGGGCGGGCGGATCACTTGAGGTCAGGAGTTCAAGACTAACCTAACCAACATGATGAAACCCCATCTCTACTAAAAATACAAAAATTAACTGGGCGTGGTGCTGGGCGCCTGTAATCCCAGCTACTTGGGAGGCTGAGGCAAGAGAATCACTTGAACCTGTGAGGCAGAGGTTGCAATGAGCGGAGATTGCACCACTGCCCTCCAGCCTAGGTGATAAAGTCAGAGTCTGTCTCAAAAAAAAAGGAAAGAAAAATGCTTTTTGGGACTTACGATAAATGTTTTATAAATTAACTTTCCAGATTCATGACTGAGACCAAACCAATTTCAAATTAATAACATTTTCAAAAGATTAGCATTTTACCTTGCAGTGTTTTAAAATGCTGCACACATTTTAGTTTATAAACCCTGCAAAGAATACTTCTGTTAGGGAGAAGATGATGTGATTTTAGCTTACAGTTATCTTGAATAACTTCCACGCTTGAAAAATCAGAAATATCTGTCTTTGTAGAACAAGAAATTTGAAAGGGGACTACTAAAAGGAAAATTGCATTGAATTTCTTATTTTCCTCTCATACTTGACAAGTTTATATGTATTAGATATGTCCCACTTCACCACCATAAGGTTATATTTATTTTATGTTATAAATTACTCTGAATTACCTTCATCTTGGTAGGTCCATTGTTTTCCCAGAATTCTTCTCTTTAAATATTTCAAGGACTTCCAAAGTTGCTTAAACAGATGGGAAGAGGTCACTCTACATTTTGATCCTAGAATAATCTAATCATGTCCCCCACAGTGCCCTGTTCTTTGAAGCTTTTATAGTTGTCACTCTCTCCTGTAGCACCAAATCCCAGGAAATCTGGGTATTCAGGAGCAAATGCGCCTTGGCTGCTGATCTTACCAATGGCTTCAGTAGTTTCTCAGGGAACTGTGTTAGGAGAGCGTCTAGCATTAGTTATATAGTGTGCCCATAACCAGGCTTCCCATGTCACCCTAAATATGGCCATAGGCTTCTCCCTCATTGCTGCCAAAACACAACTAAGGGCAGGCTGCCTGGCCCAGTCAAGTCAATCATAATGGTCTACAACACACTTTCCTAAGACTCAGTTATATTCAATCTTAACCCCAAGTAAGGAGTAACATTTACTTGGGAGTAACTTACTCCCAAGTAAGGAGTAAATGTCATTCTGTTTCTAGAATCAAAACTGCCTGTAAGCCGCTAAATAGCATTTTTTTTTTTTTTTTGAAACGGAGTCTTGCTCTGTTGCCCAGGCTGGAGTGCAGTGGCACGATCTTGGCTCACTGCAACCTCTGCCTCCTGGGTTCAAGCGATTCTCCTGTCTCAGCCTCCTGAGTAGCTAGGATTACAGGCACCCTCTACCACACCCTGCTATTTTTTTGTATTTTTAGAAGAGATGGGTTTCACCATATTAACCAGGTTGGTCTCAAACTCCTGACCTTAAGTGATTCGCCTGCCTCTGCCTCTCAAAGTGCTGGGATTACAGGCGTGAGCCACTGTGCCCAGGCAATTAGTCTTTCATAAAATACATTTTATAATAATTTTTTTTTTTTGACCAGGCATCTCACTACATACATTTAAGTCTTATTTCTACTGGGTGTGGTGGTAGATGCCTGTAGGCCTAGCTACTCAGGAGGCTGAGATGAAAGGATTGCTTGAGCCTGGGAGTTCTGGGCTGTAATGCACTAAGCTGACTGGGCATCCGCACTAAGTTCCACATTAATATGGCGACCTTTCAGTAATGGGGCACAACTAGGTTGCTTAAGCAGCATATACCTAGCCCAGGTCAGAAACAAAGCAGGTCAAAACTCTTGTGCTGATCAATAGTGGGATCACACCTGTGAATAACCACTGCACTCCAGCCTTGGAATGTAACAAGATCCTATCTCTTTACTCTGTCTACTGATTCACATGCAAATTTTTTCAGAAACACCTTCATAGGCATACCCGGAGACAGTGTTTCACCAGCTATCTGGACATCCCTTAACCCAGTCAAACTGACACATAGAATTAATCATGCATCTACTAAAGTATCTACTAGAGCAACATTCAGGTCTAAAGACACAAACTTAATTTAGGCTGACCATCATTCTACTGATAATGTATTCACTATTACATATGTAACTTTAAAATAAATATGATTGAAGCCAACCTTGTTATTAAAATGTATTTAAGATGTTCAGATTGATGAAACTCTATGAGGGGATTAAAATGTGTTCTCAAATACAATGAAATAGTACTGTGAAAATATTCTCAGTAAATGAGTTTTGCTGTGAAATTGGTTTATCTTAAGATTCGTAAAAGGGATTTCAGGTTTGTAAGTACTCAAGTCAGCCCATGACCCAGCCTTCAGTGGGGTCATTCTATGCAGTGTTAGAATGAGCCTTTACTCCTTCAACAAGTATTTCTTTTTTTTTTTTTTTAAATATAAAGATGGGGTTTCACCATGTTGGTCAGGCTGGTCTTGAACTCCCGACCTCAGGTGATCTGCCCGCCTTGGCCTCCAAAGTGCTTGGATTACAGGCGTGAGCCACCATGCCCGGCCTCAGCAAGTATTTCTTAAGAAGTTGTATAGCTTTCTGGTTAAGAACATGGGTTCAGGAGGCACACTCAGTTTATTTCCATTTTTGTGACATACTAGCTGTGTGACCTTATGCAATTATTATTTTTTAATCTCAGAGAGCTGTTGTGAAGATTAAATGAGTTAATCCATGGGAAGTCTTCTACAGCAGTTCACACTATTTATGTTTAAAAAAGGTTAGGTACAGATATATTGTCGTTATTGTTGATTTTCATTTCTTTTGTTACTGCTACTATTTCTTCCATGTGCCAGGCACACGTCTAGGTGTTGATGGGTCAGTGATCAATTAGAGAAGGTCTACTTTCATGGACTGTATTTTTCAGTAGGGAAAGGTAGGCAATAAACAGTAAATAAACAAAATACACAAAAGAGATAATGTCAGATAGTGATTAAGTTCTCACAATGAAATAAAACAGGCCAGAGTAACAGTGATGGGGATGGATATTTTAGATTGGATTGTTGAGGAAAGCCTGTCTGAGGAAGTGGTGTTTGAGCTGAGACTGAATGACTTGGTGGGAAAGAAACATTCTAGGCAGAGAGAACCACAAGTTCAAAGGCCCTGAGTTGTCTTTGACCTTGGTATGTCCAAGCAACAGAAAGAAGGTTGATGCGGCCACGCATAGGACTTAACAGGGAGAATGACATGAGCTTACATTGCAGGGATGGATAGAGAACAGATCATATAGAGCCTTGTAAATCATGGGAAAGAGTCTGGATTTTCTTCCAAGTGTTGTAGAAAGTTATTAGAGGGTTTTCAGGAAGGAATTTATATTTGAAATATCAATAGATATCATTTTTCTAAAAATTCAAGTAGAGATGGTATGTAGACAGTTGATTATAAAAAGTGTATGTCTCGAGAGAGATTGGTATAGGAGATACATAAATTTTGGCATCATCAATATAGATATTTAAAGCTATGTGAATTGCTGAGATCAACTAGACAGAGGATGTAGATAGAGGGCTCAGGACCAAGCCCTCTATTCTAACATTTGATAGAAGTTGCCGGAGGAGTCCAGGCATGGTGGCTATGCCTGTAATCCCAGCACTTTGGGTGACCCAGGCAGGCGGATCACCTGAGGTCAGGAGTTCAAGACCAGCTTGGCCAACATGGTGAAACCCTATCTCTACTAAAAATACAAAAATTAGCTGGGCATAGTGGCGTGCACCCGTAATCCCAGCTACTTGGGAGGCCGAGGCAAGAGAATTACTTGAACCCAGGAGGCAGAGGTTGCAGTGAGCCAAGATCACGCCACTGCACTCCAGCCTGGGTGACAGAGTTAGACTCTGTCTCCAGAAAAACAAAAACAAACAAAAAAAGAAGTTGCCAGAGGAGAGAAAGTGAGAAAGAAAACTTTTCATTTCTGTGTCACAGAATTTAAGAGAAGTGGCTAAATGTGTCATAATGCTGCTGAGACCTAAAAAGAAGAATAAAGGAGTGAACATTGGATTTTGCCACGTGAAGGTCACTGTTATTGTAAACAGTGCACTTCTATATGAAAAGAACTAGGTGTCATGTCATAGACTATTACAGTGTCCACATTCTAACCCTAAATGGTTAACTGCCTTTTATCTAGCTCCCTCAAATCTAAACTTTGAATAGCAATATTGCTCTGCCTTTTTGAAAAGGTTGTTATGAAGAACATGGAATACAATGGAAGGAAATGTATACAGTAAGTGATAAAGTCTTATACACATGCAAATTAATGGTGGTAGAATTATTTTTACTATTAGATTATAAACTTCTTCAGTGTGGAGATTAAGGCTTTAATGATCATTCTATCGATCACAACGCTTAGCATGATACTACCCCAATATGTTGTATTTAGTGGCTGCTCAAAAAACAAAACAAAACAAAAATTTCCCATATGAAGCCAGGTGTGGTGTCATATATCTGTAGTCCCAGCTATTTGAGAGGCTAAGGCGGGAAGATGTCTTGAACCTGGGAGTTCGAGGATGCAGTAAGCTATGATCGTGCCATTGCACTCCAGCCTGAGTAACAGAGCAAGATCCTGTCTCTAAAAAATAATATAGATAATTAAAAATAAATAGTAAATTTTAAAAATTCCCACATTAAATTCAGGGATGATATGGAGTGATGTTGTCCACTTCTTTTCTTACCTGCAGTCCCGTGTAGGATTTGGTGACATGGTTGCAATTATGAAAGATTTCAGTGCTGACTCACCAGCCATCTCTGCCTTTTACAAAGTAATCACTCTGAAGATAAGTGAAGGATTTAGAGATTGGGATGCTTTCCATTTGTTATTTTGAAGATAAAACATTCCCAGAATTTTTCAGATTTCCTCACTTGGGTACAGAGACAATTTCTGAAATCAGTTTTTGTTCTATAAGAACAAATTTCTGAAGCTCGATATCACCACATGGACATGTTTTAGCTGGTGAAAAATTGTGTTATGTGATAAATGGAGAACATACAAATTTTGGCTTTTTTGTTATCTTTGGCTTTTTCTCTGTGTTATACAGATGTTGAGCTTCCTGCAGTATACAAACAGTTTAGTAATTTGCATTGCAAATAGATTACAAGCAAGTGACCTTTGCAAAGTGTTTCTGCCTAGCAAGTCCCTGGAATGAATCTGTTTTATTTAGGGAAGAGAGGCTAGAAAACAGAAATGTCACTTTCATTCTATGCTAAAAAATGAAGAGTCTTCTTTCTGCTACACTTAAATATGATGATAAAATTTTCTTAAAAACCAATATATATGTGATGACAGTCTCAAAGGTAAAAAATCAGAATGTTTTTATATGAAGCATTACATACCCTTTCATCGGCAAAAAGAAAGTAGAATCTGTCAGAAATGTATTTGTTCTTTCGGGTCTATTGACATAAAAATGGGCTTGAGGATTGAAAGATTTAATGTCACTTTTCAGCATGAAAGGGGCTGTTGTGTCGTTAATGTGAATGCTAATACTTACATAGCATAAAAAAAGAACATAGGAAGTGGGCATCTCACTCTTAAAATCATGCTGTATTCCGTAAGTGTCAGCTTCGAAGTAACTTTCTAGAAGCAGTCTGATTTCCCCATTGACTTCCATTATAGAACTAGAGCTGTGTTCCCATGGAAAATAAATTTAGCCCTAGGTTATAATAAAACATAGTGAAGAATTCAGAAAATCTTATAAAGTCAAGCTTTTCAAGGCACAATTATCAGTACTTGATAAAATAATAGCACCACAAAATATTAATACACTATAGTAGATCTTAAAATAGTATGCCCCAGACTGCAGTATTATTTTTCTTTACAATTCTAAGTCTATTACTTTTCCATCTAAAGAAATTTTACTTCTGTGATCATTATTGATTTTTAATGGATTTAACTCTAATTTTAAACTGTTGATTTTGTTTCCTTTATTCTTTGTGGTTAATCACTTACCTTTTGCTAAAACGTTCTTGTCCATTAACAATCAAAAGTTACTGGCCATAGAAGAAAGACCGGAAGAAAATGTTCCAAAATGTTCACAATACGTGTTTCTGAGTTGGAAATTTTAGTTGATTTAAGTTTTTAATATCTAAGTTGTAAAAAAGGGTCATTTATATCTTCTATAATCAGAAAAAAAAATAATTCCTTTCTATAAGTATAAATTTATATATAGTGAGATATCTTTAGTAGGACACATTTATATATTTGGTTCATTTTATGATTTGGTAATGGTGGTGGTTAAGATCACTTATTTCTTCAAAGTTTTTTTAAAACTGGTAAAATTAGTTTCTGGAGATAATAGCTTCTACTTAATCTTCTAGAGCATACTACTCAAAGTGTGCACCTGGACCAGCAGCATCAGCATCACCTGGAAATTAGTTAGAAATGATAATTCTCAGGCCCCTGATCTGGGGCCCCAGCAAACAGCTATTTGTATTTTAACAAACTTTTTGGGTGATTAGGTTCTAAAGCTACAGAAAATTCTCTCTAGATCTATATCAGATTCTCTTTACCTCTCTCTCCCTCTCTTTCCTCTCTCCCTCTGTGTCCCTCTCTCTCTCCCCTTCCTCCTCTCCTTTCCCTCCTTCTCCCTCTTCCTCCTTTCTTGCCATGCCACTTCCTCTCCTTTATAGAGGAAAAACAGTTTCTCTTCTCACCCAGTGCTGGGTTTGTGGTTGATACCTCTGAAACAAAAGACAGATTAACAAGAGGAAAACTTGTGGATTAATTTAATATAAGGTTTATGTGACACAGGAGCCCTCAGAAATGAAGACCAAAAAAAATAAGGCAACTTGTGTATTTTTTTTTTTTTTTTTTTTTTTTTGAGATAGAGTCTTGCTCTGTCGCCCAGGCTGCAGTGTGCTGATGCGATCTCGGCTTACTGCAACCTCCGCCTCCAGGTTCAGGTGATTCTCCTGCCTCAGCCTCCCGAGGATCAGATTACAGGCGCCCGCCATCACGCCCAGCTAATGTTTTGTATTTTTAGTAGAGACAGGGTTTCACCGGTTAGCCAGGATGGTCTCCATCTTCTGACCTTGTGATCTACCTGCTTCAGCCTCCCAAAGTGCTAGGATTACAGGTGTGAACCACTGCGCCTGGCCGATTTATGTATGTTTATGATTAGGTTTGATGAAGAGTGAACAGTGGGGAAATATAATTGGGCAAAGGGGATGTGATCTAATGGTAATGAGCTGGGGGGACTTAGCAAGGCATGCTTGTTCAGATTCTTCTCTGTGTCCGTATGTCTCCAGAGATAAGGACATTCTTTTCCTTCATGTATAGGAGAAGCAGCTGTGAAATGAGGGTCTAATAACCTACTTCAGGGGCAATTAAGAGAATTATTTTCTTGCATGCTTCAGTAGAAAAAGATTAGAAGAAAATCAGAGAGACCTTCCTGCTTTTACTGATTTCTCAACTGCCAAGGTGCCATATTTTGGGGAAGTGTATCTTGAACCCCATCACCTTCTTCCTTCTCTCTTTCTCCTCCTCATGTGGGTTATGCATATATGTATACACACACACACATATATAACTCATATACAGAATTCACTATAACCTCATCTCTATTTATATAGAGACATATATTAAAAAGAGAAAAATATATATAGTTTTTTCTTTAAGTTTTTTGTCACTGTTTTCTACCTTTTTTATTTATTTTTTTTTCTTTCTTTCTTTTTTTTTTTTTGAGACGGAGTTTCGCTCTTGTTACCCAGGCTGGAGTGCAATGGCGCGATCTCGGCTCACCGCAACCTCCACCTCCTGGGTTCAGGCAATTCTCCTGCCTCAGCCTCCTGAGTAGCTGGGATTACAGGCACGCGCCACCATGCCCAGCTAATTTTTTGTATTTTTAGTAGAGACAGGGTTTCACCATGTTGACCAGGATAGTCTCGATCTCTTGACCTCGTGATCCACCCGCCTCGGCCTCCCAAAGTGCTGGGATTACAGGCGTGAGCCACCACGCCCGGCCCTATTTTTTCTTTTAGTTCTCATGAGATCTGATGTTTTCTACCTTACTTACAAAAATGTATGAGGCCTTTTTCTGGCATTTATGCCTATGTGCTTTCATTTAGCGAACATTTTCTAACAAACATGTTCTGTGTGGTTACATATTAAATAGTTCTGCCTAATTTAGAGATCTTCAAGACTCACTAACCAATGTAATGACTCTAGCAAGTTATTTTGGGCTAAATTGTGTCTTCCACAAAATTCATATGTTAAAGTTCTAACCACCCAGTATTTCAGAATGGGACTATATTTGAACATAGGGACTTTAAGGAAGTAATTAAGTTAAAATGATGAGGGTGGGCCCTATTCCAATATGTCTGATATAAGAAGAAGCAATTAGGAAACAGAGGAATGACTGTGAAGAGACCTCAGAAGAAACCAAACCCACCAAGTCGCTGATCTCGGACTTCTAGCCTCCAGAGTTGTGAGAAAATAAGTTTCTGTTGTTTAAGCCACCCAACCTGTGGTATTTTACCATGGCAGCCCTAACAAATTATACACAAGTGTTTGTGAATTACTAATGTATTTATAGAAGTGATGGTGATGGTTTCATTCAATCTTAACACCTAATGATTGCCTTTAAAAGGTACTGTTGGGTCATTTTCCTTAACAAAAAGCTACAGCTTTACAAAGAGTGCCAGAGAACAGTATGAAAAACTCTCCACCATGCACAACAACATGCTGAAGCTCTATGAGAATCTTGGAGAATACTTCATTTTTGACTCAAAGACAGTGAGCATAGAAGAGTTCTTTGGTGATCTCAACAACTTCCGAACTTTGTTTTTGGTGAGTAAATACATCTGAAAGCATTGCAAGGCCTGTTGCTTATATTTCTGAATGTCTTCCTTCTATTGTCATTTTATGTTCCTATTGACTATATTGATTTCATGTGACAGTTTTTTAACAAGAATTGATAGATATTTTATACCTGTGACATGGATAAAAATTAAGTTATAAGCCATGGCTGGCTTAACATAATGGGGACCTGAATGAATTATCTTCAGTGTTAGGTATACATGGGAAATATTTCACTGAAATTTTATAGAAAATAAATGAATTGGTACTTAAATAATCCCAATTTTTATGTAGCATAATATAATTTTACATAGCTTAAAAATTACTATCTAGAATCGTTCACATAATAAATTCAAATGCTATGATTTACAAACAAGTTTCTTTCACAGCCTAAATGAGAAACTGATTTTGAATTGGACTGTGTAAATGATCTTGACTATCTAAAGTTTCTTTCACAGTGTGGGCTCTTGTTTTAAACTGGAATTCTTGAGGATTACAGGAAGTATTAGCATTAATTAGGGGTGGGCAATTAGGCTACAAGTTATGATGCTAAAAGGAATCGAAGGCTTTGCTATATAGATGCTGTGGAAATATACCTCCTCTGCATCCAACAGAGACGTAGCCGGAAGATTACTCTGTAATAGTAACAGAAAGATATGCACAATGGTTGATATCAAACAGGTAAATATATATGTGTATATATATAGTTTTTTGAGTTTATATATATATATCATTTTATATATATCTATATATCTTATATATAGATATCTTCTTTTAATATGTATATATCTTTACCTGTTTGAGATAGATATAAATATATATGTATATATATATATGGTTTTCATCCATAATGATCCTTTTGCATATTTAGTATAACAATAGATTTTTTTTTTTTTGAGACAGAGTCTGGCTCTGTTGCCCAGGCTGGAGTGCAATGGTGCAATCTCGGCTCACTGCAACCTCTGCCTCCTGGGTTCAAGTGATTCTCATACCTCAGCCTCCCAAGTAGCTGGGATTACAGGTGCATGCCACCACGCCTGGCCAATTTTTACATTTTTAGTAGAGGCGGGGTTTCACCACGTTGGCCAGGCTGGTGTCAAACTCCTGACCTCAAATGATCCACCTGCCTCAGCCTCCCAAAGTGCTGGGATTATAGGCGTGAGCCACCACGCCCAGCTTATATATTAGAAAGAAGGACCTCTAGCAATAATCCCCAGCAGGAATGTCAGTTGGCAAACAGATTCATTGCAGTGTGAGGTATGTTTCTATTCCCAAAGCAGTACTTTCTTTGTCAATGCTGTTTTCCGGTGAAATCATTTGATTTTGGTGTGACTTCATCTGTGAGATATGAATATGCTTGTGGAAATCAAATTGCTTTCATCTCCTAACCCAGGGCCTATAATCCAGAGCACACCCCAACAGTGAAACAACCAGCTTTGGTCGTAGAAGTTAAACCACAAACTTCCAGAAATATGATCGTATGTCTTCTTTTTTTGCTGAAAATATTAGTTGATTTTGGTCTTTGACGTTTCATAGGGACACATACTTTTTGGCTAACCCATAATTAGTAGAATGTGTTCCACTGGCAATGAGAAC
This sequence comes from Aotus nancymaae, assembly GCF_030222135.1. Taxonomy (NCBI): domain Eukaryota; kingdom Metazoa; phylum Chordata; class Mammalia; order Primates; family Aotidae; genus Aotus; species Aotus nancymaae. Next base: position 49,551,057 of record NW_026988415.1, on the reverse strand, counting down.
AGGGGTAAGAGAAAGTGGTCAAATCATTTTCAAAACTTAAAAGCTGATTATATGCTATGAACACTTAAGTGCACAGGTTATATCTACTTGGATTATTTTCAAAAAGGAAAAAAATGTGCATTGAAAAGGAATGAGGACCACAAAATATACTTTAGTTGACACACTGAAATAAATCCAATAATTTTTTTGTAACAATGTCTGTGGGTGAGTGGATATATAAGAATATATATGTGGGCCGGGCGCGATGTCTCACGCCTGTAATTCCAGCACTTTGGGAGGCCAAGTCAGGTGGATCACGAGGTCAGGAGTTCAAGACCACCCTGGCCAACATGATGAAACCCCGCATCTACTAAATATACAAAAATTAGCCGGGCATGGTGGCGCGTGCCTGTAATCTCAGCTACTCAGGAGGCTGAGGCAGGGAATTGCTTGAACCAGGGAGGTGGAGGTTGCAGTGAGCTGAGATCATGCCACTGCACTCCAGCCTGGGCGACAGAGGAAGACTCTGTCTCAAAAAAAAAAAAAAAGAATATATATGTGGCTGGGTGCGGTGGCTCACATCTGTAATCCCAGCCCTTTGGGAGGCCAAGGAGGGTGGATCACCTGAGGTCAGGAGTTTGAGACCACCCTGGCCAACAGGATGAAAACCCGTCTCTACTAAAAATACAAAAATTAGCCAGGTGTGGTGGCAGGCACCTGTAATCCCAGCTACTCGGAAGACTGAGGCAGGAGAATCACTTGAACCTTAGAGGCAGAGGTTGCAGTGAGCTGTTGGAGACAGAGTAAGACTGTCTCAAATAAATAAATAAAAGAATATATATGTAAAATATATAAAAATAAATATTAATATTGTTGATCTCCATTTAGATCCTAAAACACTGTCTGTCATATTATATGCTCCCTTACCTCCCCAATCCAGAGACACAGAATAGTAGATGGGGTACTTCCCCCATGTTGCAGCATTCTTTTAATGATAATTCCAGTGTTACAGCCTATGTGCACTCATATTAGCCAGCTGCCTAGAAGGCTAGGAACTCTACTTATGTCACTTCTCAATCATAATTTGTTTTTTAAAAATGTAACAATATTATTGTTTAGAAGACCTAATTTTTTTGTCCTGGTACTGCCACTACAAAGCTGTGTGACTTCAAGTAAGTCATTTATCCTTTCTAGCTCTCCATTTGTCTGTCTGTCTTTTGTCAAATGAAAGAGTTAGAGGATTGATCTCTAAGAACTCTATTCCTTGTTAGTCTGAGTCACCGTCAGAATTTCAGAGATGGCAGAGTCATATATATCACATACATATGTAGGATATATTTTATGTCTTTCTGCTAACTTCACATGTAGCTTGAGTACAAAGTAAGAATTTGTCACATATTGTTACTGATTATAAATAATTTGATACTCTTGGCTAGGCGTGGCGGCTCACACCTGTAATCCCAGCACTTTGGGAGGCCAAGGTCGGCAGTTCAAGACCAGCCTGACCAACATGGAGAAACTCTGTCTCTACTAAAAATACAAAATTAGCCGGGCGTGGTGGCACATGCTTGTAATCTCAGCTACTCGGGAGGCTTAGGCAGGAGAATCGTTTGAACCTGGGAGGCAGAGGGCTGCAGTGAGCCAAGATCGTACCATTGCGCTCTGGCCTTGGCAACAAGAGCAAAAGTCTGTCTCAAGAAAACAAAACAAAACAAAAATAATAATTTGATATTCTCGTGTCCAGTTTCATGTCCATTTAAGTTAATTTCTTTAGACCCTGTTAAGATTTACTTTCAAAACAAGTATTCGGATCCTAAAATGTGTCAATCAATCTGAAACACTTATGCACTCCTGGCCAGCCGTTGACATCTGTGCCTTATATAACAGTACTGCTACCCCTTCTATCTGCAAATCTTTATCAACTTGCTGCCATGAGAATTAGGTGTGCAACATATTAACTGTTTTGGACATGGGTGGGTCATATAACCTCTCTGGGCATTTGTTTCCTTGTCTATAAAAGACAGAAAATAATTTAAGTCATGACTTCCTTACTATGTGAAAAAACCTTGAAACCTATGCTATGCAGATGTAGAGTATTATTAACCATTTTCTGACCATCCTTTCCATTAATTATTGAGAGCCAGCTTCATTTTGGTAATGCTTCAGTTCATAGATAAAAGGAAGAGAATGGTTTCTCTCTATCATGAGTGGAGACAGACAAACAAATGCAATATAATTTGATAAGTGCTGCCATAGAAATATGTTAAAGTGTGATGATAATATAAAGGAGGAACTGCCTAACTCTGCCTGTGTTGGCCAGAGAGGCCTTCATAGAAAAAGTGACATTTGGGCAGAGTCTTGAAAAATCCATAGGCATTTGACAAGCGGACTTTGACAAGCAGGTTTAAGGTTTTTATACCTGACCTTTAAGTCGAAGATTCCTAAATCAACATCACCAACTTCAGTCAATCATTTGTGCTCACCATGTTCCTGTTTCATAGTGAACTTAAAGTGATTTCACTCTCCCAGGGGAGGGAAAAACCTTGAAAGAGAGGCAAAAATTGTAATCGCCAGAAGTTCCCATTTTCTTAGTGCTTTGTGTGTTTGGCCTCAGGGTTCTTAGCACTAAAAGCATATTGGACTATAGATGGAAGCAATAAAATACCAGTAGTGCTGAGAAGAAAATAAGAGTTCTGATTCATGTGCTACCAAAAATTACTTCCAAATGAGCTCAGAGTTTCATCTTGGGAGATCTATTTGGCATGTGTAGCATAAACAAAATGCATATACCAAAAAATCTTCCTCAGATACAGATATCCTCTAAAATAGGGAGCAAAGAGAAATAAACAAAAGATGTTGACATTATGGATTAAGACCTTTTTCAAAGTAATCACTTCAAATGAATGAAAGTAGAATTGGGTAATGTCTATGGAATACTTCTCTATTAGTTAATATTCATATTCTATATTACTCACCTAATGAGGATATTAAAGGTATTCCAGATGAATGTACAATATATTGGTATTAACATGTATGTAATTAGAAACATTTCTAATTTCCGAATTAAGACTCTAGTTAATTTCTCAGAGATTTCATAAGAGTTTAAAGAGCAGCATACAATATAGACGAAATTAATAGCCGCTAGATTTAAGTTGAATATTTTGTGGAAGAAAGTCAAATTCCATGATAGGCAATGGAGACTCAGGAGGGTTTCGGGGTAGGAAGGTTGTGGATAATGAGAAAAACTACTTAATGGGTAGGATACATGTTATTCGGGTGATAGATACCCTAAAAGCTGACTTGACCACTGTGCAGTCCATGCATGTAACAGAATTATACTTGTACCCCGTACGTATAAATAAAAAAATCCAATTCCTTTATGCAATGTCTAAACATCATTTTTGCTTATTCTCCTTTATATGCTTCAGTCATTCTGCTAGTTCAAATAGTTGACTGCACAAATAGTCTTTTTTTTCTTTGAGATATTTTGAATGGAATATTCAAAATCACTGAACCGTATATGTTTCACCACCATGCAGTATCTTGCTTAGGCATAAAAATTAATTTCAGCTGTTGGGAAAGAGTTCGAGGCAAGTATTATACTTCGATAGCTTTCATAGCTCCAAATAAATTATAGAAAATTCTTCTTTTCTGTTTTAAATCTGTCAGTTTCCTACTGCTTCTGTGTGCTTTTTGTTTTTTTTTAAAAGAACAATATGTTACCCAGGCACTCAATAAATATTTGTTGTGCGTGTCCTCATTCTGTACCTCATATACTGGAAATATAGGAATAAGGCTTTGCAGAATTATTAGATTCATTCACATAACTTGAAAATGTTACCGTTGCTATTAATCATGCTAGCCGATTTCTCCTCAGCAAAATCAGTATGTGCTACTCCTCATTTGATAGACTTTGGAACAGCTCCTAGATGAGCATTAAAATTGCTAAGTGTTAAGATGCTAAATGATACCAAGTAATCATAGTGTTTTATGCGATTGTTCAGTCTTGGCTGCTTCTACTTTCCAGATTGACTGATTGATTGAGACAGAGTCTTACTCTGTTTCCCATGCTGGAGTGCAGTGGTGTGTTCATACCTCATAGTATCCTCAAACTCCTGGGCTCAAGTGATCCTCCCACCTCAACCTCCTGAGTAACTAGGACTACAGGCATGCACCACCATGCTTGACTAAATTTTTAATTTTTAGTAGAGATGAGGTCTCACTATGTTGCCCAGGCTGATCTTGTATTCCTGGCCTCAAGCATTCCTCCTGCCTCAACCTCCCAAAAATGCTGGGATTGCATGCATGAGCCACTGTGCCTGACCCTAGATAACTTTTGAATCCGTCCATTTCTCTCCAAGCCCATTGATGCTGTTTGAGTTCCTGGCTTTAACCATTTCTCGGCTGGACTATAATAATGCCTTCTGACTGGTATCTGTGTCTTCTTCTCTTACTCGTTTTTATTTCCTAATCCATTCACTCCATTTTAGTCAGAATAAAATTAAAAACAAAAGAAACCAAACAAGATAACCTTAGTTTCCTGACTTAAGGTTCTTTCATAACTTCCCTGTGGCCTCAGGATAAATCTGAGCTTTTTTTTTTTTTTTTGAGACAGAACCTTGCTCTGTTGCCCAGGCTGGAGTGCAGTGGCGTGATCTCAGCTCACTGCAACCTCCACATGCTGGGTTCAAGTGATTCTCCTGCCTCAGCCTCCTGAGTAGCTAGGATTACAGGTGCCCACCACCATGCTTGGCTAATTTTTGTATTTTTAGTAGAAACATGGTTTTGCCATGTTGGCTAGGGTGGTCTCAAACTCCTGACCTCAGGCGATCCACCTGCCTTGGCCTCCCAAAGTGCTAGGATTACAGGCATGAGCCACCGCGTCCAGCCAAAATATGAGCTTTTTAAACTAAAATGGTTTACAAAATCAAAAGAAGTATGGTTACTTTAAAGGCCAGACCATCTATGGTTGGCTCCGAATGGGCCGCAATCACTTAGATTGAACTCTCCTCCCAAATTGGGAAATGTAGAAGCAGTAGATCAAGACAATAGCAAGTTCCTAAGAGGAACTGTGTCTCTTAGAACAAAGAGAAACTTAGGAAGCACCATATGAAAACTCGAAGAAGGCTGAAAGTCCAAAGTATGATTGTCATTATGCCTTTATTGCTCCGATAGCTGGTGTGACATGGAGAGTTATAACAACCAAGTTCACTGTTACATTAATTCTCAAGGATGTTCTTCCTTCTGTCTTAAGTAATTGTTTTTTAAAAACCTGAACTTGTCTGAGAGTGCCCTGTGTAGCCATGTTGGCTCATGGAGACAATTAATTTTGAAAAACTCTCATCTCTCATCTCTCTTAAGCTATCTTCCCTTTTACAAGGCTTCAATCATGTCTAAATCTAAACTATAATTGGAAAGCCAATGAGTACATCTGCATTTAGTTAGACTTGAAAGACTAAATTGATAATACACAGAAAATTTTATTCATTTATTAACGGTAATTTACATTTAAAGAAATGAGGGTGAATTTTTACATGAAAGGATTGTGTATATAATCCCTGATGCAAAAAGACTTGTTACTTTGACATTTTTAAACCAAGCACTTGACATTAGAAAAAAAAAAACAAACTTTACTGCAGTATTATAAAAATGATAGGCTTATGTAAGAAGCTAAATATATTGTTTAATAAAGTAGTGTCTTAATCAGTAATGTAAATTCTGACATCTAGAATTCCATCATCCAGAAATTTCTATTAGATACCTCATAAGGTGATGCCTCTTTGCTTTGCCAATAAAATGGTAATATTCTGAAAAGAACCTTAAGAAGCTGCAAGACCCTGATGGGCTTCTTTAATAATATAGTTTTCTTTCTTTTTTTTTTTTTTTTTGTATTTTAGGTTTTAGGGTACATGTGAAAAACATGTTTTCTTTGTAAACTAGACATCTCCAGGTCCCTTCATCTATGAATTCAGAGCGGGTGGCCTTAGTAACAGTGATTCAAATATCCCCGTTATCTCCTCTTTTGTCCCGCTGGCAGGACTTAAGCTCCCTGCAAAGTCTTTACTCCTAAAAGTACATCTGGAGTCATTTCATGGGTGCTGAAAACATGTCATCTGTAGTCACCATTTGACATTTGCTCACAAATCAGCAACCGAGTGCCTGTACTCTACAGTCATGAAAATATAGCAATGAGCAAAACAGACAAAGCCCCTGCCTGTCCTGTCTTGCTATAGCTTCAGCTCTGTTCTGCTAAATGCTTTTTGCTGGCAAAGCTGCTTGGGGTTGCCTTTAATGAAAATCCCTATGTGTGGGCCAAGGGTGCAGTTTCCTCCTGCTCCAATTTTGCCATCAATCTTAAAATACCATCGTGGTATTATGTTCAGTGCAGAAGTAGCCATGTGTTACCGGACACTTCATAAAAACAGTGCCTTTTGCATTTCTTCTGATCCCTTTCTCCTTGGAGAGTAAAAACTGTTTCAACTCCTAGAGACCTGAAGGGGATCCTAAAATCATAAGCCCCTCCATGGCCCTCCTTCCCCCGTTTTGTTCAAGTGCCTAGGCATGTATCTTCTTTTTCCTAGAAGCTGGGAATAAATAAAATGCCAGCATAAATCGTTTCATGCAAATAGAGCCCTACAGGCCCACCAACTCTCTCTAGTTAATCATATACACCCAGATAATTCCCTTTGAGCTCAGCTGGGACCACCCTGGGTACATAGCCTTAGGTTTATTTTGATCTATTGCAATTCTTTGAAAATAGGCAGTCCATGTAAAATATATGGTGACTCTATTAAGCAGAATATTTGACCAGAATACCTCATTCCCCAGCTGTGCCAGAGAGCAGACTTTGCTGTATTTTACACATATCATTGGATTCTTCTTTAGAAAGAGATATCACCTATCAACTGTGGTATTCTCTTTGACTGTTTACTTTGGGCCAGAAGTGGATGTCCTATTTTTCTTATATGATTTTTCCTTGTATAGAAAAGCTAAATATCATATCATAGGGAACTGAAGGAATATGTAATAAGGGAAGACATAGTTTAAAGAAAACTTAAGGTCCCTAGCATGATAAAAAATATTTACTGGTATGGATAGTTTTAAAATATGTATACATTTTAGATTAATATTATAAAACTAAAAAATACCATAATTATTTCTAAAAATATTTATAAAAGTTGTCAGAATTGTTTATGACAAGCTGAATTTTGCCCTTTAAAACTCTGACAATATAATAATTAACAATGAAAACATTAAGAAAATCAGTTCAAAGCCACCTTTTCCTATTAAAGTCTAGTAAGAACTAGAATCAGGAAACAAAATGTGTTATCTCTATTTCCAGCAATAACACCTCATACAGAATTTTTCACAGAAGTGTTCCCCATAAATAAGTTATTATTGAATTATGTCCAAACACCAGGAAGTGGGAAAGCGTAAGATAAGCAATATGGTGTACAAGCTGACCTTTTCCAGAGGTCTTAAGATTGGCCAGAGGGTATTGATTGTGATCGGAGCATGCCTGTTTCAACCTGAGCATGAAGATCCCTGAGGTTAATACTGCTGGTGGCACCCTCTGAGCTGGCTGAATTTTTCTTCATTCTGCTTCATCCTGTTTTGTTTGTCCATTTGCTAATTAATCTTCTATCAGAAAAGATGCCCTTGCCCCTGAATAAGGCAGTAGAAGGGAGGACTCTCCCTTGATTGTGCCCATTGAGCTCCTTTTGTCTGGTATGCCTGCCCTCTCTTCTCCTCCTTCTTCCTTCTTCCAGTTGTCTACCAACTTGTTCAAGTCATTTCCTCTAAGAAGCCCTCCCTAACACTTCCATTTTGGTGTGGATTACCCTTCTGTGTGCTCTCATACCTCCATCCTAGCACATTTTGCCCTTAATATGCTCATCTCCATACCCTCATTGATGAGTACTATAATTAGCCTACTATGAGTCAAACACAGTGCTAATCTCTAAGGATATATATGAATGGTTTAATGAAGTAATAGAACAATGAGTGACTCAAACAACAAAAAATTTAAAAATCAAAATATTTGCTCTCCAAAGCTCACATTCCAGTGGGAAGGGCAGTCAAAGAACAAATAATAATAATGAAATATAATACACATGTACAGAGAGCTTATAAGCACAGAGGAGTGAGGCATTTCTTCTGTCTGATTTAAGGAAGGCTTCAAAGACACAGGGACATGTGAACTGGGTCTGAAAATTGTTTTGCTACTCTATGGCCTTTCTTGTTTTAAGGAGCCCTTTCCTTTTTGTTCTCCCCACCCCATTTGGTGTTTAATTTTAATGGCAAACATACACTGTCTCCTAGTTTTCCATGCTGAGTTCCAAGTGGAAAAACAGCTATTTCGTTGCCAGAGAAGCAGTTACCAGCTAATTATGATGATGTAAAGCTTATTTGCCATATGCTTGGATGAGCAGTAACCAAGCTTCAGTTACTTCTTAAGACTGACAGTTGTCCTGAGCAATTGATGCAGAATATCTAGGGCAAAAGCAACTGCTTAAAGTCTGACTTGAGGCCGGGCATGGTGGCTCACGCCTGTAATCCCAGCATTTTGGGAGGCCGAGCTGGGCAGATCACGAAGTCGGGAGATCAAGACCATCCTGGCCAACATGGTGAAAAAGTACAAAAACTGCAAAAAATAAGCTGGGCGTGGTGGCACGCACCTGTAGTCCCAGCTACTCGGGAGGCTGAGGCAGGAGAATCGCTTGAACCCAGGAGGCAGAGGTTGCAGTAAGCCAAGATTGCACCACTGCACTCCAGCCTGGCGACAGAACGAGACTCTGTCTCAAAAAAAAAAAGTCTGACTTACCTAGTGTTAACTTAGGCCAGTGGTTCTTACCCAGGAGTGATTTTTGCCTCCCAAGGGACATTTGGCAAGATGTAGAGACATTTTTGGTTATCACAACTAAGTAGGATCTGCAAATGGCATCAAGTGGCTGAAACCAGGAGCACTGGTAACCATCCTACAATGTACAGGACAGCCTCCCACAACAAATACACATTCAGCCCAAAATGTCAGTAATGTTGAGACTGAGAAACCCTGTTTCAGGGTTACCTGCGAAAGAGCTTTTTTAATTTAAAAAAAAAATCAATGGAAAACAATATTCAATAGTCCAAATTAATAAGCAAAATCTGTACTAGATAAGTTAATAACATATCTGTCACATTGATGTAATGTTTTCACAATTTCAAATGTCAATTTGATCACTGTATTGTTTCAGTTACTAATTTTCTCTATATCTTTGAAACGTCCCAGTTTATATGGCTTGTAGAATTTTAAAATTACCAATCATGCATGTAAATTGTAGGAAAATTAGAAAATAGAGATACTAAAAAGAAACAAACTGTTGACTGAAATTCCACTACCCAGAGTTAATTAATATTAATACCTTGGCACTTAACCTTTCCAGGCATTTCCCTGTTCATGTACATATGTATTTAGATTTTGAATTTATTTTTCTTAAAATAATAAAAAGTCTTCTGAAAATTTGTTTTAAATTTATATTTTCTTGTAAAAAGGCTAATGGCTCATGCTTATATGGATATGTCCATACACATTCAGTGTATAGTGCCCATGGTTATGTATTCCGTTGTGATTAAACATGTTAATAGGCTCATTTCATGATGTCTTTTTCCCAACACCTGGTCTTTGGCACCGTGCTAACAATCGTGACTACCGTAAGCCATCTGTAAATGGACCAGTGGAATCTTGATTTCTGTTTTTGTTTTCTACATAATACTCTCATCAACCTTCCCTGTGTCGAGGGGCCTTAAATCAGTAATTGGTGACCGGCTAGTTAGGCCTATTTACACTAGTGTGTCTTAAGCACTTTGCTGTTGTTCTCTGCTGTGCACTTTGACTTAAGAACCATTATTTACCTCAGCTAGGGTGTTCTATAATGGTTTCTAATCTAATCACAAAAATTCTTAGCAAAAGCAATGTTATGATTCAAAAATGAGAGGAAGTGTGTGTGTGCGTGTGTGTGTGTCTGTGTGTGTGTATTCTGTTTCTGTCATCTTCTTCTTGAACCAAATTCCAGTGTCATGGAAAACAGTCTCCTAAACTCCTTTTTAAAGCCCTGAAACATGTTACAATCTTAATAATGAGACAGCTACTATTTTTGCTCATATCTCCATTTCAATTTCTGTTTCTGCAAATATATGGTTTCAGAATATTCAGAATTTCCCGACATTGTTCATGGGGATTGAGCAAACCAGAGAATACATAGTATACCTGAAAAGCTAATCATCCATTCAAATCTTGGCATTTTGAAATGGAAGATGCTCCATTATTCTTCAGGGATCTTATATATTTTGTGTTCAAACTACTAGACTACTCAATACGATAGTGCAGTTGTAGTCATTTTATTTTATTATTCAAATTTTATTAATCAGGCACAAAAGTGCCAAACTTTATATTGGAGACACTATAGTTTGGAGTAGTATATTGTTTGTTTGTGCTCAATTGTGTTTGGTCTAGGAATAAAAAAACTAAAGTCTCGGCTGGGCGCAGTGGCTCAAGCCTGTAATTCCAGCACTTTGGGAGGCCCAGGCGGGCGGATCACCGGAGGTCAGGAGTTCTAAACCAACCTGACCAACATGGAGAAACCCCATCTCTACTAAAAATACAAAATTATCCAGGCATGGTGGCACATGCCTGTAACCCCAGCTGCTCGGGAGGCTGAGGCATGAGAATCGCTTGAAACTGGGAAGCAGAGGTTGCAGTGAACTGAGATGCCACCTTTGCCCTCCAGCCTGGCAACAAGAGTGAAACTCCGTCTCAAAAAAAAAAAAAAACCACACACACACACACACACACAACTAAAGTCTAATGTACATTAGAGACATATAAAAACAGCAGTAATTGACAATACAGATGATTACCTAAAATGCGGATAAAATCACAAATATAGCTGTATTAAGCTATATAACCTCTAGATGGGTGATATGAGTGAGTTGGTATCCCCCCAAAACTTGAAACTTTATTTTTATTTTATTTATTTATTTATTTATTTTTGAGACGGAGTTTTGCTTTTGTTACCCGGGCTGGAGTGCAATGGCGCGATCTCGGCTCACCGCAACCTCCGCCTCCTGGGTTCAGGCAGTTCTCCTGCCTCAGCCTCCTGAGTAGCTGGGATTACAGGCACGCACCACCATGCCCAGCTAATTTTTTGTATTTTTAGTAGAGATGGGGTTTCACCGTGTTGACCAGGATGGTCTCGATCTCTTGACCTCGTGATCCACCCGCCTCGGCCTCCCAAATGCTGGGATTAAAGACGTGAGCCACCGCGCCCGGTGAAACTTTATTTTAAATGTTAATTATTTTTAGTGTTGTAAGAAATCCTCCTTTATCAAATGACATCTACAGGAAATTATATGTGAAAGTATTTGCTCCTTTGTTTAAAATAAAAGATTTACAAATAAAAATTCAATTTAAGATGAAGCCTTTTATTTTTATCCTTTTAAGTGAGAGTCTCCCTCTGTTGCCCAGGCTGGAGTACGGTGGTACAATCATAGCTCACTGTAGCCTCAAACTCCGGGGCTCAAGCCATCCTTCCACGTCAGCCTCTTGAGTAGCGAGGACTACAGTGCACACCACCATGCTCAGCTAATATTCTTCTTCTTCTTTTTTTTTTTTTTAGAGACAGGATCGTGCTATGTTGCCCAGGCTGGTCTTGAACTTCTGGCCTCAAGCAGTCTTCCTGCCTCAGCCTCCCAAAGTGCTGGGATTACAGGCATGAGCCACCATGCCTGGCCAGAAGCATTTTTTAATACATCCTAATCATATGGTTATTCTTTCATACGATATTAAAAGTTTTAGAATATAATGTATTCAAAGAAACAGACTTTTGTTTCATTTGAGCATTATTTAGGCAAAATATGTTTTAGGTAACTCTTTTAGGTAACAGTCTTTAATGAATAGGACAAATTAATTTTCAATTATTACTATAATTGCTTGTGTATGTAGATATTATGCTTAAGTTTTTCTGTACCTGAAAATAATTGATTTAACTGTGCTTTTTAACAGACTAGCATGTTTTGATGTTTGCACTTTTGTATAACGTATCAGGATGCTTTCAGCTGCCTAGTGACATAAAACATAACTAAAATTAGCTTAAGTAATATGGGTTTACTCTCTTACAAGAAGTATGGAGGTAAGGCAGTTACAGGATTGGTTAATTCAGTAGCTCAGTGATATCGTTAAGGACCCAGGATATTCCAGATGTTTCTGTTCTGCCATCCTTGGCATGTTGGCTCGTGGTTGCACAATGGCAGTAGTTGTTCCAGGCATCACATGCAAACATGGTAACATCTAACAAGGGAGAATGTGTTGTCTCTATGAAGCTTTTATTTTTTTTTTTTTTCCTTTTAACAAATTAGGGAGAAAAGCTTTTTCAGAAGCTCCTGGGCAGATTGATTCCTTCAGATTTTGTTGTCCGGGATGGTGCGGCATTCCCATCCATCCCTAAACTAATCACGGTCAAGGAAAACCTTAGACTAACCATGATTCACCCCAGGACTAAGATAGGGCCCCTTCCTTGAGCATGTGGCTGCCTACAGAGTGAGCAACCAAAGCAATCTGTGGCTTTGCTAGCAAGTAAGAAGACTGGCATTGGCAGGGCGTGGTGGCTCACACCTGTATCCCAGCACTTTGGGAGGCCGAGGTGGGTGGATCAGTTGAGGTCAGGAGTTCAACACCAGCCTGGCCAACATAGTGAAATTCCATCTCTATTAAAAATACAACAATTAGCTAGGTGTGGTGGCGGGCACCTGTAATCCCAGCTATTTCAGAGGCTGACGCAGGAGAATCACTTGAACCCAGGAGGCGGAGGTTACAGTGAGCCGAGATCATGCCACTGCACTCCAGCCTGGGCGACAGAGTGAGACTCCGTCTCAAAAAAAAACAACAAAAAAAAAACCCAGCAACTGGCATTGCGTGGAGGATTGGGACAGGCACCTAAAAGTATCGATACAGGACAAAAGTAAATTGTCACTCAGTGCTCAGTATTGTTTGAATTGTCAAATGTTCCAAATTGGCAAAATAAAAATGAATGAGATATTATTTGTGAAATATACACTTGTGTTCAATAAATAGTTTTTAAAAATCTTAGAAAACAGAAATGTAAATAGAAAACATTACCCATTTATTTTCAAGTTATCCTTCACTGTTTGTGTTCTTTCACTGGAATATACCTATACAAGGACATTCAGCTTTTCTAATTTGCTTGAAAAGCTACTAGTTTACTTGCTTTATTTTTTTCATTCATTCATTCAAGGATTACTTATGGAGTGCCTACTAAACAATGGGCACTGTTCTAGCCACTGGCATGGTTTGATTTACTTCGAAAACTAAAACAGATTCTAAAGCTCTGCCCTTATGGAGCCAAATGAGGAAAGTGAGACGATAAACTATAAACGTAATGATTGGGAAAATTATATTACATGTTAGAATGTAAATGCTATGGAAAGAAGAAATCATACCAGTGGAATGGCTACGTGACAGTGGCTAAAAGGTTTCAACAGTAGTTATAAAATTCCATTGTACACTCAATTTCTTAAGCTAAGATTTAGATTTTAAAACTGTAAATGTTTCCTAAAATGTAGGGATTACTGGGTTGTCCTATTTAGAAGACTTCACTAGTTACAGTTAGATGATTTTTATACAAACTCTAACTCTTTCATTAGCCATGTATCCTTATATGATGTAGAAGAAATAAAAATGAATTCTGTCCCACTTGAGAGAAAAAGTCTTGCCAATGGCTTTATTGTTTCTGTTAGATAATTGTAACATTGTCATCTGGAATGGGGGGATCACAAATAGAGAACTTTACCTAGAAGCCTGGCATCTTATCTACTTTTAGACAGCTCAAGTCCAAAATTAAAGAGGAAACTCCTGAGAAGAAATCTGTCCTTTTCCTAATGTCATTTCAAAATCTATGTCTCTTGTCTTTGTTAATTAAGCAAGTTAAAACCTTTCCTTGTTCAAGAGAAAACAATGGCTCATGCCTGTAATCCCAGTGCTTTGGGAGGCCGAGGCAGGTGGATCACCTGAAGTCAGGAGTTTGGGACCATCCTGGCCAACATGATGAAACCTTGACTCTACTAAAAATACAAAAATTAGCCGGGCATGGTGGTGCACACCTGTACTGGGGAGGCTGAATCAGGAGAATCGTTTGAATCCAAGAGGTAGAGGTTGCAGTGAGCTGAGATCACGCCACTGCATTCCAGCCTGGGTGACAAAAGTAAAACTCCATCCCCCCCAAAAAATAAAAATAAAGCAAGAGAAAACAAAACAAAGCAAAACAGTAATTTTGCTATTAAAAATACCAAGTAGGCCGGGCGCAGTGGCTCACGCCTGTAATCTTAGCACTTTGAGAGGCCGAGGTAGGCGGATCACTTTAGGCCAGGAGTTTGAGACCAGCCTGGCCAACATGGCAAAACGCCATCTCTACTAAAAATACAAAAAAAAAAAAAAAAAAATTAGCCGGGCATTGTGGCGTGCACCTGTAATCCCAGCTACTTGGAAGGACGAGACAGGAGAATCACTTGAACCTGGGAGGCATATGTTGCAGTGAGCCGAGATCACACCACTGCGCTCCAGCCTGGGAAACAGAGTATGACTCTGTCTCAAAAAAAAAAAAAAAAAACCACTAAAAAATACAGATTCAATCTCTGTCACTACTTCTTCCTCAAGGGAACTCAGATATCTTATTTAGGAAGATAGATATTAACATCCAAAAATGGGTTTCTAGACAGCAAGCTCTGACAAAAGGTGAGGTGTATAGCAAAGCATGTAGTGAAGTCAAAGCATAGTTTTAGTGCCAAAAATATGAAAAATTATAAGGAACTTACAAAGACATTTGGTTCATCTTGGATTCCTTTTCCCCTGGTCCTTGTTCGCTGCCAACTGTCAGCTAGTTGATCTGATAAACTAATGCAGTACTAATGTGTCACTCATTCTGTATTACATACATGCCCTTTAAATTCAGGACAATGCCTTAATCCACCAGAGCAATTCTGCTGTCAAGAACTTCTTGCAACATGCCTAGCTGATAGAGGAAATATTGGAGGGAAAGACAGCCTTCCTTGTACCTCTGAAAGAACATCGTATGTGCAGCTGCACAATCTTCCTGGGTCTCGGATTGTTCCCTCCACCTCGCGCCCTCCTCCCAAGGACGTTTCACAATTTAACCTGTCTGTTCTTGTCTCATAATACAGCTTTGTCAAATTGGCATCTTCCTGGGAATGGCCTCCCTTTCGATATAGATAGAGAATTCAGGCAACCCAAGACCCCAATCCAGCCCAACCTGGCTTTTGAGAGGCTGGAAACTCAGGAGTTTCATTGGCAGAAATGTAGTATCAACTTAGCTTTGATTTCTTCTTTCTTTTTAGGTGACATTTACTTCTTTATATATTGTCCCTTAAGCATAAATACTGCACTCACCTTTTAGGCTTAGCAGGATGTCTACAGGGGGTTACTCCAGGCTTCCTGTGTGAAACCCAAGCCATGCTCAGCTTGTAATCCTGATTTCATTTATCCAGGGAGACAAAAGACAGTGCCTTATAGTATAGTGGGTACAAATGAAATGTTTTATACTCCAGATTTCCACCCTACTCTACCTTATGGTGTGGTACATATACAGCCCAATCACTAGAATAATTCTATAGTCATAATGAAGGCAGGATTTCTTGGTTTTGATTTTCCGTAGAAGTATCTCCTTTTTTTTTTTTTTGGATCTCCTTCCTTGAATCTTAAAGCATTTCCATAGGTCTGCCTTTAGTCCTGCATATTTTTTTTCCCCTGGGTAGTTCATATCTATTTCAATGGTTTCTACACTTTCCTGAGTTATGATTTTATTCTTCAGCTCTAGACTCAAGTTTATTTTCTGTTGGATGCCTCTAACTAGATTTGCCACAACTACCTCAAACTCAGCATATTCAAAATGGAACTCATTACATCCTTTTCAACTTTCTCCCATATTCTCTTTGGTTGGTACAACTTGATATCTTCTTTACCCTTTTTCCCTTGCTATTTACATCTGTTCAGTCTCCATTTCTTTCTTTTTTTAAATTTTTTTTTTTTGAGACAGAGTTTTGCTCTTGTTGCCCAGGCTAGAGTACAATGGCACGATCTTGGCTCATCGCAGCCTCTGCCTCCTGGGTTCAAGCAATTCTCTTGTCTCAGCTTCCTGAGGAGCTGGGATTACAGGCATCCGCCACCATGCCTGGCTAATTCTGTATTTTTTTTAACTAGAGACAGGGTTTCTCTATGTTGGCCAGGCTGGTCTCGAACTCCCGACCTCAGGTGATCCGCTTGCCTTGGCCTCCCAAAGTGCTGGGATTACAGGGGTGAGCCACTGCTCCCGGCCCAGTCTCCATTTCTTTTCCAGCTTATGCAGTTAAACCTCAAGAGACTATGTCTGTTTTTTATGATTTCCCTATCAGAAACTTACCAAAGCACCCTTGTTTGCATGTTCTTTTTTAAGGCTCAGCAAAGAAAAAATACATCTTACATTTATCCTCACGTCAACTGCCCAAGTTTCAGTATTTGTCCTCTCTCCCTCCGATGGACTACTGCAGTAATAGTTGTCATGAGCTTAGTCTTAGCACTCTCCAAACTGTATGCTGCTACAGATAATTTTTTTCTAAAATGTAAGTCTCATTGGGACATTCACCTTCTCAGAAACCTTCAGTGCCTTCCAAGGGTGACAGTAAAGTCTAAACTAGCATTTTGAAACCCTTGCTAATCTAACTCTCCCCAGCCACTGCCCTTTTTCTCTGATTGGAATACATTCACACTCAGTCTCCATTCTACCTGGTGAAATTGTTTTCAACCTTCAAAACTCCATTTAGTGGCTGCTTTCTCTGTTACGTCTTTCCTAATACCGCCTCCTGAACTCCAGGGATAATTAATTAATCCCTATTTGGTATGCTCATATCATAATTTTCTTTTCGTTTTTTTTGTTGTTGTTGTTGTTCTGAGATGGAGTCTTGCTCTGCTGCCCAGGCTGGAGTGCAGTGGTACCATCTCGGCTCACTGCAACCTCCACCCCCTGGGTTCAGTTTTCCTGCTGCAGCCTTCAAGTAGCTGACAATGCAGGTGCACACCACCATGCCCAGCTAATTTTTATATTTTTAGTAGAGATGGGTTTTCACCATGTTGGCCAGGCTGGTCTCAAACTTCTGACCTCAAGTGATCTGCCTGCTTCAGCCTCCCAAAGTGCTAGGATTACAGGTGTGAGCCACTGCACCTGGCACTCATATCATATTGTTAATACGGCTGTTGTAACACTCAGCTAATTGGTAGTGTGCAGACCTGCCTTCTTTGTGCTGTGAATTCCTCTACAGTAAATGCATCTCACTTATCTTTGAATTTTTATTACACAACAGAATGTGTGGCACATAAAAGTAACCAGCAAATGTTTATTGATTGCTAACCATGTTTGTAATTGGTAATCATGTTTCTACTGTTCTAGAAATCTAATAATAAATGGCCTTTTAGATTAATGTTTCACAGCTCTCTAGCTGTTTTTCTCTCCCTCTCTTTCTCTCTGCCACTTTTTCAAGATCTTTCATTATTTTAATGACTTCTTTGACTCTTCGTCAACATTGATTTAGCAAATATTTGACTCAAGTACTTAAACTTGTCTACTTTCACTCCATCACACTAAGTTGTGAAATCCCAAAGTGAGCTATGTTTTCCTGGTATAGTTCTTTTTTTTTTTTTTTTTTCCTATGAGCCTGTAAAATCAAAAGCAATCCTGGTATAATTCTTGAGCAGAGCTAATCATAGGCACAGGAAGAACCTCATGTTTACTCCATTTTATTTGTATATTCTAGCATCAAACCTCTCATTTGTCAGCATGACTTTGTGATTTACTGTTCACTTGTGACCAATCGTGACCTTTTATATCTTCATTATTGATTCATAGCTAGCAGACACCTGCTTATGTCAGTAGATTTTTTTTCTCTTTATGATAAAAATCATTAGAGAAGGACTATTCTTCAAACATACCTGATCTCTTTACTTTTTCTAAGTCTTACCATCTTCAAAGATCCTTTGAAGAGAGAATAAAAAATTCCAACTTCTCTTTTCTGGGTGTTGCTCTACTTTTAAAAAGTGAAATAATTATAAGTTTCACGGGATAAAATTAAGCCATTTTAAATTTCTTAAGCATATTATAGTGTCATATTTTATTTTTATGAGTGCTTAAGTATAAACACAATATGCAAAAATAACACAGATTTCATTGTACTAGAGTATCCACGAGTCAAAAGGGCATACAGAAGTTTACATTGAAAGAAGTCAAGTCTAACACATAACATTTATTATTGCAAAGTTTTCGTTAGGAAATAAAATCCAATGTGTCTGTAAATGCCCTAAATCCTCTTCTAAGTTATTTGTCCAACATATCAAACCTAATGGAAAAAATCCCTTTATACCAATAAATAAGGCAACTTAAGCAGAAGATTCATGATGAAGCCAGAAAACTCTATAAATCATGGGATAGTACCCAGGGAGGAGGGAGGTAAAGGAAAGGGCAATAGATCGTTAGCATAGTAAGGAAAGGATATTCCCATCAGTAAGTAAGCAGTGATATTTGGCTAAATCTAGGTCATGATCAAGGATATAATCACAAGTGAGATGTTTTACATTGTGCAATGTAGCTGGCATACTCATCTACAGATGGAATGGCTTGCTTCCCAGAATGCAATCACTACTATATAACAGTGTCCTTATTATTTCTAGTTTGGAAAAGAGGATTGTAAAGCAGAATATCTCTGGTTCCGACCTCTATTCCGCTCAAACCCAATTTTGAAATGATCCACACAATTTTGTATTTTTATACGCCAACTCTCTGCTGTAGCGTACCCAAGATTCAAGGTGTCAAAGAAATATTCATTTTTTGTTTTGTTTTTGTTTTATAAACTAGTGACTCAGAAACATATACCTGTAGAGCCAGAATAAGCTTAGGATAGAAACTGAGATATTCTTTGTCAGTAAATTATCTTAATAATTCAGGCTCCTGGCAAGTTTTCCCTAACCCTTCAGCAGCTAACTAACCTTTCAGATAGTTTTCTAGAGAAACAAATATTTTTCTAAAGAATAGTTTTAATAACTTGACTTTGTTCCATTGCTTTGTCATGCTTAATATAAAGGTCTTTTTAATTATCAGTTTCTTTTTTTTTTTTTTTTTTTTTTCCTGAGATGTTTTGATCTTGTTGCCCAGGCTGGAGTGCAATGGTGAGATCTTGGCTCACTGCAACCTCCGCCTCCCAAGTTTTAGTGATTCTCCTGCCTCAGCCTTCCAAGTAGCTGGGATTACAGGCATGCACCACCACGCCCGGCTACATTTTTTGTATTTTTAGTGGAGACGGGGTTTCACCATGTTGGTCAGGCCAGTCTTGAACTCCCAACCTCAGGTGATCTGCCCACCTCAGCCTTCCAAAATGCTGGGATTACAAGCGTGAGCCACCGTGCCCGGCCAGAGTTTCTCTTTTTAAAATTTAAATGCAGGTCCTATTATTTTGACTTCTGAAACTCTGGAAGATATCTAATAAGCCTTGTCCTGTAAATATCCACTTCTCGACCATGGATATAGTTATATTCCTTAATTCAGTCTTCCCTGAGCTTAATTATCCATCTTTTGTTCATGGTTTGGCATTTCCCAAACTTTCAGCACTTCTTATATTCTTCATCAGACATCAGGTTTTTACATATTGTTTAAACAGAGGAGGATCCAGATTTGTGAAGCTGGATTTTATATAATTTGGGAGCAGCCATTTAAGAAAAGGAATATGTGTGTATATATATATATATATATATATATATATTTAAAAAAAAAACTTTTCATTTTTAAATTTTAGCAAAACACATGGCCAGGTGAACACATTGCCTTTGCCCCTCCCATGCAAATGAGAAGTCCTAATGCTTTTGCTCGTTAGTTTCGTGGTGAATCTGTCTCTGCCCTTTGAGTTGTTCAGCCCATAAATTAACCACAGCTCTTTAAAAAAGGCCAAACTGTCAAAAAGGATAAGCCCAAGTTAGATGTTGCTGTCGCATATGCATGCAGGTCTGGTATTTACACTAAACTAATCAGCACTGTCTTCATTAAGAAATAGTTATTGCATGCCTCTTTTGTATTAGGTGCTATATTAGGCTTATAGTTAAGAGTGCATATCTGAATAGAATATCACACCTGAAGCAAACTAAACCAACACAGATTCTCCCCTTTCAGAGGCTGCTAAACTAAGCCAACACTGAAGCAAATGTGCACAAAGGATATCTATGAATATCTGAATGCATGGTAAATATGTAACAGATATATTAACATTATATATAAGATAGGGTGAGTTCATCTTGTAGTTCATCTTGTAGTGATGGTTACTGAAGTAGCCCTTGAAGTCTCCAATTTAATCTGAGGGAGAAGAGGTTTAAGGGTATGCTTGCTCTATTTTAATGAAAACTTCATTGCCCTTACCATCAATAGTACCTGGTGGTGTGAGGTTAATTTCAGGACCACTGTGACCCCTAAGTGCTATGTTTTCGTACTTTTCCAGGCCTCAGCAGGGCTCCTTTTTGTGTTGCTCGGTTTCCATTCATTTTTGATATTATATATATATTTCTCTACATATAAAGATTACCCTGAGTATTCAGACATCAATAAAGGGAAAGGTGCTACCCCATAATTACTGAAAGGACATCTTGCTGTCAATATCTTGGAAGATAGGACAACAAATTGTCAAACAATCACTTTCTACTTAGAAAAGTTCAAGGTTCTGACTGGCAATCAAGATGGCTTTGTGAAAAACAAATTGAGCAAAACCATCTTAATCTACTTCTATGAAAGAATCTGTTCCCCATATTCCAAGAGAAAGAAATCTCTCTTTTCGCTAGGAGTTTTATTCCCTCCCCTGTGACATTCATTCTCGATGTTGAAAAAATACAGGAACTAGACTTCCGAGTACGATTTTAACTGATAGTAAGAGTGCTCCAGGTGGGTCCGGGAGATAGAGCAAAAGTAGACTAACCCTCTAGTGCTGCTTTTGATGACCCCTAAGAGCCATGAGTGAAAGAGGCTTGTTTGTGATGCTTATTATTGATTACCCAGGGACTAGAACAGTATATGACAGTGCATGCTAGATAATGAATGAATGAATGTTTCCTGCTTCTCAGTGAAGGCATAAGTCACTGGATATTAATCAGCCTACTTTTTTCTTACCTTTATTGCTTCCTTGGCCTCTTCTTCCTTTCTCTGTCCCTCTCATCACCCAAAGGAAGGATAAATTTTCACTGGCAATATGTCCAGAGAGATATCTAACACTTCATTAAAAAAAGAATTTTATTGGCTCTGTATGTTCCCTCAGAAATAGGCCGAAGCTCAGTTAGGAATTAGTAAGATATAAATTAAGGGCACCAAGCAGGTAGCATGCAGACAGGAATATACATAAATTCACCGGAAAAATATTCTTGGTCTTTAGTGGAACAGTACAGTACTAACCATGAATTAGCAGTATATGAGGTGTAACTGTGTTTTAAAGAAGACAAATCAGAAATGTGTAAAGTCAAAGAAATTTTAAGCCTCTTATTATCTTAATTGAAGGATAATGACATTGCCCTAAATGTTTTGGAAACCCTTATTTTGGATTTCCTTAAGAGTTACGCAGCATGTACTTCAGGTCTTTCCAGGACTATTAAATCTTTGTAATCTGAGGGTGCACTTGGTTTTTGGAAATAGCCAAAAGTGATATTGAGCCAAATTTTATCAATAAGACACATGATCAAATGGAATAACAAAATCTATGGTCAAAAATGTTGTGACTATAAAATAATGAGACTAATTTCATTTGATTCAGAGGTTAATTCGGAAAGAGGAGTTTCAATCACAGTGTAATAACCCTCACCAACACAAGTTTAGGACTTCCAAAGGTGGCCATGTGTAGGACAGGATTCAGCAGATATATCAGAACCAATCTTCTAACTTCACAGTTGCACTTGAAAATGTTACAAAATAAATGCTATAATATTTTAGAAGATTTAGAGCATGAAAAACTGGTGGATATTGGATAGCACATCTCTTAGAGTATTGTTTCCAGCTTTATCCTCTTCTTTTCCGGGAAGGCAGGTGAGGATGGAGAAGCCTGTAATTCAAAAATAATATCTGACAAGTAGAGAAGACCCAGAAGAAAACCTAAACATTATTCGATTTAGGAAAATTAGTCTCTATGAGAAAGGTATTGTTCTAGAAAATGGTATTGATTGGCTTAATTTGAAGTCCCAACCGTTTTTTCCAAGGGTTTCTTGGATCCCATCCTTCCCCTGTCTGTTACTCTACAAACTAAGAAATTCACCTGCATTGCATTTGGGGATTAGCTTCATCTTTGTGGAACCCAGGCAATATGGTGGTTCCTGGGGACAAGCTACGCTCCATGAAAAAGTCTTAAGGAGGATATTGACCAAGTTTCTATTTCACAGAGGCCAGTAGACAAGACCTGGGCTTAAAAACCTGACAGCTTTTAGTGAGACATAAGGAAGTATTTCCTTTTCAAGGAGGTTAAGTATCAGAACGGGTTCCTGAGGGAGGTCATGGAACCCTATCCACAGGCAGAAGACCAGAGCAAGCATTTCTTGAGAGCCCTTCCTGTTCTGTGACTCTGTAATTCTACTTGTCAAGGCAATTTGATATTCTTATCCAGGTCTCCGAGGTGCTTTTGCCACCACCTAAATTGGTCTCATCAAAAACCTTATTGATTGTGCTGCCTCTCCCATCTTCTAAAATGGTGACAGTATTAAGGCAGTAAGCTCAGATCTCAGACCTGTCACATACCACTTGTTTTGTCATTTCCCTCCACCCACACCTCCCCAAGACATTTTCTCATTAAAATATTGTTATCAGTCTCTTTAGAATTTCATTCTGTTCCTTTGGTTCAAAAAAATATAGATTAATTTCCTATAGTCACTTAAAGCGCTTTGTAGATTTTAATCAACAGAGGTCTACAGAGGCATATTGAGCTCAGTTGTTTATCCTTCTCAGATGGAGAGAAATATTCTCAAATACCTACTAAGAAAAATGTGTCTGCAGAAACCTGCAGCATTGGAAAACCTTTTCCTTGCTACAGATTGCAGATTAACTTCTAGCTAATCAGAGTTCAGCATTCTAATGGACTGTGACGGTAGAGACAGTTTTTCCCCCAACTTCAGATCACATGTATCTGCAGTTGTAAGGCAAATTTTAAAAGAAGGCCTTGGGGATCACAGCCAGCCTTCATTATCGGTGCGTGACCGCTTTGTAACCAACTGCAAGTTTAATATCCAAGGAGATTTGCACATAACAGTCTTTTTTCTTTCTTCTTGTTTTTAATAATTTACCTTTGAGATTCTCTTCACCACCATGCTGGTGTGCAGAGATCTGTTTGTCTGTCAAACCACCAGATATGTAGCGCATGTGAAAGGTATATTAATTTTTTATTTGTTTCCTAAGGAGGCTGAACAATAAGCTGGTTATGCTGAATACAAGAGGGCTACTTCAGTGAACACATCCTTGAATTCACTTCAGCTGGCTAGCTCCCTCACCTGTAGCACAGCAGTTTCTCCTATGATTCTCCCCTCTGCCAAAAGGGAGTCACTTGTACAAATAAGGAACTTTTTGTATAAACTGTCCACCTGAACCTGAGAAGGTTTTGTCTGAAACCAAAAGATCTCTAGAAAAGCTGTGTAATACTGTTTGTGGATCCTGAAAGTATCTCATTCAAAACAAATGCCTCATTTTCAAAATTAGAACACCTCTTTTAACCTTGGAGGCTCTATGTAAACCCTAATCTCTACACAAGTGAATTTCCTTAGTAGAATATTGAGCTATGTCAGTGTGACAAATGTCATGGATACCGGGCCTCTGAAACACTAAGCACTGGCATTTTTAAGAAAATAAATGTAGATGTCACTGAACCATAACCTATAGATGATTAGAAAGAAACTTACCATTCAAAAGTGGATAATGTTTTCTTCAAGGCTGCTAAGATTTTCTACAATAAAGAAATATGAGGTGCATAGGGAACTATGTGTAGAGACGTTCTTGGTAATTTAATGTTTTGAGAACTCCCAGGCTGAAAACTATTATTATGTAAATCAACTAGCTCCAGCTGCTAATTCTTAGAAAATGGAAAGAGTATCTAAAGTTTAACTAGATTTTGACCTTTTATGTTATGTAGACTACAATAGGGAAGAAAGAATTAGGAAGTTTGTTAGGGGGTTATTTTATTTATTTATTTTTTTGAGATGGAGTCTTGCTCTGTCACCAGGCACCAGTCTGGAGTGCACTGGCATGAGCTCACCTCATTGCAACCGCTGCCTCCCGGGTTCAAGCAATGCTCCTGCCTCAGCTTCCCTAGTAGCTGGGACTACAGGTGTGCACCACCACGCCCGGCTAAATTTTGTGTTTTTTAGTAGAGACGGGGTATCACCATGTTGGCCAGGATGGTCTCGATCTCTTGACCTCATGATCCACCCGCCTCAGCCACCCGAAGTGCTGGGATTACAGGCGTGAGCCACTGCGCCCGGCCTGGGGGTTATTTTTTAAGGTGGTCAGGTAAGGCTTCACTTATAAGGAGACATTCAAGCAGAGACTTGAGGGAGATACTTAAGAGCAGAAGGAACACAAGTGTAAAGATGAAGAGCGAGGGAGATCAGTGGGGTTGGAAGAAAATAGCTGAGGAAGAGATGAGGACAGAGAGAGGTAATAGGTCAGATCACACAAGGCTTTATATGCTATTGGAAGCACCATTTGTTTTTAACTATGCATAGGAATAAATGGCTTCGCTGGCAGAAAAGAAGGGACAGAGATGAGGACAAGGCTTTGGGGAAGCTGAAAATGAGAGTGGGACAGGGAAGTATAGTCTAGAAAGGATATGGAGGGAATGCAATGCTTTCTATAGGAAAAAATGAACATAGTGTAACCAAATTGCGAATGATGGGCTCAGGTAACTCCCTGATAGGATGTGTTCTTCTAGGCCCTTGGTCCCTCACTCACCCGAGAATGGGGGATAGGAACCCGCCAGGTGTGGTGAACTCATTTAAGTAAATATCGGACCCCAAAGAGTTTTGCAGAAAGTGATTTATTTAGGCAGAGAGAGGGAAAAAGGAGAAAGAAAGAGCGAGCGAGCTCCTCTGAGAGGGGATCCAGAAATGCAGTCCGCACAGATGTGCGAGAAGGGGACTTTTAACCTGGGAGATATTCCGCTGGATTCAAGTTTTCTGTCCTATGAAAGGAGTTCCTTTAAACTTCTGCTGGAGTGATTGATTTTTGATTTCTGACATTTGATTTGTTGTTTGGCCCAGAGTTTCCCATAGCTTCTGGAGGGGTTTTCTAAACAAAGGAAACTCATCTGGGCAGTCTATCTTCCCACCCGCGAAAGTTAAAGACCTCTAATCTCCCGGATAGAGACGTAAAAGAAGGCAGGTCGGGCATGTTGCTGGGAAGTTCTTGCCTTTGAAACCATGCCCCTTGTGGACCTGAGGAGAGAATACATTCCCTCAATCGTACTTCAGGAATCAAAGAGGGAAGAACATTTCTATTTTGTTTAGTTTAGCAGATTACCTATGGTCTGTTATACTTCTGTGATTCATACCATATTACATAGGTTCATAAGCATGTCTTTAATCCCTGTTTAACTACAGTATCAATGCATTTGTTCAGTGTCTGTTACTGAGGCACCTAACTACTTGAGCAAGCTAATCAAGGTTTCCATTACCCCAGTGAGAAAGAAGTTATACTTCTCTGTTGCAATCATAGTTGATTGGTTGATGAAGTATTTATGAGATCTTTCATAAGACCAACTTTAAAGATCACTTGTACCATAATAAGTGGAAATCGCTGGGAAAGAAAAAGTTTAGTGGTTTTGTAGTGCTGATAAAGTCTTCAGAGGTACTGACTCTCAGAGACTAGTTACTGCAGCTGAAAATTCTTTGCCCTGAGCATTTGTCATGACTCCTTCAATCCAATATGCCCTTTAAACACAGTGAAACCATAGAAAAGGAATATCTAATGTTGTTGGGTGTTAATTAAAGAGTAGGTTTCCTTCATTTCCTTAATGGAAAGCCTTAATTTGTCTTCAATTGCAGCTGAAAATTCTAAAGACTCGTTTCCATCATCTTATATAGGCTTTTTCTCTAATGATCAGGTTGTGCAATTCCTTGTTCAAATGCTGAAAAACTCATCTTGGCTCACACTGTATCTTCCTATTTGTAACCTGATGTGATCATTCTAAAATGGGAGTGAAAAAGACCTGGACAATTATATGAGTCCTGATTTATCTTTGATATTCTTTAGGATTTTCACCCACTTTTACTGTAATAACAAATAAGAACCTCAGTCTAAGCTACAAATCAGTTAGAGGTAATATACATTGGGATCTGTGTTTCCTATCACCTCTTTTCTTCTTGGTTCCAGACAAGTGCAGCAAACTGCAAGAGTGTCAATAGTATAGGCTGGGCGAGGTGCCTCATGCCTGTAATCCCAGTAGTTTGGGAAATTGAGGCGAGTGGATCACCTGAGGTCAGGAGTTTGAGACCAGCCTGACCAGCACGGTGAAACCCCATCTCTACTAAAAATATAAAAATGAGCCTGGTGTGGTGGTGCACGCTTGTAATCCCAGCTACTTGGGAGGTTGAGGCAGGAGAATTGCTTGAAACTGGGAGGCGGAGGTTTCAGTGAGCCAAGATTGCGCCATTACACTCCAGCCTGGGCAATAAGAGCGAAACTCCATCTCAAAAAAAAAAAAAAAAAAAAAAAACAAAACTGTTACTAGTAGCCAAAACAAGCACAGAATATGTTAACTATATGAAGTAGAGGTAAAGAGAAGGAAGGAGAATTTTTAAAAAGAAAAAATTTTTTGGTAAAATGATGAAAAGTTGTTGCATATAGAATTGCCTTTCCTTTTTCTTTGTCATGTTTAGGACATCTTTGGGAGAGGGAAAGGAAACTGCTGCTGTAACCCTAGTTCACTGGTCTGGACAACCTGTCCATTGCTTCCTATTTTTCCTCCTGTTATGACTGGAATGAAACGAGAACCCCACCAACAAGCAAAACGTTTCTGCCTTTCATCTTATCTTATCTCCTATTTGAAATCCCTCAGTAATGATGTTCCAGCACAGCTAACAGCCTCCTATTAGTAAAGATGGGAAAAGTACAAGAAAGCTTAACAAGGCCTGGGGTAAGGAAACAAGTGTGGGCTAATTCTCTCCTGGTCCTTCCATAAACATTGAGGCAGACTAAGTGAATCCTTCATTCTAAGACAAATGTTCACTAAGGAAATAAAATTAAACTCCTAATTTCCAAAGCAATGGACTTTCCTTAGACTGTGTGCTTTATTTTCTCAGTGAAGTGACAGAACTAGAGATGCTGAAAAATCAAAAACAAAACAGTAATTCTCCCCCAAATTCACTACCTTTCCCCAGGAAGCTTCAGCCCTCAGTTTTTGCTCCAGTCCTGTGAGGCATGTTGAAACTTGAGTAAAATGATGAATGAAATTCTTTGTTAGTCAAAATAGCAAATTAGTCTATGATCTTTATTATTTCTTAGATTTGTCAAATATGACATCCTAACACCAAGAATTTTCCCCCAAAACCTCTCGTTGTTCATTCTACCTCTATCTTTTTTCTCATGGCACAGAAAGACAAGTCTTCTTATCTGTTCAAAGTTGGTGGCTAAGAGAGTGTGTAGGTGTTTTGTTTCTTCAAATTTTTACCTGATGTTGCACAATTTTCATATCAAAAAGCATTTTTCCTTCTCCCCAGTGTGCATGCACATATGTGGACATGCTCCTAGGTTGGAGGAAATGGTGTACAGACCCTGAAATGCATAGGACCTTTGTATTGCCCAAATGTGGGATAATATAATAATAACAACCACCATTTATTGAACATGTTTTATGTGCCAGGCACTGTGATTAATAGCTTTATATGTGATTCCTCATTAAACTGCAAACCAACACTGCAAAGTACAGGTACGATTATGTGTTGCTTAATGACAGGGATACAGTCTGAGAAATGCATTGTTAGGTGGTTTCATTGTTGTATGAATATGATAGAGTGTACTTACACAAACCTAGATGCTAGGGCCTACTACACATTCAGATCATACAGTATAGCCTATTGTTCCTTGACTACAAAACTGTACGGCATGTTACGGTACAGAATATAGTATGTAACACATTGGTAAGTGTTTGTATATCTAAACGGAAGAGGAACAATAAAAATACTATATGAAAGATGAAAATGGTACACCTGTATTAGGGCACTTAGCGTGAATGCAGCTTAGAAGATTGGAAATTGCTCTCGTCAGACACAAGCACACACATTAGCCTAGGACTACACAGGGTCAGGATCATCAATATCACTGTCTTCCATCTCCATGTCTTATCCCACTGGAGGATCTTCAGGGGCGGTAACACACATGGAGTTGTCATCTTGTGTGATAACAATGTCTTCTGGAGCACCCGAAGGACCTGCCCAAGGCCATTTTATAGTTAACTTGTTATAAGTAGGTGTACACTCTAAATGGTAGAAAGTATAGTATAGCAAATACGTAAACCAGTAACATAGTCATTTATTACCAATATCAAGTACTGTGTATTGTACATAATTGTATGCACTATACTTTTATAGGACTGGTAACACAGTAAGTTTGTTTATACCAGCTTCACCATAAGAGCATGAGTAATGTGTTGTGCTATGACATTATGATGTCCATGACCTCACTAGGTGAAAGGAATTTATCAGTTCTGTTATAATCTTATGGGACTGCCGTTGTATATGTGGTCCCGTCTGTTGTACTAAATGTCATTATGAGATGCATGACTATATTTCACAGATTGGGAGAAGAGGGTTAGCTCAGTTAAGTGAATGGCCCAAGAGCATAAAGCACTATAGTCTCTAGAGAAGCTTGGATTTAAATTAGATCTCTCATAAGGCCATCCTGTGTTCATTACAACATGCTGTTTTACTTAGAAAGTTTGGATTGTGGATCCCGACTTAAAATGAACAATATAAAGAGGCCACTTTCCCATTATTTTTACTCTGGGCATAAAATTAGAGGTCAGAAATTTTTTAAAAATCTTATCAAGATGCATAAAATTAGAATAATATATCTCTAGGAAATATGGAAATGGATGATATTCTGGTCAGGGGTTCTTCAATATAAATTTTAAATGTTTTGTTGTTGTTGTTTTGTTTTGTTTTTGCGACGGAGTTTTGATCTTGTTGCCCAGGCTGGAGTGCAATAGTGCAATCTCAGCTCACCACAACCTCCACTTCCCGGGTTCAAGCAATTCTCCTGCCTCAGCTTCCTGAGTAACTGGGATTACAGGCATGCGCTACCACACCTGGCTAATTTTGTATTTTTAGTAGAGACAGGGCTTTCTCCATGTTTGTCAAGCTGGTCTCGAACTCTCAACCTCAGAGGATCCACTCCCCTCTATTTTATTTTTAAAAGAGGTGAATGAAAGAAACAATTTAAAAAGTCTTCAGTGTCTAGCAAAAAACCCCAGAAAATTAAAAAAAAAAAACCAAACTCTAAAAGCACAGTCTAAAATAAAGCTAATAAAGCATTAGTTACTCAGAGAATTCAAGATTAAAAATGTGAAAAATATTTTAAAATTAGCTGAGTGCGGCTGGGTGAAGTGGTGCATGCCTGTAATCCCAGCACTTTGGGAGGCTGAGGCAGGAGGATCACTTGAGGTCAGGAGTTTGAGACCAGCCTGGATAACATGATGAAACCCCATCTCTACAAATACAAAAATTAGCTGGGCGTGGTGTCACACACCTGTAATCCCAGCTACTCGGGAGGCTGAGGCGGGAAAATGTCTCGAACCCAGGAGGCAGAGATTGCAGTGAGCCGAGATGGCACTACTGCACTCCAGCATGGGCAACAGAGCAAGACTATGTCTCAAAAATATATATATATTAGCTGGGCTTGATGGTGCAAGCCTGTAATTCCAGCACTTTGGAAGACCGAGGCTGGAGGATTGCTTGACTTCAAGACAAGCCTGGGCAACATACCTAGGCTCAATATGTACAAAAAGAAAAAAAAGAAAGAAAGAAACTTTGCCAGGCATGGCAGCTCACACCTGTAGTCCCAGCTACTTGAGAGGTTGAGGCAAGAGGATCTCTTGAGCCTAGGAATTCGAGGTTGCAGTGAGGTAAGATTGAACCACTGCACTACAGCCTGGGCGACAGAGGGAGAGCCTATCTCTAAAAAAAATGTGGAATTTCCCCTATTTTGTTGAGTTTTCATTAAAAATACTATCTCAGTGACTCATATTTAGTGTATTAAAAGATTTTCAATATAAAGATACCAGGTTTCTTTATATTGTTGCCAAATCATTTCTCTCAGTATCATTTTCAAATCCTTCCAACATCCCTGATGAATGAAGAAATACTCTTCAGTGTGATCACAGTATTCCTCTGGTGCCAGAGTTACCAATTTTTTCACCAGGACATTTCTAATTTATATAAGTTTATGGTTATGTGACTCTACTATCATACAACTTCTGATACTGTAATGAACTGAAAGTCTTGCCAACTGTATTCACGTGGGTAACCACAATGATCCAAAACTCAAGAGAAAATGAATACATTCCAATTTTTTTTTCTCTTCATAGTGCCAAGTTATAGGGATATATATGGAATTGTAGAATTACCTTAGATGCCAATAATGTGGTACAGTTGAAAGTCATATTCAATATAGTTATGAGGGTAGATCAGGTTGGTATATTTCTGGTCATAGACTGTGTCCTCATAACTTCCCAAAAAAAGGAGAGAAGGGGTTTGCAAAATAAGTCATTGAAAACAGATGTGGTCATTTGTCTGCCAAGGGCTGAATTCTTACTGTTCAAACTCTTAGATGTTCCTGTTATACATAATAATCACAGCTACTATATAATGAGTATTTCCTCTGTACCAGGCTTGTCTTAAGTGTTTTACATAAGCGTTATTTCACTTAATCTGTTTAACAATCCTGTGATTTAAGCAGTATCTTTATTCTGCAGATGTGGAGACTAAAGCTCAAAGAGATGAACTAACTTGTTCAAGGTAACACAGTTTTTAGGATAAGTGATGGAGCTTTGATTTGAAACCACATTTTTCTGATTCCAGGATCCTTACTACTAATTGTTTTATTTCTCTGTCCCTGAAATACGCCTTCAGCTTTCAGTGATCTCACGGTGCTTATAAAGTACTTCAGCAGTCAGCTCTGGAATAGGAAGCCATTGGAGGCAATGGAAATAAGGAATTGTTTGCTTCGAGGTTGGTGCTGGTGATGGTACTGGTGGTATTGTTTTCAAATATCAAGATAAGGTTGGAAGATGCTTGCTTCACGTAGACCTGATCTGAATGAGGCTGGCATCTGGGCTCCCTGGAATTTTCTGAATCAGTTCCATCCATTTCTTAAAGCTTAATTGAAATAAATGAGAGATCTTAGTATTTACATGAATTTCTTTTTTTTTTTTTTTAGCATATGACATTTTTAGTCCATAGGTCTTGTTTGGTAATTATGCATAGCAAGGGAAATAAGATTTGTAATTTATTCACTTTTTTTTTCAATAAGGCAATAGAGATTTCAGTCAGAGATTTAAAATTAGGTTGGTGAATATTTTGTAGTCAATTCTACATGCATTTTTTATTATATTTTACTCTTTTACTCCTTTTGTACTTTTTACCGACTCTTAACAAATAGATATGCCAGGAAAACTGAGACTTTTTTTCTGTAAACATATTTCTTATCTTGTATGAGGTTACTACCAAAACACTTTTCCAATTAGCATCCTTTTAACAGAACACTGTCCTGTACAATGACAGAATCTAATAAGTTGGCATTTCCAACCCTGAGAAGTAATGATTAATGCTTACTTGAGAATGATGTTTAAGTACTCATGAGTTAGTGTTTTAAAATGTTTAGTGAGCCTTGACAAGTACAAAGAAATGTTAATCACAGTCAATTATTTAGGGGATTTTCTTAACCTGACCTTACATTTGCTCCTACTGCTTTTGTTCTTTTGATTATTTGAGTTTTATTTTGTAAGAACTAGCATGATGAGAATACAACCCATCCCTCAAAATAATTATTTTCCTCAGCAGCTTTTACATTTGTAGGAGGGTTAATGTCTTGAAAACTAAAGATTATTGATATGCAACTATCTTTAAGATTTCCCTTTCTCTTTTAAAATTGTTTCCTAAGGAAAGAGAATTAAACAACCTTGTATTTCCTATCCCTAATTTCCTAAAGCCAGAGCCAAGAAAAAACACCAAGAGGAATATGTTATTCTTTTCCGCATGAGGCCTTTTCATGAAAACAGCACGGGTGACATCAGGACCGGAATCTTATTCTAGTCTGTGTTGCTTGAAAAACATATGCCTTTGTAGATGTTTTCCTTTACTGTCAATAATGACAAACCACAGAAATGATTTTTTTTATTCTGTTTTGGCCTCCTTAAGATTACACATGCCATTACAAATTGTGATTGTTTTGTAGTTAAATCTATTCCTGAAACATTTCAGATATAAACTGATAGACCTATTACTTGTTCTGTTTTATGCTTTACTAGATCTACATTCACGTTGCTTTAGTGGTGCCTGTTGCAAGCCTCTCTCTCAAATAAAAATTTAATCTCTTACCTTATTTTCTTCTATCCCAGATTGTATCAGTTTGATTTTTATATAAGCTTTTTTTTTAACTTTTAACATATTTTCCAGAAATAATAAATACATGGAGAATGCTACGGAAATAGTGTGATTCAAGTTCATGTACAATATAATGCCTGTCAATAATCTATATCAACATTTCTGTTCTCAAAATATGGTTTCAATTTGGGCATTTGTTTTTGTAATCATTTCTACTGTCTTTTTTAGATGATCTTAGTCTATCAAAGGATGCTTGCAGAAAATCAGCACAGTTTTGGGAATCGGACTGCCAGGTTTATCAAATGAAAATATAGGATTCCCAGTTGAAGTTGAATTTCAGATAGTGAATAATTTTTTGGTATCAATATATCCTAAATATTACATTAATTTTTTTCTGTTTTAGTATGTTCCAAATATTATGAGACATACTTCTACAGAAGTATTCACAGTTTATCAGAAATTTAAATTTAACTGAGAAACCTGTATTTTATCTGGCAACTCTATTTGGTAGGCATCATGATAGTGAAAATGAACATAGATGCTAATGCCAAACAATCCGAGGTGGTTGTGCTACTTAAGCTGTGTAGCTTTGGGTATGTCACTTAGCCTACCTGAACCTAAATTTCGTGTACAAAATGGAACAAATAATACCTACTTTGCAGGCTTTCTATAAGGATTCCAAAGTATGTTTTTAAGACGAGCTATTATATGTTTAAAATACTGGGTACATAATAGATTTACATTAAAGAGTAGCTGTTATTATCAGAACAAAGAAGAAGTACAAATGCAAGTAACAGGTTGGTTTTTTCCCTCCATCTTTATAGTGAGGATCCCTAATGGCAGCACTTAGCATCTAATCAACCCATTAGATTGATAATACAATAGTCCTCCCAGATCTTGGTGACTGTTTACCAACTCAGAGATTTGACCACTAATAAAATATATTCAAGTGTTGTACTGGCCTGAGCATAGAAAGTCAACACCAAGACAAATTCACCATTGTAGTATATATAATTCAGTGGTTTGGCTGGGCACAGTGGCTCATGCTTGTTATCCCAGCACTTTGGGAGGCCGAGGCAGGTGGATCATGAGGTCAGGAGTTCAAGACCAGCCTGACCAACATAGTGAAACCCCGTCTCTACTAAAAATACAAAAATTAGCGAGGTGTGGTGGCGTGTGCCTGTAATCCCAGTTATTCAGGAGGCTGAAGCAGGAGAATTGCTTGAATCTGGGAGGCGGAGGTTGCAGTAAGCCGAGATCGTGCCACTGCATTCCAGCCTGGGTGACAAGAGTAAGACTCCATCTCAAAAAAAAAAAAAAAAAAATTCAGTGGTGTTTATTATATTTGTAAGGCTGTGAAACTATCACCACTATCTAATTCCAGAAGACTTCCGTCACCTCCCCCTCACCATCCACAAAAGAAACTCCATGTTCATTGTCAGTTTCTTCTCATTACCCCCTCTTTCACCCTCTCACAATCACTAATGTACTTTCTGTCTCTGTGGATTTGCCTATTCTGGACATTACAAATAAATGGAATCATACAATATGTGACCTGTGTTTGGCTTCCTTCACTTAGCATGATGTTTTTGAGGTTCATACATGTTTTAGTATCATGTATGATACTAAGCATGTATCGGTATTTCTTTTTATGGTTGAATAATATTCAGTTGTATGGATATATATCACATTTTGCTTATCCATTCATTGATTGATAGACATTTGGGTTGTTTTTACTTTTTGGCTATTAGGAATAATGCTACTATGAACATTCTTGTACATGTTTTTCCATGAACATCTATTTTATTTTGGGTAGTGTGTATCCTGGCGTGGAATTGTTGGATCATATAGTAACTCTATGTTTAGCATTTTGAAGGATTGACAGACTGTTTTCCTAAAAGGCCACCATTTTACATTTACCCCAGCAATGCACAGGAGTTTCCATTTCTTCACATCCTTACTTGTTATTATCTTTTTATTATTATTATTTTGAAATTACTGCCCTCCTAGTGGCTGTGCAGTGGTACCTCATTGTGGTTTTGATTTGCATTTCCCTAGTGATTAATGATGTTGAGCATCTTTTCATGTGATTATTGGTTATATGTTTATCTCCTTTGGAGAAATAACTGTTCAAACCCTTTGCCCATTTTAATTGGGTTATTTGCCTTTTGATTGTCAAGTTTTAAGTGTTCTTTATATATTCTTATGAGACATATGATTTGCAAATATTTCCTACCATTCTGGGTTGTGGCTTCACTTCCTTAACAGTGTTTGTTGATGACCAAAAGTTTTCCATTTTGATGAAGGTTTATTTGTCTATTTTTTGTTGTTGCTTGTGCTTTTGATGTTACATCTACATGTTCTTTTCTTCCTTATATAATAAAACAAACACTAAACCAGGGTTCCCTTCCAGCCTTGTAATTACATCAATGTGTGAACTTAGGCAAGTACGTAAACTCATTTAGAATTCAGTTTCCACATCTGTAAAAGGAAGGTTGGTTTAACAGAATGGACACTAATTTTTTGTGAATAAATTATCTTTATAAAATCCCTTACATTAGTAGTTCTCTGCCTGGGGCAAGGTTTTCCTCCGAGTAACATTTGGCAATTTCTGGAAACATTTTTGATTGTCACAACTGGAGTGGGATGATACTGGCACCTGGCAGGTAGAGGCCAGGGATGCTGCTAAACATCCCACAGTGCATAGGACAGCTCCTCTAACAAAGAATTATCTAGCCCAAGGTGGCAGTAGTGCTGAGATTGAGAAACCCTGCTTTAAAATTATGATTCTTGTATGCCAGTTTATTTTAAGTAGTGGTCTTTGAGTTCGTCTATAACAGCCAGGTACTTCTGTGCTCCTAGCCTATTGCTGTGGAGTCTAAGAGCACAAAAAGAATCACCGGAGAAAGAGGAGGTACCAGTGAAAGTAAAATCATTTAGATTTTGTAGGAATAAATCAATTCTTGCACACAAGGAGAATTTTGAAAGGGATTTTAAGGCTAAACTACTGTGTCTTTTAACATAAAGAAAAAATTATTTCAATGTAAACCCCTCCAGGCAAAGCCTTGTAGACATATTCTTGTTACTGAGTCTTTTTCTTTAGGATTTCTGGAACAAAATAGTTTTTGTGAAACAGTTTGTACATGCTACGAAGCATAGTTAATCAATCATAATAGAAAAAAAAAACAGAGCAACTTGATAGAAGGAACTTGTAGTTAATATGTCTCTGCATTCGTGATTTATCTGAACTCAAAGGAAGTTGATATTCCAGCTGATCACATTAATTCAGCTTTCTCTAATGCCATTACTGGAATGTACTCATTCGCTTGAGTTCCACAAATAATCTATCCAAAATAAAATAGACAATAGCTTGAAATATGTTTCAGCATTTCCAAATATTTTGACATGTAAAAAGCTGTCAAATTTGAAGGTATTTCTTTTCTGTGATAATACTGCTGATTGTTTCATGCCCTGCATGATTAGATGTAATCATTATCACCAGTACCAGGATGACCACCATCACCGTCATAGACTAAAATTCCTTGATTATCATATATCAGGATCTGTTCTAAGCACTTTATGTTTATATCATTTTTCCTCACAAAAAAATCCTATGAGGTAGTTTTTTTTAATCTCAATTTTGCAGATAACAGAAAAGTATACAATAAAGGGGGTAAAATACTTGCTGAATCATGTTTACTTACTAAGTCTTCTCTTTTGTGTCAAACTATTTCATATTTTAATAATAGATAAAGTATGTTTATCATTAAATCTGTAACATTGATATCCTTAATTTTCTGGCACCCTAGATAATGGCAATTTAAGACTGAGTTATTTCTAAATCTTTTTTCAAAAAGAGACATCTTACAATTAATTGTCTCTCTCAAAAGTGTATGTATACGTCTTCAGGCTGCTGTAATACCTTCCCATCTTGGCATATTTATATAATTTTAAAGCTGTGCAACTTCTCCATTATATAAGTAATGGAAAGGTTTTTGTTTAACTTTGTTTATGTGTATAGGAAGCACTGAGAGAAAACAATAAGAGAAGAGAAATGGAAGAGAAGACCAGGAGGGCAAAACTTGCAAAAGAGAAAGCTGAGCAAGAAAAGTTAGAACGCCAGAAGAAAAAGAAACAACTCATTGATATCAACAAAGGTATGAAAATATGTCCCATTTTTACAAAAATGCATAAGGTGCAAAATAATTGGCAGTTATTTATTTTTGGATTATAAAGTAAAATTTCATAGAAAATTTACAATAGTATTAGTTACTTGTGCCAAATTTCTCTCATGATGCTATCTGTATTTCATATCTCCCTACATTGAGATTCAGGATTTTTGATAATGCAAGATGATATTTTGTTGAGAAAATGTTTTTCTCCCTACTTTTCTTACCATAGTATATCGTATTCTGAATGAGGCAGTGGGAGAGAAGAAGAGGGTGAGATGAAATGTGAAACATGGGTGTGGGGAGATGAGACTTACCTTCATTTTGTTGGCACATGTCTGTTGACAGTGCAGTAACAATTAACAGTCTTTCTTGGAGGCTTGAACATTTCAAATCCTAAGAGATATTGACAGCACTATTACAAGTTGAATAAAATAGGGAAAGACATCTTGCACGACTGTGAACCTAAGTACAAAATGCTGGTATGTTCATAGAGTTTCAAAGTAAGTTCTTTGAGGCCAGGCACAGTGGCTCATACCTGTAATCCCAGCATTTTGGGAGACCAAGGCGGGAGATTCGCTTGAGGTCAGGAGTTCAAGACCAGCCTGGCCAACATGGTGAAACCCTGTCTCTACAAAACATATAAAAATTAGCCAGGCATGGTGGCAAGCACATGTAATCCCAGCTACCTGGGAGGCTGAGGTGAGATGATCACTTGAAACTGGGGGGGGCGGAGGCTACAGTGAGCCAAGCGGCACTCCGGCCTGGGCAGCAGAGCAAGACTCCAGCTCAAAAAAAGAATAAATAAATAAATAAAGTAAGCAAGTAAGTTGTTTTGTTGGTTAGCAAGAGTGATTGTATATTGTTGGTGAGTTATTTAGTTTGGTTGGTTTGCTTTCTGAAGAAGAGAGGGCAAAAGAAGAAAGTGATTGGTATCAGGTATCTTCACACTGAAAATTTAAGAGTAAAAAAGCACACATAGTCTTTGTCACCTGAGGTTTAGAGAATTTAAGATCAAAACAAAACAAAATCGGAACAAGATACAAGGTAATATGACTAATATGGACCATGTATTACTGAAGATAACAGTAGTAAAAATTGCAAGCACTCTACAATATCGACCATGTGCCAAGCATGATTGTAAGACTCTTATGTATTTTAAGTCAATCCTTACAACATCTCTATGAGGTAGGTGCTATTATTATCTCATTTTACAGATAGAAAATGGAGGCTCATAGAAATTAAGGAACTTGCCCAAGGTCTCACAAATAGGAAGTACCAGCACCAAGATTAGAATCCAAATTGTCTCGCTATAGAATCTTTCTGTTTACCTATGCCACTGTCGGGAGAAAATGATAACAACAACAACTAACATATAGCACTTGTTATTTACCAAGAACTATTCTAGGAATTTTATATTTAGGAACCAATTTAATTCTCATAGAACCCTATTAGGAAAGTACTACTACCTCATTTTAAAATGACAACACTGAGGCACAGAGAAGTTAAGTAACTTGCCCAAGGTCACAATGATAGTAAGAGGTAGAAACAAGATTTGAACCTAGGCATTATGTAACCAGAGTTAATTTTTATGTGTTTTTAGTATAATTATAACAATCATTAGCAAGTATTTTTACAGTAGTGTTTCTTAATGGCTAATCTTCTAAAGAAATATCTATACCATTAAGTTTAGTCTTCGTACTTTTAAAATAAGTAAAAATTTTCAGGAAGTGACTATAGTTTATATCTAACACCTAGAAAACATATATAACATAATTTTTTATTATTATTATTATTATTATTATTATTATTATTATTTGAGATGGAGTCTCATTCTGTCTCCAAACTGGAGTGCAGTGGCGTGATCTTGGCTCACTGCAACCTCCACCTCCTGGGTTCAAGCAATTCTCCTGCCTCAGTCCCCCGTGTAGCTGGGACTACAGGCAAGCACCACCACACCCAGCTTATTTTTGTGTTTTTAGTAGAGACAAGGTTTCACCATGTTGGCCAGGATGGTCTCGACCTCTTGACCTCGTGATCCGCCCACCTGTGCTGGGATTACAGGCGTGAGTCACCACACTAGGCTCCACATAATTTTAACAGAAGAAAAAAAGTAATATTATGTAAAAAGCTGTGTTAGAATAGTATCAAATGATTTAGCAAACAGTCTTTATAATTAGAATCAGGAAAACTGGTCATGACTGAGGTCCCTCTGTTAGGAGGTAAGCACTAGA
This sequence comes from Aotus nancymaae, assembly GCF_030222135.1. Lineage (NCBI taxonomy): Eukaryota > Metazoa > Chordata > Mammalia > Primates > Aotidae > Aotus > Aotus nancymaae. The sequence goes on along the minus strand of NW_026988415.1, from coordinate 49,511,986 downwards.
GTACAGCATGGCAATGTGTATTTATAGGAAGTTACCACTGAAAAGGTGAAGAAGTCAGTAGAAAAGTTCTGAAAGTTAGCTCCCTTATGTGCAAGGAAGAGTAGTTGGAGAAGAGGCCGGAAGAGATACTAGGGGACAGATTGTGAGCTTCTTTTCTGGTATGCCAAGGGTCTTACCCTGAAAGCTGTGGGAAGCCTGTGAATGTTTATAAACTGGAAATTGATGCACATATTCAGGTTTCTTAGATCATTTTTTTTTTTTCTGAGACAGAGTCTCACTCTGTCGCCCAGGCTGGAGTACGGTGCCATGATCTCAGCTCACTGCAACCTCCACCTCCTAGGTTCAAGCAATTCTCCTGCCTCAGCCTCCCAAGTAGCTGGGACTACAGGTTGCACCACCATGCCCAGTTAATTTTTATATTTTTTGTAGAGACAGGGTTTCACCATGTTGGCCAAGCTGGTCTCGAACTCCTGGCCTCAAGTGATCTGCCTGCCTTGGCCTCCCAGAGTGCTGGGATTATAGGCCTGAGCCACCGCACCCCGCCAGAAAGATCATTTTGACAGAAGCAGAAAGAACATGTTGGAAGGGGAAAGCCCTAAGAGAAAATAGAGGTTATGAGGATATTGTCATAGTCCTGACAAGAGATGATGGTGGCCTGTACTAATACAGTGACAGTGAGATTTGAAAGCAACAAGAGGTATATTAGTCAGAGTTATTTTGAGAAACAGAACTAGTAAGATGTGTGTATACATACACGCATGCACACACACACAGATTTGTTTTATAGAATTGGCTCAAGTGATGATAGAAGCTGGCACGGTTAAAATGTGTAAGGCAGGACAACAGGCAAGAGACCCAGGGGAAAGCCAGTGTTACAGTTCAAGTCTGAAGACCATTTGCTGCAGAATTCTCTCTCGCTTGGGGCATGTCAGTGTTTTTGTTCTAGTCAGGTGCTCAACTGATTTGATGAGGCCCACCTACATCATGGGGTACAAACTGCTTTACTCAAAGGTCACTGATTTAAATGTTGATCTCATCCAAAAACACCCTCACAGAAACATCCAAAATAATGTTTGACCAAATATTTCGACATGTGGCCCAGCCAAGTTGACATGTAAAATTAACCATCATGAGAGGGTGTTAAAGGATAGAATTGACAGGTGCTGATGATTGATCAGATGTGTAAATCAAAGGAGGCAAGTGTTAAAGAAGATGGTACGCTTCACAGGGAAAGCAAATTCAGAAATAGAGCAGATTTTCTCAGGAGAGTTACAATGACTGGTATCATTTTAAATATGTTTAGTTTTTAGATATCTTGTAAAGATGGAAAATGTCTAAGAAGCCATTGTATATGTGATTGTGAAACTCAGGAAAGAAGTCTAAGCTAACCATATTGGCTTGGGGATTATCGGTTTCTATTTGAAGATTGAAGTTACAGTGTACTAGTTGGCCACGGCTGCCATAAGAAAATGCCGCAAGCTAGGTTGCTTAGAACAACAGATATGTGTTGTCTGACAGTTCTGGAGGCTAGAAACCCAAGATCAAGGTGCCAGCAGGGTTATGCTCCTTTTGAAGAGGTTGTCGTAGGATCTGTGCCAGGCCTTTCTCCTAGATTCTAGTAGTTCCTTGCTTTGTCACAGCATAACTTCAACTTTCTCATGGCGTTCTCTCTGTGTGCCTATCTATCTTTTCACATGGTGTTTATTTTATTTTATTTTATTTTATTTCTTTGAGACGGAGTCTCACTCTATCGCTCAGACTAGAGTGCAGTGGTGCAATTCCGGCTCACTGCAACCTCTGCCTCCTGGGTTCAAGTGATTATCCTGCCTCAGCCTACCGAGTAGCTGGGACCACAGGTGCCCATCACCACACCCGGCTAATTTTTGTATTTTTAGTAGAGACGGGGTTTCACCATCTTGGCCAGGCTGGTCTTGAACTCCCAACCTCATGATCCGTCTGCCTCAGCCTCCCAAAGTGCTGGGATTACAGGCATGAACCACCTTGCCTTGCCATGGTGTTTGTTTTATAAAAATACCAGTGATATTGAATCAGAGGCCTACCCTACTCCAGTATAACTGCCTCTTAATTATTTTTTATTTTATGTCTTTAGAGATGGGGTCTCACTCTGTCACCCAGGCTGGAGTACAGAGATGTGATCATAGCTCACTGTAGCCTCAAACTCCTAGGCAGAAGCAGTCCTCCTTCCTCAGTCTCCCATGTAGCTGGGGTTGTAGGTGTATACTACCATGCCCAGCTGCTCTTTGTTTCCGGTTTTTTTTCTCTTACAATAAATATTTTATAATGATCACCTCTTAATTACATAGTTCAACTTATAGCATGTGTTTGTTTGAACGAAATCACCAGGGTAAAGTATAAATCAGAGGTTCTGAAACTATTTGGTCTCAGAACTCATTTACACTAATAATCATTGAGGACCCCAAATTCCTTTTGCTTATGTAAGTTGTTTATATTAACATTTATCGTATTAGAGTTAAACCTGAGATAATTTTAAAATTATTTATTGATTGATTCAATTAAATAACAACAGTAAACCTTTTCATGTTAAAATACATAACCTTTTAAATGAAAACTACCGGTATTCTCCAAAACAAAAAATAATTAGAATAGAAAAAAATTAGTGTCATTAACCTCTTCACAATCTCAGTAAGACAGCTTGATTCTCATACCTACTTTTCCATTCAATCTGATTCAATATCATTCCTCATGTAACTTCTGGAAAACTCCATGATAAACTCAGGAAAGAATGAGAAATACAGAAAGGCAAAACATTGTCAGTATTATTATGAAAATAATTTTCACCTTGCAAATCCCTGAAATGATCTTGAGGGACCTCTAGGAGTCCTCTGCCCACACTCAGGCATTGCTGGAGTGAACAACGAAAAGAGTTAGTGGTTGAAAATGGAGACTATCCAAATTTTGTTCTGAGAACATAATCTTTCTCTCACACTACACCAATTCTTGCCCTTCTTCAAGTATTTATCAGCCTTTCACTGTTCTCCTAAAAATGTGTCTATAACAGAAAAAGAAAGAAGGGCTTATTTTGATTGTATCTATAGTTGTTATAAGACCAACAGGTTTGTATGCCTGCTGCACAGTAACAGACCAATACCCTGAGACAACTGGGATGCAGCAGAGAAAGACATTAATGATTGCAGGGCACCAAGTAAAGAGATGGCAGGCGACCCTCAAATTCATCTCCCCAAGGAGTTCTGGGCTGGGATGTTTAAGTAGATCTTGGAGACCAGGGGGCTGGAAAATTGGAGTCATTGATTGACCAGGGCAAAGAGGATGAAATCATCAGGATGTGGAAACTGCATTCTTTGATGAGTCAGCTTCTTGTGGGATCCTTCAGACCAGCTGACGTCAGTAGTTTCCTTGGTATGCAGGACTGAAAGTATAGCTCAAATGAAAAACTTAATGTTTGATAATGTTCAAATTGTTATCTACAGAGCAGTTAAGGGGAACTATAATCTTGTAACAGGGTCTGTGTGATTCTGAAGCAGTAACTAGCAAACAACTCTGAGGATGCAGGTCAGAGAGCAAGCTGACTTAATGATTAACACTGAATCACTGAATGTGCTGAAAGCTTGATTTATCTCCCTCCCTCCCTCTCTCCCTCCCTCCCTCCTTCCCTTCCTTCCTTCCTTCCTTCCTTCTTTTTGAGACAGGGTCTCACTCTGTGGCCAAGACTGGAGTGCAGTGGCGCAGTCTTGTCTCACTGCAGTCTCCGCCTCCCAGGCTCAAGCAATCCTCCCACCTCAGCCTACCCAGTAACTGGGACTACAGCCACACACCACCATGCCCAGCTAATTTTTGTATGTTTTGTAGATGTGGGGTTTCGCCGTGATGCCCAGGCTGGTCTGGAACTCCTGAGATCAAGTGATCTGCCTTGATCTCCCAAACTACCAGGATTATAGGTGTGAGCCACTGTGCCTGGCCTATTTTCTCTTTTTCTTTCTTTCTTCTTCTTCTTTTTTTTTTTAAGATGGAGTCTTACTCTGTTGCCAAGGCTGGAGTACAGTGGCACAATCTCGGCTCACTGCAACTTCTGCCTCCCGGGTTCAAGGGATTCTCCTGCCTCAGCCTCCCAAGTAGGTGGGATTATAGGCATGAACCACCTTGCCCAGCCTCGAGATATTTTCATTTCTTTACCTCCTTTCTCCATGATTAATTTTTTAATTTGTGTAGGGATAGTTTCATAGTCTGTATTTTCATTTGCTAATATTTAGTTAATTACCTCTTCAAATTCATTGAAACCGTAAGATAAGTATCCAAATAAGTTTTTATGCATATGCTTGGCTGAGTGATTTGAACGTGAAAGATAAATTTTTAAAAATTTGATTTATTTTTTATGTGTTCGTATCAAAGCTCTATTTACGTATCAATCAAATAGTAAACTGTACTGTTAGCTTCTTGATTGATGGCCCATGTGTTACAAATATTACTTTTATTGTAATGTTACTTTATACTTGGACTATAGGTGCCTTAGTACTTATAAATATGTTTCAAAAAGAGATCCTTCCATTGCAAGTATATAGTTTTAATTATGAAGATGAAAAGATGCAGGAAAGAAAGAATAAGAATAATAGAGTTGGGTGTCTGTCAAGATGGAGCTCACTATGAGTTTCTCAGAGAATGTCTTAGGAAAGATGCTCTTATCAGCTAGACAGAAGGCAGTTGTGAGCGCTCTGAGAGCTGGGAGTAGTCATGATGGAGACACATCATATGTGAATACCTGGGGTGTGAAAGCCTATGGAAGACAGGAGTGAGGTGTCGTCAGAAGGTGGTTTATAGAACTTTAAATATGTCCAATTAGAACACTGTAATCTTCTTTTCCACCGAAAGAGAGATGATATGGAACATTTCATTGCCATTGTGAGGTATGTAATATGTAGTACACAGAGGTATTTCATGCACATAGCATTGGAACCGTAGGATCTTACCTATAACAAAAGGAACGAGTCCCTCGAGTAAAGTAAGTCACATTGGAAATTACAAATAACTTTTTAAAAAACTCTGCACTTTCCATAAGGCTTCTATTTCCTATCAATTTAGCAAAGGACAAACACTTCTCCCCTTACTTTTTTTTTTTAAACACATCTATTACTTAGTAGACGTAACTTAGCAAATGTGAGATATGTTTATCTGGCATGCAAAATTATATACATTCATCAAGGAGAAATATTTGAGGATTTAATTATTCAGAAAAATAATAGGATAAAGCAAACAGAAAAGATTATTTCTGTAATCTAGATGTAATCAACTGAGCTCAGAATTAAGTAAAGATATCATGAAAACCAAGCAGCCAGAGAATTATATCTTTCAAGTTAAATCCATAAAAAAATATCATGTACCAAGGTTCCATTTTGAGAGAATCAAAGATCAGAAGGCAAAGGTCATGATAAGAAACAGTTTTTTTAACTGTAAAGACGAAAATAGATACGATTAAAGAGACAGGCATTTTATAAACATTAAGCGGCATTACTAAAAATTTAAATTCTTTGTGTTCGAAAATAAAGTTCAATCTTAGCTCTGCTGCCTAGCTTTATGACCTAGTTCTGTTGTCTCTTCATGCCTCAGTTACCTCATCTGTAATATAGGATAATGACATTCTTGCCTCCTATAGTTTTAGTGAAGATTAAGTGAGATGATTAAGTACAGTACAAAACACAGGGCCTAGAATATACTTGCTGCTGCTGATATGATGAAAGAGTCATTTTTATTTTCCTTGAAGAATCTGGTAAAAGCTCAAGAAATAGTCTCCACCCTTAAGAAGTTTTCATTTTTGTCAGAGAAAGAAAGCAAAGCTGACCCAGCAAACATTAAACTGTGTACTGATACATAATAGAGATTATTTGCTCTTTAGCTCTATCTAAAAAGGGAAATCAATGAGGTCTGGTAAAATTACATAAAGTTTCATGGAGAAGGCAAAATACAGCCTCTGAACAAAGCAGTCAAGCTAGACCCCGAAGGTTGGGTAACATTTGGCTGAGCGGAGGTGAAACTATCCAAGTAAAAGGGAATAACCTCAGCAGTAGTGCATGTCAGCACATAAGGCAGCATGCTTTATGTAAGATATGTGTAATAGCCTATAGGAAAATACATCAAAACAATTCAGAGAATGGGTCCTAAGTTCAAGTCCCAGCACCACAGTTTACTGGCCATATAATCTCTGACAAGGTGTTCCATCTTTCTGTGCCTCAGTTTTTTTCTTCTATAAAACCAGAGACTGGTGTTATTTATACTCCAGTCTGTTTATGGATTATACGTTCATGTCTTTTGGCCTATTCCCAGTCTCTGATAGTTAAACGTTCAGTCAATATTTTCCGTTGGTGTCATTTTAGCGCAGGGTTTGATTTGGAAAACTGTTGGAAAGGTAGGATGGAGCCGGGCTGTGAAAGAGCCTTCAAAGTCAGGCAGGGGAATTGTGGCATGATGAGGTAGGAGAGCTAAGGTTATTATGGGAATTCATTTAGGGATTTTCAAGAAGTAAGCCAGAAGCACAAGAAAGGAGAGGAGACTACAAGGAGGATGTAGCTGGAAAAGAACAGTGAAAGGTGATGAAAAGGGAGTGAGCTCATACCTGATTCTCTCTTCAAAGGAGTTTAAACCTGTTAGCAGTTTCAGAAGATGGTAACAGGAAGGAAAAAATTTTATAAAGGAGATTTTAAAAGGCAGTTGGAAGTTGCATGCAACAGATTGATGAGCAAGAGACATCTTTTTAAAAGAACAGCACAGTTTTACCAGTAGATAATTATATATTGATGTCTTTTGGCACATTAGACTATTTGATTCATCCAACTAGCATTTATTGCACCATTTTCCAAATAATTATAATTAGAGCATGCACAGTAATATACCACTTATTTAAATGTAAAATTGAGAAAGCTAATTTAAATGCGACAGAAATATGCTAAATCAACAAATGTACTCTAATATATGCACTAGTATGCAAACTATGTAAAGTTCTTGGTCTAATCTATGTTCTCCAATGTTGGGCTATATTGGTATAGATGACAATTATCTTAGGGACCACTAAAAAAAGATTAATTCTGTAGGTAAAAAGAGAAAGCTGACCAAATATTTGTAAGTAAATCTCTTTCTTTTCATGTTTATGGAAGTCAGCAAATTAACTGCAAAATCTTAGAGGAAGCAGTAGGAAAAAGTACATTAAAAATGGGCATTTTGAAATTGCAAACTACAAGCATGATTTTTATGCAAATATTAATTTAATCAGGAACAGTTTTACTCCTCCTTAGATAAGATTATATGGAAATCAGAATTGCCTGTTTACTTCTAGTGTCATGAAGAATAAGGTACCTTAGATTTGATGATAAATCAGTCTTCAGAGAGTAGAGTAGCAATTTTTGCCAAATAAACCTAAACATTTAAACTTTGTGGCTGATAGCAATTTTCTTTTTCTGTGTTTTCCTAGTCGTAAAATAATTACATCTTATAAGTGAATAAACTCATTGCACATTATATTGCTTTGATCTGAATAGGTCTATTTATGTTTCTTACCATCATACCCCAGACATTAAATCATAGTCACCAAAATTATATATTAGAAAACTCACAAATAATGGAATTGATCCAATTAGTAGTAAATCACCTCTAATAATATAAATTAATGAGACAATATCGGTGCTGTCATTCTGGCATATATTTATAACTGCTAATAAACAGCTCCTAGATACTAATACAAAGTAAAACAAGTTTGTATCCTTGGTACGAGGTAAGGCCTCGTAAAGCCTTACCTATGAAGAGAAAAAGTATATCTGGCTGATACTATGTTTACTTTAAGTTACCTAGTTTCCTACCTTAGCAAACATTTCAAGAAATCTATGTTTATTCAAAAATCAGAATTTTTTTCTCTTTGTTCTCTAGATTTGTTTTTTTCAGTGAAAATCTGGGGTTTGTTTCCCTAAATAAAACTAGTCAGTGCAGTAAAGGTTTACCCAGGTCTTTGGAGCTTCTCACACATTAAGGTGTTTCGAATGATTTTGTGACTTTGTTATTCTAATGAAATATCTTTAGGTCCATGTTAAGGCAATATCATGTCATGCTGCTGCCATTTAGTAAACATTTGTTGAGTTACTAAGTTTGAGCACTGGGATAACAGATATTGAGGTGCAAAGAGGAGGAACTCCTACTGTAGCAATCTTCAAATGATAAATCACACCCTGCTGGCTGAATCTGCTGACCCCCAATGACATGTAATCTGTCAGATGTCTCCCTCCTTGGTTTAGCCTGTGGTTGAAATGAGTGTGCCCTTCTTGCCTTTGGAGCGAGACAAAATGAGTTCGCATCATTTACACAGTGCATCCTTGAACAATTCATCTAACCTCTCTGATCCTCAACTTCCTCACCTATAAGACAGAAAACAACAGCATCTACCTCATAGGATTTTCATAAGAACTAAGTGAGAGGATACATGTAAATCTCTTACTACTTGCCTGGCACATGGTTAGCGTGTAAGAAGTGGTAAATGTTATTGCTTTAATAATAATAATTGTTTAGTGAATGTATCAAGGAAAATTATCAACGGCAATAATCATTACAATAAGATCTTCATTGACTAGCCTAAGAGAAGTGGTGTTTTGATTAATCTGACTTTATAATTATATAGAAAGCTATCTTGGCATCAGTCTTTATCATCTGAAATATTTTTGAACTCTTAGTGTACAACCCTCCTCACACTCTCCCAACCACCACCCCCACAATTTTAGCTTTACATGTTACACAGGTGAAAATGTACATCAGCATATGGCACTTAAATATAATTTTGGACATGTAGCCAGCACACAATATATATTTACTGGTAGATCATTAGGATTTCAGTATTGTCTCCGGGCCATTATTCAGAGCATTGGTGATCACTATACACTGGCATTGGAACATGTGCTTTATCTGTACTATTTCCATAACACACTCCATCCACATTAATTGAAGATTCTAGTTATTCTTTCCTGTAGCCTATTTAAGCCACTTATCACCAGTAATTTTTTTTTCCTGACCCTATACTAAAATAATTACATTTACGGCTTCAGCTCACGGGAAATAAGTGCTAAACTCTTATTCTATCTGCCTTAGCAGTTAAACAAATTCCTACATATACTAAAAATATTCTTTTAAATGAGAGACAAAAATAAATATGTGAAACAAGATAGGTAATATACTCTAGATCTCATTAAGAGTTCTTGCATTCTAAATGCAGAAACTCAGATTTGCAAAAACTGTAAGAGCGGTCTTCAGTGTGCTGAACATTTAACAAGATTTCATCAATTCCTGTGTAGAAGATGAGTAATGCCGGCAGTTACAAATTTGGCTTTTCTCTACAGTATATGCTTGTTGCTATATATGATTTATGCAACTTTACTAGGCAGAAATCTATGAAAATATTAGAGCAGGTAAGTGAAAGCAATAAAACTGACTACATAAGAAATGACCAAAACACATTATAGGTGGCCTAATCATTTATTAGAAACATGTTTTGGTTCCATATTTTAATATTCTAATTCTTATTCAGAAAAGTGTCAAATGAATAACAGCTGTTATACAGCAACATTGCAATTAATTTGGCTCTGTTCTTAGTCAAATGCGCTTAGATTCATGTCAGTAATTACACCTAACCGATTCACAGAACCAACAAACTTCACTGAACCCAACTGAGTCTCTAATTACGTTTTTTTTTTTTTTAATTATATCTGTTCCACCCACATTGAATCCCTGAGCTCCTGGGCTGCTTCAGAATCAGGACAAAATCTACTGTTACACTTGGCAGGGCATGGTGGCTCACGTCTGTAATCCCAGCACTTTGGGAGGCCGAAGTGGGCAGATTGTGTGAGGTCAGGAGTTTGAGACCAGCCTAGTCAACATGGTGAAACCCCATCTCTACTAAAACAACAAAAAGTAGCTGGGCGTAGTGGTGGGTGCCTGTAATCCCAGCTACTAGAGCGGATGAGGCAGGAGCATTGCTTGAACCCGGGAGGTGGAGGTTGCAGTGAGCCATGATCAAGGCACTGTACTCCAGTCCGGGCGACAGAGTGAGACTCTGTCTCAAAACAAAAAAAAAAAACCTATTGTTATATTAAATGTGCAAAAGGATTATTTTAGATGAAAACCTTTCAGTGATTGTTAATTTAATTCCACAAGTATTTATTGAATGCCTACAGTGTGCTGGTCAGTGATGACATACCCTAATCAAAATATGGTTGACTGATAACTCAGCACTATTAACCTAGTTCAGGGGTTATTAACTATCAGCCTTTCTCCCTCTCTTATGTACGTCTCTTCTGTAAGAAATAATGGTTCTTGCTGCATATAGTCCCATAGGTGTATGTGTACATGCACACAGGAGTGTATGTAGCATATAATATATATATATATGTGTTTCACATATATATGTCTTTAAAATGTCTATGTTTTTTTTTTCAGTGTCAATCCTCAGTCCTCTGTTACACCCCTCACACGTGAACAACCTACAAAGTATATAGTATCTTAACTAGTTAGTGGGAAAAAGTGGAAAAGAAGACATAGTTTAAGAAAGCAATTATACCTTTGTTACAATGGTATTAGGAAGACATTAAAACCTAAACTTAGAATACCTGCTTGTCACATATATCAACAGTAGGTTTCATATGCTATTTCATAAAAGCTCAGAAGATGATTGTATGATTCATATGGAAATCAAAAAATAATTATCCTTTTAAATGTGCAATTAACTATGGATGGCATAGTACTTTTATTTGTTTGAACCAGTACTAGAATCTATTTTAAATGTACTTCTAAAAAAATTCTTTTTGCCAGAGTAGGTATTTCAGAGCTCCTGTATTTGATTTAGCCTTTTCTATTTGCTCAGCCCTGGAGAAAGTTGCCTAGGAATTATTTGGAGCATCGTTAAATAGGATGGATGCATATAGGGCTACGAAGACCCAGGCATAGCCCTGCTGAGGATTGGACAGTGTCCAGGAGATTCTTTTTACATCCATGTGGTTCTGTGGTATAAGACAACCGCATTCTCAGAGTACGCTGATTGAGGCTGTGTTGTAATCTGATAATCATAGTATCTTGTTTTGTTTTGCTCTTTAGTCCCTCATTTTTATAATGTAATCCCTACCACAATTTTTAAGCTAATAATTTTATGCAATTGAGTGTTTGAAGTTGAAGAAGTTTGCCAAATTTCCTGTTGATCTCACCAATATTTACACATTCTTGGTTGAATCACTACTTTGTCTGATTTTCTAGAACAGTATTTCTGTGAAAGGAAAATGTGTTCCCTCTAGTCCTCTTTTGTCAAAAACCCTTTGCACTTGCTTTCTTTTGCCAATTGAACCTTTTTTGAAATGCATCAGTAGGGAGAGCTTGCCTAGCCTTTGCTAGACAGGAGTAGCTGTAGGTGCATTTAAACAATTCAACTTGAAAAGGGGATTTCTCTCTTTTTATTTGAAAACAATTGAAAATGAAAAGTGTATGTCTCAGGACAGAGTGTTTAACCGACCTCATTCTACTGAACTTCAGCATGGTATATGAAACTGCCTCCCCTGGGTCTTCCCCAGTGTTTTAAAAAGATGCTTTACTTGTTTGAGGCAACTCCTTCTGAGTCAGAGCTCTATCCAGCATCACCAGAATCCACTATGTTGTTAGGTCTTGTTATACTGTTCTTTGCATCTCTTTTTCTTCACTCAAACAGTCAATACAGCTTTGTTCTAAGGGCTGTCTGATCATATTTTGAGGGGAAATCAAGATCGAGCTATAGAGATGAACTATGGTTATATTAAGCTTTAAATGTAACCACACTCCTTCCCCCACGGTATATTCACATGCAGCGTGTACTTTTAAGTAATTCTGTAAGCTCCTGTGGCTAAAGCATGTTGAAAGTATCTATTTCCAATTGAGTAACCATGACAGTAGATGAAACCTCCAAAAGATACCTCCCTCCTCAATGGTGGAAGGCGGGGGTAGGGGCAAGGGGTTGGCAGTGCAGTTTTCAGCCTATACTCCCTCATCCTCTCTCTTGTTTTAAGACCCTACAGGAATAAGGTAAACATCTTTATAAGGAAATGTATGGGTTCGCTCTTTTAAAATCACAGATAATTATAACCTTAGGAGAAGAGGTCATGTGCCCTGGACTTCAGTAGTTAACATTTCTTTGGAAGGATGTGATTTTTTGAAGACAAAGTAACTAAAGACTAATTGATGCTGGCATACCAAAGTAAAACCAGAAGTCCTTATTATTGAGGAGCCATCTCAAAACTTTAAAGAAAAAAATATATTATTTAAATGGAAAGTAGGACCATATGCCAGGTTTCGTGTTGGTTTGTTTTGTTTGTTGTCCTGTTTTTATTGTTGTTTGAGAGGGGAAATAAGAGACCAGTTGCTTGTCTCTCAGATACGGTAGGGAAAGGACACCTTTGGGTGGAAGTTGGCCATCTCTCAGTCTCTGATATGCAAGGAATACTCAGTTTCGGTTCACCAAATGTAAGTCCCTCGTTACAAGCATCTTCTTTTATGTTGGTTTGTTTAGCCTGTAGACAGTTTCTGAAACTAGTTTCTGATTTCCATGTAATGCTTTCATATAATATTCATCTATAAAACCATTTGGATTTTATGAGTTGATACATTTTGATCATTCCACTGCACGTCTCTCCCCTCCTTCTTCGGGCTTGTTGCGCTGTCGCTCTCTTCCTGATGCATTGCCTCCTGGTGGGTGACATCAGGATTTGTGAGCAATCCGATGTATAAATAAGGTGGTGAGAACCGCCTCAGCAATTCAGTTTCTATTTGAAAGGCATTAAGCAGCCTTTTTCTGTTTTCTTACATTTTCCTGTACTTTGTGTTTTCACAGTTTTATTAGGCACTGTAGAAGGGCCTCTTTTTCTCTTTCACTCCGTTTCTGAAAAGCATTAGGTTGATTCACAATCTTCTTGAAATGTAATGCCCCCACACACTGTAATATACTTCTCATACTGTATACATTTTGGTCACACCAGGATGTGGAGTTTAGCAATAACTAACAGCTACAAATTTTTAGGAGCATCCTAGGAATACAGATGCTTTCAGCAGTATGTTTTTATTTTCGCTGATATTAAAGGAGTGTTTATCTTAGAAGAGTGATAGGAAAGCATGCATCAGATTTGGACCTTAATCCTCAACTGTGTAGGCATTGAATATTCATAGGTGTTTCGTGTGCTCTGGCAGGTTTGGAAATGTATGTGAGATCAATATCACTTCACCTCAATTTCTTCAAAAGTGAATATGGATATGGTTTTATTGGCTGATCTCATTAGCAAAGATACCTTTTAAAAATAGCAAAAATAGCCAATGTTACAGTATATATAATGTATCTGTGAATATCCACATATTATTAGATAGACTCCAACAAATGGCTATTTGTATGTGTTTCTGTTAACAATATAATTTGCTATCACAACTCATTTTCTAAAATTCCATTGAAGTATAAAGCTAGTTAGAAAGGCATACAGTATCTTTTTCTTTTTTTCTGCTTTCCTAAGGTATAATTGGCAAATAAAAAATTGTACATATTGATGGTGTACAATGTGATGTTTCAATATATGTATATATTGTGAAATGAATAAATCGATCTAATTAACATATTCATCACCCTACATACTTTTTGGTGGTGAGAACCTTTTAGATCTACTCTCTGAGAAATTTTTTAGTGTACAATACAGTATTATTAACTATAGTCACCATGCTGTACAATAAGTCTCCAGAACTACTCATCCTGTCTAACTGAAACTTTGTAGTCTTTGACCAACATCTGCCCATCTCTTGCCCTAGCTGTTGGCAACCACCATTCTTTCTGCTTCTATGAGTTTGACTTTTTTAGATTACACACATAAGTGAAATCATGCCGTATTTGTTTTTCTGTAGACAAGCATACAGCATGTATCTCACTGTGTTGCCCGGGCTGGTCTCGAACTCCTGGGCTCAAGAGATCCTCCTGCCTCAGCCTCCCGAGTAGCTAGCATTATAGGAGTATACCACCCACCCTGGCTCCACATTTTACTCTTCATTCTTTTTTAGCATTTCTGACCATCTATCTGGGATTAGCTCTTTCTGCCTGAAATACTCTTTCCTTTGGGCAACGATAGCAAAGTATTTGGGCATAGCTTCTTCGGGAACTTTCTGAGTCAAGTCAGACCCAAGCTTTGTCCCACTCCTCCCCCAAGGCATGGGACTTTTGCCCTTCTTGTTAACCTCCTGTGAGCTTTCATTCCTATTGTCCCATCTCACTAAAAGTATTCCTCATGTGTTCTTACTCATCACTTTAGCTGATTCTCTCTCATACCTTAGTTTACCTGGTTTCATTTTCTGATTTTGGGCCTTGTATAGTCTGATTGATGAGTCTTAGTTTCAGGCCATAACCTCCTTGCTTTCTCAAGGCTCGTCCAGCCCCACTCCCCTCACCCCACCCCTTGTTAATTAGCAGGCCAATGTACACTGCCTTCCTTCAGCTGGAGTTTATTCTTCTGAAAGAACACTGCTGTTCTCTGTTGATACTGTAGCATCTTGGCGGATGCCTCAGGAACCCTACTACTGTGAGTTTAGTACTTCAGATTCTTCCCATTCTGCAGCTTCAGCATAACCTGGGAATTGGTTAGAAATGCTAAGTGTTTGGCTTAACTGTAGACCTACTGAATAAGAAACGGTGTGGGAGTAAGGGGACAGCAATCCATTTTCTAACAGCCTTTCTAGGTGATTCTGATGTACACTAAAATTTAAGAACCCTACAATCCAATGACTCATCTTCTTATTTCACAAGTGTGGCAGCTGAGTCACAAACAGCACTCACTCCAGGTCATAAAGCCAGTTTAGTGCTAAACAGTAGAGCTGGGAGTAGCCCACCACCCTGTCTACTAGGCTTCTCTATGTTACTTGTGCTAAAAATTGCTTTTAGTTAAGTATTAGAACTGAGCCATGACATTGCTTTACATTTACAAATGAGAGGCTTGTCCTCTAAGCTTTGCATTTCTTCTGCCAGTGACAATATCAATCAGAATCAAGTAGTTCTCAGTGACAAAGTGGGAGGATACCCTTGGCATTGGACTCTTTAAAGGAAATTCACTAGAGTCTTTGTGTTGTCCATTATGGCTTTGATTGATGTATAATATATTTCCATGTTCTTAAAACTGAAACGTCCTACAGTGAACTCAACAACTGATAAGGAATGATCATTTGCATTGTGTGTGTGTGTGTGTGTGTGTGTGTGTATAAATGTATTAATATTTAGTTTATAAAATGTATTACCCAAGAATTTCTTAAGTAGTAATGTCCCTGTATAATAAAATCGAATTCTTTGAAAGTGGGAAGGAGGTAGATAATGAGTTGGATAACTGCTCAGGAACATGTCTTCTGAGGAGCACATTTACCTTCTCTTAGCTCCTAGTATATAGTATAGTATTAGTATACTTATTCAATAATTGTTCTTATTTGTATGTACTTTAAAACACTTTGTTCACCCTTGGGATGTTCTCATATCTTCTTCAGATAGCAAGTAAACATGCTTGAGAGTTTCCATTTGTTTTAGTTTGACATCTTTGCCCCACAAACCCTCATGGATCTGAACTTAGAAGAAAGGAAATCCAAAGCTACTGTTTCAATCTTTTCTGCTTTCAATTTTATTTTAACAACCAGTTTTTTCGACGATAAGGAATCTGAGCACTGAGACCATCTTCTTAGTAAATCACGCTCATGTGGATGGAAAAAGTTAGTGCAGCCTCTAAAGGAAGTGACTTAACCACTGGGAAATTCTTCCTTTATATGATTTTATAAATACAAAAGCAAAGAAAATTGCACTAAGAAATTATCAGGAATAGTAAGTACTGCATAATTTTGAAGACCTTGTAATCTTTCAAATGTTACTTATAAACTTGCGAAAAATGGACAACCAAGACAGTTTATCATGTTACAGATAAGTTTTGTTTTACCAGAACTGGCTACATAATTTGTGGAGCTCCTTGCAAAATGAAAATGTGGGGCCTCTTGTTCAAAGATTATTAAGAATTTCAAGATGGCAGCAGCAGAGCAGTAAACCAAGTGTGGGGCCTTTCTGAGAACAGGGCCCTGTGTGACTCCTCAAGTTGCAAGCCCGTGAAGCCTCTGTGGTTTGCCTGATTGAGACAGTTAATGAGAGAAGCAAAATTTGCACCATTTTGTTCCTGTAATAAAATGAATGTTTTGACTTGAATAAAAGTGAGAATCTTTTAACAAAAAGCCACTTCTAAAAAAGATTCCTCCTGTAAGTGACCTCTTATTCATTTCCAGATGTCTATCTTTTTCTATCAATTCCAGCATGATCTTTGTAGCAAATAAAAAAGGGAGCTTTTCCCATGAGAACTTCTGTCAAGAAACAATCTTCTTCAACCCTCTTCTGATATGAAGAAATAGTTCTTATCTCTCTTAAAGTAGGTTTGAATCTTTTTCTCTGATGAATACTTTACATACTCTAAGCAAACAGCTTCAAATTTCTCACATTTTGCCGATGAGATTCTCATTTCTCTTTTTTAATCCCTAATGACTAAAGGTATCGTATCTAGGGATAGTTTGCACCACGTTCTCTCGAAGTACTGTGATAGGACTTACAGCATTTCATTTTGCAGCATATCTTTGGGTCTGTTTGCACTTGACATGGAGTTTGCTTTGAGTAATATCAGTCCTTTAAATTTGTTTTATGTGATTTGGTTTTTGTAAAACATTAGGATGCTCTCTAGATTATCCAGTCCAGTTCCCTGCCTCTATGTGTACCTGAATGTAACTCTGTAAGACAAATGGTTAAACAGTAACTTTCTACATGTCCCAGGAGAAGAAAAGTGTGATGATACAGATAATCTTTACATAGTGAGGGACGTCCAGGGAAATACCAACTGTACTTGTATCCTGGCAAGTTCCATTATTCTTGAATGTAATCATTGTTCTTTTTTTAATTGCAATTATTTGACGTGTCTTATTCCTTTACTTCAGTGAAAGTGTTTTATTTCTCAACCTAACCTTGTTTATATTCTTTGCGGAGAAAATCGTAAGCAGACTTTTCTACCCAGTATACTCCACTGCGTAAAACTCTTGAAAAGTTTCTCATCATATTTGTCAGCTCTCTCTGATACATAGACAGACCTGAATTAATGATTGTTATTATTTACATTTCTTTTTTCTTTAATGAAAAACTATTGAATTATTCAGTTTTTCTTAAAAGTTCAATGATGTTTATATTTCAGATGCTCTTTAGTATTCAATATAGTCACAGCATACTCCAAGTCTCCCTCACTGGTCCACTGGTTCTAATATTTATTAGAATAATTTTATTTACCTTATGTTTGTGTCATATTGGAAATGTTAGGGGGAAAATTGAATTTTGAATGTAAAAGGTCCTTTCTTTTATCAAAAGGAAAAAATGCATTCTCTGACATTAATAAAAGTCATACTGACGTTCTCTTACAAGAAACTCACTAAAATGACAAAGAGCATGAAAAATGTAATTAGGTGTTTGGTTGAGCTGGGTTGGTTGGTTTGTTCTCCTACCTGATAAATTCTAATACACAGAAATAAAATTCCAATTAATGAGAAAGTGCAGACATGGCAGATATATCGATATTCTAGATAATATTGAAGCAATTGTCATTATTTCATGTGCTTATGACAGAAAAAAATAAATTTGACTTTTTTGCAAATCTTGCTGAGTTTTTCTCTGAAAAGCACTATAATGAGTGGATTTATTTATTCAATTTTCAGTTACTGGCTGAATCAAGGTTTTGGAAAAATAAACATGTATTCTCTATCTCTAAGTATATTAACTAATCTATAAAGGCTTGACATTCATTAATGCTTGCTGAGGGAAAAAACGAGTTCTTGAGATTGTGTTTTGCTCAGTACTGCATAACTTACTTTCACAAACTCTGCTTAAGCTTTGATTTCTAAATCTCTCCCCAGTGAAATCATACCTCAAAGATGTTTCATTAAAATGACAAGATAAGCTGCTTCGCATCCCTGTGCTGGAGTGGGGGCAAGGGACAGAGTTCTGGGAGATCTTGCAAAACCGTTCCTAAGCTTTAGGGAAAGAAGTGCAAATTATTGACTTCAGTGAAAAATTGACAACATCTCCAAGGTGAAGACAGTAGCCAAAAGGGCGGGCCAACTGTGTGCGGAGCCTCTTCTGGTCTTGATCTTGTTCTCACAGTTTTGTTGATGACTCATACAAAGTTAGAACATAGAGGTTCGAGTCGTGGAATAGGGGAACCATTAGAAAATCCATGCTTTTTCAAGTAATGCATTTTAGAAAAGATTTTGAAATGCATATTTTCATTGTCATAACCTGCATTATACCATCTTCCACTTTTCCTTCCTTACCCCTTTTCTATTTGGAAATATTTTCTCAGAGCATCGGTCAGTAGTTCACATGGCTTAATTACGTCTCTAAATATTAGTTCAAACCATATGAAATTGTTGCTATTTGAACATTTTTTGCCTATAAAAGGACATAATTCTCAAATAGAAGGTAGTATCCTAGTGTTACGTAACCACTTTTTGTTGTGGATGTAACTCAAATTCTACCTTAGTTGATCATTTACTGGCTGTTTGACATTTACTGTCTGTGAAATAATTTTCTCAAAGATTGTTGGCATTTAAAGAGAACTCTTAAATAGGAAAACCCTCTCTCTGTGCATTCAGGGCCACCCTGGAAAACAAGCCTTAATGAAGTCGTCCGATCGGTAGCCTGGTCTCCTGTGGATATAGTTCTCCTGTTTGCATTGTATATTTTCAGGGAAAAAATGCAGTGTAGTTTGTTAATTTATCAGTCTTTATTTTTGTTCCAAATGAAACAAAATGCCATGGCCATTCTAATTAGATCAAGAGACACTGTGATGCCTTGGATACAGCTGGGTGTTAACAGGGTTTTCTCAGCTACCAGTTTTCAAATCGTCTTTTAAAAGTGGATGATTAATCCATCTAGCACATGTTGATTTCTCCCAGTTTGACTCTGAGGTGGAAGTGACATCTTCCTCACTTTACTACCCAGTTCAGGGTGTACCTTAAAATAGCTTCCTCTAAACTGGATATAAAGATGCCTGCAATGTATAGATTCTCTAAATATCCTTTTCTTTCTTTGTTCAAGACAGTGCTAATGTGAGTGCTTAGTTACTAAAACAAATACAATGACATTTTTAAAGCCTCACACAGTTGGATAATTGCTTTAAAGAAATCATGGTACATTTTTTTACTTCCTTTTCCTGAAATAGAAATCGTAGTCCTATTGAAGACCCAGGATTCCATACATCCAAAGAGTGTAAGTAGTGTATTCCTTTTAAAGGATGGGGATAAATTTCCCCTACACTAAAAATCACTAACTGCTGTAGAAGTGCTGAGTGAAAAATGGTTCTTCTCATTTCTTTGTGGACTGCAATTTCCCCCTGTTGATATAGGCTATAAATAGGAAATAAACAGTCTTGAATGAAATCAGATAGTATGCAAAGATTTCACTGATGAGTTTACGTGAGCAATACTCATAAAAAGAACAAAATATTTCCTGGTCCTAAATCTTTGCCAAGGAACCTTTAGTAACCTCGCTGTCTACCCTTTTGTCAAATACGACTTTTAACTCCATTTTTTGGAGAGTAACAGATGTTTGTTTTCAAATTTTTTTTTACATAAAAAAGCAAAAATAAGAATATTAAAAATTATGATTGTTAAGTGAATAAGCCAAATAAACATAGTCTTTAATATTCTTTATTTAATCCAATAAGCACTTCCTCCCTTTCTGACATTTATCTGAGATAATTTGTCAGCATTTGGACTATACGAAAATGAATTGCTTTTCTAAACAGTAGAAACTTGGCTTCTGTAAATACTTGATCCATGCCCAAAGTATAATATAAAAGTAGGCTTTTCTATTAATTATTGTTTGAAGAACCAAAAATCTATAGTATTTTACTGTTCTTCAGATATATTACATATCAAACAGGTAAAGATTTTCAAAGAATATTTCATTTTTATTTTATTAGCAAAGAGTTCCCTTTATTATTATTATTACTGGTCATGAATCTTCTTAATCTTCAAATTAGCCCACATAGAGGAAAGAAAAACACACACACACACAATTTGCCTATTTGGAAGATGCCTTAAAGTTCCCTGTTTTACATGGTTCTGTCTGTCGAGTATGCTCCCAGTGGTTATGCACTGATAGTTCAAAAGAGTTAATTGGAAACTACATACGAATTTACTGAAAGCATGATTGAAGCAATGATGATGAACTGTATCTAAGTTTGCCCTGCTTTCCTCTCTGGAGCCTACTGTTCCAAGAAGAGACACAGTTAAAAACAAATTTGAAATTGCAAATCTTTTCTAGTTAATCCCACGCAAGAAATTAAGTGCCTATTTGTAAGTCTGGCTCTGACCATAATTCTATCCATTTTACTAAAATATAATGATATTTACAGACAGTAGTGACACAACAGTAACTAGATGGAAACATAATAACTTCGTAAAATAACATATGATATACATTATGGAAGTTTTTGAATTAAAAACATCAAAGAACTGCAAAGGTCAAGTAGACACATCAACTTAAAGCACTTATGAAGTTAAGCTCCAAGGAATGACAGTATCTTAATGCCAGTATTTTCTCTGGTTTTACCAGCTTTTGGGAGGTTAAGAATAATTTTTGGGCCGGGCACGGTGGCTCATGCCTATAATCACAGCACTTTGGGAGGCCGAGGCGGGTGGATCATGAGGTGAGGAGATTGATACCATCCTGGCCAACATGGTGAAACCCCGTCTCTACTAAAAATACAGAAAAAATTAACTGGCGTCATAATGCACGCCTGTAGTCCCAGCTACTCAGGAGGCTGAGGCAGGAGAATTCCTTGAACCCAGGAAGCGGAGATTGCAGTAAGCCGAGAACGTGCCACTGCACTATAGCCTGGGCAACAGTGCGAGACTCCATCTCAAAAAAAAAAAAAAAAGTAATTTTTATCCATGACTTTATTTTAAAAGAACCACATAATGTTCAAAAATTGATGTAATTATATCTCTGAGCTATTGGTGCCTAATATTGTAATTCTATACCACTTTCTTCTATGTGATCAACTCTCATGTAATTCCACGGCATCCATATTATTTACTCAGTGATCTGTAATTATAGACTTCCTCTAATGAAGCACCCTATGCTTTATTGCCCTGTGTTCTCAGGAGCTCTGTGGGTTTCAATTTTACAAAATTTGACATTGGAAAAGCTATATTTTTCCAGATGAACATTATAAAGTAATGAAGAGGTTAAGCAGTGTTGCCTTGATTGTTTGAAACATCAAAAGGCAATACCACCCAATATATAATTATCATATTGCTTTTAGTGTGTCTCCTTTTTTTTAATTTACAGGTTAGATTCAATTAAATGATAGTAACAGTATGTTAAATTTACTATGAGTATATGCTTTAGGAAGTTATTTATGTTTTTATTTACTTTGAAATTATTTTTTTTCTATTGGAGAACAACTTCTCTTTTATGTAGTAAAGTATATCATTAAGGTCTATCTGAATTTTATTTAATAGAGCAGAGTATTAATATGTATTTGTAAAAATTGTCAAAATTACCTGAATTTAGATCATTTAAGTTTCCAAAGCACTCCCTCTAGGAATTTGATCCCTTGAATAGATTTAGTGAGCTGAACTATATTTATGTAGTAGTCTTTCTAAAAGCGATATTCATTTAAACTTGCGAGTGTAGAGAGTCTGGGCTTGGTTTTTATTTTTTTGCTATTTTTTAGAAGTTACATGTATCTTTTCTTTTCTAAATTAAGCACATGAGGGAAGATACATAGATGTGAACACTCAGGGTATGTACAACATGATAAAGAGAAGTAGCCTAACAGGTGGAGTTGAAGAAACCAAAGAAAAATTTGGGGAAGCAATTTATAAAACCATTGTAGTTTGGATTATATCTGATGTGCATTGAATCTTAGAAAAGAGGATGATGGCCCAGGCGTGGTGGCTCACTCCTGTAATCCTAGCACTTTGGGTGGCCGAGGCGGGCGGATCACGAGGTCAAGAGATCGAGACAGTCCTGGTCAACATGGTGAAACCCCATCTCTACTAAAAATACAAAAATTAGCTGGGCGTGGTGGTGCACGCCTGTAGTCCCACCTACTCAGGGAGGCTGAGGCAGGAGAATCACTTGAACTCAGGAGGCGGAGGTTGCAGTGAACTAACATTGCGTCACTGCACTCCAGCCTGGTGACAGAGCAAGACTCTGTCTCAAAAAAAAAAAAAAAAAAAAAAGGAGGATGGTGTGATTAAAGTTATAGTTTAGTAATGGGAGAGACTAGAAACAGGGAATTCAAAAAGTTAATCCATGTAGTAGTAATCCAGGTTAAGGATGGAGTGGTAATGTTAGAGAGGAAACTCTGATTCTGAAATATTTTGCCTGTGAAGAAGTGGTATAGCTGAGTCACTGTTTGAATTTGGAGATGCAGAAAAAAATGTCAAAGACCATTCATAGATTCCAAGCCTGGGAAATAATCAGAAATGAAAAAATTGGGATGAGAGGTCATTAGAGGTATGGTTGGGTGGGGAATTTGTGGATGATTAAGTAAGTCTTAGACATGCTAAATCTGAGATGATGGGAAATCTTGTAAATAACATTGTTTGAGGGTAGCTGATAATTTAGACCTGAAATGGGACTGAGCATTAATAGTGAAGATGAAAATGAAGGCATTACCACCATGGAAAGGAACTAGAAGCTTTGAAACTGAGATAACTTACCAGAATCCAAAAAAGCAAAGGCCACAGACTATCCAGTGACACCTTGGCCCGTTTTCTAAATAATTATCTTTCAGCAGCTTGTTTCAGTTTTATCAACAGACAGCAGTAAGACTGCTGGGAGCACAGATATATTCTAGTTAATTGAGAAAGAATCCAGAGTCAGACTGGCCCTTTCCTGGAGCAGATTATTGAACTCCCCTTAAGAAATTATTCAGGGATTTAGATCCAGGCTTAATGGTAAATCCTTCCCTCTTCCATCTTGTTACATCAATATAAATTACAATATTGAGTTACGATAATCTATATCAGAAGTATATACCTTCAGCTGTTTTTCTGAAGCTAGTGACAAGAGACAGTCTCTTATACATTGCTGACCATGTTTTGTGCCATGTCATCCTCCACTACTTTCACACTGGGCAGGAGATTGATTTAGGACAGCCGTCTATAGGCTGCTCCACTTTGTAAAAGATAGCCTGTAATGTACACCCCTCCCAAAAGGCTGTTCTGTACTGGTTGAATCAATTTGCTTGTTTTTCTTGGGGAGTTTGGGCTCAAAGACACAAAGGTAGAAAATTAGTTGGTAAATGGCAGAAGAGAAAATTAAAACAGATACTAAGAGTAGATGTACATGGGTAGAGCTCATGAGTAGGGGAGAATGGACATCAAAATACTAAAGTAGTAACATTAATGAGTCACTAGGACTCTTGTGCCTGGAGGCACAGTTGTGGTTATATCTTGAATGATTCTTGGGGTCTTTGTGAGGCCTGACCATGCAGCTACTGAAACCTGTTTCTTTTTCCTCTTTACTTCTGTACGTATCCTTATACTAAGCCCTATCTTTGTTTCTGGCAAGCCATTTAGCATGCTTATCAAAAGGGTTATAGCAATAGCCAGTTAAGTAACAGGCAGTACCTCTTTTCCTTCTCCTTCTTCCCTGCCCCAAGCCACTAGTGGATCTAATTCCTCTAAGGAAAAAGAGAGGCAGGGGAAGCAAGTGGTGCCACCCATTTGCCCCTGCAGGTACCTGGGTCCAAAAGACAAACCATCAATGGAGGAGGGAAACACTTTGAAGCATATGTAAGATTAATAATTAAACTACAATCAGAAAGTTATGGAATCTTCCCAAGATGTTATTACAGGGCTTGAAAGGAAGATTTGACATTGCATGTCTGGGGGCAATGGTGAAGAAAACCAAAAAACAATTTTATGTTCTTACTCTCACTGAGGTGAGACTTCTCAATAAACTAGTTATTAATAGTTACACATGCCCTTTTTCAAACTATTTTGCTTTTCTAAAAAAGCAAAAATATATAATACCATCATATAAAAGAAAAGGATGATATGCTCCTCAATTTGAAATGTGTGGTTGTAGTAAGGACACATAAGTTTGCAGCAGTGTGCATTCTCTGGGCATTCAAAAAATAAGGTGGTCAGACAGACACACACACACACACACACACGTACGCACGAGATTTATTATACTTTAAAAATAACACCAGATCACCTGAGGTCAGGAGTTCAAGACCAACTTGGCCAACATGGCGAAACCCCATCTCTGCTAAAAATACAAAAATTGGCTGGGCATGGTGTCACACGCCTGTAATCCCAGCTACTTGGGAGGCTGAGGCAGGAGAATTGCCTGAACCTGGGAGGTGGAGGCTGCAATGAGCAGAGATTGCACCACTGCACTCCAGCCTGGGTGACACAGCAAGACTCTGTCTCAAATAAATACATTTAAATATAAATAAGAAACAGTTACGTTCCAGTGCAAAAAACAGAATGAAGTTGTTACAGTAGCCCCCGCTTACCTGAGAAGGATATACTCTACCCTCCTGTGGATGCCTGAACCCTATATACAATGTTTTTTTTTCTCATACATACATACTTATGATAAAGTTTAATTCATATATTAGGCACAGTAAGTGATTAACAACAACAATAATAAAATAGAACAATTCAGTAAAATAGGGGTCACTTGAAAACAAGGACGGTGATACCACGACAGTTATCTGATCACTGAGATGGCTGCTAAGTGACTTGTGGGCAAGGAGCATCTACAGCATGGAGACACTGAACAAAGGGTGCATGCTACTCAGAAAGGCATGCAATTTAAAATGTATGAATTGTTTGTTTCTGGAACTTTCCATGGAATTTTTTCAGACCATAATTGACCGTGGGTAGCTGAAGCCATGGAAATGGAAACTGCGGATAAGGTGAGGACTACTGTTTTGCCTTTCTGCAGTTATGCAAGAAGTTGGCAGGGGAATGGATTCATCATCTAATTTGATAAAAAAGAACACTAGGATTCAAAAGTTAGATTACCAAATGATGAATTGTCAACTCGTTCCCTGCACTCCAAGTATCAGCAAATTAAGAGCACCAGTTCCCTCATTTGCCACATTTTTATACTCAGTGGTGGGCTGCCATTACTGTTCTCATGTTTCACTTTTGTTGCAGTTACCTGACTGCGCTCTCATGAGGACAGTTCTTGAAAAGTCACTTCATCCCACACTTGCTTCTTGCTTGGGCTTGGCACTGAGGAAGACACAGATACACATTTGACCTCATGATGGTGCTCTGGAAGCCAAAATGATTCCTTTCCCTCTCCCCTCCCCTACTAGACTTGTGTTTGTGTTTCTTATGAAGATGGTTAGGTGTATTTTATGGTGTTATATTCTGAGATGGCAGTCCAGTTCAAGTCCATAGGTAAGGAGCTAGGTCTTTGTAGAGAAGCTGAATTTATGCATTGTTATTCAGAGGCAGAGTCTCGGACAGCAAAGCAAAACTTGAAAAGCCGATTTCTCCGTGGCTTTTTGAAAAACCTCTCTTCTCTTTTTTGTGACTGTTCTTTTGGAACTGGACTTTGCGGACTCTAAAATGTAAATTCAGAAGTAAATGTGTAATCCTTGCTTCACTGTCCTGTGTCATTCTTGGCTTTGGCCCTCTAAATGGAAGCATTTCAATTGCGAGTAGACTTATATCGAATGCTGATGTTCTTTCCCGCCTTCCACCTGTGATGAGGCCTTGTTTTACTGATGTGGCTGGCCCTTGCCAAGGTCCTTCAGCACCTCAAAAGCAGATTGTGAGATCCACAGGTCTGTACCTAGCGTGATTTTTTTTTTTTTTTTTTTAAAGACACAGCATCTCAGTATGTTGCTCACACTGGCCTTGAACTCTTGAGCTCAAGAGATCCTCCCACTTCAGCCTCCTGAATAGTGGAGGCTACAGGTGTGCACCACCACACCCAGCACTTAGCATGGTTTTGTCATTGACAGTATATGCTCTAGAGCAGGGTTTGGCAGACGTTTTCTGTAAAGGGCCATGTACTAAATATTTTAGGCTTCATGGGCCATAAGGTCTCTACTGCAATGACTCCATTCTGTATTGTGACATTAACACAGCTATAAACAAAACATAATGAATGATCTTGGCCGTGTTTCCATAAACTAAGGGACTAAAATTTGGATTTTGTGAAATTGTTATGTAGCACAAAATATTATTCTATTTAAAATGTGAAAATCATCCTTAGCACATGGGCTGTTAAAAAACAGCCAGTAGGCTGGATTTAATGACAAGAGATGTAGTTTGACTTCCTCTGCTCAAGGCATCTCGGGGTCCTAACGCTGGTTCTGTCAAATTTCACAACTATGTGACCTTGAACAAGTTAAGTTAATTCACCCAAATTACCCTCAGTTTCTTTACCTTGCCAATAAAATAGGTTGGTGTGAGGACTTCAATATAAATCTCTTACAACACTGACATATAGTAAGCATTCAATAAATGGTAGATATTATTACTGTTCCTACTGCCAAAAACATCTTTGTTTTATCTTTTCAGATATTAAACTCAGATCACTTTGCTACATGGTTTTGAATTGAGTTAGATTTGTTCTTTTTCCAAGTTTGTTTTTTGCTTACTCTTCCCTTCACAAGCATTCCATGCCCTTAGTAAATGATTGATTCTGATAAGACACACAGAGTATTTCAAAGGTCTCTTTGAAATATTAATTATTTAAAATATCGAATGTGAGATTTTTTTTTTTCCAGAGGCATCAACAGTGGTTTTTCTGGTAAGCGTTAACATTCAGGTTTATTGGGTGTTTGTTTATTTATAGAATGTGTAATTTTCTTCTCTCAATCTTCTAGCATATAAGTAACTGGGAACAAATGAATAAGCATAAACTTTTTTTTAATCACCATTTACTGTCAAACTCTCTTACCTTATGCAAAGTGTCAAAAGGTACCCTTGGCTGAAAAGTTTCTTCACTGAAAGTCTACCATTAGAAATAACAAGCTTCTCTTTAAGATATACATAGATTAGGGAAAGTTAACTCACAAATACAGTTCCCCTAACAAACTTTTAGGTACATCTACCATGTAGATATTTTGGGGAGAAATCACTTCATCCATCCTTCATCATTCATCAGTTTGGGGCATAATATCCACTTACAACCCCTAATATAGTATTTATTCCATGACAAAATGTACCTAAAACATTAATTTTAAAGGTATTTAGGAAAAGGGGTAGTCACTATGATGTTTATCTGGAATTTGATGATTTACCTCACTATAGGAAACCGTTAATTACCTGTTCTGGCAAGGAGATGAGATAATAGAATGAATGAACTCTCTAACCAACATTTTCCCCTATGGTTTTAACTTTAATTGCTCTGAGATTAATTTTCTTTTTGGTGGATACCACTGTGCAAGGCCTCAACCTGGGAATGTAATGTTTTTCTGTTTTGTTTTACAAACTTTCAACTACCGCATAATATAATTACTACACTGCCCCTAGCTCATCCTGTGGATTCTGGTAATTTCTTCTAAGCTCCTGTGCCCTCTTTTCCCATCTTGAAAGTTTTCTTCTTTTGAATAACAGCATCTGCCTTCATTATTTTCCATAGAACTTTATACTTTCTATTTATGCTCTCTTCTAATCTCTTTGGAATATCTTGAGTTTCTTAAACACTTACTGGCTGTAAATAACTTCATAGACTATTATCTTAGTTACCATCTGTTGATTTTTCCAAGTCACCATTAACTCCATTTTTCACTCACTTCCAATTAAACCAGAAACTAACAAAAACCTCCTGTGGGCTAGAGGCTTTCTAGGTGCTTGTGGACTGAAACACAAGTTGCTCAGGCTTTTATTATGACTGTTGACACGGTGCTTTGCCAAATGGTTTGATTTCTTTTATTTCTGACTCATTTATGGTTTTGCTATTACTCTTACCGATAGATATTAAGGTCTTGCAGGACAGTGTGTTATTTTCACCATATTGTGGTAACCTTTTACTTGGTCTTTATTATCTTCTATTGTTTCATGTTAAATTCTAAGAGTTATTTGTCAGCCCTGGGCCTTCATGTTTGTTAGATGTCAGAGAAGGGGTTTTTGTTTTCCTCTTCTTTAATAAATGAGCAGTCTTCCAGTTTTGTGTTGTCTACAGATCTGTATATCTTGCAGCACATTCTTAATCTGGACCGCGATTGAATCTAGCACTGTTTTCTCTTGCACTCCACTTGTCATCGCCTTCTTATGCTGTCAACTTCCATTTACTACTGTGGATGACCTTGCTCACAAAACAATTTTACCTTTCTATTTATTCTTTTACCAATAATGCCCAAATTGACCATCCGACTTTGCCTAGAGTTTTATGCTGAATAATATTTGTCACTGCAAATTAAGTTGTATTTGTCATATAATTGATTTCTGTCTCAATCTTGTCCATTTTGCATACTACTATGAGGCTGATCTTAAATGCCACCTTTGTCGCATCACTGTCCTATTGAAGATCAATCAGTGGCTTTTTAGAGTCCATTGAAGCACATTCAAATTTCTTAAAATGATATCCAGGCCCCTTTAGAACTTTGCTCTGATCTTACCTATCCAACTGTAACTCCTGTATCTTTCAACTCTATTTCTATCTTCATGCTTTATCATGGA
This sequence comes from Aotus nancymaae, assembly GCF_030222135.1. Lineage (NCBI taxonomy): Eukaryota > Metazoa > Chordata > Mammalia > Primates > Aotidae > Aotus > Aotus nancymaae. The sequence continues at coordinate 49,483,249 of NW_026988415.1, read as the reverse complement.
TACCATCCATATTTTATTTCAAGTGGTTATGCTGATTCAAAATGGCCTCAACTCTTTTTACCCCCTTAAAATTATGTGATATAAGTAGATAAAACTGGTCAAGCGTGGTGGCTCATGCCTGTAATCCCAGCACTTTGGGAGGCCGAGGTGGGCGGATCACCTGAGGTCAGGAGTTCAAAACCAGCCTGGCCAACATGACGAAACCCCATCTCTACTAAAAACACAAACATTAGCCGGGCGTGGTGGTGGGTGTCTGTAATCTCAGCTACTTGGGAAGCTAGGCAGGAGAATCACTTAAACCCGGGAGGTGGAGTTTGCAGTGAGCCGAGATCACACCATTGCACTCCAGCCTGGGTGACAGAGCAAGACTCCATCTCAAAAAAATAGATATAGATAGATAGATAGATAGATAGATAGATAGATAGAACTATATATGATGATTGATATTCAGACTTATGTTTTCTCTGAGTGGTGAGGCAAAAGAGAATTTTCTGGAGAGATGAAGTGTTCAATATCATGATTGTGGTGGTAGTTCCATGGATGTATGCATTTTTCAAGACTTTAAACTGTACAATTAGTATCTTTCCATTTCAACATTTGTAAACTTACATATGCACACATAGTGCACATTAATGTGAACTAGCAGTTCAGATATTTTAGATTTTATTATCTGTGAATCTGTATGGTCTGTTTTTTTTTTTTTTTTTAAATCTATTTGTGTCTTTTAAAAGAAATTATAATACCTAAAGTGCTCTAGAAATGTAATGTTTTCAGAGGCTTAAGTCTCATTTCTTCCATGAAATCTTCCCCAACTCTTTGAGCCCACAGGAAGCATAGTTTTATTTTTAAAAATGATTTCATATGTGCAAGTATTATCTCACATGGAAGGGTCCTACTTTCAGTAAGAAGCCTTTTGCTTCTATAGGTTCATTTAACAAGTGATTGGTTCATAGCAACTTTTTCAACTTTGAGCAGCTCAACTTTTGCAGAAAGCCTTAATTATACAATCGAGAATTCAAGGAGGCTATAACAGTGAATTAAAACCATTATGCCCAGGTTGTTAAGATTTTAGGAAATGATTTTTATAGTATTGGCTTTACTTTAGTAATTTTTAAGGTGTGATAAACTGGAATAGGGTCTTAGGGAATGAGAGAGTCCAGGGCACTTGGTGCTTGAGTTCCTGGAGGAGTAAGGGCTATTCTAATTAATAATATTTTATAAAAAGGAAGGAGAGGCCGGGTGCGGTGGCTCACGCCTGTAATCCCAGCAGTTTGGGAAGTCGCGGCGGGCGGATCACGAGGTCAAGAGATCGAGACCATCCAGGCCAACATGGTGAAACCCCGTCTCTACTAAAAAGTACAAAAAATTAGCTGGGCGTGGTGGTGCACGCCTGTAGTCCCAGCTACTCGGGAGGCTGAGGCAGGAGAATTACTTGAACCCAGGAGGCAGAGGTTGCAGTGAGCCGAGATTGTGCCACTGCACTCCAGCCTGACCCCTGGTGACAGAGTGAGATTCTGTCTCAAAAAAAAAAAGGAAGGAGAGCTCAGAGTAGTTTCAAAAGCTATGAAGGGTCAGAGATTTTCCCCTACTTGCATGCCAACAAGTTAGCCTGCTGCAGTTTCAGTGAAGCTGGCAGAATACACAAGACTCTGGGGTTAGAGACACATAACACTGTTATTCATGGCACAGTCAGCAGTATGAGCTTGACATTCACATTGTTTTCCTCTGCCCTCCACCTCCCAGAGTTGGAACGCAAACCTAGACCAGAGTTGTGAAGCAGACCTAGGTGGATGCTGCACTCACGGTGGGTTTGTGCCATTGCTGAGGAATCCCATGTTTAGGGAACCCAAATCTTTTGTAATGGACTGAACACAAACCTGCCTGACATTTGCCCTAGAGGGAGATATAATCTGTCTGCAAAGCAAACGAACCTGCCGTCTTCTCTAGAGAAAGACACTGTATCTTCCAAGGTTGTTTTCTGTAAAAACATCCTTGAAAAGATAGTACAGGAAAAGGCCATCAGTGCCTCTGTTCACAAACTGTGCAGAAATGTGAGAAACCCATAGAGAATTGTCTGTAAGTAAGTATGTGCTAGCCAATAGGGAATAAGCTTGCACAAAGGTATAGCAGAGGTAATTAATTTACCTAGTGCTAATTGTAATCTGTATCATCTCCAAACTCTTTTGGGAAAATTAAGACAACACAAGTAAATGCTGATACTGAAAATTGAGATCAGCAGGCGTTTGGCATCTACTAGATGACAAATACTGTGGGAAACATGAAAAAGAAGGTACAACTCATGCCTTTTATTTGATAGGATGATAAGTAGCTCACACAAAGCCCACAGACTGCATGCAGCCCACCTAACGCCTTAGTAATATCTGTGACTTTTAGGCTGATTAGAAAGTTACTTCTGAAGTGTTACCTCTCAGATATGCCCATATGTTATCATTTTAGTGGCTAAAAGTATTACAGAATTTTCAGTTGACATTCTTTCACTCAGTTAAATAGGTATTGTATGTTGTAAAAAACATGTTTTGCATATGTGTTCATAAAGTTTTTGTCTTTTTAAATGAAATAAACACATACACAATTTTTTTTCTGAGTTTGAACTCATAGATCAAAAAAAACTACTCCATACTAATGACATCTAAGTAAGAATTAATGGTTCTATGAACTTGGAAATTCTAGATTAACTGTCAACCTCAAATTCAATCCCATACCAAATTTCACTGAAATCCGTTCAAAATGAAGAATAACTTGTTTCAAAGGATCGTGTTGACTTCCATTTTGTTTTAGGAAGACTAACTGAAATGTAACCAATTCCATTATTATATTCATAAAATCTTGATTCAGTAACGTTAGACATTTTATGAAAAATACTCAGCTTCTTTGAAAGTTATCGTGGAGCAAAAGAAAAAGTAATGGGAGACTGAAGCATATGTTCCTTTCCTTTAATACATCAGTGATATTTACAAAGATTTTTTTCGTTGTTTATTTTTTAATAGAACTATCTAGCATATGCATTCTCAGAAGGGACAATATTTCCCCCAAAAGGGATGAATACTGGTTCTTGTGAATGTGGGTAAAAAAATATATCTTAGATATTGCAATGGTTTGTAGCCTTCTGAAGGACCGCAGTACATAAACAGATGTATAAGATATCTATGGCATTAAATTTTAACAGTAGAGGGCACAAGAAAAAACACTTAAAAAGACTCCCAGTGGGAGGAAGACAATAATGAAAAACGGTTGAGAAATGCTGTCTAGGCTAATATTTTGACAAGTACAATGAGGTGGCAACTACTAAATTAAGCAAAAGTACTTATTTTTAATTCTTCTCGACTTTATTTATTTTGAAACAGGGTCTCACTCTGTCACCCAGGCTGGAGTGCAGTGGCATGCTCATGGCTCACTGCAACCCCAACCTCCCAGGCTCAAGTGACCCTCCCACTCCAGCCTCCTGAGTAGCTGGGACTACAGGTGCATGCCACCACACTCAGCTATTTTTTTTTGTAGAGATGGGGCTTCTCCTTGTTATCCAGGCCAGTTTCAAACTCCTGAGACTAAGTGATCCTCCCACCTCAGCCTCCCAAAGTGCTGGGATTATAGGCGTGAGCTACCGTGCCCAGCCTGCTCTCAACTTTTTGTCATATTTGTGTTTCCATCTTTTTGTCTAATTACAATATAATAGTATTAAATAATTTTAGTAAAACAATATCTATAGTGTTATACATTTTTAATGTTTGTATATTAGGTAAATCATATTTTTTCAGTCATTTACAGATATTTACTTTTCTGCATAGTCTTTATGATTATTTTTATAACGATACATAAAATTCACTTGTGCTGTTGTTCTCACCTTCTTGTACTTCTACATCTCTAAAAATTCCTTCCCTGTCTTCTTTGCAATTCTGCTTCTCCTGACTGCCTGTTAAAAGTTAGGTTTCTCTGATTCTGGGGAAGGAATTAGGAAGACATTAGTCAAAAGACACAAAATTTCAGTTGGACAAGAGGAAAAAACTCAAGAGATCTATTGTTCATCATGGTAACTGTAGTTTACAACAACACATTGTGTATTCGAAAATTGCTCAGATTTTAAGTGTTCTGACTACTAAAAATGGTGATATAATACATATGTTAAATAACTTGATTTAGTCATTCCACAATGTTTACATATATTAAAACATGGCATGATGCGGTGGCTCACGCCTGTATTCTCAGTACTTTGGGAGGCCGAGATTGGCAGATCACTTGAGGTCAGGAGTTTAAGACCAGCCTGGCCCACATGGTGAAACTTCCTTTCTACTAAAAATACAAAAAGAAAATTAGCCAGGGATGGTGGCACACACCTGTAATCCCAGCTACTTGGGAGACTGAAGCAGGAGAGTCACTTGAACTCAGGAGGTGTAGGTTTTAGTGAGCCATGATCACACCACTGTGTTCCAACCTGGGCAACACAGTGAGACTCTGTCTCAAAAAAATAAAATAAAAATCATATCATATACTGGGTGTGTGGGGGTATATATGCATAATTTTTACTTGTCAATTAAAAATTCTTAATTTTTTTAAAAAAGTTGGGGTTTTCTGGAATTATATCCTCTATTCTCTCCTTCTTCTAATACACTTTTTCAGGGTAGGTAATCTCATCCACTATCTGATGACCAAATCAGATGGTGGATGAGAATCTTTAGCTCCAGCCCAAAGTTCACTCTTGCGTTTCAGACCCGTATTTCCAACTTCTTTTTTGTTATTTCTACTTATATATTCCTTAGGTATATCAAATGGATCACATTTTCTCATACTTGTTTGTCTCTGGTCATCTAAACTCCTCTCCTTAATCTCACCCTCCTTCTCCTGCCCACCAAGTCCTATTGACTGTATTAATGCCTTCAAAATGTCCATCCTCTCCATTCACATTGCTCTCTGGTTAGTGTAGTGGCATGATCTCGACTCACAGCAACCTCTGCCTCCTGGGTTCATGTGATTCTCCTGCCTCAGCCATTTGAGTAGCTGGGATTACAGGTGCCCACCACCACACCCGGCTAATTTTTCGTATTTTTAGTAGAGATGGGGTTTCACCATGTTGGTCAGGCTGGTCTTGAACTCCTGACCTCAAGTGATCCTCCTGCCTCTGCCTCCCAAAGTGCTGGGATTACAGGCGTGAGCCACCACGCCTGGCCAAAATTTCCCTGCCTTTTATCTAGCCATCCTCTGAGTCATTCTCCCCAGTGCTGTCCAACAAGTCTTTCTAAAGTATAAATCTGATCAAGTCACTTCCTATTGTTTATAGTTGATATGCCCAGTACAGTAGCCACAATCTGCATGTGGCTCTTGAGTGCCTGAAATGTAGCTAATCTGAATTGATGTGTGCAGAAGTAAATAGGTACTAGATTTCTAAGAGTTAGTCTAATAAGAAGGTAAAATACATCATTTAAAAAATACATTTGGTTGAATGTTTACTTAATGTATTAAAAATCAATTTGGCCGGGCACTGTGGCACAAACCTATAATCCCAGCACTTTGGGAGGCCGAGGCAGGTGGATCGCTTAAACCCAGGAATTTGAGAGCAGTCTGGACAACATGGTGAAACCCTGTTTCTACAAAAAAATACAAAAATTATCCAGGCATGGTGGAACACACCTGTAATCCCAGCTACTCAGGAGGCTGAGGCAGGAGAATCACTTGAACCCGGAAGGTGGAGGTTGCAGTGAGCCGAGATCACACCACTGCACTCCAGCCTGGGTGACAGAGTGAGACACCAGCAAAAAAAAAAAAAAGAATTTCACCTTTTAAAATTTTTTAATATTACTACTAGAATGTTTAGCATTATTTATGTGGTTCACCCTTATGTCCTGCATTTTATACCTATTGAGTACTGCCAGCTTATAGAATAGTTCATGTTCCATATCATAGAATTTACGTCTTTCATTATCTTGCCACCAATGCCTAGTTCATTTCAACTTCTGCCAGCTATTGAGCAAAGACAGCTGGGCTTGGTATCAGACTCATCTGAATTCATACCTGGGCCTTTCCACCCCAGTTGAAAACATATAGTACTTATCTCAGCGTGTTGTGAGGATTAAAAAATGTAACAACTGTAAAGTGTCTACTGCATATAATTTAATTCTCCCAGGTACATTCTAGCCATACCAAACTATCTTCAGTTCTTCTTTTCTTTCTATTGAAAAGAGCATGGGTTATTCAAACGTGTCTGTGACCTTAATGAATGTTTTTGTTTTTTGGGGGGCGGCGGGGAGATGGAATCTCACTCTGTCACCCAGGCTGGAGAGCAGTGGTGCAATCTCAGCTCACTGTAACCTCTGCCTTGTGGGTTTAAGTTCAATTGACTCTCCTGCCTCAGCCTCCCAAGTAGCTGGGATTACAGACGCCCACCACCACGCCTGGCTAATTTTTTGTGTTTTTAGTAGAAACAGGGTTTCACCATGTTGGCCAAGGCTGGTCCCAAACTCCTGACCTCAAGTGATCCACCCGCCTCAGCCTCCCAAAGTGCTGAGATTACAGGCATGAGCCACCATGCCTGGCCTCTTAATGAATGTTAAAAGTACACAAGCCTCTTTCCATATTTACTCAATGGGCTCTTCTTCATTTTTCCTGTTTTCACCAAATAGTAGACCTGAGAACCTCAGTGTTTCTCTTCACTTCTGTTTTCCACTGAGTACCCCATCCTACACAGTTTATTTTAAAAGAATAAATGGTGGCCGGGCACGGTGGCTCATGCCTGTAATCCCAGCACTTTTTGGAGTCTGAGGCCAGTGAATCACCTGAGGTCAGCGGATCACCTGAGGTTGGGAGTTTGAGACCAGCCTGACCAACATGTCTCTACTGAAGAAAAAAAGTACAAAAAATTAGCCAGGCGTGGTGGCACATGCCTATAATCCCAGCTGCTCGGGAGGCTGAGTCAGGAGAATCACTTGAACCTGGGAGGCGGAGGTTGTGGTGAGCCAAGATTTCGCCATTGCACTCTAGCCTGGGCAACAAGAGTGAAACTCTGTCTCAAAATGCAATAAAAAATATATATGTATTTTTAAAAAAGAATAAATTAATATAATATTGTAGAAGTCTCAAATGAAATGCAGAACATAATCAAAAAAGATGTTAAGCTTGCTCAGTCCCATAAGAAAATGTATTTTCATTTGTGATTTCATACCCCATAGTTAATTCTTTAAACAAAGTAGGATTTAGATTTATCTTTGGAATAGCATCAGAAACAGTGTCCTCTCCCTCTTTCCTCCTTCTTCTCTTAACCCTCTTGCCTGCAAATGTCATCTGTCTCAGACTCACACATTTAGCTACCCTCAAAGTAGCCACCTACTTAGGGTCCTTTTCATCAGCTAGGCCAGTTAGGAAGAGTGGGCTGAGCTCACTGGGGCTTATCCACAGTGTCATAGAGACTTTCTGGCCATTGACGCTTCAAGACAAACATTCTAACAAACGTTAAAAGTTGTTTTTCATGGCCAGAGTTGTCAAAGATAGGAGGAGGGTAAAATGTTTTAAATGCTGTTTCTGTTAGAAATTTCCATGAACATCTTCTGAGCATCCCACTCATGGCTTCTCAACAGTTCTTTTCCACAGGAAAAGTTTAGACACACAACAGCATTCTAAAAAGGAAGTGGGACTCTGGCTGATGTCTCTAAAATTTAAAATGTGGCCTTTCACATAATGTGGTCACCTTTTCTTTATACAGTGTCAGCATCTCAAAATGGTAAAGGATATGGATTAGGTAAGAATTGAATGCAAATGTGTTTTGCAAATAGTGTTTTCTAAGATAATCGCAGATGATGGTTGAATGCCGAAAGTATTAATACAATCAGTATTTAACCTTGTGTAACTCCGCTTCATCAAATCACACCCTGCACATTGATTGCATTAAGCCGGGTCAGTGGTTTCTTGCTTAGGAATATCTTATAAGAATCTTAACAGGAAGGCAGCAGTAGCTGATCAGCTACTGTTTATTTGCATACTGAGCGTGTCATCAATAATACAAAAGACAAGGTCTTTAAGTTGAAAGAACAGTGGGATTGGCATGAATTTTGCTTAATGGTGCATAATAAGCAAAGTAGTCTGTGGTACCAGAAACTGACAGGATCCATTATGTTAAAACAGATATATGTCTTTAATTTAGTGGTATTATATAAATCCGACAGGAGTTTTTCCCTTTATTTTCCTGTAGTTTAACTTTAATTGCTCCAAGATTAATTCTGATTTCTCCCTTTCTCCAGAGGGTGATGAGACTGGTGTGATGGATAATCTTCTAGAAGCCCTACAATCAGGTGCAGCATTCAGAGACCGACGAAAGCGGATTCCAAGGAATCCAGGTAAAACCCATTCCACCTCACATAGTATTGTAAAATGTGAATGTTCAGAGCAAAGAAACAACACCGAAAAAAACCAAAAAAGGAAAAATAAAAACACTTCCTCATGAAGACTTTTTTTAACAGTTGATCTCAGCTCATGTGTGAAATCTCAGCAGGCATCTACATGATTGCATGTTTCGACTTGGTAAATGTGTCTTCAAGTAACTGTAGACTTTACAACAAAAATCGGAAATAAGGACTCCCACTGTGTTTAATATTAAATATTTTAATTGTTATTTTATGAGCATGTGGTTTAGGTGGAAAGTAGTTTAAAACCATAAATGTAATTAAATCATTAAAAGTAATTGGCCCTCAGGATATCACATTAGCTTTTCACAGGTAAGGAAACTGAGACAACGCCTGTTTCTAGAGACCGTTTTGGTTTTGCAGCACAGTCTGTTCTCTATGATCCATGTTAATAAAGGGAGGAGAAGCACAGATAATCCAAGATCCCCTCAAATCCCAAAGTTTCTGTTTTTATATTTGATTATTAACAGTTAAAGCCATACTATGAAAATAGATCTCAGGGGAAGAAAAAGCATAAAAGAAGTAAAACAACCTCCCTCACCCAAGTGAACTAGAAAGTTGTCCACTTTCTCTGTCCATACCCTGTGGCAGAAGTAAATAATGTAATAGCTCCTCTAAGGATAATCCAAGTCGGCTGAACTGTCTACCTCCTCTCAGTAAGGTTTTCTATTTTTAGCTCATATCTTTCTTGAAGTGGAGAAAGAAATTAGGTATGTTGATTTTAAGAGTCCTCTTCATGGGCCATAAGGCAATATGGAGAAGTAAATGAAAAAAATGAAAATTAATAGCAAATATGTAAACTCTATTTAATTTAGATTAATAAGATTTTCCTTAAATACCCTGCAATTCCAAAAATGTTCTGTATTTGGACTGGAAGTTACCATGTGTCATTTAATGGAAATTGATAGCTCTCAAAACCATTGTACTGCAACAAACAAGTGAGAGAAATGGGATCCAGAACATAGTTGTCCAGGAAAGCTTTTGGCAGTGATGACCTTCATGGAAAAAGAATATATCAGTTATGTTCATGTTTTTCACATTTGGGTGAATCCTGATGGATATTGGGTAACATTCCGCCTCTGCTATTCATGGACGGTCCCTGGGAGATTAGCCTGAAGATAAGATTTGATTGAGAGGGGAGAAGTGTTTTGGTTGGAGTATAAGACTACTTTTATGTATATGAATGCATCATAGATGGCCTACAAAAAGGGCGGAAGACTGGAGGAAAAAAAATGGAACCTGTATTTATATGTTCTTATTCATTTTTAAGGTAATGCCGCATGCCACAATACCAAGAGCACTGCTCATCTATAACTATGAGGCAGCCATTCAGCCTTTATCTGTAAATGAGAATGTTCTAGCATGCCATCAGAGGCCCCCTACCACCTCTTAAGAAAAATAAAATCCTTCACTCCTCTTTCTTGAACCGTCAGAGCAATAGTAGTCAGTGAAAGGTGAACTGAAATAATTTTTGTGTCAATTCAGTTCTCTGTTAAGCAGCTGATAAGTAAAAACATGTTATTCTGGGCCATAAAAGAGCTGCCATAATTTTTCTAGGCTGTTTATTTTTAAAATGCACATTTGCTAAAGCCCTTGTCTGATTAGTCTCACACCTCATACTGATTATAGAAAAACTGTACTGGGAGAGAGAGATCATTCCATGAGGTTTCTGTGAGTTTGGTACTCAAGGGAATATAGTGTTGTCAACTGTGAAACACCCAGAATATATTCACAAACTGCATAATTTTATACTACTGACTCCAAGTAATCTAAATTGGGATTTCCTTTGGTTTGTTGCTGGAGTGCCTCCATGAACACATAGGGTTAAAAATATCACTCAACTTAGCTGTGGCAGTCCTTCCAAGTGGCAGCAGCTAAAGCAAATGTCCAGAGGTGAAAAGAAACTGGAAGGTAGACAGTGGTAGTGGTTGGGAAAGCACCTTGGTCATCAGTATAAGAGCTGGAAGTGAGGGGAGGGGACAGAAGGCGCAGAGTTCACAAGTCTGCCAAAAACCTCTGTTTACTTCTTTCTTTCTTTTTTTCTTGTGAGACAAAGTCTCACTCTGTTGCCCAGGCTGGAGTGCAATGGCGTGATCACAGCTCACTGCAACCTCCGCCTCCCGGGTTCAAGCGATTCTCTTGCCTCAGCCTCCCGAGTAGCTGGGACTACATGTTTGCCTTTTTATAGAAGAAGCAGAACCAGGGACTTTTACAGATTTCCTCTTTGTCTCGGCCCTTCCTAGCGAGACCATCTTTTCCTGTTAGTCCCCTGTTATTTTTACTTTCTTGGGCACCTGATTTGTTTCCTTTCCAAGATCCCACTGACTTGGTATTGTTAAGCTTTCCCTGTTCAACATTGGCATCCTTGATTTTTTCCAACAACCTCTACTTCAACATGAGATAAAAGCAGAAAAGCCAAATTATAAAGAAGGCTATTTCCTCCCAAGTAAAGTGAAATAAAAGAAAAATCCAAAAAATCTAAAATCAGAGTAAACCACAATCAACAATGATGTACTTCTGCTCTGCTTGCCATTTCCATTACCATTGCTTACAGATGGGAGTTACTGTTATGTAAAATACAGAGCTCTACCATTGTGTTTCTAACGGTAATGTTTTTATTTATTTATTTATTATTTTTTTGAGACAGAGTCTTGCTGCCTTGCCCAGGCTGGAGTGCAGTGGTGTGATCTCGGCTCACTGCAACCTCCGCCTCCCGGGTTCAAGAGATTTGTGTGCCTCTGCCCCCCCAGTAGCTGGGATTACAGGCACGCATCACCATGCCCAGCTAATTATTGTGTTATTTTTTTATTTGTTTTTATATTTTGAGAGAGAATCTTGCTTTGTAACCCTGGCTGCAGTACAGTGGCGCAATCTCAGCTCACTGCAACCTCCACCTCCTGGGTTCAAGTGATTCTGCTGCCTCAGCCTCTTGAGTAGCTGGGAATACAGGTGCTTGCCACCATGCCCAGCTAATTTTTGTATTTTTAAGTAGAGACGGTGTTTCGCTAGATTGGCCAGGCTGGTCTCGAACTCCTGACCTCAGGTGATCCACCCACCTTGGCCTCCCAAAGTGCTGGGATTACAGGTGTGAGCCACCATGCCCAGCCAAATTGTTGTATTTTTAGTAGAAACAGGGATTCCACTCTTGCCCAGGCTGGTCTCAAACTCCTGGCCTCAGGTGATCTGCCCACCTGGGTCTCCTAAAATGCTGGGAGTACAGGTGTGAGCCAATGAGCCCGGTCATCTAATTGTAATGTTTTTAATTTCACATATAAACAAAATGAGGTGATAGTCTGTATTCCTCATTAGAAAATCAAAATGGTAATAAATGATATGATTAGTTGCCTAAATTATAAATCACCCACTCTGAGCCTGTGCCCCCTCCCCAAGACCTACCATATTTAGTAACTCAGAAGGAGCTGCCAAATTTTGCCTTTGATCCATTCAGCAGAATGTACTGTTGCAGTTAAGGGTACCAAAAGGCATTTCAAGGTACATGATCATATCACTAATGGTAATTGAAAATATATCTGTTTAACAAAAAACAAAAAAGCTGGGCTTAGTGGCTTCTGCCTCTAATCCCAGCATTTTGGGAGGCCGAGATGAGAGGATCGTTTGAGCTCAGGAGTTCGAGGACAGCCTGGGCAACATAGCAAAACCTCATCTCTACAAAAAATACAAAAAAATTACCCAAATGTGTTGGCATGAGCCTGTAGTCCCAGCTACTCAGGAGGCTGAAGTGGGAGGATTGCTTGAGCCTAGGAGGCAGACGTTGCAGTGAGTGGAACTACGGCCTGGGTGACAGAGCCATCGTGTCGCTACACTCCAGCCTGGATGACAGACAGAGCCAGACCCTGACTCAAAAAAAAGATAACATTAACTGGTGTAGCACGGGCCCCCAGTAGTTGGAATGTACACAGGTGATAAATAGCCACTCTGGTTGTACTGGTGCATACTAGCTGAATATTAACCCAGATCACAAGCTTTGCTGATGTCAAAATCAGAGATTAGTAAATGAGCCCCTAAATATTCATTTATTGTACGTCATCTGCTGTGTAAAAGGTACTATGCTACACATGATGAGGGATGATGTCGAAATAATTAAGATTTCCTTAGTTATAAGACCCTGTATATTATTATAGGAAAGATAAAAAGCACAGAAAGACTACAGAATAAGGCAGAAGATAATAAGTATTAAACAGGAGGTGTTAATAACATACTATGTGACTTCAGAGGATGGGACTAGCATGCATTATTGGATATATCAGAAAAATAACCATGGAGGAAAAGACTTGGACGGACGAGTAGGGATTCCAACAGTGAGAGCTGGAGGTGGGGTTGGTGGTCATTTCAGTCAAGAGAAATGTCATTAAGAAAAACAGAGGCAAGAAAGTTCAAAGCATTTTTCAGCACTGGCAAAAAGTACAGTAAGAAAATAGGATATATATAGTATAGAAGTATAGAGATAATTCTGGAAAACTAGGTTGGCTCCATGTCATTGCTTGAATGAGAGACTAAGGTGTTAACTTACAATTCTTTAAGCAATGGGGATTTATTGAAGGTTTTTAAGCAGTGGAGGAACACAATCAAAGTTATGCATTCGAACATTTAATCTGAAGGAGTGTAAGTAGTGAATTAGGAGTCTATGATCATATTCTTGGAGATAACTTAGAGGTAGAAGGGTAGCCAAAAGGCAAAGATAATCCTAGGGCTTTGAGTATGATTGGCTGAGAGGACAGTTGGGTTACTAAACTATTAAGATCAAAAAAGGAGCAGTGATAGTAGAAGATAAATTCAGTGCTGGGTAAGTTAAACTGAAAGTGATAGCAGAGCATTGAGGTCCAGAAGGTTCTTGGAAATGTAGATATAGATTTCATGACAAAATGGATTCTTGAGTATTCTGGATGTAGTGTGGATATGGAAGAGATTGTTAGAGGGATTTTTTAGAGAAAAGATAACCAATGACAGAGCCTTGCAAACACCTTCGCTAAGGGGCTAAAAGAAGATAGACAAGGAGCAATTGGGCAGGTAGGAGGAGAATCCAGACATTATTGTCCTAGAAGCAAAAAAAGAGGGAAGTACTAAGAAGGCAGGAGAGGTGAACATTTTTAACAATGACTTATGCTCTGGTGGAATAAAAAAGGGTAAAGACCAATGATTTGCTATTTGGGAGCTTTCTAATGACTTTTTCAAGAGCATCCTTTCAATATTGTGATAGAACTGGGAAGAGAATACAGAGCTATCCAGAGTAGACGGTGAGGCTGTAGGGAAAGATCGTATTCATTCAACAGTTGTGCAGTCTTATTGAATGCCTTCTCGGTGCCGTAGACTGAGTTAGGTACTGAGGATACAAAATCAAACAGGACGCTTGCCTAGAGGAGCTCACATACTGTTTGGGAAAACATGAATATAAACCATGTGATCAAATTACAATGCGGTCTTCTATGCTCTGGAATAGCGATAGGAACAGTGAGCCTGTGCAGCATAGGAGTTAGACTAACCACTCCCAACCCCCCACCTCTCTCCTTTGTGTCTATGTAAGATGGGCTATACTTTCTAGCAGTTTGGTGGGTGAAGGCACATCTCGCTTTTCCTTAACAACCTAGTATGGATTTATCTTCTGTGAATTTTGCTAAATCTTTCTTGACCCTGTGTTGTTACAGCCTTTGTTACCACTTAAGATAATAAGTTGCATATGTTTACTGTCTACTTCGTAAAGAATTGCCCATAAGTATTCCTGACTGTGTCATTGTAAGATCAAAGGTAAGCTTTAGAGGTAAAAGAAGCACATAGGGAGACACCTTGCGGGAGTGAAAACCACTCTTAAAATACAAATACACAACTCCACGTCTGTTTTATTGCCAAATAGCTGTAGATACTTAGAGCTTGCTTCTCTTTCTTCAACCAACCCGACTTTTTCATTCTTTGCCCACTGTAAGTAAATAGAAATGGGCCTCTCAACAATAGCTGGATATCTAACTTAGCATTTTGGCTATGACTGGATTTTGATATATAGTTCTAGACATTAAAAAACACACAAGAGAAGCATTATGAAGAAATGAAACCAGGAAACAATAAATGTATTTTGGTTTTAGAACCGCACAGGGCAACCAAGAAAACTAAATTTCAAAAATCAGGAGCAACTCAGGAGACACATGATCCTAGTTTTATGTATCAGCAAGATAACAGTATAAATGAGAAGGTATAATTTACCATTTGAGAACAGATAGGGGACAAGAAACAATGTTGTACAACAGAGGGTAAAAAAATCTCTCTATGTATTAGGGAGGAATAATTTCACAGCAAAACCAAACCCACATTTCCCCAGGCCTCACTGCCTCACTGCCTCACGTAAATAACAAAATTTATGGTGGCTTTTGTCTCCACATACACATTCAGGACCTCATCTGCTTTTGAGTCTCTCTGAAACATTTCTGGGAGTTTTGCTGGCTTTTGTCTCCACATACACATTCAGGACCTCATCTGCTTTTGAGGCTCTCTGAAACATTTCTGGGAGTTCTCAAGGGGCATTTCACAGAAACAAGCACTCACCACTGTTCCTCCACCTCTGCTATAAGATGCCTTTCCACGCTTGCTGTCTTCTATAGCAGCGGGGACTCTCATGCCTTCTCAGTGCCAATTTGACAGTGGTCATTGGCAAAGTAGGAAGGAAATGCCTCTCTCTTTTCTTTTAGTGTGGCACTCCACCTGTGTCCCAAGTAGTACTGCTTCTGCCTCAGAGTATCACTGATAATTTTAAAGAAAGAGTTTTCAATTGTGAATGACAGCCTCCCCCGCCCATCATCACTATAGGATTTGACCCAGGATGGCAAGGGCCAAAGACAAGCTCATATCAGGTCCCATATAATAGTCAGTATCATCTTGATGACCAAGACCTGTTGTGGTTTTGTGCTCATTTTGTTTTAATATTACTAGGTCGTGCTGGTCATTCATTCCAAGCTGTTTACTTCTTTCTCCCTGAAGATGAGTTCTTCTTCATGACTTTCTCAGTCTCTATTTTATAAATGTCAGAATCTTTTTTTTTGAGACTGAATCTTGCTCTGTCGCCAGCCTGGAATGCAGTGGCACAATCTCGGCTTGCTACATCCTCCACCTCCCGGGTTCCAGTGATTCTCCTGCCTCAGTCTCCTGAGTAGCTGGGACTACAGGCATTCGCCACCACGCCCAGCTAATTTTTGTATTTTTAGTAGAGACAGGGTTTCACCATGTTGGTCAGGCTGGTCTCGAACTCCTGACCTTGTGATCCTCCCACCTTGGCCTCCCAAAGTGCTGGGATTACAGGTGTGAGCCACCACGCCCAGCCAAATGTCAGAATCTTATATTAGCACACTAAGCCCCATTTGGTCTATAATATATTCATTATATTGTAATGTACAATTAAAATCTGGTTTTAAAAAGTAGTGTAAGGAAATAAACAAATAAAAGCATGACATTCATCCAAGTAATACTTATTGATCAAATACTAGGGGCCGGGCAACAGTGCTAGGGCCTTGCCCTTAAAAACTCAGAGTCTCATGGGAAAGGCATACATATGGTATAAATTTTATAATATAAGTGTGGAAAATGTGCTAAAAGGAGCAACTAACCACCTGGATAATTCAAGAGAGGCTTCATGATGAAAGTGGCCTTTGATCTGTGTTTGGAAGGATGAATAGTAGTTTGGGGGAAAACAAGAGGAACAGACTTTTCCGATAAAGGAAATGACAAAAAACATGTGATAGAGACATGAAAGAGTAAAGTGGCAATGACGAAAAGTTAGTTTGTTGTAGCGAAGAGCCAGCAGGGGGTTTAAAGTGAAGAATTATATTGTATTACATACACACACGTACGTAAATGAGGTTGAGGCTGGAGATCGATTTTGGGGATATCTGCATGTATGTATGGTTATTGAAACCTTGGGATCACCTAGAAAGAACATAGAGGGTTGAGGATGGTACATTTGGGAATTATAGTATTTAAGAGGCAAATAGAAAAATCAACAAAGGATACTCAGAAAAAGAAAAAAAAATTAGAAAGGGAAGAAGAAAAGCAGTAAAAAGTGGTGCCTAAGAGCTGGGCATGGTGGCATGTGCCTGTAATCCCAACTGGTAAGAGGAATGCTTGAGCCCAGGAATTTGAGACCAGCCTAGGCAACATAGTGAGCCCTCTCTTAAAAACAAACAAACAAACAAACAAAAAGTAGTACCTGGAATACCAAGAGTAAAGAGAATTTCAGAATGGAGAATTAATCAACATGGTCACATCCTATAGAAAAGCTAGATGGAATGACAACTGATAATTGACCAATGGGTTTGTCAACTAGCAGATTACACCTGACCTTTTCTCAAAGGTTAGTACAACTGTGAGGGCCAAGAGACAGGTTATTTTTTTGGGGGGTAGGGGGGACAGGGTCTGCCCCTGTCACCCAGCCTGTAGTGCAGTGGTGCGATCACTTCTTACTGCAGCCTCAAACTCCCAAGCTCAGGTGATCCTCCCACCTCAGCCTTCTGAGTAACTGGGGCGACAGGTGCATGCCACCATGCCCAGCTAATTTTTTTTTTTTTTTTTTTTTTTTTTTTTGGTAGAGATGGGGTTTCATCATGCTGCCCAGGCTGGTCTCAAACTCTTGGGCCCAAGGCATCTGCCTGCCTTGGCCTACCAAATTGTTGGGATTACAGACGTAAGCCACTGAGCCGCACCAAGAGCCAGGTTCTAATGTGTTAAACAATGAATAATATATTTTATACCCTGAATGCTGAGATTTGAGGGAAAGAAAGGTAGTTAGAAGACAATGAAAAGATAAACTGTGTCTCTTAGAGATTCTGACGGGAAACACTAGACACTCCCATGATCTTGAATGGAATTGTCAGTCACTAATGATTATGCCAAATTTTACTTTCAAATATGTGATGTACCCCAAATTCAATTACATTTGTTGAGCATCTACTGTGTGATTCAGCTAAAATACCTTAGCATGCCTAGTGATTTGCAGTTGTGTGATATGTAATTCATAGCCTCCAATGTAGAGTTTTACTCTCATAAGTTAAAAAATGAAGAACATTTATGGCTCATACAGAGAGGGACTGGATTGAGGGTAGAAGAGAGATAGTCTTGAGTTAACTGGATAGAAGAGGGTAGGATGGAAAAGGTGCCAAAGATGAATAGGAGCTGGGCACAGTGACTCACACCTTTAATCCCAGCACTTTGTAGAGCCAAGACAGGAGGATCTCTTGAGCCCAGGAGTTCAAGACCATCCTAGGCAACATAGGGAGACCTTGTCTCTACAAAAATTTTTATTGAAAATTAACTGGGTGTGGTGGTGCACACCTGTGGTCCCAGCTACTCAGGAGGCTGTGGTGGGAGATCACTTGAATCCAGGAGGTTAAGGCTGCAGTGAGCTGTGATCATGCCAATGCACTCCAGCCCAGGTGACAGAGCCAGACTCTGTCTCAAAATAAAAGAGGGGCAGGGTGTAGGGGGGCCACCTTAAGAAAATCTTTGTCAACTTTAGAATTAACTGGTTTGCAAAGGGTGAAAGTCAGGAGCAGGTGGGTCATAGTACACATGTAATTCTCTTGAGAGGAGGGAAGGAGGTGGTTGAGTAGGGGCAAATCACATATCCTTATGGTAGCCATTTAGTGTTCTCTGGAGCGTGAATCCAGCAGTCTTGGAGAAGTAATAAACATCCAGGTGATAGTTAATAACATGAGGGTGGGTCGGATAATCTCGGGACAATGAATAGACCAGTGATCGTAAGAGAGAACTCTAGAGAAAACAAGCATTTATGGCAGTGATTCTCAGCCCTGGCCACACACTGGTATCACTTTGAGGTACTTCTGAGAAATACCCATGTCCAGTTCCTCTCTGAACCAATTAAACTGAAATCTATAGGATTGGAGCCTGGATGATAGCATGCTTAAAAGTTATTCAGCCAATTTTAATGTGCCCTCAAAGTTGAGAACCACCAACTTATGGGACTAGCTCAGAAGTTGGAGCCCATGAAAGAGAGCGTGAAGGTATTGATTATGGAGTATGGGGAGAAGAAAGCTATTGTGGTATCACAGGGGCCAAAAGAGAAAGGGTTTAATGGCATCAAATGTAGCAGAGATTACATGGACATAGAGTGTGGAATAATAGAGATGGGAGACTCAGATGTGGTATAAGGGTAGGACGGGGCTGAGACATGAGAAATTAGTTAATGGGTACAATGTACATTATTTGGATGGTGGTTACAATAAAAGCCCAGACTGCACCACTGCAGGATATATCGATGAACTGCCCTTGTACCCTTTAAATGTATACAAATTTATAAACATGTACCTGAGAGGATGGATAAAATAAGGATTGGAAGGGCTCCATTGGATTTCACTAACAGAAATTCATTGGTGACCTTAGCCAAAACAGTTTCAGGAGAATCTATTTGGAGGGAGGGGAAAAGAAAGGGATAGAAGTCAGATTGCATTGAGTTCGCAAATGCTATTAATCTTTAAGACCACTTAATCTAGTGTCTTTTTTTCATCCCTTCATATGAACCTTGTGATGAAGTGAGTACCTGTATTAGTTATATAATTTTTGTTTATTTCTGTTTTCTTTTTATTTTTAAATGAAAATTTAATTTTACATTTGGGACAAACATACACATGTTTTGGCTAATAAGATCCAGGTTTGCATTAAGGAAGCTAGAAACTGAAGGTTGCTATATAGTCTGTCCTTGATTATTCCTTGACAATTAGAAAACAAATTGAACATGGACTATTTATGTCCTATTTATATGCAAAATTGTTCTAAGTATTGATGATGTTCTCTATAGAAATTTCAATCACTCCTTTGCTTCTCTGTTCTATACAATGTAATCATCTCTGCTGCACATTTCCTCAGTGGTGAGCCTTGCAGGGAAGTAGGAGATAAGGTCAATTCGAGTTAATTTTTATGAGAATATGAATATAACAGGCTTCCTTTAGTTATTGGAGTATGGGATAAGTTAGGAGAAACAATTATGCAGCAGTAAATTTGTCTTGTTAGTTTTAAGTTCATGTCAAAAATTCACAGACATGCTAATGTTGGTAGCTAAGCTCACACAACTACCTGCTTATTAACAAACCCGCAATTAAGGAAAAAATGGTTGGGATGTTATATGGCAAGTGCGTGATGCCAGTCTAACAAGAGCAGATGCTCTATGCGTTTGCAACTACAAAAACCAAAACTGTATCCAACAGATTGTCATAAGTACCTTAAAATTTCTAGAAAATTAAGTGCTTTTACAACTAAAGAAAAATAAGCATTCTAGTTAGTGGCCTTGATTATGGGAAAATTTCTCTCATATGGGCTAATTTCTATATTATTATTTTCCTAACTAGGGATAAGAATTTTTAAGCTCTACTTGCTTTACAGCAGAATCCATCTGCTTTCCCAGTGGACGTCCCAAGGCAGCCAGATTTACTTGGACATGAATGTACTTTCGACCCTTCAATTTTCATTAAACCTTTGGATACAACTCTTCTGTGTATTAAAATTTGAACTTACTCCTGGTAGTTCCCTTCCTTGTGCCCATTAGAATGAGAGGAGTGGAAGCTGAAAGAAGGAAGGAAGGAAGAAAGCAGTGGGTATCTTAAGTGCCACAGTTGTTTTGTTTTGGGTTTTGTTGTTGTTGTGGTTGTTTGTATGTTTTGAGATAGGGTCTCTCTCTGTTGCCCAGGCTGTAGCACAATGGCGTGATCATGGCTCATTGCAGCCTTGACTTTATGGGCTCAAGGGATTCTTCCCCACAGCCCCTCAACCCCACTCTCAGCCTCCCGAGTAGCTGGGACTACAGGCTCACACCACTATGCCTAATTTTAATTTTTTTTGTAGAGATGGGGGTCTCAATATGTTGCCCATGCTGGTCTCGAACTCCTGGGCTCAAGCAATCCCCCTGCCTTGGCCTCTCAGAGTACTAAGATTACAATCCTGAGCCACTGAGCTCAACCCCCAGTACCCTTTTGAAATTCCATTTCTTCTATTATTTCTTGGTATCTTTTGCATTTGCAAAATATCTTGAATCTAAGATAGTTCCTCACCTATTCCAGGAAGCCTTTTAAAGTTATGCTCAATGTCAACTCTCTTAAAGATATATTAATAGATGATACAAAGTATTAAAATACTATAACTATATTCTGCTATTTAAAGATTGTGATTTATTTTTAGCATCTAGCACATAACTCAATATATATATGCTTTTGATAACTGCTTGTTGAATACTTCACAATTATTTTAACAAGACTAAATCTACACAAAAGCCTTTTTAATATATTATACCTAAAACTATCTCTGAAGTTTGAAATTTGAGGGATGGAGGAAATAGAAATTTTATTCTACATCACTGTAAATGAAATCCCATTAAAGCTGAGTTTTTATGAGCAAACTCGCATGTCCTATGTATGTTACCTTCACATGACCTTTCTACTCAGTAATGTTTATGCTTGACAAGAAAAATGCCGACTTTATATAAAAACCACAAAATAACTGTATGCCATTACTCTTACTCTTACATCCATTGCGTTTGCATTTGACTGCTACCTCTATGTCATTCTCAACTCAAATCATGGTTTGTTCCACTCCCACATGGCTACTTAGAGGGCAAATTCCTAAATACTGCGAGAGAAAATAAAAATTGAGTGGCAATAATATCCTTTTGTTTCAGCTTTACATCATCATTTGCAAGTACTATTATGCTCTATAAGATAGGGAAATAGCAGTTAGTAAATTTCTTTAGAATATCAGTAAGTAATTAACTGCTTTTCCAACTATCATACTTATCTGCTCAGAAGAACAGATCGTTCTCGTTTAAGAGTTTTATTCAGTTCTAAGTAATAGTATGTAGGACTATTATAAGGATTTGATCTGTTTGTTTGAGGGACTTCTGGAATCCAGGGTGGTATTTTCCCTTTCCACTTGGGAAGGTTTTAGCTTCAGATTTTAGGTTTACTGGTCTGTTCTATTGTTTGTCTAGCATAGAAGTAGTATACCACAAGCAATACAATACTCTCTGGGCAATGAACAGGAATTTTTTTTTTTTTTCATACATTATTCACAACTCTGCAGTGGTTTCAGAAAGTCAGTGTATATCCTGGACACAAAGAAATGGAAAACACAAAAAGATATGATTTTCATATACTTCTTTAATACCATTGTGCATGGATTTCATTTTTATTTCAGTTATAATACCTGTTAGAGCTTTAGCAGCCTTATAGCTATTAATCAAAAGTGTTCATGTTTATCTTATTTCATAATAAACTGATAGATTATCTTCAAATACTTGGAGCTAAACTATGAAGAAATATTTGTATCAGGAGGGTTAAGCAATATGATTTTCTGTGGATAATCCAGTGTTTCTTTTAATTATTGTGACATCATCTCAGTTGTCTATATCAGTACTACCTTATGTGGCATAGATAATGAGAAATGACAGCATAATATTGTGTACATAATATTTGTGGATTTCAATTCTATTGTCATATCAACCATAAACAATCATGAATTGAAAAAAAAAAAAAAGGACTTTAGAAAGAACTTTTCTAGTACATAGATTTATGGTCCAAATTTAAACAAACTCTTTTGCACCTAGAAGAGCATTAAAAGAAGCTCAGTTAGTAGTCCTGAAAACCCAGAACATGGAAGCACCCAGATGATGCCCATCCTATAAATTAGTGAGTAATGGACCAAGATAGAAAGTAAATTTAGAATGAAGTTACAGCATTATGTGTTTCTAGGAAATTATTAGAGAATGTTTTAAAAGTTGAATTTCCATGGGATACAGGTTGGAAAGGCAAATATCACATCTAGCAATTTAAATAATTTTTTTAGTTGCCATAAACAATATTGATCAGTTTGCATGGCTTATTTATTAGAACTGAAACTTCCTGGCAGGGGAAAATGCAAAGCACTGAGAAAATATTATGGTCAAGTTGAATGCTGTCCCCACAGATTGTGAGAATTATACATTATCCCTTTTTCACTTTTTTCCTACCTCCCATGCTTTATGGTCCTGAGGCTTTTTGCACACCACTTTCCTCATTTTGTTCTCGTGATTCAGAAGAATTTTGTTTTATCTATTTATCTCCCTCACAATACTGTTTCCTTTCACTTCCTCTCCTCTCCTCTCCCCTCCCCTCCCCTCCCCTCCCTCTATTGCCCAGGCTGGAGTGCAGTTGCATGATTGATCTTGGCTCACTGCAACCCCTGTCCCCAGGGTTCAAGTGATTCTCATGTCACATCTTCCCGAGTAGCTGGGATTACAGGTGCATGCCCAGCTAATATATATTTTTTGTTTTTTTTTTAGTAGAGACGGGGTTTCGCCATGTTGGCCAGGCTGGTTTCGAACTCCTGACCTCAGGTGATCTGCCCACCTCAGCCTCCCAAAGTGCTGGGATTACAGGTGCACCACACCCAGCTCCTCACAACACTGTTTCTCACCTCCATTGCCCCAACCTGATATTCTACACATTAGTTGTGGGTAAGAAAAATAAGGGGAAAAATTAGGAAAATATAGTTGTTTAGGCATTGTTTGAAGTCTTTTCTCTCTCTTAAATCTCAGCGTTGTCTCTTTTATGGGGGAAAAAAAAACAAAACAAGAGTGACAATACACAGCTCCTCCAAATAAACCCTCTCTTAATTTATGTAAAATTGTTCTAATCTTGTTGGTGGGGGTTGCGGGGAGAAATGTTTAAAAGGAATAGAGAAAAATTCCTGGATGGAATTCTTGGTTCCCAGCCTGTTTGGAATTATGACCTCATCACCACTGGAATTTACAAGTGTTTGTGATAGTGAGTAAGGCATCAAGTAGATAATTAACCTTTTGTAGTTCTATGTCAATGATTTCATCAATTAGTATATACAATTGCAAAATGACTACATAATTATTTTGCTCTCAAAAAGTCTACACTTTTAAAGAAGCTTCAAAAGGAAAAAATATCTTTTCATAAAAGTTCCTCAAACCACAGTTCATATTTATTTACATCTGGCAAGTGTAAATGTGTTTAATGAAAAGGAAAATATTCTGGATTTCAATAGGTAGAACAGGTTGATAGGTTTAGCATTTTTTATTTTTGCCTATCCAAATTCAGTCAAAATAGTTCTTACTAGAACAGATCATACTTAAATTCTACTCTAAGGAGAATTCTTTATTATTAAGGCATGTAAAACAAACAAAGAAAAAAATTCAAAGCACTTCCCTTATAACCTAATTGATATGTTAATGTTTTTCTCTAATATTTTGAAAATGTACACCTATGTTCATCCACTTTCTTTTTTTTTTTTTTTAGCTTGGAGGCTCACTTCAGTAAAAGTAGGACTCTGTAGTGTTTGTGTTTATCTGTTTACCTAAACTGAAGTATGGCCCCAGGAAAATAGCATATTTGATTGATTGATTTGTTTTTTTAAAATCAAATCATGCAAATCATTTTAATTATGCATAACTTCAAACTACTACTTAACTCGCATTCTTGACAATTAAATAGGTTTTGTTCTCCTAATTAGCTGGGTTATAAAAGTTAAATGTTGCAAAAAAAAAAAAAAAAAAAAAAAGAACATGAAAGAAGCTCAATTTCGAAGTATGGCTTCTTTCCTGGGCCCTGTAATATGTGGTACATGTCCTGGCATAATTGAAGGTAAAAAGGGTAGTGATTAGGTGGAACTCATCACAGAGTATCACTTCCTCTATGTCCAAAGCTGCTTTTGCACCAATTAGCGATGACCTTTTCTGCTAGCCTTGGGGCGTAAGATTACTAGAGGCAACAATTTCTGAAATATTTTCTTTCTAATATTAGTTAAAGCAAATTTCCTTGCAGAGCTAACTATTCTTTCATGGTTTTTGGTTTTCTTTTTTTTTTTGTCCTCCGTCTGCTGCTTCTTTCCACTAAGCTGCTAAGTCTTTTGCTGAGGAATTAAACGTAATGTTTCTAGAAACATTAATAGCTCGTGCCCTTTTCTGAGTGTCCTACTTCAGAAATATTGCAGCTGCAGTGGTATTAAGTGCTATCATTTCTTCCTGTTTCTCTCAGCAGGGAAGTTCCAGCTTTAAGGTAGATCTGAGTTCTTTTATTCCTGGCTTGGGTCTCAGAGATTTTCTTTTTCTCAATGATGTGAATGCCTTAGTCAGGGTTTTAAAAGCCTATTGCTTCTTTGTCAACTTATTTCACGTTGGTTCACTATGCAGCTCATAGTAATAATGGAGACTGGGCAAGAGTATAAATGAATAATTACAAATCAAACCCTCCTGTTGGAAAAGCAACCCAAAGCAGGGGGCTGTGTGAGTAACTGTCATGGTAACCTCACCTCTAGAGATGATGGGTGGCGCGTTAGCTCTGTATGTAACAGGGAAAATCCTCCACAGGCTGTAAAATGTTGAAAGCACAGCTAAAATGAAAACAAACCGCTGTTACATTTTTTTTACGGTAGTTTGGGTTATAGGACTACAATGTGGCCAAATGAAAACGTTTTTTAATTTGACTTGCGTTTGGGGCAGAGAATGGCAGGGCTTTGTTGAGGCTCCCTCCCTTGTTAATTTCTTCCCCTCCGAAGCATGCCTTTTATATGGTTCTTCTTTCTTATCCCATTTCACTTGTCATTTTATTTGTTTTCAATTTGAATATCACACTATTTATGCAATAGTCACTGCTTTTGAAGTTCATTTTACAGAGCTGTAAGTTTTATTGAGACAAAAATAATTTTCTAAAAGCATTAGTTGAGAAAATTAGTTAAATCCTTTTCAAATAATAAAAGAAGGCAGATTTGACTTACTCGATTTTTGACATGTAATTTGAATCTTTTGTGCTTGTTGTCCTGAAAGCTGCTACCACTTGTTAAATTTGAACAAGTGGAGAGAACAAAACAGACATAGTAGAATATTCTACTTAACTAGCTTTAAATTAATTTTAGATTACGCAGAACCTCATCTTCATTATTAAAGTCAGAAATTCAGTATGTATTCCAAATTGTTCTACTCTTCTAACTCCTTTAATAATGTCAAAATTTTATAACAGAGAAACAAGGGAATTAATATTTTGTTATGGTATAAATGTGTTTCTAACATAATGTGAAGTTAAAAATTATTTTTTCCCACATTTACAACTCCTCATAGCTAATTGAAACAGAACTCACATGACTAATTTATATTACTGACTACCTGCCACTTAAGCATTAATGGAGACTGAGCAAGAGTATAAATGAATAATTACAAATCAAACCCTCCTTTTGGAAAAGCACCCCAAAGCAGGGGGCTCTGTGAGTGCTGTCATGGTAACCTCACCTTCGTGGGAAGAGGAATAAAGTTTTGAAATAAAAGGAAATAGGCCTACTTTGAAAAGATTGTATATCATTAACAATTTTTGTGTTTTATATTTTCCTAAATAAACTAGTTTTAAAACAGATAAACACATTAAGTTGGAAATGAATCTTACTAATGCCAGCACTAGTTATAATTCATGATTAGCACTGGGACAAGCTGGTAATTTGAAAATCTCACAGATTTTTAATGCTATTTGTACCCATCTATGTCAACTGTACCAGTGATAAAATAATGATCAAAGGACTGATGGCTTAATATAATAGCTATTGTACTCTAAATATCTTTTATGCTTTGACATTAAATGTCTCTATTGCCTTCGTATCTACTTTCAAAAATCTACTACCCATTCCTGATAGTATTTAACTGGAGTTATTAGTCCTTTGACAGTGCTGCATGCTATTGACAGTATCTTTTAATTTGCTTAATTTCCTGACATTTGCTATGTTAATTTTTTACTTTGGGACTTTTTAATGCCAGATTTGTGCTTAAAATAGAAAAACCCTCTACTAATAAGATTTAGTCATATCTCCTAAGTACTACAGAGTTGTCCCAGATGTAATAGGGAGAGATAAAGAAGGGATCACAGATAATAAGTTTGCCCTGCTTTCTGCACAAAGTTATTACTGCAAGCTTTAAGTCTCAGGCTTTTATTGATAAATATAAATACAGGTTATGTAAGGAAAGCCTATGCCTATTTATAATAGCATTCAAATCAGGTTTTAGTAATTGCTTTAGGCCATACTGCTCCATAACCAGTCCCATGGCAATCTGAAAACAGGTATTTGTTGCATAATCTGTTTTTATTACAAATACTTTTTGTTTTAGGATTTTTGTAATTAAAGTAATGAAACTAAATAATAGTTTCTGGTTAACTAGCAGGTAAACAACTTTACATAATACAGATGTATTATATTTTGTGAAACAACTGATGGTCATTCAAAGGGAAGATTGTTGGAAGGTACTATTTTCAATTGGTTACCAGGCTTTTTACAAAACAATTCCTATTATAATCCTAGGGAATTTCATCTGACTAAATCTCCACTCAAATGACAAGCAAGGAGTGAGAGCTGTAGCCAAAGGACAAAGAGTCGGGGAAACCAGTGTCTGAATGAGTCCCACCATGGTGCCCTTTAGCGGGTCCCATTGTGCCCTGGGTTAGCACCTTTCACCATTGCTTATGAAAATACTCAGCACTGAATGATGCTGTATGTCGTACATTCTACTTACTAAAATTGCTTATGCAATTTCAATTGGCTATGGTATTTATCATTTACTGTCCTCTGCATTATATAGCATGGTTAAGCCTAAGAAGCAGCTGCCTTTTTTTTTTTAAGTGGATCAAGCGATTGTTATGTATTGTGTGAATATCAGTCCAAGTTTCTTGAGTGCTGTGGCATCTAAATGAAGGGTAGTAAATAAACATTAGGCTCTTAAAATAAAAAGACTTTTATGCGATTCTTCAAATTCTGCATTGCCTGGAAATAAATAGTGGCTATTGGATCCTTTTATTTTAATAAAATTTAGATATATTCACCTGCTGTGAGCACATATAAATCTGCACTTTAATGTTAATGGAAGTTACGCATGGATATCGAGAGGTAAAAATCTTAGAAGATATTATAAAATCATGTTATATAGCTCAGTTTTTACAGTAGTTCAAATGTAAGGGGCATCTCTGCATGCCATAAATTACTATGCATACATTCTTTAACCTACAACATCCTTGAATAAATAGCTTTAGAATCATAGGCTTGGTTAGTTTCTTTTGAAGTATAGGGAGGTGGTGAATGTATTTTAATTATAAAAGCCTCTTAGAAAATCTGAATGGTAAAAGGAGCTATATTATATGTACACATATGTAGCTCCTTTGGTGTTTGGTAAGAACACTAGTAGCCACTCTAGTATTTTTTCCCATTGTCTGCTCAGGCCGTTTTAGGACTGAGACTTTCTCATTCCGCAGCCCCCACCTCCACATAACTTCTGCCCTGATTCCTTCAATTGCATAGTCTCTTTTCTTTCTCTTTTCATTTCCCAGGAGAATTTGGGAGCTCTTATGTCCCACAATTTACGGAACTGCTATAATTATAGCCTGTATCTTTTATTAACATACTTACAAGCTATGCTTTTCTGTGGTAGCACAGAATATTAATGCATTAGCACCCTTCTTTAAGATGTACTGTCCATTTTGAATGACAGCTTTAAGTCACAGGATAAGCCTCCTATACAATGGGCTACTTTTTTTTAGAAAGGAAGAAGGGAAGATTTGTAATTTTAAAACAGTGAAAATTTCTAGAAAATCTTCCGTTGCTAATCCCCCCCACCCACCCAAAAAAAGAGCAAGTTTTGACATTGAAATTTCAGGAAATCTTCATACGGATAGCACATTTTCCGCACTTTAAAAAGTTAATCCATAAGTTAATCACAATGAAGACACCCTGCTTATTTCCTACAGTGGCTAAGAAGATAAAGTGAGATGGCAAATGTGAAACTTCTTTGAAACTTTTTAAGTGTATTTATTTAAAATTTGAGTAGAGCTTTAAAGTGTTCAAAGATTATTATCAATACTATATTAAATCAATGCCACTTAAACCCTTCAGTGGCTTCCCATTTCTTCTAGGAGAAATTTAAATGTTTTACAGTAGCTCAAAAGACTCTGTGTGATCTGACATGTATATCCATTACCTGCGTCATCTCCAGCAGTCCAACACTGTGAGGAAATGCGGTGTCCCTTACATTTGAACCACAAGACTATTGTATTAGAGACGGAAGCATGGTTTTGGTGCAGATATCTTCCAGTATTTCTCTCTCAAACTCAGGCTTTTTGGTAAAATTCAAGCAGGATTTTGATGTTAGAAGACATGATACCATATTTCACTTTTATTATGGTTGTTTTGGTGTTATTATGAAAATAGGTACAGTGTTACTGGATTCATTTATATCTATTATATAATTGATTAAAGTAATGAACAATTAAAACATAAGCAAGAATTTATAGGGTGCTTAACTCATAGCAGTAAAAATAGGATATTGAACTTACAGTTGCATTGCCTATTAGACACTGCTGATATAGAATAGGTCTGATATTTTCTTTTTCTTTTTCTTTTTCTTTTTTTTTTTTGAGACGGAATTTCACTCTTGTTACCCAGGCTGGAGTGCAATGGCGTGATCTCGGCTCACTGCAACCTCCGCCTCCTGGGTTCAGGCAATTCTCCTGCCTCAGCCTCTCGAGTAGCTGGGACTACAGGCGTGTGCCACCATGCCCAGCTAATTTTTGTATTTTTAGTAGAGACGGGGTTTCACCATGTTGACTGGGATGGTCTCGATCTCTTGACCTCGTGATCCACCCACCTCGGCCTCCCAAGTGCTGGGATTACAGGCGTGAGCCACTGCGCCCGGCCTAGGTCTGATATTTTCTAAATGGAACAATTAAAACAAATCTTCTTTTTTTTTTTTTTTGAGACGGAGTTTTGCTCTGTTGCCCAGTTGGAGTGCAGTGGCATTATCTCAGCTCACTGCAACCTCCGCTGCCTGGGTTCAAGCGATTCCCCTGCCTTAGCCTCCTGAGCAGCTGGGACTACAGGTGCCCTCCACCATGCCCAGCTAATTTTTTGTATTTTAGTAGAGATGGGATTTCACCATGTTGCCCAGGATGGTCTCAATCTCCTGACCTCATAATCCACCTACCTTGGCCTCCCAAAGTGTTGGAATTACAGGCGTGAGCCACCGCGCCCGGCCAAACAAATCTCATTTTAAAGTATTCCTCTCTGCATACTCCATGTTCCAAATAATTATAAGAAAACCTACTGCTTCTGCTGTTACAAGTTTACAAAGCAATAGAATTATTGCCTGTAACCTGGCCTCATAGTTCAACTTTAGACTTTTTTTTATGACTGCATCTATAATATGGAAAATGTTTATTTTCCAGGCTAAGCTATGCAATTCGAAAATTTTTGAAAGGAAAATTACTTTGGATCAAGGACAAGCAGCTCTAGCAGTTCAGTCATTGTTTTATCTCATTATTTTTCAATCTAGGAGAAATATTTAAATATATAACACCAATATTTTGTTTGGATAGATTGAAGCTTCAGATGTTTTAGTTAGAAATGGACTGCAAAAATAATCTCTCTTAAAAAAAGAAACCAATATAGTCAAGTATGCATCTAAGAAATACAGCTTGTTCATACATCTTACAGTATCTCTACGAAGATTTTCATGTTGTTGTTCTGATTGAAGTGTTCATTACTAGAGACAAATGTATTTTTAAGTCTTATGATTAGAGGGGCCACAGCCATCATCGCTCTATTGGAGGCAGAAACATAATATTAATATTTTAGTGTTTCATTTGCTTTCATGAAACTTATGAACAGAAGCTATCAGTGTCTAGGGTGTGTCTTCAAATGACAAATTTAGCATACTGTAAAAAGTGATACTAGGACTTCCTGCTGAGGGTGTCCAGAGTTTGACCATCCTGAGAAACGACTGTGGGTAGATTCTTATTCTCAAGTGCTAGAGGTTCTTGTTCCCTTTTTATATTTGGTTTTGATGGTGACCAACAGGAACTACAAAGGGGAATTGTACCACATGAAGAGGGACACTTACAGAATTACAAATTGGTCAGTACTCCTTTTCTTTTTTTTTTTCCTTCCTTTTTTTTATTGCATTTTAGGTTTTGGGGTACATGTGAAGAACATGCAAGATTGTTGCGTAGATACCCACATGGCAGTGTGATTTGCTGCCTTCCTCCCCTTCACCTATATCTGGCATTTCTCCCCATGCTATCTCTCCCCAACTCCCCACCCCCCGCTGTCCCTCCTCTATTTCCCCCGCCACAGACCCCAGTGTGTGATCCTCCCCTCCCTGTGTCCATGTGTTCTCATTGTTCAACATCCACCTATGAGTGAGAACATGTGGTGTTTGATTTTCTGTTCTTGTGTCAGTTTGCTGAGAATGATGGTTTCCAGGTTCATCCATGTCCCTACAAAGGACGTGAACTCATCATTTTTTCTGGCTGCATAGTATTCCATGGTGTATATGTGCCACATTTTCCCTGTCCAGTCTATCATTGATAGGCATTTCAGTTGGTTCCAGGCCTTTGCTATTGCAAACAGTGCTGCAGTGAACATACATGTGCATGTGTCCTTATAGTAGAACGATTTATAATCCTTTGGATATATACCGAGTAATGAGATTGCTGGGTCAAATGGAATTTCTATTTCTAGGTCCTTGAGGAATCGCCACACTGTCTTCCACAATGGTTGAACTAATTTACACTCCCACAAACAGTGTAAAAGTGTTCCTATTTCTCCATATCCTCTCCAGCATCTGTTGTCTCCAGATTTTCTAATGATCACCATTCTAACTGGCGTGAGATGGTATCTCAGTGTAGTTTTGATTTGCATTTCTCTAATGACCAGTGATGATGAGCATTTTTTCATATGCTTGTTGGCCTCATGTATGTCTTCTTTTGTAAAGTGTCTGTTCATATCCTTCGCCCACTTTTGAATGGGCTTATTTGTTTTTTTCTTGTAAATCTGTTTTAGTTCTTTGTGGATTGTGGATATTAGCCCTTTGTCAGATGGGTAGATTGCAAAAATTTTTTCCCATTCTGTTGGTTGCTGATTCACTTTAATGACTGTTTTTTTTTTTTTTTTTTTTTTTTTTTGCTGTGCAGAAGCTGTGGAGTTTGATTAGGTCCCATTTGTCTATTTTGGCTTTTGTTGCCAATTCTTTTGGTGTTTTGGTCATGAAGTCCTTGCCTACGCCTATGTCCTGAATGGTTTTGCCTAGGTTTCCTTCTGTGGTTTTTTATGGTGTTAGGTCTTATGTTTAAGTCTTTAATCCATCTGGAGTTAATTTTAGTGTAAGGTGTCAGGAAAGGGTCCAGTTTCTGCTTCCTGCACATGGCTAGCCAGTTTTCCCAATACCATTTATTAAACTGGGAATCCTTTCCCCATTGCCTGTTTTTGTCAGGTTTGTCAAAGATCAGATGTGTGGTGTTGCCTCCAAGGCCTCTGTTCTGTTCCATTGGTCTATATCTCTGTTTTGGTACCAGTACTATGCTGTTTTGATTACTGTAGCCTTGTAGTATAATTTGAAGTCTGGTAGTATGATGCCTCCCGCTTTGTTGTTTTTGCTTAGAATTGACGTGGCTATGTGGGCTCCCTTTTGGTTCCATATGAAGTTTAAGGTGGTTTTTTCCAGTTCTGTGAAGAAGGTCATTGCTAGCTTGATGGGGATAGCGTTGAATCTGTAAATTACTTTGGGCAGTATGGCCATTTTCACAATATTGATTCTTCCTAACCATGAACATGGAATGTTTCTCCATCTGTTTGTGTCCTCTCTTATTTCGTTGAGCAGTGGTTTGTAGTTCTCCTTGAAGAGGTCCTTTATGTTCCTTGTTAGCTGTATTCCTAGGTATTTGATTCTCTTTGTAGTAATTGTGAATGGCAGTTCGTTCTTGATTTGGCTGTCTTTAAGTCTGTTATTGGTGTATAGGAATGCTTGTGATTTTTGCCCACTGATTTTGTATCCTGAGACTTTGCTGAAGTTGCTTATCAGTTTCAGGAGATTTTGGGCTGAGACGATGGGGTCTTCTAAATATACAATCATGTCATCTGCAAATAGAGACAATTTGACTTCCTCCTTTCCTAATTGAATACCCTTTATTTCTTTTTCTTGCCTGATTGCTCTGGCTAGAACTTCCAGTACTATATTGAATAGGAGTGGTGAGAGAGGGCATCCTTGTCTAGTGCCAGATTTCAAAGGGAATGTTTCCATTTTTTGCCTATTCAGTATGATATTGGCTGTTGGTTTGTCTTAAATAGCTTTTATTATTTTGAGATATGTTCCATCAATACCTAGTTTATGGAGGGTTTTTAGGATAAAGGGCTGTTGAATTTTGTCAAAGGCCTTCTCTGCATCAATTGAGATAATCATGTGGTTTTTGTCTTTGGTTCTGTTTGTGTGGTGAATTACGTTTATAGACTTGCATATGTTGAACCAGCCTTGCCTCCCCAGGATGAAGCCTACTTGATCATGGTGGATAAGCTTTTTGATGTGCTGTTGCAATCGGTTTGCCAGTATTTTATTGAAGATTTTTGCATCTATGTTCATCATGGATATTGGCCTGAAGTTTTCTTTTCTTGCTGAGTCTGCCATGATTTGGTATCAGGATGATGTTGGTCTCATAAAATGATTTGGGAAGGATTCCCTCTTTTTGGATTATTTGGAATAGTTTCAGAAGGAATGGTACCAGCTCCTCTTTGTATGTCTGGTAGAATTTTGCTGTGAACCCATCTGGACCTGGGCTTTTTTTGGGTGGTAGGCTCTTAATTGCTGCCTCAACTTCAGACCTTGTTATTGGTCTATTCAGGGTTTCGACTTCTTCCTGGTTTAGGCTTGGGAGGATGCAAGTGTCCAGGAATTTATCCATTTCTTCCATGTTTACTAGTTTATGTGCATAGAATTGTTTGTAATAATCTCTGATTATGGTTTGTATTTCTGTGGAATCTGTGGTGATATCCCCTTTATCGTTTTTTATTGCATCTATTTGATTCTTCTCTCTTTTCTTTTTTTTTTAATCTGGCTAGTGGTCTGTCTATTTTGTCGATCTTTTAAAAAAAACAGCTCCTGGATTTACTGATTTTTTGAAGGGTGTTTTGTGTCTCTATCTCCTTCAGTTCTGCTCTGATTTTAGTTATTTCTTGTCTTCTGCTAGGTTTTGAGTTGTTTTGATCTTGCTCCTCTAGCACTTTCAATTTTGATGATAGAGTGTCAATTTTAGATCTTTCCTTGCTTCTCATATAGGCATTTATTGCTATATATTTTCCTCTAGACACTGCTTTAAATGTGTCCCAGAGATTCTGGTATGTTGTGTCTTCATTCTCGTTGGTTTCGAAGAACATCTTTATTTCTGCATTCATTTCATTGCTTATCCAGTCAACATTCAAGAGCCAGTTGTTCAGTTTCCATGAAGCTGTGAGGTTCTGAGTTAGTTTCTGAATTCTGAGTTCTAAATTGATTGCCCTGTGGTCTGAGAGACTGTTTGTTATGATTTCCGTTCTTTTGCATTTGCTGAGGAGTGATTTACTTCCAACTATGTGGTCAATTTTAGAGTAGGTGTGATGTGGTGCTGAGAAGAATGTATATTCTGTGGATTTGGGGTGGAAAGTTCTGTAAATGTCTATTAGGTTTGCTTGTTCCAGGTCTGAGTTCAAGTCCTGGATATCCTTGTTAATTTTCTGTCTCGTTGATCTGTCTAATATTGACAATGGTGTGTTGAAGTCTCCCACTATTATTGTGTGGGAGTCTAAGTCTCTTTGTAAGTCATTAAGAACTTGCTTTATGTATCTGGGTGCTCCTGTATTGGGCGCGTATATATTTAGGAAGATTTACCAAGCCAATGGAGAGCAAAAAAAAGCCTGAGTTGCAATTCTCATCTCTGATAAAATATCCTTTAAATCAACAAAGATCAAAAGAGACAAAGAAGGACATTACATAATGGTTAAAGGATCAATGCAACAAGAAGAGCTAACGATCCTAAATATATAAGTACCCCTTTTCTAGTATTCCAGAGTCATCTGACTAAAATGATTTTGTTTAGTTCCATTTTCTAAAAACTAAAACATAAAATACAATGGACATAGGCTTCTGAAATGTTCCGAGTCACCCATGTGAAAAGCCATGGCTAAGATTGTTTGTGTGCCTGGCACATACTATGTCATCAATAAAGATTTCTGGAATGAATTCATAAATTTTCCGAATAAATGCTCTATTTTATCAAGTACATATCCCTCTTGTCTTCCCTCTTTTCTTGGCCAACTTCTTTGAAATATATTGCCATCATATATTTTTTCTTTTAAAATGTTTCTGTTATTAAAGATAATGTATGTTCATTGTAGAAAACGTGTGAATATATAAAATAGAAAGACAAAGGAAAATATGTAGTCTCAACATCCAGAAGCAACCAACTTTATATTTTATTTTTTTCTTCTATCTGGTATTTCTATGCATATTTTACATTGTTCATATTATACTGCATACAAAGTTGTATATACTACTTTTTCACTTAAATTTATAAGCATTTTTATATATTAATGAATATCTTTATGTCTCCTTTTAAATGGTTGTATATTATTTGAACATAAGAATGTAAGATAATTTACTCCATCCTTTAAATTAGAAATTTAATTTGTTTCTATTTTTTTTTTGCTACCATAAATAATGCTGTTGTAAACATTTTTCTACATATAGTACACATACTATATGTAGAAAATCAGTACAACTTTTTCCTAGAAGAGATTCAAAAAGTAAATGAAATGAAATGAGAATTTTTTGCTACTTACCAGATGCAAAGCATGATGAACTTGGGTCAAGTCAGTGCATAAAACTTGTAATCACTGATTTGAATATACTATATTTACATTCTTTTAACAAATATTTTAATATTTATTATAGCCAAACCCTGATGGTACAAAGATGGACCTTACCCCAAAGGAATGTACTGTCCAGTATGAAAAGAGAAACACAATAAATTAACTATTAGGTTGAGCCATATGATGTAGTTTGACCTATGAAAATATTTATTTCATGTGATTCAATTTAAAATAATATAGAATGCTAAGGGTTAATATTGAAGCAAGTACATGGTGGCTTGGGAACACAGATAAGTAATTAAATCTTCCAAAGAAAGATAACACAGATTATTACTGCTTATTCAGCAGAAATAAATTTAAATGAGGGAACTTTATATCTGTGTAGGTGTGTATTAGAAAGCTGCTAGGTCAGACTCATACATCAGATTTATGGTGTTCTGCAACATTGCAGCACAGGAATACTTCACTTCTCTGAAATTCCCCTCTTCCAGCCACTGTACCTACCTGGAAATGCTATCTATCTCTTCAAAATATGGCAGTAAACCTGAAAGTAAGCAAAAGCAAAAACATCCCTCAATATGCAAAAGAAATGTGATCAAGTCCTTAAACAGCAGCATGTAGACTTTTATCAAAAGAGATTCTTCCAAGTACCTTACTCAAAAATCTATTTATTATGTTAGACATAGTTCTATCAGATTGGATTTTCTGTTTTTTTCACCCTCCAGCAAATATGAAGCAGCATACATACCAGGATTGAGAGGTAGACAGAGTTTGAGACTCACTGGAAGCACTAAGATGTGATAGTTAATATCTTGACTATAGTGGAAGAGATGAACTAATTATCAAAGCAGATAAGTATTCCAGAATCATATTAAAAAACAAAAAACAGAATACAGAACTCTTTATAACTGGTCTCAACAATGTAAAAAAAAATGTATATATATATGTAGTTGCTCATTTAAAAATTGGAGTGAAATGCACCAAAGTATTAATAGTCCTTGTGGCTATACCGTGGCATATGAGTAGTTTGTACTTCCTTCACACTTTTTATAATCTTCAGTGACTCTGTGCTGATTATATTATTAGAATAAATAAAATAATAATTAAAATTTTGTAAATGAAAAAGATCTTTCAGCATAGAATAGTTTAGGTTTATTTAGAGAAGAAACAAATAGACACACCTCAAATATGACCTACAGACCTTATAGTTATAGCACAGCACAGTATTTGATGTTCATGATAATTGTGTGAATTAGCAAAAATGTATTTTTAAAAAATTTTATTTATTTATTTTGAGACGGAGTTCCGCTCTTGTTGCCTAGACTGGAGTGCAATGGCGCGGATCTTGGCTTACCGTTAACCTACACCTCCTGGATTCAAGCAATTCTTCTGCCTCAGCCTCCCAAGTAGCTGGGATTACAGACATGCGCCACCACTTCCAGCTTATTTTG
The DNA here is from genome assembly GCF_030222135.1 of Aotus nancymaae. NCBI lineage: Eukaryota > Metazoa > Chordata > Mammalia > Primates > Aotidae > Aotus > Aotus nancymaae. Next base: position 49,446,696 of record NW_026988415.1, on the reverse strand, counting down.
TATTTTTAGTAGAGACGGGGTTTCTCCATGTTTGTCAGGCTGGTCTCAAACTCCCGACCTCAGGTGATCCTCCCACCTCGGCCTCCCAAAGTGTTGGATTACAGACGTGAGCTACCGTGCCTGGCCCAAAAATGTATTTCCAATAGATTGTCCTTATGGAGGCAGCAAAGTATACAATATAACTTCAAAAGATTTCTATACAAAATGGCTAAGATAAAAATTGTTGCTATATAAGATGTATAAACTCTGCTATCCAGATCAACTCATTGTGTGAGGTTTCTACATAGCTGAGATCCTATTTTAGGCTTTCTATTTTAAAATGAAATTACTCAGCAGCTATTTGTCCTATTAAATTATGCAATATTATTATATCTAAGCTTCCCGTCCTAAGTGTCCATAGCTATCTATTGAGGCATTATTCTCAGATGGCCATGACAACAAATATTTATCTGATTATTCTTTTGTAAATGGCCCAGTTATATGTTAAAATATCTTTTTTCTCAAATGTGAAGTTTCTACTGTTTGATGTTGCATTTGTTCGTTGACCCTTGCTTTTTTCAGACTTTCACAAAGTAAGAGAATAAATATTTACATATTTCCAAACGATTGCAAAATATTAAAATCCATTCATAAATTATTCAAGCTATTGGGAATGTTTTCTGCGAAAACATATACACCATAAAGAATAATGTATTTAGAATGGCTCTGTTCGTAGTGTTACAATTGAAGCACAGTTGTTGTTACTCATTCCTCTCCTCCTAAATGTAATAATCAAATAATATAACTACAGAACCAAATATAGTAAAAATGAATTCACTGCCCTGGGCAAAGAACCTTAAATATTCTGTTTATTGGGCCGGGCTCCGTGGCTCACGCCTGTAATCCCAGCACTTTGGGAGGCTGAGGTGGACGGATCACCTGAGGTCGGGAGTTTGAGACCAGCCTGACCAACATGGAGAAACCCTGTCTCTACTAAAATTATAAAATTAACTGGGCGTGGTGGCATGTGCCTGTAATCCCAGCTACTCAGAAGGCTGAGGCAGGAGAATCACTTGAACCTGGGAGGCGGAGGTTGTGGTGAGCCGAGATCATGCCATTGCACTCCAGCCTGGGCAAAAAGAACAAAACTCCATCTCAAACAAAAAGAAAGAAAGAAAATCATTATCTTTATTGTTTATGTAGCATAGTTGCATCTTCATCACTCCTTAGCAGTCTCCTTGTTCATTGTTCACTGAATCATATACCTTGGCTGTTCGTCCAGATTTTCTCTATTCTCTTTAGTTCCTCCAACTGAAACTCACACCTCACAGTCTTGGTAAATGACCATCTCTTTCAAGTTCCCTTCATTTCCCTCAGTGTCACTTCCTGAGGCAAACTTTGTGCTCCTCATCTCATTCCTCTTACCTCCTTCAGAATCAGGCTTTTTTCCTTCTTAATGTCTTTCTTTGAATTGACTTCTTTCTACAGACATGCTCATGTCCTACTTGAATTTAAAAGCAATCCTCAATGATAAACCAAACAATAAATAAACACAATATGTCCCTAAGTTAGTGTCCTATGTCTAGCTGGGGAAAAAAGACATGGACACACCAAAGAGTAAGAGATCAGATATGTATATATCAGTATGTATGTACCATGTCTGAATTTGCATGCACTAACACCCATAGATGAGCCCTATTTGCCGATTGGGACTGTGCCTCTCCTAATTGGGTGTCTGGGTTGGAATTGCTTCATCTGCTGTGGAACCTCAATAGTCAGTCAATGATTTTTTTTCTCTTTGCTTATTCAGTCTTTATTTTGAAATTTCAACTATATACAAAGTACAGTAATATATATAAAAAAAAACGACCCATGAACCCAGCTTCCACAATGATCAATTCATGGTCCATTTGTTTTCTCCATACCCCTACTCTTGGATATTTTGAAACAAATCTCAGACATTATTTTTTTTTTTAATCTGTAAATGTTTCTATAAGCATTCACAAAAGATGAAGATTATTTCTAGCATAAACAAATACTGTTATCATGCCTTACTAAGAAAAAAATCCTTAATAACAAATATCTATTTACTGTTTACATTTCCCTATCTGTTTTTTTTTTTTTTTTCACCCCCGAGACAGAGTCTCATTCAGTTGCTCAGGCTGAAGTGCAGTGGCACTATCTTGGCTCACTGCAACCTTTGCCTCCTGGGTTCAAGCAATCCTCCTGCCTCAACCTCCCGAGCAGCTGGGATTACAGGCACCTGCCGCTATGCCTGGCTAATTTCTGTATTTTTAGTAGAGACAGGGATTCACCATGTTGGCCAGGCTGCTCGCCAACTCCTAAGCTCAAGTGATCTGCCCCACCTCCCAAAGTGCTGGGATTACAGGCGTGAACCACCACCACCATACCACACCCTGCTGATTATCTACTCCTTTTGGTTAGTTTGAATTGGGAACTAAACAAAGTTGATTCATTATTATTGTTCTGTTAAATCTCTTTTTAACAATGGAATCCCCCTTGCATTAATTATCAATTAGTTGTCAATTGCTGCATAACAAGTTACCTTTAAAACGTAGTAGCTTAGAACTACAAATGTTTACTATGTCATGGTTTCTGTGGGTCAAGAATTTGGGAACCGTTTAGCTGAGTGATTGTTTCAGTGTCTCTCCTGAGATTGCAGTCAAGATATTGTGCAGGGCTACCATTGTCTCTGGGCCTGACTGAGGCTAGAAGATCTACTTCCAAACTCAATTCTTCACCATATGGGCCTCTCTATAGAGCCTCTTGACCATTGCTATGGTCTGAATGTTTTGTCTCTGCAAAATACGTATGTTGAAACATAATCCCCAATGTGATAGTAGTAAAAGGCGAGGCCTTGGAGAAGTGATTACCCTTATAAAAGAGGCTCAAGGGAGTGTGTCTGCTCCTTCAGCTATGTGAGGACACCTAGAAGGTGCCTCTGTGAAACACAGAACGAGCCCTTATCAGATACCAAATTTACTGGTGCCTTGATATTAGACAAATACTACTGGGTATTTTGTTACAGTAGTCCAAATGGACGAAGACAAGCATCTTTACAACATGGCAGCTGGCTTCCCCAAGAGTGAGTGATCTAAGAGAGAAAGCAAAGTCTTGGCAGTGATATAACAATACTTCTTTCATATTCTACCAATCAGTCACACAAACCAGCCCAGAAACAATGTGGGAGGGAATTACACCAGAGTGTGAATAACAAGGGGTTGGGATAATTGGCGGGGTTGGAGGGATGTGGGATCATCTTGGAGGCTGACTTCTACATCTTTTCATCTGTCTCTTTTTTTTACTTGTAAATTTCAGGGTTTTTTTTTTTTTTCCTTTCTTTCTTTCTTCCTGTCCTTCCTCAAAATCCTGAGCTCAAGTGATTCTCTAACCTTGACCTCACAAAGTGTTAGGATTACAGGTGTGAGCCACCATGCCCAGCCCAGCTGTTATTGTTGAAGCAACCGGGTCACTTGTCTGATTGAGTTTATATTTTTTTTATTGCATCCCATTGGTGGTATTTACCTGTTTCATCTGTCCCCCTACCCTATATATTTTCTATAAATTGATAGTTAGATAAATCTAGCCACTCTACGGCTTGATCAGATTGAGGTTTTGTCTTTTTGTCAAGATGTCCTTACTGTTGTTGGTGTTGTGAGGTTTTATATTGGAGCACATGATGGCTAGTTGACTTTTTTTGTTATATTAGCAGTCGCTGATGATTGTCTAGGTCCATTCATTCAAAAGAGTACTATTATTCCTCCTTTAATTAGTTGGATTACTTCTAAAAAGAAAAGAAAAAAGAAAAGAAAGAAATGTCCATCAACTATTTGATTACATGATGGTATATTTCATATAATGAAGGCATGATATATACTTGATTCTCTCCCTTTATTTGTTAGTTTTCAGTAAGTTGTTGTCTCTATAGAATCCTCTAAAGGTAACAAGTGAGGTCTGGGAACCAACATGGATATGCTGCAGCAGAGTCTCCAGGGTTAGGTCCTGGTCATGGGGATTTTGACAAAGCTTCCTATTTATTTTGTTCCTCTATTAATAGAGTGTTTGTTCTTCTTCTTTTTTTTTTTTTTGAGACGGAGTTTTGCTCCTGTTACCCAGGCTGGAGTGCAATGGCGCAATCTCGGATCACCGCAACCTCTGCTTCCTGGGTTCAGGCAATTCTCCTGCCTCAGCCTCCTGAGTAGTTGGGATTACAGGCACACGCCACCATGTCCAGCTAATATTTGTATTTTTTTTTAAGTAGAGACGGGGTTTCACCATGTTGACCAGGGTGGTCTCGATCTCTTGACCTCATGATCCACCCGCCTCAGCCTCCCAAAGTGCTGGGATTACAGGCATGAGCCACCGCGCCCGGCCCCAAGTGTTTGTTCTTCTATTAACTTCTACCAATCTCTGTTCCCAGAGTCTGACTTAGTAGGTATGGGTGGGGCCAAGGATTCTGTTTTTGTTTTTTTCTTTTAATCTCTAGGTAATCCTCTTCAGCTGACAGGTTTGGGGAGCACTACACTAGAAAACACCTTTTTAAACTTACTGCAGCTATATGCATCTGTGCTATTCTCCCATGCTACGAGTGTCTCAAGTTTACTCTCAAGCCAGCTGCCATGTTGTAAAGATGCTTGTCTTAGTCCATTGGGCTAAGGAGAGTTGAGAGTCTTGCTCAGTGCTGTAGTTAGAGCAAAGACTATGGAGTTAGACTGTGTGGGTCTAAATCTTGGCTCTGCTGCTTATTAGCTTTGTGACCTTGGGGCAGTGAATTACCTTTTTGTCTCAATGTTCTCCCATGTAAAATGGAAATGATAGTAGGATTTTCCTCATGGTTGTTTTGAGAACTATATGAGTTAACATTGTCTGTGTTTAGAACAGGGTTTTGTAAGGATTTCTTAAATACATAATAGAGCTTATCTCTCTCTGGGAGTACTCCTTTGGAACATTTTATTAATAAAAGCCAAATTTGGTGGTTATTAATCTCATCGTGATAATATTGTCATTTATTGGATGTTTATATATGCCAGGCATGATGGGTTATATGTATCTCTAGTTCACATAATCCTCATATCAATCCTATGAAATTAGCAATATTATTTTAATTTTACATATCGGGAAACTGAGTCTCTGAGAAGTAACTTGTTCTTTGTAATAGAGCTCATAAGTGATGGCATAGATATGACATATATTAAAGAAGCAACATGATGGTTAAGAGCGCAGAATCTGGAGCTAAGCTCTCTGGGTTCAAATCCTGGCACTACCTCTTCCTTCTTGTGTATCTTGCACAAGTTACTTAACCTATGTATCAGTTTCCTTATCTGTAAAATGAGGATACTAGTTATATCTACCTCATGGATTATTATGAGGATTAAATGAGTGAATACTTTCAAAGCACCTAAAATGATCCCTAGCACAAAATGTTGCAGAACTTTTCCTTAGTTCAGCTATAGACAGGTTTCTTCGTCCCACTGCCACAAAAATTGGCTTGCAGACAATTTGAATGGTAAGACAGGGTTTTGTTCAGTGAAAAGGACGAAAAGGGGGAAACAGGGACTCTTGCAAGGCCAGCGTCCCTGCTAGGGCAGGATGTTGGAATTCCAGCTTCCACACAGGAAGGGGAGCGGCCAGGCTCCTCCCCATGCAAACTTAACAAGGCTCCACCTCAGTCGGCAGGCTGTTTGGAGTTTCTCCAGGGACCCTCTCCCACCTGGCTGTCTCAGTAATAAATACTTTGTATGTACTAGCTTGCTATTTTTACTGCTATTATTATTTTTATTAGGGTGTAAGGAAAAGGCAGCAGTAAAGAAGGAGAAACTGAAGTTGCTAATAAGGGAATACATGTATTTCAATGAATGCATTAGTAAATGAATCTTCAGAAGGGGAGAAAAGGAGTGTTGTCTCTACCACAAAGATGAGCAGAATAGAACGTAATTGGTTTCTAGGCGAAGGCAGATGATTAAACTCCTGGGAGATAGACTCATTTTTACAAGGTAGAACTCAAGCTAAGCCTTTAGAAATGAAGAAAGGAAGGTAGAGTTGGAAGCCTGTGGAGGCAGGGGAGGTTTAAGGACACTTGGGAGTCAAACCAGGGAGCACGCAACAGACAGAGCCAAGTTGCGTTTTGTCAGTTCTTGATCATCGTTCAATTCCTTGTGGCTAAAAAATTATGCGTTGGGGAGGGGAGAGCTCAACAGCCTAGTGAGGGCGATGAGTTTGGACATGGTTGAATGGGATGGTTATGATGGTAAGTAGAAGTGAAGGAGCATTGAACAAGGAATCATGAGACTTGGATTCATTTTTTTAACTTTACTATCAACTAGCTTGTATGACCTCAAATAGTTCACTTGACCTTTGGGTCTCAGTTAATTCACTTGTGAAATAAGAGAGCTATGTCAGTTTATCTCTAACATTACTTCTAATTCCAGAATTTATGACCCTACGTGGCCAATTCTAGCATCTAGCTGCACCAGAAAAGAGTCAGTGCCAAGCGTAGGAGAGTGATGGGAAGACCCAGGGTGGGTGGGATGCAGGTTCAGTAAAAGTGAAGGTAGATGAGGGAACTCATGTCAGTCTCTCAATCTTTCTGCCTTTAAGTTTTTTTTTTTTTCTGCACTCAAAATTCTAAGACTAATTTGTCTTTTTTTTTGTAGCAAATATTATGTCCATTGTGAATTTAATAGACTATGTTCGACACACAAAACAGTGAATGTCATTTTAGTTTTACGTATCTAAAATGTTCATTAACACATCAGAAATAAACAGTTTGCTTGTAGAGAGTTATTTTTTTTCTCTTAAGCAGAAGATAACAAAAGAGTATTTTATGCTTTCCTGTGCCCATAATAACATTACAGTTTGGAGCAGCTAACTAGGTTGCTTGAACACGCCGTTACAGAACTGGTTAATCCATAATTCAGCAGGTTCTTGGCTTCCAAGTTGCCTTATTGACAAGCCTGAAGAAAGTGGATGGAACTAATTAGCACTCAGCATTATAAAATAGGAAGAATTAAATAAAGCAGCTTCAATATTAAACTCAGACCCCTATGAAGATATTCCCTTTAGTTATGGGGATTTTGAAATGATGGACAGGCTAAAGCAAAACTCATAATCCTATTACAGTCTCCTACACCCACCTAATAAGCTTCAAGAGCTGTTTCCTTGGAGTCTGGGATATTGCCATCTTCCTCTAGGCTTTTCTGTATAGAGCTTATAAATTCTTTACTGTTTCCACTAAATACCTTGTTATTTAAAATAGCATAAAGAGAGTATATAAGTATATATACATATTGATGCATTTTGACTGTAATAATACCCTTGGCCTGTAGGGAACTTCAAATTATTAATAATTTCAGAGGAAAGCTTTTTAAGAGAAAAGCTCCAGGCTTAGCTGTAATGAGGCATTTGAAAAGGAGGAGGGGGTATGTTTATGTGCCTAATGAAAATATTGAACCCTTTGGGATGTTATGAACCATGGTATACTAATAAATGATCTTTCCATTTCAGTGTTCCAGCAGACATCTTTGTACCTCTGATGTACTCTTGCAAAATGCCTGTAGCTCACATTTCCTTTTAAATATTTCTGTCTCCTGACATGCATTACCATGGGTGGGGGTGCAACAGGATAAATCTGATGGAGAAGGGAGGACAATACAAGAAGCAGACAAAGTTGGTGGCTTAGAATAATGAGCCCATTTTCAGCTGAGCTGTGTAGTTCATATGAATTAATTAACCCCTTACAAACATTTGTCTGACAATCCAAATTCTCATTCAGTTCAATGGGTTTTATAACTATCGTTTAACTAAATAGCACTAAGAACTGTTTATATCCTGACATTGAGGAAGCTTTGTCGAATTCTTTTTCTATAAATCATCTGAAGTTGTTTACAATTTGCAGTAGTCTTGGTTTGTACTCAGGTTGCTGTTTTGCTGCTTTAAGATATATTTTCAGGGTGCTAATTATAGAATATACTCTAGAGTTCGGTTAGGTTCGTAAGGGTAGAAGACCTTCGTAAAGAACATTTTCACATTTTAATTGGAAGAATGTAGGCTTAAGCTATTATCTATCATGTTAAACAAAATGAATCCGATGATGCTAAATGGATATAGGATGATTAATTACTCATTCTTAAGACCTGTGCCATTTAGTTCCTGGTGATAAGATAGTGATAACGCACTTTTTAACCCAGAAAGAGAGAAATGAGAGTGTTGTGATGACACTGTGAGAACACTAAAAAAAGAAAGAAAAGAAAGAAAGTTTGAAATGAGAAGCATCTGGGACCTCCCTTCTAGGCTGTTTGTGTATGTAATTGCTTTTAATTTTTGTACTAAAATTTAAGGTACTATTAATAAGCATTTTACTTAATTGAGCCTCTTCTGATTACAAGGAACAAAAAGCTATTTAAACTGGGTGTTCATTGAACAGATACAGAGAGGCTCAAGGGAACCCAGGGCAGGATGTATTATATACCTAGACCTAGAGCCCTGGAAATGGGATCTTTGCTCTCCTTTCAAGGTGGCTCTGGGGTCCTTCACAGCATACGTCCATCGGCCGTTAAGCTAGTGCTTGAAACGAGACTTTTTTTTACCCTTGTGTAACTGCTTCTTCTACCTCCTAACAAAGATTCTTGGGTCCCAATTCTGTGTTCCTGTGACAGGAATGTTATTTGGTTCCTTTTTTTTTTTCCCCTGGTTTTTTTTTTTTTTTAAACACCAGACCCCAAGTGATGGTTCCTCTGTAGGTCAGGTTCCTTCCCTGATTCAATCACCGTTTTTTTTTTTTTTTTGAGATGGAATCTCGCTCTGTCACCCAGGCTGGAGTGCAATGGTGCGATATCGGCTCACTGCAACCTCTGCCTCCCAGGTTCAAGTGATTCTCCTGCCTCAGCCCCCCTCCCCACCACCAACCAAGTAGCTGGGACTACAGGTGCGTAACACCATGCCTGGCTGATTTTTGTATTTTTAGTAGAGACAGGATTTCACCATGTTGAGCAGGCTGGTCTCGAACTCCTGACCTCAGGTGATCCACCCACCTCAGCCTCCCAAAATGCTGGGATTACAAGCATGAGCCATTGCTCCTAGCCTCTACTATTTGTGTTATATAATAACTAATTTAATCCTCACAACAATCCTATTAGAGAGGTTAAGTACTATTACTATATTCCCTTTTATAGAGGTGGAAACTGAGGCAAAGAGAGGTTAAATAACATTTCCAAGGTTATGGAACTCCAGGGTCTGTGATGAATTAGGAGATCCGGTTTCTAATGCTTGACCCATCACTGTGCGGATGACTTGGAGGGAATCACTTAATCTCCCTGGGCATTCAGCCATTCCATGAACAGTTTAGAAATTATTTTTCTAATTTTTTTTATTGACAAACTAAAGGAAGGAATCAGGTCCATTAACACATTGTCGTAGGCACTGCTTGGCTGTATGGAATAGAAATCTACACAAGGTAGCTTGAGCAAAGGGGAATTTATTTAAGGATATGATAAGCAACCTTGTGGACATCCAAGGATAGAAAACAACAGTGAGACCATAGAGTGTCTTAGGCTGGAACCAAAATGGAAAAGTTAGAATTATAAGTTGCTGTATCTGTCCTTCCATGATCTCACTCATCTCTGTCTCCTCTTTTCTCCTGTTTCCAAAGGAAACCCACTGGTTTCCTTTGTTTGAACGTGACTGCCACAACTATGATACAGTATGACGCTTACTTCAATTGCCTATCTTTATGTGACATGGATCTCTCCGAGTTCAGATTCTTGTGACACAATCTGCTGGCTCAGCAAGTCTGTGAATTTGTTTCCCGTAAGTCAGGTGTTCAGTCTGTGGCCAATCAGACAGAGCAGAGATAAGCTCACGTGGTGCATGGGACTGTGGCCTTTTCCAGAGACTGGATGAAAGAGCAGATTCTCTGAGAAAGGTATGGGAAGGGCTGGCAAATAGACTGATATTTGTTACACCCATAATCTTAGCATTACACATACACACACACACACACACACATTTATGCATTTATCTATATTTTGCTGAATACAATTGGCCTTTGATATTCATAGGTTCTACATTCATGGATTCAACCAACTGCATATGGAAAATATTTTTTAAAATTGCATCTGTACTAAACATGTAAAGACTTTTCATATCCCCTAAACAATACAGTATAACAACTTTTACGTAGCATTAATATTGTATAAGGTATTGTAATTAGTTGAGAGATGATTTAAAGTATATGGGAGGATGTACATAGGTGATATGCAAATACTATGCTATTTTATACAAGGGACTTGAGCATCTGCTAATTTTTTGGTTTCCAGGGGAAGTTCTGGAACCAATTCCTCATGGATACTTAGGGGTGATTGTATATTGCTTTTGTTACCAAACCATCCAGAATTTTTTTTTTTGAGGCGAAGTTTCACTCTTGTTGCCCAGGCTGGAGTGCAATGGCGCGATCTCGGCTCACCACAACCTCCACATCCTAGGTTCAAATGATTCTCCTGCCTCAGCCTCCCAAGTAGCTGAGATTACAGGCATGTACCACCATGCCTGGCTCATTTTGTATTTTTAGTAGAGATGGAGTTTCACTGTGTTGGTCAGGCTGGTCTCAAACTCCTGACCTCAGGTGATCCAACCACCTCGGCCTCCCAAAGTGCTGGGATGACAGGCATGAGCCACCGTGCCCAGCCCCAACTAGAATTTACTTATCCCAATGAATGTTCTGCAATACCTTGAATTTGAGCCAGAGAAGAAATTCCATCTCATTTCTTCAGTTACATCTAGTGTTTAACCAAACTTTAGTATTGCACAGTTTAGTTACCCAGGTTCCTTATCGATTTAGTTCTGAAATATTTGCTTTCTAAAACTCAAATCTATTAAAGGTCAAAGACTTGCCTTCATCAAAACTATTTAAAAGGCTGTAAGGCCTACTGTAAAGATATCCTGACGAAGGGCTTCACAAATGTTTTTTTGGCAATGATAGAATCATTGCTTAATTCTGTAGCTCCTAAAGCAACTGCCTTGAAGAGGACAGATCTTACCAACATATGTAGATTGTTTAAAAAATTATTCTTATTATATACAGAATCAAAGATTTTAAAAAGTATACAAGATACAAATACCCAGTTAAATCTGTAGTTAGGTGATTTGAGACTTACAAAACAATTTGGTGGGACTCTTTACTGAAATATTGAAAAACAGAATTCTATCTCACATCTATTTCACCTACTGTGACCCAGGATCTAAGTATATGTCAGTATACTTCTCTTCTTATGCCCACGTGGAAAAAAAACATGGATTGAAATGTTTAGAACAAACTGGAAACTAGATGAATCTAGAGGTTTTAGAGGAAAAACACCTTGCCACAAATCTCCCCCTGAACCAGCCAAGTTAATTAATCTTTGTTTTTGTTGTAGCTCTTGCTGCTGTCTTACTGTAGTTATGCGAAAGTAATGCTGCAAGTAGAGGCCAAAGCCCCAGAGGGGGTAGTTGAGGTTCAGCAAAATACAGTTACCAAATCCATTTGTGTTTGCTTAGTTTTATGTTGGCATTTAGAGGCTGTCTTTATTTTGGTAGCTGAGTAGCTTGAGAGAGAGAGAGAGAGAAGAGAGATGTGTGTATAGGTATGTTTATATGTATTGCTGACAAATTCAAAGACTTTTGATTAAATATGCTTTATGTAAGAAGTAAAAAGTATTTTTCTTTTTCTGTGGATTACAATATCTTCATTTCTGTGGCTACTTTTTACAAATATTAGTCTGTCCAGATTCATCATTCTAGTTTCTAAGAGGAATGAAAGACAATTTAAAACTAAATTCAAATTTTACATAAGCAGTATAATCCGATGAACATACCCTTTTATCTCAGATTTAGAACAACAAATGTTTTATTTGAGAATGTGAAATAGGAGAAGTCCATCATAAAAGTGGTTTCAGAAGTTCAAAATGTTAACTGCAGCTTCCCTGCATTACAACCCCATGATACTCATTTAATTCCAAAATAAGTCACTTATGATTTCCAGAAAACTAGTCATAGTTAGACTAATTCCTTTTTGTTGTTATTTTACAAAGATTTAAAAGAAATGCACAAAGTCTTTCTTCTTTGTAGCAGGCTAGTATCCTGGTTTCTGCATTTTTCCTGAGGAATTATACTTTAAGACCTAAGATAAACAATGTAGAATAATTCTCTAAATGTGACTCATGGATTCCCTTTGTACAGGACATATTTTTTGGTGTTAATAACGATCCTGAATCATTCCTGCCCCAGCCTTTTGTCTTATCTTCCCTGTTGTACATTTACAAACTGGCCCTGATGGGTAAGGAATAAACAGACAAAAGAGCGTAAGATGAACAGCAGTTTTTTACAAAACCTTAACATATTTTTTACAGTCTACAGGGGAATAAGCAGATAATTTGCATATACACTTGTGGCTCTGTGATGTTTTCATATACCAGAATTTAACAAAACCTTTGCAAAATCCTAGCAGAGATCATGGGGATACACAATTAGATGCTTAATCTAAACCTGGAACAATGTGATTTGGGCTGATTTGCAGAGAGACTATAAAAGCTGAAAAATCAGTTTGACAATGTTCCTGCTGGGACTGGCCTGCAATAAATGTTCGCAGTGGTATTTGGAGGCCATGCCACTTTAGTCAGATCACTGGGGCTTAGGAGATGATGCCTACAGTAAAACTTGAGTTCACTGCATATCAGGGAATGTGTGGAGGCTCCCAGGCTGAAGGTTCATTAGGTCAGTCTGTAAGAGCTGTCAATCAGACCAAGCTGTCAGGGGAATACTTTTTAAAAAATAAATAGAAGTAAAATTTTTCTACTTAGGTTTTTTCCACATTGCATCCCTTGTGCCATCATATCGTCCATGCAAGACAGCTCTTGCAGGAGAGTAGAATACTAGCCCGTCGTAATGTTCCGAATGTGAGCCTTTGGCCACCATCACTTATGAGCATGGCTGCTAGTCTTAGTAATCATTGTGGTCACCTAGGATGAATAGGATAGAATGGTTGTCTAAAGTACATAAGTCTTTAAGGAGTTAAGGACTTGCATCATATTCATTAGCCCCAGTGTCTTACCACTGTGATGGAAACGTACAAGGTGCTCAGATGTTTGATCCCAGCATCAAGAACAGAAACTACTGTATGAATCTAGCACACATATGGCCTTTACCACCCCATTTCCCACTCCTCTTGGCTTAACAAAATTTGACAAAATTATTTCCTATATTTCTTCCATATTGTCAAGCGTGCGTTGTTTTATAGCTAGCAAGCCTGTTATTTAAGTTTGATTTTGGTGTATTTATTGATTGAGCATGACTAGAATATTTGAAAGATCTTTTTAAAAAAAACATAGTGTATTACTTGTAAAGGAAGCAAAGAAGGTTTGGAGATGCACCGTTTATTAGGTTTTGTGTGAACATTTAACACTAAAACATTAGTTAATATGTATTAACCATTTAGATGATTGTAAAACATTATATCCGTGTGGCAAGTTACTAAATCAAAATACTGGTACTGGAACAGACTGACAGACAACACAGTTGGCCGCATCTGATACCTAGAAACCATAGTAGGAGGACCAAAATAAACAGTACAGCTATGAAAGCATCAAGTTGATGATAGCATAGGCTCTAATTATTATCATCATCAATAGAATGTGAATGTATAAAAAAAGTATTATATGATTTTTGTTTAACTCTTGTTTTAATTAGCACCAGATTCAGCTACAGTTGTATCTTTGAATCTATGTTCATTTCTAATAGTTAGAGTTAATTACTTCTTTCTAAAATAATACTCTTCCTAGAATGGGAACTTAGAAAATATACTGCATTAAATATCAGTTGATTTTATTTCCAGGTGGCATCCATTAGGACAAACATTATGAAAAGGCCACTGACCAAAATGTTGATTTCCTAGCTGACACCTGGAAGAAAAATAAACTTATGTTTAATGGAGTAGACTGTCTAAATCCCTGTTTTGAGAAGAGTGCACATTCATGAATATGTATTCATTGCTGAATTCAATAGATTCGAGTAGTGAAGGACATCCGTATCATAGAAAGTAGCATCTATTCATTAACTTACAACTTTCTAAAGAAACAAGCAAGAATGCAGCTTGAGATGGAGCGCTGGCAATACCCAGTTCATTCCTTTAATATGTGACACGTTTATCATGACCTGCATAATAACTAATGAAATAAAAATGAGATTTTTGTTTTATCTGTGGCCTAATTTGTTGAAATTCTCGTTTTAAGTTTCAATAGCACAATCTCAAATCAGTGTTATAAATGAGCAATTTATGGTTTTGTCTTATTCAGTGTTCTAGGTGCATTATGTTTTTTTAAATTTATTTATACATTTCAAATAATTTTTCTCTTTATTTCTTCTTTTCTGCAGTGGTAAATCATCCCTGTGCAACAAGGGCTAAGCCAAGATCAGCCACATAAACGGCCTGAGTGCTGTTTTAAACAGGATTGGGTGATTGTACAACATGACTTTTTAAGATAATCAAATAGTAAAAGTTTCTGGTGGAAACATGATATTCATTTTGTCCAGTCCTCTTTTCTTTCTGCCTAAGGCTTTCTGGTAAAATTTATGCTATATGCCCCGTAATACCAATTTCATGATGGTTAACCATATATATGCTTGGAAAGAAAATGTAGACTTGGGAAGCAAACAGATACATATTCTACAATGAATATTTCTGGCTTTCATTTGAGACTATATGCTTACTGTGTGGTTCAGAACATTCTGCCAGGCGTTAAGCAGGATCCAAAAAAAAGTCTAAGATATAATCTCTATCCCATGAATGTGTTTTTAAAATGTATACTAGTCATTATTGGAGTGACTATTATATAAAGACAGAAGCCACTAGGGTAGCCATTTCTTATGCCAGCTATTAGCTATATATAGCATGCATGCACACACACACATAATATATGTAATATATAATTTTAGTATATTTAAATTAATCCATATTTTCAAGAACTTCATTAATTTGAACACCTAGAAATACCCTGAGTGTTTTAAGACAGTATTTGCAAATAACTCGTGTAATACTTGCATTTTTCTATCTTTATGTGTATGAGGTTTATGCATTCTGGCTTGTGCAAATGTGTTTATATCATTTACCTAAACCCTTGATTATTTAAATATTCCTATGTGGGATCACAGTCCTTCAGATAGGATTCATGGCAAAGTGATTTCTTTACCTATTGGTATTCTACTATTGAGATACTTTAAGAATCCTGTGAGTTGTGTACCTGGACCTATAAAACTGATATTATTATTAATCCATTCAGAAATCATATTGGGCAATAGCACTACTACATGTACATTTAGTAGCAAGCATGGATAGAATATTTGGAGATAATGAAGATTTCAAGACTGTGTTAAGAAAATTGGCTCTCAGCTCCAAAGCATGTGAAATATTCAACTTAATAAGAACGGCAGTGCAGGAAGCACTTCTAGGTCATGGGAGCTGCTATGCACAAAGGAGGTATGCTTGTTCCAGCTCAGAGAAGCTTCCACATATATTATTTACTGAGGAAGCCTCATTTTAATGCTGAATAGAGAAGCCCGAATGACATACTCTTCACAAGTGGCAGTATTGGTATTACAGCATTCCGAGGGCGTGAGAATTAGTTTGGAAATGAACTGAGAAAAAAGCAAAGAATGTTTCTTAACTATTGTAGAAAATGGAGGTATTGCTAGCAAAATTGTATTTTCTTCTGGTCTTTCTCACCATTTATTTATTCCCCTCACCAAAGACCCTGGCTTTTGAGGAGAGGTCCATGGCTGAGAGAACATTAAAAGGAAAGTGTGAAAGTAGAGAATGCAGATGCATATTTGGATTCAGGTGGAAGGGGAGGTTCAAGAGGTGCCTTCGATAGCAGAGTTGGTTGTTAAGGCTCACTACCCACAACATGCTACCCACAATAACCAATACACCATAGAAGAAAGGTTACACATACATAGGCCCGTTCTCTCTTTTATACTCTCTTACTATGAGAATGGCATCTTTGTGCCTGTTGCTTGGGGTCATTTCCTAAAAAAGTTGAGTTGAACCTGGCAATGAAGAAAGAATGGGCCTGGCGCAGTGGCTCACGCCTGTAATCCCAGCACTTTTGGAAGCCAAGGCGGGTGGATCAGCTGAGGGTAGGAGTTCAAGACCAGCCTGGCCAACATGGTGAAACCCCATCTCTACTAGAAGTACAAAAAAATTAGCTGGGTATGGTGGTGCATGCCTGTAGTCCCAGCTACTGGGGAGGCTGAGGCAGGAGAATTGCTTGAACCCAGGAGGCAGAGGTTACAGTGAGCCAAGGTCATGCCATTACACTCCAGCCTGGGCAAGAGAGCAAAACATCATCTCAAAAAAAAAAAAGGAAAGAAAGAAAGAAAGAGAGAGAGAGAGAAAGAAAGAAAGGAAGAGAAAAAGAAAAAGAGAAAGAATGGAGGACTTTTTAACATTTCTTGAGTTCTTATTGTTTGCCTAGCACTGTTCTAGGTGTCATATGTATACCATCTCATTGCATCTTCACAACATTCCTGAGCATTAGGTTTTATTTTCTCAAGTTTACAGGTGAAGGAGTGGAAGATTAGAGAAGTTAAGTAGCTTGGCCAAGGTCACAGCTGGTGAATGGCTCAATCAGAATCTGAACACCAGTTCGTCTAATTCCATACTGCATGCTATTTCCTTACAATGCTGCGTTTCACTCAGGGCCTTATGCAAAAGATTTATGATTTCCTTCAGATTTTCTTTGGTCATAGTGCTGCTCTAAACACTCGTAGGTGAATTTTTAGTTCTTACCTCAAATAAGTCTGGTAACACTACTACATTTTTTTAAAGAATGAGTGATTAATTTGTGGAAATATTCACTGGAATGCTTTTAAGAGATTTCAAATCATAGAGTTGAAAATTCATGCTCTGCTCTAGGCATTATTGATCCTGAGTCATCTCATGCAGGTAGATATAAATCCTCTTCTTAAAGATCTCTGGTGAAAAAACACTTTCAGGCTTTTCCATAGTAATTTACCTCATTGCTGAAAAGGTTTACGGATAGGTGTATGCACATTGTTAGGACCGATGACATAATACCCAGTTGCGGTGAATCAAGCTAATAATGTAATAATCCCTTTTAAAATTATAATCTTCAAAAGGCTTCCAAAAATCACTTATAGGAAGGAAGTTTATGTGATTTTGCTGTTTCTCTAGGAAAGGCAGTTATATTTGAATATTTAAATGATCAGGCCTTGTATGGGTCACACGGGGATTTTTATTTTCCGTTTCGATTCCCTTCGTGGTTTAAATCACAGATCTCTACCTTAAATGCAAATGAATGGAATGTTGAGAATTGATATAATTTTTTAAATTGCCAGTTATTTCTGAGGAGCTTTATACCTCAGTGTAAGTATCTTATCCTGTATTATAATTGCTTTTGCTTGTTTGTCCTTCTAACAAGACGGTGAGCAATTGGAGGGCAAGGATTGTGCCTTACTCATCACGGTATCTCTAGTGTTTAGCATAATGCTTGACACACAGGAGTGATCAATAGTTATCTATTGAGTGACTGAATTAATTTCTCCAATTGATTCTGCTTAGACAGGCCTTTCTCCTGCATTCCCCCAAATGCAACCTGCTAATTCACATTTCTCTATCCTGGTTTATGTTATTTCTCTTACCTGGAGTGCTCTTTCCTCTCTTCTCCACTTACATAAATCTACCTGGTTCTTCCTGGTACAACTACTTGCTACATGAGTCCTATTCTGACTATTCAAGCTCTCATAGAGTCATGTCCTCCTCATGCCTTGACTCTTTTAGCTCTTATGGGATGCCCCCCACACTTTAGCCATTTATTATGTGTGGCTTTATATTATTTGCCAATTAAAAAAATATATTTTTGTCTTTGTTTTCCCAACCATTTTGAAAAGTGGCCATGTATTGTATCATTTTCTCTCCCTTTCATAGTGACTTAAGTGTCGAAGAGACCATGAGATAACAAACTATGGCCTATAAGCCAAATCCAGTCCAAAATTTGAGAATATTTCCTATGATTTTAAATGGTTAGAAAACAATCAGAAGCGCTGGGTGCGGTGGCTCACGCCTGTAATCCCAACACTTTGGGACACCGAGGTGAGTGGATCACTTGAGGTCAGGAGTTCTAGACCAGCCTGGCCAACATGGCAAAACCCAGTCTGTACTAAAAATACAAAAATTGCCCGGGTGGGTTGCGGGTGCCTGAAGTCCCAGCTACTCGAGATGCTGAGGCAGGAGAATTGCTTGAGCCCGGGAGGCAGAGGTTGCAGTGAGCAGAGATCGTGCCACTGTACTCCAGCATAGGCGACAGAGGGAGACTGTCTCAAAACACACACACACACACACACAGACACACAAGAAAAATGACATTTTGTGATGTGAAAATTATATGAAATTCAACTTCCCATAATAAATTTTTTGGGAACATAGCTACGTTTATTCATTTACATATTACTTATGCCTGCTTTTGGGCTACAGCAGTAGAATTGAGCAATTGTGGCAGAGAATCTGTGGCCCACAAAGCCTAAAATATTTACTAGCTGACCATTTACAGAGAAAGTTTGCCAGCTGCTGGAGTAGATCATCAATGAGTACTTACTGGTTAAATAATTCATTGTCTTATGACTCTATTATGAAACAAGATACTCTGAAAGTACTGTTAATTATGCTGTCTTGCCTTACATAACAAAAAATAGCAATAAAAGCAACCTCTGGAGCACAGATTATTTTTATCTTTTAGTTGGTAAAGTAGAAATATTTTCGTTTTCTCATTCTCTGGTAAACTGACTTACAGTGCCCTTAGTAGTTTTAAACCTTTTCAACATATGCAGAACCTCTTCCTGCAGAGATTGCAAAGAACAGGGTAAGGCAGGGTGCGGTGGCTCATTCCTGTCATCCTAGCACTTAGGGAGGCTGAGGTGGGCGGATCACTTGAGGTGAGGAGTTCGAGACCAGCCTGGTTGACATGGTGAAACCCTGTCTCTACTAAAAAGACAAAAAATTAGCCAGGCGTGGTGGCGGGGGCCTGTATTCCCAGCTTCTCCAGAGTCTGAGACAGGAGAATCGCTTGAACCCAGGAGGCAGAGGTTGCAGTGAGCAGAGATCGTGCCAGTGCTCTCCAGCCTGGGTGACAGATCGAGACTCCGTCTCAAAAAAAAAAAAAAAGAAAATAATAATAATAATAAAGAACAGGGTAGATGAAGATCATTCTGGGATGGACTAGATAACCTCTAGTATTGCGCAGCCCAGTGATTCCTTGAGTCTCCTGTAAATGTAAACCTTGCTTTATTAGAAATGAGAAATCAGATTTGTGGATATGAAGTCTCCTCATCCCCAATAACTCCTTGATTCTCCTTTGCCAGGACCTCCCCTCCACCCTCCACTTTTGGTTTAATCTAGTTCTTCTAATTAAATATGAGATAATTAAAGTTCACAGAGTTTAAACCTAGCAGGTTTGATTTAATGATAAAAATCTTGGTTTGTCAGCTTTTCAAGGCATAATCCTGGCTGCTGCCTTATCTGACAGGTAGTCAGCCTAGCAGGTCTGAGGATGAAAACCAGAGCATCTCATCTTTTCAGGCATGACTTGCTGTTTATCTTCTGAGGCATAATTTACAATTGCCCTATAGAAAATGGGTAGGGTTAAATGAGTAGAAAAGGCCCGCTTTTGCTTTGGCTCAATTAATTCATTTCCTATGCAGTTGTCGATGACTAGGCCTACAAAGTAGACAGGTATATTTCAAATGAGGGGAAAATACCCCAAACATAGCATATTTGATTAATGTAAATTATTCCTTTACTCACTGAATATGTAAAGTATGTAAATTTAGTCCTGCTGTCAAAAGGTAGCTCTGTGCCATTAGTTTCTGCAGCAGACAAGGCCTGCTGCATCCTGCACTGCATTTGCAAAGAGAGAATGCTAACGACAGCTTGAGCAATTGCCTTAATGAGCCAGAAAGGTGTTCCTTTTTTATTCGTATTTAGCTGCTTAGAGTCATCTGAAATAGAGATCATCTGTAGATATTACAGAGTGAAAAAAGACATGGGTTATCCTATTAATGTGTTTCTCCAAGCATGCTAAGAATGAACCATCAATCAGGTATTTGCCAAGAAAATAGCTTGTTGTCAGTTCTGTATAGGTTATATGGCAACCTGAAATGCAAGTTTAGGTTCTAATTATCATGCTAGCTAAGTAAAATAGTTGTCAAGTTGCATCTCTAAGTCATTTTGGGAAATATTGTAGGGCTTACCAAATTGATCACAAAATAGCATTAATATTGTAAACCTAAAGTGAACAACACAACCAGTTTTTTTAAAAAATAAAGCATGGGCCGGGCGTGGTGGCTCACGACTGTAATCCTAGCACTTTGGGAGTCCGAGGCAGGCGGATCACCTGAGGTCGGGAGTTCAAGACCAGCCTGACCAACATGGAGAAACCCCGTCTCTACTAAAAATACAGAATTAGCCAGGTGTGGTGGCACATGCCTGTAATCCCAGCTACTCAGGAGGCTGAGGCAGGAGAATTTCTTGAACCCAGGAATCAGAGGTTACAGTGAGCCAAGATCACGCCATTGCACTCCAGCTTGGGCAACAAGAAGAAACTCCGTCTCAAAAAATAAAATAAAATAAAGCATTCTACATGAGTCATCAGGAAAACATTAGAAATCCACCTACGTGCATCGTATTATATGTAAAATTTAATTGCAGCTTCACTTTGTGTTGTTAGAACCCAACACATTAATATTAATATTTGAGACATTTCCTGTCATCTGAGTCTTTCATTCTAAAGGAGATGTCCATATTTTCTCATTAAGTTGAGTCTGTTTAAAGATAAGTCACATCACATTAATAGAAAGATTGGAAAAGTAATGTTCACATTTTAGTTAAAGTCATGAAATATATACCCATAATTGACTATGGTGTTTTGATTTGGTTATAAAATTTAGCTGTACTTTCCACATGGAGTTAAGAGAAGTCGTGGCTTAACACATTAGTGGTGGAAAGTGTGAGTTTACATTTAAGCCACTCCCCAGCTAAGGTTTTGCATAAAAAAATGAGCGAAGTTCAGTTTGGGCGTCTTTTAGCAAAATAGCGAAAGCATAGGTACTCTAAAGGGCCTTTCTGCCACCGTTGTGTACACTTCATGCCTGCATCTTGCCTAATCTTAATTAAATCATGTCTTCTGAGTCTGAGGACTGAAATTCTGAAATTTAACCAATTAGAGCTTAAACAATGCTTTTGTATAGAACTTGTAGTATGGACTGGATGTGGTGGTTCTTGCCTTTAATCCCAGCACTTTGGGAGGCTGAAGCAGGTGGATCACCTGAGGTCGGGAGTTTGAGACCAGCCTCACCAACATGGTGAAACCCTGTCTGTACTAAAAATACAGTATTAGCTGGGCGTGGTGGTGCATGCCTGAAATCCCAGCTACATGGGAGACTGAGGCAGGAGAATCGTTTGAACCTGGGAGGTGGAGGTTGCAGTGAGCCAAGATTGTGACTTTGCACCCCAACCTGGTTGACAGAGCAAGACTCTGTCTCAAAAAACAATATATATGTATACACATATATATGTGTGTGTGTGTGCGTATACACATATCCTTTTTAGTTTAAATAATTCATTGCATTAGAAAGAAAACGTCATGCGAGTGAATCAGTTCTACAGTTTTCAGAAGGTGAATCAAATAATTACTAAATTGAAATACAGTAAGCCGAACTATCATGTGAAATTATATTTCCCTATACATTTCTTATTGAAATCTTGCATTGATTTTTGTGTGTATGTTTGACTGATGAAGTGTGGGGACTACTACTATAGAATTTAGATTTAATGCCGAGGTAATGGGTACTTGTCAAATTACACATCTTCATGAAGTTTCTAATGAAAAAAACACTAAAGAGCTCTTCTTCCCAGCTATATCATAAATGACAAAAAACTCAGCTTTGTAGGCATCAGTTAGTAATAATTGGAAGAGTGACTCTTCTAGTTACTAATTCATTTGTGGAGTTTTCCAAAGTTAGCTTGTGTTGTAAGTTTCTTATAAGGAGGATCATTTCCTGATAGTTTTTTGATATTGTCACAGTTGTGTAATAATCCCCATAGAAGCATCATATGCATACACTTAACACATTCCATTTGTAATTCTTCTTGCTAGTAAAGCCAAAAATTCTGTTCCATAGTAACACATCCACGGAGGTGATCATTATAATGCATTATTTGTCAAATTTTATTCTTTTTCAAAACTGCAAAGAAAATGTGCCATTCTACGATGTCTTTGAATCTCTGATTATGTAAATTTGTTTATGTTAATCTATAACATGTTACTTGGTTTTTTTGAAGCTCTGCTTTCAAGCTGATGATGCTAAAATTTGTGTTAATTGACATCTAGGTGTATTTGAAATCACCTAATTTGAAATTGCAGTTCTTACAGTTAGCTCTAAGAAATGTAATTATGTAAAGAATATTTTGAATGAAATTTTGAATAAATTGGTAGAAACATAGTTAATTGTTCAGTGTGTCCCAAAATAGTAGGCTTAGGAAGTGATGCTTTTCTACTTTAATTTTAAATCTCGTACATTTTATGAGAAAGAAGTAAGCCTATCCCCATATTAGGCAAGTCAGATTAAATGTTAGTTCCATGAATTCAGAGAAAACTACGCTCAGTTGATGATGATTCAATGCCAGTTGAAAAATAAACAGATATGCAAATTCTTGGTTTATTCCTGTAATTTCTTACCATTTTTTTTTCAGTGTCTTTGTTCTGTTAAGTCTTTAGTTAGGTTATGATAGAATGCCATGGTACCTCATTGTACTTTAGCTCCAGTGGTTGGTTGTTTTAAATTCCATTAATGGTAGGTTTTTTTTTTTTTTTTCATCTATCACACATCTTCTGTGAAAGGAGAAAGGAAAGAAGAGCTTTGACTTACAAACTGACTTGAAAGCTATTCCAGCAATTGGTTGTCTTTGAAGTAGGCAATTTACCCTTTTTTTTCCCCTTCAAAATCAGTAATACTACATATTTCTTTTTGAAATAGGAAAGAGTGAACTGTGCATCACAGTTCTCTTATCTATAGCAAATCTGTAACTTCTGAATCCTTTCTTCCTGACCCCACCCACCGTAGGGGCTACTTCTCCACCATTAGTTTATGATCATCAGAGAATTACAGCAGGCAGAGCAGCACAGCCTTGTGCTTCCTACTCTAAAGGTGTTGCTTCCTCAGACAACTGAAATTTGAGTTAAGCCTATGCCCCAGGAAAAGAAAAGTCAGGAAGTTATTTTGCTTTCTGGGAGGCTACAGAGATGAGAGCAAAGGAGATGAAGAGCCTTGACATCTACTCCAGAATTGCTGTTGACTGCCAGACTTCGATCTAATCTCTCTATGGCACGTCATCAGAATTCACTGTGTACTTCATACACAAAAGCAAAAGCGTAGCTGGATTTCTTTAAAACTGTGCCCTTCATTTGTTTCCCTTGCATGTTCTATTTCCCCAATTAACTTTGTGAGTCCTGGGCAAATTAGTTAACCTCACTAGGCCTCAAAGGCCCCATCTATAAAATGAATGGTTTAGAATAGATGATCTTTATGATCCCTTCCATTGCGAACATTCTATGCAGTGAAACTTCAAGGCTGTAAACTATATGTGAGTAGGAGCCAATTTTTTTTTTATCATTTTTTTATCTCCCCACAGGGCCTAATGTAACTTTGACTGTACTACCTTGCTTTCACTATGTGAAGTAGATTTTGAAGAGAGCTCTAATATGTACTAAACTAGATTAGAAATTAGACATTCCATTTCAGTTGAAAGTCAGATTATTAGGTGTAGATATTATATGAACTTGCTTGTTTCAAATGAATCATTGGGATGAAATTATGTAATCCCATTTAGGGAAATGGTACTTTAATAATAGGCTATGAAAGAGTTGTGGGTTGAATTGTCACCCAGGAAAGGTATGTTTAAGTCCTAATCCCCAGTATCTGTGAATAGGACCTTGTTTGCTATTGGAGGCTTTGAAAATGTAATCAAGTTAAGATATGGTCATACTGGATTAGGGTGCACCCTAAATCCAATGACTGGTGTCCTTCTAAGTAGGCCTTGTGGGACACAAAGACACACAGGGAAAATGCCACGTAACTGTGGAAGCATAGATTGGAGTGATGCGACTGCCAAGGAATCCCAAGTATTAATGGCTACCATAAAAAGCTAGGAGAGAGAAGTGGAACAAATTCTCCATCAGAACCTTCAAAAGAACCAACCCTGCCTGTACCTTACTTCAGAATTCTTGTGTCCAGAGTTGCTAGAGAAAACATTTCTGTTGTTGTAAGTCACCCAGTCTGTCGTAATTTGTTAGGACAGACCTAGGAAACTGATACAGAAGATGTGGACACTGCCCTAGCAAAAGTCCCCAAAGAATACATACAGCTCTGGACTGGAACAGTCATGGCTTGCAATTACTGTAGGACATCTACTTTCAGCTTAGGATGTCTTCATATTTTATAAAATATAAATCCAAATAGTAATAGAACATTAAGATCTTTGGAGCAACTCACCATTCTTTACGAGATCAGGACCTATCTTATACAAACCCTGATCAGCCTGAATTAGGATCATTTTTGTTATAATTATTACTGATCCCTTGAGAGCCACCTTTGACCCACTGTATCATACCCACAATCCTAAGAGTAAGCTGCAGAAAGACTTTCCCTTAGAATTGTCCATTTTTTTACTACCCTCTTCTACCTTATGCATGTTTCTTTTGTCCTTTTTTTCGTTAACCATTTATAAAGTTAGATACTAAAGAATTTTGAGCTCAGAAATAATCTTTCCAAAGAAACAATGTGTAAATCAATTTAGGCTGCTTACTTACCCAATTGGGAATAACCTCTCTCTTTCTTTCTACCTATGAAACCTTCATCCAGGCTTTCCCCATGCATAGCTCAGATCCCATCTACCTCTTCAAGGGGGTTCGTTGAATCCCCTATTTCAAAGTAATCTGCTTCCTACAGTTATGTAACTTATACTCTCTGTGTAGTTCTGTTGACACTTAGCAAAATTTCCATATATTATAGTTTTGTTTTTACAACTGTGTGTCTTACTGTTAAAGAAAAAAATTATTCGGACATTTGTTAAAGATGGTAAGGCAGACTTCATTCAGAGGGACTACTACCGTGGAATTTTGTAGTAGGGTAGTGAGATTAAGCACAATTCCAAATACAAGAAGTACTAAGTGGATATAATAGCCACGAACCAGGGTGGGAGTCAGTGGATGGAAAATTACTAAGAAGAATCATTAGGCCTAAGTGCATTCCAGCTAAACTGACTTGACAGGATTCTTGCTGAAGGCAGACCAAGATGATAAGATATCCAGGGTAGGGAATAAGGTATTGGATCAGATATCAAGGGTGGGGGATCTGCATTAAACTCACCCAGTAGTATTTTTGCTAAAACTGAACTCAGTGAGCCAGGGATGAAGCTTAAGTTTGGGCCCAGTTAAAAAGGGAGCTCAGAAGAACCTGACTCCAGTTTGGTTAAAGGAGAGAGTCTTTGTCATTATCTCCTCAATGAGATTCTAGAGGATGGGAATTAGAATTCACACTCTTTTGTATCTCTACTCCAAACTGCCCCCACCCTCATGAAAAATAGTGTATGTCTGTCATAAAGTAGTTTGTAGTTGAGTATTTTTCAATGATGGTTGACTAATTATGACAGACCCAACACCTTAATTCACCAGTTAAATTGACTCTAGGCACAAACTACCACAACTCATCATTATTTGACTAAATGAAGACAATATATTCTGAGACTGGCCCAGAATTTCTGGTTAACAGTGGTTGGCATAATTTATTCTCTTGCCTGCTATTTTCAAGTGATGTTACTGCTTTGAACTCATTTTTTAAAGTAATATTTATAAATATAACTGGTAAAAGTCTGGCATCCTTAGCCAATGAAAAGAATTGCTGTCAGCTTGAGAAAAGAAACGTAAAGCACTAAGTATACTAGAAATTGCAGACATCCTCACAAAAGTGATGGATTAATGACCACAGACAGCATTATGAAAGCTAGTTATGGTTTGCCTAAACCAGTCTCTCTCTTTATGGCATTCTCAATCTTTTTAAACAGCGAGGATATAATAACATTTTAAAAATTAAAGTATTTCACATAACCAAGAACTTGATATGAAATGAGCAACATTAAGCACAAAACAATTGAAGCTTCAAATGCTGGAGCAGGCAAGAATTTTAAACAGCCCAAATGAATACGGATGCAACACTGTTGTGCTTCTTCAGATGCAGGAATAATCAGGCTCAGAGGTTAGCAGAAAGAGATTTCAGAGCAATAATGGCTCCCCGTACCATTTTTCTCTTGTGACTTTGACTCACAAAGGTGAAGCTTTCATTTGAAGATTTGATACAATGCAGCTGCCAACAGCAGGGGGGAGAATTTGGCCAAATGGCTGGACTCTCTCATACATCTATGAGGGATGGAGATTGAGAGGGAGAGACAAGGAGAAATTGAGAGAGATAGAAAAGGAAAAGAGGAGGGGACCGAAAAGGAAAAAAAAAAAAACAAGATTTGCATGACCAATGACAAATCAAAGCTGAAAGTTTGCCTTTCCTGTTGTCATTCATTGCCATTCATATTTAGAAAGCAGACTGCTGTGATAATTGATTTGATGGTCCAGCTTGAGTGGAAGCACTTCTGGGCATAGCAGCCTCAGAGATGCCAAAAAAGAAGAAAAGGTGGGAATGAAATAATGCACTACTTTCTCCTCAGAGGCATGTGGCCCAGTTTTTAAGAGCAGAAAAACATGCTCTGGGGTGGGGGGAGTAGAATGGGGAAGAAACCTAGAGAACTTAGTAATAAATACAAAAATGACCATATAGCTCCAGTCAGATAAAAATAGGCATTCAAACCAAGACAATGAGAGGACATATTTTACTGACAAGTGAATAATAGGGGAGTGTGGTGGAAATAATCTGATTTTTAACAGACTCTGTCCTTTGGGAGTACCTTTTTTGCTCTTCTTTTATGTAGAGACAAAAGTGATTTCTTTTCTAAAAAGCCTTTTAATTTTTAAGCTTTTCATACTAGATTAATAGTTCAGAAGGAGAAAAAGAAAACAATAATTGAGACTGAAAAGCTATATATGTGCCCGGATTATCTAAACGTCACTGATTTATTTCCTTGAAGCAATAGGTAATAATGAAGCTTGTCCTTACATTTGTGAGTAGAGGTTGGTGTTCAACCATTGCTTCCTGCTGATATGAATAAGTTAGGAGACTAAAGTGCCAGTTGAAGGGGGCAAAAGAGAGAGAGAAAGAGAGAGTTTTTTAAAGTACTGAATTCACTGCCTGACCTCTTAATCACAACTGCCAATTGGATTGTGTGCCCTGTCATTCCGTTTAAGAACCTAAACAAACCAGATAAAAGACATAGCTGTCAAAACACAAATTTTAATCAGAACCTGGTTGTCTTTTGAGAGAAATGTACTTATTTGTGTTCAAAAGTAGCTCAGTCCTTTAACTTTGCTGCCTTTCTTTTCTTCCTCTCCCTTCTGTCTTCGTTTCTCCTTTCTTTTAAGTACCTAGCTAGCTGCCTCTACTTATACCTACAGAGAAAGCCTGTTGTTTGCCCTCACTGAATGTGTCATACGTATGCAGCTGTTATGCAAATATCTATACCCTCCCTCACAATTTCTGTTTTTCTGGTAAGGTTCTCAACTACAGTGAGACAGTAAGCTTTCTGAGTTAAAACAACAACAACAACTACAACCAAAACCCTCAAATATATAACTTATTTTAAAAGGATTCATACAAAATTAATCTGGAGAAAATAATGTTAGCTATCAGTATAACGTATGACAGTATTTCTGAAAATCTGTTAGAAAAATCATCATGAGAATTACCTGGGAAACCTACTAAAATTCATTATACAATGTATACCTATATCAAAACATCACATTGTACCCCATAAACATACATAGCTATTATATGTCAATCATAAATTTTTTTTAAATTTACATTATCAGACCCCACCCCAGGTCTTGAATCACAGTATGTAGTGCTCAGGAATCTACATTTTAACAAGTGCCCAGATCATTTTGCTACATATTGCTGAAGTTTGAATACCAGAGACACAATAAAGGACAATATTTAATTACATCAGCTAGAATCTGATTCCGTTTTTACCATTACTAGTTGTGTAAACTTAGGCAAATTACCCTTTCCAAAGCTTAATCTTCTCATTGATGAAATGTATGTGACAATGCCTACCCAGTAGCGTTGTTCTGAGAATTAAATAAGTTAATGAGTATAATAGCACAGCAACTGGTGATTATAATGTCAATACCTAGTCGATATTATTGATATTGTTTATCTTTTGTGATTTAGAAATAGGTTATTTTCTGTGGGTTGTTCATGTTGTCTCTCTGTAAAGTAAATATTCGTTTTTATTTCAATTTTATATTAGATAGTACTTTTTCATGTCTCAAAGAATGTAAAAAGTTAAACATCATCACCATCACTTCATCTTACCCAGTGGGGAAACAAAACTATTTTAAACTAAAACAGTAGCACATGCTTACTGGCATAGAGCAGAATGTTCTTATTAATACCAACTCTATGTAGATAACTAGATATATACATTATTCACACGTGAATGTGTAATTAAAGATCATGTAGGTACTGAACTTGATGAATGAGAGGGAAAAATGCCTATGATGTCAATGTGATGCTGTAAATACCAAAGGCAATTCACGGTGTGACTAGTAGCACCACCTGTCTCACACCCAAAGATAATTCATCACATAATACCATATTTAAACTGACGGATTCTTTGTCTTCATAGCCTAAAATAGAGAAAAGATCACTAGATTTTTTAAAAATTTAATCTCAATGCTTACTAGCTCTGTTACTTCAGACAAACCTCTTACCCTCAGGGCCCCAATCTATAAAATGTGGATAATTATATTTGCCCTACCTCACAGCCTTGAGGTGAAAAGAAATGTAATGTATCCAGGAAGCATTTGTAAACTAAATGCTATACAAATGAATTGTATTATTTCACACCTATTCAAATGGACTGAAAGTCATTTAGAAATGTTATCAACTTTTGACCGTGATTGCATTCTCATTTTCCAAGGAAGTCCAAAAAATAGATTAAATTTGAATTCTTCATTGTTGTGCCTTGCTGGTTTTTGCTTGAGGTGATCAAACTGCATTGATGCATTTTTACACAGCTTTTGTTGAATATTCCTTGGTCCAAAAGCTTTCAGCTTTGTGGCTTTGAAGCTCCAATTCCCTGATCAATGTCTGAACTTGTGAAGCTTGAAATTTGTCATTTGGCATTGACTTATGTGTAAATTTGAGTCAAAACTCAGTGTCCTTTAAACATCTCGGGGCAAATTTTCAGCATGGCCTCATTTTTACTGATATGATCATGTATTTGTAAGTACAAATTGCCACTTTTGTCCTCAAGAGAGCACAGAGTGGTCATTGCACCTGCCATGAGGTAATTGAAGGTGCAAAAAAAACCACTTCTACAAAAAAGTCTGTATAACACTCCCTTCCCCTACACTCCTCCCCTCCCTTCCTCTGTGTATACAGAAAGGAAAAAAGAAAAAAAGAAATAATGCTATTAACAGGCTCTGAATAGAGATCAGCGTTTCTTTTCAAGAAAAATAAACTGCATTTAATTTGAGCTTCTTCTCTTAAAGAAGAAAGAAAAAAATACACAAGATACCTGGAGTAATTTGAAACAAAAATATTGATGGAAATGACAATGTCTTTCACAATTATTATTTAATTGCAGCGTTATATACTCCTTATCTTAAGCAAATGAGTAATGTTGACTACTGAAAAATAGCATTTGAAAGTCAATTATGCAACTTCCAGCTCACCTGGAGTTTTAGTGTCCTAAACTTATCCTCTAAAGTTACTCGAGACGAAAAGAGTAACATTCGATTTTAATACAGCCTTCTTTGTACCAGTGTTCTCTAAGTCCTTTTTGGATTCTCGTGCTAGAGAAAATAGCCATAAGGAATGAAAGACAAACCTAACCTAGGGTTTATCTGTTACCTAAACAGTATATATGTTACAAATGACTTGTAAAATTACCCAGGCAGTGGGAACACTTCCTAGCCATTTCCTGGTGTGCTACCTGTGGCCATTCTAAGCACTGACTAAAAATTACTCACAGAGCTTGATTTTATTGCTAGTGATATATTTACACATACTATTTATTCCAGACTTCATATACTACATATATGCCTACTAGCCCAGTGCAAGTAGACAGTCACTTGTTTACCGCTCAGAAACAGCAAGCTGTTGTCTATTTTTCCTTTTTGAAAATTTGGCTATCTTTGTTTTTTGGTGGTAGGAAGAAAACTTAAGAGATCTACCTTCTTATCAAATCTTTCAGTGCACAATACGATATTGTTAACTGTAGGCACTAAGCCATACAATAGATCTCTAGAATTCATTCGTCTTGCATAAATGAAACTTTATACCTGTGGAACAGCAACTCCTTACTCCCCCTTCTTCGCAGACCCTGGCAACTACCGTTTTACTCTGTTTCTATGAGTTTGACTATTTTAAATAGCTCATAAATGTGGAATCCCACATTATGAGTCTTACTTCACTTAGCATATGTCTCCAGGTTCATCCATGTTGTCACATATGGCAGGATTTCTTTCTGTCTTTAAAGCTGAATCATATTCCATTGTATGTACATACCACATTTATTTCATTTACTCCATTCATTCATTGACGGACATTTGGATTCTTTCCCTATCTTGGCTGCTGTGAGTAATGCTGCAGTGAACATGGGAGTGCAGATATCTCTTTGAGATCCTGCTTTCAGTTCTTTTGGATATATGCCCAGAAGAGGGATTACTGGATCATATGGTAGGTCTGTTTTTAATTTTTTGAGGAAGTTTCATACTGTTTTCCATAATGGCTGCATCATTTTACATTCCCACTAACAGTTGTATAAGGGTTCTGATTTCTTCACATCCTTAACAGCGCTTGTTACCTTTTCACATCCTTAACAATGCTTGTTACATTTTTTATTGTTGTTGTTAAATAGTAGACATCCTAACTGGGGTGAGTTAATATCTCAGTGTAGTTTTTGATTTGCATTTCCTTGATGAGTGATGTTGAGCATCTTTTCACATACTTGTTGGCTGGCCATTTGTATGTCTACTTTTGAGAAATGTGTATTCAAAACCTTTCCTTATTTTTTAAACTGGCTATTTGGGAGCTTTTTGTGTTTTGTTTTGTTTTGCTCTTGAGTTGATTGAATTCCTTAAATATTTTGATATATTTTGGATAGTAACCCTTTATCAGATATGGGGCTAGCAAATATTTTCTCCCATTTTTGTAAATTGCCTTTTCATTTTGATTGTTTGCTTTTTAGTTTTATGTAATCTCACTGTGTTTTTGCTTTTGTTGCTTATGCTTGTGGTGTCATATCCAACAAATCATTGCCCAGACCAATACAATGATGCTTTTCCCCTTTGTTTTCTTCAAGGAGTTTTGTAGGTTTAGGTTTTATGTTTATATCTTTAACCTATTTTTAGTTAATTTTTATAGACAATGTGAGATGAAGGTCGAATTTTATTCTTTTGCATGTCCATATCCAATTTTCCCACTACCATTTATTGAAGAGACTTTCCTTTTCTCATTGTGTGATCTTGGCACCCCATACAAAGATCAGTTGACCATATATGCATGGATTTATTTCTAGGCTCTCTATTCTGTTTCCTTGATCTACATGTCTGATTTTATGTCACTTCCATACTGTTTTAATTGCTGAAGGTTTGTGTATTTTAAAATAAGGAAGTGTGACGAATCCAGCTTCTTTCTCAAGATTTCTTTGGTTATTCATGGTCTTTCGTAGTTATGAATTTTACAATGAGTTTTTCAGTTTCTCTGAAAAAATGCTATTGGGACATTTAAAGAGATTGCATTGAATCTATAGATTATGTTGGGTAGGATGGACATTTTAGCAATATTGTCTTTCATTGAATTTCTTTTCATTTAATTATGTTGTCTTTAATTTCTTTCATCAGTGTTATATAGTTTTCACTGTACTAATCTTTCACCTCTGTGGTTAAATGTATTCCTAAGTAGTTCACCCTTTGTGATACTATATAAATGGGATTGCTTTCTCAGTTTTGTTTTGAGTAGTTTATTGTTAATATATGGAAATGCAATTGATTTTTGTGTGTTGATTTTGTATCGTACAACTTTGCTGAACTTTTAAATTAGTTTTAATAGTTTTTGTGGAATAAGTAGGGTTTTCTATATATAAGATCATGTGTCTGCAGAAATAGTTTTACTTTTTTTTTTTTTCCAATTTTAATGTCTTTTATTTCCTTTTCTTGTCTAGTTGCTCCAGCTAGAGCTTCCAGTACTATCTTGAATATAAATGGTGAGAGTGGGCATTCTTGCCTTTTCTTGATAAGAGAAGAAAAACTTTGTGTTTTTTTTTTTTTATTTATTTTACTTTAAGTTCTGGGGTATATGTGCAGATCTTGCAGGACTGTTACATAGGTACACACATGCCATGCTGGTTCGCTGCCTCTATCCCCCCGTCACCTACGTTAGGTATTTCTCCTAATGTTATCCCTCCCTAATCTCCCCACCCCTTGCTATCCCTCCCCTAGCCCCCCACCCACCAATAGACCCCACTGTGTGATGGTTCCCTCCTTGTGTCCATGTGTTCTCATTGTTTAACACCCACTTTTGAGTGAGAATATACAGTGTTTGGTTTTCTGTTCTTGTGTCAGCTTGCTGAGAATGATGGTTTCCAGCCTTATGTCCCTGCAAAGGACGTGAACTCGTCATTTTTTATGGCTGCATAGTGTTCCATGGTATATATATGCCAAAAACTTTGTATTTTATCATTAGTTTGATATTAGCAGTGGACTTTTCATACATGGTCTTAATTGTGTTGAAGTAAATTCTTTCTATATCTAATTTATTGACTGTGTTTATCACGAAAAGGTGTTGAATTTTGTCAAATGCTTTTTCTGCATCTAGTGGGATGATTGTGTGATTTTTATCCTTCATTCTATTAATGTTATGTAGCACATTAATTGATTTGCATATGTTCAGCCATCCTCACATACTAGGGATAAATCCCATTTGATCATGGTGTATGATTTTTTAAAACTTAGTGATGAATTCAGTTTGCTAGTATTTTCTTGGGGATTTTCACATTTGTTTTCATCAAAGATACGGGTCTGTAGTTTTCATTTCTTGTAGTGTCTATGGCTTTGTATTAGGGTAATACTGGCTTGATAAAATGAGTTTTGAGGTGTACGCTCTTAAAGTCTTTAAAAAGTTGCAGTTTGTTCTTCCTTAAATGTTTAAAATTCACCAATGACACCATCTAATCCTGGATTTTTCTTTTTGGAGAGGTTTTTGATTACTGATTCAGTCTCCTTGTTTATTATTAGTCTGTTTAGATTTTCCATTTCATCATGATTTACCCTTGGTAGGTTGTATATTTCTATGAATATAACCACTCCTTTGAGGTTATCTAATTTGTTGTATATAATTCTTTTTTTTTTTTTTTTTTTTTTGAGATGGAATTTTGCTGTTGTTACCCAGACTGGAGTGCAATGGTGAGATCTCGGCTCACCACAACCTCCGCCTCCTGGGTTCAAGCAATTCTCCTGCCTCAGCCTCCCGAGTAGCTGGGACTATAGGCGCGTGCCACCATGCCCAGCTAATTTTTGTATTTTTAGTAGAGACGGGGTTTCACCTTGTTGACCAGGATGGTCTCGATCTCTTGACCTCGTGATCCACCCGCCTCGGCCTCCCAAAGTGCTGGGATTATAGGCGTGAGCCACCGCGCCCGGACTATAATTCTTAATAGTATTCTCTTCTGATCCTGTTCATTTCTATGGCATCAGTTCTAATATCTCCTCTTTTATTTCTGATTTTGAATCTTTTAAAATTTTTTTAGTATAAGGATTTTTCCATTTTGTTTATATTTTCATAAAAAAAAATTCTGTTTCATTGATTTTTTTTTTTCCTACTGTTTTTCTATTTTTTATTTCATTTGTTTTGGCACTAATCTTTGTTATTTCCTTTCTCCTGCTAATGTTGGCCTTCTCCTAAATTTGTTCTAGCTCCCTGAAGCATAATATTAGATTGTTTATTTGAGATCTTTCTCCTTTTTTAATATAGACATTTTATCACTGTAAATGTCCCTCTTAGAATTGCTTTTGCTCTGACTCATAAGTTGTAGTATATTTTCATTTTTGCATGTCTCAAGATATTTTCTAATTTCCCTCTTGATTTCTCCATTAGCCCATTGATTGTTAAAGAGTATGTTGTTTAATTTCCACATATTTGTAAATTATCAAATTTTCCTTCTGCTATTAATTTCTAGTTTCATTCCACTGTGGTCAGAAAAGATACTGGGTAGGATTTCAGTCTAAAATTTGTTAAGAATTTTTTTGTGGCTTAACGTGATATATTCTGGAGAATGTTCCACGTGTGCATGAGAAGAATGTGTATTTTGCCACTGTTGGGTGAAATGTTTTCTATATTAGTCCCTCTTGGTCTAAAGTGTTGTTCAAGTCTATTTTCTCCTTATAGATATATATATATATTTTGCCTGGATGTTCTATTCATTATCAAAAGTGGTATATGCATTATCTTACGAATACCATAGTGCTATTTCCTATTTCAGATCTTTCAGTGTTTATATATTTAGATGCTCTAATATTTGGTGCATATATGGATTTATAATTGTTATATCTTGCTGATTAATTGCTTTAGTATTATATAATGACCTTTTTTTGCCTCTTTGTCAGTTTATGACTTATAGTCTATTTTGTTTCAAAATAGACTATATAGTATTATAATATTATTATATTCTGGCCGGGCATAGTGGCTCATGCCTGTAATCCCAGCACTTTGAGAGGCCAAAGTGGGCAAATTACTTGAGTCTAGGAATTCAAGACCAGCCTGGGCAACATGGCAAAACCCTGTCTCTATTAAAAATGCAAAAAGTTTTGTCTCAAAACAGATATTTATCAAGTATAGCAACTCCTGCTCTCTTTTGGTTACCATTTGTGTGGAATATCTCTTTATATCTCTTTACTTTCAGGCTGTGTTTGTCCTCAAAGTTAAGTAGTCTCTTATAGATAGCATATATTAGATCTTGTTTACTTATCTATTCAGCCACTCTGTGTCTTTTGATTGGGGAGTTTCATCCATTTATATTTAAAGTAATTATTGATAGGGAAGGAAACCCTTTTGTTGACTGTTTTCTGTTTCGTAGTCTTTTTTGTCCCTGTTTTCTTCTCTTGCTATCTTCTTTTTTTTTTTTTTTTTTTTTTTTTTTGGAGACGGAGTTTCGCTCTCGTTACCCAGGCTGGAGTGCAATGGCGCAATCTCGGCTCACCGCAACCTCCGCCTCCTGGGTTCAGGCAATTCTCCTGCCTCAGCTTCCTGAGTAGCTGGGATTACAGGCACGCGCCACCATGCCCAGCTAATTTTTTTGTATTAGTAGAGACGGGGTTTCACAATGTTGACCAGGATGGTCTCGATCTCTTGACCTCGTGATCCACCCGCCTCGGCCTCCCAAAGTGCTGGGATTACAGGCTTGAGCCACCGCGCCCGGCCTCTTGCTATCTTCTTTTGTGATTTGTTGATTTTTTTTTGTAGTGATATGCTTTGATTCCTTCTTCTTTTCTTTTGTGTATCTTCTATAGTTTAGGATTACCATGAATCTTGCATAGATTTTGTCTTACAGTTATAGCAGTTCTATATTAAGCTGCTGACAACTTAACTGTACTCACATACAAAAACCCTGCACTTTTACTTCTCCCTCCCCATACTCTGATGTCATAGTTTACATATTTTTATATCATGTATCCATTAACAAATTTGTGTAGTTGTAGTTATTCTTAATATTTTTATCTTTTAACTTTAATAGTAGAATTAAAAGTTATTTACAGTCCACCATTATTATAATATTCTGGCCGGGCATAGTGGCTCATGCCTGTAATCCCAACACTTTGGGAGGCCAAAGTGGGCAAATTGCTTGAGTCTAGGAATTCCAGACCAGCCTGGGCAACATGGTAAAACCCTGTCTCTATTAAAAAAGCAAAAAATTGGGGGCCGGGCGTGGTGGCTCACGCCTGTAATACCAGCACTTTGGGAGGCCGAGGCAGGTGGATCACGAAGTCAAGAGATCGAGATCATCCTGGTCAACATGGTGAAACCCCGTCTCTACTAAAAATACAAAAAATTAGCTGGGCATGGTGGCGCGTGCCTGTAATCTCAGCTACTCAGGAGGCTGAGGCAGGAGAATTGCCTGAACCCAGGAGGCGGAGGTTGCGGTGAGCCGAGATCGCGCCATTGCACTCCAGCCTGGGTAACAAGAGCGAAACTCCATCTCAAAAAAAAAAAAAAAAAAAAAATGCAAAAAATTAGCCAGGCGTGGTGGTGTACACTTGTTGTCCCAGCTTCTTAAGAAGCTGAGGTGGGATAATCACCTGAGCCCAGGAAGCTGAGTTTACAGTGAGCTGTGATCATGCCACTGCACTCTACCCTGGGCACTGGGAATGAGACCCTGTCTCTAAATAAATAAATAGTATTCTGTGTTTGTCAATATACTTTTGTCTATATGCTTTTGTGTTACTGTTTTAGCATCTGTTCATTTCTATTTAAAGAACTCCCTTTAGCATCATGTCTAGTGGTGATGAACTCCCTTGCCTTTTGTTTGTTTGGGAAAGTCTTTATCTCTTTTTCACTTTCGAAGGATAGTTTTGCCAGATATAGTATTCTTGATTGGCATTTTTTTTCTTTCAACACTTTGAATATTATAAACCTTCTGGTCTGCAAGGTTTCTGCTAATACACTGATAGTCTTATTGAGGACTCAGTTTACATCATGAGTCACTTTTCTCTTGCTCCTTTAAAATTTTTCTTTGACTTCAGACAATTTGATTATATTGTATCTCAGTGTAGACTTCTTTGGGTTTCTCTAATTTAGCATTCTTTGGGCTTCATGAATCTGGATATCCATTTCCTTCCCCAGATTTGAGAGGTTTTCCTCCATGAGTTCTTTATATATGTTTTTCCCCCTACCTATCCCTCTTCTCCTTTGAGATTCCCATAATGAATATATTAGTCTGCTTGATAATGTTCAGTAAATAGCTTAGACTTTCTTCATTTATCATTCTTTGCTTTTTGTTCCAATGACTATATAATTTGGATGACTTGCCTTCAGTTTCAAGGATTCCTTCTCCTTAATCAAGTCTGCTGTTTTATCACTGTAGTGTTTTTTTATTTCAGTCACTGAACCAGAATTTCTGTTTGGTTATTTTTAAAAAATAATTTCTACTTCTATTAGGGCCAGATGTAGTGGCTCATACCTGTAATCCCAGCATTTTGGGAGGCCAAGGCAGGTGGATCACTTGAGGTCAGGAGTTTAAGACCAGCCTGGCCAACATGGTGAGACACCATCTCTACTGAAAAAAACCTACAAAAATTAACCAGATTTCTACACATCACTGTTAAAGCAAAAAGAAATGTATATTTAAGTGATACTAAGGTATCAGGATTCCCTGCAGGCAGTTTGAGATTTAATATAAAACCAAATACTCCTTTCAGACCACTGATCTAAATGATGACAGTCAAAAATTCCCAAGATTATGAAGTTTTATTAATGAATGTGATGGAAAATAAGATCTTGGATTGTGACTGAAATATTTTTAAGGTGATGAGTTAGTAAGAAAGAGAGAGGTGATAAAAGTTTTTGAAAACTTGTTTTCAAAGCAATGCTATTACATATTAATTATACAGTTTAAACTTTTCTCATCCTGCTGACAAATATATACCTGAGCCAAGATTACTGTTTTGTTTCATTTTAACCCTTCCCCTACACAGTAATATCCATAGTGATGACCATTTCTGGAGAGTTTCACTTTGATATTTTAGCAAATTATTACCTGTTAGGTAGCCCCAAAATGTAAATAAATTGTACCTCATTCCGTATTGTCAAAACACAAAAACAGCAACAATGATACTTAAAGGAAAGAAGCTCTGATTATTTTTTCAAAACCAAAGAAGTATAAGAAAAGCATTGAATTTAAGGGGCAGAAACTATCTCAGAAAGTTACTGCTAGTATTCAAATACTAAAGAAAGTAGTAGAATTATATACCTTTATAAAGATTAGGAGTAACAAATTGAATTTGAATTGGTACCATTTTCATTATTAAATTTGTTCACATGTTAAAAAAAGAAAACATAAGCATGTTTTAGTTTTCCATCTTCACATTAGGTAACACAATGAAGGAATATAGTTCTTTTCTAAAACCCTCACAAAAAGTTCTTTGTAGCTCTGAATTAGATTTTTTTTTTTTTTTTTGGAAACAGAGTTTTGTTCTTGTCACCCAGGCTGGAGTGCAATGGCATGATCGTGGTTCACTGCAACCTCTGCCTCCTGGGTTTAAGCAATCTCTTGCCTCAGCCTCCTGAGTATCTGGGATTACAGGCAGGCACCACCATACCTGGCTAATTTTTGTATTTTTAGTAGAGATGAGGTCTCACATATTGGCCAGACTTGTCTTGAACTCCTGACCTCAGGTGATCTGCCCACCTTGGCCTCCCAAAGTGCTGGCATTACAGACGTGAGCCACCATGCCTGGCTGTGAATTAGATTTTGATTGATAAAAAGGGAGAGAATAATTCCCATAATCTTATATTCCGTAAATGAAATTTTAAAACTGATATATTTTTATATTTAAAAACTTCAAAATAAATAGAAAAATGCAACTTTGAGTTGTAGTTTCTTTCGGTGGCCAATCTGATGAGCTTGGGCCCATACAAGGTATGTTGGACAAGAAAACACTATCCTAATAAATGTTGGCTTAACTGAATTCATTCAAATAAGTAGAAATATTGTTAGATTTGTTGACTGGAAGGAAGTCTGAGTTTGATTAGTCCAAAGGTAATTTGAGGAAAGGTAGCAGCAAGCCGAACGTGACCTCCCCTCAGTATTACAGAAAGGAAGGAGAATTTGAACTAAATTTTAAGATTTGGCCAGGGCCAAATAAGATATCACTGCAAAAAACCTGTGCTATATGTCAATGACACTTCAGAAAATAAAAGGTAGAGATAAAATGGAGTTCGCACTCCATCTCTGATCTGTGTGTGCTGCCCCTCCCTTCTGACTCTCAAGTTTTGAGGTCATTCCTGTTAACCTCCTCCTTTCTTCCCTGGCTTAGCCAGTTTATAAGCTCTGATCACATGTTTTACCACATTCTCTTTGTACCCTATCTTTTGCTTTCTTGTAGTTGCTTAATATTATATAATGGAGGCCAGGCACAGTGGCTCATGCCTGTAATCCCAGTACTTTGGGAGGCCAAGGCGGGCAGATTACTTGAGGTTAGGAGTTTGACACCCTCCTGGCCAACACGGCAAAATCCCATCTCTACTAAAAATACAAAAATTAGCCAGGTATGGTGGAATGTGCCTGTAATCCCAAGTACTTGGGAGGCTGTGGCAGGAGAATTGCTTGAACCAGGGAGGTGGAGGTTGCAATGAGCCTAGATTGCGCCACTGGTACATTCTCTACTCTGTATTTTCCCCTAAGAAAGAAATTGTGGGCTAAAGTGTGTAAGGGAAGGGTTAAAATGAAACAAAACAGTAATCTTGGCTGAGGTATGCATTTTCCAGCCTGGGCGATAGAGTGAGTGATACTCTGTCTCAAATAAATAAATGAATAAATAAAAATAAAAATATACGTATATATATATGTAGTATATATGTGTGTGTATATATACACATATATGTAGTATATATGTAGTCTTTTTCTAATTGCAAGGAATAGAGAGACATGCGAAAGTTTTTCAAGGTGATACAGGGTTAAGAAAATATGGGGAAGAAATTTCACAGTGGTTTCCCAGCCATGGCTCATCAAAACTAGAATGTTCTGACTACAGCAGTGGTTCTGGAAGTTTGACAGTACCTCTGACATATTGACCATGCTGCTGGTAGTTATCCATTAGGAGCAGGTGTCTATTGTGCTTGATTCCAGTTATACCTTATTAATCCCTCTATTCTCATGATTTGCCATTATGGTGTCTCAGCTACTCCATTTTTATTTTTCTGTTTGTCTAATTCTTCTTCTATTCCCTTAACACTAAATGAACTCTCTGTTCTCCTTTCTATATCAAGGTATCTGCTTATTTATGGTTTCTACTGCCATGTGGCTTTTAACATCCTCTCTCTCTTAGCTTCTGCTGCTGCCTTACATACATACATCCCTTTCTGCATGTGTCTCACTAAGGTCCCCCAAGAAAGATTTGGTTGTTTAGTTCAGAGCAGAGGTTTTCTGCTGGAAAAATCTCTCATGGCAATCTATAGATAGTTTTGATAGTTTTCTTTGGTACCTACTCATTACCTAATCTCTCATGATTGGGGTTATACAATACTAAACATTGTGACCTATATATAAAGTGCCTCTTTAGTAGGGGACTCTAAGGTATCTCAAAAGAGAGTAATACAACTGAGAGAGATTATTTACAGAACATTCTGTATATTGAGTCATTACATCAGGGGACTTGAGGTACTAGATATTTAGTTTTACCATGTATCATTGAATCAAAGATAGTATCAATCATAAGATATGCATTAATTTATTTACCATTGAAAAAGGAAAAAATTAATTTATTTATCATTAAGAAAGGAAAAAATGCTGCCAGTGAAATCACAGCACACCAATGATTGTTAGATGCATCTCAGTCTCAGACATGTTAAAATGTGAAAAAAGCACATTTTTAGAAAGATGTAATGTGGTGTCAGTAGCATATCTGAGATTGTCTGAGGATTAGAGCAGGTATAGTGAATCCCCAGACCAGAGAAGTTCCCTGAGGACTGACTCCTAGAGTGGGGTAAATGCTAAAGGTTTCAGGTTGGATTACTAATCTGACAGACCAGAAGGTAGTGTCTAGTAGAGACTAGATAGCCAGCTACCTATCTGCAAGTGGAGAGGAGGCTTGTCACTGGTCCAGAGTGTGGTTTGCCTCAGGGACTTGACAGATATCAGAAAGTATATCCAAGGAGAAGGTGAAGTATTCCCGTATTGATTTAAATGACATGAACATATCAGAAATTTCTGTTTCTCTTAATTCCTCATTTAAGTTCTGGGATCAATTCAGCTGTGTCTCTTATCTTCTAGAACATCTCCTTGTTTATTACTTGTACATTAACTGTATGTCTGGATGTAGGGTCATTTTATAAACCAAATGCTGTATTTTGTCTATGAGGCACCTAAGCACAGCCAGAGAGAGTTAAGCTTACAATTGTGATACATTAATGAATAACCTCTGGTTATTGACTCCCTTTTTGTTATTGGGAGAGTTAATGTAGCTTTTTTCAGACTTTTAGATTGAGCAGGTACGTGTGCAAGTTTGTTACATGGGTATATTGAATGGTGAGATTTGGGCTTCTAGTGTACTCGTCACTCAAATAGCAAATATTGTACTTTATAGATTTGGAGATTTCTCAGAGAACTAAAAGTAGACCTACCATTCAACCCTGCAGTCCCACTACTGGGCATCTACCCAAAGGAAAATAAATCGTTATATGAAAAAGACACCTTTACTTGTTTGTTTATTGCAGCACTACTCACAGTAGCAAAGTCATGGAATCAACCTAAATATCCATCAACAGTTGACTAGATAAAGAAAATATGGTATATGCACACCATGGAATACTATGCAGCCTTAAAAAGATAACTTTAATTGTAATTATGAATCAACACGTCTTTCTTTTTATCTCTATTATGTAAATAGAGCAGAAATCCCACATCAGTATGATTAGCATGGAGGAAAGTGCTCACTGAATTCCCCTTGCTCTCTTACCAACTGACTGGACAGGGTATAGGTGGTTATCTAAGGAGACTACCCCGTGTGATCTTCACAGCATTCAGAGAGGAGTTTACTCTGGGTTTGTGAGATATGCGATATGGGGTAGCTGTTTTTTAGGACCACATTTCCCAATGTGTTTCCACTGAACACTTATTTTTTTCTGATGTCGTTACATGTCTTGTGTAAAAAGCATTGGATAAAAATGCTGG
The DNA here is from genome assembly GCF_030222135.1 of Aotus nancymaae. Lineage (NCBI taxonomy): Eukaryota > Metazoa > Chordata > Mammalia > Primates > Aotidae > Aotus > Aotus nancymaae. The sequence goes on along the minus strand of NW_026988415.1, from coordinate 49,404,548 downwards.
GGAAGCTAAAGGGCTCTGATAACTCTATATAATGTATGTAGATTTCTGACTGAATCTCTGGGTGTTTACTGCTCATGGGTTCCACTGCTATTATAGCCCAACACGACTGGTATGATTTTCAGGTTGGTCTCTTTGGGCCCTTTCACCTTCTGAGCCATCAAAGCCCAAGATAAGCAATTTTTCCTATGTCCTTCAAGATGACTATGGTCTCAGCTTAGACTCCAGGGAACTCATTTGAAATTGAACAAGAGCAAGCCTAGCTCAAGAGGATAGCAAAGTGCCTAGTTTTATGTGTCACTGCACTAGACACTTCATAAGGAGTAATTTTTAAAAGGGGGCCAGTTTTGTTTCTGAGACTCAACTAGACTTTCACTCATGCTCTGGGGGAAGGAATTCAAGTCTCCAACATTGTCCTTATCGTACACCAGTAGGGCCAGACTGATTATCCTAAATTTTACATAGCCTAAGAATGAGCTTAGATGTAAAAATAAAAAGCTTTCTCTCCTTTTGCATAGAACATTTCTATTTATTATTTCAGTTAATTTATCTTTGTCATCAATATTGAAGTACCACTTGCTATACATATGCTAGACATGGGTAACAGTGTCTAGAAGTACACTCTGATTTCACAACACTGTTCCAGGATATCTCCTTGCAGGTGCATCTAGGGCTACTGGGACATGTGTTCCTAAATCCTCCTCTGCCAGTTCTCTAAATATGCCAAATTGTTTTGAAATGGCAACCTTGTCTTGTCTTCTCGAATCCGCTCTTCTATTCCTTCCTTTAGCTTTTTATTCCAACCTTCCACTTTCCACCCTTTAATTAAAGAGATGGCCGATATATGGGAGATGCTGTAGTCCGTTGTTGTCTAAAATGAGTTCAGCAGACACTCCCCCACCATTCCCTCTCCCCAAGTTCAGCATCAGGAATAAAATTCTCATCAGTTCCTTTGGCAGCATTTAAGTGAATGGTCCCCAGTGACTTTGTGCTTGCTAATTTGAGTTCTCTTTTTACATACAGAGCTAGTCACATTGACAGACCATACTGTACGAAGATATATACTATTCTTTGGGGTCATGGATTTTGTAAATAAACTGAGAACAGTGGCTGAAAATCAGATTACCTGAAAGTCTGGAAGGAAAACGGCATTGAATGATCTTATCTAACCTCTTTTCAAAAGCACTACATATATTTCAAATTTTAGTTTCTAGAGACAATTAGCAGGCAGTAGTTGCAAGAATAAGCAGAATCCCTGTGAGATGTATAAGATGTGTGATCTTCATTAACTCATATCTAAAAGTTTAACAAACATATACTGAAGTTTGTTTGTTTGTTTGTTTTTGAGACACTTTTACTCTGTCGTCCAGGCCAGAGTGCAGTAGCACGATCTCGGCTTACTGCAACCTCTGCCTCTCAGGTTCAAGCAGTTCTCCTGCCTCAGCCTCCAGAGTAGCTGGGATTACAGGCACGCACCACCACGCCCAGCTAATTTTTGTATTTTTAGTAGAGATGGGATTTCACTGTGTTAGCCAGAATGATCTAGATATCCTGACCTTGTGATCCGCCCGTCTTGTCCTCCCAAAGTGCTGGGATTACAGGCATGTGCCACTGCGCCTGGCTACTGATATTATTTTTAAAAGACAAGTATGTTAAGGAATTTGTCTTCTACATAGTGACAGGTATCAAAGTGAAGAATATGGCCTTTTGTTTTTTTCTTACTATACACTAAAATGTTGCTACATATTAGAAGATTGTAATTTATTTCCATGAATCAAATTCTGTACTTAAAACTGACCTGTTTATATACTGTTGTGTGATAGAAATTCTCTTGGTGGGGGCAATAGAAATATTACATGCCTTTTAATAAAGTGGGCTTTTAAAATAATTTAGTTCAACTTTTCACTTCTTATAAAATTTTTGAAAAGATATTTTCTTATTTTGTTTTATTGTTTTTTATTTTTGAGACAGAGTCTCACTCTGTTGCCCAGGGGGAGTACAGCAACATAATCTTGGCTCACTGCAACTTCTGCCTCCCAGGTTCAAGCAATTCTCCTGCCTCAGCCTCCCAAGTAGCTGAGATTACTGGCATCCCCCACCATGCCCAGCTAATTTGTGTATTTTTAGTAGAGACTGGGTTTCTCCATGTTGGCCAGGCTGGTCTTGAACTCCTGACCTTATGTGATCCACCCACCTTGGCCTTCCAAAGTGCTGGGATTACAAGCTATCACGCCCAGCATTTTTTTCTTTTTTAATTTTAAGTAGAGCTCTCTAAATAATGTCAGTTTTGTATTGAAATGAATGAATTCATGAACTTGCTTTCTTCGCAGCATGAGGGACTAACAGCTAGAATAAAAATAATCAACCTAATATTTCTTGTTGCTGGAAAATAATTATGAGAATATTACACAGAGGAAGCCATGCTTAAAATAAAGGCTTCATATTGCATTTAAACCTCAAGCGGGACTTTCAAGTATTCTGTTTAGTAGAATAATATATTGATGAACCCTTGGAGAACTAATTATGTTGTTTCACATGAATTACAAATGCATCATTTAGCTGAATTATAGTCTTACATGTGTCCTTTACAATTAGTCATCATTAAATGTTAGACATGTGAAATTTAAGAAGCAAAGAAAGCATACTTCTTTAACAAAGTGGCCCAAACAAAGCCAGTATTTTAATTTGAGGTCTATAACAGGTCTACAGATTTTATTTTCTCTTTTTGCAAAATCAGTGTATGCATCTGAGAAGTTCTTTTAATAGATTTTTCTCGCTAAAATCTTATTGTTAATTGCAAGTGTAAGTTGTGACAGTAATTTTTATTATGCCACTTTAGACTTACTTCTAAAATTTGAGCAACAGAAACATATTATTAGAACTTTTTATTATTTCTGTAACTATCTTTTCAAATATTTCCAAAGGGTATGGCTTTTTAAGCCTTTGCCTCTGCAAGTCACAGTTTCAAGTAGGCCCTGAAATTCTAGTAACATGAGCAGTGCAACAGTACATTGAGCCTTAGCAGTAAGTTTTAGTGAATTATTTAGGAGATGAACATTGATTCCCTTATGAGTCAGTTCAGCCTCTTTCTAAAAATAATGTCATTCCCATTATCTCTCCCATTTTACAGGAAAATATTATAATCCAAAGAACTGGGTGTCATTGGTAATTAAGTAGGCAGAACCCATAGACATTGAATAGTTTAAGTTGTAAATGTGATAAACTTCTATAATACAAATATTTGTGGACAGAAAATGCTGAGAGATATGGAAACACAAAGTAGAAGGAGCATTTGTGAACTGCTTCTCAGTTTCGGACATTGTACTAAGTGCTGAGGATACAGAGATAAATAAGACATAATCCCTTTCCTCAAGAAATTTTACCAGTAGTAGAAATACTCCAAAGGGCCAACAGTGAAAGAATCACAATAAATTAACAAACTATGGACTAACTAGATCTGCTCACATCCTAAGGTCTCCAGGCAAGGTTTACATGCACTGGAACTGCCCTGCATAGTTGTTATTCTGTATAATGGCTGACAAAGGTATAGGTGTGCTATGGTAGAGCCCAAAAGACTCTCAGAGGTGATATAGTCCTAATCCTTCATTTTTCAGAAGAGGGGAACCAGGCACAGAGTGGGTGAAGGGATTTTCTCCAGATCGTGTAGCAAACTAATGACATTTGGGACTAGAATCTAGATTTCTTGATCCTCACTACAGTCTTTCAAGTGGAGATAACCTCAAACCTTTTTGTTTCCCCATTCTGTACTTTAAGCAATGGCACCAGAAGTCCATGGGAAAAATGAAATTTCCTAAATGAGGAAAAGAGGCCCTGGATAGAATGCTCATGAGATCAATAAAGAAATTAAAGGATAGGGTGAAAAAATGGTTAAAAGTATGTAGAGAGTACATCTAGACCAGAAAGAAAATTAAGAAAAGCCCAGTGGCAAAAATAAGAGAATCGCAAATAAAGGACTGAAATAATTATCCAAAACAATTCTCTTTATGGGTAAACAGGCTAAAATGCCATAGGTCTAATTGTATGCATTCAATCTGCTTCAGAATTTTTTTTTCAAACTAAATAGCTATGTTAAGTAGCCTCATATTAAATGGAAGAACTCTCTGTTATCTCGCACATTTGTATAGCTGCAACATAGTGATGAGTGATGTGTCTACTGATGGCCCTGAGACTGTGTAATACCCCAATGTACCTTTAGAACTATTGAAAAATATTTTTATTATGTTCAGCCTAGTTTTATTGTTAACTATATTTAATATCCAAAATCTTGGAAATGGGGGCTATGTTTATGATAATATCTCTGGCAATTATCTATAAGTACATCTAAATTCATTGCAGCACTTCATATCTTAGGTAGGCTGTATGGTACGGACTTTACTGTAATGAGAAAGATTCTGCATCGTTATCCTGTTTGTCTTCCCAGATGTTTTCTTTGTTAGGCTTTTTGGGATTTTTGATTTTTCTTGCTCTTTTTCTTATAAAATGTGAAATATATAGCCTGTGATAATGCTAGGCCGCCCTGCCCAATTACCAACCCCAATCTCGATCCAATTATGCTTTTAAAAGTATACATTATGTAAATAGATTATTTTACCTTCTGCTGCCTTATAAGTCTTTTTTTATACAGCAGCAAAGGAAGATTATAATGTCATTGGCTCTCAAATGCCCTTTTCATGTAAGTCGGCTGCCAGGCAAGGATCCTACATCTGTTTTCTAGCATCCATATAAATGTCTGTGATAAATAAGTCATTGCTCACTGGAGCTGCCTTTGTGAAGCAGATCACTTACCGTTTCTTTCACATGCACAATGACAGCAGTCAACCTAATTGACTATTACTTGGTCAGTTTCGATGTCAGAAGTGATGCTAGGTAAAATAGAAAGGAGAAATCCAAATGTAATGCATTTCTGTTTAAAGCCAGAAAGATTTAGTAATAGAAAAAACACCACTAATTTGATGTTTTTCGGAGATTAGTGTGTTCCCAAAGGATGAACTTGACACTACCGCATTCTACCTCACAACCTAAACTGGTTTCTTGTATGAATCTCTGAGTGAATTCCTAATAGACACATTGACATGGTATAAAATGCCTCACACGGCTATAATAAACATAGGTTAGAATTGTGGTTCAGTTTTTAGTCAAACGCCAGGAAACCATTTTCATATGTAGTCTTTCCTAATTGGAAATCCAGATGATGGGGTGCAAAACAGTCATCCTAATCTGTTCAAACATCAATGGACAATTATGTCTGTAAAATTCTCTATACTTTGCAGTTAGAGTTTGTGATTCCTACATTGCAGAGCAAGCCTCTTCTTCTGTGACTGATGCTGCCCTCTCTTTTCTATGTCATCTCTGCTTCGGAATCATCATTATTATGGGGCATGACACCAGTCATGTTACGCCATGCTGCTGACAATGGTTATTTTCAATAGCGGGGAGTAACCAGGGAAAGAACATCCATCATCATGTGATATAGGGGAAAAAACCAAAGACTCAGAAGCCATGTTAAGAACACAGCTGGAAGCAAGGAGCCATTTGAGTAGGATTACAAACATCTTAGATTGTGCAGATTAGTACTAGATTCAGGGAAAATAGGAATTGAACAACCTCTTTTGCACAAATGAGCAACCTGGAGTTTGCAGTAATGGAGCCAATAGCCTCATCACATTTTTAATCCATTTGGATGTCATGTAAAGAATGAACATATGCAGTACTTAATAAAGAAAGGTCAATTCTGCCATAGTGATCACTGAAGCTTAATGCAGCAAATGAGGTAGGGCTTTTTTTTTTTTAACTCCTCAATCCTAGAACATTTAAATTTATCTTTTCAGTAAGTTGTGGGATTTTTTTAAATCTCCTGCATCTGTTAAAACCTAAGTGAACAGCAGTTCAAAGCCAACTCCACACCTGCACTGACATATTAAAAATGTCAAATAATTTATATAAAAATGCTGAGATGCAGTTTCACTAACAGTCTGTTTTGTCACTGCCCTCCCTATTTATCAAACTCTAAGAAGATTGTTGGGGTGATGTAGCTCTGTATATTTGCCATTTCCCTCCTATTTTTGGATTGTACTGTTTTAATTATAGTTAACAACCAATCTTGCAAGATTTCAAGATTTGTCATAACTACAATCCTTTTTCCACCTCATAGCTTTAACAGTGGCATTTGCATGTTACCCAAACCAAACTACTGAGTTAATCATCTTCATCCAAAGAAGAGTAGCTTCCTTGATTTTCAGCATAACGTTTCTGGCTACCTAGAGGCTTTTTTTTTTTTGACAGTCTCGCTCTGTTATGGTGCCGTCTTGGCTTACTGCAACCTCTGCCTCCCAGGTTCAAGCAATTCTCCTGTCTCAGCCTCCAGAGTGGCTGAGACTATAGGCACATGCCACAAAGCCCGGCTAATTTTTATATTTTTTAGTAGAGATGGGGTTTCACCATATTGGTCACGCTGATCTTGAACTCCTGGCCTCAGGTGATCTACCCACCTCGGCCTCCCAAAGTGCTGAGATTATAGGCATGAGCCACCACGCCCAGCCTTTTTTTTTTTTTTTTAGATGGTAAGCTAAAAGGAAATAAAATTGTAACCTAAACAAGTGCCATAATTCTTTCTTGGCTTATAATTTCTGAAAGGCATAGAAATGATTACATATTTATCCAAGAGTTCCAAAATTGCCCTCTAATTCAAGTCATTAGAACCTTCTTCCACCTACAACTTATTTGAACCCTTTTCATTAAAAGTCATGTCCAAGAGTCAGCTCAAATGTCACATTATTTGGTCATTCCAGCTTTCTTTCCTCCTGAGTCTTCTAATCCTATCATTAGTTCTGCATATAGTTCTGTCCACTTGTCTCATTTTCTTATCCAGTAGATCTTGGAGGGCATCAACTACGCTATCTTTGTTGTTTTCACGTTGCTTATACGTTGTGGAGATTGAATACATTTATTCATTTTTAACAAATGTTTGGTGTGCTCTTCCGACAGCTTGACAACGACCTAGATCAGCGGTTTGCCAACTTATGGTCAGTGGGCCAAATCCAGCCCATGGGCTAGAGCTAAGAATGTTGTTTATATCTTTAAAGGGTTGTAAAAACAAATAAAGAAGAATATACAGAAGAGACCATATGTGTCCCACAAGCCTAAAATATTTGCCATCTGGCCCTTTACAAGGAAAATGTTGCTGGCCCTTGTTCTACATGCTGAGGATACACCAGTGAACAAAACCAACAAAAAAAAATTCCTCCCTTCAGAGAGCCTAAATTCTATTTTTACAACAATTTCATGCAGAGTAGGTATCCATCTTTGTTACTCCCAATATTTACATATAGTACATACTCATTATTTGTGAAATGAATGAAAAATGCATAAATAAAATCCATCATCCAATATTATATAATATTGGCAAGTAGTTCTATATGATATAATAAAATGTTATATTTAAAAAATCCTTATATGAAGAATTTTTCCCTAGATAATTTTTAAACCAAAAACTCAAACACTACTTACTTGTCAAGACATTTTATTCTGGTACTTAATAATGATTTCCCATCTTAATATAACTTTTATTCATGATGAGGTCCTGATTATCTAGCCTCCTTATGAGAGGTAATCATAATTACATTTGATTCTGAAAGCTTTCTGAAATGGTGATTCTTTCATAAGAGATCATTTTGTATACGTGACAGTTAAAACAATGAGTTAGTTTTTCAGAGAGTTTCCATGCTTGAATTCTACAAGCTTGTGATGTTTATAGCTTATATTCAGATAAAACCATTTTGCTCCACATTTGAAAAGACAGTCTTTTGCATAAGACTCAGAGTTGACTAAAATTATGGCAACTTTTCATAAAGTCAAGTCATAGATGCACCAAATTCTCCCACAGAGCCCACAGTCCTTTGAAAGTGATGGTAGAATACTGGGGATGGGTCAGAGTGCTGAGAGGAAAGGGGAAGGGAAGAAGGGGAAAGAGAATGGAATCTAGAAATGGAAAGAGTTGGATTTGTAGAGCCAACAGATGGTGTTGGTGATAAAGATGACTACGTGACTTCTTTCTCTAACCCATGAGTGGTGAAGGTCTCCACTCAGTGCCCTGTCTCCATCCCATTGCCCCAACCTAAATAAGTTAATTGTTCTAACACCTGTCTATCCCCACACCAAACCATCATTACCACCAAGCCATTTCCTGTACTGTCCTTTATCTTTCAAATATTCAAAATTAGAAGTAGATGAGATGTGAGATCTAAAGAGAAAAATTACATCACCTTTTATTTATTTTCACTGGTCTTTTAATCTGGGCTGCCCTTACTCCTCGTAGACTGTACACTGCCTCTTAGATACTACACTGCTATTAGTCTAAATACGTGGCTTTATTAACGAACTGCTCATTTCTTATTCCTTGCATAGTTTTAGGGTTGATAAAATGAGAGTTTAAAATGCAGTAACAGAGAATCTTAATTACAAACGAAGGAAATTGAAACATACTACTGTATGTGCTGATTTACTTTCAGATTCTTGACCTTTGTCAAGACTAATGAGATTACACATCCTAGTATAGCGAATGGTTAGAAATTTTAATAGACTTGCCTAATTTACATTGTTAGGGATTCTGTAAAACTGAGAGTTATGCCAGCAAACCTAGATGTGCTGTCTTTTAAATTGCATTCCCTAATATCTGTGGCTAGCACATATGAAGTCATTACTTACATTGCGAAGTGACAAATATAGGAAACCATGGCTTTGTTCTCTGAATGCAGATAACTCATGCCCATCAAAGTTTCTAATTTACAGAGCTTTCCTTTGGAGGAGGCTAGAATGCTGAGTAACGATGAAAAAGCAACATTTGTTAAATCTGATTTGGCACAGGACTTGTTTCTGTTCAAAGCAGCCTTTCATAATATCAGTTTGAATCTATTTCTATTATGTAGTATAGGGGGAAAAAAAATCTTTTCTTCCCATCTTAGGTTCATAGCTGGGGCCCCTTAACAAAAAACAGATTACCTGATTACCAAGAGAAGAGCGTACAAATTTATTTATTTTTTATTTTTTGAGATAGAGTCTCGCTCTGTCATGTAGGCTGGAGTGCAGTGGCACAGTCCTGGCTCACTGCAGTCTCCACCTCCCGTGTTCAAGTGATTCTCCTGCCTCAGGTTCCTGAGTAGCTGGGATTACAGGCATGCACCACCATGCCCAGCTAATTTTTGTATTTGTAGTAGAGATGGGGTTTCACCATGTTGTCCAGGCTGGTCTCGAACTCCCAACCTCAGGTGATCCACCCGCCTCAGCCTCCCAAAATGCTGAGATTACAGGCGTGAGCCCCCATGCTCAGATTAATTTAGTATATGTAAATTGTCTGTGACAAAGGAAATTTTGTAAGGAAATAAAGACCCAAAGAAACAGAAAAAACTGTGTATTCTTATGCTTAGGTTTGGTGAAGAAGTGGAGAGTAGTGGAGTAGTATGATTGGACAAAGGGGATATGATCTAATACTAGTAAACTGTGGGGGACTTAACAAGGCCTGTGTTTTCTGATTCTTCTCTGTGTCCTTGCATCTTCAGATATAAGGATGTTCCTTTCCTCTGAATGTGGGGTTCTGGGGGTACCTCTGGAATGAAGGTTTTATGGCCTGCTTCAAGAGAGAAGGGCAAGGGGAAGGTGAGAGTGACCTGGCTTCTGCTATTTTATTAAATGCCAAGGTGACGTATCGTTGGGTAGCAGGTCTTGAACCCCATCAGTAGCAAAACAAAAAAGGCACTTCTCACTCTGAAAAGCTTGTGTATTAGTGAACTCTACATCTGAAGGATTATGCTCAATAACATACATATAAAATAAGCTATAAGGCCGTGAATGTACTCCATCTACAGGTATTTATTGAAGAAATACTACTTGCTTAGTACTGTGGGAAGTATTAATGTAGAAAGCTTGCTCTGTTTCCTTGGGGAATCAACACTTATAAAAATAAAAGTATTATATGCAAAAAAAAAAGTACCAAAATGTTGTTCTATAGGTTTTCATATATCCTAGATTTTTCAAAATCTCAATTCATTATCATATCACATGTTCACATTTTTAATGCAAAAAATAGGATCTGTGGCAATGGGACCTCAGAGAAGGACAAGATCACTACAGTTTGTGATACTCCAGTCTTCACAGAGGAGGCAAGACAGCTTGTTTATCCTACAGATATTGTGTCATTTCTTTTCAGATATTTGTCTAAATACACTTATGACTATTTCGCCTTGAATTTATTACTAAGTTGGTTTTTGGTTTTGTATCTGTTCTTTAAAATAAGATTTTGCTCTGTCATCCAGGCTGGAAGGCAGTGGTGCAGCCTTGGCTCAAGTGATCCTCCTGCCTCAGCCTCCTGAGTAGCTGGGACTACAGGCATGCACCACTGTATCTGGCCTGTTTTTTTCTTTTATCTTCTTTTTCCCTGATTCATAATAATGCAGAATTGGTAGCAATCCCACATCTTTTTTTATCTTTATTGAAGTTAATTGACAAATTATGTATCTTCAAGGTGTACAGTGTGATATTTTTATATGTGTATACATTGTGGAATGATTTCTACAATCAAGCTAATTGACCTGTCTGTCACCTCACATAGTGATGGAGTCCATAGTGATGGACCTCATAGGTTTTTCTTTCGAGTTAATTTTTGCATTGTTTCAACTCTGCTTCTACCAGAGTTCGCATTCAAACACGTATCACTATGGTAGTTCACAGTACAATGGAATAAATTATTACAGAGAAATTCGAACTGGGTAATTTTATTTATTCATTGTGGTCAGACAGCAAGTCTAATTCTGTTGTCATTTTTATACAAGTGATAGTTTGGGAAAAAAATTATTTACAGACCTCAGCAGCCTATCTTGATTTCTGTATTTTTCTTATCAAAAAAATAATAAAGATGAGCACTTCAAACTATGCCTCTCACAACTTTCACGAAGCATAGCAATGATCGATAATTTATGTAACTCTCACCTGTAAGGCTGAGAATCATTGACAGGACCTAAAGGGAGGGAAAAAAGTCATCTTTCTAAATAAAGTGATGATAGATTTTCCCAGGTTTTAAAAAAATATGCAAGGAGTTTATGGTGAAACACAATAGCATTTTAATAAATTGTTATTAACTTGTGTTACTAATAAAAATTTAAGCCCATTGATCTCACCTGAGAAGCTTAAAACACTGAAGAGCTAAGGCTTTAGTCACACATATTCTTAGAGTTTCTCAGAAACCAATAGCTTTTATGATTTTTAAAAATCTATTTACAAACATCATCTTTACATTCCTCTAGCCCTGTTTTTATTAAAGGAAACCCTACAGGCAAAAATGTAATTTTTCCAAAGTTGGACATATGGCTGATGTCAGAACCAGCAAAATCATGTTATACAAAGCCAAACGCTGAGTTAAACCTCCCAATGCTGATGTTCATCAGACCCCAGAATAGGTGTCTGTTACAGGATGAGCAAGATGAGAAGTGGAACTCTACGGAGGTATAACTACTCACCTGCAAAATCAGGTGGCTCTGAAAATGAATAGCACTGTAGCGTTGGGCCAATTCCTGCTGCCCTTGGCACCGGGAATGCGATCTTGTATGGCAAATCAAATGAGCAGAAGGCTTCGGGCCAGGATACTATCAAGCTCTTCTCAAACTTTAAATGTATGAGAAATCCTGCTCACTGCCGTGGAACATGGCATGGATTCTAAGTGCCTAGTAGGCCATTTTATTTTGTTCTGTTCTTTCTTATTTTTGGTAAGCAGAACTGGCAGTATGAGATAAACTTACATAAACAGTGAGTTCTTGATTTTTATATTTGTTTTTCATGTAGATCCAAAGTCAGCAGCTTAATTTACATGTAGCTGTAAAACTGAGGAGATAAGTAATAGCGTAGGATTATGTTGAAAAATCAGGATGGGGAAGAGTCCCAAAAAGAGCTTGACATTTTATTAACCCCTACTGAAAAATACGTCCCAAAATTTTAAAAAATATTCTTCTAATGGCATATATATATATATGTATGTGTGTGTGTGTGTGTGTGTGTGTGTGTGTATATGTGTGTGTGTGTATATATATATATATATATATGGTTTTTTCCATCTAGTTTTCTCTCAGTAGTATCTATTTAATCTAGCAGGTGTCTCAAGCCATGAACTTCTGTATGGATTAGATTCTGTGTATTAGAGCACAAGTGAGTGTAGCTTTAGTCTTTGAATGAACAGGGAAACTCCTCAATGAAAAAATATGGGATTTTCCAAGAAACTGTCCACCGGGGCCCTTCCTGCCCTTCCTATTCTTAAGCTCTTCTCTGTAGCTGAGGAGAGTAGCTGCATACCTTCTAGCTCCCCCAATTCTAGAAACACAAATAATAAAGCCTTGACAATCCATGAAAAGACTTTAATCTGCTCTCAGGATTCCTGATGCCAGCTCCGTTTCTAATGTTCCTGGACAGTGACTCATACCTCAAAGGCAATTTTGGATTTAAAATGATTTTCCAAATCTAGATAAATAATTTCTGGATTGATTGCTGTTTTAAATTAGCCAAACCACCCCTTCTCTTTAATAGCCTATATAATTGAGAGTTGGCTACATATTGGTTGATACCTGTAAGAAGTAATTGAACATTCTGAATAGTGTATTTTGATGACTACAATTTCAGGTGCCAAAATTTGGACAGGTTGCTTCGTTTTTGCTCACAGTGGTATTCAGGTATGCCCCTATTTAAGTAACCCAAGAAGTGAAAATAATATTTTACAAGATGTCTGAGGGTGATTTTTTCTCCCTCAGACATCTCTTACTTTTAAAAGAGATTCATTGTAGTGTTAGTCATTTCCCCAGTTGCATCGAAAACATGTTTCAAAAAAAAATTCTTATGGATTGTTTTTTCCTCAAAATATTATTTTCCTCATATTGTAAGTCACCTGGATCTGCAAGAATAGGCTAAAAGACAGTTATTACCACATATCATATTCACCAGTTCTCTCTTTTCTTTAAAAATGCTTAGATGCTTTTAAAATGGTTTTTAAGTGTTTAAAAGAATAGTAGTCTATGCATAGCCCTCAGTATGCCTAAGAAGACGATATATACTTGTGACTCTGATTGATAAGAATGCCCGTAATTTTCAACAGAGGTTACTGTTTAAATGGTGGCACAGATATCTATCTGTCAGTCTTTGTGAAATAGCTTATTAGTTATTTGTTTTTCTGTAGCCCCTTAGACTGTTTTTGTACTTTCCATATATTCATTCCCTACCCCCCTGTTTTTTCCCAGTGTTCCATTCTAAAAGTGTACCAAAAAAATTCACCTACCAAATCTGGATAACAAGAATGTTATTTCATTTTACTTTAATCTTTGCTATTCTTAGACCTTCTTTTCTTCTTCATCTTTTCCAATTGAAATAAAAAAGATTTTTGATGTATGTAGAGGCTATTTTTTTTTGAAGAACTGTTAAAATTGTGCAACTTCAAAGCGTTTCCAAATGTTGCATTTTCAGAAATGTTTTATCATATTTTTTCTTTAAATTTCCTGTTGCTGTGTAGTCTCAGTGATGGCTGAAGGCACTGAATTTTACATTCTATATTGCTTTTTATGTTTCACATCTAGTTAGTAGTTATAACTTCTCCCACAAAATAACTGTGCTTTTATGGAAATAATTGCTCAATGATGATTTATTTCTAATGATTTTTTCATATCATGATTTTAAAGTATCTTCTAATTTCCACTTACATAAATGTTTTCCTTCTCTATTTAGATAGAACATAGATACATGTTGATTACATCCTAATCTATCCTTCATCTACTTCCCAGAAAGATTTCTGGTGGTTTACAACAAAGGATCATTAAAGTTAAATTAAAAGTTAGAAGAAAACTTTTACAAAATTATTCCAAATATCCAAATTAAGGCTAGTTGCTGTTACTGAGCATTAAATTTAGCTCTGAGCTTACTGAAAGCCGTACAGAAAGGAAAACATATATTTTCTAATTCTTATTGTCTGACAAAACAAAGACAGTTTAAAATGGAAGACAAAGTACAACATTGTCTTCTGTAATAGTTTTAGAGATGATACAAGAGTGTTCTTCATGATCACTTGTTTCATCAACAAACCACTTTCATACTGCCTTTGACTGTGTTCATTTATGAAGCCCAATTAAATATTGCTGTTTTGGTCTAAATTTGTCCCCCTAGAATCCGTATGTTGAGGTCTAATCTCCATTGTGATAGTATTAGAAGGTGGGGCCTTTGGGAGGTGATTAGGTCATAAAGGCTCTGCCCTCATGAATGGAATTAGTGCCCTTACAGAAGAGGTCTGAGGGAGCTCGTTTTCCCCTTTCACCATATGAGGGCACAGTGAGAAGGTGCAGTCTTTGAGGAAGCAGGCCCTCACCAGACACTGCTGGCACCTTGATCTTAGACGTCCCAGCTGCCAGAACTGTGAGAAATACATTTCCGTTGTTTACATGTTACCCAGTCTATGGTATTTTGTTATAGCATTCCAAATGAATTAAGACAATTGCATTTATGGAATACGATTTGCAATAAATTGTACAAAATGGTATATATTCTAGAATGAGTCCTCTTCTCACTTCTTACTCCTGTTTCCTTATATACACACTCGTTGCCTTTCCTCACCCCCCAAGATAGTTCTGGGACAGGAACATTTTCATTTACTTCTAAAAAGGTATAAAATCTTGATATGGTTTGGCTATATCCCCACCCAAATCTCATCTTGATTTGTAGCTCCCGTAATCCCCATGTGTGGTGGTAGGGACCCAGTGGGAGGTAATTGAATCATGGCAGTGGTTTCCTCCATGCTGTTCTCATGATAGTAAGTAAGTTCTCATGAGATCTGATGGTTTTATAAAAGGCTTCCCCCTTGGCTCATTTCTCATTCTCTCTCCTGCTGCCTTGTGAAGAGGTGCCTTTGCCAAATTGTAAGTTTCCTGAGGCCTCCCAGCCTTGCCTTGAGGAACTATGAGTCAATTAAACCTCTTTTCTTTATAAATAACTCAGTCTTGGGTATTTCTTCAAAGTAGCGTGGGAACTGACTAATACAAATCCTAATTCTTCTTGTAAACATTTATTGAGCACCAACTTTGTGCATCTTTCTCTTTTCAAATTATAAATTATTTCAAATGTACAGAAAGCGTTACCCCTAGAACGCTTTAACCAAACAGCCTTTGTAGAAGTTTGTGATTAATAACTGTATCTGCCAATAGAACTCATGTGCACATAGGTCCTAGAATCATAGAATTTTAAAAGTGAAAATGAGTTTAAAGTAGATTCACCAACTCCTTCTTTTTACATAAACATTAAGGGCTTATATAGGTTGTTATACCTAGTTAGTAGAAAAGTTGATGACAGAACTCATGTTCTCTAGTACGTTTCTACTATACCATAATATAGATTTGCTGGATTATATATACATTCAAACTGTGCTTGTATTCCTGTATGTGATAAGCCTGAGCCTCATGTGATCTTGTTACTCTTTATACAGAACTTATATCCTTGATTAGTATGTAGAATATCTGTGTTTTTTTTTTTTTTTCTTTTTTTTTAAGACACGAGGTCTCTCTATGTTGCCCAGCCTGGTCTCAAACTTCCAGACTCAAGCAATCTGCCTGTCTGGTCCTCCCACAGTGCTGGGATTACAGGCATGAGCCACCCCATGTCTGGCCTAGACTTTCAAGTTTCATAGTGAAAGTGTCTGGCAGATTAATGAGTTGTTGATGCATTCAGTCAACAGATACTTCTGAACTCTGAGGTTCATAATTTGAGGTCCATCTGGTTAAAAATCATGTTTTCATTAGTGCTTTAATTAGCACTAATTCTATATTTCAGAATTCTATATTTCAGAGAGGCATAACTAGGAACTGACTTTTACTGATAATTGAGTTATGCTATGCCATTTAGGTAAATGAAACCCTCATTTTTTGTCCTTATGGTCATTATTAATATTTTGTTTGTTCTTATTTTTGCTTGGAGAAGGAGAACTATCATTACATTACTGCAAACAGTAAATATATTTACCTCCTGCCCATGAACACATCTTTCCCTATTTGGAGAAATAAAGATACTGTTTGTTTACAACTTAACATCCTCTCTAGTGGTCTGTCTGGTAAGCAGCAGCAGTCCTGAACTAAGGGCACAAGAAAATGGACTTGGTAATCACAAGCAAATAATGCAAGGTTTTTAACACTTTACATAACAGATTCAGGCGGGACTTGCCTACTTTATTATCTAACGTGTTGCTCTTTCCTTTCATGCCTTTGGAGATCCAAGAAGAAGGGGAGCTAGCTGAGTCAAACCTCTGTTTCACAGGGCTTTCGTGAACAATGACAATTCATTTCAGGCAAAGAAGGTGACTTTTCTTATGAGACTTTTGTTCTTACTGCATGGTGAATTTTTAAATCAAATTGGTGGAAAATTGGAATGTTTTCCTCTCTTTTGTCCTTTAGCACCTCCATACCTGCCCTCCTCCCAATATTTTTGAGACCAGACAGAAGCAAATAGACTCATGGGGGCATCCTTTGTCCCTAAATCCTATCTAGAGTACTTGCTCTTCCTAAGATATATAGAAATGATTTGAAATAATTCTAACTAACCTCAGATACAGAGATAATGACCACGATTAAATGGACTCAACATCTCATTCATATCAATTCCGATTCATAATCCTATTTTATTTAAGTGGTTATCTTTGTCCTTTGGAATTCCAATTAGCCAAAGGATGCCAGTACTGTTAATAATACCGTATGCCAAGGGAAATTATTTCTTCTGCTTCCACAACTATCAGGATTCACTTTGTGGAAGCTGTGTCATGACATAATTTCTTTCTTACCCATCACCCCTTTTGGGCAATATTTGAAAACAAAAAAGGGGAAAGAGTTGGAGGGCAAAATCATTCAAGTAATTGAATGATTGAAATTTAGAATAGTTTCAAAACCAGATTTGCGCATTAAAAATAGTACTTGAAATACATAGCAGCTGTAGCTTCCATTTTGTAATTTTTCTATGATCTGTTTCATTTCTGTTTTCTAAGCTACTTAAAAGTATTGTAAGCTATTGATAGTATTATAACTTTCCCCAAATTATTTGGCTCCTCATTTCATTTCCCCTGCTGTGTTTTGTAAAATTTCAGACCACTTTCATATCAGAAATAAGAATTAACTAGATATTTTTGAAATTTTGAGTAATTTTTATTGTTAGTAGAATTAGATTTCTTTTAAGAAAAAGAAAGCTGGTACAGTAAAAATCAGCATTTCAGACAAGGGTGGCAAGAATTCACTCGAATTTACAGTAACCTGTAGAATAGTGCC
Source organism: Aotus nancymaae (assembly GCF_030222135.1). NCBI lineage: Eukaryota > Metazoa > Chordata > Mammalia > Primates > Aotidae > Aotus > Aotus nancymaae. The sequence goes on along the minus strand of NW_026988415.1, from coordinate 49,387,215 downwards.
CTCCTCTTTGCTCCTTACCATACTTTTGTTTTCTGAGCATTTATCGCAACTTGTCATGTATTTATTTGTTCATTGTTTGTCCTCTGCTCCCCACTGAAATGTAACCTCCATGAGAGAAGATGCTTTAACCCTTTTAGTTATCCAAAGACTCTCCAGTGCCTGAAACAGTGTTTGGCAAATATTTATAGTAGTTGCTCAATATTTGTTCTATTAGTGATTAGTCTTCGTGAGCTCTCTGGCTTGCCTATTTCAACTGCTGTAATGAATATTCTTTGACTGAGAAATCATCCTCCAGACAGGATCGTTACCATTATCTTCCTTTGCCATTTTATTACCAAGAAGATAGTACCCTGGCTACCCTAATGAAAATGGCTTAAGTGCTTTCCATGTTCTTGTGCCTTTATATTTTACTTAACAACATATATTCTTCACATTGACATACATTCATTCAATAAGTATTTGTTGAAAACTTACAATGAGCCAGACACTTACTTGCCCAGAAATAGAGGCATATATAAGATATTGCACCTTTATTGTAACTCTATTAGAACACAACCCTAGAAGAAATTCAGAATCTGTCATCTCCATAGTTGTGGATTTCTCTGAAATACAATGAACTTCTGTGAAATTCGTTGTTGTTTTTGTGGCAACACACTTTTGCTGATTTTTCTGATACCTTTTGATTTATCCTCATCATTGATGTTTCTTTTTCTCCCTGTACATTAAATGCTTTTGTTCACCAAGCTTCAACCCTCAGCTCCTGCTCTTTTCACTCTACACAAGAATCTCTCTGTGTGATCTCACCCACTCTCATATTTTTAACTGTCTATATGCAAATCATTTCCAACTCTGTAGCTATAGTCTACAGTTCTTCCTGGAACTTCAGGCTTGCAGAATTAAATGCCTGCTGGACAATTCTACCTAGATGTTCAATAGGCACCTTCAGTTCACGTCAGAATCTTAACTCTGCTTTTTCTTCTTAAATCTCTTCCGTTTCTGATTCTTTGTAGGCGGCACCACCACCCAGCTACTCACTCTAGCAGTGAATTGGGTGTGAACCTTGATTCTTCCTTCTCTATAAATCTACACATCTCACAATCTCTGTATCCTGCCGGTTTTCCTTCCTAAATATTTCTTGAATATGTCACCCCTGTGCCATCCTAACTGCCATTTTCCTATTCCCATGTCTTACCAACTTTTGCTGAGACAACTGCAGCAATCTTCTAAATGGCGTTCCAGCCTCCAGTCTTGTCCCCTCTCTAATCCCTCCATTCTTTTATAATTTCACCCACTGTGTCCCTCTGCCTGGACTGCCCTCCCTTGTTCTTTTCATTGAATGAACTCCGGCTCATCCTTTAAAACTCAATTTGGCTCCATCACCAGGGGAGCTGTGAATATAATTTCTCAGTTCTTGCATGATGCTTTTGGCATGTTGTTCCCCCTGAATTCCCACACTGCTTTGTCTTTGTTTCTTTACCTGACTGTCTTTCCTATTAGATAGTGAGCTCATTGAGGGGCATGTCTTATTTATCTTTGTAGACCCAGCATTAAGCATGTCAAGCATGTCACTGGGAGCTTAATAGGCCGTTCAGACATTTTTGAATAAATGAAAAGAATGAGCAAAAGAACAAACAGCAAACAAAGGGTAGCTTTGAGGTACAATATAAGTATATCAAAGAATGTGATATTCTTTTACTTTAGATATCAACCTTATAATTAGGAAAAATGAAAACAGAAAAGGGCAGTAATCTACCAGCCCACATGTAGTCTCATATTCCAGTACAGTTTTATCTGACTTTGCCTTTTCAATACTGATGACATAGAGAGCATCTGGGGCTAGATAAACCGTTCATGCTCTGAACTATATGTTGCATATTTTGATAGAAACTCTTTTTGCCTGTGGCTTATTTGTTGTATGCCCCTTGAGTGTGGACTTAATTTGCATGATTGAAATAAATGAAAAATGTTTCTTAGTTCCTACTTCAAGTACATAAATTTGACCTTGATCAATGTCAGTAAACCAGGCCTCTGGCAATCACTTCACAATTTTGACTGTCCAGAGAAGTTCATCGTCATCTTTAGACAACTATACTCTGGAATGGCAGCTTGAGTTAGTATCAGTGGAATCTTGTCAGACCTGTTTCCTAACAAAAATGACCTCAAGCACGAGTGTGTGGTTTTCTCGGAGAAAGCTTTTCTTCCCCTGAGCAGATCATAGCCTTCACAAATGTCTTTGAAACAGGCATGCAGAGGTTGCTTTATACAGATGATTGTGACACCGAACATGAGGTTGATTTGAATGGTTATCCTAAAGTGACCCGCCAAACTGAAGGGCAAAATGCCACTACTCTTGAAGTCTGAAAATAGTATCTCTTCTTGTTGAGTCCATGGGAATGGAAATAAGAATTGTGGTCAGGCCATATGAGAAGGAATGGCCCCCCCGCAAAAAAATAAAGTCACTATTTCCATTTAGCACTTGCTAACAGAAGGTAAGAATAGGCATTGAATACTATACCATTTTTAGTATCCATTCCAGCATAGTGCTAAGTATGTTGTGCCTCTAAAGCATGTTACTCCTTTTACCTTCTCCATCTCTAACAGTAATAAGCCCAGTCACCTAGGTTCAAACTCTGAGTCAACTTTGACTCAAGCTTCTCATTGATTCCCTAGAGCCATTGGTTACCAATTTAGATTTTGTTATCTCTTGAAACTATTGTACCTCTAAGTACTCTAACATTTTCTTTTCTTTTCTTTTCTTTTTTTTTTGAGACGGAGTTTCTGTCTTATTACCCAGGCTGGAGTGCAATGGCGTGATCTCGGCTCACCGCAACCTCTGTCTCCTGGGTTCAAGCAATTCTCCTGCCTCAGCCTCCCGAGTAGCTGGGACTGTAGGCATGCGCCACCATGCCCAGCTAATTTTTGTATTTTTAGTAGAGACGGGGTTTCACCATGTTGACCAGGATGGTCTCGATCTCTTGACCTCATGATCCACCCGTCTCAGCCTCCCAAAGTGCTGGGATTATAGGCGTGAGCCACTGCGCCCAGCCAATACTCTAAAATTTTCTTATTTGAACGTGTCCACTTCCTTCCACCTTTCCTAGTCCACACCCACTCTACTTGTGATTTTCTGTTTGGTATTCTACCAGCCTTTTTCCCATTCAACTTTTCGATCTATCTCATTTCTGTCCCTGGGTACCCAACTGTGACTCTGCTGTCAAACAGGTCAACACTGTACTCAAAAGCACTCCTCATTCATTCACTACCCAATTCTCCAGTGGCTCCTAGCCCCAACCCTGGAAATAGCCATTGTCCATTTTCTCCTATACTGTTTCTCCCCTACTGTTCCCAGACTAATGAATGCTGGTAGGCAATGACATACAATAGTAGCATGTTGAACAGGCCCATTGCAAGTGAAAGAAAAATTCTAAATTCATTAGTTAGAATTTTGAAAACAAAACATCTGTCCTAATACATCTGAAAAATGATTACTGTAATTATTGAGAGGTTTCTATAACCGGAATACTGAACTGGATCTTACATGAAAATTATTTTTTAAAGATTAAAAGTAGAGCATCTGTTGTACTGACAGAATTTTCTTTAGGATTTACATGAGTCTAATCTGATAGAATGGAGGAATTTAATTGAAAACTAGGAAGAGAAATCCAGGCATGGAACTTCATCATTCTAACATTATTTTTTTCCACAATTAAAAGCAACATATCAGCGTGTGTTTTTCAAATACAGGCAGTCCCTATCTTACAAATGGCTTGTAGACAGATGTAGGGCATATTATTGTTTGAATTCTGATTACTCAAGTGGGAAAACTTTGCTTTAGATGTCAGTTGTTTGGAATCCAGAAAGCATTTTCCTACCAAGACAATGTTATAAATGGTGGTTGGGCTCCCCTAGGATAGCCAATGATGTTACTGAAATACTATACATTTGCAGTGAAAACAGTAATGAACATATTTATGATATACTACTAATTAAACAAAAGCAATAATGTTAAATAAGATCATTTTATATTTTGGGCTTGAATGGTGGTGTTTGAGGAAAAACAGGTTTGATTATAAGAGAATGAAAAAGTAGATGGAGACTATAATCTCAAAATAGGGCTCATGAGCATTTTTGAAGACTCCAAATGGCACATGTTCTTTATCAAGTATAATTGATTTTAAAACTTGTGAACTTTTACTTCCCTTTTTGTGGTTGTAAGGGTTTTGTAGTACAACTACTGTGCTATGATTCTGGTCAGTTTTTAACTAGTGATGAAAATAAAACAAGGAAAGAGGATAAAGATACTTTGATATGGTGCCAGAGGAAAATTTTGAGAAGACAGGACTTATATTCAAATGTGAGCATTAAAAAAAACAATGTTATACTTTAGCATTCCACAAGCACCAGCATCCAAAGGAAAAGGAGTTCTTTGTTGCTTAGTTCTTAGGCCATCCTGTATGTATATACTAAACAGAGATAAAAGTTGCAATAAGTTAAAGAGGCTAAATTGAGCCACACTATAAGGAGATGATTTGTAAACCACAAAGCTTGCATGAGCTGAGGTGGGAAGAGAGTTATTTATTTGCTTTTGTTGTTGTTATTTGTTTTTTGTTTTTTTTGTCTTCAGTTATGTCTTAATCTGTTTAGTGTTGCTATGAAGAAATACATGAGGCTGGGCAATTTATAAATAAAAGAGATTTATTTGGCTCATGGTTCTGCAGACTGCACAGGAAGCACAGTGCCAGCATCTGCTTCTGGTGAGGGCTTTAGGTTAATTCCACTTATAGCAGAAGGAGAAGGGGAGCTGGCATGTGCAGAGACCAAATGACAAGAGAGAGAGAGGGAAGGGAGCTTACAGGCTCTTTTTAACAACCAGCTTTCTCAGGAACTAACAGAGCAAGAACTCACTCATTACCACAAGGAAAATATCAAGTCATTCGTGAGGGATCCACCTCCATGACCCAGATTCCTCCCATTGGGCCCCATTTCCAACATTGGGGATCAAATTTCAACATGAGGTTTGGGGGATAGACATTCAAGCTATAGAAAGTTGTATGGAATATATCTTTGAATAGGGAAGGATATGTTGGAAGTGTGCTACCTTCTAAGTGTCAAAGTCAGAGAAATATAGAAAAGATTTTAGTTTTGTTGCACATTATAAATGGAATCCTCCTTTGATATCCTTGGAAAGGATTTGGTAACTGCTTATATTGTTTCTCAGTCATGTTTTGTATTCACATTCCTGTTTTCTTGGATGTGATTCTGTACTGGTAGGGAACTATGAGGTAGCTTGGCTTTATTCAAGTTATATAGGTGTGATAGACTTCCTAAGATCACATTAATTGAGCTGTCAGTGGGGGAAAAAGGAGTATGATTATTCTAAAGAGAAAGAATAGAGGAGGTAGAAGACAGATATAGAGCCACATAGTTAATTCTCTTTGCTGTTTACCAGCTGATCGACCGACAATTATTCAACCAATTTTTATTGTGCTATATTCTAGGCAATGTGCTAAGTGCTTAGAGATGCAGTGGGAAAGTACTTGGAATACAATAGTACACATGATATTACGTTTGCCCTCGTATGTTTTACAGAGTGTGCAGGGGAGGGTACAGATAAGTAGATAAGGAATTATAATGAATTGTGTTAAGTGCTCATGTGGAGGTACTGTTGGGTATTAAGGGCATATATAGAAAAATCACCTCAATCTGACTTTTGGAGTTAGCACACATCCTAGAGCATTCTAAACTTATGTAGAAAGATATGTCAGAGTGAAACAGGAAAAGAGAAGTTAGGTGAGAAGCAAATATTCCTAAAAGAAGAAATAATGTTTAAGATTCAATCATATGGCAAGAAGCCTAGAGAGAGTACTGGGGGAAAAAAATACCAAAGAGAGATTTCTGCTTCTGAAAATTATATAGTAACTTGTGGCAGAACAATGCTCTGCCAAGAATATCTACATAAGCCAGATAACAGACAAAAAGTCTGTTTGAAGGCAATGGAAAGTAGCCAAGACAGCCAGGGCTTGAGAAGTTAAAATCTCAAGCAAAGAAAACTGCAGAGAAATAAGGCGTATTTCCTTTTGGGGCATTTGCCAATTTTTACAGCATGATACACAGAAGTCACCAGAAGTTCTAACTATCTTATAGGCTTAGAGAGAGACAAAAATATTGAAGGCTGTTAAGGCAGTCAGTTCTGAAGAGGGCCAAAATCCTGAAGAGAGTGGATGAATACAGAAATGAACTTTCACTTAGTGGTTTTAACCTTCAGGCATTTGCCAAATCCTTAAGCTGTTCATGGGATAAAAAACCCTAACTCAAGCAGTAAGTGGCTGAAAAGCAGAGTGGAGCTTTCTCATTCATAGGATTAAAGAAATACAAAATAATGTTGAGGACCCTCCACAGAGGAGCAGCCTCAGAAACACCCCAGAATTTCATTTGGGACTCTTAAAGAATCTACCCTTTAGGAATTGGGGTGACTGAATGTAGACTGAACTTTTGAAAGACTGCAACTCCACCTATTTGTTATTTGATTCGTTGATTAGATTAAGGTGATCTATACCTCTCTTTCAGCTGCCTATGAATGATAGTGAGAACCCTCTCTGGAGGAAAATATCATCTAGTGGCTCCAAGATTTTTGCAAACAATATGTCTGTATTTAGTCATACATTAATTGGCATATGAGGAAACTGAACCAAGGGAAAAATCAGACAATAGAAATAGACCTCCCAATGATTCAGATATTAACATTCTCATAGACTTTTAAATTAGCACGATTTTTAAAATTACTATCATTAATAAGTTTGAGAAAATAGATGACAGTATGGAAAATCTCTGCAAGAAACTGGAATCTATTAAAACAAAAATAGAAAGGTAGAAGGAGAGTGACAATTAGTGGAAACTGTTTCAATAAGAAAAGAGTAGCTGATACTAACTTATGCTACAGTGAGGTTCTTTCGATGTAGTAACAAGTAGCACAAGTACTAAGAAGTCCTTTGGGTTTTATATGTAGGTCATTGGTGGGTGCAGGTTCAGTGGAATGGTGGGTAGAGAAGCCATGAAGGTGATAAGGTCAGATTTGAGGTGAGCAGAGAAGGTGACTCTGGAAACATGAAAGGCATGATGGGCTTAAAGTTTTGGTCCATTAATTTGTAGTTTTATAATCTATTATATATGACTTTAATTTTCTCTACAAACACATTAACTTGAATAGAAATAGTAGGGATAGGTTGCATTGTTCTTCTTCCTTTCCCATGTTTTCCCTTCTCTTCCTTCCCCTTCCTTCTTGTAGTCCTTTTCCATTTTTACTTCCTTTTCCACTTCTACTTTACATTATTTTTCTTTATTATTCTTTCCTTTCCTTTTCTTCCTTTCTTTGTTTTCTAATAGTGGAAATAGCAATAACATTTGTAGATTGAGGAGAGGAGAGCTTATATACTGAGAGACCTAGTTAGACTCAAAGCATGCCATCATAAATCTGAGATGGTTTTTAGAAGTAATATGTATTCCAGCAAAATCTGCTAACTGCATTTTTACAGATGTAGTATACATCACAATTAAAATGCCTTTTAGAGGCCCATTCTGTTTTACAAGACCAAAATTAAATGTATATATACATACTAATATTTATGTGATATGTGCATATATCTGTGTGGATCCAATGTATATAACAACACAGTGTTTTACTGAAGTAAATTTCTAGGACTGAAAGAAATAGGTTTCTCTAGTTGTATAGACTGCTTATGAAAACTTTACAATCTGATATGTAGAGAGATGATGATTACAATTTATTAGTCTATCACCGTTTGGAACAATAGATGTCCTAATATAATTAAACATTGAAAGAAATACATTTTAAGCATCCTAAATTGCATTTCTAATTACTTGTAACTAAAACTCTCTAGAATTTTAAAATCCATTTTGTCTTATGAAAGCCTTCATTGCTTGTCCCTGATGTTGCACTATTACTTTAGATTAGAGTAACTTCGTTTTAAAATTACATGTCAAATATAATTTGCTATTAGTAACATGGAATGTGTGGCTTTATTCTGAGAAAAAAAAAGCCTGTTCAGCATTTTTTAATATCATATACCTAAACAGAGCTTCCAGGATGATTAGATCACATCTGGCACAATGTAGATCTATTTGTACTTGCATAATGCATGTACATGTACACACTGTTATATTTTATGACTATTTGGGTACATTGATTTTTCTATAAAGAGAACTATTATCCACATCTTTTTGCTCAGAAGTACACTTAAATATTGGCATAGGTAAACAACTTACTAAAATAAAACTCATGCTTGGCACAACTATTACTGGTGTCACAGATTTTACAACTATAATATTTCTGAAAAGCTAGCTTGAACGCTTTGGAACATTTTTTTCTGGGTGAATGCAGAGACAGTTTGGTGAGCTGTAAAACCTGTACATTTCATTTTGTATTCTAGTCTAGGACAAATCTTAAGTGTCACTAAATCTGATTCTATCTGGAATTGTGGTCCAGTGTCATCCCCAGAAGGAGGCCTCTCCCCGACACTGGCTAGGTAAGCAGTCTGTGTGAAAGAAAGGAAGTGGCTTTGCCAGCAAGCGACTATTAAGAATGGGAAAGAGGTCGGAATAGGCTAACAAGATGCAAATGTAAATCCAAAGTCCAAAAGTACAGGCAGCTTTAACTCTGTACCGTTTTTCTGTTGTGATCTTCTTTGAAGAAATGTATCAATTCATTATAACTGAAGTAAAAGTCACTAGCATAATATGGCAACAATCTTAAACTGGTAAATATTCCTTCTCCTTACTTAACATAAAATGAAACCCATATTAAGATGCTAGTTCCTTCTCATCAGCAGGAGGAATCACTGTATAGACTGTCTGAAAGTCAGTTTGGCAGTTGACTGACACTAGAGTAGGTAATCGCAGAGACTGGAAATTGATATCGAAAAGTTTGGTTTTTCCTGCTCTGTTTAATATGTAATTAGTCAAATTTAATCTTAGTGGATAAGGTATCCGAATTGGGCTCCCAAAACTCATCTTTATTTCTATTTTTTGTTTTACATTTTGCAATAATTTTAAATTCACATAAAAGTTGCAGGAATAATACTTGAAAATTCCTGTATACCCTTTACTCAGATTTAGTCTTAAACATTTAGCCACATTCATTTTGTTATGCCTCTTACATTTTTAATACTTCAAGTACTGTTTCCTAAGAGCAAGATTATTCTCTTAGGTAACAATAGCAAAGTTATCAGATGCAGGAAATTTATCATTAATGTAATACTTCCATCTAATCAACCACCCATGTTCCAATTATGTTAACTGTCTCAATGATATCTTTTATAGCATTTTCTCCTCCAATACAAAATCCAGTCCAGAATCACATACGGCATTTAGTTGTTATGTCTTCTTAGTCTCCTTTAATGTGGAACAGTTCCTTATGCCATTGCATGCATTGTTAAATATGAAGAATACTGGTCAGTTATTTTATAGAAGATTCCTCAATTTGTATTTACTTTATGCTTGGATTCAGGTAATGTACTCCTGTCTTAACTACTACGTAAGCAAAGTATGTCCTTCTTAAGGTTCACATCTGGAGGGACATAATGTCTCTGTCCCTCATTGGTAATGTTAACTTTGATCATCTGGTCGATGTGTTGCCTGATATCTTCATTTTATAGGTATTGTTTTCCCTGTTTCAACTAATAAGCAATCTGTGGAAAGACATTTATGACCATGTAAATATATTGCTCTACATCAAACTCCCTGGCTAGCCTTAACTACTATTGATGATTCATCCCTGAACCAATCTTTACCACAACAGTTGCATGTCATCTTGTATTAATTTCTTTTGGAATGAGAAGAAAAACAGTAGTTTAATCTGGTAATTTTCTGAAGAATGCCGTTGATTTCCTTTGACAGTGTTCTAATAAAGGAAATTGGTCTCTATGGAATTGTAGTGATGTGTATCCACTGAGTAGTTTACTCATTCTAACTCAACTAAAATGAGCAGAAATTAAAAGCAAATTATTTTTGCTCTAGAATCAATACTTATGTTCACAGTCAGTATATATGCTCTGCAACAAGTTGCACTCTGGGTATACATATACACAATTTCAGTGCTGCTTGAAAAAAAAAGAAAGCATTTTTATTGACTTAATGGAAGAATTTTATAGTTTTCAACCACAACAACTTTATTTTTCTGGAATTTATTTGTTCGCTTTAAAACTTTTCAGCCTTTGCTTTTCCATCTCTTTAACAAATTATCACCTCATTCATTTAGTCATGTTCTATCTAACATATATATATATATATATATATATATATATATATATATATTGTTTTTTTTTTTTGAGATGGAGTTTCGCTCTTGTTACTCAGGCTGGAGTGCAATGGCGCGATCTCGGCTCACCGTACCCTCCGCCTCCTGGGTTCAAGCAATTCTCCTGCCTCAGCCTCCTGAGTAGCTGGGATTACAGGCATGCGCCACCATGCCCAGCAAATTTTTGTATTTTTAGTAGAGACGGGATTTCACCATGTTGACCAGGATGGTCTCGATCTCTTGACCTCATGATCCACCTGTCTCGGCCTCCCAAAGTGCTGGGATTACAGGCGTGAGCCACCGCGCCCAGCCTAATTTATATATGTTTATTCTTTTGCCATTCCACATTGCCTAAATCCTAGTGGCTAGGATTACTTAAATTTTTCTACATGGTTTTCATTCACCCCCATTCTCATAAATTATGTGTATCATTTATTTACTAAATATCTTGGCCAAGAATTGAAGGTGAGAGTTTTCAGGCATCACATTGAAAAAGATTAAAATTGTATTACATGCATAAAAATATTATACTATAAAAATCCTTGTGTAAGTGCTGCAAATCAGTATTTTGTATATTTAGTGAACTGCACAAAAGGCAATTTCTATTCGGTGTAATAACCCTAATTTTATTTCTTAATTTTAAAATTTTAATATTTTCTATTTAACATTCTCCATAAATAGCTGATTATAGTGTTACAATGAAGGAAAAATTTTAATATCCTCATGAATCCCGACTACTTAGTATATACATATGTAAGGTGCAATAGGTTAAATAGCTTATGTGACTATTTTCCAGTTACTTCATTGAGTCTCTAATGCCTTTTGGCTAAAGAAAAATGATGAAAATTAGGTCAATTGGCTACCTCAGCCAGGTGATCAAGATCAATATCATTAGAGATAGTGATAAGACATGTAGATAATATGTTCTTTTCATGCAGTGAGAATGGCATTTTACCTGTCTTCTCCCAGAGCATATAACCCCAATCTAATTATGAGGAAATTATGAGACAAACCCAAATTGAGGGATATTCTACAAAATACTTGACCATTACTCCTCAAAAGTATCAAGGTCATCAAAAACAAGGAAAGTTTAAGAAGCCGTCACAATCTAGAGGAGCCCAAAGAGATATGATAGCTACATGTGATGCAGTATCCTGGCTCAGATCCTGAGACAGAAAAAGGATAGTAGGTAAAAACTAAGGAAATTCAAATAAAGTATGGACTTTATTTAATGATGATTTATGAATGATGATTCATTTGTTTGACAAATGTAGCACCCTAGTATAAGATATTTACAACCAGGGAAAGTGGGTACAGAGTTTATGAGCACTATTATACTATCTCTGCAATTTTTCTTTAAACCTGATATTATTCTAAAATAAAATTTTATTTTAAAAGATAAGTGTATGAGAAAGTTAAATTTTATATGAAATGTGAAGTTGGAATTCTTAAGATCAGAAAGTTCCTGCAAATATACCATAAAGTGGGTTTTTTTTTTTAAATTGTATTTATTTATTTTTTTGAGACAGAGTCTCACTCTATCGCCCAGGTTGGAGTTCAGTGGCACAATCTCAACTCGCTGTAACTTCCACCTATTGGGTTCAAGCGATTCTCCTGCCTCAGCCTCCTGAGTAGATGGGATTACAGGTACGCACTGCCACACCCAGCTGATTTTTATATTTTTAGTAGAGACAAGGTTTCACCATTTTCGCCAGGCTCATCTTGAACTCCTGACCCCAAGTGATCCACCTCCACCTACCTTGTCCTCCCAAAGTGCTAGGATTACAACTTTGAGCCACTGTGTCTGGCCAAATGGGGTTTTTAAATACTTGGTAAAGAATAGATCATGTCCAAGATCACTATCATGTAGCTTTATATTTTTTAAATAACGAAGTATACAAATATAATTGAGTATTTGCTGATATACTGATTATTGTTTCAAATACTGTATGTTGCAGAAAATAAGAATAGAAAGTGATTAAAAGACTATGGTCCCAGTATATGGTAACATTGGTGAACACAATTCATAGAAACAACAGAGAATAGAGTGTTCATTCGAATCTTTTATACATCTTTAGGGAAAGTGCTATCAAAATGATATAATTGCTTTATACTTCATAGAGATACCACACAAAGGGAATACTTTTAATATCAAGGAACTCCAAGAATTTCAAGAAGTTTACTAAATGAGGAATTAGAGGAAAATGCAGCTAAGAATATCATAAGGAAATACAAGTTTAAAAGCATATCAATACTAACTCAGGCTCAGCTGTTATAATATATAGCATCTTATGGACAAGGACAAAACAAATCTCACTGAAAACTTAAGACCATTTTTCACCTTGAAAACTGAATGCGAAAATTTCCGTGAAGAAAAGCCTTTGTGATCAAAGCACTCAGATATAGTATTGACCATATGAAGCCCACACTAGTGCTTCTAAGTCATTGGAATGAAGATATCATATGAATCAGCTTTTTAATTATTTTTAAATTCTATTATTCTGATCTTAACACATTATTAATACATGAAGTTTATCCTCAACATTTTCATCAGCCCTTTTTAAGTAGACTATTGTATAGGTACGACAAATATATTAAAATACACATAGCCATTTCATATTTGTATCAGAGTCTTCAAATATTCCACACTAGAAATACCTGTTTGTGGCCGGGCGCCGTGACTCACACCTGTAATCCCAGCACTTTGGGAGGCCGAGGCAGGCGGCGGGCGGATCATGAGGTCAAGAGATCGAGACCATCCTGGCCAACATGGTGAAATCCCGTCTCTACTAAAAAATACAAAAATTAGCTAGGCGTGGTGGCGTCCACCTGTAGTCCCAGCTACTCAGGAGGCTGAGGCAGGAAAATTGTTTGAACCCAGGAGGCGGAGATTGCAGTGACCCGAGATTGCGCCACGGCACTCCAGCCTGGTGCCTGGCGACAGAGTAAGACTTTGTCTCAAAAAAAAAAAAGAAATACCTGTTCGTAGAATTTCTGCACTGGATCACTTACCTCTTCTTTCTATAGCATTTTGGCTTCACACCTTTCCCCCATAAATCCAACGGTTCAGTTATACTTTTTTCAAATATGTTTAAATATTAGATTGAAAGTCATGTACCCTGAAACCTTGTGAAACACTGTCACCAAAGAATATGTCAACAGATTGAGTGGGATCCAATAAAGACCTGGATTACATAAAAATTATACAAAATCATACATAAGCAATTAAGTCTAAAATACATTTATTTACTGCTAAATTATAAGCAAGGTATTGTGCTAGGTACTGTAAGGGTTGAAAATAAGCTGACTATTTTTTCATATGTTTGTTGGCCTCATGTATGTCTTCTTTTGTAAAGTGTCTGTTCATATCCTTTGCCCACTTTTGAATGGGCTTGTTTGTTTTTTTCTTGTAAATCTGTTTTAGTTCTTTGTAAATTCTGGATATCAGCCCTTTGTCAGATTGTGGAAGACAGTGTGGCGATTCCTCAAGGACCTAGAAATAGAAATTCCATTTGACCCAGCAATCCCATTACTGGGTATATATCCAAAGGATTATAAATCGTTCTACTATAAGGACACATGCACACGAATGTTCATTGCAGCGCAGTTTACAATAGCAAAGACCTGGAACCAACCCAAATGCCCATCGATGATAGACTGGACAGGAAAAATGTGGCACATATACACCATGGCATATTATGCAGCCATCAAAAACGATGAGTTCGCGTCCTTTGTAGGGACATGGATGAACCTGGAAACCATCATTCTCAGCAAACTGACACAAGAACACAAAATCAAACACCACATGTTCTCACTCATAGGCGGGTGTTGAACAATGAGAACACGTGGACACAGGGAGGGGAGCATCACACACTGGGGTCTGTTGGGGGGCAATAGGGGAGGGACAGCGGGGGGTGGGAAGTTGGGGAGAGATAGCATGGGGAGAAATGCCAGATATAGGTGATGGGGAGGAAGGCAGCAAATCACACTGCCACGTATGCACCTATGCAACAATCTTGCATGTTCTTCACATGTACCCCAAAACCTAAAATGCAATAAAAAAAGAAAGAAAATAAGCTAACTAAACCATGATCTCTGTTTTCAACAAGCATACAGTTCATTAGAGGAAGCAAACATATATATTCAAATACATTTATTACAATATATATTCATATTTTACAATAGAGGTTAAACTGAATTATATGGACCATATTGAGGAGAGAAGGATTTAATTTTACTGGGGATGTCTCAGAAGCATTAATGGCAGAAAAAGTATTTGAATTGGGCCCTAAATGAATACAGGAAACTTCACAGATAAAAATGGAATAGGAAGATAGGGAAAGTACGTGTGGTGAAGGAGGTATTTCAGATAGAGGGGGCGTAACGGTGAAAAAGCATACCATGTTTACAAGTAGTCCAGTGCAACTAGAGTGAGAAGTCAGATCCTGGAAGGCCAAATATATGACTGGGGAGTTTAAACATCATTCTGTATTAGAGGTTTTTGAGCAATAGAATTTCAAAATCCTATCTTATATTTGAATGTCTATTGGGCAATCATGTGATAGACAGACTGGAAGAGACAGAAACCACTTAAGTGATGCTATACTAAGGATCGAGTTTATTTAAGTAATACATTCACTTAATTTGAACAGGTAGTTAGGTGTGGTAAACAGCCTCTAAGATAGTCCCTGATGATTCCTGCCTCCTGCTATTCATGTTCCTTGAGTTTAGGCTAGGCCTAGTGACTGACTTCTAACAATAGAAGGAGAAACTGATGGCATGTCACTTCTGAGATTAGGTTATAAGAAGAATGTGGTGGCTGGGCGCGGTGGCTCACGCCTGTAATCCCAGCACTTTGGGAGGCTGAGGTGGGCGGATCACCTGAGGTTGGGAGTTCGAGACCAGCCTGGCCAACATAGTGAAACCCCTGTCTCTACTAAAAATACAAAAAAATTAGCCAGGCATAGTGGCGCAAGCCTGTAATCCCAGCTACTCGGGAGACTGAGGCAGGAGAATCACTTCAACCTGGGAGGTGGAGGTTGCAGTAAGCCAAGATTGCGCCATTACACTCCAGCCTGGGTAACAAGAGCAAAACTCCATCTAAAACAAACAAAAAAAGAACGTGGTTCCCTTCCATCTTTGTGCTCACTGTCTGTCTCATGGATCACGAACTTCCATGTTGTGAGGACACTTAAGCAGTTTATAGAGTGGGCCACATGTCCAAGAACGCATGCTGGCAGCCATGTGAATGGATTAGAAGGAGGTCTTGGCCCTGGTTGAACCTTATTTGAAACCAAAGGCTTGGTCAGTGGCTTTTTTTATAACCTCATAATAGACATTGTGCCAGAGACACTGCTTAAGCTACACCTAAATTCTTGACATATAGAAACTGTGAGGTAATAAATGTTTATTGTTTGTTTGTTTGTTTGTTTTTGAGACGGAGTCTCACTCTGTCACCCAGGCTGGAGTGCAGTGGTGTAATCCCTGCTCACTGCAACCTCCACCTTACAGGTTCAAGCAATTCTCCTGCCTCAGCCTCCCGAGTAGCTGGGACTACAGGCCCATGCCACCAGCCCGGCTATATTTTTGTATTTTTAGCAGAGACAGGGTTTCACGTTGTTAGCCAGCATGTTCTCAATCTCCTGACCTCATGATCTGCCCACCTCAGCCTCCCAGAGTGCTGGGATTACAGGCATGAGCCACCGATCCTGGCCCATGTTTATTGTTTTAAGCCACCAAATTTTGCCATAATTTGTTTGGCAGCAATACGTCATTAACAGAGATGAAATCCAGTATCTAGCCTGGTTTATCTTTGTACTAAATTATTGAATAATTTATTTCTATCAATTCTACACATAATATGGCTTAAAGATTACTGAATTATTAATAAAATCCAGAATTTTCTCCATATTGCTTAGTATAATCTTAACTATTATATTATATTGTAAAAGCTTTGTGATCCTTGCATTTACAGCTTTTAGAGAAATGAAAGATACAGGATTTATATGTAAGAGAGGTCTTAGAAACCTATTTTGAAATTAAACATTTTTAATATTTCTGTTCATTGTTTTTAGGAAAAAAATACTTGTTTTTAAAGTTTTTACTCAAGTTAAAGAACACTAACTTTATGCATTCACTGCAGCTTTGATAACGAAAAAACTACTGGAAAATAATTAAAGAAGTTGCTAATCAGTTCATTAATCAAGTGTATCTGCTGCACATTCTACTGAAACAAATTGAAAAGGATGCTGTGCTAGCCAGAAACTCCCTCTCAAATAAAGTCAAAAGTGAAGATAAACTAAATCGACTTTTCCTTTGTGGTTGATTTCTATCTAATTAGATCCATCTCTAAAACACTGAATAAAGAAAGTTGCCCCATACATAGATTCAAGACTCCGCTAGGATTCTGCATCTTAGTACTACTGAGAATAATTTGAACTATATTTAATCAGTCTATCTTTAGTTTTTGTTTTTTTGTTTTGTTTTCATTTACAACCCACAGACCACTTTTATTTTTAAATGTTAAATATACTTAGAAAGAAGAGGAAAAAAATACCACTTTGCTCACTACATTAAGACA
Source organism: Aotus nancymaae (assembly GCF_030222135.1). Taxonomy (NCBI): domain Eukaryota; kingdom Metazoa; phylum Chordata; class Mammalia; order Primates; family Aotidae; genus Aotus; species Aotus nancymaae. Next base: position 49,370,323 of record NW_026988415.1, on the reverse strand, counting down.
ACTGGGTTTTGTAAACCAATCAAGAGGCTTACATAGCTTTCTTTACAGCTTACCCTCCCGAAAATCTTTCAATGCACAAAATATTTGTCAGTGGTCAGAATGATACCAGTCCACCCTACTCTCTGGGGTGCCTTGGCTATAATAATGGCAGTGAGGCATTGTAGCTTGAAAAAATATATAGTCAGATTTTCAATTATGATTAGAGTAGATCTCCCAGAGAGGTCTCTACAGAAGGTCCAAGGTCCTCTAAAGGGTAAAAGGAGTGACAAAATTCTGACTTAAAACAATATAGTCTTTCCTCTCTTTTCTTGATACCAACCTTCGAACATTTTGGGGTTTCTAAATGCCAAATTCTAGGAGAAACTGAAGGTTCAAAATTGGAATTCGCTTGAGTTTCATTAGGTTTAAGCCAGATACCAGCCTATGTCATTTTCTACAAGCAGAATAATTTAGTTTTAAAGCAATGGTACAAGACAAATTGTACAAATAAAACAGGTACCTGGCAATCACATGAACACTCCTTTGGTGTGGACAGATACGTATGATAACTTCTTTTGACAGGTTATTTTGTTTATTCATTTAATTTTGGCATTCAATTTTAAAAGAGCTGAGAAATCATAGGCTTTTGATATATATAATTGATATGAATCTGAAATCAGTAAACTAAGATGCATAAGAAATATAATTTTCTTTATTTTCTTGTGACTAAATTTACTTCTATCTTAAGACCCTATTCTACTGAGGGGTACCATGGAAGACAAGAAAACAAACCACAAAAAAAAAATACACAAATTTATATTTCACATACTGTTCCTGCCATGTTATAAGGATATAACGACACTCATTCATTAAGACATGGGTTGCATGTTTTCCCCATTATAGATTATTTAGGATTATGCTGGATTTACAAGTGAAGGAAATGAGCAAAGAAATGCCACTGGATAAAAAGTGTTTTGCTTTCCAGAAGCATTAATTTAAGTGACTGGCCCATGATTATCCATCTGCTCTATCAGTGAAAGATCCCTAAAGACAATGCTTGTCTTCTATCCTTGTCATACTCAGTACGCTGTTCGCATTGGCAAGTATTTGCTCAAAATGGCTCAATTCGGGATCCAGAATAGACATATGAACTGCAGTGAGTCACTGATAGGATCTGAGTGAACATTTTTTATATTTTTTTAAGGCTTAGGTAAATGGACACAGTTTTCTATTGTTTTGTTTACCTTTGTCTGGTTTCCCCTCCCACCCCTACACACGTGCTCATGTGCATTTTATTAAACAAAGAAGAGTTCCAGGAAGTTGGAAATGTCAAATGGAAACAGACACCTTCACAAGAGCTGAGAAAAGATGCTATATCATTTATCCTTGTGCAAACATGCACACCAGATTTGAATAGTTTTTAACTTATTTGCAAAATTTGCAGTAGAAATTTCTGGTAATTAGCAACTTGCTGAAATTAAGTGAAGTAATAGTTAACTTCACAATGGTTAAAACCATATTTAATTGTTTTGCATGTTTTAAAAATCAGATTATAAATTAAAAACATGAAGAAAAATTCACCAACTTATTAATAGAGAATTGATCATATCATTATGCATCCAATTAGAAGATATAAATATACAAATCAATCATGTATAAAATGGAAGGTGCTGCAGAATGTTAACACCATACAGGCAAGTGCTTGACAAATAATAATGAACTATAAAGATAGCCTAGAAGCAAAACAGTAGTTTGGCAGCTTTGTTGGAGAGATTTTCTAGAAATGAAGATGCAGGACCTTCAGTGCCTTTGTTAATCATCAGTTATAGATAGTTAAAATTTTATATCTACAATAATTCTGTGACTTTCAAAGTAATTGTTTATACAACTGCATTGAACTTACTAGTGGCAGTATGTTCATGTCTACATGTATCTCTCTTGAGCTCTCAGGAGAGAGAGAAAAAAATGTGAGGAACTGCTAGCAACCATAAGAAGGGAGATGATAATAAAAATAAACTATCTTATAAGTATAATAAAAATCACCCATTCTTCATGGATAACCTAACTCCCCAATTAAACATGACATTTCCTCCGAAATATTAAGCAGCAAACTAGAATTCTGTTTCTGAAGCCAAGGAAATTAAAGAAAAATAGAGTCAAGGAGGTAAGTAGAAGAGAAGAGAGTTAATTACATTTAGCAACGGTCCCAATCCACTTAGATACTTACTAGGGTACTCAGCACTTGTTCACTGCAGCATTTGCATTTAGCACTTTTAAAATTGGGATGAAATGAGTTTTATAGATACTAGAGGAATCATTATGAGATCACAAAGAAGTACTGCAATGTCATAACTGAAGCTAGGAGAGGGGAAAGCAAATTCATATCACAGAGGAAAGCAAACTTGCATCCTCTCAAGTTATCTTTCCAGTTAACATTGCCTGCATATCACATATGGTGTGCAAAAGGGGACAGATTAACGAAGTACTCAACAGGAAGGTATAACAATCCAAAATACTTCCTTTGTGACTCTATCCGTTTCTGCCATATCCCAAGAAAATGCAAAGGTATCTTCATTTCTATGCCGTAATATACTTGGGCTGGGAAGGGGGGACAAACCCAGAGTGATTGTTCTCTTTTCTGCTGTTCATAGTTGTGTATGTGCACACACATGCGAGGGCGAGCCTGCATGTATTCACACCCCATGATAGTCCAACTTCACTGATTACTTTCTGGAATCTCTTTTCCTTTACGTCCCCTGGACAAGAGGGTGGACAGGAACATGGTAACAAAAAGATAAACATCCTTCTATAATTGTAAAGAAGTGTTTTTCTGTTTCCTCTTAGGAGAAATAAAAATGCATCATTTAAATTACCAATTAGGATCACATTGGGCTTGAAAACTTTTTTTGGGGAAACTTTATGAGGATTGCAAAAATGTCATGCAAAGAAAGATAGTGAAATCTCCTAACATAACATGCTGAGAAGAAAGTTAACGATCAGTTTTTCTGGTATTTTTTGCATGTAAGCCTACTAGGAAGCACTTTGTAGGCCTACGTGGCTTTCCTCAAATGGCAGAGAGCTGATTTGAAATCTATTATCCGATAGGCATGAGATTAAGCAGCTTGATAGGCATCTTAGAGCTGTTTCCATGGCCTTATTAATTTGTAACAGTTGTGTGGTAACAAGTTAAGCCAACCTCCCAGTCAGAACGTCTTCAGTAAGTTTTTCAGGCTGCAAGTAAAAGGATGGATAAGACCCTGGGACAAGACCCTAGTGGAGGCTTTTAGGAGATTTTGAGCATTTCTGGATGCTTAAATTCTAGATGCTACATTCTACATGCTACAGGCCCAGAATTCCACACTAAAGTATTTGTTTGGAGAACTCAAATATATTATCGGTATCTTATTTGTATTATGTGTAAGGAAATATCAACATGGGTTTGATCATTTAATCCCATATTCTGATTTTGCTCTAAGCGAAGACAGATATTTGAGTGCCAGCTTAGAAAAGATAATTCACTGTTACCTGGTAAGTGTGAAGAAACAGGACTTCTCAGCATATCTTTCTTGATGGTATTTTAGGTTCAAAGCTAATGGATTAACTTGTTGTCCTTTCACACATTCTACCATGTGACACCATGTGACACCAGTGGCTAAGGGAGACAATCTAATTCACTTCCCTGACAGAGTTTTGGGTGATGATTATATTGTTCCATATCCTGAAATGCAAGACTCTGCTTGTATTGATCTTAAACATATAAGCTAAACTCAGTAGCAAAAACATAACCAATATATGGTGGAGAAAACGACAAGGGCGGGTTTTCTAAAGCCAAGAAATAATAAATAGGCTAAGACCAAGATGAAAAGTGCAAACAACCAACAAGACAGGGGTAGAAAGAACGCGGGGCTCAATAAATGGTACTATTATCAGAAGGTATATTCCATTATCTATTGTTGTATAACAAACTACCCAAAACTTAATGGCTTAAAATCATTGTTCCTAATTCTACAATCTGGGCTGGCCTCAGCCCGGCAGTTCCTGCTACTAGTCTCATCTGAAGTCACTCACAAAACTGCACCCCATTGGTCCAGGGTGGTCCCATTCATATGTCTGCTGGTTAGTCGGGACTATCAGCCCAGCATTTCAAATCCCATGGGTTCTTCAGAAGGAAGCTCAGGCCTCTTACATGGCAAATGTAGTGTTCCAAGAAGTCAAGCATGGAGGCTAAACAGTCTCTTGAGGCCTAGGTCAGAAGTCACACATCATTACATGTACTGCATTCTGTTGGTCAAAGCAGGTCACAAGGCCAGCCCAGGGTAAAGGGACAATGAACTGGATTCCACCTCTACATGGAAGAAGCTGCACGTAATATGTGTCCATATTTAAAATATCACAGAATTTAGAGGAATATGAAAATAATCATGGCAAATGTAGCATATTCTTAGGAGGAGTTATTTTTAATGTCCACCATTGTATAATGCTCCCGGTAGAGCCTCTATTTAATGCTTTTTAAAATGTCTCTACACATTTTATTTTTGACTCTCTTAAAAGCTAGTAATGAGAAATATTTACATTTTAATAATTCAGTAAACATTAAGTACCTGTTGGTGCCAGGCACTATGATTTCTCTATTGCTCTCAGATCTATCCGAAACCTTGGATGTAAATGGAGCCTTTGATGCTTTATTATAATAATTGTTAAACATTCTTCATAAATGTAATATTGGCCCTTGATAGAAAAAAAGTTACTTCATGTTATACTTATTCATCAAAAACACAAGAAGTGCCCTTCCCTGTCAAACTCCTTCAATTGTCACCCCTCCACTTCACTGGAGGTACAAATAATAATAGCACATGAAATTGTAGCTGGAAGGGAAGGGGAAGACTGGTAAGGCTTATTTAAATTGCATTTCAAGCATAGAAAACATATCTTCTTCCCAAGAAATGAAAGCTGGTAGAATACTAAATAATATACATACTTAAAGGCATATTATTTTAAGTGATATGTTAAGCATTACATAGAGTATCTCAAACCAAAGTGATTCAATTGTCATTACCATCAACAAAATGAAACTTAAAAATGGATCGTTACCAGCCTCTTTTTAGTTTGTTATAGGGTGTTCCTCTAAAGAGAGGGGAGACCAGAAATCAGCTCAATGCACAAGACACAGTGTTGCTGCATCTCCATTTTTCCACACCCATTTCAGTCTTGATATTATTTCCCTGTGGAGGCTACCTGAAAGCTAAAAGCCTATACAAAAGTAACTTAGGGCATGTCATTTTTACTTACTAAAAGTAAGTTTTCCTATAACATGTACCACAAGATATTACTTTAACAGTTTTGGTTCAAGGATCACCAGACTGTACAGACCACCTGAGCTTCAGCAGTGACATTCTTTCAGGTGGCGCTCTATAAGTTGTCTGAATCATTGAGTTAACAGTCTCTTCATGTTTTCATCTTAGAAAGGCAATTTGAAGTATTTTTAAAGAGGTTTAAGAAGAAGGCTTAAGAAAAAGTTAAAAAAAGTTTTTAACCCATTGAAAAATCATTTTACAATTTATTCAATTCCCTGAGTTTTTATTGCAGACCTACTATGTACACAAGCATGGTGTACCTGGCAGCTGTGAGAATAGCAAAGACATGTTAACAGTCTCTGCACCTAAGGTACTTAGAATCTAGTTAGTGAAACAAACATGAGACGCTTAACTTTAAATGATTCATCAGCCTGGTATTCAAGACCTTCTATGATATGGTCTCCAATAGATATTTTCTGTCTGTTTTCCCCTGCTCCTCTCATCCACCCTATACTCCATCCTAAGTGAATGATACTCTTTTATCTGACTATATCATACCTTTCCTCCCTCTATGCCTTTGTTGATCACTTTCACCCTAGCCGCTCTTCAAGGCACATTTCAAACACAAATTTCTTCAGGAAGACTTTTCTCCTGAATACACACACTGCTACCTCAAATCCAAAGATATTTCTCCTTGTTTATCTCCCACTGCAGCCTTAATTCATCTTCAGGCTATGGTTGTCTCTGTGTCTTGTCTCCACCATCCGCCAAATTTTAAGATCTGAAAGTAGAGACATCATTTTGTTCTATCTCGTAATGTACCTTGCAGTTAATAAGAGGCAAAATAACTGTTTAGTTGAAATAAGAATGAATGTGAGGAGATATTGTGACCATCTGCTAAAATGCATAGGTAACAATGTTGGGAAAGAGGAAGCTCTTTTTTCTTTGACATTTGATTTAAATATATATATATATATATTCTTAAAAAATTAATCACTTGTCCGAGATTTAACAGCTAAACTAACATTTACTGTATGTTCATTATTCTGCATAATATGTTTCTCATACATGTAAAAGCACATTATTTAGTCAAAACTATCATATTAAATTTCGCCCGTAATTCCTAAGGGCTGTCAGCTGCTCATTAAATCTTGATTTTCTGTCAGGAGGAATTAATAATCTTGCCTTTGACTGAATTTAGAAGCAATGAGGGATTGAGCAGGAATATTTGAATACCCTCTCGGTGGTAAATTGGATATCCAATTTTCAACTTAGTCTTAATGGGAAAAAATGAATAAATTGAATTCAGAAGCTGTTCTTTACTTTTTAATATTTCTTCCCCCCTTTTAACTGAGTTAAAATGGAAGGGTATGGTTCTTTCTCGGTGGTGGGGAAAACCTACTTTCACTCACTTAGATAGGTTTGTCAAATTCGAATGAGACTTAATATATGGACAATGTATATGACTAAGCCTATAAGGTGATCCTTTGGAAATCACAGGAAAATTCAGTACAATCACACAAAAATTGATTTGCATGAGGTTTAAATCGTGTTTTTCTAAAAGCAAAGATTCCTGCTCCTCCCTCTCCCCAAATGAATTTTATTGTCAAATACTGGTACTAATAATTATTGATATCACAACTCAGTCTCTAAAAGCAAACTGTCCTATTATTACCATAGAGATGTTAACTCATGTAAAACTAATAATATACAGCTCTTAATTTTCAGTTTTCATCTTTCACCATTTTTCAGCTACTCATGTCTGTACCATGACCTTAGATTTAAAGTCCCTTAAAATTATAAAAGGTTGAGAGACTGATAAACAGGCAGAAAACCTTGTGGATTTTTTCCTCCTCCACTCTTTTTCTAACTAAGCTACATGGTACCATCATGTACCATCCATCAGTTAATTTAGCTGTCATGAGGCTGCTGATAGAAGTGGTCCATCCACTAGGCAGCATAAAATTACAATCACATTCTTTACCGGACCTGGCGGCTGACACCTGTAATCCTAGCATTTTGGGAGGCTGAGGCCGGCAGATCTCCTGAGGTCAGGGGTTTGAGACTAGCCTGGCCAACATGGCGAAACCCTGTCTCTACTAAAAATACGAAAATTAGCTGGGCATGGTGGCACATGCACAGCTACTCGGGAGACTGAGGCAGGAAAATCACTTGAACCCAGGAGACGGAGGTTGCAGTGAGCCAAGATCGTGCCACTGCACTCCAGCCTGGGTGACAGAGTGAGACTCTTTCTCAAATAAAAAAAAAAATTACAATCATATTCTCAGTGAGGCAGTAAGGTAGAAGAGTGTATTTCTTTCTGTGTAGTATGACTATATGACCTCATGTGTGTCACTCACTCGCACTTTTTTTTCAAATACCAGGCAGCAGTTTGTTTGAAGTTAACTATCTGTTTTATCATGCAACTTAAGAAGTTGTAACACATACAACTCCAAATTATTCTTGTTCATAACTCTGTTCTATAGTAAGTATTTGAATATGGGTGCAGCTCATGTGATGACCATCACTCTACTTGACATGAAGGAATGAGATCCAACTGCGAGGACCGCAGTCGGAAAGAGTGGGTCCACTGATGCCTCATCTTTTCTCCCTGCTTCCCCCACTCTTGCTAAGGATCATTAGCACCACCACTCAGACTGATGGTAAAACTTGACAAGAAATTTTCTTCTGTCTGGTTCAGACACATCACTTGTTCAATTCCACCCCTGCTTTGGGTACAGAACATTTTAATCTGGTTAAGTTGAATAGAGTTTCTCTTCTAGCTTTTGCTGTGCTAGAGAAACAAAAGTACAAATGTCAACAAGCAGAATAAGAAGAGTATTACAAGAAGTGGTAAGAAGTCAAGGCCAAAATCTAGATACTGACCTGTGAGTAATTGAGAGGTGTCAGCAAATCTCTAACATCAAACAGACATAACAGAAATCTAACAAAAGATGCTGAAATCTGACCAGCATATCTCTTACTTTGCCTGTGCTTAAAATCAGCCTTCAGAATGAATGTTGATAGCCTTTGCTGTTCTACATGCCTCACTTCAGTTTACAGCATTCCAACCTTTTCTCCTTCACAACGAAAATCTATATATATATATTTTATTGCATTTTATGTTTATGTTTTATTGTTTTGGGGTACATGTGAAGAACATGCAGGATTGTTGCATAGGTAGGTATATGGCAATGTGGTTTGCTACCTTCCTCCCCATCACCTCTATCTGGCACAAAAACTTTTTTGTATCAATGTGAGGCAAGCTCTGTCAGTTCATCTAATCTTCAGAGATTTTTTGCAGAATAAGTATCATCATCCCCACTTTATAGATGAAGAAATCAAGGCCCAAAGAAGTTCAATTAGTTGCCTAAGGCCGTACATCTGGCAAATGATAGAGTTAGGAGTTGATCCCAGATCTGCCTGATTCTGAATCCTTTGTTTGGTCTTTGTGTTGTTCCTTATCATTTCGCTATTTAAGAAGCTCATTTATATTTGCTCTCCGCAAATATCAACCCTGTTGGAACTAAGTTGTTATGCGTTCAGCCTCAATTCTTGTTTACTGGTCTGGGCTAAACAGTGCTGATAGAAATGCTCAGGTGACCACTGGGAAAGGTCCAAGTTCATGCTCTAATATCTTACAACAGAAACTACTGCCTTCTAGAGAAAAGAGCGGACTTGAGGATACCTTGTGCAATGCAAAGTCACACTCCCTATTCATGTATTCATTCATGCATGCATGCATTCATGTTTATTTTGTGTGTGTCTCTCTTTCTGTCTCTTGTGCACATATGCACGCACACATACAATTTTGGTCAATGCACAGTTTTAAGGTCATTTTTAATCTAAAGAATTTGGTCCTCTCTTCTTTCCTGACTACATGGCCATACAGCCTGCCCCAAACAGTGTGACTCACTCTCCATGACTCTTCTGTGGCTCTTTGTTGTGAGTTTTCATTTTGTGCCTCCTTTTTGAATATGCTCTAAAGAGCAGGGATGGTCTTTGGCTAAAAAGAATGGCATGTCAGGAGGGTTCCGTGAGCCATGTTGCTTTTCTTAATCATGAAAAGGCACCAGCACTCAGTGACATGGCCCAGTTTTCTAATCTAATTTAATTGAATGTACAACGATGTGGGCATTGGGAATTAAATACAACCCCACTTCTCTGCAAAGTTCACACTGCCTTTAAAGCAAAGTAATATTTTTCTCATTTCTTATGAACGGTTTTGTGTATGTATCACGTATAATTTTACTTGTATTCTCTGTGCAAAGTGATGCCTTAAAAATTATCTGTAAAAACTCTAGCGTAGCTTGGTCTTCTGGATTATGGCTTAATTTAATTTATTGACCAAGATTACTTTAACCATTAAAAGCTTTTTCTTGTCACAATAAGAGCTAGAGCCATGTCCTAACAAAGTACTAACTTATTTGCAACTGATATGAAGTGAATTACTATATTTGTTACTTTTAAGAGAGAATCTATTTTGAAATTTTGCCATTATTTGTATATTAAGGCCCATATTAAGAGCCTGCCCATTTATAAAATGATGAGTAATTTTCCCAGGTGCTGATAAAATATTTTATCATCTAAATTTGAAAAGAAAAACTAATTTTAAAACATTTCTAATTTATTACATTTTGTGACTAACTTACTTTCTATTCAATTTATTTCTTTTCATTCCCCTCACTGTGATCCAATTTGTAGACAGGCAGACTTGCTAAATAGCTTCAGCATTTGGGTTTGATTTACTGTGAAGTAGATCTTAGAAATTAAAATTTCAGGTTGAAATTTGCCTTTCAGATCTTCTTGCCTAAGTATATATGTAAATTTGGGAGCAATCTAACATATGCATAAACACATTCAAAATATTCTATAGCTTGAAAGAATTTTATTTTGAAATAATTTTAGACCTACAGAAAAGGCACAAATTAGTCCAGATTTTGATACCCCCTTCACCCAGATTCCCCAAATATTAACGTTTCACTGTGTTTCCTTTATTATTCGTTTTTCTATACACTCATACACAAATTATTTTTTTCTGAATGTTTGAGAATAAATTGCAACATGATGCCCCTTCACCCCTAAATACCAAAGTGTGTATTTCTCCAAAATAATAACATTATTTTATATAATAGTACATTTATCAACATTGGTAAATCAACATTGATAAATTACCACATAATCTATAGACTTTTAAAAAATTTTATCGGTTCTTTTACTAATATCCTCTATAGCAAAAGAAAAAAATCCCAGACCACATGTTGCATTTAGTTATCATGGCTCTTCATCCTCCTTTAATCTGGAATAGTTCCTCTGCCAAAAATGCATACCCTGGATCTAATCATGAGGAAACATCAAAGAAATCAAATCCACATTCTACGAGATAATTTACCTGTATTCTTTAAAAATATTATGGTTTAGTTTTTAAAGCTATAGTACATCTCCAAGTAAGCACATATGAATATCTATATTTTTAATTTTCTCTAAGAAAGAGCAACAATTCAAAACAATGCCTAACTGTGTTTTAAAATAAAGGCTTCTTTTTGAAAGTTAAAGAGAAATGCTCTTAGCCTAAGGTTTCATTTACACATAGAATGGCTATTTCATAAAACGGTGTTATATAAAATCTGGGCTGGGCGTGGTGGCTCACGCCTGTAATCCCAGCACTTTGGGAGACAGAGGAGGGCGGATCACCTGAGGTCACGGGTTCGAGACCAGCCTGGCCAACATGGTGACACCGCATCTCTACTAAAACTACAAAGATTAGCAGGTGTGGTGGTGGGCACCTGTAATCCCAGCTACTTGGGAGGCTGAGATGGGAGAATCACTTGAACCCGGGAGGCAAAGGTTGTAGTGAGCCGAGAATGCATCATTGCACTCCAGCCAGAGTGACAAGAGCAAGACTCCATCTCAAAAAATAGTAATAATAAAATAAACTAAAAAACTAAATTTGCACTGTTATGATTCAGTAAAGCAGGGATGTTATAGTTGGTTGTTTTCTCTTTTTTTCCTCTGTAATTTGTTTAATACAATGACGATTTTTAGGAGGCTCTAGGTAGATATGTCACTCTGATTATTCCCAAAGTATGAAGTCTCCCATACTGGCTATTTACATCTAACTTAATTCATAAGATTTTAAGAAATCTCTTTTTTTGCCTTCTCTTTACTCTCCAGACTGGCATTGTGAAGGTGAGGGCCAACAAATGATACCTCGATGTCTGGGAAATTAGTCAACTGTTCCATAGTTGTGCGTGAAACATTTCTGACGTTGTGATTTGTGAAAGTAGCAGTGACTCAGCTAGGGATCGTGGAAAGAGCATAGACTTAGATCAGAAGACTCACTTTAGTTGCTAACTGTGGATCTTGATCTGATCACTAAGACTCTGCACACCTTAGGAGTCTCCCCTTGCATGAAAAGAAGTTGATGAACTAGATGATCTTTGCATTGTCTCCCAAGGCGTAAACTCAATGATTTTGAGTATAGGAATTAAGAAAGCCACTTACGGGGGAAAAAGTTCCATTCATTTCTTGATGAAATACTTGTTGAGCTATGTACCATGTTCCATAAAAAGAAAGAAGCTAGATCTCTTAACCCTACTAAGTTGTTTGTATATCTTAACCCTACTAAGTTGTTTAGTGAAAAGAACATGAGAAGTTCATATGAAAAGTCAGGAAGTCAACATAGGGAAAAAACAGATAAACTAATAAACTGACTAAGTAAGTAATACAGCTTCAATTAAGTACTGGACTTCCAAATGGATAGAATCATATTATTCAGGGCTAAACTGTATTTGAGAATACGTACTCTTAGGAATTGATTTTTATGCTCTGGAATCATCACCTCCAAATTCATCATTTAATTCATTTCACTCTTCACTCATTACTCTTTTCTTTGTGAATATACACTTCTTTTTAAACTATAAGATAAACCAAAAATAAATGGTTAGGTGAATAGCTGGAGTTTGCTTATTTATTTTAATAATAGTATAAATCCATATAGAAAAGTAATATATGTGTTCCTGTATGAACAACCCAAAAGAAAAATAACTTTTAAGTCACAGAATTTTGAAGGTCTGCAAATAGTTTTTGACTTAATTATTACTATGTCTATTAGTTTGCTAGGGCAGTTACAACAAATACCATAGACTTGGCGGCTTACGCTACAGAAATTAATTTTCTCAAAATTCCAGAGGCTAGAAGTCCAAAATCAAAGAGTCAGCAGGTTTAGTTTCTTCTGAGGCCTCTGCCCTTGGCCCTTCTTACCGTGTCCTGATGTGGCTGTCCCTCTGTCTTTATGGTCTGTGTACAAAGGGCAACGGTCAGATTTAACGTAATTACCACTTTAAAGGCCCTATCTCTACATACTGTTACATTCCGAGGCACTGCACGTTAGGGCTTCAACATACGAATTTGGGGAAGACACAATTCAGCCCAGAATAATACTGCATTTATCTTTATCATAAGGAACAAGGATTTATATTATTTTACTACTGTTTTCTGTGCTGAATGTATTTTTGACTTTGTACAATTTGCCTTACACATGCATCAGCTTATCAGTGTGCCAAGGATGTGAAATGAATTGCTTCAAAATATATCCTAATTAAGATAATTAAATATTCACAACATTTTTATAGCATTTGATTTTTTTTCTTGTTAAACCTAACAGAGAATTGGATGTTGTTCACATATCACAGATAAGCCAATAAACCAGACATTTTGCCATACTCTGTATTGATAAGAATGTCTTTGGCATGGAAATGATACATTTTATTGCCTTTAACTTCTAATAGTCCCTTAATTACATACACAATGGATGTTTTACTAGGGATATTATATATCAGCAGTTGTTTAAACCTGAAATAGACATGCTAAGAGGGAAAAGTGTTCAGGTCCAATGTAGCCCGATGCTGAAAGATAAAATCGCAGCTTTTGACATTTTACCAAATTATTGATTCTGTGCTCTGGCTGGCTTTTTAAAACTTTATGCAATTAGTAGGTTAAAACAAAAAAAGAAAATGGCTGGGAAAGCATAAAGTCAGAAAAGTTTTTTGAAAAAGTATGAGAAAGCATAACGCCTAACTCAAATCATAAGCAGCAGATTTTATGGCAATGGTGCCAGCCAGCCGGGGTTTGTATCTTGACACTTCCTACTTAATAACTCACTGTCAAGCTTGATGTGATAATAAAATAATTCATGTAAAGCACTCACCACATGCCTGGCTTACACTAAACTCAACAATTTCTAGTTATATACATAGATAGACATACACTAGTATATGGGTATATATGTATATGTGCCTTGTATATGTATGTGTGTATACTAATGCATGTAGGTATGTATTCATATACATAACATGTATACATATTCACATTCATTTTCATATTCTTCAGCCTCCGTTTGGTACACTTCTATAGTGTGTGTAGTTCAACTAACAGCTGGTCTTGCTGTCATAATTGCTAAATTAGCAAAAACCTAGTCAGCCAGAGAAACCAGCCTCAAATGGTACATCTTTCTGTAAGCAAACATTAGTGGACTACAGAATCCTGGCTTTGCAACTTACAGTTATTTAGCTTGGGCAAATTATTTGACCTCTCTGTACCTCATTTTCCTCATCTATAAAATGATGGTAATCAGATGATCTATTTCCTAAGGTTATGAAGAATAAGCTTATTTAAATTTATTATGTGCTTGGAGTAGTTCCAGGTACAAAGTAAGTGATAGCACTTACTTTAAGTGTGTACTACATAAATAAAATGAAATAATGCCTGGTGTCTCAACACTGACCCATAAACTAGGCTCTTCTACACAGATCTTCCGGACTAAGAGCCACTGTAAACCTAATAGACATCTCTCAGCAAGGCAGCTATAGGTCTTCAGTGTTAGTGTTGGATTTTCTCAGCAGATCAAGTATTAGGCTTTAGCCAAGGGTTTCCTGAAGAGGTTTAAAAAAAACAGCCTGGTGGGACATTTGGTATGTGTGTTTCTTTGGTGGTTTACAATCTGTGTTTCTAGTGTCTCCATCATTAATATATTTCTCTTTCTGGGTTTAAACTCTGCGGTTACTCATCTGTGTCTGTTTTGACTTAAATGCATCACTGGAAGAAAGAAAGAATATGGGTCTCATTGAGTTCTATTGCTTCTTTATGGCAGTAACTTTAGCGCCCACAAGGAAATAGTTGCATACCCATTGGCTGCAAACTAGGTCTGCATTCTTCAGGAAAGAAGTTACATAGCAATCTTTAAGAAATGCAGTCTTCTTTTACCTTCAACTTTGTGTCTTATTTCACTGTGTGGTATTTAAGTGACGGAGATAAGAAGAAAGAGCTAGCTGCCAAGGTGAGAGCTGAAATATTTTTACAGAGGCATCATTATAATGAACGTGATGGACTGTCATTGTAAATAGGGTGAATGGGAGAAAATTTGAAGAAAATTAGAAACAGAGATGAAGAAAAGGATTTCAGATAAAAATCAGGGAAATCAATGCCAGTATAGAAAAAAGATAGTAAGGTAGAAAAGGAACTTTTAAATGAAAAGAATGAAAAAAGATGATTTTATATTGATTTTAAATAAAACTCCATGTCAAAGCCTTTTGTACATAATAAGGTTATAGATGATTGTAGAGGATGGTTATGTTTGTTTCGCAAAAACTTTGTTAATGAAGTAGCTAAGAAGCAAAATCTTACCAGGTTTTACATATGAGTTCACTGTGTTTATTACCATAATTTTTGTTATAAACTTACCCTAAAATAGGTCTTTTAGGCACCAACAGTAATAGCGCCAATTGCAGTTACTCTACCATTCTACCACAGACCGGGGAACATTCTTATGAGGACTTCAGCATTAGATGGCCCATTTTAGGGCACAACACTTCAGCCAAAACTTCAATAGAGAAGCAATTTCAGTGAGTCATTCATGTTTCTAAATCTTTTGGCTATGGCTTCAAGATCTCTCTTCTGTTCCCAGCGGGAATTATGGTAGAGAGATGCAGTTAATTGCCTGTGGGTTTTATGACTGTCCCCTTCCCTGCAGCCAGAATCATCATGGAATTAAACAGGCACAGAGGTTATAAAGGGATTCTCTGTTAAGCGAACTGAGAAACTTAGGTTAGACCCTTGGAAGAATTCATTGGACTGGATATAGAGTGTCTACTGAGTAAAAGGATCTCCTCTATTAAGTTGTTCATTATTCATTTATTTATTCATTCAATAAAAATGTATTGGGTGCTGTCTGAGTTTCCTAGAGCTGCTGTAATATGTTATCACAAACTGTATGACTTAAAACAACAGAAATTTATTCTCTCACATTTCTGGAGGCTAGAAATTTAAAATCAAGTTGTCAGCAGGCTTGGTTTCTTCTGGGAGCTCTGAGGGAGAAGCTGTTCCACGTCTCTCTCCTCTCTCCTCTCTTCTGTTCGTTCCCAGCAAACCTTGGCATTCCTTGCATTCTAATTTCTGCCCCCGTTATCACATGGCCTTCTTACCTCTGTGTATCCTCTGTGTCTCCAAATCTCTCTCCCCTAATAAGATGCCATTCACTGGATTACACTTATTTCCAAATATGGCTACATTCACAGGTAACAGGGGTCAGGACTTCAACATATACTTTGGGGTGACACAATTCAACTCAAAACAGGTACCTTTTTTGTAGCAAATACAATCCTAAATGCTGGGGATAGAAAGATTAATAACATGTAGTCACTGAACTCAAAGACTTCATTCAAATAGGGGTAGACATAAATATACAATTATAATATACTGTCATAAATATTCAATTATATGTCTCAACAAAATGCTATGGAAACACAGAAAAAAAAGGGCAAGTAACATTGTCTCAACAAACCCGAAACGTTTCACTATGAAGCTGTCTTTTGAGTTATAGGGTAAAGGATATTGGAATTCATGCATGAATTCATAGTTGTGAGTGTGCAAAGGGCATCCCAGAGGAATGCAAAAGTATGTATAAAAACATGGTATCATGAAAAGACTTTGTGTCTTTCAAGATAGGCAAGGAGTTGGTGTAACTGGAGTCTAGGGTTAGTTGTAGGGAAAGGCAAAATACATAGAAGAGAATAAATAGAAGTTGGTAGATGGCAGAGGGTCTTCAATTTCATCTCAAAGAATTGGGGCTTTATAACATAGAATGTCTCTACCAAGATTCTTGGGGATATTTTTTAATCCTTAAAGTAACAATAAATGTATTTAAGTAGTGTTATAAAATGAAGTGAAACAGTAGTTAATAAAGCATCTTGCAAATTTGGAAAGGCCATTTTGATTTTGAGAGAATTATTTGAATTATAGAATAATTTTAAGGAATGCTTTTTAATTTATCTTTAGGATGCATAGGAGCTCAAAATAACAAGATCCAGTCATCCAAACCATTGCCTGATAAGGGTCTTTAAGGATCCATTCTTAATAAACAAATACAGCTAAATTATAGCTGGCATATCAATTGTATGTAAATTGAAGCTTATAAAGTACTTGAGGGGATTTGAAAAGTTTGTTCTCTTAAGCATTTTAAATATTACTCATATAATATTGGTTATACTCTTTGTTATCTGTGGGAAGGGGTTTGCTAAACCAAAGTAAATGTCAATGCTAGTTCCTAGACAACTATGATGAATTCTGAATTAGTCACTTTTTATTTATTCAACAAATATATATTACTTAACATCTGTGAACTAGATTATGTCCTAAGTAGCAGGAATGCAAAGATACGACAAGGGCACATTCATGTCCTCTTATAGCTCAGTCTAGTTGGGGAGACTAAGACGAAAACAAAGAAACACATCATAGTTTGTTGAGTTAGATAATGGTGGTGTATACAGGATGCTTGGGTGAACGCAGTGGAAGACCCAGCTCTTTGTTGAAGAAGGCTTTATATTTAGCTTGTGAACTTTGAAGGATAAAAAGTGGTTTTCCTAGGGGACAAAGAAGCTGGACAGTGTAGGGAGTATCCTAGGAATCGGGCACAGTGCTTTAAAAAGTTAGGAGAACTAAAGGCTAAACCAAAGTCCCAGAACTGCAAAAAATTAAGGGTGTGTGATTTTGGTAAGGATGAGAGGAGGCAAGGTAGGAGATGAGGTTGGGGGGCTAGCCAGCAGCCAATAAGGGGTCTGATACAAAGGAGTTAGAACTTTTATATGATATAGGATCCACTGATTTAAGCAGAAGAGGGCCATGATCAAATTTAGGTTTTAGAAAGAGACCTCTGGGAACAATTTGGAAGAAGAAACTGGAGCAGTGGTTTTCTTTTTTTTTTTTTAATTGCATTTTAGGTTTTGGGGTACATGTGAAGAACATGCAAGATTGTTGCATAGGCACACACGTGGCAGTGTGGTTTGCTGCCTTCCTCCCCATCACCTATATCTGGTATTTCTCCCCATGTTATCCTTCCCCAACTCCCCACCCCCCGCTGTCCCTCCCCTAGTTCCCCCACAACAGACCCCAGTGTGTGATGCTCCCCCCCGTGTCATGTGTTCTCGTTGTTCAATACCCACCTGTGAGTGAGAACATGCAGTGTTTGATTTTCTGTTCTTGTGTCAGTTTGCTGAGAATGATGGTCTCAAACACTTTTTTTTTTTGTTAATGAAGAGAAAACTTTTCTAAAGACAATCTTACGTCTAACCACGATAGATAAAATAAGAGTAATACTTCATTCAAATAAATATTACGCATTCAAATGTATAACATTTATTTACTAAGAGGCCAATGAAAACAGGTGATTTCAGGGCCGGGCGCGGTGGCTCAGGCCTGTAATCCCAGCACTTTGGGAGGCCGAGGCGGGCGGATCACGAGGTCAAGAGATCGAGACCATCCTGGTCAACATGGTGAAACCCCGTCTCTACTAATACAAAAAATTAGCTGGGCATGGTGGCGCGTGCCTGTAATCCCAGCTACTCAGGAGGCTGAGGCAGGAGAATTGCCTGAACCCAGGAGGCGGAGGTTGCGGTGAGCCGAGATCGCGCCATTGCACTCCAGCCTGGGTAATGAGCGAAACTCCGTCTCAAAAAAAAAAAAAAAAAAGAAAACAGGTGACTTCAAACTCAACACTGTCAAATGGGAGGTTGTAGATTAGAGTTCCTGTGTTATATTAGACTCAGTATCAAAATTATATCTGTATAGACTTAGGAATTATGATGATTCAACTATTTTTCAACTTTACTATGGTACGAAAGCACTATGCATTCAAGTAGAAATTGTACATCTCTTATCATGCTGGGTGGCAACAGTGAGGTGTAGCTCCCACTCAGCTACACATTTTCAACTTCTGTTGGGTTTATCAGAACGTAACCCCATTGTAAGTCAAGGAGCATCTGTATTTATTACTGTACCGTATTGAGACAATTCTGATTTTCTGCAATAAGTTGTAAATAGTTAACAGTCCAAACGACTCTCCCTGTCATGTCATGGAACTCCTCAGTTGCCTTGATCTAGAAATATAAAAAACTCTGACAGTGGATAAAAAAATTCCTAACAAGAGTCACTATAGCTCACATTCTTTACTGTAAATATAGGCATGCAAACCTTTTTTTTAAATGACAAAAGCATTCACATGTCTATTTTATGTGTTCACTTTTTGTTTCTATGTACATGGTAGACATGGTAAATATCTGTTGAATTTAAGCAAAAGATTTAACCAAAAAAAAATAGACTTGTTATAAAACCATGAAGATTCAAAGTCAAAAGAGGCTATAATCTCTAGCAAGGCACATGTTCACTGGCATTTGTCCTCTGGTTCAACTTCCAGCCCCAATTTATATAATCCTGACCTACCAAAAATTGGGATAGATATCACTTCATGGAAAAAGACATCATGCTTTAAGAAAGAAGAGGCATATAAACTTATATGGGGGTTTGACGATTGTATGGGGTTAGAGGATTGATAAACTTGTATGGGGTTAAAGGATTGATGTCTCTCTCTAGTTCCATTAGAAATTGCTGTTAAGAAGGGTTGGGAACAAACCTCTTCCAATCCTACCCACATCTCAAGGCCTAGATCAGATTGCACTGTCTCTGTGTGACACACTGATATCTCAACACTTCCTGAAGGTGACCCATATGCCAGGACCAGCACTAAGTCCAGAGATGCAAACATTAAAAAGATCCCTGCCATCTCTCATCTATATTTCTAGCATCTGTTTTTACTCATTTGCCATTTGATCATTTCCCATCTGTATACAAGACTTTAAGGCCCATGTTAAAGGGAAAGTTTCTGTAAATTTAATTCAACCTACTTTTGTTGGCCACAAGCTTTGTGGCAGGCACCACGTTAGGTATTAAGAAATACAAAGATATAGAATACAAATCCTCCAGTAGCGTGCAGTCTACCATGTATAAACCTCAGATGGCTATTACCACATACCCCTCAACAGCCAGTTAGCTCTGAGAGTAAATTGTAAATTCTTTCATGCACTGACCAGATTTCAAAACATTATACATTAATATGTATGTTCTTTTTCCAAATGTGTCTCTTTTTTTCTTTTTTCTTCTTTTCTTTTCTTTCTTTTTTTTATTTGAAATGGAGTTTTGCTCTTTCACCCAGGCTAGAGTGCAATGGCGCAATCTTGGATCACTGCAACCTCCACCTCCTGGGTACAAGCTATTCTTATTCCTCAGCTTCTCGAGTAACTGGGATTACAGGCACCCACCACCATGCCTGGCTAATTTTTGTATTTTTAGTAGAGATGGGGTTTCGCCATATTGGCCAGGCTGGTCTCAAACTCCTGACCTTAGGTGATCTGCCCGCCTCAGCCTCCCAAAGTGCTGGGGATACAGGCATGAGCCACATTGCCCTGCCCAAATGTGTTATTTTAGATTTCACTTTCTTCTTGAGGTCATGATGATGCCCCATGAGAAATCCTTAGGTCCAACTCCAATTATACTGTATATCCTACAATGGACCATTACATTTACAAGAATTTTAATATGCCAACCATTACAAGTCCTTCATATTGTGAATGTAGTTTGCTGATTTTCACACATTACCATGTATTTCAGCATTCCCTATAGTTATCTGAAGCATCTGGGGGAAGTGGGAGAGAACCTTTAAGTTTTCTGTTTCTGAGACTATTTTGTTGTTATTGGATATCGCTTTTACCCCCTCCCTTTAGTGCTTCACTAAGTATCTGCCATATTTAATGAGGTGTGTCATTTCGTTTAGTATCACTGACTTGGATCGATTCCTCTTCCAGGTTTCTGTACTGACTTGATACATGTATTTGTTTTGCTTTGAAAGAAAAATCAACAATTGAATTGCCAGTGATAGACATACCAGTAGGACCATTCTTAATGGATGTGTAGAGACCATTTCTCTTCCTTTAACATCTGTGAATTACCATCCACTGTGATGCCACTATGATGCATTTAAAAATGCAACTCAAAAACAGTAGTCTACTGATGAACAGGTGACTGCCGCCTGTGATGTGTTTTCAGTTGTTGGCTTTTCTAAGTAATTACTTGTCAGAAAGAAAGGAAAAAGGATGAAAATATCCATTTTGGCACGTCTTGAAATGTGTTGACTACCTCTCTTTTAAATTGCCCGGTACCTGTTCGGCATCACTAATCACAATACTAAGTGACTTTTTACTTTACTAGGCATTAAGCTTGTGCTGCTTAACCTTTGAGCATCAAACAGGCCTTTCCCTGGCACCCTGCTGTATCTTTAGCACAAAACTCCTGAATCATTATCCATCTGGAGGATCTGCCTTGCCTTAGAGGTACTCTGACATTTGCTAAGGCTTCCCATTGGACCCTGAAGACATTTCCAGATCATGACAGTGTCATTTGATATTTTGATTTTAAACATCATCAGAGTGGCTTGTGCTGAAGAACCTGAACTAAAAAGAAAATGGTAAAATGAAAGGAAGGCCGTTTCCTCTGTGCCGATTGTTAAGATGGGATTGGAAACATTTTTATTTTTACTATGGATATAGCCATAAAACCATGAATATTTCAAAGGATCACAGTGTGAAATACAGAGCCAACAGTAGAATATATGAAATTAGCCCATTTGAAAGAGGGTCTATCTGTTCATAAGCCTTGCAGTCAAGAAAGCCAGTTATGATAAAACTGTGTAGTTACCTGGTAAACTATCGTTTATAAACTATTTTAACTTTACAATACCTTATTTGAACCTCACAAGAAATGTGCGAACATAGTAAGACAGGGTTACTCTCCTCATTTTGCAGGCGAGGAGACTGAGAATTAGAAAGGCCATGTAACTTACTCCTAATTTCCTGACTTGCATGAGGCTGAGCCAGAATGTGAGCCTAAAGCTTCTGAGTCCAAATTTGGCGTCCTCTCCACTATATCATGCTGCTTCCATTTATAAGATGGAATTTGGCAATATTCAGGAATTTTAATTGACAAAAGTGAACTGTGTTCAGGACAGAACTTAAAACTAAGGTAGATATTAAGGCAACGCTCTATAGTTCAATGTGTATTTGTCTAGGCTATAGATGAGGAGAATGCTAAGGTTACTACCTACTCCAACACCACCACTTTGTGGTACAAATTAACAAAGACACCCCCCAAATCTAAGTATGGTTGGCTTGCACAAATTAACTTTGTATTGGGCAAAAATAAAAAGCCCTCAGAATACTATTTCCTTTATGTAGTAAAATAGCTACAGCAGAATTTGACAATCTTCATTATTTTCTGTTGAAATGTCCACAGGAAAATTAGAATTCTAATTGATTTTTTTTTTTGTATTTATAATAAGCCCTCATACAATTGAAGCATATCTGAGAAGACTATACCTTCTCAGGCATAGTCTTTATTTTATTTATCTTACACTCTGAAAAGGGAGTGTTATAAAAATTAATAAGGTTTCCTAGAGTAGGAAATAAAAATTTAAAAATGAAGTAATGATAAACATTAAGCTCTTTAAATATATAAGAGGCGTATAGAATTACAAATCAACCTGGGGAGACCAGTTGGAGGGAATGAATGATGACAGTGAAAGTAGACGCATTTTAGGATGTTTGGCAGATGCATCCTTCAATTTTATCCCTTCAGAGGTATGAGAGGTCAGTAGCATATCTAAATGTAGGCTTATATTATTTACTTTTCATCATCACTGTGAGGAATGGTGAGTTTTTTATAAAAAGAAACACCTTGCTTTTTTTTTTAATTGGCAGATAATTTTACGCTTATTTCTCTTTCAACTCCATATATTATCACTTTAATTGCTCTGAGAAAGTAGTTAATCCTATGAAAAAAATTAAGGAAACTGCAGTAGGAGAGTTTGCAGTTTACACTCAGCTGTTCTGAGTCCACTGAAAGTGAAATGCCAAGCTGCCAGTATCCACTGCAGGAAGCTCTGGTGAGGCTCCTGAGTGGGCCGAAAAGTGGCAGATGAGCTTCGTGTGGATGCGGTAATGCGTTTAGGGAAAAATGAAAGTGAAAGAAGCTAGGCTGCATTCACAGGCTGGCAGGTTCTGACTTCTCCGTTCCAAACTTGAAAAAGGGATCCAGGAGTGACTGACTGGTAACCATTCTGTAAAAAAATTAGCTCAGGAAGGTGCTGTAATCACAATGGTCCACATTCTGCCGGTCAGTCTCAGGAAAGAGATTGGCATCCTAAGAGATTGTGCTTCCTTAGTACAAGATTAGGGTCCTCCAGACAGGATGAATTATTGCAGGTAATTCTGATTGCTGCTTCTGTTTAAAAAGAGGCTGCTGCATTCGGCTCGAGAAGGCTCTTTGTAATGAAATAAAAATGGGTGAAAATTCCCTGTTATGAAAGACCAAAACAATTAGTGCTCTTCTCTTGGAAAATATAATAGTTGAGTGGGAAGCTTCAGAGAGCTGCCTGGCCCTTCCACTCCTTTTGCCATGTGAGGACACAGTGTTCATCCATTCTACAATGTGAGGATGCAGAGGCTATGCTGAGTTTTTGCAATCAAGAAATCATAAACGATTTGGATAGGAGCATGTTGAAACTAAGCGGAACCTTAATCTGTTCAGGCTGCTGTACGTGAAACTGAGTAATTTGTAAACAGAAATTTATTGCTTACAATTCTAGAGGCTGGGAAGTCCAAGATCAAGGTGCTGTCAGATTTAATGTCTGATAAAGGTTTGCTCTCTGCTGCCAAGATGGCACTTCTTGCTGTATCCTCACATTGTGGAATGGACAAACACTGTGTCCTCACATAGCAAAAGGAGTAGAAGGGCCAGGAAGCTCCCTAAAGCCTCTTTTATAAGGACATTAATCCCATTCATGAGGGAGAAACTTTATGACTTAATCACTTCTCCAAAGGTGCCACCTCTTTTTTTTTTTTTTTTTTTTTTTTTTGAGACGGAGTTTCGCTCTTGTTACCCAGGCTGGAGTGCAATGGCGCGATCTCGGCTCACCGCAACCTCCGCCTCCTGGGTTCAGGCAATTCTCCTGCCTCAGCCTCCTGAGTAGCTGGGATTACAGGCACTTGCCACTATGCCCAGCTAATTTTTTGCATTTTTAGTAGAGACGGGGTTTCACCATGTTGACCAGGATGGTCTAGATCTCTTGACCTCGTGATCCACCCGCCTCGGCCTCCCAAAGTGCTGGGATTACAAGCTTGAGCCACCACGCCCGGCCGGTGCCACCTCTTAATACAGCTACAATAAGAATTAAGTTTCAACATAAATTTTAGAGGAACACAAAGCACTCAAGCCATAGTAAAGGGTATCTTTGAAGCATTGCAGAAACAAATGGGGAAGGGGAAATACTATACGTGACTTACAGAATAACTTATCCTGGAAGTTCTAAAGAAATAGCATGTTTTAGAAAGTAAAGTGATTCAGGTCAACTCATGCACCATAGACACGTGGTTGCTTTGTAAGAGAAACAAAGGAGGAAAAGCCATTCCTTTCTACAAAGCATCCCTTGGTGGCTCCCACTAAAAATAGAATCACGAGGCTAAATAGATCATGAATTTGGCATTCTTCATGGTTTTAGTTAAAAAAAAAATTTTTTTTGGCCGGGCGCGACGGCTCACGCCTATAATTCCAGCACTTTGGGAGGCTGAGGCGGGTGGATCACGAGGTCAAGAGATCGAGACCATCCTGGTCAACATGGTGAAACCCCGTCTCTACTAAAAATACAAAAATTAGCTGGGCATGGTGGCGCACGCCTGTAGTCCCAGCTACTCGGGAGGCTGAGGCAGGAGAATTGCTTGAACCCAGGAGGCGGAGGTTGCAGTGAGCCGAGATCGCGCCGTTGCACTCCAGCCTGGGTAATAAGAGCGAAACTCCGTCTCAAAAAAAAAAAAATTAAGTATTAAAAGGATTAGTATTGAAGATGGTAATACTGGTAATGGATTGCAAAGCTTCTTGTTCTTGTCCTACTTTGGACTCCACCTGCATTTACACAAAGTACCTTCCTGTCAAAGTCATGGACCTAGAAATCCAGGCTTAATGCTTGTGGATGCCATCTGGTATGGGGGTCAGCTTATGGACTTTGAAACTCCACCAGATGTCCACCACTTATTAACTACATGATCTTGTGCAAGCTTTTTAATTTCTTGGAGGCTTACTCTTCTCATTTGTAAAATGGTTTTATAATACCTATCCAATGGGATCCTTTGAAGATTCATTGATACAATATATGCAAGTCACTTAACACAGTGCATGGTATCCAGTAAATGCTAAGTAAATAGCAGTCTTACTACTGTTGTGAGCTAAGTGAGCCATGTGTACCACCCTGGATTCAAAAAGTTGTAATAAGTATGGTGGATAAGGTGAACCCACATTTTCCTAATAAGACTTTTTAAAAGTGTTATGACCATTTTGAGTATAGCTAGACTTTTGGAAAGGTAGATGAAAGAGTGAAATGTATAGTTATGATATTTAATTTGCTTAGTTATACAGATATATTCAAATTGCAGATGATGCAGAATAATATCTTCATGTGTAATACTTTGCTTTTCTTCCCCACTATCCCATTTTGTAAAACAATTCTGTTGAAACTTTTCACACGTATCTCCAACATCAGTGGTTCTAGAAGCACTAGAGCCAATTTTTCTGTCATCTAACAGTTTTCTGGAAGATATTATATTCATGTCCACCTAAGTTGTTAGATAGAGATATAGCACTTTAATCTGTGTATCATAGTATCAGTATCAGACTTTTTCCCCAAGCCATAAATACTCATTTGCATACCTCTAGGTCCATTGGTTTTTCCATTCATCTTGCATGTGTATATTGGTGATCTTCTTTGGGTATTTACTGCATGGAAATCTTAAGTAATCTTTCAAAGGCTTGTTTACAATGGTACCTAACACTTAGTACTATGACGTCATACCCTGTAAGCAATTATTAGGTCTGTGTTAAGATTCATTTCTTAACTGCCTTCCCCAATTTTGTACATTTACATTCATAAGCATCTAAAACCCATATTAATTTAAGTTGTTCCAGACTAATGTGTGTTTTCCAGAGAGTACATTATTAAGAATAATTTAGAAAATGTCCCTTATAATTAAGCGCTTGAATCTAAGACAGCTTCCTTTTTTTTTTTTTTTTTCTGAGAGATAACTGGTAGGGAGCAAGGGGAAGGTATGCTTTATATTTGCGAGGATAGGAGGAGAGATTTTATTGAAATATTTATCCAATTATATGACTTTAAAATCATGCAGATTTCTTATTTTTATTCATTGTATATATGTATTAAGTGCTGAGATGATCCAAACACATAGAAGATGAAGTTCCTGCCATTATAGGAATTTTTGGACCTTAGAGAATATCCAATTCCAGAACAATGCATTGGATACTTTGTGGAAAGCATTTGCAGAGAGAAAGCTGTGAGTTGCAGCCCTTGTCCTCAGCAACTGACAGCAAATTTGTCAACAAATTTAATTATGTTTATATCAGGCAGAATGTGTTTGAAGGGCCTGCACATATGTTTCACACAGGAAAAGAAAGAGGTGAAGAGAGAAATGCTACATGTAAAAAATTTTACATAGTAAATCACCACATGGAAAAGCGCATTTTTCACTGGCAAGTAAAGAAATACGACAATAAAGTAATGGTAAGATAGCAACATATATCAGTTGTAATGGCTAAGCACTAAGTGAGGTATTGGAGAAGCTGTTGAGAAACAGGTACAATTTCATGGTGGTGCCATTCCGTGACAATTCATGGAAATGTATACACAAAACAATGTTAAGTGAAAGAATTAGATCACGAGAGAGTATCTAAACACTGATTACATCTATAATAACGTATGTATGTTGACATCTATTGGAAGAGGATTTGAAAGAATATAAGTAGTTTAATGTTGATTTGAATTTTCTCTCTGCAATAGTTATTTAAGTGCTTAGTAATTTGAAAAGAATACAATGAAAAATGACTCCTCATCACACCCCTGAAACACATAATACATACACACATCTTGGTAAATAGATTGTGGTAAATAGAGATGTTCATTGTTTGCAACGTTTCAACATTATCTATAAATCAAGGACTTAATTGAAGTTGTACTTCCCTGCTTTATCTACTGTAAGTTTGATGAAGCATTTTTTGATCACTGTTTATTACAGTAATGAGAAAAGAAGAAATCTTTTCCTCATAAATCCTGACAATATGCATTTTAAATCCTTGCACAACCTGAATTCTTTGTCTCCACTAAATGAATACAGAAAATGTAAGCCTGTGATTCCCTTATTTATTCTGCCTCCCTACCTCTCAATAGCTACTTAATAGCTCTTTCTCGACCTTTACCTGTCAGTTAATAGTTGGTATATTGAGATGTGTTTATTAAATACAGACAGCTAAGGTTCAGATTTATATGCAGCTAACACGTTGAATGAACTAAAGATCTACTATGTTCCACACATCTTTGCCTGGTACTCTACAAAGGGGATTTCACTTAATCTTGGTAGTAACCATCTGAAGTCTGAAATATACCTATTCTGACGTGACAAAACTAAGTATCAGTTCAGTAGGAAGTTCTCTTCCAAGCCCAGGACACTCTTGTTCCATTGTGCCTTTTAAGTGGCTAGTTCCCAGTGTGTTGTGGATAATAGTATAGTTTTAAACATATGAAATACATTTGTAGGAAGCAGCATATTTCAAAGAAAGATCCTTTTTAAAAAATGAAAGTAAGTGTGTTGCTTTTTTCCTCATATGAAAATTGTATATTGTTGCTATAAAATATATTTATAAGGGTGCTTGGAAATTTTGATACAAAGCAGTTCAAAATTATACAGACAATTTGAGTGGAGTCCAAACATGAAGCAAGATTCTCTACTACTTTAATAATTTCAATTAAATAACAGTTAAAATCTGATTAAACCATTTCAGGTTTTATTTAAAGGGGAGCATAATATTGGCATGCTGACCAATAACACTGGGAAATTGATGTATTATGACATGATACTACAGATAACTCAAACAAGTATAATTTTTGGAAAATAGTAAATAAAATAGAAGGACTGTAAAATGGAAGAAGCATCAAGAGGTGATTGGTACAATAAGATATTAACTCTGAGAAAGTTTTCTGGCTCATCGCAAACATTATGGATACTGCATTGGGATGACTGCAATATTAGCTTCTGTATGATGGCTTAAATATTGATATTGGAAATGTGCACCACATGATAACCAATATTTTAAGGTGGGGGCAAAATAGCTGCTGGTATGAAACTGTAGAAAGATGAACTAGAAATCTGTCTTGTGGAACAAAAGCAAAGAAGAATATCTGGGAGGATAAAGGAATTATCTTAGAAATGGGAAATGTGGCCATAATGTAATGTGATTCATTTATATAACCCATGTATGCATGAACATTCATCTCTTTTTACTCTAGTCACACTATGTTTGTGGTTTGCATGAGTAAGAACACTAGATGAGGAGGTAATTGATCAGCAAAAGAATTATAGAGTTGAAATCAGTGAAGGGAACAGTATTTTATAGCAGAGATCCCTAATAGTAAGTGGCATAAAGAATAGATGCAAAGAAGTATTGCTTTCTTGTTCAGTTCCAAAGACCTCTATTGATGACATTTTGCTCATTTAAATTCCAGAGAATAATTGGAAACAGAGAGTTTATGAGACAGAGCTTTCATTTAACTTGTTCACCTGACAGTTGGCTTTGAATGATATTTTATTACCAGTCAACCAAAATTAAAATACCCAGCTCACTGCAAAACCCTGCAGACAGTGTCTGGAATGCTAAAACACATACCATATATAATAAAATTAAGGTAAGGACAAAGATTGACAAAAGCAGTGACAGTGAACATTAGCATAATACCAGCAGCTTTGAGCTTCTTCTGTCAGCAATGTGGACCATGATGAAATTACCAGAGAGGGTAGTACAATTAGATTTTCTAACTTGCATTTATCAGAAGAAATTTTTGCTTTTCAATCTTAACTATGTCTTATACCTTTTAATAAAGATGTGGTGTCAGACATCAAATATATACGTCTATACCTACATATAAATATGTATACATGTGTGTATATGTATAGCCATAGCCATCCATCCATCCATCCATCCATCCATCCCAACGTGCATCTCTCCAAGGTGCTAGTCCACATAATTGTGTTCATTTCTTCTCTGGTGTTTGTATAAATGTGTAGTTAAGGACTTTATGGACAGTACATGATATAAATATGGTTTAGGCCCATCAAAATGCAGCTTATAGGATCCAGGGAACTTTTCCTTACCAAAGAACTGAATTCCTGAATGTTGTATTATTATAAAATTACAGAAGTTGCAAACTTAGTGCTATTCCCTAATGACTTCTATAGAGTGGTTATTATATGGGATCGTCAGATGATCATGGTCTGTCATGCTATTGCTATCTTTCTTCATAAACATATATTTTATCAAGGCTTAATCATAATCATATAGTTACCTAATAAATGAATAATAGAATAATTATGGTCATGCGGTTCATTACCTTATGTCCATTCTCTGATTGAAGCCTCTCAGCTTCATATCTTTGTTGTGTAGACTATTTATGACAAGTCACTTCCCTTCTCTGGAACTTAGTGTCATCATCTATTAAAATGAAGGATTGAACTTGAATTAAATAATTTATAAATTTCCTGTCAGCTCTAAAATATATATATTATTAGAAGGCCTTATGAACTTGTATAATAGTTTGAGTATAATCGATGGAACATAGAATTTTAGAACTGACAGGAAATAATATAATATAGCATTATAATTATATAGGTATATCAAATTTATATATATAATTATATATATATTAGAAGGCCTTATGATTAGAAGGCCATATGTATATGTGTATATATATGCACACACATATATATATATTGTGTTCAGTTCTTCTATGGTCTTTCTATAAATGTGTTCTATATATATATATATTTTAAAACACTTTATTAATGTGGATGAATTGAGAACTGCTGTGGTATCTAAACTCCTTTCTGCTTGACTCTATGATGAGAGATGAATGAATTTGGAAATATTTAGTCCAAGAAAAGAAAAAGTATGGGGATGATCAGTCTTCAGGTTTATGATGAAATTGTGACTAGCTTTCACTGTCTCGGTAAATGATAGACAAAGAGGGAGCAAACTGTATCAAATCTCAGAGTTCAGAGTGCATCCACTATGTGATAGTCCATTGGAAAATGCTCTAGAAACTGGAGGTACTTAGGGAAGGTAGTCATTTGATGCAAAGTATCAGTTAATCTCCTCTCTAGTGTGCTTTAAAACTAGGGAATCTGAAATGGGGGAAGTCAAGCAAGAGTGGAGTTGTTTCTCACAGTTAACAGGAAGGCGCTTTCTATATTTACTTATATATTAATTATTTCTGAGCTATTTCTCCTAAGAGAAAACCCTTAGATCTGCCCTACAGAAGATGTACTTATCATTGGCCTTTAATGATACAGATGTCATCATTGCTACCAAAGTTAACTTATATGCACAAGGTTATATGTAGTTAGTTTATGTGTATTAAAATGCAAGGACAGAACCTAATCCCTTCTCTTCCTCTGTACTAGTAAATTTATAATCTGAATGTGTCAGAATGCAGATTATGAATTATGTTATATCTATGAATCCTTGTAACCACAGCACATTTTATAAAAATATACATACTTTGATTCTAAATGATAATGTAGTACAATTTCAAAACTGAGTAAGTCACAGTTGGTAGGCACAGAGACATTGGTAATCATGGGATCATCCAGCTAACATCAAGTCTCTGTTTTTTCTGTAATGTTATATGATGAAGGTAATACATGGCCAGTAAGAATAAAAAGCTACTCAAGAAAGAACCAGTCTTAAACTTGGCTCTTGTGTTTTTTTCAAGTTTTCTCATAATATATTCAATCTCATGTAAATATTGCAAACAGCTGAATTGCACACATTAACCTAAACATGAATAAAAAATGCTGATATTTTATTTAACCTAAAAATAGTAGTTATAGATAGGCTGCTTTTATGATTATCATATGTAAAATATATCATTTTACATTGGGAATACAGGGAGGATTGTCACTATTATTGTATAATAAGAAAATTTGTTTGGAGTACATTAAAAATACAGTAGATGATTATTGCAATATAAGGGGAAAAGTTGTTTGCTTTTGACAGTCTGTCACGTAGCCTAGGAAGACATATATGGTAGCTGCTTTATATAAAACAGTAGGAGAAGGACACAAGCTCAAAGAAATTTTACCTAGCTGCTGTTATTAAAGAAATTCTTTTATAGAATAGAGGCTGCTTTTTTTTTTCATCTTTCCGTTTTTGCTTCTTTCTCTGAATCCTTTGCTTTCATATGGCATGCAAAGCGTCTGTGCATGGCAGCCTGTAACTTCTGTTATTTAAACTGCCAACTGTTAAAACGCTTTGAGTTGAACCAGAGGAGGAAAATAACCCCACTGAGGCAAATGCATTTTTACACCCTTCTTTAATAAAATATTGTAAGGTATAGCTCGAAAGTTTCCCCTCGGACTTTCATCTGAAACTGTTAGATTGTAGCTTTGTGAAAGAATCATTATTGACTCCTGTCAGACAGTTTTGGAGAGGAGGTGAAGAGACTTGTCTTCTGACTTTCTGTGCACTTTGTCAAATCAGGTACTTTGAGCAGAAGTACGAAGTGAAGGCCGATGTCAGAGAATGCCTTGAAGCAGGAACTTGTGCTAGTCTCCTGTGACTTCCTTTTTTTTTTTTTAAAGGAATCAGATTGGATTGTAAAATGATGGGAATATGACTGGACATAAACACATTTATTGCAGGCTCAGCAGCCGTTACATATCATTAGTGAAGGGAGGCAAGGGGCAAGGGGGACCATTTTGATGTCAGTTTCATTCTTTTTAAAGACAAATGCATTCACTGATGAGAAATAAAGCAGCATTTGTAAAATTTCATAGACCGGTAATATTTTAATGCCTTCTTTTCCTGTAGATAAACATATAACTTTTCAATAGTCATTAATATAAGCTGAAATAATGGGTAATTATGTTAATTACCCATAATGTTGGAGTTGCTTTTAAGGAAGCCAATTATGAAGCAACTGTAACATCAAGATCTGTATATTTCTGTTTCAAAATAGTCTGTTTCTTACCTCAGTACATATGTTTGCTGGTATGCTACTTCAGCTACAGTTAATGACAAAATCTTAAAAAAAAAAGGCGACAATGCTTTTTAATAAGAAATATATTTTGGCCTTAGCTTTCTACTTATAAAAGGCCATATTTCTTACACATCTACTCAAAAGTTAGTCCCATTTTCTGACTTTTCTTTTTCTGTATTCTCTTTGCCAAAGAATCTCTGTAATTGGCTTGCTCTGCAAAGCATATTATTTGCCCTTCTGAACATTAACTATTTTAAAGATCCAAGTGTATTATGGCAGGGAACACACAATTTTACTTCGACCCCTTCTATGCCCTCCCCTCTCTACTAAATTAATTATTGCTGTTTTGAGTGTTCCAGGGAAAGAGCAAAATTGCTAAGGTATAACAGGTACCAAGGAGTCATCCAAATAGAAGTGCCATTCCAGGAAAGTACAGTATCTGTGTGCCCAGCATGGATCTTGGCCCTGCCCTACTTTTAAGCTTCTAACATATCTTCGTAATCATTTCTTCTGTATTGTGATTTTTTTTAAGTGAAGCACTTTTAGATGTCCCATATGGTTCAAACTAAATCAGAAATTCATGTCTTAAATGTTTCGTTAGTCAGAATAATTAAGTTGATCAGTTACGGGAGCGGTAGAAGCAAAATAATGGGGTCATTGAAGCAGTCAAGCTCTAATGGGAACCTGAGCTCATTCAGATATCAAATCTAATAATTGTTCTACACCTGTATGCCCAGTCCCATTGAGCAAATTCACATTAAAAGTTTAGTGGAACAGTTTCAATGCTGTGGTCCAAAGGGACTTGCTACTGTTTTCACAAGAAAGCACTGAATATTTTTTGGCAATATGTTTATGTGTGTGTGTGTGTGTGTGTGTGTGTGTGTTTGTGTGTGTGTGTGATGTGTTAACTAAGCTCTGTGCATGTACGTTGGTGCCCTATCCCTACCTAGGGAGGAAGAAAAGGGAGAGATGTATTTCCAGGAATGTTTTTGTTACCATTTAAGGATAATAAAGGTCCTCTCAAGCATTTGCCACCTGGAAGCAATAATATGAGATGATTAAACTCACTAGATAGTTTGGGGAGAGGGGGAGTTTTGTTAACCTATGCAACCTACTAGAAATGAAAGTCAGTTAACCCTTTTTCTTCATAAAATAAAATGGTATCAAAGTATCAAGCATGACTATTTTCTTTTGAGATGGAGTTTCACTCTTGTTGCCCAGGCTAGACTGCAATGGTATGACCTCTGCTCACTACAACCTCTGCCTCCTGAGTTCAAGCGATTCTCCAGCCTTGGTCTCCTGAGTAGATGGGATTACAGGTACCTGCCACCATACCCAGCTAATTTTTGTATTTTTAGTAGAAATAGGGTTTTACCACATTGGCCAGGCTGGTCTAGAACTCCTGACCTCAGGTGATCCGCCCGCTTAGCCCTCCCAAAGTGCTGGGATTACAGGCGTGAGCCACCTCGCCTGGCCATCAAGCATGGTTTTGGTTATTGAAGTAGAAAGTAGCAATTAAGCATTGTGTAGTAATGCAGTGTTTCATTTCTCCTATGTCACTATATGACTGTAACAGCAAACTGACTGCCTTTGATTCTCCTGTAAGATATCTAAAGAGAGTTGACAAATGTAAAAAAAAAAATTAAAGATCTAAAGAGTGGAAGTATGAATTTAATTCTGCCCTAAACTGACCATTGAACTGACCTATATCTAATAAAACTCTCTCATTGGAGGATTCAAAGCACACAGGAAAATTAGAAGATTTGCAATTTACCTTGAACAACTATGAAATTCAGATCTGACCAGCTTTCTTTATCAAAAAAGGCAATCAAAGCTGAATTCACTTACCTAAAGAATAGTTCAAATACACACAAACTTATTCATTCAAATGAATATTATGGTCTAATATTTTTGTTTCCTTTGGGGAATGTGTTCATTTGCATATTAATTCAAAAATCATTTACCAAATGTCTCATACTACAGGTACTAAAAAAAAAAATTAAAATGGCAGTTGCTGCCTTTCCAGAGCTCACGGTAAAATGGGGGAAGACAGATCGCACAGGGACAATGACAGTATAAAGCTCAAGCTGAATCTTAACAGATAAGTAGGAGTTTCTTGGGTAGGAAAAGAATAAGGAAGAGAAGCATGATCCAAGAAAGGGAACAGCATTTATGGAGGCATTAGGAGAACACAGTATATTCAAGGAGGAGCCAGCTGTTCAACATTGCTGGAGCATAGGTATGAGAGGCTGGAAAGATGAAGAGTCATGATAGGCCATGTATAATTAGTTTGATTATTTTACTGCATGGGTGATAAGGAGCCATTTCAGACTTTAACTTATGGTAGCATGGCTAGATATACATGTAGAGTGATTATCTTCTAACGATATGAAGGTTGATAAGGTAGGAGTGAGGCTAGAGACAGGAGAAATTCAATAGGGATCTGTTATAAGAGCCTAAGCAACAGAAACATAAGGCCTGCACTAGAGCAGTGACAGTGGAGATAATGCAGAATAAACAGATCCAAAAATGATTCAGGAGTTAGAATTGACTGAACTTGTTGAGCAACTGGATATGAGGATAAAAGAAGGGAAGGATTCTAGGATGATTTATTGCTTTATTTTATGATTGGTGTATGATAGCTATAGTCATTTAATTAGGTCTGCTGTGACAAAGCACCACAAACTGAGTGGCTTAAGCCCTAGAAGTTTATTGTCTCATAGCTCTAGAGGCTAGAAATCCAAGATCAAGGGGTTGACTGGGCCATGCGCCCCCTGAAGGTGCTAGGGAAGCATATGGCCCAGGCCTCTCCCCTAGCTCCTGATGGTTTTCTGGTAATCTTTGGCATTCTTTGGCTGGTAGAAGCATCATGTTGATCTCTGCTTTCATCTTCACATGGCATCCTCTCTTAGTGTGCGTTTGTCTTCAGATTTTTCCTTTTTATAGGGACACTAGTCATAAGGAATTAGAGCCCACCCTAATCACTTCATTTTAACCCGATTACCTTCATAAAGACTCTATCTCCAAATAAGGTTACCTCATTCTGATGTATTGGAGCTTCAGAGATCCAACATGTGAATTTAGGGGGACACAATTCAACTTATAACATGGCTCTTAATCATCAAAATAAGGACATATAAAAAGGAAGGAATAGGATGAAAGGAAAGGAAATCAGTTTAATTTGGATCTGCAGTGTGAGGTAGCTTTGGAATAATCAGAAGAAATATTGAGAAGGTGATGGAAGCTGTAGCCTAGAGCCTGAGAAATGCAGAATTGAGATCCATTAGCATGCAGGAGATAGAATAGAGTAGTTGAAGTTTGGCAATAGGTTGAGCATACCCCTGGAAAGCAACTCATGGAAACTATATGGAGTTAAAATATGGGAAAGGGCAAAGAATAAAGTGCTGAAAATTACCAACGTAGTGTGACTGAACCAAACTGTGTCTGTTGCACACAAGCAATGGAAAGCCAAATACCAAAGCACTGTGTTTTCGCAGTGAGAAAGTTTATTGCCAGGCAGCCAAGCAAGGCGATAGGAGTCAGGTTCAAAGCTGTCTCCCGTACCAGCTTTGCAGCCATGGATGGATTTAAGGGAGAGATTTTGAGGCTGGGATTTTGGGGCTGGACAGTGATTGACTGTAAATAAAGGGGGATTGGAAAGCCCCTTGGGCATGAGCTATTGACCATGCATGCTTCTTCATGGGTCTCGTGTCCAGAAAATGGCAGTATTAGCATGATCTGAGGGTGGAGATTTTGGCTGTCTGACATCAAAAGGTCACTCACCAGGTGACCACGTCTATTCTGTGCAGATTGCAGTCACACACATTAATGGGTTTCAACTGTTCTCAGCCTGTAAGCCAATTTTGTTGCAAACTAGGGGAATTGTAACAAAGTGTTTTCTTCTCTGCTCTCCTGCCAGACAAGCTCAAGAAATTTTGCTACTTACTACATTCTCAATGAAAAGGATAGTAGTTTAGAAACAGAAGAGGATTAAAAGGTCATGTGAGAATGAAGACAGAATAATGATATACAAACTAAAAGAAAAGAGGGTTTCATGGAAAAAATAATTGTCAACAGTGTCATGTGTTACAGAGAGGTCAAGGAAAATGAAGAATGGAAGAAAAAAATCTTAATACTGACTGCGGAATGTGATATTGATTCAGGATAGGCCAATTCATAAATATAGTAATCATGGAACACACTCTGTATTTTCAATAGAATTTCACTCTATTTGTTACTAGAGAAAAGAATGTATATAGTATAAAATTTTATAGTTATGGAAATTGTATTTTTTCTACATCATGTAGTTTTTCTGCTCCATAAGAAAGTCATGTCTGCTGTTGGACTGTCTTTCAAAAAGTAGTTAAATAATCCTGACAGAGAATCTTTTAGAAACAATACATGCAAATTTTGCCTTGGTCTTAAGATTTTGATATTTATGATTATTATATTTTGTGACTAGTGTTCAGAATTGGATAAAATAAGGCATCTCAGGATAAGATTGTAATGTGGTTGGTCAGAAGAAAGTCTTCTAAGGAAGTGTCTTTCACTTCAAGTCACTGTCTGTTTTTTATGTGGTTACTACTGGATCTCTCAGGGCTGCTAAATGTCATTTTATGTGCTACTTCACAATCTAACCATATATATTAACCTTTCGCTTCAACTCCCCTAAGAACACAAAGCTGTCTCTAGAACCAGCTTCAAAGATTCACAGTTAGACCCAGAGTAAAAGAATAGATTGAAAAGAGAGTTTGTAAACTATTTATTGTCCAGCATGAATATGTATATATGGGAACAAATGACATATTCCTATAAATCCTTGTAAAAGTTTTATTCAGAGAAAGTATCAACATGTATTTACTGCATGGCTGCTTAACATTGAGAAGCTGATGAAGAGGGAGAAGAGGCTTATTCTCTGCCATCCCAGAACTGTCCTCTTAGAAAGGCAATACCTGAAACGATAGTGAACAGTATGAAATTGGCTGTAATTAAAAGCTGAATTCTGTGAAACAAGCTAAGTTTGTACTACTGGAGTCCAAACGAAAGAAAGATCAGTGAAGGCCAGAGGGATTGGGAAGGTGGGATTTGAGTTGGGCTTGGAAGGATGAGTAGTCTTGAATGGAGGGGAAGGAGAAGGCAGAGTGGATACATAAGCACAAATCTGGAATATGTATAGATGTGTTTGTGGAACAGTTGTGAAGCCAACCTAACTAGATTCAAGGGGAAATAGTAGAGAATGGGAGAAAATCTGATTGGTTAGAGTGGGATCTGTGCAATACAAACAGTTTTTTAAAACCCAGAAAGTTTGTACTCCATAAATCTCTCCTGTACTTTTTTAGCCGCCGTAAATTTTGGGACCAAATTTATTACACATATATTCTAATCTCCCTGAGCTACTTCCTTTAGTGTGAATCTGTTCACATTTGTCTTCATGGGTCTTCTCTTGCAGTGAATTTTAATCTTAGTCCTCTGAAGTCCTTTTGAAAGTTAACTTGTTACAATTTTTATTGTTTTTTTTTTTGTTGTTGTTTTTTGTTTTGTTTTGTTTTGGGTTTTTTTTTTTTTTTTGGTCTTCACCACTTCAAGTTAGGATTGAACCAAGTTAGCCTTGTTTTAAATCCACTGCAGCCTTTTGGGCTGGGGAATAAGGTCTCTTTGAGAAGACTATTTGCAGAGATGGATTAGAGATTGACTAGGAAGGAAGAAAGCCTGAGTGTAGTGATTAGTCTAGCCAATGCATTGTTTCTCAAATTTTAGGTGTAGAAAAGGGGATCTGTGGATACATTTTAATGAGAACCTAATACTTTCAGGTCCCCAGTAATTGACTTAGACTTACTTTTAATATATTGTCTCTTAAATATAAAAATAGGCATAAACTCTATATGCTTTAACAATTTTAATAAAACAGATAAAACTAAAATTAATGTTCACAATGTGCCTACTGATGCTAGATTTAATAATAGAGCTTCAGATCCACCTACACATTTTATTGACCTTATCATTACGAATACAGAGAATCCCTGTTGTATAACTAGACTGAACAAAATGGTACTAGTAACTTCAGTCAACATTTTGTGATAGAATTCAGAATCATCAGCCTCTTTACTGAATGAAAATTTTGATAATGAACAACTATCAAATTCCAGTTTTAATAGGATGTCTGCTCCATAACCTTGTAAAGTTATATTGCTCACATGAAGAGAAGGCTAGTATTGGAATCTGTATAACATGCACATTTAATCCATTTACTACTGGAATCAGAAAGCGAAAAACTATTCAGTATATATTTACCACTCAATGTACAGCTAGTGGAACAATTGCAAGTTGGTTCACAAAGATTACATCCTTATAATGCAACTGCTCACATCCTGAAGACGGTACTCACTGTTATGTCGCACTTTTCCTAAGTCCAGCTTGCCTAGACTGTTGTGTGAAAGAACATTGTACCCTGTGATGACTCAACTCTGAAAAATTTCCCCCCTTCAAATTATCGTGAAACCTTTATTAGTACAATGCACAATAATGTTGCTTGGCTTTTATGTAATATAAAAACAAATGTATATATAAGCCTTTTTGTATCTCAGTGATCAATACACTAGTTACTTATAAGGTGCTGATGCAGGATATCCTTTTTATGTACCATAAAATGAAAACACAAAACTGTAAATATACCCTGCTTTAAGAAATAATGTCCTGGTAAGTTCCACTGACTATTTTTTAAATGAAATTGGCTGCAACATTGGGAATTACATCATGTAATTAATATCTTTGTTACACTGGGGACTTTTAGAACAGAAATTTACTCTGGACACCTTAAGAAACAAAATGGATTGTACTTCCTTCTGTGTGTCTGTTCATTCTTTTCTAATTATCTTTCAACTGGCTTATTGCCCTATTGAGTAGTGCCTTTCATCACAAATCATGCCGTGTTTTACCTATGAATTGGCTCCCCTGAAGGAAACAGATGTCCATAATGGCCCCTTCATTGGCCACTGTTGAGGGAGAAAAAGCCTATTTAGTACTGCTTTCCTAAGCAAAAAAAAAAAAAAAAAAAAAAAAACTATGAGGATGATAGTTTCAGCTAGAAGTGGTGTTGGATAGATCAGGCACAATGACCCGAGGCAACTGTTTGCACTCTAAGAAAATATCACCTCTTTCAGGGTCATGGGAAACGCAAGTGTGAGTTATATTCATTGCCTCCACTTACTCCTCAACTTCTGCAATCTGGCTCCTGCTCCCCTTATTTCAAACTGAAATTGCTCTCATTAAAGTTTCTAATGACCTCCATATTTTAAAATCTGATAGGCTGTCCTTATTTTACTGCATCTTTCTACAACATATATTATTGCTTATTTCATTTTTCAAAATATCTATTCCCCTGAATTCCATGATGTGTACTCTAATGGTTCTTTATATGCATCTCTGAATATTTGCTATTTTTTTTTATGGACTTTTCTTCCTATACTTACCTCTTAAATATCAGTGTTTACCAGGATTTGATCATTAGCCCACTGCTCTTCTCACTTTACATACATCCCTGAATGCTGGCTTCGATTACCATCTACTGTCTATTACCCAAATCTCTCTCACTCTTTCCAGGCCTCTCCCCTGAACCTTGGTCTTGTAATATTTCTAACGGCCTGCTAGGCAGGTCCACCTAGATGCTTTAAATGCATCCAAATTGACAAATCCCAAACTGAACTCATTATCACCTTGAATGCACCTTCTTCTTCTGTATATTCTTAGAAGATGGAACCACCATTCTCCCAAACATATCAGCTGGAAATTTTAGAGTGACCTTGGATTCCTTTTCTATCCTCCATGTCCAATTAATCCCTACTTTTTTTTGTCGTTTTTAAGTTCACCTACTTCGTGATCACCACATTGTACTATCTTACCATTTCACTCCTTATTGCATATCTGAAGTTCAAGAGCCTTAAAATGGCACATAGGCCCAATCTGTGTTCTAACCATCCTCCCTTGCTTTTAATCAACACTGATTTGCTTTAGTCTTAACACACTCTTTTTTTTTTTCCCTCATATTTTCTCTTC
Organism: Aotus nancymaae; assembly: GCF_030222135.1. Taxonomy (NCBI): domain Eukaryota; kingdom Metazoa; phylum Chordata; class Mammalia; order Primates; family Aotidae; genus Aotus; species Aotus nancymaae. Next base: position 49,330,471 of record NW_026988415.1, on the reverse strand, counting down.
CTTTCCTCACAGCATCTTCTTTTCCGAGAATATACTTTTCCTCCAGGATAATTCATCCATATCCTTTAAGAATCAACGACAATATTGCCTTCTCTAGAAAGTCTTCCCAAAGATGCTTCTCTTAAGGCTTGGCTTAGTATTTAATTTCTGTGCTCCTGAACAGTATACCCCTCATCATAGCACTCACTATAACTCTCTTCTCATTATCTTTGTATGCTAACCCCATTTGAAAGAGAACACCATGAGGCAAAGGGCTGAGACATTTTATTTTGGTATCAGGGGATCCAATAAAATCTTAAGTTCTCAAACTGACTCACTGAGAACTATATAGCAGAGTACAGAGAAAGCCTTAATATATTTTCATTAGACTAATTTTCAAACCAAAAGGCTACAGTCACTACATATTACCTGCCTTGAAAGACCAGCTTATTTATCTCTGTATCCCTTTAGCACTATGCCAGGCACATATCAATGTTCAAGAAAAGATGGTTGAAATTAATTGCAGTCTAGTTTTTGGACCAAGGGAAATATTCCTGACATGGGAACAGATTCTGCTTATGACAGCAAGGCTCCTCCTCTTTTGAGTGCATAAGTCTACTCAGGAAACCGAATTAAATTTCAGCAGGTTGCCTGGTAAATCTGCTGTCCTAGAAAAAAAAATGAGTGACCGGTTTCACTAGATGCATCATTCAAGCCAGGCTAGAATCTCTAGAAATAATCTCTTTCTACCCTAAGGGACAAATCTGTCCAGACAACTGGAATCCTAGAACAGTGAAGTAATAGAAAGCAGTCTGGCAACATTTCTATACCCACTGGATGACAATAAGAAAAATAAATAAATTGTTATAAAAGATTTTCACTGCTTCTCAAAGGCATAAAAAAAAACATAGCCTATGATGACTTGTGAAATAGAGTTAGAACCTTGACAAATTCTGACTTCTGGCTGATCTTTTTAAGTCTTTGTTTTAATAGGCTAATCTGAAAAATACTTTTATAAACATCTGTTTGCATCTAATCTCGTTGGCCCAAAAGTGACTAAAAAATGTCATAGTACCATAATGAGTCTGTCTAGACTTTGGAAAGTGTCATATGATCGTGATGCTAAAATCCTTAGAATTTGACTCTCACGATATCTAATATTTAAAATGTTAAGCTTTTTCTCTGTATCGGGTACCCTTCTGGCCATTCTACATTATCATCTTATTACTAAAGTCTTCGTAACTACCCTGTTAGGTAGGTCTTTAATATTATTTTTATGTTTACAAAGGGGAAATTAAAATTAGAAAGACATAGCTATTAAGTGGCAGAACAAAGATGTAAGCCCATATATATGCCCATACCCTGAGAACTTTGACCTATCTGTCACGCTAAATTGTGACTATCCATTATAAGGAGAAACAGCTTTTTGCTTGAGGCTTGTTGATTGATTTGTGTGCATGCTCTTCACATCTATCAGAAGATTAGTATGGGCCGGGTAGTAGATGATCTCATTTAGTTCTGTTACTACTCTTCAGTGTAAGTATCATTATTATCCCCATCTTACAAATAAGGAAACTGGTGTTTAAAAAGGTTCATTCTGTAAATGTATAAATGCAAAATGGTCCTAATTGGTTAGGAAACAAATGAGTCTAATAGTCTACATTTATAAGTTCCAAGACTACACATAGCAGTTAGCTTTACTTTGCTCCATTGTTATAAGTGGTAAGAAAGAATATAATGCTTAGTGCTGAGACTTCCCTTTCCACCCCCACACCGCCTGCACTATGAAGGGAAAATTAACCCAGAACGTATGCTTTACTAAAAATGGGTCAGTATCTTTTACTATCAAAGGGCAGACTTTTTTTTTTCTATTTTAATTTGTCATTTATCGGTATCATGTTGCAAAGCAATTTTGAAGTCTCATGTGATTTTATCATTGAAGTAAAACTCTCTCCAGGTGATGTAATGACATACCTCCTATTTTTTCTAAATTTTTACCCATCTTTTTAGAGAGAGTCAATCCTTTAGAGAGAATCACTTCTTAAGACTTTAACTTTTAGAATTTATAATCTATGTGAAATACCTTTTTAAATAACTATGTGAACACAGATTTATTCATGTTCTAAAACTTGTAAGCCATGACTTCCACATCAGGGAACATTCCACTGCCTTACTTAAGCAAGGCAGAAAAGTGGCAACTGTTTTATATCCTTTTTTTCTTTCCATTATAGTGTACTTAGGGATGGTATAATCAACAAGGAATTAGTTAAGAGATTATTGGATCCTATGCTACTCTTTCTTAAAATTGAAAACAGTATGGGCTGGGTGCGGTGACTCACACCTATAATCCCAGCATTTTGGGAGGCCGAGGAGGGCAGATCACGAGGTCAGGAGTTCAAGACCAGCCTGTTGTCCAATATGGTGAAACTCCGTCTCTACTAAAAAATACAAAAATTAACTGGGCCTGGTGGTGTGCGTGCGCCTGTAGTCCCAGCTACTTGGGAGGCTGAGGCAAGGAGACTCTCTTGAACCCAGGAGGCGGACGTTGCAGTGAAGAGATTATGCCACTGCACTCCAGCCTGGGCAACAGAGTCTCGAAAAAAAAGAAAAGAAAACAGTATGTACTTTGTAGCTAAAGACTGAGAATTTAACATCCTATCTAGATTTTTTTCTCTAAGTTGACAAATTAATCATGCTCAATGCCAAAAATTCATATATTATAGAAAAATATATATATAAAAAAAAGAATCAGCCAGGCATGGTGGCTCACGCCTGTGATCCTAGCACTTCGAGAAGCAGAGGTGGGCGGATCTCCTGAGGTCAGGAGTTCAAGACCAGCCTGGCCAACATGGTGAAAACCCATCTCTACTAAAATACAAAAATTAGCTGGGCATTATGGTAAGTGCCTGTAATCCCAGCTACTTGGGAGGCTGAGACGGGAGAATCACTGGAACCCGGGAGACAGTGGTTGCAGTGGGCCGAAATCACGCCACTGTACTCCAGCCTGGGTGGCTAAACAAGACTCTGTCTCAAAAAAGGAAACAAAAATCATCCCACCATTCATAGATAGCCACTATTTTTATTGGTATATATCCCTCTAAACTTTAAAAATTTTATTATAAATCTTTTTTTTTTCCAAAAATAAGATTATGACATTCTTACAACTTGCCTTTTTCACCTTATCATATGGACCTCTTTTTATCAAGTACATGTAGATCTATGTAATAATTTAGATTGACTGCATAGTATCCCAGTGTTTGTAGTTTCCCTGTTTTCTCTAATTGCATGATGGACATATAGGCTATTTATGATTTTCATTAGTATAAACAATGCTGCAAAGAATATCAGTGTATGATGATCTATATCTGTATATTTATCTGTTAAGGTGAGGACTGGCTTTGTTCCAGTAGATATAAATGTCAGGAATGATTCTTTCAGACGTCTTATATGAGAAGTAAGCTGCTAGGTTAGTAGCCATTTTTATTCATGTATAGGCTCAGCCTGGCACTCAGGTTGTGCATGGATTGCATTAGATACTAGACTTACAAAGGAACTTGTGCCAATTATGAATATGGAATCAAGAAGCTGTGTTTTAACTGTGTCCTAATTGTTCATATTTAAAACAACAGCTGACTGGCTCCTACCTTAAGGGACAATTTATATTTTAAAACAATGGCACCGACAGCTGTTAAAGTGTGTGTGATATTAACCATACAGGATGCCTTTGTTCATACAACTGGTTAAGTCATTAAGCACAGGTTAGCATGGGGAACACTGCTAATGGGAAGCACCTGTTTATAGACTAGTACGCTGCAGGTTAAATATCTTCTCTCCTCAAAATCATAGGCAGTGGTATATTTTTGTGATCTGGTTCTTTGGGAAATGGAGGCATCATGCCATTTCTCCCTTACTACTGAAACTAGCAAGCTTGCATACCAAAGATACCTGGGCTTACTTAAGCAAGAGAGTTGGGCCGACTACCCTAAAACTTCCATTATCAGCAAGAAATACGTAGCCCAGACACAAGAGATGGGTTGCACATGTTAAAAACAAAAAGAGTAGATATATGGTCTTAGAGTGATTCAGAAACAAAAGCAGATGACAGGTAAGTGTATTCTAAGTCAGCACATCAGCAACAAAGTTCAGGCAGATCACAAACAACTGCCTCAGAAAATGACAGAGGATTGTCCATCATATGCTCAAAGTTAGAGAAATGGCTGATGCCTACTATTCTTAGTCATAGGGATATATGCCACACATAGAGTAGAAAGGCACAGAGATGACAGGTGGTAGTAATGAATTGACCCTGTAGCCACCGTGCCATTTAACAGCTAGTTTATTTTCCACCAACCCAAATGGCTGCTTGAGCTCTCACCCTGCCAAACAGTCCCGGCCCAGGTTATTGCAATCTATGCCTTGATCGGTTTTTCTACTGTCACTCTTGATACTATCTAGGATATCTAGGCTTCAACAATACAACCTCTTCGGAAGGTTTCAGAGAGCCTTATTTCTGCTGACTTTTTAAAGCAGAACTCCTGTTTTCTGTGTAAATACTTCAAGATTAAAAAAAAGAATTAAAATTAATATCGCATGTTTATTGAAACAGCTATCCCTTTATTCTAATAACTACAAGTCCAGTGAGTACATATTCTTTCATTACTTCCTTCCTTTTCTTAGAAAATAAAGGTTAAATATGTATAAGCATTCTGGTTCTCCCTTTATACATTCATTGCTTTTCATAACCTCCCTGCAAACAGGAAACATTTAGTCATTAAATAGCAATATTTGAAAACTAAAAACTCTCTTTTCCTACTAATCAAAAATTAACAGCTATCTTTTGCTTCTTCTTGTTGAAATCCCCCTATCTTTTAAGGCCTAATTGGGATGAAGTTTTCCCTGACTCCCAACTCCTGTACTCAAGGGATATGATTTTTCTCTACTTTGAACCTCCATTGTACTGAAAATGTAATAGATTGTACAAGAGACAATATAGTTAGTTTCACGTTCTAGTTGTTGGTACATTTATCCTTTCTACCCTAATAACATAAAGGTGCCTGTTAAGGTACCCCGCAGATAGCTTATGCAGTAATAATGTGTGGATGGACAGACAGAAGAAAGCCTTTCATTTCCTTGTATTAATGTCAAAATACATTCCATCTACGAAAGCAGCAGAGCCGAAGGTGCATTCAAGGATCAGTTTCTGATTTGTTGCTAATGATTGGATGATTATTTAATCAACAGGCAAGTTTCTAGAAACTGCTATGTATAAGCCACTATCATAGACACCTTGAGCATCTCTGTTGTAATTTGTGTGGTTTCTGTTAGCTTGCTCTTCAGTATAAGCTTCACATATATAACTTCCTTGGAAGCTTTACCAACTATTGCATAACTTTCTTGATATATTTATTTGTCCCCTTTTTCTATATTTTCTAGATATGCAGGCATCCTCATCAGACTTTGAACGTCATAGAGAGAAAATCTGTCTTATGACCCAATTGCATTCTCTAGTAAAGAAGCAAACATAATGCATGGCTTATGTACAAAACCAAGGACATTTTTAAAAGTCTATTCACTAGCTTTGACATTGAGTCCAAAGATAATCAATAGCAAGGTCTGTGGCAGTTGAAATACTGAACAATACACTGATGTAATTTTTTTCTGAACCATACTGTTCTAAAATTTCTTGAAATGACCATGTTATCAATTATGTAAATGCCACTCATTCAGAATCCCAAGACATTGGTTGTATATGTTATGAAAACATCATATTTATGATAGATAAAAGGAAATATTGCATATTTTCTACATTTTGTAGTTTAATGTGGATATGTTTTTAATGGCTTGAAGTAATATTATTGTACTATGTGATTTTACTTTTATCAGGTATTTCAATCTTCCTAAAGTTACTATAATTGAGTTTGTTTGATAATGTACCTTTATATTAGTACGAGACTTGATAGTTTGCAAAATATGAGGCTCATAATAGAGATAGAGAGTAGAGTTACTACCTGGCAGGGAGGATAGGAAGAAAGTGAAATATAGAAAAGTGATTTAATCTCACTACTGCAGTTTTGTAAAATATAATTTGTTTTTCCCCTAGCACAGCAGAGTTTCATGCTGATAACAAGCTACTGAATTAATAAATCCATTGCAACTATTGAGATTTTTCCTTTAATAACATAACGAATGCTGAGCATTAAGAAAAGGAAAGGCGTTCTTTGTACAGACGTTACCTCTAGCAGATCCACGTCCCTACGCATAGGAAAAATACCAACGTAGTACCGTGAACAATACCAATGTGAAAGTAATTTGTGCATCGCAATTAGAATACTGTATTTTCTACACAAAAGCACTCTGTTTTGCGGAGCACATTTGCTTATTTTCCAATTGGAAAGACATTTAGGGGTCTATTTTGCTATCATTACATGTGCTTACCTCCAATTACAGTTAATGGGAATCGTGTGTCTATAGTCACAGTAGCCTCTGAACTATTTTAACATTATTGCTTTCCATTACCATCCTCGTTAAAATAACTTTCATCTCTTCTACCACCTGAACTACCACAGTAATCTAGGTTTCTGTTTTCTTTGCACAGATTTATTTGGATGTAATGAAGGATACAGATTACACAACACGACCTGTTTCTAGTTTGCACATTATAATGTCATTGAGATTAGGATAGGTCTAGAACTACCTAACTGCTAACTGGAGGTAATTGATTGGCTTCTAGACATACTTTTTTGCACAGCACTCTGTGTACACAATTCTGTTGGACTAAAGCAATTGGATGTAGTTTAGTACTTGTGGTATCCTGTAAATGCACAAATTGTAAAACATTATGAAACATATGAGAAAATAAGGTTATAAATTAGAAGTAGACTCGACAGCCAACAAAACTGTACATTTCGTTCTAATTATTCAAATTTTTGACAAGTCAAAAACAATTAAATACCATACTCTAGTAAATATAGCGGTAATACCAGACTCTGCTATATTTCCACAAGAAAAGTGGTTAGCCATCAGAAATACTGATCAGAATATGAAGCAAGAGGGCTTGTTAAGTCTTTAAGAAAATGAGGAAGTTGAGGAGAACTCTTAAAAACATTATTAGGAACCTTAGCATCACTTGACTCATTGGCACTCAACATACAGACATCTGCCTATGTTTACCAGGATCAGCCTAGTACCCATTGGGTTTGTTTATCTAGCTGTGTATAGCATGATGTAGAGTTCCAAAATGTGTTCTAAAAAAATACATAGTGGCCGGGCGCGGTGGCTCAAGCCTGTAATCCCAGCACTTTGGGAGGCCGAGGCGGGTGGATCACGAGGTCAAGAGATCGAGACCATCCTGGTCAACATGGTGAAACCCCGTCTCTACTAATACAAAAAAAAAATTAGCTGGGCACGGTGGCGCGTGCCTGTAATCCCAGTTACTCAGGAGGCTGAGGCAGGAGAATTGCCTGAACCCAGGAGGCGGAGATTGCGGTGAGCCGAGATCGCGCCATTGCGCTCCAGCCTGGGTATCAAGAGCGAAACTCCGTCTCAAAAAAAAAAAAAAAAAAAAAAAAAAAAAATACATAGTTTAAATGAAAATGTAAGTAATGGAGGTTTGACTCCACCAGATATTAAAACACGTCATGAGGCTGAAATAATGAAATCAGGAGCTATTGGCACAAAAATAAGGAATAACCTCAATGTCAATGGAACAGAAACCCTAGTATAACAATTTAATATATGATAAAGGAGTTATCATAAATCATTATAAAAATTCATGATTATTCAACAAATAGTGCTGGGACAGCCCATCTCCTCTTCGTAAGAAAAAAAAGAAAGAAACAAACTAATGTGGAAACTTACCTGATATTGTGCAACAAAATGAATTACAGATCTTTTAAATCGTTAAATGTAAAAAAATAAAAGTGAAACCTTAAAGAGCAAGAAGAGATATAGTTGAATGTCACGTGTCTCTGGCTAGAGAAGGACTTTCTAAGCGAAAAACAAACAAATCACAGTGTAAAAGATGATAGATTTAGTTGCATAAAAACGGCAAAAAATGAAACCATATGTTCCTAAAAACCTACAACACAAAATAAATGACAAAAAACAATCAACAAACTAAGGAAAATATTTCTGATAAATTTTTCAATTGTTTACTATCCTGAATATGTATAATACAAAATAAAAACAAAAGCAAAAACTTAAGATCCCAATAGATAAATGGGCAAAAGACATGGTCAGTATAGAAAGGAAGACATATGAAAAGTTCCACCTAATTAGTATTTGAAGAAATGCAAAAAGAATGAATCAGATGCAATTTTTTCACTTTTTGGGGGGAAGGGCAGAGTTTTGCTCTTGTTGCCCAGGCTGGAGTGCAGTGGCCCCATATCCGTTCATTGTAACCTCCACCTCCCAGGTTCAAGCAATTCTCTTGCCTCAGCCTCCTGAGTAGCTGGGATTATAGGCATGCGCCACCACGCCCCGCTAATTTTTTTTTTTTTTTTTTTTTTTTTTAGTAGAGACAGGGTTTCTCCATGTTGGTCAGGCTGATCTCAAACTGCCATCCTCAGGTGATCCACCCACCTCTGCCTCCCAAAATGCTGGGATTACAGGTGTGAGCCACCACTCCCGACCTTTCAGTTTTTATATTAGCACATTTAAAAAAGATTAATACCTAACAAAGAGATAAGATACACAAATTCATATACTGCCAATTGTATTTCAATTAATACAACTATTCTGGAATACATTTGGACTTTTGCATGCGCTAACAATGCCACTTTTACACATGGCATACGTAAATATGTAACTATCATGTTCCAGCAGTTTAATGACATGGAAAATTTCTACAATACAGTATGAAATGAAAAGATAGAACACCAAACTGCATATGTAGTTTGAGCTCAATATACATATATACATACACACACACAAAAGACACTATTCTCGTAACAGTGAGGAGAAAGAATCTGGTCAACTAGTAGAGCAATTGGCTGTCCCCCACAAAGAGATTAGGCTCAAGCCTGATTTGGCTGCCATCTTGCAGTCATTTCTAGTGAGTGAGAAACTATATCCAAGTCAGGATTTCTAAAATCACAGAGAAAAGCATAAATCAACCCGTTTTGGACACAAGGGGGAAAAAATGTAAGTCCATATGAGATGATTTCAGTATAACGGTCCAAAATAAATCATCTTTCTGTCATCAGTGCTTGGGATGCAAATAGCTACCCCATGGACATTTTTGGAAGTAACATAAAAAATTTTCTTGGTTCCTTAGCCTAAGCTGCAATAGACCCAGACCTCCACTTGCTCTCATTGCTAGAAACAATTCCTGACCACTGATGGTAAATCTGCCACATCGTCACTTTCAAAGAGCTTTGGAGAAAGCAAAGCTTACTGTAAATTACAGAGGGTTTCTTTTACTTTGTTTTCTAGCCTACTAATTGGCATTAAAATGGGATATTTTGTAACACTCTGTATATAAGGGTCATAGACTTGGTTTATGTTATCCTGCTGTGAGGGACTAGTATATAATGTTAGCTCTATGTTAGTACCTCTACATGCCTATGAAGCACCAGGAAACAAGCAGCCTTCCCAAACCTTTTGGGGAATGAATAATGGATGTGGCCCTTTTATTACAGTTTTTTCAATCCCAAGTTTACCTCCTCATGCCGTATTCACGATATAGCCTTGTATTTTTGGCACTCACTCACTTGGTCAGAGGATGATTTGCACATTCCCAGGTTATATAACGCAGGCTCGAGTCGTCCAGTCTATCTCATGTCACATTGTGTTTAAGCTTTATCTGTACTGTATTTACTCCCCAATTATTTCACTTGACAAAGTTTTCAGTAAGAAGGAAATGAATGATGTAGATTTAGGTGTGGATCTGAAACTTTGTGACGTTCAGGTATTTTGTGGATGATGTGCGTTGTACATAGTTGCTGAATACATGATTGCATGAATGAATTCAAAGCAATACAATAATGGGTTTAGTCCATTTACTGCAGAACTCAGGAAGGTTTTGAGATGAGTGCCAAATCGATTTATGCTTAGAAAAGGCATAACGCTTCTTACTCATATGACAGCAGGGAAAGCCTTGACATCTGTTGGAGCTGGTTAACCTGATACTAAGAAGTGGCAGAACCATGTTTAAGCTGGCCCATGGATTTATATTGCTTTCTGGTGAAAGATTTGCATATTACTTGTGTTTTGGCCACCCCTTCTCCATAGGATGCACATTTTTATAGAACTGTGTTCCTGTCTTCAACCTTATGCTTTAACCAGGTCACTCTTCATAGTATCAGAATCTGTTCATGTTCACATGAGGCACATTTGAAAGCCTTTAATGAACAAAAAGAATCTGCTAGGGTATGTATAGCCAACACTGGTGGATTTGGGAGGTCCACCTGGGGACTGATTTCTCAGGATTATTGCTGCATTAATCCTCATGTTGACAAACATTAGAATCCCTTAATGAATTCTTAGACCATAATGTGTTATGAATTAAGAAAAATGAAGCAGATGAAGAATATGACAAATTATGTTACCCCATCCTCCGATCAAGTGTGTTTTTCTGTATTTCATTACACAATATCCCCAACAAGTATATATACATAGACAGACCCTCTTCTTCCATTTTTCTCTCTTTGGTTTCCAAAAAGATAACAGGCAGATTGGAAGGGCTACCACTACTTGTTAACAAAGCCCTCCATATAATCTCAGGTAAGTACATGTGTTGTCAACTATTGACTTTCTGAAAGAGAAGCCTCTATTTTTTTTTTGTCTAAACTACAATAGTATTAGGAGAATGAGACCAGTTGGAAAAGTGAGTTTGATTCAGGCTGGGTCTCATGGAGCTCTCAGGTCATACATATCACATGAGCACCCAGTTTCTCCACGTGTTTCCAAACAGGACATATAATCCTGTCCACTATCACTCAATTAATCTATCACCTGTGGTAGCAATCATATCTAACGTTTATCCTTTTCTCATAAATGTGATATCACCTATGAGTCCTGACTTTATTAGGGCCAGGCCACTGGTTTTTCCCCATTAGTTTTTAATACTATAAATACAAAGTTGTATTTTAAACTATTGAGTGATTTCTAGTCTCTGCTTAAAAGGAGACATGACTCCAAATATGGAAGTCATCATCATTAGATTACTAGCCATTAGAATGTGAAGATAAGTGAAACCAAATTTATGCACACACACACATGCATGCACATGCACACATACGCATGCAGAGTATAAGTGTGTGTGTGTGTGTGTGTGTTTGTTTTTTAACTAAATTAGTTCTAACCTAAATACAGAGAGTTGGAAATAAAAGGTCCAGATCAGCCATTGCTGCTATTGTTTCTAATGATATTTTCTTCATAAAGGCTGTAGGTTGACGTTATGAAAATGTTAAGTGGCAACTTTTACAGAATTGCTTCTTATAATTATCTCATTAACATTGGGACAAATTAGGCATCTAGAAAGGTGTGAGGGATGGAGGCAAAGAAGGAAAGGAGGAAGGAAAAAAGGGAGGGAGAAAATCTAGAATAATTCTGTTTTTTTGCATGTCAAAAGCTGGATTTAGGCCCTGAACTCAGTGTTTATCCTGCCTTGCAAAAGCTTCCATGTCTTTTCGTCAGTTGGTTTTGACCTGAAACTTTATTTTCTCACACCAGATGACACCAGTAAGTTGCAGGTTGATGTGAAGCCTTACCTCCCATAATTTAATGCTGCAAAGCTGGGGTTTTTGGGTGTGGTACTTGTCTTGGATCTAGTGGGTAGTGAGTGACGGTATGGGGTGGCGTTCCTGAAGTGAAGTGTGGATGCCTGTTGACCTTCGTGTGTACGACCACCAAGGCACAAGACTTTTTTCTAGTCAGCATGATCCTCTGGGAATGCTACCATCATTCTCATGTCTGGTAGCTTTAACACTGAATATTATCATGCTAGCAATGCAATGGGAACCATTATATTGTAATCCCATTTTAAAATGTTTTCTAAGAAGTCCAAAACCAATCTAAGCAAACCAGTGACAACTAAGTAATAAGTCCTCCATTCAGGAATGTTATCTTCACATTTTTAGCTGAATTGTGATCCATATCTCAAACTAAATAATGGATTTTTTAATGGTATCTTCAAAAGGATACCCAATAATCCATCACTCAGATATATCTCTGAGTAGAGAAAATGCCTCTTTCTTTCTCACCTCTCAGTGGTATTATTGCATTATGAAGCACTCGGCAGGCTTTAACTTTATGGCTGGTTGGCTCAGGACACTCATACCGTGGTGTTAATGAGGCTGGGGTCATGGAGGCCCGTTAGCTTTGCTCCGTCTGCTGACCACAGACTACCGGGAAATCAGTCAAGAGATGCTAGCACAGACAAGAAAGGCACCATGGCAAAACCTCAGCACTTCTCAGTTTTTCCTCCTCATATAACAGGCAGGATGTGTTAGTTGGGCGTCATCATCTCAAGGAGGAAATGAGTAGCAGCTTGAGAGGCTCCAACATTCACCTCTGAACAAAGCAGGCCTGACATTTAGGCATTAACTTTGCACTATAATCCCCCATCATACCATTGATTTGCTGTGTAACCTTCATCACTAAAACAGAGATAATAGAATAGAATGAAATGGGCTTACCTCCCGGGGATGTTGTGTGAATTAGCAAATTAACGAGTGTAAAGTGTTAGCATTTATGTAAGTGCTGGTGGTTGCCATTATTTCTAGGGACCTAGTCTCATTCGAAATAGAGAATCTGAGTATATTATGCTTTTGTCAGAAAGGGATTTTCACCCACATCAATTGCATTTAAGCTCAGCATAAAACAGAGGTGATAATGACATAGTAGTGATCATTGCAATGCAGAGCTGTAAACCTTTTCCCTGTTAAAGCTAGAACTATTTTCAGCAACTTTCAATGCTTTTAAACTTTGTTTTCCAAGCTTTGTGTAAATAGTTATCTCTATAATAATTATTCTTCCTGTGACGAGTGGTGGGAATGGGATATAGAATAGGTCCTATTCATTATTCATTCCCACGGTGACTATATAATATATTGAATTTGTTTACATCATACAATCAAGCAAATTTGGTAAATAATGTGATTGCCACATATTGCAATCATTGTAAAAAATAAAAACTCTTTTCTGCTCTGCCCACGCTGGTGTCCTCTAGAGGTAGCCATAGATCTTTTCAATTTAACATCTTTCCAAAGAATTTTGTTGTTGCCTGTTATTTCCAAGGGGACTGTGCTTGAGAGAATGCTTCCATTTCTTTTATCACTCTGACTTCACTTACCAGGAAAAGTCATTTATTGCTGATTGCAGAACTCTTGAACTCAGCCGGGCAGCTGCAGCAGGAACTCCTCAGATCTGAGTTCCCTGTTACTTATTTACATATTCATTTGAAGTGATTTTTCAGGACTATTTGAAAACCTTTCTTGACCTAACATCTTGTAATAGCAAAGATCTAAAGCTTACCATGTTTTCGGTTCTTTTTCTCTTTGTCTTACAGATAACAGACGAGTACCTTTGGAAAGGTCGCGCTCTCGCCACAATGGAGCCATCTCATCTAAGTGATTCCTGATGCCAAAGAATATGAAAATATTAAAGTAAACAAAGTGATGCATTTTGAGAAGAACAAAGTGTGCACTCAGTGGCTGGAAAGAAAATAAGTGCATTTCTGCAAAGATCAAGATAAGCTGGAGGAAGTAATGTGCATTCGTAAAACTATTACAAGACTCCTCCCACAGTTATTCTAATCTGAACACAGTTATCAGGATTACAAAATGTGTTCCATTTTAGTGTAAAGATGTGTATCATTTGTAATTGTGTGTGACCTGACTGTGATAATGAAAGTGTAAGAAATTGAAGAGTTCTAAGGCTTTAAAAAACATTCAGTCTGTCAAAAATTTAAAATCTTAAATGAGTAAGTCACCCCCACCATAAACAAAAGAGAAGAAAAAGAATAGAAAAGAATTATCCAGTGTCAGCTTCCAATCCCTATTACCTATAGACTAGAAAAGAAAAAGATGCATCTTAATGATTTGGAGCAGGGCTAGTATTATGCACGCTGGAAGAGAAGCCATTTTGGAAATTCACAAAAGTACTGCTCCACCCCAGTTGAGTTATTTAGAATCTTATCTCAAGTGAAAGCTGATGGATTCATCTGCTTTGGCTGAAATTAAACTTATCATTAGTCTAGCTAGCATTTCAGCATGATATTGCAAGCAGTTCTCATTGCTAAAAATAAACCAAAGTTTAACCGAATCAGTTAGGGAAAGTGATTCAAACTTTATTTAAAGAGGTATTTTCTAATTATGCACAGATATCTACTTTATACGAATACTTTATATGGCTATTTTTGAGAAAACCCTCACATTTTAATGTTTTTGCTAGGGATGAACCTGAAAATTCTATTACCTTTACTTAGATTTCAGAGGCAAATATTGATTCCTATGCTCTGTGGTTTATTTCTTTTTTCTATTGCTTCTTTCTCCCTTGAGCCCCTTGAAGGCAGGGAATAGACTTCTAGGATACCTGAGAGGAAAAAGAATTCTTTTTGCAGGAGGCAGCAGAAAACTGTCTGAAAGGTCAGTTGTTTTATCTCCCTTTCCACTCTCTTTCCAATTTCACCTTGGTGGTCTGAAGAAGAAAAAGAAATTTTATGTACGTAAGTGTAAATATGTGTATATATTTATATCTCTTGCTACAATAATTCCAATTCAGTGAACTTCTCAATTATCATCATACTTACTTACCTTATATTAACAAATTAAAATGATGCTGCCAAAACAAGTCTAGCAGGGAAAACAGGTTCTACATTTTTCTTAAATAGATTAGGGAGTAAAAGTTATACTTAACTTGTCTATTATTTTAAAATATGTGTTGAAATAATGTGGTATAACTTCTCTGGAGTGCAATTTTAAGTCTAATTCATGCAGCTGATTGTGATTATTGTAAGAAATTTCTTACATGTATATTTCTTATGTAGAAAATACTATTTCTACTCATTCAAAGCACATTGTAGATATTCAGAGAGAAGAACAGATGACTGGCTTGGCAAATCCCCATCTGAGATAAAGTAAACAAGTGACCAGTGGCTCGCAGATTCCTTTATATAGATGTATAACGATTCAAACTGCTGCCTTTGCCTCCAGTGCATCCTTACTTAGGCATTATAGTTTAAAAAGCTCTGAAGCTGCTACAATAGAGAAATCAAAAAGGGCAACAGTATCTGAGATTTTACAGTCCTATCCTATCTGAAAACACACATACACAAACACACACACACGTGCACACACGCACATTTAAGGGACATGTCAGTTTCACGCACTATTTTGTAACAACAAAAGTTTAGGTTTTACTAATTTCTGTAAATACCTAGTGTGTGTATTTTTGACTTTACAAAGTCTTTTCTGAAATCTTTGTGGTGTGGCTTCTTTAATTCTTTTGACAGCTTATCAGTCTGTAGGAAAATGATTTTGAAATGTTAACCCTGACTAAAATTTGGGAGCATATGCCTTGCTATATTATCAGGCTGGTCAAGGTAGAAATACTGATGTGTATCACCTTTTCCAGATGTAAACTTGCCTTATTTTCTAGTTTGTGAACAAGAACGAATGAAGTATTATTATTGATAACTTATATATTTTTATTTAGACCAATCCCACATGCTATTCACAAACATCTCATTCAAATATCATAAAAAAACCTTTCAAGGTCTTTCACGAAGTTCCGATAGTTGAGTTAAAAGGTTTGTTTCCCAGGTTTATAATGGTCCTGCTCTAGCCATTTGCAGTTTTGTTTTAGATTGAAAAGTATCACCAGATAAAGTATATAGTGACATTTTTAGTATGAAAGCAAATTACGCTAAGGTCTTTTGTTGGCCATAATACTGCCAGACGTGAGAAGCACCATTTACGCAGATTTTCTGCAGAGTATGTTTCAAAAGGTACAGAATCCTTAAAACACCAACTAATTGCATTCATCTCCTTTGGCTGCTGTAACAAATTACCACCAATGTGATGGCTTAATACAACAGAAACTTATTTGCTTACATTTCTGGAGGTCAGCAAAGCCATGCTCCCTCCAGAGGCTGTAAAGGAAAATCTTTCTTTGCCACATCCACCTTCTGGTGGCTTTTGGTGTTTTTCAGCTTACGGCCACATTTCTCTCTTGGCCATGTCTTCACATCACCTTCCTCTGTGTACCTAATCTCCCTCTGCCTCTCTTTTATAAGGATCCTTATGATGAGTTTTAGAGACCACCCGGATTACTCCAGGATAATCTCCTCACCTCATGATTCTTAATTAAATCTGCAATGCCCCTTTTCCAAATAAGGTAATATTCATGAGTTTTGGGGATTAGGATGTGGCTATATCTTTTAGGAAACCACTCTCAGACCACCAAAGTCTGCCCTCTGGCTCAAAATTTATGCCTGTCTTGTGTAAAATACATTCATCTCATCTGAATATTCCCAAAAGTCTCAACCCATTATCAATTCTAAGTCCAAAATCTCATTCAAATATTATCAGTTCAAAAGTTCCAAAGCTTATCATTTTGATCATCTAAATCAGTTATGAGTGAAACTCCGGGTATGGTCTTTCCTGAGGCAAAATCTCTCTCCCTCTGAGAACCAGTGAAACAGAAAAGTTGTCTGCTTTAAAATTACAGTGGTGGAAACAGGCATAGGATAACAATAAAGACATTTCTGTTTCAAAACAGAGAGAATGGAAAATAGAATGGAGTCTCCTGTCCCAATCATTTTCAAAATCTAGCCAGACAAATTTCTCTTATATTTCAAGGCCTGGCAATAATCCTCTTTCTCAGGGCTCCACCCTTTGAGCCTGTAGCTCTTCTTTCTTGGACCATGGATTGGGCCTCTGCCTCTGTGCCTATGGCTTGGACTTCTTCCTCTGTTCCCACACTTGGGCTCTGTCTCTGTACCTGCAGCTCTGCTCTCCAGGTGGTCCTTTCTTTATCCTGAAGGTTAGCACATGTTTGCAGCTAAGTAGTTTTATCAACAGATTTCCTACCTGTAGAATTTTGGTAGTCTCACAATCTTGTTTCATTTTGTTCTGTCTGTTGCCTTTTGAGGCCCAGTTGGAAGTGTTTCTGTTGGTATGACAGTCTCAAAAACCTTGTGGGTCTTCTATATATGTCACATTGATTCATACATTCAGAAAAGAGGGTCCTCACAGATTTTTCCTGAATAACCCCATCTCTATTCTTGGCTTTTTTTGAAACAGTCAAATAAATCCCCAAGTTAATGCCTAATCTCTTCAGCACTAGCCAAAGGTTGTCAAGACACACCCTTGGCCTTATCTCCAGAGCACACCTTTCTAACGGTGAATCTCCTAAGTCTTTTTTTTTTTTTTTTTGAGACGGAGTTTCGCTCGTTACCCAGGCTGGAGTGCAATGGCGCGATCTCGGCTCACCGCAACCTCTGCCTCCTGGGTTCAGGCAATTCTCCTGCCTCAGCCTCCTGAGTAGCTGGGATTACAGGCACGTGCCACCATGCCCAGCTAATTTTTTGTATTAGTAGAGACGGGGTTTCACTATGTTGACCAGGATGGTCTCGATCTCTTGACCTCGTGATCCACCCGCCTCGGCCTCCCAAAGTGCTGGGATTACAGGCTTGAGCCACCGCGCCCGGCTCCTAAGTCTTTTTTTACAATCTGAATAGGCTCAGAATTTACCCAGTCATCAGATACTGATGCCTTGTCCACTTATATGGTTCTTTTCTCTTTAAACATTTTTTTAAATTTATTGGAGATGAGGTCTTACTCTGTCACCCAGGATGCAGTGTAGTGGTGCAAACAGAGCTCACTGTAACCTCAAACTCCCAGGCTCAAGTGATCCTCCTGCCTCCCTTCCAGGTAGCTGGGTCTACAGGTGCATGTCACCCTGCCTGGCTAATTTTTCATACTTTTGGAGAGACTTGATCTTGCTATGTTGCCCAGGCTGCTCTCGAGCTCCCAGCCCTCAGCCATCCACCCATCTTGGTCTCCTAAAGTGCCAGATTATAGGTGTGAGCCACCATGACCAGCCTCTATTCTCAATGTATCTCTTTTCCCTCTTATTTTACTGTAAGCACTAAGAAGAAACTACGCTATACCTCTAACACTAGACTTGAGAATTTCCTCACCTAAACATCCAAGTTCATCATTTATAAATTCTACTTTTTGCACAACTGGAGTAGACAATTTAGATAAACTTTTTGCCACTAATATGACAAGGATTGCCTTTGCTTCCATTTGCCAATAAAATCTTCATTTTCTTCTAAGCCATCACTAGGAATGCCTTTAACATTCATACTTTTGCCAACTACCTGGTTAAGGCAATCTAGCTTTTTCACCCACCACAGTTCTTCTATTCTCTACCCATTATCCAATTCCAAGGCCATTTTCACATTCGAAGACATTTGTTATAGAAGTACCCAATTTCCTGGTTCCACAATCTGTACTAGATTCCTGTGGCTGCTGTAACAAATTACCCTCAAGCCCAGTGGCTTAAAACAATAGAAATTTATTATCTGGTTGTTTTGGAGACCGAAAGTCCAAAATTGAGGGGTTGGCAGGGCTGAACTTCTTCTGGACACTCTAGGGGAAACTCTGTTCTCATGTCTTACAGTTTCTTGTGGCTGCCATCATTCCTTGGTTTGTGGCTGCATCTCCCTCTGCTCTGTCTTCACATCACTTCCCCTCTGTATATATAATCTACCTCTGCCTCTCTCTTAAAAGGACACTTATGATGGCATTCAGTGCCCATCCAGATTACCCATGATAATTCACTTATTCCAAAATCCTTAATTACATCTGAAAGGACTTTTCTTTCCAAATAAGGTACTATCGCAGGTTCCAGGGATTAGGATATTGAATATCTTTTTGCGGGAGGGGGCACCATGCAGCTCACTACACTAGTCATTGCACATAAATGTATTTTTCACTTTTTAAGATGCATTCTTGGTGCTCAAACCAAATTGAAGTTTGTCTCTAAAAGCTATCATCTGCACAGGCATGCAAAACTGCATGCTTTGTTGTTAAATGGATGGACAGGCTCTTCTAAATTTCGGTTGACACTTTTACCTCTATGGCCAATTAACTTGAAAAAATAATCGATCCCAGCTCTATGCTCTGATGTACCTCTTCTACCCCTTTTATGATGTCTTTGACCAAATGCCTTCTGTGGTTCACAATGCAGGCACAAAACTACCTCTGATACAGAAGGGATTTTTACAAGCTTATTTTAAATACCATGAATCCCTCACCTGAAGGGAGAGGTGAAAGCAAAGACTGCTTTGAATGGGTATTGAGGGAGATTGTGTCCATACCAAGCCACCCTGAAGAAGTATTTCACTTGCAGTAGAACTGTGGATTTGTGCTCTCATTTTGCTTTGGAATAAACACCTATCTCTAAGCAGGACCAAAAATGACTTGCAATCTATATGTAATGGCTATTACTTATTCAATAAAGTTAAGATATACATTAAATGTTGTACTGCCTATGAGAATTAAGATTAAAGACAAATGAAAAGGCATGAACTATGGAGAGTCAAAACAGGATGGGAGAACATTCTAGAATAAGCTTCAACCAAACAAGTACAGGAGTGCTTTTGTATGGGCCTGGTCAGGTAGAGATCATGGGATCATATTAAAAACATACTTCTAGGAATCATACGGTTTTCTTTAGCAGTGCTTGCCAGAGTAGTGGAGATATTATACAACTGAAAAGTTTAGAAACATCAGAAGGGTGATTTACATGCTCCAGAGAAACAGTTTCAACAGAAAAGGTTTTCGTTTTGTTTTGTTTTGGTATTGAGTATAGAATTAAGCAAATGTGCTTCAAATGCTCAGACCGGTAAAAATCCAGAATGAGTAACAAAAGGACTATAGATTATTATTTTCTGGGGAGCTTTCAATAGAATATCTCATCATGGTTGAGGTAACTTAAAGATGAAGGTCTGGACAATGTAACAATCAGGTCTATAAATAATACAATCAGAAACCTTTGTTTCCAACGCAAACCAAAGACGATTGTTTCCCTTGGAATGGTTTACATCAGGAATCAAATACATTGGCGTTTTTCTTTCCACTGAGACCCAAATGGGCACATTCCTTAATAGGAAGTCTGAAAACGTTAGTATCCACAACTAGGAGAATTCGAGCTTAAGGTCAAGACCTTAAAGGAAAATGGAAATCCAGAAATTAATATGTATGCAATGCATGTAACATGCTATATAGTTTTGATTGATAATGGAAAGAAAGCTATAGCCAAATATCTCATTTACAGACTGAATTTATTTAGATGTCTAGAGTCCCAGTAGCCACAGACAAAATAGTATTACAGTTAGTGTCCATTTCAGGAAAAACAACTTGAAAATATATGAATTATACAAATCATAATTTTGTTCCTAGTTCTTGGAGATTAGCCAGAGTTCAATCTTTAGCCATGATGACCTTACATCTTGGATAATAGCAGTTCAGCTAATATTTTCAGCTATATCTTGGCTAATTGAGGTCCAGCCATCACCTTTTGATATTTGTGAGCAAAGTGTGAGCACTATTATCATATTATTTGATATAATAATAAATAAATAATATAAAACCCCTCAACTTCTCTACTTTGTTAAAGTCTGCCCCCACCTGCACTCCCCAGTATGGCTATTCTAATCATCGAGTGTCCATTAATGGAAGCTGCTTTTTCAGGACAGAATTATGAATTAAACATAGCTCCTGGCTGCAAGATCTCACAGCCTAGTGAGAAATGGGAGATGTACAAACAGAATTCTAATCCAAGGTAGAAAGAAACTGATTGATGTTGAAACTGATATAAGGCCTATGGAGGTTCAGAAAAAGCAAGAATTTAGTTTCAGAGAAGTGGGGTGATTATTTGGATGGGAAGCTGGTGTCTGTGTAGATTTTGAGGAGTGGTTGGCATTTAAACTGAAATTTAAGAGGTAAGTGGATTTGGATCTGTGACTGTTACTCATTCAGTCAGTATTTACTGAGTACCTATTGTGTGCCACACACAACGCTAGATTCTGAGAACGTGACAGTGAACCAGCTAGATGTGGTTCATGCTCTCGTGGAACTGACATCTCTTTGAAGAGGGAGGGAGGGAAGGCATGAGCAGAGGTACAAACGTGGAACCGTGGTGCATATGCAGAGAATGTTGAACAATTCTGTTTGACTAGAGCGCAAGGTCCATGAAACACAGCAGTGAATGTGTGGTTTGGGCTTCTCGATTCTATACAGGACAGGGAAATATTGTGGGGTTTTGAGCAAAGAAATTATTTGGAGCACTGAAGAAAGATGACTCTAGAAGCTCTATGTAGGACAGGTAGACGGGGGAGAGGCCACAGAAGGCCAACTTTGTTGGAGGTTATTGCAATAATACTTTTGAGAAATGAGGGCCCAAACTTGGATAGTAGGTTTCAGTGGCACCAGTTTTCAGATACATGCAGCTGCAGCTCTGAGGCTTGCTCTGAGCTCTCAGACTTTCAAACAGTGCCCAAGTCTATTCCTTTTATGCTAAATGATCCTATTATCTGGACTGTTGCCTGGCTCATGCAAGCCTTATATGCAAGTAACATCAAATCATAGAGACACAGAGCAGACAGGAGAACATGATTTCTGCACAAAAACTTATTCAGTGATATTATAGTAATGATGGTAATACGAGCAAGGGTAAGATCTCTAGGTTGCTTTCTTTTCCTTTCCTTCCCTGCCCCCTTTCAGTTCCCTTCCCTTCTCTTTTCTTTTCCTTTCTCTTTCTTTTTTCAAACAACACTGAAAGCCAAAACATTGAATGGCTGTGCAAGGAGAGAAAAAACTGACAAAGACTGAGTGGACATTAAAATATACTGATTCAGTTTTGGTTTCATACTGGCAGGAAAGAAAGGCATTTAGATAAAGTATAATTTATGGGAAAAGCTTCAATTAGTTCACAGCTAGGCCTTCTTAAGTGTCTGGTTAATATTTTAAGCTGTACATTTAAGAGGTTCTTGAACAATTATTACTCTCTAAAAGAACAGCAGATTCTCCTGTTTTACTTTGCTCCCAGTAATCTCTCAGACTTTCAAATGGTGCCCACGTCTATTCTCTTTATGCTAAATGCCTTTCTACTCAAATAACTCTAAGGCTTCTCTCCCAGTACATTCAGCTGCTGGGTCATGTGACAGTGAATGGCTTTATTTTGGCTACTATTGTTTTATTCCAGAATGAGGCCTGTTTTATGAATCTGCTCTATCTCCTTCCCCCCCAGTACCTCGTGTTACCATCCCTCCATTTTCCTACAAAAACCCAAATATCACAATGGGAATTACATTGAAAATACCTAAATATTGTAAATTGTCTTTTTGAACAAGTCTTGGAAACCTATGGCACATAATAGCACAGTGGCCTAGACTTTTGGACAAAAATCGAGTAATGGAGTGCTTTATCTGGCTGAATAACAGGTAGCACTTAATGACGGTGCTTGAGGGAAAGACGGACGGGAAATGAAAGGGGTCATGGACTAAGGCCCCTAGCAGAATTCAGTTATAATGATAAAAATGAAAACGTCTTTCAGATGTCAATGACTTTGTTACTTCAGAGCATCTGTGATAACAAAGCTGACTTGCTATGACCTTATATCGTGTAGTACTTTGTGCTATTGTAAGGACTTCACTCTTCACATCCATCATCACATTTCCTCTCAGTCTACAAACATCTTTAAGGTTCCACCAGACTATTAAACAACAACCTTCGAGCTGGGACTCTCCTTCAAGGCTATCAATGACCCACCTAACTGCCAAATCCTACCAATGCTTCTGAATCCTCATCCCATTTACCTTGTCTCATGTCGTCCACCAAGTGTACCTAGCCCTGTCTTCCCCTACCTCTCAGAAAACTCATTCCTGTTTTATCAATGGTTGTCTTCAAATGACCCCTAAATGTAGGCATTATTTTATTTTATTTCACTAGGTTTTGGGGAACAGGTGATGTTTAGTTACATGGGTACGTTCTTTAGTGGTGACTTCTGAGATTTCGGTGTACCCATCACCCAAGCATTGTACACTGTACCCATTGTGGAGTCTTTTATTCCTCACCCTCCTCCCGCCCTTTCCCCCAAGTCCTCAAAGTCTATTGAATCATTCTTATGAATAGACATTGTTGTTAGTTGCCTTCATTTGTGTTCTCTTCACCTCCAGGGTCATCCTAGCCATATCCACAGCTTCAAGAATTTCTTTCAAGGAGATGAAAGAATTTCTTTCAAGGAGATGACTCTGAGGTCTCGCCTGAACTGCAAAACCACCTTCCCACTGAAAAGGATAGCTCACACACTAAACTTTGTACATCCCCAACCAAATATGTTCTTCTCCAGCAAATGTATGTTTCCATCCAGGTCACCTGTCTCAATATTGGCACTAGCCTTTTCCCAATTTCTACAGCTAGAAACTCTGGAAGCATTTTGTATTATTCCCTCTCCCCTAATATCCAGCCAGGCACAGAAGTTGCTCTCTCTAGCAGTGTGAAGAATGGGTTGAAGAGGTAAGAGGTCTCTAAATGCCTTCCTTGGCCCACTTCAAAGATCTTTCATTGTTCTCCTTAATTAATGAAACCAGTGCAACCTTCAAACGTCTCAGCAGCAGACTCCAACATAACTTTCACGCCTCTTCTACCTTGTTCCTTAAGCCATGCCGCACAGGATTTATCATTGGAACATGCCAATGGTAAACATATGATTACATCACTGTGCATATACCTCTATGCTATTATACACACATGCACTTTGCTCTGACTGTTACCGCCTGACTGCCCAGCCTCAGCCCTTTTCTCCTATCAATCCTTCAAGGACCAGTGCTGCCTTTCTGAAGCCTTTCTTAATTTTTCTTCCCCCGTTAAAATAAATTGTGTTATCTGTGCTCCCTCAGCAATGTGTTGATACCTCTATTCCGGCCTTTATTTCATTCTGCCTTCCACTATAGTTACTTGTCTGTGTCCTTGACTAAAGTGTAAGTTCCTTGATGGCAGTGACTGTCTCATTCATCTCTGGGCCTTTACACAAAGCAATTGCTCAATGAATTAATGTGTAGTGTCAACTCTCAGGGAATTAAACAAATGAAAAGGAATGTTCGCTACAGGTAATGGAAAATCATAGCTAATTTCCTCATCCAGGTGAGAATATAGCCTTCATCACTGTCCTGGGAACTGAGGACCTGTCTAAGGTCAGCATTAAGGACAAACTCCCCAGACTGTTTGGCTGAAAGGTGACTTTAAAGGAGTACTTTCAGGAGGTGAGGACGGATTGAAGACAAGTAGGAAGTTTTTTTTCCTCCAAGGTCAAGCTTTTAACAAGTGTCTGCAATGTACACTGAGGGATTTGGCTGTACTCCAATTATGCTGATATGTTTTATATATGGGCCTCCAGCATCCAGGAACCACCTCCCTCAACAATTTAATAAGTGTAAATATCAAGGCAGAGTTGTAAATGTGGAACTTATTTGTAATGTACCAACCTTGTTATTATCAAATGTCACAGGGTATAAGTCATGGCAATTATGCTGCCTGCTTTTTATTACATTTATTTTACTTTTTAAAAGTGCAGTATATCCTCATAAGCTTCTCCTATTCTGCCCTACCTAAAGAACCTAGTGTACCTGTGTGTTCTGGAATCAGAGATGGCAGAAAATTTAGAGTCATGGGATTGATGGGCATCCCTAGTAAGAAAGGGACCTCGTGAATCATTGATTCCACTACTGACACTATACCTCTACATTAGGATTCACTGTGTATTTCAACAGTTCAAGTTATGAGACCTTGTGAGTTTCTCCATACAAGAAATTTCATGATTTAAAGCACAGAATTGTTCCTTCCTCCACCCTCCTACCATCTAAGCGTGCACATGTGTGTACGTGGGCCTGTCATGGGAAAGCTGGTTGGTCATTTTGCACAAAGCCTTCAAACTCGATTGGCCAGCTTGGTGTGATACAGTTCCGAGTCACCTCTTCAGTGGTCTATTGGCAGGTGAAAGTAAGGGGGAAAAGACCTCACTTTTCTGATTAGGACCAGAAAAGCATCCACTACATCCAGCACATAATTCCCATTTCCCAGCAGTCTACTCCTCCTCCCCACTTCTTACTAAATTACATCAACCACTCAGAAGGGGAAGGGTAGGTGAATCTCTTCCTCCATATAACTAAGCATTCTGTGGCAACAGTCCTCTTTCCTTGTAGAGGAGTCTTAGCCTATCTGCGGGCTTCAGCAGGCTTCCCTGGTATCAGGCAGAAAACCTGCCAAGCCAAAGAATCTGCTGGCAAGGAGATCTGTTTTTAAGGGGTTTGAAAAGTGCCACTGCTTTCGAAGTTTCCTTGAAAGACAAGGACCAAAAAGAAAAAAGTAGTACTTCATCCTTGCACCTAGGAGGTACTTGAGTAGTCTTATTTCTCTTAATCAAAGCTCCCTCCTTTGTTTCTGGTTTATGATCCAATAACCATGTAAACAATAAGCTATTCATCTCTTCATCATCCATCCCACAAATATTCATTGAACATCTACTGTGTGACAGGCACTATGCTAGGCACTATCTAATAGCAAAAGTAGACATGTTTTAGGTGTTCATGAGCTTCGTCAAGTGGAGCATGCCAATGGTAAACAAATCAATATAGCCAGACA
Source organism: Aotus nancymaae (assembly GCF_030222135.1). Lineage (NCBI taxonomy): Eukaryota > Metazoa > Chordata > Mammalia > Primates > Aotidae > Aotus > Aotus nancymaae. The sequence goes on along the minus strand of NW_026988415.1, from coordinate 49,304,837 downwards.
CAGTGGCTCACGCCTGTAATCCCAGCACTTTGGGAGGCCGAGGCGGGTGGATCACGAGGTCAAGAGATCGAGACCATCCTGGTCAACATGGTGAAAACCCATCTCTAGTAAAAATACAAAAATTAGCTGGGCGTGGTGGTGCGCCCCTGTAGTCCCAGCCACTCTGAATGCTGAGGCAGGAGAATCGCTTGAAACTGGGAGGTAGAGGTTGCAGTGAGCCGAGATCATGCCACTGCACTCCAGCCTGGCGACAGAGCAAGACTCTGTCTCAAAACAAAAACAAAAACAAGTTAATATATGATTACAGTTGTGTTTAATGCCTTTGAAGGAAAGACTGCAGATAGTGTAGGAGAAAATAATGGGGTGTGTGTGTGTGGTGGAGAGGGAAGGGGCCTAAGTTAGATTGGGTGGTCATGAAAGTCCTCTCTGAAGAAGTGATATTTAATTGGAGACCTAAAGGATGAGTAGGAGTCAACCAGATTAAAAGTAAGTAATTGTGTAGTCAATGTAAAGGAAGTAAAGTCCATATAATGGGATAGTGTATTTGTCAGCTTTTGCTAGGTTGTATTATGGCTAAAAACAACCCCCAAACCTCAGTTACTATAGCAAAATTATGCTGTGGCATCCATGGGTCATCTGTGGCACTGCTTCATTCAGGCTTCTTCATTCTAGGATCCTGGCTGAAGGAGGAGCCCTTTTTGTTGGACATGCCAATCTTATGGCAGAGGGAAAAGAGCAAACAATGCTGAACCTTGCCACGGCTTTCAGTCTTCTGATCATATGTAGCGGAAGTCGCTTTGGCTCACATTCCATTGATCAAAGCAAGTTTTATGACCAAGCTCATATCAGTTCATCAGAGCACATGGCAGGAGGCAGGAAGATAAAGCAATAGCCAGAAACAATAGCGCAGTCTACCACAGCCCTCATCTGAGTTCCACCTATATCTCTTACTGATAGATGTTTCAAACATTTCACTAACTTCTCAGGGCCTCAGTTTCCTCACGTCTACAAATAATGTTTGAAACAACTAAAGAGAACCTAAGATGGTTTTTCCAGGGTTAGAGCTAGCCCTTAATTTAAGAAGCAACTTGCGGGAACTGGAAATATATAATCTGGAATCTAAGGTTTCTCTACATTTACCCGTAACATTTTCTTTCAATTACGATGATACAAGGAAGGTGAGTTTTTTTAGCATGCTACCTTGGCCACTAACTAGCTATGTGACCTTGCACAACCTAAACTCTGTGAATCTTGGACTATTGTAAGGATTGTGTAAAATAGTATATAGGATGAGTACATTTTGTGTATGTTGTGTATTATAATGCCATAAACATACTAATCATTATTATAATTATCTGACTGCCATGATCACCTCAACTAAGATCCAAAAATCTGCCTCTCAGCCAAGCATGGTAACTCACGCCTGTAATCCTAGCACTCTGGGAGGCTGAGGTGAGCAGATCACCTGAGGTCAGGAGTTCGAGACCAACCTGGCCAACACGGAGAAACCCTGTCTCTACTAAAAATACAAAAATTAGCCGGGCATGGTGGTGGGTGCCTGCTACTCAGGAGGCTGAGGCAAGAGAATCGCTTGAACCCAGGAGGCGGGGGTTGCAGTGAGCCAAGATCTCGCCACTGCACTCCAGCCTGGACAACAGAGCAAGACTTAGTCTCAAAAATCAAATAAAAAAATAAGTAAGTCTGTCTCTCATACTCTCAATCCCATGTTTCACCCAGCCAACTCAAGCTCACCATGTCAAAAATCAAACTTATTTTCCATCTCAGGCAGTTCCCATTCAGTTCCCTCTCCAGACTTTATTACGTTTATCACTGGCACCGATGTGCTTCTAATCGCCAAGATCAGAAAACTTCAAGTTATCTCTGACAGCCACACCCCCACTCAGTTCTCCTTCCACAGTATAGGTTACATTTCTCTCTTTCTGATTTCAAAGCGACCACCTAAACCCAGAACCTAGCACCTCACTCCTTGATTACTATACTGACTACTCTTACTGCCTCTACCTTCACCCCAGCCCAAAGCAGCCCTTTGATTATCTGACTCCCACACTCAAAATCCTGCAGTGACTCACCAGTAAATAAAAAAAAAGAAGTCTAAACTCTTCAGCTGAGTGGCCGACATCCTTCAGAATTTGCCCGGGCCCTTTTTTTCCAACCTTTCTTCTCGCGCTTACCCATATACACCTTCTGCTGCGGCAGCACTGACCTGACTCACAATTCTCTGAAAATCTCCAGGATCTAGAATAGCACCATCCAGGAGAAATCTAATGCAAGCCACAGATTCGATTTTAAATTATGTAGCAGCTAAGGCTTTTTTAATGAGAAACAAGTGAAATTCATTTTAATATTTCTATTTTCCAAATATCATTTTAACATGTAATCAATATAAAAATTAATGAAAATTTTTACATTTGTTCATACTATGTCTTCAAAAATCCATAAGTACCTTACGCTTTTGGCACACGCTAGCCACATTTCCAGTGCTCCATGGCCACATGTGGCAGGGGCTACAGTATGGGACCTGCAGAGATCTATTCGCCACCTTGTGGCTCAAGGCAAGCTCCCACTCAAACTAGGACCCGAGGAAATGCTGCCTTTCAAAGACCCAGCTTCATAGCCTCCAAGAAGTCTCAACCGAAATTAGCCTCCAGGTTCTCTCAACTGAAATTAATCTTTCCCATCTTCCATACACGTTATTTTAGTATATTAATACGTTTTCAAATGTTTTGAGTAGATAACACATTCATTTTAAACTCAGAGAGGGTACCAAAGGATATGCATACAACATTCCCAGCCCACCCCCACTTCCTAGCCAAACTAATTCCTTTCCTTAGAGGCAACCAATGTTATTTGATTTTTGTGTATTTCTGCAGACCGGAGGAGTAATACTGCAACTGGAATTCTTCGTTCCCACACCCAGGAGTTGAACCAGGGAGTTGAACACAATCCGCCTGGGTGAGAACCAAGAATCCTAACTACTAGGCCACCACGGACGTGGTGTAACTGTAGCTGGCACTTAGGTTCTTGGCTTTCCCTGAAGAATGGGGAAAGGGGTCCCAGAGGCGTGTTGAATTTTACAGCCGAAATAAAACTGTGGACACAAGGAGTATGCGAAAGTGCAGTTTATTAGGCAGAGTGAAAGGACGGGTCCTATGCTTTCGTGGAAGGGGATCCGGAAAGAGCATGCCATCCAGGCAGGGACAGCTGGAATTTTTACCCTTGAGTTATTCCCTCCCCATTCATGTTCTCATCCAATGAGAGGAGTTCTTTCAAACCTCCTCTGTACTGATTGATCTTAGATTCCATTACCAGATTGGCTACTTCTTTTATATACCGGAGTCTCAGAGCCCCCACCTCCAAGAGCCAGCGTCGGGAAAATCAGAGACAAAGGGCCCTACCTGGCTTGCCAACACGGGAAGGTGAAACAAAGAGCTCTAGCTGGCCTGTGGCGGGAAACTGAACAAAGGGCTCTAGCCAGCCTGTGGCGGGAAAACCGAGAACTCCTGCACTCTAAACAACGCCCCAGCTGACCCCGGGAAGTCCCTCTAACACAGTCCCTCGTTACATACATATGCACATGTACATGTATATGTAAACACACATTTTTTTCTCGTTTTTCAACAAATGGTGTCAGAGTGAATGTGCTGTTCTGTATCTTATATTTTTTGCATTTACTAGCTTACCTTAGCGACCATTCCATATGGAATGTACAGTACATAGAATGTTTCATCGAACTTTCCACTGCTCATTAAAGATCACTGTATTTGTGTCTGTCTCCCTGACTAGCGTTTTAATTTTTGAAGGGTATATATTTTGTCTTCTTTTCTGTATCCTTGCAGAGTTCTGCATCTTGGACTCTGGTGCTATACATAATACGCAATAAATACTTATTAAATTGCTCAATCAGACTGATCTTAAAATGCTCTTTTGCATATGACACCCTCACCCGCAGGAAAATAACATTAACTTCTAATTGCCCACAGCACAGCTTTCTCTTTCTTTCTCTTTCTTTTCTTTTTTTTCCTTCCTTCCTATTTCTTTCTTCTTTCTTTCTTTCTTTCTTCTTTCTTTCTTTCCTTTTCTTTCTCTCTTTTGACAGAGTCTCACTCTGTCACGAAGTGCAGTGGCGCCAGCTCAGCTCACGGCAGCCTCCACCTCCCGGGTTCAAGCAATTCTTCTGCCTCAGCCTCCTGAGTAGCTAGAATTACAGGCGTGAGCCACCATGCCTGGCTAATTTTTCTGTATTTTTAGTAGAGACGGGGTTTTGCCAGGTCGGCCAAGCTGATCTCGGACTCCTGACCTCAAGTGATCCGCCCACCTTGCCCTCCCAAAGTGCTGGGATTACAGGTGCCCGGCCCCACAGCATACTTTCACATTCAAGGACCTTCACAGTCAAGCTCAACTTTCCTTTCTAAACTAATGTTTACTCCCCAGAAACACACTTCGCTTTAAACAAGTTTCCTCACTGGAACTTTCTCACAGGTTGGTATGTATGGACCTATCTACTTCTCTCTGTGTGTGTATATTTTATTCTAATGTCTTCTCAACTGGACTATAATCCCCTGAAACAGAGGCAACGTCTAATGCCTTTATTCATCCCAGGACAGTACATACAACTCAATGATACTCACTGCATGCTTGATGGGCTTGTAAATATCTTTTTCTAGGCTCTCTTCCCTCCTTTCCTTTCCCTTGGGCCTGGCCTGCCCCAGGCTGGATGATAATTGCCCTGATTCTACATTTCCTTTCGGCAGAGACAGAATACAATTTGTTTCTCTAATTCATTTTTATTTTTAAATCATTCTTTCCTTATTCAAGTAATTCTCAAGCCACAGAAGTTGTGTGCAGGGACAGTGGCAAAGGTCAAAACACATAATAAGTATACTTTCTCGGAGGGAGTTTTTCTTCCCATTTTAACATTTTTGGCTAGAATTCCATTTACTTAAATCCAAAATCACTGACTTTTCCTATGTCTCAAATAATGGAAGCTGCTCTGAGATTCACATCAAAAGCCAATATGGCACTATAATGGCTGGCTAACACTTGAATAAAGCCCAGTAGTACTTAAACAGTATCAGCTCACAAATGGGAAGCGTTACAATAGCTACCACATAATGAGCAGTATGCGGACGGTACTATTTGAAAGCTTTACACTCTTCATTTTGTTTAATCCCCACAATCATCCTGTGATAAACTATGTTATTCATACTTTACAGATGACTCAACTAAGGCTCAGGGATGTAAGGTGGCATGATCAAAGTGTCTGTCAGAAAGTGATAGAGATGGAACTTGAACCCAGGCAATATGGCTCCAGAACACATACTCTAACCCCTAGGCATATTTTCTCCCTTTGTTTGTGAGCCGCTGCCTTTCTGATGTATATTGCTTGAAATCTATTATATTTGGGCTGGGCATGGTGGCTCACACCTATAATCCCAACACTTTGGGATGCTGAGGAGGGCAGATCACCTGAGGTCGGGAGTTCGAGACCAGCCTGACCAACATGGAGAAGCCCCATCTCTACTAAAAATACCAAAAAAAAAAAAATTAGCTGGGTGTGGTGGCACATGCCTGTAGTCCCAGCTACTCAGGAGGCTGAGGCTGGAGAATCGCTTGAACCCAGGAGGTGGAGGTTGTGGTGAGCCGAGATTGAGCCACTGCATTCCAGCCTGTGCATCGTGAAACTCCTTCTCAAGAAAAAAAATCTATTATATTTGAACCCCTTAGGAACACAGGTGTCATCAGCCTCGTCTCTCCGTCCCTTTTGTTTCCTCTTCCCTTAACTTGATCCAAAAGGAGAAGTGCTGCTTTTCCAGTAAGCCTCTTCACAATTTGACTGCTGCTATCCAGGGAAGCCTTTCTACCTACACTCTGTATGTAGAGTGTTCCTTGCTGCTCAAAATATGCTCCACGGTCCAGCAGCACCAGCATCACCAGGGAACTTGTTAGAAGTGAAGCATCTCAGGCATCACCCCAGACTACTGAATCAGAATCTGCATTTTAACAGATTTTCAGGTGATTCGTGTGCACATTAAAGCCCGAGAGCACGGCTCTCCATCTTTTGCAGTACTTACTCCCTTAGTAATTCCTTGCTGGAGTGTTCCGGACACAGAAGTCTAAAATCTATAGCTTGAAAGGGAGGGAATCATTTAAGCTGCTCCCTGTTCTCTGGCCTTGAGGAGCTTCAAAATCAGTCAGAGACCGTGCTAAAAGATCTTGCTGTCGTTAGAATAACAAATATATGGGCGAAATGAAAAGGCAGCCACGTTAGCAGTGGTTTCCTTCCCATATTTCATTCATGCTCTCCCTGTATCTCACACTGCCACAACACAGACACTTTCTTTTATATCATGGGAACATTTTTAATTAAAGCATTGGAACCTTTGAGAATAGACAATCCTTTAAAAGTTAAGTTTATTTGTATTTACAAGCCTCCATTTATTTGGTGGTGACAATAGGATTAAAAAAAAAAAAATCCCTGCTGCTGAAGGCGTATAGAGGAATGATTAAGCTAATTTACAATAATTGCTTTAATCTTGACATATTGAATTGTAGCATCTAACTCTTTGAGTTCGCTCAGTCTGGGTAAAGGAAAAATACATCACTGTGTTCGATATTGTACCTCTGAAGCACAGTGGAAATTTTGCCCTACCGTGCCAGCTCGTCACCCACGGTGTCCATGTGATAGACGGGGAGAGATCATCCCCAATGTCTAATTGCCACTGTACTCACTCCTGGGCTTTAAGATAGAAAGCCCATGTTCAGAAGCAGAGCCATTAGCAGCTATTAATTTCTTAGCTCTAATAAACTGTCCAGACCAGGACTTAATTGGGGAAGACACTTAGGAACAGGACACAGGACAAGAGGACGTGAAGGAGAGCCGGGAATGAGATGAAACCTGGGCAGCCAGGAAGGCCAGGATGGGGTCCAGGATGGAGGGAATATAGTTGAAATATGCAGATGTCAGCTTGACTTACTTGCTGATCCCGTTTCAAGACAATCCGGCTAGCTGCTGCTTCTAAAGACTCCTATTATTTTGCATCTGTACCTCTCCAGGAAGCACCTGGACTAGGAAAAGCCACGGTATCTAAGGGGTTGTCCACTTCTCTCCTTGATGGGAATGGCTGGGTCAGGCCTGGTTTTGCTGTCTGAGTGACTCATCAAGACAAAAAAGTCCTAGTCACCGGTACAGCCCTTTCAAGTAAGAAACATGGAATTTCATCTAAAGAAACTGTGAGCTCTCCAAGACATTTGGCTGACAGTTATTGTCCCATTATTTTACTTTTAGAGAAACTACATTTTTCATTTTTGGCCCTTTGTGAACCCTGCTCCACCAGTGATTTCAGTCTCAAAGTTTCCTGAAGGGCTCTGGGCAGATGTGACCAATAGCTCATCATGAGCTGATGTCTCATATATGGCCTCATACAATAGGAAGAAGATGATCATTATATTCAGGCAACATTTATAGAGGGTGTCTGTCTCCAGATTCTGGCAAGACGTTGCAAAAAAAAAAAAAAATGAACTATTGCTTTTGAATTGGAAACAAAATACTTGGCTTCTAAAAACGTGGCACTGCAGCACACATACAACAGTTGAGGGCATCGTGGGTTAGACTCTCTTGGTGTCAATGCTTTAAAGAAAAGCATTATCAGCAAGAAGCAGACGTGAGTCATTCTTATTAATATTTCCATACTCGAACTTCCTTCTGAGGGGTTTAGTGCATTCTACCTCAATTATCTCAGTTATCTTTGAGGGCTTTTGATGACCTTGAGAGGGGTTGCAGGATAGGAAGGGTCAACACACAAACGCATACACCCTAAGAGCTCAAAATGCTTTTACATCTAACAGCTTGTTTGAATCTCACAAGTCCTTGAGGCCTACAGAGATTATCATACCTTATTTGTGAAGGAACCATGCTTGAAAGCCAGGGCTCCCAGCCTTACATCCCAAATACCCCAAGAGCTGCGGCTCTCCGCACCACTGTTGCTGTAGGTAGCATTCTCTGTTCTTCAGCTTCCAAGGATGTCAGGGTAGCTGTGCTTCCAAGGACGGGGCACCAGGGCCTTTTTCTTCCCCTTCTTCTTTCACTCTTTCTTTCTTACACTCTCACTCCTTGTTGAAGGTTTGTGAACCTAAATGCAGTTGTTTGTTTTTTTTTTGAGACGGAGTTTCGCTCTTGTTACCCAGGCTGGAGTGCAATGGCGCGATCTCGGCTCACCGCAACCTCGGCCTCCTAGGTTCAAGCAATTCTCCTGCCTCAGCCTCCCGAGTAGCTGAGACTACAGGCACACATCACCATGCCCAGCTAATTTTTGTATTTTTAGTAGAGACTGGGTTTCACCTTGTTGACCAGGATGGTCTCAATCTCTTGACCTCGTGATCCACCCACAATGCAGTTTCTTTATCTGTCTCTTTCCCTCTTTCCCTGTATAGTTCGCATAGGTATTTCTTTATACCTAAATTCAAAAGTGTTTCTTGACTTTCTTAAATTTATATCCTTTTCTGATCAACATCTTGCATGGCCTACCATTTCTCCCGCTCCCCTGCCCCTTGCAAAGACACTGGTATGGACATTCATCCCCAGTGGAGAGTTCAGGCTCCTGGTTTCCATAACCTTCATCTTATCCCTACCAGCAGGGATTCACATTTTTATGAATCTATTTCCCATCTTAAGAAAGCAATATGCCTAGTTTTTCTCTGCTACATAAGGTGACATAATATTGATAGGATCTTTCAAACTATTTATCTTTGACCCTGGTTCTGAAACATATAGCCCCTTGAAAAACATGGCTCTATTATTACCTATCGAGTTTTATTGTATTTAAAACTGTTTCCACATCTGTCCCACTAAACTGTGACCTCCTTGAGGATGGGGATATAATCTGGTTAATCTTTGTATTTACAAGTGCCAAGCAGAGTGCCAGGTATATAAATTGTTGGATGAATGAATAAATAAATAGCGTCAGAAGAAGACAATGCTACTGCATCATTTCCCCCGGTCTTGCTCTATTTTTAGCAAAAGTACAAATTGGAAGTGTCTAAGATATTTAAACACTCAACTGTGAATAGTGTCAATGAAAATGACAATAGTTCCCTTCTCAGTTCCCCCATTCTGTCTATTATCCCATTGAATCTTTACTGCTCAGGTTCTATATGCCTCTGCTTGATTAATTATACACTTCTTTCTTTCATCTTGAATGTTTAAACTGACAGTAATTGCCCAGAATTGAATGCATGACCTCTAAGAATCTAACACTACTAAAAAGGGTTGGTTTCACATTCTAATCTGGCTGTCATAATAATCCTCAAGAGGACTGATTCAGTAACTTGGAAGAGGTTGCCATGTCAAAATAAAGGTTCAGCTCAGCTCCGCTGGTCAGCCTACCAGCTGCACCTGAACTTGAAAATACCTTTGTGTTGTTAGTTGTTGACATTTCTTTTTATAACCAATAGATCCATGCATCTGGAGTGAAGACCCAAGTATTTTGTTTTACTTCATTTCAATTTTCATTCTATCTAAGCTTTTGTAAGATATAATAAAAATAAATTACTAGGGAAATATAATGGGAAAAAAAATCATGCAAAATAAAAGCTCCCATCTTTTTTTAGAGTTGACAGATACGAGAGTACTCTGTCAAATTGCTGGAAGGTTCCTGAATGCTTACTCTCAATAGCTACACTTACGTCATCAGACCCTCCCAGCCCATGATTCTGGTATTACATCAATCTGTAAAGCAAGAAGTGAGAACTGCGGCATGAGACTGTGTGCCTACCTAGGACTTAGCCAAAGCTTATTAAGGCCTGAATTGTCTTTGAATCCCCAGAGCCTAGCCTCCATTATACCTAGTGGTTATTGTGTCCAAGTGAATGCCTGTGCCCTTCTTTAAAGGTCTATCAACCTTGTGAGTGTGAGTTAGAATTGATGTAAATGATCCAGCACTGTAATTAAAGGGGCAATCTCTAGAGACAAAATCAGTTTTAAACTTCTGGTTTAGCCACTTACCAGCTATGAGACCTTGAACAAGTTATTTAACCTCTCTGTGCTTCAGTTTCTTTATTGATAAAATGGGGATAATTATAGTATCTATGTCATAGTGGTGTTGTGAGGAATAAATGATACGATGCATTTAAGATACTTAGCAAACTGTCTGGCACACAGTACAAACTCAGTAAGGTTGGCTATTATCTCCATGTGACTGCCGTAATTCCTTGAGGTTGCTATAACACAATACCATAAACTGGGTGACTTGTAAACAACAGAAATTTACTTCTCACAGTTCTGGAGGCTGGAAAGTCCAAGATCAAGGTGTTCGCAGATTTGGAGTCTGATGAGGGCCCATTTTCTAATTCATAGATGGTATTTTTCTTCTGTGTTCTCACATAGTGAAAGGGGTGTCTCTTTTGTAAAGGCACTAATCCCAATCATAAGGGATGCTGCTTCATAACCCCATCACCACCTACAGCCTCTGCCCCTCGATACGATCACCTTGGGGGTTAGGATTTTTTTTTTTTTTGAGATGGAGTCTCACTCTGTTGCCCAGGCTGGAGTGCAGTGGCGCAATCTTGGATCACTGCAACCTCTGCCTCCCAGGTTCAAGTGATTCTCCTGCCTCAGCCTCCTGAGTAGCTGGGATTACAGGCGCCCACCATCACACCCGGCTAAGGATTTCAACATATGAATTTTGAGGGCACATAAACATTCAGACCGTAGCAATGGCTAATAAATGGTGTTACTGTCCCCTTCATTTCATGAGAGAGTGAAATTCCAAGTTTACAGTCCTACAGGCCCCTCAACCCATGACTATGGGATTACAGAAGTTGCCCTAAGGCATGCTGTTCTGTCTCCCTTTTCCTACTCAGTGTAATGTTTTATTGCTCCCAACAAGGCTCCCGCACCCTGGCAAGTCAATTTACTTACTCCTCTTCCCTTATACTTAACTTGCTAATTCTCGCTTCTTGACATTTTCTCAGGACCACCGTCAACCTGGATTGCCCTCTCCTTTCATCTCTGTTACAGTCATTTTCCTTGTTCAAAATCAATCTCCAAAATAGCCTCCATAAACAGTACTTCTCAAACTTGAATGTTCATCACAATCACCTGGAGAGCCTGTTAAGCATGCCCTTTCCCGAGCGCCACCTCAAATTCTGATTTACTAGGTCTGGGGTAAAGCTCGGGAATTTAATTTTTAAAATAAGGTTTCCGCCTCTATACACCTCCAACTGCCAGGGGACTTTGAGGCATTAACTCTTTTGGGTCATAGATTGACAAGAACTGTCTTATAAGAAAACATGAATTAACATCACTTGAATCAGTTCTTTCGCTGAATTTTCTTAAATGCTAATACTTTCAATAAAGCAACACCATATTAATTCAGCTCCATTAAATTGGAAGTCTGGATACTTGGATAGAAGCCAGGCTGCCAAAAAGAGAGGTGGGAGGCTGAGGATGCATCTCCCTTCAAGATGGTAAGTAGAGCTAGCCATGCATATTTAGATAGGTGCCAGTTAATTCTTTGCTGATTTCTTCATTGACAAAGTTCCTTGTTTAGTCCACTGAAGGTCTCATCTACAATTTCTCTCACTTGGATGACTGCCCTAGGCTCTTTCCCAGTCTCCCACTTCCACTGATGCTGCCCAACAGTCTATTTTCCACATTCAACACAAAACAATCGAAAGGTTTTATTCAGGTGAGTGATGCATCGGAATTTTATTTTTTAAAGATCACTCCGGTGTTTACCTTAGGATAAGGGTCCAAAGCTTTATTAGGATCTACAAGGCACTGCATTGTCTAGTCCTGACTACCTTTCCAGCCTCATCTTGTTTTATACACCCCCTTTCTTTCAGTTCCGTGACTAGGAACAGCTCCTTCCGCTGCAGAACCTGTGCATATGCTCTTTCATCAATTTGGATTGTTCTCCTCAGCATCCCCTCCTAACCCCATGTACCCACTCAATCACACAGTTAGTTAATCCCTACTTATGTTTTGGATCTTAGCGCAAATGTCTCTTCCACAGAGACACCTCCCTGGCTTCCCACTCTAAGTTAGCTTTCATTGCTATATGTTCTCAGAGAATCATCTTACTTTCCCTCAGAATATTTGTATCAGTTTGTGATTATACAGTCGTTATGATTGCTGTAATTATTCAGTCAATGCCCATCTCCTTTTCTAGATGGTAACCTCCCTGAAGACGCAAAGTATATCTGTTTTTGCTTGTCACTATATCCTCTGCATCTAGCATAGTGATCAGCATACAGTAAGCCCTTAATAAATGTTTGTTAACAAATGGGCAGGATGAATTCCTTCTGTTCCTTCCCAGAGCAGACCACAATGATCTAAACTTCTCTGTCTTGACTGTGTAGGAGTGTGTGTATGTGTGTGTGTGTGTGTATGTGTGTGTGTGTGATATGAGTTCAAACTGCCCTAGAGGGAAAACCCCCGTCAAGGTAATAGGACTCAAAATCTACCCACTTCATCTTTAAGCTTTTGGACAGCTCTATCTGCCAGGGGATGAGACAAGCCTGATGCTGATGGCTCCTACCCATTGGCCTTTGCACTGAATAGTTAGCTTGTTTCTAGAAGTGAACCAGGCATCATGGTAAAGATGGGATCCTTGTTCAAGTCATTAAGTTGCTGTTCAGCATTATCAAATCTTGTTAGCTATTACCTTAACCAGCAAATGCCCTCTATACTAAACACTGAGTAATTTTACTTTGATTAAGTTATCTATCGTACTCTTTCTGATATGCATGTAGTTATAGTTCCTGAAGTGAAATAGAGGAGGAATGGTAACAAGATATTGCTGGTGACAGTGATGGGGGAATGAATGGGTGGCTAGTGTAGCATGATGTGTCATTTGTTAGCCCCAGATGCCATTCGGAATTTCACAAGAGTGGTGCCCCCGTTGTACATAAAAGCCACCTCAACAACCTGGAAAGCTTCAGCTCAAATCACATCTTAGGTTCAAGAGTTGAAATATACTGACTCCTTGTCCCGAAGCTTGTGAGTCACCCAGTAAAATCATAGGCACAAAAAGATTCAAGATATTTGAGCTGGAGGACGATTGAACACCTGGATTTTTAAAAGCTCAGATTGAGTCAGTAGGTTGCCTTTGCTCCCAGCATAAGTAAACCCCAGATAAATCCTGTGACTCCAGATGGATAGAGGCATAACATACTAATGCTTCTATCAGGAAAAACCTTAACTACAGAGCAACTGGGCATTTCAAATGGTTTTCTAACTGGTCCTAATTTTCCAAACATTGTCATATCACACACTGACCCTAGAATCCATCTGAGAAAAGGCATGCCACAGGAAGACCATAGGTGTGACTGGCCTCACAATTACTCTATCTGCCTAAATATTCTGCTATTTGTATTTTCTTTAATTGTGGTTATTTTAACTGCCCTTTCCAATGATGTAACAAGTGATAGTCTTCAACATGTGAGATGCTGTTGAAAAACTCTGTGGATCTGGGTAGTCTGAGTAGCTTTCAGCAGGGTTTGCAAAGCCCTTTTAATACAATGAGTTTTTCAAATGAGTATGCCTTGTGTGTATATGTTATGACTTTTCCTTTTTAGTTTTAACTTGCAAATGGAATAAAATTCAAACAGAAGGATTAATATGAAAGTATAAAAAGAAAATCTCCAAAGTGCCATACTTTTTAGATACTCTCAACCCATCCTTTGTTAACTTGTACATATTTTCATTAGTCTCTGTGATTAGGAAGCATATTGGAAAATTTCTTTCCTTGGTAATAACCAGGTTTTGTTCAATATAGAGTTTTAAGTTTCTCAATAAAACCATCTGTTATGTAAAGTAATCTCTTCATTTGCTAAACATTCATTTACAAAATGTTTGGAAAGTGTCCATTTGATATAATTATTCCTTGTCTACTCTCTTTTCCCAATCTCCATTAAAAATATGCATTAGGATTTTTTTTTTAAATGAGGTAATCGGTGAGATCAGATGGTAAGTTACTACAGTACCCAGCTCCTTCGCCGTGGATAACTAGACTGTGGATAGATACTAGACCCAAAGGCAGTATTGATAGGCTGACCAGTGGCTTATGGGGTGGAGTGGCATAAGAATTCTTACCAATCAGATCCTCACACAAAGGGAGTTTCAATTTGAGACTCAAAACATCAGCCCACTGATCAGTGGTCACAGAAGTAAAAGTAGAAACAGAATAGCTGAGCTAACCTAATAGCAGAGCTCCCTGTGAGGACAGCTTACTGTTGTATGATGAACAATGGTGAAGTTCTTTAGATGGCTCGTAGTTTATTTAAAATAAACTTTGAGATGTGCTGAGCATGTCACTATTGTGTGTAACTTGACTGTGCCTAACACATGGACCAACTTTTAGAAATTTTCTGAAGTCCAGTTATCAATGCAGAGCAAATAGAGGCTGCTGAACAAAGATAAGAAACCAGGTCTCCTCATTTCTAGTTTAATGATATTTGCAAGATCAACTTTACTTCTTTCAGAAAAACTCTAGACCTCAATGAGATATTGTTATTTCTTCAGACTTGCCGCTATCAACTGCATCAACACTATGATACTGTCTTATGTAAAGGAAAGCCTGATGACAATTCTGTGAAAAGACAGACAAATTTCTAGGTGGCATATGTAAAATATTTGATTGACAAAAATGGTACCCCTAGGAATTAAAGCTCCACGTAGTCACTCTAAACTCTGATGAGGGAAACCCGCACCCAGAATCACACTTAACTCTTAACTCTTCAGTTGGAAAATAATTTTTCTCAAATGTTTCAGTAGAAGCCTTTAATTATACTTTGTAAGCTCAGATGTGATTAAATGTACCTTTCTGAATAAATCTGCCTCTACACCAGATCTGTTCAAAGTTTTGGGACAGTGCCACCATTTCCCTTACTTCTTGGGATAGTGTCTCCCAAGATTCAACTTTCTAGCAGTTATTATTTCAAGGCAAGGAAACTTTACCTAAATTAAGCTAAAAGTATAATGTCTCATGCTGATTTTTAAAAAATCTAAATTCTCCATATCTGAAAAATTTCTGTGTATTATGCAGTATCTGGACTGGTGAAACCTATTCTAAGACTTTCCAAATACTGGTAGATTCAGCTGATCTACAGAATCAAAGTGACTTAAAAGAAACTTTGACTCTATTTCTCTGCACCTCTATGGCCACATCAGTAATATAGGAATGATAAAACCTGCCATGCCATTATAACCCTCCTGAATTTTAGGACATGAGAGTTGGAAATGCCTCTCCCAAATGATTTCATCCATCCTCCCTGCTTTACCTTGTGGTTAAGGCATGAGCATCAAATGGAATAACAGAGATGCATTTGGAAGAATGCTACAAGGTATTAACATCATCACTTTGTTTTTATTTGAGTGATGCTATTACTAACTGTTCCAAAGGATCTTCTTGGCTCTTTATTTATTGGTTATCTTGATTGAAAAGACTTCCAGACTACCTAAAGTCCTGGACATTAGCTCTACATGGAATAACAGCCAGTATTTTTTTTTTTGTTCTGTCTGTTCTGTCTGTTTCTGTCTCCACCTTTGATAGTTACATCTAAATTTATCCCCAGAAAAACTAACATATATTCTTAACCAAGACAGCACTTCCTAATTTGTCCTGTTCAGGTCTCATCCTCGTTGTAGAAAACCAGTATGTCTTAGCTGAAAAAGCTTTGAGACATAATCTTGTCTAGAGACTCCTTAATGCCAGACTGCAAGCCAGCTGCATCTGAATTACCCAGGAGACTTTTTACAAATGTAGACTTTTGTTTGTAGTTTTGTTAAACTTTTTATTACAAAAAATTCAAACACACAAAAAATGACAGCCTGTCAAAAAGAACTCTCAGATACTACCCAACTTCCACAATTAACCGCCCATGTTTAATCTTATTTCATTTATATCTCATCCAAATCTTATGTATAAATATTTCAAAATGCAAACATACATATTTTATGTTTGTTTTTCCAAATAAAAGTTCCTGGAATTCTGATTTGGTGGGTTTGGAATAAGGCCCAGGAATCTGTATTTGTAATAGATGAATCTGATATGCAAATTTGAGAACTGTTGTGTTTGATCTTCCTTTACATATATAGAGAAACGAAAGCTAAACAAGGAAGTCATTAGCTGAAATTTATTCCATTGCTTTATTCCAGAGACAGGTTACTGTTTTGAATGGAGAAATATTCTGAAGCCTATTTAGGAAAAAATAAATAAAAAACACGATTTGAGTGGTAAGTGCTTTGAAAATAATAGGCTAATGCTAGGAGGCAAGGATGAGATGTCAACTAAGCAATGAAGCCTTCCCAGTCCACACTGAAGTCTCATGCCTTTGAGCTCAGCCTTCATTGACTGGCCTTCTAATTTGGAAGTTAATCACAGGCAGCCTTGTGACAGCTCATGTATTATGGAATCGATTTCACTCTTAAACTGCCTTAACTCTCCAACTAAAATGTAAGTTTATGAAGGGTGGGGACCTTGCCTGATTCAGCTTTGTACCACTCTCCTCCCCATCTCCTAACAAAACCCTGCTTGGTGTTCTGTTACATGTGATATTGTATTACAGTGCATTACTTCTTACCTTATATCACTAAGGGATTAATTCACCACATTTCCATGGTGATGTGCTAAATGTAGAGAAAAAGTGAGTGTCCCTCATAATGTACCTAAATACAAGGACTATGTATTGTGATCTATGTGTCATGATTCAAAAGGTTCTGTTGAAATGTCCTGAACCAAATGCATTTCTTCAGTGGCTCACCATATTGCCTGGAATTGCTACCATTTATCATCTCTTTAAGTGACTGGATTGAAACCCGAAAGTTCACACAGGAGTTAATCCAGAAGCTCCTTAGCATAAATTAGCTGACAGAGCTGATTGCATTTATGATGCAGATCTCTTTGATGTCATAAAGGGATCATAGGCATTGCTTCGGGTCGATAGCTCAATTGGGATTCTACAGTGGAAGTCAAAGGGCTGTTGAGTACCCTATGGGTAGGAACAGGTTTGCTGAAAAGGGGCACAGCGGCTAAGAATGCAGGTTTTGGAGTGAGATGGATTTAAATCTCAGTCCTGACTCTACCATTGACTAGTTAGTTATGTGGCATTGGAGTAGTCACTTAACTTCTCTGACCCTCATTTCATTCATCTGTAAAACACAGGGGTTAACAATAGAAATCAATTTCATTTATTCAACAAATTCGAGGGCCATTTATTTGCGACACGCTGTGCTAGGCACTGGGGATATCAGATAACACAGCCAGATAAGGTCTCTGCGTTCCTGAACTTTAATTCTACATTTTAGAATTTTGCTGAGGCTAACATGAGATAATGCCCCTGAAGAACTTAGCATAGTGGTTGGATTTCAGAAACACAACAAACTTCACTTATCTTTATGACTATTAGCATCCAGGAAGGAAGGTGAATGGCACCACAGAAAAATATTTCATAATTTGCCCAAGACTCATGCTGGTAAAGAAAAAATTTGGCTTGGATCCCCCAAGCCTATGAGAAGGCTCAAAGCAACCCACAAAAGGACATTTGAGGAATGGAGAAAAATCTTTGTCAACCAAGAAGATATTCTTATTTCTGCTTAAAACCATAGCATACCAAAAGAAGCCCTCTTACCACAGCAGCAAATGGCATGTTGGGGTCTAGTTAAGCCAGAATGTTTATATCACATGGATTCATATAGTACCCAGAGCAACAGAGGTATTGATAAAGTTTGGCTGTGTCCCCAACAAAATCTCATCTTGAACTGTAGCTCCCATAATCCCCACATGCCATGGGAGAAACCGGTAGGAAGTAATTGAATCATGGGGGGGCGGGGTTTCTGTGCTGTTCTCGTGATAGTGAATAAGTCTCACGAGATCTGATGGTTTTATAAGGGGCAGTCCCCCTGCACACGCTCTCTTGCCTGCTGCCACGTCAGACTTGCCTTTACTCCTCCTTCACCTTGTGCCATAATTGTGAGGCCTCCCCAGCCATGTGGAACTGTGAGTACGTTAAACCTCTTTTACTTTATAAATTACCGAGTCTCGGGTGTTTCTTCATGCCAGTATGAGAAGAGACTAATACAAGTATGGTGAGTGAGCTTTGTGTAGTTGAGACAAACAGGCTGTGTACTTTAATGTTTGTGCAATCACAGACAGAAAGGTTGAAATTTCTCTGTGATGAGTATCAACAAGCCCGATATTGAGAAGTGATCATCTCTCTGGTGAGAACTAGCGTGGAATTCAATACACAGAAAATGAAGAATAGCTACAAGACAATAAAGAGATAACTGGTAATGGAAGAGGAGGGTACAGGGCTTACCTCTGAAGACATGAATTGCAAATCCAATGTAGGGCGGGGCACAGTGGCTCTCGCCTGTAATCCCAGCACTTTGGGAGGCCAAGGCGGGTGGATCGCGAGGTCAGGGGTTCAAGACCAGCCTGGCTAAGATGGTGAAACCCCGTCTCTACTAAAATACACAAATTAGCTGGGTATGGTGCCAGGTGCCTGTAATACCAGCTACTCGGGATATTCAGAGAATTGCTTGAACCAGGGAGGCGGAGGTTGCAGTGAGCCGAGATAGCGCCACTGCACTCCAGCCTGGGCGACAGAGCAAGGCTTCATCAAAAAAAAAAAAAAAAAAAAAAAAAAAAAAAAGTTCAATGTAAAATATCCGGGGAGGCATGCTGAACTTGAGCTTGGTTCAGGGAGGAATTGAGAGGGGAGAGGGTAATCTGGAAGGTAGGGTAGGAAAGAAGCACCCAGATGTCCAAGGGCCATGCCCAGCATACAAGATAATGGGTCTACTCTAGGAAAACAACAATAACTTTAGTCCCCATCTGTTAATATGGTTGAAACTTCCAATATATTTTCTGCCCTGGTCAGGACTAGCTTAATCACTTGGCGGGGCTGAGCCTGTAGACACCTTACATTAGTGACTCCAGCTGGAGACGCCTGACATCAGGTGTCTTTGTTTTATTTGTACCGTAATCAATAAGGAGAGAGAAAACTCACAAGCTACAGGGTCAATCTTAGCAGGTATGTATAGAAACATCTGAGCACACACAGCAGGATTCCAACTTAAAGATATACAGACCCAGATATACAGACTCATATTTAGATCCACATAGAGAGTCAATATTCAATCATTTTTCCAGTGACTGCTTATTCCTACCTTACCTTAATTTATGTAGAAAGCTAATACTTATGCATTGCATATATTCATGGCCTAAAATAAAGGGCCATTGAATAAATCTAAAGATGGGTTTGAACAGGTCTTTTGCCTATGTTCTCTTTCTCTTCCCGCAACTGACTAATGCTAGATTCCAAAGGTCACTTGTCTTTAGCAATTACTCTGAAGCACTACATCCTACCTGCAGCCTTTTAAACATTCTAGCCTAAAGAGGATTCATTCTATTTTCTTGGAAATAAATGTGAGCTGTCAATCGAATGCCACTAATAAATGTTTCTAATTGATGTTTGAAGAGAGGGAATTTTTTCCCTTAGGCAGGCTGCCTTTTATCTTGGTCAGTGGCCGTGTTGTTTATAAAAAAAGAAAATTATTTGTGCATTCATAAAGCATAGGATGAGAGTTAAAGGACAATACTTCATTTTTCTGTTTGTCAAATTGGATAAAGGCACCATTAGTACTGAAGAGTTTTTCTTTTCTCATGATTTAAGGTCACTGTGTTTTAATCAAACACAGATTCAGATATCAGTTTCACTTTCATGAAATGAAAATATCTATCCCCATCAAATGCCTGAGGCCAAATCATGTGTTGCAAAGTTTGAATTTTGCTTCTTCCATTCCCTACCTCAGTGCCCCATCTTTTTTCTTTTTTTTTTTTTTTTGAGTTGTAATATAGGGATTACAGCAGCTACCTCATAGAGGTCCTGTGAAAATGACAGTAAATAAGATAACCATTGCTGTTGTTGGAGGGAGAAATAATATCTGACTTCAAAGCCAAGTGAGAAATAAGATACAGGCTTAAGGCAAATGAAGATGAAAATAACCTTATTACCTATAACACTGAACTCAATGGTATAACTTTGATATGCAACCAAATGGTTTTAGTAATTTTCTCCTCTTCTCCTCTAGTCTTTAAGATGATTCCTCTGAAGGAATTTGGGTCTACAGAGTAGACAAACTTATCCGTAATGTCCTCTTAGCTCTACCTAATTGCAAACCACTGACCAATGGATGTATTCAGATAATTCACTTCTCCTCCCATGGGTAAGATTGCCAGATTTAATGTATAAAAATACAGAATACACAGTTAAATTTGAATTTCAGATAAACAATAAGTAATTTTTAGTGTAAATATGTCCCATGTAGTGTTTAGGGTATACTTATACTATCAACATTCTCCATCGTTTATCTGAAATTCAAATTTAATAGAACATCCAGTATTTTAGCTGACAACCCTATGCATGGGATGAAAATGAGTAAGGGTGGGAAGAGAATTTCAGAGTATTACCATAGCAGAAGGGATGTTACTCATGAGATCATGGCAATAGAAGGTCCTCCTAACAATGATACAGTATGGGAGCACAGTGTCCAGCACAAAGGGTGTGCTAAACACTTATTTATTACTTTCCTTCATGCCTATAAGAACCCTTGTAGTAAACTAACTCATCTATACCGAGGCATTCGTTTCTTACTATGATGCTCTTCTAAAAGTATTTTTACTTTAAATGAGGTCCAGGAGGAGATCAATGCTTAACTCACAGAAATTCTTCTCTAATGATTGATTTTCAACCTTGACCGAGCATCATAATGCCCTGGGGAGCTTGTTAGAAATACAGATACCCAGAATCCCCCTCCCCAAGTTTGATTTTGGGGTAGGATCTAGGCATTTGTATTTCTTTTTTTTTTTTTTTTTTGAGGCGGAGTTTCGCTCATTATCCAGGCTGGAGTGCAATGGCACGATCTCGGCTCACCGCAACCTCCGCCTCCTGGGTTCAGGCAATTCTCCTGCCTCAGCCTCCTGAGTAGCTGGGATTACAGGCACGCGCCACCATGGCCAGCTAATTTTTTGTATTAGTAGAGACGGGGTTTCACCATGTTGACCAGGATGGTCTCGATCTCTTGACCTCGTGATCCACCTGCCTCGGCCTCCCAAAGTGCTGGGATTACAGGCTTGAGCCACCGTGCCCGGGCCTAGGCATTTGTATTTCTAACAAGCTTCCCCAGGGATTCTGATACACAGCAAAGTTTAAGGCACATCATTCTAACATATAAGTGCAGTGTCTGCAGTGTCAAGGAGCAGGGGATTGGTGTATACAGGGAAAGGTGTATACTTCTACCCAACAAGTTACCTGAGAAACCATTATGCCCATGCATGGACCATTGGTTTAGACCCATTGTTCAAGATCATGGACAAAGAGAAGCATGCCTTCCTTCCATTCCTAGTAGCAGTAGGCCAGAGCTACAACAATAAAAGTATGAGCATTGACATGCCTGAGTAGAGATCATTTTAATTAGAGGTTCCTTCCAGTGCTCTTCAGCTACCTTAGACATTATGTGTGACTGGCTTTGAGAGCAGACCTTGTCAATTATACCATTTCTTCTCACTGCAGATTACAGTCCCATGTGAAAGGGCTACAAGAGAGGCAGGTACAGGGAGTAGAGGGTCAGGAAGGAGTAGGAAGGGAGTGTCAAGGAAAGCTTTACAGGGACAGTGAGTATTGTCCTTCAGTGGTTGAACGGTGAATAGAAATTCAGCAAGGGGAAGGACAGAAAAAAGAGAGATACATAGAGGGTAGCAGACAAGAGACTACTAGAGCCAGAGAAAAATGAAAGAAACAGTTATATATTCTATGGCTAAGATAAATCTTCAGAATGAGGCAAAAATAGGCAGACGTAAGGTGGAGAAAGAAGAGAAAGAAAAAAGGGGAGACACACATACACACATACATTACACATACAAACACAGTTGCGTTCACAAAGAAAGATCTTGGGGAGATAGAGAAAGCAGAAAAGGGACAGAGGGAGATCCAAATCCAGATTATAAAAATAATTGCAATCACCCTTGCTGTCGGATTTTCACTGTTGTTTAAACATGATGAAACAAAACATCCAATATACATATACTTTCTCAGAAGACTAACTCGTGCTGAATGTATAGGAAATGAACACCACATTTGCTCATTCTTGATGACATTTGCTGCTTACAAATGGCTGTTTTCAGGGGAAATATTGATTATAGTTCTAAAAGTAGGCAGATACATCATTAATATATTTAATAATTAAGAGTAGAATCATAATACACTATTGAGAAGTAAGGCAGCCTTTTTCCTGAACTTGAGCTAAAAGTGGACTCTGTAATAGCTGCCATTGCAATTCTCCAGTACTGCAGTGTGTCTCCCCCCTCCGCCATTTTTTGTTATTCGGATTCATTTTGTTGCTGTTATGAAACTTTTGGAAAGCCCTTTGCAGCTGATGAACCCAACTGTTAAATGTAGGTGATTTGGCTTCTGCTCTGGGCCATGTTGTTGTGCACACCAGCTTCCTGGAAGAAACACAGAAGAAGGAGATCAATTTTGCTTCATGGTGCTTAATATCACCTCAAGGTCTTATCCCTTCTGTTTCTTTTTCCTCTTTTTTTTTTTGAGTCATACATTCAAATAACCACGTTTGAACATTCAGAGGAACACGGCTCAGCATGTCTTTGTAAAGGTACAGAAGACAATATGGCATTACACATGCTCAATATGCTGTTTTGAATTCTCTAGAACTTTGTTGCTCCAAAATCAAATATCTTCAGATAAAGGGAAAGTATGTTGCTCATTCAGAAACATGTAGGTGCCAGGCTTGATTTCTCTTCTGTATCTTTACCATTTTCAGCATCTACTTTGCAACGTGAAGAGGTTTTTTTTTTTCTCTTTTCCATTTGTAGTTTAGAAAATAAGCACCAGATGTGGAATCACTGTGTCTGACGAAGGGTACTAGGTGATTTCTCTTTGAAAAGCTTGTATAAGCCACAGTCATGAACCTAGGATGTAACTGGACTGGGTGATCTCTGGTATGTACATGAGAGCTCAATGGACAAAAGAGGATAGGCTAGCAAGGAGGGATTGCCCACCTTCTTCACTCCTTTGATTTGGGGGAAGTGGTCACTGTATCGGTAGATGGAAAAGTGGAATTAAGAGTGCCCTAAGCAAAATCATAACTATAAGAACCTCCTACTGTTTCCCTGTCACAAAAACACATTATTCATTCCAGAGGAATGCAAGCAGTTCCAAAAATTAACAGCGCTTTTCCAAACGCTCCTAGTGGCTTACAGTTTCTGCTGCAATTGCATTAGCACCTGCAATTCTTGTTTTTGATGATGGCTGAGCTCATCATTGCTTTCTCTGTCACTGCTACAGCTGGTGTCTTCGCGCAGGCACAGGGGCACTCACTGGTGCCCTTATTCTCTTGCTTATGATCTACGTCTCCTACTTATATCCTTATTCTGCTGCCCTGGATTCTGGATAAGAGTTTTTCTACCATGTGGTCAGAGCATTTTTCAATGTCCTTAGGTAGCCCCAAATGTCAATTATGACAATTATTTTTATCCTCAATTCAAAGTACACTTATTCCTTCAGGATGATAATTCTCTAAATATTAGAATAGTTTCCTCTAGAGAGGGCCGTGAAGTACTTGAGTAACTTTCAGCATTTCTTATTGACTATTAACCATTATTCCCCGATAAGGAATATACCAGTACTGCTCTACCTTCTTTCTCATAACGTACCCTTTATTAACAAATCAATCACTCACCAAATGTTTATTGAGCACTGTGCTAAGTACTAGAGATAAAGTAGTGAAAGAGACATAGAAGGCTCCTACCCTCACAGAGATTACAGTTTAGCAGAAGAACAAGCAAGTAATTACATAAAAGTGTAATAAGTCTTATGCAAATGAAAGCAGATTTGCAGTTGAATCCAACAGTCTTTCTGAGGAAGGGACAGTAAATATGAAATATGAACGCATTTGCTAGGAGGAAAAGAAGTGGGGTAGGAGTGGAGATTGTTCCCAGAAGATCGCATATGTAGAAGTCTAAGGGAAAGAGAGAACCTAGCAGTTTTGCAGAGCTGATAAAAAAAAATTAAATGCAGCTGGAATATAGAGTACAAAGGGAAATGTGGTGCAAGAGAGATGGGATAGGTAAGAAAAGTCTAGATGATGGAGAACTTTGTAATCGAGTCTAGAAACTTTAGACTTTATCATGGGTAGCAGGAAGCCATGTGCAGGATATAAACAAGGGAGTGAGTGAGTTGATCAGGGTTGCATTTGGGAAAGCCCAGCCTGACTGTCAGGTAGCAGAACCAACTGGAAAAGGACAAGGAGGGGAGAAAGAAAACCAATGAAGAGGTTATTCTTGTAGTAGGCCAGGCTACAGGTCATGGTGGCTTGAGTTAGGGTAGTAGTGTGAAGATAGAGCAAACTGAGCAGATATAAAAGGTATAATTTACTCAACTTAGATGTGGGAGGACAGGGAAAACAAAGAATCAAGAGGGTACCTGGCTTCTGGCTCGTGTAACTTACTGGCAGGGGTGGTGGTGATGGCTCCTATTAGGATACAAAACAAGTAGCAGGTTTGGGGATGAAGATGATTTTAGTATTAGAGTTTGGAGTTTGAGGTATAATTAAGACATCCAAGTGGAGATGCCAATTACTCAGATACAAATGATCAAAGCCCAAAAAAGAGATCAGAAATGAAGCTAGATTTTTTGTGGGCATGCGAGTCTATGAGCTAGTTCAAAAGGAGCATGCTGAGTTAAAAAGCATAAGGCCTAGGGTATGGCTTTTAGGATCACCTGCCTTTAAGGACTGCAGAAAGGCAGAGAAGCTTGCAAGAAGTCTGAGGAAGAGTGGTCAGGTAAGTACAAGTAAAGCTATTAATTGTTGGGAACCAGCCCAACCCTGTGTGTGGGTGCCCCATGTCCTGGCGGTGATGAGGCAGTGAGAAAAGGAAATAAAGACAAAGACACAAGAGTAGAAGTTCACGGCATGGGTCCAGGGGTCCGTCGCACTCTCTCTCCAGGTGATCCACGTTGGCCCTGAGCTCTGGGCTTCTCGTGCTTTTATTAGGTGTACACACTTTTTTTTTGTTTTAATTTTTCAATCTTATTTTATTTTTATTTTTTTATTTTTTTATTGTATTTTAGGTTTTGGGGTACATGTGAAGAACATGCAAGATTGTTGCATAGGTGCATACGTGGCAGTGTGATTTGCTGCCTTCCTCCCCATCACCTATATCTGGCATTTCTCCCTATGCTATCTCTCCCCAACTCCCCACCCCCCACTGTCCCTCCCCTATTTCCCCCCAACAGACCCCAGTGTGTAGTGCTCCCCTCCCTGTGTCCATGTGTTCTCGTTGTTCAACACCCGCCTATGAGTGAGAACATGCGGTGTTTGATTTTGTGTTCTTGTGTCAGTTTGCTGAGAATGATGGTTTCCAGGTTCATCCATGTCCCTACAAAGGACGCAAACTCATCATTTTTGATGGCTGCATAATATTCCATGGTGTATATGTGCCACATTTTCCCTGTCCAGTCTATCATCGATGGGCATTTGGGTTGGTTCCAGGTCTTTGCTATTGTAAACTGTGCTGCAATGAACATTCGTGTGCTTGTGTCCTTATAGTAGAACGATTTGTTAATTGAGGGCTGGGGGAGCAGGGAGGGATGATCAGGGGAGGCCTTGAAACTATTGGGAGAGGCCTTGAAACTAATGTAGGCAAGATAGCCAAGGGGGAGGGTTGTGGTCTGCAGTATTCAGTAACAAACATGATTCTTATGCAAACCTAGAACTAGAGTTCTACCACCAGTTGCTATCAAGGTGCACTTGCATCAGAATCAGAGTGGATAAGGCGCCACCAGGTTTGACCACACTCAATGCATCATGGGGCTTTTATCTCCCGAACCATCAAGATTACTCCCTATTCTGAGAACCTAGGCAGAGCCTGTGGCGTTCTGGTAATCTCCACCCTGCAAGGCTTTTCCTCCTTGCAAACTCCCATCTGCAAAGACCCTCCCGGATCTTGTGAGCAGAGGTCTCCCTTCTCAGAGATCTTACACAAGTCCTCTTTACGAGACCCTCATGCAACCTCCATGTTGAGAAGGCTTTCATGGGACCAAAGCAGTATTGCCTGCTCTGCAACCACCCCGCGGTGTTCCAGGGTTTAACAGCGCTCTCAGATGGTCTTTACCTTAGTCCTCCTGTTGCCGCTTCATTTCTATTTTACTGCACCAATATTTGATATAGCTTAGTTTGGGGTATAAACTTAAGTGTACAATAAGCAAAACAAGCTTATAATTATTTAACTAGAAATAACACAGGTTGGCCCCTGGCCATCTTGACCCACAGTTAGTAGTAGAGGGCAGTGTAACAGAAACTAACAAAACAGAGAATTTCAAGGAGAAACATCAAATGTCAAGTGCTGATGAGAGGTCAAACAAGATAGAACAAGACTCAAAGGAGTGCTTTGGCTTTTATTATATGCAGGCTACGCTACCACGTTTAGGACACCCTCAGCTGAGCTGTCATAGTAGGGTGGCAGGTGGGAGCTGTAGAGGTTGGAAGCAAAACCAAAGTGCAGTGGTTGAGGAGCAGCTGGGAGAGAGGCAAATGGAGACAGTGAATCTAGACCAGACCACTCTTTTGTGGAATTTTGCTGAGAGAAGAGGAGAAAAATAGAATGTTATCAAGGGCAATAATTAGACTTCAGGGAAGGTTTTCTTGTTGATATTACTGAGTGGCTGGCTCTGTAGTAGAAGTGAATATTTTGATATCTGCTCATTGATGATGACACGGAATTTATCTTGACTGCAGATTCCTTCTCTTGGGGGAATGAATCCTAGGGTAATACAGGAAGAAAAGAGACTTGAGCATGTTTTAAAACACAAGAGTCTTTGTCCTGAATTTCCCAGAAGCAAATCAGTCCTGAAATGCTTTCCTTATCTCTCCAATGGGACCACAGGAACCTCATGCAAACAGCAGTTTTGCTGATATTCTTTGCCATCTCAGAGTCCCCATGGTGAGAAAATAAATGAGACCCCCCCTCCCCGCAACCACTACACACACACACACACACACACACACACACAGGATGCTGCATTATTTACTTAAAAATATTCCTTGCAATCTTCTTTCTCCTTCTGGGAGGATAAATCATTTAAAAGCATTTTTTCTGTTGCTAGTTGTTCAAGATTTCCATAAAGATGAAAACACATGTTTACTCCTATTTCTGTATGACCTGAGGTTTCGTGCTTCCAGGAGAGAGAATTCAGAGTCAACATACATTCCAGGTCATAGTTGAGGATTAGAAATCAAGTAGCTATTTCCTTTCCAGAGCCTCTAGAGGTTCACTTTCCCTGTCAAAACCCCAATTAGAAAACTATTTTTGAGTTAGGAAAATGCAAACGTGTCTCTCATCAGCATATTATCTCTCCTCTGATCTCTATGTCAATTTAAGACATTTTTCTTCATCTATCTGCTAACTTGGCATAGCAATTAGCCCTCAATAAAGATTTGAAATATGCTAAATTTCAGGCTTTCCGAGATTTAGTTTAATATAATCAATTGAAAATAACTACCTTCTTAGTGTCAACCTTTTCTATGTATTCAAATTGCTGACCCACTTTGACATAGAAACTTGAATATTAAAAAAAAAAAAAAATAGGCTGGGTGCAGTGGCTCACGCCTGTAATCCCAGTGCTGTGGGAGGCCAAGGCAGGTGGATCACCTGAGTCAGGCATTAGAGACTAGCCTGGCCAACATGGCAAAACCCCTCTCTATTAAAAATACAAAAATTAGCCGGGCATGGTGGCACATGCCTGTAATCCCAGCTAGTTGGGAGGCTGAGGCAGGAGAATCACTTGAACCTGGGAGGTAGAGGTTGCAGCAGGCCGAGATGGCGGCACTGCACTTCAGCATGGGCAACAGAGTGAGACTCTGTCTCAGAAAAAAAAAAAAAAATCTTTTCCCATTTCACTCCAAGCATGAGTGTTTATCCCCTAAAGTTTACCCGCTAAGGAAGTTTTCACTGTCTTGCTCCTCCCTCTTTGTTAGGATGTGAGATAATGTTTCTTCCCTGGCTTTTCCAAAGGCTCTAACCCAGTCACAGTAGACAGAGGAGGGGAGGGGAGGGAGAGAGAGAGATGGATGTCACTCAAGGACAGCACTGTCTTTCGTTTGGCAGTCTCAAAATGAATTTCCTCTCAGTGTTTTCTATCCACCACATTTACCATGCACAATCCAACTCCTCTCTCCGCAAACTCCCCGGGCTGAATTAGAGCATACAACAGACAGAAGCAGCGGCTACCCATTTCACTGAATAAGCAGGCTATTGAATTGAGTCATGATTAGCTGGAAATGCCTCGTGCCTGCCTCATTCCCTGATCTGGACATTGCATTGCTGTGCCCAGACACACTGGGCAGGCTCGGCAGGCTTGTGCCTGGGCCCTGACCCCCTTCTTTGGAGCAGCCTTGTCTCTTCAAAAGAAATTCCTTTTTGATCTACTTTATCCATAAGATTAACATGACACCTCCATACGATCTATCACAGATGCCGACACACTTGCTTCCAAGTGTGAATTAGGTGTTGTGCAGTGCAGAATGCAGAGCTGTGGCTAAGAGACCCCCATCTGCAGCTCACAAGGCATGGCTGATATTGGCTCCGTTAGTAAAAACCACTTTTCTGGATGGCTAGTAAATTGCTACCATAGGAGATGATAATATTTGGGAACATTACTAACAAGCTTGAATTCTAACGTGAGGCAGTTCATTGTTATTCTGCAGTATGTGAAATCTTAATGCTTTTGCTATTCAAACTCATTTCACAACATGATTTACTGCAGCTCGAAAGATCCAGCAGAGGGGAAAGAAAAAAAACAGGGGGGTGGGAGGAAAGAGATAGGAATGGAAACGTGGATGAGTCCAGTTTTGTGAGCAAATTTCATTGCCACTGATAATGTAATATTTGCTTTGATTAATGTTCTTTCCTGTCGAGTGTGTGCAGCGTCCCAATAACTGTTTCTTCAGCCCAGTCACTGATTTTTTTTTCTGGATTCCACTTCCAAACCAGACATTGTGCTGTGTGCAAGCCTAGGGAAAAAAGAAGGAGGAAACAATCACATGAGAGGTATGTTTCTGTTCAAAGACATGCTGAACATATTTGCCTTGCCAGATTCATTTTCTCTTGCCAGAAATTTTCAAACAGATGGTGGAGGAATTGGTGTTTGACCAAACAGTCGGGCAATCAACAAGAGAAACTACTTGTCGTAGAATTCTGCTAATGGTACCTATGCTGATACTTGCTGACAAAACATAAGTTTTTTTGGTACTAGTATTCGAGATTCTCTTCAGGAAAATTAAGTTAAAAGAGCTAATTAGGCAAATGCTTCCAGGAAATGCCGACTCACTTCAGGAAGACACTATTTTAAATACAGCCCAATGTGGGTCCAGATAGTCCACTCTATACCAGGGGGCTGGCATGGCTATTGATAACGTCTACGTGAAATAGAAACTGGCCTTAAACTGTTATTGTGTGGTCACTACACTGAGATCATTTTTGCCTCTAAAGTCCTGGGTCCCTGGGATGACTCTGAATGATCAAACAAACAAAGAAAAAACCCCAACGTATCAATATAGGAATTTTTGAAGTTAAATAATGTGCTGAGACCTACTGTCTTCCTTAACATTGGTTGTCAGAATTTTGGATTTAGCCTGCAGTCAAGTTTAGTGGGTAGATCCCTCCATATAAATTCCAAGTGCCTATTTTCTGGTGAGTTCGCAGTTGAATTGAGCTCAGGGAGTCAAAAAGAAAAAAAAAGCAAAAACAAAAGCCAACATACTTCTGGTAGGGTTGGTAGCATTTCCAGAAACTTCTGCAATATGGTCATGAGATGAATCTTGGTTAACTCTGAAGACAAAGAGAAAAACTTCATTTGAGACCATTGTTTTTCAGATAAATAAAAGGCAAGGTTGCTGAGTGTTGCTCTTATAGAACTTTTTATTTAAAACTTAACTTGGTTTATAAAATAAAGTCCGTCTGCACACTGAGGGAGCAGGAAGAGGGCAACAGGAGACCCGTATTTCTTGAGAGGGGCAAATACATAGAAAATTACATCTTTCCCCACTGCCCCTTGAGAAGAAAAACAGCTTTGAGTGTATCAGCCTGTGCATCTGGACTCTCCTGAAAGATTAACTAGAAAGTCGCCCTTCCCATTTCACTTTTGTGTCTCTAGATGTGACAAAGAAAACTCACTTATGCCTTATTTGTCACTGTAGACAGTTGACAGACACTTTGCCAATGTCAAATTATTTCAGTATCGCACTACTTGTGCAAAGTAGATCAAGGAGGCATTTCAGAAGGCAGCAAAAGAGAGGCCTCTAATCTTTGCATGAGTCCATTCTACAGCTGAATGGTTCATCTACCTAACAACCTACATTGTCTGAATGTAACTTTACCTCTTACATTAATATGTGAACGTTCAGGCAGCACTGCACTATAATTTGATTTCCATGGATAGTTAGAAACAGGTAAACCCTTTGTACTAACTGGTAAGTATTCGTTATGTGCTTTATCAGAGTTATAATACTGTGTAACATAATTTGAAATGAAGTATGCACAAAAAGAAATATCCAAAACAAATGCTACTGTATTTGGTGCAAACATTGTATACAGGTTATTTTTAAAATGCAACTTTGCTTGAAAAAAAAAAGAACATTAGCAAGTATTTTATTTTAATAATGGGGAATCTTAGAACAATTAATAGTGTATTGCTTTCCGACAGGATTTTTATAATGAGCAGCCTTTGTACTATGTCACCTTATAGCTTCCTTTTGAATAGTGGGATCAAAGCTAGTGTGTTATTTGTCCCTAGTGAATGTAGTAGAAATAGAATCTGTGATACAAATGTTAATAACTCAACAGGCATCCCATCTGTTACAAAATCCCTTTGTTTCTTGTCCACTTCTTAGAACTCTGCCATAGACCCATCAACTTCTTGTAAGTAGCAGAGCACTTTACTGTCATTACAGTAGTTTAACAGCAGTGAAGTAGAGGGTATCGTTTTGTGTTTATTCCACCCCTTCTGGGCCTGAACAAAAGCACCTGGCTGTGCTAGTGAACGGAGAGTGCTGCTTACAGAGAGGGAGGAGCCCGAGGGAGTTACAGTGGTCCCGAAGACAATGGCATCAGAGACCTCTGCTGCTGCTGCCTACAGATTCACATGCAGTATTGGCAATCTCAGGTTGGCTGTCGGTTTCACAGTGAGTAATGGCAGGAGGGCAGAAGAAAGGAAGTGGCTGAGACTTCAGCTGGAATCGTAGGGCTGAAATAACCTAAAAACAGCCAGTATATACGAAACACTTATGATTTTGCCTCAGGTTTGTTATCACATCCATTTTCATGAGACTCACCAGTAAGATTCAGATCTTTCTTTTTTTTTTTGACCCGGAGTCACGCTCTTATTGCCTAGACTGGAGTACAGTGGCACGATCTCGGCTCACTGCAACCTCCGCCTCCTGGGTTCAAGTGATTCTCCTGCTTCACCCTCCAGAGTAGCTGGGATTACCTGCCTGCACCACCATGCCCAGCTAATTTTTGTATTTTTAGTAGAGATGGGGTTTTACCATGTTGGCCAGGCTGGTCTCAAACTCCTGACCTCAGGTGATCCACCCGCCTCAGCCTCCCAAAGTGCTGGGATTACAGGTGTGAGCCACCGCGCCCGGCAGAGATTCAGATCTTTCTTTGTGGGCAGCTGGTACAGGTCTTATGAGCTCTAATTCCCCCAGTAATCTTAGGTTGGGGATGTCTGGCCAACCTGGTGGAGCACCTCCGAGTAAACTCCAAAGAATACAGCAGAGGAGGGAGAATTTCACTTGGTTGTTAGCTTTGCCATGTGTTTATTATAAATTGCTGATCATGTGACCAAGAACATGAATTCTGTCATCGGCCAGACCTGGGTTCAAATCTTACCTTGAACACTTCCTCTTGGGCAAGCTGCTTAACCTCTCTAAGTATCACTTTTCTGATTAATATAAATCAATGTAAATCACTCAGGGATTGTTAGGATTAAACTAAAAAATCATGAAAAACAATTAACATACTAACACATACTAATTGCCCAATAAATGGGTAGGTTTTGTTTTTATTATGAATGAAAATTATGTATCCCCTGTATCAAGTGGGGTAAGCAGTATTACTCTAATTCAATATCTTGCTCTAGGAAACAGGAAGTTCTTTTGAGAGTAGCATAAAGGGCAATACGCTGACCTGTCTTTACTGGGAGTCTGAAACCTCTAACTGGAACATAAAGTGAAATAGTTTGCAGGGATTCCATAACACTGGTCCACTGTTTTCAAAACACCTGGGAAGCTGTCTTTTTTTTTTTTTTTCTTTTTTTGGTTGAGACAGAGTCTCACTCCATTGCCCAGGCTGGAGGGCTGGAGTGCAATGGTGTGATCTCAGCTCACTGCAACCTCTGTCTCCTGGGTTCAAGCAATTCTCCTGCCTCAGTGTCCTAAGTAGCTGGGATTATAGGCGCCCACCACCATGGCCAGCTTTTTTTTTTTTTTTTGTATTTTTAGTAGAAACAGGGTTTCACCATGTTGGCCAGGCTGGTCTGGATCTCCTGACCTCAGGTGATCCACCCGCCTAGGCCTCCCAAAGTGCTGGGATTACAGGCGAGAGCCACCACACCTGGCCAGAAGCTTTCTAAAAATAAATATTCCTGGGACCTGCCTCCAGATGATCTAACACAAAATTAGACCAAAGAATGTCCATTTGTTAAGAAGTTTCACTAAGTGCTTCTAACAAAACTAGGCTGAACAAATACCCACTGGTTGAGGGTATTTCTTCCAGGATTTCCAAAGATGTAGCATGGAGGACAATAGGCCATGGTAAGAAACTTGATGGCAACCTAGAAGTGGGCAGTAGTACAGATGGCAGACAGTGGGTGGGAGGCTGGCAAGATTCTGGGAAAGATAGGGATAGAAAACAGATAGTTAAGTGGTGATTTGCAAGGTAAGCAAGAAGGCAGTCAGCTACCCTATTAAAGGTGCCAGGGAGTCTAAAGAGTTGGCAGAGCAGGGTCAGCCAGACCCATCAGAGGGCTACTGTAAACTGAGGCTCATGAGATAAATTGTGGAAATACTTCCTCCAGAAACTAAAGGCTATTATAAGGATGACATTTTTGGATCCTCCCATTCAGCCAGCCTAGCCTTAAAGGGCTACTGCTCCTTTATTAATGCTGATCCTATATAGGTCCTAACACAGAGAGAAAAAACACCACTGCAGAAGATGAATCATGAAGAAAATCAATAGATTTACTTTTTTTTTTTTTTTTGGTTTAGGAGAAAGAATCATTAAGCTCCCTTTACTTACACCTAAGACAATTGACTTTCCCCAATTCCCATTCCAACAGATAGAAATTGCCCTTTGAAATTCAGACTCCTCGGCATATCCATACTGTGAATAGCCCTTGATAATTCTGCAGAGCCAAGTGCTAGGTTCAATAGTATCTATTCAATATTTAGAAGGTATTCATTGAATGGATCGTGCATATTGAGATGGTGCTTATTTCTTTGTACACTAGAGGCTATTTTGTGGGATACTTATGTTTTCTGCACAGTGCATAGTCAATAACTCATGCTGATTGACTGAGGCTAAGACTTTATAGCTCCATCTGATTAACTGTTTACAGAATTAATTAGTGGTTATTATCCTATATATACAACCTGAGCATGAGTCTTTGCTCAAGGCCTAACTTGGCCACTAATCTGGCTTTCACCATGTCATAGATATCTAATCCGAGCTTGAACAGCTGAACTGCCAGGAAAATCCATTTTATTTTACATGTGAGTGTTAACATTTGAAGGTACATGTGTTATGAGGCCCAGGGTTTCCATTACAGTGGGTTGCATCAAAATCGTTTCATGCACTAAGGGACCCCACAGTTTCCAGGTCTTTCCGTCTTCATCACCATCACCCTAGTGTAAGCCATCATCTCTCATCTCAACTACAATAGCCACCCAACTGGTCACTTCACATGCACTTATGCACCCTCCCCAAATCTTATATTCACATTCCAGGCAAAGTCATCTTTTCTAAATGCAGATCTGATCATGTCAACCTACTTTCCCTCCTTCCAGGTGCTGTGCTAAAAGCTTTAAAAGGTTCCAATAGTTTTCAAGGACAAAACTTTTATTTTTTTGAGACAGTCTTGCTCTGTTGCCCAGGCTGGAGTGCAGTTGTATGATCTCGGCTTACTGCAACCTCTGCCTCCCGGGTTCAAGCAATTCTTCTGCCTCAGCTTCCTGAGTAGCTGAGATTACAAGCACATGCCACCATGCCCAGCTAATTTTTTTGTATTTTTAGTGGAGACGGGGTTTCACCATGTTGGTCAGGCTTGTCTCGAACTCCTGACCTTGTGATCCGCCCACCTCGGCTTCCCAAAGTGCTGGGATTACAGGCCTGAGTCACTGTGTCCAACCTCAAGGACAAAACTTCTTACTATGACTTTCAATGCTCAGCAGGGTCTGTCCTCTGCCTACCTGCCTCCCAAATGCCATCATGAACTGTGATTTTCCTCACTCTCCGAGCATCAGCCACATGTAAGATTTTGTGGCCATAACTTAGGGTGCAAATACAGTTTCATGCTCAGTCTCAGCACAGGGCATTTGCACGTGCTATCCTTTGTGTCTTTGATTTTTATCAGTTACTACATTTTGTTGATATATGGTTATTCTTATGAAAATATAGATGACATCTGTGCTCCCCGCTAGAATACAAATTTCACAAAATTAGACACTGTTTTTATACATCTAGGTCCTAGCACAGTGCCTGGTACATAATAGACAGTCAACAATACTTGTTAAATAAATAAATTAAGACTATATTCAATCACCACACATTTTCTTGTTAACCTTCCTCCAACTTCCTGCAACTTCAGTACATAACTAAGCATCCAGTACTCTCAAGCAGGTTAGACTACACCCTTGTATGGCATACCCTCTGTGGGCATCATTCCATATTCCAGAGCTCCCTGCTCACAAATGAGAATGTACCTACTCAGTGTCTTATTTCCTTAATACTTTAGTGTTGAAGTCTTAGAATAACTCATCAAGAGTAATACTTAATTTGCAATCCTAAACAAATAGAACAAAGCTGGAGGCATCATATTACCTGACTTCAAATTATACTGCAAGGCTACAATAACCAAAACAGCATGGTACTGCTATAAAAATAGACATGTATAATGATTAAACAGAATAATGAAACAGAATAGAGAATGTAGAAATAAAGTCACATATCTACAACCAACTGATCTTTCACAAAGTTGACAAAAGCAAGCAATAGGGGACAGACTCCCTGTTGAAAAAATGATGCTTGGAAAATTGGCTAGCCATATGCAGAAGAATGAAACTGGACCCCTACCTTTCACCATATACAACAATTAAGTGAAGATGGATTAAAGATTTAAATGTAAGGTCTCGAACTATAAAAATCCCAGAAGAAAACCTAGGAAACACTGTTCTGGACATCTGCTTAGGCAAATATTTAATGACTAAAACCTCAAAAGCATGGGTAACAAAACCAGAAATAGACAATTGTCACTCTGTGTTGTTGATTGTCTGCTAATAAGGGCCAGGGCAATGTCGATCACTGCTATATCCCCAGCACCTAATGAAGAGTAGTTTCTTAATTAAGGCATGTTGAATGAGTGGTTGAAGGGAGAGTCCCTGTAAGTAGCTCTGGTCTAACAACGGAACCCTCTTTCTTGAAAAACAATCTCCCTTAACTTCTAGCTTTATTGAGGTATAATTGATGACTAAAAATTGTATATATCTAAGGTGTACAACATAATACTTTGATATATATATATATATATACACATTGTGAAATTATTACCACAATCAACTTAGTTTACATATCCATCACTTCACATAGTTACCTCTGTGTGTGTGTGTGTGTATGTCTGTGTGTGTGTGTGTGTGTGTGTTTGTGTGTGTGTGTGTCTGATGACTTAAGGTCTACTCTTAGCAAATATCAGGTATGCTGTACAGTATTACTAACTGTAGTCACCATGCTATACTTTGGGTCTCTAGAACTTATTTATCTCATAATATAAAGTTTGTGCCCTTTGACCAACTTCTCCCTATATCCCCACCCCCGATCCCTTCTGCTCTGTTTTTATGAGTTTGACTTTTTCAGTTTCCACATATAAGTGAAGTAATGTGGTATTTGTTTTTCTGTATCTAGCTTATTTCATTAGCATAATGCTTTTCAGGTTCATTCATGCTGTTACATATGGCAGGACTGTCTTCTTTTATGAGGCTCAATAGTATTTCACTTTCATTATCAATTCCTCTGTTGATAAACACTTAGCTTGATTACATATCTTGGCTATGGTGAATAATGCTGTGATGAACACAGAAGTTCAGACATCTCTTTGAGATACTGGTTTTATTTCTTCTTGATGTATACCTAGAAGTGAGATTGCTGGATCATATGATAGTCCTATTTTTAACTTTTTGAGGAACCTCCATACTATTTTCTGTAATCATAGTGCCAATCTACATTCCCACGAACGCTGTACTAGGGTTCCAGTTTCTTCACATTCTTCCCCAGCCCCTGCTATCTTTTCACTTTTTGATAATGGCCATTTTAACAGGTGTCAGGTGATATCTTATTATGGTTTTGATTAGCATTCCTCTGATGATTATTGATGTTGAGAGTTTTTAATATATCTGTTGGCCATTTGTATGTCTTCTTTGAAAAAAAAGAGTCTATTCATGTCCCTTGCCAATTTTTCAATAGTGTTATTTGGATTTTTGCTATCATTGTATGAGTTCCTTATATATTGTGGATATTAACTTCTTATCAGATACGTGGTTTGCAAATATTTTCTCCCATTCTGTGGGTCAGGTTTTTTGTTTGTCGATTGCTTCCTTTGCTATGTGGAAACATTTTAGTTTTGTATACTCCCACTTGTTTATTTTTGCTTTTGTTTCCTATGCTTTTGGTGTCACATTTAAAACACTATTGCCAACACATATAATATATATTTATTATATATTTTAATTATATATATTTTTGAATTTTGGGATTTGGATATTTGGGTTTTTACTATCATTGTATGAGTTCCTTATATACTGTGGATATTAACTCCTTATCAGATACATGGTTTGCAAATATTTTCTCCCATTCTGTGGGTCAAGTTTTTTGTTTGTCAGTTGCTTCCTTTGCTATATATATTTATTATATATAAATATGTATATATAATATATTTATAATATATATTTTTAAAAATATAATATATATTTATAATATGTAATAGTTTATAAAACATTATTGACATATTCAGTGTAATTCTGTCTTCATTGAATGAATGGTCTCTCCTCTTCTATTTTTTGGAAGAGTTTGAGAAGGACTGATGCTAATTCTTTAAAAGTTTGATATAATTCACCAGTTATGTTTCCTTGTTTTGAAATTTTCTGTCATGGAATTTATTATTATTATGATTACTGGTTCAATCTCTTTAGTTGGTGTAGGTTTATTCAGATTTTCTATTTCTTTATGAGTAATATTTACTCTTATGTGTTTCTAGAAATTTGTCTATTTCATCCTGGATTTATCTATTTTGTTGACATACTATTGTTTATAGTTTATAATTTATGCCTAAAACCTCAAAAGGACAGGTAACAGAAACAAAAAAATAGACGATTGTTACTCTGTGTTGTTGATTATTTGCCTCATAATTCTTTGTAATTTTGTAAGATCTGTATTAATACCTCCACGTTCCTTTCTAGTTTTAGTAATTCGAGTCTTTTCTTAGTCTAGCTGTAGGTTTGTCAATCATGTCTTTCACAGAACAAACTTTTGATATTCTTGATTCTCTCTACTGTTTTTCTATTCACTATTTAATTTATCCGCACTCTAATCTTTAATATTTCCTTCTTTCTATTTGATTCTGGTTTAGTTTGCTCTTTTTTCTCTACTTTCTTAAGGTGAAAGGTTAGGTTACTGATTGAGAGCTTTCTTCTTTTTTCAATGTAGATGTTTATAGCTATAAATTTCCCTCTGAAAGCTGCATCCTTTAAGTTTTGGGCTTTTGTTTGTTTGTTTGTTTTGTTTTGAGACAGGGAGGGTCTTACTCTGTTGCCCAAGCTGGAGTATAGAGGTGTCATCATAGCTCACTGCAATCTCAAATTCCTAGGTTCAAGCAATCCTCCCCCCTCAGCCTCCCAGCTTGGACTACAGGCATGAGCCACCATGCCTGGCAAATTTTTTTATTTTTGGTTAAAATTAGGTTTTGCTATGTTGTTCAGGCTGGGCTTGAACTCCTAAGCTCAAGTGATTCTCCTGCCTCAGCCTCCCAAAGTGCTGAGATTATAGGCATGGCCTACCACACCCAGCTGTATGTTGTGTTTTGTAGTCATTTATCTCAAAGTATTTTCTAATTTCTCTCAATCTTCTTTGACTCATTAGTTATTAAAGTGTGTTGTTTAATTTCCACATATTTGTGAATATTTTAAATTTTATTTGCTTTTGATTTTTAATCTCTTTCCATTGTGTTTGGAGAACATACTTTCTATTTCAATATTAAAAATTTATTGATATTTATATTATGGCCAATCATATGGTGTGGCCTGGAGAATGTGCCATGTGCACTTGAAAAGAATGTGTATTCTGCTGCTGCTAGGTAAAAAGCATTCTATAGCAGTCTCTTAGGTCTAGTCAGCTTATATAGTGTTGTTTAAGTCTATTTCTTTCATGCTCATATGTCTAGTTGTTCTACCCATTATTGAAAATGGGATATTAAAGTCTCCAACTATTGTAAAACTGTCTATTTCTCTTCTCAATTCTGTCATTTTTTTGCTTCTTGTGTTTTGGGGTGCTCTTATTAGTTGCATATATATTTATAATTGCTATGTCTTCTATATGGATTGATCCTTTTAGCATTATATACTGTCTTTCTTTGTTTCTAGTAACATTTAAAAAATGTTGTTTGTTTGTTTTATAGAGGTAGGGTCTCACTATGTTGTCCAGGCTGGTCTCAAACTCCCGGGCTCAAGCAGTCCTCTCACCTAGCCTCCCAAAGTGCTGGAATTACAGGCATGAGCCACCATGCCTGGCCCATGTTTCTAGTGACATTTTTTGTCTTAAAGTTTGTTTTGTCTGATACTATTGTAGCCACTTCAGCTCTTTTTTTTTGGTTATTGTTGTATGGGGTATCTTTTTCATCATTTTGCTTTCAACCTATTTCTATCTTTGTATCTGAAGTGTCTCTTGTAGACAGATATATAGTTGTATTACGTTCTTTTAAAATCTGCCAAATTCTGCTTTTTAATTAGATACTTTAATCCATCTACTTTTAAAGTAATTACTGATAATGAGGATTTACTTCTATAATTTTGCCATTTGTTTTCTAGGTCATATTTTTTTCTGCCTCAATTTCTCCATTACTGCCTTCTTTTATGCTGATAGATATTTTAGTGTACACATTTTAATTCCCTTCTCATTTTACTATATGGTTTTGAGTTATTTTCTTAGGGGTTTTCCTGGGAATTACAATTAGTATCTTAATTATAAAGATCTAGTTTTAATTATTGCTAACTTAATTTCAATAGTATATAAAAACTTTGCTCCTATATAGTTTTATCTTCCTCTTTTTGTTGCTATTGTCACAAATTATATCTTTATACATTGAGTCCATCAACATAGATTTATAATTATCATTTTACACAACTGTCTTTTAAATGAGACAGGAAAAAAGAGTTACAAATAAAAAATACCATTAACACTGACTTTTATATTAATCTATGTAGTTATTTTTACAGGTGTTCTTTATTTCTTTGTGTGGATTCAAGTTACTCTCTAGCGTCCATTTATTTCACACTGAAGGACTCCCTTTGGCATTTCTTCTAGGGTACATCTACTAGTGACAAATTCTGTCAATTATTTTGGTTTTATCTGGGAATGTGTTAATTTCTCCTTCAATTTTCAGAGGTAGTTTTGCTGGATGAGAATATTTGGTTGACAATTGTTATTTCTTTCAGCACTTCAAAATAGCATCCCACTGTTTCTGGCCTCCATAGTTTCAGATGAGAATTTATTAAGCATGTTCAGGATACCTTGTACAATCAGTTGGTTTACTCTTGCTGCTTTCAAGATTTTCTCTTAGTCTTTGGCTTTTGACAATTTCATAATGTGTCTTGGTGTGGATCTCTTTGAATTTATTTGGTATGATGGGCGGTGTCCCACAAATCTCTTAGGCTCTTTCCATTTGATTTTTCCTCATTTTTTTTTTCCTTTTGGTTCCTCAGACTAGAAAATCTCAGTTCATCTATCTTCAAGTTTGTAGATCCTTTCATGTGCCAGGTTAAATCTACTAGTGATTGTCTCAAGTTGAACTTTTCATCTTATTTATTATATTTTTGTAACTCCAGAATCTCTGTTTTTTCTTCGTAATCTATGTCTATTGACTGACAGTCTTTATATAGTTCTCATGGTTTTCTTAAGATTTCTGGACAAAGTTTCCTTTAGCTCTATTAGCATATTTAAAATAGCTGACTTAAAGTTTTTGTCTAGTAAGTCCAATGTTTGGCCTTCCTCAGGGACAGTTTCCATTAATTGCCTTCCCCCCCGCCATGTATTGGCCATATTTTCTTGTTTCTTTTTATGCTTCATAATATTTTTGTTGAAGACTAGACATTTTGGAAATTATGTGGCAACTATGGAAATTAGATTCTGCCCCTACCCAGGAAATCTTGTTACTGCTTATTGTAATAGTGTTTATTAGGGACTTTCCTGGACTAATTTTGTAGAGTCTGTATTTTTTGTAGTATGTGGCCAGTGAAGTCTCTGTAGTGATATCCTGTCTTGTATCCTTAATATTGATAATTTGTGTTTTATTTTCTGTTGATCAATATTGTTAGGGCTTTATAAATTGTGCTATTTTTTTTTTTTTTTTTTCTTTTTTTGAGATGGAGTTTCGCTCTTGTTACCCAGGCTGGAGTGCAATGGCACGATCTCGGCTCACCGTAACCTCCGCTTCCTGGGTTCAGGCAATTCTCCTGCCTCAGCCTCCTGAGTAGCTGGGATTACAGGCACGTGCCACCATGCCCAGCTAATTTTTTGTATTTTTAGTAGAGATGGGGTTTCACCATGTTGACCAGGATGGTCTCGGTCTCTTGACCTTGTGATCTACCCACCTTGGCCTCCCAAAGTGCTGGGATTATAGGCGTGAGCCACTGCGCCCGGCCAAATTGTGCTAATCTTTACAGAGAACCAAATTTTGTAGTATTGTTTCTTTTCTAACCCACTGATTTCCCTTCTTAGCTTTATTGTTTTCTTCCTTCTACTTATTTGAGTTTATTTGGCCCCTCTTTTTCTAGCTTTTTAAAAGTGGAAGCTTAGATTATGGCTTTTAAACTTCTCTTTCTAATGTAAGTTTTTGAGTCCTTAAAGTTCCCTTTAAGTATTGTCTTAGCTTCATCTTACAAAGGTTTATGTGATTGTATATTCATTATAACACAGTGTGAAGTATTTTCTAACTTCCTTTTTTTGACACAAGACCTAAATGCCCTAGACTTGAGTATGTTTTTAAACTTCCAAATATTTAAGCATTTTTTCTGAATTATATTTTATGAAACCTATTACATATTCTTTTCTTTACAGATGATATTGAAGTACAATTGACAATTAAAAATTGAATATATTTACCATATACAATGTGATGTTTTGATATATGTGAACATTGTGAAATGATTACTAAAAAACCATAGAATTAACCTATTCATCACCTCACATAATTTCTTTCATTTATTTGTGGTGAAAACACTTAAGATATACTTTCTTAACAAATACTAAGTATTCAATACAGTATTGTTAACTATAGTCATCATGCTGTATACATCCCAATAACTTATTGATCTTATAACTGAAAGTTTATACCCTTAACCAAGATCTACCCATTTTCCCCTCCTATAGCCCCGGTAACCATTATTGTGATTCTACTTTTTTTTCTCATGAGTTCAATGTTTTCTATTTTGCATACAAATGAGATCATGCAATATTTGTCTTTCCCTGACTTACTTCGTTTAGCATAATGACCTCAAGTTTTTTAATTTGGTTCCATTGGGTTAAAGAATATACTATATACAGTTAAAATTTTTGAAATTTATTGACATTTTGTGATCCCGTACATAGCCTATCTTGGTGAACATATTATACATGCATTTGAGAATACGTATTCTTTATATATTGTTCTAAAATTATCAATTAATTCAAGTTGGCCGATAATGTTGTTAAAATATTCTATGCCCTTACAAATTTTTTCTCTAGTGTTTTTATCAGTTATTCAGTTATACAGAGGCAATATTAAAATATCCAAGTATAACTGTGGATTTGTCTACTCTATTCGTTTCATCAGCTTTTGCTGAGATAGTCTTATTAGCTAAACAGATATGATTGTTATATCTTCCTGATATATTAACCATTTAATAGTATGAAGTGTTCCTCTTAATTTCAGGCAGTACTCCCTGTCTTGAAGTTTAATTTGTCTGATAATGAAATAGACACACAAGCTTGCTTATGCTTATTGTTTGCAGCATATAACTTTTTCTGTACTTTTATTTTCAACCTGTTTGTTGTTGTATCAAAACACATTGCTTGTTGTAGCATAGAGTAAGATAATTTTTTAAAGCCTGTCTATAAATCTCTGTCTTTTAATTAGAGAGATTAGTCTAACCCATGTAAAATAATTATTGACATGTTTGGATTTAAGTCTGCCATTTTGCTTTTCAATTTATATTCTATTAGTTCCATTTGATATTTTGTTCTTGTGCTCCTCTTTTCTTGTTTTCTTTGGGTTTAGTTAATTATTATTATTATTTTTTAGAGTTCACTCTGTCGCCCAGGCTGGAGTGCAGTGGTGCCATTATAACTCACTGCAGCCTTGAAGTCCTGGGTTCAAGTGATCCTCCTGCCTCAGCCTCCTGAATAGCTGGGAGTAGTTTTGTACCACCACACCTGGCTAATTTTTCTTTCTTCTGGTAAAGACTGGGTCTTGCTATGTTTCCCAAGCTGGTATTGAACTCCTGGCCTCATGTGATCCTCTTGCCTCGGCTTCCGAAACTGTTGGGATTACAAGAGTGGGGCACCATACCCAGCCTAATTAATTTTTTTTTTTTTAGATGGAGTTTCACTCTTGCTGTCCAGACTGAAGTGCAGTGACGCAATTTTGGCTCACTGCAACCTCCACCTCCCAGGTTCAAGTGATTCTTCTGCCTCAGCCTCCCATGTAACTGGGATTACAGCCACCCACTACCATGCTCAGCTAACTTTTTGTATTTTTAGTAGAGATAGGTTTTCACCATGTTGGCCAGGCTGGACTCAAAGTTCTGACTTCAGGTGATCCACCGACCTCAGCCTTCCAAAGTGCTAGGATTACAGGCATGAGCCACCTGTGGCCAGGTCAGCCTAATTAATTTTTTAAAGTATTCCATTTAAGGTCAGGTGCGGTGACTCACGCCTGTAATCCCAGCACTTTGGGAGGCTGAGGCAGGTGGATCACGAGGTCAGGAGATTGAGACCATCCTGGCCAATATGGCGAAACCCCGTCTCTACTAAAAATACAAAAATTAGCTGGGCGAGGTGGCGCACACCTGTAGTCCCAGCTACTCGGGTGGCTGAGGCAGGAGAATCTCTTGAACCCTGGAGGCAGAGATTGCAGTGAGCCGAGGTCATGCCAGTGCACTCCAGCCTGGTGATAGACCAAGACTCCTTCTCAAAAATAAATATATAAATACAATAAAATAAAGTATTCCATTTAAATTTCTCTGATGACTTTTAAACTTGTCTTCTTTGTATTATTTGCTAGTGTTTGCTCTAGGGATTATGATATGCATTCTTAACATTTTACAGTTGACTTAGAGAGTTAATATTGTAAAACAAGGTTATTTTTTAAGGTTTTTAATTTATCTTTATTTTTCAGAAATTTGATTATGAGGTGCCTGTTGTTCGTTCGTTTTATGTATTTATTCCGGAGTTTGTGAAATTCTTAAAACTGTACATTGACACATTTCACCAAATTTGAGAATTTTTCTGCCATTATATCTTCAAATGCTTTTGTGCTTCATTGTCTCTCCCCTCTCCTTCTGGGAATCCCGATACATGTATGTCAGATGCACAGTTATATTTGCATGAGGTATAGATCAGGGGTAGGCAAACTATTGCCTGCAGGCCAAATCTAGCTTGTTTTTGTAGGACTCTCCAGCTAAGAATAGTTTGTACGTTTTTAAAAGATCATAAAAAACAACAAAAAGGAAAACAAAAAAGAATGTACAGTAGAGACTTTACGTGGCCTCCAAAACCTAAAATATTTATTATCTGACCCTTTACACAAAAACTTTGCTGTCTCCTCTGTTAGAAAATGGTGTTTGGGGCTGCTATCGTGACTGGAATTTGAAGGGGGAAATCCTAGAAAAGAGGGAGCCATAGATGGAGGGAGCTCATAAATCTGCTTGCAAACTCACCTCCACCCCTGTGGTGCTCAGACTAGGAATTGGTGTCAGGGATAAAGGTGTATAAATGTGATCCTCAACCAGCATGATTTCCTTCTTTCAAGGATCAAGGCACCTTCTGTTTTCTGATAGT
The DNA here is from genome assembly GCF_030222135.1 of Aotus nancymaae. NCBI lineage: Eukaryota > Metazoa > Chordata > Mammalia > Primates > Aotidae > Aotus > Aotus nancymaae. Next base: position 49,260,165 of record NW_026988415.1, on the reverse strand, counting down.
ATTTGTTATCTCTCCAGTTCTTTCAAGTAGCAGTTATGTTTATATTTTTCCCAGAGTTTATAATTGTTACCAGTGGGAGTTTTGAGATAGAAGCCACTGTTCTATTCCAGAACTTGCCAGACTCACTTTTAATTAAATCGAATATAAATTAGTATAAAGGGGGTGATAAAATGGGGAAATCAATTAATGCTTTATACTCAGTTTATTCACCCAGGTGTTTTAGTATAGAGTTTGGGGCTACATTTGGTCACCTTACGTAAGAAAACATCTTTTAATTTGTGCATGTATCTATGGAAGAAAACTGCCAAAATCATCAGGATAAGGTTATGCCCCAAATATTCATATTTTAAAACTCTGCCTCAAAATTATGGAATCAGAAAGCTGGTATAGACCTCGGAGGATATACTCAATATAGAAATCCTCTTTACAGCCTCTCTGATGGGTGAGCTTTCAGACTCTTATTAAATTCTAGGAATTAAAAACTTCACAGGTTTTATATTTTCTATAATACATCAATGCCCTTTGATTCAAAATGTTTCTTCTACATCATGAAATGGCTGATATAACTAGACTCAAGATTTACGAACTGCTGAGCTGTGGTCAAAGCCAGTTGTCTTCCGTCTCTACTGAAATTGGTTTGCTTTTTGCCCTTGGACTATGGAGGCAGCTCTGGCTCAGAATGGAGAATCTCGTTTTTAAAAGAAATGTGAATGGTACCCAGGAATTCATGGCCATGTTTGAGGGCTGTTCTAAGTTCTGAGCTAAATCCCCCTAGGCAATCTTTGCACTGAGGAAGCAGCTCACATTGGATGCCCAGAGAAGGCAACAGATGCACTGTTTTTCTGATGTATTGTGCTACGGTTTAATATTGGGCTGGAGTACCTGTGACATGTGGGAAACCAGAGATATCCACTTACAAAACATTCTCCAGTAAACATATTAATTTATGTGTGGCAAATGCAGGTTTCAAAGATATTTGCAAGATGGCTCTGATCTTCCTTTTCGGTCAACTGAATTTTAAGATTAAAATTAAAATAAATATTTTCAGCATGAATTAGCCCCTTCAATGAAAATCCTTTAACCACTTGACAAGATGCAGGGCTATGTACTTTAATTGTCCTGTATTTCTATCTACCTACAGCTACCCATGTATTTTAATGGGTAAACTGGCCATCAAGTAATAACTTGTGGCCCTCATTTCATGTGCAGGTTCATGCCGTTGATCCAGTATTATAATTTTACAGATAAATAAAGATGACATCTTAATATTTGTTCTCTAATTTCATTGCAAGTTACAGGGAAGTCGTTAGTCATATGAAGATTTACAACTTGAAAATATAGTTTCCAGCTAAGGCAATTTATCACCCACAGGAATTCTGGGGAAGAATACTATTTTCATCTGTGTTAATTACTGTGCTATCTTACTTTCATTTCCATTTATGTGTTTCAAAGATTTGCTTGCCCACCATTGCATCTATTTTCTGTATCTACAAATAAGATATCTCAGGGATGTCCAGGTCCTATATTCCTCAAGTGAGAAATTCAAAGATAAAAGAGAGTTTTGGTTAAAAAGAAAATACTTAATCCATATTTTGGGGCTGAGAGAGACAGAAATCAATCATAGGTCTTAGATTTAGAATACCCTAAATCTCCCACATCTAGGTTATAAGCCAGAGAAACTTAAACTTCATAAGTTTTTCTTCTTTCCAAAAAGTAAGAGAGAGAGGGAGATGTGGAAGGGGGGTGTGGAAAAGAGAGAGAAGCAGAGAGAGAGAGAGAGAGACGGGGGTTTTGTGTCTTGCTAAATGGCATATTTAAGACATAAATTGTAAAACCATAGAAATCTCTTGAAAATTGTTTTTCTAAAATAGAATGTGGGAAGAAATCATGTTTATTTGACCTTTTGCCAGTAAAAGGATGTGTGTGTGCACATAAGCATATGTCAAGGTCAGACCAACTGGAGACTTGAACCATTTCTCCCATCAGCGCTATCTGTAAAAATCATACAGCGCTCTACAAATGAAAGAAAAAAAATAATGCTCCTATGATTGCAACATTCAAACCACTCCTCCTAGTGCTATATTAACAAGTCTTTGCACTACAAGGAGTAGGGGTGATGGCTGTGGTGGTGGGGAAAATCAGGTTCCTGATCCCTGTGGCCACTACCAATAGAAATAAGATTATTTTTAACAATTATCAAAATAGAGTAACAGCGTCTTTTAAAATTTGTTCTCAATGCTCAATTTCACAGTGACTTGGCTTCATTGTTAGAACTTTATAAGATTAATTCCCACCATTTGCTTTGTATGTGAAGTTCAGGGAGCAGCAGTAGAGACAGGTTTTTTTGACGTGCAGTGGGACTGGTTCACCCAGCTGTGATATTATTGCAGATGCTCTACTAGTCGCACACACTGACATCTCCTCCAACACCCGTCCACGCTCTAGGAGGTGAAAAGGGAAGCTTTGTGTGTTAAGGATGGTGTAGTTTTCTGCCAACCTTCTCTAAATTTATAGAAATAGCTACTTCTTAAGCAGCCCCTGTAAGATTTGAGGCCTAGAGAGCAACCTAGGGGCTAGTTATTGGTTGCATACATACTGATTCAAAGTTCTGCTAATTCTCGAAGGAATCTTTAGAGAGAATTGCCAAGAACTGTCAAAACTCCATTAAATATGTTATTAATGGTAACTAAACTCTCTATGCTTACAGGAGATGCCCCAAAGACATTAGTCACCCAGTAAGACACTGGTTATTGAACATTAGCCAAATGGCCTGGTCTATAATCATTATGTTGGGGATAAGCTAAGTGCTCTAGTCTCCTTAAGGAAATATTTCTCTTCTTCCCCATCCATGGGCATACCCAGATCATGCTTGCATTGCAAGGAGTAAGAGGGGACTAGACATCTATTTACTCCTTGGTCAAAAAGACCAAGGGGCTTCTTTGCTTGAAGTCCAAAAGATTTAGCTATGATGAAGCCTTACTTAATAAAAGGAATGTGGATTCATGCCATTTTAATGATAGCCTCCAGCTGACATGTACCATTCATAGATTGGCATTTAAAATAGATGAAGATGGACAATAAGTAGACTTTAATATTATTTCTTCAAGGGTGTGGATAAAAAAATATTTTGAGGCCTTTATACACACACAATTGAGTGGTTCTCATAGCATTATTAACATCTAAAGCTCTTAGTGCCTGTTTTCTCTCCCAAATGTGTGCTGTATTTCAGCACAGGCACTGAAAAATCTGTTACATTTTATAGACCAGGCAGACATTGGAACTGCAGCAATAAATATTTTTCTATTTAGGTTGCACTTATGTGTCATTCATCTATAATAAGAATCTACCCATTAGTATCCGTTTTCATTGCAAGTGGATTTCTCTCTTTGTCTGCTCACCAAGGTAGTTAATCAAATGATTTTTACAGTGAAGCAATGATAGATATAAAAAGGTGTAACTTAGTAATTGGATATGAAAAGAAAATTCACTCTCCACCCCCGTTTTAAAGAGGATTTAGTTAATACTTTTAAGACATCTGAGTAATATATTTTATATAACATTCAGTCAGACAGTCCATGTCTCAGAAATCATCCCAAGAAAATAATAATGGTTGTGCACAATATGCACCCACAAAGTGCTCATCTCACTGCTGTTTTCAATATCACAGTATTGAAAACGACCTAAATGCCTCACAGTAAGACATTGTGTCAAAAAAAATAAGGGCGCAAACATACCACAGAATACTATTATGAAAAGAGTACAAAAGAAACCAGACAAATACATTTTCTGACCAGGAAAGAAGCTTACAATTGGTACACTCATGTATTTTCAATGTGTGTGTGTGTGTGTGTGTGTGTGTGTGTGCATGCGCCCGTGCATACACACGTTTACCCATATAACAAATAACTTATATAAATTCACCATTGGCTTTCTCTGAGTGGAAGGATTTTGAGTAATGAGTGATTTCTGTTTTCCTTCTATTCATCTCATCAAACAACAACAATTTACTTAGCTAAAAAATATGTAGGTCAACTATTTGGGCTGTGTTCAGCTGGATGTTGCTGCAGATCTGGGTCAGGCTTAGGATTTTGCTATGACTTTTGCATGTGTCTATGATTAGCTGCTGGGTTGGCTGGTGGCTGGTTAGTTGTTTGCAGAGATGTGGTCTTGTATCTTCCAATAGACTGCCTTGAGCTCATTCACACCACGGTGATGTTCCAGGCCCAGCACGCTGGTAAGCCTCAATGCACAAATGCTTTTCAATCTGCCTTTTTTTCTATTGAAAAAAATGTAATTGTGGTTTAAAAAATAAAACGTGTAAAATAAATTTTACTACCATACTCATTTTAAGTGCTCAGTTCAGTAGTGTCAACCGTATTGACATTGTTGTGTAACAGATCTCTAGAGTCGTGTCATCTTGCAAAACTGAAACTCTATACCCATTGAACAACATCTCCCTTTTCCCCTCCCCCCAATCCCTGACAACCATCACTCTATTATCTGTTTCTATGAGTTTGACTCATTTAGATACCTCATGTACGTGGAATCATAAAGTAATTGTTTTTCTGTTACTGGCTTATTTCACTTAGTATAATGTCCTCAAAGTTATTCCATGTGGCATATGGTAGGATTTCCTTTATTTTAAAGGCTGAATAATATTCCATTGCATGTATATATCACATTTTCTTTATCCATTCATCCATTTATGGACATTTGGGTTGCTTTCATCTCTTGACTATTGTGAATAAAGGTGTAATGAACATGGGTGTGCAAATATCTCTTTGAGAGCCTGCTTTCAATTGTTTTGGATATATACCCAGAGGTAGGATTGCTTTATTACATGGTATTTTTATTATTAAATTTTTGAGGAACCTCTATACTGTTTTCTATAGTGGCTGCACCATTTTACACTCCCACCAGCAATGCACGAGGGTTCCAATTGATCCATATTCTTGTCAACACTTGTAATTTTCTGTTTTTTGGATGAGAAATTAGTGGCCCATTAGTGGCTGTCCTACTGGGTGTGAGGTGATATCTCATTGTAGTTTTGATTTTCATTTCTAATTTTTAGTGATGCTGAGCATTTTTTCTTATGCTTTTGGCTATTTGTATATCTTCTATGGAAAAATGTCTATTCAAGTTCTTTGGCTCTGTGTGTGTGTGTGTTTGGTATATATATTTTTCCATAATAAGCACTTATTATTTTTGTATTGAAGAAATTATTAGAAACAAGAATAATAAAAAATCAGTGTGTCAAGCAAGTCGTTGCAGTAGGTAAATGGGCCAATCTTCAGTGGTTAGTTGGGATAACTTATGGGTGGGGCCACTGTCCTTAGTTAGAATGAAACAATTCAAGAACACTTACAAAGGCAATTTGATTCTAAACCAAGGCACCTCTACCTTTTGTGGATCAATTAGCTCAAGTGACATAAAACAGGGCAAGCAGAGGACTAAGTAAATGAAGATGAGCTGGCAATGCAGCCATGAAGCAGCAACAGTCTGAGCCCTAAATCCACGTGAAATTCTTGGTGATCTTGTACACAAAGTCTTGGTCTGGATACCGCAAATGATTGTTCTCTTAAGGATTTTGATATTTAGGAGAAAACTTTATTAATCAAGGGTTATAGCTTTTATCTGACCAATTCAGAAGAGGTAACTAGCTAAATCACCAATAATTTTGTAATCTCGGTTTCAAGAAATGCTCTGTAAGCAAGAGGGTGCAACTTTGTACAAAATAAAGATAAGCAAAGAAAAGCTCATAATAAGTTTTGAACTTTAAAAATTCTATCAAAACTTTAAAGCTCCAGACTTAAATGGTCAATGGGATTTTCCAAAGGTCTGGACTGGTGACTACTAGCAAACTTGCTGAATGAAACAATTACCTTGAAAGAAAATAATGGGGAATAATGGCATTCAAATCTCTTAACTGGGAATGTAGCTCTGTGATTTTCTTGGCAGACAGGCTAATATGATAACAGAGTGATATGAGCAGGTGTGTACACATTCATTCTGCAGAAGCAAATGCAAACTGAACATGCAAAGTAATTATAGAGAAGAGATACTGGATTCAATGAACAAACCATATGTAAAAATAGCTCTATTCCTGCCTTTGAATTCTTTCTTTATTGAAGTCCTAGATAGCATGCATGCTTATTACACTACAAATCTCTCCCAGTAATGTCCTGCCCCTCACCCTCAGTATCACCTCATTTTCTGTACCTCTTCCTTTCTTTGTGTTAAGGTTCCATTTCTCTCTTCCTTCACATTCGAATACCTAACTGAAACTGCATATTGGACCACATTACATTCTCTCACTGTCCACCTCCTCTGCATTTTACTGTTTCTTTCTCTTTTTTTCAACCTGATAAGCAGCACTTTATGACCAGCTTATTATCTTACAGCTGTAAATTTTCTATATCATTTTCAATCATTCCCCATAGTTTTGACTACATCACATCTCAGCTCCTGTGTTTTGGTTCAGCAACACTGGTTTGGTATTACAGTGTCCATCTACCTAGAACATTAATATTACCCACCTCCTCTTCCTCCTGACTTATTTCCTCTGGGACAAGTCCATCTAATTATCCAGTCTTCTCTCTTGTTTTCTGTGCCACAACGCTCTCTGCTTCCTAAGATCAGTGTCCTGTTTCCTTTGTTGACAGATTAGCTTGTTTTTTTCTAGCCACACAGCCTTACACTACATCATTTTATGGTTCATCCTCATCTTCACTCAGCCTCCCACCTCTAGTCACTGGTTATGGATCACAGTATCGTATTAGCATCTGATCATTTTTAACCTCCTTCTTCCCCTCCGCAAACACATATAAGGTGATACACCCCTGAAAGATAATTTCTTTCTATTATTCCAAAGTAAGAATGAACAAACATTAAATAATTTTTCATTCTATAACCATTCTCCACCCCCTCCCTTCCAAATTCAGGTCCCTTTTTTTCTCTGGTGAGTTCAAACTGTCATATGTTTATTTAGCACATTTTCACATTCAAAGCATTTAAAGAGCTAATTAATCCTCAGAGTACTCTTCTGCGATGCACCCAGGCTATAGAGGCAGTTGACATTAAGGTGGGAGCAAAGCTCAAGAATTTCTGTTTTCCAAATCACTGTTCGAACTACATTTTCTTTTACTCTGTCTCTTTATAATTGAAATAGGTACCATCATGAATAAATTATTTTTGATTAACTTATAAGCAAGCTGCCCCAAAATGGGTGATTTTCCTGGTACTTCCAATTTTTCTATCAGACCCATGTTAGTCTTCTATGAGTGGCTTTGGGGCAGCTGGGAATCAAACCACAGAACAAGATGAAAACATACCATGTTCTTCTTTCTTATTCACTCAGAAAGACAGAATTATTCACCTATATCTGTAATTACTTCAAGTCATTTCTAAGAATACAGCAAGGATATCATGTATGTGGATGTGTGTACAAATATTGGCAAATGGAGGAAGATGAGGGGAAGAGGGCTATCTTGTAGCATTGTTTTGTGATGATCTGGTAGATCACATTATTACAGACACAATGAGTGAGAAGAAAGAGCTCCCTTAACCTCTTACCAAGATCTCTTTGCTTTTTTCATAAAAGAAAAAGAAAATACACTCTTTCCGCCCTATGACTTATATGCGATATGAGGCCATTTGGGATTTATAGTTTGGCTATTAAGGAGGGAAACGAGTTATTGAGTGCCAAATCACTGTTTTATCTGTCTGTTATTATTATGTTACCAAGCAGTAAGGAAGGGCTTTCGAATAATGAGAAAAAATTACTAGCAATTAAATGACTTTCTTTCTTCTTTTTTCAGTTCAAATGCAATAGGTAATTGTTTAACTGTTACATCCAGATTGTGGAGGCCATTGGTGATCATTAATAAATAAACTGTATGCGCAATTGCATACTGAAGAAGCCAGCTCAGTCAACACTTTTTTGATCAGCTAACAAATACAGCAAACAATCTTAAACACATTGGGCTCAGTTACTATTGCCTTGCCCTGCTGTAGACATTGCTGTTCAACCCCGTAGGTAGAATACAGTCATGGTTGAAAGAAAAGTCAGATTAACTGAAACTTTTCCTGCTCATGAACATTATTCATATAATGAATAGACCATTTCCTTTTGAGAGGTGAAGGGCTGTTGTGGTCCTTACTGAAAGATGCAGGAAGTTTGCCATAGCTATTCTGGTGCAGTTTTTTTCATCTAACAGGTCAAATAGTCATCTTAGTAAGTTATACTTGACATGGGTTATCTCATTTGGTATTCATTTATCTCCATTTGCAGATGAGGTAACTAAGCTTGAGGGATTAAGTGACTTGGCAAAATTTATGTATGTAGGAAATGGTGGAGCTGGGAAGTAACTTAGAAAGATCGCTCTTGACTATTATATTGTGTCACTTCATCCCAGGCTCAGGCATGGGAGAAGGCGCAGAGTTGTGTTTTAAAACTTTAATTGCTAATAAAAGTTTCTTTGAAAAATACAATTGAATGGTTTTCCTTTTAGGACACATAAAAATGTCCCCAAGTAAAACACACAAAACAAACAAAAATATAAAACAAAATACCACTCTTTAAAATTGCCATAAATTCTCATCTGTTCTTCTCTTTCCCAAGGCTCCAATCTTCATATCTACCTGGCAATGATGATTGGAGAACATATGCAGTGGAAGAAATCCTACTCCATTAAAATATTACCTGGTTAACAGAAGGCTATTTTTGTAAAGTCAACCAGATAGTAACAATTCATTGGTGATTCACTAGATGGGGTGAGCGTGTTTTTCAGACCTGAGCTATAGAAATCTCACTTTCTCTAATAATAACAATGCAAAAACCAAACCAAATCAATGTACTGCAATTACCATATTAAGGAAGCCATGACAACTTTCGCTGAATTTCATGCTTCAGATTCATGGCAATTCAGCATCATTAAAACCAAGCAAGAATTTCTGTTCATTAAAAGCCATAAAGAAAGTAAAATGACAAACTATAATTTGGAAGAATATTTTTGCAACACATATGATGAACAGAGGATTAGTATCCAAGGTTTACATGTATACACAGACACACACATACACACACACACATTTTTATATATCCTTTAAATCAATAAGAAAAAGAGAGAAAATCATAGCAAAATGAGTAAAACACACACAGCTGGAGATATGGATGAGAATGATTATACAACTGCTGTCTTTAAACCTCTTTTTGTTATAAATTACCCAGCCTCAGGTATTCCTTTATGGCAACACAAGATGGACAAAGACAGTACCCAAATATCAGCCCTGAACTGGTACAAACCAAAGGTGTATTAATAGTGGAATGGATTATAGATTGTGTTATATCCTTGATAATACATAGCAGTGAAAGTTAGCAAAGTATATCTTCACGCCACCACTCAGATGATTCTCAAGATATTGCATGAAGAAAGCAAGTGGAAGAAGAACATGTTCTTCTTTTTTAAAAACTATGCCCCAAATTGGCTGGGCATCGTGGCTCGCGCCTGTAATCCCAGCACTTTGGGAGGCCGAGGCGGGTGGATCACCTGAGGTCAGTTGTTTGAGACCAGCCTGACCAATATGGTGAAACCCCATCTCTACTAAAAATTTAAAGATTAGCCTGGCGTGATGATGGGCACCTGTAGTCCCAGCTACTTGGGAGGCTAAGACAGGAGAATTGCTTGAACCCAGGAGGCGGAGGTTGCAGTGAGCTGAGATTGTGCCACTGCACTCCAGCCTGGGCGACAGAGCGAGACTCCGTCTCAAAAAACACAAAACAAAAAAAACTATGCCCCAAATCATACAAAACTAAACAAAATGTTATATAGAGGTATAAATTTATGTGACAAAACTATGAAGAAATGCAAGAGAATGCTAAATACATGATTCAAAATAGTGATTACCTCTCAGGAAGACAGACAGAAATAGGATCAAAGACGGGCACTCAGGAGACATTGAAGTTGATGGTCATTTTTTTATATTTAAAACTAGGTGGTAGTAGAGACACATGTTCATTGTGTCCTTATTCTCTATAAATGTGTTAATATTTTATGAATATTATTTTGTACCTTAACATTGAGTATATATATTTTAAAGGTGTGAAGTAACATTGGTTACTATAGAGAGATCCAACCCAAACTCCATGTGCCAAAATATTTTGAAAAGGAATTTGTGATGCTGATCTATTCCTTCATGTAAGAGTGCTTCCTTATCCTACAATGCGATCATCTAGTCATAATATTCAAACATGGAGAATACATCACGCCTCTTGACTGGATCTTCTATCCAAGGGAAAAACCAGAGCCTTAGACAAGCATACATAGAAGGCTAAGTGTATATTGTAGAAAGTGGGACAAATATTAAATTGGGTTTATTCAGACCTATGAGTGTCCATTGTAGGCCTCCTAATTGCATTTCCAGACTGAATTCACAGCATGTATTTCTTCACCTATTCCACCCTAACCTTTTTTCTCAACCGCAGGCCCACACTGTTTCATCAGCGTATTCTTTTATTTACAATTTGTTCTCAACAGATTGCGGGGGAATGGACACAAAGCCAACAAGCAGGCACCAATCTCAACAGTTAATGCGGCAGGAGGCATAAAAAACCCACTGCAAATTTACCGTGAAAGCTGGAAAAATGACAGGCTTCCTCTGATAGATTTGCATTGCCATAAATGATAAATGAAGTACAGATTTCATTATTCATTTTTTAAAGTGAAATTAACTTACACTACTACTTAACATTTATTTAATCCCCTTTAAAATGCATTAATTTAATAGCCCCAGAAATCATCAATAAAGAGGAAGGTTACTATTACCTAACCTATCTTGGAGCAACTTAAACTCCTATAGGCAAACTTCCTCATTATCACACAGTGATAACGTGACCTTGGGGGATAGGTGGGGATGTCACTTTATATTTCTGTACTTGGACTTCACCCTTTACCTAAGACAAATTTTTAGCTTTTTTTGTCCAAAATGTTTCTTACCTCAACATGATATAAGTTGTCAGGCAAGTGTCAATTTATCTACATGTCTCATCATGGGGCCATGAGCATTCCAAAAGCGTGTGGTCCCACAGAAAAGAGGAATGAAAAAAAGAATGGTATGTTTAATACTCTGATTAGTAATAAATACATCCTAAGAAAAAGTCTCAGATATGGGGTCTCTGAATATGAAGGAATTAGGGGTAGCAATGAGAGGAAGGGTGGGAAAGCAGAGTGAAATGAGGAGCTCCAAGCAAGGCAAAGCCTGGTGGCAGCAGGTGCCCTGCATGCGCTCTAAGTTAGTGGTTAGCAGCTTTTCTTTTTCCAGCTGCAACATACAAAAAGGAGGATATTGAAGTCTAATCTCACATCTTTGAATATACCCAGAGTTATATGCAATACTCTGTTTCCTGTGTGTAACTCTGCCCCTTTCTCTACCATCCAAGAAAGCATGAATGGAATGTGAGTAAATGAAAATAATACCCTTAGAAGGATAGCTTTGATTTCATGCTCCCTTTCAAAAAATTAAATTATAAGTGCTATAGTTTGGATGTGTGTTTTCTCCAAATCTCATGTGGAAATGATCTCTGATGTTGGAGGTGGGATGTAATGGGTGGTGTTTGGGTCATGGGGCGGGGGATCCCCCATTAATGGCTTGGTGCCCTCCTGAAAGGGTGAGTGAGTTCCTGCTCTATTAGTTCCCATGAGAGCTGGTTGCTGAAAAGAGCCTGGAACCTCCCTCTTCTCTCTCTCTCTCTCTCTCTCTTTCATTCTTGCCATGTGATCCCTGCATATGCCATCTTCCCCTCACCTTCTGCCATGAGTGGAAGCAGCCCTGAGGCCCTCACCAGATTCATATGCTGGTGCCATGCTTCTTGTACAACCTGCAGAACTGTGAGCTAAATAAACCTCTTTTTGTTATAAATTACCCAGCCTCAGGTAGTCCTTTATGGCAACACAAAATGGATGAAGATAATACCCAAATATCAGCACTTTAAGTATTATTTTCATCAAATTCCTTGTGACATCCCTAACAACTTATACATACCAGTTAGTGCAGCTTCTAGTTCACTCTGTCATCTGACAAATTCTACACCTTAATTTTTATGGCTAGAGTTTGAATAAGAAGTGACTTATTCTTCTAATTTCTCACATACCCCTGGGTCTGGTGCTGTAGGTAATGCAATGATAAATACTTCTGAAGAGAGACTGGCAAATAGTTGATACAGCGTTCTTAGACTAAGATGCTGAGGAGGAATAAATACTGTTTTCTGAAAAGTTTGCCCTTCCATAAGAGACAACAAAGAATGTGCTTTGTTGACTGACTCTAGACAGATTTTTACTGATCTTGTTATTTTGTTCTATTCCACTGTTGCTGTATGTTTTTCTAACTTTTCTGTTTGGCAATTGTGATCTATGAGTATGTCTTTAAAATCACTGAAACGCCTCGAGCCTGGGAATTTCTTACGTGTATACAATATGTTGTGGCATATGGAGAGTCTAGGTGGCAGGCAATTTGGATAGTGGCCACACTCACTAATCAGAAGACAGACTTCACATTGCTTAGTTTGGAAGGTACTATTGATCCCATAGTGACCTTTTCAGTTACACTCACACACAGTTCATAATGGGTTTTCAAGTAGTGTCAATGCATAAAAAGGTTAACTGAGATTTAAACGCTGTGCAATGGCTAAAGGCCAATGACTGGGGATCCTGATTGGCTAAGCTTGCTATACCTTACAACCAATGGGACTGTTTGTCCTTTTAAAAGTTATTGAGTTTTGTTCTATTGCTACATAAATTCAGCAAATATTATCACTATTAATGACAGCTATAATGATGATAATGTTGCCCAGGCACCTTGCTAAGCTCTTACTCTTGGAGGTAGGAAGAATATTCTTTATTATACAAATGAGGAGACTGAATTACAGAAACTTAAAAGTACAAGTAAAAAAACTGGTGTTTGAACTGTGTTGTCTTATATTCTTAACCAAAGTGAAATACTGCTTCCCCGGTGGGCCTTCCTTTTCATTTGCTCATTTTATGTGGTAGTCTGAGCATCAGCTCAGTCTCATCTTTATTCTGGTAAGTTAAGAATGTGATTTTTTTTTTTCAATCCATTTGCAACTTTCATTAAAGCACAATACTTGAGCCCCTAACATTTTTAAATAAAGATAATTTACCTGTGATTCTGGATACTCCAGAAGACACCTACTTACCTACATATCTTATCTACCCTTCCAGATGCCCCTGGTTCTCCATGGGGAGGCTCACGGAAACCTGAAGCCTCAAGGTATCTCTAAACCATGCGCCCAGGGTCCAAGATTCAGTTTGGTAAGCCAGGGGACTAAGTCTTAGAAATTTAATAATAAAGCAATTCATGAAATTACATGATGTATTTAATAAAAAGCCATTGATATTAAATGTATTATGAATGTTATTTAGTTGTTTTTAGTTGTTTTAATATACCTAACTACTACAATTTGTAACTGGACTGATCAGTTCTACAAAAACAAAATTTCAGTGTAAATAATTAATGCATCAAAGCCTTTAAAAAGAGATCGATCCCTCCCAGGTTAAACATGCCCCTTTGCAATCTTGTTTACATTATTACATTGCTTAGCTAACCATTCATTCAGAGACACTGCAATGGTAATTTGAACAGGAACTGGGCAGAAATTTAATCACAAATTCTGAATTACTGGGGCCCAAAATAATGAGGCTGTACTGTATAGTTATTTCTTGATTATCCACATCAATGAATGTGACACTGATAATTTTTAAATCATTTCTATTTTACCTTTAATATTATTTGGAGGGAAGTTACCTTCTCAATTACATTTTGCTCAGGTTCCTACTAAACTTAAATTTGTATTCCCTCAGCACACATAGATGAGCAGTCAAAGAAACAGTCAAGAAGCATAAAATAGAAAGTTGTGCAAAGCTGGTCTGGGATGAGTCATTAAACATAGCTAATTTGCTGGTTGAGAATCATCTTCATTAGAGATTTCTTCATTTCTAAAGATATGTTCAACAAACCTCATCAAACAAATGGGAATTCTTAGTTCCTAATAAAGGATTCCTAAGGAAGACTACCTTCAATCCCAGGAGAGTCCAGTGACCCTAGTACTGTCTTGGGCCCTGGGCACATGGTTTAGGGATACTTTGAGGCTTCAGGTCTCCATGAGATTCCTCATGGAGAACCAGGGGCATCTGGAAGGGTAGATAAGATAGGCAGGTAAGTAGGTGCCTTCTGGAGTATCCAAAATCATAGGTAAGTTATCTTTATTTAAAAATGTTATGGGCTCAAGTAGTGTGCTTTAATGAAAGTTGCAAATGGATTGAAAAAAAATCATATTCTTAGTTTACCAGAATAAGGATGAGACAGAACTGATGCCCAGACATTACCATATAAAGTAAGCAAATGAAAAGATGCTTTGAAACCATTTGGGGGAGAAAGGCTGATGTTACATATGCCCCCTTACCCTTCCATTAGCTTTTTCTAGGTGCTTTTTATTTCGTTTCAGTTGTCAGACACACTTTAACTGGATTGAGACAAGGAGAAACAGAGAGTGTTTGATGCATGATGGCAGGGGAAAACTAAAAAAAAGCTTGACGTGGTTATTTTCTCCCCACCTCCAACATACACAGTACTTGGGACAGAGACAACCAGTTGATGCTCAAGACCTGTTCTCTCCATTTGTAATAGAATCTTGAATTTAGCAGAAAATATGCTTAATACTACATTTCCCAGCCTCCCTTGTGCCTTAGTATGGTCACATGGCTAATGTCTGTCACTGGTGTATAAGTTAAAGTTTCACATGCGACTTCTGGAGTTTCCTTAAAGAAAACCGATGCGCTGTGCTTTCCTCTCTCTTCCTACTGTCTGGTAGCCAGAGTTAAAGCAATCATCTTGGGTCATAAGCATGAGAGACACACTCTAGGGATAATGGAGCCTCTGTACCTGGTTACTACATGGAGCTGCCAAGCCATCCCTATATTGTCAACCTCTAGATTTCTGTTGTGGGTGGATTAAACTTTGTGTGTTTAAGCCACTGTTAATTTGGGGTTTCTGTCACTCACAGCTGTACCTAATCCTAACTGATACAGCATTTAATCGAGTTCTTTCCTAATAGAAGGAATCTATTGCATGGACAAAGGGCAGTGAAGGCCCTTCGGAAGGGAATTATTTCTTGGTGATTTTATTGCCACCAGGTCAAAGCAGTCTTGTGTTTATGAAACATATCATGGGTTGTGGAAATGACTGCGGCACTTAGCCTTTTTATGTCAGTACCTTCACACCGACAACATTTTGCCTTTGTGCATACCTCTTGCAGGTTTGCAACAACAGATACTACTATTAATTCTTCTCTACCTGTATGTTAACTGTCTGAATGTTAATTTAATACAAATCGAAGTATTCTCTAATGATTACAGTCAAGATGGGAAGAGTGGAATCTTGGCAATGCAATCTATCACTAGGCCAAAGACCCTATGATTGCTTGTTTCAGTACCACACACTAGAAATAACCTGTAGGAGAAAGGCAGACCTACTTTGCTTGCAAATTGCTAAATTCCTCTCCTCATGTCGCCATTCGGGAAATGTTGAATAACATCCAAATTCAGACTGTATGCTATGGGTTAATGGGGTTGACAATTGACTGTGCTTAAATGGTATTAAGGTAATGCATTTAAACATCAAAAGTTTACAACCCAAAATTGATCACCTTGGCCAATTTACACAAGAAGAATCAATATAATCAGCTCCCCCCTCTTTAAATGTTAACAAATGCTTTAACACAACACGCCTGACCATGGGATACAGATTAAAATTAGATACGGAATTAAGTTCCTTCTTCACAGTAGAAGAGTCAATTTGAAAATCCTGATAATCAGTCCGAGCTGCCCACAAGGCTTGGCTTTATAGCATTTAATAAGAAAGGAAGCTTGCTTCCCACAAATGTAATGATTTTTATTTAATTCAGCAATGGGAAAGACAGAAACAATAAATGGGTTGGGGATTCTCCAGTTAATGGTCACTGTTCCATCCAAGGAAGGAACAGCTTTGAGCTCTGTATGGCGGATCCCTGTCCCCATCCCCTGGAAAATGCCTGTAAAGGAGAGCGTAAAGGTCCCCATTCATCTCCTCCTCCTGCTGAGAGAAGGGCTGCATTGCTGTCAAGGGTATGCTAGACTAGCCCTACTTAGAACGGCCACTTCTACACATACACACAGCAAAGATCATGATCATCCTCAGACAGGCATGATTAAAGTCAAGCTCAATGCAACTTCTGATGGAATGACACTGCAAACCCAAGAGCTTCAACATGGGCGTACCTGCTACTTGGAGGCAGAAAAGTCTTATGGGAAAATTGTAAAGTAGTGCCCTCTTCCCCTTCTTCTGCCTGTGATACCTCTAACAGAGGCCAGAGCCTTCCAGTTACCATCATTCTCTTTCCATTCCAGTCATGTCTTATGTGAGCTGTGAAGTTGGTTAGGTTGTTACAAGTGAACTTACACTCATTAAGTTTGCATGTTAGGCATGGCGCAGTGGCTCATGCCAGTAATCCCAGCACCTTGGGAGGCCGAGGTGGGTGGATCACTTGAGGCCAGGAGTTCAAGACCAGCCTGGATGACATGGTGAAACCCCATCTCTACTAAAAATACAAAAAATTAGCCGAGTGTGGTGGTGCGTGCCTGTAATCCCAGCTACTCGGGAGGCTGAGGCAGGAGTATCACTTGAACCTGGGAGGTGGAGGTTGCAGTGAGCCGAGATCACACCATTGCACTCTAGCCTGGGCAACAAAATGAGACTCCATCTTAAAAAAAAAAAAAAAAAAAATTTGCCTCTTAGTGTATTCTCTTTTGTAGAAATATTTACATTTTTTAAAAGGGCGAAAATGTAAAACTAAAGAATATCTGGTGGTGGCATTTCAGGTCAGTGGTCCTCAAGCTTAGCCAGCTTAACAGTTGCCAGGGAAGTTTGCTATAATCACAGATTGCTGGACCCCACCAACAAAGACTGAGTCAATGGATGGGTGAGGGTGGAGCCCAGAAACCTTTTAAATGCACACTCTCCCCATCCTTGTGATTCTAATTTGGTCTATGTGGTTGCCCACACCCTCAGTCCATTCTGCAAAATATTAATACTTTGTTGTGAAGAAAATTCTTAAAGCAGATACTGTTTTTAGATTTGGTCAAAATAAGCTTTCTTTCTTTTTTCTTTTTTCTTTTTTTTTTTTTTTTGAGACGGAGTTTCGCTCGTTACCCAGGCTGGAGTGCAATGGCGCGATCTCGGCTCACTGCAACCTCTGCCTCCTGGGTTCCAACAATTCTCCTGCCTCAACCTCCCGAGTAGCTGGGATTACAGGCACGCGCCACCATGCCCAGCTAATTTTTGTATTTTTAGTAGAGATGGGGTTTCACCATGTTGACCAGGATGGTCTCGATCTCTTGACCTCGTGATCCACCCGCCTCGGCCTCCCATAGTGCTGGGATTACAGGCGTGAGCCACCGCGCCCGGCCAGCTTTCTTTCTTTAGAACCAGTTTTGGCCCATCTGACTGGGATTTCTTTCTGTAAATTGTTATGAAGTTGGCTATAATTAAAGCTTGACAGGTTGGGCAGGTAGAAATCACTAAGAGGTCATTTGGGGCCTGTGTAACACAGTGACGACCCACAGTCATAGTCGGAGAGAGGCTGAGTAAGGTTACTAAACCTAGCTCCTTCTTCATCTCCCAGAATGGTTCTGCTTATGGGAGGAGGGAAGGTAAAAAAAAGCACGACCTGACCGGGCGCGGTGGTGCACACCTGTAATCCCAGCACTATGGGAGGCCGAGGTAGGCGGATCACTTAAGGTCAGGAGTTAGAGACCAGCCAATATGGTGAAACACTGTCTCTAGTTAAAAAAAATAAAAATAAAATATATATCTATATTAGCTGGGTGGGATGGTGCGAGCCTGTAATCCCAGCTACTCAGGAGGGTGAGGCAGGAGAATGGCTTGAACCTGGGAGGCAGAGGTCGCAGTGAGCTGAGATTGTACCACTGTACTCCAGCCTGGGTGACAGAGCAAGACTCTGTCTCAAAAAAGAAACAAACAAAAAACACAGGACCTTATAAATGAGTCACAAGGGTGGGAAGGCAGATCATTGCTGGGGATGCTGAAGTAATGAATGATAGTTACTTTCTGGATTACAAAAGGCAACGTTATAAAGGAGTCTATGCTTCTGCAGTCCTTGCACCAATACCTCTCTCTGTTTGCCCTCCTTCACAAGCCCCCCTCTGGCTATAACCTGGTTTTATGTTTTTCTAGCTTCTTTTCTCAACACCAACCACCACCACTTACTGCATGTATACTTTGTGCCAGGGACTGTAATATGCTTTACATACACATGTGCATATCTCATTTCATCATTAAATGAACCCGAATGAGATGGGTACTATGCCATCTTTTCACAAGTGAGAATGACGTGACAAAGGCAAAACAATGTAAACAAACACACATCCAACATGTGAACTCTATGAGTGTAGGATTTTTGTTTGTTGTTTTCACACTGTATTTTGTGCATCTAGAAACAATGTTCAGCACATAATAGGAACACAATAAGTATTGAACCTACCTGTAAGAAGTAGTGTTTTTGTCTAGAGTCAATTATTTACAAACAAATAAACTCAAGCTCGGTTAGGCAAAGGGGGATTTAGGTCTAGGAATACAGGAAACCTTGCAGGCTCCCCAAGTGACAGGAAATTCAGCCAGACTACACAGGTACTAGGAAGCGTTGAGACAGATCATTTGTTTCTGTCTGTCCCTTTGAGGCCATGAGGTCTCTCATATATGCTGCGTCTCTGCTCCCAATTTCTTTTCTGAAGATAGAAGCTTCACTGCAAAGTTTACAGCTCCTTTTTCTTCACATAAGCTTGCACATTAATTTGGTTTGCTGTAATAGTAACTCTGCCTTCAGCTTCACAGATACCAGGTAAAACACTGTTTCCCCTGCCCATTTCCATTGGCAATTGGGCCAGGTTTCCATCTCTGACCTTGTTAGCTGTGATCAGTAGGCAGAGTCACGTGAGCCACCCTTCCAGCCAGTGAATGGATCAGATTTCCTAAGGAGGTTGTGTAGGCAAGGAGAATGTGACTGACATCTCTAAACTAGGCAGGTGGCCAGAGACCCAGAGTCATGTTAAAAGAGATATGCTCACGCCTGTAATCCCAGCACTTTTGGAGGCCAAGGCGGGTGGATCATGAGGTCAGGAGATCAAGACCATCCTGGCTAACACGGTGAAACCCTGTCTCTACTTAAAATACAAAAAAATTAGCCAGGCGTGTTGGCATGCACCTGTAGTCCCTCTACTCAGGAGGCTGAGGTGGGAGAATTGCTTGAACCCAGGAGGTGGAGGTTGCAGTGAGCCAAGATGGCGCCACTGCACTCGAGCCTAGGCGACAGAGCAAGACTCCGTTTCAAAAAAAAAAAAAAAGAAGAGCTATGCTAAATGCTAGCGGCTTCTAGGACAGAAGGCAGCACACTACTTCTGTAAAGAGCCAGATGGTAAATACTTTAGGTTTTGCAGGCCAACATGATTGCAGTGCAAAAGCTGCCATAGACAATAAGTAAAAGAATAGGTGTGGTGATGTTCCAATACAAGATTACAGAAACGATATAACAATATAAAAACAGAGAGATGGCTGGATTTGGCCTGAGCATTGTTCTTTTCAGACCCTTGTTCTAGGACACAGTCCTCATGAGTAAATAGAACACTTATCCATATTCCTAGCAAACTGGCTTCAGGTTCTCTGGACCAATGATATTATCTTGTTTTTACTGATTTCTTCTCATCTTTAATCATTAGTGAATTGCAGTGACCTTGTTGTTATGATGTAGAACATTCTGCTAAACAGGGAATGGAAGTACTTTGCTACATGATAAGGAGGGTGCTTGAAGAACCAGGTTATACTTATTGGAGCAGCTTAAATGAGAGTAAGTGATATGCTACCTATTGCTAAAGTGGTGTAATTTTCCAAGGATAAAGGGCTGTTTTCGTGGAAACAATTCATTGCCACCCTTCCTCATCTCTTGCCAACCCTCTGTCGGGATCTTAAGTGAGACATATATTTTAGTGGGTGCTGTGTTCTCTCAGTCATTTCACAGGGTCCCTGTTTCCAAAGTCTCTTAATATAGTATGAGAAATAAAATAAGGGTTCGAAAAAGGATCGGAATTGGAACCAATGTGTGTCACCGTTGACTGCATTGATTGTTTGTCAAGTAGAAAGGCAGAGAGTTTTAAATGTAGTTTTATTTTAAAGAGTCAGTGTTTGTAGATGCAGCCCATGTAGCCGGGCTAAGCTTGTAATAACTTCGCAAGTGCTGTGAAGAAGCCCCAATTTCTCTCTGAAAGTGGTTTTGTCATACTGTAATATAAAAGGATAAGGGAGTAATCTTACCGTGTGCTGCTGGGTGGATGCTGTTGCCTGCAGTTTATTATATTTAGGTAATGCTTAACTGCACACTTGATAGACATTACTTTTATGTTGTGGCTCCTGGACAGTTTTATGCTCCCCAGCCATTATGCTAAGAGATGAGGTTCTCTTACCTTTCAGAGTTAAGGTCCCCTGCTCCTACCCCATGTCCTAATAAAAGATTCTGACAGTGTAACTACAAAGGTAAGCTCTCACTTTCTCAACTAAAAAAAGAATGAGTCTACTTTGAAAAGGCTTGGGCCCTGAAAGTGGATGGATTTGCCAGTAAAAGAGCAAGGTGTCACCTGAGTCAACACATTAATTAAATGCTCTTATACGGAGCTGTCCTCAAAAGTATGGAGCCATTGCCCAGCCACTGGCGGGGAGGAGAAGGCAATGAGGGTAGCTGTGGTAAGCACTAGTTCCTAATTATACCTCTCTTCAAAGCCGAGGTTGAGCTGCCCCCTTCCACATAGCTCCTTCCTTAGGCAGCATTATGCTTCCCTGACTTCTCCCTTGACCCCATCCCCACCTTGGTAATGAGCTGTGTCATGGATAACTTATCCCAAGAAAAGAGAGATCAGGATTAATGATAGATCTGGTCTTTACAGCCAAAACAGTTGCTGCGATCCTATTCTCATAAGTCTGGTGTTGCAGAATGACATTTTAAACCCTTGAAGAATAGCACCTTTAGTAAATTGGCTTTAGGTTTTTTCCTCTTTGTTTTTAATAATCTTAAGCTTATAGATAGGTTGCAAGTATGGTAACAATGAAATTTCCCCCCTGAACCATTTAAGGGTAAGTTGATGCTTCATCACTCCATAATACTAGTTTATTGTATATTTCCTACCAACAAGAACGCGGTCGTACTTAACCACAATGCTACTCCCCCAAATCAGGACATTCCTTATTACTATCTCATCCTCAAATCCCATTCAGGTTTTGCCAGTTGTTCCAATAATATTTTCTGTAGCAAAAGGATCCAGTTCAGACTCAGGTGTAACACTTGATGGTCATACTTGTGGATAAAGGGTCATGACTCTTTACCCTCCTTTAAGATGTTTCCTTAATTTAACTTTGATTTTCTTGATCTTGACACTTTCAAAGATTATGGGCCAGTTGTTTTGTCGCTTGTCCCTCATTTTGAGTTGTCTATTCATCCTAATTAGGTTCCAGTTATGGGCCTTTGGCAGGAACATCCCAGAAGTGATGCTGCATCTTCTCACTGCATTCTATCACGTGGCACGTACTTTCTGTTTGTTCCATTATTGTTGATGTCCACTTTGATAACTTGAGTAAGATAATGTATCCCAGACATCTCTGATGTCAATTTAATCTTTCCCCATTTATCTCATTTTGTAATTTTTTATTTTAAAATAATTTTAGACTTACAGCAAATATATAGTACAGAGAGGCTTCTATACCCATCACTCAGTTCTCCTAAAGTAAGCATCTTCAATTACCATATTAATATTTTGGGGGAAGGTACATTAAAGCCATGTAGAAATTTGTTCTTCATCAGGCTACAAGATACTCATTTAAAAGTGTAAGTCACCATAAACTCATGGTTTCCTATTTTCTCCAAAAGGTAATTATCTGTTACTATAAATAACTATTTCTTTCTTTGTATAGAGGTGGAATTCACATAACATAAAATTAACAATTTTAAAGTGAATAATTCAGCAGCACTTAGTACATTCAAGATGTGCCACTATCTAGTTCCAAAGCGTTTTTATGACCCTCAAATAAAACCCTGTACTCACTAAACAGTTTCTCCCCGTTCCCTTCTTTCCCTAGCTCATGACAACCACTAATCTGCTTTCTGTCTCTGTGCACTTACCCATTCTGGATATTCATATAAATGGAATAATATGTGACCTTTTATGTCTGGCTTCTTTCATTTAGCATAGTGTTTTCACGGTTTATCCATGTTGTTGCATGCATCAGTATTTTACTCCTTTTTATAGCTGAATAATATTTCATTATATGCCCATACAACTTGCTTATACATTCATCTCTTGATGGAAGCTTAGGTTGTTTCTATATCTTGGCTATTGTGAACAGTGCTGCTATGAACATTTGGGTATGAGTATTTGTTTGAACACCTATTTTCCATTCTTTTGGGTATGTACCTAAGAGTAGAATTGCTGGGTCATACAGTAGTTCTACAGTTAACTTTTTGAGCAACTACTAAACTGATTTCCACAACAGCTACATTACCATCAGCAATATTTGAGAGTTCCAATTTCTCCACATCCTCACAAATGCTTTTTATTTTCTGGGTTTTGTTTCTTTCTTTTAATTCTAGACATCCTAGTGAGTGTGATGTGGTGTATCTCATTGGGGTTTTATTTGTATTTCTTTAATGATTAATGATGTTGACCATCTTTTCACATGCCTATTGGTTATTTGGATATCTTCTTTAGAGAAATGTCTATTCAAATTCTTTGCTAACTTTTTTAAGGAATTTTTTTTTGTCTTTCTGAAGTTCTTTATATTTTCTATAAGAGAACTTTGTAAGAGTTTGTTTTAAAATATATTCCAGGTAATAGAAAATATATAATTTACAAATATTTTATCCCTTTCTGTAAGTTGTCTTTTTACTTTCTTGATAATAATCTTTGATGCATGAACACTTTTTATTTTGATGAAGTCCAATTTCTCTTTTGGTTTTTGTGTGTGTGTGTCCTTTTAGTTTCATATCTAAGAATAGACTATCAAAAATGAGGTCATGATGATTAACCCCTGTGTTTTTCTTCTAAGAGTTTTGCAGTTTTAGTTGTTTATTAGGTTTGTTGATCGATTTGGGGTTAATTTTTATTAAAATATATTTTATTAAATTTTTAATAAATTTTATTAAAATTTTGTGTGAGACAAAGGTCCAACTTCATCATTTTGCATGTGGATATCTAGTTGTCCCAGTGTCATTTATTAGAGAAACTATTCTCTTCTCATTGAATGGTCTTGGCACCCTTGTTGAAAAACTATTCTCTTCTCATTGAATAGTCTTGGCACCCTTGTTGAAAATCAATTGCCCATAGATATATGGTTTTATTGCTGGACTGTCAATTCTATTCAATTATTTGTCTCTATATCTATCTTAATGCCAGCACTACAGTGTTCTGATTATTGTAGGCTTGCAGTAAGTTTTGAAATTGGGAAGTGTGAGTCTTCCTACTATGTTCTCCTTTTTGAGGTTGTGCTGGGTTTTTTTTAGCTATTCAGGTCCTTTGCAATTCCAAATGAACTTTAGAATAGGCTTTTCCATTTCTGCAATAAAAAGTCTTTGGAAGTTTGATAGGAAATTCATTGAATCTATAGATTGCTTTCGGGAGTATTGCCTTCTTAACAATATTCAGTCTTCCAATTCATGAACACAAGATGTCTTTTCATTTATTTATGTCTTCTTTAATTTATTTCAACAACATTGTATAGTTTTCAGTGTATAAGACTTGTGCCTCTTTGGTTAAACTTATTCCTAGATGTTTTATTCTTTTGGATACTATTATAAATAGAATGTTCTACACAATTTTTCTTTTTAGATTGTTCATTGCTTTTGTATAGAAACACAATTGTTTTTGGTGTGTTGATCTTGTACACTGCAGGATTGCTGACTCATTTATTAGCCCTAGCAGTTTTTTGGTGTGGGTTTACTGGCATTTTGTACATATAGGGTCATGTTACTAGCAAATTCAGTATTTATTTTGATGCTTAAATTATCCCAGATTTGGCCAGTGGGATGCTCTTTCAAACTGGCTCTTGTGTCCCTTAGATACGCCCTCATCATTCTGGGTACCTCCTTGCTTTCTGGCATAATGCGATACTCCATGATGACTTTGTATTCTCCCTGGCCAAGCTCCAGAATTAGCTCTTTCGCTACAAAGTTATGGTTTCTTTTAGTGGAAGAGGATATTGAGAAACCAGGGTCTGAGTGGTAGATATGTTTGTTGCTATTGAGGTGATCCCATGGCCTCTCCATAAATAGAACTAGGAAATATTTGTATGTATATACCATATATACACACATACATACACAAACTAATATCTATGTTTATTTTTTCTATTTATGTATATTGATAACCATGAGTTTACACTAATAACTCTACTTCTATCCCAATACCACAGGGTTCATTCTAGGTTTTTTCCCCCATATTTTATATATATATATATTTTATTGCACTTTAGATTCTGGGGTACATGTGAAAAACATGCAGGATTGTTGCATAGGTACACACATGGCAATGTGGTTTGCTGCCTCCATCCCCCCGTCACCTATATCTGGCATTTCTCCCCATGTTATCCCTCCCCAACCTCCCTACCCCCGCTGTCCCTCCCCTAGTCCCCCCAACAGATCCCAGTGTGTGATGCTTCCCTCCCTGTGTCCATGTGTTCTCATTGTTCAACACCCACCTAGAGTGAGAACATGTGGTGTTTGATTTTCTGTTCTTGTGTCAGTTTGCTGAGAATGATGATTTCCAGATTCATCCATGTCCCTACAAAGGACACAAACTCGTCATTGTTTATGGCTGCATAGTATTCCATGGCGTATATGTGCCACATTTTTTTTTATCCAGTCTATCATGGATGGGCGTTTGGATTGGTTCCAGGTCTTTGCTCTTGTAAACAGTGTAGCAATGAACATACGTGTGCATGTATCTTTATGCTAGAATGATTTATAATCCTTTGGATATATTCCCAGTAATGGGATTGCTGGGTCAAATGGAATTTCTATTTCTAGGTCCTTGAGAAATTGCCACACTGTCTTCCACAATGGTTGAACTAATTTACAATCCCACCAACAGTGTAAAAGTGTTCCTATTTCTCCACATCCTCTCCAGCATCTGTTGTCTCCAGATTTTTTAATGATCGCCATTCTAACTGGCGTGACATGGTATGTCAATGTGGTTTTGATTTGCATTTCTCTAATGAGCAGTGATGATGAGCATTTTTTCATGTTTCTTGGCCACATAAATATCTTCTTTTGAAAAGTGTCTGTTCATATCCTTTGCCCACTTTTGAATGGGTTTGTTTCTTGTAAATCTGTTTTAGTTCTTTACAGATTCTGGATATTAGCCCTTTGTCAGATGGGTTGATTGCAAAAACTTTTTCCCATTCTGTTGGTTGCCAGTTCATGCTAATTATTGTTTCTTTTGCTGTGCAGAAGCTGTGGAGTTTAATTAGATCCCATTTGTCTATTTTGGCTTTTGTTTCCAATGCTTTTGGTGTTTTAGTCATGAAGTCCTTACCTATGCCTATGTCCTGAATGGTTTTGCCTAGGTTTTCTTCTAGAGTTTTTATGGTGTTAGGTCTTATGTTTAAGTCTTTAATCCAGCTGGAGTTAATTTTAGTGTAAGGTGTCAGGAAGGGGTCCAGTTTCTGCTTTCTGCACATGGCTAGCCAGTTTTCCCAACACCACTTAATAAACAGGGAATCCTTTCCCCATTGCTTGTTTTTGTCAGGTTTTCAAAGATTGGATGTTGTCTCCAAGGCTTCTGTTCTGTTCCATTGGTCTATATCTCTGTTTTGGTACCAGTACTATGCTGTTTTGATTAGTATAGCCTTATGGTATAGTTTGAAGTCAGGTAGTGTGATGCCTCCAGCTCTGTTCTTTTTGCTTAGAATTGTCTTGGCTATGCTGGCTTTCTTTTGGTTCCATATGAAGTTCAAAATGTTTTTTTCCAGTTCTGTGAAGAGGGTCATTGGTAGCTTGATGCCCAGTTACATTGGGCAGTATGGCAATTTTCACAATATTGCTTCTTCCTAACCATGAGCATGGAATGTTTTTCCATCTGTTTGTGTTCTCTCTTATTTCCTTAAGCAGTGGTTTGTAGTTCTCCTTGAAGAGGTCCTTTACATCCTTTGTTAGTTGTAATCCTAGGTATCTTACTCTCTTTGCAGCAATTGTGAATGGCAGTGTGTTCTTGATTTGGCTCTCTTTAAGTCTGTTATTGGTGTATAGGAATGCTTGTGATTTCTGCACATTGAATTTGCATACTGAGACTTTGCTGAAGTTGCTTATCAGTTTCAGGAGATTTTGGGCTGAGGTGATGGGGTCTTCTAAATATATAATCATGTCGTCTGCAAATAGAGACAATTTGACTTCCTCCTTTCCTAATTCAATACCCTTTATTTCTTTTTCTTGCCTGATTGCTCTGGCTAGAACTTCCAGTACTATATTGAATAGGAGTGGTGGAAGAGGGCATCCTTGTCTAGTGCCAGATTTCAAAGGGAATGATTCCAGTTTTTGCCCACTCAGTATTATATTGGCTGTTGGTTTGTCGTAAATAGCCTTTATTATTTTGCAATATGTTCCATTGATACCTAGTTTATTGAGAGTTTTTAGCATAAAGTGCTGTTGAATTTTGTTGAAGGCCTTCTCTTCATCTATTGAAATAATCATGTGGTTTTTGTCTTTGGTTCTGTTTATGTGGTAGATTATGTTTATAGACTTGCATATGTTGAACCAGCCTTGCAACCCCAGAATGAAGCCTACTTGATCGTGATGGATAAGCTTTTTGATGTGCGGTTGCAATTGGTTTGCCAGTATTTTA
This sequence comes from Aotus nancymaae, assembly GCF_030222135.1. Taxonomy (NCBI): domain Eukaryota; kingdom Metazoa; phylum Chordata; class Mammalia; order Primates; family Aotidae; genus Aotus; species Aotus nancymaae. Next base: position 49,233,166 of record NW_026988415.1, on the reverse strand, counting down.
TTGAAGATTTTTGCATCTATGTTCATCATGGATATTGGCCTGAAGTTTTCTTTTCTTGTTGAGTCTCTGCCGGGTTTTGGTATCAGGATGATGTTGGTCTCATAAAATGAGTTAGGAAGGAATCTCTCTTTTTGTATTGTTTGGAATAGTTTCAGAAGGAATGGTACCAGCTCCTCTTTGTATGTCTGTAAAACTCGGCTGTGAACCCATCTGGACCTGGGCTTTTTTTGGTTGCTAGGCTATTAATTGCTGCCTCAACTTCAGCCCTTGTTATTGGTCTAGTCAGGGTTTCAACTTCTTCCTGGTTTAGGTTTCGAAGGGCGCAAGTGTCCAGGAATTTATCCATTTCTTTCAGGTTTACTGGTTTATGTGCATAGAGTTGTTTCTAGTAATCTCTGATGGTAGTTTGTATTTCTGTGGAATCTGTGGTGATATCCCCTTTATCATTTTTTATTGCATCTATTTGATTCTTCTCTCTTTTCTTTTTTATTAATCTGGTTAGTGGTCTGTTTTGTTGATCTTTTCAAAAAACCAGCTCCTGGATTTATTGATTTTTTTGAAGGATTTTTGTGTCTCCATCTCCTTCAGTTCTGCTCTGATCTTAGTTATTTCTTTTCTTCTGCTAGCTTTTGAGTGTTTTTGATCTTGCTCCTCTAGCTCTTTCAATTTTCATTATAGGGTGTCGATTTTGGATCTTTCCTTGCTTCTCATATGGGCATTTATTGCTATAAATTTTCCTTTAGACACTGCTTTAAATGTGTCCCAGAAATTCTGGTATGTTATGTGTTCATTCTCATTGGTTTGGAAGAACATCTTTATTTCTACCTTCATTTCATTGTTTATTCAGTCAACATTCAAGAGAAAGTTGTTCCATTTCCATGGAGTTGTGCAGTTCTGAGTTAGTTTCTTAATCGTGAGTTCTAATTTGATTGCACTGTGGTCTGAGAGACTGTTTGTTATGATTTCCATTTTTTTGCATTTGCTGAGGAGTGATTTACTTCCAATTATGTGTTCAATTTTAGAGTAGGTGCGATATGGTGCTGAGAGAATGTATATTCTGTGGATTTCGGGTGGAGAGTTCTGTAAATGACTATTAGGTTTGCTTGGTCCAGGTCTGAGTTCAAGTCCTGGATATCCTTGTTAATTTTCTGTCCATTGATCTGTCTAATATTGATGGTGGAGTGTTAAAGTCTCCCACTATTATTGTGTGGGAGTCTAAGTCTCTTTGTAGGTCGTTAAGAACTTGCTTTATGTATCTGGGTGCTCCTGTATTGGGTGTGTATATATTTAGGATCATTAGCTCTTCTTGTTGCATTGATCCCTTTACCATTATGTAATGCCCTTCTTTGTCTCTTTTGATCTTCGTTGGTTTAAATTCTATTTTATCAGAGACTAGGATTGCAGCTCCTGCTTTTTTTTTGCTCTCCATTTGCTTGGTAAATCTTCCTCCATCCCTTTATTTTGAGCCTATGTGTGTCCTTGCGTGTGAGATGGATTTCCTGGATATAGCACACCGATGGTTTTTGACTTTTTATCCAATTTGCCAGTCTGTGTCTTTTGACTGGGACATTTAGCCCATTTACATTTAGGGTTAATATTGTTATGTGTGAATTTGATCCTGCCATTTTGATGCTAGCTGGTTGTTTTGCCCATTAGTTGATGCAGTTTCTTCATTGTGTTGATGCTTTTTAGCATTTGGTACGTTTTTGGAGTGGTTGGTACTGGTTGTTCCTTTCTATGTTTAGTGCTTCTTTCAGGAGCTCTTGTAAGGCAGGCCTTGTGGTGATGAAACCTCTCAGCAATTTTGTTCATAAAGCATTTTAGTTCTCCTTCACTTGTGAAGCTTAGTTTGGCTGGATATGAAATTCTAGGTTGGAAGTTATTTTCTTCAAGGATATTGACTATTGGCCCCCATTCTCTTCTGGCTTGTAGGGTTTCTGCTGAGAGATCTGCTGTGAGTCTGATGGGCTTCCCTTTGTGGGTAACCCGACCTTTCTCTCTGGCTGCCCTTAGCATTTTTTCCTTTATTTCAACCCTGGTGAATCTGAAGATTATGTGCCTTGGGGTTGCTCTTTTTGAGGAATATCTTTGTGGTGTTCTCTGCATTTCCTGGACTTGAATGTTGGCCTGCCTTGCTAGGTTGGGGAAGTTCTCCTGGATAATATCCTGAGGAGTGTTTTCCAGCTTGGATTCATTCTCTCTGTCACATTCAGGTACACCTATCAAACGTAGATTAGGTCTTTTCACATAATCCCATATTTCTTGGAGGCTTTGTTAATTTCTTTTCACTCTTTTTTCTATAATCTTGCCTTCTCATTTTATTTAATGGAGCTGATCTTCAATCTCTGATATCCTTTCTTCTGCTTGGTCAATTCGACTACTGAAACTTATGTATGCTTCGCAAAGTTCTCATGTTGTGTTTTTCAGCTCCATCAGGTCGTTTATATTCTACTCTAAGCTGTTTATTCTCGTTAGCATTTCGTCAAACATTTTTTCAAGGTTCTTAGTTTCTTTGCATTGGGTTAGAACATGTTCTTTTAGCTGAGAGCAGTTTGTTATTACCCACCTTCTGAAGACTATTTCTGTCAATTCATCAGACTCATTCTGGATCCAGCTTTGTTCCCTTGCTGGTGAGGAGTTGTGAGCCCTTGGAGGAGAGGCATTCTGGTTTTGGGTGTTTTCATCCCTTTTGTGCTGGTTTCTTCCTGTCTTTGTGGATTTATCTACCTGTGGTCTTTGTAGCTGGTGACTTTCGGATGGGGTCTCTGAGTGGACATCCTTTTTGTTGATGATGAAGTTATTTTTATTTTTTTATTTTTATTTTTTAGTTTTCCTTCTAACAGTCAGGCCCCTCTGCTATAGGACTACTGCAGATCCACTCCAGACCCTGCTTGCTTGGGGATCACATGCAGTGGCTGTAGAACAGTAAGGGTTTCTGCCAGTTTCTTCTTCTGTTATCTTCATCCAAGAAGGATACCCGCCAGATGTCAGCCTGAGCTCTCCTTTATGAGATGTCTCTTTAGATATATGGGGGTTAGGGAGCTGCTTGAGGAGACAGTCTGACCCTTACAGGAGCTCAAGTGCTGAGCTGTGAACTCCGTTGTTTTGTTCAGAGCTGCTGGGCAGGTATGTTTCTGCTGCAGCAGAACCTTTTTTTCTAGGTGCTCTGTCCTCGGAAGGTGGGGCTTTATTTATGAATTCCTGACATGCTGCTGCCTTTTTTCAGAGATGCCCTGCCCAACGAGGAGGTAGCCTAGTCATAGTCTGCTATCAGAGGCATTGCTGAGCTGCTGTGGGCTCTGCCCAGCTGTCATGTGAACTTCCTTGCAGTTTTGTTTATAGAGGTATAGTTAGAACTGCCTCGGTAATGGCAGTCTACCTCAATAACAGTGGACTGCCTCAATAACAGTGGACTGCCTCTGTGATGGCAGACTGCCTCGGTAATGGCGGACTGCCTCGGTAACGGTGGACTGCTTTGGTAATGGCGGAGACCCTTCACCTCACAGAGCTGAACCATCCTGGGTGCAGCTGTGCTTGCTGTGAAACTCTTAACTAGAGCATTTCAGATTGCTAGTCTTTGTGGGGGTGGGACCCGCTGAGCCAGATCACCTGGCTCCCTGTTTCAGCTCCCTTTCTTTCAGTTGAATGGGCGGCTCTGTCTCCCAGGCATTCCAGGCGCCAGTTGAAATGGCCACCCAGATTTGTGTGAGGTTTCGTGTGTAGACCTGCTGCACAGGCTGAAACAGCCATGCTGGAAACTTGTGGAGCTCTTTAGCCCGGGAATCTCCTGGTCTGTGGGCAGTAATAACTCATTTGGATATGCGGTGATCATTCACCCTCTGCGTTGTTCTCACTGGGAACTGCACTCCAGAGCAGTTCCTATTCGGCCATCTTGGATCTGCCCCCTTTTCCCATATTTTAACTTAGACAGTGAGAACCTTGCTCCCATTTTATTTTTATTTTTTTTGGAGAGAGGGTCTCACTCTGTCACTCAAGTTGGAGTGCAGTGGCATGATCATGGCTGACTGAAGCCTCAGCCTCCTGGCCTCCTGGGTTTGGGTGATTCTCACACCTCAACCTCCTGAGTAGCTGGGACTACAGGTGTGCCATCATGCCCAGCTTATTTTTATGTTACTTTTAGTGAGACAGTGTCTCCCTATGTTGCCCAGGCTGGTCTTGAACTCCTGGCCTCAAGTGATCCTCCTACCTTGGCTTCCCAAAGTGCTGGGATTACAGGTGTGAGCCACTGTGCCAGGCCCCCATTATCCTTAATGTATTTACTGACTTGATAAATCATCCTGCATGCAGTAGTTTCTCATTGTAGCCTCAACTCCCATACTGGGAAAATATGCTGCTTTTCCTACTTGGACTGTGAACTCCATGCCAGGCCGCTGTCCCTGCCTGCCATATGGATTCCTTCTAATCCCACTTATGCCCCTACAGACCTTACTAGCCCGTCCCACCGTGTGGCTCAAGTTCTGACACACTTTATTAGGCTACCTCTTGCTTGGCTGTCCTTCCACAGGTCACCCTCTTCACCAAATTAGTGCTCTGGTACCCCTTACTGGGCCACACATATGTGTGGATGCCCCCATCACCTTGTTTTGATTCCAGCATCTTGTAAGCCAGTGAAGGAGCCACACTGTATACATATTTAGCACAGGCAAATTTAACTATAAACATTTAGACCAGAAACAAAGAGGAAAAAGGAAGAGGAAAGAGGTAAGGAGGGAGAGGAGGAGAAGAAGATGGAGAGGGAGAGAAAGAGGGAAGAGAGAGAGAGAGAGAGAGAGAGAGAGAGAGAGAGAGAGAGAGAGAGAGAGAGAGAAACACCACTACAACAGTGCAGTTGATTTTACTCATGTTTGCACTAAATGGGTATATGTCCTTGACTGAACATTAAATTAGTATCGTACTCTTATTAGGTAGCCACTATTTGCCCCATTTTATATATGTGTCAATTGAGGCTTAAAGAGGTTAAGTGTTGCCTCAGTTCACACAGCTAGTATGTGTGACAGAACTGGGATTCTAAACCGTCTGGCTGACTCAAGAGCTATGCATTCCTGTGTCCAGGGATGCGAAGCCCGTTTCCTGCTGTGGCAGCCCATTCCAGCCTTGTATTACCTTGACTGTTAGAAAGTTTTGTCCTTTTATAGAATTGAAAAATCTGTCTCCCTGAAGTTTTTCCACCCATTGGTGTTGGTTTCACCCCTTGGGGTATATAAAACATTTCTAATTGCTCTTCCACATGACAGCCCTTAAAACATTTGTGGACAGCTCTCATATCCCCCGAGTTTTCTCTAGGCTAGGCATTTTTAGTTTCTACAACCATTCCTCTTACAAGTGGGAAAAAGTCTTTCTTCTAGCTTGTTATACTGCGCTAATCTTCTAAGGTAAGAAGGATTCAGTTCATGCCCCAAACATATTCTATTGTATTCAGGACAAAAAGAGAGTCTGACATTTGCTTTTCAACTGAAGTGGCAAATATGGAATTCAATCTGCCGACCACTGTAGGTGTTTATTAGTATATGAGACATAAGTCCTACATCCTCTTTTTTGTATAAGCCTTTCTGTACATAAGGTTAAACCATTGGTAGAGACCCCATTTTTTTGAGGAAAGTTCAAGAATTTCCATGGACTATTACTCCCATCCGTATAACATTAGGAATGTGTGGTATTACAACTAGCTCAGTACATTTCAAAATTACCTGGAACTCATATGTCTGATAAGGATCTAGTATCCAGAATATATACAAAACTCCTACAACTTGACAGCAAAAAAGACCAACAACTAAAAAACATAGGTATTTCTACAAAGAAGATATACAAGTGACCAAGAAGCACATGAAAAGATGCTCAACATTGGCTGGGCATGGTGACTCATGCCTGTAATACCAGCACTTTGGGAGGTCGAGGTGGGTAGATGATGAGGTCAGGAGTTTAAGACCAGCCTGGCCAAGATGGCAAACCCCTGTCTTTACTAAAAATATAAAAATTAGCTGGGCATGGTGGCAGGAGCCTGTAATCCCAGCTACTCCGGAGGCTAAGGCAGGAGAAATTGTTTGAACCAGGACAGCAGAGGTTGCAGTGAGCCGAGATCGATCCACTGCACTCCAGCCTGGGTGACAGAGTAAGACTCCATCTCAAAAAAAAAAAAGAAGAAAAAGAAAGAAAAGATGCTCAACATCGTTAGTCATTAGGAACCACAAGGAGCTACCACTTCGTACCCACTAGAATGCCTAGAAATAAAAAAAAAAATAAAGAGAAAATAACAAGTGTTAGTGAGGATGTGGAGAAATTATGTAATATTGTATCATGCTTCTCTGGTAGGAATACAAAATGGTACAGCTACTATGGAAAACAGTTGACTCTCTTTCTAAAAGTTAAATGTAGAACTACTGTATGACTCAGCAATTCCACTCCTAAGTATACACCTCAAAGAATTGAAAATAGGTGGTCAAACAAAAACTTGTATACAAATGCTCATAGCAACACTGTTCTCAATGGCCAAAAGGTGGAAACCACCCAAATTTTCATTGGCAGATGAATGGATAAACAAGTTGTGGTATATACACCAATGGAATATTATTCAGCCATGAAAAACGAAGTACTGTTACATGCTGTAGCATGTATGAACCTCAATGAACAGGTATGAACCTTGAAAACATTACGTGAAAGAAGCCTGATGCAAAAGACCACATGTAGTATGAATCCATTTGTATGAAATATCTTGAATAGGTAAATTCATAGAGACTGAAAACAGATAAGTGGTTGCTATGCGCTGAAAGGAAGGGAGAATAGGGACTAACTGCCTAGTGTGTATGGGGTCTCCTTTGCAAGGGATGAAAATGTTTTGGAACTGGATAGAAGTGATGATTGTGTAACATTATAAATATACCTAATGCAACTTAATGTTACACTTTAAAATGGTCAGTTTATGTCACGTGAATTCCACTTCAATAAAATTACCTGGAGCACTCTGGAAGGTGAGAGGATGGTGCGAGGGCACACATAATGTTTTTTCTTGTTTCTGTCATTCAAGGCTGAGTTACTCATTTCAAAAGATGTTCTAAAGAAATAAATGAAGCTGAAGCTGAAAAAAAATCATGTTAGCTTAAACCATGGCAACTGTACATTATCTGAGTTAGGGCATGTGTTTTCTGCCAGATTGTTCTAAAAACCATGCTAGTTAAGTAAAATAATGGCAATTATAATGAAATGACAACCAACATCAGGCTTCATGGATGAGTATATTTATCATCTAAACATATAGTTGTTGAATCTGGGCATTTTCTCCATTACATACTATTTTGGATGGAACCAATTCTTATTTTCTGGAAGAAATCAATTTTAACTAGAACCATTGCATTTTAAATTTCCATGCAGTGTAGGAATAAGTATTCATTAATATTTTCCATACACACTGTCACTCACAAGGTGTTTTCTTTCTGGATTCAACAGTCTATTAGGGAGCTATGAAACGGTATAATCAGAGACAAAATCCCAACTGCCTCCAAAACAGGCAGATTTTACTTCTGCTACACAGCCCTTGAGTGAATCTCAAATATCTTTCATTGTTAATGAGCCACATTCTCCAAGGGCTTCCACTTCTCCCAGGAGGAAAGTTAGACACTTGGAGAAACTGCATCAACATACAAACCACGAGGGTGCCATTTGGCAAATTTCAGTTTCCATGTTCTGGGACCCTAGAGGAGATTAATATTGTTTCCCAGGCTGTCAAAGTTCTTCTCACGTGTAGTTGGGAAAATCAATTAAAATATTGAGTAAAATTTGTACGTACTATGATATGCTGAGACAAACATCTAAAACTAGATTGCCGTCCTGGAAATTAGTGGATGAAATAACGTTCTCTGAGTGCTTTGGTTTGGGTAGGTAACTATGTTTTCATTTATGAAAAATTGGGAAGAAACTGTTTTTCTTCCTGAAGTTGGAGGATTGCATGAAAATTCTTTTAAATATTGTTCAACATCACCTACAGCAAAGTCAGTTTTTCATTCACAAATCCCATTGTGCATGCTTCTCCAGACCTTCATCTTCCTCTGGTTATATAGAGCACATTACACTAGCATCCTAGAAAGAGAGATGGCAATTAACTGCGTGGGTAATTTGCTATCTAAGTCAATCATTTTGTAAGGGGTATATGAGTATCAGAAGAACTTACAGTAACTGTTAAATCAGTTAGTAACTTAGCAGGATGAGCCATTATATCGAAATTGATTTTTCTCTTCTTCCTTTCCCTTCCCTTCAATTGTCTATAAATGTACCGTTTGTAATTATACATCACTACAGACTGACAATCATTGAGTAACCAAAACAATTCCACCACCGTATCCATCATCTGGCTCATTACCACCACATTTCACATATGGAAGCAACGGCTTCAGAAAGCACTAAATAAAATGGTATTAGTCTAAAGAAAAGTTACATTTACTTTTTTAAAAAAAGGCTAGGTTTGGCTGGGAGCGATGGCTCACACCTGTAATCCCAGCACTTTGGAAGGCCGAGGTGAGTGGATCATTTGAGGTTAGGAGTTCAAAACCCACCTGGGCAACATGGCAAAACCCCGTCTCTACTAAAAACACAAAAATTATCCAGGAGTGGTGGTGCATGCCTGTAATCTTAGCTACTGGGGAGGCTGAGGCACGAGAGTTGTTTGAACCCAAAAGGTGGAAAAATGCATTTTCTCATCCTCTTTGCTTTTGAAGTTTTGATCCTCAAGTATTTGTGTTTGCTTGTGTGTTTTTGAATAACTCTGACATCACTTGTAGAATGGCATCAAGAACACTCTGTTACTACAGATGTTGAGGTTATTCTTCCTATTCTAGTTACCATTGCTAAGGAACAAATCACTTCAAAATGTAAAGGTTGAAACCAACAGTCATTTTATCACCTCTCATGGTTTCTGTGGGTCAGGAAGTTGGAAAGGGTTCATCTGGGAGGCTGTGGCTTCAAATCCCCCTGCAGTCCCAGTCAAACAGTGGCTAGGGGCTGGGCAGTTGTGAACTGGAGCGGAGGAGGCTGGCAAGGCATCTTTCTCTGTTCATGCAATTTTGGTGCTTCTTCATGTGGTCTCTTCACACAGGCTAATTTGGACTTCCTCAGAATGTGGCAGCCTCAGGGCTGTCTGAAAGCTTCAAGGGTGATTATTGCAGCAAACAAGGCAGACGCTCTATCACCTAAGAGCTAGCCTCAGAAATCTTCCTGCATTACTTCTACCTCATTACTGATTGCAAGCAAGACACAAGCCTAGCCAGATCTAAGGCGAGGTGGGGGCTGGGGTGGGGTGGGGTGGGGTGTGGGTGGAGGCAGGGTTGGGAGGGAGGAGCCAATTGCATCTTGAAGAGGGAGTGGCAACTTTCTAGAGAGCATGTGGGGTGAAAGACATTATTGTAACCATTTTTGGAAAATGTAATTTGTTGCGTCTCCTTTGATCACAGCTTTTCTGTTATTTTGCTCTCCTCTAAGTTCCTGGTCAGTTGAGGCTTTTCCTTTTTGTAATCAAATGCAACATCATGGCTATGTTTCTATTAGGGTCTGTCATATATATGGTGCTGTGCCAGACATGTCAGACTTGCTACAAAAAAAAAAAAAAAAAAAAAAAAAAAAATCATGGTCTCTTCCCTCTGAGAGATTATCTTCAAATGAAAAGAATGTAAACAGATAAGTAATACACATTTTATTCTCTCCTTTTTGGTCAAATAAAACAAAACGGAAAGAGCAATAAAATAAACTTATTACATTCTTAAAATAACACCCCAAAAGACCCTGCCCTTTAAGAAAGAGGCTATAAATGCGTTTTATGTTACTAGATACTTCACTTAAGAATTCTTTGTTTGAAAGTAATGGAATACTAACTCAATGTAGCTTAGGAAAAAAAAAAAGAAGGGATCATAATAAGAATAGAAGTGTATCTCAGAAAGCCCAAGGACATAAATGTTTCTGGGCCTCGAGAAAAACCTGGAATGAGAACTCAGATGTCATTCGAGATTTCTTTATTGTTCTCTGCAGTCCAGCTTTCGCTGCTGCTTTTATTCACATCATAAAAAACATAGCAAACTTAGCGCTCAGGATTCCATGTATTTGCGTAGCCACTAGAGAGAAACTAGTTTCTTTGTTATCTCCATATCCAAATGGGTTCAGCTGATCGTGGGTCAATAACAAATGTGGCTAAGGGCTGGAGTGGCTGCATGTGACTATGAAGGCTTCAGCTGTAATCGTGTAGCTCTGAAGAGGGGTGAAGCCTCAGAAAAGGCATGTTGAGGAATTAATCCAATAGGTGTCTACTAGACCAAGATTGGGAAACATACAAAGGATTGACCCCATACATTGATAGTATAAGAAACTGACCACTTGATACTTTTTAAAAGTTTGTAAAAGGCCTTATCAGCTCCAAACATCTCTCTCAATAATCTCTCAAAATGTGACTCTCTTCCTTCTCATGTTCCCACAGTTATTTTGGAGGATAAAAGCAAGTCAGCTCAACATTTTATTTTTAATCAGATGTTTTATCCTCAGATACACTGGTTGACATATTATGTCAGACCATGACCAGAACAGTGGATTCAAGTGTCTTGACATATTGGTGTCTCACATTCAGTTGTGAGATATCACAAGCCATATGATGAATTCAAACATTCTAAAGTTTAAAAGATCTACTTCAAAGAGAAAATCAAATTAGAGCAGATTCAAGTCCAATAATATCACCATTTCTAGTTTCTAGTTCTATGCTTTTGTTTGTTTGTTTGTTCCAGAGACACCCAGGCTGGAGTGCACAACCACAGCTCACTGCAGCCTCAACTCCTGGGCTCAGGTGATTCTCCCACCTCGGCTTCCTGAGTAGCTGAGACTACAGGCGTGCGCCACCATGCCCAGCTTAGTTTTTACTTTTTGTAGAGATGGGGTCTCCTTACATTGCCTAACTTGGTCTTGAAGTCCTGGCCTCAAATGACCCTCCCACCTCAGCCTCCCAAAGTGCTGGAATTACAGACATGAGCCGCCATGCCTGGCCAACATGATTTCTTCAGTGGACAAAAATTACAGATTGTGCACAAGGCATTGCATAAATCCTGGCATGTTGTAAGAGCTGGGTCATAGATGTAATATCACCAGATGCATGCATTGCCATGGAAATCAAGTTTAAAAACCCCTGCATTAAGAACCTTGAAGAGCTTGAGAAAAGGTAAAGGACAAATTAATTTCTATTTGATTGTGGGACTAGGAAAACGTTGTGAGAGAAGCTCTGGGCAGGCTCTAGAAAAGGTATGGGCGGGAAGCTATATCCTGGACAGGAAGCAGAGAACCAGAACAGGTCCTTGGAGAGAAGGCTGCTAAAGTAGATATGAGGGAAGGGGAAAGAAGGCAGGGCGTGGAAGAGAATCTTCACGTATTTAATAATTTTTCCCAGGAAAAGCCCTGTTTTTGCAACCTTGTTATCATATAGTTAACATTTTTTCATCAGGACAAACTTCCTATAATGAGATTCCACCTGTCTCATTAACAAGTTAATCAAAGCATTCATGAGCCGTACGCACAAACCCACAAGCTCATCTCCAACACTTGGCAATCTGTATAGCACTTGAGGAAAAAAAGATTGAATAGACATGCCAAGGCCAATTTATCTCAAATTAGCAACCAAGAAAATAAATGTAAGAGTAAATGGCAGAAAGGGATCATGATAGTTCATTTCCATAGGGAGGTGGACTAATAAATGCCCACAAATGAGCTCTAAGTACGTGGATAAGTATTGTGATATTTTCCGTCCTTCATATTTCTAGTGTGCTGTTTTGACCTTCAAGGGAATATTCACAATGTTAAAATGAAAAAGAAAAAAAACTTGTAAATTCTCAAATTAAGTATGCTGCCACCAGGTGGTGGTATTCTGGCACAGCCATGTCGTCCAAGCAATTAGGCATACAGTATAAACAGGTGTCTTAGAAAGAGGATTAGCACACTATTCCCATATTCTATTTTTTAAAAGTTATTACAGTGAAAAAGCTTTGTTGAAATCTATAAGGAGATGATTTGTTTATAGCTTTTAAGATGTTTCAGTTTTGTCTTATATATGCTTATGTACAATTTGGTATCCGTTTTACTAATCTTTAATTTTGTGATATCACTTTGAATTATACGTCGTAGTCAAGAATCCACCCTGCAGGTGGAGCCTCAACTTCCTGCTACTTATACTGGAGATCAAAATGACCAGGGTGGCCGGGCGCGGTGGCTCACGCCTGTAATCCCAGCACTTTGGGAGGCCGAGGCGGGTGGATCACGAGGTCAAGTGATCGAGACCATCCTGGGCAACATGGTGAAACCCCGTCTCTACTAAAAATACAAAAAATTAGTTGGGCATGGTGGCGTGTGCCTGTAATCCCAGCTACTCAGGAGGCTGAGGCAGGAGAATTGCCTGAACCCAGGAGGCGGAGGTTGCGGTGAGCCGAGATTGCACCATTGCAATCCAGCCTGGGTAACAAGAGCGAAACTCCGTCTCAAAAAAAAAAAAAAAAAAAAAAAAATTGACCAGGGTACTTATCTCTCAGTGAGGGGCCTACTCTTTGTCTTTTTGTAGGTAGCCAATTCAACTTGCCTAACTGGTTTAAGTCCTTTCTGAGTTTTCAGTTTACAGAAGCCCTTCTTCTTTTCTCCAAACCTAACCAGGGAATAAGTTAAGAAAAGCACCTTGCTATTTAGAGCAATAGCTTGTGTTCTCCATGATGTTATTTGCCGTATTTCCTCAATAAAATGTATTTAAGGGACCACCATGGATTTACTATGAGAAATCCCAATTGGTGAAGCCTTAAAATGTGCAAAATATATATTAGTTAGAATTGATAAAATAAAGTAATAATCTCTCTAACAGACTAACTGCTTTGACTAAAACTAGTTTCCTTGATTTGCATAAAAAGGTCCCTGATTTACTTATTTCTTTTAGCTATGTGCTTGAGAGAGTGACCAGAAAGATCTTTCCAAAACTGAGTTTTTAAAAGGCATAAAACAGAACATTCTGAATTAAAAATAGATTGGTAGAAAAATTTGTATTGATTATACCATAATATGTCCAACTCTTTTTTTCACCCAGCTAATTATTCTTAAATTTTTTTACCGAGGCTGGACTCAAACTCTTATGTCTGGATTATGTGAGACTAATATCATCATATCATTGTCATCATCATCATCATCATCATCGCCATCCACCATTCAGTTATTTCTTGAGCAATTACTACTACCCAGGTTCTGTGCTAGGTGCTGCCTACTGTTATTATCAGAATTCAACCAAAGATATCCTATTCACAAGCCCTCTGGCAACACCTTTTTTATGCTGCAAACCCACATACGGTGTATTTTCACTATAGCTTTCCATGACAGAAAGCAGATGTTATCAAGATCACCCAAGAATGAATCCGAAGAGTCACAGTCTTTGATGCAACATATAGTAGCACATTCAGGACTCTGTATTTGGCTATGTGAAATTGTTTGGGGAGAATCAAACCTTTCTGGAGCCTTGACTTACCTGTACTCTTACCGTGCCATTTTATGTGTCTTATCTCATATAAGCAATTTAAGTAAAATGACCCATTTTCCTGATGTGGCATTTGTTACAAAGGTCATTTCTCACTGTACCACAGTGAAATAATTAGCATGATGGTGTGATGCATTTTGGTTTTGGTATTGTTCTGAACACAGATAATTTATCCCAAAGCAATGTCTTTTGGTACCAAGACATTTAACTGTCCTTCAAAGGTACTTCTGCAAGAGATGATACTATGGAGATAATGAAACTATGTCTATAACTTTCAGAACAAGTCATTTAGCAAGATGACAAGTGTTGTCTGGGTGTTGTTACTGGAGTTCTCTGTCTTTTGGGTTCTGACAATCAGACCACAGGAAAGTGTGCAACTTTAAAATCTGTGGTTGCCTCCTCCTCCCAACCTAAAACATTATTTTTATATAGGAAAAAACTCAATGCAAATTGAGAAACAGTTTTTTTTTTTTAAAATATTTATGTACACAGAGGATTTGGACACTTTTTCTTTCTTTCTTTCTTTTTTTTTTTTTTTTGAGACAGAGTTTTACTCTTGTTGCTCAGGCTGGAGTGCAATGGCACAATCTTTGCTCACCGCAACCTCCACCTCCTGGGTTCAAGTGATTCTCCTGACTCAGCCTCCCGAGTAGCTGGGATTACAGGCATGCACCACCATGCCCAGATAATTTTATATTTTTAGTGGAGATGGGGTTTCTCCATGTTGGTCAGGCTGGTCTTGAACTCCCAACCTCAGGTGATCCGCCCACCTCGGCCTCCCAAAGTGTTGGGATTACAGGCATGAGCCACCGCGCCTGGCCCTGGACACTCTTTCTTACCCAGGAATTATTTCCTCACTGTCTACCACCACTGTAAGAATGAGATGGTAGATGTTACCATGTCAGCTGAAAATTCCAGAGACCTTTCACAAAAGAAGAAAATGAGTTAGGCATGCAGGAAAGAAAGGGTTTCATAAACTATTTGCACAAGAAAAATAAATGATGTTTCCAAAAGACATAAAAGAATGACAAGATTTCCAATTCAAGATGGCAGATTTAATGAAAAAATTAAATTTCTCATTTTAATTTTTTAAATTAAAATGATTTCTGATTTCTCCTACAACACTGAAAAAATTAAAATAAAGGGCTATCTTAAAAGGCATAAGCCTACAATAGAAAGTAAATATGAGAGGTGAACAGAGTATTATTAATAAAATTTTGGGAGCTGGAAAGCTTATGGGCAAGTAATAACCTGATTTTAAAATCCAAAACAAACAAACAACAACAACAAAAAGCCTAATCCTAAACTGGAAATGGGAAAAGAGAAACAATTTACATTGGCAAATTTTATATTAAGAAACAATTAACAGGCTGGGCAACATGGTAAAACCCCATCTCTACAAATAATAAAAAAAAAATTAGCTGGACGTGGTAGTGCACGCCTGTAGTCCCACCTACTCAGGAGGTTGAGGTAGGATGATCACCTGAGCTTGGACGGTCACGGCTGCAGTGAGCTGTGATCGTGCCACTGCACTCCAGTCTGGGCAACAGAGTGAGACCCTGTCTCAACACAAACAAACTGAAAAACAATTAGATTTAACAAATATCCTCTTCTTCTCAATGCATTGGAGAACTAGCCTTCCTACACCTTGACAGAAGTTTGGGAATTTATTTTCTGTAGAAGGTAAAATAGAGGTTCTGGGAAGGGGACACCAGTCACAGTTGAGATTGGGTACTGTACTGAAAACAGAAGTATTATGTCAAAATGTACACTGGGTACTGTAATGAAAACAGGAATATTAGTTGAATATTGAGATCCCCAGCCGTCTCTCCCGACTCCTGTCTCAGAACTCCATTATCTAGGCAAGAAATCTGAGTGTTTTCTTTGGTGAATCTAACTCACATAACAGGAAAGACCTAAAAATACTGAATTCAGTGATCCCCCAAAGAAATGACTCAACCAGAATACCCTACAAGGAAACGTACAAGCTCAGAGCTTATAATTGGCTTTTCAGTTTCTCATTCTTCAATATGAACAGACAGCCAAGGATAACCAGATAAGTGAGGAAAGTCTCAAATATGAATGACAGAGACCATAACAACAAATAAGCACATATGTAAAAATCAAACAAAAGCAACTGGGAGGGAACTGACTATGCAGTAAGCTATGTCACACTAGAAAATATCCTTGAAATAATAACAAATTTTGTACACATAAGCAAACATTTCAGGAAATAAGATATCTTAGAAATTAAAAATGTAGCAGAAATACACTCAGAAGAATAGAATGTTTTAAAGATAAAGTTATTGGAAATCAATTAGGAAGTAGAACAAAAAGAATGATAGCCACATAGAAAATTAGAGGATTAATACAGGAAATGCAACATTATAATATTAAGGAGTTTCAGAAAAAGAGGACAGAGAAATTGTAGGAAAGATCAAAGAAATAATTCAAGAAAAATTTCCACTTCTAAAAGGCATAAATCTCCATATTGAAAAGGCCCATGGCTAAAGCACATCGCTATGAAATTTCATGATGTCTGGGACAAAGAGGAGACACTACAAACATTCAGGAGGATGAACTGGACTCAGAATGACATAAAACTTAATTGCAATATGGGAAGCTAGAAGGTGATGGCACAAACTTTCAAAATGTTAAGAGAAAATTATTTTCAACCTAAAATGCTATACCCAGCCAAACTATTAATCAATTATGAGGGTAAAATAAACAAACTTTCAGATTTGAGAAATTTCAAAACATTTCTCCCTCTCCCCAAGCACCCTTTTTCAGAAGATAACTGAGACATATCTTCTGCCCAAATAGAGGTATAAACCAAGAAGGTGGAAGGCTTGTAATGAAAGTCACATGCGATCCAGCTTAGAACAAGGACAAAAGGAATCCCCAGAATGACTTTTTACATGGGAAAGAATACGTTCCTAGAAAGCTAAGGGAACAAATAAAGACAACTATTAGGTATCTATATTGGTTTAATAAAAATAATATAATTATATAATTATAAGGTAAGGATGGGAATACAAGAAAGGAATATGTGTATATATTTGTATACAGTTGGGGATAATATAAGATACTAAGTGTTGTTTTCAACAGTGGAATGTGATTATTTTTAAAACCAAAAAATAGCAAAGTAACAATGTAATCATATTATTTAGACCTGCATTGCTCAATACAATAGTCACTGCCACATGTGGCTATGGAACACTTGAAATGGGGCTAGTGCAATGGAGAATAAGTTTTTCAATTTATTTAATTTTAGCCAATTAAAGTTTAAATATCTTATACTCAATTCAGTTATTGGAAAGCTTTTAAGTGTTTGGAATGACTTGCATATATGAATCTTTTTTCCAAATTACAGGGACTCTAAACACAGATCAAACATTTTTGATGAAAATTTAACGTCTAAATTGAGATGTGCTGTAAATGTAAACTGCATAGCAGATTTCAGAAACTTAGTATGAAAAAAGATGCAAAAGATCTCATTGACTTTTTACATTGAATATATCTTGATATAATATTTGGGGCATATTGGGCTAAATGAAATATTTTTTTACCTTTTTTTTTTTGACTTTTAAAATATTGCTACTAGAACATTCACAATTCACATATGTGATTCTCATTATGTTTCTACCAGACAGTGCTGATTTAGACTAATAGCATTATAGCATTAAATACCAAAATAACCCCCAAAGTAGATGAAAGTTAACTTCAGGGATCAAGATATAGGGCATGGAGCAGGTCAAAGGGCCACTGTTTTTATATAGTATAGAATCATATTCTATGATACAATAGAATTATTTTTATTGAGACAATAGTTGTACATATTTATGGGGTACATGTGATATTTTGATATATTTAGATCTGAGCAGTGCAGGTCTAAATAATATGATTACATTGTTACTTTGCTATTTTTTAGTTTTATATATAATCAATCAATATCCCACTGTTGAAAACAAGACTTACTCTCTTTTATTGTCAACTGCCTACAATGTGGAATGATCAAATCAGGGTATTTAGAATATCTATCACCTCAAACATTTATCATTTCTTTGCGTTGGGAACATTTTAAATCTTCTAGCTATTTTGAAATTAGAATTATTGTTATATTACTATAGAACTATGTTTTATTACTTGACTGCTTAATCTTGTGTATGTACAATTTTGACAAAGACAAAAAACAAGAGCGGAAAACCAATTTCTTAATATTCTTGCAGCTTCACAAGATTACACCTATTTTCATTTTTACTTGGTATTTTCCTTTGCAGGAAGAGTAATATCACAAATAATGTTTTCAAAAGAACCAAGATGCCAAGAAATTCCCCAGTACTGGTATACCATGTGTCTACCATGCCATCTCTGTGTGTGCATTAGCTAGCAAGCTGTTTTTTAAGCAATATTTTTTTCCCCATAGGAATGGGTCGAGGCTTAGGAATGAAAGGTACAAAACCAATAAAAATTCAATTTTCTGAAGGATTCAAGCTGTATAAATAAACAAAACCCCATGTCGGGTTATCATTAAGGTATGAAACCTCCTTTATTATCTCCTCTAACTTACCCACACTCTACAATTCTGTTCAGGGAAACCATAGCATATTTTTAAAAATCAACTATTGTTGCTAATCAAAAAAGCAGATAGCAACCTTAAGGCTCTGCCACCCCAGTGAGAAATAAGGTTGGATTTGTGATGTTTCTGGTCAGCGTCAGTACTGTAGTAATTAGAAATGATTTTCTGGATTTTTCTTCAGTCTTAGTAGGCAAGAGGACTCCCAAGAGAGAAAGGTGACAATTTGCAGTTCAGCTAACAGGCACGACAATACATTTGAAATAGCAGTCTCCAAGAGGATTGTCAGCATAGACTGTAAGGGAGGCTGAAAAAAAATTCATGTGGGAAAATGGAGGAAAGCATTAAAAAAAACAAAACAAAAATCTCTTCACTCTCCCCTTCTTGCCAAATCCAGTGTTCCATTCAAAAGTATTGTTATCATAAAGAGAAAAGGCTTATCCTTATCTTTTTTTGGTGTGCATTTGAAATACATTTTTATCTTATTCCCATTTGCATTTCTGTCATCACTTTAATAGTTGACCTCTATACATTCAGAATAATTTTAATACTTAAGAGGGACAAGAGAAACTTAGAGGTCCCAAAGGAGAAACAAGGAAACGACTAAAAAGTGAAAACAATAAAGCCTATTCACGCTAGTGAAAAAGATGACAGAGGGGCAAGTGAACACTGGCTTTCAAAGAAACATTCAGTTTAGGAATAGGGCAAATGAGGGACAAAGGGAGATTTCTGATCAGTAGAGGTCATTAGTGCCTGGAATACTTTACTATAGAGGTTGTGAAAATGTCCTTTGATAGCCTTTGGCAACAGGATAAATATGTATTTTGTACAGGATTTAATATGGTTTTGAAAAAGTTGGGGAAATTAATCATGTGGTCCTTTTAAGGTCTTTTTCAGCCATTGGAGTGTCTAATCGTTTACCCATTTGAAACGACTTATTGAATATCTGCCATAGACCAAACACTGTGCTAGGCTCGGAAGAGACAGCAGTGAACAAGAAAGATATCCCCATATTCCTGAAGCTTCTTAAATGCTTCCTTCAACATCGAACATGAATTTAAAGTCCAGCTTTATGAAGGAGCTGGGCTGAATAATAACCAATATTCCTTCAATTTGAAAATTCAAGATAAATTGGCAAGGTCATTTTTCATCAATGGCAGAGGGAGCAGCAAAACCCAGAAAAAGGCAGTTCTGAGGTTAAACAACAAGCTAGATTTTATTAATTGTAATTTCTTAATTTCTTGAAGTCTTCTTCCAAAAAAAAAGTCTATGTTGGGAAATTTTTTCAGGTATGACATTTAGAAATCTATATGTCAAATGATACGCCAGGATCTTATCATTTCAAAACACTTAAGGATCATGAGTTTATCCCACAAACATGGAAGTATATAGCCCTTGGAAGCTACTGACAAATAATTCTCAAAATCGCCTGGTCATTGGTGAAACATCTGCTTAAAACAAACTTCTTATAGTTAAAACATATGCAAATTTCATCTTGGGAACTACCTTGTTCTTCAACTTCCAGCTTCTATTTTGAAAAAGAAAGGAAAGAGATTTTGCTTAAAATAGTTCTTTAGAAAGGATGAAGTCAGCCAGGTTGATAATCAGCTCAAGTAACTGAACAAACAAAACAGTATGTGACGTGTTCAGAAGTCAGACAGATCTCCATGATGTCATCTCTTCTAGTAGTATAGTTTTCCAAAGGTTCAGGCTATCTTTACTTTCTGCTCTGATAAAGATAATAATTCTCACCATTTTTCTTCTTTCTAAATGATAACAGGAAGAGAGATAAGTGCTGAACATAACCAGCCACTGGGAGGTCTTCAGGAGACCTGAATTTCTTACATTCCAGATGGAGGCATTATGATACAAGGTAGACGGGGCTGTCCCTCAGAGATATCCTGTTTCCGGGAATGCTCACTCAGTGTAAAATATTGTTTGGGTAAACAGATTGTATTCTCTTCATATCCTCTTTTTTTTAGACGGAGACTTGCTCTGCTGCCCAGGCTGGAGTGCAGTGGCATGATCTCGGCTCACTGCAACCTCTGCCTCTGGGGTTCAAGTGATTCTCCTGCCTGAGCCTCCCGAGTAGCTAGAACTACAGGTGTGTGCTGCCATGTCCAGCTCATTTTTGTATTTTTAGTAGAGATGGGATTTTACCATGTTGGCCAGGCT
Source organism: Aotus nancymaae (assembly GCF_030222135.1). NCBI lineage: Eukaryota > Metazoa > Chordata > Mammalia > Primates > Aotidae > Aotus > Aotus nancymaae. The sequence goes on along the minus strand of NW_026988415.1, from coordinate 49,212,878 downwards.
GGTCTTGAACTCCTGAGCTCAGGTGATCCTCCTGCCTCGGCCTCCTAAAGTGCTAGGATTCCAGGCGTGAGCCACCACACCCCTTTTCTTCACATCCTCTTCATGTCCCATATTCAAAACAGTAATACAATTCAGTTAGGAATAACGGTCATGAGAAACTGTGCAGAGAAACCAGTCTATTAAGGGGCATTCATGGATGAGGCAGGGAATCCCCACCTTCTTGGCATACAAGGCACTATAGGGTAGTGGGTAAAAGTGTATTAGCTCAGGAGTCAATTGCTTGGGTTCAAATCTGAGCTCTGCTCTTACAATTGTGTTGCTTGGGACAAGTGACTTAATCCTCTGGTGCCTTCATTTCCTCTTTTCTTTTCGAGATGGAGTCTCACTTTGTTGCCCAGGCTGGAGTGCAGTGGTGCGATCTCTGCTCACTGCAACCTCCGCCTCCTGGGTTCAAGCAGTTCTCCTGCTTCAGCCTCTAGAGTAGCTGGGATTACAGGTGCAGGCCACCACAGCCGGCTAATTTTTTGTATTTTTAGTAGAGATGTGGTTTCACCATGTTGGTCAGGCTGGTCTTGAACTCCTGACCTCAAGTGATCCACCCGTGTTGACCTCCCAAAGTGCTGGGATTACAGGTGTGAGCCACCGTGCCTGGCTCGTTTCCTCCTTTCTAAAGCAAAGATAATATGGGCTGAACTGTGTAACTTCCCAACCCAAACTCATACGTTGAAGTTCTAACACCTAGTACCTCAGAATGTAAACCTATTTAGAGATAAAGTCTTTAAAGAGATAATTAAATTAAAATTAGGCCATTAAGGTGGGGCCCTAATCTAATATGACTGTTACCCTTATGAGAGGAAGAAATCCTGAGCAGGGGTGGGAAGGGTGTGATGGCACAGTGGAAAGCCCATGTGAAGTGGCAGCAAGAGAGTAGCCACTTGCAAACCGTGGATTGAAGCATCAGAGGAAACCAACTTTCAGTCCCCAGAACTGTGAGTAAATAAATTTCTGTTGTTTAAGCCACCCACTCTGTGGTGTTTTATGACAGCCTTAGCAACTAACACATAGCACTTATCCTTGTAAGATTGCTATGAAAATTAAATTAGTTAATTCATGAAAAATGCCTGAAATGTAGGCTGGCACGTAGTTAGCACTATGTTCATCAATGGAACAACAAAAAGGGACTATCTTTGCTGTACGAAGTTTAATTTAAGGCCAACAGCTATCATTGGTCCCTGACCTTACTTGTGACTGGGAGTCAGACTTCTTTCTGTTCTTTTTGGTAAAGACCCGGATAAAAGTAGACACAGATGCTTCCTTGAAAGGAATTCCAGATTCTAGGCCACCTAACAGGTGCCTTCCCCTCTGGAGCATCCTTTCACTAAGAAGTTTGCTTTTGTACCGTAGGGTTGTGAATCATCCCTATGAACATTGGCTTAACTTTATTATGCACCATCACAGCCTATCAGTTTGTAATAACACAAGTTTTATAGATTCTATATATCAGACGCTGTTGAATATAAAAACGTAATGATTTTAGCACATGTGAATTAATTTTTTCTAACTCTATTAGATTAAAAAGGCACTGGGCTAAGCAAAAAATAGGTTAGAGTTTCACAGGAGAATATTCGTTTTAATGAAGGAATTTGCTCATTATTCAGGAGCAAGTGATAGTGCATACTTTCAACTAACCTAAAGATGTTGCTTTATACCTACTGCATTTAGTATTACTGATCCCCTATAATGATGCTTTTATTTGTAGAGACCATTAAAATGATTGTTTTACACCTCTTAGAAATCTGAGAATGGGATGGAAAGTCCTATTCTGATTTGGAGAGCATGATATGGTTGCCTAACCTCAAATGTTCCTGGTTTTCAGCCTGTCAAAGTTGTCTCAAGGATGGCACTGCTAATAGAACCCTCTATTTAATTGCAAATAGATAATCTGGGTTTCAAAGCACTTAATGATCATGAGGTAACTCATTATCACCTCAGCTCTCTAAACATCAATTTCCTTAACTAAAAAATAGACATGATAATCCCCACCTTGCACAATTTAATGGCTTGTATATGAAGGACAAAGTGCCGCTGACCCTTGAACAATGCAGGAGTTGGGGTGCCAACCCCTGCACAGCAAAAAATTCAGAAATACTTAACTACGAATAGCCTACAGTTGACTGGAAGTCATACCGGTAACGTAAACAGTCAAATCAACACACTTTGTATATGTATCATATACTGTATTACAATAAGATTAGCTAGAAAAAAGAAAATGTTATTAAGAAAATCATAAGGAACCAGGCGTGGTGGCTCACACCTGTAATCCCAGCACTTTGGGAGGCAAAGGTGGGTGGATCATGAAGTCAGGAGATCGAGACCATCCTGGCCAACATGGTGAAAGCCAGTCTCTACTAAAATATAAAAAATGAGCCGAGTGTGGTGGCACATACCTGTAGTCCCAGCTACTCAGGAGACTGAGGCAGGGGAATCATTTGAACCCGGGAGGTGGAGGTTGCAGTGAGCCGAGATCACGCCACTGCACTCCAGCCTGGCAACAGAGCAAGACTCTGCCTCAAAAAAAAAAAAAAAAGAGAATCATAAGGAAAAGGAGATACATGTACAGTACTGTACTGTGCTCATCAATACCAGAAATTTACATCACCTGTTCACAAAACGAATTGTCCCTCTGAAAGGGCGGGCAATCACAAATGCAGATCTCAATCTACGGTACCTATCAAGCAATTCAATTTTTCCTATAATGGCATGCCTTTTCTCTGCTTCTTGGGAGCACTTTGTATGGGTCCCATGTTGTTATTCAAGGATTGTAGTATTGCCCTAAACACGATGAAAAATACGCAAGAACTGAGAGAGATCACTTCTTACAGTGATACACGATTTACTGAAGAGACAACTGCTCACGCAGAGATGATTATTATCTCATGGCCTTGTAGGCAGATTCTCGCAACACTTGAGCTCATTGCAATAGCTGCAGGAGGGGGCTAGAAATGATTACAGTAGCATAGTATGTAGAGTTAATGTTAAACAGTTATGATTTAATACTGCATCTGTACATTTGTTTACATTTTTCTCAACTAAAATGACACCATATATGATCTGTGTTTGTGTGCATATATTTTAAAACATATTTTTAATCTATTTTTATAACAGATTTGTGAATATTTTATGGAAGTAAATGATAAAATACATGAGTATCTATATATATTTTTTGCCTTCATGATATATCTTTTTCTTAATTTTTTTGATATTGATATGGACAGGAGACAGGGAAATGCTGGGTAGAAGAGGGTGGTTCCCTGGCAAAGGACCCACCCTCAAGCCTGGATACCCACAGCCTAAGTGAAAACTGGCATTTCTGTTTTCACACCTAAAAAGTTACCTTTTGACCCATCATGCCCCCATCCTGTACCAATATAAACTTTGAACCCCAGGCTCCAGAAGCAGATGAGGAGAAGAGGAGACAAGCAGAGAAATGGCAGACCAGTGAGGCAGAGAAGGAGAGAAATGAAGGAACATCAGGAGGAGTTCAGCTGGGGATGGTCAGAGAATCAGCCACTAGACAGCCAAACTCCAAGGCAATATCATCTTCCTGCTCCATCCCTTGTCCAGCTCCCCATTCATCCTGGTGAGAGCCACCACCACCATTCAATAAAACCCCTGCATTCATCCTTCAAGTCTGTGTGTGACCCAATTCTTCCAGGATGCTGGACAAAAGCCTGGGATAAAGAAAGCTGTCATACTCACCCCCGCCTTTGCTAAAGGCAGACTCCACTGGTTAACCCTTTAAGCCATCTTCAGACAGCAAGTCTAAAAGACTGTACTGTAACATGCACCCACTCGGGCTTTGGGAGTGGCAGACACCCACCCCTTGATGCTGCTGTGGGGCTGGAGCCCAAAAGAGCTTGTCCTGGTTCTTGCACCTGCCGTCTGTGTGCTCCCCATCCCATAAGGGGTTTGAGCTTTGCGGTGGCCAAACAGAGAGCCATACCCCGTCATACATCCTGCAAGGGGAGCCAGGGAACTCTCCTATTTCAATATTTCTGGGCTATGCAGTTGGTCTGCAAATTTTTTAAATTGAAACATTTTCAAAAAATTTTCCAAAATATATATGGAAACAAAATTCTGTATAAGTAAGTGAACCCATACAGTTCAAACGGGTTGTTCAAGGGTCAACTGTACAATCATAGATAACCACAGACTATTCTTTGCTGAGCACTTATGTATTAAACTTTATAAATATCTGCATGCAGACGTGGAGAAAAAGGAATGCTTTTACACTGTTCGTGGGAATGTTAAATTAGTTCAACCATTGTGGAAGACAGTGTGGTGAGTCCTGAAGGATCTAGAACTAGAAATACCATTTGACCCTGTAATCCCATTACTGAGTGTATATCCGAAGGATTACAAACCACTTTACTATAAGGACACATGCACACGTATGTTCATTGCGGCACTGTTCACAATAGCAAAGACTTGGAACCAACCCAAATGCCCATCAATGATAGACTGGATAAAGAAAATGTGGCACATATACACCATGGAATATTATGCAGCCATAAAAAAGGATGAGTTCATGCCCTTTGCAAGGATATGGATGAAGCTGGAAACCATCATTCTCAGCAAACTAACACAAACACTGCAGGTTGCCACTCATAATTGGGGGTTGAACAATGAGAACACATGGACACAGGGAAGAAAATATCACACACTGGGGCCTGTGAGGGTGTGGGGGCTGGGGGGAGGGATAGCTTTAGGAGAAATACCTAATGTAGATGATGGGTTGATGGGTGCAGCAAACCCCCAATGCACATGTATACTTATGTTAACCTGCACATTCTGCACACGTACCCCAGAACTTAAAGTATAATTTTAAAAAATTCTCTGCATGCAATACCTCATTGAAATTCTCAAAATGACACCTTGAGGTAGATATCATTATTATACCATTACATGTAATCCACATTTTACATAGGGATAAACAAATGCATACGTTGACTAACTTGCCCAGAGTTCACATAACTAGTGAATGGCATAGCACCAAGTCTAGAATTCAATTCTTAGCTCAAAGACCATCATCTCAAAGAGACTTTTCTTGACTCCTCTTAGTTTGTGTTGATATAGTGGAATACCTGAGACCGGATAACTAAAAAAGCACAGAAATTTATTTCTGACAGTTCTGGATGCGGGGAAGTCCAAAATTAAGGTGCCAGCAGATTTAGTGTCTGGTAAGGGCTTGCTTTCTGCTTGCAAGACGGTGCCATATTTCTGCATCCTCTGGAGGGGATAAATGCTGTGTCTTCACATGGCAGAAGGGACAGAAAGACAAAAAAGGGCCAGGCAGCTCTCTGAAGCCTCTTTTATATGGACATTAATTCAACCTCATGGTTGAATCACTTCTCAAAAAACCCTGCCTCTTAATATCACCACAATGGGAATTAAATTTCAGTATGAATTTCAGAGAGACACAGACATTCAAACCATAGCACCTCCTAAAGTAGTCATTCTCTGTCATATCACTTATGATTTTGTCTTATTTTCTTTCTAACACCATCATTATCTAAAATTAATATTCATTTGGTTTCTTGCTTGCCTCCCCTTCCCCAGTAGAATGTAAGCTCCATGAGAGCGGGGAGCTAGCCTGTGTTGTTTACCACGGTTTCCCCTAAAGTCTAGAACAGTGTCTGGTACATAATGGGATAGAATATTTGTTGAATGAATTGATACTTGTCTGAACACAAAGCTTCTTGGTAAGCTGGAAAATCCTGTCCCTTCTGCTATGTGAAGACACAGCATTCATCTCCTCCAGAGGATGCAGCAACATGGCACCATCTTGGAAGCCGAAAGCAAGCCTTTACCAGACATTAAATCTGCTGGCACCTTAATTTTGGACTTCCCAGCCTCCAACCCTGCAAGATATTGCCATCATTGCCTGATCTTGGTTTGTCAATCATAGTAAACTGGGCCTGGGAAAGCCCAGGGAATGTTTTAACTGAGGAAAGGGGTTTGATACACTTCCCTAGTGGGTAACCCACGTAGGATTTTGCAGTAAGGGCAAGACAACTTCTAGGAGGTGTTGAAAATAAATATTTGACTATACTTCAATTTTCTGCATGACATGTGCAAAGCACCCTTAGAGGGCCCTTTATTTTGGTGAGAAACATGACTATGAAAGCAATCATAATCTCTGTGAACCTCAGAAATGGCTTAATTGAGAAAAGATACCTGCCTTGTAGAAATTCACAGAATCAACATAGTCAACACGAAGATAAAATCAGATCGTGAATATGAAAGTGCTTTGCAAAATTTAAAGTCCTGTGATACAAGTGTAAGGTGGTATTAGTATGTTTATTTAATCAACTTAAATTTCCATTTCAATGGCTAACATATAATTTATTTACTGGAAAGTCTTCCCATAATCATCTTGTTAGGGAAACTCTCCAAATGTTTCTAGCTCTAAGTTTATTGCATCAAACATAGAGCTAGAAACATTAGTCTTTGCAAAGTGGAAGAGATTTAACTGTGGTGCAGGGAACCTGGAAAGATGAGGGGCAGGGTGTGTGGAAAATCCAAGGTAGAAGGCAGACTTCCTTCTCATTGTATAGATATTTGTAGTGCTAGAGACTTTGAAAAATTAACCATTTATTGGTTGGGCCTTGCATTTACACGACAACAGAAGAGCAAAAGACAAATGGGGCTGGGCACCGTGGTCCACGCCTGTAATTCCAGCACTTCAGGAGGCTAAGACGGGTGGATCACCTGAGGTCAGGAGTTCGAGGCCACCCTGGCCAACATGGTGAAACCCCGCCTCTACTAAAAATACAAAATTAGCCAGGCATGGTGGCACATGCCTGTAATCCCAGCTACTTGTGAGGCTGAGTTTGGAGAATCGCTTGAACCTGGGAGGCAGAGGTTGCAGTGAGCTGAGATCACGCCATTGCATTCCAGCTTGGGCAACAAGAGTGATACTCCGTCTCAAAACAAACAAACAAACAAAAAAAATTTACATTATATCTTAAAGGAAACAAATGAAACAAAGAACCAATAAGACTAATTGTGAGTGGGAGCATGATGATAGACATTTAAGCCAAGAAGATTTCAAATGAAAGGCGGTACCAACTCTTGCTCTCTTCTCTTTATTTTGAGACAGAGTCTCACTCTGTCACCCAGGCTTGAGTTCAGTGGCTCGATCTCAGCTTACTGCAATCTCTGCCTCCTATGTTCAGCAATTCTCTGCCTCAGCCTCCCAAGTAGCTTGGATTACAGGGGCTGTCACCACACCCAGCTAATTTTTTGTATTGTGTGTGTGTGTGTGTGTGTGTGTGTGTGTGTTTAGTAGAGATTGGGTTTCACCATTTTGGCCAGGATGGTCTTGAACTCCTAACCTCGCGATTTACCCACCTGGGCCTCCCAAAGTGCTGGGATTACAGGTGTGAGCCACCGCGCCCAGCCTCTTGGTCTCTTCTCTAGTTGGATTGGCCTGCTTGGTATCTCCTGCATGCTCCATGCTCATTTTTTCCCTGGTGCTTATTAGTAGACACTTTGTAGTGCAGCTGCCCTCCTCATAATTTTCCCTTCTCTGAAAATAACCCTAGATATAAAGCAGTCATTCCTGTCTTCTGTTCATAGTTGATTGGTTTAGGAGTAGGTATTAAAATTAAGAAACACTGCCTAGAAAGAAGATTCATGAAACGCCCAAGATCTCTCTGTAGTTACCTTGGTTCCTGGCCTCTTTGAGTTGGTTTTTCAATAGTTTCAAGATGCTAATAACATTTCAATAAGCACAGCCCTCCACTGCTCACTATTTCAGCTAGCTCCAGGTGAGCAAGAATGGGAGTGTTTTTTAAGTCCCGCAGGTGATTCCAATATGCACCCAAGGCTGAGAACCATCACTCGACCCCAGTGATACACAAACTGTAATGTACATATGACTTACCTAAAGATCTTATAAAAATGCAGATTCTCATTCAATAGGTCTGTGGTGGGGCCCAAGATGCTTCATGTCCAACAGTTTCCCAGATGATGTTGATTCCACTGATCTAGAGGTCACATCAGTGTATCAAAGCTCTGTGTGGTTTCTGTTGCTTGAAACCAAGAGAACTTTAATTAATATAGTACCTTTTCTCAGGTTGCAACCCTATCTTGTAAGGCTCTACCCACTTTATCTATTTGGATTTTATTCATCATTCAAGAGCCAACTATAATCTCATTTCCTTTATGAAGTCTTCTTTAAGTCATTGCAACCCTCTCTTTCCTTGTTGATTGCCCATGCTATATATAGCCTCCATTACATAATATGTCATTTAATTGTCTTGCATATAGCTCACTTACAAATGTTGGTAAATGTACAATTATTTCCTGTGTAAATCTCATCTCTTCCCAAGGAGTCTGTTTATATTTCTTGAAGTTTTATATATGCATATATTTATATATATGAAATCTCTTATATATATTTACACATATAAAATCTCTAATATATAATATATATTTATAGATAAAATTTCTTATATATTGTATATATTATATGTATATAAAGTCTCATATATATTAAAGATTAAATAAAGATTTTAAAAAGATTTTTAAAAGTTTCCATCTGTGGATTCATTTCTGCATGTTAGGTAGAAGTAATACCTGAAAATTAAGAGATGGCCACTTTATTTTACAGATAATTGGGGAATCTTCTCATATATATGTATATATGATTACATACATATATATATCTTTAATCCACCATGACTTCCAATCTAGTAGTGGGAACATGGCAGGTATTTAATTAAAACTTGTTGAATTGAAGGCATATGGAAAAGGAAAGTGTGACTACCATCATTTCCTAGGAGATATAAAGCTAAAAACAAACAAAAAAGTAGAAGTCACAAAGCAGATTGAAAGAATGACCTTACATGGCTTATGGTCATGGGCCCGGGGGCACAGATATATTTGCAGAGTTTTGGCTAGGATGGGGTTCATCGCCTAGGGAAAAAAAGCGGATCTGAAATGCTTATACACAGGTCAAGTGTGCAGAGCCCCACTGCCTCGTATAGACCAGATGCCTTTTGGCAGAGGTACTAACTAGACATTCCCCTGGACTCAGTGGTTTTGTTTTGAAACAAAGAAGGAAAAGAAGAGAAATGAACACTAGAGCAAAAAAGCTACTGCACAGATCATCTTTTATCCAGCTTTCTCATTTTAAGTATGAGGAAGCTGAGGCTCAGAAGTTACCATGTTAGAGATGAACAAAACTTTTTTTTTTGAGACAGAGTCTTGCTCTGTCACCCAGGCTGGAGTGCAGCGACACAATCTCGACTCACTGAAACCTCCACCTCTGGGTTTAAGAGATTGTCTTGCCTCAGCCTCCCAAGTAGCTGGGATTATAGGTGCATGCCACCACACCCGGCTAATTTTTGTATTTTTAGTAGAGACGGGGTTTTGTCATGTTGGCCAGGCTGGTCTCGAACTCCTGACCTCAGGTGATCCACCCACCTCGACCTCCCAAAGTGCTGGAATTACAGGCGTGAGCCACTGTGCCAGGCCGACATGAACAAATCTTGGCCTAGAATGCAGGTCTCTTAATTCGTAGGACAATGCCGCTCCATGCAATAATGATCTTGTGAGAATTCTTAATCTACATAGAAACCCCTAGTCTCATAGTATCTTTTGCTACCTTTGTCAGGGCTGGAGGATTCTGAGATCTTAGTAAAAGAGTTGTGAAATGGCAAAGGGAGTCAGGCTTTGCAATATGTGGGGCAAAGAGTACAGCATGAATGAATGTAGCCTACTGAGTACTGCTTTCTTTTTTTATTTCACTACAAAATAATTTATTCGAACACATAGCTACAGCGCGAGACTCCTATATACAAGCACGTTGACAATTGACGCTCCTGACTACCGTCAACTAGGGGACCCTTTTCTTCCCCCTTGCCTTGCCTTCTTAACTCCAGTCCTCTTTTTGATCTCAGTGAGCCCAATTACCTTAAATGGATTCAATTGAACATAATTCCCTTGCTATGCACTCATTTTGGTATGAGTAGATTACAGATTTTCTCAAGTATGGAAGACTGAAAAGATGAAAAATTAAATGACAAAATTCCTCTTGAATGATGAGGCCTCTCCTTCTGGAGACCACCAGTCCTTCACCATGCTCTTTCTAGTGTGGTGCTGAGTGGGTTGACCAACTAATGTGGGGTCCTAACGTCTTGATGCTACTTCATGATTCAAAGCAGTCTCAGAGCAACTGGGTCCACTTCCTTGTGATGTGGATATACAAAGCCCTTCTAGAAAAGTCTATGTATTGTTAAGAGGAAACAGAAAGGAGAAAAAAAAGTTGGCTGGGTGTGGTGGCTCGTGCCTGTAATTCCAGCATTTTGGGTGGTCGAGGAGGGCAGATCACCTGAGGTCAGGAGTTCGAGACCAGCCAGACCAATGTGAAGAAACCCCATCTCTACTAAAAATACAAAATTAGCCAGGCATCATGGTGCACGCCTGTAATCCCAGCTACTCGGGAGGCTGAGGCAGGAGAATCACTTGAACCCAGGAGGCGGATGTTGTGGTGAGCTAAGATAGCGCCATTGCACTCCAGTCTGGGCAACAAGAGCAAAACTCCATTTCAAAAAAAAAAGTTTCCAGCTGTAGATTCATTTCTGATGTTGGGTAGAAATAATACCTAAAAATTAAGAGTTGGTCATTTTGTTTTAGAGAGAATTGGGGAATCTTATTTTTGAAGCTTTACTGTATTCTGCTTTACCAGAAAAAAAAAAGATGAGAAATTGAGCAGAAGGACGCAAAGAGAAATAAAATTTTGATTTTTCAAATAGACAAGGGCCAAAGATAAAAGGCCAACTAGCTTTTTTCCCTATACTTCAATTTGTCTTGCTCTCATGTTAACCCATGTATTGCTGTATTTAACTTAACCACAATAAGTAGCATCAATGTTTACCAACAAATCAATAATTTTTGTGGAAAAACAAGAGTCATTAGGGTGAGCTAGAATGATAAGGGTGGTAGCTGATTCAATTTCCCTCCATTTCTTTATTTTAAAAGATGGGGGAAAAAGATTGTGTGTGTGCTAGCGTGAACAATTTTGCAATAGTGTACCACTACTTAGAAAAGATGGCGACTCAATGTTTAAAACCCAAATAAATCTTACAGTCAGGCTTTATAAAACAAAACCAAAGAAAAACAAACAAAAACACTTGCTGTCCTCTAGAATGGTTATTTGTGTAGTGAACATACTTTTGCCACAACAGGACACATAGAGAATAATTAAAGTCACTGGGTCATCTTCATTTTGAAGCCACCTTGATTTAACACTGCACAGGGAAGTAATTAGATGAATTTGAAACCATAGTCTTAGGGGAGAAAAATAGCGCAGAATGTATTCCAAGGAGGGATTGCAGGCAAGGAGGGATTGCAGGCAGCCTCAGCTACAACTATTATACAAAAGATTCTAAAAATAAAAGTGGAGAACAGGCTGTAGAGTACTTTGTACTCAGTAGCTTCCAGACTGGCTTTTTAGCGTCTAGTATCTCTGCTTGCAAATTCTGGGAATTCTCTACCCTCAGAATCGGGAAGTGCTTTTCAAAGAGCCGAATTCTAAGTTTCCACAGCTGAATCTGTAAGAGAGATTGTAAACTTGGCCTGATAGGGCATTGACTTTAATCTTCTTTTTTTTTTTTTAACCTTCTCCTTTAGTATCCCCTATGGCCACACTCCTAACTCAAGTTTATAATGTGTAAATGGAAGGATAAAATAAGTGGAAAGTTCACATTAGCAAATAAGCAAAACTCTAAATGTGTGGGGATAGTAACAGTCAGTGGTTAAGAGTTCAGATCCGGGCCAGGCGTGGTGGCTCACGCCTGTAATCCCAGCACTTTGGGAGGCCGAGGCGGGTAGATCACGAGGTCAGGAGTTCGAGACCAGCCTGAGCAACATGGTAAAACCTCGTCTCTACAAAAAACAAAACAAAACAAAACAAAAATTAGCTGGGTGTGGTTGCACACGTCTGTAATCCCAACTACTCGGGAGGCTGAGGCAGGAGAATTGCCTGAACTTGGGAGGCGGAGGTTGCAGTGAGCCGAGATCGTGCCACTGCACTCCAGCCTGGGCAACAGAGTGAGACTTCGTCTCAAAAAAAAAAAGAGTTCAGGTCCGGCCAGACGTGGTGGCTCACGCCTGTAATCCCAGCAGTTTGAGAGGCCGAGGCGGGGAATCACGTGAGGTGAGGAGTTTGAGACCAACCTGGCCAACATGCTGAAACCCTGTCTCTACTAAAAATACGAAAATTAGCCAGTCGTGGTGCCTGTAATCACAGCTATTCGGGAGGCTGAGGCAGGAGAATTGCTTGAACCTGGGAGGCAGAGGTTGCGGTGAACTCAGATTGTGCCATTGCACTCCAGCCTGGGCAACAAGAGAAAAACTCCACCTCAAAAAAAAAAAAAGAATTCAGGTCCTGAATTCAAATAGACCTGGGTTTGTGTCCCTGATCTACTGTGTGCCACTTGGATTTATCAGGTCTCCATTTAGTTCCTCTCTAAGTGTCATGGAGAGCAGGGGTTAGGATATAAGTAAATACTAAAATGACCTTTTTACTAAACACTCTAACATAATTGGCACAGAACATGGCATTCCTACCTTAAGCAGGTGGGAATAAGAAGCAGAGATATAGGCCATTGGCATTAAGTGACCTCATATGTACATACTTGTAGTATCTGAGGCATTGGAAAATTTGATTATAGGAAACTATTTTTTTTTTTTTTTTTTTTTTTTTGAGACGGAGTTTTACCCTGTTGCTCAGGCTGGAGTGCAATGGCGAGATATCGGCTCACTGCAACCTCAGCCTCCTGGGTTCAAACAATTCTGCCTCAGCCTCCCTAGTAGCTGGGATTACAGGCGCCTGCCACCAGGCCCTGCTAATTTTTGTATTTTTGGTAGAGATGGGATTTTACCATGTTGGCCAGGCTGGTCTCCAACTCCTGACCTCTAGATCTGCCCACCTTGGCCTCCAAAAGTGCTGGAATTACAGGCGTGAACCACCGTGCCCAGCCAGGAAACTTAACTTTATGGCTTTCTCTCCTCCTTGAGGGCAGGGGTTGTGTCAAATCACCCTCTATAGGCTTGGTAGTGCCTTGCTACAGTGACTGGCATTCAACAAGGGAATGAATGAAGCACAGTATATGAGGCAGAAAGACCTGATTTCCCAGGAGACAGAATTGGGATGCATTCCCTGTGTTCTCCAAGACATAACTGAGGAGGGTGGGGTGGAAGGCTGCTGTGGAAATACTGCAGGAGTCAAAGCAGGTTGAACCTGGAGACTAAAATGTAGTTGTACATGGCACTGCCTATTAACATACGTGCTCCTGTTTACAATAGCAAAGACTTGGAACCAACCCAAATGTCCATCAATGATAGCCTGGATAAAGAAAATGTGGCACATCTACACCATGGAATACTACGCACTCATAAAAACGATGAGCTTATGTCCTTCCTCAGGACACGGATGCATCTGGAAACCATCATTCTCAGTAAACTGACACAAGAACAGAAAATCAAACACTGCATGTTTTCACTCATAGGCAGATGTTGAACAATGAGAACACGTGGACACAGGGAGGGGAGCATCACGCACTGGGGTCAGTTGGGGGCGGCTAGGGGAGGGACAGTGGGGGGTGGGGAGGGTGGGAAGGGATAATGTGGGAGAAATATCAGATATGGGTGATGGGAGGATGCAGGCAGCAAACTACCTGCCATGTAGGTACCTATGCAACAATCCTGCATGATCTGCACATGTACCCCAGAACCTAAAGTACAATAAGAAAACAACAACAACAACAAAAAACAACAACAAAAATGTGCTCATGATTAAACTGGATTAATGTTCACGGGACAAAGTTTAATATGTCATAGGGAACATGAGAAAAACACATGCACCTTCTTGGGGAGCCACTGTCACCTTGGGTTCTCTGGATCATTCTTTTCTTTAGCATTTGCCCCACTCTTCCCTCCTGGTCAAGTTTTCTCAAGCTTCTGGAAGGCATTTCTATTTGCACCGCTTCTTTGGCATGGGGAGAATGGCGTGGTGACCTGTGGATCTCTCCCTGACCCAGAGCCGCTGGAGTCCTCTGAGGAGGATAATTATGTTTCAATGGGCAGGTGCTGAAGCAATTTTGGCATGCTAAGATCGAATCAGCAAGAACAGCTATCAAGGATGGGACTGTGCAGGAAAAGCAGGAGTTTTTTTTTTATGGTTCTGTGCACCTGCTAGCTGCCACTTATTCACCTGCTCATTGGTGTGGTGACTGGATTTTTTTTTTTATGAGACTTTCCCTAGGTGTATTTGGCAAATAATGTGTCGAAGCTATTTATTCTCTGCCTCCCATGGACCTTCAGTCTCACCTCAAATCATCCAGGCCTTGGCTGTTTTTCCCTTATTTCTTGCCACCTGGTGTCCAGTCAGGCCACGTTTTGGCTGCATTGGTTTTTGTCTGCTGAGTTGTGCTTGGCAGAATTACCTCTCCCAGAACAGCTATGCACTAGAGATAGCGACACTGCCATTTGGGCACTGGACTGCAGGACCATAGCTTGGTCTTGAGTGGAATGCACAGACAGGGAGGGCACAAAGCTCAAGTGCTGCAGTGTGTGCTGGAATGTCTTCAGCATTAGCAGGCCTGCAAAAGGGGCCCCGTAACTTCATCCCCCATACCCTACACACAGGCCATGTCATGTACAGGTTGGGAACGTGGGCTCTGGTGTCAGACTATTTGACCTCAAATTCTAATTCTGCCTCTTATTAACTCAATGACATTGAACAAGTCACTTGACGTCCCCCAGCCTGAGTTTCCCTGTTGAAAATATGGAAGGAAAATATGAGCGTGACTACCTCCTAGACTGTTGTGGGCATTACATTAGATAATCCGTGTAAAGTACTTGGCAGGGTGCCTGGCAAATAAGAAGTGCTCTACAAATGTCAACTCTTATTTTAAAATTCATAGAAGCGTATTTAGACTTTTGGGATTTCATTTCAGCTTTGAATCTGTGCTTCCCCGGTCGGTTTTCTTGGCACAGGTCTCTGGGGAATGGGGCATTTCAGGCAGAGATATGGGAGAAGTGAGGCAAAACTATGGAACCTACTTTGAGGCCTGAAATAAAACCCTCCAAGCTGAAGGCGTAACGCTGGGGGATTAGGCTGCTTACAAGCTAGGAAATGATGGTCTCTGAGCTCTGCCAGCATCTCCTGTAGGCAGAGTACTCTGTTCTGCCTCAGGCCTCCCCTGGCTGTTAAAGCATCTGCTTAGACTGTATTTGTTTGTCTAACTGCCAGATCCTGGGGCACTCAGATGCTTATGTTCATCTTGAAGCTGTTTTAGTATTTACTAGCTTAAAAAAAATCCTTGGAATTTAAATATGAAAACCAACAGTAAAACAAGGGTAGTGATCCAAAATCAGGCATGCAAAATCAGGAAGTATCAAACTTAGAACTGTGTACCAAAACAAATATTTGTAAGTTTAGGTAGCAATAGAAAATATTGTAGATGAGCCAATTAATGTTGCCATGGGCAACAAATTATAATTTTGACATATCTCTTGGATAGTTTTATCAGCAATATCAGTATTATGCTTTTAAATGTTGAGTTTTATGCGTAATGGGTTAATGTATCATTACTTCCTTACTTGGGGTGAATCACAAGCTCTCCCTTACTTTGGTCATTGCTTTGGAAAACTTATTAAGAATGGATGTTATGAGTAGGATGAATAAATTAACGCCTTTAATGTATAAAGCTTTACTTTCAGTACTCAATGATGTATAAGTTTTTGGGATTCAAAGATCTTTTCTGGTTCTCTTTATTTATTTATTTTTGGTACAGGGTCTTGCTCTGTTGCGCAGGATGGAGTGCAGTAGCAAGATCCTGTATTAACTCACTGCAACCTTGAACTCCTGGGCTCCAGTGATCCTCCTGCATCAACTAGCTGAGTAGCTGGGGCTATAGGCTGTGTGCCACCATGCCCAGCTGATTTTCTAATTTTTTGTAGACACAGGGTCTTGCTTTGTTGCCTAGGCTGGTCTTGGCCTCAAGCAATCCTCCTGCCTTGGCCTTCCAAAGTGCTGGGATTTCAGGCATGAGGTGCTGAGACCAGCTCAGATCTCTTTTAGATACCTAAAAAACCCTAGAGAATGTTTTACAGTTCACCAAGGAGTATGAAAAAAAGAGCTCATCATTCTGGCACCTGCTTCAGTGGCAGAGGTGACACTGACGAATCCCTAAGCTGCACATGTCTTTGAGATGGAGACAGGTTCTAAGGTAGAATGGCCTGATGAACAGTGAGGAGACAGTCTGTGTGCCAAACCTAGACCCTTCTTAGGAATGGGAAGCTCCAGATGGCTCCCAGGGGGCGTGTTATTTTCAGGATCTCAGATTATGCAATTATTGTCATTGGAAAGAAACGTCCAAGAATGTTAGATATCTAATCAGAATTTGTCGAAATGTTCCTAGACGGTACATAACAGAGAGGCCTTGGCCCTTGAATCTTATAGGCCTTGGGCCCACTCTTTATCCAGCCTGCCCTCAGGAAGCAGGCTAAACTCAGGGAAGATCCACCTCTACCATCAGTCATAACGTCCACACTGATCTCCGGTGGTTGCCACCTAGCCTTTAGCCAAGACCCATTTAGAGTCACTCCATTTACAAGAAGGTACTCTCAAGTTTTACTATCACTTTAGCTCTAAATTTTGACTTTTGGGTTCCCCTAGAAACTTCAGAGAAGCCGCAAGTTTTAAATATCATCTAATCTAAATCCTTTTATTTTATAGGTAGAGAAATGCAGCAAAGAGGAGAGTGGTTTGCTCAAGGTCACATAGCTAGAACACAGAAGGGCCTTCACTAGAATCCAGGTACTGTAACTCCCTAGTTAATATCCTCTGAAGTCCCCTCCAAAAAGAAGTTTTATAGCCTCACCAGCCCAGACCGTTGCTTAGATTGTGTGCAGACAAAGCATGTTTTAATGGTTTTGAGGAATTATAGAGAGCACTGAACGCATTTCAGTGTGGGAATGAAGTCTAGAGTATTTTGGTAAAGTTGCCACTTTGTTTTTCCACTGAGGATTTGCCTCTGCAACTCTCTCAAGGAGTTAAAATTCTCTACAGTTGCCAGTAATTGTGTGTGTGCATAAATAGGCAGTACAATTCAATAGAGGAGTTAAATATGTGATTAAGAGATATCTTGCAATCAATGGGAAATTGTCTTAGCTTAGCATAAAGAAGGCTGTTTTTTGTTGTTGTCGGGAGAGACTTGTTTTCTTTTAGTCTTTTGATGCTTTATTAATTGTGATAAGGATGGTTAAAAATGATATTTTCCTCATAGGAATAGCATAGTCTTAGAAAATTTCAGCTTGCTCAACAGTCAGTGAGTTTAATAATATTAGGTACGATATTGAGAGCCACATTTTCTTCTCATCCTAACCTTGATATGAATTCTGAGTCCAGCAATTTCTTGTTCACTGTGATGTTACCAAAATATGACCTTAGAAAAATTTCAAAAACCATATGCCTTGTGAAAAAAAGGAAAGCTAATAGAAAGTAGGCCCTCAGGAAATGAGGCGTTTATTAAACCAGGCGTGGTAGAGCAGTGGTTCTCTTACTCAAACCTAGGACTTGTAAAAACTCGGATTACTGGGCCCCTCTCCGAGAGCTTCTCTTTTTTAACATCATTTATTTATTTAGTTTAATCCACAGCTAAAAATTGTTTATACTTATCATGTACAGCATGTTTTGAAATATGTTAACATTGTGGAATGGCTAAATTGAGCTAATTAACATATGCATTACTTCACATACTTATCACTTAAAATCTTCTCTGTGATCAGTTTTCAAGTATACTATACATTGTTATTAAGTATCATCACCACATTGTACAAACGATCTCTTGAACTATTTCTCCAATCTAACTGAAATTTTGTATCCTTTGACAAACATCTCGCCAGCCTTCGACTCTCAGCTCTAGTAACCACCACTTTACTGTCTACTTCTATGAATTCAACTTTTTTAGATTCTACGTATAGGTGAGATCATGCAGTACTTGTCTTTCTGTGCTTGACTTATTTCACTTAACACAGTGTCCTCCAAGTTCATCCATGTTGTTGCAAATGACAGGGCTTTCTTTTTTTAAGGCTGAGTAGTGCTCCACTTTGAATCTATACCACATTTTCGTTATCCATCTATTGATGAACTCAGGTTGATTTCATACTTTTACTATTGTGAATAGTGCTGCAATAAACATGAGAGTGCAGATATCTCTTCAACATACTGATTTCATTTCCTTTGGATTTATACCCAGTAGGGGGATTATTGGATCACATATAGTAGTTCTATTTTTAGTTTTTTTTTTTTTTTTGAGATGGAGTTTTGCTCTGTCAGTGGTGTGATCTCGGCTCATTGCAACTTCCACCTCCTGGGTTCAAGTGACTCCGTGCCTCAGCCTTCCGAGTAGCTGGGACTACAGGCATGCACCACCATGCCCAGAGAACTTTTTGTATTTTAGCAGAGACGGGGTTTCACCATGTTGGCCGGGATGGTCTCGATCTCCTGACCTCGTGATCTTCCTGCCTAGGTCTCCCAAAGTGCTGGGATTACAGGCGTGAGCCACCGTGCCTGGCCTATTTTTGGCTTTTTGCAGAATATTCATATTGTTCTCCATAATGGCTGTACTAATTTTCATTTCCATCAACAGTGTAGAAGGGTTTCCTTTGCTTCATATCCTTTCCAGCACTTATCTTTCATCATTTTGATAAAAGTCATTTAACAGAACAGGTGAGATGATATCTCATTGTGGTTTTAATTTTCATTTCTCTAAGAAATAAAAGGCATCCAAGTAGGAAAAGAAGAAGTCAAGCTATCTCTCTTCACAGATGATATGATCCTATCCCTGAAAAACCCTAAAGACTCTGCCAAAAGGCTCCTGGAACTGATAAATTACTTCAGTAAAGTTGAAGATACAAAATTAATGTACAAAAATCAGTAGTATTTCTATACACCAGTAAAGTTCAAGCTGAGAGCCAGATCAGGAATGCAATCTCATTTATAATAGCCATACACACACATACAAAATAAAATACCTAGAAATACATCTAACCAAGGAGGTGAAAGATCTTTATAAGGGGAACTACAAAACACTGCTGAAAGAAATCATAGATGACACAAACAAATGGAAAAACATTCCAAGCTCATGCAAACTCCTGTCATTTTAAACAGAAGTAGAAAAAACTTTTTTTTTTTTTGAGACGGAGTCTCGTTCTGTCGGGCCCAGGCTGAAGTGCAGAGGCATGATCTCAGCTCACTGCTCACTGCAACCTCCGCCTCCCATGTTCAAGTGATTCTCCCACCTCAGTCTCCCAAATAGCTGGGATTACAGGCACCTGCTACCATGCCCGGCTATTTTTTTCATTTTTTAGTAGAGACAGGGTTTCACCATATTGGCCAGGCTGGTCTTGAACCCCTGACCTCAGGTGAACTGACTGCCTTGGCCTCCCAAAGTGCTGGGATTATAGGCATGAGCCACTGTGCCCAGCAAACAAACAAACAAAAAAACAAAAAACATTTTAAATTTCACATGCAACCAAAGAAAGGGCCCAAATAGCCAAAGCAATCCTAAATAAAAAGAATAAAGCTGGTGGCATCACATTACCTAACTTTAAACTATACTATAAGGCTACAGTAACCAAAAGAACATGGCACTGGTACAAAAACAGACACATAGACCAATGGAGCAGAATAGAGAACCCAGAAATAAAGCCACACACCTATAGTCATCTGCTGTTTCACAAAGTTGAAAAAAAAAAAAAAAAGGAATGGGGAAAGGACTTCCTATTCAATAAATGATGCTGCAATATCTGGTTAGCCATACACAGAATAAAACTGAACCCCTACTTTACACCATATACAAAAATTATCTCAATATTAAAAATTTAAATGTGGAGGAGTGGTTTTGGTTTCAGCGATGAGCTCCCAGAAAGACAACATGGTTTGTTCCAGGCCCCAGAAGCACCAGAATACGTTTAGCTTCAAAAATGACAAGTTCAATAAGAGTGTGCAGACCAAGAAAATTAGTGCAAAACTTCATGATGGAGTATGTTAGCACTGTAAAGAAGTTCTTGAGTGGCGTGTAAAATACAGCAAGTACAAACCATTATCAAAACCTAAAAAATGTGTTAAATGTTTACAAAAGACAGTGAAGGATTCTTATCACATAATATGTAGACCATGTGCCTGTGAACTTGAAGTTCGTGCAAAATGTGGAAAGAAGGAAGACACTGTTATTCCGTTCAATAATAAATCAGAAAAAACAGAACATATTGAAAATAATCTAAGTTCCAACCATAGAAGAAGCTGCAGAAGAAATGAAGAAAGTGATGATGATTTAGATTTTGATATTGATTTAGAAGACCCAGAAGGAGACCATCAAATGAATTAATATCACTGTATTAAAAGTCGGCCGGGCGTAGTGGCTCACGCCTGTAATCCCAGCACTTTGGGAGGCCTAGGTAGGTGGATCACCTGAGGTCAGGAGTTTGAGACCAGCCTGGCCAACATGGTGAAACCCCACCTCTACTAAAAATACAAAAAATTAGCTGGGCATGGTGGCTCATTCCTGTAATCGCAGCTACTCGGGAGGCGAGGCAGGAGAATTGCTTGAACCTGGGAAGCGGAGGTTGCAGTGAGCCAAGATGGCGCCATGCGCTCCAGCCTGGGTGACAGAGTGAGACTCTGTCTCAAAAAGAAAATAAAGAAATAAAGTCAACTTAAGAATGTGAAATTCTGACCAACTTCTGACTATTTTCCAAAAGATACTGTGAAATCCTAGTGAGGAAATCAGAAAAAGCTATAGAAAAATTGACAAATTTCGTACATGAACAATATAAATTGTGTATACTGTATTACCTAATACCAAACTAAACAAGATTCAGAATTGATGATAGTATAAGAAGAACTAGCTCATGTAAAATAAGATGACATTGTTATATTGCTAGGCTCAGAAATTGGTCCTCAGTATATCCCTTTTGATAAATGATCTTAAGTAAATGACTCAAAACCAAGGCCCTGTCACTTATGTTTAATTGTTACAAAGCAAAAGAAGTTTTTTCAAATAATAATGTTTAACAATTATATAGCAATTCTTCTTTGTATTTTTATGGTACCCACGACCAAAAGCTGGAAGGTAGAAGGATCACACCAATGGAAAGAGACTCTGGGTCACAGCCCGTTCTGGGTGAGGACCCCGGGAGGTGTGGAGAGGCTGGTGGAATTAATGCTTGGAATCCAATCACAAGAACCAACTGGGAAAGACACACTATCAGCTGATTAACGTGATTACAGTACCCGACCCAGCTGAGTAGTCAATTGTGAAACTCAAAACTGCAATCAATGCATTGACTATCTGTTGGGATCATATGGGAGGGTCAAAAAGCAATCAATTGCCGATTAGACCGGTTGGAGGAACTCAAACGCATAGTAATGACGAATCAAGAGACATTGCTTCATGCGATAGATGAAGTTGATCGGAAAGTTAAATTTATCCACGCTAGACCTACTATAGGGGAACTTGCCCCAGTGCCGTCAGCACCCCCACCTCCGGCACAAACTGCAAGCAATCCATATCCAGTTGCTGAACTTGCAACACTGGGAAGATCTTCTTATCTAGCTACATAATCGATTTTAAAAAAAGAGAGAGGGAAGACCCCCTTGGTGAAATATAGTGTATTCTTCACTGCCACTGTCACCATCAAATGGGTTTTTAGAGCTTTGAAACACAATGTTTGTAAATTAATCAAAACTTCCCTGTGACCTACCTGCCTTCTACCCATACCAGAATTTGACCACTGCTACTCTAAAAGGCAAGATGGGCTTTGATATAGAAGGACTGCTTCCTCTTTAACAGGAGATGCTACACATCTCTGTGGGTAATTTAAGTTGGACTTTTGACTCTGAAACAGCTATAATTCAAAAAACTTAAAATCCTAATGGAGCTAAAGAATCTTGACTGATTGTTGCCTTTGATGTCCAAATAAGGGACTATTGTGAGTACTTAATGCTACACTTACTATAAGAATGGTAATATTTGTTATCTTTCTCCTGGGCTGGATAGTGGACTACATTTTATTATAGGCTTCGAAAAGCACCTGTAAGGCATAACTGTTCATATTAATAACTTAATACATAAATAGTATATGAAGCTATTAAAAATTTTTCTATATCAAAAAAAGATTTAAATGTAAGATCTCAAACTATAAGAATCCTAGACAAACACCTAGGAAACAGCATTCTGAACTTGGGAAAGAATTTATGACTAAGTCCTCAAAAATAATTGCAACAAAACCAAAAACTGACAAGTGGTACCTAATTAAACTAAAGATCTTCTACATAGCAAAAGAAACTATCAACAGAGTAAACAGACAACCTACAGAATAGGAGAAAAATATTTGTAAACTATGCATCCAATGAGGGTCTAATATCTAGAATCTATAAGGAACTTAAACAATTCAAAAAGCAAAAAACAAATAACCCTATTAAAAAATGAGCAAAGGACATGAACAGACACTTCTCAAGAGAAGACATACAAGCAGCCAACAAACATATGAAGAAATGCTCCACATCACTACTTTCGAGAGAAATTCAAATCAAAACCATAATGAGATACCATTTCATACCAGTCAGCATGGCTGTCATTAAAAAGTTAAAAAACAACAGATGCTGGCGAGGTTGCAGAGAAAAGGGAATGCTTATACACTGCTGGTGGGAATGTAAATTAATTCAGCTCCTGTGGAAAGCAGTTTGGAGATTTCTCAAAGAACTTAAAACAGCTATCAGTCAACCCAGCAACCCCATTACTGTGTATATACCCAAAGAAAAATGCATAATTCTATGAAAAGGACACATGTACTCATATATTCATTGTAGCACTATTCACAATAGCAAATACATAGAATCAACCTGGGTGTCCATCAGTGGTGGACTGGAGAGAGAAAATGTGGTACATATACACCATGGAATACTACACAGCTATAAAAAAAGAATAAAATCATGTTCTTTGCAGCAATGTGGATGCAGCTGGAGGTCATTATTCTAAGCAAATGAATGCAGGAACAGAAAACCAAATACTGCACATTCTCACTTATAAGTGGTATAAGTGGGAGCTAAACATTGGACATTGATGGACATAAAGATGGGAACAATAGACACTGGGGACTACCAGAGGTGGGAGGGAGGGAGGAGGGCAAGGATTGAAAAACAATTGGGTACTGTGTTCAGTACCTGGGTGACAGGATCATTCAAATCTTAGCATCACACAATACACCTAGGTAACAAACCTGTATACGTGTCCCCTAAATCTAAAATAAAAGTTGAAGAAATTTTTCATTTCTCTGATGATTAGTGATGTTGAACATTTTTTCATATACCTGTCGGGCATTTTTATGGCTTCTTTTGAGAAATACCTCTTCAGATCCTTTGCCATTTTTAAAAATTGTGTTGTTTTTTTTACTATTAATACAGTTTCAGATCTAACAAGTTCCCGGGTGACACTGACGCTGGTGGTCCAAAGACCACACCTTGAGAATCACTAATGTAGTTCATTTAAAAAAAATGTAAAAAATACTTACTATTTACAGGGTACCTTGAGAATCACACTGTGCTGAGAGAGCTGATGGAGGTATATGGTCTAAAGTCAAAGCAACAGGGTCCCAGTGTGCCATGAACACAGGCCCATGACCCAGACCATGAACTGAAGTAGTAAGTTATGAGCAGGGACCACACTTTGAGAACCACTGGTATAGAGACTGTGGAGGCAAAGTGCTCCTCAGACATAGGTAGGGGACCAGATGATTGCAATACTGTGTAATAATAGGATGATGCTTTGGTGTATACTTTAGGCATAGACTTTCATGCTATTATATTTTCAGAATATTATAAAAATAGTATGAAAGAAATAGCTAAGGTTTGGAGTACTTTCTTGTTATTACAGTATATACCTTGATAGTATGTTAAGTATTTTACACGGATAAACCCATTCACTCCTCACAGCAATCCTGAGGTAGGCACTATTATTATCATCACTATTTTACAGATGAAGAGACTGAGACCCAGAAAAGTTAAGTAACTTGTTCAAGGTCATATATCTAGTAAGTAGCAGAGGTAGGTTTAGAATTCAAATTCAGTTCTGTGCCCTTAGCCACTATACTACATTCTCAGAAGAAAAGTGCGATGAACTTTCATAGGTTGAGAGAGAGAGAGAGAGAAAGGGAGAGAGAAAGGAAGGTGAGCAGGGAAGGGCTTCTAAAGATGATATCTGAGCTAGGTATTAATGAAGACATAGAAAACAGAAACCTGTGTTAGAGAGGGGAGAGGATCATTCCAGATATAGGTGGCAATACACTGGACACGTGCTCTTCCATTTGGTTAGCAAGTGGAGAACATAGGGTGGAGATAATAGGGAAGAAAAAATAAATAAAAATTTCAAAGGTCTAGTACAGCCTGGCAAAAAGAGGAATTCCTGGGTGCCAAAGAGAACAGCACAAAGATACTTGCGGGGAGGGTCAAGGCATTACAGAGACAGAAGGCAGTGACAGATTTGAGCAGTCACCTGCATAATCTCTGGAGCCAGACAAACGTTTAATTTGCATGTCTGCCACTTACAAGCTATGGGGCTTTGGCCAATTTCTCCAAGCCCTTTGGGTGTTAATTTCTTCATCTGTGATTAGGTACTGGTCACAGTACCTTCTTCAGAGCATTATTGGGAGCTTAAGTGGGACAATACACATTAAATAATCTGAACAGTGTCTGCCATACAGTAAATGCTTAATAAATTGTACTTGTTTTACTTTACGAAATAGTAATTCCTAACTTAGCAAATGCTAAACATCATAGGAGCCTAACGATTCGCAAAGTGTGGTCCCCCAGTAGCATTAGCATCACCTGGTAACTTATTAGAAATGCACATTCTAGAGATCCACCTCAGACTTGCTGAACCAGAACGCGTGGGAGTGGGACTCAGCAGTCCGTTTTAGTAAGCCCCTCCAGATTATTGGATGTGTGAGAAAGTTCGAGAACCACTATTCTAAGCATTTCACATGAATCAAATTCATTTATTCTTCATAACAACCCTGTGAGTTAGGTACTATTATCATCTCTGTTTTACAGATGAACAAACCGAGGCACAGAAAGGTGAAGTCCTGGATCACCCAGCTAGTAACTAGTGTTAACAGGATTTGTACCCCATTAAAAAAGTTTTTTTTTTAATTAAAAAAAATTTTTTAGCACTAACCTTCTGTGTTTCTTTTCACTTCCTTTTCATTTCAGATCATATCGTAGCCTCTTCCCATCTGTCCTGATGCCTTTGGTATCCTGCACGAAAAAGAAATCACGGCCATGACTTTCTCTGCACCCTTTTTGACCCATTGCTCTCTAACACCCATAATGCTTTGCATGGGGCTCATAATAGATGAAAAGTCAGGTGGGTATTGTTTAGGCCACTTCACTTGAATGATTCTGTGTATTGCCTGCTGAGACCAAGAAGTCTGATGTAGAAAACATCATTGTCAGCAGTGTCAACTTAGATTAAAAAGGACAGTGACTGTTTGGGGAACCATTAGGCAAATTGTTTTGACTCGCTCTAACAATTTAAATATCTTTCATTTTATTTTGCAAATAAAAAAATTTGAATTTCGTGACTTGACCATACCACCAAATCATCTCTGGGCAGAAAGTGCAATCCTGATTGATCTTAAGTGATCAGACTTTTATCAATATGCTCATAATCAGCAGGCATATTAAGGTCTGGATAGTATGAACTCTGTAGCCCAAAATTGACCTGGTGCCTAGTCTCTTTTCTTTACTAGGCATACCTAACCTTCTTTATTTCTTAGCTACATTGAGGGCATCATTTCAGGGATGGCTGGTATATCATAAAAAAACCCAGAACATGCACTTATGCACTTTGGACCAGATCTGAAAGATTCTGATAATTCTAACCCCTACTAATGTCTAGTTCCTCCTGAAGAATTATAACAAATACTTGGCTAACTTTGGCGCTTAAATATTCAGATTGTAACCATGCCTGATCTCTATACAAAAGGATAAGGCTCCTATTGTCTTGGAAGACCTATTAATCTTCAGGGAGTGGGTATTTGGTAAGATTTCTTGCTGATGATGACTTTTTTGGAGAGAAATCTAAATGATATAGATTTATAGAAAGGTATGTTATATTGTCATATGAAGCAAAAGAACTACAAAGAACGATGGGGATTATAGTTACAAGAAAACAGTTCTCAAAAGGCCACATTATATTCTAAAATACACGTCTACCTTAACACAATTTTCAGAATATCCTACAAGCTCTCTCATGACAAATTTTTTTTTTTTTTAGAGAGGGGTGTGGTAGTCATTAGGTCTTGTCATGAGTAAATTTTTCTATTAAGTTGAAATTCATGTAACATAAAATTAATCATTTTAAAGTGAATAATTCAGTGTCATTTAGTATATTCCAATGCAACCACGACATCTAGGTCCAAAATATTTTCATCACTCCCCAAAAGAAATCTCATACTTATTAAGCAGTTCTTCCCCATTCCCCTATTCCCCCAACTCCTGACATCACTAGTCTGTTTTCTTCCTCTTATGAATTTATTTATTCTGGATATTTTACATAAATGGAGTAATATGATAATGTGACCTTGTGTCTGGCTTCTTTTACTTAATACATTTTCATGGTTTAACTACATCATAGCATGTATCAGTACTTTATTCTTTTTATGGCTAAATAATATTCCATTGTAGTTATATATCAGAATTTGTTTATCCATTCTTCAGTTGATGGGCATTTGGGTTGTTTACACATTTTGGCTACTTGAATAATGCTGCTATGAATATGCGTGCATATGTGAGTATTTGTTTCCAATGATTTGGGGTATAAACCTAGGAATGGAATTGTTGGGTCATATGGTAATTCTATATTTATTTTATTGAGAAATTTCAGTAGCTGAATCATTTTACATGCTCATCAATAATATATAAGGGTTCCAATTTAATCCACATCCTTACCAACACTTGTTATTTTCCATTTTCGTTTTTGTTATTAAATTCTAGCCATCTTAATGGATATGAAGTGGTATCTCATTGTGGTTTTGACTTGCTTTTTTTGATTTCCCTAAGGACTAATAATGTTGAGCATTTTTTTGTATGTTTATTGGAAATTTTAATATCCTCTTTAAAGTAGTATTTATTCAAATCCTTTGCCCATTTTTAAACTGGGTTTTTTGTTGTTGTTGTTGTTGAGTTTTAAGAGTTGTTTACAAATTCTAGATACTAGATCTTTATCAGATATATGATTTGCAAATATTTTCTCTCCTGTAAGTTGTCTTTCATCATAAATAATTTGATTTTCCTCTTTTCAGTTATATTATAGGGCTGTACTTCTCCTTTACTTCTTAATGTGAGAAGTAGGGACCTGCATTACTTTTAGGTGGAAGCTCTGAAAAGTAGTATGCTATTTGATTTAGGTGATCCCAAGTTAATTCCCCAGCCCTGGGTAATACTCCAGATCATAGCTGCTCTGTACGCTTGCATCTTAGAATGAGGATGTCATGTAGCAAAGTCTACCAGTTGACCCAAGATGAACATGTATCACAAACAAAAAACAAACTTCTGTAGTTTTAAGCCATGGAGGTTTATTGTTTGTTACTGCAATGCAATTTAGCCTTTCCTGCCTAATTTTAAGGGTCAAGTAAATCGCTAACACAATTATCATAGGGAGTAGTTACTGCACTGCACAGTGTTCCCTACAAATGAAATCATAGGGAAGAAAAGTTGTGAATTACACACCAACTGGGCAAACTGCCTTTGTTCTTGCTCTTCTCCTGGGTTTTTGTACAATAACTGGTGACAGTTTTTTGAAATCATAAATCTGACTAGGACATAGGTTGAATATCCTTTATTCAAAATGCTTGGGACCAGAAGTGTTTTAGATTGCAGATTTTTTTGAATATTTGCATATATGTAATGAAATGTCTTGGGGATGGCACCCAAGTCTAAATATGAAATTCACTTATGTTTCATATATACCTTGTATACATAGCTTGAACGTAATTTCATAAAACATTGGAAATAATTTCGTGCATGAAACAAAGTTTGGTCAGGTATTTATATGTGGAATTTCTCACTTGTGGCATCACATTGGCACTCAAAAAGTTTCAGATTTGGAGCATTTCAGATCTCAGATTTTCAGATTAGGAATGGTCAACCTGTACTATCTTTCTCAAAGCCCTTTTGTGACTTCTTATTGCCCCCAAATCCTTAGCATGGTTCAACATCTTTAACACAATCAACAAAGCCCTTCATGATGTCACCCCTGCCTACCTCTTCAGTATAATCTCATGTCATTTGTGCTTTCTACTTCTTGGATTATTTTGGTAAGTACATATTTTCCTAGAAAAATCATCCATTCTAGGTAAAATTCAATTTTTTCTACATATGTTTCTACCTCAGGTTCTTTGCATTTATTTCTTTTCCCTGGGATGTTCTTTGCTGGTGGTTCAACTTCACCCATCTCATGAATATTATAACAATTTCTTAGGGAGGCCTTGCTTGATTCCACACTCTGGGTTAAATGTTTTTCGTATGTGTTCTCATAGCATCCCAGTACTTTGGCCCGTCACTTATATGATAATTATAATTGCAATGAATCCGATTACTTCTATGTCTTACTCTAATAGAATATAAACTCCTTGAGGGCAGAAACTTTGCTTATATTACTCAATGTTGTATTTCTAGTGCCTTAAATCATGGTTGGTGTATGGTAGAGAGAAAGAATAACTGAGTTCATTTTTTAGCCATCTTTTACAAAACCAAGGTGGAGCTAGGGCTCAATATTCAATCATATACTTGACATCATGCTAGCTTTACTACCTTTCATGAACCAGTCCTCTAGTCTGGAATCACAATTCACCTTTTGTTCTAAGCAGTTTCGAATTTATGAAAAGGCTGCATACTTCTGATATTGACAGACTCTAAGTTTTCCTAAAGTCTCATTTTCAAGACATAGAGTTCAGAGTTGCCTTATTAGTCTGGGACAGTTCAAGCATGCTTAAGTCTCTGAGCCGCTTATGAATGCGGCTATGATTACAAATCAAGGATAGAGTCTACTTTAATAGTCCTTATGTGTACTTTTAACAACAAAGATGCTGTTCTACTTTCACTTATTTGGGGTTTATTGAAATTTTACTTACATCTTTTATAGATGAGGACAAATGAATTATAGGAAGTAGAAAATGTTCTGATTTTTCCCCTTCAAAGAATTAAGCAGAACATTCAATTCTGATCAATTGCCCAGCTAGACTGTGTTAAATTTATTCTACATTCACAAGCATTTATTGAGGAGCTGAGCACTTAGTCTTCTTCTGAATTGGGCATGCAAAGTAGAGTAAGATATGGTCCCTGTATTCAACAAGTTCACTATTTGGGAAATGAAATCAGGTGCAACTTCCTAATTAAATACTTTCATACTTTATATCTACATAACAATCTGACCCATCAATATAGATCTAAAAATCTGCTGTTATTACAATATAGTCCAATAATGTGATTGATGGATATGCATTTAGAGTTAAAGGATATTCAGTTTATTTAATTACAACCCATCTATTCAAAGACTACCACATAAAACAGAAGATAAAACTGCGTGAACCTGAATGGATGTATTGACTTCTCAGGTCTCCCAGAGTTTTCCATAGTGACTTACAACTGCTGATGACACATGGTATGAGTCTGCCGAGTGTAAGCCACTCTTCTTTGTTAATATCATGGGTGTTTCCATGTATTCTTGTCTCATCCATTCTCTCTTCCACCAACTGTTACAGAGACTATAACTACTTGTCTTCATGCTCACAAAGTAGAAGTAAGTGGGGGAAAAAATCTCATTACATTCTGATTGTTTACAGTGAGGGCAGGACATTCCAGGTCAATTTCCCAAGTGTAGCAACTCTCAGCAAGACAAGGCCTCTGAGTTGTCTAAGTCAGAGGATGACATTTTTTTTTTAAATGAAGGGAAACAGTAAATATTTTCAGATTTGTAGGCTATATATACATGAATGAGTGCCTTTACTCACTAATGAAAGTTAATTTACAAAATGGGGTGGTTGGCTGGATTTGGCCAATTAGCCATAGTTTTTCCACTCCTGGGCCCAGTCAGGGGGACATTACTGAGTAGTAGTATGGAACCTGTGAAGCTATGCAGAGCAGTCCTGTCTCAACTCTGAGGTATGTTCTAGGAACAATGATTTTTAAAACTGTTGAGTTATCCTCACTCCATCCACAAAATTGCATTTAATCTACAAAATCTATATAGGCTGCAACATTTCTAATGCCACTTATGTAGATCAGGAAATTATGTTTAAGATGAGAGGTAACAGATAAAAGTAAGTGAGGTAAAGAGGCAAGCAAAGAGCATTCCAGGCAGAGGAAATAGTGCATGCAAAGATCAGGATTTGAGAAAGGAGGTAGCATCCTTGGTCGGCATTGTTGCCTCCTGGACATCCACGTGCCCTTTGTTATTTTTCATGGGATTTCAATTTTATTCAGATATCCAATCCCATCTTTGGATGTAAAGGGGAATCCTGACAGTTTAGACTAATAAATGTACAGCATTCCCTTGCTGACTCTTATTTGTCCAGCAGTTGTTGGCACCTGACCTAAGTTAGCTCAATAAAACTCAAAAGGAGGGCTGGGTGTGGTGGCTCACACCTGTAATCCCAGCACTTTGGGAGGCTGAGGCGGGTGGATCATGAGGTCAGGAGATAGAGACCATCCTGGTCAACATGGTGAAACCCTGAATCTACCAAAAATACAAAAAATTAGCCGGGCGTGGTGGCAGACACCTGTAATCTCAGCTACTTGGGAGGCTGAGGCAGAGAATTGCTTGAACCCGGGAGGAGGAGTTTGCAGTGAGCTGAGATTGCACCACTACACTCCAGCCTGGGTGACAGAGCGAGACTGTGTCAAAAAACAAACACACAAACAAACAAACAAAAAAACTTAAAGTACCTAGTCCATGTTTCAAGGAGAAGAGATTCTCCCCTCTCTGTCCTCCTGGATATGATCAAAAAAAGCTTGTATCCCTTATTTCCATTGACAATCATCTTGCTACATAGAGGCCAATCAGCTTTAACGTGCAATCAAACCGTGGAGAGCTTAGCACAAAGCTGGAGGAAACTGAGGTTTTTCATAATAATATTTGAGTAGCTGCTGATTTTTTTTTTGAGACAGAGTCTCACGCTGTCGCCCAGACTGGAGTGCAATCTCCAGTTGCTCACTGCAACCTCTGCCTCCCGGGTTCAAGCGATTCTCCAGCCTCAGCCTCCCAAGTAGCTGGGATTACAGGTGTGTGCTACCATGCCTGGCTAATTATTGTGGTTTTTTTTAGTAGAGACGAGGTTTTACTATGTTGGCCAGGCTGGTCTCGAACTCTGGACCTCGTGATCCACCTGCCTCGGCCTCCCAAAGTGTTGGGATTGCAGGCATGAGCCACTGCACCCGGCTGAACTTTATTCTTATAAACAACACTGTTTAAGCCCTATATATTTATCACTGCTTATTCTTGTGGTTTAACTAGCTCCATTTTATCTACATTTCACATCAGAGATGTTAGGGCCAAGCAAATGTTTTTGAATACAGCAAAAGATATGAAAATATCGTTGGAGGGCTTCATGCTGGTCCCTGTTTAGGTGTCAGAGTCAAGTCCTAAAAACTTTATAGAAAAATTATTCCAGAATGAAAAAAATGTAGTAAGATCAAACTTTCCAATCACGTAAAGAACAGATCAAGTATAAGCAAAAACCAAAGTTTAGAAGAAAACTTTGAGCTGAACAAAGTCAATATAATGCAAAATAAATGAGGCAAGTAAGACCAGACATTTCCTGGTGAAATTTCTATAATTGAAAGCATAAAAATAAGTCCTACGAACATGTAGGTATATTCAACATTACTCCATTTACACTAGGGACAGAGTAAGGGAGAAGGAGAGGCCAAGGAATGCTGTCTCATACTTGACTTTGAGAAGACAAAAAAAAAAAAAGGAACAAGTTTTTAAATAGAAGAGTTAATTAAAAACATGGCTATTTTTTCCCAAATAGCTAAACAGAAAGCAAAGAAAAACATAGTACATAAAACAAATCAAACAGCAAGAAAATATTAAAATATTACAGGAAAAAGACTATAGGAGATAAAGCAAATATAAATGAATCAATACCTCTAATAAAATAGTTTCAGACTTCATTGACAAAAGAAAAATACAACTATGTGCAACTTATGAGAGACATTTAAAATAATGCGAAAGTTAAAAATAAGCAAAAATATAAGAAGATACAATAAAAATCGTGGTCATTAAAAATAAAGTAGAATTCGATAAATGAGACAGTATAATTTCATATTGGTAAAATTGTATATGGTCAGTGAAAATAAGAGGCATGGCCTTTATATAATAATGAACAATGTGGCCAGGTAATTCTACTATGTAATTAAGTGACATCATTTGCATTGCTTAATTTAATGTTCAGAATAATATTATGTGGTAGATGTGATTATTACACTCATATTACAGATAAAACAACTAAACAGAAAGAGGTTAAATAATTTGCTCAAGGTTCTAAGGACACAACTGGAATTTGAACAAGGATCTTTCTGACTGGAGAGCCTGTATTATATATGCCAGTGTTATCTGAAAGATTAGTCCGACATCGGAATTACCTGAGGTGTTTACTAAAAATGCGAACTCCTGGCATCACCTCAAATATATTCTAGAGCTTGGAAATTTGCATTTTAACAAGTATTCCAGTTGATTCTTAGGCATGGTAAAATTTGAGAACCACTGCCTGTGCTGTCTTGAAGAAAATGAGAGAAACACAACTGAAGTGGAAAGTTTTAATCCGCTCTTTCTATCTTAGATTAAATAGAAGAAACAATAAATAATTTAAATATTAATCAGAGTGCTATAAGAAACTTCAAACACTACAGAGACTATGCATTACTTTCAAATGTCCATTTTACATTTTCAAAAATAGATTACATATTAGATCCTAAAAGAAAATAAATTCCAAAAAGCAGAGATTATAAAGATCATATTATTTAATCACAATGTGACAAAACTAAAATTTAACAACAATTTAAAGAAAGGGACATAACCAATACCTTTCTAAATAACTATTTAATCAAGTGAGAAAATTTATAGTTGTGACTATAGAACTACATTAGGACAGTATATATAAAAACTTTTGAGTCTACCCACTAGAGTATCTAAAATGAAATAGAAAATAATAAGTATTCTTTCTCATTTTTATTTTATTGTACGTCCATTTTCAGTTTTTTGAGGAACCTCTGAACTGTTCTCCATTCTGGTTGTACTAAGTTACATTCCCATCCTAATTTGCATCCTCATGAGAAGTTCATAAGGAATTCCTTTTCTCCACATCTTCACCAGCATTTGTTATTACCTGTCTTTTGGATATAAGCCATTTTAACTAGGGTGAGATGACATCTCATTGTAGTTTTGATTTGCATTTCTCTGATGATCAATGAGGTTGAGCAAGAAAATAACGAGCATCAACAAAGTCATAAAGCAAATAGTACTTCCACCCATTGCTATTGGGAGTGAAATAGGTACAATCACTCTGGGGAACAGTTTGGTAGTATCTGATTAAGCTACCAATATGCCTCCCCTATGAAATGTACTCACCAGTCCCCCAATTTAAACTTGCAAAATACTCAATGTGGAATGCATAAATTGTGACATACTTACACAATTGAATATTATATAGTAGTATTAAAAGAACAATCTACAATTATATAAAACAAGATGGATGAATCTTTTAAATATAATGTTGCATAAAAGAAACCAGACACAAATGCATACATTCTGTATAATTTCATTTACACAAAGTACAAAACAGTCAAAACTAATCTATGTCAGAATAGTGATTATCTTGGTGGTAATGACTAGAGAGTGTCATGAGGGGGGCTTCTGGAGTACTGGTTATATTTTGTGTCTTGGACTGAAAGCTGATTACATAAGTTGAGTTTAGGAGAATTTGTCAAGCTGTACATTTATAATCTCTGCACTCTTATGTATGTATATGATAGTTTGATGCAAAGTTAATTCAGAACTTATGAGTAGATTGACTATGCTTCCATGTTTATCTGAGACAGATTTGAGAAAGAAAGAAACAGAAATTATGCAAATGAAAAATAAGATACCTGAACTTAGCAACTTAGGAGCTTGATGGACAGATTATCTTATAACTGATAAGAGAGAACTATATGTAAAGGTTCATGGAGAAACCAAAAATGGTGTGGTGGGGGGAGGTAAAAACATAGAGGGTAGAGTAGGAAACTATTACATGTTTGACTGGAGTCCCAGAAGTCTACAGAGAAAAAAGGAGGACAGAGGGAGTATCAGGGGAGAACTTAACAGGGAATTGTTGAGAATTAACTAAATACATCAAACCACAGATTGAAGAATCCAGACAAATCCCAGATGGGATAAATGAAAAATAAATCTATGCCTAGACACATGATAAAATTGTAGACTACCAAGTCCAGCCATTAATCAGAGAAAAGATACGTTACTTTCAAGGACCAACAGATATGTTGATGTCTAAATACTCAAAGGCAGCAAAGTCAGAAGTCTGTGTAACAAAGTCTTTTATGAGATAAAAAAACGTAACTGTCAATTATAGAATTCTACATCTGGCTAAAAAGAAATATCCTTTAAGAATGAAGGCAGTATAAAAAACAGCCTGAGATAAATGAAAATCTCAGTCAGTCTGTCACAGAGAGCTGCAGTAAAGGTAACGCTGAAGTGTGTACTTTCGTGCAGAAGAAAGATGATCCTAGATGGCAGGTCAGAGTGGAAGAAAGGAATAAAAAGCAAGGATGTTAGTAAAACCTGGATAAATATAAATGAACATTGACAGTTTAAAATAAATAATAATTATTATATAACAATGCCATGTAAACAACTGAACGCCAGTATAGGCAGGAAACCATTACTTAAGCTAAAAGAGGGCCACTTCATAATGATAAATGACAATGTTTCCTTTATGTATTTTGATTCCATGTTACTGGACTATGCAGTTAATATAAAAACTTACTATATTTTCCTGGTGGATTAAACCTTTTATTATTACGAAGTGACATATTGCCTGAGAAAATTTACTAAGTGCAATGATAGGGATGTGCAGAGGATATAAGGGAGTCTAGAGAGTCCATCAGGACATGAGGGATGGTTAAAGAACAATGATTGGTCAGCCTTTCTGGAGGACGTTATATCTGAGCTAAGTCTCAAAAGATCATAAAGGAGGTGGTCAGGCAAAGTAAAACATGCCACCCAAAGATGATAGCATGAGCAAGGTATAAAGGCAAGAAACAGCAAGTTTGCTAGGAGCATGAATTGTGAGGAAGGAAGAAAGGAAGGAAGGAAGGAAGAAAGAAAAGAAGGAAGGATAGGATATGAAAGTAGATAAATAGGAGGAAACAAAATATAAAGTTTTATGCCAATCTAAGAACCTTGGAGTTAATCCTGTAAGCAATAGAAAACCATTTAATAGGTAACATGGTGGGGATAGGGTGGGGGCAGCGTGACAAGATCATACTGTATTTCAGAAGGATCACTATAGTAGCTGTCTGGAGGACAGAGTGGAGTGGGGCAAAGTAGAGACTGAGAAATTTGTTTTGAAGACATTGTAATTATTCTGCCTAGAGATGATGGTGACATGAACTCAGGCAGTATTAATGAGGATGAAAAGAAAACATACACAAGTAAAATTATCAGGCATTCACCAAATATTTATTGAAAGAATGGATGTGATTATCTCAAGCAATCTCCTCCTAAAACAGTTCACTGGATAATCCTACTTCTAAGAATTTATCCTAAGGTTAATGAGAATTATTCACAAAGATTTATGCAGAAGATATTGTCTGCAAACAGTGCTGAGTTAAATATTTAGAAATATTGAAAATAACCTGCAGGTCCAACAGTAGAGAAATGGTTAAATAAATTACAGTAGAGCCCTAAAGCTAACCATTATGTAGTATTAAAAAGCGTTTTCAAAAGTCACTTAATGACAAGGAGAAACTCAAGTAGAATAAAAGCAAGGCACAACATTGTTTATAATGTGACATCAATTTTAGAAAAGATACATTTTTGAATCTACATGAAAACATTTGTGTGGTAGGCACAATAATGCCCCCCTTCCCAAAGATGTCCATGCCCAGATTCCCAAAGCCTGTCAGTATATTACCTTATGTGGCAAAAGGAACTTTGCAGATATGATTATGTTTAAGGACCTTGAGATGAAGAAGTTTTACTGGCTTATCTTGGTGGGTTCAATATAATTACATTGGTCCTCACATGTGGAGAATCTTACTTGGCTGCGGTCAGAGGGAGATGCTTCTATTGAAGAAAGGCACGAAGAGTGCAGCATTGCTGGCTTTGAAGATAAGGAGACCATTAGCCAAGGAATGCTTAAAAAGGCAAGGAAATGAATTCTCTCCTAGAACTTCAAGAAAGGAATGCAGCTATGCCAACACCTTGATTTAAGCCCAGTAAGCCCTCCATCCATGGAAGTCTAGTAGACTTTGGACCTACATGACTGTAAGATAGTAAATTTGTGTTGTTCCAAGTTACTAAATTTGTGGTAATTTGTTATGGTCTCAAATAGAAAACTAAAGCACTTTGAAAAAAATAATACCAAGAAGAGTGTTATCAGAGAGACTGTCTCAGGGTGGTAGAATTATTGATGATTTTTACTATCATGATAATGGTTTTCTGTATGTTCTTTATCATCTAGAGTGGAAGGGAGGGACAGAGGGAGAAAATTGTTAGTCTTCTCTAATCTTGTGTATAAAATCTTATGCACATTCAATTATTTTCTCAACATAAATTTCTTGAAGTGGAATTACTGAGTCAAAGGCTACCCACATTTTTAAGCTCCTTGAAAATTCAATGGCAGATTCCCTTCAGACATGTTCCAATTTGTACGCCTGACCAATATTTCTTTTCCCTGAAACTTTTGGTGAATTCGTCATGCTGGTTCTCTTTTATTGACTTGTGAACGCCAAATAAATAAATTAAACTCTAGTAAATACGGAGCCAAGAAAAAGGAAGCAAAACTGAAGTATAAGTTGAATACTGTATTTTCTGTTACCTTGTAACATGCATACTTGAGCCCACTTCACCTTATACAGCATGCTGAGTAGTGCATCTTAAGACACTCAAAAAGTTCTCTTATGACTCCAATTTATTATTACTTGATTTCTTATTACTCTATTGAAACTCAGAAGGGCCAGTAGCTTTTTCAAGGTTTAACAGTCATTCTGGAACACTCTAAAGTGCCCCTCCTTCTAAAGAGATATTTTTTTTGTTATATAACCTTCCTTGTAGCCTTTTTTTCTTTGCTGCATCACACCTCTCTCCCTGAGATTCTCTCTGTAACACATTT
Source organism: Aotus nancymaae (assembly GCF_030222135.1). Classification (NCBI taxonomy): domain Eukaryota; kingdom Metazoa; phylum Chordata; class Mammalia; order Primates; family Aotidae; genus Aotus; species Aotus nancymaae. The sequence goes on along the minus strand of NW_026988415.1, from coordinate 49,175,345 downwards.
CCAAAGTAAGTGTCTAAGCACCTGAGTCTTTAACAAGTCTGTATTTCGCTAGGATTTGAATCTTCTCTTTGCCTGTGGGGAGGACATCATTCTTTGGCTGATTCCAATTAAGACACTCCGGCTGGTAAATAACATTAAGGTGTGTGTTTAAAGGACAGATTAAATTTCCAAATAGAAACAAAATCTATGTGATTCTTATTATTTGCTGTGCAGTGTTCCTGAAAACGATCATAAACTGAATGAAATTTTTTATAGAAACAATTGTTACTGGGTTCAGCCATTTCACTAAGGATTCAGTAGTTTAAAAATGATAGCTTTAAGCAATGATATATAATAAACATTTTTGTCCTACAAATGTTTTCTAAAACATGGATTTAATGTGTAAAAAATGCAGCTGTCACTATCCTATCTCAATCAAAGTTGTGAAAAAATACATTACATATTCCACATTTAATTAATAATATTTTCATGTCTTTTTAGAATTCAGAAGACACATGAGGGAATGATTTAGATAACCCAGTTTTCTTTTAAAAAACTGTCCAAGTAATTTTTAACTGATGTCTTCTTTTTCTCTTGATAAATCTCCCAACATAAAGCAGTGACATTTAAAATAATTCCTCTGACCTTAGAACTACTCTCGAAGTACTAAGTACTCAACAAATGTTTCTTGTTGTTGATGATGATTGCATTTATCAGACCAAAAAACATTTTCAGGCATGAGGGCTGACCCACCATTTCTCCCTTTCACCCTCTCTTACCTCCCACAGTTTAGTCAAAGCTACAGATAATAACTAATCAACCTTGGAGTAAAGTAATGTCATGAGGAAGCACAAAGTGTTGTAAAGTCATTTTTTTAATCACCCTTCACTGCCACAGTGGTAGATTGCCAGGTCTATTCAATGTGATTATGTCAGTCTGACTACCCTACTATAGAAGATTTGAGCAGCCTACCCTGTATTCTCCGATCTTGTTCCTCTCCCAATCTCAATCCAGAGGAAACCCCTTTCCCTAACAACAAACAACAAACAAAAACAGAACACTAGGTAGACGAGATGTTAGCAATCTGAGAAGCAGAAAACGTTTTCTACACAATCATCGTTTATTGATACAGTCTGATCCCCAATAACTTACCTACCTATTTATGACATATTTATCAACAACCTAGTAAGAAAGATACCGAAAGTGCAAAATTATTTTTGAGATGCATCCTGAGCAATTCACATTTTGAGAGTTATTTAAAAGCGAACAAACCAATCTATCAGGTTATGAGCATCATCTTTTAAAAAGGTGCTTTCAGTATTTTCTCACTTGAAAAGACAGGCATAAAACAGTATCTGATTGTGCTGGCGACTGTGGAGTACACTGAATAAGGGGACAAATTTGAGCAGAAATAATGTTTGAGCCTTTGAAGCAAAGGCAGAGTTGAAAGAAAGAGGCAGTGTATTGTACAGCTTTGAATCCCACATTTTTATCCTCTCAGCAGATGTCTTGATTCCTTCTGTTTTATTAAATAAAAGTAAGCAGATCGTCCTTGTCTCTGAAATTTCTGTCACCCACTCAATTGTCCTTCTTACCTACTTCAATGCAAGAAAGAAGCCCATCTCATTCAATTCCACTCTTTCCAGGACTATGGAAATTTGTCTACTTCCATTTCACTCCCACATTTCCTATATCTTCAGTCTCTTCCTTCCACTAGCTTATTCTGCTTGGCTTTTAAGCATGATCAAGTCTTCTCATATGCTAAAAAACAATAAATCACCAAAACTCCCATTCTTAATTCTGTGACTTCTTTGAAGGTACTTATTCTTGAGCTAGAATTACTGAGCTCTCAGTATGTTCCAAGCAAACGTTCCTAACTCCAACTCTTTACATGAGTTATTTCATTTTATCCTCACATCAACCTTATGAGGTAAGTAATATTCTTATTCCCAATTGACAGAGCAAACTGAGGCTCCTGAGCTTAAGCAACTTACCGAAAATCATGCAAGTATTTAGTGGTGGAGCTGGAATTTGAATTCATAACTAACTCCGGAGACTAAGCTCTTAACCTCTTAAACACTGCACCGGGCTATGTGTGCTATTTCTTTCTCTCTCTCTCCTTCCCTCCCTTATGTCCTTCTTCATTCCCCCTTTTCTTTCATTATTCTGTTTTTCAAAAGAATAGGCACAGCCTCTATGCTTCCCTACCTCCCTCATTACCATCTGGCAATGATTTTTGCTTCTACAGCTACATTACAATCACTCCATCAGATAATCTTTAAATCGTCAAATTTGACCTTTTCTTTCCCTGTCATTTTTCAGGACTTTTCTTTTACCTTTCTAGAGCATTTAACACAGATGAAAATATCACTGTTTTCTTTTTCTCCTTGACTGCAGTAACATTGTACGATCCTAGCCCTAATTTGACCGGTCCAGAAATTCATTTGTTCACTCATTTGTTCACTCATTTGTTCATCTACTCATTCAATAAATATTTATTACATATTTATTTTGTGTTGGGCCTTGTTCTGTGTACTAAGAATACCACCATGAACAAGACAAAGTTTCTGCCCTCAGAGAACTTACATTTTAGTGGAGGGTGAGAGGCAAAAAACAAAAATTGTTAAAAAGAGTGTATTAGTCTGTTTTCATGCTGCTGATAAAGACATACCTGAGACTGGGTAATTTATAAAGAAAAAGAGGTTTAATGGACTTATGGTTCCATGTAGCTGAGGAGGCCTCACAATCAGGGCAGAAGGCAAAAGATACATCTTACATGACAGCAAACGAGACAATGAGAGCCAAGTGAAGGGGGTTTCCCCTTAGAAAACCATCAGGTCTCATGAGACTTGATTCGGTTATCTCCCACCGGTTCCCTCCCACAACACGTGGGAAGTATGGGAGCAAAAATTCAAGATGAGATTTGGGTGAGCACATAGCCAAACCATATCAAAGAGCAAAATATATAATGTGTTATTAAAAAAGAAGTGCGTCTGGGGAAAGACCAATAGGCAGAGGAACTACAAATACCAAGTTTTCAAGGTAGAAACAGCATGGAAGCCATTGCAGCCGGAGCACAGTGAGTGGGAGGAGAGAGGTAGGTCAGTGGCCAGGGAGGTGAGCTGAGGCCAAATCGTGTAGGGTTTTATAGTACATATGAGGAGTTCGGATTTTGCTTCGGGTGAGATTGCAAGTCATTGAAAGATTTGAGCAAAGCAGTAAACATAACATGACTTTTATTTTAAGTAATGACTTTGTCTACTGTATTGCCAACAGACTGAAGGAAGACAGGGGTAGAAGCAGAAAGATCAATTCTGTCACAATAATGTCAGTGAGGGCTGGGTGTGGTGGCTCACACCTGTAATTGCAGCACTTTGGGAGCTGAGGCAGGTGGATCACCTAAGGCCAGGAGTTCGAGACCAGCCTGGCCAACATGATGAAACCCTGCCTCTACTAAAAAAATACAAAAAATTAGCCAGGCATGGTGGTGGGCATCTATAATCCCAGCTACTCAGGAGGCTAAGGCAGGAGAATCACTTGAACCCGGGAGGCGGAGGTTGCAGTGAGCTAAGATAGTGCCACTGCACTCCAGCCTGAGCAACAAGAGTGAAACTCTGTCTCAAAAAAAAAATAAGAATAATATCAGTGAGAAAGGATTATGATTTAGAATGTGGTAACAGTGGAGGTTGTGACGTGTGACTGAATGGGAGATATATATTTTGAAGGTAGACCTAGTAGGATATACTAACAGACCAACTGTGGACTGTGAAACGAGGAGAGAAGTCAAAAGTTTTGGTGTGAGTTTCAGGAAATCCAGGTGTTGTGGAAACTGAAAATTATGCAAGTTGTGAATACAAAATTACATATAAAAATAAGGTATGAAAGTAAATATTTCTTTTGAATGTGTGGTGGCCTGGCTTCCAGGTGGCCCCTGATGATCTTGACTGCATTCTGTGATATCTTGACTGCAATGCCATGAGAGATCCTGAGCCAAAGCCACCTAGCTAAATCATTCCTGAGTTCCTAACCCACAAAAACTGCATGAGATAGTAAATGCTTATATTTTAAGACATTACATTTTGGAGCAATGTGTTTTAATGCAAGAAAAGATATCTAGTAAACATTTTTGGTGCCAGGAATGGAGCGCTACCATGATAAAAAAAAAATATGAAGACACTTTGGAGCTAAGTAGTAAGCAGAAGCTGGAAAGATTTTGAGGAGACGTCAGTAAAAATGTAAGGAACATGAAAGAGACTTAGCAGAATCTTGATGGACGTAAGGAAGCCGAAGATGAGGTCTTAAAGGAAAGTAGGAAAATGTTATTGAAAGCTGGAAGAAAGGGGATCCTTGTTATACAAGTGTTGAAAGTTTAGTAACACTGTCACCTATGTAATGTGGAAAGTAGAAAATATAGTACCTGAAGAACTGCATGATCTAGCTATGGAGATTTTCAGGCAGAATGGTGAGGGGTCCTCCTGGTTTCTTCTTGCTGTTTACAACAAAATGTGAGAAAAGAGGGGTAAGCTTCAGGAAGGACTGTAAAACAAAAAGGATCCAGGCTTGCTGATTTTGAAAATTTTCAACCTTTCCAGATGGCAGACATTATTGAAATTAAGAAGTTACTGGCCAGATGTAGTGGCTCACGCCTGTAATCCTAGCACTTTGGGAGGCCGAGGCAGGCGGATAACGAGGTCAAGAGATCGAGAGCATCCTGGCCAACGTGGTGAAACCCCATCTCTATTAAACATACAAAAATTAGCTGGGCATGGTGGCGCGCACCTGTTGTCCCAACTACATGGGAGGCTGAGGCTGGAGAATAGCTTGAACCCGGGAGGCGGAGATTGCGGTGAGCCAAGATCACATCACCGTACTCCAGCCTGGAGACAGAGCGAGACTCTGTCTCAAATAATAATAATAATAAAAAGAAATTGCTTTGGAGCAAGTATCAAATCCAGGTCACAGTCAGAAAACAGAGTACAAAGAAGCAGCTCAGAATGTCTGTAAAATTCTTTGTTAAGACATAAAAAAATGCAAAATAGTGCCTCAGAGATCCAGTTAGTTAAACAATAAGACTTCCAAGAAGTTTAAGATTGTTGTCCCTTGGGAGTCTCAGTAGAAGCTCAGGGTAGAAAATGGCTTATTTTGAGGAGATTTTGTTTCATGGAGTGAACCCCCCAAGATATTCATAGGATATATGCAAAGTTTTAAAAATAATTAAATAATTATTTGAACGAAACACTGCTAGTTTGCATTGAAAGGGACAGAAAGCTGCAAAATAAAAAGAGGACCTTGGACCCTAAAACTTCTACAGACAGGGAAGCAGGTTGAGAAAACTGTGCAACTGAAAACCTGGACTCAAGATAGAACCAAGAGCACAGGAGGCAGAGCCAAGGGATGTGTCAAATAATTTCTGGGCAGGAATAGCACCAAAGCCTAATCAAGGAACTTCTAGCATTTGCCCAGCTAAATTTCAGAATTTCTTTGGACCAGTGTGCCTTCTGTTTTCCTCCCTCTTAAGCAGCCATGTCTGTAGTGGCTGTCATAGCTATGCCTCTCCTACTATTGTATATTGGATGTGTGGAGGGCAGTGATATGGTTCGGCTCCGTGTCCCCACCCAAATCTCATCTCAAATTATGATCCCCACATGTCGAGGGAGGGACCTGATGGTAGGTGATTGGATCATGGGAGCAGTTTCCCCCATGCTGTTCTCGTGATAGTGAGGGAGTTATCATAAGATCTGGTTATTTGATAAGTGTCTGGCATCTCCCCTCCTTGCTCTCTCTCACTCTCTCCTTCCACCTTGTGAAGAAGGTGTTTGCTTGCCCTTTGCCTTCTGCCATGATTGTAACTTTCCTGAGGCCTCCTAGCCATGCTTCTTGTGGAAAAGTGAGTCAATTAAACCTTTTTCCTTTATAATTACTCAGTCTCAGGTAATAATCTTTATAGCAGTGTGAAAATGGACTAATACAGGCAGCTAGGTTTTCTCTTTAGTTGACAGGTCTTTCGACAAAGAAAAACTGTTTATGAGAGTCTATACTTAAGAAACTGTAATATAGGAGCCTCATCTACACTACGGCATGATTTAGATGAGGTGATTCCAGGCTCTGAGCTAATGTTGGAATGATATTAAACCTTTTGGGACTTGGAAGAGAGTGAGTGTATTTTTCATATGGTAGGGGCAGAGGGAGGACAGCAGTAGCAGGTCTCCAAACTAATCTTTAGTGATTCTTCTGTCCTTGTATTCATACTCTAGTGCAGTCCCTTCACACCCCGAAGAGGACTGGTCTGTGTAACCAGTACATTAGTACAGAAATGACAGTATGTGACTGCTGAGGTTAAATTATAAAAGACATTGTGACTTTAACCTTGCCGTTATTGGGATCTCTCACTCTTGGGGAAGTCAGTTGTCATGCTGTAAATAACACTATTGAGTGCTCCACACAGGGAGAAATAAAGACCTCCTAACAATAGCCAGCATAATTTCCCAGTCATGGTGATGAGCCATTGTGGGAGTGGACCCTCCAGCTTCAGTCAAGTCTTCAGATAACTGCAGCCCTGGCCAACATCTTTTTTTCTTTTTCTGTTTTCTTTTTATTTTTTTCTTTACAGAGTTTCACTCTTGTTGCCCAGGTTGGAGTACAGTGGCGTGATCTCAACTCACTGCAATCTCCGTCTCCTGGGTTCAAGCCACTCTCCTGCCTCAGCCTCCTTAGTAGCTGGGATCACAGGCATGTGCCACCACGCCCGGTTAATTTTGTATTTTTAGTAGAGACGGGGTTTCTCCATGTTGGTCAGGCTGGTCGCAAGCTCCTGACCTCAGGTGATCCGCCCGCCTTGGCCTCCCAGTGTGCTGGGATTACAGGTATGAGTCACCGCGCCCAGCCTCCTGGCCAATATCTTAACTGCCGCCTCATGAGAGACTGAATGAAAACTACCAACTTAAGATTCTTTGAAATTCTTGATCCACAGATACCATAAAATAATACCTGTTTTATTAAGTCAAACCAGTAGATTTTAGAGTAATTTGTTATATAAGATGAAAACTTAGATGGGTCCACTAAAGTAATTTCTGATAGACAATTGTTACAGAATAATACATGATATCAAAATAAATAATTTATTTTTTAAAAAGCTGACACAAATCTAAGAACATAATACTTTTATTAATTAACTACCTAGCATACCACTATCCTATCTTTTTCTCTATAGTTTCTGTCTGCATATTCTTTGAAAAAAAAGTCAATATTCCCTCTAGCATGGTTAATCAGTTTTTTATTACTGTTAGTTTTCACACATTTTTTTTTTCAGCTTCACAACATGCTATTGGTAATGTCATGTACAGTTTCAGCATTTTTGTTAAATTTGGGAAAACTTCTGTCAAATTTATTTAATTCATGTGAAGTACAAGTTCAGAGTACTTCAAATTTTCTTGTACATTGACTAATATTAAATATTATTTGAATAGATAATACTCATTAAACAGTTTTGAGTCAGTGTGCTTGTCGTAGTGGCATTATTAAGAGTTTTATATTATCTTCATCAATGACAGTACTTTGTGTCAAATCAGTAAGAAATTTGACTCTTTTTCCAATTTATTCATATGATTCACTTGTCTTCACTATTTGGGTTCTTAAACAATCCAAGAGCCTATTCATTACTTCTATTCAAAATTTATCCCTTCTTAATGAATGACTGCTTTTGGCATAATCTGGAAAAAATGTTTCATTTCTCAATGTCAGAATAATTTTTATTGATTTCATCACTCATCTTTATCACTTTTACTTTATGTTTAATTTTTTATCTAAATTTTCTCTGTGCTTTAATAAATATACTTAAAGATGACAAAATAAGTACACCTTTCATATTCAGCCAAACCAGGAGTCTGTAAATTTTCCCTTGTTTTACTGAAACTTTCTGTGATGGTTAATTTTATGTGTCAACTTGACTGGGCTAGGGGATGCCCAGATAGCTGCTAAAACATTATTTCTCAGTGTGTCTGTGCGGGTTTTTCTGGGGGAGATTAGCATTTGAATCAGTGGACTCTGTAAAGAAGATCTGCCCTCACCAATGTGGGTGGACATCATCCTATCCATTGAGGGCCTAAACAGAACAAAGCAACAGTGGAACTTTCTCTCTCTCTTCTTGAGCTTGGACATTCATTTTCCTCTGCCTTCAGATATCAGAGCTCCTGGTTCTTATATCTTTGGACTTCAGGAATTACATGGACGACACTCTTCCAACCTCAGACTGGGTGTTACACTATCAGCTCCCCTGGTTCTCAGGCCTTTGGATTCAAAACTACATTACACACCACTGGCTCTCCTGGTTTTCTAACTTGCAGAGGGCATATCATCGGACTTATTGATCTCTGTAATTGTGTGAGTTCATTTCCATAATAAATCTCCTCATATATATCTATATATATCTGATTGGTTCTGATTCTCTGGAGAACTCTGACTAAAATACTTTCCAAAGAATATTTACAAGTCTGCTTTTCAACATCAGAATAATTTGTGTCTTAATTAGTACATCTTACAAAACCATATGACTATGTGAATACATTGCTAAGACCCAAATTTAGAGAATTATAAGGGCCCATAAAAATAAGCAACTAAAAAATCTTTATTAGCTACACAGTTAAGTCCACCTGTGGTTCTGAGAAATTACATCAATAGCAATGTCCTTTACTAAGATGAAGAAGAGTATGGGAAACTTAAAAAAGAACACCAAGAATCATTTTTGAACATGTTCAATTTCACATATCTACTGGTAGGATGAGCATGTAATTTCTTGTCCAAACCATTACACTTTTGAGTGTGAAAAGGAGTACTATTTCATAAACAATAGTTATAAATTGGGACCATTCCAGACAAATTGAGATGTAGAGTTACTCTATCTATTGAACATCTAAGTGGAGATACTGAGTAGGCAATTGCTTACAGAAGGTTAGAGTTCAGGAGAGAGTTCTGACCTGCAGGTTCAATTTTGAGTGGGGGACATTAATATTTAAGTGCTATTTAATGTCATGAAACCAAATATAATCAGCCAGAGAAGAAATGTAGAGTAGACAAGAATGCTGAGATCTGAGCTTTGAAGTGCTCAACATTTTAGAGGTCAGGGAAACCAAGATTAACCAAGTAAGAAAAGCCAGTGAGATAGAAGGAAAACCAGAGCATAGTGTTCATGAAGCCATGTGAAGAAAAGGTTTCAAGAGTATCTGATCAAGTGAGCCAAATGTTGCCAAGTCTAGTGAAATGAGAATTCAGAAATGAACTTTGGGTAGAACCAGCTGTATAATTTGCTGGGTCCAGTGAGAAAAATGAAAATGTGGGACTCTTTATTCAAAAGTTATTAAGAACTTCAGGATGGCAACAACAGAGCATTAAACCAAGCACGAGGCTCTTGTAAGTATAGGGTCCTATATGACTGTGTAGGTTACATGAACACCAGGAAACTGGCCCTGCCTTTGGGCCTTACAGCCTGGGGGCCACTGATGACAATTATGAGAACAGTTTTGGTAGGGTTATCTGGGCAAATGGCTAATTGAATTGATTTTTAGTGTTAAATCAAGTTTAGCCTAAATCTTCCTCCTGACATATTCTAAATTTGGCCTAAAGATTTCTTTGATCATAGCATGCCATAACTTAAATGGAGATGTAAATAGATTATAACCTACTCTTGTGCCAATCACTGAGATTTGGGCAATCAAACGGGGGCAACTGTTCAAACTGTGTTCAAATAAGGCACATGCCAAGCTATAACCAGTCTGGCTCTTTGTAGCACACTTCCATTTTCCGTATGGCACTTTCCTTTTACTATCTATAAATCATCTTCTGCTGTGTGGCTATGCTGGAGTTTCTCTCTGCCTACTCTGGCTCAGGCCATCCAATTCATGAACCATTCTTTGCTCAATTAAACTCTGTTAAATTTAATTTGGCTAAAGATTTTCTTTTAACACTGGAAATAATGGAAAGAGAAGAAGTATAGGTATAAACATAGATAACTCTCTTGATTTTTTTTTCTTAAAAAATTTGGACCTTTTAGCAAGATAAAATGGGATGGTGGCTAGAGTGAGTGTTAAGCTCAAGGGAATGTTTGCTTGAGATGAGAGAATGACAGAATATTTGTATGCTGCTTAGAATGGCCCATTAGAGGAAGAAATTTTGATTATGCAGAGTGGTAGGACAATTACACGAGTGATGTCCTTGATAAGGTGTTGAGATGGGATTCAGAACACATGTGAAGCAGTAGACAGGTCTTTCATTTTAACAGGAGGAAAGGCAGATTATATAGTAGAGAATGCAGGGAAGTTAGTAGATTTGGAGGTTAAATTCAGATGTACGTCTTTTCTGATTGCTTCTGTTTTCTCAGAAAACAAGAAGCAAGACCATGAGTTGAGAGCAAGGAGGAGTAAGGGAGGATGGGTTGGAGATTTGCAGAATAAGGACGAGGTGTCTTTTGTTTACCATTGTACAGCTTATATTAGCATGATATCTGGTACATGTTAGTCACACACTAAGAGCCATCAAACTCTGTTCTTTTTACTCTAAGGATATCTCTTGACCCTATTCCTTTCTTTACATTCTCAAACTCACCACCCTGTTTTACCTCTGCATTATTCCTTGCTTACCTGGTTTTCCACCTTTAGCTTTTCTGTCCTCCAAACTATCCCTCACTGTGGTATTATTATGCCTGTATTCCTCAATCAAAGAATGTTGGGTGAATAAATAAATAAACAAATAAATGGTTATACAAACATCAACATTTGACAATGGAATTTTTTTTTTTTTCTTTTTTTTTTTTACAGAGGCAAGCTAACCATAGGAGAAATATGTGAATCTCAAGCTTGGGTTTAGAAAACTCCTACCAATAAAGGTCATCTACCTTGTCAAATATAGAGAGGAAAAAAAGACAGAAAGAGAAAACAAAAAGTCAACTTATGTCACTCTTGGCTTTATGTCAGAGAAACTTTCGTCTCTCAAAACATAAAAGCGAATGATAAAAGTAACTCAACATTTTTGTTGCTTGTCAAGACTTTTAAAAAGTGTTTGTTATTGTTTTCTAATAGCAAAACAAATACATGCTCATTGAGGCACATTTGAAACAAACAGAAAAGCGTAAAAGACAAAATACAACCACGGCTCAGACACTGTTAACATTACCATTCATTTTTTTGGTCATATATTTTAAATGGATTTCATACTCCTCTTACAGTGTATTCTGCTATTTTTATTCATTTATATTATAAGCATTCTCTCTCTTATTAAATATTCTTCTAAAACATTCATTATAATGGCTGCAGTGGATTCTGTCATACAGGTATACCATAACGTAAGCATTTCTTTACTGTTGGTCATTTACGTTTAGTCTTTCTTTTTGAATAAGCTGAAACTATCATGAGACTGAAGTATGATCATGATCATTATCTTTCCATTTTGATGAGTTCAGAGGCTGGGATCCAGCAGGCAATTATCAGCTTCGCCTCCCTTCCTTGATCTTTGTCCCATCACTTTATATTCTCTATCCAAAATAAAGTTTATACCCTTCTTTCTAAAGAATAATTCCAGAGAAACAGTCCACATTTTTAAAAACATCTGAGCTCTGGAGCAGACACATTTTTGCTACTGTCTCTCCCTTTTTTTAATCCTTTAAGATAACACAGCAGGGGGCAAAACGCTTGAAAGAAACATACCGCTATAAAAACTATACAATCTCTCTTAGATAACGCTGCTAGACCGCTTTTGAAATTGGACTCTACTTGTAGTTTGCATTTTGTTATAGCTGAATTTATTAAGATCCTATGAAGATTGAAGTAATGTGGGGAGCTCAGAGTAGATGCCTCCTACTTTGTCTCTATTCCTATTTGCAGGTGACTTTGAAATTCCCAAATTACAGAAAATAAAAAAAACTTTGTAATTCAGAGTTTGTGAAATTCCCAGAACACCTGTTTTAAAGGCATGCTGCTCTGTTGATGAATCACCCAAGCTTTATAAAATGATTCATCATTAATCATTACAAAAAATAAGCTTAACAATTCATAAGCTCAAAATAATGCTATTTTATTAGCTTCATATTTATTAAAACTACATTACTTTGACTACATTTAGAAACAAAGGAACTTTTAAAAGTTTACTCCTAAATATGACAGACCTTTTCATTCCTTCAATGCTTAATTTAGCCATATCCATCAAGGTGACATTTTTTAGAAGAGGAAAAACTTGGTAAATAACTTTTTTTTCCTAAAAGGGGAATAGTATTTTTAGGTCTTTGGTCTATATTTCTGCGTAGATCATTGAATAGAAAAAAACACAGATTTTTCTTCTCTTTCTATACTTTCAACACTCAACACCACAGAACACTCCTGTGAACAAATATGTGGGTGTTGCTCCCACAGCAAGCAATCCTCTGACGCTGGCCAAGTATCTCACAATTCAAACTGACACTGATCAGAGTTAGTGCAGACCTCACAGGTTAAGGGTTCAGTCCCACAAGACTTCCCTCCCCAACTTCAGAAGCCCATGACAAGTAGTAAGTTTTCAAGTTACCTACAACTTTTGTCTGACTTGGTAAAAATCAGAAGTTTGCATGACCCCATTTTCAGGTTTCATCAACTCCAGAAAAAGAGTTTACTTAGTGATGGTGATTTATTACAAAGGATATTTTAAAGAATGTAAATGGAAAGCCAGATGAACAGCTACATAGGGTAAGGTTCAGAAAGATCTAGAACACAGGAGCTTCTGTCTCTGTGGAGTTGGGTGTAGTCACCCTCCCAGCATGTTAATGTGCCCTTGCTCACCAAGCTGGAAGCTCTCCAGAACTGCATATTTTGGAATTTTTATGGAGGCTTCATCATATAGGTATGAACAATTACTAACTCAATTTCTAGCCCCTCTTACCTCCCTCTCTGGAGAAGGGGCTGGGAGTGAGGCTGAAGGTTCCAAGCTCCTAATCATGCATTGGTCTCCCTGGTGACCAGCCCCCATACAGGAGCCCACCAAGACACCTCATTAGAATAAAAGATGCTCCTATCACCTGGCAAATTATAAGAGTTTTAGAAGCTATATGCTGGGAACTAGGGACAAAGACTAATATGTTATTATTTCACAAGCACATACTTAACTCTACACAAAATTATGTGTTGTTATATATCAAGTATGAGAGTCTGGGCTCTTGAAATTTCCTGTCAGTTGGCTATGTTTCCAAGTATCCAAGTCTCCATTTCTAAGTCACGGATGAGAAAACTGAGACCAGCATGGTTCACTAGTAAGATCAGGGTCACATCTGCGCTCAAACAAAGCTTTAAGGAGAGAACTGACAGCCCCTGGGTTTCCAATCTGTTGCTGAGCCAGTGAGTGAATCTGTCTGTGTTTTCTAGAAACAGTATATTTCAGCTCTGCTTTTCCACACCTGCCTGGGGCTTTTCCTAATCAGTGTCAGACCAGGAGTCTTAATTCTGATGTCTGTTAACTGGTCTCTGTTTTTCCTTATGTGCCTTAGAAGCATGTATATACAGGGGAGGCTTATACTGGGAGTGGATGAATACAGGAGACGCTATATGCCTTGGATCCAATTTGGAGAAGCTCTACTGGGGCTAATCACTTAACCTATTTGAGCCTTAATTACCTCATATTTAAAATGGGAATGTCTTAGTTCCTGTGTTTGAGGATTTTGTAGTATTTAATGAGTTCACTTAACACCATGCTTGGCACAAAAAAGGCACTGTATATTTACTCTGAAAGAATAGCATTCTACTGTGCTGGCAAAGTATTAGATTGGGGATTTATCTTTTTTTTTCTTTTGTTCTGTGAATGAATTTATGAAAGTTGCTCTGGTGTTTTCTATCATACAAACGGATGAAGCACTTAATTCCAGAATTAACATGGTAGGAGTAAGACTCCCGATGTGCGGCCAGGCACGGTGACTGACGCCTGTAATCCCAGTACTTTGGAGGGCCAAGGCAGATGGATCGCCTGAGGTCAGGAGTTCCAGGCCAGTCTGGCCAACATAGTGAAACTCCATCTCTACTAAAAATACAAAAAATTAGCTGGGCGTTGTGGTGGATGCCTGTAATCCCAGCTACTCAGGAGGCTGAGTAAGGGGAATCGCTTGAACCCAGGAGGCGGATGTTGCAGTGAGTCGAGATTGTGCCATTGCAACCAGCCTGGGCAACAAGAGCAAAACTCCGTCTCAAAAAAAAAAAAAAAAAAAAAGACTCCCGATGTGGTTTGGCTGTGTCCCAACCCGAATATCATCTTGAATTGTAGTTCCCATAATCCCCACATGCCATGGGAAGGACCCAGTGGGAGGTAATTTAATCATGGGGTCGCTTACCCTTATGCTGTTCTTGTGATAGTGAGTGAGTTCTCATGAGATCTGATGGTTTTATAAGGGCTTTTCTCCCTTTTGCTCCACACTTCTTGCTGCCATCATGTGAAGAAGGACGTGTTTGCCTCCCCTTCTGTCATAACTGTATGTTTCCTGAGGCCTCCCCAGCCACGTGGAATTGTGAGTCAATTAAACCTGTTTTCTTCATAGAAACCTGAGAATTGACTAGTGGAGTAAATTGGTAAATATCTGAAAATATGGAAGTGACTTTGGAATTGGATAACAGGCAGAGGTTGGAACAGTTTGGAGGGCTCAGAAGAAGACAGGGAAATGTGGGAAAGTTTGGAACTTCCTAGAGACTTGTTGAATAGCTTTGACCAAAATGCTGATAGTGATATGGACAATGAAGTCCAGGCTGAGGTGGTCTCAGATGAAGATGAGGGACTCGTTGGGAACAGGAGTACAGGTCACTCTTGCTATGCAAAGAGACTGGCAGAATTTTACTCCTGCCCTAGAAATCTGTGGAACTTTGAACTTGAGAGAGATGATTTAGGGTATCTGACAGAAGCAATTTCTAAGCAGCAAAATGTTCAAAAAGAAGCAGAGCATGAAAGTTTGGAAAATGTGCAGCCTGATGATGTGATAGAAAAGAAACTCATTTTCTGGGGAGAAATTCAAGCCTGCTGTGTCAATTTTCATAAGTAACGGGGAGCCAAATATTATTCACCAAAACAATGGAGAAAACGATCTCCAGGGCATGTCAGAGACATTCACAGCAGCCCCTCCTATCACAGGCCTGGAAGACCAGGAGGGAATAATGGTTTTCTGGGTGGGGCCCAGGGCCCCCCTTCTCTATGCAGCCTTATAGCATGGTGCTCTATGTCCCAGCTGCTTCAACTCCAGCTGTGGTTACAAGGGGTCAATGTATAGCTCAGACCTTTGCTTTAGAGGTTGCAAGCTCCAAGCCTTGGTGGTTTCCATTTGGCATTGAGTCTGTGGGTTCGCAGAAGTCAAGAATAGAGGTTTGAGAACCTGTGCCTAGATTTCAGAGGATGTATGGAAATGCTGTAGGGGTGGAGCCCTCATGGAGAACTTTGCCTAGTGCAGTGCAGAAGGGAAATGTGGGGTCAGAGCCCCCACACAGAGTCCCTACTGGGACATTCATAGTGGAGCTGTGAGAAAAGGGCCACCGTCCTCCAGACCCCAGAATGATAGACCCACTGACACCTTGCACTGTGCACCTGGAAAAGCCGCAGACACTCAATGCCAGCCATGAAAGCAGTCAGGGGGCAGGGAAGCTGTACCCTGCAAAGCCACATGGGCAGAGCTTCCCAAGGCTGTGGGAGCCCATCTCTTGCATCAGCATGACTTGGATGTAAGACATGGAGTTAAAGGACATCACTTTGGAACTTTAAGGTTTAATGACTACCCTATTGGATTTTGGACTTGCATGGGGCCTATAGCCCCTTTGTTTTGGCCAATTCTCCTATCTGGAATGGGTGTATTTACCCAATGTCTGTACCCCCATTGTATCTAGGAATTAACTAACTTGCTTTTGATTTTACAGGCTCATAGGTGGAAGTAACTTGCCTTGTCTCAGATTAGCCTTTGGACTTAGACTTTTGAGTTAATTCTGGAATGAGTTAAGACTTTGGGGGACTGTTGGAAGGGCATGATTGTGTTTTGAAATGTGAGGACATGAGATTTGGGAGGGGCCAGGGGTGAAATGATATGGTTTGGCTGTGTTCCCACCCAAATCTCCTATTGAATTATAGTTCCCATAATCCCTATATGTCGTGGGAAGGACCCTGTGGAAGGTAATTTAATCACGGGAGGAGTTACCTTCATGCTATTCTCGTGATAGTGAGTTCTCATGAGATCTGATGGTTTTATAAGAGACATTTCCCCTTTTTGCTCAGCACTTCTCCTTGCTGCCGCCATGTGAAGAAGGACGTGTTTGCTTCCCCTTTTGCCATGATTTTAAGTTTCCTGATTGTAAGTTTCCCAGCAATGCTGAACTGTGAGTCAATTAAACTTCTTTCCTTTATAAATTACCTAGTCTTGGGTATGTCTTTATCAGCAGTGTGAGAATGGACTAATACAGCTCCCAAATGCAGTTATTTGTCCAAAACCTTAAATAATGTTGCAATTTTCAAAAACTGCTTGAAAGTTACCACAGAAAAAAAACAGTAATGGGCAGAGCTTCCTTCTCATGCTTCCATTTCATTAAGCATGAAAATAGAAATATAAAAAGTGCGAAGAGAAATTACCCACTCATTTTATTGAAGATTTCCCTCCCCAAGGATGGCATCTAATTGCTTCTTGAATAGTTCTAGTGAGTTGCTTTTAAAAATGTGACTTTATGTTTCTAAAAGCATTTTCCATATCTATGACTTGGAAGGATATGAGGTTACACCAAATTTATACTTGCTCTTTGGCTTAAAACCCATGCTTTGTATACAACAGACTAACATTCATTGGAACAAATAACAGGTCCCGAATCAGAAAGAACTCAAGCACTTTATCACTACACCTTGTTGTTAGCTGCCTTGGACCCTGGGTAATTTCTCTTAAGGGAGAAAACGTTGGAGCTGCAAGACATAGGATTAATTACTTTAACCTACTTCTATTTACGAATGTAAAATTCCTGTGGATCAGTCTCAAGCTCACTGCTTCTGAATAACAAAACAGCGTAATTTAGGCTCACCCACTAAGGTCCTGTCCTCATTACTGCAAACTAGACCCAGAACAGTCTCTTTCCTAATGACGGCTTTTTCCTGGCTGTTTTGGCATTAGTTCAAGATCATATTAAGACAGTTTTTCAGTAATTACCAAAAGACTCTACTATTATTTCAAAAATTGAGCAATAAGAGCATATCAAACTCTTCAAAGGAAAGGAACCCTAGACTGTATAGCTACTGAAGATATAAATTAGTGAGTACATGAAAGTGACAAGGAAAACAACTCTCCAGCCAAGAAGAAAATCAGTTGACTCTCATCTTATGTGAGATGTGTTTTCACTCCTTTTTCCTGAACAATAGCTAGCATCAGCAGAATCCAGATTTTATTGAGACCATTGGAAAATGCTTCTCTCCCTGAAAAATATGGGAGAGATATGTAAAGAAATGGAATTTAAGAAAAAGTGCAAAGGAAAAGTGGGGTGTGAGGATTTTAAGTCCCAAGGCTTTACCAAATAAAGAAGCCTCCTCGACCCTAATGTATGCAAGTTTTAAGTGGTAGGTTTGGCAGCAAGTCTCCACTCTGTAGGACCTTTTGCTGAAGTCCCAAGTTCCATCAGGAATAATTAATTTCTTTTGGTTGTGAGATTGTCCCTTATTCAAATGTAAATCCATTAAAGGATTAAACTCAAAAGTTTTCATTCCTAGAGGAATTAAGTTACTAGGCACTTCCCAGCAAGGTGGTGGGTGGAGTGTAGAAAGAAGACAGAAAGAGATAAAAAGGATGCTTTGGAGGGTGCTAAAACAAACTGAGAAACTGAATGGTGAAAGATTCTTCTTCCGCAGGCTATGAAGAAAACGTCTAACTTTGTAGCAGAAACCAAATGTTTCAAAAGAGCAAGTGCATTTTGTGATAGGAGATGGGGCATGGGAGTATAGGGAGAGTTTTGGAGGGGTATGGGTGTGCACAAAGACAACACATCCTTAGGAGCTGTTTTTAGATTAATTAAGATTAGCTATGTGTACCTATGTGTTGGGATTAGGATGGGGTGGGGTTCGGGTTCCAGAAGGAATGGCTAGAGAGTTAACATTCCTTTTGTATTTCCGGCCCTGTGGTTAGTCAGAAGCCTAAATTCTTTTTGAGGCCAAAACATGTTGAGTTGTAGCTCTCTATACCTTGTGCTTTGCATGCTAGTATGAGGAAAAGCTTTACCAACTGTAACCCAATTGTTCATTGACTCGCTAACTTCCAACTGTGTGGGAGCCGAGTCTCAGCCTGGCAACCTGCAAATGTTCCCCAGTTATTTCTGAGAGTCCCCAGAGGAGTGCTTTACATGTGCCTGTAAACTAATCTAGTGGTTACTCCCACAGAGTGGCATCTTTTTTATTTTTCTTCTCCTATTCCCATTTGTCTATATCCTCTCCCCTTAAAATATCCTTCAGGGACTTCACTGCTGTTATAGATGATAATGATAAGGCCATTGTCTACGTGAAAGATGTTGTTCCTCATCTTCTGCCTCTAGCTTCCTTTCCATATAGGAACATAAAAGCCAGCCAAAGAACCCAGTGTAGATGAAACTCATCCCAGCCCTTTGGGTCTTTCACTATAGTCCTCCCCAGGACCCCTTTCCCAATCAAACCTTTGACTTTCCTCAACCAATTGCAAAACCAAAGCCCTGCACATATGACTGGAAGCCATTCCCTGTATTTTGGGCAAAAGTGAGCATACAAATGTATGTGTATTCATGGGTAGGCATGGATGAAGATGTGATGGAGTATGAAGGAGAGGTAAAGATGCCTGTGAGTAGGTACCACCCATTTCTCTGATTGCTTGATTATTCCAAATAACTAGACAGGGATGGACAGATAATTAATGGGTCCTCCATCACAGCAGGGGAACAGCTTCCACATATTTGTCTACAATTAGATTTTTGCCAGTGGAAAGTATCTGAGTTCCCAGTGGCGAATCCGTACAGCTCTGCAGCAACTTCAATTCTTGCCACCTCAGAAGAAAGAATTCAACTGAGGGGGCATAAGGCAGAAGAAGAGACCAAGGTAAGTTTCAGAGCAGCAGTGGAAGTTTACTTAAAAAGGGTTTCAAACAGGAAAGAAAGGAAGGTATGCTGGGAAGAGACCCAAGTAGGCACATGAAGGGTAAGTGCCTGAAGGTCAAGTGCCCTGTTTGACTGTGATCCCAGGGGTTTATAGGCTCTCCTCTTTCCCATGCTTATTCCCTTAGGGTGGGCTGCCCACATATGCAGTGCATTTAGGAAGTTGTACACATGACCATCTGAGGCTTCCCTCCCTTTTCTGGTAGACTGTCTCTGGAAGGTCATACCTCACCATTTTATCTCTTTACGCACATGCCCAGGAAGTAGTTTACCCCTGGTGCCTGCACTGAATTAACAATTTAATGTTAACAGCTGTGGATCATCAGGAGATTGTCTCTTCCTGGTGTCCTGGCACCAGCTGCTGAATTATCATGTTTAGAGAGGCAGTGTGATAACTGACAAATCATCACCTGACATTCCTAGTGGGTAGGGGAGAAGAACCCTCTCCTGCTCTGCCCGGCTCAAGCCTATCTAACCTGATTAACCTGTAACAGGATGACTCAGGTTAATCAGGGAGAAGGCGCTCAGGAAATACAAGCATTTTCACCTTCCTTCAGTTTAAAGTAGCTCAGGTCTTTTGTGAGCTAGGCTTTCTGTGCTCCCTCCCCAAATGTTAGAAATTATCTTTGTTGAATAGAAAGATATAAGCAAGATTAACATTGACTTTTCAGTCAAATTTGAAGATTTGAAAATTTCCAACAGCTTCTATGTTTTCAAGATAAGGAAAATGAAGTCCAGACTTTTTCCTATATTCTTTTTTTTTTTTGAGATGAAGTCTTGCTCTGTCACCTAGGCTGGAGTGCAGTGGTGTGATCTCAGCTCACTGCAACCTCCACCTCCCAAGTTCAAGTGATTCTCCTGCCTCAGCCTTCTGAGTAGCTAGGATTATAAGCATGTGCCACCATGCCCGACTAATTTTTGTATTTTTAGTAGAGCTAGGGTTTCGCCATGTTGGCCAGGCTGGTCTAGAACTCTTGACCTCAAGTGATCCGCCTATCTTGGCCTCTCAAAGTGCTGTGATTATAGGCTTGAGCCACCACTCCCGGCTTCCTATTTTCTTTGTCAATATTAAAATATCCTCTAGGAATTAGATGGAGTCCATGTATCCAGTTAGAGGCACACAGTAGGCACTCCATAAATATGTGTTGAGCCCAGTTGAATTAGGGGCCTGGCATGTTGCTTTTTCCCCAGGATATAAAGCAAAACAATTCATGAGCACAGGATATGAATACTATGGATGCATTTATTCCACTTGCTTAGCAACTGAAAATGATGAAGCCATAGACTTGTCCAAGGCAATATCACAGAAATGTTGATAAAGTACAGAAGATTGTATTGTGTTTTCTGAATAGAATTCAGTGGTTTTGGAGATGGCCCTTGCTAAAGATTGGAAGCAGGACGTGCTCTTTGTAATGGTCTTATCAACTCTACTAGCAAAGGATGTAGATGCTTCAAATTACAGAGACGATTTTTACTTTCCAAACGATTTCAAGACTGACTGATGTTTTAAGTGGCTTTTAATGAATACAGGAGAAGCTGCACAGAAAAGGTGATCTTCGAACACCTTGTCAAATAAAGAAACAAAATACAAAATAAAAGTCTTTTAAAATAAACAAGAACTTCTTAAAGGATTCCGTATCACAACCACATATACACACAAAAAGTCAGAAGTGCAAGAGCCACTGTTTTTAATACAGTCAGGTTCACAGAACCAAAGCAGTTGAGTAGGAAATACAAGCAGGGATGTTTGCAGAGATTTTCAGAGGTTAACAAAAAATTAACAGAGCCAGACTCCAAATGAAATGGTTATGGGCCAAGAATAACTAGATGTGTGGGAGTGGAAAAAAGGCTTTAAAATGCTGAAACCTCAAAAAAAGTTCAGGGCAAGAAGATTGAATCCAAAGTATTAACACCCACTGAAAAAGAAAATAAAGTTGTGTACACTAAATTGGAAATGCTTCAAAATCAAGATTTCACTGAAACTTTCTCCTGGAAAGAACCACTGTTTCTAACTTTTATAAAACAAAGAAAAATAATGTCTAAAGAGGGGAGCATATGGACATACGATTATGGTACTACTAAACTGGGAGAAAAATACAAAGCAAAGTGTATAGTAAAGGTAGCAGCTAAGAAATGACTGCTATTGATTTACTTTTTAAAATTAATCCATTGCTGACAAAGAAAAAAATTATTTTTTTTAGACAGGATATCACTCTGTTGTCCAGGTTGGAGTGGACTGGTGCGATCACAGCCCGCTGTAGCCTTAACCTCTAGGACTTAAGTCATCCTTCCACCTCAGCCTCCTGAGTAGCTGGGACTATGGGAATGCACCACCAGGCCTGGCTAATTTTTTTTTTTAAATAGAGATGAGCTCTCACTATGTTACCCAGGCTGGTCTAGAACTGCTGGGCTCAAGCAATCCTCCTGCCTTGGCCCCTAAAATGCTGGGGTTACAGTCCTCAGCCACTGCATATGGTCTAGGAAACAAACTTTAAAGAGATGAAATCTTGGCCAGGTGCGGTGGCTCAGGTCTGTAACCCCAGCACTTTGGGAGGCCAAGGAGGGAAGATTGCTTGAGCCTAGACATTCGAGACCAGCCTGGGAAATATAGCAAGACCTCATCTCTACAATAAATAAACAAATAAATAAACAAATAAACAAATAAAATCGAGTGGGAGATAATGCTTACTGACTGGGTGAAATGGGCTGAATTGCCTGCCTTGCCACTTAGAGGAGTGTAGGGGCCAAAGGAGAGCTTCCCCTTTCCCTTCTGAAAGTTTGCTGAAAAGGAACTGACAAAAGGTAGATGAATGGGAGAAGAAACACGTACAGATTTATTTCAATGTGCATAGCATAGAAGAATCCAGGTGAGGTTCAGATATTTATATACCCTTCTTCCTAGGGAAAGGGAGATGGCGGTATAGGAGTAAATAACTTTTAGGGCAGAATGAATGAACCCAGGGGGCAGACATCATTTTGTGAATGATTCTCTTTGGAAATTGAATGGGAAGGGAGAACAAGCAATGGTTTGGGATAAAGGTTGCTGGACCCTAGGTGTGGTGTTTAATTTTCAGTCTCTTCCTCTGTGATATGAATTTTAATCTTCTCTGATTAATATAATTTCAGGCAAAGATCAAAGGCAATTGTGTTCCTCTTTGGTGAGTCTGGTGTCTATATAGATAAAGAAACTGCAGAAAACAGTCAGGTCCACATCCTGTGCTTTGAAGAGACACATGATTGAGAGACAAGAGTGAGTGTAGCAAGGGATGGGTGTGCTGGCTCATGCCTGTAATCACAGTACTTTGGGAGGCCAAGGTGGGCTGATCACCTGAGGTCAGGAGTTCGAGACCAGCCTGGCCAACATGGCAAAACCCCATCTCTACTGAAAATACAAAAATTAGCTGGGTGTGGTGGCATGCACCTATAATCCCAGCTACTCAGGAGGCTGAGGTGGGAGAAATGCTTGAACCGCTTGAACCCGGGAGGTGGAGGTTGTAGTGAGCCAAGAATGCACCACTATACTCCAGCCTGCGTGGTTCCATCTCCAAAAAAAAAAAAAAAAAAAAAAAAAAAAGTGTGAGGGTAGCAGGGAGGTCAGAGAGAGCCTGGGGCTGTTTCTTTAGTCCAGCATGTCAAAAACACCCTATTTGGGGCTATAGTTTTCTGAGCTCCTACTGGAGAAAACAACCTGTCAAATGCTGTGTAAAAATGTTTTCTGTAAATAAGTATAACAAAGGGGAAAATATAATTGAATTACAGTTTGAATGCAAGCCAAAATGTAGTGCTGATGTGAAGATAAAAGTTGGAATCTGTGCCATAAGAAGGCACGTGGGGATTGGGTGGCTGGCTATGACCCTGGAAAGTGAAAATGCTATTTGTATTAATTGAGCCCTGCGCAATGCCCTTGACCTACAGTAGCTCATTTTAGTCTTCACAACCCTGCAATAAAGTGGTGATGAAGTGACCAGTCCAAGATCACACTGCTAGTAAGATGTAGAGCTAGAACTCAGCCTACGTCTGTCTGACTATAAAGCCTGTGTTCTTTTCTTTAGACTGTGGTATATCTGAAAAGCACAAGATAACTCCTTCAGTATATTTAGTAGAGTGAAGTCATCAGAAGGTTTTCATTTCTTAGCTCTGTAATCCCAATGCTATCAAGAAAAAGAGGCAGGTTAGGAGTGCTTCAGATCCGTAAATGAAACATTAAAAAGTAATTAATAAATTCCTACTTATATAGGAGAAAGAATAGATCTGGGGATGGGTATAGAGAGAGCAAAATACCCCATCCCCACATACAGAGTAGTCTAATAGATGCTGGAGATGAAATGTTGATGGAATGGAAAAAAAGAAAACAAAACTAGGTTTCACCATACAGTAGTCAGTAGTCCCCCCTTATCCGTGGTCTTGCTTTGTGCGGTTTCAGTGACCCACAGTTAACTGTGGTTTAAGAACATTAAATGGAGGCGGGGCGCAGTGGCTCACGCTTGTAATCCCAGAACTCTGGGAGGCCGAGGCAGGTGGATCACGAGGTCAGGAGATTGAGACCATCCTGGCTAAAACAGTGAAACCCCGTCTCCACTAAAAATACAAAAAACAAATTAGCTGGGCATGGTGGCTTGGGATTGTCATCCCAGCTACTTGGGAGGCTGAGGCAGGAGGCTGAGGCAGGAGAATTTCTTGAACCTGGGAGACGGAGGTTGCAGTGAGCCACAATCGTGCCACAGCACTCCAGCCTGGGTGACAGAGTGAGACTCCTTCTCAAAAAAAAAAAAAAAAAAAAAAAAAAGAATATTAAATAGTTAAATGGAAAATTCCAGAAATACGTAATTCATGAGTTTTAAATTGTATGCTATCTGAGTCACTTGATGAAATTTATCTCTGTCCTGCCCAGATGTGAAACATTCCTTTGTCCAGCATATCATGCTGTCTATACTACCTGCTCGTTAGTCACTTAGTAGCTGTCTCAGTTACCAGACTGAAAAAGTATAGTACATATAGGGTTTGTTATTATCTGCGGTTCCAGGCATTTACTGGGAGCGTGAGGGTCGGCGTGGGGCGGGGGGAGCAGTTTTAGAATGTACTCCTTGTGGATAAGGAGAGACTACTATAGTGCATTACAAATAATGTCATTATAAAGAAGAGGTCTGGCCAGGCATCGTGGCTCACACCTGTAATCCCAAAATTTTGGGAGGCTGAGGCAGGCGGATCACGAGGTCAGGTGTGGGAGACCAGCCTGGCCTCCATGGTGAAACCCCATCTCAACTAAAAATACAAAAATTAGCCAGGCGTGGTGGTGCGCGCCTGTAATCCCAGCCACTGGGAGGCTGAGGCAGGAGAATCGCTTGAACCCAGGAGGCAGAGGTTGCAGTGAGCCACTGCACTCCAGCCTGAGCGACAGAGCGAGACTCCGTCTCAAAAAGGAAGGGGTCTGTATCACAAAGTGGTTTCTATTTTTCATAAGATGTTCAAGCTAATTTGATGTTACGAGAAATTGTCTACAACAAATAATTCCATACAACAAATGCTTTTTCTACACTTTTCATTTATATTAATTATCATTTGTAAAGAAGAGATTATATTGTGAGTTTTCATATTGTCTTGTGGGAGAGTGAGGAGACAGCTTAGCTGTATTTTGTTGAGCTGGGATATATAACAAACACTTGCCCTTCCATTCACCTCCTACATTTCCATTAGCCTCATAACCAGTTTCCTCCCGTTCAGAACCCCCTTATTTACTTACCCCTCTTACTGCTGCCAGAATAAACTTTGTAAAACGTCAATCTGACAATGTCAATTATTTGCTTGGAACTTGTCAATGACACCCCATTGCCTTTCCAGACTCATCTCCAGTTGCTTCCCTTAAGCACACTTCACTTAACTGTGTGAAATTACTCACTGTTCCCAAAGGGAGGAAGCGGCACAGTCTTTGTGCATGCTATTTTCCATGTCCAACATGTCTCTTCCCAACTTTTTAAAACCTGACAATGTCATCTTGCCATTAGCTCAAATGACACATCCTCAGTGAAACGTTCCAGAGCCCATCAGCTAGAATCATCATGAATTTTTGTACATTTTTTCAGAGCAATATTTTTGAAATCTCGATCTGTCTTATCATCGATATGTATGTTTATTATGCTGGTGGTCCCCTACTGTACTGAAAATCTGTTATTCTATAGTACATCTTAGAATTAAGGAACCATCAGAGTTGTTCCCTCATCTTTGTTACCATAGCACTGGCATTCATTCATTTAGCAACTCGTTAATTAAGTGCCTATGAAGTACCAGACACTATGCCAGGTTCTGGGAATATAATAGTGAAAGACACAGACATGGTCATTGTACTCAGCACATTTTTGTTTGGGAGACAGACCAAATAAACAAACAAACACAAAATTAAAAAAAAAAAAAACACACATACACATAACAAGTAAACCTCAAGTTAACCAACAAATAAAGTCATGGAATTTTGTGATACTGTTACAAAGTAAAAACAGGTGCTGCAATGGTGCATCAGGTGCAAACTCATTTCTTTTTTTTTTCTGGGGCGTACCACTGGCCTACATTTCCCAGCCATCTTGCATCTAGGTGGGGCCATGTGACTAGTTATTGCCATTGGAATGTGAGAGGAGACCAGATGTGTCCTGGCTTGTCTGAGGCAGGAAAGAACAGGTGAACCTTTTCCATATTCTCTGTTTTCTCTTGTCACCCAGCCAGAAATAGAGGTTACAGAGGGAGTCACTGGGGATGGCAGATCACATCGTGAGAAGAGTCTGGACTCCTGAATGGCACTGTAGAATGCTTCCCACTAATCACCTAGTTGGACTATGTGGTAAATAAGAAATCTTTGTTCTGTTTAGGCATTGGTAATCGGAGTTCTTTGCTACAATAGTTAGACTGCCTTGACTTGGCAGTGATCATAGCCTCCCATGGCCCAGGGGTCAACATAAGAATTTGAGACAGCAACATGGATATCTCAGAAAAGCATTTTTCCCCTCCCTCTTGCAAGCTGTCACGAAGGATCTTGATCCCCACATTCAACATGCAGGTAATTCAACTCTCCCCATCACATGCCCATTGCTCAATCAAGGAAGTGTCATTAACAGCCTGCCAAAGCTAAAGAACCCTAACCTATCCCAGAGGAAAGCTTCTTAGTTAGGCAAGCAAATTTTCTAATTGTCTTTTGTTCTTCTGATGTATAGTTAGCTAATTACAGATGGTCCCTGACTTACCATGATTGTCGAACTTAAGATTTTTCTGACTCGAAAGTGATATGCATTCAGGAGAAACTATACTTCAAGTACCCATAGAACCCTTCTGTTTTTCACTTTCAGTACAGAATTTAATAAATCACATGAGATATTCAACACTTTATTATAAAATAGGCTTTGTGTTAGATGATTTTGCCTAATGTAAGTGTTTTGAGGATATTTAAGGTAGGCTGGGTGAGGCTATGATGTCTGGTAGGTTGACTATATTAAATGCACTATGGTACTTTCTACTTACAATGGGTTTTTCAGGATGTAACCCCGTGGTAAGTTGAGGAGCATCTGTATTGCTATAGACACTTTTTATAGTGCTTTAATCATTCTTATAACCACAAAATGTTTCATATGTCAACTGGAAACGTGAAGCAAAACAAGATGAAAGATTTGACCTACGTCTTGATGTGATGACCCATTGAACACATGCTGCTCCAACGAGAACTAGGATATGCACAAAGGCATATTCTACCTGTCAATTAATTAAGCCCATGCTTTTTCAGTAGTCTTGGTTCATGACATACAGGCTAATTTGGTCAAGCATTACCAATTACAGAGAAACATTTGCTGAGACTGGGGCAGAGATAATGTGGTTGCTTCCAAGTGAAGCTACACATGGTTCTAGAAATAAAGAATGCAGAATATTGTCTCTAACTACTTTGCCTAGGTTGGGTCATTTTTGCTGGATAAGAAATAAGGGATAATAATTTCCTTAAGTAACTGTGTACCTACTGGTTCATGTTAAAAGAAGGGTCAGATTTCATAATTAATGAGTATTATTCAATTTAGCATTTGAGAATATGGATGGGGATGATGTAGTCTTAATGTGAATAGGGAGGTCGTGTGGGCTATTCCAGTGAAAGAGACCCAAATGGCATCAAAAGTTTCAAATTGTTAATGAAGTTGAGAATGTAATATTTAGAAATTTCATGAAAAACCTCATAAATGAACGTCTGTAAGGTTGATGAAAAATTGGTGAATAGAGATGTGATTGTTTTTTACTCATTATTTTCTTGGGAATAACGTGCTGCTTGGAATGCTCTCAGATCATTCCAAAACAAAGCCAAGCAATGTGGTATGACTGCAACTGAGAGGACACAGACAGCACCAGGCAGCCAAGTTTGACAGGGTGTCCATGGCTCTAAGCCGCAGAGAAGGGACCAGTGACAGATTCTTCCAGACACTTGGCTACAGACATTTACCAAAGGAAAAAATTTCTAATGGATTCCATATACAGAGATTTATAGGTTTGATTCTGGTCATTCCAGGCATCTAAATTAAGGGGAGAACACTGCACAATAACAGCCTGAATAATGAAGTAAAACACACTTGTTTGAATCCTGGCTATATCAGTTATGACTATCTGACCATGGACATATTACTCAACCTCTCTGAGCTTCAGTTTCCTTTATCTGTGAAAAAGGGATACCTATTCGATGACTGTTAAATGACAGAATATATGAAAAAACATTTCTCTGGCACAGCGACTAACACATTTTGAGAGTTTAGTAAATGGCAGGTATTAATAATTCAGCCTTCAAAAATCAACTTCTATCACTTCCACTCTCAACCCTCCCCCCATTCTCAATATGCGTGATATATACATGGGTAGATTTAGCAAATGGGCTAAGTAGGAGTCCTGTGAAGTATATCCACAAAGTTGAGTTCTAACTATTTCATTATTTCAAAATATTTCAAATCAATGCCAGAAAGAGAAATAGACATGTTAGCACTTATGATACAATAAGATTTCGTTGATGAGTAAATTGTTTTCTTTCACAAAAGGTAAACCTGTCAACTTTGGTCTTGAACAAAATCATAGATGTGATTAAAAACCTCAGAGAACAAGTGGAATTATTTAAATTAGATTCTATAACTCTATATTTCATAATTATGAGAAGCTGCTTATTCAAAATTATGTGTAAAGGCATGATTGTGGAATTTCCTTGCTAATAAGGATAAAACACTAATAAAAAAATCCATTTTTCATCAGTTCCATGGTGCTTATCATGTAACCAATCTCAGTGGCATTATTTCATTAATACTAATTGAAAGGGGAGCAAACTTTTACAGTTCAGGCTTAAATTATGCAAGAGTTAAAAAATAACTAGTGTAAAAAATAAACTCTTCTTTGGCTTGTCACTGAAATATAAAATAGTTTAATAATTTTTATTGACAGGCCTTGTACAGGGAATATTGGATGTTTCTTATGCACCACTTCTGGTTTCACCTCCCAGCAAGTCATACCTGTGTGACTGAGCAGGCTTTAAACAGCTTTGATGAAGGGGCCATCAAACAGTGCCTTGTCTTTGTTCAGCCACAAACGCCTCTTGCTTCTCTGATTCCTTGGTAAAGAATGATCCAACAGGGTATTTGACATTCAAACAAGAGCAACCTGGAAGTAGGGTAGGGAAAATTAATACCCTGTAGGTCTATCTTTAGCCAATGGGGGGCAGAGCTCTTGGTTAAATGCTTTTCCCTTCCTTTTAAGTGGATGGCCTTGGGTTGCATTTTGTGCAGCTAATTAGATAGGCCTTCATGATTGAGCACCCATCGTGGTGGCTCAGCTGGTAACGTACACTTGAATTGGTTCTTTCTCCTTTCCTGTTTCATGCCCCCTGTCCCTCATTCCTGCTCTTGGTATCACGTTCCCAAATAAACTTACTCACATGTAAACTTTTCTTTCAGAATCTGTTCCTGGGGGAACCCAGGCTAAAGAAATAGCATACATACTTTTAAAGCAATGCAGAGTCAATAAGGAGAAGGCCCAAATACTATGCATATTTGTCTCTCTTCTTACGTTACTCAAAAATAAAGCAAATTTGTTATGGTTCATTTAGTTTTATCTGTACTTGACATTTGAAGTTTGCCTTTTTGCTCAAGGATAGAGATATAAAATAGAGATTTATGGCAGAGCACTGACACGGAAAAGCTCAATGTTCTAAAATCAGTGCCCTTTCTCATCTTGCATAGTCACCACGGTATGTCACCTAAATCAGGAATAACTGAATTAGGCGCCTGGCTAGGTCTATGGGTCAAGATGGCCAAGTTCCAGTAGCATTTTGACCCCATATGATAAGGGTTAAGATTTAACAATCAGTTCTTAGGAAGAGTTCAGCTTCAACTGAGGGCAAAACCATGTTCTGTAAGAAAGATGTCTTTGGAACTGCTGCTAATTATCCAAGTCACCTTTCTTCTGTGGCCCACTTGGCTCTGAAACAATAAACTATACTCAACCATTATAAACACTGAAGTTGGGTTATGCTTATGATGTCTTAAGGATGTGGATGACAAATATATTTTCTCATAAACCAACTCTGAATGCTTGACAATGGGTTCC
Organism: Aotus nancymaae; assembly: GCF_030222135.1. Lineage (NCBI taxonomy): Eukaryota > Metazoa > Chordata > Mammalia > Primates > Aotidae > Aotus > Aotus nancymaae. The sequence goes on along the minus strand of NW_026988415.1, from coordinate 49,145,652 downwards.
TGGGGTCCTGTGTTGAAGGTTTCTGGTGATCAGTGAGAAAGAATCCATGAACAATTGCCCACTGAATGTTTTCTACCCCCGATTTAGGGGTTTCAGGTTGTCACCTGAAGGATTTTCTTGTCATTGACATCTATCCAATTTATGAAAGTCTTAATATAAGTCTGGTATCTTACGAACTCTGGCGGGTTCATCATTACAAAATCCAAGTAGGATGTATTTTCTGAAAAAGGTGTCTCGCTCAAATTGGGGTCATCTTCAGAGAGTATGACTCCAGACCTTATTCACTACTCTGAAGTTTCCTCTAAGTTTTGGTCCAGAAAACCCCATAAGAGTTAGAGAGTTACTAAATGAACTTTACTGTAAAGTCATATGTGTGTGTCAAATGATTTTTAGCAGCTTTTGGGTGTGTTTATGCTACTAATCTGATTTACTCATTAGAACAATTGAAAATTTAGATGAACTGTTTTACATTTGGTATCTTTTAACACATGAATGCATCCTAAAGCTCAGAGAAAATCACAAAATTTAATTAAACTGTAGTCATCAAATTATCTCCACCTGCCTCAACCTACATAATTTGGATCAAATAGAATGCAAGTTCCGTAACATAGATCCTATAGTGCTACATTTATTTCAGATATTCCCCATAAATTATTTATTGCAAATTTAAAATATTGGGAAAATTTGTAGCATGAATAGATTATCCAGGCATCCTTGAGTAAATCCTTTTTGCCTGTTAAGAAGAGGTGAGAAAAGCTGATCTAAATGTTTCCTCATATTTTAAAATTTCACTAATGACTTTAATGCAAGTTCCTTGGAGAGAGGCAGTGGGCTCTCTCTGCAAGATTCATGACATGTTTACTGCCTTTTTTTTTTCCTGATGGCCATGTCTACACTGCAAGAGACATAAGATCCTGGGTATTTGAAAATTAAAGAACAGCAGCAAAGGGCCAGATGCTGTAGTTCTAAAAGTTGCAAAAGTATCATAAACACCAGGTGTGCCATATAAATGCACAGGTTTTTTTTACACTGCCACACTATTATCATATGGTTCCAACATCTGTTCGTTCATGTCCGGGCTTCCCACAGACAGTATTTATTAAAATCAAATACGCACTAACTCTCACTTATGTGCCTTGAGCAGGAAGTGCCACAGTGGCCTTATTATGGAGTGTAAGTTGGCCAATAAAAATTGATTTTTATCAGTAAACTTCCAATTATCCTTACAAGCCAATATAGTATCGTCTGTATGCCTTCTACTTGCTAATGACTCTGTGGTTTCTATGAGAGTGAGGCCAACACAAAAGTTTTTTTTACTAATTCAAAATATTTGGAGGATCAGAGCAGAGGCCAGTTTTAGCTTTGTAAAGAGTCTATATTAAAAATTATTATTTAAAGTAATGTTATTTTCTGATTTTCAACGAGGACATATTAGAAATTATAAATGAATGTAAACAAGTAAATATTTTAATGAAAGTATTAAAAGGCTTCACAAATCTATATTATAAAGTGATACATTAGAAGCAACCAACCTAGTAAGAGAAAATGCCACTGGCCTGGAAATCGACCCTTATGTTCTGGTTCTTAATCTATCCCTACCACTCTTTAGGTCTTAGTTTCTCATCTGGGAAAATGAACAGCCTGGAAAATCTGTACTCTGTTTTCTTCCTCTTTTGATTATTTATGACACTAATGATAAAAAACTTTAGTGACAGAGACCTTTTTTCTTTAGCTCTTGATTTAATAAATTATTCCACTTCAAAAAAAAACAATGTTTTCTTCTTGACTTAATGGAAAATACTCACGTTGTATCTGAGATATCACAAACACCAGACCAGTAGATTTCAAATTAATGAATAGTTTGACAGGGTTGTTTTTTGAACATAAAGAAAATATTAAAAAGAAATGAGAAACAATGGACTATCAGGTGAATGTTAAAAGCATTGGGTATCTTGCCAGGCGCAGTGGCTCATGCCTGTAATCCCAGAACTTAGGGAGGCTGAGGTGAGCAGATCACCTGAGGTCAGGAGTTCGAGACCAGCCTGGCCAACATGGTGAAATCCTGTCTCTACTAAAAATACAAAAATTAGCCAGGTGTGGTGGCGCATGCCTGTAATCCCAGCTACTCCGGAGGCTGAGGCAAGAGAATCCCTTAAACCCGGGAGGAGGAGATTGAAGGGAGCTGAGATCGCACCACTGCACTTCAGCCTGGGAGACAGAAAAAGACTGTCTCAAAAAAAAAAAAAAAAAAGAAAAGAAAAGAAAAGAAAGGAAAGAACTGGGTATCTCTTTGAATAGGAAAATTAGAACCCCTATCTACCTCATATCACACATAAAAATAAATTCCAGAAGGATGAAAGATTCCAAATATATAAGATATGTGGTGAACACTGAAGGACTATGTCTCTTTGATGAAGGACTTACTGCCCCAGCTGCAGAGAGTGCTGTTAGTAGATGGTCTTCAGAAGATTCCAGCCGCTTCAGTGATTGCCTCAGCTGCAGAAAGCTGCCTCTCCCAAGGTCACACCCCTTCCCAGGGCAGTTCACATCCAATGACTGATCACATGCAGGAATACATAGGCATGGCTATCTCAGCTCAACTAAAGAAAATTTTGGAGGGTCATTCTAGCCGCAGAGCTGCTCATGAGGTAGGCTGAGGTTGTCATTGGCTTAGCATGGCAGCTCAACTTCTCCCTCTGACTAATTCTGTTTCCTTTTCCTCCAATTTACAGGTGTTGATTCCAAGAACACTCTCTAATAAAAATCCAGAGGCTAAACTCTGTCTCAGATTCTGCTTACTGGGGAACTCAAGCTGTAACAACATATTGGAATAAAATGTAAAAGAATATGTATATTTCTTAAAAATTTATTTTAATTTAATTTTAAGTTCTGGGATACATGTGCAGGATGTGTAGGTTTGTTGCATAGGTAAACATGTGCCATGGTGGTTTGCTGCACAGGTCAACCCATCACCTAGGTATTAAGCCCTATATGCATTATCTGTTTATCCTGGTGCTCTCCCTCCTTTTGCCCCCCCAACAATCCCCAGTGTGTGTTGTTCCCCTCCCTGTGTCCCTGTGTTCTCATTATTCAGCTCCCACTTATACATGAGAACAGGCAGTGCTTGGTTTTCTGTTCCTGTGTTAGTTTGCTGAGGATTATGGCTTCCAGCACCATCCATGTCCCTGCAAAGGACATAATCTTATTCCTTTTTATGACTGTATAGTATTCCATGGTATATATGTACCACATTTTCTTTATTCAGTCTATCATTGATGGGCATTTGGGTTGATTCCATGTCTTTGCTATTGTGAATAGTGCTGTAATGAACATGTGTGTGCATGTATCTTTATATTGGAATGATTTATATTCCTTTGGGTATATACCCAGTAATGAGATTTCTGGGCCAAATGGTATTTCTGGTTCTAGATCTCTGAGGAATCACCACACTGTCTTCCACAATGGTTGAACCAATTTACATTCCCACCAACAGTGTAAAAGTGTTCCTATTTCTCCACAGCCTCGCCAGCATCTGTTGTTTCTTGACTTTTTAATAATCGCCATTCTAAATGGCATGAGATGGTATGTCATTGTGGTTTTGATTTGCATTTCTAATGATCAGTGATACTGAGCTTTTTTTCATATGTTTGTTGACCACGTAATTGTCTTCTTTTCAGAAGTACCTGTTTGTGTCCTTTGCCCACTTTTTGATGGGGTTGTCTGGCTTTTTTATTGTAAATTTGTTTAAGTTCCTTGTAGATTTTGGATATTAGACCTTTGTCCAATGGGTAGATTGCAAAAATTTTCTCCCATTCTGTAGGTTGTCTGTTCATTCTGATGATAATTTCTCTTTCTGTGAAGAAGCTCTTTAGTTTAATTAGATCCCGTTTGTCAATTTTTGCTTTTGTTGCAATTACATTTGATGTTTTTGTCTTGAAATCTTTGCCCATGTCTATGTTCTGAATGGTAAAGAATAGCTATCTTTAAAATAATCTTGAGTGTGGGAAAGTGTTCTTAGACAGAACATAAAGGCCAAAAACCATAAAGAAAGAAATGGAAAGATCTGGTAAAATGAGAAGTGAAAGCTTTCAGTATTATGAAAGACATCCTAAGCAAAATTAAAAGACAGGCATTTTTTGAGGAATTACTTTTTAACATAAAGAATAGAGTTCATATCTGCTATATATAAAGACCTCCTACAAATCAATAAGAAAAATTCACTCCCTCCCCAAGAAAGGATAATATATACGAGCAAGAAATTTGTTAAAGGAGATGTTGCCAATAACATAGGAAAAGATGCTCTCAGCCTTTCTTACAATCAAAGAGAGAAGTGTCAACATAGAGAATAAGCTAACTTGTAAAATGAAAAAGGCTGGTAATATACACAATTGGCAAAAGGATGGGGGAAATGGGCCCTCAAGATATTTGCGGAAATGTAAATGTTATTTGCGGAAATGTAAATGTTATTTTGAAAGGCACTTGGGCAATAATTTCTCAACATTTTAAATATGCATGCTCTTTGATCTAGCAATTTTTCTTTTAGGAATATATGCTGCAGAAATATTAACACATGCACACAAAAAGGTGCAGGAGAAGGTTTATGCAAGACTTATTTTTAACAGGAAGAATTGACTATCTATTTGAATAGGAAAATCAGAACCCCTATCTATCTCATATCATACAAAAAGATAAATTCCAGAAGGATGAAAGTTTCTAAATATAAGAAAACAAGATTATACAGATATGTGGTGAACACTGAAGTACTGCTTAGATGTCTCTTTGGTGAAGGACTTTCTGCCCCAGTAAGTCCTTTGAAACAGGCATTCAAAAAGAGGTGGCATCTGTTTGAAAATATTGTGCATTATGAAATGCTATAGAGATGCTTAAAAGAGTGAAGTTGATCTACGTGTATTGTCATGGGAGGATATTTGTGTTGTGATATATTGCTAACAGAAAGAGAAGTTGTATAAAAATGCATAACATACATATACATACATGTATACCCTTTATAAATGCATATGGACATTCTGGAAAGAAATGCACATGAGGAGAGGGAAGTTGGGTGTGGTTCTGTAGAAAGAGGACATTTATTTTACTCTAGATACCTCTGAATTATTTAATACTTTTACACAGAGCTTGCATTCCTTTTATCATTAAAACAATTTAAAAGAGAAGGAATAAAATGCACTAGAGGAACAAAACTTGATTTTTTTTTTTTTTTTTTTGAGACAGAGTCTCACTCTGTCTCCCAGGCTGTAGCGCAGCCTGGAAGACAGGAAGTGGCCTGATCTCAGCTCACTGCAACCTCCGCCTCCCGGGTTCAAACTGTTCTCCTACCTCAACTCCCCGAGTAGCTGGGACTACAGGCACGTGCCACAACACCAGGCTAATTTTTGTATTTTTTAGTAGAGATGGAGTTTCACCATATTGGCCAGGCTGGTCTCGAACTCCCGACCTCATGATCTGCCCACCTAGGCCTCCCAAAGTGCTGAGATTACAGGCATGAGCCCCTGCGACCAGCCGATGCTTTTTATTTGTTTGGCTTCATCATTATTAATATTACTACTACTACTAGAGACAGTCACTTGGAATTTTGTCCAAATGCTGCATAATGTGTTCCATTATATTCCATTTTTCTGAAAATGATCTAATTTACATTATCAAATAAATAGCACTTGATTCTCATTCACACAAATGTCTTGAAAACCAGGTAAGTGAAGTGAGCTACTGACAATTATAGAATATAATCTATATATTAAAATTTGTGGATTCAAGTTCACAAGATTCATTTTATTCCCCCCAAGGGCTGTGGTCATCTAAAAGGGAATGAAATATCTAAGATGGGAATGAGCTCTGAAAAGTGGAAAGTGGGGCTGCAGAATATGAGACCATCCCTGAAGCCATTTCTTCACAGAATGAAGTGGAGTCAAAATTTGGAAATGCCAGTGGTGAACTGGAGATGTGCCAACAACGTGGCGCTGTGTAAACCAATTTAAAGAAAGTTAGTGTTGAGAGGTGAGGTTTACACCTTCATCCTTTGCTGGCTGATGCTAAGTTAAATCCTTCGCCCTCCAGCAAAACCCCCTGCTCCTTTAAGTTCTTGCCCTCTAGCTACGCCACAGTTTCTCTTCAGTTCCCTTATCTATAGATTTTCTGCTCACTATCTTACTTTCAGTGAAGACTTTGCTTTCTATTCTTCCCAAATTCTGCTGTCATCTGGAGACTTCAGGGTTTGTTGGGATAATCCTTCCAATCTCAGGGGTTTCCATATTGAGGGACTGTGTTAAGGAAAACCGAGTCCAGAAGGGGTGTGGTTTCAAAGGCAGGAACTTCCCAGCGCCATGCCTCCATCCACGTCCCCATCCGAAAACGTAGAGTTGTTTTTCTGACTTTCCTGCGCGGGCTAGGTAGAAATTTTAGGTGAGCTCCTTTGTTTAAAAAGCCGGGCGAGGGCGCGCTGGCGCCTACCTGTGGTCGCAGCTGCTTAGGAGGCTGAGGCAGGGGAACTGCTTGAATCTGAGAGACGAAGGTTGCCGTGAGCCGAGATCGTGCCACTGCACTCCAGCCTGGCCAAAGAGCAAGACTCCGTCTCAAATAAATAAATAGATAAATAACAAAAAATAAAAAAAGAAGCCCAGCGAAAAGCTCTGGGAGGAGGGGGCTCTAGTTGCGGACCTAACAGCCAATCCAGTATCAGAGTCGAAGATCCATCACTCTAGGGGAAGTTTGGAAGAACTCCTCTCATTAAATGAGAACATAAATGAGGCAGGAATAACTCCTGGGTTAAAATCCCACTGTGGAGATTCCTCCATTGGAACTCCTCCCACAGCAGCGTGGGAGCTCTCTCTCCTTCTCTCTCTTTCTGTCTGATAAATCGCTCTCTGCAAAACTCTTTTGGTCCACGATATTCATTCAAACGGTAAGCTCACAGCACCTCCATGACCCCTTCCCCCATTCTTGGGGCAAGGGAGGCCAAGGACCTGGGCACATCCAATCGGGGAAACTGGGAGCATCTTTGGGACACCCTGGCAGCTCTACTCCCGTCCCCATTACATCTTTGGTGATCCATGGACGGGGAGGGAGCTGAGTCCCTGTGTCCCGTACCACGTTACAATATCAGTGTGCACTGGAAACATCTGTAAAAGTTTTTCAAAGTGTGTATATCTGAGTTTTTCGTACTACATCAGAATCTCTCAAGGTCAGGGGCCTTAGCTTCTGGAATGTCTAAAACCACCAGATTATCCTAATGCAGTCAGAACTGCGAATCACTTGTAGCCTTGCTCTTTGTTTGCCTCAACCTCTAACTCTGCATTCAACTTTTCTGGCTACACGGTAGACATTTACATTACTGTAACTGCACAATGGGTTCCTGCTTCCTGCTGCCCAGATAGAGTCGATTGATAAATTGAATGATAAATTGAATCATTGATAAATTGATAAAAAGAGGGGAATTGCAATAAAGAGTTTAATACATATAGAGCCAGCGAAATGGGAGACTGAAGTTTTGTTACTCAAATCAGCCTCAGAGGCTAGGGTTTTTCAAAATAGTTTGGTGGGCAGGTGGCTAGGGAATGTCTACTGCTGATTGGTTGGGGGTGCAATCATAGTGGTGAGGAAAATGGTCTAGGTGAAACCATCCAGTCATCAGAAATGCAAAAGTCTGAAAAGACATCTCAAAAGGCCAACCTTTTTTTTTTTTTTTTTGAGACGGAGTCTCTCTCAGCCACCCAGGATGGAGTGCAATGGTGCTATCTCTGCTAACTGCAACCACTGTCTCCTGGGTTTGAGCAATTCTCCCATCTCAGCCTCCCAAGTAGCTGGGATTACAGGCACCCACCATCATGACCGGCTAATTTTTGTATTTTAGTAGAGATAGGATTTCACCACGGCCAGCCCGACAGCAGATGATCCTCCCGCCTCGGCCTCCCAACGTGCTAGGATTACAGGCATGAGCCACCTTGCCCAGCTCAAAAGGCCAATCTTATGTTTTACAATAGTGATGTTATTTACAGGAGTAACAGGGGATTGCAAATCTTCTGACCTCTGGAATAATGGCTGGTAATTAACTGTGCCTACATCTTAACAGAATTCAGGGCCCTCTCAGACTCTTAAGAGTCTGATGGCCTGATGGCCTTTCATTAGTTTTACAAAGGCAGGTTAGCTCTTTGGGAAGGGCTATTATCATTTAAACTATGAACTAAATTTCTCCTAAAGCTAGCTAGTCTCCTGACAAGGAGTGACCGAGGGCAATTTGGAGGTTAAAGGCAAGATGGAGTTGGTTAGACAGTAAAAGATCTCTTTTGCTGTCAACAATTGTCTCATTGTTATAATTTTTGCAAAGGCAGTTTCATTTCTTGGAACCTCACCACCTATGAAATGTTAAACCCCAAGAATCCATCCTCTGGTTATGACCTCCAGTTTTCCAACTCTCTCTCCTCAATTCTACTATAGCTAGTCTTCACTGTAGTGAGATATCCACTACCTTGACAGTTCGAACTTTTCTAGACTTTTTGTTCCTTACTGGCTTCACAAAGATCATGTAATTTTCCCTTCTGCCGTACCAGCCCAGCAAAACTCCAACCCTCAGGTATGCAAAATTGTCTTTACTCTCTGCCTTTGCCCAGTCTCATTTATTCTCTACATTGCAGCCTGAGTAACCTTTTTAAATGCAAATTTAACCACAGGAACTTCCCCCACCCCTCCAAATTGCCTTGCTTAAGCCTTTAAATGGCTCCCCAGAGTTTTTAGGGTAAAGTCCCAATTCCACAGTATGCCATACAAAAATCAGCAATAATTTTTGCCCTGCGTACTTTTGTTTCTGGGCTCAGTTCCTACCTCTCTCTATTTCAAAATCTATGCTTTATCCATACTGAGATGATAGTACCTTTGCCCACACTCATCATGATGTTTTTTTATTTATGAGAATGTCCTCTCTGTCTGGGATGCCCTCAGCCGTCTTTGCAAGCCTAGCTCCTATTTATCCTTTAAAGACTCCTCTTGGGAGGCACTTCCTCCCTGATGAAATCGCAGAGGTGACATAGTTTTTAAAGCTCTCTATGCACTTTACATTTGGTACCTACACCCAGGGTGATATTAAAATATTGAGCAATCAGATACTGGTGCATGCTGGTTGTATATCAACCCTGTTCAGGTAATAAAATACTGTAACATTTAAAAGAGACTCACTCTCTCCTTTCCTGCCTCCTCTTTCCTTCATTGGTTCCACTTATCAGCAAAATCCTGGGCAAAAGAGTTGGGGCAGAATCAGCAGCTGAAACTCTCACTGTGCACCAATAAAAATGTCAATAGATACCTCGAGGCTTAACTTTTTCCATCCTCATGTACCATGGCTAAGGGATTTCTTTAGACCACTTCTACATTTCTGCCTGCTCTACCCTGGTAATCAGTGCCTTACATACAATGGTAGGCTCTGGGTTAGTAATAATATCTTTTCAAGAAAGATGACTGATAAGTATTTCTCAGGGACACACCTAAATAAACCAAAACCCAAGGTCGATATAGAGACGAAAAGGAGATTTGTTGGATTGAAAGAAAACAATCTCAAGTTAGAGATGTGTTTCACTTTCTATTTTTTGATATGAATAGTTTCTATATATAGTTGTCATACCTATGAAGAATGTAATTTTTAGAGGACCATGCCATGTTTATCTATTGCCATGTTTAAGATAGTGCTAGATATATAATAGTTTGATAAATATTTGTTGACTGAATGAATGAAAGGATGGATGGACTATTCTTTATTAGAGATGAGCAATTATTACTTGGTAAAAGAAAGCAGAAACTAAGAAGGATGTTATACTTCTACTAAAAAAACTACAACAGTTGGAGGGAGCAATTTAAAGTTGAGCTGAAATTCTTTAGTATTGTTATCTTAAGTGCCACAATAAGGAATTCATTCTTTTGTACTGTGAAAACTCACTTGTGTGATACCTAGCACGTAATCCCAAACCGTTTGCATGCTGTTCAAAGAATTGTTCTGCATATAGATTGGTTTGTGTACCCATATGTATAAAAATTCAATTTAAAGGAGCAGCTGAATTAGTCAATGAGATTGAAGGTTCTCTTCAACATTCACTTTAGGTGAAAGAGGTAGTAGCCCATACTCATTTGTATGTTTAAGCAGGGAAGCTGGAGGGGGTATCTGGTGCACGTCTTGAAAAGAATAAGCAATATTAACATTTTCCCTGTTTATCAATGTTTTCTCCCTTGCTTGCTTTCTTTATTGAAGATGTTGTGGCTATTTCTTGATAGTTTTCAGGCTCCAGTTCATTAAGATTACTGAAATTGGTACCTCTGCTGAGGATTTCACTACTATCTTTCACCAGCAGGTGCATAGCAACATGAATATGCTTCTAAATCACATTTATGCTTACTTCAAAATTATAACAGCTGGATTATCTGACTCTGTACTGTCGTTCTTGTCAAATAAATAAATTAACCCCTAAATCTCTTCTAGAGCAAAGCCAAAATCAGTGTTCCTATAAACTTTCTGAAGTTAAAATACAGGGATTCTTCTCCTGTATTGTTTTAAGCAGGGTAAAAATACTGAATTTAAAATATTGGGAAAATATTAGGCAGACTCAACCACGAAATAAAACTGTTTTATATTTCCCTATAGCTATCTTTTCACATGCAGGGTAGGTCTCTCTTCATTGATCAGTTTCCTTTTATTACATAGTGTTCTGGGAGAAGCAAAGTAATCTTGAGCACCATAAGTGTAACCACCCAAGGGGTTCACCTTGCCCGCTGCCTAGACAGAGCCGATTCATCAAGACAGGGGAATTGCAATAGAGAGAGAGTAATTCACACAGAGCCAGCTGTGCGGGAGACCTGAGTTTTATTATTACTCAAATCAGTCTCCCCCGGCATTTGGAGAGCAGAGTTTTTAAGGATAACTGGGTGAGTGGGGGAAAGCCAGTGAGTCAGGAGTACTTATTGGTCAGAGATGGAATCATAGGGAGTCAGAGCTGTCTTCTTGCCTCTGAGTCAGTTCCTGGGTGGGGGCCACAAGATCAGATGAGCCAGTTTATTGATCTGGGTGGTGCCAGCTGATCCATCAAGTGCAGGATCTGCAAAATACCTCAAGCACTGATCTTAGGAGAAGTTTAGAGAGGGTCAGAATCTTGTAGCCTCCAGCTGCATGGCTCCTAAACCATAATTTCTAATCTTGTGGTTAATGTTAGTCCTACAAAGGCAATCTAGTCCCCAGACAAGAAGGAGGTCTGCTTTGGGAAAGGGCTGTTACCGTCTTTGTTTAAATTGTAAACTATAACCTAAGTTTCTCCCAAAGTTAGTTCAGCCTATGCCCAGGAATGAACAAGGACAGCTTGGAGGCTAGACGCAAGATGGAGTCAGTTAAGTTAGATCTCTTTCACTGTCTCAGTCATAATTTTGCAAAGGCGGTTTCATAAGGGTCAAAGAAACTGTGAACTTGTGGATTAAACTTGCAAAAATGCTGCATTGATGAGGACTGTTTGTCTTTCTTGGCTTCTGATATATATCAATTTGCAAATTAAAATAGAACCTTGACGGCCTTTCTGATATCTGTTTGAATTTGAAATGGGATACAGCCTCCAGATTCCTTTATCTGACATTCTAACTCATCGTCCTACTGCTCAAAGCTGCCAGAACATGTTTTTCATTCCGTAAGTGTCAACTGAGCCCTTAATCCTCTTCAAATTGGTTAAATAAGTTAGTGTGAAAAGTAGTGTCATGAGAAGGAATCTCATAGACTTGGAACTAAACAGATTTAGGGGGAATTAGTTAGGTCCTCATGAGAGAAGGCAGGGTTTCTTTCTCTAACTGGTCACTCCTTTTACATGACTGATAGAGGATGAAAAAAGCGAAACGTCTCTGAACTTCTCAATCTAGATTCTTTTTGCAGCTTAATTCAGCCTTGGCTCATGTGCCTGCCCGTCTCCATTATTAGAGTCAAAGAAGAGTTTTCGGTGTGTGAATTTTCCTCTGGAATCAGATAGAGAAGGATAAGCAGATGGATAGAGCTTTGCATTTACACTACAACAGAGGCGCAAAAGACAAATGGCGCCTACGCAGTGGCCCATGCCTGTAATCCCAGCACTTTGGGAGGCTGAGGTGGGTGGATCACTTGAGGTCAGGGGTTTGAGACCAGCCTGGCCAGCATGGTGAAACCCCATCTGTACTAAACGTACAAAAATTAACTGGATGTGGTGGCATACGCCTGTAATCCCAGCTACTTGGGAGGCTGAGGCAGGAGAATTGCTTGAACCCAGGAGGCGGAGGCTTCAGTGAGCCAAGATCGTGCCACTGCACTCCAGCCTAAGTGACAGAACAAGACTCTGTTTAAAAAAATAAAATAAAATAAAAAATAATTTAAAAAAAGACAAATGGAAACAAAAGACACCCTTGTGCAAATCTGTCTTTCAACATTCTATCAACATATGTGTTTGGATTGTATTCTTCGGTTTATATTGGACAAAGAATACCCGTATCAGTTCCTGTATTGAAAAGAGGGCAAATTCTTGTGAACTGGAGCATTCTTTACATGGAATAGGTGCAAAAGGAGACCATGGCTACTTATAGTACAGAATCTTCTACCTCAAGGGTCAGCATACTGGGGTCTGCCTGTTCTGGTAAATAAAGTTTCATTGGAACACAGCCACACTCATTCATTTATATGTTGTTTATAGCTGCTTCTAAGTAGTTGCGAAAGCAGTTGTATGACTCACAAAGCTTAAAATAATTACTGCCAAGCCCTTGACAGAAAAAGTTTTCCAACCCTGTTCTACTCAACACAGATCAGGAGGAGATGCCATGGTCCTGAGAGGTGGTCAATAGCTGTGGTCACTTTTTGGGAAACATTTATAGCTTAAAGTTTAAACTAAAAATATTAATTGCAGACAATAATTTAGAAATTATAAATGTATATTAGCTAATTGCTTTGATAAAATGCATATATATACTGTTTATCAATATAAATAATTTACATTATGGATTTGTTTTATTGTGTTACGCAGACTTCGTAGTCACTGGAAAGGTATAGAAACAAAGGCACTATCTAAAATGATAGTAACAATTTGCATCAGTCAATAGCACTGATTGGGCACTCATTTGGTACAGACCTCTACTCCAGGCCCAGAAGGAAGAAGGGAAGAGCCCAAAAGAAACAGATGCTGTTATAACTAAGGATCTTACTAAATGGTCTAATTAAGAAGCTGTTGTATATTCCTGCAGTGATTTCAGAAAACTCATAAAGTAATATAAACCCATGAGAGCAAATGAAAAGAGCTCAGAATCTAGGACAGAAAGATAAGGGATGAATTGCCTGGATGTCAGTCACCTAGATGTTTTTGCAGGCCTTCATCCTGTGGATTTGCCCTGATTCTTTTCGTTTTTTAAGAATTTGTCTAAACATAGATTTCCTACTTTGACTTTTGACTTTCATCTGGCTGATTTTTGCCCATTCTTAAGTATATTGAGATTATTTTGGAACTTGTATCTGAAGTTGAATGTAAAGACATTTTATTTCCTGAAAAATATAGGTATGACTTGTATATCTTCATCCAAGTGATAGAGGCACAAGAATCCTACAGGTAGCTGTAACCTTAGAGGCAATCTAGAACAAAGCTTTCTCAAACATTAATTTTCGTCTGGATAACCTGGGTATCTTATGAAAATACAGATTCTAATTCAATAGGTCTTGAATGGATCCCGAGAAGTCTACAGATGAGACTTTGAAGAGCAAGGTGCTAAAAGATCAGCTGGTAAGAATTTGTTCTGTAATATCTCTAAAGATTTTCATCTAGCTTTAGTGTGAACACTCTTAATGTACACAAAGAACTCACAACCTTCAAGGCAAGCTGGTTCATCATGGAGAATTTTAATGGTTAGAAAATCTTATGTCGTCAATATTATACCTTGTGAATTTTGTGTTTGTTTGTTTTTTGAGATGGAGTTTCGCTCTTGTCACCCAGGCTGGAGTGCAATGGTGTGATCTCAGCTCACTGCATCCTCCACCTCCCAGGTTCAAGCCATTCTCCTGCCTCAGCCTTCCAAGTAGCTGGGCTTACAAGCATGTGTCGCAACGCCCGGCTAATTTTTGTATTTTTAGTAGAGACGGGGTTTCCTCACGTTGGCCAGGCTGGTCTTGAACTCCTGACCTCAGGTGATTCGCCTGCCTTGGCCTCCCAAAGTGCTGAGATTACAGGCTTGAGCCACAGCACCCGGCAGTGAAGTTTTTTACGATAAATTCAATTTCTTGTAAATTCAATCATGGTTGGTATTGAATTGCCACCTTTGAGATTATCAGTCAATGCTTTATTCTTAGCCAAAATTAAACCCTCTAAGAGACTGTATTATAAGTGGTTGTAAAGGTTGTTGTCCAAGGGATGTAACTAGTGATGGGAAATTGGATTTGGAGCTTCACTTAGTTGCTGACTACTTCACTTTCCCTATATGCTTCCTTTTCTTTCTCCTTCTCTCCAATCTCTGAATCGAACACACATCACATGTAGTTTATCATATGTACACACATTAATACCAATTGGAGGTATTCAAGCCCCAGGACAGTAGGCTATCTGACCTCAGTGGTGTGTTGGTAAATGATTAACAACTGGTTTTGGGGGTGGAATAGTAACACATTACTATTAAAGTTAAATGCTTGCCAATTTCCATGGTGTAAATACCACAACCATCGCTTATTCCTAACTACCAATAATTTAATCAGCTTTCAAAATCCCTAAAAATTTAATAGCCAGTAGGAATCTCTAGCACAGCTCCATCTGACCCCATTATAGTAAATAAAAGTTAACATTTATTGAACACTGACTATGTAAGCAGCACTGTGTTACAAGTTGTACATCTGGCCTCTAACAAAATTAAAATGAGACCCTATTTATTCATTCAACAAGTTACAGAATTTCTTTCATGGTACATGCCAGAGAAATAAAGATGAATGGGAATCAACCTCTGCCCTCAACCTATTCATGGAGTCTAGTGCAGGAGACAGATAGATAAATAGATAAATTACAGTGGAACATAATAAATAATGGGACAGATGGTGAAGGTAACTGAAGGTAACTGATTTAGTACCCATTTTGGTCCCAGTTTAGGGTAAGAGAAGTGGAAGAGAGGCCATTTTCTTTACCTTCTTGCAAAAGCCCATGCTTACCATGTCAAAACATCTTTTGTGAATACATTTTATGTAGATATTCTTTATATCTAAGGGAATTAAAGAGCATATCAGTTTCTTTAAAAAGAACATTTTTGACATGCATGTTACATCTTATACTTAGAATTGGGTCTAAATTATCTGTCATATAGGCTTCAGAAAGAGAATATGGAATACATAGAAGAAACCTTTTGAGAAGTGACAATTTGCAGACCTCAGGAGTACTATCCTTATTCAAATTCAATTTCATTTTAGAAAGCTTGAAGGCATCGGACTGTTTCTGAGATAAAAAGCCAAGTATTAATCTTTTGAGTTAGTATCTTATTCAAGATGTTGAACCTAAGAAGAGTTTGCAGGACTCAGATTCTTTTAAAACTGAAGATCAAGCAAAAAAAGTTTTACAAAAAGGTGACGTGATGGCTACTTCTCATTTGATTATTGCTAACAATTAATGTAATTTATTACAACCACTGCTTATTTATTTTATTGCCTCAAGTCCTTTATGAAAGTAGGATGGGCCAAAATAATAAAATACTATTTTATTTTGCTTCCAAGCTTCTTTGCCTCAGTACTCTATTTGTCTATCACTTTTATATTGGCTTACACAGGCCAGAATTATATTTTAGCATTATGGTCAGAGTGTGAAAATAGGGTTTGGGGTATATCAAAAACCAATCTTGATGTGACAGAATGGTGTGCCAGAAAACAGAGTTGTTACGCTTCTTTCTCTTCTGTCTGCCCTATGTGGACCTAGCATTAGTGAGGTGATTATTTAGTGCAGAATTCTTGATATTTCACAAGGAACCCTACTGAGCAAGCTTGCTTTGGTTTCTCATAGGATTGAGGAAGACAGAATGAAGAATGATGCTTTGAAAGGAGAACAGTGAGGGACTAGCAACCAGTCACAACCTCCTAATTCCCCACAAGGCCTTGGGGATGCTGTGCTGAAAATTTTAAATACAAAAGGGCAGTAAAGCTTTACCTTTTACAGAGTTAGTATGAAAGGAAAAAAAGTAAATTGGAAAACTCGATAATTGATGATCAACTTCATTAATTGGATATCTTTCTATGTTGTTAAATGATTTACTTTTATGTTTATTTTACATAGCTTTTCATTTGGTTTTGCTTTTCTATAGGCTTTTGTAGATGAACAAGTCTTTCTAGATTGTTATTCAAAAGATTAATTTATTGACATTTTAATATTGGCTTCCCCCCACCCCAAAAATAGTGAAATGGAGAAGCTACTATAGGTTAGGGTGACCAAGAAATTTGCCATTCAAACCAGGGAATTCTTGAGAATGAAAGGAGGTGCCGTTACTAATATGCTATAATAATTATTCTGGTAAATTAGGAATAAACAGACTGTCTATTAGCAAACTGGAATGTATGGCCATCCTAAGTGTGGGTAGTTTAATCACTGCCATTTGGTTGCCATTTGATTTCTTTTTTCTTAAGCTCCAACAGAATAAATGCCATGGGATTTCACTGAAACATCTGAAAAATATGAAGCTGTGTAGTTTTTACAAAATTGCCTGGGATTCGCATGTGTTCATATCATGGAAATTAGAATAGGGACAAGAAATAGTAATTCTCTCCCTTATGACTAAAACAAGAGAGTGAGAAGAAGCCTTCCAAAGTTAGTTGATCCTTTTTCTAGGTCATTACTTCCCTGAGCTTATGTGTCTACATTCCACAGGGCTCAGAAACCTTCCCCTACTCCACATTCCTGTTATAAATACTGCCTGAGCCCAGACTTTTCTCATATCTCACCTGGGCAATAGCAAAAACCTTCTAACTGATCTCCCTGCCTACAGTCTTTCTACATGTCAATTCGTTTCTCCATATCATAGCCAGATTGGTTTACCTAAAATGTAAAGCTGACCATATCATTCTCAATTCCAAAATTTTTCAGTAGCTCCTATTCCGTACAATATAAGAGCAAAACCATTTTGCAGGGCACACAAGGCCCTCCATAAAAGTATTCCTGTCTAATTCTTCAGCATCACTCTTTAGCAATTATAAATTTTTTTCATTTCTGTATACACATCATGATATCTTTCACTTTACTCTTATTCATCCTTGAACTTATCTTCACTTGTAGAAAACTGTGCAAAGGCGGTCTTTCCCCCACAGGAAGAAGGATAGTGTTTGACTCTGGGAATATCTGAATTCAATACTTGTTATTTATCTTTTATTTATATACAGCAAAATTCACTCTTTTTGGTGACTGTTCTATAAGGTTTGGCAAATATACACAGCTATGTAACCACAACCGCTACAATCAAGATCCAGTTTCATCACTGTCTTTTCTCTTCCCACAAAATTATCTTGTTACATTTGCAATCAAACCTTTATTCCCCGGCAACCACCAATCTGTTCTGTACACTTATAATTTTGCCTTTTATAGAATAGCATGTAAATGGAATGATGCAATATATATGTATTACTCAACATCATGGAGACTCATCCATGTTGTTGCATGTATCAGTATTTCATTTCCTTTTTATTGTTGAGTAAATGTTCCATTGGATGGATGTACCATATTCTGTTTATCCATTCATCTGTTAAGGAACATTTGAGTTGTTTCCATTTATGGGTAACTATTAATAAAGCTGCTACGACATTTTCAGACAGGTTTTCTGTGAACACAGCTTTTTATTCCACTTAAACAGAAACCCAGGAGTAGGATGACTGGGTCGTATGTTAAGTGTATGTTTATAAGAAAACTGCCAAACTATTTTCCAAAGTGGCTATACTATTTTGCATTCCCACAACCAATGTATAAGGGTTTCCATTTCTCCACAACCTTAACAAAATTTGATATGGCCAGTATTTTTAATATAAGCCATTCTACTAGGTGTGTGTAGTATAATTTCATTGTGGTTTTCATTTGCATTTTCATAATGATTAATTACATAGAGCATCTTTTCCTATGCATTTATGCTGTTTGTATATCTTCTTTGAAGTGTCTGATCAAATCTTTTACCCATTTCTTTATTGGGTTTTTAGTTTTCTGATTGTTAAGTTTTGAGAATTCTTTATATATTCTTAATGAAATTCTTTTGTCAGAAATATGATTTGAATTTTTTTTTCCCATTCTGTGGCTTCTTTTCCATTCTCTTAACAGTGCCTTCTGTAGGACAAACATTTTCAATTTTGATTAAGTTCTGTTTATGAATTGTTGCTTTTAGCATCAGGCTTTTACTGTCACACATAAAACTTGGTTGCCTAACCCAAGGGGTGTTAGTTTGCTAGGGGTGTCATATACCACAGACTGGGTGGCTTAAACAACAGAAATTTATTTTCTCACAGTCTGGAGGCTGGAAGTCCAAGATCAAGATGTCAGCAGGTTTGGTTTCTTTTCAGGTCTCTCTTCTTGGCTTGCCTTCTCACTGTGCCCCACATGGTCTTCCTTTTGTTAGTGAACCTTTGTGTTTGTATATTAGTCAGTGTTATTTAGAGAAACACAATGAATAGCATATATATATATAATGTATAATATATATAATAATGTATATAAATATTATAATGTATAATTTATTATGAGAAATTGACTCATGCAATTATGGAAGCTAAGTCCCACAACCTGCAGTCTGCAAACTGGAAAGCCAGTGGTATAGTTCAGTCCAAGTCTGAAGGTCTGAAAACCAGTGAAACTGATAGTGTAAGTCTCAGTCAAAGGGTGGAAGAAGACTGATGTTCCAACTAAATAGGCAGAAGGAGCAAATTCTCCCTTCCTCTAACTTTTGTTCTTTAAAGTTGGATGATGACCACCCATATTGAAGAAAGCAATCTTCTTTACTAAGCCCATCGATTCAAATGCTAATCTCATCCAGAGACACCCTCACAGACATACCCAGAAATAATATTTAGCTAAATATCTGATACCCGCGATTCAGTTGACACATACAATTAACCATCACAGTCCTAATTTTCTCATCATACTCTTCTTATAAGAGTACCTGTCATATTGGATTAGGCCCCATGTATATGAGATCATTTTACCTTAGTTAGCTCTTTAAAGACCCTATCTCCAAATAAAGTCATATTCTTAGGTACTGGGGGTTAGGACTTCAATGTATGAATTGAAGGGTTGTCACAATTTAACTTATGACATAGGTCAAAGATTTTCTTCTCTGTTTTCTGCTAAATGTAAATTATTCTAATAGAGAAATTGTAAAGTTATTGGTGAGAACAGAGACTGATTTGCTCAATGCTGTACTACAAATGCCTAGCACAATGCTTGGTATATAAAAATGCCTACTGCTGGGTGCAGTGGCTCATGCCTGTAATCCCAGAACTTTGGGAAGCCTAGGCAGGCAGATTGCCTGAGCTCAGGAGTTCAAGACCAGCCTGGGCAACGAGGTGAAACCCCATCTCTACTAACTTACAAAAAAAGAAAAAGAATTAGGCATGGCTGCACACGCCTGTAGTCCCAGCTACTTGGGAGGCTGAGGCAGAATTGCTTGAACCCAGGAGGCAGAGGTTGCAGTGAGCTGAAATCGTGCCATTGCACTCCAGCTTGGGCAACAGAGTGAGACTCCATCTCAAAAAAAAAAAAAAATTTAAATTTAAATTTAAAAATGCTACTAAAAGCTTGTTGAATAAACAAGTGAATGAATGTGTATCTCATTCAGTATTCCATTTACAGTCTTTGAATCTTAGAAAATTCTTGTAGCTACCTTTCTGGAGGACCTTTATGGTACTTATCAGATTTAATTATTGCAGAATAACTTATCAAGAACTATTCAAAATTGCCCCATGGCAATATCTACTAAAGACAAACATGAGCCTGCTCTATGACTCACCAGTTCCATTCCTGGGTATATACCCTACAGATTAGTACATATGTTCACCAAGACACAAATACAAGAATGTTCAAAAAAACACTACTTATAAAAGACAAAACTAGATGCACCCAGGTTGCTCATCAACGGAAAAATTGATTACATTTTGACATATTCACAAAATGTGACACTAGACAGAAATGATACTATGGTTTGGATGTCCTCTCCAAAACTCATGTTTGAAATTTAGTTGCCATGGTAACAGCATTATGTGGTGAGACTATTAAGAGGTAATTCGCCCATAAGGTGCCTACCTTCACAAAGAGATTAATTCTATTATTGAAGGAGTGGGTTAGTTATTGAGGGAGTGGGCTCCCAGTAAAAGGATGAAGTTCAACTCCCATCTTTCCTCTGTTTTATGTGCTCATTGGCCCTTCCACCTTCTGCCACAGGATGACACAGCACAAAGGCCTTTGCCAGATGCCAGCATCTTGATATGAACTGTCCCAACCTCCAGAACTGTGAGAAATATATTTATTTTCTTTATAAATTATCCAGTCTGTAGGATTCTGTTACAGTAGCAGGAAACAAATTAAGAAAAATGACAATAAATGTATTACTTATATATGTACCAATATGAATGTATCTCAAAACACTGATCAAGAGCAGATAAAAATCACCACAAATTTCATTACTTCATTTATGTAAATGTAAAAAACCTGCAAAACTTACTTATGGTTATAGAACTCATGACAGTTGTTATTTTTAGGGAAGAAGGAATTGGGAGAGAGTATGAGGGGGCTTCCGTGGTGCTGGTAATGTTCTATTTATTTACATGGGTGGTAGGTACATGTAGGTTCACACTGTAAAATATAATTGAACTCTGATTTATTATTTGAGTTTACTTTAAAAAAATTAAGCCATATGGACATGACCTTGTTATTTCTTTACAAACTGTGAGAAGACCTGGGAAGGTATTTTTCTGAGCTTTGTTAAAAAACAAAGCAAAATTGAATATAGATTATTTTCCTATTTGAAAATGTTATCTGTTTCTTTTTCCCTTCTAAGTTTTTTTTACATGGCTTCAACATCAAACTTCTTTGACTGTGTGGATACCAATCTGGAAAAGGAAAAATATCAGCCCAAAAAGGGAAAGCTTCTCTTGGAGAAGTTCTGAGGAAATTCTAGGACCCAGTCAAGCTTAGATGGTTTTATCTTTTGAGTGCCCATAGCCTAGTCACAAGTGGAATTCAGGTTATCACACAAAGTTGAATTTGTCGCACCAGCTGCCTTTCTTACTAATAGTAAAGTCACTGAACTATGTACTTTTTCACTGTTGATCTATATGTGATTTGCACTCAAATTTCACTAGTGGGGAAATTTCTTTGTAAAGAGGTGCTCAGCATCATGTTTCTGAAATGTTAAGATATGTTGTGCAAACTGCTACCCACCTAGAAAGGAGCTACATGCTAATTTAAAGTTGCCTATACAAAACCATTATTTCTTGGTATTCTTAGGACACAAGTGGAAGTGATAACTTTTGAAAAATAAGGTTGTTGAACATCAAGAGATGCCCTGTGTGGGGTGTGTGTGTGTCTCTCTGTGTGTGTATATGCATGCTTTGAAAGACAAGAGCATTAAAATTAATGTCTGTTCTAAGAGTTCCTCACTTTGATGGATCTATCTGGAGCAATTAAGGACATTCGTTCTCTTAAATCAAAATTTTTGCTCAATTAGCCTTTTAAATGAATCCAAAGTTTCACAAGAAAGAAAAGAAAATATAAAATGCTGATAAACTGTATCATTTTGTTTTCGTTTTTCTTTTTTTTTTTTGAGATGGATTCTCACTCTGTCACCCAGGCTAGAGTACAGTGGTGCCATCTCGGCTCACTGCAATCTCTGCCTCCTGGGTTCAAACGATTCTCCTGCCTTAGCCTCCCGAGGAGCTGGGATTATAGGCGTGTGCCACCATACCTAGTTAATTTTTGTATTTTTTTAGTAGAGACAGGGTTTCACCATGTTGGCTAGGTTGGTCTCGAACTCCTGACCTCAGGTGATCTGCCCTCATCAGCCTCCCAAAGTGCTGAGATTACAGGTGTGAACCACTGCACCTGGCCCCATTTTCACATCAGTATGCTTTATCATATCATATTGTAATCTGCCTTCTATATGCCCATATGAAATTATCTCTTGGATGATCTATTCAGTAATTTAGCAGTCGGTTGTTCCTGTGGCTATAGGACAAAAAAAATCAAAGATGGATTTGATGTTCTGTGATGGCATGCCAATAAGTAAACACTAAAAAAGTCCAATAGCCAATCTGATATCAAACTACCTAGTGACTACATTGAGCCTATAAGTTCCTTTTAGGCTCTTTTCAAATATAGAACTTCCAGTAATGATGGCAAAGTGAAGTGGTTGTGTGAAACTCTGTGCAGTTAATAATTATAAAATCTGGGGAAAAAAATCCCAACAGTTTAAAATACTGGAAGTTGTCTCAGTGCAAACAGAACAGAAGAAGGAGGAACGCTTACTCTTGAAAAACTGCAATTAGAGGGGGAAAAATTGCAAAATTGTGACTTTCTTTTCTGAGAATTTCCCCTCCCTCCACGGCTACAGCAGAAAAAAAAAAAAATCACAGCATTATGATAGCAATAAAAAATCCAAAGCTGGAAAAGCAGGTATAGATTTAAGCGGGGAAATTTTGGAAGCAAAGGAGTGAAACACAAAATCTGAGCACGAACTCTACCCTAAACCTGGCTGATGTTAAACTATGCATATGCAGGGGAGATACCAGGGCATCTGGTGAAAAAACAGGCAAGGCACAGAGAGGAATTTACCCCAGAAAAACAGCTGTACTAGGTGAGATTTGTGTTTCCTGTTTTAAAAAATACTAAGTGTGTTTCCCAACCAATGCCGGTGGCTGAAAACGGAAGCTTTACTGGCTTGATGTGTCAGGGGACAGCAGAGAAATTTAGAGAAAAAATTCCATAAGCAAGAGAACCAAACAGAGGGCGAACCCCAATATGTGAGTATAAGCTATGCCAAAGTTCTTGGCTGACCAACAAGATAATCAAGTGCAGGTGGACTCCCAGGAAGCCAGGGTAAAAATAGTAGCATCAAGAAACAGTAAGAAATGAGCAAATGTATCAGCTGCTGTACACCACAGGAGAGAAAGAGTTTGCCATTTGAATTCATACGATTTACCTATAGAGCAACACAAAACCGTCCTCAGAATCACCAGTATGTATCTATAATATCCAATTTTAGCACAAAATTATAGATATGCAAAAAAACCAGGTAAGTCTTACCCACAATCAGGAAAAAACCAGTCAATGGAAAACAAAGGCATCAGAATGGGTCTCAATGTTGGGTATAGCTGACCACGTTTCAAAGGTGCCACTATAAATGTATGCATAGAGTCAAAAAGAGAAATGAAATTAGTGGGTGAACAGAGAAAGAATCTCAACAGAAAAACACAAACCATTTTAAAAATGAAAAGTCAAGAATTCAAAAGTACAATAATGAAAATGAAAATTCACCAGATAGGCTCAAGAGCAGGTTGCAGATTAAGAATAATAGTGAACTTGAAGAGGTCAATTAAAATTATACAACTCGAAGAAGAGAGAGAAAAACATGGAAGAAAAATAAGTAGAAACTGACTTTTGAGACAAAATCAAGCAGAGAAGAGATACTTTAAATGTAATTTGGTAAGAATTAATTTAAATTATTTTAATTCAATTAATTTTAATGTAATTGCTTTAAATGTAAATGGACTAAATATTTCTATTAAAAGGCAGACATATTGTGATACTGGATACCAGAAAGAACTATGTACTGTCCACAGGAGAACACATTAAATATAAGGATATAAGTAGGTTGAAAGATAAGAGATGGAAAATGATATGCAAACCAAACTGTATGTATAAGAAAACTGGTGTGGTTAATTTAACCAAGCAGATTTCTAGACAATATGCATTATAGCTTCAAAAAAGAAAACTTCATAATTATAAATGTGTTAGTATATCATGAAGACATAACAATTATAAACATATAGGCACCTTATATTAAAGCTTCAAAATACAGTAAATGAAAACTGGAAGAGGCAAAAAGAGAAATAAACAAATGCACAAACATTTAGAAGTTTCAACATATCTCTTTCAATAATTGATAGAACTAGAGTAAAAATAAGTAAATATAAGGATGATATAAGCATCACTTTTAATTACCTTAACTTAATTAGGATTCATAGGACATTTCCCTCAACAACAGTGCAATTCCTATATTTTTCAAGTGCCTATGGAATATTCACAAAGCTAAGCCATATACTATGACATACATTAGTCTTAACAAATTTTTAAAAACTGAATTCACATACAGTGTCTTTCCCATCATGAAAAAATTAAATTAGAAATCAACAACAATATGACATCTTACAAAATCTCTAATATTTGCATACTAAAAACTGACTTCTAAATAACCCACAGATCAATGAGAAATTTGATAATGTTTTATGCTGAATAATAATGAAAACATATCATTGCAAAATTTATGAGATACAGCTAATACAGTGCTCAGAGGAAAGCTTAAAATGTTTGCATTAGAAAATAATGAAACCCTAATATCAATACAATTTTACTCTCTTTCTAAAGCTAAAATATGAATAAAAATTAAAACTAAGTATGTAAAAGTACACAAATATTAAAGATGATAGATGTTTTAATGAAATAGAAAATGAATAAACAATAGACAAAATGAAACCAAAGTTTGGCTTGTTGACAAGATCCAAAAAATTGGTACATGTCTAGTTAAACTTATTAAGAAAAAAAAGAAAAGATACAAATTATAAATAGCAGTAATGAAAAAGGGCATCACTATAGATCTTTCAGAATGTAAAATAATAATTGCTAATGTTATAATAAATTAATGCCAATACATTTGACAACTTAGGACATATGAACAAACAAATATATTAAAAGGCACACATGATCAAAATTGATGTAAGGAGAAATATAAAAATCCAAGTAGCCATATCTAGTGAAGAAATTGAATTTGCAAGCAAAAATCTTCCTACAAAGGAAACTCCAAACCTAGATGGTTACATGGGTGAATTCTCTCAAACAAGTAAGGAATAAACAACATCAATCCTTTAAGGTAGGTCAGCTGAGATTATCCAATCTGAGGAACAGAAAGAAAAACAAATGAAGAAAAATGACCAAAACCTCAGAGACCGTGAGACATCAAATGAAACAACAGATGCATAATGGGAGTCCCAGAAAAAGAGGAGAAAAAGAGAACAGTCAGAAAGAACTTCTGAATAAATAATGGCTAAAATCTTTTCATAGTTGATGAAAAATTTTAATCTCACATGCAAGAAGCTCAATGAACTCCAATTAAGATAAACTGAAAGCAATCCACACATCGTAATTAAACTGTCAAAAGCCAAAGACAGAGACCATGAAAGCAGCAAGAGAGAAGGAAACTAATCAAGGTATCTTCAATAAGATTAATAACTGATTTCTCATGAGAAACCATGGTGGCCAGAGGCCTTGGGATGAAATATTCAAAGTGCTGATAGAAGAAAAACATGTCAACCAAGAACTTTGTATTAAGCAAAACTATCTTTCAAAAAAGAAGAAGAAAGAAAGACGGGCATGGCAGCATGCACCTGTAATCCCAGTTACTTGGGGAGGAGAATTGCTTGAACCCAGGAGGCGGAGGTTGCAGTGAGCCAAGATTGTACCACTGCACTCCAGCCTGGGTGACAGAGTGAGACTCCACCTCAAAAAAAAAAAAAAAAAAAAAAAAGTGAAAACCATCTTATTGATGATATGAAAGTTTTAGTGATCTATATAGAAGATCAAACCAGCTACAATACCCTTAAGCCAAAGCTTATTCCAGAGAAAGGCCCTAGTTCTCTTCAATTTTTTGAAGGCTGAAAGAGGCAAAGAAGCTGCAGAAGAAAATTTGAAGCTAGCAGAGGTTTAAGGAAATAAGCCATCTTCATGGCATAAAATTGCTAAATGAAGCAACAAGTGCTGGTGCAGAAGCTGCAGCAAGTTATCCAGATCTAGATATAATCACTGATGAAGGTGACTACACTAAGCAACATATTTTTGTCATTGACAAAACAGCCTTATTTTGGAAGAACATACTTTCTAGGACTTTCATCACTAGAGAGAAGTCAATGCCTGACTCCAAAGCTTCAAAATACAGGTTGACTCTCTTGTTAGGGGCTACTGTAGCTGGTGACTTTAAGTTGAAGCCAGTGCCCACTTGCCATTCTGAATATCCTAGGGCTCTCAGGAATTATGCTAAATCTACTCTGCCTGTGCTCTTGAAATGAAACAACAAAGCTTGGATGACAGCACATCTATTTACAGCATGATTTACTGAATATTGAAAGTGCACTGTTGAGACCTACTGCTCAGAAAAAAAGATTCCTTTCAAAATATTACAGCTCATTGGCAATGTATCCGGTTACCCTTGAACTCTGATGGAGACATACAAGAATATCAATGCTGTTTTCATGCATGCCAACTAAATATCCATTCTGTAGCCCGTTGATCAAGAAGTCATTTCAATGTTCAAGTCTTATTATTTAAGAAATACATTTCATGAGGCTGTAGCTGCCATTGATAGTGATTCCTTTGATCCATCTGGGCAAAGTGAATTGAAAACCTTCTGGAAAGGTTTCACCATTCTAGACGCTGTTAAGAACACTTGTGATTCAGGGGAGGAAGGCAAAATAGGAACATTTACAGGAATTTGGAAGAAGTCAATTCCAACCTTCATGAATAACTTTGGGGGGATTCAAGATTTCAGCAGAGGTAATAACTGCTGATGTCATAGAAATAATAAGAGGACTAGAAAATGAGTGGACCCTAAAGATGTGACTGAATTGCTGCAATCTCATGATAAATTTGGAACATATGAGGAATTGCTGCTTATGAAAGAGGAAAGAAAGTGATTCCTTGAGATGGAATTTACTTCTGGTGAAGATACTGTGAACGTTGCTGAAATGACAACAAAATATTTACAATATTATATAAACTTAGTGGATAAAGCAGTGTCAGGGATTTAGAGGATTGACTCCAATTTTTTTTTTTTTTTTTTTGAGCTGGAGTTTTGCTCTGTCGCCCAGGCTGGAGTGCAGTGGTGCGATCTTGGCTCACTATAAACTCCGCCTCCCTGGTTCAAGTGATTCTCCTGCCTCAGCCTCCCGAGTAGCTGGGACTACAGTCATGTGCCACCATGCCCAGCTAATTTTTTGTAGTTTTCGTAGAGATGGGGTTTCACTGTGTTAGCCAGGATGGTCTCAATCTTCTGACCTCGTGATCTGCCCACCTCAGCCTCCCAAAGTGCTGAAATTACAGGCATGAGCCACAGAGCCTGACGTGACTCCAATTTTGAAAGAAGTTCTACTGTAGGTAAAATGCTATCAAATGGCATTGCATGCTTCAGAAAAATCTTTTGTAAAAGGAAGAGTTGATTAATGCCACAAACATCATTGCCGTCTAATTTTAAGAAATTGTCACAGCCCCCCAACCTTCAGCAACTACCATCATGATCTAATTAGCATCCATTGACATCAAGGCAAGACCTTACACCAGCAAAAAGATTAATGAATTGCTGAACGCTTGGATGATCGTTAGCATATTTTGGACAATAAAATATTTTCAAATTAAAGTATGCACTTCTTCTTTAGACATAATGCTATTGCACACTTAATAGACTACAAGAGCCACAAAAACATTTGTCAGTATAAACAAATTTCCTGTGTGAGGAACTCCTGGTCATGGGATGGACAGCTAGGCACTAGGCCTTTCACCAGGTAAGACAAGTATCCTTGGGCTGGGCGCGGTGGCTCAGGCCTGTAATCCCAGCACTTTCGGAGGTCGAGGCTGGTGGATTACCTGAGGTCAGGAGTTCGAGACCATCCTGGCCAACATGGCGAAACCCCGTCTCTACTAAAAATACAAAAATTAGCCAGGCATGGTGGTGCAAGCCTGTAATCCCAGCTACTTGAGAGGCTGAGACAGGAGAATCACTTGAACCCAGTAGGCGGAGGTTGCAGTGAGCTGAGATCATGCCACTGCACTTCAGCCTGGGTAACAGAGCAAGACTCTGTCTCAAAAAAAAAAAAAGAAGTATCCTCTGCAAGGCACACTGTAAACACTCACGGTCTGCTCCCCTTTCTTTTCTGTTAGCACAGGACTGCTAGCTGTTCTGGTACTTAAATCTCAATTTAGCTGAGGGCTCTCACAACAGCATGATATAAAGTTAATATATAAAAATCAATCGTGTTCTATATGGTTGCAACAAATGGTTGGGTAATGAAATAAAAATATAATTTCTTTTAAAATAGCATCAAAACTGTGAAATACTTTAGGATAAATTTAACAAAAGATTATATAGCTAATGAAAACTTTAAAACAATTTTGAAAGAAATTAAGAAATACCTAACATTCAAATATGAGTAAACTCAATATTACCAAGATGTTAATTTTTCCCAAGTTGATGTATAGATTCAATCCAATTCCAATCTAACTTTTAGCAAGATGTTTTATAAAAATTCACTCAAGTTAATTCTCAAATTCATAAGAAAATACTATGGCTTAAAAGGGCCAAACAATTTTAAAAAGAATAAACTTGTGTGACTTATGCCACGTGATTTCAGAACTTATAAAGCTACAGTAAACAAGGTAATATTGTTTTTGTGACTGGATTGACATGTAGATTAGTAGAACAGAAAGAGCCCAGAAATAGAGCCAGTCATATATAGCCTATTGATTTGTAACAAAGGCGGCAAGGTAATTCAATGGTGGGAAGAAAAGTCATTTCAACAAACTGTGCTTAAACAACTGCTTATCTGTATGGAAAAAAATGAATATTTACTCCTAATACCATACTGAAAAATCAAAACAAACCACACAATTAAGAGTTAAAAGTATACAAATTCTAGAAAATGTGGAAGACACCAGAGTACGTAAAATTTTCCTAGAAAAGAAGCATAAACAACACAAAAAAATAACCTTGGAAAACATCAAAAGGTTTGCTCTTTGAAAGCTATCATTTAGAAATGAAAAGGTAAGCCACAGATTAGAAAAAAATAATCACAAAACATGTCAGACAAATGACTTTCATCTAGGAAATATAAATAACTCTTATAACTCAATGATAAGAGGAAATTTCAATATAAGATGAGAAAAATGTCTGAAAAGATACTTCACAAAAGAATATATACCAATGGCCCAAAACACATGAAGAGATGCCCAACATCTTTAGTTATCAGGGACATGCAAATTAAAATGACAATGAGATATAACTATACACCCAACAAAAAGGCTAAAATTAAAATTGCAATACTAAATATTGGAGAGAATGCAGGAGCGCCTGAAATTCTCATATACTGCTGGTGAGAATATAACATTGTACTAATATTTGGTAGTTGGACAGTTTGTTTTAAAGTTAAGCATTCACCTTTCATACCTCCTATCTAGTCTGTTTCTAGGTATTTAACCAAAGAGACAAAAACGTTTATTCACATTAAGACTTCTATGTGAATGTTTATAGTAGCTTTATTAATTGTGGTAAAAATAAGAGGCAACCCAGATATACCTGAACTGGGGAATGGATAAACAAACTTAGGTATAGTCACACAATGCTATATAAAATGCTCAACAACAAGAGAAAATGAGCTATTAACCCCTGCCACAATACGCGTGAAGCTTCAACACATGCTAAGTAAACGAAGCCATATACAAAATGATGCATATATTATGTTTTCATTTATATTAAATTCTGGAAAATAACAAACTAATCCCTATTGATAGAAGGCATATAAGGTGGTTGCCTGGGTTTGGGGTGGAAATGGTAATGAACTGTAAGGGACTATGAGGGAACTTTAAGGGGTCATAGAAATGTTTTATCTTGATCATAGTAGTAGGTGCACAGGTATATATATTTGTGAGTACTCATAGAACTGTACACTTAAAATGAGTACAGTTTATTGTATGCACATTGTATCTCAATAAAATTGCTCAAAAATGAAAAAATACTATATGATTGAAATAACTATTTGTATCTAATCATCTGATAATGGGCTTATTATTAGGGTGGTTGTTTTCATGTGCCCAACATCCCCTAGTCTTCTTTTAATAACATATTCCTTTAGGTAACTACCCTTCAGCAACACTTTCAATCTTTGTCATTTTAATTGGACAGATTCCATCTTTCAGATTACGGATTTGGGAAATGCGATCCTGTGGGCCCAGTAAATCAGAGTCAAGGTAATTAGGTTAGCATCTAGCTGTGACCCAGGGATGTGATAACTACCAACATTTTGCTAGGGCTGTTGGGAACAAGTAATTCTTTTTCCTCCTGGTAGGCTGTGAAAGCACATCTGAGTCATTAGAAGAAATTGAGTTCTGATAATATTTTCTGAAGCCCTGAATCCAGCTATGCTTAAAGTAACCCACCTCTTGCAAGATACTCTAGTTATTTGGGTCAATCAATTTATTTCTTTGCTTAAATTTATTTTGAATGTGTTGCTGTCATTTTCAATAGTTAATACAAAAATGAAATCAGTTCTACGAGTTTTGACATTTGTCACAGTTGTAAATTGTCAGATTTTGTAGAGATGACCTAAATTGTATTGACAAGATAATCTCTGCTTCCACAACCTGGCAACTATGATGAACATGAGGAATTTATAAGCCTACAAGAAAAACAGGGTTGGGGAACCATGGTGATCTTTAAAAGCAATTATATTTTTGAATTTATAAAAATAAATTTAGAAGTATACTAATGACTCTATTAGTGGTATTTTATACTGTGTAATAAAGAATTTTCCCTTGCCAGAAGAGGTCTGGGCTTTGTTCCTGTCTCCCGAGGAGGTAACCTTTAAACCTCTGCAATTTCTTAAAGTGATATGAGTGTCTTTGTTATTCATGTTGGGGCCCTCAGACCACATTTGATAGTTTATGCAAATGAGGTGACTCATCATGGGTCCCTTAGACCATGTGGTATCAGTCTGATTTCCAGGAAGCTGCTGGAAATTGAGTTCAACCGCATGGGCCATTGACCAACGAATTATGCCTATATAACGAAATCCTAATAAAAACTCTGGACACCAAAATTAGCCAGGCATGGAGGAACACGTCTGTAATCCCAGCTACTCGGGAGGCTGAGGCAGCAGAATCGCTTGAACCCGGGAGCTGGAGGATGCCATGAGCCAAGATGGGGCCACTGCACTCCAGCCTGGGTGACAGAGCAAGACTCCATCTCAAAACAAAACAAAACCAAAATACTCTGGATACCAATGCTCAGGTGAGCCTCCCTGGTTGGAAATACTTGGTGTGTATTATCACACATCTACACTGGGAGCATAATGCCTACTGACTACAAGGGAAGCTTTGTGTTTAGAACTGTCTCATACTCTGCCCTAGTGTCTTCCTTTGTGCCTATACTCTTCTCCCTTAAAAAACTATCACTCTGCGTAGAATAGTTTTCAGTGAATTCTAAGAGCCCTTATTGTGAATTATCAAACCTAAAGATGGTTTTGGGAACCCCCTGAACATGTAGCTGATGTCAGAAGTAAAGACAGTCTCGGGGACTGTGCTCTCTAACTTTATACTTATACCCTAACTCCCTGAAGTTGGTGTCAGGAGTCTTGGGCGAATAGGCATTCTGAAGGCTTGAGCCCTCAAACCTCATGGTTTGTCTAACTTTGGGTATACACACTTAATGGTAAATGGTTCTGTACAGTTAATTTATGTTTATTATTACTTACTTCTTGGACACAAAGGATTACCTTCCTCAGAGGTTAATTTATCATGAAGCTAATGCAGCGTATGCTTCAAGGTCCCTCATTTGCAGGAGCACCTTCTAAGGCTTGAGTGTTTACATGACAATGTGTTCACATGGTCATATGTTTTTGTAAGATTTGTAAAATTTGCAAAAGTAAGATATTTAACCACATTTGGTTCAAGCTACTGTGCATTTTGTATCTAGTTTTATATTAATAATTTTGTGTTCTTTTCTTAAAAGAGAGCCTTCCAAACTTTAGGCCTATAAAATTTGATCCATCCCTGGTCTTCTCTCAAAATTATCAGACAATGGCAAATTCATTTTGTTTGTTATGGACAATATGCCTACTAAGTGACAATTTGATGTGTGTGTGTCTGTGTGTGTGTGTGTGTTTCCCTCCACACTGAAAAGTACTTCACTGATTTTAAGACTCTAAATATCAGTGTAGCGCTTTGTATTTTCAGATATCATGATTCCAGAAAACATTTCATGTGTCTCAGTCCTTTTCTTGCTAATGGATGCAACTCCAAGGTCAGGGTTCATGTCTCCTCTTTTCTGGCTGTACTGTAAAACCATTATACTTCCTCACCTATTTGCTGATCTTTCCTCAACCATTTGCCTTTTTTTCTCTCATCAAATTCCCTTCTTTTTAAGTTATCTCCAACAGAAGTAACCCATATAACTAAAACCAAATTCTTGTGGCTGTAGAAGTTATGCTAAAGTAAATAAATTCTTGCATAGTAGAATTTCACTTAAGGAAAGTTTGTGGTTGGTGAAGGTTTGTATTACATACAGAACAGAGATTCTGACTCAAAAAACATATATATATATAAATATATATATTTTTTCAAATATATATACTTTTTTTTTTGAAAAAAAAATACATATTTTGAGTCAGAGTCTCTCTGTGCCACCCAGACTGGAGTGCAATGGTGTAATCTTGGCTCACTGCAACCTCCGCCTCCTGTGTTCAAGTGATTCTCTCACCTCAGCTTCCTGAGTAGCTTGGGATTACAGGCACAAACCACCACGTCTGGCTAATTTTTGTATTTTTAGTAGATATGGGGTTTCACCGTGTTGGCCAGGCTGGTCTTGAACCCCTGACAAGTGATCTGCCTGCTTCGGCCTCCCAAAGTGCTGGGATTACAGGCATGAGTCACTGTGCCTGGCCCCTCTCTCTATATTTTTAAACAGCTCTAATTTAACCTATTTTATTTTTAAAATAAAGGGACATTATTTTGTTTTCATTCTTTTGTAAGACTTTTCACATAAATGCAATCATGAATTGGAGAAAAATCTTTTATCACACTATATGGCTTAACATATAGTTGAAAAATGTGATATCTTAACACCACATTTTTGTGGGTAAATAATGCTCCACATAAATGATCTGTTCAACAGATACAAACACACACGCACACAAACACACACACAGACACACACACTCTCTCTCTCTCAAATTGCAAATCGGTAGGCATGTTATCCACAAGAAGGCAAAATAAATTTGCAAGCTTCTGGTAAATACAGTTTTTACCATATGCCAGGAACTGAGTTATTTCTTATAACTGAAGTTTATTCCTTTGAAAGCCACAAGCTTAATTTTGGGGGAAGCAATACTTCTAAAATATATGGCATAGATAGATGTCTTCTTAAATAAAAGCCACTGAACATAATTTAGGTTTCTGATTAATCAGGTTCGTCAAAGTGAATATAATCTATTGTGCTAACATATGTATTTTACACCGCTTTCAGACCTAGTTCATGTGTCTGAAACACATCTCTGGCTCTATGATAATGCTGTGGTTTCTGAGTTCCTTTCCCTTCTCTCTCTCTTTCTCTCTCTCCCTCCTTCCTTCATTATTGCCATCCACCACTTTCAACTTTTTGTGGTCAGCACTGCCTAATTCTAACAATATCATCTTCACACTCACTTCTAGTGTACTACTTCTAAACTCTTATGTCCTAAGAAATCAGAACATCACTTTTGTTTGAATTCTGTGTAAAATAAAAGTAAATAGCTCTAAGGACCTAGGGAGAGGGAGGTCCTCTGACTAAATCAATGTATATTCTTGTAAGAATTTCATTATACATAATTGGGCTTCATAGAAAACATTTTAGTTTCTTCCTGATTTTTATCTGTACTTTGGACTGAGTTATCAAATAGTAATTCTTTAGATAAGAAACATAGTCCTGAATTTGAAAATATACTATGTGTTAGGTAGATTATGTACCAATGCAGTCATATATGCTCTTCTTATTCATAGTACACGAGTAAGGCTATAAATCATCTCACACAAACCATGGAGATTAGGAAAACACAATTGACTTCAAATGTCCAATCTTTATAAAACGGTATTTGACTAGCTGTATGTGGACAAAGAAGTTGTTTACTTGTTCTAAAGGGTTTGGGAAGATCTGAAAGCCAAATCCAGGTGAACTAGGTACAATCTCAGGAAGGTAGGACTAACGTTGGGATTCAGCAAATAAACTGAACCCTAATTTTCTTATCTTGTAGCTGAGAATGGCAATTCTCAACCTCTTTTTACCTCAGGATTTTCCTCACTATCATGAGTAACAATGGTTTGCTAGAGATTCTATCGCGGAAAAAAAGTATCTTCCTTATGTCAGAATACTTTTTGTGGCAATTCATCCGACCCAAAGCAATTTAAATAATGAAGATGATTTATAATCCTATATGGCTGAAAATTCCAAAGTAGCTTCAGGTAACGTCTGATCCTGCAGCTCTATCAAGTCCCAGAAGACACTATTTCTTTTGATGTTTCTTCTGTCTTCCTTGATTAACGTGTCATCCTAAGACTTGTTCTCTCTTAGTCCCCTGATGGCTATCAGCAGCGCCCCAGCATATACGTTTCCTTTTTCATATGCAGCAGGAAAAAGTGAACATTTTTGCCTTAGCATTTCCAGCAAAACTCCTCAGATTCACTAATTGCGTTGGCTTCACTCACATCGCCCCTTGAACCAATCCACATGGGTAGGGGAAAGCAATGAGCTTAATGGCATCACATGCAGTTTTCCTTTCTAAATGTATCAAACTCAAATGCTGATATAAGCCAGAAAGAGAATATAAAGAAAAGGGGTCTGATGTGTACATTAGTCTATTAGAGAGTCTATGTCCCATAGAAAAGACTCAACTCCTACCCAGACCCATGCAACTGATGCCACAGAAAGAAGAACCAGTGTTGGTGGGTATTGTGCCTTTTCAAGAGAAGTTGGAAATCCAGATTTTTATGTGAAGTTTTACGATTTTTTATTTAATTTCACACTCCATATATACTATACCACAGGCCTACAAAAAGCATCTGTAGATTGAATCCAGACTATCAGGATGCAACGTACGTTCTAAAGAACAGAATGCAATGACCTGCTTTTGCAAGGATTCTGGTCCAATGAATGATTGTCTTTCTCATTGTCCATTAATCAATTGGCATTTTAGTTTTCTGTTTTAGTCTCTGTGAGCTTGCTTAATGGGAATCCTTCCCTGAGGGACAGATCCTATCTTAGTGGACCAACCAAATCAAATTTCTAAACCTACCAGGATGAGAATCAAACCCAGGAAGCAATGAAATTACTAAAGTCTTCACCATCTTTCATGGATCATGAAAGCCAGCCCAGTAGCCCTCCCCAATTCACTGTGAGTCACGTGCACCTTTCTATTTAGGTTGTAACACCTTTCCTTCAAACAAACAAACTGTACTATGAAAGACCCCTCAACACGTCTCCTTTGTGCAATGTGTTATTTTTGATATAGTATGATTTGATTCATAAAATTTAGATTTACTCTCAACTTCTGAAAAAGGCACCAGTGATATAAAACAAGGTATACCTCTATGTTGAATTTTTTTTGGTCCTAAGTAGACATAGAAATGTGTAATTTGGGAATATTTTGGTTCCAAGTATCAGAAGTCAAATGCAAAGTAACCGAAGCAAAATAAAGTGGATGTAATGGGGAATGTACCTCTGAAGTCAGAGGGGCATTACATTAGCTCTAGACAGAGCTAGATCTAAAAGCGCCAATACGCTGTCTACCTGCCACTTGTGCTTGTTTTCATTCTCACAGAGCCCCATCCCCACTCCCCATAGACGCACAGGAGTGAGAGAAAGTGACCATCAGCTAACCCAGAGGTGTTTTGCAGCAATTTCAGCAGAAATACTGTGGCTAGCCTGACTTGAATCATATGCTCATCTCTGGACCAATCATTGGGGGCAAGGAAATGGGGTGCTTTGGCTAGATCTGGGCCATAAGACCACCCTAAGATTAAAATATAAACTGTGTTTCCCCATAGGAAAGAAGGATTCTACTCCCAAGAAAAGGAGGCAAAGTTTGTGAACAGACAAAAGCAACACAGGTCCACTATAGCAATTTATAACCTTTGGAATTAATCCTTCGCTTTATCTACTTCAGATAGAAACACTATTCTGCTGATGAAGAGGACACATTCAAATAAGTTCTATATTAAATCTAATTAAAACACAATAAAAGAGAATCTTCTAGAGTAATGTGAAATTCCTTGGAAAGTACAGTGCTACTTTATTATATGAAACATACAGATGGAAGAGAACCAGCAACGATGCAGGCCATCCATCAAGTGCTGTATTTTAAGTCTTTCTCCTCAGTGTAGCCGGAGTGTCAAATTATGCCACATACGCCACATTTCTTAACTTAATAATCCTCTCGGTCATGACATTTTGGACTGACTGAACATCATTCTAAACTCATGTGAGTCCGTAGCAAAGTGAGCTATCAGAAAACCATTAAAGGACTGGGAGGGAAGGTACAAGTGGTACATGTGGATTCTTACATAAATCCGAATACAATTCTGAGCATTTAAAGTTGCATATTGCTATGCTATGTTGTCGGCCTTCAGGAAGTGCTTTCTGTAAGCCAGGTTGATGTCTCTGAATTGACAAGGAGCAGAAGAGGCTAGTATGGGGCACTGCTACTACATCTGGTATTCTCTGGTGCCACCGACCTGTTTGGAATTTGGGGGCAGCAGTTTAGAATCACTAATGTGGTCAACTGAGAGCTATTGATGGTGCTCCTCCTCCCCCAAAAGCTTAGCACTCAGGTGCCTCAGTGTTGAAAATTCTAATTTTATAATTCATGTGTTTGATTTATGCATCTTTCTTTCTCCACAGTCCTCTTTTAAAGTGATCACTTTACCCAATCCAGAGGTAACATATTAAGTCATGCTGTATATAAATGGCATCTATTCTATTTTTTTTTTTTTTTTTGAGACGGAGTCTCACTTTGTCGACAGGCCAGGCTAGAGTGCAGTGGCATGATCTCGGCTCACTGCAAACTTTGCCTCCCGGGTTCAAGTAATTCTCCTGCCTCAGCCTCCCAAGTAGCTGGGACTACAGGCGCGCACCACCACGCCCAGTTAATTTTTGTATTTTAGTAGAGACGGGGTTTCACCATGTTGGCCAGGATGGTCTCGATCTCTTGACCTTGTGATCTGCCCACCTCGGCCTCCCAAACTGCTGGGATTACAGGCGTGAGCCACTGCGCACAGCGGTGTCTATTCTGTTTTGTTTTCGTTTTCCAGAAGGAACACTTAGATATTCAGAGACCTCTTGGACCTTGGAGCTGGGGGTGGCACAAAAAGAGTGTCAAGAGCAAAATTTAAAAGTCTGGCCCTGTTGCCCATCAGTTTCTCAGCCCCTCAAGTGGAGGAGGTCTCTTCAGCTCCTCTACAGACTCTTCAGAGAAGCTCCTGATGTGTTAGGGCTACTTGACCTACAGGCTTTGCCCTATGGGAGCAGAGGCTGCAACTCTGGAAAAGGTGTGAAAGCCGAACAGTCACACTGGCCAAGGAGTTAGGGGGAGTGTGGTCCAGTGAAAGCATAGAACCTAGAGCAACACTCAGGCTGCTTTTGTTTCAGGGGAAGATCAGTAGAGCGTATCTTTTAGGGCAGAATTTGGATACAGTATGAAGAGCAGGATTGCTTAGGTTGACTTATAAGG
Organism: Aotus nancymaae; assembly: GCF_030222135.1. Classification (NCBI taxonomy): domain Eukaryota; kingdom Metazoa; phylum Chordata; class Mammalia; order Primates; family Aotidae; genus Aotus; species Aotus nancymaae. Next base: position 49,107,899 of record NW_026988415.1, on the reverse strand, counting down.
AATGAGAATTTGGTCAATTACAGTCTCTTAATGTCTAATTATCCCTCTTTCTTGCTTAACAAATTTCTCCTCTTCTATTTAACATACAATTTAAACATTTGTAAACTGTTATCACACTCTTGCTTAGTGACCACTTAGCAAAGCCTCATTTTAAATCCCTTTCATCATCTTTTATGGTAAATCAACCCCTTTCTTCAGTAGATCTTTTTGTTCCCTCATTGCTGGTAAGCTTCTTCTCTTTTCTCTTTTCTTTTCTTTCCTTTCTCTCCTTCCTTCCTTCCTCTCTCTTTCTCTCTCTTTCTTTCTTTCCTCTCTTTTTTCCTCCCTCCCTTCCTTTCTTCTTCCCTACCTTCTTCCCCCTTCCTTCTTGCCTTCCTTTCTTCTTCCTTCTTTTTTCCTTTTCCTTGCTTCTTTCTTTTTCTCCTTTTTTTTTTTTAATCGTATTCTAGGCTGGGTGCGGTGGCTCATGCCTGTAATCCCAGCATTTTGGGAGGCTGAGGCAGGTGGATCACCTGAGGTCGAGAGTTCAAGACCAGCCTGACCAACATGGAGAAACCGTGTCTCTACTAAAAATACAAAATTAGCTGGGCATGGTGGCACACACCTGTAATCCCAGCTACTTGGGAGGCTGAGGCAGGAGAATCGCTTGAACTAGGGAGGCGGAGGTTGTGGTGAGCCAAGATGGCGCCATTGCACTTTAACCTGGCAAGAGCAAAACTCTGTCTCAAAAAAATAAATAAATAAATAAATAAATCTTATTCTAGAATTAAAATACTCTAGTTAAATACAATGCTTTACCTCCCAGGCTTTAGCTTTGTTAATGGGGCCTGCGTAATTACCTGCTTTGGCTAAATTCTCCTTCCACCTTTCAGCAGCTTTTCTTTATCTATAGAACTGCTATAGGAATGGATTCCATATTCTTCAATAATTGCTACAATATAGCCCTGTTTCTCAAATTTTATCGTACATCAAAATCGCCTGGGAGTGTTCCTTTAAAATATAATTTCTTTGGTCCCAGTTTCCTGATTAAGTAGCAATTCATTAATTACCTCCCCATTTTTAAAACAAGTACCCATAGGTAATGGTGATGCAAGTGATCCAGAGGCTACACCTTGAGAAACACGGCTTAGAGGAACCAGAAACCATTCTCCATTAATCACTTATGCTAGTGCTTTGCCAAAGGTGGTGGTGGTGCACAGAATAATTTCAGATGGTCCACAAATGCTACTGATATCAAATTCTACAGGATTACATAATGAGAAAGTTTGCCTTTTACATTTTTTTTTTCCATTCTCACTTTAGTACAAGCTTGTCTTGCACATTTATCTGACACATTCTAATTAAACTTTTCACAAAGGAAAAACAGACCTCAAAGCCACAGGCTCAGGAGCCTCCGCCAGGCAGCAAAATTGAACTAGATTTTAAGAATATTGTTTTGCTCTCATTACATTTACTTTTACTCTTGCTTTCCATTTATGGAAAATGATATTGGTTTCCATTTACTGTAATGAGGTAAACTCTCCTTTTCAAATAAATAAAAACAATTGTAAGTAATTTAAAGAAAAAAGATATTAAATAAATAGTAAAACTAGTATATGTATACAGCAAAAATTCTGAAGGAAGCTTTTTGGTGGTAAAGAGACATAATGAAACTCGGGAAGGTGATTCATGGAAATATCAAGTGTGAGAACCAAAGCTGTGCCCATATAATGCCATTAGTTTGACCTTTTTAAAAAAATTTTGCTGAATCATCTGTTGTCATTACCAATATTTTTGAGGAAGAGATCAATTGCTATACTGTTTTCTCTTGGTAATATTTATAATTCACCAAAAATCACTCGTGCTCTTTGACTTACACTATCAACTTTTAATAAACCCAATCTTTCATGGCTGTGAGTTCACAATTTTGATATTCGAGTTTCTACTATTGAATGAGGGCTTGTCTCTTTCTTTGTTTTTTTGGCTATACATGATTCACTCCTATTTGCATAGAGCACAGTACTAGACATTGTAGTTTGGAGAAAGAAATGTAAGATCCATCCTTTAGGACTTTAAAATCTAGTTGGAGAGTCAAAGGGAAAACACATAAAAGCTCGTGAAGGGGATTAGAATATACCATCCCAAAACATGCCACTTTTACATGAGGATTCTTCAGAGCTGAAAGCCATTAAATCAACTGAGGATTCTATTATAAAGACACATGCACATGTATGTTTATTGCAGCACTATTCACAATAGCAAAAACTTGGAACCAACACAAATGTCCATCAGTGATAGACTGGATAAAGAGAATATGGCACATATACACCACGCAATACTATGCAGCCATAAAAAAGGATGAGTTCATGTCCTTTGCAGGGACATGGATGAAGCTGGTAACCATCATTCTCAGCAAACTTACACAAGAACAGAAAGCCAAACACCGTATGTTCTCACTCATAAGTGGGAGTTGAACAATGAGAACACATGGACACAGGGAGGGGAACATCACACACCGGGACCTGTTGGGGGGTGGCCCTGGGGAGGGATAGCAGGGTATAGGAGGGGTTGGGAAGCGATGGCATTAGGAGAAATACCTAATGTAGGTGATGGGGTAATGGATGCAGTAAACCACCATGGCACGTGTATACCTATGTAACAAACCTGATGTTCTGTACATGTACCCCAGAACTTAAAGTATAATAAATGAATTAAAAATAAATAAATAAAATTGTATTGGAAAAAAAATCAACTGAGGAAAATGAAATCCAAAGCCCCCCCACCGACTGAGGAGACTCCAGAGAAACCTTGGAAAGAGTCCCCAGTCATGATGAGATGGGAGGCTGAACACAGCTTGTTATATTCCATCCCTCACTAACGGCTATTAGGCTTTCTTCCCTAAGGGCTAAACAAAGCCAGACCCTTTGAAAGGCTCTACTGCTTATGTCAATCAACTGTCTATGTTGCCCCTCCCTTTTGTGGTTTTCTCACAACAACCAACCAGCATTCCTCCCTGATAAGAGACCACTGTCCATGGAGTGTTTCTGGCCAGTCTATGGAGAATGTGCAGTGACCGTTTTCATCATTGCTTCACCTTTTGATGTCAGAGGGCCAAATACTCCACCCTCAGATCATGCTAATGCTGCCACTTTTTGTACATGGGACTCATAAAGGCGCATAAGGCTCAATTGTGCATGTGCACAGTTTTCCTTTCATAAATATTCATCCTATCACTTATTAAACTCCTCCTATCACTTATTAAATATGGATATTTAACCACCCTGCTCAGTGTAAATTCTTGTTCCCTTTGCCCCTCTCTCAAAGTGTCTGTTTCTGGCCAGAGGCTATGCTTTCCCGTCTGTCAGAATGGCCACCTTGCAGGCTGCAACTCTTTATGAGAAATAAAGCTCTCATTTCTAAATCTGTGAACTTCGTCATTCTTCAGTTGAAACAACAAATGCAGAAAGAGTTCTTTGCTCTCTCTTTATCTCCATAAAAGCAGGGCATAAATTGCCCTTTGTGAAGGTGTTTTCTCCCTATTCCAGGAAGGGAGAGAAGACTAACTTTTATCATTGGAGATGGGGAGTCCATACGAAGATGAGTTTGCATAAACAGACCTTACTAAAATAATCCTTATCTTTCATTACATTCCCATTTGTTTTGTAGTTACTTCATCACGATTTGCCATCCCTTGAGGCCTGTATTAGGCTGTTCTTGCATTGCAATAAAGAAATACCTGAGATTGGGCAATTTATAAAGAAAAGAGATTTAATTGGCTTGCGGTTCTACAGGCTGTACAAGCATGCACTGGCATCTGCTCAGCTTCTGGGAAGGTCTCAGGGAGCTTTTACTCATGGCGGAATGTGACGTGAGAGTAGGCACATCACATGGTGAGAACAAGAGCAAGAGAAAGTGTCAGGGAAGTGCCACACACTTTAAAAAAACCGGATCTCCCAAGAACTCACTCACTATTGCGAGGATAGCACCAAGCCATGAGGGATCCACCCCCATGACACAAACACCTCTCTCTAGGCCCCACTTCCAACACTGGGTGTTACATTTCAATATAAGATTTAGGTGAAGGCCAGTCGCGGTGCCTTGCGCCTGTAATCCTAGCACTTTGGGAGGCCGAGGTGGGTGGATCACCTGAGGTCAGGAGTTCAAGGTTTGGGTGGGACAAATATCCAAAGTATATCAAAGCCCAACCCCCGTTTCCTTTGTTAAAATTATATATAAGCCCCCTGAATCTACTTCTTTGAGTTTCACCTCTTTTCTGTGAACTCCCTTGTACATAAATATTAATGAAAATAGTACTCCTCTCCTTTTGTCTTTTGTTAGTTTAATTCACAGCACCCCAGGCACAAGAAAAATGTTTTCTTCCATCTATTAGTATTTATTGAGTAGTTCTTAGCACTTACTATACAGAGCTAAAAGCTTTTCGTTCATTATCTCATTTTATCCTCACAATGACCTTCTGAGGTAGGTATTAAATATGTATTTATTGAACTCTTACCAGGTGCTTTATGTATGTTCTAAAATCCTCACAATGACCCTGTAAAGTCATGATAATGATCAGTCCCATTTTAATGAGGGGATAATTTTACAAATGAGGAAACTGAGGTTTAGAAAGGAATAAGTAACCTGCTCAAGATCACATGACTGGCAAGTGACAGAACTGGGATTTAGTTTGACCCTAGGGCACATGTCCTTAACCCTTAATGTATACTGTCTCACAAAACAATGGGCTAACAATGTAAAAGAACAATAGAGAAATGTCACATGGCAGAGTGTGGCAATGATAAGTTTAGCAGAAGAATTTCCAGACACTGTCTTATTTTCCAGGAGAAAGCTCTTAAAATGTGTGTTGTTTCAATTTCCTTGTACACTGCATTTGTTTTTATATTTTGTTTTGCATTTTTTTGTTTTTTTTTAAGTGAAAGGGCAACTAGTTCAACACCCAGACTCCTCAATGCTTTGGGCCAATTGTCTTGCTGCCCTGATGATGCAGATATGCTCGATTTTCTTGTGTTCTATTTGCTGTTTTATCGATGCAGTTATTGATAAAAGAAAGCTCTTTGCCCAGATGCATTCTTTGGCCTTAAATTGGCTTGACGGGTAGACATTACCTTTGGACAATTAACCTCTTTGGTAGCAGAAGTCTTCTGAGGCCAGCAGTGCTCATAGTCTATTGATGTTGAAATCTCAATTGCCTCCAAATAATCTTTTCTCCAGCTTCTGAATACAGCAGTTTTTGAATATAGCAGCTTTTCGTTTTTATTTTTGCCTGAGAGGTTCTACATTCTGTTGATATGGCTTTCTCCGGTTAATCAATTTTGTCATTTCCTTTCAAACAAACACACCAACAAACAAGTAAATAAACAAACCTGTTCCAAATAAAGCCCAGAAAGAAGTCAGGACACGAAAGGTGAAGAGCACTTTGGCCTGCGTGTGATGGGTGTGGTGATGGTGGTGTATGGATGTACATGTGGGAGAGGGAAGTGGAAATAAGAAGAAAAAAGCAAAAAGGCACAGGAAACAAGGACAGAAAGAAAATCCAATTACAGTTGGTTTGTTAGAGTCCTCTCTTTATATCCGCTATCTAATCTAGAGATTCCCTTGAAGACAGAGGCTCAGTCTGTGTTACTCCATTCAGGAGTGCTGTAGGAAGGAAGGTATTGTAATTGAATATCAAACCAAGACGGCGCTTGCTCTTCAACCCTGAAAAGAAGGTTTCAGGTTCCTGATCTACTTGGAAATAAAGTGCATATTTCTCATTTATGTAATAGGTTATGTAAATCTTCTTAATGAAACTGAAAGTACCAGTGAATACTGTACGACAGTGTTCCTTTAAAAATGCTCTTGTGGAGTCACAAAGGACAGGATAATTAAAACTCCTTGCAGAGTTTAGTTCTTTGACCTCTCATTAGTTTCAGCATTATAAATTGCCATTTGTTAGAAGCCTAATTTGATTATTAGCCCCTCTGAGCTTACAGCATGCATTCTGAAGAGTGGACTCTACGTGACTCAGAACGCTTGCTGCTGCTGCATACCCGAGATGGAAAATGGAGGAGCAAATTGCCTTGCTCCTGTGTGTTCGTGACTTAGTCATACTAAAGTGGTTAAACAAAGCGAAAGCAGTCCTTTCCAACATCCACAGTTATGAGTTTGATAAAAGAAACTCAGTGGGCAGTATGACTATTTCATTCTGGAAGCAGCTTTATTAGGTGTCATGGAGAGAGGAGGAGAAAGAGGAAATTTTAGTCCTTAAAGTTTTATCATTAAAAAAATTGGTATGTCATATCACCCTGTATCACCCTGCATAGTGAAATAAAAACTTACTTCCTCAAGGTATCAAATGATTGCAAAGGTTTAGAGCAGGGGACTACCAGCATACTCATTCTTTGTCTCTCTGGGTAGGGACTCTAGTCTCAGCATTTGAATTAATTTCTTGATATTGCTGCTAGGAGGTTTAGCAAGTGTAATCAGGCTTCTTGCCAAAGTCAATGTCCATAAAACAATCTACTTCTATTTTTTGAAGGGACCAAGCTGAATTAGAGAGTTGTGAGAAAGCAGAGATACACAACAATAAGAGTATGGAAATGAAACCCCCCCCACCCTCTGTGCTTGCCAAATATAAATAACTGAAAAAATTGCTCCTGCTGCCTCCATTACATTCCAGAAGATCATTTAGGGCAAACATGAAAGTCTTCCACTTTCCCAAGTTTGAGATTGTGAAAGAGGATTATACGAAGTCAGAGTTACAGTTTGAAAACTGTAGGCAATCATACAATCGTAAAAGTAATAGCAATAATAAACAGTATATAGTGCACTGTCTCTCTTCGTGAACTTCCACTTAATCAGCCGCTGAATTGACAGACCCAGCAACGAATGGCCGTGGTACACTAACTGCTTGTGACTAATTGAATGGTTAGAAGTAGTGTGGTTGGAAATATCTAGTTCACCCAGACACTTCTGCTTCAACCATTTGAGTTGTACGCTTACCAAAAATTAGTTGAGCTTTTTCCAAATCTGTTTGTGCCAGTTGTGCATAATAATATAATTATGTGATTTAATTAACTATTATATAAACTGATAAAATATGAATGCAAAGTGAGTTGTTGCTTCAATGAAATCCCGGCTGAATGCCTTTGTAAGCCTTAGTAAAAGCAGGATGCTGAAAAAAAAATCTGTCAAATTTGGCGTGGGTGAGAAAAAAGTAGAAGATGGGGAAATTATAACAGTTTAGGAAGATTCTACATTCAGATTGCTTCACATGTTTTGTTTTTCAGTTTATGGAAAATTGCAAACATATCTAAAATTAGAAAGATTACTATAATTAACATGATATACTCATCACCCAGCCTCAACAATTATCTCTCCATGTCCAATCTTGTTTTATCTATACCTCACCCACTCTCCTGCCAAATTATTTTACAGCAAATCTCAGCTATCATATCACTTCCTCTTGTAGATCTTTTAAAGTTCTCATTACACTTTAAAGAAATATTACAGATGTGGCTTGTATAAGCAAGACAACGGAAAACTCCAAATCTCAACTCATACCTAGCGAAGAGGCTAGAGGGTAGGAAAAACATCATGGAAAAATGATTTTCCATGATATATCTGTATTGGACCCTAGAAGGGAGGAGCTATCCCTTAAACAAACTGCTTTTCATAAAGTATTTGTTAAAATATTTAAAATGTACAACATATTTTAATGATTATTTGTTTCAGTTGCTTTATTTGGCTAAACAATGAGCTATTGTACTGAGACTTACTTACTGGTTACAGAGTTTCTAGCATAAAGCTAGAAGATAACAATGAAGATGTAATGTAGCTGACATGCTGAGGATGATTTGGGTGTCATGGTTAAGCCAATAACTGGGAAATGGCATATTTTCAAAGCTTATTTCATTCGAATAAAAAGAAATCATAGCTTTAAGGTTTGTTTCTTTTGAGAAATCATAGCTTTGACAGTAGCAAAGTTATCATGTTAATTCAGTTCTTTATCCAAATTCAACTCCTTCTTTTAGCATAGCCACTCCAGTTCACAATGGTGGAATACTTTAATGACTCTGCACCCCACGCCTCAATCCCTAGACATATTTGACTGGACTAGGGATACCGATGTCAGTCAATTGCTCTTTCTCAAGAATTTGAAGTAAGATACGTAAATCTAGTTAGAAAATGGGTGATTGACCTGAATGGTTACTTTAGCCAGCTTAGGCAATATGAAAGCAGAGGAGATGAGTAAAGATGAAGAGAGAGGAGACAGAGACCCAGAGAGGAGAGAGGCTTTTTTGAGACAGAGTGAGAAACCATATTTTCTGACTTAGGCAAATTCCCAGATCGTAGAGTCTTGACTGGGCTTTTTTGGTTGCCCCTGGATTTCTATGACATTGCTTGTTACAGCCTTATATTAAATTTCTTTTTATTCAAGCTTGCTTGAGTGGGCTCCTCTTCCTTGAAACCAATGATCATTGACTGAGAAAAAGGATGTCCTTTGATATAGAGGGTATGTCTTAATTCCTTTTGTGTCGCTCTAACCCAATATCACAGAGTGAGTAATTTATAAAGAAAACAAATTTATATCTTACAGTTCTGAAAGTTGGGAAATCCAAGGTCGAAGGACTTGCATCTGGTGAGGACCTTTATGCTGCCTCATCCTATGGTAGAAGGGGGAAGTGCAAGAGAGGGCAAGAATGAGAAAGGAGGAGAGAGGCAAACTCACTTTTTGTTGTTGTTTTTTTTGAGACAGAATCTTGCTCTGTTGTCCATGCAGGAGTGCAGTGGTGCAATCTCGGCTCACTGCAACCTCTGCCTCCTGGGTTCAAGTGATTCTTTTGCCTCAGCCTCCTGAGTAGCTGGGATTATAGACACGCACCACCATGCCCGGCTACTTTTTTGTATTTTTAGTAGAGATGGGGTTTCACCATGTTAGCCAGGTTGGTCTCGAACTCCTGACCTCAGGTAACCCACCTGCCTCGGCCTCCCAAAGTGCTGGGATTACACGCGTGAACCACTGTGTCCAGCCCCAAATTCACTTTTATAACAAAGTCACTTTGGTAATAACCAGTCCACTCTCCTGATAATGGCATTAATCCATTAATGAGGACAAAGCCCTCATGACCTGATTACCTCTTATTAGGCCCCATCTTCCAATATTGTTGCATTAGGATTAAGTTTCCAACATATGAACTTTGGGGAGCACACTCAAACCACAGCAGGGCCCAAGTACAAAATCAGAAGGCAGAGACAATAAATCACTTCATAGTTGAAACCAAATGTAGCATTAGCTAGGGTTTCTATGTATGTGTGTTTATATACTCATGTGTATGGGTGTGTATGTATGGCTATTTAATATCAACCAATACCTATGCTATTTATAAAGCATTCAGGGCCGTGCCAGTTTAAGGTACTTCATTCCCATGTTATCTCATACAGGAAGAAAGGATTATCTACTGGCAAACCCAGGCCTATGGAATAGGGCAGGGCTTCATTATTTTATTGACATTTTTACTGCTATGCTCCTCCATTATTTCAAAGTTATTTCAGCCTGAAAAACAGCATTTGGAATTTTTATTTTATTTCATTCTCTATGAACCTATTTCAGGTTAGTGCCAGAAGATAATGCTTTCCCATACATTTGATATATAAAATAAATAAATATTTATTTATTTATTTTTGAGATGGAGTTTTGCTCTTGTTGCCCAGGCAGGAGTGCAATGGTGCCATTTTGGCTCACTGCAACCTCCACCTCCCGGGTTCAAGTGATTCTCCTGCCTCAGCCTCCCTGGTAGCTAGGCTTACAGGCATACGCCACCACACCTGGCTAATTTTGTATTTTTAGTAGAGACAGGCTTTCACCATGTTGGTCAGGATGGTCTCGAACTTCTGACCTCTGGAGAGTCACCTGCCTCGGCCTTAATGAATAAATGAATTAATGAATAAATGAATTTAATTTTTCCTTAATGAATAAATAGTTGGTAGTATTACAGATAAAATTCCTTATATTTAGCACGCTGTTAATCCATCACTTGGGCTATTAAATGGGAATATCGCTATTGAGCAAAATATGCTTCATGCAGGACAGAAGGGAGATGATCGAAGCCCTATGCTCAAATTGCAAGAACACACCTTGGTCAACTTGGATTTAATTTGGGTTCAGATCACAAGTAAATTTGAATCACCAGTGATTTGACCTTAGCCTCTTTTCTGTTTATCAGTATTGCCTACAATATCCACTCTGCTCTCCTCATGAAATACCCTGAGTGAAAATGTCAGGGAATATTTTGTATTTAAATGGGAGCTAAATAATGTGTACACATGGATGTAGAGTGTGGAATAATTGACATCAGAGACTCAGAAAAGTGGGATAGCAGGAAGAGGGTGAGGGATGAGAAATTATTTAATGGGTATGTTGTACACTATTCAGGCGATGGTTACACTAGAAGCCCAGATGTCACCACTATGCAATGTATCTATGTAACAAAACTGCAGATGTACTCCCTAAATATATAAAAATAATATTTTGTATTATCTTACAAGTAACAATTTGTAAGAATTTCAAAGTTTCCAGTTTGAGGAAAACTTGGAAGCGTATTCAGGGAGTATGGTTAGAACTTTTGTTTTGCAAACAGCTCTGCCCAAGTCTAGCACTAGTCAGTCCTGCTTTTTCTCTTCTCTTCTTCTTCTTTCTTCTTTCTGCTTCTCTCTTCTCCTTCTCTTCTCTCTCTTTCTTTTCTTTTTCCTTTTTTTTTTTTTTTGTTTTTGAGACTGAGTTTCGCTCTTGTTGCCCAGGGTGGAGTGCAATGGTGTGATCTCTGCCTCACAGGTTCAAGCGATTCTTCTGCCTCAGCCTCCTAAGTAGATGCCATTACAGGCGCCCGCCACCACACCCAGGTAATTATTGTACTTTTAGTAGAGACGGGGTTTCCCCATATTGGCCAGGCTGGTCTCGAACTCCTGACTCAGGTGATCCACCCGCCTCGGCCTCCCAAAGAGCTAAGATTGCAGGTATGAGCCACTGCTCCCAGCCCCACCTTTGCTTTTCTATGTACTCTACTGGAGGAAATCACTTGCCTTACCTGGATCTCAGTTTATACATTTGCAAATTGAACAACTTGATGCAGATTCGCTCTATAAGTGTTTCCTCAGTGGATAATTTTGTATTTCATACAATATACTTTCCAAAAAGCAACAGCTCACTGAAATAGAATTATCATTTTTCTTTTCCTTTTAGAAAGTCACTTAATTGGATGGCAATGCCTTTCCTAGCTGGTGAATCTAATATTTGACGGGTACCAGCCTAGTTTGTACTGACACCTTGTGTGGCTTCCCCAAGACATTACACAATCTGACATGACACTTCCATCCAGCTCATCTGGCCCAGAGGTTAAACATGTTCATTTGCTTATTCTCAGGGCCCTGCATACATATCTAGCAACACTTCTAGCACTTGGTGAAAAAAACTAATTGCAGAGAGACTTGGCATTTTACCCTTCTGTTTGCTCTTGGCAGGATTGTTGTTTTCCCTTGCAATTTTATGAGCGTGGTATAGTCTTTATTGAATGACCAAAATGTCTTTGTTTTTGGAGTATGACAGAGAACTATCACTCCCCTTTAAAACAATCTTTGGGAAATAGTCTGCTCAATTTCTAAGGCTGTCACTCTTTCAAAAACATTAAATAAATTTAAAACAGAAAAAAAATCTCTGCCACAAAATGAAGGCAACTTCTAGAGAATTACAAAAGAGCAATTTCTAGTTTCCATTAGGAATTTCAGAGCTAAGTCTCAACTCTACCTCACTCATAGAGTAAGAGGCTTCCCCACAAATCTATTCACTGTAGCTTTGCTCAGTCTAATTTATATACTCATAAATCTATAGTGTTAATGATGCAACTGGAGGAGAGGTTGGGAACAGTCAGATGCATGCATTTTTTTCTTTGAGATTTTACATACAAATATTTTACTTTCTGAGTCCTGAGAAAAGTCAAAACAATAAGTTTAATCATAAATAGTATCTTCATCCCCAAGGATAACACTTTTGGCTTCTATGACATTGAAATTGATGCTCCTATTCCTAAAGCATTTCCTTGTTTTTACACAAGTTGTCTTTTCTCACACCATTAAAAGAAATAACTAAACCTTTGATGTGGCTTCCATGCTCTCTTATATCTATCTTCTCTAATAGTGCATATTGGATTATTTTATTATACAACATCAGAAGACTATATGGCTAAGCTCAGTGCTACTCATATTACAGAAAAAGTGTTTATGTTTCCAACTGGCTGCTGAAGCAACTCTACCAAGGGAAAAGTAACTCAGACTTCATTCAGGTATTGCTGTCTTGCCTTGAACACTTTTTTTATACATTTCTTTGCTGTCATTGTTTTTTTCTTACAATAGAAAACAGCTCACAAATAATGTTTCACTGTCTGCTGCTGTTCTGACCCCAGCCTCCTTTCACTTTTCAAGATGGGAGTTTCGAATGAGGAGTACACTGGTTTATTTACCATATATATTTTTATTTGTTAGTAAGAGATTGCAGCCTGCTAATTCTCTAGGGGATGGTGACATTTGGGACATGTATGGATGTGCTGTAGGTTACATTTATAACATTTTGACTCACACCATTGCTTCAGTTATTAAATACTTCAATGTGTTTTGAAAGGGCTAAAACCCATAACTTCAAAATTATTCCATTTTTTTCCAGCTTATTTTACACTGTGGGCAACAGTAGAATTGACAGTGTAGAAAATAGCAGAATAAAGAAATAAGTGACTTTTTCTGTTTCTGAAACTGTCCTCATAAAATTAATAAAACTAAATGGCTAAGTTTTTAACAAAGGCATAAGCCTTGAATTGAAGCATAGCTAAGTATTATCCATCTTGCTTAGACGTCCCATAATCCCTGTCACAAGGGCCTGACTTCTACAGATAACATCTTTAACATTAAGAAATCTCAAGTTTTCCATTTCATATATTCTCCAGATCCTGTTTTCCAATAAGTCCACTGATGCTAGCTAGTCTGAAGACTTCTTCCAAGGAATAGACCCTGCGCAGGAATGTGGTTTCTTCATCTCCCTGTTCCATGACTTCACCCCTCACTTCTTGACAAATCAGCAACCCCAGCTCCTGAGCTGCCTACCCATCAAAATTCCCTAAAGAACTCCAGTCCAAAACTCTTTGGGGAGGTAAATTTGAGGTTTGAGGTTGCCTTCCACCTCCTTGTTTGACTGTCATTTGATTATTAAATACTTCCTTTACTGCAATTCCCACTCTCTTGGTGTATTGATCTGTTATCTCAGAATGGGCACGAACCTGGTGGTCTTATAACATTTCTGTCATCTAGGAGTCTAAGGAAAAACTTAACATATTTTGGTGAAGAATTTTATAAATCATAAACTATCAAGAACTATCAGGAATATACAGAGTATATTAAAACCACTATATATTAGAAAAAATTAGAAATATATTTCAGGCAGAAAGGTTGTTTTTCCAAAGAGATAATAACACAGCTTGTTTGAAAGAACCAAGGCTTTACCCAAATGATGGTTTGGTGGAATTGAATAGTCACAGACCAGTTGTTGGATTGACGTAGCCAGTTACTTCTATCACTTTAGTTAAACTAACACCTGGTTCTTCTACCAAGTTAGGATGACTTTCTCTGTATGTTATTTCTAAAACTAGAAGAGTCACCAAATTGTGCCCTGCTCCCAAATTTTCAAATTTTTGCTATATGCAAGATATAGTGTTCATTAATCACTGTGGTACAGGAAACGACTTCAACCTGGCTGAATAGCATCTGTGGAATCGGGAACTTCCAGGGCATAAAATTGCATGAAACAAAATATTTGGAATTTTTATCTTCTTCCTCAAGTGAAATGATCTCAGCATTAAAGTACAAACTTGGACAAGAACCAAGCTTCAGCCATAGCACATTGGTTTTAACTCAGATATGAACTTATTTCCTGAGTGCTGGAGCAAGCAATCCCCTTCTACTCCCTGGCATGTAGGAAAAAATTAGCTCACTCTAGTGCCAGAGCTGATTCAATGGCTTCTACAGACCCTGAGCCCCTAGGTAAGAACAGTTTAGAAAGCATCTCAACAGGAAGTTTAAGAACGGAATGGCCAGTCCAGTCATATGGGTGGTTCAGGGAGGGGAGCTCTGAGATTCTTTGTTTTCCCTTTTCCTCATGTACTCATTTAGTAACAATTTCTGGTCTGACTCTATCATTCTAATCTACAGGATCAGAAGTGTGTGCAAACTATAAATATATCAGATATCTCATAATGGGGGAAGTATTAATATATGTGCATGTACTCCAAGTTCTTCCCATTGAGCATAGAATTGTGATTGTGGATATAGATGGTTCGTTTATAGAGCTTTTTCTTCCCGTGTGGCTGTAGCATCCTTTCTAAACCATTCTGACCTCAACTTTCAGTCAAACTGATCAGCTATTGTTCTAGTTATTGACAGGAACAGATTTTTCCACGTCCATGCTGCTGTGGAATAGGATCTCAGTTAATTATTTCTGCTTAAATTTACAGCTAATGTGGTTCTATAATGATTTTGTCTTTATGTGTATAGAAATAGCCTATATCTAGTTTCTCTGTGTTGCCTATTAGGTCCCAAGCTTCTAGGCTTTAAGGAATTTGTCTTTTATTTTAATCAGGAGCTGTACCTGTTATTGATTGTATTTCACATCAAATATTATTTTAGCAGTTGTCTCAATTGAACCTAACTGACATTCGGTCACATCTGAGTGCATCTGGTTAGCTGATAGGAACACCCACAAGCTCTATTTACATGGCTTTAGTCACTTGGGGAGAATAGGCATGGGAGAAGGAAAAGAGGAGGGGAAGGAGAGAGACAAGAAGAAGGGAAAGAAATGTCAGGAAGAGTCTTATAAGTGGGCCCCTTGTTGGTAAAGATGAAATAGTGGAGAAAGGATGGGAGGGATAGCTCACTGTCTGTCCTCTGTTCTATTTCCAAAGTCTTACATGTAACCTTTTTAAATAGAGGCATTTTGGCAAAAGCAGAAAGATCTGTATTTACAAAGGACTTATGAAACACATGGTCCAGTGTGCCATGGTCAGGTGGTGTAGTATGCCATGGTCAGACACAGGTGGAGTATGTCATAGTCTTAATGAATCAGTAAGCAATGGAACACAGAAGTATGTAACCGTGGTATAGTGAGAATTTAATGAATAATAAAGGTAGACCCTTGAGTGCTAATGTGGGCCTTCCTCCAGGCTAAAATCATACAGTAGGTAGAAAGTTCATGGTATCTGACTCCTCTAAACTTGCTAAACCCTCCTTCTGCATAGAACGCATTCATCACTGATTTTCTGGCATTTACACAAGAAACCTGGGTAGCAATCAGCAGCTGCATCATTTATAATCGTATCTGGTATATATCCCTTCTTGTCTTGTTTTCCGGTTTGGCAACAACACAAAGTCAAGTCATATTTAATGAAGTCTAAGTCATCATTGTCTTCAGTCTTTAATGTCCAGCATTGTGGTCAGGTGGCCAAACATGACACAAAATGGAGGAAAAGGACATCCTATGTGGACGCAGTGTGAGCTCAGCTCAATGAAGACTGAAGGAATTCTAATATGTCTTTGACATCACTATGGTGTGCAGCTTCAGAAACATGAGGAGAACATGGCATGGACATGGAGGGCACCATGCCAAGAAGCAGGTAGGCCACAGTGAGATATAACACTCATCTAGCAAGATGGCAGCTCAAATTAACGAGATTAATAAAGGTATCCAGAAAAGAAAATAAAAGACAACCCTTTGTAAATTCATGAGTCACCCCTTACGTATATTCGTAACTAGGTTGATAAGGCTTGATACGGAGGATAGGTAGGATACCCATACTTCCTTCATTATCTATTATTTAACTTACTGTTACTATTGCTCCATGACTCTTATGGAAATAATAATCCCTTATGTTTATGTAGCCTTTACAGTTTACAGAGTGCTTTCATATGCATTCACTCATTTAATACTGCAAGCAACCCTGTGAAGTAGTGAGACTGTAGAGTTCCCTGGCTCCCCTCGCAGAGTGTGTGACAGGCATGCTGTTCTCTGTTCAACAGCCATGAGGTCAAACCCCTTAAGGGAAAGGGAGCACACAGATTGGCAGGTGCAGGATTTGGGGTGAGTGCTTTGTGCTTAACCCCCGCAGTAGTGTCTAGGGGTGGGTGCCTGCAACCCCAGTGTTACAATGCTCCTTTAGCTCTGCCATCTGCAGATGGCTTAACTGTTAACCAGCTCAGTGCCCCTTTTCCCTTTCTGCAAGGGCAGAGGGCAAGCGTGACAACTTTCTGTATCCCAACCTCTTGCCCAGTGTCCCAGAAGAATTGGGTCATACATGCACTTGAAGGGTCAATGCCAGGGTTTTATTGACTGGTGGAGGTGGGTCTCAGGGGATGGCTGGTGAGCTGAAAGGGGGATGGAGTGGGAAGATGATCTTCCCCTGGAGTTTGGTCATCCAGCGTTGAACTCTTAATGTTCAGACATCCTTTCTAGTCTCTCTTTCTCTGCTGTGCTGGTCTGCCATTCATCTGCTTGTCTCATCTGCTTATCTCCTTGTCTGATTCTGGAGCCTGAGGTTCTTGGTTTATATGGGTACAGGATAGCAGGCATGGTGGGCCAAAAGGCAACTTTTTGGGCACGAAAAGAGGAATGCCTGTCCTCATTTAGGGCTGTGGATATTCAGGCTCCAGCTTGAGGGTGGGGCCTTTGCCGGGGAACCACCCTCTTCTACCAGTATTGTCCTGTCTCCTATCTGTATCAGTAGTATAGGGGAGAAAAAAAATTGCTTCTCTTAGCCCTCCTAGATTCTTTGTCTGGTATACAAATTAAATTGACCTAATACAGATTAACAGAAAAAAAAGGCAATTTTAATTACACATGTATACATGGGAGTCTTGCAAAATAGGAAACTTAAAGAACGGTCTGATGATTGAAGCTTATATAAGATCCTGAGCTACAGAAAGGAATAGAAACTTGGTATTTCTGGGGGGTGGTGGAGACAAATTATAGGAGGATGAGGGGAGAAAATTCATGGTCAATAGTTTGCCTTGTTAAGCAGATAAGAGTTTCTCAGGTGATAAAAGTTGTTTCTTAGCAGTTCTCTTCCTAGTACGGGTATAATTATTAATGAAAATTTCCTTTGTAGATGTAAATTTCCTTTATAAAAGGGGAACTTCTCAGAGCTCTGCCTGTGTCTGCAGTTTCTCAAAATAGCCATCTAGACATAATCAATATCCAAATAAATGCATTTTGGGATGGCATTTTCTGGTCTCCTAAGTCCAGAATTTTTGGAGTATCATATCCTGAGCCCCAACAGTAGCAAGGCATTGTAATCATTATACAGATAAATAAAGAAATCTATGGTCTGGAGAGTTGAAAATATTTTTGCAAAGTAACATCTTTAGAGAGTTGATGAGCTACATATAGAACTCAAGCCTTCTGAAGTAGGCAGAATAAAAGCCCCCCAAAGACGTCCATGTCCTAATCTCTGAAACCTGTGAAGAAGTTACCTTACATGTCAAAAGAGGCTTTACAAAAGAGATTTTTGCATGAAAATGATCAAGGATCTTGATATGGAGAGGTTATTTTGGATTATCTGAGTGGGCCAAATCTAATCACATGAATTCTTAAAATTAGAGAACCATTCCCAGCTAAGGGTAGAAAGACATGAGGATAGAAGAAGGGAAACAGAGATAATCAGTGTTGCTGGCTTTAAGGAGAGAGGATGGAGCCAGGAACTAACGAATGCAGGGAGCTTTAGCAGATAGAAAAGACAAGGAAATGAATTCTCCCTATAGGTATTTCCCATTCTACATTAGTGAATTACCATAAACTAAATGGGTTAAATAAAGCAACACAAATGTATTGTCTTAGCATCCTGGAAGTCAGAAGTCTACAAGGGTCTTAAAGGCTAAAATCAAAGTGGCGGTAGAGTTGCACCCCTTCTGGAGGCTCTAGGGATGGATCTGTTTCTTTGTCTTTTCTAACGTTTAGAAACCAGATGCACGAGTTGGCTTGTGACTCTTACTGGGTCTTTAAAGTGCATCACGCCAACCTTTCCTTCTGTTGCCGCATTTCTCTCTCTGACCTCTGCTTTCATTGTAAGGATCTTTTGACTACATTGGGCCCACTTGGGTAATCCAGGATAATCTCCAGAAAGTAACAGAGCTTTGTTGACATCATGTTTTTAGCCAAGTGAGACCAGTGTCAAACTTCTGACCTCCAGAACTGTAATGCCGTTGTATCATTAAAGTCAGGAAATTTGTGGTAATTTGTTACAGCAGCAGTAGAAAACTAGTACACCTTCTAATTCTCACACAAGAGAGTTAAAGTATCATATCACATATTGCCTGCAGGCTTGAACAGCTTTGGTGCATTTGAGGAGTATTCTTTTGATATCTACTAATTAGTTCAGGATGGAATTTGGGCTTTCGGAATCTAGCATTTTTTGTCCTAGTCAAGAATCTTAGATGGAATATTTGTTAGAATTTTGAATTGATATCACATTGCACACTTTGACAGATTTTTACTTATATATCACCTGTGTCCTTAGTCCCACCTCATAGAAGACTGCTGAGTCATTAGTCATGAAGCACTAATGTCAGGAATTAGAAACACAGCACTCATTTCCCCGGCTTGCTACTTAATATTCCAAATCATACTTCTTCCCTTCATAAAACTCTTTAAGTACAGCTAAAGAAAACTGCTGTGGATAAAGATTTTGGTGGAGAAAATTATCTAAGAGAACTGAAGTGAAAATTTAAAAAAAGGCGAGGATTACAAGTATGTAAAGCACTGTGTATGTCCTATGTTTACCAACTGCATTTTATTTTTTCTTTGGTATTTAATCCTACTTGTCTACTTGTTCCATAAATGGCATAAAATATGAAGAGAAGATGAAGAAGAATTAGAGAAAATTAGGATTTTAATGTGAACAAGACTCACTAGGTTAAATGGTTGGTTTATACGTTTGGGTGTCAGATGCATTTAAATAAGCATTGATTTACAAGTCAGTTGTGCCACAAGTTTACAAGTCCCAAAATAACTAGTCAGCAATCTGGAAGCTGTCGCCCTATCTCGCTATATCCTCGGGAATAAGTCTCAGCAGTCACAGTCTAACTGACGAAAGCGTTGCCGCTGAAGGCAGAATGCAATTTAGTTCCCACTCTCTCATAGGAAGACTGGCTCAGCAAAGCTAAAAGGATGAAAAAAAAAATGTATTTGTCAGTAAATGAAAGAGATAGGCCTCAATGGTACATAAAAAAAATCTGGAGGGAAAATTAGATATGTTTCTTGTGTTGTCACTCCCTGGGCCAACACAACAATTACTTGGAAGATTTCAAGCACATGAAGCAAAATAGCCCTAATATGCACAAGACAGTGAATTCAACGCAACTCATTGTCTAACATTTACTACTTTTGAAAGCAGCTTGTCAAAGTCCTATTAGGAATGTACGTCTTATGCAAACAAGCTTCATCC
This sequence comes from Aotus nancymaae, assembly GCF_030222135.1. Taxonomy (NCBI): domain Eukaryota; kingdom Metazoa; phylum Chordata; class Mammalia; order Primates; family Aotidae; genus Aotus; species Aotus nancymaae. The sequence goes on along the minus strand of NW_026988415.1, from coordinate 49,088,391 downwards.
TAAAGGATGGTCAGAGTAAACAGAAAGACAAGTACATGACCAAGACCAACACTTAGTAGCAGCCTCATGAAACCCCTCATGACCAAGGCAACTGCTGATGGGCTTGCAGAAAGCCTTGCATGGCAGGTATAGACGCTTTGTGCTTCCAAATCTATCATTATCCCCATTATATAAATAGGGAAGCTGAAGTTAGAGTTTTACACCTATGTAACTAGTAGATGGCAGAGCTTGGACTTAAACCCAGGTCTTCTTGGCTCCCAGTCCGCGGCTCTGCCTGCTGTTCCACAGGGACATACAAGGAAAATGTTAATAGAACTCAGCCAAGTGGTGACATGGAGACTTTTATGGAGGGAAAAAAGGTTAACGAAAATGATATAAAAATAGTTTGTGTGTGTGTGTGTGTGTGTGTGTGTGTGTGTGTGTGTGTGTGTGCAGTAGCACAATGCTGTGTTTTCCATCCTTCTACTGAGTAGGAATTTTCCCCTTAGCTTTAAAGGGTGGTTTCTAAGTTGGTTTCTCCACACATCTCATATTACCCTTCTCTCCACTGCCAAGAAAACGAATGCATTTGAGTAAAAAGAGTTTCTCAACAAATTATCTTCATGGGCAGAAAAGTTTAAAAAGAAATTCTATTTATCATTAAAAATTGGAAGCAAAAATTGGGATGAATATAAGCACCCGTCGATTTTAAACTTTTAACTTTGATGTAATTGTAAACTTTCGAGAAAGTTGCAAGGACAATATAGAAAACTTCCAACTGCCCTTTTCTCAGCTTCACCCCTTGCCAATATTTAATATTTTGCCATGTTTGTTATTTTCATTCTGTCTCATATAGATATGTATACATATAAATTTTTATAAACATCTTTCTTTCTGAACTACTTGAGAGTATGCCCCCTTATGCCTTAACTATTTAGTGTGTTCTAGCCTAAGAACAGGAAATTCTCTTACATAGCCACAGTATGATTATCACATTCCAGAAATTTAATATTGATAAAATACTTTAATCTACAGTCCATATTCTACTTTTGTCAATCGACTCATTGACGTCGACTTACAGCATTTTCACCCTGCTGTACAGAAATCAGTCCAATCACACATATTACATTTAGTTGTCATGTCTCTTTTAGCCTTCTTTAATTTGAAACAGTTTCTTAGCCTTACTTTGTTTTCATGCTATTGGCATTTTTTAAAAGAATACAGTTCTTTTTTTATAGCATGTGCTTCAATTTAGATTTCTCATAATTAGATTCAAGTGAGACTCCCTCCCTCCATACTACAAAAATGGTACTGAGTCTGTTTTAGGAAAGCACATTCAGGGGCATACATTGTTGGTCTGCCCCTCACTGATGAGCGATGAGGTTAATTTTATCAACTGATCAAAGTGCCATGTGTTTTCTCCACTGTATAGTTATTATTTTCCCCTTGCAACAGATAAAGAAAATGTAAGGAGACATTTTAATATCATGTAAATATCCTGTTCCACATCCAACCTCCTACCTAGCATTTAACATCAATGGATGATTCTTGTCTGAACCAATCTTTACAATGGTTGTTACAAAATGGTATCTTCTAAATCTACCACTCCATCCATACTTACCAGCTGACGTTTTACCTATTTCCCTTTCTGTCTCTCTTTTTCCGTCTCTCCCTTTCTCTCTGTCTTTCTCTCATATTGATGGACAAATGAATTTCTCTTTTATTCAATGGGTTATTGTTGGTTACCTGCCTTGTTTATTTCGATGCTCAAATTGTGCCAGATTTTCTAGGGGTCGGTTGGGGTTACTTTCAAGCTGGTTATTTCAAAGTGCTCTCCTTCATTGTTCTTAATTTCTGGTAAGACAAGTTACTCCAGGCTGATCTTGTACATTTCCTTCCCCGGCCCTGGTATCAGTCATTTCTCTAAGGAGTTATAATTCCTTTTAATGGGAGTGGTATTTGGAAACCAAGATTTACACAGAAAATACGCTCATTGCTAATTCAGTATTATTGCTGGGGTGTCGTATTGATACCTCTAGTCCCAATCTTGTCTTCTCCCATTCTTTATTTTTATTCCCTTTCTTTCACAGTGGGAGACCTGATTCCCTACAACATCAACACATATACTCGCTTGTTCAAACCTGCAGTGCATATACTTGATTTCACAATGTTTCGTATAATAAACATACTAAAAAGAGTTTCAGGCACATTTTTTACTCCACATTTCATGGATGGGCATTATCACAAGAATTCTGAGAATGGTTGGAAGAAAAGAGTAGAGTCTATGCCATCTTTTAGCTTCCCATCTTTGCCTTGTTAAAATGGCAGGCTTATTAGAAAAGCAATTGCCCGTGTGCTGCTTGGTAGCATTTGATGCCAGTCTTTTCATTAATAAAAGTTGCACTGGTAATTTTAAATAACACATTTTAAAATTCTTACATAAAAAGAAACTTTGAAAGGTATTGAACTGGGAACTCTTACATAGCATTTGGATGTCTGTGTACTGGATGGACATTCATACCTTGTATTAGGAAGATCCAGAGAAAATTAAGGTTTAAGAAGTGAAAAAAGACAAAATTTATTCCAAATTCAAATTCACAAAGGAGGTCCAGAGACCTCTAGAACAGGCAAAACTGAAAAAGGAATACCACTCCCCCAAAATACAATCTTATAGGAACACTCTCGGCTCAACCTTTTAAATGCAAAATGTTGCAATAAATGTAAAGTAAAACAACAAACCAAGCCAACCAACCAACCTGTGGAATCGATTACTGGAAGAATGCTCCAGTTTTGCATAAAAATTCAGAGTGGTTTTTGAATCCCTGAAACTGCCTATATTCCTGTAAGATTCCTCAGATGAAATTCTTTTGTACTACAGGTTGTATAGAATACAAACTTAACAGCCTTCATGATCTGCAGTCTATGTGGGTCAGGATCCCGAGGTGTTCTAAGTACTATTGAATACACATTATTGTGGCATAGAATGAATTTTGAGTGTATTTACTCCAACTCCTTTTCTTACAGACGTAGAAATTGAAGTCTACAGAGGGGAAATGACTTGTCCAAGAGCATAAAGGCTGTAGGGGAAAGAACTTAGGGGATCCATGTTGTAGAAGAGAATTCAAGCACAAGGTGGATGGTTGGACTGAATTATCTGACGTTCCATTTCTACCCTGAGGTTCTGAGTCTGTCTGGTGTTTGCCAGTACAATCATCTTTCTACTCTACCCTCAGGGGCCATTGAGGGGATTGGAAGGGAGATAGGGAGAGAACTTAACTATTTTAAATATTGATTTTCCTAGAAAGATATTTCTTGAACAAAAGGATTTGGGAATCATAGCATGATTCAATTCTAATGCTGTCCAGGACTATATTACAGTCACAAGTTCTTGCCATATGTGAGGACATCTTTCAAAACATCGAAGTATCTTAGCAGCTAGGAAACTTGATGAATGCCAGAACTTGGCTGAGAATGTCAAGTTTTGTCAGCCTTATCACCACTGGCCTTAGTATACTTCTTTCTACGGCCAAGTAACTCTTCGGTCAGACAGCCCACTAATGTTTCTAATCACTTCTGAAATTCTTCTGAACAGCAAAACCTATTACTCTGTCTAACAATGGTGTGTAGCTATGACACTAATTGCTCTTAGGAGAGAACCACGTGAACACTTTCTCAACATGATGGAGTACAGCTATGGTTCTACTTCAGGGTAGAATGCCTATATCTCAGACTACATGATAGTGGTTTTTTTTTCTTTTTAAACAATTTGACTAACACTAATTACTCTCATGGATCTTTACTCAAAATAGTGTTTCCATTATTATGAAGCAAAATGACAGTAAGTGTGCACAATGACAAGTTCAAGTAATAGCTGCTAGACATCTTCTGCACAGATTACCTATTCTCTGCCTTCCAAGAGTACAGATGTTTCAGATGATGATTTGAGGATGATGAAGACGTTTTAGCTTATAGAATGCAACATACAAAGGTGACCATCAGTTCACTGGTAAGTACCCTCCCCCATCCCTTTAAAAAATGCCGTCATGGCAAAAGTGTCCTTCTGGCCTTTAATAATTCTCTTATTTCCTTTCACAAATATTCACTTAATGCCTGTATGTGACAGGCACTATGCCTGATATTGGAGAAACACTGGTAAACAAGACCTACAGACTCCCTCACCATTTTGGTGGTTTAGAGTGCATTGGGATATACATACATAAACAGGTAAAATACAAATGGGTTAAGGTAGGGGGAGATCTAAGAAACTCAGGGGAAACTAATCCAGTTATAGAACTCTGGGATGTGACATTTAAACTGGTGTCTGAGGAACAAGGCGAGGGAGGTTGGGGAGACAACGTTTTCCAAGACAGGAAGAATAGAGGAAAATGCCCAGAGCAGAGAACAACAGCAAGAGAAAAACAGCATGCAATGGGACTACGATAGTACAATTTAGAATTAAGTTTGTGAGAGGCAAGAAGTGTGGCTAGATTGTAAATAAGTTCCCCTGAGAGCTGTAACCTTGTCAATTTTGTTCAAAATAGCATTGCTATTATCTACCACAATTCCTGTCACATAGTACAAATTCAAAACATATTTGTCTAATAACTATAATAACAATGACAATAAAGATAACAGTCACTTAATTATGAGACGGAAAGCATTCTACGTGCTTTGGTAATGTGTAAATTGATTAATTCCTCACAGCGCACTATGAGGCTCTTCTTTTCATCTTGCTACTATTTTTATTACTATTATCCTCATTTTTCATATGAGGAAACAGAGGCTCAGTGAGGTTGACTCAATAGCCCAGACAACCTAGGTAGAGATTGGCAGATTCAAGATTTAAACCCGGGTAATCACAGACTCTCCTGATTCTAAGGTCTAGTATTTGCTGTGAAGAGTTTCAAACTTCCCCTAATGCCATGGGCAATCACTGAAAGGCTTAATACTTTGAACATTACCAAGACAAGTCTAGCAGCAATGTGAAGAATGGATTTAAGTGGGAGCAAGACTAGAGGTAAGGAGACAAACTGTCAAGGTTTTGTGGTAATTCACACAACTGGTGATGATGGATTGAACTATGGTGTTGACAGTACAGATGGAGGGAAATAGATGTGAGAGAAAGAAAGAGAATTACATTCAATAAGACCTAGTGGTTGAATGAATGGAGGCGTATATGAAAGAGACAAAGGAATAAAAGAAGACTTTCAGGTTTCCAACCATTGGGATTGGGTATTTGATGGTACAACTCTCTGACACAGACAACAGGAGGAAAATGAGCAGGTTTGAGGTAGTTGGTGAAAAGACGGCAATTTATTTTTAAGGATGATGAGTGTGAGCTTTTTTGGCGGGCATTCAAGTGGACATGTCCAACAGACATTTTCAACAGGCTTGTCTCATGCTTAGAGAAGAGATTCAGGATGGACACAGGGATGTGGGAGTCATCAATATATAGCTGGCATTTGCAGCTAATGTAGGCAATTATAACCATGCTGGAAAATTGTGTACACTGATAAAAGCAGAAAATCTAAGACAGAACCTAAATAAACACCAACATCTAACTGACAGATAGAAGAAAAAGAGCCTTTAAAGGAGATTGTGATAGTGTAGCTAAATGAGTAGGAGGAAAGCCAGAAGGATGAGTATAAAGGAAGCAGAGGGAGAAGAATTTCCCGAGAAGAATAAAATGATCAACAATGTTAAATACTGCTGAGAAAATCTTCCACTGTGTTTAGCAACATGGAGGCCTTTGATGACCTTGGAAAGATGGGTTTCATTATGAAAGGGTGTGTGGCAGTATGTGAGAGGAGGAAAAAGTCATATTTCAGTGTGTTACAGGGTAATTTACAGGAAAAGAAATCAAATAAAACGTTACAGAACCAAAGTCTAGTTGTTCCCATGGAAACAGGATTCAAGGACACTGAAGGATTTGGGGTGAAAAGAGAAATCAGAAGTCCTAGGATAATTGTTAATTAGTTTAACAGAATGGCACTTAGGAGTAGATGGCATAAGGAGGTAGGAAGAGGTAATATTCGGGTGGAGAAAAAAGGCCAGGAATTTGCAGGGAATCTCGATATACATGTGGTTCATTGATTAAATTGGATTTAGAGCAAAAATCAATCAGTGTATACTCAGCACTCTGAAAGAATCTCACAGTCCTAATTTAACTTGTGCTGAACTGTCTGGGTATATCCAGAAGCGATGATTACAGTGACACTGGTGTTGCTGCAGGGCTAATGGTGGCTCCATCTAGTTCTTGTTTGAATCGTCATAGACAGAAACCCCACACTGTAAACATCTGTGTCCTGTATATAGACCTTTATAACACCCCTTGAGCGATGGAGCAGTAAGTCATTCAAAGGCAGAAGCTGTCTCTTGTGTTATTATATTCTTTAGATCCTTCAGGATCTTGGAATTTCTTTTCCTATGAGGAAGCCCGGGATTTTCTCTTTTCCAGACTTCTTGTACAGTCCTTTATGCCCAAGACTAAGGGTGCAGTTGTTCTGAAACACAGATACTGGGAAGCAGTACAAACTATTGACTGTAAAAATGGGCTTTGGAGTTGGTCCTGAACACAAGTCTCATCTATACCTCTTAGAGAAGTACACAAAATAGAAAAAAAATTCATAAAGGGAAAGATTCATAAATTGAACATCATTAAAATGAATACTACTATAGTTATGGATATGGCTGCAGTTAGGTCTACCCTTTTATTGTCTGATTTCTATGGGTATTCTTGTTGGTGCCTCTATTCTCTCTCTTTCTAGCCTTCTTTTGGATCATTTCAATTTTTCCAAACTCCATTTTAATTTAACTATTGGTTTTTAACTATATGTCTTTGTGTTACTTTTTAATTGTTTCCCAGAGTTAACAATAAACACCCTTAACTTTCCAGTCTATTTAGACTTAACAGTGGACCATTTCATAAAAAACGTAGAATCTTGAAACCACAGAGTTCCATTAACCTGGTCTTCACCATCCTTTTTGTTATAGCTATCATAAGTATTACATTTATATACATTACAAACCTCACAAGACAATGTTATAACTTCTACTTTAAGTAGTCACATGTGTTTTAAATAAATTGAGAAAAATATGGTTGTTTATATTTATCTAGATATACACCAGCCTTGGCTGGTAGAGGAGGAGCTGGTGAAGGGAGCTGATAAAAAGCAGCCAGAAGTGTAGGAAGAAAACCAGGACAGTGTGTTCTGAGGGAAGTCAGGGTAGGAGAAGGTTTTGAAAAGAAGGGGATGGTAAACAGCGTCCAAAGGTACTTAAAAGTCAAATAAAAGGAATAAAAGTGGTGGCGGGTTTAGTTACATTTAGGGAGGTAATTGGTAAAAGCTGATTTGGTAGAGTAAGATGGGTATAAATCAAATTGGAGTGAGTTGAGTGAGTGGTAGGGGAGAGAAAGTAGAAACAGGGAAGATAGACAACTCTTGAGAAATTGTAAAGAAGGGGAGAAGAGAGACAGGTTAATAGCTGGAAAGGGTTGTGGGGTCAGCGAAGATTTTAGTTGGTTTAATCAGACAGTCTGAGAATATATGAAAGTCAGTCGGAAGGATCCAGTCAAAAGGATGAGGTTACATGTATAGGATGGAAAAGGTGTACTTGATAGTGTAAGAATCTTGTGAAGATGGAAAGACATTGGATACAAAGCACAGGAGAAAGATTAGCTCTGAAAGATGACAGGATGTGTACAGTGGTAGGTTAATATATTTGCTGTCAGGAAGATGTGGGAGTTGACATATGATAGCTTCTTTTTTTCTCTGAAAAGTAGGAGGTGATATCATCATCTGTGAGAGGAGAGGAGTATGTGTTGGAGGTTGAAGAAGAATAAAGAAGGTTTGGAATAGTTGTGAGTAGAGACTGAGATGTAATAACCTCTCTGACAACGATAAAGGTGTTTTACTATGTATGTTGTAAGGAGACACATTGTTGTTTGGCTTTAGTTTTAGAAGCAGCTGGACTATTGATTATTTTACAAAGAAAAAAAAAAAAACCAATGCAACTATCAAGTAAATGACTTGCGTACTTGCAGTGGCACTATGGTGTAACAGACATTGTGGGCCTAGAGCCAGATTGCTTGGGTTTGAATCTCAGCACTACCACTCACTACCTATCTGACCTCGGAAAAGTTACTTGAACTCTACATGCCTTGATTTCATCATCTGTAAAATAAGGGCAATAATATTATTAGTCCTAACCTCATACGGTTGCTGTGAGAACTAAAGTTAGTTAATATGTGTAATGTTCTTAGCTTTGTACACAATAAGAACTGAACAGCTCAATAATTGCTAGTTATTATTTTTTGCTGATCAGCTGATTCTTATTCTACTGTCTAGTCTATGAGGGATGCTAAATTAGAGTCAAAAGCTTGCTAAATGGCTTGAAACCAAGACATGAAGAGTTAGTTGGACTGTTAGACTCACTAGTGTCCTCAAGCTATGATAACCCTGATGTGTCCATCTCTGCTATGCCTGCTGCTCCTGTTACTCATATTTATGGGTCAGAGCCCTTAGGAATGCTTTGTAGAATACTGTATGTAAATGAGTACTTAATGATTGACTGATGTGATGAATTTGGATAGAGATAAGTTGACACATATCTGAGGGCAGATGGAAGACAGAATGTCTACATAATTTCATCTGGTGATAGCCAAAGTCACAAAATTGAATCATCCAAATTAAATCAGAGAATTAGAGAATCTTGTATTTGGAAGAGCCCTTTAAGGCCATCTGGTCCAACCTTCAACTCAGCATTGGAATACTCCCTACAGCCTCTGTAAGAGAAAATATCAGACCAGTTGGGAAAGAGACTGGTGAATGATGTAAAGCCAAATGGCATTTCAAACAAAATGTGGATACCTAGGCTCTGGGTGGTTTGGTTTTAAGTCAGCTCCACAGAAGACAAAACACCAGGAAGAGTCCACATTGTAAAACTGTTTCTTTCCAGATATAGAAAGCAAAGGCAGAAGCCTCACTTGTCATTCCTGTTGCTAACTTTGCTTGCTAGCTGACAATGGTGCTCTACTTTGAATCAATTTGCCCATCTGTGAAAAGGAAACACCATGTTTCAATCTTCCATGAGTGTTTCCCAAAAATGAAAGTCCCTATATATCTGCAGACAAAGTGTCTTTGGACTAGAAGCCAGCCAGGCTGCCAAGTTGGGTAATCAAATCTCAGGGTGAACTTTTGCTTGCTTTAAGGTAGAAAGTACTTGTGACATTTTGGTTGACTAGCTTTGGGCTGTTGCTACATAGAAGTGTGTGTTATCAAGTGTATCGGAAAGAGCCAGAATCACTATCTTCCTCCTTCTCCCTGATCTCTTTCATCTACTTTCAGATGCCTGAAATCTGAAAGATTCGAGTTTGCGCTTTTTGGCTTATGGTATCAGCATGTGTTAACTTGTAATGCTCCTGGGAAAGGTAAGACACTGAGTTTCTGTCAGTCGTTTACACCTTAGTGGGAATGAGGAAGACTGTGAAAGTTGGAATGGGAGGAAAGAGAAAGAGGACACTAAACTCCTGATGAGGGCAGAATAATGGGGACAGTGACAAAAAATTTGTATAGTTTACAATTTATCCTAGGACCAGTCTTGCTTCAGAAGTAAAACAGAGCAACATGGTTCCATCTAAGCCTCTGTTTTCTATTCTCCCCTTCATTTCCCCTCCCACACCCTAGCTATTTCCAAATTAGGAGGTGAAATGAGCTCTGTTTTTAGATTTTATTTTTCACTTTAAAAAGTCTTTTAAATTATTTTGCCTTTCCAAATACACTTTTGTTTAATGAGAGAAAATGTTCAGTCCAGGCCTGCAGTTGTGCTAACATTCAGTCTAAGAAAACCATTCAGTTCTATTTCTTCAGCCACCCTGATTTATTTTAAGGGTCCAAAAGATCCAAAAGTATTAATTAGGTTGTACTGAACACTGGGAAATCCTAAAAGTTTATAGCAGTAGAAGGAAAACTCCATGAGAATGGGAGACATAATTAGATTTTTTTTTTTTTTTGACACAGAGTTTCGCTCTTGTTCCCCAGGCTGGAGTGCAGTGGCACAGCCTCGGCTCACTGCAACCCAAACCTCCTGGCTTCAAGCGATTCTCCTGCCTCAGCCTCCCAAGTAGCTTGGATTACAGACGCTCGCCACCACGCCTGGCTAATTTTGTATGCTCAGTAGAGACGAGGTTTCACCATGTTGGCCAGGCTGCTCTCAAACTCCTGACAGGTGATTTGCCCACCTCGGACGCCCAAAGTGTTGGGATTACAGGCATGAGCCACCGTGCCCGGCCTATATTTATATTTCAATGTTCACTTTGAAAGTTAGGTTTCCACCTAGATGAATATATGATATGTGCTAAAGTAAAACTAACACCCAGACGGAGCAGAGAGGGCAGAGATTGTGCCTGGTTCATCTTATTGGAGCCAATCTAGCAACACCCTCTTGTGTGCTTTTAACTCCTTATACTAATGACAATAAATAAGAATTAAAAAAAAAGAAATAAGCCTCAGAATGATTTAATCCAAACTACCTCGACAGTGAGAATTACTTCTTTATGGCTCACTTTCTTATATTTGCAAGAGAATTTATTAATCTAGATGCAAAGCATCTTGGCTGTAAGATAGATCCATTAAAACATGTATTTTCACATTTTTCAACTTGTTATTTTTACATCTTTTTGGACTTAGCAGAGAAGTTGCAAAAGTAGTACAAATAATCCCCCTATTTCCTTTACCCAGATGCCCATATCCCCAATTGTTTACATTTCACCACCATTGTAATCTATGTCTATATAAGTATGTATGGATATTACATATATTCATATGTCTATCAATATATCATTTTCATTTTTTTGAATAGCTTAAGAATAATTTACAGATATGATGCTCTTTACTCCTAAGCACTTCAGTCTATATTTCTTAAAAATAAGAATAATCCCTTACATAACTATAGTGTAATCATCAAAATCAGAGAAAAAACACAAATAAAATACTCTTATCTAATCTATAAACCTTATTCAAATTTTGCCAGTTGTTTCACTAATGTCTTTTATAGCCAAGGAAAAATAAATTTGTTTCTTAGAATCTGATACGCACACATTGAATTTACTTCTTATGTCTCTTTAGTCCCCTTTTATCTAGAATAATTCTCAATCATTCTTTGACTTTCACGACCTTGACATTTTTGATTAAGAACAGACCATTTATTATACAGAATGTTCATTAATTTATGTTTATTTACTGGTTTTTTCTTTATTAAACTCAGTGATATTGTTTGAATGTGTATCCCCTCCAAATCTCATGTTGAAATGTGACCTCCAATGTTGGAGGTGGGGCTTGGTGGGAGGTGTTTGGGTCATGGGGGTGGATTCTTCATGAATTGCTTAGTGCCTTCCCTGTGGTAATGAGTTCATGTGAGATATGGTTGTTTAAAGAGCCTGGCACCCCCTCTTCTCTTTCGTTTGGCGTGTGACATGCTGGCTCTCCCTTGTATTCCGCAATGATTGTAAGTTTTTTTTTTTTTTTTTTTTTTTTTTTGAGAGGGAATCTTGCTCTATTGCCCAGGCTGGAGTGCAGTGGCACGATCTCGGCTCACTGCAACCTCCGCCTCCCGGGTTCTTGCAATTCTCCTGCCTCAGCCTCCTGAGTAGCTGGGACTACAGGCGGACGCTGTCATGCCCGGCTAATTTTTTGTATTTTAGTAGAGATGGGTTTCACCGTGTTGCCCAGGTTGGTCTCGAACTCCTGAGTTCAGGCAATCCACCCGCCTTGGCTTCCCAAAGTGCTGGGATTACAGGCGTAAGCCACCGTATCCGGCCGGCACGATGCTTTATATGAAGCATGCAGAACCATGAGCCAAATGAACCTCTTTTCTTTATAAATTACCAAGTTTCAGGTATTCCTTTATATCAATACAAATGGACTAACACACTCAACTTATTTATTTTTTTTTTTCAGGAGTACCACAGAAGTGAGGATGTGCTCTTCTCAGTACACCAGATTCTTTGTTTTGCAGTTATTAGTCTGAATTCTACTACACAAAAGAGCTTTCTGTTCTCACCTATCTATGAATCTATTCATCCATCTATCCATCTATTTAAACATTTATTTATATTAATATTGACTCATGCATTGTCATTGTATTTTGTGGGTGAATCTATTGCTATCATGTATTTTGATGGTCAAATTGTCCCAGAGTTGGCCAATGGGAGCCCCTTCAGGCTGGATCCTGAATCCTCCTGACATGACCTTGTCATTCTTTTGAGTATTCTCTTACTTTCTGAAACAAGTTGTTTCAAGAATCATTTTCTACTTTCTCTGCTCTTGTTCTGAAATCAGCTCTAAGGGGCACTGGTTCCTTTTTAGTAGAGAATGATAATTAAAAAGTGAGATTGGACACTAGTTTTGCTCATTGCTACTGGGGTATTAGTGCTTCCAAGCCCTCTCAGCAGACAAGCTAGAAAAAATGCGTGTGTAGGTATGTATACATCTATCTATCTGTCTGTCTGCCTGTCTATCTATCTATCTATCTTAGTTTATTCAAGCTGCTATAATAAACAAACTACTATAGACTGGATGGCTTACAAATAACTGAAATTTATTTCTCATGGTTCTGGGGACTATGAAGTCTAAGATCAAGGAGTTGGCAGATTTGGTGTCTGGCGAGGGCCCACTTCCTCATCAACCTTTATCTCACTGTAACTTCACATGGCAGAAAGACATTATATCTCTCTTTATAAGGGTCCTTTTATCTCTCTCAGGTCTCTTTTGTTAGAGAACTAATTCTATTCAGGAGGTCTCTTCCTTCACGACCTAATCACCTCCCAAAGGCCCCATCTTCTAATACTATTACCTTGGGGGTTAGGATTTCAACGTAAACATTTTGGAGGGATATAAACAATCAGTTCATTGCTCTATATTTATCTATTTATCACTATCTATCCATCCATATACCTTATATCTATCTGTCTATTTATTATGCTACCTGTCTATTAAAAACTGTTTAAGTATATACTGATAAGTATTTCTAATCCAGTACTACAGGGTTCATTCTACTCTCCCTCCTTCTACAGCAACACCTTGGTTCTCATTATCTCCAACATATTTACTCATTTGTTCAATTAATCAAGTGATTTAAGAATTGCTAATTATAGCACCGTGAAGAAGGAAACCTACTTAACTAAGGTTAATATTTGTATGTACTTCTTTTTACCTTTCATATAATCAAAACACTGTGTTTACTTGGGTTCGTTCTGTTTCTTTTTCTATTCCGAGTGGTTATGTGTTATTCATTTGCAAGAAAGTTTCGTTTATTTCTGTTTGTGTTCAATTTTGGGTTTTCTCCCCCACTCTTGTTTATTTCATTTATTTATTGCGTTATTTATTTATTTATTTTTGGCTCTGTGAAACACTATCATGTTTCCAAAGTCAGAAGCAACTCCAAACCCCACCCATATTTTTCCTCCATTCCCTTCTCCCCATCCTTTCTACCTTATTCCCATATATCCCATGCAGATAATCAGTCACATTATTTTATGTTTTAGCCTTCCTGTTTCTTTTTGTACAAGTTAGCATATTCATGTCTATTTCCTTATTCCATGGGCATAGAAAAAAGGGTGAAAATATACTTCTCATATTTGCCAGAACCCTGGAGACTTTAAAGAAGTATAACTAAATGATCCCCCATCCTGTTCTCAAGTTCACGTCACATCTCATTTTAAACCTCACTTCCTTCTACAGGGATGCCTAAACCAGGCCTTGTCTTTATGTGAAGATTGAGACAAATCCCTTTAAACTGTACTCCCACATCTCCCCCAACTTCCACATTATTAACATTAATCACATATGATGTTAAAAGAGGAAAATTTACTGCTCATTTTCTAATTTAAAAGACTTAGATGTGCTCAAGTAAATTCTCTGCCTGATACTCAGTAGTGCCTCTCTTCCTCATTACCTTTAGGGCCTGAACACATGGGCATGTTCTAATCTCCTTATTACGGAGAGCTTAGGCAGCCTCGCGACTTTCCATATTGGCCTCACTTAGGGCTAATGTTTTCAGTACAGATGTACACAAGCCGGCAAAGACTGGTTTCAGGCAGAAATTGGCCAAATTACAAGAGCTAAGCAGAATAAAAAATAAAAATCCAACTGTAACTTCATTCATAAAGAGATAAAATGATAAAAGGCAAATAAAATAAATCATAAGAAATGAAACTGCTTTAGACATATGTCAATTCTCTTCTATTGAAATAAATCATTTATTTTAGCAGTGGAGGCACTTATTTCAATATTAGAAAAATAATGCTATTGTTTTCAGCATAAAATAACCCTCGGGTGGAATAGATGCATTGATTTTTTTAAAAATGGATTTAAAATAAATCCAATGTCTTCATAATGAAAACTTACAACATTCACCAGAATATAGTAGTTACATAAGCCAGTGGCTTTCCAAGAAAAGGGAAAATTGCATTCCCTTCCTTTCATTGGTTTTTGTTAAATACAATTTGTCTATTCCGTTTGGCTGGCCAATTTGATTGCAGTGTACTAAAACTCAGCTAGGTACAATATAGATTCACAGGCTTGACTTAGGAAAACCAAGCCCATATAGCAAAATAATTGGATCCACACATTAATTAGATCCAGAGACACACTATGGCTTATTGTCACTGGGCTTCTAGGCTGAAGGAATCTAGAAATAGGGTGCTTTGGTGTTCCTATTGACTGTCTATGATATTTTGTACCAGAGAGCAAGAATGAGAAAGCAGAACAGCTGTGTAATGACTATAATCAAATGCAAATACCTAGGAGTCTCCACAACAAAATAACAAAGACAGCAGAATGATGCTCATTTTGATCAATAATAGCAGTCTCCCGCCCCTGAAAATTTTCACACACAATAATCACTGTTAAAGCTGTTTCCTTTTTGTCAAATTGAAACATTCAGTGTGTGGGTATGTTGCCTGACGGCATGCAGGCTCCTGATAAAGTATTAATCATGCAGCTAAATGACCTGAGTCCCCAACCACATCATGTAAAATAACATCATCTCTTTAAAATTAATTCATTGAAAGAAACTTTAAAAAGAAATGTGGAGAACAAAGTAGTTTATGCTGCTGCAGTGAGACCCTATTATAACAGCTTAACACCACAGCAGTATAAAATATACACCAATGCTGTTGGTGGTAGAATTCCAGGAAGCTAGCAGGTATCTGAGCGTGCATCAAATTCCTTAGCTACGAGTTGTATGGATCCTCTACTTTCTGCTCCTACTTTAATTCATTTATTTAGTGAATGTCTAATGAACACCTACTATGTGACAACTGGTTGCACTATTTGTTGGAAACGCCCTTCATTAACATCTTATCTCTTCCAATGCATTCTAGACATGGCTACTAGATCAATATCGTGAAAACACACTATGATTGCTTCATAAACCAGGCTCAAAAACATTTGTTGACATACCATTGCCTACCAACATAATCCCAACACTTCATCTCGACATTTAGACCTCCCTGTAGTAAGTTTCTCTCCAACATTAGCTTGCACATTTTGCACACTAGACTGTAAGCTTCTTGGTTGCAGTTAGTTCATGTTAATGCACACTTTTTGAATATTTATCATGACCAGTGACTGTGCTAGGCATGAGGATAACATGGTAAATAAGACAGGAAGAATTTTTGTTACAGTGGAAGAGCCTCACATGAGAAACAAATACTCTCAATATAATACGGTAAAGGGCAATAACAAAACCGAGCACAGGATACTCAGAAAGTACAAAGGAATTGCTCATAATTCAGACTGGGAGTTGAAGGAAGGCTTCTTAAAGGGGTACAGGCCCCACACCTTATTCAACTTTATGTTTCCAGTGTCTAGCACAATTCTTGGTACATAGTAACTTGAATAAATATATAATCCTTACACTACAGTCCATTTGGAAGACTTATCTTCCCCAGGCTGTTGTTTTTCTATCACTCTCCTCTTTGCCTAGAATGCCCTATTTTTTTCATGACTAGTCTGCCTTGTAGAGGTTCAGTTCAAATGCCACCTTCTCCATGATGGATTTCCTGATTACTGAAACCAGTCAATAAGCATGAAATTAGATTATCCGTTATGAGAGAAAATAACTATAATCAGTTTGAAATGGATGGTGGCCATCCCCGGAAGTAGCTGAAAAGACCATCTTTACTTTGCCCATAACTTGGAAATAGAGCTCTCTAGCCTAGACCTCCACCCTGAGCCCTACATGTGTATATTGAACTATCAACTTGGCATTTCCATTTGAATGTTACACGAGCAATTGAAACACAACAGGTCCCAAACAGAACTCATTATCTTTTCAATTCTATTTGTCTGTTTCTGTTCCAATGTTTCCTATACCAGTGAAAAACATTGCAATCCATCCAGTTGTTCAAGATAGATACATGGAAGTCATCTTTGAATCACTCCACACTTAGTATTCAATCACTTGCCAAGTTTTTTATTGATTCTACCACCTAAATATTGCTCTCCATGTCCACTGTCACTGCCCACTGTCACTTCTTGCCTGGAGTACTACATGAGGTTTCTGTCTAGTCTCCCTGCCTCCAATCTTGTTTATTTCCAAATGCTTCTTCAATCTGCAGCCAGAGTGATCAAAAAATGAAAATTTGATCAGGTCAAGCCCATCCTCAAAACACTTCAGCAAATTGCCATAGTCTTTAGGGCGAAGTGCAAAATCAGACAATGGCTTGCAGGGCTTCTCATATTTAGACTCATCACTCCCCCTTCTCTCTACCACTCTCCTCATTACTCATGTATTAGACTTCCTTCAGTTACACTGAACAATTTCTCACATCATAGCCTTTAACCATACTGTTTCCTCTGCCTAGAACGCTCTTCCCTTGAATTTTCATGTGGCTGATTCTTATTTCTCCTCTAGAACTCACTGCTTCAGGAAGGCTTTCCTAATAAATTAAAGATAGTCATGGTCTTAATCTGTTGGGGATGCTATAAAAAGTACCACAGACTAGGCAGCTTATAAATAACAGAAATGTACTTTTCACAGTTCTGGAAGCTGGGAAGTCCAAATTCAAGGTATTGGCAGATTTGGTGTCTAGTGAAGGTTCATTCCTCATAGACAGCACATTTCTGCTGTGTCCTGATCGAACAGGCAGCTCTCTGGAATCTCCTTTAAAAGGACACTAATCCCATCAATGAGGGCTCCACATCCCTGAAAGACCCTACCTCCTAACCATATCACCTGCGGTTACGATTTCAACAAATGAATTTAGGACCTGGGAGACACAAACATTCAGACCGTAGCAGTAGTTAATAAAATAATCCAGTTATTTCTAGGAACCTCCTTGTGACAATAACAGGCTTGCCTGATTATATTTTTCTTTATCAGAGAGACTATGACATTATTTACATCTTATAACAAAAAAGAAAATTTTAAACCCTGATGTTCTGATTTATGCTTCATTCTGGGTAAGCTGACTTAGAGAACACCTTCACCTTGTCTTTCTTGAACTGTACAAATCACAACTGGAAATGACGTTCCCTTCTTCACCACTTTTCTATCATTTAGCTCATACCATGCCTGCCCTTTTTCCATACCTCAAAACATTGCATACATCTCATCTCCTCTATTAACAAGCAGATACAAGGGCCGTGTTCATTCCTGTGTAAATAGAATGTATAGGTGCTCAATGAGTATTTGTTCATTGTACTAAAACACATGAAATAATGAAATGACATATCTAACCATGTTGATTCTACTTCCTAACTCTCCATTGCGTGTGTTCTTGCTTTTCTAAGACCATTGCCACTGCTGTCAGACCTTGATGTTTCTCTATCTGGATTATTGCAACAGTATGTTACCTGGTACACAGTCCCTCTAATGCTACATTTTCCCTCTCAAGGTCAATGTCCTTAAAACACTTCAACAAGTTTCTATTTGCCTCAGAATAACAAACACACTCATTAAAATTGCTTCTAAGGACCTTCATGATCTGGCCTCTACTGACCTCTCAAGTCCTTTTCTCTCTCCCCTGCTCCTGTTCCTATCCTTTAGTCGCACTGGTCTACTTGCTGTTTCTTCTGTGCTCTGGTCTTTCATAACCCACATTATTGCACATTCTGCTGGATCTGCCTGGAATAACCCTGCCTCCCCTACATAATTTCCAAACATACCTTAAGACACTGTTCTAGAGACAGTTCTGGAAAGCCTTCCTTAACCCTGCCTCACATCACCCAGGCTGCCTTCTCATCTCACTTCCTTAGCATTTGCTGCTAACTTCTATCACAGAACTTACCATATTAATCCATCTTTCTGTTCACATCCTCCCTCCTTCTAATGGACAAAACTAAACCATGAACTCTTCAGTGGTAGGGGCCAGGTCTGTCCTGCTTACAATTGTGTTTCCACGACATAGTATAATGCCCAGTATATACAATCATGATCATATTTTATGCCAATAAAAGTAGACTCAAGAAACATTTGATGAATGAATGCTTTAGGGTGCTAGTGCTCTAGGCAAGGGATGGGGAGTACCAGAATATTGGAATAGAATGTATCCAAATGTGAGGCCCTGGGACAATAACTAACCAAACTAGGCTTATCTAGCTGAATGTAGGACACATCCTCTAATAAGTCAAAAAATTTTATTACTTGCCCTCCCTACACAGTGGCCTCAGGAGACAGGAAGAAGACCACACATTTTATGTATCTAGTATTTTAAAAAAAGAAAGAAAAACAGCCACAGCAGCAATAACAATCATTTATTAACTGCTTAGTTTGGGCCCAGGTACTATAGTACATACCATATGTAGATAATCTCATTTAAAATTCACAGTAATTCTATGAGGTAGGAACTTTTATTTTTTTACAGATGAGAACTCTAATGCTCAGGGTGGTTCAATACGCTTCCCGTGGGCCACACAACTAGTAAATTATAGAGCTTTTATTCAATATCATTTCTGTCTGGCTTAAAACCCCAGGCTCTTAGTTGCTGCACTGTATTGTCCAGATTAGGGATAAACTTCAAAACACAAAAACAAAGACAGTCATGCACAAATACAAACACCGCACTGCTGAGGATGCCTGTAAGGAAAATCCAGAGCATAAGTTCCTCAACTGGTCTCCTTCCTGCCGCTTCCTTTAAATTTGAACGAAAGAAGTCTCTAAGGAGATAAACCGAAGAGGTCAATGTGCCATTTCTTTTCTAACGTTTGAGATTCTGAAAATTTACTGAACAATTTCCATTTAGGTTGTTTTTATATTTTTTGCTAACATCAGCTGCAGGGTTTTATAGCAATATGGAGGAGGAACACGGGCCACAGGGATGGAGGAACTTGCTTGAGTCCTCCTGGGGATTGAGCCCCAGACACGGATGAGAGGAGGAGGGTAGCAAGAGAAGTCTGGAGTTTTAAGCTATTGTTTCAAAATGAGTGCTCTCCTAGCTGCACCTGGCCGAGCAGGGAAACTGCAGTCAAGTCTCAATCTCTCCCTCTCTTTCAATCTCCCCTCCCTGAATTCTCTAAAGATTTTCGGTACGGCCCATCTCTTCGGTGATACTGTTGAGTGCAAGGGTGGGCACATATTGTATTTCTTCTTACCCATGTCTCCTCCTTCTTATTCAACTCCTATCTTCCTTGACTGTTTCGATTTCCTACTTTCTTTTATAATTACTCACTTTCATATGCCAGTAATATACCAGAGATTAGGTATTTATACCATCACTTGAGCTACAGGATTTATTGTAGCAGAATGCATCTGGATGTAGGGGAGATTGTGAGATGACTGTAGTCACCCAGGAGGAAGGTGACCAGAATTCCAAGTACAGATTTGATTCTGGAAAAGGAGACTGAGAAAATGCAGCAAAGCCTTTTTTTGGAAATCTTGTTTCCATGTTCTATATTGCCTATGTTTCATATGCTATCACAATTTAAAAACATACAGAAAAAATTAAGATGATCTTAATTAAGAATAGTTGTTATTCAGACTATTGACAGAGAAACCTAGATGTATGTGAAATCCTGCTGCAACCGATGATATTAACCATCCTGTGTTAGATACCAGCAGAAGTGAGTCTAGTCTGATAGGGATCCTCAGCTGTGGATTAGCCATCTTTGTGTTTGTCTCTCTAGAGATATGGTATTTTAATAGTATTTATTGTAATAAGAATTGTCCTGAAGCAATCCAAATGTACCTAGTGTTCCTGGGTTTGTGCTTTATAGTCTACGCCTTCATTATGATCATTCATTTATTAATGGGCTAAAAGGGGAATACTTTCCCATTAACAGAAGAAAATGGTAAAAAAGGGTTGTGACACTGGGCAAGCAGGACTTTAATAGAGATGGGAAGGCATCAAATATTCTCCTTTCATTTGTCAGAGATAAATTCATTTTCAAATATATACTACTTCACTCTATTCACAGGTACTGAAATAGGACATTTCTTACAGGCTATTTTGAATACTAATTGCATTTAAACATGGGAGATGAAATCACTTAACCTGAACTGTATTTGTAGACAATTTTAAAACACACTTCCTCCCAAGAAAAAAAATGTAAAGAGAAAAATATGTCTAATGATTTTTTAAATGTATTAGGGACAGATGACTGAAAGCAGGAATCATAACCAGAAAGATAAATCTGAAGAGATGGAAAGAAGATAGAATTAAATCTCAAATAGCTGAATTATTGGGCTTAGAAATTGCTGTTTCAGGAAGGTCCATTCAGTAACCAAATGCTAATAATTACAGGGTATGTCTGCCTGTTCCTGGTTCTGTGGCTACCTGTGACCAGTCATCATTCATATACAGACAGAAGTCAGATTCTAGCTTTGCCCTCTTGGCTGTCTTAAGCAAATTACTGGCAAAGGATGAATGCAGAGACTACAAATGACTGGAAGAAGAGATGAGTGAGGAATGATAACAAGTCTGATGAGGATAAGATAATCCTAAGAAAAGAGAAGAGAAAACATGGTAACATTTCCTACCCTTAAAAATATCTCCACCAACCTGGACTTTATTCTTAGGTTTAAATTAATAGATTCAATGAATATATATCAAAGAGGCTTCAAAATATATATGACCTTTGATCCAGAAATTCTACTTTAGGAATATCTCAAGTAATTTAATAAAGATGTGGTCAAAAAGAGAGCTGTAATGAAGTTCGTTGCAGCACGATTTGTTATAGCAAAACATTGGAAACAACTTAAAAGTATATACAAAAGGATTGATTAAATGATGGCATGTCCATAAGATGGAATATTTTGCTGCAATTAAAATTATGATGTCTACTTTTATTGGCATAAAATGTGATCGTGATTGTTAATTGAGAAAAAGGATTACAAAACGACCCACAGTATGATCCCTTAAAAATATACAAAGATCCCTGAAGAACATATAGTCAGGCATTACCAGTAATTGTCTCTAAATGGTTTTCATTATGAGTGCTTTTTATCCTTTTTTTTCTCCTTTCCTTTTTCTTGTTTCTATGCTAAGATATTTCTGCCATGAATATACATTGGTTTTGTTAACATAAAATGAATAAAACAAAATTTGTTTTAGAATGGTTTAGTTTCCATGGCAACACTAATTCTAGAAAGTCGGAATGCCCCTTTGTATGATTATGTGCAAGTACATGCCTCCTTTGAGCCTCAGTTTACTCATTTGTGATATGGAATAAAAGCACCTATTTTCAAGGTTGCTGAGAGGATTAGATAAGACCAAGTGTGTAAAAGAAGCTGGCGCAATGCTTAGCACATTGATGAGTTCAATAAACACTGAATCTGCATCTGAATAAATAGGTCAATAATCTGTATTTCACATGAGCATCAAGAAATTGGAAGATTTGTATATTCTATTATTTGGATAGTGAGGGAAATCTGTTATTCAAACATAAACAAGGTAGGTTCCAACATGGGGTATAGCGAGGCCACTCTTACTCTGTGTCTGGAGGCTTTGTAGAATGTGAAGATTTGGAAGGGCGTGACCAGACAAGCTAAGATTAATCCAAGCACCCACTTCGCCAGCAGACACCAGAGCCCACGACCTCCCTCATGAGTGCAAAGACAGAGTAGTACAACAACACATGGTTTGCTCATTCCTTGTTAAAATGGAAAATGTCAACTAAAAATAATTTTCTTTAAATACTACCATTAACAAAACCCAAGAGTTTTGAGCAAACAGATGTTTAAAAAGAAACTTATTTTCTAAAGTGTAACTGGGACAATGTAACCGGCCAAATTGCTATATGTTCAGTTGCCAAGACACTGATATTGGCAAGTTCTATATTGCTCTCTATTGGTGGCTGGAAGAAACTCCAGATAATGAATGAAGAGCAAATGGCACTTCTGAACTAGAGCAGAGTGGTTTTCTTAGTCATTTAACAAATATTTATAGAGCATGTAAATATTTGGAATGCTCTGTGGTAGGCTCTAATGGCAATGGGATTAGGACCCCTGCCCTCAAGGAATTTCATATGAGAAAGGTGAATTAAAGTAGATTAGCTATCAAGAAACCTCAGTTTCATTTAATGTTCTGTTTAAGAGTGACTTGCATATGTCACACAACAATGCAGTGCCTTGGTTTCTCAATTTTTAAAATATGGAAAACAATATATTTCTTGACGACTAAATATATGAAGGATTTGAAATTGTTTCAAGCTTTTGCTGGAAAAAGCTCTTTTTGGAAAATACTGAGTTTTTTTTTTTTTTCAGGCTATATTGTAAGAAAATACAGCATTTTCCTTTATCCTTGTTTCTTCCTTGAGAAGTCTTAGAAATTAACAACAACAACAAAAAATGCTCCAATTTTTAAACCTGTTAATCTTCATTTGAAGGGTTTTTTCTTCTCTTTATATTTTCATTTTACAGTCTGTTAATCTTTAGCCCTCATGTGTATGTTTAAATACATCATTGTGGAATTGCAAATGTGTAATTTGTTTATTTCTCTTTGCTCCCAAATTGCTCCCTAATCCACTTTATTTTTCAAAAGCAATTGAAAGGTGCATCTTTCAACGGGTTAATCTAGGCAGTCTGTTTGTTGGTTCTGTTCTCTCAACTGTTGAGTAATAGTTACTGGATTCAGAAGGGAGAGAGTTGGCTTATTTCAAATAATATGGGCAAGATTCTTATCTCACATGGTTGTGCCAGTGCACCTGAGATCCCACCAGCAACACATTCCTTTCTCTACACTCTGGCATCTCTTGGCTACCCTCCACTGAGCCAGGTCCAACAGACTTCACTGATGACTTAGTGAAGAACATAAACATATATTTGGCTAAAACAAGGGTGACATTCATCTTTTAAAATTTTAAGTAAGATCCAAATTGTAGTTTACAAAAATAAAAATCTAATATTTTAGTTCACGTATTCATAATCACTTTCAAATTCCATATAGTGGCAACAGGTCCAACATACTCTGACCTCCATCTCCCTGACCGTCCTCAACTTGGATTACTTTCTCGCTTGCCCATTATGCTTAAGTCACACTGTCTTTCTGTTTCTGGAACACACCAAGCTCATTTCCTCTCCAGGGTCTTTGCTCATTACACTTGTTCCCCTTTCCTGGAATGGTCTCCTCTTCTTCCTCAAATTACCTCCTGTTCCCCATTATCAATTTAACACCTACTTATCCTACAGCTGTTGGCTCAAACCTCATTTTCTCTGGAAGGACTTTCCTGAGTTTCCAGATCAAGTTCTCCTCTTAAACACATTTTTATGAACTGGAAGAAAGACAGTGTAGCTTCAGCGTTTGATGCAAGAAGAAATACCTGAGACTGGGCAATTTGTAAACAAAAGAGGCTTAATTGACTCACAGCTCAGCATGGCTGGGGAGGCGTCAGGAAGCTTACAATCACAGCGGAAGGCATCTCTTCACAGGGTGGCAGGAGAGAGAACGAGAACTGAGCGAAGAGGGAAAACCTTTATAAAACCATCAGATCTCGTGAGAACTCTCTATCACGAGAACAGTATGGGGGAAACTGCCCTATTGAATCAATTATCTCCACCTGGTCCCGATTTTGACACGTGGGGATTATTACAGTTCAAGGTGAGACAGGGGGTGGGCAGAGAAAAATCATATCAGAGAGATAGGCAGGACACAGACCAAGCAGGGCCTTGTAGAACTAAGAGACAGTTTAGTTAGTAATAGTGTAGTAACAGTGGAAAGCCATTCAAGGGAACGACAGTGATCAGATTTGGGTTTTGAAAAGATTACTGTGTCTACTGTATGGAGAATCTGCTTAAATAGGGGAATTGGGAGGTACATAAGGAGACCAGTTAGGAGACCATTTGTGGTAGTCTAGGGAGGAGAAAATGGAGACTTGGACCAGGGTGGTGACCATGGAGATTCGGGGAAGTTAGTAAATGCCAGACATATTAACAAGGTAAATTAATGAATCTTGATGGATTAGATTTGGAGAGTGAAGGAGAAGGTGGTGTCCAAGATGATGCCTAGTCCTGGATTGGGCAGTTAGATGGATGGTGGAAGAGCAGCTCTTAAGGGTATGTGACTGTGTGTGGTGGGGGTAGGGTGGGAAGTTAAAGAGGACACTGGTAGTGTTGTGGGCTGGCCCTAGATTTTAGTTTTAAACTAAACTTTGTAAAGCGCTTAGTAGAATGCTTTATTATACTATTACAGCGTCATAATAATTACAGCTTACACTTACTGAACATTTACTTGTGCCAGGCACTGTTCTACGTGCTGTACATATATTAAGTGACTTAGACATCAATAAATGATAATGTTTATGATTCCATAATTATCATCATCATTATTGCAATATATAGTGCCTGTCTTTCTGGACAGAGTTAGTTAACACAAGCAATTTCTTTCTAGCCAATTCTCCTTTTTATAGACTTCATGCAGCAACTACCATAGGCACATTCTTCAGATAAATTACAATGCAATTGATGAGATTATAGCTGTCTTTAGATCTTTTCTAATCCTGACGGACTGGGCATTTCCCATGTGTGTTACACATCTAATCTGTAATCAGGGTGGGCTATTTCAGTCTGACCGTTGGTTTCTATTATCTTCATTCTTACAAAGTGATTACATCTTATGTTACCCTCAAATAATTTTTTGTGGCTATTTACTAAAGCCACATATATACTGACTAGAATATTCTTGCCCAATCTAGGACAAAGAGCTTGATAGGGTTAAAAACTAAATCTCAACTTTTTGAAAAGTTCACTCAACTAAGACCCAACTGGCAGTATTTTAATTTTATTTTTAAAAATTCAGTTTAATAAACTGAAGACAGAAAGCCTCTTTGAGCTTTCCTCTGACCTACATGCTGAGAAGTCAGGGGCCTCAAAATGCTTACATAGAGCTCATTTGGAGGGAGCTTGCAAACTAGCTGGACTAGTTTACTTTGCTGAAATTATCAAGGTTTAAGAAGTTTGCACAGGTATTTTGGAAATTGATTCAAAGTGTGAGGTTGCATGTTGATATCACTTTAAATCATTATCACTGTCTTTGCTTTATTTGGGAATAGATCTGTATTTGCCTCTTAAGAAAGGAAGTAAAAAAGAGACAATGTTATTTTTATTATGCAAGATAACATCATCAGCAGATATTAATTGCACTGAACAAGCAACAGTGTGTCTTCCTCTTTCATCTCCATTTTAGGTGGAAACACTTAGGCAAACAAACAACAAAAAAGTGGCATTAGAGATGGTCTTCCAATTTTCTTGGAGACATTAAACATGGAAGCATAAATTACCATAAAGGCTTGTGACCACTTCATTTGGTTTCAAAATCTACTAATGTGATCCCAGAACTTTAAATGTTGTCAAGGGTAATGAAACAGAAAAGCAGGCATGACTAAAATAGCTCACACACTGAAGTGATAAGTGAGATTTGAGATGCAATACAGTCCACAGAGCTCAGCTGAGGCTCACTAGTCACATTCATCCCCCATTTACAAAACAATCAGGAAAAACCTCCCGTAAATGAGGAACTGCCAAAGAAGACACTTGTTGGGATTTATATGCAAGGAAATCTCCTCGATTCACAGAGAAGATGATACAGGAAGCTGAGTAACTATAGCTGCCAAAAAACACGATAAATAGCAACTTGCAATTGGACTCTTTGCAATATACAGCAACAGGAAAAGCTGCTTTATTCTCTTCCTGATGGCAGTAGCACCTTGCAGCTATTTACTCCACCAGGGGAGAAAGCTGATGGAGCCCAAGAGGCAGTCTGTGCCTTTGCTCTGAAGTTGATTGGCCCAGCCAGGCAAATGCACGTGGGAGGTTTGACTTTGTCGTTCACACTGGTCCAGATGGTGCTGTCCAAAACCAGAATCTCTGGGCCATTGGAGCAGCATGGAGAAGCTTTCAGCTCATCCTGAATCAAATTCTGGCTCTTGCAGCAGGCGAGTCGTGGAAGAGTGCCAAACTTTTCCAGCCAAAAAGCTCCTGAATTCTCTTTCTTTCTTACTTTCATCCAAGTCTTTGCTTGAAATATTAGAGTTGTAAAATGTGAGTTTTAAAAAGAAGCTTCTTTTCATTTTAAAGACTATTTCTGATGCCTTGAATCATGACATCACCAGAAATTAAGTCTTAAAATAAAGGAAGCTCTTAATTTACATTTTCCTTCAAACTGCAGTTGATTTAGAAATAAATGCCTGTGCTGGAAATGCAGAGTACAGCTTGTAAATGATTTTTTTTAACTGATAAGCTCATCGTAATTTTATGTGGCTTGCCAACTGGAACTAGCTGAGCCCTGTCACTGGACCAGGGTTTACAAGTGACCCTCTCATACCTTACCATAAGGGTTTTAATTCACTACTTGCAGAACTGCCTTTGCTTCCCTTTTGATCCTGTGTATTTTGTATCATGTCTGGATGATCATCTCTACCAGACAATAAGCTCCTTTGAGGGCAGGGGCTGTGCCTTAGCCATTTTTGTATCTCTCTACTCTCCCTCCTCCCAAACTAGCTTAGTGCTTTGCAGAGTAAATACTTTAAAATGTTTGCTAAATGTAGGCAAAATTTTATTCTAGGCACTTATTTCACCCTTTAAGGCAACTCGATGTTTTTTATTTTTTAATCTCACATCACAAGCTAAGAGAGTTAAGTGGTTTTCTGTAGTGCAGCCCTAAGAGATATCTCACAGACAGAGTCCTGTAAATCAGATAGAGAAGGGATAGAAACAGTACTATCAAGTGGTTCAGGCTGGTGCCTAATTTTCATTAAGTTCATTGCTACATTCTCTTGACAACTTTATGGTCTGGGCTTCTGAGGAAAGACCCATTTTCTTGCTTGGGAGGATAAATTATCACTAGTATTATTTAACGTGTCAAAATTAAGTAATACAATATTTATCACTTTTGTGAACACCACCATTATGCTGAGAAACTCCATGAGTCATACAGGCTTTTCTTTAGCCCAGCTTCAAGTGTCACCTCTTTCAAGAAGCTTTCTGTGATTGCTCTTGTCTGTGTTTGCCTCTTCTCTAATCATTTACAGCACTGTACAGCATACTTTGGCATTTGATATCTTACCAATATTGTAAGCTCTTGAGGGCAGAGCTGTCTACCTTTTTCATTCCCTCAACATCTCCTAATATGGGGATAGATTCTATAGAGTAGCCAATACTTCATGTATATGACTCTGGAATGTATATTCTCAGCCTACCATCTCCATCAGGCACTAGTCCTCCTGATAGTTCCATTTGGATGACCTCACATTATTTCCAATTCAACATACTTACAATTAACTCATACATTTCCTTAAAACTAGCTTCTCGATGCCTTAGTTTCTTTGAGTCACCTAGGCCTTACACTTCACTGTAAACTTTGACTCTCCTGCTCCTTCATTTTTCTTCATATCCAATCCCATTCTAGAATGCTTGCCTCTCAAGTTTTTTCTTCCCATTTCCACCTGCTGCCACCTCCCTCATCCATCCTTTATCATTTAACACTTAGACTACTTCTGTGATCTAATTACTCTTTGTCTTAAGTCTCAGCTGTATACCCTGAAATCACCTCTTTGCCACTGGATTTATTTTCCTAAAATTCCACAAGAATATATTTTTCTTGCTCAGAATTTTGCTTGTAATTGTTCTTCAAGTGGCTTGTCACTGCCTTCAAAGTTGAAGACCAAACACCTTGGCTTGGCTTCAAGGATATTCTAAATCTAGCATGAAAAACCATTTCTTTCTTTCTTTTTTTTTTTTTTTTTTGTGACCGAGGCTCACTTTATTGCCCAGGCTGGAGTGCAATGATGTGATCCCAGCTGACTGCAACCTCCACCTCCCTGGGTCTCAAGGGATCCTCCCGCCTCAGCCTCCTGAGTAGCTGGGACCACAGGTGCATGCCGCCACGCCCGCCAATTTTTGTTTTTGGTAGAGACAGGATTTCACCATGGTGGCCAGGCTGGTCTTGAACTCCTGACCTCAGTTGATCCAGCTGCCTTGACCTCCCAAAGTGCTGGGATTATAGGCATAAGCCACCGTGCCTGCCACAATATTTCTAAATATAATTTCATGATTCTCCTGTAAGAACCAAATGAATCTCATTAACATCCTAAAATAGGCTCTGCATATTCCCTTGATTATACTTTTGTTTCTGTTGTTTTTATTCTGTTAGGAATGCTATTCATCTTCCTCTGCCAATATAATTATCTGTTCTTTTAGATGCAACCCCAGAGTTAAACACAATCCTTGGTACAATAATGATTTGTTGAATGAATGTCTAGACTCAAGTCCCACTTCATCTAGAAATCATTCCTACTCACTTGAGCCCATAGTGATTTTTTTCCCTGTTAGAGTTTATGTTACAAGGTTACCTCCACTACTAATTTGGCACGTGGCAAATTTCCATCCTATTGCTTAATTGAATATGTCTTTGTAGCCAACTGAATTCTAAACTCCTTTTGGTTAAGTGTTCTATCTTTTACATTTTGCACCTCTCATTTAGTCAATTGCAGAATCTCATCTGTAGTCAGCTGACAATATGCATGTTGTCTTAGTCTGTTTGGTGTAGCTAAAAAGGAATACCTGAGGCTGGGTCATTTATAAAGAAAAGTAGTTTATTTTAGCTCATGTTTCTGCTGGCTAGAAAGTTGAAGTTTGGGCATCTGGTGAGAGCCTTAGGTTTCTCCCACTCATGAAGGAAGGGGAAGGGATCCAGCATGTGCAGAGATCAAATGGCAAAAGAAGAAATGAGAGCGGGGCCAGGCTGTGTTTAACAACGAGGTCTTCTGGGAAGGAATAGAGTGGGAACTCACTCTTTGCTCCCTGCCCTCACAAACAGGGAAGGCATTAATGTCTTCATGATCTAATCCCCTGACCCAAATATTTCCCCCTAGTCCCCACCTCCAACATTGGAGATCAAATTTCAACATGAGATTTGGAGAGCACAAACATCCAGACTACAGCACCTGTGCAGATTACTCGCAGGTGCTCAACAAATTGTTGCCAAATCAAACATGGGAGTAGGGATAGTAATACTGACTGAAGCTTTTTAGTCTTCTAGTCTCCTGTTAATTGATTTACTCCTCTCCTTCAGAGTATCTATATTCTTAAAGTCAAAATTGATAGTATTTAACATTGTTTTGGCGAAGCCTTTAATTTTCACAGGCTTTTAAGGTAATAGACTTCTGAGATGTTATTATATGAATATCTTTATATATGATGAAATACAGCAAAAGTTAAATTTACACTACCGGAAGCAACAGTAACAACAGCAACAGCAACACTAATGGACTACGGCATAGTTGACTCTGTACTTCAGTGACCTTTGATGACTAAACAATGTATTCGTTTGATCATTTACAAATCAATTGTCAAAATGGTAAAAATGAAACAAATCAACCCTACTAATCTTATATGCGAGGCAAATTGTAACATAGCAGAACATGTCCAGTGATTGTAATTATGTATCTGAATAAAAAGTGAAACTATAGTTGACTCCTAAAATTCTTTGTGTAGGTTTTGGAAACATCAAGAGGCAAGGCAACTTCCCTGCTCCTATGTAGCTAAGGAGACATAGCTTCAAGGTATCCATTTAATTGTCACTTTGGAACTAGATGTTATAATTTCAGTGAGTACATATGCCCTGTGAACAATTAGAAATTTCAGTAAGACTTATATGATTCATTATTAAGGGAGAGCCTAGTGAGGAGAAGGAAAGTAAGACAATGTCTTTCAAACTTGTTAGAATAGGTGATCCTTAATACTAATTTCCTATTATTTTAATAAATATCTAAGAAATGTTTTCGCCAAAGCAAAGAACAGTAATAAAGGTACACAATGTGGTAAAGTTTAAGGACACAAGTTCGCCCATCATATGAGATTTTAGAATTCTTAGTTTATAATTTAAATAGGCATGTGTGTGTGTGAACATGTGAGTGTTTCTCTGTGTGTGTGTAATTTGTTTTCATGCTTACAAGAAAAAAAGAAAAGGAAAAACAGCATAAAGATCTTAGTCATTGTGCATTTGGTTGTAAATAACATAAATCCACTAAAATTAGTATAAATGAAAAAGGGGTATTTATTCTAAGAAACAGAGTATCCCCAGGAAACCTAAGGTTGAAAGAGTAGTTTGGGCTTCATGAGTAACTGGAAACAATGGCTGGAAAGCTGTCAAGAAACTGTGTAGCTTGTCTCTCTGTTACCCTTCTCTCTCCAGACTGACTTTCATGATATCAGCAAATACAAAAACCTAGCCTGCTTTGCAGCCTCTGAATTTCTATGTTCTTAGTCCAACTGAGCAGCAGAGGCTGAGTCACAATCTCTGCATTACAAGTCCAAATTCCTAAGAGAAGGATCTGATTGGTACACTTTGAAGTAAATGTTTCCCTTTATCTGATCAGCTATAGTTTAGGGGAGCCCTCCCCCCAATCAGCACAACTTAGGCCAAATGTTACCACAGGTCTAATTATCTTTAGCTCAGAGGGTGAGGTGGTATCAATTAAATGGAACATACACAGCATCTGAGGTCCATCCCTGTTGAAGGATTGTGGGAAATGGAATCATGGGATTGGCAGACACCCTAAAAAATGGATATAATGGACAGGGACAGGGGATAGGAAAGAAGGAGGAGAGATAGAAGAGAAAATAAGGAAAAGGGAGGGATTTAACCATCTTACTGCTATATAGTCATTTACTTTCGATATATTTAAGACACAACCAGGGCAATCACTATTTCTCATTGTTTTATTATTTATTGTTACTATTCTGCTTACATTATCTGATAAACTTTTTAAAACCTCATACGCTAATGATTTATGCATAATTATAATTTACTGGCAGTTTATTTTACATGTAAGCTAATTTTCCATCCGAAATAAAACATCTAAATGAAAACCTAAATAGGTCTTTTGTATACTCATTAACACAGTATGTAAAAATCAAGACGGTGCCTAGAATCCTGTATGCAGTGCCCTACTTTGGTGAGGCAGAGTTTATCAATTAACATGCAGTTCCCTTACATTAAAAAAGAAATGTTCATATCTATTAGCTGGAATTAAAATGGCATATTTATAAGATAATACAGTTTTGCGTGTAATTCCGTAGCATCTATATT
Source organism: Aotus nancymaae (assembly GCF_030222135.1). NCBI lineage: Eukaryota > Metazoa > Chordata > Mammalia > Primates > Aotidae > Aotus > Aotus nancymaae. The sequence goes on along the minus strand of NW_026988415.1, from coordinate 49,056,887 downwards.
TTACCATGCTTGTATTTGAAAGTGCTAAGTTTCCTTCAGATTCATTAGAAGTGCATTTTAAATTAATGAATTGCTGCATCATATATATATATATTTTTAAACAATATCCTCTAATAGGTCACAATGAATGTTGTCACTAGGTGTTGAATTTTACTACCTCCGTCATCCTTATGGAGCAGTTAAACTCTTTGGCCTGATGGGTTAAGTGGCTGTGACCTGTGGTTACAGAGGGACTGTGAGGCTGGCAAAAGCTAGACTGGTAGGAGTTAATAGAACAAAGAATTTTTAAAAATTAAGGAAAAGAGTTTTACATTATAAAATACATTCACATGTTAATATATATTGAAAAGAGAGCAGACAGGCAAATGAGACTTTTTGGCAGAGTAGGGGTGAGGATGAAGGGGTTGCACTGAGGCACTCTGCCTTATTCATCATAACCACGTTAGTGATATGGAAAAAGTCCTGGGATAGAAAGCAGGAGACCTGGGTTCTAGCTCATAATGCAGTGCTTACGGGCTGCGTGACTTTGGGCAACCCACTTATATTCCTCAAGCCCTAGTTTCCTCATTGACAAAATGAGATGGTTGGACAAAACGGTCTCTAAGGTGCCTTTCAGCCATTTGATCCTATGACCTAACATGATTCACAGAACTGTGATTCTCAATTCTGCTAATCCATGCAATTTCTTCCTGTCAAGGATTGGTATCAGCAATTGATGTGACCCTGTGGTACCTATAAAAAGACTGTTTAGTTTGTATGTCTCCTTTCTTTTCCCTGAGGTTGCATATCGTGTTCATGCTGCCCTGGCTCCTCCTTGGTGATGAGAAAGGAATTCCATTTTTAGGAAGAAGCTGAGGGAGGCTGGGTACCTTCTGATGAATGGGAAGCCATGGAAAGGGCAGCAGCCTGGAAAACATTCAGTTCCACCATTTTCTTTTCTGGCAAGCTGCATTGTGCCAGTCCCTGGTGTTAAAGCAGGGACTGGCATAATACAAGTTTGACAACTGAGCAGGAAAGAAATGCAGACTGAAGGCTATGGGGTTATCAGGCAGTTCCCTCTTCACTCCCTCTCAGGCAAGCTTCAGCATCAAAGAAAAGGTTAAAAGTGTGTGGCAATTTGTAATCTGGAGATAGAAGAATTCATTTTTTAATAGGAAAGCTAAATTATATGTAAAAAAGAAACTTTTGTTAAAGGAGTTCCATCAGAGTGACTCTGATTAAGAAGTAGTGCAATTTTCATCATGTAAATTATGTTTTTAAATTAGATTTAAATAACATAGTAATACTTTTATTCATGTTATCCACCATTTAAAAGAAATAAATAATTTGGTCAACTCCCTGCATTTTCACCAAGCAAAATTCCATTACGATTCTTGAGTAATTGAAACTGTGGTGATTTGTAGAACCATCCAATTATAGGAATTCAGGGCAATTATTTTTTTAATAAAGCTAGTTTTCACTTACACGTGTCTGTCATTTCCTGTGAGTGTGAGAATGCTTTAAAAATCTTTCTCGGATGAGCCCTCTATATCACTGTACCTGTAGAGAGATATTTATTGATACTGTCAGATAAATGTAGAGCCCATAATGGAAGGCATGGTTGTAAATTTTAGGATGTCTACTTATCTTTGTTTTTCTGCCAGCATCAATAAACAATTGTGAATGTTTTTCAGTAACCTATTGACCATAGTACATTGAATGGAAGTTTGGAATTTTAAAAATAATTTAATTGCAATGTTAATGCCGACATATTCTATTTAGACAGTAATGCTGTAGTAAAGATGAGATTAAACTGGGCCAGCACCTCTTAGCATTCTAACAATGATGACCTTCCCTGTTTTCACAGGATGAAAGTTGAGGTAATTCAGGCCAATGTGATTGTGAGGCTTTGCCCTCTATTCACCCTTAACTGTAGTTTTAGGATTGGATAAAAGTATAAGAGCATCAGAAAAATTTAATATGCAATTAATTATTTAACCAGTCCTTCTACAGACATTTGCTCAGTGAGCCCACATATGTCCCAGATACTGTGCTAGGCCATGGAGATACTGAGATTAATTGGCCTCATGTCAACTCTCAAGGAAGTCCCAAATTTGGAAATCTCTGCACAATACAGAATAGTAAAGTTGCAGAATTACCCCAGACTGCCAGTGAAGCGGGTGAAGGAGGGCAGGGGGATAGGAAAAACTTGTGACATTTCCCACCTCAGCAAAGTCAGTTTGGTGACTGAGGTTCACAATCAATACAAGTTATTTTGGAAACATGGCTCCTTTCTTCCAGAGTCTCCTGCTCCCTTGAATTATAAGGGGTTAATTTGCCTCATCTCTCAGGAGTGAGAGATGGACAAAAAGTAGAGCAGAACTCGGAAGGAAAAAGAGAGAGAGAAATCAATTTATTTAAGCCCAAAACCATGCTTTTAAACTACGGACCCCTGTGTAGAGTTATTATAAGTCTAATATTGCTGTACTGTATATCTAAAGGTTTGGATCACTTTTAGTTTAATGACAAAGTCTACGTTTTAAAAGGTCAGCCAATGAATTAAACATGTGTGTGGTAGATTTTTGCATCGCTCTACCATTTCAAAGATACAATCCAGTGGAGAAGGCAATGTGCTTGATGTACAATGAAATCGGGTTTTGTAATGTAGCAGGCTTTCTCGAAAATTTGTATAGCTTAAAAGGAGAGAAAAGTGAGCTGTTTTCTGGGTGTACAGGTAAGCTGCAGTTACACAATTAAAAAATAGTTGCCTTCAAAGTAAACTACACACTTAACCATGGCAAAATTACAGATAACAACGTGTGGGATTATTGAAACAAACAGAAACACACTGATCTATAAATTAAATGCAGTTCTTTGAACCGATTCCCCTTGTGCAGGTGGAGGGTTGTGTGTGAGGAAGATTGGTTTCTGTTGAGTGTGTTGTGAAGTAGACAAGGAGAGAAATCTTGACACCAACAGGCCAAAGAAACCAGAGTTAGGAAAAACACTGGGTTGTAAAGGTCTGACAAAGAAATGATTGCCAGTGAATCATCTGCTGCTGACCAAGAAAATCAGGAGAGTTGATTTGAACAATATCGGGTGGCTTGAAAACATGGCATAATGTCAGAATAGCTTCAGATAGTATACGATATTAAGGAAGGGATTTCAGTGAGGTGCCACGTGGTCTGGTAAAAAAGCCCTTTTACTTTAACATCCTTATCAATGATCAAGGGACACTCATTACATCGATAGCTGATAGTGAATTAAGTTTTATTTATTACAAACAGCATAGAGAACAAAGAATTTCCAGGTTAGAAACATGGTAGAAAGACAAAAAGCATGGCCTAACCTGGGCAGAATTCGAACAAATACCGTGGAATGAAATAGAATACTTGTAGGCACTGAGTGGCAAACAATGAAATACAAGTCATATCTTCCCCTATCAGGCCTCTGCCAATTCCACTTCTGAACAGCAGCAGCAGCAGCAACAACAATCACAACAGCAGCAAAAACAATCCCGGCAATAAAAAAGATTGAAGGATGGCTTTTCAAATATGCAGAAAGGCAGCATTGAAGTGTAAGAAAAATAAAGTCCAAGTAGTAAACCCACAACACAGGAGTATCTGAGAATGTCTATACAAAAGGCACTGCTCCCAAAACAGTGCTTGGATCAGAGGGCTGGTCTACAAAACAAAATATGTGAAATCAGGGAGGCTTTTCCTTAGCATTTCCAAGAACTGTTTTAGAGGAGATGAACAAAGGGGATTGTCTGGCTCTACGTTGCTATTTTACAAGAGATTAGAGAGTGAATTCAACTAGCAAGAGTGGTCCGTTCTCCGAAATAAGCCTTACCAATGAGGGAATTATCAATCATTTTCACCTTGTTCATGCTAGAGTCACAGCAGTGAAGAAATTTCCCCTCATCAAATGTCAAGCCTTTTGCAAACATGCTATTTTAATTACCACAGTCTAAATTTTCATCCATATCCTCAGAGTTAACATTCCAATATAGGCACTTTAAAGAGGAAAACACTTCAGCTGTATTTTGAAGTACATAAACAGTAGCAGGCAAATAGTTTACAATGGCCAATTCTTCGTGCAGGAGGGCGTGGGCAACTGAAAAGCGGAGCTCCCAGAGCAAATTGGTACTCTCTTTTGGAGGTAAAGTGCTCATATCTTTAAGGTAATTTACCTCTTCCAAGAAGGCCATTTTGCTCTCTGAAGGAATAATTTAGTTCAAAAGGGTACCAATTCAGTATCATTAAGGCTTTGAGGAGCTTACGTTTTCTATTACAAGCAAATCCTACAGAAGCTAATTTGCCTGAATTAGATGATCACTTTGAATCCAGGAGGGAGGATATTTTACTTATCTTACTCATAGTCATCAATCTTCTTTTGATTGCCCAGGTGTGTATGAAAATGTGTTATGTATTATATACAAGCTTAATAAAATAAGACCCAATCCCTTGTTCTAAGTAGCATATGTTCAGCTGTATCTTAGCACATGTCCCAGTTACTGGCAAACATGGATTTAGTCCTCAGGACTTACACCCTGGTCTATTGAGGATATACAGAATATGATTCTTCATTAAAAGGAGTTTATGAAGTTTTTATTTTTGACAGGAAGGCGCCTAGGGTAGACAATAGAACAGAGCTGGCCTAACTTTCATGGATGTGGTAAGGACTGACTGTTAACGGCTATGAAAGTACTTTCAATATTAAGCCTTATGGAACCACTAATTACATTTATTATTTAAAAGGCATAATGGGAAGAAATAAAAGCAAGAAAATTTTAGGGAAAATATCTAGAATTAGTGCCTAATAAGCAGCTTTTTTGATGGCTAAAGAGTAGGTGAAGGTTACTGGTAGAAAATCTATTACTGCAGTGACTTAAAATGGGAATACAGGAAATGTGCTGGAGGAAAGTGAAAATCATTAGGGTGTTGCAATTTAAACATTAGGCAGTGACCATCTGGCCACCCTCTTGGCTCCTTGGTTCATAACCTGTCAATAAATCTCACATTAATCGACACTTATTGTGCTTTGTCTATAGAACGATCGAAGTAGCTGTGTTATTCTTTTCACAGCTCTTCTTAAAGTGGATCACTGCACTTCATCTGCAAATGGAAGGAACACTGTTTTATTTGCTTATGACCTAAGCCACTAGTCACACCTGTTGTAGACTTCCATACATTGGAGATCTATAAGAAAGGTGCTGTAGGGATTGAGATGCAAATCAAAGAGTAGCTTATTCAAACCAAAGGACTTAGAGTTTTATTATTCAGCAATGCATGATGCCTAAGATATTTCTTACCCTAAGTAACAGAATTGACTCAAAGGATAACCACCACCAATCAAACACCTGACCACTACCACAACAAAATCATATCTAGCTATATTTTCATTTGGCTTCATTTAGTTCATGCAATATCTTATATACATTTAGGAAATTAGATGAAGAGAAAAATTTCTTTGATGCTTGACTTTTTAAAAATCATTGCACCTTATGGGACTGTCTACAAGAGGCAACAATTATTTTGGCAACCTAATCACAAATGTTTAATTAATTAATTTACTTTTGAGATGAAGTTTCATCCTTGTCACCCAGGCTGGAGTGCGATGGCACCATCTCGGCTTACTGTAACCTCTGCCTCCCAGGTTCAAGCGATTCTTCTGCTTCAAGCAATTCTTCAGCTTCAGTCTCCTGAGTAGCTGGGATTACAGGTGCCTGCCATTACGCCTAGTTAATTTTTGTATTTTTAGTAAAGACGGGGTTTCACCATGTTGGCGAGGCTGGTCTCAAATTCCTGATCTCAGGTGATCCTCCTGCCTCGGCCTCCCAAAGTTCTGGGATTACCGGCATGATCCACCACGCCCAGCCTCAAAAATGATTTTTTTTTTTATGTTAGTCTTTATAAGGTAGCTTTAAAAATCTTTAAATTTTCTCCTTAAGCAGTGTTAGAAATCTACTTACCAATCACAGAACATTTTTGCTCTCTGAAAACAGGGAATCAGCTTCATCAAAATACATCACACCTAATTTCAGTACTTCTTTTGTGGAGAAGTCCAAGGGTCTATGACCCAGCAATGTTGGCATAGAAAGATACTTTATTTGTGTAGCTGATTTCTTGCCAGTTCTAATAAAATCTGAGTTTAAAATGCAGTTAATTCTTGTTATTCATGGTAGTTATGTTCTATAAAGTACTGAACCATTGCTTTTAGAAGAAACATAAGGTTACATTTCTACAAGCCTCTGGTCACATTTTTGTAAACTAATCAATATATAACTTTGTTTTATGTATGTTTCTGTTTAGTACATTCTATTTAACATATTCTGGCTGGGCACAGGGGTTCACGCCCGTAATCTCAGTACTTTTCAAAGCAGAGGTGGGTGGATCACCTGAGGTGGTGAGTTTGAGGCCAGCCTGACTAACATGGTGAAACCCCATCTCTACTAAAAATATAAAATTAGCTGGGCATGGTGGTATGCACTTGTAATCCCAGCTACTTGGGAGGCTGAGGCGGAAGAATCGCTTGAATCCAGGAGGGAGAGTTTGCAGTTAGCTGAGATCATGACATTGCATACTAGCCTAGGTGACAGAGTGAGACTCCATCTGGGAAAAACAAAAACAAAAACAAAAACAAAAACAAACAAAAACAAAAAAGAAACCATATTCTGTTTCATTAACCTTGGACTCATGGCTCACAGCACCACTGTTTATGCCTGAATTATGCTTATTAGCCCTTTTTTTGGCTAAAAAGTCATCACACACAGACTTCTTATGCTTAGGAACACTGGAGAGTACTTCAGCACTATACTTGGGTGCCATTTTAAACTGTTAAAATCATCCCCCCAGAAAAACAAAAAATGTGAAAAATGTGGCACCAAATAGACCACAAAAGGGACATTGGTTTACAATATGAGGCCTGAAACAAGAAGGCAGAGTGTCCCCCTATTTGATTTCAGCAGGGAATATCCACGTTGGAACACTTAAATTTATTGCCACTCTGCACATGTTCATTAATGCCCATGAAGACAACATGGATGTTGACTGTGGGGCTACAAATAAAACTTCAGCAAGCAGGCAAATTCGTAAGTTTGGAATCTGCAAATATTGAAGATTGACTGTCCCTATCATGTGGTAATGATTTTTTTATACTTCTTATTTAAAACTGATCAAAAAGGTATTCTTTACTTGCAAAGAAGGAATTATTTAGAAACATACGATTTTGACTTAGTACTCAAGTTTCAAATTTTGCCCTTGAACATTTATTTCAGTCAATTAACTTGAAAATAAGGTTTGATTTTCTCTAAAGTTAGTCTAACAATTGTAGTTATTTCAGTGGCCATATTCAGAAGCTCAGTAGCTAAGAGATTATGAATTAATTAAAAAAAATACATGGGAAGGTAATAACAGGACAAGAAATCAAGGAACAAAATACATGTTCTCAGTATTACAGTCGATAGAAAGTTTAAAGAGCTGAGATGTGCTTAATCAACACTTGTTAAAGGAACTTGACAACTTATATTTTACTTTATAATTTAAATTGAAAATGCTATGAGAGGAAGGATGGATGGAAACATTTATTTGAAGATAATAATACCATTAAGTTAACCCCATCACGTATTACAATGCCATTATTTGGACCATGCTTTATATAACCTCAATTCTGAAGTACCTAGTGTTGGCCAACATTTAAGACATGAGCATTTGATTCCCTATAAAATAAAAATGGTCTAACAGACATTTTATAAGGTATGCTCTGTTGAAATGTATCATTCTGTACTGCCAGGAGAGCATGCATTTTGAATTGAAAGGGAGTGAGAAGAAAATAGGGAATGGCTTATGCATGGTTGCTTTCAAGCTCATGACAGAAATAGCTGTAGCAAGTGTGGTCACTCAAGGAAGTTCAAAGGTGCTGGTGTCTGAGTTTGGGAAGGGAGGAGAAGAACCGTACAGCTAAGATGACATTTCAATCAAAACTTTTAAAATATAAAATAATTAACGTGTGAAAATCACTGTCAATGGAGGAGGAAAAGCACAACCTGCGTGTTTAAAAACAAAAGATACAATCGCACTAGCACACAAGAACACAGAAAGTCACATGAAACAGGAACATAGAAGTGTGCATTATTATCTACACTGGCAAGTTCAAACATCAGCCGGAAAGAGATGAGAGTGATTTGATCTCTCTCTTATCTTGGCTTTATCATATGAAACTATGTAACCTCTTTCCTGTCTTGTGTTTTTGCCTTCAGTCTGTGGCTTCACACAACAGGTTTATCTTCTAGGCCACATTTATGAAAAACGAAAGGAACTGAAGACAAAGAAAAAAAAATCAAGCTTTTAAAAGGATGCCAATTTTGTCTAGAAATTGCCATTACAGAGATAACAGGATTTAAAAACTTGTCTAAATTTATTTTAATATATTTATGAAACACACGTTCTATAACTGAGATGATCCTTATGCAAAGGAAAAATGACTTTCAGCAAATTGCATTGTGTCATAATACACTTTCCTGGCATTTTTTTGATACTAGTCATTAAGCTATAGAAGGCCAAACCCAGGAACATGGTTTTGTCTGATACGGTGTGTCAAAATGGACAAGCCCAGCCATGGAACGAGAGAAGCTGGGGAGAAAAAGCAAAGGCATTTTTAACAACCTCTCACAAGACACTAGAGTTTTAGAAAACTGGTGAGTGAGTTAGTTCCCAGGGGCATCCTAGGTTAGAGTACTCCTCTATCTTAAAGGGATTCTTTAGTGTTATGTTAAAGAGCTTTACCTCTGAGAAGTGAGGAAGGACTCTTAGTCTCTCCTGGGTCTTTCTGTACTGTACAAGTGCACAGAGAGTAGCCACTCAGCGTCTCCTCGTAGAGCAGGCAGAATTTATGTTACGGTCCAGGCCACCAAAATAAACCCCAAAAGATTTTCCACAAGTTTTGAAGTCCGACAAACACTCAAGTCCCTCTGAAATATGATTATTGATAGCTAACGTTTTTTAAGCACTTACTATGCACCAGCATTGTGTTGACGACTTTCTACATACTAGTTTGTTTAATTCTCATGATAGCCCTATAGGATATGTGCTCTTTTATGCCCATTGTACAGATGAGGGAAGTCATGCAATAAGAAGTAACTTGCCCAAGGGTATACTGAAATGATGTGGTGGAGCCATAGCCCAACTGTAGTTGGTATTACTCATTAACATAATAGTCATGAATTAGATTGCCTAGCTATATTCTTTGAAAGGTTGCAAAAGACTAGTTCTCAGTACAGGTAACTTGTAAGGTGAGTGAGTGACACGGGGATTATGGAATGCTACAGAGAATGAAGAGTATCAGTGTGGAGTACCAGGGACAACCAAGGGGAATTATTAGAATACTAAGAACTGAGCCACAAAAGGGAAGGGGACACTCAAAAGGAGTTTTTAAAGGTATCTTCACGAATTTTTCCAAGGTCCAGTTCTAAGAATTACTATCAGTATTGAAGTCTAGATATGCCTTAACATTCAGAATCGGTACACTCCAGCAAAGCTGGTGGTAAAAGAAAATTGTACCCTATCTTTGGATTCTCTTGTGCCAGAGGGGATAGTGGAGATGTTAAAATAATTTTAGCACGTGGGCAAGGTATAGGATTGCATCTTGTTATTGTGGCTCCCTGGCTCAGGTGTGATCATCAGGCCAACAAGTAGCTGAGGCAAGATTCAGGTAAGCTGCTCCTCAATCTATAATCTTCCATAGCCCTGGTACACCTTAATCAAGACACCAGTGAGAAGCAGGGGCCAACACCTAGCTTAATCTATTATACTGGAACTATCTTAGTGTCCTGCTGGATTTGAGATAGAGAATTGTGGTGTAATGATATTAATAAATGAGAGTTTCACAGTCCTGCTACTGTGAGGTTTTAAGACGTACCAATCAATTTTACTTTTTTACTAGTTTCCTAGGGTTAATATTAATCTATATTATTGTTTCACAGGATGCAATGGTATACCACACACAGATATATATGCACACAAACGTGTTTGCACATGCATATATACCTATAAGTACATACATAGAACACACACATCTCTACTTCTTACAACTTATTTCCAAGCTGGTAATAAGTGGCATAATAAAGAATTTTCACTTGCTGACTTTTGATTGGTATAACCCAACAATTTAAGATATTAACAGATCATAAAATTTCTTTTTACTTTGAGGTAAAGTTTCTTCACTATGGGATGACTGATGTTTTAAACTAGTTTTATTTAAATAAGTCTCATAAGCCTGAAGCAGTTGGCAGTTTTTTTTAAAAGTAGAATCATAGATATTGAGAGTTGGAAGAAACCCTAAGGCTAGGTCAGCATAACCTCCCTTTGATGATTCCATTTTCTCTACAAGAGCTCACCGAAAACTCTCAATCTGTCTCTCTGTCCCTCCCGTCTTCTTTTCTTTCCTAAATTCATTTATTCAAATAATTGAATGCCTATTATGTGACAGCTTTCTTCCTACATGATGCAGACAGAAAAATTAATAAGATACCGTCATTAATTTTAAGGAACTCACAGTTGAGTCGAGTTGACAGATATGCAAGCAGAAAGCTGTACTACAGTGTGAGCAATAGTAGAAAAAAAATAAGAACAGAAAAGGAACAGATAGTATAGAGGAGAGAATAATTAACTAGTGTGTGGATGTGGTGGGGGTTGGGCAGGGTTTACACAACATTTTCTAGAGGAAGAAATGCCAGATCTGGGTCTTGATAAGTGAGGTTTGGTAGGAGAACAGATGGATGATGAGGTAGAAAGAGAAGAAAGAATAGCCTAGTGTAAAGATAGAGACATTAAAGAGCCTGGCATGTTAGAAGCATTGCAAGTAGTTTGTCATGGTTTGTTGTAGTTGGAGTAGGGTAGGTAACAAGAGAGGCTAGATCTGGAAGGGCCTCGTCTGCCTGATCAGAAGACCAGACATCATTTTGAAGGTGGTGGGGAATCATTAGAAGATTTTAAGTGACCTGTCACTATATATCAAAAGTGTCTTTTTGAATTTAACTTTGAACAACTTTGGATTTCCAAAGTTCTTACTTAGAGCTAAAATCCTTCTTACTGTATCTTCAACCTCATAGTCTCCACTCTTTTATGCGGTGCTCACAGAAAAAATCTAATTGCATTCTTCTACACATGTTAAATAGATACATCGAACAATTGTGATTGGATTCTGATGGGTCTTCTCTGGATTAAACATTTTTAGTTATCTTGACCATTGATCCTCAGAGAACTTCTTGCCTGAAGGAAGTCTGGGATATTTAACTACTTTACCACTGCCTCTTGTCTTCCATTAATTATTTGAGGGCTGCGAGGGCTTCTGAGGCATTGGTGAAAGCTCTGATGCAGAGATGAGAAAGTTGCACAGCATGCATTTGAGGTGGGCACAGCCGACATGAGATGGGTCTGAGCTCACATGGAACTGTCCACTGCAGGCTGGAGCTGAAATAAGAGGTGCATCAAGGAGGTGTGACCTGGGGCACCAGAGTCAAATGCTACAGTAAAGGTAAAGGTTAAGCTGTTGCAACAAGGAGATCCCAAAACACAGCAGCCTAAACAAGACAGAAGTGTATTTCTTAAGTAAAGTCTGGCTAGTCTAGGATGGTGGGCTTTCTCTACTCAACAAGGTCATTTGGGGACACAGGTTTCTTCTGTCTTGTTGCTCTGCCTTCTCTTGGGGCGTTTCCTAGACTGTAAGGTCAAAACTGGGTTGCTAGCATATCTGTGTTCTATCTAGCAGAAAGGGGAGAAAAGAGGGAGTTCAGTGCAAACAATTTCCTTTAAACCAAGTGAGACAAATTGGACACATCCTTTATGCTCTTATTCCATTGGTGAGAACTTAATAACATGCTGACGTTGCCTGCTAGGGAAGCTTTGAAATATTTCCAGCTGACAAGCTATGTGTATAGTAAGAAGGGGAGAAAGGAATTGGGGAGGTTCCTAGCAACTATATAACCTACCTCATATTGAATTTTCTGTCTCATAAAACCAGTCTGTTTTATGTTTTCAAGTTCAAATTCAAATCAGTCCTGAAGTTGAGACAAAACCCAACAGGTTCAACCATAGCCAAAGCCATATCATAACCATTGCTTACTGCAAGCAGCTAAAGAATTCCTTGGGGCCAGGCAAGGTGGCTCACGCCTATAATCCCAGCACTTTGGGAGGCCGAGGTGGGTGGATCACTTCAGGTCAGGAGTGTAAGACCAGCCTGACCAACATGGTGAGACCTCATCTCCAGTAAAAATACAAAAATTAGCCGGGAGTGTTGGTGCATGCCTGTAGTCCCAGGAACTTGGGTGGCTAGGCAGGAAAACTGCTTGATTCCAGGAGGCAGAGGTTGCAGTGAGCCGAGATCATGCCACTACACTCCAGCCTGGGTGATAGGGTGAGACTCTGTCTCAAAAAAAAAAAAAAAAAAATCCTTGGTTGGTCTTAATCGAGAACAGTGTAGGACAATTCTCCTATTACAATTGGTCTTATTAAGAGCTGTTGAACCATGCAGAATGGACTGAGAGGAAAGATCCTCTCCTCAACAGAAGACCACACCATTTCCCATTTGGCCATTATTCTTCATGTCTGTTGTCGGGGCTTACATTTCATTATAATTCAAAGAATAACAGGAGGTTTGAGGGATTTGAAAAGGCTATTTTTTCATCACATGTGCAAAATTTCAGAGATACTACTTTCTGACAACCCAAGTTGCAAAGGAAAAACAATGTGCCTCTACCGTCTTTGTACATCATTGTTAATGAGGGCAGCTTCTGCCGCGTCAGTGGCGTGGGCACTTTACTTGGGTGGAATCTGTATCCCAGCTGTGTCATGTGCCACAGTTATTTGTATCTCTATAATATGATGTCGTTCACTGCATACATTGAGTTATGTGAGACATCAGGACAGACAGACCTTTTGTTTCTCTGCAAGAAGAAGTATGTCTCTAAAGCCTTAATTGGGAAGTATGAGATGTTGAAATTTTACCCCAACTTGACAGCCAAATCAATGTTATTGAAGGCAGCCTGTAGGCATTCGTGACAGCCTAAGGATTAATACTCTTAGCCAATTTCAAAATGGTTGCAGTACATCAGCAGGCCAGGTGGGTTGGCTTCCTGGATTCGAATCAAAGCAATTTCAAGGTGTACCCTAAGCTATTCATGTATTGTAGACAGTAAAATTAAACTGAGTCTTGACTGATCACAATCGGCTCATTTCTAAAGTAACTTTACTGATTCCTTCATCATTTTTATATTAGTGCATATACTGATGAAGACATGGAAGTTTCTTCATGCCTGTTGAACCTAGACAAAATGAAGTTAAATTTCAGTAGCAGACATTTGAGTCCAAGATAAATGAGTAGAATGACAAAATGCCTATGAGTAGAACATTGAATGAAATGGCTGTGGCAGAGATAGTATTCAACAAACATGTATGTGTTTCCTATGACTTCCTACCTTCCCTTGTAGTGACGTTGGAACCATGCGGCTAGTTTTGGATAATGGGGATAAAGCTGATGTAATATGTGACATTTCTGGATTGAGTCAGCCAAGACCTTATATGCCTTCTCTCTTCCTCTTCTGCTGCAATGACGTTGGAGGTCACATGTTTCCTACAGGATGAAGGAGAGTGTTTTGAACTATATCATGCTGTATATGAATAAGAACTAAACTGGTAGCACAGTCAAGCTTATTCTAACACAGATGTATTTTCAATTATCCAAAGACTGGGCCAAATCTCCATATTATCAGTCTAGATGATTGGAAATGGCACTCAAAATATGTACTTTTGCAAATGCCGGGTGAAGCTTTCAAAGCTTATTTATTTATTCATTTCAAAGTTTATTTATTTTAAAGGATACCATGACACCATACATGCCAACATGCTAACTTTGAGGGAAGATCATAATACACAGCAAAGCATGAAACTGATCTTCGGTTTTAAAGCTATTATTATTTTTCTTGTTGATTTTCTACTGTGTCACGTGATTCTAAACAATTCTGAAATTGGAAGTCAAGCTCATCCCGCAGTGATTGATGTCATCTTAATTGTTTATAAATTTAGCTAGTAAGTGAAGTTGAAGCACAAATCAAAACTGCATTCCATTGCATGTAGAATTAGCGGTATATGTTGGACACCCAAAATGATGTATGAGGAACCAATCACATCTAACTAGAACTTATATTTAAATCTCTTTTGTTCCTAGAGGTGAGCTGGAGGGAAGTCACATTTCAGCCGAGGGAATGTACATTATCTTTCAGTGGTTTGTCCTTTCTCCTCTGGCTGTAAAGTAGATTCTAAGTGCAGAAAAGGGTTAATCAAATTTGTGGCAACAAATTATTCGGGGCCGACTAACTTTGAACTAGAAATTCTTATTAAAAAGTTCAACTGTAGCTATTAAAGAAAGTCATTATTGTAAACATAACCTTGCTTCATAAGAAGTAATAAAATACTTGGCAGTTCCAGGCTCAGTTTATTCATGTATCCAAATCTTTTCAAATTCTCATGCATTTTTGGTAACTCTATTTCATGTCTTTATATTTAACTTATTCCAGACGGACTTTGTCAGAAAATCCCATATAAGATCAAGAATCTGAGCTCATGACATTAAATAGTCACAAGATGAAAATACAGCTTCATGATCTCCCTCCCTCCTCACCTGCTTTCATCTGCACAAAAATGGGAAGCAATATAACATCCACAACAAGAGAAATTATGTCATTCTATTTCTTGAAGAAACCCTGTTGACTGACTGAATAACCTGCACTGATAATATGCTAATCAAATAGGCTTGGATGGTATAAAATAGAATTGGCTATAAACTGGTCCCTGACAGAAAGAGAACTGGTATGTAAGACTTATGTCTATTGGAGGCTTTTTCATTTAATGAGTAATTCATTGTAATTAAAATGAAAATGAAATAGCTTTTACTACTGGATCCTAAGAGTTTATCAAGGCAACAGGGTTCCTAGTTTTAGATCAAGAAAATTTTATATCTAGTTAGTTCCTATTCAAATATAGTAGCTTCTCTTTCCAAGGAGAAAATACAACTTTTATTTCTTGTCTTTATCTTCTTTTTCTTTTTCATTTCATTTAATTCCCCCCGCCAACTTTTTTTAACAGATGAAAAGTTTGTTTTGGGTTATGGATGTCACTGAATTATCTATGGACTCAATGAGTGGATAATTTGAATTTTACTTTTCATCTACATAGAAGACTGGAGGATTGTAAAAGCACTGCAATAGGGGCATTTTTGGAATCCTAATTACACTTTTTAGCTTGGGTTGTTAAAACTTCCAAGTTTCCCTTACTCTGGATTCAGACTGTCACATGGATTTCCTGTGGTTTTAAGTTTTCTCTGCAAATACAGACAAAATCTTTTGGATTTAAAATGTCCTTCACTTTCCCAAATTTAACTCTTTACCTTTTGTCCTTAGAGAAGATCTGAGAGATGATGATAATAAAATAAACTTCCTTTCCCAAGTCTACTTGAAAACATAAATCCATTATGGGGGCAATTCAACATCTGTTAGATGAGACTGTAGGCAATGGCACAAACCTAGCAGGGTGGGTAGGAATGTGTGATGGTGAAGTGTTTTTATAACACAAGTGTCTGGCTCTTTTAGCATTTAATTTAGCTGAGCTGTACATTCTTAACAATATGTGTTGGGTTCTGAGTGAATGTACAATTCTGGAAATCATTGCTTTAGCTAGATTTTCTCAAGTTCAGCCCTACTGACATTTGGGCTGATGGTTTTCTGTTTTGGGGGCTGGCCTGTATATTGTAGCATTAGTAGCATCTCTGGCCTTTACCCACTAGATGCCTATAGCCCTTCTATCCCCAGCTGTGACAGACCAAAATGTCTCCAGACATTGAGAAGTGTCCCCTGGGGAGGGGGTAAAATTATTCCAGTACAGAATTCCTGTTTTTGGGCAAAAGACCTTCAGTAGACAAATTTTTTTATGCCAGAGTGGCACACCTAACATATTTGACACCTGGAAAAGATGTTTGAATCATCCTCCTCTAAAGGTAAAAATCATTTTCAGATGTAATGAAGTGAAATTAACATTCAAGAGAGAATTTTGTTATTATTGAGAGCCTTTAATTTTTTGTATGTAATCGTGTCAGTAAAATATAAGAAAATTAAACATGAAAAAATTTTATAATACAAAACAAATAAAGTAATAGATTATTTCACATTGCTTGCTTGTATCAAAACATCTTATGTACCCCATAAATAAATCACCTGATATGTACCCACAAAAATTAAAAAGAAAAAGAAAAAAGTAATAGATATAATAGATTAATACCTTTTAGTTATACTAATGTATTTTTAAAGGAAGATCTTATACCTATATCTAATAATAAAAAATAATAATGTCACAGTTTAACAAGAAAAAACAACTTGATAAGAGTAAAAATTATAACAGAAGACAAAATTTTAATTTTAACTATATTTTTCAAATTTAATAATATAATTCATCTATTAACTAAAATTTCCACTATCCAAACCAGGATACTAAACCTAGTATGCCCAAACACCAAATCAAAACACCTAAGGAACAATACATTAGAGTTTGTCTTCTGCTTCATTCATTCTTTTAAAAATATGCAAGTAGTCACATAGAATGATGGTACTGAAGCAAGTCAGGCTCAGGTTCTTTGCTGTGAAAATGTCTTATCATTCATTGTCTACTTTGAATCTAATATTTAAATACAGGAATATGCAGAAACACAAGTGTTGCAGATGTGAACTCTAGATAGGGCGAGTTCAAACGAGTCTGAAATGTTAGAAACTTCCTTTGGAAATAAATGCATGTAGAAGGATCTGTGTGTGGCAGAAGCCAAGTATATAACTGAGAGTTCTTTAACTTCCATGTCAAAGGTAATGTTCATTATGTGGTAAGTAATATAAATAAGTATCATTATTAAAATTAAAAAAATATTATTACGTCTTAACAGTAACCATTGCAATTGTTTTGAACTTAGACCAGGGGTTCTCATCCAGGGGCAATTTTGCTTTGAGGGGGACATTTAGTTATGTTTAGAGACATTGTCAGTTGTCACGACTGGGGAGGGGTGCTACTGGCATCTAATGGGTAGTGGCCATAAGCGTTGTGCAATGCACAGGGCAACACAACAAAGAATGATTCAGTGCATAATGTCAGTGGTGTCGACATTGAGAAACTCTGACTTAGACTGACCAATGATTCCCACTCCCCTCCAGAGGGATATTCTTATCCTTGACTTTGTTTACAATGCAGGTGCATGGTGATAATAAAAAGCAGGCTTATTTTTAGTTTTTTTTTGTTTGTTTCATGCAAAAATTTATTGAATATATTGTAGAAAATTACCTTCAAACTATGTGTATAAAGTATATATAAAACATAAAAAATTTTGTGTTTATACTTGAATCTCATCCCCAAGATCTCATTATGTGTATGCAAATACTCTAAAATCCAAAAACCTCTGAAATATGTAACACCTGTGGTCTCAAACATGTCAGATAACACTGAACCTGTGGAACACTTCAAAAAATGAACTTACCATTTTTCCATAATGAAATGGGAGCTCCCAAATTATTTTCAGTGGCATCACCCAATTTCTGAGTGCCTACGTTCATAATTCTATTATCTTTCATTTCACTATCTATACTCTGGCCTCAATATCCGACTACCCTCTGAATTAGTATCATACAGTATCTTCTCGATTTGATCCTTTGCCCAGTTTATTCCCTTTTATCGCTGCTCTTTATAAAATTATTATTATTATACTTTTGGTTCTGGGATACATGTGCAGAATGTGCAGGTTTGTTACATAGGTATACACGTACCATGGTGGTTTGCTGCACCCATCAACCTGTCATCTACTTTAGGTATTTCTGCTAATGCTAACCCTCCCCTACCCCCCATCCCATGACAAGTCCTGGTGTGTGATGTTCCCCTCTTTGTGACCATTTGTTCTCACTGTACAACTCCCACTTATGAGTGGGAACATGTGGTGTTTGGTTTTCTGTTCCTGTGTTAGTTTGCTGAGAATAATGGTTTCCAGCTTCATCCATGTCCCTGCAAAGGACATGAACATGTCCTTTTTTATGGCTGCATAGTATTCCATGGTGTGTATGTGCCACATTTTCTTTTTCCAGTCTGTCATTGATGGGCATTTGGGTTTGCTCCAAATCTTTGCTATTTGAACAGTGCTGCAATAAACATATGTGTGCATATCTCTTTATAGTAGAATAATTTATAATCCTTTGGGTATATACCCAGTAATGGGATTGCTGGGTCAAATGATATTTCTGGTTCTAGATCCTTGAGGAATCGCCACACTGTCTTCCACAATGGTTGAACTAATTTACACTCCCACTAACAGTGTAAAAGCGTTCCTGTTTCTCCACATCTTCTCCAGGATTTGTTGTTTCCTGGCTTTTTAATGATTGCCATTCTAACTGGTGTGAGATGGTATCTCATTGTAGTTTTGATTTGCATTTCTCTAATGACCAGTGATGATGAGCTTTTTTTCATGTTTGTTGGCCACATAAATGTCTTCTTTTGAGAAGTGTCTGTTCATATCCTTTGCCCACTTTTTGATGGGGTTGTCAGTTTTTTTCTTGGAAATTTGTTTAAGTTCCTTGTAGATTCTGGATATTAGCCCTTCGTCAGATGGATAGGTTGAAAATATTTTTTCCCATTCTGTAGATTACCTGTTCATTCTGATGATAGTTTCTTTTGCTGTGCAGAAGCTCTTTAGTTTAATTAGATTTCATTTGTCAATATTGGCTTTTGTTGCCATTGCTTTTGGTGTTTTAGTCATGAAGTCTTTGCCCATGTCTGTGTCCTAAATGGTATGGCCTAGGTTTTCTTCTAGGGTTTTTATGGTTTTAAGTCTTATGTTTAAGTCTTTAATCCATCTTAACTTAATTTTTGTATAAGGTGTAAGGAAGGGATCCAGTTTTAGTTTCTGCATATGGCTAGCCACTTTTCCCAACGCCATTTATTAAATAGGGAATCTTTTCCTCATTGCTTGTTTTTTTCAGGTTTGTCAAAGATCAGATGGTTGTAGATGTGTGGCATGATTTCTGCAGACTCTGTTCTGTTCCATTGGTCTATATATCTGTTATGGTACCAGCACCATGCTGTTTTGGTTACTGTAGCCTTGTAGTATAGTTTGAAGTCAGGTAGCCTGATGCCTCCAATTTCATTCTTTTTGCTTAGGATTGTCTTGGCTATATGGGCTTTTTGTTTCCACATGAAATTTAAAGTAGTTTTTTTCTAATTCTGCAAAAAGTCAATGGTAGCTTGATGGGGATAGCATTGAATCTATAAATTACTTTGGGCAATATGGCCATTTTCATGATATTGATTCTTCTTATCCATGAATGTGGAATGTTTTTCCATTTGTTTGTGTTCTCTCTTATTTCCTTGAGCAGTGGTTTACAGTTCTCCTTGAAGAGGTCCTTCACATCCCTTGTAAGTTGTATTCCTATTTTATTCTCTTTGTAGCAGTTGTGAATGGGAGTTTACTCATGATTAGGATTTCTGTTTGTCTATTACTGGTGTGTAAGAATGCTTGTGATTTTTGCACATTGATGGTTTTGTATCCTGAGACTTTGCTGAAGTTGCTTAACAGCTTAAGGAGATTTTGGGTTGAGATGATGGGGTTTTCTAAATATACAATCATGTCATCTGCAAACAGAGACAATTTGACTTCCTCTCTTCCTATTCGAATACCCTTTTTTCATTCTCTTGCCTGATTGTCCTTGTCAGAACTTTCAATACTATGTTGAATAGGAGCGGTGAGAGAGGGCACCCTTGTCATGTGCTGGTTTTCAAAGTGAATGCTTCCAGCTTTGGCCTATTCAGCATGATATTGGTTGTAGGTTTGTCATAAATAGCTCTTATTATTTTGAGATATGTTCCATCAATATCTAGTTTATTGAGAGTTTTTAGCATGAAAGAGTGTTGAATTTTATCAAAGGCCTTTTCTGCATCTATTGAAATAATTGCAGTTTTTGTCATTGGTTCTGTTCATGTGATGGATTATGTGTATCAACTTATGTATGTTGAACCAGCCTTGTATCCTAGGGATGAAACTGACTTGATCATGGTGGTTAAGATTTTTGATGTGCTGCTGGATTCGGTTTGCCAGTACTTTATTGAGGATTTTTGCATTGATGTTCACCAGGGATATTGGCTTGAAATTTTCTTCTTTGGTTGTGTTTCTGCCAGGTTTTGGTATTAGGATGATGCTGGCCTCATAAAATGAGTTAGGGAGTCATCCCTCTTTTTCTATTGTTTGGAATAGTTTCAGAAGGAACGGCACAAGCTCCTCTGTACCTTCAGTAGAATTCAGCTGTGAATTCCTCTGGTCCTTGGCTTTTTTTGGTTGGTAGGCTGTTAATTACTGCATCAATTTCAGAACTTCTTATTGGTCTATTCAGGGATTCGACTTCTTCCTGGTTTAGTGTTGGGAGGGTGTATGTATTCAGGAATTTATCTATTTCTTGTAGATTTTCTAGTTTATTTGCATAGAGGTGTTTGTAGTAATCTCTGATGGTAGTTTGTAGTTCTGTGGGATCAGTGGTGATATCCCCTTTATTATTTTTTATTGTGTCTATTTGATTCTTCTCTTGTTTCTTTTTTATTCATCTGGCTAGTGGCTATCTATTTTATTAATCTTTTCAAAAAGCCAACTGTAAGATTCATTGATATTTTGAAGGGTTTTTCATATCTCTATCTCCTTCAGTTCTGCTCATATCTTAGTTAATTCTTGTCTTCTGCTAGCTTTTGAAATTGTTTGCTCTTGCTTCCTTGCTTCTCTAGTTCTTTTAATTGTGTTGTTAGGGTGTGAATTTGAGATATTTCCTGCTTTCCCATGTGGACATTTAGTGCTATAAATTTCCCTCTGAATATTTCTTTAGCTGTGTCCCAGAGATTCTGGTACATTGTATCTTTGTTCTCATTGGCTTCAAAGAACTTATTTATTTCTGCCTTAATTTTGTTACTTACCCAGTAGTCATTCAGGAGCAGGTTGTTCAATTTCCATGTGGTCATGCAGTTTTGAGTGAGGTTCTTAATCCTGCGTTCTAATTTGATTGCACTGTGGTCTGAGAGACTGTTTGTTATGATTTCCATTCTTTTGCATTTGCTGAGAAGTGTTTTACTTCCAATTATGTGGTCAATTTTAGAATAAGTGGGATGTAGTGCTGAGAAGAATGTACGTTCTGTTAATTTGGGGTGGAGAGTTTTGTAGATGTCTATTAGGTCCACTTGGTCCAAAGCTGAGTTCAAGTCCTGAATATCCTTGATAATTCCTGTCTCATTGATCTGTCTAATATTGACAGTGGGGTGTTAAAGTCTCCCACTATTATTGTGTGGAAGTCTAAGTCTTTGTAGGTATCTAAGAACTTGCTTTATGAATCTGGGTGCTCCTGTAATGGGTACGTATGTATTTAGGATAGTTAGCTCTTCTTGTTGCGTTGATCCCTTTACCATTACGTACTGCCCTTGTTTGTTTGTTTTGACCTTTGCTGGTTTAAAGACTGTTTTATCAGAGACTAGGATTGCAACCCCTGCTTTATTATTGTTTGTAAATTTTCTACAGACAATGCATCCCCTTTTCTTCTAGGCTTGGAACAGAGCACTCTAATTTCCCTTCCCTGGGTAGGATGCCAAATGTAACAAATATCAAAACAAAGAGATATTTATGTGGTATTGATAATCCTCACTAAAGTGTTCAATGTCATTAACAGAACTGGACTTTTGAAGTGCCTGAGAAAAATTGACAGCTCTGACAATTTTCACAATATGCTGTGGTTAATCTGTGATAAGATTAGTCATGTTTTAGAGCTATGGGACTTGGCTGGTCCCAACTGGTAAGAAGGACTTATATTTAGGAATTAACCTTTCTTTGAGATCTTGGAAGGCAGAAGATGGGTGGCAGTATTGGTAAGAAACATTCACACTAATTGGTTATATGAAGTCCAGAGAGTACATATAAATCAGGAAATAGAAAACATAAAAAATAAAAGCAGTCTGTCAGACAAAGGGGGGCAGATATGAATTTCACCAACTGTTTTTCTTATTGTCTTGCTTTCGTTTTGTTTTATATCAAATAAATAAGCCAAGACTGCAAAAGATTTTGCCCCAGGGTGTGGTAAGGATGGTGAATCAAAGGATGATCTATCTAACAAATTAGATTCATTAAAGTAATGAAACAGAAATCATTCTCTGCTGATGGCACACTCATTCTGGTCTCTGTGTCTTTATTTATTTTCCTTCCCTTTCCCTGAAGACCCAACTCACCTGTCCACCAGATAAAGAAGCAAATTTGATATTTCCCTCAAAGCCTCATTTCAATTAGACTTTTGCAATTTTTCTGTATTTCCTCGTTTTGTTTTATATTAAAAAAATTTTTTTTTGAAATAGGATCTCACTGTGTTGCCCAGGCTGGAGTTCAGTGGCATGATCTCGGCTCCCTGCAATCTCCACTTCCCAGGTTCAAGTGATTCTCCTGCCTCAGCCTCCCTAGTAGCTGGGATTACAGGCATGCACCACCACGCCCAGCTAATTTTTATATTTTTATTGGAAATGGGCTTTCGACATGTTGGCCAGACTGGTCTCGAACTGCTGACCTCAAGTGATCTTCCTGCCTTTGTCTCCCAAAGTGCTGGGACTACAGGTGTGAGCCACCATGCCCAGCCTGTTTTTAATTTTATTACATTTCCAGGAATTTCTTTATGGGGTTATACCTGCCTAATTGTAAGAACTTCCTTCCCTCCCTCCTGTGATGGGTTTGTGACCTAGGTCTGAGCAACCGAGCATTGGTTTCTCTTGGTCACAGTGACTGGGTCACAGATAATAACATGACCCATGCAGAACAAATTAGGTATAGGTGCTTTTCTCTCACTGGGGTTGCTGAGAGAATGGTATATAAGCCTAGAGTTTCTGGTAGCCATCTTGCTACCCGGAGGAGAGAACCTTCCTTAGAGCCACTGTGGAGGAAACGAGCTGGCAGATGGAGAGGAGCAAAAAAAGGGATGACTTTATCTGATTCCCTGGATGCACCTGTGTCTAAAGTCGACAACTGAGCTTTCCAGTTACATAAGTCAAAAAGTTTATCTTTTTGCTGAAGTCAGTTTGTGTTGGTTTTCTGTCACTTGCAACACAATAATTCATTATTAACATCATTTTTTTAAATGTCTTCCTTAACTATTTTACTTTATGTTATTCTTTCTTAACTCCAAATTTTCACAGAATTTATAAGTTTTAGTATATACTCTTAACACTTGATTATGTACTGTTTTATTGTTCTCTACTCATTAAAATTATCTGAATCTAGTCTTTCCAATTATACTTTAATAGTAGAAATATATTCATGGTTTATGAGTCAGTTTTACATTCAAAATTTTATTTAACTTATAAACTCATAGAGAAAAGATAATTTGTCTTATATTTCTTTTGTATTTTTCACAGTACTCAGCATAGGGTGATCACGTAATGGGTACCTAATAAAGAGTAGATTTTGTCAAGCTTCCATTCATAGCTATGCTTCTGATTTCTGAGCACCTGAAAAACTTCTAACTCAATAAGCTATAAGTAACAAACTCCTAAAGACAGTAAGTTTGAAGTTTACGCAAGTAAAAAAATATAATTAATCTTAAGCCAATTTACAGAAATAGAGCAAAGCCAATTCACTAGCATGAGCCTTGTGAAGCCAGGAACTTTGTCATATTTACCTTTGCACACACCACCATCTAACACAGTATCAGGCCAATATTAGATGCTCAATACAAGGTTAATAAATAGTAAAATGAATGCATTGCTTATAAAATGTTTTCTGCAGTGACAGAAATGTTTTGTATCGTAATTCATACTGTCCAGTATGGTAGTCACATGTGGCTGTCAGGCACTTGAAATGTTGCTAGAGTGACTAACTGAATGCTTATTTTTATTTAACAACGATTGATTTACATTTAAATAATGAAATTGGCTAGTGGCTACTCTGCTGTATAGTTTGGGTTTGTAAGCATAAATAAGCAGCCTACACAACATAACACAAGGGCGTCATTGGAAACACACAATTTAAATGTTCACAGATTGTTTTTGAAACCAGCATAATTTATAATGATAGTCAAAGCAATAGACATGTCTTCTTCTCTTATGGCCTACTTCAAGTATCACCTCCTTTGGGAAACCTGTCTTCACTCTGATCTCCACTCCACTTTTACCCCATCTAGATCAGAATAATAAATTAATTATTCTTTCCGATGGTGCTTTGTTTATGCTATTACAATCATGTTTGCTAGGCTATATTCTAACCAGTTTTACTTATGTCTAATTAATAAGCTAGATTTATTGATTTTTGAGGGCAGAGACTATGTCTTATTCTTCTTTATTTATTCAAAAGTGCTTATTAAGCTCTTACTATGTCAGAACTTACAGCCTAAATTTCTGTTGGTTAAGGCACCCAGTCCATAATATTTTGCTATGGCAGTCTGTAGACTATTACACTAATACTGGAGTATATTAGAGTCTCATGGAGGCATAAAGCAGGGAAATCCAACAGAACATTACACAACCCACACTGTGAACCCTGGAGAGCTGCTAGTCTAAAAGTCATCTTTATGCTGAGAGTTGACGATGACTAGGAGTTAGGTTAATGAAGGAGAATTAAGCAACCAAGGAACAAGCACATCTCAAGTGAGTGATACCACGTGGAGCTTTCGAGGAAGTAAAATGATTTAGTATGTCTGGAGCCTATGTGTAAAACGGTGCAGGATGAAAATGGAAATTATGCAGGACTGTGGAAACCAAGATAAGGTATTGAGACTTCATTTTGGACTCTCCAAAATGAAGCCATTTGAAAAAAGTAGAGTGGCACAATTTTGCTTTGGATAGCTCACTTTGATTGCAGAGTGGAGACAGATTGGAGGAAAGCCATTCTGAAGGCAGAGAAACCATGGAGAGGGCTGTTGCAGTTGTCTAGACGAAAGATGAGAGTTCTTGTATCTCTAAGGCCTACCACAGTACCCAGCACATAACAGGTACTCAACAAATATTTGAGGTGAAACAATTTGAAAAGAAATTTGAAGGTCAATATATTCTTCATTTGGATGACAAAAGTAAAAGCAGAGCTACAAAAAAGAAACAGCATCTTTCAAGACTTACATGATGCCAACAGCTATATGAAGAATACATTTCAGATGGGTAAAATGAAGAAGGATTTTGAATCTCACCATAATAATTTTCGTCACATCTAAATAAAAAGAAAACAATTTATGCAAATAACATTATCTTCGAAAATGAAGAGAAAGATTAGCAGTGCAGTGATAAACAAGAAAGAAGAATGTAATATCTGACCACTGTATTTTTGGTCTAAACAAGGCTTCCATATTAATTGAAACCAAATAAAATTCTGATTTAGAGTTCATATTTTAGGAGTTGGAGTGTAGCTTTTCTTAAAACTAGGAATTCAGAGCATTAGCCTGCAAAATTTGTTGATTTCCATTCTTCCTCTAAACTAAGCTTAGATGATAATACTAAGAAGATTTCAGTTGATAAAAACCATATCAGGAAAGATCAAAACCTGTGAGACTATTGCACTTACCTGCCAAATGAAAAACAGTTTAAAGAACTTTAAGAACTTGGGTTTTTGCCAAATTTTGAGGGGTAGCTTAGGTTTTATCTTGTCCAGAGATAAAGAGGTTGACCAAATGCCTTCTTAAGCTACCTTTTCTCTTCATTTAATTTGTCTTCTTACTTTCTTGAGTACTCTCTACACTTTTAAGAGGCTATCTTTATTAAATGTCCATTTCTGCCAGTCATCTGTCTCTACCTCCTAAAGTTTCTCTTTTGACTTTTAAGCCTTTTTCAAAAACTGAATGTCTGGAATATTGTTCCCAGCCCCAAGCTGTTACCCTATCATTTGTCCAAAAATACTACAAATTTCACCTCTCCCAGGAATTCATCACAACCTAAGTTTCATATATTTCACTTTTGGACTTGTTTAATTTTTTCTTTCTATTTTTCTATAAGTCCTTAATATCTTAATATTTGTATCATTCTGTTTTAGATTAAATATTTCTATGGAACAGAAGCTATATAAATTTGTTTCACCTTAGGTTGAGCCTGATAAACATTCCTATCAAGGGAGCAGATGAGTGATATATAATGTGTGTGGGTGTGTGCACGTGTATAATTTAAAAAGCCTTACAATATCTATCTTTCTTGTCAGGTGGAGATACAGATTCAAACTTCTACAATTAACAATCATGTACCAAAGATTCTGAAACATATCTTTTAATTTTACGATGACTTCAGGGAATATCAGGATTGGTCTGAAGTATTACCGTAATCATTAATAAATAGCATGATTTAATGTAACCAACATTCTTAGACCTAAATGGAAAAAGCAAACAAACAAAAAAACCAAAACAACCCTTACCCATTACATATCTGCTTTCAGTTCAAATTAGCATACATTCCATTTTCATTACAACAGAGAGAAGTGGAAAGTACGGTCCTCTCTTAGCCACAGATCAATATATAAACCCTAATCAATGAATGTGAAGCTCCTCTGGATATTTGAAATATTTTTATGCATTTTGGCAGACGCTATAGCAGGAAGCAATCCATTAGGCTTTGAAAAGAGGAAAGCCAATAAGGATAGGCTAGATGTCAAATTCTTACATACCTCATATTTCTGATATGCGAACTAGCCTTTCTGTCTCTTACATCCAATGATCAAAAGGTGGATAATCTAGCGAGAATTATATCTGAACTATCAATCAAGCTATTTATCCATCCATCCTCATTTTACCTCTTCCATGCATTTTCCACAGGAACTCTGAAAAGTATCTTTACCTCAGTTTTGTACTGCCTGAAAAATGGAAATATGAATATCGATCCAGAAATGCTACAATGATCAATCATTTGAAATCTGAAACTAGAAAAAGCTCAAATACCACAGAGTCATTTCTGTAATTTCTGTCCTCCCTCAAAAAGCAGAAGCTGAATGTGCAACTAAATTTTGCTTGATGGGTAAAGCAGCTTCTTTTCATGTGGTAGACTCTCTCTAAAATCTTGCTTTCCACATAGGAAGCCTTCAGTATGAGGCTGTGATTAGTCACAGGTTGTAGCTGTCACACTTTATCATATTATAGCCAAATGAGATATCATAGCAAAACATGAGTTACTGACAAATTTTTAAGTCTATTCCTAACCTATGACCAAGATTTATGGCCAGCATGACTGCAAATCACAAGGTGACTTGTTCACTCAGAAACTTATATGGAAATATTATTAAGCCATAGCCAGTTGGGGAAACAAAAACCCTTGTAATTATCTACTCGCCAAGGATGAGTAACAGTTTGTGCCAAGTGAGACAAACAGCAAACGCATTGAAAAGTGTTTGCCTTTCTCATTAAGGCTATCTTGTCATAAATAGTGTCTGAAAGAAAAGATTAAGACCTTTGATAGTCTACCAACTCTAAAAATGCTGTGCAGAGGCTTTGCTTTTAGGCAGGTGATATAGATCTCTAGAGGCTTGGAAATACTATGTTCCCTTTGGAAGATTTTCCTCTTTGAACTCATTGTGCTACTAAATTCATCCTAAGAAATCAATCTTAAGGGAATTCAAACTTGTTAGGAAAGGGAAAGTGTGTCAAAATGTGTTACTTTGATTGTTAAGTTATTGCTCTGGCTAAGAGTGATTCTTAAAAACAGTACTGGAGGATAGAGATGGATGAATAAGGCCTGGTGAGTTAAAATGTGATTGACTATTTCGGTGGCGAGACAGACATGTGCTCCTGCATAGAATCCTGCTAGGAGAACTCAGGAAGTTAGGAAGAGGTTATGAAAGATTTGTGTCTGGAAAAATTGAGTCAATTGTTCCGCTGGGAATGTGGAGGGAAAGAACAGATGATATTAAACCTCAACGTTCAAAAGAATTATTTTATTTCTACATTATCCTGTAATTATTACAGTGCTGCAGGTCTCTACTTGTTCTGCAGTCTCCTACATTTTTGCTGAATGGTTTAGCACATCTGCAGTAAGAAAATGTGTAAAAAGGACTCAATGAATTTAATAATCCATAGTTGGCTTGACTGCCTTAGGAGAGGATTCTAAAAATATATAAATTATTTCAGGGTCACTTAAACTGCTAGCAAAGACTGTAGCTATTGGTTAGTGTAATGAAGGTTGAAGCCAGCCCCCAAATGACACCCCATCCCCCACCTAGGAAGAAAATGAAAATGAAAGTTTGCGGCTTCTGCAACATACATTTATTTATAAAGTGCTTAAAGAGTAAAATATCCAGAAATTGCGGGCAGTTACACTCTGGTGAGCAATGCTCGGTGAAAAATTATTTCCTTGGGCTATAAAATTCCCCCTTTGTGCTATTTTAACCAGAATGCGGATGCCCCCATCCCCAAACTTCTGAAGTCAATGTGAACAGGTGCTGCACACACAGGTTCTCAAATCAGTAAGTATCTTTTCTGCTAGAGAGTGGGTAGGAGTGGGTAGGCTATTCAAAAGAAGAATAGGAAATTCAACCTTGAAGGTTCTTGTGGAAGAAACCTAGGCGCTGATTAGAACCACTTAGAAAAAAAAGTGCGTAGAATTCCTGTGTTGTAGCTCTGTTGGTCAGATTGTTTTTTAGTCCAAACCTCAGTGTACTGTAGAAAATCACCACAGGTACAAACCCATTCAGTGTTCTACCTTTGAAATCCAGAATTGGCATTTTGAATTTTACATTACAATTTAATGTATTTATGCATGCAGCATTATATGGAAATGAAAGACCTGGTCTGCTCGATTTGCACCAGGCTGCCTGTATGACAGGTTGATGTGGCAGGGACTCAGAGATCTGTGACTCACTCTTCCTAGGACTGTCTTAACGAATTAGGAAGAGCCAGTCTTTTAGGTCCTGTCTGAGTTTACAGTGCAAATCTCAATATAGCCATAGGAAAAAAAGATGCATTTGATTGAACAAAGAGTGCATAAGGGCCCTTAATGCTTTGTATGCTTTTTAGAAATATAACAGAGTGTTCGGAAATTGCCTTTCTGCCTCCACCTTTGAAAAACACTCTTTTCTGTCTTGGAAATCAATTTTATTTGAATACGAGGCCATAATGAGGTGAATATTATAAAGGTTGTAAGCTTACTATATTGAAATGACTCTTCCCCTTCAAGAAAACAAAGATTTCACACTACCTGTAACGCAACCTCTAGTTCTGCTGTCACAGACAGAATAAAAAAATGAACTCCCATTGCCCAACCAGCTTTATCAAGTTAGATTTTTATTGCATCGGGATCATTTTAAATTAACAGGAGATATTTGACATAACCAAATTTCACCAGTTTTTTATTCTCTTCCAAACCCTGTGGAAATATTTTTCTAAAAGAGGGCATCGCTAGGTTTAACTTGAAAAATTTTTTTTTTTTTAATGTCTATTATACACATTGTTTTAGTGGTTTCAGTTCAAGAGCAAAATTGCGGTGCTCTCCCTTTTTCCTTACCTTGCAGAGATATTTAATTTCTCTAACTATGGTCCCATTTTTCATTTAGGTCTCTTAAGGCTGCCTGGCTTTTTAATGTAATGGTCATCTTCATATCTTAATAAAACAAAAATTGAATTATATGCACTGCTGGGCAAGCATGACATGACTTTTGCTAGCATATGTAAGGTGTGAAAACCTGGGGGAAAATACTATTCAATTTAAGTTCCACTTGAGCACACTGCAGTGCACTGGAAATGAGTTCAGCCTTAATGGCACTGAAAGAGGTGGAAGCAGGGAAAGGTGGAGATCACCGATTTGAACCTAATTAAAAAGACCTGATAAAAATGCTAGAAAGCCAGATGGTAAAGTCAATTTCTTAGTACTGTGCCAGTCCAGGGATGGAATATGTTTAGCAGTTGACATTCTGCAAGGGTAGACTGATAATATCAGCAGGGAAACCAAAAGGATTTTGCTAACACTATTAGACTTTACTTTTAAAACTCTTTCATGCTTCTGTATCTAAGTGGAAACAAAAAATATAAATTCTCTATTTTAATCAAATTCTAAAGCTCTATAAGAGCTTCAAGCATTTGATTGCTATTCAATATCTCCAACACTAATTTGAAAACTAAATACTAACTAGGTTATAATAGCAAATAGGGGAGTGGAAATCATTCCTTTAGAGAATTGTTCCTCTTTAATTTTAAAAGTTAAACAATTGATTATTCCAAAACAACACTTGAACTAAAGCGCTTAAAGTAATAGTGTCCACATTTAGGCAAATTTTGGTTATTCAAAATATAAACATTTAGAAATTGGAAATTTCATTTGATCATACAATAATAGGTGTGCATTTCTTGAATATTTTCATGGCCATGACAATAGAATACATCTGTAGATGGAGCAAACAGAAAAATAAGTAGATCAGAAATTTTTCTTTCTTCATCCAGATAATTTTCTGTTGTCAATATAGGATTGCAATGAAGGATGAGTAGACATTCTGCAACGATGTGTATTTATCCATATATATTGAGTGCTATTAAAAGTTAATTGAAATTAGAAACTGAGTGAGCTATATTTTGGAATATTTTATTATTTTAAAAGAATACAATGGAGGAGGGTCTAAAAAGTATCAGGGATCTATCCAGGCACAAAAAGAAGGAGAAATAGAGGGAAAATTAGGGGGAAAGGGCTAGGATAATTCAAGACTCTCACTGGTGCCAAACTTTGCCACTAGAAATTAACTTTTGGAGCACTGATTCACAGCCTTGATGTTCTTCTTCAGTCCATTTGTTCCTTTGTGTTGTAACTGAATAATTTATAGGTAATCATGTCTTCCACCAGTGCCAGGAAAGAGTCAACAGATCTGCTTTTCTCCAGCCAACGACGAACAGTAATGCTTGGATTTATAGTTTTCCTTTTCCAAAATGCTCAAGAGGAAGATGTTTTGCCACCCAATTCATCTCAAACAGCGGAGCGCCTTTAACAAGAAGTTTAGGTGGCATCAGGGACAGAGCTAATGAGGTTTGTTAAATCTGTTTTTATAAAGTACGATGTTAGCTTTCTGCCTCAAAATAGGATTCACTCAGTACTACAATCCCTGATATCTTTCATAAATTCTCCCCAGGGCAGTGTGTTTCATGGACTACTGTCAAGTATATATTTGCCAGTCTACTTATATGAACCACAAAACAAATAACCTATCTAAGCTATTCTACACCTGAGGCATACAAATGGCAGAGTAAAATACTTGTCAAAATCTTCTTCATTACTGGGGGGAGATGGGGAGCTTTGCTATTTATGTAAGCAGTCACCATCATGACTAGAACATTGTTTCCTCATCCCATTTCTTTCCCCAGTAGGTATATTTGTCTCTCAGTTATCTAGCTCTTCTTTCTGTGCGTCCCTGGATTGCATCCAATAACGTTTAGACTTTTTTATTTGAATTTGCATATTTGCCATCATTTATTTACACTAAAAGTGTTTCTCTAAATAATAATAGAATTTGGGCTGAATAAATTTTTATACATATAAAGGATAAATATTATGTAGCAAATATCCAGTTTTTTTTTAACCAA
Source organism: Aotus nancymaae (assembly GCF_030222135.1). Classification (NCBI taxonomy): domain Eukaryota; kingdom Metazoa; phylum Chordata; class Mammalia; order Primates; family Aotidae; genus Aotus; species Aotus nancymaae. The sequence continues at coordinate 49,025,311 of NW_026988415.1, read as the reverse complement.
CTGTATTGAGGCATCATATGCACACGATCAACTGAGTTTATTGAAATTGTGTAATTTTATGAGTTTTGACCGTTAAATATACACATGAAAAAAACTCCCACAATTAAGATACATACCATTTCCATCACCATCAAAAGGTTGTTCATAAGGCTTTGTAATCCAGCCCTGACTCTGTATGCCCTAGGTAACCAATGATCGACTTTCTTTCCCTCTAGATTAGTTTGTATTTTCTAGTGTTTCAAATAAGTGAAATCACACAGTATGTATTCTTCTTGGCCGGCTTCTTTCATCCAACATGATTGTTTTCTGAAATATTAACTTTGTTGGATGTAGCAATAATGCATTCCCTTTCATTGCTGAATAGTCTTCTATTATATGAATATATGACTTTTGTCTATTGACTTGTTGAAGGACATTTGGGTTGTTTCAAGTTTTGAGATATTATTAATACAAATAAAGCTTCTGGCTGGATGTGGTGGCTCATGCCTATAATCTCAGCACTTTTGGAGGCTAAGGAGGGCAGATTTGCATTGAGCTCAGGAGTTTGAGACCAGCCTGGGCAACATGGCAAAACTCTGTTTCTACTAAAAATACCAAAAATTAGCCCAGCGTGGTGTCACGTGCCTGTAGTCCCAGTTACTTGGGAGGCTGAGGGAAGAGAACAGCTTGGAACTGGGAGACAGAGGTTGCAGTGAGCTGAGATCAACCTGGGTGGTAGAGCAAGACTCTGTCTCAAAAAAAAAAAGAAAAGAAAAGCTAACGTTTTTCCTTCAGTAAATACTTAGGAACGAAAATGCTGAGTTATATAATAAGTATATGTATATATTTTTTAAAAACTGCTAATCAGGTTTTCAAAGAGGTTGTACTATTTTACAATCCTACCAGTAACATATGAAAATGCTAGTTGCTCCATATCCTCATCAACCCTTGGGTTTTTCGTTTGTTTTAGTTTTAGTCATTTTAGTATGTTTCTACTGGTGTATCATTATGGTTTTAATTTGCATTTCTCTGATAACTAATATCTTGAGCATCTCTTCCTGTGCATATTGGCCATTTGTATATCTTTTGTTAAGTGTCTGTTCAAATATTTTCCATTTTTCATTTTTTTGGGGGAAATCTTTTTATTATTGAATTGTAATAGCTCTTTATATAATCTGGATACAAGTCCTTTGTTAGATGTAAGCACTGCAGGATATTTCCTCTCAGTTTGTGAATTGTATATTTATTTTCTTAAAAGTGTCTGTTAAAGAGCAGAATTTTTTCATTTCAATGATTAATCTAATCATTTTTTCCTAATATGTTTATTGATTTCTGTGATTTTTCTAAAAATTTTTGACAATTCCAAAGTTATGAAGATTTCTTCCTCTTCTTTACTCTAAAAGTTTTATAGCTTTAGTCTTTCATATTTTAATCTATGACCCATTTTGGGTGAATTTTTTGCATACAGAATGAGGTAACAATCAACATTCATTTTCTCTCTTTATTGAATTGCATTGACATTGTTGTTGAAAAACATTTTGACTATGTATATAACATTTCTGGACTCTTTTTTCCTTCCTTTGACTGATATGTCTATTCTTTCATTCATACCACACTCAAGTACTACTGCTTTATAGTGTCATGAAGTCAGGCAGTATACTTTCTCCAGCTTTGTTTTTCATTTTTTTTCTTTTTCTTTTTTTTTTTTGAGACGGAGTTTCACTCTTGTTACCCAGGCTGGAGTGCAATGGCGCGATCTCGGCTCACTGCAACCTCCGCCCCCTGGGTTCAAGCAATTCTCCTGCCTCAGCCTCCTGAGTAGCTGGGACTACAGGCTGCACCACCATGCCCAGCTAATTTTTGTATTTTTGGTAGAGACGGGGTTTCACCATGTTGACCAGGATGGTCTTGATCCCTTGACCTCGTGATTCTAAGGTCACTTGCATCTCCATATACATTTGAAAATCAACGTCTCAATTTCTATTTAAGAAAACCCGAGGGAGAGAGATCCAAGATGGCTGATGATTAGCAGCTTGGGCACGTACCTCCCAGTGAAAGCGCAAAGAATGAGAGGACGCCACACTTTCAGACGAATATTAGTTGCTCACGGACCACGAGATTCCCAGTGGAGGAGCTCCACGGGTCGCCAGGGTGACTCTTGTGGCCGGCGTGGCGGTTTTGCTGGTGCCTTAGCACGCCAGTTCTTGGTGCAGAGTCCGGAGATTCCGGGCAGAAAAGCACCATCAATCTTAACACCGCTGTTTTGGCCGGCTCAGTGGATTGCTCAGATTTCGGCGCAGGGAATCAACAAGTTGGACGTCAGAGACCCAGTTAGAAAGTCAGTAATTATAAAGACGACAGACGGACAAATATATAATGAAGGGAAGAAACCAGCGTAAAAAGGTAGAGAATACTCAAAATCAGAATGCCTCTCCCTCTACAGGGGATTGCAATTCCTCATCAGTAACGGAACAAGGCTTAATAGATTACACGTGTGTTCCAATAACAGAAGCAGGTTTCAAAACGTGGGTGATAAGAAACTTCTGTGAATTAAAAGAACTTGTTCTAACCCAATGCAAAGAAACTAAGAACCTTGAAAAAAGGTTTGACGAAATGTTAACGAGAATGGACAATTTAGAGAAGAATATAAGTGAATTGATGGAGCTGAAAAACACAACACGAGAACTTCGCGAAGCATGCACAAGTTTTAACAGTCAAATTGATCAAGCAGAAGGAAGGATATCAGAAGTCGAGGACCAGCTCAGTGAAATGAAACGAGAAGACAAGAATGCAGAAAAAAGGATGAAAAGGAATGAGCAAAGTCTCCAGGAAATATGGGACTATGTGAAAAGACCTAATTTACGTTTGATAGGTGTACCTGAATGTGATGAAGAGAATGAATCCAAGTTGGAAAATACTCTTCAGGATATCATTCAGGAAAATTTCCCCAACCTGGCAAGGCAGGGTAATATTCAACTCCAGGTAATACAGAGAACACCACAAAGATGTTCTTCAAGAAGACCAACCCCAAGGCACATAATCGCCAGATTTATTAGGGTTGAAATGAAGGAGAAAATACTAAGGGCAGCCAGAGAGAAAGGTCAGGTTACCCATAAAGGGAAACCTATCAGACTTACAGCAGATCTCTCAGCAGAAACCCTACAAGCCAGAAAAGAGTGGGGACCAATATTTAACATCCTTAAAGAAAAGAACTTTCAACCCAGAATTTCCTATCCAGCCAAACTAAGCTTTATGAGCGAAGGAAAAATTAAATCTTTTGCGAACAAACAAGTACTTAGAGAGTTCACCACCACCAGGCCTGCTTTACAAGAGCTTCTGAAAGAAGCACTATACATATAAAGGAACAACCAATATTAGCCTTTCCAAAAATATATCAAAAAGCAAAGAACTTTAACACAATAAAAAATTTACATCAACTAATGGGCAAAACAGCCAGCTAGCATCAAACGCCGGTATTAAACTTACATATATTTTAATTGGATAAAAAGCCAAAACCCATCGGTAAGCTGCATCCAGGCCCATCTTACATGCAACAATACACAAAGACTCAGAGAGAAGGAGGAAGATTTACCAATCAAACAGAGAGTAAAAATAAACTAATAAACAAAAAGCAGGAGATGCAATTCTCGCCTCTGATAAAGTAGACTTTAAAGCAACAAAGATCAAAAGAGGCGAGGAATGACATTACATAATGGCAAAAGGATCAATGCAACAAGAAGAGCTAACGATTCTATAGATCAACGAGATAGAAAATTAACAAGGATATTCAGAACTTGAACTCAGACCCGGAACAAGTAAACTTAATAAACATTTATAGAACTCTCCACTTCAAATACACAAAACATACATTACCACCTCACACCTATTCCAAAGGTGACTATATAATTGGAAGTAAATCACTCCTCAGTAATCACATAGCATTTCATAGGTTTAAATGAAATATTGGTTGGCTGTTTGTTTGTTATCTTCTTCCCTTATTCCTTCCTGACTACATCATTAAGTATAATTATCAGTATAAAAGAGGTTTTCAATACCCATTACTAAATTGCATTCTAGCCTGGGCAAGAAAGCAATACTCCCATTCTCTCTCCCTCTTTCTTTTCCTTCTCCCTCCTCCCCATTCTCTCTCTCTCTTTCTCTTCCTTTTTCCTCCTTCCTATTCTCTCTCTCTCTTTCTCTAAAAAAAAAAAAAAAAAGAAAACCCTGTTAGAATTTGGATTAGGATTGTGTTGAATCTACAGATTAATTTGGGGATAATTGACATGTTAACAGCATTGAATTTTTCAATCCATGATTATGGCTCTCTCCATTTATAGGTTTAATATTTTTCACCAATGTTTCATAGTTTTTAGTGAGGAGATGTGTCATGTGTTTTGTTAGATTCCTAATTTTTTCATATTTGAGGTGGAGGGTTACTGTCAAATAATTTTTTAAAAATTTGTTTTTTCTATCATTTGCTAGTATATCAAAATATAACTGATTTTTGGATATTAACTTTGTATTCTGTGACATTGCTAAATTTGTTTGTTAGTTCTATGAGTTGTTTTATAGATTAGGATTTTCTCATAAATAATTGTGTCATCTGGAAATATACACAATTTTACTTTTCTCTTTCCAATCTTTATGTTTTCCATTTCTTTTTCTTGCCTTGTTGCAATAGCTAGGACTACTAGCAAACACTTACGGGAAAGTGTTTAATGTCTCCCTATTAAGTGTGTTGTTATTTTAGGTTTTTTTTTTTAAATACATGTCATTAGTCAGATTAAGAGATTTTATTCCTAGTTTTATGTGAGTTTGTTTCTATTCTTAATCACAATAGCTGCTGAATGTTCTCAAATCCTTTTTTCTATCTCTATTGAAATTATTGTTTTCTCTTTTGTTCTGCTAATCTGGTGAATTGTATTGTTTTATTTTTGAATGTTAAAGTATCCTTGCATCCCAGTGACAAAACAAATTTAGCCATTGTGTTATTTTAAATAATATATGGTTAAATTGATTTGTCAATATTTTATCAAAATTTTTTGCATTTATATTGGTGACACATATTGGTCTTCAGCTTTTTTTTTTTTGGTAATATCTTTTTCAGAATTTTATATTAAGTATATTTTGGCTTCATAAAACCATTTGGGAGGTGCTCTCTCCTCCCATATGTTCTGAAAACTTTGTTTTATCCTGTGTCAAATTTGATCGTTATGTATCTCGAGAATTTATCCATTTCAAGTAAGTTATTAAACTTGTTAACATGAAGCTCTTCATAATATTTTCTAAATTTCAAATTACATATTTAACATGTCTAGGACTTGTCTTGCTAACCTCTTTCTCATTCTTGATAATGACTTGCATTTTCTCTTTTTTTTATTTAGTCTAGCTAGGGATTTTATCAATTATGTTCATCTTTTCATAGAACCAGCTTTTGGCTATGCTAATTTTCTGTATTATCTGTTTTCTAGTGTGTTTATTTCTGCTCTCATATTTCCTTCCTTCTACTAACTTTTGGTTTACTTCTCTCTATATTAACTTCTTGAGATGGGAATCTGGGTTATTGATATTTGTTCTTTCCTTTTTTCTGATATAGGCATCTTAAATTATCAATTTTCTCCTAAGCACTGTATTTTCACATGCTTTATTTTTATTATCATTTTGTTAGAGACAATTTTTAATTTTATTATTTTTCTTTGGCTCATGAATTATTTAGAAGTGTCTTGTCTAAGTTCCAAATATCTGGGAATTTTCTAGATGCTTATTGTGTTACTGGTTTCTAATCTAATTCTATTGTGGCTAGAAAATATACTCTGTATGATTTCAAACCTTTTTAGATTCATTGATCTCTGTTTCATGGTCATACATGTGGTCAATTTTGGTGACTGTACCATGTGTATATGAAAGAAACGGAGAGAGATCCAAGATGTGACCACTAGCAGCTCGGGATATTAGCTCCTAGTGAAAGTACAGAGAACGAGAGGATGCCAAACTTTCAGACGAATTTTTGTTGCTCACGGACCAGGAGATTCCCAGCAGAGGAGCCCCACGGGTCGCCAGCGTGACTCTTGTGGCCGGCGCGGCGGTTTTGCTGGCGTCTCAGGGCGGCAGTTCTTGGTGCAGAGTGAGCGGGACTGGGTCCCCTTTGGCCGATTCCCAGGCAGAAAAGCACCATCAATCTTAACGCCGCTGTTTTGGCCGGCGCAGTGGATTGCTCAGATTTTGGTGCAGGAAATCAACAAGTTCGACGTCCACTCAGAAACCTAATTTGAAAGTCGGAAATCACAAAGACGACAGGTGGATAAATTTACAATGATGGGAAGAAACCAGCGTAAAAAGGCTGAGAATACCCAAAATCAGAATGCCTCTCCCTCTACAGGTGATCACAGTTCCTCATCAGCAACGGAACAAGCCCTGATGGAGAACGAGTGCATTCCATGAACAGAAGTAGACTTCAGAAGGTGGATGATAAGAAACCTCTGTGAATTAAAAGAACTTGTTCTAACCCAATGCAAAGAAACTAAGAACTTTGAAAAAATGTTTGACGAAATGCTAACGAGAATAGACAATTTGGAGAGGAATATAGGTGAATTAATGGAGCTGAAAAACACAACACGAGAACTTCGCGAAGCATGCACAAGTTTTAACAGTCAAATTGATCAAGCAGAAAAAAGGATATCAGAGTTTGAAGACCAACTTAACAAAATAAAACGAGAAGTCAAGATTAGAGAAAAAAGGATAAAAAAGAATGAGCAAAGTCTCCAAGAAATATGGGACTATGTGAAAAGACCTAATCTACGTTTGATAGGTGTACCTGAATGTGATGAAGAGAATGAATCCAAGTTGGAAAACACTCTTCAGGAGATTAGTCAGGAAAACTTTCCCAACCTAGTAAGACAGGACAATATTCAACTCCAGGTAATACAGAGAATACCACAAAGATATTCTTCAAGAAGACCAACCCCAAGGCACATAATCGTCAGATTCACTAGGGTTGAAATGAAGGAGAAAATACTAAGAGCAGCTAGAGAGAAAGGTCAGGTTACCCACAAAGGGAAGCCTATCAGACTAACAGCAGATCTCTCAGCAGAAACCCTACAAGCCATAAAAGAGTGGGGGCCAATATTCAACATCCTTAAAGAAAAGAACTTTCAACCCAGAATTTCATATCCAGCCAAACTGAGCTTCAAAAGCGAAGGAAAAATAAAATCTTTTGCAAACAAGCAAGTACTTAGAGATTTCACCATCACCAGGCCTGCTTTGCAGAAGCTTCTGAAAGAAGCACTACACATATAAACTAACGACCAGTATCAGTCTTTCCAAAAATATATCCAGCTAGCATCAAATGGCAGTATTAAACTCATATATATTATTAACTGGATAAAAAGCCAAAACCCATCGGTACACTGTATCCAGACCCATCTCACATGCAACGATACACAAAGACTCAAAGGGACAGAGGAAGATTTACCAACCAAATGGAGAGCAAACATAAATAAATAAATGAAAAGCAGCAGTTGCAATTCTCACCTCTGATAAAATAGACCTTAAAGCAACAAAGATCAAAAGAGGCAAAGAAGGACATTACATAATGGTAAAAGGATCAATGCAACAAGAAGAGCTAACGATCCTATATATACACGCACCCAATACAAGAGCACCCAGATACATAAGACAAGTTCTTAATGACTTATAAAGAGACTTAGCCTCCCACACAATAATAGTGGGAGACTGTAACATCACATTGTCAATATTAGACTGATCAACGAGATAGAAAATTAACAAGGATATCCAGGACTTGAACTCAGACCCGGAACAAGTAAACTTAGTAAACATTTATAGAACTCTCCACTTCAAATACACAAAACATACATTCTTATCAGTACCATATCACACCTATTCCAAAAGTGACTATATAATTGGAAGTAAATCACTCCTCAATAATTGCATAGCATTTCATAGGTTTAAATGAAATATTGGTTGGCTGCTTGTTTGTTATTTTCTTCCCTTATTCCTTCCCGTCTCCATTATTAAGCACAATTATTGGCATAAAAGAGGTTTTCAATTCCCATTTTTAGACTGCATTCTAGCTTGGGCAATAAAGCAATACTCCCGTTCTCTCTCCCTCTTTCTCTTCCCTTTTCTTCCTCTTCTTCATTCTTTTTTTTTCTTTTTTTCTTTTTTTTTTTTGAGGCGGAGTTTCGCTCTTGATACCCAGGCTGGAGTGCAATGGCGCGATCTCGGCTCACCGCAACCTCCGCCTCCTGGGTTCAGGCAATTCTCCTGCCTCAGCCTCCTGAGTAGCTGGGATTACAGGCACGCGCCACCGTGCCCAGCTAATTTGTTGTATTAGTAGAGACGGGGTTTCACCATGTTGACCAGGATGGTCTCGATCTCTTGACCTCGTGATCCACCCGCCTCGGCCTCCCAAAGTGCTGGGATTACAGGCTTGAGCCACCGCGCCCGGCCTCTTTTTTTCTTTCTCTCTTTCTTTCTTCCTTTTTCTTTAAAAAAAAAAAGAAAGAAACGTGCGTTCTGCAGTTATTGATTGTCACAGTCTATAAATACCAATTAGGTCAAACTTGTTGATAGTATTGTTCAAATCCTCTATGTTTAACCTAACTTTTTTCCTAATATTCTATGAATTACTGAGAGAGGTGCTAAAATCTCCTACTATGATTTTGGAATTGTCTATTTCTCTCTTTAATTCTGTCAATTGTTACTTCATGAATTTTAAAATTCTGCTATTAAGCACATGTATGTTTAGAATTTTTTTCTGAAAAATGATCCAATCATCATCATAGAATGTTACTCTTTACCTTTGGTAATACTCTTTGTCTTAAAATTTCTCTTAGCTGGTGTTAAAATAGCTACTGTGACCTTATACTTACTACTTACATAATATACTTTTACACTTTTCCCACATATCTGTGTCATATTAAAATATGTATGTTATAGATGGCATATAGTTGGGTCTTCACTTTTTAGCATTTCTGGTAATATCTGCCTTTTGATTGGCATATATAGTCTATTATTATTTAATGTAATTTTTCCTGTGATTGTCTTTATTTTATTTTATTCCTAATTTTTGTGGGTATGTAGTAGTTGTATATATTTATGAGGTACATGAGATTTTTTAAAATTTTTTTATTTTCATAGGTTTTTGGGGAAAAGATAGTGTTTGTTTACATGAGTAACTTCTTTAATGGTGATCTGTGAGATTTTGGTGCACCCACCCATTATCTGAGCAGTATACACTGTACCCTATTTTCAGTCTTTTATCTCTCACCCCACTTCCACCTTTCCCCCAAGTCCCCACAGTTCATTGTATCATTCTTATGCCTTTACATCTTCATAGCTCAGCTCTCCCACTTATGAGTGAGCACATGCGATGTTTGGTTTTCCATTCCTGAGTTACTTGACTTAGAATAATGATCTCCAATTCCATCCAGGTTGCTGTGAATGCCATTATTTAATTCCTTTTTAGGGCTGAATAGTATTCCATGGTTTATATATATATACAACAATTTATTTATCCACTCATTGATTGATGGGCGTTTGGGCTGGTTCCATATTTTTGCCATTGTGGATTGTGCTGCTATAAATTGTGCTGCAAGTATCTTTTTTATATAATGACTCCTTTCCCTCTGTGTAGACACCTAGTAGTGGGATTGCTGGATCAAATGATAGTTCTACTTTTAGTTCTTTAAAGAATCTCCACGCTGCTTTCCATAGTTGTTGTACTAGTTTACATTCCCACCAGCAGTGTAAAAGTGTTCCCTTTTCACTGCATCCTAGCCAACATATATTATGTTTTGATTTTTGGATTATGGCAATTCTTGCAGGAGTAAGGTAGCATCACATTCTGGTTTTGATTTGCATTTCCCTGATCATTAGTGATGTTGGGCATTTTTTTCATACATTTGTTGGCCATTTGTGTATCTTCTTTTGAGAATTGTCTATTTATGTCCTTAGCCTGTTTGTTGTTTTTTTTTTTTTTCTTGATAATTTGTTTGAGTTCCTTGTAAATGCTGGATATTAGTCCTTTGTCAGATGTATAGGTTGTGAAGATTTTAGTCCACTCTGAGAGTTTACTCTGTTTACTGTACTGTTTCTTTTGCTGTGCAGAAGCTCTTTAGTTTAATTAAGTTTCACCTATTTATCATTGTTTGTTGCATTTGCTTTTGGGTGCTTGGTCATGAAGTCTTTGCCTAAGCCACTGTCTAGAAGTGTTTTTGCAATGTTATCTTCTAGAATTTTTATGGTTTCAGGTCATGGATTTAAGTCCTTGATCCATCTTGAGTTGATTTTTGTATAAGGTGAGAGATGAAGATCTAGTTTGATTCTTTTACATGTGGCTATCCAATTATCCCGGCACCATTTGTTGAATAGGGTGTCTTTTCCCCACCTCATGTTTTTCTTTGCTTTGTCGAATGTCAGTGGCTGTATTTGGCTTTATTTCTGGGTTTTCTATTCTGTTCCATTGGTCTGTTTGCCTATTTTTATACCAGTACCATGCTGTCTTGGTTTGTTTTTATACCAGTACCATGCTTATAGTATAGTTTGAAGTCAGGTAATATACCTCCAGATTTGTTCTTTTTGCTTAGTCTTGCTTTGGCTATGCAGGCTCTTTTTGGTTCTATATGAATTTTAGGATTTTCTTTTCTAGTTCTGTGAGGAATGATGGAGGTATTTTGATGGGAATTGCATTGAATATGTAGATCGCTTTTGTCAGTATGGTCATTTTCACAATATTGATTCTATCCATTCATGAGCATGGGATGTGTTTCCATTTGTTTGTGTCATCTATGATATCTTTCAGCAATGTTTTGTAGTTTTACTTGTAGAGGTTTTTCACCTCCTTGGTTAGGTATATTCCTAAGTATTTTATGTTTTTGCCACTATTGTAAAATGGGTTGAGTTCTTGATATGATTCTCAGCTTGGTCACAGAGCTACCGATTTGTGTACATTAATTTTGTATCCGGAAATTTTGCTGAATTCATTTATCAGTTCTAGGAGCTTTTTGGAGGAGTCCTTAGGGTTTTCTAGGTATAGTATCATATTGTCAGCAGACAGTGACAGTTTGACTTCATCTTTACTAATGTCAGTGCCTTTCATTTCTTTCTCTTGTCTGATTGCTCTGGATAGGACTTCTAGTACTGTGTTGAACAGAAGTGGAGAGAGTGGGCATCCTTGTCTTTTTCCAGTTCTCAGAGGGAATGCTTTCAACTTTTTCCCATTCAGTATTATGTTGGCTGTGGTTTGTCATAGATGGCTTTTATTACATTAAGGTTTGTCCCTTCTAGGCTGATATTGGTGAGAGTTTTAATCATAAAAGGATGCTGGATTCTGTTAAATGCCTTTCTGCATGTATTGAAATGATCATGTGATTTTTGTTTTTAATTCTGTTTATGTGGTGTATCACATTTATTGACTTGCAGGTTTTAAACCATCCCTTTATCTCTAGTATGAAACCCCCTTTATCATGGTGGATTGTCTTTTTGATATGCTGTTGGATTCAATTAGCTAGTATTTTGTTAAGAATTTTAGCATGTATCTTCATCAGGGATATTGGTCCGCAGTTTTCTTTTTTTGTTATGTCCTTCTCTGATTTTGGTATTAGGGTGATGCTGGCTTCATAGACTGATTTAGGGGAGATTACCTCTTTCTCTATCTTGTGGAATAGTATCAGTAGGATCGGTACCAGTTCTTCTTGGAATGTCTGATAGAATTTAGCTGTGAATCCATTTGGTCCTGGACATTTTTTTTTGGCAGTTTTTATAATTACCATTTCAATCTTGCTGCTTGTTATTGGTCTGTTCAGGGTTTCTAATTCTTCCTGGTTTAAGCTAGGAGGGTTGTATATATCCAGGAATTTATCCATCTCTCTAGGTTTTCTAGTTTATGCATTTAAAGGTGTTCATAGCAGCCTTGAATGATCTTTTGTATTTCTGTGGTGTTGGTTTAATATCTCCCATTTTCATTCTAATTGAGGTTATTTTGATTTTCTCAACCATCCTGGTAAGTTCCTGCAGTAGTTATTGGAGCAAAACGTCACAATGTGAGTCTGCACACGCTGTCCTGTCCATCCAAGTCGGAGTTACTATCTCTGTACATGAGATGTTTTGATACAGACATGCAATTTGACATAAGCACATCATGTAGAATGGGGTGTCCATGCCCTCAAGCATTTATCCTTTGAGTTACAAACAATCCAATTACACTCTTTATTATAAATGTGCAACTAAGTTATTATTGACTATAGTCACCCTATTGTGCTGTCAGATAGTAGGTCTTATTCATTCTTTCTATGTTTTTGGACCCATTAACCATCCCCACTTCCTCCAAACTTCCCACTACCTTTCCCATCCTCTGGTAACCATCCTTCTACTCTCTGCATTTATGCATATGGTTGTCTTAGTTTTTTTAAAAAAAAATTGTGGCTACATAGTAGGTATATATATTTATGGGGTACACAAAATGTTTTGATACAGGCATGCAATGTGAAACAAACACATCATGAAGAATGGGGTATCCATCCCCTAAAGCATTAATGTTTTGAATTGCAAGCAACCCAATTACACTCGTTATTTTCAAATGTACAGTTATTATTGACTATAGTCACCCTATTGTGCCAGCAGATAGTGGGGTTCATTTATTCTTACTATATATTTTTTGAACCCATTAACCATCCACCTCTTTGTCAGCTCCCCACTACCCTTCCCAGCCTCTGGTAACCATCCTTCTATTCTCTATGTCCATGAGTTCAATTGTTTTGATTCTTAGATCCTAAAAATAACTGAGAACATGCGATGTTTATCTTTCTATGCCTTGCTTATTTCACATAACAAATGATCTCCAGTTTAATCCATGTTGTTGCAAATGACTGGATCTCATTGTTTTTATAGCTGAATAGTACTCCATTGGGTACACATGCTACATTTTCTTTATCTTTTCATCTGTTGACAGATACTTACGTTGCACTCAAATCTTAGCTACAGTAAACAGTATGCGTATGGTTGTCTTTAGATGTATTATTTTACCATTTGGGTTTTGTTTGCTCCTCCTTATTTTTATCTTTCTGTTTTCCCGACCTAGTTCTCTGTTAAGTTATTTGAATATACAGTTATATGCTTCATAAAGACATTTCTGTCAATGATGGAGCACATATATGATGGTGTTCCCATAAGATTATAATATCATGTATTTGCTATCCCTTTTCTAGATATAGATGTGCTTAGATACACAATATTTACTACTGTGGAACTGCCTAAGGTATTTGGTATAGTAACATGACAGGTTTGTAGCTTAGAAGCAATAGGCTATAACATGTAGCCTAGGAGTGTAGTAGGCTATACCATCCAGATGTGTGTAAGCACACTCTATGATGTTCACACAACTGTGAAATTGCCTAGTGTCACATTTCTCAGAATAAGTCCTTATCATTAAGTGATGCATAACCATATTTTAGAATTTGATTTTATCTATTCACTTTTCTCTATAACCTTTTAATATATACATACATTTAGTGGTTGTACCATTTACATTACATATTGTACCATTTACACAAAATGTAGTAATCTTACAACCATATAGCTCTATATTCTCCACTTCCCCATCTTATTAATGTAATGTTTGTTATGTACAATATAATTAATTACATTTAACTCTGAAAGGGATTGATATAATGTTTGGTTTAAATAGTTGTAGGCATTTTAAAGAAATGAAGTGAGAAGGTGACCTTTCATTTTCACCCAAATACTTAAAAGTTTTTGATTCTTTTCATTCATTCCTAAAAATCCGAGGTTCTCTCTGGTGTAATTTTTTGTAGCTGAAGAACTTTCGTTGGCACTTCTTATAATTCAAATCTGCTGGTGATTCATTCTCTTAGTTTTCTTTTGTCTGAAAACATGAAATTTATTCTATGCCAGTGGCTTCTCTCTGAAATACACATGTATTTAATTTATAGTTGTCTATTTGTCATAGGATAATTTTTAGTAGCTTACTCATTCATACTGGAAGTGGAATTTCTATTAACCTGCCTGTTTTTCAAAAATATTTAAAACATGGGGAAGTGTTTCTGCAGTAATCATAAAGAAAAAAACCATGACAATAAACAGAATGTATTCCACTTTTATAAAGAACAAAAGCAGTTATGCATTTATAATGTATGAATGCAAAGGAAATTTGTTTAAGTCTTAATAAGGATTATTTCTTGGTGGTTGGATTAGGCCTAATTTTTATTTTGTTCTTCAGAACTTGCTGTAAGTTATATTTTTAAGAACACATTTAATTTTGTGATAATAAAAATAATAAAATTGATTTAAAAAGATATTGGAAGGCAATGAATGAATAATTAATAAACGAATCAGAGTCAATAAATCCTCCAGTAGTTCAGAGGAGGAAAAGATTTGAAGACCAGAAATCTTTCAGACCAGATTGCTTTGTCTATTATATTTATATTTTTCCTGAGAATATTGTATGGCTATATTGTTTTAAAATGTATAAGCATTAAATATCGATTAGCCAGAATGTTCAAGAAAAAGAACACTCTGATTAAAAGAACTTTTAACTGATATTTGAGCAACAAAAGTTTTCAGTTTCAACACACTTACTGGACAATATTTTTAAAATATATGAGCCCATTTCCCTGCCTTATATTCTCAACATAATTGAATCTTCATTTTAACACTAATGATCATTCAGGGCCTCAGACTGTTCATACTGCACATCAGTGATTCCTATAGATGACACTGAAGAATAGCTTTAGTCCGTGTTCACTCAGGATATACCCTGGAAATTGGATTTGTGATTATCTAATATGCACTTTAGTTTATAACTTTCCACTTTTATCTAAAAAGTAGATTTTAAAAAAACCAGTTTTAATGTTTATGTAATTTGAAGATTCTGGTGAATGATGGGGCTGTTTATTTGAAATTTTGCTAAACATAGAAAGCATAGTTGTCATATTGTATTCCAAAAGTAGCTCTTTTTCAAATTGCTTCACTGAAAAATTCTTTCCATATGTGAAGATTAAAGCAGAATAAATGATAGCAGAGAAACAAATAATAATTCTCCAGTGAAGTTTGATAAAAGATTTATGAGATTATCATCTCAGTCTGAGAATATTTCCCTAGATGGAAAATAAAATGTTAGAGGAATTGAAAATAAAAAATAATAGAACTTAAAAAAATAGATAAATACAAGTTACCAATTACGTCATTCTTCTTTTGCCTAGTTCCCCTGTACAGCCTCTGAACCAGAAATAGAAACCAAGCTGGAGGCTGAATGAGAAGCTTATCTCTCTGCCACCCTTGCTAACAGAATCAGCCCATGGATGAAACATAATGAAAAATACTCATATTGTCGCTCAAAAAAGAGAGAGACTTGGCATATAACTTCTTGAATTCAAGGAATAAAATTCCAGAATGAGAAAAATGTTAGAATGCACCTTCTAACACATATGTCACCCAGCACTTGTTTAAACTGTCCTCTTCTAAAAACATTTTTTTTTTTTTGAGACAGAGTTTTGCTCTTGTTGCCCAGGCTGGAGTGCAATGGTGTGATCTCGGCTCACTGCAACATCCGCCTCCCAGGTTCAAGCAATTCTCCTGCCTCAGCCTCCCAAGTAGCTGGGATTACAGGCGTTCACCACCACATCCGGCTAATTTTGTATTTTTAGTAGAGATGGGGTTTCTTCATGTTTGTCAGGCTGGTCTCGAACTCCTGGCCTCAGGTGATTTGCCTGCTTTGGGCTCCCGAAGTGCTGGGATTACAGTGTGAGCCACTGAGCCTGTCCCTAAAAACGTTTTATATCCTACTTCCTCCATGTGTCCCTTTTCAAATTCTATCATCAGACTTCGAAAGGTTTGCTGTGAATACCTTCCAACAGTTATGGTGAGAAATATTTACTGCAGGTAGCTCTTCCCTTTTTTCAGTGGTAAAATATTTTGTGGAGAAGTGATGGAGGGATAGGGTGACAGGAGGATTATACAAGTAAAAACTTTCAGCATACTTTTTATGTTCATCTAGGTATTCTTGATTTCACTTTCTCTGTGTCTGAGCATGACTTGGACACTTACCTTTATTTAAGCACTATCATCTGTGGATTTAATGTGCATCATTGTAGTCAGTGTTGGGGGAAAAATAAATGTCCTCGAATCCAAGCCTTTTGAAATATCACTCAATAGTTTACCTTGAACTTTCCACCAGTTCCCTTTTCCTTCATCCTAGCCTCTCTTTCTGTTCCATGATAAAGGTTAAGACAAGGAGCATTGGCAAAAAAAGTTGGGGTAGGATTGGAAGAGAAACAGCAGTCATCTGCAGGCTCCATTTTCACCTGCAGGGCTGCTATAATACAAGAGTTATTAATATGCCAAGTCTTATGTTCTTGGTCTTTAAAAGTGCCTTACAGCATACTCCAGTTAACTGTTTATTGCTCCCATTTCCAACCCCCCTACTGTGGAGTGTCTTGCTAATGCTGGGAAATCTCAGGATTACATATTGTCATTCCCCACTGAAGACAGAAATAAGCACTCAGTAGCTTTCAACATTATTTTCCACTTTCAGTACCCACTGTGCTATGGTTCCGTAGAGGACTTTGTAGGTGGTTAAATTCAAATTTATTTTTTCTATCAATATAATATAAAACTTGCCCTAATGTCTTTAATCTGTATTATATGCTGTATAGATAATAGGAAAATTTTCCTAATGAAAGTAGCTAATATATGCTATATATATGGAGTTTTTAAATTGTGATAACAATGTCTTTTTGGTGACTATAGTCACCAAAAGGTTTTATAAAAATGGCTAGTGATTTTACTGATTATCCTCAAATGGCTCAATAAACACATTTTTAATGATTCTATGAATATATTTTCAAAATTATTTTGCTCAATAAAGTACCTGTGTGGTAGGAGTTTTAAGCCCTGCACAATTTACTCAAAACAAATTCAATTAATCTTTAAATGTTGTAGTCAATAATTTGCTTTATTTGTTTTAGAAAAAAAAATAACAGGTCATTTTCAATTTAGAAGAGATTTAAAAACCAAGACTTTCTTTAATTCTACACAATGCTTATGCATACTTATAAAATTTTCAAAAGCCCCTTTTCAAGGAAACCTGCATTTCCTAATCTCTGTTAATGTTCTACCTGTATCTGGTTCTAGTAGACTGCCCAGGCCCTCCAGTGATAATGTTGAGGAGACTGTGATCTAGTGTATTACTCAGATATTGTGGAAGTGCTGGTGCCTGCGCACCACAGGTATTAGAGGAGAATGAAGGGAAATTGATTTACAAATACTTGAAAGAAAGACTCAGAGGAAAGGATTCTGGTACTCTTTTAAAGGCTCGTGCTTCTTTTCTCTGAAAGGAGAAACAACACAATTCATATGTCAAGACAACAGAACTAGCTTCTTAAAATTAATTTGAAAACAAAAAGCGAAAAAGAAAACTGTTCAAGGATCTTTCTGATCTGACTAGAAGATTCGGTACTCTTTCAGAGATTCCAGAGAGTGCTGATAAAGAACCCTACCTTTTTTGACTAAGGTTCTTTAAGTGTGAGACTGCATCAGGATTCAGTACCACTCATCATTCTGATATCTAGTCAGAAATATGAAGTAGCTGAGAATAGCTAGTAGCTTTCTAGGAAAAGAAAGCAGTTCTGCATCAGACCTATATATGCATAGTGACTCTATGAAAAAAAATGATTTCAAGGTGTGTTACCTGAGGTGCAATAAGTTACATTTTGAGAGGTATTTTGCTTATCTCAATTCATTAGATAATTAAAACAATTTACATTGCTTTAAAAATTATAAAAGCAATCTATGTTCTTTGTAAAACAACAGAGAATGAATGATACAATGCTATGTGGAAAAGTATTAAGTCAACGGAAAAAGTGGAATATGGCTGGTAGATTAGGAAAGTGTACTGTTTTGATGTTAAATTTCCTGAATTTGACAACTGTACTGGGGTAATATAAGAAAAATATTACTATTTAGAGGAGATACTCACTGCAGTATTTAGATATGAAGAGCCTCATGTAATTTACTTTCAAACAGTGCAGAAAAAATGTTGCGTATACGTGTGTGTACATATCTCTGTGTGTGCATGTGTGAATATATGTAGATGTATATAAATATGACAAGGAAAAAGCCAACAATAAAGCAAATGGGGTAAAATGCTACAAAGTGAATCTATGTAAATATGTGAGTATTTTGTACTTTTTTTATTTTTGCAACTTTTAAGTTTGAAATCACTTTCAAAAATACTTTAAAAATTTAAATGTGAAAGCTCCCTCCTTCTGGATTTTTTATACATAAACGTCACACACAGAGATGTTTTAAAATACAAATAGAATTATGCTAAATATTTAATTTCATGATTTTTTTTTCTTTTTTACTTGTCAATATGTATTGAACTGTATTAATGTTTCAGGCACTTGGTTTCAAAGTACACATTTATATTATTGTAGCCAAGTTTTTTCTTTTTTGAGGACCAAATAGTCTATGCTTCTCAATGACCCACTGACTCCTATACACGTGTTTTAAATAACTTTGTTAACATTTACATAATAGTACAAAGATTGAGAGTTTGAGAAATCCATAATACTTCTTGGGTCTTAGTATGGAGAGAAAAGCCATGTTATGAAATTAAACTTCAATTGTTCCTTGATTCACTTATGGAAAAGATAGATCATTCATATGGTTCAAATTCCAAACTGTACAAAAAAAGCATACAGTGAAAAGCATTCTTTCCACCTTCTTCCCCTGATACCCAGTCCTTCTTTTCAGAAGCACCCAGTGTTATTTCTTACTTATATATTCATCTAGAGATATTACTTGCATTTCCATTATGTGTGTGTGTGCACCATTGTATCTTCACAGCATATATATAAATATATATGTCTGCATATTAATATATAGTCATGTGTTGCTTTATGACAAGAATAGAGTCTGAGAAATGCATCCTTAGGTGATTTTGTTGTGTGAAGACCAAAGAGTATACTTACATAAACCTAGAAGGTACAGCCTACTACACACCTAGGCTATATGGAAAAGCCTATTGCTCCTAGGCTACAAACCTGTATAGCATGTGACAGTACTGAATACTGTAGGGATTGTAACACAGTGGTATTTATGTATCTAAACATAGGAAAAGTAATATATTGTGCTACAATGTTACAACAGCTATGATGTCATTAGGTAATAGGAATTTTTCAGCTCCATTATAATCTTATGTGATCACCATGATATGTGGTCTGTTGCTGACCGAAATGTCTATATGGGGTGTATAACTATATCTGTGTTATATTCAAGTTAATGACAGATGTACTGAACCCCTTCTATGTGCCAGACACTATTTTAGGTGCTAGTGATGTAACAATGAACAAAACCAAATCTCTGCTTGTATGTAGTCATCATTCCGATGGGAGTAGATGTACAATAAACAAGCATAATGAATACATGATATAATATGTTAGAAGGTGACAAGTGCCGTTAAACAGAGGGCACAGAACAAGAGGTTAGGAGTGCCAGGCCATGGAGCGAGGGTGGATTGGGTTAGAATTCTAAATAGGATGGATAGGATAGTCTTCCTTGAGAAAGTAACATTAAAGCAGAGACATGAAAGAGGTTAGAGAGATTGTCTTGCAGATATCTGGATAAAATCAGCAAAAGGAAACAGCTGTGCAAAGTCCCTAAGGTGGGCACATCAAGTCTGTTATCTTCTAGGAATAATAAAGGGGTCAGTCTGACTGGATAAGAGTGAGCCAAAGAATAAATAATTCCATAGGAGGTCAGAGAAGAGATGTAGAGCCATTTCAAATGGAGAGCCATTGGAGAATTCTGAGCAGAGAAATTATATTATCTGACTTAAGTTTTAAGAAGATGATTCTCTGGCTGTTGTGTGGTTGTGTTGAGAATACACAGTAGGCAGGCAAAGGTGAGGGCAAGAAGACAGATTAAGTGGGTACTGTAAGAATCCAGGCAAGTGGTGTTGGTGGTTTGGACCAGGATGGTAGCAGCAGGCAGACTACGTGTATGTTTTGAAGGCAGGGCCGACAAGATTTCCTGACAGATTAGAATGTAGAGTAAGAGAAAGAGGGGAGTCAGGAATAAAGCCAATGGTTAGATGTGAGCAACTGAAAAGATGGGGTTGCCATCAGGAATGGGCACAAGTTCTGAGGGGCCTGAAGTTTATACACAATTTGGGGGACTCTCCTCAGGAAAATGAATATAAAATTATAAAAACAAAATAAGATGTCTGGTAAAAATGGGGTTATGTTGCATGGTTATGTTGCATGGTGGCGTGTGCCTGTAATCCCAGCTACTCAGGAGGCTGAGGCAGGAGAATTGCCTGAACCCAGGAGGTGGAGGTTGCTGTGAGGCGAGATCGTGTCATTGCACTCCAGCCTGGGTAACAAGAGCGAAACTCCGTCTCAAAAAAAAAATGGGGTTATGTTTTAGAATGATAGAATAAATGACAAAATTCACAAGTACTAAAAAGCTAACAGACACCATGAATATCGTAAAGTTTAGAAAAATAACAATCTTTAGATTTTTACATGAAACACTTTATCTGTTGTTTAATTTCCAAAAATTATTTTATTTTTTCTCTGAATATTCCTCATTGAAGGGATATTCTTTCTGTTCTTCTGTCTTTCCTATATAATACTTTACCTGAGTCTATCACTGAGTGTTTTATAAAGTTTTCTTCTCCTTGCACAATCTCCATTTCTTCAAGTCTCTTTCTTCTGTTTATTGTTTAATTTTTTATTTTTGTCTTTAACTTCTATGTTGGATACTTTCCTCAGGGTCTGGCAATCCTTGCTCATTGACACGGTCCTTTGCTTGGCTGAACTGTAGTCAGGCTCCTGAATCTTCTTCTAGGCCTAACTGTGCACTTCCTTGTAAAATCCAGTTTTAAAAAAGAACCCTGCTAAGTTAATTTAGCAAGAATTACCCAGCCTTGATATTTGATAGGCCTCAGTATCTGATTCGGTTTGTCATTGTCCATCATCCCCCAGGTGATGTCTGATCACCCTGGCCTGTCTTCAGCAAGAATACTGTTAGGTCAGTTTAGCCAGAATCTCCCTTACCCATAATGTTCCGTGTTAGTAATTTTCCATCTACTGGCCTCCACCGGGCTCCCTGGCTATAAATTCTCATGCTGTATTTGAAGGTGAGCCCCATTTCTCTCCCACACTGTGAAATTCCATTGTAGTGATCCTTATACCTATCATGATGATCCTGAATAAGGTCTTCCTTACCATACTTTAACAATGTAATTGAAAATTTTTTCTTTAACATTATCTGTTCATGTCTGAAAGTCCTAAGTGTAACTCAGAGCCTGTGGATGTAGCTGGTTTACTTGGTGTGTGAGTGGACTGTTCATTGGGAGCTCCCTGATATCTATATATTGAGGTTTTTCTTCTTGGGCTCATCAGTTTCTCCAGAGAAGACTTTTCCAGTCTCTTGCGTAGAGAATGGAAGACTGGCTCCCAGTGTTTTGCACACTAAGTGAGGGAAGCATCCAGTTTATTATGCATAAGGTTGCTTAATCTCCTTGTTTTAGGTAAAGTGTCTAGGTCCACTATATCTAGTCTTCCAGTTCAGTGACTCTACTTTTCCCCAAAGCTGGAGAATAATCTTTCAAACATCTGCAGGGTAGGGGAAAGACAGTTATACCTAGCTCTGGAATGAGGGAAAGGATCTTTCTAAATTAAACTTAGTTTCATCCAAACCTCCTAATTGTAGCTCTCTTTTCCTGAACTCTCTCAGTTCCAAAGGTACCTTCTTCTGCTAATTTCCGGGCTTTATGGGTATATCGGATTGTAAATTGGATTATTTCTCAGCTTTCTCCACTGCTGGCTGAGTTCTCTACCTAGATCAATTAACTAAGTCTATCTAAGTCAGCTAACACTAATCCATCTGGTTTCTATTTCAAAAAATTGTATAGCTGTTATGTTTTCTAATGTTCTTCTCAGTCTTCAAGATTTTTGTCTTAGACAATTTTGTCCTTCCATTTTTAGTGGGTTTTTGAGGGGGAATTAAAATTAGTTTCCTATATTCAATCCACCATCTATTCCAGACCTCCTTGAGATGCAACATTTTAATACTTAGTTGTCTTACTGTTATACTTTGACCTGGAGTCCTGATTCCATTCACTTTTCAGGGTAATCACCACCACCACCTCCACCACCACAACAAATTTAACTAACCATCTTTCATTATGTGGGAATTAATTACAGACAAGAGGGCACAGTATTTCATGTCAATGATTCAACAATTATGAATTGAGAATCTATTGTGTATCAGGCACTGTGTTAGGCATTTAATATGTAGAAAAATTGAATATGCTAGAATATTAATATCAAATATTAATACACAATTTAAAAGCATTAAATATGTAGAAATATTAATAATGCTTAGTACATATCTGCACTGGGATCACAGTTTAGCATGTTGAACAGTGATGTAGATAAAAAATGCCATGCATAATATCAGAAGTAAGTAATAACAAAGTTCAAAGACAGCTTAGAGGAAGGTATTATCAACCCCGTTCATGGAAATCTTCC
Source organism: Aotus nancymaae (assembly GCF_030222135.1). Classification (NCBI taxonomy): domain Eukaryota; kingdom Metazoa; phylum Chordata; class Mammalia; order Primates; family Aotidae; genus Aotus; species Aotus nancymaae. The sequence goes on along the minus strand of NW_026988415.1, from coordinate 49,002,755 downwards.
TGAAGGCATTGATGCTGAAATAGAAAAGCAGGGGTGGTATCTTCCTATTTAGATAAAAAAGATATAATTAAGTTAGGTTATACAATATAAATCTTTCACACTCCTGATTTTGGTCTTAGGGCTCTTTTAGATGTTAGAATTCCAGACACAAAACAGAGGAGATAAATACATAGATATTGCAGACCGTATTAATTCAAGATGACAAAATGTCACAGTGGCTATGTTTAGAACCCTAATTCACAGAAGCAGAAGAAAAGATACGCAGTGAAGTTTTTTTTTTGTCTTTATTGGGATGTTGTGGTGTTTAATGTGCTGACATGTAAAAAGTACTTTATAAGTTACATAATATTAAAGCATTTTATTATCAATTCAAAAACAAAAGCTGATATTTTAGTGACAGAAGCTGATTTAACAAGTACTGAGCACCTACTTTATATTGGGAACTCTTTGGGTGTTGGAGATACAGTGATGAACAAAATGGAAGGTGGAGGACACAGCTCAAACAAGTGTCAAAAGTGTAGTAAATACGGGTTAATAAATGCAGGTTGCAATAGAAGCATATATATAGAACACAGCATATAACAGGTGGAGCTAACATAGTTTTGGACTTCTGGGAAGGTCTTCCTGAAGAAGCTACACTTAAACGGAGGCAAAAAAATATGATGCGAAGTTAGCCAGCGGAAGTTGGAAGTGAGACGAAAGAATTTTGGACAAAGGATACAGCACATGTGAATGTCCTAAAGTGGTCCTGAGTAAAGTTCATTCAGAAACCTGCAAAAAGGTCAGCAGCATGCCTGAAGCCTAAAGTATGAGGCAGAGAGTGCCACAGGATAAGACAGAAGTGCTTTGGGAGGCTGAGGCGGGTGGATCACAAGGTCAAGAGATGGAGACCATCCTGGTCAACATGGTGAAACCCCGTCTCTACTAAAAATACAAAAAATTAGCTGGGCATGGTGGTGCGTGCCTGTAATCCCAGCTACTCAGGAGGCTGAGGCAGGAGAATTGCCTGAACCCGGGAGGCGGAGGTTGTGGTGAGCCGAGATAGCGCCATTGCACTCCAGCCTGGGTAACAAGAGTGAAACTCCGACTCAAAAAAAACATAAATAAATAAAAAGACAGAAGTGATAAACAACTGCCAGTTGATAAATTTGTAAGAATCTATGTTATGGAATTTAGATTTTATCCCAACAATAATGGACATTGAAGAGTTTTATGCAGGGGAATGGCACGTTTATATGTATATTTTAAAAACAAAGCATCCTGTTGATATAATGAGAATATTATACAGTTTTAAACCCTTGATAAAATAATGAATCTGCGAAATGATCATCAATGGGAGTGGGCATTATGTACACAGTACTACCTATGACATATTTATCTTAACATAAAAATTGAATATAATTTAGATCAAGCCTCTAGATCTAACAATGAATTTATAGAAAATGTGGGAAGACAGAAAACAAGATCAGTACACCACAGAGATACAATCAAGATTGTTTAGGGATCAGTGGTGACCATGAATATATAGTGTTAGCAACATGTTTAGTTGTAATATTTGCATCATGAGTGCTTAGCAGTATGAGTATGGTAAATATTTGACATTTAAAAACAAAAAAATGTCAAGAGTCCAAAGCAAGTTTTATTTACCTAAGTTATAATTTTCCTTTATCATCTCCCAAGGATTTTGTGAGTAAAAACAAGGTAATACATTAAAAGAACTTTGAGATCTTTGGAAGAAATGTCCTTATTAAATACAAAGTGATACTACCATGATTATCACATAAAATTAAGCTATTTGAGATGTTTTTTATGTTGCTTTTTGTTTGACTCTTGCATTACATGCCACTGATTTCCCTTTGATTCATCTCTTCATGATTAACTTAGGTACGATTTTCCTAAGGCATGATATTATCCTGTCAGTTTAAGAAACTTCAGAGTAAATCAAAACCTGACGATGCCTATGATCACAAAATAACAAACATGTCAAAACAGAAGTGTCGTTTTTAAAAAAATTTAATAGCAACTTGTATCTTCCATCAAAATCCACTCAAGGAATTTCCAAATACCAACTAGCTTATAGTTAGAAAGTAGATTTCATTCAAAAGTTAAATTTGTATTTGAATGAAAATTTATTCTGTATTTCAAAAGTATCTTTTTTTTTGTGATACAGTCTAATGTTTATTTTTATGTGATGGCAGGTACACTTGATTTTTCAAATTTTAAAACATATAAAAAGTGGTTAGGGACTAACATTTGTATCAATAGTTGATAAATCTCTAAGACTGTTTATTATACAGCAGAGTACAATGGTTGTGCTAATGCAAACAGGGCACCATGGAATTTAGTCTAAAAATATCACTAGGCTTCATAGAAACAACAACCTATGCTGCTGGTTTCAGAATTTCAGGACATGATCTGGTTCTAATACTAAGCAGTCTTTTATCATTTTTAATGTTGTGTAGTTTTATGGTATTTAGTTTGGGAAGTGTTTTAAAATATGGATCTATAATGCAGAGGTATTACATGCAGCGTCTTTCTGGCTTTGATGCTGTTGTCCTCAATGAACTCATGCAGAATCTTTCTGTTGGCCCGGAGATGACTCAATCATCGTGTCCTCTGTTGTTAACACTATGACTTTTGTAAATGTAAAATAAGTTGAAGATGGGGAAATACTTGATTTCAGAGGAATGAGATTAGATTGGTTTAGGTTACAGGCATATACTAGTGTCTCTAAAGCTTCACTTGGTCTTTCAGATCCCAGAGAACTTGGAAACATGATGAATACAGTAATTTTTTTTCATACAGAAAGGGAGATTCTTTGGTGGAAATGTCACCGAAAACATCAAAGCTCTACATATTTTGCTTTTATACTCATGCTCCTGAGAAGATGCTTTAACAGTGTTTGGAGTTACTTTCTCAGTCAAGATACTGAACTGCATTTTCACTACTTTGCACTCATTTTATCCGTTGCATTCATGAACTGTGTGCAGAGAGTTACATCATTTTGTAGAATGTAGTCTTTCCTTATGTAATATCTTTCTAGATGAAATGGCAAAACAAGCTTGAAATATCATCACAGATATTTGCACAGAATAGTGTACTCTTAGTGACCAGTTGCTGCCCAAGCATTGTGTCAAAACCATCAGTCAAGCAGTGAATAAGAAATCAACAAAACAAAACAAAACAGACTAGTAAGAAAGAGAGAAACAAGGCATTAAGTACATGAAGAAAAACAGGCTGGTTGTAACCAAACTTGACAAACTGCACCCTGCACTTTCTGAGTTATGTTTCTTTATAAACTGTGTCTCAAACATGGTTTTATGGAAACATACTTTTACTCCAGGTAAAGGGAATATTTGACTTCCCATCTGGAAATCCTCTTTACTAAGTCAATTGTTGCAATGATTATGTATAATTGAGCCACGCACAAAATGCAAAACCATCAGAGCTTCTAACAGGTGTAAGAGCACACATGACCATACTCCAGCCAATATAAAACTACATGTAGATTGATATTATAAGAGTATTAAATGATGTTTTTCTTCAACAAACACAACATTTAGGCAGCTATGGAGAAGCAACCATTACGAGTCTATACACAAATTGGTATTTGGAAACTTTGTTAAGATAAGTCAGCTATGATCATGTAGCTTATTTCCCTGCAATGAAAACATTTGTGAAATTACCTACAGAAAATGAATTCAATGTACAGGAATATTCTGACATATCAGAAATGAGGTCACTATTAGAACTACTCAGTCCATATGGTATGAAGTTCCTAACTGAAAGCCTTATGTGTCATATTTCATCACAAGTTGCTAAACTTAAGAAATTTGTGGAGAATGTTGATGTGTTAACACAAATGTGGACCAGCTTTGACAAACCAGACCAGATGGCTGCACTCTTTAAAAGATTATCATCTGTTGACAGTCTTTATTTTGAACCTAACACTGTTGTTAGACCCCAGAGATTTAAAGATGGATAAGACAAATTCCTTCTGTGTCTTCAAGAAGCTAATGAATTTGAAGCACGAGTGAAGACAGGAATAGACAGTCAACATATGAAGGGTTTTATGTCCTAAGTTAATAGAGTTTGAATTTGAACATGTGGTCAAACCGAAACCACCAAATGGTTTTCATTAGAGAAGTGACATATCAGATTTCTATTAAAGTCACATGGCAGGGTAGCAAAGGGGCTGGAGGAGAGTAAGTAATAAGAAGACAGGGATTTCACATTTCTTGAGTGCTTACAATGTGCAAAGTGTAGTATTAAATGTTTTATATTCATAACTTCCCTTTATTACTACAGCAACACTTATTGACAAGCATTACCATCTCCATTTTACAGCTGAGGAAAATAAGGTTTAAAGAGGTTAACTTCCCTACAGTGGCAATTACAGCAAAACATATTGTTGATATCTGAACACGAACTGACTTCAAGGTCCATGCTTTTCTTCTGAACTATGCTATTAATTAGGAGGCACCGTATCTGTCTAGAAATGAATGATGATGAAGGTCTGAACCAAGATTGTGTCAGTGGAATGAAAGGAAAGGGAAAATGTGAGAAATATTCAAGGGATATAATTGGCAAGAAGATCTGGCTATTGTGCAGATTTGGAAGGGGGAGAGCAAGGAAGAGTGGGGTGTCAGGAACTTCTTTCATGTTTCAACTTGCCTAAATGAGTGGATGGATGATGATGTTATTAACTTAAATTGAAAAAGAACAAATGGAAATAGCAATGTTGGAGATACAGGACAAAATGGGAATAATTGATGGAAAGAAGTGATGGAGGAGATGCGAAATAGCACAGGTGAAGGGGTTACATCAGTTGCTTTTTCTGTAATGGGAGCAGACAGGCTAAGATTATGTACAGATATAAATAAATGTTGGAGGGGAAATAATATCAAGAGATTTTAGACTCAATGCCTTCTGTATTATCTCTGAAAAAAGGAAGTAAATGCAGGAGGCAAGCAAGAGGAAGCGAACTTGAAAAGGATAGCATTAAAGGTTTGAATTAATCTTTATGAAATGAAAGAGGGAACCGATCACCATTATGTAATAAAGTTACAAAGCATTTTTTTTTGTTCACTGTCATATGATACCCCTACTGGAACTTGGTCTCAAGTTTATCATTTAATGTTTCTGTTCTATTTTTGAAATTAAAGTTATCATAAATCATAAATGAGATAACTGATATCATTATTCATCCATAGGGTCAGCATTCTTTCTTTGCAAAGTGGTGGGAACAAAGTACATTCTCACCAAAAGCAGACAAGCTTTTGTTTGAAATTTTCTTGTCTGGTTCTAATATAAATGCTACATTGGCTTTGCAAAATGAATTAGGAGGGTTTTGCTTTTGGTATTTTATGGAAGACTTTGAGTAAGACTGAAATAATCTGTTTCTTGGCATTTCTATGAAAACTTCTTAGAGCCTGGTCCTGGTGTTTCCTTCATTGGAAATTAAAAAAATTTTTTTCGTTGTTGTTTTACTATAAGCCAAACTTATTTAATGGATAGAGGGTTACTCAGGTTTTTTATTTCTTCTTGAGTCACTTCTGATAAATTATATTTTTCTAGAAATTAACTCATTCAAGTTTTCAAATTTATTATAAAAATTGTGGACTGTCTTGTTATCTGTTTAATATCAACATCTATAGTTATCCTCTTTTCACTCCTAATATTGTTGCCCTTTATCTCTTTTTTCCTTGATTAATTCCATTGGAAGTTTTTCATTTAAAAAATGTTTTCAAAGAAACAACGTATATCTTTGTTGATCTTTATTGTACATTTGCTTTCTAATTCATTAAATACTACTCTTCATTTTTTCTATTTTCCTTTGATTTATTTGAAGTTTTTGATATGAATAATTTAATTATTATTTTCAACCTTCAGTCCTTCATAATATACCACTTTAAGGCTATAAAATGTCTTCCAAATACCGCTTTAAGTGAATCCTAATGTTTTTGTAATCATTTAGTTATATTTTCTCATTTTCATTATAAAGTCTTCTTTGACCTATGAGCTGTTTAGAATTTGTTTGTCTTTAGTTGCTGATAAATGAGTCTTTCTTGTTATATATCAAAATGTTTGTGATTTTTCACTTACTTATAGAATAGTCAAAGAATGTTATTTATATGGCAACATTCCATTCACATTTGTTGAAGCTATCCTTACAGGCTAGCTTGTGGTTAGTTTTCTTAAATGTGATCTGTACGCTTATAAAAAATGTATATTGTACACTTGTTGGGTACAATATCCTATTTATATCCACTAGATCAAGCTTGTTAATTGTGTGATTCAAATCTTCTATATCCCATTAATTTTTAATATAATCAAATTGTCAATTACTGAAAGGCTTATTTTGAAAGCCCCATAATGATGATATATTATTCAACTTCTCTCTGTAAATCTATCATTGTTTTATGTTTTGGGAGCTATCTTACTTGATGAAAAGAAGTTTAGAATTGTTTTATCTTTCTGGAAAATTGAACCTTTGCTATTATTAAGTAGAGACAAGCTTTGTCTCTAGTACAAGGGTTTTGTTTTGTTTTGTTTTGTTTTGTTTTTATTTTTTTTAAATTAAAGTCTGTTTTTTCTGGTACTAATGTATCCATAGCCACTTAATTTGAGTTACAATTGCATAGTATAATGTTTTCATCTATTAACTTTAGTATTTCTATTAAAAGGTATATAAATGGATATTTCAAAAAGTCCATCTAACAATCTTTGTCTTTTAGCCTGAGAGTTTAGTCCATTTGTGTTTATAGTACCTACTGAGTGACTGAATATATATAAATTATCTTACATATTCTCTATTTGTACTATTTTCTTTATTTCCTTTGTTTCTCCTTTCTTGTAATATTTTAGACTGATTGATTTAAAAAATCGGTGGCTACTAGTTATTTTAACATGTTTATTTCAACCAAGTAAATTGTAAAATGTCAACATTGTTACCCTCCACCTGAATTATTCGAAGACTTCAGAATGCTTTACTTGTCATTGTCACCCTTCCAATGCTACATAACTGCAACAATAGTAAAAACACTGTATTTTCTTTCTTACTTTATTGGAAATGTGTCTGGTGCTTCTCTGCTAACATTTGTGATACCCTTTATCAAACTATAAAAGTATCTTTGTATTCAAATAATCTAATTTTTATCACATACTTTTTTTGTTTCATTGAAATAGTAATGAGTGCATGGACTGTTGAGAAAGGCTCTGAGGCTGACTCTGGGCCTAGTAAGAAAAAGTGGAATACCTGGCTCTTGTGGTCTGCCACGGGCATGGGGGGGACAGAATGGCAGCATGTGTGCTATGTTACCTTGGAAAGCATAAGTGATGAAATGAAATGTAACACAGAGAAAGTAAGGCTTGATTTTGGTTGGGTAAGAGAGCAAGGATATGTGCAGAGTACTAGGCTCTTGGGCGAGAACAAGAGAAATAGCCTTGTGGGCATCCTCGACAGCTAGGAGATTAACAAAGATACTAGATCATGGGGAAAGTAGGTAATGGTCAAGGTAGGCAATTTTCAGAGACAAATTATTTGTATTTGATTTTTTTTATGGTTACCCTTAGAAGGAAAAAATAAGTTGCACATCTCTCTTGTGGCAGATCCTACATCCCTTTCTCTCTACTCGTTAGGTTAATAAGGAAATCAGCAAATCACCTGTCACTTCATATTATCTATTTTATTGCTGCCTTCTATTAGTGTGGATGCCAGACACTTGAATGTGGTACATATTAGAGGTAATACAGCAGGATATTACAACAGGCTAGTCAGCAGCCAAAATCACAACCTCATTTGCTAGAGAATTTGCAAATAACCAGTCTTTCAGGTACTTCTCTAATTTTCACCAAATGTTGCACGTTTGAAAGCTTCATTAATCTAGTCCCATTAGGATGGGTAGGGTGAATGAGTTTATGGCTGTAGAAGGTGAAGTAGCAGAATTTGCAGCTCTTAAGAACATTGCTACCATTCATTTATGATAATGGAGTGTAAATGGTATTAAAATTCCCCTTCAAAATATTATTTGGAGTAAAAGAGCATCAAATGCATGGTGAACTTGATAATAGAATATTTTAAACCCAACAAATGCTTATTTACTGAAATTAATGGCTCTGAAATGACAAGCATCCGAGTTGTCTTAGAATCATGGTATGCATAGCTCTAGCACAGCAGGCACGGGAGAAGCTAAAAGCAAATAAGTGACATTCTAGAGGGAAGGAAACCATATGTATTCAAAGGAGAAATATGACTGAAAAAGCCTTTCATATTGTAAGGAATTTTCAGCCATATTTGACCTTTTCCTGAAATGAGAATGCTTTATTTTATGGTGAGAAATATTCTGTTTAGAAAAAGCAAACATTGGTGTTTGGGGAAGAATAGTTCAGGCAGCCACTTTGAGTCAAGATGAGGTTTGATGATCCAGAACCATAACCCCTGGGCTTGGATTTTTGTTTATGATCAACAGATATAACATCAAAGAGATATTCCTTGCAAATATCTTATCATTTTTGTCCTTCATTGTCATTTCATTTTGTCCTTCCTTTGATTCACCATTTTTCTTCAGTTTTGTCTGCCCTGCTGCTAGAAATGACTGTTGGGGAAATAAAGCATGAAATAGGTAACCTCATGTGGGCCAAAAATCTTTCTTTTCCTCGATAGGTCCATTTTTATGTATCAATTTGTACAGATGCATCCTATGACCAAAGGCTAAAAGAGTAGTACATACTATCTAGAGCAATAGATTTTATAAAGGGAGTATTTTGCATACAAACCAATACAATTGGCAGATTTAATCAAATTTTCTATGTGATTAGGCTTTGAAAGCTATAACTGGTTCTGATAGTAAAGAAGTACTGTTTGGAAACAAATTACTACTCTTGTCTTTATGACATGTATCAATTTATATACAAGCTGCATAAATCACCTTTTATATTTTTCTGTAATGGAAAAATACTGCAGGGCATTTTAATAACCAATAAATTATATGTTTAATGAACCAGATCAAAATATAAATGGTATGAGTCAAACACCCCTACGGATGAGGACTGGATATTGACTTGATAGAAATTCGGGTCACATAGACTGTAGGCTGTTAGATCCACCACAATTCAAGAGAGTCAGTGCTTATACTTCATCTATGATCATCACATGAAAATTCTTCCTGAGAATTTATAACTTATTTTCATACCTCACCTATCTACTGCTTATATTATGCTCCAGACAAATCAGGAGTGAAAACAGATAGTTCCCTTTTAACCTTTCATAAGTATTACTCCAGTAATTTATACAGTACCTCTATCAGGCCTGGTGAAGTAGTAGAGAAAGCTTTTCTGAATCACTTATGTAAAGCAACTATGCACATCTGACATCACACTGGAAGCATGTTAGAGTCCACTGATAAAGGGATGTAGTCATAGAACCAACCAAATACCTTCTCAGTGTTCAGATATATGAATGGAGACCCTAATAAGGTTAGAGAAATCGGATGAGAGAAACGCATGAAACTTGAGTTGTTGCACTAGGAGTTTCCAAGTTAATATGGAATACTATTGCTTCCTAATCTTCTTGTATTTAGGATCACATATGTCCATGTGTTATAACAATAGAGAAGTAAGAATATGTTACCTAACACTTATTGATGTTACTTTTGCTTCTTATTAAACAGTGAGATGGTGGTATAATTTTAAAGAAAACTGGGTGGGAGGACATGGAGTTTGCAAACTACTAATGAAGGTGCCATCAGCTAGCTGTATAATTTTAGCCAAATCACTTCTCTTGAGCTTCCATTTTCTCATCTATAAAATGAGGGAGTCAGATAAGATGATTACTAAGTTGTTGCTGTTGTTTTTTCTTATCTAGTTGGTATTGGTAAAAGCCTCAGAGTTTGCATATAAAATTTGGTAAAGTTGTATTCTATTGTATAAAATAGTCATACTATTGAAACATTGTGTACATTAATTTCTTTCTTTACTTTGTGGGGAGGAAGACAATTGTATTCTGAGCACTATGGAGAATACTGTTACTTAAAGGAAACCTGTGATGATTATTTTTAATATATGTGCTGTGGAAGCCAGCATTCTATGATGATTCTTTGTGAAGCAAATAAGCCTTTGTAATGCAAATGTTCATATTCTAATGTTTCTATTTTCAAGTTTCCATTTTAATATATCAAGCTTGTTTGCTTCAAAGTACAACTAAACTTTACATATTAATAAAAATTCACGTCCAAATATATATATGTGTATATAATCATTTTTAGCATAGAGGAAAAATCTTCTTCCTCTTTCTGTATTCTTAAATATTTACTGACACTGTCACTTATTTAGCTATGCCCAAAAAATAATTGTCATGTATTGGTTAGGAACTCAGTCTCTGGAGTCAGACAGCCTAGGTTTTAAGTCTGGTTCTGTTGCTTACCAGCTGGGCAGCTTTGACCAAAATGCTCTCTGTTACTGAGCCTCAGTTTCCTCATTTGTAAATATAATATAACAGGAGTAGGGCTGGCAAGATGGTTGAATAGGAACAGCTCTGGTCTGCAGCTCCCAGTGAGATCAAAGCAGAAGGCGGGTGATTTCTGCATTTTCAACTGAGGTATCTAGCTCATCTCATTGGGACTGGTTAGACAGTGGCTGCAGCCCACTGTCTGGTGAGTCAAAGCAGGATAAGGTGTCACCTCACCTGGGAAGTGAAAGGGGTCAGGGAACTCCCTCCCCTAGCCAAGGGAAGCCATGAGGGAGTGTGCCACGAGGAACAGTGCATTCTGGCTCAGATACTACACTTTTCCCAGTCTTTGCAACCCACAGACCAGGAGATTCATTCCGGTGCCTATGCTACAAGTGCCCTGGGTTTCAAGCACAAAACTGGGCGGTCATTTGGGCAGACATCAAGCTAGCTGCAGAGGTTTTTTTCATAACCCAGTGGCGCCTGGGACACCAGTGAGTCAGAACTGTTTACTCCCCCGGAAAGGGGGCTGAAGCCAGGGAGCCATATGGTATAGCTCATTGGATTCCACCTCTATGGAGCCCAGCAAGCTAAGATCCACTGGCTTGAAATTCCCACTGCCAACACAGCAGTCTGAAGTTGACCTGGGATGCTCAAGTTTGGTGGGGTGAGGAGCATCTGCCATTACTGAAACTTGAGTAGGCGGTTTTCCCCTCATAGTGTAAACAAAGCAGTCAGAAAGTTCAAACTGGGTGCAGCACCCACCACAGCACGGCAAAGGCGCTGTAGCCAGACTGCCTGTCTAGATTCCTCCTCTCTGGGCAGGGCATCTCTGAAAGAAAGGCAGCAGTTCCAGTCAGGGGCTTATAGATAAAACTCCCATCTCCCTGAGACAGAGCACATGGGGTAAGGGGCAGCTATGGGTGCAGCTTCAGAAGACTTAAACGTTCCTGCCTACCGGCTCTGAAGACAGCAGTGTATCTCCCAGCACAGCACTTGAGCTCTGCTAAGGGACAGACTGCCTCCTCATGTGGGTCCTTGACTCCTGTGCCTCCTGACTGGGAGACACCTCCCAGCAGGGGTCAACAGACACCTCATACAGGAGAGCTCTGGCTGGCATCTGGTGGGTGTCCCTCTGGGACAAAGCTTCCAGAGGAAGGAAAAGGCAACAATCTTTGCTGTTCTGCAGCCTCCGCTAGTGATACCCAGGCAAACAGCATCTGGAGTAGACCTTCAGCAAACTCCAGCAGACCTGCAGAAGAGGGGACTGATTGTTAGAAGGAAAACTAACAAACAGAAAGGAATAGCATCAACATCAACAAAAAGGACATCCACACAAAAACCCCATCCAAAGGTCACAAACATCAGAGACCAAAGATAGATAAATCCATGAAGATGAGAAAAAAACCAGTGCAGAAAGGCTGAAAATTCCAAAAATCAGAACACCTCTTCTCTTCCAAAGGATCACAATTCTTCACTAGCAAGGGAAAAAAACAGGACGGAGAATGAGTTTGATGAATTGGCAGAAGTAGGCTTCAGAAAGTGGGTAATAAGAAACTCCTCCAAGCTAAGGGAGCATGTTCTAACCCAATGCAAGGAAGCTAAGAACCTTGAAAAAAGGTTAGAAAATTGCTAACTAGAATAACCAGTATAGAGAAGAACATAAATCACCTGATGAAGCTGAAAAACACAGTATGAAAACATTGTGGAGCATACACAAGTATCAATAGCTGAATCAATCAAGTGGAACAAAGGATATCAGAGATTGAAAATCAATTTAATGAAAGCATGAAGACAAGATTAGAGAAAATAGAGTGAAAAGGAACAAAACCTACAAGAAATATAGGACTATGTGAAAAGACCAAACCTACATTTGATTGGTGTACCTGAAAGTAATGGGAAGGATAAAATCAAGTTGGAAAACACTCTTCTGGATATTATCCAGAATTTCCCCAACCTAGCAGGGCAGGCCAACATTCAGAAATATAGAGAACACCACAAAGATACTCCTTGAGAAGAGCAACCCCAAGACACACAATCGTCAGATTCACCAAGGTTGAAATGAAGGCAAAAATGTTAAGGGCAGCCAGAGAGAAAGGCTGGGTTATGCACAAAGGCAAGCCCTGTTAGACTAACAGCAGATCTCTCTGCAGAAACTCTACAAGCCAGAAGAGAGTAGGGGCCAATATTTGACTTTCACAAAGAAAAGACTTTTCAACCCAGAATTTCATATCCAGGCAAACTAAGCTTCATAAGCAAAGAAGAAATAAAATCCTTTACAGACAATCAAAAGCTGAGATTTTTTGTCACCACCAGGCCTGACTTACAAGAGCTCCTGAAGGAAGCACTAAATATGGAAAGGAAAAACTAGTACCAGCCACTGCAAAACATACCAAATTGTAAAGACCATTGACACTATGTAGAAACTCCATCAACTAATGGGCAAAATAACCAGCTAGCATCTTAATGACAGGGTCAAATTCACATATAACAATATTAGCCTTAAATGTAAACAGGCTAAATGCCCCAATTAAAAGACACAGACTGGAAAGTTCAATAAAGAGTCAAGACCCACCAGTGTGCTGTATTCAGGAGATCCATCTCATGTACAAAGACACACATATGTTCACAACAATGGAATAAAGGAATATTTTCCAAGCAAATGAAAAGCAAAAAAAGTAAGTGTTGCAATCCTAGTCTTTGATAAAACAGACTCTAAATCAACAAAGATCACAAAAGACAAAGAAGGGCATTACATAATGGTAAAGAGATCAATGAAACAAGAAGAGCTAATGATCCTAAATATATACACACCCAATACAGGAGCACCTAGATACATAAAGCAAGTTCTTAATAACCTACAAAGAGACTTAGACTCCCACACAACAATAGTGAGAGATTTTAATACCCCACTGTCAATATTAGACACATCAATGAAACAGAAAATTAACAAGGATATCCAGGACTCGAACTCAGCTCTGGACCAAGTGGACCTAATAGACATCTACAGAAATCTCCACCCCAAATCCACAGAATATACATTCTTCTCAGCATCACATCATACTTATTCTAAAATTGATCACATAATTGGACATAAAACACTCCTCAGCAAATGCAAAATAATGGAAATCATAACAGTCTCTCAGACCACAGTGCAAATGAATTAGAAGTCAGGATTAAGAAACTCACTCAAAACTGCACAACTACATGGAAACTGAACAACCTGCTCCTGAGTGACTACTGGATAAATAACGAAATTAAGGCAGAAATAAATAAGTTCTTTGAAACCAATGAGAACGAGACACAACATACCAGAATCTCTGGGCCACAGCTAAAGCAGTGTTTAGAGGGAAAATTATAGCACTAAATGCCCATAGGAGATAGCAGGAAAGATCTCAAATTGATACCCTAACAACACAATTAAAAGAACTAGAGAAGCAAGAGCAAATTCAAAAGCTAGCAGAAGACAAGAAATAACTAAGATCAGAGCAGAACTGAAGGACATAGAGAAACAAAAAACCCTTCAAAAAAAAATCAATGAATCCAGGAGCTGGTTGTTTGAAAAGATTAACAAAATAGACTACTAGCCAGACTAATAAAGAAGAAAAGAGAGAAGAATCAAATAGACACAATAAAAAATGATAGAGCGGATATCATCACTGATCTCACAGAAATACAAACTACCAGCAGAGAATGCTATAAACACCTCTATGCAAATAATCTAGAAAATACCAAAGTAATGGATAAATTCCTGGACACATACACCCTCCCAAGACTAAACCAGAAGAAGTCGAATCCCTGAACAGACCAATAACAAGTTCTGAAATTCATGTAGTAATTAATAGCCTACCAACCAAAAAAAGCCCAGTACCAGACGGGTCCATGGCCAAATTCTACCAGAGATACAAAGAGAAGCTGAAACTATTCCAAAGAATGGAAAAAGAGGGATTCCATCCTAACTCATTTTATGAGTCCAGCATCATCCTGATACCAAACCCTGGCAGAGACACAACAAAAAAAGAAAAATTGAGGCCAATATCCCTGATGAACATCAATGCAAAAATCCTCAGTAAAATACTGGCAAACTGAATCCAGCAGCACATTAAAAACTTTATCGACCATGATCAAGTCGGCTTCATTCCTGGGACGCAAGGCTGGTTCAACATACACAAATCAATAAACGTAATCTATCACATAAACAGAACCAATGACAAAAACCACATGATCATCTTAATAGATGTAGAAAAGACGTTAGATAAAATTCAACATTCCTGCATGCTAAAAACTCTCAAAAAACTAGGTACTGATGAAACGTGTCTCAAAACAATAAGAGCTATTTATGACAAACCCACAGGCAATATGATACTGAATAGGCCGAAGCTGGAAGCATTCTGTTTGAAAACCGGCACAAGACAAGGATACCTTCTCTCACCACGCGTACTCAGCACAGTACTGGAAGTTCTGACCAGGGCAATCAGGCAAGAGAAAGAAATAAAGAATATTCAAATAGGAAGGGAGGAAGTCAAATTGTCTCTGTTTGTAGATGACATGATTGTATATTTAGAAAACCCCATCATCTCAGCTCCAAATCTCCTTAAGCTGATAAGCAACTTCAGCAAAGTCTCAGGATACAAAATCAATGTGCAAAAATCACAAGCATTCCTATACATCAATAACAGACTTAAAGAGAGCCAAATCATGAGCAAACTCCCATTCACAATTGCTACAAAGAGAATAAAATACCTAGGAATACAACTAACAAGGGATGTGAAGGACGTCTTCAAGTAGAACTACAAACCTCTGCTTAAGGAAATAAAAGAGGAAACAAACAGATGGAAAAACATTCCATGCTCATGGTTAGAAAGAATCAATATCGTGAAAATGGCCATACTGCCCAAAGTAATTTATAGATTCAATGCTATCCCCATCGAGCTACCATTGACTTTCTTCACAGAATTAGAAAAAAACACTTTAATCATATGGAAACCACAAAGAGCCCACATAGCCAAGACAATCCTAAGCAAAAAGTACAAATCTAGAGGCATCACACTACCAGACTTCAAGCAAGACTACAAGGCTACAGTAATGAAAACAACATGGTACTGGTACCAAAACCGAGATAAAGACCAATGGAACAGAACAGAGGCCTCAGAAATAATGCCACACATGTACAAACATCTGATCTTTGACAAACCTGACAAAAACAAGCAATGGGGAAAGGATTCCCTATTTAATAAATGGTGTTGGGAAAACTGGCTAACCATATGCAGAAAACTGAAACTGGACCTCTTATACCTTATACAAAAATTAACTCAAGATGGATTCAAGACTTAAACATAAGACCTAAAACCATAAAAACCCTAGAAGAAAACCTAGATAATATCATTCAGAACATAGGCATGGGCAAAGACTTCATGACTAAAACACCAAAAGCAATGGCAACAAAAGCCAAAATTGACAAATGGGATCTAATTAAACTAAAGAGTTTCTGGACAGCAAAATAAACTATCATCAAAGTGAACAGGCAACCTATAGAATGGGAGGACATTTTTGCAATTTATCCATGTGACAAAGGGCTAATATCTAGAATCTACAAGGAACTTAAACAAATTTATAAGAAAAAAACTAACAACCCCATCAAAAACTGGGCAAAGGGTATGAACAGATACTTCTCAAAAGAAGACATTTTTTGGGGCCAACAAACATGAAAAATAGCTCATCATCACTGGTCATTAGAGAAATGCAAATCAAAACCACAATGAGATACCATCTCACATCAGTTAGAATGGTGATCATTAAAAAGTCAGGAAACAACAGATGCTGGAGAGGATGCGGAAAAGTAGGAATGCTTTTACAGTGTTGGTAGGAATGTAAATTAGTTCAACCATTGTGGAAGACAGTGTGGCAATTCCTCTAAGATCTAAAACCAGAAATATCATTTGACCCAGCAATTCCATTACTGGGTATATACCCAAAGGATTATAAATCATTCTACTATAAAAACACATGCATAGGTATGTTTATTGTGGCACTGTTCGCAATAGCAAAGACTTGGAACTAACCCAAATGCCCATCAATGATAGACTGGATAAAAAAAATGTGGCACATATACACCATGGAATACTATGCAGCTATAGAAAGGATGAATTCATGTCATTTTCAGGGACATGGATGAAGCTGGAAACTATCATTCTCCACAAAGTAACACAGGAACAGAAAACCAAATACCACATATTCTTACTCATAAGTGGGAGTCGAACAATGAGAACACATGAATATAAGGAGGTGAACATCACACACCAGGGCCTGTTGGGGGATGAGGGGTTAGGGGAGGAACCACATTAGGAGAAATACCTAATGTAGATGACGGGTTGATGGGTGCAGCAAACCACCATGGCATGTGTATACCTGTGTAACAAACCTGCACATTCTGTACATGTATCCCAGAACTTAAAGTATAATAAAAAAAAAGTAACAACTGGACTTACCTTACAGTGTTTGTGTAATGATTAAATAAAAGATACAGAGCACTTCACTTAGTGTATGGCACATAATATGCACTTATTAAGTTTTAGCTATTAGCATTATTCTCAAATGCTTCTTGTGAATTTTCTTTTTATATAAACAATATACATAGTGCTCTTTACCGGGATTATAAACTTCATGAAGCCAGAGACTATAATGATGCTTATTTGTATAGTATGCACTACACGGTCGAGTAGAATGTCTTGAACTGAGTAGCTATCCAATATATATTTGTTTTTACTAGTTGTTTCTGATTTACACAGAGAGGTTTTTATCCTGTTTTCAAATAGACCACAACTGACAACAGGAATGTAAGATATGAGTGGTGATATTAGGATCTTTAAAGCTGCAAGGAAAAGACACACCCAGATTACCTTCAGGGATGGAGGTTTATTGCAAGGGTATATGAGCAAATGAGGTAGTGAGGTCACTCATGATTCATGCAGTCACTCTGGTTACTGATGTTTCCAAGACTTACATATCTGCCTGGGTTTGAATCCTGGCTCTGCCACTTATAAGCTGTGTGACCTTGGGCAAGATGTTAAAGCGCTTAGTGTCTTAGTTTCTTTATTTCTAAGTGGTAGATAAAAATAGTATACATCTCATAGGGATAAATGAGGATTAAACAAGATCGTGCCTGTAAAATGTTTATTGCAATGCCCGACCCACCGCAGGTTCTCAAGTTTTGATAGCTACTTTGTAGTAGTAGTAGCAGTGGTAGAAATAGTAGTAGTCATTACCGTAGCTATTATTGCACATGTCATAAAAAAATCAGAATACACCTCAGTGTCATTCAGGACAATGCCCTTAACTCAAATAATTTGCCTCTTCTTTTTTACCTAGCATTTGTATTTCCCCAGATAGACAATTTGATTGAGTTCATTTGCCAACCTTCAACATGCACAGCCAAAGCCAACTCAGAATTAGGTATGCTCCCCTCTGTCCAACCTCTATCATGATTGTATTTAGAAAATTCATTAATTCCAGGTTCAGTCTATTGGCTAGGGTGGCAGGATTTTTTTTTCAATTGTATTGAGATATAACTGATACATAAATAACTGCATATATTTAATGTGTACTATTTGAAGAGTTTGGACATTTGCATACACCTGTGACATCATCATCACAATGCAGGTAACAGACATTGGATCAGCAATGATAAAAAGACAAGCAATCAAGCAGAAATTGGATAATTTTCCTCAATAGAGATGTGTTTCGTTGATCACTTTGCTTTCATGGACTCTTCTTTGAGCACATACATTCTAGTGACCTTCCTAAATAATCAAATGTGGAAAAAGACATTTCTTTTTCAGCACATGCTCATTTTTCATTCTAGGACTTCCTACTCTGACTTACTTGATCAAGTCTCCTTGACTTATTTCTTCTCTTGTCACCCCCAGTGTGAGTTTCCTTAAAGCTCCTGAGAATCTTTTTAAGTCTGCCAGTCACAGTATTGAATCAAGTAAATATTACCTAATTAAGTTATATACAACTTAAGGACCTCTGTGATAGGATGCTAGCAGTATGAGTTCCCAGAAATCATGGTGCTTTATTCTACACCAACTACAATTTTTATCTATCTGTGTAAGGTCTAGATAGAATGAGTTAGTTATTCATATTGGATGAAAAAGCACCAAGGATTTTCACTGTAAAGTCCTTCACTCTTTATCAAAGGAGACAGGCCTGTGGATAGGTCAGAAATAATCACGGAGGATTTTGTGGCCCAAAGGAGCCTCAAAGCCCAGTGGCTATTTACTCCTGCCTTGAATACCATGGCTATATTTTAAATATTCAGTACTGAAGCAGCTTACTTCATGTCTACATCTTCCAAATTTTTCAAAATTAACTTAGAGTTAACCTTGATGGCTTTTTGACAGCTCTTCTATAACAATTTTTAAAATAGTTTTGGTCACCATTGAGGCAAACCTCTTTGTTTAAAACTCACGTTTAAGACATGAAATAGGCTGGGCATGGTGGCTCACATCTATAATCCCAGCACTTTGGAAGGCTGAAACCCAGGTGGATTGCTTGAGCTCAGGAATTTGAGACCAGCCTTGGCAACATGGTGAAATCCAGGCTCTTCCAAAAATAAAAAAATTAGGCAAGTGTGCTGGTGTGTGACTGTGGTCCCACCTATTTGGGAGGCTGAGGCTGGAGGATCTCTGGAGCCCAGGAAAGCTGAGGCTGTAGTGAGCCATGATCATGCCACTGCACTCCAGCTTATGTGACAGAGCAAGACTGTGTCTTAAAAACATATATATAATGAAATACTAACAGATAGAGGGCATAGGCATGCTAGTGAAAAACAAGGCATGGGATCAGATAACGTCCAACAAATTTTATAGCTAAGGACCTAGAGGGGTTAGAGTTGCCCATTCTGCTTCCCAGAGTCCTTTTGGGTTTTATAGCAGCCACAGAGCTATCATTCAGGCCAATAGACCTCTTGCGACCAACAGTGTCAAAACATCTTATAAATCTCAAATAATCAGCATCCTCTAAAGATGACTCTGGGCCAGAGTGAATAATGTTTTGAAGATAGCCATGATAATTCCTGCTTCACACCTGAAACGAGGCTGAAATAACAGGAGAGAAAGTGAAATTACACAGAATAGCTTTGCTTTTCAGGTTTCAGGAAACTATTCAGCATCGCTTGGTAGGAGATTCAAACTCATCACTATCCATAAACTTCTGGTGTTTCTTAAAAGGGTAGCAATCTATGGCTCAGGCGATGCTATTTTAAAAACAAATCAAAAGCACTAAAGTGACCCAATTGCTGCTCAGTGGCTGCTCTTAACTAAGAGCTGGAGAGCTAGGGTTCGTACTGCAGCGCTCTGACTTCATTAACATCCTTTCCTGACAAGGCCCTTTCTCCATTCTCCCAAAGCATCTTATATCGCAGTGAGATAATCAGTCTACATCCACAGTTACACTGGTTCCTTTTCTGTTTCTCAGGATATCATTAGTATTCCAGATTTAACCCTTAGAAGCTTTACTTTCTCAGATGAACAAAAAATCTCCAATGTTAAAATAAAATAATTTTAAACATTTAGACTTGCACTGCCCACTTCATGTGGTAATACTGTATTTTTCAATACTGGTTGTGAAGAAATACTCTATACATTCTGTCTTTTATCAAATGCTGGTGTTGCTTATACCCAAAAAAGTTGGTCCTAACCATTTTTTGTTCTAAAATGTATCCATTTTTTTTTTCTATATAGGGCTGAATTGCTCTATTAGTACTTTTAAGAAACATGACCTCAGAGCTCTCCTCTGACGGTTTTCTATTATATTCAATTTCCTTAAATGACAGTCATTGTCTGGGGTGAATAGGTATATCCTGACCCTACAACAAAGGCTAAAAGGCAGAATTAAGAAATTTATTACCTAAAATTCTCCTAGGGTTTTATTGTTTCTTTGGGTGGATTATAATCTGCTAGGCCTTCAAGATACTCATGATGACCAGTGGAAATATGCTGACATGATGTCAGCAACTGTCAATCAGTGGTCCTTGGTGTACTTACAGGCAGACAGATGAACAAAGTGAACTTTCAAACCCCAGAGAGAGCAGAGCCCAGAACAACTGGCAGTTCACTGAGATAGCTATGGAGGGAAATTACAAAGGACTGCGGTATTCCACTTGTGAACAAAACTATATTTAAATAAGGTTGGAACCTCAAGGTACTTTTTTTTATTGACTTGCAGAGAGTTTGCTGTATTTGTCTTTCTTGACAGAGGCAAGCATCATCTCTATTCACCATGAAAAAGGAGAGAGTAAGCTTAAAGAATACCTTTTGATATTCCAGATTTCTAAAAAGCCGAAATAGACTCCAGATAGAATAAAGGACATATTATATGAAGGACTGCAACAATTACAGTACTGTGAGAAGCAAGAGGGGAAACAAAACTATTATTGAGAAAATAAAGAGAAAAGGGAAAGAAATTACTCTCTTGGCACTGCACAGTGGGACAGTGGGTACAAGCTTCTTCTCAGAAGGCTCTTCAGTATGCATGCCACATTAATGATGAAAAGCTGAAACAGTGAAGAAGATGAAGATAATCAAAATCAAGTTTGGGGAATTGAAGAGATAAACATCTTGAGAGTGAATGTTCTGAAAAGGGATTCTGGAAAGAAGTCTTATACCACTGGAATTTTTCAATAAGCAGCAAGATTGTCCCACAAAGTTAAATCAAGGTCTTCTAGAAAGGATAACGGAATAATTAGAAGAATTGAAAAACATTTGGGAATGCAGAGAAAAGAGCTGCTAACCAAAAGAGAAAGAGGCAAGGGGTTTGGGATGCTCTTGAGAAAAGTGGAAGTTGCTGATATAGACCTGTCATGCATAGCTCTTCAGTATGTATGCTACATTAATGAAGAATTTATTACAAAAAGCTGCAAATCAGAAAGAATATTGGATTTTTTTTGGAGAAAATAACACTGGTCTTATTTTCTTAGGGAGAAAGTATAATACTGTGGAAAGAGCATAGATTTCAGCTCCAGCCTTTGACAGATTGAGGATCAAATCCCAGCACAGCTTTTAGTAAATGTATAAACTACCTTCTCTCAGCTCCAGTTTATATGTCTACTAAATGAGAAAAATAATAGCTATGTTTCAGGTTTGTTGTGAGAAGTACATGACATACTTCTAATAATTGGCTCATAATTGGGATTTAATAAGCAGCATATATTTTTGGTTATTATATTTTTCCAGGTAAAAACAAGATACAGTTTATGATGAGAAATGACTTCGTTCTTAATACATATCAGAGGGAGGTGATCTGGTAACTATTTACAAAGAAAATAAAAGAAATAAGGCAAATATGACACAGAAGCGCACATGGTTTTTGAAAGTAATGCATAATGTTTACTATGACCGACTGCATATAATTCTGTA
Organism: Aotus nancymaae; assembly: GCF_030222135.1. Classification (NCBI taxonomy): domain Eukaryota; kingdom Metazoa; phylum Chordata; class Mammalia; order Primates; family Aotidae; genus Aotus; species Aotus nancymaae. The sequence goes on along the minus strand of NW_026988415.1, from coordinate 48,980,891 downwards.
GGCTAAATGATTTGGAATAAATTGTGTATTACATTGATTCTTTCTAAGATGAAGTTAACACTTGTAGCGCTGTTTACCACGTAGAATATAAAAATTGTCATGGGAAAGGATTCATGTCCATATGCTTTGTTTTATTTCCCTCTGGAAAACTTTATCACGGGGATAAATTAATAGTGCCACTTTCTTTTCATTAAGCCTTTGTCATAAGCAAGCAAGAGCATAATTTTAATGCTTCATCTATTCTTCAAACTCTTAGTACTCTTTTTGAAACATATTCTCTGTTTACTTCATTTGACATGTTACAGTATTTCTCATAATGAATAAAAATTTGATGTGAGGTCACAAATAAAAATGGAAAACAAATGTAGCTGATGATTATTCCATTGTTTTGATAATGTTAAAATAGTCCCATCAGAATGCACTCTCATTATGTCACCACACTATTGCAATTTTGAGTTTCCCTGTAGTTTTAGAAAGAATTTATATATTTCTTTTATTTTTATTCCAATTTCTTGTTTGAGACAGTCTTGCTCTATTGCCCAGGCTGGAGTACAGTGGTGCGATCTTGGATCTTGGCTCACTGCAACCTCTGCCTCCTGGGTTCAAGTGATTCTCATGTCTCAGCCTCCTGCGTAGCTGGTATTACAGGTGCGTGCCAGCACACTCAGCTAATTTTTGCATTTTTAGTAGAGACAGGGTTTCATCATGTTGACTAGGCTGGTCTTGAACTCCTGACCTCAAGTGATCTGCCTGCCTCGGCCTCCCAAAATGCTGGGATTACATGCGTGAGCCACCAGGCCTGGCCAAGTATTTATATATTTCAATGTTCATCGTAACTGCATAATTTAGCATACATTAATGTCCTACAATAAAACATATGCTTACTTCTACAATGTTTTGGGGACATCTATATTTGTTTACAGTTATAGATGTTTCTTATAAGATAACATTCTGTTTCTCCCTAATGTGAACAACTTCCATAAAAAAAGAACTCCTAAAGTTACATTTGTCCAATTTGCTTTACAACATTATGACAGGAACCTTTAAGGGATACTTCTGTTTCATATTCCTATAATGCCAGCAGCTGCAAAATTTCCAAGAGCAGGAGTTGTAGGTCACAATGGAAAATGAAATCAGTAGACTGGGATTCGACTTACTCACTGTATGGCTCTGTCTCTTAATACCTAGGGTTTTCTCGTTACTTGGTTGCCTGTTTTGTTTAAAGAAGGGACTTACATTAGGATGGATTCTCTAAGTCTCTCTAACTTCATATTTTATATGTTGTGATAAAAGAGCTGAATTTGTCAGAGGAGAAAATTCTGTTCCTGCTTTTGTCTGAAAGGGAAGAATCTTTAGGTCTGCACAAGATGCTTCTATTCTTTCCTAATTTTCTTGTATGAAGATTTGTCTTTCTTGGCTGAAAGAAGATTAAAAACAAGGGGAAAAGGTTCCATTTCATAATAGTGGTGTATTCATATGATCTTGCAGTATTCACAGTACATTTTCACCTGTTCAGGAGGTGTGGGCAATCACTTTTGTGGCTTGGGGTGCTGATGCTAAGGTATGAAGAATAGAAACAATCTTAAAACCACGTCTATAACTCTGTGGTTGTGAACTCTACTGACAACATTCCATGCTTGTTAATCTAAATATAGCTTAATGAAAAGTCTACCAGGGATAAAGATTTAACCAATTTTTTTTTTTTTTTTAGTAAAAGTAAGTTCATCAAAAAATACATTTTGATTTTTAAAGTTACAATAGCAGTAATTGTGTGTTATAATAAGCGAAGCGACACAAAGTTGCATAAAAAAAATCCTTAAGTATCTCTTTCCATTTCTACTATCTGTCTCTCTCTACAATAACCAATGTTAACCAACCCCGGGGTGTTTTCTTCACCACCTTTCACTGGGCTTATGCAAGTGCATCCAAGTAAGTTTTTTCCAATTTATACAAAATATCAAAACTCAAGCTTACTAATGAAATATGACTTTTTTCAATGACTACCAACATTTCTTTGATTGGCAAAGTCCTTCCTACATACAGCCTATCTTCCCCTGAGCACAGTCTGAGCTCAGTCTCCTTTGCCATTTGTCTGGTTCCCATTTCTTAAAAGTGAAAAAAGCCATTCATTTCTGAAGCAAGCATTCTCTTGGGGACAATGAATAAACACAGCACTTCCTTTCTAGTAGCTATAAACTTTACTGTAGATATAAAATTTACTTTCCACACTATAATATTTGAATGATTTTGGTACCTAAACGTTTAGCCCTATTGTGGGACGTTCAGAGCAGATTCAAAAGTTTCTTTTGAAGAGTCTTAACAAAGAGGAAATAAAAACAAGTTCAGGTGGAAAAAAAGTAGCTGACTGCAATCTCACTTCTAGAATGGTAGCTGGTAGCTGCCCTTATTCTCAGAGTGCATCAACTTTGATCTCATTTGTAACTCTAAGTGTCAGTTAGAGCAACAGAATGGAGATTGTGAGAGGGTTAGATATTCCATATTAGGAAATGGTTTGGTAAGATATGCCTTACATTTTTCAAAGATAGAGATTGTCTGGTTGCTCTGGTACCTATAGCCCTGACCCAATTTCTCAGAAAAAAATAATTAGCATATCAGTGTTTCTTAAGGAAATAATGGTTTTTATGCTAGAGGAGCAGGTTCGTTCTCTGCACACAATGTTGATCCTGAAATGTCACTCTCTAGATATAGTTTATAACTGAATGAAGAGCCAGCTCAGCAAGAAGTCAAGACTTCTGTATAATATAATGATGAGACATTTTTTAACCTAATGGGACTCTGCATGACAAAAATTTTTAAGATGATAATAGTACTGGATAAATTATTACCTGCTAGTTCAACCCCCAGAAGGAAAGAATCCCTTTATATAATGTTGGCATAAGAGTTACCAGAAGATTTATAGCTTTTGCAGGAAGAGTTTAATATTTATCTATGAGTCTGAATTAGAGGCAGAGAATATGGAATAAAGCAGGAGGTTACTTCAGCGACTGCAAATCTTCAGACTTCTGGAAGCCTAAAGGATAGAAGTGTCATTACTTTCTGAGAAGACCGCAAGATGAGTACAGTTTTACTTGGCAGAATTTAAAAGGAAATTAAAAGTGTGTATTATGAACCTTACAACAACCTCAGGGAAGACTTTCTTCAGAAACTGGACACAATGATTCACAGGAATTGGGAATAATTATGTCAACAGTCTTCCAGTGGCAGTCCTGAAGATTTATATCTAAAAAGAGAGGCATTTAATAGCCTTTTTAATAATATCATCTTATCCAAAATATATACACAGGAAGAGTTTGTGTAGCTTGGATGGAGTCATAGTTTAGACAGGTAGATCACTATATCAACAGAAAAGCGGCACCTCTCTTGAGGAAGTCTCCAGAGACATCTTGCATGCTAAGCCTGCTAAGAAGGAGGATTATTATTAGTGTCAACCGACGCAGGAAACTTGAGCAACAGATGTGGGCAATCCACAAGAACTTTGGCTTCCAACAACTGTCTTAGTTATGCGCAGCTGTGCATCTGCCAATGCTAATCCATCATAACACAACCTGCTATTTACATTCCTTGCAGTGATAGGGATTTAAGAGGATGATGAAAGAGAACCAAGACCTATGAAGTAATTTAGAACTTTCTTGAATTTAAACTTCTCCCTTTTACTTCCTATCATATGGCATATTTAAAAGATAATATAACACCTAATTGCAGCTAGAGTAATTGCTGCCAAAATTAATAAAGGGAGACACAATAGTTTGCTGAGTTTCTTGTTTATACTATTTTATAACACCATACAGAATTATTTGATAGAAATTAGACAAGAATATAATTTGTTAGGTAGTTATCCATCTTTAATGTTCTGGCTCTTTCACGTAAGGATGATCTATCAGGTATTCTTAAAAAGCATAAACAGCTAAATATAAATGAAGCATCGTAAGCAGTACTCTAAAGGAAGTAAGATTTATGATAATCTTGCTCAACTGAAGAGAGAGAGAAAAAGAGAGATAGAGAAACCCTGTGCCTCTACCAACTCATACCATTATCATGTACATATGTGTGTTTCAAGTCACTGAGAATAAGATTAACAGCTCTTCCAGATGCAAGACACGCCGTTCCCAGTAAGACTTTTTTTCTATTAGTTATCCGCCTCCCCACTGTACTGTTTAGAGTTAATACTGCGTTTCCTTGCTAAAGTAAAAAAGAAGCTCAGAGCTCTATGCTAATAAAGTAAGGCTTCTAAGTTCTGTCCCATGCCTATAGAGTAGTTCATATCTTGAAGTCTACATGACACTTTGACATACTTGCTTTGACGTAGCCATTACCAAATATTGTGAAAAATAGAAGTCCTTACCTCTTCCTTGAACCTTACCCTATTCCTGAGTTTTATCTTAACCCAGATCTTTACTGTGAGAGATGTTGGTAAGGAACAAGGTGAAGCCGTGACATCTCAGTTATTGGGGCATATGGGCTCTTGGCATACTCAAGTTGGACCAAGAGCATTCCTTATGTTTGCAAACAACTTTGTGTTTTTCGCTATTTCTTTTATATGCAACTGAACACTAAAAAAAATACCTATAATTGTTTTAAGAGATTAACTTGAAACTAGATGGATGGCCTCATGGATGTGAGGATATTTACTGTGTCTTCAGGAGGAAGAAAAAGAGGGCCAGCAGTACATCTGAGCCACAAAATCATCTGTAGATCCTAACTTCTTAAGCAAATGAAAAGGTTTTTGAGGACAGGGACAATAATCATTCATTAAGGCCCATTCCTACAGAAAGTGTTCAGTATTTGTTTAGGTTAAACCCTATGAAATTGCCATTTTTGTGGGTTAAAAATGACTTCGTGTTGGCAATTTCATATGATTCAATGGAAGAGTTAGGATCCTGTACCATACCTCACTTTAGCACACTGGAAAAAACATGGGAGCTTTGAGCAAACAGATCTAGATTGAAATCTCTGCTCTACCAACTATGTGACCTTGGGAAAGTATCATAGTCTATCTAAGCCTTAGTTTCTTTATCTGTAAATTGGAGAGACTAACACCAATTACATAAGATGACTGTGCTAATTAAATTGGAATAACATTAAAAAATCACCTGCTATAGAGACAGAAAGTCGACCAGTGGCTGCCTAGGGCCAGGCAGTTTGGGGAAAAATGTGGAATGATTGCTAATGGAGTCTTTTCAGCATGATAAAAATGTTGTAAAATTAGAGTGTGGTAATAGTTCTAAAACTCTGTGAATATACTAAACATCACTACGTAATATATTTTAAATGAGTGAATCGTATGGTATGGCAGTTTATATCTCAATAAAGTTGTTTTTAAAAAGTCATAATGAGGGACACACAAAGAGAAAGTCAGAGAAAGAGCTCTAAGCTACTAAGGAAAAAAATGCTTAGACTTGGCCTTTCACAAGGCTCATTTGTAGGCTTGAAAAAGACAAACAAATAAACAAACCAACCTCTTAGTACTTCTTGAATTAATCCAGTTTAGCATGAAACAGTCATCGCAAAGCATTCTTTCTAATTGGCTATTTCTGGTACTAGCCACAGGGGAAGGGGTTGTTTCTTTCTATTCTACATCTGGCAAAGATCTAGTTTTGATATAACAAATGTCATGAAGTAAAGATTTATTTTAAGATTTACTTCAGAGTTGAAAAAAGAGCTACAATTGACAGACTGTTTGGCTGCTTGGCATCTCAGGCCTCCCAGTGTTTGGTGCATAGTCATATGAATAAGAAAGCTGTGTTCCCCAGCACTTTCTCATTCCAATCGCACAAACTCAACATGAGTCTGGTTTTGAACAGCAGCACAGCTTGGACAATGTTCAATCACCACACAGAGTCTGGGCAATGTAAAAAGCAGACCAGGGAGGCCTAAAAAGAGGGCATTATAGTTACTTGCCCAGATGATCAAATTACATTTTCCTCTTCTAACTGTCAGACATTTACAGGGACACAATTTGGAGATGCCTTTGGGTCCTATTTAATCCCTATGTAGAAACTAAGCATTTGCTAATAGAGGGCCAGATTCTTATGCAGGGAATTTTATACATACGACTTTATTGGGCACAAATCTGGACAGAAAAGGATTCCAGTTTTGAATGCTGCCTTATGATACATTTGTAAATAGTCCATTCTGTTTAGGATGATTTTTTTTTTTACTCAAAAGTGTTATTCAATGAATTGCTTCCCCTCCCCATCTATGCAATTTCTGCATAAGTTAAAAACAGTTATCAAGGATTATAGACCAGCGATTTCACCTTAATTTACACATCGCCCTCTGAAGATGCAACATCTTGCTGTCTAAACGTGTATAGGTTTGTTTGTTTTTAATCAACAGCACCTATAAGTAATGACTCAGAATTAAATAACAACAATAAGTTGCTAGAATGCAACCAGGCTACTAGCATTGAACCAACTCTTATCCCAACACTAGCAGGATATCTGAGGTAGATTAGAGCAGGGAAGGTGAGCTTCTGCAAACGTCGTGAAATAGATGATGTCTTTCTGTCCTACTTTTCCATCTCTTTTGTTTCCAGGTATTCAGTGACCTACTGCTGTGTTCTAGGTACTGAGATCCTACCGCTGCTGAATGCCATGGGAATCAGGCAGACCAATGCTCTGGATCTTTTTCTTCTTTGGTCTTTTTTTCAGTAGTTACTCATCCTGTATATCCCACTCTTTAGTCATATTCTATTTTATGGCTAGTCTGATAAAATAATTCAAGGTGAGGAGTTCATGCTTTGAAAAAATTCTATGTTTTGCCCCTTTGAGGAACCATTTGCATTTTAACAGTAGACTTTAATGTCTTGAATTACAGTTAATTCAGTCAGGAAGATATTTTAGTCCATGATATTTTTTTATGCTCCTTAAATAATACTGTATAGATTTAGGCTATCTTCTTGGTTTATATATAAGAACAAGAAATATATATATAAATACACACACACACACACACACATATATGAGAACAGGAATGATATGTATATATAGAAATATGATGCAATAGATTCCACATGAAGAGGAGACTGCAATCAACAAGGATATAAGATATGCTTCAAGATCTAGAGAAAGTAAATTTTAAGTAATGAAGCTTTCCTGTGAACCACAGGTAAATATCACCAGCAGACAGACGAACCAGCAGTGGAAAAAGCAGATGGAGTAGTATTTAAAAAAATATTTTAGGAAACACAAAAATGAATCTGTACACTTAAGTGGACTCTATGAACACCAACTGTAACCACAAACCAATGGCTGTTATCCTGGAAGTGGGAAAAAGAACTTCAAGTGATTTGTCTTTTGAGTAACAGCCATTTTGAGAATAGGCAAACAATATCTTCAAGGCTTGTAATTTACACATGCACACAAATGTATAAATGGACACATATCTTTACACTACAAAACTTCAGATGTATAAATTATACACTTTAGACTGAACAATTTACCCTCTTGTTATTTTGTAACTCTAAGTTATTTATGACAAAAGAGCACTTTTTCTCAATAAAATCAATAAATACAACTGAGACAAGGGTTTATTAAATTAAAGATTTACTTATTTCTATACAAATTAGTGCAAAATATAAGTGAATGCTGGCAATATTAAACATCCATGGAATAAATAATACTAGTTGTTAAATTACTTAAAAAGAACCTCTTTTGCATACTTTTCAGAGAAGCATTTTGAGTAAAATTTGAAATCTCTTGTTACTGTCCAGTAGACTAGCATAATCTCTAATAATTTCAGACACTGCTCTCTCTTTATGCCATTTTCTTCTGGCTTTTAATCACTTTTAAAATTCTTCCTTCACAAAGGTAATGAAGTATAATTTAGCTAGGAGTGTCTATTCTACATATAGAATTCACACACTATGATCAAAACTAATCCATCCTATCTTTTGTTTTCAAAGTAGAGATGAGGGTAGAAACTGCATGGAAAATCCAATATATCTTAGTTAAGGTGACAGGTTCCTCTAAACCAAATACTGTAGAGAAAATTCTCAGTTGTTAACATTGAGCAATAGGGAAATTGGAGAAGGGATTACCTTTTCTTCAGTCGAATGGGTCATGCTCTTTACAATTAAAAATAGTACAGAATTTGGTTCAGAATTCACTGAAATTAAACAATCTCAATTTTAATTGCAATATATACTCATTAAGAATTGAGTATTAGCAAGGATCTGTGCTGGGAGAATATGGAAATTCAAAGATTAAAAAACTAAACTCTGTTGTCAAAGGCTTTACAACATACTGGGAAGAAAGATACATAAATGAGCAGGTGATAGAATAAAAGTTATGTGGTGTTCTTACCTATTCCTTATTTCAAAAGCATATATTTATTTTACTTGAATGTCTTCTCAAGAGAAACATTGAATACACTTAATTTGAGAGTATTATTGGAAGAAAAATCTTTCACATGACTTTAGTTTTGTAGGATTTGCCCCCTGGTATTCTCTACCAACATTTCTGCCTGCTTTTCCCATGAACTTGGTTCTCCTTGACTCTATGTCAATCCATTCCACTCAACTGTTCACTAAGCTTTGGAAAGTCATAATGCTGAGAACAATCACTACTATCACTGTTACATATGTATTTTTGAGAGGAAGTTTGTGTCAGAGTATAGATGCCCTTCAAATTTTCTTTCATTTGAAAATGTTGGGGCAGTGACAGATATAGAATGGCAGGAGTGTAACATGGGGGTAAATTCTATGATAAGAGTCAAATAAAACCAGAGGCAATTGCTCCAGCTTTGAAGGCCAAGAGAACAGTATTAAAATCAATATCGTCAAAGAAATAAGAAGTCATACTTCTCCTAAAAAGAAGTAGGCAGAATTTTTTTCTTCGTGGCTACACAATAAAATTCCATAAGCATAAGCTACACTGCCTATCTGTTCCCCTGACCAATTGGCAGAGTATGCTGTTGCATTGTAAGTTGTACTCAAATTGCTCATTAAAGTCACGTTATTAGTAGCTTGGGTTTACTTAGCAGACATCTCATCAATCAGATCCTAGACGTCTAGGTCAGCCTACATGAGTAGGTGTGATGCTAGCGCTATCAACAGGTTTGGGAACAGAAAATTCAGAAAAGGTCAAGCAAAAACAAGTAAGAAAATAAGCCTTTGGCTATAGGGTTTGGCACATAAAGGATTTCAAGTTAAAATAAGAAGTTGAGTTACTGAAAAGCAGATGACACTCTATTTCATGTTAATCCAAGAATAAATTGTTGAACAAAGAAAGAATGGCAAAGACAAACGTTCTACTGTTGTCCCTTTAAATATTAGTTTGTTGGCTTTCCAGTTCTGGTAATGGTGGAAGAACTTGTCTCGGATTAACCCTCATTCAGGGAGCAATTATGAGATCCATGTTCATGCGGTTTTTAATCCTGATATGGGTGCCAAGAACATGAACTGTGGGGCAATTAGAAATCAAGAAGAAAGTTTGGCTTTAGGAGTCAAATAGTGGAATTTGAGGATGGCAATTCAGCTAGAATTTAAGGGGAGAGATTCAGTCCTCAAATCTGCATATAAACTGCTTTCAAATCTTGTGTGATCTGAGCCATGCATATGGCAGGGGGCAGGCAGGAAAAGACCCCACAAAGCCCAGGAGAAAAGAGGGACTAGAAGACTGAAAATGCTGCACAGGTATTACAGTAGATATTCATGGCAGAAAGGACAATTTGGAGTATTAAGGTGGCTTGGTAAATATATAGGGCTTATCACTGAAACTCCAGAGAAGTCATGTATTAGAGGTAAAAGCTATGCTTCCATATTAAGGGATTCACCTTAGGACAATGGGAAAAACTGAAACAGAGTCACAGTAAGAGCATAAAATCAAGCCTTGACAAGTTCAATCTTATCAGCAAATTATTTACAACACACCTTTTTCAGAGGAACATAATGGAATCCAGGGTATCTACAATGAATTATTCAAAATATCTAGCATAAAAATCTAAAAAAAAAATTGATGATAGCTATTGAGAATCTGGAAAATTTAATCTATGATAAAGAGATAAAGCAATCAGTGGAAAATGACTTTTAGATGACCCAGATCATGGAATTAGCAGATAAGGACTTTAAAGCATCCATCATAAATATGTTCAAGGTCTTAGAGGAAAAAAATTGCCAAAACAATTGAACAGTTGTGGAATCTTAGTGAAGAAACAGAATCTATTAAAAATAAACATTTTAGAATTTAAAGGATAAATATTCAAAATAAAAACTCAATTAGAGGCAAGATGGCTACCTGGATGAAACTAGGAGGAACATCCACCATTGAGAGACCAGGACACTGGAAAGATTGGCACACTTCCAATTTGGGGTTCATTTTGCTCTTGTTTTTCCAGTTCCTTAACATGCATCCTTAGGTTATTTATTTGAAGTTTTTCTTCTTTTTTAATGTATGTATTTATAGCTATAAATTTCCCTCTTAGTACTGCTTTTGCTGTATATCACAGGTTTTGGTATGTTGTGTTTCCATTATCACTTGTTTCAGGGAATTTTTCAGTTCCCTTCTTAATTTCTTTATTGACCCACTGTTCATGCAAGAGCATACTTTTTAATTTCCATGTGTTTGTATAGTTCCCAAAATTTCTCTTGTTTTTGACTTCTAGGTATGACTAAAACACTATAGGAAAAAAAGAATAATCTGATAAAAAAGGGACGAAAGATTTGAATAGACATTTCTCAAAAGAAGACACACAAATGGCAAATAGGCATGTGAAAAGGTCCTCAACATCATGGATCATCAGAGAAATGAAAATCAAAACTACAATGAGATATCATCTCACCACAGTTAAAATGGCTTATATCCAAAAGACAGGCAATAACAAATGCTGGCAAGGATGTGGAGAAAAGGGAACCCTCATATGGTGTTGGTGGTAATGTAAATTAGTTCAAGCACTATGGAGAATAGCTTGGGGGGCCTCATAAAACTAAAAATAAAGCCACTATATGATCCAGCTATTTCACTGCTGGATATATATACCCCAAAGGAGGGAAATAAATATATGGAAGAGATATCTGTACTCCTATGTTTGTTGCAGCACTATTCACAATATCCAAGATTTGGGGGCAACCTAAGTGCCCATCAACAGGTTAATGGGTAAAGAAAATGTGAAACTTATACATAATGGAGTACTATTCAGCCATAAAAAGGAAGGGGATCCTGTCATTTACAACAACATGAATGGAACTGGAGATCATTGCGTTAAGTGAAATAAGCCAGGCACAGAAATTCAAACATTGCATGTTCTCGCTGATTTGTGGGATCTAAAAGTCAAAACAATTGAACACATGGAGATAGATAGAGAGTAAAAGGAGGGTTACCAGAAGCTGGGAAGGGTGGTGTGGGTGGGGGCAGGGGAGAGGTGATGATGGTTAATAGCACCAAAAAGTAGTTTGAAAGGATGAATAATACCTAGCGTTTGATAGCACAACAGGGTGTCTACTATCAAGATAATTTAATCATACATTCAAAAATAACTAAAAGACTATAATTGGATGGTTTGTAAAACAAAAGATAAATGCTCGAGAGAATGGATCTCCTATTTTCTATGATGTGATTAGTATGTATTGCATGCCTGTATGTAAATATCTCATGTACCCTATAAGTATATACATCTACTATGTACTCACAAAAGTTAAAAATTAAAAAATATTATAAATATTACAATAACATAAAGGTTGGCCAGGTGAGGTAGCTCATGCCTGTAATCCCAGCACTTTGGAAGGCCAAGGCAGGTGGATTACCGGAGGTCGGGAGTTGGAGATCAGCCTGACCAACATGGGGAAATCCCATCTCTACCAAAAATACAAAATTAGCTGGGCGTGGTGGCACACGCCTGTAATCCTGGCTACTTAGGAGGCTGAGGCAGAAGAATTGCTTTCTTAAAATGGGGAGGCGGAGGTTGTGGTGAGCCAGTATCACGCCATTACACTCCAGCCTGAGCAACAATAGTGAAACTCCATCTTAAAAAACACAAATAAAATAAAACAAAAGCAAAAAAAAGAAAAATGATTATTACTTGGAGGCCAGTAGAAAACAAAACGAACAAAATAAAGAAATGAAAACTCTGTTGGATGAGATTAACAGCCAATTGAGAATAATGGAAGTGAGGGTAAGTGAGCTTGAAGATATGTCAATCAAAATTATTCATATGAACCACAAAGAGAAAGGAAGACTGACACCAAAACAAAGAGAGTATTTATAACTTTTAAGAAATTATAAAGCATTTAAAATGCATTGCATGAAATTAGACTCTTGGAAGAGAACACAGAAATAACGGGGCATAAAAATATTGTTAACATAATAGGCTAACCATTTCCAAATTTAGTAAAATACAAAAAAAAAAAAAACTAGTCAACAAACAAACAAACAAAAGAACCACTCATCAATTTACAGAGCAAACAAGCTTAGCAAACCCAAAGTAGGATAAATTCAAAGAAAACCACATTAAGACATATCATGGTCAAACTACGAAAAGTAAAAGCCAAAGACATAATATTGAAATCAGCATCAAAATGATAGCTTATAGTAAAAGATTTGAAAAGACAATAGAGACCGAAAGAAACTGAAATCACATCTTGAAAGTGCTAAAAAAAAAAGACATTTTTAGATAAACAAAAGCTGAGAAAATTTGTTACTAGAACATCTAAGCTACAAGAAATGCTAAAGGAAATTCTTCATTCTGAGGAAAATTATAGATGAAAACTCCAATCTACATGGAGAAAGCAAAGGCATTAGGAACGATGAATATCTAGGTAGATTTTAAAAAATATCTCCCACTACCTGATATTTTTAAAAGCTAACTGACTAAAGTAAAAACCATTGCATTGTTTAGTTGATGACGTGTAGATATAAAACAGATGACAATAATAGCGCAAAGAGTGGTGGGTATATAAACTACCTTTCAAGGTACTTTGTTTTATTTGAATTGGTAAAATATTTAAGTACACTGTGCTATGATAAAGATGCATTGTTTAATTCTTAGAGAAACTACTGAAAATAATACAAAGAGGTATAAATAAAAACCCAATAGAGGAATTAGTATGAAATGGAATAATAAAAATGATTAGATTGAGCCAAAGGAAAGCTTTTAATTGGAAGGCATTGCTTAGTCTACTTACATTTCATGTAATTATTGATATGATTAGGTTTAAATCTATCATCTTATTAGTTGTTCTGCATTTTTTTCTCTCTCTGTTTCTCCTTTATTGTTCCCACTTGGATTAATGCAATGATTTTTTTACATGAAAGAGCAAGACACAACTATATGCTACCTTAACTGTAAGTATAAACATATTTTCATATCAAAAGCTTAAAAAACATGAAAATATATACAATACAAATGGTATGCATGAGAAAGCTGAATTGATTAAAATAATATCATGCAAAATAGAATTCAAGAAAAGGAGGATTATTGCAGAAAATAAAGACATTTATCCTGATAAAAGTGTCGATTCATCCAGAAGACAAAAAAATCCATAATGTATGTATGCCTAATAAAAGAGCTTCAAAATACAAAAGCAAAATCTGACAGAACTGAAGAGAAAATAGATACATTCATCGACATGGTTGGATATAGTAACGTTCTTCTCTCAGTAAGTGAGAGAGCATGCAAATAAAAAGTCAGTGAGTATATGAACAATCCGAAAATAAAAAGAGCTGGTTCTTCGTAAAGATTGATAAACTAGATAAAATCTAATGTAGTCCAATGAACAAATGAAAGAGCAAATACAAATTATAAGTATCAGGAATAAACATAGGGATATTATTCCAGGTCTTATACACATTAAAAGGATACTTAGGGAATACTATGAACAACTTTATGCCAACAAAATTGACAAATTAGATGATAAGAACTAATTCCTTCAGTGACACAAATTGCCAAAACTGATGTAAAAAGTATAAAAATCCCTATTAACATGTCATTTATAAAAGAAGTGGAATGTGTAATAAAAGTACTTACACACACACACACATACACACACACCCCAAATCACAGTTCTTGCTAATGAATTCTGTGAAACATTCAAGAAGAAAATAACTTTCATCTTATGTGAAAGATTTGAGAAAATAAAGGAGGAAAGAATCCGTCCTAATTTGTTTTATGAGGCCAGGATAATCCCGCTACCAAAATCTGAGAAAGGCATTACAAGAACAAAAAATAAAAGACCAATATCTTTCATGTAGCTGCACACAGAGAATTCTTTGCACAATATTAACAAACCGAATCCAGCAATATATAAAAAAAATTAAAAAGATAATATATCATGAATAAATGAAAGTTATACCAATAATGAGAGATTGGTTTAAAATTGAATATTAAATTAGAACTCAAGATTAAGAAACTCACTCAAAACCACACAACTACATGGAAATTGAGCAATCTGCTCCTGAATGACTACTGGGTAAAGAATGAAATTAAGGCAAGAATCAAGAAGTTCTTTGAAACCAATGAGAACAAAGCAACGAAGTACCAGAATCTCTGGGACACAGCTAAAGCAGTGTTACGAGGGAAATTTACAGCACTAAATGCCCACATCAGAAAGCTAGAAAGATCTCATATTGACACCATAGCATCACAACTATAAGAACCAGAGAGACAAGAGCAAACAAACCCCAAAGCTAGCAGAAGACAAGTAATTACCAAGATCAAAGTGGAACTAAGGAGACACAAAAACCCTTCAAAAAAATCAATGAATCAGAGAACCCACAGACCCTCTGAAGGGAGCAGATTGTTCTTGCAGGACCCAGAAGACTCCACCAAAACTATGAGTGCCCCAACTGCAGAAGTGGGAAAGGGGGACCCTCCTCTCCCCAACACACCCTCACTGGAGAAGCTGAAGGTCCGTTTGTGGGAGAACTTCCTGACTTTACCTAGAGCTGAGTCAATTTTGAGAGCTGAAAAAAATACAGGGGTAGAGGAAATATCTATAGACAATAGGCAAAATGTATACACGAACAATATAAATCATGTATGATATTAGAAGAATTATAAAACTTTCATCCATAGTGGATTTTGTTTTTGTTTTGTGTGTGTGTGTGTGTGTGTGTGTGTGTGAGAGACAAGGATCTTGAAATCCTAGGCTCAAGTGATCCTCCCACTTCAGCCTCCCAAGTGGCTGGGACTATAGGTGTGTACCCCATGCTTGGCCCAGAATTTTCTTATAATAATTTTTCAAGTTGCATATGCTAGAATATCTGCCAAAATGAGTATTGGGGTATCACATTGCAGTTCATGGGGATTATTTAATGGAATGTATTACCTAATACCAAACTAAACAAGATTCAGAATTGATGGTTATATAAAAACTATCTCATGTAAAAATAAAATGTTGTTATATTGCTAGCCTCAAAATTTGGTCCTTACTAAGCATCTTTTAACAAATGATGTTGAGTAAAGGACTCACATAGCAAAAGCCCCCTTACTTAGGTTTGCTCGTTACTGAGCAAAAGCAGGATATTTAATAATAGTGTTTAACAAGCGTTTAGCAAATTTTCTTTGCAAGTATTTTTATATACCTCATCACATTGTTTTCATTAATACCTTTTTTCTCTTGTGAAATATGCACACATAAAATGCATAGACTGTATACGGATAGCTTAATAAATAATTCTAAAGGAAAGTTCATACATTTACACTCAGGTGAAAAAACTGCAAGCATCAGAAGTGTCTCACTAGGGTCTCCCTCAGCAAAAGTTCATCCTTCTTCCCAGAGTCGGCACTATTCTGAATTTTGATAATTATTTTCTTTATTGTTTTACTACCCATGTTTGTACTCCTGAGCAATATAACTTAGCTTTGTCTGGTTCTGAATTCTTTCTTATCTTTTTATTTTTAAGAATCTCAAACCTATTAACAGGTAGCAAAACAGTACAATGAACTTTTTCATATTCTTCACCTAGGTTCCCAGTTGTTAACATTTTCCCATGTTTTGTTTATATCAAGAGATGGACATACATAAGTACTTTATTTGCCGAGCCATTTGAAAATATGGCAAGCACTGGTTTTGAACTTTGCATGAACCGACTTACACTATACATATTATTTTGTATCTCTTTTTCTTTTTATTGTTATAAAATTTGTTGAGATTGTTCCCCCCCCCCCACTCCCACCCCTGGTCAAAAAAGGAAGGTAGGGCTAGTGGTTTTCATGAAGGAGGATATATTTTTTGGAGGATCTGGGTAATTTTAAATTATAATATGTAATCTAGAGCTTGGATCTAAGGATTATTCCTGAATAAACACTTTTTCAGAGGACATTTCATAATACATATGTATCAACTAGAATGAAAACCAATGATATGTCCTTAGAGTGTTACATCTTACAGGAGAGGATGTAAACTTGGATTAGAAAATGGATTTAGGCCAAGACTTGGTTATTGGGGCATGAAGTAAGAAGAACCATTTGAGAGCAGGGAAAATGATGATGAAATACGTTTTTTGAACATTTACTATGTGCCAGGCTGTAGTCCAAATATTTTGTAAGCATTAACTCATTTAATGCCTTAAAGTGGGTATTATTTTTATTTTATCATCTCCATTTTACAGGTTAGGAATTGAGACTCTCAAAGCTTAAGTAACTGGGACATGTCACCTAGCATATGAGACACCTACTAAGGCAAGACTGGACAAGAATATCCAGGAACCACACTGATAATTTTCAAACTTTTTAGGGAAGATCCACTGGGAATGGATATTGAGGAACTGTGTTAGATTTATAGTTATGTCAATACATTTAATATTAGTTTTCAATTACTGTAATTTCATTATAACAAATTACCATGACAAACTTATTATTATTATTATTTTTTGAGATGGTGTCTCACTATGTTGCCAAGATTGGCCTTGAACTCTGGGATTGAAGTGATTCTCCCGCCTCAGTCTCCCAAGTCTTTGGGACTACAGTTGCATGTTATCATGCCTGGTGACAATCATTTATTATCTTACGGTTTCTGTAGGTCCGCAATCCAGGTGTGCTCAACTATCTTCTCTGCTTTGGTTGTCACAAAGCCAAAATCAAGGTAACAGAAAGCCTGGAATCTTATCTTATGCAGAGGCTCTGGGGGAGAATCTGCTTCCGAGCTCATTCATATTGTTGGCAGAGTTTAATTCCATAATGTTGTAGAACTGAGGTCTCATTTCTTAGCTGGCTGTTGGCTAGCATCGTTCCTGGCTCCTTGAACCTACCCGCCTTCCTTGGCTCATGGCTTCCTCCACCTTCAAAGCTAACAACAGTGTATTGACTCCTTCATATGAGTTGAATTGCACTGACTTCCCTCTGCCTTTTTCTTTTCTGCCACTAGTA
Source organism: Aotus nancymaae (assembly GCF_030222135.1). Lineage (NCBI taxonomy): Eukaryota > Metazoa > Chordata > Mammalia > Primates > Aotidae > Aotus > Aotus nancymaae. Next base: position 48,963,569 of record NW_026988415.1, on the reverse strand, counting down.
GAAGCTCTTCACTTTAAGATCTATTTTCTGGTTGTGTTGGGCCCACACAGAAAATCTCCAGATCTTAAGGTGAAATGATGTGGACATTTAATTACAATAGCAAAATTCCTTCACAATCATGTCTGGGTTAGTGTTTCATCATCAGGAGACAAGAAGCTGGAGAGAGTATCATTAGAATTCTGCCTACCATAACCTTGTTTCTGGTTACTTAGATATTTCAGCACAAGACAAAATAGAGGTGATAGAAGTAGATATGGAAATGAGGGGAGTGCTGGCCCCAATTAATATTTAATTTTTGTTTCAATTTTAAAAAGTATGCTCTTGTCAAAAATAGAGAGCAGTTACAAAGAAAGGGATATTCTCATTAAACACCTTCAGGGATGGATGCTTTTCTTCCTCCTTTCACTTAATTATTCTGATACTAATTTCATAGGTATGCAATGGAGCACAATGGAATCACTAATTCAACCAGTTAACATTCAATTTTTAGTGCTTACTTTAATCTCTGTGCATATAGGCTGTGATAGCTGAGGTGCACAGGGATTGGAGAGGTGTGATAAACACCTGATTGCTCTCTGCTCAGTCTCGCAGGGCCTGGATCAAAGTGTTGGCTGGCCTACACTCTTATCTGAAGACTTTGAGAGAGCATCTGCTTCCAACCTCTTTCGGATTATTGGTTGAATTCAGTTCTTTGTGGCCATAGGGCTGAGGTCTCTGTTTTTTTGTTGGTTGTTAGCAACCTTAAGGCCGTCTGCATTCCTCATCACATTGTTTCCTCCATCTTCAAACCAATGATGGTGCATTGAGTACATCTCTTGCTTCAGATTATTCTGACTTATCCTTCTGCTGCATCTCTTTGACTCCAGCCAGAGAAAGCGCTTTGCTTCTAAGGGTTCATGTGATTGAATTGAGCCCAGCTGAATAATCCAGGACACTCTCTCTGTTTCAAACTCTGTACTCTTAATTATGTCTGTAAAGTTCTTTTGCTATATAATATAGTCATGGTATACAGGGTAGAGCAGAGACATCTTTGGGGGCCATTACATTCCAAAAGTGATGGGATATGAAGCCGGGAAGAGAAGTTGGAGTAATATTCTGAAGCTCAAATGTCTTGCTGGAAAGTCTATAAGTCATTCTCTAGACTCAAGAGTACTATATCACTGAAGAATTTTGATCCCTAAGAAAGACACCTGGGGACACTGTAGAGAGGGTAGGCTGGGGAAAGACTAGAGACAGGGACCCCATAAAAAAATCATTGCATAATTCAGGGAAAAAATGTTGAAGACTTGGGCCATTTCATGTGTTGGGGGTTGTGAGCGGGGAAATGGCCTTGTTTTCTTTATACTTGATTAGTTTTTCATCTGGAAGTCCTACTAAAGCTTCAGGTTGCACAGTTGATGTTATCTCCTAAAAAAACACTCTCAAGTATGTTCTCTCCTAATACCCTACAAAATACTCTTCACATTTTATGGTGATTACTTATTTAATTGTGTATCTTCCCTGCTAGGTTTCCTTTGCCTATCTTCCCTGCTTCTGTTTTAGATTTGTGAAAACAGTTATTAGTTCTGGCCCATTCATTTCTGTGTATTTGGCACTAAATAATTTATATTGCATGAAAGTTACTAAGCAATTTGGTTTCCAGCTTGGGTGTTTGGGTATAGGGCTAAGTTACGAACTGAAATAGGAAATATACTCCTTATGCTTCATCTCCTTCCTAATGGAAAACATTGGGCTTGCCTTGATTCCATTGCTGAAACACTTTTAAACTTTGTATGAACTTTAAAGCCAGCTGAGGACTGAATGTCTTAAGTGATGACACTAACCTCTATGACACACATTCAATTTACCACATTTTTCTTAACCCAATTTGTCTTGTGAGATGGTGTGTGTGTGTGTGTGTGTTTAAATCCATTGTGTTTGTCCATGTGCAGTGAGGATTGGCGTACACTAATGAAGTGTTTTGCAACAGAACTCAATATTTGTGTATATTTCTGACAATAAGATCTAAGTTGGAAGGATTATCTTATGATGGAAAGGTTTTTATAGTTGCATCAATACTTAATTTAGCAATAGTTGTTCAGGTAGCTTTTTCGAGCTGACACTACTCAGAGGAAGACCTCACTTTGTCATTATCAGATATGGGCCTGACCAACTGGCAAAGAGAATAACAATCAGAGAATGTATTGATTTCCTTTAGCAAGTTGAACACATTACCATCATTAGTCCTAAGGCTTTGGATCATTTAGGAAGGTTTGGCCTCCTTGAACAAGTTCCCTGTAACTCCCTTCAGTTTGTCACCTTATTAACAAAGTTTTCCTTTTTTATTTTTCCTTTTGAACTGTAAGAGCAACTGTATAATCTAATATAAATGTTTTATGAAATAGTATTGTCAGCCACTGATGTTTTACAGAAATGCACACTGGGTGGTATAATTATTTAAAGTTTAAGATGTGCTGAACAGAACTCTGTTTTAATAAGCATTTCAGAAGTTGAATAGACTGAGGTTCAAAGGACAAATGCTTTTTAAACAAAATTATTCATTTCATTTCCCATGTTTGAAATGAGTAGTTTAAAGCTGCTATTCAAGCTATAAAGGATTTCCTTTGTCTTAATTGACAATTAACTGCAGTGTAATATCTACTGGTTTGAACAATAATATTACACATTAATGAGGTTTATGCTAATTTTTATCCTCAGACATCAATTTTCCAGATAAAAGCTCACACAAATTCTGCATTTTTTCTTTAATTTAAATTCACATAAATATTTGTTTACTTTGCTTAGTATTCATATTCTCTAATATTATGAGCACATTATAATCAGTTTAAAAAATTTCTTTCATTGAATCTAGTTTATTTTAGGAGCACCATGGGAATACTGACCAAGTCAAGCAGTAATTTTTGAGAACAATCAATGATCTCTCTTCTGCTACATGGCAGATACTTAGAATATATGTTAGTATGGACTGTTTGCCTCTTTGGAAATGAGACATCTAAGGTGGAGTTTCAGATAGTCTCAGGAAAAGATGAAGGTGGAGGAAGCCAGCGAAATAGTGCTGGAGTTAGAGTAGCTATAAAGAGAATGAATGAGACATAGTGATACTAGACCTTTCCTGTATTTATTCTTATATGAAAAATAAAAAAATCTTTCAAATTTTAAAAATTTATTTGGCCAACAATACTTGCACATAATTATGGGGCACAACGTGATGTTTTGATAAATACATACAATGTGAAAGGATTAAATCAAGCTAATTAACATATCCATCATCTCCCTTATCATTTTTTTGGTAAGACATTTGAAATTTTCTCTCTTAACAACTTCAAAATATATATTATTTTAACTATAGTCACCATGCATTGCAGTAGACTTCAAAAACTTATTTCTTCTAACTGAAATTTTGTACCTTTTGACCAACATTAGAAAATCCCTTTTTAAACATGCTAGCAAATCCTTTTGAAAATTAGCTTGAAACTTTCACACAAATAAGTTGAATACATTCTAATTAGTGCCGGAAAAATACCAAAATAACATAATTGTAAGAATCCCTTATGAACTGTTTGGTCACATGGAGGATATGAATGATACTTTCAAAACTCATCACACAAGTGGGCACATTGGCAAAGCAAATCTTACTGAGGACTTGAATTTTCAAGAGATATGCCCAAAGTCTATGTTCTGAAAGCAGAGCTTATGATGAATTCTTGACTTGCCCAACAATTTTACCTTATAGGCACCTGAAGAAGCAATGAAGGGAAGGTTTCTCTGGAATTAGGATTGCAAAGAATATGCATTGTACATGAGGTATTGTGATTTCAGCAAAACATATAGCAAAAATGATTTAATCTACAAAAGTGGATTAAATGCTAAAATATGGATATGGACCATATTGTAAAGGTAGTTTCATATTCATAACTGGTTGAATAACTGAATGCAAAGTCTTGATTGGTGGATCATTGTTAACCTAAAGAGACATCTCTAGTGCCTTGCCACAAGATTCTATATTTGCTTCTTTTCCTTTCAACATATTGAGCAATTATCTGGATCAAGACCTAATAGTTTTGCTTGTAGAATTTGCTGATGATTCGATTTTGAGATGGAGAACAGGTAAGATGAATAAAAGACTCAAGATTCAAACTCATTTATAGGTTGGAAGAATGCCCCCAAAGTAATAAGATGAAATTTAATGGGGTAATGATGAAGTTCTGTACATTGATTTAAACATAGAAACATTCATAGAATTTCCACTGTACAATTCATAACGGGGAATGGCTTAGTATCAGAGCATTATTAGGAAAAAGACTTTAAGCCTTATATTTCACTGCCAGCTCAACAAGGGCCACCACTATGATACGGCAGCTAGAAAAGCAAATGACTATGTTGGGTTGAGTTAAAGGAAGCACAGAGTACAGGAAAAGAAAGTCAGATCATTCCAAAAGCACTCTGTTAAGTTTTTGTGCTGCTTATTTTTACTGATGAACTGCTAATGTCCAGAGGGGAAGGCCTGGGTAATATCATGTCACATGAGAAAAGATGGAACAAACTAGGGATATTAATTCTAGAAGAGAAGAAACTTAAAAGGGATAAAAAAGACTGTATTTATTTTAAGAACTATCTTGTGGAAGAAGGATTAGGCTTCCTCTGTAAATTTAGTACCTAGCACAGTCTAGTACACAGTAGATACCAAAAAAAAAAAAAAAGTTAAAATTCATTCATTGAACAATTACTTTCTTATGTGGCAGGTATTATTTTAAGTGCTCGATATACAACATTGAAAAAAACAGATATAGTCTTTGTCCTTGTAGAACTTGCATTCTAAGTAGAGAACAGAAAAGATAAACTGAACAGATAAGTGGTTAAAAGGGGCAGACTCTGGAACTAAACTGCCTGGCTTCAAATCTTTGCTCACTCACTTACCAGCTCTGTGTGACCTTATACACGTTATCTACCCTTTCTGTAACTCAGTTTTCTCATATGTAAAATTGAGATATTAATAGTGCCTACCACAAAGAGTTTAGTGAGAGTTAAATGAGGCACTCCATGTAAAGTTCTGCGGACAGTGTCTGGCATAAAGTACTTAGTAATAACCATAATTGAATGAAAACCATGAGAAGGTGACAGATCAAAGGATGGGAAAAGAACATCGTTCCAGAGAATTGTGTGTAGAAGATACATGCAGAGATTGGAATTGTGACGTGTCATAGTTCTACGTCATTTCACATGTTCATCTTCCCCCATTGTCCTCCTCTTGTTTATTTGCGTAAATGATCTCTGTTTACCTTTTGAAACCAAGCTCAGATAGCACCTTACCTAGAAGGCTGAACTGATCCCCTTTGCTACTAGAGCTGGCTATTCTCTCTTCCATGCTATTTTAATTTTTAAAAATTTATCACAAGGTATTATATTAAAAGGTATGAGAAGGTCTAAGTCATAATGGTTAAGATCTCAGGTTTTTGAGTCAGATGGAACTGAATTTGAATTACCAATCCATCACTTACTGGCTGTTTGACCTTGAATAACCACTATATCTCTCTAATCTTTGGTTTTCTCATTTGTAAATTTGGGGTAATAATATATACGCTATATGGTATTTTTCAGAATTAAATGAGAAAATATATGCAAGAAGAAGTACTGGGTTTTAAATCCCAGATCTGTCCCTTACATATGTGAATTTGGACAAGCCATTCAACCTCTTAAAACTTCATTTTCTTAATCTGCAAATGGGGGAATTAATCCTTTCTTCTCGAATTATTGTGAGACTTTAAAAAAATGTATATAAAGTGCCTGGAACATAGTAGGCTCTGAATATATGCTTGTCAAATTGAGTTTGATTAGCAATCAGAGCTTTTAGGAAGAGTTGCCTTTTGAAGCCATAAGTTCCTTGTTACATTATGAGGTGGTCATAGTAGATGGCAATATACTGGAGACATTGTAGAGGGGATTCCTACAGTGGCATAGTGGATGGATGAGGTCAATACTTCCCAAACTTTGATACATGGGCCAGCTGCAGCAACCCCATCAAGTCTAATTTAATAGGTCTGGGATGAGAACCACCAATCTAGGTGACTACTAAATTGCCTCCAACTCAAAGGTTAATGATTCTGTAAATTAGAATTTAGTTCATAAGTTATGGACTTCATTAATTTCATCAGATGAACTCCTCTCTGTATCCTTTGTACCCAGGCTTCCACTTCTTGCACCAATGCATATTATTAAATGGTTTCTTAACTACAATAAGCCCAAGAAAGTGATTTTAATTTATCTTCATTTATTTATTTATCCATTAAGTTTAAGTAGTGTCAGACATGCAAGAAACATGTTTTCATGCTGTGTCAGATAATTGGTCAATCTTAAAGTTTTCCCATTATTCAATATACTTACTTTTTACTTAAAGCTGTGTTACTATTGTCAAAGCTTTCCTGAGGCATCTTCTTGAATCTGAAGTTGCAGAATTACAAATTGCCAAAGTCAACCATGACACAAGTGTAGAAGGTAAGAGAACTTATATCAGATGACCTTAGGCAAACACCTTTGTCCTGCTGTGTGTTAACTTCCTCATCTGCAAAATGGGAAGAGGAAAATGCAGATAAGGTATTTCTTGTAAGGCTTTTTAAATATGGGAAAGTGTTGTCAACTTTGTGATTTTCATTAATTTTGATATTACAGATTTTTTTTCTGAATATTTTACATCTGGATTCATTTATTTTTAAAGATTTGCATATTTAAAAATGTTTAGAATACCTAAATATCAAGGTACAGAAATTTTAATACATGGTGGAAACTACTTGTGTTTGATACTAATGTACAAAAGACATAATGAAGGAAATAGAATTAAGGAATTGGGTAAAAGGAGAGGGAAGTTGAATTGGGGAAAGAAAGGTTATTTTTTTCAACAGTGTGGACTCCTCATTGAAAATATTAGGGGAACAAGCTGAAGTTTTGATCTTTTCTACTTGGGAAAATATTTTAGAAATGCTTACTTCCAATTTTTATGAATTTCAGGTATCATGGCTCCTTATGGCATCTTTTCTTTTTTTCTTTATTTCATCTAAAAAATGTGCAGAACGTGCAGGTTTGTTACATAGGTATATGTGTGCCATGGTGGTTTGCTGCACCTATTGACCCATCCTCTAAGTTCCCTCCCCTCACTTCCCACTTCCCAACAGGCCCTGCTGTGCGTTGTTGTCCTCTCTGTGTCCACGTGCTCTCAACGTTCACCTCCCAATTATGAGTGAAAACATGGGGTATTTGGTTTTCTGTTCCTGTGTTAGTTTGCTGAGGATGATGGCTTCCAGCTTAATTCATGTCCCTGCAAAGCACATGATATCATTCTTTTTTATGGCTGCATACTATTCCATGGTATATATGTATCACATTTTCTTTATCCAGTCTATCATTGATGGGCATTTGAGTTGGTTCCATGTCTTTGCTATTGTAAATAGTGCTGCAATAAACATACATGTGCATGTGTCTTTATAGTAGAATGAGTTATGTATTTTTGGCTATATATCCAGTATTGGGATTGCTGGGTCAAATGGTATTTCTGGTTCTAGATCCTTGAGGAATTGCCATACCGTCTTCCACAATGGTTGAACTAATTTACATTCCCACCAACAGTGTAAAAACATTCCTATTTCTCCACAGCCTCACCACGATCTATTGTTTTCTGACTTTTTAATAATTGCCATTCTGATTGGCATGAGATGGTATCTCATTGTGGTTTTGATTTGCATTTCTTTGAGGAGCAGTGATGTTGAATTTTTTTTCATATGTTTTTTGGCTATGTAAATGTTGTCTTTTGAGCAGTGTCTGCTTATATCCTTTGCCCACTTTTTGAAGTTTGTTGTTGTTGTCTTCTGGTAGATATGTTTAAGTTCCTTGTAAATTCTGGATATTAGACCTTTGTCAGATGGGGAGATTGAGATTGCAAAATTTTCTCCCATTCTGTAGGTTGCCTCTTCACTCTGAGGATAGTTTCTTTTGCTGTGCAGAAGCTCTTTAGTTTAATTAGATCCCATTTGTCAATTTCGCTTTTGTTGCAATTGCTTTTGGCATTTTTGTCATGAAGGTTTTGCCCATGTATGGCTTCTTTCATGTCCTCACAACATGGACTTGTATGAGCCAATTATGATAATGTGGTTCCTAGCAGGGTCTTAGAGAGTCTAGTTTGAAGGATTTCAAAGCAGACTGGAAAGGTATCTCTTTATACTCCCTTTTAATGTCTTTGTAAAAAATATCTGAGGATCAAGAAATATCTGGGTTTTAAACAAAAGATATAAACATACTGAGCTTTATTATAACTGACAAATCCTATTAGGTTTTTATAACTTTTTCAACTCTTGTTTCTTTCTATTTTAATTTTTAGTATTTCTTTGTCCTACAGGAAAGACACTCTTGGTTATATTATGACGAGCCAACTTTTTTTCTCTCTCATTTTTCTTCATTACTCAGTTGCAGAGAGTGGATACAATTCAACAAGGTTAAGAGAGATAATCTCTTGCTAAAAGTAACTAATTCTGCATCATTTGCAATTATGCAAAGAATTGAATAGAACAGTAAATCAGAATTTTTCCATACTCTGGAAGAAGCACTTAATTTTAACTGAACGTCAAATCGTTAAAGGTAACAAAGATGGACTGTATGCAGAAGCACTTGTGAAAGAGTTATGATTCTATTCTAATTATACCAATTTATTTTTTAATGAAAGTATTATCCTGTAATTATTTTGATAAATTCTCTTCAAACTCTCCTCCTTCTTTGCTCCGCAGTTAGTATCCCGCTGTAGGCAATTGCCAGAATTATCTTAACATTCAGTCCATAAGAAGTTTATAATTTTGCAAGTGACCACTTAAAGGATGAGAACATTCCCAGGTCCCTTGAGGAGTTAGTCTAGTTGCTTGGCTTTAAAGTTGTTTGACTCACAAGAGGTCATGAAAGGAGACTCCATCTATAAATTTCTATGCATGTATGACATCCTTTTAACTTGCTCTTGGTGCTGAATTTTGATTGCCTAAACTTTATACTCCTGGTCTTGGAATTAGTAGGTTAAACTCTACTTTTTACAAAGGCACACTTAGCTGAAGTAGTCACCATGTCACTTACTGTTTCGGTTTATGGGGATAAAGTTATTTATTTGTTTATGCATTTAAGTGTTTATGAAACTCATATAACTCCTGACTATTTAAGCTACTCAAATGTAACTATTCTGCTTCCAGAAATAAATGTTGCCTTGAATCAATATAACATTCTTTTGTTTAGTATCTTGCCCAGTGCTCTCAGAACCTGCTTGGATAGTATAATCCACATACATATTTTAGCATCTTATCCCTGATAATCAAAGGGCATTTTTGTTACATATTTTGCTGAAATCAAAATACTTTATGTGTGTGCAATACATATTCTTGACAACCTTAGTTCCAGAGAAATCATTTTCTTCATTGCTTCTTCAATGAAGAATGATTCTGAGGTAAAACTGTTAGGTAAGTCAAGAATCCATCATATGCTCTGCTTTCAGAACACCAAGACTTTATGCGTAGTTCTTGAAATTCAAGTACCCATTAAGGTTTGTTTTGCTAATGCACCAGTTAGTGGTATGATAAATATTCAAAGTATCCTCCATATATCCTCCATGTGGCCAAACAGGTCATACGGAATTCTCAAGATTATGTTATTTAGGTATTTCTCCTCACTATGCTTTTGCCTCAAGATTCATTGATTTTTTTGCTCTGTAAATTTGCAGCATCTAATGCTTTTTCCATTTTTGAATAGATTTTTACCATTAACTGCAGTTTTTCACTGAGTATCTTCCTAAGTCTCAGTGACACTTACTCAACTTTAACCTCTTAGTGTGAGAATTTCAAGCTACTTTCATTTAGTACCCATACTCTCGAAATTGCAATAAAACATCTCAGGGTAAAACCATGGGTCACAAGTATCTTTCCTATCATTTCTCCATGATAATTATTGAGATAATTTTCCAATTTTTTTTTTTTGCTTTGTTTTCTGTACTTTCATAATCAGATTCAGGTACATTTTTTTTGTTGTTATTTTACTTTAGATTCAGGGGTACACATACACATTTGTTACATGGATATATTGTATAATGGTGAGGTTTGGGCTTCTAGTGTAACTGTTACCCAAATATTGAACATTGTACCCAGCAGGTAATTTTTTAACCCTCACTTTTTCTCACCCTATCCCATTTTGGAGTCCTCAGTGTCTACTATTTCCATTTTTATATCCATGTGTACCCATTGTTTAGTTCTCACTAAGTGAGAACAAGTGGTATTTGATTTTCTGTTTATGAGTTATTTTCCTTAGGATAACAGCCTCCAGCTTCATACATGTTGCTGCAAAGGACATGATTTTGTTCTTTTTTATGGCTGCATAGTATATTATGGTATATGTGTGTATATATATGTACACACATACATACACACATACACATATATATGTATATATGTACACACACATATATACACATATATATACACACACACACATACCAGGATATACTATGCAGCCATAAGAAAGAACAAAATCATGTCCTTTGCAGCAACATGTATGAACACATATACCATGATATACTATGGCATATATATATATATATATATATATATATATATATATGACATTTTCTTTATCCAATCAACTATTGATGGGCACTTAGGTTGGTTCCATGACTTTTGTGAATAGTGCTGTGATAAACATACAAGTGTATGTGTCTTTTTGATAAAATGATTTCCTTCAGGTAGATACCCAGTAGTGGGATTGCTGAGTCGAAAGATAGTTCTGGTTTTAGTTCTTTGAGAAATCACCATACTGTTTTCCATGGGGGTTGAACTAATTTGCATTCCCAACAATTTATAAGTGTTCTCTTTTCTACACATCCTCACCAAAATGTTTTTTTTTCTTTCCTTTTTAATAGTAGCCATTCTGACTGGCGTGAGATGGTATTGCATTGTGGTTTTGATTTGTATTTCTCTAATGATTAGTGATGATTGAGCTTTTTTTCATATGCTTGTTGGCTGCATGTATGTCTTCATTTAAGAAGTTTTGTTCATTTCCTTTGCTCATTCTTTTAATGGAGTTGTTTGCTTTTGCTTGTTGATCTGTTTAAGTTCCTCATCGATTCTGAGTTTTAGACCTTTGTCAGATACATAGTTTGCAAATATTTTCTCCCATTCTGTGGATTGTCTTGTTCACTCTGTTGACAGTTTCTTCTGCTGTGCAAAAGCTCTTTGTTTAATTATTAGGTTGGTACAAAAGTAACTGCAGTTTTTACCATTAAAAGTAATGACCCCAACCGCAATTACTTTTGCACCAACCTAATGGGTCCCACTTGTCAATTTTTGTTTTTGTTGCAATTGCTTTTGGACATTTCCTCATGAAATTTTTGCCAAGGCCTATGTATAAAACAGTATTTCCTAGGTTTTTTTCTAGGGTTTTTATAGTTTTAGGTCTTACATTTAATTCTTTAATCCATTTTGCGTTGATTTTTGTGTATGGTGAAAGGAAGTGGTCCAGTTTCAATCTCCTGCATATGACTAGCCAGTTATCCCATCACCATTTATTGAAAGGGGAATCCTTTCCCCATTATTTGTTATTGTCAGTTTTGTCAAAGATCAGATGACTGTAGGTGTGCGGCTTTACTTCTGGGTTCTCTAACCTGTTCCATTGATCTATGTGTCTTTTTTACCACCAGGGCACTATTTTTATTAGAAGCGGTGTGTGTGTGTTTGTGCACATACACAAACGTATGGTTTTTTTTCCCACATGCATACTTAATAGACTAAGAATCTCATTACTTTCCTGTAAAGATGTCAGCTTTAAATTTTGCCAGTTTTGGCAACGGTTTTCACACAGTTGTATCTGCTTCCTATTTGCAAGGTATAAAGAAAAGAAATTTGAAAGTTTTGTTTTCAAATCTAAATTGAAGAAGTGCTTATTAACAAGGTGTCTTTTTTTTATTTGTGAGAAGCCAAGCATGCTCATTCTACTAAAGAGCAAACAATTTTAGTCACACTGTGGCTGCATTATGTAAATCAACATTTATAATGGGAGCAACAGCAACAATTCTTGCGATGTCCAATTTTCGTGATGTCCAAATCAGGGTTTGGAAAAAGGAGGGGGAAACTCATGACTAGATGGGGATATTTGGCTCTAAAATTTGATGAAACTTTTCAGAAATTAGAGGGTATCTCAAGCCAGCTAGTGATATCTCACAAGGTTTGGCATTTAACAACACACATAGACAAACACACACACACACACACAGACACACACACATGCACTCATGCACACACACACAGAAAACAGACTGGAGGAAACTCACATGGAAGCAATTCTAACATCAGTAGACAACCCTCTCTTCCATGCAGTCATAGGGTCCCATTTATTGCATTCATGAAGAGAACCATGTTGAGGTTGACAATCCTTCCAGCCATGGGTCCTATTTCACCTCCTATTTGATACAAAGAAGAATTTTGCAGGGCACCAATTTGGGATTCTGATATCTGCTTTACTCTGAAAATTCTATGGATTTTCTGATTTTCCCTGAAAATTTCCAATGGATTTTACTCACCATTGAGCTAATTCAGAGGAAAACCAATTTTCAAAAATATGTTTGTAATGATTATCAACTTGCCAATGCATTTGCTGAGCTAGGAGTTTTCAGCTCTTTACAACTTTATCTCCCATGTGCTCCAGGGACTTCCCCAGCACCGCAACACCTCTTTAAGTGTGGCACAGCAGGCAGGCTAGTACGCAATACAGGCAGCATATGGCTCCTCTCACCTTCCTCACAATGGAAGGGATTTTAAGGTAAAGTCAGAAGGAAAAGCATTTCTTATGCTAAATGGCTTTCCCTTTATTCTCCTTAGTAGCAATGAGAAATTCTAGGCTGATGTATAGGGGAAAAGGACATTCAAGCCTGCACCTGCAACAGAAATGCAATTTCCCTGCTTTCCAATGGATTTTACTCACCATTGAGCTAGTTCTGTTTGTGACCCTGCTGCAGTTGGAACTCTTACACAAATGCAACAATTACAGCAAGCCCAAAGGATTCTCCTTAATTTATTATAAAACCAGGTGTAGGAATGAACTCTTCCAATGAGTAATGCAGTTACATGTCTATGCTAAGGTGTTCCAACACAGCTTTGAAGCCTTTGATCATAAATCACACTCACAAGCTTCCATCCTGTCTGTAGCATGCATATAGTGTTGCTGCATTACCATTGAACTTGGAATAAAAATCTGTTCTTGTGGAGGTTATCATAGGACATAGAGATTATTCTGCTGCTGACAGGAAAGGAAGCATGCTAAAAACGCATGAGCTGTCAAATTGGTGAACTTGCCATGAGATGAAACATCAGAAATGCACTGACTGCCTTGAGAGAGGGGCCTTTTTGAATTGTGGTTCTATGAGAAGCAATAGTGCATAGAGTTGGAAGAGTGGGACTATAGGAAATGAGTTTAGAAATGAGACCAGAGAATCTTTAAAGTCTCTCTTAGCATTCAGATTTTCTAAGTTAAATGTTATAAAGACTAAGATTGCTCACCCAGAAACTCAGAAGAATAATTAGGGAGTGGAACCTGACGGAGGGGACCAATTGGAAAGTGGATTACATGTTATAATGTGAAGTGCTAGGGGCAACTAGAAGGCATTGGGGAGGGACGCCTGTGGCAGCCCGAGAAAGATTCCACTGTCTGGAAAGGAAAATGAATATAGATTTCAAGGAATTCAGTCTACTGCACATGCCCTTTGGCCTTATCTTTTCCTTTCTTCATGAGATACTTACTTCTGACATGCGATAAGAAGAGGAAGTCTCCATGGGGAGTTCTCCAGAGTCTCACCACGGATCTTCCATTTCTTGTAAGGCTTTTAAATTAAGGCCAGGATTTATTCTGCATGACGCCTGAACTCCTCTTTTTACTCAAAGAGATGGTCTATTAAGAACAGTTTGGGCACAGTGGGAGGAAGTTGGACTGTAGCTCCCTAGGCTCAGCATTAATGGATAAATTGAATGCTTCCATTTGGGGCAAGTAAGACAGGGAGTATCTGGAGTCTTTTGTTAGAAATACATTTAAATGAAAGATCTGTTAAATACTTTTAAATGACAATACTTCAGGTCTTTGTGTCCACAACCAGGTGTTCCATAGGGTTCCAAGTCACTCTAGAGTAATATCCAATTACGTGCAACTCCTGTGTCCCTCTGCAGTCTCTTTCTGACATATGCACCTCAAGAGGCTCTGATGGGGATCTGAGGAAGCTAATGACCGGCCAGGTGGACATATTTACACTATGCAGACAAATGAGAAAGAGTCAGTGCAAAAGTCAGTGATAGAGCACTTGCAGTGAACTAAAAGTCACTTGCCGTGCAATGGAGGAACATTAGCTTACAAGTTTCTTTTAAGGACTGAATAGAAGCATTGTGAATTTGGGCAATATTTTATGCATGTTTTATCTTGCTGTCAGACGTAATTCTTTTCAACATAAAATTTCAATCCTAACTAGCTTCAAAGCTCCAACCTCACAGCTCAAGTCCAGGTTTTATTATTTTTTAAGAAGCAGTTTTACGTATCATCAGTGTTAATGAAAACATTATGTTCAATTCTTAAGTTGAATTGTGGATTTGAAATATGAAGTTCTCAGAACCATATGCTCACGTTCAAAACTGATGTCTTTGTAGCTGTGCCTATTCAGAGCATGAAGATATATAGAAGCAAATGCACATTTGAATGTGCAGGTTATACTTTATCATTAAGGCAGATTATTTATAGAAGCAGAGCAAGCAGAGCACTGTCAAAATTGCTTTAAATAAAACAAACAAGCAACTGCAAAAAGGTATGGTTTGCAACAGGAATGCTTGCCATAGGATCCTTTATCTTTAGCAGAAAGAGCTGGCCATGGCTGCTCCTGCAAGCAAAGCACTTTAAAACAGCTGGACAAAATGCTGCAGGAGGGATGCAGCTGGGCTCTTCCTCTCTGGAGAGAAGATGCATCCCTTTGAGGGAGACTCAGATGGCTAGGAAGCCTCCAGTGCACTAGCAAGCTCAGTTCTCCCTGTTAACCATATCGCATTTTCCAGAAATCACATTTTCCAATAACCTTGAATAATAGCAACTTTCTAAGTTGTCTGGAAAATAAAGTAATCTGCTCCTGGAAAGGAGTAGTAAATGCCTTTTAGATCTAGATAAAACATGTAGCTCAAATAATATTGAATTAATAGTGATTTGTGCAGCAGATAAGAGTACAGTGTTCTGACTATAAAGAATCTAGGCTCTGTCACTTTGTAGCTGTATGAATTTGTGCAAGTGTCTTAACTAACTTAATTGAGCCTCAGTTTTCTCTTCTGTAAAATGGCAATATATAATGCTATCTTTGCTTATTTTTAGAGAAATGCTAATTCATAATAAATGGCCTTTCTCTCTAAGTTTAGAGAAAATATCTTTAATAGTTTTGTTGCTACTGACTCAGACCTGCTATTTTTTATAGAACTTACAAGATCCCGTCAATGAAATTGTTTAATCTGCCGGTTGAGCCACTCTTGGTAGGTCCAGATTTAAGTGCGCTAAATGTTTCGACATTGTGAACAACTATGCCTGTTTCAGTCTTCACTTTCCCTTTAAGTTTTGCACCTGACACTCTGCAATCCTGATATTTTTGTTGATCCAATTCTCCAATTTCTTGTTGACCAGAGTATCACTGTTTATATGGCCCACCAAGTTCCAATTCTAGAAGAACCTATTCTCCTCTTTGCCAAAGATTGTCTTTTGCCAGGTATAGAATATTTTTGGCCTGATTGGATCATCTTTGTGCTTATTTATAAACCATAATGCTGGCTATGTTATTTTCATATTTCACAGAGGGTACTAGCTGCCTGATTAATATCCATTCTCTCTTTCTTAGTTAATAACATAACCTGATTTTATTCTGGATGGCCCAGGAGAGGTAACTGGGAGATGAGATGGAATTTCCAGGAACTCTCCTTAAACAATAGCATTTGGTATATATACTCTTTCCCTTCCCATTTCCTGCTTCCTGCTGATTATATGGACATAATGGTTGGAGCTCCAGTAACCATATTGAACAATGAGGTAATCTTGCATATGGAAGCCACAGCAAGAGATGATGGATTATTAACATAAAAACTCATACTTTGTGACCTTGAAGTTACAGTTATCATCTCTGAATTGCCTACCTTGGAATGGCTTTTATGTTAGAAAAGAATTAATTTTTAAAATTGTGTTGAAGCCCCTGTTCTTTAAGGCCTTGATTGCTGTTTCTAGATAATACAGCACACTTTCCTGAGCATGTGTTCTGAGACCGCAGCCAACCTAGTAATAGTCTAGTAGTGGCTATATTGGTTACACTGAGAAAAGATGCAGAAAACATATTATAAATATTGCTGGGTCACTGTGGACAGTGAAGTTTATGTTTTCAGGGCAAATGTCCTGTCCTTTCTCCCCTCAACATTTAATTCAAATGAAAAATGCTATGAACTTAGGCCACAGATTTTATTGAGACAGTTTCTCTAGGCAAGTGCCAATGGATCAGGACCAGAAATCGAAAGACTTTGTGTTAGTATTCTATATTTTTATGACTCCCAAATATTACCACTCCCAAACTTTAAAAAGCAGAAACTCAGGGATTAAAACCATAATCTTGAACTGAAATTTTACTCAAATAGAATGTGCCACAAATCTCAAAATCGAGATTAACAAAGGCCCTCTTGTCTACATTTTTCCCCTCTACCAGTGCTTTTCTAACTTCTAAGCCTAGACTTCTTTTCATGTTTTAGATTTGAAATAAATATAGATTCACAGGAAGTTGCAAAGATAGAGGAAAGAAATCCCTTGCACCTTTCACTCAGTTTCCTCCAATGGCCACATCCTAAGTACCTATAGTACAATATCAAAATCAGGAAATTGACTTTGATACAATATCTGTATATAGTGCTATGTCAGTTAATCACATGTGTAGATTTGTGTACCTACCACCAAAATCAAGATACGGAACTATTCCATCACCACAAAGATCTTTCTTATGTCACCCCTTTAGAGTTATACCTATCTCTCCCTTAGATCATCCATGTCATCTTTAACCCTTACAAAGCTGTAATCTGTGTTTTCCATCTCTAGAATTTTTGTAATTTTGAAAATGCTTTATAAACAGAATCAAAGTTGTGACCTTATGAAATTGGCTTTCTGCACTCAGCCATTGTTCTTTTAGATTCATTCAGGCTATTGTGTGTATCAATAGTTCATTTGTTTTTATGACTGAGTAGTAGTATGTGCCATGGATATACCATGGTTTATTTGAACCATTCATACCTTGAAGCATATGTCTATTGTTTCTAGTTTAAATAAAATTGCTATGAACAAAGGTATACAGAAACACTATGAACAAAAGTGTACAGGTTTTTGTGCAGACATCAGTTTTCCTTTCTCTGGGATAAATGCCCAGGTGTGCAATTACTGTGTTGTATGACAGCTCTATGTTTAGTTTTTTTTTTTTTTTTTTTTTTTTTAAGAAACCACCAAACTATATTCCAGAATAGATGTACCACTTTACAATCTCTCCAACGGCCTTCTGGTCAGCCATCTTGGCTTTCTTTGGGTCCTAAGGTTCTTAATCAGTCTGGCTTTTTTCTCCTCACTTTTCAGAGTCTTCCTCTGTTTGTCTTACATATAATTCCCCAGATCTGCTAGTTGTACTTAGCCAGAGGAAAAGGAAATAGTACATCTACTCCATGTGCTCAGAAGAAGTTTTCTCTTTGTTTTCTTTTGGTGAACACAAAAAAAAGCACACTCTTTTTCAATGTTATATAAAATTTCAAAATAAATTAACTCATAAAGAAATAAGTTAACTTTTGCTACGTATAAAATATTAAAAACTGGCTGGGCGCGGTGGCTCACGCCTGTAATCCCAGCACTTTGGGAGGCCGAGGTGGGCGGATCACAAGGTCAAGAGATGGAGACCATCCTGGTCAACATGGTGAAACCCCGTCTCTACTAAAAAAATACAAAAATTAGCTGGGCATGGTGGCGCGCGCCTGTAGTACCAGCTACTCAGGAGGCTGAGGAAGGAGAATTGCTTGAATCCGGGAGGCAGAGGTTGCAGTGAGCCGAGATCCTGCCACTGCACTCCAACCTGGCACCTAGTTTTTAATATATATATTTTTTAATTAAAAACTAAGACATTTCTGTTTTGTTTTCTAATTAGCACACCACTTTCCTACACTGATATTTATATTTGCCACCCACCTCCTTGAGACTCATTGTCCCACACATTTTCAAAATTTTTGAGTCTTAATTTCCAATTCCCCTGCTTTTATTTCCAGCCATATCACCATTCTCTAGCTGGGGTGCTCTTTTGGTACTAGTGACCTATTGTGAATCAAAGCACCAAAATCAGTGTCAGATTTTTGGCCCAGTTTTTTAGAACAAAGGTGTTCAATTTCACATAAGTTCAGATAAGCATTAGATAAGCGTTCACACACTTAATCAATGCTTAGTTGAACCAGCAGCCTTCAACAAAATTTTGAGGCCTGCCCATCAAAAGAGATTTGTTTTTATCAGTATTTGGCTTGATTCAAACTAACCCGCTACCCTATTGCTTTGAAGAAAAAAAAAATCACACCAGTTCAGAAGCATCAGACTTGGAATCAGTTATAGACCTTTCATGTACAGTTTGAGAATATTTTATCACACTATACCACTTGCCAAATGTAATTATAAAGGGCTATTAGATAAGGTTCAATTTCCGCATATTTCTATGTAAAGGAGACAAGATATTTTTTCCCCTCGTCTCTTGGAGAGGAATATATTTATATTTTCTCTAAAATTTATTTATTTTTCCTGTGGAATGTTTGAGATCATTTTATGAATCTTCAACTGCAGCAAATAAAATGTTTTATAAGTGGTATTTTCATCATGAAAGCTGTAATTACACACACACACACACACACACACACACACACACACATCCTTTATGCATATATTTTTCATTGGTTTTTTGGTTAGTTGATTTTAAAGAATAGCAAGAAAGGAATACGATATTGGAGACAATCAAATAAAAAAGAATAGAAAGTCAAACAATTTCCAAATGGTTATTAGATTTTGTTTGATCATTAAATTTATCCTCATTTTCAGATCAAAGTAGTCACTTAAAGTTTGCCGTAGTTTTGTGTATTTATTTTTATTGTATACTTTTGGTAAACTCCTTGATATATTTTTTTTTTTTTTTTTTTTTTTTTTTAGGGAAGGTGGATGTCCAGTATGACACATACAGGTTAAGAGAGAGCTTTATCTTTGTGTTGCCAATTTCGATCATTTAAATTTTGATTTCTTTAGGTCATGGTGCTTTGTGCATCTGTTTTCATTTGAAAGCCTGCATTTTTATTCTGACAATTCGTGAGTGCTTTTTCTAAAATAATGATAATAATTCAAAAACAAATAGCCAAAACCCTAAACAGTGGCTTTCTTTTTCTTTTACATCTCATGTTCTCCTTCAGCAGACAAAAATTCAGTTCGTTTTGTGAAATGCAACATCTAGCCTCCCCTGCTTTTTTAAGGCAAAAGATAAACTTCGATGGCTTGAAGCTGACAATGTGCATTCAGCTTCATTCATCTGCACTCAAATTGTAAGTATTCCTCAACCACCTTTTAACCTGCATGCAGTACTGTGTGTTAAAAGTACAAACCAAGGCTCCATCATTATCTTTAGTTGCATAGGTCAGGCTGATTTTTAGGACAAAACACAAATGCGAAATCTAGTCTCTCTTTAGTGGGGGAATCAGTCATTCCACTCAGCACTAGCTGAAATACAGAAAAGCAAATTGTAGCATTCCTTGGGAAGAGATAACTTTTTTCTCCCTTGTATTGTCCTTCTCTTTTTCTCCTTTTCCATCCACCTCCTCCTATTCTTCCTCAATTAAGTAAATCATTTATTTTTCTCTTAAGATGGCTAATATAATGGTTTCTCTGAAGTCAGTGTTTATACAGCTAACCAACAGTGCTGTCGCTAACAGCTGCTGCTACTGTAGCAAAATTTTCAGTGCAGTGTGTTTTCAGTATCTGTGCACACTGTTCCTTTCCAGGTTTTTGAAAGATTGAAAATTCCCATTGGTAATCTCAGGTATCATCCCGGTGGCCACAGATCAGCCTTGATTCTTCAGCTTCTTTAGTTATACTGCTGCCCATGGAGCAAGGGTTTTGTTTTGTTTGTTTTGACTTTCTGTCCCTTAGTCAATATTTCAGTAACCATCAGCCTAGTTGTTACTAATTTCAGTACCTCTTTCTTTTTTTTTGGAGACAGAGTCTTGCTCTATCATGCAGGCTGGAGTGCAATGGCGCGATCTTGGCTCACTGCAACCTCTGCCTCCCGGGTTCAAGTGGTTCTCATGCCTCAACCTCCCGAGTTTTTGAAGCTGACACTGTCATTCATTGATTTCAGGGATTACAGGCACCCATCACCATGCCTGGCTAATTTTTGTACTTTTAGTAGAGACGGAGTTTCACCATGTTGGCCAGGCTAGTCTCGAACTCCTGACCTCAGGCGATCCGCCCGCCTCGGCCTCCCAAAGTGCTGGGATACAGGTGTGAGCCACCACACCCGGTCACATCTTTCTTAAATGCTGTATATAAGTTCTGTATCAGTTCAGCAGCACCACTACCTATGCTTTCTGTATGATTCTCAATCTAGCAATGTGGTCGAAGAAAGACATACTATATTCTACTCTTGGTTGCATCAGGTGTATATCTGGGTATGCATTCTTCTAGCCTTTCTTTGGTCCTTGGACAATGATAGTCTAGGCTTCCCGGCAGTCTTTCCTTAGCTCACTCAGATAAGCCGCCATGTCATTCATAGTCTGACTTGTTCACCTGGGATTTGGAGGTTTGCTGAATGCCATTTGTATGAATACCATTTAGGTATTTGGTAAACTCTCCACCAATAATGAGGGCAATATCACCAAACAGAATCTGTGTCTTCACAAATCCATGGATATTCTCATTCCCTATGTTCTCCATCAACAAAAGGTAAGCTACTGAATTTCAAAATGTGACATAAGTCTTCCACTAAACCTATGGTCTCCAATAAACCTGCCACTCAGTATAATTTTTCAATATAATATCCTTGCCCAGAAAGAGTTTAGAGGCTTCTATGTACTTTAGAAATTCAGCAGTCAACGTTTCCCCCAACGTGTTAACTGCTATTAGGTCATC
This sequence comes from Aotus nancymaae, assembly GCF_030222135.1. Taxonomy (NCBI): domain Eukaryota; kingdom Metazoa; phylum Chordata; class Mammalia; order Primates; family Aotidae; genus Aotus; species Aotus nancymaae. The sequence goes on along the minus strand of NW_026988415.1, from coordinate 48,942,341 downwards.
CTCTTGCATTCCTCCAGACCTGCTTGTGATTTGGAAAATCCTTAATAGGGAGACTATGCTCTCACCTTGATGCTGTACTTTTCAGGGAACATTTCAAAGAGTTAGGCAGAGTAAAGACCAAAGGTCATTGAATTGGGTCTTAGCAAGAGTGCTCTTATATGTGATTTCATCTGATATATCTTTTGCAGTCAGACCAGAGCTGCCAGAGTCAATTTTTGAACTGAAGGGTAATAGTACTTGGTACTATTTTTCGCAATTTCCACCAAAGCATCTTATGTAGCACTTCTCACCTTGTTCTGTTGGTCAGCAGACCTGTCTGTGGTCCCTGTGAGCTTCTGAAATATGAGGATAACCAGGAAGTAGCAGTGTCTTCCTGGGCATCACTTATGACGTTTCATAAGCAGCTTCAGCTAGACTGGAAAAAGCCCAGCATGCATTTGAACACATTCTGGGTTCAGCACTCAGGCCTTCCATCAGACATTGTGGCAGGGCAGCCAAGTAGACATCCTTGATGGCAGCTTCATGAAGCAGCTTTCAAAGTCTGCCCTCAATCTGTATACTTGTATATAAAAAAATGTATACAGGGGTCTTTGATTAATTCTATTAATATAAATATTGCGTGTATGACTAGGAGTTGTAGCTTTTTGGCTTTCTGTTCTTCCAGGATACAGGCAAAAAAATGACTAATCAGGGTTCTTGAATGTTCTTTAACAGAAAGAAATACATGTGGGACAGTGTCATCTTCACATCAGGTGGTCAGGAACTTCATCATTTTCATCACTTTTTGCTAGTGTCTGTGTAAGAATTGGAACCACAATTGTAGAGCTCCCTTGGCGCAGAACTTGCTGTGGGCTGTGGGGGCCTTTTTGTTCTGCTGCCCCTTAAGCTTTAATGGGGAAATCTATTTTTTCATCACAGATGCTGGACCAGAATTTTATTCCTTATAGAACCACTTCATCAAAGTCACTATTCATTACTTCATTTGTGATCGCAAAAAGAACAGGACTCATGTGTGTGTCCATGTACTGATAATATAGGGACATTTTCTTGACCAGATTCTGTCATGTACCCACTCATATCTAATTATCTTGATAATAGGCTGCTCCGTAGATGACCTGCAAAATAAATTGCCTTTCAGACTCTTCATCAAAGTTTGCTTTGGTGAACTCCAGTAGATCAGGAGTGCCTTAGTATCCACTAACTTCACATTACTATCAGGACCTCCTTTTCTCTTCCCCAGGATAGTGACAGTCAGAATCTCTTTAGATTTATCCTGTAGCTGCTCCCTGTAAATATCTTGGCAGATGTAACAAATTGCATCCTATGTTGACTTTTCCATGTACTCTAGCCTGCTGGGGTTTGTGACATTGGCTACCAGCTAAAGAATGATTTCTGATCACTAGTTTACTGGGCTCTCTACACAAACAGTATCAGGCATCACAGCGAGGAAGAACTAAGCTGGTAGGTTTCTGTGCCCAAAGTTCACAAAAAAGCTTTCATCTTGTTTGTAAAATAGTAGCATTAACGGCAAACCTTTCTGCTGATGTTGTGCCTTGATGTTAAGATTCCTAGATGTCAAAGAGATCTTGATTCGTAGATCAGCTGCAACCCTGCAAGTCTGGTTGTTTTCTGAATTTTCTGGCACTCTGGAGAGTTCCAGGGCTCTTGGCAAGTTCAACCACTGCACACTCCAGGAACTAGGCGGCTCCTAGTTCAAGCAGAGGTTGACATGTGGTTTTCTCCTTGGCTCAGCCTGAAGGTGATTTTGATAGCAGCAGCTTTTCCCCAGGTAACACTTGGCCTCTCGGGCAAGAGCTCTTATTAGGGATAAGGATTGGGAGAGTGTGAAGAGGATGAAAGTCAGCACAGGTTCATTCATGCGCTCCTTCTTGGTAGCGCTCTATCACCCTTTTTTCCCCACTCTCTCTCTCCTTCTTTCCTACTTTGCTGTCGGCAGTGGCAGCTGCCACTCTGTTGAAGATGAAGCAGTAAAGTTAGGGGCAGCTCAGAGCAACCAAGCATGTAGCTTGGTTGGTGAGGAGAGAAAGAAGAAAAGGAGGCAGTGAGTGAATAGCAGCCAGAAAGGAGGGAGGAATTCACTACTCTCTTGATTACAGAAACTAAAAGCTAAATCATGAATACCAGGGGTCATTAAAATGACTTACACAATTTGCGAGAGTGTGTGCATGAATAGCAGTGCTCAGTTCATTGTCGTGGCCAGGTACCTAAGTAGGTGGTGACGTCTTATAACCCCAGTGATTTCCTTAAAGGAAATTAGATTATAAATTAACAGGCTGCTTTTCACCCAAAGTTTCTTTATGCCAACCTATGTGAGAGAATCAAAGTTTCATTATTGATTAAGTGCTTTGAGATTCAGACAAGTGACAAGCACTTTAAAATCTGCTGTTTACTTGGTACTAAAGACCATAGATTAGACTTTTCATTCAGAATTGCATGAATGTGCAACACAACCATTAGCCGTGTCATCTGCAATATATGGAAGTAAAAGGATTGACTGGTTTTAAGCTAAGTCTTAGACTTTTCTGGCATAGACCCAAAAGACAGGGGTAGTAACTACATGCATTAAAACGTCATGTACGCACACATTCAAATAAAGTTCTAGGATACACGGGCAGAAGCACTTTAGGAGCAAAAAAGAAAATCATTTTAGTTTGCTTTGAAATTGGCAAAATTTAGTGGCTAGCCATTCCTGTATATTAGCATGGTACAACTAGCCAGGAAGAGAAATAATCCAGCAGATAGGGATGAATGCAATACAGTCAAGAGCTTCATCCTGGGAGGGGTAGGTGATGCTGGTGTAGCCTAGAGGTAGAAGTCAGAAAGCAGGTTCTAAAGGTACTTTCTTAAGGAAAGCTTTGACAGACTGGGAAGGAATAGACAGGAAATGAGTTCAGGACCAGAGAGCTAGGAACATGTTTTACACTAGACACAGGCAAGGAGATACACACCTGAGTTTATATTTTGTGGACAGAAATGACTTGTAAGCTTTGCGCAGGGAAGCAGAGAGGAGCAGAGTCTTTCAAAAAAGCTGTCTAATTTGTGGTTGTAGCTAATGGTGGCAGAGAAGTTTTGGTTACTTATTATCTGAGACATGCAAATTGTGTTTCCTAAATTTGGCAAGAAAGTTTGTGGAGCTGGTGAGTACTTTTCATACAATAGCGGCTCTGGGCTGGGTGCGGTGACTCACATCTGTAATCCCAGCACTTTAGGAGACCAAGGCGGGCGGATCCCCTGAAGTCAGGAGTTTGAGACCAGTCTGGCCAACATAGTGAAACCCCGTCTCTCCTAAAAATACAAAAATTAGCCAGGCATGGTGATGCACACCTGTAATCCCAGGTACTCCGGAGGCTGAGGCAGGAGAATCGCTTGAACTTGAGAGGCAGAGGTTGCAGTGAGCTGAGATCGCACCATCACACTCTAGCCTGGATGACGAGAGGGCTCCGTCTCAAAAAAAAAAAAAAAATCAGTGGATCTGATCTCTGCTCCATAATTTTAGAGAATATCCAAATGTCTACCTCTGGAAAGTCACAAACTAAATATGAAATGTGCAGTATTAATCTGGAAGTATTAATAACTGCATTACCTTTATAATACTTATTTTCTAAAACCTACTTTAAAATTCTGAAATAAAACTAACCTACTGTCACACACTATTCAAGGGGAAAAAAGGAACAATATAATGTTCTGTCAATAATATAAAAGGTAAATGAAAAGTAATATGTATCTAAATATACAAATGCTCAGTCAAAACCGCTTCAGAAGACATCATAAAATAGATGCTTATAAGTACAGGTAAAAATCATTATGACATGACAGCTACCAAGGTTTACTTTTTATGTGCTAAATACCTAAATAAATACCCAAATACCATAAGTGTAATTGCTGTTTATGACATGATTTCCTCTAAATGATTAAAAAAAAGAGAAAAAAGCTTATTAAGTTTCAAACAAAACAAAGAATATTATTTCCTCAAATTATAGTGTAAAAGAGATTTTCAACTACATGAATGTGTGTTCGGTCATTTGAAAGTGATTTAACAAATATGTATTGAGCACTCATTAAGTGTCAGGCACTGTCTTTCATACTTGGAATACAACAGTGAATGAGACAGTCGAGCATCCCTGCCCTCAGGGAGCTTACTGACTACTTGGGAGTGGAGTGGGAGAAAGACAGACAATGAACACTGTAAACCAATTAAATAGCATATCCAAAGGTATTAAGTACCTTGGGAAAGAATAGAGCAGGGTAACTATTGGAATTGTCAAGGAGTGGTAAGTGGTAGGAATTTGAACCTAGAGTGGTTGTGACAAGCCTCATTGAGAAGGTGGTATCTGCAGAAAATCTTGAAAGAGGTAAAGAAGTTAACCATGTATTCCAGGCAGAGAGAACAGCCAGTGCAAAGGTGGTAATGAGGGCTCATGCCTGGTAAAGGTGAAGCAAGGAAACCAGTCTAGCCAAAACCAAGTGTATGAAGTGGGAAATAGCAGGGCATGAGGTCAGAGAGGTAGTGGGAGGCAGGCATATCTTATAGGACTTTGTAGTTGACTTTAAGCACTTTAAATATTTCACTCTGAATGGGAGCCTTTGTAGAGTTTTTAGCAGAGGAGTGACATGATATTTTATTTATGATTTAAATCAATGCTGTGTTGGGAATCGTTGGGGGTGGGGGTGGGTTGGGGCTGGACAAGGATGGAATCAGATGGGGGGATATTGTAGTGATCTAGGCAAGAAATGACTGTGGCTAGATGAGGGTTTTATCACTGGAGATGGTGAGAAATAGCTAGGTTTTGTATAAGTTTTAAAGAACCAACAGAATTTCCTGATCAATTGGATGGACTATGAGAGAAAGAGAGGGATGAAAAAATGATTTTCCAAATGTTTAGCCTGGAAAAGATTCTGGATGGTGAAAGTTGCTATTTACTGAGGAGGAAAAACTTGCAGATTTTGTGGGGTGAAAGAAGAGGAATATCAAGTTCAGTTTTGAAGATGTCAATTTTGAAATGCTTATCAGACATTTAAGTGGAGATGTTGAGTAGGCAGTTGGAAATACAAGTATGATACTCAGAAGAAAGTTCTGAGCTAAAGTTAAAAACTTGGTAGGGTTAGCTATATCTATGGTATTTAAAGCCATTTATTGGGTAAGCTCACCATTAATGGGAGTAGAAATGGGACTCACACATTTGGCACTGTAGCCGGTTTCCCCAGAAGGCATCTTCAACTCCATCAACAAGAGGTCAAGGGAAATCCACACAAATCTTCAAAAGTAATTATTTTCCTCCTCCAAAAGGAATTAATAGACCTGTGCAATGGGAACCAGATCACACCTTTTCTTGACTTCTATCCCATTGTTAGAGTTAAACAAGAAGTCTGAGTACTGGGAATGATGTTCAGCTTCTCCAGGTGTTCTTAACACCATCCACAAGTCAAGAGTGAGACTCCATACTGGGGCTAAGACTCTGCTTCCTCTACACATTTTTCCCTCCATAATCAGGACTCAAAACAGGTTTTGAGCACTGCATATAACACCTGGCTTCCCCTGTAATTATCAACTCCATAGACATTGTCATTCACTAGTCCTTATCATTTCTAATGACTTCAATTTTTCCATAATCTCAATTTCATTATAATCATTCATCTGCATACTCCCACAACTCCCGTGTCATGAAACAGTTGTTTTGAACTTCTAGATGGGGAAATTCGCCATTCACTGAGAAGGAAAAGATTCTACTAGTTTTTGTGGAGTGGATGAAGAGGTGTATCAAGTTCAATGCAGGAGTGCCCTGTATATTTCAGGACATCTATAATCTTCCGTCTCTGGTCACTAAATGTCAGTAGGGTCCTCCAATCATTATGACAACAAAAATTCCCTTATATATTATTAAATGTCCCATGGGGAAGCCATAACTTCCTTGTCGAGAATTGCTGCTCTATTTTACACAAAATATCATTGTTTCTAAAGTGTTGAGTGAAACAGCATGTATTCACTCAGAGTATAATGAAAATTTTCAGAATTTTCTCTTCTGACTAGCAAGAGCTATAACGATAGCCCCATTTTTATAATTCAATGTTGACAATACTCTCAACCCATAAAATCACCAGCAATTATTTTCAGATTTAGTTATACTATCTTTAAAATGGGAATAGCATTTTCCAGAGCACCACTTACATACTGATGCTGGAAGGATGAGGACAGTAAATATCAGACATTACCTAACTCCTATTAGTAATTATTTTAAGACAAAGCTGGAAAACGTACGGGATATAGAAAATAAAGAAGATATGTAGATGACGACATTATTAAGGTTACAAAAATCTGTTTTCCTATATAAAGAACAGTTCTACTGCAGGAATAAATACCTTTTATTTATCCCAGTGTCATTTCGAAGGAAAATATAGCCATCATACACTGGCAATTTAAGAGACTGTAGAGGCTCAAATGGGATTTGCCACAAGTTGCTGAGTGATTTTGACCAGGTTTAGGCAAGCATTTTGCAAAATGCATAGCTCTTCAACTAATTCTAAGTGCTTAAAGAAACAGAATTTACATCCTCTTGAATCCAAAGTGTCATCATCATCACCATCTTAATATTTATTGAGTGCCCACTGGACGCCTAATACTGTGCTAAATTTTCAAGTCCGTATTTTCATAGTCTTTGTGGATTATAATCTCATGGTGGAGACATCACTTAGAAATTTTAAAAAGTTATTTCTCTGTGGTATCATGAAACGTAGCAGAATTTTGGCTTTATAGTAAAAAGTTTTAAATAGGTATAATGAAAGGACCCCTGGGCACAGATCTCCTGCCATCCAACTGAAAAACCTCCCTACAGGATGTCTGCTTGAATGAACTCCTGGACCTAAAAGTCAGAGAAAGATCTTTATGATCATTAAATTAGATTGACACACACTGCTTTAAGACAATGGCAGGAGTTTTTACTGAACACTTGCAGATCACAATGTAGTTAGAAGTGAATACCCTTATACACGGATATCATTTCCAAAACTTGGTACTCTATTTGCATAACACATATGTGTAGTTAATTTTAAAAATTGAAAACTGTAATTCAGTTGTAAAATATTCACCCCCCCCATCCAACTCCAGAACATTATCTGTGCTATCTCTAGGACTGGGTACTTCAGAATAAGGTTATTTCTGAACAGTTTCAGAGTCAGACAGTTATATAAGTTGCACCTCAACATTCTGGCTTCAATTTTAGTGCATTTTGTTGAAAGGGCAAATGCGAAGTCTGACTGCTGGCAAGTCTTAATACTTCTGCCAGTAAATGATGCTGAATCTTTCAACAGCAAAGTATTATTTTGATCTCTTTTCACTGCCTCTCGGTTCCTCCCTGGCCTCTGGCAGTAAAAGATAATCACTTCTGGGAGCAATTAATTCACCTAGAGATTTTCTTTAAATTCACTGTATTTATCGTGACAAGATTTGCAACTCAAAATAATAAAATGAATGAAAGCCTTGATTTACATGTTGGTGAGCCAGAGTTAGATTGAATAGACATAAAGAGTATCAACATTTCTGATCTGAGGGAGATACCCTTTTTCACAGTGGACAGTTAATCTTCTTCTGGGTGTCTCTGGGTTCTGGGTAGCACAGCTACCTGAGCTATGTCTTTTGAATACGGAATTACTTCCTTTCCAAAACATGTCATGCCATTCTTGAAGGGTCTTCAGCCATTCCTTTCCTTTATGAAGGAGTTGCATTGCAATGGCTTTTTGCCTTCTTTGCCATGACCTGAAAAAGCATACACACCTGGTGGAATCTTCAATAACAGCCAAACATGTTGGCTCCAATTTCTGTCTTCTGCGATGCAAATGATTCATTTTCTGTGTTGCTACTGTGTGATTTTAGATGAAAACCTTTCTCCCTTTCAAATGTAAAAACTCTGAAGAGTTTTAGGTTACCTTATCTCAGAGCCCTACATTTGCTCATAGTTACATTATTCATGATGCAGGGAGCTGCCCAGACAATGAGATGCTGGGTGAGTACTCCATAGCACTTTGGAGATGGTCCACACTCCTATATTGAAGTATTGTTTGAGTAAAAGGGGTTTCTGAGTTCTCTTACTAATTAGTAGACACATTTATAAAACTGCGATCATTCTGTATCTGAAATTTTGAAAAAAGGGCCAACTCTTCTAAATGATTTTCAGTGAGGAGGGAATTTGCTTCTAAAACAGGACACTATTAGAATGTGGGATGCAGAATAAAAGTGGCTTAGGGATGAGGGAGCTAGTAAGAATGAAAATGGTATGACATTCTTGAATGAAATATGTGATAAAGCCAGATATTCTAGTTAAGCCAACAGAGTGTCAGATAAATCAAGCAAAATGAAACCTGGCAACATTTCAAATATCTTTTCAACATTTCGGTGTGGGAAGAGACATGTCTAAGTACAAGCATAGCATTCTTTCATAGTTTTGCATGGGGCAGATATGCTGGTGTTAGCCTTAAGAAATCATTAATAGTTTTCTAACAATTGGGAAGAAGGCCTTATTTTAAAATTAGACATCTTAACACTTAGTGATTTCCTGCATTAATTGGTACATAGCTTTTTCTACTTTATATGGGTCCTAAAATATTCAACATAAAAAATGATATATCTAACCAGGTGAGAGAAATAAAGCGTGATCCAGCCAGCTAGCCAGTCAGCAAGCCATTTAGCAAGTATGCATTTAATCTACCTGTTGTATGTTAAACACTAACAAAAATACAAAGATGAATCAATCATTGATTCCGCACTCAAGAAACTTAAAGTCAAATAGAGGCAGCAGGATATGGAGATTAATTGAAAGCAATGAGACCACTAGTTAAATTTTATACTAATTTGTAACCCACATCTCTCTAGAAAGGCATTGTGAAGGCGTATATCATGTACAATAAGAGAGTAAATAGAAGATATAAACCAAGAAAAAAGGGTGAATGTATGTATGCTAATTTAAAAAATCAATAGATTTTTGGTAATTGAGTTGCAGTGATGGCTCTGAGCTTCCTGGAAGCCCAAACAAAATAAGTTACCACATTATGAAAAGGGCCCATAGCAAACCCATATCAGTTCTTAAGGGGAGGCAAGTTTACATATATATAGTTGCACTTTAGGTTCTGGGGTACATGTGCAGAACATGCAGGATTGTTGCATAGGTACCTACATGGCCATGTGGTTTGCTGCCTCCATCCCCCTATTACCTATATCTGGCATTTCTGGGGGAGGCAAGTTTTTAAATGGCTCAATTCTATCATGTAGTTCATTGCACAGGACAGTGAAAAATGAACACTTTTAAAAGTAAATGCAGAATATTCTGTAAAATTTCTTATAAAAGTGGAGAGGTAATATACAAAGGTAGCCCTGTGAAGGGAATTCTAGGAAAGACTAGGTTAAAGTGGTTAGAGCATACACTTTTCTCTGGCCTCAATAATAAAAAGATAGAACTTACAGCAATGAATTCAAGAGACTGGTCTATAGGTTGGTGACTTTCTGTGGTTCTGTTTTTATTGGTACATGGCAAAGGGGAAAATGAATGTATACTAAGTTTTAACAAAGCTCAATTTGTTTAATTTAATGGTCTCTTTTATTCTAAGATTATTTCCTCCTATTTTTGCTATAAAGATGTCTTTTATTCTGAGAACCAATGTTGATAATAGAAGGTTGTTTACTAAAATGCACTAATTTGATTTTGGTAAAATACAGAGTTGGCAACCAAATGTTTGTCTTCTAACCTTTAGTTTGTTTGTGTTTCGTTTGAATTTTGAAGGACTGTTAAACACGAGTGTAGAAACCATACCTGAAAGTGTCCAAATAAGTGAGGACTACACACTTGTCTGCCCTTGCCAACCTAAGTCATGTCTACTGGCAGTAATAAACTGCTAATTATGGTCTCAGCCTCACGCAAAATATGATAGGATTAGACTCAGGCTGAGGGCGTATATTACAAACACCTTCACTGGTGAGTGGAACTGAAAAAGTCTGTTTACCTTTCAGCCAGTGATTAATTTCAGGGTGTAATATTTTACCCGGTCATCATCATATGTTGTCAGTCTATTAGCCCATATATTTTCTTAGCCTTTGATTCACACTGGGGCTGGAATTGTCCCTGAACATCATCTTGGGGGTCTATTCTCCTTCATGAGAAGTAGATTCATAATTATCCTCCACAAACCTACATTTACTGCATTCCAAGTATTGATTTGAAAACGTAATACAAACAATGAAATATAAAATGATAATCTATTTTTTAAAAAGTAAAGTGGAAAATATGAAATAAATTAAAAATAAAAGTGAAAAGAAACAATAAAATATGGGAATAAAAATATATAGATAATAAAACTGGCAACATGCTTGCAATGGAACAATTTTCTAATTGAGATCATTAAATGAAATAAAAAGGAATTTAACATATAAAGAATAATGTAATAAAATTATGAAAACAGTAAGAACAAAGGAACAGATAACTAAACAATTAAAATGTAGTAGAATTCATTAATGAAAAGGTACTACATTAATGATAAGGAACTACATAAGTTCCTTAATGATAAGAAGAGAAGAGAAAAATAAAATAACAATTTCAACGAAATAAAAAGGATGACTTAAACAATTTACTTGAAAGACAATGATTTGAAGAGAAACTACATTAAAAAGAAAACTAACTCATGTATTCCAGACTTCATTAACTTGTAACTAAAAAACAAACAAAAACCCTTTCTCTAGTCAAATTATTATGTGAAGAATCTCTCATTCCCCACTTTTCAGCTTCAAAATAACAGGCTCAGTATATTGTCTCATGTGTGTTTCATAAGGAATACTTCCAGAATTTCTGTTGTGTGCTTCATGTCTTGACACTATGGGGCTTCCTCTTTAGCCAAAAATTCTCATGAAATTGCTGTTCTCTTAAATTGTTTCATTAGGAGTAACTATCACATCTATTCCTCCCCACCAGTCCCTAGGAAGGATACAGCTCTTTCCTTAGATAAGCATTCCTTCCTCATAGGGTTTTTGATGGGAGTCAATGAGAAAAAAATGCATGTAAAGCACTTAAAAGGGGGTTGGCACATAGTAAGGGCTCCATAAATAGTAGTGACAATTACAGCTGCCCCTGGTCTTCTAGCATGGTCCTTATGGTAGATGGTATTATTGGTTCCAATCATTCACTCCCTTCATAGGAGTATAATTCGTTGCCATGGGACTTGTAGTATTTCCATGGGGAGGAGTATACTCCCTGCCTCATTTATTATATTTGAAGCTTGGCCATGTGACTTTCTTCAGGCAATGAAATAAGAGTGAAATGATATGCACTGTACCTGAGTTGAAGCTTTAAGGGATAAAAATAGGGGCTGCTCCTTTAGCTTAGATTCCATAATGAAAAGGCACAAGTTGCAGAACTAGAGCTGACTCACAGTCACTGATGGGACTATGAGGGAGAAAAAATAATGGTTGTGGTTAAGCCAGTGAGATTATTTTTGGTATAACTGTTGATGAATATACCTTGGTATAACTGCAAACAAGCTGACTGACATAGCATCATGTCTTCATTTGCTGTAATATTCCACTCCCTGACTGTTCATCCTACATTTTCATTCTTGTTTTACTCTTCCTTCTTACATCTTGTTCCTCTTAGACTATGACTTTTAACTGTTACTTGTTTAACTTTATGTTTTCCTAAGTGTGGAATACTTAGTACTGTTGGGACACAGGCACATAATAGATGATTCATAATGAGAAAGTTAATCTCTTTTCAATGCTCATTCAGTTCTGACTACATTAATGAGAAATTCTTGGTTTGGTGCTGGTTTGTCATTAATAACTCTCTAACAGTTGCCAATACTTCTTTGAAAAAACACAAAAAAGTGATCTTCAAGCTAAGAGACTAGGACTAACAATAGTATCTGGCTGGAACTTAATAATATTGTTTAATCCTTATTGTATTTATTGTATGGTTACCCTTTGTTAATAACAAGTGATATTGATCTGCCAGTTACAATATAGCTCCCTTTTAAAATTAATACATTTATTTAAGTAATTAGCTGATTTAAATAAAATTTCAAATAATGAAATTTGGGAGACTGTGACCCATCTTAAGGCCTCACTTTCTTTAGCAGTGGAAATGTACCTGACTCTATCTGTACATTTTATAGGGTTTGCTTACTTTCATGTCCATTTCAGGCCTGGCTCTTAGATTTACACCTTTGACCTTCTGCCCAGTACAAGTTTCTGAGCCTGAAACCTGAAAATATAACTTCTCTTTCTAATTTTTAAATTCCACTGAAAAGACAAATTAATTGCATCTTGTATGTACGTTCCTGTAGACTTAAATAGTTTCAAAGAACATATTGCTCTAATTTTATTTCTGCTTCTGGTACATACACAGCAACTAAACACCACCAGGACCGTTTTTACTGTGACCTCTTCTCAGCTTCAGGATATAGTCCACTACTCAAAGCTTGATCCCAAGAGTAAAATGGATCCATTGCTTCTAGTAATAGCATTTCCTTTCCCCTTATTAATGCCCCCAATAATCTTTAGGCTTTAGGGAATCAACTGCTACATACAGCTAACTTGATTGAGCTCTTTGCTATAACTCATGGTTGTTTTCCTCAGAGACAGCTTTAAATATAGTATCCTATTTATGTTTATCAGAAAGCTTTTTTTCCTATAATGTTTTTTTCTTATTTAATATAAACATTTTTGTTATAGCATGTTGCTCACTTTACCAAGACAACTAAGTTCGTTTGAAATGAATCTGTGTTGTGCCCTGCCCCTTACAAAGTGATAAAATAAAGATTCCCTTTGTGCTAGTTAATGTGCTGAGCCAGTGTCAGGGGCTGGCACAGCCTCAGGGGTGGGCATTATGAGAAGTGCTTGACCGAATGCTACTGAGGAGCTTGGAAACAGGCAGCAACTAGTTAGATGCAGAAAGCCTGAAAGTGATGTTGCACTGAGGTCTTGCTCTTTCTATTGCTACTAATAGTATCATCAGAGTTCCCTCCATTTGATGAGATTGCTCCATAGACACCATAAGAAAGAGCCAAAGAATAGCTTTTGTATTATGAGCAATCTCTGGCTGCCAGCAGCAACTACAGTAAAACAACCCTGTTGCCCTGTACTTGTGTGAGATGGACAGCAGAAGTGTGTACATGGCATTTTCTGGAGCTCTGGTAAATACTATTGGTTTTCTCATCCAGATTTGCCTCTAGTAAATTAATTAAGCACCTTGAGCTTGTGCTTGAGTTTAGCACTTACATGTTAAACTTTTTCAAAATACTTTACTCACAAATAATAATAATAATAGTGCTACAATTTCTTGAGCACCAATTATGCTCTGGGCATTTTACACATTCATTCAGTCAATAATTACTGAGTTATTACCATGCATTATGCATTTTTCTGAACAATTGGAGTGACATAAACAAGATATTTGCCCTTCTGGAAATAAGAACCTACTAGGGGAGATAAGGAGTAAACACACAATAATAATCAACAAACTTGATACATTTTATAGATAATATAAAGTTAGTGTATTAGTGTGTTCTCACACCGCTATAAAGAACTGCCTGAGATGTGGTAATTTTTAAAGGAAATAGGTTTAATTGACTCACAGTTCCACATGGCTGGGAGACCTCAGAAAACTTACAATCATGGTGGAAGGGGAAGCAAACACATCCTTCTTCACATGGCTGCAGGAAGGAAAAGAATGAGAACTGAATGAAGGGGGAAACCCCTTAAAAACCATCACTCCTGTGATTCAATTACCTCCCACTGGGTCCCTCCTATGACATGTGGGATTATGGGAACTACCGTTCAAGATGAGATTTGGGTAGAGACACAGACAAATGATATTATTCAGTCCCTGACTCCTCCCACATCTCATATCCTCACATTTCAAAACACAATCATGCCTTTCCAACAGTCCCTCAAAGTTTTAGCTAATTCCAGCATTAACCCAAAAGTCCAAAAGTCCAAAAATCCAAAGTCTCATCTAAGACAACACAAATCCCTTCCACCTATTAGCATGTAAAATTAAAAGCAAATAAGTTACTTCCTAGATACCATGCAAGTCCAAAATCCAGCAGGGCAGTCAAATCTTAAAGCTCCAAAATGATCTCCTTTGACTTAACATCTCACATCTAGGTCTTGCTGATGAAAGAAGTGGATTCCCATAGCCTTGGGCAGCTCTGCTCCTGTGGCTTTGCAGGGTATGGCCCCCCTCCCAGCTGCTGTCACGTGCTGACATTGAGTGTCTGTGGCTTTTCCAGGTGCCTAGTGCAAGCTGTTGGTGGATCCACCATTCTGGGGTCTAGACGACTGTGGCCCTCTTCTCACAGCTCCACTAGGCAGTATCCCAGTGGGTACTTTGTGTGGGGACTCCGACCCCACATTTTCCTTCCCTACTGCTCTAGCAGAGGTTCTCCATGAATGTTCCACCCCTGCAGCAAACTTCTGCCTGGACATATAGGTGTTTCCATATATCCACTGAAATCAAGGTGGAGGCTCCCAAACCTAAGTTCTTGACTTCTGTGCACTCGCAGGTCCAACACCATGTGGAAGCCACCAGCTCTTGGGGCTTGCATCCTCTGAAGCAATGGCCTCAGCTGTATGCTTGCCCCCTTTAGGTCTCCTGGCTTGTGATGGGAAGGGCTGCTGTGAAGACCTCTGACACGCCCTGGATACATTTTCCCCATTTTCTTGGGGATTAACATTTAGCTCCTTGGTACTTATGCAAATTTCTGCAGCAGGCTTAAATTTCTCCTCTGAAAATGGGTTTTTCTTTTCTATTGCATCATTGGGCTGCAATTTTTTTGAACTTTTATGCTTTGCTTCCCTTTTAAATATAAGTTCCCATTCCAAACCATATCTTCATGAATACATGAAACTGAATGCTTTTCACAGTACCCAAGTTACCTCTTGAATACTTTGCTGCATGGAAATTTCTTCTGCCAGATACTCTAAATCATCTCTCTCAAGTTTGAAGCTCCACAGATCTCTAGGGAAGAAGCAAAATGCCTCCAGTCTCGTTGCTAAAACATATCAAGAGTCACCTTTATTCCAATTCCCAACAAGGTCCTCATCTCCATCTAAGACTACCTCAGTCTGGACTTCATTGCCCATATCACTATCAGCATTTTGGTCAAAGCCATTTAACGAGTCTCTAGGAAATTGCAAACTTTCCCACACGTTCCTGTCTTCCAAGCCCTCCAAGTCACTAGGAAGTTCCAAACTTTTCACACATTTTCCTGTCTTCTTCTGAGCCTTCCAAACTGTCCCATCCTCTGCCTATTATCCGGCTCCAGTATCTTCAGCATTTTTGGGTATCTGTACAGCAGTGCCCCACTCTCTGTGGTACCAATTTACTGTGTTGGTCTGTTCTCACACTGCTATAAAGAACTGCCTGAGACTGGATAATTTATAAAGGAAACAAGTTTAATCAACTAATAGTTCTGCATAACTGGTGAGGCCTCAGGAAACTTACAATCATGGCAGAAGGGGAAGCAAACATGCCCTTCTTCACATGATAGCAGGAAGGAGAAGAATGAGAACTGAGTGTAGGGGGAAGCCCCTCAAAAAACCATCACCCCCATGATTCAGTTACCTCCCACTGGGTCCCAGCTCATAGGGATTATGGGAACTACAATTCAAGATGAGATTTGGGTGATTACACAGCCAAATCATGTCAGTAAGAAATGAGAACATGCAAAATGTGATTGTAGACAATGTTAATTTATAGAGGGTAGTCACGGAAGACCTCTCCCATAAGTGACATTTGAGCAAGACCGTAAGTGAGTTCTCCCTCTACTTTTCAGACTTCATTCCCTATCACTTTTCTATCACCACATCCAAGAACAATATATTTTAGACATACTGACCTCCTTGCTGTACTCCTTGAGTACAACCTTGCTGTCTCCTCTGCCTAGAATGTTCTCATTTATTTACACAGTTCTTTCGCTCACCTCATTCAGAAAGGTAAAATCAATCAAAATAGGTTGCTGGTTTATTGTGGAAATTGAGGAAGTGGCAAAGATAAAGGATGACACCCACATTTTGGGTTGGAGCAACTGGTTATAAATATAAAGAACACAGAATGGGAACAATCTGGTTTTATTGGAAAAATAATAAACTCATCATGAACAGTCAAATACACATGTCTGACAATCTGGAAAGATATCTGGGTTGATAATATGTACTATTTGGTTTTTGAATAAATAAACAAGTTATGGATTTTGGAGTCAACAGTTCACAGGTGGTAATGGTCAACCACAAGACTGAATGAGATCACACAGGGAGAGTGTGCATAATGCCAAGAGAAGAGAGATTGGTCTAGAGTAATGAAAAGCAGCAACCTTTAATGCCTGTCTAGCGGAGGATCAGCTCTTGAAGAACATTGGGAAAGAGTAACCTTAGGGAGGTAAATAGAAACTCAGGAGAACACAGAGACTTAGAAGTCAGGGAATAGTAATCTTTCAATTAGGGGATGAATAAGAGTGAGAAATGTGATCATGAAGTCAAACAAGGTGAGCACTGAGAATCCATTGGACTTATCAATGAAGAAATAGATGGCAAATGAAGATCAGTTTTAATTTGGTGATTGCTATGGAAGACAGATTGCTGTGGGTTGAGAGTGGGTGAGCGCAGAGGGACTAGAAAAATGTAGAAAAATGTATATTTAGGCAACCCTTTAAAGACATTTGGAGATAAAGTGGTAGTGAGAGATAAAAGTTTATCTCATTTGATTCTCATACCCTGATAATTCAGACATTGATATTCTTCTCCACTGTATAGTTGAGTCTCAGAGTGGTTAAAATCTTTTCCAAGATCAAATATTTAGTAAATGTTAGGACCAAAATGTTAAGCTGAGTCTTCTCTTTCCAAAATTTGTTCTTCTCTAGTCCCTATTTTCAATTACAGTAAGTTGTAAACTTTTCCAGGAAGAAAGCACAGAGGTAATTATAACAAAGTCAACAACTTATATTCTTTGGTTCTTTCTTTAGATTAATAGATATGCAGTAAATGGACCACAGCAACAAAACAGAAAGTGCTACCTCCTTTCTGGAGTTGCTGTAAATATTCCTCAGATGTCAAAAAAAGTAGAAAAAATTCTTGTCACAATTAATTTTGGTAATGGAATGCATATAAAGATACATACCTCAACTTGGGTTTTTGGTCAGCACCAAGATGCATTGCTTCTTGCAGTAAATATTGATCTGAGATAAGATCAATATTTACCTCACAACTCAATATGTTGGGTGACTGTCTTCAATACAAGTCAATATCTGCTTAATGTCTGAAATATGCTTCTTATCAGTGCTTTTGAAACTTTCCTGTAGCCCCCAGGAAGTTTGGAAATTTGAAGCGTTCTGGATTCTTGTCGGTTCTTTACAGTCAACCTATACGCAGTAGAGCTATACAACATGACTGTTTCTAGCATAGTTGTAACTGCGAGACAAACAGTTCCAAAAATTCCTAGAAGCCTGACCTTCTGGAATGTGGAATAAACCTAGATGTGACCAATCCTGGACTCTATTCTGTTGGGATCCCTTCATATAGCGCACAATATGAATTAATAAATGGTAAATTGCCATGGGTAAAACTTACAACTTTGACTGAGGTCATGATTATGCCATTTTGACTGAGGTCATGATTATTATTATAAAAAAATTATATTAATTTTACCTTTTTATCCTTTGGAACAGATCTGCTAGAATCAAGCAGAGCAGAAAAGTTCTATTCTTACCCATGAACTGAATAAGGGAACCCAGTAGGGGATTAACGCCCAAGGTTAGAATTCACTTCCATTGTATCCAACATTAGTCAAAACATTTTTAAAGTATTATGAAGAGTGAATTTTTATACTGTAAAAAGAATAGAAAGATACGGGAGAGTACAAAAAAGTATAATAAAGAATTTCAAAGGAGTGGAAAATAAGCTCTACGAGAAAAGGTTAAAGGGATTGGAATTATTCAGCTTAGCAAAAAGAAGCCTAAGGCATGAAAAATGTGATCTTAAAGAATCTAAGGGGATTATACGATGAGACCACTGAGTTTTTCTGTTTGTCAGTAGAAAACTGAATAGGAGAAAATTGTATTAAATTGAAATAAGGAGTAGTGTTTGGAAGGTGGTTAGACCAGAAATAGATTTGAGAGTTTTGGGGCATCAGTATGAGTTCTGGGTAAGATTTAAAAATAGTATGAGAGAAATACAAGGGGAAACACAAGGAAATAGGGATTGGGAGGGGGAATTAAAGTCAGTATGTTCAAAAATGGATGAAGGAAACAGGACAGTGTAATATCATCAAAGGAGGGAGTTTTTATTGAGCACTTACTGTGTGCCAGGCACTTTTCAAGGTACTTACCATATATTACCTCATTTAATCCTGACAACCCCATATCACATTTTGGTTCTATGGTACTAGAATTCCCTCTATTTTACAGATAATAAAGCTGAGGCTTAGAAAGGTTCACTGACTTTCTCAAGTTATACCACTCAGAAATGGAAGAGCCAGGATTCGATCGAGGCAGACTGGGTCCAGTGCCCACATTTTAACATCTTTGCACTTTTTCTAAATATAGAGTTTCCAGTGGTAGAAGAGTAGGAAAACATCACATACTGGAAAGAGGGCCAAGAGAATGAGGACTGATAAAACTGTTTGGTGATTGAGAGATGAAAGATAACATTAGAAAGAGCAAATCTCAGCAGAACAAAGAAGAAAGCTAGGCATTCAGGGACTGTGTTATCAGGTAGTGGCAGCAACAAATATAGATTGGCATTGAATGGAAAAGGAAAGTTACAATAGCAACGTCAGGGAATGGCAGGAAAAAGTATACTGCTACTTAAGACAGAGGAGACTTGAATATGTTTTTGTTTATCTTTGAGTAAATGATAGTATTACCATTAATATACTTTATTTAGAAAACCAAGGTCACATGACATGTGTTCCTTCAAATTATTCCTCTTCTAAAACTATGTTTGTATCTGTGTGCAATTATCATGAGTCTGCTTTCACAACTCACTTCCTCACTATCCACCAGCCTAGAATCAGAAAGAGAGAGAAAAAGATTACGTGGTTTCTTCACAACTGGGGATAATAAGAGAAGTTTACAAGGACGAAATCATGTTGTCACGGACTTCTGTGACAGAGGTATTGAATTTATGAGCAATTTAAAACTAACACATGGTTTAAACTTCACTCTATTGATTCAATCAAGTGGCTGTTTTTTTTTATTATTCAATGATTCTATGGTTACAATTGTATGTATGGGTTTATTGTGGATCTGCCATTAACGTTTCTGTATCAGTTGACAGACCTCATTTCAATTGTAAACTTCCAAACAATATGCATAAGAAATGATATATTGGAACAACCACAAAGACCATGAACTTTGGCATTAACTGTGCAACCTATTACCTCTATGACTTGGAAGAGTCACTTAACCTGTTTATGATCCCATTTCCTACTTGTAATATGAGGAAAATAATGCTAACTATTTTGTGGAGATGTGTTGAGGATTAAGTCGGATAGTGTATATAGTTCAGATTCTGTTAATGGTCCAATTCTTTACCCTTTTCTATATCCAGGCCCTTTGCCTGGTTACTTTGCAGTTTCTTCCACTAAAGATGCAGAGTGTTATTTCCTCAACCCTTGACTTGAGTTTAGCCGTGTAGCTTGGTTCAGTCAATGGCATGTTGTAGGACATAATGTGACAAAAATATGTCAAACTCTTACTCCATTCAGTTTTCTGTCTTCTCCCTTTACCATCAACATAAAACAAATATTCTTGCTGGTTCTTGAAGAACAAACACTGGGGCAGAACAAACCACCTTATTTGGGCCCAGCCTAGATCAGACAACTCCTAGCCAACCTCCAGATCCATGAGTAAAGCCAACTTGAGATGAGAAAAATTGCAAGCTGTGCCCAACTTCGATCATCGAATGCCTAACTGACCCACAGACTAATGGGAATAAATGATTGTTGTTTTAAGCCACTGAGTTTTGGGATGGTTTCACAGAATATTTTTGTGGTGATAACTATCCTTGTCACGGATTTAGCACAGTGCTTGGCACATGATTGTTTTTAACAAATTGTCTTTAACAAATCTTAGTTGCCTTTTTCTTGCACGGATAAAATGCAGTACATATTTTATACAGTTTACCTATAGTATAAAACATGCAGCTATTAAGAAATATTTGGATGAATATTTCCATTTGGTGTCATGCAGACATCACTTTTGCAATATGCAGTGAAATAGCAAATCCTTCACGAAGAATTCTTAGACTTTTGCATATTGATTGCTATATTCTTCTCATGCAAGTATAACTTCCTCACATTAATGCTAATATGAATTATGTGTGTGCATTGAAAGGAAAATATATTCCATGAATATTACACTAATGAATTAATTTAGGAACTCAGACTCATCTATTTATTAACTCCCCACTCATCACCTTATGTATTTTGCATGTTGTAGTAAATGCAGAAAGAAACATTTAGAAATATTCACTTGCTTGTCCATAGAGATCAGCTCAGGGAATAAATCTGAGTTGTATAATGCTGCCTTAATGTTACATGCATACTGAGGAAGTATCTTAAAGATTATCTTGACTGGTCATTTTCTGTTATAATTATCTGAACCTTTAAATTTCAATTATTGCCTTCAAAGTTTCTTTGATTAATATAATCATATACCTCCACTTCTCAGATGTTTCTCAACATCCTCACTGATATTGTTAACTACTTGTCATATTCTACTAAAATTTATTATTTCTTTGTTGATGTTTAGTGTATTAAAAGCAAGTAATTGACACTCTTTTCTTAAAAAGTCTGCGTACCTCCTTAGTAAACAGCTTGTGATAAAAACCTCAGAACATACATTGCTTCATTGCTTTACTAGTAACTAGATTCTACTTGCAATTTTTTTTTTTTTGAGACACAGTTTCACTCTTGTTGCCCAGGCTGGAGTGTAATGGCATGGGCTCAGCTCACAGCAACTTCTACTTCTCAGGTTCAAGTGATTCTCCTGTCTCAGCCTCCCAAGTAGCTGGGATTATAGGCATGTGCCACCATGCCCAACTAATTTTTGTATGTCTAGTAGAGATGGGGTTTCATCATGTTGGCCAGGTTGCTCTCCAACTCCTGACCTCAGGTGATCCTCTCACCTTGGCTTCTCAAAGTGCTGGGATTGGAGGCGTGAGCCACCATGCCCGGCCTCTATTTGGAATTTTGTATTTAGAGGAGATGGAGAGGTAGAGGTTGATGGTAGGTAATGTAGCAAGGGACAGGAGAGTTGCCTGCTCTTTATAAATTGTTATCGCTACCAAACCATCACATATTACTTAAATCTGTAACTTGATTTTTGCACCCATAATTAAAGGCATGTTACCATGGAATAAATCCTTTGTAAAGGCTTTTAAGGCATATATGGCACTGTATGTAATATGCGAAAGGAGGTAAAATTCAAATAGTATAGGGAAAATTTTTCACTTATTTGAGGACAATTTAGAAATAATTCAAAGATGTTAAATAGATATTAGATACGGGAGACTAGATGTTGGAGAAGAAAATATTGGAAGCTATAAATTTATATCCAACTGCTGTCTGCTAACACCCAAGCATTTATATTTCTATTTATTCAAATTACATGTAAGTTTAGTTTAATTCAGATGGTATTTACGCATCTGATCCACTTCTCTTCCATCAACTGCAAGACCTTGCTCCATCAATTATTCCTCTTACACCTGTATCCTCGAACTCTTTGGGCCCTTCCACTAGAGATATAAGTATGATAAAATATTTCTCTTTCAAAATACCTTCCTTTGAACCTACTGACTTCGGTTTGTCACTCTAGAGCCTTCTCTCCTTCTCTTCACGTCAGTTTATGAAGAATATTTTTCACATTGTCTTTCACTTCGTCATCTTCAGTTTAACCCACATGAATTTAGCTTCCATTCCCATCATATTGCTGATATATCTCTGAAAGAAGTAATTAATGACTTCTAAATTGGTAATTTCAATTTCAATCCCTTTCTCACTTGACCATTTACAACAGTTGATATTGCTGGACATGCTCTGCATCTTGAAAATCTTTTCACTGGTTTCTGCGATTACCCTTTTTTGGTTCTCTTTTGTGTATTTCTTTTTGTTCTCCTTTGTTGGCCTTTCTCCCTTCAATGCTCCTTTTAATATTGGTACTTTCCAGTATTAAAATCTTTAGCTCTTTTATTTTTTCATTCTACACATTGTTCTTCTTTTTGACTATTTTTTCTTGGCTTCAACTATTACCTGTATTCTAACAACTTCCAATAGCTGAAGTCCAGATATCTATTTTCAATTCACTAATAGAAATTTTCCCTTGGACATCTTATAGCAAACTCAAAGAAATTTACTAAAAAAGAATCTTACTTTTTCCAAAGCATTTTCTTCTCCCTATGCTTTTTATCTTGGTAAATGGCAGCATTAATCACTCATTTATCCAAGGCAGAAAGCTGATTACTTCTACTCTTCCATTTGCATTATCATACACATTTCAGTTACTATGGATTCATATATATGTTTCTCAACTCTCTTCTAACACTCATCATTTTAATTTCTGTTTTTATGACCTCTACCCTACACAATTTCAGTAGTTTCTTCATTTGTTTTAAAACTTTTGAATTTCAGATACAAGTACATTAATTAGTGAATTTATCAAGATCACCTGGAAAAAGTCAAGATTGAGAAATATTTCCATTTCTGTAAAGTTATAAGAAATTTTGCAAATAAAATTTAAAATGTCATTTAAAGTAGCAAGAAAAATCATCAAGTACTTAGAATTAAATCTAATGAAAGATATGGCAAACCATTATACCTGAAACAAGACAATTCTGAGAGACACTGAAAAGATTTAAATAAATTGAAAAACATAGCATGTTTATGAATTGATTGAAGGACACAATAGTGTTACAGTGTCAATTCGTCCAAAACTGATCTATAAAGTAAATGCAGTCTCGATCAAATCACTGCAGTGTGTGGAAGTGTATGTGTGTGTGTATAAACTGACAAGCTGATTATAAAATTTTAATTGAAATGCAAAAGTATTGAATAGTCAATACAATCTTGAAAGAGAGGAAACAAAGTTGGAGGGTTTATGCTCCTGGACTTCAGGAGTAATTATAAACACATAATGGTTAAGGCAGTATAGTATCGATGGAAGGATTGACAAATAGACTAATGGTACAGAAAAGAGTCCAGAAACAGGCCCACGCATACAGAGTCACTTGACTTATAACTAAGATTTCACTGTAATTAAATACAGGAAAGAATAATTTTATTAAATAAATGATGTCAGAGTAACTGAATTTTTATATGAAAGAAAATGGACCTTGATACCTATGTCTAACTATACAGAAAAATCAAAGTTAGATGGACCATGGACCTAAATGTGAAAAATAAAACAATGGAACTTTTAGAAAAGACATCAACTAACTATGGCCCTTAGGCCAAATCCAGACTGCTGCCTCTTTTTGTAAACAAAATTTTCGCAGAACACAGCCAGCCCATTCACTTGTGTATTGTTTATGATTGCTTTCATGCTACAATGGCAGAGTTGAGTAGTTATGAAAGAGATGACATGGCCTGTAAAGCCATTTATATTTACTATCCAGTATTTTACAGAAAAAAATTGGTCAAACTCTGTTCTAGAGAAAACAGGAGTATACCTTTATGACTATGGAGTGGTATTCTAAAAATTTTATGTAAGGAAAAGAAAAAGATAAGCATTAAAAAAACCATATAAGATTAAATAAAGAAATAAATTTGACTCCATTAAGTTAAGAACATCTTTTTATCAGGATTTGTGTCTAGACTATAACAAAAACTCTCAGGTATCATTAAGAAAAAAAGACAAATAATCCAATTTAAAAATAAACAAAGGATGTGAATACACACTTCTCCACAGAAGGATACACAAGTGGCTGATAATCACATATAAAGATGCTCAATATCGTTACTCAAGAAAATAAACAAAACCACAACGTGATATCCACTTTATATCTATTAGGATGGCTCTAATTAAGAAGACAGAAAATAACAAGTGTAGGCAAATATGTGGAGAAATTAAATTCAATACACCGCTGGTAGGAACATAAATTTGTATGTGCATCCTCTTTGGAAAATAACTTGGCTGTTCCTCAAAAAGTTAAACAAATAGTTACCACATGATCCAGCAATCTCACTTCTAGATATAAGTCCAAGAAAACAGAAAACTATGCCCACAGAAAAACTCATACATGAATGTTTATAATAGCATTATTCATAATAGTGAAAAGCAGAAACCACACAAGTATCCACCAGTTGATGGATGGATAACCAAAATGTATTATATTCACACAATGGAATATTATTTAGCCAACGAAAGAAAAGAAGTACTGATAGATGCTACAACATGGATGAAACTTGAAAATATTATGCTAACTTAGCCAGATGCAAAAGGCAGCATACTGTATGATTCCATTTATATGAAGTGTCCAGAATAGTCGAATCCATAGAGGCCAAAAGTAGCAGATTAATGGTTGCCAAGAATTGGAGTCCCAGGACAATGAGGGGTGACTGCTAATTAGCATGGGGTTTCACTTTGCAGAAGGAAAATATTCTGGAATTATGTATTGTTGATAGTTGTATAACTATGAATATTTAAAAAATCACTGAATTGCATACTTTAAAAGGGTGAAAATTACAGCATGTGAATTATAGCCCAATTTTAAAAGTTACCACAAGTATGTCATCATGGTTACATGTAAGAAACTGAAGTTTTACTAATCCATGGATCAGCTAAATAGATAAAATAAGTACTAAAAAAACAGTAATATTGTTTAGACGACCCAACACACACACACACAAAATCCCACAATGAGATATCACTATACACCCACCAAAATGGTAAAAATTAAAAATACATAATACCAATGGTTGGTAAGCATGTAGAATAATTGGACCTTTCATATATTGGTGATGAAAGTGTAATTTTATGCAGCAACTCTGAATAAATTTAGTTGATACTGTTTGGCATCTTCTTAGCATATGCTAAATATATTACAGAAGCTTATATTAGAATAAGTTAAATATATGCTTATCTTATGACCCAGAAATTCTACTCCCACATATACAACCAAGAGAAATGAGTGGATATGTTCACAAAAAGACTCATAAAATAATGGGCATAGTGGTCTTATTCATAATAACCCAAATGAGAAGTGACTCAAATGTCAATCAACAGGAGAATGGGCAAATTGTGGTAAATTCATGTATTGAAATACTACAGAACAATAAAAAGGGAAAAATTCTGCTGAAACTTATACAACAATATGGATGAATCAAAGAAATATTATGTTGACTGAAAGAAGCCAGTCACAGAAACATGAGCACTATATGATTCCACTTACAAACAGTAGAAGAATAGACAGTACTAATTTACTATACATCGACATTGGTTGCCAATGGTGGAGGGGTGGAAATTAAATAGAATGGGGTGCTAGGACACATTCTGGAGTGCTAGACAAATTCTATATCATAATGTGGGTTGTGGGTACACAGGTATATACAAATGTAAAAATGAATTGAGTTGCACATCTGTGTGCATTATACACACCTCAAAGTATGCATTTAATATCTCAATTGTGAAAGTAAAGACAAACAAAAGCGTAGGGAAATTATAACTCTTTCCAATTGTAAAAAACAAAATTGTTATTTTGCTAAGTAAGTCATAAAAAATGATATGGGCAACATCTATATTCACCATTATTTTGTAAAATAAACAGCAAAAATCAGAGGGATGATATTACATCAGAATAGAAAATAATCCTATGTGTAGAATGAATCCAGCTTTACAGGAAGCTTATCACCTTATCCTTAGTTTTGTACTATTTTATACCATTTTGTTTGGTACAAGTGAAAACCTTGTTTTGGATTAGCAACAGTTGAGGACTTACATCTTGGTATTATTGTTCTACCAGTGTCTCAGCCTTCAATCTTTCATTTCTTCAGTCTAAACAATAGTTTTGTTTTCTTACATTTTCATTCATTGTTCTGCTTAAAATCCTTCAATGGCTCCCAACTGTATAAAGCAGTGGCTTTCCACTCTGGCTGCAGGTTAGAATAACCAGGGAGCTTTTAAAAATGGCCTTTACTCATCATAGATCAATAAACAGAATCTTGGGAGGGTGGTGCTCAGGTACAGGTATTTGTTTTTTAACTCTACACTTTACAGTATCATTCACCAAGAAGAAACACACACTCAACTACTTAGTATCTGAACGGTTTCTCCATGCTGCTATGTTGCTCCCTCTTGTTTTATCTTTCTTGGGAACTATTAGCCTTCTTACAAGACTCACTTTAAATATAACCTCTTTGTAAAGCCACTACCTATTTCCACTGTCCCCAAGCAGGGTTAGATCCTTCATAGCCACTTACTATAGCATCTATCATTTCCTATTGTAGTTATACCAGAGCAAGTTTCATCAGGCAGGTCCTGCACTTTATTTATATTTTTATCTCTAGTGTCAAGTAGAGTATATAGCACAACGTTCAATAAAACTTGAATGAATGAATACATTAATCTCTAATTTTGACACTTTGCAGGAACAAATCCCCTGATTGCCTGCAGTTAATTTAATACAGCAGGCAATCTCCTAGAAAAAAATATATGTACTAAAGACGTGAGAAAATATGAAAATAGAAATCAACATGGGTTAAGAAGTTCATTCGAGCAAGGTAAAGTGCAGTGAAACATACTTAGAATAATCTTTCAAAAATATTACATGCAGTTGTGTGAAAACTACGTGAAGCAAATACGGTATTCTTGGGGAAAGTAGGGAAAGCAATGATAGATACCACATATATCAAAAGTATTATGTTGACACCAATGAGAGCTTCTCAGACAAAGCTGACTCCTACGTGAAGGAAGCTTGTGGCAAAATAATTCTGGCAATTTGACATCCCTTGAGAATAAATTCTGAACATCACTTTTGAACGAAAAATTGACTGTGTAAAAATTGAAGGACAAAAATCAGACATAGCTTCTTTTTACAATTTCTCCATTTTCCCCACTGCAGGATGGATTGTAGCAAAAGGAGATGAGGTAAGTGGGCAGTCTATCTAGGAGGAAAATTGCGTGTGCTTCTTTTTCTGAGCCCAGCAACTCAAGATTCTTTACTGATTTGTAGAATGATTTTAAGCACCGACACAATCAAATCCAGCAGAAGGTAATTCTAACAGAATCTTTGGAAGAGAAGTTCTTAACAAATATTTACCTCGTCATTTGGTCATTTGATAGAAACAAAACAATCATTTCACGCCTTCTAATCTCAAGCTGAATTATCAAGGTAAGGAGACAAACTAGACTTTAACGCCTTCTTTTGGCAGTATATACAGTCACTGAATAAGTTCTTTAAATCCAAAGCAGTATTCTAGCACCATAGATTCTTTTAACATTCTTAATAGTACATAGTATTGCTAAATTTCCTTACTCAAACTGTGTAAGAATATGCCCTGTGCGTTTTTGTCACTGACAAAGCTTTAAGAAAACTTGTGAAAAGATTTCGCATCCTGCTTTGAAGCTTTAACACTAACTTGGGGGACTGTGAGGATTACTGCTGCTGCGGATGATGGCAAGACTAGGAAAGTGCCATATTTTCCTACTTTGTCCTCACTGACTCTCTGGTAAAATTTTTCGAGCTTATTTTTTCGTCTTCATCTCTTTCATTTTTTTCCACCTCATTGTTCCTGGGTATGGGCTCTTGCAAGGCACTCTGAGATCCACTCCACTTTATTTCAGAAAACACAAAGAACAAGGTGAATTGTTCATTAATCTGCAGCGCTTTCACAATCACAACTCCCGCTTTTCAGTTTTATTGGGCACCACATAGGCACTGTGCTATTTTGATAGGAGGCATATTGAGTATACTGGTTTGACCCAGAATATTATTGCCACAGCTCTCTGACAGGGATTCGTATTGTACTATCTCTCCTTGTCATTTCCAAAGCAACTTTTGCCACATAGGGGCGAAGACTGCAAGATTAGAATGCCTTTTTTTCTGAAAACTTGACTGCATGCTTTTCAGCATTCGCTTCTAATTCTTCCAGTGAAATTCGTAGCCATTCTTCACTTGTTATTTAATTTTCCATGGTTTTAAATTAAGTTATTGAAGAAAGACACTACGCAAACACAATTTTATGTATTAGAAGTTTCATTTCTGTTTTTAAAATGCTTGAATACCCTTTTCTTAAATGCCAAAAAAAGAAATAGAGAATTTTGCGTAGTATTCTGATCAACATATCAACTGATGAAATCAGTTTCTTTGTTATTTTGAGAGAATGCTGCAAGTAAGGTGTTATATCATTGAGCGAAAGCATTATTTTTATTCTTAGTCTTGATAGTATGTTGTGAGTTATCCCCTGGGGTTTTGGGAAGTGCTTAGTGTAAGGTTGTAAAGTTGCAGAATATGAAAAAATAAATGTGTTATCTTTTCACAGTTTGCAAACTGACATCGACTAATTGTATTTTTTGCTTGTAAAGGTTATTTCCTTATTATATTACTCTTAAATATCATAGAAGGTAGTTACCTGAGAAGAAAAAAAAAATCCATGTACAGTGATTCCTTCCAACTTTGCTGACAGACTACTCTTTAACTTTTCCTTAGTTTTGGATTCTGGTAATGCCAGTCTATCCCTCTACAGGTCCAGGGAGAACAGTACTTTTTAAAATGGGGTCAAGATAGATGTAAGAATTCTCTAGAATCTCAGATTGCAGAAGAGTGAAGGTTTGAAGGCAATTAAATGCCACTTTACACCATTTTTAATACTGCCATGCACAAAATGAAAAGGTTAGCTAGAGAAATTGTTTTACTTGACCTCATTAATATCTATTCTCTGTTTAAAGTGTTCTGAGGTATTGGTCACAGGAAGTATGACTTGAATTACTATGATTTTTACCTATTACTTACAGAACATTTCAACAATATAAGCTGCCTTTCATCTCTGCTTGTGCAGTAACGCTAAAGCATTGGAAGGTATATATTGAACCAAATACCATTGTGGGAGTAGATTCTCACGCTATCAATAAAATGGATAAAGGATTCAGAATTTCATGTCAGAATTCAAAGCTATGTGATTATGTGCATTTGATTCTGTAAAGTGTAAATGACAAAAGTCCAGACATTTATTTCACATTTGCAAAATAAAACTAGTGACCTTTGAACGATTTTGTGATCCTCTAACTGGTGAATTACCCTATCAAACATTTTTCTTATTTATAAAGTGTGGTAAAACACTTTATAACATTTCCCAGAACTAAAACCAGCTAATCTTTACAAATAATAATCTGCTTATAAAAAATGCAATGTCTTACTGTCTTGATATATAGCATCCAGTGTAAGGTAAGCTAAGGGGAATACCATGCTGGAACAAGCCCATATTTTCAAAGATGAAATAATTTTTTAAATGGTATTTCAGATATAGCATGGTCATATTTTGTAGTATACCCTATTTTATATGCCCTAGAATCAAAACAGTAAACACACGTGTATATTTGTAAATAGCAGAGAGATAGAGTATTTTAGCCAAATTAAATTCAGGTGCCCTACTCTAATAGCAGTAAACTTAAGCACAGCTTTGTACTCCTTTCTTTTAGCTGTAATTTGATGCCTATAGCATTTTCATTTAAATTATTTCACAATACACAGGGAGAAACTTTCTTGCTAAGTGTGAAACTGCCGAAACCAGGCTCTGTAAGTTCACGCTTTGTAGAGGATGTTAATTGAAAGTGAAAATTCAAAACAATGCAGCTCATTTAAGCTCTTGAAGAAAACATGGACATCACAAATAAAGTAAGCAGATTTTACCACTTTAAGATTTCTCTTTTCCTTCTTTGTCACATTTTTGAAGCGGGTTCTAAAACAGTGTTTCTCTAAATGTCTATTAGGTTTGCTTGGTCCGGGTCTGAGTTCAAGTCCTGGATATCCTTGTTAATTTTCTGTCTCGTTAATCTGTCTAATATTGACAATGGCGGTGGGGGGACTCTCCACCCCAAATCCACAGAATATACGTTCTTCTCAGCACCACATCACACCTACTCTAAAACTGACCACATAATTGGAAGTAAATCACTCCTCAGCAAATTCAAAAGAACGGAAACCATAACAAACAGTCTCTCAGACCACAGTGCAATCAAGTTAGAACTAAGAATACAGAAACCAAACCAGAACCGCACAGCTTCATGGAAACCGAACAACTTTCTGTTGAATGTTGACTGGATAAACAATGAAATGAAGGCAGAAATAAAGATGTTCTTCGAAACCAATGAGAACGAAGACACCACATACCAGAATCTCTGGGACACATTTAAAGCAGTCTCTAGAGGAAAATATATAGCAATAAGTGTCCACATGAGAAGCAAGGAGAGATCTAAAATTGACACCCTATCGTCAAAATTGAAAGAGCTAGAGGAGCAAGATCAAAAAAACTCAAAAGCTAGCAGAAGACAAGAAATAACTAAGATCAGAGCAGAACTGAAGGACATACAGACACGAAAAACTCTTCAAAAAATCAATAAATCCAGGAGCTGTTTTTTTGAAAAGATCAACAAAATAGACCACTAGCCAGATTAATAAAAAAGAAAAGGGAGAATAACCAAATAGATGCAATAAAAAATGATAAAGGGGATATCACCACAGATTCCACAGAAATTCAAACCATCATCAGAGATTATTACAAACAACTCTATGCACATAAAGCAGTAAACCTGGAAGAAATGGATAAATTCCTGGACAGTTGCCTCCTCCCAAGCCTAAACCAGGAAGAAGTCGAAACCCTGAATAGACCAATAACAAGGTCTGAAGTCGAGGCAGCAATTAAGAGCCTACCACCCAAAAAAAGCCCAGGTCCAGATGGGTTCACAGCCAAATTCTACCAGATATACAAAGAGGAGCTGGTACCATTCCATCTGAAACTATTCCAAATAATCCAAAAAGAGGGAATCCTTCCCAAATCATTTTATGAGACCAACATCATCCTGATACCAAAACCTGGCAGAGACTCAAAAATAAAAGAAAACTACAGGCCAATATCCATGATGAACATAGATGCAAAAATCTTCAATAAAATACTGGCAAACCGATTGCAACAGCACATCAAAAAGCTTATCCACCATGATCAAGTAGGATTCATCCCGGGGATGCAAGGCTGGTTCAAGATACGCAAGTCTATAAATGTAATTCACCACATAAACAGAACCAAAGACAAAAACCACATGATTATCTCAATTGATGCAGAGGAGGCCTTCGACAAAATTCAACAGCCCTTTATGCTAAAAACCCTCAATAAACTAGGTATCGACGGAACGTATCTCAAAATAATAAAAGCTATTTATGACAAACCCACAGCCAATATCAGACTGAATGGGCAAAAACTGGAAGCATTCCCTTTGAAATCGGGCACTAGACAAGGATGCCCTCTCTCATCACTCCTATTCAACATAGTACTGGAAGTTCTAGCCAGAGCAATCAGGCAAGAAAAAGAAATAAAGGGTATTCAAATAGGAAAGGAGGAAGTCAAATTGTCTCTATTTGCAGACGACATGATTGTATATCTAGAAGGCCTCATCGTCTCAGCCCAAAATCTCCTGAAACTGATAAGCAACTTCAGCAAAGTCTCAGGATACAAAATCAATGGGCAAAAATCACAAGCATTCCTATACACCAATAACAGACTTAAAGAGAGCCAAATCAAGAACGAACTGCCATTCACAATTGCTACAAAGGGAATAAAATACCTAGGAATACAACTAACAAGGAACGTAAAGAACCTCTTCAAGGAGAACTACAAACCACTGCTTAACGAAATAAGAGACGACACAAACAGATGGAGAAACATTCCATGTTCATGGTTAGGAAGAATCAATATCGTGAAAATGGCCATACGGCCCAAAATAATTTACAGATTCAATGCTATCCCCATCTAGCTACCAATGACCTTCTTCACAGAACTGGAAAAAACCACCTTAAATTTCATATGGAACCAAAAGAGAGCCCACATAGCCAAGTCAATTCTAAGCAAAAAGATCAAAGTGGGAGGCATCACACTACCGGACATCAAACTATACTACAAGGCTACAGTAATCAAAACAGCATGGTACTGGAACCAAAACAGAGATATAGACCAATGCAACAGAACAGAGGCCTCAGAGGCAACACAACCTATCTACAACCATCCAATCTTTGACAAACCTGACAAAAACAGGCAATGGGGAAAGGATTCCCTGTTCAATAAGTGGTGTTGGGAAAACTGGCTAGCCATATGCAGAAAGCAGAAACTCGACCCCTTCTTGGCACCTTACACTAAAATTAACTCCAGATGGATTAAAGACTTAAACATAAGACCTAACATCATAAAAACCTTAGAAGAAAACCTAGGCAAAACCATTCAGGACATAGGCGTAGGCAAGGACTTCATAACCAAAACACCAAAAGCATTGGCAACAAAAGCCAAAATAGCCAAATGGGACCTAATCAAACTCTACAGCTTCTGCATGGCAAAAGAAACAGTCAATAGAGTGAATCGGCAACCAACAGAATGGGAAAAAATTTTTGCAGCTTACCCATCTGACAAAGGGCTGATATCCAGAATTTACAACGAACTAAAACAGATTTACAAGAAAAAAACAAACAAGCCCATTCAAAAGTGGGCGAGGGATATGAACAGACACTTTACAAAAGAAGACATACATGAGGCCAACAAACATATGAAACAATGCTCATCATCACTGGTCATTAGAGAAATGCAAATCAAAACTACATTGAGATACCATCTCACACCAGTTAGAATGGCGATCATTAAAAAATCTGGAGACAACAGATGCTGGAGAGGATGTGGAGAAATAGGAACACTTTTACAGTGTTGGTGGGAGTGTAAATTACTTCAACCATTGTGGAAGACAGTGTGGGCATTCCTCAAGGACCTAGAAATAGAAATTCCATTTGACCCAGCAATCCCATTGCTGGGTATATATCCAAAGGATTATAAATCGTTCTACTCTAAGGACACATGCACATGAATGTTCACTGCAGCACAGTTTACAATACCAAAGACCTGGAACCAACCCAAATGCCCATCGATGATAGACTAGACAGGGAAAATGTGGCACATATACACCATGGAATATTATGCAGCCATCAAGAATGATGAGTTCACGTCCTTTGTAGGGACATGGATGAACCTGGAAACCATCATTCTCAGGAAACTGACACAAGAACACAAAATCAAACACCGCATGTTCTCACCCATAGGTGGGTGTTGAACAATGAGAACACATAGACACAGGGAAGGGAGCACTATACACTGGGGTCTGTTGGGGGGAAATAGGGGAGGGACAGCACGG
The DNA here is from genome assembly GCF_030222135.1 of Aotus nancymaae. Classification (NCBI taxonomy): domain Eukaryota; kingdom Metazoa; phylum Chordata; class Mammalia; order Primates; family Aotidae; genus Aotus; species Aotus nancymaae. Next base: position 48,908,918 of record NW_026988415.1, on the reverse strand, counting down.
GGTGGGGAGTTGGGGAGAGATAGCATGGGGAGAAATGCCACATACAGGTGAAGGGGAGGAAGGCAGCAAATCACACTGCCACGTATGCACCTATGCAACAATCTTGCATATTCTTCACATGTACCCCAAAACCTAAAACGCAATAAAAAAAAATATAGACTTTTTGAATCTCAAAAAAAAAGCGTTTCTCACTAAGACACTTCAACTTTTTGAAGGTTTTGGAAAAATGTACCAGGTTTGAAACTGATCATCACAAATTAGCAATTAGATTTGTAGATGCTGATGACTGACAGCTGTTCTATAGACTACAAAATACTGTGTAAGAGACACTAATTGTTATGAAGATGACCTAAAATATACATATATATATATATATGACTTAGTGTGTATCATAGACATACGCTTACCATCTGTGCATGAAATCAAACAGTAGTTTGAAATAGAAACAAAACTACTAAGAAGAATGGTCTGACTCAGCCAATCAGAATTATAAATTATTTGTTTTGGTGGTATTTGGTGCAATGGCTTTAATAGAACTTATATGAAATCTGATTCAAAATACCTTGAAATTTTCAATTTATTCTTGGAAACATGTTGGGAGTTCTGACTTCAGAGGAGTATGCATTTGTACATTTTGAGTGACCAGTATTTTAGGTGTTGTTAGCTAACAAAAACTGTATATTGTATGTGTAATAAGACCATAACATTTATTTTCACAGGGATTACTAAAAATAGAAAGATTCAACAGCCATGTGAGCTACATTAAAAAATTTTACGTAACATTGAAAAATTTTAGGATCCCCATTAGAAAATTGGGCAGGTCTGATTATTAAATATCTTTTTTTCTAGATATTTTATCAATTCTTCCATGCTTTTGGGCAAATATTGTTTCCCCAGATACATTGTTTGAAATAAAGATTTTAGCACAAAATTGAGTTTAAAGTTCTGAAACTTATTTCGCTTCTAACCGTAAAGAGGAAATTACCTCTGATAGCATACTGATCTAACTTCAGGAACAAGTAGTGAGATTTCAAATACTATTAATTAAATTTAATTCATTATGTTTTAAAATATTCTTTGTTCCTACTATCAACACTTTTCTTGTTTTTATGCTCTAGATCTTTTTTCTGTTGAACTCTAATTTACTTAGAGTGAAAGACACAGATCTTAAGTGTACAGATCAACTAGTTTTGACAAATGCTTTCTATAGCTCACATACTCATATATATGTAGAATACTCCCAACACCCCAGGAAAGGTTTTTTTGAGCCATGTCCCAATTAACCCTTGACTGTCCCCCAGAAGCAACCATTGCTCTGATTTCTTTCACTATAGATTAGCTTTGCCTGTCCTAGAATTTTATGTAAATCAAATCATATAGTAAGAGTGCTTCTTTTGATAAGCATAATGTTTTTGAGATTCAACCATGTTCTGGCATGTATCAATAATTCATTCCTTTTTATTGTTGAGTAGAAGTCTATTGCATACATATCTCACAATTATTTTATTGTACTGTTGACAGACATTTAGGTTGTTTCTAGTTTTTCCTATTTTGACTAAACCTGCTATGCATTTTCTTATGTGAGGCTTTTTGTGGATATACACTTTCATTTCTCTTGTGTAAATTTCTAGGAGTGATACTACTGGGTCATAGAAGGGTGTCTTAGTCTGTGCTGCTATAACAAAATACCATGGACTAGGTAATTTGGAAACAATAAAAATTTATTTCTCACAGTTCTGGAGGCTAGGAAGTCCAAGATTAAGGCACCTGTAGGTTTGGGGTCTGGTGAGGGCTACTCTCCGCTTCCAAGATGTATTCTCACATGGCAGAAGGAACGGTAGGACAAAAAGGGACAAATGCAAATTCCCTCCAGCCCTTTTATAAGGCTGATAACCTCATTCATGTGAGCTTTGCCCTCATAATTTAATCACCTCCTAAAGGCCTCACCTCTTAATACTATCACACTGGCCATTAAGTGTCAATATATGAATTTCGAGGGACACTTTCAGTCCATAGCAGAGGGAATATGTTCAATTTTATAAGAAACTGCTAAACTGTTTTCATAGTGGTTTAATGTTTTCTATATCCAGCAGCAGTGTTTGAGAGTGTCAGTTTTTCCACATTTGCTGACATTTGGTATAGTGAGTGTTTTAAATACTAGCCATCTTGGTGAATATGTAGTGGTATTCCATCACGGTTTTAATTTGTATTCATCAGCTATTACCTAATGATGTTGAGCACCTTTTCATTATGCTTATTGACCATTTATATATCTTCCTTTGTGACATGGCTGTTTAAGCATTTTGATCATTTATTGCATTGATTTATTTTTGTTTTAATAAGTTGAGGAGTCTTTTATATACACTAGATTTGAGCCCTTTTGATATGGTCAGGCTTTGTGTCCCCACCCAAATCTCACCTTGAATTATAATCTCTATAATCCCCACATCAAGGAAGAGAACAGGTGGAGGTAATTGAATCGTGAGGGGCAGTTTCTCTCATGCTGTTCTCATGATGGTGAATTCTCATGAGATTTGATAGTTTTATAAGGGGTTCTTCCCCTTTTGCTCAGCATTTCTCCCTTCTGCCACCTTGTGAAGAAGGTGCCTTGCTTCCCCTTTGCCTTCTGCCATGATTGTAAGTTGCCTGAGGCCACTCTAGCCATGTCAAACTGTAAGGCAATTTAACCACTTTCCTTTATAAATTACCCATTCTCAGGTATTTCCTTAGAGCAATGTGAGAATGGGCTAATACAGTAAATTGGTACTGCAGAGAGTGGGGTGCTGCTCAACAGATACCCAAAAATATGGAGGTGACTTTAAAACTGGGTAACAGGCAGTGGTTGGAACAGTTTGGAGGACTCAGAACAAGACAGGAAGATGTGGGAAAGTTTGGAACTTCCTAGAGACTTACTGGTTTTGACCAAAATGCTGATAGTGATACGGATGATAAAGTCCAGGATGATGTGGTCTCAGAGGGAGATGAGGAACTGGTTGGGAATTAGAATAAAGGTAACTCTTGCTATATTTTAAAGTCTAACTATGAATTTTTTATCTTGTTGAATTTTTTAAAATGCTTCTTCTGCATCTATTGAGCATTTTGCCCCTGCCCTAGGGATCTGTGGAAACTTGAACTTGAGAGAGATGATCTGAAATTGGAGCTGTATGTCATTGTTTTCATATATGTGTCCAGTTATTCCAGCACCATTTGTTGAAATGACTTTCCTTTATCCATGGAATTGTTGTGGTGCCTTTGTAAAATATCAATAGGATGTACAAGTATGGATCTAATATGGTCTATATTATCTTCCATTGATTGATCTGTCTGTATTTAACCTACTACCACACTGTCTTGAGAGCTGTAAATTTATAATAAGCTTTGATATCAGGTAGCATCAGTCTTCCAATTTTGTCTTACCTTTTTGCAAGATAGGTTTGGCTGTTTTGGGTCATTTGCTTTTCCACATATATTTTAGAATTAGGTTCTCTTTTGGTTTAATGAAAAAAAAAGGCTGCTGGGATTTTAATTGAGATTGCATTGAGATTTATTTCCATATGTACCAGATCAATTTTGGGAAAACTGACACCTTAACACTGTTGAATGTTCTGATCCATAAACACTGCCTGTCTTCCGGTTATTTAGGTCTCCTTTAGTTTTTCTCAGCAATGTGTCGTAGTTTTCGGTATAGAGGTCTTGGACATATTTAAATGAGTTTGTTTCTAAGTATTTTATCATATTGATCTTATTGCAAATGTTAATATTTTAAATTTCATTGTTAATTGTTGCTAATATATAAATAAAATTGCTTTCTGGATATTGCCTTGTATTGTATGACCTTGCTAAGTTCACCTATTAGGGCATGTGGCTTTTCTGTAGATTTCCTGGCATATTCCACATGCCACATTATGTCATCTTCATATACGGGCTGCTTAGTTTCTTCCTTTTCAATATTTTTGGTTTTTAATTTTTCCCTTGCCTTGTTTCACTGGCTAGGGCCCCGAGTAAAAGCAGACTTCCAGGACTTGTTTCCAATTTTAGAAGAGAAATACTCAATCTTTTGCTACTGAGTTTGATACTAGCCATGTGTTTTGGTATATGCCTTTTATCAAATTGAGTGACTTTCTTATTGATTCCTAGTTTCTTGAGTTTTTACTATGAATGCATGTTGAATTTTGTAAAATGTTTCTTCTGCGTCTACTTAGGTGATCTTATAATTTTTTTTCTTTTTTATTCTGTTTCAAGTGTTGAATTGCATTGACCTATTTTCTCTTGTTAGTTCAACCTGGAATTACTGAGATAAATCCTTACTGATCACAATGTCTTATTCTTTTTCTATCTTGCTATATTCAATTTATGGATATTTTGTTGTTAAGGATAATTTGTATGTATATTTATAAAGAAAATTAGTTTGTGGCTTTCTTCTAATGTCTTTGCCTCACTAATGGCAGGATAATACTGACCTCATAAAACGAATTGGGAAACGTCACTCTTCTATTTCTGAGAGAATTTATATAATATTAATATTATTCCTTGTTTAAATATTTACTACAACTTACCATTAAAGCCATATAGAAACATTTTAAATTACCACTTCATCTTATTTGTTAGATATACATCGATTTCAATAAAAAAATTGTATCAATCTTGGTAATTTGTGTCTTTCAATTAATTTGTCCATTGTATCGAACTGTAACATTTATTCTCACCAAGATGTTCACAATATATCCCAATATCCTGGCAATATCTGTAGGATTTATAAAAATGTTTCCCTTTCTTGTTTGTTATCAATAATTTGTGGGTTTTTTATAATTTGTGGTTTTTTTTTCTTTTTCCCTTTCTAGTTCAACTAGACAACTAGAGTTTTTTAAATTCAAGGGCTTTTCATAAAATAACTCTATGTTGCTTTGATTTACTCTATTGTCTGTTCCTTTTGTGTTTTATTCATTTCAGCTCTAACTTTGTAAGTCCTTTCTTCTACTTGTTTGAGTTTTAATTTAGTCATCTTTTTCAACTCACTCAGGAGAACACATAGATAATTGATTTTTTTTCTTTCAAATTTTATGTTAGATGTAGGGGGTATATGTGCAAGGCTTGTTACTAGGGTATATTGCATGATGCTGAGGTTTGGGGTATGAATGATCCCATCACCCAGGTACTGAGAATAGTACCCCCAAATTTAGTTTTTCAGACTTTGTCCCTCCCCACTTCCCTGCTCTAGGCGTCCCCAGTTTCTATTGTTGATCTCTTTATTTCCATATGTACTCAATGCTTAACTCTCACTTGTAAGTGAGAATGTGTGGTACTTGGTTTTCTGTTCTGGTGTTAATTTACTTAGGATAATGGCCTCCAGCTGCATCCATGTTGCTGCAAAGGACATGATTTCATTCTTTTTTCATGGCAGCGGAGTACTCCATGCTGTTTATTTATTACATTTTCTTTATCCAATCAGCCATTGATGGGCACCTAGGTTGATTCCATGTCTTTTTGCTATCGTGATTAATACTGTGATGAATATGTGAGTGCATCTGTGTTTTTGGTAGAAGTACTTGTTTTATTTTGAATATATACCCAATAATGGGGTAGCTGGGCTGAGTTGAAGGTAGTTGTGTTTTAAATTCCTTGAGAAATCTTCAAACCGCTTTCCACAGGGACTGAACTAATTTACATTCCCACCACCCATGTATAAGTGCTCCCTTTTCTCCGTAGCCTATCCAGCATCTGTTATTTTTTGACTTTTAATAATAGTCTTTCTGACTGGTGTGAGATAGTATTTCATTGTGGTTTTCATTTGCATTTCTCAGATGTTAGTAATGAGGAGTTTTTCATATGTTTGCTGGCTGCTTGTATGTCTTTTTTTAAGAAGTGTCTTTTCATGTCTTTTTCACATTTTTTAATGGCTTTATTTGTTTTTGCTTGTTGATTTGTTTAAGTTCCTTATAGATTCTGGATGTTAGAATCTATATTGTTAGATGCATAGTTTGCAAATATTTTCACCCATTCTATAGGCTGTCTGTTTACTCTGTTGATTGTTTCTTTTGCTATGCAGAAGATCTTTAGTTTACTTAGGTCCCACTTGTCAATTTTTATTTTTGTTGCAATAGCGTTTGAGGACTTAGTCTCAAATTCTTTCCAGAGGTTGATATCCAGAATGGTGTTTCCTAGGTGTTCTTCTAGGATTATTATAGTTTCAGGTCTTACATTTAAATCTTTAATCCACCTCAAAATTAATTTTTGTTTATAGTGAAAGGTAGGGGTCTAGTTTCATTCTTCTGCATATGGTTATCCAGCTATCACAGCACGACTTATTGAATAAGGAGTCCTTTCCACATTCTCATCAACTTTGTTGAAGATCAGATGGTTGTAGGTTTGTGGCTTTATTTCTGCATTCTCACATTGGTCTATGTGTCTGTTTTTGTACCAGCACCATGCTGTTTTGGTTACTGTAGCTTTATAGGATAGTTTGAAGTGGAGTAATGTGATACCTCCAGCTTTGTGGTTTTTGTTTAGGATCACTTGTCTGTTCGATCCCTTTTTTGGTTTTACATGAATTTTAGAATATTTTGTTCTAGTTCTGTGAATTGATGTTGGTATTTTAATAGGAATAGCATTAAAACTGACTGCTTTGTGCAGTATGGCCACTTTAATGATATTGATTCTTCTGGTCTATGAATATGGAATGTTCAAACAAACATTTACTTCTCTCAGTACTGGAGGCTGAGAAGTCCACCTTCAAGGTCCTGGCAGATTTGATGTCTAGTGAGGGCCTACTTCCTCAGAGACAACACCTTCTCATTGTGTCATCACATGGTGGAAGGGGCTAGCTAGCTCTGTGAGATCTCTTTATAAGGCCACTAATACCAAATGCAAAGGTTCTACCTTCATTACCTAATCACCTCCCAAAGGCCCCACTTTCTAATACCATGAACTAGGGTGTTTAGGATATCACCATATAAATTTTGAGGGGATACATACATTCAGGTCATCACAGACAGTATCCTATAAATGTGAATTTCGTTACCTTGGTAGATAGTGTTATTCAAATAATGTATACCATAACTGACTTTTTGTCTAGCTGTTCTAGTAATTATTGAGAGAGGAGTGTTAAAATCTCCAACTACAATTGTGAATTTGTCTACTTATTCCTATAGTTCTATCAGTTTTTCTTCATATATTTTAGAGCTCTGTTATTAAGTGAATATACACTTAAGAATTTTATGCCTTTTTGATACATTATAGTTTTATAAACATGAACTAACTCTTTCTTTTCTTTAGTGATATTTGTGTCCTAAGGACTATTCTTAGACTACTATTTTCATATCTACTACAACTTTCTTATGAGTGGGGTTTGCATAGTATGGTGATTTACATTTTATGCTATGATCTTATCTTTGTCTTAAGGCTATTTATTAATTTTTGAAGTGCTGAGTTTCCAGTTGTTACTATTCCTTTCTTGTAGTTTCTTATAGTTCGGGTCAACTTTATTTATTTGAAAATGTCTTTTAATTTGCCTTTATTTTTGAAGGATATTTTCAGTGGATATCAAATTGAAAATCAGTAGTGTTTATTTTCCCAAATGTTCAAATACGTCAGTTCATTTTCTTCTGTCTTGTAGTGTCTCTGATGAAAAATCAACATTCTTATTATTGTTCTTTATGTAATATATCTTTTTTCTTTATATTTGATTGCATTATGATGTCCATAGATGTGGTTTTGTTTATGCCTACCTTGCTTGATGTTTAGACTCTTGGATCTGTGGATTTATATTTTTCATAAATTTTGGAAAATTTTGGCCACTATTTCTTCAAGCACTTATCTATCCCAATCCTTCTCCTCTTATTCTGGGAAACCCATTATTTGTGTATTAGACTACATGATATTATCACTCAGGTTACTGAAAATGTGTATTTTTTTCAGCCTGTATTTCTTTCTGGGTGTTCATTTGTATAGTTTTGTTGCCTTTTCTTCAAGTTTATTGGTCTTTTCTTTGTTAGTGTTTAATCTGCTGTTAAGCACATCTATTGATTTTTTTTATTTCTGTTTTGTGCTTTCTATTTATCAAATTTCCATTTGGTTCTGTTTTGATAGCTTCCTTTTTTCTGCTGAAATCTCTCCATGTTTTTACTCGTATGTCTATCATCTTTTTCTTCAAATCCTTGAATTTATTTATAATTGTCTTTTAAAGTAATTTTCTGCTAATTTTAACATCTATATCATTTCTAGGTGATTTTTACTGATTGGTTTCTTTTCTCATTTTGGGTCACATTTTCATGTTTCCTCACAGGTCTGGTATTTTTTAAATTACACATTGTCAATGCCGTAGGCTTAAATTTCTTTTGTTATAGTCCTTTAGGGCATATTCAATTTTTGTTTGGGTAGATCATTAGTTTACTTGTGCATCAGCTGATTTCTTGAGGCTTGTTTTTAAGTTTCATTAGGGTAGATCTAAAGTAGTGCTTGTTCTGGAGTGGACATAGACTTGTACCTTTGGTGTGATTTTTTTCTCAAGTCTCATCACAATGTTAATGTAATTCAGTAATGTTTCTTCTCTCTGGTTGGTTATAACTTTAATGACTACTAGTACTTCACAAACTCGAATCTCCATTCAATTCATGGATCTTCAATAGTTACTTTCCGCTTTGTATATATATAGCTTAGTATTCATCTAAATATTTACTGTGACCCTTCTGTAAATTTCTAGAGCCTCTTCATTGTTTACTTTCCTCTTGTCTGTTATTCTGTCTCAAAAATTTCAGCCACCTACTTAGTACCTATCTCTACACTCTATTTCTTCAGTTCAGCAAGACTGCCATGCTCCGGGCTCCACCTCCCCGTGATGCAGTCTGGAAAGTGCCCCTTGGCAAAAAGTCAGGAAATAATTAGCCTCATCTCCTGTTTTTCTCTTCTGTCACCAATTGTTACCTGTGCTGCCTATTTTGCAATAGCTGCAAACTATTGTTCCATATATTTTTTCAAGTTTTATAGTTAGGTACAGTAGAAGGGAAAGTCTGGCACTAAGTATTCTGTCATGGCTAGAATTGGAATTACAGTCCCATCAATTTTTTAAATTTGAGCAATTGCAAACCTACAGATAAGCTGAAAGAAAAGCATGCATACACTTAACTTAGATTTACCAATTATCATCTTGCCAAATTTACTTCATCCATCTATTTTGCATATATCCTTATTATCTATTATTTTCCTGAACCATCTGAAAAAAAGTTTCAGATAGCCTGGAACTTCATCTCTAAACATTTCAGTATGTATCTCTTGAGAATAAGAAATATTTTAAATAGCTACAATACCAGTATCACATCCAAGAAATTTAACATTGCTCAAAAAATATTATCTAATAGTATATATTCAAACTCCCCCAGCTGTTCTTCCAAAGTCCTTTAGAACTTTATTTTTAAACCTAGGATCTATTCAAGAATCCCTTACTGTGTTTGAATGTTATATCTTTTTAGCTTCCTTTGATATGAAATAGACCTTCTTGCCTTTTTGTCTTTCGTAAAATTGACATTTTTAAAGAGTTCAGGTCATGTATGTCAGATAGTCTCCTCATGAATAGACTCAAGTTAAACATTTTTGTCTAAAAAAAAAATTCACAGAGAGTTCCGTGTACTTTCCATTTGTATAATACGAACAGTATATATTCTCAGTTCATTTATATCCAAGTCATGCTAAGTCTGATCATTTGTTTAATGTTGTTCATGCCAGAGTTTTTCAGTGTAAGGTATCTTTTCCTCTTTACAATCAATATGTAATCTGTGGGGTGATACTTTAAGACCATGTAATTATCCTGTTCTCCAATATTCTTTCACTGAATTGTTTTAATATCCACTGATAATTATTACCTGATCAGTTATTACATTGGGAGTTACAAAATGGTGATTTTCCTAATTCCATAATTTCTTCTACATTTATTTAAAATTGCTTTGTAATGAAGACTGTCACATTAGCTTTATCTTAGAAACATTTTTGAAACCTAACTAAGTGACAAAATCAGGAAAAATCCTTAGTATGCATTCTATTAGTGTCACTGATCCAGCATGACTCCCACCACCTTAGAGATTTAAATTGAGCTCCCCAGTCAGGCACATTACTTTATAAAAGTGACATAGAATGCTACTTCATTGAGAAATTCCCTCATGTCCTTTCCCAACCCATTCAATCCCCATCCCCTAGAGACAACCACTGTTCTGGTTTTTCTCTCCATAAATTAGTTTTTCCCATTGTAAAATTTCACACAAATGGAATAACATAGAACATTTTTTTTTTGTGAAAGGCTTATTTCACTGATAAACATGTCTTGAAGATTTATCCATGCTGCATGTATCAATAGTTTCTTATCATTGCTGAATTGTATTCCTTTGTATTTACACACCAAAGTTTGTTCATTAAGTTTCCTATGAACATCTTTGCTCTTTTCAGTTTTTTGCTATTGTGAATACAACTTTTATAAACATCATATCAATAGACTCTAGAGTGGTTCCCCCATGGACCTCAACTCCTGGTGTTCATGTGCTAGTATTATACAGTCATTTTGAGTGTAGGGAATTCCTGCAACTTGATTCTAACCAACAGAATGTGGAAAAGGTGATGAAACATGACTCTTATAATTTTGTTATATAGATCCCTATTTTGCCAGCAGACTCTTTCTAGAGACTCTCTCTCCCTAGCTAGCTTGGAATAAGTAAGCAGCCGTGTTAAGAAGACCACATGGCAAGGAGATAAAGGCAACCTCCAGCCAACACTAAGCCAGAAGCTGGGACCCTCAGCTCCACAACTGCAAGTGTATTGTTTAATTTTCAAGAAATTCTTCTTGTTACTGGTTTTTAGTTTTATTTAATTGTGGCTAGAGAAGATGATTGATATTATTTCAATTATTTAAATGTTTTCAGACGTGTTTTGTGACTGAACATATGGCCTATCCTTGAAAACAATCCATGTGCTAAGGAAAAGAATGTGCATTCTGCAGCTGTTGGATGAAATGTTCTCTAAATGTCTATTGGGTCCATTTGTTCTATTGTGCAGATTAAGTCTGATGCTTCTTTGTTGAGTTTTGTCTGAGACACCTGTCCAATGGTGAAACCATGGTGTTGAAATTTCCAGCTATTATTGTATTGGATTCTATCCCTCTCTTTAGGTCTAATAATATTTGCTTTATATATCTGGGTGCTCCCGTGTTGGGTTCATGTATCTTTACAATCCTTAAATCTTCTTGCTGAATTGGTCCCTTGATCATTATATAAGACATCTCCTTTTTCTCTTCTTACAGTTTTTGTCTTGAAATCTATTTGGTCTAAGTATAGCTACTCCTGTTTTTTTTTTGATTTCCATTGGTACGGAATATCTTTTTCCAACCCTTTATTTTCAGTCTACGTTTATCTTTAGAGGCGACATGTGTTTCTTTCAGGCAACAGATTGTGGCCTCTTGTTTTTTTATCCATTCAGCCACTCTATGTCTTTTGATTGAAGAGTTTAGTCTATTTACATTCAATGTTATTATTGATAAGTAGAGAGTTACTCCTGTCATTTTGTTGTTTTCTGGTTGTTTTGCAGTCTTCCTTCTTTCCTTCCTTCCTTTTAGTAAAAGTAATTTTCTCTGGTGGTATGTTTTAGCCCTTGGTTTTTTTTTTTTTTTTTTTGACAAGGACTCACTTTGTCACCCAGGCTGGAGTTGCAGTGGTGTGATCACATATCACTACAGCTCACTACAACCTTGACCTCCCAAGGCACTGGCGATCCTCCTGCCTTAGCCCCCTGAGTAGCTAGGACTATAGGCACATGCCACCATGCCAGACTAATGTTTGCATTTTTAGCAGATACAGGGTTTTGCCATGTTGCTTAGGCTGGTCTCGAACTTCTGGGCTCAAGCAATCCACCCACCTTGGCTTCCACACTGTGGCTGAGCTAGTATCTAGGGTACCAAAGTCCCCTTTACTTTTCCCTCTGCTTTTCTCCAACAGGAGTCTTTTACTATAGCCATCACATCTGGGACATAGCACACTCCCTGAGTGTCACTAGTGGTTATTCAGGGTTCAAAGTGTCTTTAGTTAGTGGTTGATGAATGCTGCCAGGACTGCGTTCCTCCCTTCAAGGAAGTAGGTTCCATTTTTGCCCAAAGTGCATCTAGAAATGTCATCTGGAAGCTAGGGCCTGGAATGGGGCCTCAAGACTGTCTGATGCCCTATCCTACTGTGGGTGAACTAGTATCCAAGATGCAAGACAAAATTATCTGTACTCTTCCCTCTCCTTTCCTTAAACAGAAGGAAGGAGTCACTTTCATTGCTACCAGCTGCACTGTCTGATGTTAGGGTAGGAAAGGTGTAAGCCCTCTCTTAGCTGTACCAGCTGATGTCTCCCTAGGTCACATGCCACTCTAGTTCACTGGCTCTAAGTCCAGCCTGGCACTAAAAGTTTCCTGGGAATTGCAGTCCTTGTGTCCTACACTGCCTTTCAAGTTTACCTGAAACCCCAGAGCATTTCAGCCCATGGTTATGAGGCTTGTCCAGAAACTCAAAATCCAATGGCTAGGAGGGGTGATTCCCCTCTGGCTGGGGCGGGTCTAAATTCTCCCTCCATGTGCAGGTGCTAGCTGAGCCCAGTGTGGCTTTCTTCTCTTATGTGACAAGGCAGCATTGACTTCAATGTAAAGTCCCTCAGTGACTTCACTCTTCCTCCTCAAAGTGCACAAATTCTCTTTCCCTTCAAGACTTCTGTGGGGGGATAGGGAAGGGGTGGCATTGGAATTCAAGACTGTCTTTCTGACCCTCCTCAACGCCTCTTTCCATGACATGTAGTTAAAACTAGCAACTGCGATTGCTCACCTGATTTTTGGTTCTTGTGATGATGTTTTCCTGTGTGCAGATAGTTATTAAGATTTGTGTTCCAAGAGCGGGGAGATGAATGGCCTATGCTTCTATTCTGCCATCATGCTCCACCCCTCTATTAACCAGTTTTTATTTTTGTTGTTAGTTTTTTTATAATTAACTTATTGGGTATATACACACACACACACACACACACACACACACACACACACACGTATGTATCTATATCTATATCTGTATCTCCTGAACACTAGTCTTTTATGATTTGCAACCATGTTCTTCCAGTATTTGGCTTGCTTATTCATTTTCTTAATTGTATATTTTGATGAGAATTTTACTTTAACTTTTAAGTTCAGGGGAACATGCATAGGTTTGTCACATAGCTGAACACATGTCAGGGGGTTTGTTGTACAGATTATATAATACCCAAGTATTAAGCCTGGTACCCATAGTTATCTTTTCGGCTTCTCTCCATTTTCCACCCTCTACCCTCAAGTAGACTCCACTGTCTGTTGTTTCCTTTTTGTGTTCACAAATTCTTATCATTTAGCTCCCACTTATGAGAACATGCAATATTTGGTTTTCTGTACGTGAGCTTGTTTGCTAAGGATACAAGCCTCCAGCTCCATCCATGTCCCTGCAAAAGACATGGTCTCATTCTTTTTCATGGCTATGTAGTATTCCGTAATGTATATGTACCACATTTTCTTTAACCAGTCTATCACTGATGGGCATTTAGGTTGATTTCCATGTCTTTGTTATTGTGAATAGTACTGCAATGAAGATACATGTGCATGTAGTTTTTGTCTTTAGTTCTATTTATATGATGAATCACACATATTGATTTGTGTATGTTGGATGAACCTTGTATCACAGAGATAAAGCCTACTTGATTGTGGAGGATGAGATTTTTGATATGCTGCTGAACTTGGTTTGCCAGTGTTTTGTTAAGGATTTTTGCACTGATGCTCATCAAGGATATTGGCCTGAAGTTTTCCTTTTTTGCCGTAGCTCTTTCAGGTTTTGTTATCAAGATGATGCTAGCCTCATAAAATGAATGAGTGAGGAGTCCCTCCTCCTCCATTTTTTGGAATAGTTTTAGTAGAAATGTGTGTTAGTCTGTTCTCATGCTGCTATAAAGGACTACCCAAGATTGGATAATTTATAATGAAAGCAGTTTAATTAACCTACAGTTCCACATTGCTGGGGATGCCTCAGGAAACTTAAGATTATGGCAGAAGAGGAAGCAAACATTTCCTTCTTCACATGATGGCAGGAAGGAGATGATGAGAGTCCCGTGAAGAGGAAAGACTTTTATAAAACCATTAGATATCGTGAGAACCTACCCATTATCATGAGAATAGCATGGAGGAAACCACCTCCATGATTAAATGACCTCCCACTGGGTCCCTCCAATGACATGTGGAGATTATGGGAACCACAATTCAAGATGAGATTTGGATGAGGACACAGTCAAACCATATCATTCCTCCCCTGGCCCCTCCCAAATCTCGTGTCCTCACATTTCAAAACACAATTATGCCTCTTCAATAGTCCCTCAAACTCTTAACTCATTCTAGCATTAACTCAAATGTCCAAATCCAAAGTCTCATTGGAGACAAGGAAAGTCCCTTCCACCTATGAGCCTGTAAAATCAAAAGCAAGTTAGTTACTTCCTAGATACAATGGGGATACAGACATTGGGTAAATACACCCATTCCAAGTAGGAGAAATGGGCCAGAACAAAGAAACTACAGGCCCTGTGCAAGTCTACATTTCAATAGGGCAGTCATTACACCTTAAAGTTCCAAAATGATCTCCTTTGACTCCATGTCTAACATTCAGGGCATGCTGATGTAATAGATGAGCTCCCACAGCCTTGGGCAACTCTGCCCCTGTGGCTTTACAGGGGACAGCCTGACTGCTTTCATGGGCTGGTATTGAGTGCCTGTGGCTTTTCCAGGCACATGGTGGAAGCTGTTGGTGGATTTACCATTCTGAGGTCTGGAGGACCATGGCCTTCTTCTCACAGCTCCACTAAGCAGTGCCCCAGTGCACACTCTGTGTGGAGGCTCTGACCCCACATTTGCCTTCTGCACTGCCCTAACAGAGATTCTCCATGCGGGCTCTGCCTCTGCAGCACACTTCTTCCTGTACATCCAGGAGTTTCCATACATCCTCTGAAATCAAGGAGGAGGTTCCCAAACCTTAATTCTTGACTTCTGTGCACCTGCAAGTTCAATGCCCCATGGAAGTCAAGGTGGGGGCTTGAACCCTCTGAAGCCATGGTTCAAGCTGTACCTTGGTCTCTATTAGCTGTGGCTGGAGCAGCTGGGATGCATGGCACCAAGTCCCTAGGCTGCATACAGTAGGGGGCGCTGGGCCTATCCTAGAAAACCACTTCTCCCTCCTAGGCCTGCAGGTCTGTGATGGGAGAGGCTGTGGCTAAGGTCTCTGACATGCCCTGGAGACATCTTCCCTATTGTCTCTGTGATTAGCATTCGGCTCGTGTTTACTTATACAAATTTCTGCAGCTGGCTTGAATTCCTACCCAGAAAATCGGTTTCTTTTCTATCACATCGTGAGGCTGCAAATTTTCCAAGCTTTTATGCTCTGCTTCCTCTTAAACACTTTGCTGCTCTTCTTTCCCTAAATGCCCTAAATCATCTCTCTAAAGTTCAAAGTTCAACAGATATCTAGGACAAGGGCAAAATGCCACTAGTCTCTTTGTTAAATCATAACAAGAATCACCTTTGCTCCAGTTCCCAACAAATTCCTCATCTCCATCTGCAACCACCTCTGCCTGGACTTCACTGTCCATATCACTATCAACATTTTCGTCACAACCATTCAGCAAGTCTCTAGGAAGTTCCAAACTTTCCCACATCTTCCTGTCTTCTGAGCCCTCCAAGTCTCTAGGAAGTTCCAAACTTTCCCACATTTTCCTGTCTCCTTCTGAGCCCTCCAAGTCTCTGGGAAGTTCCAAACTTTCCCACATTTTCCTATCTCCTTCTGAGCCCTCCAAACTGTTCTAGCCTCTGCCAGTTGACCCAGTTCCAAGGTTGCTTCTCCATTTTTAGATATCTTTACAGCAGTGCCCTACTCACTGCAGCACCAATTTACTGTTTTAGTTCATTCTCTTGCTGCTATAAGGGACTGCCCAAGACTGGGTGATTTACACAGGAAAGAGGTTTAATTGACTAATAGTTCCACATGGCTGGAGAAGCCTCAGGATATTTACAATCATGGTGGAAGGGGAAGCAAACACATCCTTCTTCACATGATGGCAGGAAGGAGAAGAATGAGCATCAAAGGAAGGGGGAAGCCCCATATAAAACCATCAGGTCTCATGAGCACTTACTCATTGTCAGGAGAATAGCATGGGGGAAACCACCTCCATGATTTTATTACCTCTTACCAGGTCCCTCTCACAACACATGGGGATTATGGGAACTATAATTCAGACAAGATTTGGGTGGGGACACAGCCAAACCATATCAGAATGGTACCAGCTTTTCTTTATACATCTGGTAGAATACAGCTGTGAATCCATCTGGTCCTGGGCTTTTTAAAATTGTTGTTGGCAGGCTATTTATCACTGCCTCAGTTTCACAGCTTGTTATTGGTCTGTTCAGAGATTCAATTTCTTCCTGGTTCAGTCTTGGGAAGGTGTGTGTGTCCAGGAATTTATCCATTTCTTCTAGATTTTCTAGTTTATGTGCATAGAGGTGTTCATAGTAAAATATGATGGTTGTTTCTATTTCTGTGGGGTCAGTGGTAATATCCTTCTTGTCATTTCTGTTTGTGTTTATTTGAATGTTCCCTTTTTTTTATTAGTCTAGCTAACAATTTTTATTAATTTTTCCCCCAAAAATGGCTCTTGGATTAGTTGATCTTTCAAATGGTTTTTCATGTCTCAATCTCCTTCAGTTCAGCTCTGATTTTGGTTATTTCTTTTTTTCTGCTAACTTTGGGATTTGTTTGCTCTTGGTTCTATCATTTTTTTAGTTGTAATGTTAGGTTGTTAACTTGAGATCTTCGTA
The DNA here is from genome assembly GCF_030222135.1 of Aotus nancymaae. Lineage (NCBI taxonomy): Eukaryota > Metazoa > Chordata > Mammalia > Primates > Aotidae > Aotus > Aotus nancymaae. Next base: position 48,892,042 of record NW_026988415.1, on the reverse strand, counting down.
AATTTTTGATGTGGGCATTTAGTGCTATAAATTTCCCTGTTAATAATGCCTTAACTGTGTCCAGAGATTTTGGTATATTGTATCTTTATTTTTATTAGTTCAAATAACTTCTTGATTTCTGCCTAAATTTTACTATTTGCTCAAAAGTCATTTAGGAACAGGTTATGCAATTTCCATGTAACTGTATAGTTTTGAGTGAATTTGTCTTGATTTCTAATTTGGTTGCACTGTGGTCTAAGAAACTGTTTGTTATGATTTCAGTTCTTTAGGATTTGTTGAGGAGTGTTTCAATTATATGATCGATTTTTGATTATGTGCCATGTGGTGATGAGAAAAATGTATATTCTGTTGATTTTGGGTGTAGAGTTCTGTAGATAGCTAACAGGTTCATTTGATCCAGTGCTGAGTTCATGTCCTAAATATCTTTGTTAATTCTTTTGTCTCAGTGGTCTAATATTTTCAGTGGGGTGTTAAAGTCTCCCACTATTATTGTGTGGGTATCTAAGTCTCTTTTAACGTCTCTAAGAACTTGCTTTATGAATCTGGGTGCTCCTGTGTTGGGTGCGTATATACTTAGGATAGTTAGATTTTCTTGTTGAATTGAACCCTTTACCATTATGTAATGCTCTTTTTTCTTTTATAATCTTTGCTGGTTAAAAGTCTGCTTTGTCAGACACTAGGATTGCCACCCCTGCTTTTTTCTGTTTTCCACTTGCTTAGTAGATTTTTCTCCAATCCTTTATTTTGAGCCAATGTGTGTTATCTTATGTGAGGTGGGTCTCTTAAAGACAGCATAGCAATGGGTCTTGGTTATTTAACTTGCCACTCTGCATCATTTAATTGGGGGCATTTAGCCCATTTCCATTTAAAGTTAGTACTGATATGTGTGGATTTGATCCTGTCATCATGATGTTAGTTGGTTATTTTTCTGACTTGTTTATGTGATTGTTTTGTAGTGTCACTACTCTGTGTACTTTAGTGTGTTTTTGTAGTGGCTCGTAATGGTCTTTCCTTTCTATATTTAGTGTTTTCTTCAGGAGTTCTTGTAAGGCAGCTTTAGTGGTAACAAATTCCCTCAGCATTTGCTTGTCTGAAAAAGATCTTACTTCTCTTTCACTTATGAAGTTTAGTTTGGCTGGATATGAAATTCTCATTTGGAATTTCTTTTCTTTTAGAATGTTGAATGTTGGCCCCCAGTGTCTTCTGGTTTGTAAGGTTTCAGTTGAGATGTCTGCTTTTAGTCTGATAAGTTTTCCTTTGTAGGTGACTTGACCTTTCTCTTTACTGGCCTTTTACATTTTTTCTTTCATTTTGAACTTGGAGAATGTGATGATTATGTGTTTTTGGGATGATCTTCCCAAGGAGTGTCTTACAGAGGTTCTCTGTATTTCTTGAATGTGAATGATGTGAATGTTGGTCTCTCTAGCTAGGTTGGGAAAGTTCTCATGAATGATACCCTAAAATATGTTTTCCAAAGTTGGTTTCATTCTCCTTATCTCTTTCAGGGACACCTATCAGTAGTAGATTTGGTCTGTTTACATAATCCCATATTTTTTAGAGTTTTTTTCTTTCCTTTTTATTATTTTTTCTCTATTCTTGTCTGCCTGTCTTATTTTAGAAAGGCAGTCTTTAAGCACTGAGATTGTTTACTCTACTTGGTCTCTTGTGCTATTAATACTTGTGATTGCATTATGGAATTCTTGTAGTGTGTTTTTCAGCTCTATTAGGTCAGTTACATTCTTCTTTATGCTGGCTATTTTGTCTGTCAGCTCCTGCAATATTTTATAACAATTTTTAGCTTCCTTGCTTTGGGTTACAACATACTCCTGTGGCTTAGTGAACTTTGTTCCTATTCATATTCTGAATTCTACTTCTGTCATTTCAGCCATCTCAGCCTCAGCTCAGTTCCAAACCCTTGCTGGAGAGGTGATGCACTCATTTGGAGGTACTTTGGCTTTTTGAGTTTTCAGCATTCTTGTGATGATTCTTTCTCATTTTTGTGGGCTTATCTACCTTCAATCTCCGAGGTTGTTCACCTTTGGATTTTTTTTTCTTTTATCCTATTTGATGAACTTGAGGATTTGATTGTGGCATAAGGTGGATTCCGCCAACTGGTTTCATTTCTGGAAGATTTTAGGGGGCCAATGTTCAGCTCCCAACTCCTGGACTGTGTGGTCTAACTCTGGGGTACTTGTATTGGATCCTGACTTTGTTCTCTGAATACTTGAGGTTTGGAGTCTACTGAACTGTGGGGGCTGAGGTGCAGCAGTTCCATCCAAGTGTTAGTAGATTCAGAGGTATCCATCTCCCTGTGGGCATTCACCACATGGCTGAGACAAGGTAGTTGGGTGTGGGGAGTGGGGGGCCCTTGCTGGTGACTGTAGTACTGTTGCACTGGAGGTGTTGTTGGTTTGGGATGAGGTGCTGGCCAGTGCAGGTCTGGTGCCTTTTCTGAGCCCCACAACCAGAAGTTATTATTCAGGGTGTGGGAGGATCCCCTGTTCTCTGAGTAGTGTTAGCACAAGAGCAGGACACTGGGAGGGGTGGGCTTTCTGGCTCTGTACCTGCCAAGGCTCTGTCTAAAGTGGTAGGCTGTGGGGGTTTGGGTGCATCCTGCAGTCCCACATGTTGGTGAGGGAATTAAAGTAAAACCCACTTGTGCAGACACACACCAGAAATGTGATGTGGGGAGCTGCTGTGGGCTCAGGGAAACTGCAATATGGGGAAGCAATGTGCGGGCTGGTTTGTGGTCACAGGTGCCACCTTGCTGGAGCTCTCTATTGGTCAGGCATGGTCCACCAGCTCAGAAGCTATGGTGTGGGTATGGTATGCCCCCCCCAGGGGACCCAAGACTGTCCTGTAAGCAGGTGTGGCCAGGCTGGGGTCCCGGGAGATGCCAGCAGACCAAGGAGTGCTTAGGTTGGACCAGTCCTCTCTGATGTGCAAGACCTCCCTGTGAAGATCAAGTTCAACAATTCCCCTAGGGCTAATGTCTTTTATGAGAGCAAGTCGAGCACAGGGGGATGGCTGTCTCTTACCATGCTCTGCTACAGACAATTCTGCACCAAACCCTCTGGGCTCCACATCAGCTGGTTTGCTACTCTACCACTTTCCTTCTTTCCTGGGGGTTCTACCCCAGAGAGATGTTGGTCAGCAATATCTCAGGGCAATCAGCCCAGGATGGAAAGTCTGTGATGTAGGCCCAAGCCTGGGGTTCCTTGTCTGGTGACAAACAGTTGGGAGTGTGTAGGACCCATGGGAGATGGACTGGCCTCATATCCTTGGGTCGACTGCAGCTTGTTGAAGGTGTGGATAAAGCACGTAGGGCCTTGGCTTTTTTGTTAGTCTGAGGGTAGGAAGAGCAGTTCCACTGCAGAGGCAGTGACACATAGGCTTTCAATTGCCCCTGGAGACTCTGTCCAGGGAGTTGCTGAGCTGCTACTGGCTTGATAGCTCTGTCAGAGAGTGGGTAGAGGCCCAGGCTTGGAGGAACTCCCCAGTGAGGAGATATGGGAATGGGCCACTTTTCCGTATGGCTGCTGAAGTATGCTGGGGGTCTGCTCCAGTCCCTAGTTGCCTTGGATTTTCCAGTACCTGGAGGTATCACCAGTGAAGGCTGTGAAACCGCAAAGATGGCAGCCTGCCCCTCCCTGTAGGAGCTTCATCTCAGGGAGGTGCAGGACTGTTGCCAGCCAAATACACCTGATGGAGGTGCCTGAAGACCCCAGTTGGGAGGTCCTGCTGAGTCAGGAGGAACAGGATTGGGGACTCACTCCAAAAAGTAGTCTGGTCATATTTTTTGTAGAGTAGCTGTGCTGTGCTGGGGGATCTCTTTCACCCGTGGTCTGTTTGGACTCTCCAAAGCCCAAAGGCAGTAAGGACTGTCTCTCAAACAGCAGAGACAGTGGCCCACCCCTTCCCCCAGGAGCTCTATCCCAGGAAGGTGCAATGCTGCTACTAGTTGCTGGCTGTAATTCCAAGTTAGTAGGTTTATTATTTGAAGCACCATGGAAGTATGGCCCACAGACTGTTGCTGCTCAACCCCCTGGATTCAGCCTGTTTCCTAGGGGTATGTATGGGACGGGGGCTAACCTCTCGCTTTGCTGGAGTTGCAACTACGTTTGGTGGGATGTCTGGAAAGCCAGAGTATGTAAAGCTCCTGAGTGTCTGCATGCACCTGAGTGGCTGCTCTGCCAAAACTCCATGGAAATCTCTCTGTCAAACTGAAGACTCTGGTAGAGTGAGTTCATGAGGGGATCTCCTGACCTGAGGGTTTGCAAAGGTCCATGGGAGAAGCGTGGGTTCTTGGGCACGGGAGTTTTCCTTGGCTTCGTGATGCTCTGGGTGGGCTGTCATCCTGCCTTGCTTTTCTCTGTTCTCGGTAGGTTGAGTTGTTTCCTTGATTAGTGCCAGTAAGTACTTGGATGTTTCAGCTGAACATGCTGTATTTACTGGCTCCTTCCATTTTTCTCCATGAGAGCCACACACATTATCTGCTTCTGGTTGGCCTTCTTGGCCACTCCCCAGGTAAATTTTTAAATTTTGATTGTATAGTTTATTATATTTTTCTTTTATGGTTTTTACTTTCTGTGCTCCCTCAAAGTCACGAAGATGTTTTCCTGTTTTCATTCCATGCTTTATAGTTTTAGCTTTTCTGTTTAGGTTCATGATCCACTTCAAATTAATTTTTGTGTATGGTACAAAATTAGGATCAAAGTTGTTCACCCATCTCCATGTAGGTACTCCTTTCTTTTTGAGACAGGGTCTGACTTCTTCACTCAGGCTTGAGTGCAGTGGAACGATCTCGGCTCACTGCAACCTCCACCTCCTCGCGCTCAAGGGATCCTCACATTTCAGCTGGGACTACGGGCATGAGCCACTGCACCTGGCCTAGCACAGATTTTTAGAAGACTTTCCTTCTATAATTGGATTGTTTTGCAACCTTTATCAAAAATTAAATAATCATGGAAATGTGGGTCTATTTCTGGGTTCTCTATTCTGTCCTATTAGTCTACTTGCTAATCCTTATGTCAGTGTCATGGTTTCTTGATTGCTTTAGTTTTGTAGCATATATGGAAGTCAATTTGTATCGGATCTCCAGCTTTATTTCTTCTTCCAAAATGCTTTGGGCATTCTAGGCTCCTTATGTTTTTATATACATTTTAGAATCAGTTTGTCATTTAAAAACAATATCCTGCTGGGATTATGACTTATATTGCTTTGAACCTTTAGATCTGTAGAGGGAATTGTCATCTTAACAACTTGACTCTTCAAATTCCCACCTATTTGGGTCCTTTTTAATGTCTTCACAATGTTTTATAGTTTTTAGGTTAGAGGTCTTGCAATCTTTTATTAAATTCACTCCTATCCAGTCAATACTTTTGTAGCTATTGTTAAAGCATTAAAAAAATGTTTATTTTCCTATGTTTTCTGCTTATATAATGACAACATTTTTGGACTCTTACTTTATATGGTATCTATGACTTCACCCTTGCTACCTGAAAAACAGACTAAACCCATCTCTGGTGCAAATGGGAGACTTTCAAAACATATAAGAAAATTTGCTCGGTCTGCATATTTTCCCCCTAAATTACCATATCTCCCCTGCCACAGCTTGAGATCAGCTGATGCCATCATCAGGACCTGTATAATTCTATATCACTTAGTGGTAAATAAAAGTGTCCTAGTTGTCCTTATGAACCACTGACCCTCTATAGTTGAATGGAGTAAATTAGATTCTTCATCACTTATAATATTATGTGATCATGGTCTTCAAACCCACAGATACTAAATCAGAATCAGGAAGTGTATATGTGTGTGTTTAGAAAATTACACTTGAACTTATTAGTGAAAATAGAATGATTTTTATTTTATATACGACTAATTGGTCACAGTGACAATAATATGCTATAGCTGTGATGAAGGTAGAAATGGGGAGTAGAAGGATTTTTGTACATTACCACTTGACTAATCACAGAAAGAAATAAAGTCAGAGGTGGAGATAACCTATTTCAATGATTTTTCTTTCTGTATCCTGTTACTATTTTTTTCATTAGAAATAATACACAGAGTTCAAATATTTTTTTAAAAAATAGAAAAGACGATAATTGCTCTGGCTTAAATGATGGTAGAGGTTTTAGATCCAATGTATTACTGTGGGATCTTTCTTGTTATGCTAGGGCTCAGAGGAAAAGTTTGGGAAATGCTGACCTATTCACATCACCCTATTTTAAAGAAGTAAGGACAATAATCTTGGTTCTTAGGTCTGGCCTAGCTATTTACACAAAGTTTTGTATCTGAGTAAGTCACTTAACTTTCTCATAGTATTAGTTTTTCATCTGTTAATTAGGGACATGATACCTGTTGAACATTCCATCAAGTTATTGTAGGGATTATATGAGATGATGCAAGTTGAAAGGGCTTTAGAAACTGTAAAGAATTCCCTAAACGTAAAATTATATTATCATTGTTATAAAAGTCACCTCTCCATTGCAATAACATTTTAGTGATAAAAGTATGGCTTATATAATAAACTAAATTGGGTGTGTCTTATAGCAACTGCTGTGATCTGTAGCATTAGTCCTGTGAGATTTTATCATGTCTTATTATCTGTGGAAGATAAATGATATTTGTGTGGTGACCTGATGCAGATCAGTCACAAACCGGGGGATCAGAAGAATCGTTATAAATATATAATGTACTATAGCAGTGAACAGCAGGAAATAGGGTGGATTATTTTGAAGCATGGCCATGGGTCACAACTGACAACTTCCAACAGTCACAAACCCTATAAAACATCAACCATAGACTGTGGCTGAAGGATGGTCTTCTCTTCCAGTCACTCTAAGGAAGCTGACACATCTATATTCATTTTATAGGCATGAGTTTTGAACATTGTATCCCTTGATGTGGATGACAGTGATGTCACTATTATAAACCAACCATAGATATTTGTGCTGAGAGTTATCAAACTAAAGAATAAACAATCCTTCAGATAACCTTTTAGTAAGAGAACTAAATAGGTGTAATGGTCTGACCTGCAGTTTGCTTTTGAGTTTGTAAGTATCTGAAGCTTGAGGTTATGTTGGAATCAATAGAAGAGCTAATTTATTAAAATAAGTTGATTTATATTAATCAGCAAGCACAATGTCACATACTTAGGTTTCAAACTGTTCTCTTGCTCCTAGACCAAGTAGGCACTTGAAAAGAAATGGAAAAGGGACACATTAACTTCTCTGTGAAGAAGGCAATTATTTCATCTTTTCAGTTTATATTCAGAACACATCCATAGCAAATATAATTTAAGCCCACATCATAAATATTCCACAAGAAATGTTCACCAGTTCCCAGAACTTGAAGTCACCTCTTTGGACACCAGACCATTCTGTGACATGCCATCACCTTCATCTAGGAGATAACAATCACAGCATATTTATTACAGTCCTTTTTAGTAGAAAATATCTGCAAAGAATATTGCAGTACCTCTCTGAATTATATAGAAAGAGTCATTCTTTTAATTTTTCTCCCATCTTAATGTTTACTTGTCTAACCAAACATCTGGAGCTCAGGGGGCGTAAGGAGCTCATTTATTTGATGCAGTGCTTCTGCATTGATTTTAGAAGGAAAACAAGACACTGTGTCCGGAATAAAGTTCCTAGAAAAATCTACAGTGTTTTGTTGTTGTGGCAGTGGTGGTGGTTATCATGGATTACCATGTGGTCTTTTTTCTCTTCTTACCCACACTTATTAGTGAAGCATGCAAACCATGGAAGGTACCTTTTTACCTATATAGCCGCTACTCTGCATAGAATTGTCTAGGTTGTCTGCAAAACCCATGCGTCTATGACAGTCAGAGCCTAGCAGTGGGATAATATGGGTAATAATAACAAAATAGAACCAAACCACCAGGCACACTTCAATTAAACAATGGTATATGGGATCTAAGACATTTTTTCTAAATACTCTCTAAGTCATGATCATCAGTGCAGGCTTCTAATACGTAGGAAAGCAGAGTTAAATGGAAGCATTGTATGTAAAGAAGTCAATATATATGAATTAATGAAAAAAATCCAGACTTTTGCACAATGCCTCAAATATATTAAGTGCTCAGAAATGTTTATTTTGTCTTACATCTTTCTATCTCAGCTTTCTCCTCTTGGCTCATTTGTAAAATAATGTAAACAAAAATTTAAGAAAAAAAATGGGAGAATATTTTTATGAGCTCAGTTTATGTTTTTCTTTTTCTTTTTTTTTAAATAAGCAGCAAAAAATACTAACCATAAAAGACAAGATAGATATATTAGAGTACATTAAAATGTAGAACTTTACTTCATTACTAAGAGTGACATAGTAAGCCTCAAATTAAGGAAATGTATTGACAAGATATATAACTGCAAAATGATTGGTATCTAGAATAGTTTTAAATAAATATAATTTTAAAACCATGACAAATCAATAAGTAAAAATCACAACCCAATAGCTAAAATGGGCAAGTCACTACAGGAATTTTGTAGTATGTGAAATGTGTCGAGAATAAAAACAGATGTTTATTTCATTACTAATCAGAAAAATGCAAATTAAGAGAACTGTGAAATAGCATTTTATATATCTGAAAAAAATTGGATTATCAATACAAAATGTTGGCAAGCATGAGGGTCAATAGGAACATTTAGAATCTGCCAAGGGGAAAGCAAATTTGACACATATCTTGGAAAACAATTTGGTATTATTTTGTTAAGTTATACATTTGTCTACAGTATGGCCCAGCAATTCTAACTCAAAAGTTGGTTTGGGGGAAATTATTGTACATGTTCACCAGGAGAACGATATAGGAAATGTATACAGCAGCATTGTTCACAATAATGCTAAGAGGATGGATAAGTAAATGAATGAATACATTCTGGTACACTGAGAAAATAAAATATCATACAGCACTGAAAAATAACTAATTATGGCTCACACACAAAAAATGTATAAATCATAGAAAAAAAGTAGAAATGTAAATCACGAGAGACTATGTATAGTGTGATTTCATTTTTCATGAAGCTAAAAAACAAGCAAGGCAATTAATATACTGTTTATAAATACATAAATGTGAGAAAACCATTATATAAAACAAGAGAATAATAAACATGAAATTGTGAATGGAGTTATCTCTGGAGGAGGCAAGGGGCTGAAATAGGGAAGAAGTCCACAGGTAAAGGCAATAGCTTTGGTAACGTGGGGCAATTAGTTTGGAGACTGGGCTTTCAGGTGTTTATTTTATTATTATGTGTTGTATATGGCAATATCTATTAAATATATTCTTCTACTTGCATTAAGTATTGCATAGTTTTCAGTTAAAATATTCCAAGAACATCAGCTCCTGATGGTGAGTACCTATTCACTACTTTGCTGAGTCTTGTATTGCTCTCCTCATCTCTTTTGATACTAATCAGACGTAGACCTTGAGGGGCCTACAGATGATCTTTGTTGACTTTGCATTTCAACTCTTTCTCAACACTAGACTAGGTCTATGGACCTTTGTTCCCTACTCCTGGATTTCAATCTGCTACCCTGTCTGATATCCCAGTTACTTACATGCAGATTTCTTGGATATCTCCCTTTCTAACTAGAATTCTAAGGAGTGTTTTCCATGAAGACTTTGTTTTATGCCTAGCTATTGGGATCCTGTTCTTTCTTTGATTTTGCCTCTCAAGTATTTCTTCAGTTGTGATGAAAACTTTGGTGCTTCTTAGATTCACCGCTATTCAGCTGGCTGCACCTTGCAATTCAACTTCTATTGCTGTGAGAGTTCCTCCAGCACTTGTCTCTTACCATTGGTTGGGTTTTGCGTTTATCTTTTGTCCTACCTGCTTACGTCACTGAGTGGAATCATGAAGTCTCTCAGCCAAGTTCTGAGTTAATATGAGAAGAATGAAAATGGCAAAGAGAATTTTTGAGATAGTTAAGTATAGCAAAGATAATAATCACCATTTTTTAATTTCTGGAGTTCTGAAATACATTCATAGAAGTGTAGCTCAATTATTATTTACAGTTAGTGTAAGTCAAGGAAATTATTACACAGATATTGTCATATTACAGATTTCCATTTCAGAATAAGGAAGACTTTTTTTTTCTGGACAGAATTTGGCACACTTAATTGAGTATGTATCCTGACGTGCTAAAATATGAACACTGATGACCCTTGAAATTTTTATCAGATCAGAGCAAAAATTAATTCTACTTTCATAATTTATCTTTCTCTTTCTCAAACAGAATACTAAAATGCCAATTTCCTGCCTTTTGAACTACTTGCAGCCAAATTCTTGGAAGGTGAAGAAATTTGTGTGGGTTTAAAGTCTTTTCCATTAAGATGCATTGTTCTCATTTCCAAATATTATTCTTACTTATTAAGCATTTATTTTACTAAGTCTCCAAAAAGCATTTTTAAAGCACTTAAGTATTTACTAAGATCTGCTAAGATCCCATCCTTTTCTTTGGTTGCTTAATCAATATCTTCTTTTGTTCAGTACTCTGATTTTCACCTTCAAAAATCTCTTGATGGCAATGAACTCTGCCCTCCTTAGAAGTTATATGCCCTTAATATCCCGAAGCAACATTTTCTCACTGGAGAAGCTGTTTGAAACCAAAGTAAAGCTTTTAAAGATATGTATCATTTGGCCTCCTTAAGCTATTCTCCCTGTATGGTAGAGTTTCTTTTTAATCTCTAAGGACCAACTTGAATATTGGAAGAGAGACGAGTCATCTACATGCTTCACATTCCACCAGCTTTAGCAAGTAAAACCTGATGTTATTAGAATCACTGGTATACCTAGTATTGAAGGTGGAAGAGACCTTAAATGTCATCTACTTAAACTATTCATCTAACTTTTCATTATTCAGACAGTTAGGAATTAACTGACAAGGGCATTGAAAAGAGGCATAACTTTATCCTTTACAATAAATGAATATAATAAGATGCATTCTTGGGTCCCTAGAAATCATATCTACAGCAGCCAAGAGAGTAAGAATATAACTTCCTTTAAAAATTACAGGAAAATCTTTGTATGCTTGCTTATTTGTAATTGAAAAATATTTTATTTCTCTTTTCTGACCAACATAATGTTCAGCTACTTGAGAAAATTCTACAAACAGTAGGTCTGTCTAAATTTCTATTCAGCGTTTGGTGCTTTTATAGTCTACTCATAAAATAGCTGCTAGAATCTCTCATTATGTAACTTTTTCACTGAGGTAAATTCTCCCATCTTTTTGTAGCCCACACTGTATTTTCAACATCTTAGCATTTTGATTCATTATCATGTTTTGTTAAAACAGATTCTTTAAAGAAAAGAATTATTCTAGAACTGCTTAATTTCAGATTTTTTACCCCTGCCATGATGGTACGAGAACATGGCAAATGTAATTAATCTGCCCAAACACAAAAGCTGTGAATTTATTGCAGATTATTATTCGTTAAAAAAGAAAAGAATTAACATTTCATATGTGCCGTAAAGTGCATTAATGGCATTTTTTCAAAGCCTAATAAAGTTAGATGTATATGATCTATGTGTGTGCATTAAGCTAGATTTTTTAGCAGATAAACGTGGAAACAGAATACACTTTGATATATGTATTCTATTTTTATAAAAATTGTGGCTTAAACAGAGCTATGGTCCCCAAAGGAAAGCACATGCTGAGTGAGTATTTCAAATATGTCTGGGACAGTTTAGTCTATGGCTATGTCTATATAATATAAACTAAAAAGTCAGAGCCACTGAATATCTGCCAAATTGATTAGCCATTGGGTGGCCAGAAGAGAGAGAAGAGACATCCTAATTAGTTACGTTGTTTGATTTTAGCCTCTGGATAATACGGTCCTAGATCACCCAATCCAGTGCATTACATTACCATTTGATTTTGTTTCACTCAGAAAAGCATTGATTTAACTGTTCTTCTCTGAATTTGTGCATCTTTGAATAAATTGGTGATATCTGACAAGAAGATCTGTAGAGAAACATCCTATTTAAATGTCCCAGCACCTGTGTAAACGATGGTCAGCGGGCACTAGCATGAAAGTTTCCTTTTTGCTTCTTGCAATTTGTATTAGGATGTAATTGTGCTCTCTGAGAGCCTAGAAGAGGCAAAGGATTGATCCACTCAGAGAGAAAATTGGATCTGGTGTTATTCTAACCATCTTTCTGATTATTCTGCCAGCAAGTGCTTAAAAAAAAAATCCCCATCCAATTCTCATTTGAACATATAGAACCCTCTTAGGGCTGATTAGCAATTTACTTACTTGTTCATTCATTCATTCATTCATCAATCATTTATTCAGTATTTTTTATGTGAAACACACTGTAGTAGGCATCGGGGATACTAAGATAAATAATGGTCATGTCTCTTCTTCAGAGGAGCTCTGCTTCCATTGTGCTTTTAATAAATATCCAACAAGGTAGATGCAGAGTATGGGGTAGAAGGGTCTTCTTCCACTGTAATAAGGTGTTCCATGACTTTGAGGTCATGCTTCATCTTGGCCCTACTGACTCTTCAATCTATTTTATGGCTATAAGGAAACTCTGTGCAGGTGGAAGAGAAAAGCCTCGAAAGATAGATATCTGTGCTTCTCATTCACATGTACTTGTAATTTCAAACCAACAGGCACCCTTCAATTCAGTAGTTTAAATATAACACATGTCACAGGGTTAAAGGATCCATATCTTTTGTTTAAATTTCACTGCAGTATCCTGATATGACTTATTCCCACGTATTGTTAAAAGCAGATATGGGCATGGGATACTGGCTCTAAAAGTGCAACCAACAGAGATGATGTTGGATTACATTGACTCTGACCTGTCTGATTTCTCTGATTTAAAGGTATCAGCATTATTTAAAAATATATTTAACATTATCTATAGGGAGAAATTGCTGCTAGGTTGGCATGGGAAGGGAAAATCTCCACATCACGTATTCCGTTTGTTAAGGAAAGAATTAGGAACAGGGCAACTATCGGGAACTATAGAATGAGAAAGAATCAAAATGACAAATGCAAACTACTCTCCAAATTTGACAAACAGAATGTTGGTAAATGGGTTATTTGGTAGTAGTTAAATTGTTGAGTCAAAAGTGTAAAACCTTATATGGACAGAAGTCAGCTAGACTAATCTATTTTGTCAGCAGGGACGGAAAATCATTCAAATGTATTTCACAGAAAGACTGTAAATGTGTATCTTTATTCAAAAAGGAGCATACATACATCTGTTTGTTTAAAGCTTGACATGTATATTTTCTATGTTTGATGTGATATTTGTCTCTTGGCTTTGTACTGAAATATTTCAAGTTTCCTTTAATTATTTGCCCTAGGAAATATGTTGGCATCCTGTTGTATAAAATAGGCAGGGTTTACTCTAGAAAATTAGAGGAGAAACTGTGAATACATTTGTTTGGGTATGGTCTAAAATACATCTACATCTAAAATAATAGAAAATGTTTATATTGGCATTTATTAATAATAACATATTGTCCCACTACCAAGGATAATTATATTTTATGCATACAGACACATTCAATGCAGATGTCAAACTGCCTGCTAGGTAATTAGTGTTACCTGCAGCTTGAGTAAAACTCAAAATTGGTATGCTAACTGCATTCAGTGATTACAGTACATAGGAAATGAATACAACACATCACAAGGAACACATATATGTCTAAACTAAAGAATTTATACTACATGCTAACAAATTTATTCCTTAAAATATAGGCATTTAAAATTTGTTCATGGTAATGTGGTGCATGTTTTGGACAATGACATATACTATTCAAGTGCTTCTTAATAATTTAGAGCTATTTTTAAATTGGGCCATGTCCTGCCCTGCAAAATGATAATGTTCTTGTTTATCATTCTGTCCAAGTCACACTATGGTAGAATGAATCAGTTCCTTACTTACGAATACTGCAGCACAGTAAACCCTGTTTTTGTCTGTATTTAAAGAAACAGTCTCTTCAATAGATGGCTAAGGATATGGTTCTCATAATTTAGAATGTATCATTTTTGTGGTCAGTGTTCTCCAGTGGGGTGTTTACCTGTACAGCAAACACTAGAAGGAAGCTCAGGGAAGAAATCTACCATGCAATGTATGATTTCACATTTGTTTCTGTTTGCAGTCAAAAGTACAATATTGCTCAGAGCTAGCCTGTTGTATGCTTAAGCAGCATATTTTCAAGAGTTTTTATTTTTAGGACTAACACTGCAAAGATGATAGTTACATCAGGACTTAAAACTAAGGATATGTCTAATCAGAGATAAGCATTCTGATTAAACAAGAAAAAATTTCTAAATCTATCTAAATAACTAGTATTTGATTATATAAAATAAAAATAATAATGCCATTTGCTTCATCATACTTTATCTTCATTCAAACCATACAAAACAAAACCCCATTTGGAACAAAATTATTTTTTTTATTTTACATATATGGCAACTGAGGCTCAGCTAGGGGATTCGATCCATCTGTATCTGACACTAACATGGTACTCTGCTAACCCATGGATGGATAAATTAAACATTTCCAGTTACCTGTATCAATGCTATCTCATGTGATGTTTTCTGATATATCTCGGAAGCCTTCAGTGTATATAAAATTAGAAGATGAATTTTGACCATTTTCTGACAACATGGAGATAAAAAATGCGATAAATCTTGAAAAGCCTCCACTGTATAACTAGAAAGAATTGCTTATTAACTGGTTCCAAGACTTCAGATATTATATCATCATAGTGATAATATCTTTCCCAGTAAAAAGACACTCCTTTAAAAAATGTTTATCTGGTCTTATGATTACAAATAAATATTACTAATCTTATTTCTTTAGTTATAAAATGCATTGTTTGTTGCTTTTAGATATTTAAAATGCTATCCTACCATTGTTTGAGGGATTTACCCTCAATTCTTCTCAATAGATTTAAGATTTACTAGTTAAAAAAACATATTAAACAAACACAACTTTATAGTTAATATCAATAATACTAACTAGTCACCTGGATTAAATATCTGATCCAAATTATGGATTGTTCAGGTGTATTTCCCACTTTTTCTTTATCTGATGTGGTATTTAAAACATAGTACTTTGATTAAAACATCATTCTGTGTTATGTGTGAGTTCACCAAGTTAAAACTCTTTGCTTCTGTCTTTAGAGATCATATAATTAGACATGTGTGCCATTTGAAATTACTCTGAAAAAATTAGTTTCTATTATTCTAATAAATCTTCTTCAGCAATTGTTTCTGTATGTCATTGGGGTTTCATACAAGTCAACCCATGTCAGAACCTCTCATCTCTCACATCAAATCTGTCCTGTTCACTCTATGTCCTAAATATCTCACAAATGGTTCCATTTTATTTCCACATCCACCTCCACTACCATGGTTCAGGCCATTTTATAGCAGATAACCTTTAGGGTAAAATTTGGAAAGAAAGCTTACTTACATATGATAATCACACATACTTATTGTCTGTCTTTTCCACTAGAATCTAAGATACATAAGGATAGCAGACATGTCTAATTTTTATTATCATCATATGCTCAGAAAAACTAATATGATCCTTGGTATAAAATCAAGATTAAGTATGAACTTGCTAAATTCATGAATGACACCAGGTAGGCTCCAACAATATTTCCTATGGCTCAATGCTACCATTTTTATTTTGTGTGTGGTATGGTAGGGATGGTGGATATTTATTTAAAATATTAAAATACACATAGGAACTACAGAAAGGGATATAAGAATGACGAAAAATTGGAGAGAGGTCCAAGATGGCCGATTACTAGCAGCTCAGGATTGTAGCTCCCAGTGAAAGCGCAGAGAACGAGAGGACACCACACTTTCAGATGAATTTTTGTTGCTCATGGACCAGGAGATTCCCAGCGGAGGAGCCCCACAGGTCTCCAGCGTGACTCTTGTGGCTGGCACGGCAGTCTTGCCAGCGCCCCGGCGCAGCGGTTCTTGGTGCAGAGTAAATGGGACTGGGTCCCCTTTTGGTCAACATTTGGAGCTCTGGGAAGGCAGAGTCGCCTATTCAGCTGATTGAAAAAGGGACTCAAGAAGGAAGCCAGACCAGAGATTCCCGGCCAGAAAAGCACCATGAATCTTAACGCCGCTGTTTTAGCTGGTGTAGTGGGTTGCTCAGATTCCGGCGTTGGGAATCAACAAGTTGGACGTCCACTCAGAGACCTAATTTGAAAGTTGGTAATTACAAACATGACATGTGGATAAATTTACAATGATGGGAAGAAATCAGCGTAAAAAGTCTGAGAATACCCAAAATCAGAATGCCTCTCCCTCTACAGGGGATCACAGTTCCTCATCAACAAGGGAACAAGGCCTGATGGACAAAAAGTGCGTTCCATTAACAGAATTAGGCTTCAGAAGGTGGATAATAAGAAATTTCTGTGAGTTAAAAGAAGATGTTCTAGCCCAATGTAAAGAAACTAAGAACCTTGAAAAAAGGTTTGACGAAATCCTAACGAGAATAGACAATTTAGAGAGGAATATAAGTGAATTAATGGAACTGAAGAATACAATACGATAACTCCGCGAAGTATGCACAGGTTTTAACAGTCTAATTGATCAAGCAGAAGAAAGGATATCAGAGGTCGGAGACCAACTCAATGAAATGAAACTAGAAGACAAGATCAGAGAAGAAAGAGTAAAAAGGAATGAGCAAAGTCTCCAAGAAATATGGGACTATGTGAAAAGACCTAATTTACGTTTGATAGGTGTACCTGAATGTCATAAAGAGAATAAATCCAAGCTGGAAAATATTCTTCAGTATATTATTCAGGAAAACTTTCCTAACCTAGTATGGCAGGACAATATTCAACTCCAGGTAATACAGAGAACACCACAAAGATATTCCTCAAGTAGAGCAACCCCAAGACACATAATCGTTAGATTCACCAGGGTTGAAATAAAGGAGAAAATTCTAAGAGCAGCTAGAGAGAAAGGTCAGGTTACCCATAAAGGGAAGCCTATCAGACTCACAGCAGATCTCTCAGCAGAAACCCTACAAACTAGAAGAGAGTGGAGGTCAATATTTAATATCCTCAAAGAAAAGAATTTTCAACACAGAATCTCATATCCAGCCAAACT
Source organism: Aotus nancymaae (assembly GCF_030222135.1). Classification (NCBI taxonomy): domain Eukaryota; kingdom Metazoa; phylum Chordata; class Mammalia; order Primates; family Aotidae; genus Aotus; species Aotus nancymaae. The sequence continues at coordinate 48,874,914 of NW_026988415.1, read as the reverse complement.
AAGCTTCATAAATGAAGGAAAAATAAAATTTTTCACAAACAAGCAAGCACTCAGACATTTCATCACCACCAGGCCTGCTTTACAAGAGCTTCTGAAAGAAGCACTATACACAGAAAGGAACAGCCAGTATCAGTCATCCCAAAAACTTACCAAAAGGTAAAGAGTATCTCCATAATGAAGAATCTATATCAACTAATGGGAAAAATAGCCAGATAGCATTAAATGACAATATTAAACTCACAGATATCAATATTAATCCTAAATTTAAATGGATTAAATGCCCCAATCAAAGACACAGACAGGCAAATTGAATAAAAAGTCAAAACCCATCGGTACACTGTATCCAGATCCATCTCATAAGCAAGGACATACAAAGACTCAAAACAAAGGGTTGGTGGAGGACTTACCAATCAAATGGAGAGCAAAACAAAAAAACAAAAAACAAAATAAAAAACAGGAGTTGTAACTTTCATCTCTGACAAAATAGACTTTAATAGTAACAAAGACTAAAAGAAACAAAGAAGGACATTACATAATGGTAAAAGGATCAATGCAACAACAGGAGTCAATGACCATAAATATATATGCCCCCAATATAGGAACACCCAGATACATAAGACAAGTTCTTAATGACTTATAAAGAGACTTGGACTCCCACACAATAATAATGGGAGACTTTGACACCACATTGTTAATATTCAATAGATCAACGAGATAGAAAATTAACAGGGACATCTATGATTTGAACTCAGATCTGGAACAAGTAAACTCAGTGAATATTTATAGAATTCTTCACCCCAGGTCCACAGAACATACATTTTTCTCAGTATTACATTACAGCTATTTTGAAAGTGACCACATAATTGGAAGTAAATCACTCTTCAGCATTTGCATAGCATTTCACAGACTTAAATGAAATAGTGGTTGGCTGTTTCTTTTTTATTTTCTTCCCTTATTACTTCCTGTCTCTGCTGTTAAGCACAATTATCAGCAAAAAAGAGGTTTTTAATATCTATTTTTAGATTGCATTCCAGCCTGGGCAATAGAGCAAGATTCCTGTTCTCTCTCCCCCTTTCTCTTCTTTCATTCAAAAAAAAAAAAAAAAAGAATGACGAAAAATCACAATATTGGTAGGCTAGTTGTGTTACAGACTAAATATTGATACTTAAGAAGGATCCTTATGGGACTGCACACAAGAATATTCTACCCAACATTGTGTCTGAACATGCTTTCCTGGAAAAATGCCATTTGATATTTGGTAGATGGAGTTTTTAAGGGCTGAATGCCCATCAAGGAAAGTTTTGTTTAGATTTCTAAGAGGCTAACAGCATTAAAGAAAGAATGTATTGGCTTGGGTTAAAACATACAGAACCAATATTTATACGTAAGACTTGATCAATCCTGATTTCATGAGGTGGAGATGTTTTCCAGCCATAAAAATTTTAGATAATTCTCAAACTTCATTGAATAATTATAAAATGCAGATTTCTGGATTCCACTCCCAGATATTTTCTGCATTTTTTAATTCAAATATATTTTATGAAAATTCTTCAAAGAAAGCTTGTATAGAAATGATTCATTCTTTTTCAATGGCTTCAGAAGATACTATTTTGAAAATGTAGAATATGTTTAACAATGTCTTTTCTGAAACGCATGCACTTTTTAAACTTTTTCCACTATCAACAATGATGATATATGTATATATGTACATAAAGGTATATATATATATATACATCTATATAATAAATGTATATAATAGTAATGATAATAAGTAAAAATAATAGATAAGGTGTCCATATCTATTTTATTTTTTATTATACTTTAAGTTCTGGGATACATGTGCAGAATGTGCCAGTTTGTTACATAGGAATACATGTACCATGGTGGTTTGCTACGCCCATCAATCCATCATCTACATTAGTATTTGTCCTAATGCTTTTCCTTCTCTTGCCCTCCACCCCCAACAGGCCCTGATATGTGATGTTCCCCCTCCCTGTGCCCATTTGTTCTCATTGTTCAATTCCCACTTATGATTGAGAATATGTGGTATTTGGTTTTCTGTTCCTGTGTTAGTTTGCTGAGAATGATGGTTTCCAGCTTCATCCATGTCCCTGCAAAGGACATGAACTCATTCTATTTTATGGCTGCATAGTATTCCATGGTGTATATGTGCCACATTTTCTTTATCCAGTCTATCATTGATGGGCATTTGGGTTGGTTCCAAGTCTTTGCTATTGTAAATAGTGCTGCAATACATATGCATGTGCATGTGTCTTTATAGTAGAATGACTTATAATCCTTTCAGTATATACCCAGTATATACCAAGTAATGAGATTGCTAGGTCAAATGGTATTTCTTGTTCTAGATCCCTGAGGAATTGCCACACTGTCTTCCACAATGGTTGAATGAATTTATACTCCCACCAGCTCTGTAAAAGTGTTTCTATTTCTCCACATCCTCTCCAACATCTGTTGTTTTCTGACTTTTTAATGATTGCCATTCTAACTGGTGTGAGATGGTATCTCATTGTAGTTTTGATTTGCATTTCTCTAATGAATAGTGATGATGAGCTTTTTTTCATATGTTTCTTGGCCACATAAATGTCTTCTTTTGAAAAGTGTATTTTCATATCCTTCACCCATTTTTGATGGGGTTGCTTTTTTCTTGTAAATTTGTTTAAGTTTCTTGTCGATTCTGGATATTAGCCCTTTGTCAGATGGATAGATTGCAAACATTTTCTCCCATTCGGTAGGTTGCCTGTTCACTCTGAGGATAGTTTCTTTTGCTGTGCAGAAGCTCTTTAGTTTAATTAGATCCCATTTGCCAATTTTAGCTTTCCTTGCTATTGCTTTTGGTGTTTTAGTCATGAAGTCTTTGCCTATGCCTATTTCTTGAATGGTATTGCCTAGGTTTTCTTCCAGGGTTTTTATAGTGTTAGGTCTTACATTTAACTCTTTAATCCATCTTGAGTTAATTTTTGTATAAGGTGTAAGGAAGGGGTCCAGTTTCAGTTTTCTGCATATGGCTAGCCAGTTTTCCCCACATCATTTATTAAATAGGGAATCCTTTCCCCATTGCTTGTTTTTGTCAGGCTTGTCAAAGATCAGATGGTTGTAGATGTGTGGCATGATTTCTGAGGCCTCTGTTCTGTTCCATTGGTCTATATATCTGTTTTGGTACCAGTACCATGCTGTTTTCGTTACTGTGGCCTTGTAGTATAGTTTGAAGTCAGGTAGCATGATGCCTACAGCTTTGTTCTTTTTGCTTAGGAGTGTCTTGGCTATATGGGCTCTTTTTTGTTTCCACATGAAATTTAAAGTAGTTTTTTCTAATTCTGTGAAGAAAGTCAATGGTAGCATGATGGGAATAGCATAGAATCTAAAAATTACTTTGGGCAGTATGGCCATTTTGACGATATTGACTTCCTATCTATGAGCATGGAATATTTTTTAATTTTTTTGTGTCCTCTCTTATTTCCTAGAGCAGTAGTTTGTAGTTCTCCTTGAAGAGGTCCTTCACATCCCTTGTAAGTTGTATTCCTAGGTATTTTATTCTCTTTGTAGCAGTTGTGAATGGCAGTTCACTTATGATTTGGCTCTCTGTTTATTATTTGTGTATAGGAATGCTTGTGATTTTTGTGCATTGCTTTTGTATCCTGAGAATTTGTTGAAGTTGCTTATCAGCTTAAGGAGTTTTTCAGCTGAGAGAATGGAGTTTTCTAAGCATAGAATTGTCTCATCTGCAAACAGAGACAATTTGACTTCTTCTCTTCCTATTTAAATAACATTTATTTCTTTCTCTTGCATGATTGCCCTGGCCAGAACTTCAAATACTATGTTGAATAGGAGTGGTGAGAGAAGGCGTCCTTATCTTTGTTGGTTTTCAAAGGGAATTATTCCGGCTTTTGCTCCATCAGTATGATATAGGCTGTGGGTTTTTCATAGATAGCTCTTATTATTTTGAAGGGTGTTGAATTTTATCCAAGGCCTTTTCTGCATCTATTGAGATAATCATGTGGTTTTTGTCATTGGTTCTGTTTCTGGGATGGATTATATTTATTGGTTTGCATATGTTGAACCAGCCTTGCATCCCAGGGATGAAGCCTACTTGATCATGTTGGATAAGCTTTTCAATGTACTGCTGGATTTGGTTTGCCCATATTGAGGATTTTTGCATTGATGTTTATCAGGGATATTGACCTGAAATTATTTTGTTGTTGTGTCTCTGCCAGGTTTTGGTATCAGGATGATGCTGCCCTCATAAAATGAGTTAGGGAGGATTCCCTCTTTTTCTATTGTTTGGAACAGTTTAAGAAGGAATGGTACCAGCTCCTCTCTGTATTGCTTGTAGAATTCAGCTGTGAATCCATTTGGTTCTGGGCTTTTCTTGGTTGGTAGGCTATCAATTACTGCCTCAATTTCAGAACTTATTATCAGTCTATTCACAGATTTGACTTCTTCCTGCTTTAGGCTTGGGTGGGCATATGTGTCCAGGAATTTATCAATTTCTTCTAGATTTTCTAGTTTATTTGCATAGAGGTGTTTATAGTATTCTCTGATGGTAGTTTGTATTTCACTGGGATCAGTGGTGATATCTGATTTATCATTTTTTATTGTGTCTTATTCTTCTCTCTTTTCTTCTTTATTATTCTGGCTAGTGATCTATCTATTTTGTTAATATTTTCAAAAAAGCAGCTTCTGGATTCATTGATTTTTTGGTGAGTTTTTCATGTCTCTATCTCCTTCAGTTCTGCTCAGATCTTAGTTATTTCTTGTCTTCTGCTAGCCTTTGAGTTTGTTTGCTTTTGCTTCTTTAGTTCTTTTAATTGTGATGTTAGGGTGTCAATTTGAGATCTTTCTTGCTTTCTCATGTGGACGTTTAGTGCTGTAAATTTCCCTCCAAACACTGCTTTACTTGTGTACCTGAGATTATGTTATGTTGTGTGTTTTTTTATCATTGGTTTCAAAGAACTTATTTATTTCTGTCTTAATTTCATTATATACCCAGTAGTTATGAGCAGATTGTTCAATTTCCATGTAGTTGTTCAGTTTTGAGTGAGTTTTTAAATCTTGAGTTCTATTTTGATTGAACTGTGGTCTAAGACTGTTATGATTTTCATTCCTTTGGATTTGCTGAGGGCTGTTTTATGTCCAAAAATTTGGTCAATTTTAGAATAAGTGCAATGTGGTGTTGAGAAGAATGTATATTCTGTTGATTTGGTGTGGAGAGTTCTGTAGATGTCTACTAGGTCCACTTGGTCCAGAGCTGAGTTTAAGTCCTGGATATCTTTGTCAATTTTCTGTCTTGTTGATCTCTCTAATATTTACTGTGGGGCGTTTAAGTCTCCCACTATTATTGTGTGGGAGTCTAAGTCTCTTTGTAGGTATCTAAGAACTTTCTTTATGAATCTGGTGCTCCTGTTTTCAGTGCATGTATATTTAGGATAGTTAGCTTTTCTTGTTGCATCGAACCCTTTACCATTATGTAATGCCCTTCTTTGTCTTTTTTGATATTTATTGGTTTAATTTCTGTTTTATCAGAGACTAGGATTGCAACCCCTGCTTTTTTTGATTTTCATTTGCTTGGTAAATATTCCTCCATCCCTTTATCTTGAGCCTATGTGTGTCTTTGCACATGAGATGTGTCTCCTGAATATAGCACACCAATGGGTCTTGACTCTTTATCCAATTTTCCAGTCTGCGTCTTTTAATTGTGACATTTAGCCTATTTACATTTAAGGTTAATATTGTTATGTGTGAATTTGATCTTGTCATTATGATGCTAGCTGGTTATTTTTCACATTAGTTCATGCTGTTTCTTCATGGTGTTGATGATCTTTACATTTCATTATGTTTTTGGAGTGGCTGGTACCAGTTTTTCCTTTCCATATTTAATGCTTCCTTAAGGCAGGGTGGTGATGACAAAATCCCTCAGCATTTGCTTGTCTGTAAAGGATTTTATTTCTCCTTCATTTATGAAGCTTAGTTTGGCTGGATATGAAATTCTGGGTTGAAAATTCTTTGCTTTAAAAATGTTGAATATTGGCCCCCACTCTCTTCTGGCTTGTAGGGTTTCTGCAGAGAGATCCGCTGTTAGTCTGATGGGCTTCCCTTTGTGGATAACTCAACCTTTCTCTTTGGCTGCCCTTAACATTTTTCCTTCATTTCAACCTTGGTGAATCTGTCTTGGGGTTGCTCTTCTTGAGGAGTGGTGTTCTCTGTATTTCCTGAATTTGAATGTTAGCCTGTCTTGCTAGGTTGGGGAAGTTCTCCTGGATAATATCCTGAAGTATGTTTTCCAATTTGGTTCCATTCTCCCTGTCACTGTCAGGTACAGCAATCAAACCTACGTTTGGTCTTTTCACATAGTCCCATATTTCTTGGAGACTTTGTTTGTTCCTTTTTATTCTCTTTTACTCTAATCTTATCTTCATAATTTATTTCACTAAGTTGATCTTCAGTCTCTGATATCCTTTCTTCCACTTGACTAATTTGGCTATTGATACTTGTGTATGCTTCATGACATTCTTGTGAATGTTTTTCAGCTCCATCAGGTCATTTATGTTCTTCTCTAAACTGTTTATTCTAGTTAGCAGTTCCTGAACCTTTTATCAAGGTTCTTAGCTTCCTTGCATTGGGTTAGAAGATGCCCCTTTAGCTCAAAGGAATTAGTTACTACCCACCTTCTGAAGACTACTTCTGTCAACTTGTCAAATTCATTCTCCATCCAATTCTGTTCCCTTGCTGACGAGGAGTTGCAATCCTTTGGAGAAGAGGTATTCTGGTTTTGAAATTTTCAGCCTTTTTGTGATGGTTTTTCCTCAACTTCGTGGATTTTTCTACCTTTTGTCTTCGATTTTGGTGACCTCAGGATGAGGTTTTTGCTTGGGTGCCCTTTTTGTTGATGTTGATGATATTGCTTTCTGTTTGTTAGTTTTCCTTCTAACAATCAGGTCCCTCTGCTGCAGGTCTGCTGGAGTTTGCTGGAGGTCTACTCCATACCCTGTTTACCTGCATATCACCAGAGGAGGCTACAAAACAGCAAAGATTGCTGCCTGCTCCTTCCTCTGGAAGCTTCATCCCAGAGGGACACCTGCCAGATGCCAGTAGGAGCTCTCCTGTATGAGGTGTCTGTTGAACTCTGCTGGGAGGTGTCTCCCAGTCAGGAGGCACAGGGGTCAGAGACCCATTTGAGGAGGCAGTCTGTCCCTTAGCAGGGCTCAAGTGCTGTTGTGGGAGATCCACTGTTCTCTTCAGAGCTGACAGGCAGAAACTTTTAAGCCTGCTGAAACTGCACCCACAGCTGCCCCTTCCCCCATGTGCTGTGTCTCAAGGAGATGGGAGTCTTATCTATTTGGGCCTGTTGCCTTTCTTTCAAAGATGCCATGCCTACAGAGGAGGAATCTAGACAAGACAGTCTGGCTACAGTGCCTTCGCTGTGCTGTGGTGGGTGCCACATCCAGTTTTAACTTCCCAGCAGTTTTGTTTATACTGTGAGGGGAAAGCAACCTACTCAGGCATCAGTAGTGGCGGATGCTCCTCCACCCACCAAGCTTGAGTGTCCCAGGTCGACTTCTGACTGCTGTGCTGGCAGTGAAAATTTCAAGCCAGTGGATCTTAGTTTCTTGGGCTCCATGAGGGTGGGATCTGCTGAGCTAGACCACTCAGCTCCCTGGCTTCAGTTCCCTTTCAGGAGAGTAAACAATTCTCTCTCTCTTGCATTTCAGGCACCACTGAGGTACAAATAACAACAACAACAAAACTCCTGCAGCTAGCTCAGTGTCTGCTGAAGTGGCCACCCAGTTTTGTGCTTGAAACCCAGGGCACTGGTGGTATAGGCACCCAAGGGAATCTCCTGGTCTGTGGGTTGTGAAGACTGTGGGAAAACCACAGTATCTGGACCAGAGTGCACTGTTGCTCACAACACAGTTCCTCATGGCTTCCCTTGGTTAGGAGAGGGTGTTGCCTCACCTCTTGCATTTCCCTGGTGAGGCAACACCCCACCCTGTTTCTGCTCACCCTTTGTTGGCTGCACGCAGTGTCCAACCAGTCCCAATGAGATGAACTAGGTACCTCAGTTGGAAATGCAGAAATCACCACCCTTCTGCATTGGTCTCACTGGGAGCTACATGCCAGAGTTGTTCCTATTCAGCTATCTTGCCTGGGAATGATGTTTTTATTTTCTTAAACTGAGATTTCTAGATTGAGTATATATATAAAAAATAATTTCCAGAAAATCTTCATTAATTAATTCATAATTTCACTAGGAACCTATGAGAACAACTTTTCCTCTATATGTGAACTATATATATGTCTTATCACTGTTTTTTCATAATATTAAATTTTTATATGGTCTGATATGTCTACTTTTTTTCTTTTAAAAACTGAATTTCCAGTTTAAGAAGCTGATTATGTTTTCTGATCCACAATTTTATATGTAGACTCCTACATATTCTTACATGAATTTTATTTGTTCACACTTAAGCCTTTAATTTATTTGAAGCTTATTAATGTTTTTGTGTGCTTTACATGGGGGGTTTAAATTTATTTTCTTTTATATGGATAGCTAGTTATGCCAGTAAAATTTGCAAATAATCCATCCTTTCTTAAAGGATTAAAATATCAACCTTGCCATGTTAACTGGCCATATATACTGGAATCTATTTCAGTTTTCTCCATTGTGTTCTAATGATCTACTTGAATATTGATTTGATTAAAGTTAATTTATACTATGCTCTATTAATGAAGCAAGATTCATCCCACGTATTTTTCATAAGTTTCTGGCTGTATTTGTCATTTAATCTTTAATTCATTTTAAGATCATTTTACTCAATTATGAAGGAACAACATAGTTGGGGTTCTAATTGGAATTGCATTGATTTCAGAGATTATTTTTTGTTTTACTGATAGTTCTATAATATTTACTGAGGACTTGTTTTAAATCCTTCTGTAAATGCTTATCATTTTTGTCATATAAGTTCTTTGGCTTTTTATTTCAATTTTTATAGATTTTTCATTATTTTAAATGAAAAAAAAATTCCCCACTGTTTTTACAAGGTTCTTATAAGGGTAAAGAACAGCATTTAATATTTGCATATTTTTCTATCATTCTGGCAACTCATTAAATTCTACTTCTTTCTATAGAGTACATTTAGTTTTTCCACTAAATGATTCTATACTCAGTTTTTCCTTCTTTTAAATGTTTATGCCAGTAATTTAGTTGTCTAATCTTATTGCAGTCGCCAGAGTATCCAAGACAATAATGAAAATAAACAGGAAAAATTTGATGCCTTAGTTATTGATTTTAATTGTATTGGTTTTAGGGTATGATTATTTGAGATAATATTTGTTTGGGGTTTTGATGGTATTTGTTATATTTAAGTAATTTTCTTCCTTGCCATTTTATTTCACTACTTTACTAAAGATGGCTGCTGAACTTTATTGAATAACTTTTTAGCATTTTAAAAACTTTTTTAATTTTTGTGGGTACATAGAAGTGTGTATACTTATGGGGTACATGAGATGTTTTGACACACCATGCAATGTGCAACAATTACATCATGGAAAATGGAGTATACACCACCAAAACATTTATCCCCTGTGTTACAAAAAATAAGATTATAATAATTTAGTCATTTTAAAATGTATGATTGAATTATTATTGACTGTAGTCAACCTATTGCACTATCAAATACTCGGTCTTATTTATTTTTTCTAACTATTTTGTTTTTGTACCCATTAACCATCCCCACCTCCCAATCACTCCCTGTGCACTACCCTTTCCAGCCACTAATAACCATCCCTCTACCCTCTGTGTCCATGAGTTCAATTGTTTTGATTTTTAGGTGCCTCAAATAGTGAGAACATGGTAGTCTTTCTGTGGCTGGCTTATTTGACTTAACATAATGACTTCCAGTTCCATTCATATTGTTGCAAATTGCATGATTTCATTCTTCATTATGAAGAAACACAACACATTAAGAACAAGAAACATATTTTCTTTATCCACACATCTGCTGATGGACACCTAGATTGCTTCCAAATCTTGGTTATTGTGAACAGTACTGCAACAAACATGGAAGTGCAGATATCTCTTCCACATACTGATTTCCCTCTTTGGGTATATACTTAGCAGTAGGATTACTGGATTATATGGTAGCTCAATTTTTAGTTTTTTGAGGAACATCCAAACAGTTCTCTATAGTGGTTGTTGTAGCTTACATTTCCACCAACAGCATATGAGGATTCCCTTTTTTCCACATCTTTTCCAGCATTTGTTATTCCCTCTCTTTTGGATGTAAGCCACTTTAACTAAGATAGGATGATATCTCACTATAGTTTTGACTGGCATTTCTCTGATGATCAATGATGCTGAGCACCTTTTGATATGCCTGTTTGCCATTTGTGTTTTTGTTTTAAGAAATGTCTATTCAAATCTTTTGCCCATTTTTAAATCAGATTATTAGATTTTTTCCTATAGGGTTGTTTGAGCTCCTTACATATTCTGATTATGAATCCCTTGTCAGATGAATGGTTTGCAAATACTTTCTGCCATTCTGTGGCTTGTCTCTTCACTTTGTTGATTGTAGTCTTCCCACTGTGGAAGCTTTTTAACTTGATGTGATCACATGTGTCTCTTTTTGCTTTGGTTGTCTGTGCTTGTAGGGTATTACAAAAGAAACTTTTTGTCCATGTCAATATCCTAGAGAGTTTCCCGAATGTTTTCTTGTAGTAATTTTATAGCTTTAGGTCTTAGATTTAAGTCTTCATTTCAATTTCATTTTTGTAGATGTTGAGAGACATGGGTCTAGTTTCATTCTTCTGAATGATAAGGATATCCAGTTTTCCTAGCAACATTTATTGAAAAGATCATCTTTTTCCTAGTGTGTGTTTTTGGCAAATTTGTTGAAAATGAGTTTACTGTAGGCATGTAGATTTATCTCTGGATTCTCCCTTCTGTTCCATTGGTTTATGTGTCTGTTTTTATGCCAGGACCATGCTGTTTTGGTGACTATAGCTCTGTAGTATAACTTGAAATCAGGTAATGTGAATCCTCCAGTTTTGTTGTTTTTGCTCAGGACAGCTTTGGCTATTCTGGATATTTTGTGATTTCAATAAATTTTAGGATAGTTTTTTTCTACTTTTGTGAAGAATTACATTGGTATTTTGATAGAAATTGCATTAAATCTGTAGATTGCTTTGGGTAGTATGGTCATTTTAACAATATTGATTCTTTCAATTCATGAACATGGAATATCTTTTCATTTCTGTGTCTTCTTTAATTTCTTTCATCAATGTTTTATAGTTTTCATTGCAGAAATCTTTCACTTCTTTGATTAATTCCTAGATATTTTATGTGTGGCTATTGTAAATGGAATTATTTTTTATGTCTTTTTCAGAATGTTCCCTGTTGGCATATAGAAATGCTACTGATTTTTGTATGTTGATTTTGTATCCTGCAAGTTTACAGCATTTGTTTATAAGTTCTAATAATTTTTTTTTGCTGGAGTATTTATGTTTTTCCAAATATAAGATCATATCATCTGCAAACAAGGATAATTTGATTTCTTCCTTTCCCGTTTGGATGCCCTTTATTCCTTTCCCTTGTATGCTTGCTCTAGGTAGGAGTTCCAGTAATATGCTGAATAAGAATGGTAAAAGTGGGCATCCTAGCCAAGTTCCATATCTTAGAGAAAAGCCTTTCAGTTTTTTTTTTTTTTTCTGAGTCAGTATGATACTAGCTGTGGATCTGTCATATATGGCTTTTATCATGTTGATGTATGTTCCTTCTATATCCAATATTTTAAGTGCTTTTATCATGAAGGGATTTTGAGTTTTATCAAACGCTTTTCCTGGCATCAATTGAAATGATCACATGGTTTTGTTCTTTATTCTGTTGATGTAATGTATCATACTGATTGATTTGTGAACCATCCTCGCATCCCTTGGATAAATCTCTCTTGGTCATGATGGATGATATTTTTAGTATATTATTGAATTCATTTTGCTAGTATTTTGTTGAGGTTTTTTTTGCATCAATATTCATCAGAGATACTGACCTGTAGTTTTCTTTTCTGATATGTCTTTTTCTGGTTTTGGTATCAGAGTAATACTGGACTCATAGAAGTGAATTTGGAAGTATTCCTCCTCTTCTATTGTTCAAAATAGTTTGAGTAGGATTGGTCTTAGTTCTCCTTTAAATGTATGGTAGAATTCAGTGGTGCAGCTATCGGTCCTGGGCTTTTCTTTATTGGGAGACTTTTTGTTATGGCTTTGATCTCATGACCTGTTATTGGCCTGTTCAGATTTTAATTTTCTTCCTGGCTCAATCTTTGTAGATTGTGTGTGTATAGGAATTTTTCCATTTCTTCTAGATTTTCCAATTTTTTGGTATATAGTTGCTCAAAGCGGCTGTCCTTTGAATTTCTGCAGTATCAATTGTATTGTCTCCTTTTTCATCTCTGATTTTATTTATTTCGATCTTCCCTTTTTTATGGTTATTCTGGCTAAAGGCTTGTCAATTCTGTTTATCTTTTCAAAAAAAAAAACTCAACTTTTTGTTTCATTGGCTTTTTGTTTTCTTCATTCACATTTATTTATTTATTTTATGATCTTAATTATTTCTTTTCTTCTACTAATTTTGGGTTTGGTTTGCTCTTGCTTTTCTAGTTCTATAAGTTGCATCATTAGATTATTTAAACATTTTCCTATTTTTGATGTAGGCACTTGTAGCTGTAAACTTCCCTTTTAGTACTGCTTTTGCTATATCCCATAGGTTTCCTTTATCATTTGTTTTAAGAAATTTTTCACTTTCCACTTTAATTTCTTCATTCACCAACTGGTCATTCAGGAACATATTGTTTAATTTTCATGTGTTTATATGGCTTCAAAAATTCTTGTTATTTGTTTTGTAGTTTCATTTCATTGTGAGCAGAGAAGATCCTTGATGTTATTTCATTTAAAAAAAAAATGTTTTCAGACTTGTTTTGTGACCCAACATATGGTCTATCCTTGAGAATGATCCATGTGCTGAGGAAAAGAAAGTGTATTTTGTAACAGTTGGATAAATGTTCTGTAAATATCTACTAGATCCCCTTGGTCTATAGTGGAGATAAAGTCAAATATTTCTTTATTGATTTTCTGTCTGGAAGTTCTGTCCAATGCTGAAAGTGTGGTGTTGAGGTCTCCTGCTATTGTTATATTAGGGTCTATCTCTCTCTTAAGGTCTATCAATATTTGTCTTATATATCTGGGTGCTCTCATGTTGGGTGCATATATATTTTTAATTGTTATAACCTCTTGCTGAATTGATCCCTTTATCATTTTAAAGTGACCTTCTTTATCTCATCTTATAATTTTTTCTTGAAATCTATTTTGTCTGATATATATGTATAAATACTTTTGCTTTTTTGGTTTCCAATGGCATAGAGTATCTGTTTTCATCCCTTTATTTTCAGATTACGTGTGTCTTTATGGATGACATGTGTTTCTTGTAGGCAACAGATAATCAGGTCTTGTTTTTTTCATTTATTTGGCCACTCTATGTCTCTTGATTGGAGAGTTTAGTCTATTTGGAGTCAATGTTATAATTGTTAAGTAAAAACTTACTCTTGCATTTTATTTGTTTTCTGTTTTTTTATTATTATTATTTTTATTTGTGGTCTACTCATTCTTCTTTCTATCCTTGTTGTCTTGAAGGTGATATTCTCTGGTGGTATACTTTAGTTTCTTGCTTTTTATTTTTTGTGTATCCATTGTGTGTTTTGTGGTTAGAGGTACCAAGAAGCTTACAAACACCATCTTTTTTAAAAACAATTTTAAATATTTTTTCTTTATTCCTTTTAAATAACTAAACAAACAAACATGAAATACATGTGCAGAATGTGCAGGTTTGTTGCGTAAGTATACGTGTGCATCTATTGATCTGTCCTTTATGTTTCCTCTCCTCACCCCCAACCCCTTAACAGGCCCTGGTGTGTGTCATTCCCCTCTCTGTTCTTCATGTTGGAAGGATATTTTTGCTTGAGGTACTAGTCTAGGTTAAAAGTTCTTTTCCTTCAATACTTTAAAAATGTCATGCCACTCTCTCCTGGCTTGTAAGGTTTCCACTGAAAATTCTGCTGCCAGATGTATTGGAGCTCCATTGTATGTTCTTTTTTTCCTCTTCTCTTCCTGCTTTTAGGGTCCTTTATCTTTGAACTTTGGGAGTTTGATTATTAAATGCCTTGAGGTAGTCTTCTTTGGGTTAAATCTGCTTGGTGTTTTATTCACCTTCTTGTACTTGGATATTGCTATTTTCATCTGTGTTGAGAAGTTCTCTGCTATGATCCCTTGGAATGAACTTTCTACCCTTGTCTCTTTCTCTTCTGCTTCTTTAAGGCCAATAACTATTAGACTTGCCCTTTTGAGGCTTTCTAGATCCTGTAGGTGTGCTTTATTGTTCTGCATTCTTTTTTCTTTTGTCTCCTCTGATTTTTATTTTCAAATAGCCTGTCTTCAAGCTCACTACTTCCTTCTTCTGCTTGATCATTCTGCTATTAAAAGACTCCGATGCATTCTTCAATATGCCCATTGCATTTTTCAGCTCGAGAATTTCCACTTGATTCTTTTTAATTATTTCAATCTCTTGTTAAATTTATCTGACAGAATTCCAAATTTCTTCTCTGTGTTATCTTGAAATTCTTTCTGTTTTGTTAACACGGCTATTTTTAATTCTCTGTATGAAAGGCCACATATCTCTATTTCTCCAGGGTTGGTCCCTTATGCATTAATTAGTTAATTCAGTGAGGAAATGTTTTTCTGGATCATTTTAATACTTGTAGACATTCATCTGTGTCTGGGCATTGATGAGTTAGGAATTTATTGCTGTTTTCTCAGTCTGGGCTTGTTTGTTCCCACTCTGCTTGGGAAAGCTTTCTAGGTATTCTAAAGGACTTGGGTGTTGTGACTAAAGTTGTTATCTGCTTTAGGGGTTATTCCAAGCCCAGTAAACAATGTGGTTCTTGCAGACTCACAGAAATACTGCCTTAATGGTCTTGAACAAAATCTGAGAGAATTCTCTGGATTACCACTTAGAGACTCTTGTTCTCTTCCCTTACTTTCTACCAAACAAATGAAGTCTCTCTCTCTTTTCTGATTCACCTGCAGCTGGGGGTTGAGTGACATAAGCAACCCTGTGGCCACCACCTCTAGGACTGTGCTGAGTCAGACCTGATGCCAGCACAGCACTGGGTCTCACCCAATATCTTCTGTAACGACTCCCTGGTTACCACTTATGTTTGCTCAAGGCCCCAGTGTTCTACAATCAGCAGGTGGCAAAGTCCAGGCCTGTGTCCTTCCCTTCATGGTGGTGAGATTCTTCAGGCTCTGAGTGGATTCAGAGATGCCATCTGGGAGGCACGGAAAAGAGTCAAAAACCTTAGATGTCTACCTGGTGTTCTATTGGACTGCAGCTGACCTGGCACTCAAACTAGAAAATGAAGTCTCACTCTTCCCTCCTCTTTCCAAAGGCAGAGGAGCCTCACTCCATGGCCACCACCTATACAGTCCCAAGGGGAGTACTGTCAGACTATCTCCAATGTTCCCTAAGGCCCAAGGCCTCTTAAGTCAGCTTGTGGTGAGCACTACCTGGCCTGGGACTCACCCTTCAGAGACTTGGTCTCCCCTTTGGCCCAGAGTATGTCCAGAAATGCCATTCCAGAGCCATGTTCTGGAATCAGGGACCCCAAGAACCCACTAGGTACTCTTCTCTGCTGTGACTGAACTTATATCTGAAGTCAGCATGTCTCAGAGTTTCATTTGAAGCCCTCAATGTAGTACCTGGGTATTGCTGTGGGTTATTCAGGGTCCAAGGGCCTTCATACCAGGTGATGAAGCCTGCCAGGACTGGCTCTTTCCTTTCAAGGCAGCACATTACCTTCTGTCCCAGCGTGTGCCCAGAAATCTCACCTGCAAGCTAGTACCTGGGAAGGGGGCCTCATGATTCTGACTGGTGCCCTATCCTACCGTGGCTGAGCTGGTATCCAAGATGCAGGACGGAATCCTCTTCACTTTTCCCTCTGTTCTTTTCAAGCAGAAAAAAAGTGGTCTCTTTGGAGCCAGGAGCTATGACCCTGGGGTTTGGGGAGGGGTGATGCCAGCACTCCCTTGGCTGCTTTAACTAGTGTCTCAGTAGGTCATAGGCCCTCCCAGTCTACTGTCTCTGGGCCCAGTTCATCACTAGGATGTGCCTAGGAGTTACTGCCTTGTGGCCTAGACTGCCTTTCAAGTTTATTGTAAGACCCCAAAGCACATTAGCCTGTGATGGGATCTGAAGTTCCAACCACTGAGATTAGCAATTTCCTTCTGGCTAGGGCAGGTTTAAATACTCCCTCCATGAGCTGGCATCAGCTGAGTTTGGCCCTTACGATTGCTGAGTTCTTCCATTCCAATCTCACAAAAATGCTCTCTGCACCATGTTTACACTGTTGGAGGATAAGAGAGGGGTGGCGATGATGATTTCAAGACTATTTTTCCTGCCACTTCACTGCCTTTTTCAGCCATATGCACTTAAAGCCAGGTACTATGAATGCTCACCTGATAATTGGTTCTTTTGAAGTTTTTTTTTTTTTTTTTTTTTGTGTAGATACTTGTTAAACTGGTGTCCTTGCAGGGGGAATGATCAGTGGAGTCTTCTATTCTGCCATCTTACTCTGCCTATTTTAGTATTTGTTTTACGATTTTTCACTTCTTTTTGGGTCATTATTAAAACTGACCCAAAAAGAAATTGTAATTGTAATATGTTAAACTTTTATGTATTTGTAATGATGTTTCACTTATGACTCTCATATTGTATTTTTACTATTTTCTTTCCTAATCTCATGAGTTCATTAACCATTTTATTGATTTTTTAAAAAAGGTTTATATTTCTGTATTATATATAATATAGTTTTTGCTTTCCAATTCACTACTTCAGCTTTATCTTTATTAAATATTCCTACCTTTTAGGCTTATCTTGAGGTTCTTTTCCAAAAATTTTAAATGAGAAATAGTCTTATGTTTTCATAATTCTCCTTTAATATCTATGACATTTAAGCCTGTATATTCTTTTCTAAGTAAAGAGGCTTCTGCATCTCATATGTTCTAATTAAAAAGTGCTTTCTTTTTAGTTTATCACAGATAGGTTTTAATTCAATTTTGATTGCCTCTATGATGTAAGTGTCATTAAAGGTTGTATTTTCTAGTTTCCATGTAGTAAAGATTTTTTTTGGTCAACTTTTTGCAATTTCTTTCAGGTTATTGTATTATGACAGAAAATATTGCTTGAATGTAGAAACTTTTGAATGTGTTAAATTTTGATTTTTGGATGAATACATGATTTTTAACAATGTTCAATGGGCAAGTGAAAAAAGTGTCTCTATTTGAGGAAGACAAGGTTCTATGAATGTTACACATAGTTAAATTCAACATAATTTAGTAGTTCACCTTTATTCATGGTGGTGAATACATTCCAAAACCCCAGAAAGCACAGGCGCCTATAAACACACTGTATACACTATATACGCTATGATTTTCCCTATATGTACATACGATAAACTTTCACATTTTCACTTAAAGAAATACATTATGCCTGTTCTTTGACATATCCAAATTGCCAGCATCATTACGCTTGCGCTTTGGGGCCACTATTAAGCAATAGTTACTTGAAGACAAGCATTGCAATACTGCAAAAGTCCATGTGATAGTCCAGATGTCTACTAAGTGACTATCGGGAGGGTAGTGTATAGTTTGGTTATGCTGGACAAAGAGATGATTCACATTCCAGGCTCAATGGATAGGACGATACAGGATTCTGTCATGCTACTCAGAATTGAAGGTAATTTAAGACTTATGAATTGTTTGTTTCTGGAATTTTCCACTTAATATTTTCAGACCATGGTTGACTGTGGGCTACTGAAACTATAGAAGGCAAAATCATGGATAGGAGGAAACTACTGTATTATATTCTATTGTTAACATATATTTGCCCTATTCAATATGTCCACCTCTGAAAGACATATACTGATCTCTCTTACCATAATCAAAATTGTAATCAATTTCTTCCTTAATCAATCAATCATATCTTCAATCAATTTATAGCAAACTCTTGCTTAATAAATTTGTCTTTTCTGATGAAAAGAACTATATGACTAATACCTTTATGTAAATTCCATTTATTATTTTAATAAATCATGCCCTTTAGTATGGTTAATGCTTTAACAATGTTACGGTTACTTATTGTGGCATTGTCCTGATAGCCACTTTCCAGTTTTAAAATTTTTATTATTTCATTATTACTTTGTTTTAAGAATGCTTTCTGTAGAAGGCATGCTCATCAGATTTTTTTGAAAAAAATTACAGTCCACGAGTCTCAGTCTTTTAATGCAAGAAGTCACTTCATTCACACTTAATTCAGTGACTGATATGTTTGATTTCATTGTAATCATCTTTATTTTTTTAATTTATTTTATGTTATTGTCTCTTTTTTAGTTTCCTCTTTTTTCCTGGTTTGAAAAGGTCAATGTAAGTTTTGAGACCTTCGACGTTTAGGCTGCATTTAAAGCCATCAGGCAGGATGAGATGACCCAGAAGTGAAAGACGGTGATAAGAGATCTGAGGACTAAGTCCTCAGGTTCTTCAATATTTAAAGGTCTTAAAGATTAGATAGAACTAGCCAGGAAGACTATAAGCAATAGCCATTGCTATAAGAGGCTTTTCAAAAGAGAAACTATTGCCCAGGAGACCAAGTAAAGTCCTTCAAGAAGAGAATGATAATTATGTTAAAATGCTGCTAATAGGTCAAAAAAGATTAGGACAGAAAATTGGATTTAACAATATTGTAGCCATTCATGACTTTGACACATTTTGGTGGAGTAGTGGGGGCAAAATCCTAACGATTTTAATTGTTGAAGAGAATGTTAGAGAGACTTCTGATTACAGAGATGTGAAGATTTTGGTGGCAAATTATACGTATGAAAGTGGACAAAATAGTCATAGGCAAACATTTCAGGGCACTGGAAATTGAGCAAAGGCTAACAACAAATTGAGAAATGTTTATTCTTGAAAAACTGCAAGAGCTTTTAGTAAGAGTATTATAGTATCCTTGCCTGAGGAAGCTCTTATTCTCCTTATGTCCTGACCAATTTGTGGGGTCAGCAAGAAGGATGTATATTTCACCATTTGGTGGCTTCTCACGAAGACCAGAAAATTTGTTGCCAGAAAGCAGGACTTAATTGTGAGTAGTAAAAATTCAATGACTTTTCTGACTAAAAATTGTGTACTAGGTTAGGAAAAATGAAAGAAACCCAGTTTTGCTAACTGGTTGCTGTCCCAGTTAAGGTGAACAACAGACAAGTCAGAAATTTAATAGAAAGATATTGGAAATAAGAGAGGGACAGAAGGTCAAATGTAGCTCTCCATATATCCATGGTTGAAAGAAAAATTACACATGATCAGGAAAATCTCAAGAGGGCCCGCCAAGAAATAAAAGTCAAAGAAGACTTGATAATTGATTATAAATGTGAATATGCTATTGAACCTACACACAGATTGATTGGCATTGGGTAGGTGTCTTTCAGGCTCAAGATGTTTAAATAAAACTTCTGCCCAAATTATTGGCTGACCACTAAGTTACGCAGGTAAAGGTGTGACTTTAGGAAGCTATACACTAAAAAAAAAAAAAAATCAGAGACATTAATGGCTGCAGTCAGGGCAACACAGTTTATAGTTTAAGTCCAGGCAAGTTACTAAAAGAAAAAATAAACCATCTGAGAAAAAATTTAAAAAGAATATAAAGTTGCTACATTATTTAAATATCCAGTGGCAAAATACAATAATTTCTTCCCAATAGCCCCCAAGAGTCTATACTCAGTCCAACATCAACTCAAAAGTCCAAAGTCCAAAGTCTAATCTGAAATTAGAGGCAAGTTTTTTACAGCTCTGAGCCTGTAAAATTGAAAACAAGTTATTTATTTCTGAGATACAATGGTGGTACAGGCAGTGAGTAAATCCTCCCATTCCAAAAGGGAGAAATTGGCCAAAAGAAAGGGGTAATAGGCTCTATGCAAGTCTAAAACCCAGCAAGGCAGACATTAAACCTCAAAGTTCCAAAATAATCCTTGACTCCATGTACCTCACCCTGAGCACACTGGTACAAAAAGTGGTCCCTAGCCGGGTGCAATGTCTCATATTTGTAATCCCAGTACTTTGGGAGGCTGAGGTGAATGAATTGCCTGAGGTCAGGAGTTTGAGACCAGCCTGGCTAATACGGTGAAACCCCGTCTCTACTAAAAATACAAAAATTAGCTGGGCGTGGTGGCACATGCCTGTAGTCTCAGCTACTTGGGAGGCTGAGGCAAGAGATTCACTTGATCCCAGGAGACGGAGGTTGCAGTGAGCTGAGATCACACCACTGCACTACAGTCTGGGAGACAAAACAAGACTCTGTCTCACTAAAAAAAAAAAAAAGTGGGCCCCAAGCCTCAGGCAGCCTTGCTCCATGGCTTTGCTGATTCAAATGCTGATCTCATCCAGAAACACCCTAATAAACACACCTAAACACAAGTAATCAGATGAAGTAAACCATCATGGAGTGCCTAAAGGAAATAAAACTAAAGAAAAGGACACTTGACAGTATCTCCAATTCATGTGAAGAAATACAGGCTGGATGCAGTGGCTCATGCCTGTAATCCCAGCACTTTGGGAGGCCAAGTCAGTAGGGACACTTGAAGCCAGGTGTTCAAGATAAGCCTGGGCAACAAAATGAGACCTGGTCTCTACAAAAAATTAAAAAGTCAGCCTGGCATGGTGGCACACACCTGTAGTTCCAGCTACTAGGGAGGCTGAGATGGGAGTGTCACTTGATCCCAAGGGGTCAAGGCTGCAATGAGTCATGATGGCACAACTTCAATCTAGCCTGGGTAACAGAACAAGGCCTTGTCTGTAAAAAATTGAAAGAAAAAGAAAAGGTTTTGGTGTTCTAAGCTTGAATTTCCTGTCCTGTATTACAACCCACTAAGTGTGCAGGCTTCACTCATTGCTTGTTTCATTGCCCCGTGTGTACCATGGTTTAGGCAGCTGGTGCAAGTGAATGATGATACTCTGGCTACTGCCATTGGTGTGGAAATCAACTTTCCTTATGGCTGACCGAAAATCTCAGATCTTCTCCCGTGAGAAACTATGGAAAATTAACCTATTAACTTGCAAATAGCATGGAATCTCATACTCTTCACAGTTTTTAACAGTGTTAATGAGACAGTAAGGAAGATATTAACTTACAGGATATAAGCAAAGTCTATAACATATGGTAAGTATATGTAATGAGTAAGCAAGCAGCTCGTGAGATGTAGGCAGAATTCTTAAGATGTGTTAATAGTAGGTAATAAGTTTGTAAGAAGTTAAAGATAAGTAGCACTGTTAAGGACCAAATAAATGGATATATGACTCAAACAAGAGTGTTACTTTCGGATAGAAAGGAATGGAAAGATCACATAAGATGCCATCATGCCCCAGTTGGATTAACAACTATGGCACTCCCAAATTGGCCATTCATTGGTAACACCAAGTGTACTTTCTTTCTGGTCCCACATGTGATGTGCCCAAGAAGCAAAGGTAACATCATAGTTGCTTATCAAGTTAATTGGTGAGCTACAGCTATTGACCAAGCACACTTACTTCTGCATCTTTCCTATTTAAATAAAGCCAGAAATGTCTTCTGTTTGTCTCTCCTTCTCCCCCTTTACTCAAACTTCATCTCTGGTCCTCATAACTGCACCATCAGTGGGGTAAGTTGATGTAACCAAGAGACAAGATATAAGAACATTGTGTAATCCAGGGTTTGGGTTGTGAGGTCCGTCCACCCCCTTGCATCCTATCCACAGTGTGTTGACATGCCAGATTTCTTTTCCTGTTGCTTCTTGTGTGTTTTACATTCATTTACTAGATCATGTGATATAAAAAACTGTAATTTTTCTGTGAGCTCTTCTGTTCTGTGATCTCTTGGAGAGTTTGCCTGGTGGTGTGCCTGGTAGACAGCACTGCATCAAGGAAATTTCTTACATAAGAATAGTGGGAACCTGTGAAAATTATCGTCTGATTACTTCAATTTTGCTAATTTATTAGGAACTAGGTAATCAGCTGAGAGTGAAGAAAGGGAGGAGTTGGAAGTTTGATAAAAGTGGAAAAATGAAATAATCATCTGGGAGAAATGTAAACTAATCTGATAGGAAACATAGTAGAATTATGGGGAAGCAGTAGGGACCCACTTGAGGTTCGTGGTCATGAATTCAAGTGAAACCTGTCACCACAGTCTTGTGTTTTTCTCTGACCATATTCAAACTGTATGGGATGGGTATAAGGAGAGAGCTGGTGGAGTTGTATTTATCCAAGATTGAGGTTTTTCCCTAAGGGTATGATAAGGAAAGAGGATGGCAACGGATTGAGTATATAAGCTTCATAAAGGAAGAACTGTTTCTCAATGCTTAGAACAGTGACTGACACAATAAGTATTTAAAAAACATTTGCCAAAGAAATGGAAACCTGATAGATTTTTCTCTTTATCCTCAAAGCTCAGTAATTTTGCAAGTGTGTCTTGTCTCACCAATTCTGGCTAGAATTTGGTGATACCTTTTAGTCTGAGCTTAGCTACTTCTTCAGCTCAGAGAAATTTTCTTCCGCTATTTGCTTATTGTGGCCTCTCTTCCATCTGTTCTTCACATCCTTCTGGAACTCTTATTTGCATTTTAAATCTCCTAAGTCCATCTTGTAGAGCTCTTACCCTTTCCCTCATAACTTCTTTCACTTCAAATTTATGCTTTGAGCTTGAAGTATTTGTTCTTTTGATTTTCTAGTTTCCTAATTTGGGTCTCAATAGACATTGTCCTCTACTTAAATGTATCTATTCAGCTGTTTTGTTGACAAATTACCCAATGGGTGTTTTTTTTGTTTTTTTGTTTTTTTTTCCCATGGGCATGTACTCTTCTTGTTCTAAGAAGACCCTAATTTCTGGGTCCTTTCAATTTATTGTTTTCCTTTGTCATCCATTGTCAGCTGATTAAGACCAAGACACATTTGTTGGAGTTCTCTATGTGATGGGAATCCCACAAGTGTTAAAAGGTGACATAGTGTCTATCATTTAGAGCTAAAGGTTTTAAAGCAGACAAGTTGTCAGTGGTGTACATTCTTGGTCTCCTTGTACATTCCTGGCCTGACATTAGAGTTTGGGAAGAGTCGCCTACAATTTTACCTTTTTTTTTTTTTGGCCTCTAACAAACCATGGGGATCAGCCACATTCACACAAGGGGTCAACTTTTGTCTCTTTTTCCCTGCCCCAACCAGAAGGCTCACAGATCTCTGCAGGCAAAGCTCTGTCTAGAGTCCACTATTGACTGATCCTCTCATTTCTGATGCTATTTGTCAGAAATCTTTTAAAAACTGTTTTATTCTCATAACCTTGTTAATAACCCCAATAAAGAATCCTATATTTTCAAAAACTTTCTGAAGTAATCTTACTCTGCTTTGACTAGTGTCTTTAGGTCTTTTGAACACTTAGGTATTCCACTTTCAATGTGTAATTCTGCCTCACTTGAAGCAAGACCAATTTGTAAAGATATAGATTAATGTTAAAGACAAATTTGGGAGTACCTCTGCTTCATCAAACTTCTCAAAACAGTATTGCCTCAATTAAGCTATTTTTTTTCTCTGAAAGCAATTTAATTTGAGGAAATCTAAGTTATGTATACATTTTCAGGAACATATCATCTATTGAAAGTCAAAAATTTCAATGTAATTTTGCACCTGTTAATGGATTCACTAATTATTCTCAAGCCACAGAATAAAAATATATTGTGTATCTAGTCCATACAATAGTAACAGTAGAAAATTAGGCACTTTTTGTCCTCTCCACAGTGCCTAATACTGTGTTCTTGTACAATGAAGATTTTCAATAAATGTTTAATTACCTGGATGGAGGTTAAGTCCAAATTGTAGCAATTATCTGGATAATAATGTTGCAAATGCAAAACCTTATAAAATGAATTATAACTATACTACAATGATAACAAAGTTTCTCCAATCTTTCAGTCCCTGGCCTGATTAAGAGTTTATTGATGGAAGTAAGGGAAAAATGTGAATAGAAAATTGGTGACATCTGGAAATGTCAGCTGAAGCATATATTTCTCACCATTCTTACCTATTAATTCTACTTTTCTTGTGTCTTCTTCAATGTGTTGTTTAACCTACCCCTTATATTTTCCTGGGGTCTTTGTAATCTTTTTCTAAAAATCCAAATAGTCATGTGCATATTCATTATCAAATGAAAAACGGACCAATTATTGCATTCATTAAGTCACTACAAGGGAAGTATATGTTTTATTGGTCTCTCGATTATTTGAGAATTTTAAATAGTGTCAATTTGTCTTAACCTCTTTAGTTAGCATGTAAATTTACTTCTGGACTAAGAATTTCCCACTCAACACCTGTAAGAACTAAATATATTTTTCTCCAAGTTATTATCTTTGAACAAGAAATAATAAAATGTAATAACTTGGAGAAAAACATGTTTAGTTCTTACAGGTATTGAGTGGGAAATTCTTAGTCCAGAAGTAAATTTATATGCAGAAATGAAATACTTCTTAGGTATTGTGTTTCAGGAGAGTAAAAATAAAAATCAACATTAAAAGAAGGAAATTCGACTCAGCATTGTGGCTCACGCCTGTAATCCTAGCACTTCGGGAGGCTGAGGTGGGCAGATTGCTCGAGCCCAGGAGTTAGAGACCAGCCTGGGAAAGACGGTGAAACTCCGTCTCTACTAAAAATACAAAAAATGTAACCAGGCGTGGTGGTGTGCACCTGTAGTCCCAGCTACTATGGAGGCTGAGGCAGGAGAATTGCCTGAACCGGAAGGCAGAGATTGCAGTGAGCTGAGATTGTGCCACTGTACTCCATCCTGGGAGACAGAGTAAGACTCCAACTCCAAAAAAAAAAAAAGGAAATTCTATCATATGGTACATGTATGAATCTGAAGGATATTATGCTAAAATAAGTTTGATACAGAAAGATAAATGTTGTATGATCTCACTTATATGAGGTATGTAAAGTAGTGAAACTTAAGAAACAGAAGTTAGAATGGTGGTTGCCAGTAGCTGACGGGAGGGAGAAATGGGGAATTGGTGTTCAATGAATAGTTTCAGTCATGCAAGATGAGTAAGTTCTAGAGATCTGCTATACAACTTTGTGCTTACAGCTAACAATACTCTTTCGTATACTGTAAAAATTGTTAAGAGGGCAGATCTCATGTTATGTTTTTTCTTTCCCCCTAAACTTAAAAAACAATCCGTATTAATTTCAGCACTCTTCTTTTTCATGTCCTCTGGTCTAAAAATGCCTTCATTTTTTAAATAGAAATTTGGCATCTACGAACATTACAATGTGTACTAAGTCATTTTGGTATTTTAAAAACTGTATTCCCTCTGTTTAGTTACAGCAAGAGAAATAAAATCTGAAAGTAGCTGCTGAACCTCCACATAATGTTTGAGGTCAAAACCTCATTGATATCACTGTTTGTGATTCCAAGGTCTCTTACTGTTTCTAAGAGGTGGAAGCAAACCCCAAGAAGCCAATTTGTTTCTAATGGTATTTGCCTCATTATAGTAGGGTTTGAGGAAGGTTTACTTTTCAAATTCTTGCTATGTATGTTTCACTGAAATTGGAATGGCTTTAAAAATGTGAAGCAGCTGTTGGGTAACTCATTGTCCTTCATGTTAAAAGGTAATACTGCTAAAATAGTTTCTTCCTGCAACATGAGTTACTGGTAAGAATATTACAAAGTCTGTGTTCCTTCCTTAACTGATCTCTCCATGTGTCCTTTGCTTAATACCTATAGTTGCTTTAAGGACTTGTCACTTAATAATCACTAGAGTGTAATGCTTTATAGGAGTCTAAATTTCTAGCTCAGTTTGAGACATTCTATTTCTAATTGTGTATCTGTGTGTTTTCTGTCTAGGTTGGCTGCTTTGTTAAAGTTCGTGACTCCTAATGTAGTATTCATTCAAAAATGTGTTTTTCTGATTCTCGGAAGCTGTGTCTGGGCATGAGGAAAGGATTAAATACTCTGAATCAGTGAATGGCTTGCCCTTTACCAGACTCAGCTTGCTCTGTCCTGTTTTCATTGTTGTTTGCTTTGTTTAGTTCCTTCTTTAGTGAATACAGTATCGAGGTCACATGACTGTTCTTCCCCACATGTTGCCCTTTGGTCAGATGTCTTCATATTATTTATTAGCTGAGTCTGCACTCATATTCCCTCAGGAGGACAATCTGTTTGTGGAGATATATGTGTGTCAGGTTGTCCAGATAAAAGGGAATGTCATTGGCCCTGAAAGCCTGCTGATCTGTGTTTGTTTCTCTAAAGTCAGATAGCATGAGCAGAGTGTTCTTCCCTATTGATCCTCTGCTGGTGTCACTATTTAGAGATAAATTCAACAGCCAAAATATGTGGGTTCATGGAGGCCTTTGAAATCTGACTTTACTGTTCCCTGAAAAAAAAAAAATACATCTTATTGAATTCTCTTGCATACCAAATATTATTAAAGATAATGTGACCTTACCTCCAAGCATTCCTAAAAAAAAAAAAAAAAACCTAACTATCCTTTACGTCGAGAAAGTGGTACAATTACACATATTAGTATGCTTTCAGAACAAAGCTGTAGCTTGGCAGAGTGCTATAAAGTGGAATAAAGAAGGTAGAATGGGAAGGAAATAAAACAATCTTTAATAACAACGCCAACCCAGCTCAACAAAGTGTAAAACACAAAGAGATGCAAATGATGGTGCCGAAATCAACCATTGAGGCATCGGCCTAGTTAACTGTACTCTTGATATTTGATACTGTCAGCTGCAATTTAAACATATTGGTGTGCTGAATAAGTTGGATGCAACCTAAGACCTTCTTGACCATCACTCAGAATTGTGATTTATTTTCCTTCTCAGCCAAAATCAAAGAGATTAACCATGCCACAGCCTAGCTCTTTAATATTAATGACTTGCAGTTGTTGAACACTTTCATGTGATTCTTACATGCTTTGCCACAATTATAATAATAATTATATTTATGTAAATTAATTATGATAATTTAAAAATTAATATTTAATGTTCACAATAGCTTTATGAGGTAGATTTATTATTATCATTTTATACAAGAAAAAGCTAAGACTGAGTAGCTCAAAAACTTGCCTAGTGTCATAAAACTAGCAAAGGGAGAAGTCTGAATTTGAAAGCAGCAGCATTGACTTCAAGGCCCACATGCTGAACTGTTACCTAGTACTGCTTCCCTGCCCCTTTCTATCATCACCAATAATCTCTTTTTTAAGTAAGGCAAAACATATCCAGATTTGTATCCACCTCCCTGCTCCATGGTGGGCCTATAATTATTTTGTACAGAGTGGAAGAGTCAAGCTTTTGTTGGATAGCTGAGGAAAAATGGAAAAATAGATTAAGCAGTAGGCATGGAAGTGATGTCCTAATCATGTTCATGGTCTGTTTGGAATAAGGAGTCTGAAATAAGTCCAGACAGAGAATTAATTCCAGAAGAGAAGATCTGGAGTGAAAATGGGCAGCGGGGTGGTCAGGTATTTTTCATATCATACAGATATTAAAGAGCAGAGTGAACAAGAAGTTTGGGACCTAGAGAAAGAACTTAGGCATTAATTATGGAGTCAGAAACACAGACGAACACCCTGCACCGAAAAAGATCAGAATTAGAGCAAAGGATCTGAACACTATATATGAGGTAATAACAGCATTACAGATCTTGCTATGGAACCAACCTTTTGCCTCATGTTTGGAACTTGCCGGGGCTTCCTGTTAAAGTAGCCAAGCACTTAGCTTGGTTAGTCAGAGGATGCAAATGAAGATCCATCATTTTTTGTCAAGACTGGAAAATAAGAAGCCTGAGATAAAGGCAGCCCTCAAAAATTTCCATCTCCTTTCAGTGAAAGAGCTATACCAGTTATTTTTACTTCGGTGTGAGTAAGGTAAGTTATGTGTTGCCTCTCCTGGGAGATTTTACATTTTCAGCCTTGGCTCCCAATGTAGAATGAAAATCTTAATCCTGGTTTATAGGGCTTTCTAGCTCAGGCCTCAATATGGAAGTAGATTTCCAGAGAGGAGCAGAAGTTCTTCCCATACTCATGATACCAAACTGCTTTGCTTATGCTTTGAAATTGCCCTGCCAATCTTGATCATGTAGTCAGTGAGAATGCATGAAAGACTTACATATTTTGGTGACTTGTTTCATTTCTAGTTGGAAGTCTTTGTGCTTCTATCTATAATAATTAGTGTAGATATTTAAAAAATTAGAAGACAGCAAAACAAAGCTGACCTTTTTAGTTAACACAGCTTTATATGAGACCAGCAGTTTCATTGGTAAGTTTCCTGTCTTAGCTGGTGTTCATAATTAAGGTGATTCAGAATTGTTAGATAATTGCAATTTTCTTATCAGTTGTAATTCTTAGAAGTTAGTGAAAGAGAAACAAGGAGAAATTGAAGTTTATACCTGTGGGGTTAAAGTGTGAGAGCATTATTCTCAGGTGGTAATTCATCCCTCGAATCTGCAAGAGGGTGTATTCGGGGATAAAACAGACATCCTCTCTCATCTGTCTATCTTTAGGAATGATGAGGTCAGTGTAAAAGGGTGAGAAGATAGACACAACCAGTTCAGAAGTTCTACATTGTTCTAGAATACTGTAGAATACTGGGTAATATACTGTAAGCGTTTACATCCAGATGGAGTTAAATGACTCAAGAGGACAGAACATGCTAGTAGCTATGTTAACTTGTTTCTGTACTTGATGGATCTACTTACAAAAATCAACATGACTCAAAACCAGGGCTTAAATGAAATATCCAAATCTTTTTACATGAGTTATACTTTCTCACTGTGTAAACTCAGGCCAGCTACTTAAGCTCAACAAATTTCAGTTTCATCCTTATATAATGGTGATAATAACCCAGTTCTTCATTAGGTTATTGTGAGAAGTAAATGAGATAATATGTGCAAATCACTCAACACAGAGTCTGACACATAGCAGATATTAAGTAATAGAATCTATTATTATTCTTTTATGTTGTTAAAGCAACCCTGTACAGTAGGAAGAGAAGCTATTGATAATCATATAACAAATAGAGAAACTGAGTCTCAGGGATTAAATTATGTGTTCCAAGTTGGTTAGTAGAACAATTAGGTCTGTAATTCATGAATGTATATTATTCTTACTTTTAGAGTTTAATTCTTGATTTATTTAATTCTATTTTTGATTTATACATTTTAAATGTACTTTATTTGGAATTTAATGTGTGTGTGCATGAGTTTTCTTTGCAAAAAATTAGAATAGGATGCCAAAAACTGAGGACATAGAGTTGTGCAAAGAAATATTAGAATCATAGTAGCTCCAGGAAATGGCCGGGTCCAGGGAAGAAATCACTTGGATTTTTAGAACACGAAGAATTTCAGAAAGTAAACAGTGAACAGAAAGGAAAGGAAAACAGAAACAGAAAGCAAAGGAGCCAGTGAAAAGGTCTAAAGAGGTAAAGCAGGGATCAGAAGCTCAAACATCTTCAGAGTCTGGGCAGGTAACTGACTGAAGCCAGTGAATATAACACAGTAGAAAAGAATCAGGGCTGAGACAAAGTCAAGAGTGTGCGTACCAGCTAAACGTATTACAAAGAAAAAAGAAACACCTCTGTTCAAACCTGAAGCTAATGATGCCTGGAATAAATGACAGGTCAAGGTGTCAGAAGAAATGGGATGAAAGGGATCAAAAGAGAAGACGGAGTAATTAACAAAGGGAAGAGACATCTTTCTCGGGGTTGCACAGAAGTTGGAAAAATATGGTGCTAGATATTCTGATGTGGAAAGGAGAAAGTTGCAGAAATTCATGCCCCTCAATCTTCTCAGGAAGGTACGTATTTGTTAGGAGTGTTTTTGAAGACAGAACAGTAACTGTGGGCTTGGGAATTTGGAGGAGACCTGCCTAGGAAAATCACCATAAGAAACACAATAGGAAGTCACTGAAAAGAAATAAAAGGACTACTCACTAGCAGAGGAGGAACAGCTGAGGTTAGACAGCATGGGTGTGAACTGGTCCCACTCAATACAGTTTCAGGATTTTTTTCTAAGCATACACCAAAACTGTTTCTATTCTGCTTTTCGTCACTCTCATTTATAGTGTTTGAGTAATACAAATGCTTGCATTATTAATCTATGCCAAATGTCACCGTATGTGAATAACAACAAAAATGTCATATTACCTTAAATTTTATAAAAATGATTTTTGTTTTCTTTATGCCACTGGTCCTCACTATAAATGTAGAAGATCAAGATTTAGACAAATAGTACTTTCTTTATCTTAATGTTCAATTGATTTTCTCTTAGGAATAGTGTGTGTGTGTGTGGGGGGGGTGGTGGGAGAATCACGCATTCATTTGTGAATGTTCTCTTAGCCCTGGGATATCAGAAAGAGGGA
Source organism: Aotus nancymaae (assembly GCF_030222135.1). Taxonomy (NCBI): domain Eukaryota; kingdom Metazoa; phylum Chordata; class Mammalia; order Primates; family Aotidae; genus Aotus; species Aotus nancymaae. The sequence goes on along the minus strand of NW_026988415.1, from coordinate 48,844,381 downwards.
CATGATTCTCAGACAGAGGATGCGGTACAGGTCAACGTGAATGACACCACTGTCAGTTTGAAATGTAGAACAATATTTTTGTAGGCCTACATGTCGTTTAAAAATTTCTGCAGTGTTTATCTCGTGGATTATATTTTTGGTACCTTAGGATATGAGTCTGTTTTAACACTTCCCATAGAGAAGAAAGTGTATTACAACTTCTTTTTTTTTCTAATATGGCATGGGGAAAATTGAGAAGTATTTCCTGAATAAGACACCAGTAAAATCTGCACATTTCTTCTACCAGCAAACACTTTTAAACCCTAGGAATGTGCTAGGTACGATTGGGCATTTCGACTGTAATGAGAAATGTTTTGTGACAATTTCTTGCAAGGTAGTAGCAAGCAGTAGAGAAGAACCACATTAACTGAGAGGCTCTGGGGTTTAGAGACGTCCTCCGAAGGGGAGAAAAGGAGCGAATGGAGCTTGTGGATCACTATACATTCTTGAGTGGCCTGTAGATGAAAAGTGATCTACTGGAGACGGCTTCTGCTCAGAGGGCTAGGCAGTGTGCCACAGGGCAAGGAAAGAAGAAGTGAATAGAGAGACCATTATGCCAATGAATTAACTTAGTAAATGATGGAGGGAAGGGAAGATTTTTGTCAGTTTTTAATGCTGAGGAACTTTGAGGAGAGAGGAATATGCATACGTCTTATTTCTGTTAAGCTCTTTGCGAGCAGTGCTGTGTAAATCTTCCAGGGTGGCCTGTGCCTTTAAGAATTTATCATTCTTTTTAGATGCAACTCCATTCATAGATTGGGCCATGTAGGGCCCTGGCATTTATTAGGGTTACACAGAGGCCCCAAAACGTTATGCCCTTCATCCTAAGGAAACAACAGTATTGCAGAATACTGAAGTACAAAATTAGATCTTACTGCACAACTTGGAAAGAAGTAGAAATTGATGGGAACTCTTTTTTCAGGTCCATAGCTTCATCAATAGTTTTTGCACTTTGAGCCTTCAGATAAAGAACAAAAGCACAATAACTCAGAGACTCCTCTCCAAGCTTTAATCAGACACTAATGCTTATGTTGAAGAGGCAGCTTATATAGACGGAAGCTGCTCGGCTATCCCCTCACAACTGATGTTCAAATATGTTAATAAAAGATACTGGCTGGAGTGCACACTGGTCTAATTACCCTTCTTTTTTTTTTTTCTGTAGCCATCTAATTACATACCATCTAAACGAATGCTTTTTGCCATGTCATGCATACCCAGTATTCTTAAAAATAGCTGACACTTTTCAGTAAAATCAGTCAAGAGAAATAAAACTGTTTACTTTCTTATAGCCATCTTTTTTGCTCCTTTGAACATTATACTTTCAAATAAAAGTATTGGCTTTTGAACCCTGTCAAAATCTAAAGCCCATAGCATTTCTTAATAGCCTTGCAACTTTATCCAGATCTCTGAAGACTGTCTGTAGGCTTGGAAGTTTCTGTGATTCAGATAGAATTTGGACTTTACAGAAAAACTAACCTTTCAGTTAAAAGCTCGCTTGTGTCTTCGTGTGTATGTTTTCTTCATGATTTGAGCCAAGTGCAAAGACTTACAAACTTGTTCTGAACAGGGGAAAATATTTCCTTTTACATCCCTTAAAATTACGCCTGTCTATGTTTTTCACTCACCCAAACTTTCCCAGCTATCTGCTGGCACTAGAGAGTTAAGTCAAATAGTGAGGCAGGGAGCTGCTGTAAGATTTTTATAGCTGTATTAAAATGAGAAATGGTAATGTGGCTAAGCAATTTCTGGTCAGGTGGTCTCAAAGATTTATACATGTGGTTTTGAAATATCATTCACCAGTCATATCACCCTGCTTATCTTGTTCATTTAATAAGCATGTATATTTTGTTACTTTCATTCAGTTGTTGTCTAATGAAATTATGTGGGTAGTTTGAAACAAGCACAGAGAATACAAAATTACTCTTCTGTGATGTGATCTGATTTGGATTTGGACCACGGAGAGACTTATGTAAGGTTTCAAAACAGAAATTTGCGCATACCAAGCTTGAGCCCAGTAATTTCCAACATTTTTGTAATGGCAACGTCCTGCCAGTAATTTGATTTTGTGAACCTTCCACTCTATTCTGAGTGGTATCAACAACACACAGTTTAAAACAAAGTAAATTAACCATACATTTGTTTTGAAAAAAAATTCTACTTCCTTGGTAACTATTGAGATAATTAGAAATGCAAACTTCATGTTGAAGTATTACAGACAATGGTTGAAAATAACCATTTTTATGATGGACAGTATAAACATAATATGCCAACTGACTGAGAGAATACTTCTCTTTTTCCATCCCCCAAATTTTAGCATTTCAATTTTAACTGGTTTACTCCAGTAAATTTGTTTACTTCTAGGACACCAACAAATATAAATTAGACTTCAGAAAGTCAGTTATTAGTATTACATCTATTTGTAATTTCAGTACTTTCACATTTTCATTAGCAGTCTGAACGCTAATTACCAAATTTCTATATTTCTCTAAAGCCAGCAATTGCAGAGTGTGCAGCAGAAAAATATTAATTATTAGTAGAAAGGCTAATTAAAAGTTGAAAGCAAAGCTTTGATAACTATAAATACCATTGTTTGTCAAATGTGAAAAACACACATTATTATTTTGCAAAACCCTATCCTTAGACTCATATGTGTGACTCCCTGATGCACAGACAATAGCATTATGAGGTGGTGATGTGGGTAGGAATATAAGCTTTAAGGAGATCCGTACATCTAAAGGCAATCAGCATATTAGGATTCTGAGGGGAAGAAAAAGCTACTTTTTTACACAAAGATTAGTATTTTTGATAATGGCAAAAGAAAAATAACACGTGTAAAAACATTTGCTCTTCCATCTTTTCTGGTGACTCTAAATACAGTAGGAAAGGGAAGTAAAAAGCAGACGGCAAAATGAGAGCTTGTGAAATGCACACAATTTATCAGATTGCCAGAAGTTGTGAAGAATGGGGAAGTAAAGGGAGGGAAGACAGAAAGAAAAGAAGATGTGAGAAATTAGGATGCTTTCCATTTAAATGATGTTTTAGCATAAATCACATTTCTAAACCAAACTTTAGAAATGAAACCAGTATCATTTTTCTTGTTTTATGATACGAGTTTAGTATAAATTGGGTCTAATGGTGCTATTTAGCACTGACAGTTCACTGTGAAATCTCTCATGGAGCAGGACAGGAAATGCTGAATTGTTTGGGTTGATCAAGGTGCAACCAATACCTAGATTTGTAGTCTTGTATATAATGATACAAAATAGATCCTATACCCACAAATTATAAGAACCAGAGGCCAATTAATTCAAGCAAAAATATAACTATGAATAAATAGGGACCATCAAGAAAGGCTGAGTTGAAGACAACACATAGACCGACGGTCATTGGTATGAAACTGGTCAAATTGTTAAAGGCAATGCCTAGTCCAGAGGAGGCCCAAGAGGAAAACAATGACGTCTTTATGTGGTTAGTGGTATAGCAGCAAAAAAGAAGAATTTATATGTCGATATTTGTATACTTTTTATAATCTGAAGGTTGCTATATCTTGCTCTCTTCTCCTCTAGCCACAACTTTATTATTGCCAAGCTTCTTGAAAATAAAAAATGTGGGAGTGATGGCTCATGCTTGCAATCCCAGTGCTGTGGGAGGCTAAGGCCGGAGGATTGCTTGAAGCCAGGAGTTTGAGACCAGCCTGGGCAACATAGCAAGACCGTGTCTCTTTAAAAATGTTTTAAATGTTAAAAAAAAAAAGAAAAAAAATTGTCTACAATAATTATCTATACTTCCTGAACTCCAAACCCATATCATTCTGATTTCCTCCATTACTACCCTAAGTGGCCACCAATAATATCCTAACTGCTAAATCTGTTGAACATTTATCTGAATCAGTCTTTGATATTTGACTTTGTTGACAACTACCTCCTTCTCAAAGCTCTGTCTTCCAGGATTTCTGTTCAACCTTTCTTCCCACATTATTCCACTGATGCCTGTGTGTAGAGCACCTGGCAAAGTGTTTGTCACAGAGAAGATTCTGGGTCTCTGTTCTCTCCTTTCATTCCACCTTCCATTTAAACTTTAGTGCCCTACAGGATCTTGTCAGTCCTCTTTTGACTTTACATGCTTTCCTTGAGCATAATAAGAATTTCACAGGAGCATGTCTTTTGTCATTCTCTACACTACTTCTTGTTAAAGAATTTAAACTTCCCATCTTTACCACATCTCTAGCTTATTAAATTACATTTAACTTACGAAACACAGTGACAACTAGATTTAGCTCTGCTGCTTGGAGCCTAATTACCCTACATTTATTATTATTCACTTTTTATTTAGATTCTCAGGTTAAATATGGAAAATAACAACACCACAAGTTAGATTATTCAACATAGTGAAAATCTAGCAAACTGATTACATTGACGGGTCAAGGTCCTCAAAGTGATCAAGCTGGTAGCCTCCCATAGAGAAACAATCTCAATATTTTTTTATTTTTAAAATGCCATGGAACTTCATTGTATTTCCTGTATTAAATGACTGTCTCTCATTGTGTGTTTTGTCCCTGTTTAGACAGATGTTATCATTCCCACCCAACTTTCTTTTCAAATTAATAAGTACTTTTAATTTTTTTAATATTATTTTAAAACTTTAAGTTCAAGTGCTGGTGTTTTACATAGGTACTCTTGTGTCATGGAGGTTTGTTGTACGGATTATTTTCTCACTCAGGTATTAAGCCTAGTAACCATTAGTTATCTTTCCTGATCCTCTCCTTCCTCCTACCCTCCACCCTTCAAAAGGCCCCAGTGTGTGTTGTTCTCCTCTATGTGTCCATGTGTTCTCATCATATAGCCCCCACTTATAAGTGCAAGCATGTGGTATTTGGTTTTCTGTTCCTGAATTAGTTTGCTAAGGATAATGGCCTGTAGCCCCATTTGTGTCTGTGCAAAGGACATGATCTTGTTTTTTTATGTCTGCATAGTATTCCATGGTGTATATAGATCACATTGTCTTTATCCAGTCTATCATTGATAGGCATTTAGGTGGATTCCTTGTGCTTGTTATTGTGAATAGTGCTACAGTGAACATACACATACATGTGTCTTTATAATACAGTGATTTATATACCTTTGGGTCTATACCCAGTAATGGGATTGCTGACGTGAATATTTCTGTTTTCAGGTCTCTGAGGAATTGCCACACTGTCTTCCACAATGGTTGAACTAAGCTACACTGCCACCAATAGTGTATAAGCATTCCCTTTTCTCCATAGCCTTGTCAGCATCTGTTATTTTTTGACTTTTTAATCATAGCCATTCTGACTGGTGTGAAATGGTATCTCATTGTGGTTTTTATTTGCATTTATCTAATAATCAATGATGTTGAGCTATTCTTCATATGATTGTTGGCCACGTGTATGTCTCCTTTCGAAAAATGTATGTTCATGTCCTTCACCCACTTTTTTATGGGGTTGTTTTTCTTATAAATTTGTTTAAGTTCCTTATAAATGCTGAATATTAGAGGTTTGTCAGATGCATAGTTTGCAAAAATTTTCTCCCATTCTGTAGATTGTCTATTTACTCTGTTGCTGGTATCCTTTTCTGTGCAGAAGCTCTTTAGTTTAATTAGGTCTCATTTGTCAATTTCTGCTTTTGTTGCAATTGCTTTTGGCATCTTTATCATGAAATCTTTGCCCATGCCTATGTACTGAATGATATTGCCTACGTTGTCTTCCAGGGTTTTTATAGTTTTGAGGTTACATTTAAGTCTTTAATCCATCTTGGGTTAATGTTTGTATATGGCGGAAAAAAGGCACCCAGTTACAATTTTCTGCATATGACTAGCCAGTTATCCCAGCATTATTTATTGAATAAGGAATCCTTTCCCCATTGCTTGTTTTTGCCAGGTTTGTCAAAGATCAGATTGTTGTAGGTGTGTTGTCTTATTTTTGGGTTTTCTATTCTGTTCTATTTGTCTATGTGGTTGTTTTTTTTGTATCAGTACCATGCTGTTTTGGTTACTGTAGCCCTGTAGTATGTTTTGAAGTTGAGTAGCATGATGCCTCCAGCTTCCCCACCCAACTTTTTACTTTTCACACCTACTCAGTATGTTTTCAATTCTATTGGTCAAGTGAGTCTTTTGGATATGGCATATTGTATGAGATTTGGAGTTCAGCAACATTGACTTGAAACTTCAGTTTCCTTGTTTATAAAATGGTCCTAACAATGTTATATGGTCTTAAGGATTGAATTCAATAACAGCTATCTATTAGCCTTATGCCTTCCACATGGAAAACAAACTCAAAGTTTAATATTCCTGTATTTTTTGGCTTTGTTCCTCCCATATAGGGGCAATATCCTGTACACTTCTTTTATGTAACATAGAGTCCCACGTTGTGTCAGGAATAAAATTCCACTACCTCAAACGGGAATGGAAGGAGGCCATGCAAGTTTATTGGGGTTTATGTATGGAAGACACTTTTATTGGGGATAGTAAAAGAGAAAGGGCAATGAGATAATGCTTAGGTTGGAGTTGAGAATGAATAATTTACCAAAAAATAGTAGGACCCAGCATAAGTGACCATGGTGGGGACAGATGAAAAGTTAAGCAGCTTGCTGTTTAAAATGGAGGAAGAGAACAGATATTATGTTTTGTTATTCAACTTGACATTGGTCAGGGTATTGTCAAATGGACAAAGCTATGTCATATAAAATAGTCATCAGTAGAAAAGGTGCATTCTATTTTACTTATCTTTCAAAATTTTATCTCTAATAATTTAGAAATCATTTATCAGTTGACCAGCCTTACTATATGTGCTTTTGATGAAATCCTGTAAGTTTTCCACATTTATATAGGTTTGAAAATTAGAGTATTAATCAAATCACTAGAGTAGATACAGGTAGATGTCCCTGGTTCTTTAAAGTTAGCTTAATTTAAGGTGAACTGCTGTTTGTATCTCATCTCCCATTCTCTGTTATTTATATAGATATCCTAAATTAAAACAGAAGTAGTACACTGAATCCCAAATGTCCTAGCAATGCTGTATATGCCACCTACAAGCATCTTTGAATCATATCTTAATTTTCTGATGGACTCAGGCCTTTGATCCTATTAAGAATTCAGCACTGAGACCACTCAGGAAGAGCCAAAGTGCTTTCTGTTGGGGCTCATGCATCATCAACCAAATTGTCAGCTAAGTTCTTGTTGCAGAATCTTTATTACTGGCAATGATGAAAGAGGCAGAGAGAACACAGCTTGAATCTCAGATCTCTGGATAAAAACAGATCAAGTATTGAAAATATTCTTTTACCTTCTAAGTCAATTAAATGTAGATATGTCTCTGATTAATTAAAATTAGAAAACCCTGTAATGTCATAGTTTACTTACTTTCTCAGCCTGAAAACCAGTTGTGACTACTGATCCTAGTTCCTGTTCTGTCATCATAGCGCCAACTTTCTTAACAAAAGAAACAATAGAATCAAACTAGATAGCATGGTTTGAAATAGAAAAAGTCAGCATTGTCCCCCAAATCTGTACATTCTGTGATGCTTATCAAAGATAGAGAATAAATGACGTAGCAATGAGTGTGGGAATCAAAGGACTATCACCGATTGAAGACATTTATTGGTAATTAAGATGAAGGAGCATGGGTTGATTGGAATTTATTATAAAATTTTTACAGCAGCAGGATTGGTGTGAATTAATATCATCAATATTAGAGCTCTTGCTACTTCTCTATCATAAGGTAGTGACAGATAATTCATAAACCTGATTAACTATAAAATTATGTCTGCTTAGGTTTTTGCATATGGCTTGACTATAAAGTAATTGAAGTGATTTTCAACTGTTAAAAATACACCACAAGACATCTTCTTACTGAAAGATTCATTTTCAGTCAATTTGAGCATAAAAGTTCTTCAGAAGATGGAATAAATCTATAGAGTGGTTTGTAGATTGTTACCCTTGTTTCATTCCCTTCACAAGCCTCCATAGAGAGATTGGAAGAAAGCAGACAGACCTCTGTAAACATGACAGCTTATTGCTATCATTAAGCAGTTTCTGTTTTCTGGGAAAGGTTTGTGAAAATAAAAGAAATTAGATATGTCTCTACTGTCACTGAGATTTTAATCACAGAAGTCAAATATATGGCACAGAAGAGTTGAAACATTAATTGGAACAATTTTGATAAATGCAATTGGATTAAATTGTACACAATATAAGGTGGCGATGTGGATGTTATGGTGTGAGAAATGCAGCAATCCCCCTCTCTACACTTTGGACTAAAGAAAGAAGGAAGAGGCCATATACATTCAAAGTACCTTGACATAAATATTTGGATAATTATTTGTTCTTTGATTTTCTTTTTCTTATCCCTCAAAACCTTTCTCTTTTAATGTGGAAATTTCTGTCTATCTCTGTGTTTCAAGAGCAGCAGGAGGTACAGCAATATGAGAGATATGTGGAAGGGTCATTGGGTGGAAAAAAGAGCCAATCTGAGCATGGAACACCCACTGGGGTCAAAGAGAATAATGGGATGTAATTGAACGGCTTCCTAGGAAGATGAAGCAAGAAGAGCAACCCGTCCAAAGTTATTTTTCCTCATGTTTGACAATATAGAACCTCTGCACATATAAAAGTAAATGCTGTTGGTTTATAGGAAGATCTATAGGTGTGTAAACATTTTGATCCAATTTCAGAATGGCCACTGATTTTCATCTATGGTGGTTTCATTAGCATTCCATTTTAGACATACTACTTTCTAGCTCAGAGAGTATACATGTTTGCCTGTGACAAAATCCAATTTTCACTCCCAAATAAATAAACAAATAAACAAACAAAATAACCCATAAAAACTCAACAGTAAAGAAGAATACTCTCCAATGCCTATGGACAATTTTTTTGTCTTTTATTTATTAGCATAATGACAAAAACTATCAGTCGCTTATGGAAGTACAAGAATAAAAATCAGAAAAATCATGTGAGTAATTGCACTTAGAAGGAATTCAATCCATGCTGTGTTGGAGCTAGCAATGGCTTGTGAAAGCCAAATGTTAAATTTTCAAGAATTTTGCAAGCTGGTTGACATACATTGGTAGCTGAAATCAGCCCTGGTGAGATAGAAATTGGCAAATGCTACATATCAGAACTTTGCTACATGAGACAGCCAGTTTCTAAACATTTATTTGTATATCACCAGATTCAATCAAGTCAATGCAATCTTTTTTAAAAAATTTCTTCAGCTAGTTTTCCCCTAGGTTCATAGCATGACATAGAATGGTGCTTTTCAAATCTCTCTTTTTTAACATAAGGAAATTTTTCCAAACAAAATCTTACATAGAAACTTGTATAAGCAATAAAGACAGATATGCTTTTATTGAAGTAAACGGGTAACAGTGTGCCATTCCCTGGCCTACCTTAGTCCTATAAGCTACCAACCAAATGATCCTCTGAAACCCCACCATATCCTGGACTCTGGAAGCCTATTTATACCGATTGATAAAAAGGAAGGAAGAACAGCTGGACAACAAAGACACGAGAATTACAGTCCCAGTTTTGACTCGAAGCAACCACTTCAGATCTTGATTTCTTTATTGTAAAGTGAGGAGTTTAGACAAACGACATTAGAATTCTCCAAGCTACAAAACTTTGTGTTTTTCTGCTTTAAAGATTCATGAAAGTTCCATGGAAATAATGTTTTAAATTTGACTTAAAGATAAATTCTACTTCAAGTCAGCACTCTCATATACTTTCATTTAACTTCTAGGGAAATTATTTTTGCATTTAAATTAATTGGCAATTGCCACATACTTGCAGCTAGACTCACAAAAGCAATAATCTTACCAATGCCTATACAAAATGTGAATATTTTTACCAACAAATATTCTCATTAAATTGGTGCACACCTAGCTAAACAAGACAAATTATCCTTCTTCGCATCCATATTGGTTCTCTGCAGTGCTGGCAGCACCACTCGTGGTTGTTTACTGACTTCTTTTTATGCATTACCTTACACTAAATTCTCCTGCTTCTACACCCTGTCCTTGATGATACTCTCTTCAGAGTCAATATGAGTCATATTAGTAAAAGAAGAGCTGAACAGTTCTGGAGTGGGTATCCATTGCTAGAGTATTTGGAGGTGGTGAAAACAAAATCTGCAAAGTAAGATGGTAAGTTTTCCTCAGCAGAAGCAATTCTGAAAGCTGAAACAGGTATGTTATGTGTGGGTTTGTAAATGTGTGTAGGTATATGTATATGTACGTACTGATAGGCTCATAATTGCCCAAAGGAACTATTTCAAAAGAAGAGTAGTAATATTCCTACCCATCTTTAAACTATCTAGGCATAGATTAGTAAGTATGTGGACCAACTAAAATAAAAATATATAATAGCATATTTATAAAAATTATTACTATAAATCAATTAAAACAGCCACATATAAGGATCTGTTGTTCAGAACTAGAAAGTAACTGTAGGGTCTTGGCAGGTGCTATGAACTGAATGTTTGCAACCCCCCAAGTTCACATATTGGAATTTGAACCCCTAAGGTGATGGTATTACTGGTGGGGTCTCTGGGAGGTGATTAGATCATGAGGGAGAGCACTCATGATTGAGATTAGTGCCCTTAAAAAAACAAAAAAAACTGCTGGCCAGGTGTGGTGGCTCACACCTGTAATCCCAGCACTTTGGGAGGCCAAGGCAGTTGGATCACCTGAAGTCAGGAGTTCGAGACCACTGAGCCCAGCCTGACCAATATGGTAAAACCCTGTCTCTACTAAAAATACAAAAAAGTTAGCTGGGCATGGTTGCGGACACCTGTAATCCCAGCTAATCAGGAGGCAGAGGCAGGAGAATGGCTTGAACCCAGAAGGTGGAGGTTTCAGTGAGCCGAGATCATGCCATTGTACTCCAGCCTGGGCAACAGACTGAGACTCCATCTCAAAAAAGAAAAAAAAATACTGTCAAGGGCTAGTAGCCCCTTCCACCTTGTGAGGACAGAGTAAGAAGATTCCATTATGAGAAAGTAGGCCTTTACCTGACGTTGAAACTGCTGGTGACTTGAACGTGGGTTTATCATCCTCAAAAACTCTGGAAAAAAAAATACTTCTGTTGTTTTTAAGCCTCCACCTGTGTGGGAGTTTGCTATAGTAGCCCAAATAGACTGGGAAAGCAGTAATAATAGTACACTTATAGAAGGTGTTTGAAGAGATTTTAAATAAAAAGGCTATTTTTAAATGTCTGAGAAGCATTAAGAGAAACCAAGAAAAACGTTGAAGCACTCAGGGCTAATGACAGAGAGGAGCTTTTATCATCCCATGGCCTAACTGTATAGGAGAAGGGAAATGTTACTAGATACTGGAGAAATTAACCCTATAGTAAAAGAAGGCTACCTGCTGGGAGCTATAATATTTGGAAGAAGGGTGTAGCTGCCAGTTAACTCTTTGGGAGGAAGTTATTACAATAAATACTCTGATCTCTTTCTTCACTGACCCTTGAATCACCTATTGGTGCCTCCCATTGGCTAAAACCAACCGAAACAAAGAGAGCAAGAAAGCCTATTGACCTAGATATAAAGCCAGCTTCTTGGGGCACAGAAAAAGGTGAAAATGGTAGAGAGAGAAATAGGCAAGGAAAATTGAGACTATCTACCATGGTAACCAATAGTCGCTACTTTTGGTCTACTGGAATGTAAGAATACCCTTTCACCTTTATTCATTAATTCAATCTATATTTAGCACTTACTCTATACCAGACACTGTTCACAGTTTTAATTTTACAGCAGTGAACAAAATAAAGGTTTTGTCCTCATGAAAAAAAAGAGACAAGACAAAATAAGTAAATAGTCAAAACAATTTCAGATAATGTTAATATTCAAAAATAAAATGAAGAAGTATTATAGAATTATCACAGTAGTGGTATGGAGCTTCTCCAGGTAATGTGGGTAAGAAAGACCTATTGGAGGAGATGATAACTGAACTATAATATCATGATGAGAAGACATTAACTATCCTCATAACTAAGGAAGAGAGAAGAATCGAATAGGTGCAATAAAAAATGATAAAGGGGATATCACCACCGATTCCACAGAAATACAAACTACCATCAGAGATTACTACAAACATCTCTCTGCACATAAACCAGTAAACCTAGAAGAAATGGATAAATTCCTGGACACTTAAACACACTCCCAAGACTAAACCAGGAAAAATTTGAATCCCAAAGTAGACCAATAACAAGGTCTGAAGTTGAGGCAGCAATTAATAGCCTACCAACCAAAACAAGTCCAGGACCAGATGGATTCACAGTCGAATTCTACCAGTCGTAAAGAGGAGCTGGTACCATTCCTTCTGAAACTATTCCAAACAATACAAAAAGAGGGAATCCTCCCCAACTCATTTTATGAGTCCAACATCATTCACAGAGGATGGGGGATTGGGGAGGGATAACATTAGGAGAAATACTTAATGTAGATGACAGGGGGATGGATGCAGCAAACCACCATGGCATGTGCATACTTATGTAACAATCCTGCATGATCTACACATGTATCCTAGAACTTAAAGTATAATAATAATTTAAAAACCCAACTTTTATGCTCTGTCACCTCTTGAATGCTTTGTTGCTTAGAAATTTCTTCTGCCAGATACCCTAAATCATCTCTCTCAAGTCCAAAGTTCCACAGATATCTAGGGCAGAGACAAAAAGCCGCCATTCTCTTTGCTAAAGCATCCTAAGAGTCATCTTTACTCCAGTTCCCAACAAGTTTCTCATCTCCATCTGAGACTACCTCAGCCTGGACTTCACTGTCCATATCACTAGCAGCATTTTGGTCAAAGCCATTCAACAAGGCTCTAGGAAGTTCGAAACTTTCCCACATCTTCCTGTCTTCTGAGCCCTCCAATTCTCTAGGAGTTTCCAAACTTTCCCACATCTTCTGAGCCTGCCAAACTGTTCTAACCTCTACCTGTTACTCAGTTCCAAACTCTCTTCCACATTTTGGGATATCTTTATAGGAGCAATCCACTCCTGGTACCAATTTACTGCATTAGTCCATTCACATGTTGCTATGAAGAAATACCTGAGTTTGCATAATTTATAAACAAAAGTGGTTTAATTGACTTACAGTTCTGCATGGCTGGGGAGGCCTGAGGAAACTTACAATTGTGGTGGGAGGGGAAGCAAACATGTTCTTCTTCACGTGGCGGCAGGAGAGAGAAGTGCCAAGAAAAGGGGAGAAAACCTCTTACAAAATCATCAGATCTTGCAAGAACTCACTATCATGAGAACACAATGGTGGTAACTGTCTCCATGAATTAATTACCTCCTGTTGGTTCCCTCCCATGACACTTGGGGATTATGATCATTCACAGATGACCAATTCAAGATGAGATTTGGGTGGGGACACAGCCAACCCATATCAATCGCATAGAAATAGTATTAATAATTTATGCTTAGCACTTACTCTATGTCAGGCACTGTTACCAGAGCTGTACCTACATTAACAGTTTAAAGCTTGCACCAACCCTGTGAGAAAGGTAGTATTAGCATTTATGTTTTACAGATGGGAAAACCTGAATTATAGTAAGATTAACCAACTTGCCCCAAGTCACACAATTATTGATAGGTGGATCCAGGATTTGTACCAAAGTGGTTTGTATCTGAAGTCCATTGTTGAAACCATTGCACTGTACTACCTCTCCAAATGATACAAAACACTTCAGTGTTTCATACAAAGGCAGGCTAAAAAGTATGGGAATGTGTAAGAAACAAAAGAAGCAGCTCAAAGCCTGACTGATGAATAAAACCCGTAGCTCATTTTTGTTGGTGCATGTTCAGGGCCTCAGAGTTGCTTAGGCATCAAACATTACAGGTTTTTGCCAGCCAGCCTTGTAGTTACTTTGGTGACACTGTTTCCTCAAAAAAACTGCAGGCATTTGATCACAATTTATTTCTCATAATATTAACTCATAGATATAGAGATTATCTTTACATAGATCTTTAAGAGCGGCTCTATTGAGATACAATTCACGTAAGATAAATTCACTTAGATAAATTGAATATCATCAAAATTAAAATCTTTTTTGATACAATTCATACAATCAAGAAAGTAAAAATAAAATCCGCAGAATGGGTGAAAATATCTGCAAATCATATCTGATAAATCAGTGGTCCCTAACATTTTTGGCACCAGGGACTGGTTTCATGGAAGACAATTTTTCTACAAATGGTGGCGGGGGGTGGTGGGGGCAGATGGTTCCGGGATGAAACTGTTTCACCACAGATCATCAGGCATTAGAGTCTCATAAGGAGTCTACAACCAAGATCACTCACATGTGTACTTCATAATAGGGTTCATGCTCCCATGAGAATCTAATGCCAGCACTGTTCTTGAAGGAGGCAGAGCTCAGGTGGTAATGCTTGCTCACCAATTGCTCACCTCCTGCTGTGTGGTCAAGTTCCTAACAGGTCATGGATCAGTACCAATCTGCACCCAGGTTTTGGGGACCCATGTGATAAGAAACTTGTATCCAGAATATATAAGGAACTCTTTCAACTCAATAATAAAAAGACAAGCAACTGAATTTAAAATGGGTATAGGATTTGAATAGACATTTCTCCAGCAAAGATATTTATCTATTTTTCACTTGTCACCCATTCTTTTTGTGTCTTATCTAAAAAGGTGGGTCTATAATCCAGTTAGAGTTGATTTTTGTGTATAGAGTAAGCATGGAGTACAACTTCATTCTTGTGCATGTGGATATACAATTGCCCCAACGTCGTTTTGCCAAAAATACTATTCCTTTCCCATGAAATTGCCCTAGCACCTTTGTTAAAAATCAACTAACCATAAACATGTGGATTGATTTCTGGACTCTTAATTCTGTTCCTTTAATCTTTTGGTTTAAGTCAGTCCCATACTGTCTCAGTTACAGTAGCTTTGTAGTAGTTTTGAAATCAAGAAGTATGAATCCTCCAGCCTGATTTTTTTTTTTTTTTTTTTTTTTGGTCAAGACTGCTTTCTGCATCTCTTGCATTTCTATATGAATTTTAGGATAAATTTATCACTTTTGGCAAAAAACCAGCTGGAATTTTGATATTTGTATAAAATTTATAGAAAAATTTGGGGAGAGATCCATCTAAACAAAATTACGCCCTGTAATTCATGACCACTAAATGTTTATTTTATTTAGGTCTTCTTTAATTTATTTCAACAATATTCTGTAGGTGTCAGAATACAATTCCTATATTTATTTTGTTATATTTATTTATAAGTCTTTTTTGTTGATGCTATTGTAAATGAAATTGTTTCCTTAATTTAATTTTCAGAATGTTCCCTGATAGGATATAAAAATACAGTTGACCAATGTACTCAGAGAAATTTAAAAAAAATAAAATTTGTAAAAAAACTGAATGATGACAGCAACAAAATAAAAATACAGTTGATGGCAAGTTAAACTTGTGTTCTGCAACTATACTGAACTCATTATTAGCTATACTTTTTTTTGTGGATGCCTTAGGTTTTCCTGTATACAAGAGCGTGTCATCTGCAACAAAAGACAATTTTACCTTTTCCTTTCCAATATGGATGTTCTTTTATTTTCTTGCCTAATTGTCCTGGCTAGAACTTCTAGTATAATGTTCAATAGAGGTAGTGAGAACAGATATTCTTGCCTTGTTCCTGATCTTAGGGGGAAAGCATTCAGTCTTTCACCTTTAAGTATGATATTATCTGTGGGTTTTTTCCTAGCTGTTCTTTATCAGGTTGAGAAAATTTCGTTTTATTCCTAGTTTGTTGAGTGTTTTTATCATGAAAATATTGAATTTTGAGATGATTATACATGTTTGCCATTTATCAATTAATATGGTGTTTTAAGTTAATTGATTTTTGGATATTAAACTGACCTTGCAGTCCTGAGATAAATCATACTTGGTCATGTTGTATAAATCTTTTTATATGTTGCTGGATTTGGTTTGCTAATATTTTCTTTAGGATTTTTTATTTTTACAAAATATGCTGTCTGTAGTGTTCTTTATAAGTGATGTCTTTGTCTGGTTTTGGTATCAGGATAATACTGTTCTCACAGAATGAATTGAGAAGTATTCCCTCTACCTCTATTTTTTTTTAAGTGTTTTTGAAGAAAGTGTTCCTTCTTCTTTAAATATTTGGTATAATTAACTAGTGAAGCTGGGTCATAGGCTTTTCTTTGTGGGAAGGTCTTTTCTTTTAATTACTAATTAAATTTCTTTACTTGTTATATTCAGATTTTCTATTTATCCTTGAGCCAATCTTGGTAGTTTGTATCTTTTTAGTAACATGTCCATTTCATCTAAGTTATCTAATTCACTGACATAGAGTTTTTCATAATTTCTCTATAATCCCTCCCCTCCCCTATAAATGTTGGTAGTGATGTTTTCTCTTTCATTCCTGATTTTAGTAATTTGAGTCTTTTCTCTCTAAGTCTAGCCAAAGGTATGTCAATATTTTATAATCTTCTCAAAGAACCAAAATTTGATATTTACAAATACGTTTAAGCCTAACTTCTCTCATCTTTCACTTCCTAGAAGTTAAACGCTTCTCATCCCCCTCTCACTAACATAAAGACAGAGTAGGTTAATTTCAGAGTAGAATGAACAACTAACATAACACTGAAAATCTCAGTTTTTTGCTCACTTAATGTAGGCAGTTTCAGGCCAGTATGATACTCTATTATTATAACTCCATTTTCTATTATCTGACTGTTTAGTCATTCTCTAAAGTTGACCAATTTGGCTACTTGAGCCCTATCATCATGTCAGCATTCCAGCCATCACATCAATATTCTGGTCAGCAGAAAATAGACTAAGATTTTCACTCCTTTTAAGAAGACTTCCCAAGTTTTCATGTACCACTTTCACTTACAACTCTTTGGCCTAATGCTATTATTTGGACACATTAAGCAACAAAGAGGCTTGGAATTGCCATTTATTTATGGTGTTTCCCTTGCCCAAATAAAATTCTTACCTCCAATTATTGAGGAAACAAGGAAAGAATGCTTATTGAAGGATATAACCTTGTAAAAATAAAGTATGTTGTAATATTTAGTGTATGTATATATTTTGAGTTTATGACAGTTTACTCCATGCCTTGTTCAATATTCTGCTTTTTATATTTAATAGTATTTATGAAAATAATTATACACTAATAAAGCAATATTCTCCATATAGCATATATGTGTACATATATATATTATATAGTATTTGTGTGTTTTAGATATAATGATTATGAGAGTGAATATTCGTGATTTATTCTCCCTCCTTCTCTTTTCCGTAAGATATCTGTAAGATAAGAATCAGGGCCGGGTGCGGTGGCTCACGCCTATAATCCCAGCACTTTGGGGGGCCTAGGCGGGTGGATCACGAGGTCAAGAGATTGAGACCATCCTGGTCAACAAGGTGAAACCCCGCCTCTACTAAAAATAGAAAAATTAGCTGGGCATGGTGGTGTGCGCCTGTAGCCCCAGCTACTCGGGAGGCTGAGGCAGGAGAATTGCTTGAACCCAGGAGGCGGAGGTTGCGGTGGGCCGAGATCGCGCCATTGCACTCCAGCCTGGGTAACAAGAGTGAAACTCCATCATAAAAAAAAAAAAAAAAAAAAAAAAAAAAGAATCAGTATACTCTCATTCCTTATTCTCTGTTTAGAAATAAAAAGGATTTTTCATATGCTCTATAATCATTTAGCATACTGATTCTCAGTTGTTTGTATAAATAAGAGTCACCTAGGAAATATAAATGTAGATTACAGGTTCTATCCTAAGAGAGCCTTATTCAGTAGGTCTAGTGTAGAGCCAGAAGCTTGAATTTTAAATAAGGACCCCAGGTGGTTCTGGCCACATTTTTGAGAAATTCACAGAGTTAGGGAGTGTGGTGACCAGCATTTTCATTAACAAAAAATGGATTTAGCAAGGAAGACACATGCTTTCCGTCTCTCTATGGACTCTTGAATATGATTTTTCCATTGCTTGTAATCAAGCCTGTCTGCCTAGTTGCTTTAAAGTGAAACTTTAAAGATATCATTATGTTAGTTAAATGATTTATGAAAGCAGTGAAAGCAGAGATGGAGAAGGGTAGGTCTCCTTATTCAACTTATAGACAGATAATCTATATTGTTCTTGGTTGAGTAGAGCTGTTATAATGGGATGATCAAAGCATTGTCTTTTTTTGGAAAGATCAAACCATTTTATTTTCCGTGACAAAACTTATCTCTCTCAATTCAGTCTTTGAGATATATCTCACCCTCTCCTACATGAACAGAATTTGCCAATTAGATTCAACACCAGATCTCAGCATGGGGTTTTATTATAGATGCATAGATACTATTTTCACAAGTAATTCTGGGAACTTCTTGATATTCTCTCTTATGTCAATGAGCTGTGATGAGTATGAAGTTTGAGCAGAAATATAGTCTGTGATGTGATTAAAATTAAATGACAAAGTTTATTAATTCTATTTACTATATAAGCAGATTTAAATGAATTTAAAAGATTTTTTTAAAACATTATTTTAGTTTCAGGAGTATATGTGCAGGTTTGTTATATAGGTAAATTGTGTGTCATAGGGAGTTGGTGTACAGATTATTTCATCACCCAGGTAATAGGCAAAGTACCCGGTAGGGACTTTTTTTAATACTCTCTCTCCTCCCACCTTCCAGCCTTAAGTACACATGTGTCCATGTGTACTCAATGTTTAACTCCTGCTTATAAGTGAGAACATGCAGTATCTGGTTTTCTGTTCCTGCATTAGTTCACTAAAGATAACGGCCTGCAGTTTCATACATGTTGCTGTAATGGACATGATCTTATTCTCTTTTATGACTGTGTAGTATTCCATGGTTTATATATATCACATTTTCTTTATCCAGTTTATCCCCCCTTGATGGGCATTAAGGTTGATTCCATGTCTTTGTTATCGTGAATAGTGCTGTAGTGAATATACGAGGGCATGTGTCTTTTTGGTATAATAATTTATTTTCCTTCAGATATATACCTAGTAATGGGATTTCTGGGTTGAATAGTTTTAAGTTCTTTGAGAAATCATGAAATTGCTTTCCACAATGGCCAAACTAATTTATATTGTATAAGTGTTCCCTTTTCTCTACAATTTTGCCAGCATCTGTTATTTTTTTGACTTTTTAATAATAGCCATCTGACTGGTACAAGATGGTACCTCATTGTGGTTTTGATTTGCATTTCTCTAATTATTAGAGATGATGAGCATTTTTTCACATGCTTGTTGGCCACATGCATGTCTTCTTTTAAAAAGTGTCTGTTTATGTACTTTGCCCATTTTTTAATGGGGTTATTTTTTGTTTGTTAAGTTCTTAATAGATTCTGTATATTAGACCTTTGCTGGATGCATAGTTTGAAAATATTTTCTCCCATTCTGCAAGTTGTCTGTTTACTCTATTGATGGCTTCTTCTGCTGTGCATATCTTTAGCTTAATTACATCCCATGTCAATTTTTAACTTTGTTGCTATTGCTTTTGGCATCTTGATAATAAAAGCTTTTCCAGGTCCTATGTGTAGAATGTTTTCCCAGGTTATCTTCCAGAGTTTTTATAGTTTCATGTTTTAAATTTAAGTCTTTAATCCATCTTGAGTTGATTTTCTGTATATAGTGAAAGGAAGGTGTCCAGTTTCAATCTTCTGCATAGGACTAGCCAGTTATCTCAGCACCACTTATTTTACAGGGAGTCCTTTTTCCATTGCTTGTTATTGTTGAGTGTCAAAGATCAATAGTTGTAGGTGTGTGGCTGTATTTCTGGGCTTCCTATTCTGTTTCATTGGTCTATGTGTTTACTTTTGTACCAGTACCATGCTGTTTTCGTTACTGTAGCCTTCTAGTATAGTTTGAAGTCTGGTAATGTGATTGCTTAGGATTGCCCTGACTATTCAGGCTCTAAAAGTAGGTTTAAAATAAGTGTTAATTATTTCCTTAGAGTAAGTTTCTGTAGGTAGAATTGTTGAATTGAAGTGTAAGAAGGGTTTGATGCAGAAACTCCAATTTTAGAAATTTATTTTTAAGCAATTATAATAGATATAAACTAAGCTGCATATACAATGAGGTTTATATCAGCTTAATTTATAAGCAGAAAATATTAGAAAGAATGCCCTATAGAAGGAGACTTATGTGAATCATGGCATATTCATATGATTGAACAATATATCACATTAAAAAATCATATGTTAGGCCAGGTGTGGTGGCTCACTCCCATAATCCCAGCACTTTGAGAGGCTATGGCAGGCGGATCACCTGAGGTCAGGAGTTCAAGACCAGCCTGACCAACATGGAGAAACTCTGTCTCTACTAAAAATACAGAAAATTAGTTGGGTGTGGTGGAGCATGCCTGTAATCCAAGCTACTCGGGAGACTGAGGTCGGAGAATCGCTTGAACCTGGGAGGCAGAGGTTGCGGTGTGCCAAGATCATGCCATTGCACTCCAGCCTCGGCAACAAGAGTGAAACTCCGTCTCAAAAACCAAACCAAAGCAAACCAAACCATATAATTATATGTTAGAACTCTGTTAACAAATGCTGATAACATATTGTTAAGTTTTTAAAAATCAGGTTAAAATACAACATATAGTATACAATCTAAATTTAGCAAAAATATATAAATGTATCTGCATACACACACACACACACACACACATATACTTAGAGAAAAGACTATAACAATATGTACCAATCTAACAAAATGTTAACAGATTTATCTCTGGGTGGTGGTATTACATGTAATATTTATTTTATTTTGTGCTTGTAGTTTCCTATATTATATTTTCTATCACTTATGCTTTTTTACATGATGCTTTTTCTATTTTACTTACATATTAAAAAGTGTTATTTTATGAAATAAAATTATAAAAAATTAAAATGTACTATTTGTCCACTCAGATGTAATATAACTCAGGTTTAAATGGATGTACAGACTTGTCATCCCACTAAATCTATTAGCACAAATTTTATCAGCTGAATTTGTAAAATGTGACCTTCATTCTCTTTTACATAAACTGCATTTTAAAAAATCTTTTTGGAGAAACTTGTTTGGTGACATTGAGGGATATGATGATATGAATCATTTCGTTTGATTATTGCCCACACCATGAACTCCTTTGCTCACGAAACAGGTGAATATTCTTGAGTAATAACAGTTTGCATTTCTTAGATAGAAGATTTGTATATAAAATGGTAGAACTTCAGACCTTTAAAGTGTATCTTAACACAGATTTCAACAACGTTCTTGTTAACAGAACAAACAGCAGCGCCACTAAATCCCCACACATCCCATGGAATATTTTGTCATTAATGAACTATCTCTTTTTCTGAACATAAGCCATTTAGCTCCTTGGTCAATGAGTTCAAATTTTAAAAAGAAAAGAACAAACTCAGGATTGTACAAAGATCAGAGTTTTAAGATCCTGAGACTTCAAGTGAGCAAAAGCCTACAAATCCTTTAGAAATCTACAGTGTCGCAGCATTTCCTCCAAAAGTGTTCTGCATGCAGGGCAAAGAATGTTGGGGGTGAAACTGGGTTTTGAATATCTAAGATACAGTTGAGAAACTAGGATAACCACGCAGGGAGCCTAACACAACAACAGATCGGGATAACCAATGTAAAATCACATTGGGCAAATAGTTATTAAGAGGAAACTAACAATTATTGAGCATCAATTCTGTAGCGGACTCTGTTGATGGGCCAGTAAGTAAAGAGGGGCATCAAGTACTACTACAAAATTTGGATTAAATTAAGAATGAACAAGAGATAAATAATTTCTTACAATGTTTGTCAACATTCTATTTCAGAGAAATTAGAGTTATTATTTTTTGTATAAGTCGAGACTTATCCTGAATATGTAAGTAAGCCTCTTTCTTGGCAATTACTCACTTTCTTGTTTGAATTCAGTTGTTTTTTTCTATCAAAGTTATACAAGTACATAACCTGAATAATTAATAATGTAGTTCTATAAAACTTGTTAACATAACTTCTCTGACTCCCTCTATTCCATATTTTTTGCCACTTAGAGACAACCAATCTTATTCTTGCAACAACATTGTAGTACTTTCCATCACAGTGATAAATAATGTCTTTTTATTGCTACTTAATTTTAGTCCTTTTTTGGCGTTATATATTTTCTTCTTACCATAGAAAATGAGAAGTTAGTTCTCTTTTACAACCTCTATTACACTTCATGTGCCCCATCTTATCAAGAAAGTTAGTAAATTTTTTAGTGCTTACATGATTATGAAAAAGCAAATACCTAACTGAGTTGAGCTATGTAGCAAGTTATGTTTGCTTGCCCTTTCCTACCTATATTTTAGTTCTCCCAGTTACTAATGAATTTGGCTTTGATTGCTTAGTTTTCTGTGCATTTATCAATAATTTGGCCCGAAACTCTTCCCAGATGTGTAAATCTTCTTTCATACATTGAAGCACAATTTCCTTTCCTTAATGTCCTTCCCAGAACAAATGTGTGTGTGTGTGTGTGTGTGTGTG
This sequence comes from Aotus nancymaae, assembly GCF_030222135.1. Lineage (NCBI taxonomy): Eukaryota > Metazoa > Chordata > Mammalia > Primates > Aotidae > Aotus > Aotus nancymaae. The sequence goes on along the minus strand of NW_026988415.1, from coordinate 48,821,824 downwards.
TGTGTGTGTGTGTTCTCATAGAGCCTCTACTTTCTTGCTCTTTCTTAGTATTTTCCCTTATTTTAGAGGTGCATATTCTGTAGCAGCTTCCTAGGAAATGGTACACAGGTGGCACGTTTCTGAGACTCTGCATATCTGAAATGTTTTTATTCTACCCTTGGCTTGACTGATTGATAGTTTAGAAGTATAGAACTCTAGGATGAAAATAATTGTCAAGATTTTGAAATCATAGTTCCATTGTCTTCTAGTTTCCAATATTGCTGAGAAATCTGATACCATTCTGGGATGTGAGCCTTTGTGTAAAACACGTTCTTTCTCCCTGAACCTTTTAGGAGCTTTTTCTCTGCTTCAGTGTTCTAAAATTTTATGATAATGTTTTGGTGAGGGCAATTTTTATGCACTGTGCTAGGCACTTACAGGACTCTTCAATCCGGAAACTCATGTTCTTCAGGCTTGGGAAAGTGTATTGAATTATCTCTTTATTTTCTTACCTCTGATTTCTATATTCTCTCTTTCTGCAACCCCTATTTTTGAATTTACATCTCAGGATCAATCTTCTATTTTTACTATATTTTTCTACTTCTTTGCCTTTTTGCATTACTTTCTTGGATATTTCTAGATTCATCTTATGAGCTTTTCCTATCTGATAAATTATTTTAATTTTAGGATCTCTTATCCCTTTGAAGATACTAGTACTTTTTAAACCATGTTCTCATTCATAATCTCTGTTTCCTCCAAATTGTTTGGTTATCTCTATTTGTTGTGATATTTCTTTTTTATATAGGAGACTTTTTCACATTACCTAGTTATTCTCAACTTCCACTTTATAATGAATGTTCTAAAAAGCAGATTGGAAGTTCTGAGTAGAGGATAAGTTTTGTTCACTGTGGTTTCATAGTAGTGTAATCTGGTAAATCATTTCTTGAAGGACACCTGCATTTTCTGATCTCCTTACCATATGGTTTAGGCCTGGCTGCCAGAATTCTGGAATCTTAGTGGGGAAAGAATTATGGGGTTCTTAATAGTCAACAAATGAACTTTGACATAATCCCTTTTTAAATATAATAGTCCAAACGGTAGTTAAACCTAATATCTCCCATTGCAGAGACTGTTTTAGTTACTTTTTCCAGAGAATAATTTTCATTATTTTTCCCTAGGTAGAGAAAAGACAGCATGTCAGTTACATGAAGCAGGGAAAGGGCTTGAGTTCCAACTTCTCATGTAATTTCAAGTAAACTTTTAAAGCCAATCGTTCCTGCTTTTAGCCCTTCATTCATCTTCCAGGTGTTCCTGGCACTACAATTTCCTGAGAATTTTGGAGGTGCAATGATAAAAATCTGGTTGTTTCTTGGCTTCTCCACTGTAAGCTTGGGGGTTAACCTTCTGGGTGTGCTAAGTCAGTTTCCACTCATCCATCTGCTTTCCATATTGCAATATTTTGTTTCTTGTTATCTCCTTTTCTGTTCTTTTGGTCCTATTAATAGCATGCCTCTTTCTTGCTTTAATCTTTTGCTGTCACTTTAATGGAGTGTTACAAGGGTAAAAAGGCATTCAAGCACCATTTTTAACTACAAGTTGGTAGCTGTTTTTTGTAACTTCAAAACAAGATGTAGATATATGATGATAAAGTAAGTAGCATGAATTTCTACTGCATTCTTCTCTGTGGAAGCATGGAGTAGCTTCTTTTCATTATTTTAACTTAGGCCTCAGCTTAAATATCACGTCCTCAGTGAAGTCTTCCGGAACTGTTTATTTCAGGCAACTCCTCAGTCCTCCATATTTTCTTTCTTAAGTTCTGGGGTACATGTGCAGAACATGCAGATTTGTTACATAGGTATACACGTGCCATGGTGGTTTGCTGCATCCATCAACTCATCTCTACATTAGCTATTTCTCCTAATACTATCCTGCCACTAGCCCCCCACCCCTTGACAGGCCCAGGTGTGTGATGTTCCCCTTCCTGTGTCCATGTGTTCTCACTGTTCAACTCCCACTTCTGAGTGAGAACACGGAATGTTTGGTTTTCTGTCTTTGTGTTAGCTTGCTAAGAATGATGGCTTCCAGCTTCATCCATGTCCCTGCAAAGGACATGAACTCATCCTTTTTTATGGCTGCATAGGATTCCATAGTGTATATGTGCCATTTTCTTTATCCAGTCTATCATTGATGGGCATTTGGGTTGGTTCCAAGTCTTTGCTATTGTGAACAGTGCTGCAATAAACATACATGTGCATGTGTCTTTATATTAGAATGATTCATAATCCTTTGGGTATATACCCAGTAATGAGATTGCTGGGTCAAATGGTATTTCCAGTTCTAGATTCTTGAGGAATCGCCACACTGTCTTCCACAATGGTTGAACTAATTTATACTTTCACCAACAGTGTAAAAGAGTTCTTATTTCTTCACATCCTCTCCAGCATCTGTTGTCTCCTGACTTTTTAATAATCGCCATTCTAAGTGGTGTAAGATGGTATCTCATTGTGGATTTGATTTGCATTCCTCTAATGACCAGTGATGATCAGCATTTTTTCATGTGTTTGTGGGCCACATAAATGTCTTCTTTTGAGAAGTGACTTTTCATATCCTTTGTCCACTTTTTGATGGGGTTGTCTTTTCTTGTAAATTTATTTACATTCTTGGTAGATTCTGGATATTAGCCCTTTGTCAGATTGATAGATTGCAAAATTTTTCTCCCATTCTGTAGCTTGCCTGATGACAGTTTCTTTTGCTGTGCAGAAGCTCTTTAGTTTAATTAGATCCCATTTGTTAATTTTGGCTTTTGTTACCATTGCTTTTGGTACTTTAGTCATGAAGTCTTTACCCATGCCTATGTCCTGAATGGTATTGCCTAGGTTTTCTTCTGGGGTTTTTAGGTTTTATGTGTAAGTTTTTAATCCATCTTAATTTTTGTGTTGTAAGGAAGGGGTCCAGTTTCATTTTTCTGCATATGGCTAGGTAGTTTTCCCATTTATTAAATAGGAAACAAACACCATTTATTAAATAGGGAATCCTTTCCTCATCGCTCATTTTTGTCAGGTTTGTCAAAGATCAGAGGGTTTAGAGATATGGTGTTATTTCTGAGGCCTCTGTTCTGTTCCATTTGTCTATATATCTGTTTTGGTACCAGTACCAGTATCATGCTGCTTTGGTCACTGTAGCCTTGTAGTATACTTTGAAGTCGGGTAGCATGATACCTCCAGCTTTCTTCTTTTTGCTTAGGATTGTCTTGGTTATGCGGGCTCTTTTTTGGTTCCGCATGAAATTTAAAGTAGTTTTTTCTAATTCTGTGAAGAAATTCAATGGTAGCTTGATGGAAATAGCATTGAATCTATAAATTACTTTGGGCAATATGGCCACAGAAATACAAACTACCATCAGAGAATACTATAAACACCTTTATGCAAATAAACTAGAAAATTTAGAAGAAATGGATAAATTCCTAGAAACATACACTCTCCCAAGTCTAAACCAGAAAGAAGTTGAATCCCTGAACAGACCAGTAACAAGTGCTGAAATTGAGGCAGTAATTAGAAGCCTACCAACCAACAAAAGCCCAGGACCAAATAGATTCACAGCCAAATTCTACCAGAAGTATAAAGAGGAACTAGTACCATTCCTTCTGAAACTATTCCAAACAATAGAAAAAGAGGGACTCCTCCCTAACTCATTTTATGAGGCCAGCATCATCCTGATACCAAAATCTGGCAGAGACACAATAAAAAAAGAAAATTTCAGGCCAATATCCCTGATGAACATGGATGCGAAAATCCTCAATAAAATACTGGCATACCAAATCCAGTAGAACATCAGAAAGCTTATCCACCATGATCAAGTCGGCTTCATCTCTGGGATGCAAGGCTGGTTCAACATATGCAAATTGATAAACATAATCCATCACATAAACAGAACCAAAGACAAATACCACGATTATCTCAATAGATGCAGAAAAGGCCTTCAATAAAATTCAATAGCGCCTTATGCTAAAAACTCTCAATATACTAGGTATTGATTGAACATATCTCAAAATAATAACAGCTATTTATGGCAAACCCACAGCCAATACCATACTGAATGGGCAAAAGCTGGAAGCATTCCTTTTAAAAACAGGCACAAGACAAGGATGCCATCTCTCACCACTCTTATTCAGCATAATATTGGAAGTTCTGGCCAGGACAATCTGGCAAGAGAAATAAATAAAGTGTATTCAAATAGGAAGAGAGGAAGTCAAATTATCTCTGTTTGCAGATGACATTTTTGTATTTAGAAAACCCCATTGTCTCAGCCCCAAATCTCCTTAAGCTGATAAGCAACTTTAGCAAAGTCTCAGGACTCAAACTCAATGTGCAAAAATCACAAGCATTCCTATACCCAGTAACAGACAGAGAGCCAAATCATGAGTGAATGCACTTTCACAATTGCTACAAAGAGAATAAAATACCTAGGAATGCAACTTACAAGGGATGTGAAGGACCTCTTCAAAGAGAACTACAAACCACTGGTCAAGGATATAAGAGAGGACACAAGCAAAATGGAAAAACATTCCATGCTCATGGATAGGAAGAATCAATGTCATAAAAAGTCTTCCTTTATTTTCTAGGGCAGTGCCTCACCTTCCCCCACCCCATAGAAATAACAATTTATTTTTATTTTTCTCTGTACTATTAAGGGGTTTTGGTCTTTTTTTCCATGTTAGATTGTTAGTTCCTTGAGGGAAAGAAGAACACTTAAAATAGCACCAGGCACAGAGTAGACACTAAATAAATATGCATTGAATTAAATAAAATTTAGAGCTTTCTATAAAGTGACATTGAAACGCTGCCCCAAACCTTTTCAATGATAGATCAAAATGGAAAATGGCAAAGCAAAATGAAACAGAAATGAATAAGGCTCAGTTTTATAGAAGACAACTATTTCTCAATCCTCAATTATAATCTAGTTTTCTTTTTTGCACTAATCCCATAAACGTCAGTCCTATATGTTGTGTTATCAGTTAAGGAATCAGAGAAGGCCAGAATCAATAAAAATTTTGTCTAGCTTTTGTAACAGAAGTTCACAAAGCCTCAGATTTTTCTGGCCTCTCAAGTCCTGCATTAGCAGGACTTTTTTTTTTTTTTTAATTGAATCTGGCCTATGATGGGAAAAACATTTTTGGAGCTAGAAAATGTTTGAATTGCTGCAGTATTAGAAAAGAAACCAATTTATAGAATGGCACAGCTGTTCACTGTATGATCATTATGATCCTTGTTATTTGGGTGCTGGTTGGTATTTATATCTAATTAGCTCTCTCACACACCATCAAGCAATCTGCATTTTGGGAATAGAGAAAAACTAAAATATATAGAGTTCCAAACTGCCAAAAACATATAACAGAATGAATACAGGTTTAATTCACTGCAGACCCATTATTAACAAACCACTGAAATTAGTTAGTTGGCATTTTTACTTGTATGTGTGTTTTTATAGGAGATGAGAAAGCCACGGGAATAAACTTCAGAAATTATTTTCTATCTTAAATGGTTGACACTTTTTTCTTGTTACTCACTGACCTTGGAGAGCTGGACTGCTGTCAAAATGAGATTTTGCAACCCATTGCCTCATTGATGTCTATTTATTGGTATACATATAACATTTTATAATACATTAATAAAAATGTCAGTTCTTAGTTCTCTGTTAGCAACTTATGTGTTTCACAACTAGAGTCATGTTTCTGCTATAGTACCATGCATAAAAACCACTTATGGACAGCTTAGTGTTTATGAAAACACAAGTGATAACAACTAGGTTTTAACAAACTATATTATCCTATATTAATGAGAAAGAAAACATCATAATGACTCCACTAAGTTATCACATTAAATTTTTGTTCCATTTCCCATTTTAACTTTATGTTTTGAAATAATTTTAGATTTACAAAGCAATTGCAAGCGTATTACAGATATGTTATAAACATATCTGTAATATGTTTATGTTTGTGTTCTCCAAATTTCATACGTTAAAGCCCTAACTTTCAGTGTGGCTTTATTTAAAGATGAAGCCTCTAAAGAAGTAATTAATGTTAAATGAAGTCATAAAGTTGGGGACCTGATCTGATAGGACTAACGTCCTTCTGAGAAGAGACATCCAAAACTCACATGATCTCTCTTTCTCCTCTTGCCCATGTGCAAAGGAAAGGTCATGTGAGGACATAGCAAGAAGGTCACCATCTACAATCTTGGAGGAGAGCCCTCACCAGAAACTATCCATTCTGGCACCTTGATCTCAGACTTCCGGTCTCCAATTCTGAGAAAATAAACTTCTGTTGTTTAAGCCACCAAGTCTATGGCATGTTATGGCAACATGAGCTGACTTAAGAGAGTTCCCATATACCTTCTACCCAGATTCTTGTAATAACATCATCTATAAGCATACTATACTTATCAAAATTAGTAAATTAACATTGATACATACTGCTAACTAGACTGTAATCTTTATTCAAATTTACTCAGTGTTTGCACTAATGTCCTTTTGTGATTCCAGGATCCAATCCAGGATACCACATTGCATTTAGGTGTTGTGTCTTCTAGATATGTAAATATGTGACAGCTTCTCAGTTTTTCCTTATTTCATGACCTTGACAATTTTGTCTGTTTTCTCATGATTGGTCTGAGGTTATAGAATTAATGGTATATATTAAAAGAGGTGACATCACTTTCTCATTGCATCATATCAGGGGTTCGATACCATCAATAAAACTTATTACTGATGATGTTAACCTTGACTGAGTGTGGATAGATTTAGTGAATCATCAAAGTGGTGTTGCTAGGTTTCTACACTGCAAAGTTACTTTTTATTTTTCTGCACATTTTAATAAATAGTCACTAAATCCAGCCATATTCAAGGGTAGGGGAATTACATTCCACTTGCCATAGAGAAGAGTATTAAAGAATTTTGGAATATGTATTAGAAACCAATCACAGTAATTCATATTTTGGGGAAGAAACTGAGGTTACATACATACGCTCTTTCTCCTTAAAGTTTTACCACTAATTTCACCATTCATCCATTGATATTGCCTGCATAAATTATCTCTATGATATTCTTTTTCTATTTATTATTTTGTGAGTATATACTATGTGTATGTATTTATGGGGTACATGAGATGTTTTGATACAGGCATAATAATCACATCATGGAAAATGGGATATCCATCCCCTCAAGCATTTATCATTTGCGTTACAAACCAACCAACCAATTACACCCTTTTAGTTACTTCAAAATGTACAATGATTTATTGACTATAGTTACTTTGTTGTGCTATAAAATACTAGGCCTTATTCATTCATGCTAACTATTTTTGGACCCATTAACCATCCTCACCTTTATCCCACCCCCACCCCCACTACACTCCCAGCCTCTGGTAATCATCCTTCTGCTCTCCATAGGTTCAATTATTTTGACTTTTAGATCCAACAAATAAGTGAAAAAATGTAATGTTTGTCTTTCTGTGACTGGCTTATTTAACATAATGACTTCCAGTTCCATCCATGTCGTTGCAAATGACTGAATCTCATTCTCTTTTATGGCTGAAGAGTACTCCATTGTGTATAAGTACCACATTTTCTTTATCCATTTGTTGATGGACACTTAGGTTGCTTCCAAATCTTGGCAATTGTGAACAAAACTGCAATAAACATGGAAGTGCAGACATCTCTTTGATATACTGATTTTCTCCCTTTGGATATTTACCAAGCAGTGAAATTGATGAATTGTATGGTAGCTCTATGTTTAGTTTTCTGAAGAACCTATGATGTGTTCTCCATAGTGGTTGTATTAATTTACATTCCCACCAACAGTATATGAGAGTTCCCTTTTCTCCACATCCTTGCCAGCATTTGCTTGTCTTTTGGATATAAGCCACTTTAATTGGGGTGAGATGATATCTCACTGTAGTTTTAATTTGCATTTCTCTGATAATCAGTAATGTTGAGCATCTTTTCATATCCCTGTTTGCCACTTATATGTCTTCTTTTGAGAAATGTCCATTAAAATCTTTTGCCCATTTTTTGATTGGATAGATTTTTTCCCCATGCAGTTGTTTGAGCTCCTTATATATTCTGGTAATAAATCCTTTGTCAGATGGGTAGTGTGCAAACATTTTCTCCTATTCTGTGTGTTGCCTCTTCACTTTGTTGATTGTTGTTTTCTTCACTGTGAAAAATCTTTTCAACTTCATGTGATCCCATTTGTCCATTTTTGCTTTGGTTGCCTGCCCTGGTGAAGAATTACTCAAGAAATCTTTGCCCAGAGTGAAACCTTGGATAGTTTCCCCCAATATTTTCCTGTCGTGGTTTCACAGTTTGAGATCTTACATTTAAGTCTTTATTCCATTCAGAGTGATTTTTGTATATGGTGAGAGATAGGCATCTAGTTTTAATCTTCTGCATATGATTATCCAGTTTTCCCAGCACCATTTATTGAAGAGACTGTCCTTTCCCCAGCATATGTTCTTGGCACCTTTGTTGAAAATGAGTTCACTATAGGTGTGTGGATTAGTTTTTGGGTACTCTATTCTGTTCCATTGGTCTATGTGTCTGTTTTTATGTCAGTGCCATGCTGTTTTGGTTACTCTAACCCTGTAGTATAATCTGAAGTCAGGTTATGTGATTGTTTTAATTTTATTCTTTTTCTTAGGATAGCTTTGGCCATTCTAGGTCTTTTGTGCTTCTGTAGACATTTTACAATAGTTTTTTTTATTATTTCTATGAAGAATGTCATTGGTATTTTGATAAGGATTGCATTGAATCTATGGATTGCTTTGGGTAGTATGCACATTTTAACAATACTGATTCTTTCAATTCATGAACATGGAATATCTTTCAATTTTTTGGCGTCTTATTCAATTCTTCTCACCAGTGTTTTATACTTCTCATTAAAAAGAGCTTTCACTTCTTTGGTTAATTCCTATATATTTTATTTTATGCGTGGCTATTGTAAATGGGATTATTTCTTTTTCAGATTGTTCACTGTTATCTTATAGAAATATTACTGATTTTTGTATGTTGATTTTGTGACTAACTTTACTAAATTTATCAGTTGTAATAGTTTTTTTTTTTTTGTGGAGTTTTTAGATTGTTCCAAATGGGAGATCATATAATCTGAAAACAAGGATAATTTGATTTCTTCTTTTTCAATTTGGATGTCTTTTATATCTTCCTCTTCTAGCTAGGACTTTTGGTACTATCATGAATAACAGTGGTGAAAGTGGGTATCCTTGTGATGTTCCAGATCTTACAGGAAAGGCTTTCAGTTTTTCTCATTCAGTATGATACTAGCTGTGGGTCTGCCATATATGTCTTTTATTATGTTGACATATGTTTCTCCTATACCCAGTTTTTTGAAGGCTTTTATCATGAAGAGATGTTGAATTTTATCAAATGCTTTTTCAGCATAAATTAAAACAATCATATGGTTTTTGCTCTTCATTTCATTGATTTGATGTGCCACATTGATTTGCATATGTTGAACCATCTTTGCATTCCTAGAATAAATCTCACTTGGTCATGATGATCTTTTTAATGCATTATTAAATTTGATTTGCTTGTAATTTGTTGAGGATATTTGCATAAATATTAATCTGTGATATTGGCCTGTGCATTCCTTTTTTTGATGTGTCTTTGTTTGGTTATGGTATCAGGGTAATTTTAGCCATGTAGAATGAGTTTGCAAGCATTCAGTCTTCGTCTACTTTTTGAAATAGTTTGAGTAGGATTGGTGATAGTTCTTTAAATATTTGATAGAATTTACCAGTGTAGCCATAGGGTCACAGGCTTTTCTTTAGCGGGAGACTGTTTATTATAATTTTGTACTTGTTACCAGTTATTGATCTGTTCAGGTTTTGGATTTCTTCATCGCTCAATCTTGGTATGTTTTCTGTCTAGGAATTCATCCATTTCTTCTAGATTTTTCAATTTATTGGCATATATATTGCTCATAGTAGCCACTAATGATCCTTTGAATTTCTACAGTATCAGTTGTAATGTCTCTCTCTCTTTTTTTTTTTTTCTTTTTTTTGAGACGGAGTTTCGCTCTTGTTACCCAGGTTGGAGTGCAATGGCGCGATCTCGCCTCACCGCAACCTCCGCCTCCTGGGTTCAGGCAATTCTTCTGCCTCAGCCTCCTGAGTAGCTGGGATTACAGGCACGCGCCACCGCGCCCAGCTAATTTTTTGTATTTTTAGTAGAGACGGGGTTTCACCATGTTGACCAGGATGGTCTAGATCTCATGACCTCGTGATCCACCTGCCTCAGCCTCCCAAAGTGCTGGGATTACAGGCGTGAGCCACTGCGCCCAGCCATGTCTCTTTTATCAACTCTGATTATATTTATTTGGATCCTCTTTTCTTATCACGTGGTGAAACTAAAAGTTTGTTGATTTTGTTTACCTTTTAATAAACAACTTTTTGTTTCACTTATCTTTTGTATTGTTTTTTTCATTTCAAATTCATTAAATTCTATTCTGATCTTTATTGTTTCTTGTACTAATTTGGGGTTTGGTTTGCTCTTGCTTTTCTAGTTCTATGTATTGCATAGTTAGGTTGTTTACTTGAAGCTTTTATTCTTTTTTGATGTAGGTGTTTATAGCTATAAACTTACCTCTTAGCACTGTTTTCCTGCATCTCATAGGTTTTGGTATGCTGTGTTCCTATTATATCTTGTTACAAGAAAATTTTCAATTTCTTTCTTAGTTACTTCATTGACCCACTGGCCATTCAGCAGCATATTGTTTAATTTCCATGTATTTTTATGGTTTTCAAAATTCCTTTTTATTGACTTCCAATTTTATTCCACTGTGGTCACAGAAGATGCTTATTTAAATGAAAAAAAATGTTTTAAGACTTGTTTTGTAACCTAACATATGATCTATCCTTGAGAATAATCCATGTACTAAGAAAAAGAATGTGTATTCTGCAGCTCTTAGATGAATTGTTCTGTAAATATCTACAAGATCTATTTTGTCTATAGTAGAGATTAAGTCAAATGTATATTTGTTGATTTTCTTTCTGGAATATTTGTCTAATGCTAAAAGTAGGGTGTTGACGTCTCCAGCTATTATTGCATTGGGGCCTATCTCTAATGCTAATGATATTTTCTTTATATATCTGGGTGCTCCAGTGTTCAGTACATATATATTTACAATTGTTATAATCTCTTGCTGAATTGACCCCTTTATCATTATATAGTGACCTTGTCTCTTTATATAGTTTTTGTCTTAAAATTTATTTTGTCTGACATACATATAACTACTCTTGCTCTTTTTTGGTTTCCATTGGCATGGAATATCTTTTCTGTCCTTCTATTTTTAGTCTATGCGTGACTTTATAGATGAAGTGTGTTTCTTGAAGGCAACAGATCAATGGGTCTTATGTTTTAATCCACTCGGTCATTCTGTGTATTTTGATTGGAGAGTTTAGTCCATTTATATTCAATGTTATTATTGATAAGTAGGGAGTTATTCCTGCCATTTTGTTGTTTGTTTTTTTTGGTTGTTTTGTAGTCTTCTCTTCCTTAATTCTTTCATTCCCGTCTTCATTTTAGTGAAGGTAGTTTTTCCTCTGGTGATATGATTTAGCTTCTTCCTTTCTATTTTTTGCATATCATTTATATGGTTTCTGGTTTAAGGTTACCATGAGGCTTGCAAATACTATCTTATAATGCATTAGTTAGACTGAAAATAACTTTACATTATTTGCATAAACAAACAGGGAAAAAAAACTAACAAAGACTCTAAGTCTTAACGTTGCCCCTGTTTTTGAAATGTTTGTTGTTACTATTTATATCTTTTTGGACTATCTGTGTCTTGAAAAGTTGTTGTAGTTATTTTTGACTTTCATTTAGTCTTTCTACTTAAGAGTAATTTACATGCCACAGTTACAGTATTATAATTACAGTGTGTTTTTCTGTGTGTTTACCAGTGAATTTTGTAGCTTTAGATAATTTCTTATTGCTCATTAACATCTTTTTCTTTCTGATTGAAGTACTCCTCTTAGCATTTCTTGGGGACAGATATGTTGCTAATGAAACTTCTCAGCTTTTGTTTGTCTGGGAAAGTATTTTTTTTTATGTTTGAAGGATATTTTCACTGGGTAAAAGTTTTTTCCTTTAATACTTTAATTATGTCATGCCACTCTCTCCTGGCCTGTAAAGTTTCCACTGAAAAGTCTGCTGCCAGATGTGTTAGAACTCTATTGTATATTTGTTTCTTTTCTCTTGCTGCTTTTAGAATTCTTGCTTTATCTTTGACCTATGGGAGTTTGATTACTAAATGCCTTGAGGCAGTCTCCTTTGGGTTAAATCTGCTTGGTGTTCTATAGCTTTCTTGTACTTGGATATTGATATCGCTCTCCAGGTTTGGGAAGTTCTCTGTTATTTTCCCTTTGAATAAGCTTTCTACCCCTATCTCTTTCTCTACCTCCTCTTTAAGGCCAATAACTTTTAGATTTGCCCTTTAGAGGCTATTTTCTAGATCTTGTAGGCATGCTTCATTATTTTTTATTCTTTTTTCTTTTGTCTCCTCTGACTGTGTATTTTCAATTAGCCTGTTTTCAGGCTCACTAATTCTTTTTCCTGCTTGATCAATTCTGCTACTAAAAGATTCTGATGCATTCTTCACCATGCCAATTTTAGTTTTCAACTTCAGAACTTCTGCTTGATTCTTCTTTATTATTTCAATCTATTTGTTAAATTTATCTGATAGAATTTGAAATGTCTTTTCAAATATTTTGCCCATTTAAAAAATCAGATTATTAGTTTTTTCCTATAGGGTTATTTGAGTTCCTCATATTTTCTAGTTATTAATCCTTTGTCAGATGGGTAGTTTGCAAACATTTTCTCCTATGCTGTGGATTGTCTCTTCACTATGTTGATTTCCTTTGCTGTGGAGAAGATTTTTAACTCTATGTGATCCCATTTGTCCCTTTTTGTTTTGGTTGCATATGCTTGTGGGGTATATTGCTCAAGAAATTCTTCCTCCTTGAGAAGGCTTTCCAGATATGTTTGAAAGGACTTGAATGTTGTGACCTACGCTGTATCTTCTTTGGGTGGGGGGACCCCAAGCTCATGAACACTGTGTTTCTTACAGACTTGTCAAGGTACTACCTTGATGGTCTTATCCAAGATCTGGAAGAATTCTTTAGATTACTAGATAGAGACTCTTGTTCTCTTCCCTTTCTTTCTTCCAAACAAATGGAGTCTCTCTGATCTGAGTTACCTGGAGCTGGTCATGCAGTGACACAAGCATCCCTGTGGCCACTACCCCTAGAACTGTGCTGAGTTAGACCTGAGCTCAGCACAGCACTGGGTCTCTCCCCATCTGTTGTAACCATTCTCTGGCTGCCACCACCTATGATCGCTCAAAGCCCTGGGGGTCTACAATCAGCAGGTGGCAATACCAGCCAGGTCTATGCCACTGTCTTCAGTGCAGCAAGTTCCTTCATGTCCCAGATAGGTCCAGAGGTGCCTTCTGTGAGCCAGGGACTAGAGTAAAAAATATTAGAACTCTATCTTGTGTTCTACTGTACTGCAGCTGAGCTGGTACTCAAATCACAAAATGCAGTCCTTTCCACTCTTTCCTCCCTTTGACCACCACAGGATCATGGGGAGTAGTGCCAGACTGCCACTGGTATTTCCTTAAGGCCCCAGGGCTCTTCAGTCAGCTTGTAGTAAATGCTGCCTGGCCAGGGACTCATCCCTCTGGGGAGCTGGCTCACCTCTGACCCTGGGCAGGTCCAGAAATGCCATCCCAGAGCCAAGTCCTAGAATCGGAGACCTCAAGTGCCCATTTGGTGCTCTAGGTCCTGTGGCTGAGCTGGTATCTGAAGTCAACAAGTGTCAGAGTCTCACCCAAAGCCCTTGATGAAGCATCTGGGTATTGCTGCTCATTGTTCAGGGATCAAGGGCTCTTCAGTTTGCAGGTGGTAAGGCCTGCTGGGATGGGTCCTTCTTTTTGAGGAGAGGGTTCCCTTCTGGCACAGGGTTTGTCCAGAAATGTCCAGGAGCTAAGACCTAGAATGGGGGCCTCATGACTCTGACCAGTGCCTCTCCTGTTGTGGCTAAGCTGGTACCAAGATGCAAGACAAAGTCTTCTCCACCATTCCATCTTCTCCCCTCAAGTGGAAGGAAGAGGTCTCTTTTGGTGCTGTGAGGTGTGTAGCCTAGGTTTAGGGTAGGGGTGATGCCAGCAATCTATTTGCCATCATGGCTCGTGTCTCAGTAGGTCATGTGCCCCCCTGTCCACTGTCTCTGAGCCCAGTTCAATCCTAGGACTCACACAGGTATTAAAGTACTTGTGGTCTAGATTGCCTTTCAAGTTTATTTGGAGTTGAGAGCACGTTAGCCCATGGTGGTGAGGCTTGTGGGAATGAAAATTCCAACCACTAGGATCAGTAATTTTCCTTTTGCTTGGGCTGATTTAAATGCCCCTTCTGTGGGCAGATATCAGCTGAGGTTGGTCTGGTTTTGCTTTCTGCTGTGACAGAACAGCACTGAATTCAATGCCTCACAAGTACTGGCTCTCCTTCTCCCCAGGGCACAGAAATGCTCTGCCCCCACAGACTGCTGCTGCCAGGGTGAATGAGAGGGATGGCATTAGTGATTCAGGACTGTTTTTTCTACCTCTTCAGTGCATCTTTCAGTGATATAAAGTTAAAACCAGGTACTGTGAATGCTTACCTGATTTTTCATTCTTACAAAGTTGTTTGTGTGTGTGTAGTTGTTGAATTGGTGTCCTTGTGAGAAGGACGATCGGTATAGTCTTCTGTTCCACCATCTTGCTTCATCCCTTTTCTTATCACTGTGATACTAATGGTGATTTTCTAGTTTCCTCATTTATTTTACATTTATTAATTGAAATTTCCTGCAAGGAAGATTTTCCCTCCATCCCTATTATTTACTTAAATTAGTATGGACTCTCAGATATTTATTTTATTCTTTGGGCTATAATCCAATATTATTATTTATTTTGTTACTCAAATTCTTCCATCTTAGGCAATTGGGAGGTCTTGTAGACTCACTCCAATATCGTTTTTCTTTCTTTTTCTTCTTGAGTTCTTCCTGACTTTCATGAACCCTAAGATGCTACAGGTACAGTTGTATTTTCTCTAACCTAGCCCTAGAATCAGCCATTTATCCAAATATCCTTGGTTGCTTATATTTTATACATACACACATGCACACACACACACACACAACTTTGCACTGTTATCTCCAAGTATAATCTAGCACTGCAGGGTTCATTTTAGCACTCCTCCTCGTTTATGTCCTTAGTGTGAAACCTATCTCAATTATCTACAATATATTTACTCATTTGTTCAAACCTATTATACATGTCATTTCAGAACTGCTAACTCCTTTAATTGTGAGAAACCAATTTATCAGCAAAGGTCCACTGTTTTGTAGATTTTTGTTTTCACTTTTTTTTTTTTTTTGTATTTAGCCTAACACTGTTCAAAACACTGTTTTACAAAGATGCTTAGGTCAACTCCTTTTTTCTCCAGCCCCTTTAGAAAGTATCCTGAACCCTATTCTAAGAGATTTTCTTTTACTAATTTTTGGGTGTGTCTCTGGAATTTTTATTTTTAACTAGCATCCCAGTGATTGATATGCCGCTAAACCCTGGACCTCACTTTTTATTTACTAATCTAGGATATGTTGGGTATAAATTGAGCACACCTCCACCCTTCATTCCTGGAGAGCCCACTACAAGTTAAAAAACACAAGGCTAAAAAAATATCTCATTAAGCCAAGACAGATAGGAGCATTATATGTACTCCTTGGAGATTAAACCCTTCTCATATTTACTTTTTCTCTACTTCTGCACTGATTTCTACTTACTTATGTGAATTCTAAGGTAAAGAAATATCAAATAATTTGTGGCTTCTTGTTTCTCTTTAAGTATTACTCTAGCAATGGAAACTGGAAGACAATTTCAGGAAATGGGGAGATCAGAGACTATGGAACTCCTACAGCAAGAACAAGCTGGGTCAACCTCCCTCATAACCTTGAATTAATTGTTTATTATGATGAGTACTCTGGCACATGCCTGCTTTGGTACTTCATTGCTCCAGCAAAAGACGACATGAGAGCTGCTGCCTTTGGCAAGCAATACTTAATAATAAAACTGTGCACCTCTCATTTGTAAGCTCCAGAAAATAGTACTAATGATAATTTCTGTTGCAGACTTAAAATTAGGGTCATTTGATTATTTACATTTTAGAGATGACAAAAGAGAAAACACAACTGAAGTGAGAATTTGGTACTCAAATTACTAAAGTAATGATCCAGCTTAACTCTATCAACTGCATAACATGAAAACCTTCTGTTTGTGTGGCCTCTCTCTTATATTGGTCATTTTCAGGGGATATTTACTTGCATAGACTTTGAGGAACAACAAAAGTTTCTGCTATGGTAACATAAAGAAAGTTAAAATATGACCATATGAAATATGGTAAAGGGTTTGATTTTTATAGTTTTTTTTTTCCTTTTCAAGTTTCAACTCTAAGCTAATGTTCTTTCCTTGAGATATGAAAACTGCGTACCATTTTGTGAGATAATTTCAGCCAGCAGTTAGTTGTATAGAACTTCTAGCATTTCAAAAATAAGAATACCACTTTATAACTTGGCAATACAGTGATGTTGTTAAATAGAATGAAGAGTTTGCCCAGAAAAGATACAACCCACTTTGAAGAGCTTTGTTGTTCAGTTGGTAACCATCACTGGGGCAGTTCTCTCTGATTCAGTATCTGGTACTCAGAATTCATAATTCAGAATAACTAAAAGGAAACCCAGTCAGAGGTTAGCTTATTGGATTTGCATCCACCTTTTAAAAAAGAAAAAGAAAACATCAGAAGTCTATGTGCCTTAGAAATCACGTAATACATTTCTTATCAGTCCTGTGCCTGATATAATGTCCTTTATTGCCTTTTCTAATATAGAGAACACTTTGCTGTAATGCAGCAGTCACTTCCAACAAACATATCATTATGTTGCTTGCTCTGACTTTTCTCCCCGCTTTCCTCATTTCTTCCTCCTCTCTCTTACTAATCCCCCCTGACACCACCCCCTATGCACCCAGTCACTCATGGATAATAAACTGTCATTCTACTGTGAAACCAAGTGGGCCACTCTTCACAACAACTCCACAGCAATCTGTGAAAATAGAGTAGAGATGAGAATTCAGAATGCATTCAATCTTACAGCTGGTGCAGCTGTGCTCTGAATCTGGTCAATGTATATATTTATTTCAGAAGGTTGTGAACCAGTAGAAAAGAGGAATCTTGCAAATATCAAATTATTATGCCCCTTTATTCCTCTGAATTTTAGTACCTGACAATTGGCCAATTAGCAAAGAACCTGTATGTGTTTTACGTGTTTCATTTGGCATAACTCAACACCCTTCTATCTGAGGAGACTACAAATACAGTACATGACTGTACTATATAATTATATGCTATATTATCTACAGCTAATAGAGACATTGCTGCATAGAGATATGTCAGGTTTGCATGTTTAAATGCTGTTAGAATGATAACTCTTTGTTCAATTGCATATAAATGGAATAAAAGGAAATGATTTGTTTAGCCTGGACAGTGTTCTTAGCATAGTACGGAGATTAAGCATTTAAGTCATATTGAGAGAGATACTTTCTCCTCAAGGGATCCATAAACAACATCTATCACACTCAAAGAAAGACTTTCATTTGATCTCCTAGAAATATTCCCAGGGTATTTTTCACCCCTGCCAGCTGTTGCCACAGTTTGATAGTGAATGTATCAGCAAGACAACAATGCCCAATTGTCTGCACCCTGTCAATTCAATATATAGTAGCTTTGGTCATCCATACCCTGCTTATGATAACAGTCAAAGGAAAAGTGGACGTAGAAGAAACACTGAAACATTGAAATTTCTTTCTGATAAGTTGTCAAATAGTGAAAGAACTCTTTGCTTGATACCGAACTATCTTTAAAATTGCCATTCAATGTGATTCTTAATATTAAGCCTTACATGATTATACTGTAAAACTCTGAGGAATTAGGATCTTCAAGGCAGAATGCTGTTGACATAGGTACCTAAAACCATTGTCCCTGGGAATTTTCATTCCATGTCAAATTTATATATGCCTATATTTTCTACAGCAGAGAAATATTGGAAGAAGAGGCATAATTCTGGGAAAAGGTATTGTCACAGGCAACTCAGCAATAAGGCCACAGCAATGAAAGAAGACAGTGTTCATACCCACGTTAAGTCTTCTGATAACTTCCAAGGCAAAAAGAAGTGAAGGTAGGGAAGGAGACTGCATCTATGAAAGGGAATGAGGGAGGAGGTAGCCCAAATAGCAGCGCATGAAAGCAAAGTGCTGAAGACAGACCTCACTGGAATGTATCCAAAGGATCTTTACTGTAGTCAATGAAACCTTCAGAGAACATCATAGAGAATTAAAAAAGAAAGTAAAAATATTTGATGTCACTACTATGCCAGGCCTCGTGCTTGCTGCTTTATATACGTTGATCTCCCAATCTTCATAACAGCACTATGAAAACAAGAAAGTACTGGTTTAGAGAGGGTCCATGTCTCATCCAATTCTGCCACTTATTATGCATGTACCACTGAACTTGTGACTACAATAGAATCAACTCAGGCATACTTCCCTAACCACAATTAGGGAAATTAATGAACACTGAAAATTGGAGATGGCTAGAGGAACCTCCTTAGCTACTCATAGTACTCATAGTTGTTCCCCATGATCTTTTCACTGTTTTCCGAAACTTGCTTCATTATCAGAAAACTGCTGTATATGCACAGCTTCTCGGAATGTTTCCTTCATTTACTTATCTAATCTGAAATTTGGTAGTTCCTAAAAAATTCTTTCTTTCTCTTGCTAGCATCTCAAGTGAACATTGTTTCATTTTCTTTTCATAATCCATGTAACTCAGAGGTTGAAATTGGTATCTTCCTTGTTCCTCAATATTACTTACAGACATTTGCTTTTTTCCCCTCTTGCTAAAACCCCTGTTTCTATTAGGAACACAGAGTCATTATAGCTTGGTTCTTTTTCAATAGCATTAATCTGGAAAAATTTGAATCTAGATGACCAATCTCTTGCCCAGAAGAAAAGAATCAAACAACCATGTAGATTAGTATCTAACACCTTACATGTGTGATCACGAAAACAAAATTAGTACTCAGAAAATCCCAGCAATATTCACAAATGTCTCTTTAATTTTGCTTTCAAACTCTCTGCAATCAGTTTTTCATACCTTGCTTATTCTTCTTAAATATTTAAACAAACCATCACTGTCCTATGTCTCGTACTGTATAGAGAAAGTAGAACCTATTAGACAGAAATTGCTGTATCATCATTAAATCAGAAAAAAATAAAAACAAAACATAGGTGTGTCTACTCCCCTATTTGGCTTTTCCCTCCTATTACAATAGAGAAAGAAGAAGCGATTCCAATAAGTACATGATCCTCAAACCACAGTTCCCAAAAGACTACGAGACAGATTTAATTCACAGATCAGTTAACAGTCACAAGGAAAGCAATGAAGACAAGAAATATGGAGAGTCACTCTTTAGCCCAGAGGCAGCAGATTCAAGATAATACCAGCACAAACAACTTCCTGGAGGGAAGTTGTTCTTAGTTTTTGCTGAAAACTAAGTGTAAGAAATGAGTTAGTGGGGTGAGATTTCATTTCTTTCAAATAATAAGATACAGAGCTAGATGAAGAATCACATGCACAAGTCATGTTTGCAAGAGGTAATCTTCCTCTGTGGCAGTAACATAGAAGTAGTTCATGGGGTATAAAGCTTAAAGGGCTACAGTTGCTCCCACTCCAACCAACCTACAAATAGCTGGTATAGAAAAATTCAATTCATTCAGTGATGAATAATATAGGAAAAAAACTGGCATGATATTGACACAAAAAAAGTCATAAGAAATATAAAGAAAAGACTACAAAATTTAGAAACTAAAGGACATTCACCAGAATGTGTTTCAATAAAACAAATGACTTAAAAATAATGAATCTATCACATTTAAAAATAAAAACCACAGATCAGAAATGTATAGTCAGGAAAGAAATGATGTGACAACAGAAACAATGAAGTATGAGCTAGAATCACCAAGGAAATAAGGGCATTAATTTTAACAAAAACCTGAAACAAATATACAACTGGTGGGATGACAAAAGAAAACAGATGTTATAGAAAATTGGATGTGATACTGTGAAATTAGGTATAATCATATATATATATAAGTAAAGTAAGAAAGCGTGTGTGTATAAGACTTTTATAATTTCCTGAGGATACGAGGATATGGTCAAGACCTCAAAAATCAGGTAACAGATGCATTGCTTGTTCTAATGAGGTTACTTTTGGTGGGCTCCTGGATAACATCAGGATAGGGGCTAGTTGCCAGGCAAACGAACCATGTCATTAGATAGGTAGAAGTGTCAGTCCAACCCCGACCTCCAGGAAGAAGAGAGGGGCCAAAATTGAATTTATGACCAATGGCCAATGATGTAATCAATCACACCTGCGTGACGTAGCCTCCATAAAACCCCAAAAGGACAGGGTGAGAAGAGCTTCTGGATTGCCGAAAACATGGAGGTTTCTGGAGGGTGTTATGTGTGGAAAAGGCATGAAAGATCCATGTTTCTTACCACATACCTTACTCTGTGTATCTTGTTGATTTGGCTATTCATCTGCACCCTTAAGTTTCTCTATTTGATGATAGCTTATTGATTATTCACATGCAGAGATTTTTTACGATCTTATATCTATTCTTGAAATGTTTAACAATTCCTTTTTCTTTCTTCATGTTGTACAGATTTATAAAGATCTATTTGATATTTAATCTTGCATTAATGTTTCTTACATACTGTTTTATCACTTCTTAAAACTTAAAAAACTTTTTTTTATTGTTGTACTTTGGGTTCTGGGGTGCATGTGCAGAACATACAGGTTTGTTGCATGGGTGTGCATGTGCCATGGTGGTTTGCTGCACTCATCAAAAAAACTTTAAAGTATATAAATGCACAAGCTGTACAAAATTATTTACTATAAAAACCTACGGAAATGTAAAAGGTACTTATAAGCATTTGTCCATACTTTATTAGCTTCAAAATATTGAAAACCTGTTTAAAGTTATAATTGTAGAAACTGTACATCTTATTTTAAGGTATATAACAAAGCTCAGAAACACACACACAAAATAAAAATAAATAAATGAATGAATGTAAGTAAAGCAATTCCTTGAGTTCTGTGAGGCACTCTAGCCAATTAATTAATGGGGAGAGTGTTACGGAAACCCACAATTTACAGCTGGTTAGTCACAAATGTAGGTTCCAACTCCTGCTTGTCATTGTAATCTGAAGTCAGGGGCAGTCTTGTGGGACTGAGCCCTCAACCTGGGGGATGTGATGCTATCTCCAGTTAGATGGTAAAGGAATTGACTTAAAATTATAGGACACCTATTTGTTGTCCATTGTGAGAAATCTCTGCACATTTTGGACATAGAAGTATACTATGTTGACTACTGTAAGAGTGAAAAAAAATTTTTTTTAAGATGTGGTTAGAAATTTGGAAGATAGAAATTAGGAAGTAAGTGATGGTGATAACAACAAAGTGAATAAAGAGTTTAAAAGGGATGGGTGAGGCAATGATAGACTTAGAAACCTGGCAAAGGAGAGTGAACTTATGTGTAATTGAAGTACCTAATGAAGAAAACTAAAATAATGGAATAGAAAAAATATTTCAATGCACTATTCAATAAAACTCTACTAAAAAAGAAGGCAAAGCTATATATAGAAAGAACTGTCTAAGAGATACTGTGCATGTAAGAGAAGATGGAACCAGAATGGTCAATGGTGGGAAATGTCCTAGTAAAGTTGTGGGTTGTTAAAGATAGTGAAAGCATTCTTTGAACAGTCAGACAAAAAGATCAAGTCATATATAAAGAGAAAAGAATTAGGAGAGATCCAAGATGGCCGATTACTAGCAGCTCAGGATTGTAGCTCCCAGTGAAAGCGCAGAGAACGAGAGGACGCCACAGTTTCAGATGAATTTCTGTTAATCACGGACCAGGAGATTCCCAGCGGAGGAGCCCCATGGGTCGCCAGCGCGACTCTTGTGGCTGGTGCAGCGGTTTTGCAGGCACCTGGGCGTGGCAGTTCTCAGTGCAGAGTAAATGGGTCTGGGTCCCCTTCTGGTCAAGGTTTGCAGTTCTGGGAAGGCAGTCGCCCATTCAGTTGATTGAAGGAGGGACTCAGGAGGGAAGCCAGACCGGAGATTCCTGGGCAGAAAAGCACCATGAATTTTGATGCCACTGTTTTGGCCAGCGCAGTGGGTTGCTTAGTTTCCGGTGCTGGGAATCAACAAGTTTGACGTCCACTCAGAGACCTAATTTGAAAGTCGGTAATTACAAAGATGACAGGTGGATAAATTTACAATTATGGGAAGAAACCAGCATAAAAAGGCTGAGAATACCCAAAATCAGAATGCCTCTCCCTCTACAGGGGATCACAGTTCCTCATCAACAGGGAACAAGGCCTGATGGAGAATGAGTGCGTTCCACTAACATAATTAGGCTTCAGAAGGTGGATAATAAGAAACTTCTGTGAGTTAAAAGAACATGTTCTAGCCCAACATAAAGAAACTAAGAACCTTGAAAAAAGGTTTGACGAAATCCTAACGAGAATAGACAATTTAGAGAGGAATATAAGTGAATTAATGGAACTGAAGAATACAATATGAGAACGCCACGAAGTATGCACAGGTATTAACAGTTGAATTGATCAAGCAGAAGAAAGGATATCAGAGGTCGAAGACCAACTCAATGAAATGAAACTAGAAGACAAGATCAGAGAAGAAAGAGTAAAAAGGAATGAGCAAAGTCTCCAAGAAATATGGGACTATGTGAAAAGACCTAATTTACGTTTGATAGGTGTACCTGAATGTCATGAAGAGAATGAATCCAAGCTGGAAAATATTCTTCAGGATATTATTCAGGAAAACTTTCCTAACCTAGTAAGGCAGGACAATACTCAACTCCAGGTAATACAGAGAACACCACAAAGATATTCCTCAAGTAGAGCAACCCCAAGACACATAATCGTTAGATTCACCAGGGTTGAAATAAAGAAGAAAATTCTAAGGACAGCTAGAGAGAAAGGTCAGGTTACCCATAAAGGGAAGCCTATCAGACGCACAGCAGACCTCTCACCAGAAACCCTACAAACTAGAAGAGAGTAGGGGTCAATATTCAATATCCTCAAAGAAAAGAATTTTCAACCCAGAATCTCATATCCAGCCAAACTAAGTTTCATAAATGAAGAAAAAATAAAATTTTTCATGAACAAGCAAGCACTCAGAGATTTCATCACCACCAGGCCTGCTTTACAAGAGCTTCTGAAAGAAGCACTATACACAGAAAGGAACAACCAGTATCAGTCATCCCAAAAACTTACCAAAAGGTAAAGAGTATCTCCATTATGAAGAATCTATATCAACTAATGGGAAAAATAGCCAGATAGCATTAAATGACAATATTAAACTCACAAATATCAATATTAATCCTAAATTTAAATGGATTAAATGCCCCAATCAAAGACACAGACAGGTAAATTGAATAAAAAGTCAAAACCCATCGGTACGCTGTATCCAGATCCAGCTCATAAGCAAGGACACACAAAGACTCAAAATAAAGGATTGGAGGAAGACTCACCAATCAAATGGAGAGGAAAAAAAAAAAAAAAACAGGAGTTGTAACTTTCATCTCTGACAAAATAGACTTTAATAGTAACAAAGACTAAAAGAAACAAAGAAGGACATTACATAATGGTAAAAGGATCAATGCAACAACAGGAGTCAATGATCACAAATATATATGCACCCAATACAGGAGCAACCAGATACATAAGACAAGTTCTTAATGACTTATAAAGAGACTTGGACTCCCACACAATAATAGCGGGAGACTTTGACACCACATTGTTAATATTTGACGGATCAATGAGATAGAAAATTAACAGGGACATCTATGATTAGAACTCAGACCTGGCACAAGTAAACTCAGTGAATATTTATAGAAGTCTTCACCCCAGTTCCACAGAACATATATTTTTCTCAGTATCACATTACACCTATTTCAAAAGTGACCACATAATTGGGAGTAAATCACTCTTCAGCATTTGCACAGCATTTCACAGACTTAAATGAAATATTGGTTGGCTGTTTGTTATTTTCTTCCCTTATTCCTTTCTGTCTTCTCTATTAAGCACAATTATCAGCATAAAAGAGGTTTTCAATACCTATTTTTAGATTGCATTCCAGCCTCGGCAATAGAGCAAGACTCCTGTTCTCTCTCCCCTTTTCTCTTTCTCTTTCTTTCTTTCATAAAAAAAAAAAAAAAGAATTAAACTAGCCTCAATTTTTTTCCATAGAACAATTCTATACTAAAAGATAGTGAAACATCTGTAATTCCTTGTAGATTACAAGGTATTCAAAGATAAAAAATGTGAGCCAATGATTTATATCCAAACTGTCCTTCACGTGTAAAGACTGTAAACACATGCATTTGAATTGGCCAGAATTTGGAGGCTATTTTTCTGTGAGTTTTTATGAGGATACTGCAAGAGAACTGTTTTGAGTCAAAAGAAGTGATGACAAAGAAAATTAAGCCAAACGATTGGCAATGAATTTTGAATACTTTTAACTGTATAAATAAGGCCAAAACAAATGTGGGAATAGAGTGAAAGAGCAGAACGTAAATGTCATATGCCTTAAAAAGGTCAAAGTCATGTAATTAATACCAGTTGGGAGACGTAGGGAAAAGAATGTGCAGGTAGAGTAAGTACACTGATTACTTAATTGTAATAGATGGGAATCATCTTATGTGCCTTTAATATAGTGAGGCAAGTAATAGCTATATATTTGACTATACAAAAGAAAATTCTGAGAAAGGTATATTATTGAATTCATTATTTTATCATAAAAACGACCAAATACACCTTTACCAACTGCAAAGATAAATAGACTTGCATTATCAATTTAAGGAAAAGAGGAATTTAAGATTGGATCACAAAGCAAAAGCAAACTCTATGTTGTATATATAAGAGATACACAGAAAGCACAGTGATTCAAAAGGGTGGCAAATAAAAATATATCCCAGGTAAATGCAAACAAAAAATGGCAAAGGTAAGGTTTTCAATATAAACAAGGTAGAATTAAGGCCAAAAGCACTAAAAAGAATGGAGGACAGTCCAAAGTGATAAAGGATGCAATTTATATGTAAGACAAAATAGTCATATATTTAACATTAAGTAACACAGTAACAGCATTCATAGATCAGAAATCATAGGGAATAAGAGGAGAAATTGATAAGAAATACACAGGTAGGATTTTGATTCTTTACAATACATTTAGAAATTTATAATTCTTTTTTAAAATTATGAAAATAAGGTTTTCCATATGCAAATTAAAAACAGATCTCTATAATTTTAGAGCATCAAAGAGGAAATATGAAATTAAAGCATATTTGTGACTAAAATAATATAATAAAAGCATTGTACTTCACTATCTAAGAGACACAGCTAAAACAATGCTCGGAGAAAATTCAGGACCTTAAATATGTATATCAATAAGAAAGCAGAATGTTAGCAAGTGAATTAGTAATCTGACTTCAAATTAGAGATACAGCAGCAAAATATTAAAGTTTGAATTAATAAATTAACAAAGAGAGAGAATATGAGATTTGGTCGGGTGGGGGCTGGAAAAGTATCCAAACTATATCGTTCCACCATGAGCCATCTCCTGTCTTTCTCACACTGCAAAATACAATCACTTTCCCAATATGGACTTTTGAGACACTCTCAAAAACACACTCTGAAATAGGTTTTAACCTGAATACTTCATGTCCAGTCAAGTAGCTACATGAAGTAAACCACCAAGGAGTACTTAAAGGAAATAAAGGACACTAGACAGAGTTTGCAATCCACAATATTTCCTAAAGTTTTAACTTAGTTCAGCATCAAGTCAAATGTCCAAAGTCAAAAGTCTCAACTGAGACTTGAGGCAAATTTCTTATAGTTCTGAGCCTGTAAAATTAAAAACAAGTTATTTCTAAGATACAATGGTGGTACAGGCATTGAGAAAACATACCCATTCCAAAGGGAGAAATTAGCCCAAAGACAAATAATTTGACAGTAATAAATGCCACAGATAGAAAAATAATCACAAAAGAAACACTTGTACAACACCATGAAACAATTATGCTTAACAAACATCCATACAACACTCCACCTAACAAAAGCAGAATATGTATTTTTCCCAAGTGCACATCAAACAATTTCTGAGAAAAACCATATCTTAGGCATAAAATAAAAGTCACTAAATTTACAATCAATGAGGAACTGGGGCAGAGGAAGATGGCCAAATTGATGGTTCCACTAGTGGTCCCCCACTTCCACAGGAACACCAAATGTAACAACCACCTACATAAAAAAGCACTTTCATAAGTACCAAAAATCAGGTGAGCACTCACAGTACCAGTTTTTAACTTTATATCACTGAAAGAGGGACTAAAGAAGGTAGAAAAGACAATCTTGAATCATCAACACCATCTCTCTGCCATTCTCTGGCAGTGGCCATGTGGTGTGGAGAGAATCTGCGCACTTGGAGGAAGGAAGGTGCAGCAATTGTGAGATTTTGCATTGAACGCAGTGCTGCCTTGTCATAGCAGAAAGAAAACTGGACTGAACTCAGATGATGCCTGCCCATGGAAGGAGCATTTAACCAGGCCTAGCCAGAGGGAAGTTGCCCATTCCAGTGGTCAGAACTTGACATTCGGCAAGCCTTGCCATCATGGGCTAAAGTGCTATGGGGCCCTAAATAAACTTGAAAGACAGTCTAGGCCATAGGGACTACAATGCCTAGGCAACTCTTAGTGCTGAGCTAAGCCTGGAGCCAGCTGACTTGGGGGGTGTGCAACCTACAGAGACAGCAACTGGGACAGCTAAGGGAGTGCTTACACCACCTGTCCGCCAACCCTAGGGACCACAGCACATGGCTGTAAAAGGGACCCTTTCCTTCTGCTTGAGGAGAGGAGAGGGAAGACTAAAGAGAACTTTATCTTGCATTTTGGATACCAGTTCAGCCACAGTAGGATAGGGCAACTGGCAGACTCAGGCCCCAGTTCTAGGCCATAGCACCCAGATGACATTTCTAAACACACCCTAGGTCAGAAGGGAACCCACTATTTTGAAGGAAAGGATCCAGTCCTGGAGGTATTCATCACCTGGTAACTGAAAAGCCCTTGGGCCCTGAATAACAAGCAGCTATATCTAGGTACTACATTGAGGGCACTGGGTGAGCCTCTGAGTCTTGCTGGCTTCATGTGAGACTCAGCACCCTACCAGCTGTGGTGGCTATGGGGCAAACTGCTGCTTGAGAAAGGCAGAGGGAAAAGTAAAGGGGACTTTGTCTTGCACCTTAGGTACCAGCACAGCCACAGGGGGTAGAGCATCAAGTGAGCTCGTATGGCCCCCAATTCTAGGACTTGATTCTTCGTCTGCATTTCTGGACCTGCCCTGGGTCAAATGGGAGCCCACTGCTCTGAAAAGTGAGCCCCAAGCCGGAGAGCATTTACCACAAGCTGACTTAAGAGTCCTTGGGTCTTAAGGGAACATTGGCTGCTAGACTGGTAGTACTCCTTGTGGCCTTGGGTGGTGGTGGCTATGGAGTGAGGCTCCTCAGTCTTTGGAAAGGGGAAGGAAGAGTGGGAAGGACTGTGTTTTGTGGTTTGAAAGCCAGCTCAGCTGCAATACACTAGAATAACAGGTATGCTTCTAAGCGTTTTTGATTCTAGTCCCTGACTCCTGGATAGCTCCTCTGAACCCACCTTGGGTACCTTGCTGCCCTGAAAAGAAGGAAAGGCAGAGACTTCGGTAACTTTGCCACCTGCTGACTGTAAAGGCCCAGGGTCTTGAGGAAAACATAAGCAGTGGTCAGGGGGTAGTTACAGTAGGCCTTGGGCGAGATCCGGCACTGTGCTGGCTTCAATACATGAAAATTAATTAATATGCTCCTGAATGACCAGTGGGTCAATGAAGATATTAAGAAGAAAACTGACAAATTTTTTGAAACAAGTGATAATGGAAACACAACATACCAAAACCTATGGGATAAAGCAAAAACAGTACTGAGAAAAAAGTTTATAGCTGTAACTGCCTACATCAAAGAGAGGAAACACTTCAAATAAAAAAAAACTAACAATGAGTCTTAAATAATTACAAAAGCAAGAGCGAAGCAAATGCAAAATTGCTAGAAGAAAAGCAATAATAAATATCAGAGCAGAAATAAATGAAATTGAAATAAAAAATAGAAAAGATGAATGAAACAAAATTGACAAACCTTTAGCCATACAAACCAGGACAAAAAGAGGGAATTTACAAATAAAAAAAATTAGAAATGAAAAAGGAGACAATACAGTCCCTTCCAAAATACCAATGACATTTTTCACAGAAATAGAAAAAAAAAATCCTAAAATTTACATGGAACCACAAAAGACCGAGGGTAGCCAAAGCTATCCTAAGCAAAAAGAACAAAACCAGAGAACTCACATTCCTAACTTCAAATTATACTACAGACCCCTATCTCTTGCTATATACAAAAATCAAATAAAAATGGTTTAAAGATTTAAAGCTAAGACCTCAAACTGTGAAACTACCACCATAAGACATTGGGGAAAATTTCCAGGACATTGGTCTGGGCAAAGATTTTTTGAAAAATACCCAGCAGCACAGACAACCAGTGCAAAAACGGACAAATTGGCTTGCATCAAGTTAAAAAGCTTCGGCACAGAAAAGGATACAATCGACTAAGTGAAGAGACAATGCACAGAATGGGAGAAAATATTTACGAACATCCATCTAACTAGGGATTCATAACCAGAATATATAAGGAGCTTAAACAACTCTATAGAAAATTTTCTAATAATCCGATTAAAAATTGGCAAAATATTTGAATAGACATTTCTGCAAAGAAGACATTCAGATGGCAAACCGACATATGAAAAGCTGCTCATCATGTATTGATCATCAGAGAAATGCAAAACAAAACTACCATGAGATATTATCTCACCAAAGTTAAAATGGCTTATATCCAAAAGACAGGCAATAACAAATACTGATGAGGATGTGGAGGAAAGGGAATCCTTGTACACTGTTGGTGGGAGTGTAAATTAGTACAACTACTATGGAGAAGAGTTTGGAGGTTCCTCAGAAAACTAAACATAGAGCTACCATTCGATCCAGGAATTCCGCTGCTGGGTATATATGCAAAATAAGGAAATCAGTACATTGGAGAGTATTAGCACTCCCATGATTATGACAGCTCTATTCAGAATAGCCAAGAATCAGAAGCTGATGTCCATCAATTGATGAATGGATAAAGAAAATGTGGTACAAATACACAATGGAGTGTCCAGTCATTTGCAACAACATGGATGGAATTATGTTCCACTTAACATAAGGTCATTATGTTAAGTGAAATAAGCCAGCCACAGAAAAACAAACATTGCATGTTCTCACTTATCTGTTAGAGCCGACAATTAAAATAACTGAACTTATAGACATAAAAAGTAGAAAGAAGGTTACTAGAGGCTGGGAAGAGTAGTGGGAGGGAGAGTGGGAAGGGAAGTGGAGATGGTTAATGGGTGTAAAAGAATAGTTACACAGAGAGAATAAGACCTAGTATTTGCTAGCACAGCAGGGTAACTATAGTCAAAAATAATTTATAATTTAATTTTACATTTAAAAATAACTAAGGGAGTATAATTGAGGATAAATGCTTGAGTAGATGAATGTCCAGTTTGCCCTGATGTGATTATACATTGAGTGCATGTATCAACATCTTATGTGCCTCTTAAGTACACACACCTATTATGTACTCATAACATTTAAAAATTAAAAAACCAAAAATTAAAGCAATGTATTCATGTAAAATATGTGCTTTAGCCACAGTGGAATGAAATTAGAATAAATAACAGAAGGAAATTTGGAAAAATTTTAAATGTATAGAAATTAAACAACTTACTCTAAGTAACCAGTGTGTCAAAAAAAAATCACATGGGAAATAATAAATGAAAATGAAAATACGACATATCAAAATTTATGTGATGCAGTGAAAGCAGTCCTTATAGGGTGATTTAGAGCTTTACATATCTATATTACAAAAGCAGAAAAATGTTGACTCAATATTATAAACTACCACCTTACTAATTTATAAATAGAAGAGCAAACTGAACCCGAATTAAGCCAAATAAAAGAACTAATCAAGATTATGGAAGAAATAAATGAAATAGAAAACAGAATAACAATAGAGAAATTTAATGAAGCCAAATGTTGGCTTTTGAAAATAACAACATTGAAAAAATTCTAGCTAGATTGGCCAAGCAAAAGTTAATGGGGACTCATATTACTAAAATCAACAGTGGACGATGAGACATTACTATTAGGTTGGTGCAAAAGTAATTGCGGTTTTTAATGGCAATGACTTTTGCCTCAGCCTAATACCAATGTTACAGAAATAAAAAGGATAATAAAGAATTATTATGAAAAACTGTGCCAAAAATTAGATAATGTAGAATGCAATAGACAAATTCTTAGAAGTACATATACTACCAAAACTGACTCAGAAAGAAATAGAAAATCTGAATAGAACTATAACAAACAGCTTGAAAAATAGTTCCATAAAAGAATCCCAGGACCAGATGGCTTCACTGATCTCATCAATTATACCTAATATTATAAAAATAATTAAAAACAATTTTTCATAAACTCTTAAAGAGGAGAAAACATTTTCAAGCTCATTCTATGAGTTCAGTATTATTCTCATACCAAAAATCAGACAAAACCATTATAGTTAAGAAATCTATAGCCTAATATCCCTTATAAACACAAAAATGCTCAACAAAAAACTAGCAAACTGAATTTAGTAATGTTTTATATAAAATATTATCTATCTATCTATCCATCTATCTATCTATCTATCCATCCAACCATCCATCAATCCATCCCATGTTCAAGTAGTATTTATCTCAGGAAAGCAGGTTAGTTTAACATATGAAAATTAATATAATACACCATACTAATAGAATAAAGGAAGAAAACACACATCGTCACCTAAACAAACAGAAAAATTGTATGAAAAAATCCAACACACTTTCCTGATAAAAATGCTCAACAAACTAAAATGGAATTTAACTTCCTCAACTCATTAAAGTGCATGAATTAGTATCCCACAATTAATATTATACTTAAAAGGTGAACGACTAAAATGTGTACACCTAAAATCAGAATCAAGAGAAGAATGTCTGCTCTCACCACTTTCTTTCAATGTTGTACTAAAGTTTTTAGCCAGGGAAATTAAATTAAACATAAATGTGTAGGTTTATTTTTGAACGCTCAATTTTATTCTATTGATCTTTATGTCTGTGAATCTTCACTTCTTTTCTTAAATTTATATTTAAATTTCTTTTTTATGGTATTGGTAAATGAGATTGTTAACTTGATTGCATTTTTTAGTTGCTCACTGCTAATGTACAAAGATATCATTGGTGTTTTTATACTGATCTTATATCCTATGAATTTGCTGAATTTGTCATTAACTCTAATAGATTTTTTTGTGGATTCCTTAAGATTTCCTATATATGAGATCATTTCATCTACAAATAAATACTTTTTTCTTACCAATACGAATGCCTTTCATTTAGTTTTCTTGCCTGTTTTCAACAAGGGTGCCAAAACAATTCAATGGGGTAAAGAACAATCTTTTAAACAAAGGGTACTGAGAAAACTGGATATTCACTTGTAAAATATGAAATTGGATTTCTATTTCATACCATATACAAAACTTAATTCAAAATAGATTAGAAACCTAAATAAAAGAAGTGAAACAATAAGACTCGTAGAAGTAAACATAGCAGTAAAATCTTTGTGACCTTGGATTGGGCAATAAGATCTTAAATATACATGTATAACACAAGCAGTCAAAGGGGTAAAAATAGACATATTGGACTATATCAAATTAAAAATGTTTGTGCTCCAAAGAATACTATCTTAAAAGTTAAAGGACAACTCACAGAAGGATAGAAAATATTTGTAACTCATATATCTGATACATATATAGGACCCAGAATATATAAAGAATTTAACATTAGACTATAAAAAGACAACCAACGTTTTTTGTTTTTGGTTTTTTCTTTTCTTTTTTTTTTTATTATACTTTAAGTTCTGGGATACATGTGCAGAACATGTAGGTTTGTTACGGTATACACATGCCATGCTGGTTTGCTTCACCCATCAGTCCATCATCTACATTAGGTATTTCTCCTAATGCCATCCCTCCTGTAGCCCTCCACCCACCAAAGACCGAAATATGTGATGTTCCCCTCCCTGTGTCCATGTGCTCTCATTGTTCAACTTCCACTTATGAGTGAGAACATGCAGTGGTTGGTCTTCTGTTCTGGTATCAGTTTGCTGAGAATGATGGTTTCCAGCTTCATCCCTGTCGCTACAAAGGATATGAACTCATCCTTTTTAATGGCTGCATAATATTCCATGGTGTATATGTGTCACATTTTCTTTATTCAGTCTATCATTGATGGGAATTTGGGTTGCTTCCAAGTCTTTGCTATTGTAAACAGTGCTGCAATAAACATACGTGTGGACTGTCTTTACAGCAGAATAATTTATAATTCTTTGGGTATATACCCAGTAACGAGATTGCTAAGTCAAATGGTATTTCTGGTTCCAGATCCTTGAGGAATCAACACACTGTCTTCCACAATGATTGAACTAATTTACACTCCCACCAACAGTGTAAAAGTGTTCCTATTTCTCCACATCCTCTCCAACATCTGTTGTTGCCTGACTTTTTAATGATCACCATTCTAACTGGAGTGAGATGGTATCTCATTTGGATTTGATTTGCATTTCTCTAATGACCAGTGATAATGAGCTTTTTTTCATATGTCTGTAGACCACGTTAATATCTTCTTTTGAGAAGTGTCTCTTCATATCATTTGCCCACTTTTTGATGGGGTTGTTTTTGTCTTGTAAATTTGTTTAAGTTCTTTGTAGATTCTGGATATTAGCCCTTTGCCAGCTGGATAGACTGCAAAAATTTTCTCATTCTGTAGGTTGCCTGTTCACTCTGATGATAGTTTCTTTTGCTGTGCAGAAGCACTTTAGTTTAATTAGATCTCGTTTGTCAATATTGACTTTTGTTGCCATTGCTTTTGATGTTTTAGTCATGAAGGCTTTGCCCATGCCTACATCCTGAATGGTATTGCCTAGGCTTTCTTCTAGGGTTTTTATGGTTTTAGGTTGTACATGTAAGTTGTTAATCCATCTTGAGTTAATTTTTGTATAAGGTGTAAGAAAGGGGTCCAGTTTTAGTTTTCTGTGTGTGGCTAGCCAGTTCTCCCAATACCATTTATTAAATAGGGAATCCTTTCCACATTGCTTGTTTTTGTCAGGTTGGTTGAAGATCAGATGTTTGTAGATGTGTGGTGTTATTTCTGAGGCCTCCGTTCTGTTCCGTTGGTCTATATATCTGTTTTGGTACCAGCACCATGCTGTTTTTGTTACTGTAGCCTTGTAGTATAATTTGAAGCCAGGTAGCATAATGCCTCCAGCTTTGTTCTTTTTGTTTAGGATTGTCTTGGCTATACGGGCTCTATTTTGGCTTCATATGAAATTTAAAGTAGTTTTTTCTAATTCTGTGAAAAAAGTCAATGGTAGCTTCATGGGGATAGCATTGAACCTATAAATTACTTTGGCCAGTATGGCCATTTTCGTGATATTGATTCTTCCTGTCTATGAGCATGGAATGCTTTTCCATTTGTTTGTGTCCTCTTTATTTCCTTGATCAGTGGTTTGTAGTTCTCCTTGAAGAGGTCCTTCACATCTCTTGTAAGTTGTAATCCCAGGTATTTTATTCTCTTTGTAGCAATTGTGAATGGGAGTTCACTCATGATTTGGCTCTCTGTTTGCCTATTATTGGTGTATAGGAATGCTTGTGAGTTTTGCACATTGATTTTGTATCCTGAGACTTTGCTGAAGTTGCTTATCAGCTTAAGAAGATTTTGGGCTGAGATGATGGGGTTTTCTAAATATGCAATCACGTCCTACATATTTTATGATATTATTCCACACAATGAAATATTATTTAGCAATAAAAGGCATGAAGTACTAATGCATGCTACAACAAGGATGAACACTGAAAACATCATATTAATTAAAAGAAGCCACACACAAAGGCCACATATTATATGATTCCACTTACATAAAATGTCCAGAATAGGCAAATGCATAGTAGGAGAATGGAGATTAGTGTTTGCCAGAGGTTAGGGATGGGGGATTGAGGAGGAGGATTGAGGTAACAAGTTTCTTTTTGGTTTGATAAAAGAATACTGAAATTAGTAGTCATGGTTATGTAACTTTGTGATTTTAACAAAATAACTGAATTATACACTTTAAAAGAATACATGTACCCCTGAACTTAATAAAAATTGAAGAAAAAAATGAATAAATTATGGTATGTGAGTCATACTTTAACAAAAAATAACTAAAAAAATTCTAACCAAAATATTAATCAACAGAATCCAGCCATACAGTATAACAAACAAGACCAGTGGGATTCATTGTAAAAATCAATAATTAGTTACTATTTGGAAATCTATTTTTAAAATTTATCATATTAATTGATCCAGGGAGAAAATTATATGCTCATCTTCATAGATGCCAAAAAGGTATTTGACAAAATTCAATGACAAATCTCCATTTAAAAAAGGTAGTATGAATAAACCAATGCTTATTTAACATGATTAACTGCTTTATCTCAGCCCCAAATTCCATATCATAGGGAAATACAGGAATCGTTACCACTAAAATCAGCTAGAAGTTTGGAATGTGCACAGTCTTCACTAGTATTTAGCATTATACTGCATACAATAGCTAATACAATTACATAAGGGGCATCAAAGCATAAAAATTGGAAAGAAGAGAAAAGTACTATCTTTTATTGAAGATACATAATTGTGTATATGGAAAATACAAGAGAATCAACTGAGAAAACTACTGCAAGGAAACTACAGTTCAGTAATGTAGTAGAATATATATTAATGTATGGGATCAAAAAACAAAATTGGACAAGTGGGACCTAGAGAGATAGTAGCTGATTTTTAAGTCATATGGAAAAATACACAAATATACAACAACAATACCAAATACAATTCTGAAGAAAAGCAGCAATGGGGTTATGTTTTGAACGTGGCCCACCCCGACAGACATCTTCATGTGGAATGAATTGCTTATGGTTTCCCTGTTGTTCCCCTTTGATATCTGCAGTCAAATCTGAATCACAGCTATAGACAGGGTTATTTTCTCCTCCATGAGAGCCCTGGACAAAATTCATATAAGGAAACATGATATGATCCCTATTTAAGTATCCCTGAACATTCTATAATAGGGAGGATTTGTATATTCTGATGTAACAAATTCTATAATAGGGAGGATTTGTTTACTCTGATGTAAGCCTTTTAGAGTGTTGCTTACTGCCAAGGCTAGCTTATTCAAGTTTTAGCTCTGGCTCCATGAAGATACTAATAGACTCTGATAATCAAGAGGTAATAAAAGGAAATGAAGGACAATTCTACTACCATCATGAACCAGGACCCTGTAAGCATCTTCTACGTTGGGAAATATTCCATCATCATTTGTCATCTAATATCACCTCCCTAGTCAACAAAAAGATTCTCCCACACCAACTGCAGGAATATTGAATATTTCAAAGAAACTGTGCCTATGTTAATGATTTATTTCTGTTTACAGGTGAGGCTTCAGACGTTTTCCACAATTGCTCATGTTAAACATGTAGTCAATTCTCTATCCTAATCAATATAAATGCACAGCACCCTGCCCATCAGGCATACTGAATTGATATGTGTTAATATCAAAAAGGGATGGATTCCCATTTCAATGAGCAAAGGGATTTGTATGTGTGTATAAGGTGATAGATAATCTAAAGGAAGGCTCATGTAAATTTACTTAGCATGTATATTTTTCTCTGTACATGTAATTAAGCTGTTAAAAAGAAATATTTTCCTTAATGTATCTGTTAGCAAAATGTTAATGTACCTCCTGAGATATTTTACTTGTTACTTCATACACAACTTAGGGTAAAGAAAAATAGAGCAACATATTAATATTGAAAATGTAAGAATCAATTAAGGTAGATTGTCTAAGATTGCCTATGTGAATATGTGATATAAAAATAATTATGGATATTAACATCAATAGTTCTAACTTTACAGCCTACAAATCATTCTACCCAGTTTCATTTTTGTTCTTTCTTTTATCTATTCTACTTCTTCTTCCCACTTTTAATTAAAATTTGGAAAATTTAACACAGGGAAAGATTTCTGGATAAAGCGAAGAGTAAAGCAGCCATTACTTGAAGCTTTCCTCAATGATGTTTTATTAAACCTTGACAGGAAGATTACAGTACCTTATATATTTACCTCCTGTCTATCTAAAATTACAAACTAATTACCTGTGGAGTTGTTACTGAATGATCAATCTAATAATTCAAGTCAGTTCTTAAGGTGACCAAAAATCTGGACTGTATTCAATTTCTTTTTCTTGATTGCCCCATATTATAATCAAACAAGTTGTTGTGCATAATAATAAAGACTGCCCCTACAAAAAGTGTCAGTAATGTTCTGTCAATGTATGTCTTCACTGTAAAAAAACTCGTCTCATTTGCTATGTAAGTGTAAAAAAGACCAAACAATATATGCTTTCATTTAATTACCATCATATATTTAAGACTGTGGTTTCTAATGTATTTTATTTCATGCAAATATGCTTCATATAGATGCCACCTCTTTCATGCTTGATAGCTGAATTTTCTGCTGAGCACTTTTGCTTTTTCTGATCAAATAAAGACCATCATTTTGTTATGAAGTTCCATTTGTCTTTTTCTGCATTGTAGTGTCAAATACCTAAATGCTCTTTCCAGCTGCTTTAATTTCCTGTTAGTCATTATAATTCTTTGGACTCTATTTTAAAACTAAAAATTGTTTTCTTTTAAGATCCAATAGAAAAATTTGTCAGAATACCTTATTAGACTCACTTCCTTACCCACCAAAAAGATCATAATTATATTAAGAGAAATAAATATATAGATTGCCCCAATTTGCTGAAATTTCAAGATCACATCCTGTTGTGTGCAAACTAAAGAGTTGTGATTACAAATGAGTTTCTCAACTTTTGACACTACATTTGATTTTCCCTCTTTTTATGAGGTGATAAAACTATACTAATAAAGGTTACTAAGCACGTGTATAGAAAATAATATAGAAATAGTAATAATATAGTAAATGTATAACAAGTACATTAAACAAGCATGATATATTGAGTGAAATCAGAAAAAAAATTAATCCCTCTGCCCTATTAACATTTATTCAGAGGGAGGAAGATCTTTTTAAATTATGGATAAAAACCTGGAAAATCTCTTAACATTTTTAAAACAATGTTCTTGAGTCATTTTTAGTAACAAAAATCAATAATTACATTTTTTTTTAGGAAATATCAACATAAAATGGGAAAAAAATGAGGATGAACTCTTGATGTTACATTTGAATTAGAATATCAGTATGAACTTGTGATTTCTTAAAAGTGGTTAGTGTCCTCATAGTGCCCATTAGCCTATTGTAGAAGCAAAACCACTGAGTAGTAATTAGGACTCTTAGCACCCAGATCTTGGTTTCTAAATACCATTTTCTATAAAAGGAAAGGGAATTACTTGAAAAAATAAATGATTCCAGGTCTGGAGCAGGCAAGGTACAGATAATCCTATATAAGAATGTGCTGTTATGGTAAAAAGCAAGTATTATTTAGAGAATGATGGGACATGTCAAAAAGTTACACATAAAAACAGGCCCTCACTGCCCATATCTGGAGCAATTTGAGCACCAGAAAAAAAAAAAAAGGTAATATCTTTAAATATATTATAAAATAATTAATGAGTCTATAATGACACTCAAAAAGAGGGTGGGGAAAAAGGCTTTTCTTTACAGATGAAGGACTGCTAATAAAAGTAGAAGGAATGACATAAACAAAATCATCATTTTAGAACTACAAATATAATAATTGATTAAGGCATGAAAGCAAAGTTACTGAGGAATAGGATATTCACATAGTTTCAAAGTATCACTCTGTAGATTAAATACTAAATTACAAAGAGGGAAAATAAACCTTTAAAATGGACAAATCTGGATTTACCACTTTAGATGCAGATAAGATATTTTGGGCAGGAACACTATGTGGTTAATCTTGTGTATTTTCAGTCGTGACAATACTGAGTCAACTTGTAGAGAAATAACTTTATAAAAGAAATCAATGTTGCTTAGAAATCATATATATGGTTTTAAATTATAGATGAAAGCCAGGGAGTAATAAACAAAATTTTGGATAATGCTTCCTTAAAAGGAAAAATAGGTGTTGTGAAGGGGAAGGCATATAGGCACCTTAAAAGCACTGATATTTAATTATTTAACTGGGTGGCATATACACAGGCATTCATTTGTTATTTCTAAACTGTACATATGTATTATATATACTCTATTTTATGTATGATACATTTCAGAAAAAAATAAAGGATGAGCCAATATCTAGCAGATACGCTCACAAAGATAATTTTAAAGAAAACTTAGAAGAGAAACAACATCTTTTTGTCAGGCATATATGGAAATGAAAATTTGGTATATATATTTTTATTATACTTTAAGATCTGGGACACATGTGTAGAATGTACAGGTTTGTTACATAGGTATAAATGTGCCATGGTGGTTTGCTGCATCCCTCAAACCATCATCTAGGTTTTAAGTACCACATGCATTAGGTATTTGTCCTAATGCTCCCCCTCCCCTTACACCCCACCCTGAGAGGCCCCAGTATGTGATATTCCCCTCCCTGTGTCTATGTGTTCTCATTGTTCAACTCCCACTTATGAGTGAGAACATGTGGTGTTTGGTTTTCTGTTCCTGTGTTAGTTTGCTGAGAATGATGGTTTCCAGCTTCATCCATGTCCCTGCAAAGGACATGAACTCATCCTTTTTAATGGTTGCATAGTATTCCATGGTGTATATGTGTCACATTTCCTTTATCCAGTCTATCATTGATGGGCATTTGGGTTGGTTCCAAGTCTTTGCTATCATAAATAGTGCTGTAGTAAACATACATGTGCATGTGTCATTATAGTAGAATGATTTATAATCCTTTGGGTATATACCCAGTAATGTGATTGCTGGGTCAAATATTTCTGGTTCTAGGTCCTTGAGGAATCCCGACACTGTCTTCCACAATGGTTGAACTAATTTACACTCCCACCAACAGTGTAAAAGTGGTCCTATTTCTCCACATCCTCTGTAGCATCTTTTGTTTACTGACTTTTTAATGATCACCATTCTAACTGGAATGAGATGGTATCATTGTGGTTTTGTTTTGCATTTCTCTAATGACCAGTGATAATGGACTTTTTTTCATATGTTTGTTGGTCACGTAAATGTCTTCTTTTGAGAAATACCTGTTCATATTTTTTGCCTACTTTTTGATGAGGTTCTTTGTTTTTTGCTTGTAAATTTGTTTAAGTTTCTTGTAGATTCTGGATATTAGCCCTTTGTCAGATGGGTAGATTGCAAAAATTTTCTTCTATTCTGTAGGTTGCCTGTTCACTCTAATAATAGTTTCTTTTGCTGTACAGAAGCTCTTTAGTTTAATTAGGTGTCATTTGTGAATTTTGGCTTTTGTTACAATTGCTTTTGGTGTTTTAGTCATGAAGTCTATACCTATGTCTGTGCCTTGAATAGTATTGCCTAGTTTTTATGGTTTTAATCATATTTATAACATTCAAGCTCTTGGTAGGGTTAAAACCTTCTCCTATAATCTGGATTTTGATTCCCCAGTGGGGATGTATTTTTAGAGGCAGGTGCTCCCCTTCTCATACTATAGAAACTTAGTTTTTTTCCTGTCTCCTGGAAAATGCTGTAGCAATCAGACAAGAGAAAGAAATAAAGGCCATCCAAATTAGAAAAGTAGAAGTCAAACTATTGCTTTTTGATCGTATATATAGAAAACCCTAAAGACTCATCCAAACAACTCCTAGATCTGATAGATGAATCCAGTAAAGTCTCAGGCTACAAAATCAGTGTACACAAATTAGTAGTACTTCTATATACCAACGATGACCAATTTGAGAATCAAATCAAGAACTCAACCCCTTTTACAACAGCTGCTAAAAAAATTTAATAGTTAGGAATATACTTAACCAAGGAGGTGAATGATCTCTACAAGGAAAACTACAAAACACTACTGAAAGAAATCACAGACAACACAAACAAATGCAAATACATTCCTTGCTCATGAATGGGTAGAAAAAATATTGTGAAAGTGACCATACTGTCCAAAGCAATCTACAGATTCAATGCAATTTCCATCAAAATACCATCATCATTCTTCACAGAACTAGAATCAACAATCCTAGAAATCATATGGAATAAAAAAGAACCTACATAGTCAAAGCAAGACTAAGCAAAAGTAACAATCAGGAGGCATCACTTAACCCAACTTTAAATTATACTACAAGGCTGTAGTTACTGAAACAGCATGGTACTGGTATAAAAATAGGCATGTAGACCAATGGAAAAGAGAACCCACAAATAAAGCCAAATACAGACAAATGATCACTGACAAAGCATACAAAAACAAAAAGTAGGGAAAGGACACTCTCTTCAACAAATGGTGCTAAGAAAATCAGCAAAACACATGTAGAAGAATGAAACTGGATCCTCATCTCTCACTTTATAAAAAAATCAACTCCAGATGGATCAAAGAGTTAAACATAAGACCTAAATCCATAAAAATTCTAGAAGTTAACATCAGAAAAATTCTTCTAGACAATGGCTTAGGCAAAAAGTTCATGACCAAGAACCCAAAAGCAAATGCAACCAAAACAAAGATAAATAGACGGGACTTAATTAAACTAAAAAGCTTCTGCACAGCCAAAGAAATAATCAGCAGATTAGAGAGACAACACATATAGTGGGAGAAAATATTCACAAACTATATATCTGCAAAGACTAATACCCAGAATCTACAAGGAACTTAAAAAAATCAGCAAGATTAAAACAAATAATCCCATTAAAAACTAGGCAAAGGACATGAACAGACAATTCTCAAAGAA
Organism: Aotus nancymaae; assembly: GCF_030222135.1. NCBI lineage: Eukaryota > Metazoa > Chordata > Mammalia > Primates > Aotidae > Aotus > Aotus nancymaae. Next base: position 48,780,485 of record NW_026988415.1, on the reverse strand, counting down.
GATATACAAACAAACAAAAAAATATGAAAAATTGCTCAACATCACTAATTATCAGGAAAATGTAAATAAAACCACAATGAGATACCACCTTACTCCTGCAAGAATGACTATAATTTAAAAAATCAAAAAAGAATAGATGTTGGTGTGGATATGGTGAAAAGGGAACACTTTTAAATATCTGGTGGAACTGTAATCTAGTTCAACCACTATGGAAAACAGTGTGGAGATTATTTAAAGAACTAAAAGTAGAACTACTATTCAATCCAGCATTCCCACTACTGGGTATCTACTCAAACAAAAAGAAGTCATTATAGGAAAAAGACACATGCATACACGTTTATAGCAGCACAATCTGCAATTGCAAAAATATGGAACCAACCCAAATGCCCATCAACCAACCCGTGGATAAAGGAAATGTGGTATATATACATCACAGAATACTACTTAGCCATAAAATTGAATGAAATAATGGCCTTTGCAGCAACTTCGATGAAGCTGGAGGTCATTATTCTACGTGAAGTGACTCAGGAATAGAAAACAAAATATTGTATCTTTCCACTTATATGAGCCAAGCTGTGAGAGCTAAGCTATGAAGACGAAAAGGCATAAGAATGATAGAATGGACCTTGGGGACTCGGGGTGGGGGAAGATTAGGAGTGGAGTGAGGGATAGAAGACTACATATTGGGTACGTATACATTGTTCAGGTGATGGGTGCACCAAAATCCCAGATATGGCCACTAAGAAACATCCATATAACCAGAAACCACCTTTACCCCCAAAACAATTGAGGAGAAAAAGACATTGTTATTTCTATTATGTACTCTTTCTTGAATTACTCACCATGAGAAACCCAGCTTCATATCATGAAGATACCAAAGCAGGTCTATGGAGAGGTGGTAAGAAACTGAGGTCTCCTGCCAACAATCAGAACTTGTCAGTCATGTGAATGAACTGCCTTGGAAGTGAGTTCTCCAGGCCCAGTCAAACCTTTAGATGTCTGCAGACCCAGTCACATTCTTGACTACAACATCATGAGACACTATAAACTAAATTGACCCAGTTAAGACACTCCCAGATTCCTGACCCATATAAATTGTGTACATTTGATTGTTTTAAACTGTTAAGTTTTGATGTAAGTTTGGTATAAAGTTTTGGTGTAATTTGTTATGAAGCTGTAGAGTACAAGATTTTGACCTATAGCCTTTGTTCAGTTTTCTTAGTTTCTGTCTATTCTTAGAGTTCCGCTATTCTCCTAACATTCCAGTCAATAGGCTGCCACATCTAGTTAATGGAGAATTCTTATTGCCTTGGATTTCGGATGATTTCTGCTCATCTGTAGGAACCATGTCCTGGCACCAATAATTTCTGCTCCTTCCAAACTGAGTCAATCTAGACCAAGATATGGAGGTAGAACAGAATGTTTTCTGTTACCAGTAAATAGGCTCTTCCTATTCTATTTTGGTGCCTTTTATGGCATGGATGAAATTTTCAGCCTCCTCTCCCTAACTCTTGTCATGTTTACATGGGATGATAGTTCTTGGACTTGAACAGAGCTATAAATCTGGCTTGAACCCAACTTGCTTAGCTGGGTGCCAACATTCTAAATCTGAGTTTGAATCCCAGCTTTACCACTAATTAGTACATGATTTAAATAAGTGATTTATCTGTACTTACTGGTTTTTCAACTCTAAAATATAGATAGGACTTACTTTACAGAGTTGTGAGGAGAAAATGAGATCATATATGTGAAGTTCTTAGCCCAGTGTGTGTGGGAATGAATCTTTCATGTGCCATTTAAATCTATAATATAGCTACTGCAAACTACTGGACCCTTCCAACAGACTAAACCTCCTTGGATACTAATTTCAATCCAGTTACAGTCTGAATTTAACACTATTTTTTTCACATCCTGATCTTAAATCTATAGTCCACTCTCTATAAAAGATAGTTACTCAAATCCTGGTCTTCTTTGTCAGTAGCCATCCCTAGAGTTCCCCAAATGTGGTCAATTTTTTTTCTGTGTCTTCACAACCTGGGGCTTCACTGTGATTTTTAAAAAGAAACATTATTTTTCTGTAGGTATTATATATGTTGCTTTGTCTGATCAGAATACTTTCCTTTGGCAAACAGCCCACTTCTTACTCCACATAATTCTGATAGGACTGTTACTTACAAGACATTGCTCCATACAAGACCATAGGGTGGGTATGTGACCTGAGCTAGGCTTATCCAATGTTTCTTCCTGCTAATTTTATTGTTGAGTGGTTACATATTGAAACTAAAGTGATTAGACCTAAGAGCTCAAATGGAAGCACCCTGGAGAGATGGTGCTGGAATAACTAAAACTAAGATACTTAAAATTGCTCTTCTTCTTTTTCTTTGTGAGGCCTGATTTCTCTATTCTTCCTTTGCTGTAGTGAGGGACACTATATCCATCCCACACATTTCTTTTTTATTACTTAATCTAGTCAGTTATTTTTTAATGCTTTCAAAACTTATTTTTGAAAAAGTTTGCAAACATAACATTCATTGTAAAAACATTGGAAAAGATAGACTTGTATAGCTAAAATATTGAAAATCACCCATATTTCCACTATCTAGAGAGATCTACTTCTAACATTTTGTATTACAATGTGTACTGCTTTATTTCACTTAACATTATGTCATAAGATTTTTCTATAACATTTTGCTTCATAAATATAATTGTAGAGGTTGCTCGATTTCCATTATATGTATATGCCATAATTCATTTAATTGTTTCGTTATGGTTATTTTGGTTGTTTCCAGATTTTTGTATTTTAAAAATTCCTGCAATGGAATGTCTGCACTTAAATTTTTGTTTTCATTGTGAATTACTTGTTTTTTGTAGTGTGTTTATTGAGCTAAACCCCATCTAGATTTCCTTCATTTCATTTCTAGTTTCCTTTGATCTAGAAGTGGTCATTTGACATACTTCAGAACAGTGAAATGGAAGTAGAAGTTGCTGGGTGAGACTTTTGTGAAAGATTTTTAAGAGGCACAGAGTGCATACTTTCTTTTCCAAATCAAACAAAGATAATAATGATGGAAGGATGATGGGCCTTCCTCTGTAATTTTACTGGGCTGAAAACACTCTCCTTATTATGCTGTCCCCTGTATGAATTCTCTCAGCTATCTTCTCTGCCTAAATAAAAGTTTTAGGCCATCTAGTCTTCATCTAAAAGTCCTTGACCTTACCTTTATTTACAGTCAATGATTTTACTAGCTACATCTTACTTTCCTGCTATTCACGACAAGGATCAACTACTCCCCACCTCTTTTCATTCTCAATGCCCTGACTCCGGCCTGCATAATAGAGGAAAGGATGGTCATAATGTGAAAAGAATAAGTGTAGCTTGGTAAATAACAGCATATTCTCTGGAGTCCATTTGTTTTTCATCCTGGCTTTGTCATCAGCAATTTTTTAAATTTCTCTGTTTCTCAGTTGCCTTATCTATAAAATGGGGAAAATAATTGTAGTCACTTCACAGGGTTGTTATGAGGACTAAGCAAGGTAATGTTTAGAAAGCACATGTATTAAGCGCTGCATGAATGTTTATAAAATCCTACATCTCTTCATGTCTGATCTACCATCCCCAAATTAAAAAGAAAAAAAGAAGAAAGAAAAGAAACCCACAGCACCACTGTGTTAATTACTGCTCCCATGGCTTCCAGACTTGAAGATTTTCCAGATTTTCTATTCTGGTGTTCTTTTTATGTAAAACAAAACAAAACAACGAACACAAAAACAGTCTCGCAATTTCTCTACCTCATTCAAGTCTGCTGAGATTTACCGTTCTGTTAGCAGACATGTGGGCCCCCCACCCCATGCTTACAAATGGGTTTGTTCAGCTCAATCAGCAGAAATTCTCCTCTTCTTTTGATCAGTAGCCCACATTTGTGAGTGGTTTAATGAAGACAGGGGTACATTTTTTCCAAATGTAAATTTTATGTATCCTTATTTTATATATAATGCAGTGGATCTCCGGCATTTCATATTTACAAAATGTATTTGTAAAAACTTCCCTACCATACCTGAAATAGTTGATATTTTAATTTTACTGTCTATGACTGGGCCTACTTATTAAAGGAGGTCAGATTGCAAATTATTAATAAATTCCTTAGAGCTGTCAAATGGATGAGAAAAAGGTAGCCTACTTATTAAATGAACTGTGCCACTCAAAAGAAACAACAAAAAAATAGAATCAAATAAATAGGGAGGGGAAATCCCAGCAAGACCATTCTTAACATTTGCATGACACAGAATTTTCCATCATAAGTTGTTTCAGAAATGGTGAAATTCCTAATGATTTGATAAAACTTTGTTTTAAGATTTAATTAGATGAATCTTGTTGTTCTCAAAATATTTTCTTTGATCTAGATAAGTTCACATATATGCCAGCTACAAGAATCTTTGTTTTGTGGTTGATCTATTCATAAAGGGTCACTACAAATAATATTTCTTATTTTGAATCTTTAGAGGTGGCACAAGGGCAAAATTACCTGCTAACCAACATTTCTTCATTTTGAAGTGATAACCTTTCCCATTTTAACAAAATTTTATCTGAAGGAAAAAAAAGATGAATTTAATGTCATTCACTTAAAGATGCTTAGACTTTTAGTCAATAAAGTGGATTTTGTTTTATTACTTTTATTTATTTTTTACTTTTTTATTGCATTTTAGGTTTTGGGGTACATGTGAAGAACATGCAAGATTGTTGCATAGGTGCATACGTGGCAGTGTGATTTGCTGCCTTCCTCCCCTTCACCTATATCTGGCATTTCTCCCCATGCTATCCCTCCCCAAGTCCCCACCGCCCACTTTTCCTCCCCTATTTCCCCCCAACAGACCCCCGTGTGTAGTGCTCCCCTCCCTGTGTCCATGTGTTTTCATTGTTCAACACTCGCCTATGAGTGAGAACATGCAGTGTTTGATTTTGTGTTCTTGTGTCAGTTTGCTGAGAATGATGGTTTCCAGGTTCATCCATGTCCCTACAAAGGACACGAATTCATTGTTTTTGATGGCTGCATAATATTCCATGGTGTATATGTGCCACATTTTCCCTGTCCAGTCTATCATCGATGGGCATTTGGGTTGGTTTCAGATCTATGCTATTGTAAACTGTGCTGCAATGAACATTCGTGTGCATGTGTCCTTATAATAGAACGATTTATAATCCTTTGGATATATACCCAGTAATGGGATTGCTGGGTCAAATGGAATTTCTATTTCTAGGTCCTTGAGGAATCGCCACACTGTCTTCCACAATGGTTGAAGTAATTTACACTCCCACCAACAGTGTAAAAGTGTTCCTATTTCTCCACATCCTCTCCAGCATCTGTTGTCTCCAGATTTTTTAATGATCGCCATTCTAACTGGCTTGAGATGGTATCTCAATGTAGTTTTAATTTGCATTTCTCTAATGATCAGTGATGATGAGCATTTTTTCATATGTTTGTTGGCCTCATGTATATCTTCTTTTGTTAAATGTCTGTTCATATCCTTCGCCCACTTTTGAATGGGCTTGTTTGTTTTTTTCTTGTAAATCTGCTTTAGTTCGTGGTAAATTCTGGATATCAGCCCTTTGTCAGATGGGTAAACTGCAAAAATTTTTTCCCATTCTGTTGGTTGCCGATTCACTCTAATGACTGTTTCTTTTGCCGTGCAGAAGCTGTGGAGTTTGATCAGGTCCCATTTGTCTATTTTGGCTTGTGTTGTCAATGCTTTTGGTATTTTGGTCATGAAGTCCTTGCCTACACCTATGTCCTGAATGGTTTTGCCTAGATTTTCTTCTAGGGATTTTATGGTGCTAGGTCTTATGTTTAAGTCTTTAATCCATCTGGAGTTAATTTTAATGTAAGGTGTCAGGAAGGGGTCCAGTTCCTGCTTTCTGCACATGGCTAACCAGTTTTCCCAACACCATTTATTAAACAGGGAATCCTTTCCCCATTGCTTGTTTTTGTCAGGTTTGTCAAAGATCGGATGGTTGTAGACATCTTGTGTTGCCTCCGAGGCCTCTGTTCTGTTCCATTGGTCTATATCTCTGTTTTGGTACCAGTACCATGCAGTTTTGATTACTGTAGCCCTGTAGCATAGTTTGATGCCCGGTAGTGTGATGCCTCCTGCTTTGTTCTTTTTGCTTAGAATTGACTTGGCTATGCGGGCTATCTTTTGGTTCCATATGAAGTTTAAGGTGTTTTTTTCCAGTTCTGTGAAGAAGGTCTTTGGTAGCTTGATGGGGATAGCTTTGAATCTGTAAATTACTTTGGGCAGTATGGCCATTTTCACGATATTGATTCTTCCTAACCATGAACATGGAATGTTTCTCCATCTGTTTGTGTCCTCTCTTATTTCATTGAGCAGTGGTTTGTAGTTCTCCTTGAAGAGGTCCTTTACATTCCTTGTTAGTTGTATACCTAGGTATTTTATTCTCTTTGTAGCAATTGTGAATGGCAGTTCATTCTTGATTTGGCTCTCTTTAAGTCTGTTATTGGTGTATAGGAATGCTTGTGATTTTTGCACATTGATTTTGTATCCTGAGACTTTGCTGAAGTTGCTTATCAGTTTCAGGAGATTTTGGGCTGAGACGATGGGGTCTCCTGATATACAATCATGTCGTCTGCAAATAGAGACAATTTGACTTCCTCCTTTCCTATTTGAATACCCTTCATTTCTTTTTCTTTCCTGATTGCTCTGGCTAGAACTTCCAGTACTATATTGAATAGGAGTGGTGAGAGAGGGCATCCTTGTCTAGTGCCAGATTTCAAAGGGAATGCTTCCAGTTTTTGCCCATTCAGTATGATATTGGCTGTTGGTTTGTCATAAATAGCTTTTATTATTTTGAGATATGTTCCGTCAATACCTAGTTTATTGAGGGTTTTTAGCATAAAGTGCTGTTGAATTTTGTCAAAGGCCTCCTCTGCATCAATTGAGATAATCATGTGGTTTTTGTCTTTGGTTCTGTTTATGTGGTGAATTACATTTATAGACCTGCGCATGTTGAACCACCCTTGCATCCCCGGGATGAATCCTACTTGATCATGGTGCACAAGCTTTTTGATGTGTTGTTGCAATCAGCCTGCCAGTATTTTATTGAAGATTTTTGCATCTATGTTTATCATGGATATTGGCCTGTAGTTTTCTTTTCTTGTTGAGTCTCTGCCTGGTTTTGGTATCAGGATGATGTTGGTCTCATAAAATGATTTGGGAAGGATTCCCTCTTTTTGGATTATTTGGAATAGTTTCAGAAGGAATGGTACCAGGTCCTCTTTGTATGTCTGGCAGAATTCAGTTGTGAATCCATCTGGACCTGGGCTTTTTTTGGGTGGTAGGCTCTTAATTGCTGCCTCAACTTCAGCCCTTGTTATTGGTCTATTCAGGGTTTCGACTTCTTCCTGGTTTAGGCTTGGGAGGAGGCAACTGTCCAGGAATTTATCCATTTCTTCCAGGTTTCCTAGTTTAGGTGCATAGAGTTGTTTGTAATAATCTCTGATGATGGTTTGAATTTCTGTGGAATCTGTGGTGCCCTTTATTGTTTTTTATTGCATCTATTTGGTTATTTTCTCTTTTCTTTTTTATTAATCTGGCTAGTGGTCTATTTTGTTGATCTTTTCAAAAAACCAGCTCCTGGATTTATTGATTTTTTGAAGGGCTTTTTGTGTCTCTATCTCCTTCAGTTCTGCTCTGATCTTAGTTATTTCTTGTCTTTTGCTAGCTTTTGAGTTTTTTTGATCTTGCTCCTCTAGCTCTTTCAATTTTGATGATAGGGTGTCAATTTTAGATCTCTCCTTGCTTCTCATGTGGGCACTTACTGCTATATATTTTCCTCTAGAAACTGCTTTAAATGTGTCCCAGAGATTCTGGTATGTGGTGTCTTCATTCTCATTGGTTTCGAAGAACATCTTTATTTCTGTGTTCATTTCATTGTTATCCAGTCAACAGTCAAGAGCCAGTTGTTCAGTTTCCATGAAGCTGTGTGGTTCTGGGTTGGTTTCTGAATTCTGAGTTCTAACTTGATTGCACTGTGTTCTGAGAGACTGTTTGTTATGGTTTCCGTTCTTTTGAATTTGCTGAGGAGTGATTTACTTCCAATTATGTGGTCAATTTTAGAGTAGGTGTGATGTGGTGCTGAGAAGAATGTATATCCTGTGGATTTGGGGTGGAGAGTTCTGTAAATGTCTATTAGGTTTGCTTGTTCCAGGTCTGAGTTCAAGTCCTGGATATCCTTGTTAATTTTCTGTCTCGTTGATCTGTCTAATATTGACAATGGTGTGTTGAAGTCTCCCACTATTATTGTGTGGGAGTCCAAGTCTCTTTGTAAGTCTTTAAGAACATGCCTTTTGTATCTGGGTGCTCCTGTGTTAGGTGCATATATATTTAGGATTGTTAGCTCTTGTTGCATTGATCTTTTTACCATTATGTAATGTCCTTCTTTGTCTCTTTTGATCTTTGTTGCTTTGAAGTCTATTTTATCAGAGATGATAATTGCAACTCCTGCTCTTTTTTGCTCTCCATTTGCTTGGGAAATCTTCCTCTGACCCTTTATTTTGAGCTTTTGTGTATCCTTGCATGTGAGATGGGTTTCCTGGATACAGCACAACAATGGGTTTTGGGTTTTTATCCAATTAGCCAGTCTGTGTCTTTTGATTGGGGCATTTAGTCTATTTAGTTTAGGGTTAATATTGTTATGTGTGAATTTCATCCTGCCATTTTGATCCTAGCTGGCTGTTTTGCCAGTTAGTTGAGGCAGATTCTTTATTGTGTTGATGCACTTTACCATTTGGTATGTTTTTGGAGTGGCTGGTACTGGTTGTTCTTTTCTATGTGTAGTGCCTCTTTTAAGAACTCTTGTAAAGCAGGTCTGGTGGTGATGAAATCTCTGAGTACTTGCTTGTTCGCAAAGGATTTTATTTTTCCTTCACTTACAAAGCTTAGTTTGGCTGGATATGAAATTCTGGGTTGAAAGTTCTTTTCTTTAAGGATGTTGAATATTGGCCCCCACTCTCTTCTGGTTTGTAGGGTTTCTGCTGAGAGATCTGCTGTGAGTCTGATGGGCTTCCCTTTGTGGGTAACCCAACCTTTCTCTCTGGCTGCCCTTACCATTTTCTCCTTCATTTCAACTCTGGTTAATCTGACGATTATGTGCCTTGAGGTTGCTCTTCTTGAGGAATATCTTTGTGGTGTTCTCTGTATTGCCTGGACTTGAATATTGGCCTGTCTTGCTAGGTTGGGGAAGTTTTCCTGGATAATATTCTGAAGAGTATTTTCCAGCTTGGATTCATTCTCTTCATCACATTCAGGTATACCTATCAAATGTAGATTAGGTCTTTTCACATAGTCACATATTTCTTGTTGACTTTGTTCATTCCTTTTTACCCTGTTTTCTCTAATCTTGCCTTCTCATTTTATTTCATTGAGTTGATCTTTGACCTCTGATATCCTTTCTTCTGCTTGGTCAATTTGGCTGTTGTAACTTGTGCATGCTTCACGAAGTTCTCGTGTTGTGTTTTTCAGCTCCATCAATTCACTTATATTCCTCTCTAAGTTGTCCATTCTCGTTAGCATTTCATCAAGTCTTTTTTCAAAGTTCTTGGTTTCTTTGCATTGGGTTAGAACATGTTCTTTTAGCTCACGGAAGTTTCTTATTACCCACCTTCTGAAGCCTGATTCTGTCATTTCATCATACTCATTCTCCATCCAGTCTTGTTCCCTTGCTGGTGAGGAGTTGTGGTCCCTTGTAGGAGGAGAGGTGTTCTGGTTTTGGGTGTTTTCATCCTTTTTGCGCTGGTTTCTTCCCCTCTTTGTGGATTTACCCACCTGTCATCTTTCTAGTTGCTGACTTTCTGATCGGGTCTCTGAGTGGATGTCCTGTTTGTTGATGATGAAGTTATTTCTGTTTCTTAGTTTTCCTTCTAACAGTCTGGCCCCTCTGCTGTAGGACTGCTGAGGTCCACTCCAGGCCTGGCTTGTCTGGGGATCACCTGCAGCAGCTGCAGAACAGTAAGGATTGCTACCAGTTTCTTCTTCTGCTTTGTCCCAGAAGGATGCCCGCCAAATGTCAGTCTGAGCTCTCCTTTATGAGGTGACTCTTTGGATATACGGGGGTCAGGGAGCTGCTTGAGGAGACAGTCTGTCCTTTGTAGGAGCTCAAGTGCTGAGCTGTGAGCTCTGTTGTTCATTCAGAGCTTCTGGGCAGGTATGTTTAAGTCTACTGCAGCAGAACTCATAAACCCCTTTTTTTTCCCAGGTGTTCTGTCCCGGGGAGTTAGGGCTTTATTTATGAGTTTCCGCTGTGCTGCTGCCTTTTTTTTTCAGGGCTACCCTGTCCAGCAAGGAAGCAGCCTAGTCACTGTCTGCCTGCAGAGGCTTAGCTGAGCTGCTATGGTCTCCACCCAGCTGCTGTGTGAACTTCCCTGCCATCCTGTTTATATGGATGTAGTTAGAACTACCTCAGCTATGGTGGCCTGCCTCTGTAATGACGGACTCTCTTTGTAATGGCGGGTTGCCTCGGCAATGGCAGGCTGCCTCAGCAATGGCGGACTGCCTCTGTAGTGGTGGAGTGCCTCGGTAATGGCGGACACCCCACCCCCACAGAGCTGGACTGTCCCGGGTTCAGCTGTGCTTGCTGTGAAACTCTCAACCCAGAGCGTTTCCAATTGCTGTTTTTCAGGTTTTTTTTTGTTTGTTTGTTTTTTGTAGGGGTGGGACCAGCCGAGCCTAATCACTTGGCTCCCTTCCTCAAAGCCTTTTTTTTTTTTTTAGTTGAATGGTTGGCTCTCTCCCAGGTGTTCCAGTCACCTGTTGAAAAGGTGCCGGGATCTGTGTGATTTCCCGTGCGGTGATCCACTGTGCTGGCTGAAACAGCGGCGCTGAGATTTGTGGCACTTTTTTGCCCAGGAATCTCCTGGCCTGGCTCCCTGTTTCAGTACCCCCTTTTTTAATCAGATGAATGAGCGATTCTGCCTTCCCGGAGCTTCCCGGAATTCCCCTTGCTGGGTAACAGGGGACCCAGTCCTGTTTACTCTGCACTGGGAACCACCATGCTGGGGCGCCGGCAAAACAGCCGTGCCTGCCAAAACAGCTGTGCTGGCGACCCGTGGGGCTCCTCTGCCTGGGAATCTCCTGGTCTGTGGGCAATAAAAATCCATCTGGAAATGCGGCATCCACTCACCCTCTGCGCTTTCACTGGGAGGTGCAATCCTGAGCTGCTCCTAAGCGGCCATCTTGTATCTTCTCTCAAAGTCTGGATTTTTTAATCCATTAAACACTTGAAATGTCTAATATTCATTCATTCAAAAAACCTTTATTGGTTCTTGCAATATGTAAGGCATAGGGAAAATACAAATAACAAAGACAAACAATATTTAGCTATAATAGCTTCTTCCCAGATAGTTGGAAAAATTTCACAGTTTAATAAGGCTCATATTCATGAAGATCACAAATTTTCTCAATAAACATAAATACTTTGCTTTATTAGTAATTAATAAAATTGCCTTAATATATAAAACAAAAAAGTTTCTCATCAGCAATGAGTAACACCTAAAATGTATATACTGTAATTACTTTAGCTGTAGAATAAAGCAAATATAGACAATTAAAAATAATCTCCTATGTTTAAAATTATCTCCATTTATGTTGGGAAAGTTATGTATTTATCAATCAATATACTTTCAGAAGTACAAAGATAAAGTTATATATAGAGAGACCAAGAATAAAAATACAAGCATGTCATCAACTATACGACTTCTTGGTCAATGCTCCACAGACTCAAAATATAAAAGACAAAAACTTCCCTAAAGCACAATTTTAAAATAAAGCAGCTTAGAAGAATCTTAGCCAAATTGATCTGTCCCCTCTTTCATATCAAACACAGTCACAAGATGCCTACATCCTGAAGTCATCTTTCACCAAACTGACAGATTTAATGGATCACATATTCTGAGTTTAAGTGACCTGTTTTGTCTTATGTTTTCTTTGGGATTTAGAAAAGAAATGTAATGTAACTATATATACTTACCTTTCAGTTTCGGGTCAATTGCCAACATTTCTTACAGGAAGAAACTGATAAACTCACAAACCTTGTAAGACGGTCTTTAAAATAAAATTTACCCCATCCTTTTCACATTTATTTTGTTAATTTTATTCTTGCTTCTCACTTGTTCATATTTTCTGAATAACAAATTGCCACGTGAAACCTCACTGGTTGACTGTAAAATCTGTAAAGTCACAAAACTGAAAAAATGTCCCTTGGCAATAATAAATCCTCAAAAATTCAGCAATACCAATTGCTTTTCCCATTCACCTTGCTGATAGCAAAGAATATTTATGAAAGATTTCTTAGACTGTGAGACCTTTAGCACATCAATTCCATTCAATATAGTTAGCATTCCATAATAGTCAACTATTTCCAGACACAGTTTCTAAAATCACAGCAAAAGCTCCTTGGACAAGTATTTGGTTTCTTACACTTATTTAAAAAAATGTGATAACTAGCAAAAACAAACAAAATCACTGTCCAGGATGGTGTTTCATGTAAGTCCTTATTGTATGTCTCCTCTTCAAAATAGAAATAGTATAATAACAATAAAAATGGAATTCTGTAAATAATTTCTAAAGAGTCAGAGTAACAATGAAAAACAAAGGTTTATAATGATAGGAATTAGCTGGCTTACAAATTTTTTAGTATGAATGGATTTGGCTTAGTAGCAACATTTTTTGACCTCTTCATCAGTATTATTACTCTCAGACATTTTTTAAAAATTAGGTAGAAATTCATAATATACTTCTCTTATCTATTTTTAAATTAATCTGTGGAAAGTGAATAAACACAGCAAGAGATGAGTGTCAATCATGAAGGAGTAAGGGCTTGAAGATTCTGAATACTGGAGGCCAAAACACAAGGTTATTTCCTCAGCAGAATTACTAAAAATGCCAATAATTATCAGACTATCTCTACAATACTTATATGAATTATGTGTTCTAGACCAGTGGGTTTCAATGTTCAGGCCTGGGCCGGCATCATCAACATCAGCTGGGAAATTGCCAGAAATGCAAGTTGTCAAGTCCCTCTTCAGATGGGCTGAGTTGGAAACTCTATGGCTGGCACTCAGCAATCTCTCTCTCTCTTTTAATAATTTGATCTTTTATTTTCAATTCAGGGGTACAAGTGCAGGTTTGTTCCATGCATATATTGTGTGACATTGAGGTTTGGGGTGTGAATGATTCCATCATCTAGGTAGCAAGCATAGTACCTAGTAGGTCGTTTTTCAGCTCTTGCCTCTCTACCTCCCTCCTTTGGGAGTCCTCAGTGTCAATTATTCTCATCTTTATGTCCATGTGTACCCAACGTTTAGCTCCCACTTGTAAGTGAGAACATGAGATATTTGTTTTCTGTTGCTGCATTAAGTTGCTTAGGATAATGGCCTCCAGTTGAAACAGTGTTGCTGCAAAGGGCATGTTTTTGTTCTTTAGTATGGCTGTATAGTATTCCATGGTGTATATGTACCACATTTTCTTTATCCAATCCACTGTTGATGGACACCTAGTTTGATTTGATGTCTTTACTATTGTGAGTAGTCCAGAAATCTGTTTTAACAAGCCTTTCAGGAGATTCTGATACACACTAAAGTTTGATAATCATTCTAGAATGTCACATTTAATTTTCAGCAGTTGTAAACTTAACTTATCATGGAATGAACATTTACAAATGTTGTATTCTGTGTATTATAAGGACATTACAGTAGCATAATGAGGTGAAACTTCAACTTTAAATATATCATAATGTGGGAACTGAATTATGCCCTTTTTCTTTACCAAACTGATTCTTTTTCCTTCCCTCTCCTATCTCCCTCTAAACAGGAGATTATGTTAATTTCCCCATTAAAGTCCTTTAATGGTTGCCTATCTCACTCAAAGTAAAAGCTACTCTCCTCATAATGGCCTACAAGTCCCTTCAGGATCTGCCTCCCACTCTCCCCTCCTCATTATTTCTCTGACCTCATCTCTTTCCACATTTCCACTCATTCTATCAGCTTCAGCTACAGTATCCTTCTCATAGCTCTTCATAATTGCCAAACATGCTCTCATATCAGAGACCTTGAATCTACTGTTCCCTCTGTCTGTCAACACTCCTTCAGACATCCCCGTGGCTGACTTTATGTTTTCTTCCTCCTTTGGGTCTTTGCTCCAATGTTTCTTGATGATACCTTCCCCAGCCACTCTTTCTAAAACTGCAATGTTCTCTCCATCCTCTTGTCCCAACTGACTGCTATATTTTCCTCCTTGGCATTTTATATCTATTCTTGGAATATATTCTGTTTACATCTTTTATGGAAGTATTTCTCCACTAGAATGAAGGCTAGTGAGAGCCATGATTTCAATCAGTTTTATTCACCACTGATCACCAAGCAGTTAAAACAGTGCCTGACACAAGGTTGGATTTGATACACACTTGGAAAATGAAAGAAGAAAGAAGGAAGGAAAAAGGGAGGGAGAAGAGAAGCAGGGAAGGAGAGAAGATAACTTGGTAACGTTCCTCTATTTGTTAGAGCTACTTTCCACTTGGCATGGTTATATTTTCTATAAAGTATTAAAATTCTCTTTTTGCCTAAACATCTCAAATACATGTTTATATTTATAATTTTGCTACTTACCTATCAAGTAGTTTTATTGTAATCTTTCTACAATGTTGATGCATTCCTTACATTTTAACTAAAACTGAATGCCATCTTGTCTAATTTTAATAAGATCATAATCTATGTTTTCTTTTTCTTTTCCCAACATAAGTTTATCCAATTTTCTTTTCTTTCTTTTATTATAATTTATTTTAAGTTCTAGGATACATGTGCAGGATGTGCAGGTTTGTTACATAGGGAAACATGTGCCATGGTGGTTTGCTATACCTATCAACCTATCACCTTGTTATTAAGCCCTGCGTATGTTAGCTATTTATCCTGATGCTCTCCCTCCCTCCACCCCTCCCATGACAGGCCCAGTATTTGTTATTCCTCTCCCTGTGTCCATGTGTTCCCATTATTCAGCTCCCACTTATAAGTGAGAACATGCAGTGTTTGGTTTCTGTCCCTGTGTTAGTTTGCTGAGGATAATAGCTTCTAGCTCCATTCATGTCCCTGCAAAGGACATGATCTCATTCATTTTTATGGCTGCATAGTATTCCATGTAGATGTACCTCATTTTTCTCATCCAGTCTATCATTGATGAGCATTTGAGTTGATTCCATGTCTTTGCTATGGTGAATAGTGCTTCAATGAGCATACTCATGCATGTATCTTTATAACAGAATGATCTATATTCCTTTGGGTATATACCCAGTAATGGGATTGCTGGGTCAAATGGTATTTCTGGCTCTAGATCCCTGAGGAATCACCACACTATTTTCTGTAATGGTTTAATTACATTCCCACCAACAGTGTAATTTCATCCCTATTATCGTGCCATTGCACTATAGCCTTGGCAACAAGAATGAAACTCCATCTCAAAAAAACAAAAATAAACAAACAAACAAACAAAAAACCTATTTTTTGAAAACCTCTACAGCATCCTGTTTCTTGACTTTTTAATAATCACCATTCTGACTTGCGTGAGATGGTACCACATTGTGGTTTTGATTTGCATTTCTCAAATGATCAGTGACGGTGAGCTTAGAGAACCAAGAGCAAAAACACCCAAAAGCTAGCAGAAGACAAGAAATAACCAAGACCAGAGTGGAACTGAAGGAGACAGAATCATGAAAAACCCTTCAAAAAAAATCTATGAATCCAGGATCTAGTTTTCTTGAAAAAATTAAGAAAATAGAAAGATCACTAGCTAGACTAATAAAGAAGAAAAGAGAGAAGAATCAAATGGACACAATAAAAAACGATAAAGGGGATATTGCCAGTGACAATACAAATAATCATCAGAGAATACTATAAACACCTCTATGCAAATAAACTAGAAAATCTATATATAAACTAGTAGAAATGGATAAGTTCCTTGATACATACACCCTCCTAAGACTAAACCTGGAAGAATTTGAAACCCTGAATAGACCAATAACAAGTTCTGAAATTGAGGCAGTAATTAATAGCCTACTGACCAAATAAAAGCCCAGGACCAGATGGATTCACCACCGAATTCTACCAGAAGTATAAAGAGAAGCTGGTACCATTCCCTCTGAAACTATTGCAAACAATAGAAAAAGAGGGACTCCTCCTTAACTCATTTTATGAAGCCAGAATCATCCTGAAACCAAAACCTGGCAGAAATACAACAAAAAAGGAAAACTTCAGGCCTATATCCATGAGAAACACTGATGCAAAAATCCTGAATAAAATACTGGCAAACTGAATCCAGCAGCACATAAAAAATGTTATTCACCATCATGAAGTTGGCTTCATCCTCGGGATTCAAGACTGCTTCAACATATGCAAATCAATAAACATAATTCATCACATAAACAGAACCAGAGACAAAAGTCACAGATTATCTCAATAGACACAGAAAAGGCCTTCAATAAAATTCAACATTCCTTCATGTTACAAACTCTCAATAAACTAGGTACTGATGGAATATATCTCAAAATAGTAAGAGCTATTTATGACAAAACGACAACCAACATCATATGGAATGGACAAAAGCTGCAAGCATTCCTCTTGAAAATTGGCACAAGACAAGGATGTCCTCACTCACCACTTCTGTGCAACATAGTATTAGAAGTTCTGGCCAGGGCAATCAGGCAAGAGAAAGAAATAAAGGATATTCAAATAGGAAGAGAGGAAGTTAAACTGTCTCCATTTACAGATAACATAATCCTATATCTAGAAAACCCCATCATCTCAGCCCAAAAGCTTCTTAAGCTGATAAGCAACTTCAGCAAAATCACAAGGTGCAGAAATCAAGCAAAATCAAGGTGCAGAAATCACAAGCATTCCTATACACCAACAACAGACAAACAGAGGGCCAAATCCTGAATGAACTCCCATTCACAATTGTCACAAAGAAACTGAAATACCTAGGAATACAGCTAATAAGTGAAGTGAAGGACCTCTTCAAGGAGAGCTATAAACCACGGCTCAAGAAAATAAGAGAGGACACAAAAAAGTAGAAAAACTTTCCATGCTCATGGAGAGGAAGAATCAATATCATGAAAATGGCCATACTGCCAAAGTAACTTATGGATTCAGTGCTACTCCCATTTAATAGTCATTGACATTCTTCTTCACAGGGTGCCATCCTGTGAAAGATCAGTTGAATCTCATTTGTGTGAATTGATTTCTAGACTCTATTTTGTTTCATCGGTTTATATGTCTGTGTTTATGTCAGTACCATAATGTTTTAACTACTGCACCTTTGTAATATATTTTAAAGCCAGGAAGTGTGATACCTGTAGCTTTGCTCTATTTTCTCAAGATTATCTTGGTTATTTAAGATGTTTTGTGGTTCCATATGAATTTTAATATTATGTTTTCTATTTATATAAAAAATGCCATTGAAATTTTGTCAGAGATTTCATTGAATTTATATCACATTGAGTAGCATAGACATTTTAACAATATTAAGTCTTCTAATACATGAACACATGGCTTTGGTATCATGGTGATGCTGACATACAACGAGGTTGGAAGTGTTCTCTGTGTTTCAATGTTTTGGAAGAGTTAGAAAAGAACTGACATTATTTTTTTTTCTTAAATATTTAGTAGATTTGACCAGTGAAGCTATCTTTTCCTAGACTTTTCATTATTGACAAGTTTTTGATTACTGATTCAATTTCCTTACTAGGAATAGGTTTGTTAAGACTTTCTATTTCTTCATGATTCAGTCTTACTAGGTTTGTATTTCTAGGAACTTATCAATTTCTTCTAGGTTATCCAGTTTATTGGCATATAATTATTCATAGTCATCTCTTGTGATCATTTTTTTTTTCTGACATCAGTTGTGATCTCTCATTTCACTTATGATTTAATTCATTTGAGTCTTCTCCTTTTTTTCTTAGTTTAGCTAAAGGTTTAGCAATTTTTCTGAACTTTTTAAAAATAACTCTTAAATTTGTTGGTTTTCTATTGTTTTATATTTTCTATTTCATTTATCTCTATGGTTATCTTTATTCCATTTCTTCTGATAACTTTGAGCTTAACATTTTTTTCTTTTTGTAGTTCCTTCAGGTGTAACATTAGATTGTTTATTTAATATATTTCTTCTTTTTTAACATAGATGTTTTTTGCTATAAAGTTCTGCTATGGTCTGAATAAACATTCAGACCATTTCATATTTACAAAAATGTGAAAATTAAACAACTAAACCATTAAATTTGGTCCCTTCAAAATTTATATGCTAAAATCCTAAGCTCCAAGGTGATGGTATTAGGACATAGGACATAAGACACTGGAGAGATAATTAGGTAATTAGAGTGGTACCTTTATTAATGGAATTACTGTCCGTTTGAAACACAACCTGGAGTGCTCATTCCTTTCCCACCAATATGGGAGCCTGCAGCAAAAGGCAGCAATGTAGGAAGTGGCCCCTGCCAGACACTGAATATGC
The DNA here is from genome assembly GCF_030222135.1 of Aotus nancymaae. NCBI lineage: Eukaryota > Metazoa > Chordata > Mammalia > Primates > Aotidae > Aotus > Aotus nancymaae. The sequence continues at coordinate 48,761,924 of NW_026988415.1, read as the reverse complement.
CAGTGCCTGGATGTTGGAATTTCCAGCCTCTAGAACTGTGAGAAATTTTTGTTCATAAGCAACACAGTTTTTTGCTATTTTTGTTACAGCAGCCTGAATGGACTAAGACAACTTCCTTGTTAGTAATGATTTTGTTGTACCCAAAAGTTTTGGTATGTTGTATTTTCATTTTCATTTGTCTCAAAGTATTTCCTAATTTTCTTTGATTCTTCATTGACCCATTGATTGTTCAAATGAGTGTTGTTTAATCTTCACATTTTTGTAAATTTTCCAGTTTTTCTTCTGCTATTGCTTTCATTCCATTGTGGTCAAAACAGATTATTGGTATGACTTCAATCTTTTCAAATTTGTTAAGACTTATTTTGTGACTTAACCTGTGATCTATTCTGGAGACTATCTTGTGCTCTAGAGAATGGTATATATTCTGCTGGTGTTGGGGGAAGTGTTCTATATGTATCTATCAAGCCCATTTGGTCTACAGTTTTTTTCAAGTCTGCTGTTTCTTTGTTGATTTTTTTGTCTAAGCCTAACCCTAACCCCTAACCCCTATCCATTATTGAAAGTGGGATACTGAAGTCCCCTAGTACCATACTATTATGGTATTGGTATCCATTTCTCCACTCAGTTCTGTCAATGTTTTCTTTCTTTGTGTGTGTGTGTGTGTGTGTGTGTGTGTGAGCAACATGGCTGTTTATTCACCTGGATGCAGGTGGGCTGAGGTCGAAAAGGGCGTCAGCGAGGGTGGAGGGATAGGAGTCGGTTTTATAGGTTTGGGGTGAAGAGTAGAAAGTTACAGAAGTCACAGTTGGCAGTTTTTGCAAGCTGGGAGGGGGTCGTAGGTTTGCAAGCTGGGAGGGGGTCATAGAGTGTGGAGTCACGAGATTGGCCAAGGTTGGTTACAAAGTCCAATGGCCTTGTCTACTGAGGCCAGAATAAGAAACAATAGAAGAATGTCTCAGGTTAGTTAGGCACCGCAGGGGTTGATCATTCTTCCTTCCAGCTACTTCAGGTTTTCTAATTCCGAAAGGCCTTCCACAGGTGTATGTGCAGTTCGTGGAGGTTGCCATGCCGTCCACAGCACAGTCAGACATTATAGTGACAACTATTTCTGGCTACTTCCTGCTGAAAAGGGGTGTTGAATGGGGAACAGCGGCTACGGCTTCTCTTGGGGTCAATCTAAGGGTCCTCAGAAAAATGGCGTGTCCATGTGTGGTTCAGTTTGCAGCACCATTTGAAGTTTGATTGCTTCTGTGAGTTGGGTGATCCTCTCCTCTTGAGGTCCCAAGATAAACTCAGAGCTTCCAGACATGATCACAAGGTCCAACAATAGGCTATCTGCAAGCTGAGGAGCAAGGAATCCAGTCTGAGCCCCAAAGCTGAAGAACTTGGAGTCTAATGTTTGAGGGAAGAAAGTATCCAGCACAGGAGAAAGATGTAGGCTGGGAGGCTAGGCCAGTCTCTTGTCAATGTTTTCTAAATATATTTAGGTGTGCCGATGTTGGATCCATATAAATTTATATTGTTTTGTCTTGCTGGTGAATTGACCCCTTTATTATTTTATAATGCCCATCTTCATCTCTTGTGACAGTTTTAAGTCTATTTTGTCTGATATAAAGATTGCTACTCCTGCTCTCTTTTGGTTGATGTTTACATAAAATATCTTTCACTATCTCTTTACTTTCAGCCTGTGTGTCCTGAAATCTAAAGTTAATTTCGTGTAGACAGCATGTAATTAGATTTTATTTATTTATCTTTTCAAGCATTCTATATCTTTGATTTGAGAATTTTAACCCATTTACACATAAAGTAATTATTATTTATTTCCATAGGTTATTGGGGAACAGGTGGTATTTGGTTACATGAGTAAGTTCTTTAGTGGTGATCTGTGAGATTTTGGTGCACCCATCACCCGAGCAGTATACACTGCACACTATTTGTAGTCTTCTATTCCTTACCCCTTTCCCACCCTTTCTCCCTGAGTCTCCAAAGTCCATTGTGTCATTCTTATGCATTAGCTCCCACTTATGAGTGAGAACATACAATGTTTGGTTTTCCATTCCTGAGTTACTTCACTTAGAATAATAGTCTCCAATCTCATCCAGGTCACTACAAATGTCATTAATTCATTCCTTTTTATGACTGAGTAGTATTCCACACACATATATATACACACACACACACACACACACACACATTCACCACAGTTTCTTTATACACTTGTTGATTGATGGGCATTTAAGTTGGTTTCATGTTTCTGCAGTTGCAAACAGTGCTGCTGTAAACCTGTGTGTTCAAGTATCTTTTTCGTATAATGAATTCTTTTCCTCTGGGCAAATACCCAGTAGTGGGATTGCTAGATCAAATGGTAGTTCTACTTTTAGTTCTTTAAGGAATCTCCACACTGTTTTCCATAGCGGTTGTACTAGTTTAAATTCCCACCAGCAGTGTAGAAGTATTCTCTGTTCACCAAAGCCATGCAAACATCTACTATTTTTTAATTTTTTGATTATGACCACTCTTGCAGGAGTAAGGTGGTATCGCATTGTGGTTTTTATTTGCATTTCCCCAATCATTAGTGATGTTGAACATTTTTTCACATATTTTTTGGCCATTTGTATGTCTTCTTTTGAGAATTGTCTATTCAAGTCCTTAGCCCATTTTTTTGAGGGGATTGTTTGTTTCTTTTCTTTGTTGATTTGTTTGAGTTCATGTAGATCTGGATATTAGTCCTTTGTCAGATGTATAGGTTGTGAAGATGTTTCCCCACTGTTTGGGTTGTCTGTTTACTCTGTTGGCTGTTACTTTTGCCATGCAAAAGTCCTTTAGTTTACTTAAGTCCCAGCAATGTATCTTTGTTTTTATTACATTTGCTTTTGGGTTCTTTGTCATAAAATCCTTGCCTAAGTCAATATCTAGAAGTGTTTTTCCAATGTTATCTGCTAGAATTTTTGTAGTTTCAGATCTTAGATTTAAGATTTTTAGTCCATCTTGAGTTGATTTTTGTGTAAGGTGAGAGATGAGGACCATCTTCATTCTCCTACATGTGGCTAGCCAATTATCCCATCACCATTTGTTGAAGAGGGTGCCCTTTCCCCACTTTATATATTTGTTTGCTTTGTCAAAGATCAGTTGGCTGTAAGTATTTGGATTTATTTCTGGGTTATCTATTCTGTTCCGTTGGTCTATGTGCCTATTGTTATATCAGTACTATGCTGTTTTGGTGACTATGGCCTTATAGTATAGTTTGAAATCAGGTAATGTGATGCCTCCAGATTTTTTCTTTTTGCTTAGTCCTGCTTTGGATATGCAGCTTCTTTTTTGGTTCTTCTCTAGGACTCTTCTCCAGCTCATTCTATGAGGGCAGCATCATCCTGATACCAAAACATGACAGAGTCACAAAAAAAAAAAAAAAAAAAAGGAAAACTTCAGGCCAGTATCTTTGATGAACACAGATATAAAAATCCTCAACAAAATACTGGCGTGTTAAAAACTTTCAACAAACAAGGCATTGAAAGAATATACCTCAAGCTAATAAGAGCCACCTATGACAAACCCATAGTCAACATCATACTAAATGCCTTCCCCTTGAGAACCAGAAGAAGACAAGATTGCCCATTCTCACCACTCCTATGCAATGTAATACTGGAAGTCCTAGCCAGATCAATCAAGGAAGAGAAAAAAATAAAAGTCATCCAAATACAAAAAAAGAAATCAAACTATCTCTATTTGCAGACAATGTAATTCTATACCTGGAAAAACCCAAGGTTTCTGCCCAAAAGCTCCTTCTTCTGATAAACAACTTCAGCACAGTTTTCGGAGAAACATCAACATACAAGAATCAGTAGCATTTCTATACACAAACAACATCCAAGCTAAGAGCCAAATAAAAATGCACTCACATTCACAATACCCACAAGATTAAAATACCTTGTAAAACAGCCAACCAGGGGTTCAAAGATTTCTACAATGAGAATTACAAAACACTGCTGAAAGAAACCAGAGATGACACAAATGGAAAAATATTCCATGCTTATATATTGGAAGAATCAATTTCATTGAAATGGCTATAATGCCCAAAGCAATTTACACGTTGAATGCTATTCCTATTAAACTACCAATGACATTCTTCCCAGAATTAGAAAAAATTATTTTAAAATTTGTGTGGAACTAAAAAGGAGCCCAAATAGCCAAAAATAACCAAAGCAATACTAAGGAAAGAAAGAAAGAAAAAAAAAGCTGGAGGGATCACATTTCCCAACTTCAAACAATACTACAAGGCTACAGTAAACAAAACAGTGTGGTACTGTACAAAAACACATACAATAGATAAATAGAACAGAATAGAGAGCCAGAAATAAAGCTGCACACCTACAACTGGCTGATCTTTGACAAAGTTGACAAAAATGAGCAATGGGGAAAGGACTCCCTGTTAAATAAATGGTTCTGGGATAACCAGCTAGCCATAGGCAGAAGATTGAAAGTAGACTGTTTCCTTACAGCATTTACAAAAATCATCTCAAGTTAAATTAAAAAATTAAATATAAAACCTAAAAATATAAAAAGCACTGGAAGATAATCTGGGAAATACCATTCTGGTTATAGGCCTTTGCAAAGATTTTATAATGATATCTCCAAAAGCCATTGCAACCAAAACAAAATTGACAAATGGGATCTAATTAAACTAAAGATTTTCTGCACAGTTAAAGAAACTATTAATACAGTAAACAAACAACTCATAGAATGGGAGAAATTATTTGCAAACTGTGCATTTGACAAAGGTCTAACATACAGAAACTATAAGGAACTTAAATTAATAAGCGAAAAGCAAACAACTTTTAAAAAGTGGACAAAGGACATTAACAAATACTTTTCAAAAGAAGATACACTCATGGCCAACAAGCATATGAAAAAATTGTCAACATCACTGATCATTAGAGAAATACAAATTAAAGCCACAATGAGATACCATCTCACACCAGTTAGAATGGATATTATTAAAAAGTCAAAAAATTATAGATGCTGGCAAGGTTGTGGAAAAAGTGATCACTTATACACTACTGGTGGGAATATAAATTAGTTTAACCATTGAAGAAAGCATTTTGGTCTTTCTCAAGAAACTTAAAATAGAACTACCATTCATCCTAGCAATCCCATGAAATCCCATTATTGGGTACATACCCAAAGGAATATAAATCATTCTACCATAACAACATATGCATGTGTATGTTTATCACAGTACTGTTCACAATAGCAAAGATGTGGAATCAACCTAGATGCCCATGAATGGTGGATTGGATAAAGGAAATGTGGTACATATACACCACAGAATACTATGCAGCCATATCAAAGAACACAATTATGTACATTGCAGCAACCTGGATATGGCTGGAGGTCATTCTCCTAAGCAGACTAACATAGGAGCAGAAACCAAATATCATACGTTCTCACTAGTAAGAAGAAGCTAAACATTAGATACACATGGATACACAGAAGGGAACAACAGATACTGGGGCCTACTTCAGGGTGGATGATGAGAGGAGGGTGAGAATCAAAAAACAACCTATTGGGTACTATGTTTATTACATGGTCAATAAAATAATCTGTTCATGAAACCCCTATAACATGAAATTTACTAATGTAACAAACCTGCCCATGTGCCCCGAATCTAAAATTAATTTTAAAAAAAGCAAAAGAGTCAAAATAAAAAGAAAAATAAATTTTAAAAAACTATAAATAAACTTACAAATAAAGGCAGATCTTTAGAATAAATTAAGAGCATCAACACAATAATTTGTTATGGGCAAGTAGAGTTGATTCCAGGAATTTTAAGCTTTTTAAAATCAGGTAAGGTATCAACTGAATCCATTAATTACATTAGTATATTAAACATCAAAATGAAAAACCAATCCATTACACTTAGTAGTCATTAATAATATATTCCCAAGTAAACTGTTAATAGAAAGCAATCACTTAAATATAATGTGGGCTATTGAAGAAAAAAATATTTAAAATAACAAAAATTAAAGCATTTAAAAATTCTTATAAATGCATTAAGATAAGGAAAATAAAAAAAGAAGGTTTGAACATGTTTTATTTAATGGAATATATGTATATTTGTGTAAATATATATATGTGTATTTATATGTATAGTATATTCCCTTGCATTTAACATTTGGAGGGCATACCTTTTATTTTTTAAGAATACATGGAACAATCATAAGACTTGAGTGCATATTAAATCACAAAGAAACTGTCAAAAATTTTAGAATGTAGGGATGTGGAGCAAGATGGTAGAATAAAAGGCTCCACAGATCATCCCCCCCTTCAAGGACACAGGAAAATTACCTTCATAAGAATAGAAAATCAGGTGAGCACTCATAGTACCTGGTTTTAACTTCATATCACTGAAAGAGGCACCGAAGAGAGAAAACAAAACAAACAAATAAAAACCAGTCCTGAATTGGTGGCATCATCCCTCCTCCACCACCCAGCAGAAGCAGCATGGTGCAGAAAGCATCTCTAGGCACTGGGGGAGGAAGCGCACAGCAATCTTGAGGCATTGAACTTAGTGCTGTTCTGTTAGAGCAGAAAGGAAAACTGCACCAAACTCAGGTGATGACTGCCCATGGAGGGAGGACTTAAACCAACCATAGTCACAGGGGAATTGCTGATCCCAGCAACAGGAACTTGAATTCCTGCAAACCTCATCACCACAGGTTACAGTGCTCTGGATCTCTAAGTAAAATTCAAAGGCAGGCTTGGCTACAATAACTGCAACTCGTAGGCCAGTCCTAGTGCTGAACTAGGCCCAGAGACAGTGGACTGTAGTGGTGCACAGGATCTACTGAGACACTAGCTAGGGTGACCATGGAGGTACTGGTATTACCCCTCCCCTAAATCAAGCTGCAAAGCTCATGACTCCGAGAGACCCCTTCTTTCTGCTTGAGAGGAGAGGGAAGAGTGGGGAGGATATTGTCTTGCATCTTGGATAACAACTGAGCCACAGCAGGATAAGGTATTGGTTAGAGTTGTGAGGTCTCCGTTCTAGACGCTAGCTCCCAGATGACATTTGTAGACACACCCTTGGCCAGAATAAAACAACAAACAAAACTGCTGCCTTGAAGGAAAGGACCCAGTCATGGCAGCATTAATTACCTGCTAAGTGAAGAGCCCTTGGGCCCTGAATGACCAGCAGTGATATCCACACACTACACTGAAGGTCTTAGATGAACCTCTTACATATGCTGGTTTCAGGTGAGACTCAATACATTACCAGCTGTGGTGGCTATGGGGTGAAATGCCTTCTGCTTGACAAAAGAAGAGGGAAAAGTAAAGGGGTTATAAGATAATATTTGCAAGCTTTATGGTAACCTCAAAACAAAGAACATACAATGGATATAGAAATAATAAAAAACAAGAAACTAAGTGATATCACCAGAGAAAATCACCTTCACTAAAGGAAGACAAGAAGGAAAGAAAGAAGGAAGCGAAAACCACAAAACAACCAGAAAACAAATAATAAAATGTCAGGAATAAGTCCTTCTCCAATCAAAATACATAATGTGGCTGAATGGATGAAAAAACAAGACCCACTGATCTGTTGTCCACAGGAAACACACTTCACAAACAAAAACAGTCATAGGCTGAAAATAAAGGGATGAAAAAAGATATTCCATGCCAATGGCAATGAAAAAAGAGCAGAAGTAGCTATATGAGACAAAATAGATTTCAAGACAAAAATTATAAGAAACAAAGAAAGTCACAACATAATGATTAAAGGGTCAATTCAGCAACAGGATATAACAATTTTAAATATATATGCATTCAACACTGGAGCACTCAGATATATAAAGCAAATATCAGAGCTAAGAGAGAGAAACAGACTCAAATAAAAAAATATCTAGAGACTTCAACACCTCTCTGCATTGGACAGATCTTCCAGACAGAAAAGCAATAAAGAAAAATCAGACTTAATCTGCACTATAGACCAAGTGGATATAATAGGTATTTACAGAACATCTCATCCAAAGGCTACAGAATACATATTCTTTTCCCCTGCACATTGGTCAATCTTAAGCATACACCATGTTAGTTCAAAACATGTCTGTCTTTGTATGTGAAGTGTGTTTCCTGTGGGCCACAGATCAATAGGTCTTGTTTTTCATCCATTCAGCCACACTATGTATTTTGATTGGAGAGTTTAGTCTATTTATATTCAATATTAGTGATAAAGAAGGATACTCCTGCCATTTTAAAATTTGTTTTCTGGTTTTGTGGTTTTCTCTTCCTTCATTCCTCCCTTCCTTCCTTCTTTTCCTTCCTGTCTTCCTTTAGTGAAGGTGATTTTCTCTGGTGATATCATTTAGTATCGTCTTTTTATTATTTCTATATCCATTGTCTGTTCAAAACAGATGAAACAAGTCTGAAAACATTCAAAAAACTTGAAATAATATCAAGCATCTTCTCTGACTACAATGAAATAAAATTAGAAATTAATAATGAGGAATTTTTAAAACTTAGTCAATAAAGAAACTAAGAAAGACATTGAAAATTTTCTGAAACAAATGACACCAAAACCTATGGGATACAGTGAAAGCAATTCTAAGAAGGAAGTTTATAGCTATAAGGGCCTACATCAAAAAAGAGGAAAAACTTCAAATAAACAATCTACTAATATATTTTAAAAAACTAGAAAAGCAAGAGCAGACCAAACAACATTAATAGAAGAAACAATAAAGATCAGAGGAAATAAATGAAATTGAAATTAAAAAAAAGTAAAGACCAGTGAAATAAAAAGTCCATTTTTTGAAAAGTTAAAATTGACAAACTGTTAGTCAAACTACTAGGTCAGTATTACTCTGATACCCAAAGCAGACAAAGACATGTCCAAAAAAGAAAAATACAGGACAGAATCTCTGATGAATAGTGATACAAAGATCCTCAACAAAATAATAACAAACTGAATTCAATCACACATTAGATCATTTATCATGACCTAGTGGGAATTACCCCAGAGATGTTAGGATTGTTCAACATACAGAAATTAATCAATGTGATATATCATATAAACATAATTAAAAAGAAAAACCATATGATCTTTTCAATTGATCCTGAAAAGCATTTGAGGTAATTCAATATTTATTCATGATAAAAAACCCTCAAGAAATTGGGAATAGAAGGGACATAGTTAAAAATGATAAAAGACATATATGACAGACCCACAGATAATATTAAACCGAATCAGGAAAAACTGAAATCTTTTCCTCGAAGATCTGGAACACAACAAGGATGCCTGTTTTCACCACTGTGCTATTCAAAATAGTAGTGGAAGTACTAGCTAGAGCAATCAGACAAGAGAAAAATAATAAAGGGCATCCAAATTGATAAAGAAGAAGTCAATTTATCCTTGTTTGCAGATGATAAAATCTTATATGTGGAAAAACCTAAAGACTCTAGAAGAAACTATTAATATTAAAATTGATCAATTCAGTAAAGTTGCAGGATACAAAATCAACATACAAAAATCAGTAGCATTTCTATATGCCAACACTGAACAATGTGAAAAATAAATTTAACAGTAATCTCATTTACAATAGTCACAAACAAATTAAATACCTAGGAATTAAGCAAACAAATGTAAGATTTCTATAATGAAAATGATAAAACACTGATGAAAGAAATTGAAGAGGACACCAAAAAATGGAATGATATTCCACGTCCATGGATGAAAATAATGTTGTTAAAATGTCCATATGACCCAAAGCTATCTACAGATTCAATTCAATCCCTAGCAAAATACCGATGACATTCTTCATAGAAACAGAAGAAAACTATCCTAAAATATATATGGAATCACAAAATACTCAGAATAGCCACGGCTATCCTAGGCAAAAAGAACAAAACTGGAAGAATCACATTACCTGACTTCAAGTTACACTACAGAGCCATAGGAACCAAAATAGCATGGTAGTGGCATAAAAACAGACACATAGGCCAATGTAACAAAATAGACTGCCCTGAAACAAATCTGCAAACATATAATAAACTCATAGTTGACAATTGTGCCAAGGACATATGCTGGGGAAAAGACAGTGATCTCTTCAATAAATGGTGCTAGGTAAACTGGATATCCATATGCAGAAGAATGAAAGTAGACTCCAATCTTTCACCACATGCAAAAATCAAGTCAAAATTGATTAAAGACTTTAAGGTAAGACCTCAAACTATGAAACTACTACAGGAAAACACTGGGGAAAATCTCCAGGACATTGGTTTGGGCTAAAATTTATTGAGCGTCACACTACAAGCCGCGGTAAACAAAGCAAAAATGGACAAATGGGATCGCATCGAGTTAAAAAGCTGCTGCACAGCAAAGGATACAATTAAGAAATTGAAGAGACAACTCACAGAATGGGATAAAATATTTGCAAACGACCGATCTGATAAGGGATTCATAACCAGAATATGTAAAAAGCTCAAACAATGCTATGGGAAAAAATCTAATAATCAAATAAAAAAATATACAAAAGATCTGAATAGACATTTCTCAAAAGAGAAATGCCAGATATAGGTGATGGGGAGGGAGGCAGCAAACCACACTGCCATGTATGTACCTATGCAACAATCTTGCATGTTCTTCACATGCACCCCAAAACCTAAAATGCAATAATATATGTGTGTGTGTGTGTGTGTGTATATATATATATATATATATATATATATATATATATATATAAAGAAGACATACAAATGGCAAACAGACATATGAAAAGGTGCTCAACATCACTGATCATCAGAGAAATGCACATCAAAACTAAAATGAGATACTGTCTCATCCCAGTTTAAATGACTTTTATCAAAAAGTCACGCAATAAGAAAGGCTGGCAAGGATGTGGAGAAAAGGGAAACCTTATACACTGTTGGTGGGAATGTAAATTAGTATAGCCACTATAGAGAACAGTTTGCAGGTTCCTTAAAAAACTAAACATAGACCTACCATATGATCCAACAATCCCACTGCTGGGTATATACCCATAAGAAAGGAAATCAGTATATCAAAGACATATCTGCACTCCTATGTTTATTGCAGTGCTGTTTATAATAGCTAAGATTTTGAAGCAACCTAAGTGTCCATCAACAGATAAATGGATAAAGAAAATGTGGCACGTATTCACAATGGAGTACTATTCAGCCAAAATAAAATGAGATCCTGTCGTTTGTAACAACATGGATGGAACTAGAGATAATTATGTAAAGTGAAATAAACCAATAAACCAGGTACAGAAAGATAAACATCACATGTTCTCACTTATTTGTGGGATCTGAAAATCAAAACAATTGAACAAATGGACATAGCAGAAGGATGGTTACCAGAGGCTGGGAAGGCTAGTGGGGCTTTGGGAAGGAGGTGGGGATGGTTAATAAGTACAAAATAATTTGTTAGAAAGAATAAATAAGATATACTATTTGATAGTCGATAATAACTTAATTGTACAATTTAAAATAACTGAAAGAGCGTAATTTGATCGTTTGTAATACAAAGAATAATGCTTGAGGGGATGGATATCCCATCTTCCATGATGTGATTATTTCACATTGCATGACTGTATCAAAACATTTCATATACTCCATAAATATATACACCTACTATGTACTCACAGAAATTAAAAATTTAAAAATCTAAAAATTCAGCATTGATATTATGCAGATAATATTCTGAGGACAATGCAATTAAGTTGGATTATCAATAAGAAAAAGAATAAGAAAGAACCTTGATACTTTCAGACATTAATGTACACTTCTAAATCACTCATGGGACAAATAAAAAATTATAACAAAAAATTAAAATACTGATCAGGCGCGGTAGCTCACAACTGTAATCCCAGCACTTTGGAGTGCCAAAGCGGGTAGATCACCAGAAGAAACTATTAATATTAAAATTGATAAACAAATTCAGTAAAGTTGTAGGATACAAAATCAACATAAAAAATCATTAGCATTTCTATATGCCAACACTCACAGATATGGGTTTCACCATGTTGGACAGGAGTTCAAGACCAGCCTGTCCAACATGGTAAAACCCTGTCTCTACTAAAAATACAAAAATGAGCTGGGCGTGGTGGTGGGTACCTGTAATTGTAGCTACTTGGGAGGCTGAGGCAGAAGAATCGCTTGAACCCGGGAGGCAGAGGTTGCAGTGATCTGAGATCACACCATTGCACTCCAGCCTGGGCGACAAGAGTGAAACTCCACCTCAAAAAAAAAAAAAAAAATACTTAGACATAAACAATAATAATTAAGTCAAAACCTTTAAATGTGGCCAAAATGGTACTGCCTTTTTCCACTCTCTTAAGCTGTAATATTCAAGGTCTTCATGTTTATTCCTGCCTCCACATCTTTGCTAGTGCTAATTACTTCCACCACCGAAAAGATTTTTTTTTTTTTAGTTCAGATTTTCTGAAGTTCACTGGCAGTTTCGCTTTGTTTGTGAGGACCTAGCATCCACTTATTTGCTAATTATTTCTCTCATTAATTTTGGATCCCAAATTGGTTGGTAAGGTTTGTGAGGGGACAGGGATTTTGCTTTATTTTATTTATATACTTCGCATTTTCCATAGCACAATGTTAAGCATCACACTTTCCCATCTCTGTGCCTATTATTTGTGTTCAAAAAAGGCTTTTGAATGATTTATAACATTATATAATGCCTTATAATGATTAAGTGTCATTCCAGTATCATTTAGAACATTGTATCATGAAACAATATTGCTGCATAGTCTTCTGGCTTTATATCTTGCTTCATTCCTCTTCAAAACAAGATTTATGACATAGAAAACTATTTGTCATTTAAATTCAAGGATTTAATTTGAAAATAACATCTGTATTTTTTGCTAAGTACACCATTAGCAACTTGAACTTTTTGTGGGGGTATGAGGTGTAAAATGTGCTTAACATGAAGTCACAAAAAAAAAACCCACATTAGAATAAGCAAAATGAAGTCTTTAATCAGTTAACATTTTACACATTTTATAATTTCATTTGGTATACTAATAATGGGCTAATACACTCGACAGGTGAAAGTGCTTGAGGGCCATTGAGCATTGAATTTTCCTAAAGTAGGGCAATTACAGAAACACCTGTGTTAAATAACCAAGTGCTAATTTACTATGAAAATACGTGAAGTGTTTAACAGTGCTCCAAAACTGTGATTTGCTTTTGATCTACTTAGTGGATTTACAATGAGTAAATGACAGTTTATTGTCAGGCAAACGATTACACTTTATAAATTAGTTAAAACTATCCATATCCTCATTAAATACATATGAAAACAGAGATGTATGCAGAGTGAGGTCTCTTCAAAGAAGCTCTGTTTGCTCTCTGATAAGGTAAATAACAAAGAAACCAAACAAAACTTTACCCTCTTCTTCATCTCATTAGAGGTTTTGGTTTTGATTTTTAAGATTGGATTTTGTAACTCTACCGAAAAAGTGGCACGAAATGGCTAAAACTTCTTCTAGAGAGCTAATAATGTATCTTTTATGCGGATGAAACAAAAAAGTAGGAATGCAATCACAGTAGTCAGTAATTTATAATACACACTTAGAGGAAGGATGGAGGAATCAAGAGTTTCTAGATGGGAAAAGACAAAATGGATGAAGAAAGAAAAATACTTTCATGTTGTTCAAAGGACATTACAAAACTGCAAAGAAAAACTGAAATAATATGGTGGTGGACTCTATTGGAAGCAATGTTGACTCATCATAATATTGAATTGACTAAAGCAGGAGATAGACAAATGTAGATTTTAATATCTTTTGGATGAAGACAAGACTATTTTTATAAGCAAAAATGCCACAGTGGATTAAGGGAGTCTGAAAAAAATTTGCAAAATAATGTATTTTGGACTACCCTGAGACTTCCTCTGTATTTTGGCCTACAATTGTTCTCAGAAACACATTTTGCCTTTCTTATATATGAACTCAACTAACGAAATATAACTCTAATGTACTTCTAAGAAGATAAACACAAACGATAAATCATAAAATAAGTCACTGAAATATTAGATCCCTCTTGGCCCTCAGCAGTGTTTTTCTTTCTCAGTCTACCTTCAGTTGTAGGGCAAGGAAAACAAAAGACCCACTTTGGCGTTAGGTGAACTGTAAAATATACAAGATTAATTCTCCACTGAGCCAGTTGTCTGTAATATGAGAGAGAAGAAAACTTGATCAATAAAGTATATATAAGTTTGGAAACACTTTTTGCATGTAAGGAATCTCCAAAAATACATAGTGTTTTATACACACACAAACACACACACACGCTCATGTGCATATGCACACATTCTTTGGGTAGACAACTTTTTCATCCATTGTTTAGACAAGAAAAGTAGCAGGTGGGAAAAGCCTGGTAACAGAATAAAAATGCTAGGAAGATAAAGTACCACCAGTTTTGCAAAAGGGAACTTGTACCATTTATATCCCAAGGAAGTGGATTGTGTATGGGAGAGTTGGACGGGAGTATTGTGAAGAAACAGCAAGTATGGAGTTATCACAGGGGATAATGATCCAGAAGGGCCTGTGGAGAGTGGAGATGAGGTGAGGAGCCAGCAGGGTTAGGAGAATAAATTAGTGATACTGATACCACAGTGATGTTGTATAACAATCTCACAACCTCATTAGCATACAACAAGTGTTTACTGCTCATGTGCCTAAGACAGTTTTCTAGGTGATGTATTGATCTTGGTTGGGTTGTCTCACATGTCTGGGATTGGGCTGACTTTTCAGTCATCTAAGGTGACCTGGACTTGCATGACTAGGGCAACTTGTGGCATGTGTGTTCTATACATCTCCGGAGGCAAGAGAACTGCTTGAACCCGAGAAGCAGAGGTTGCAATGAGCCAAGATCGAGCCACTGCACTGCAGCCTGGGTGACAGAGTGAGACTCCATCTCAAAAAAATAAATACTATTCTTCAAAGTTGCTTGTAAACAAAATAATTCAACTGAAGTGCTTTTTTCTTTTTTCTTAAGTGGGGATGCACTGATGGTCTCTTTAAGAACTACTACTGTTTAGGAACAATCCTAAAGACTGTGGAGTTTTGCAGGTTACCCCAGGTATGTTCTTATGGCAATGGAAGAGCAAAAAAGAGAGAAGACATGCCCAATCATCCAATCATTTTCAAGACTCTTCTCATTTCTCTTTTGCAAACATCCCAAAGGAAGTCATGTGGTGAAACCCAGAGTCAAAGTATAGGACTCTGAAAAATAATATGGCAAAAGGGCATGGATAAAAGGAGAGATGAGACTATTTTTGTAAGCTGCCATAAGGTTCCCGGCGGGAGGACACAGCTCTATCCTCAACTTTGTAGCCCAAAGGTAAAACAAAAACAATCTAACATCTATAGTGATAAAGCTTCGATAGGCTTAGGGATTTTGTTTTTCACTTTTTTTCCTCATCAAAATATGCTAGATTATGCTGCAGTAACTGAAAAACTTCAAAATCTTAGCTGCAGGTAGGGTCATGCCCAGAGTAGTAGCTTAGGGATCTGCGCTAATGGAAGCTGTGTCCAAGCCCTGCTTGCACTACTGCTGAAGATGCGGGAAATAGGAAAAAGGCAAAATGAACACCAGTTATTTTTATGCATGAAGTAACATATATCCTTTCTGCTCATATTTTGTTGGTCAATGTAAGTTACATAGCCTTAACAAAATACAAAGGGGTAAGGATGTACAATCAAGTCCTTCCACATACCAGAAGGAAGAGAAGCAATTATTTGTGAACAATCCTAAAGACTGTAGAGTTTTGTACTGGGGAGTAGTTCTTAAAGAGAACATCAAGGTATCCCCACTTAAGAAAAAAGCAAAAAGCACTTCAGTTGAATTATTTTGTTTACAAGCAACTTTGAAAAATACTATTGATTTATTATTTTGAGACTGAGTCTCACTCATTCTGTCGCCCAAGCTGGAAGGCAGTGGCGCAATCTCGGTTCACTGCAACCTCTGCTTCTTGGGTTCAAGCCGTTCTCCTGCCTCAGCCTTCTGAGTAGCTGGGACTAAAGGTGGATGCTGCTACATCTGGCTTTTTTTTTTTCTATTTTTGTATTTTAGTAGAGACAGGGTTTCACCACATTGCCCAGGCTGGTCGCAAACTCCTGACCTCAGGCAATCTGCCTGCCTCAGCCTCCAAATGTGCTGGGATTACAGGCGTGAGCCACTGCACCCGGCCAGTATTTATTTTTACAGTGAGAAATGCCTAACATATTGAGAAATATCTGAAAAAAATTATCAAGTTCATTATTATAATTGCCTTTTTGAAGGAATAGGTAGGTCAGCCAACCCACAGTGGAAATACTTAAACAATTTTCAGAGACAAGACTATTAAAAGTAAAATTCTAATTAGCTAATTTGGCACAAAACAACTTCCTTTTGGCCTATAAAATTTTCAAACATTATTTGATTGAGTTCAGAATACCTGGGATTAAAATTGATATTTCTAGTTCAGTTTCCTCATATAACAAATACTATGCTGTGATCTTGCAAAGAACAAAAAATAGTATATGCCTACTAAGAAATTGGAGAAAAAATAGTCTGAAAGCCAGATTTCTATACTGGGAAGTCTTTCAAATTATTGACTGATGTAGCTATTGTTATTTTAAGCAGGCTGCTGTTGCCATCAAATCTAATGCTCTACTGCTTATTCTCCCCAGAAAAATATTTAGTGAAGTTTTTTTCTTAAAAGCAAGGCACAATGAAGTATTACATTTTGAAAGTATCTGCATGATAAACAGAAAAGTGAAACCAAAGGAATATGTGCTCCACTTCTTACATTATTATAACTGTAGAATCTGTATTAGCTGGAGACTATCACGGGGTATACTGTATGTACATGCTCGTATTTCTTAAAAAGAAGGTGATGCCCTGCAGCTCACAGATAACACAAATAGCATATGATGCAGTAGTTGCTAAGGGCAACCACACATATTTTCTGTCATTTCTTTATCCCTAAATGGCTAAAGTTAATGATGTTCCCAATACCGTAAAATCTGTGGATCTGTCCTTAGAAGTCTGACAGGATACAGTCTCTAATGATTATTGGCTGTGTGTGCACTGGGGAGGGGGTGTGAAGCATTTGAGATGAGTGGACCTAAAATTCATTACTTTAGGCTGAGAAAAAAAAAAGTATGTACACGATATTAAAATCTGACTCAATATCAAATAGACCCCAAACATGAATAAATATTGAATAATTCAAGAAGATTGATTCAGCATGTGATACTGCTACCTTTTATGTTCTAATTTCCATAATGCGGTTGGGCCAAAGTAGAAAATGAATTTTATGCATTCTTTTGAAAAATTCTAGAGATCAAAAAATTATTCTGGTTGATGATAACCAGAGAAATACTCAGCAGCAAATATCGTCAGCTGAGAGAATAAGGTATTTCTATCCACTTTTGTTTGAATTTAATAGAAAGCTATATGATGGAATTCAACAGCAATCTCTTCTAAAATAGAAAAGGAGATTAAGAGAAAAACATATAACTCATATTTTCAAGGAAGAATCTGTGTTTCATAGCAAATAGCATACATAGTAAAGTTCTAATTAGCTAATTTGGCACATTTGATCACATTAAGACTAAGTACAAATGCTTACTAAATGTGAATATTCAACTCCACCCACCAAGATTTTCAAGTTTTTGTGTTGCCCTTTGTTTTGGAAATGATGTCGCTATTTTTGCTTTCTTCAACTTCTGCCACAGGAGTCCATCATAAAAAGTGAATGCGTTCAAAGAAAAACAATGGCCAAAGGGTCTCCTGTCACTTTGGCAGAATTATTATTGTCTCTGCAACTACTGCTCTTCAGAGTTCTAACATAGTATCAAATCCTTGGTAATACAAGGGCTTGAATAAAGAGTAGAAAATGTGTCCACAAAGTTAGCTTTTACTTGTATTGAATCTATAGTTGACTATTTACATTCAAAAATATATATTTATTTCTACATAACAAGTGTTACTAGAAAAATGTAGAGCTTCAATATTCCAACCTAAGGCTTCCAAGTCTCAGAATATTATAATAAGTTACTTTCTAAGCACATTTTTTTCTTGTCAACCACAAAGTTATAAATGACCCTGTAGGCCTTAGGATATGTTGATTTTTGTGTTGCATCAATAATTTGCTAACTGACACACTAGTGTGTATTTAGTAATTAAATGGGTAAATGTGTATATGTACATAGAGATATATATGTGTGTTAGTGAAATTACTGTGTTAGGTCTGAGCACAGGAGAGCAGCTTTCTTCCCATGTTTGGTCTGTCTTGAGCATGAAAATTTCTGGCATTACTGCTAAGGATCATGAAAGCAAGAAAGGAAATGAATTAGCCCTTTATGTAAAACGGGCCTTTTGGGTAATGTGTGGAAAGTGATGTAGACTCAGGGAATGTTGTTTTATGAGAAACAAAAGAAAAGTAAAAATACAGGATGAGAATAGAAAGACAAAATTTCTTGACTTTTTTAAGTTTCTGTTTTGAAAAATTTATCATTTTCCAAATTCTTAGGAAGTTCCTACCCATCAGTAGCCACTATTATCCAAAGAGTAACTTTTGAAATAGCTAGAATGTACAGTCCATCAAAAGCAATTAATCTAAAAACACATGAATACATGGGGGTATGTGTGTGAGATATGTGTCAGTTTCCAGATAAACACTTCTGAGTGCCCTACAATCCATACAGATAAAAATAGAAGTTTGGGGCCGGGCGCGGTGGCTCACGCCTGTAATCCCAGCACTTTGGGAGGCCGAGGCGGGTAGATCACGATGTCAAGAGATCGAGACCATCCTGGTCAACATGGTGAAACCCCGTCTCTACCAAAAATACAAAAAATTAGCTGGGCATGGTGGCGCGTGCATGTAATCCCAGCTACTCAGGAGGCTGAGGCAGGAGAATTGCCTCAACCCAGGAGGCGGAGGTTGCGGTGAGCCAAGATCGCGCCATTGCACTCCAGCCTGGGTAACAAGAGCAAAACTCCGTCTCAAAAAAAAAAAAAAAAAAAATAGAAGTTTGGATGGTAGAAATTACCATACCCTGGTGGTGCTACCTTGGGAATATTGCTGCAGAATCTGATTTGGCAGAGAAGTAGAGGCTGAAGAGGTTATAATGGTAGGAGAATACCATATTCTGCACACTGTAGAAAGGGGATAGTTATGCTTGGCGTTGCACAGCAGACTAAGCAGAGTGCAGTGGGAGAGGATGGTGAAAGGTTTCAAAAAAATTGCAATGCCTAAAAGGCCTCCTGTCACTCTGGCAAAAGTATTATTGCCTCTGCAGCTGTCATGTCTTCTGGTGGCAAAGGAGCCCTTACAGGACAAAAAAGTTTCTAAAATGCACTGAATCTTGGAGGCCATTAGGATATATTGATTCTTGTATTGCATCAGTAACTTGCTAAGTGACACACCAGAGCATATTTAGTGAACTGCAGCAATGCTTTGCCAAATGAAATCCTACTGGCCATGACCGAGTTAATGTACCCCTGAACATTTTGGTATATTCTTCAGAAGAATCTTGCTCACAGAAAAAAGTTGCAAAACACAGCTATCTAGTAGGATTGATTTTTTTTTTCTTTAGTTCAGCCTATTCAGCACATTTAGGGGAGGAGGCTAATGTCTGTCTGACTATGCTTTAAGAATGGACAGCTTTTTTTTTTTTTTTGAGGCTGAGTCTCGCTTAGCCACTCCGGCTGGAGTGCAGTAGTTCAATCTCAGCTCATTGCAACCTCCGTCCACTGGGTTCAAGCAATTCGCCTGCCTCAGCCTCCTGAGTAGCTGAGATTACAGGTGCCCACCACCACGCTCAGCTAATTTTCATATTTTAATAGAGATAGGGTTTCACCATGTTGGTCAGGCTAGTCTCGAACTCCTGACCTCAAGTGATCCACCCGCCACGGCCTCCCAAAGTGCTGGGATTACAGGCGTGAGCCACCGCGCCCGGCCTTTTTTATTTTTAATTTGGCTTACAATGTTTGTTTGCTTGTTTGTTTGACCAAACATTCTATGCCCCTAGTCTGTCTGTTTGCTTACTTATACCCTAGCTTATTCTAAAAAGGGTTCAAGGGAGTTTTGCTTAATTTATTCCTTAATGTGTCTGATTTATGTTAGCACTGCTACCTCTGTAGAACTGAGATCCCATCAGTTTCTTCTAGGATCACTAGAGTTTGATTGTACACAGAGCATTCCACCTCCTCCTCAGTCTTCCTTTTCTGTGGCCTATTCTCACTTCATTTAGAAAGGAAACAGACACCTCATTGTCATAGTACCTCAGCCTGATTATATCATATATGAAATAATCACAGTGCTAATCAGGCTGGTTCTGCAGGTCTCACTCTGTGACTGCGACTCTCAGCGGCACACAGCAGGGCCTGACAACTTCCATGCTGACAACTCCTCCCAGAAAAAAATGCTTACCAATTAACCTCAGTCACGTTGGCTCGAAGACTGACATTCATTATTTTAATGAAAACAGTAAGAAAGAACACTATTGAAACACCCAAAGACTAACTCATTATTCTGTTGGATGTTCGGCTTAGCCAAGTACAAAAAGCAAGCTCAGGGTCAGAAAGACAGGATGCTGGGTGTAAAGGAGAAATAAAGAACAGGTGCCCCCTGCTTCTCATGAACCATCTCCAAAAGCTTTTGTAACCATTTTCCAGAGGAGAAGAGAATAGAAGTTGCTTGTACCTCAGGAGGGAACTATTTCAAGGTAACTTAAGTATAACTGCACATAAAATGTTACCATGGCTTTCTTCTTAACTTCTCTGTTCCCACAGCCAGTGATATGTTTCTTCCAGAGGCTTGGCTTTGTTGTTACTCTGAATCTACACTTTCAACTAAACTCAAACTTTTTGGAGCAAAAGTTACTTTATCTATTGATGTATTTGACAGAGTTAATAAATAGTCTTTTTTTTTCCCCAAGAGTATTGTTAAAATAAAATGTCCTCTTCGTTCATGCTTAGGCAATAGAAAATATGTATTGAACCATTCATCTTACAGGCATTGAGTGCCTACTATATGCCAGAAACCACACTACATACAATGGATCTAATCATGTATAAGATAGAGGTCTCTGCTTTTGGAAAACTCACTGTTTAAAATCTTGGAGTGGGAAGGGGATGTGGTTCATAACGTGGCCTTTCCTTGCAGCCTTTATTTGAAATACTTCATACAGGCAAAGCCCAGGCCTGAGGAAGGCCTGTGATACTGTAAGCCTTTTGAGATCTACTTCAAAGCCCACTTATGCAGGGATGCCAGTAGGATTCACTGCTTTTTTGAATCACAGAAATTAGCTTAGAATTGAAATCTAAATCATTAAAAAAGAAAGTAGAAAGAGACTGTGGGATTGGGGCAGGAGGGCATTCAAAAGCTCACAGTAAATCCAAACAATAGACCCCAGCTAGAGTTGAAATGTCTTAGTATGTTCTCTTAATTTTTCATGCATCATTTCAGGATATTTTTCTTTTCAATTAAACATAAACATAAGCATACAGACTAATTCACAGAAGCATAAAAGAAATGTGCTCTGGAACTCTCTGGCTCAATCTAACCTTTTCAAACATTGAACATTATCTCTATTGTGTACAGAGAACTAGAGGAACTTTCTTTGGGTACAGCCCCAGAGCCTTCCCTGGGGCCCAGCCTGGACTCAATTTTTGTTGAGTAGCTGAGCTGTGATCAGTGGTCTATACACATCATATGTCTTCACACTTCCTTACAAATTTCTAGAGACACAAGTCATCCTTGAAGAAGGACATCATCTCTTTGTTTCTGGTATTGTAGATAGTGCCAATCTGGCTATTAGGTGTTGTAAAGAGGCATAACCATGTTCATTTCCAAAGTAGGGGAGCAGAGATGCATTTCCCTGCCTTTCTTTCCTTGCTTCTGTAAGCCTTGATCAGACTTGCTTTTATGAAAATCTGCTCTCCAATCCACTTGAACAGAAAATCAAGCAGTAAACATTTTCAGACCTATCACATTCCCTAACTAGGATTTCCAGCATATATGTAATTTACATATATAAGAAATATTTAGAATTTGCAGATTACCCCATCTCTTCTTATTCAAACCAAATGGCATTTGATCTCAAAGCCAACATTTTCAACAGAAGGGATTTGAAGTGATTCATTTATGTATAACATACAAGGTCAGAACATGAATTTATACTCAGGTTAGGGTTCATCTCAGTAATTACAGATTACAAGTTATTTTGGATTAAAAAAACAGTTGCAGTATAGTGGTTAAGAGCACAAATATTAAAGATGGGCTGTTGGGTTCAAATCACAATCCCTACATATGCTAGCTGTGGCTTTGAGTAAGTTGCCTAAACTCTGTTTGCTTCAGTTTCTATATTCGTAAATTAGAGACATTATTTGTCTTCTACCATTACAACATAGCTCCACAGGGAGTCTTGTCTTATTTGCTGTTTCTCAAATGCACTGTGCCTGTTACAGGGCAGATGCTTAAGTTTTATTGAATGAAGAGAGCCTAACTGCCGAACCTGGGTTACATGAGGATTAAATAAATGTATATACAGAGAGTGGTAGTGCCTGGTACACTATAAACCACCAAGACATGGCATGTGACTATTATTATCATCATTATACCCTCAAACTTGAATAGAAATGAGCAGGCTTCCCCACCTTCTAAGTTGGGAAACTCCATCATAAGCTTTCTCAAACAAACACATGTTCTGATTGAAATATGTTATTTATTGAGGACACATTATGTGCCAGGCATGGTACTACATGCTTTACGGTATTTCCTTCTTTTTTTTTTTTTTGAGATGGAGTTTCACTCTTGTTGCCCAGGCTGGAGTGCAATGGCACAATCTCGGCTCACTGCAACCTCCATCTCCCAGGTTCAAGCGATTCTCCTGCCTCAGACTCCCAAGTAGCTGGGATTACAGGCATGCACCATGCCCAGCTAATTTTTGTATTTTTAGTAGTGACAGGGTTCCTCCATGTTGGTCAGGCTGGTCTTGAACTCCTGACCTCAGGTGATCCGCCCACTTCAGCCTCCCAAAGTGCTGGGATTACAGGTGTGAGCCACTGCGCCAGCCACTTTATGATATTTCATATAATCCTTATAGTAATAGTTGGAAGGACCTGTTATCTCTGTCTTACAGAAGATGATATAAAAGGGATCTGTATTTGCAGCAAACATTGTGGGGAATACAGAGATGTGTGAGATGCATATTGCTTGCCCTTAAAAACATGAGATAGTTACAATGATTACCTCTTGGGGCTGTTGTAAGGTTTGAATGAGAAAGTAAATGCCATCCACTATGTATCATAACAGGGACATAGTAAATGCTCAATAAATCTTAATGATAAGGAGGAGGATGATGTCAATGATGACTGATTGTGAAGATTATGATGTTGGCATGATGTAAAGAAGGAATAACAATGAAAAGGTAGGATGAGAACAGAGCATCCTTCTTGAGAACCTAGGGACTCTGGCCTGAAGCAAGGAATCAACTGACTTGCCATTTGATTTCCCTTTCCTGTTGGGTAGTTATAGTATTTCTATTAGGAGAGATATCCAAGATCCATGTAATCACTGCTAGATATAATAGGAAGAGGAAATTCTTATGTTCTTGACCTGTATAATGACTGTGGGACATGTTTTATCCTCTTGCAATTGAAGGTCAAAATTGAACTTTTAAAAAATTCTTATTTTTTCCAATCTATTAGTTTACATATTATGACTAATTTTTTTTCTTGCTCAGTTTTAACAAGGTGGGGATTTGGGAATAGAGTTAATTATAAAGAAATACACATTTATCACCATATTGTAACACTCTAGGTAGCACTTAATTAAAGATTAAATTTTTTTAAATTAATATATGACACTTTGTCTTTCCAGACAAAAGAAAAAGTTCAAGGTTTAGAGAAAAGGGAACCAAGCTTGAATTTGCGAGAGTTCCTTAAACAGAAAATGATTCAATAAAATTGGGTAAGTTATTCAGCATCTTAGAGCTTTAATTTCCTAACTTTTAAAAATGTAGTTTATAATAAAAATATTGCATATTCGTGTGCAATGTAGCCATTCCTGTGTTCTTCTTTTGTTCTTTACAATGACCCTGAAAGGAGTTGGCCAGGCATTATCATACTAGCTTAAGAAGGAGGAAACTGAGGTTCAGAAAGGTTAAATAAATGTCCAAAGCCACATACATAGCTAGTAAGTGCTACATCCGGGACTCAAAACCTTGTTTTGTATTTCACATGCAATGTTTTCTTTGTATTACACAGACAAGTTCTCTAGGAAGAAACCTGATGAATGGAAGAGGCTCTCTCACCAAGAAACTGTGTGATATTGGACAAGTTACATTCCTTCTCTGTGCCTTCTTTTCTTTACTCATATAGTGAGAGAAGTGATTAATTTTTGCAAGGTCTCCACAGAGCCTGCTTTATCACCATTTTCATAAATAAGGAAACCTAAGCAGATAAAACTAACCTGCTCTGCAAAACATCACACAGAAAGCAATAGAGAAGCTGCTTCCACCTCCAGAATGATGTAACTTTTGCCTAGCAAGGGGTAATTATCTACATAGTTCAAAAGAGGAAAGAAAGAAATGAATATATTTTTACATGCTGGGATGTGTAGTGAAATCTACTTCCTCGGTGTAATAACAGGCAAAGAGGAGAAATTTCCTACTGCCCCAAAATTCACAAAAATCTCTATTTTTGGAAATCTAAGTGATGACAAGGGTGATAGACTACTCCAATTACGCTACCAAACAGTGGTTCTTGCCAACATTTTCCTAAGAGCCATATTCAAGTATCTGAAAAGGAGTAACCTGTAGATAATTTTGTTGACTTTCATGGGCCGTGTAGTTCATTCCCATGCTTAGGAGTAGCGGTGATGTGGCTGATAATGGAGATGACTGCTAATGAATAATCCATGCATGCTGTTGAATTGGCAACCACAAGGCAAACTTTTTAAAGTTAAATTTCATCGTTAATTAGCTTTTTCTCTGACCACATACTGTGCATTCTCTATGCCTAGAAAGCTACTCCCCTGATGACATTTGCACCCAGTCTTTCCCTAGTTAATTCCTCTCATCCTTCCTGTCTCAGTTCAATGATGACTCCTCCAGGAAACCTTTCCTAAAGTTTATGCTAGTTCTCCTCTTAAGTAGAAATCTTTTGTTTTTTACCAGCACAACAATGGTTCCGCTTCTGGGAAATACAGCTTGGTTTTCTTTGAAAGAACTTTTTCCTCATGCATGTAGTGTTGATAGGGCTATCAATCAAGGCCATCTCCTCTTTCTTAACTAAGTAATGGAAATTTGACCTGCACTAGGCCACTCTGACTCTCCCTCACAGGAATTTGTATCTTGTGCAGCATTGCACAGATGGAAAATCGAGCCGATTCATCTAATGACCCTGTCCATTAATCCCTGCTCCCTGGATCCCTGAAACTGTTCTACTGCTTGTTTCGTAGACTCTTGGTTTATCAGCTATTCCTTCTTTACAGCCTTACATACTTTTAATTTTTGCTCATGTTAATCTAAATAACCTAATCATACATCCCTGTTATATGGTCTTATGATACATGAACTTCTTAATAGCACTTATTTTGTAAGTGTATATTTTGGTTGATTATTTGGTTAACGTTGGCTACCACCATTCGGCTGTGAGCTCCTGGAGAGCAAAATTATATCCTCAAGTCTTAGAATAGTATTTAGCACTTTCCAGGAACTTAATAACATTTTATTTTATTTAGTGGATGAATGAATGGAATTTCAGGTTCTCATTGCTCTCTATTGTTTCTTAGGATGGGGATTCTCTACCAGCACATGCCATCAATACTTCCTCTTCTAAAGTCTCATATTTTGGGCCTTTCTTTTTTTCCAATCTCTTGCTTTCCCTCCCTTTCTTGCGATTCCCTCTCCCCTCCCCTTCTTCTCTCTCTTCCCAGTCTCCAGTTATGCTGATGTCTTCAGGACTGGGTTTCTCCCTTGTCATAAAACTCCACTTTGACCATCTTTTGCTTTCAGGAAAATGTCAAGGTCTTTCATGAACTTAAGCCTGATTGCTTCTGTTGTCTCATATCCTGTCTTAACCACACTTGTATTTTTGACTCTGGGCAGGCGGAATTCTTACAGTTCTTGGATGCACCAAACTCTCTTATATTCTTGTCCTTTTGAAATAACAACTGTCAGCTCTTTCTGCAGTGACTTTTATCTTCCTCTGTTCCTCAGTTCTCAGCCCTAGAGTTTCTTCCTCCATGAAGCTTCCCCCCACCACAACGTCCACCTTTGCCTAATCTTTGACTAGTTTAGATAACCTGCCTTTGTGTTCCTAAAGCTCCTTCTGTACAGCTTTATTCTAACATGTTATTTATTTTATTTTTAAATTTTTCTATTTCTTTACCTTCTCCTTTTAAATTGAGCCTCTTAAGGGCAGAGACCTAAAATTTTTACCTGTATATCCTCAGAGCCAAGCATGATACCTGGAATACAGCAAGTATTCTATAAACGTTAAAAAAAAAACCAATTACTAAATAAAAGATTGAATCATCCTCCTAGCTGAACTCTTTTCACTGCAGTTTTAGTGTTACACTTGTAATGCTCTCTTATAGTTTTTATTGATTTCAACTGTTCATTATAGATATCTGTATACGTGTCTTACTTTCATGGTTTTTATACTTTAAAAGTAGAGCCAGGAAGGAGAATTGCTTGAACCCAGGAGGCAGAGGTTGCAGGTGAGCTGAGATCGTGCCATTGCACTCCAGCCTCGGTAACAAGAGTGAAACTCCGTCTCAAAAACAAAAAGTAGAGCCTACTTGTTTATCTATATGTGTATTCTGCAGCATCTGACATGCTTCCTGGCCTATAATAGGTGCACAACAATTACCTGTTGGAAAAAATGAATGATGAATCAAGCCATGCTAGTGATACGGTATATTAAAATGGGTAGATGAAATAGTCACATTTCGCAAATAGTTTTAAGATGACAGTTACTTATTCTAAAGGAATGAATCCAAAACATGGAGGTTAAGATTGGTTAAGACAGAGATGAAAGGATGGGAAGCCTTTCATGATACTTCTTAAATTTTATTATATTAGCAATTATAATTTCACCCCAAATAAGTCCAGCCAGTCTTGAAATTAGATAATTAGCTGAAATATTAGGCTATTTAGTAGTATGCAGACATCAGGATCTACAGTATGACATTAGATACGTCTTAGAATAATATTGATTCAATATATGTATTTCAATGACATTCTGGATGGAAAAAAAAGACTTTTTTATCAGAACACATGGGTGTAAATACCTAGTTTTCTTTAAATGTACCATGATGGATGAGAAGGACAAGTCCGAGACTGCACAGGCACATTTATGTTACTTCATCATAAATAGCTAAATCTTTGTGGTGGGCCTCAAGTTTGCTTTGTTAGAAGATGAGGTTTGTTAGTATAATGTTGTATGAGAAAGAGAGAGTGAGAGAGAGAGGTTTAGTAATGCACAGTGCATTTCTTTGTACAGTTTTTGATGGTGAGATTCTTTCCTAATTCTACTTGAACAAGCAAAACTTTCTGGAAGATATAAGATTAAAGTGAGAGATAAAGAGAAGGTAGAGGAGAGATCCAAGATGGCAGAATAGGAGCAGCTCTGGAGTGCAGTTCCTAGCGAGAAGAACACAGAGGGTGAATGATAACCACATTTCCAAATGAGTTTTTACTGCCCAGAGACCAGGAGATTCCCAGGCTGGAAAGCACCACGAGTTTCCAGCACGGCTGTTTCAGCCAGCTCTGTGGGTCTCCACACAAAAACTCACACAAATCCCGGCAGCTGTTTCAACAGGCGCCTGGAATGCCTGGGATACAGAGCCACCCATTCAACTGAAAAAAAAAAACGGGGTTGAAACAGGGAGCCAGGTGATCTGGCTTAGCGGGTCCCATCTGCACAGAGACCAGCAATCTGAAACACTCTGGATTGAGAGTTTTGCAGCAAGCATAGCTGGACCCAGGACAGTCCAGCTTGGTGGGGGGAAGGGCATCAGCCATTACCGAGGCAGTCCAACATTACTGAGGCAGTCCGCCATTAATGATGCCATTCATCATTACCAATGCAATCTGCCTTTACTGAGGCAGTCTGTCATTACCAAGGCAGACCACCATTAACGTGGCACTTCTAACAGGAAGTTCACATAGCAGCTGGGCAGAGCCCACAGCAGCTCAGTAACGCCTCTGCAGGCAGACTGTGACTAGATTACCACCTTGCTGGGCAGGGAATCTCTGAAAAAATGCAGCGGCACTCAGGAACTTATAAATAAAGCGCCACCTTACCAGGACACAGCACCTGGGGAAAAAGGCGTTTATGAGTTCCTCTGCAGCAGATTTAAACATACCTGCCCAGCAGCTCTGAATGAAACAACGGAGCTCACAGCTCAGCACTTGAGCTCCTACAAGGGACAGACTGTCTCCTCAAGCAGTTCCCTGACCCCCGTATATCCAAAGAGACACCTCGTAAAGGAGAGCTCAGGCTGACATCTGGCAGGTACCCTTCTGAGATGAAGATAACAGAGGAAGAAACTGGCAGCAACCCTGACTGTTCTGCAGCCCCTGTGGGTGATCCCCAGGTGAGCAGGGTCTAGAGTGGATCTCCAGTAGGCCTGCAGCAGAGGGTCCTGACTGTTAGAAGAAAAACTAAGAAACAGAAAGAAATAACTTCAACATCAACAAAAAGGACGTCTAACAGAGACCCCATATGAAAGTCACCAACTACAAAGACCACAGGTAGATAAATCCACAAAGATGAGAAGAAACCAGCACAAAAAGGATGAAAACATCAAAAACCAGAATGTCTCTCCTCCTCCGAGGGATCACAACTCCACATCAGGAAGGAAACAAAGCTGGATGGAGAATGAGTCTGATGAATTGACAGAAACAGGCTTCAGAAGGTATGTAATAACAAACTTCTCTGAGCTAAAAGAACATGTTCTAACCCAATGCAAAGAAATTAAGAACCTTGAAAAAAGGTTGGACGAAATGCTAACGAGAATAAACAGCTTAGAGAAGAATATAAATGACCTGATGGAGCTGAAAAACACAAGAGAACTTCCTGAAGCATACACAAGTTTCAATAACCAAATTGACCAAGCATAAGAAAGGATATCAGAGATTGAAGATCAACTCAATGAAATAAAACAAGAAGGCAAGATTAGAAAAAAAAGAGGAAAAAAAAAAAAAATGAACAAAGCCTACAGGAAATATGGGATTATGTGAAAAGACCTAATCTAAGTTTGATAGGTGTACCTGAATGTGACAAAGATAATAAATCCAAGCTGGAAAACACTCTTCAGGATATTATCCAGTACAACTTCCCGAACCTAGTAAGGCAGGCCAATATTTAAGTCCAGGAAATACAGAGAACACTACAAAGATATTCCTCAAGAAGAGCAACCTCAAGGCACATAATTGTCAGATTGACCAGGATTGAAATGAAGGAAAAAATGCTAAGGGCAGCCAGAGAGAAAGGTCAGGTTACCCACAAAGGGAAGCACATCAGACTCACAGTGGATATCTCAGCAGAAGCCCTACAAGCCAGAAGAGAGTGGGGGCCAATATTCAACAACCTTAAAGAAAATAACTTTCAACCTAGAATTTCATATCCAGCCAAACTAAGTTTCATAAGTGAAGGAAAAATAAAATCCTTTATGAACAAGCAATTGCTAAGAGATTTCATCACCACCAGGCCTGCCTTACAAGAGCTCCTGAAAGAAGCACTAAACGTGGAAAGGAACAACCAGTACCAGCCACTCCAAAAATGTACCAAATGGTAAAGAGCATAGACACAATGAAGAAACTGTTTCAACTAATGGGCAAAACAACCAGCTAGCATCAAAATGGCAGGATCAAATTCACACATAACAATATTAAC
The DNA here is from genome assembly GCF_030222135.1 of Aotus nancymaae. Classification (NCBI taxonomy): domain Eukaryota; kingdom Metazoa; phylum Chordata; class Mammalia; order Primates; family Aotidae; genus Aotus; species Aotus nancymaae. The sequence continues at coordinate 48,731,993 of NW_026988415.1, read as the reverse complement.
CTTAAATGTAGATGGGATAAATGCCCCAATCAGAAGACACAGACTGGTAAATTGGATAAAAAGTCAAAACCTATTGGTGTGCTGTATTCAGGAAATCCATCTCACATGCAAGGACACACATAGGTTCAAAATAAAGGGATGGAGGCAGATTTATCAAGCAAATGGAGAGCAAAAAAAAAGCAGGAGTTGCAATCCTAGTCTCTGAAAAAATAGACTTTAAACTAACAAAGACCAAAAGAGACAAAGAAGGGCATTACATAATGGTAAAAGGATCAATACAACAAGAAGAGCTAATGATCCTAAATATATATGCATCCAATATAGAAGCACCCAGAAAAATAAATCAAGTTCTTAATGACCTACAAAGAGACTTAGTCTCCCACACAATAATGGTGGGAGACTTTAACACTCCACTGTCAATATTAGACAGATCAATGAGACAGAAAATTAACAAGGACATCCAGGACTTGAACTCAGATCTGGACCAAGCGAACCTAATAGACATCTACAGAACTCTCCATCCCAATTCCACAGAATATACATTCCTCTCAGCACTGCATTGCACCTACTCTAAGATTGACCACATAATTGGAAGTAAATCACTCCTTAGCAAATGCAAAAGAACAGAAATCATAACAGTTTCTCAGACCACAGTGCAATCAAATGAGAACTCAGGATTAAGAAACTAACTCAGAAGCACACAACTTCATGGAAACTGAACAACTGACTCTTGAATGTTGACTGGATAAACAATGAAATGAAGGCAGAAATAAAGATGTTCTTTGAAACCAACGAGAACTAATGCAAAACATACCAGAAGCTCTGGGACACATTTAAAGCAGTGTCTAGAGGAAAATTTATAGCAATAAATGCCCACATAAGAAGCAAGGAAAGATCCAAAATTGATGCCCTAAAATCAAAATTGAAAGAGTTAGAGGAGCAAGACCAAAAAATCTCAAAGCCTAGCAGAAGACAAGAAATAACTACGATCAGAGCAGAACTGAAGGAGACAGAGACACAAAAAAACGTTCAAAAAATCAACAAATCCAGGAGCTGCTTTTTTGAAAGGATCAACAAAAGAGACAGGCTGCTAGCCAGATTAATAAAAAAGAAAAGAGAGAAGAGTCAAATAGATGCAATAAAAAACGATAAAGGGGATATCACCATCAATCCCACAGAAATACAAACTACAATTAGAGATTACTACAAACAACTCTATGCACATAAAGCAGTAAACCTGGAAGAAATGGATAAATTCCTAGAAATTTGCACCCTCCCAAGCCTAAACCAGTAAGAAGCTGAAAACCTGAATAGACCAATAACAAGGGCTGAAGCTGAGGCAGCAATTAAGAGCCTACCACCCAAAAAAAGTCCAGGTCCAGATGGGTTCACAGCCAAATTCTACCAGACATACAAAGAGGAGCTGGTACCATTCCTTCTGAAACTATTCCAAACAATCCAAAAAGAGGGAATCCTTCCCAAATCATTTTATGAGACCAACATCATCCTGATACCAAAACCCGACAGAGACTCAAGAACAGAAAACTTCAGGCCAATATCCATGATGAACATAGATGCAAATATCTTCAATAAAATACTGGCAAACCGATTGCAACAGCACATCAAAAAGCGTATTCATCACGATCAAGTAGGCTTCATCCCAGGGATGCAAGGATGGTTCAACATACGCAAGTCTATAGATTTAATCCACCACATAAACAAAACCAAAGACTAAAACCACATGATCATCTGAATAGATGCAGAGAAGGGCTTAGACAAAATTCAACAGTGCTTTATGCTAAAAACTCTCAATAAACTAGGTATACATGGAATGTATCTCAAATTAATAAAAGCTATTTACGACAAACCCACAGTCAATATCAGACTGAATGGGCAAAAACTGGAAGCATTCCCTTTGAAATCTGGCACTAGACAAGGATGCCCTCTCTCATCACTCCTATTCAATGTAGTACTGGAAGTTCTATCCAGAGCAATCAGACAAGAAAAAGAAATAAAGCATATTCAGTTAGGAAAGGAGGAAGTCAAATTGTCTCTATTTGCAAATGACATGATTGTATATTTACAAGACCCCATTGTCTCAGCTCAAAATCTCCTGAAACTGATAAGCAACTTCAGTAAAGTCTCAGGATACAAAATCAATGTGCAAAAATCACAAGCATTCCTTTACACCAATAACAGACTTAAAGAGAACCAAATCAAGAGTGAACTCCCATTCACAATTGCTACAAAGAGAATAAAATACCTAGGAATACAACTAACAAAGAATGTAAAGGACCTTTTCAAGGAGAACTACAAACCACTGCTCAGGGAAATAAGAGAAGACACAAACAGATGGAGAAACATTCCATGCTCATGGTTAGGAAGAATCAATATCATGAAAATGGCCATACTGCCCAAAGTAATTTACAGATTCAATGCTATCCCCATCAAGCTACCTATGACCCTCTTCTCAGAACTGGAAAAAAACCACCTTAAACTTCATATGGAACCAAAAGAGAGCCCACATAGCCAAGACAATCCTAAGCAAAAAGAAAAAAGCTGGAGGCATTATGCTACCTGACTTCTTACTATACTACAAGGCTACAGTAATCAAAACAGCTTGGTACTATTACCAAAACAGAGATATAGACTAATGGAACAGAACAGAGACCTCAGAGGCAATGAATGCCACACATCTACAACCATCTGCTCTTTGGCAAACCTGACAAAAACAAGCGATGGGGAAGGGATTCCCTGTTTAATAAATGATGTTGGTAAAACTGGCTAGCCATGTGCAGAAAACAGAAACTGGACCCTTTCCTGACACTTTACACTAAAAATAACTCCAGATGGATTAAAGACTTAAACGTAAGACCTAACACCATAAAAACCCTAGAAGAAAACCTAGGCCTAACCATTTAGGACATAGGCGTAGGCAAGAACTTCATGACTAAAATACCAAAAGCATTGGCAACAAAGGCCAAAATAGACAAATGGGATCAATTAAACTCCAGAGCTTCTGTACAGCAAAAGAAACAATCATTAGAGTGAACTGGCAACCATCAGAATGGGAAAAAATATTTGCAATCTACCCATCTGACAAAGGGCTAATATCCAGAATCTACAAAGAACTAAAACAGATTTACAAGAAAAAAACAAACAAACCCATTCAAAAGTGGGCGAAGGACATGAACAGACACTTTTCAAAAGAAGACATATATGAGGCCAACAAACATAGGAAAAAATGCTCGTCATCACTGGTCATTAGAGAAATGCAAATCAAAACCACATTGAGATACCATCTCACACCAGTTAGAATGGTGATCATTAAAAAATCTGGAGACAACAGATGCTGGAGAGGATGTGGAGAAATAGGAACACTTTTACACTGTTGGTGGGAGTGTACATTAGTCCAACCATTGTGGAAGACAGTGTGGCGATTCCTCAAGGACCTAGAAGTAGAAATTCCATTTGACCCAGCAATCCCATTACTGGATATATATCCAAAGGATTATAAATCATTCTATTATAAAGACACATGCACACGTATGTTCACTGCAGCACTGTTTACAATAGCAAAGACCTGGAACCAACCCAAATGCCCATCAATGATAGACTGGACAGGGAAAATGTGGCCCATATACACCATGGAATACTATGCAGCCATAAAAAACGATGAGTTAATGTCCTTTGTAGGGACATGGATGAATCTGGAAACCATCATTCTCAGCAAACTGACACAAGAACAGAAAACCAAACACTGCATGTTCTCACTTGTAGGCAGGTGTTGAACAATGAGAACACATGGACACAGGGAGGAGAGCATCACAAACTGGGGTCTGTTGGGGGGCTAGGGGAGGGAAAGTGGAGTGTGGGGAGGGTGGGGAGGGATAACATAGGCAGAAATGTCAGATATAGGTGACAGGGTGGTAGAGGCACTAAACCACATTGCCATGTATGTACCTATGCAACAATTCTGCATGATAGTCTAAAGTACAATAAAAAATACATTAAAAAAAAAGAAAGAGAAGGTAGTAACTTGGACGTGGACCTTGTTTTTAAACAGTATTAAAAGAATACGATCACAGGCATGCTAGCAAAGCAAGACCAAGTTTAATGGGAATTTAGTTTAAATACGAAGTTGCAATTCCCCTTCTTCCCAAAAGGCCAGCAGTTCACATCATTTTCTGTACAATGTGACTAGTGGCTGTGATTTGATATGAAACGAAAATAGATCTTGAATACACTTTTTAGGTTCAGGATGGTGTATAAACCATCATCAATGATTCCAGATGTTTCAATATATCTGTTCTGCTTGATTACACTCCCCAAAATGTGAATCTTCTGAATTCACTCCTCGAATGCTTGTCAGTCTTGTTAGTCTCACATACCTCACCTAGAAAGTCACTTATCAAAACTAACCCCAGAGAATCTCCATTAATTCTTCTTTCTAGTGTTTCTCTGTCACCCTGCCTGTGTCTATGCTCTTTTGCTTTCTCTCTCATTTATAATACTCTTTGAGGAACATAAACTTTAAACTAATAGAAAGAGCCTGTACTGACAATCAGGGGAACTGGAATCTGGCTCCAAAGCTGCAGATATATAATCCATATGAACTTTTCAAAGAAACATAGAAATCCTGCAGTGAAGATATTTAGTCGAAGATCTCACAAATTTATTTGATAACATAGCCTTTTTCCCTCAAAACTACAATTGGACATTGTAAGAAACAATTACAGAGATATTGATTATAATATTCTATCTAAAATTCACTGCATGCAAAAAATATTTGAAAATGTTTGTGGTATTCAATCTTGAAGAGACTTGGGAAGTTATATGTGTATTATATACATAATATATATGTACAGTATATATATATTTTTCATTACGATATTTCAATTTACTGTATGCCATTGTATGATATACTGACAATCAAGAAGATGTTAGAGGATATCTGTTTGGTCAATTTGTCACAGAAGTTAGATTATATCTGAAATATCTTCTAACTCTAAAACTAGATGATTTTGTAAGTAATTAGCATATGGTTTTTTCTTTGAATTTTCATATTTCATTTTAATCTCAGATGTGTTCCTACATGGAGACAAAGAAGGTACTTCCATCATGATCTAATTCAAGGGGTAGAATTACTGCCTTACCCTGACCCCTATCATTAAAAATACTTTTCGTTCCATCTTGTCACTTAAACCGAAATTTTATTAGGTTTCACAGTGATATATGAGGATGGAGGTTTGGAGACAGAAAGACCCAATTCTGAAACCTGCCTTTGGTTCTCACTGTCTTTGTTATTTCAGGCAACTTACTTAGGCTCTTTGAAACTCAATTTACTCATCTATAAACCGTGGATTATAAGGATTAGAGTTAATACATCTAAAGCAGCCACTATATGGTTTAGCCTTCAGTAGGTGCAAAATAGAAGATGGCTATTGCTAATTCTTTGTGTTAAATTACTGTTTTCTTCGATGAGTTCGCGTCCTTTGTAGGGACATGGATGAACCTGGAAACCATCATTCTCAGCAAACTGACACAAGAACAGAAAATCAAACACCACATGTTCTCACTCATAGGTGGGTGTTGAACAATGAGAACACATGGACACAGGGAGGGGAGCACTATACACTGGGGTCTGTTGGGGGGGAGAGGGGGGAATAGAGGGGGGTGGGGAGTTGGGGAGGGATAGCATGGGGAGAAATGCCAGATATAGGTGAAGGGGAGGAAGGCAGCAAATCACACTGCCACATATGTACCTATGCAACAACCTTGCATGTTTTTCACATGTACCCCAAAACCTAAAATGCAATTAAAAAAAAAAAAAAAATTACTGTTTTCTTTATAAGTTCTCTCTTAAAATTCAAATAGTCTTCAGAGCAACATGTTTCAACATTACCAACCATTATTACTGTAGTCCAAGTAAATGAGTCAGATATTTGAGCACAGTAGATATATGTTTTGCTCGGTGGAATGGTGGAGTTAGGACATAGAAGCCTGAGGGCAAGGGGAGTTACAGAAGATCAGGTAGGGACCATGGAAAATAAATATTTATTGAGGCCATCTCTGATTAACCTGTTTGAATTCTGGGGAGCTAAGAAAAATAGAGGCTAAAAAATATTTAGCAACTGGGAAAACACAGATACCTACCTCAGATCTTCTGTTTAGCCCTACCCCTGGGACTAACTGACAGATCAGAAAGAGAAATAGCAATGGAAAACAACATTTCAGTAACAGAGTAAATTTTTTTAAAAAAATATATTAATCCCTGTATTAAAATTTATTCTTAAATACCTAAAATGAATTATATACTATTCTCTAGTCAAAATGATTTTAATAGCTTTTTAGCTAACTGGTAATTCCACCCCCTTCCCCAAGGGCAGAAAACATATCACCATGTTTAACCTTTTTAATGTTTTTAACCCTCTTGCTATCTTTAAAGAGAGATAAGCTTTCATTTTACATTTTTAAATGCTGTGTATCTGGTTTACACACCATAATACAACTCCCTATGTACCAAAACTGCTTTGACAAATGGAAATTTGAATGGTAAGGGCCTTTTAGCAAAAATCCACATTTAAGAAATAATTCCGTAGAAGGATTGTACATTTTCTAAATAAGATACATGCCTCCACAGACAAGGTTAGATTGTCCTTATCTTATGGAGTTGAGCAAAGTTTCCATTTTTTGAATAGTATCAGATAAGCAGTGTGTAAAGGCTCTACAACACTTCATTCAGTGGTGGCATTTCCACAAATGTGTGACTACATGCAGTGCACAACAGGTTGGAAAAATTGAAACTGCATTAAAAAAAATCTGCCACAGAATTTCTGTATTCTTTGCAACTGATATCACCACCTGGAGGGTTCAAATAGGTAATAAACCTATTTGAGCAAAGGCATAGCAAATACCTCTGTAAGGAGAAAAGAGCTCTGCAAGGGAGCCCACAGGGCTTCAGGCAATTCTCATGTAGCAAAATCCCACTTAAAACAAACCTCCCCTTTCTCTTGGGATCTCCTGTAATCCTGGAATTAGATGGATCAGTACTGGCTGTGGTTGCTCTTTGCTCAGAGAATTTGCTCAGGTTGTATGGGGCTCATTCTGTTTTCCTTCAAATTTCAAAACTGAGCGTTGAGAACATTTTACTTACTAATGAATTTCTCAAGGTGGTCTTTGATCCATGATTCAAATTTGAACCTCAAAAGCCTTAATATCATCAGATTGGAATGAACAATGCAAATTTTGCCTCTAGTGTTTCTCATCTATCAGACTGTGAACTTTTCTGGAACATGGATATGGCCTAGTTTCCCTTCATATCCATCCTGTGTAGCATAGTGCCCAATATCATAAAGACTGAATAAATATTTGTAGAATGAATGAATGAATGTCATAAAATGCTAAAGAATATGACTAGCATGTAAAAGCTCACCTGCTTGTTTACTGCTGTATGGAATTAGCTTATACAGGGTAATCTACACAAATTATCACTTATAATCTTTTGGAAAAAACTTACATGTTGATTTTAATCTATACAAACAAAGATATCCCTTTAGTTTTCCCAAATATCTCCTTTCTTTCAAAATTCTTTTGTGAAAACGATGGGACAAATGAGAACACTCTTGTTTTCCTGTGATTAAAATTTTAAAGAAAAAGCATGGTATTTCCCCAATAGGATTCTTGACTTTGAAATCTCCTTGCTCTCCTCACAGCTAAAACTTTGGTTTATTGACCTGTTACAAGGTCTATCAATGTTAAATTTTACTTACACTGGGTAACCAGGAAGTATTTTCTTTTCATTTGGTAATGCTTGCCTATTGTGTCTGTATCAAATAAAGAAGTACAAACTATTTTAATGGGAATTTCTCAAATACATGAGCTGTAAATATAGTACATTAAGCAGATATAAATGCCATGCATTTTTCATAAATTCAAAAGATTTGAGAGTCAGGAAGATTTAAATTATAAATGCATTTTTTTGCTTTCCATCTTAAAACCTCCAAGAGACCTACAACATTTAACTCTTATCCTATTCCTCTAAGATGGAGTAGGAGGAAGGTATTAAAAAGAGTCTCTGTTCTGCCTTCTAAGATCATTACTTTATTTTCCAGAAGTGTATCCTATTCCGGTAAGACAGATATGTCCCATTGATCTTAGAAATATGTTGTTCCATGGCTGCAATTTCTTTCTCTGAAATCATCTTTTGGTATTTTAAATTTATTACCAATTGGCTGGAGCAGTGTGGTTTTCAGTTACTGAAAATTTAGAGTCCATTACAAAAGTGAGGTTTGGAGTAATTTCCTGGACTATGTTTGGCGCCAAAGTCACCACAAACTGATTTTTTTGTCACTCTTTTGGCTGCCGATCCCAATGGGAAAATCAGTCGTTTTCATTTGCACAGATCTGATACAAGGAATGCTATCTATAGACATCCTCTGTCAAAGTTGTAATCATCTGTTTTGTAAGAGAGAAATTTGAGGCAGAAACATTAAAACGCACCTGAAAAAATCAACAGTCAGAATCTGACTTCATTCTGTTTGATGGCTTCCTCTGCTCCTAAACCTTAAGGCAAGGTCACTGGTGCTGTTGTCATGGTGATGTGGGTCATGGGGAATAAAACTCAAACTCATTTTATAACAGGATAAGAGAAAGAATTTTCCTGTGAAGCAAATTATTCATTTTTTTTAAAAAACACAACCACAGGACTAGTTAGTGGTCTAGTCCCAAAGAGGAAATAATCTTGAACAGATGAAAGCTCAGAACACATCTCCTTCACAAAGGAAAAGCAAAGCAACTCATGATCTATTGAGTAAAAGGTTAATTTTTGTTAGTGACAAAGTTACTCAGGAAAGCTAATATAAACCTGTACAACAACAGCGTCTTCCTCTTGGTTTTTCTACCAGCATTTTAATTGTAACAGGGTAATGGCATCAGGTGTTTCAGAGTTTGGTAGAATCAGATTGAGTCTGAGTGTCCACTAAAAACCATGCTCTCTGAAAGTCCAAAACAAAAAAGAAAAACAACTCTTTACCTTACCATGCTCTTCTAGGGATGGACTTATGCCCAAATTACTTTTCAAAGTGTTTGGGCATATAATAAACTCCAGTACTATTTGGTAAGTTTGATGATGTCCTCAGCCTCACATACGGTTTTAACACCCCTTTTCTCTTTTCAACGGATGTGCTATAACAGTTTTCCTGCACTAAATTGGATACCAAAATAAATCAGGTCATATATCTATGAAAATATGTGTACATGCTTGCATTTCTTATATTCTGTATTTCATTATACAAAAACATCTGAAAAAATCAATTTCTTCTTCACCTGCCCATCAAGAGTCAGATTAAGGATTTATAAGAATTGATGACAGCACTTTCAAAGCATACAGAACTCCCTGACTGCTCCTTTCCCTTCAGTTCTTTTAGAGCAGAGCTAGAATACTGATTTAGAATTTTTTTCAGTTCTGTGAAGGAAATTTACTTTTAACTGTTCTCCTTTAAAATGTGATTGTGATTATCATTATACAAATGTATGTGGCATTACTGGCATATTTAAGTTTCAGCACAAAATGCACAGTCCTGATTTAGAAACTTAGTTTATTTTTTAAGAGCTTTCCATTTCACCTTTAAGCTTGTATTACATAAGCTTAATGGACTCACTCAGTTCGGTGATGGGGAGAATCCACCAGGTGAACAGCAGTAAGCTCATGAGCTTTGAAGGGCTTATTTTGCCAGATTGCAACTCTAACTTACTGTTTGGAGTAGCACTAGTCTGCATGCACCGATTATAAAACCCCAAAGCTCTGATAATATTTATTTCAGAAGGAAAATGTCATTTGCCCCCATCCTCCCTCTTTCTTTTTGCATAAATACAGTAAGTTAAGCTTTCACTAAGGTGATGCTTGAATTAAACTGACAAATCCAACTGCCTGAAATTTAGGATTGCATTTACGGATTTCATCTACAGTATATCAGCATCAAAATGTCAGAGACAGTAAGTCACAGCCAGGAGAAGTTTTTATGAGTTTTGGAATTTTCAGTTCATGCCATTGTTGCGTTATCTAGTACTGGTCAGAGCAGCAGGACTGATGAGGATGGTGAGACTTAAGTTTAGTACTTAAATATTCCTTCAAACTAGAGATTTACTCTAGCATATGGAAGGAATAAAGCATACCTTTAAGAGGAATGTATGTGTGTGTGTGGTTTTCAAATAAAAAAAAAGTAAAACACTAGTGAGACAGATCGAACTAGAATCCATTTTAGCAAAATAATACAACAGTCTTTGCTTTGAGGACTCAAATGACAAAGGCTTCAGTTAATATTAGGAGAAGTATTAATGAGATATCTTCTGAGAAGATATTCTTGAGAATACAAGTTCTGCTAATTAATTATGCATCATTTTTCAATAGTATTTAAATTATTTTCCATGATGACGGATCACACTTGGTTCGTGAAATAGATAGCAAAAAAAATTCAGAAAACAACTCTAGATTTGAGACTCTGCCATCTTCTGCTAGAGTCAAATCCATGGCAGCCTTTCAATGAAGGCCTCTGTAAGGTCATTGTGTAGAGCAGGCTGAGCTCTCATGAGTGAGATGAGTGAGAATACCACTGTGGGTACAACCTAACAGTATATAATAATATAACTACTGTCAATATCACTGTAGAGTCCTGAGAAAATATTGCACCTCTTCTTCTTAGAACCATGAAAACTATATTGGAAATTAAATGGGCAAACCTCAGATAAGTAATTCTGAGATAGGGGTGGTCTTGGCATTTCTTTGCCAAAATGGTGGTGAAGACTAATCAGCATTCCATTGTGACATTCTGTTCCATTCCTTGGCCCCACGGCTTCTCGACATTACTTCCTTTTTCTTTTCCTCTCCTCCTTTTCTCCCCAGCCAAAAAAAAAGAAACTGGAAATGTTTCGGTGGGTAAACACTAAATTGTAGATAATGGTGATAGGGGAAATTATTCATTTTCATTTTCCCAACTTAAATGCTCTTGACTCACCATTAAGGCTGTAAAACAAAACCAAGTAGAACAAAGTAAACCCCCACTGCCAAGACGATAATCTCATTTAATTAAGCTCTTATTTCAAAAAGAAAAGTTTACTGCAGAAAGCTCTGAAAGGGGAAGACAATCTTGCAAAGACAAGGAAACATGAATCTGAACGTAACATGGGGTGGCTGGGAGGTGAGGGGAGTGGATGGATACAGAAAAGAGAAACTTCAATAAGAAGAGGAAAAAAGAGAGCACCAGGAAAAGAGACATAGGAAATAAAAGGAAGTCCACAGATGTCAAAGGATATTTATTTCTGTTACTTAAAGAGGGATAATTATACTCTTGTATCAAAACCCTTGGTGCTTAGTATTATCACAGTCACTAAACATAGAAAATAAATTATGCACATAATTTTTCACAATAAAATATGAAGAGAGACAGAAGTTGACAACTTGTTAGCAATTAAGTAGCAATATATAACCTTGTAAGCAGAGAATACCACTAGTCCTAACCTTTAAAAATGTAGCATTTTGTCTACTTTTGGAGAAATACAACACATTTGCTTTGTGTGTTGTATTAGTAAGAGTTCTCCAGAGAGACAGAACCAATAGGAGATACATAGATGGATGAATAGATAGGTAGGTAGGTAGATATATGAGAAGATATTTATTAGGGAAATTGGTTCACACTATTATAGAAGTTGAGAAGTGCCACAAGAGCCTGTCTCAAGCTAGAGAGCCTGGGATGCTGGTAGCATGGCTTAGTCCAAGTCTGAAAGCCTCAGAACCAGAGAAAGTTGTGTAATTCTTAGTCTGAATCTGAAGGCCCTTTAAGAATCCAGGAGAGGTACTGGTGTAAGTCCAGGAGTCTAAACACTGGAAAGCTTAGAGTTCTGATGTCCCAAGGCAGGAGAAAAAGAATGTCCCAGCTCCAGGAGAGAAAGAAGAACTCAGCTTTTCTATGCCTTTGTGTTCTATCTGGGCCCCCATGCAATTGGATGGTGCCCACCCACACTGACGGTCAATTGGTTGTCCCATTCATAGGCCAATCTCCTCTGGAAACACTCGCACAGACACATTCACAGTAATGCTTTATTGGTTTTCTAGGTATTCCTTAGTCCAGCCATTTACCATTCATGTATAGATTTGGTACTGTGAAACACCAGTGTCTCTGTGCATTAGAAGAAAATGAAAGCTTGTAACTATTATTCAAGTGTGAAAACAGTCCTCTAGGTATTTTGAAGATGAAGAAACTGAAGTTCAGAGAGTTGAAGTGACTTGCCCAGGATTAAAGTATAGAAAAATGCAACTAAAACTCAGTCAGAATGGCAATCATTAAAAAATCTGGAGACAACAGATGCTGGAGAGGATGTGGAGAAATAGGAACACTTTTACACTGTTGGTGGGAGTGTAAATTACTTCAACCATTGTGGAAGACAGTGTGGCGATTCCTCAAGGACCTAGAAATAGAAATTCCATTTGACCCAGCAATCCCATTACTGTGTATATATCCAAAGGATTATAAATCGTTCTACTATAAGGACACATGCACATGAATGTTCACTGCAGCACAGTTTACAATAGCAAAGACCTGGAACCAACCCAAATGCCCATCGATGATAGACTGGACAGGGAAAATGTGGCACATATACACCATGGAATATTATGCAGCCATCAAAAACGATGAGTTCGTGTCCTTTGTAGGGACATGGATGAACCTGGAAACCATCATTCTCAGCAAACTGACATAAGAACACAAAATCAAACACCACACGTTCTCACTCATAGGCGGGTGTTGAACAATGAGAACACGTGGACACAGGGAGGGGAGCACCACACACTGGGGTCTGTTGGGGGGAAATAGGGGAGGGACAGCAGGGTGTGGGGAGTTGGGGAGAGATAGCATGAGGAGAAATGCCAGATATAGGTGAAGGGAGGAAGGCAGCAAATCACAGTGCCACGTGTGTACCTATGCAACAATCTTGCATGTTCTTCACATGTACCCTAAAACCTAAAATGCAATTTAAAAAAACCAAAAACCTATGGGAATCACAATTAAGTCAGATTGAGTATAGTCATATAAAAATCCTAGCTAAAGATTTAGAAGAGAATTCAGAAGATACCCCAACAATTCAGGTAAATTTTAAATCTCCCCTTTCCTGGCCCCACCCTGCCTGAGGTCACTGTATTTCTTAGTGCATCATATGCCAGACATCTTTTCCTGGATCATTCAGAACTCTTAGCAGTAGTCGGTCCTAGGTATATTATAGGTGTTCAATAAATACTTATTTGCTTCAATTACTGGTCAAAAGTCTTAAAATTAATGATCTAATAAGCTGCTAGTGTTTCCATTAACCTTTTGAATTGTTGAAGAAACTCTAGACTTAAGGAATATGTGGTGTTAAAACTGCCCATAAGATATATCGATTTTATTGACATGATTTTTTGCAGAGATGTACTATAGACCTTTTTCTTCTTTTAAATTCAGCAAGCTTCTCAGGTATTCAAAAATATAATTACAAAATGCTCCAAATATTATCTCAAAACCTATTAGTTGTTTTTGACCACAAAATACAAACTTACTAAAATTATGTTTGGAAATAAATATTTCTATGGAAAACATCTGTAATAAATGTGGAGAAAAAAAGAAATACATGAGCTAAAAGAAAGAGTTTATGCACATGCATATTCATTTCTCTCTAATAAATGCATAAAGGTACACTAAACTCAGATTCAAGACTATTCATTTTCTTTTTCTTTTCCTGTTTCTAAATAGGGGCATTTATAAATGTAGTTGTTTTTCTTGAAATGTGGTATTAGCCAAATTCAAAACATTTAATCGGAAACATAAAACACTCATTTTGAAGGAAGCAATCTCAAAATGGGACCTAGAAGTTCTTATGTCATGCCATATTTGAATTTACAGCTATTGGATTTATGGCTATTAAATGAAATCAAAGCCAAAAAGTTTCAAAATAGTATGTTTGTTAGTTGTGGAGAATCCAGTGGAAATTGTGGCTTTTGAAGTGTTATAGACAAAGGAGAGATGTCACAAAAGTGTCCACGTTTAGCATTTCTGCTAAAGTAGAAATAAAATAAAAATCTCCTGTATATTAATGTAGGAATTCTGAGTTGCTGTTTCAAAGATGTGGCAACTCCTTGTCACTTCTCTAGGTACTACATTTCATTGTTAGCATTATAAAGGAAGAGAGCTATATGTAGTGTTATGACTGAGTACCAATATTTGTTTTTCTATCTTTTGCAAGGGACTCACAGCTTCATGAAGGCAGGAATCATAGCTATTTTGCTCTCAGTTTTATCCCTGATGCCTAGTGTAGCGCATGGCACATTTCAGACACCTGATGAATATTTTTAAATGAATATACAATATCAAGAGGGAATGAGTTTGAAAGTGGAGGAATGCTTCACAGACATCCAGAAATCTGAAATATCTGAAATAGTGCTGAAAGGAAAGGCCTCTTACAGTAAAGAAATACCCTTGGTGAAATAAGAAAAACTGAAAATAGTAAAGAGCCCATAGCTGGTCACACCCTCATACTGTGATTGGTTGGTTTATCAAGAGAATAAATTTCCTGGGTTGTTAAAAGTCAATCTTCTAAGGTACGAAATCTGAAAAATACAGAAGTCAAGTGGAAAGGACAGAGAACAAGAAAACAGAGAGAAACAAATGGTGGGGACTGAGCAGCAGACTCTGACACCAAAGGTCAGGAGCAATAAAATAAGTGATTTCCTTGTCACATGCTCTGTAGTCTTCTGAATCTAATAGTCATTTCGCTTTCAGTAGTTTTCAAGAGACTTATAAACACTAACAGCAAAACGGCAGCCTTTTTGGTAGGAGTAGACATGTCTGTGTATATATTTGCTGGCGTGTGCCTATAGGGTGTGGACAGCCATCTACCTCTCAGTAGTCCTTAGGTACATCCCTGTGCAACATTATAAGCATATCAGCTAAAGGACATTTGTTTTCAATCTGAAGAGTTACAGTTTCAATGAAAGAACAAACTATAGTACATTATGATAGGTCTAAGAAATAGCAGATGATGTTCAGAACGTCACTGACAAGTCAAAAAAACAGCTTGTACTAGAAGTAAGGATTTCTGGAAGGTAAAACCATGACCTAGGAGAAGGCTTCTTAGGATTTCGATTCACCAATTAATTTCACAGAAAGGCAGTCATGCACACCCCACAAGAGATCAAACTGCTGCACACTGTTTTCTTGTAGTTTTATGAGAAAGAGGCAAATGACCAAGATTCAGTTCAACATTAGCAATTTTTCAAGAGAATGAGTTCCTGGCTTCAATACTTACATAATTTTATCTAGCCTTTGAATATACATTTATAATTACATATTTGATAATGATAACTCCAAGGAATTAAGAAGAGATTAAACTATTTCCTATACTCAGAGTATTTTAGAAATGTTTTCATTTGGGAAAAAAAAGCAGTTCAAACAAAAGCACTGGTTCTTACAGAGTCATACACAAGTTATTTGAAAATCCACTTGGCCAAGCCCCAGCATTCCTGCAAGATGCTACATAGACCACTTTCAGTTGAATAGGAATTACCGAATGTTGGATTGTTTTAGCCCTCATGAAGAGTATATGCTTATTTTAGTTTACCGGTGTCACCTGCTAGGTCACGAAGTATAAAACCTGATTCAAGAAACTGAAGTATAGGGACCTAAACAATATTGGAGGTAAGAACTACTGTACAAGTGCTACAAGTGCTGCAAGGAGCGAACCACTAACCTCTGAGACTCTTACCTAATGTATTACTGCAAATCTCAGCAACAACTTCTTTTGAGTAGAGCTAATACTACCCCAGACATACCTCAATATCGTCTTCATTAAACGGTCTTAGGAATACTTTAATTTATTGCTGTGCTTTTTAATACAAATTTTCTCATAAAACTGTAGGCAATTTCTACATGCCATTTTTATATGTGGGCATTATTTGAGACTGTTTCCAACCAGAGGAAAAATTCATAGTTTACACTAAGATGAACTCCCTCAATTGTTGCAGTATTTATAGCTTGTGAGATTAACATTCTGAACAAATCTGTGGCATAGCATCCAAATAAATACAGTAGGAATAAATTTTACAGATAACCATGGGCCTAGAGTCAGTGGCAATGAAAACAGAAAGATATTAAAACAGGTTACATTGATTCTGCGGTCTTCCTTTATGGTTCAGATGGTATAGCCTGTGAACATAATGGACAAGAAGACGATTTTCAAGAACTAGCAAAGTTTTATAATTATCCACAAAATTAATTCTCAAATTTTTATTACAACTGAAGATGAAGTGCTCTTATGTTACATAGGGCTGCAATGTTTTTTTAAAAAGATATTATGAATTCTTTATTTTACATGGTTTTGTGTTCACAGTGTATCTACCAAATGAAACAAATTAAGTAGGGATGGATGACTTCTGGTATTCTCACATTTTGCATTTATACTTTTAGTTTTTGAGAGAGAGTCTCACTCTGTTGTGCAGGCTGCAGTGCAGAGGCAGCGAGTACTCGGCTCACTGTGATCTCCGCCTTTGGGTTTCAAGTGAATCTCCCACCTCAGCCTCTTAGGTTCAAGAGATTTTCCTGCCTCAGCCTCCCAAGTAGCTGGGACTACAGGTGCCCGCCACTGTGCCCGATTAAGTTTTGTTTTTTATTATTATTTTTAGTAGAGAAGAGGTTTCGCCATGTTGGCCTGGCTGGTCTCCAACTCCTGGTCTCAAATGATCCACCCTCATCATCCTCCCAAAGTTCTGGGATTACAGGTGTGAGCCACTGTACCTGGCTCCACATTCTGAATTTAGCTTAATCCTTAGTACTTTAATAAATTTGAATAAATCTTATCTGGATTATTTTCAGAATCCAATCTTTAAATTTTCAGCACTGTCCATTAAAAGTAATAATGCAGTTTTAATGTGTTCATTCATTTAATACTCGTGCTATACTCTATTTGGTCTCAAGGCCTCAAGTTTAAAGTCTTTAATGTTTTAATCATTCACTCCTTATTGACACACTTTGGATTCCTTTCCTGATAGTCTTAAGAAATATGCTTCCTTTAGGCACCTGAAGCTCTCTTTTTCTTCCTTTTAAATAAGTTCAGCCATGGAAAGAAATTGGGGATGGATAATAAAGTTTTCAGATAAATTATAAGTAATTCTTATTTCAGATGCAATGTTTACTGTGAGTGGCCAGTCCGTTATGACAAATATGGTGTTAGTGATATTTTTTGCCAAGACAAGATGAAAGGTACACCTGGAACTGTGTTTGGTAAAAGTGACTTCTGTATGGTTTACCAAACCACGCAGAGAGAAGCAGATTCCTGGGACTGAGGCAAAAGAAAAAAATTATGGTTGGCTGCTTTAGATAGATAGGCAGGTCTAGGTGGTTTGGAAACAAAGGCTGTTTCCAGTCTATAAAGGCCATGAGAGCAAGGATGAGGTCTGATTTATTCATTATTATATTCCCAAAACCTAGCATCACAGCTGCTGTGGTCTGAACGTTGGTGCCTCTCTCCAAATTCATATGCTGAAACTTGATTCCCCAATGTAATGGTATTAAGAGGAGAGGTCATAGGAGGTGATTAAATCATGAGAGTAGAGCCCTCATTAATTGGATTAGTGCCCTTATTTAAAAAGCTTGAAGGGGACTGCCTTGAGCCTTGCACCTTCTACCATGTGAGGATGAAACTACAAGGCACCATCTATGGAGCAGAGAGCCAGGCCTCACGAGACACCAAATCTGCCAGCACTTGATATTGGGCTTCCCAGGCTTCAGAACTGTGAGCAATAAGTTTCTATGGTTTATAAATTATCCAGTCTGAGAAATTTCCTTAAGCCCAAACAGACTAGGACATATGTTACAACGTAGATGCTCACTAAATATATGTTGACTGACCAATGTAATACTAATAAGCAATTCACACTCTCTAAATAGCACTTCTAAAAATCTTATTTTCAAAAGACAAATGTAGACTGCAAGACAGTCTCTTTCTCTCAAGTTGACTAAGACATTTCAATATAATCTGAAGACCTACAATGTGTCAACAACATCTGGAGCCTCTAGATTTGTAACATTTAGTTTATCAAAATGTAAGGCACCATTCCAAATATTTTGCAAGTGTTCAGGGAAATTTTCTTGCACAAAGAGAAAAAATATTTTATCCTTCAAAATGGAAATCAAATACAGTGGATAAAATGATGATATGAGGTTAAATAGTGGCATTAAATAGGAATTTCTCTTTGCAACATATGCAGTTGCTGTGCTTTTCATTTGAGTTTAAAATTGAGGCAGTGTTGTAGCTTTTCTATAATATAACCACATGTGTTTCTACATAATAAAAATGTATATTCATACACTTAATACTTCTCTGAGTCTGTTTCCAATATGGACATGTGTAAACACAAAAGGTCATTTGATGCCTAAATGAAGAAAGGTCTTTTGTTGGAGAAAACATTTTACTGATTCTAAAATGCAGTTTCTTCTCCCCTACTAAAACAAATACTGGCAGGCTATTGGTTAATTTATTGAAGGAACATGAACTTCTTCTAGAAAGATACTTCCCATTAAGCTATTGAGCCGAATAGGATACTTCTAAGTAGTTTCTAATTCATAAATATTCTTGAATCTGGGCAGAAAATATCACTATCGCTATATTTGTGATTTGAAAGAACAATCCTTATAATTAGAAATAATAAGGAAAAAGATGTATCTTGTGAGGAGAGGAAGGCATATTAACAGTAAAATAATGAAATGTTAGACAAACGTGATAAAATCTAATCGGTCATTTTTATTGTTTTTATTCATTTACTTATTTATACTATTTGTTGCTTAATTCTGTTTGCTGCAAATTTATTTGGATTTTTACACTTATGTTTATGAGTGAGATTCCCTGTAATATGCATTTCTTGTACAGTCTTTGGTTGCAATAGTTCTAAAATGTAAGTTGCAGAAATCGCACTCATTTTGAAACTTGTTTAAGGGTCTGTACACTATAATGATCTTTGATGTTTGGAAAAAAAAGTTAAAATCATGCTGTTTTTAGGTTGTTGATTATTGTGTTTATATCTGGGAGAGTAAATATTTAAACAAATAGACCATTGCTTTAATGGTCTACCCTGATTTTCTGTTTTCTTCTGGAATCAGCTTCTTAATCCAATACCGTCAAGAGATTTTTCCATTTAACTTTTAAAATGCATTAATTGTTCATAAAATTCTATATTATAGTTTCTATAATCACCCACTTTAACCCTTCTTATTTTCTTGACCAATCTTATTATAGTTTGATATATTTTACTGGGCTTTTCAAGTAACCGGTTTTTGGCTTTTTTGATTGCCTTTAGTACAAGTTTATTTCCATTTCTGTATTTTCAGCCCCTATCTTTATTTCCCTCCTAAATTCTTTGGGCTTCTGTTGTTTCTAACTTCCTCAATGTTTATAACATGTGCATTTTAAACCACATATTTTCCTGTAGATGATGCATTGGCTTCATCTCACAAATTTTGTTTTGTAGTATTTTCACTGTTATTCATTGAAAGTGTTTTCTAATTTTCACGTATCTTCTTTGACCCAGGAATTTAGAATTTTATTTTAAATTTTCCTTATATAGTTTATTGTTTTAGCTATTATTTTCTAATTGCATCATATTTTGTCTAGGGATCACTATGTCATTGATAATTGGCTGTTAAGACTGTGCAGCCTCTTTATTGGTCAATTTTTATAATTATCTCACATGTGCTTAAAATGTATATACACTGAAAGTGTGATACAGGGTTCTATTTCTATCCATTTGACTAAGCTTGGTAACTGTCAGCTTCAATCTTCTGTGCCTTCTTATTTTTTGTTGTAATTATTTAAATGATTACATCATAAAATTTGAAGCTATGTTGTTAAGTTCTTAAGGAACTGAAAGTTATTTTATCATTCTGCCTAATTTCTTCATTTTAGTATTATGTAATCTCTCCCTTAATCCATAATAATTCTTTGGGATAAAGTATGTTTTGTCTGATAAAGATACAGCAGCACTAGGGCTTTTTTTTTTTCATTAATACTTTTCTGAGACATGTTTTTTAACCCTATATATATTTCCTTTTTTTTTGTTCTTAGGTTTGAGAATACCTTATTAAATAGCTTATAGCTATATTTTGTTATTTGAAATTACTCTCAGGTTCTTTAGCTTTTAACATATAAATATTAAAATTATTTTGATGTTTACCAAAATATTTGAGTTTAATTTCTACCATATTATTTTGTGACTTTGCTTTTTATATTCTCCTTTCCCTCATCTTACTATACTGACTGATTTTTCTTTATTCATTTTTTTCTCTTGCAGTTTGGAAGACAATATAATCTTTTATTTGATGGGTATCTCCATGCATTTTTTAGTTTATTTCACAACCTAATTTTAATCACATTTTTTTATTTTGAGGTAATTGTAGATTCACATACACGTGTATGAAGTAACAGAGAGAAACCACATGAACCCCATACCAGTTTCCTCCAATGGTACCACGTTGCAAAATTATAGTACAGTATCATAACCAGAATATTGACATTGATTCAGTCAAAATACAGAACAGTTCAATCACCATGAGGATCCCTTACATTGTCCTTTTATAGCCACATCTACCTCCCTTCCATCTCTTTTCCCTTCCTGATCCCTGGTAACCACTAGTCTTCCATTTCCATAATTTTGTCATTTCAAGTATGTTATATTAATAAATCATATAGTATGTAACACTTTGGGATCAGCTTTTTTCATTTGGTGTAATTCCCAGAGAATTCATCCAAGTTGTATTGATGGCTCCTTCATTTTTACTGCTGAATAATTGTCTTTATGCTTTAAAAATGCACATTGATCTGAGACCATCCAAACTTAATCAACAATTTCAGTCCTCTTCCAAACTGTAAAATGGATCTTAAAGTACTTTATCTCAAATTCTCTTGTCCACAGTGTCTTTTTGTTATGAAATACTTAGTTTCAGGTTGTTTATAACCCCTATGTTAATTGTAATTATTATTTCTCTCTCTCTCTCTCTTTTTTTTCGTCTATCCTTATATATACACTTACCACTTTCTGAGCTCATTACTACTTCCTGCATCCCATCCAACATTACTTTTGGGTACACTTTTCTTCAAAATATTATTTCCTATTTCTTTCAGTAAGTATCTCTATAAGGTATATTTTCATAGTGTTTGACCAAAAAGTGTTTCAATTCACTTTTACTCTGTAATAATTGGCAAGGTAGAAAGCTCAAGCTTAGCAGTCATGGTCCCACATCACTTTGAAGATATTATTGCATTGACTGTTGGCTTCTTTTGTTGCTATTAAGAAATCCTTTATATATAATCATTATTTTTTCCCTCTGGTTTAAGGTTTTCATTTAACATCAGTCTTCTGAAGTTTCAGTATGACGTGTACATTCATTTTTACTTATCCTGCTCAAACTTATTGTACTTTTTAAATCTAAGGATTCATGTCTTTTGTCATTTCTGGAAAATAAATCTCAACTATTATGTCTTCAAATATTGCCTCAAAGCCCATCCCTACATTTGTGATGTCTGGGCTAAAAGTACAAAGTAAGACCCTAATGCCATATATCTACATTTTTTAGAAAGTTATAAATCAGACTCACTTTTCAATAAAACACATTCTATCAAATACCTTAACATGTATATCTTTATAAACAAAAAAAAAACTAAGTGTGTAACAGTATAGTTTTTATCTGACTGAAAGCTGACAAGATAGCAAAGATAATTAAATTTGATTACTCTGTATGTATATGAGTATTTCATTGATGGGCCAGCAGTATTGAATTTAAAAAATAAAGATGTGCATAATACATACATTAATATCTATTTCTTCCATATAGTTTACTTTGCTTGCCTTGTGTGGTAGACAGATTTTTGAGAGGACCCATGATCTTCACCACCTGGTATTACATCTTATATAATTCTCTTTGAGGACAGGTGGAACTTGTGACCTGCTTCTAACAAAGGTAGTGGGATGTCACCCTCGTTATTATGTTAACTAATATAAGACTCCAGTTTACATACTGGAGAAAGATACTCTTCTGCTGGCATTGAAAACATAAGCTGTTATGTTGTAAGGGACCCTTTGAGTGCATCACATGGCAGTGAACTGTGGCCTCTATGGTGTAAGGTCAGCCTCCAGCTGATAGCTAGCAAAAAGCTGGAGCCTTCAGTCATATAGCCACAAAAAAATGAACTCTATCAACAACCTGATGAGCTTGGAAGTGGATCCTTCCCCAGTGGAGACTTTCAATGGGACTCCGTTTCTCTCACCTTGACTGTAGCCTTATTGTGAAACCCTCAGCAGTGGGCCCAGTTAAGCCATGCCTGCACTCCTGATCCACAGAAGCTGATAATAAATTTGTTTTATTTTAGCCCTCATACTGTGGTAATATGTTTTACAGTTATAGATAACTAATACACTAACAAAAATCGCTAGCAATGTTGTTATACTAAAAATAGTCACACAACAGCTTTTCTATTGACTCTGTTCATCTAAATCAAGGATTGGCAAATGTTTTCTGTAAAGGGATAACTATTTAAAAGGCTTTGCAATGTACAGTCTCTAACATGTAAATTTTTCTTATGAGGCCAACAAACATATGAAAAAATGCTCATCATCACTGGTCATTAGCGAAATGCAAATCAAAACTACATTGAGATACCATCTCACGCCAGTTAAAATGGTGATCATTAAAAAATCTGGAACAACAGATGCTGGAGAGGATGTGGAGAAATAGGAACACTTTTACACTGTTGGTGGGAGTGTAAATTACTTCAACCATTGTGGAAGACAGTGTGGCGATTCCTCAAGGACCTAGAAACAGAAATTCCATTTGACCCAGCAATCCCATTACTGTGTATATATCCAAAGGATTATAAATCGTTCTACTATAAGGACACATGCACACGAATGTTCATTACAGCACAGTTTACAATAGCAAAGACCTGGAACCAACCCAAATGCCCATTGATGATAGACTGGACAGGGAAAATGTGGCACATATACACCATGGAATATTATGCAGCCATCAAAAACAATGAGTTCGTGTCCTTTGTAGGGACATGGATGAACCTGGAAACAATCATTCTCAGCAAACTGACACAAGAAAAGAAAATCAAACATCGCATGTTCTTACTCATAGGCGGGTGTTGAACAATGAGAACACATGGACACAGGGAGGGTAGCATCACACACTGGGGTCTGTTGGGGGGAAATAGAGGACGGGACAGCAGGGGGTAGGGAGCTGGGGAGAGATATCATGGGGAGAAATGCCAGATATAGGTGAAGGGGAGGAAGGCAGCAAATCACACTGCTACGTGTGTACCTATGCAACAAT
This sequence comes from Aotus nancymaae, assembly GCF_030222135.1. NCBI lineage: Eukaryota > Metazoa > Chordata > Mammalia > Primates > Aotidae > Aotus > Aotus nancymaae. The sequence goes on along the minus strand of NW_026988415.1, from coordinate 48,708,588 downwards.
CTTTCATGTTCTTCACATGTACCCCAAAACCTAAAATACAATAAAATAAAAATAAAAAAATAAAATAAAAAACACAATAAAATAAATATTTAAATGAAAAAAAAAATCCATCATCTGCCTCTGGCTTACACTGTTGGCTGACTGACCCAACTTTCATTCCCAGCCCGGTTCTTCCTTGCCACCTTCCAGGCAAGGGTGGACATATGACAGAGGTCAATGAGATGCAAGCAGAAGTTTGTAATGGGTTAAGTTTTGCTTTCTGAAACAAATGCTACCTCTTCTTCTGCCTCTGTTATATGAACCGTTACAACTGCAACAATCACTGTGCAACCATGAAATGACCAAGAGAATCTCAAAGATAACAATCATCAGTGATCCACACAACTCTCATCAGCAGCCTCCTATTTCCAGTTTTGTTTTTTCATTCACAGCCACTTTAATCTGTGTAAATTCCAGATATATTAGATGTACATATTTCACTAAGTTTCTCCACAAGATACAGACTTAAAAAATATTCATGATACTGTTACATACCAGAAAAAACAAATAACAGTAGCTCCTTAATATAATGGCATCAAAAATCCTGTCAGTGTTCACAAGTCCACAACTGTCTAATAAAAAAAAAGTTTTTCCTAGTTTCAAGTCCAAATAAAGCTCATGAATTATGATTGGTTAAAAAAAAATGTCAAAACTGTTCTGAGTTCATTGACTATACAAAAAGAGGAAGTGGGCTGGATTTGGCCCAAGGGCCATGGTTTGCTAAACTTCTGTTCTAAAAGATGAAGCAAATATAATTGAAGTCATTATCCACAAAAGCCTGTGTCTTTATAAAGATGGACATAAAAAATAAATATAAAAACCAACAGATTAAAAGTATTTTTCATATGTTTTCAAAGACATATTTTTCTCTAAAATATTTAAAATTAACTAGCAAACTGATGCACAACATACAAATTGTTATCAGTAATTCCAATTTTTTTAAATAAAAAAACTTTGCTCACTTGTTTTTTTTTTCTTTTGAGGCCTCACCAAAATCTCCTTTAAAGTCCATGTTTCTACCAAGTCCTTTCAAGGCAATCTAGGTTTTTTCCTATCATTCACCTCAAAACTCTTCCAGCCACTGCAAATTACCCAATTCCAAAGTCACTTCCATATTTTAGGCATTTGCCACAGCAGTACTCCATTTCCAAGTATCAAAATCTATAGTAGCTTGCTAGAGCTGCTATAATGAAGTACCACAGACTGAGTGGCTTAAACAATAGAAATGTATCACAATTCTAGAAGCTGGAAGTCCAAAATCAAGGTGTTAGTAGGGTCGATTCTTTCAGAGAGCAGTGATGGAAGAATTTCTTCTAGCCCTCTCTCCTTGGCTTGTAAATGGCTGTCTTTTCCCTGTGTCTTTTCACCTTATTTGTGTGTGTGTGTCTGTGTCCAATTTTCCTCTTTTTATAAGGACATCAGTCATATTGGATTAGGCCCCACCCTAATGACCTCATTTACCTTGATTGCCTCTGTAAAGACTATCTCCAGATAAGGTCACCTTTTGAGGTTCTGTGGGTTAGAACATTGACATTTGATTTTTAGAGGGACACAATTCAACCCATAACTATAACCATATAAATATATATGCATATAGTTAATTTATATATAATTTATTATATTATATATAAATTATACATATAAATTTCTGCTGAGTCATTTGAGTATGAATTGTGCACATCATGACCCTTTGCAGCTAAATATTTCAGCATGTATATCCTAAGAACAAGGACATTCTCTTATATAATCAATAAAATTGTCAAATATCAAACTCAGAAAAATTATCATTAATACAGTAACAATTATCTAATAATTGTCTATATTCAAATTTCCCATTTTTGTAATTATGAATTTTATAGCCATTTTTAAATTAACCAAAATCCAATCCAGCATAACATATTGTATTTTGTTATCATGCCTCTTTAGTGTCTTTTAATCTGAATAGTTTTTCAGCCTTTCTTTGTCTTTTGTGATACTGACCTACTTCCAAAGAGTAGTTCTGCTGTTTTATAGAATGCCGGCTATTTTGTAGAATGTGTTGCAATTTGTGTTTGGCTGATGGTACACACACACACATACATATACACATATTTGTGAGTGTGTGTGTGTGTGTGTGTATAATTTTAAGATTAACATAAATTGTTTAATATTGAAAATATTGCAATGTGTATCTGTTGGGAATATCACACTAAATTGTGAATGCTTTGGCACATGAATTGGAACACAAAGAGAAACAAGAAAAACAAGTTGTTTGCAAATGTTAACTGACACTTTGTTATTCAAGAATCGATTGTAATCAAGCTGAGAGGAAGGATTTGACAAGTTAATCAACTTATCTTTATTATCTAAGTAAATTCACTGCTCAAACTTTTTCCACTCTCTGAAGCAGTACCCAACTTTTCATAGTGATACAACCCAGAAAACTTCACTATGTTCAGATGTAGCTGCTGTGTGCTTTGAGAACACAGGGCAGGATAGCTGAAGAAACATTCTCCTGGGGATTAATGTTTTTTTATTTCTTTTGTTTTTAATGACAGTGGATGATTATGGTTACTTTTTAAAATATGCTAGTGCCAAGCACCAGATCTTAACTCACAAAGGTGTCTATGTATTTTTAAAATAAAATGCATGTGTGTGTGTCTGTGATATGTGAAGAACTCTAAAGTAAAGTGCTCAGGACAGGGGTTCCTTTTGCCTAGATGTAAGGATAGCAATAAATTCCTCTTCACATTCCCTCTAATTTTCTACTCATACTCTTCTGTATAGACATAGGTTTACCCTTCCCACTTGTAAGTGAGAATATGTGGTTTTTGACTTTCTGAGATGTTTCATTTAAGATAATGGCCTCCAGCTCCATCCATGTTGCTGCAAAAGACATGATTTCATTCTTTAAATGTGTTATTTAATCTAGCTATTCAGTTTTAATTTAAATGACTTTGTTTTTATTTTTAGAAGTTCTTGGTTTACCTTCCAATCTGTTTGTTATTTTCTCTTAGCATCTTCTTCTTTTATGATTTCTAGTACTACTTGTAACTCTGTAACCATCTTACATAGACTTATTTAATATTGTCATATTTTAGCCTTAATCTTTTAGTTTAAGATTATTCAATCATAGTACATTCTTTTATGTTCAGGTCTTTCCTTCTGTTTATTTTGTTCTTAAATTTTTATTCTTGAATACACAGGAAAACACACTTGAAGTGTATCTTTTATTCTAAGTACTAAAGCCAGATTTCCTGGGTTTGAATCCTGGCTTTACTACTTAGTGGCTGAGTGACCTTAGGCAAGATACATAACTCTCTGTGCTTCACTTTTATTCTCTGTATAATTGAAATAACAGTACCTCATAATATTTTTATGAATATTAAATGAATTACATATAAAACAAGCATATTAAACAGTATGACATTTAATATATTCTCAAGTACTGGTGATCAATGTTATTATTATTAAGCAATGAGGAATTGCTGCAAGTAAAAGGGACTTCCCTTTGTTCAAATCTGACTCTAAATCATGGTGGATTGCTTCCTCATATTTTCAAAATATTTTAATATGAGTTTATATTTAGCTAAGTTTTTTTCTCCAAGTTTCTTTGTGATGCCTGCATTCTTAGTTTGTTTCTCTAGAATGGTTTACATTTGTTCTTGCCAGAATCCCAAGGGTTGATGTTGTCTTGACCCATCTTAGATGAATTATTTGGTTTGACGTTCCCTGAATTACGCAAATAATATAAATTAGGACTGAAAACTTAAGCGAGAGTCAAGTTTAAGATTTCTGCTGTTAACAGGCAACCTCCTTTTCTCCCACCCAGAATCTTAGGTAGAGACAAGGTTCCTGGGCTGGTAGGTTCAACCCAAGGTGGGCCTTAGTTTTGTATTAACATTTCCATTCTGTTGTCTTCACCTTGAGCGGGCCTAAGTGCTTGTTTCAGTCATTTTTGTGGGTACAGTAGTCTTCCCTTATCTGCAGTTTTGCTTTCCATGGTTTGTTACCCACAGTCAACCATGGTCTGAAAATATTAAATGGAAATTTCCAGAAATAAACAATTTATAAATTTTCAATTATGTACCATTCTGAGTAGCATGGTGAAATCTGTCATCTTCCCTCTTATTCCACCCAGGATGTGAATCATTTATTTTTTCAGTATATCCACACGGTGTAAGCTACCCACCAGTTAGTCACTTAGTAGCCCCCTTGGTTATCGGATCAATTGTCATGGCATCACAGTGCTTGTGTTTAAGTAACTCTTATTTTACTTAAAAATGGCCCCAAAGCACAAGAGCAGAGATGCTCGCAATTCAGATATGCCAAACAGAAGCCATCAGGTGCTTCCTTTAAGTGAAAATGTGGAAGTTCTTGACTTAATAAGGAAAGAATAAAATGTATTCTGAAGTTGCTAAGATCTATGGTAAGAATGAACCTTCTATCTGTGAAATTGTGAAGAAGGAAAAAGAAATTTGTACATGGCATATATAGGGTTCTGTACTACCCACGGTTTCAGGCATCCACTGGGGGGGTCTTGGAACATATCTCCCATGAATAAGAGGAAACTGCTGTATTCAATACCAAAGGCCCTAGTTAGTGGCTTTTTCTCTTTCTGCTTCCTATTGCTCCCATGCCCATCGGAGGCAATGCTACATGGCTGTGAAAGTATCTGTTGGTGTGTTTCCCAATTTACCTTTCAGTTTTCTCTGGCACATGGGGATTTTCCTTTGTTTCTTAGGAGCTCAGATATTTAAACATGTTATCTAAAACTCTGTTTTAAAGGCACACAGTAAAAATCTCCCTCCCACCAGTATCCCTCAGCCATATGGCTTCCCTCCCCTGGGGCAACCTCTATTACTAGTTATTGAGTTTTCTTGAAGAGAAGGTCTATACATACATAAATAAGTAATGTCATCCTTTCTTCCCCTGCCACACCATTTTGTATACAAATTATATTATAAAATACCAAAATATACTATTTGTACCATGCTCCCCCGCACATACGCATTTCATATATCATAAAGCTCTGCCTATATCAACATCAGTCATGGCCTCATAATATAACAGTGTGTGTGTGTGTAGTATCATTTATTTACCTGTTATTTAAATATAATGTAGACACATTTTACTGGTTTTGAATAGGACTTAATTTTTTCCCACGTATTTTAATATCCACATATCTGCTCTTACATTGTTGTAATTTGTTGTGTCTTTCCTCATTTTAAGTTATGGGAAGTGAATGAATTCATGCAGACATCTGTACACATTTACTGAACACCTACTGGGTGACTGCACTGGAAGGGATATAAAAATAAAATTTTATTTATTTATTTATTTAGTTTTGGGATGGGAAATAAATAATGTCACCCTGGCTGGAGTGCTGTGGCACCATCTTGGCTCACTGCAACCTCCACCTCCCGGGTTAAAGTGATTCTCCTTCCTCAGTCTCCCAAGTAGCTGGGATTACAGGCACGCACCACTACACCTGGCTAATTTTTGCAGTTTTGGTAGAGACGGAGTTTCACCGTGTTGCCCAGGCTGGTCTTGAACTCCTGGACTCAAGTGATTCACCTGCCTCGGCCTCCCAAAGTGGTGGGATTACAGGCGTGAGCCACCATGCCCAGCCGAATAGTAAAATTTTAAAACATAGGTTGGTCTTAGCACTTGTGTAACCCAGCTTATAATTAAGACAAAAAGAGTTTAATAACGACCCAGATAGGATCCTAGGAAGTGTCACAAGACCACAAGATAAAAAACAAAATGAACAAACAAAAAAACCTTTGTTTTGTTACCTTTTATCTGGTGTTTTCAGATGTTTGTAGTAGGAAAGCTTCCATGTTAGCTCCATCTATCAAGGTGCCAGATCTGCTCTGTTGTTCTAAATCTACTGTGTCACTATTGTCTTCTCCTCAACTCACCGCTGTCTTTATCATCTGTATACTACCCTCGTGAAATCCTGAAATTGCTCTAGCAAGTTATCTGTGACCACATTACTGCTAAAACCAGTGGATTCTTTCTGCCCTTTATTTAACTACAACAGGATCTGGCAAGTAGTCTGTATTCAGTAAATGAATGTGAAGTGAATTAATCTTATTTGACATCATAGCATCTTTTACCACATCTACCCCTCATACAGTTTCTTATTTCCTTGGCTGTCTTAAGAAAGTTAATGGAAACCTGCAGAGTTTCATTTTACTTCTCTTAACTCCTCCTAAATCTTCTTTCAGATCTCTTTTAAAATGTATCCATTAAGTGTTGTTGCTTCCCAAGCCTTCATTCTCTCTTTCTGGCTAAACCCACATATTCGCTTATTTTTAGCTATCACCATGTGCTGTGGGCTTTCAGATGCTTAACTCCAGCTCAGATTTTTTTTCTGATATCCACACTCATATTAAGACAGCCAGATGGGAAGGAGTCAATATCTAAAACACAACTGTGGGATGTCTAATAAGTAACTTAAATTCACATGTCCTAAATTAAACACATAATTCCCTCCTGAATTTACTCTTTCTTCTACCTTTTCTATCTCATTTCTCTGAGGTAGAATTCTTGATGTCATCTTTCACTAGTGCTTTTATCCCACCCTACCCATTAATTCAATCTGATCTCCAAGTCCTGTGAATTATATCTTCGAAACATCTCTTAAATATGTCTTTTTCTTTCTATCTCTATGACCAGGGCTTAATTCAAACACTTGTTATATCTTACGTATATTATGGCAATGGCCTTGTCCCCAACTTCAGGTTTTAACTTTACTCTCCTATGCTCTATCTTCAATCCATCCTCTACTTTCCTGCAAGTTTAATCTTTAAAATTAAATATGGTCATGACATTAATTTACAGCCCTTTATAATTGCTCTCAGGATGAAATCTACTCTCTTAGTATGACATTCAAGGTCCCTGCTTACTTTTTTAGTCTCGTATCTCAACACTTCCATTTTGCATTCTATAATCCAGCCACACCGAACTACTTAGAATTCCCTAAATGAGTATTTGCACTTAGGTAACATTCACTGATTCAATAGCCTGGATAAGGCACCATTATTATGCAGCACTCATCACAGTGTTTCACGATTTCTCATAATTAGAGACACTATGTCATCTCTGTATCCTCAGCACTTAATTCCATGTCTAGTGCATACTAGAACCTCAACAAATGTCAGATGAATGAATATAAACCTATGTTTTATTACCTTTTCATTTTTCTACTATCTACCTAGTAATGAATGTGTTACTAGTAATAACACCACAAATATAGAATATATGTGTCTGTAAATATACACGTATCTACCTATGTATAATTACTTGTTATAGGCCAGGCACTATTATAAGTGTTTCATACATGGTAATGCATGTAATCCTCATAACAAACCTTGTATCCCCACTTTTTAGAAATTAAGGCACAGAGAGATTGTGTGACTCCTTCAGAATCACATAGCTAATACCTGGTGAAGTTGGGATTAAAACCTAGGAAGTCTGTTTTGGAGTCCATAACAGGCCATAAGGCAAGAAAAAGATTAAAAACGCATCACCAAGCTCTAAATTTTTGATAAAGATATACTCTAACAATTTAGACTTCATGTGACACAGATATATAGAGCATAAAACTTTAGTATAAAAATTAATTTTGATTTTGCAGACTTACATTGTTATGTAAGTCATAAAATTGCTTCTTGATTTTTCTTTCTCAGGCTTGTTTGTTTGTTTTGAGAGAATCTTGCTCTGTTGCCCAGGCTGGAGTGCAGTGGCATGATCTCAGCTTACTGCAACTTCTGTCCCTGGGTTCAAGCAATTCTCGTGCCTCAGCCTCCCAAAAAGCTGGGATTACAGGCATGCACCACCATGCCAGGCTAATTTTTTGTATTTTTAGTAGAGATGGGGTTTCACCATGCTGACCAGGCAGGTCTCCAACTCCTGGTGATGTGCCCATCTGAGCCTCTCAAAGTGTTGGGATTACAGGCATGAGCCACGGCACCCAGCCTCTCAAGCTAATGTTTTATTCTGTGGCTACTTCTGACCTATTCTATGTTCTTCACCACAGCCACTATTTTATATACAAACTAGGTTAATTAGACTGGTTGGTTTAAACAATAGAAATTTATTTTTTACAGTTCTGAGGCTGGAAAGTCCAAGATCAAAATGCCAGCAAGGTAGGTTTCCTTCTGAGGCCGCTTCTCTTAGCTTGTAGGCAGCCTGCCATTTGGCCATAGGCTCGCATGACCTTTTCTTTGTGCATGCTCAGATCTCTTTCTCTCTCGTTTCTTCTTCTGTAAGGGGCATTCATCTCATTATGAGGGGTCCACCTTCATGACCTTATCTAAACTTAATTACCTCCCAAAGACACCATCTCCTAATACAGTCACATTGGGGATGAGGGCTTCAACATATGAATTTTAGAAAGCACACAATTTGGTCCATAGCAAATCTAAAGATGAAAATGAAGTAATGAATAGCAACATTAACAAATTCTGTAGGTACCTGATGTCCTAAAATAATTTGTATTTTCTAAAACAAGTCATTTTATGATACCTGTATTTTCCCCATGCCAAATACTAAGCATAGTTTTACATATATACTTTTTGAACCCAGAATTGTTATTTCTGAGAAATAGTTATAAGTATCAACTTTATGGTCAATGACAACATCTCTTAGAAGTTTCCATAGTTACTTGTTAATGTTTCATTATTTGGGAATTCAATCGCCATCTCTTACTCCAATTCCTTCTTTAACCAGAGTTGCCTGTAGCTCAAAGTAACTAACCAGCAAAGACTTCTATCAGCAACTAGAACTGTACTCTACACTTAAAAAGTATGAACCTCCTGCAGAGTGGAAAGGCCATTGTTGTTTTTTTTTTTGTATAGGGCATTGCTGTGGCCCCCATTTCTGTTATAAACACATGACTGAATTTTATAACCAGAACACACAGTTCTAGGCCTTACATAATGATAAATGATTGATTACAATGAAATTTTACTGTCATTTGAAACACTATTTATATTTTTCTCTAAAACAACCTTAAATATATTGAATGAAATGGCAGATCCTTAAAAATATGAAGATTGGGCCGGGCGTGGTGGCTCATGCCTATAAACCCAGCACTTTGGAAGGCCAAGGCGGGGGGGTGGATCGTGAGGTCAAAAGATCGAGACCATCCTGGCCAATATGATGAAACCCAGTCTTACTAAAAATACAAAAAATTAGCTGAGCGTGGTGGCATGCACCTTAGTCCCAGCTACTCGGGAGGCTGAGGCAGGAGAATTGCTTGAACCCTGGAGATGGAGGTTGCAGTGTGCAGAGATCACACCACTGCACTCCAGGCTGGCAACAGAGCGAGACTTTGTCTCAAAATAAAAAATAATAAAATAAAAGAAGAAGAAGAAGAATGGGGATTGAATCTGTACTATGTTTTAAACCCAAACAGGCTGCTCAACTAAGTGACTATAACAGTTAAACTCTGAAAAGCTGATATTCTGTAGATACCACAATACACATATTGTTTACTAAAGTCCCTTGATATGAAGACAGCTGCTTGCTGATCTCTGTTTAATTTCAGAAAAATAGTTAGATTGCTGCTGTTTTTTTTTTTTTTATGGCAATGAACTGTACTGTAACACATTCTAGTAAGAAAATGCTATGTATTGCTTTGCTTTCTAGACCTAGGCTTATACAGATGATGTGGGAAAAAAGATTGATTTTTTAAAAATGCTTTTAGCAGTTCTGCTAGACGTGTTGTTGATAGGACTAGAGCATTTTTTTTCTTTTTCAACTTTACCTTTTTCCTTTCACTACTGATTTTGCTTTGACATAAGAGGAAGAGGTTAATGGAATGCTCAGTTCTTTCCTTGCTCTCCCATTGGTGTTTGACAATCATTGTTTATATGCACAGTCTTCCTTCCATCAACTTGAGAGGATTTTACATGCTCTTGTATAATGAACTCCTATGGCTGAACCTATATGCTCTTTAAGACAACGAAAACATTTTCAACTACTCCTGAAATCTGTGAAACTTCTAATTCTGAGGGTTCTTATGGACAAGGGCAGCCTTTGTCGTTTCTCCTCAGATACTGTCCAAAGCTTTGGCACTTAGCAAGAGCAGATGCATGTACGTGCTTATTCAGAGAAAATAAACTGGCTTCTCTCACCTAAGCAAATAACCTTTTTATTTATAGTTGCTGTCTGGTTTTGATTATTTTAGTAAAAGTAAAACATAAAAATTGTTCTTTATAGTTAAATCTATTTGAGTTGTCATCTTCCCAGTGCTCTCTACCTTTTCATGGGAATAAATTGTTTTGTTTTCTAATGTCAAACTTTTCAGAATCCATTTTTTAAGCACTCTTGCTGGAATTCTAAATATCTTCTCATTCTCAAATATGTGCATAATATGCCCACCCATATCCAAAATATGAAGGAAAAATGTCATTGGACAAGTTCTCACAATGAATAAAACATGCACGTATTTGTTGAAGAGAAAGAGGTAATGAATTTTAAAAATGCCATCAAGTCTTGAAGGAGTCATGTTTTACAAATATAATAACCAAATATTTATCATTTTGTTGTTTTGATTTCTTTGTTTGCAGGGCTTTGAAGTTTAGAGTCAGCCTAAAAAGTTAGAATAAGTATTTGAAAATGCTTCCCAAAATCACCCCAGGGAAGGTGTTGAGTCATAGAGAACACACCTTTTCACCTTTTTGTGAATCAGGATAAGACATTTTGACTGATTCACTGTCTGACCACTGGGCAAAGTATAAATCATGTAAGAAAATGTCAGTTGAAATGTTAGTGCACTTTAAGGTCATCTGTTGAATTTTTAGTGTGTGTCTGTATCATCTTTAAAAATTTCAAGCACTAAAACACAGTTGCAAAGCAAATAATATTTACTCTTCATTACCTCTCTTTCAAAAGGTATAACCTGTATCATATTCCAATTCATATGAGAACATTTATGTGAATTCACATTCAGTATGGCAAAAAATAATGCATCAAACAAAGAAATGGAATTTAGTGCTATGTTTGTTCATCAGGTGAAACTCAATTTAACAAAAACAAAACTCCTTTCGTAGTCCTCTTCAAAACAAACAAACAAAAACAAAAGTTTGAACAAACAAAAAAACTGCAAAAATTTTACACAGTGGCAAAAAATAAAAGAAAAATATTGAAACTAACAGATACGAAAGTAATGTCAGTTACTTAGGAAGTCACTTCTTCCCCCCATAGGAATGACCCGGATGCTTCATTAATCTACAAGATTTATCATGTTTTGGCAACAGTTCAGAAGATAGTTTCTAAACATTAGCCATTTCATCAGTAAATATCCATTTCAACAGTATGCTATCAGACTATATTTAGCTAGTGGTGCTTATAATGTAGGAAAAGCAGGCTAACAACAGTCTGAAATAATTTTTTAAAAAAATCTTCAAAACCAGCTCTACATTCTACAATGTTATAAAATAAATACAAAAATATAAGGCAGAAATTATATGGATGGCAATTAATATCCAAATGAAGTAGCAACTCAGCATGATAAAGGAAAACAGTAGCAATTATTATAGCTAACATTCTGGAAAACTGAGTATGTGTTGTTACCTAACACTTTATACCACAGAAAATTTAAGCAGCAATTATAACAATTTATCAAGCATTTGCTGAAGTGCTGTATACAATATGCTATGCATCATTAAATATCACTAAAATGTGGCAGTTCAAAATATTTGGGCCTTGCCAAAACTCCCGCCTTTAAAAATACATTAGGGTAACGATATCAATTACAAAACAGTTGACTATTATCTTGAAGCCATTTAGGTAGAAAACCTACTCTTGTAAAAGTGAGAAATGAACTGCTACTATCCACTGACTCTCACTACCACTCAAATGAAACCTCCATAAGTAGAGAGACTTTGTGGTACTCTCCACTGAGTCTCAAACGTCTGGAAGAGTGCCTAGCACATAATAAGCACACAACCAATATGTGTTCAATGATGACATACATCTGGAATTGACAACCAAATTAAATGAACAATGGCACCTTATAACCCACTTCTGAAACAAGTCAATTGAATGGAAATACTTTGAATGATATGGAAATGGAACTGAATAAAAAGCATCATGGTTTACAAACCCTTTACAAAGAACTAGATTTCCAGTCCTATATTTATAGGATATTTATGCTGTATACATAAACCACTAGAAATATAGTTAGCTGTATGTATTAGTTTGCTAAGGCTGTCATAACAAAGTACCACAGACTAGATGTCTTAAATGACAGAAATTTATTTCCTCACTGTTCTGGAGGCTACGAGTCCAAGATCAAGGTGTAGACAGGGCTGCTTTCTACTGAGGCTTCTCTTTTTGGCTTGTAGATGGCCATCTCTTTTTTGTGCCTTTGCATAATCTTTCTTCTCTGTGTATTTTTGTCCTAATCTTCTCTTCTTACAGAGGCACCAGTCATATTGGATTATATATAATCCAATATGATTATTTAGATATGTAATCCAATATGATTATTTAGATTATATATAATCTAAATAATCTCATTTTAACTTAATTACCTCTTTACAGATACTACCTTCAAATATCATCACATTTGGAGGCAAGGGAGATTAGGGCTTCAACATATGAATTTTGAGAGGATACAGTTCAGCCCATAATACTGTATGACACACAAGATGAAGTATGGTTATATGAAAAGTGAACAATATATACAAAATCTTAAAATACAAACAATTTAATTATCTACTTAATTTTCAGTGACCACAAAGATGAATGAAAAGATAACAGAAGAAAATATATGACTACAAAGTAACAATATAAATTATATTCCCAAGTGCTGAACAGGATAAATTGCGTTCACAAACGCTGAAGGGATTAGAATAAAGACACACGTGCGTATCAAGAACATATCCTGGAGTAAGTCTCTTTTGTTGCTTTTTGTTTGTTTTTGAGACCTATAGTTTCTCAATAAGAGTTCCAAAAATCTGAAAAACTTAATATTTCTACAAGAAACGATCAGTTGATTCCCTCTCAACAAAGACAGCCTTATTAAATTATTTAGTCCCATGGAGTCATATTTACAAACTCACTGTAGCATATTATGATTTAAGGAGTTAGACAGGTCTATTTTGGATCTCCAGAGTATTTGTAACTGAATTACACACACCGATAAAGCTTCATTATCAAGTTGTATGATAATGATATGCTAGCATACAAGGTAAGTAGATAATAGATGTAAGAGGAAAAAATATATAATAAAAGAAAAATGCAAACTTTCCTGATTTTCTATGCACAGTCTAAAAGAAAATATTTTGTTTTTATTTTCTAATTTGTGTCAAATTAATTGAGGATGAAGTTGTAGCTGCTAGGTACTAAGCTCAATCATATCAAAAATTATCTTTACACTAATTTAATTATCCTATAATATTACATAATAAAGTAACACCTATTTGTTAGATTGCCTGTGCTTTAAGATAGTTTTTTATAGAAAGGACGAAAGTGTTCCAAAGATCTTATGCTGACCAAACATGAAGGTCAGGGAGAGTTTCCTAAACAAACCAAGAATAAATGAGTTCTGAAGCTAGAGAGTAGTCAGACAGTGAAATAAACAGTATGTCTTATCTTGATTCATGAAAAGGTGAAAAGCCATGTCTACATTACTCAACACCTTCCATAAAGCAATTTTAGAAACAGTTTTCAAATATTTCTATAATCTGTTTAGGTTGACTATAATACTGAAAATTCTAAAACAAGAAATCATAAAACACTGTTGAATACTGTTGAATTACTTTCCCTGTAATATCTATTAAAAAATAACAAAAATGACTTTGGGAGGCTGAGGCAGGTGGATCACGAAGTCAAGAGATTGAGACTATCCTGGTCATCATGGTGAAACTCCGTCTCTACTAAAAATGCAAAAAATTAGCCGGGCATGGTGGCGCGTGCCTGTAATCCCAGCTACTCGGGAGGCTGAGGCAGGAGAATTGCCTGAACCCAGGAGGCGGAGATTGTGGTGAGTCGAGATCGTGCCATTGCACTCCAGCCTGGGTAACAAGAGCAAAACTCTGTCTCAAAATACTAATAATAATAATAATAATAAAGTAGTAATAATAATAAATAAAAAATAACAAAAATGGTCAATGGCTGAGTCCTTCTTAGTCTTAGCATACACCTGAACAAGGAATTAACCAAATGTTAGATCCTTCTTTTCTGAAGTCAAGTTATAAAATCTTAAGAGCAAACTGTCTTAACTCAAGCAGTGAGTGTGTTTCTCCATCCCACTCTTCCATGCATTTTCTCAAGTACGATATCATCAAACAACAAGGGTTTGAAATCCGTTGGTCCACTTAGACATGAATTGTTTTTAATAAAAATTACACAAGTATGCCTGTCTCTCCTGCCTTTCCTGCCACCTCCTCTACGTCTTCCAACTCCACCACCCCTGAGACAGCAAGACCAACCACTTCCCTTCCTCCTCTTCAGCCTATTCAACATGAAGACCAAAAGGATGAAGACCTTTATGATGACCCACTTCCACTTAATCTAAGGAATAGTAAATATATTTTCTCTTCCTCATGATTTTCTTCATAACATTTTCTTTCCTCTGGTTTACTTTATTGTAAAAACACAGTATATAATACATATAACCTATAAAATATGTGTTAGTCAACTGTTTAGGTTATCTGCAAGGCTTCTGGGAGATTTAAACATTAGATCTTTGTGCAGGGGTGGGTGCTGCTTAAGGGTCAACTGTCATGACTTTGGGGACAAAATCAATGGCCATGCTTTTGGGATTAATCCATCAAGAATAATTTACCTTCACATTTGAGGCATAAACAATTGTGTTTTCTTCATTGGAAGACCTAGAAACCTTTAGAGCTACAAAGGTAAGTCCTTTACACTGAGGGGTGATAGCACAATTAGGAAGCTTCTGTTTTAGGAATCAGGTTTAAAGTGTGTAATTTGAAAGACCAGTCACATGGGCTAAGGTGAATAAGGATAAACTGTTCTTATTGCTTGTAACAGTTAGGTATGCATATTGAGCTCTTTAAAGACCTAGATTTAATTCCTAATTATATACATAAGGGAGTTTAGAGCCAAAGTAATTCTGAGTTTAAACAAAAGCAAATTGCCATGGTGGGGCATGAAACCAGGCTTGTCACAAAGGCTTACAGAATAAAGATTTCCTGGGAAGTGACTTAATAGGTACTAATCCTTGATTGAACCTCAGCCCAGTAAATCAAGCATTTTTGGCTGCTAAACCAAGGTCAGTTTAAAACAATAACTGAACACCAAAACTATACAAAAATAACATTGATTCATTTATCACTTTGTTAGTTGAGAGGGTTGAGACTTCAGTGGAATAGAACATAAAACACACAACACAAAACACACAGTAAGATTCAATAGGGGGAATGTAAGAGGGATATGTCACATAAAAGGTCTGGAGATTTTAGACATGTTTTTGATTCCTCTATTTCTCGCATACTGTATGTCTAATTTCTTATCAGGAAATACTGTTGGTCTACCTTCAAAATACATCCATAATCTGGCCACTTTTCACCACATCCATAGCTACCAACCTGGTCCTTGCCACTACCATCTGCAATAGCATCCAACTGGTATCTCTGCTTTCCTCCTTCTTTCCCTATAGTCTATTTTCAACTAAGAATCCAACGTGATCTTTTAAAAATGAAAATCAGACCACATCAGTCTTTTGCTCAAAATCTTGTGAAACACGTTCATTTCAACCAATGTTAAAGCCAACATGCTTACAATAGCCAATTAACTTCTTATTTGATTCAGTCCCCATGATTTCTTTGACCTCGTTTTATCCTATTCTCCCACTCATTCCCTCAGCTCCAGTCACACTGGCTTCCTTTCAATTTCTCACACAAGAGCATGCTATCCTTTTCGGGGACTGTTCCTTCTACTTAGAGTTTTCTTTTCCCAGATATCCATTTGTCTAATTTACTCACCTCATTCAAGTCTTTGCTCAAATACCTTTTTCTGGATAAAAGAAGGCTGCCTTGATTACTCTGTTCTTACAGCCCAGCTTGACTCGTATGACTCTCCATATTCTGTTCTACTATTTTTTTCTTGACAGTACTTATCATTTTTGAGTATACTAGAAAATTTATTCATTTATTTTATTATTAATTTTTTCTTATCATTTCCCTCCTGCTAGAATGTAAGTGCCCAAGGGCAGCAACCTTTGTCCGCTTCGATTACCCTAGGCAGTATCGGTCACAGTTTAGGTACAAATATTGTTGAATGACTGAATGAAAAATAGATACTTCTGATGGAGATAATAAATCCATGTGATCTGCTGGGGGTGGGGAGCTTCTGAGGAAGCATGACATCATTGGAGCACAACAAACCTGCAAAGTGGGTATTGATTAACTCCTTTTATAGAATAATTGAAGAGGTTAAATTACTTGCCCAAGGTCACAATGCTAGTAAGAACTTTCACTTTCATGAATGTCAGTAAAACTCCAAGTCATACTGTTGCATGACAGATGGTTCTAGAAGACAGCTAATTGAGATACAGTTTATCTATAAGGAAATCTCAGAGGAGGTGACGTAACCTGGTACCTAAGTAGAAGTAAGACCCCCTGAAAGGGTAATAGCTATCAACATAGAAAAAGAGATTCTAAAGATGTCCAATGCAGTGACTGTAACTCAAAGTAATTTAGGTTCACTGGTCACTGGTTAGAAACCTGAAAATGAGGTGGATTAAGATGATGGAATAAAAGCCTATACCATTAGTTCCTCCTCAGGAACACCAAATTTTAACAAATATCTGCACACAGAAAAGCACCATCACAAGAACCAAAAATCAGGTGAGCAATCACAGTACCTGATTTTAACTTCATATCACTAAAAGAAGCATTCAAGAGGGTGGGAGAGACTGTCTTGAATCACAGATGTCACCACTCCCCATCCTCCGGCAGCAGGGTCTGGTCACGAGGGGAGATAGAGCACAGTGACTTGGGGACTTTACATGGAACTCAGCGCTGCCCTGTCATACTGGAGAACAAAGGCATGCTGAGCTCAGTCAACACTCATGCATGGAGGAAGCATTTAGACCAGACCTAGCCAGAGGAGAATCTCCCATCCCAGTGGTTGGAACTTAAGTTTCTCAGCAGGCCTTGGCAATGTGGGCCAAAGGGCTCTGGGGTCCTAGGTAAACTTGAAAGACAGTCTAAGACACAAGGTCTGCATTTCCTAGGCAACTCCTAGTGCTTAGCTTGACTAAGAGCTCATGGAAAGGATGGCATGTGACCTGGGGATCATCACCGTCTGGGGCAGCTAAGGGAGTATTTGCATCACCTCTTTCCCAACCCAGGCAGTGCAGCTCACAGCAAGGACAGTCTCCTTCCTTCTGCTTGAGAAAAGGGGAGGGAAAAGTAAAGAAGACTTTGTCTTGCATCTTGGATACCAGCTAAGTCACAGTACGATAGGGTACCAGGCAGAGTCATGAGGCCTCCATTCCCCCTAGCTCCTAGACAACATTTCTAGACACACCATGGGCCAAAAGGGAAGCCACTGCCTTGAACAGAAGGACCCAGCCCTGGCAGGATTCATCATCTGCTAACTAAAGAGCCCTTGGCCCTGAATAACCAGCAGTGATGCCCAGGTATTGTACTGTGGGCCTCGGGCTCTGAGATGGGCTCACTTCAGGTGTGACCCAGCACATTCCCAGCTGTGGTGAACACAGTAAAAGGCTCCTGTTTGAGAAAAGCAGAGGAAAAAGTAAAGGGGACTTTGTCTTGCACCTCAGGTACCAGCCCAGCCACAGTGAGGTAGAGCCACAAGTAGGCTCTTGGGGTCCCCAGGTCCAGGCCTAGGATATTAGACAGTATTTCTGGACTTGCCCTGGGCCACAGGGAAACCCACTGCCTGGAAGTCTCAGGCCTGGCAGCATTCACCAAAATCTAACTCAACAGCCTCTAGGCTTTAAGTGAAAATCAGAGGTGGCCTGGGAAAAACCCTGTGGGCCAGTGGTGGTGGTGGGCATGGGAAGATGCTCCTCTGCCTGTAGAAAGGGGAGGGAAGAGAAGGAAGGACTTTGTATTGTGCTTTGAGTGCCCGCTTAGTCACAGTCGAATAGAACATCAGGCAAATTTCTAAGATTATTGACTCCAATGCCAGGCTCCCAAACATCACCTCTGGACCTGCCTGGGGCTGGGAGAACTTGTCACCCTGAAGGGAAGGACACAAACCTGGCTGACTTCACCAACTGCTGATTGTAGAGCTCTAGGGCCTTCAGTGAACATAGGTGGTAGCCAAGAAGTGGTTATTACACCAGGTCTTGGGTGAGACCCAATGTTGTGCTGGCTTCAGGTTTTCTCTAATGCAGTCCCAGTAGTGGTGGTCACAGGGGCACCTGCATCACTCACCCCAGTTCCAGGTGGCTCAGCACAGACAGAGAGAAAGAAAGACTCCATTTGTTCAGGAGAAAGTAAGAGAAAAGAGCAAGAATCTCTGCATGGAATTCTAGAGAATTCTTCCAGATCTTACCCCAGACCACTAAGGTGCTACTTTTATGCGTCCAAAAAAACAGTGTTATTTCACTTAGGGCCCAAGTCCTTCTGAATACCTGGAAAATCCTCCCAAGAAAGATAAGCATAAACAAGCCCAGAGTGCAAAGACTACAATAAATAACTAACTCTTTAATGCCCGAACACCGAAGAATATTTACAAGCAACAAGATCTAGGAAAACATGTCCTCACCAAATAAACTAAATAATGCATCAGGGACCACTCCTGGAAAAACACCTTTCAGACAGAGAATTCAAAATAGCTGTTTTGAGGAAACTCAAAGAAATTCAAGATCTCACAGAGAAGGAATTCAGAATTATATCAGAAAAACTTAAAAAAGAAATTGAAATAACTAAAGAGAATCAAGCACAAATTCTAGAGTTAAAAAATGCAATTGGTATGCTGTGGAATGCATCAGTGTCTCTTAATAGTAGAAATGTACAAGCATAAGAAAGAATTAGCTTGAAGACAGGCTAATTGAAAATATGCAGTCAGAGGAGACAAAAGAAAAAACAATATAAAACAATGAAGATTGCCTCCAAGATCAAGAAAATAATCTCAAAAGGACAAATCTAAAAGTTATTGGCCTTAAAGAGGAGGTTCTGAAAGTGATAGGAATAGAAAGTTTATTCTAAGTGATAAAAACAGAGAACTTCCCCAAGTTAGAGAAAGATATCAAGATTCAAGCACACAAAGGTTATATAGACCATCAAGCAGCTCTCAAGGCATGGAATAATCATACTCCCAAAGGTCAAAGATAAAGAAGGGATCCTAAAAGCAGCAAGAGAAAACAAGTAAATAACATACAATGGAGCTCCAACATGTCTTGCTGCAAACTTGTTAATGGAAACCTTATAGACCAGGAGAGACTGGCGTGGCATATTTAAAATGCTGAAGGAAGAAAATTTTTACCCTGGAATAGTGTATCTGGCAAAAATATCCTTCAAGCATGAAGGAGAAATAAAGACCTTCCCAAACAAACAAAAACCGAGGGATTTCATCAACACTAGACCTGTCCTCCAAGAAATGCTAAAAGGAGTTCTTCAATCTGAAAAAAAAGCAGGTTAATGAGAAATAAGAAATCATCTCGGGAGGCTGAGGCAGGAGAACTGCTTGAACCCGGGAGGCAGAAGTTGCAGTGAGCCGAGATTGCACCACTGCACTCCAGCCTGGTGCTTGGCAACAGAGCAAGACTCAGTCTCAAAAAAAAAAAAAAGAAATCATCTAAAGGTACAAAACTCACTGATAACAGGAAGTACAGAAAACACAGAATATTATAACAAAGCAATTGTGGTGTGTAAACTACTCTTAGGGAGAAAGACTAAATGATGAACCAATGAAAAAGTACAACTTTTCAAGACATAGGCAGTATAGTAAGACATAAAGAAAGATAACAAAAAGTTAAAAAGCAGGGGTATGAAATTAAAGTATAGTGTTTTTATTAGTTTTCTTTTTGTATGTGTTTTTGTTTGTTTATGGAATCAGTATTAAGTTGCCATCAGTTTAAAATAATGGGTTACAAGATACTATTTGCAAGCTTCACAGTAACCTCAAACCAAAAGACATATAACAGATACACAAGAAGTTAAAAGCAAAAAATTAAATCATACCAGCAGAGAAAATCACCTTCACTAAAAGGAAGACAAGAAGGATGGGAAGAAGGAAGGGAAGACCACAAAACAACCAGAAAACAAAGAATAAAATGGCAGGAGTAAGTTCTTACTTATCAGCAATAACATTGAATATAAATGGACTAAACTCTCTAATAAAAAGACAGAGTGGCTGAATACAGTTTTTAAAGACCCAATGATCTGTCGCCTACAAGAAACACACTTCACCTATAAAGACACATATAGACTGAAAATAAAGGGATGGAAAAAGATACTCCACGCAAATGGAACCCAAAAAAGAGCAGGAATAGCTGTACTTATATCAGATTAAATAAACTGCAAAACAAAAACTGTAAGAAGAGATAAAAGAAGATCATTACATAACAAGAAATGTTAATCCAGCAAGAGGATATAATGATTGTAAATATATATGCACCTAACACTGGAGCACCCAGATATATAAAGCCAATGTCTTTAGAGCTAATGAGAGAGTTAGACCTCAATACAATAATAGCTGGAGACTTCAAAACCCTACTTTCAGCAGTGGAAAGATCTCCCAAACAAAAACTCAGCAAAGAAACATCAGACTTAATCTGCACTGTAGAAAAACATTGATCTAATAAGTACTTACAGAGAATTTCATCCAATAGCTTCAGAATACACATTCTTTTCCTCAGCACATGGATGTTTCTCAAGAAGAGACCATATATTAGGTCACAAAACAAGTCTTGAAACATTCAGAAAAATTGAAATACTATCAAACATCATCTCTAAGCATAATGGAATAAAACTAGAAATTAATAACAGGATGAATTTTGGAAACAATAAGAATACAAGGAAATTACACAATACAGTCCTGAATTACTAATGGGTTAATGAAGAAATTAAAAGGAAATTTTAAATATTTATTGAAACAAATGTTAATGGAAACACAACACACCAAAACCTATGGGATACAATGAAAACAGTACTAAGAGGGAAATTTATAGGTGTAAGTGCCTACATTGATAATAAGAAAGACTACAATAAAGAACGTAATGATGCATCTTAAAGTAACCTGAAGAGTCCAGAGGGGAGGCAATACCTGAGGAATCCTTGAGTAGGAGCTTTACTTCTCCTTGTTCTTCCTGGACCAAATCCTTTGGAGAGACTGACAGCTGATACATCTACCCAAAGAAATTCTCAAGGGTCCCAAGTAGAATTCAGACCAAGAGTGTCATGCCAAGACTCATTCTTCACTCAGAAAAGAGAGGAGTCAGCACATCTCTAATGAATATGGGGTTAAGGTCTGACAAACTGCTCAGAATACTTTCACATGAAAACAGGTATCATTTCCTGTCTGTGCTCTCATTACTTTTGGATTTATACAATGGGATCCCATGGGACTGGGTCCACTCATGGTTACATTATAGCTAGGGAAACCAGCACTGCTTTTTCCCTGCTAGTGGAGCCATCTCAATGAAGAATTTTCATGCATACAATTGCACCTAGATTTACTGTCTCAGGGAATTCCTCTACCCCCACTACCATCCTTACCTCACTATAATCCCCACCAATTTCCTGGAGAAAGGGGAGTTCATGAGCTAAAACAAATGTGATAGAACTCTCAGAAATAAACAGAGTATTACAGAGATATATAATTTGTGAAGCACAAGTCACAATTCTATTTGTTTTGTGATGGGATAAAACTCAAATTTTTTCATCAAAATGGAAAGGGAAAACAATGAAAAATGAAAAGATAGAATTATTTGTTGGCTTACACTCCTGTGGGTCAGAAATTTGGGCTGGACTTAGAAGGGCTGGCTCATCAGTACTGGGACTCTCTCTTGTGGTCATTCATCCTCAAGATGGTTAGCTGAGCCTTCTTCACAAAGCAGTGGTAGGGTTCAGAGCAAGAACAGAAGCTGCAAGCCCTCTTGAAAAGTAGGCTCAGAACTCATGCACTATTACTTATGAGATATTCTATTGATCAAAGGAAGTCACAAGACCAGCCCATATTTAAAGGGTAAGGCAACGGACTTCATTTGTTAATGGAAGGAACTAAAAACCCGGCCACTTCAATCTACCTCAGATACCTGCCCCATCATGTCTAAACTTCAGAAATAATAAGCCAAAGCCAGATAATATAGGAATAGCTATTTCAAGATATTTGAATTTTACCCTTAGGGAAAGGGGAAATGTTGGAATAACTTGAGCAGGGAATTGACACGATTAAATGTATGTGCTAGAAATATCACATTGGCTGAAAAGTGGAGAATGACTTAGACTGTATTAGAGAAGAGTAGTCCAGTACTGTTCGGAATGAAGTATGAAGGCAGTAGTACTGTGTGGAATCTTATTATAATGATCCAAGCAAGGTGACTTGAACCAGTAAAGTGGCTGTGAGAATGGAGGAAGATGCACAAATTGGAAAGATATTGAGGAGATAGGAACCATTAGAATCTTTGTGAAGACGGCAGTGAATATAAGTGGGTAAAGAAATCAAATAGCAATGATAGAAAGTAAAATATTAATTTTTAGTTATAATTTTAGTTTATTTACATTCTGATTTCTTCCAGGTACTAATATTTGAACTGTGCAGATGGTTTCCTATTATTAAGCAACATTGCCTTTGAAGTTGTTAAATTATGACATTTTTATAATTACATAGTTAATGGATCACTAATACAGCAGGGTGCATAAATAAAAACCTTATTCTATAACATGAATAATGTATTTTTCCTGCTTGTTTAGAAGCAGAAAGTAGGCATACATTCTGCTGGCTAGCATTCTCAATTAAATAGAACAACCCGATCTTCATAATAAGACCACAAGAACAACTAGCATTCTTCTGGAGTTTTGACTTCTCAATAAGCTAACAATATTCACTGATAAAATCAAACGTTCCTGGTATATCTGTTTTCATGGCTGTTACAATTTATATTCTGTACCCTGTTAGCCTCCTGACATAGTAGATTTCATTTTCACAACCAATACAATATTGTTCTATTCAGGATCACTAACTTCATCCCTTTTAGTAGTTGTGATATGGTGTTCTCCTGCATAATGGTTTAGTGTTGATTCTTTTCTTACAAGGTTTTCTGCCATGATATAATTTCAGGAGATAACA
This sequence comes from Aotus nancymaae, assembly GCF_030222135.1. Lineage (NCBI taxonomy): Eukaryota > Metazoa > Chordata > Mammalia > Primates > Aotidae > Aotus > Aotus nancymaae. Next base: position 48,685,314 of record NW_026988415.1, on the reverse strand, counting down.
CCAGTTTATTACAAAACCATAGCATGGCATTTTACTCCCCTCAAGGTCTTTTATTTCCTCTCTTCTGTGCTTTACTTCTGCCCAAGGGGAAAATGTGGATAAAAACAACAACTTCTACCATGAATTAGGTGTCTACTGAATAGTCATGCCTTCTGTCAGAGCATTTAGCTAAGATATAAATCTAAGAACAAGGTGTATACTGTATTTTGTTATGCAGTCACCATCTAATTTTCACTAACTGTTTTCAAGTCCAAGTAATATTCATTTTATCTTGGATTTTACTCACGTTTTTCATTATAAACAGAAAGTGGAGGTTTTAAGATGTTGGTTTCAGAGTGGAAGGAGGTATTGAGAAGCCTATTATCTTCATATATGCTAATATGTTAAACACTTTCCTCCATCCGACGTTAAGAAAATAGAAAAACAATGTCTGTTAAAGTTGAGTGGAGACTAAAGTTTCACCTTCAGACAATAATTTTATCTCATCCTAAACTTGAAATAAATCTTAGTAATGCTTTCAGTCTCTACAACAAATTAGCTCACATTAGAAAGCCAACTAAATATAAAACAGCTGTGTGCACATCATTCTGCTTGATTGTACGTTTCGGTCTATAATATGAGTAGCCTTGTATGCATACTGAATAATCCATACCCAGAGGGTTCATTGGATGGTTGCTGATACATTTATATTGTATTGATTGAGAAAGTTTGAGATGAGTAGCTCCCCAAACTACAGTAATGAAAAACAACCATAATATTGTTCATTGATGATTATTTAGCTACAGAGGAAAGATTACTTCCCAGACCTGATGTACCATGGTACTAAAATGTATGTTTACTTCAAATGGACAAATTAAAGAGCACTAGTTTCAGGGTAAGGCTGCAGATGATTTCTTTGAGAATCGGAGAGGAATATTTCCAAATGCAAGTTTCACAGGTAAACAGATCATTTCTGGGCTGCTATCTAGATCTCCCTTAACTGGAATATTTGAAAGCCTATCCTACTTGAGAAGTCCTTGATTTTAGCAACGACAGCACACTCATGAAAGCAGGTTGAAAGAGTGACTATTTATAGAAGATAGTCATACCATTTTCAACTATAGCACTTATCATCATGTTTGGTATATGCTAGATGCTTAACAAATGTTCATTGGCATCAACCAAGCAATCAATCAGTATCAAAAGATCCTGGAAGTTTTTAAATGCTTGATAAATTTGAGGAATCATATACCTGACAATAATTCTATAGGCAAAGCATTGGGTGCTTAAAGAAAATCTAAATGGAAAATCAAGGCAAGGCAGTGCTTCCTTAGTTAAATAACCTTGGGGAAGTCAAGTAACCTCTCTGTGCTTCTTTTCCCTCATCTGAAAAATAGAGCTGTTGATATATGAAAGGCACTTAGAATAATACTTGACACATGTAAAATTAAATAAATTCCAGTTATTATAATGATGCAAAAATGTCTCATCTCATTGTAAACTTCTATATTTATGATAGCACAACCAGGAAAATAGAAACAACCCTGAGTACCTAAAAACAAAAGGAACTTAATACAGAAATTTGTTACCCAGGTTTTGAAAACTCTCAGAGGCCAACCAGCAATGGTGAAGCAATCAAGAGACCAGCAGAAATAGCGATTTATTATAATCTTGAAATTTAAGGCCAAAGAGAGGAATAAGTATAGCCAGAATAGGAACCCAGGGGCCAGGGCTACCTAGAGGAACCTGTAGCCATGACCACTTTCTATAAAGGGAACTTGAGCCCAGAGACCAAGAAAGAGAAAGAGAAATACTTACTTCTCCCTCTTGTTCTCCAATATCTTACTAGTGGCTTCCATTGCCCAAACCCTGTAGAAGCCATCTGACAAAGGAGCCTTGTAAATGCCCCCTGTAGGGGTCAGCCTCTCTCACAATACAGAGCAGAGAAGGGGAAGTGCAAGGAACGGACTTGAGAGCCAATAGATCAAGGACTTGTACAATCCCACATTGTTGTTGCCTTGAATTACTGCTTTACAAGTCTCTCTTTCTTACCAGACTGTAAATGTATCTTGGTAATAGAACGTAGTCATCATTGTTTTGTATTACTAACCCCTTTCTCCTGTCAATACTGTGCTTTGCAACATTATAGGTATTTAGTTGTGAGTATTGGTGAAAATTTTTCACATTGGTCTGAATCACTTGACTCCTAGGATATAATCTTTTTTTTTTGAAATGGAGTCTCACTCTGTTGCCAGGCTAAAGTACAGTGGTGCAATCTCAGCTCCCTGCAACCTCCACCTCCTGGGTTCAAGAGATTTCCCCTGCCTCAGCCTCCTGAGTAGCTGGGACTACAAGTATGTGCCACCATGCCTGGCTAAGTTTTTGTATTTTAGTAGAGGTGGGGTTTCACCATGTTGGCCAGGATGGTCTTGATCTCCTGACCTCGTGATCCACCTGCCTCAGCCTCCCAAAGTGCTGGAATTACAGGCATGAGCCACTGAGCCCGGCATAATTATTTTTTCCTCTGAGAACAGAGGATATTAATTAATTATGTCTGCTGTTTTTATGCATGATATGCCTTTTGACTAAGATGCAAGGATGACTGCATGCTAATATAGCTGCATTTCTGCACTGATTAAGAATGAACAATATATGCAAACTGGTTGCTTTAAGCTCTTTGTTTAGAAATCCTACTTATTTATAGAACTCCCTAATTTACTCAGGGAAAACCAGGCCCTTTACTTATAAAATAAAGCAAAACAATATCATAATTGTTATGTCATTGGTAGAAGGCCAATCTAGTAGCTTTTACCCTTGTGACTTTATAACCAACAGTAAAAATTACATTTTATATTATGACCCAGTAATATATGACACACACACACACACACACAGACATGTGCACACATGTACAATTGAAATAGATATTAGAAAAATGTATAATATATTCTATTCAAATTTCTTAAATGTTGGTCAAACCCACTAAATTGATTTCCCAACCCACCAATGGGTTACAACCCATAGTTTGCAAAACACTTGTCTAATAGAATTATACCCTTGGCAGAGGTTGGAAATGCATGCTATCATAGGTTCTCAGCCTCTCCCTTGAGAGAGGTAATGAAAGAGGTCAGAACACCTCCTCTGTCTACAGGTGGAGCCTGAAGAGCCAGAGCTATTAGGCCCAGAGTAAATACACCTCCTCTTTTCTGCCCACCATCCACTCCTAGTTGCCAGCTATAAGCAGTTTGAGCAAGTTAAGATTCTGTCCTTAAGACAGGGTGTCAAACATTGAAAACAGCATTTAATTATGTCTTAGACATTGTATTTCTTTTGATCTGAAATCCTTTATTAACCAGTCTCTGTGGGTTCTAAAATTTTATTTTATTTTATTTTTCATTAACACAAGCAAAGCACAGTTTGGCTTAGACTGTGGAAGCATTCTTTTTTTTTATTTTTTTTTTATTTTATTTTTTATTTTTTTATTGCATTTTAGGTTTTGGGGTACATGTGAAAAACATGCAAAGTTGTTGCATAGGTGCATTCATGGCAGTGTGGCATTCTTTATTCTGTCAGATCTTAAAACAAAAACTAAAGGTACTAAAAATTCTACTGAAAAATAAACTCAATACAATTTGGCAATATGTTGTTATTAAAAACAAGAAAACTTCTATTATGGTAAAAACAAGAGCTCTTCCCTTTGAGTATCATCTCAGAGTTTCTGGTGGTTCAAAAAAATAACATTTTTAAGAAGTTCTGTTTTCTCACAAACTTCAGGATTTCTATCAAGCTGTCTGAAAACAAAATATTTTTGTTACTTAAACACAGCTGGCAAATTTGAGAGTGTTATACACAATTGGCCATATGTCAAAAGATACATAGAGCATAATGCGTTGTATACGACTTTAAAATAAGATACTTAATTAAATGAAGAATACAGCACTATTCAGGAAAGTGAATGTAATATTTTGAAAACTTCCGCATGAATTCTCAGGCAAATTTGTTAATAGATTTGTAGTGCTAGAGTGAAATTACCCACTCTTCCGTGCCATCCCAGTCCACATAATAAATACAGTCATTCTAACCACAGTGTTGGAATGATATACAATTCACAGTAGACAAATTCATCCCATAGGCACATGCTCACTACTTCAACGACCTTTATCTGAGCATAAAATTTGACATACTGTCTCCAAGACAAAGTCAACTCCTGAAATAGTTATGCTTATGGAAAGAATGGATAAAGGGCATGTAGATAATCTTTTAAAAATCATTTATTTCTGTCTTTAGAATAAAATAAAAAGATATCTGACAAATAAAATACAAATCCATGGATAGCAGCACTGCAGAGCTCAGGCTCTGAAGGCTGGTTCTAATTCTGACTCTGTCATTTAATCATGTATCTAGGAAATGTTAGTCAATTTCTCATACTCTCTTTCCTTATCAGGAAAGTAAAGACAAGAAAAGAATATACCATAGGGCGCTTCTGCAAAGATTAAATGAGACTATAATTGCAACAGAGCTTAGTTTAGTGCCTGGAACAAAGAAAGCTCTCAATAAAAATTGAGAGCAATAATAAATACACACATTATAACTGGTACAACTATTATTATTTTCATATATTTTACTTCTCCAAGTTCAGCCTTGAGCTTTTAGTACCATCACATTATTGACAGGAGCTTGGGACTCTGCTAGATATCCACTAGATGAAACAGGGGCATGTTACTAAGAATTGAATGGATACTCATATTCATGTAAGATTGAGATGCATCCATTTCATTCATTCATAGAGATTTAGTTGAAAATCTCATCTTCACTTAATGACCGGCCACGTTTTTTAGACTAGTTTCATGGTGCAGCTGAATGATAAAAAATGATACATTCATTTGACTGTCTATCCATCCTTACTTGACAGGCTCAGTTATCCAGTGCCACGCTCTGTGTACGCAGTCACATCAGGAGCTGTAGAACATGAGCACACAGCTCCTATGGAGAAAGCCCAGTGGTGATAATGCTGAAGTGCCATATGTGAAGATGATATAAAATCGAATTTAGCCAGAACAAAACAAACTGTGATTGTCACTTCATGCAGTGCAGTAAATGAAAAGACCATTAAAATCCATGAATTAGTTCCTAAACTCTCACACTATGCAGATGAGATAAATTTCTTCATTGAGAGAACAGGATTTGAGTTTGTTGACCCAAACACCAAAATGTGCTTCTAGATCCTTGCAGCAGTTCAACATCAGAGGGAAAGAAGTTTGAGTAACAATTTTTCAGTCTGATAGGTTAAACAGGGTTTATGGTTTTCCCCCATCTGATCTGCAAATCACTTATGGTAGTTTCGAGAACAGAGCCCATTACTGTATCTTGACAAGGGACAGTCTCCACCATACACTTAGTGGTCACAGGACTTTCTATCTCTGTGTTGCGAACACAGTTATCTGAGGGAAATGTTGAAGCCATGTGACTTCCTCACATTCAGCTAGCATTGTATTGCTTCTTGGTGTAGAATAAATCTTGCTGTTACTTAACGCAAAGCTCCTTTGCTTTGAGTTAATCAGGTCATTTGAAGGAGCTAAACATTAAAGTCACTTTCAAAATACCTTACATTTGGACATAGCCTAAAACTTTCTATAAATAAAAATGGTTTTTATTTTTGACATTAGTATCCAAATCACATTTCCTTGTATGTTTAACTCCTGAAAAGTAAATAGAAATTTAAAAGGTTTCACAAATAGATTCATGCTGAAAATGATGAAGTATTTACTAAAAAAGATAAATTACTTAATGTCATCTCTAAAATAGACATCATAACTCTACTGATAATTCAGAACTTTTGAAAAAATACTATTGTAATAATAAAGAACAAAACAGTTTGGCAATTTATTAAGTGGTAAACTCTAGCATATAAATTTAATGTGTAAGTAATTTTCTGCTTATTGAGTATTTGTATAATTTCAAATTTTAATATTTATTTTCTTATAATAAACAAGGTGTTAATTTTTATTATGCAATATATACATTTACCAAATGGAATTTTGCAGAAATTAGGATAATTATCTTGCCCTGGCTCACAATGATTTGCAAAGTAATTTTCTTTAAGTTATTATGAAAAATACTCATGGCACTTTTTTTATTCTCCCAATCTTATTTCAAAATTAGACCTTCTCTTCCTTAGTGCCCACACTTATCATGCCCAGTACACTGTGCCCGAATGCAAATCTCTCACTTAATATGAGAATTATATCTACCATTGATAGTGTAATTTAGTATCTGTGACAATACCATCTGTTAGAATTTGAATTGAAACTCTAACACACTTCTATTATGCTGAAATGAACACCTGTCCATTAGGTTCTAGACCTGAGGCCAGGGATTCATTCTGAATCATCATTGCATAGCTATCCAATGATGACAAACAGACCATGTTTATTGGAATAAACTAATGGCAAAATCTCATTACAAATTCACCAAAGTGATCTATTCCCCTTATAAAATATATTGCTGATTTCTTCATCTTGTAATGTAACTAAACCAAGTGACTATTTTTTTTGGAATTTGAATATAACAGAAATTATTGAGCTTGGTAAACTGCATGGAAACTGAGGATAAATTGATTTAAAGACAGATTGGGAAAAGTGCATTTTTTTTTTGGTCACTTTCAATGTCTGTGAATGTGCTTGCGTGGTCTTATTTTAAAATGCAGGTTGAGGAACTGACTGAATATAAGTTACCCCTCCAGCAAGTCTTTCATCACCCACCCTGGATGCACTATCCTACAGGGCCACTGGATGTTCCTAAGAACTCGCATTCCCCACCTACTATGGTCTTTATGTTTGTAGCTGCCTAAAATTTATATGTTAAAATATTAACCCCCAAGGTGATGGTATTAGGAGGTGGGGCTTTTAGGAAACAGTTAGGTAACAGAGGCAGAGCCTTCATGAATAAGATCAGTGTCCTTATAAAAGATGCCTGAGAGATACCTCTCATCCCTTCCACCATGTGAGGACAGAGCCAGAAAGCACTGTCTATGAACCAGGAAATGGGCCCTTACCAGACACAGAATCTGCCAACACCTTGGTCTTGGACTCTGTAGCCTCTAGAACTGTAAGAAATAAATTCCTGTTTAAGCCATCCAGTATATGATATTTTGTTACAGCAGCTCAAATGGACTAAGAAACTACCCCATCCTCCACTGTACCTTACATTTACAAATGTTTGTGTCCTAATGATATAAAATTGTTTCTGCCATTCCACTCGTTCACTCAGTGGTTAGGGTATTCATTCCCCAAGAAGAGGGGAGAACCTGCCCCTCCAGCAGGCATTTATTGTTGTTTCCTCTGACCTAGAAATCACTGCCAGTTTCTTCCAGGTGATTACTCCAACACAGAATGGGATGATATATTTATTTCAACACTAAAGTCAAACATTAGCTCAGACTCTGTATCAGATATTCCATTTTTAAAATTCTAGCCATAAAATTTTCCAAGGTAATTTGGGAAATATGACTTCCTTCTAATAGTGTGGTAGCTAAGCGTCAGTGATCATAAACTATTTCAAAAGAAAAAAATGCAAGAAAGTTCTGCTTGAGATTAGAAAGGGAAGATTTGTGTAAAATCAAGATGTGAAGTTATGTCAGTTCCTAAAAGCAAATTTTAAGGTTTGAAGATGGTGGTACTTTAAAGCTTAACCTTCAAAATTCTTCCATCTGCTAGATAAAAAAATAATAAGCTTAACGAAAGCCTGAGAAACATAGCACTTTCTTGCCAAAATCATTTGAATTGTTTTTTGTCTAAAATAATTAGAATGTTTTATTCTATTCTGCAGGCTGCTTATTTTGACACAATGGTATTTTCATGTTTTGGAATAATTTACTTAAAGATAAACATAAAGCCACATTAGAGAGTACTAGCTTTTTATCCAAATTAATTTCTAATTTAGTTGAGTTTTCTGTGATGCTGCTGATTGAGAACAAATAAAATAAGCAAGTACCAGAATGTCTATTTTACATCATATATAACTGTCTTTGAGCTGAGGCTCCAGGAGAACTGGACAAAGAATTTGGCCTTTTAAATCCTCCCAAAAAAGCTCATCTTTTTTGTTTTTGCTTTCTCCTCCGTCCTCACCTAAATTTTCTTTCTTTGCCTCTCTCCTGCAGGAGAGGTACTCATGTCTTGAAAACATTGAACAATTAGTGCCTTTTTCCCCCTTCATTGAAGTTCTAAAATCACTTACGTAAAAGGAAGGCTTTGCTTTTCCAAGAAAAATAAAGATTATTCATATAAATGACGATTATTTTCATGAGCCTACTGTTTAACTCTGCAGAACCAGCTCTTTCCTATTCCCCTTCCGTCTATCCTCCACATTATTTCTTGTCCTTGCTTCTTCATGTATTTTTTTTCCTCCTCTCCTTTTCACCATACCATCTGGCTAATTCAGTGGCAAGTTTATGGAAACACATTTTTCTGAGTCACAAAGAAACAAATGGCTTGAAAACAGGTAGATATTTGGGGCTTGATTGTGTAGTTAATGCGTGAACAAAATATAGATATAAAAGGGAAAGGGCAGAGAGAGAGATTCAGTATCCATTAATCTTCTTCAAAGAGTTTACATTTTAACTGGGTACCTGAAGATATGACCAAAGCAGAAGATGTGGGACTGCATACAACCTTTAGATGGAACCTGGACATAGTAAGAGAGTGAATTCAGCATAAGAAAACCACTTATTGATGAAATGCACAACAGGTTTATGGTAAGTAAAAGGAGGGGCTCAGAACCTTGCGTTATTTTTACTGGCATTCTGCTATTATATTTCCTGGGACAGCAAAAATGGGTAGAAAATTAGGTTTAGTTGAATAGCTATGAACTGCACTGTCTTAGGGAAAGTAACATTAAGCTTTCCTCAGTAGGCCACACAACAGGTAATATAAGTAAGTTACTTGGAGATCACTTCACATCCATTCACCTCTTATGCTGGCTGTGGCTGCCTCAGTGACTCGGGAAAGTATCTGTGCTCCAGGGAAAGTATTAGACTCATTGCTACCCGCAGGCAGTCCAGGAGATTTTAAAATAAAGACAAGAGAGGAAACCTCCTTGGGATCTCTACCTCTTCACTTCCAAGGTATCCAAATCTCTCTAATGCTCCCTGGTTATATCAAAAGAGGGTTCAGTATCATCTTCTCCCCCAACTGTGTCCCCTATTTTGGCAGTCATGCTGGTCCTGGAGAGGGCCTTCTGGGAGTGGCAGGGACCTGACCTTCCATAATCTTGTACTGTTCACCGGATCCACCAAACTTCTTAGCTACTCTGGGTTTTTGCATCTAGGCTCATAAAAGAGCAAAAAGTGAGCAGTGCATAGTATTTGAAAGTGAGGATGGCAGCAAGAAAAACAAAGGAGCAATGAGGGGTACTGTTTGCACTCTCCAAATGCTGCCCCGCACCAACATATATCTCAACATTATTTCTGCAAATGTTATGGACCCAGGGACTGAAGAACTTTACCACTTGTGTGATGAAAAGTCAAAGGTGCAAATGTCATGGTTTCACATTCAAAACCCTCTGTGCTTGATGGATACTAAAAAAAAAATGCTAAAGAGCTGAAAGCCTATTGATATATACCCCAGTTTACTGTGTGAATCTGCATTCCATGTGAACTCATATATCATGTTCTAGCACAGAGGACCACAGATCAATGACACTCTATTTATTCTAAATTCACAGAAGGAAAAGTTGAAAATATAAAGAGTGAAATCAGAGTGGCTTCATTTTCTATTCACAATAGAGTATTAGCAAAAATATTACCCACAACCTTGATCCAACCAACATTTTCTAAGAGTCTTTCAAGATCTAACAACTCCGCATCAGTCATGGCCATCACCCAGAGACTCTCACTCTAAATCATCCTGGCTTAAGCAGACCTCAGTGGCAGAAACTTTCCAATCTTTCCAATAAAGCAGAGCTTTCTTTTAGTTAAGTCACATTTCTTCCACGTGCATTGCTTTAATTGCATAAGAGAAAGATCACTGGGATCGCTATGCTCACTGGCTTCTTTATGTGCCTAGCCCTTCATTACTGCTCACTCCTCAAATAAACTGACTCTCCAATTGGCCTATGAGCAGCTGTAACTTCTTAAGTTCTTAGTTCTTTTTATTCTTCCTCTATCTCTCTTTCTCTCTCTCTCTGTTTAGAGACACTCTGTTTCCTAGGCCATAGTGTAGTGCCATGATCACAGCTCACTACAGCCTCAAACTCCAAGGCTGAAGCCATCCTCCAACTCAGAATCCCAAAGTGCTAGGATTACAGGCCTCAGCCACAGCACCAGGATGACTCCTCTCTTTTTAATTTCTTACCTTTGGATTTTATACAATAAATCAAAACTTGTTCATTTGGATGTCCCTGGAGAAAAGATATCATCAGTTAGGTACCCAGTTCACTTTACCAGTCAGGTACCCTGTTTACTTTAAGGAAGCATCAGTTATCAGTTCTGCAGTTTTAGTAATTTAATTCACCACAAATTGCTCAAGTGCCACTATGTACTTAATGCTTATATTGGCCAGAAATCTTTGGGTAACGTGTTTAAGTTAATATTGACTAGAATATTCAGTAACTGGGACACATTTATTCTAGTAGATTACTAAAACAAGTTTTAAATAGGACACCTATGACTATCTTTTTCTTACTGGAAAACACTTATTCTTTAATAATATATTTGGGTTTATGTTATTGCATTTTTGAGCAATTAGAACATTAAGATCCATTTTATTTTATTAATTTGACTAATTAATTTTTTTTCCTTTTTATTTTTTTTGAGATGGAGTCTTGCTCTGTTGCTCAGGCTCAAATGCAGTGGTGCAATCTCAGCAAACTGCAACCCCTACCTCCCAGGTTCAGGCAATTCTCCCTCCTCAGCCTCTGGAATAGCTGGAACTACAGCCATGTGCCTCCATGACCAACTAATTTTTTTTTTTTAATAGAGACAGCATCTCACCATGTTGGCTGGGCTGGTCTCAAACTCCTGGCCTCAAGTGATCTGCTCACCTCGGCCTCCCAAAGTGCTGGGATTACAGGCATGAGCCACCATGCCCAGTGAAATTCCATTTTATTACTGTTACTGATTTTTTGTCACAGTGTAATGAAATGATATGTATTTAAGATAATAAAACTTTTTTATGAAGGAATTCACTTATTAATTGAATAAGTATTTATTAACCTACTATGTGTCAGAAATTCTGTTAGTAAGGTGCTAGGAATATAATGACCTGTGTTATCATTAAGCTTTAAGGCACTGGCTGATACAGAAGGGTAAATAGAGAGTTGCAACATAAGTAATAAAAGGCGATGAGGAGACATAAAATTATTGTAAGAATACGTAGAATGGGTTTCTCACCCATCTATGGGATGGTCAGAGATGAGTTCATTTAGGAATCTAAAATGATATCAAACTGCAACCTGATGAATGATTATAAAATATTGGGGCTGACAATGAGTTCATGTCCTTTGTAGGGACATGGATGAACCTGGAAACCATCATTCTCAGCGAACTGACACAAGAACAGAAAATCAAACACTGCATGTTCTCACTCATAGGTGGGTGTTGAACAATGAGAATGCATGGACACAGGGAGGGGAGCATCACACACTGGGGTCTGTTGGGGGAAATAGGGGAGGGACAGTGGGGGGTGGGGAGTTGGGGAGAGATAGCATGGGGAGAAATGCCGGATATAGGTGATGGGGAGGAAGGTAGCACATCACACTGCCATGTGTGTACCTATGCAACAATCTTGCATGTTCTTCACATGTACCCCAAAACCTAAAATGCAATAAAAAAAATATTGGGGCTGAGAGGAATGTTCTTGGCAGAGAAACAGTAGTGTGCCAGTGGAATTTTTCAGGCAAGTTATTAAACCATTTGTACCTTGAAATAGGTCACAGTGGAAGTAATTATACTGCAGAAATCAGTGGATGATTTAAATCAAGGCCTTCCCCTTCTGGAAGACCAGAACATGCCTCCCCAAAATAAGAAGGATTGTTAAGGTGAAGGCAATTAAAAAGAAACAGATACAGGAGAGCTCTCTGCTCTTTCTCTCCTTACAAATGTCCTACCCTCCTCTCTACCAAGGAGAACGAAGTTTAACCACTGAAGACAGCTTTAGCCCCTCATCAGCCTGGAGATGATACCACAGGAATTTATAGTAGCAAGCTTTACTAACTAGCTTTTATCTGTCATTTATTTGCCTTTCCCCAAGTTGCCACCTAATAGAGACTCAAAGTTCCTTTCCTTTGTCTTTTCACTTCTCTAAACATTTACTGTTCTTTGTTGAAGATGCTATATAAGCTGGAATTCAAAGCCACCTCTTTGAGGATTACTCATTTTCTGGGTGCCTCTGATGTATATATGGAATATACATATTAATAAACTTGTTTGTTTTCTTTTGTTCATCTTTTGTAACATGGGTCCATTCTAACTACAAACTATGGGGATTTTTCCCCTGTATTCTCCTATGCCCCACTCCCATCTGCAGCTAATTTACCTGTACTCCACAGGAAGTGAATGAGAGCATAGTCAATTAAGGAACTAAAAGTTATCTCAGTTTAGTGGAATAGTAGAAATGAAGCTGGAAAAGTAAGCAGAAGCCAGATCTGGAAGGACCATGCATGGTCTATGATAAGGAACTTGGAATTTGCCAAGAGGATGAAGGGGAAGCAATGAAGAGTTTTAAAGAGGGAAAGTCTTCATTCTGTTTGCATATTTAAATGCAAAATGTGACAGTAGTACAGAGAACATTCTGGACCAATACCATGTGAACTTTCTCAGAAACAAATTGAAGGACATCAAGTAATTTGGAAAACACAGAAAAAGCATTCTCAATATGACAAGAGTACCTTTGGGACAGAGTAATCCCATGACATATTGAGATAGTGTGTGCTCCACAGATGGAAAGGAAGATAAAATAGATTATGAAAAATGTTTTATCTGCTGTCACCTGTAAGACAATAGCCACAAATGGAAGTCATGTGTTGCATTGACCACAATGTCAATTTGAGCATTAAGACCCAAGAGAAATCCAGCCAACAGATCATTCATTCACTTACTGTGACTATAAATCATTAACTGTGATATGATTCATTAAAATTTACCAGTTAACTGAAAGAGAGACCTATAAAGGTAATTTGGGGGGCTTTTACTGATGATATTTGACAATAAAATTTTAAATAATGTTCATGTCACAAGCAATGTGAATATTTTACTGTATATTTTTATGATTCAGTAGCTTTCCTGGATTAAAAGGAAATATATAATTGATTTTATAATAGACCCTTGATCATTCACAAATTTAACATGTTCATAGCCTGCATTCACTTAAAATATTGCTAATGCCCAATTATGAAATGCACATAATGCTAGGCTGGTTTGGGTGTTAGAATCAGTCATCTACCTAGTGAATGAGCCTACTCAACAGCCGTGCATCTGTACCTCACCGAGGTTGTATTGTTAATCACTTTGATACTGACAGACTTAACAGAAGAATGGAATAATGGAAGGAGATCACATTCTCGTCTAAGAAGAGTCAACATTTTAAAGATTCTAATGCTCTAAAAAATATAAATCTATAAATTAAAAGTCATTCCAATATAATTAGAAGAGAATTTTTGAAGACTGGAAGTGGTAACTCAAAACTATATATGGAAAAATAAATGTGTAAGAAGAGTTTAAAAAAATTCTAGAAAAGAGGATGAATTAGGGGAGCCTGGCATTACCAGATACTACCACATATTATGTAGCTATGGTAATTAAAGAATGAGATACATATAAATCAAGAGACAGAGTAATGGAATAGAATAAAGAAGACAGCAACAGACCTGTATAAATTTAGTACACAATAAAGGTGGCATTTCAAACTGATAAATTAAAAAAATTAAACATTAAAAATGAAGGCATAAAAATAGTAGAAGAAAGTATGGTATAGTTTTAAAAATAGTTTTGGTGGAGAGAAGGACTTTGAAAACATGGAGCCATAGAAAATAAAACATGCAAATCTGAATAAATATGATAAAATGTTTTGTATGATGAAGCATTATAAACAAAGTAAAAAGCAAATAATATGCCGAAGATAAAATATTGGTGACATACGAAAAAGGAAACTTTTTAGTACTATAGAAAGAACAAATCAATAGAAAAAACAAAAACCCCAAAAGAAAAGAGGCAGAAGTCATAAAGATTGACTTCACAGAAAAGAAATAAAACTATCTTTTAAATATGTGAAAATATGCTCAGCCTCACTCATTTCAAATAAATGCAAATTCAAACTTCAAAGAGATACAAATTTTCACCTTCAGATTGGTATAGTAAGTCTATGACACTCATATATTTGATGGGAAGGTAAATTGGTATGATTTTTAAAAAGGTAATTTGACAGTTTATATCCAAATTTCAAATGCAGGTATCCTTTTAACCAGCAATCCTACTTTGAAGAATTTATTCCTCATGCACACTTGTATATATATGTGTGCTATGATATTCACTGTATCATTATTTGCAATAGCAAAAAAAATTGAAACGAACTGTTTATTAGACCATTGTATAATAAATTATTGTGTATTTCTATAATGTGGTACTATGACAATACCAATAAAACAATAAAGCAGACCTGTCAGGACTGAATGGAAGAATTCCCAAGATACAGTGTTAAAGGGATAAAAGAGGTACAGAACAGTAAGTATGTATAGCATATTACTATTGTAGGAAAGAGATCATACATACAGAAAAATATATGCAGGTATATGTCTAGAATAGCTTTGGAGGGACACAAGAAAGGAACAGAGAAGAGAACAAATAAGGAAGAAGCAGGGTTTTTTTGTTTGTTTTAAACATGTATCTTTTATAGCATGTAATTTTGAAGGGGTGAAAATTAGGAATGGCTGGAATCAAGGATAGAAAGATTATGAAAAGATTTCAGGGAGTGCTCCAGAAAATGCAAAATACACTCACTGAGTGAAAGATGTAACTTAAACAAAAGTTGAGATGGCTTTCATGTAGTACATTTCATCATCTTCATTTATGAGATAGCTGTGATATGGTGGGAAGCATCATTATTCATAACCATCACGATGAGTAAGTAGTGGTGTAAGGGCTAGAGCTGTCTTTTCTTAACCTGCACTGAATTCACTGGGATTAGCATGGTGCTTATGTCAAGGAAATGCAGACCTGAACAGTAGTTAAAGAGGTAAAAACAGACTTTATTAAAGAACTATCATGGGAGAGAAAAACTTCAGTATAGAACTGTGCTTAATTCTGATACAACAAGGAAAAGTGGCAACTTATAGACAAGTAGCAGAGAAATGAGTCTGTGGATAGAAAATAACGTAGAAGGTAAGGGAATTGTTGCTAAACTGACCTAACAGGATTCTTGTTGAAAGCAGGCTAGGGTGACCAGACACCACTTGGGTGATGGTGGAAAATAAGGAATTTGACCAGATAAGTAGGCTGGGAAGAATAGTGAGAGACTTCCACACCCTACTGACAATACCCTACTGATGATATTAGATAATTGAGGTGAAAACTCACAAAGATATTTAAGACCTGAACTTGACATTTGACCAAATAGGCCCAGCAGCCTTCTACAGAACTCTCTGCCCCAAATCAACAGACTATACATTCTTCTCATCTGCACATGGCACACACTCTAAGATCAACCACATAAATCTATCCTCAGCAAATTAAAAAAATCAGAAATTATACCAACCACACTCTTGAACCACAGTGCAATAAAAATAGAAATCATACTAAGAAGATCTCTCAAAAACATACAATTATAAGGAAATTAAACAACCTGCTCCTGAATATCTTTTGGGTAAACAATGAAATTAATGCAGAAATCACAAAACTAATGACAGCATACCAGAATCTCTGGGACACAGCTTAAAGCAGTGTTAACAGGGAAGCTTAGAGCACTAAATAACCATATCAAAGAGTTAGAAAGATCTCAAATAACCATCTAACATCACACCTAAAGGAATTAGAGAAAGAAGATCAAACCAATCCCAAAGCTAGCAGAAGATAAGAAATAAGCAAAATCAGAGCTGAACTGAGGGAAACTGAGACACAAAAAAAACAAACAAAAGATCAATGAATTCACGAATTGGTACTTTGAAAGAATAAATAAGATTGGCACACCACTAGCTAAACTAATTTTAAAAACAGAGAGAAGGAAGATCCAAATAAATACAATCAGAAATGACAAAAGGGTCATTACCACCAACCCGTCAGAAATCCACCATGTTCAAGTAGGCCTTATCCCTGGGATGCAAGTTTGGTTTAACATATGCACATCAATCATTGTGATTCATCACATAAACAGCACTAAAAACAAAAAATACATGATTATCTCAATAGATGCAGAAAAGCTGATAATATTCAATACATCTCCATGTTAAAAACCCTCAAAAACTAGGCATTGAGGGAACATAACTCAAATAGTAAGTCTATCTATAACAAACCCACATCCAACAGCATATTGAATGGACAAAACCTGGAAGCATTTTCCTTGAGAACCAGAACAAGATAAGGATGTCCATTCTCACCACTCCTATTCAACACATACTGAAAGTCCTCGCCAGAGCAGTCAGGCAAGAGAAAGAAATAAAAGGCATCTGAATAGGAAAATAAGAAGTCAAACTATCTCTGTTTGCAGATGATATGATGCCATACTTAGAAAACTCCATAGTGTCTGCTCAAAAGTTTCTAGTTCTGATAAACAACTTTGGTAAAGTTTCAGGATACAAGGCCAATGTACAAAGAGCAGTAGCATTTCTATACACCAATAACATTCAAGCTGTGAGCCAAATCAAGAATGCAATTCCATTCACATTAGCCACAAAAAGAATAAAATATTTAGAAATACAGCTTACCAGGGAGGTGAAAGATCTCCACAGTAGGAAGTGCAATCCATTGCTCAAAGAAATCAGAGATGACACAAACAATTGGAAAAACATTCCATGCTCATGGATAAGAAGAATCAATATTGTTAAAATGGCCATACTGCCTAAAGCAATTTATAGTTTCAGTGCTATTCCTGCCAAACTACCAGCAACACTTTTCACAGAATTAGAAAAAAAAAAAAATCTAAAATTCACTTGGAACCAAAAAAAGAGCCCAAATAGCCAAAGCAATCCTAAGTGAAAAGAACAAATATGAAGACCTCACACTAGCTGACTTAAAACTTTACTGCAAGGTTACAGTAATTAAAACATCATTGTACTGGTACAAAACAGACCCATAGACCAATGGAACAGAAGAGAGAACACAGAAATAAAGCCACATACCTACAACCATTTGATCTTCAACAAAGTTAACAATAACAAGGAACGGGTAAAGGACTTCATATTCAGTAAGTGGTGCTAGTATAACTGGCTAGTCATATGCAGAAGACTGAAACTGGGCTCTTACCTTTCACAACATACAAAAATCAACTCAAGATGGATTAAAGACTTAAATACAATACCTAAAACTATAAAAACCCTAGAAGAAAACTTAGGAGATGCCACGCTAAACACCAGCCCTGATAAAGACTTCATGATGAAGACACCAAAAGCAATTGCAGCAAAAACAAAAATCAACAAATAGGATCTGATTAAACTAAATAACTTCTGCACAAAAGAAACTTTCAACAGACTGAAGAGACAACCTACAGAATGGGAGAAAATATTCACAAACTATGCATCTGACAAAGATCTAATAACCCAAATCAATAAGGAACTTAAACAAATCAATAAATATAAAACAAATAACCCCCTTAAAAAGTGGGCAAAGGACATGAACAGGCACTTTTCAAAAGAGGACACACATGCAGCCAACAATCATATGAAGAAAATCTCGACATCACTGATCATTACAGAAATGCAAATTAAAACCACAATGAGTTACCACTCATACCAGTCAGAATGGTTATCATTAAAAGTCAGAAAATAACAGATGCTGACCAGGTTTCAGGGAAAAGGGAATGTTTATACAGTGTTAGTGGGAATGTAAGTTCTGCCACTGTGGAAAGTAGTGTAAGCTGTATTCTTAGACATTTCATTCTTTTTGTGGCTATTGTAAATGGAATTGCATTCTTGATTTGGCTCACAGCTTGAACATTACTGGTGTATAGAAATGCTACTTCTTTTTGTACATTAGTTTTGTAGCCTGAAACGTTGGAAAGTAAAATACACAGAGGCAGAGAATAAAACAGTGGTTACAAGGGATGAGGGCTGGGAGGGGAGGAGAGAAAATGAAGTGTAGGTGAAAGGATACAAAGTAGCAAATATGTAGGATGAAAAAGTTTAGAGATTTAATGTACAACATGAAGACTATAGCTAATAATATTACATTGCATTTGAAACTTTTGCTGAATGAGTTTACCTGCTCTCACCAAACATGCGCTCACATGCACACACACACGGGTAAGTACGTGAGATTATGGATACATTAATTTGCTCCAGTAGAGTGGCCATTTTGCTCTTTATATGTATCCTATAACATGATGTTGCATACC
Source organism: Aotus nancymaae (assembly GCF_030222135.1). NCBI lineage: Eukaryota > Metazoa > Chordata > Mammalia > Primates > Aotidae > Aotus > Aotus nancymaae. The sequence continues at coordinate 48,666,802 of NW_026988415.1, read as the reverse complement.
TAAAATAAATAAAATAGATTTTATAAAAGAAGGAAAACAGAAAAACTTATCCCAGTTCACATAACTAGTAAGCCAAACCTAAGTGACACCAGAGTCTGCACTGAACTATTTTCTTCTGTTTGTTCCAATACTGCTTGACGCTCTAATAAATATGCATTCAGTGACACTGGATCACACAAACACAAAGCAACAATAACCAAATTTTTTGCTTGGGATTTCAATAACTAGAAATTGGGCACTGCAACATATTCAGTGAATAACTTTTTAGATAAAGTTCCATGGTTGATTCTCTTTTCAAATATGACATTTCCTAATTCAGCATCACAGATTTTGTTCAGATATAGTATTTTGAGATTTGCACTGGAAAAGTTGAGCAATACATATCCAGATCAAAGGGGAAAAAAAGCAATTTGTTTATGTAATAAAAATTGAAACAGATTCTGGGCAAATTTTCATGGCCTGGATTTGGAGGTCTAGGATTGTAGCTTTGAAGTAGACTTCAAACTTTAATAATAATCCTTGTCTTAGTGTTTGCCTCTGTTGCAGTGGCCAAATGTGTGAACTCCAGAGTTTTAAATGCTGTTGTGCTCCTGCTGTCATGCCTGATGATACAACAATTGATCATCCAACACAAAGAATAAGAAGGCCTGATGCCTGTAGAGATCAAAACAACTACTATCAAAAACACGTTACATGATCATGACCCATCAAATAGTGCTAGATACCTGGATTGATCAAGTCCCCGGAATATAATGGTGCATCCTTCATCTTAGTTTGAAGAATGACCAGAATGAGGGAGGGAGCATTACAATGAAAAATGGTCGTGCTGGCAGCTCTGCTGCGAGGGGGAATGACAAGTGAAAGAGAAACCACACCTGCAAAACAATAATGGCTCCAAAACGAACTGTAAGAAACCGAACCATAATTGCAGACTATTAAAGCTCAAAGTCTTGAACACCAGCTCCTTTAGACCCGTAGTTTCTTGAGAACACCACAAACAAACTGATCTAACACTAACAAGAAGAACTCTGCAGAGACTCATGTATTATAAAAATAAGTTCACTGGCTATTCCAACTACTACTTTCTTTTCAGATTTGGTCCAATTTCTGCCAACATCATCCTGTTACTAACTTCAGCCTCCAAAATTCCCTAAGCACCTCCTCCCGAACTCCTTTGTTTTGAGACACCTCAATTCCCCTGGTTTGTATTCTCCCTTGCTTCAAGCAGCAAACTAATAAACCTGACTATAGCTGTGCTCCTGTTAGTGTTTGGCTGGCTGTCTTTAACACCTTTGTCAACACACAACAAGAAGCCCTCTCACAGAAAGGGATCTTCTAATCATTCTTCCCTGTCATGTGTAGAGGGTATAGAGAGAAATACATATATATATATAATTCATATAAAATATATATATGAATTTTATATATATATATATATAATTCAAGTGCATTTCATACTCCTATATTGACCACTAATAATACCACTCTATGGTTCTGATTTCATTGATGCTATATTGGTGATTATGCATTTGTGAACATGATCCAAATTAGCATAGGTATATGCTTTTTATGGAAATGCGAGTTTGATCACATTCAATAATATTATGAATCTATTAATATTGAGTCATACTCTCTGTACTCAACAATGACTAATCCATCATTTTTCAGAAGTAGTTTAAGTATTTAGAGATCTATAACTCTGCAGTGCTTTGCATGAGAAATGCGCACTCTCTGTGCCTTAGCTCACTAGACAGTCATTGATAGAGAACTTCAGTGTCTAGCCCTGTCACTTTGACATCTGTCCTCAGAGTTAAATTTACTTTCAATAATAAAGATGCATGAAATAATTCTTCAGACTTTATGTATTATATCTTTGTCTCTATTTGTTTCTGTCTGTCCATACACATAAACATTGTAATTACACACACACACACACACACACACACACAGACTTTTTTTCCTTAGAAAAGTAACCCCTTTTAGTATATTTTTTCTAACTGAAAACACTAGTGAAACGTTGCCTTTTAATTATTTGTATCCCATAAACAAACAGTTGTGGCCTTCTTAATTCATTTTGATAGGATATTGGAATGCTGGAACTAATAGTGATATTAGTGATTGTAACAGTCATGGTTCTCCAGAAAAACAGAACATAATAGGACACACACACACACACACACACACGTGTACACACCAGTCTATTCAAAGTGAAATGTGAAGACAACAAGACTAATATGATGACTTACCTCCACTTAATGAATAGTAAATATATTTTCTCTTTCTTACAATTTTCTCAACAACATGTTATTTTCTCTGGCTTACTTTATTGTAAGAATACAGTATAATACATGTAACCTACAAAAATATGAAATAATTACCTATTTATATTATCTACAAGGCTGCTTCCAGTTAACAATAGGCTATTAGTAGTTAAGTTTTGAGAAAGTCAGGAGTTAAACAGGTTTTCAACCGTATGGAGAGGTTGGTTCCTATAACCCTCACATTGTTCAGTGGTCCACCATATATATATGGGGTCTCTTGATTTTAAGGACTTTTTTTTTTTTTTTGAGATGGAGTCTCGCTCTGTCACCCAGACTGGAGTGCAGTAGTGTGATCTCAGCTCACTGCAACCTCCACTTCCCAGGTTCAAGCGATTCTCCTGCCTCAGCCTCCCAATAAGCTGGATTACAGGCATATGCCACCACGCCCAGCTAATTTTTGTAGTTTTAGTAGAGACGGGGTTTTGCCATGTTGGCCAGGCTGGTCTCGAACTCCTGACCTCAAGTGATCTGCTCACCTCAGTCTCCCAAAGTGCTGGGATTACAGGTGTGAGCCACCATGCCTGGCCCACTTTAAGAAATTTTTTGAAGAAATAAGTTCATAGATTGCAAGAGCTGGCAAGTCCTAAATCTGTAGTGCAGGTCCCAGGCTGGAAATTCAATCAGGATTTAATGTTGCAGCCTTGAGGTAGAGTTTCTTCTGCTTTGGAAAACTTCAACGTCTGTTCTTAAGGCCTTCAACTGATTGGATAAGGCCCACCCACATTCTCAAGGGTCTACTCCTTTAAAGTCAACTAACTATAGATGTTAGTCATATCTGTAAAATACTTTGTCAGTAACACCTGCAGTAGTATTTGATTTAATAAATGTGTACTACAGCCTGGACAAATTGACACATAACACTAACTACTGTAGAGTTCATCTAAACAAACTCAATTAATTTTGTACATAGTTAGTCACCTAACTAATACATTTATGGAATACTAGACTCAATGCCAAAATATATTCATACTAAACCAAGAGTTCTCACCAATCATAAACCTTGATGTAGACCACTGTATTTGTAGACAGACCATAGTTCGTAAGTATTTGTTGTTCATGGAATTTCTTATGCTTGTGATTAATGTGAAAAGAGTATCCTGAGATTTTAGGAGCACTTTTTTAAAAGATATATTACAAGGATCAACCAACTGCTATTATCAGGATACATATAGTAAATTTATTGATGCATTTGTAAATCTTAAGAATGGAATAAAAATATTTGAAACACATACAAATATTGTTGAGCTATTTTATAAATGGGTGACTAAAGACCATTAAGTTACTTTGTATTTTACCTCCAACTTGCAATTCTACTTTAATAAAACTGTCTATTGGTTTATACATAAAATAAATTTTGTTTAACTCACATTTACTTATTTCACAAATCAGGTAATACAAAGATGTGTTATTTATAAGAATTTGCATTTTTCTTTACTCAGAATAATTACAGGCTTCCAGTGAGATTATATCATAAATTAGTTTCTAAATAATACTAACAAATTCACTGGAAATTTTTTTTTTATAATAGAAAGTTGGATTTCCATTTGGCTCTGTTACAAAATGTGTAGTTTTTAAAATAAAGGATATATTGCTGTGAGATTCTCAATATTCACCTTTTTAAAAAAACAAGGATATCTGTAAATGAACTTGACATTGGATAAAAAGTATATCATGACATAATCTTTTAGGTCATAGGAGAAGTCCAAACATTTTATTAGTGATTTCATCATTTAGTCAGAAAAGCTGACTTTAGTTTCCTCAAAATTTTTGGTAAAGTATCAGCGACAATTAAAAAAATTACTCAATAATAACAAAACAAAAGGAAAAAGATGAAAATTCCAAGTAAAGAAACAGTGAGCAAAGAATACAAACAGGGAAGTTTGAAAGAGGAAATGTGAACTCCTAATTGAATATAAAGCAAGTTTAATTATACTAGGATTAATACTATAAAAAATAAAATTAGATATTTTCAGCCTACTAAATTGTGAAGTAGTACAAGTATTAACGTTAGTGTTGGTGGGATACCTGCTTTCTGTACTACTGGTGGTTATCAATATTTGTAATTTCTTCCAGTAGGTCAATCTGGAAATCTTTATGAAAAAAATCTTGGTAAAAATACATCCATTTTGTCTCAGTCCATTTTCTATTGCTTATAACAGAATATCTGAAACTGGGTAATTTATAAAGAAAATGAATGCATTTCTTACAATTCTAAAGACTAAGGTGTTGAAAGTGAGAGGCTTCTTGCTAGTAGGGACTCTACAGAGTTTTCTGAAGTGGTGCAGGATATCACAAAGTGAGGTGGCTAAGTGTGCTAGCTTGCCAACTCAGATCTCTCTTTCCCTTCTTATAAAGCTACCAGTTCTCCTCCCATGATAATACATTAATCCATTAACCCATTAATCCATGAATAGATTAATCCATTAATGCACCTTCACGATTCAATCACCTGTTGAAGTTCCAAGTCTCAATACTATCACATTGGAGGTTAAGTTTCAGCATGAGCTTTTGGAGGAAACTTTTGAACCATATCACTCTTTTTCTCAGTAATGTAATTCCTAGGAATTTATTTTAAGGATATTATTGAATAAGTGGATGAAGTAAGGATATTACTGGATAAGAATGAAGATATTCATGTTTGTAATAATTATAAATTGATATAAAAAAGCAGAAAAATTGTTCGGTAAGTTACAGTTTATTCATGGAATGAAATAATCTGCAGCCTTTAAAATGTTGTATATAAATATTTAATGATGAAAAGTCAGGTTATTTAAAAAGTATATATAGCATATATAATATGATTCCAGTTTTTAAAAGTATAAAGGTATACATTGAAAAATGTCTGGAAACGCAAAGAACAAAGTCTTAGTAGTTGATTTGGATAGTGGGATGACTATCGTTCTTGTTTTCTTCTTTTGGCTTACTTTCATTTTACATGTCTTTAACAATCACGAGTTTTCGTCTAATGGGAACAATAGTGAGTTACTTTTAATTTAAAAAGAAAAAGATGTACCCAATTCAAAAAAGATGTTACCAAACAGTAGATGTTTACTTTCCAAACCAGAGATATGCTGTTATGAAGTGAATTGTACCCCCAAGCCCTAACAATTCTTGTGTTGAAGCCCCAACCCCCAATATGACTATATTTGAGGATACAGCTTTTAGAATGTCATTAATGTTAAACTAAGTCATAAAGATGAAGTCCTAATCTGATTAGATGGTGGCCTGATAGGAAGAGGAGGACACAGAGATCCTTATCTACACAGGTAAAGAAAGTCCCTGTGAGCACACAGTACAAAGATGGCTGTCCTTAAGCCACGAAGAGAGACTTTATCAGAATGAGAATACACTGGTACCCTGATCTCAGACTTCCCAGCTTCCAAAACTGTGACAAAATAAACTTTTATTGTTTAATTCACCCAGTCTATGGTATTTTGTTCTGGCAGCCCTAGGACACATGCTTTTAGTCATTTATAAATTTTACTCTGCCTCCTCCCAAAAAGATTTAAATTGGCTAAAATTGGGCTACCATTAATAAATTCTGTTAAGCCAGGAGAATGAACTTAGTCTAGACTCTGAAGAGGATGTTCTCTTTGGAAGAGATGCAAGGCTGGTATGAAGATGATGGTGGAAGCAGTATAAGCAATGGCATGAAGATGGGGCAATATGAGGTATGGCCAGAGGATAAGATACAGACCAGCGAAAATGGCCAGATGGTTGTCTTCTCATTCTCATGAAATACCTTCCAAAATTGTTACCAAACTTTCACAAATTGACAAAGAGAAGCTGTCAGGTACTATCAGGTACTATAATGTCCTTTGATATCTTTGATATATTTGCATTTTCAGACCTAGGTCATTCTGCCAACCCAGTGAAGGATGACAAGGAAAAAGAAAAGTTAGAGGCAAAACCAATCTCATGTGATGTTAGCCACTGATTTAAAGAAAAAAGAAAACCCTTTCAATAAGACAATTTTTAAAGATAACTTCAAAATACTCCTTGAAACAGATGAATTCAATGTTTTCTCACTATGTTATGGCATATTGTGTATATGCAACAAATATTTTCTCATAAGTTTCCCCATGCTTCTTTACTACAACCCTATGCTAATTATTATTTTTTGGTCATCTATTAATTTGGAGAAAATTCTCAGGTATCTCTTTTTGAAGTCATCTCTTCATGTACCCAAATCTTTCTGACAGCTTCAGTCTAAGTTCTTTGAAACCAATATCCACTTAAATTCTCTACTGTTTCATGACCAGCTTGTTCTATGCTCCTTCCAGCAAACAATGGAATGTCTATTCTAGCATCTACAAAATCCCAGGTACATCTAACATGCAATATAATAATGATGATAATATAAATATTTGTTTGGCTGAATCAGAGGTGATCAGTGAGGCAGAACTCATGAATGTCTCAATTTCCAGTTGAATATGCTGTCTCTATCTTGGGTCACTGTCATGTAGAACTGGTTGAATGTGTAATTAAAAGACTGGCATAATAGTTCTAATCAGCAAGAAGTTGTGCAAGAATAAATTAATTTTTTATTTAAAGCTGGAGGAATCATGCTGCCTGACTTCAAACTATACCACAAGGCTACAGTAACGAAAACAGCATGGTACTGGTACCAAAACAGTTATATAGACAAATGGAACAGAATAAAGGCCTCAAAAATAACACCACACATCTACACCCATCTGGTCTTTGACAAATCTGACAAAACGAGCAATAGGGAAAGGATTCCCTTTTTAATAAATGGTGTTGGGGAAACTGGCAAGCCATATGCAGAAAGCTGAAACTGGACCCCTTCCTTACACCTTACACAAAAATTAACTCAAAATGGATTAAAGACTTAAATATAAGACCTAAAACCATAAATACCCTAGAAGAAAACCTAGCCAATACCATTCAGGACATAGGCATGGGCAAAGACTTCATGACTAAAAAGCAATGGTGACAAAAGCCAGAAATGACAAATGAGATATAATTAAACTAAAAGCTGCTGCACAGCAAAAGAAACTATCATCAGAGTGAACAGGCAAGCTACAGAATAGGAGAAAATTTTTGCAATCTATCCAGCTGACAAAGGGCTAATATCCAGAATCTACAAAAAACTTAAACAAATTTACAAGAAAAAAAACAAGCAATCCCATCAAAAAGTGGATGAAGGATATGAATAGACACTTCTCAAAAGAAGACATTTATGCAGCAAACAAATGTATGGAAAAAAAGCTCATCATCACTGGTCACTAGAGAAATACAAATAAAAACCACAATGAGATACTATCTCACACCAGTTAAAATGGTAATCATTAAAAAGTAAGGAAACAACAGATGCTAGAGAGGATGTGAAGAAATAGGAATGCTTTTACACTGTTGGTGGGAGTGTACATTAGTTCAACCATTGTGGAAGACAGTGTGGCGATTCCTCAAGGATCTAGAACTAGAAACACCATTTGACCCAGCAATCCCATTATTGGGTATATAACCAAAGGACTATAAATCATTCTACTATAAAGACACATGCACATGTATGTTTATCACGGCACTGATCACAATAGTAAAGACTGGGAAGCAAACCCAATGCCCACCAATGATAGACTAGATAAAGAAAGTACGGTACATATACACCATGGAATACTATGCAGCTATAAAAAAAGAAGAGTTCATGCCCTTTGCAGGGACATGGATGAAACTGGAAACCATCATTCTCAGCAAACTAACACAAGAACAGAAAACCAAACACCGCATGTTCTCACTCATAAGTGGGAGTTGAAGAATGAGAACACATGGAAACAAGGAAGGGAACATCACACACTGAGGCCTATTGGAGGGTGGGGGGTTAGGGGAGGGATAGCATTAGGAGAAATATCTAATGTAGATCATGGGTTGATAGGTGCAGCAAACCACCATGGCACATGTATACCTATGTATCAAACCTGTACTTTCTGCACTTGTACCCCAGAACTTAAAGTATAATAATTAAAAAAAAAATTAATTTTTTAAATTGTGATAACAAGCTCATTGGCCTCCTATGTATCTTCGATTTGGTGGGATGCTTATAGAGTCCATGTCAATGTGACTAATTGGCTGTGAGACTGACACATTAGGTTAGACTGACTCTACAGGTTGTATCAACTGCTTATGAGTTCTGGATTCAGATATTATGGGTCCTTGGAACTAAGGTGCTGCAGTGAGCAGGACTGCTCTCCTGTAATCTATATGAGTCATATAACTGAGAATTGTTTTTAATCTTCTTCCATTCCTCTAACCCCATCATCACTGTATTGTTTGCAAATCCTCCAATCATCTGACTGCTATTACAGAGCCAACTAAATGGAGAGGATTCATTTAACTGACACAAAAGAGCTCTGAGAGTCTCCTTTCCCCAACCTCATTCTGCCTAAATTACCATATAACGAACAGGCATTTATTTTTATAATAATAATTAGCATTATTGCAGTTCATATTTTCCGAGAGCAGTAATATTTCATCTTTAAATCTCCACGGTTTTATGAGTTAGGTCAGTGTTTTTTCTGTATAACAAATTTGGAAACTGAGGCATCATGGGGTTAAAATGCAAATGACTTACTCATAGTCACAGTGCTGGGATTAAAGCCCAGGAGAAGAGACCCAATTCTGGCTTCAGACCAATGAGCAACACTTCTTCCTCACCTGAGTTTTGGGATTTGTATTAATTTTAGCTTATAATAGTGTGACGATTACCTAAAAGCAATTTTCTACAGATCTGAGAAAGTTTCATATCCATCATGTTAAGCAACATTCTAAAATCATTTCTACCTTTTTACCTTTGTAATTTATCTTTAAATGCCCCTATACACCCAAGGCACATACATTGAGGAGTTGCTAACATGTACCACAATGTTTTTATGGCATATTTCGAACAAAAGAATTAGCTAAAACAATAGAGAAAATGAAATCCAATTGGAAAGAGTGGAAAACAACATCAAAAATCTGTCCTTAAAATTTAGTCAAACTGAAGGCTACTATAGACATGAAAATATGTTATAACTGAGAACACCTTAAATTATTTTGATAAATACCTGTCTGTTATTCTCTAATTTATTCAGAAGGGCCCATACCAAACCTTGAATGGTCATATTTTTATCAATGTAATACAATTTCCCCATTTTAATCAGTAGTATCTTATATTTTTATTTTATTTATTTATTTATTTATTTTTAATTGTCTTTTAGGTTTTCGGGTACATGTGAAGAACATGAAAGATTGTTGCATAGGTAAACACATGGCAGTGTGATTTGCTGCCTTCCTCCCCTTCACCTATATCTGGCATTTCTCCCCATGATATCTCTCCCCAGCTGCCCACCCCACGCTGTCCCCTCCCCTATTTCCCCCCAACAGACCCCACTGTGTAGTGCTCCCCTCCCTGTGTCCATGTGTCCTCATTATTCAACACCCACCTATGAGTGAGAACATGCAGTGTTTGATTTTCTATTCTTATGTCAGTTTGCTGAGAATGATGGTTTCCAGGTTCATCCATGTCCCTACAAAGGACGCGAATTCATCGTTTTTGATGGCTGCATAATATTCCATCGTGTATATGTGCCACATTTTCCCTGTCCGGTCTATCATTGATGGGCATTTGGGTTGGTTTCAGATCTATGCTATTGTAAACTGTGCTGCAATGAACATTCGTGTGCATGTGTCCTTATAGTAGAACGATTTATAATCCTTTGGATATATACCCAGTAATGGGATTGCTGGGTCAAATGGAATTTCTATTTCTAGGTCCTTGAGGAATCGCCACACTGTCTTCCACAATGGTTGAACTAATTTACACTCCCACCAACAGTGTAAAAGTGTTCCTATTTCTCCACATCCTCTCTAGCATCTGTTGTCTCCAGATTTTTTAATGATCGCCATTCTAACTGGCTTGAGATGGTATCTCAATGTAGTTTTGATTTGCATTTCTCTAATGACCAGTGATGATGAGCATTTTTTCATATGTTTCTTGGCCTCATGTATGTCTTCTTTTGTAAAATGTCTGTTCATATCCTTCGCCCACTTTTGAATGGGCTTGTTTGTTTTTTTCTTGTAAATCTGCTTTAGTTCGTGGTAAATTCTGGATATCAGCCCTTTGTCAGATGGGTAAACTGCAAATTTTTTTTCCCATTCTGTTGGTTGCTGATTCACTCTAATGACGATTTCTTTTGCCATGCAGAAGCTGTGGAGTTTGATCAGGTCCCATTTGTCTATTTTGGCTTGTGTTGTCAATGCTTTTGGTATTTTGGTCATGAAGTCCTTGCCTACACCTATGTCCTGAATGGTTTTGCCTAGATTTTCTTCTAGGGATTTTATGGTGTTAGGTCTTATGTTTAAGTCTTTAATCCATCTGGAGTTAATTTTAATGTAAGGTGTCAGGAAGGGGTCCAGTGTCTGCTTTCTGCACATGGCTAGCCAGTTTTCCCAACACCATTTATTAAACAGGGAATCCTTTCCCCATTGCTTGTTTTTGTCAGATTTGTCAAAGATTGGATGGTTGTAGACATCTTGTGTTGCCTCCGAGGCCTCTGTTCTGTTCCATTGGTCTATATCTCTGTTTTGGTACCAGTACCATGCTGTTTTGATTACTGTAGCCTTGTAGTATAGTTTGAAGTCTGGTAGTGTGATGCCTCCTGCTTTGTTCTTTTTGCTAGATGGGGATAGCATTGAATCTGTAAATTATTTTGGGCAGTATGGCCATTTTCACGATATTGATTCTTCCTAACCATGAACATGGAATGTTTCTCCATCTGTTTGTGTCCTCTCTTATTTCGTTGAGCAGTGGTTTGTAGTTTTCCTTGAAGAGGTCCTTTAGGTTCCTTGTTAGTTGTATTCCTAGGTATTTTATTCTCTTTGTAGCAATTGTGAATGGCAGTTCATTCTTGATTTGGCTCTCTTTAAGTCTGTTATTGGTGTATAGGAATGCTTGTGATTTTTGCACATTGATTTTGTATCCTGAGACTTTGCTGAAGTTGCTTATCAGTTTCAGAAGATTTTGGGCTGAGACGATGGGGTCTTCAAGATATACAATCATGTAGTCTGCAAATAGAGACAGTTTGACTGCCTCCTTTCCTATTTGAATACCCTTCATTTCTTTTTCTTTCCTGATTGCTCTGGCTAGAACTTCCAGTACTATATTGAATAGGAGTGGTGAGAGAGGGCATCCTTGTCTAGTGCCAGATTTCAAAGGGAATGCTTCCAGTTTTTGCCCATTCAGTATGATATTGGCTGTTGGTTTGTCATAAATAGCTTTTATTATTTTGAGATACGTTCCATCAATACCTAGTTTATTGAGGGTTTTTAGCATAAAGGGCTGTTGAATTTTGTCGAAGGCCTTCTCTGCATCAATTGAGATAATCATGTGGTTTTTGTCTTTGATTCTGTTTATGTGGTGAGTTACGTTTATAGACTTGCATATGTTGAACCAGCCTTGCATCCCTGGGAAGAATCCTACTTGATCATGGTGGATAAGCTTTTCGATGTGCTGTTGCAATCGGTTTGCCAGTATTTTATTGAAGATTTTTGCATCTATGTTCATCATGGATATTGGCCTGAAGTTTTCTTTTCTTGTTGAGTCTCTGCTGGGTTTTGGTATCAGGATGATGTTGGTCTCATAAAATGATTTGGGAAGGACTACCTCTTTTTGGATTATTTGGAATAGCTTCAGAAGGAATGGTACCAACTCCTCTTTGTATGACTGGTAGAATTCGGCTGTGAACCCATCTGGACCTGGGCTTTTTTTGTTTGGTAGGCTCTTAATTGCTGCCTTGACTTCAGACCTTGTTATTGGTCTATTCAGGTTTTCAACTTCTTACTGGTTTAGGCTTGGGAGGAGGCAACTGTCCAGGAATTTATCCATTTCTTCCAGGTTTCCTAGTTTAGGTGCATAGAGTTGTTTGTAATAATCTCTGATGATGGTTTGAATTTCTGTGGTGATATGCCCTTTATCATTTTTTATTGCATCTATTTGGTTATTCTCTCTTTTCTTTTTTAATAATCTGGCTAGTGGTCTATTTTGTTGATCTTTTCAAAAAACCAGCTCCTGGATTTATTGATTTTTTGAAGGGTTTTTCGTGCCTCTATCTCCTTCAGTTCTGCTCTGATCTTAGTTATTTCTTGTCTTCTGCTAGCTTTTGAGTTTTTTTGATCTTGCTCCTCTAGCTCTTTCAATTTTGATGATAGGGTGTCAATTTTAGATCTCTCCTTGCTTCTCATGTGGGCACTTATTGCTATATATTTTCCTCTAGAAACTGCTTTATATGTGTCCCAGAGATTCTGGTATGTTGTATCTTCATTCTCATTGGTTTTGAAGAAAATCTTTATTTCTGCCTTCATTTCATCGTTTATCCAGTCAACATTCAAGAGCCAGTTGTTCAGTTTCCATGAAGCTGTGTGGTTCTGAGTTAGTTTCTGAATTCTGAGTTCTAACTAGTTTGCACTGTTGTCTGAGAGACTGTTTGTTATGATTTCCTTTCTTTTGCATTTGCTGAGGAGTGATTTACTTCCAATTATGTGGTCAATTTTAGAGTAGGTGTGATGTGGTGCTGAGAAGAATGCATATTCTGTGGGTTTGGGGTGGAGAGTTCTGTAAATGTCTATTAGGTTTGCTTTGTCCAGGTCTGAGTTCAAGTCCTAGATATCCTTGTTAATTTTCTGTCTGGTTGATCTGTCTAATCTTCAAAAATGGGTGTTAATGTCTCCTACTATTATTGTGTGGGAGTCTAAGTCTCTTTGTAAGTCATTAAGAACTTGCCTTATGTATCTGGGTGCTCTTGTACTGGGTGCATATATATTTAGGATCGTTAGCTCTTCTTGTTGCATTGATCCTTTTACCATTATGTAATGTCCTTCTTTGTCTCTTTTGATCTTTGTTGCTTTGAAGTCTATTTTATCAGAGATGAGAACTGCAACTCCTGCTTTTTTTTGCTCTCCATTTGCTTGGTAAATCTTCCTCCATCCCTTTATTTTGAGCCTTTGTGTATCTTTGCATGTGAGATGGGTTTCCTGGATACAGCACACCGATGGGTCTTGGCTTTTTATCCAATTTGCCAGTCTGTGTCTTTTGATTGGGGCATTTAGTCCATTTACATCTAGGGTTAATTTTGTTATGTGTGAATTTGATTCTGCCATTACGATGCTAGCTGGGTGTTTTGTCCGTCAGTTGATGCAGATTCTTCATTGTGTTGATGCTCTTTACAATTTGGTATTTTTTTGAAGTGTCTGGTACTGATTGTTCCTTTCTATGTGTAGTGCTTCTTTCAGGAGCTCTTTTAAGGCAGGCCTGGTGGTGATGAAATCTCTGAGTACTTGCTTGTTTGCAAAGGATTTTATTTTTCCTTCACTTATGAAGCTTAGTTTGGCTGGATATGAAATTCTGGGTTGAAAGTTCTTTTCTTTAAGGATGTTAAATATTGGCCCCCACTCTCTTCTGGCCTGTAGGGTTTCTGCTGAGAGATCTGCTGTAAGTCTGATAGGCTTCCCTTTGTGGGTAACCTGACCTTTCTCTCTGGCTGCCCTTAGCATTTTCTCCTTCATTTCAACCCTGGTGAATCTGATGATTATGTGCCTTGAGGTTGCTCTTCTTGAGGAATATCTTTGTGGTGTTCTCTGTATTTCCTGGACTTGAATATTGGCCTGCCTTGCTAGGTTGGGGAAGTTTTCCTGGATAATATCCTGAAGAGTATTTTCCAGCTTGGATTCATTCTCTCCGTTACATTCAGGTACACGTATCAAACGTAGATTAGGTCTTTTCACATAGTCCCATATTTCTTGGATACTTTTTTCATTCCTTTTTACCCTGTTTTCTCTAATCTTGCCTTCTCATTTTATTTCATTGAGTTGATCCTCGACCTCTGATATCCTTTCTTCTCCTTGGTCAATTTGGCTGTTGAAACTTTGCATGCTTCGCGAGTTTCTCATGTTGTGTTTTTCAGCTCCATCAATTCACTCATAATCCTCCTTAAGTTGTCCATTCTCGTTAGCATTTCGTCAAGTCTTTTTTCAAGGTTCTTGGTTTCTTTGCATTGGATTAGAACATGTTCTTTTAGCTCATGGAAGATTCTTATTACCCACCTTCTGAAGCCTGATTCTGTCATTTCATCACACTCATTCTCCATCCAGCCTTGTTCCCTTGCTGGCGAGGAGTTGTGATCCTTTTTAGGAGGAGAGGTGTTCTGGTTTTGGGTGTTTTCTTCCTTTTTGCGCTGGTTTCTTCCCATCTTTGTGGATTTATCCACCTGTGGTCTTTGTAGTTGCTGACTTTCAGATTGGGTCTCTGAGTGGATGTCTAGTTTTCAGATGATGAAGTTATTTCTGTTGCTTAGTTTTCCTTCTAACAGTCTGGCCCCTCTGCTGTAGGACTGCTGAGGTTCACTCCAGGCCCTGTTTGCCTGGGATCACCTGCAGCAGCTGCAGAACAGTAAGGGTTGCTACCAGTTTCTTCTTCTGCTATCTTTGTCCCAGAAGGATGCCCGCCAAATGTCAGTCTTATCTCTCCTTTATGAGGTGACTCTTTGGATATATGGGAGTCAGGGAGCTGCTTGAGGAGACAGTCTGTCCTTTATAGGAGCTCAAATGCTGAGCTGTGAGCTCCGTTGTTCATTCAGAGCTGTTGGGCAGGTACATTTAAGTCTGCTGCAGCAGAACTCATAGACCCCCTTTTTTTTCCCCCAGGTGCTCTGTCCCGGGGAGTTAGGGCTTTATTTAGGAATTTCCGTTATGTTGCTGTCTTTTTTTCCGGGCTGCCCTGCCCAGCAAGGAGGCAGGCTAGTCACTGTCTGCCTGCAGAGGCTTTGCTGAGCTGCTGTGGGCTCCACCCAGCTGCTGTGTGAACTTCCCTGCAGTCCTGTTTATATGGGTGTAGTTAGAACTGCCTCGACAATGGTGGCCCACCTCTGTAATGGTGGACTCTCTCTGTAATGGCAGGTTGCCTCGGCAACAGCGGGCTGCCTCAGCAAAGGCAGACTGCCTCTGTAGTGGTGGAGTACCTCAGTAATGGTGGACACCCCTCCCCCACAGAGCTGGACCATCCCAGGTTCAGCTGTGCTGGCTGTGATGCTCTCAACCCAGAGTGTTTCCAATTGCTGTTTTTTTTTTTTGTGGGGGTGGGACCAGCCGAGCCTGATCACCTGGCTCCCTGCCTCAGAGCCTTTTTTTTTCTTTTAGTTGAACGGTCGACTCTGTCGCCTGCTGAAAAGGCACCGGGATCTGTGTGATTTCCTGTGTGGCGACCCACTGAGCTGGCTGAAACAGCGGAGCTGAGATTCGTGGTGCTTTTTTTTTTTTTTGCCCGGGAATCTCCTCGCCTGGCTCCTTGTTTCAGTCCCCTTTTTTAATCAGATGAATGGGCGACTGTGGCTTCCCAGATCTCCACTCACCAGACCCAGACCAGTGTGTTTTGTATGGAGAACCGACGCACCGGGGCACCGGCAAAACAGCCGTGCAGGCCAAAACAGCCACACTGGCGACCCATGGGGCTCCTCCGCCTGGGATTTTCCTGGTCTGTGGGCAATAAAAATCCATCTGGAAATGTGGCATCCACTCACACTCTGCGCTTTCACTGGGAGCTGCAATCCTGAGCTGCTCCTAAGTGGCCATCTTGGATCTTCCCTATTTTTATTTAACTTATTGTCTGATTATCATTTTCAGTTCCATATGGTCCTGATGTTCTTTGAAGAGTGTCCAAAGAAAACAATCATTTTTTTAGCTCTCTTTCGCTCCCTCTCTCTGTGTATGTGTGTGTGTATATATATATATATATATATACACACACACATACATATCTACATATATATACATACACACACACTTATATACACATACATACACATACATGCACATATATATTTATATATAGTTAATTGACAAGTTAAAATTGTATACATATATGGTTTACAACATATTTTGATCTCTACATTGTGGAATGACAAAATCAAGCTATTTAACATATGCATTACCTCACACACTTATCATTTATTTTTGGTGGTGAGAACACTTAAAATCTACTCTCTTAGCAATTTTAAAGAATACAACATATTGTTATTAACTATAATCACCATATTGTATAATAGATCTCTTGAATTTACTCTTTCTAAATGAAATTTTGAATCCTTTGACCATTTCGCCAACCCTCCCTTCAACCTGCCCCTTGCTGTCAGCCCCAGGTAACTACTATTCTTTTTTATTATTATTATTATACTTCTAAGTTCTGGGATACATGTGCAGCACATAGAGGTTTGTTACATAGGTGTACATGTGTCATGGTGGTTTGCTGCACCCCTAAACCCGTCATCGACATTAGGTATGTCTCCTAATGCAATCCCTCCCCTTGCCCCCCAACCCCTTTAGGCCCCAGTGTGTGATGTTCTCCTCCCTGTGTCCATGTGTTCTCATTCTTCAACTCTCACTTATGAGTTAGAAGATACAGTGCTTAATTTTTTGTTACTGGGTTGGTTTGCTGAGAATGATGGTTTCAAGTTACATCCATGTCCCTGCAAAGGACATGAACTCATCCTTTTTTATAGCTGCATAGTATTCCATGGTGTATATGTGCCACATTTTCTTATCCAGTCTAATATTGATGGGCATTTGGGTTGGTTCCAAGTCTTTGCTATTGTGAACAGTGCTGCAATAAACTTAGGTGTGCATGTGTCTTTATAGTAGAATGATTTATAATTCTTTGGGTATATACCCAATAATGAGATTGCTGGGTCAAATGGTGTTTCTAGTTCTAGATCCTTGAGGAATCGCCACACTGTCTTCCACAATGGTTGAACTAATGTACGATCCCACCAACAGTGTAAAAGCATTCCTATTTCCTCACATCCTCTTCAGCATCAGTTGTTTCCTGATTTTTTAATGATCGCCATTCTAACTGTTGTGAGATAGTATCTCATTGTAGTTTTTATTTGCATTTCTCTAATGACCAGTGATGATGAACTTTTTCTCATATGTTAACTGGCCACATAAATATTTTCTTTTCTTTTTTTTTTTTTTTGAGACAGAGTTTCTCTCTTGTTACCCAGGCTGGAGAGCAATGGCGCGATCTCGGCTCACAGCAACCTCCTCCTCCTGGGTTCAGGCAATTCTCCTGCCTCAGCCTCCTGAGTAGCTGGGATTACAGGCATGTGCCACCATGCCCAGCTAATTTTTTTGTATTTTTAGTAGAGATGGGGTTTCATCATGTTGACCAGGATGGTCTTGATCTCTTGACCTCGTGATCCACCCGCCTCGGCCTCCCAAAGTGCTGGGATTACAGGCGTGAGCCACCACGCCCAGCCTATAAATGTTTTCTTTTGAAAAGTGTCTGTTCATATTGGTCATATCCTTTGCCCACTTTTTCATGGGGTTGTTAGATTTTTTCTTCTAAATTTGTTTAAGTTTCTGTAGATTCTAGATATTAGCCCTTTGTGAGATGGATAGATTGCAGAAGTTTTCTCCCACTAGTCTACTCTGCTTCTATGAATTCTACTTCTTTAGATTCCACATCTAAGTGAGATCATGTGGTACTTGTCTTTCTGTGCCTGGCTTATTTAACTTAGCATAATGTCCTCTAGATTCACTCATATTGTCACTAATGACAGGATTTCCTTCAGTTTAAAGGCTGAATAGCTCTTTCCCACCTTGCACAATGGCAGGTGAAAAAGTTGACAAGCCAGGTGGTAAGGAGAAGAAACCCGAAGCCAAGAAGTCTGATGCTGGTAGCAAGGTGAAAAAGGGTAACCTCAAGGCTAAAAAGCCCAAGAAGGGAAAGTCCCATTGCAGCCAAAATTCTATCCTTGCCAAAGGAATTGCCAGATACTCCCAATCTGCTATGTATTTCAGAAAGGCCATGTACAAGAGGAAGTACTCTGCCGCTAAATCCAAGGTTGAAAAGGAAAAGAAGAAGGTTGTTGCAACTGTTGCAAAACCAGTTGATGGTAACCAGAATAGCAGTACCAGGTTGGTTAAACTTTTCAAAGGACCTAGATATTATCCTACTAATGATATGCCTAGAAAGCTGTTGAGCCATGTAAAAATACCCTTCAGTTGGCACGTGAGAAAACTGAGCCAGCATCATTCCCAGGACCATTCTAATCATCTTCACTGGGTGCCACAGAGGCAACAGGGTGTTTTTCTGGAAGTAGCTGGCTAGTGGCTTGTTACATATGACCAGACCTCTGGTCCTCAATCAAGTTCCTCTACAAAGAGCACATTGGAAATTTGTCATTGCCACCTCAACCAAAATTGATAACACCAATGTGAAAATCCCAAAACATGTTACTGACATTTACTTCAAGAAGAAGCTGAAGAAGCCCACACACCAGGGAGGTGAGATCTCCAACAAGAAAAAGAGAAATACGAGATTACAGAGCAGTGTAAAGTTGACCAGAAAACTGTGGACTCAAAAATTTCACCAAACTCAAAGCTACTCTTCAGCTCCAGGGCTATCTGTGAGGCTATCTGTGATCTGTGTTTGCCCTGATGAATGCAATTTATTTTCACACATTAGTATTCTTTATTTCTTAAGAAGAACCTAATGAAATAACTTACATATTTAAATAAATAAAAAATAAAGGCTGAGTAGTATTCCATTGTGAAAACAGTCATTTTTTTTAGCCTTTACCTACTGTGTGAACCCATAGCCCGTAAAATAGTGTTGTCAGAAGTCTTTCTTTACAGCATGTTGTTCCAGGAGCCTTTATAATCTTGATTCATCATTTTTTCAATAGAACATCATCAACTTTCCTATTCATCATAGTACAGTATTCATGATTCAAGGTATCTGTGACTATAGTGGTCTTTCCAAGCTTATTTGTTTATTGTCTTATATCCCAGTATGAGTAGGTTACTATGGCAACAGGCACTATAGAAATGTACAAGATAAATAATGGATTATGAATCTTCACAGGTGTCCAGCTAGGATATCTTTAATGAAAAGCCACTCTAAAATTGAAAGAATCTTTCTCATATATATGTTATGACCCACATGTTGAAATCACTCATTTATAAATAGGTATGCCTATCACCAAAAGGCCAGGTGTGTTCTGCTGAATTTAGAAGCACACTTTAGGAAGTTACGTCAGGTTTTCACTTAGCAAAATAATTAAACTAGTTTTACTTTATTTTTCTTAAAGTTGCCAAACCTAAAAGCATCACAAACACCAAATGGATTCACTGTTTTTCTTCATCCGTCTCAGCTCAAATCAGATGTGGCTTAACATTTGCACTATAACAGGCACTTGTATGTCTTGATGTACAAATTTCATAGGCAAATTTTAAAGGAACTTTGACAAATGGCAATATCTATAGATGGAGGGAAGCCCAGGAGTATGAGAAGCCTGGAATTCATTTTGTGTACAGAATAGTTAAAGGAGCAGGGTGAAAAAAAGACATGAGAACTGCGTCCAGGGTTTGAAGATTCAGTAAAAGTGGCTACTTATTCGGTAGCTCTCTGGAATGCAAAAATACAACCCAAGTGTAGCAGTGAGAAGAGGTAGGTTTGGTTTCCACATGCAAAGTGACTCTGCAACACCAAGATCTCATCAGTATAGAAACAACGGCCTCATGATGTAGTGAGCTCCCTGAGAGAATTCCTGGAGGGCGGGATGCTTGGAAAAGAAAGCTGCTAGGATCCCTTCAAACTCTGTTACATAATTCTTGGATAAGAATTGTGAACATTTGGTGAGCTACCATATGTTTTACCTATTTTAGCACATTTCATCCTCACAAGAACCTTATAAAGTAGATACTATTATTACATAAACAAGGAAACTGAATGGCAACAATAAAATTAAATACTTTGTCCAAGTCCACTGGATAGGAATAGTGGATTTGAAATTCAAATCCAAATAATTTGATGCCACAGAGCTCTTAAAACTGAGCAGCACATTGGTTCTGTGTGACTCTAAATGTCTCCAAACAACCCTTCAGAAGTCTTTGTCTATTAATAGTCTCATCTTTAGCAGTGATACTACATATCACAAGTGTATGCAGTGTCTAAATTCAACTAGATACTAGAAGTACAACTGTCATCTTTGTGTGTTTGTATGTGCATGTATGGATGGATGTTAGGGAAGCAGTCTGAGAAAATTTGGGCATTGAAAATGAGTTATCATGTGTTTGCACTTAAGGCTCCTGTCTTCTGTCCACTTCTCTATGAACACATTTTTTAATTGGGTGATTCATCTTGTCTCATGGCTTTACATGTTATCTACATATTGATTTCTCAAATTTAAATCTCTAGCCACATGCCTGTAATCCCAGGACTTTGGGAGGCCAAGGTGGGTAGATCACAAGGTCAAGAGATCGAGACCATCCTGGCCAACATGGTGAAATGCTGTCTCTACTAAAAATACAGAAATTAGCTGGGTGTGGTGGCACGTGCCTGTAATCCCAGCTACTTATGAGGCTAAGGCAGAAGAATTGCTTGAACTCAGGAAGCATAGGTTGCAGTGAGCTGAGATTACACCACTGCACTCAAGCCTGGTGACAGGATGAGACTCTGTCTCAAACGAAAAAAAAAAAAATCTCCAGCCCTGACTCCCTAGCTTTGACCTCCAGACACATCTATATTCCTGCCTGCTTATCACAGATGTCCAATATGGGTTTCTCAAAGCACAATTCTTTCCTAAAGCTTACCTATACCTTATGTGTGTAGGCTTTTACCAGAAATATATATTTTAAAATTGAGTTTTGCCTTTCCACATTATACTAATACGCAATGAACATTATTTTGCAAGTTACATTTTCATTTTCTAGGGCACAGTAACTCAAATCATATTATCTGAAAGCTGTGTTAAATGTTATTTCAAATACTCTTTCCAGTGATGTCAGCAAAATGGCTGACTAGAGTTACCTGGTACTTGCCACCCCCACAAAAATGAATTAAAACAATGAATAAACAACTCTATTTTGACTAGAGTGATTAAGTACATTGGAGAACCCCAGGGGAGCAGGGACATCCTTGTGAAGCATGGAAGTCCTTGATAACACCATAGAGAGGGGAGCGAGGCACCGTGACTCTGCCACAATGTCTCTCCTGCCTGAATGAGTTCAGAGTCAGGGGAGACTTCTTCTCATGGAGAAAAAGCAAGACAGAGATCCCCATCAGTCCCCACTGCTGCCACATATACCAGCCATCCTTGCTATCTGAAAGTTCCCTGGTCCTCACAAGCCCCAAATCCAGTTTGAAGAACAACAGGAAGTACATGCAACTACATTGACTTAGAGTAGAAGCCCACCTTGAGCATCTTCCAACCCTAAGACTAAGCAGCTATGGTTTGGGGCAATCTTGAAATTGGACCCACTGCTAGACATTCTGCACCACCATCATGAGAAACTCCTACAGCCTAGGCCCCTGAGGCAATAACAGACATCACTAATTAGGATTACAGCTGAAAAAACTGCACAGAGATCACACTAATAATCCACCCAGAAAAAAAGGCAATGTCACATACCCAAACAACACTCTAGGGAGTCAACTACAGGCAAAGTCTCTTCCTATAAAAGTTACTCTATAAAATTAGAAAAAGCTACTATTCCACTAGATGTACAGAGATCAATGTAGGGACATAAAGACGTGAAGAAGGAAAACATGACACACCTAAATGAACTCAGTAAGTCTCTAGTGAAAGATCCCCCAAAAAAGGACATATATAAAATGTCTGAAAGGATCAATTCAACAAGAGGATATAACAATTGTAAATACATATGTTCCCAACAATGAAGCACCCAAATATACAAAGCAAATAATATTATTACACATAAAGGGAGAGAGAGATGTGAAACAATAAAAGTAGGGCACTTCAACACTCCACTTTCAACAACGGGCAGATATCTAGACAAAAAAATTAACAGAAACAGCAGACTTAAACTGCACCATAGACCAAATGGCCCTAACAAATATTTACAAAGCACTCCATCTAACAGCTGCAGAATACACTTTTGGCTTAATTGCATATGAAACATTTTCTAGGTAGATCACGTTAGGTCACAACACAATTTTTAACAAATTTAAGAATATAGAGATCATATCAAGTATCTTTTCCGACAACAATGGTATGAATCTAGAAGTCAACAATTAGAAAAACTCTGGAAACTTTACAAGTGTGTGAACATTAAGCAACATGTTCCTAAACAACCAATGAGTCAATGATGAAATTGAAAGGGAAATGAAAAATTTCCTTGAGAGAAATGAGAATGGAAACATATCAAACCTATGTGATCTAAGATCTAAAGTTTATAGCAACAAATGTCTACCCCTCCAAAAAAAGATATATAACCTAAAAATATTGCTCAAGAAAAAAGAAAAAAAAAAGAGCAAACTAACCTAAAATTAGAAGGATGAAAATAATAAAGCGCAGAGTAGAAATAAACAAAATAGAGACTAAAAAACAATTCAAAAAATCAACAAAACAGAGTTGACTTATTAAAAAGATAAATAAAATGGACAAACCTTTAGCTAGACTAAGAAAAAAGTGAGAAGGCTGAAAGAAATAAAATCAGAGATGAAAAAGGAGACATTACAACTGATATCACAAAAGACAAAGGATCATAAGAGACTATTATAAATAGCTGTACACCAACAAATGTAATGACACAGAAGAAGTAGATAAATTCTGGGACACACAATGTACTAAGATTAAGTTATGAAGTTATAGAAAATCTGAACAGACCAATAACAAGAGAGGAAATTGAATCAGTAATAAAGTCTTCCAACAAAGAAAAGCCCAGGACCTGATTGATGGCTTCCATGCTGAAGTCTACCAAACATTTAAAGAAGAATGAATACCAATTCTTTTATATATATTCCAGAAAATTAAAAAGGAGGGAATACTTCCAAGCCCATTTTATGAGGTCAACATTAGCCTAATTCCAAAACCAAATAAGAACACAACAAAAACAACAACAAAATTACAGGTCAATATCCCTCATGAACATAGATACAAAAATTCTCACTGAGATACTAGCAAACCAAGTCCAATAGTACATTAAAAAGATCATTCACGATAATCAAGTGGGATTCATGCCAGATATTCAGAGATGATTTAACATATGCAAATACAAAAATTTGATCCACCATATTAACAAAAAGACAAAAAGCATACAATCATTTCAAAAGATGAAGAAAAAGCATTTGACAGAATCAACAACCATTCATGAGAGGAAAAAATCTCTAAAAATTAGGTATAGAAGGTGTGTACCTCAACACAACAAAGGTCTTATATAACAAACCTATAGGTATCATTATACTTAAAGGTGAAAAACTGAAATCTTTTTCCGTAAGATCAGAAACAAGTCAAGGATACCCACTTTCACCATTTCTATTCAACTTAGTACTAGAAGTCCTAGCCAGAGCAATTAGGCAAGAGAAAGAAATAAAAGACATCCAAATTGGAAAGGAGAATATCAAATTGTTCCTGTTTGTAGACAATGCGATCTTATACATAGAAAACTAAATATATCAGCAAAAGAAAAAAAAAAACCTTTTAGAAGTAACGAATTAAGTAAAGTTGCAAGATACAAAATCAACATACAAAAATCATCAGCATTTATATATGCTATAGTGAACTATCTGAAAAAGAAATTTAAAAAATTCCAGTGTCACTCTTGTAGATATAGAAAAAGCAGTCCTAAAATTAATATGGAACCACAAAACACCCAAATAAAGCTGGAGGTATCACACTATCTGACTTCAACGTACACTACAAATTATCACATCTACTCCAGAAATATTTGCAATTATTATGTATACATAAATACAGAAATACATTATATAATACAAAACTATACTGACCAAAAGAACATAGTCTGAACTAACACAAGAACACAAAATCAAACATCGCATGTTCTCACTTATAGACGGGTATTGAACAATGGGAACACATGGACACAGGGAGGGGAGCACTATACACTGGGGTCTATTGGGGGGGAGTGGGGGGGACAGTGGGGGGGGGGAGTTGGGGAGAGATAGTATGGGGAGAAATGCCAGATATAGGAGAAGAGGAGGAAGGCAGCAAATCACACTGCAACATATGCACTTATGCAACAACCTTGCATGTTTTTCACATGTACCCCAAAACCTAAAATGCAATTAAAAAAAAAAAAGAACATAGTCTGGGCATAAAAATAGACACATAGACTAAGGTTATAGAAAAGAGAGCCCAGAAACAAATTCACACATATACAGTCAACTGATTGTTGTGGAAAAAGTCTATTCAATAAATGGCTCTGGGAAAATTAAGTATCCACACACAGAAGCATGTGACTAGACCCTTACTGCTTAGTATATTAAAAAAAAACTCAAAATAGATTAAAGACTTAAATGTAAAACCTGAAACTATGAAACTACTAGAAGAAAAAATAGGATAAATACTTCATCATATTGGGCTGGGCAAGGATTTTTTTAAATAAGACCTCAAAAGTACAGGCAAAAAAGCAAAACCAAGCAAATGCTATTATATCAAACTAAAACGCTTTTGCATAGTGAAAGAAACCATTATCAAGGTGAAAAGACAACCTACAGAATGGGAGAAAAGATTTCCAGAGTATACATCTGACAAAACGTTACTATGCAGAATAAATAAGGAACTTATACAAGTCAACAGCAAGAAAATAAATAACCTGATTTAAAAATGTACAAAAGTCCTTAATAGACATTTCTCAAAAGAAGACATACAGATTTGCTAACAGTATGTGAAAAAATGCTCAATATCACCAATCATCAGGGAAATGCAAATCAAAACCACAATGAGATACCTTCCATTAGTTAGAATGACTATCATCAAAAAGACAAAAGAAAACAAGTGCTGATGAGGATGTGCCGAATAAGAAACACGTACACGCTGTTGGTGGGATCGTTTACTAGCACAGCCATTATGGAAAACAGTACGGTGGTTCCTCAACAAACAGAAAATAGAACTACTATATGATCCCACAATCCCACCACTGGGTATACATTCAATAGAAAAGAAATCCGTATGTCAGCAAGATCTTTGCACTCCCATGTTTATTGCAGCACTATTTTCAATAGCCAAGACATGGAGTCAACCTAAATGTCCATCAATGGAAGAATAAAGAAAATGTGGCAAACAGGCCAGGTGTGGTGACTCACATCTGTAATCCCAGCATTTTGGGAGGCCAAAGTGGGAGGATCACTTGAGCCTAACCTTAAATTCCTGTTCAAGGTTACAGTGAGCTATGATCACGCCACTGCACTCCAGCCTGGGAGACAGGTCTCAAGAAAGAAAAAGAAGCAAAAGAAAAGAAAGAGAGAGAGAAAGAAAGAAAAGAGAGAGAAAAAGAGAAATAAAGAAAAAAAGAAAATGTGATATATATACACAATCTAATACCATTTTACATTTAAAAAAATGAAATCCTGCCATTTGTGGCAAGATGGATGAACCCAGAGGTCGTTATGTTAAGTAAAATAAGCCAGGCATAGAAAGATAAATACTGCATGATCCCACTCACATATGGAATCTTAAAAAAAAGTTGATATCATAGAAGCCGAGTACAACAGCTGTTACCAGAGTCTCAGGAGGGAAAGAGGAAGGGGTGTACAGGGAGTGGTTGGTCAGTAGGTACAAAATTACAATTAGATAGGAGGATAAATTCTGGTGTTCTATTGCACAGTAGAGTGACTGGCTAACAGTAAAATACTACATATGACAAAATATCCAGAAGAGAAGCTTTTGAATGTTCTCACCACAAAGAAATGACAAATGCAAAAGGTGATATACTAACTACTATAATTGGATGACTACACACATAGATATGTATTGAAATATTAAATTGTACCCCATAGATATATATGAACAGTTACAATGTGTCAATTAAATAAATACATAAAAATTAAAAAAATACTCTTTTCACCTTTGAAACTGTATGCATACCCTTTATAAGGTATAGTGTTTCAGAATTAGACTGAAAAATCAGAAGATATAATGAGCTATCATTCTAGACTCCCTTTGTTCTTTTTCTGTAATAAAATAATTATCATTTCTGGGAAACATAAGTTATCATACCTAAAAAGCCTGGGAACATGATAATCTAGTTGAGAAGCATAAACACTGGAATCAGATACACCTGGGTTTAATCTTCATTCACAGGCTATGTAACTCGAGATGAGTTGCTTAGCCTCTGAGACTCACTTCCTGATTTGTAAATTGGAGATAATGTTAGAGGATTTTATTGGAATGAAGTAAAATATTCTGAGCCTAGTGCCTATTACATAGTAGACTGGAAATAGTTGTTCACCTGCCCTCTCAGCACTCCCGAAAAACATTCTTCTGTCATAGAGTAAGAGTGAGGGAGTTGAATATAAAAGTTGAGTTGACATAAACTCTTGGACACTCTGGTTTGGGCTGTTATTTTTCCCTTAAACTCTTAGTTATATCTTTCACTTTAGAGCTTAAGTTTGTTGTGAACAAAAAACTCTGTTGCTTTGCATTTATATGTTGTGACTTACTTTGACTGCTATTAACTTGTCGAACATTTGTTTTTCTTTAAATTTCTATTTTAAAGGGTTTGTTACATTCTTTCTCATGACTTTATCAGAGCTTGGAAGCAAAATCTTATTTTGGAGAAGACATTGCCAATTTTATACTGAAGTCAATAAGAAAATAGGCTATGCAGGAAAAATATCGCTTCACAGGTAAACTTTAACGTTAAAATATGGCATTTTCAGTCTCAATCTGCCTTGTTTATCTCAGAATATTCGGAATATGATGAGTGGCTGAAAGTGAGTCTGGACTCTCTCCTACTCCTGGGCAGTAATAAGTCTGTAACTTTAGAAACGTAATGAGGAACCCAAACTAAAAAAGAAACAAAGATTTTCACTGCAGTTTTGTGGGGATTTTTCAGAAAGAAGCAAAAGAATTTTGCAGATTTGGCTCTTGCACGAGTTACATTTAACATGTTGGTGTGAGAACAAATGTGACAATTAAAAACAACCAAATGGTTACCTAGTTTAGAGAGCAGAGAGGGAAAAAATAGAAAGTAACACCTTCTGTGGAAGAAAAAGAACAAATGGCAATGCTAGATATGGAATTGCATCAATATAGTTCTTTTTCCAATATAAAATACCTTGGAAACTTACAGCAAATAATACAAACTTGACAGAATATGTTCTCGGATTTACTTTCTATATCTTATAAAAAGACTAACAGGCAGTTCAAGTGTCGTGTGCACCTTGGCTTTTTTTTTTTTCTGTCTCTCAGCCAGTTGGCTTGCTATTGTCCGTTTCCTACTTTCACCACTTCCCCCACTGTGTCGTACTTACCCTTGCTCTTAACAAATACAGATTGTACTCATGAGAAAACATATTGCTCTGAACATACCATAAAACAACAAATTTTAGCCCTGCTTTTCTTTTCCAGTGTTCTACAAATTGTGGCCTAAGAAATAGCTGCAGCAGAATTATCTGGCATATTCATTAATTCTTAGGCTCCACCCTAGACCTAGTAAATCAGAATCTCTGAGGATAGGGCCTGGCAATCCACAAATTAAACATACTTTCCTAGTGATTGCACTCAAGTTGGAGAACCACATCACCCAGTGATCATTTATTTCAACTTTACTTGATTCAAATTACTGAGACCTCCTTCTTCCAAAGACACTCTTTTAACCACAAGAGGGACAGATGAGAAGAGTAGAAAGCTCGGGGCTACATGCTGGGAGACAATAGAACAACCCCTGCTTCTAACACTTCATGAGCATATGATCTGGCTTTTAACCTCCTCATCTGTAAGACAGGAGAAAACCACCTGCCCAGGCAAATGCAGAGGGCTGAAGAGAAAACAAAATGTAACGGAAAGTGTTTTGAAAACTGTAAATTTCTATACAAGTATGAAGTCTTGTCATATTATTTTGATTATACCTAAGACCATTTTCTGAAGACCGCCTCAAAGATAATAAAGAGAGGGTTTAGTAAAAGAAGGAATGATGTGTTTGTTAGATCAGGGATTAAGATTATGTAAAGAATAATTAGCATAAAGTTTTCCCAGATGACTTCTATCTAGTTCCATTAAATCTAGTAACTAATACATTCATGCTGTATGTGCCATGTACCATATTAGTTGCTAGAGATGCAGTGAAGATAATATTATTATCACCCTGGATCACAACTACACATTAGGAGATAGACACATGATTCCTTATATTACAATGTGACTACTAATACCCAAAATGTTAGGAAACAAATAGGCAGGAAGATCAGGAGGGATTCGTGAATGTCTTCACTGAGGAGGAGATATTTGTGTTGTGCCCTGAAGAATGTGTACAGGTTCATTAGGCCTTTAAAAGAGGAAGGATCTTCAAGAAGGGACAGTATCAGAAAAGGCCCATATGTCTAAAAGGAAGGGTGTGTTTGGGGAGCATGAGGAATAATCTGGGCAGGTGAAGTGCAAGGAATTTTGTGGTTACAGGTGGCTTTATGATTTGCTCTTCTGCTAATTAACTGTGTGATTCCCTAATCTATTCATTTGCTAAATGGAGACTGAGATAACTTGCAGAATTGTTTTGAGGATTAAGTATTGTGTTAGGTCATTCTTGCATTGCTGTAAAGAAATACCTGAGACTGGGTAATTTATAAAGAATAGAGCTTTAGTTGGCTCACAGTTCTTCAGGCTGTACAGCAAGCATGGTGCCAGCCTTTGCTCGGCTTCTGTGGAGGCCTCGGGAAGCTTTTACTCATGATAGAAGGTGAAGTGGGAGTAGGCGCATCACATTAGACCAGAAACAAGAGGTGGAGGGAGGTGGGGAGGTGCCAGACACTTTAAACAACCGTATCTTGCAAGAACTTGCTATGATGAGGACAGCACCAAGGTGATGGTGTTAAACTTTTCATGAGAAGTCCACCCTCCGTGATCCAATCACCTCTCACCAGGCCCTGCCTCCAACACTTGGGATTACAATTCAACATGAGGTTTGGGTGGAGACACAGATCCAAACCGTATCAAGTATAAAACAATAGTATCAGGCATTCAATAATTACTACTAGTAGTAGAAATTCAACATTCTAATAATGATTGAGAGTCCATCTAAATAGTGTAAAAGAAAAAGAAATAGGTGAAAAATCACTGGTTCTCAGGCCCTGAACACATGGACTGGAAACAATATATGGTCAGGACTACAGGTGTGTTATGGGTTTCACAGCTGAAATAAATATAATTATTGAAGATCAGAGTATTTGAAATAAGAGCATTAGAAACAGTGAGCACTAGCATATTCCCAAAGGCTTGGTATTATCACGTTTTCAGCCTACCACCAGCAGAAAATCTTAATATGTGCACATATATCAGTAAGGGTCTCTACATGCCTTTATTGTTTATCGGCTCAATCCATTTATTGAACTCCCATTATGTTCCAGGCACTGGAAGTACAATAGTGAATAAAACAGTAACTGTATCTGCCATCACAGTGTTTTTATGAAATCCAAGCACATAATTAACAGTCATTTCAAAAACATTTAGTTTGATTAGTAGTATATGAAAATGTTTTGGAACACTAACTTTGGCGTGAAGCAGAGATGTACTGGAATTCCATCACCACCACTTTTCAGCTATGTGACCTAGGGCAAGTGTACAGTCTGTTCTACAACTAAATTTCTGCATGTGAAAACTGAATACTTACCTCATGTGGTTTTTTTGTGAGGATTAAATGAAACAATTCATGGGAAATACTTAGCATAATATTAGCATGTGTATAGTAAGCCTTCTCTAAATATTAGCTATTCATTTTGGATACAATTCTTTCTATAAAGACTCCACCTAGACATCTCTTTTGGGCAGTCGAACAGGCTAGAAAATTTGAATAATTATTTTGTGGTAAAACAACTGAAAATGTTGCCTAAAATATGTGTAATTAATTATTTCTATTTGCAAAGCTTTACTGGCAAGAAAGAAAGAAAAATCCTTAAAGCCCAAAAATCAAGGTAAAGCAAAAGTCCAGAAAAGTAAGTACAAAAGCTAGCTTTCACTCTGGAATTATCTATAATCCCTGGTGACCTTGAGCATCAATGTTTATGGCCATTTGTTTCAGAGGACTTGGATATGAAGCCTAATAAACATCAAAGGAGGGAAAATCTGTAGAAGACAGTGGCAGAAAATTTAGATGTTATTGTAAGTGTTTAAGACCTTCATTATAAGGATAACTAAAAAAATTCCACCCCACTGAAATGCCTATCTTAGTCTTAGCACAGGGTTGAGTAGAAAAAAAAAAAAAAGTCCTTCTTGGGAATTTTTAAACAAAACATGGACCTCAGGAAAATTTGGAGTCCTAAGCAGCTAATTGTAATCTGCCATTTTGAGAGCCCATGCCCCAACACATTGCACCCTGCCCTAGGACTCAAGAGCATCAACATCTCCACATCCCTGGTGCCCTACTGACACTGCCTACCCACAGCAACCACCATGCCTTGCTGCTATTGCTGGGGACAAAGCAGGGACCACTGGCTGCAACCCCACATCCTCCAGCAACAGAGCCACCATGCATTTTCATGCATCCAGACAGAGTTCCTGCCCTGTAGCTGTACTATGGGGGCTGCAGCATGAGTAAAGTGCAAGCTCCCATTATAAGGCCTAAGGAGCAAATGAAGCATGCATTCTCCACCTGCCTGCACAATCGTTGGGCCCACCCTCCCTGCTGCTACCACAATAGCTGGTACCTACCTGCACATGCCATTTACAAGCTTTGAGACTGGTCCACTCAGCACATTGTAACCACTGCAATACCAGCATGAACTGCTTGGGACCCAGAGGGTTTCCTGCCACTGCTACTGTCATAGCCCTTGTCATACCTGCTGCCCAGGGGCCTGAGCACCTGCACAGCCATCAAGTCTATTGCTGTCACTACAAACATCTGAGCAATCCACTTAGGGTACCAAGAATCAGCCCACATCGTCCTACTAACACTGGCACCAGAGTACAACATCCGGAGTCCAGGGACAAGCAAATTCAACCCACCAATGTTACTACTGGGACTAGAAGACTGGCCCACCTGGTGTCCCCATCACCAGCAAAACTTTACCACAGCCTCCACTAATAACCACATTCTAAATCATCAAAGAAATTACAGAAACCACTGATGCTGTTTATAGTCAGATAATTCATATAAAGATTACATTACTGCATGCACCCAGAATCAAAGCCAAAGTGTTGTACACAACCAACACCATAGATACATCTTTAGGAAAAAGGATATCAACATAGATACAAGAGACATTAAAAAAAAAAAAAAAAGTAAACATGAGACCACCCAAAGAACATAATAATTTCCCCTCAATAGTTTTTAATTGAAAATAAATTTACAAAACTCTGAAAAAGAATTCAAAATACAGGGTTTAGAGAAGTTCCATGAGATGCAAAAGAATACTGGAAAACAATACAAGAAGTAAGCAAAACAATTCAGGATATGAATGAGAAATTTACCAAACAGATAAATATTTTAGAAAGGAACCAAGTAGAAATTCTGGAATTAGAATTCAATTGAACAAAATACAAAATATATGTGAAAACTTCAACAATAGACTAGCAAGCAGAAGAATCTCAGAACTTGAATACAGGTCTTTTGAAACAATCCAGTTAGACAAAAAATGAGACAGTAGAACAAAAAGGAATAAGCAGCTGGGTATGGTGGCTCATGTCTGTAATTCCAGCACTTTGGGAAGCCAAGGCAGGTGGAGTACTTTGAGCTCAGGAGTTGGAGACCAGGCTGGGCAACATGGTGAAGCCACTAAAAAATACAAAAACTAGCTGGGGTGGTGGTGCATGCCTGTAATCTCAGCTACTCATGAGGCTAAGGTGGGAGAATGGCTTGAGCCTGGGAGATGAAAGTTCCAGTGAGCCAAGATCATGCCATTTCACTCCAGCCTGAGTAATAGAGCCACACCCTGTCTGAATTTAAAAAAAAAAAAAAAAAAGAATAATGAGCAAGGCCTACGCGACATATGGGACAATAAAAATAAAATATTCAAATTCAAATTTTCAGAGTCCTGTAATGCAAAGAATAAATGAAAGAGTTACATTTAACAAAATAATAGATGAAAATTTCCCAAGTTTAGCAAGAGATTTAGACATCAAGATGCAGGAGGCTCAGAGATCCCAAGTAGATATAATGCAAAAAATGTCTTCTCACAACACATTATACTCAAACTCGAAAGTTAAAGATGAAAATAAAATTTTATAAACAACAAGAGAAAAGCATCAAGTTGTTCACAAAGTAACCCACATCAGATGAACAGGGGATTTCTCAGGAGAAAACTTACAGGCCAAGAGAGAATGGAATAATATATTCAAAGTGATAAAATAAAACAACTGTCACCCAAGGGTACTCCACCCAGCAAAGTTATTCTTCACAAATGAAGGAGAAATAAAGTCTTTCCCAAATAAGCAAAAGTTGAGGGTATTTATCACTAGACTAACTCTACCAGAAATGCTTAAGGGAGTCCTACACCCAGAAGTGAAAGAATGATATCTACTTTTATGAAAGCAAAAGAAAACATAAAACCCACTGGTAGAGCATACATACCTAGGAAAAGACTAAAATGTTAGCACTACAGCAAACTACCAAATCACAAGGATTAAAAACATAGAAAATAAAATAATAGAGTATATATAAAACAACCAGAAATAAATTCATAAAATAATAGAAATAAACCTCTACATATCAATAATAATCTTGAATGTAAATGAATTAAACATCTCACTTAAAAGATAAACACTGGCTGAATGAACAAATAAACATCATCCAATTATACTCTATCTACAAGAAACACCTGTAAAAACAGATGTAGACTGAAAGTAAAGGAGTGGAAAAAGATATTTCATGCAAACAGAAACCAAAAGTGAGGAGTAACTACAATTATATCAGATAAAACAAACTTTAAGTCAAAAACAGTAAAAAGAGTTGAAGAAAGACATTATATAACAATTAAGGAATCGATTCAGCAAAAGGATATAACAATTCTAAACATATATGTATTTAACACCAGAGCACCCATATATATAAAGCAATATTATTAGCAAATATTATTAGATTTATTATTGCTAATTATATTAGCAAATATTATTAGATTTAAATGGAGAGATGTACTACCATATATATATGTATATAATACAATAATGGTTGTGGGACTTCAATATCCCACTCTCAGGATTAGACAGATCATCTAGAAAGAAAATTAACAAAGGAATATTGGCTGTAAATTGCACATTAGACTGAATGGACCTAACAAACATTTACAAAATAGAGCATCCAACACATTTTTTCTCATTATTCAAGACAGACTGTATGTTAGACAACAAAACAAGTCTCAACAAATTTTAAAATATCAAAATTAACCAAGTGTCTTCTCAGATCACAATGGAATAACACCAGAAATTGATATCAAGAAGAACTATGGAAACTGTACAAATACATGGAAGTTAAACAAAATGCTCTTGAATGACTATTGGATCCAAACAGAAATTAAATAGAAAATAAAAATATTTCTTGAAACATGAAAACACAGTATCCGAAAACCTATGGAATACAGCAATAGGAGTGCTAAGAGGGAAGTTTATAGCAATGAACATCTACATAAAAAAGATTTCAAATAAACTATCTATTAATGCACCTCAAGGAACTAGAAAAGGAAGAATGAACCACACCCAATTTAGTAGAAGGAAAGAAATAATAAGGATCAGAGCAGAACTAATGAAATAGAGACGAAAAAATTACAAAAGATGAATGAAACCAAAATTTGTTTTTTGTAAAGAAGAACAAAATTAATAAACCACTAGCCAGAGAAACCCAGAAAAAAAAATAGAAGAGGCCCAAATTAGAAATGGAGGCATTACAACAGATATCACAAAACAAGTGATTTTGTAAATGCCAAGTAAATACAACAGATTATCGGAGACTATTATGAACAACTATACACTAAAGAACTGGAAAACCTAGACAAAATGAATAAATTCCTGGACACCTGCAGCATTCCCAGATTGAATCAGGAAGAAATAGAAAGCCTGCACAGAAAAATAACAAGTAATGTGATTAAAGAAGTAATAAAATTTTCCCAGGCCAGGCACTGTGGCTCATGCTTGTAATCCCAGCATTTTGGGAGGCTGAGGCAGGGTGATCACCTGAGGTTGGGAGTTCTAGACCAGCCTGATGAACATGAAGAAACCTCATCTCGAGAGAGATCCAAGATGGCTGATGATTAGCAGCTCGGGCACGTACCTCCCAGTGAAAGCGCAAAGAACGAGAGGACGCCACACTTTCAGACGAATATTAGCTGCTCACGGACCAGGAGATTCCCAGTGGAGGAGCTCCACGGGTCACCAGGGCGACTCTTGTGGCCGGCGTGGCGGTTTTGCTGGTGCCTTAGCACGCCAGTTCTTGGTGCGGAGTCCGGAGATTCCCGGGCAGAAAAGCACCATCAGTCTTAACACCGCTGTTTTGGCCGGCTCAGTGGATTGCTCAGATTTCGGCGCAGGGAATCAACAAGTTGGACGTCAGAGACCCAGTTAGAAAGTCGGTAATTATAAAGACGACAGACGGACAAATATATAATGAAGGGAAGAAACCAGCGTAAAAAGGTAGAGAATACTCAAAATCAGAATGCCTCTCCCTCTACAGGGGATTGCAATTCCTCATCAGTAACGGAACAAGGCTTAATAGATTACACGTGTGTTCCAATAACAGAAGCAGGTTTCAAAACGTGGGTGATAAGAAACTTCTGTGAATTAAAAGAACTTGTTCTAACCCAATGCAAAGAAACTAAGAACCTTGAAAAAAGGTTTGACGAAATGTTAACAAGAATGGACAATTTAGAGAAGAATATAAGTGAATTGATGGAGCTGAAAAACACAACACGAGAACTTCGCGAAGCATGCACAAGTTTAAACAGTCGAATTGATCAAGCAGAAGGAAGGATATCAGAAGTCGAGGACCAGCTCAGCGAAATGAAACGAGAAGACAAGAATGCAGAAAAAAGGATGAAAAGGAATGAGCAAAGTCTCCAGGAAATATGGGACTATGTGAAAAGACCTAATTTACGTTTGATAGGTGTACCTGAATGTGATGAAGAGAATGAATCCAAGTTGGAAAATACTCTTCAGGATATCATTCAGGAAAATTTTCCCAACCTGGCAAGGCAGGGTAATACTCAACTCCAGGTAATACAGAGAACACCACAAAGATATTCTGCAAGAAGACCAACCCCAAGGCACATAATCGCCAGATTTATTAGGGTTGAAATGAAGGAGAAAATACTAAGGGCAGCCAGAGAGAAAGGTCAGGTTACCCATAAAGGGAAACCTATCAGACTTACAGCAGATCTCTCAGCAGAAACCCTACAAGCCAGAAAAGAGTGGGGACCAATATTTAACATCCTTAAAGAAAAGAACTTTCAACCCAGAATTTCCTATCCAGCCAAACTAAGCTTTATGAGCGAAGGAAAAATTAAATCTTTTGCGAACAAACAAGTACTTAGAGAGTTCACCACCACCAGGCCTGCTTTACAAGAGCTTCTGAAAGAAGCACTATACATATAAAGGAACAACCAATATCAGCCTTTCCAAAAATATATCAAAAAGCAAAGAACTTTAACACAATAAAAAATTTACATCAACTAATGGGCAAAACAGCCAGCTAGCATCAAATGCCGGTATTAAACTTACATATATTTTAATTGGATAAAAAGCCAAAACCCATCGGTATGCTGCATCCGGGCCCATCTTACATGCAACAATACACAAAGACTCAGAGAGAAGGAGGAAGATTTACCAATCAAACAGAGAGTAAAAATAAACTAATAAACAAAAAGCAGGAGATGCAATTCTCGCCTCTGATAAAGTAGACTTTAAAGCAACAAAGATCAAAAGAGGCGAGGAATGACATTACATAATGGCAAAAGGATCAATGCAGCAAGAAGAGCTAACGATTCTATAGATCAACGAGATAGAAAATTAACAAGGATATTCAGAACTTGAACTCAGACCCGGAACAAGTAAACTTAATAAACATTTATAGAACTCTCCACTTCAAATACACAAAACATACATTACCACCTCACACCTATTCCAAAGGTGACTATATAATTGGAAGTAAATCACTCCTCAGTAATCGCATAGCATTTCATAGGTTTAAATTAAATATTGGTTGGCTGTTTGTTTGTTATCTTCTTCCCTTATTCCTTCCTGACTACATCATTAAGTATAATTATCAGTATAAAAGAGGTTTTCAATACCCATTACTAAATTGCATTCTAGCCTGGGCAAGAAAGCAATACTCCCATTCTCTCTCCCTCTTTCTTTTCCTTCTCCCTCCTCCCCATTCTCTCTCTCTCTTTCTCTTCCTTTTTCCTCCTTCCTATTCTCTCTCTTTCTCTTTAAAAAAAAAAAAAAAAAAAAAGAAACCTCATCTCTACTAAAATTACAAAATTAGCCTGGCGTGGTGGTGCATACCTGTAATCCCAGCTACTTGGGAGGCTGAGGCAGGAGAACCGCTTGAACCCAGGAGGGGAAAGTTGCAATGAGCCGAGATTGCACCATTGCACTCCAGCCTGGGCAACAAGAGAGAAACTCCATCTCAAAAAAAAAAAAAGAAGTAATAAAAGTTTCCCAACAAAGGTTTGTCCAGAATCAGATGGTTTCATTGTCAAATACTAACAAACTTTCAAAGAAGAACTAACACCAATTTTCCTCAAACTATTACAAAAAATTGAAGAGAAGGAAACTTTCCCTAATTCATTCTAAAATGCCAGCCTTACTTTGATACCCAAAGCAGATAAGAACACAATGTAAAAAGAAAACTACATGCCAATATTATTGAATAAAATAAATGCAAAGGCCCTGAAAAAAACGAATAGCAAACTATATCCAAGAGCACATCAAAAAATTAATGCAGCATGATCAAGTGAGATTTATCCCAGGGATGCAAGGTTGGTTCAACGTATGCAAATTAACACACATAATATCACATGAATGAAATAAAGGACAAAAATGATATGATCATCGTAAGAGAGAAAAGCATTTGATAAAATCCAACATCTCTTCATGATAAAAGCCCTTAACAAACTAAGCATAAAAGGAATATACCTAAACATAATGAAGGCCATATCTGACAAACTGATAGCTAACATCATACTGATGGGGAAAGCTGAAATCATTTGCCCCAAGAACCAGAACAAGAGATAGATGGCAACTTCACCATTCCTATTCAACTTAGTGATGGAAGTCCTAGTAAAAGTAAACAGGAAAGAGAAGAAACAAAAGGCATCCAGATTGGAATAGAGGAAGTCAAATTGTTCCTTTTTGCTGATGATATAATCATATCTAGAAAAACCTAGATCTAATAAATCAATTCAGTAAAGTTGCTGGATATAAAATCAACATGTAAAAATCAGCAGCATTTTTATACACCAATAATAAACTTGCTGAGAAAGAAATCAACAATGAAATCTCATTTACAATAGCTACAAAAAATATCTGGGAATAAATTGAGCCAAGGAGATGGAAGATGTCTCCAAGGAAGGCTACAAAACACTGAGGAAAGAACTAGAAGAGTACATAAACAAATGGAATGACATTTCATACTCATGGACTGGGAATAATATTATTATTAAAATGATCATACTGCCCAAAGCAATCTACAGATTCAATGCAATCTCTATCAAAATATCAATGTAATTTTTCACAAAATTTAAATACATCCTTAAATTTGTAAGGAACAGAGAAAAAGCTCAAATAGCCAAAGCAATCCTGAACAAAAATTACAAAGCTGGAAACATCACATTAGTTGACTTCAAAATATATTACAAGGCTATATTAAGCAAAACAGTATGGTATTGGTATATAAAAATAGATACCTAGGCCACTGGAATAGAATAAAGAACCCAAAAATAAATCTACATATTTAGAACCAACTGCTATTTGACATAGGTGGCAAAAACATACCATGGAAAAGGTCATTCTCTTCAATAAACTGTACTGGGACTATTAATATCTGTATGCGGAAGAATGAAACTGCACCCCTATCTCTCATCATATAAAAAATCAACTCAAAATGGATTAAAGACTTAAAGGTAAGACCCAAATTATAAAGCTACTAGAATAAATCAGGGTAAACACTTCAGGACACTGATCTAAGCAAAGATTTGATGGTTAAGACCTCAAAAGCACAGCAATAATAACAAGAGGCAAATGGGATTATATTAAACCAAAAAGCATCTGGACAACAAAGGAAACCATAAACACAGAGTAAAGAGATAACCTGTTAAATGGGAGAAAACATTTGCAAACTGTACATTTGACAAAGCACTGATATCCAGAATAGACATGGAATTCAACTCAACAGTATAAACAAAATCCCAATAAAAACTAGGCAAAGTACATGAATAGACATTTCTCTAAAGAAGACACACAGATGACTAAGAGGTATATGAAAAAAATGCTTCACTTCACTTATCATCAGATATATGCAAATCAAAACCACAATGAAGCATCATTTTACCCCAGTTAGAATGGCTACTACTAAAAGATAAAAAAAATAAACATAATGGATGCTGGTGAGCATGTGGAGAAAAGGAGTCTTTATACACTATTGGTGGAAATGCAAATTATCACAGCAACTATGGAAAACTGTATGGAGAGTTCTAATAAAACTAAAAATACAGATACCATTTGAGCCAGCAATCTCACTACTAAAAAGACATCCAAAAGAAATGAGTATATCAAAGGGATACCTGTACCCCCATGTTTATTGCAGTGCTATTCACAATAACCAAGATATGGGATCACCCTTAGTGTTTATCAGTGCACCAAAGGATAAAGAAAATGTGGTATATACATAAGATAATATTATTTGACCATAAAACAAGAATAAAATCATGTCATTTGCAGCAACATGGATAGAACTGAAGCTCATTATCTTAAGTGAAATAAGCCAGACACAGAAAGACAAATATCATGTGTTCTCGCTCACATCCAAGAGATTAAAAAAGTTAATCTCATGGAGGTAGAAAATACAATGATAGATACCAGAGTCTCAGAATGATGTGTGTGGTAGTTGTGGGGGATAAAGCGAGGTTGGTTAATGAGCACAAACATACAATTACATAGGAGTTACAACTTCTAATGTTTGATAGCAGAATATGGTGACTACAGCAACAACATGTTGTATTCTTCAGAGTAGCTAGAAGAAAGGACTTGAAATGATTCCCACACAAAGAATTGATAATGTCTTAAGGTGATGGATACCTAAAATACTCTGACTTGATGATTATAGCTTCTATGAATGTAAGAAATACTCATATGTAGCCTATACATTTATAAAATATTATGTATCAGTTAAGAAACAGATGTTTCCAGAAAAACCAAAATGAGACACCTGATCACCACAGACACCTGCTAAAGGAGATTCTAATTATATAAATCAGGATCAAAAAGGAATCATCCCAGAAGGAGATGTTGAGATGTCAAAAGAAACTGGTACATTTGTGCATATATCTAAACAAATACTGACTGCACAGAAATTAATAAAGCCCAATATGTGGGAATAACCAAGTAAAAATTGACCTAAAATCTGGAAATACTGCTTATCATTTTGCATCGGACAGGAGTTAAGTGTTCTAAAGTCCTTGCATAATTTGAAGGAGTGTGAAGATGTTGATTAACATTAGACTATGATGACAATGCATATTAACACTTGGGGAAATATGAAATGAGACCCAGAAAGCCCCAATCAATCCAGAGTAAGGCAATATAGAAAAAAATATATCAACATAAAAATCAAAATAAATGAAAAACAGTACTTGAGGTGGTAGAAATAAATCCTTATTATACCTGTGATCAGTATAAATTTAAATGAATTAAAAGATTCAGCTAAAAGACAATGATTGTCAGACAGCATACAAAATAAAATGTACCTATATGATAGTTAAAAAGACATATGAGAAACAAAATGGTACGGGAAGGCCAAAATTAATAAATGAGAAAAGATATATTAGGCAAATACTAATCAAATGAAAGTAGTATATTTAAGCTGGCAAAAAAAATCAATAACTATTTGAACAGTATAATCAAAAATTTTGATGTGATGGACTCAGCAATTGTAAAATATATGCAATTTTCAACTACATACAAAAACTTACAGAAATTGATCATGTACTAAACCTAAAGCAGATACTAAACTTCACAGAATAGGTATTATGTAGATCATATTATTTCTTCATAATTCAATTAAGTTAGAAATTAGAAGGCATTGAAAGCCTAAATAAGTGGATATGGGTGGAAAGATCTAATATCGTATATATACCATTTCTTCCTAAATTTATTTTATTTTATTTTATTTATTTATTTATTTTTTTAAAGACGGGGTTTCACCATGTTGGTCAGGCTGGTCTTGAACTTCCAACCTCAGGTGATCCGCCCGCCTTGGCCTCCAAAGTGCTTGGATTACAGGCATGAGCCACCATGTCTGGCCTCTAAATTTAATTTTAGATTTAATATAACAAAAATCAGAATTCAAAAGGTGTGTGTGTGCACATGTGTATGTGTAATTTAAGCATTTGATTCTAAGATTCATGTAGAAGAACAAAGAATAGCCATAACCAAAACACTAATGACAAAGAACAAGGGGTTGAGGAGGTCTTGCATTAACAGATATAAAGTTCATAATAAGGCAAGAATCAATAAGAGAGTATAGTATTTGTTTAGAGATAGACTAAGAGTCCCATGAAATAGTAAAACTTTCAGAAATGGACCATCTTATATATAGAAATGATTTCTTATAGACTTGCTATTGAAGGTCAATGAGCAAAGTATGAAATATCCAACAAATTATTATTGGACAATTGATTATACAGAAAAAAAATAAACTATATTATATATAAAATCAGTTTTATATTGATTAAAGGCAAATATAAAAAGAAAAATCTGAAAACTTTTATAAGATAACTTAAAAGGATATATTTATGACCTTGGTATATGTAAAGTTTTCTTAAATAAGACAGCAAAAATGCAACTGACAAGAAAAAAATTTATAAATTTGACTATATAAAAATTAAGACAATAACTAAAGTGAAATGAGGAGTCATAATTTATAGAAGATAGAATAAGAATTGGGTGATTTAATTTTTAAAATGAGCAAACAGATTTTAAAAGTGTTTAATAGAAAAAGAGCACAGAAGACCAATACATGCACGAAAAATGCAACAGCAACCTAATTAGTAACTGGAAAACACAAATTAAATGTGATACCACTTAAAACCTATCAGATTCATAAAAAAAGAAAATATCTGATATTGAATATTGTTAAGGATGTGGAGCAATCAGAGCTTTCATATTTAGCAGTGAAAAGCGGTACACAATTGTACTGAAACTATTTCAAAAAATAGAGAAGAGACTTGTCCCTAACACATTTTATGAAGCATGCGTCACTGTGCAAAACCTGGCAAAGACAGTGAAAAACAAAAGGCACAGGCCAATATCCCTGATGAACATTAGACACAAAAATCCTTAACAAAATACTAGCAAAGCAAATTCAGTAGCACATCAAAATGTTAATTAGCCATGATCAAGTAGGCTTCATTCCTGGGATTGAAGATTAGTTCAACATACAGAAATCAATAAATGTGGCATTCGTAAATGTCACATAAAGAGAATTAAAAACAAAAACCTCATGATAATCTCAATAGATGTGGGAAAAGCTTTTGATAAAATCAACATCCCTTCATGATAAAAACCCTCAACAGACTAGGCATTGACAGAACGTAACTCAAATAATAAGAGCCATCTATGATAAACCTACAACCAACATCATACTGAATGGAAAAAAGCCAGAAGCATTCCCCTTGAGAACAGGAGCAAGACAAGGATGCCCATTCTCACCACTTCTATTCAACACAGAACTGGAAGTTCTTGCCAGACAAATCAGGCAAGAGAAAGAAATACAAGGCATCTAAATAGTAAAAGAAGTCAAACTATCTCTCCTCAATGACAATATAATTTTATTCCTAGAAAATCCTAGACTCCACCAAAAGGCTTTTGGAACTGATAAACAGCTTCAGTAAAGTTTCAGGATACAAAATCAATGTACAAAATTCAGTAGCATTTCTGTACACCAATAATGTTCGATCTGAGAGCCAAATCAAGAATGCAATCCCATTTACACACAAAATAAAATACGTAGTAATATATCTAACCAAAAAGCTGAAAGATCTCTTCTAGGAGAACTACAAAACACTGCTTAAAGAAGACATCATAGATGACACAAACAAATGGAAAAACATTGCATCTTCATGGGTTGGAAGAATCAATATCATTAAAATGGCCATACTCTACAAAGCAATCTACAGATTCAATGCTATATGTATCAACCTACCAGCATCATTTTTCACAGAATTAGAAAAAACTATTCTAAAATTCATATAAAACCAAAAAAGAGTCTGAATAGCAAAAGCAATACTAACCAAAAAAGCACAACACTGGAGGCATCACATTACCCCACTTCAAACTATACTGTAAGACTACAGTAACCAATATAGCATGGTACAGGTACAAAAACAGACACATAGTCCAATGGACCAGACTGAGAGAACCCAGAAATAAAGGTGCATACCTACAGCACCCTGACCTTTGACAAAGTCAACCAAAATAAGAAATGTGGAAAGGACTCCTTATTCAATAAGTGGTGCTATGATAACTGGCTAGCCATATGCAGAAAAATGAAGTTGGATGCCTACCTTTCACCATAGAAAAATTTACTCAAGATGGATTAAACATTTAAATGTAAGACCTTAAACTGTAAGAATTCTAGAAGAACATCTAGGAAACACCATCCTGGACATTGTCCTTGAGATAGAATTTACTACTACATTCTCAAAAACAACTGCAATAGAAAAAAAAAATTGACAAGTGGGACCTAATTAAAGAGCTTCTACACAGCAGAAGAAACTATCAACAGAGTAAACAGACAACCTACAGAATGGGAGAAAATATTCACAAACTCTCCATCTGAGAAGGGTCTAATATCCAGAATCTATAAGGAACTTAAAGAGTTCAACAGGCAAAAATCAAATAACCTCATTAAAAAGTGGGAAAAAATATGAACAGACATTTCTCAAAATAATACATTGAAGAGGCCAACAAACATATGAACATATGCTCCACATCATTAATCGTCAGAGAAATCCAAATCAAAGCCACAATTAGATACCATCTCACACCCGTCAGAATGGCTATTAAAAAGTCAATAAACAACAGATACTGGTGAGGCTGTGGAGAAAAGGGAGCACTTATACATTGTTGGTGGGAATGTAAATTAGTTCAGCCACTCTGGAAAGCAGTTTGGAGGTTTCTCAAAGAACTTAAAACAGAGCTATCATTTGACCCAGTAATCCCATTACTAGGTATATATCCAAAAGAAAATAAATCATTCTACCAAAAAGACACATGTATGTTGATTGCAGCACTATTCACAGTAACAAAGACATGGACTCAACCTAGGTACCCATCAACCATGAATTAG
Organism: Aotus nancymaae; assembly: GCF_030222135.1. NCBI lineage: Eukaryota > Metazoa > Chordata > Mammalia > Primates > Aotidae > Aotus > Aotus nancymaae. The sequence goes on along the minus strand of NW_026988415.1, from coordinate 48,622,967 downwards.
ATAAAGAAAATGTGGTACATACACTCCATGGAATACTATGGAGCCATAAAAATGAATGAAATCATATCTTTTGCAGCAGCATGAATGCAACTGGTAGCCATTATCCTAAGCAAATTAACATTGGAATGGAAAAGCAAATATCACATGTTTTCACTTACACGTGGCAGCTAAACAATAGGTACTCATGGACATAAAGATGGCAACAATAGACACTGGAAACAACTGGAAGCGGGGAGGAAGGAGGGGGAAGAGTTGAAAAATTATTAGGTGCTATGCTCAGTACCTGAATGATGGAATCCATCATACCCCAAACCTCAGCATCATGCAATATACCCATGTAACAAACATGGACATGTATCCCCTGAATTTAAAATAAAAGTTGAAAATATTTTTTAAAAATGATACAAAAACTTTGAGAGACAATTTGGCATTGTTTTGTGTGTATATATATATATATATATATATGTGTATCTTTACACTTATATATACATATATATATCTTTGTACTTATATGTACACATGTACACACACACACATTCCCTAGGGCTGGGCAATTCTATTTCCGTGTTTTGTGAATATTCCCTAGAGAAATCTCTTATACCCATTCATAAGAAGACAGGTAAAGCAATGCTTGCAGTAGTAAAAGAAGAAAGAAGAAAAGAAACAGGAAGCAATTATATGCACTAAAATAGGAGAAGAGAAAGGAACAACACATTGTGACATGTCATAGAATGGAATAGTAAAGAGCTGTAAAAAGAATGATCCATAGCTACAGGCAACAACATGGAAGGACCATATTACTATAAGATCAAGTAAAAAGAAAAACACAACCAAACAAAAATCTCAGAGGATTACCTAAAGAATTTCATTTATATTAAATTAAAAAATATACAAAATTAAACATATTAATTATGAATACAAACATATGTGATAAAATGCATTGGAATGAGAAAAGTCAGTATAGTAGTTACTTCATGGAGAAGGATGGGACTGGGAGAAGTGAGGTTGGGGTAGGACATAGCCTGGAGCTTTAATATTTAATCTATGTTAATTTTGTAAGCTAGGTAGTAAGTAAACAGGCATTGGATTGTTATAGGTATGTGTTTTTGTGTGTGCATGTGCCTGCATATATGTTTTTGTGCCTGTATGTATATTTTTACTAATAAATGTTATTTTTAGGAACACTTTCCAGATCACAGCAAAATTGAGTCAAAAGTACAGAAGGTTCCCATGTACTCTTTGTCCTCGCCTAAGCATAGACTCCCCCATTATGGAAATCTCCCATCACAGTGGTACATTTGTTATAATTGATGAACCTACATCAAGACATTATTTTCACCCAAAGTCCAGAGATTACATTAAGGTTCGCTTTTGGTGTTGTACATTCTATGGGTTTGAACAAATGTATAATGACATGCATCCACTATTACAGTATCACACAAGTAGAACTCTACTCTGTAACTCCTCTGTGCTCCACTTATTCATTCTTCCCCTCCTCCTAACTCCTGACAACCACTCAGCTTTTTACTGTCTATAGTTCTTGCCTTTTCTAGAATGTCACATCAATTGAACTTATATAGTATATAGCCTTTTCAGATTGACTCCTTTCAATTTAGGAATATGTATTTAAGTTTCCTCCATGTATTTTTATGGCTTGCTAGCTTGCTTTATTTTAGCACTGTATAATTTACCATTGTCTGAATGTACCACAGTTTATCCATTCACCTACTGAAGAACCTTGTGGCTGCTTCCCAGTTTTGGCAATTATGAATAAAACCACTACAAACATCCTTGTGCAGGTTTTCGTGTGTTCATAAGATTTTAATTGATTTGGGTAAATACCAAGGAGTGTGACTGCTGGATCTTATGGTAGAGCATGTTTAGTTTTGTAACAAACTGCTAAACTATGTTACAAAGTGACTGTACCATTTTGCCTCTCCATCAGCAATGAAAGAGTTCCTGTTGCTCTACATTCTCACCACTGTCTGGTAGAGAACTTTTGGCCTCGTTCCCCAGTCATGAGGAAAAGGCCTAATTCCCAATAAAGGAGGCCCTTCCTCCCCCGCAGGGAGGGTCCCTTATCTCACTCTATCCTGGCCCGGCCGGAGGCCAGCAACCTTTCCGCCCAGCAACCCCCCGAGCCAATCACCATCCGCCCCCGTAGCCTCCCGTCCCACAAGCTCCCGCCCGGCAGGTTTTCTGCCCAGCAACCAACCCAGCCAATCGCTAGATCAGCTCTCCTACCGCTTTTCTGCCCAGCAACCAACCTGGCCAATCGCTACCTGCCAGATCAGCCTTCCTACCGCCCCAGACCCTCAGTCCCTATAAAACCGACCGAACAAAGCAAGCGTGCGCGGTTCCTCCCTTCCCGCTTGAGTCGCCTGGAGATCCCAATAAAGCTGGTACCGGTCACCACGCGTCCTGCCTCGTGTCTATCGAGCGCCTGCCTCCGTGGGTCGGGGTCCCACAGCCGGGGTCGCACAACCACCATTTAGTGTTGTCAGTGTGCTAATAGGTATGTCATGGTTGTTTTAATTTGCAATTCCCTAATGACATCTGTTGTTGAACATCTTTTTGTGTGCTAATTGCCAACTTTATATCTTCGTTGATGAGATGTCTGTTAAGGACTTTGCCCATTGTTTTAATTGCGTTGTTCATTTTCTTATTGTTGAGTTTTAACGGTCCTTTGTATGTTTTGGGTATCAGTCCTTTATCAGATGTATCTTCTGCAAATATTTTCTCCCAGTTTGTGTCTGGTCTTCTCATTCTTTTGATATTGTCTTTCACAGAGCAGAAGTTTTTTGTTTTCAATTTTTGGTTAAAAAAAATTAAAAATCACCTCCCTCTTAGGACTGCATTTTAGAATTTTAATTTATCTTCATGAACACTATTTTTAAACTTGTGGAGGATGTAGAAAGGTGATAACATGAATGTATGAATTTTTCAACAGTTTATGTGCTCATCCTTTATCACAATACACAGACTATCCTTCTTTAAAATTGTATTAAAAACTCCATGGTTTCCTGTTACGTTATCTTGGTGTCTTGGCATATAATAATGTTTCTTACAAGGAGTAAGGGGTACCACAGAAGTTATCTTTATGGTTGAACATAATCTGGCAGTTCAATATATTAGCAATACATTACCTAGGTCTACAGTGAATTGCATAAACATTCAGTCTAGGAAAGTAATGCTGCTTTGTAAAAGCTCAAGTATCTTACCCTTGATTTTATTAGAATTCACAATCTTTTCCTTAGTGTATCCCTGTAAAGTACAGAATAGAATTTCTGAACAGCTTACACTGAATATTAAAGGAAATGAAAGTCTCTGACAAAGTCAAGGAATTCTTTTTCTGTTCTCTTTCACTTTGAGTAGTGTAATAAACCATTCAGGTAGGTTCTCTGCATTCCAGACATGCAGGCTTCCATGGATGAAGTCCTTCCTCCACAAGTCAACTGCCTTGCTGTCAGCTCCAATGTCAGTCCCTTCAAACTCTCTGTTTCCATAATAAACCCTGACCTGGAATGACCACCTCCTTCATGGTTCAGGAGTCATTGAAAAGCCAGCAAAGATCAGAGCTGGGTCTCTCCTGAATGAAGCCACTGACTGTGTCCAATTGTATATAATTATTTCTAGACAACTGTTCTCTTGGGACTCAGCAGAAGCAGAGATGAATTTCTACCACAGTGTTAGAGTATAATGAACAGTTTCTTATTTTGTAAGCCACCCAGCTGTAGGATTGGACAACATATCACCACTTAGCATTTGGACAGCAAACTGTTCAGAAATCTATAACCTGTCTAGTGTCACACAGCTGGAGAGAGAACTTTTTTTTTTAATCTTTCAGACTTAGTAGCTTTGAGGCCATCTGTGTAACGTCCGTGCTGTTGAAAGAAGGCAACTTTGCCCTCAATGTAAAGTTGCCATTAGCTGAATCAGCACTGGTTCAGGGAGGTTTGGAATTCAGCAATGGTAACTTCCTCAATATCATTCATGGATGTGTCATGTTCAAACCAAACTAGAAAACTTAAACCTGAGATTTTGAGCACTAGATTTTTTTTTGGCACAAATACAGGCATTTTGAAAGGGAAATACAAGTTCCCTGAATTTGTTACAAATATAAATTTTGAAGTTGAAATAAGGTTTCGATTTTGATTGACTGTTTTGTTTGGGAAGTCTGAGATTGGCCTGAAGCTCTGGCTTCTTCTGACCCCACTGAATGGCTTTGAAATCATAAAGCAAATACAGTTGGGGTGCCACAGAGCTAGTTTTGTAAATCAGAACAATATCCTGTTTGGCTTCTCATTGGGCCAGTCCCCACATGCCACCTGCCTCTCTGGTAGGCCTTAAGGCCCCACCACTGTGTAGAACTCTAAAAATTTCCAACACCCAGGACCACCTGCAACACTGCAAGGCGCATTGGCTCCATTTTGTTGTTTTAGTTGATGATGATCCATATTTCAATTGCATAATATTGCAATGATCAGAGAACATTTTCTGGACAGCTTTTTGGCAATGTACCTTATTTACTAATAAAGCAAAGGAGAGCGACAATGTTGTCTTTGTTGTTGTTTTCAGGGAAGGCTCCATTTCTTTATTTTATTTTGTTGTTTATGAAGTCATATAGGCAGGCACAGTGTATGTCTGTATGTGTGCATGTGTGTATTTATTGCTTATAAGTTTGTTGTAATGGGAAAATACATGTCAAGTATATATGTATACAAAACACATGTGAAAATACACACAGAATGTATAACTACATTGGGTTTCATTACAAAAAAAAATGATGTGGTAGATTCGTTTAATTTTCAAAACATATTCATTCGTTTTCCTTATCTTCATGAAAGAAGAATATTTCCTCAACTCATAAATGCCATACCAGGCCAGAAACTTGCTTTGGCTAATGGAATGTAACTGAAAGTGACAGTGTCCTGGTACTGGAACTAGCCTTAAGAAGAATTCTAGGTTCCTATTTAGCCTCCTGGGACCTTCTAATTTCTGTAGAGAGAAAAACATACTCCAGATAGCTGCTTACTATTGAGCCTAATAAGTGTAATACAGACCTAAACTTGACCTGAAGCCTAATGCAGAGCCACTCCAGCAAACTGCCCACTCAGTAGCAAGAAATAAATGCTTATGTTGTAAATTATGAAGCCTGGGTGTTATTTTCAAGGCAGCATTATGTCATCAGTCAATAACTGATAAAATGAGTGTTATCTATAATTGCTAAAACATCTTTATTGAGATGTCATTCATATACCATACGATTCATCCCTTTAAAGTATACAATTCAGTGGTTTTAGTATATTCACAGTGATCACCACAATTTATGAGCTGAACATTTTCATCAACCCAAAAATAAACCTTATAGCCATGAGCATCACTCCTTACCCTCACTCCCAGCTCTAGAAAGCCTCTGTTCTACTTTCTATCTCTATAAATTATCCCATTATGTGCTTTTCATATAAATGGAGTCATAAAACATGTGGTCTTTTGTGATTGGGTTATTTCACTTAGCATAATGCTTTTAAGGTTTACTTATGTTGTAGTGTATCCGTATTTCATTCTTTTTTATGGCTGGATAATATTCCATTATATGGAGATAGCATATTTATTTATATCTTAAATTGTAACCACTCTGTTGATTGATATTTGCACAGAAACATAAAATACTAATTAAAGATTGTACCATGCATTATGGCAATAAACTTCTTTTAGAAATGTCAGCCTGAGAAAGACCTAGGTATTTTTTAAATGCTAAGAGAGAGATAGAAATTAATTAGCTGACTTTCTAAGACTTTATGCTCAGAAATTAGGCACGTATATTGAACATTCCAACTTTCTCTGAAATACCTTCTATCAACCAGTGATTTCTGTAGTGTACTTATATTGTTATTCTATAGCCTGTCTCAGGTTCGTTTTATTGTTGTGGGGATATATACAGTTGAATTATACTTATTTTAACATTATCACAAATACTCTGAGTGCTCTTCAGTACTCCCATGACAAAGGCTTACCATGATATTAACACTATGGTTTGTGGGGGGAAAAAAAGTTAAACAAGAAACAATAGAAATAATTCTGCTTCCATATCTTATGAGATGTTTGAGGGTGGGTAATTCATGTATTTACAACTTCCAAAATGATAGCTGGCATTTATTAAGCACTTATCACGTGCCAGCAAACAATGTTCCTGGCACTTGATGTGTATTACAACAAATTTATGAGAAAAGAACCATTAATATTCCGATTTCAAAGATGACAAATAGAGACAAAGTGAGATTAAATGATCTGCCTAAGGTTAAGACTATGACTTATATTTAGAGACTTCTGACTCCCAACCCAGCACTGGTTGCAATTGGACAGAAGTGTCTCTCAGTCACCATTCACCTATCTATAAAATAGAGATAATATCCGTATGATCTTCACAGCTGGGTGTGACAGTATATATAAACTATACGGAAAGATTAGGATAGCAAGGAATAGATAGACATAGATCGCCGTCAGTGGCGGGCTTTTTCTAGCTATACACAGGGGAAGGGAAATGAGATAGAACAAATGACTATCTCTCTGATCACTCCGTGTGATTGCACCATGAAATAACTCTGTATCTCAGAAACTGTCTTGCCTGGGACATACCACAGATCTCATAGAAAATTGGCAAAATAGGTTATCATCATTTAGGATATATTTTGGGCACCAGTCTCTTCGGAATGCTTCTGTTTTTTTCTCTAACTTAGTCTGCAGTCATCTGATGGGGAACATTCCTCTTGGGCAGAGTTCCATGCAAAGCCACCTCAGGGGACAATGGTCTTTTCTCCGCAGAAAGAACAACTTGGGCCCACTTTTTTTCAGAAGTGAGCTGTGGGTCTTTTGTGTACTTAGGACTCGTGGATTCCTCTCTGAAGAAAAGTGCTTCCGGTTAAAATGAAAAGCACAAAATTAAATAGAAAATTATAGCATGCTTCTCTTAACCCCTCCCCTTAAAGTGTAACCTTGAAGAAAATCAAATAATAAAAATACATAATTTTTGAAATAGATTAAATGATGTGAGTATTTCCTAGACTTTGGATTTTTAAAAAATATTATTAACCAATACTACGCCTTGGTAGAGGGGCAGTATGGCATAGTAAGGTTAAAGATAGATCTAGATTTGAATCCTTTCCTTCCTCTACATACACCATTTCCTTCTTATTTCTACTTTGATACAAAGTTGGGGATTTGAGGGAGAGAGGTAAAAAACAGTAGCTATTAAGAAACATAAGCAGATGAATAATGATATCAGGTAAGGATGAGAGTAAATGGAAACTGGAAGGAAGACTAAAAGAAGAGAAACAAGGTTTTTGACACAAGAGAAACACAAAGATTGGGATTGAAGGAAAGTGACAATAGGTTAGGAAATAATTTTCAAAAAACATTCATTTTTCAAAATTATTTTGAAAAATATTTTTTTGAGAAATATTCATTTTTCAAAATTATTTTTTGAAAATTTTGACAGAATTATTGCCATAGCTTTCTAAAGTAGTCCACCTGACTTCAGTTTGTCACCACTTCCAATCCATCTTCCTCACTACAACCGATTCTTTTAAAATATAAATTTTATCATTTTTTTAAGAAAAAATAAAAAGAAGAAATAGAGAAAGAAACAAAAAAAGAATGAAGGAGAGGAAGAAAAAGGAAGAGAAAGAAGGAGACAGAATGGGTATATTGCTTTATTGCCCAGGCTAGCTTGGATCTCTCTCCTATAAATTTTATCATCTTATTGTCCTTGCTTAAAATTTGGTAGTGGCTTCCCATTGAGTTCAGAATAAAATAAAAAATGCTTTTTGTCTGTTTTCTGTCTCTCTCCTCAGCCTTATATCTAGCTGTTTCCTCTGCACATTACATTCTCCAGATCTACGAACTCCCACCCTACAGCTAAATGCACCTTGCTGTTTCACACTTCCAAAACTTTGCATATGTTATCCAATGCCCCAAATGCCTCTTTGCCCTTTCACTTGGGGATTACAACATCTTCAGAGGGCTTACTCTTTAGCTGTTCTTAAAAAATCTCCCTTTCTTCTTTCCTAAACATTTGTGGAACACGTACTAGGCAGGCTCTATGCAAGAAGCTAGGGTGCAGAAGATGAGTAAGACGTACACTTTGTTCTTAACTAACTCACAATTGAAAGCCTCTGTCTTCATCCTGCTATTCATGTCCCCTCTTTTTTGAAGACTGATTTTAAGTACAGAATGGTTTACTTTGATTTTTGGCTCCCAAAAATGTGAGCTTTAAATGTAAAAACTAGACAAATATATGATTGCATTTATATATTCATCTTACATTAATTTTAATTATTGTAATTAAATTTATTCTCATATTAATCTTATATTAATTATACTGAATATATAACAAGCCAAAATTATAGAAAGCAATTTCACTTGATAAAATGAAGTTAAATGTGCTTAAAGTATGCATAAAGAACAAAGGCATTATGCAGATATAATTGCTTTGTGACAATTAGTAGTTAACTCCAAAATACCACATACATAATATTCACACAGGTGCTATATTTCTAGGCACCATGGGCAAATTCAAAAGAAGACAAAAACATCCTCTGGCATGTAAAGCTTACAATGTGATTATATTTACCAGGTAAGGACACTTAATAGTCACATTTGATAAGGCAGTGGAAAAAGCCTTTGTGCTCTCTTCCTTCCAAATGGAATTTCCTTTCTGTGCCATTAAATGAGGGCTATGGCCCACAAGATCATCATGTTTTCAAAGTGGATTGAAAACTTCTTTAGAATAGAAGTATGTCTTTTTCATCTCTACTTTTTTTCATTGCCTGAGAGAATACATAGCACATTAATAGGCACTTAATTTGTTAAGTGAATAAATTTATTGATGAATGATGAATAAATAGGGTGCTCTGTTCCCCTATTACCCATATTTCTTTTTATCAGAAGCATCTTTTTTAAAGAAAGAATCCAAAAATATGCATGACAATTTCCACTCTGAGCTTTTGCTGCCTGATTGTCAATTTTGGAATCAACATAATAGCCACGTTGGTCAAGTTGGAAAGTTTAGAGACACCCTAGGATATAAATCCAAAACAATCATTACTAGGGTAGGAAGAAAATAAAACAAACAAACAAACAAACAAAAAAGGGAAACCACAGAGTCAGTATGAAGACTTATAGTTCTGGTCTACCCAATAGGTAAGCTAGGTGTATGACTAAGGCACAGCATATCGGGGCAACAAAAAGAGACATAGCTCTAACAAACTTCTTTGGCATTCTACAATCATTACAATATACATGTATATATTAGTTCAAACAACAAAATTGTATTTTGAAGTACAAAACACAAATGTTTTAAGGTCTTCATCTGGCCCCACTGACAATGCAAGTTTCTACAATGGGACAAGCAGATTTCACTTCTGTTAATAGCTAGGGCTCTAATTGTGTCAGACATCTCAGAAAATGACCTATGCATTCATTGTACTTCATGGTGAAACAGATAGCCCTGTGGTAAAAAAAAAGGAACTGTGGCAGGCTTTCCCCTTCTTTTGAAGTATTAGGAGGGTGAAGTGATAAAGAGCCACAAAGCAGGTTTTGGAATTTACATTTCCTTATTTGTATTTACAGCAAAACAACAACAATGTATATAATTCTGTGGTTGCATATCTATGTGTCTAGGAGTTTTTAAATGACTTGTTGGTGTGGACTGGATGTTTCTCCCCTCCAAATCTCATGGTGAAATGTGATTCCCAATGTTGGAGGTGGGGCCTGGTGGGAGGTGATTTGATCATGGGGATGGGTCCTTCATGAATGGCTTAAGGCCATCCCTTTGGTGATGAGTGAGTTCTTGCTCAGTTAGTTCATGTGAAATCTGGTTGTTTAAAAGAGTATGGCACCTCACTTCTCTCTCTCTCTTGCTCTCATTCTCGCCATGTGACATGCTGCTCCCCTTGCCTTCTGCCATTATTGTATACCTCCTAAGGCCTCGGCAGGAGCTGATGGCAGAGCCATGCTTCCTGTACAGCCTGCACAACCATGAGCCATTTAAACCTCTTTTCTTTATAAATTACCCAGCCTACAGTATTTATTTATAGCAACACAAGTGGACTAATACACCAGTTATGCCAAAGAATTACAACAAAGTTTGGAGGAGATATCCTACACATGTTAGTTTTTCAAAGTTCCTTTGCATGTTTCAATACAAAACACTACTGCAATTTTAATAACCAGGGTCTGTTATAGCTTGTCTTTTTTTTTTTTTTTTTTTTGCCATTTGGTAGTTTTTCTACATTCCCCAAAGATTTTCCTCTTGCAAATAAAAGAGTTTAATTATTTCTATAATGGAAGGATTAGAATTCCCACGAGCAATTTTTTTCTGCTTAAAAATTGTTGTAGGTATAATAAAATGCAAGTTGTTCATGACCAATGCAGCTCCTTGTGAAAGCATTGGAATGAAATCCAAAAGACAAGAAATACCTAAAATGGTAAGGTGTTTTTTTGTTTTTTGTTTTTTTTTTTATTTGAGCTATTATTAGCTGCTATCATCCAGGTCAGGACCAGGGAGAATAAATTAGTGCGGTAAAATCATAACACAATAGCTGATGCTCATACAGCTGGTTTTTGTTTATACAATTTTCACTGCACCAGTTCAAGGCAAGTCTAGGTAAGTTATGTAATCGCTGCCCAGAGAATTTCATTTTGTTGTAGTTACAGCACTTTAGATATGCTTTGCATGCATGCCATTTTTTCTTGCCATTTGAAGACAGCTAAGCTAATCTTTTTAGGTTTTGAATATTGCTAAGTTATACTATCTGTTGCTTTTTTTCAAATTCCAAAGTTACTGTTTTCCCGGAATGGTCCATCTCTTCCTCCTACTCTCTAATGAAGGTCTAATACTCTGTAACAGGCTTATTTTATTAGCAAAGATGGAACACAGGCTTCTAAGAGCTTATTTTCTGGAGGCTAGTCTCACTTGATGCCAAGATGTAACATGAACCCAGCCCATCATCTTTCAGGCATACCCTTGGCTTCCATACCCAGAAGAGTAGTGACTATACTGAAAAGTTGATTTGCAGTGATTTTATTTCATTCATTAGGGGTTTATGACACTAAACATTTACAGAATTCCTGCCCTCAAGGAGGTCCAACAAAAACATTGTCTCTGGCGTATTCTTTTTTTTCTCATGTATTTAAAGGCTGACTATTGGGATCGCTAGAGCTCTGGCTGCTGGTAGAAGGGAAAGCTAAATCGTAACATTTGAAAAAGTTGGCTCACCAGTTTCTTCAGGTCTTGAGGAGGAATAACCATAAGCTTGAGGATTTACATTTTTTGCAAGTTTTGTCTTCCTTTGTAAATTTATAGGAGCAGGTAAGCTTCTGTGATTTTGACTGTGGTCAAAAGGCAAACCATTCTGTTTTTATATGCTTTGATCTGGCCAATTTGATCTGGCCTCTTGTATGCTGATGGTTCTTTTCTCTGGGTGGTCAGATACTATTGAGGAGTGTAAATAGACATATGCAACTTAAATAAAGCTTGGCTTCCTTGCGGATGGTGTTTAGGACAATTGTAACATGGTACCACATCTGTGGGGGTCAAGACTCTTAGTCCCCTAAAGGTTTATTAAAAATCACTGATATAAGGCAGATTGATATATAGGAAAAAGGCATACAAATTTATTTAATGTGTTCACACAGGAGCCTTCAGAAAGAAGACCCAACTTCCCAATGAGGTATAGAAACTTACATGCCATCTTGAAGTTACAGAAAGAATGGGCCTTGGATTCTGGTAAACAGGTTATGGGAGCAGGCAGAAGAGGAATTCTATTAAAGAACAATAAATAATTGCTAGGGAGGATGATTGGATTACACAGCAGAGATTAAGTTGTGAATAGTTTTCTTTGGAATGTAAATGATCCTTGGAGCCAGTCCTAAAACAATCTCTCCTCAGTTTCTAGCTCCATTCTCTGACTCCAAAGTCCACCTGTGCTCATTTATTCTTCCGTCTCCTTCATTCAGTCCTATGCTTTCTTGCCTCCTTCTCTGGCCTTGCATAACTAATCTCTTCCCTGAGAAGCTCCTCACTGTTTTTTGTTTATACACTTTATTTTTTAAAACTTTAAATAAGAAAGTATTCCAAATGTACAAAAAAGCAAAAGTATAACAAATACCCATGTACACACCACTTAAATACTTTTTATGCTCGAAATATTTTACATAAAATGGAGACTACCTGCTTCAATGTTGTCAGGAAAAGAAGCCTGCACAACATTTTAAGCCTGGTGTGTGTTTGTTAATAGCAGAAGAGATCCAAGTTACCCCAAGTTACCGGTGGCCTAGCCTTAAGGGTCTACAGCAACTTGGTCCTTGCCTCTTCAGAAGAAATAATTTGACTGAGAGGCATAAAGCAAAAAAAAAGGGACACAGGCAAGTTCTAGAACAGGAATGCAAGTTTATTTTAAAAGGCCTTAGAACAGGAAAGAAAGGAAGATGAGTTTGGAAAAGACCCAAGTAGGCACATGAAAGTTAAAGAGAGAAGGTCAAGTGCCCCATATAACCGTGATCCTAGGACTTTGATAAGCTTGCCTCTTTCCCATAATTCTTCCCTTAGGGTGGGCTTTCTGCATGCCCAGTGCCTTCTTTACCCTTTGGAATTGAGCACGTGCAGTGTGTTTAGGGGGTTAGAAGCATGCTTATCTGAAACATTCTTCCCTTAGGGTGGAATGTGCCCCCAGAAGACTATACTTCACTATTTTTGTCCCTTAACATGCATGCCCAGGAAGTTGCTTCTCCTTGGGGCCTATATTAACATTTTGATGTTAAAAGGTGTGGACCATCAGGAAATGGCCTCTCCCTACCACTGCTGAATTATCATTTTTAGACAGGCAATGTGATAATTGTTGAACCTGGCATTTCTAGTGGCTGGGGGTAGAGCCCTCTCCTGCCCCACTCATACCTAACTACCTGTAATATGTTGATGTTTGTATTTAGATTTTAAAATAATGACTAAATTTGTTTTTTACATTTACAGATCCATTCTAGTTTTCTATTTCTATCTGTGTCATTTTGATAAGTTACATATATATATATATACACATACATACACATATATATATTTTAACTGGGAGAAGGTCCATTCTTTTCAGGAAAAAGTTTTCAAATTCATTGTGAGAATGAGAGAGCAGATGCTGGGGCGAGGACTTCTGGGCTCCAGCCCCGTGGTAGCTTCTAGGGGTGTGTCACAATTAATGCTCTTGTAGCAGCTGCCATCTCTGGATGACCAGTTCAGTGGAGAGTCAGGGTGACAGCCTATTACACCCTTTCCTCTTGGTAACTGTGTCCTTGTCCCGTGTTCAGGACAAATTAGGTCACACGGACTTGAAGGATGGCACATGTGGAGGTTTTATTGAGTGACGAAAGTGGCTCTCAGTGGGATGGGGAGCTGGAAAGGGAGAAAAGTGGGAAGATAATCTTCCCCTGGGGTCTGGCCATCCCTGGCCAAACTCCTCTCTGACCATCCAGTGGCCTCTTCAATGTTCAGATGCTTCTTCCTTCTCTTTCTCTGCCATGCTCTGTTCCTCTGCTAGTGGAGTTTGGGTTTTTTATGGGTACAGGATGGGGGCATGGTGGGCCAGGGTGGTTTTGGAAAAAGCAACATTTGGGCAGAAAACCAGAGATGTGAAGTTCTCATTTAGTAATGCAAGCCCAGGGTTGTGGGTGGGGCCTTTGCTGGAGAACCACTCTCTTCAAGCCAGCATTTCCCTGCCTCCTGTCATATTCATTGGAAGATATTTCTCAAGATTTTGTCTATTATTTTTTCTTTGCTCTGGATAGGTTCTTCTTCAGTTTTCCTCAAAGAGCATAGAAAGTGTAACAGAGTTTGTGGACTGTCTGTGCTGACGGCTCAATAAGGTGTCCTGTGCTACATGTTGTAACTTGGGAATTTGTTTTTAATAAAATTCCTAAAGGAGCAGAAACATTAAGGTTGCAGTAATCACATATAAGTTTGGCTCACTGGGGGATTTTCAATAGTGGGTTTTTTAGGCTTTAATTATTTAAAATAGCAAGATCCTATATTTAGGTTTCATATCTTTTTTTTTTCTTTTCTAGAGTTTTTAAAATTATTATATTTTTGGTTCTGGGATACATGTGCAGAACGTACAGGATTGTTACATACGTATACACATGCCATGGTGGTTTGCTACACTCATCAACCCATTATCTACATTAGGTATTTCTCTTAATGCTATCCCTCCCCTAGCCCCCAACCCCCTGACAGGCCCTGGTGTGTGATGTTCCCCTCCCTGTGTCCATGTGTTCTTACTCTTCAACTCCCACTTATGAGAAAGAACATGCGGTGTTTGATTTTCTGTTCCTGTGTTAGTTTGCTGAGAATGATGGTTTCTAGCATCATCTATGTCCCTGCAAAGGACATGAACTCATCCTTTTTTAATGGTTGCATAGTATTCCATGGTATATATGTGCCACACTTTCTTTATCTGGTCTATCATTGATGGGCATTTGGGTTGGTTCCAAGTCTTTGCTATTGAGAATAGTGCTGCAATAAACATATCTGTGCATGTGTCTTTACAATAGAATTATTTCTAATCCTTTGGGTATATACCAAGTGATGGTATTGGTGAGTCAAATGGTATTTCTGGTTTTAGATCCCTGAGGAATCACCACACTGTCTTCCACAATGGTTGAACTAATTTACACTCCCACCAACAGTGTAAAAGCATTCCTATTTCTCCACATCCTCTCCAGCGTCTGTTTCCTGACTTTTTAATGATTGCCATTCTAACTGACGTGAGATAGTATCTCGTGATTTCGATTTGCATTTTTCTAATGCCCAGTGATGACAAGCTTTTCTTTTATGTTTGTTGGCCACATAAATGTCTTCTTTTGAGAAGTGTCTGTTAATGTCCTTCACCCACTTTTTGATGGAGATTTTTTTTTTTGTAAATTTGTTTAAGTCCTTTGTAGATTCTGGATATTAACCGTTTGTCAGATGGATAGATTGCAAAAATTTTCTCCCATTCTGTAGGTTGCTTGTTTGCTCTGATGATAGTTTCTTTTGCTGTGCAGAAGCTCTTTAGTTTAATTAGATCCCATTTGTCAGTTGTGGCTTTTCTTGCCATTGCTTTTGGTGTCTTAGTCATGAAGTCTTTGCTCATGCCTATGTCCTGAATGGTATTACCTAGGTTTTCTTCTAGGGATTTTATGGTGTTAGGTTTTACATTTAAGTCTTTAATCCATCTTGTGTTAATTTTTGTATAAGGGATTCAGTTTCAGCTTCTGCATATGGCTAGCCAGTGTTCCCAACACCATTTATTAAATAGGAAATCCTTTCCCCATTGATAGTTTTTGTCAGGTTTGTCAAAGATCAGATGGTTGTAGATGTGTGGCATGATTTCTGAGGCCTCTGTTCTGTTCCATTGGTCTATATCACTGTTTTGGTACCAGTACCATGCTGTTTTGGTTACTGTAGCCTTGTAGTATAGTTTGAAGATGGGTAGCATGATGCCTCCAGCTTTGTTCTTTTTGCTTAGGATTGTCTTGGCTATTCAGGCTCTTTTTTGATTCCATATAAAATTTAAAGTAGTTTTCTCTAATTCTGTGAAGAAACTCAACGGTAGCTTGATGGGGATAACATTGAATCTACAGATTACTCTGGGCAGTATGACCATTTTCATTATATTGATTCTTCCCATCCATAAACAGGAAATGTTTTTCCATTTGCTTCTGTCCTCTCTTATTTCTTGGAGCAGTGGTTTGTAGTTCTCCTAGAAGACGTCCTTCATATACCTTGTAAGTTGTATTCCAAGGTATTTTATTCTCTTTGTAGCCATTGTGAATGGGAGTTCACTCATGATTTGGGTCTGTTTGTCTATTATTAGTGTATAGTAATACTTGTGAATTTTGCCCATTGATTTTGTATCCTGAGACTTTGCTAAAGTTGCTTATCAGCTTAAGGAGATTTTGGGCTGAGATGACAGGGTTTTCTAAATATACAATCATGTCATCTGCAAACAGACACAATTTGACTTCCTATTTGAATAGTCTTTCTTTTCTCTGTTTTTTTTTTTGTTTGTTTTTTGAGATGGAGTCTCACTGTTGTTAGCCCGTGATGGAGTGCAGAGGCGTGATCTAACTGCAACCTCCACCTCCCAGGTTTCAGCAATCCTTCTGCCTCAACCTCCTGACTAGCTGAGATTACAGGTGCCCGCCACCATGCCTGGCTAATTTTTGTATTTTTAGTAGAGACGGGATTTCATGATATTGGCTGGGCTGGTCTCAAACTCCTGACCTCAGGTGATCCACCTGCCTTGGTCCCAAAGTGCTGGGATTACAAGTGTGAGCCACCACACCCCGCCCTCCTTTATTTCTTTCTCTTGCCTGATTGCCCTGGCCAGAACTTCCAATACTATGTTGAATAGGAGTAGTGAGAGAGGGCATCCTTGTCTTGTGCTGGTTTTCAAAGAGAATGCTTCCAACTTTTGCCCATTCAATATGATATTGGGTGTTAGTTTATCATAAATAGCTCTTATTATTTTGAGATACATTCCATCAATACCTAGTTTATTGAGAGTTTTTAGCATGAAGGGGTGTTAAATTTCATTGAAGGCCTTTTCTGCATCTAAGATAATCATGTGGTTTTCGTCATTGGTTCTGTTTATGTGATGGATTATGTTTATTAATTTTCACATGTTGAACCAGCCTTGCATCCCAGGGATGAAGCCAACTTGCTCATGTTGGATAAGCTGTTTGATATGCTGCTGGATTTGGTATGCCAGTATTTTATTCAGGATTTCTGCATAGATGTTCATCAGGAATACTGGCCTGAAATTTTCTTTTTTTATCGTGTCTCTGCTAGGTTTTGGTATCAGGATGATGCCGGCCTTATAAAATGAGTTAGGGAGGAGTCCCTCTTCTTCTATTGTTTGAAATGGTTTCAGAAGGAATAGTATCAGTTCCTCTTTGTACCTCTGGTAAAATTTGGCTGTGAATTCGTCTGGTCATATGCTTTTTTTCGGTGGGTAAGCTATTACTGCCTATTTTGTTAATCTTTCCTCATCTTTGTGGATTTATCTACCTTTGGTCTTTGATGTTGGTAACCTTCAGATGGGGATTCTGTGTGGACATCCTTTTTGTTGATGTTGATGTTACTCATTTCTGTTTGTTAGTTTTCCTTCTAACAGTCAGGCCCCTCTGCTGCAGGTCTGCTGGAGTTTGCTGGAGCTCACTGCAGACCCTGTTTGCCTGGGTATCATCAGTGGAGGCTGCAGAACAGCAAAGACTGCTGCCTGTTTCTTCTACTGCAAGCTTTGTCCCAGAGGGGCACCTGTCAGTTGCCAGCTGGAGTTCTCCTGTATGAGCTATCTGTCGACCCCTGCTGGGAGTTATCTCCCAGTCAGGAGGCATGGGGGTCAGGGACCCACTTGAGGAGGCAATCTGTCTCTTAGCACAGCTGGAGCACTGTGCTGGGAGTTCTGCTCTTTTCAGACCTGGCAGGCAGGAACATTTAAGTCTGTTGAAGCTGCACCAAAGCCGCCTCTTCCCCCAGGTGCTCTGTCCCAGGGAGATGGGAGTTTTATCTATAAGCTCCTGACTGGGGCTACTGCATTTCTTTTAGAGATGCCTTGCCCGGGGAGGAGGAATCTAGAGAGGCAGTCTGGCTACAGCGGCTTTACGGAGCTGTGGTGTGCCCTGCCCAGTTCGAACTTCCTGGTGGCATTGTTTTCCCTTTGAGGGGAAAGCTGCCTACTCAAGCCTCAGTAATGGCAGACGCTCTACCCCAACCAAGCTAGAACATCCCAGGTTGACTTCAAACCGCTGTGCTGGCAGTGAGAATTTCAAACCAGTGGATCTTAGCTTGCTGGGCTCTGTGGGGGTGGGATCCGCTTAGCTAGACCACTCGGCTCCCTGGCTTCAGCCCCCTTTCCAGGGAAGTGAAAGGTTCTGTCTCACCAGCATTCCAGGCACCAGTGGGGTATGGAAAAATACTCCTACAGCTAGCTTGGTGTCTGGCCAAATAGCCACCCAGTTTTGTGCTTGAAATTCAGGACCCTGGTGGTCTAGGCATCTAAGGGAATTTCCTGGTCTGTGGGTTGCAAAAACCATGGGAAAAGCATAGTATCTGGGCTGGAATGCACCATTCTTCATAGCACGGTCCCTCATGGCCTCCCTTGGCTAGGAGAGGGTGTTCCCCAACCCTGTGCGCTTCCTGAGTGTGGTGACTCCCCACCCTGCTTCTGCTCACCCTCCGTGGGCTACGCCCACTGCCTAAACAATCCCAGTGAGATGAGCCGGGTACCTCAGTTAGAAATGCAGAAATCATCCACCTTCTGCGCTGATCTCTCTGGGAACTGCAGACTGGAGCTATTCCTATTCAGCCATCTTGCCCTGGAATCCAGGTTTTATTTCTTCTAATGAAATCTAAGTGGCTGATTTCTCCTCAGCATGCATGAATTAAGGTAGAAAATACATTGATTTTTCTTCTAATGATAAGAGAAAGAAAGGTCACAGCTTCCAAAAAGTCTCATTCCAGAGAGATTCATGCTTGGAATAGTGCATTCTCTATTTAATGAGAATAAAACATGTGGGCAGTTGAACAAGTGTACCATTTTTGGCTTTGATTGCCGATGGAAAGTATATCAAGTCATCGTAATATAAGATATGTTAAAATATGTTATTAAATCTGAAGACATTCACTGTGATCCTATTTTATGTTCTAATATATGTAAACCAACATTTATTGTTTAAAACAATCATTTTGAGTTTCTATTTCAATACCCAATCTCCATGGATCCTACCAACTTGAGCTCTCTGGGGACCTGTGGAAATCTAGTTTGCGCTCTTAAGTATTTAATAAATAATCTGTGTAATGTTGTAAGAGTCACAACTGGTGTCTAGATGCTATGAGGAGGCTATCAAGGCTTACTAGGAACAGAAGAAAAAACAGATAGAGTGGCAGAATAATTGCTACTATATTAGCATTTTTTTTTTTAACACTTGGGGCAGACACTATGTAAGGTACCTTATTGAGGGTATTTAACTTAATCTTCATAACAATCTTTTAAGGACAGAATTCTTATTATCTTTGTTATGGCTCTGAGGAAGTTGAGGCTCAGAGAAGTGATGTAATTTTTTTTCAAAGATATAGTGCTCATAAGTGGCAGTGCTAAGCCTTGGGTCTATCATTCTCTATCCCTAAAATCCACATTCCTGATCCATATACAGTATTTACTCTCTTGACTGGAAAAGAACTAGAAGCATGGGACCAAAGTAAATGGGATTAAATACTATTTGCAACTCCAAAATAGTATTTGTGGCCTACAGACTGTAAACCAAAAAGTATCTGACACAAGTCTTGATCAATTTAAGCAGTTTATTTCGGCAACACTAAGGATGTGCCTGTGACACAGCCTTGGAGGTCCTGAACAACATCTGTCTGAGGTGGTCAGGGTACAGCTTGCTTTTATACATTTTAGGGAGACATACATCAATCAATACATGTAAGATTTACATTGGTTTGATCTGGAAGGGCGGAACAACTTGAAGGGGGTAGGGGGTTGTGGGAGAAGATGGGAGGGCTCCGTGTCATAGGTGGATTTAAACATATTCTGATTGGTAATTGATTGACAGAGTTATTAGCAGCACAAAGGAATGTCTGGGTTAAGATAAGGAGTTGTGGATGTTGAAAAAACGTGCTCATTGAATGAAAAGACCTTCCAAACAGGCTTTGTGTGAGCAACATGGCTGTTTATTCACCTGGGTGCAGGTGGGCTAAGGCCGCAAAGGGCATTAGCAAAGGGCAGTGGAATAGGAGTTGGTTTTATAGGTTTGGGTAGTTTTTTGTGGCCGGGGGTGTTGCAGAGTAAGTTCAGTTACAGTGGTGTGGGGTAGGGGCAAGTTGTATACAAGTTCAGTTACAGTGGCAGGGTTGGGTGAGAGGTATTTACATTATCATAAGAACAGTTAAGATGGCAGAGTTGGGTGAGTGGTATTTACATTATCATAAGAACAGTTAAGATGGCAGGGTTGGGTCAGGGGCTTGTGGGAAGCTCCTGCTGGGCGATCAGGGACAATGGCAAATGCAAGCAGGGGTGGGAGACTTCAGCTGAGGCAAGCAGGACTTCAGACTTTCAGGCTCCAGGCTTGCATATGGAGACCTGACAGTGGAGACCTAGGTTTTATCATGCAGATGAAGCCTCCAAGTAGCAGGCTTTAGAGAGAATGGACTGTCAATGTTTCTTACCAGACTTAAGGTCTGTGTTAATGCAGGAGGGGTACAATGAGGCATGTCTGACCCCCACTTCCCCTTATGGCTTGAACCAGTCCTTCAGGTTAAATTTTAGAGTATCCTGGCCTAGCAGGAAGTCCGTTCAGATGGTTGGGAATGGCCTTCAAATTTTATTTTTGGTTTATAAGTCTCTTTTAATGTGAGGGCCACGGCCCTTGGCTTCCTAAAATTTCACTGAAAAATCACTGCCCTGAGATAGATTAACAGGAGAAAAGGCATACAAATTTATTTAACATGTACACACAGGAGCCTTCAGAATGAAGACTGTACATGAAGCTACAGAAACCTACATACCATCTTAAGGTTATGGACAGAATGAGGGCTCAGAGCATGGCCACAAACAGGTTTGGTAAATCAGGTTTTAATGGCAAGACAGGTTGTGGGAGAAAAGGAGAGGCCTGACTAGCCAAGGTAGTCTTATTATGTAGATGAAACCTCACAGGTAGCAGCCCTAAGAGAAAATAGATGGTAAATGTTTCTTTTCAGACCTTTAAAGGTGTCAGATTTGAAGTTAATCCCTCCTAGATTAGGGAAAGGCCTTGCTGCATTAGTGGAGATTATCTACAGATGCAAATTTCCCCACAAAAGAGCTTTGCAGGGCTACCTCAGTCTGGTCTTGCAGCAGCCATTTCAAAATATGTCAAAGAAACACACTTCAGGGTAAAATATTTTGATTTCCTTCACTAATATATTTACAACTTAGCCCAACTAAACCACAGAATATGCTTGATGCCTTTTGCTGCTCTAAAATGTTTACTCAACAGGGGTATCATTCCTTGAAACAAATGTTCATCTGCTTCATAGTGTGGGGATACCTTGGTGAGGCCTCTGCTGCCTGTGTTTTTAATGCAGTTACAGTTTCTTGTGTATTTCCATACCCAATGGTGAACTTAAGTAATGCCCATACCGAAGCCCACAGAGAGAGACCTGTAAATTGTCAGGACAGAAGGTAAAGAGTAAATAGAGGAGAGATCGCTGGAGAGAGAGGGTGGAGTAACTGATGCAAGGTGTTGAATATACTATTACATGGTATTTATTCTCTTCTTTTGAGAGAGTAATTTTGTGTTCTGCAGAATACATTATAATCACAACTTTGGGGGGGTAACATGATGTGGAAAAAAGCAAGTCCTTTGGAGTCAAATAATGACGATGATGATATTGATGATAAAAATGGTAATTAGGATGACAATAAAAATGATGATACTGATGAGAATGGTGATAACAATAAAAATAGCAGCAGTAGCTCTCATTTACTGAGTGCCTGTTCTGTATCAGCTGCTGCTCTTCTGAGTATTTTACATGTATTATCGCAATTAATTTGTTACCAGCCCTGTAAGGTATTATTTCTACCATATAGATGTGGAAAGTGAGATATGGAGTTGTCAGAGGTGTTTGAAACAGAGCAACTCCATCTTGAATAGGGGCTGGGTAAAATAAGGCTGCATTCCCAGGAAGTTAGAGACTCTACATCACAGGATGAGATAGGAGGTTGAGACAAGGTTCAGGTCACAAAGACCTTGCTGATAAAACATGATGTGGTAAAGAAGCTGGCCAAAACCTGCCAAAACCCACCAAAACCAAGATAGCAAAACCCGCCCAAACCCACCAAAACCAAGATAGCAAAACCCGCCAAAACCCACCAAAACCAAGATAGCAAAACCCACCAAAACCCACCAAAACCAAGATAGCAAAACCTGCCAAAACTCACCAAAACCAAGATAGCAAAACCCACCAAAACCCACCAAAACTAAGATAGCAAAACCTGCCAAAACCCACCAAAACCAAGATAGCAACGAAAGTGACCTCTGGTCATCACTGCTCATCATATGCTAATTATAATGCATTAGCATGTTAAAAGACACCTCCATCAGCACCAGGACAGTTTACAAATGCCATGGCATTGTGGCAAAGTCACCTTATCTGGTCTAAGAAAAGGAGGAACCCTCAGTTCAGGGAACAGTGCAATCCTTTCCCAGAAAACTCATGAATAATCTACCCCTTGTTTAGCATATAATCAAGATGTGACTATAAGTATACCTGTGTGAGCAGCCCAGGCCACTGCGCTGCCTATGGAGTGCTCGTTCTTTTATTCCTTTACTTTCTTAATAAACTTGCTTTCACTTTATGAACTCACCCCAAATTCTTTCTTGCAGGAAGTGCAAGAACCCTCTTTTGAGGTCTGGAATGGGACCCCTTTCCAGTAACAGAGTGGTTAAGAATTTTCCAAGGTCGCATGGGAAGTAGCTGACCTAGGTCCCTATCCCAAGCAGTCCGATTCCAGAACATGTGATCTCAGCTAATTGTGGGTTCAGTTTTGATATGCATCATGTAGAAACTGTGTGACTTGGAGCACACTATTTTCTTCCCTAAGCCTCATTCTCCTCACGTGAAAATGAGGGCTGTGGTATAGATTATGTAAAACGATATATGGAAAAGCACCTAAAAGCACAGTGCCTGGTCTGTGGTAAAAGTTCAATAATATTTATTGTTCTTCCTGCATCCTGGTTGTTACTCTGGACCAGGTTTTCTCAAATTATGATCAAGAGAACACCTTTATCAGAATCACCTGGAGTGCTTATTAAAAAAACACAATGCCAGCATTTCTTATGCTCAAGGATATTCAGTTCATAGCTGGAAGGTTTGGTATAAACACGCAAAGTAAAATTTTAATGCCATTTCCCAGCAAACAGCAATAAAAAGAAATTACTAAGTACCTTTAAATTCTGAACAGATGTAGCTTTCTGGCCATCTGAATCAACAACATCACAAACATGTCAACTAAATATATCGATCTGACTAAATCTTACATTATAATTCAATCTCATTCTACATATTATAATGAGGTTAGCAATAATAACAGTAGCATAGGGGCCAACTCTATTTATTGTGTTCCCAGAGGACCACCATGTATGTTAGTGAATGTATGTACATAACCACATGCACGAGAATGCACGTGCACACACACATGCATGCACATGCCCACAGACATGCAAAGTAAAGGTAAGACAAAGTGCAGACACTTCCTCAGGGTTCACATAGACCCTTTAAAAATGTACACGTCAAAAGACAATTACCTTGTGTAGAGTTAACCAACTTTATGTGGGACGGTGTGAGTGGCCAGAAATAAGAGAAAATATTCTCCTCTAGCTAATCTTTGGGAAACCCCTCTTCTCCTGCAAATTTATAAAAGGTCCATGTTCAAAATTTTTAAGTAAAAAAATCACTTGGGACATATTCTGTTCAGTATTTGTTACTTAAAGGTGGGCAGTGCATTAATTCAATCATTCATTCAAATATTTATTGATGGCCTACCATGTAACAAAACAAAGTCTGAAAACCACTCATATCCTAATTTGAACAAGAAATGGTCAAGTTATAAGGGAGGTTTAAGGGTTCAATAGCCCAGTGCTACTCAAACTTTAACATGCGTTTGTATCACTTGGAGAATCTTGTTACAATGCAGACCCTGATTTGGTAAGCCTGGGGTAGGTGCTTGAGAGTCTCAAACAAAAGATGCCTGTGCTACTATTGGCCTGAGGACCTCACCTTAAGTAGCAAAGCTGTAGTCTATATTGTACATTCCCAAACTTATCTTTTACTTATAGATCAGACTTTGATCCTTCTCATTCATCTCAGGCTGCTTTCATCGAAGTGGGTGACTGGAATCAGAATTGTCTGAAGGTGCTAATTAAATATGCAATTCTCCCTAGGTGATGCTGATGCACACTAAAGTTTTAAAACCACTGCTTTAAAGAAAAACAGTGACTAAAAAATCATTCATATGTGTGAAGCAAGCCTCAACTCCTCAATTTTACTATAGGTCAGTTGTTAGCCAACCAGCAACACATTAGATTCGCCCTGGGAGATGTAAAAAATACCAATGTCCTGGTTCTACTCCTGACCAATTAAATTGTGATTTCTGGTAGTGGGCCCCAAGCATATATATTTTTAAAAAGCTTTCTAGGTGATTCTAATGTACAGATGGGGTTGAGAACCACTGCTAGAAGGCAAATTGTCTTTTTATTTAAACTTAGGAATGCGGTTGATCTAAGCAGAAATTGTGGAGTTAAGAGTTTGTCATTTCTTCTTTCTGGGCCTTTTTCATAAGTAATCTTATTGCCCAAGATATCCACTGCCCTTGTGTTCCCCTGGATGTCCAAGACTTCCTATCACTATGACATGACTATCCTGTGACTCAATGATCCCATGTGTTCCTCGTCCTGGCTTCCTTCCTTCATCAGAAGCAAGCATGTGCCTCATCTCCTATGAGCCTTTTTTTTTTTTTTCTGCTGGTGAGTAGAAACAGGCTAATCAGAAAAAACAGGCCTGATGTGGTGGCTCGCGCCTGTAATCCCAGCACTTAGGGAGACCGAGGCGGGTGGATCACAAGGTCAGGAGATCAAGACCATCCTGGCCAACATGGTGAAACTGTCAAAAATTAGCTGGGCGTGGTGACTCATGCCTGTAATTCTCGCTACTCGGGAGTCTGAGGCAGGAGAATCATTTGAACCAGGGAGTTGGAAGTTGCAGTGAGAGGAGATCGTGCCACTGCACTCTAGCCTGGTGACAGAGTAAGACTCTGTCTCAAAAAAAAATAACATAAAAAAAAGAAAAAGAAGAATCAATCCTAGGTCATGTGTAAATTAATGTGTTTTCCCTCTTTGGTAACACACACCCTTAACCCAGTTTAAATAGACTTTAAGGCCCTTCTGAAGTTGGGAATGTCAAGCATGACTGTTTGAAATAATATATTTGTGCCTCAAATAAGCCACCCCCTACTCCAATAACCATTAGTCCTGGAGTTGGTTAAGGAAGGACTTCTGGTTTGTGGTTGATTTCATTATGAAAGGCACTTTTTTTTCCCATCATAAATACTGTCCAAGATATTATATGTTGTTCTGTGGGTTTTATTTTTACAGAAGGAAATGCTAAATGTGGTGAGGAAATCATTTTGACAGCAGTTGCTTTTGTTATGAAAAAGGGATTTAACAATTTTTTAAATATGTGCTCTTCTAAGCATGAGGAGGTAAGAAGGTCTTTGATCAGATCCTTGTAATCAAGGAGGCACAGAAGAAAACAAAGGATATACAAATATGAGAAATTGACTACTTCCAGAAGAAAACTGTTACATCAACATCAATTAATAATTATTGAGCACCTACTGGGTACATAACACTATGACAACAACTTGAAAAATGACGTGCAGTACATACCTATAAAACATAATTACCAGAGCCTATTTTGGCTATTTGTTTAAATTAATTATATCAAGGACAAGCAAACAGGGTTGCTTATAATTTGGTCTCATTAATAAAACTGATTCCTAGGGAGATTCACTCAGAAAGAGAGAAAATAAACCATATTGAAATATTATTTTCTGTTATTCTGATAATTATAGCACATAACACACAGGTGGGCCCAAACACTGTAACTGCAAGTGTGATTCTCAAATGTTAGTAATCAACCCATTCCCAGAGGAAGTATGGGATCCAGCACACTGTTACAGATTTTCTTCATCTATCATTTGTGGAATTCATGAATGCTATTGATTTTGTCCTTATGAACTGAGGTTAATTATGCAGGTATGTGTGTATATCACTGAGATGTGAGGTAAGAGAAATGAGACTGATGCCACAGCTTGCACATAGTAATCATTTATACTAACTTAGCTCGTGGATGACAACTCATACATTTATACCTCTTCTGCTTTGAAAATGGAGACAGGGTCTGAACCATGTGACATAATCACTTGAACATTTTAGCTAATATATTTCTATTTGGCTTTAATGAAATAAGCAAAAGAATCTGCACTATATCCATGTGAAAAATGCCAGAATAACTTACCTGGAGGATTCAAGCTGAGGAAATACTAAGACAATCTGAAAGTTTCATAAACATTAACTTGTCATAAGATATGGAAATTGGCCGTGTTGCTTAAAATTCAGAGAAAATTGATATTTGGTATAGATTCTCACACTAATCAATTCAACTGACCATATTTTAGTACTCTGGTTGGGCATGGTTTTATTATTACTTGAGGTAGAAATCAATTTTGCAAATACTTTATTTCATGTATTTATAATGTACACATTTTTCACTTCCAGAAAATATCCAAGGTGCTTACCTTGTCAGGTAAGAAAAATAGATTAAGAAAAACTTAATGCATGTTCCTAGCACTCTAGGATGTCTATAGCCTGCTCCATACCAAGCCTTGAAAATGATACATTCGAACAGCCTAGAGAGGCCCAGTCCCAATACTATGGGTCATATTTCCAATTTTTATTAAAATTATGATTTGCCTTGGGCCTGTGAGGGTATATTTATCTGCCTAGCTTGATTATATTCTCTCTGAAGGTGGTCCAAGGTGAGAAACTTTCCACAGATGAAGAAATAACTTGGGTGGATTTGCTAGGAAGTTGGTGAATAATGTCTATTGTTATTCCCAAATTTTACTGTATTTCTTAAAGCAAATAGTGAGGTCATAGTACAGACTGGAAATAGTGTGACTAATCTTAGTAACTACTAAGCAACTTGAATAAACAGACACAGGAAGAAGAAAGGAAGACAAGCTTATGGGGTATATATCCTGAGTTTGAGAATCTACCTATTAAGTTCATCAGCTCTCACTGTTTTCTAAGAGATGATCTGATCAGAACGGATTACATTTACTCAAGTTTCAGGAAAATGCTTACTTATTTCTTGTCCACACATCTCAGATATTATCTTAAGAGAAATAATTGGTGAAATAGACTCTAGGACAATGTAAGGGAACATTTGTCCATAGGGATTTGGCTTTTCTACACATTGAGCAAGCAGAAGCATTGACTACTTTTGTGCTGGATGATCTTTTGAAAAATATGTGTACAACCAACATCTCTGCTAGAGGAAGTGTCTCCTGCTAAAATAGAGGGCACACTTTTTTCTGTAAGTATATTAAAAATAATATCTTCCTCCAGGAGTGGGATCAGGCATACTTACTGTCCATGATAAATTATTTGGCTACCTTAAGCTCAGAGTTTCTTTCCTATAATGCAACCCACTGCCTATGCAGATGTCATCTAACCCTTTCCATATTTCCCTTGGGAACTGTGACTCAGGGAACTTACTCAAATGCTGATACTGTGGGTACTGCTATGAATAATAAACTGTCCCTTGCCGCTGACCCAGGAGTCTCCTGTCTTCTGCTAGGTTAACTTTCTAGCTTGCAAGTAGGGTAAAATCTCAAACCTGTCACAGTTATTAAGAAACAATAGAATGTTAGCTCTAAAAGGGACATTCGAGATATGTAGTCCAACATATCAACCGATAAAAGACTCTGAGAAATTCTACAGTGAGGACACTCATTTAACATTGATTAACCTGGTTTTCCAAAAGATGTTTGTGCATAGATTTTTGTTTCTTTCTACATAACACTTATTAGCATTTTTTTGATTTATTGGAGGAAATGCTGCCTTAGGCTGAAGTCCAAACTGCATAACATGTCCTGTGAAGCTGGTTTATCTCTCCTTATCTCTGTTTTATAAATGAGGAAACTGAGACCCAGAATTTATTTCTCCAAGGTCAAAGAGGTGATTAACAATAGTCATGACTAAAGATAGTTAAAGCATATCCAAAGGCAAACAGCTTAACTCTGAATTTGTTTATAATCTCATTTTAGACTTAACGTGCTCCTTCCAGATCTCCTCGGATTTCTCCTACAATATCTGTGTGCCTGTCCCCATGCCTATTTTTGTTTCCAACCACTATGGTCTTCAGGAACAGGAGTATGAAATTCCGGCATCCTTGCCTCAGGGTGGGAGGATTCTGAGATGTAATAGTCTAGCATTCCTCTGTGGAGTCCAACAAAAGCCTATGTTCCCCAGGACTTTTGCCCAAGATGACACTCCTACTTGGCTTTCTGTCCCTGTCTTGCTTTACTCACTCTCTTATCAGTTTCTCCTGGGAGCAATTCCTTAATAAATTACTTGTACACAACTCCTCATCTCCAAGTGGGCTCCTGGAGAACCTGACCCAAGACGGTAATCTAATTATTCAAGTTAATTAGGCAACTCTCTAAGTTTTGAGAGAGGGGTGTGTGTGTGTGTGTGTGTGTGTGTGTGTGTGTGTGTGTGTGTCCCTTCCCCTACTCACCTGGAAAATTTGATGAGCAGAATTGGGGCTTCAAAAACAACAACCAATTTTTATATCTGCCCCATGGTGACTCTATACTCGGTACATTTTAGAAAAGAAAAACCACTAGGCTCAATGACTGCTATTACCAGTGGAATACGAGTTAGAGGAGGTATGATTGACTGACTAAAGGAGGTGAGACAGCACAAGCTCAGTTCATAGATATAACTGTCATTTAAAAATTATGAACTGCTTACTCTCTTCAAGGCACTGTAGGTTATGTAGAAATAAATTAGAGTTCTTTCCTTCAGGCAAAATAGATTTTAAAAAAAGACAAAACTTGCATAATATGAAGAGGATTGTTCCCAGAGCCTAAGAAGTAGATACACTGAGGCAACATAAAATCTTTTTGAAAAATAGAACTAGTTTATTCATTCATTCATTCAAAAAAATTACTAATTAAATGCCCACTGTGCATCAGGTATCAGGTACTACGCTAGGTATGGAGTCAGTGATGTGTAAGTGAATATTTAACAACCAGCTCAAAACAAGTCAGCTTTGTTGTGTTTGCCAGTTTCTGTGGCGAAAATATTCCCACCATGGCTGATTTTGAGCTACCATGAGGACATCAATGGACTCACAACATTTCTGAAAATTTAACAATAGGCTCTTGTGAGCTAGTACAAGCCAGTTCCAGCGCAAGCTAGTTCTATCACACCACTGCCTGAGGATATAACAGTGAACACAGCTTACTGACAAACAGAGACAAGCAAATAGAGTGCGCTTTGGAAAACAGAAAACGAAAGGTACCCCTAAAAGGAACCACTGAGTTTTAAAGGTGTAGGGGCAGGCAAGGATTTTCAAAGAAAGGACAGTTCTTTGGAGAACAGTCATGAGAAGACATTCATTCAGTGAAGAAAGGTCTGGAAGTGAGAGAGGAGGACGAGGATGCCTTTTTTATGGAACTGAAAAGAGTAGGAATGGGAGGGAAAGTAGCAAGAGGTGAGATTAGAGAGACAGGGAGGGATGAACTGTGACCAGCCTTGTAGGACACATGGAACATTTGGCCTTGAGCCTAAGGTACCATTTCATCCAGTATGTAAGCCCAGGAAATGCCAACAGGCATTGTGTAAAAAGAAAAAGAAGAACCTATGCTCAAACATGCTTTGGAAATACTAGGTTAATCAATAATAAATAGTTGTCCCCTGTGGGATTTCTCAGATCCTTTCATCTGTTGACATGTAGTGTGGCTCTCCCAGAACGAGGTATAACACACATGATTTCCTGAAGTTAGTTGAGGTTGGACTACTTCCCACTTATTTTGAGGATTATATCCCAGGAATAGTGTGCTAGAAAACTAGTGTCCATACAACGCAGTCTGGAAAGTATTCTAAGAAAAATGGGGAGGCATTGGAACTCATTAGGCAACAGTAACATAATCAGAAAATGCTGTATAGTTTCTTTCAGTTATTAGTGATTTGTCTTGAATCATATATATATTTTTTTGCCCCCCACACCTCCTCAACTGGTTTCTATCCCCAAATTGTGAAAAAACAAAAAAAAGCATAGGAAAACATCTAAATACATCTTAATAGTAAAAACTAAAATAGTTTTACAGGATACTACATTCCTACTAAATTTGTTAGATTTCATTGTTTTTGGTTTCTGCTTTTAACATCTCATTTTACAATTTCCATTATTTCTGGAAAAACACAGAGCGTAAGACCTGGGGTTTTTCTCAACATTTAAGCCTAATTTTTTTCAAAAGGGAACAATGACAGACTATAATCTGTCCATCTATAGAAGATTATAGACTCCCAAATTTGAAGTGAAAATTATAGCTCAGATGATCAGGTATTACATATATCTACTTTATAGCAATTTCATTCTACATAAAGAATGAAGGGGACAGGCGTCGAGGTAGATGAGAAAAGGAAAAAAGGGGGGAGGAGGGAAAAAAGTCCATTTAGCAACCTATCAGAGCTTGATGAAGCCTGATATAATTAACAAACTTGTGATATCTCTAGCAATTGTAATTCCAATTATTTGCTAGCTAAAGGCAAGTTTCACTGCTCTAAGTTAGGAAATCATGTAAATAGCCTAATTAATATAATTTGCCTTATGCTCTACTAGGAAAACAAAAACAAATATGTCATTTTTTAGAATAAATAGCATGATATAGACTAAATATTATAAATATTCAGTCAGTTTGCAGAACAAATATTGCATATTATGGATCCTTTTCAGCAATTCTATGAAGTTCAGCATGATTTAATGAAATTATGATGGTTGTTTGAGTTTTACAACTACATTACAATAAAAAGAAAGCACTTCCTTTGCATGGATAAGAGAAAGATCCTTGACGAAACAGCACGGTAGAGCTTATAATGCTGTGGGCCTGAGGAGACAAAGAAGCTTTTATTCTTTTTCTTGCCAGTTCTGTAATCTCAACAGAACCCCAAAGTTAAAATAAATCTTTTAAAACTTCCATATGCCAGTGGTGGAAAGACATAATAAATAATTCTTTGCCATTTCATCATGTAGAACTGAGAGATAAAGCTGTTTGTAAAACCCTAAAAGACTTACAAATCATTTCAACAGGTTGTCATATGTTAATGCCCACAAGAATTTAATCACCACATGGAAAATGCATAATACAATGGCTGGCCTGCATTGCTTTTTGTCTGGGGACTCCACCTCACCCCTTTATATTTAATCATTTGCCCTCTGTCCTCCTCTCAAGTACTTACCCCTCAAGAACAAGCTAAGGCCATTACTATTAAGAAGGAGAGAGAAGGAAAGAGGATGGCTGAGTTACTAAACAAGTGTCTATTGAGGTTCTATGTTCCCAGCACTATGCTAGGCATTGCAAAGTAAGAAAAAACAAAAAAAAGCAGACAAGACTCCTACCCTGAAGAATTTTACTACATACTTAGATCATCAAAATTCTCATTTATGAATTACTTACAGGTCAACTAAATGCTATATATATGATATGAATCTGAAAGACAAAAACCAATAGTCAAGCAATGAGAGACCCACTAATATCCTGCAGTGCTAACAAAAGACTTGACAATGGCCAAGCTAAAGGTTAAGCAAAGTCTCGAGGTATGCTTAGGATATAGAGTGGTAACAAAGAGATAGCACCGTAACCAAGGAGGGATTTGGTATAAGGAGAGGCACAGAAATGTGCCTGTGTGTGTGTGAGAAAGGGTAAAACTGATTCCAAAAGTGATCATGTCTACCAGAGTGAAGTTCAGTAAAATTATTAAAGGTTTAGTAAGCCCAGAAAAGGGGCTGGGTTATAATGATTCAGAAAACAGAGAAGTTCCTAGGCCAGAAAATAATAGGATTAAACCAATACAATAAACAACAGAGAAAACAAAAGAAACGGTTTCAAAATTTGGACAGATTAGAGCACAGACGAGTGGGGTCATAGTCAAGAAGGGTATTTTAGTAAGTGATTGGGGTCATAGTCAAGAAGGGTATTTTAGTAAGTGATAAGTGAAGAGATGAGCAACTGAACAAAGGCAAGGTAAGTAAAAATGACCAAGGAGGGGCCAATCAAAAAGACATAGCAAATAAAGGGATACATCAAACCATCTTCTATGTTTTTTCTAAATGACTATTTAGATACAGGAGCCAAAGGAGAAGGAAGAGTTAAAGAGGACCTCAAGTTTTGTAGCTTTGACTAGAAGTAATGGGACCACTGGGATAAAATTATTTGATGAGTTCTGATTTATATATGGAATTGAGGCACAAGTAAGACAATATTTTATAAGTATTTTGGAGAGTCATTAGCACAGAATTGATTGAAGCAGAACATTTTGACCATCCCTATTTTGATCCAGATGTCAAAATAGCACTTACCTGAATACAAAAGCCATGAAAGTTAATGTGGTGAAGACTGCTAGACTCCATTCACCTTTCCTTCCATGGAAATAGACCTGTATAGCCTGGTATATATATGGCGGGTGTGGTATGTAGAATAATGAGCCCCCCAAAGATGTCCCCATCCTAATCTCCAGAACTTGTGAATATGTAGGCTACATGACAAAAGGGCATTAAGGCTGCAAATGCAATTAAGATTGCAAATCCATTGACTTTAAAACAGGAAAATTATCTTGGATTGTCTGGGTGAGCCCAGTGTAATCAGAATGTCCTGTAAAATGGAAGAGGGCAGCAGAAGCAATCAGTCAGAGATATTTGAAAATGCCATGCTGCCAGCTTTGAAAATAGAGGAAGAGGCCATAAGTCAAGAAATGCAGGCAGTTTCTAGAGCTGAAAAAGGCAAGAAAATGGATTCTTCCCTGGTGCCTGCAGAAGGAAGATAGCTCTACCAACACTTTGATTATAGCCCACCAAGACCCATTTCAGATTTCTGACCTCCAGAAATGTAAGATAATAATTTGTGTTGTTTCAAGCTACCAAGTTTGTGGTAATTTGTTACAGCAGCAATAGGAAACTAATACAACTGGCCAGATACACTATACAAACATACTGTATTTCTCATCCATTCTTGCTGTTAGGTATGATCATTTGATTAACTTTCACCAATAAAATGATAGAGATAGTTATGTGCATGATATTCAGGCCAGAGCCTTTAAGATAATAAGCCTGCTTCCTTCACAATCTCTTTTATCATCCAGTAAAACACAGACATGACTGTAACTATGTTTTGAATATGCAGATAAAGACAATACCCAAGGAGACAGTAAAGAAAATGGAAAGAAACTGGACTCCTAAGTTATGCTGTGCAAGACAACCTCTCACTGATCTTAAACTTGGACTGTTACATGAGAGAGAACTATACTTGCATCTTGTTTGAGCCACTGCATTTTAAGGTCTTTATGTTATAGCAACTAGTATGACCCTAAACAAGACAGAAGATGATTTTCCTGAAAGAAGGAATGTGTATGTGGTAGAGTAGGGAGGACTGAAAGGAGAGGGTAATGTTACAGCATTTATGAGTGGACAAACTTTCAAGGAGAAGATCATGATTAATAATTGCAAATGCAGGCCAGGCATGGTGGCTTATGCCTGTAATCCCAGCACTTTGCAAGGCCAAGGCGGGTAGATCACCTGAGGTCAGGAGTTCAAGACCAGCCTGGCCAACATGGTGAAACCCCGTCTCTACTAAAAATATAACGATTAGCTGGGTGTGGTGGCATGCACCTGTAGTCCCAGCTACCTGGGAGGCTGAGGCAGGAGAACAGCTTGAACCTGGGAGGTGGAGGTTGCCGTGAGCTGAGATTGCAGCACTACACTCCAGCCTGGGCGACAGAGCCAGATAGACTTTGTCTCTAATAATAATAATAATAATAATTGCAAATACACCAGAAAGATGAAGGAGAACACTTAAAGTAGGGGGAGGCTTGGTATGGATGGTTAGTGAGAGTTACTCTGGTTCCCTCTCATTTGCCCTTATCTATCTATTCCTATAACTTTACATACCATCTATATACATATAACTCCCAAATGTATGTCATCAGATCAGGTCACCCTTCTAACTTATTTGATATTTCTATTCGGATGTTTCATATAGGCATCTCAAACTTAACAGATCAAAAAGTGGACACTCGTGTAATCCTATATCCTTCAGAGAAACTAAAAAACCAGAAAACAAAAACACTGCTCTTCTTTCTG
The DNA here is from genome assembly GCF_030222135.1 of Aotus nancymaae. Lineage (NCBI taxonomy): Eukaryota > Metazoa > Chordata > Mammalia > Primates > Aotidae > Aotus > Aotus nancymaae. The sequence continues at coordinate 48,588,907 of NW_026988415.1, read as the reverse complement.
ATTGCTTCATCTCAGTAAAAGCACCTCATTCCTCCAATTGTGCAAGCTTAAAAACTGAGAATTTCTTCTTCTCCTTCACCTTCCACATCTGATCCATTAATTCAACACCAAATCCTGTCAATTCCACATTGAAATATGCCTCAAATTTTACCCTGGTCAAATACACCATTGCTTCTTGCCTGAAATTATGTAGTATCTTAACAATTGTACCCTTCCAATCCATCTTTAGCCACATTATAAAACTGTAAATGATATTTCATCACTGTTTTTTACCTGAGACAGATTCCTATTGCACTTGAGGATTAAATATAAAATTATTAATGTGGCCTAAAACAATTCTGCATACTACTCCTCAAGTTTCCTTTTCTGACTTTTCTTTTTTCCTTGGACCTTTGCCCCTGCTCTTTCTGCTGTGGCCATATAGAATGCCTCCCAGAGTTTTTAATGTACCTATTATTTTCCTCCTCAGGGGTTTAACATAGGTTTTTTTCACTGTCTAGAACCTCCTTTTCTATTCTATTCTCCATCTAACTCTTCTCATCCTTCAGACCTTGGTCTGAACATGGGTTTTTCAAATAGACAGTCCTTTTTCACCAATAAAAATGAAGTGACCATTGTTATTCTCTTAATAGAGTCATTATTTTCCTTCATAGCACTTATCAAATATTCTTATTTTTGTGATTCTTTGGTTAGTTTCTATATGTCTCTACAGTTTCTTTGTATATGTATATAGAAATTATGTTTATTCTACTACTCTATAAACAGCTCCTAATTTTAATATGCCTGACATGTAATATGCACTCTGTAAATATTTGAGGATGTTGGTGACTTTTGGAGAAACACTCTCCATTTGAGTGGTGGAAGCAATAACTCAGAATTCATAACTTCAAGAAGAAAGTTGACAAATAGGAAGAGCTATTAGAATTGGGATGTGGATGAGGAAGGAAATAAGAAAAAAAGAGATGAGATTGGCTCAGGAAACGCATTTATGATTGCCTTGAATTAGCCCTATATCTGTTCTTGACCATTAGACAATTGGCATATATGAAACTCCAACATTTCATAAATATTGGCATTGATTACCATTAGAAACCGTTTGTGCCTTGACATGAATTGCTCTGTTAACAGAAATGTTTCTTGACTTCTAGGACCTAACAACATAGAAAAAAAAAGGTGGGAAAGACGTGGAAATAAAATTGAACATACAGACAGAAATAGGAAAGATATCTCTGGAAATGATAATACACAGTAAAAAAACTTAAGTTTACTGCTAACATTAAGTTTTGCTAGGTCACGAAAACAAAACCAAACCAAAAATCCCTAAATGGCCAATTTTAAGGAGACTTCGTGACAGTGTGAAAGGGCACAAAGTGGCATGAGCTACAAAAAATGACTATGAGATAATATGCATATAAAATAATAGCCCTAACTATACATCATGGAGTACAATTATCAACAGGAGACTTTTTATAGACATTTTTCACAAAAGAGAACCTTATCTTGCATACATAATTTCTCCTGTCTACTACTCCTACTCTTCCAACTATCAGAAAAAAGCATGTCACTATAGATCAGTTATTATATTTCCATGATATAAGTCAGAGAATTGGCAAAGAAGGGAGACAGGATAAGAAAAGCTGCAGAAGAAGGAAAGGACTAAGTGAGAGAGATTAACTGAATCTATGAAGAGGTGGGAGAGTAGATAGAGTAGAGGCTTTGCAGGCTGGAGATGGAGAGTTGGGGTGGGGACATATTTGGTTTCTAAAGAGTGTGGTGTATGATAAATTGAGGGGGTAGAAATAGGACATGTGTGCATTGCTTGAGTTTATGAATTTTTGATTTTGAAGTGTGACTTTTGATGACACCACTCAGGATCAAAACACATGAGTCATATGTTTATCCTGACACCACTCAGGATCAAAACACGTGAGTCCTAAGTTTGGCTATCATCACTAAATGGTTTACTAATGGTTTGAACATTCAAACGTGACCATTTAGTGATGATAGCCAAACTTATGTAACTATGTAACTATGAATATCATTGACTCTTCCCAGAAAACTCTGACCAAATCTGCTGCATTTGTTGAATGAAAATGACTAGACCTCAATCATTGTATGTAGTTGTGATCATCCCAAATGAAGAGAGAAAATCTGGAAAGAAAACTGAGAAAGACCACTGGAATTGGCTATGGACTAAATGTTTGTGTTCCCTCAAAATTCTTATGTTGAAGCCCTAATCTCCAATGTGATAGTATTTGAAAACGAGACCTTTTTGGGGTGATTAAGTCATGAAGGTGAAGCTCTCATAAGTGGAATTAGTGCCTTTCTAGGAAGAGACAGGAGAAAGATGATCTCTGTCTGCCTTGTGAGAATACAACAAGAAGGTGGCATGAAGGTAGCCATCCACAAAACAGGAAGGGGACCTTATCAAGAACTGAATCAGCTGGCACCTTGATCTTGCACTTCCAAATTCCACAACTCAGATAAGTAAAAGTTTACTGTTTAGGCCTCCTCATCTATGGTATTTTATTATAGCAGCCAAACTAAGCCAGGATTCAAGCATAGGGTGATTGCTTGGGAATGACTGACTTTTAAGTTTTCTCTCAAACTCTAAGAGTCTATGCATTATTAATAAGAAGATAGATTACTTAGATAGATTTAATAACATGTACATTTATACATAAATACAAATATATAAATTTTTTTTCCAATTTGGAAAGATAAAGCTGAATGATGGAGAATATGCTCTGGGTCTATCAGTGTATATTAATGGCTGGACATAGACTGATAACAATGTATAGAATGTGAGAACTGATCAATGCCTTAAAGTTACATTTCAGCAGTTTCAAGGCAAACCATTACTATCAAAAGCACAATATGGAGGCAGTTGTAGTATTATCTTGAGAGAATGGAGACAATGGCTGTCTGAAAAAATTTGGAAGGTGGGTTCAGTCTTGAAAAGTTTGAACAGTTTGGATATTCAGAGTTTGGACAACTCAGGATATATCAAGATTTCAGGCCTTTAGAGGCCAACAAGCATGACTACTGTTCTTCTCCTCATCACTATTTTTCCACTAGCTACAAATAAACAGTGAAAATATCTTGAGTTAGAAAGTGAAGACAATGGTCGGATGCAGTGGCTCACACCTGTAATCCCAGCACTTTGGGAGGCAGAGGTGCGCAGATCACAAGGTCAGGAGTTTGAGACTAGCCTGGCCCACATGATGAAACTTCGTCTCTACTAAAAATACAAAAATTAGCTGGGCATGGTAGCATGTGCCTGTAATCCCAGCTATTTGGGAGGCTGAGGCAGGAGGATCACTTGAACCTGGGAGGTGGAGGTTGCAGTGAGCCGAGATAGTGCCACTGCACTCCAGCCTGGGCAACAGAGTGAGAACCTGTCTCGGAAAACAAACAAACAAAAAAAGAAAGTGAAGAAACTAAAAATGTAGATAAGGTTTAAATAGTCTGATTCAATCATTTAATAAGCACTTATCAAGTATCTCCTGGGGCATAGCTATGATTCAGAGTATTCTGGGGTAACAGATTTAAAAGATACAGAGACATATATCTTTTTTAAAGGAACTTGGAGGCCAAATAAATATATTAAATTTGTACTAACAAAAGATAATGTACTATGTAGCACAGCAAGTATAAAAGTTCTCTCAGGAAAATCAGTGTAATATAGAGCAAATACTAGTCATTTGCATTCCATGGACAATATAGAGTCACTAATGGTTTTGAGCACTCACATGAAGTGCACAATGTGGTGTTTTAGGAATGCAGCATGCTTAGAAGATCAGGAAAACAAGATGTAAGAAGGCAAGGTAATTATTGCAGTAGTTTAAAATTCAGTGATTTTACAAAACATTCTACATTAGTAGATAGTAAATGCATAAAAATCCATTTCCTAGTTAGTGGCACATTGCTTTTAAAGGTTCAACAGTATTTAGGCAAACTTTTGGTTGAAACTGCTATAATCATCAAAGTAAAATACCATATATCTCTAATATGATGATTGATGATTCACAGTGTCATATGAAATCCACATGCATATGCAGAAGACAATTTGAAGAATATGGCTTTGCTCACATTTTATTAAAAATTTGTATTTTAAACAATATTTTACATTTAGATTACATAACTAGAATTTATATTACATTTTTATAACTAGAAGATAAGGATTAAAAATAAAGAGAGGGATACTGATATTGCACATTTTTCAATGAAAACCTCCATAAGGGAAATTCTGTAAGCATTTCAATATATTCACCCTTGTAACCAAAGTGAATCATATGGAGTAGAAGCTCAATAAGGATGTGTTGATTGAATTAGATTATAAGGAATAATGCATATTCTATCACAATTATAGTTTCTAGCTGATAAGAAAGAAAGGAGATATAGTATGTAAGGTATGGTTGAGAGGACTTTGGGATATGCTGAATATTTGAAAGGATCATCTGACTAAGTTATAACATACTTTGCATACATATTAACAAAAAATTCTTTATTTTCAAATAAAATATCAAAGTGAAGTGGCTAGAAAGGGAAGTTTTTAAAAGATCTAAAGAATAGCTTTCTCAGCCAGATGCAGTGGCACACACCTGTAATCCCAGCACTTTGGGAGGCCTAGGGGGCAGATCACTTAAGCCCAAGAATTTGAGAACAGCCTGGACTGCATGGCAAAAACCCATCTCTACAAAAAAAAAAAAAAAAAAAAAAAAAAAAAAAACTGGCAAAATACTGGCAATCCATATCCAGTGGCACATCAAAAAGTAAATATACCATGATCAAGTTAGCTTTATTTGTGAGATCCAAGGTCTTTTTACATATGTAAATCAAAAAATGTGATTCACTACATAAAAAGTATCAAAAGCACAAACCATATAATCATTGCAATAGATGCAGAAAAAGCTTTTGATAAAATCCAACATCTCTTCACAATAAAAACTCTCTGTAGACTAGGTATCAAAAAAACATACCTCAAAATAATAAGGACTATCTATGGCAAACCCACAGCCAACATCACACTGGATAGGTAAACTTGAACCATTTCCTTGAGAACTGTATCAAGACAAGGTTTTTCTCTCTTACCACTCCTATTCAACATAGTTCTGGAAGTTTTAGCCAGAGCAATCAGGCAAGAGACAGAAATAAAAAGCATCCAAATAGGAAAAGAAGAAGTCATACTACCTCTCTTTCCTGATAATATGATTCTATACCTAGGAAACTCTAAAGACGGCTCTTCCAAAAGGATAAAAGAATTGATAAACAACTTTAGTAAAGTTTCAGGATACAAAATCAATCTACAAAAGTCAGTAGCATATGTATAGCTCAATAACATCAAGGCTGAGAGTCAAATCAAATCAATAACACAATCTTATTTATAATAGCCACAAAGAAAACGGAATACCTAGAAATACAGCACTAGAGGTACAGGAAAATCTCTACAAGGAGAACCAGAAATCACTGCTGAAAGAAATAGCAGACCACACAAATAAAAAGAAAAGCATTTCATCCTGATTGATTGGAAAAATCAATGTCATTAAAACGACCATACTGCCAAAAGCTATTTACAGATTTGACGCTATTCCAATTAGACTACCAATGTCATTCTTCAGATAATTTGAAAACACTACTATAAAATACATGTAGAACAAAAAGAGCCTGAATAGTCGAAGCAATCCTAAACAAAAACAAAAAACAACAAAAACCAAATAAACAACAACAACAACAAAAAAAAAACAAAGCTAGAGGTATCACACTACCTGACTTCAAACTATAGTATAAGACTAGAGTAACCAAAACAGCATGGTACTGGTACAAAAACAGATACATAGACCAATGAAAAAAGATAGAAAATCCAGAAAAAAAGCTTCACATCTACAGCCATTTGATCTTTGACAAGGAAGACAAAAGCAATGAGGAAAGGACTCCCTGTTCCATATATGGTGCTTTGATAACTGGTCAGCCACATGCAGAAGAAACTAGACCACTACTTTTCACCATATACAAAAATTAACTGTAGATGAATTAAGAATTTAAATGTAAGACCTCGTACTCTAAGAATCCTAGAAAAAAACCTAAGAAATACACTCTTTACGTCGGCCTTGGCAAAAAAAAATTGGCTAAGTCCCCAAAAGCAATTGCAAAAATAAAAAATGTGGGAACTAATTAAGTTAAATAACTTTTGCACAGCAAAAGTAACTATCAACAGAGTGAACAGACAGTCCATAGAATGGGAGAAAATATTCAGAAACTATGCATCTAACAAATGTCTAATATCCAGAATTCATAAGAAACTTAAATTAACAAACAAAAAACAACCCCATTAAAATGTCAGCAAAGGACATGAACAGACATATCCCAAAAAGAAGACATGCAAGTAGCTGACAATCATTTGAAAAAATGCTCAACATCACTAATTATCAGAGAAATGCAAATCAAAACCACAATGAGATATCATCTCACAACAGTCAGAATGGTTATAAAAAGTAAAAAACAGCCAATGCTGGAAATGCTGCAGAGAAAAGAGAACACTTATTCATTGTTGATTGGAATGTAAATTAGTTCAGCCACTGTGGAAATTGATTTGGAGGTTTCTCAAAAAACTTAAAAGTATCATTCGACCCAGCAATCACATTGCTAGGTATATATCCAAAAGAAAATAAACTATTCTACCAGAAGGACATTAGCAATCATATGTTGACTGCAGCACTATTCACAATAGCAAAGACATGAAATCAATCTAGGTGCTCATCAATGGTGGATTGGATAAAGAAAATGTGATATAGAGTCGCTGTGGCTGCGGCTGCTCGGCCTGGGGACACGGGCGGCCAAGGCCGCGGTCATAGCCTCCTCGTCTCGGCGGCTGTTGCTGCGCTCGGCAGGCCCTTCAGCGGCCTCCCCCTGAGCAGCACTTCGGACATCCTGCAGCCACCGCTGCCTGCCTTCCCTGGCCGGGCCTTCCCACCGGGGGTGGACGGCGCCGAGCTGGACCCGCGGCCGGGACCCCGTGTCATCCCCAACAGCCCTGGTGGGAGTGCGGCATGCGGACATGTTTCTGTTCACTGTAAAAAGAAACACAAACCAGAGGAGGAGGAGGATGAGATGTAGAGGGGCGTGGAGTAAATCCCTGCACTAGTAGCCTTTCCGTATCTGGGATATTAGATGTTATTTGTGAAGAAAATGGATCAGACAACTGGAGAACCACAGTGTGAAGCTTCCCAAAGGAAGCTCCAGGAGATTGAGGACAGGATAATTGACGAAGATGAAGAAGTTGAAGCTGACAGAAATGTTAACCATCTCCCCAGTCTTGTCCTTCCTGATACCATGAAAACAGGTTTGAAGAGGGAATTTGATGAAGTTTTTACAAAGAAAATAATTGAGTCTATGAGCCGTCCTTCCATGGAGCTTGTTCTCTGGAAATCCCTCCCTGAACTCCTTTCTGATAAGCCAAAGCCATCCTGTAATGCTAAAAACCATACAGGAGAGAGCCAAGATAAACATGCCGCTGCTAGCACTGCCTTCCCTCAGAGAACTGAACTGTTTTTGGAACCTTGGCAAACAGGGATGTCTCTTTATAATAGTTTGAAGACGGCTACTAGCACAGAAGAAGAGATGGAACTCTAGAAGCCAATTTCTACACTAGAGTCAAATGTTAGAAGGATCCTGTGTTCAGTTATGAGCCTCTTTGTATACTATAGGGACTTGAAAGTTTTATGAAACAGGTGTAATATCTCCACCTGTGATTTGGTGGTGGGACTCTCATTTTGGGTAGCCATTTATTGAATTCAACTTTTTGCCAAGGAAGTTTGTCTCAAGGGAAAAGCAGTTTTCTGTAGGGCTTATTAGAGTAATGCTTGTTTACAGTCTCTTCAAAGGCAAGTATAGAAGCTGTATGTGTAAGAGTGACTTAAATCATATGTCACATTGTCGAGACTATTCAGACACTTGGAGAATATTTTCCTTGAATTAAAAAAGATGATTAAGAAAGAAGGATGCTCCTACTACAACTGTATCCTGACAGTTAAGTCACAGCCTAGTTTGTAGATATGAGCTGTTTACAGTGGTGACTATATAATTGGGGAGAAGGAGGGAAGAGAGCAGTAGCATAAATCTGTTGCTAAGAAATTTAATTTCTTAACAAATTGTAATTTAGTTATCAATTCAATACAGCTCTGTTGTGGCTCTCTTCTTTGACTCTGAAAATGCAATGAAAATACACAGAAAGTTTTTCCTTCAAGGCTTTTTTGCCTTGTGGCACTGTTGCTCCTTGGTTTCCCTTGCATAATAGATAAGCCCAGTTATTCAGTAATGTTTACAAATTAATTGACTTTGAATGATAGTTAAAAGATTATGAGGTAACCCATCTGCAAATTGCCTGTGGGGGAAGCATCCTTTAGTTCATCCTAAGAAAGCGCTTTGTCAGTTAAACCCAGCATTGATGACTTTAGTAATTAAAAAAAAAAAAAAAATTATCCTTTTATTAGCAAGTTTTTTTTTTTTTCCACCACAACCTCCACCTCCCAGGTTCAAACGATTCTCCTGCCTCAGCCTCCCAAGTAGCTGGGATTACAGGCACCTGCCACCATGCCCAACTAATTTTTGTATTTTTAGTAGAGACGGGCTTTCACCATGTTGGCCAGACTCGTCTCGAACTCCTGACCTCAGGTGATCTGCCTACCCCAGCCTCCCAAAATGCTGGGATTGCAGGCATGAGCCACCGTGCCCAGCCAGCAAGTTGTTTTTAAATATTAATTTAGAAAACAGTGAATGATTAGCTGAAAATACATGAGCAGGTGACATTGAGGTTTCCTGAAATAGCCAATTTGACTGGTGCTTAGACTATTGTGCAGTAAGCCTAAAAGGTCATGGAGAATCGCTTCCTGCTAGCAAGAAGCCTTCATCTTGAGTACCTAAACTAGGTTCCCAGTGTCCTTTGAGGATAGCCAGGTTTGAAATTTTTAGTTTCTTAGGAAGAGCTCTTCTGTGTGGCAGGGACTAATAGGGCAAAGTAAAATAACAATTTTTTTTATTGCTACAGAGTATCCACTAAAAGTTGTTAAATGAGTGTAATGGTATAATGCCCTTCCATCACACAACAGGACACCATCCCAGTTTTGTTTTCTAGGTTTCTTTCCCCTTTGTAGGAATCAGATACCTTTGTAGAAAAAAATGGCTTATGTCACATAAAGGTGAATTTTTAGAAACCATCTTCCAGGTGTTTTTGAAACCCTTACTGAAATCCCTCCCTTTGTTACAGATGGCGTAGAAGTCACAAGTTTATTAATTGGACTGTTGCTTCTTTGCCTGTTCCTGCTTTCTTTTTCTGTCTGGATAGTCAGGAAAAGATTTAATGTTTAATATTTAAACAAAATATTTAATGTCTATACAGTAAAATTATTCAAAGTTCAAATCAGTATTGAAAACAGTTGGAAACCAGCTAATAGTTTCTTAATCTCAGATTTTGAGATGAATGTAAACTGTATTATTTTGAAATGTGCAAGTGTTTGATTCATGTCATTTGATAAACTTCTGCCTTGTAGTCATTGTTTAATGGGACCAACTTGTAAAGTTTGTAGCCTTAAATAAATCTCCATGCTAAAAAATGTGTTCTAGTGCAACACAAAAACGTGAAGTGACTGCCCAGAGGTGGAGTTAGTGTTAAGGTAGAAAGGGAGATGACAGCTTTCTGAAGAAGGACCTAAAACACACCAAGATTGTCTTCTGTAGTAATTGTTGGGCAGGCTTCTGACTAAAGGTCTTACTATGAAAAGGAAGAAAAGAGCCCCCAACACAAGGCTCTGTTACTACTGGCAAATGTAGGATAGAATTAAGATTTGTTAATTAAAATCCAAACAGAGCTTATTTCAGGAGTCAAGTTACCTGACATGATAATTACTTCTGCAGGATAACTGATGTTTTTTGTTCTTTTTTTGGACTTTATCTTCTTGCATAATGTTTGTACAAAAATTGTTTTCTTCATCCATGTGGTGCTTATTCATCTGAGCCGTCTCCACAGTCCCAATGCCTCTGCTTTTTGTTTTCCTTTTGTAGCATAAGGTTTTTGCTTTTGCTTTTGCCTTAAGATTTCCCTAGGGAGTTACCAGGCTTTTCGTTTTGTATAGCTTTTGCAGCATGGATCAAACATTGGCTTACTGTGCTAATGTGTGAAGAGAAAAAATTATCTAAAGCAGGTGAGCTTTAATGAACAAATGTGTATTTTATCAGAGTTTGAGTAGGGTGTGTGTGGTTTTTGTTTTTTGGGTTTTTTTTTTGTAATTAATATGAAGAATGTCCAGTTTCATAAATATTAATCACTTAAAAAATGCTATTTTTTGAAAAGGTACACATGTAAAATTTAGAAAAATAACTAAGGTAGGGGCTAGAACCATAAGAATATTTACCAGCAGATTCATTTATTATTTTGGATTTGGAACTTGGCTTTGTTTTTCAATAGTGACAAGAATGGTTCAGTTCTAGAATGTTCTGGAAGATGCTGTTAATTTTACTTTAAAATGAGAATCTGGTGTTTCTGTATTTTATCATTTTCAATAAAACTTAAGTGTTTTGGAAAGAAAAAAAAGAAAATGTGTTATATACATACCATACTATGAAGTCATAAAAAAAAATCAAAACCATGTTCTTTGCAGCAACATGGTTGTAAGTGGAGGACATTGTCCTAAATGAACATAGGAACAGAAAAGAAAATATCACATGTTCTCACTTATAAGTGGGAGCTAAACACTGGGCACACACGGACATAAAGATGACAACAGTAGACACTGGGGACTGCTGGATGTGGGAAAAGGGGCGGGGAACATAGAGTGAGAAACTACCTATAGGGCACTATGCTTAGCACCTGGGTGCTTGATCCATACCCCAAACCTTAGCATCATGTAATATACTCATATAAAAAATCTGCTCATGTACTCCCTGTATCTAAAATAAAAGTTGAAATTTAAAAACCAATAATTACAAAAGATAGCCATCTCAAGAAAGAAAGTTATAACTAGGCATATATCCCTTCATGTATCTACAAATTCTCAGAGAAATTCTGACTTCAAAGTTTTTATCACAAAGAACAATACTAGAAACCAAGAGAAGAAATAGGTTTACTCTCATGTGACAAGTAGAATTTATGGCATTGGCAGTGAGAAAAACAGAAAGAATGACTTAAAATATGAGGTACAGTTGGCACACTTTGTTCTTCACTGCCTTTGTCTGTCACATACACACACATAGTGTAAAACCTCATTAACACAAACTCCATTAACTTGGGATCTGTAATAACCTCAATCTACCCAATCTAAATGTACCTCTGTACTATGGAAACATATACAGGCACACACACACACACACACACACACACACACACACACACACACACAGTCTGCTCAACACATAAACAAGACTAAGTGAGAATATTAAAAGGATCCCCCCTTTTCCTGAAGCTTTTGTGTACAACAAACATGCTAATCACAAATGATGATCTATTCACTAAAGCTAATTATGAAATTTTTTTTAAGACTTGAGGCCAAGTTCCTTTTACTTCTCTCCTGAGATAATTAAACTACTTTTATTTTAGCATTTTATTTAACTTAGCTAGGGCTTACCCTCCAAAGAATGGATGAATTAGTCTATCAGGACTAATCTGAATGATTTTGACTATCTGGACATGTGTGCATACACTATTCCATATGACCAAATGATAAACTCATTTGTCAGGGTTTAGCCAGAATTTTTTTTTCCTCTTTCCAATAGTGTTTCAAGGATAAACATCTTTTTGTGGTATTGCTTTCACGATGCAGGACTTTCTATACTCGAGATTTTAAATGCACTTTATTTATTATAGGCTATGAATGCACTCTGTACCACAGGACTCCCTAACGAGAAGTCGGCTACCCCACAGTTTGGGTCTGGTAGTCCAGGGCAGCACAGTCTGCTGGCCTGTAATAGAAAATCAAACAGGTCATTTCACAGCCATCAAGCACATGCAGAGCTGCCTTACTGGTTTATATGCCTCCGTCTTTTAGGATATAAAATCATTTCTTATTTTATAAAAACATTACTCTTTCTTATATAATCATTTAATTTACATATCCAGGTTACACTTAGTAAAAATATATGAACCAAAATTGCAACAAAATTCCAAAACCATAAACTATCTTTTCAGAGTGCATTTCCTTTCCACCTCTCTCTTGAAAAGCTTCATTGCTTTTAGGACAGGAGATATTACTTCTGAACTCAAGATTTAAAGCATTTTCTTCAGCCCATAATAAAAGTAATAAAGCTTTTTATTGTAAAAAAGACTGTAAATATATTTAGCAATAATTTCAACAACTCAGAAGTGGTCCAATTTCTACAGTGGGAAATATGAGTCTCATGACATTTAGGTGCTACCAAGAATTTCCACTATTGATCCCTCTACCTGTGACAATGTTGAGCTACAATTACTGTAGAGAAAGATCCACTAAAGAGAATGATACGGCAAATTCTTTCTTAAGTCAAGTGTATAAGCACAAAAGTGAAAGGGAGAAATGGGGAAATATTTTTTCCTTCTCCAAAGTTTTGGCAAAATGTCTATTTGTATAGAGAAGGGAGAAAATAGAGTTTTGACCTGCCAACTGGATTGCAATTGAAACCAAGGCTCTGGATGAAAAATAAAATAAAAAATCAGAGGTGCTAGACCCTTTAGGACAATGTAGCATTCACATAGTTAAGTGGTAGCCAGCAATTGCCAAGGCCTGCAACAGCCTGATACGAGGAAAGTGGGAAGGAGTTCTCAGAGTTGAAGGAAAGAGGCTATAAAGTTATTTGGTAGAACTGGGGTTTCTCTGGCTCAAATACTTTGCTCCATATTTTTCTTTCTTAAAATCAAAAGTTACCAGGAGGAACTCAAAATCTTCCAAATCGAATCACTTTTTACTATGATTTTCCTTACAAATGTTTTCTGATGTAGGAAAGACACAAGATGCATTTGGAGATAATATACTTTGAAAGCAAGCTCTAGGCATAAATTGCGTCACTGTTTAATCGTGAAGGACTTTGCAAGATCCTGATTTTACAGTGACAGCTTAAGTTTTTGCTTTGTTTTAAGGCACTTTCAATAAACCTGAGAAAATTACTTAAGAATTTTTTGGGTTAAAAATAATAAAAGAAACATGCTAGTTTGAAGGGACCAATTTGGATTTCCAACATGGTTTGAAAATATGAGGTTTATGTGAATGAATTACCTTCAGCTAACTGAAGGTACATTAGGTAACTGAAGGTCAGAGAGGTTAAGTTTTCCAGTATTAAAGAGCTGTAAGAGAGCTTTAGTTGATTTTAGAATTTATCAGAGCTTGCACTTTTTATAGTTTTGAAGTAACATTGCAGGCAGCATTATGCCTGAACATTTATATTCCTTGGTTACTTGAATCTGCTTGCTTCTTCACAGACTCCTTCAGATCCACCTCTTCTCTGTTGTCAAAGCTATCATATGTCACTTCATGCACAGATTATAATGATTATAATTCTAGCAGGTTTTCTAGTCTCTTTCTCACTCTCTCGCTTTCAGAATTAAAGTGTATATCTATTATGGAAACTAATGTAATCTTTCTCAAACTTTATTTTCATCAGCCTAACCCCGTACTCAGGTTACTTACTGTCATGTAAAGAGGGTGACCATATATTCCAGATTGCTCAGGATGGTCCTGATTTATACATGGCATCCTGGAACAATTATTAAGTACCCTCTTTCATTCTTAAGCATTTCTAGATTTGCGTAACAGATTTTATGGTTTTCTTACATACAACTTATTACTTCTGGATATTTCACCTTATGTCTCTCAGCCACAGTTACTCTGCATCCTACAAGCTAATCCACTTGTTTCTCCTATGCAAAACTGATGTCATGTAACTCTACCCTGCCTTCCTACCCTTTGACCCTTAATTATAATCACTCCTTTTCATAGAATTTATTCATTCAACAAATGTTTGGTGAACACCAGTTGTGTGTCTGTCACTGTTTTAAGTCCTGGAGTTAGGGCAGAAGCAGGACAGACAAGGTTTCTGCTCTTACAGAGCTTCTACAGTATAGCATCCATTCAGCAAAGGGCTACATGGTGAGGACTACAGTACTTGCTCACATATTTACTCACTTTGTTCATTGTCTTCTCTCTGGTATTATACCTTTTTGAATAATAAATGAGGATAAGTGAAAATATAATTAGTCCCATCTCCATGTTTCCCCTCACAGTACACAGACAGGATCTGGCAACTATGGTGATTTTAAAATGCTGTGTAAGAGCCAAAGGGCTCTCTGAAGGCTCACTAAAAGAATCAACTCACAAAAGACAGATTCATTAAAGACAGGACATACAACTTTATTTAAGACCTAGAGATACAGGGGAAATTGTCCATTTTTATGCTTTGGTTCAACAAAGTATGGACAGCCATGCAGAACTATGATTGGACAAAAATGGTATGATCTACTGCTAATAGACTGAATGGGGAAATCCAGCAAGGGCTGTCTGTCTAGATTCCTGACCTCTCTGAGTGTGCAATTCTTCCTCTGGGTATGGGGTAGGATCCTTTATGGAATGGGGATCTTATTACCTACAGTAAAATAAGGTACGTCAGATAATTTACATACTGCCAGTCTTTACACAGAGAGATGGAGGGAAAGTTAGAGTAGTATTTGTAGGTTTTACGGCTGGCTCTGGGGAAAAGGGATTCTGGTTTCCGTGATCTATCTTAGGGAAGAGAGATTCTAGTTTCTATGACTAGCCTCAGGGGAGAATGGGACTGAGTGACATGAAGGCAGGAGAAGGACAGAAAAAAACTTTTGCTTCTGAGGCTGCTTCTGAAGACTTCATTTTGGGGTATTGCTTTTTGAGCTCCAACAGCTGCCTAGTGTGCCAATGCGAGGATCTCAATGTGAAGCTCCAGGCTGCTAGGAGGAGCTCTGTCTTAAGAATTATACTTAAAAAAACCATAATTCTCTTTCTGGAGTTCAAAGGAAGCAACATATATACAGGGTTGCCACAAATGTCATGCTTTAGAACATTATGGATCTAATTAAGCATCATGTTCAACCCCTACTCCCACCCCTCAACACACACCACACACACACACACACACACAGACACCCACACACAGACACAGAGAACATGCACACATACACACACACACACTCTTATTCTTTTAGAACAAAAATCTAGATAAAACATTTGAGGAGAAAGTAAAGAAGCATTAGGAAATCTAGATAATAAAACAAAAACTTTACAACCTATGACCTTGTAACTTGGGATCAGCACTAGCATAGCAAAAGTGTATGACTTGAGATGAAAAATGCCATAAACATCATCAAAAATTGCACATTTCTTATTTGCTTCATTCTGCCTATTTACATGCATTTTAGGGTGAAAGTATTGGGGTGGACAAGAGAAATTAGAGTGGTAAATGGGATATATTCATTTACACCCATGCAATTTTGTAAGTTAGTTGTGTTCCATGTTATATTTTGTCACTTGTTTCAACTTAAGACTCTTCAAGGGCAGAGACTATTCCTTCTAGCTTATTACCGCATTCACTCATTCTGCTAATACTGAGTGAATACTATCTGTGGGGCACTTTGCTAGATGCTAGGACACAGCAGTGAATGAAAAAGACAAAAAATCCTGCCATTATTATTATCTAGAGCATCACCCACAATGTGTATGCCCATGAACAAAGGTCTTGACCAAACACCCCACACAAGGAATCAAGATGAAAGAAATGGTTTTGATTGCCCATTTATTACACTTATTTCTGAGATTAAGCTGCTATTAAATTTGAAAGACTAGTTGCCTTCTAATTTGATCATCCTTGTAATATTCTTAGCTTCTCAGCAAAGTTTTATATGAGCCAGTAAGGGGCTTCATCTATAGTGTTGTTAGGCTCATTCTAATTCAATTTCTCTTTCTAAAATAGTAGTAAGAAAGTTCTAAGAAGGAAGCGGGTAGGTCTGGGAAGATAGGTAACATTTATTAAGTATTCATTTTGTTCAGATACTATGCTAAGTGCTTTGTTTATTGTATCAGCTAATAATAATACTCTTCATTTACCTCAAGGAGGTTGTTGGGCTTTAAAACATAACAACCACTTCTTTCCAGTTTTAAGGTAACAAAAGTAATACACTTGATGAAACAAATTCATGTGTATGTATCATCACATTTTGATAACACTAATGTGTTTTTATAACCTGACTTACATTACTTTGTATTTATCAGGTTAATTTGGAAATAAGAAATCCATTTGAGAGTGGGAACTTCTGAGAAAATGAATTATTCAAAATGATACCACAAATGTGGTAGATTAACACCAAAATATTTTATTAACTTTTATCATCCTGAACAATACAAATATTCAGAATGGTAACTACAGATTATTTTCAAGTTGTAAGAATAAATTGGAAATGTAGTGCTCAACTGCAAGTAGTTTAGATAATAATTGTACCATATGGCCATCTAATTTTTTACAGAAATATGAAAAATAGAAGGCATATCAGAAAATGAAGGCTTATAGTATTAGATTATAAAGTAACCTCACCTGCATTTACTTTACATGGGCAAGCCATGTCACCTTCCTAAGCAGTCTTACTTTCTGTCATCACTATTTTGTGTTCAACATCTCTTTCATCCTTCAATGCCTAGAGGTCCCTTCTTCTCAATCATTGTCACATTTGGCTCTACCCTCCTAGGCTTTAGACCTTGGTGGCAAACTGAAAGGCCTCCAGGAGCTTGGCAGATACCATAATGAAGTTACACCTGGTGTGAGAGACATGAGATGTGGTTGAGATGATAGCAAAAGTGAGAAAAAATATTCTTTTAAAAGTAGCAACTCTCCTTCTGCACAACAAAAGAAATAATCAGCAGAGTTAACAGAGTTGACCTACAGAGTGGGAGAAAATGTTCACAATCTATACATTTGACAAAGTAATAATATCCAGAATCTACAAAGAACTCAAGTCAGATAAAACAAAACAAAAAATCCCATCAAAAAGTGGGCTAAGGATATGAACAGACAATTCTCAAAAGAAGATATACAAATGGCCAACAAGCATATGGAAATGTTCAACATCATTAATAATCAGGGAAATGCAAATCAAAACCACAATGTGATACCATCTCACTCATGTAAGAATGGCCGTAATAAAAAAATCATAAAATAATAGATGTTGGCAATACTGTGGTGAAAAGGGAAAACTTCTGCATTGCTAGTAGAAATGTAAACTAGTACAGCCATGATGGAAAACAGTGTGGAGGTTCCTTAAAGAACTAAAAGTAGATCTACCATTCAATCCAGCAATCCCACTACTAGGCATGTACCCAGGGGAAAGAAGTCATTATACGAAAAAGATACTTGCACATGCATGTTTATAGCAGCACAATTTGCAATTGCAAATATATGGAACCAGCCCAAATGCCGATCAATCAACAAGTGGATAAAGAAAATGTGAGATATATATATATATATCTCTCACAGACTACTACTCAGCCATAAAAAGGAACAAAATAATGGCATTTGCAGCAAGCTGGATAGAATTGGAGACTATTATTCCATGTGAAGTAACTCAGGAACGGAAAACCAAACATCATATGCTCTCAATCATAAGTGGGAGCTAAGCTACAAGGACGCACAGGCAGAGGAATAATACAATGGACTCTGGGGACTCAGGGGAAATGGTGGAAAGGGAATGAGGGGTAAAAGACTACACATTGGATACTGTGTACACTGCTCGGGTGATGGTGCACCACCATCTCAGAAATTACTATAAAAGAACTTATTCATGTAACCAAACACCACCTGTTCCCCAAAAACCTAATGAAATTAAAAAATAATTAAAAAAATTTTTTTAAAGTAGCATCTCTCATGAAGGAATGCTGACTTAGTGCTTTTAGGTCTTATTTTTTCAACAGAAACTAGAAATCAAAATTTGCAAGTGAATTCTCCCAATGTTTAAATGCTAGCTACTTTTCCACCACTATTCTAGATGACTTCGTTCATCTACTTTACTCTCCATCCATCTCTACCCACCAGAAAATACAAAGTCACCTGTCCACTTGTTCTACATCTCCATTCTTCATATCCTGCTGGGTGATCCTATTTACTAATCCTTGTTAAGGTGTTCGCCATTGACAGTACTTTAATGTACCTTCAAAACTACATTTGCATTTAAACTACGGCTAATGCTTTCTTTAGGAAGGAATTGATATCTAAGGGTAGCTGGCTATTAGGATAGATAGTTGTTTTGAAGAAGAAGGTACCATGAATTCTCTCAAATTATAAGACATATAAGTTGGTTATATGTTAAGCTTAGCTCGCTGCAGGCTAATGTTACAGGTGTGAACTGAGCTAGATTCAATTTACAATACATTTACTCAGAATGTACTATGTGCCAGTCAGGACGTTTTACTTTATAAAAGTGCAAAATCTTTTTACTTATAGATTTTAAGTAAGTTACAACATTTTTAACTTTCTTTTTTCCTGAGAAAAATGCCTTATTTTGTGGAGGGTGAAATTTTGGTAAAAAGAATGGTAGGTTTGTCTCAGTTAGCTCTGGCTGCCATAAGAAAATGCCATAAACTGGGTGGCATAAACAACAGAAATATATTTTCTCACAGTTCCAGAGGCTAGAAGTTCAAGATCAAGGTGCTAGCATGGTTAATTTCTGGTGGTGACTCTCTTCCTGGCTTATAGACAGCTGCCTTCTCACTGATTCCTTACATGGCAAAAACAGGGGGCAGAGGAGGAGGAAGAGGGGGCAGAGGAGGAGGAAGAGGGTGCAGAGGAAGGGGATACAGAGAGTATGCGTGTGCATATGTCTGTGTTTGTGTGTGAGTGTATGGGTGGTGTGTGCATGTGTGTATGAGAGAGAGAGAGCAAGAGAGAGAGCATGAGTACACAACCATGCTAAATACCCTCATATTTGGGCTTAGACTTCAACAAATAGTAGCACACGGTAAAAAAGATAGAAATCTTTGTTTAAAATCTTAATTTCCAAATATGTAATATATATATAACATAAATATAATATCTGTTAATGAGCTATACTCTAATTGTAAAACTTTTGCCATTTGAATTTTTTTCAGTTGGGTTTTGTTCCTAGAAAGGAACAGTAAATATGCTTGCTTTGCCTCCGTTTCTTTCACATTCTCTCTTTCTCTCTCTCTCTTTTGGTTAGTCTTTCTGAATCTAAATTCATGGATACACGATAAAATCCATGGCTGAATTAAGAATACTTTAGCAATGACAGATGCTTCCCGGCTTACCATTTTACCACTCTGTTTTTGTTTGCATTCAATATGTTCTCAAATGATCAATTAAAAAATATTCGGCAATTACTATGAGCTTAATTCAATGCTAGGTATCATAAAGCAAATAAAAATAGGTAAGGCACAGTGCCTCTTCTCAAGCAGTTTGAAGTCCATCTGGTGAAAGGAATTGATATGCACAAAATGCACGGAGAACCATTAAATTCTAAATTGAGTGGTGCAGACTATCAAAGCAAGAGCAGTTCTGAAAAGCATATAGTCATTTTTCTTATAGAATAGTAGCCAAAATGACTAAAAATAAAGATGACAATATCAAGCGTTGGCAAGGATGTAGAACAACTGAAACTCTGATTCACTGCTGGTGGGAGCATAAAATGGTACCAACACTTGGTGAAAGGTCTGATAGTTTCTTATAAAAGTAAACATAATGGATGGATCTTGAAAAGCTTATGCTATGTGAGATAAGCCAGACATAAAGGCCAAATATTATATTAATATGATTCTACTTACATGAGGTACCTAGATTAGGCAAATCTATGGAGACAAAAAACAGAATAGAGGTTACAAGGAGTTAGGGGTGGGGCAATGGGGTGCTTAAATAGGTTCAGAACTTCTGTTTGGAATGATAAAAAAAAGTTCTGGAAATGGATAGGGATGATGGTTGTGCAATATTGTGAATGTACCTAATGCTACTGAATTGTACCCTTAAAAATGGCTAAAATGGTAAATTTTGTGTTCTGTATATTTTACCATAATAAACAAATCACACAGTCACAAAGAATAGAATTAAAACAATCAGAGTGTATCATAAAAAATAACTCTCCAAACCAAAACAAAGCCCTAAAATATAGCACTCCTGTTACTCAATAAATTCAATTCTAGGTATTTATCTAAGAGGAGAAAAATGTCTACAATAACATTTGTACAAGAAAGTAGCTTTATTTATACTACTCAAAACCTGGAAACAACTCAAGGTATTTATCAACAGGAAAATGTATAAACAAAATTTGGTACAGAAATATAATGCAATACTACTCAGCAATTAAACTATACACACAACAGGGATTAATCTCAAAGGTATTATACTGAACAAAATAAGAGTTACACAAAAAGGTATCACTTGTATGATCCAATCTATATAAAATTCTAATAAGGAAAGAGGTAGTTTATGGTGGAAATCAGAATCAAACTTTGTGTTAGGCATATGCATTTGACAAAACTCATTAAATGGTAGTTATCATTAGTTTGTTTCATTGCATGTAAATGTCACCTAACAAAAAAACTGTAAACAAATATTGATCTCTAGTTAACCATATCCATACTAAAGTTTTAAAGGTGAGGTAAACTAATGATTGAAATTTACTTTGAATATATTAAAAGAAAGACTAAAGGATAGATAGAAAGATAGGTAGATGAAAAGATAGGTAGATGGATGGATATATAATAAAACAAATGAAGCACAATATTAATTGTGGAATCTATGTGGTGACACATGAGTATTCAATTTCATCTTTTTTGTATGTTGGAATAGTGTTCATGGAGGGTGTGAGAACAGAAAAAGGCCATGTGGTGTGGGAACCACTTTTATAGATCTAAGGAAGGGGAGCTATCACTGTCTGCAGAGGGATTCATGTTGCACAAGATCTCATTGAGCAGAACAGAAAGATCTGGAATGGTCATGGCAGAGTCTGGAAGCTAGTGTGACTGGAGCAGGGGTTGTGTACTAGTGAGAAATAAGTCTGGATACATATTATGGGCAAGATTATAGCAAATTCTAAAAATCAAGATAAGGGACTATAAATATATTTGGAGCATTTAGTGAAGTCCTTATAGGGCAATGGCTTGCAGTAAATAACGTTAGGAAGATTGTTCAGCCAGCAGTTTTCTCTACAAGTTGCACAAGAGGGAGCCTGTAGTTAGACAGCTTGGCTACATAACCACTGCCATAACACAGACATCAAGTAATGAATGTGTGGTGTGGGTGGGGTGGAATCAGTGGGAACGCTATTGACCTTTAAGCTATGAATTCATGGTTACCGTAGCCATTACTATATATATCTTAACAAATTTGTTTAAAGAATTTTAGGGAGGACTATAACATTTTTCTTATAGAATAGTTTTACATGTACATTTACTATATGCATCATTTACTATAAACCTCTTTTGTTTGATACCAGGTGAGGTACTTGGTTTTTATGTTCTTAACATGAATGGGAAACAGGATTTAGAAGCTCATCACTCTAATCATACTCACCAGAACCCTGTCTCCAAGAGGTATGAAGCAATGTAGTACAGGAATTGTATAATATTAAAGGATCAAAAAGAGCCTATCAATAGTGAAGAGCTGTTAGGACTTAAAGTTGGACATACTGCAACACGTTTCAGTAAACTAGCTATTGCAACATTGTATGTTGTAGGCCACCAAACAAAAAGGAACAAGTAGATTGTGAAATGACTTGAACACATAAAGAAGGCTTGTAAAGAGGCCAGAGTAGAAGTAGTAATAAGAGATTTTAACTACCCAGGGATAGACTGGCAGCATTTAGTGGAAGAGACAAGACTGAAAGACTTTTATGGCTTTGGAACATGATTACTTTTTGATGACATAGTATGTCGTCCACTATGATGAGTATGATGTTAAGTAACATATGGCTGAATACCTACAAACATTGAAATATATTGTGTTTTAGTGACAATACTTCTAGTGGTGAATAGGAAACGGTGATAACACTTTTTTTTTTTTAAAGGATATTGAGCAGAAAGATTTAGAAAGTGATGATTAGAAAGGTCAGATGCAGCTATGGGCACATCTAATATTAAGTGGGCAGCTTTGGACAAATCTAGTTTAAAAAAAACAAAGATGGCCGGGTGCGGTGGCTCATACCTGTAATACCAGCACTTTGGGAGGCCGAGGTGGGTGGATCAGGAGGTCAACAGATCGAGACTATCCTGGCCAACATGGTGAAACGTGGTCTCTACTAAAAAATACAAAAATTAGCTAGATGGGGTGGCACACTAGTCCCAGCTGCTCGGGAGGCTGAGGCAGGAGAATTGCTGGAACCCGGGAGGCAGAGGTTGCAGTGAGCCGAGATCACGCCACTGCACTCCAGCCTGGCACCTGGCGCCTGGCGACAGAGCAAGACTCTGTCTCAAAAAAAAAAAAAAGATAATTTTTACAGTTAGAAAATTTGAGAAGGGCACATATAGATGCATACAAAATTAATGAGAAAGAATACTCTAGCAACTGTGACTAAAAAAGGAAACTAAGATTAAAATAAATATGCAATGTTTTAAAGGAAGAAAAATTAGAGGAACCGGCAAATGATGATTACAGATAACAAATTACTTTGCTGATTCTTTGGTTTCTTATACTTATTGAAAAGAACTGAGGTGTGCATGAGTGTGGGCAGAGGAAACAAAGCATTAATGAGAATGAAAAGAAATCTGACGTGAATGGAGAAAGGACACACCTCTTCTGAGGCTCACTGACTATGAGCTAGGATACAGAATCAGAGACTGAAGCAACCGTGTTTCCTAGCCTCCAACTGGTTAGGCCTAATGAAGAGATCAATTCATCAAGTCTCAGACAAAACAAAGCAAATCTAATACAGGAACCCTGAGCATGGCCAAGACTAAGAAGGCAGAGACTGTTCAACTATGCCTTAGAGATTTATACTTTCTGGAAAACAGTACATTTCTTGGCAGCTCACAAATTCCACATGTATGTTGGGAAGCCTCTAAGTGTATTTGATTTGTTCAGAAACAGGTGTAATCCATCTAAAACAACTAGGCCATCTATTGTAAGCCGAGAGAAAGAGAAGTGAGAAAGAAATCCTCAAAGCAAATGAATGCCAGTGTTGGCAAGAAAATCTCCCTGGTCTCATCTGTAGTTACAGCTGAGTAAGTACTAGCAATTTCTGGATACATGTGATTTCACCTGTAAAAGAAAATAAATTAGAAATCTCAGTGTCCAACTTTGCCTGACTAGTAGCCTGTAAGTTTCAGGCACTCTTTGGAAAATACTGAATTCAGAAACCGATGGAGGAATTAAAAATCATACAAAATAAACAAGTTCAAAGGTTTTATATACCTTCAAACTATACCTATTTGATTCTGTTCACCATCTAAAGTGTATTTTTCTCATTTTGAAAAATAATTATTCTCTTTTAAAAAATTAAACATGGTATAAAGAGAAGGCAACAGAATATACAAATAAAATATTCACAGATTGGAACACACAAAATATTCACAGATTCAAGGTGTGTGAAGTACCAAAATAAGAAAAAGAAATCTGACAAGCCCATCCAAAAACACAGCATAATAACCAATATATTTATTTTGCTTATTATAGAAGGATTAATTTGGAATAAAACTAAATATGAGCAGTATACTACTCTCAGTATAGATATCTGCTAAATAATTAAATTTTGAATTCTTTGTCATCTGTATATTTATATCGACAAATATATTTACATTTGATAAATATAGCATCTGATAATTTATGCAGAATAACTGTTCAGATAATCTGGTAATGGAAAGAGTTACTTTGCATTCATAAATACTTTGTACTTACATACTGCAATGCTTTTTAATGGAGGAGAGCCAAGCCATCTGGGGTATATTACTTGGAAGATTGTTTCTCTATATATTACAGCTAAAATCACTCACGGTACTACTCTTAATAGAAACAAGAATCTGTTTTCTTGACTTCCAGTACACTGCTCTGTTGAATAATATTCTAAGGTTTGATATAGAGAACCAGTAGAGAGTTTATATTATTCTTATAACCTTAAGAAAAGAAAATTGCTTAAAATCAGCCTTAGCTATAAGGTTAACCTGGAATTGAAATCAGAAAAAGGCTGGCATTCAGAACAGAAACACATAATTAAGAAAGTTAAATCTGTTCCTACACACAGATCAACATTTCATAAAGAATCTTTTTCTTTATTATTATTAACTTTTAACAACAAGCAACTGTGAAAGTATTACAAGTAAATAATTTGAAGGAAATTCTTAAAGGGGTGGTAACAGGAAGTAGCAGGTTTTCTGAGATACAAGAAAACTGGTAAGTCAAATACGACTTCTAACTTCAGAGAATGGCTAGGTCCTGGTGCTTTGTTTAAAGTAAATAACCAGTACCTGCCTGGCACTGATGACTTTCAAAATCCTGAGAAATTATTCTACAGTCTGGAAGCAGAGAACAGGTTTGGCCAACCCAATTCCTAGGGATGTAGATTTGTGAGCAGTTCCACATGTTTCCCGCAGCAGGTGTAATCTGTTCATTAACAATGGCTCTAACTTTCACAATTCTATAGGAGCCAAAAGCAAAAAAGAATTACAGCTTTAAACATAGGCATTCTATGCATAGGATACTAAAGAAAAATCCTAACTCATGTCAATCAGTTTATGACTTGAGGCACATGTTTGATTATCTTTATCTTAATATACACAATAACAAGTGTTAGTGTTGGCCATAAAATTATAGTGGTGATTGAAATTGCTGAGTTTTGTAAAGAATTCTTTGCTTCAGTGTTCAGGAAAGAAGGTAACATCTCACTTTTTTATCTATATTTCCCAAGGGAAGAGGAGAGACAAGGAGTATAATCTTACAGTGATAGATAAGTTTATGCTCCTGAAAAGATAATTAGAACATCTATCTCTAAAACAGATTTGGGACCAAAAAAAAAAAAAAAAATGCCAAGCTCAGAAAAATCCAGATGTTAAAACAAAAGAGATGACTTGGAGAATTATAACACTTTGCTAGAACAAGTTGAGTGGGTTCCAGAAATTTATGTTTCTTATAAGAATGGACATTCCCATCCTTCCTTCTTCTCCTTGTTAAGCAGGGAATGCCTCATCTGACTGATGAAATCTGGAGAAATCTCTGGCTTCTTGGTTCTGCTGCTTCATGAAAAAGCCAGTTCAATTCAGGGAAATGGTGTTAGAAATCCCAATTGTGACTGCAAGTTAAAGGCAGTCAGATTTACAGCATCACAGGAAATATTTTGATCCCTACCTGACTCCTGTGAAGATTTCTCAGATGGTTCAAAATCTGTAAGAAGATGGGTGGGATTGTGACTTTGGAAACCTGAAAAATGTTCTAAGTAAATAGATGCCAGAGGTCCTAAAAATATTCCAAGTCTTGTTTCTCACAGAAAGCTTCCCCATCATCACAGTTATACTAGTCTTAGGAGGTAATCTAGTGAGGTGCTCACAGTTGGATTTTGGAGTATCACTGCTTAGGTTTGGATGTGGTCACCTTTGTCACCTTGAGCAAGTCACTTAACTTCTCTAGGCCTCAATTTCCTCATCTGCGAAATAGGGAGCATAAGTAATATTACCAAATAATTGCCCAATAAAGATAAGCAGTTTTCTTTTTGATTTTCTTTTAATACTCTTGGATATTGAATACTCTTTCATATGTTTGGGGAATACAGCAAGTACAGCATTTCTAAAATGACTGCCTCATTCCTTCTAACAGGTATCAAAAAGTACTACTGTTAGAGATGTGAAATTATATCATTCACATCTGACAGGCCTGAGACAAGGTATATCATCTATCCCACCCTCTTACAAGTATATCAGTTTTCTATTGCTGCTGCTACAAATTACCGGAAACTCAGTGGCTTCCAGTAATACAAAGTTATTATCTTACTGTAAGTTCTGTAGGTCAGACATTTGAAATAAGTTTCACTGGGCTAAAATCATGGAGTTGACAGCGTTGTGTTTTCTTTCATTCTGGTTGTATTTTTCCCCAGACCTAAGGAAAAATATATTGCGTTTCCTTTTCCCACTTTTAGACACTGCCTGTATTCCTTGGCTCATGACTTGTTCCTCCATCATCATCTTTTTCATGAGTTACATCTTCCTCTGACTTCTGTCTCTCTCTTCTACTTTTAAGAACCCTTGTGATCACATTAGACTCATCAGGATAATCCTCCCATCTCAAGATCCTTAACTTAATGACATCTGCAAAGCTCTGTCTTCCATGCAACCTAGTGTAATCACAGGCTCAGCAAATTTGGTTGTGGTCATCTTTGGGAGACTGTTATTCTGCCACACATAACAGGTAAAGAAACTGAGGCCCAGGGAAGCTAAGTGGCATTGTAATCTTCACACTGTTAGTGCATAGTTGGGACTGAAGCCCATGTTTCTTCATAAAATATCTATTGATACATATTTGTACATATTTATGAGGTACATGTGGTATTTTGTTGCATGCATAGAATGTGCAATAATCAGGTAGGGTATATAGGGTATCCATTACTGGAGTGTTTATGTTTTCTAAGTGTTGGGAACATTTCAAGTTCTCTCTTCTAGCTATTTTGAAACACATATACATTGTTGTTAATTATAGTCATCATACTCTGCTACTGAATATAATAACTTACTCCTTTGATCAAACTGTATGCTGGTGATCATCAACCAACCTCTTTTCTTTACCCTCCTCCCACCCCACACACGCTTCCCAACCTCTGGTATCTATTATTCTACTTTCTACCTCCATGAGATGAACATTTTTAGCTCCCAGATGAGAACATGTAATATTTGTATTTCTGTGCCTAGCTTATTTCACTTCACTAGTGACCTCCTGTTCTATCATGTTGCTACAAATGACAGGATTTCATTCATTGTTAATAGTCAAATAATATTCCATTGTGTATATATACCACATTTTCATGATCCTTTGATGCGCTGATAGACACAGGTTGATTCCATCTCTTTGCTATTGTGAATAGTGCTGCAATAAATATGGGGGTACAGCTATCCTTCTGATACACTGGTTTTTCTATTGGATAAATTCTTAATAGGATTGCTGGATCAAATGGTAGATCTGCTTAGTTTATTTTTTAGAAAGCTTCATACTGTTTTCCCTAGTGGTTGCACTAATTTACATTTCTACCAAAAGTGAGTAAGAGTTCCCTTTCCTGTGCCTTCTCACCAGCATTTGTTATTTTTTGTCTTTTTGATGATAGCCACTCTAAATAGAGTAAGATGGCATCTCATTGCGGTTTTGATTTGCATTTCCATGATGAATGATTTGTGCATTTCTTCATATATCTGCCAGCCACTTGTATATATATATATATATATATTTTTGAGAAATGTCTACTGATGTCTTTTCCAAAATTTTAATGAGAGGATGCTGCTGCCGATTATTATTATTTTACTGTTGAGGTGTTTTAGTTCCCTGTATATTCTGGATATTGGTCACTTGTCAGAGGAATAGATTGCAAATATTTTCTTCCATACAACAGTTTGTCTCTTCACTCTGTTGTTTCATTTGTTGTGCAGAAGTTTTTAGTTTCATATAGTTCCATTTGTTTTTATTTTCGTTGTGTGTGCTTTTGAGGTCTTTGCCTAGACCAATGTCCTGAGGTGTTTTCTCTAGGTTTTCTTCTAGAAGATTAATAGTGTCAGGTCATAGGTTTAAGTCTTTCATCCATTGAGTTGATTTTTGATTGCAGTGGGAGACAGAAATCCAGTTTCATCCTTCTGCATATAGATACCCAATTTTTCCAGCACCATTTATTGAAGAACATGTCCTTGCCCCAGTATACATTCTTGCCATCTCTGTCAAAAAGCAGTTGGATATAGATTTATTTCTGAGTTCTTTATTCTCTCTATATTGGTCTCTGTGTGTTTTTATACCAGTTTCATGCTGTTTGGGTTTCTACAGCCTTGCAATATATTTTGAAGTCAGGTAGTTTGATGCCTCCAACTTTGTTCCTTTTGCTCAGGATCGCTGTGGCTAATTGGGCTCTTTTTAGGTTCCATATTAATTTTAGGATTTTTCTAATTCTGTGAAGACAGACATTGGTATTTTGGTAGGGATTGCACTAAATTTGTAGATTACTTTGGGCAGTATCTTCATTTTAACCATACTAATTTCTCCAATCCATGAACACAGAATGTCTTTTCATCTGTTTTTGTCCTCTTCAATTTCTTTCATCAGTGTTTTGTATTTGTCCTTGTAGAGGTCTTTCATATTCTTTGTTAAATTTAGTCCCAGGTATTTTATTTTTTGTAGCTATTGTAAATGGGATTGCCATCTTGACTTCTCAGTTAGTTCATTATTGGTATATAGAAACAATACTAATTTTTTAATGTTTATTTTGTATCCTGTAACTTTACTGAATTCATCAGATCTAGAACCTTTTTGGTGACGTCTGTAGGTTTTCCTAGCTATAAGATTATATCATCTTTAAAGAGGTACAATTAAAATTCCTCTTTTCCAACTGGGAAGCCTTTTATTTCTATCTCTTACCTAACTGCTCTGTCTAGGACTTCTAGGACTATGTTGAATAGGGGCAGTAAAAGTGAGAATCCTCGTCTAGTTCCAATTCTCAGAAGAAAGGCTTTTCTCGTTCAGTATGTTAGCTGTGTTACTATATACGGTCTTCATTATGTCAAGATACACTCTTTCTATGTCTAGTTTATTGCATTTTTTTTTTTATCATGAAGAGATGTTGAGTTCTATCAAATGATCTTTCGGCATCTATTGAGATGACTGTATGGTTTATTTAGTCTGCTGATGTAATATATCATGTCTATCAATTTCCCTATGTTGAACTATCCTTGCATCACTGGGATAAATTTCACTCGATCATGGTGTAACATTTTTTTTTTGGATATGTTGTTGTTCTGTTCAGTTTTTCTATTTCTTCCTGATTCAATCTTGGTAGGCTGTATGTGTCCAGGAATTTATCCGTTTTCTTTAGGTTTTTCCAGTTTGTTAGCATATATGTGTTTATGATAGTCACTGATGATCTTGTGTATTCCTGTGGCATCAATTGTACAGTTTCCTTTTTTGTTTCTGATTTTTTTTTTTTTGCATCTTCTTTTATATCTTGGTTGGATTGGCTTACTGATATTTCTCTTTCCAGAAAAACAGTTGCTTTTTTTTTGAGACGGAGTTTTGCTCTTGTTACCCAGGCTGGAGTGCAATGGTGTGATCTCGGCTCACCACAACCTCCACCTCCTGGGTTCAGGCAATTCTCCTGCCTCAGCCTCCTGAGTAGCTGGGATTACAGGCACGCACCACCGTGCCCAGCTAATTTTTTGTATTTTTAGTAGAGACGGGGTTTCACCATGTTGACCAGGATGGTTTCTATCTCTTGACCTCGTGATCCACCCACCTCGGCCTCCCAAAGTGCTGGGATTACAGGCGTGAGCCACTGCGCCTGGCCCAGAAAAACATTTTTTTAATTGATTCTTTGTATTTTTTTTTTGGTTTCTATTTTTAGTTTTGCTCTGATCTTTATTATTTCTAGTTTTAGATTTATTATTGCTTTTCTAGTTCCTTGGAGAGCATCATTAGATTATTCACTTGAAATCTTTCTACATCTTTGCATAATTATTGCTATGAACTTCCCTCTTAGTACTTCTGTTGCTCAATTCCATAGGTTTTGGGAAGTTGTGTTTCAATTTTCATTTGTTTCAATGAATTGTTTTATTTTCTCCTTAATTTCTTCCTTGACATGATGGTCATTCAGGAGCACATTGTTTAGTTTCTATGTGTTTGTACAGTTTCCAAAGTTCTTCTTGATCCTGATTTCTAGTCGTATTTCATTGTGATCTGAGAAGATATTTGATATAATTTTAAGAAATTTATTGAGACTTGTTTTGTGGCCTAACACAGTCTATCCTAAAGAATATTCCATGTGCTTACATAAATGTGTATTTTATAGCTGTTGGAAGGAATGTTCTATAAATATGTTATGTATATTTGATCTAATGTGCAATTTAAATCGACTCTTGGTTAATTTGGTCTAGATGATCTAATGCTGACAGTGGGGTGTTGAAGTCCCCAACTATTATTGTATTAGAGTCTATTTCTCCCTTTAAGTCTAATAATATATGCTTTATATATGTGGGCTCTCTGGTGTCTTGTGCAAATATTTTTAGAATTATTATATCCTCCTGTTAAATTGTTTCATTTGTTATATAAGGACCATCTTTATCTCTTTTTACTGTTTTAAAGTCTGTTTTATCTAATATAAGTGTAACTACTCCTGGTTACTATTGGTTTCCACTTGCAGGCAATATCTTTTTGACACCCTTACTTTCAGTCTATATGTGCCTGTATAGGTGAGGTGAGATGAGGTTTTTGTAGGCAGGATATTTTATTGTTTTCATTTTTTTTTTTTTTTTTTTTTTTTGAGACGGAGTTTTGCTCTTGTTACCCAGGCTGGAGTGCAAGGCACGATCTCAGCTCACCGCAACCTCCGCCTCCTGGGTTCAGGGCAATTCTACCTGCCTCAGCCTCCTGAGTAGCTGGGATTACAGGCACACGCCACCATGCCCAGCTAATTTTTTGTATTTTTAGTAGAGATGGGGTTTCACCATGTTGACCAGGATGGTCTCGATCTCTTGACCTCGTGATCCACCCGCCTCGGCCTCCCAAAGTGCTGGGATTACAGTGTTTTCATTTTTAATCTATCCAACCAGTCTATATCTTTTAAGTGGAAAGATTAATCCATTCAGTTTCAAGGTTACTATTGATATGTGAGGTCTTACTTCTGACATTTTACGAATTTATTTCTTGGTTTTGTTTTTTTTTATATATATACCCTGTGTTCCATTTTTCCTCTCTTATTGGGGTTTGGTGCTTTTCTTTTAAAGTAGTAACATTTTAATTTTTTCTTTTTCTTATTTCTTATTCTTCTTATTCTCACGTACTGAAATGTTTGTTATAGCAGTGGGTTCTATTCTTTTTTTTTTTTTTTTTTTTTGTATTTTCATGAAGGTAAATATTCTTCTTTCCCTTCCAAATGTAGTACTTGATTAAGCATTTCTTGTAGGACTGGTCTAGTGCTGATGAATCCCCTCAGCTTTTGATTTTCTGTGAAAGACTTTATATCACCTGTATTTAAGAAGCCAGACTTTGGTGGGTAAAGCATCTTTGGCTGGTAGTCCTTTGCTTTCAGCAATTTGAACATGTCATTCCATTCTCTCCTGGCTTGTAAGGTTTCTGCTGAGAAATATGCTATTATCTGATTGGGGTTCTCTTAAGTGACAAGATGCTTTCCTTCTGCTGTTTTTAGAAGTCTCTTTGTCTTTGACTTTTAACTGTTTTACTATAATCTGAAGAAGACTTTTTGAATTGCATGTATTTGGGGATCTCTGAGTTTACTATATCTGAGTGTCTAAATATCTTTTTAGAATTGGGAAGTTTTCAGGGATTATTTCATGAAATAGGTTTTTTATCCCTTTGGTTTTATTTTAGCTTTCTGGAATACCAAAAATTCAAATATTTGGTCACTTTATTGAATTCTATATGTCATGTAGGCTTTGTTTATTCTTTTCTATTTTTTTGGTTTTGGTCTTACTGAATTATTTCAAAAAACCTGTTTTCAAGTTCTGATGTTCTTTCTTGCTTGATCTAGTCTATTGTTGAAGCTCGTGAATGTATTTTTCGTTTCATTCAATGAATTATTCTGTTCCAGGACTTCTGTTTGGTTCTTTTTTATGATATGTATCTCTTTGGTAACTTTCTCATTTATGTCATTAATTGTTTTTTCTGATTTACTTCTATTATTTATCTGTCTTCTCATATCACACTGAGTTCCTTTAATATCTTTATTTTGAATTTTTATTGGCATATAAATTTCTTTTTCATTGGAATCTGTTGCTGGAGAATGATTATGTTGCTTTAGAAATGTCGTATTTTCTTTCTTTTTCATGTTTCCCATGTCTTCTTACATTGATATCTGTGCATTTGGTGTAATAGCTGCTTCCAATTTTTTGGATTTGCTTTTGTAGGAGAGGACTTTTTCCCACTGATATATCTATGATGTTGGGTAGGCACTGATTTTGGCTGTGTGCAATAGTGTAGGCTCCATATACTTTATTTGGCTAAATAGTATCAGTGGTATCTGCTATTTCCTTCATGTCTTAATGTGCGGTTATTAGTGGAAGCCGTGGTGAAGTTTTGCTGGGGACAGGGACACTAGGTGGGCCAGTCCTCAGGCCCCAGTGGTCACAGCAGTGTGCTAAGTATGACTGTTTTGGCGCCCTAGGGTAGTACGCAGGCATTGTTGTTAGCAGATCCATGCAAGCTGATTCTTGCACCTCCAGTGGAATTGCTCAGGTGCCAGCAGTGGCAGCAATCATTCAGGTATGTGGGCAGGTCTTTGGGCTGCTAGGCAGCAGGCATGGCATGAGTGATGGCAGTGGTAGTGGCAGGACAACCTTCTGGCTCCTAAGCAATCTGCACTGGTGTTGGCAGTGGCTGTGATGAGCTTGCGGGGCTAGGCCTGAGACTTGCAGGTGGTGCAGGTAGGTGGGTTCCAGTTGTGGTGGGAGTCTCAGGTTGGGTGGGCCTGTCTTCAAGGCCTCAAGAGGAGTTCTGAGGTGTCAATAGTGATAGACTGGACAAAACAGTCTCTAGGCTCCTAAACAGCATGCTCAGACACTGGGTAGTGGGTGAGGGCTCAGAGTCAGGTATGATGGACCTGTCCTCAAGCCAGCCAACTTTTGGGTGCTGGCTAAGGTGGGAAGGGATGGGGTGATCCCCAAGCCCCTGTGGAGTGCTTGGGTATGTGTGGCAGTAGCTACATTATAGCTTTGTTGCTGGGGTAGGCAGAATTGCTTTCAGTGTCAGTAGCCATATGGGTATGCAGGCTTTGGTCCTTTTTGTGACTGCAAGCAGTAAAGCCTAACTTCGGGGCATTTGTAAATGCACAGCAGCCCCTCTGCTGGGGAAGGGGGAGCAGGCTCACTGCCAGTGGGGCATGCTTTGGTACTCAGTGGCAGCACCCTGCAAGTAGGGGGAGTTTGTCCTCGGGGCACATGAAAATGTGTGGTGGGCCTGATGCCAGGGACTGTGGGATCATCGTGAATGTGTTATGCTTTGAAACTGGCAGCAGCAGCCAACAGTGGCAGTGGCTGCAGGCAGGGGATGTCAATCGGGTTCTAGGGATGTGGAGATTCAGAGCTGTTGAGCCCCATGGCTGAATGCAGTCTGGTTGGGACTTGGCTTTCAAAATGGTGCTGTGCTGTAGTTGCTTAAGACTCAGGGGATGTGTGGGACCCAGTGTGAGCTCCTTCTCTGGAGCAATGCCTTCATGCAGTCTCCAGGTTGTTTTCTATTTTACTCTCAGGGCCTGCAAGGGTTGAGGGACTCTCCTATGGTTAGAATTCCAGGAGTCCACAGTGTGAATTTGGCCTTTCTAAGGTCTCTTACCTACCCTTTCCCTGCATTGGGAAGCTTCTTTGGGCTCCCAGCTAATCTCAACTGAGCAGATTGTCTCACTTCCCTCAGCTTTTTTGCCTTAGGTATTTCTTGTTACTTCTCTGTTGAGTTCCAGAGTTCTCTTAGAGGATCTATTTGAAGTGCAGTTGTCTACTCACTGTTTTGGTTCTTTGTGGAGTAGGTGAGTACCAGATGTTTCTAGCTAGTCATCTTGAAGCACCCCCTTCCCATGTTTCTTACTTTCTAGGTCTCTGATCTTTCTAGTATGATTGACTGAAAAAAAAAAATCTCACATTTGATGGTTTAGTAAATCAAGGATGGCAGTCAGCATGAGGTTTATGCTATTATATACTGTTTTGACTCTTTCTTAGGGTTAATGGAATGAACTTAAGATGTTTTGAAGGGTGTACATTTTAGTTACAGAAAGGATTAGATAGATCTACTAATTCTAGTACAAAAGGTCATAGGCTAGAGAAGAAGTGGTTATGACATAAAATCTAAGCTTGTCTAGTGTTATTAGAATATGCAAATTCAATAATTGAAGAAATGGGGTTATCAAACTTAGAAGGTTAAGAGAGCAGACTCAAATGAGCTATAATGTCAACAAATTGATAATTCCTATGTCTAGAAGAGTGCCACTTGTCCTTTGAAATGCTTGTTTTCTGAGAAACTGAGAATATGATTTCTCTTTTCATGCAACTGGAAGAAAATTCTGTAAATAATTCAAATAACATACAGAGCATGGTCCGGTCCCTATTCTTGTGGAGTTTACAGTGTAACCATTAATGCAACAACAAAATATATAATTAGGGAAAACTTAAATGAAATTCCTATGTGCTAGTAGCTACAATCACAATTGTTTAGAGAAAAATGGGGATCACTGGGCTAGAGTAGCCAGAGAAGGCTTTATGGTAAAGGTCGAATTAAATTCGGCCTTGAAATCAGGAATACAACCTTCAAAAATATTGACATCTCTGGTCTCAGTAAATCTAATAAGAATCCAGCCAAAGGAATTAAAAATGCAGACAAATACATCTTAGCATGCCTTATAACTGAAAACTTCTGAATGCCTCTCAAATAGAGGGATGGTCAAATAAATTATAGTAGAGGAATACATGGGAATAGTATACAGCTATTGAAATGATGTTTCTGAAGACTACTCATGATTGAAAAATGCTTATGTTATATTGTTAAGCCATTAAAAAGGATAATATACTTTATACTGTATTTATAAAGATTTATTATTTCAACAGACTCTTTAAAAGTCAATAAAATATATTATATTTCTAGTAGAAAAAGAATAATATAGACACTTGCCTCAGAGACCAGAAAAGTTACAGCAGAGGTTGTCTTCTTTCTAAGAAAGCACATACAGTGGCTGCTGTCTATCCAAGTTCCTCCATCCTCTCCTTAGGATTCCTGACATCAAAGATACCCTGTAGGAAGTTATCTTAAGAGTCTTATCACCACCTACTCCATGGGATGGCAAGCTCAGCTCAACTAGGATAGATAATGTGAGTTAAGGCAGGAAAAATATCAAATAGGTAAAAATACAACTAACTCTAAAATAAGTGCTAGGTGAGATTCTGGAGAACAACTCTTGCTTGGATGGCCAGGGGAAATAAAGTAGGAAAAAAGAGAAGTTGTAGAAGGAATATAGACAGGTGAAGGGGGAGGTAACTGAGAACCTGATATGGATGAGACAGCATCAATCTAGTATTTGAACCATTTTCTGAGATCAGTCTGAAGATACTCTTGGTCCTGGTCAGATAGATATAAAAGCAGCCTCAGACCTGCAACTGAAATCCTAGGTATTTACCAAACAGAAACAAAAAAGATGTGTCTGCACAAAAGCTTGCAAACCACTGTTCATAGTGGCTTTATTCATAAAAGCCAAAAAGTTGGGGAAAAAAACACAGATACTCATCAGCTTCTGAATGAATTTTAAAAATGCAATAAATCCATAAAATGAAATATTATTCAGCAATGAAAAGAAGTTATGATACATGCTATGGCATGGACAAAGTTTTAAAACATTATGGTAAGTGAAAGAAGCCACATGCAATAGGTTTTATTGTATAAATCCATTTATATGATATGTCCATAATAGGCTAATCTATAGAGACAGAAAATGGTTACTTAGAGGTGGGGATGGGATGGTAGTTTTAAGGGGTGGTATCAGGAATGTGGAATGACTGCTTATAGGTATGGGTATGGAGTTTCTATTTGAGGTGATGGAATGTTCTAAAATTAGATCATAGTAATGGCTATACAACTGTACATTTTCTAAAAATTATTGAATTGTATACTTAAAATGAGGAAAATATTCAGTAAATTATGCTTTTATAAAGTTATAAAAAAAATAGCTTATTAAAACCTCTCCCTGGATCTGCATGATAAGCTCATGTCCATTTGTATACTGGGCCTTCAACAAAGAAAATTTTGACCCTGATAATAGGTTTTTACGTCTAGTGGAATCCTCTTAGTTCCAGAGAATCTCAGAATACAAGGGTCCCATTGGAGTGGGATTTTCCCAGGATATGATATATTTTATGAGTGGTACAGAAGGAAATTGGCTCTGGTCTATTGGCATCATTGTATAGTTGGGCCAGAATACTTGCACAAGGTGACCTAAGCCCAACTCAAAGGGGAAAAGGAAGGAGAGAGAATATTATTAGTTAAGGCCCACTAGCAACAAAAAGCTTGTGGGTTACTTGGGGAGATCACCCTAAGCCAATTACTGTTACTATGGGTCTTTCTGAACCTGGGTCTCGCCAGGTGTCCTCCATGCATAGGCCTCTGTGTGGGTTGTGGTGAGCAGGAAGCAGTGTTGTGCTAAAGCTGGCTCCTACTTCCTTGCAATAACCTATTCAGCACAAATCTCTTCCCAACTCCATGTTCAGTAATATCATGGTAGTAGCTTAAAATCAAGCATGGTGAGAATATTTATATCATGAAAATTGGCAGATACTACAAATCAAATCAAGCACTTCCTAATTTTTGTTTTACTAGAGACCTGTTAAACACTGAGCCACCAATGAGGGTCAGGCATGCATTTTATGTATGTGTTCTTGTGTTAGCAATGTGCCATTGGCGCCTGTATTTGAGGTTAGAGGTCTCTCCAGCTTTGTGACTATTGGGTTGTCCATTGAAAGTCTTGAAGATGTGGGTGTAGGAAGGCTGCTGGCCCATGGTAGCTTTAAGATTCTGGGTCTAAGTTTAAAGAACATGGCATTGACTAGCAGTCTGCACCCTAAGGAAAGAAAGACAAACTAGGCGTAGTGCAGGACTTTGAGCATCAGCAACAGCTTCGTGTAAAACCCCTGGACTATCTCATCCTCCACTTACCTGCTGTTCCCAAACCAAAGCAATTGGAGAAAAACTGGTTCAGTGTTCCTAATTTCCTAAATTCCTTTGATGGCCTTTATGTAGAAGCTCAGCTGCAGTTTCATAAAGAAGCATGTGGGATTGCCACTGATGTGTGACTATAGAAGAACAAAGAGTATTCTTCTTTGTTAGGATAGAGCACAAGGACTAAGTTTGCATTGTAGAAATATCGCTGAAAGTTAAAAGAGCACAATGAGTTGGCAGGTGTCAACTTTCTAAAATCAAGGCCAAAGGCAATGGTGGAATCTTCATTTGGTAGACGGGTAGAACCACTGGCAAATTCGATGGTGAGAGCTATGGAATAATAGGTGAAAATGCCTCCAAACTTTTTTGACAATTAATAGTGTCAAAAGACAAAATTTCAATAAATGTAGTTAAATGAGTTAATTTGTTTTTATTTGCAATTCATAAATTGGCTAGCATCTTATCTAAAAGTAGAGAGGCACTATGCTGGGCATGAAATAACAGTCAGTTTTCATAAGGTAGCTTGAGCAGAGAAAGGGGATGGTGAACATGAAATTACTTCATGTTACTTTTCTTGGAAGGGTTAAAGCAGACAGGACTCCCTTATGCTGGCTAAAACAGATCTGTTCAGGATTTGGCTATTATCTCTCCAGATTTCTTGGAATGTAAACAGATAAACAACTTAGTTTCACTTTGGTGACCTGGAATTTTAGCATGAGTGATTTTATTTTGGTTTGGTCTGTTGGAAACTAGTGTAGGAGCTCAGTCCAAATCTATGGTCTTCTATAAATTGTATTTAACAATTGTTTTGGTGTATCTCCTCCTCCAGATGTGATAGAATTATTAATCATTTTCATTGTCTTTAAATTTTTTTATGTATTTTACTAAATTCTCAAAATGAATGTGTGAAAATATTGATTTTACAATCAAATTAAAGTTATCTAAAAATAGGATTTTTGTTTTTTTAATTTTATTTGAGATGGAGTGTCACTCTGTCACCCAGGCTGGAGTATAGTGACGCGATCTCGGCTCACTGCAACCTCCGCCTCCCGGGTTCAGGCAATTCTCCTGCCTCAGCCTCCCAAGTAGCTGGGACTACAGCTGCATGCCACCAGACCTGGCTAATTTTTTTGTATTTTTTCATAGAGACAGGGTTTCACCATATTGGCCAGGCTGGTCTGGAACTCCTGATCTCATGAACCACCCAAGTCAGAAAAGAGAAAATGACAAATTAAGGGAACAGCATAAAGTAAACAAGTTCAGGACAGGCTTGGAAGTCAAGCCCATAATTTCGAATTTGATAGTAATAGGGAATTATTATATACTCTTCAGTAGTGTAGGGAAATGTTTGTACTATAGTGAAAACTATGGATTGCTTAGAGAACACCCTTTTAGATTATCTGATTCTAACATTTTATTGCCCTTGAGCCATTGTACAGCTCTAAATTTTAAGGAACTGATGGCAATAATGCAAACGATTATTGTCTACGGATATGGAAGTGAATTCTATCCAGAAGAGGGAGGCCATTTCTAAAAAAAAAAATCCAGTTTACCCCCATTTGCAAGTTCATTTCGATATTCCAGATCAATAAATGTGTCTGTCTTTGTACCCATTGTAAAAATTGCCAGATTCTCTCATTAATGACTTAAAGTCATTAACATGTGGTCACATTATATCTGTGAAAGAGTCATAATTTTTATTTTTGAAAATTATCTTTTAACAATAGGCAAGTGTACTGGATGTTTTTAATGCAGATACAACATACAGGCAAACGTCCCCAAGTGTGCTGCCTGATAAGTTAAAAAGAAGGTACAGTGAACACAAACAGAAGTCAGAAAAAAGATAAAAATTATATAAGTAGTTCTAGGGTAAAAGCACTCTGAATTTGGCTAAGAACAATAGCAACCTGTTTTCATCAGCAGTCTGATTGCTGTGACCTTTCTGCTTTTGCACTGACAGTGTTTTTCTCATTTTCTTTTTTTCATTGCTAAACTGTATAAGATACAAACAAATCTGTTAGACAAGAATCCCATCTTCCTTTTTTGCTTGGGGCCTTTTGTGTTCTATTATGATAATTTACAAAAGTTAATAAATGAACTCCTCAATTATCTGTGCTGACTTAAGGGAGTATCAGCACATAAAAGCATTGCTAATCAGCCCAGAACTTTCTCTTCTACCATGACAGTATTTAAGAAAGGATGTAGGAGGCAGGCACCAGTGAGTTGCTAAATGTCTGTCCATGAACTATCAAGTCTACCTGAGACTCCGTGAACTACCGAGTCTACCTGAGACACTTTGAAAAGAATCAGATACCTAAGGCACCACTCTATAGATTCTGATTCTGGGGACCTAAGATTCTGCATTATTAATATGCTTCTGAGTGATTCTTATCTCAAGCCCAGTTTGGGAATAGTGCTGGTGATAGAGTGAATTCAAATAGATCTTTCTTTGATGACTGCCCTCTAAGTGGACTTCTTTAAAATGCTTTCTGTTGTTTCAGCCTGCAACAAGATAGTGCTAGAAAGGCAAACACATACTATTCTAACTGTGCATAAAGAAGGAAGAGAGAGCAGGGATTTCCAATGAGGCTATTACTGGTAAAACTAGTCAGGGGTTGGGTGGGGAGGGGGTTTAGAGAAAGGCTTAAGAAAAAATCCTTGTGTTCTCTGTCTTTTACATCCCCAGTTAACTTGCCTCTTCAGTAATTGGCTAGGACAAAAGAGGTGTTAAGACTTTAGCAGAGAAAGCCATAAAATGTGGACTTTGTGATGGAACAGAAGGGAGGCATTAAAAAGTAGCAGGGAAAGCCCATGCAAAGAGTGAGGTGGATGGAAAAGGGGACCATAAGATCAGCCAAGGGATGAGTGGGAGGTGACTCCCAGGGAACATGCAAAACCAAGATCATTAGTCATGACTCGATAGGAGATGAGAAATGTTTGAAACAAAGCAATCTTTCATACATCTCACAAAATGGTTTCTTGGGAGGCTATTCAGAACATAACTACTTTGACTGACCTGATCTTTAAATGTATTTTGATTGTGAGGGCTTAATTATTTTTAAATGACTAAATTACAATCTACTGTATAATATGGTTATTTTCCTTTGGTTTTTGATCTGTTTTACTGGAAGCCCAGTGGACTGAGCCAATCTAGGCTCAAAGAACTTGAGTCTTTACAAAGGTTTACCCATCAAAACCATAACAACATATGAGACTTCTTCCCAGTCAGATATGCTGCTGTGTAAATTTATATACTATAGAGTGAAAAATACACATCCTGTCAGAATCACTGACCTCAGCAAGGAACAATGACCATAACACACAAGTTCAAGATGAACTACTAGCTGGAGGCTTGGAAAACAAGTCAAAGAATTAGCATACTGAAAATGTAATCCTTGTCAGAAACACTGAAATTTCTGGTAGATACTCAAACCAAGAAAGTGATATTTAGTCTAAAGTCCTACCTATCAGGGGTCATCAGTGGACTACATTAAAAAAAGAAAAAACATATTATTTTTGTCATTTCACATTTAGATGTTTACTGTAAATAGAGCAGTCCCTTAAATTTCTTTTTCCAAAATAGACAACTAGATATAGAGATACTTTTTACTTTGCTGAATACTTGGAAATTCCTTCAGAGTCTTAAGGCCTGATCCATTCCTAGGTCTTTAGTTTTCTCAAGTTCTTTGAAAATTTAGGTTGAATGAATTGGAGAATAAAAAGCGCAGAACAACAATTGATTTTTAAGCAATTCCTGCTATGCCAGAGACATCCCAGGTCCCAGGCACTCTGAGTCTATTAAATATTATGGAACATGGTAGAGTATAATTTGAAACAACACAATACAAACAGATGGACTAAAATGTTAGCAAGTCCAGGTCTATTCCCAGGTACATGAATAACTCTGCGATGCTGTTGATAACATTAACAAACTGATGGCTAAAATTTATTAAGCCTTTGTGTAGGTAGTACTGTTCCAAGTGATTTTACCAAAGTTCTTCTGAGCTATAAATGCTGAGCACTTTCTGAGGTTCTATAATATCTTTTAATACAACATATGAATTCAATAACACATTTCCTGCCTTCTACTAAATTTATCCTAGGAAAATATCACCAGCTGAATTTTATTACTTGACTTGGAATTTATCAATTCTATTTGTACCCTCTACAGAAATTACATAGTTGCTTATGCAGTCTTTGAGGTGTGCTTCTAAAGTAATAAAACTGATTTTCATTTGTGGTCAATGAAAACCCTTCTTTTCATTTAATAGTCATACCTACAAGGCAGAGGCATGAAGTTATTATCTATATGATAAAAGTTAACATTGAGAGGGATAAGACTTTTTAATTCTCAGCACAGTGGCTCTCTATGTCACCTATAGCAACAAATAAACTAATATTGCAGAAAGTTACTTCTCTGGTGGGGCCTACAACCACTGCTTCAAGGCCCTCTCTCTGAAGAGTCCTTCTGTAATTAAACTGTTGTTTCCCAATATTGTCTGTTATTAGAATCACTGCATTGTGGTTCAATAGCACATTCCAAGATGATGGAAACACATTATCATTTATGCTATCTAGTATGGTACTGACTAGCCACATGTGGCTATTGAACACTTGAAATGTGACTAATGCCACAGAGAAACAGAATTTTACTTAACTTACATTTAAGTAGACACAAATAGTTAGTGACTACCATATTAGACCGTGCAGAATGTTTGCCAAAAATTCATACCCCTGGGCCCTATATTAGTCCTACAGAATCAGAATAACTAGTGCAGTGTCATTTCAATCTGTATTATTAAGGTAGGCAATGCTGACTGAACACTCAGTTTATTTAAACGTCTTCAAATTGCTATTATTCTTTAAGCCCGTAATTCTAGGCTACTTTTGTTTCCAAACATAACACTGCATATAGGATATATGCAGTTATTTATACTCAGCGTATTCCTTAATTATAGAAAAATGAGCTATATTGTTATCAAGAGCCACAAGTATATTGTGCTTCTTATATAGGCCTAGAATTGGTACTTAACTTTAAAAAAGTGCCACATATAAAACTTTGCATTTTCAAAAGAGATAAATTAGGGAGTAATTATTCATTTCACAAAAGAATTCACCAAAGGGCTACTTTAAATGGATAGCTCTCCTAAAATGAATTCTGAATCAGATTCAATTTAAAAAATTCAATTTTCACACAAATGTTCAAGAACACATCTGTTTTCTCAAACCATCTACACCTGTGGATCATTTGCAAAACCTCTGGAGACTGCAAGACGTTTTGCCATACAAGCTATCATGCTGAAGTTGAAAGTACCCTATTCTACACTTTCAGGAGCTGGCCTTCACTGTGTAAGCATGTAATCTATGCCTTCTGATGAGTTTTCTTTCCTTGGATGCTAAGTGCTAACTACTATATTTAGCTCAATTCCATACCATTGCCAAATGGATCAGACAAAAGATTCTAAAGTTCTTTGAAAATTAAAACAAAAAGTAATATCCAGACTTCCAGTTTCTAGTCTGGCATGTAAGGATGTTAGAAGTTGCCATTCCAGTAGCCATGCCATTCTAACAAGTAAAAAGAATGAACAAACTAATAAATCAACAACTCTTCTTAGATCCTTCAGAGAATTGAGGGCACAGGGCAAACCTGGTGCCCCCAAAACTGGAACCATAGACAATCAGATATAGACAGTAATAATTTAACAGAGGAAAAATCCATGAGCAGAAATCTCCTCAGAAGCTAATGCCTGGGTGTGAAAACCTAATCTGCAGTTGATGAATTGCTTAAGATTCAGTGTGGACAAGTCTGAGAATTAAAAACTCCAGAAGGACCCAGTCATAAGGAACTCCTACACAATGGAATTTAACTAGAAATCAATTACCAAAAAATAATAGCAGGAAAATCCAAAAATATTTAGAGATTAGACAATGTACTTAGAAAAAAGACATGGTCAAAGAAGAAATCTCAAGATAAATTTAAAAATAGTCTGAACTAAATGAAAAATAAAAATAAAACCAACATTTATGTGAGATGCGGCAAAAGCAGTACTTAGAGGGAAATTGATACCATTGCATACTTTTATTAGGAAAGAAGAACCATTAAAATCAATAACCTAGGCTTCCACCTTAGGAAACTAGAAAAATTAAAATTAAAAACTTCTGGTCTGTGAAAGACAGTATCAAGAGAATGAGAAGACAAGCCACAGACTGTGAGAAAATATTTGTAAAAAAAATTCTGATAAAGGGTTGTTATCTAAAATATACAAAGAATCCTTAAAACTCAACAATAATGAAATTGTTAAACAATCTGATTAAAAAATAGACAAAAGGTTTGAATGGACATCTCATTAAAGAAAACATACAAATGGTAAGTAAGCATATGTAAAGATGTTCAATATCATATGTAATTAGGGAAATACAAATTAAAACAGCCAGATACCACTACACACTTATTAGAATGGCCAAAATCCAAAACACACTGACAACACCGAATACCGATGAGGATGTGAAGCAGCAGGAATTCTTATTCACTGCTGGTAGGAATGCAAAAGGGTGCAGTCAATTTGGAAGACAGTTTTGCAATTTCTTCCAAAACTAAACATGCCCTTACCATACAATCCAGCAATCATGCTTCTTGCTTTTACCCGAATGAAATAAATTATGTCCACAAAAAAAAAACCTATACTTGGATGTTTACAGCAGCTTTATGCATAATTTCTAGAATTTGGAAGCAACCAAAATGTCCTTCACCAGGTAAATTGATAAACTGTGGTACATCTAGACAATAGAATATTACTCAGTGCTAAAAATACATGAATTATCAAGCCATAAAAATAAACAGAACAAACTTAAATGCATATTGCTAAGTGAGAGGGGACAATGTGAAAAGACTACATAGCTTATGGTTTCAATTATAAGACATTCTGCAAAAGGCAAAACTATAGAAACAGTAAAAATATTAGTGATTTCAAGGGTTAGGAAAAAGGGAGAAATGAATGAGTGCAGCGCAGAGGATTTTTTGTATGATACTATAATGGTGGACATTATCATTATGTCCAAACCCATAGAACGTATAACACCAAGAGTGAAATCTAATGTAAACTATGGACTTTGGATGACAAAGATAAGTCAGTGTAGGTTCATCAGTTGTAACAAATGTACTTACTCTAATGAGAACTGCTGATAGGGAGGTTGAGCATGCGTGGGGACGGGGTCTATGGGAACTCTTCATACTTTCCAGTCAA
This sequence comes from Aotus nancymaae, assembly GCF_030222135.1. Classification (NCBI taxonomy): domain Eukaryota; kingdom Metazoa; phylum Chordata; class Mammalia; order Primates; family Aotidae; genus Aotus; species Aotus nancymaae. Next base: position 48,544,814 of record NW_026988415.1, on the reverse strand, counting down.
TTTTGTTTTGAACCTAAAACTGCACTAAAAAATAGTTTATTTTTTAAAAAGTAATATACAAGTGTGAAGGCAATATTAGATTGACAAATGATCCCATTTTGCCCGGAATAATCTCATTTATACCTGTTATTCTGGCATAATTTTTAATAGTGCCCCTTTTCTCTCTCAGAGTCCTGGCTGGGAGAATGAATTACATATTTCTCCTCCTCCAATATCATGCAGTCTTTCCAGGGCACAATCTCATTTTTGCTGTAACAGTGTTTCTCAAACATCTTGCTTAAAAATTTAAAAATTCAGATCCCTTCCTTGGATATTCTGATTTGGTAGGTCTGGGAATAAGGCTTAGAAATCTGCACTTTTAACAGCATCCCAGTGGATTTGCATGATAACAGGGCATTAAACCAAAGATTTGATTTAGACAATCTTGAATTTCATCCAAAATTAGCATGCTTTATTTATTTGTATTAAGACTGGCTCAGGTCATAGAGGGTTTCTTGCTGCAGTCTATCAACAATTTTGAGTTATTTTGACAAATTCACATTTTATCTTACTAATTTGGTTTGGGGACGGTTCCCATAAAATTGAATATGTTTTAGGACCTAAGAATGTGCCATTACTTTAGCAAAGATAACACAGTGAAGGCTCAGAATAACAGTCCATATATCTATAGTTTTCTTTTCCCATCACTGCAAAAAGACAAGCTGCATTTTCTGAGGTATGTTAACTCTGCTTCCAAGAATATTGATGAAATGTACACACAAGAAATTGCAGAAAGGAATATAGAGTTCTAAGTGGGGGTGAAAAATCTGTTACTAATTTGCAGATTTGGAGGTTGCCATCACAACTGCAAATCAAAATTATTGTCCTTTTTAAAACAAATAATTTTGCTTGCTATATTCTTGAATATATTCTTATTCATTGCTGGTAGGAATGCAAAATGGAAAAATGGGGAAAAAACACTGTAGTTATATCTGAGCAAACCAATTGCTTCAATCCTCTCAAGCTTCTGACAGGACTTAGGTACCTTACCCTATTTTGTGACCCCAAACACAAATGCAAAGCAAAGCTAAACCTTTGGAATACAAACCCTTTCATGGATTTGTGTGCAAAAGCCTTTGTCTGGGGGTATCTCTGTGAAAAAGCGTACACTATATAAAGACATCTCTTTTTCATGTCTACTTCTCTGGGTGGCCAAGCTGAAACAAAGATCACATTTCAAACATGCCATGCTAGCTATGACACGCTGAGAACTGTGCACAATTTCATCATTTCCGTCCTTTTAACTTAATTCAAAAATGCCAAGAATATAGATCAAAGCTTTTCATTCTGTTTTAAATTATATCTTTCTTACCTAAATTGTTATTTTGACACGTTTAGTACTGTTTCCTGTCCAGTAGAAAAAATAAATAAATTTGCCAAAAATTCTACATAATTGTGTTCTGTTATGCAATTTGGATTCAAAGAATAGATAAACCTGGTTAGTAACAGATGCTGCTGCAGTGGTTGGCATTTGGCCAATGCAAAGCAACCTTGAACATGTTCACATGACCAAGTGAGAACTCTATAAAAATTCCGTGCACCTTTTCTATCTAATTACTCTATTATGTTTCAAGTAATCACAATGATGTGTATTTTCTTTTGAGCAGGAGAGAAAATTGAATATGCCTTGTTAGAGTAAATAAAGGAAACTAACAACCACCATACTAGAAAAAAAACTGTTAAACAATCTTTTCTCCACAAATGTTCAATAATTTTTCATATCTTCCTTATAAACAAGCAAGTTTATTGTATTCTCTATAAATTATGAAAATATAATTTCATTCTATAGTTGAATTTGAAAGTGTATATTCCTGAAAGGGAAGAAATTTTTTTAAATAGAGAAAACTAGAATTATTTGATGAAGTACTACTGCTACAGTGAGTGAGTGTGTATTTGTCTGTATATGTGTATAGAGGGAAGTAAGGATATTAACCTCTAAGTCATTTCTTAAAAATTATACCTTATTTAATTATCTGTGAATTTCAAAATCTTAAATCAAGTTGCTAATTAGAACTGTGAAATTTGGTGCTTAAGTATTACCTAAGTAATTTGTTTTTGGTATTAAAAAAGCACATGGTAAAATTTAATTTGGTAAATGAGATAGTAGCTTTTAATATAAGCTACTTTTAATATAAGGTTTTCAATGACCCAAATGGAAATATGTGGCCAGTAATAGAAGCATTTATTCTAGGCCTTTGTCTTATAACTTTAAAATCCAAGCGTTATGTATTTTAAGAATGAATTGGCAATGGAAAATATCAGAAATAAAAATATTATCTACAGTTGACCAGTCTTAAAATAACTTAGCATTGATTCTAAAACTAGACACTGCACACCAGTAGTTAAATATGGCCTGCAACATATTTTGTTTGTTCTATGAAGTGTTAAAATTCTCTTAAAATTAATGACAAATTAATCAAGAAATCTTACATAAAAATCTCGATTTTCAGCAATTAAAAATTAAGGAGACACGCCATGATGGGGCCTGTATCCTTTAGGGTAACAATTAGCAAGAGCTGAGGAGCAGCTGTCTATTCCAGACAGCATACACTACAGTCCTCAACAGTCCCCCATTGTCTCATTCAGCTCCCACTTATAAGTGAGAACATGTGGTATTGGGGTTTTTGTTCCTGCGTTAGTTTTCTGAGGATAATGGCTTCCAACTCCTTTGCAGGATATGATCTCATTCCTTTTTATGGCTGCATAGTATCCCATGGTGTATATGTACCACATTTTCTTTTTCCAATCTATCACTGATGGGCATTTAGGTTGACTCCATGCCTTTGCCATTGTGAATAATGCTGCAATGAACATACATGCACATGTATCTTTATAACAGAATAATTTATACTCCTTTGGGTATATACCCGGTAATGGGATTGATAGGTCAAATGGTATTTCTGGTTCTAGGTCTTTGAGGAATCACTACACTGTCTTTCACAACGGTTGAATTAATTTACACTCCCATCAACAGTGTAAAATCATTTCTTTTTCTCCACAGCCTAACCAGCATCTGCTGTTTTTTGACTTTTTAATAATTGCCATTCTGACGTGTGTGAGATGGTATCTCATTGTGGTTTTGATTTTCATTTCTCTAATGAACAGAGGTATGGAGCTTTTTTTCATGTTTGTTAGCTGCATTAGTGTCTCTTTTGAGAAGTGTTTCTTCATGTCTTTTGCCTACTTTTTAATGGGGTTGTTTTTTTTTGTATATTTAAGTTCTTTGTAGATTCTGAATATTAGACTTTTCTCAGACAAATAGATTGAAAAACTTTTCTCCTATTCTGCATGTTGTTCAATCTAATGATAGTTTCTTTTGCTGTGCAGAGGCTATTTAATTTAATGAGCTCCTGTTTGTCATTTTTTGCTTTTGTTGCAATTGCTTTTGGTGTTTTCATTATGAAATCTTTGTCCATGGCTTTGTTCTGAATATGGTATTGCCTAGATTTTCTTCTAGGAATTTTATAATTTTGGATTTTACATTTAAGTTTTTCATCCATCTTAATTTTTGTATAAGGCATAAGGAAGGGGTCCAATTTTGGTTTTCTGCATATGGTAGCCAATTCTCCCAGCACCATTTATTATATAGGGAATCCTTTTTCCATTGCTTTTGTCAGGTTTGTCAAAGATCACATGGTTCTAGGTGTGCAGTCCTATTTCTGTGGTCTCTATTCTGTTCCATTGGTCTCTGTGTCTGTTCTTGTACCAGTACATGCTGTTTTGGTTAATGTAGCTATGTAGTATAGTTTGAAGTCAGGTAGCATGATGCCTCCAGCTTTGTTCTTTTTGCTTAGGATTATCTTGGCTATTTGGGCTCTTTAGATTTTCTAAGTACCCAGCTTTTTAATGAAACACTAACGTAGGTGTTTCTGTGAAGGTATTTTGTAGATGTGGTAAATATCTACAACCAGTTGACATTAAGTAAAAGAGATGACCTCAATAATATGGGTTGGTCTAATCCAATCCATTGTAGGTCTTGAGAGCAAAAACTCAGGTTCCCTAGGGAAAAAGATATTTTGCCTGAAGACTACCCCATCAACTCTTGCCCGAGTCTCCATCCCCTGCCCATCTGCCTTATGGATTTCAGACTTGCCAGTCCCACAATGGTGTTATTAGGCAGTTCCTTAAAAAAATGTAAAATGTTTGTTTCTATCTCTTTCTGTGTGTGTGTGTGTGTGTGTGTGTTTGTGTGTTTGTGTGTGTGTGTGTGTGTGTGTGTGTTTTCTCCTACTGGTTCTATTTCTCTGGAGAATGCTGACTGATATATTATGTTCAAATAATTTTAAGCAAAAATTTTAAATAGTTATATTACTAAATATTCCATTATAAAGTTTATTCAAAAAAATTCTATTGTGCATCTTAGTTATTAATAAAATATAGCCCTTTATTTTCACTGCTTGAAATGCTATTTAATTTTAATCATGAGAAAAAGTGTAATTTTTCAATAAATAAATAAAATGGAATATGTAATATTGAATTTGAGGAACAAATGTATATTAAAATATAAATTGAAATGTAACTATTATAGAATCAAAAGAGACAAAAACATTTTCATAAAATCACATTGAGTTTTTGTGTTTTGTTTATAGAAATCAAAGTTTGCTTTTTATAGTTATTCTCCACCCATTATAATATTCAACATTTTCCATTTGTAAGCACTATTCTTTAAAAGACATACTGTTACTCTATATGGTATGTATTCCAAATAAATAGTAAGAAAAAGTGGATATATTTGTCCCTAAATTTTCTTTTTTATACATTGGTTTTTGAAGTATTGGTGATACCCTCAGCAGCCACATACAATTCTTAGAAAGTTTTAAGATATAATTTGTATACTGTAAAACATACCTGTTGTAATTGTTAAATTCAATGATTTTTAATAAATGTATATAATTGTGCGACCTCATCACAATTCCATTTTGGAGCACTTTTATCATCCCAAAATGTTTTCTCATGTCCATTTGTAGTTAGTCCTCATTCCCATCCCCAACTTCAAATAGACACTAATAGTGATTTTGTCTCTATAGAATATAAACTTTAATTTTAGCAACCTCTCTATGAAGCTGAGATCATATTGAGGTAAATATATAGAATTATATTTATACTTTTTATTGACTCATTCATTTATTCAACAAATACATACTGAGCACCTATTACATGGCTTATACAGTGGTTGATATACTTTATATCTATCATGACATACACAGTTGAAAGAAGGAAGCATGAGTTGAAACTAAAAATTCCATGAGGCAAGGGAACAAAGTAGATAAGCTCCTTGCTTTATGGAATTTTTATCATGAGTATAAATTAAATGATACATAGCTGAGAGCATAAACGATAAAAATTAGTAAAGTAGTCAAAATCACCACAGCATCTTCTAAACTCAGTTACTGAATCCTGAGCATGCTCATCATGTATCTACCAACTCTCAACGCAATATGCCATCAGATGTTCTTAAATTATGCCATTTTATGAAGAATAATTAAATATTTATTTTTTCAATTGTTTGGAATAGTTTCAGAAGGAGTGGTACCAGCTCATCTTTGTATGTCTGGTAGAATTTGGCTGTAAACCCGTCTGGACCTGGACTTTTTTTAGTTGGTAGGCTATTAATTGCTGCCTCAACTTCAGCCCCTGTTATTGGTCTGTTCAGGTTTTCAACTTCTTCCTGGTTTAGCCTTGGGAGGGTGCAAGCGTCTACGAATTTATCCACTTCTTCCAGGTTTACTGGTTTACATACATAGAGTTGTTTGTAGTAATCTCTGATGGTAGTTTGTATTTTTGTGGAATTGGTGGTGATATCCCCTTTATCATTTTTTATTGCATCTATTTGATTCTTCTCTGTTTTCTTTTTTATTAATCTGGCTAGTGGTCTGTCTCTTTTGTTGATCCTTTATAAAAACCAGCTCCTGGATTTATTGATTTTTGAAGGGTTTTTTGTGTCTCTATCTCCTTTAGTTATGCTTTGATCTTAGTTATTTCTTGTCTTCTGCTAGCTTTTGAGTTTTTTTTTCTCTTGCTCTTCTAGCTCTTTCAACTTTGACATTAGGGTGTCGATTTTAAATCTTTCCTTGCTTCTCATATGGGCTTTTATTGCTATAAATTTCCCTCTAGACACTGCTTTAAATGTGTCTCAGAGATTCTGGTACATTATGTCTTCATTCTCATTGGTTTCAAAGAACATCTTTATTTCTGCCTTCATTTCACTGTTTATCCAGTTGACATTCAGGAGCCAGTTTTTCTGTTTCCATGATGTTGTGCAGTTTTGAGTTAGTTTCTTAATCCTGAGTTCTAATTTGATTGTACTGTGGTCTGATAGACTGTTTGTTAAGATTTCCGTTCTTTTGCATTTGCTGAGGAGTGATTAATTCCAATTATGTGGTCAATTTTAGAGTAGGTGTGATGTGGTGCTGAGAAGAATGTATATTCTGTGGATTTGGAGTGAAGAGTTCTGTAGATGTCTATTAGGTCTGCTTGGTCCAGGTCTGAGTTCAAGTCCTGGATATCCTGGTTGATTTTCTATCTCGTTGATCTAATATTGACAGTGGAGTGTTAAAGTCTCCTGCTATTATTGTGCGGGAGTCTAAGTCTCTTTGTAGGTCCTTAAGAACTTTATGTATCTGGGTGCTCCTGTATTCGGTGCATATGTATTTAGGATAGTTAGCTCTTCTTGTTGTATTGATCCTTTTACCATTATGTAATGCCCTTCTTTGGCTCTTTTGATCTTTGTGGTTTAAAGTCCATTTTGTCAGAGACTAGGATTGCAACTCCTGCTTCTTTTTGCTCTCCACTTTCTTGGTAAGTCTTCTTCCATCCCTTTATTTTAAGTCTATGTGTGTCTCCACATGTGAGATGGGTCTCCTGAATACAGCACACCAATGATTCTTGACTTTTTATCTAGTTTGCCAGTCTGTGTCCATTGACTGGGGCATTTAGTCCGTTTACATTTAACGTTAATACTGTTATGTGTGAATTTGATTCTGCCATTTTGCTACTGGTTGGTTGTTTTGCCCTTTGGTTGGCACAGTTTCTTCATTGTGTCATTGGTCTTTACATTTGGTTCTTTTTTTGCAGTGGCTGGTATTGGTTGTTCCTCTCTGTGTTTAGTGCTTCTTTCAGGAGCTCTTGTGAGACAGTCTGGTGGTGATGAAATCTCTCAGCAATTGCTTGTCCATACAGGATTTTATTTCTCCTTCACTTATGAAGCTTAGTTTGACTGGATATGAAATTCTGGGTTGAAAGTTCTTTTCTTTAAGGATGTTGACTACTGGCCCCCACTCTCTTCTGGCTTACAGGGTTTCTGCTGAGATATCCACTGTGAGTCTGATGGGCTTCCCTTTGTAGGTGACCCAACCTTTCTCTCTGGCTGCCCTTAGCATTTTTTCCTTAATTTCAACCCTGGTGAGTCTGACAATTATGTGTCTTGAGGTTGCTCTTCTAAAGGAGTATCTTTGTTGTATTCTCTGTATTTCCTGTATTTGAATGTTAGCCTGCCTTGCTAGGTTGGGGAAGTTCTCCTGGATAATATCCTGAAGAGTGTTTTCTAGCTTGGATTCATTCTCCCCGTCATCTTCCAGTACACTGATCAAGTGTAGATTAGGTCTTTTCACATAATCCCATATTTCTTGGAAGCTTTGTTGATTTCTTTTCACTCTTTTTTCTGTTTTCTTTCCTTCTCATTTTATTTCATGGAGTTGATCTTCAATCTCTGATATCCTTTCTTCTGCTTGATCAATTTGGCTATTGAAACTTTTGTATCCTTCGCGAAGTTCATGTGCTGTGTTTTTCAGCTCCATCAAGTTGTTTATGTTCTTCTCTAAGCTGGTTATTCTAGTTAGCATTTTGTCTAACCTTTTTTCAATGTTTTTAGTTTCTTTGCATTGGGTTAGAATGCGTTCCTTAATTCAGAGAAGTTTGTTATTACCCACCTTCTGAAGCCTGCTTCTGTCAATTCATCAAATTTGTTCTCCATCCTGTTTTGTTCCCTTGCTGGTGAGGAGTGTGATCCCTTGGTTGGGGAGAGGCATTCTGGTCTTTGATAGTTTCATCCTTTTTGCGCTGGTTTCTTCCCATCTTCTTGGATTTATCTAGCTTTGATCTCAGGTAGCTGTTTGGGGAGGCGGCCTTTCCTTTGTCTGCCTGCAAAGGCGCTGCTGGGCTGCCACAGATTCAGTGGAACTGCTGGGTGTATTTCCTGCATCTTTTGTTCAGGAAGATTTGGCCTGCCTCTGCAATAGCAGCTGCCCTTCCCCCTGCTGAGTTCGATCGTTCCTGGTTGTGCTCTAACTGATGTGCTGGCTGTGAAGCTCTCAACTGAGAGGGCTTCAGCCTGCTGGGCTTTGTGGGCGAGGGACCTTCCCAGCCATATGGCCTGATTCCCTGCTTTCAGTTCCCCTTCTTTCTGGGGGCAGGTAGCTCCATTCTGCAGGCTTTCTCGGCGTCAGCCAGTACTTCCACCTAGATCTGTGCCGACAACCCCTGGCACTGTCTGGAGTTGGTGCTCAGCCCTGTTCAGGCAGCTCACAGGTGCTTTTCAGCCTGGCGAAGATCCTGTTCTGTGGGTTGTAGAGGATTTGGGTGAAGTGCAGTATCCGAACTGGAGTCCCAGAGGTGAAGAGCCCCCGATCCTCCAGTCAGTGGCATGTACCTCTGGGGTGGGGCAGTGTCCCACCCTGCCTCAACTTGTCCTCTTTGGGTTATATCCACTGTCCAACGAGACCCACAAAATGAACCTGGTACCTCGTTTGGAACTTCAGAGACCACTCAGCTTCTGTGTCTCTCTCTCTGGAAGCTGCCTCTGTCCGGCCATCATGGAACCCCAGTGCTTAAGATATTTTGCAGACCCTACACTCAGTGGGTCAGCTGGTACCACCCAGATGGATAAACTGGCTCATCTGGTCTTGTGGCCCCCACGAAGGAATGACTCAGTACAAGAAGACATCTTCAACTTCCTATTATTGCATCTCCCACCTGACCAGTCAGAACTTCTGACTCACTGGGTCCCTATCCACCAAATTATCCTTAAAAACTCTGATCCCTGAATGCTCAGGGAGACTTACTTCAATAATAATAAAACTCTGGTCTCCTGCACAGTGGGCTGCGTGTGAATTATGGTTTCTCTATTGCATTTCCCTTGTCTTGATAAATTAGCTCTGTTGAGGCAGCAGGCAAGGTGAACCCATTGAGCAGTTACACTCTTCATAAGTACGATCATAACACACTAAAAACCTTGAACTCACAGGGCTCAAGCAATACTCCTTCCTCAGCTTTCTGAGTAGCTGAGACTCTAGGTGCACGCCACAGCATGTGGCTTCGATTTCTTTATTAAAGATCAATTCTCTTCTGAAGTTTCTCTCTCTTTTTTTTTTTTTTTTGAGACAGTTTGCTCTTATTGCCCAGGCTAGAGTGCAATGGTGCCATCTTGGCTCACCGCAACCTCTACCTCCCAGGTTGAAGTGATTCTCCTGCCTGAGCCTCCTGAGTAACTGGGATTACAGGCATGTACCATCACGCCTGGCTAACTTTGTATTTTTAGTATACACGAGATTTCTCTATGTTGGTCAGGCTGGTCTCAATCTCCCGACCTCAGGTGATCTGCCTGCCTCAGCCTCCCAAAGTGTTGGGCTTACAGGCATGAGCCACCACGCCTGGTCTCTCATTCTTTTTTCTTAATAGACTTCTGTTTGGTCCAACCTTAGGCTTACTTATTATGCCCAGATATTTTGGAACTGCAGCAGTGAACACAGCTGGACTTATTTTTCAGATGATTCCTCAGCAAATAGACTTCAGTTGAGCCTTTCTTATCAGTTCATCAGAACATGTCCAAACATATCTGAACCCCTAGCTGTTTCTGGCTATGCACCAACCACAATATGGATTACATTTTCTGTAAGGGTATACACAAAATACAATGGCAAAGGTGCTGTAAAAAAGCAGAGAAGACAGAGGAACTAATTTCTCCCGGTAGTGACTGAGAGAGCTGGAAAGTCAAGCAGTAGGAAAGTTTTAATGTAAGAACTCTGACCTTAAAGTAGGTCTTCAAAGATTTGTGTGATTTTGCCAAATGAAGAAAACAGGCAAAGCATTGTAGGTACAAGGTATATGAACAAACGCACGGAAGTATAAAAATACATGATATGTTCAAGAATAAACAAATACTTATCCCTAGAGTACTGAGTTCACCAATGAGATGAAAATAGAAAAATGGACCTAGTCAGATTGTGAAGAGTTTTTTTGCACTGTGCTAAGAAGTTCAAGGTTTACTCAAAAGGCAATGAGAGCACTAAAGTTTATTTTTTTTAATGAAGATTTTTGAGTTGCATAGTTGCATTATTTAATCTCTATTTTAAGAAAAATAACTGGTTACTGTGTAGATAATAGAAAGAGGAGAACTATTAAAATAAGTAAGAGAAAATGAAGAACAAAAATAAGATAGTATAGCACTGGGATGTCGAACGACTAAATGTTATCAGGACTTCTCAGAGATAGAATTGACAAGATTTACTGACTAACTGTATATGGTTAGTGAAAGAAAATTGATTCTGGGCTTCCAGTGTTGAGAACTGTGTAGATGGTGAGGCTACAGGAAATAAAAAAGTAGATACAGATCTGTAGAAAGAGATAGCAAGTTAAATTTTGAACTAGTTGTATGTAAAGTATGTATACTACCTTCAACTACTGGTCTTTAAAAGATAACTGGAAATATGGGTCTGGAACTCAGGAGTGAGGCAAAACCTACATATGTAGATGTGAGAATTATCAACATACATATTAGTTGAAGTCATGAGCATAACTGGGTTACCTGGGGAGAAAGAAGACAATAAATATTTGTTAATTCATTAAACACATTTCTAACAAAGAGGTATTATGTTCTAAGGATTGCGATAGGAATTGAGAACAATATTATAACAAAGAAAGAATTTCTTTTTTATTAATGTGAAGCTTTATTACAATCTTGTAAGGACATAACTGTCAAACAAGAAAGTACCTAATAAGTGAATTACATATTTGGAATTGCTTGTGAAGGAACTGTACATGGTGCTTAAAAAAAAAAAATCTTATAGCAGAAGGATCAAAAATAATTTTCAGAGGTCAAGGAAAGATTCCTGAGGAAATACGTTTTGAGATTTGGAAGATGAGTAGATGTTAAGCAAGTAAAAGCAAATGGCCATTAGAGGGAGAATTCCAGGCAGAAAAAAAGTTTCTTCAAAGTCCCAGAAGGCAGAAGCAATGTATGACTTAGCAAGAACTAAAAGCAGGCCAATGTGCTTATAGCACAGAGAAGAGCATGTTTATTTTCTGAAATACGATGAATTTGATAAAGAGAAAAACTCTTCCTGTATCTAGTAATTCTGAATAAAATATAGCAAACATCCTTTTATAATCATATCAGGACTTGCAGTAAAGGAAATTCTTGGGAGCCTATCAATCTATAATTTTTTAAAAAGTATAAACATGATTCTCATATAAATGTGAAGTAAGGATGTGGTAAAGATTTATTTAATTCATTAATAAGAGAATGAGCAGAATGGTAGAGCTTAGCCAAAGAATTAGAGGAATAGGGGTTTTATAGTCCACCAGGAAATATATACTAAAATAAAGTTGTCAGATTAAACACAGAAGTAGTTAATGCCCTATAAACCAATAAAACCATAATCTTTGGAGTTATCTTTTCTGTGAAATAGAAATAATTTGCACATCCTCTAGATAAATACTACTAAGTTAATATGTAACTTTGTAAGTTCTGGGCCTTAATTAATAGTAAATAACATGTCAAAACAAAGTATCTTCCCCTGAAGAATAAAATAATCATTGGATAGGGCCTTTACACAATGCCCCAGTATTATACTGAATGGTCATGTAGATCCTTCCACCTAATTTTTAAGGTTTTGATATATTTTTTTCTTGAATGGTCCCAAACAAATATGAACCTCAAAGCAGGAGCAGTAAATGTAAATTCCATAACAAGCACTTTATTTTCTGCTCTATCTCTAGTGACTCTAATAGTGGTGAGGCATAGTAGACATTTAATAAATAGTTGTTGAATAAATGAATTAATTTATATTTTAGTTTATCTGAGTATATTTGCTGTTTTCCATAAATGACTTAAAGTTTAATGGTCACATAGGAACAGGGGGGCTGGGGCTTGGGCCTGTGAGAATTAGGAATTTAAAATCGAGACTCTCTTAAAAAGCCAAAATACTTTATGGTCTATACCCGAAGAATAAAGGCAGACTAGAAAAAAATAAAGCTACCAGCAAAGATAGTCTGTTTATATTGTCCTGGGCTCTAGATTATAAAAATGTTTTTTCCCTGAAAATTCATTACTACAGATCTTCCTTCACATGAATTTTGTTCTACTTCCATATTCTGGGAACACCAAAGTCAATAAATTGACATAATAAATGATCTTATTCTGGTGACATTTCTAAGGAACCTGTCAAAAGCAAACACAAATACCAAATGTCCCCAGAAGGATACACCCTTATTCCAGGATTCCCACAATAAAACCCCCACGAAACACAAACTCAAAATCAAAACTTACAAAGCACACCAATAAACAAACTGCCATGAGCAAAAGTTAACAGAAATAATAGTAATAAACAGCAGACGTAAATAAATAATTCATAACACTGCTTAAAGAAGCAGAGATCAATAATAGGAAAGGTTCAGGATAGTTTGAGAACACGCAATGTATGTTTAATAATAATGCTAGCAGGAAAGTAATGGGCATGGGAAGAGGAATATTCAAAGTAATAATGTTAAAGACTTTTACACAAGTAATGTAAGACATAAATCCTCATATTCAAGAAACAGAGATACCAAAACAGAGATATAGACCAATGGAACAGAACAGAGGCCTCGGAGGCAACACCACGCATCTACAACCATCCGATCTTTGACAAACCTGACAAAAACAAGCAATGGGGAAAGGATTCCCTGTTTAACAAATGCTGTTGGGAAAACTGGCTAGCCATATGCAGAAAGCAGAAACTGGACCCCTTCCTGACACCTTACACTAAAACTAATTCCAGATGGATTAAAGACTTAAACATAAGACCTAACACCATAAAAACCATAGAAGAAAACCTAGGCAAAACCATTCAGGACACAGGTGTAGGCAAGGACTTCATGACCAAAACACCAAAAGCATTGGCAACAAAAGCGAAAATAGACAAACAGGACCTAATCAAACTCCACAGCTTCTGCATGGCAAAAGAAACAGTCATTAGGGTGAATCGGCAACCAACAGAATGGGAAAAAATTTTTGCAGTTTACCCATCTGACAAAGGGCTGATATCCAGAATCTACAAAGAACTAAAACAGATTTACAAGAAAAAAAACAAGCCATTCAAAAGTGGGTGAAGGATATGAACAGACACTTTACAAAAGAAGACATACATGAGGCCAACAAACATATGAAAAAATGCTCATCATCACTGGCCATTAGAGAAATGCAAATCAAAACTACATTGAGATACCATCTCACACCAGTTAGAATGGCGATCATTAAAAAATCTGGAGACAACAGATGATGGAGAGGATGTGGAGAAATAGGAACACTTTTACACTGTTGGTGGGAGTGTACATTAGTTCAACCATTGTGGAAGACAGTGTGGCGATTCCTCAAGGACCTAGAAATAGAAATTCCATTTGACCCAGCAATCCCATTACTGGGTATATATCCAAAGGATTATAAATCATTCTACTATAAGGACACATGCACACGAATGTTCATTGCAGCACAGTTTACAATAGCAAAGACCTGGAACCAACCCAAATGCCCATCGATGATAGACTGGACAGGGAAAATGTGGCACAGATACACCATGGAATATTATGCAGCCATCAAAAACGATGAGTTCGTGTCCTTTGTAGGGACATGGATTAACCTGGAAACCATCATTCTCAGCAAACTGACACAAGAACACAAAATCAAACACCGCATGTTCTCACTCATAGGTGGGTGTTGAACAATGAGAACACATGGACACAGGGAGGGGAGCATCATACACTGGGGTCTGTTGGGGGGAAATAGGGGAGGGACGGTGGGGGGTGGGGAGTTGGGGAGAGATAGCATGGGGAGAAATGCCAGATATAGGTGAAGGGGAGGAAGGCAGCAAATCACACTGCCACGTATGCACCTATGCAACAATCTTGCATGTTCTTCACATGTACCCCAAAACCTAAAATGCAATAAAAAACCCCCCAAAAAAATAAATAAATAAGAGAAACAGAAGAGTGAGACAAAGTCCAGATCATAGAAAGCTTTTCTAGCTATTTTAAAAGTTTGTCTTATATCAGCAAGTGAGAAACCACTCACTGAAAAGGAGTCTTAAGTAGATAAGTGAGGTGATCTAATTTTACTTGAAAAATAACCACTTGACAATTGTATAAAAATGGATTGTAATGGGCAGGAGTAGGTACAGGGAATGATTATGGGGAGAAATTATGGTGGACTCAATTTGGATGGTAATGGTGAAAACAGAGATAAATGGACACTTAGGGAGTATAATTAGAAGTATTTGATGGTGGAGTGCATGTAAAAGTGAAGAAGAGAAATCAAGAATGACTTCCAATTTTCTGGCTAGTAAAGCTAGGTAAACAGTGATAACATTTTCTGAGTTGAAGAATATTGTATGAAGATTATGTTTATGAAAGCAGGATGGAGATTATGAGTTTAATTTTCAGCAAGAGGAGTTTGAGGCACCTTTGAGACATAAAGGAGCAAAACCATGGGATTGCTGTAAGAGTGGGCTGAAAAACAGAAGGCAGTAAAGATGACAAAGAGAAAAATCATAGAGGATGGAGGAAAATGAGTAGAACTTGATGACATGAAACACAGGGGAAGAAAGATACAAGAGAGTTTCAAATACTATATGAAAACAAAGAAGCACAGACACTGCAAAGATCGCAATGGAATTAGCAAGTAGCAAGTCATTGATTATCTTAATGAAGACCACTCGCTCCCATTTGCAATAAAACCTCATCAGAATGAATAAAAAGAGGAGAGTTGCTTTCAAGTGAAATACCACTGTGGTGATAACATTTTAGTAAATGTCATGGGTCTTAATTTATGCTGGGAACAATACAAACATTGCCATGTTTTAAACATTAATACTAATAGAAAAAACCTTGAATACCACCAGTGGTTACTAGAGTAGTTGACAAAAACAAAAACAAAAATTCCCAATAAACAACAAAAAGCCATTCTGCTAGAAATCAGACTGGGAGGTAAATTATTTACTAGACTGCATACATAAGGATGAAAAATGATCACAAGACATCTAAACAGGGCAGTAGAGAAAAATATCTTAACAAACTACTTATAATAAGATCCGAGCTAATGAAAAGTGACTTCACCATGAAGTGATGAGAAAGGTATAGCAAATATACAGAACAACGTAGAGACTAGCTTACACTCTCTTATTATTTCATTAACAAATACTTATTAGATGCCTACTGAGTAAGACATAAAGGAAATAGAGTGGAATGTGCTTGGGTGGATATGGGAGGAAAGCAGAAATAGGTTGGGGATCATAGATGTTACATGTCATATTTGGTTATTCCAAAAAAAAAAGCTGACAGATAATGGTTTGTGTTTTAGAATCTGTCAATTGGGATATTAAGTATGTTAAAATGATCTTGCCCAAGCAACATCATCAAAAGATCTTAACATCAAAATGGCTGCATCAAATTGTTTCATGTTATGTACCTTAATGTTAGATAAATTCAACTAACTAAATGTCATTTGATTAAGGAGAATCTTAAATGTCAGGTAGAAGAGTTTGGACTTACTAACTTAGACAAGAAGAAACTGTTGCAGATGCTGAGTGAAGAAATGGCATGATATATATTGTACTTAAGGAACAATCATCCAGGTAAATTCAGATAGATGCATCAGGCTGTGATGTCTAGGTGACATTAGTTATTAGGAATATCTTCTAATTGCTCTTGCTTAGATTTCAGGCTCTCTGAAGTGATCCTGTATTTCTAATTTGGCTTCCCTTATAAATTTTCCTATAGGGAGAAAGGGTACTGTTCAGTGGACACAAGCACCTGGACAGTTGATAGCTACGTGTCTTATTATAAATTAATAAACTGAATCTCTGGTTTACATATGTAAAGAGAAATATTAGCCTGGCAGAATAGTTGGATTGCAAACTTACCTTTAAATAATCTTTAAATCACAAGGAAAGGCATAAAGACATTTTCATCATGAATATTAAAATAACCTGAACTGAAAAATCTTATAAAGGAATTTAAAAAATTAGACTTTGAAATGTGAGCTCTATAAGCACATGCCAGAAACAAATACAAATATACATTATGCTAAGTGAAATAAGCCAGACACAGAAAAAAATTACTGTGTGATCTCTCTTATGTGTGGAATCTACAAAAAGTCAAATACACAGAAACAGAGTAGAATGGTGCTTATCAGGGCAGGGAGGGGAAAGAAACAGGGAGACATAGGCCAAAGGATACAAAGTTGCATTTACACAGGATGAATAAATTTTGAGATCTAATGTACAGCAGAAGGACTATGGCTAATAATATTGTATTATAGACTGAAAATTTCCTGAGAACACCGGAGGTTTTAGGTGCTCTTACCACATACACAAAAAAGGTGATGAAAATGTTAATTTGACTGTAGTAATTATTTCACTATGGAGTTGTATTTCAAATCATGATGTAGTACACTTTAAATATACACTTAAAAAAAATGCTAGGTGCGGTGGCTCATGCCTGTAATCCCAGCACTTTGAGAAGCTGAGGCGAGAGGATCACTTCAGGCCAGCAGATAGAGACTAGCCTGAGAAACCTAGCGAGACCTCATTTCTAAAAAAAAAAAAAAAAAAAAAATTAGCCAGGCATGGGGGTTTGTACCCATACTCTCAGCCACTTGAGAGGCTATGGCTCAATTAGCTGGGATCCTGACACTACACTCAATCCAGCCTGGGCAAAAGAATGAGATCTTGTTTCTAAACCCCCTAAAACAAATATAACCCCCAAAACACTACCCTCATGGTGTCACATATAGGTCCACAACTTGCCACCTTACTACCTTTTGTTCACGTTCTACTGAGATGCTTCTTCTATTCCTCTCCCCTTCTCTCTCCCTCCTTGTCAATTTCTATTTTCACATTACCCTTCTTGAGAAACCAGCTTGTATACCACCTGCAACAATAAGCCTTTCCCAAATCCCCTGAGTCAGAATTACTCTCTCCTTGGTCTCATAATTGGAACACATCACTTTTGCCCTGTGTTATAGTTTGTGGTTGTACACATATCTGTCGCAGGAAAATGTTAGCTCCTTGAGAGTAGGAATCATCATTTGCCCAGAGTAGATGCTTGGTAAATGTGTACTGAATAGAATTATCTCAATATAGCGATATAACTTCATCATCCAAACTAGTGCTTGTTCAATAGATCTCTCTGTGATGATGGAAATGTTCTATATCTGCACTTTCCAATATACAGTAGTCAATAGCTACATGTAGTTATTGACACTTGAAATTGGGCTAGTGTGACTGAGGGGCTGAATTTTTGAAATTATTTAACTTGAAATTTAAAATAATCCCGTGGCTAATAGTTACAGTTTGGGATGGTACTGACTATGGCAAAGTGACAATTTAGCAGGTGTGCATCTCAGTCAATTCTGTGAAATATCAATTAATTTCTTATTGTCAAGTAGAGTCTAAACAATCAGTTGATTGGCAGGTTTTTCTTGCTTTACCTCACTCGTTTGCTGCTGTGCAGCCAGATCTTTCATTAACACCGTATGGGCAGTCTGTTTATACTAAGTAAAATTTGTAGAATAAAAACAAAAGAAGCAGCCTTTGATCCTGGCTCCAAACAGATTGGTATTTTCTGGAGGAAACAATAATCTAAGGGCATTAGAACATTTAAGGCTTTTTAAAAAATATTAAGTCTACATGCTAGGAAGTAAATTATAATTTAAAATGCAGCACTGGTTATAATTTTCTGATTTGGGGAAAACAGGTTTAGAATTCACTCAGTAGGGTAGTGGTCATTTCTCCAGTGTTTGTTACAGAGAGACAGCCAGAGTGCTTTGCCTGGTTGTCCAACTCTCAGAAGTGTACTGCTTAGCCCTGGGGAGCCCAAGTGAAAAAGCAGGGGTTGCTCAGCACATATCAGTCCTCACAATCAGAGAAACAATTCAAAAGCCACAACAGAGGGAGTGGAGCCCAGTGGTTCCTTTGAATGTGGAGATAGCTCACCTGCCAGCAAGCACTTGTGTGGTGACTTGCTGAGAATCCCTGTTGCCAGGAACATCCCATACTCAGATAAAGTCCCTAATTCTTCTGCCTTAGTGTTCTAATCCTTTCATTTTACAACTTGTTTATAACCAAAGAGATTTCCTTCAGGCAAGAGGAGTCCTCTTTGGGCCAAGTTGATTATCATTATTTTGTTAAAAGATATAGCAACTTTGCAGGCACCAACCTCAAAGGTATTTCGTGATGTGATTATCCTTGGTAAGTTCCTTTTTCTGACGGGCATAATAGCATTTTTGGCCTACTGAGTTTTTCTTAGATGCTGTTAGTACACAGAATGCCTCCTCTCTGCCTAATTCCTCTACCTTATTTTGATACCTATTTTTACACATAAACTAATACTAGTAAGAGGTGGGGAGCAGGCATCAGAGAAGGACGTTGAATTGCTGCAAAGGGGTCAGTGGAAGGGTGAGGTGTATGAGGAGGTTGGTAGGTATGACCTCCATATACTGTCCAGCCTTGTGGACTAGTTTTGCGTGAGGCTATTAGAAGCTAAGGGCATGGACTGAACAGTCAGACAAGAGTTTAAAATTTTGATTCTGTTCCAGCTAGCAATATGAACCTAGGAAAGTAATGTGTCTAGTACTGTTAAATAAAGATAATAATAGTCCTTACCCAGCAGAGTACTGGTAAGAAAAAAATGTCTACAAACTACTTAGCATTATTTGAACTATCTTCATCACTAAACTATAAACTCTCCAAAACCAAGGACTGTGTTTTTTTTCACTGTTGTAACCCTAGCAACTAGCCTAGTGCTGGGCACGTAGCAGACTGAATGAATAATTGGATGGTTGGAGAAGAGAGGGCTAGAAAAAGACAGACCTGTTTAAAAGAGACAATGTAATATTCTGACACAAAAGGAGTAATTTATGCTGAAAACTGGCAGAGAGGAGAAGGAGAAAGTGCTCACCGCCCCCACAGCCCCTGCAGTTGGCTTTGGCTTATGGCAAGTGTTGGGAGGCTCTGGAATTAGCTGCTGTGGTATGTACATAGGCTTGCCTGTGATGTGTACTTGCTGCAGTGGAGCTATATCAAGTGGGTTGATGGGCACAGTGTTTCAATAGTGGATGTGAGAGAACAGGAAGGATTAGAGCTGATAGCTTCATTCATAGGCAACCATGGAACCTAAAATAATAACGGGAAGTTTTTGAGAAGGGCTATATTTCAGCAACCTGGTTGGAGCTCTGTAACTCAGTTCATAAAAGTAAACTTGACCTTATTTTAGACCCTCTTCTATTTCCAGAAAGAAGATCTAGAACAGGTACGGACACCATTCTCAAGGTGGTCTATCATAGCAAAGTCACTTTCCAACATTTACTAAATTGTTTTAAAATTAAACATATTGTAAAGGCACTGGGACTTCTTCAATGTGAATATTGGTATTCCCAACCACCCTGTGTTTTGAAACTCCCCATGATGAGTGCTTTAATGATTTCTACTTTTTCCTCCTTTCTTTTTCCTTTATCTTTTCTCCTAAATTCTTATATTTTTCTTCATTTCTCCTTGTCTTTCTATGCCTCAAGACCTTCCAATGTAGCATCTAGTAAAGCCCTTAGGAATTTTTAGTTTCTCTACCCATCCTGTACATTTAGAACCGAAGATATTGCCAGTCTCTATTTAAATACTACTGTATGGTAAATAAGTTCAGAAAAAAATTTTGTACTTGCTTGATTTCATTATGGAGAATGCAATTAGCAGCTACTTAAATGTGTTAAATGAAGCTATGTGGCCTGAGAGGAATAACAAATATTCGTCTAGATTTTCATTGATGCAAAGCCTGGTTTCATAGCTTATACATCAGTCTTCATGAATTTTAAAGAGGTAAGAACAAACAAAGACGAACAAAAATAGAGAAGGTTAAAATTGGAGTGAAATGATACAGGGAAGGCTGGGACTAAAAGAGAAGAAAACCAGCGTGTCACAGTTTGAAACTGAAGAGTGCATTCACTCCAGGGCTTTGAATATCATGTTTATGCTGTTATTTTCCAATGCATGTCTTTCCCCCCAAGCCTCAAAATCACATATATAGCTCTAGCTGAATGCCTCCCTGTCACCTCAAATTCAGCGTGTTCAAAATAAAAGTAACATCATCTTCCCACTCCCCAAGCTCTCTCTCTCCTGTGAGGAGCCCCATCAACATCACAAAGGCCAAGGCAGAAATCTCTTCTCCTCCCTTAGGCCTGATTTTTCATAAAGCAAATCTGATCTTGTCACTCTGTTTTAGAAAACCTTCAGTGGTTTGCCATTGCCTTGGGATAGAATCCAAGGCTTTCTGTGATTTGTCCCCTGCCTCTCTCTCTAGCCACTGGCAAATAGAAAAACAAATCTGGACTTAGTAAAGAGATTTTATTCAGAAGGATTATTGAGAAGGGAGAGAGGTACTATTGCAAGAGGTTGAATCTGTGACCAAAAATCTACAAATTTCAAGAATTAGGCGAAAATAGTTTTCTTTTATACAAAGTAAAAAGGAGTATATAGAATCAGGTAGAGGGAAGTGGAATGAAAGTACAGGTTGGCATGATGGGATAGCAGATAAGAGAATGTTATTCTGAGACAAGCCTATTCTCAGGAATGGCTATCTGCTGGTAGAAAAAAAAAAAATGCGTTCTTCTCACACTACCAGGAAGAGTTGGGCACGCAGACACTTTGAAGGGTGAAGGTGAATGGAATTTATTGGAAAAACACAGGAACCCTCAGCAAAGCAAGCAAGAGTCCTGTTAGCAGGTTTACTGCCTCATAGATCACACGGGAACAGGAAAGGCCAATCTCCTCCCCACTGCAAAAGGAGCAAACTTCCCAAGGCCCCATCCTATCGTCCCAGTGCACAGGTGGGCATTATTCAGAAATAATCAGTCAGAACAAGAGTAGGCTTCGTCTGGGACTGGCAATCTGGATTTTCAACCTTCAGACTGTTTTGGGCTTGAAGGCAGGGTTTCCCCAGGTAGGGCCCTTGGCTGCCTCCTGTCTCTATCATTCTCCTCTCTAAAGAAGTACATCTAATTGCCATTAGAATAAGGATAAGAATGAAGACTGATCTTAAGTGCTTCCTACTGACGGGATGCTGTTTTGGGAAAACGGCAGTCGAATCTCCCTCAGAGGCCTATCTAAGGGTTCCTGGCAAAAGGGGCCATAATCCAAGGCTCCAGTTGCCTGACTGGAGTTTGATGGCCTGAAGGCAAGAAGAGACAAACTAGGTTATTAGAAAACATGCATCAAAGTGAAACAAGGGGTAGTAAGGAAAGCTCAAAAATCCTGAGCCCTTTTACTGGTTTGCACAGAAAGAGGGAGGGCAAAAGCCCAACCTTTTACCCTTTTGCTGGCAAGTCAGGCTTCTTGGTTCCTTTCTGTTGAGCTCAATCCTAAGCCAACGAGTTTAAGATTTGAAAAATTAACTTTTCCCAGTTTGGAGGATGCATCTGAGAGGAGTGTCTTATAGTACGGGGACCCAATTACCTATCAGTGAAGAGAGGACAGAGGAGGAAAAAGGAAAAAAAAAAAAAGTATTCTTTTTCCAAGAGTCCTGGGGTTCAGGATGCGCTTGAAAGGGGTACAGACTGATGATGAATGGCTACTCATCTAGAAAGAGGGAAGTGAGGCATCCTTGGTTCCCTTCCCTTCCTAGAAAATACCTGCAGTACATGAAGGAGAGAAAGCAAAGCATTTTCTTTCTTTCTTCTGTCCTTGTATCCCTGAGTTCTGGTGACCATGACAGGGTGCCACCCATGGGTGTTGCAGTGGTTTTCACCCATGTTAACAGGGGCATCTGGGGGTAGAAGTATCCACTCTTTCCCATGTATGCCCTATCTCCCCTGCTGTCAGTAGTCTTTGAATTCCCTAGACCTCATTTATGCCATGCACACTAGTGTGACTTTTATTCATGAAATGGGAAGCTTGGCTTAATCGACAGAAATCAGTCATGCTCACCTGTGCTGTGCCTTTTAACTTCTGTTATCATTTGCCTTTGGATCCCTCAGATCCAGTTTTCTTTCCTAGGGCTTTGACTTGAAGCTTAGAATTGAGTTTGGGACAAAAATATGTCTTATAGGGGAGGTGCTTGGACCCCTTATCATAAGCCAGATGCTAAGGTAAAGCTGTGGAATCAAGTCCTCTTCCACCAAGGGAGAGAAAATGATATCTTATGACATGCCCAGATAGCTGGTAGCTATAGTTATGCTTGCTAGGATTTGGGTGCATGATGCTTGGCTTTGGTTAGCTTCCTTGGTCTTACTTTCCCAAAGAGGAAATCTCTCGATGATGGACATCCTATTTATTCCCATTACCTGAGAGGATTTGCAGGATAATTGCTCAGAACTAGAATGCTGATTCAGATTTTTACATTACCCAAACCTTTTGTTCTTTCTGAACTGTAGCTGGAGATTGCTGTTTGGGTCACAGGAATAAGCAGGGTTAGTCTAAAATGTAGGCAAAAGCTTAAAAACGATGAAGGGGCCGGGCGCGGTGGCTCAAGCCTGTAATCCCAGCACTTTGGGAGGCCGAGGCGGGTGGATCACGAGGTCAAGAGATCGAGACCATCCTGGTCAACATTGTGAAACCCCGTCTCTACTAATACAAAAAAAAAAAAAAATTAGCTGGGCATGGTGGCGCGTGCCTGTAATCCCAGCTACTCAGGAAGCTGAGGTAGGAGAATCGCCTGAACCCAGGAGGCGGAGGTTGCGGTGAGCCGAGATCGTGCCATTGCACTCCAGCCTGGGTAACGAGAGTGAAACTCCGTCTCAAAAAAAAAAAAAAAAAAAAAACGATGAAGGAGCTTAGAATTGAATGACAAATGATCAATTTTGAAGCATACTTTCTCTCCAGTTCTCATTTTTGGTTAAAACAAACAAAGAACAATCATGATAGGACTGAATTGTTTGCAAAACAGACCTTACTCTTATACTCGGCCTGATTATTTGCATAAAGTACAGCAAGGATAACTATTTCTACATAGGCCTTTTAGGCTGGCTTTGATGGGACTCTGTTCCACAAGGAATCTCAGATATGATCTTTTAAAGCTGAGCCCAGC
Organism: Aotus nancymaae; assembly: GCF_030222135.1. Classification (NCBI taxonomy): domain Eukaryota; kingdom Metazoa; phylum Chordata; class Mammalia; order Primates; family Aotidae; genus Aotus; species Aotus nancymaae. Next base: position 48,521,456 of record NW_026988415.1, on the reverse strand, counting down.
CATTGGTTTGTATCCTCAAATACCTGTAAATTAGGTGATCTTTTCCTCTTAAGGTCCCAAGATAAACTTGGAGCTCCTGGGCCTGTTAGAAAGTGACATTCTTTACTGATCACAGGTCCAAAACCCTGTATAGGGACAGTGTTGGCAAGGGTATGAGGCCAGTCTCCCCACAGGGTGTTATGAGCTCTGCAAGCTGAGCTTGACTCCTTAAAGAAAAACATATCCTTCCAGTCAAAGCCTTGGTAAAACAACCAGTTTGCAAAGGAAAATGAATTCTTATTGCACAGATGCAAATAACTATATTGCCATAAGAATATTCACAGATAGTTTCAAAATTCTAGAGGAACCAGACAGAGAGAAACAAACATGCTCCAAATTTTGTTCACAGGTGTATACCTTACTCAATTATTAAAGGCCGTGAATAGTTCAAAATAAGCTTCATTGACTCTGAAAAACCAAACAAGGATCAGCAATATTTTAAGCAAAAGTCAAAAAGATTGGTTCAGTTTTATGAGTTCAGTCCATTTGGTTAACTCTGGTTTTGCTTAATATTCATGAACTTTTTAGGCATTTATGAATCTTGTATGTTTTTCCTTTACTCCAATGTCACATTCTCCAAAGTTATCAGAAACTTGTATTTGAGAGCACCTGTCAGAGTTCTATGACTTACTATAAATCATCTTTTAAAAGGATTAAAACAAGACAACAATTGTGAATAACAAAACGGGGTACTTACAGTTAGAAACACAATTGAAAAAGAAGTTTGGTTATCTTCATTGCTTACAATAACTTAACATACCAACCTTAGTTATGATTGATAGCATATACTTAGACATTAGAATTTTAGAAATGCCATACAATTTTGTAACATATATTAGTATTCACCAAAATATAGCCTAAAGAAGACTGAACACCATTTAAGCAATCACATGTACCTAAACATGTCAAATAATCCTGTTTACCTCTGTTTTGGATACTCCATGAACCCTATGAAGCCTCAAAAGGCCAGGTGTCAGGAAAGAACATTTTGAAGCTGACGTTTGATTTTGAAAAATCTAATTATGTTAGAGGTTTAAAACACTTGATGTTATAAAACAGAATTCCAGATTACCATAAATGATTTATGTTGCCAAAATGACTCAGAAATTTTAAAAAGCAAAAACCTTTTATAATCCTTTACAAATTTTGCTAAAGAGAAGATTCATGCCGTAAGAGTACCTTGTGCTTGTATTTCAATGTTTAATTTACAGAAAAACCATATAACTTTTTAAATTTAGTCAATAGGTTCACACACTAAATTTTTGCAAGATTAATTTTTACACTTCCACCCCTTGTTTGAACTTTTAGCTTTATCTAATTCAAAACAATTCTTTAACCCTAGGTAAGAATTTACATTTCCATGCCTTCTTGTAATCTTTTATTAAAAACACATTTTATTGTTCCTACACATCTCACACGTAAATTTATTCCCAGTAGTTTCAATGACATGCTATAATGGTAACTACTAGCAATTTTAACTTTAGGGTAAAACCTGGTAATTTATTTTGTTTATGTGCTAGATGCGGCCAAGGTTTGACGCCTTAATTAACTACACAATTAGTTCTAAATGTCCCCAGGCCTTTCCAGTTGTGAAGCAGGTAAGTCAAATAGTTCTCAAAACCCAAAATGTGGTTTATAACCTTAAGACATTTAGCAAACCTAAAACCTGACCTCCATAATTTAGTCCACCTATTTATATTTTGACAACATCTGCTTCTTAACAATCTTTAAGGTTGTATTTATTTCTCAAAGATTAAAGTCGTGAACTTAAAGGTGCCACAGGTTTTATCTTCCCTTTAAAAATATTCAATCCATGCACTTATCTTCCTTTAGGTGAATTAATTAGAGCTCTTTTTATAGACATCACACTCACAACACATATATAACTACACAGGCAGAAGAAAACCCAGTATCCATAAGATCTTTCATCTGCCAATCTCCTAATTGGATTATTGGCCTCCGTGTGGAGCCCTTTAAGAGACAGGACAAGGAAAATATTCAGTTCCTAAGGCCTAATAAACAGGCACAGGTGGGGCAAAAAACAGATTTTGAGAGGGATCAATCCACTTTTAATTCCTGGGGTTCCATGAGGAAAACAGAGGTCTCTCCCCTCGTGTGTGCATTAAAAGTGGCAAGTCAAAATGAAGAAAAATAATTTAGTCAACTGAAAAACAAACTTTTTCCAGCAAAACAAGGTCCAAGAAAAGAAAAATGTAAAGCCCTTTTAAATATATCTATCATTTGGATATCTATTTTTAATTAAGCTGAGCATTCCTTAAGAAATCCTTTTAACTCCCTTACTATCTGACTCTAGCTGCACCAAGTGGCCAATATTTATGGCTTTCAAACTTTATTAAAGGCTCAGAGAAAGGAAAATCCAAGGCAGTTCGTGGAGGGAAAGAGAATTAACAGACGGCAAAGGTCGCACAGATAACAAACCAGAAAAGACTCATTCCCTAAGCTGAGGTTGAACCCCAGGCCGCCATTGTAAAATGGCAGAGGCTACAAAACATTGCCAGGTGATTGTAGGTTTTGGTTCCAAGGACTTAAAACAAGATGGAGGCCTGCAGCAAAGTTTGCTAGGGACTATTCAGAAAGTCAGGCAAAGCACACCAGATTGGCTACAGCTTAAGGCCAACCTCACAAATCCTTTCTTACAATTGAAACTCTACAGAAAATATAAACAGTGATCCCCATCATTCCCGGCCCAGCAAAACGTCTTCCGCAAGGAAAATAAAAAGCCTCGCTTAAAAGTCAACTACTGACAGGGTAGAGACAAGAAAAGATGCCTAGGTAAGACTTTCTTATTCTTATGCAAATAGATTCCACTTGGCCAGGGTAGGGGAAGGCTCTGTCGACCTGTGGCAGGGAGCACTGCCCAGCCTGCTGCTGGGCACCCTGGGGCCATGCATTCCAGCCCTAGCTCGGAGGGGAGCTGGGGACCCCCAATTCCCCAATCCATCCTGCGCGTGCCTGCAGCCGTTGGGGTGGGGTGGGGTGCAGTTTCCTCTACCCTCAGAAAAGGTCCCAGGATAAAAAGACTTAGAAACCAAAGTAAAAAAAAAAAAAATTGTTTGCATGGTACTCACCCTTCTTCAAGCCCCACGTCCGGACGCCAAAAATGTTGCAGATAAAACTGGGTTCTTGTCACACAACCAGGAAAAGGTAGGCACACAGACGTTGACAGGTGAGGGGGAATGGTATTTATCAGGCGAAAGGGGGAGATAAAAAGGTAAACAGGAACCCACAGCAAAGCGAGAGTCCTACTAGCAGGTTTTCCGCCTCACAGATTGAATCTCAGGTTACCGCACAGGAACTGGAGAGGCCAGGCTCCTTCCCCCTGCAAAGCGTGCAAACTTCCCCAGTCTGCACGCTGTCCCTCACCAGTGCACAGGTGGGCATTATTCAGAAAGAAGCAGTCGGGAGAAGGGTGGTTTTCTTCTGGGACTGGCAGTCTGGTTTTTTGGTCTTCAAGCTGTTTTAGGCTTGAAGCAGGGTTTCTATCCTCACCCTGAGGATAGGCCAAAGTTCAGGGGCCTGGGGAAGGGAGAGAATCTTAACCAAACTTTGGTTAACAAGCATTTTGCTCCCATTGATCACTAGGAACAAAATAGCTAACCAATTATGGGGCAAAAAACAGGAATTGGAAGTGTCTGTGTCTGGTCTTGTCATAGATAAACAAGGGGGCATCAATGAGTCTTATCTAAGGTATAAGGAGAAGGGTGGTTCTTTATAGTAAGCACTTTCTTGGAACACAGAAGGTGGAGGAATACTTTAACCTTCTCTGTTTTCCATGAGAACAAGAAAAATTTACCATTGACACATTACTTGGTTCTCTCAGTTTTTTGTTGTAAGAATACCAAACATGAAATTCCTCACACAGGTGTTAATCTGTATTGCTACAGGCTAATATTTTCTACCCAACTACCATTTATCCTACTTGTTCCAACCTATCATTCAGCAAGCAGCTTACATCACTGAACTGGGTGGTGTTTCCTAATCCCTAATCCCCAAACAAAGACAGATGATATGTTGTGTATTCCCATTGACAATGTTGATTTTTACCTGAGCCCCTTGCTCCTAGAAAATAGTAACAATTAGGAAATCCTCCCTCACATTTCTGTTCCTGGAATTTGCTTATTGCAAGGAACCACCCTTCCGTTCAGAAATTAGAGATGACTCTTAGATGCTCCCATTGTTTTCTTATGGCAAGACAAAAGCTCTCTGTGTTAATCAGGGTTCTCCAGAGAAACAGAACCAATAGGATGGGTAGATGAATAGATAGACAGATAGAGATATGAGGGGATTTATTATGTGAGTTGTCTCACATGATTATGGAGACTGAGAAGTCCTAAAATATGTCATCCACAGGCTGGAGAACCAGGAAAAGCCCATGGCCGAATTTAGTCTGATTCCAAAAGACCTGGGACGCTAAGAGGGCTCCTAGTGTAAGTCCCAGAGCCCAAAGACCTGAGAACTTAGAGTACCGATGTCAGAAGGCAGGAAAAGATGAATGTTGCAACTTCAAAAGGAGAGAGAATTTGCCTTTCCTCTGCCTGTTGTTTTATCTGGGCCCTCAATGGATTGACTGATGCCTGCCCACATTGGTAAGGGTAGATCTTCCTTACTGAGCCTATTTTTAAAAAATATTTTTTACTTGTGCCTCAGTACTTACTCAGACTATTGATTCAAATGCTAGCCTCTTCCAAATACGCTCTCATGGACATATCCAGAAATAATGCTTTACCAGCTACCTGGACATCCCTTAACCCAGTCAAGTTGACACCCAAAATTACCCAGCATAGTTGCCAGATTCCCATTCTTTGTTTCATGAATAATGGAACTGTTTGTCCCCATTGGTCATCCCACTCCCCAGTACTGTTTTTTTTCTAGACTTGTTCACATCTCCCTACAAAAGTAAAGCCCTTTTCTGCCTGGCTTTTGAGATGCTTGCAGAGGTCAGCATATTCCCCATTGTAATAGCCAACCACTTCCTTTTGTCATAGTTCTTGTCCACCATCTTGCAATAATCCTTTGGAATCAACTCTCTTCTTATCTAAGCCTGGGTTTCTTTCTTATTTGACACCATAGCGCTCTGTAATTATCATCTTGTATTGTAAGTACTTGTTTCATGTCTTACTGTAAACTCTGTAAGAGCAAGGACCATGTCTGCTACCCAGGGTTTAATACAGCGTGTAGTATCAAATAGGTGCTCTATAAATGTTTATTGACTGAAGCATTTATGAAAGGATACTGTTTTGAGAATGAGAATGTATTTATAATTATAATACTATATACAGAATTATATGATTCTGCTCTCTATATTGACCCCACTATCAAATATGAAAGTTTTCAAGGGGCAGAGGGAAAATAATGGTGCTAGTAATTTCCTTTGCTAAAGTTTATCTCCTTCATTCACTGAAGAAGAACAGAGACTGAAAATGTTATGTTTCTTTTCTTTCTTGTAGAAATATGAAACTTCCCATTATAAATTGTAGGGGAGAAAAAACTTTTCTGTTACCCTCTTAAGTTCAGCACTGGGGCCTGTAAATTAAGCTGACAAAAGCCATATGAGCAAAAGAAAAGGCATTCAGTTGTGAAGCCCAAGTATCTGAGATAGGTCTCAGCTTAATTTAGATAGTTTATATTGCCAAGGTTGAGGACACATGCCTGTGACACAGCCTCAGGTGGTCCTGATGACATGTGCCCATGGTGGTCAGAACACAGTTTGGTTTCGTACATTTTAGACATCAATCAACATACGTAAGATGAAGGTTGGTTAGGTCTGGAAAGGCAGGACAACTGGAATTGGAGAGGGGGCTTCCAGGTTATAGCTAGATAAGAGACAAATGGTTGCATTCCTTTGAGTTTCTGATTAGCCTCTCCAAAGGAGGCAATCAGTTATGCATGTATCTCAGTGAGCAGAGGGTGACTTTGAATAGAATAGGAGGCAGGTTTGCCTTGAGCGGTTCTCAGCTTGATGTTTTCCTTTAGCTTAGTGATTTGGGGGCTCCAAGATTTATTTTCCTTTCACAGTTTTTATTAAAGCTAATATTTTTATGTGGGTGAAGGCCTCACAGAAAACAAGTAAAAACTCAAAGAAGCAATTGACTTGGGGGCTTATATGCCATTTTAACAAAAGGAAATACGTTGTAGTATACTGACTAGACAAAGAAAAGTGAGTTTGGTTTTCTAGGAGTGATACATTGTGGGAAAGTGACTAGGAAATATAGAGTAATGGAAGATAAAGCTTATCTTAGTAAGATTGGTTTATGCAGACTTAGCATTAACTCCTATGTGATAAGTGTTGCTCTCCCCTTCCTGGTTCAGCGAGGGCACGTTTTTAATAGAAAATTTATTCCTGCTTTTAGGCAGATAGGGGAGGACAGAAAGCTTTTCCTGTATCTACTGTTTCTCAGTTTCCTTCAGCTCAAAATAATCTCTATGCCAAAGTGGCTTATTTTAAAGTGGCATATTCTGATCTTCTCCAAGATCCTTGGCCATTTACAACGGAAAGAATTTGAGGATTTTTGCTTTGAGATCTAGTTTATTGTTATCTCTTTTAATTAATCTGAAGATATTTTTCATTTGTTCCTGTATTTTAAAAGTAAGCCAAAAAGGTAAAATTTGTGTTGTATTTTCTATTGTTTCCCACTGGAATAGACTGCACACTTTACACTTTGGTAAACTGTTCAAATTAATCCCAAGGATGATATTTAAGGTAAAGAGCTATTTGCTGAGTATTTAGCAGCCCACTAAGATCATTGATCTCATTGATATCATGGTTCAGTTTCCAGAGTGTGATTGATATTTAACAATGTAGATTAGTTGCTACAGGCAAGATCTTTGTGTGTTGATATGCTGGCTTTCAGCTCTCTTTTTGAGAGTGCTAATCACATTTGCATACTTTTTCCATCCTGAAGACTTTTATTGCTGTTTATAAACTTTGAAAATATCTTGAACATAGCAGCAACTTTGCTCAATTGTTTATAGTCTTAGTTCCTTCATACTTTAATTGTTAAGTGAAAGCAGTATTGCTGAACAGAAAAGAAATATCTCAATTTGAAGAAAAAGAAAGACACTTCTATTTTGAAAGTAGCCAAAACTGAAATAATGTAAAGGATTTATAAGCAAATGGAATGAAACTGCTTTGTGATTTAAGCTTTACAAAGGATAGCAACTAGAATTATTCAATACGAAGGTCGAGCTCAAGAAGCAGTGTTCACTTTTTAAAACAAATTTCTACTTAGCATGGCAAGTATAAATATAGCACAGTACAAGGGCAGGAGGAGGGGAGTGTCACAAGAAGCCCTATACTGTGTTTATAATCACAGCTGGCAATGTTTATCTAACTTCTAATCCAGTTAGTCCACCACTATACTACGTGAGCAAGATGATGTAGATTATTTGGCAAAATATTCTATATGCCAAAATAAAGCCAACAGGCTCATGAGAAATAGTTTTGGCTAGATTTACTTGATTTGGCAGAAAACAAAGAAAATTAACAGCAAGATTTGAGTGGTAGTTTGAGACTTAATCTTCCCACAAAAATATGCCAATTAATGTATTTTATTAGTACATTACAATGATTCCAGTATAATTTTTCATGACATAGCCAGGCATGGCTCAAGTATCCTCAGAGGCTTAGGACAGATTGCAGAATGTATAAACCCTCTGGTGACTAAGATAGCTTCAGGTTCTGCCAGACCACCAGGCAGAGCTGTAGCTATAGAATATATCATTGAATGCCCAGAGAAGGAATCGGTAACAGAGAAAGAGAGAGAATAATGGGATATCCCTGCAGATGGTCAAAGCACATTGATTCAAGTGATATTGAATGATCAAAGCTAGGAGGTGTGCAGTATTCCAGGAAGTCTACCATAATATGAGGGTTCATGGGCTGTATGCAAATCCTGGGGATGGACATTACTGATAAGACAAAGAAGTCCACACTCCTATAGAGATCTAAGTAATGAGCTTTACAAGAGGAAAAAACCTTTTTCCTTCTACCCATTTTAGGTTCATGGGCTGGGACCTGTGAATTAGACTGACGAAAGATGAATTATCAAAAGAAAAGCAGACAATTTGATTAACATGTACCTCATATATACACATCAAGCAACAGATACTAAATGGTGAGTAACTCAAAGGGGTAGGTAAAATGTGGGATTATATAACATCTTAAAAAGTCAAAATAAATATTTAGAGAAGTGGCAAAACAAAAAAAAGGACTGAGTTTCTAGGGCAGTAAATTTAGGGAAGGTAAATACATGGGGGAGACTAATGAAAGATACGGGCTAGTTAGTAATATTTGTTTTGAAGATTCATCTTGGGGTGTCCCTAGGCTGCTGAGGGTCTGAAGTTGTCTATGGTGATTAATTTCCATTTTTCTTGATTGAGTGCTGAGGGGAGACACCTTTACAAATGTATGCCCATAGGGACAGGGCAGAGAGCTTTTGTATCTTGTATCTGCCTCTTCTCCATTGCTTTTACCTCAAGATAATCCTTACGTCAAAGTGGCAAATTTTGGGGTGGTATATTCTGCTACTCTTGAAGGTGTATTAAGACTCAAGGAAATAGCAGAAGCCTATTTTCAGAATAGAGGCATCTGGTTTACACTGGACTAACAGAAAGGTCACTCACATCTGAGAGGTAGGTTAAAAAGCTTTCATTACCTCCTGATTAAGGACAGGATTAAGGGCAAGATTGGTCCTCCACTGTAGCCTGAGGTTGATCAGTGCAGTTGTGGGGTGATTAAGGCCAAAAAAAGTGGGACAACGTCAATGACATTCAGAGCCAGGGAACAAACTTCAAAAATTCAGAGTAAAGTTAAGCAAAGGGTGCCTTCAGTTTGCTGGAATTCATTATTTGGTATTTCATGAAAAAGATGTGAATGCTTTGAACATATGTAGGGGGCAGCCTTTTCACCTGCACACTCACTTGCATTGCCTCTTACCACCTCATGGACAATTAAGGTGTCACTTTTCTCCCTTTTTTTAAATCTGTTTTTTTTTTCATCATTACTAGATCATTTCCATCAGTATGCACACATCTGGCAATATCCCACCTTGACACAACTCTCCTTTGATGTTATATCTTTTTGAGATACTATTAACTTCCTTTCTTCCCCATTTAGCAAAACTGCCTTAAAACTGTCAATATTTACTGTCTTTACTTCATCACCTTCTGTTATCTCTTGAACTCACACTAGTCATGTTTTTATCGCCGTCACTCCGTTGAAGTAACTTTTGACAAGTTTACCAATGATTTCCATGTTTCTAAACCCCACACTATATTCTCAGTCCTCATATTATTTTTCTATAAGCTGCATTTGACATGATTTGATCATTTACTCCTTGGTTTCTGCCTCCTTCCCTTTTGGCTGCTTTTTCTTGGCATTCTTTGCTTGATCATCCTTATCTTCCAGATATCTTGAGTGTTGGAATGCCCGGTGGCTCAGTTCTAGAATGTTTTTCCTTGTATTTTCTTATTGCAAGACTTGTGCCTTTCTGCTTAAGGACTTTCTCTGGCCACAGGAGTGTGCTTCACCTGTAACTTGGGTGGGATGCCACTGAAATTTATAACCCTTACAGCAGCCCTTACTCAATAATTGATAGAAATTAGTGGATAAATATCCCCACTTCTTTACTCCTTGGGATTGATGACATTAGGACATGTTCTATAGTTTCTTGGAATTCTCCTTCAGCTGGATTGAGATTCAGTTGCACACAAAAGTAACCTGTTTATTAATGCACGCTGTACTGGCTTTCTTCCCTTTTCGGTCTCACTTCTCTATTTTCGAATTGGTGCTTCCTGGGGTCACCTCTTGTTTAAACTTGGGCATTAAACAGGCTCTGAGACAGAGATGTGTGTGCAAAAGGTTTGTTTGGCAGTTCTCTCAGGAACGACATCAGTAAGGTTGTGAGAGAAGCAGGATTGGTCACAGGGAGAAGCCAAACTACAATCCAGAAGAAACATAGGTATTAGCTGACTCTATGAGGAGCTTTATAACTAGGATGTCCTTCAGAGTTGAGGCAAAGGGGTCAGGGCCTTGTATCTTGCATAGACCATCATTGCATGCAACCTGTCCCTGGGAAGGGGCTATTGCCTAGACAAGATAGCTCTTACTGGCTAAGGGCAATTGTCAGAGGACTCAGCTGTGAGCCATCAGCAGCAATACTCCTGACAACTGGGAAAATGAGCAAGAAGGGATGATAATGGATCACCAGAATTCACTACATTTTACTCCTGTGATGCTTGAATTGTTTCATACGGTAAGTTTTCTCATCTGGGAAAAGCTCCTTCAGGGTTCTGGTTGGTCTCTGTGGCATTATAAAAAATGTATTTGGCTTTTTAGCAATGGGTTTGCCATCAGAACACAGGTGTCATGAAAAGCACACCTGTTGTAAGCGAGCGAGAGCGAAATTACCGCTGAGACAAAAGTAAGCCAATTTAGAGGGTTATTTATTGCCAGCAGCCACGGAGGACTTGTGTCTCTTTAACCCCTCACCCCGAAAGGAGGGTGTTAAGACCTTTTATGCCCATAAACCACCTCCTGGGCAGGGGTAGGGGTGAGGGACTTCGGACATTCTGTAAACCACCTCCTGGGCGGGGGTGAGGGTGAGGAGCTTCGGACATTCCGATTGTTACTTAAGTGGTTTACAGAAGGTAAGCATTAGTTTACACATTGTCTGGGTAGTGTGGAAATTACAGACCTTAGTTACTTATTACAAGTCGCAGGGGCCAAGATGGCGTGGGTTTGGACTGCTTGCCTGTCACATCAGGGTTACAGAGAGCAGTTTCAGCAGAAAGCCGAGGTATGGTGAGGTATGCAGTTTTATGGGGCTTTTACCATGTCACATTCCCCTCTTGTTTTATTTACAGGAATTAAATTATTAATTCCTCCAGTAGGTTAGTATTGTTTGTTTGTTCTAAGAGGGGTTTGCTATAGGGATTTACAGCACAGATTAGGGTGGCAAGGATGGTGACCGTGAAGAGCACACAAGTTTTAGCTTTAGTGAATCAGGGGATGAATGGTTGACACTCCATTGTCCTTCCGGTGGGGCAGTCTTGACGTGGGGGTGGTGAATCCAGTCCATTAGTCCGTCCACCTTGAGTGCGGTGGGTGTGATCAGGATAACTGTGTAGGGTTCCTTTTAATGGGGTGGGGGGTGAGGCTGGAGGTGGCGAATTTTTTAACAAGGACAGTCTTTACGCTGGAAGGGGTGTGTTGGCTGGTCTGCGAGGTCCACTGGGATGGGACGGGTGTTTTTAATGAGCTGGTGTACCTGGGATTGAACAGACTGGAGTGCCTGTAAGGGCTTAAGGAGTGTATAGTTATGGATTTAGTATGCACGGTATCCGCGGGTCTGGGGAGTAAGGGAGGGGGCCTGCCGAACATGATTTTAAAAAGGGAGAAGCCTTTCTGATAGGGTGAGCATCCAATGCGGAGGAGGACAAAAGGAAGCAGGCTGACCCAGTTTTCACTGGTTTCTAAGATAAGCTTTGTCAGGGTTTTTTTTAGGGTCCAATTTATTTGTTTGACCTGTCCTGAACTCTGAGGATGATAGGCACAGTGTAATTTCCAGGATATACTCAGGGCCTTGACTAGGCCCTGAGAAATTTGTACAGTAAAGGCGGGCCTATCGTTTGACTCCAGTGTTAAAGAGAGGTGGAACTGAAGAACAAGGCTCTGTAATCGTTTTTTTTGTGGACACCAAAGCAGTCTCGGACCTAGTGGGGAAGGCTTCGACCCATCCAGAGAATGTATCTATAAACACCAGGAGGTATTTATAGCCATTTGCTGGGGGTTTTATTTCAGTAAAATCTACTTCCCAGTGCTCCCCAGGGCTAGTCCCTCTGAGTCTCACTTTTACCTGGCTAGACCTCTTCCCTCCCGGATTTACCTGGGCACATACATCACACCGAGTAGTGATTTCTTTGATAAGTTTATGTAAATGGGGAATGTAGTATTTGGCTTTTAGCAGATTAGTTAGTTTGGTTTGTCCTAAGTGAGTGGCCTGGTGTGTGTCCTTAACTAGGGCCCGTCCGAGAGCCTCGGGGACCACAATCCTTGTGTCTGGTAGAATCCACCATCCTGTGGAATCTTGTGTGCCCCCTTGTTCTTTAGCAAAGTTTTCTTCATCAGGTGAGTATGTAAGGGTGGGGGGCAGGGTTGGGGCCGGCAGAGTTACAAAAAGAGTCAGAGGTTTTACTGGTCCCAAGGCTGCCTGTCTGGCTTGTAGGTCAGCCACCCTATTTCCCCTCACTTCTGGTGAATCCCCCTTCTGGTGTCCTTTGCAGTGTATTAATGCCACTGCATTGGGCTTTTATATAGCCTCTAGTAGGGCTAGGATTTTTTGTTGTTGTTTTTGATGGTCATTTTCTCTGAGGTAAGTAGTTCTTTTCTTTTTTTTTTTTTTTAATATATAAATAACCCCATTTAGATGAGCTGTAGCAAAGGCACACCAGCTGTCTGAATGAATGTTGACAGTCTTTCCCTCCGCCTAGTTTAAGGCTTTTGTCAGAGCTATGATTTCTGCCTTCTGGGCCGAGGTTCCATGAGGAAGGGCCTGGGCCTAAATAACCCTATTGAGAGTGACCACGGCTGCCCCGGCATACCTGACTCCATTGACCATGAAGCTGCTGACATCAGTATACAGTACCTCCTCCAGATTCTGTAGGGGGACGTCGGTGAGGCCTGGTAGAGCAGTGTGGATGATGTTTATTATTTGCTGGCAATCATGTATGGGCTTCTTTGGCTCGCTACTAGGTAGCAGCGTGGCTGGGTTTAAAACTGTAGCCTTTAAAAACTTTATGCAGGGCTGGTCCAAAAGTAAGGCCTGATATTGAACTACGTGGGCATTTGACATCTATTTTCCTGGGGCTCCACGAAGTAGTGACTTCACCGCGTGGGGTATTACTAAGTTTAACTTCTGCCCTAAGGTTAGTTTGTCTGCCTCCTTGACTAACAGGGCTGTAGCTGCTACTGACCTCAGGCAAGCTGACCACCCAGAGGCTATTAAGGTTTTGTGAAAGGTAAGTGATTGGCCTGGACCATGGCCCTAATGTCTGGGTGAGCACCCCCTTAGCGACTCCCTGTTTTTTATGTACAAACAACCCGAAGGGTTTAGGGATGTCTGGCAAGGCCAAGGCTGGGGCCGTGGTTAGGGCAGTCTTAAGTTTGTTAAAATCCCGTTGTTCTACTTCTGTCCAAGCCAAGGGCTGATTTCCTCCAGTACAGGCATACAGAGGCTTGGCTATCTTGGCAAATCCTAGAATCCACAGCCTGTAATATCCCACCGCCCCAAGGAATTTTTGAACCTGGCATTTTGTGGTGGGGGTAGGTATTTGCAGCACTGCTTGGACTCAACTGGGCGCCAGTGCCTTGTTGCCCTTCTCTATGATATAGCCCAGGTTAGTAACCTTCTGTTGGCAGAGTTGAGTTTTTTTGGTTGAGACCCGGTACCCCAAAGTTTGTAGGGTTTTTAGTAATGACTGGGTGGTCTCTTTACAGGCCTCCTGGGTTTTTGCAGCTAAAAGTAAGTTATCCACATATTGGAGTAGGGTACACTCTGGGAACTCAGCTTGGAAGGTCATAAGATCTTGGCTAAGTGCCTCATCAAACAGAGTGGGGGAGTTTTTGAACCCCTTAGGCAGTCTTGTCCAAGTGAGTTGCCTTGAAACCCCAGTATCAGGGTCAGCGTGTTTGAAAGCAAATATGGGCTGGCTAACAGGGCTAGTGGGATACAAAAGAATGCATCTTTGAGATTTAGGACAGTGTAATGGTGGTGTTTTGGGCCCAAGAGACTCAGGAGGGTGTACGGATTTGGAACCGTAGGGTGGACAGTTTCCACTCATTTGTTTACCTCCCTTAAGTCCTGTACAGGCCGATAGTCCTTTGTGCCTGGTTTTAAGATGGGGAGCAAGGGGGTATTCCAGGGGGCCTTACAGGTGTAAGGATCCCTCCTTTTAGGAGTCTTGTTATACATGGAGCAATTCCCCGTCTGGCTTCCTGGCTTATGGGATATTGTCGTATATGGACTGGAGTTGCCATTGCCAATAGATGGACCACGACTGGGGTACAGTGACTTGCGAAGCCTGGGGAATTTGTTTCAGCCCATACTCCCGGTACATTTTCTTGGAACTGGTGGAGGAGGTCTGATGTTGGTGATTGATTTGCCTCTGAGGATAAAGCTTCCTGCAAAAGATGCTTATTTGACAGAGCACAGGTGATGAGGATTTGCTGAGGTGGCCTTAAAGCCAAGGGAGGAGGAATTGAGAGGCAAGCCTGACTCTTACAGAAAGAAATATTTGCTTGAAGTTTGTGAAGTAAGTCCCTTCTTAGGAGTGGGTATGGACACTCTGGAATGACTAAGAAGGAGTGGGTGATGGTGCCGTTCCCAAGATTAACGAGTCGGTTGGTGGTTCAAGGGCTTGTTGTGGTTTTTCTTGTGGCCCCCTGGATAATTGTTTTCTACTGGATAGTGGTCCTAGAGGCTAAGGACTGAGTGGGCCACCCGGGTGTCGACTAAGAAGCTGACAGGTTTGCCCCCAACTCTTAAAGTGACCCTGGGCTTCTGGGGGCTTAGTAAATAAGAGCCCCAGCTCTGTCAATCCTGACTCTTAAATTGAGAATAGCTCTTGGTTACTCATCTTTTTCTCTCAGGGCACTTATTTTTTCTAATGTTTCTCTTCTTTACAGTACACACATTGGTTTCTTTCGAATGAGGGCCGGGGACCCCGGGGGCCCTTTTGCAAGGTCCCCTGCCCTCGTGGAATGACTTATGTCTCCTGAAGGGCTGTTATTACTGCCTTAGTAACTTTTTTGTTTTGTATGGCTCCAGGAGTATTCCTGTTATTAAAAACTTTCTGGGCAATTGGGTTAAATTTATTTCCTGGAATTTATCTAATTTTTGTAACTTTTTCCTGATATCTGGGGCTGACTAGGAGACAAAGGCCAAGTTAATGGCCTGTTGATTTTCCGGGGCCTCAGGGTCTATAGGAGTATAGGTATGGTATGCCTCTTGTAGGCGTTCCAGGAAAGCAGCCGGCGACTCCTGTGGACCCTGAGTCACTGTTTTTACCTTGGAGAGGTTCATGGGCCTTTTAGCCGCCTTTTTAACCCCTGCTAAAAGATACCAGTGAAAAGTGTTTAGAGCCTGGTGACTCCTCGAGGTGTTGGGGTCCCATTGGGGTCGGGTATAGGGAAAAACCTTTTTAATTTGGTCCCGGTTTTTTTTTTTTTACTGTTCTTCTCCCTTGACCTATGATGGCCTTCAGGGCTTCCTGTCTAATTCTGCTTCTTTCCTCTGTGGTGAGCAGAATTAGTAATAATTGTTGGCAATCAACGCGATGAGTCTGGAGTACAGATTCCAAGAGCCCTGTCAAAGCCTGAGGCTTTTCAGAGAATGGGGGTGTTGTAATGGACCGAGCGTAGAAAATTATCACCAAGACAAAAGTATGCCAAATTGCAGGGTCTTTATTGCTGGCGACCACAGAGGACTCACGTCTCTCAAACCCGCGGCCCCAAAGGGAGGGTACCAAGACTTTTTATACCCGAAAAACCACCTTGGGAGTGGGGTGAGGAACGGGGAGGGGGATGAAGGGTCTTCAGACATTCCAAGGGCTGGTAGATTGTGTAAATCACCTCCTGGGCAGAGATGAGGGTGGGAGTGTTTGGACATTCCAAGGGCTAGAGGACATGTTGTCAGTTACTGATAAGAAGCAGTTTTACATAGTAGCTACTTTACAGAGCAAACTAGCAGTCTTATTT
This sequence comes from Aotus nancymaae, assembly GCF_030222135.1. Lineage (NCBI taxonomy): Eukaryota > Metazoa > Chordata > Mammalia > Primates > Aotidae > Aotus > Aotus nancymaae. Next base: position 48,505,642 of record NW_026988415.1, on the reverse strand, counting down.
TTAGAAGCCAAGGCCAGCAGTTATTGTGAGGAGAATGGGGCAGCTGTTGCAACTTATTTTAAAAACAGCTTTGTCTTTTATAAAATGATGTTCAGGTTCTGGCCCTAGGCCAGCACAGGGGATGTTGAGACTTCTGACAGAACTTACTCCATTTTAAAACCCCAGGTTCCTAACCCTACCCCTCTAGCCATCTTAGCAGTTCCCCAGCACAACCCCCTCTGGAACTCTTTTAGCATTTCCCCAGCCCCTCCCCTCTTGCACAGCCCCTCACACTGGAAAAGTTTTGCTGTAGAGAGAGCCAATCCTAAGCAAGGCAAATTATACCAAACATAAAGTCCTATAGCCTTCAGCTTCTGAATTTCCCCAAGATTTCTTTTTCATTTAAGACTGGCTCTACTGAGGATTTGAACCAGCAACCTTAAAATTGCAAGCCCTATACATTAACTACTGTACTATCAGGCCACTTATGTTAATGGTAGGCAGAAAGCTTTCTTAAGCCGTATTTTGGATGCAAATACTGCACCCTGAGGCGGTGTGGCCTGCTTGAAAGCCGGGTGGGGCTGGTGGCCGGAAGAGAAAGAAGAAAAAAAACGCTTTTTGCATCAGTTTTAAAACTGAGCTCAGGGCTGCTGGGCCAGCTGCGAGTTCCTTGCCCCTGCGTGTTTTGGTCACCTTGACACAGGGATCTTAAAAAGCATTAAATTCCTCTCTCCCTATCTCTCTCTCTTCTTGCTCTCTCTCTTTTTCTTTCCTCTCTGTCTCTTTTTCTTCCTACTTTCTCTGTCTCGCTCTCCTCTCTCCCTCTGCTCTCTTTGTCTTTCTCTCTTTTTTCTCTCTGTCTCTTTTTCTTTTCACTTTCTCTGTCTCTCCTCAGCACCAGGTTTAAGAGTGCTTTTACAACTAGATTTTGTTGGGAAAGTATAATTAAGTTAACGGGTCTGTCTCTGATACGGGCCAAGGGAACAGGTGGAGGGGGCCAAGGGTAAGCATAGGATTCTCTTAAGAAGCCCCAAAAGGGCCGGTAGTAAGTCTTGTAAAGGATTAATGCCGCTCGGGCATGGTCCTTTTTTAGATATATTTTGGCATTTAGAGGCCTAGGGAACATTGGGAAATGTCAGAATAGGTGAACCAAGGGGTTTACCGGGTGTGAATTTTGAATTCACTGTGCCTTTAAGAGAGTGCAAAGGTTTTGCCGATCAGTCTCTATTAAACCATGGTAGCCAACTTCCCAACGGTTGGGTTGGTGCTAATATGCTGACCTGTGGTGAGTCCTTGGGCAACGCCCATAATAACACCGAATTTTCTTTTGACAGAAGAGACAATTACTCCTTTTTCACCCTAAACAGGTGAAGAGGGCTGGTAGTTTTTTATTTAAGGTTTGATTTCCTAAGACAGAGAAAAAACTACACCCAAGTTGTCTGGGGCAGAATTTTCTCTCAGACATGAAAAAGAGGAAGAATGAGGCCTCAATGATAGAATAAGAAGAAGAAAAGGAAAGAGAACAGAATTATTTCCAGGGCTATAAACTCAATCAGAGTTCCTTGAAGTCAGTGGTCACTTAGCCAATGGAGAATATTATCCACCTCAAGAGTAACAGGTCTAAACCACTGTATATCAGCTAGTAACTGCCTCAGGAAACTAGAGGACTTACAATAAAGACAGAACCACATGAGAGACAGCCAGACACAGGGTGGGTGTCCCCCGAGGGAGACCAGTCTGATGCCTGCCCAGCCATGTCCCCAGAGGGATATTTCAGAGCATCTTGGCTAAGGTGTACCTGTATAAACCCCGGGCCTGGTCACCACAAGGGTGAATCACCGTTATGCCCTATGAAGTCCTTGTGGAACCATGGGTGAAGACCCACACAAGCCCCGTTGCCTGCCGGCCGTGGGACTACACATATACACTTTCACTCTCACACTCACACCGAGGTTATGGAAGACAACCACAAACTAAACTACCTGAGCCTCCAGTGACGTCTCATGGTAGGCTTGCCTAGTCAGAGATTAACGACCGCGTCCGGTCTCCTGACCTAGGCCCCTGACGGACCGTTCCCCCAATTTCCAGACCTGACTTACCTCTGGAGGTTCCTGAGACCCTGAGGAATTTTGGGTGAACGTCAGCCGCACAGTTGCCCAGTCACCACGGGGCCGGAACCCTGGGGCCCTGGAAAGTCTCAGGGGGCTCCTCCCCTAGGGGTCCCCGGGGCAGGGAGCGGCCACTGGGGCGAGGCTCTGCGGGTTTGTCAGGGTGATGAAGAATCTCGCTGCGGCTCCAAATGTTGTAACTGAGTGAGTACAGAATTACTGTAGAGATAAAAGTAAGCTACTTTAGAGGGCTATTTATTGCCGGCGGCCACAGAGGACTTGTGTCTCTCTAACTTGTGGCCCTGAAAGGAGGGTGTCAAGACCTTTTATGCCCATAAACCACCTCCTGGGCAGGGGTGGGGGCGAGGGGCTTTGGACATTCCGAGGGCCAGTGGACTCTGGACATTCTGTAAACCACCTCCTGGGTAGGGGTGAGGATGAGGGGCTTCGGACATTCCGATTGTTACTTAAGTGGTTCACAGAAGTCAAGATAAGTGTTAGTTTACACATTGCCTGGGTAGGGTGGAAATTACAGACCTTAGTTACTTATTATAAGTCGCAGGCGCCAACATGGCATGGGTTTGAACTGCTTGCCTGTCACATCAGGGTTACAGAGAACAGTTTCAGCAGAAAGCCAAGGTATGGTGAGGTATGCAGTTTTATGGGGCTTTTACCATGTCACACACCTAAAAGCCAAAATGGGAAAAGAAAAGACTCATATCAGCATCATCATGATTGGACACCAAGATTCGGGCAAGCCCACCCCTACCAGACATCTGGTAGACAAAAGAACCATTAAAAACTTTGAGAAGGAGGCTGCTGAGATGGGAAAGGGCTTCTTCAAGTATGCCTGGGTCTTAGATAAACTGAAAGCTGAGTGTGAATGTGGTGTCACCATTGATATCTCCCCATGGAAATTTTAAATGAGCAAGTACTATATGATTTACTGATGCCCCAACACACAGAAACTTTACGAAAACATGATTACAGGCACATCTTAGGCTGACCGTGCTGTCCTGATGCTAGCTGCTGGTGTTGGTGAATTTGAAGCTAGTATCTCCAAGAAAAGGCAAACCTGGAAGCATGCCTTTCTGGTTGTGAAACAGTTAAAACTGGATGTGAAACAGTTAAACATTTGTGTTAACAAAATGGATTCCACTGAGCCACCCTACACTCAGAAGAAATACGAAGAAATTATTAAGGAAGTGTGCACTTACATTAAGAAAATTGCTTTCATTATTGGAAGAAGTGGCATAGGTACAAAAAAGAAAAAAGAAAATTGGCTACAACCCCAACACAGATGCATGTGTGACAAGTTCTGGTTGGAATGGTGACAATATGCTGGAAACAAGTGCTAATATGCCTTGGATCTAGTGGTGAAAAGTTACCTGTAAAGATGGCAATGTGAGCAGAATCATGCTGCTTGAAACTCTGGACCACATCCTACCACCAACTCATCCAACTGACAAGCCCCTTCTTCTGCCGCTCCAGAATGTCTACAAAATTGGTTATATGGTTACTGTCCCTGGTGGCCAAATGGAAGCTGGTATTCTCAACCCTGGCCTGGTGGTCATCTTTGCTCCATTCAGTGTTACAACTGAAGTAAAGTCTGTTGAAATGTACCATGAAGCTCTGAGTGAAGCTCTTTCTGGGGACAATTTGGACTTCACTGTCTAGAATTTTTCTGTTAAAGATGTTCATCATGGCAACATTGCTGGTGACAGCAAAAATAACCAACTAATTGGCTTCACTGCTTAGGTGATTATCCTGAACCATAAAGGTTAAGTCAGTGCTAGCTATGACCCTGTACTAGATTGTCACACAGCTCACATTGCTTGCAAGTTTGCTGAGATGAAGGAATTGATTGATTACTGTTCTGATAAACAGCTGAAAGATGGCCCTAAATTCTAGAAGTCTGGTCATGCTGCCATTGTGTATATGATTCCTGGCAAGCCCATGTGTGTTGAGAGCTTATTTGACTAGCCTCCTCTGGATTGTTTTGCTGTTTGTGATATGAGACAGACAGTTGCTGTGGATGTCATCAAAGCAGTGGACCAGAATGCTGCTGGAGCTGGCAAGGTCAACAAATATTCCCAGAAAACTCAGAAGGCTAAATGTATATTATCGCTAATACGTGACACCCCACTCTTAATCTGTGGTAGAAGAATGGTCCCAGAACGGTTTGTTTCAGTTGACCATTTAATAGTAAAAGACTGGTTAATGATAACAATGCATCACAAAACCTTCTAAAGAAAAGGAGAGTGTTTTGTGGACCATTTTAGTTTTTCTTATTTTTCTTTTTTGCATATGACAGTTTTAAGTTATTAGTTTTTAAAATCAGTACTTCCTATTTTCTTTTTTCCAACTTTTAAGTTCAGAAAGTATATGTGTGGATTTGTTACATGGGCAAACTGTGTGTCATGGGGATTTGATGTACAGATTATTTTTTCCCCTAGGTAATGAGCATAGTACCAGATAGGTAGTTTTTGATCCTCATTCTCCACCCACTCTCCACCTTAAGTAGGCTCAAGTGTCTATTGTCTGTTGTCCCAGTCTTTGTGTCCATGTGTACTGAATGTTTAGCTTCCACTTGTAAATCAGAACATGCAGTATTTGGTTTTCTGTTCTTGTGTTAGTTCATTTAGAACAATGGCTTCCCACTCTATCAATGTCAATGCAAAGGACATGATTCTGTTCTTATGGCAGTGTAGAATTCTGTGATGTATATGTGCCATATTTTCTTTATCCAGTCCACCACTAATGGTTATCTAGGTTGCTTTCATGTCTTTGCTATTGTGAATAGTATTGTGATGAACATATGCATATATGTGTCTTTACGGTAGAATGATTTAATATTCCTTTGGGTTTATACCCAGCAATAGGATTGCTGGATCAAATGGTACTTCTGTATTAAATTATTAGAGAAATTTCCAACTGCTTTCCATTATGGCTAAACTAATTTTACATTCCCACCAGTAGTGTATAAATGTTCTCTTTTCTCTGCAACCTTGCATCTGTTATTTTTGACTTTTTAGTAATAGCCATTCTGATTGGTGTGAGAATATCTCATTGTGGTTTTCATTTGCATTGCTCTAATAATTTCTGATGTTGAGCATGTTTTCATATGCTCATTGGCTGCATCTATTTTTTCGTTTGAGAAGTACCTGTTCATGTCCTTTGCTCATTTTTTAATGGGGTTGTTTTTTGCTTGTTAATTTAAAGTTCCTTATAGAATCTGAATATTAGACCTTTGTCAGATGCATAGTTTGCAAATATTTTATCCCATTCAGTAGGTTGTTTATTCTGTTGATAATTTCTTTTGCTATGCAAAAGCTCTTTGGTTTAATTAGGTCCCACTTGTCAATTTTTTTTTTTTTTTTTTTTTTTTTGTATTGCTTTTGTTGTCTTCATCATGAAATCTTTGCCAGGGCCTATGTCCAAAATGGTATTTCCTAGGTTTTCTTCTAGGTTTTTCATGGTTTTAGGTATTACATGTAAGTGTTTAATCCACCCTGAGTTGATTTTTATATATGTTGAAAAGAAGGAATCCAGGTTCAATCTTCTGCATGTGGCTAGCCAGTTATCGCAGTACCATTTATTGAATAGGGAGTCCTTTCCCAATTGCTTGTTTTTGTCAGCTTTGTTGAAGATCAGATGATTGTAGATGTGTGGCTGTATTTCAGGGTTCTCTAACCTGTTCCATTGGTCTATGTGTCTATTTTTGTACCACAACCATGCCATTTTGTTTGCTGTAGCCTTATAGTATAGTTTGAAGTCTGGTAGTGTGATGACTCCAGCTGTATTCCTTTTACTTAGAATTGCTTTGGCTATCCAGGCTCTTTTTTCATTCCTTGTAAATTTTAGAGTTTTTTTTTTTTTTCCTAAATCTGTTCAAAATATCACTGGTAGTTTGAAAAGAATAGCATTGAATCTGTGAATTGCTTTGGGCACTATGGCTTTTTTTAACAATATTGATTCTTCCTATCCATGAGCATGGAATGTTTTTCCATTTGTTTATGTCATGTCTGATTTATTTCAGCATTGTTTCATAATACTTATAGAAATATTTCACCTTACTGGTTAACTGTAGTCATAGGTATTTTATTCTTTTTGTGGCTGTTGTGAATAGGATGACGTTCTTGATTTTTCTCTCACCTTGGTACATTGATTTTCTATCTTGAAACTTTTCTGACATTGTTTATCAGATCTAGGTGCCTTTGGGCAAAGACTATGGGGTTTCCACGTATAGAATTATATCATCTGGGATGAGAGATAGTATGACTTCCTTTCTTCCTATTTTGATGCCTTTTGTTTCTTTCTCTTGCCTGATGGCTCTGGCTAGGACTTTAGCATTATCTTGAATAGGCATGGTAAGAGTGGGCATCCTTGTCTTGTTCTGGTTCTCAAGGAAAATGATTTCAGCTTTTGCCCATTCAGTATGATGTTGGTTGTGGTTTCGTTACAGATGGCTCTTATTCTGAGGTATATCACTTTAATGCCTAGTTTGTTGAGGGTTTTTAGCATAAAGGGATGTTGACTTTATTAGTATTGAAAGCCTTTATGGCATCTGTCGATATATCATGTGCTTTTGTTTTTAGTTCTTTTTATGTAAAATCAGTACTTTTTAATGGAAACAACTTGACCAAATATATGTCATAGAATTTTGATACCCATAATATAACTTTAATGAGAAAAAATATATATATTATAGATATTTAATATATAAATATATGTATTTAAGTTATAAAAATATATATTATATATTTATCATGTATAATATGTATTTATATTAACTATATTATATAATATATACTTCAAATAAATATATTTTTAAAAATTTATTGAAATATATCATTTATATAAATATATATTTTGTTTCTATATATATTGATTTTATATACATATATTTATTTTAGATAAATGTAGATACATTTATATAATAAACATTAATTTTATATACATATATAAAAGTTTGATACAAATATACATTTTAATTTTATATTATATACATAAGATTAACAAAATAGACCTCTAGCCAGACTAATAATGAAGAAAAGAGAGAAGAATCAAATAGACACAATAAAAAGTGATGAAAGGGATATCACTGCTGATCCCACAGAAATACAAATTACCATCCAAGAATACTGTAAATACCTCTATGCAAATAAACTAGAAAATCTAGAAGAAATGGATAAATTCCTAGACACATACACTCTCCCAAAACTAAACCAGGAAGAAGTTGAATCTCTGAATAGACCAATAACAAGTTCTGAAATTGAGGCAGTAATTAATAGCCTACTAACCAAAAAAAGCCCAGGACTAGTTGGATTCACAGCCAAATTCTATCAGAGCTACAAAGAGGAGTTGGTAGCATTCCTTCTGAAACTATTCCTAACAATAAAAAAGGAAGGACTCCTCCCTAACTGATTTTATGATGCCAGCATCATCCTGATACCAAAACCTGGCAAAGACACAACAGAAAAAAGAAAATTTCAGGCCAATATCCCTCATGAACATCTATGTGAAAATCCTCAATAAAATACTGGCAAATGGAATCCAGCAGCGCATTAAAAATCTTATCTGCCACAATCATGTCTGTTTCATCCCTGGGATGCCAGGCTGGTTCAATATATGCAAATCAATAAGAGTAATCCATCACATAAACAGAACCAATGACAAAAACCACATAATTATCTCAATAGATGCAGAAAAGGCCTTCAATAAAATTCAACACCTCTTGATGCTAAAAACACTCAATAAACTAGGTATTGATGGAACGTATCTCAAAATACTTAGAGCTATTCATGACAAACCACGGTACATATCATACTGAATGGGCAAAAGCTGGAAGCATTCCCTTTGAAAACTCGCACAAGACAAGGATGCCCTCTTTCACCATTCCTATTCAACATAATATTGGAAGTTCTGGCCAGGGCAATCAGGCAAGAGAAAGAAATAAAGCATATTCAAATAGGAAGAGAGGAAGTCAGATTGTCTATTTGCAGATGACATGATTGTATATTTAGAAAACCCCATCATCTCAGTCCAAAATCTCCTTAAGCTGATAAGCAACTTCAGCCAAGTCTCAGGATACAAAATTGATGTGCAAAAATCACCAGCATTCCTATACACCAATAATAGACAAACAGAGAGCCAAATCATGCACGAACTCCCATTCACAATTGCTACAAAGAGAATAAAATACCAAGGAATACAACTTACAAGGATCTCTTCAAGGAGAACTACCAACCACTGCTCAAGGAAATAAAAGAGGGCACAAACAAATGTTCATGGTTAGGAAGAATCAATATTGTGAAAATGGCCATACTGGACAAAGCAATTTATAGATTCAATGCTATCCTCATCAAGCTACCATTAATTTATTCACAGAATTAGAATAACCTACTTTAAATTTCATATGGAAACATATAAGGGTCTGTGTAGCCAAGACAATCCTAAGCAAAAAGAACAAAACTGAAGGCATCACACTACCAGTCTTCAAACTATACTACAAGGCTACAGTAACCAAAACAGCATGGTACTGGCTCCAAAACAGATATATAAACCAATGGAACAGAACAGAGGCCTCAGAAATCATGCCACACATCTACAGCTATCTGATCCTTGACAAACCTGACAAAAACAAGCCATGGGGAAAGGATTCCCTATTTAATAAATAGTGTTGGAAAAACTGGCTAGATAAACAAGATAAAGGAATTTTGGATGGATTAGCATAGAGAAGAAATGCCTAAGGGACTTCTAAATTACTGCTTTTAAATTTTTGATAGTGATTGTTAACCAGTTGGACAAAAAACAGAAGAGAGCTAAAATTAAAATTAGAAAGATTTCACTTTGGCCAAAGGGTGTATTATTATTTTTAATAACATTCATTTGCTCATTCATCAAACATTTTTGGAGCCTCCATTTTAGTCTGGGCTATTCCAGGGTGCTGAGGTTTTTCAATGATGACCAGTCAGGGCTCAGATTCTAATGGGCTTGAAGCTGGATGGAGCTGGATGTCAAGGTTATAAAATGCCGGGGAAAGATCACTGAAACTGATTAAAGAGTCTCCTTGCATTGTTAATAAATAAATAATTAATTTAAAAAGTTTTATATAAATAAATATACATATTATATATATTTTATTTATGTAACATATTTCGAATACATATAAATATAATTATATATTTGATATAAAGAAATATATATCATACAATATGTTTTTATATATCATTTAATATATTTGATCTTTGTACCAGTTCTTGGCATAGAACATTGACATTTCCTGAGTAATAGTAGTGCCTTTTGTTATTCATAATAAGTCCCTTTTAACATCATCTGTGTTTATGCTAATCAAGTGACTAAACATGGGGCCCCTAGATAGCTTTAGGAAGGGGGTTAGTCACTAGAAAGACAAAACTCATGATTGGTGGGTTAGAACTTACAGTCCCATCTCCTAACATCTGGGGAGGAAATGGAGGTTGAGTTCGGGTTCTATTAAAAACTTTTGTACAGTGCGATTCAGAGAGCTTTGGAGTTGTTGAACACATTGAAATGCTAGGAGGATGGTGCATTCAGAATGGGAATGGAAGCTCCATATCCCCTTCTCTATAACTTGCCCTGTGTATTTCTTCCAGCTGGCTATTTCCATTTTGTAGCCTTCGTAATAAGCCAGTAAACCTAAGTAAGCTGTTCTCTTGAGTTCTGTGAGTTGTTCTACTCAATTATCAAACCTGAGGAGGCATATGGGGTTGTGGAAACTCATTAATTTATAGTCAATTGGTCAGAATTATAGGTGGTTTCCAGGACTTGTAACTGGTTTCTGAAGTTGGGGAAGTCTTGTGGGACTAAGCATTTAACTTGTTGTTTATGTGCAAACTCTAGGAGTTAGTGTCAGAATTGACTTGAATTATTGGATACCCAGTTGGTGTCAAAGAATTGGTTATTGGTTTCAGAAAAACACATGTACACATTTGGCTTCAGCAGTGGTATCAGAGAAAGTACCACCACAGTCTTGTCTTTTTTTCTTGGAAAGCAGAAAAAAAAGGGTAGTAGTATGAGTTCTTGTTCCTATAGCTGTCTTGAGGCCACAACTGATACTCCTAATCCCTCTTTTTTCATATTTGCTAGATTCCCTTTACCATCAGTTAATACCCCTAGTGATCCAGGGGGTTTACCTGGGTGAGATGACCCATATTCTTTCAATGGACTGAATTGTGTTCTTCCAAAATTCATATGTTGAAGTCCTAACCCCAGTCATGAGTGTGACTGTATTTGAATATAGGGCCTTCGGAGGTAACTAAAATTAAATGAGGTCATAAGCATAGGACCTGATAAGGTTTGGCTATGTGTCCCCACCCAAATCTCATGTCTGATTGTAATCCCCACATGTCAGGGGAGGGGCCTGGTGGGAGGCGATTAAATCATGGGGCAAACTTCCTCCTTGCTGTTCTTCATGAGATCTGGTTGACTGAAAGTGTGTAGCACTTTCCCCTTCACACTCTCTCTCCTGCTTAGACATGTGAAGATGTGCTCACTTCTCTTTTGCCTTCTGCCATGATTGTAAGTTTCCTGAGGCCTCCTGGTCATGCTTCCTGCTAAGCCTGTGGAACTGTGAGTCAAACCTCTTTTCTTCATGAATTACCCACTCCTGGGTAGTTCCTTATAGCAATGTGAGAACAGACTAATCTAGGGCCCTAATCTGCTAAGATTTCTGGCCTTATACAAAGAGGAAGAGAGGAGATTTTTTTCACTTTTCATGCATTTACACCAATGAAAAGATATGTGAGAACAAAGAAGCTGCTTGCAAGCCAGAAAGGAAGCCCTTACCAGAAACTAAACTTTTCCAGATATTGATCTGGGTGTTCCAGCCTTGAGAATTATTAGGAAATAAATTTTCGTTGTGTAAGCTATCTAGACTGTGATATTTTATTAACACAGCTCAAGCAGACTAAAACAGTCATCCTTAAGAGTTCTGAGTCCCCTGTTACTGTCTTAGTCCATTGGTGCTAGTATAACAAAATTCAAGAGACTGGATAATTTAAAATAAACAGAAATTTATTTATTTATTTTTTTTTACAGTTTTGAAGCCTAGGAAGTCCAAAGATTAAGTTGCTGGCATTCAGTGTCTGCTGAGGGCCTTCTTGCTGATCCTCACATGGTGGGAGGTGGAAGGGCAAAAAAGGGGATGAATGCTTTGTCCTCACATATTAGAATAGCACAAGAGCCAAAATGGGCCTAAGCTAGTTCTCTCTAACCCTTTTATAATCCATTTGTGGGGGCAAAGCTCTCATGACTTAATCACCTCTTCACAGGTCCCATCTCAATACCGTTACAATGGGGATTAAATTTTAATGTGAATTCTGGAGGAGACATATTTAAGCCATAGCAGTCACTATGCCTTTCTCAGGTCATGGCTTCTGCCCTTGTCCATTTACTGCAAAATTGGGCAGGAGAGTACAAATATGCAATGGATAAATAGAATCCCAAATGTATACTTCTCTGTCCTGCTATGTAATAGTTGTCCTGTCTCCTCCAGGTTATCAAAATCAAATACCCTTGCCAATATGGAAACTAATTTTTTTGCTTGTTGGTCTCTTGGTTCTAGGAGCCTAAAGTTACCAGAGGGCAGCTGTAACTTAAAGTTTAATAAGTATTTTACTATATCCCTTGTTTAAGCATACTCTGCCTTGGAACCAGGATTTCTAGACCCCTGAAAATTTCCACATCCTAATCCCTAGTCACTGTGGCTATGTTACATTACATGGCAAATGGAACTTTACAGATGTAATTAAGGTTACTAATCAGCTGACCTTAAGATAGAGCAATTATCCTGGATATCCAGGTGGGCCCAAACTAATCACATGGACCCTTAAAAGCAGGAAAGTGTTCTCTTAGAAGAGATGAATTAGAAGAAAAAGTCAGAGATTTAAAGCATGACAAGGACCTGATATGCTGTTGCTGATTTTAAGATGGAGGAGGCAACATAATGAGGAATGCAGGTAACCTTAATGAGTTGAAACAGGTTTCTAGGTGAGAGCCAGCAATGAAAAGAGGACCCCAGGCCTACATCCATAAAGAACTAAATTCATCCAACAACCTCAAAATCTTTGTAGTAGATTCTACTCCAGAACTTTGAGATAAGACTCCACATCCGTCAGTACCTTGGTATCAGCTTCATGAGACCCTTGATAGAAAGAGCCAACCATAACTTCTTAGCTACAGAACTATGGGATAACATTTGTGTCATTTTAAGCTGCTAAGTAATTTGTTACAGCAGCAATAGGAAATGAATGCATCCAGAGTCTGGAGTTGCAGAGACAGGAAGCGCACATTGCCAAGTGAGTCATTGCGGGTGATGATAAGCAGGGTCATTCCTACTTTTACCTCTTGTCTCTTAGAGATATGTATGATACATACTGGAGACATGGCATTATATAAAGGTCATTTAATTAGGTTATATACCATATCCTTGTGGGTTGTACACCATCCTTTTAAGATATGGTCTCAAGCTGGCATCTCAATTGATTCTTTATTATTACAACAATTTATAGGCCATCAGCATCTAAATTATGTAGTATGTCATAGGATCAGAGAATCTCGTGGATATAAACCCACTACTAAAAACCCTTTTCTGTAAAATTGGTCCCTTGATCTCCAACAAAATTGTGTGGTATCCTATTGATGCAGCAAGCACTCTGTAAGTTCCTAGGTAGTCATGCTGGCCAAGGGAAGAAAGCAAAGCTCATAGCTAGGATATATGTCAATTCCAATAATGAAGAGAATTGCCTCCGCAATCTGGGATGGAAGGCATCTGATGTAATCCCCTTGCCACCACGTGGTTGATTGGTCTCCTTGAAGGAAAGTACCATGATAGTGACTTAGATATAGTCTCTGTTTATCGCTGGGGTTCTATATTTGGCAGCAGCAGTAGCTAGTTCAGTCTTGGTTAGTGAGACTCAATGGTGTTTAACCCATGCTTAGCCTCCATACTTGTGATCAGAGCTTTTTCATTCATGTGGCCATTGTACCAGACTGGAATAACCTAATTGGCCTAATTATGCTTTCTCTTTTGTTATTTAGTGCCTCTTTCATGCTCTCTCGTAAGTGTTAAAATGCAAAACAAATATCTTCACATTGCATGCCAATTCCCATAAGTCAATACATTATGTTTCTTACACTGACCTCTTTATCCTTGATTTTTCAATCTTTTTTTCTTGTAAGTTCCTGACGAAACAGCCAAAACACTTTCTGCTGCCTGTATGTTCACATAGATTCTAACTTCTGGCCATTTTTTTTTTCACAAATTGGATAATCTGTTGTATCACGAGGAATTGTGGCCACTGGAGAGATTTTCCTTCATGACTATCTTTTAAAGCCACCCCTGAGTAGGGCTCAAGAGCAGTCAGAGTTCATTTTCAGCTTCTACCCATATACTAAGCTGATCCAGTCATGAAGTAAACTTAGCATTTTTCTTTTTCCATTAGCTGATCAGAAGGGACTGTCCCCATCTCACTATAGGTGTGAACTTAGAAGAGAAAGTAGTGTAACACAGCAGATGATCTGGGGATAAAGACCACTTGCTCATGCAGCTTACAATTGACTTTTGGCTCTGCTAGTGCTTGGTCTGGGATGTACTGCCTCCAGCTAATGATGACTTTGGTTCTGCCTGACATTAAGACTTGTTTGATCTGAGATAACCCAGATCTTGATGAGCAGTTTGGGATGTATATACAACTTTCAAAACACGCTCTCAGGTGAGGAATGGGCCTGTGGTAGAGACACAACAGCTGACTACAATCTATATGAGTTTGTTCTCCACATAGCTGCTAAAAGATGACTTTAACAGTGCTATGGTCTGAATATGTTTATCACCTCCATATTCATATATTGAAATCCTAACCTCAAGGTGATGGTATTTGAAGGTGAGACTTTTGGGAGGTGATTAGGCTCCATTTGTATAAATGGGATTAGTGCTCTTATAAAAGAGACTAAAAAGAGAACAACCCTCCCTGATTCTGCCATATAAAGTTAAAATGACCACCTAGGAAGGAAGCCCTCATCAGACACTGAATAAGCCAGTGCCTCAGTGTAGGAGTAGCCAGCCTCCAGAACTGTGAGAAAGAAGTTTCGGATATTTATAAGTCATGTGTCTATGGTATTTTGTTATAACAGCCTGAGCTAAGACAAAAAAAATGTCAAATAAATGTCGCTTTTCTGGTCAAGACCCTTCAGTGGCTTCTCATGTCACTCAAAACCCAACATGATTGCAATGGCCTACAAGCCCCCATATGATCGAGTACTTTCATATATATTTGCCTTCATTTAAAACCACTGTTGGCCAGGTGCAGTAGCTCATGCCTGTAATCCCAGCACTTTGGGAGGCTGAGGCGGGTGGATCGCTTGAAGTCAGGAGTTTGAGACCAGGCTGGCCAATATGGCAAAACCCCATTTCCACTAAAAATACAAAAATTAGCCAGGTGTGGAGGTACATACCTGTAATACCAGCTACTTGGAAGGCTGAGGCAGAAGAATCGATTGAATCTTGGAGCAAATTAAAGCTGCAAAGCAAGTTGCTCTGTCACTTGGGTATTGGGACCCAGTAGACTCATAAATACAAAACGTGCCCATGGCATGTTGAGATGCAGGATGGATCCTGGGACAAGCCTCCAGTAGCAAGAAGAAACTCAATGCAGACCCAAAGAGTTTTGGAACACAGCTATGTTTACTTTGGCAAATCATCTTTTTCTCTTTGAGAAATAGCTCCTAACTTGCTGATCTTGGCTCCACATCAAGTACTAATATGACCCAAGCTAGTCATCATGAGACAGGTGTAATTTGATTCACTAAGTCATAAACTTGGACATACAACAGCATTTCATAATTCATAGGAAGTGGTATACACAAGATTAGACTTGAACAGATCAGGAAGGCGTAAGTAATTTGTATAGGTAGATGACTCATATTCCCAATATGCCTATTTCAGCTGCACTAGCATTCTTCTTGCAAATGACACCTTTGACTTCCTGGAGAATTTTTGATGACCAGCTAACAAAGGAAAAAATTTAGCCTGGTTTATAGATGGCTCTGAATAATGTGCTGACACTAGTAAAAAGTGGAGTACTGCAGTATTACAGGCTCACTTAGAGGTTACCCTGAAAGACATTTATCAAGAGAAATCCTTCCAATTGGCTAAAATTCAAGCTGTGTAACTCACTGTCCATTTTGCCTGGAAGGATATATGGCCTCAGGTGTTGATCATTAGTTATTCATGGGTAGTGGCTAATGGTTTGGCTGGGTGGTCAGAAAGTTTGAAATAATAAAATTGGAGGATTGGTGATAAGAAAGTTTAAGTAAAAGGCTTTTGCATGGATCACTTAGAATTAGCACCAACTGGGAGAATGTTTGTATCTCATGTGAACATTCACCAAAAGTCATCCTTGGTGGAACAGGCTTTCAATAATCATATACGAAATGTTATTTTCTTATTATGACAGTTGGAGTTCTTTCCTCAGTCTTCTAGTGCAAACTAGGTGGGTTAATGAAAAATATGGCCATGATGGCAGGAATGGACTTTCTGCCTGGCATCAATAATAGGAAATCCCTCTCACCAAAATTGGCCTTACTAAGTACCCAATTTGCCTACAATAACACCTGATTCTGAGCCCTAATACACCCGGGGACCAGTCAGCCACCTAGTAACAGGTGACAACAGTGGATTTTGTCATGAAGAGGGCTGCATTATTATTTTTATTTTTTGCTGGGATAAAGTATTTTTATTTTCTTTCTTGCTTCTGTTAGTATCATCATCCATGTACTGAATACCATAAACACAGTCATAATATCCCACACAGTATTACCTTTAACAAAGAAATTGTCTTTTAGCAAAAGAAGTAAGGCAATGAGTTGGCTGATTTCCATGTGATTCACTGGTCTTATAAAAAACCACTACACAGAAGCACATTGGTTTTTGGAATGATATACCCTACTAAAGACACAATGATTATTACAATTAGGAGACAGGTATGTAAGATTGGGATACCCTTCTATGGTATTCAGTATTTAATCTCAACCAGTGATCGATGTATGGTCCAGCTTCTTCCATAATTATAGGTCCCATAGGTCTGGGAACCAATGGGAGAAAGTGGGAATGACACCTCTTTCTCATTATTACACCTAATAAAACACTCATGATTTTCAGTTCCCATTTCTGGAATTCTAGGGTTTGTTGATTAAAAGATCTTAGTACTCAAAGGGGTAATGCTTCCACCTGGAGAAACAATAATGATTACATTGAACTGAAAACTGAAATATCAACCATTCATTTCAGATGCCTCATTTACATTGGTTAAACAAGCAAAACATGGAATTACATTATTAACTTGGATAAGATTGCTGTTAAACAATTTAAGTAGAGAGAAGTAGCATCCCTGAAGGTGCTCTTAGTTCAGCTACATCCAATGGTCAGTGATAAAAAGAAATAATATTAAAAGTCTAATCAAGTAGAAAACACTACCCAAAAATATGATACCTTGGAAATCGAAGAAAGTGCAGAAGCAGGAAAGTCATTCTGCCATTCTCCTACCCCCTTTCTTCTGAAACAGGCCATAGAAACTAGAATTCCTCTCATTGCTTATTCCTTGGAGCAGGCCATAAAAGCTATGAAGGTCATCCTCTGACCTTCTGCCTCCCTTCTTTCCAGAAGACCCTCATATAATAGGTGTCCTAGCCTATACCCATAGGGAAGGAATGTCAGACAAAAACACCAAGAAAAATCGGAACAGGCCTTGCTCAGTACCCCCCACCCATTAGTTTACTACCATTACATCATACCCTTTTGTTCTTTAATCATACTTCTGCAAGGCCTTCCACAAAAATATACACGTCTCCCTGTTTCTTTGGGTTTTCATTTCTAAAGGCTCCCTTGTCAGGTAAAACTTACATTAAATAAATTTGTATGCTTATCTCTTGTTCATCTGTCTTTTCTTATTGGGACCTCAGCCACTAATCTTGTAATAAGTGAGAACAAGATTTATTTTTTTTCCCCTACAAGGCAGAACCACTGAGAGCTTAGATCCCTCAGGAAAAGACATTTGGTGACTCACAGGTAAAGAACCCTAGCAAGTAAAGATGCTGGCTGAGAGAAAATAAAAAATGAAATGGGAAGTAGAGGAATAAAGTCATTAATACCAGTTGTGGCCTTGTGATTAGATACAGAAAAGAGGACTGTAGCCTCAATCTATGTCATTCTCCTTGCTGCTGTATGCTGTCGCATATTTTAACAAATTTTCTCCTACCTTCCTAAACATTAAACAGGTGTATTATTAATCATCAAAGTTATAGGGTATTTTGTTATCATTAAACTTATCAGTTAGAATATTGAGAAGGAATAATTTTATGTTGTAAAAAGAGGAACAGTGGCTATTACTGAGACACCATGGCTTTAGAACTACATAAGACAAGGAAAAGAACTATTTGCAGATAACTTTTGTAGAGAAAGCAGTTTTGTTCAATTTAATGAATGCTATTTTAAAATTAATAATGTATTTTTCTTTTGAGTAAACATGATCGAAAAAGACATTGTTTGAAAATTTATTTTTCTTTATTAAATTATAATTTTTTTCTCATGTTTGAGAAAATTTGGATTTGACTACTGGCTAAATATGTACCCAATAAATAAGTTTGTGATATTCTTAACTACATTCCTAAAATGTATATATTGTATAAAATTATTTTTAGAACTAGAGACACACTGCCGTAGTGTGATGTGCCAGAAGATGTTTCAGAATGTATTTAAGAGAAATTTTTTTTTAATGCCAAGATTTTCATAGTGGTGCTTGTGAATTTGGCTTTTGTCCAAATGTATTTCAATAAAGAAAATATTCTCCATGGAACAACTGATCTTCCTCTATTCCATTCTACAGTGAAATCATGTCCAGAAACTGGGACACTGAAAGAAAGTGACTATAATGAGATAAGTGGAGGATTATTTTGACCTTATTGTAGAATCTAGAAGAAAGGGAATGTTGCTAAGAAAGAAACATCAGAACAATAGAAAATTATTGGTTAATTGTTTCATTTAAAAATATTCTTTGTTTTCCATTTGCCTCATGTGAAAATCTCCTATTAAAATTTTACTAAAACCGTAATACCTCCTGCTGTGAAAATCTGTTTTACACCATCCTTAATGATTCTAATATGAGAGTTTCTAATATATCTTGAAGCAGTTCAATGAAAGGATAGCTACAAAGGATACATTTAACTTACTTTAAAATTTTCTTTTTATTTATTTAACTATTTTAATTAACATTTGACTCTGATGTGTTTGAAAAACAGGAGAAAACACCAAATAATTATTATTACCAATGCCATGCAATTTTCTGCTTTTACTAATGACCTTTTATAGGAGGTAAATTTATGAAAGGATACGGTATAGTTTTTCAATGATAAAATATTACATTAATCTTAACTTTGAAAAGAGCACATTTTTGCAGGAGGGAAATATGTAAGCATGTGAATTATTTTTCTTTGGTTATAAGTAGCAATTTGTTTCTGTGGGATTTGTGTTGCTGGTAGAGTATTCAGTGCACCTACATCATCTATTTTTAGCACTGGCACATGGTCATAGACTGTACTATATATGGAAAACATGCTCATACACACTTATTTTGCTAAAATATAGTGTTTAGTGCCTTGTTTTCCATCAACTCAATATAAGGGATTTTTCATGTGGAAATATAATTCCCCTGCCCTCTTTCTTTGAGCTATGCTCCAGTCTTAAATCCAGTAAAATTCATGTTTACTATTCTCTAGTAAAAATAGCACAATGGTGAGAAAAAATATAATTGTACACCATTCACTTTAATACCATCATTACAATAAGAGTTTAATTTACCATCATCTGATATTTAGTAGCAAAATGAATGTAGTTCACTTTGACACTGCCCTGATTGCAGATATCCTAATGAATAGTTCTATGATTGATTGGGTAGATGACATCAGCACAATTATAGGCCTGTGTGAGCATTAAATAGCCAAATTGTTGGGGGGAGAAACACATGAAAGCCTGGAGTGGAATGTAGATAGAGTTGGAATATAAGCAGGGTTCGAGTAGAATAGAACCCTTCTTTATGGAAATGTGCTTGGAACAATTTCACAGGAAGCAGTTGCTGGTAGGCACTATTGCTATAGCTGGAAGAACAATTTTCTCTTTTGTAACAACAACAACAAAATGCACTGCCCCAGCATCACACCCTCTTTCTTAGCTTAGGTTGCCAAGACAGGATTTTCCCAACTAGATCTTCAATTCAATTCTATAACATAATTCTTTCTTTCTGATATTATAAATTAAAAATCAATGAATTGAGAATCACAACCTTTTTAAAACAAAAATTCAAAAGCATGAATTGTGTGTGCCTAATTGAATTAAAGAAAACCATTTCACCAATGAATTATGCTTTTCTTCATTCATTCTTATTCAGGATGTTGGTTTGAAGAAAATTTTACAGTGCTCCATTCTCAATCGCTCCTTGCTCTCTTTTTCTACCCCCCACCTCAATACACATGCACACACACCCTACACAATTAGTTAAAACCAAACTAAATTATTTGGATCAGAGCTTTCTTAAGCTTTTTGAACCTTTCCCAGGATCATGCTTAAATATTCCTGTTGTAGCTTCGATAAATAACAGCTGGAGGTATGGAATGGTGGACACACGGAAGACTAGGTCATCATTTTCATTATTTCAGCCCTTAACGGGTTTATAATTCAGCTGTGCTAGAGCACAGTATGTGCTGATTTACACATCTTCAGTCGACACAGACATTTCCTGAAAATAAAACACTGGGATTAGTATTACATGGCATCTTCCAATGCAAAAGATTAATTTGCGTTAAAAAATAGGATCCACTCTTCAAAAGGCTACATATAACTCATGCTGTATGTTATATATCTTAAAATAATTATGTGAAGGATTAATAAAAACATAATATTGCTATTCAATTACTTCTTGGTCTCTCAGAGATTGGTACTACATGCTATGAGTTGAGATATTGGAGAAAACATAGTTGGGGCTAAGTCAGAACATAGCACAGCACCATCCCTCCTCGTTGTATTTTAGTTGATACCAATGATATATAAATAGTCTCCCAAACTTGGATGGTAATCAGAATGAATATGGGAGCTCATATAAAAGAAGAATTTCTGGGCTTTACCTCAGACTTACTGAGTCAGAATCTGTATTTTCTCCAGCACCCCCAATTGCTGGTGGTTTTGACACAGCCAGTAAGACCTATGCCTGAAACTTCTCTGTATTAGATTGAACATCTAAGCTCAGGTCCTATTCTTGGCAGCAAAACTGCTTTGTGTCCATGCTCACAACGCTACTTCACTTCTCCAAACCTGTTTCACCATCCCAGTTGTGAGGAGATACTGCTAAATACAAATAAACAAATTATTCCTCTGGGCCTAAAACATCAAACAGGGTCTAAAAATTATACTACATTTAGGCGCTGCTTATACAAAATGAAACTAGCTTTCATTTTGTAGGGACAATATAGGAACATCATTGTACTTTTTAACATTATGAAACATACAGGTTGGTTAATTTGGGCTTGTTTAAACAAATCACAGGGCCAAGGGACGATATTGCAGCTGAAGATGGTTAATTTAAGAGCAAATGAAGATCTTTTCATGAAGCAGGTAGTAAATCTATGAAAGTAATTAGAGTGATAAATGACCAACCCCAAAACATAAATAGGTTCAAGAAGCATTTTAATAAGTTGTGGAGGATTAATCCATAATGGATTTTTATGGAAGATAAGAAGCTTTTGAGATGACCCAGTATTAAAGCAAGAATGGGAAACAATGGAAGTGCAAATGCAAGTTTTTCCATCTGATAAAATTCTTGAAGACCCAACCACAGGCATCTAAGATATAGTTTGCTTTTATATCAATGGATTTAAAGAATTTTGAAATTACTGAATATTATCTTTCTTCCACTACATAGTAGATTACTGTACAAATCAAATAGTCTCATAGAGTTTTAGAACTTTTAAAATGATTTCAATGTGGAAACTGGAGCCAGTGCTTACAGATTTCAGAAGTATAAATGTAAACTGAAACAAAGCAGCTCATTTTTACTGCTTGTAAAATGATGTGTCATCAAAATTAGACATACTAATGGATCATTAAGTTATTAAACTTGTCTCTTTTAATTTGTTCTGGTACCTGGTATTCTGGTTAATTTATGGTGATTGACAAATGTGCTGATAAAGTGCCCTGGGTCATCTGTATAAAACTTGGAGGTAGATGCTATTTAAATTAGCAGTTTTCTAAGCACACTTAAGTAATCAGTGTGGCTTCCACTTACATTTCGGACAAGATGTAAAAGAATTTTCTATTAATTTCAAGCAGTTCAGTAGTGCACGTTGAGATTACTATTAGGTTGGTGCAAAATCAATTGCAGTTTAAACAATTACTTTTTTTTTTTTTTTTGCTAAGCTGCTAGGTGACAGTGGTCAATTTAGACAAGGAAAAATGAGGGTAACAGTCAAGCTTTTTTTTTTTTTGAAAGAAAGAAAGAAAGAAAAAGAATAAAGAAGAGGAGGAAAAAGGAAGAGAAAGAGAGAGAGAGAATAGGAGTATTGCTTTCTTGCCCAGGCTAGAATGCATTTTAGTAATGGGTATTGAAAACCTCTTTTATACAATAATTATACTTGATGTAAACAGGAAGGAATAAGGGAAGAAAATAACAAACAAACAGCCAACCAATATTTCATTTAAACCTATGAAATGCTATGCGATTACTGAGGAGTGATTTACTTCCAATTATGTAGTCACTTATGGAATAGCTGTGAGGTGGTAATGTGTGTTTTGTGTATTTGAAGTGGAGAGTTCTATAAATGTTTATTGAGTTTACTTGTTCCGGGTCTGAGTTCAAGTCCTGGATGTCCTTGTTAATTTTCTGTCTCGTTGATCTATAAAATTGTTAGCTCTTCTTGTTGCATTGATCCTTATGCCATTATGTAATGTCTTTCTTTGCCTCTTTTGCTCTTTGTTGCTTTAAAGTCTACTTTATCAGAGGCGAGAATTGCATCTCCTGCTTTTTGTTTATTTGTTTATTTTTACTCTCTGATTGGTTGATAAATCTTCCTCCTTCTCTTTGTTTTGAGTCTTTGTGTATCATTGCATGTGAGATGGGTCTGGATGCAGCATACCGATGGGTTTTGGCTTTTTATCCGATTAGAATATATATAACTTTAATACTGGCATTTGATGCTAGCTAGCTGTTTTGCCTGTTAGTGTAAATTTTTCATTGTGTTAATGTTCTTTTCTTTTTGATATATTTTTGGAAAGGCTGATATAGGTTGTTCCTAATTTTTCCTTCGATTATAAAGCTTAGTTTGGCTGGATAGGAAATTCTGGGTTGAAAGTTCTTTTCTTTAAGGATGTTAAATATTGGTCCCCACTCTTTTCTGGCTTGTAGGGTTTCTGCTGAGAGATCCGCTGTAAGTCTGATAGGTTTCCCTTTATGGGTAACCTGACCTTTCTCTCTGGCTGCCCTTAGTATTTTCTCCTTCATTTCAACCCTAATAAATCTGGCAATTATGTGCCTTGGGGTTGGTCTTCTTGAAGAATATCTTTGTGGTGTTCTCTGTATTACCTGGAGTTGAATATTACCCTGCCTTGCCAGGTTGGGAAAGTTTTCCTGAATGATATCCTGAAGAGTATTTTCCAACTTAGATTCATTCTCTTCATGACATTCAGGTATACCTATCAAACGTAAATTAGGTCTTTTCACATAGTCCCATATTTCCTGGAGACTTTGCTCTTTCCTTTTCATCCTTTTTTCTCCAATCTTGGCTTCTCGTTTCATTTCACTGAGCTGGTCCTCGACTTCTGATATCCTTTCTTCTGCTTGATCAATTCGACTGTTTAAACTTGTGCATGCTTCGCGAAGTTCTCGTGTTGTGTTTTTCAGCTCCATCAATTCACTTATATTCCTCTCTAAATTGTCCATTCTCGTTAACATTTCGTCAAACCTTTTTTCAAGGTTCTTAGTTTCTTTGCATTGGGTTAGAGCAAGTTCTTTTAATTCACAGAAGTTTCTTATCACCCACGTTTTGAAACCTGCTTCTGTTATTGGAACACACTCGTAATCTATTAAGCCTTGTTCCGTTACTGATGAGGAAATATGATCCCCTGTAGAGGGACAGGCATTCTGATTTTGAGTATTCTCTGCCTTTTTACGCTGGTTTCTTCACTTCATTATATATTTATCCGTCTCTTGTCTTTGTAATTACCGACTTTCTAACTAGGTCTCTGAGCAGATGTCCAACTTGTTGATTCCCAGCACCAAAATCTGAACAATCCACTGCGCCGGCCAAAACAGCGGTGTTAAGATTGATGGTGCTTTTCTGCCCGGGAATCTCTGGACTCTGCACCAAAAACTGGCGCGCTAAGGTACCAGCAAAACCGCCGCGCAGGCCACAAGAGTCGCCCTGGCGACACGTGGGGCTCCTCTGCTGGGAATCTCCTTAGTTATCTTTTCTCCTTTGCTGTGTCCTGAGAGTTAGAGCAAACTGAAAACATGACAAAGTATTAATACATTTTTCTAAACTAAAGCCTAGTTTTTCTTGATGTCCTGTTATCTTTGTGAAGGTTAAGGTTATAAGTACCAGCAGAGTTAATCTGGCTCTGCAACTATGCTGTAATATTCAACACAGGAAGCTTCTGTGCCTAGTGTATCTCTGACTCTACCAGTTGCTGGGAAATGGTAGATTGAAGGACATTCAGAGTGGTTCATAATTTTGAAAAATCAATTATCAGTTAATAGAGCCTTTAGGATACCCTAGTTTTCAAGCATGGCATTCTGCCACAAAAACACTCAAAAACTTTTTGCTGTTACAGTTACATGTAGACAGAAATCCATTCTGTTTCTAGCTCCTTTCGTTAATCAATGCTGGACAAAGCCTAAGGGTTTGTTCACTTAGAAGCAGGCACATTTGATCTGGAAATGCCTTAGTGTATTCCAGGTATGTACCAAATTTCTGATTTTGACTAAGTCTTCCACTTTCTCTAGTGGAGAGCTTCCTACATTTTCTTTTGCCCCATGTAAATGTAAGGAAGTTGACACTATAAAAAAAAAAATATATATATATATATATCATATTATGTGTGTGTGTGTGTGTGTGTATATATATATATATATATAAAAAATAGAAGACAGCTAAACAAATTGATGAAGGTGAATAGAGCTGTTAAGAAAATAAATTATCAGAGTTAGATGACCTCTCTGCCTCCTGCTATCTCAGTAAATCTAGCAAACACAATAATATGACAAAGTGGTCCTAACCTGTAGAACCCTATCTCATATCCTGATGGAAGTTTTTGGCAAAATAAAATTAAGCCAAGTCTAGTGTGACTGACTGATCTGTTTAGCTTGGGGTTGGAAGGTTTCCCAGATGGTAGTACTTTTACTGCTAAAACTGGGATAATTCCTGGGCATTCTGTCACTGTCAGTCACTCTACATCTGATGACATTATTTTGTCTCTGAGCAGGAACACATCTCCTGGAAGGAGTCTACAGATGCCCAGATACGTTGAAGACCAGGCCACACTCCACAAAACATACTATCTTTCTTTGAGGTCTTAATGATACTTGCTTCTCTCTCAACCTCTGACTTGCCTGTGAGATAAAAAGAGCACGAAAAGGCCATGATTTGGGGCCACATGATTGAGTACATTTGGGAAATGATTATATCATGTAAAAATGGCAATGGAGTTGGAAGGAAACCTTGCCATCTTTGTATGCACCTTTGATATGGGTTTATCACAGGGCTGAAGTACTTACTTGGTTAAAAGTACTGACAACTATTCAGTTCAAAATAAGTTTTCAACATTTTCAGAGATATCAATGTCAATTAAAAAGCTTGGTGACTGTCTTAGAGGTAGATAATAAAAATAATTATTTTTGTTTGTGTTCTGAGATTTTAGTGCTTAAATAATAAACTAGAATAATGCTGCATATTAGCAGAGTCCTACAACATCTAACACCAAAGACAAAGAGAATAACAAGTGAAGACAAATTGTGCTACTAATAGATACCTTTGGATCTGCAGCACCTAGAATAATGCTTGGCATATAGTAAGCCCTCCCCAAATATATGTGGAATGAATGAATGATTAGCAGCTATGACATCAAAACACGCAAATTAAATCTATCAGCAAATGTTTATTAAATTCCTGCTAAGTACAAAGCACGAAATCTGAAAGTTCATTTGTTTTGCTTATCCAGTTCTCTCTATTGTTTGAGTATTTTGTTTATCTATGTCAAAGTTCTGACCTATTAAGAAGTGCAGGGATAATAATAGTTTAATTTCTAGCCCAACTAATAGAAATGGTGTTAAAAATCTCAGAAGCCTTTTTGATTAAAATTCTGGGACTGGACACTTTGGATCCCTAATTATTATGTTACCTAGATTGATGCCACTTTTTTGTTCTTTTTCTTTTCCTTTACTTTCTTTTTTTTTTTTTTTTTTGTCTTCGACATAAGCTCTTGCTCTTTTGCCCAGTCTGAAATGTAGTCATGTGATCATAGCTCACTGCAGCCTTGACTTCCTGGGATCAAGCAATCCTTCCACCTCAGTTTCCCAAATAGCTGGGACTACAGGCATATGCTACCAAGCCCGGCCAATTTTTTTTTTTTTTTTTTTTTTTTTAACGAGGCAGGGTTTCCCTGTGTTACCCAGGTTGGTCTCTAACTCCTGGGCTCAAGTGATCCCCCTGCCTCAGCCTCCCAAAATTCTGGAATTACAGGCATAAGCCACCCTGCCTGGCTAAGATGCCGCTTTCTAAATATGATGTTCCAGCTGACCGTGGTCAGGATTAATAGCTATGTGGTTCATACCATACTTTTCCATTTTATTGATGGTTGTGTCAGCAGGATAGAATTGAAAGCCTTAAAAAAGTTCCTTCTTTATTCTATCTGGTCTATTGCAGTAAGAGATACATTTATTCTGATAGGATTTGGTTTTCACAAACCTATTATTTAATTTCTTTTTCCATTCAAATGGCCTGTATATAGATTTAGGGCAATTTTTCCAAATTTGTTTTATAAAGGCAAAGAAGGTAAGCTTAGATGTCTATTATTTCTAGAATCATTTTCCTCCTGGGGAAAATAGATAAATATAAATATATAAATATGCCCTCACTATAGTCCTACAAAAACTTTGACCTTATTTTTATAGAATTTTAGAATACGAGTTATTGGGATCTTAAGATTTGAATACCATTTTTATATCTGAAAATTATCACACAATACAGTCTTTTGTTTCCTTTGACAATCAGTAGAATTCTACAACATGAATTTTTTGTCGAAAAGGAATACAATACAGTCATGTATACCTTAATGATAGGTGTGTTAGTTCATTCTCACACTGCTATAAAGAGCCACCCGAGACTGGGTAATTTATGAAGAAAACAGGTTTAATTGACTCACAGTTTCTCAGACTTAACAAGAAGCATGACTGGGAGACCTCAGGAAATTTATAATCATGACTGACAGGGAAGGGGATGCAAGCACATCTTACCATGGTGGAGCAGGAGAGAGTGAATGAAGGGGGAAGTGCTACACACTTTTAAACCATCAGATCTCATATGCAGCCTTGTCAAATGTGAAAAACCATTTGTTAGTCTATTTTGCTGTGTCTCATTGACCCAGTTCTGGAATAGGCAGAAACCGAAACTTTAACTTGCATGCTTATCTTTGTATCTTATGGCAGGTTAGAATTATCATGTGTTCTATACAGGTTTCACTATCCCTTATACAGCCAGGAAACAAAAGAAGACAGGTTACATGGAAAGATAATATAAAGCACTTGAGAACTAAGGCTTTATAATTACGGGAAACTGGGTTTGCCTCCTTTCTCTTCCATCTTGTAACTAAGCCACTTAGTGTGTGAAAACCATAACATCCGTTGTTTTCTGAGGCTTGATCATACAATTTTACCAACTCATCTTTTGTCACAGTTTACTAGTACAAGAGGAACAGAGGCAAAAGAATGGGGACATAGACAGATCTAGGGTAATTTCTAGGCTACGCATGAAAGAAATCCTTTAGTTTGTTATATGAGCTTTGACTCAGATATATCGCTTCCCTCTGATTGAGTCGCACTAGGGAGAAGCCAACTGAAAATACTAGGAATTAATTATTAAGTCATGTTTATATATTTATATCTTTCATACATATTCATCTATTTATTTAATATTTAGTGCTTTAATTATTAAACTGTTTTTGAACATTGTTTATGGGAGAATATTTTTGGCAGCCTAAATATATTTTCAAGTATAAACAGCTGACTAAGAATCAGAGCATCATACAAACAAGATAGAGCCTCCATTTCCTGAGTCCCTTATGGTGTTTTTGAAATCAAAACACTTAAAACAGGTAAAAGGATAGACTACTTTTCTCTATGTAAAAATATCAGCATGCAATCCATTACCTGAGAAGTTTAGAAGGTGATTCTATACAAGAAAGTTCTTCATTTTAGAACTTTAAGAAAAAATAGTGAAAGTGCTCCTGTTATTTGGAAAGGTACAGAGAAGGTATCAAAAGTTTTCGGTATTTGAGGTTAATTTTATATGAAGAGTAAAATGAAGGACTAGAAGAATTAAAATGATTTGAGGCTTAAACCTTATAGAAAATGTTGTTATTGAATGGCCAGCAAATGTAAGGATATTCAGCAGGTTTAGTGCTTGATTGCACAATGAAGGGGGTAAGAAGTAATAATTGTCAAATTAAAATGGATTGACTTTGGTCTCATCTAATTTCTTGTCTAATGATTCGACGTAACATATAGTTGTAAAGGAAAGCAGCATTGTGTCATTCACATCTTGCAAAATTGAACTGTCCCTAGGCTACTTTGGAAGAGACACCTGCCTGAAGTTTCCTTTTTTCACACAAGATTGTCCACCATCCCATCAGCCAATTATTTTAAATTAATTTGGTCAGCATGAAATGAAATAAGAAGATACTGAAACCATTCAAGGAATATGAAATTCAATCAAATTTCCTACTTTTTTTTATTTATTTATTTTTTTTTATTTTTTATTTTTTATTGCATTTTAGGTTTTGGGGTACATGTGAAAAACATGCAAAGTTGTTGCATAGCTGCATTCATGGCAGTGTGATTTGCTGCCTCCCTCCCCCTCACCCATATCTGGCATTTCTCCCCATGCTATCCCTCCCCAACTCCCCCCCCCCGCTGTCCCCCCCACTCCCCCGCAACAGACCCCCGTGTATAGTGCTCCCCTCCCTGTGTCCATGTGTTCTCCTTGTTCAACACCCTCCTATGAGTGAGAACATGTGGTGTTTGGTTTTGTGTTCTTGTGTCAGTTTGCTGAGAATGATGGTTTCCAGGTTCATCCATGTCCCTACAAAGGACGCGAACTCCTCATTTTTAATGGCTGCATAATATTCCATGGTGTATATGTGCCACATTTTTCCTGTCCAGTCTATCATCGATGGGCATTTGGGTTGGTTCCAGGTCTTTGCTATTGTAAACTGTGCAGCAATGAACATTCGTGTGCATGTGTCCTTATAGTAGAACGATTTATAATCCTTTGGATATATGCCCAGTAATGGGATTGCTGGGTCAAATGGAATTTCTATTTCTAGGTCCTTGAGGAATCGCCACACTGTTTTCCACAGTGGTTGAACTAATTTACACTCCCACCAACAGTGTAAAAGTGTTCCTATTTCTCCACATCCTCTCCAGCATCTATTTTCTCCAGATTTTTTAATGATCGCCATTCTAACTGGCGTGAGATGGTATCTCAATGTAGTTTTGATTTGCATTTCTCTAATGGCCAGTGATGATGAGCATTTTTTCATATGTTTGTTGGCCTCTTGTATGTCTTCTTTTGTAAAGTATCTGTTCATATCCTTCGCCCATTTTTGAATGGGCTTGTTTGTTTTTTTCTTGTAAATCTTTTTTACCTCATTGTAAATTCTGGATATCAGCCCTTTGTCAGATGGGTAGGCTGCAAAAATTTTTTCCCATTCTGTTGGTTGCCGATTCACTCTATTGACTGTTTCTTTTGCCGTGCAGAAGCTGTGGAGTTTGATTAGGTCCCATTTGTCTATTTTGGCTTTTGTTGCCAATGCTTTTGGTGTTTTGGTCATAAAGTCCTTGCCTACGCCTATGTCCTGAATGGTTTTGCCTAGGTTTCCTTCTAGTGTTTTTATGGTGTTAGGCCTTATGTTTAAGTCTTTAATCCATCTGGAGTCAATTTTAGTGTAAGGTGTCAGGAAGGGGTCGAGTTTCTGCTTTCTGCATATGGTTAGCCAGTTTCCCCAACACCACTTATTGAACAGGGAATCCTTTCCCCATTGCTTGTTTTTATCAGGTTTGTCAAAGATCGGGTGGTTGTAGATATGTTGTGTCGCCTCCGACGCCTCTGTTCTGTTCCATTGGTCTATATCTCTGTTTTGGTACCAGTACCATGCTGTTTTGATTACCGTAGCCTTGCAGTAGAGTTTGAAGTCCGGTAGTGTGATGCCTCCTGCTTTGTTCTTTTTGCTTAGAATTGACTTGGCTATGCGGGCTCTCTTTTGGTTCCTTATGAAGTTTAAGGTGGTTTTTTTCCAGTTCTGTGAAGAAGGTCATTGGTAGCTTGATGGGGATAGCATTGAATCTGTAAATTACTTTGGGCAGTATGGCCATTTTCACGACATTAATTCTTCCTAACCATGAACATGGAATGTTTCTCCATCTGTTTGTGTCCTCTCTTATTTCGTTGAGCAGTGGTTTGTAGTTCTCCTTGAAGAGGTCCTTTACGTTCCTTGTTAGTTGTATTCCTAGGTATTTTATTCTCTTTGTAGCAATTGTGAATGGCAGTTCGTTCTTGATTTGGCTCTCTTTATGTCTATTATTGGTGTATAGGAATGCTTGTGATTTTTGCACATTGATTTTGTATCCTGAGACTTTGCTGAAGTTGCTTATCAGTTTCAGGAGATTTTGGGCTGAGATGATAGGATCTTCTAGATATACAATCATGTGGTCTGCAAATAGAGACAATTTGACTTCCTCCTTTCCTAACTGAATACACTTTATTTCTTTTTCTTGCCTGATTGCTCTGGCTAGAACTTCCAATACTATATTGAATAGGAGTGCTCTGAGAGGTGGAAGACCATGTCTGTGAAAGAGAAAAGAAAATCTGAAGACAGAAAAGGCAGACAAGGCCCATTATGAAAGAGAAGTAAAAACATATATTCATCCTAAAGAGGAACCAAAAAGAAGCTCAAGGATCCCAATGCACTCAAGAGGCCTCCCTCAGCCATTTCATTGTTCTGTTCTGAATATTGCCACAAAATCAGAAGAGAACATCCCAACCTGTCCGTTGGTGAAGTTGCAACGAAAGTAGAAGAGATGTGGAATGACGCTGCTGCAGATGACAAGAACCCTTATGATAAGAAGGCCATGAAGCTGAGGAAAAAATACTAAAGGAAAAAGTCTAAAGAAAAGCCTGATTCAGCAAAAAAGGAAGACATCAAGGCTGAAAAAAAGCAAGTAAAAGAAGGAAGAGGAAGATGATGAAGATGAAGATGATAATGAATAAGTCAGTTCAAGCAGTTTTTTCGACTCTACAAAGCATTTAACCCCCCTGCACATAATTTACTCCTTATAAAGAAAAAATGAAATTTCAGGCCCTCTAGGATTTGTTTTTAAACTGTACAGTATCTTTTTTGTGTATAGTTAACACACTACCAAATGTGTCTTTAGATAGCCTGTCCTGGTGGTATTTTCAATAGCCACTAACCTTGCCTGGTACAGTATAGGGGCTGTAAATTGGTATGAAAACTTAAAGCATGTTCTTGTTGATACACACCACAAATTAGTTATATATGATGAAAGGAATTGGCTCTGTGTCCCCACCCAAATCATCTTGAATTGTAATCCCCACATTTCAACGAAAGGACCTGGTGGGAGGTGACTGAATCATGGGGGCGGATTTCCCCTTTGGTGCTGTTCTCTTGATAGGGAGTTATCATGAGATTTGGTTGTTTAAAAGTGTGTGACAACCTCCCCCCTCTCTCTCTTCCTCTTCGGGCCATGTAAAACATACCTGCTTCCCCTTCACCTTCCAGAATGATTAAAAGTTTTCTCAGGCCTCCCCAGTCACGCTTCCTGTACAGCCTGCAGAACTGTGAGCCAATTAAGCCTCTTTTCTTTATAAATTACCCAGTTTCAGGTATTTCTTTTTAGCAGTATGAGAATGGGCCAACATACCTTCCTTATGATTTTCTT
Source organism: Aotus nancymaae (assembly GCF_030222135.1). NCBI lineage: Eukaryota > Metazoa > Chordata > Mammalia > Primates > Aotidae > Aotus > Aotus nancymaae. The sequence continues at coordinate 48,474,246 of NW_026988415.1, read as the reverse complement.
AATAGCATTTTCTTTTCTAGCTTATTTTATTTTTGTAAGAAAACGTTTTATGATATGTATAAAAACTGTATTTTTATAAAAATAGTTTTTACTGTAAAATACAGTACTGTATTTTGTAAAAAAGTTTATTTTTTACAGTACTGTATTTTGTAAAAAAGTTTATTTTTTACAAAAAACTTTTTATGAGAATACAATTTATGATACATATACAAAATATGTACCAATCAACTATATTATCGACAAGGCTTCTGGTAGACTAGGCTATTAGTAGTTACGTTTTTCCAGAGTCAAAAGTTATACACAAATTTTCAACTGTGTGGGAGGTCAGCATCTCTAACCCCCATGTTGTTTAAGGGTTAGCTGTATTTTGTGGGAACGGTTAAACTACAGATACCCAGGTTGTTAAGGGCCAAAAAGGATACAGGTGAGGATGGTACCATTAATGTATTTTTGCCACATTCCTTGGGACGGGGGATAAGTGACATTGAAATTTGAGCACTTCTGTGAGGAAATGAGTCCTTCTTGAACAGAGGCAGTGAGAGCTGTGCCTGCTAAAACAGAAGCCTAACATAGTTGGAAGGGGTCCTAGTGACCATCTAGTCCAAGGGTACACAAATTATGACGTGCAGGCCAAATCTGTCTATTTCTTTTACAGCCCTAAGAACCATTTTAAGAGGGTTGTAAAAGTGTGCATGTCAGGGAAGGGCAGTAGATCTATACCTACACATGTGGTCTGCAAAGTCCATCTTAGTTTTCATCTGATCTTTTAAAGAAAAATTACCATAGTCTACTTTTAACCTGTTCATGTTATAGGTGGATACTAAGGCTTATTTATTCAACATATACCTACCTACATATATATATATAAAATGACCTCCGAGCATTCAACCTAATGCCACTGAACTAATATTATTTTCCAAATATTTATATTAATTTTATTTAGGGAATCAGGGAGGGCCAAATTTCAATACCCTTAAAAGTCAGGCATGCTCTGTGGCACATGGTACAGTACACATTTGTTACATTTTGTCACACCTCCTACCCATTTATTTTATGGTAGCATTATCTTGAAATATCTTTGGGGAATCATTCATCTACATAGTTTGGTTGGAACTGATCTCACCCAGTCCTCGGGGTTAGGGTTATCCTATTAGCCTAGGGCAATGAAAATATCCCATGCCTCTGGCCACAGTGATTAGATTAGGGATGGGCATATGACCCAGTACAAAGGACTGATAATCAGACCGAGTTCTTTATATTAGACCTTTTAGAAAGAGGAATATTCACTCTCTTTCCTGCTGGGTTTGAACATGGAAGCAAAAGTCCTGGAGATAAGGACACCCACACACCATACAATCAGAACATGAGAATGAAAGCAACATAAAGGATTGAGAAACTGAGAGACAGAATCTGGTGACATTGTTTGGAACCCCTGGATCAAGCTGTACCTGAAACATTGATTAGGAGAACCAATACATTCCTTTTTAATTAAGTTTATTTGAGCTTAATTACCTGCCACTTATAACCAAATTACAACCCATGGGCAAAATCCAGCTCACTGAATGTGTTTGTATGGCCCATAAGCTAAGAATAGTTGTATTCATTTTTATTTTATTTATTTATTTATTTATTTATTTATTTATTTTTTGAGACGGAGTTTCGCTCTTGATACCCAGGCTGGAGCGCAATGGCGCGATCTCGGCTCACCGCAATCTCTGCCTCCTGGGTTCAGGCAATTCTCCTGCCTCAGCCTCCTGAGTAGCTGGGATTACAGGCACGCGCCACCGTGCCCAGCTAATTTTTTGTATTAGTAGAGACGGGGTTTCACCATGTTGACCAGGATGGTCTCGATCTCTTGACCTCATGATCCACCCGCCTCGGCCTCCCAAAGTGCTGGGATTACAGGCTTGAGCCACCGCGCCCGGCCTGTATTCATTTTTAAATGATTGAAATAAATAAACAAGAAAACAAAAGACAAATATTATTTTATGACACATGAAAATTATGTGAAATTTAAATTTCGGTGTCCATACATGCAGTTTTATAAAAACACAGCTACTCATTCAACTATGCACCATCTGTGTCTGCTTTTGTGTTACAGTAGCAGTGTTGAGTAGTTGTGACAGAGACTTTATGGACAACAGTGCCTAAAATATTTACAGTTTGGCCCTTTACAGAAAAAGCTTGCTGACTCCTGGTCTAACTGAAGCAGGTGATGCTCAAGAGTTTTTTATTGTTGTTGTTGGTTAAGGTTTCTGTTGATGTCCTGGGGAGATAGTAATGGGGCTCATTGAAATTTATGATTCTAAGACTAAAGAGTTGAAGAACAATCAGAGGCAGAGAGGTAGGGGTCACTTCTAACCACTCAGGGAATAATTCAGTAGGCAAAAAATTTATTCACTATCTGGTAGGAGAAATTGTCAGTAAGAACAGAGAATCTGAGTAAAGTTGTTAAATGTCACCAGGTGAAATGTTTTCTACATGAAGCCCTGGAGAATCTATTTTATATCACCAGCTATAGAGATAGGGAGTGAAAAGGGGAGCTAATATTTATTCATTCCCTCTAATACATTAGATACCATCCTAGATTTTATTTTTATGTTATGTTTGACTCATCCTCGAAACAATCATATAAGCTAGGTCATATTTTTATGCCACTTTTATGATGAGAAACTGAGATTTTGCCTTACTTTACTCTGCTAGAGAATACCAGAGCTGAAATTTGAACACAAATCTATTGGACTCCCAAATGCATGCTTTTTGTGCTACATCATGGGTTGGAAGAATCTGAGAGTGAGAAAAACAAAAGAATTCTAAAAGTATGAGGATTGTAGGAAACTGAGTTAGAATATTCTATTTGGGAGCTTCATTAAACAAGAATTATAAACTGATGGAAGAGAGTCCTTTTCCAGGAAGAGGTAGCACTTTTGAGAGTGAAAAGGAGCACTATAAATAATTATGCTGGGTCAACAGAATTAATCTGAGATTGTCTTGAGCTAACCAGAATGTATGGTGACCCTAATTAGTAATAACAAGGGTCATCTGATGATAGGAGGAGTCATGACAATGAAGCAGTGACAAATGACCAGATTATATCAAGGTCAGCTGACATCACTGGAGCAGAGACTGCATTGGGATGGAGGAGACAAATGAATGCTAGCAGCTGCTCAGGACAATTATAGTGCCAATCCTGGGAAAGGCATTAGACACCAAGCTACCCAGCTACCTTGCTAGGGCGGTAAGGGAAGGACTTGAGGGGATTAGATTCTGGCCATTTTTATTGAGATCAGAATTAGAAATTACTGTCACTGTAACTCAACACCCTAGTAGAACCCCCCTCCCCCCCGGCTGGGGAATCAGAAGTTAAACTTACCACCAGGAATATTCCTTTTCCTTTTTAAGAGCAATGATCAAAAAGACCAGTGTAGGTTTGGAGCTCTTAGATAGCTTGCAGGTAGCTATTGTGTAGATACCTCTGAGACATACCTGGTTGGGCTTCTCTGAAGAAATGGCTGAACGATAACAATTCTCATCTTGCCTTTCTTCTCATTCCAGACCTACTTGCTAGTTGGTCCCAGCCCTGTGCCTGCCTATAGGGAATTACATCCTCACTATCGCCTCACATGGTTTTCCAAGGCAAACAAAAACAAGATTTCTATTTAGTCTTTCCTATTTCACTTCTTTCTTCTTTTGATGGTATCAATTTTCTGCCCTCATCTTTAACCTTTGCCCTGATTCCTGTCCTGCTGTCTGATCTCTAATATGGTTGCTGTATGAGTGGGTGCTATTTCGAAGATGTGGAGATGAGCTTTTCCATTTTTCTGAGGATGTATTTATAATCAAATAAGGTACCAACAGGGATAAAGGTGTTCACTTTACCCATGTTTCCGTGCCTGTCCTTCTGCTAACATGAGTTTTTTTAATCTATAAACATTTTTTGTGCTTTCAAAACTCATAATAAATTGTAGAGCTTGACAGCTGCACATTTATTGGCAAACACCAGTTTGAAAGGATGTGTCCCTAGAGGATCAGTCTTGACAGTGTTTTTAACCAACACACATTGAAACACTGGTACAGACATCAGTCGACTAGAACCAAGCTCTGTTCATGGATTGTGCTGATTCTGCACACGCCTTCACCCTCCATGACCAACTATTATTTGTTTATTCACTCCAAGTCTCACCAGCCTGTGTGCTGCTTCCCTGATAGAGGCAAGACAGCGTCTTACATATTAACAGCATCTTCTATAATGCCCAGATTTGATACGCTTTTACGACTAGGCCCCACAACCTGAAATTTAAATATGACAATGCTATTATGTTATAATTTGTCTTGAAAAACCACATATGTCTGGATAGACAAGACAGGCAATTGTGTAGTTAGGGTATTTGGATGTTTCTTTCAAGTACATTGTCAGGAGATACTGCAGGGAAAAAGTGAAGAACCAGAGCTGATATGGGGGTACAAAGTCAGTCCTCTAGGCAAACAAAATTGCTTGTTCTTTACCACCGAATAGCATTTTTAAAAAACACACTAAAAAAACAGCCCAAGCAGACACACAGGGGACTTCCTCGTATGCAACATAAAGGATAGCCAGGAGAAAATCATGATTCTGCAACTAACATACTACCTTAAATGGAGGGCAGTAAAATGCTGCTAAACTATATAAAACTCATGTTGCATTGGCTTGCTTTCTCATAGGAATCACAGAGATTATGTTTCCGGAAGTACTTTCTTTACTTTACCGTGACTTAATGTGCGGAAAGGGAATTGTGTTCATTAATGATGTTCCTACTTCCAATCAAATCGTGGTTTCTAGATTACTGTTTCCTCCTAGTTTTCTCTAATTAAATGGCATCTATGCTGCTTAGCAATTAGCTCTAAGAGTCTCAAAATGGTTTATACGTTTGCCTGGTCTGAAGGGTAGAGAAAGGATTGTAGTTACAGTGCCTTATGCTCTCCCTCAGTATTTTTGTCTACATGCCAAATTAAACAAAGTTGAAAGCTTTGTATTATTAATTTGAAGAAAATGGCTTTGCGATACAGTATAGTCAATTCCTGAAACATTTAAAGTATATTAGTACCTATCATAAGCTGTGCATATTAAAGTCTAGTTATTGAAAAAATGACAAAAAAAGTTGAAATTTGCCTGTCCCTGATTTGATAGTTCAATAGGCAGTGGCATTTTCATATACATTAAACATTTTATCAGATTTATTCATATTAGATGATTATTTCCCAAATATAATACTACTATTTTTAGTGGATGCATACATAATTTATCTTGTAAAAAGAAAGTCAATTAATCTTTTGATAGCCAGGAAATTATGTTGTGATAAAATTAACAATCTTGTGTAAGTGGAAAGTCTAATTTTAACTGCAACCCTTCGCCACCACCCCTGTTGTCCTTTGGTTGTTACTTTCTGTGACTATATATAAGTTGTTTGATATTCCAGCAGCATATATTTAAATGTGCTAGGGACCTTGTTAAATGTTGTCTTCAGTTAACTGCAGTGATTTAGATAAACAACAACAAATACAGAAACAAAAGACAAGCTAAAAACGTTTTCTTGTTTCTTAAAGCTTTGTTTGATAATGATACTTTCAAAACTTCTAAACCTGTCAGAAATAGTTATGCTTTACTATACATGTGTGAAATTGCAGTTTAAAAATATGGAATTGCTCTGGTCTTTTTGATTTTGCCTAGTATGAAGAAATAAATACATTATTTCGATGCAGGAGATGATATTTGCAAAGTCATGAAGAAATAAACTTCTAAAGAATCTATAGTGGGCATTTTTGCTTTCTGTAGTTAAACTTTTATTATGCCAATGCCCTACATGAAACAGAAAAGCTTTGCCAAGTTCTAGAACTTATTTTATATTCTACCTGTCGGTTTTAGGACACATAATTAGAGGTCAGATTTTCCACAGGTAAAACACACAGCTAATTTATATATATGGTAGCTATTTTCTGAGTACATGACAATATCTAGATAGTTTCCCAGTATTTTCAGTTACATTGGAGTGTTTAGTGTCATATAAATCTAGGATGAGTCTATAATACAAAAATTCTATTACAGATGTTTATTTAAATAATAAGTACTAAGATTTGAAAATCATATTAATGGAAGCTTAGCTTAAAATATTGCTGCACCAATTTATTTCTAAATAAGCCATCAAATGTTATGATTACAAACTATCTGACACTTGGGTTTCTATAACTCGGCAGTCTTGCAGAGGATTCCGAATAATCCACGTTACATTTATCACATGAGAAGGCTAAGGCCCAAAGAGATACAACTGCTAGATTTACTGGGCATTCAAGTGACTATTCAATAGTAAACAGCATCAATACAACCATGGCTCTTCAATTCACTCAACAATCATCAGTTGGCTTGCATGCTAGAAGTAAAGCACTATGATAATCATGAATGGTGCAAGAAAGCAGAACACAGTCTTACCTCATAAGGCTTTGATAATAATTATCTTAAAGTTACTTAGGGTGTCATTCATATGTTTTCTCATACCAGTATAAAATTACTGTTTCTAGAAGCATAGAGTAAATTTGAATTAACTTTCTTTATAAATAATAATATATTAATGTTCTAAGAGAGAAGATGATTAAATGTTAATGGGAGGGGCAGGCACCAAGTCAATAAGAATTTTATTTTTTCAGAGCTTTTTCTAACCTCAGCTTTGTTCCACAGGTCTGTTATGAAGCTGCATCTCAAGAAATCTTAACTGGGAAACCTTTCCATCTCCTCCATATAATAAAGGTATTCAAGATTTCCAAATGTATTAGCTATAATAATGATTTATTATATCTCCAATCTTAGACATTTCCTGTGATTTCTGGCTTGGTTGTTTTTTGTTTCCCTTACTTATTGAACTGTCAAATGCTCTATTCTCTCTTTCTTTCTCTGACACACATATAACCAGTGTTTTTCTTTCTCTCCCCCTGCAGAGCAATCTGCTGACTTTTTGGGCATCTCATTTGACTGTCATAACTTCTTAATTCTTTTTTTGTTTGCTTGTATTTTTATTTCGATTAATGTGTTTTGTTTATTCATTAAATTAAAAAAATTTTAGTTTTGTGGGCACATAGTAGATCTATGTATTTATTGGGTACATGAGATGTTTTGATACAGGCATGTAATGTTAAATAATTACATCATGGAGAATGGGGTATCCATCGCCTCAAGCATTTATCCTTTGCAATACAAACAATCCAGTCATTAATTTCTAGTAATTTTTAAATGTACAAATAAGTTATTACTGACTATAGTCACCCCATTGTTGTATAAAATAGTAGGTCTTATTCATTTTTTCTAACTAATTTTTTTATATCCATTAAAAATCCCCACCTCCCTCACAACCCCCTATTACTCTTCTCAGCCTCTGGTAACCATCGTTCTACTCTATGTCCATGAATTTTGATTTTTAGATTCCATAAATAAGTGAGAACACGCAATGTTTGTTCCTCTGTGCCTGACCTACTTCACTTAACATAATGATCTCAAGTTCCATCTGTGTTGTCGCAAATGACTAGATCTCATTATTTTTATGGGTGAATAGTTCTCCATTGCGTGTATGTGCCACATTTTCTTTATCCATTCATCTGTCGATGGACACTTAGGTTGCTTCCAAATCTTAGCTATTGTAAACAGTGCTGCAGCAAATATAGGAGTACAGATATCTCTTTGATATACAGATTTCCTTTATTTTGTAGTTTTGTAGTTTTCCTTTCTCATTGTAGTTTTGATTATCATTTCTATGATAATCAGTGATGTTAAGCACATTTTCATATGCCTGTTTGCCATTTGCATGTCTTCTTTTGAGAAATGTGTATTGAAATCTTTTGCCTATTTTTAAATTGGATTGTTAGACTTTTTCCTACAGAGTTGTTTGAGTTTCTTATATATTTTGGTGATGAATCCCTTGTGAGACGAGTAGTTTGCAAATATTTTCTCCCATTTTGTGTGTTGTGTCTTTGTTGATTGTTTACTTTGCTGTGTAAAAGCCTTTTAACTTGAGGTGATTCCATTTGTCTATTTTTGCTTTGGTTACCTGTGTTTGTTTATATTTGGAAACACCTAAAGATTCCAAAAAAAATAATTATATATATATATATATATATATATATATATATATATATATATGAATGAATGAAATTTTTTGCCCATACCAATGTCCGGGCGGGTTTCTTCAGTGTTTTTTGCTTTTGTTTTTGGTAGCAGTTTCATAGTTTGAGGTCTTAGATTTAATACAAAACCCTACACCTTAACACCTTAACTTCATCCCTCTCTCTTTTTTACTTTTTGTTCTATCTATTTATATCTCATTGTACTGACTATGTCTTCAAAAGTTGTTTTAGTTATTATTTTTTATTGGTTCATCATTTAGTCTTTCTATGTAGGATAAGAGTAGTTTACACACCACAGTTTGGACCTCTGGAATCAGCAATTACACCCTGGCTAGGGCTGGTTTAAATATTCTCTCCATGAAAGGGAGTCTGCTGAGTTTGGTTTGATTTTCCTTTATACTCTCACAGGACAGCACTGAGTTCCATATTTCACAGTTGCTATCTTCTCCTTCCCCCAGCACCTGGAGACACTCTCTACATCATGCCACTTTTGCCGGGGAGTTGGTTGGGGAAGGGGTGGTGTAAGTGATTCAAGGTTGTTTTTTTCTGTTTTCTCAGTGCTTGTTTCAGCAGTATGAAGGTAAAACCAGGTACAACTATGAGGGGTCACCTGATTTTTGGTTCTTGTGAAGGTATCTTTTCTTTTTCTGTGTAGATAGTTGATTTAACTTTTACTGACATTATATTAATAGCATTCTTGACCTGTCATTTCCCAATCATACCTGAATTCATATGACCTTTGAGATCTACATCAATTCATTGCATCTCATCTCTAATTCTACCTAAGTAACTTCTTACCAATTGTTTGCTATATTTTTTTCTATAAGTGTACCTAAGTTTATTCCCAGATTTTAACCATATTAGAAATTGAATTGCTGATTCCTGTGTCATAAGAGTAGGCAATAATCCATGAACCATTGTAGACTATATTCATCTATTCTTTCTTTGATCATAGACAATAAAGCCCTGGTGTGATAAATTGTATTTTTGTTGAAAATATTTTGACTCCATCCTATAGGAACACTCTATGGAGCATTTTCTTTCTCCATTGTGATCAGAATTGTTCTTGTGACTTGCTTTGTTCAGTTAAGTGTAAATGCCTTGCAAGCTGATGCTTTATGAGATAGCATATACTATTGTATGCTCTCCTTTCCTTATTGTGAAATCAGAAATGTCCTAGGAAGAGGCTGCTCTAATAATCTGGGTCCAGGAGCAAATGTATCATGGAACATAGCTACACCTGACCTTAAATAGAACTGTAGTTTGAGTGAAAAATAAATCTTTATGATTTTAAGCCAGTTAGGTTTTATGGTTTTTGCTATTATAAAACAACTTAACCTAAACTGACTGACATACTTGGCAGCTGTGCTTATTATCTGTAATTTGGCAGTGGTACTTAGTGTGGCATCATGAACCTAAAAGTCTACATGTATGTGTTAATATCTGCTCCTTCTCCCATTGTCAAATTTCATGACTCTTTGGTCATCCAAGTATGAAATCTTAATTTTTTTTTTTTCTTTTCCTTCTATGTCCATGCACCATTTACTTATTAATTATTACCTTTTACTGGTAAAATATTTAGAATGGGGATGTTCTAATTTTAGCTGATACTCAGATCTCTAACTCCTATCCCTTTCCAAAAAGCAGTAGCTCTTGATGTAGGTTTAAAGACTCACAATTAGGGAAGCTATGGACTGAGGCAAGGTCTGAGTGGGACACTACAGGAACAAGACTGGTTTTGCCAACTGCATGGGACTTGCATGAGGACTCTCGTTACTGGCTATCTCCCACATCCCTGGCAAACTATATGACACAGCATAGGCACCAAAATCCTCTCTGGAACATAACCCCATTGGCCTGAGAACTACCCCCACATCCTCCATAGTGGCTGTGGCAAGCCCTGCCCAAGGAGAGTCTGAGCCCAGACCTGCCTAACCTTGCCCCTACATGAAGGTTTATCTCTACCAACCCTGGTAGCCAAACACAAAAGATAGAAATTCTTGGGGGCTTTATGATGCCTCCCATCACCTGAGAAACCACAATACTTACACTGGCCAACTTAGGGAAACCTTAGATTCCCCTAGTACTACTGCAGATGGTGCTCCTTTGAAAGTGCCACCTCCTTACTGGAGGCCAACAAACTCAGGCCATTACAGCAACTCATGACAGAATAACCCTGATCCTAGGAAGTAGAATATGACAGCTAATTCCACTGCCTGCAACATCCTGCCTAACCAGAGGTCCTGACTGTGTCCACATGACAACTTCACTGCTAGCATAACCAGCATTCAAGAAAGCCAGCACACTAAACATATCTAAGACCAGGAACTCTCACAGAGTCTGCTTCACTCCTTTACCACCGCCAGGTGCTGGTATCCACAGCTGGGATACCTGAAGACAGATCATATCACAGGATGCTCTGCACATATTTCCCCAGCACCAGCCCAGAGCCTGGTATCACTGCTGGGTGACTAGACCAAGAAGAGCAAATAGAAGAAAGAACTTCAGAGCTTTTAGACAAGGCTTTAGAATTAATGCAATCAGACAACAAAAAATAAAAAAAAATATAAAAATTGAATAAAGCCTCCAATAAATTTGGGATTATGTTAAATGGCCAAACCTAAGAACAACTGGAGTTCCTGCAGAAGAGAAATCTAAAAGTTTGAAAAATTTATTCGAGGAAATAATTGGAGAAAACTGCCCTGGCCTTGCTAGATATCTAGACATCCAAATACAAGATCAGAGAACACCTGGGAAATTCATCACAAAAAGATCGTCACCTACCCACATAGTGATCAGGTTATCTAAAGTCAAGATAAAAGAAACTTATGAGCTGTGAGACAAAAGCATCAGGTAACCTATAAAGGTAAACCTAGCAGATTAAGAGCAGATTTCTCAGCAGAAACCTCAAGCCGGAAGGATTGAGGTCCCATCTTTAGCCTCCTGAAACAAAATAATTCTTAGCCAAGAATTTTATATCTAGCAAAATTAAACTTCATAAATAAGAGAGATGAAGTCTTTTTCAGACAAATAAATGCTGAGAGAATTTGCCAGTACCAAGCCAGCACTACAAGAAATTATTAAAGATGCTCTAAATCTTGAAACAAAATCTTGAAATACACCAAAATAGAACCTTCTTAAAGCATCAATCTCACTGGGCCTATCAAACTTAACACAATGATGAAAAGAATAAGGTATTAAGGTGACAACTAGCATGATGAATAGAACAGTACACATCTCAATACTAATGTTGAATGTAAATGACCTAAATTCTCCATTTAAAAGGTACAGAATGGCAGTATGGATACAAATCCACCAGCCAAGTATCTGCTATCTTCAAGAGACTTACATAACACATAAGGACTCACATAAACTTAAAATAAAGGGGCAGAAAAAGATATTCCATGCAAACAGAAACCAGAACTGACCAGGAGTAACTATTCTTAGACAAAACAGACTTTAAAGCAGCAACAGTAGAAAGACAAAGAGGGACATTATACAATGGTGAAAGGATTAGTCCAATGGGAAAAATATCATCATAATCCTAAATATATACACATCTAACACTGGAGCTCCCACATTATAAAACAAGACTTAAGAAATGAGATAGATGGCAACATGACAATAGTGGGGGATTTTAATACTTTAGTGACAGCATTAAATAGGTCATCAAGACAGAAGGTCAACAAAGAAACAAAGGACTTAAACTATACCATAGAATAAGTAGACTTAACAGATATTTATAGGACATTCTACCCAACAACTGAAAATATACATTCTTTTCATCAGCACATGGAACATTCTCCAAGACAGACCATATGATAGGTCATGAAACAAGTCTCAATAAATTTAAGAAAATCAAAATTATATCAAGTAATCCTCTCATACTACAGTGGAATAAAATTGGAAATTAACTCCAAAAGGAACCCTCAAAACTATAAAAATACATGAAAATTAGATAATCTGCTCTTGAGTAATCTTTGGGTAAACAATGAAATCAAGAAGAAAATTAAAAGATTCTTTGAACTGAGTGATAATAGTCACACAACTTATCAAAACCTTTGGGATACAGCAAAAGTGGTGCTAGGAGGAATGTTCATAGCATTAAATGTCTGCATCAAAAAGTTTGAAAGAACACAAATAGACAATCTAAGGTTACACCTTAAGGAACTAGAGAAACAAGAACAACAAGCCAAACCCAAGCCTAGCAGAAGAAAAGAAATAACAAATAGAGTAGAACTAAATGAAATTAAAACAAAAAAATACAAAAGATAAATAAAACAAAAAGCTGGTTCTTTTAGAAGATGAACAAAATTATTAGACCATTAGTAACATTCACCAAGAAAAGAAGATTCAAATAAGCTCAAACAGAAATGAAACAGGAGATATTATAAGTGACACTACAGAAATGCAAAAGATCAATTAAGGCTACTATGAACACCTTTATGCACACAAACTAATAAATCTATAGGAGATAGAAAAATTCCTGGAAATATATAACTCTTCTAGATTAAATCAGAAAGAAATAGGAACTCTGAACAGAACAATAATATGTAGTGAGATTGAATCAGTAATAAAAAGATTGCCAACAAAAGAAGTCCAGGACCACATGGACTCACAGCTAAATTGTATCAGACATTCAAAGAATTGGTACCAATCTTACTGAAACTATTTGAAAAGATAAAGAAGGAGAGAATCCTCCCTAAATCATTCTATGAAGCCAGTATCACCCTAATACCAAATCCAGGAAAGAACATAGCAAAAAAAGAAAACTACAGACCAATATCCCTTATGAACATAGATGCAAAAGTCCTTAACAAAATACTAGCTAACTGAATGCAACAGCATATCAAAAAAGATAATATACCATGATCAAGTAGGTTTCACATTGGGGATGCAGGGATGGTTTAACATATGCAAGTCAATAAATGTAATAGATCACATAAACAGAATTAATAACAAAAATTATATGATCATTTCAATAGATGTAGACAAAGCATTTGACAAAATTCAGAATCTCTTTATGATTAAAACCCCCAGGAAAATTTCCATAGAGGGAGATTCCTCAAGGTAATAAAAGCAGTCTATGAAAAACACACAGCCAACATTATGCTAAACAGAGAAAATTTGAAAGCATTGACCTTAAGAACCAGAGCAATTCAGGGATGCCCACTTTCAGCACTTTTATTCAACATAGTGCTGGAAGTTCTAGCCAGAGCAATCAGACAAGAGAAAGAAATCGAGGGCATCCAAATTGGTAAGGAGGAAGTCAAACTCTCACTGTTTGCCAGTGATATGATCATATACCTAGAGAAAACTAAAGATTTATCCAAAAAAGCTCCTAGATCTGATAAATGAATCCAGTAAAGTCTCAGACTACAAAATCAATGTGCACAAATCAGTAGCACTGCTCTACACCAACAACAACCAAGCTGAGAATCAATTGAGAACTCAATATCTTTTACAACTGCTGCTGCAAAAAAAGAAAAAAGAATCTTAAGAATATACCTAACCAAGGAGGTGAACGATCTCTACAAGGAAAATTACAAAAGCACTGCTGAAAAAAATCATTGATGACACAAACAAATGGAAATACATCCCATGCTCATGGATGGGTAGAATAAGTATTGTGAAAATAACCATACTGCCAAAAGCAATCTACAAATTCAATGCAATTTTTATTAAAATTCCACCATCATTCTTCACAGAACTAGAAAAAAAAATCCTAAAATTTATGCAGAACCAAAGAGAGCCCACATAGCCAAAGAAAGACTAAGCACAAAGAACAAATCTGGAGGCATCACATTCCTCACTTCAAACTATACTATAAGGCCATAGTCACCAAAACAGCATGGTACTGGTATATAAATAGGCATGTAGACAAATGGAACAGAATAGAGAACCCAGAAATAAAGTCAAATACTTACAGCAAACTGATCTCTGACAAAGCAATCAAAAATATAAAGTAGGAAAAGGATACCCTCTTAAACAAACATTGCTGTAATAATTGGCAACCCACATGTAGAAGAATAAAACTAGATCCTAATCTCTCACCTTATACAAAAATCATTTCCATATGGATCAAAGACTTATACATGAGACCTAAAACCACAAAAATTCTAGAAGATAACACTGGCAAAAGCTCTTCTAAACATTGGCTTAGACAAAGAGTTCATGACCAAGAACCCAAAAGCAAATGCAACAAAAACAAAGATAAATTGATGGGGCCTAATTAAACCAAAAAGCTTCTGCACAGCAAAATAATTAGTGGAGTAAGCAGAAAACCCACAGAGTGGGATAAAATATTCACAAGCTATCCATCCGACAAAGGACTAGTATCCTTAATCTACAAGGAATGCAAACAAATCAGCAAGAATAAAAACAAATAATTCCATCAAAAGGTGGGCAAAGGACATGAATAGACAATTCTGAAAAGAATATGTACAAATGGCCAACAAACATGAAAAATGCTCAACATCACTATCATAAAATTGCAAATCAAAACCACAATTAGATACCACCTTACTCCTGCTAGAATGGCCACAATTTAAAAATAAAAAAAACAACAGATGTTGGCATGGATATGGTAAAAGGTGAAACTTTTACACTCCTGGTAGGAATGTAAGCTAGTACAATCACTATGGAAAACAATATGGAGATTCCTTAAATAACTAAAGGTAGAACTACCATTTGATCCAGCAATCCCACTTGTGGGTATCTACTCAGAGGAAACATCATTATATGAAAAACATGCATGTTTATAGGTTCACAATTTGCAATTACAAAAATATGGAACCAGTCCAAATGCCCATCAACTAATGAGTAGATAAAGAAAATGTGGCTAGTATGTGTGTGTATATCTATATATATACACACACACACACACACATACATATACATATATATATATATATATATATAATGGAATACGACTCAGCCATAAAAAGGAACAAAATAATGTAATGGCATTTGCAGCAACCTCAATGGAGTTGGAGACCATTTTTCTAAATGAAGTAACTCAGTAATAGAAAACGAAATATTGTATGTTCTCACGTATAAGTGGGAGCTAAGCTATGAGGACGCAAAGGCATAAAAATAATATAATGGACTTTGGCGACCTGGGAGGATGGTTGGGAGTGCGGGTAAGGCATAAAAGACTACACATTGGGCACAGTGTACCCTGCTCAGATGACTAGTGCCCTAAAATCTCAGAAATTACCACTAAAGAATTTACTCATGTAACCAAAATCCTCCTGTTTTCACAAAATTATTGAAATAGGTTTTTTTAAAATGACAAATAATGAAAAAAAGACTCACAATTAGAAAAGCAACAATTCACATCAAGTAAACATGGAAAGGGCTAAGTACCATTTTAAGCAGTTTATTGACATTGTGGTGTTTGATGACAATGATGTTAAACTTAGTGTATTATTGTAGTGACTATTTTAACTTAGAAACTAAGGCAGAGGAAATTTAAGTCTTTTGTCCAAAGACACATATGTGTAAGTGTCAAAAACATAATTTGAATCCAGTCAATCTGGTATCAATGTTCTTTACTTTTCATCATTATTCCAAACTCCCTTTATTAGGATTAGTAGGGAATGGTGCTTTTCTTAGGATAAACGAAGGGGTTAAAAGCTCTATCTTTCTTGGGATCTGATCTCCTCTCTAAACTTGCCCCCTTATATTTCAAGGTAAAATTGACTGATTCCTGTCTATGTGAGTCTCAGGGACAAGGAGGAAGAAAGTATATGGTTCTTTCTAGGCTATAGAAAGGGGAAACTTTTCTCTGGCTTTGCTATTTTGTGCTGCCTGTAGTCAAGGTGGTAACATCTAGAAGGATACAGTCAGGATATGCAGGCAAAACCAAGCCTCTTAAGAGTCACATGTGGCCCATCGTTGACACTAGGGAAAGAGTTTCGGTTTAAAACCCCAACTAAGGCCGGGTGCCATGGCTCACGCCTGTAATCCCAGCACTTTGGGAGGCTGAGGCGGGTGGATCATGAGGTCAAGAGATCGAGACCATCCTGGCCAACATGGTGAAACCCCGTCTCTACTAAAAATACAAAAAATTAGCTGGGCATGGTGGCACGTGCCTGTAATCCCAGCTACTCAGGAGGCTGAGGCAGGAGAATTGCCTGAACCCAGGAGGCGGAGGTTGCGGTGAGCCGAGATCAGGCCACTGCACTCCAGCCTGGCGCCTGGTGACAGAGTGAGACTCTGTCTCAAAAAAAACAAAAAAACAAAAAACAAAAAACCCCAACTAAGAGAGGTACGTGCATTTGACGGGAGTGTTCTCTGTAAGTTTTACCCCCAGGAAACTGGCACAAGTAAAAGCTAGTGATTTAGGGGCATGAGGACTCCACAGAATCCTTATCAGAGAAAAATTAATATAGTCAGTCTTTTTTTTTTTTTCTTTTCCCATTTTTCTGCCAATCTGGGCCATCTCTATCATCAGGTTATTGTAATAGTTCCCATTTTTTGGTCAGATAACTTCACCTGCTTCCTACTCATGATTAAAAGCATTCACAAGTATTTTTCTTGGTTGCACTCCCAGACCCTTTCTGTTGTATTTCTCATTTTTCCCTTTTAAACGCCCTGTATCCCACCCATATCCTGCATTTCTGGCTTCAGTTTCTTTGCCCAAAACTGTTTCCTATGCCTAAAATGCCTCCCAATTGCACTTCCACATATTCAGATTTTTAAGTCCAGATGTGAACTCATCTTCTAAATTTTTCTGCTTCCTTAGCCTATTGTAGTCTCTCACTCTTCAGAAAGCCAAGAGAAATGATCTATTTTCTCTTATGGTAGATATGAATTATTACTTTGCAGTAAATGAGGTGTGTTTTATCTACTTCATAAGACTATATACTTCTTTTTCTTTTTTTTTTTCTTTTTTGAGACAGAGTGTTGCTCTGTCACCCAGGCTGGAATGCAGTGGCACGCTCTTGGCTCACTGCAGCCTTCGCCTCCCGGGTTTCAACAATTCTCCTGCCTCAACGTCTTGAGTAGCTGGGATTCCAGGCACATGCCACCATGCCTGGCTAATTTTTGTATTTTTAGTAGAGACAGGGTTTCATCATGTTGGCCAGGCTGGTCTTGAACTCCTGATCTCAGTTGATCCACCCGCCTTGGCCTCCCAAAGTCTTGGGATTACAGGCGTGAGCCACCACTCCCAGCCAGACTATATACTTCTTAAGGGCAGACACCAGTAGGCATTTATATTCCCACAGTTCACAGCCTTTGTTCCTTTATCCAGTCATTTATTTATTTAACAGTAGCAAACAAAAGATAGGCATTGCTTACATTCATGGAGCCAATATGGAATAGCGTAAGTACACCCAGTAAGCATTCAAATATTCATTGAATGAGTATTGATCATAATTGATGTATTTACTGATTGTATTAGGCTATGCAGGCTGCTGTAACAAGATTCCTTAGACTGTAATTTATAAACAATAGAAATTTATACCTCACAGTTTTGGAGACTGGGAAGTCCAAGATGAAGATGCCAGTGAATCTGGTGTCTGGTGAGGGTCTGTTTCTCATACATCGTGCCTCTGTGACCTCACACAGTAGAAGAGGCAGAAGGGAAAAACAGGGTCCCTCAATATACTTTTATAAGGGCACTAATCCCTAATAGGTTAGGGATTAAGCTCTGCCCTCACGACCTAATCACCTCCAAAAGGCCTGTAGTAGTTCTCCTTAGGCTGTAGAAAGGGAAAATTATCCTTAATACCAACACAATGTGGAGTAAGCTTCAACATGTGAATTTTGGAGAACACCAACTTTCAGACCATAGGACTGGTCTTTATTGAAATAAATAGGCCTTTAAGTATAAAGAAATATTATGTTTATATTTAAAAGTACCTCAAGGTGAATACAAAGGTCTGTAGAATGTTTTTTAATATTTATAATCCACAAGAAAGCTTAAGATACCATAAATTCAATGTAAGTTGATAATAATAGACACCTTAAAACATTTGAAATGTTGTTTTAATTTGTAAGCCTATTATTTAAAAGTTCATGAATGGGGGAATAATTATGCATTCTGGACAGAATTTACATGGTATAGAATCAGGGTCTCAAGATTAAATCAGCCACACTCAGCATAGAAATGTCCTAATTCATTTTATTACAGTAAAATGGTCTATGGACCCAGATAGTTGACCCTTGACATTAAAACATTAATTCTAATGGCGTAAAAGACAACTCAAGTTCTTTCAGAAATCAGCGGAACTCTAGTTTGATATGTGCAAATTATAAAGTCAACAACAGCACATAAGCTATTCACTCAGGTGAATAGTATTTTTAGGAAAACTCCTGCCTTTAAGCCCAAGGAATTGTGATCACTTTGAGAATTGTTCTTCATGGTTATCTGGGATAATCCTCACCACCCTTTCAAAACTGACTATAAAGAACATCATATTTTATGTGCAGTTTGCTAATTTTAGGATCCCAAGACAACAATGTCTCCTATTTCCTCGAACTCGGAGACCCTGATAAACCTAGTTAGGAATCCTAGGATTGTGCAGCTCTCATGTAACCAGGTAGGTGGCAGGGCTGTCTCCAAAGTCCTGCTGTCATTGGCCTTCCATGCATTTCACCTCTGATCCCTCTTCTGTGTGTGCCTAGCACTTTGTATATATATCTACAAGTATACTTGCAATATTGTATTCTAATTATCAGATTGCCAAACTCTGTCACTAAATGAGATGTGTCTTGAGGGCAAGGACTGAGTCCTTATGTCTTAAGCAACTAGAATGAATCCTTAAATAAATATTTGATGACTGACTGAACAAATTGCATATGTTAAGCAGAGACGTCTTAAGAATAGAAATGGTGTCAGAAAATCAAGAAGAACACTTACTTAACCTTTACTTTCCCCACTGATTAGCTGGCGGCTGAAATTACCTAATTAGAAATTCAGTTCTTTTTCTTTTCTAAAGAAATCCAAGTACTCCTGGTATGGCTAACATATAAAAACCTATAGGTGATTTTTGGATAAGTTCAGTGGTTCTCAAACATCAGGGTGCATCAGAATCAGCTGGAGGTATTGTTAAAACACAGATTGCTGGGCTTCACCCCAGAGTTTCTGATTTAGTAGCTCTAGGATAGGGCCTAAGAATGTGCATTTCTAACGCATTCTCAGGTGATACTGATGGTGCTGACCCAGGGAACACATGTTAAGAACCACTGGCTTACTGTGAAGGAACTATCAGATCATTACCAGAGGGCAGATTTTGATGGCTACAGACGGTGCAGGGGAGTCTGAAAGGAGGAAGAAAGAAAGAAAAAGGGAGAATAAAAATAGCTCCAAGACAAGCTACACTTTACAAATTTTTTGACCAGCCTGAAATAGTAGAAATCTTTGAAGTGTAATGTGTACCTGTGGAATTGGCACAGTGCAGTCACCTTAGGAATAGAAAATATGACTTTCTAAATACAATATTCTTTACGCTTTAAAAGGGGTATTTCAATAAATGGGATAAATGCTTATTTAACAGTTTATAAATATAGCATGCTTTTTCCAAGTCATTTGGCCTTTAAAATGTGTGATTGCTTTTTTAGTCCAACAATAAGAGATGATTTTGTGCTATTTTCCCCATGAATACTGCTGTCATTACTTAATATTTATTAAATAGTCACCATAGTGGCTTTATTCTTACAGAAGATGTTTTTCTTCTTTACATTTGTGTGCTAAATAGGATTTTCCTGCTGCCTGTCAAATTGAAGCCATATTAAACAACACAGAATAACTTGAAGCAGACTGGGGTACAGGAATCAGTGCCCACTTTTCTGTTTTAGAAAAGCCAACAACAACAAACCAAACATTTCCTTCTTTTAATTTGATCCTAATGTATCTATTAGGAGTGCAGTTGCGAATGCATCCAATCCATTAAACAGGTCACACGCTGATCAGCCTTAAGATTTATTGTTCAGAAGTGAAATGTAGGAACATACCATGTCAAAGGAATTAGGACCCATAGTTTAAGGGAAGATAAATCAGGCTTTGAAGGTAATAATCTTCAGAAAAGTCATTTTAAAGAGACATTGTACATGTTGGATTTGATAACTTGAGGAGAATGAGAATTATAATAGTGCTAAAAGGTGAAGCTGAGATTTTAAAGACCAGGGAAAATTTAATAAAAAAGAGTCATGCTTTATGACATGGATTAGGAAACTGCAAGGATAGAATTCACAGTCCTAATTTCTGTTATTTGGAAAAAGGAAAAAAAATCTATTTCATGATAAGACATAATCACAAGTCTAGCAGTCTCAAAATAATTATTTCTAATTCAATACTATATAATGAATCACAACACGAAATAAATATGTCTTCAGACATATTGAAGCTGGAATTTTTTTTTCTCTTTCTCCCCTGATTCCTCTCCACCAAATGTGTGAATGCATAAATAATGGAAGAAAAGACTAAGACAGAGAATTACCACACAGAACAATTCGAAGAAAACATCAATTATGGTTCTATTATGGGTTGAATTGTGTGCCACAAAAAGATATGTTGAACTTCTAATCCCTCATACCTCAGATTGTGACCTTATTTGAAAACAGGTTTGTCGCATAGGTAACTAGTTAAGATGAGGTCATACTGGGGTAGGTGGTCCTTAAAACCGGTATGACTGGTGTGCTTATGAGAAGACATAGACACATAAGAAGAGTGCTATGCAGCCGGGCGCGGTGGCTCACACCTCTAATCCCAGCACTTTGGGAGGCCGAGCGGGCAGATCACGAGGTCAAGAGATCGAGACCATCCTGGCCAACGTAGTGGAACCCCGTCTCTACTAAAAATACAAAAATTAGCTGGGCATGGTGGTGCACGCCTGTAGTCCCAGCTACTTGGGAGGCTGAGGCAGGAGAATTGCTCGAACCCAGGAGGCAGAGGGTGCAGTGAGCCGAGATTGCGCCACTGTACTCCAACCTGGCCCCTGGCGATAGAGCGAGACTCTGTCTTAAAAAAAAAAAAAAAAAAAAAAAAGTGCTATGTGACAACAGAGGTGAAATTTGAGGGGTGTACCTACAAGCCAAGGAATGTCAAGGATTGCCAGCCATCACCAGGAGCTAGGAGAGAGGCATGGAACAGAGCTTCTCTCAGAGAAAACCATTCCTGCTGATACTGTTTCAGACTTCTAACCTCCGGAACTGTGAGAGAACATGTTTTTGTTGCCTTAAGCCACCCAGTTTGTAGTGCTATTTACAGCAGCCCTAGGAAACTGATGCAGTTTCTTTCTCAAAAATGCATATGTTTCAAGATGTGTTCATATAAAGCGCTAAGCTTTCCTTCCACATTGACTCATATTTCACCACTCAAGTCAGTCGAAAACTTTAATGAAACTACAAATCATGAATAAATCTGATGAGTTTTTATTAGGATGATTCTTAGGAATGTACATGGACTAGTGTAATAACAGTCAACATACATCCTAATGCACACTATCAAAGTAGAAATGAAAAGAGATAAAGTGGGAATAAAAATGCCTGAAAATATTCTCTATTTTAACCGTTGAAAACCTTTTTTGTTCTCACCAATATGTTATTATAAATGTTGCATATAGATTATATTTTAGTGAGAGCAATGTTGCTGGATGTAGTTAATTACTTTTAAGTTCTTGGTTTAATAGTTTGTGATGCATTGAGTTAATGGTCTGGTTCTAAATTCAGTATATGTTGATACCTGGTGTTAATGGTTAATATAGTCAAAAAACCTACTTCACAAAAATACATAGGATCAAATGAAAAGAGCATACTGTTGGCTGCATTTATTAAATACTGATGCTCAATTCTTTGTTCCAGCCACCAATTTTGTAAAGGTTTTGGTTAAATTAGGTTGATACATTAGTTTTTATTTTAAATAATTTAGAAGTAAATTGCAAACATCATAGTATTTTCTCTTGTCATATCCGCTTGTATCTACTACTACTAAAGACATTCTGTTATATAACATCTATATATATGGCACCTAAGAAAATGACAGTAATTCTCTAATATTACCTAAAATATAATCCATGTGAAAAATATTACAATTGTCCCAAGAATGTCTTTTCTAGCTTTTTTTTGAACCAATGGGCAATGTAGGTTCACATACTACATTTTTGTTTTTGTTCTATTAGCCTCTCAGAAAAGAATACCTGTCTTTCATCCCTTTTGTTTTTCATGACATTGACTACTTTTTAGTCTAAGATTGTTGTCCTGTAGAATGTCCTGGATTGTGGGTTTGTCTTATTGTTTCCTCCTGGTATTGTTGAACTTTTTACGAATCCCATGTATTTCTTATGAACTACAAGTAAGACCTCTAGAAGCTTCATTAAATTAAGATTAAATGTTTGAGCAGGAATTTTTAAAGGCGATATCATTTCATTCAATTTGCATTATATTGATAGGCACACCAGCTCTGGCTGCTTCTATACTAGTAACAGTACACTTGATCATTTGCTTAAGGTGGTGACCTCAAGACCCCTCCCCTATAAATGCATTTTCCCCAGGCGTAGTTCCACAGGGTCAATATTCTTACCACAACAACTTTTCACTTAACTGCTTTAGCATTCATTAATAATCATTACCTTGATCAATGATTACTTTGGAGGTTACAAAACAGCGGTTTTCTAAATTTCTCATTTTTTTTACATTTAATTTATTAACTGGTGTTCTGCAAAGAAGCGTTCTCTCTACCTTTCTCCATGTCTGGGGCAGGGAAAGTGCAAGGTGAGAGTAAAAATCTTGTTTGAGAGATCACAAGGAGATGCTTGAAGACAAATAGAGACATATCACCTCCCAAGGGTACAGGATCCAGCTTGAGGAAGCTCCCACTCAGATTGTTTCAAATGTGTCCAGTGGGGGACATCATGCTTCTTGAGTGTCATTGCTTACTTCTGGGACTATCAATACTCAGAACTAAGAAAAATGCTTTTTAAAATTATGAGTTCCTCTTGATACTGTCATCTTTTTATTTTTAATTGTGGTAAAAATACATATAATAAAATGTACCATCCCAATCGTTTTTAAACATACATTTTCATAATGTTGTGAAACAGATCTCTAGTACTCTCAACTTGCAAAACTGAAAATCTATACCCATAAAACTCCCCCTTTCCCCTCCCCGCCAACCCCTGGAAACCACCATTTTACATTTAGTTTCCAAGATTTTGACTATGTTAGATATCTCAAATAAGTAGAATTATATAGTGTTTACCCTTTTTTGACTGGCTTATTTTGCTCAGCATGTCCTCAAGGTTTATCCATGTTGTAGCATGTGACAAATTTTTTTTTTTTTTAAGGATGAGTAATATTCCATTGTATGTATATACCTCATTTTGTTTATTCATTCATTAATGGACATTTGCGTTGCTTCTACTTCTTAGCTATTTGTGAATAATGCTGCAATGAACTCAGGTGTACAAATATCTCTTCAGGGTCCTGCTTTCAGTCCTTTTGGATACACACCCAGAAGTAGAATTACTGGATAGGGTGATGCTATTTTTAATTTTTTTAGGAAGATTTGTACTGTTTTGCATAGTGGCTTTCAGTTCTTTTTTTTTTTTTTAAGTTGCAGAGATTGTTTTGTAATTTATTCATTACTTCTATCTCATTTTTTTTCTCTTTTTAAATGTTTTACCACTTTTAAATCAAAATGTTTGTTTTTATGTTGAAATAGTATATGAAACTTTAGAAAATAGACAACAGATATAAATTTCAGGAGATCATTGTTACCCTCCAACATAGTAACATTGGAGCCAGTGGCATTATCCAATCACCAAATATATACACTTAACATGATATTATGATTTATGGAGTGCTTTCTACTATTCATCCTTCTCAATATTTTGTTTCAAGTGAACAACATATCATTTGTTTGCTGAATATAAAGTTAATCTACTTGCATGTATTTGTTATAACTGGGTTCTGTTATGGTGGGGTTTTTATTTGCTTCTTTTATTATTATTTTTTAAGTTTCTTTTCTTTTTTTTTTTGAGACAGAGTTTTGCTCTTGTTCCCCAGGTTGGAGTGCCATGGCGTGATCTCTGCTCACTGCAACCTCCACCTCCCAGGTTAAAGCAATTCTCCTGCCTCAGCCCTCCAAGTAGCTGGGATTACAGGCTTGCGCCACCATGCCAGGCTAATTTTGTGTTTTTAGTAGAGATGGGGTTTCTCCATGTTTGTCAGGCTGGTCTTGAACTCCTGACCTCAGGTGATCCACCCACCTTGGCCTCCCAAAGTGCTGAGATTACAGGTGTGAGCCACTGTGCCCAGCAGCTTTTATTATTTTTAATTGACATATAATAATTTGACATATTTATGGGGTACAGTGTGATATCTCAATACATATACACAATGTATAATACTCAAGTCAGAGTAGTTAGTATATCTATCACCTCAAACATTTATTGTTTCTTCGTATTGGGAACATTCAAAATCCATTCTTATAATTAGTTGAAAATATACCAAAAATTGTTGTTAACTCTAGTCAGTAACCCCATAGTGCTATAGAACACTAGAACTTGGCCGGGCGCGGTGGCTCACACCTGTAATCCCAGCACTTTGGGAGGCCGAGGCGGGTGGATCACGAGGTCAAGAGATCGAGACCATCCTGGACAACATGGTGAAACCCCGTCTCTACTAAAAATACGAAAAATTAGCTGGGCGCGGTGGCGCGTGCCTGTAATCCCAGCTACTCAGGAGGCTGAGGCAGGAGAATTGCCTGAACCCAGGAGGCGGAGGTTGCGGTGAGCCGAGATCGCACCATTGTACTCCAGCCTGGGTGACGAAAGCGAAACTCCGTCTCAAAAAAAAAAAGAACACTAGAACTTATCCCTTCTCTTTAGCTGCTTTTGTATCTGTTAACTGGCCTTTAACTATCCTCACCTCTCCCCTACCCGTCTCCACTTCTAGTAACCACTATTCTACTCTCTTCATCTATAAGATCAATTTTTCTAACTTCCACATATGGGTGAGAACATGTGGCATTTGTCTTTCTGTGGTTGACTTATTTCACTTCACATAACCTCCTCCAAACTCATCCATGTTGCCACAAGTGACAGAATTTCATCCTTTTAAAAATTATATCTCTTTGCATTACTCTGAGAATATTGGTGCCTAACCACATATATACATACATATACACTTATTTACGTTATCCTACAATATGTCTAAATTAGTTTCAAAATTACAATCAATATTAAAAATAAAAACAAACCTACTGAGTTTTCTTTGCAGCTATTCTTGTCTTTTTACTCTACCTAATTAAGGATGCATAGGTAGAGTATTGTGTTAAAGTTATTTTTAATAATTATTTTCTCTGTATGATTGTGTTTCATATATATTGATGCTCATGTGTTTCTATTTGTGTTGAAAACTGTATGTGTTATACTTTTTAATTTAATTTTATTTTTAAAAGAAAATTACCGCATTTGCATAGTTTAAAAGTTAACAAGAGTCCAGGCGTGGTGGCTCACGCCTATAATCCCAGCACTTTGGGAGGCAAAGGTGGGCAGATCACTTGAGGCCAGGAGTTCAAGACCAGCCTGGTCAACATGGTGAAACCCTGTCTCTATGAAAAATACAAAAAATTAGCAGGCATGGTGGCGTGCACCTGTAACTCCAGCTACTTGCGAGGCTGAGGGCTGAGAATCACTTGTACCTGGGAGGCGGGGGTTGCTGTGAGCTGAGATCATGCCACTGAACTCCAGCCTGGATGACAGAGTGAGACCCCATCTCAATAAAATAAATAAAGTTAACACAATATAAAAAGATATACCGGAAAAAATGTGCTCCCTCCACCTATCCTCCATTTCATTAGTTTATGATGTTTCTAGTTTGTCCTTCCATCCTTCCTGTATTTCTTTTTGCAAAAATAAACAAATCAGTCTCAGTTTTTAAAAACGTTGCATGTACCTCACTGTGTCACTGTATCGTAGTTTATAGGACGAGTGCCTTATGAGTGAATATCTAAGTTGTTTCAATTTTTTTTACAAATCATACTGCAGTGAATAAACTAGTGCATATGTTTCTTTCTTCTGGAGTTGTATCTATGAGATAGATTCCTACAAGTTGAATTACTAGATCGAAAACTAAAACCACAGAATTTTTGTAGATATTTCCAAATGCCTCTCCATGGGGGTTTAAACATTCTACACCCTTACCAGCAATTTAAGAGAATGACTATTTTTTTTTTTTACCCCTACTTTAAGTTCTGGGGTACATGTGCAAACTGTGCAGGTTTGTTACATAGGTATACACATGCTGTGGTGGTGGTTTGTTGCATCCGTCGCCTCATCATCTACATTAGGTATTTCTCCTAATGCTATCCCTTCCCAATCCCCCGACTCCCTGCTATTCCTCCCCTAGCCCTCCATCCTCCAGGCCCTGATGTGTGATGTTCCCCTCCCTGTGCCCATGTGTTCTCATTGTTCAACACCCACTTACGAGTGAGAACATGCGGTGTTTGGTTTTCTGTTCTTGTGTCAGTTTGCTGAGAATGATGGTTTCCAGTTTTATGCATGAGCCTGCAAAGGACACGAACTCATCCTTTTTTATGGCTGCATAGTATTCCATGGTGTATATGTAACACATTTTCTTTATCCAGTCTTTCACTGATGGACATTTGGGTTGGTTCTGAGTCTTTGCTATTGTGAACAGTGCCGCAATAAACATACGTGTGCATGTGTCTTTATAACAGAATGATCTATAATCCTTTGGGTATATACCCAGTAATGGGATTGCTGGGTCAAATAGTATTTCTAGATGCTTGAGGAATTGCTACACTGTCTGCCACAATGGTTAATTTACACTCCCACCAACACCGTAAGAGCGTTCCTTTTTCTCCACATCCTCTCCAGCATCTGTTGTCTCCTGATTTTTTAATGATTGCCATTCTAACTGGCATGAGGTGGTATCTCAATGTGGTTTTGATTTGCATTTCTCTAATGAGCAGTGATGATGAGCTATTTTTCATGTTTGTTGGCTGCATAAATGTCTTCTTTTGAAAAGTGTCTGTTTCCTAAGTTGTTTCAAATTTTTTTTACAAAACAACTTAGATTTTAAAATCTAAGTTGTTTCAAATTTTTTTTACAGATCATGCTGCAGTGAATAAACTAGTGCATATGTTTCATTCTTTTGGGAGTTTTATCTATGAGATAGATTCCTAGAAGTTGAATTGCTGAATCAAAAACTAAAACCACAGAATTTTTGTAGATATTGCCAAATCCCTCTCCATGGTGGTTTAAACATTTTGCACACTTATCAGCAATTTAAGAGAATGACTATTTGTTTACACTAAGCTAACAAACTTTATTGTCAGTGTATATGAAAAATGCTACCTCCATATGGTTTTAACTTTAATTCCTTAGGTGTGAGAGTGAGTATGTTTTCACATAATAAGAACTATTTGTTTTTCTTTTTCTGTGAATTGTGAATGTCTTCTGTCATTTTTTTCCATTGCATTTTCATTTTTTAAGGGTCCAGATATATATCTTTTGCTTGTTATTATAGGTGGCACACATAGTTTCTGCAATAAAATCACATAATGTTAGAAATATTTTCAAATACTCTTTTTAAAAATGATCTTTCTATAGTGAGTTTCTTTTGAAAATGAGATGTCCTCTCTATTATTTTTAAAATATCACTTTTCCTTTGAAAGTAGATGGGGTATTTATTCTTTTTTAAAGTACATTTTAAGGAACACATTACTGAGAGCCTTTTGTCACCAGAGTAAAGGTCAGCACACTTGAAACACTTATCTTTTAGTAGAAGAAAAATGCCTAATGCATCTTTAAGTTCTAGAACTCCTTTAAGTACTTCGTCACAAAGTAATTAAAGAACCTCTGCATAATACAAAACAGTTTCTGTGTCACTCACCATATATGTATTGAAGATATGTCATTATGTATTGGTCTGTTTTTTTTTTTTTTTAAATTAAGTATATAAATGACATCTTGTTAATTATAAGCAAAATCTTTTTCTTCTCATACCCCAAAGGATCATGTTATATACTCCACTTTGGAGATAACTATTAGGTAGAATAGCCAGTGCCTATTCTCTCTAAGGCAAAGAACCATAGTAATGTTCCTGACACTAGACTAGATGGTTTTGTCTCTTGTAAACCTCAAAACCTTTTCAAGTTCTAAGTCTCTAGATCCTGAGAGTCACAACTTTAGATTTTACTCAGGTCTAAAAATATAGTTTCCAGTTAATCTTGCCAGAGGCCTTATATACTGTTTTAAGCCATCAACCTAAAATGAATACATATTTTTTAATGTACATTCCTTCCCTGTTTTTCCTGGTAAAGAATCCGATTTTGGTTT
This sequence comes from Aotus nancymaae, assembly GCF_030222135.1. Classification (NCBI taxonomy): domain Eukaryota; kingdom Metazoa; phylum Chordata; class Mammalia; order Primates; family Aotidae; genus Aotus; species Aotus nancymaae. Next base: position 48,445,786 of record NW_026988415.1, on the reverse strand, counting down.
TTATGAATTATCCCTCCCCCTACCTGGTGAAACTTTCAATCAAGGGATCTTCCTTTACTTGCCATCAAGTAGGCACAGGAGCCAGACTTGGCCAATCAGAGCGCTTCATCACCATAGAAGACGTGATCAAGTCAAGATTGGCTATGTAACACAAATCAGACCAATCAAAGGTATTTAGAAGTATAAATTTTTATTTTATTTTATTTTATTTTTTGTGAGACAGAGTCTCGTTCTCTCACCCAGGTTGGAGTGCAGTGGTGTGATCTTGGCTCACTGTAATCTCCACCTCCTAGGTTTAAGCAATTCCCCTGCCTCAGCCTCCCAAGTAGCTGGGACCACAGGTGCCTGCCACCACACCTGGCTAATTTTTTTTGTATATTTAGTAGAGACAGGGTTTCACTGTGTTAGCCAGGATGGTCTCGATCTCTTGACCTTGTGATCTGCCAGCCTGGGCCTCTCAAAGTGCTGAGATTACAGGTGTGAGCCACTGAGCCCAGCCTGTAGGTATGGATTTTGATAGAAAGTAGGTCTCTAGTCTTCCAGGATAGTAAGTGCTAAACATTATTTGAATCATGAACTGCAAGTGGACATCTTTATCACATCCTGAAGACAGCCTATCTCAAAATGAATCTAATGGACAGCTAATCAGAGATTAAAAAGAGAGAAACTGAATCTTGGTTTTTTCGCTGGAGCATCTGGGATCCAGCCACACCTGAAGCAAGACTATCCTTATAAATTCTATTTTTTTTACTTGTTATTATTTTTAATTGAGAAATCATAATTGTATACATTTATCAGGTACAGTGTGATGTTTTGATATATGTATACAATGTGGAGTAGTTAAATCAGATAAATGTATCCATCTTGCATACCTATCATTTTTATGGTGAGACATTTGAAATGTACTCTTAGTTATTTCGAAATATATAACATGTTACTATTGACTATAGGTGCCCTGCTGTGCAGTAAACTCAAAACTCATTCCTCCTGTCTATCTGAAACTTTCTACCCTTTGATCAACAAGTATAGGCGAGATCATGTGGTATTTGTCTTTCTGGGTATGGCTTACTTAGCATAATGTCCTCCAGATTCACCTATGTTGTAGCAAATGACAGGATTTTCTCTTAAGGCTGAAGAATATTCCATTGTGTATATATACTATTTTTAAAATCTGTTTATCTGTTAATTGACACTTAATTGATTCTATATTTTGGCTATTATGAATAATGCTGCAATGAACATAAGTGTACAAATATTCCTTTAACATACTGATTTTATTCCTTTAGATATACACCCAAAAGTGGGATTACTGGACCACATGATAGTTCTATTTTGAGTTTTTTTGAGGAACCTATATACTGTTTTCCCTAATGGTTGTATTAATTTATATTCCTATCAATAATGTACAAGAGTTCGTTTTTCTCTCCTTCCTTGCCAATGGTTATCTTTCATCTCTTTGTTAAAAGCCATTCTAACAGGTGTGAGGGGATATTTCATTGTGGTTTTATTTGCATTTTGATTACTGATTCTGAGCATTTCTCACTCATCTATTGCTATTTATGTATATTCTTTCAAGAAATGTCTGTTCATGTCCTCTGCCCATTTTAAAAATATAATTATTTATTTTCTTGCTATTGAGTTGTTTGAGTTCCTTATATAATTTGGATGTTAACCCCTTATCAGATGTATAGTTTCCAAATATTTTGTGTGTCAAGAATACACAATGGGGAAAGAATGGTTTCTTTAATAAATGGTTTTGAGAAAACTGGGTATCCACATGCAGAAGAATACAGTTGGAACCTAGTCTTGCACTATATACCACAATCAACTCGAAATGGGTTAGAGACTTAAATATAAGACCTAAAACTGTAAAACTACTAGAAGAAAACTTTGGCAAAAAGCTCTATACCACTGGTTTGGACAATGATTTTTTGGCTATGACTCTGAAAGTAGAGACAACAAAAGCAAAAATAGTCAAATGGGATGGCTTCAAACTCATAAATTTCAGTTATATAAACCAGTAATTACCCCTTTTAGTTTCAGGAGGATTAAACATTGTCATTTGCAGACAATTATCACTTGGGAGTCGCTGTCTAGCTGGAAACTATTTTCTAACTGCTTTCATATCTAGCTGGGGCCTTGGGACTAGTTTTTGCAAATGGAAGGAATAAAACAGGTAGGCCTTCTCTGCTTGTTCTCTTTTACCTTTTATCAACTGGATACAGATGACTCTGGGGACCTAGAGAATGTTGGAGCTACAAAGAGAAAGGTGCTGTAGTGCCTGAATAATTGTACAGAAGGCTGACACTTGCATTGGATTATAGTATGAACAGAAATAAATGTGTGAAGTTATTGAAATTTGGGGGTTTATTTGGTAAAGCAGCTAGTATGACCCTAATTAATATTGCCACTTATTGTCTTATATTAGCTTGTCTTATATTATTTATTTGATTGTCCTGTCTCACTCTTAGATTAAAATTACCCTGTGGGTAAATACTAGGCCTTATTTAGTTTTATATCCCCTGTGACAGAGGTACGTAATAAGCTTACATTGAATTAAATGAGATCTCAGAATGCTAAAAATGTTTAGTTCAAAATAACTCAAAAATGACTTATGCAAGTTAATTATGATTACATGTTAAAAAATAATAGCTTTATAGAGACATGTTTCACATACCATATATTTCACACATTTCAAGTTTTTAGTGTATGCACACAGTATGTATAAGCATCACCAAATCAATTTAGAACACTTTCAATACTCCGCAAAGAAATCCTTTACCTATTAGCAGTTACTATGGATTTTCATGTAACCTTGCTCTCTTTTTATCCTAGGCAACTACTATTCTACTTTCTGTTTTATGGATTTGCCTATTCTATACATTTCATATAAATTTAATTATATAATATGTGACCTTTTGTGATTGGCTTTTTTCAATAACACAGTATTTTGAAGGCTCATCTATGTTCTAGGATGTAGCAATACTTCATTCCTTTTTATTACAAAATAATATTCTTTTGTATGAATAGCCCACTTTTTGTTGATCCATTAACACATTAATGAACATTTGGATTCTTTCTACTTTTTGACTATAATAATACTTTTATAAACATTTGTGTATATGCTTTTATTTGGATGAATTATTTTAATTATCTTTAAAAGTTTATTTTTATTTTTGTAGAGGTTGAGTCTTACTATGTTGCCCAGTCTGGTCTTGCACTCCTAGTCTCAAGTGATACTCCTGCCTTGGCCTCCCAAAGTGTTGGGATTACAGGCATGAACTACCATGCCTGACCAGGATGTATGTTGTTATTTCTTTTGAGTGTATACCCAGGTGGGGAATTTCTGAGTCATATGGTAACTATATGTTTTAGCTTAGAGAAATTGCTAAACTATTTTCCAAAGCCTCTGTGCCAGTTTACATTCCAATAAGCATTGTAAGATGATTCTAATTTCTCCACATTCTCAACAACATTCTTTATTGTCATTTTTATTATAGCCATTCTAGTTGGTGTAATGTAGTCTCTCCTTGTAATTTTGATTTACACTTCTCTGATGACTAATGATATTGAGCATCTTTTCATGTGTTTACTGATCATTTGTGTATCTTATTTGGAGAAATGTCTATTCAGCTCATTTCCCATTTTAAAACTGCCATAGTTGGCTTTATGTTATTGAGTTGTAAGTTTTTATATTCTGGATACAATTACCTTATCAGGTATTGTGAATATTTTCTCCCATTTTTGAGGGGTTGTCCTCTCAATTATTTGATGCAGAAAAGCTTTTAAAAGATTTTTGATGAAGTTCAGTTTGTCTGTTTTTCTCCTTTGATGCTTGTGCTTTTGGTGTCATAAGAAAATATTAATTATCCAAGGTCACAAATATTCATAGGTATGTTTTCTTCTAAGAATTTTATGGATTTAACTCTCACACTAATGTAGTTGATCCGCTTTGAATTAATTCTTTATAAAGTATGAAATAGGGGTCCACTTCAATACTTTGGCATATGGATATCCAGTTGTTCAGCACCATTTGTTGAAAATACTATTCTTTTTCTGTTAAATTGTATTGGCAATTTTGTTGAAAATCAATTAGTCCTAAATATTGGGGTTTATATCTAAATTTCTAATTCTATTCTATTCATTTATATGTCTATCCTTAATGCTGATACCACACAGTCTTGATTACTATAGCCTTGTAGTATGCTTTGAAACACGTGAGTTCTCCAAGATTATTTTTGGTCTTCTGTGTCTTTTTCCTTTCCATATAAATTTTAAGATAACTTTATCAATTTATGTAAAAAAGGCAGCTGAGATTTTGATAGAGATTGTATTGAATCTGTAGATTAATTTAGAAAGTATTGGTTTGTTAACAATCTTTTCTAATCCATAAACAGGGGATATCTTTTTATTAATTTAGTTCTTCTTTTATGTTTTTCAATGATGTTTTGTTATTTGGGGTGTCAAAGTCCTGAATCTTTTTTTGTGTGATTTAGTCCTAATTATTTTATTTTTGATGATGTTATAATTAGAATTGTTTTCTTTATTTCATTTTTGGATTGTTTATTGCTAGTTTGTGGGAATGCAATTTTTTTCTGTATAATGATCTTGTATCTTGCAACCTTACTGAACTTATTAGTTCTAATAGTTTTTAAATGATTTTAAATATTTTTTATATAGAGTTTTATATTATCTACAAATAAAATTATATTCTTGAGAATATAATTTTAAGAATATAACAGACTGCAAGAAGACCCTTAAAGGGAACTTTCTGCTGATTTAAGAATACCATTTGTACAAGTCTAAACTAAAAAAGCATGCTTTTAAAATGCTGCCAGTTTTTTGTTTTTGTTTTTGGAAGGAAGGAGGGAGACAGGGAAAGAAAGAGGGAGAGAGGGAGGAAGAGAAAAAGAGAAGAAAGAAAGAAAGAGAAAGAGAAAGGGGGAGAGAGAACAGGAGTCTTACTCTATTGCCCAGACTGGAATACAATCTAAAAATAGGTATTAAAAACCTCTTTTATGCCAATAATTGTGCTTAACAGTGAAGACAGGAAGGAATAAGGGAAGAAAATAACAAACAGCCAACCAATATTTCATTTAAGTCTGTGAAATGCTATGCAAATGCTGAAGAGTGATTTACTTCCAATTATGTGGTCATTTTCAAAATAGGTTTAGTGTAATACTGAGAAAAATGTATGTTCTATGGACCTGGGATGAAGAATTCTGTAAGTATTCACTGAGTTTACTTGTTCTAGGTCTGAGTTCAAATCATAGATGTCCCTGTTAATTTTCTATCTCGTTGATCCGTCAAATATTAACAATATGGTGTCAAAGTCGCCCACTATTATTGTGCGGGAGTCCAAGTCTCTTTATAAGTCATTAAGAACTTGTCTTATGTATCTGGGTGCTCCTGTATTGAGTGCATATATATTTGTGATCATTGACTCCTGTTGTTGCATTGATCCTTTTACCATTATGTAATGTCCTTCTTTGTTTCTTTTAGTCTCTCCATTTGATTGGTATATTTTCCACCAACTCTTTGTTTTAAGTCTTAGTGTGTCCTTGCTTATGAGATGGATCTGGATACAGCGTACCGATTGGTTTTGACTTTTTATTCAATTTGCCTGTCTGTGTCTTTGATTGGGGCATTTAATCCATTTAAATTTAGGATTAATATTGATATTTGTGAGTTTAATATTGTCGTTTAATACTAGCTGGCTATTTTTCCCATTAGTTGATATAGATTCTTCATTATGGAGATACTCTTTACCTTTTGGTAAGTTTTTGGGATGACTGATACTGGTTGTTCCTTTCTGTGTATAGTGCTTCTTTCAGAAGCTCTTGTAAAGCAAGCCTGGTGGTGATGAAATCTCTGAGCGCTTGCTTGTTCATGAAAAATTTTATTTTTCCTTTATTTATGAAGCTTAGTTTGGCTGGATATGAGATTCTGGGTTGAAAATTCTTCTCTTTGAGGATATTGAATATTGACCCCCACTCTCTTCTAGTTTGTAAAGTTTCTGCTGAGAGATCTGCTGTGAGTCTGATAGGCTTCCCTTTATGGGTAACCTGACCTTTCTCTCTAGCTGCCCTTAGAATTTTCTCCTTTATTTCAACTCTGGTGAATCTAATGATTATGTGTCTTGGGGTTGCTCTACTTGAGGAATGTAGTGTTCTTTGTGGTGTTCTCTGTATTACCTGGAGTTGAGTATTGTCCTGCCTTACTAGATTAGGAAAGTTTTCCTGAATAATATCCTGAAGAATATTTTCCAGCTTGGATTCATTCTCTTCATGACATTCAGGTACACCTATCAAACGTAAATTAGGTCTTTTCACATAGTTCCATATTTCCTGGAGACTTTGCTCATTCCTTTTTACTCTTTCTTCTCTAATCTGGTCTTCTCATTTCATTTCATTAAGTTGGTCTTCGACCTCTGATATCCTTTCTTCTGCTTGATCAATTAGACTGTTAAAACCTGTGCATACTTTGCGGAGTTCTCGTATTGTATTCTTCAGTTCCATTAATTCACTTATATTCTTCTCTAAATTGTCTATTCTCATTAGGATTTCGTCAAACCTTTTTTCAAGGTTCTTAGTTTCTTTACATTGGGCTAGAACATGTTCTTTTAACTCACAGAAGTTTCTTACTATCTACCTTCTGAAACCTAATTCTGTCAATGGAACACACTTGTTCTCCATCAGGCCTTGTTCCCTTGTTGATGAGGAACTATGATCCCCTGTAGAGGGAGAGGTATTCTGATTTTGGGTATTCTTAGCCTTTTTATGCTGGTTTCTTCCCATCATTGTAAATTTATCCACCTGTTGTATTTGTAATTACCGACTTTCAAATTAGGTCTCTGAGTGGATGTCCAACTTGTTGATTCCCAGCGCCAGAATCTGAGCAACCCACTGAGCCAGCTTAAACAGCGGCGTTAAGATTCATGGTGCTTTTCTGCCCGGGAATCTCTGGTCTGGCTTCCTTCTTGAGTCGCTTTTTCAATCAGCTGAATAGGCGACTCTGCCTTCCCGGAGCTCCAAACATCGACCAAAAGGGGACCCAGTTCCGTTTACTCTGTACAGGGAGCTGCCGCGCCGGGGTGCTGGCAAAACTGCCGCGCTGGCCACAAGAGTTGCACTGGCGACCCGTGGGGCTCCTCCGCTGGGAATCTCCTGGTTCGTGAGCAACAAAAATTCATCTGAAAGTATGGCATCCTCTCGTTCTCTACGCTTTCACTGGGAGCTACAATCCTGAGCTGTTAGTAATCGGCCATCTTGGACTCTCTCTAAAATGCTGCCAGTTTTAAGGGCAAGGAAGAGATTTTTAGGATATTCTGCTTTCTCAATAATCTTATTTCTGTACAATGCTTTTTTGGTGATCCATGAGAAAATATTCTAATAGCCGAGTTGAAGTTAACTAAATAAGAAGATAGAATTGTTGTATAGTATAAATAGAACCAGGCACAGTTGCTCATACCTGTAATCCCAGCACTTTGGGAGGCCGAGGCAGGCAGATCACAAAGTCAGGAGATGGATACCATCCTGGCTAACATGGTGAAACCCTGTCTCTACTAAAAATACAAAAAATTAGCCAGGTGTGGTGGCATGCGCCTGTAGCTCCAGCTACTCTGGAGGCCAAGGCAGGAGAATTGCTTGAACTTGGGAGGTGGAGGTTGCAGTGAGCTGAGATCATGCCACTGTACTATAGCCTGGGTGACAGAGTGAGACTCCATCTCAAAAAAAAAAGAATTGATGTATAGTGTAAATAGAGTATTACCATATACTTCTCATTTGATTAGAATAAAGATCTGGCAAGATGTTGTTGTATAAGATTTTGATTATTCATACTTTCTCAGAAAACATTTCCTACATAGGAGAAAGGGAACACTGTGGGTAGATTACAGGAACCCACACCCCGAAACCTCTCTAGCCTTTAAATCACAAATAACTGTCCTGATGAGGCATCTACATTGCTCTCCAAATACATGATGGAAATGTATTTGTGGGAGTTATTCTGTAACACACACATCATATGTGTCTGTAAATGCTATAAGGATTCACCCATAGGAGACAATTCCCCATTTAACACTAAGGATTACAGGATAACATAGTAGCAGGGAAGAATATAAATTTGGATTCGAACAGACCTAGAAAAAACGACAACAATGAGTTTGAATCCTGGTTCTACTACCTAGTTAGCTTTATGAGTCTCATTTCTTTATTTATGAAATTGAGATGCTAATATAATAACAGTCTTAGAGGATAACATGAAATAGACTTAATCTCTAAATAGAGATTTTTGGTTGATAATAGCTCACCTTTTACATATCTCCCAGTCTAAGAAAGCCATCAATAAAGGTTAGATCCGTATACTCACCAAGGGAAAAAGAATTCTCAGGGTAACGCTACAGTCCACTGACAGGCCTAAATCACAGAAACCTCTTGTATATTTTTTAGATATAAATATTTTGGAGCCATTGCATATGCAGAATTTCCCAAATTTATAGTGAACCTTGAATAATTTTGTGTCATATAGTTGCTTTAGTAGAACTAATTCACAAACTATAGATCATGCACAGGTATTAATCTTCTCAATATAACCTTCCTTTGGAGAACTACTCTTGCCTCAATGCATTATAATTCTGCTAAGTTTATGTGCTTTCATTTACGTTGATCTTCCACAGGGATGTGGGGTGAGGACAGCCCAGACCTGGTCAAAAAGTGTTTCTCATGACTCTGACCAGAATGATTAGCTCAGTGATAGCCATGTGACCCAATACAATCTCATCAGAACTTACCCTGGAACTTTACAAGAGTTATTGCTATCATTTTATCTAGGATTCAGAGCTATAAGAATAACGTGGGTTTGAGGCTACTGGCAACCAACCAGTTGCCACATAGAGAAAGCGCTGTGGGAAAAAAGACAAGTGGAAATAAGCAGAACTGTAGCCAAGAGTTTGAAAAAGAAACAGTTTTAATGCTATCATTTCAACTGGATTTCACTGTGCACAAAAACATGCCCCCCCAACCCCCGCCACTTCTCCTCCTTCCCCTCCTCCCTCTTTTATTCAGCTAGTTTGTATTTGGTTTCTGTTTCTTAGAATTGGAAATATTCTGACTGACACATAAATTCTTTTCAAGACTGTAAAAGTTTAGGACTCCTTCCACGATCCCATGCTGAATTTAGCAGGTAATAATAGAGGAAAAGTTACAAAGCAGAGATGTGGAAGAAGAGAAAAAGAAAGGACTCAAGAGAAAACAGTTCAAAATAATAAAATTAAAAAGGCAAAATAAATGGATACTCATGCTAGCGAAAGATAGAGACAGTGGTACAAGCCAGTTCTTCTCAAGTAGTATTTATGTCTCTTATTCATAGCCTTTAACATGGAAATAGTTTAGGTTCAAATGATTATTTATTAAACCAAAGTTATTATCCATGAAACATGTAGGTGGCATTCTTAAAATTGGGTCTATTTTAAGCTCAGTATATTGTGATTCTAATGACATTGAAGAGCGTCAAAGAGTATTATGGTGATGTCAAACATTGAAGCACAAATTTGGAATAATGGGTCTATTTTTTTCCTCTTGATCACTCCATTAATAGAATTCCTATCCATCCTACCACAAAAAGGCACACAAAAATCCTTTGAAAAGGTCATTATCAAAAGTTTGAGCTACTTTCTGTTGCTATAGTTGAAGGGGGAAGTATGTTAATTTAAGAAACTGAAGGCTGTGTGTCGGAGAGAAGATGAGATTTGTCACAAAAGGAGCTTTAGAAAATAAATGTCTTTGAAAGCCAACCTAAATGACATCCTTGGCCATAAGGTATAAGAAAGGAGGTCTCAGGGCAGGTAGAGCACACACATAATTATAGATGTACATTTTGAAAGCCACTTCTGTAGTGGCTAAGTTAGGAGTCAATAAACTACTGCCTTTGGGTACCATTGGCCTACTGCCTATTTTTATAGGGCCATGGGCTAAAAATGGTTTTAATTTTTTAAACAATTGGAAAAATTAAGAGAATAATAATGCTTTGTTACACAGAAAATTCTACAAAAATCCCAATTTCAGTGCCCAGAAATAAAGTTTAATTGGAACACAGCCATGGCCTTTATTCAGTATTGTTAATGGCTGATTTGCTCTACAAACAGCAGAATTGAGTAGTTTCAACAGAAGCCATGTGGTTAAAAGTGCAAGTTTGCAAACCCCTGAGATGGAACAATGGGGACAGAAAGCCCAGAGGGCAAAGGAGATGATAGTGTGGTTAAGAAGACAGGGTGTGGAGTCAAATTGCCCTAATTCTGTTGGTTTATCTGAGCAAGTTACTTAATGTATTTTAGATTCAGTTATCTTTGCTATAAAATGAGGATGAAAATATACCTGCTCAATAACGATTTTGTGAGGATCAATTGAAATAATATCAACAAAGCATTTAGCATATGGTAAATGCTAAAAATGTTAACCATTAGGTGGATATGGAATTGTACATCTAGTAGGAAGAATCTGGGTCTCTTCTTACCTCCCCTTTGAATTGCGAGTTATTTTATTCCTTCACTCAAACATATAGAGTCCATGAACATGCTGTTATGAGGCACAATTAAGCCACAAAAATTACAATATTTTGGTGCGCGGCAAGGGATAACTTTTGTTGCTTTTCATTTGCTGATTTGCCTGTTACCCTCAGCGTATTTATCTGGCTGATCACTTTCTATACAAGAATAAGATGTCTGTGCACTCCGACAATGAGGAAGGACACAAAGCAAAATGCCAAATATTCAATGCCCTTGAACCATACTCAAATGTGTACATGACAGAGAGAGAGATTATAGTATTTTTTAATGTTTGAGTCAGTATATTTATTGGTGGTTTTAGAAATAAGCATGTCTATTGTTAATTGTTGCCATATTGTTCTTGGTTTCCATTATGAGCTCAAGGACTGGAGGGCCAATTTGGTGGTTGAGAGAGTTTCAGAATTTTTATAGAATGGATGATTTGTTGTGTGGAGACCCAAAGACCTGAGCTAGTCTCTGTCTACATGCCCATGTTTGTCTCTTGAGATAATGCATTTCCCATTTTTATCTTCTTTACTTGGAAATCTCTTACTGCCTGTATTTTGGTGACAGAAACTGCAAGTGCATGAGCACATTGTAAATGAGAGTATAAAAGAATGTAAATGAGTTGTCTTAAGTGTCACAAACAGCAATGATACTGGAAATAAATCTCAAGAGTTTCTATTCCCAGATATGATTCTCTTTCAGTTTTCAGACCCAATGAAAATTTAATAGTTGAGAAAACATAATTTTATCCTTTCATTATAGAGAGAGGGTGCCTCAAAGATAGGCAGTCAGAAGGCAGTCAAAAATTTAGAAGGAAATAGAATAAAAGCATTTACCTTTCAAAGTTAACAGTTGTCTAGGAAATAAGGAGGAGAATTGGTATCCTAAAAAAGATAAATAACAACTCATTACTGAGTGGTTATTACTTATCAGCTCAAAGTTCCATTTTAATTCTCCTTTCTTTACCTAGTTTCTGATTGCCATGTATCTGAAATTAGAAGTGAATAGCAAGATGATCATATTTTACTCACTGTAAAGTACTGCTCACCTGAGATAATTGGGTAAAGTGATTGGCTGATTTAGAAAATAGAGATGAAGAGATAAAGTTTTTCCACCAAATGAATCAGTCTTCAGGCTAGGATTTGCATGACAAAACCAGTGTAGCCATGCTAGACCATCTCACCATGAGTTCTAGCAGGCAGATATTATCATTTGTGGAAGTCAAGATTGAATATGTTAAGGACCCTCTTGCTGGAAAGAGCAAAAGCAACTGTTCAGGTGGGATCCTCTTTATCCAGCCTGACAGCCATGCTAGATCTTAAAGCCTGGAGAAAATGTACGTGAATTATTATTTTTTTTAAATTTTAATCCAGACATTAAATTGTTAATGTTTATTTTTTCTGCATAGATAATATGTGAGTATGGATATGTTAGTCATGTCATGTGATTCTTTGAAAACCAAATAATGAACAAAAGTGCATTATCACATCAACTTACCTAAAATTTTTAAATCAACTTATGGCTATTTATCAGAGAACGCTGTTTGCCAAACTGATCATTATTTTTCAAAACTGTACTCCCTGTATAATTAATAAATTATATGTTGATATGAAATATACCTATAGTCCCTACAGGTTTTGGCACAAATCACAACTTTTATAGAGTGCAAATCATCACAATTTGAAAATTTATTGACTGTGGTTACCATTTTAGTTTTGATCTTCTAAGATTAACCAAATGTCTCTTCAATTTAAAATAAACATAGTTAATGAAATTGGGCTGTTGATTGAATTAAATTTAAAAAATTGATGGGCCACTGGGAATATTTTTATGTTACAATCTTTTATACTTACTCATCTAGATCTTGGTTTACTATTCATAGCATGTACATATATTTGCTGTATGAATGAGAGAACCATAGAGAAAGAGTATCCTAGAAACTATATTCTACACTTATACATAAGTATTTAAATATAATGGGGAGATCTATTGCTTTTCAAAATAAAGCAAGCTCTAATAATTATTGATAACAAACCATGATGGATCAAAAGAGAAAAGTAGCTATGTTTGCATATTAAAATGCAGCTTGAATAACTTCATTTTAAGGCCTGATATGAATGGTAAAATAAAGCTACACACAAAATTACCTATGGACCATTTCGAACAAAGTCAACTGAATAGTTTACTTAGAAAATATGTGAGGATTTTTGAACTGTTTTTTCTTGAAATATTAACGTTACTTTTCTTGGTATTAAAGGAAATGCTCCTGACCATATTATAATGCTTGTATATTTGCCTGAAAATTCCAAAGGGTATGGAAAACTTTTTCATTCATTCTGGATATGTGAAGGTCTTTTTTGTGTTGTTTATAACTGTTCACTATTTACAAATTCTTCTGTTTGTGCATGTTACTGCTTTAGCTTCAAGAAGTGGAAAGAAGAGCTAACATTTTTTGATCACTTACTAAATGACAGCTACTTAATTTAATTAATTTAATTTTAAACCTTTAAAACAACCTACAGATGAGAGAAAATTTTTGCAAACTATGCATCCAACAAACGTCTAATATCCAGCATCTTTAAGGAACTTAAACAAATGTACAAAGAAAACCATTAAAAACTAGACAAAGGACACGAACTGATGCTTTTCAAAATAAGACATACATGCAGTCAACAAGCATATGAAAAAAAGCTCAACATCACTGATCATTAAAGAAATACAAGTTAACACCTGAATGAGATACCATCTCACACATTATTAAAAAGTCAAAAACCAACAGATGCTGGTAAGGTTGTGGAGAAAAAGGAATCCTTATACACTGTTGGTGAGAGTGTAAGTTAGTTCAGCCATTGTGGAAGACAGTGTGGTGATTCCTCAAAGGCCTATAGACAGAAATACCATTAAAACCAGCAATCCCATTACTGGATATATACACAAAGGAATATAAATCGTTCTGTTATAAAGACACATGCCTGTGTATGTTCACGGCAATACTATTCATTCACAAAAGCAAAGACCTGGAATCAACCTAAATGCCCAACAATGATAGACTGGATAAAAAAAATGTGGTAGACATACAACATAGAATACTATTCAGCAATAAAAATGAATGAGATCTTGTCCTTTGCAGCAACAGGGATGGAGCTGGAGGTCATTATTCTTAGCAAATGAATGCAAGAACAGAAAATCAAATACCTCATGCTCTCACTTATAAGTGAGAACTAAATGATGAGAACACATGGACTCAGAGGAGAACAACATACACTGGGGACTACTGGAGGGTGAAGGGTGGGAAGAGGGAGAGGATCAGAAAAAATGACTAATGTGTACTATGCTTAATACCTGGGTGATGAAATAATCTATGCAACAAACCTTCATGACACAAGTTTACCTATGTAACAAACCTGCACTTGTTCCCCTGAACTTAAAAGTAAAACAAAACAAAACAAAACAAAAAGCCTTTAAAAGATAACCATTATCATTATCCCCATTTTGCTAATGAAGAATAGGATTTGACAGGTGATGTGTCCAGGTGTTAAATAGTAAATGACACAGGCTGGATTTATTCAAAGTCATGATTGTCTGTAAGGTCGATGGTCTATTTATTTTGTAACACTTCCTGTATCTTTTTATCTACTGAGCCCTTGCTATATCAATGGTATTGTAGTAGGTACTCAAATGCTTTACAAGCCACATGATACTTTTGCTTATAAAGAAAGGATTCATTATTGTACCTTGTTTTTTCTGTGTTTTCTCAGATTTGCCATCCTATTTGTAATTGTGCTTTCATGAACTTTTATTTACTTTATATTTTCTTAGTCTGAGATTTTTAAGACATTTATTTGGACAATATCTGGATTGACAACATTATGTCAACTAGTCTATTAAAAGTCTCAGTTCCTTCCTTAGAAGATACTTATTCCACCTACTCATTGACGAGAAAATCTATTTAGTGTCCATTAAAGTGCTTTGTGTATCATCTTACAAATTTATGGTACCATCGACATTTGGTTATCAAAAGAATTTAATAATAGATAAATTTATATTGCAAGGAAAATTGTTGGCAAACATATGAAACTCTTTTATGTAAAATTTCTTTTGTGCATTTTAACACATTAATTGTGTATTAATTTAGACTGCTATAACAAACTACCATAAACTGGATAGCTTATAAACAACATAAATTTATTTCTCACAGTTCTGGAGCTGGGAAGTCCAAGATAAAGGCATTGGCAGATCCAGTGCCTGGTGAGGGCCCACTTTCTGGTTAATAAAATGTATCTCTCACTTCATCCTCACATGGCAGAAGGACACAAGACAGCTCCCTGGGGCCCCTTTTATAAGAGAATGAATCACTTTCCAGAGGCCTCACCTGCTAATATCATCACATTGGTGACTAGGTTTCAACATAGGACTTTTGGAGGGACACAAACATTCAGACCATAGCAAATGTGTCTCAGCAGCAGTGAGAGAAAACAACCAAGTGTAGCTGCCTGAAGAAATGTACATACATTTAGAGATGATTTTATGAATGGAATAGAATTAATATATAGAGGATGTTATATCTACACATATTTCGTTCATTGTTGACTCCATGTAAAGTCATGTAATAAATGAATGTTTATGTAAACTAATTACTGTAATTATGTTTACAATCAGTGAACCCAAGAAGTAGGTTAATACTACTATATCCTTCCACTTCTATAACGAGTTCTTCCAAGTTAATAATCCTCAAATTATTTTCAATGGAGGAACAGAGCAATTAAAAATCAAATTTAAGACAGACTGTTTATTAGTTCCAGAATTGTGCAGTTTATTATAAACTATGATAACAATGAATAGCATTCAGCACATCTATTTATATGTAAGTGAACAAAAGCTCAAATGACTTCTGATTTTATCTTTTTTTTTCTTTTAAGACGGAGTTTCTTGTTGCCCAGGCTGGAGTGCTGTGGTGTGATCTTGGCTCACTGAAACCTCTGCCTCCCGGGTTCGAGTGATTCTCCTGCCTCAGCCTCCCGAGTAGCTGGGATGACAAGTGTGTGCTACCACATCCAGCTAATTTTGAATTTTTAGTAGAGACAGGGTTTCGCCATGTTGGCCAGGCTGGTCTCAAGCTCCTGACCTCAGGTGATCCACCCATCTTGGCCTTCTGAAGTGCTGGGATTAGGGGCGTGAGCCACCATAACCGACTCTGATTTTATCTTAATTGGTTAATCTTTCCTGATTTTTATTCATCAAGAACTGCTTAGAGCCCTAACTTTCCTAGATATTACTATTACTTAATATGTATTGAGCTTCTTAAGCATTTGTAAAAGTAAAAGTAGTCCTAGCCCTCTCACAATGAGTTTATTTATTTCTTATTCCTGCTTTGAAATAGACTTGAAATGTGGAGAGGCATATTTCTAAAATATTCAATGAAATGTTCCCACATTTAATGAGGTTCTGATTTGGTTAAACATTTGCAGGTTTCAGACTACTCATTCCAATTTTATCTGAACAGGTTTGCCTATCCTTGTTATGGATTTACACTAATGTCTTACAGCACCTGCACCTTCTTAACCCATTTTTGATTCTACATAAATTTACAAATAACTCAAAAGTCAATTCTTTGAAATGTTTAAGGTTTTTTTTTTTTTTTTTTTCAGTTATCTCTTAAGATGAGATTGCTTTAAACTTTGCATAATGCAAAAGGGAGCCTTAGGTATTATTTGAGAATATGCCAATACCAGAGTAATTTCGTTCTGGTACTTTTCATTTAGCTTCTACTAAACACAGTGGCATTTGTATACATAAAAGTATCATATGTTACTAAACATATCAACAGGAATATTTCCCTGTTACACTGATGTTGACCAATGTATGGCTCCTAGGAACCAACCAACTTTTTGGATCAACATGAGTATCAGAATTCTACAAAATTTTAGTCATTACTTTCAGAGAAGTTTCAAAAAGTTAATTTAAACTCATCAAATTTCCTTGATACTTTTAAAAGTAATTGATCTTTGTGAACATTTGTAATTTGAGTAATAAGGCAGAAGTTATTCTAATCATCTTTCTTTTTGTACACAAAGGTATTCTGAATTCTTACTCTTTCCCTTAGGCAAGATTCCAAAGGGAGAGATCATCTGTTCTTGGGAACCATGTTTCAAAGGTGTTGTCTTCCCTTGATATTAGAGGGTAATGATTTTGGTCCTGTAGGACCCTGAGGTTCTTTGAGAGCAGTTGGTGAGCACAGTGACACGTTTTACTCTGTACACCCCTGAATTGGGCCAGACCATACTTGGGATTGAGAGTCAACATGGGAATTGATAACCTATACTGCCTGGCCAATATCTGAATCTTATTAATGCCATGGAGTTGAAGAAGCCAACTGAGGCTTAATGGTATAATAATGTAAGTATGGGCTCTAGTAGAAGGCTGCCTGGGTTTGTAGCCTAGTTTGACAGTTTACTTCTTGTACCAACATGGGCAAATTGCTTAATTTCTCCAAACACATTTCATCATATATAAAAAGGAGAGATTACTGGCGTCTACCTCATATGATTATAATGGAGAGTTAAAGAGAGAATATATGAAAAACACCAAGAATAGTTCATGGAACATAGCAAGTACATAATAAACATTAACTTTCACTGCTGTTATTATTATTATTGGTAACAATGATGACAAGCATACTTGTATAACTTTATAAAATATATTTATAATAACATTGGTAGCACTTTTATTTTACATGGCATACCATATTGTGTTTCCTTAAAGCATATTCTCACTTAAGGAATGTCTAGATTGTGCCAACCTGAGTCCAATAAGAAACAAATGTCAAGTCAGGATCAGAAAAGCAAAGAATTAATTGGAGAAAATACCTATGAAGGGTAAAGGTAGAGGAAGTTAGAATAGGCAGGGAGATCCTTTAGAATACAATGCAGATCTGACACTTACGAAAGAAGAAAGGCAACATAAAGGAACACTGGGCAGCAAGAGATACAGACTGCAGACCAGTTTTGAGAAGACCTTGCCAGATAAATGGGAAAGAGAAGGTCCCTGAGCCATGATCGTGTGCTACAAAAAACCCCTGTTGGGCAGGAAGGTATCTTCACTAGTACCCCTACCATATTCCATCACTGACTAGAAGAACCAGAGAGTATGTGTGGCCTTATCATTCACAAGAGGACACGTTTGAAAGTAGTCAGTTAACTGGACACTTCACAGCAGTTTCTCTTGAAAGACTTGTAAGTAGTGTATCTCAATGGCTGCCATATACATTAAAAATAAAATAGATTTAAACACATACATTAGATATTTTTAAAGTTAGTGATTTTTGTTTTCTGTTACAAATGGTCATTTCTTTGCAGATGAGTCCACTACACAGGTTAGGGGATCTCTTATTAATTTAGGCATACACTTATTAATCTTTGATTTTAATGCTACAGTTTCACTTCATTGTTATAAAGCAAAGTATTCCAAATAATATTCCTAGAAGTCTATCGATATTTTTTGTCTTCCTAACAAAGCAGCGTTTGAATTCATTGACTTACAATATTGTTTGTCTAGAACTAGAACACAGTTTATGGCTTTCTATTCTGATATTTACTATTTCTATTTTCTTATATACTTCTAGTTTCATTTTCTCTTCTTTTTTTTGGATAAAAGCTGAATCATAGATTCGAGACTTTTCATTTTTTCCTTAATATTCTTTTTAAAATGCTTCTTTAGTTGTAATTAACAAATTCTGATGTTATAGTTTCATTTTCATTTAATTTTAGACACTTTATAGTTTCCCTTGTTATTTCTATTTTGACCTAAGCGGTTTTTTTTAGAAGGGTCTTATTTATAAATGTTTTCAAGTATTTGGGTATTTTTTCTGAAGATATTTGTTATTCTAATTTAATTCCACTGAGGTCACAGAATATACTTTGCATGCCTTGAATACTTTTAAATTTGTTGAGACCTGTTTTAAGTCCCAGAATATAATTTGTCTTGGTGAATGATCCATGTGAGCTTAAGAAGTATGTGTATTGTGCTATTGTTTGTTGGACATGCTGTTTATAAATGTCAAATATCATGTTGCCTGATGGTGCTGTTGTTCAAGTCTTTTGTATTCTTGCTAATTTTCTGTCTCTTTGTTCTTATCAATTTTTGAGAGCATATTTCTTAGTTCAGGCTGCTATAACAAAATACCATAGAGTAGGTGGCTTATAAACAACAAACAACATAAATTTGTTTCTCAGAGTTCTGGAGGCTAAAAGTCTGAAATCAGGGTACCAACATGATTGGGTTCTGACAAAGGCCATCTTCCAGATTTTGGCCAGCTGATTTCTCCTTTTTTCCTTACATGACAGAAAGTGAGTGAGAGAGCTCTCTGGGGACCCTTTTATAAGTACACTAAATTCCATTCATCAGAGCTCCACCTTCATGACGTATTTACCTCACAAAGGCCCTGTAAAAGGGGAAAATTGATGGTGTCTACCTTATAAGGTTATAGTGCAGAGTTAAAAGTTATAATGTATGGAAAGCACCAAGAATAGTACAAAGAACATAAGTACATAATAAATATTAAGTTTTATTATTATTAGTAGTAGTTGTAGTAGCAGTATTCCATCACACTAGAATACTATCATATTGGAGGTTAGGATTTCAACATATAAATTTTGGGAAGGCACATGCATTCCATCTATAACAGTGTGGTATTGAAATCTATTTATTATAATTTTGGTTTTTCTATTTCTCCTTGCAATTCTATGAGGTTTTTTTTTTCAATTATCTGGTAATTATAAAACAGATTTGTTTATATTTAGTATTATACATGCAGACATCAAAGAGAATATTTAAATTTTTGGTAAAAAGCTCTGAGTTTTTGTTCCTTGTGTTTTGAAACTCTGTTATTAGGTGTACAAGCATTTACTGTTGTTATATCCTCCTGCTTAATTGACTCCTTTATCCTTAGGACATGATCTTTATAGCTGGTAATATTATTTATTCTGAAATATACTTTATCTGATATTAATAGAGCAAGTCAGCATTTTTTCGTTTGTGTTACCATGGTATATATTATCCCATCCTTTTACTTTTAATCTATTTGTGTCTTTTATATTCAAGTTTGCTTCTTATAAGTAGCATATAGTTGGATCATGCCTTTTTCTCCAGTCTGATAAAATCTGCTCCTAAGTTGGTGTATTTAGACCAGGGGTATCCAACATCCAGTCCATGGCCTGTTAAGAACCAGGCCTCACAGCAGGAAGTGAGCAGCCAATGAGTAAGCTTTTCTGCCTGAGCTCCACCTCCTGTGAGATCACTGACAGCATTAGGCGTATGAACCCTATTGTGAAGTGTGCATGCGAGGGATCTAGATTACATGCTCCTTATGAGAATCTAATGCCTGATTATCTGAGGTGGAACGGTTTCATCCTGAAACCATTCCTTCTCCACCCCCCATCCATGGAAGCATTGTCCTCCATGAAACCACACCCTGGTGCCAAAAATGTTGGGGACTACTGGTTTATACCATTTACATTTCATGTTATTATTGATATAATTAGATATAAAGCTTTCATCTTGCCATTATTTTTCTTTTTTTTTTTGTTTTCATTTATTGTCTTCTCTACAAGCTCATCAAACAGCAGACCTCCCACAAGTTATAGGTTAAAGTGAGACACAGTTAATAGCCACAAGCTACCCTAGAAAAAGAGGCTTACAGATGAACTGGACATATTGATTGACTGACGCTTACCTGAGTGCTGGAAGCTTAGCTTCTTGAACAGCCTTATTAATAATTCCTTAAGGTGGGTAGGGCACGGTGCCTCATGCCTATAATCCCAGCACTTTGGGAGGTCGAGGTGGGTGGATCACCTGAGGTCAGGAGTTTCAGATCAGCCTGACCAACATAGTGAAACCGTGTCTCTACTAAAAATACAAAAATTAGCACCTGTAATCCCAGCTAATCGAGAGGCTGAGGCAGGAGAATTGCTTGAACCCAGGAGGCAGAAGTTGCAGTGAACCTACTTCACACCACTGCACTCTGGCCTGGGTGATGGAGTGAGATTCTGTCTCAAATAATAATACTAATAAATAGTTCCTTACAGAATTGCTAAAATGACAAAATGGGGCCTCTCCATTGTCTACTTCTCATTATTATTTTCTTGATTTTTCTGGGCTCCAGATATTTGGTACATTCTCACCAAATATTCATAGAAAGACAAACTGCCCCTAACATCTAAACTAGTAAGTTTGACTGGTATTCTCATCTCAGATGAATTATTTTTCACTGTAGAGATGTTTTCCTTCTTTTTTTTTTTTTTGTGGGGTGAGTTTGGGTGTCAATACATGAATTTGAGTGGGATACTAACATTCATACCATAGCATGCACTTTAGTATAATGTACTTAAATATGCTCTAAAAATATGTATTATGTATCCAAGGGATAATTTAAAAATTTTGAGTTTGTGGCTTGTTGTTTTTCATAATCTTGGAAAATATTCAGAACTTATATGACTTCTAATATTAATTCTATTTCATAAACTCTACTCTGTCTGGTCATTCAGTGACATGTATTTTACATGTTTTCACTTGGTACCTTATGTCTCTTACATTTATTTTAAATTGCATTTTAGGTTTTGGGGTACATGTAAAGAACATGCAAGATTGTTGCATAGGTACACACATGGCAGTGTGATTTGCTGCCTTCCTCCCCATCACCTATATCTGGCATTTCTCCCCATGCTATCTCTCCCCAAATCCCCACCCTCTGCCGTCCCTCCCCTATTTCCCCCTGACAGACCCCAGTGTGTGATGCTCCCCTCCCTGTGTCCATGTGTTCTCATTGTTCAACACCCGCCTATGAGTGAGAACATGCGGTGTGTGATTTTGTGTTCTTGTGTCAGTTTGCTGAAAATGATGGTTTCCAGGTTCATCCATTTCCCTACAAAGGACACAAACTCATCGTTTTTGATGGCTGCATAATATCCCATGGTGTATATGTGCCACATTTTCCCTGTCCAGTCTATCATCAATGGGCATTTGGGTTGGTTCCAGGTCTTTGCTATTGTAAACTGTGCTGCAGTGAACATTCGTGTGCATGTGTCCTTATAGTAGAACGATTTATAATCCTTTGGATATATACTCAGTAATGGGATTGCTGGGTCAAATGGAATTTCTATTTCTAGGTCCCTGAGGAATCGCCACACTGTCTTCCACAATGGTTGAACTAATTTACACTCCCACCAACAGTGTAAAAGTGTTCCTGTTTCTCCACATCCTCTCCAGCATCTGCTGTCTCCAGATTTTTTAATGATTGCCATTCTAACAGGCATGAGATGGTATCTCAATGTGGTTTTGATTTGCATTTCTCTAATGACCAGTGATGATGAGCATTTTTTCATATGTTTGTTGGCCTCATGTATGTCTTCTTTTGTAAAGTGTCTGTTCATTTCCTTCACCCACTTTTGAATGGTCTTGT
The DNA here is from genome assembly GCF_030222135.1 of Aotus nancymaae. Classification (NCBI taxonomy): domain Eukaryota; kingdom Metazoa; phylum Chordata; class Mammalia; order Primates; family Aotidae; genus Aotus; species Aotus nancymaae. The sequence continues at coordinate 48,423,782 of NW_026988415.1, read as the reverse complement.
TTGTTTTTTTCTTATAAATCTGTTTTAGTTCTTTGTAGATTCTGGATATCAGCCCTTTGTCAGATGGGTAGACTGCAAAAATTTTTTCCCATTCTGTTGGTTGCCAATTCACTCTAATGACTTTCTTTTGCTGTGCAGATGCTATGGAGTTTGATTAGGTCCCATTTGTCTATTTTGGCTTTTGTTGCCAATGCTTTTGGTGTTTTGGTCATGAAGTCCTTGCCTACACCTATGTCCTGAATGGTTTTGCCTAGATTTTCTTCTAGGGTTTTTATGGTGTTAGGTCTTATGTTTAAGTCTTTAATCCATCTGGAGTTAATTTTAGTGTAAGGTATCAGGAAGGGGTCGAGTTTCTGCTTTCTGCATATGGCTAGCCAGTTTTCCCAACACCATTTATTAAACAGGGACTCCTTTCCCAATTGCTTGTTTTTGTCAGGTTTGTCAAAGATCGGATGGTTGTAGATGTGTCATGTTGCCTCCGAGGCCTCTGTTCTGTTCCATTGGTCTATATCTCTGTTTTGGTACCAGTACCATGCTGTTTTGATTACTGTAGCTTTGTAGTATAGTTTGAAGTATGGTAGTGTGATGCCTCCTGCTTTGTTCTTTTTGCTTAGAATTGACTTGTCTATGTGGGCTCTCTTTTGGTTCCATATGAAGTTTAAGGTGGTTTTTTCCAGTTCTGTGAAGAAGGTCATTGGTAGCTTGATGGGGATAGTGTTTAATCTGTAAATTACTTTGGGCAGTATGGCCATTTTCACGATATTGATTCTTCTTAACCATGAACATGGAAAGTTTCTCCATCTGTTTGTGTCCTTTTTTATTTCGTTGAGCAGTGGTTTGCAATTCTCCTTGAAGAGGTCCTTTAGGTTCCTTGTTAGTTGTATTCCTAGGTATTTTATTCTTTGTAGCAATTGTGAATGGCAGTTCATTCTTGATTTGGCTCTCTTTAAGTCTATTATTGGTGTATAGGAATGCTTGTGATTTTTGCACATTGATTTTGTATCCTGTGACTTTGCTGAAGTTGCTTATCAGTTTCAGGAGATTTTGGGCTGAGACGATGGGGTCTCCTGATATACAATCATGTAGTCTGCAAATAGAGACAGTTTGACTTCCTCCTTTCTTATTTAAATACCATTTATTTCTTTTTCTTGCCTGATTGCTCTGGCTAGAACTTCCAATACTATATTGAATAGGAGTGGTGAGAGAGGGCATCCTTGTCTAGTTCCAGATTTCAAAGGGAATGCTTCTAGTTTTTGCCCATTCAGTATGATATTGGCTGTTGGTTTGTCATAAATAGCTTTTATTATTTGGAGATACGTTCCATCAATACCTAGTTTATTGAGGGTTTTTAGCATAAAGGGCTGTTAAATTTTGTCAAAGGCCTTCTCTGCATCAATTGAGATAATCATGTGGTTTTTGTCTTTGGTTCTTTTATGTGGTGAATTATGTTTACAGACTTGCGTATGTTGAACCAGCCTTGCATCCCTGGGATGAATCCTAATTGATCATGGTAGATAAGCTCTTTGATGTGCTTTTGCAATGGTTTGCCATTATTTTATTGAAGATTTTTGCATGTATGTGCATCATGGATATTGACCTGAAGTTTTCTTTACTTGCTGAGTCTCTGCCAGGTTTTGGTATCAGGATGATGTTGTTCTCATAAAATGATTTGGGAAGGATTCCCTCTTTTTGAATTGTTTGGAATAGTTTCAGAAGGAATGGTACCAGCTCCTCTTTGTATGTCTGGTAGAATTCAGCTATGAACTCATCTGGACCTGGGCTTTTTCATCTTGCCATTATTTTTCTATTTGTCCCACCTGTTATTTGTTATTTTTTCCACTTTTCCTCTTTCTCTGTTTTCTTTTAGTCTAATTCATTATTTTTAATTATTCATTTTGTCTCCTATGTGACCTGTTATCTATATAGCTTTGTTTATTTTTTTTTAGTGATTGTTTTAGGGTTTATTATACACACACACACACACACACACACACACACACACATATATATTTGATTTAACACAGTCTACCTTCAAGTTGTATCATGCCACTTCATGTATAGTTTAATAAACTTAAATATTCCCATGTTTCCCTGCCCAGGCTTTATGAGATTGTTGTTATATATTTTAGAAGTGTTGTCAATATCAAATTATATTATCAATATTTTTGATAAGTATTAATTATACTTTAAATGAGTTTAACTAATAAGAAAAACATCTTAGGTAACTGCCCAAATCATTACTATTTCTAGTGCTCTTCATTGAGTTGTATAGATACATATTTTCATTTGATATTATTTTCCTTCTGTATAAAGGATTTCTATTAACATTTTTTGTATTGTGAGTCTTGATGGTGAATTCTTTAAGCTTTTGTATGTTTGAAAACTTTTTAGTTTTACCTTAATTAAAAAAAAATTTTTTTTAAACATTTAGAAAATGAAGCCAGGCATGGTGGTGAGTAGCTTTAGTATGACCTACTTGGGAGGCCAAGGCAAGAGTGCTTGAGCCCAGGAGTTTGAGGCTTTCCTGGGCAACACAGTGAGACCTCATGTCTAAAAGTAAATAAATAAATACATTAAATATTTTTAAAACATATTTTCTATTACATTAAAGATTATGTTTCACTGCCTTCTCAATTACATAGTTTCTGATCATAAATATAACCTCACCAGATCTTCTGTATATAATGTCTTTTTTCTTTGTCTCCTTTAAAGATTTTCTCTTTATTTTTATTTTGAGAAATTTACAATATGCCTTGGAATAATTTTCTTTATTTTTTTATGTTTTAAATTTGTTTAACTTTTTTGGGTGTTTGAGTTTATAATTTTCATCAAATTAGGAAAATATTTGGTTATTATTTCTTCAAAATGCTTTTTGCATTCCACCTTGGTGACTCCAATTATAGGTATTTGAGTTATCTGGAACTTGATTCAGACACCAGGGATTTTTAGTGATTGTTTTTTGACTTTTTTAATCTCTATATTTGATTTTGGATAGTTTTTATTGCTATATCTTCAAGTTTACTAATTTTTTTTTCCACACTGTCTAATCTGCTGTAAATTTTATCCAGTGCATTTTTGTAGCAGATGCTACTGTTGTTATCTCTAGAAGTTTGATTTATTATTTTTATGTCTTTCTTGTCTCTAAATCATGTTTTGAACATATAAAATACATTTATGATAACTTTTAATATTCTTATCTTCTAATTATAATATCTGTGTCAGTTCTCAGCCAGTTTTGATTGGTTGCTTGTTCTCGTTATAGGTTATATTTTGCTGCTTCTTTCCATGTGTAATAATTTTTGATTGGGTGTCAGACTTGGTGAATTTTAACTTGTTGAATGCAGGATAGTTTTGTATTCCTATAAACCATTTCTAACTATATTTTGTGATACTGTGAACTGGAAATAGTTTAATCCTTCTTGCTCTTGCTTCCAGAATTTGTTGGGGAGGACCAAAGACATGATTAGTCTCAGACTAATTATTCCTTACTACTGGGGCAATACCCTTCTGAGTATTCTACCTATGAAATATGAGGAATGCCAATCCAGCTGGTGTGATCAGGTATTATCTGTGATCTTATGAGAATGCTGGATATTGTTCCCTCTAATCTTTCCGTGTGTGTGTGTGTGTGTGTGTGTGTGTGTGTGTTTGTATACTTTTTTTCCCCCTCCTCAAATAGTTTCTTTTCACATACATGTACTGATCAGTAGTCTGCTGAATATTCCAGTGGAACCTACTGTGGATCTCTGGTATTTTCTCTCTGTGCAGTTCTATCGCCTGTTCAGTACTGTCTCCTACAAACTCAGGCTGTTCTGGTCTAGCTAGTTCCATGTTCTGAACTCAGGTTGTCTGCCAGGCTCAGACAGCGAGGTTTTCCCCGCTCTATACCATGGCCTGGCAACTCCTTCAAGCCATCAAGCTGGTACAATCCTTGGGCTCACTTTGCCCATTTACCGTCTTTTAGGGATCACTCTCATTTGTTGTTTGATGTCAAGTATCTTAAGAACTTAGTAAATATACATATTTTATGTGGATACCTGGTTGTTTTAAACAGGAAGATAAATCTGGTTATTGTTACTCCAACTTGTCTAATGCTTAAAATTCTGGTGTACACTCGAACATAGTACAAACATATTCCTGGTTCAAATGGTCGAAAAGATGGCCAATGTTTTCCCAATCTCTAAATCTAGAATTTTGTACCTCTTACCTTGTGTCACACACTCTATTCTAATAATACAAATTAAAATACCATTAATATGAAGAAAAGCTCTTCCTAACAACATGAACCTGGAAAATTTTTAATTCTAGATTCAGTGGAAAATGATTATAATTTTCATGGCAACTCAGCAGTTGGATATATATAGAAAATAAATTCAGGTGAACATTTCTTGAAGGCCCTCATATTCTTAAATGCAGACTAAATTTTTACAAGGACCACAGAAATCAAGACAGACCAACTGGTTCTATTAAGATCAGGAGAATAATAATTTCATTTCAAACCATAGTAGTGACTAACTTAATGTTTCCCCGAGTGTCTTTTTCATTTGAGACTTGTGAACAAAAAAGTGAAGGTTGGCATTATGTTGAAATAGCAATCTACAATGTTGTAAATAGACCACAAGAATTCTACAGTTTTGAAGTTTTACTTGTAATTTGCGTTTTTAATGACCTTTGACCTCATGCAGGTTTGCCTCTTTGGTTAGCACCTACTCAGTACTATAAATGTGATAATTTGGAGTAATTTTCTGAAAAATGTTTATATCATAAACACGCATACAATTATAAAATGAGCATTTCTTTGCTAAGGTTGTTATAGTTGTTATAAAGCTAGGACTTGCCCATCTTTGCAATGTTGGAAAATTAGGACTTACCCATGTTTGTAATGTTGGAAAGTTTGATTTCTGCTTTTCTCTAGTGTTTCCACTGTCTGATGGGGGTAGTTCTTGTTCATTTAAGAGCTGATGTGATCTGACTTCTGAATCCAAGGACAGCCACAGGAGTTTGTGTTTTATATTGATTTTTCAGAAAATACACAATTTTTCTGATGAAGAGAAGGTATTGAGACCCTCTAGCTTCTCTACATGATAGGAAAGGTTATTCATTGTATACAAGGAAAAAAAATCCAACACTCTACAGTGCTACTTGTCTCTAGATTGCAGAGACAAGGAGGAACTATCATCTGTGGAATTTTTACCATTTTAATGATAGATGACAGCAAAATATTCTGAGTTTCAAAAATATTGTAAAGCTATGTCTTTAAGGCCAAAACCATAGATGAAATGTGAAGAGTAAATTTCTATTAAAAATATTAATTTGACTCATTTTCAGTGAACTGATGATATATTTTATTATCATATAGGCACTAGCTCATCCATTTTATTTTTAAGATTAATAAAACCAAAATGTTCAATGAGTTTTCTTGAATTCTAGTCATCACTAACACTGTGAACAAGATGCAGACTGGCCTCTCACGTATGGTGACAGTCAATCATTCACATAATCTTACTTATGTTTTTATTATTTTTAAAGCTTTCTTTGTGTAAGTCCTTCTCAGTAAATAATTTTATCCATAGCAGCTGAAGTCTCATTTGAAGCAGAAGGCTAGAACTAAAAAGAAACAAAATATTGCTTTTAGAAATTTTAGGGAATATATCAATGAAGCATTATAAATAGATTAGTTCCTCAAATCATCTTCAGTGGGCTAGTATCTCTACATTGACAATTAACATGGTTGTTTAAACAATATAATGATGGATCAATCTTACTAAAATTCTTGCAAAATTAGTATCTGCCTATCTTGCAGTTTGCACATTTCGATCAATCTTACTAAAATTCTTGCAAAATTAGTATCTGCCTATCTTGCAGTTTGCACATTTCCATCAAGTAAGAATGTAACGCTTTAAGGTGGCAAATAAATTCAAACCAATTCTCAAGGAAATAAGTTGAGACTCAGATATTGAAATTAAGTAGAAACTTTTGTGATTAATTATATAGATATTAACCCTCATTTCTCTATGCTCAAATTTCTGAGCCTAAAATGCATCCCTTTCTCCTCCCAAAGTCTAGTTGTGACCAATTATTCCACCACTATCTATCTCCTAGTATTTGGCAAGAGAATTTCTTTGATCCAATCTGACACATTTCCCCCGTGCCACTGCCATTTCTCTCTCCAATTTCTTCACTGATGCATATGTGACACCCTTCAAGGTCCAGCTCAAGCCCATCTTTTTCTACAAACATTTTTTCCAATCTTTTTAGCCCTTTGTTACTCCAGGTGTGATTGGTGGATTAGCATATCAGTACCATGAGGGAGTTTGTTAGAAATCCAGAATCCTGGGCTCCACCTCAGATCTACAGATCAGAACCTGCATTTTCACAAGATTCCCAGTTTTTTTTTTTTTCATGTAAATTAACATTTAAAAATCTTTCTGCGTCTCACTGTCGCCTGGGCTGGAGTGCAATGGCAAGTAGCTGGGATTACGACACACACCACCAAACCTGGCTAATTTTTGTATTTTTAGTGGAGACAGGGTTTCACTATGTTGGCCAGACTGGTCTTGAACTCATGACCTCGTGATCCGCCCACCTTGGCCTCCCAAAGTACATAGGTTTTTGGCATTATCAGAATATTAGGCCTGGAGTGGTGGCTCAGGACTGTAATTACAGCACTTTGGGAGGCCGAGGCGGGTGGATCATTTGAGGACAGGAGTTTGAGACAAGCATGGCCAACATGCTGAGACCCTGTCTCTACTAAAAATAGAAAATTAGCCAGGTGTGGTGGCACACATTTGTAATTGCACCTTCTGGGGATGCTGAGATAGGATAATCACTCGAACCCAGGAGTTGGAGGTTGCAGTGATCTGAAATCATGCCACTGCACTCCACCCTGGGTGACAGAGTAAGACTCTGCCTCAAAAAAAAAAACCCAAAAAAACAAGAAGGAATATTCAACTAATTAGTTTTTCACAGGTGTCTTATCTCCTTACCTAGAATAAAAGCTCCTTGAACACAGCCACCAGGTTCTATCCTTTTATAACCCAGATGGAACCTAACACTTTGTATCGTATGTCATGTTTTATTTTCTTTTGTTTTTAGTTGACATGTAATAATTATACATAATTATGTATACAATGTGTAATGATTATTTAAATAAATATATATAATGTATAATGACCAAATCAGAGCAATTAGCATATACATCACCTCCAGCTTTATTATTTCTTTGTGCTGGGAACATTCAAAATCCTCTCTTTTAGCTTTTGGAACATACACAATAAATAGTTAACCATCTTCACCCTACAGTGCTGCAGAATGTCAGAACTCATTCCTCCTATCTAGCTGAAATTTTGTGTCCATTATCCAATTTCTCCCTATCCTTCTCTCTCTCCTACCCTTTCCAGCCTCTAATACAATTGTATTGTTTTCTTCCTGTGTTGATGCAGTGTTTCAACTTTCCCTAACATCTAGTGGTTGACATTTTCCTTTCAGATGAGAGGAATGCAAATCATATTGCTCAGCTCAATACCTGGCACATAGTGAGTAGCCAAATAAATAGTCGCTAAATGAATAAATTATCAAAATTTATTTTTGGCCAGATGAACCTAGTCTTCAGTTTAGACTTAGTGGTGATTCTTCCCAGTCGTGTTCTTGGGAGAACAGTCCATAATGAGAGTACTAACGCAGTCATCAGCCTATAAAGCTTCTGGGTACATTTACTTGAATTCTAATTGGGCTATTAAAACATTACTAATCATGTTTCTAGAATAGCTTCTGAATCTTCAGGGTCATTAAGCCTAATAGCAATCTTTTGCCCTTTGCTGTAAGTCAGTATACTAAGATTTGTTTAGCTGCTAACTTGTCTCACTAATATAGTGGTTAAAAACAGGGGCTTTGGCGTCAGACTGCAAAGGTTTTCTTTCTGGACCTATCTTTCCTACCTTTGTGACCTAAGGCATATTACTTTACTTCTTTGTGCCTCAGTTTCTGTGTCAAAATGGTGGAGATAATCGTATTTTTTACTTTATAGGGTTGATATAAAAATTAAATTAGCTAATATGTGTTAAGTGTTTAGGAGAGTGCTTGGCACATATTAAGTCCTAAAGAAATGGACTTTTATTTAAAAAACAAAGCAAAACATGCAGCCAGGAAATCTGTAATTCTGAAATGCCATTTTAGAGTTTCAATGAGTATGTAGATTATGTAGGTAGTGTGGGATTACTTTAGATAGGTTCCTATTCTGTTTTCTTTTTCTGACTCAGTATTTAATTTGTGTTTCCTGGTGGAGATGGCTTCCAGCACCATATAACTTTGATACCTGCTATAAGGATATGTGTTTCTATTCATGTTTCTATTGTCTAATCCCTAGGTACAGGTACAATATTAAAACTGAGGGCTGACTCATCCCAGAAAAGACAGAAGACTCTCTCACTGTTCAGGTACAACTGACTCAGTCAATTCAAACGTCCTTCTTTTAAAGGATTGAGTAAGCAGATGGGAATTGGGTTATGTCCAGAATGCTTAAGACCTTAATCTTTGTCACACCACTAAATGAAACAAATGCCAAAGCTGAGATTCTCTTTAAATGATGTAAATGATACTAAGATAATTTTATAATAGTAAATAATGAGGCTTTATAATAGAACATAATATAAATGGTACATTGCCGAGCAGTGAACATATACATTAAAGCGTTGCAGGTTAAATATTTTCTAAAATTCTGTTGGAGATTTACAAAAATGATTTCATCTACAATAGAGCAATTTTCAGAATGCTGTTGATTGTGTAACTGTCTAAAAATGTAAAATCGTCGCATACTCAGTTAATCAAACAGTACAATTGATTCTTTATCACACTATATTCAAAACTGGAAACACTGGGGCTTAACACCCTTAAGCAGCCGGCCTTGGGGTTTTGCAGGCTTAGGGTGAGTTTAATTAAAGTTAAGGGAGAAAGCCAATTAAACACTGAGAAGAGCTGGCATCTTTGTTGCACTCTAAAGACAAAAATACCATTTAGAATAAGATGATGCTGTAATCTCAGTATAAATGCCATTGTCTACTTCAGCAATTTCGATGGCCCAGGTGTTCTCAGCACTTTGAAGAGCAGCTAGCTTATGAGCTTTCAATTCATAACTACATTGAATAATTCCCATCTGCTTTAAATCTTCTCTGATAGGAAGTGCTTAGAAAGGAGGCTGCATAAATATAAAGAGTGGCTGTGCTTAAAGTCCTAGAATACACTTATGTTAAAGTGTGTGTCTCCAAAGAGCATTTAGAGTCAAATTCTCTTTGAGTAGGTTTGGAAAGCAGAGGGTTAACATTTCCCCTCACTGCTACATACAAAAGTGATGTAAGTAAATGGATAAAGGGATTCAGCTTCATGCAATGAAAAAGTTCATGTCGTATTTATATTTTAGTGACTTTTGATGCAGTGCCATTACTGTTCTTCATCACTATTGTGCAGTACCGCCCACTGGGAAAATGGTAGAGCAGAAAAATGTGCTGCTCTACAGCTTGTCAATCAATCAAAAAAACATAGAAAGAAGTGACTATGAGCATTATTGCAAATGCAGTCCTGGCAAGCTGTGAGGGACGGGAGGGACAAAGCAGTCAATGACAAACAAAAATTGAAAGCTGATAAAATGGGATTTACTGGTATTTTTCTCATCTTCATCTTGCTTTCTTGCAAGTATTAATTGCAATGTGGAAGAAGAATATGGAGAGTGCATTACAGAAAGTCAGGGCTATTGCTCTAATTGGTGACAAGCAAGTCAGCTATCTGTGTAATGTAGTACAAAAGTGTGGTACTCTTTGCACTTTGGTGTGCTCCTTGATGGAGCCTTCAAGCTACTAAGGTCAGTTGATTTCACTTATGAGAAGTCTTGTGAATGTTTCTTTAGCAGTATACAGCAGATATTTATGTGGACCGCTTAGGAAGAACACATACAAATTCCTTACCATCAAGCACCATTATTTTAATAGCCTTTTAAATTCTCAGATTAATGTGTAATAAATCTTAGCAATGGAGAAAATGTTCTATGGTTACTGTTTAGTAAGAAAAGTTGCCCCATGTTTGGAAAATGTCAGCAAACCCCACTCATGATTATAATCAATCCTGAAACATTGTGGTGATATTTTAAAGTGATCTTGCAAGTGACTGAATATCATAGCTCAAATATACACAAGGGTAGCTGGTAACATATTTAGAGTTTTTGAAAAAGAAGACGTAATTATCAATAATTCCTGGGTTAGGCAGTGTGGTATAGGAAAAAAAGATAGTAGTGGTGGTTCAGGAACTTCAATTTAGTCTGTCTCCAAATTTATGGATGGATTGGAAAAGTTCTTCAAGTCTCTGGACCTTAGTTTTCTATTGGTACAAATCAGAGCAATGGACAAAATAATTTCTTTTTTTTTTTTTTTTTTTTCCTGAGATGGAGTCTTGCTCTGTCGCCCAGGATGGAGTGCAGTGGCATGATCTCGGCTCACTGCAAGCTCTGCCTCCTGGGTTCAAGCGATTCTTCTGCCTCAACCTCCCAAGTAGCTGGGACTACAGGTATGTGCCACCATGCCCGGCTATTTTTTTTTTTTTTTTTTTTTTAGTACAGATAGGGTTTCACCTTGTTAGCTAGGATGGTCTCCATCTCCTGACCTGGTGATCTGCCCAACTGGGCCTCCCAAAGTGCTGTGATTACAGGCGTGAGCCACCGTGCCAGGTTACCAGGACAAAATAATTTCTAAAGTCCCTTTCAATTCTAAGTATTCAGAAGTTCTCTTAATCAAAGCCAGCTTATAAGGAGGCAGCAACTTAGGTGTTAACAAAATGCCTGAAAAGTGACCATTAAATACCTAGAAGGAGGTCAGGAATGGAACAATTAAAATTTGTTCTATCTGGTTTATATTACAGTGGGAGAAATAAATTGTGAGTTTGCCATTATCCCACTATTTGTTTATAAACATGATGCATCTTGATAGTTAGCCCAGTGACTCAGGAAGCACTGCCTATCTAGTTTTCTACAAGTGACTACCAGCCACTTTAAATGTGTCACCAAGTCCCAGTGATCCTCCAGTTTCCTTGACTATTTTTCTTTCCCACTCGCATATTTCAGCAACTGAGTATCGAGCTAAATTTTAATTATTATCAGCAAAATACACATGTATGTGAATAAACTTGTTTTCAACTGCCAATTCTAAACCCAAGTAACCTGGATTCAGGTTGGAGGAATGAGAGGGAGGGAAAGTATATGTTGGCAGGGGCCAACAGAATCACTTAGTACTAACTAATGTATTAGACAAGAGTAGTGACTACAACAAACTGACACTGGCCCAGGCCTGGTGAATTGCAGATCATAGTCACATCATTGCAAATACATAAAGTTTGCATATGGCTTCCATGTGTATCAAGACAGTTAAGAAGAAATTTAGAACACAAACTCTACGTTGCTTTCTGACAATACAAAGAAAACTTACATCACATCGTAAATTGCTAAAATTCAGAGTTTAACATAATACAAAACCTACATCTCCAGAATATATTTGATTTTAATAATTTCCCAGCACAAAGAGAGGCAAACATAAAAATGAGCCTAATCAAATGGTCTAGAAAGATATTTACAGCTTCAAAGCATAGGGTGGCAGACAGTACAGATGTTCTTTGCACATAGGTCTATGAGACCTGTGGTGCCATTCCAAGAGTAGGATACCTACTCTATGCTTGGCTTTATCATAAGGCCTCAATAAGTCATTTAGTTTTCAATTCTTCGGTTTACAGCTGTAGTTAGCTCATGCATTTGGAAGAAATGATTGTGTATCTTTGTTTAAACTTTACTATGTGGCACTGAGTTTTTATTTAAATGTGTGAAAGAGAAAAGCCTAAAAGCACACAAGAGAGTTGGTACCTACAAAAGTATCTGGAAATGAGTCAGGTTGAAAATAAAATGCTGAGTTTGCTAGGTAACTAAGTGAATTATCTCTAGTGTTTGATGAAAAATAAGCATTCAGAAGAAAGAAAGATGATACAAAAAAAAATGAATGGATTCAATTGCCTTCTCCCAAGATGCAAATGAAACTATCTATGGGAATTGCTCAGTACCTAGAGTCATAGAATGTGCTTTCCAAGATTTTCTTTTGTTCTCAATGTAAGAGAACAACCAAAGGTTTATCTATATTCTGGTTAAGAAAGAAAAAGGGAAGAGCACATTGAAAAGAAACATTTGGTACAGAAAGCCAATTTCTTCTAAAAAAAAAATGTGGTAGAGGATGAGGGTGGGAGAGGTGTAGTAGGAAGAGTGCCAATGTGGTGCTTCAAAGCTAATTAGATATGCAAATGAACTGATAGGGTTGGGATTTGTGTCACTGCCTGAAACATGTCAAATTGGAGGAGGGGCCTGTGGGAGGTGATTGGATCATGGAGGCGGACGTCGCCCTTGCTGTTCTCAAGATAGTGACTGAGTTCTCATGAGATCTGATGGTTTAAAAGTGTGGCACACCTCCCTTCTGTCTCTCTCTCTCCCTCTCCCCTACTCTGCCATGGTAAAGATGTTCTTGCTTCCTCTTTTCATTTTGCCATGATTCTAAGTTTCCTGAGGCCTCCCAGTCATGCTTCCTGTACAGCCTACAGAACTGTAAGTTAGTTAAACCTCTTTTCTTCATAAAATGCCCAGTATTAAGTAGTTCTTTATATCAGTATGAAAATGGGCTAACACAGAACACAATTAGTGTTCTCTGTATGATAAGCTGCAAAATGAATAAAAAGTTTTGATACTTCTATAAAATATCAAAGCAGCAGCATTGGACAAAGAAGAATGAAGATATATACAAATTGAAGAACAGCAAAGTTTGTACCTGAAATTATCATGTATAAGAGAAAGCTGTATTATGGCTTAAAATATAGACTTTTTGAACTTTTCATCACAATTTCTATAAAAGACATAGAAAAAAAATGGAGTTTTCCCACTGCCCCTAAATATTAATGTATTGTAAAGATAGTGGCAGAAACTGGCACCAAATCTTCTGCTAGTTAAAATTTATTCATTCAACAGACATTTTGGGGGTATATAATCCGTACTAGGTATTCTTCTAGGCACTTGAGATATGTCAGAAAGCAAAACAGACAATAATCGTTGCTCTGGGGTAGGGAGAGAGGAGAAGATAATAGACAATAAGTAATATGTAAATGACATAGTATGTTAGAAGATGAAAATGACATTGGGAAAAAGACAAATTGAGTGCAATAAGAGCTATATATACTGTGAGTATTATCTGCAATTGTAAATGGGATGATTTGAGTAGACTTCATTGAAAAAGTGATATTTGATCAAAGGCTTGCAGGGAATGGGGTAGCAAGACTATGGCCATCTTACAAGAGCACTGCATTATCAAGGCGCTAGTGTAGAAATATGCCTGATAGATTTTATGAATAGCAGGAGATCAGTGCAGCTGGAGAAAGGTGACTGAGGGAGAGAGTGGCAGGTGGTAAGGTGAGAGAGTGGCAGGTGGTAAGGTTAGAGAGGTAAACAGTGGCCAGTGCATATAGGACCTTGTAAGTCATCATAAGGACTTTGATTTTTATACTAAGCAAAATAGAGAGCCATTAGAGGGTTTGGGGCCGATGTCTTTTGAAAGATCACTTTAGCTTCTATGTAAGAATAGAATGTGGTAGACAAAATAGTGGAATCGGAGAAACAGGTTAGGACAATATTTCAGTTACTCAGGTGAGAGATGATGATGGCTTGGAACAGGGAAGCAAAAGGAGAGATAGCAAGAAGTTGTCAGATCTTGAATATATTGTAAAGATAGACTAGATGAAAGATTGCGTTTAAGATGTGAGAGAAAAAGAGAAGTCACAGATAACTCCATGTTTCAGGGCCTAAGCCACTAGAAGAATGGAGTTTCCATTTTCTAAGAGAGAGAAGACTGAAAGGACCAGGTTTGTTAAGGAAGGTATGAAGTTTCATGGTAGATATTATCATGTTTTGAAATGCCTATCAGGTTTCAAGTGGAGGTGTGAGTAGGCAGTTGTATGGAAATCAGCATAGAAGTCTGTACGGAACCACTACAGTAATCTGAAGAAAGGACTGACAAAAGTACAACTTTGGAAGTGAACAGCATAGAGGTGGCATTTAAATCCATGAGAACAGAGGAGTCTACCTAGGGAGTGAGTATAGATAGGGAAGGAAAAAGTCAAAATCGAGTTTGAGACAGTCCAACATTAGAAGGTTAGGGAGAAGAGGAGGAATTAACAACAGATCCTGAGGAGTACCCAGTCAGGTAGGAGGGACATCAGGAAAGTGTGGTATCCTGAAAACCAACCACAGCAAATCTATTAAGTGTGCCTGATGATGTTGGTTAGGGCATCTCATTCTTAGCATGATTAACATTTTGGGCTATATAATTATTCGTTTGGTGGTTGGGGGAAGGGGGTGCTATCCTATGTATGCATCGTAGGAGTTTTAGCAGCATTTCTGGACTCTACTTTCGAGACGCCAGTAGGGTTTGTCTCTCCAAGTAGGATTTTCCTCATTGCCAATTCGTGACAGCCAAAAGTGTCTCCAGAAATTGCTAAATGACACTTGGTGAGCAAAATCACCCCAGTTTGAGAACTGCTGTGTTGTATTAAGTAGACTGAAGAATGGAAATTCAGCACTGAAATTAATAACACAGAAGTCATTGATGACCTTGAAAACAGCAGTTTTAGTGGAGTAGCAGGGAATGAAAGCTGAAATAGAGTGGGTTTAAGAGAATGGGAGGAGATAAATTGGAAACAACAGTGTACAAACAACTCTTCAAATAGTTCTACTGAAAAGGAGAGCAAATAAATGAACCATTAATTAGTGGGGGAGATGAAGACTAAAATTTTTTTTGTTTGTTTTAATGATGGGAGAAATAATGGCATATGTGTTTACTGATGGCATAATCCAGGAGAGAGGAAACAATTAGTGATGTGAAAGAAACTGTTGGAAAAATGCCCTTGAGTAATGGAGAGGGGATAGGGTCTGCTACACAAAAGGAAGGATGAGCTTTAGATAGCAACATGGATATTTTATCTGAGGTAGCAAGTAGGAAGGTAAAGAATGTGGTTGTAGATATCACTAGGTGGACAGATATGGTTTTGGTGATGTAGATAGCCACTTCCTGGCTTGTAGATAGCTACTCTGTCCTCACATGGCCTTTTGTCTGAGTGGGATTTCTCTCTCTCTCTTTCTCTTCTAATAAGGCCACCAGTTTTACTGAATTAAGGCCCTACCTTTATGACCTCATTTTAACCTTAATTAATTCCAAAGACCCTATCTCCAAATACAGTCACATTGGGGTTAGGCCTTTAACATATGAATTTTGGAAGAAGCACAATTTAGTCCATAGCAGTTGAATATAGGTAGAGTTATACTTTGCCAAAAGAGGATAAGGGTATGAGAGGGGGCAGAGAGTATTACCCTATATTATGTGCAAGTTAATGATTATATTGATTGATCAGGGAATTAAGATAGGTAAGGGGAGAGGAATTCAAGGAAGTGGGGAATAACACAAATATAGTAGGATCAATGGATTGGAAACACTCAGTTCAAATATTATTGAAGCCCTGGTATTTTAGGGCATGAGATTTGAAAACTAGAATATGATGGTTGGAAAAATAGGAAGGTGAAACCGAGATTTTGGAGACATGGCCGTCTTTGGCAGCGACAAGTTTTGGGTTATCGCCTTGCAGTGGATGCTATAATGTATTGCCCCAGACTTTCATTTAGGATGAGGGCCTTCATTTTCCTAGCTTCTGGGGCTATTTTCTGCTGAAAGCTCAAATAACTGAGCCTCTTTCTGGGCACTGCCCTCCATTAAAGACAGCTGCTTTGGCCAACTTTATGCCTCTACATCAAAGCAGCCCACATCCAATGATTGTGATTTTAGAAGTCTGAGGGGTCATCTCAGTTCCAATGATCCTTGTGGGATTAGATGAGGCCTTTGTTGCTACTTCTTTGCAGTTGAAATTATTCCTTTGCCCAATCCTGCTTCTTTCACTCCTTCATAGATATTGTTTCAGAGAGCAATCAATAAATTTTTATATGCAAATATCCATTTTAGGGTGTGTTTCACAGAGACTCTGACCTAAAATAGTTGGTGCTAGGTATGCTCTGAGGAAGGGATCTTTAAAATGAAATATTGGAGCTGGATCACTCATCAGCTGTCTGGAAATGAGAACACTGTCACTGATGGTAGATGGAAGATGGATAGCCTTCCGTATGGTATAGAAATGCAATTGTTAAAATTCTCAGGGTGGAAGGGAATGCACTGGCAATGGCTATATCTCAGGAATTTGAGAGGTTCAGGACAAGTAGTAATTATAAGTAGTGATAAGGAAAATGGACAATGGCTGGCTATTGCTGCGTATGTAGATGCATTGGAGAAACAATGAAAAGCTGATGGTGATTAATCACCAATTTAAGGTGAAATGTGAAAGTAAGAGGACCTTGGACACATTGAAAAATACCTTTATGTTCTGCAACCAGAAGATCAGGCCCAGGACTCAATTATAAGGGCAGTGCAGGCCCAGAGAAGGATTATGTTTCCACTTCTGTCAATTTTATTACACCAAGGAAAAGGCCCTGGTTGAGAAGGAGAGAAGGTCTGAAATGTGAATAGGGATATTTGGTTGATACCCTTGAATTCTACAACCCATAAATGAACCTTGAAAACATTATACTAAGTGGAAGAAGCCAGACACACACAAAAACACATATAATATGATCCAGTCTCTATTCACAGAAATAGGGAGGTGATAGCTAAAGGGTGTGAATTTTTTAATAATTGATGAAGATATTCAAAATTAGACTTTGGTGATGGTTGCACACATCTGTGAGTATGCATACTAAGAAATTGAGTTTTGCACTTTAAATGGGTAAATTGTGTGGTATGTGAATAATATCATAATAAAGATGTTTTTAAAAATTTTGAATTCTCTGATTTTTCTGAATACTCTGGGCTGGCAGATATAATCTACAATATACTCCTCCCTGTTAAAGGCTACTACTCTCATCTTTCTTGAAAATAATGTAGATGCCTCTCTTGCAAGAAAACCTGTGCCTCCTCACGTTTTATCCTCAGCTCCCCTCCTGGCTGCTAAACCAATACTTACAGCAATGTCCCACATAACCTGGATGGGAAAGTGTTTGATATGGTAAGGTAGGAAAAGGAGTAGGCCAAAGAGATTAAGAACTGAGCAAATATGTACCAGCAGCATCTGAGACAGTGTATATGAGACTGGATTCTGAAGGTGATAGATCAGGTGGGATTGAGGTAAGAAAACATATAGTTAAATAAGTGAGAATTTATCAATATGTATGTACTATTTTGCAATACATATTTTAAACACCCTGGCAATGTCCCTAGATGATAGTGCTGATAGGCTGCTAGGATGACACTTGGAAGTTTGAATGAAGTGATGGCCTAAAGTAAATAAAGTAGAAACTTCAGAACTGCCATGGAAGACAGTATAAGAGGGGATCAAAATGCTTATTGAAATGGGCATGATAGAATGGGTTTATTATGTGTAACCAGAAAATGTACCAGTGTCTATGTTCCTCCAGTAAGGTCTGGAAGACAGCTCATTTACAAAAGTGATAAGGAATGTGTTGGTGAGAAAGGTGCTATAATCATCGAGAAGTATAGTGGTGGCCGTCCTCTGGAGGCAAGGGCTTATGGTAAGAGTGTGACTATAAAACTCAGTTCCCTAAAAACAATGGGGGATTATGGGATCCTGAAATAATAGAGGCGAGGTTGTTGTGCTTAGTCATTAGAAGCAAAGTGGACACAATTATAATAAGAGGAAGGGTTGAGGTGGTAGCCAGGGGACCTAATCTAGAGAGTTCTACAGAGATGGTTAACGGAACACTATGTGCCTAGAGTTGCGGTAGATGGACAGCCAAAGATGAGAGCAGCAGTTGATTCTCTTTGTCTTTGTCTTAGATTGGGTTCTGTAGAAGCAGAATCTATAGCAAGAATTAAGTGCTTCATTGAGGCTCTCAATAAAGAAGAGCAGTGGCAATATCTCAGGACTATGAATTATAGCCACTACAGACTTCTTCTTCTCAGAAGGAGTCTATAGGGAAGTGAGTGAATCAGGCTATGGCAGGGAAAGTTACTAGGAAAAAATAATGTGGTTTCAGTTGGAACCTAGCTTTACCTTGCTCCCACAGGAAGCTCTGGAGTGAAGTGAGCAGTGTTCTGGGACAGGCTTGTAAGAGTAGATTGTACACATTTCTTCCCAACTCTGCATTTAGTAGCGTCAGACTGGTAGAATGACATGAGCCTTAATGGGAGAATTTACACCACAGAAATCAAGAAAAACTACTGAGATATTGTGATATTCTAAGATATACATTTTGGTGTCTGCCCTGCACCCAACCCTGTCCTGGTACAGAGCGCCTAAGACTTTTTACAATTTGCTGAGTCATAGCAGGATCTGACACAGAGCTCCTAAATCTCTTGGAACTTTTAAGGTGATAAGACCATCTTTTGTTCTAATGACGCAACTTTTTATGGGCTCCTGGATACCGTCAGGGTGGGAGCCAGTTGCCAGGGGAATCATACATGTGATTACAGGGTCAGAACTTCAGCCCCACTCCCTGACTTCTAGGGAGAAGAGAGGGCTGAAAATTGAGTTGATCACCAGTGGCCAATGATGTAATCAATTATGGCTATGTAAAGAAGCCTCTATAAAGCCCAAAATGACAGGGTTTGGGAAATTCTAGATGGCTCAACGTGGAGGTTCCTGGAGAGTAGCATGCCTGGAGAGGGCATGGAAGTGGTAACTCCCTTCTCCTATAGCTCACCTATGCATCTCTTCTACTTGACTGTTCATTTGCATCCTTTGGATCAATCTCTATAATAAGTGATTAAACATAAAGTATTTATCTAAGCCCTGTGAGGCACTCTAACAAATTAATCAAACCCCAGAAAGGGGTCACGGGAACCCCAATTTAAAGCCAGTTTGTGAGAGGTACAGGTCACAACCTGGGATTTGTGATTGGCGCCTTAGGTGAAGTGCAGTCTTATGGGACTGAGACCTTAACTTCTGGTATCTGACATTATCTCTAGGTCAACAGTGTCAGAATTGAATTGGATTGGAGGACACTGGGCTAATGTCTGCTACAGAACTGCCTGATGTGTGGGGACCTCCCCTCCGCCGCACATCTGGTGTTAGAAGTGCTGTGTTGAATGAACAGAGTGTGAGAGTAGGAAAACAAAGAACTACAAATTAGGACTTTTTAAGTGTCAGTTTATCAGAACTCTACTGCAGGAATTTCACCATAGAATAAGTATGGCCTTGAAGAGAGCTATGAATCAGTTGGTTAGTCAGTCATTGGCTGCAGGATGTCATCTGGGTTGGTGGCGGGGGGCACACATCTTCTTGGGTGATGAAACTCCTTTCCTAGAATAATTCTTCAGAAAATGGAGCTGCTCTGAGCTGTTAGTAGCCAGTAATCAAAGGAACGCAAGGATGGCAAAGGGGATCTGAGGGCAACTACTACAGTCATCTTCCATTTGGAATGAGAGGCAGGTTGAATAAGCTCACAAAAGTCCTACAAGTGAAGTCAGAAAAAGTGATCCACATAGTGGTGGGAGAAAAATTATGAAG
Organism: Aotus nancymaae; assembly: GCF_030222135.1. Classification (NCBI taxonomy): domain Eukaryota; kingdom Metazoa; phylum Chordata; class Mammalia; order Primates; family Aotidae; genus Aotus; species Aotus nancymaae. The sequence goes on along the minus strand of NW_026988415.1, from coordinate 48,404,159 downwards.
GTCAGGTGTCCCTTCCCACAAAGATAGGAAGGTGAGAACCCAACCTAACAAGCCATACACAGATACACACCTTTTGCACATCACTTCAAATCCTCTCAGCTCCACCTCTCATGCCAGCAACCTACCAGAGTGACCAGTTCACACATGAATAGGTGCTCTCAGTTTCTTACAGGTGTAGCCTGACAGTGCCTTGCCTTGGGCCAGCACCTTGAGTCCTGTGCTTCCTACTCCAGAGCTTCTCTGATGCTGAAGCATGAAGTACCCATTGAAACCTGTTCACACTTAAGCTTGCACAACCCAATTGTATGAAAGAATTGATGCCTCGTACACCAACTCCTGAATCAAGAAGGGTGTTTATCCCTTTCCGTTTTTTGTTAGATGATTTTGAGATGCATTTTTCATAAGGTTCCTTGGAGGATCTTTTCAAGATCAAGCACTTGCCATGTAATGCTAGGAAACACACTGTCAAATTTTCAAAAATTTTCCAACACTCAAACTGCAAGGTAATGGGTACTCTATTCAAGGAGTTGAAAAAGGGAAACAAAAGAATCCTTCCCTGAACATGGGGCATGGAGAGGGTTTTCAGGGAAAACACACAAAAACAGCAGAACACAGCTAAGTTGTTTCTCTTTGTGATGTTGCCCATTTCAGGCCATTTAGTCCTAGTCTCTGAAGTGTTGACTGAATGAAGGGACTGAGAGACAGTGAGTTAGTCTCTCTGGAGCAGAGCACAGGGATCAGCTTATAATCAGAGCAGAGATTTTTCTATTTCTCTGCATCACTTTATATGGGCTCTCTCTCCTTCCCTGTTTTCCTTTCTTTGTCCTTTAGTCCTGCCTCTAAGAATAAACTACCTCCACAAGCCTTTGTCTCAATCTCAGCCTCTGCTTATAGGGAAAATTCATGCTAAGGCAAGGGGTGATAGTAATCCATTTCTACTGTATGTTGAAAGAATTCTGATATAAGAGTTATATCCTCCCTCAGATATCCAGCAATCAACCAAGATGGTCACATTTTAAATGCCCTATGTATTAAATAAATAATTCTAATTGATTAATTCACTATCAGAGTTAAAACACAGTGTAGTTTGATGTGTCATTAAAATAGAAGCTGTCATTCATGAAACTACATCTTAATTACTGCATGAATTCTGTTTTAATATGATAGATATTATCTTTCATTTTTCTGCTTTTATAGGGGTTGTATGGATGAATTCAATTTTTAAATCCTTTCAGCTTATAGGTTGAAAAGAGAAAGATGTGAAATATTTTTATTACTGCTTTTAATGGATTCAGGAAAAAATGAAACAAATAAGCTAAAACAAACAAACATACCTTCCCAAATACTACCAGCTAAGAATATTTAACAGCAAGAAGATATCTGTTGCATCTTGCTACTGAAATATGCATTTACTTCTTTCTTCTTTATACTTATTTGGTTCTTTAATTGATGTGGGAGAGAGGCTGTAGAAGATATTGAAAAAAAAAAACCCACAGCATTAGTTAAAACAACACTCTTACAAATGTCTTGATGATAAAGATTACTGTTTCACTTTATCAACTTGTAGTTGTCATCACTTCATCAAATTCCATCAGTATAACGTCTTACTTGGCAGTCCTAAAAACAAGCACAGGGTAAATGTCTTTTGGAAGTATAAAGAGGAGATGGATTAAGGAAATGGGTTTAGGGCTTTGCTTACATGTAGAAAACAGTATCATTTCCAGCTTGCTTGGTGTTCCTGAGCCTACATATGAATAAAAGCTAGTGATGGTAATGGTTGAATTAGCAGCACAATTAGCAAATACCCTTAGACCAAATCCACAGTTGTTAAAAGCTTTTTCTACAAAAAAAAGTGTCATTTGTGTCATTTTCAATTTTCACCTGATTTTATTTTTGCCCTTTATAAACCTTTTAAACTATTTAATGAATGAAACAGGGTTTGTGATTGTTTCTGCAGCATTGGCAGTATTAATTTTCCTGCCAGAAAAACTGTCCAAATATCTTTTGTTTAATAAATGGTGCTTACCTATTAATAAAAAGTAGATTTTTTTCTTTTATTAGTTCTTTTGATGTCTTGTTTCAATTAAAATGGTGCTATTTGCCAGCAGAGGTTTAGTTTTCTGTGGCAGCCCGGCAGAAGCTGGTTAGTTCTTTTCATCACTGTTAGTGTAGCACAATGCCTGTAGAGCCAGACAGACCTGGGTTCCAAACCTAACTCTGTCACTTCTGAGTGAACAGTTTTGACCCAATGACCTCTCAAGGCTTCATTTTTCTCATCCATAAATGCTAATTATATTAGTAATTCTTTGAGAAAGTACTAATATCACTAATCATAGTGTTAAATGCTAATAGTGTCAGGGATTTAAGAGCTTACAACAGTCATACCTACTTTTATTAACACGTCATTCGGCCTCCTGCTTTTTCAATGAAAGTATAATTCTACAACAATTTCTTTACACTATACTGAACTGTGGAATGTTATGCTACTATTTTAAAATAAAATAAAAGCTTTAGTTTATATTATGTTAACAACAAATATGGAACATCTACAGTGAGCTAGGTGCTGGGGTTACAGCAAGGAAATTCGAAATTAACTATTAAAAACATATAAAACTTGATAATACAATAAATTATTATTGAATTACATGACTTATTTTAATTTATTAAATATTTCTAATGATATACATATGTATACATCTATTCATATTTACTTAGAAAATTGGTAAAAGCCATAAAATTGCAAAAATGAACATGTAAATCACCTCTGGTCTTTCTATTCATACATATATGTATAGATACATATATACATATATGCAATATATGTGTATATAATATGTGCAATTAATATTTTGGTGTACATCTTTCTAATCTTTTCTACTTTACATATATTCAATGTTTATTTTTGTTAATTGTGAGTGTATCATGCATGCTGTTTGGTAAACTATTATTTTTATTTAAAATATATAATGAGGGCCAGGTGCAGTGACTCATGTCTATAATCCTAGCACTTTGGGAGGCTGAGGTAGGAGGATTGCTTAAGCCCAGGAGTTCAAGACCAGCCTGGGCAACAAAGCAAGTCTCCCTCTACACAGGCACATGCCTATAGTCCCAGTACCTGGGAGACTGAGGCGGAAGGACCACTTGAGCCCAGGAGGTTGAGGACACAGTGAGCTGTTATTATGCTACTGCACTCCAATGTTAGAGTGAAACCCTGTCTCCAAGAAACAAACCTCTCTCTCTATATATATATGTGTGTGTGTTTGTGTGTATGTATGTATATATATGTATATATGTACAATGAATAGTTTCCCTTGATCTAAAATAATATACTCTTCTATAACTATCCTTATTATAGGATAATTTTTGAATCCTACATACCAGAACAGTATGGACATATATCATAATTTATTTTACCAATCCCCTATAGTAAACACTTTTATTGTTTTTTAACATTTCATTAATATACATACTGCCATGACAAACTTCAACACCGTCATATGCCATTTAGCAAAGGAGTACACAGAAAAAATATGAGCCATCAGAAGGTTATATCCTCATCATCCTGTCATCAGCTCTATAACTTACCTGTATCCCCACTTGTTCTTTCCTTCTTTTCTAAATGCTCTAGAGTCTACCTCCTTCTGCATTTTCAGAGAACATGTACTTTGATTAGTCGTCTTTCCTGTATGCAAACTTTTCTTCCCTTTCTCTAGGTCCCTCCCATGAATATTTCATCATATTTAAATCTTTACAGTCTGAAAAAAAATAAGTAGAAGAAAACTTCATTAACTCACGTCTACCCCCTCTTCTCTCCTTGCTATGATTTGAATGTCCTTTCTAAAACTCATGTTGAAATTTGCTATTGAGATCGCATTAAGAGGTGAGGCCTTTAAGAAGTGATTCGGAGAGCTGTGCTCTCATGAATGGATTAATGCCATTATCCATGAGTGTGGGATAGTTACTATGGCTGTTTGGTACCCTTTTTCTTTCTGGATCACACACCATCTTGCCACATAGTGCCTTCTGCCATGGGATGGCTCTCACCAGATTCTGGTGCCATGCTCTTTGATGTCCCAGCCTCCAGAAAAGTGAGCCAAACAACTTTCCATTCTTTTTGAATTGCTCAGTCAGTGGTATTCTGCTATAGCAACAGAAAACAGACTAAGACACTCTCCAGTTTCTTGGCCCAAAATTTTAGGAGGTATGATACAGTTGTCTTAACTGTGCTAATCAGAACCTTGGGAAATTTTCTGTTTGTTTTTGATACCTCTTTCTGCCTCATGCCCATATTTAATCAATGAGAATGAATCATCAATTTTATCATCTAAATAAATCTTTAGTCACTTTACTTCTTTCCTTTTCTACTGTTTTAGTTCAAACAGTTGTTATTTCTTGCCTGGACCACTGCAGTACTGGATCCTAACAAGTCTGCTTTTGCCAACTCTACCTCTCTTTGAATTGTTTCTACCAACAGAGTAACCTTTTCAATTGCAAGCCTGATTATATTAGCCCTTCCTTCTCCCCTCTCCCAAGACAGATGCACACACTTAAGCCCCTTCAATGGCTTCCCACTGCTTTTCAGATAATAACCAAATTTTTAGCTTAATAAACAAGACCCTGACTGAGTTGACCCTGTCCCACTTCTCTTAGACCTGTTTCTTAACAAGCTCCCCCTTATTCCTTATACCCCAGACACACTGCTATTCTTTTAATTCCATGGACAAGCAGTTATTTTTCTGTCTCAGGTTTTTGTAGATGCTCTGTCTTCCACCCAGAACCCTACTAACCCCAGTATCCTCACTCTCTGATATCTTGTTTATTTCTACATATGCTACATTTATTTCATATGTCATTGCCACAAAAAAAACCCTTCCAGGTCACAGCCCCTTACTACGTATGTAGTCATACATGACAATTTCCCTTGTCAGAGCTACAAGTTAATAATTATTAACATGGCGATTTTATTGATATCTATCTTGATCATTCGATTGCAAGTTTCATGAAAATGAGGATAATGTTTGTACTTAACATTGCATCTGTAACATCTAACACAATGCCAGGCTACAGACAGAATCTCAATAAATGTATCTGTTGCATAAAGGAATGAATGAACACAAATCAGTCTTATACTCCATTGTATCACTAAAATGACTCTTCTAAAAAAGGCTAATAACCTGTTGCTAAATCAGACAGATATTTTAAAATTTTTATTTCACTTGGTTGCTCAGCATCATATGGGATTTATTTTTTGACTAGTGCTTCCTGAAAAATGTTCTTTCTTTGCTTTCCAAGACAATGAATGTCTTAAACTTCTGTTTATTCATTCTCAGAGCCTTTACCTGTATCCTCTTTCTCTGTTCATTGCTTGAATGTTAATGGTCGATTATTTTCTTGATTATTTGTCTTGTGAGAGAATATAAATTAGTAGTAAAATCATCTTCTTTCATTGCTGCAATTAATATGCATGTTCTAATGACTCTCAAATCTACATCTCCAACCCAGATTGCTTCCCTGACCTTTGAACATGTATATCTGATGGCCTGTTGTACAGCTTTACATGGGTATCTTCAAAGCACCTTTAGCTTTTCATGTGTAACATTGATTTCTTTCCGTTCCACAGTCAAATCTGCTCTTTTGCATTACCTATCTCAGTGAATGACACCATTATCCACCCAGTTTATTAAGCTTGAAAGCTGGGAGTCATATATAGTTTCTCCATTTCTTCTTCCAACACATCAAAACAGTATCCAAGCCCTGTTAGATCTATCAGTTGAAACTCCTGTTGACCTCATCCGTTTGTCACTATCTCCACTACCACTACCTTAGTTCAGGCCACCAGCATTCTTGCCCAGATTACTGCACAAGTGTCTTAACTACTCTCCCTGACTCCAGTTTTACCCTCTTGAATCCATTCTCATTTTTTATAGTTAGAGTCCTCTTATTTAACCAGACATTTATCATGCAACTCCCCTGTTTGAAAAATGTCTTCATTGGTCTTAGGATAAAACCTTAGCTCTTTTGTGAAATTTATCAGATCAATTGTATTTTCTTGAGCTACGTCTCTTGCCTTATTCTACTGGCACTCTATTTTTCAGCTATTCTGAGCTTCCTTTCCATCTGTTAACATGTCATGCACTGTCTCACCTCAAAGCCTTCACTCATGAGCTTCTCTTCTGCTGCATGCAGTAGCCTCCACACACATTTTACCCAGCTAACTCCTACTCATCATTCATATCTCAATTTAAAATTACTTCTTCTAGAGAGCTCTTCCTGACCCTCATTGCCATCACACTCTAGGCTATGCACTGCTCTTCTATGTTTCCATAGCTTGCTATATTTCTCCTATATTACCACTTAATATACCTTACTGTAATTATATTTGCTTACCCATTTGTTTATCCCAGTATATTGTAAGCTCTGGTGATGGCAGGGATTATGTCTCTTTTGATAACTTTCATATCCCCAGCACCCCAGTACAGTCCTCAGCACAATGTAGACGCATAATACATAGTGACTGGCTGAATGAAGTTTCCTAATTTAAGATTTTTATAAGTATATTTTAGAACAGCAAACTAAATTAGAATTATGAAGATAAATGTTACATGTCTTTTTATCTTTTGGTATCAACACATGCAGTTTTTAGATAACAGGGCTCAGGAACCAGGTTTGCACAGGCTCTAATGTAAGCTATATTCATGTAGGTAGTGAAATGCTTTGTGATCTTGCACAAAAACTTATCTTTTGGGGACACTGATTTACTTGTCTGAAAAAAGATTGAAATGGATAATCTCTAATGTTCCACATAAAGTATGATTATATGAAATCAGAAGTATGTTGATACACCTCAGAAATAGTTATAACTACAAAATGACAACACTATTTCATAGTGGTGTAATAGATTTTTGTGGTGGTAGTGGTGGTGGCAGGGGTTTGATTATTTTGAGAAGCTAAGTGTGCTCTATTTAAAATTTTTTCTAGTAGTCTGACTTGAGAGCAGATAGAATGGTAAAAGCAGCCTAGTCATGTGATACTGTAAGTCAGATTTCTGCCCCATAAACCACAGTTGCTGAGAGGCAACTTTAATAAAGAGAATGTAGGAGGACACAAATTTAGCAGCCGTGGGGCTAAATAATGCAAAGATAGCTAAATTGGAGAAAGATGAATGATGTCAAAGTGGTAAAAACCAAGAGACCAGGTATTGCTACACAGCTATGGTTTTTGTTTAAAAATGCCTGGCTGCTTTCAGTAGCTGTTGAGCCATAGGATGTATAAAATCTCCCTCACTGAGGCAATATATCAGCTACCCAAACCTCTTCCTCATCAGTCAAGCTTGTTGGCCTTTGACTCTTCACAATCTTTGTGACACTGTTATCAACGATACTTCAGAAACATCTGCTCCAGAGCTGTCTGCAATGGCAGACAGCAAATCTAATGGCACCAAAAAAGAATGACAAGAGACCCATTAATGTGTAGTGGTGGTAGGAAACAACACAATAACTCCCATGAGAGCTAGCTGAATCCATCAGCATTTCAATGCCTAGCTAACTTAGTAGCACACATTTGGAAAGACTTTAGCATTCATGATGTCATTGACAAATAAGAAGTCAAAGAAAGAATTAAATTATTGCCTTACACAAAATATATGATGCTACCTATAGGTCAAAGTAGAATTAAGCAGAGGTTGATAGTGGGTCATTTGTGGAAAAATCTGATCCTTTTTATTTGTACAGGGTACTTAGAGTAGCAGTTTAGTGCTCTTTATGCCCAATATTCATTTACTCATTCACCTACTGGTTCACTCATTCACTGCTTTATTTATTTGACAAATATTTGATTTTTACTCTTCTAGGTATACGTATATACCAATAAATAAAAATAGTCTAGTGGCCCAAGAAAAATAAAAACAAACAAATATGATATATAATGATAAGTGTTATGAAGAAAAATAAACTAGGAAACAAGAGTTAGGACTAAGGGAGCGAGATGTCTGCAATTTTAACAGGGAGGCCAGAGAAGGTTTCTTTAATAAATTGACACTTGAGAAGAGGCAAGAGAAGAATGAGAGAAGGAACAAGTGGGGAAGAACTTCTGAGGCATCGGAATAGTAATGCAAAGGCTCTGGGGCATGAGTGTGTCTCCAGGTTAGAGCAAGTGCAGAGGCTAACGTGGCTAAGAGTGAGAGAGGGAAAATAAAAACTAATTCCATTCTAACTGCCATAAAAACACTTCCATTCTCTACTTTGAGATCTTCCTAGCTGAGAATAATGTTTAAAATGCAGTACTCCCTAAAATAACATTCTACACTATCCTCTTCCACATGCTTGTTGGCAAAGGCAAGTATGTTTTAGGATCCTATTAGGGATCAACTCTCCTGAAGATGAGAATTTCTGTATGTAGATGCAAGTCAAGTTCACTATTGGTGAGACAAGGTGTGAGCAAATTTCCTGTTTGGTGAAATCACATTAGCAAATGTAAAACTATCCCAGTTTCTTTCTTGTCTCTTTCTCCTTGTTTCTGTTGAAGAGATTTGAAAGAATCAATCTGAGGACTATGAGAATTGAAAGAAGCACCAGGCTGGTGCAGTAAGCCTTTCGTTGGAAGAAATGTGCAGGCTACCAACCTTTTCCATGGGAAGGAGCTGTATTTTGTTTCCCCAGAGACCTCTGGCACAGACCCTATGTGTAGGAGATGGGGGCAAAGCCAGGGTAATTATGGAAGGAGGATGATGTTCCTATGGTGATCAAAGGACTAGAAGCATTCATATCTTCCTTTCCTCAAATGTATTGACGATTGTGGGAATCCAAGTCAGTGTTAATTAGTTCCATCCTCTCCTTTTCTTTGGATTTTTATCAGGAAATAAAAATAATACAGCTAGTCTTCATAACAATATTTCTTACCTATGCTTTTTTAATTAGAAAAATATATATCAAATGAGCCTTCTAACAGAGTATACAAAAGAATGATCTGAGGGTGAACAGCAACACAAAATATCAGCTATTTAAAGTTATATTGACAAAATTGATATTCCATTCAAGCATTTTAAGGTTAAGATTTTCTATTCAAATGTTCTCTTTTTATTATAAAAAATGATCTTAGAAACAAGAACCATTTGGGAAGCAAAACTTAATTCTACCTCATACTAAGTGGTATTCCCAGCCCTCCAGAATCTCGGCAACCCTCTGTCTCCACCCACTTCAGCTCCTCTTAATGCTACTTCTTGGAAATGGAAAAACATAACACCAAGTGTTCATTTTTTTCTGAAAATATATCTTCCTCATTTTAACTGCAAATCGTTTTTTGAAGGCCTGGAGGATGCTGCATCAGCAATCAAAGAATCAAGAGTGTTAGAAAAACATTTTGTGAAGTACAGTACCAAGTAAAGTGAACACTCAGCAAGCACGCTCTTGCCTTTGTGTGTCACAGTTTGCTAGCTTGTTATGCACAAATGTGATTCATGTGACTTTCCCACAGTCTGTGTGTGTTTGCAGCACTACTGCTGGCATTCTAAGATAGGCTGTGCTACCTATTTTAGACATATGAAAGAAGTAACATATTTGCCTTTGAAAATGTATGGAAAAGCTACATATTCTCTCATCAACATCTGTAAAATTTGTTTTGTTCAACAGGGCTTTCATTTCTACTCAATGATTATGAGTTCAGAGATTGATTAGCTTCAAAAATACATGTCCATGAGTGGGACGCTTCTCTCTTAATTCATTTTCTTCAAATAAGATGAATGTTAAAGTGCTTTCACTGTGGGGAAGGATATTTTTAGATCTTGTGGTCCTCTCAAAATTTAGCAGCTGGTAAAGGGACAAACCAGAAATGAAAAAAAATATATATTAGCAAGTCAGCAGTAGATAAGGCGATATATGAACACTTACTCTCTTGCCGTTTAGTTTTTAGCCTGTTAATTCTTAGGCGACTGTTTCCTATGTATAACTTGTTAATTCAAGAAGTTTGGATTAACAGGAATGTTGTAAGCATATTCTTGTGGCAATCTTTGCAAGTTACTTGTTAAAAAGATCTTTAAAAACAATTGGAGATACAGTGACATAATATTTGTTTAATGATGACAGTATTTCTTGCTTGCATAATTTAACTGAAAATTGAATACATTTAAACATAGGCCACGATGAAAATTCACATTAAAATTTCAGGCTTGTATATACTCTCTTTAGCATTTTCACTTGTATATATTATAAACCATTCAAATTTGATATGGGCAAAACTGAACAAATCAATAGCTTTCTCAAACTGCCCTCGCTCAAAGGTTTATATGTGAGAATATTCAATAATATAATCAAGAAACCTGGGAATCATCCTTGAGTTTTCTCTTTTCACTCACACCCCATAGCTGATTAATCATCAAAGTCCTGACAACTTTACATCTAAAATATCTCTTGAATATCTCAAATGTATGCCTTTTTCTACCCCACCCCTTAGACCTAGCTACCATGATTACTTACCTAAACTGCTGAAATACTCTAAATAGTTATTTCTTTGTATTCAAAATGGTCTTTGAAAAGTACATTTTGATCCTGCTATTATCTTTCTTAGAAAACTATATTTGCTCCCCTTTCCTCTTAGAATGAAGACTGAAACCCTTAGTAGGGCTCTTACCTGTTTTACACTACTCTCCTTTCACTCTTTGAATTATAACTATATAGACTTTCTTTGAATTCCTGCAATGAACTCTGTTCCTTCCCACCTCTGGAGCTTCCCACATGTTATTCCCTCTGTTGGAAATTTTTTGTCTGTCTTTCCCTTTTTCAAATCCCAATCTAAGGTAGTTTTTCCTGCCATAAAATCTGTAAATATCTTGTACTCCTCTAGAGTATTGGTTAAATTGTAATTAATTTTGGAAGTAGTTTTAATAGTCTCTCTCAAGAGAATATAAGTTCCAGAAAGGCCAGTACCACTTCTCTCTTTCATGACACAAATTCTCAAGTGCCTATGATACACCATGTATAATTGTTTAATATGTATTGTTTAATATATATTTGTGTTGAATGAATGTCGAGTTCTTTACAGTGAGGTGACATCATTTAATTTACTTCGAATGTTGTATTTTGACAAATTTTACATTTTTCTTTAATTACAGTGTCTCAATAGTCAACCAAGTACGGCTGACCAAAACTCTATGACTCAAGTGTATCCATTTGAAAGATTCAAGATAAATGTATTTTCTAGAGAATTTTCAAGATTGTGCCTTCATGTGATTTGTACAAATGACAGATACAGTACTTAGATTAGGATGCAACTACTTTATTTTCTCTTCCTCTTAGGACACAGGATATGTACATGCAAAAGAACCAAGAAAGACATAAAAGGTAGTTTTTATTTTGGTCACGCAACAAGAGTAAGCTTTTTTATCCTCAGGTCACTCAGATATATCAATTTTCTCTTATTTCTACTGAAAACTCCATGTAGGACCCACATATTATTGCAAAGCCATAGTTTTAATGCATTTTAAGTGGTATCCTTGAGACCTTGGACACAGATGGGAACTCTGTCTTTGCTGATCCTTTCTTCTCTCCTGTCAGAGACTAATTCTTTTGCCACTCCTATATCCAATTTTCATCAGTGTAGCATTCATGAGCTACAGTGCTATATATGTACTAATGCTACATGATTTTTAAGAAGTGACTTTTTCCAATATAATTTCTACTTGAAAAGTAGAAATTTTGATGGATGGAAAGACTTCAAAGAGGAAGAAATGAAGTTACAGGCCAGCTGCAGTGGCTTACTTTGGAAGGCCAGCACTTTGGAAGACCAAGACAGGTCAATTGCTTAGGTCAGGAGTTTAAGACCAGCCTGGCCAACATGGTGAAAACCCATCTCTACTAAAAATCCAAAAAAAAAAATAGTTAGCTGGATATGGTGGTGCACACCTTTAATTCCAGCTACTTGGGAGGCTGAGGCAGGAGAATTGCTTGAGCTCAGGAGACAGAGGTTGCAGTGAGCCAAGATCACACCACTGCACTCCAGCCTGGGCAACAGAGCAAGACTCTGTCTAAAAAAAAAAAAGAAGTTATAACAGTAAATGACTGTCACTGAAGTTCATATTTTTGAGCTAGGAATCTAGTTCAATGAAACTTACTTAGAAAATCCTCTCAATATTAAGAAATAAGACAGAAAGTAATATGTCAGTTGATGCTGGAACTTTACGGAAGACTCATTTGAAGACAATATTTTATCGGGCTTTTGTGTGTTGTACAAATCAATTTCCTTAGACCTTTTTTCTCCTTATTTCTTCCAAAAATATTTTTAATGTAATATTTGTTTTAAGACTGTTAATATTTGCATCAAAATTTATTATATTCATTTAGACTTACATCTGTATAACTTCTTTTTTTTTCTTTTTTTGTGGAGACAAAGTCGTACTCTATCGCCCAGGCCTGAGTGCAGTGGCACAATCTCGGCTCACTGCAACCTCCACCTCCTGGGTTCAAGTGATCCTCCTGCCTCAGCCTTCCAAGTAGCTGGGATTGCAGGAGTGTGCCACCATACCTGGCTAATTTTTATATTTTTAGTAGAGACAGTGTTTCACCATGTTGGCCACGCTGGTTCGAATTCCTGACCTCAAGTGATCTGCCCACCTTGGACTCCCAAAGTGCTGAGATTATAGGCCTGAGCCACTGTGCTTGGCCAACTTGTTTTAATGTTTATTATTAGCCTTATTTTAACTTCTTATAAATAAGAATGTTGACATTGATTGCTTTGACATTGATTGCTTTGTTTGTAGATAAAATAACAGAATAAGTGACTTTTCCAAGAAGAATACTTAGTGAATATCTACTTAAAATCATTGCATATCTGAAAATGTCTTTATGTATATGATAAAGAACATATAATTAGAAGTCTAGAAATATATATACTTATATACACATGTATATATACATAGTCATCAATTTGAGAATTTCAGTAGATGGGATGGCCTTTAGCTTGTAAAGAACTGAGGAAATAAAATAATAAATTGCCAATTAGCACTAAGGAATTCACCAAGAACACAGCACAAATTAAGAGACTTTTTAAAACAAAGGCGAATTTAGAAAAAAAAATAGAGAATAGATGGAGAGCCTCCATCCATATATGCTGAATGAGAATACCAGAGGGAGAAAACTGAGCGAGTGGTGAAAGGAAAGAAATATGCCAAAATTTCTACAACTTTCTACAACACATGCCTGTTCACATTAAGAGTATACAACATATTGGCTGCGCACAGTGGCTTGTGCCTGTAATCCCAGAACTTTGAGAGGCTGAGGTGGGAGGATCCTTTGAGGTCAGGAGTTCGAGACCAGCCTGGCCAACATGGCGAAATCCCGTCACTACTAAAGATACAAAAATTGACTGGGTATGTTGGCACACACCTGTAGTCCTGTAGTGTTGGCATGCACTTGAACCCAGGAGGCAGAGGTTGCTGTGAGCCATGATTGTACCACTGTACTCCAGACTGGGTGACAGAGCGACTCCATCTCAAAAAAAAAAAAAAAAGCATACAGCATATTGAACATGTTAAATGGAAATAAATAATACCTAGAAACATAGCAGAAAAACTTAAATACATCAAGGATTGAAAAAAAAAAAAACCTTTAATCTGGTAGTTCTATCAATGATGTTAAAGTCCCCACCTATAACTGTGGATTTGTTCTTTTCTCCTTTTAGCTCTATCAGGTTTTGCTTCATGTGTTTTCAGGCTCTGTTGCTTGGTGCACACACATTTAGGATATTATGTTTCTTGATTAATTGACCCTATCATTCAGTCCCTATTTTCTCTAGTAATTTTCTTTGTTCTAAAGTCTACTTTATCAAATTTAATGATGTTATGGTTAATGACTGACCACATATGCTATGGTGATTTCATAAGATTATAAAGAAACAGAAAAATTCCTATCACCTAGTATTTACTATGCTATTCTTTTTGTATTTGGAGTATACTCCCTCTACTTATAAAAAGAAGTTAATATAAAACAGCCTCAGCCAGGCCCTATAGGTGGTTTTCCTGAAAAAGGCATTGTTATCATAGAAGACGACATTTCCATGCCTGGTATTGGCCCTGAAGATCTTCCAGCAGGACAAGATATGGAGGTAGAAGACGGTGATATTGATGACCTGACCCCACACAGCCCTAGGCTAATGTGCTTGTGCCTTAGTTTTTAACAAAAATGATTTAAAAATAAAATATAAAAATAAAAATTTTAGAAATGGAAAAAAGCTTATAGAACAAGGATATAAAGAAGAAAATACTTTTGTTCTGCTGTACAATGTGCTGGTGTTTTAAGCTAAGTGTTATTACAAAAGAGTTAAAAAATTTAAAAATTTATAAAGTAAAACTTTAGAGTGAACTAAGGTTAATTTATTATTGAAGAAAAAAATTTTAAAAATATATTCGGTGTAGTGTAAGTACACGGTGATGATAAACTCTACAGGAATGTATGGTAATGTCCTAGGCCTTTATATTCACTCACCGCTCACTCACTGACTCACCCAGAGCAACTTCCAGTCCTGCAAGCTCCATTCATGATAAGTACCCCTATATAGGAGGACCATTTTTTAAATCTTTTATATCATAATTATACTGTACCTTTTCTATATTCAGATATGTCTAGATACACTAATACTGTTGTATTATGATTGCCTATGGCATTCAGTACAGCAACATGCTACAGGTTTGCGGCCTAGGAGCAATAGACTATACCATATAGCCTACGTGTGCTGTAAGCTATACCTTCTAGGTTTGTGTAAATACCTTCTATGAGGTTTCCACAACGATGCAATTGAGAAATGAAGCATGTCTCAGAATGCATCCCTGTTGTTAAGCAACACATAACTGCAGTTTTCTTAAATATTTCCCCTACATGTATTGAGCAGCATGTCAGATGGTGTTAAAATTTTAGCTATAACCATCAAATATGATGTAAGAAACTCATAAAAAAGGTTAATCTGTTCTATTTATCCTTGTTTTTAGCCAATTCAATGCTTTTATTTCTCTTCTGAAAGTCTGGCCATTCTTTTGTTTTCACTTATTTTCTGTTTAGAGAACTTCCTTTTGCCATTCTTTATAAGCAAATCTGCTAGCAACAAATTCTCTTTGTTTTCCTTAATCTGGCAATGTTTTAATTGTCCCTTCATTCCTGTATGATAGTTTTACTAAACATAGGATCTGCAATTGAAAGGTCTTTTCATTCAATACTTGAAAAATAATGTAATTTCATGATAGCTTTCATGGTTTCAGACAAAATATCTCCTCTTATTCAAATTCATGTTCCCCTATAGGTATGCATTATTTCTCTCTAGCTGCTTTCAATGTTTTTCTTTGCCTTCATTTTTCAGAAATATGATTATGATGTGTGTTGACAGTGATTTCTTTGCATTTATCCTTTAGTGTTTTAGCTTCTTGTATCTCTAGGTTTATGTCTTTTGCCAAAATTTGAAAGTTTTCAGCCATTATTTTAAAAAATATTTGTTCAGTTCTGCCCTTTCTCTTCTCTCATTAGACTCTGATGACATGAATGTTACTTCATTTTATTTTATTTTTTGAGATGGAGTCTCACTCTGTCACCCAGACTGGAGCACGATGGCACGATCTCAGCTCATTGCAACCTCCACCTCCTGGGTTCAAGCAATTCTCCTTCCTCAGCCTCCCAAATAGCTGGGATTATAGACACCTGCTACCATACCTGGCTAATTTTTGTATTTTAATAGAGATGAGGTTTCACCGTGTTAGTCAGTCTGGTCTTGAACTCCTGACCTCAAATGACCCACCTGCCTTGGCCTCCCAAAGTGCTGGGATTATAGGCATGAGCCACCACACCCAGCCACTTCTTTTGTTTATGTCCCAACTGAGGCACTGTACATTTATTTTTTTCTTTATTCTTTCTGTCATTCAGATTGAGTAAATTCTAATGATTTTTTTCTTTAAGACAACTAATTCTATCCAGTGTCATTTTTACTCTACTATTGAACCCATTCATTGACACTTTATTTCAATATTCTCTTTTTCAGTCGTATAGTTTAAATTTGTTATAGCTTAGATTTCTTTACCGAGAGTACTGTTTCATTTGTTTTAATAAAATTTATAATTGCTTGTTGAAGTAGTTCCACAATGGCTACTTTAAAATACTCCTAAGATAATTTCAATATCTGATTTATGTTGTTGTTTATTGCCTTTTATAGGTTATATTGTAAATTTTTTTGGTTCTTGGTATGACAAATAATTTTATCTATAATCTTAGACATTCTGTATATTGTGTTAAAAGTCTCTGTTTCCTATACTTAATTTTCTTTCTTCTTCTTCTTCTTCTTTTTTTTTTTTTCAGGCAGTCCTCCTGTTGAGGTATAGTGTAAAAGATGATTGGATGTGTATGTTCACCTTTATTTTTGGACCACTGGGCAAAAGTGGGGCACTGACTCACACTTCTCATTGTAGATAGGTGGGATGAAAATTCAACTCTCACCTAGACTCTGGTAACAGCTTGTCAGAAAAGTGGGGCATTGACTCACACCACCTTATTGACTCCAAGTGGATATAGCAAATCAGTTCTCCACTGGGCCACACTGACATTAGGGAGTGGGGAAGAAGAGAGCTAGTTCACACTACTTTGCTGCTGCAGAATGGCTAGCACAATCTCAGCTCCCTGCTGGACCCTGATGACACCACCACTGGAGGAGAGTCGAGGAAAACAGAATGCCAAGTAGCTGCACCTCTCACAACCTCCAATGACTTGATGCTACTTGGAGTGGAGGCTTAGATCCCCATTGATTCCCTCCCCAACACCAGGGAAAGGGAAGAGCAGAGAGTCATTAAGCCAATCTACTATGATTGTTCCATCTTGTTGATGCAGGGTAGAGGTAGAAGTTCATTTTGGAATTGGACCCCACTGAAGACTGGGGAACAGATGGAGTGTCAAGTAGCTCTGCTTTACACTTCCTTGTTCAATCTTGTTGCTGCTGGGTGGGTGTGAAGGCTCACCTCTCCAGTGGATTTCACTAACCTATGGGGAGGGAGAAAGAGTGAAGTATTACTTGCACTGGCTTTCACTACTTTGATCAGTCTCTGTGCTGGGTAGCACTGGAACCATAGCTCACCATTAGACCACACAGACACTGAGGAGGATTGGGAGCACTATCTTGTTCCCCTGACAAGGGCATAAAAGATCATTTCCCTGTTTAACCTACCAATACCACCTGCAAAGGGAATTGAAGAACCACCTGTTTCTATCAGGCATAGTAGGGAAGATTAGCTCCTTGCTAGGCTCCACCTACACTACCCTGCTGGGGAATGGGAGCATACTGCCTGCTTCAGCAGGGTTAGGGGATGAAGATCAACTCACCACAAGGCCTTCTGAGACTACAGTGGTATTGGGAGATGGAAGTGGTGGTTTCTATTGGTGTTTGACTTGAGTAGGGTAGGTACAGCCAAAACGTTTTTCTATTAGGCCATCATTTCCTGTTTCTTTGGCTTGGAGGGAAAAGATTTTCTTGAACTTTTCTTTGTGTCTGTTGGTAGATGCAGATGGGGGCTTCTGCAGAACTCCATCCAGGATATATGAGAAGTACTACAGATACCCAGGGAACTCACCACAATGTCCTTCCTTATATTTTGATGACCCTAGCAGCCCACCTTCTTTACATCTTTCAGAGATTTCCTCTTCTTGTTTGCTATTTATGCTTGGCATTATTTTAGTTGGAAGAGAGAGGACCTGCGAGGCATATGGCTACTCCATTTTGCTGGCCAACCTAGAACATTTTACTTATGTTATCAAAATCTAAAGTTAATCAATATATTTATCTTCCTCCCAAACAGTGCAAGTACATAGAACACTTTAATTGTGACCATTTTACTTTCAGTTCTTTATTTTATTGGATTAAAAATATTAAACCTATTTATTATCTCTGTCTTATAATTCTAATATCTAAACATTTTTGAGGTTATAAAATCATTGTTGGCTATTGCTGGCCTGTCACTCATCACTGCTTCCATGTGTGTGCGTATGTACCTGTGTGTGTATTCAGAGAATAAGAGCTCTTTCTTCATTTAGACAAAAATATTAACAACATTCATTTCTGAGTAATGAAATTACAGAGAGTTTCATGCTACCTTCCTATACGTTTTGGTATTTCCAAATTTCTCACAATAAGCATGGAATATTTTCATAGTCCTATAAAATAGTATTTTTTTCCTTCTCTTTTCAAAGCTTACATTTCTCGCTAGAAAACTAGGCTTACTGAATATACCTGATATCTACTCAATAAATGAAAGATCATTGTAATTAAATAAATAATTAACTTTGAGAACAAATCTGTCTGTGAAAGTTTGATTAATTAATTTTCTAATTTTTAACCTGTTGTGATCATTACCCTGTGCTTTCCTTGGTGAAGATGCCTATAATGAGCAAGCATGTAAATTTTTTTTTGCTGACATAATTTCAGCCAAATCAGGAAAGCTAATATTGACAAAAGAAGTGCTAGCCTGGCCAACATGGTGAAACCCCATCTCTACTAAAAATGCAAAAATTAGCTGAGTATGGTGGCAGGTGCCTATAATCCCAACTACTTGGGAGGCTGAGGTGGGAGAATCGTTTGAACCTGGGAGCCAGAGGCTGCAGTGAGCCAAGATTGTGCCACTGCACTCTAGCCTGGGCAACAGAGCAAGACCCCGTCTCAAAAAAAAAGTGCTTAATTTACACCGTATTTGAAAAAGGAGACTGGATCTGGCTGGATTTGTTAGTACTGTTTCAGAAGATGAAGAGGCCTATAAACAGAAATTCAGAAGAGGTTTGGCAGGGAAACAACACAGGGTATTGATGGGAAGGTAATGAGAATCCTGTGGTAGTTACTGGTAGAACATGTTAGAAATACTGTGGTGGCATTATATAGCCAGGTAGAAAAGTACTGTTTAGAAATCCCCAGGGAGTGAGATTCTTCTACATCCTTCAATATCATCTTTTGAAGTCTAACACCCTAATTAGTTGTTATCAAATTTCTGTAGAGTAAATATGGATTGCATAGTAGTCATATCCACAAATGCCCCTGCATTAGTTGGTCAGTCAACAGCATGTGAACCTAAGGCAGCTTTTTTGATCTTTGCTTTTTTGCCCCTCCAGTAGTCAGCCCTAAGGCTGGCATGTTGAGTGGTTGGCTCTTTTGCTTTTTTCTTATCTGTCTATAGCATGATATTAAACCGTGTTTCTGATGTATTTATTTTCCTTGACTCTGTTGGAAGATGGATGGTGCATTCCTTTTCTTTCTATGTTTCCTCACAATATCGTATATTTTAGTGTTATTGCTAGCCTGTCACTCATCATTGAAAATTAATTAGAATTCCTTCAAAGTAGCTAGACAGGGCAACATAATCTGAGAATATGTGTGAAATACCTTACATTTAGTAAGGGCCTGGCATTTAGTAGATGCTCAACAAATGCCCCAAATTTGTCTCCTGTTTAAGTTTCTAGAGAGCTAAAATGTCCTCTATGTTAATTGCTTTCATTTTCAACAAATATTTATTAAGCACCTGTATTGTCTGCACAGCTTATATTCTGTTCATCACCTTTTCTCTCTAAAATAGCAGACTAAACATGTATCATTGTCCACCATAAACATGTATGATGATCTCACACATATATCTATTGTGCATAAAATCAAACAGAGTGGGCCGGGTGTGGTAGCTCACGCCTATAATCCCAGCACTTTGGGAGGCTGAGGCGGGCGGATCAAGAGGTTAAGAGATCAAGACCATCCTGGCCAACATGGTGAAACCCCGTCTCTACTAAAAATACAAAAATTAGCTGGGCGTGGTGGCGTGCGCCTGTAGTCCCAGCTACTCAGGAGGCCAAGGCAGGAGAATTACTTGAACCCGGGAGGCAGAGGTTGCAGTGAGCCGAGATTGCGCCACTGCACTCCAGCCTGGTGCCTGGCGACAGAGCGAGACTCTGTCTCAAAAAAAAAAAAAAAGAAACAGAGTGGTATAGGATAATTAGCACTTGTCTTGGAGGACACATGTATTATCCAGCCGTCTCCACTTTCTAGCTGAATTACCATAAACCAATTACTTATTCCCTTTTAATCTCAGTTATCTCATGTGCAAAAAAAATGGAGTCGATACAGATGCTGACTATCTTACAGGATTGTTACACATAACAATCTATCTATCAAACATTTAAAATATAAGTGTCAAGACTTTAAACTGCTATACAAATGTGTTATATATCCAAATATTAGCTACCCACTTATTTGTAAAGATATTTTATTCTGAGATCAATGTTCTTTGTAAACATTCCACAAACTATTTATATATGTACAATAAGGGTAAATGATTACTTTTTTTTTTATAGGTGAAGAACTTTAGTGAGCTAAATGAGGCAGGTGGAGAAACTGAGAATAGCATTTCAGTCTTCTCAGTCTGATAATTTTATGCAGTAGACAATATCATTCTTTCTACTTGTTTTTGAAAACTGTAAATATCAATGAAAATGTCTTAATAAGTAGTGGAATGAAAAGAAAAAGGTATAGAATGTTGTACAGTTTACAAAACTAAACACATCTCTGACAGTGTACATATCAGTTTGGAGTTCAGCAGTGAAAATGCTTAATTTAAAATGTGAGCAAATATAGTGCAGTATAGAATCTTGTACCCTTCTTAGATCCTAGGATACAGATGATAAAAAAATAAAGGGTTCTTTTCTATCTTAAAGTCAATCAGTAAACAGTTTACATAAACTCACTTTAACTTGGAAGTCTCAAAAATGTAACTCGGGTGAAAAATCTATCAAACAATTTGAGACATCTATCATCTTAAGTGGTATCTATGTAATGAAGTGGTCAGAATCATTCTGTGGTAGTTATTTCTCTGAGACCAGATCCACATAAAACAAAGCTGATTGGTAAAGTAAAAGCCAAGAAAATGCTTGTGGTTCGTGGATGTTCTATCCACAATATTCTCTTTTAGATTTAATCTCATTGTCAAACCACAATACGGTAGCTGCTTTGGTTACAATGAATTTTGGTTATGCCACTTTGAATCACACTCTAATTGTCACAGGAAATGAAGACAATGAAAAAAATGCCTGTATTCATTTCAAATACATTCATGCGCCATGGAGCCAGTGCATTATTTTCCTAAGCATATTCCAAAAGATGTCAGGCCTTTTCAAATCTAGCCATCTCTTTTGTCAATAAGGCTTCTTAAGAAATGAGATTTTGATTCAAATTCAGTATCAAAATATCAAGCCCAAAACAATAATCTCAAACATTACCTCTGCATTACCTCTAACTCAATATGCAGAAAGCACTTACCCTCTGACATTTCAAAGTAATAAATCAGCACCATCTGTCCCCAGGCTCTGCTGCTGCTTCTCTTCCCTACACTCCTCAAGGGCATTCATCATGTTTCTTCCATTAGCACACACCATAAAGATGTGTTGTTCTGACACCTGTATATCAGCCAAAGTTACACTCTAGGGATGCCAGAATACCTTATCATATTGTCATGAACACCATCCCTCCCTTTTTTTTCCCATTGAAAAGCTCTTTGGATCTCTGGAGAATAATGGCTCTACATAAATTTATCATTATTGGTTGCATTTTGTTTGAGAAGAATCCAATGCCAGTTACATTACAGCTTGATTTTAGAGTGATTTCTAACACTGGATAGTGAGAGTGAGGATGGGATAATATAATCCTGTCTTCAAATATGACAGTAACTGAAATTATAATTAATTTGAGATCATCTGGACATACAGTATATATGGCACAGATTAGTTTTGTACTCCACAGCAAAGTCTGTTATGATACACAGACTTCACAATTGTGATTCTGCTAATCGCAAATGACCTTGAAAATCCATGCTATGTGGTGATTTATATTTTATAATCATATTCCGTACCGCTGCATTAGCAGAGGGAGTTAACTTAGCATGCAGCCTTATGTTTTTCTAGACATTATTCTGGCTGCTGTAAAACTCCAGAGGTTAGACAAACCTACTTCTCCTAGAAAGTTCTTCCTCCCCAATTGAAAATAAAAAGAGACAAAAAGTGACAATACATATGATCTTCTGTTTTCCTAGACATATATTAAGTTCCTACAGTAATTCTGTGTAGGAAGACTAGGGATGGTTTTATGGAATGGGAGAATGCAAATTGGGAACACCTAATCCTTATGAATCTTCATTTGTTATCCCATATGTAATCTTCCCAATAGTTTTGTTTTATGGGAATAACCAGCCTCAGTAATGTTGAACAGTTGAGTAACTTTTCTGAGCCTCATATTCTCCCTTTGGAAAAAAAGGTTAGATACCTTTAAAACCACTAATAATCATGGCCGTCTATAATTCTTACTTATTCCTGCTTTACTGTTTTTTAGGATCTGCCACACCTCAGACTCCAGACTGTACAGAGGTTTTAGTGTATGTGCATGCGTGTGTGTGTGTGTGTGTGTGTGTGTAAGTGGGGTATTTAAATTGAGAAGGGAAAGGGAATAATGAGACTCATGAATCTTACTCCTTGTCTTCTTTTAACTTTGATGCTTTCGTTCATACACTGTACTTCAGTAATCCCAAACACTAGCTTTACTGCCTGGAATATGAGTTCTCCAGTGATTAAATCTCCTGTCAATGAATTTGGTGCCCACAGGTGATTCCAAAATACCTAAAGAAAAAAAAAATAATGCTGTTGTCTGCCTGAATTCCCACTACTTATTTATTTGTTCTGTGCTTTTCATGCTGGCCCGATTTTCAGATGTCAGACCTTCCTTTGAATTCATGATCCCATGTACTCATTCTGAAAGTCACCAAACCCTAATATTATTTTGTTGCTTGAATCTTATTTTCCATATGCTACACTTTTACCTCAACTTCTCCTGGTTTGACCTCTCTTAACCACAGTTGGACTTCCAACTGTCACAGAATTAGTGATCAAAATGTACATTTTTCTGATCTTAATAATTGATTGATACCTATATAAATATGTTGTTAAAAGAAAAATAAGATCCTCCTTAATGTTTACCCTACTTTATCTTCTTTATTACATTAACCTAAGAGAGCTGGTCATTAGGAATTATTCCGTTTGAGTTGTTGGAACTGTAGGAACCTATGAACCAGCTCATTTATGCCTGGTAGATCTTCACATTAGAAACACAAAAGATCAAGTAAAGTGAAAAAGAAAATGTATTACGCCAATTTTTTTTTTAATAAAAAGCACAAGCAGAAAATCAACTATTTTCCCTTCTTTGAGTATATTTTTAAGATATTTTCAAGACAAAAACACAGTTATCATTAGGTTTGAATGTTTTGATTTGGTGAAAAGTGGAATAGTATAGAAAGATGAGCTTATTTCTAATAGATCATTTTACTCTTATAAGTTTAATGTTAAATATTTATATTTTAAAAATAAAAATTTGTCAGATAACTTAGAGAAATATAAGGAACCTATATTGTAAATTGGGTAATGTGATCATTTAATTTATATGACCATCTGTAGTGCTTATTCAATGCACTTGAAAATTTTAATTGAGAAGGTATAATAAAAATGTTTTTTGGAAGAAAATGAATTACATAGACATAAAAATATATCAATAAAAGTAACAGCATTAAGTCTACCTAAGAGCATTATCTTTACCTGTGATTGCATTCTTTTCGAAAAAATAAATGTTAAAACTGTTATGAGAATTATGGACAAAATTACAAAACAAAAAGTGTTTTAAGTAATACATGCATTTTTTTCTTCAGGGTTTTACACAACCTTTTTGTCTCATTAAGCCTTATTGGTGTGAACCCCTGAAGCAAAACTGCATGTATTATTGAAAATGGCTACCAGAGATCCCTGACAGATCAACAACCTTCTTGAAATTTCTGCCTCACCCTTATTTAACTAACAGTGACAGTAGTATTTATCTTTTCCTAGTCTGTAGGAATGTAAGTATTATTATCCACCATGTTTTTATTTAAACTATTATTTTAAAAATCTTTGTCATATTAAATGCCTTTTGTGCTCCCAGTGAGGAAGACTATTTTCTTTTAGATCAAAGGGTATTTATAGTAATCTATAAAAATGGAAAGGCAAAATCAATTATAAAATGTTAGAACATATTTTTCTGTATATTTCAACTTTTAAAATTGATCAACATTGTAGCAAGAAATCATTCTTTCAGGTTTGAATAGATTCATTGGAAACATATACACGCGCACATGCATACATCCTATGATTTTTTTTAGAGTGAATTTAAATCTTCTCATATACACTGTGTGGGTTTAGGCAGTTGCTCATATCAAATACGTGAAATATATTGCTTTTTAATGAAATTATGAGTATTGGCACCATAAATTTTCTACTTTTTCTATAACCAAATAAAGTGTGTTTGTTTTAAAAAGTACTCTTAGTTTATCAGTGTTGTTGTCAAAAAGAAAACATATTCTCAGGAAGAATATGGATGTTGACATTTTTGGATTCCATTTTCTCTAAATAGGCTCTTTTTGAAAAAGATTGCATTCAAAGGCTGTCTTTCAAAACAGTTTTATTTCTCTTTGAAGTGAGAATATTCTGTTCATTTATTTGAATTTCTAAAAGTAGTCTAGAAGCAAAAGATGGCACCCCAAATCAGTGACGCAACACTTACTGACTTGGAAATTTAGAGTCAACCATATAACTCTATAATTAAAATACTTCGAAACTTTTCTTCAAATAATGTAGAAAGTGGCATTCTGAAAAACAAATTTTAAAACTCACGGTTGAAACTAAGAGCAGAAAATTCTTTGGTTCTTTTGAGCAGAGTTAGAGAAGAGGAAAAACACTTTTATACAATTGTTTTTCTAAAAATAACATATTCTGATCAAATAGGCCTGACCTTTTGTTCATAACGACAAAGGGCATGACATTCTTGATATCCGTTCAATTTCACAACTCTAGTACAAGGTTTACTTTTAAATTTTCTTGCTCAATTGTTTCCAAAATAGTGGTCACAAATATTCTGCTTCTGTTTCGCTGTTTGTTCAATGTTTTTTTTTTTTTTTTTTTTTTTGGTGAATCTGCCTGGGAAATTAATGTTTCCACATGTGTGTTTCAAGAGGAAATTAAGACCAATTTAATGACTTTCTAAGGTAATTGAGAGAAAAATGCAGATGAAAAATCTATTACTGCTTTCACAATCCCTTTGGTGTTTTATTTTTGCCTACATGAGAATGTAAGCCAAAGAAAAAAACAGTAATTATTAAATAAAATGTAGTCAAAACATGTTAGAGGAAAATAAATGCGAAAAAGAAACACTTCTCAATTTTTTTTTTTTTTTTTTTTTTTAAGTTTTTCTATTTGGTGTCTCTACTGTATAGCAGATAATAATGCAAGTCAGGTCTTTTGAAAAGTGGTTCTTTCAGGGCCTCTAAGGCGAATACATGTAACTGCTAACAAAGTTGCTACGTAGGAAGTTCAATCTCACCTTGAGTGGATGGTGTTTATGATTTTGCCTCTCCTACTAACTCCTTGAGCAGCTTTACGGCCATTTTCTCTCTCTTCCTGTGAGTTTATACCTTTATAAAATCTAGTACCTTCCTCTCAGATATTTTAACAAGTGTAATGCTTGTGAAATGCTTGGAAAGTTGTGAAAGCTACTATCTATTTAGAACACATAATAATCAGCATCTTTCTGCTTTAAGAAAACAAAATACTTAGTCAAAATTGTAGCAGCTAAGTTCTTAGATTGTAGCAGTATCACCTGAAGCAGGGGTTAGCAAACTATGGCCCACAGGCCAAATCCAACCAGCTACCAGTTCTTGTGAATGAAATTTTATTAGAACACAGTTATGCTTATTTGTTTATATATTGTCTATGGGTGCTTTCATATTATAGCAATACAGTTGAGTATAGATGCTCCTCACCTTACAATGAGGTTACATTTCAAATAAACCTATGGTAAATTGAAAATATCATAAGGCAAAAATGCATTAAATGTATCTAACATTACAAACATGATAGCTTAGTCTAGCCTAACTTAACATGTTCAGAGTACTTACATTTGCAAATGGTTGGGCACATTAATCTAAAACAAAGGATATTTTGTAATAAGGTGTTGAATATCTCATGTAGTTTATTGAATACTGTACTGGAATTAAAAAACAGAATGGCGCCGGGCGTGGTGGCTCATGCTTGTAATCCCAGCACTTTGGGAGGCCGAGGTGGGTGGATCACAAGGTCAAGAAATCGAGAGTATCCTGGTCAGCATGGTGAAACCCCGTCTCTACCAAAAATACAAAAAATTAGCTGGGCGTGGTGGCGCGTGCATGTAATCCCAGCTACTCAGGAGGCTGAGGCAGGAGAATTGCCTGAACCCAGGAGGCGGAGGTTGTGGTGAGCCTAGACTGCGCCATTGCACTCCAGCCTGGGTAACAAGAGTGAAACTCTGTCTCAAAAAAAATAAAAAAATAAAAAAACAGAATGGCTTCATGGCTACTAGAAGTGTAGTTTCTACTGAGCGTGTATCCATGTTGCACCATTATAAAGTTGAAACATTGCAAGTTGAACCACTACAAGCTGGTAACCATTTGTAGTTGCAACAGAGACTGTAAGAAATATAGGTATGACATTATCAGAAAACCAGAATTTGAAGCAAAAGGTATCAAAAAGCCACAGAGAATATTTCATACTGAAAAAGAATAATCCATCACAAATATGAAAGTCATGAAAGTTTATTACCTAATTATGTAGTTTCAAAAAACATAAACAAAAACTGATAGAATTTCAAGGAGAAATGCCTAAATCTGCAACCATAGTGATAATGTATTTCACTAAGTTTATAGACAAAGTGTATTAGAAAAGTGAGAAAGAATATAAAGGATTTGAATTTTATAATTAACAAACTAAGTTTAATATACATATATTACAAACACAGGTATTTGTACTGCAAAATAAGAATACAAATTATTCTCAAATATTTTCAAAAAATGACCATATGCTAAGCTTCAAGAAAAAAACTCAAAACAAATTAAAAAATCAAAATCTTATAGAACACAGTATGCTTACTACTATGAAATAAAATTAGAAAGCAATAATCAAAATGTAGTAAGACAAAACGAACATAAACCCTATACACTTAAAAATTTAAAAGCACACAGTGGAATCTATCTTGAGTTAAAAAAGGAAATAGAAATTACTATTATAATTTATTTAGAACTTAATGACACCTCATATCAAACTGCTGGGATGTGACCAAAAGGAGACTTAGAGGAATATATATACATAGATATACTTTAAATGAATTTATTAGATAAGAAAAACACAAAATAAATTTTAAAAACCCCTTTTGATTCAGGAAGCTAAAAGGATCACAAAGTAAATTCTGTTAAAGAATTA
The DNA here is from genome assembly GCF_030222135.1 of Aotus nancymaae. Taxonomy (NCBI): domain Eukaryota; kingdom Metazoa; phylum Chordata; class Mammalia; order Primates; family Aotidae; genus Aotus; species Aotus nancymaae. The sequence goes on along the minus strand of NW_026988415.1, from coordinate 48,376,821 downwards.
AAGACAAGTGCAGAAATTATAAAAAACAAAATATTAATTTGATCAATAAAACATATACTAGCTAAATTGCAAGGACCAAAAAAGTAAACTAACTGTTGTTACATGTAATTTAAAAAATGGAAGAGAAAGTCAAATAAATATCTGAAGCATTAAGAAGAAACATAATAAATAAAGAGATTAAAACTATTAATTCATGCTATGGAAATGCTATATTATTTCACTGATATAGTAAAATCTCTGAGGTATTTGTTGAATAAAATAAATCACAGAGACTGTGCAAGATATGATCCTCTACAGATTAAAACACAAGACAAAGCAACATTATACATGTAAATGTACTAAACATCTGGAAGGACATATACCTAATTGATACAGTGATTACCACTGGGGGACAGGATAGACCATTTGAGATACTGTTCAGACTGTTTTTTAGCAGTACTTGTAATATTTGTAATTATAAAATAATTGTAATTATTTTACCAAGAGAGCATGTTTATTTCTTGTTTGTTTAATTAAAAACTAACATAAAAATAACAATCAGAACAAGATAACAGTGTTGATCAATTAATTTTTTATTATAATTGGATTATAGAGATGATGGAGAGGGATTAATAAAAAAATGAGGTTGGAGGGGCAGGCAGGAGTCAAGTAAAGGGTCTTGCAAAAAAGTATTCATTTTTGCCATGAAGGTAAAATCGAGCAATTGAAGAGTGCCAAGTAATATTTGTGTTTGAAGCCAATTGGATGCTAGAGAATATGTCTGTACATGAATATATTTGTAGTGAAGAAGTAATCTGTGAGCATACCTTATTTTCCTGACTAAACTATATGTCTTTGAGAACTGAGAATATATTTTGTTCATTATGGCATCCTACTATAGCACTTAGTCAAATGTTTATTTGTAAGTAAGCATATAGCAAAGTATGTTAAATCGAATTTGAATTGTGGTATTGTGTCTGATGTATGTAAGAAAATTCACCAAGTATATAACTTTCCTTAATTCATAAGGTATTGTCGGAGTGGTCCATATTCTGTAAATTCTTGGAGAAAAAATATTTGAAGTACGTACAGCAATGATCAACTATTAATTATAAACAATGCTAAATATTATGGTAAATTTTCCCAGTATTAAACATTGTAATTTAGCAATGCAACATTGATTAATAGAAAATGAAGATACGGTTAAAGCCCTATGGGATCTATACACCACATTTCAAGTTATATGAGAAAAAAAACTTCAAAATGTTTCAATATGTGTCAAAAATGCTAATTGTTCTCTATGGTATTTGTTTGACTCTGGGATGGGACAATGCATATATTAACTATTTGAAGTAATGTGTGTACAGATTGAAATTATTCCTATGCTATAGGTCCCCATGGCTAATTTAAAGTTCAATCAGATTTAAAAGACCAATGCATCCTTGATGCACGACAGCAGTGATCTTTGTATTTTAAAACATTTTGAATCAAAGACGAGGGTGCCTATCAGAGTAAACTGCTAGTGATGAGCCAAGTTATTTCTGTGGTGAATTGTTAATGTTCATCAGGAGTAACATGACAAGAAGTTTCTTACTGTCAGGCTGCCTTCATCTACAAGGCTCTCATTTAGGCATTTTTGGATTTCTATTACAGTAATGATCAAAAAGTGTAAGAATCATTCTACTAAATCTCATGTAACCTTGATGTTTCTGTGTTAAGTTCCTTTTCTTTTAGTCATAGTCATGTTCTTTGCTTGAGACTTAAAACAATTCATCCAAGTTAGCCAGAGCTTCAGAGGAACTTATGCTTGGAGGCCCTGCCATCCTCCTTTGAGATCTTCTGAGCATGTTATAGATAGTACCAGTATCCCCTTCATACTACCGAAAGATAAAACATCATTTTTGTCAAACCCTGTCTTTTGAGAGATTTTGCTAACACTTGTGACCAAACAATTGCCTTATACTAGCAAGGTTCTCAAAGGATTTTATTAGTCACAATGTTATTAATATTTTCCACTTACTTAGTGATATGTGTCCACATCACACCAACTCCTTCAACTATTCAACTATTGAGCGAAATTCTCTTTCTTGTGTTGACATCATTTGTGGACCCAGGAGAAAACAAATAGGCACATATGGCACACCTCCGAAACAAAAAAAATAATAACCCTTTTCCTCTGATGTCCTCTTAGTATCTTCATTTGAACCCTGGTTTGTGAACAGTACACAAAGTGAATTGCTAGCAGATGTTCAGCTTGCTAAGCCTCCAAACCAACTGAATGTGTTCCCAGACAAAACCAAGGGGCGAGCTGCTTATTTTTTTGGCCTGATAACGAGATGCAGATCAACTGGGAAAGACAAGAGTTTTTATTTCTGTAACAGGGTACAGGGAGAAGGATTGGAAATTATAGCCAGACCAACTCAAAATTGCAAAGTTTTCCAGAACTTATACCTTCTAAGCTACATGTCTATGTGTAAGTGTGCATCCATCTAAAGACATAAGTGATTAACTTATTCTAATCTATAACTAAGGCCTGAGTTCTGAAGACCTTCCTCTGGAGCCTCAGTACATTTACTTAATCTAAATGAGTGCAAGTGCTGGGGCGATTACCCTTATCTTGTCTCCTACTAAATCATAGAGGTTTGGGGAGTTCCTTCAGACCCCCAATAAACTAGTTCGTGGAGGCCTGAGGAGTTTCTTCAGACACTCAATAAAACTTGTTTACTCCTAAACGGGTCTTGTTAAGAATTCCTTCATTATCTTGTCATGCTTCAAGTCCCAGGAGAGGCCTAGATAAAACTCTTGGTGGGCTTTTGTTACATCCCAGCCTTTGTACAGGGAACTGACTCTTTCAGCTTTTAGTATCTAACCTAACCACTCAGTCAGTGCTGAGACAGTTATGATGGAGGTCTGCCTATTCAGCCATTAGGGAGACCTTTCCTACCCAAATGAATATCCTCTTGGCCAAGGAGACCCCAGAGAAACCTGAAAACCTGAATTCTCAGCCATAACAGGAAGGGAGATCAGACACACCTCATTACCCTCCCTTTCTTTTGGAGTTGAGGCAAAACTGACTGGTATTAAGGGTAAAATAGAGAACACAAAGCTGACAAAACAGACTCTTTGTGGCAGTAAGATACCAAATTATAACCAAGACTTGAGGCCTTGCAAGGTAAGGGTTAAGTTGCATCCTACAAACCATAAAATCTTGTTAAATTTGTTTTTTAATTAACCTGGTATAATGTGGCTTTCCAACCTGACTCTGGTATAGCATCGCAGATAGATAGTAGACCTGGAAGGAAATAAAAATATTTTATTTCAAAATGTTTCTTTGACGTATTTGAAATGGCCCTGCAAAACTGTCTTTTGTGGGGAAAATTTGTATCTGTGGAGAACCTTCAATAATGTAGCCAGGCCCTCCATTTCTAAGCCTTTCCTGGATCTATAGAGATTAAGAGTTTGACACTTTTTAAAGTCTGAAAAGAGACATTTACCATTTATTCTCTCTGAAGTTTGCTACCTATGAGGCTTCATCTATATCAGGAGAATCTTAGCCTTCAAGAACCCCCCTTATCTTAAGTATTTCTTTCTACTGACTTCAAATCTTTAGACAAAGTTTAACTCTTCTAACCAATTGCTAATCAGAAAAATCTTTAAATTCACCTATGACCTGAAAACCCCCTCTTCAAGATATCCCACCTTTTTTCGGGGTGTGCCAACATATACCTTCCATGTATTGATTTATGTCTTTGCCTGTAATTCCTGCCTTCCTAAAATGTGTAAAAAGAAACTGTAACCTGACCACATCAGGCACACATTCTCTGGACCTCCTGAGACTCTTCCCCAGGCCGTGGTTACTCATACTGGCTCAGAATAAACCTCTTTAAAATATTTTATAGGGTTTAGTCTTTTTTCCCATTAATACTTTATTATCTAGCAAACTCTGATAAGCATTCCTGAAAGAAACAAAGAGGGGATAGTTACTATGCTCTATACAGCAATTCTTCTTCAGACTATGGCAGACCACAAGACAGAACATTCGCTGATTACTCAAAAACTAATGATATTGTGAAATACCTAAAAGTAAATAAACTATGTTCAAGTCTTTGTTCACTTCGAATTGTCTCTTCTCCACTAGAATAACAACTCAAACAGAAACCAAGGATATGAAAACAGATCCCTTCTTCACTGTGCCCTCTGGAGTTTATATTCATTCTTCCAATTTATGTTGTAATTAAATTTAGGATAATATAACTACAGATAATCATACCAGCTTTTCCTTTTTCATTAAAACAGTGCCATCTTTACAGGTAAAGGTAGGGTATTTATATACATATATGCACCTTGATATTTAATTCAGAAGAACCTCATCAATAATAGATGCATTCTGTTTTCTTTATTGGTAGTTTGCCAAGCAAAGATATACTTTGGTATAGGCTATTGAGGAAGAGTTAAGTGGGGAAACAGAACAATTAGCACCTTTCCATACCCCGAATAGATTCTAGTAAGGTAAGTCAAGGTAGATTGTCTGCTTAGTAGCACTCATTATAAGTACTTTCCTCTGTATTCCTTATTAGGCTATAAATAATTATGATGATTTTAAATATCATATAAAATGTTACCCAAAAAAGAAGTTTCATTGTTATAGTTTAATTGTCCAGATTTTTTGTCTACTACTGTTAAAAGTAATTTGCTGGACAATTTATTTTTTGTTTTGACCCTACTTAGCACAGAATTCTATAAAAATGCCATTTGTTAACCCTGATGAAATCATTTTAATAGCAGCACTTGTCTTTTCGTAATGTGACTTAGTTACATTTGAATACGCAATTGGTCTATGCTTAAGATAAAAGGAAATTATAATCAAAATGGTTGACTTTTTATTTTATTATTTTTTTTAAGAGCAGAGAAAAAAGGTAAGTGGGGATGAGGCCCTCAGGTACTGAAGGCAATTGTCAGGACTACAGTTTAGGAATGGAATATGGTTATAGCTTAGGGTTGTGGATAGGGCACAACTTGGATTTTTCTCTTCTACTACCCTCTCACCAATCAGTACTTCTGGACACCAAAATGTGTGGGGTTTTTCCCCACACTGACCAATTATCCCACTAGCTGGGTGTCCTACAATTAAGCTCAATTCTGACACTAGGTAGCTAGAGAGAATATCAGATCCCACAGGTTAAGGGCTCAGTCCCACAAACACCACGTTGGTTGAAGGTGGAGCAAGATGGCAGAAAATAAAGTTCCACTGATCATCACCCCCACAAAAATACCAGGTTAACAACTGTCTACCAAAAAAAAAAAAAAAAAATTAACCAAAAATCAGGTAAGTACTCACAGTACCTGGTTTTAACTTTATATTACTGAAAGAGGCACTGAATAGATAGAAATAAAAACAATCTTGAATCACTGAACCACCCCTCCCCTACTCCTACCACTGGTGGCCTGGTGTGGAGAGTATCTCTGGGTGCTGGGGGAGAAAGAACACAGCAATCATAAGGCTTTGAACTCATTGCTGTTGTATTAGAGCAGAAAGATAAACCAGACCAGCCTCAGCTGATGCCCAGCCACATAGGAAGGATTTAAACCAACTCTAGACAGAGGGGAATTACTGATCCCAGTGGTTTAAACTCAAGGGCCCACAAACCTTGCCACTGAGAGACGAAGTAGTCTCCATGTCTAAGTAAATTTGAAAAGCAGTTTAGGCCATAAGGGCTGCAACTTTTTGGTGAGCTCTAGGGCTGAACTAGGCCAAGAAGCAGTGAACTAGTAGGGCATGCATCATACTGAGACACCGGCTGGGGCAGCCGAAGAAGTGCTGGCATCACCCCTTCCCTAAACTCAGGCTGTACAGGTCACAGCTACAAAAGACACCTCTTCCTTCTACTTGAAGAGAAGAGAGAAGAGAGTGAGTAGGACTTTTTGTTCTGCATCTTGGATACCAGCTTGGCCACAGCAGGATAGGCTATCAATCAGTCTTGAGACACCTGTTTGAGGCTAGCTCCCAGGTGACATTCCTGGACACACCCTGGGCCAGAAGAGAAACTATTGCCTTGAAGGAGAGGACTCAGTCCTTCCAGCATTCATCACTTGCTAACTGAAGAGCTCTTGAGCCCCAGATAATCAGTGGCGATACCTAGGAACTAAATAAAAGGCTTTGGTGAGCCTGTGAGAGTTGCTGGCTTCAGGTACCAATGCCACCACAGGAGAGTAGAGCACCAAACAGGCTCTTGAGATCCCCAATTTCAGGATGTGACTCTTGAATGGCATTTATTGACATACAGTGGGAAAAGTCCCAGGCAAGGCAACGTTCACCATAAGCTGACTTAAAAGACCTTGGGTCCTAAGGGCTTATCAGTGGTAGTCTGACAGTACTTTTTATGGCCAGCTGTGGGGATAGCTACAGTGTGAGGCTCTTCTGCCCTTGGAAAGAGGAAGGAAGAGTGGAAAGAATTGTGTGTTGTGATTTGAGTGCCAGCTGAGTCACAATAGAATAGAATATCAGATAGACTCCTAAGGTTTTTAATTCTAGTCTTTGACTCTCAACACTTCTGGAAATACCCAACACCTAAGGGACCTAGATGCCCTGAAGGGAAGGATACAGGCCTGGCTACGTTTGTTTCCAACTGGTTGTAGAGCCCAAGGGCCTTGAGTGCACATAGACAGTAGCCAGGGAGTAGTTACAGCAGGCCTTGGACGTGACCCAATGTTGTGCTGGCTTCAGGTCTGACTCAGTGCAGTCATAGTTGTGGTGGTTACAGGAAAGCTTCTGTTACTCTATCTAGAGCTTTGGGGAGCTCAGAACAGAGATAGAGACTCTGTATATTTGAAAGAAAGTAGGAGAAGAGAGCAATACTCTCTACCTGGTAATCCAAAGAATTCTGCCAGATCTTGCCCAAGATATCAAGGCGGTATATGAATTTGCAAGAATCACAGCATTATTGGGATTGGTGTTTCCCCTAAAGCAGAAATACCTCAGATCAAAACATCCAAGTCCTTTAAAATATCTGGAAACCTTCCCAAGAAGGATGGGACAAATAAGCCCAGACAGTGAAGACTGAAATAAATACCTAAATCTTCAACACCCAGACACTGAAAAACATCAACAGGCATCAAAAGAAACATGACCTCAGCAAATGAACTAAGTGAGAAACTGGGTACCAATTCTGGAGAAATGGATATATGTGACCTTTCAGACAATTAATTCAAAATAGCTGTGCTGAGAAAACTCAAAGAAATTCAAGATAACAGAGAGAAGGAATACAGAATTCTATCAGATGAAATTAACCAAAAGATTGAAATAATTAAAAATAAGCAGAAATTCTAGAGCTGAAAAACATAATTGGCATACTGAAGAATGCATTAGAGTCTTTTAATGGCAGCATTGATTAAGCAGAAGAAAATACACAGAGCAGACAAAAGAAAATAAATAAAAAACGATGAAGCACACATACAAGATCTAGAAAATAGCCTCCAAGAGTTTTCTAGTCTTGTATGAAAATCTAAGTGTTATTAGCCTTAAATAGGAGGTAGAGAAAAAGATAGTGGTAGAAAGTTTATTCAAAGGGATAATAACAGAGAACTTTCCAAACCTAGAGAAAGATATCACTATCCAAGTATGAGAAGGTTCCCAAACACCAAGCATATTTTAACCAAAAAAGACTACCTCAAAGCATTTAATGATCAAATGCCCAAAGATCAAAAATAATGAATTCTAAAAGCAGCAAAAAAAAAAAATAATAATAATAATAATAACACACAAGGGAGCACCAGTAAGTTTGGCAGCAGACATTTTAGTGGAAACCCTATAAGTCATGAGAGTTTGTAGGGTTTCCACTAGATATATATATATATATATATATATATATATATGTATATTTATATATATGGTGTGAAGAAAAAAACTTTTACCCTAGAATAGTATATCCAGCAAAAAATATCCTTGAAACATGAAGGAGAAATAAATACTTTCCCAGACAATCAAAAATTGAGAGACTTCATCAATCCTAGCCCTGTCCTACAGTAAATGCTAAAGGGAGTATTTCACTCACAAATAAAAGGGTATTAATGAGTAATAAGTAATCACTTGAAATTATAAAACTTACTAGTAATAGTAAACACACAGAGAAACAAAGAATATCATAACGGTGAAACTGTGGTGTGTAAACTACTGTTATCCTAAGTAGAAAGACTAAATGATAACCCAATAAAAAATAATAACTAAAACATTTTTTCAAGACATAGTCAGTACAATAAGATATAAATATAAACAACAGAAAGTTAAAAAGTGAGAGGACTAAGTGAAAATGTAGGGTTTTTATTAGTGTTCTTTGTGCTTGTTTGTATGTTTATGCAAATGGTTTTAAGTTGTTATCAGGGTAAAACAACTGATTATGTGATAGGCTTTTCAAGCCTCATGGTAACCTCAAACCAAAGACATATAATGGATACACAAAAAATAAAAAGCAAGAATCTGAATCATATCTCCAGAGAAAATTATCTTAACTAGAGGAAGACAGGAAGGAAAGAAAGAATGAAGAAAAGACCACAAAACAACCAGAAAACATTAAAAAAATAAAACAGGGGTACTTACTTATCAATAATAATATTGAATGTAAATTGACCAAACTCTAATAAAAAGACATAGAGTGGCTGAATGGATGAAATAAAAAGACCCATTGATCTGTTGCTTACAAGAAACACACTTCTCCTATAAAGACACAAATACACTAAAAATAAAGGGATGGAAAAAGATCTTCTATGCCAATGGAAACTAAAAAAGCAGGATTTACTGTACTTATATGAAACAAAATAGATTTAAAGTCAAAAACTATAAGGAGAAACAAAAATTTTCACTATATAATGATAGTTCATTCAGTAAAAGAATATAACATTTTTAAATATGTATGAACCCAACACTGGACCATCTGGATCAATAAAGCAAATATTATTAGAGTTGAAGAGAGAGAATAACTCTAATAAAATAATAGCTGGGGACTTCAACACTCCAGTTTCAGAACTGAACAAACCTTTCAGACAGAAATTCAACAAAGAATCATCAGACTTATTATGCACTATAGACCAAATGAATCTAATAGATATTCACATAACACTTCATCCACGAGGTGCAGAATACACATTCTTTTTTTGCAGAACATGAATCATTCTCAAGGATAGACCATATGTCATGTCACAAAACAAATCTTAAAATATTCAAAAAATTGAAAATATCAAGCATCTTCTCTGACCACAATGGAATAAAACTAGAAACTAATGTGAGGAATTTTATAAAGTATACAAATACTTAGAAATTAAACAATATGACCACTGAATCAGTGAGGAAATTAAGAAAAAATTGGAAAAATTACCTGGAACAAATGACAGTGGAAATACAACATATCCAAACCTACAGAATATAGTAAAAGCAGTACTAAGAGGCTAATCTATAGCTCTAAGTGCCTACATTGTAAAAGAAGACAACCGTCAAGTAAACAATGTAATAATGCATCGTAAAGAACTAGAAAAGGAAGAGCAAATCAAACCTAAATTTGGTAGGAGAAAAGAAATAGTAAAGATCAGAACAGAAATAAATAAAATTGAAATAAAATGCAAAAGATCAATGAAACAAAGAATTGCTTTTTTTTGAAGTTAAATAAATTTGACAAAATTTTAGCCAGACTAACTAAGAAAAGAGATCAGACCCATATAAACAAAACTAGAGATGAAAAAGGAGGCATTAGAACTGCTACTGCAGGAATCCAAAGGATTATTAGGGGTTACTATGAGAAAAGTATGTGCCAATAAAGTGGAAAGATCAAAGTTGTAATGAAGAGTGTCTCAGTAAATAAAAGCCTGGGACATGATGGCTTCATTGCTGAATTCTACCAAACATTTACAGCAGAACTAATATCAATCCTCCTCAAGCTATTCTGAAAAATAGAGGAGGAAGAAATACTTCCAAACCAATTATATGAGGCCAGTGTTACCCTGACACCAAAAACAAGACAAAGATACATTAATAAAAGAAAACTATAGGCCAACATCTCTAGTGAATATTGATGCAAAAATTCTCAATAAAATACTAGCAAACTGAATTCAACAAAACATTAGAAAGAACATTCATCATGACCAACTGGGATTTATCACTGTGATGCCAGGATGGTTCAACATATACAAATTAATCAGTGTGATACATCATATAAACAGAATGAAAGATTATAACAATATGATTATTTCAATTGATGCTTAAAAAGCATTTGATAAAATTCAACATCCTTCATGATAAAAACGCTGAAAAAACTGGGTGTAGAAGGAACATACCTCAACATAATAAGAGCCATACATGACAGACACACAGCTAGTATCATACTGAATGGGGGAAAACTGAAAGCATTTCCTCTAAGATCTGGAACACAACAAAGACAACCACTTTCACCATCATCACTCTCACCACTGTAATTCAACATAGTATTGGAAGTCTTAGCTACAGCAATCATATAAGACAAAGGTATAAAGGGCATCTATGATTACTATCGAATATCAACCTGATTGGATTAAAGGATGTAAAGTGTTGCTCCTGTGTCTGTGAGGGTGTTGCCAAAGGAGATTAGCATTTGAGTCAGTGGACTGGGAAAGCAGACCCACCCTCAATCTGAATTGGCAAAGTCTAATTAGCTGCCAGGAGGTCAGAATAAAAGCAGACAGAACATGAAAAGACTATACTGTTTTAGTCTCCCAGTGTACATCTTTCTACCATGCTGGATTCTTCCTGCCCTTGAACGTCAAACTCGAAGTTCTTTAGCTTTGGGACTTGGACTGGCTTCCTTGCTCCTCAGCTTGCAGATGGCCTATTGTAGTACCTCACCTTGTGATCCTGTGAGTCAATATTCCTTAATAAACTCACCTTTATATATACATCTATCCTATTAGTTCTGTCCCTCTAGAGAACCCTGACTAATACAACATCCAAACTAGAAAGGAAGAAGTCAAAGTATCTCTGTTTGCAGAAGATATGATCTTATATTGAAAAACCTAGACTCCACAAGAAACTATTGAAATTGATTTTAAAAATTCAGTAAAGTTTCCAGATACAAAACTGACATACAAAAATCAGTAGCATTTATATATATGAACAATGAACAATGTCAAAAAGTAACCCCATTTATAATAGCCACACATAAAATTAAATACCTAGGAATTAACCAGAGAAGTAAAATATCTCTGTAATGAAAACTATAAAACACTGGTGAAAGAAATTAAACAGTACACCAAAAAATGGATATACATTCCATGTTCATATATTTGCAAAATCCATGTCGTTAAAATGTCCTTTCTACCCAAAGTAATCTACAGATTCAGTGCAGTTCCTATCAGAATACCAATAATATTCTTCACAGAATTAAAAAAAAAATCCTAAAATTTATATGGAACACTAAAGACCCAGAATAGCCAAAGCTATCCTAAGCAAAAAGAAAAAGACTAGAGGAATCACATGACCTAACTTCAAATTATACTGCAAAGCTATAGGAAACAAACAAACAAAACAAAACAAAACAAAAAACAAGGTACTGACATAAAAGCAGGTACATGGACCAATGAGATAGAATAGAGAACTTAGAAATGAATCCACACACCTGCAGCGAACTCATGTTTCACAAATTTGCCAAGAACATACCCTTGGGAACACACAGTATCTTCTTTAAATGGTGGTGAGAAAACTGGATATCCACAAGTAGAAGAATAAAGCTAGAATGAAACTAGACTACTACCTCTCACCATAGACAAAACTCAAATCAAAATAGATTAAATACTTAAATCTAAGACCTCAAATCATGAAACTACATTGGGGAAACTCTCAGAACATTGGTTTGGGCAAAAATTTCTTGAATAATACCCCCACAAACACAGAAAACCAAAGCAAAAATGGACAAATGAAATCATGTCAAGTTACAAAGCTTCTGCACAGCCAAGGATACAATCAACAAAGTGAAGAGACAGCCCATAGAATGGGAGAAAATATTTGCAAGCTACCCCTGTGTCAAGTGATTAATAACCATAATATATAAGGAACTTAAGCTACTATCTAGGAAAATAATCTAATAATCTGATCAAAAGATGGGCAAAATGCTTGAAGAGACATTTCTCAAAAGATGTGAAAATGGCAACCATGTATATGGTAAGGTGCTTGGCATCATTGATCATTACAGAAATTCAAATCAAAACTACTATGAGATATCATCTTACCCCAGTTAAAATAGCTTATATCCAAAAGACAGGAAATAACAAATGCTGGCAAGGTTGTGGAGAAAAGGGAACCCTTGTATACTGTTAGTGGGAATGTAAATTAGTACAGCCATTATAGAGAACATTTTGGAGCTTCCTCAAAAAAGCTAAAAATTGAGCCACCATATGATTCAACAATCCCATCGCTGGGTATATACCCAAAAGAAAGGAAATCAGTATATTGGCAAGATATTCGCATTCCCATGTTTATTGGCTTTTATCACAATAGCCAAGATTTGGAAGCAACAGAGGAATGGATAAAGAAAATGTGGTACATATACACAATGGAGTACTATTCAGTCATAAGAAAGAATGAGATCTAGTCATTTGCAACAACATGGATGGAACTGGAGATGATTATTTTAAGTGAAATAAGTCAGGCACTGAAAAGTAAACATCACATGGTTTCACTTATTTTGGGGATCTAAAATCAAAACAATTGAATTAATGGACATAGAGAGTAGAAAAATGGTTACTGGAGACTGGGAAGTATAGTGGGCAGGTGGCTAGGAGAGGTGAGTACATTTAATGGGTACAAAAAAGTAGAAAGAATAAGATCTAATATTTGGTAGTATAACGGTGACTATATTCAATAATAACTGTACATTTTAAAATAAACAGTATAATTGGATTGTTTGCAACTCAATGAAAAGATGCTTGAGGTATGGATACCCCATTGTTCATGATGTGCTTATTTCACTTTCCATGCTTGTATAAATACATCTCATGTACTCCATAAATATATATACCTACTATGTACCCACAAAAATAAAAAAATAAAATAAAACCACCCCTACTTCAAAAGCCAATTACGGCTGGATGTGGTGGCTCATGCCTGTAATCCCAGCACTTTGGGAGGCTGAGGTGGGTGGATCACCTAAGGTCAGGAATTTGAGACCAGCCTGACCAACATGGAGAAACCCTATATCTACTAAAAATACAAAAATTAACTGGGTGTGGTGGTGGGCACCTGTAATCCCAACTACTCGGCAGGCTGAGGCAGAAGAATCTCTTGAACCTGGAAGGTAGAGGTTGCAATGAGCCAAGACTGTGCCATTGCACTCCTACCTGGGCAAGAAGAGTTAAATTCTGTCTCCAGAAAAAAAGAAAAAAATATGCGCCAGTCACAAGTCCAGGTTGTCACCTGCGCTTTTGACCATCTGGCTATACATTAGAGTTTCCTCCTGGCACCCCTCAGGTTTGATTATTTGCTACAGAGGCTCTCAGAACTCAGGAAAGCACTTTATTATTACTCATTTATTATAAAAATAATACAACTCGGGCCGGACATGGTGGCTCAAGCCTGTAATCCCAGCACTTTGGGAGGCCGAGGCGGGTGGATCACGAGGTCAAGAGATCGAGACCATCCTGGTCAACATGGTGAGACCCCATCTCTACTAATACAAAAAATTAGCTGGGCATGGTGGCGCATGCCTGTAATCCCAGCTACTCAGGAGGCTGAGGCAGGAGAATTGCCTGAACCCAGGAGGTGGAGGTTGCAGTGAGCCGAGATCGTGCCATTGCACTCCAGCCTCGGTAACAAGAGCGAAACTCCGTCAAAAAAATAAAATAAAATAATACAACTCAGGAGCAGCCACTTGGAAGAGATGCATGAGACAAGTATCAACAAAAAGTCAAACTCTGTAGAATCTTTGAAAAGATTTATTCTGAGCCAAATGTAAGCGACCAGTGGCCCATGACACAGCCCTCAGGTGATCCTGAGAAAATGTGCTCAAGGTGGCTAGACTACAACTTGGTTTTACACATTTTAAGGAGACATAAAACATCAATAAATGTAAGATATACATTGGTTTGTTCTGGAAAGGTGGGGCAACTGGTAGCAGGGACTTCCAGATCATAGGAGGATTCAAAAGTTTTCTAATTGGCAACTGGTTGAAAGAGTTATGATCTAAAGATCTAGAATCAATAGGAAAAAAAAAAGGAATGTCTGGGATACAGTAACATATCAATTGTGGAAACCAAGGTTTTATCATGTAGCCAAAACCTCTAGGTAGCTGACCTCAGAGATAATAGATTGTAAATGTTTCTTATAAGACTTAGTCTCTTTTATCAGTCTGTTTATTTATCTATTAGGACTGGGTTGATATTAATGCTGGCCAGCTGAGCCTGAATTTTAAAAGGGAGGAGGGTATAATGAGACATATCAGACTCCTCCTTTCCATTATGGCCTTAACTAGTTTTTCAGGTTAACTTTGGAATGCCCTTCACCAAAAGGAGATGTGTCTGTTCAGATGGTTTCTGGGATTAGAATTTTATCTTTGGTTTATACAAGGTATGTGGGAGGGGGCACAGAGCTCCCATGCCCTCCTGGGGTGGTCACACTCCCAGAAACCCCATGTTTTCATCAGTTGGGAAGGTCTCTGAGCTCTGTCCATTTGAATTTTTATAGAAGCTTCATTAGGTATACATGATTGATTAAATCATTGGCAACTGGTGATCAACTTAACCTCCGCCTCTCTCTCCTCCCTGGAAATCAGGGGTTGGGGCTAAAAGTTTTAACCCTCAAATCACCTATTTGTTTTCCCTGGCAACCAAACCCTATCTTGAGTTTATGCAGGAGCTCCAGCCATTAGTCATGTCACTGGCAGACTAAAAGGCACTTATCACTTCAGAGATTCCAAGCGTTTTAGAAAATGCATACTTGGAAATAGGACAAGACTAAAATACATATATTTTTACTGTAGCACAATATCACAGGGTGGGGAAATAGGGCTGACAGGCAAATGGCTCCCTTTCTACTCTTCCCTCTCTGCCCTCTGTATCTCATTAATTAATTCTGTCTCAAGGAGCAGAAATGAAGACAGACTGGGGGAATGAAAAGTTGGCTGGAAGCCTGCTGTGACATCAACTAAGAGGTGGTAATCCTGACCCTGACTGTTGGAGCTTGTGTAAGTCTCCCTTTCCAGTTTTTCCTGGCCTGGCTGGGAGAAGGAAGGAAGCAGGAGACACTAAACTTGGGGAAAGTGAGAGATGTGGTGCTTGCCTCAGGGGATCAGAAAAAGAGTATATCTGCAGGCATGTGAGGATATGGAGCACCATTTCCTGAGACACCACTGTCTCCCATATGCCCTACCCTCCTTTTCCCAGAGTCACTCCCAGAACCACTCCTAGGTGTTGTTTCCCCTAAAATAGTTGAATTATATTCCTCTTGAAAAAATACCTTACTATATATAGCAAAAAATTATATGACAAAAAATTTTAAACATTAAATCCTAAATTTATCCTTTGGCCTTCCAGTGCATTTTCAGAACATCCTGTGACAGTAGTTGCTCTAGGGTTAGCTGTCATGATAAGACCTATCCTTTAAAGTTTAAAAGGATAATAGTTGATTGAGCACTCACTGCTATGTGATATTTGATAAACACCAATTTAAAAGGGCTTATGTCTAAAGAGAATGTTTTCCAGAATTTCTTTTATTGTGGATAACATTTTAAATAATCTTCTCTGTTATCACCTCCAGAGGAATAGCATTTTCTCCAATGTCAATGGAGGGAACACGTTTTATGTACACATAGGAGGTATATACATTTATGGAGTATATGAGATGTATTTATACAAGCATGGAAAGTGAAATAAGCACATCATGAACAATGGGGTATCCATACCTCAAGCATTTTTTCATTGAGTTGCAAACAATTCAATTATACTGTTCAAGTTATTTTAAAATGTACAGTTATTATTGAATATGTCACCCTGTTATATTATCAAATAGTAGATCTTATTCTTTCTACTTTTTTGGTACCCATTAAATATACTTACCTCTCCCAGCCACCTGCCCACTATACTTCCCAGCCTCCAGTAACCATTTTTCTACTCTCTATGTCCACTAATTCAATTGTTTTGATTTTTATATCCCCAAATAAAATTGTATACCTCATACTGACAATGTAGTGTTCCACATTGTAGGTTTTTATGTGGCCCTGTATGCATGAAAATGGACTTTCCTTCCATGGAATTCAATGTTTTTCAAAAAGGCCTGTTTGAGGTAAAACAAACAACAACAACAACAACAAAAAACAGTGTTTGACAGTTAGGAATGTCCTTATGTGACACCTGTGGACATTACTGAGGCTCCAGGACTTTTTTTTTCACACATAAAGGACAATCTAGGTGTAAAAATCGAACATCAACTCTCTTGTCAAAACAGGCAGAATGATGACCTGAAGTCAGCTCAAAGTAGATGTGATAAAATAATTTAAAGGTACTAAGTATAGTGCAGAATATGGCTTTGAATGCCACCTATGCTTTGTACTCATTATATAACCTTACACATGTTATCTAATTACTCTGAAGTTCAGTTTCCTCATCTAAAAAGTAAAGAACATGATTTCACATATTTGACAGAGCTCATGTGGAGTTCAAATAAGATAATGTATATAAGTGGTTTTGCCATGATGTTGAGAATTCTTGTTTGCAAATGACAGACTCTTGAACCAAAGTAAGCAAAAACAAGGTATTATATTGATTCAAGTGACTCAAATGGGAAGCAAAGGGCAAAATTACTGCAGGATCAACTGGATCTAATATTTTAAATGATGTTATTAGGCTCCCTCTCTCTCTTCTCTTTTGTTTTTTATATTATTTCTAATCAGATTCATGCCATATTGTGAAAGATGTGGCCTGTGAAGCTTTAGGAAGTCGCCCATATTTTCAGAACAAAAAAAAACCATGGCCTATCCCTCTGTGAATCCATATCTATCCCTATAAAATACTCTGATCACTTAGACTATAGACCAACATTGTTTCCCAGGGTGTTGAATACTATAATTGGCCAGGTTGGATCAGGTACACATGATTTTGGAAGAATAGAGAAGGCCCCGTAATTGTCACATCTGTGATAATTGTGTGGCACAATGATTCTAAACTCTGGCTAAATCTTAGAAATACCTGGGAAACTTGTTATTATAAAAACCAGGCCAGGAAATGAAGTGAAAAGAAGGTGCAACAGAAGTTGAAGATCACAAAAATAGTATGAATATGAGAGAACTAGCTCCCAAAAGAAAAAAAGAAAAAAAAGTCTTTTTGTTTTTTTCCTCTCTCTGTTTTGTTTTTTTGCCAGAAGAAAAAAAGTATAGTAGTAAGCAACAAAAAACAGATGTTCACTACAAGTATTCACTGCAGTGTGTGGTATATCCTAAAACCTGAAATGTTAACTATTATTATTAACATGTTATTACAAAATAGAAAAATACAGCATTATTATCTCTAATGCTAGTGTGTGCCATGTACCTTCCATATGTGAACAGTAACTGTATGGTTAATAGAAAAGAAAAAAAATTATGATTTTGAGCAAAGAGGATGGGTTGAAAATATTGTAGATGATGAATGCAAGACATGCATATTTATGAGTGATTGCATTTATTTTTTAAAACATAAGAATCTAGGAAATTGCATATGTTAAACAAATATTTATTGACGATTTACTATGTGAATAAAACAGGAATAAAAAAAATCCCTATCCTGTGAAGTTTATTTTCTAGTGAATATAAACAGGGAATAAACTAACAAGAAAATAGACAATATAGAATGTCATGTGATAAATGCTATAAAGAACAAAGGAGAACAGGGAGGTGCTGGGTAGGAGGTGGTGATATTGTTGTAATTTTACATGGATTGGCCTGGAAGGGTGTCATTGAGGTGAACGTTGAGCAAAACCAGAGAGAAGTTAAGAGAGCACCTATGTTCATAGCTAGAGAATGAGTGTTCTAGGCCAAAAGAACAAAAACAAGGAAGCCAGATCTGTTAGAGTAAAGTAAGTGAGAGAGAGAGTAACTAGAGATGAGCTCATGGAGGTAGAGAGATATCAGACTATTTAAAACCTTACAGACAAGACATTGGAAAACTTTTTCTGTAACGAGGACAGGCAGCAAATAATTTAGGCTTTGTGCCCCAAAATGCAAAATTTAGGATATTATATAGGTACTCACATAATAAAAGAGAAAACAAATAAATTTCCACCATTTTTTATTGATAAAACTCAGTTGTTAGTTGTCATCAAAAAGGTTACCATAGTATAACTTTTTTTTTTTTTTGAAACAGAGTTTCACTATGTAGCTCAGGCTGGAGTACAGTGGCATGATCTCAGCACACTGCAACCTCTGATTTCCAGATTCAAGTAATTCTCCTGCCACAGCCTCTCGAGTAGTTGGGATTACAGGCACCTGCTACCATGCCTGGCTAATTTTTGTATTATTAGTAGAGACAGGATTTCACCATGCTGGCCAGGCTGGTCTGAAACTCCTGATCTCAGGTGATCCACCTGCCTCAGCCTCCCAAAGTTCTAGGATTACAGGTGTAAGCCACCTCACCCAGCCTACACAGTATAACTTTCAAATGTAAGTGGTTCTTTGCCTTGTAATTATAGGTTGAATACATTAAGAAACAGCATCAAGTGTGTAGCAAAAGCTAACTCCCAAAACTTTTCAGTGTTATAAACTAGTGGTTGAAATAGTGGTTTTCTCATTTGGACAAATTTCACTGTTAACCCAGAGCTCGAAAAACTCCTAAGTATATTACTGCCAAATCATCTAACCATTTGCTGTCTAGTAGAACTAGTCAGGGTATTCAGCTTTTAATTCTGACAATGGTTCAGTACATAAAAGTGATTGGAATTTACCACTGACACTGATTCAATAACACATGATAGATTTAAATGTTTTTCACAATGTACCTTCTGTTGAATAATACAATGAAGCTTTAAACACTTTGTAATTTCATGAGCTTTAAAATTTTGTTCAGCTAATTCTTTGTCTGCTCAACGCATGTTTTTACCACCATCAATTGTATCACATCTTAGTGGATTCCACTTCAGGTCTTACTAAATGATTACTTTCTCAACTTCTTGCCTGTTCCATGCAGACTATTTATATGGGTTAATCTTTCAGCCATTTTAAACTTGGTATTTCTTTCTAAAATAAATAACTGAGAAATGTTAGTAACATTTGTTGGTACATCAAAGCCCAGGGAAAAAACACATTACATTTTTTTGCTTTCCTTTTTCATTGATTATTGATAGTAACCAATGTCCAAAACTTTTAAAGCAACCCTTTTTATTGAAAAGCTGTAATCAAGTATAGTTTATTTACTATCAGTAAATGGCTTTCCTTGCTTTGAGTACCACATGAGCCACTCAGAAACTTACTTTGGTAGCAGTCTCATTTTCATTTTTTATTTTTGTGACAAAAACTGTGAAAAAATATTTCCCTTTAATTTTTTTTATCATTGTTGCTTTGCTCTGAGTTGGGAATAATTGGATAAAAACTTAATCAGTTATGTCAATATATATTGTGTTCTTTTAGCACATCTATATTGTCATTGACAAATAAAAATGACACTTTGTCATCTAATGCAACAAAATAATCCATTCTTCATTGTGGCTTAAAAGAACGATATTCAAAATTTTTTTAAAAATATTTTTTTACTTCAACATAATGGACATTCAGTGGTAATAAAAATAAATACAAAATATATGCATGGTAGAGCATGTGACATCAGAAATACACCCAAGTTACCGCTGCATCACTGTGATTTGTAATGTACTGAGTAGAGTATAAAACAATGAAAGCACTACATGTGATTTCTGTTACAATCACTGAAAACTGCAACTGTAGTACAAAAGCAGCCATAGGAAATGCACAAATAAATGAGGGTGGCAATAACACTTTATTTATGGACATTGGAATTTGATTTAATTTTTAAAAAATTTTTTGAGACAGGGTCTCACTCTGTCATCCAGACTGGAGTGCAGTGGTGCCGTCCCGGCTTACTGCAACACGGCTTCCCGGACTCAGGTGATCCTCCAGCTTCAGCCTCCTGAGTAGCTGTGACTACAACTGCATGCCACCAGGCCCAGCTAACTTTTGTATTTTTTGTATAAATGGGGTTTTGTCATGTTGCTCGGTCTGGTCTCGAACTACTGAGTGCCAATGATCCAACCTCCTTGGCATCCCAAAGTGCTGAGATTATAGGCATGAGCCACCATATCTAGCCCTGAAATTTGATTTTTATATAATTTTTACATGTCACAAGATATTCTTCTTTTGTTTTTGTTTCTAACCTTTTCAAAATTTAAAAAAAAAAATTTGAGCTTGTGGGCCATGCTAAAACAAAGAACGGTTCAGATTTGTCCCGTGATCATACTTTGCCATCTCTTGTTATAGACTATAGTAATGAACTTAATTGTGATTGAAATGACAAGTCATTGAATGGATTGAGAGATCGGTGACATAGTTAGACCTATATTTTAAAACAATTACTCTGAGGCATAGGGAGAAAAAATCCTGAGTGATTGTTTTAAGATTATTGTTAAGTTTTTCTACCCACACTGACAATCTACTAATGGTAGACTGTGGTGGAATTAGTAAGAATAGTTGGGAAGTTATTGTAACAACCCAAGGGAAAGACGATGGTATCTTAGAAAAGAATGGTAGCAGAAGAGCTGGTGATTAGTGGTACGTTCTGGAGATACACAGAAAAAAACATTTGGTATCAAATGATGTCAAGCAACTCTCATTGCTGTTGGCACTCTGAGCTAGGTCTACTTTCTGCTATTTCTTTCTTCAGCTCTCTCTTAAATGAAATGAAAAAACATTATCAAGATTGACTCTAAGCAAATTTATGAATACAGCACAATTTCCATTCAGCACTAACCTCTCCCTTTCCAAATGAACTAGAGGCCCGGCATTTAAGTGATCCATCTGTACTCTGAAGGCTGTCTTCCCCTACCCACCACTATGTCTACCTTGTACTTGTCATTTCTGTGCTATCTCTCCCTGAAACTTTTTAATACTATACTTCATTCCCTCAAAAGGAAATTCTGTAAGCTTTCAAGATGGAAGTTGGCTAATTTAATTAACTATCGTATGCTAATGGATTCCCCGAAGGGAATTAGGCACATCAGATGCATTTTAACAGTGATCTTTGGAAGCATATGCTCTAGCTCGTGTTGCCTAACTGTAAGTATTCAGAATACTAAGAATTTCAAAGCAAGAAGGAAGAAAAGACAAAGTTTAAAAGCAAAGATATTTGTGAGCAGGAGCTAAAGGCGTTGCCCTGAAATCTCACCAACCTGGTAGCTTCCCATTTAACTTACTTAGAGAGGTGGCCTTCAAGAAAGTAGACGTCAATGAAATAGTCTGTATACTCAGTATTGAAAGGAAAGCCAGCTTGAGAAGAATAGAATTTCAGAGAATTGAGTGAGGCCAAGGCTGTAATCACTGAGAAACATATGTCTGACTGACTCTGAGAGATGAAAAGAACAAGAGATATTCTTTAATGGAAAGACCAAATCAACACACACCATCCCCTTCATTCATAGCCTCAGAGAATAGCTTGACTACAATAGTCAAAAGTTATAGTTGAAACTTTTAATTAAAAATTTTTTATTTTATGTTTATAGACTTATTGAGGTATATAAAATAAACTTCAAGTATTAAAATCGTACATTTGATAAGTTTTGACTTACGTATACTACCCATGAAACCATTATTACAATCAAGATGATGTACAAATATATCACACCCGAGAGTGATAGGGAGAAAAAATGCCTCTTGCCTCATGCCTCTGTAATCTTTCTCTCCTTGCTCCCCTTAACTGATCTGCCTTTTGTCATGATAGATTAGTAGAAATTCTCTGGAATTTCAGATGACTGACTTTATATATTTTATGTACTCTTTCTTCTCTGACTTCTGTTACTTAACATAATTAAAGTTGTTGCTTTAGCTGCTGAGTAATATTCAACTATATGAATGTACCACAAGTTGTTTATCCATTCACATATTGATGGACAGTTGGGTTATTTCCTTTTTCTTGTTTGTTTTGCTACTATGAATGAGGCTGCTATGAATACTCATATATAATGTGTTTTCTCTTTAGAATACCTAGGAGTAGAATGGCTGGATTACTTGATAAGTATATGTTTAACTTTTTAGAGAAACTGCCAATCTATGTGTAGTGAGTTGCTTGGTAGCTCCCCAAAAAATGTGTTCACATCCTAACCTCTGGAATCTGTGGATGTGACTGTATTTTGTAAAAAAAAAAAAAAAAAATGCCCCTATGAAATAAATATTTTTAAATTAAAGGCAATTGGGAAGATGCAGTTATAGAAAGGCAGTCTGAGTTGCTGTTTTTTACATATGGCAGGCTATAAAAACTCCTATGAAAAAGATGGGGGGGGCTTCTGCCCCTCCTTCCTGCCTATATGTATATATACCATGGAATATTACTCAGTCATTAAAAGGAATGAAATAATAGCATTAACAGCAACCTGGATGGAATTGGGTACTATTTTTCTAAATGAAGTAACTCAGGAATGGAAAACTAAACATCATATGTTCTTACTCATATGTGGGAGCTAAGCTATGAGGATGTGAAGGCAGGATATAAATTCTATCTTTACTAGAGAAGTCACTGGGCTTGTATCAGCTCAGAAATAGTGCCAGCTGGGCCAGAGGAATCTGGGAGCAAACTCTCCTACCTTCCTATAGTTCTCTCACCTTTGTAAGCCTGAAGCTTTGTCTTGTCACTGTGCCAAGATGTATTGTCCTTTGTTAAAATACTGTTTAAGCAAGACCCCTAACCCACTGCTATGAAAGAGTTACTTTCCAGAGATGCTTTTGAATTGAGATTTCTCCTGCATGATGTGCAGTGTGTGTGTATATAAAATTGCATGTTTTTCTATTCATGCGCCATTTGTTAATAGGAAATCTGTCCAACTATGAGCTTATGAGGGTTGCAAAAAACAAAACAAAACATATTTTCTCCCCTTCAGGATCATCTTCGATTATACAGATAAGCCCTAAATCTAATGACAAGTATTTTTGTAAAAGACAGAAGAGGAGAAGACAGACACAGAGGAGAAGACCATGTGAACACAGAGGCAGAAGTTTGGGTTATGCTGCTACAAGCCAATAATGCTTGTAGCCACCAGAATCTAGACAAGATAAGTAAAGGTTTTCCCCTGCAGACATTAAATCGAGAGCTGTGGTTGCTGGAATCTTGATTTCAGCCTTCTGGTCTCCAGAATTGTGAAAGAATAAGTTTCTGTATGTGCATTTCCTATTTAAACTACCAAATTTGTGACAATTTGTTATGGCATGCCTAGAAAACTAATTCATTTTGTTTTATAACGTGGTTGTAGTATTGTACATTATCATCATCAATATATGGGAGGCCCAGTTGCTACATATCCCCACCAACACTTGGTATGGCTAGACATCTAATTTTTTCACATTCTAGTGGTTGTGTAGTAGTATCACCTTGTGATTTTAATTTCCTTAATGACAGAAGATGTTGAACGTTAACTAATATGTGTATTTGTCATATGAATATTTTCTGTGGTGAAGTGTCTATTCATATCTTTTTAACTGGATTGCTTATCTCCTTATTGTTGAATTGCAGGAGTTTTCTGTTTTGTTTTGTTTTTTGTGATTAGCCTATCTATCACTTTAAACATTTATTATGCTGTGAACATTCAAAATCCTCTGTAACTTTTTGAAAATACAAGTAAATTATAGACAACCACATTCGCCATACAGTGCTGTGGAACACCAGAACTCATTTCGCCTATCTAGCTGTAAACCAAACTGTTAACCTACCTGTTAACCAAACTCTCCCCATCTCCCCTTCCCTCTCTTCCCAGCCTCTAATGACCACAATTCTATTTTCTACTTCTATGATATATCAACATTTTAATTTATATATATATATATATATATATATATATATATATATATATATATATATATATATAAAGTTTTTATTTCAGTAGGTTTTTGGGGAACAGGTGGTATTTGGTTACATGAATAAGTTCTTTAGTGGTGATTTCTGAGTTTTTGGTACACCTATCACATGAGTTATATATTTTTTAAGGGTAATATATTCCTGTTTCTTTGCATACCTACTAATTTTTGATTGGATCCTTGACATTGTGTGTTAGTTTTACAACATTGGTGCTCAACTTTTTAATATTTCTTTACATTTTAGAACTTTATTCTAGGATACAGGTAAGTGGTTTGGAAACACTTTTATCCTTTCATGTCTTCCTTTTATATTTTATTAAGCAAGTCCATAATAACCTTCAGCTTAGAGCTACTTTGGCCCCACTGCTGAGATCAGAACCCTTCTGAGTACTCCATTATATTCACTAGGTTTTCCTTTTTTCTTTTTTTCAAAATAGAGATGGGGGTTTTCTGTGTTACTTAGGCTGGTCTTAAAGTCCTGGCTTCAAGTGACCCTCTCACTTCAGCCTCCAAAAGTCGAATTACAGGCATGAGCCACCATGCCCAGCCAATTCTCTAGGTTTTATATAGTCTTGCCACTTGGATTTAATGGAACATGAATTATTCCCTGCCTTATTTAAGCTCCAGGGGTTTTTTTTGGTTGATCCTCGATTTGGTTTGGCTCTGTGTCCCCACCCAAATCTCATCTCAAATTACAATCCCAATGTGCCAAGGGAGGGACCTGTAATCCCCATGTTAGGAGGAAGGGAGGTGATTGGATCATGGGGCAGTTTTTCCTATGCTGTTCTGGGGGTAGTGAGTCCTCACGAGATCTGATGGTTTTATAATCATCTGGCATATTCCTCTGCTTGCAGTTCTCTCTCCTGCCACAATGTGAAGAATGTCCTTGCTTCAACTTTGCCTTCCACCATGATTGTAAGTTTCCTGAGGCCTCCCCAGCCATGTGGAACTGTGAGTCAATTAAACCTCTTTCTTTTATAAATTACCCAGTCTCGGGTAGTATCTTTACAGCAGTATGAGAATGGACTACTAGAATCATTTTGGGTGACTCTTTCTTTGCACATACTGTAGATCAATATATGGCCAAAAACTTAAGAGAAAACATCTGTAGATATTTATGAAATTCTCTTTCTGGAGACTTCTCTCCTCTATTATACTCTAATTTATGATTTCTACCTGTCCTATTTTCTGTGAATGCTAAACTTCGGCTCACTTCATAGAGAACTTTAAGTTCTGTTTGAGTTCTCCCATCCTGCACTACAGCTTAGAAGCTTTCTCTAGATATTTAGTTGGGACAGTCATAAAATCTACCACGTTTAAAAATTTTTTACATCAATAACTGTTCTGCACTGTTTCTTGTGCAATGTCTGAGAGCAACTCTTTAAATATTTTTCTTGAGTTTTAGATGTTTAAGGCAACAGTGTAAATTTGTCCTCTCTTATGCCCTTACAGATAGATGCATAAGACTAGTTGAACACTTTGACATAAAAAAATGAAATTTACATGTTGCCTTTTAGATTTTTATTTGAGCTACCATTTATTAAATCATATACATGTAGATTTAATAAGAAATCCAAATACCTATAATTCTAATTATAGATAACTTTGTATTCCTATTGGGGAAAGAATAAAATCTTACAGTTAACTCTTATTTCTTGAATCTCAAAGCTAAATTTATTACTCTTGTTTATACATAGGACTGGTAATATGTGCATCTGTTTATTTCTTTACTGTTCAATATAATCAGTTCTCAGGACCTTTCCCCAGATTCTACCTTTTGTAAATGTTCCATAATAAATTGTAGGTGCTATATTAATTCACTTTTTCTTGACTTGTGTCACTCCCTACTATCATAGACGTAAATATGTGTTTTCGTCAAGTATACATATTAGAAATTTTTTTGATTTTGTTCCCTCTGTACACACACACAGTGAGGGAGAGACAGACAGACAGACACACACACACAAATTTAGACAGCAAACTAAACAATGTTAGGATATCTGTGTGAAGAATGCAATATATTTGAATCACAGAAGATTAAGGTTGAGTTTCTTTTTTCCTTTTCTTTTTTCACTTTTATTTTAAGTTCAAGGGTACATGTGCAGATTTGTTGTATAGGTAAACTTGTGTCATGGCAGTTTGTTGAACAGATTATTTTATCACCTAGGTGTTAGGCATAGTACCCATTAGTTTA
Source organism: Aotus nancymaae (assembly GCF_030222135.1). NCBI lineage: Eukaryota > Metazoa > Chordata > Mammalia > Primates > Aotidae > Aotus > Aotus nancymaae. Next base: position 48,350,607 of record NW_026988415.1, on the reverse strand, counting down.
TTTTTCCTGATTGTCTTCCTCCTTCAAACATCTACCCTCTGAAAGGCCCAACTATATGCTGTTCCCTTTTATATGTCCATGTGTTCTCATCATTTAGTTCACAATTATAAGTGAGAACACGTGGTATTTAATTTTCTGTTTCTGCATTAGTTTGCTAAGGATAATGGCCTCCAGCTCCATCTATGTCCCTGCAAAGCACATGATCTTATTATTTTTTATGACTGCATAGTATTCTATGGTATATATGTACCACATTTGCTTTATTTAGTCTACCATTGATGGGCATTCAAGTTGATTCCGTGTATTTATTATTGTGAGTAGTACTGCAATTAACATACCTGTGTGTGTCTTTATAAGACAATGATGTATATTCCTTTGTGTACATACCCAGTAGTGAAATTGCTGGATTAAATGGTATGTCTGTCTTAGGTTTCTGAGGAATTGTGCACTGTCTTCCACAATGGTTGAACTAATTTACACTGCCATCAGCAGTGTATAAGTGCTCCCTTTTTTTCAATACTTTGCTAGCATCTGCTACTTTTTGACTTTTTAATAATAACCATTATGACTGGTGTGAGACGGTATCTCATTGTGGTTTTGATTTGCATTTCCTTTATGATCAGTGATGTTGAGCTTTTATTTATATGATTATTGGCCACATTTGACCACTTTTTAAAGGAGTCTTTTTTTTTTTTAACTTTCTTATAGATGCTGGATATCAGACCTTTGTCACATGCTTAGTTTGAAAAAAATGTCTCCCATTTTCTAGGTTGTCTGTTCACTCTGATAAAAGTTTCTTTTGCTGTGCAGAAGCTCTGTAGTTTAATTAGATCCCACTTGTCAATTTTTGCATTTGTTGCAATTGCTTTTCATGTCTTCATCATGAAATCTTTGCCCATTCATATGTCCTGAATGGTAATTGCCTATGTTGTCTTCCAGGGTTTTTATATTTTTGGGTTTTACATTTAAGGTGTTAATCCATCTTGAGTTAATTTACGTATGTGGTGTAAGGAAGGGTTTCAGTTTCGATCTTCTGCATATGGCTAGCCAGTTGTCCCATCACCATGTATTGAATAGGGAATGCTTTCCCTGTTGCATGTTTTTGTCTGGTTTGTCAAAGATTAGATAGTTATAGGTGTGCAGTCTTATTTTAGGGTTGTCTGTTCTGTTCCATTGCTTTATGTGTCTGTTTATATACCTGTAACCATGCTGTTTTGGTTACTGTAGCCCTGTAGTATAGTTTTGAAGTTGTGTAGTGAGTTGTCTTCAACTTTGTTCTTTTTCCTCAGGATTGCCTTGGCTATTTGGACTTTTCTTGGTTCCATGTGAATTTTAAAATATTTTTCTCTAGTTCTATGAAGAATCTCAATGGTAGTTTAATATGAATAGCATTAAATCTATAAATTGCTTTCAGTAGTATAGCCATTTTTATGATATTGATTCTTTCTATCCATGAGCATGGAATGTTTTTCCATTTGTTTGCATCATCTCTGATTTCTTAGAGCCATGGTTTGTAGATCTTCTTGTAGCCATTTTTCACCTCCCTGGTTAGCTGTATTCCTAGGTATTTTATTCTTTTTGTGGCAACTGTGAATGGGATATATTCTTATTTGAGATTTGGCTCTCAGCTTAACTGTTGTTTGTGTATAGGAATGCTAGTGATTTTTGCCACTGATTTTGTATCCTGAGAATTTGCTGAAGTTGCTTATCAGCTTATGAAGCTTTTAGGCTAAGACTATGAGGTTTTCTAGATATAGGATCATGTTTGCAAACAGGAATTTTGACTTCCTATCTTTCCATTTGGATGCCCTTTATTTTTTTATTCTTGTTTTATTGCCCTGGCCGGGACTTCCAGTGCTATGTTGAATAGGAATGTTAAGAGATGACATCCTTGTCTTATTCTGGCTTTCAAGGGGAAGGTTTCAAGCTTTTCCCAATTCAGTATGATGTTGGCTGTGGGTCAGGATTAGTCAGGGTTCTCTAAAGGGACAGGACTAATAGGATATATGTATGTATGAAGGGAAGTTTATTAGGATAGTTGACTCACATGATCAAAAGGTGAAGTCCCACAATAGGTAATCTGCAAGCTGAGGGGCAAGAAAACCCTTCTGAGTCCCAAAACCTCAAAAATAGGGAAGCCAACTTTTCAGCCTTCAGTCTGTGGCCAAAGGCGTGAGAGGCCCTGGCCAACCACTGGGGTAAATCCAAGAGTCCAAAAGTTGAAGAACTTGGAGTCTGATATTGGAGGGCAGGAAGCATCCTAGCAAGGGAGAAAGATGAAGGCTACAAGAGCAAGTCAGCTTCTCCCACCTTCTTCTGCCTGCTTTATTCTAGCCACACTGGCAGTTGATTGGATGATGCCAACCCACATTGAGGGTGAGTCTGCTTCTCCCAGTGCACTGACTCAAATGTTAATCTCCTTTGGCAACACTCTCACAGACACACCTAGGATCAATACTTTGCATCCTTCAATCCAATGAAGTTGACATTTACTATTAACCATCACACTCTCCCTCAGGGGTGGTGGTGAGTGGATTCTCACTTTATTAGTTTCCAGGAGAGCTAGTTGTTAAAAAGAGCCTGGAACCTCCTCCTCTTTCTCCTGCTTCCTCCCTTATCATGTGATCTCTGTAGCTGCTCTCCTCTTGCTTTCTGCCATGAGTGCTAGTATCCTGAGGCCCTCACCAGATGCCCAATCTTGAATCTTTCAGCCAGCAGAACTCTGAGCTAAATAAATCTCTTTTCTTTATGAATTACTCAAACTTTGTTATTCCTTTATAGCAACACTAAATAGACTAAGACAGCAAGTAAGACTGGTTGACTGATCAGAGTGAAGACAAGGGAGACAGAAGAAAACTAGCAAATGGAATATAAATTATGTAGTGAGAAAAGTATTAAATTCAGACTTGAAAATCATGAGTTGTCTTAAAAGTTCTGTGTGACTCCTGATAATTCATTTCAACTTTGAGAAGCTCTTTCCCCATGTAACACTCATGTAACATAAGGACAATGGGTGAGATAGCATCCTATGTTCCTTCCAGTTCCAAAGTTCTATGATTCCAAGCATGTGAATAATGTGAATAATTGTAGGTATAATTGAAAATGGAAAATACGTACTTTAAAAAGCACAAACTGTTGATATTTCAGAAGAGAGAGACATTGGTTTTGTCTGAGGGTATCTGAAAATCTTTATAGAGAAGATGGCATTCTGAATAAATTACTAAAAGACAGTGCAGGATATGTAGGAGTTGGATGAAAGGGAATTCTAGGAGAATAATGTTATGCATAATTAATTTGCTGTTATTATCAAACAATAATCAGTAAAAATTTAATATAACACATTTAATTATGCACATTATTTATAAATATTAAAATTGTTCTTTTTGAGTATCAGTTATGGGACTGTGTGTTACACACTTTGCTCATCTATAAACTAAAGGTAATTATGCCTACATTTTGAGGATTCAAATATAAAAACATAAGGCTTATAAAGAGATTAAACAACTTACCTGAGGTTATTTAATTAGTAAGAGACAGAAATGATATTTACAACCAGCATTATGTGACTACCAAGTATATTCTCTTTCTGCTTTAGTATGGCTTCTTATATTGTACTTCATAGTAATTAGACCTAAAATATTTAGCAGTTTATGTACATGTCTAAAATTTATTTAATTGTCACACAGTTTAACCACCTTTTAACTTTTTCTTTTTTAACTTAGAAATACATAAAATCTTATCATAAGTCAGCATTAACAGAAAAAATTGTGATCAACTTTAATGCTAGGGAATACTAACTTTGAACCACAAGTAAGTGACTATTATCTCCCCTTCCTCAAAACAATTCCGTTCTTCTCATCGAATTTCCCATAGAAATACAGGGTCACAGAGTGGTAATTTACCTATTAGACAGCAACAGCATGTTCATTATACTGCAGAATGGTAAATATAGCCAGTCTGGGGATTACAGAATAAGAGAAGGAGAATGGGAATTTGGGAACATAAGTATAAAAATAGGGCAGTTAAGAGAGGGTCCAGTAAAAAGGGCCAGTCTAGATCCCCTTTTTATCCCTTTTACCTTTTCTCACCCCTGAACACTCTGCCACCAACCCCACCAAGTCAACTGTAATCATGGCTGTAATACAGGGGCGTACTATAGAGCTGGGGACAGCAAACCACAGTCTGTGGACCAAATCCAGCCTTCCACAAGTTTATGTTTAATCCATGGACTAAGAATAGCTCATACATTGTTTTAAATTGTTGAAAAAATCAAAAGAAGTATATTTTGTGACGTGAAAATTCTGTGAAATTCAAATTTGAGTACCATAAATAAAGTTTTATTGGAACATAGCCATACTCATTCATTCATTTTCAATGGATGATTTTGTGCTACAACAGCAGAGTTCAGTAGTTGTGACAGATTGTTTATGACACGCTTATCATTTCTCACTGCTACTATAAATCACAGTAATGCAGTTATCAGCATTTTGAATATCACATGTATCATCTATCTGTGTGAAAAGACATTTTCAAAGATGAAATATGTAAAATCTCATTACAGATTAGCATTAACAAATAAAATTTGCAACTACTTTTAATAATAGGGAACTTTGAATCCCAATTAAGTGAGTTGTTGCGTCTACTCCCAAAAAAGAATTTCATTCTTTTTATTAGTAGGCTTGTATGACAAAAAAGTTCTTGATTATTATTTTATTTTTAATTATTTCAATAAAAATTATAGAGAAGTATATTTTTCCTTTTTTATATAAATATATTCATAATATCCTCAATATAACCTTTTGGCCTAAAAAGCCTACACTGTTTACTATCTGCCCCTTTAAAGAAAAATGTTAGCTGACATCTGCCTTAGAGTGTTAGGGAACTTGCTGAGGACAAGAATCCAGAAATATTGGAAATTATTCTGCAGTCAGCAAGCCATTATTAAAGATTTTGTATTTGTTTTGTGTTTTCCTTCTTCTTTCACTAAAATAGTAGGAGTAATGTGCTATGAATTTTAAATAACTCGAGCTATTTTTTCTATTGTCAAGAAATAGAAAAAGGATGTAAGGAATTCAAATATATATCATTAAAAGTTGGGAGGAAATGCATATACTTGAAACCTTCTTGGAGAATATTTCAAACAACAACAGCAACAAGAAAATAAAAACAAACAACTTCTCTCTCATGCTCAGCTTTTTATGTGGATTTTGTCAGTTCAAAGAAGGTCAGCTTTCATTTTACATGATTGACTTGATACTTATATTCTGTTTTAAATACAAAATTATATTGTATTTAAATAATGCTATAGATAGGAATGTCTGAGGCACATTTAAGATATTACCTGGAGTGCCTGAACAAGCAGAGAGTTAGGAATGAAATGGATCTACTTGAGAGTCACATAGAGATCACATAGACAGTGACAAGTCAGAATAGAAATAACATAGGGCTGTCCCCATTTGCCACATATCTATAAACTAAAGCAAGCTTGGCTAGAATGGTAGATTTATGGTTTCATTCTTTTTTTTTTTCTTTTTTTGAGATGGATTCTTGCTCTGTCACCCAGACTGGAGCGCAGTGGTGCGATCTTGGCTCACTGAAACCTCCACCTCCTGGGTTCAAGCAATTCTCCTGCCTCAGCCTCCCAAGTAGCTGGGATTACAGGCACACACCACCATGTCTGGCTAATTTTTGTATTTTTAGTAGAGACAGAAGTCTTACCATGTTGGCCAAGCTGATCTCGAATGCCTGACTTCAAATGATCCACTTGCCTCGGCCTCCCAAGTTCTGGGATTACAGGCGTGAGCTACTGCACCTGGCCTCATTCACTTTTATTTAAGTTATGTGGCTGGAACTTCCCTGGGTACAGAGAGTGGAAGGAAAACATGATCAATACCTTTAATGACCTTACATTCTACAGTGAGATTACAGAAAATAGAATAACTGATGGTATATCTATTTAGTAGTTATTTGTAAAAAAAAAAAAAAAAAAAAAAAGTTAGCACACAATATAATGAAAAAAGAAAGAAGGTTCTACTAGCTCTATGTTCGGGTGTTAGAAAAGGCATCATAGAAGAAAATAGCCTTTTGGCTAGTTTTTATAGATCAGTAGAAATCATTCAGAAAAAAAAAAGAGGTAAAAAGGAATTACAGTCAGGGAATACAAAGCGTACAAAAATATAGAACCACAAAAGAACATGATTTTTCCATGTTCTGGAAGAAAGTTCTGTATGTCTAGAGCATTTGTTACTTTCTGATTATGAATGATTATGGAAGAAAGGATAAAGGTGAAAATAGAAGTGCTTCTTTCACTTAGGGAAAGATTGAAAATACTTTTTAAAATTCTGTAACCATAAGTAAAATTTATTCTTTCTCTCATTGGGAGAATAGATAGTAAAAGAGGACTTTAAATGGAAAGATATCTGTATTGTTATTTAAAGATCAACATATACTTCTAAGAGTGATGGCTGTTTCTAGAAACACTCAACTTTACAATGCTTCTTTATTCTAGTGATTATTTTGAAACATTAAAAAATTCCATATGTATAACATACTCTCCAGCATATTTTTCTAATTTAAAACTCTGTGATATTTGTTGGAAGTATTTATGGCCCTACTTTATTAGATGAGAAAGCAGAGGCCCATAGAGTTTAACTGAATTACTTCAAAGTGTTTAATGTAATTCAAAAGAGAGAGTGTTATCAACTCAGTGGTACTATGTTCTATTTGAAGCTTTTTCTTGCTAATGAATCTTTCCAAACCCTCAGCTAAAATCACATGCAAGTTTTTATTCGTAGATGTTATTTTCTTAGATTTTGGCAGCAGAGGATAGAGAAGTTAGTAGAGCACTGTGTTCATGACTATAACTGAATCTGAAAAATACTTTAGCTGTGGAGAGAAGAGAGTGAAACTGAGAAACAGCCACAGGTGACAATGAGAGACATTCATGGCCTCAGGTTATCAGCAAGTTCTACAGAACCTTTACAATTTTGGACTCTGGTGAGGCTGATGGCTTGCTTGTATCTGTAATCCCTCTGCCTCCAGTTAATCTTCAGTTAGAAGTAATTCTCCCGGTCTCAAGAAAATAATGAAAAGTAAAAAGGAAGAAACCAAAATGGAAGCAATATTGCATCCTGAAATCTAGATCTGAAAGGCTACAATGGATATAGACATGAACACAAAACAGTTTGAAAATATTCACAGCTGTTCACTTGTGGCTAATTATGCAAAACAAGTATTACTGACTTCCAATGAATTAAAAGATTTAGTGAATTTATTGTTTGTTTGAACCCCAAATAAGAGTCATGGTGGGGAGAATTTCTCCAACCATTTGTCTTAAGTTATTGTACAGTTCAAATTCATACAACCCTTTTTTTTTTCAACTAACTCATTCCCATTAGTATGTAAGCTCTATCAGGATAAGGATAAATATTAGCTACATATTTTTTGGAGATTTCTGTTTTGTAGACTAATATATCCTTAGTAGTTAGTATAATTCCTAGAATGTAAGCACTCAATCAATCTTAGCTCTTTGGAAAGTTCCCCAAATCTTAATTGTTGTAGAACTGGCATGCCCCATATTTTACCATTATTGTTTTCTGTCTCAGAGATTCACAAAGTGTGGTATATTAGTCCATTCTCATACTGCTAATAAAGACATACCTGACACTGGGTAATTTATAAAGGAAAGAGGTTTATTTGACTTACAGTTCAGCATGGCTTGGGAAGCCTTAGGAAAGTTACAATCATGGCAGAAGGGGAAGCAGTCATGTCCTTCATCTGGCAGGAGCAAGGAGAAGTGCAGAGTGAAGGTAGAGAAGAGCCCCTTATAAAACTATCAGATCTGGTGAGAAGTAACTTACTATCACAATAACAGGATGGGGGAAACTGCCCCCATGATTCAATTATCTCCATCTTGTCCCTTCCACAACATGTGAAGATTACGGGAACTACAATACAAGATGAGATTTGGATGGAGACACGGCCAAACCGTATCATGTGGTATGCAAGTTTCCTTCAGGGACTTCATCAAGTTAACACTCTTTTTGTAATAACCCTAAAATATTGACCTTTTTCACTGTGTTGGACTTCACATTGATGTTGCAAAAGCGATGATGGGGAAAACTACAGAGACTTTGACAAGAAACAAAGTGGTATGATTAGTGATTGTATTCTTCAATGCAATGCCCTTGGAGTTAAAAAAAAAGCCAGTTTCACTTAAGAATGCTCTCTATAAAACAGAAATTTTTAAATTGTATTGAAGCTTGGCACTTGTGTACATGTTTTCTCAATAGTCTCTTTGATGAAATGGAAGTGCACATAAAGCACTTGTACTTAGGGAGGTATTAAGGCTGTCTCAAGGAAGAGCACTTGTGCAGTCAGTTAAGGTATGCGATCAATGGGCCACTTTTTCATGGAACATCATTTTTACTTGAAAGGATGACTAATAGATAAACTATTGCTATTCAGACTTGGATATTTGGCAGGCATTTTCTCAAAAATGAATGAAGTGAACCTGTTACCTCAAGGAAAATATTTGTCGTCAAAAATAATGTTGAATATTTCAAGCTAATATTAGAATTTTGGAAAACTTGTTATACCACCATGAGATTGACAGCTTCCTAATACTTAAAGAGTTTTCTGATGATGTCAGTGGTGATAATAATAAAGGTGAATTTTGGTATAATATAATGAAATGTGTCAATATTTGTAAGGTATGTATAACTTAGTAAATGAATATTTTGAAATAATATCTGATGATAAAAATTATGCAAGAGTAAACGAGTCATTGAAAGTGTAAGATATATCAATAGTGTTAATGTAACAGAGTACAAACAATTCATTCATATAGTTACAGATTTTACGTTACAACTAAACTTCAATAAACTACTACCTGTCAGCTTTTGCTGAAACAGAGTTCTTGAGAACGGCTAGTTTTCACCAGAGAGCCCAAAAAGGAAAGCAAGAGAGCAACTCAGATGGAGCTGGAGGCCATTATTTTAAGTGAGGCAATACAGGAATGGAAAACGAAAAACTATATGTTCTCACAACTGGGAGCTAAGCTATGAGTATGCAAAGATATGCAGAGTGATATAATGGACTTTAGAGACAGAAGGGGGAAGTTTGGAGGGGAGCTAGGGATAAAAACTACACATTAGGTACAATGTACACTACTTGGGTGATGGGTACACTAAAATCTCAGAATTCATCGTCATAAAATTCATTCATGCAACAAAAAACCACTTATACCACAAAAGCTATTGAAATAAAAAAAAGAAAGCAAGAGAAAAGCATATGCAACTGCATAGAGATAAGACAGAGCACAGTGTTTGAGGAATTATATCTGGTTTCATGTTGCTATAACGTAGAATGAGAAATGAGGAGGGACAGAGGTAAGGCAGATCACCAACAGTCATGCATAAAATGATAAGAAGTTAGATTTTATCATGTAGTTAATATGGAGGAACTGGAATTTGTACAATATTTCCTCTTGGAAAGTGCAGGCTATAGATTTTATTCTGGAAAGCAACTACCAGTCTGTTGCAATACTTCAAGCAAAAGATTTTTAGTGCCTGGAATAAAGCAGTGGTAATGGGTGATGAAAAGTAGAAGACTATTTCAAGATTTATTTCAGAGTTGAAATCAAGATAAATGACTTGGGGATTAAATATTAGTAATGTGAAGGAAGAACGGGTCTAAAATGACTCCTAGCTTTCATAATTAGTGGCTAGAGGGGTTTAGAATTAGTTTCACTAACTCTGAAAGCTTTTAAGTACAAACTCTATTTCTTTAATAGATATAGTGCTATTCAGGGCATCTATTTTTGAGTGAGCTTTGTTAATTCATGTCTTTCAATTATGTTTTCATTTCATCAAAGTTGTCAAATTTATTGGCATAAAGTTGTTTATTTAGTTAATTATTTTTGAGACACGGCCTTGTTATGTCACTCAGGCTGGAGTGCAGTGGTGCAACATGGCTCGGTGTAGCCTTAAACTCTTTGGCTCAAGTGATCCTCTTGCCTAGCCTCTTGAGTAGCTGGAACTACAGGCATGCAAAAACACACCCAGTTAATTTTTAAATTTTTTGTAGAGATGGGGTCTCCCTATGTTGCCAAGGCTGGGCTTGAACTCCTGGACTCAAGCAGTCTTCCTGCCTCAGCTTCCCAAAGTGCTGAGATTACAGGTGTGAGTCACACTGCACCAGGCCAAGTTGTTCTTTTAGTATCTTTAGAGTCAGTGGGAATGTCACCACTTTTATTCCTAATATTAGTAATGTGTGTGTTCCCCCTTTCTACTCCCATCTTTCTTTCTGGGACTCCAATTACACATATATTAAGTCACTTATAATTGTTTAATAGCTCATCAATGCTCTTTTCTCTTCCTTATTTCCTTCCTTGCATCCTCCCTTTCTTCTTTTTTAATGATAGCTAACATGTATTGAACTTTTACAATATAACAAGCACTGCGTTATGTGCTAAACATATAATAAATCATTTTATACTCAAATATTTAAATACTATTATTATCCTTATTTTATATAGTTAAAACTGAGGCACAGATAATTGAAGGTTATTCACTCAGTACAGCGATGAATTTGGACCCAGTCAGTTTGCTCTTTAGTCCACACTTTTAACCACCATGCTACGAAGCTTCTCTAGGAGGAATTAAGTACTTCTCTCTATGGAAAAGCATGCTCAAAAAAAGCATGCTTCAAGATAATAATATGTTGTACAAATTTTTTCACAACTTTCAATTATGCCCCTCATTTCTATTCATGAATTACTTCTAATGATGCTTTCCAATTTCTTTCTAATGGACACATGCAACACATCTTTCTTAAGTTCTCAGTAGCATTTGACCACTCTCCCCTTCCTGAAAGACCTCACTTCCCCTGGTATCTGAGAAACTAGTCCCTTGGCCAACCTCTACCTCTCTGACAATTCATGCAGTCAGTAAATATTTACTAAGTAATTTAATTTGTGTCATTCTTCAAGATACTAAAAGTAAGATATTCAAACTCCCTGCCTTCAGGAGAGTGCATTCTAGTGGAGTAGAAAGACAATGAGAAAGTAATACATAATTGCAAAACTTCAAATAATGTGAAAAGTAGAGGAAGAACCAAAAACATTGCTTTTCTCCATCACCATTATACTGTGATTAGGTATGCTTTTTTTTTTTCGTATTTATGTATGAGGATGTATACACACAGTGTACACACACATAAATATATATGTACTCACATTTACTTAAAATGCATCTATATAAATACACTCAAAAATACATTAGGACACACTTTTCTACAAAAATTAGGTTGTATATACAACATATTTTTCTGCAATGAACTTGAATCATTTAATCATAAATCATGACTGCCTTTCATACTTGGTGCATATTTTTCTTATCCTTTAACCATGCTTATTGATGGGCATATAGTTAATGTCCAAATTTTTGAACACAAATAATGCTGCAACAAGCATCTTTGTTTGTGAATCTTTGGATGTTTATGCTAACATTTCCTTTAGGATAGATCCTGGGACTTGGAACTCAGGTTTTGAAGAGTATGAACAAATATCAACTGGGTTCATCTTGCTTTTTATATCTAGATAAGTAGATAAGATTTATTCCACCTCTAATCATTGGAAATTTGTAAGAATCTCACTGTCTCCTGGACATCACTGCTTCTCAGCTCTTGTTTCCTGTGAGTTAGTTTGTGAATAATCTTGCCATCCATCAAATGGGGTCCCTACCCTGTACCACATTGTACCAAATGAAGAACTCTGCTTTACTCTGTCAGTTTTATATTTTAAAAACCACTCAAATAAGACACTTCCTCTTTTAAATTCTGCTTATTGGATTTTTGGTTTGTTATTTATAGAACCATTGAGGATTGGTAGACTTTTATGTCTAATGTTGGCTATAGCCAATGTTTGGTCTTTCCCTGTCATATATAATTAACAAATAAGAGAAGTATGTCCTTTCAAGAATGGTGTGTGCACTCTTGTGTGTGTGTGTGTGTGTGTGTGTGTGTGTGTGTGTGTGTGTATGAGAGAGAGAGAGAGAGAGAACTTTATTCAAGATTGAGGAGTTACAATAGGTTTGTTATTTCAGAAACACAAAAAACCCAAAACTTACTATAATAATTCCCACTTTTTAAAAAAATTTATTTATTTTACTTTAGGTGCATGCTATATCTGGCATTTCTCCCCATGTTATCCCTCCCCACGCTCCCCTCACTCACCACCCCCCATTGTCTCTCCCCTACCCCCCCTAACTGTCCCCTGTGTGTGATGCTCCTCTCCCTGAGTGCATGTGTTCTCGTTGTTCAACACCCACCTATGAGTGAGAACATATGGTGCTTGGCTTTCTGTTCTTGGGTCAGTTTGCTGAGAATGATGGTTTCCAGATTCATCCAAGTCCCTACAAAGGACACGAACTCATCGTTTTTTGTGGCTGTGTAGTATTCCATGGTGTATATGTACCACATTTTCTTTGTCCAGTCTATCATTGATGGGCATTTGGGTTGGCTCCAGGTCTTTGCTATCATACACAGGGCTGCAATGAACATGCATGTGCATATGTCTTTACAGTAGAATGATTTATAGTTCTTTGGGTATATACTCAATAGTGGGATTGCTGGGTCAAATGGAATTTCTATTTCTAGATCCTTGAGGAATCACCACACTGTCTTCCCACTTTTAAAAGTCCTTTCATCACTGTGCCAAGAAGCAAGGGTTTTCTTCCCCTTCCCCGTCTTTTCTGTAGCTGATTTCTCATTCCACAATCCTGTTTCTCAGAAGCAAGAAAAATTTAATTCTTCCTGTTTTTTGTTTAGAGATATTTTAATTTCTTCAGCCTTACTGTCCAAACTCTGTTTTGTTTTCAACATTTTAAAGATCTCTCCTATTACTTTAAAAGTAAACTTTCAAAAAGTCCTGCATGCTTAAGTTTATTGACAATATCCATCCTTCTTCATACTATTTGTCTAGGGAGAAAATAATGGATTTTTATTCTTCCAGGAGCACGTCTTTAAAATTTTGATACACACTGTCAAATTGCCCTATAAATAATGGGCAGTACTATTTTGCACTGTCAAGGGTGTATGAGAATGTTGATTCTTCAAAACCCTTACTAATTAGATATTATTGATATCACTCTTTTTTTGTTGTTTTTTCCCGATTCATTGAAAGAGAAATGGTATTTTATTTTGTTCTTAATTTGCATTTTGACAACTGGTTGGGTTGAATCAATTTTTTCAAGTAGTTATTAATTTTCCCATTTCTACTCTGTGCATTGTCAGTAATATATACTTTGGTCACATTTATAATTGGATATTTGATTTTTTAAATATGAATGTGGAGTTCTTTATATATTTTGAATTCTAATACTTTACTTCTGTAAATGATCTCTCTCAAACCCCTAGGATGGTCTCTCTTCTGTCTGTTATTTTGCATTTCTGTCATGTTGTCTTTTGTAATATAGATATTTTACCTTCTTACGTAATTATTTCTGTTAGCCTTTCATTATTGGGTTTCTGGATTTTGTTTCTTTCTTAGTAAGATCTTTCCCATCCCAACATTATTTTTATTTTTTAATTGCCAAGTAAATATTGTATAAATTTACGTGTGCAACATGATGTTTTGAAAAATGTATGCATTGTGGAATGGCTAAATCACACTATTTAACATATGCATCACATCTCATTCTTATCATTTTATTTTATTTTCTTGAGACAGTGTCTTGCTGTCACATAGGCTGGAGTGCAGTGGTCCAGTCACAGCTCACTGCAGACTTGACCTCCCTAGCTCAAGTGATCCTCATACCTCAGTCTCCTGAGAAGCTGGGACTATAGGTTCTCTCTCTGTTGTCACGGTTGGTCTCAAACTTCTGGCCTCCAGTGATCCTTCCACCTCAGCCTCTCAAGGGCTGGGATTTCCGGCATGAGCCATGGCACTCATCCTTATCTTTTTTTATTGTGGTGAGAACTATTAACTTCTACTCTCAGCAATCTTCAAGTAAACATTATGTTTACTATATGTCTTGACGTGAACTGATATTACATTATTTTAATCACTAAAATTTTAGAGTGGATTTGAAAACAGGCAGAAGAGTGCCTCTGTAATAGTTTTTTTTTCTTTTTTTTTTTTTTACAAAGTTCACAGTTAGTATGCATTTGATCATCTAGATAAACTTTAGAATCATCTAAATCTCATTAAGATGTTGGTTCAATTTTTGCATTAAATCCATAGAGTACCTTGGGGAGAATTGACTCAAAGATACTGTTTTTTTTTTTTTTTCTAGAAGATGGTACTTCTATCCATTTATCCAGACTTCTTATGTCTCTCAGTAAAGTTTGTATTATCTTCTTATAGGTCTCAGATATGTTTATTTTTAGTTTTTAAGAAGTTGTTATGGGGGTGACATCAATTTTCCCTTTTCTTTAAGTGGCTAAAGTTGTTATATAAAAACAATAATGGTTCTTATGCATTAATCTTTTTATACAGACACTTTGTAAATTTTCTTATTTGTTCTAAAGATTTAAATTTTTTATTCTATTACATATTGTAAGTAGAAAATAAAATAAGCCATAGTTAATAATAGTTCTTTTCTTCCTGTATTTACATTTTTTTCTTATTTGTGCTGTATTGGTGTATTTGTGCTTATTTGTTAGGAATTCTACATCCACGCTGAATAATACTTGTGTTATCAGGCATCCTTGTGTTGTTTCTGACTTTATGTGGATTGTCTTCAGTGTTTCACAAGAAAATAAAATGTTGATTCCTATTTTTGATAGATATCTCTTACATTGAAAATATATCCTTTTTTTCTAGGCTACATATACTTTTTAACTATTTTCTTTTTTCTGTAGAAATTGTTTTTGCTTTCCATTTTATTGTTTTGTTAGCATTAGTTTAGATGGTCATATAAATTTTTCTTTAACATGTCAATTACATTTTTCCTGCAGTTAAACCACTATTGCAATATTAGCATTTTTCTTAGCTTGTTCATAATATATTCTTGACGACTTTTCTGAAACTATTTTGCTAATATTTTAGTTATTTTGGCATCTATGGTCATATGTGAAATCAGTATATACTCTCGCTTAACCTCTCCTGCTTCCAGTTTATCCTCTTATCTTTTTCCCTCAAGTATAGTAAATTTCAATTTCCAAAATTTCACCTCTGGCCTTTGGGGGAATATAGATTTCACTCACTTTTAAACTTTTTCTTTGGTCATTAAGTTCTTAATATTATCTCTTCTACTGAGACAATTTTTTTCAATTTTAATTTCCTAGAAGATGGCTTATTTCATCATGATGTACAAATTTATTTGCAAAACTCATTTATGTCTTGAAAATAGTTTCTCTTTTATATGTATAGCTATGACATATAAATTTTTTGTATTTGTTTCTTGGTGAGAATTTCCAAGTATCTGTTCATTGTATTCTTATTTCTTATTTTATGCATTTATTAAGTATTCTATTTTTTGTCATAATTTTTGTATTTTTATATTAATTTCAGATTATTTTATTGTTTTCTTGTCTCAAGATAAATTTGCAATTAATATATTTTTATGTGACTTGTTTTCAATAAAAGCAATTAAGTTTATACATATTCCTCTTGCAACCACTTTGTTTTAAGACTAAGACTTTGAAAGGCAATGATTCCATGCTTTCTTTATGTCTAAGTTTTCTGTATATCAGTTTTGATTTATTCTTAAAGCAAGTTAATTAGAACAGTTTTTAAAAAAGATTTTAAATCATCTCCTGTGTTTTAGTCTAGTATTTTGATTATTTTCTAGTTGATTCCCTGAAGTTGAAAAAAGTAAAATAAGCTGTTCTTTGCTTTTGCATTTTATTGAGCTTTACTTTGTGACTTAGTACATTATAAATACTGCAAGTATTCTAAGAGTGCTTTGTGGAATTTGTAACCCATGATATTCTCACATACTAGAATTAATTTAAAGAGAAATATATGTTATGGGCTTTGATACAGTAGCTTGCAGCAAACCAATGTTCCTGATGATAACAAAGAGAAAATCTGGATAAAAGTCAAGATCTATTTTGAAGGTCTCAGGATAGTTTCAAAGACAAATAGAATTGGAAGTTCCAGATCCAAAAGAGAAGGAAAGGTAATTGAACTAAACCCAAGTTTTTATCTATTGTTTTTCCCCTTGGTCCATTTGCTGACTTTTAGTCCCAAGAAAGAGGCAGAGAAGCCCGGATAGCTTTAGTTAATCTCATAGAATGGCAGGACAGATATTGCATTTCTGGTATTCCTAGGAATCATAACATGAGGGGATAAGATCCCAAAGAGAAGGAAAGCACAAATACTTCAGTTAAATACTTGGTGCCATTTTTCTCCTCAAGGCCTTTTCTCACTAAGCTGCACAGAGCAAGATGGTCAGAAACCGAGCCGAAAACAGCTGAAGAGCAAAGTGAAGTTCTTTTGCAGTTTCATGACCAGGGAACAAAAATTTGGAGTTCAGAATCCCTTATAAAGTAGCATAGCTGGGAGACTCTACAGGCTCTTATTTAAACCATGAAGTTTTAAAATCTAAGACTGGAGGCAAAATAGGAGAAGGAATTTAAAGAGACTGCAAACAAGTCTTAGATCATTTCACTCCAGGATTAGAAACAGGTGACTTGCCTTTTTGCAGCCTGGATAAGAGATAGAGTTTATCTTCTCTCAAGAAAGACAATTGAATTGAGAGCTTCCATAATTTTTCATAGAAAATGCCTGGCACACAATAAAAAATTAACCAGCATAACAACAAAAAAAACATCAATAGAAGAATCTGGACAACAGAAAAAGACCCACTTGGAATCCAGCTGTTTAGCTATCAGACTTTGACTTTAAAATTATTATCATCAATATCTCCAAGAAAATAGACAGCAAAAGAGTAGCTTTAAATTTTCCCAAGTAAACAAAATACATTAAACCCAATTCAGGAATCGTGATGCACCTCAGGCAGAATAATGTGAAAAGAAGCCACACATAGACACGTTACAATAAAACTGATTAAAACTAATGTGAAAGAGAAAATCATTTAAAAAAATCTAGAAAATAAGACTCACCATATTCAAAACAACATCAATTAAACAGAAAACTGAAAAGCACCTCTGAGTAATTAAGGAAAACCTAAATAATGTAGAATAAAAGGGCAAACCAGGGTAATAACTTGGAAAACTCAATATTATAAATGTCAATTTTCCTCAAATTTATCTGTAGGATTATGCAACCCCCAAAAAAATCAGCCAGTTTATGTGTATGTATGTTTGCATGTAATTTGACTAGCTCATTTTGAAATTTGTAAGGAATTATAATAGAATAGACAAGAATAGCCAAGACAATCTTAAAGAACAAGAACAAAGCTAGAGGATTTATATTACCAGACTTATACCAACAAATATTCAGATATTTATTTTAAAGCTACAGTAATTATGATACTATAAATTGTGCATAAGTAGACTAATAGAACAATGGAGCATAACAGAGAGTTCAGAAAATTTAACAAACATTTAACAAGTATTTTATGGCATTAAAAGTTGGGTAATGGTTATCTTTGATGGAGGGTAATAAACAGAAAGGCACAAGAAGTAGGCTACTGTTGAGTTAATGATGTTCTGTGAAGTAGGTTAAGGAATCAAATAGCACCTACATTAGAAGAACATTTTATTTTTGAAGGTGAAGGTCTTATTCATCTGAGTGTTATACCCTTAACATGATGAGCTAGTAGGAGCATGTTTGAAAGTTTATGAAAAGCATGCAAATATATCCAAGATTAGAAAAATCCAATTCTAAAAAATACATAGTCTAACTGAATCAATTTTTGAGATTTCAAATTATTTTGAAAGATTTTGGCTCATTGCTAATGAATTCTATCAAAATATATGTAGAAGTATTAAATATTCGTTATATAATATATGGAAATAAACATTTTAATATCTCTTAGGCACCTATGTTGCATATCTGAGGCATATTTTTAATGGTGAATATCAATACATAGATATTTTTCAAAATTCTGTGAAAATATATGTTATAGGTTATATTGTCATTTTTTGACATAATATATTTGAACTCACATGGAACATTAATTTGAACTTCATGTTATTCATTTATCCATAGAGAAAATATTTATTAAGCAGTGAATTCAATGAAATTGAAATATTTTACTCCAAAATATATCTGACATATCTTGAAATGGCTTCTGCTTGGCCATCCTGACAGAAGTGGCCTTGCAAAGTTGTCTTGAGTGGGGAAAATTTGCATCTGTACAGAATCTCCATTAATGCAGCCATTTCCCTCTCCCTTTTAGAAGACGTTTTCCAAAATCCAGAAGAGATTGAGCCCAATACCTTTAAATGTCTGGAAAGAAATATTTACCATCTATTCTCTTTGAGAGAGGCTTTACCTACATATTAAGGTCACCTTTGCTAGCCAAGCTTCTTCCTTTATTTCTCTCTCAACCTATCTTGCCATTAAACCTGATTTACCAGCATAAGTTGTTCCTGGCCATGCTCTGAATCTGCATTCTTTACTGTGGCCTTGCGATACTAGGTAAGTTTTTGTATGTCATTGGGAAGTTGAGTCTTTAGTCTGAAGCTACTGTGTGAATGCATTACATACTTCTGTATGCCTTTTCTCCTATTAATCAATTTGCCTCATGTCAGTGACTTTAACAAACCTTTGAGGGACCAAGAGCTTATGGTAACTACAATAACAAGCTTGGCAATAGGAAGAAGATACAATATCTTTCTCTGAGAATTTTCTTTTAGTTTGGTGTTAGAGAGAGAAGCAAACACAAGAGAAGTATAGTATACTGGTTAATAGAATGACGTCTGGAGTCAAATTGTCTGTGTTAAAAGCTTCTCTGTTTGCTAACTCTGTCACTTTGAACAATATGCTTAACCTCTTCATGCCCATTTCATAATCTTAAAATAGGGAAAATAATATACTAACTTACAGGATCATTATCTTACCAGGAAGTATGAGGGTCCTTGTTTCTTGTTTTACTTAGGAGAAAGAATTCAGTCAAGAGACCAATTAATAAAATAAGCAAAAGTTCTATTAAGGAAATAAGAATATACTCCAAGAGAGGACTGGGCTGACCTGGCTGGGAGCAGACCCAAGAGTTCTGCATTGCGTTATGGTTTTTATTATGTTGGACTGTTTCTTTAAGTTCCCTCCTCTTTCTTAAGTCTCTGTCCTTGTCTTTGTATATTTTCCCACTTCTCTGTCTTAAGTCTCTGCCTTTATCTCCATATAGTAGTTCCTGCTCAGGTTTGTGAGATTCTTGCTTACTGTTGATATGTATATGTGGGCCCAGTGATCAATACGAACCCTACCTAATGGTAGTGTTTCTCATGACCACCACCCCTGTAGGGTCATATAGCTGTTAAATCTGTACTCATTGTGCCTGTGTATCTCTTAGGAACTTCCCTTTTGTCCTTTTTCCCTTCTCATCAGCATGTGGCTAGCTATATTCTGTCAGTTTAACTGCAGAGTGAGCAACTACTGAGCATTGTAAGGGGCATTTCTGTGTGTTTCTTTCTGCATAAGTATTTCCTTTCCTATCTGTTTATATTTAGCATGTACATTTTAGGTGGTCTCTAGGGCATGAGATTTTCTAGAGGGTTCTCCTTCTGGGGCTCCCTTTCCTGCTTATGCCTAACTATACGCCTACTGCAACATTCCTCCCTTAAAAGTTTGAGACCCTAAAAAATTTGGGGGTCTAGGAGTATCATGGGTCTTCTGCAACTACTTCCTGCTGATAGGGAATTAAGAACTCATCAGGGTCTCCTTCTCCTGCTCTCTGGGTACTCTCTGTCAGGAGCGCCTCCATGCTTTCCTGGAACCTCTTGTTGCATTCAAGGGTGAGGTGTGTATATAGGTGTTGGGGCCTCCAAGTATAACGCATTGATATATCCTTGCTGTAATCTTATTTGATGACTGGTAGCCTGAATGCAGGAAGAAATAAATTTAGTTAACAAATTGATGAAGCAAAGGCCTAAGAGGAGAAGAAGGAGCACTGTGGAGAGTGGACCCAGAGGAGGTCAGAATCAACTGAGGATGTTCCATGCCCCTGAGAATGGGCCTGAAGCTGCCTGTAGATGTTTAGCTTTTTCTTGTAGCTGTTGAATGCTGTCTTGTACGATTTCTGACTGGTTAACATTCTTCTTTGAGCATAGCATAGGTTCCTCCCTGGGCTGAGGTGCTGATGTCTAAGGTGTGTTGGTTTTGGAGGCCCATTCCTGCTAGGGAGTTAAGTTGCTGGTGCAGCCATTGCACAACCAATGGCTTTGGTTGCCTCTTCAAGTGCCTGCCCTAGCTCATGGGATAAGGTGGTGTCTATTTGCTGAAAGATTAAAATTCCTGCAGTTCCAGTTCCCACTTTAGTTACTCCAGTTCTTAATCCCAGAGCTGTAAGTGAGGGAAGGAAAGCTATGACCACCCTTTGAGATGTAGACTTGGAGGTCACGGGGATAGGTACTGACTGGTGTTGGTCCAGGAGGGCCACATCAGTGGAAAGATAAATTAATGAGCAAGTTCCCCTCCAATTGTTAGAGAGGAATAGGTAAGTCTGACTTTTTATAGAATGGCTGAGGGCATAGCTAACTCCACATGTCCCCAGGGCTTGCCAAGAATTTAATGACTCTAAAGCAGGCAAGTTGAATAATTATCAAAAGTCATAGAAACAGTTTAGGACCTAGGTAACATTATCTGTTTGATGTTTTGGGTCCTGAAAACTCTGAGATGAGGAGGGAGAAGCCATTTTCTTATCTTTTTGTTTGAAGAGAAACTTCAGGTCCTTCAATAGCTCACAAAAATAACTGGGTGTTTGTTCTGTTTCCTGTTCTTTGGAGCCTTCCCAGGGTTTTATTCGGGAATGGTGTATGCAACTAGAGATGTCAGGAACTTTGATAGCTGTTGGGGTGAAAAGTAAGACAGTAAAAGGGCCCTTCCATAAGGGGGTTAGTTGAGATCCAAGTGACCAGTCTCTCCACGTTTTAATGAGGAGTTGTGACCCTGGCTGGTATACGAGTTGTTGGTTGAAGGGGTCACAAGCCAGCAGTACTTTTTGTATATATATATTCAGTTAGTTCTGGGTGTAAAATTCTCTGTCTTAGCTTTGGAAATTTTGTACCCTCTTTTGCTAGAAAGTTTAAGGTTTATGTTGCATGTTGTTATACAAGCTCTGTGGTGGGTGGGGCAAAAGAGTAGGTTATGTATGTATTGTAGAAGTTGCCCTTCCTCGAGAATAGCTTGGTTAGATTTCTTGATGGGGCTTTATGGATGTGTGGGGTGTCTCTAAAACCTAAGGTAGGACTGGCTAGATTGAAGTCATTGGTTATAGGTTTAGGCAGCTTTCCCTGTGAGAAATAAGGACATTAGGGGGAAAGATGAATCCAGAGGTTGGGTAAATATTAAGCAGGCACCCACCTTGGAAAGTACATTCTTTCCCAAAACGGGTGTGGGGTATTTAGACATTGCAAGGGTCTGGTGGGAGAATAGTAATTGATTCCATATGCAATATAAAGTGGGTATGAATCTGTATCGGGGGGTACTATTTTCCCCCATCACCTAACTAGAGTTGAAGGAAAGTTGCCCAAAGAAGGTTAGCACAAACTTGGTGGCTCTTGTATTAAATATATATACATACATACATATATATATATGTGCGTGTGTGTGTAGTCCTACTTGTCACTTCCACAGTTGCCCTTGGCTCTATTCTTTCAATGGTTATGTCTGATCTGGGAGCTGGCTGTAGTGAAGGGCCCCTTCAGCTCAAGGCCATCATTAGATGGGGGATCCAACCAGGGAGTCTTTTGGCTCCTAATGCAGTCCTTCCTCCAGTGGCTGAGCTTATGGCAAAGGGGGCAGGTCATGTGGGGCTTTCGCCCAGTTGGGCAGCTCCTTCTTCAGTGGCCCAGTCTTCTGTACTGATGGCATTTACCTGGGAGGGTATTTTTAGGGCAGCCTGGTGGGGTCTGGAAGACTTGTAAAGTAGGCAGTAGTTGAGCCTGCCTCCCGTCTCTTTGTTTTTCCTCTCTTCTTGACCTTGTTTTCCTCATCCTTGTCTTAGTTATAAAACACCAATGAAGCTAATTTGAGGATTTCTCGCATAGAGACACTGAGTCTGACTTTTGCACTTTAGACACTAAGGCTGACTTTTGCAATTTTCTCCTATTGTCTGGGGTGACTTGGGTGAAGAAATGGTCCTTTAGGACAGTTGTCCCTCTGAGGATTCTGGGTTTAAGTTGGTATGCTTAACAAGGGCTTCCTGTAGCCTTTTGAGAAAAGCTATAGGTTTTTCATTTTGCCCCTAGTTTATGGTAGCTAAGCATAGTTAGGACAGTGGGGTCTGCCTTACAAGCTTTACAAAGGTTAGAGTCTTCCAAAGACTCTAATGAAGGCTTGTAAATAGGGGACCTCTGACTATTTGCCCTGATGGCAGCAGAAAAGGTCCAGCTGAAGAATGATATTAAAATTTGTACTTTTGTTCTCTGGCCAGATTTCCTCTGGTTTTGTAAAGGAAAATTAGTTTTTTCACTTTAGAGTTTGAGGGTTGAATTTACTTCAGTTTTTAAGGACCTATCTCAGAAGAGACGAATCCTGGGGTATAGAAATCTGGTTATCCATTTTAAAGAGAAGACAAAGGAGAACTGTAGGATTAAAGAGGTGTCTCCCTGTCCATTCCTACAATGATTATGGTGAAGCATCCCTCACCAGACCAAGGAAGGCGAGATGCCCCTCACCTTGCACTTAGGGAGCTCTGGATTTGGTTGATTCTTACTGTGTGCTCTGTTCTTTTTGTCTCTGCTTTCTCTCTTTTAATCAGAAAGATTTCCCCAGTCCCCTTTTGGTTAATATTTTACTGGTGACATCTTCCTTGCCTCTATTTCAGGCAAGGGGGTGGAGTAGTATCTGGTACAGGAATAATTTTGTTGCCTTTTATATTCTCAATGATCCTGGCCCTTTAAGAAGTCCAATAGTTGTACCTCTGCCAAAGCTTGAAGAGAAGAAGCCTAGGGTTATTTTAGTCTATAATGGCATTTAGATAAAAGGTGTAGATGGTTAGAAGAGTCAGAAAATACTTGAAACCCTGTTTTGAGGAGGTTCCTTAGGGTTTATGCAGAAAAGATGCTTGAGAAGGCATGGTAATTCCTAGGTCCCAGGGTAAGAGGACTGGAGTCTTGACTCCAGTCTTTGATATAATTACATAAATGGCAAGGTGAGCCTAGGGACATTTTCTGTTGTTTTGTTTAATAAAAAGCAAAAAATGCTTAATGGTTTCAGGGTTTTACAATAATGGTCTTAAGAGACAGAGGAAGAACATCCCATTGACTCATAGGGAACTCCAGTGGTAAAGAGAGACAGAGGGAAGAGAAGGTGGGGACCACAGATGGCTACCGGGAGGAGTCAGACAGCACACTTGAGAAGCTAAAGAATAATGTGTTCATTAAGGGTGGCCAGGCTAGAAAGGCCTAGTAATAAATGAGGGATGCCTTTAAGTGGTTGCAGCAGGAACCAGAGGAGCAGATCCTGCCATGAGACTAAGCGCGAAGAAGAAATTCAAAGAAACCTTGTGGAGAACAAAGACACAGCAGGGAGTAAGCTAACTAATTTTTGAAATTAACTGTCCATGGGTGTATGCCTCCTTTCTGGGGTTACTAGCACCCACTCAGGGGAGAGAAGGTGGTAAAATCCAATGACAGAAAAGTGTAACAGTGAAATTATTGGGAGATAACAATTTTATACTATTATTTATTTTTATTTCAATAGTTTTTGGGGAACAGGTGGTGTTTGGTTGCATGGAAAAATTTGTTAGTGATAATTTCTGGAATTTTGATGAATTCATCAACCAAGCAGTGTACACTGTACCCAATGTGTACTATTTTATTCCTCGCTCACCTCCCATTCTTGCCCCCAAAACTCCAAAGTCCGTTAAATAATTCTTAAGCCTTTGCATCCTCATAGCTTAGCTCCCACTTATAAATGAGAACATATTATGTTTAGTTTCCCATTCCTGAGTTACTTCACTTAGAATAATGGTCTCCAACTCCATCCAGGTTGCTGCAAATGCCATTATTTTGTTCCCTTATATGGCTGAGTAGTATTTCATAGTGCATATGTATATATACACTATATATTTCCCCAATAGTGATGTGTTGAGAATCTTTCATGTTTCTTGGCCTTTTGTATATTTTTTGTGAATTGTTTATTCATGTCTTTGGCCCACTTTTTCATGAGATTATTTTATTTCTTGCTGATTTGTTTGCATTCCTTGTAAAGTTTGGATATTAGTTCTTTGTCAGGTGTGTAGCTTGCAAATATTATTTCTCACTTTGTGGGTTGTCTGTTTACTCTGCTGATTATTTCTTTTGCTGTGCAGAAGCTTTTTTAGTTTAATTAGGTCCCATGTGTATCTTTGTTTTTGTTGCATTTACTTTTGTGTTCTTGGTCATGAACTCTTTGCCTAAGCCAATATCTAAAGGAGTTTTGCCAATGTTATCTTCTAGAATTTTAATGACTTCAGGCCTTAGATTTATGTCTTTGATCAATCTTGTGTTGATTTTTGTATAAGGTGAGAGATGAGGATCCAGCTTAATTCTTCTACATGGGGCTTGCCAATCATCCCAGCACCATTTGTTGAATAGGGTGCCCTTTCCCCATTTTACGTGTTTGATTCCTTTGTTGAAGATCAGTTGGCTGTAAGTATTTGGCTCTATTTCTGGGTTCTCTATTCTCTTCCATTTGTTCAGATGCCTATTTTTATAACAGTACCATGCTATTTTGGTATCTATAGCCTTGTAGTGTAGCTTGAAGTCAGGTAATGTGATGTCTCCAGATTTATTCTTTTTGCTTTGCCTTGCTTTGGCTATGTGGACTCTTCTTTGGTTCCATATGAATTTTACAATTTTCTTTTCTAGTTCTATGAAGAATGATGATTGCATTTTGATGAGAATTGCAATGAATTTTTAGAATGTTTTTGGAAGTATGGTTATTTTCAAAATATTGATTCTACTTATCCATGAGCATGGGATATGTTTCCATTTGTTTGTGTTGTGGATAATTTAATTCCACAGTGGTGTTTTGTAGTTTTCCATGTAGAGATTTTTCACCTCTTTCGTTAGGTATATTCCTAAGTATTTTATTTTTTAAGAGCTGTTATAAGAGGGACTGAGTTCTTGATCTCCTTTTCAGCCTAGTCGTTGTTGGTGTATAGCAGTGCTATTGATTTGTGTACATTGATTTTGTATCCTGAAACTCTCTGAATGCATTCAGCATATCTGTGAGCTTTTTGGATGAGTCTTTAGGGTTTCCGAAGCATACAATCATATCATTGGTAAACAGCGACAGTTTGACCTCCTCTTTACCGATTTGGATGCCCTTTATGTCTTTATCTTGTCTAATTGCTCTGGCTAGGACTTCTAGTGCAATACTGAGTAGAAGTGGTAAAAGCGGGCAGAGGATCACCTTTTTAGTTAAGAGATATAAAGATCCTCAGTTATTGTATGGCCTAGTCTTAATCCCTGCCACCTTCACCAGCCTTCTGTCAGGGAGGCTCACAGTGATTTAGATCTATGCGGTGTGGACCTTGAAATCCTCTCACCTCCACTTGTCACCCCATCAAGGTGAACTGAGAAATAAGCTAGAGGTAGCAAAGTCACAGTGGCTAAAGGGAATTGTACTGGAGTTTTGTAAGAAAGTGCATGAGCAAAGGAAGGCCTTATCTTAAATTGGCAAGAACAGCATTAGAAGTGGGAGATTTTTCTCAAAACTTTAGAAAAGCAGCTCAGCAAAAAGCAGAGGTAGTTGACCAAGTAGTCTGAGATGACCATGGCACTTATCTTGAAGAATCATTTGCAGGTTAGGCTAAGTCACAGCACCACAATATGTTACTGGGAAGTGTGGAGATCCTCAGTTCTTATCTTACTTGGGAGAAATAATTTACGCAAGAGACCAATTAGTAAAGTAAGCAAAAGTTTTATTAAAGAAATAAGAGTACACTCAAAGTGAGGAACAGGCTGACCTGTCTGGGAGCAGCCCTGAGAGTGCTGACTTGTGGCTTTTATTATGTTGGACTTTTTCTTTAAGTTACCGCCTCTGTCTTAAGTCTCTGCCTTTGTCTTTGTATAGTTTCCTGCTTCTTTCTTAACTCTTGGCCTTTTCCTTGCCTTGTGAAATTCTCCCTTATTCTCAGTTGGTACACATGTGCAGGCCTGGTGATCAATATAGATCCTACCTAATGGCAGAATTACTCATGATCACCATCCCTGCAAGGTCATATAGTAGTTAAATCTGTACTTATTGTGACTGTATATCTCTTAAGAATTTTCCCTTTGTCCTTTTTCCCATCTTATCAGCATGAAGCTAGCTATATTCTGACAGGTTAACTGCAGAGTGAGCAATTACTGGGTGTTTTTTAAGATGCCCAATTACTGGGCATCTTAAAGGGTGTTTCAGGGCATTCCTCTTTCATAGGTATTTTCCTTCCTCTCTGCTCATATTTGGCATACATGTTTTGGGTGGTCTCTGCGGTGTGAGATTTTCTAGTGCTTCCTTCCTTTCTCACTCATGTCTAACTGTCTACTCTAACAATTGTGAGTAATAAAATAAAAGTTATAATATAAATAAATTGCTTAGCACATGTCTAACACATAGCAAATGCCTAATAAATCCTAATTACTGTTACTGTCAAATCACTATACATTGTGATGTTTTATGATAAAGGTAAGTACAAGATATTATGTGAACCCAAATAGAGGCAACAAACAAATCCTTGGTGGTTCAAAGAAAGTATATAACTGACATATTCTAATGTTACAATTTACCAAATTTTTATTGATTGCCTACTAATGTTAGGTGCCATGCTATGCTTTGATAATATAATATGAACAAGTTAAAATTTGTTCCTTCAAGTTGCTCATTGGTGTAAAAGGAAGATCATTATAAAGTAGATCATTATAAAGATCATTATACATGCTGTGATCATATAAGCTCAAGGTGTTCTAGGTGCATATAGGCAAGGTATGTTATTCAATAGTATGAGACCAAGAAAAATTTCATAAGGGAAATATTATTGAAGCTTAGATGTGAATAATGAATAGTACTAGTCTAGGAGAAGCAAAAGGGGCTCTGTATTCCAAAGGGAAGCAATGTGTACAACAGGCTTGCTATGGATTGAATGTTTGTGTTTCTCCCAAATTCGTATGTTGAAATCATATGGAATCTAATTCCAAGATATTAGTGACCTAATAAAAATACAGAACCCAGAAAGCTAGCTTACTCCTTCCACCATAGGGGAAACATCATTAAGGAGCCAAATATTAACTAGAAAATGGTTCCTCACTAGACACTGAATCTGTCAGTGCCTTGATCTTGGTTACCCAGGCTCTAGAGTGATGAGAAATAATTTTTTGTTATTTTAAGCTACAAAGTTTATGGTAATTTGTTACAATAGCCACAGAAAACTAATATATACCTCAATACTATTAATACAATAGAAGTATTTCCACACATGCAGGAGTTTAGAAAAGATCTTACTCCTGCGCCCATTCTGAAAAGTTACTTTAAGATGTGTTAGATATTACAGACAAGTGAGAGGGAAATAAAAATCTCAAGAATGTAAACATTGTGGTAAACAAGCACTGGACATGCATTTTGAAATTAAATATATGGAGTTAAGAAGAAATAATCACTGGTAGCTACAAAATTGAAGACAAAAACAAAAATCTTTAAGTTTTATGTTTAAAAATATTAATGGGGCCGGGCGCGGTGGCTCAAGCCTGTAATCCCAGCACTTTGGGAGGCCGAGGCGGGTGGATCACGAGGTCAAGGGATCGAGACCATCCTGGTCAACATGGTGAAACCCCGTCTCTACTAATACAAAAAAAAAAAATTAGCTGGGCACGGTGGCGCGTGCCTGTAATCCCAGCTACTCAGGAGGCTGAGGCAGGAGAATTGCCTGAACCCAGGAGGCGGAGATTGCGGTGAGCCGAGATCGCGCCATTGCGCTCCAGCCTGGGTATCAAGAGTGAAACTCCGTCTCAAAAAAAAAAAAAAAAAAAAAAAAAAAAAATATTAATGGTATGATGAATTAGTCAAGGTTCTTCAGAGAGACAAAACCAATTAGATAGATAGATAGATAGATGAAAAGTAATTTAGTAGAAGCATTGGCTCATGAGATTATGAAGGATGAGTAGTCCCACGACAGGGTGTCCACAAGCTGGAGACTTTCAGATACTCCTACTGTGGCTTAGACAAAGTTCAAAGACTGAGACCCTGGGGCAGGTAGAGGTGGGGATTGAGGGGTTGACAGTGCACTTTCCTGGTGTCAAAGGTGGGAGAGCTTGGAGTTCTGAAGTACAAGGGCAGAAGAAGAGTGTATCCCAGCTCTGAGAGACAGAGGCCAATTTGCCTTTGCTCTGTTTTTGTTCCATCTGGGCTGCACCTCAGTTGGATGGTGCCCACCCGCATTGAGGGCACATCTTCCCCACTTAGTCCACTTAGACTCACAGGTAAATCTCCTCTGGAAACACATGTATAAACACAATGTTTTACCAAAACATTGTTTTACCAAAACAATGTTTTACCATTTTCTATTTCATTACTTTCGGCACTTATCTTTATTATTTCCTTCCTTCTGTTTGCTTTAGGCTTAGTTTGTTTTTGTTTGTCCAGTGCCCCAAGGTAGAAAGTTAGGTCGTTAATTTGAAATCTTTCTCCTTTCTTAATATAGAAACTAAGTGCAGGTTTCTCACTAAGCACTACTTTAGGTGCATCCTACAGTTGTTTATGCTTCGTCTTCATTTTTATTCATCTTAAAGTAGTTTCTGATTTTCCCTCTGATTTCTTCTTTGACCCATTGATTATTTAGGAATGTATTGTTTAATTTGTGAATTTTATGATTTTTTCTGTTACGAATTTCTAATTTTATTCCATTAGAGTCAAAGAACATACTTGATATTATTCATTTTAATATTATTGAAGTTTGTTTTATAGCCTAGCATATGGTCTATCCTTTAGAATGTTCTGTGTGAACTTGATAAGACTGTATATTCTGTTGTTTTTGGGTGGAGTAATCTAGACGTGTATGGTTAAGTCTAGTTGGTTTTATAGTGTCATTTAATTCTTCTATTTTCCTATTTTTGATCTTCTGTCTAGTTGTCCAATCTATTATGGAAAGTATTATTTTTGAATTTTTTTTATTTTGAATATTTTTATTTCTATAATATTTTGCTTCATGTATTTTGGTATTCTATTAGGTGCATGTATGTTTACAATTATAAATTCCTGACAGATTAGCTTAAATGGTATATCTTTTTCTATCTTTTTTTACTTTAAATCTAGTTGTATCTTTGACTCTAAACTTTGTCTTCTATTGACAACATACAGCTGAATTTTGTTTTAAAAAATCCAGTCTAATAATCTTTGCATTTGATTGAATTATTGAATACATTAACATTAATTGTTATCATTGATATATCTATGTTTGCCATTTTACTTTTGTTTTATGTATGTCTCATATCTTTCTTGTTTCTTTATTCCTATTTTGCTTCTTTATTTGCATTAAGTGAATATTTTCTAATGTCTTATTTTAATTACTTTAATAATATTTTTACTACATTTTTGTGGTTGGTCTAGGGTTTACCATATATATCCCTCTTGCATGGGAAAACAGTTATACAACCAGAAAACATGCATTGAAAATGATAATTGAATGAAATACCTCTATAAATGTTTAAATGGCCATCAGGTAGCCAACTATATTAGTAATTTAGAAATCACCATGCCAATGTGTATATATTTAATTTGGATCATTTATCTTTTTCATGATGAGTAATAAAATGCAGAACTTTTAATGACAAAAGCATTAATGACTCAGGAAGGACAAGGCAGCCATCCTGGTTCTCCATGAGTCCATGCTTAGCATTGGACTTAGGTGCCTTGCACTGATAACTGCTGGGTTATCATTGATCATTTAACTTAGACAGTGGAGTTCATTCAAATTGTATATCTCAACAATTCCACTACTGGCTGATTTAACATGAAAATATGGCCAAGTATTTTCTTGGTATTCAACTAATTTTTGTTCTGCTTGGGTTAACAGTTTTATAAACCCATCAGTCTTTCCATTAAAGTTCCAGGAATTCTTACCCAGTCCAAATGATATGATTTTAACATTACCAGAAACCTGTATTCAAGAGTGCTTTCAAGGGTCCCTTTCATCCTTTCAGGAATCCTTAAAAGACATTATCTTCTAGAATTTTGCATGCTTGTGAAGTTTTCAGAAACTGCATCAGCATTAAGCATTAACCGTGGAAATGGCTTTGAACAGTCATAGTTAAAGACAACTGACAAGGAAATTCGGTTATTTCTGTTTTCTATAGTAACTTGACATAATAATCATAATTATGATTGATAGCATATACGCAGACATTAGAATTTTAGAAATCTCACACAATTTTGGAACATATATTAATATCATTCACTAAAATATAACATGAAGAAGGTTAAACATTAACAATTATTTCTTATTTTGACAATGCTTCTATGTAATTAAGCATGTCAAATCATCGTGTTTTTTCTGTGTTGGATGCTTCAGAGGCCCTCTGTAGCATCCCAAAGTTAGAGGTCAGAAAAGGCAATTTTGAAGCTGAAATTTCATTTTGGGAAGGCTGTCAAATATGTTAAAGTTTTAAGACACTTGCTATTATAAAATAGAATTCCAGGTCACCGTAAGTCATTCATTTAGCCAAAATGATGACTTGAAAATTTTGAAAGGGCAAATATCTTTACTCATTGATGAAGGGATGATTTCACTTTCCAAACACTCTATCTCTTGTCTTCCCTTTCTTTTTCCTGTAGTTTATTCAAAAGACAAACAAAAATCTTTCATTATCCTTTAATATTACATGAAAATCTCATTCAAGACAGAAAGCCATATTTCACTCTTGTATTAGTGTACTATTAATATCAACCTCAATTTTTAATAAAACCTGATAGACAAATCTATCTAATCTTAATCAGTTTGACCATAAGGTGAGATTCTCATAAACCTTTAATAACCCTTTGTAAATTTTTGTTTAAGAGCAAATCAGTGCTCTAAGAAAACCCTGTTGTGCTTTTATTTCAGTGTTCCATTTACAGACAACAAACAAACAAATAAATAATACCCCTTTAAATTTAACTAATATGTTAACACACATTTTTACAAGATTAATTTTTCACAAATCTACAACTTGCTCAAACCTTCAGCTTCATCCTATCTAATTTTAAACAATACTTTAATCTTCCAAACTAGGCAAAAATTTACATTCCCATGCCTTCTTATAATCTTTTACTAAGAGCTCATTTCACTTTCTTCACACACATTGCATGTAAAACTCTTTTTTCAATAGTCTCACTTACATATTACATGTTAACTTTTAGCAATTTTTATTTTTGGTGAAAAACCTGTTAAGTAAGTGACTTGAATTATGTACTAGGTGTGGAGCCTAGAACACCAGACAAAAGTGTAGATATAGTTTGACTATTTCTAGCATAGTTAGGGGGCTTGGCTAAATCCATGTGTCCCCAGGCCTTACCTAGAATCTAACAGCTCCAAAGCAGGTACGTTGAAAAATTTTCAGTCAAAGAAGCAGATTATAACATTACATCATTTAGGAAACCTAATATTTGACCTGCCTAAATTAGACCAAATGTCTTTATTTTACTAATCTTTAAAAATTTTTGTTTCCAAAAAAGTTTTAAAGTCACATAAACTAAAAGGCATTACATTTTTTATTTTTTACTTACTACAGTCACATAAACTAAAAGACATTAAATTTTTTATTTTTTCTGACAAAATATTTGATATAAGCACTTATCATTTTTAAACCTATTAATCAGAGCTATTTTATATAAACATCACACATACAACACATATAAATACATAGACAGACAAACAGAAGATCTAGTAGTTGTAAACTTTTTTTATTTGCCAGTTTTTAAAAGTTTTTTAATTGTATAACTGGCTTTAGTGTGGAGCTCTTCAAGGAGCAGGGGCAGGAAAGCATGCAGTTTCTAGGACCTAATAAACAGGCACAACTGGAAGGCAAAAAGAGATCCCCAAAATTAAGGGTCCCATTTTTATATCACATCCTGGATCCCCCCAAAAAGAGAAATTCTATGGAAGAAGACAGTGCAATGCTTTCACCGTGTATTTCATTGCAAAGCACCCCAGTGGATTAGTCCATTTTGTGGTTAGCCCATCCCTCATGGGAGTCTTATCTCCCAGTGGGGGTGGGGGAATTTCCATACTTTATAGGTGACCAAGAGCATGCTTCTATGATCCAAACATGCAAAGAGCTGAGTATTCCCCATAACTGACATTATTCCCCCATAAAGCCATTAGCTATCCCCAAAGGTATATTTCCTACCTAGTTATTACACGCCAAAGTTCTCTCATAATGTGAAGTAATTTCTGATATACCCCCAAAAGTAAAAAATGTCAGATAACCCAATGCAAAGCAGAACAGAGCCTTAGATTTTGAGAGAGATCTATCCACTTTCAATTCCCAGGGTTCCATGAGGAAAACAGAGTTTTTTTCCAAAAATAGCATGTATGACACCTCCTGTGATTTTCCCAAGGAGTCCCAGGATGTTAGAACTTGAATATCCACTTTTAATTAAGCTTTTAGCCATAGCACTTTTAAATAAAAATCCTTTTAAATCTCTTACTGTCCGAGTTTAACCAAGCCAAACAGCCAATATTTCTGGCTTTTGAACTTTACCAAAGGTTACCTCCCAGGTTCTCAGCTAAAGGAAAATACAAGAAGGGAAGTCAGAAATTGTACATGGAGGAGAATAGAATCAATAAATGGTAAAGGTCACACAGATATCAACTAGAAAGTACTCATCCTCTAAGCCAAGATTGGACCTGGGTTGCAACTGTGAAAAGACAAAGCCTTAGCAGTAGCTAAGCTTTGGCAGCTAAGCCACAGTACTAAGCAGTTTCCATTGCTCTTCCCAGAAGGAATCTAGAGCAGCCAATTTTGAGCTTGCAAAGGCTTTTAGCAGCTCAAGATAATTTTTAAAGCTAACTATGACATGAGCCCCCAAATTCTGTTTCCTTGATGGCAGAGACCAAGAGAAAGTACTGCCACATGGTTACAAGGTCAAGCTCCCAGGGACATACAAAAAGACAAGATGGAAACCTCATCCCATTTTGTTTATTACTGATCAGCTTGCTGGGTCATCTTGAACAAGCAAGCTTATGGGGACCTAGGCCTGCATTCTATCTTATGGTACTTTTTTATGACAGAACAATGCAGAAAGACAAATTCATAGGACAAATTCCAGCAGATTTGCTACAGCTTACTATTAGCCTCATGAATCCTTTTTCTCATTAATTAAAACTTTGGAAGAGATAGTAATTTTTATAATTCCTACAACTGTTTTGCACAGAAAGAGAAGAAAAGGAAGGGAGAAATGCATTACCTGCAACAGGGTGGGGAAGGTAAGGAGCTCAGGGAGGTCAGAGAAAGACCCACCCATTGCAGCAACACTGAATCAATAGTTCAGGCAGCCGCTTGTCAGTCACAACAATTCATCTTTTCTTGTAGTCCCATCAGCTTTCAAGTATCCGCTGTAGGGAGAAAAAGGTATCCCATGTCCATTGATCCAGTACCTGCATAATCCTATTACCCATAGCCATCAGCAAGGAGTGCAAGGCAGATTAATCCAAACAGAATAGCAGCTAACATCCTATAGTGAAATATCCATTTTTAAGAAAGAGGGACTTTACCAAAGGGAGGGCCTCTAATCCAGTTCTATACTTTACACAGGTAAAATGTACCCCATTACTTACTCAAAGTTGTCCAATTGGTGCTGCAGTCTATTACCTTTGGATCAGATTCACAACTAAGCCAACGCTTAGCAGATTTATTTTAATCAATTATCCACTTAAACTTTTTATTTGCCTTTCATAAAGTCTTTAAACAAAAATATTAAATTTTTTAGAAGCTTTGCTTATCAATAGGCATCCCTAGATGAGACTAATTTGGGAACCCTCATTTTTAAATGCACTTCAGTGCAGTGTTGTTCATTTGGAATATTCCACTATAAGTTATCTTGAGTAAAATTTCACCATTTCCTTAAGACTTTGCTGCCTCCAGGATCCAACACTTAGGCTTGTATAAGCCGGAAGAAATTTAGTTCTTCAGAAATTAAGAATTCCATTTTTAGCCCAAATATTGGCTTTGTTCTCAGGTCCCCTCAATGATTTTTTTTCCTACCAAACACACAAGAAAAATTAAACAAAGTGGTAGAACCCACAAAAATCCCTGCAAATTTTTAATAGCAAAAATTTATACCCCCTGCAATATTGCCATTTAATATCCATTTGTTTTGGACGCAGTCAGGTGTAAGAGGCCTCTTACTTAATCAAAGACAGTTAATTACCAGGTACAGTCCAATCCTGAACTCAATCCAGTTTCTGTTGTAACTTCCAAACCCAGTTTGGATCAGAAATTTGCTCAAAGAAACTTGGGGAGCTCAAAACACAAATCGATGGAGCTTCAGAATCTAAGAGAGATCTTACCATGATCCCCAGCTGCTTTAAGAGATCAATGGACACAGTGGGTCTGGGTGGGTTCCTCAGATGGTCATTCAGCACTCCTGGGGATCACTAGAAGCTCTACTTTAGATCCCACTTCTGACACCATCTGATAAAAACTTCAGCCAAATTAAATTTAAAATAGTTTAATTGAGCAATGAGTTATTCGTTAATCAGACCACCTCCTGGAGCTCTGTGACTCCAGCACCACCACATGTTGGAAGATTTATGGAAAGAAAAAGGAAAGTGACATACAGAAGATGGAAGTGAGATACAGAAATACTTGGATTGATTACAGGTTAGTGTTTGCCTTATTTGAACACAGTTTGAACAGTTGACTACACTTGATTGGCTAAAACTCAGTGAATGGCAAAATGTAGGGTACAGTATGTTTATACTTTTTCTCATTATAGTTCATGATGCACAGCAAAAACTTTAAGCTGAACTTAAAATAGCTAAGGAGGCAGCTTTAAGCTAAAGTTGATTTAACATATCTTTACACTAAGGGAAAGCTAGACAAAGATTTTCTTGCTCATGTCACAGAACTGAGGTCACAGGATAAATCGCAACCCCCAAATATGGAGAGACAGGCGAATTTTGAAAGTTAGAGCCAAGATCTGTTTACCTAGAACAAAAGCCACTGGAGCCATAAACCGGTAGAATCACCTAAATGGTAATTTTTATGAATTGCTAGAAGACGATTGTGCACTAGTATGATAGTGATAAATTTCTTGCACATTTTTGAGTTTGACTTCTAGGAACCCCACCAGGTTCTCATGGTAAATAAGTGAGAAATAATACCTTTTGGCTCTGGCAGTGGCAGGGAAAAAGTTTTTCCTTTGAGATACACCCAGACCTCTTTCATAACAGAGGATTACCCTCCAGGGGAAATGGTTTGATCAGAATGTTATCTAAGAGCCATAAAGAAAAAGTATACTTCTTATCACAGTCTCCTCAGTTCTTCCTGTCTTACCTACTGAGAAGGCAAAAAAAAAAAAGCCGTAGAAGAAACAACTGTGAAGGTCACAGTCTGAGACACAGGACCACTAAAAGACTTAAATTTAATTAAAAAAAAATAGAATGCTTTTTCTCTCCCATCCCTACTCATCTCTGCAACAGGTCTCCAATATATTAGTGGATTATATCTGAAAGAGCTGCAAGACACAGACTCTTTCTGAGGAGGAGTAATTAAAAAAATTTAATACCGAGAGATGTATTAGTCCATTTTCATGCTGCTGATAAAGACATGCTTGAGACTGGAAAGAAAAAGAGGTTTAAATGAACTTACAGTTCCACATGCTGGAGAGGCCTCAGAATCATGGCAGGAGGCAAAAGGCACTTCTTATATGGCAGTGGCAAGAGAAAATGAAAAGAAGCAAAAGCAGAACTGCCTGATAAACCCATTAGATCCCATGAGACTTATTCACTATCAGGAGAACAGCGCAGGAAAGACTGGCCCCCATGATTCAATTACCTCCCTCGGGTCCCTTCCACAACATGTGGGAATCCTGGGAGATAAAATTCAAGTTGAGATTTGGGTGGGGACACAGCCAAACCATATCATTTCACCCTGGCCCCTTCAAATATCATGTGCTCACATTTCAAAACCAATCATGCCTTCCCAACAGTCCCCAAAAGTCTTAACTCATTTCAGCATTAACCCAGAAGTCCACATTCCAAAGTCTCATCTTAGACAAGGCAAGTCCCTTCCACCTATGAGCCTGTAAAATCAAAAGCAAGATAGTTACTTCTTAGATACAATGGGGGTACAGCTATTGGGTAAATACAGCTATTCCAAATGGGAAAAATTGACCAAAACAATAGGGTTACAAGGCCCATGCAAGTTCAAAATCCAGCAGGGCAGTCAAATTTTAAGGCTCCAAAATATTGTCCTTTGACTCCAGATCTCACATCCAGGTCACACTGATGCAAACGGTGAGTTCCCATGGTCTTGGGCAGCTTCGCACCTGTGGCTTTGCAGGGTACAGCCTCCCTTACAGCTGCTTTCATGAGCTGGCATTTAGTGCCTGTGGCTTTTCCAGGTGCAAAGTGCAAGCTGTTGGTGTATCTACCATTCTGGGATCTGGAGGACAGTGGCCCTCTTCTCACACATCCACTAGGCAGTCCCCAGTAGGGACTCCATGTGGGGCCTTCCAATGCACATTTGCCTTCTGCACTTCCCTAGCAGAGGTTCTCCATGAGGGCCCTGCCCCTGAAGCAAACTTTTGCCTGTGCATCAAGGCATTTCCGTACGTCTTCTGAAACCTTGGCAAAGGTTCCTATGACTTCTGTGTATCTGCAGGCTCAACACCACGTGAAATCTGCCAAGGCTTGGGGCTGTCACCCTCTGAAGCCAAAGCCCAAGCTACACATTGGCCCCCTTCAGCCTTGACTGGAGCGGCTGGAACACAGGGTACCAAGTCTGTAAGCTGCACACAGCATAGGAACCATGGGCCTGGCCTACAAAACCACTTTTTCTTCCTGGGCATCTGGGCCTGTGATGGCAGGGGCTGCTGTAAAGGTCCCTGACATGGCCTTCAGACATTTTTTCTCATGATCTTGGGACTTAACCTTAGGATCCTTGCTACTTATGCAAATTTCTGTAGTTGGCTTGAATTTCTCTCCAGAAAATGGGTTTTTATTTTCTATCACATAGGCTGCAAATTTTCCAAACTTTAATGCTCTACTTCCCTTAAACTGAATGCCTTTAACAACACCCAAATCACCTCTTGAATGCTTTGCTGCTTAGAAATTTTTTCTGCCAGATACCCTAACTAATCTCTCTCAAGTTCAAAGTTCCACAAATGTCTAGGGCAGAGGCAAAATGCTGCCAGTCTCTTTGCTAAAACATTACAAGAGTCATCTTCCTTCTAGTATCCAACAACCTCCTCATCTCTATCTGAGACCCCCTCAACCTGGATTTTATTGTCCATATTGCTATCAGCATTTTGGGCAAAACGATTCACCAAGTCTTTAGGTAGTTCCAAACTTTCCAACGTTTTTCTGTCTTCTTCTGAGCCCTTCAAACTGTTCCAGTCTCTGCCTGGTACCCAGCTCCAAAGTCACTTCCATATTTTTAGGTATCTTTTCAGCAACACCCCATTCTAGTGGTACCAATTTACTGTATTAGTCCATTTTCATGCTGCTGATAAAGACATGCCTGAGGCTGGGAGAAAAAGAGGTTTAATTGGACTTACAGTTCCACATGGCTGGAGAGGCCTCAGTATCACGACAGAAGGTGAAAGGCACTTCTTACATGGTGGTGGCAAGAGAAAATGAGGATGAAGCAAAGTGGAAACCCCTGATAAACCCATTTGATCTCATAAGAACTATTCACTATCATGAGACTAGCATGGGAAAGACTGGCCCCCATGATTCAATTATCTCCCCCTGGGTTTCTCCCACAACACATGGAAATTCTGTGAGATGTAATTTAATTTGAGATTTGGGTAGGGACACATCCAAACTATATCAAGAGGGAAGACAAAAGTAAAGATACTAGAGGAATTTGAAGCCTCTGCAACCTATAGCCTACAACAAATGTTTAAGAAAGGTTGATTTCTAGCCATATTAACATATATCCTCACACTAGATACCTAATTATTTTAGCTTCTGTTATCTAACATAATTTGTCTGACTTTGAACAAAAAATTATTAGGAACATCAAAATATGAGAAAAAAACAGTCTGAAAAGACAAAGAAGTCATTAGAACAAGATCCAGTTATGACGCAGATGTTGGAAATACCAGATAAAATTTAAAATGGCTATGATCAATAAGTTAAGGACTTCTGATAAAAAAAATAGACAATGTGTAGGAACAGATAGGTAATGTAAGCAGAGACATAGAAATTCTAACAAAAAATAAATAGAAAGGAAATTCTAAAAAATTAAATACCACAGAAATAAAGAATATTTTTGATGCACTTATCAGTATTGGAGAGTATTGCAAATAAAAGCTCAGAGTTGCAAAAAAAATCGAGCACTCAAGTAAAGGATTTCTCAGCAGGCAAATTTCTTCAGAAGGGTGCTGCTTGTAGGGCTGGTTTCCATGAGAGCACACCGAACAAAGAAGACTTGCAGAGCACAGAGGTGTACATATTATCAGTGCGAATTATCACTATTTTTTATAGTTTTATTTTTTACTGATGCATAATAGATATACATATTTTGGGGGTACATGTAATAACTTAACACAGTCATATCATCTGTAAGATCACCGCTGTTGCAGTGGGAGGGGCAATTTACAGAATGAGTAGTAGATGTGGGCCTGGCAAGAAAGTTGTTTACTGAATCTAGGGCAGAAAGGCACAAAGGATAAGGAAGTCTAGCCTTGAAAGCGGGGAACAAAGAATAAGGGAACCAAATAAACTAAACCCTTTGAAGAGGAACTTCTTCTTATGTCTAACAGAGGGGACAAATATCGAAACCATATCACCATCAGACAAGTGATTAATAGCCAGAATATATAAGGAGCACAACCAGCTCAGTAGCAAAACAAAACAAAACAAAACAAACAAAACAAAACAAAAACACAATCTGGTTAAAGTTTGGGTAAAAGATGTAAGTAGACATTTTTCTAAAAAAAAGACATTCAAATGGCCAACAGGTATGCTAAAAAATGCTTGACATCACTAATAGTCAGAGAGATGCAAATCATACAACAACTTTTATTTAAAAATTTGAGATAACAAATGCTGGCAAGGATGTGGAGAAAGCGAAGCCCTCATACACAGTTGGTGGGGATGTTAAGTTAGTTTGGATGCTATGGAAAACTGTATGCAGGTTCCTCAAAAACTAAAAGTAGAACTACCATATGATCCAGCAATTCTATTACTGAACATATATCTTAAAAAAAAAGAAAATTAATATATTAAAGAGATATATATCTACACTCCCATGTTTATTGCAGTGCTGTTCACTATATACAAAATACGGAATCAACATAAATGTCAATTGATGGATGAATGGATACAAAAAACTTGGTATATATGTACAATGGAGTATTCAGCTCTTGAAAGAATGAAATCCTGTCATTTACAGCTACTGGAATGACACTGGAGGTCATTATGTTAAGTGAAATAAGCCAAGCACAGAAAGACAAATACTGCATGTTCTCACTCTGTGTGAGAGCTACAAAAGTAGATCTCATGAAAATAGAGGGGAGATTGATAGTTACCAGAGCCTGGGAAGGTCTCAGAGATGATGAACAGAGGTTTATAATGGGTACAAAAATACAGTTTGATAGAAGATACAAGACTTAGTGTTTGATATATTAGTAGGGTGACTATAGTTTACAATTATCTATTGTGTATTTCAAAATAATTAGAGAAAAGATAATTTGAACATTTGTAGCATGAAGAAAATACAAATATTTAAGGTGTGGCATATACCAGTTATATGAGCTTACAGATTATATGGATGTGTTAAATTATTACATATACCCCCAAAATGTGTATATCTATTTTGCATCAATAAAAAATAAATCTATAAAAAACAGTGATAATTCGCATTGATAATATGTATCTCTGATGTGATATAATGGTCATTGTAGTTTTCCTACCAAAAACACACAACCCCATTCTAATAAAAAAAAAGTAGATAAATCACAATTGATGAATAGTCTCCAGAATTTCCAACTATTCCTCAAAACTGTCAGGGTCCCGAAAACAAGGACAATCTGAGACACTATTGCAGCCAAGGGGAGCTTAAGGTGACATGATAACTAAATATAATGCGATATCTTGGGTGGGATCCTTGAGCAGAAAAAGGACCTAGATGAAAACTAAGGGAATCTGAATAAAGTTGGGTTTCAGTTAATAAACATATTCAATTGATTCACTAATTGTAAGAAATGTACCATTCTAATGTAAGATGTTAGTTATAGGAAAATCTGGGTGTAGGAGATACAGTAACTCTCTGAACTAACTTTCCCATAATTCTGTAAATCTACAAATGTTATAACATAACGTTTATTTAAAAAAAAAATCTGTCCCCAGGAACTAAGAAAGAATCTCTATGGATATCAGAACAGACAGATTTAGAAACTCAGAATGACAACAATCAGGTTACTAAATGCATTTTACAATGGTTTGCCATAGATTTGAGGAAGTTTGGAGTAATGTCTTAGCACAAGTGATAGCAATCACAGATGTTCATAAAGTTGTTGATATTTCCCTAATTCACTAACCACTATTGGCAGGTGCTGACATAATCTGGCAGTTGCCAACACCAGAAGGTGCCATATCCCATGAGTAAAAATAATAAGTTCTTATTTTCTAACAAATAAAACTAGATCATTTTCATTAAATGAGTTGGTAATTTTCTTACTTGTTTTATATTAGGAGCAATAGATATTATCATACGGAAAGTGATTTTTAGTCTGCTTTTCTTTATCTGGAACCTCAGTCAACAATGCAAGACTTTGTGGAACAGGAAACAAGAGTAGATATTTATTTATATAATTCAGTTATATAACCATTTTCTTGTTTTATGTAGGATTCTTTCAGGGACTTTTGTCAGGTTTGTGTGGCTAAGAGGATAATGAATCTCTTTTTCTCCTTATGTGTATACTTTGTTACAGAAAGAGAACATGGTATAAGAGATAACAGTTCAAGGCCAAATAATGATTTGAGGAAATTCTTACAGTTAAGCTTCAACTTGCCTGCCTTTTCTTTTTAAAAAGAAAACTTCTAGGGAAGGGCTAATACTGATAATATTTGTTTGTATTGTTCTTTTCCTTTCATAGAATTGAAAGTAATCTTTCACCTGTGGTAAAGTTATGCAGCTTTCAGTATAATTAAATCATTGTCTTCCAGAAAGGCTTTGGTGTTCCCTTATTTGTATTTTCAGGGTCTAAGTGTATGACTTTTATGGTACATTGCAGCCCATTATTAAATATTATTATATGCTAAAAGCCAGTATAGCATTATTACTCTTGCTATGATATGAATGGATCCCCCCAATATTCATGTGTTAGAAACTGGATAGCCAATGTAACACTATTAGGAGTGTGAGTATTTAGGAGGTGATTGAAACATGAGAGTGAATCCCTTATGA
The DNA here is from genome assembly GCF_030222135.1 of Aotus nancymaae. Classification (NCBI taxonomy): domain Eukaryota; kingdom Metazoa; phylum Chordata; class Mammalia; order Primates; family Aotidae; genus Aotus; species Aotus nancymaae. Next base: position 48,308,952 of record NW_026988415.1, on the reverse strand, counting down.
ATACATTAATACCATCACGAAGGCAGTGAGTTAACTCTCACAAGAGCAGGTTGTTACAAAAGCAAGCTCAGCTCCCTCTTGCAGTCTCTTTCACATTCCCTTTCCTGCCCCTCTGTTCTTCAGTTATGTTATGATGCAATTTAAAAGCCTCATGAAAAGCTACTGCCATTTCTGTAGAAGTTCCAGCCTCCAGAAAACCATAAGCCAAGGAAACTTCTATTGTTTATAATTTACCCAGTCTGGGATATTCTGTTATGTAACAGATAATTTACTAAGACAACTCTACACTATTATTATTTTTATTTTTAGAGTGAGCAATGTATTTAATAGCTACTTTTTTAAACCTTATGTATATATTTTTATATATTTAGGTGGTTCAAGTGCAGGTTTCTTACATGCATATATTGCATAGTGGTGAAGTCTGGGCCTTAAGTGGACCCATCCCTTGAATAGTGAACATTGTGCCCAATGGGTAATTTTTCAACATTTACCCTCCTCCCACCCTCTAATTTTTTGTTCTTTCCAATGTCTATTCCATTCTGTATAGCCATGTGTACCCATTGTTTAGCTCTCACTTACAAGGGAGAACATGCAGCCTTAGGCTTTGTGTTTCTGAGTTAATTCACTGATGATAATGGCCTCCAGTTCCATCCATGTTGCTGCAAAATACATGATTTCATTCTTTTTTATGGCTGAGTAACATTCCTTAGTATATATATATGCAACATTTTCTTTAATCCTCTATTGATGGACATTTAAGTTGGTTCTGTGTCTTTGCTGTTGTGAATACCACTGTAATAAACATACGACTACAGGTGTCTTTTTTATAGAATGATTTCTTTCCCTTTGGGTATATACCCGATCGTGGGATTGCTGGGTTGAAAGTCATAAACTATGTGACTTTGCCAAATTTGCTTGACATCCTCGTTTTCTCAGTTGTAAAATGCAACTTTCTATTGATTTGGATATTGTGAAGGTTAAATAAGGTAAATCGTGAAAAGTGTAGCATGAGTATGCTTAGTGTTAGATATTATTTCAAGTTCTTTAATCAAATTAATATTTTCTAAATCCTATCATTGTTTCTCTGACTCATGGAGAAGCGTCTATTCTATCTCCAGTTCTTGTTTGCTTTCCCCCACAGATAGAGCGTGAATGTACCCTAAGTATCACCAATCAGCAATTTACATATTTCAAGTAGGTCTGTAATGCAATGTCACTGCTTTTGAACTGAACAGTGTTAGGTGTTTCAAGACGAAAATTTCATAGCTAATCAAAATATGCCATATGTATGTGATCACTCTCTCCCTTTCTCTCTCTCTCTCGCTCTTGCTCTCTCTGTCTCTCTCCTCTGTTTCTAGTCCCTGAAATCCTGGTTTCTGTTGTTCTATCCATTTTTAGCTTTCCTCATATCCTTCTAAACTAAATGAGCTAAGCATATTCTTGATTTTGATTTAACCTAGTTTCAATTTGATTCTTGTTACTTGCAATGAAATGGGTCCTGATAAGTCACTTCTGTCATATACAAATAAAGCCAGTCGTCTAGTCAACTGACTTGTGGTGTTTTTCCTTTGGGACTCATAATTTTAAAATCTATTGTTTTCTGTGGCTCTGTGGCACTTTTATCATATGACCAAGCCCACATAAACCCACTTTTTTTTTTTTTTTTTTAGTATGAGAACAATTACACTGCTTCAAGGGGGTAAGAGGTCACTGGCTATATACTCTCTAGAATTATTATAATGATTTCTCTAGACCAGCAATGATACTCCTGACGTAGTTTCATGGCTGAGATTGTTCAGGTTTACATGGGTGTGGGTATTTGGATGGGTAAGAGAGGTTCCAGAGGAAAAAAGCTGAAGAATTTTTAGTTAGCCACCCAATGAAATAACAGTGCTTATCAAAAGCAGTAAAAATATTTCTACTTTTCTTTCATAAATTTGTTTCTAACATATTTTAGGATCTATTTTGACCAATTCTTTTCAGCAAACTTTGATAACCCACCTTGAGAGTCATACTTCTGGAATAAATGGATGTGGGAGAGGTGCCAAAACTATTAAATTACAGCATGAGTATATACAAAGCATATATCACTAAGTTTTATATGGTTGGAAAAATGATATTGATCTAACTTTCCCCCAGATCATCTGAAAATGTAATTTTTTACCCTTCTGTATATACTCATTTGCAATAAAATATATCTGTTCTGGAATCCTATAAACTTTGTCTTTCTAAGGCAAATACATTCCTTCATGCCAGATAAGTGCATACACTATCATGTTTATAAAAAGAAAACTTTCTCGAGATTAGAACAGAAGCTAAACTCCACTACATTCATCTCCATATGAATTGCAAATATAAATCATTTGGTTTCAGAAATGCCATATATTGTTGATAAAATACTTGTTAGTGCTTAGTTATCAAAGTACACCTTCACTTTACTCCTAAGGAGTTTATATGACCCCTGATGTTTCATATTATGGTTCAGACTCTGTCCAAATTGTGCCAATGCAATATAGTCACTTCACCAAAGGATAAGTCAAATAAATACTTGGAAAATTTCTGACTTGATTATTTGTGATCATGTAGAATGAGCAATTAGCTGAAGTTCTTATTTTTTAACCCATTGTTTTAGAATCACACAAAATGGAATTAATGTATGAAAGAGATTTCTTTTTCATGTTCTTGTGGTGGTACTTGTTGTCATTACTTCTATTTCTATTTTAGGTAAAAGAAAATAGATCCCTCTGGAGTCCCTATAACACTACTTTCTAATGTGCTGTTCTCAAAATGCTAGTATGGCTTACTAGCAGACACTGAATGACTGCTGCGGTATTTCAAAGATATATTATTTCATAAGATGTCCAATTTAGCATGGTAAAGCATAAGTAAGAATAGTTTCTGAATAGTTATGCAGCAGGCATTAACTGTGGTGTATTGAGATTACTTCCCTAAAATTTAAACTGAGAAATATATTTTTGGCTGTGTTATTATGGAAAGAACTAATGGACTCCTGTAAAGATCATATTTCCTCATCTATCAATCAAGTTTTTGTTCTTACAGTAACAAAAGACTAATTTGTTTAATATTCATGAAATGAGAATAGGAGGGAAAGAATAGTGAGTTTAATGTTTATATCACTTGAGGCCTGGTATTTTCCTTTCAATCATCTTTAAAGTAAGACACTTTTCTCTTTCATGAATGAAACTCTAAATCTTTATCCATTATTCTAGAAAACTGTCTTCCTGAATCTCAGATTATGTTATCAATGATCTCTTTCTTTTTCAAAGAGATATTATGTTATCACATGACAGGATAGCTATTTAATTTCTGGGCCACCTAACTTCTTCATGTGTGCAGAGTACATTTAATACAGTGTGCGGTGCAAGTAAATGATAATGAAAGAAATGTGTATTTAGATAAAAATAAATTCTGTGAGAGGTTTCATATAAAATAAAGGTTAATGGATTTCAGGAAAGAAATGGACTACACTGTTTTGTCATTCAGTTTTAGTGAGGTTTGATTTCTTTTATTGGATTGACTAATGATTGCTGGTGCTTGCCCTTTTCTTACCATAATAATTTGGAATAAATGGAAACATGAGAGACGTCCCTCATTAGCTGAGAAATAGCAGGTTGGCCAATGACTTGACCTGTCCCTCCACAACTTATTTTAAAACCAAATTAAGGTGATCTGAAAGATAGTCCTTTTCTTAAGAAACAACTTTGATTAGGAATTTATGTTTAGTTTTGACTGGTAACTGTGTCTATACATAGGTATTTTTTAGAATAATTTTGGAATTACAAAGTAATTTTATAAGTGATGTGAGTGGTACAAAGTTTTTATGCAATACCTTGGCATAGACAAGTTTTTCCTAAGAACACTTAACACATCAGTACTTGGCGTCACATCACACAGTAACCATTGAATAAGGCAGTCTCTCTGAGCAGGTCAAGTTTACCTAAAAAGTAAATAACTTTGTGAATAAGAAATAGTTTAACAAAGGGATTAAAAGATGACAAACCAATCCATGGCGTTAGGACAAGATTTTAAAGGGACTCCTCCTAAACAAAAGAAAGTTTTGCTTTGCAATTAATTATAAGCTGGAGAGTTTTCTACTTAATTCATCTCCCACACAACATCATGTTTCTCTCCTTTTCTGTATTTATTAGGGAACTTGTGACTTTTCACTGTTTTATTGTTCTCCAGTAGAAAGGAAGCCCTTTTAGGGTCCTGGATTTTTCATGTTTGTATCTCCACAGACCTTATATGTAGGAGGGGGTAGATAAATAGTTGTTGAGCAAATGAATAACTTGGATGACCACAGATGCATTCATAAAATTCCAGAGTGACAAGAGGTAGCCTCTGAAATAATAGAGACAAAAGTTTTAGGATGAATTAAAGGAAATACTATTATAAAGGTAATCATATAAATTGTATTATTTCAAGAAATGGTAAAGACTAAAAAAAGAAAAAAACATTAAGTTTTTCATTCAGCAGTTTTTAATTGAGCTCTTGTAGTGCACTACTCTACAAAGAGTAGTGGCTACAAAGATGAATAAGGCATGGTCTCTTTACTAAAAGAGCATAAACATGCCAATCTCATGCAAGACATACTTTTTAAAATGGGTTTTAAATCTATAAAGGATTATTAAGAGAACTAGGGACTTTTGTGACTACAGTGTTAATCTTAAAAGAATGAGTCACAGAGGGGAACTGTCCACCCACAGTGCTGTCTCAGACCAGTAGATTCAGAGGATAGATGATTAGACTTACTAAATTTTGAATGCCTCCCCTCTCTGAGTATCTTATGTACTTACTGTGATAATGCGACTTAAAAAGAGATAACATGGATTCCATTAATGTGCAACTTGCTTACTAGAAGTTGTTTCAACCTCGACAACTATCAAAATAGCTGATATGACCAGCACAATTTCTATACACAAAGTAACTCACATGTCTCATATTTATAGACTCAGATTTTCTATATGCAAACACATAATACTATATATAATCCTAAATTTTTGGAATGTATATATGACCATTAAAAATTGAGTTATAATAGATTAGTGCCTATTTATGGTTTAAAATTTTGGTCTCTAATTAAATATGGCTTTTTGCACTTGAATTTTGGGGAGAAGAAATCTACTCAGAATGTCTAATAGCTGATATCTGCTGAAAGGATTTATTTTCATGTTTGAGGAGACATGGGTAGCTCACAAAAGAAATTCCCACATTACCTTTTATGTTCATCACTAGTGCATATTTTGTCCTTTAGAGTACTCAAGACTTTGAAGATTATTTCTAATGTTTTTCAAAAGAGGCTTCAGTTTACTTTTTCCTCTTCCCCTTGGCCTCACTCACACTTGGACAAAATCTCAAATCGGGATAAGTTTAAAATTCTTTTCTGCTAACACATATGTATTTAGTAAGAACTTGGGAAGTATTAAAGTAATGCAAGTAGTTTTTAACGCAAAAATTCATCTAACAAAATTTCCTGAGGTTTATCTTATAATTGTGTCATTTGCCTCCAAATTACCAACGCAATGCTGCTGTGAAAAAAGTTGTCACTGATAATAATAATAAACAATAACAGTACCATTTGCACGGTTCCTTTCATCTTGAACGTTCTGAAAAAATCCTATAAAGGATGCATTTCTGATGTGTAACCATCTCTAGAGAAAACTTGGAAGCTATTTAACAGCTGGCCATCAGTTAGAGACAGGAAGTAAAGAACGTGTTTCCCAGCAGAAATTGCAGGGTATACAATGTAATTACCTAATTTAAAATTAGTTTAAGACACTGCAGCTAATTGATGTCCATATCATTGAAAAAGTCGCACTAGATAATTAGTGAGTACAAAGTAGTCGGGACTTTAATTGTACATTTTAGCTCAAGGACAAAGCTTTCAGTAACAGCATCTTCTCGAATGCTGATTCAGTGCTGCCTAAACACTGAGTCACGGTGTGAAGCAACCAGGAGATGTGATAATTTCTTAGCTGGGTATACAATGTACACATACAAGCAAACAGAAAGAAATATTAAAAGTCTGTAAATGTATTGAGTGAATTTGTAAATGCGGTAACGTGTCCTGACACCAAATGCCAACTGTTAATTTTATTGTGCAGCTTCACAGCTTCTTGATTCAACAGTGCAGGTGTACCCCATTACATGGGGTTTCACCAACTAGACATTTACCATAACAGAAAAGTAGGGAATAAATTCAATATATGCTTCCAGAAATCTCACATGAACCGAAATTTGCCAGCAGACAAACAGTTTCCGAGAGCATATACAAAATGAGTTCTCCAGTTGTCTGTACCTTGCCACAGAAACAGCAGGATGTGACCAGCTGCTACTCGTATCTCCCACAGCTTGATCCTGGATGTGACATCAAATCTAGGCTGTGGCAATGGGGGATGAGAAGTTGTCTGCATGAGGCAAACATTTGAAACTAAAGCAAGGTGGAAAGAGCAGGACTTTCTGCATTCCATGCCTGAATTGAGCCATGGCTTCAGGCAGGTGGCAGATGTTTTGAGTTAGTGGAGTAACTGTACCCCTCTTGTGCTATAATCACCTTTAGGCAGGAACAGGAAAAAAGAACTGCAAAAGTTCAGGGACACATTTCTTCATTTCTTAAATTATTATGAAGGTTGATAGAAAAAGATAACCTGTTTTACACAAATTTGCTTTACAAGCCATTTTTCTGGGTGGTAATGATCACTTCAATCAAGTAATGCCCAAATGTGATGTAACTGACTAGTAATTAAATGATTAAACATTGAAAAGGCAACAATATTTTTTTAAAAACCTGTGAGCATTAAATAACACTGTTTAGGGGAGAAGTAAACATTCCTTGAATAGTTTAGCTTACAGAATAAACATTTTGTTTACTTGGTATTTGATTTTAATGTCCCATGTCCAGGAATATTTTGATGTTATTATTGATGTGTGAGGTTATTCCTATCTTACCAACCCTTACCCCATATGATTAATTAGTAACAATTGTGAATCCCTAGGGTAGAAAATGGAATAATGCCAATTTCCTAGAAACAACTAATGTTGTTAATTATATAAGCCCAAAGGAAACAAGGTTGAAAAGTGAAATACAGGATCAAGTATAGGGAAGCTTATCTGACATCTGTAGGCATGGGTGCACTTTACATAAATGACTATATAGCTGATGTTAATCTCTCTATTGGTTTGACTCTTAAAATATAAACTATGTTTTAAAAAAATTTCTAGAACAAATAAAACATTTCTCTAACTTCTTAAGGACAACGTCCATTAGATAATTTAATAGGACTATTATCTTTGATATTACTGATTATTATACATAATGATCATTTTGTTGTTGTTGTTGAAAAAGAGTGACACTCGGAGATGCTACTGAGACTGTGGGGTTGTTTGCCCAAAAGGTAAGCAAAGCCATTGTCTTTATGCTCCAGCTCACTATTGATGGTTAGCTTGTCTCTCAGGATTGTGAGCTCTTACATCAGGTTTCACTGAGATCAACGTGCCTATAATGCACCCATACTTTTACACTTCTCATATACTATTTCTGTTGCATTTCAGATAAGACAATAAGTAAATAAGACTGTGATAATTTGACACAAGTAGATAAAGGACAGTATGTCATGGGTTTTAATGGGAAATAATTCTGTTTCTTGCTATCAACTTCTTGTGTTCTGCCTAGCTTAAAATTGCAGAATCTTAATCTCCAAATAAAAACCAAGTTACAGTTCATAGGACTTTATTTTTAAAAAAGAGTCAGGGAAATAACACAGTCATAGCAGCCATTATGGGTGGAGAGAATTTGCAGAGAGAAAGATGTTAATACTAAGCCTAGGATAGAAATTCAAAGTCTCAACTCTCAGTAGAATATTCCTAAATTGTAGTCCTATAGTTTATTTATAAATAACCTTGATGATACATTAAACATGTAAACAATTACCTGCAAAACAGTCTTAATAATGTAATTCCAAGGTAACCATTACAAATTTTTAAAACTATAACTGGCCGAGCCTTTCATCATACCTTTAGCCCAGATTTGCATCTTTGTACCAACAATTTTATTAATTTTAGGTAGGATTCCTGTAGCCAACAGAATAAGTATAATAAATACTTTTAATTATCTAAAGTCAAATATTGTGTCCAACATGAGTTTTCTTTTTTTCCTATGCAAATAATCTGGAGTTGCCTCATGTCTTCCTAAAATGACATGGTTTCAAGCCTTCCAGTCATCCTTGTTTCTCCTCTGTCAACATGTTGCATTTTCTCAGTGGGCATTCAGAACTGAATACAGGTGCTCCTTGACTTACCATAGCATTACAACCTGATAAACTCATCATAAACTGAAAATACCATTAAGTCAAACCCCATTATAAGTCAAGGAGCATAATGAATGTGTATCGCTTTCCTACTGTTGTAACATTGATAAATTGTAAATTGAATCATGGTGAGTTGGGAACCACATGTACAATAGTCTTCTTTTATTCACAATTTCACTTTCTGTGGTTTTCTTTACTTGTGGTATGGGACAATAAGATTTTTTGAGAGAGAGAGAGAGAAAGGGAGAGAAAGGGAGAGAGAGAGAGAGAGAGAGTGAGAGAAAGAGAGAGACTACATTCACATAACTTTCATTACAGTATATTGTTTTAATTGTTCTAATTTATTTTTAGTTATTGTTAATCTCTTACTGTGCTTAATTTGTAAATTAAACTTCATAATTGGTATGTATGTATAGAAATATATATTATATATTTCTATATGTATATTATATACTAAATATATATTATATATAATATATGTATATATATTATATATTATGTATATGTAGTTAAAAACTATCCATAATTTCAGGCATCTAATATGGATGTTGGAACGTATTGCCCATGGTTAAGGGTGAATTAGCATACAATGGTACAGCTGTAATTGTGTCAATGTAGACTAAATTTAAAGTTATTTGCAACTTTAATCTGAACTGCAATGCTTTTGTAAGTGCTTTTGCACTCATATCATGTTGCATTTGCTTTTATCTGGAATTTTAGGTATTCTAAATTTAATATGTAAAGGTGTATTTCAGACACAATTTTATGTTTTTAATGGTAGTTCTTAAGTGTGGTGCGTATTATGAATGATGAGATGGTTTGTTTTTCTAATGGGTGTTTTTTCTTCTTTTGTTTACTTAGGAAATTTTTGGCTGGTTTGTCTAAAGCCCCTATCCCTTAATTTTAATATAATTTTATTTTTAGGGTCTCTGAATGGATGCCAAATCACTTCAAAGCAAGTTCCATTTTAGTCAAACTGAAATTGGATGTTGAATCATTAGTAAAACTGATTTTAGCCAATGTGGATGTTCTGCTGGAAACTGGACTAGGAGTTCAATACCCTAGCTCAGGACCCTAAGTTTTTAGTGCAGTTTAAGATAATAGTGGCTTAATTGGCAGTTCTATCATGCTCTTATAACATTTTGATCTGGCTTTATCTGAGAGTTTTTAAAAAAATACATTAAACACAGTCTGCTCTTAAACCACACTTCCCCTTTGTTGTATCTGAGGAATTGTGATATGTCTGTAGCCAAGTTCTTAGTGGATCTGGTTCATTGCTAAGGTCATCAGTAATATGTTGAGATTGCTTTTTCGATTCCTAGTTCTATGGACTTGATCAGCAAATTATCAATATGCTCATCCTGGTCATTGATTCTTAAAAAAATATTTTTTGACTTCCTAATTTATGCCAAACACTGATTGAAAGTCTAGCGCTTCATAGTGTTCATAGTCTGGAAGGCCATTCCCAAATATAAAAAAACAGAATGACTAACGACAGATTCCTCTGGTGTTCCACTAGAGATCTCTAAGTTGACATTTGCTTGTTTAACTGAAACTCTTTGAGTATTATTGTTCAGCCAGCTGTGAATCGTCATGTGTCCTAACATCAATACCACAATTTGGTCCATCTTGTTCACATTCCTTGGAAAAATCCACATACACCATTTGCGTCATTCTTTTGATTTAGTAAATATTGAGAAGGATGGAGATGGAAAGAATGGTAAAAAGGATTCAAGGCCTGAATTTTTTGTTTTCAATTAAGAGTTTGCATGGGGTGAAGTAGCAGAATAGGTAGTTTGGAAAATATGAGTAGAATGTAGCAAGGAGAAAATAAAGTGGGGAAAAACAAAAGAAAGAAGGACAGTTACACAAATAGCAAAACGATTGGTCATAAAATCTTTTTGCCTCTGGATAAATGCTGCCAAATAAAAAGCATTTTCCATGTGCCTGACCAGAAGACCCATCTACATGCTCCTTTTTATTTTAGGTGTATTCCTAAAAACTGATTTGTTTTTCAGAAAAGCTGTCTGTTTATATTTTCTTCATGATGCAGTGAATTGCAATGTTCATGTCAGAGAGCATTAATCTGAGAAGAAAAGAGGACAGTGCAACTTTACATCATGGAATCATTTTCTTTTGTGTGCTTTCCTTTTCCATTCACTGGAATAAGTAAGCATGCATCTCTGTGAGTGGAGTTAAGCATTTTGATTGAATGCTGTCTTCTTTACAAATAAAAGCAAACAAATCAATGCAAATTCAAAAATAAAAGTGGGATTGCCTTTGAAATCACAGTCCTGAGTTGCTGTTAGCAAAGAAAAACCCAGATAATTTACAAATGACAAATGCATATTTAGTACAGCTTTAATGAGTCTCAGAACATTTAAAATTTGTGGTTTGATGGAAAGAGCACTGCATGTGAGCAGGATGCTTGGATTCCAATTCTGGTTCCTCTATGAGTGTTCTGTGTATCATGATTCCTCTATGAGCTTTCTGTATATCAAACCTCATTTCTGTGAGTTTTTTATAACTCATCTATCTTCTCTAAGTAGTCTCCCTTCTGACAAATAAAGGGGTTAGACATTGTTTGAAAGGTACTTTTTAGCTCTGATGTTATTCCTTACATAGCAAGCAAAATGTCAACAAAGCTTATAATCAAGCTCTCCTTTGTGTTCCTGCAAGGGGATGACAGAAATTTGAACCCATTCTGGAACAAGGAGTTTTTTTTAAAGCCCTATAACTAAACTTTCTTGAATGGAATTTAAGACCTGCCTTCCACTGAATTTCAAGTATGCTGAGGCTCTGGTACTTACTCTGGCTTTCTGATACTTCAGGTCTATCTGTTGAGACCATGGAGAAGCCTGGCTGGCTCTACCCTATCCTTCAATAGTTCCCTCATCTATAGTGGAAAAAACACACAATCCCTTTTCTGTGCAGGCCATCATCAAAATCCTTTCTTATATTGGCTGGGGAGTAAGTACAGAGGCAAGAACTGTTAAGCCCGAATGAAAGGCCTTCTCAGAGAAGGTTCAAACTAGGCTGACTTTTGAGTTGTTCACTTTTGGATGGCCACCAGAAAAAAGGCTGAGTCTAAGCTCTTCTTTTTTTTTTTAGCTTTCATTTTAAGTTCAGAATTGCAAGTGCAAGTTTGTGTAAACTTGTGTCACGGGGCTTTATTGTACCCATTATTTCATCACTTGGGTATTAAGCCTAGTACTCATTAGTTGTGTTTCCTAATCTCTCTCCGACACTCCACTCTGTGAAAGGCCCCAGTGTGTGTTGCTCCCTTCTATGTGTCTCTATGTTCTCATCATTTAGCTACCACTTATAAGTGAGAACATGCAGTATTTGGTTTTCTGTTCCTGTGCTAGTTTGCTAGGGATGATGGCCTCCCGCTCCATCTATGCCCCTGCAAAAGACATAATCTAATTATTTTTTATGGCTGCATAGTATTCTCTGGTGTATATAAACCATAATTTTTATCTAGTCTGCCACTGATGGACATTTAGGTTGATTCCATGTCTTTGCTATTGTGAGTAGTGCTGCAATGAGCATATGCATGAATATGTATTTATAATAGAATGACGTATATTCCTTTGGGTATATACCCAGTAATGGAATTGCTGGGTCGAATGGTATTTCTGTCTTTAGGTCTTTGAGGAATTGCCACACTTTCTTCCACAATGGCTGAAATAATTTACAGTTCCACCAACAGTGTATAAGGATTGCTTTTTTCTCCACAACCTCACCAACATCTGTTATTTTTTGACTTTTTAATAATAGCCATTCTGATTGGTATTAAATGGTATCTCATTGTGGTTTTGATTTCCATTCCTCTAATGAATTAGTGATGTTGAGCTTTTTTTCATATGATTGTTGGCCACATATATGTCTTCTTTTGAAAAGTGTCTATTCATGTCCTTGCCCACTTTTTTATGGAGTTGTTTTTCTCTTGTAAACATGTTTAAGTTCTTATAGATGCTGTATATTAGACCTTTGTCACATGCATAGTTTGCAAAAATTTTCTTGCATTCTGTAGGTTGTCTGTTCACTGTGTTGTGATAGTCTCCTTTGCTTTGCAGAAACTCTTTAGTTTAATTAGATCCCATTTGTCAATTTTTTTCTTATGTTGCAATTGCTTTTGATATTTTCATCATAAAATATTTTTTCATGCCTGTGTCCTAAATGTTATTGCCTAGGTTGTCTTCCAGGGTTTTTATAGTTTTGAGTTTTACATTTAAGTCTTTAATCCATCTTGAGTTAATTTTTGTGTATGTTGTAAGGAAGGGGTCCAGTTTCAATTTTCTGCATATAGCTAGCCAGTTATCCCAGCACCATTTACTGAATAGAGAATCCTTTCCCCATTCCTTGTTTTTGTCAGGTTTGTGAAAAATCAGATAGTTGTAGGTGTAGAGTTTTATTTCTGGGTTTTTTATTCTGTTCCATTGGTTTATGTGTCAGGTTTTGTACCGGTGCCATACTTTTTTGGTTACTGTAGCCCCCCTGTAGTATAGTTTTAAAGTTGGGTAATGTGATATCTCCAGCTTTGTTCTTCTTGCTTAGGATTGCCTTGGCTATTTGGGCTCTTTTTTGGTTCCATATGAATTTTAAATAGTTTTTCCTAGTTTTGTGAAGAAGGTCAATGGTAGTTTTATGGAAATAGCACTGAATCTGTATATTGCTTTGGTCAGTATGGCCATTTTAATGATATTGATTCTTCCTATCCCTGAGTATGAAATGCTTTTCCACTTGTTTGTGTTATCTCTAATTTCTTTGAGCAGTAGTTTGTAGTTCTCCTTATAGAGATCTTTCACCTCTGTAGTTGGCTGTATTCTTAGGTATTTATTCTTTCTGTGTCAATTGTCAGAGAAATTGCCTTTTTGATTTGGCATTCAACTTGACTGTTGTTGGTGTATAGGAATGCTAAGTGATATTTGCACATCGATTTTGTATGCTGAGACTTTACTGAATTGTTTTATCAGCTTAAGAAGCTTTTGGCTGAGATGATGAGGTTTTCTAGATATAGGACCATGTCTTCTGCAAACAGGGATAGTTTGACTTTTTCTCTATTTGAGTGCCCTTTATTTCTTTCTCTGGTATGGTTATCTTGCCTAGAATTTCCAATACCCTTATATTTCTGATTTTTTGCCTCTTTACATAATGATGACAGGCAAAAGTTCTAGATGAGCCTGCCTTCTGTCAGTGACATTTGGCAGACCTAGGATTATTGCATTGTAGCCTCAGGTAGCTCACTATTTTTTCTTATAAACATTGACACTATATTTTACGGCCCAAATTCACACCTTTCGTAAAACCAAAAAAAAAAAGGAATATAAAATAATTAAATGTCAGGATTAAGCATGCAGATTTTAGAAATTACACACTTTTTAGAAATTACACCTGTTTCAGAAATGGATATGAATACTAATGTTAAAAGAGAAGCTAAAGCAATATAAATTATTTTATTTAAAACAGTAGAAACATTGACTTTTAAAATCATTTCTAACACATAAACTGCTTTTGATGACACCTTCCATATAAATTGGCTTTCTGTTATGGAGAACAAAACTGAAAATTTACTCAAATCAAAACAGAGATCCAAATTTTCCCCAAAGCAGTTGGTTTGCAAAGAAAAGGCAACCTCTAAAATTTCAAGGAGAAAAATATACCTCATAAGGAGTAATTCCAGTAACTTTTAACACGTTATTCAGAGTAAAAAGATAGTCTTAGATGTTATCTGATGTGATTCCAGGTGGCACATTTATTTATGAGGTATTAAGATAAAGCCACTATGTCTGCAAAAAAGGCCCAAGAAAAGTAACTTATGCAAGGATATAGTTCTGCAGAATTGGGCAAGCTACTTGGACCTCATATTGTATTTCTCAAACTCACAGTATTTGCAGTTTCGGACCCCCATTCTCTTTCTATGTTATAGCTTCAGGGACTGCCTCAAGAGCTACTTAGTCTCTTGTTCACCTGCTAAATTACCCTTAAATTCTGCAAATGTCTTTCTGATAACTTCCCAATTACGGATGCTTGATACTAACTCAATACAATCTTGGTTTCTATCTGGCCCCAAGTTCCAGGAGATGCCAAGCAATGCATTATAAGAGATATGAAAAAGAGTCTTCCTTAAGATTAGTTAATATATGCATATGTCATTAATTATTTTTTTTCTTTTTACAACTTCATGACCGGCATTTTTTTCCTCATCAGAAGAACATGACTGACACAAGTCATATGAATAACATTTATATCCACTTGATAGAAGAAGTCCTTCTGAGAAAAACACTATTTTGAAATCTTTCCAAGTAGCTTATTTTTCCTTGAGACATTCAATAAATGGAACAACCATTTAGAAACTACCCTCTTATTGGTCATAATGCTCCTTCTCCATTGAACATCACATAAGTCAAGATGAAAGCTTGGAAGAAATATTTGAGTATTTATATCTGATTTCACTTTAATAATACTAAGTGAGACAGAAAAAAAATCAGTAATTATTGACTAGATAGTTCAATTACTGGGACTTTAAAGTGCCTAGAGACAGAAGGAAAAAAATTAAGCACCACAGATAATTTTATGGTATATAGGACTATCCAAGATTCTTCTACTTTTAGAGTGAGCATATAAATCATCCTCTAAACAAAAATACTTTTGAGAATGAGAGGAGCACTATTAAAAATTATATCCAGGAGGAGAGAGATCCAAGATGGCTGGTCACTAGCAGCTCGGGATTGTAGCTCCCAGAGAAAGCGCACAGAACGAGAGGACGCCACACTTTCAGACAAATTTTTGTTACCCACGGACCGGAAGATTCCCAGCTGAGGAGCCCCACGGGTCACCAGGGCAACTCTTGTGGCTGGCGTCGTGGTTTTGCCAGTGCCCCAGCGTGGCGGTTCTTGGTGCAGAGTAAACGGGACTGGGTCCCCTTTTGGAGCTCCGGGAAGGCAGAGTCGCCCATTTACCTGATTGAAGAAGGGACTCAAGAGGGAAGCCAGATCGGAGATTCCCAGGCAGAAAAGCACCACAAATCTTAATGCCACTGTTTTGGCTGGTGCAGTGTGTTGCTCCAATTTCGGCACTGGGAATCAACAAGTTGGATGTCCACTCAGAGACCTAATTTGAAAGTCGGTAATTACAAAGACGACAGGTGGATGAACTTATAATGATGGGAAGAAACCAGTGTAAAAAGGCTGAGAATACCCAAGATCAGAATGCCTCTCCTTCTACAGGGTATCACAGTTCCTCGTCAACAAAGAAACAAGGCCTGATGGAGAACGAGTATGTTCCAATAACAGATTTAGGCTTCAGAAGGTGGATAATAAGGAACTTTAGTGAGCTAAAAGAACATGTTCTAGCTCAATGTAAACAAACTAAGAACTTTGAAAAAAGGTTTGATGAAATGCTAACGAGAATTGACAACTTAGAGAGGAATAAAAGTGAATTAATGGAACTGAAGAACACAATACAAGAACTCCGTGAAATATGCACAGGTTTTAACAGTCGAATTGATCAAGCAGAAGAAAGGATATCAGAGGTCGAAGACCAACTTAACGAAATGAAATGAGAAGACAAGATTAGAGAAGAAAGAGTAAAAAGGAATGAGCAAAGTCTCCAAGAAATATGGGACTATGTGAAAAGACCTAATTTACGTTTGATAGGTGTACCTGAATGTCATGAAGAGAATGAATCCAAGCTGGAAAATATTCTTCATGATATTATTCAGGAAAACTTTCCTAATCTAGTAAAGCAGGACAATACTCAACTCCAGGTAATACAGAGAACACCACAAAGATATTCCTCAAGTAGAGCAACTCCAAGACACATAATCACTAGATTCACTAGGGTTGAAATAAAGGAGAAAATTCTAAGGGCAGCTAGAGAGAAAGGTCATGTTACCCATAAAGGGAAGCCTATCAGACTCACAGCAGATCTCTCAGCAGAAGCCCTACAAACTAGAAGAGAGTGGGGGTCAATATTCAATATCATCAAAGAAAAGAATTTTCAACCCAGAATCTCATATCTAGTCAAACTAAGCTTCATAAACGAAGGAAAAAGAAAATTTTTTGCAAACAAGCAAGCACTCAGAGATTTCACCAACACCAGGCCTGCTTTACAAGAGCTTCTGAAAGAAGCACTACAAACAGAAAGGAACAACCAGTATCAGTCATCCCAAAAACTTACCAAAACGTAAAGAGTATCTCTATAATGAAGAATCTACATCAACTAATGGGCAAAATAGCCAGCTAGCATTAAATGACAATATTGAACTCACAAATATTAATATTAATTCTAAATTCAAATGGATTAAATGCCCCAATCAAAGACACAGACAGGTAAATTGAATAAAAAGTCAAAACCCATCGGTACAGTGTATCCAGATCTATTTCACAAGGAACGACACACAAAGACTCAAAACAAAGGTATGGAGGAAGATTCACCAATTAAATGGAGAGCAAAACAAAAAACAAAAACAGGAGTTGTAACTTTCGTTTCTCACAAAATAGACTTTAATAGTAACAAAGACTAAAAGAAACAAAGAAGGACATTACATAATGGTAAAAGGATCAATGCAACAACAGGAGTCAATGATCATAAATATATATGCACCCAATACAGGAGCACCCAGATACATAAAACAAGTTCTTAATGACTTATAAAGAGACCTGGACTCCCGCACAATAATAGCGGGAGATATTGACATCACATTGTTAATATTCGACGGATCAATGACATAGAAAATTAATAGGGATACCTATGATTTGAACTTAGACCTGGAATAAGTAAACTTAGTGAATATTTATAGAATTCTCCACCTCAGGTCCACAGAACATTCATTTTTCTCAGTATCATATTACACCTATTTTGAAAGTGACCACATAATTGGAAGTAGATCACTCTTCAGCATTTGCATAGCATTTCACAGACTTAAATGAAATATTGGTTGGCTGTTTGTTATTTTCTTCCCTTATTCCTTCCTGTCTCCATTGTTAAGCACAATTATCGGCATAAAAGAGGTTTTTAATACCTATTTTTAGATAGCATTCCAGCCCGGGCAATAGAGCAAGAATCCTGTTCTCTCTCCCCCTTTTTCTTTCTCTTACTTTCTTTCTCTCAAAAAAAAAAAAAATTATATCCAGATAAAATGAGTTACCAGGAAACTTCCCCAATAAATAAGGGCATATAGTAACCCTTGGGTTGTTCATACAGGATAGGGATTAAACACAAAAATTTAAGTGATTTTAAGAGCTATGATATAGATGCTTCTGCCACTATTAATAAGGCAACATCTTACTAGTTGAATGGGGTATTCAAATATCAGGATTGTGCTGTAACTATATTGGAGAAAGGCATTTTAAAACTCCT
The DNA here is from genome assembly GCF_030222135.1 of Aotus nancymaae. Taxonomy (NCBI): domain Eukaryota; kingdom Metazoa; phylum Chordata; class Mammalia; order Primates; family Aotidae; genus Aotus; species Aotus nancymaae. The sequence continues at coordinate 48,291,259 of NW_026988415.1, read as the reverse complement.
AGAAGAATGCTCTAGCAATTGAAATTAGTAGGTAGTTAGAAGGCTCACATATATTTTCAAGTGGGAAAAATATATATGTTTTTGTAAAAATAATATACAAACTAAAATGTGGTATCTCTCTACAATTGGATATAACCTAATGATAAGCATTAATAACTTCCTTAAGAAATATGGTTTCTTTCTCTCCTTCCTTTTCTTTCTCTCTCTCTCTTTTTCTTTCCTTTTCTCTTCTCTCTTCTTTTCTCTTTCTTTCTATCTTTCTTTCTTCCTTCCCTCCCTCCCACCTTCCTTCCTTCCTCTATTTCCTCTTTCCTTCCTTTTTTTCTTTCTTTCTTTCTTTTTTTTTTTTTTTGAGACAGGGTCTTGCTCTGTCACCCAGGCTGGAGTGCAGTGGTGCTATCTTGGCTTACTACAACCTTTGCCCTCCAGGCTCATGTGATCCTTCCACTTCAGTCTCCCAAGTAGGTGGGACTCCAGGCACACACAATTTTTTTTTCTTTTTTTCTTTTTCTTTCTGTCTTTTCTTTCTTTCTCTGTCCCTCCCCCTCCCTCCCTTTCTCTCTTCATTCCTTCCTTTCCTCCTCCTCCTCTTTCTTTCTTTCTTTTTCTTCATTTCAAGAAGTTCTATCTAGAGGTAAAACGGTTTGTTATTCTTTTAAACTGACTCTTCTTAACTTGTAAGAATTTGAGAATTAGAACAAACTCTTGTGGTAAATTTTAGGGTGTGAATAATAATATTTCAATATAAATTGAAATTATTTCCTGCTATAACTATAGAAACAAATTTTGCTTATTTATAGGTCAAGGAGGAATTAAGACTTCATAGAGTAACTTTTAAGAAGAGTCTAGCTGGACTAGAAATCTGTACTCTCTAAAATAGTTTGAAACATTCTGCTTCACTATAAAAGACATTTAACTCTATAATGAAAATTACAAAGGAAAAGAACATCTGATTTAATCAGAATTATTTCAACTAAAATAGATACTGAGACACTAAGCCAGAAAATCTAGAGTATGTCTGTTGTCTCAAAATTCTAATTTACATCCAAATAGACTTTTTTAGTTCCAAATTTGGGCTATCATGATGCTTCACTGAAATGTTTCTTAGACCCATTGTGTAGATGGCTGGACTTAATGCATTGCCAGGGTAGAGGTAGTTAGATAGCCATGAATCCAAATCACTGGGTGGCATTAAAAGACTTATTTAAATCAGAGAAAAAAAAAGTAAAATGATCCTGTCAAATAGAAAAGAGGAGGCAATCAAGACAAATAACTAGATGACAGAAGCTGGTCATACTAGCTGATATGGCAAGGGTCACAATCTCAGACTCTATGGCCTAAAGAGACATTGTCAAGCTTCGTGATTAAGAATTGTCCACTGTTAGCATCTTTAGAGTACAGAGAGAGGTGATTGGAAGTTAGAAGAGAGCACAAGGCTTTTTTCAATTAATGAGAAGGTAGAGATAAAATATGAAACCAAGAGAATTGCAAATGGTTAGAATCAAACCAGCACTACATGGCTAATGTGTAGAATTTGAGAGAGGGACTCTGAACCATTAATTTTTGTCTGATTGATATGTGTCACATTATCTGGTATATATCAGACTCCTAATATGTATTTATAAAATGAATCAATGAAATGCCGATTTAAAGTATGTGGTGACCTGACCTAATTGACAATCCCTCTCCACATCTGCAAACATAATAGAAATTAAGTATAACTAAATTGAAAACATTGTACATACACACATGAGTTTAAATGAAATGGGGATCTTTGTATACTGCTGGATGTATTTTAGCATTCACACGGAAGATTTGATTGCTAAGGCAGAAAATTGTACATGAGATGTGCACAATTCACCATCCTGAAACGGCAGCCTCGTTCATGAAAGAGGGGCTATAAAGACTTCAGCAACACGCATTTTTGTCTTGGCTCCAGGATATTAACAAGCATTTTTGTCTCTGCTTGGGACCCTGAGTGGTAAACATATATCTGTGTTGTGGTTTGAATTGCGTTCCTCGCAAATTTATATGTTGCAGTTATAACTCCCAGCATTTCAGAATATGACCTTATTTGAAGATAGGGTATTTATAGAGGTAATCAAGTTAACATCAGGTCATTAGGGTAGGTTCTTATCTAATACAACTGGTGTCCTCGTAAAAAGAGAAATTCGGGCAGAGACACATATAGAGTAAAGATGATGTGGAGAAATAGGTAGAAGATAGCCATCTTTAAGCTGAGAAGAAAGACCTGAAACAGATCCTTCCCTTACGGCCTACAGGAAAAACCAACTCTGCTGAGATCTTGATTTTGGGCTTCTAGCCTACAGAACTGAGACAGCAAGTTTCTCTTGCTTAAGCCACTTAGTTTGTGGTACTTTGCCACAGCAACCCGAGCAAACTAATATACTCTGATACTAATATGAAAGCTATAGACCTATGCTACACTCGAGTGTGGATAGTAAACTCATGCTACCTGTATGTCACAGGAATTCTCTGAGAAAATAATGTAGTATCATACCAGACTACCAAAATCCTGAGATCTCTGTAGAATCAAATGCAAAACTACTTTTCTTTCTTTTTTTTTTTTTCTTTTTTAGAGATACGGTCTCATTACATTGCCCAGGCTAATCTCAAGCTCCTGGGCTCAAGTGATCTTTTCTTTTCATCCTTCTGAGTACCTAGGCTTATAGGTGCATGCCACCATGCCTGGTCAAAACCACTGTATAGTAACATAAAACCAAGGGTAAATGAAATTGCCATAAAAAGTCACTGATAAAGATGAGGTCACAGTAAGTAATGAAATACTACAAAGGGATATGATATGCCATAAGGAAGAAGCAGAAGATACAATAAACAAAAGATTAGCAACCCTCAAACTAAATTCAGAAGTTAACTAACAAATTTAAGCTATAATTAGACAACTAATTATCTACTATACTATATCCAAGTCCTCATTGAAAGAATGACTGAAGAATCTCTTGTGGAATTAACCTAAAATGGGAAGGAGGAAATGGAATGCAAGAGATTGGTAGAAATATAAACAAATCTTAATAAGCATTTGCCAAACAACGCAAACAACACAAGTAATAGTCTGGAGCTTAAACGAAGTTGAAATAAAATGCAAGACAATAATAAAATAGAACTGGTAAAGGATGAATAGTATAAAAGCCCTTGAAACTCCTTGTTTTTGAGTATAGTGGAGATATTGATTAATTTTATAATTTGTTGAGTCACATATACATATGAAACATGTAGCGTACCTACTAGAAAAATTAATGACCTCCACACAAGTACAGGAGGAATACGGAAACAAAGAAAAACCAATGAGCACAATAGAATGTAGGAAGGGAAAACAAAAGCATAATCTAAATACATTTAAAAATTAGTAGTAAAATTTAAAAGATTAAAATTCGTAAAGAAATGCTTGGATTGAATTAAAAGTTTAGTTTTATCTATTTATAAATGATATGGCTAAAATGTATGGCACAGAAAAGATGAATATAAAAAGGTAGAAAAATGCATTGGTATTAAATTGCTACATCAGCTTTTTATCTGGATATTATTTCATTTCCAGATATTAATCAATATCCAAAGAAAACTAATGTAGCAATATGAATATCCAACATAATAGAGTTCACAAAGATATGCCTTCTTGGTGATAAATTATATCATTACATGGTGATCAAAGAAAAAAATCAGGAATATATAATCAGTTCTGAATAATTTTCTACCTAAAAAACATAGCATCAAAACGAAAATGCTATAATCTAGGGGAGATTTTAAAACATTTTCTTAATAATTGATAGATTTGTGGAAGCTGTTAATAAATATATCAAACTTTGAGCATTAACCACAATAAACTTGATCAAAATTATACTTATAAAATTCCCACTCAACAATTAAAGACTTTACACTTTTTTCAAGCAAACATAAAACACTTATAAAAATAGAGTACCTATGAGGCTACAATGGAATTTTGAACAAATACCAAAGAATTAACATATAAACTATCTTCTCCAAAACAACACATAATAAAATTGTAAGTCAATAACAAAGATATGGCAACCCTCATGGATTTGTAAACTTTAGAACAGACATGGTGAAGAAATAAATTATAATGACAACACAAAACATTATACAAGGAAAACCTATGTGGGATACAGGCAAAAAAATATATACATCAAACTATAGCTCTAAAGTACTTATTGGAAAAGAAGAAAGATTGAGAATTAATAAGTTTGGTTTATAATGAAACTGGCTGGAACAAAAATAAAAATAGCAAACATGAAAAGAAAAATGATAGCAATTAAGGCAAACATTAAAGTAATAGAAAAAAAATAGAGGATCAGCATAACCAAAAGCTGGCTCTATGTAAAGACTAATAGTCATACCTCTTGCTAGATTGAATTGGGAAAAGTATGACGTTACAAAGACTTGACACGATATTCATTAGACATTGACAAAATTATAAGGACAAGTTATAAGTAAATTTATCAAATAAATTTGAAAATAATTTGTATCAAATTAGATTTACAAAACAGAAAATGTGAATAGACTTATAGTCATTAAATAAATGAAATTTATTTTTTAGTTTTTGTGTGTTTTTACAAAACAAAAACAAAATAACATTTACCAAAAAAAAAAAAAAAAAGAGAGAGAGAGAGAGAAACCCCAAATCAAAAATACCTGAGTAGATAACAACCAGGTAGATAGTTTTACAGGAAAATTCTGCCAAATGTTTAAAATATAGATTAGCCCTCACTAACACAAAATCTAAATTTAGAGTACAAGATAATCAAAGTTCTTCAAATAATTTTTATGGTATTGTGTTAACCTAAACTCAGGGCATTATTCATGAAAGAAAGAAAAGTATGGTATAATCTCATACAGATAAAAGAATCATAAACAATAAAATATTTGGAAGCAAATTCAACAATGTGTAAGATAAATTTTGACACTGTGATCCACTACAGTGGAAGCCTAGGAAACAGACAATTTTGCCTGTTTCCTATAATGGTAAAATAGTAGAATTCTTATGATTTTCAGAGCTGTAAATGGAAAAATATTTTATTTGGTGTTTGAAATAAGAATAGTATTTCTTCTGCTAAAAAGAGACTTTCTATTGGGTTTGAACCTACTTTTCGATGTTTATAAATGTATTTTGTATCTTAGACTTATAAAATATTGAATAATGTATAAAATCCATCCCAAGGATGTCTTCCAGTTTCAGCTCCAACATGTAAAGAACTTGTAAGCTATCACTCATATCTTTATCATAAGGGAAAACTAGGCAAGGACTGTTCTTGGAGACATCATAGAACAGAGGTCACAGGGCAAACTGCAACCCCTAAATTTTGAGAGACAAGTAATTTTGGAGAATTAGAGCCAAGATCTCATTGCCTAGAACAGAAGCCACTGGATTCATAAACTAGTAGAGTCACCTACATAGTAATTTTGATGAATTGCTGGAAGCTGAGTTTGGATTAGCATGAGGTTGAGAAATTTCTTGCACATTTTGGGGTTTGACTTCCAGGAACTCCACCAGATTCTCATGATAAATAAATGAGATAGAATACCTCTTGGCTCCGGTAGTAGGAGGGAAGAGCATTCCTTGTGAGGTATACCTAGACCTTCTTCAAACAGAAGTATAACATATTTAAGGAGAAATTATACAACCTAATACATAAAATAAGACTTCGAATGGATCAGATTCATGAGTGAGAAGAGGCTTGCTTTCATAAAGTTGATAACGCAGTATCACCCTCTATATAATTAGAAAACCTATAGTGTTGTTGGATATGGGCTTTTTTGCACAATTTGCTGAGCTTATTTGAAAATTCTTATATATAAGTATCTTAGTCCATTTTGTGCTTCTTTAACAGAATACTCCAGACTAGGCAGTGGATAAAGAAAAAAATAATTCTTAGAGTTTTGGAGGCTGGGAAGTACAAAGTTGAGGGTCCTGCATCTGGTGAGGGCCTTCTTGCAGCCTCATTCCATGATGGAAGGCAAGAGAGTGAAAAAGAACAAGGGGAGTGGAAAGAGAAAAATGAGGCCAAACTCTTTTTTTTTTTTAATCAGAAACCTAATCCAGAGATAACTAACCCAATCTCATGATAATGGCCTTAATTCATTTATGAAAGTAGAGCCCTTATGACCTAATCACCTATTAAAGGTCTCACTTCTCAACACAGTTTCATTGGGGATTAAGTTGCCAACACACAAACTTTGCAAAACACATTCAAATTACAGCAATGAATAAATGGTCAAAAACTCAGCCAAGTAAAATTTAAAACAGAAAGCTAATTAGGTAGAACTTTTCTTACCAAATATCAATAATTAATATAAAGCCACTGTCATTAAAATAGTGCGATCTTAATTTAGGCATAGACAAATGGAGACTGATACATATTAAATGGCCTCAAAACAGACCCACAGAGTTATGGTAAGTTATTATATGATAGACGTGAAACTACTATACAGTGGTGAGAGATTCAGCTATTCAATAAATGGTATTTACTGTCAAAGTTTGTGATCTATGTGGAAAACGATAACCTTTATCCCTGTTTCACATTACACATAAAAAATAATTTTCATTTTGTCATTAATGGACTAAATGTGAAAAAGAAAGCTTAAAATATTTAGAAGAAAATTTAAGTGCATACCTTTGTAATCTAAGGATAATAAATCATCTCTTAAAAATACACAAAGTTACAAATTAAAAAGAAAAAGATGGATACAGGTGATTATAGTAAAATCATAAATTTATATATGAGAAAATGTTTTAATAAACAATTAAAGAGATATTGCTTACTAATAATATTTGAAAAAGAATTAACTTGATAATATCAAGTGGTGATAAAGATATGAGGAACCACATACATCATTGGTGTGAGTGTATATTAACACATTCACAGCCTTGAGAGGTAGAGCAAAATAGCAGAATAGAAGGCTCCACCAACTGTCCCTCCAGACAAGGACAACAACTTAACAACCATCTACACAACAAAAAGCACCTGATTTTTGGTTCTTATGAAAGTGCTTTTGTTGTGTAGGTAGTTGGTAATTAACTCTCATATGACAGAATGAGACACTGAAAAGGTAAGAAAAACAATCTTAAATTGCCAATGCCACACCTTTTCTATCTACCGGCAGTGGTGACATGGTTCAGAAAGCATTTCTGTGCCCTGGAGAGATGGAGAGCCAGTAATTTTGAGGCATTGAACTCAGTGTTGTCCCAAGTGGACCAAACTCAGCTGATGCCTACCCATGGAGGAAGCATTTAAACCAGCCGTAGTCAGAGGGAAGTCACCAATTCTAGTGGTTGGAATTTGAGTTTCTGCAAGCCTTGTCACAGTGGGCTAAAGCATTCTAGGGCCCCAAATAAACTTGAAAGGCAGTCTAGGCCACAAGGACTGCAAAACCTAGGTGAGTCAAAGGGCTGAACTGGGCCCAGAGTGAACTGGGTGGGGCATGCAACCAAAATGGACACCAGCCAGGGCAGCTAAGGAAGTGCTGGCATCATGAATCCCTAACCCCAGTCTGTACAGCTCATGGCTTCAAAAGAAACTCCTGCCTTCTGCTTGAGAATAGGGGATGGAAGAGTGGCGGACTTAGTCTTGCATCTTGGAAACCAGCTCAGCCACAGCAGAATCGGGCACTAATCAGAGTCATGACACCCCCTCTCCAGGCTGTAGCTATCAAACATTTCTAGACACACTTTGGGCTAGAAGAGAACCCATTGCCCAGAAAGGAAGAAACTAGTCCTGGCAGCATTCATCACCTGCTAATTAAAGAGCCCTTGGACCCCAAATAACCAGCAGCAATACCCAGGTACTATAACAAGAACCTTGGATTAGATGCTAAGACTTGCTGGCCACAGGCAAGACTCAACACCTTCCAAGCTATGGTGGCTACAGCATGAGAGTTCTTCTATGTGAGAAAAGCAGAGGAAAAAGTAAAGGGGAATTTGTTTTGAATCTTATGTATCAGGTTGCACACAGGAATTTAGAGCACCAAGTGGGATCTTGGGGTAACCATTTCCAGGACTTGGTTCTTGGACAGCATTTCTGGACCTGCCCTGGGCCATAGGGGAGCCCACTGCCCTGAAGGGTGGCACCCAGGCTAGGAGACACTCACCATAAGCTGACCAAAGAGCCTTTCATCCTTAAGGGAACATTGGCAGTAGTCTGGCATTACTACCAGTGGGCCTGAATGATGGTGGCCATGGGGTGAAGCTCCTCTATCTTTGGAAAGAGGAGAGAAGACTGGCAAAAACTGCATCTTGTGGCTTGAGTGCCAGCTCAGCCACAATACAATAGAACACTAGATGGATTTCCGTGGTTTTTGATTGTCCCTAAAAATGCATCTTAAAAAAATGAGAAAAGCAAGAGCTAACCAATCCCCAAATTATTAGAAGATATATAATAAGTGTCAGAACAGAAATATATAAAATTAAAATAAAAAATACAAAAGACCAATGAAACAAAAAGTTGATATTTGAAATGTTAAAAATAATTGACAATACTTTAGCTAGATTATCTAAGAAGCCAAGAGAGTAGATCCATATAAATGAAATTGGAGATGAAAAAGGAGATATTGCAACTGATATTGCAGAAATTCAAAGGATCATGAAGGGCTACTATGAGCAATTATATGCTAATACATTGTAAAATTTAGAAGAAATGGGCACATTGCTTAGAAATATACAACCTACCAATATCGAACCAGGGATAAATCCAAAACGTGAACAGGCCAATTATAAGAAATGTGATCAAAGTCATAATAAAAATTCTCCCAGTAAAGAAAAGGCTGGGAACCAATGGCTTCAGTGCTGAATTCTACTAAACATGTTAAGAACTAATACCAATCCTACTCAAACCATTTGGAAAAATAGAGTAGGAGGAAAGACTTCCAAATTCACTCTATGAGGCTAATATTATCCTAATAACAAAACCAGACAAAGACATATCACAAACAAACAAACTATATGCCAATATCCCTGATGAATATTTATGCAAAAATTCTCAATAAAATATTAGCAAACCAAATTTATGAATACATTATAAATATTGTTCATCATGACCAAGTGGGATTTATTCCAGAGAGGCAAGGATGGTTCAGCATTTGCATATCAATCAATGTGAAACATCATATCAACAGAATAAATTACAAAATCAATATGATCATAAATAGCATATCTATATGCCAACAACGGACAATGTGAGAAAGAAATTTTAAAAAGTAATTTCATTTACAGTAGCCACAAATAAAATTAAATACCTAGGAATTAACTTAGCCAGAGATTAGTAAAATCTCTATAATTAGTAAAATCTCTATAATGGAAACTATAAAACACTGATGAATGAAATTGAGGAGGACATCACAAATGGGAAGTTATTTCATGTTCATGGATTGGAAGACTGTTGTTCAAATGTCCATACTACCCGAATCAGTCTACAGATTCAATGCAATCTGTATCAAATGTACCAATGACATTCTTCACAAAAATAGAAAATAACTATCATAAAATTTATTTAAAAAACCCACAAAAGACCCAGAATAGCCAAATTTATCCTGAGCAAAAAGTACAAAACTCAGAGGAATCACATTACCTGACTTCAAATTATGCTGCTGAGCTATAGTAATCAAAACAGCATTGTGACAGCATAAAAACAAAAACATGGACCAATGAAACTGAGTAGAGAACCCAGAAACAAATCCACACACCCACAGAAAACTCATTTTCAATAAAGTTGCTAAGAACATACACTGGGGAAAAGACAGCCTCTTCCATAAGTGGTGATAGAAAAACTGGATATCCATAGGCAGAGTGAAACTAGACCACTATCTTTTGCCATATAAATAATCAAATCAAAATGGATTAAAGAACAAATACCAAAGAATTAACATATAAAGAAAAATGATGGTCTAAGATCTCAAACTGTAAAACAACTACAAGAAAACATTGGAGAAACTGTCCAGACATTTGTCTGTGCAAAGATTTCTTGAGTAATACCCCACAAGCACAGGCAACCAAAGCAAAAATAGACGTGGCATCACATTAAGTTAAAAGACTTCTGCACAGCAAAGAATACAATTAACAAAGTAAAGAGAAAACCCCATAGACTGGGAGAAAATATTTGCAAACCACCCATCTGAACAAGGATTCATAATCAGAATATATTAAGAAGCTCAAAAACTCAACAGGAAAAAACCTAATAACTATTTTTAAAAAGGCAAAAATTCGAATAGACATTTGTCAAAAGAAGACATACAAGTGGCAAATAGACATACAAAAAGTTGCTCAACATTATTGCTCATCAGAGAAATGCAAATCAAAATTACAATGAGATACCATCTCACCCCAGTTAAAATGGTTTATATCTAAAACACAGGCAATAGGAAATGCTGGCAAGGATATGGAGAAAAGGGAACACTGGTACACTGTTGGTGGAAATGTAAATTATTATAACCACTATGGAGAATAGTTTGGAGATTCCTCAAAAAACTAACAATTGAACTACGATATGATCCAGCAATTAGACTGCTGGGTATGTACCTAAAAGTAAGGAAGTCAATATATCAAAGATATATTTGCACTCTCATGTTTGTTGTAGCTCTGTTCACAATCACTAAGATTTGGAATCAACCTGTGCCCATCAACAGATGAATGGATAAAGAAACTGTGACACTTATACATAATGGAGTACTACTCAGCCATAAAAAAGAATAAAATTCAGTCACTTGAAACAACATGGATAGACCTGAAGGACATTATGTTAAGTGAAATGAGCTTAGCACAGAAAGACAACCATCATATATTCTTACTTATTTGTGGCATCTTTAGATGCCCAAAATCAAAACAATTGAATTCATGAACACAGGGAATAGAAGGATGGTTACTAGAGCCTGGGAAGGGTAGTGGGAGTTGGGCATGAGTTGCGGATGGTTAATGGGTACGAACAATAGAAAGAATGAATTAAACCTAATATGTAATAGTGTAATAGGTGACCTAATATTTAATGATATAATTGTACATTTAAAAATAGCTAAAAGAATATAATTGGATTATTTATAACAAAAAGCATAAATGCTTGAGGGGATGGGTACTCCATTCTTCATGATGTGATTATTCTTCATTGTATGCCTGTATCAAAACATCTCATACCTTGTAATTATATACATCTACTATCTACTCACAGAAATATAAAAAAAAAAGTCATTCCTCAACAACAACAACAACAACAACAAAACAAACAAGTATTTTACAGACCAATTAAGCAATAGCTAGCGAAGTTGAAGGTGCAGTCATTTTAGGACTTAGAAATTCCACTCTTAATCAGAGCAAAAGCCACTCAGAGTCACTGGTCTGAGGACTATTTGTTATCTGTCTTCAATGAGATAAGAAACTTGTGTCCAAGTGTAAAATGAATTCAGTGCTTTCTTTATTGAGAAAGTCTTATTATGAAAATAATTATCAACTGAATTATATTGTAAATTTAGTTACCATGTTGATTTGCATTCTGGGACCAGCTCCTTATCTAATTACAGACATGTAACTATCAGTTAATGGATTTGTGCTGACCTAAAGACCACATTTTGAGTAGCATGGACCTAGATAAAAATCTTAAAAATATTGACAAGGAGATAATTTTGTAGTATCTTCAATTTGGAAACAACATGTATTCCCATCAATCAATCAATAAATGGATAAACAAATATTGCAAGGTGATTAAAATGATATAGTAGATATTCAATTATTGTGATATACTACCTGACTTCATTTTTTTGTTTGTCTGCTGACAGTTTTCAAGACCCACTACTCTCTCTTTCCCTCATGCCCACTGCTGGCCAAGCTGCTAAGAAAGCCCTGGGCTCCACTTTTAGTGCTGGCAGGAAGTTTAAAGCATGCAAACCTTGGCCCATGAACAGAAATCCCATTGCAGCCACATCGTCTAATCAGAGTAAAATCCGAGACAGTCTTCTTTCTCAACTCTCTGAAATAGTTTTCAGTTCAGGTTGGGAACTTTCACTGCTCTCCCCAGAAAGTCTCATTATAAGAGTATAATAAGCCTTTTAATACTCTCTTGGTGCATATGTGCTAGCATCACCACAGTTTTAATATGTGAGCCAAGTTTTGGATGAAGGAGTTCATCCTAATTATGCAGCATGACTATGTCAACTATTAATTTGAATAAATCTGGAACACAGAGGGTTATTAAAAACATCATTCAATCACTTAAAACAAGTGTGAGATATCACCTCATACCAGTTAGAATGGCTATCATTAAAAAATCTGGAGACAACAGATGATGGAGAGGATGTGGAGAAATAGGAACACTTTTACACTGTTGGTGGGAGTGTAAATTAGTTCAACCATTGTGGAAGACAATGTGGGATTCCTCAAGGACCTAGAAATAGAAATTCCATTTTACTCAGCAATCCCATTACTGGGTATATACCCAAAGGATTATAAATTGTTCTATTATAAAGACACATGCACATATATGTTCATTGTGGCACTGTTTACAATAGCAAAGACTTGGAACCAACCCAAATGACCTTCAATGATAGACTGGATAAAGAAAATGTGGCACATATACAGCATGGAATACTGTGCAACCATAAAAAAGGATGAGTTCATGTTCTTTGCAGGGACATGGACGAAGCTGGAAACCATCATTCTCAGCAAACTAACACAAGAACAGAAAATCAAACACTGCATTTCTCACTCATAGGTGGGTGTTGAACAATGAGAACACATGGACACAGGGAGGGGAGCATTACACACTGGGAATAGGAGAGGGACAGCTGTGGATAGGTATGTTGAGGAGGGATAACATGGGGAGAAATGCCAGATATAGGTGAAGGGGGGATGGAGGCAGCAAACCACATTGCCATGTATGTATCTATGCAACAATCTTTCATGTTCTGCACATGTACCCCAGAACCTAAAGTGCAATAAAATATATTATTAAAAAAAAAGAGAATTCACAAAAGAACCTGTTAGAGCCAAAACATTCAGCAAAGTTGCAGGATACAAAGCAAATATTCAAGTATCAATTGTATTTCTACAACCAATAATGAATAATGTACAAAGGGAATTAAAGCAATAATTTCATTTATGAAATTATCAAAAATACATATAAATAAACTTTCAAGGAAGTTTAAAATTTGTACACTGAAACCTATAAAACATTACTGACAGAAATTAAGGAAGGCCCAAATAAATGGAGAGACATTCTATATTCATTGAATAGAAGATTTAATACCACTAAGATGACTATACTACCAAAACAATTCACGAATTCAGTTCAATCCCAGTAAAATCTCCATGCCATTTTTCTATGGAAATGAGAAAACCTATCCTAAAATTCATATGGAATTTCAAGAGACCCATAATAGTCAAAAAAATATTAGAAGAAAACAAAATTGGAGAACACACACTTCCTGATTTCAAAACTTACTACAAAGCGACAGTAATCAAAATAGTGTGGTACTGGAAAAGTATACATATATACCAGTAGAATAGAATTGAGAGTCCAGAAATAAACCCATATATCTATGGGTCAATTGAAATTTTACAAGGAAGTCAAGACTACTCAATGAGGGAAAGAACTGTTTATTTAACAAATGGTGCTAGGAAAACTGGATATACACATGTAGAGGAATGAAGTTGGATCCTTACCTTACATCATATACAAAAATTAACTCTAAAATATCAATTGAAGAGCTAAAACTGTAAAACTCATAGACGAAAACACAGGGGAAAATATGTATGATCTTTGATTTGATAATGGCTTCTTAAATATAACACCAGAAGTGCAGGCAAAAAAAAAAAAAAAAAGGATAAATTTGACTTCATCAACATTAAAAACTTTTGTGCCTAAAAGGACACTATCAAGAGAGTGAACAGCAACTTAGAGTATGCGAGAAAATACCCGCAAATGATACATCTGAGAGGAACTTAATATACACAATATATAAGGAACTCCTATGTCTCAATAACAAAATTACAAAAAAGAAATGGGCAAAGGGCTTGAATAGACATTTCTCCATAGAAGATACACAAATGGTCAATAGGCACATGAAAAATGCTCAATATCATTAGTCATTAGGAAGATGCAAATAAAAATCAAACTGAACCACCACTTCAAATAAGTCTATGGCATTTTTTACGGCAGCCTGAGCTGATTAAGACAGCATATAATTGACTATATTATTCAGCCATAAAAAGGAATAAAATTCTGATACATGCTACAACATGGACAAACATTGAAAACATGCTATGTGAAATAAACCAAACATAAAATGACAAATACATTATGACTTCCCATATAGCAAATGTCCAAGACAGGCAATCTCATTGAAACAGAAAGTATATTAGAGGTTATAAGGGTTTGATGGAAAAGTGTATGTGGAGTTATGCATTAATGAGTATAGAGTTTCTGTGTGGAGTGATAAAAAAATTTCAGAAATAGATCATGGTGATAGTTGCACAACATCGTGAATATAATTAATGTCACTGAATTGTACACTTAAAATGGTTGAATTGGTAAATTTAATGTTATATATATTTTACCACTGTAAAACAAAAACATAGAGAACAAAGAGAGGGCAATGGGAAAACATTACTGGTTGTCATAGGAAGGGAATGTCTCTCTCAATTATTAACACTCCATATCCAAAATTGGTGAAAAATTTTACAATAGGATGTATTGTTCTATAAAGACTATGATTACCCTTTAAATATGGTTCCAATCTTTTGGTGGACACCTCGAGGTAGAGAACTTGTTACAAATATAGAGTGCTAAAATTTGCTTCAAGATATTTAGCTTCAGTAGATATGAGCTGGAGCTCAGGGTTTTGCAGTTTAATAAACCTGTAGATGATTTTGATGAAAATGATACACAGCCAATGCTTTGAGAAACAATGCTGTAAATGATGGTTAGATCCTCAGTTGAGACTATAGAAATGTATTTATCTCCAAATGTACATAAATATAGTAATATTTCAGTAATGCCTAACCATCATTTCTAATTTTATTCAACAAAATGTGTCCTAATATTATTTCTATAGTGTTGAATAGGCAATAATAATTTTCTAGCTCTATACATTTTCATATATAATAGTCACCTTTCCAAGTAAATTTCAAGTCAAGCACTCTAATTCAACAGACAGATAGCATATCCAGTTTAGGATATTACAGAGGACTTTCAGAATTCACTTGTATTATTATACGTTATTTTAAAATTCAGCTTTTATTTTAGATACAGGGGGCATATGTGCAGATCTGTTATGTGCCTATTAAATTGCATTCAGGGAGTGAGGATAGTACTCCATAGGTAGTTTTTCAACCCACACCTTCTTCCTTCCTTTTCCCCACTAGTAATTAATGTCTGTTATTCCCGTTTATGTCCATGTGTACTCAATGTTTAGCTCCCACTTACAATTGAGAAAATGCAGTATTTGATTTTCTATTCGAGCATTATTTGCTTAAGATATAGGTCATTTCTAAAATGTTTTAAAATGAGGACTTTTGCAATAGGGGTTTTTATAAAGCAGAAAATTGCCTAAATTATAAGATCATGTATCAAAATGTACTTGTTGTATATTGTAAAGCTCTTGAATATTAGTCAACTTTTATTTGTGCATGCTTGGCCTCCCTGATGGGATTGCATACTTCTGGAGGACAGAAACTATGTATGCATATCATTGTGTCTCCCATCAAACCTAATAATGTTATTGACCAGACTAATCGACTGGGATGTTAACAGGCTAATTGGCTTAGTGTGATATAGTTCACAATAGTAAACTAGGTCTCTTTGGAAAATATCAGTAGGGCATTAATATGATTAGGACTGGTCACCAGATTGTCTTACCTCATAGCATGGAGCAGAGAGAGGCAACCATAACAAAACTAGCTGCTGGAATGCCAGGAAGCAATGAAATCTTGAGCAATGCATATGGCTTTAAAAAATGTTTACTCTATTTTACAACCACTGTGCATCATTATACATTTTTTTTGTTTTCCAGAACAACCTCAGGAATATCTAAAGATGAGTACAAAGTAACAGCCTGATTCTGTGTCTTCTGTTTCACAATAAACATGGTCACCATTTGGTATACCTTAATAAATGTTATATATAGAATGGATTGGCACCAAGTTTCCAGCATCTTTGTGTTTGAAATGCCTCAGTCTTCCTAAATGATATTATCATTTGTTCAATCAAATTCAGATGTTGTTTCTCATAAGTCTTATCCTTGAACTAATGGAAAACACCAGAGGGTGAGAATAAGCAATAGTCATTTTTTACAGAATTTTATCACGCTAAAAGCAGTGTCCAAATATTATAAATTTTTACTGGCTCTTCACAGTGACTGTCTTGTACTTGTAAATTTTATTCATGAAATTCATGAATATTAAGAACAAATAGTTATTTCTTCAGAAGCAAGTGGGCACCCTAAATACAGGGCTTGATAATATTAAAATAATTAAACCAGGATACTGAGTTCTATTTGTAACTGTGGCACTGATCTCTAGTTCCCTGCTAAATCAGATCCTCTTTTGTCAATCACTTTTGTTACCTGGTCAACAAGACAGAGATGCATTCTGTAAATAAAGCAACAATCTGAAGTCATACTTTTAGCCCTATACTTGCTATATCCTTTGCTGTGTACTGTGCCCGAGGACTTTACCTTCTGTGAGCCTGTCTCCTCAAAAGAAAGATACTAATAATTATCTAACTTACGGGGATTCTGTAAAGAGTAAATGAGTTCATAGATGTGCAAATCACTTTGTAAAAGGCCAGGTGATAAAGTCAGCCATTATTGTTATTATTATCATAAGTTTTTGCTTTGTGAGATCTTAAAAGAATTTACCAAATGAAATAAAGCATTATTTCAATAATCAAAACCCCTGGAGCTTAACAATAATAACAACGATAATAACTAGCATTAGATGTAACCCAAAATGATCTAGCTCTGCCTATCTATCTGATCTCATGTCCTAATTCTCTTTTTCCCTTCACTCCATATTTTTCAGCCACAATGACGTCTTTGCGTTTCCTAGAGAACATTAACAACATTCTTCCCTTTTAAAGAACATTACACTTTTTGTTCTCTCTGCCTGAAATGTTCTTCCCTGCCCACCCTCCCACCCCACTACAGTCATTTTATGGCTGTCTCTCTTTGTGTCTTTCAGGTCTCTCGTCAAGTGCCTCATCTTTAGAAAGAAGCTTTTCCAAACAACCCTAAATAAAATAGCATGTGTCCTACCCCTACAGTCAATCTGTAGTCCCTTATTCTGATGGCAATCATATCTGACATTATTTGTTATGTATTATATATCTTTCCAATTAGAATATGAGATCATTGAGAGAAAGGACTGTTCTCTGTCTTGGTTCACCAGGGTATCCCAGCACATAAAACAGTGACACACTGATGGTAAATGCTTGATAAGCACTGTTCAATGAAAGAATTACATTTATTGAAGTTTATATGCTAGGCTTTGTTTTATATGTATCATTGTATTTAATGTTGACAATAATCCCTATGGGCTAGATACTATCATCCCTATTCTGCAAAAGAGAAAATTTAAGTTTAGCAAGGTTAAGTAAGTTGTTCAATGGTCACACAGCAGTTAATTGGAAAACCCAGGATTTGAACAGATATTCTGATTCTAGTGGACTTATTCATAATACTCCAATGCCTCTAGAGTTTATGTATTGAGCACTTAATATATAGCAAGCACTATGTTAAATATTTTATGGGTATAATTTCATTTGGTTGATATCCCTGTCTTTATAGAGAGAAACTTACATCTTAGGTAGGTTATGCAACTTGCCCTAGTTACACACATAATGATGGGCTATACTTTATGAAATATCTTTTACAAAGATGATGAAATTGTCACCTCATTTAAAGAATGCTCTTTGAATTTTTTTGTATTCTGAAAGACAAAAATAAGAGTGAAATAAGTTGTCTCAACATTCTGGCCAAGTGGTCTCTTATTTCCAATTTCATATTTTTGCTTTTCTTTTTGGCTACTGTTAGCATATTCCTAATCAAGGTTGAACTGCGTTTTTACAAACATACACTCTTATTTGTGAGAGCAACAAGAGTGATCCCCTTGCTCAGGTCTGCTCATGTCAAATAGTGACTTAATTGGTGCACTAAAACTAAAACTCAGGTCTTCTGACTCTGGCTTAATTTCTAACTTCATTGTACTTTGTCCTCATCTTGCTTTAATCAACTGAGCTAATTGGGATATAATAATGATGTGTTTTAATCTGTTTAAATACTTTTCTGTAATTTTAGATGAATCTCAATCATTGCTCTTACTGTCTATCTAGTTCAGGGGTTCCCCAACCCCCAGGCCACCAACCCCCATGTAATGCCTCACAGCAGGAGGTGAGCAGCAGGGAGTGGGCATTAGTCCTTGAGCTCTGCCTCCTGTCAGATCTATGATGGTTTTAGATTCTCATAGGAGCTCAAATCCTTTTGTGAACTGCATGTGCGAGGGATCTATGTTGCACACTCCTTATGATAATCTAATACCTGATGATCTGAAGTAAAACAGTTTTATCCCAAAACTAACCCCCCACATCCATGGAAAAATTGTCTTCCACAAAACCAGTCCCTGATATCAAAAAGGTTGAGGGACACTGATCTAGTTTTACATATTCTTTTCATTCACAACCATTTACTCAGATATATGATTGTATATCTATTTAAGGACAAGATTTTTTGAGGGCAGACACGATGAGTAGTCTTTATTATATACCTTTAACAATTCAAAAAAGAGCCAGTACTATCTGGGTGCTGAGTATATCCTAGGTCACTTATGTTAGTTCCTTTAATCTAACCTTGGAGCACTGCAAAAGAAAGATGCCATTGAAACATGAAACATGAGATATTCAGACGGAACAAAAATCACAGAAAGCCTTGGATACATGTCAACACATACACACACACATATACACAGAATTTCACAACATTTAAATTCATCCTTATTAACTTGGTTTGTACAGTTTTTCTTCTAACAAGGGATATCCCCAACAGTCATTCATGATAAACAACAACTACTGTGGGCATTACCGCGATGGCGTTTGCCAAAAGGAAAATGAATAATCCAGTGTTTGTTTAGCTACAGGGACAGGCACGTTTTGCCATTAGCAGAGAGAATGTTGGCTGAATTAGTGAGGACCAACTCATTCCATTCCACTAAGCACAAGTGGGAATCTTCTCCATTGTCTAGTTGCCAAATAAATATCTGCATTTATGTAAGGGCATTTTCATATTCAATAGGAAAGGTTATTATGTGGGATACTTGCCATTTTTCAGTAATGGTGAAATAAACAATCTCTGCTGGGCCTGTATAATTAAAACCTTTGTTTTTTAAAAAAGGCACAATTAATTTATACTGATTTCTAAGCTAAATTCTGTTGTTTTTTTGAACCAGTGATCTCATTTTCACAAACAAGATGATGAGCCTCAACCTTTATAAAAGTGGTATTACTTTCTGATTGTGAAAAATATCAACAGTCTGAATTTAAGCTTTTATCAGAGAAAAAATGAATTTTCTTTTTCTGAATACATGAGAAGAGAAAACAATTGTCCTTGTATTATTAGTGCTATTTTCCTATTTCTACCTATTCTACATGGTTAACATGAAATGAATGGATATTGCATGCAGATACATTATTTTAATTACAAGTAGCTGATAATTCACTTAGTGAAAAAATATATGTTCAAGGTACATAGAGTCAATATTGCTTATCAAGTTAGGTTACTAAGGGCAAAATAATCACCAACAGCCACTTAATATCTCCTGAGATAATAAGTTTTGTGAGGCAAAAGAGTAATTTAGAATTGATATTCAATGGAAAAAGTCAGAGGGGGCTTCTTGGAGGCAATGGCTAAATGTATTGAGCTGAATTTTAAAGCTTAGAGACATGGATCAGCAGAGAGAGGGCATTCTAAGTAGGAACTCATTAGATTATGTGTTAATAGAGGAGGGTCCATTTAGGGAGAGTGGTGAAAAATGGTGTTAATGATTAACAGGTGCAAGTTGATAGAGGTCTCTAAAGATCAGGAAGATCAATGTATATTTGTTAATAAGCATAAGAAGAAAGCACTTTAGTTTTTTAAGAAAGGGAGTAACATAATAAAGCAAATCCAGGCTACAACGGAGTATAGCATACTGGTACAGATCATAGAGTCTGAACCTCAATTAATAGATTTGAATTCGGGTTCTTTCACTTCCTAGCAACCATCTGTTAGTTATTGAACTTCTTTGTGTTTCATATTCCTCAACAGCAAATTAGAACTAGTGATTGTGCCAACTTCATAGGGTTGGTATAATGATTAGATGATTTCGTACAAGTAAAATGATTAGGAGAGTACCTCACATAGAGTATCCAATTAATAAATGTTAGTTCCTACACGAGTGGTGTGAGGGAAACATCCCTTAGCCATTTCTCAATGTAGCCATTCTTATCGTTCTTATGTTTTAATCTATGTCTTGTACTCCATCGAAACAAGCCAGTTTGCTATTCTAGTCACTTAGACTTTGAACATACTATTCCTGCTTATAGCAGCCTGTCCTTTTCCACCAAACAACATTCCTACTCTAGTTAAAACCCTGACTTCAAATGACATTCCTTCACTAAGCCCACCCAGATTCCAGAAATCCTGCAGCATTTTATATGTGATGCAGGTGCTCCTGTCAGCTTTTCTGTGGTTATCTTGGTGATTCAATCCTCGCCCCTCTCAACTGAAATGATCCTCCCAAATGTGGCTGACTTGACCAAGAAGAGAAGCCAGAATTCATTAGTGTTATCCACACAAATTATTTTTTTCATCATAGTCTATATATATTTTCATTATAACATGTTTCTCTACTGCCTATTAGTCAAAAGGGAAGGAGGTAGCTCCCTGGAGAAAATGGTTAAATACTGAGTGCTTGTAGTATGTAGGTATGGGAATTCGACTGTTTGGGTTTGTATCCTGACTCTATTGTCTACTGGGCAACCTTAGGCAAGTGTTCTTAATGCTTCTGTGTGTAGGTTTCCTCATCTACAAAAGAGAAAAAATAAACGATAAGTCACCTGATATTGCTTGGATATATGTCCTCACCCAAATCTCATGTTGAAATGTAATTCCCAGTACTAGAGGTGAGCCCTGCTGGGAGGTGATTAGATAATGGAGGCAGTTTCTCATGCTTTAACACGATCCCTACTTGGTGCTGTCATCATAATAGTGAGTTCTCATGAGATCTGGTTGTTTAAGAGATCAGAACCCTCTCTCTCGGTCCTGCTCCTGTCATGTAAGATGCCTGCTTCCACGTTGCCTTCTGCCATGAGTAAAGGCTCCTTGAGGCCTCCCCATAAGCAGATGCTGCCATGCTTCCTACACAGCCTGCAGAATCATGTGCCAATTAAGCATCTTTTCTTTATTAATTATCAGATTTCATGTGTTTCTTTACAACAATATGAGGATGGACTAAAATACCACATCGCAGAAATGTTTAGAAAATTAAATAAAATAATGAATTTAAAGCACTTAGCACAGTGTCTGGCACGTACAAATATCTTAGTAATGTTAACTGTTATTTAGTCCTAAACCCAAAACATAGGAGAAAAATTGTTATCTTCATCTTACAGAACAAGAAATAGGTTTAGAGTAAAGGACCTTATTCAAGTGACAGAGCTAAGAAATGCCTGCTGCTATTCCACTGCATTCATTTTATCCTGCTATTTTTCTGAGTTTCCACAACCTTTTAGATATTTAAAAGATTATTACTTTATGTCAGTTCAATTAGTAACACTTATTTATTTTGTACTTATGGCCATAGAATTAGCCTTGTACTAAACCATCTGATTCTACCACTTTTGCCTCTAGGTGTATTGCTAATTTAGGTGTCTACTATGTAATACCTATGTAGGTGAAAGATGGTTTATTATGTGCAAATAAAACTGCATCAGTGAGGAAGAGCCCTGACTTCTTGTTTTCCAGAGCAATCCTAAAACTGGGTACCAAGGGTTTATTTATTTGCATCTAACGGTGTGTATCACCACTGAGTGTCCCTAATTCTAAGAACATATAACAATTAATGTAACCCCAAGAAACTGGGCTTAAAATTCAACATTCAATAAATGTCCTGTAGAAAAGTCACAGCAATGTTAAATTGATTATCTTAAACTAGTGCTTCCCCAAAGCATGTGTGGCCGAACACTGGTTTAATAAGAAGCTCCTTGAATAAAAGCATTTAGTGGTCAAATTTTAGTGTTTCTCCAAAATTCGCATGTTGAAACCAAATCCTCAATTTGATAGTATAACGAGGTGGGGGCTTTTGGGAAGTGATTAAGTCATGAGGGTGGAGACCTCATGATTGGAATTAGTGCCCTTATAAAAGAGGGCAGAAGGAGCTTGTTAGCCTTTTTTTGCATGTGAGGACACCTAGTCTATGAAGGAAGAGCCCTTGCCAGACACTGAATCTTCTGGCATCCTGATCTTGGACTTCTCAATCTCCAGAACTGTGAACAATAAATACATGTAACTTAAAAATTACTCAATCTAAAAGAATTTGTTATAGCAGCCTGAACAAACAGACAGGGAAGTTCCCAGAGAAGAGAAAATTCCTGTGAACTGTGTAGCCACCCCAAGAAGTTTTTGCCTTTAGAGACATTCTAAGAAGTACCTTTTAAAAGAAATCTGCTTAGTTTTGTTGACCCAGATTTTACCTAAACTTATTTTACCACAAGATCCTATTTTTACCCTCATGTAATAATATCACTGAGAGCAAGTAATCTGCACAACACACATTAGGAAATGATGGGTTAGAAAACTATTGAGTTAAAACTATTATTTCCTCATATTCACAGATTTATGCCTAACCTTGCTTTCAACTGTTACATAATTTCTTTCTCTATATGACACAGCGGATGGCACAGCCTCAGAGCTCTAAAGAATCTTTTGTCTCTTGGCTTACTACTTCATAAAATGCCTGGTAACAAAAAAGACAGGGATTTTATATAATCAAATAAGTTTAGCAAACATTGCATATAAACTTTTAAAATTTCACAGTGCATTTAATCATATAAAAGACTCTGAAAAGACTTGTAACAAAGACAATTCTTAACTTTGCTTAACCCAATATTTCTCAAACTTATTTTTTGAGAGGAACTAAGTCCTATCAATAAAGCCTACCTTACCCACACTCAGCAGCAGAATGGAAGCCTGAAAATTGCAAGTGATTTTTTTCCCCTTCATTTCTTCCTTCTTTCCTCTTAAAATCTTTCTGGTCTAGAAAGAACAATCATTTTAGAAAGAATAGTCCCACAGAATTTCTGGTCTGAAATTGACCCTATTTAGCTATTACTTAAGGTATCTCTTTCTAACTTGTTTTGCTTTTTCCTCTATTATAAGAATGGTGAAGATCATAGCACATTCTTCTGAACCAAATAAATATTGTGTCAAAAGCACCTGATATGAAAGGCATGCTTAGAATTCTGGTTCCTTGCAGTTGTATCACAAAAACAACTTTTGTTTTATTTTACAGCATTTAGAATTGATTTTGCTTAAATGCAAAACTGAGAAGCCACAAAAATTGGATTAACCACAAATCAAAGAATGCCTGGAGCAGGGCTTAGGTTATATACTTGTGCACCGGCTTCTTGAGTGTCTGCCTTAATGGATAATATTCCCTAAAGCATTTTTATGTATTTCAAACAATAAATAAAGCAAGTTACAATAGGTGTGTTCACCTACTGAATTTACCTGCTATTACATCTGCATTTGACATGGCTGCCCTTGAGTTTCATACATTTACAGAGCCAGGCTACTGTGCTGCTTAGTATGGGGGTGACTTGGATAAGTTTTGAGGATGAGCAGTCAGTGTACTTAAAGGAAGAACTAACTGGGTCACCATCAAACATTTTCCTTTACATTTTTCAAGGAAAGATCACATCTGTGAGAATCACAAGAAATGGGGAAGATAAAAATATCAAAGCAAAATTGAGACTTAGCTTCCTGACACAGCTCTCCCATTCACCAACACTTGGCAAAAAAAAAAAAAAAAAAAAAAAAAAAAGTGAAGCTGAAGCTTAATAGGCATTTATTACTGTTATTTAAAATAAGGTCAGAAACCAAACACAAAGAGCCCAGCTCAAGCTGTCTGCCACCTGTCTGGGTCTGGCTGCATGAAGCTGCCACATATTCCCTGGTGGCTGTCCTTCTTGACTACCTAACGGGTTAACCAGCCATCTGTGTCTCCTGCCATCACTAATCAGGGTGGTACACACATCTATTGTCCTTGGGCTTCAGGGCTCTTAGAGCATTGTGGTTCTTGCCTATGGCTTATTGCTTAAGGAAAGCTACTCTGGTTCACAGAGACTTTCTGAAACTCTCCTTTTCTCTCCTTGCGTGACCCTCTGACAGCTTCTCTGCTCTTTCCACCCTTCAGTGGTCCCTCATTCGATTTCCATTTAATCATTAAAATCATCATCACCAAGCTGTCTTTCTCCAGGACTCCATCTGCTTTGCTTTCAGATTCCACATCCTCTGGGACAAAGCACTCCTGAGAATTCCATCTATTTTGCAATCTTAAAACTTGAGTTTAGCAGTTACTGACTCTTAATAGTGAGGGAAGCCCCAGCTGTTTGGCTTTAAAGAGGGAAACTGCACACACACACAGTCATAATTGGGCAACACAATAAAGAGAGAAAATATACTGAAAATCTTGGAGTTTCTGGTTTATTCTGACAACCACCTAAAATTCCATTGAACAGATATTTGCTTAACATATAAGTAATAGAGTCTAAAGATAGAAAAATAAATTATAGACCCAGCCACATAAGGTATATGTTTAATTTTATAGGATCTCAAAGTGCTTAAGTTATAATGTTACATTTAAGAAATAATGAGTAAATTGGGGGGGTGTGTCTTTGTTCTAAATGATCATAGTTTCCAAAAAAAGAAATAATAGTGTGTTTTTCAGTTTTCATTGTTTGTTTTCAGTATTTTCCTTGTTTTATCTCATTTACAGGATGTTAATCCCTTCTATCTAATTTTTAAATATTCACAGAAATATAACTGAAATACTGTGTTTGCCTTTTCATTTGTGTGAGAAAGTCTAGACTAATTTCTTAAGTTCTTTTCTAACATTACAGAATACTTTTAATTATAAGAATTAGGCCAGAACTTTGGTTTTAATCACTATGGAAATTCAATTCTTATTTCTCTTATGCAAAAAGAAAGCCAGTACACTTATTGTATGTGAAAGTCTTTTACTTGTTGAAAAGAAAATAATGTTTTGATTATAGTAATTCAGTATTTCATTAGTACTATTCAGTTTTACTGCTATTCCTCATCCCAATATTCAGAAACTAATAAGGCAGTCTTAATTATTACCTGTCACATGCCTAGAATACATGTCAAACAGTCCATTAAGTGTCTTAAAAGTCCTTTCCCCTGCTGTTTTCTATCTCTTTATTTTTATAGTACTAATCACTGACACCTAGATAACTCAGACAAGAAGAGAGCCTAAACCAAACAGAAAATAACTGTGATTGTGGAACTTGAATAAATACCAGGTGACAAATTTTAATAACGTAAGGATAATAACACATGTGAAAATAATCCTGAGACCTGTAAAATAATTTGGGTAAAACAAAAAGCGCAGGCTTTATCTAAACCACTGATTTAATATTGGTAACAGTTACAATTATAATTAAATTATTCACTCTTGTTTTTATTTTTTCTGTTTCTCTTTCAAGTCACTCACTCGCATTCATTCCCCAAGTTCCTTTTAAGGATGCAATCATAAAGACTAAACTATTCCAAGGGACCTCTTTCTTACTTAGACAGTCTTTCCCTACTGAAATTTTCAGCTCAAATTTCCCATGTGATTTTCAAGGACATGTTTAGTATCAGTGTTTTTTGATAGAAAAAGTAAAGTATTCTGCTTTTTAAAGTCTAACCACCTAAGTTTAAATAAGCATTACTAAATGCATATATATATATGACTTGAGCCAGTTTACAGCCTTGAATGAAGAGGGGGCTGGGTTCCCTTGAAGAAGGTCCCCGCTACATTACCGACAACTTATGCAGTGAAACTTTCTCCCATCCTTCCCCAAGGAGACCTCAGGCCTTTTACCAGGGTAACTGTGAATTAGGGAAAGGGAAATGATTAGATATTTTGGGGACTAATGGACACTGGCTCTGAGCTGATGTTGATTCCAGGGGGCCCAAAGTGTCATTGCAGTCTTCCAGTTAAAGTAGGGGCTTATGGAGATCAGGTAGTTAATGGAATTTTAGCTCAGGTCTGACTTACAGTGGGTCCAATGAGTCTCCAGGCTCAAACTGTATTATTTCCCCAGTGCCAGAATGCATATTTGGCATAGATATACTTAGCAAGTGGCAGAACCCCTACTTTGGCTCCCTGACTGGTAGGGTGAGGGCTACTATGGTGGGAAAGACCAAATGGAAGCTGTTAGAGCTGCCTCTACCTAGAAAAATAGTAAATCAAAAATAATATCACATCCCTGGAGGGTTTCCGGAGATTAATGCCACCATCAAAGACTTCGAAGATGCAGGGGTGGTGATTCTCACCACATCCCCATTCAACTCTCCCATATGGCCTGTGCAGAAGACAGATGAATCTTAGAGAATGACTGTGGATTATCATAAGCTTAACCAAATGGTGACTGTAATTGCAGCTGCTATACCAGATACGGTTTTATTGCCTGAGCAAATTGACACATCTTCTGGTACCTGGTATGTAGCTATTGACTTGGCAAATGCTTTTTTCTCCATTCCTGTCCATAAGGTCCACTGGAAACAATTTGCCTTCAGCTGGCAAGGCCAGCAAAATACTCTTACTGACCTACCTCAGGGGTATATCAATTCTCCAACTTTGTGTTTCAATCTTATTCAGAGAGATCTTGGTTGCTTTTCACTTTTGCAAGATATCACACTGGTCCATTACATTGATGACATTATACTGATTGGATCCAGTGAGCAAGAAGTAGCAAACATACTAGACTTACTGTTGAGCCATTTTTGTGCCAGAGGATGGGAAATAAATCTGACCAAAAGTCAACGACCTTCTATCTCAGCAAAATTTCTAGGGATCCAGTGATGTGGGGCTAGTTGAAATATTCCTTCTAAGGTGAAGGATAAGTTGCTGCGTTTGGCCCCTCCTACAATAAATAAAGAGCAACAATGCCTACTGGGCCTATATGGATTTTGGAGGCAACACATTCCTCATTTGGATGTGTTACTCCAGCCCATTTATCAAGTGACCTGAAAGGATGCCAGTTTTGAGTGGGGTCCAGAACAGGAGAAGGCTCTGCAACAGATCTGGGCTGCTGTGCATGCTGCTCTGGCACTTGAGCCATATGACCCAGCAGATCCAATGGTCCTTGAGGTATCAGTGGCAGATAGAGATGCTGTTTAGAGCCTTTAGCAGACCCCCATAGGTTAATCACAGTGGAGGTCTCTAGGATTTTGGAGCAAGTCCCTGTGATCTTCTGCAGATAAATACCCTCCTTTTGAGAGAGAGCTCTTGGCCTGTTACTGGGCTTTGGTGGAAACTGAACGTTTGACTATGGGTCATTAAGTCACCAGGTGACCTGAACTGCCTATCATGAACTGGGTGTTTCTGACCCATCTAGCTATAAAGTAGGTCACGCACAGTAGAATTTCATAATTAAATGGAATTGGTATATATGTCATCAGGCCCAAACAGGTCCTGAAGGGGCAAGTAAGTTACATGAGGAAATGGCTCAAATATCCATAGTCTCTACTCCTGCCACCCTGCCTTCTCTCCCTCAGCCTATACCAGTGGCCTCATGGGGAGTTCCCTAAGATCAGTTTACAGAGGAAGAGAAGACTAGGGCCTGGTTCACAGATGGTTCTGCACAATATTCAGGCACTACCCAAAAGTGGACAGCTGCAACATTCAGCTCCTTTCTAGGACATCCTTGAAGGACAGTGGTGAAGGAAAATCTTCCCAGTGGACAGAACTTCAAGTAGTGTGCCTGGTTGTACACTTTGCATGGAAGGAGAAATGTACAGATGTCCAATTATATATTGATTCATGGGCTATAGTCAATAGTTTGGCTGGATGATCAGGGACTTGGAAGAAGCATGATTGGAAAATTGGTGACAAAGAAATTTGGGTAAGAAACATGTGCATGGACCTCTCTGAGTCGTCAGCAACTGTGAAGATATTTGTACTCCATGTGAGTGCTCACCAACAGATGACTTCATCAGAGGAGGATTTTAATAATCAAGTGGATAGGATGATCTGTTCTGTGGACACCACTCAGCCTCTTTCCCCAGTCACCTCTGTTATTGCCCAATGGACCCATGAACAAAGTGGCCATGGTGGCAGGGATGGAGGTTATGCATGTGCTCAGCAATATGAACTTTCACTCACCTTGGCTGACCTGGTTTTGTCCGCTGCTGAGTGCCAATTTGCCATCAGCAGAGACCAACTCTGAGCCCTCAATATGACACCATTCCTCGGGATGATCAGCCAGCTACGTGGTGACAGGCTGATTATATTGAACTTCCTCTATCATGAAAAGGGCAGATGTTTGTCCTCACTGGAATAAACACTTACTTGGGGTATGGGTTTGCCTATCCTGCACACAATGCTTTTGCCAAGACTGCTATCCATGGACTCAGGGAATGCCTTATTCACCAACATGATATTCCACACAGCATTGCCTCTGACTAAGGCGCTCACTTCATGACTTAAGAAATGTGGCAGTGAGCTCATGCTCATGGAATTCATTGGTCTTACCATGTTTCCCATCATCCTGAAGCAGCTGGATTGACAGAATGGTGGAATGGCCTTTTGAAGTCACAATTACAATGCCCACTAGGTGATGTATGCTCTGAATCAGCATCCAATATATGATACTCTTTCTCCCATAGCCAGGATTCACGGATTGAGGAATCAAGGGGTAGAAGTGGAAATGGCACCACTCACCACCACCCTTATTGATCCACTAGAAAAGTTTTTGCTTCCTGTTCCCATGACATTATGTTCTGGTTACCTAGAGGTCTTAGTTCCGGATGGTCATTAAGCAGTCTAACAAATAAGAGCAGAAATGGTCAGACAGTATAACTCACAAAAGTCCTAAGACTTTTGTGACTTTATGAATACAAGTAATGGACAAAAAGAATTTTCTTCAAGGAAGTCCTTGAAACAGTATCCAATTACTCAGAATGCTGCCACTAGGAGACAACAAGGATTCCATTAAACTGAAAGTTAAGATTGCCACATGGACACTTCAGGATCCTCCTACCTTTAAGTCAACAGGGTAAGAAGGAACTTACAGTCTTGGCTGGGGTAATTGACCTGGACTCTCAAGATGAAATCAGTCTACTACTCCAATGAAGTAAGGAAGAGTATGCATGGAATACGGGAGATCCATTTTAGGCGTCTGTTAATATTATCATGCCCTGTGATTAAGGTCAATGGGAAACTACAATAGGCCAGTCCAGGCAGTACTACAAATGACCCAGACTCTTCAGGAATGAAGATTTGGTTACTCCACCAGTAAAAAAAAACCCATGACCTACTGAGGTGCTTGCTGAAGGCAAAGGGAATACAGAATGTGTAGTAGAAGAAGGTAGTCATCAATACCAGCTATGACCATGTGACCAGCTATAGAAATGAGGATGGTAATTGTCATGAGTATTTTCTCCCTTTAATAAAAGCATGTTTGTGCATGTATACACTTATACTAAGAAAGTATATTCATTTTATTTCCTTTCTCCTGTATCATGTGACATAAGATTTATTGACTTCACGTCAGCATTTAAGTATTGTTAACTTTATGTAGTAGTATTTGGGTTGGGGATTGGTGCATTTCTGATTGTACAAAGGATAGTTGTAATATGTTAGGCATAATTATGACCTTACTTTTTTAGCTTTCAATTTGTTATTGAATGGAAAAGAAACATTTACTCTTTGATCTCTATCATTTTTGCTGTTGATATTACTATTTAGCAATAGATGATATTAAATTCAAAATATGTACCTAGTACATGTAACTTGTATAATGTAACTTTCATAATGGACAAAAATTAAAATATGTACATTTTAACTACCTACAATGAAGCACAGAGTATAAGAAAACTGTATTTTTGAATAAATTCAATGCTTTTTAGAGGACAGGGGACATAAACCTATAACTCTCAAGTTAATAGGGTTTATAATCATAATATCACACACAAATATTTTTTATTATCCTATAAAATCAACAAGAATAAACTTTCCTAAATGACATATGATGGACAGAGCCAAGTGACTGTAAGCTTCTCATAGGCATATATCTCAGAGTCATTTTTTTCTTTCTGTTTTAAACATTTTTAATGTAATACTTAAATGCATAGTGGGGGTGGCTGGCACACTCCTTGTGTATAAAGGAGAAAATCACCTGTTTATTTCATTTCTAAAACCCACTAAAATTATGATACCAAGGCAACAGGAAAGGAAATGGTGCAATCTATTACCTTAGTCAGTTGGGCAACTGTTTTTGGAGGGTGGACATAGGATTGTAGATACAAAGAATGGTCTGGAATATAAAAAAAATGAAGTATTTTGTAGCCATTCTTGGAACAACCTGTACATCACTGCTACTTGACTCCCCACCGCCCAACATATGTTCCTTGCTTTAGTGGATATGCTAATCTGCAGTTTACAAAAGTTAGTTTAATAACAATTGTACAGTTATATACCGTATAATGTCTAGAGTAAAAACACACGTTTATGTTCCAATAATATGACTGTTGACTATATGGTGACTCATCTGTTTTGGCTTTCTAAGGATAGCCAATTTTAAACCATGGCAACCTCACTGAATAAGAAGGTTTAACAGAGAAGCTAGAAAACATAATCGTGAACCTCCATAAAACAATTTCTAATATAAGATATTACTTCTGTTGTTTTCTTAATATGAATGTCAATCTCAGTTGAGATTTATGAGTAATTGGATACTGTTTCAAGGACCTCCTTTAAGAAAATTCTTTTTGTCCATTACTTGTATTCATAAGTTCACAAAAGTCTTAGGGCTTTTGTAAGTTATACTGTTTGATTATTTCTACTGGTTTTTGTTAGACCACTTAATGATTTCAAGGCAATAGCTCATAAGATTATGAATTAAATTATGTTGACATATCTACATCACTGGTGGCTTTACTTAAAGTACACTAGGCAATTTTGAGTGAAGAAAACTCAAGGGATCCTCTGATCCCTCCACTGTATGTCACTCAGTAACATTTTTCACTAGATAATCTTTTCTCTCTAGGGCACCATCAGGGTTTGTCTAAAATTCCACACAATGCTGCCATAT
This sequence comes from Aotus nancymaae, assembly GCF_030222135.1. Taxonomy (NCBI): domain Eukaryota; kingdom Metazoa; phylum Chordata; class Mammalia; order Primates; family Aotidae; genus Aotus; species Aotus nancymaae. The sequence goes on along the minus strand of NW_026988415.1, from coordinate 48,259,880 downwards.
ACTGAAACTGACAGTACCTCATGCAGAACCAATTAAACCAGAATTTAGGAAGCAATCTTTTTTTTTCCAAACTTACGGAAAATGTCAAAATCAATATTTAACTTTTGACATTTTAAAGAATTGTGTTCACAAGTGTAGTATATTATTTTAGACAAATGTATGTGTATGTATGCATACCCATTAACCGGGTCTACCTAAAACAGGTTTGTCTTAGATGAAATTGCAAATTGTTGGGGAGACATAGGGTAGAAGTAGTATATTCATTTGCTTTTGGGTACACAAATCTTGTGTGAATTAAACTACTCATTAGTCAAAGCACATATCAGCTGGGGCACTATCAGTCTAGTCCTCTTGTCTGGCCCAGCCCTTACTAAAGCTGAGCTTTCTAACTCATATTTTCTCTCTCTATATATCTACATTGTATGCACTGTTTCTCTTCATGCCCTATATACATTGATTACATGGGAAAAATAAGAAATGAAGAGTTTAATGCAAAGGCAGTGTTCATTTGTAGATGTGAGTAGGAGCAAAAGGCTAATTTGATAATTAGATGCATTCATTTTAATTTCAGAAGGGTTCTGATCAAGAGCCAATTATATTCCTGCTACTGTGCAACAGTATCATGCTGTCCGCATGACAATTTTTGCTTTTATTCACGATAAACTTATTCATTCCACAAGTATGTTATTATGCACCTTCTATCCACTAGCCATTGTTTTAGTCTCAGAATACAAGAGTAAAGACAGCAGACATGGCATTTGTCTTTAAGGAGATAGTAGGAAGTGATGGCTGAAGGTCTACATTCTGAAGTTATATTCAGATTCTCTCTATTACTCATTGGCTGTTTAGCAATGGGCAAGATTCTTATACCTCTATGTGCCTTACTTTGCTCATCTGTAAATTGGTAAGTTATCATTGCTATGAGGAGTAAATATAAAATATATAAAGTCTTTAGAAAAGTGTCTTGCACATAGTATATACTTAAGTAGTAGTAGTTATTTTTATAGTGGAGGGAGCTTACAATTAGGGGAGAAGATAAGCAAATAAGTAATTAAAATACAATGTGTTGTGTGGTATAATAGAAGAATCAAAGTCACCATGGAAGCCACAAAAAAAAATTCCATATAACTTTAATTTGAAGTGCCATGGAAGGCTTCCTGGAAAAAGTGATGTTTAAATTGGGAATTTTTATAAGAAATTAGTTAGGTAAGGAGAAAATGTTGAGAATGCAGGGGGGACTCTACTTCTCACAGGAGAAACAGCAAAAGACCATAGAACAAGAACACATTCAGAAATTTAACTCTTGAAAACACAAACCTTTTTTGTTATAAGTGAACCATGTGACTGGGTGCAGTGGCTCACACCTGTAATCCCGGCACTTTGGGAGGCCAAGGTGGGCAGATCACTTGAAATCATGAGTTCGAAACCAGCCTGTCCAACATGGGTGAAACCCTGTCTCTACCAAAAGTACAAAAAGAAAAGTTAGCTGGCCATGGTAACGCACACCTGTAATCACAGCTACTCAGGAGACACAGGACGATTACAGGACGCACGCCTGTAATCGCAGCTACTCAGGAGACACAGGACGATTACAGGACGCACGCCTGTAATCGCAGCTACTCAGGAGACACAGGACGATTACAGGACGCACGCCTGTAATCGCAGCTACTCAGGAGACACAGGACGATTACAGGACGCACGCCTGTAATCGCAGCTACTCAGGAGACACAGGACGATTACAGGACGCACGCCTGTAATCGCAGCTACTCAGGAGACACAGGACGATTACAGGACGCACACCTGTAATCGCAGCTACTCTCCTGAGGCAGGAGAATCACTTGAACCCGGGAGGCAGAGGTTGCAGTGAGAAAAGATCAAACCACTGCACTCCATCCTGGACAACAGAGTAAGACACCATTTCAAAAAAGAAACAAAACTGACCCATGTTTATTTCTGATATCATGTCTAGGCTATTCTTTGTCCATTGCAGTGTTACGGAATTTAGAAGGAATCTAGCAACTGAAAGATTTATCCCAAAAAAGAACAGATGTTCCTTTCTCTTCCCCACCCCTATTTCTTTTCTTTTCTTTTTAAACATCAGAACACTGTTTAAAAGTCTTTTATTGGCTCCATATAAAAAATTTCATTTACAAATGTACCAAAACTATTTCTATAGTCACTACTTTATTCATCCATGAACTCACATCAACCCCCATATCTTCAGAGGGAATTTATACTTGGCTTGAGATATTCACAGACTTTAAATCTGGCTGCTGCTAGCCAAAATTCTAGGATTCAAGATGCACAATTTGCGCAGAACAATTTTTACTGAAAAAAAGTAATTTCACAGATAAGGATTCTCTATTAAGAAGATCTGATAAATAGTGAAAGTTGTAAAACACTTTTCTATGAAAGAAAATATACTTCTTTATATTTTCCATTTGCTGTAGCCTAAAAAGGTCTAATTCTGATGCATTGTCCTTCACTCCGGATCTCCATTTAAAAGATAGAACAAAAATACTAGCACTTCCTGGCAGCTATAGCAGGTCACGACTTAAATGAACTCTGAGCAAGGCTCCCATGGGAAAGTAATTGTGTCACACTTCCCCATTCCTAGTACATAAGATTCCAAATATTCTAGAAGTGAATGTTGTTCACTGGTAATGAGACAGTAACACAGAAATTAAGAAAATATTATTATTAGGTACTTTTAGATGAGAATTTGATGTAGCCACGTCAGATATTTCTATCTAAATGTAGATTAAAAGCAGACTTTTCAGTTTTTTTCAGCAGACCATTAACTTACTTTGTTCAAAAAACCAAGAGAAAGAGGTAGTCATTTCTCCCAAAATGTCACAATGTCATATCTTTCCTTGTCACAAGCAAGGAAAATGCTTCTTGTTTCTTATACAGTAAGAGAACATACAGGGTTATGCTCTCATTGAATCCTATTGGCCCACTACATCTTTGGAACAAATTTCAATTTGAATTCCAGCTAAAATCATCCTTTTTCTACACAAGAATTTAAGGGCAAGTTATGGTATTTGACAGATTCATTTGGTACCCTTATGAAGCAAAAATTAAAAACAAGAAATATTCTTGCATATATCTTGAAAGATGTAAAGGAAAATATGAACACCTAAATGGAAAGATCAATTTCATCAGAAAACAATAGGTAAAAGTATGAAATAGTTTTAAGAGGCTGATTGTGGTCAAAATATGTGTACATATCAAATTCTTATCCGAATTTTTGGATGAGAATCATGGTAAGGTAACTACTTTAGAGAACATGGGAGGAAAATCCTCAAATTGGGAAATGAAGCAAAAACAACTGTCTTCCAAATGTAAGAAAAAAAAAAAGTTACAGAAATTCATATATGTGGTTCAGAAAATTCTAATACTTAACTTGCCTATATTGCAAATTTAAATAAATGCCTTCATATATAAAGTCAGAAGAGTTAGAGAAATTCATCCACATTAATGTAACTATAAAGAACACTCTTTGAAGGCTTTTGCAAGTAATATGTAGCTACAGATATTCAGTGAAAGTGACTGGTGAAGACACTGAACTTCTCAACGGACTGGAAATCTTCCAAAACTCTGCCTATATTGGAGAGAGAGAGAAAAAAAGGAACAAAACTGTGCTCAGATGTGACATACCAAAAGTTAAATAATAATAATAAAAGAACATTTCAAAGCTACTATATCAGAATAGTTTCTAAAATGTGAAGCATGTTTTTGTTCCCCACTTTCAGAAATTAGTCTACAGCAGAATCGAGAATATATGAATGCCAGTTATGCTTATTCTATTCCCTGGATCTTTACACTTTTCTCTTTCTCAGGAACCAGCATAGTTCTGATCACAGGGTGAGTACTCAATTTCTTCCTAATAATGAATAACTAAAACTGATTTTTTAAAAATAATTATCGAAAACCCTGACAGGATTTTCAATTAACTGCCAAAAAGTGTACTAATAAAACCAATCAACACTTCCTACGTGTCAAGCATAAGGCAAAGCACATTACATGTATTATTAACTTTTCAAAACTTGCAATAATCTTCTGAATTCGATACTATCATCATCAAAAAAATGGGAAAATTGAGGCATGGACAGATTAAGTAATTTTTCCAAGGTCACAAAAATTCTGCATTCTTAATCTGTATACCACACTGGGGAATTATTTGGAGACAGGAGTTATCTGGCATTGAAATAATGAAAATTCTGTATCTTTGCCTGTATCAGAAAGAACCTGGAGCAGTTCCACAGTCATAGCCCAGAATTCTGTGGTTGAGATGATACCCAAAGGGCTCTTACAACTAGCCGCATTTGCTGTCTAAAGATTTGGATTCCTTTCACCAAGAAGATGGATCAAACAGAACATTTTTATGATCTGGTCAGGAATTATATAATTAGGCAAACATTTTTACCCCTAGAGGACTTTCTCATCATCCAAGGCAGTACCTGTGATTACTCTAACTGCTCTAATCCCATATCTTTTTGGCAATAGCAACAGCAAAATCATATTCCTCAAATGCATGATTGCATGCAGTTTTAATCAAAGTGAAAAAAGAACACTCAAACCGGTATCAGCAGTGGATTGGCTTCTAGCATTTTCCTTTACTTTTTTATGTTTATTGAATGACTTTTCTCTTTGTAGACCTGACTGAAAAGAACTTGACTGTGGGACTATATTTCACTCACATGAAAATGTCAAGACATGTAAAAAAAGCAATAAAAACAGAAGAAATACTGAGAGAATTTATAATGTTGGTGGATGTCTTGCTTCTCTGATGTTCATTGTCTGCACACACAGTAGACTAATAAAAAGTAAAAAAAGAGTGGATGTTTTTTCATTTTTTTACACTTTAACTAACAAAGAACAATATTAGATGCTGTTTATCAAAATGTAAACACATAATTCTGGTGATGATCATCAATATTTTTCTCTTTTCCTCCATACAAAGAAAGATAGATAAAATGAGTGCTTTCACTTCTGAAACTTCAAGGTTTCCTCTAGCTCAAGGACCCTGCTTTATTCATTTTTGAGTCCCCTGCACTCAGTAATGTGACTAGTACTTAGTATGTATTCAAGAATTTTCTGCTGAATCAAAATGTAAGAGTGAAAAACCAATTCTCATAGAACGTGCAAAGAGACCACCTGAAAGCATGCAAGCAATAGACACCATGGATTTTAAATCCAAAAGCATAGTTATTTGCCAATGACATTTGCCAAGTAAATGAAATTGCTTATTGTTTAATCTAATCTACAGTTATTATTCTAACTAACATTTATCAGTTACCTACTAGGTGCCAAACCTTTTAGTGGAAAGCTAGTATATTTGTGTTTTAAGATTCTCATAAGACCTGTGAGGTAGAAATTGTTACCAACCAAAGTGAGATTGCTGAAGGTCAGACAGTTAATATTTGATGGAATTAGAATAAGAAACTTAAATGTATGTCTCTAGAGCCTGTACTCTTGCTGTCACTTATATTGTCTGAAACCTTGAGCTGATCCATGTGTATATACTTTATGAACAGCAAGCATACTGTTTAAACATTGTCAATTAGGACTACAGTGGACATATCAAAAAATAATATCAAGAGAAAATGTTGAGCATTATGAAAAGGTGTTTCCTGTGCCTAGGGATGATTGGGTTGGTTATCTATGTGTGCAGCTATTGTTTTACACATAAGGTTTTAAATATTCAAAGGAAAAACTGAAGGATTCTAGAAAAAAGCTAATTTACTAGATTATTTTTTAAATAATCAATAATTATAGTCCACAACTAGAAAATACAGAAAGTCTTGGATGTAAAGTCAAACATAACAAAAATATCTCTAAGCAAGGTGTCCTTTTTTCTTCATGTTGTAAAGCTAGTTGAATCCAAAGGCCCTTAGTTAACATATAATTGCGAGGCAACATTCCTAGAAAAATAAACAAACACTGTGTGCGTGGGTGCGTGTGTGTGTGTGTACCCGTTACCACTAGACCAATTTTATAATTTTATCTATAATTTATAAATATGCTTTCATTTGGATCCTTTATGCTTTGTTGATCTGAGAGTGAGGAAGACTTTAAGACCTATCCCCTTTTCTTTCTCTTTCTCTTAAGATGGCAACACTTTGTATTGGTTTTCGGAGGTTTCAAAACACTTCAACACCCTTCATCTCAGTGAATCCTCACACAGTCAATAGCAATATTACCAATATTATTTTGTCCATATTGCAGATGAGAAAGCAGCAGAACAAGGGAACTTGTAGCAAAGTAAAATCAGAACTGAGTTTCCTGGTAGCCAGATTCAGTGTCCCTTCCTCTAATAAAGCGCTGGTCTGGATATTTTCTTGGTCCAATCTCCTTACTTGATTATCTTCACATTGAGTTTCTAACCTGACAGGATAGAAATGCTGACTGTTTTTGAAATGATTTACCAAACTAAAAAAAAAAAAAAAAAAACAAATCAACAGACACAGGAAAGCCTAAGAAACCCAAATCGCCGTTGCTTTTTTAAGTTTAAACTGATAATTTTTCCATTAATAAGCTTGAGAAAATCTGGACATACATTTTTCCACATATCCCTTCCCAGTTCCTCTTTTGCACCATAGGCTTTAGAGCTACTAGCAGGCAATAAAACAATGCCAGGGTTGAGTGCTGTGTGAGGACTGGCATACCATGATTGCAGAACCCTGTTTGGTGTTTTTTTATATTTCTGCAAACTGTTCCACAAACCTTAAGCATCAAACTTCTTATTTTTTATATAAGTGTTTATCTCCAGCAAACTTCCTCCTTTGTTTAATATTTTAATAATATTTGGAGAGAATAGAAATTCCTAGGGGGCAAAGGAGCAGCCATGGTAGAACAAAACGGTACGTTCATATCCATGTTGGAATGATCGAGAGAGAGAGTGAATGTGTGTATCTAGAGAGAGTCCTTAAACTGGCATTAGTATGTATGAAGACAATGTTAAAAGCCTTGCAAAACATGCAGAAGCAAACCATCTCTGAAATTACTGGAAGAGATTTCCAATTCATCAAGTACTATTTAATTACTTTAAAGCTTCAACTTAAAAAGAAATCCAGCAGAATGATGGCATTGAGGGGTTTTTAATCATATTTTATCACAGTCCCTAGGAGATTGGTCCGTGAAAGGAGCAAAATCAATCTGAAATTTCCTGGGATTATTAACCATTTAAAACACTAGATTTTTGTATTGGCCAATCCATCAAACAGAAATATGCTTCTTTAAGGCATGAAAAGGTTATTATTTCACTGATCCATGATTATTTTTCTATGTGAAACACACAGTTAATAATAGGGATAAACCATTTCTCTAAAAATTCCATAATTCAAATAAAATCAAACTTGATTTACTTGGAAATCTGCTTCTCCCTCCCCCAGGGACTGCATTACAGCTGCTGTAGGATTATCATGAGATTAGTAACCTTTGTAAGATTTCTTATCAGGTATTTGGTCTTTGTCCTGGCAGAGAAAATACTTCTTTTAGGATGAGCAGTGATTTGTGTGTGCATACAGATGGAACAAGTTTGTCAGGATTTTGCTTGACCTCTCAGCTCAGCTTAAGACTGGGAACCTTAAACTTTAAGTTCAAAGTTAAAAGTAGTACAGAGGGCCAGTGCAGTGGCTCAGGCCTGTAATCCCAGCACTTTGGGAGGCTGAGGTGGGTAGATCACGAGTTCGAGACCATCCTGGCCAACACGGTGAAACCCCCTCTCTACTAAAAATACAAAAATTAGCCGGGCGTAGTGGCATGTGCCTGTAATTCCAGCTACTCGGGAAGCTGAGGCAGGAGAATCACTTGAATCTGGGAGGTTGAAGGTTGCAGTGAGCTGAGATTGTGCCAATGCACTCCAACCTGGGCAACACACAGACTCAGTCTCAAAAAGAAAAAAGTAATACAGAGTATTCAGCTAATTTTTGGTACCAAGGTATGGACTTTTTTCTGCTTTTTCCTAACATATTTTGTTGACTTTTATTCTGGACCTGTTAATGCAGAATTTCCAGACCTCTTGTTAAATTCTCTAATTTTTTTTATTTTGAATTTCCCAAGGCAAATTCATATATGCTGATGAATAAGCCTTGTCAATAGTTGATTACCTTTCTATGTTCTCTACGTTCTGCCTCTTCCATCTCCCAGTGATATACACTACCACTTCTTTGTGTTTTCAGAGAGGAGTCATTTCTACTAGACAACACCATCTTCTTTTGAGCACTGCAGTCTTTGTCAAGATTCATTATCACATCTTCTTAGTACCACTATTTCATACCACAATGGTGCATTTTCTTTGGATTCCTCAATATTCCATAATCACCTTATGTTCATTGTAGAAATGGAGACAATGGCTCCCTCCTATGTAAACGTTAGACTTTTTCTGCAAATGAATGCACCAAGTATTTAAAATTGTTTAGTAAAGCTTTTTAAAATGTTTTTTCTCTATTTACAATGAATCCCCACCCCACTTCCTCATGTGACACATAGGAATGTCTGTGATGTGAAGATTCTACGTTAAAAAAATAAAATAAGTAATAAGTACTGTGTGTGTGTGTGTGTGTGTGTGTGTGTGTGTGTGTGTGCTTTTAGCTTTTTAGGTTCAGGGGTACATGTGCAGGTTTTTTATATTTTTAGGTAAATTGTGCATCATTGAGATTTGATGTACAGATTCTTTTGTCACCCAGGTAATAATCACAGTATCCAATAGCTAGTTTTTGATCCTTTCTCTCCTCCCACACTATCCCTTCAAATAGGCCCTGATGTCTGTTGCTCCTTTCTTTGTGTCCATGTGTACTCAATGTTTAGCTCCCACTTATGAGAACCTGTGGTATTTGGTTTTCTGTTCCTGTGTTAGCTTGCTTAGGATAATTGTCTCCAGCTCTATCCCTGTTGCTGCAGAAGACATGCACTCATTCTCTTTTATGACTGCGTAGTATTCCATGATGTATGTGTACCGCATTTTCTTTATCCAGTCTACTGTTGATGGGCATTTAGGTTTATTCTATTTCTTTACTAATGTAAGTAGTGCAACAATGAACATATGTGTGCGTGTGTCTTTATGCTAGAACAATTTACATTCCTTTTGGTATATACCCAATAATGGGATTGGTTAGTTGAATGGTAGTTCTGTTTTAAGATCTTTGGGAAATCGCCACACCACTTTCCACAATGGGTGAACTAATTTACATTCTTACCAGCAGTGTGTAAGCATTCTGTTTTCTCTGCAACCTTACCAGCATCAGATTTTTTTTTTTTTTTTTTACTTTAATAATAGCCGTTCTGACTGGTGTGAGATGGTATCTTACGGTTTTGGTTTGCATTTCTCTAATGAGTAGTGATATTGAGCTTTTATTCTATGCTTGTTGACTGCCTGTATGTCTTCTTTTGACAAATACCTGTTTATGTTCTTTGCCCATTTTTATGAGGTTGTTTTTTGCATGTTAATTTGTTTAAGTTCCTTATAGATGCTAGACCTTTGTTGGATGCATAGTTTGCAAATATTTTCTCCCATTCTGTAGGTTGGTTGTTCACTCTGTTGATAGCTTCTTTGGCTGTGTAGCAGCTCTTTAGTTTAATTAGGTCCCATTTGTTAGCTTTTTTGATTTTGTCGCAATTGCTTTCGGCATCTTCAACATGAAATCTTTGCTAGGTCCTATGTCCAGAATAATATTTCCTAGGTTATCTTCAAGGGTTGTAGAGTTTTATATATAGTTTTATAAGTATTATATATCATTTTATAAATTTTATAAATAGTTTTACATTTAAGTCTTTAATAAATTTGAGTTGATTTTTATATATGGTGTAAGGAAGGGGTCCAGATTCACTCTTCTGCATATGGCTAGTTATTACAGCATCATTTATTGAACAAAGTGTCTTTTCCTCATTGCTTGTTTTTGTTGACTTTGTTGAAGGTAAGATGGTTGTAGGTGTGTGGTTGCATTTCTAGGGTCTCTATTCTGTTCCATTGGTCTGTGTGTCTGTTTCTGTACCAGCACCATGCTGTTTTGGTTACTATAGCCTTGTAGTATAGTTTGAAATTGGGCAATGTGATGCTTCTAGCTTTGTTCTTTTTGCTTAGGATTGCCTTGGCTATTTGGGCTTTGTTTGGTTCAATATGAATTTTAAAATAGGTTTTTCTAGTTCTGTGAGAAATGTCATTTGTAATTTGATAGAAAGAGTATTGAATCTGCTTTGGGTCAAAAGGCCATTTTAACAATATTGTTTCTTCCTATCGATGAGCATGGAATGTTTTTTCATTTGTTTGTGTCATTTATGATTTATTTGGGCTGTTAAGCAGCATGTTTTATAGAGGTTTACATGTTTACAAATCTTTCTTCTTTTAGTGTAATGACTCAGGCCTACATGTCAATAAATTTTGGTAAGTCTCATAAGTTAACACTTCCTAGATATGTAAAGAAAAGTGAAATCAACTGAAAACTAGTCTTGGTCATGTTCTTCTTTGCTCTTACATGGAGTTGCTAATGAGTACAGGAGTATGGATGGGAGTGATGCTAAAAACCCACCAACTCATTGTGTTTTCAATTTTAATTTGTGTCCTTGGAAAACTATCCTCTATCAGGCTAAAAATAGTTGTGTAAGGACAGCCTGCTACAATATAATTATTTTCAATACTTTTGCATCTGAACTGTTCATACGCACAAGACATTCTCTTATAATTTTCACATTGTAGTGATTCTTAAGAAAGCTCTCAAGGCTGGGGAGGGAGCTGTAGGAAGTGGATGCATAGAACATGTATCAGATAATCCGGGCTGTGAGGAAATATGTGTAGCCTCAAAAACCCCAGCCCCTGGAGATTTTTACATCATCAGAGTCCCACCCTTGCTTCATGGAATAGTAAAAGATTCCTCGAATGGGGGTATTGTTTTTTTCACCTATGATCCAGGTCATTTTATTAAACCTTAATTTACTGTGACTTTTGAACTTCATCCTTGTTTTTGTTTACAAAATTTTTGCTCTACAGAAGAGGCATATGTTGTAATTGTTTTGATTTTTGAAATGCTGTTTTTTGTTTTGTTTTTTTTAAAATGCTGTCTTGACCCAGTTTGAGGTCAAGGCTAGTCGGCTCCCTTCTTGAGCAGCTGATTAAGTCCATGCCCCAACTACATTCCTTATGAAGCTTTCACACTCCTCTGTGCCACTCTACACCTACTCTAATTACACTGGGACCAGGTATCAGACAACAAGCGACATCCCCTATACCCCAGAGCCTATTTGACCAATTCACAGGGAACCTGTGAAACCAAATTAACCCCACTGCATTTGCCATACATTATGCTGCCCCCTACAGTTTCTACTTGCTTTTATTCTGTTCCCATGAGTAACTCCCTATGTGGCTCTACCTGGTAGCATTCCCTCATTTGAAGATATAAGTAACAAAGCATTTTGCCTTTCATCTATTCAAGTGACCCTGCATTGTGTCCTGCCATCTAAAGAACCTTTAAGTCTTATAATATCTATTTTTATGTAGTAAGATTTATCTTGTCTTTCAATTGCATTTGACTTTAATCAGATCTCCCCTAATCAGATACCTGTAGCAGAATATAGTGAGACTTGGAGTCAGACCTGTCTGAATTCAGATTACAGACACTGATTAGCTGTGTTACCTGAAGCAAGGTCCTGTCTCTCTGGGTCTTGGTTTCTTTATTTATAAAGTAAGACTATCAATAATAGTGCCTATTTCGCAGTGTGTGGTAACAATTAAATAATATATTATATGTAAAATCTTTGCATACTATCCGGCATATAGCAAACACTAAATAAATGCTAGCTATTATTATTAATAGGTTTATATTTTACATTTCTGTCTTTCTGGTTTGACTATAACTATTTCTGTTGTTCTCCTGGGGCTCATTTTATTGAATAACAACATGAGTGTTTCACTTCTAAAGGATAAGCAAATGTCCCAGTAGGATTTTTTGAATTAATCCTTCCGTTATCCAATAATTTATTACCCAACTTTTGCCATATGCTCCTTATGAGTTCTAGGATATTTTTGTATTATCTGTTTTGCTCCATTCATCTGGTTATTCTTAAACTAGTATTACACTATTTTAATTATTGATGATTTAAATACCTTTAATGAAAGATGACTTTCTTCTTGTTTTTTTTTTTTTTTTTGTAATTTCTTAGATATTCTTGCCTTTTTACTATTCACAGTAAATTTTAGGACAATTATGGCATGTAAAAAATATTTTATTTGTAATTTTATTATAATTGCATTAAGCATAAAGATATGGGATAAACTAAAATGTTTTTTATTATACTTTAAGTTCTGGGATATATGTGCAGAATGTGCAGGTTTGTTACATGGGTATACACATGCCATGGTGGTTTGCTGCACCCATCAACCCGTCATCTGCATTAAGTATTTCTCCTAATGCTATCCCTCCCCAACCCCCCACTCACTGATAGGCCCTGGTGTGTGATGTTCCTCTCCCTGTGTCCATGTGCTCTCATTGTTCAACTCTCAATTATGAGTGAGAACATTCAGTATTAGGTTTTCTGTTCCTGTGTTAGTTTGCTGAGAATGATGATTTCCAGGTTTATCCATGTACCTGCAAAAAATATGAACTCATCCTTTTTTATGGCTGCATAGTATTCCATGGTATATATGTGCCATTTTCTTTTTTTTTTTTTTTTGAAAGAAAGAAAGAAAGAAAGTAAAAGAATAAAGAAGAGGAAGAAAAAGGAAGAGAAAGAGAGAGAGAGAATGGGAGTATTGCTTTCTTGCCCAGGCTAGAATTCAGTTTAGTAATGGGTATTGAAAACCTCTTTTATACCAATAATTATACCTAATGATGTAGACAGGAAGGAGTAAGGGAAGAAAATAACAAACAAGCAGCCAACCAATATTTCATTTAAACCTATGAAATGCTATGCGATTACTGAGGAGTGATTTACTTCCAATTATGTAGTCACTTACGGAATAGGTGTGAGGTGGTAATGTATGCTTTATGTATTTGAAGTGGAGAGTTCTATAAATGTTTATTAAGTTTACTTGTTCCGGGTCTGAGTTCAAGTCCTGGATGTCCTTGTTAATTTTCTGTCTCGTTGATCTATACAATCATTAGCTCTTCTTGTTACATTGATCCTTTTGTCATTATGTAATGTCCTTCTTTGCCTCTTTTACTCTTCGTTGCTTTAAAGTCTACTTTATCAGAGGCGAGAATTGCATCTCCTGCTTTTTATTTATTTGTTTATTTTTACTCTCTGATTGGTTGATAAATCTTCCTCCTTCTCTTTGTTTTGGGTCTTTATGTGTCGTTGCATGTGAGATGGGTCTGGATGCAGCATACCAATGGGTTTTGGCTTTTTATCCGGTTAGAATATATATAACTTTAATACTGGCAATTGATGCTAGCTGGCTGTTTTGCCCATTAGTTAGTGCAAATGTTTCGTTGTGTTAATGTTCTTTTCTTTTTTATATATTTTTGGAAAGGCTGATATTGGTTGTTCCTTTATATGTATAGTGCTTCTTTCAGAAGCTCTTGTAAAGCAGGCTTGGTGGTGGTGAACTCTCTAAGTACTTGTTTGTTCGCAAAAGATTTAATTTTTCCTTCAATTATAAAGCTTAGTTTGGCTGGATAGGAAATTCTGGGTTGAAAGTTCTTTTCTTTAAGGATGTTAAATATTGGTCCCCACTCTTTTCTGGCTTGTAGGGTTTCTGCTGAGAGATCTGCTGTAAGTCTGATAGGTTTCCCTTCATGGGTAACCTGACCTTTCTCTCTGGCTGCCCTTAGTATTTTCTCCTTCATTTCAACCCTAATAAATCTGGCAATTATGTGCCTTGGGGTTGGTCTTCTTGAAGAATATCTTTGTGGTGTTCTCTGTATTACCTGGAGTTGAATATTACCCCGCCTTGCCAGGTTGGGAAAGTTTTCCTGAATGATATCCTGAAGAGTATTTTCCAACTTGGATTCATTCTCTTCATCACATTCGGGTACACCTATCAAACGTAAATTAGGTCTTTTCACATAGTCCCATATTTCCTGGAGACTTTGCTCATTCCTTTTCATCCTTTTTTCTCCAGTCTTGTCTTCTCGTTTCATTTCACTGAGCTGGTTCTCGACTTCTGATATCCTTTCTTCTACTTGATCAATTCGACTGTTTAAACTTGTGCATGCTTTGCGAAGTTCTCGTGTTGTGTTTTTCAGCTCCATCAATTCACTTATATTCCTCTCTAAATTGTCCATTCTCGTTAACATTTCGTCAAACCTTTTTTCAAGGTTCTTAGTTTCTTTGCATTGGGTTAGAGCAAGTTCTTTTAATTCACAGAAGTTTCTTATCACCCACGTTTTGAAACCTGCTTCTGTTATTGGAACACACTCGTAATCTATTAAGCCTTGTTCCGTTACTGATGAGGAATTGCGATCCCCTGTAGAGGCAGAGGCATTTTGATTTTGAGTATTCTCTGCCTTTTTATGCTGATTTCTTCCCTTCATTATATATTTATCCGTCTGTTGTCTTTGTAATTACCGACTTTCTAACTAGGTCTCTGAGCAGACATCCAACTTGTTGATTCCCAGCGCCGAAATCTGAGCAATCCACTGCACCGGCCAAAACAGCGGTGTTAAGATTGATGGTGCTTTTCTGCCCGGGAATCTCCGGACTCTGCACCAAAAACTGGCACGCTAAGGCACCAGCAAAACTGCCGCGCCGGCCACAAGAGTCGCCCTGGCGACATGTGGGGCTCCTCTGCTGGGAATCTCCTGGTCCGTGAGCAACAAATATTCATCTGAAAGTGTGGTGTCCTCTTGTTCTCTGTGCTTTTACTGGGAACTACGAGCCTGAGCTGCTAGTGATCAGCCATCTTGGATCTCTCCATGTGCCATTTTCTTTAACCAGTCTATCATCGATGGGCATTTGGGTTTCTTCCAAGTCTTTGCTATTGTGAACAGTACTGCAATAAACATACATTTGCATGCGTCTTTATAGTGGAGTGATTTATAATCCTTTGGGTATATACCCAGTAATGGGATTTCTGGGTCGATTGGTATATCTGGTTCTAGATCCTTGAAGAGTCACCAAACTGTCTTCCACAATGGTTGAACTAATTTACACTCCCACCAGCAGTGTAAAAGTATTCCTGTTTCTCCACATCTTCGCCAGCATCTGTCGTCTCCTGACTTTTTAATGACCACCATTCTAACTGGTGTGAGATGGTATCTCATTGTGGTTTTGATTTGCATTTCTCTAACGACTGGTGATGATGAGCTTTTTTTTATATGTTTGTTGACTGCATAAATGTCTTCTTTTGAGAAGTGTCTGTTTGTATTCTTCACCCATTTTTTGATAGGGTTGTTTGCTTTTTTCTTGTAAGTTTGTTTAAGTTCCTTGTACATTCTGGGTATTAGCCCTTTGTCAGCTGGATAGATTGCAAAATTTTATCCCATTCTGTAGGTTGCCTGTTCACTCTGATAATAGTTTCTTTTGCTGGGAAGAAGCTCTTTAGTTTAATTTTGGCTTTTGTTGCCATTGCTTTTGGTGTTTTAGTCACAAAGTCTTTGTCCGTGCCAATGTCCTGAATGGTATTGCATACGTTTCCTTCTAGAGTTTTTATGGTTTTACATCTGACATTTCCATCTTTAATCCATCTTGAGTTAATTTTCATATAAGGTGTAAGAAGGGGGTCCAGTTTCAGTTTTCTCCATATGGCTAGCCAGTTTTCCCAACACCATTTATTAAATAGGGAATCCTTTTCATATTGCTTGTTTTTGCCAGTTTTATTAAAAATCAGATGGCTGTAGATGTGTGGCTTTATTTCTGAGGGCTCTGTTATGTTCCATTGGTCTATATATCTGTTTTGGTACCAGTACCATGCTGTTTGAGTTACTGTAGCCTTGTACTATAGCTTGAAATCAGGTAGTGTAATGCCTCCAGCTTTGTTCTTGTTGCTTAGGATTGTCTTGGGTATATGAGCTCCTTTTTGGTTCCATAGGAAATTTAAAGTAGTTTTTGTCTAATTCTGTGAAGGAAGTCAATGGTAGCTTGATGGGGATAGTATTGAATCTATAAATTACTTTGGGCAGTCTGTCCATTTGCATGTTATTGATTCTGTCTATCCCTAAGCATGGAATGTTTTCACATTTGTTTGTGTCCTCTCTTATTTCCTTGAGCAGTGGTTTGTAGTTCTCCTTGAAGAGGTCCTTCACATCCCTTGTAAGTTGTATTCCCAGGTGTTTTATTCTCTTTGTAGCAATTGTGAATGGGTGTTCACTCATGATTTGGCTCTCTGTTTATCTGTTATTGGTTTATAGGAATGCTTGTGATTTTTGCACATTGATTTTGTATCCTGAGACTTTGCTGAAGTTGCTTATCAGTTTAAGGAGATTTTGGACAGAGATCATGGAGTTTTCTAAATATCCAATCATGTAATCTGCAAACAGAGACAATTTGACTACTTCTTTTTCTAATTGAATGCCCTTTATTTCTTTCTCTTGCCTGATTGCCCTGGCCAGAACTTCCAATACTATGTTGAATAGGAGTGGTGAGAGAAAACACCCTTGTCTTGTGCTGGTTTTCAAAGGGAATGCTTCCAGTTTTTGCCCATTCAGTATGATATTGGCTGTGGGTTGTCATAAATAGCTTTTATTATTTTGAGATACGTTACATCAATACCTTGTTTGTTGAGAGTTTTTAGCATAAAGGGGTGTTTTAAACTTTATTAAAGGCCTTTTCTGCATCTATTGAGATAAGTATGTGACTTTTGTCATTGGTTCTGTTTATGTGATGGATTACATTTATTAATTTGCATATGTTAAAACAGTCTTGCATCCCGGGATGAAGCCGACTTGATTGTTGTGGATAAACTTTTTGATGTGCTGCTGGATTCGGTTTGCCAGTATTTTATTGAGGATTTTGGCATCAATGCTCATCAGGGATATTGGGCTGAAATTTTCATTTTTTGTTGTGTCTCTGCCAGGTGTATCAGGATGATGCTTGCCTCATAAAATGAGTTAGGGAGGATTCCCTCTTTTTCTATTGTTTGGAATAGTTTCAGAAGGAATGGTACCGGGTCCTCTTTGTGACTCTGGTAGAATTCGGCTGTGAATCCATCTAGTCCTGAGCTTTTTAGGGTGGTAGGCTATTAATTGCTGCTTCAATTTCAGAACTTGTTATTGGTCTGCTCAGTGATTTGACTTCTTCCTGGTTTGGTCTTTGGAGGGTGTATATGTCCAGGAATTTATCCATTTCCTCTAGATTTTCTAGTTTATTTGCACAGAGATGTTCATAGTATTCTCCGATGGTAGTTTGTATTTCTGTGGAATCAGTGGTGATATCCCCTTTTATCATTCTTATTGTGTCTATTTGATTCTTTCTTTTCTTCTTTTTTCATCTGGCTAGGGGTCTATCTATTTTGTTCATCTTTTCAAACAACCACCTTCTGAATTCATTGATTTTTTAAAGGGTTTTTTTTTGTCTCTATCTCCTTTAGTTAATTTTCTGTCTCATTGATCTGCCTAATATTGACAGTGGGGTGTTAAAGTCTACCACTATTATTGTGTGGGAATGTAAGTCTCTTTGTAGGTCTCTAAGAACTTGCTTTATGAATCTGGGTGCTCCTGTATTGGGTGTATATATATTTATATAGTTAGCTCTTCTTGTTGCATTGATCCCTTTACCATTATGTAATGCCCTTCTTTGTCTTTTTTGATCTTTGTTGGCTTAAAGTCTGTTTTGAGATACCAGGATTACAACCCCTGATTTTCTGTGTGCTTTCCATTTGCTCAGTAAATATTTCTCCATCCTCTTATTTTGAGTTTATGTGTGTTTTTGAACGTGAGATTGGTCTCCTGAATACAGGACACCGATAAGTCTTGACTGTATCCAATTTGCCATTCTATGTCTTTTAATGGGAGCATTTAGCCCTTATACATTTAAGGTTAATATTGTTATGTGTGAATTTGATCCTGTGATTATGATGCTAGCTGGTTGTCTTCCCCATTAGTTGATGCAAGTTTCTTCATAGTGTTGATGGTGTTTACAATTTGGTATGTTTTTGTAGTGGCTGGTACTGTTTTTTTCTTTCCATATTTAGTGCTTTCTTCAGGAGCTCCTGTAAGGTAGGTTTGATGTTGACAAAATCTTTCTGCATTTGCTTGTCTGTAAAGAATTTTATTTCTCTTTTGCTTAGGAAGCTTAGTTAGGCTGGATATGAAATTCTGGGTTAAAAATTCTTTCCTTCAAGAATGTCGAATATTGGCCCCCACTCTCTGCTGTCTTGTAAGGTTTCTGCAGAGAGATCCTCTGTTAGTCTGATGGGCTTCACTTTGTGGCTAACCCAAACTTTCTCCCTGGCTGCCCTTAACATTTTTTTTTTTCTTTTTTTCTACCTTGGTAAATCTAACAATTATGTGTCTTGGAGTTGCTCTTCTTGACAAGTATCTTTGTGGTGTTCTCTGTATTTCCTGAATTTAAATGTTGGCCTGTTTTGCTAGGTTTGGAAATTCTCCTGGATAATAACCTGAACAGTACTTTCCGTTCTCCTTGTTGGAAGAGTGCTTTCTATTCTCCTTGGTTCCATTTTCCTTGTCACTTTCAGGTATACCAATCAAACGTAGGTTTGGTCTTTTCATATAGTCCCATATTTCTTGGAGCCTTTGTTTGTTTCTTCTTCTTATTTTTCTAATCTTATCTTCATGCTTTATTTCATTAAGTTGACCTTCAATCTCTCATATCCTTTCTTCTGCTTGATTGATTCAGCTATTGATACTTGTGTATGCTTCACAAAGTACTCATTCTGTGTTTTTCAGCTCCATCAGGTCATTTGCATTCTTCCCTAGTGATTCTAGTCAGCAATTCTTCTAACCTTTTTTCAAGATTCTTAGCTTTTTGCATTGGGTTAGAACATGGTCCCTTAGCTCTGAGGAGTTTGTTATTAACAACCATCTAAAGCCTACTTCTGTCAATTCGTCAAACTCATTCTCCATCCAGTTTTGTTTCCTTGCTGGTGAGGAGTTGTGATCCTTTGGAGGGGAAGAGGCATTCTGATTTTTGGAATTTCACCCTTTTTGCAGTGGCTTTTCCTCATCTTCATGGATTTATCTACCTTTGGTCTTTGATGTTGGTTACCTTCAGATGGGGTTTCTGTGTGGAAGTCATTTTTGTTGATGTTGATGCTATTTCTTTCTGTTTGTTAGTTTTCCCACTAAAAGTCAGGCCCCTCTGCTGCAGGTCTTCTGAAGTTTGCTGGAAGTCCACTGTTTGCCTGACTATCCCCAGTTGTGGCTGCAGAACAGCAAAGGTTGCTGCCTGTTCCTTCCTCTGGAAGCTTTGTCCCAGAGGGGCACCTGCCAGATGCCAGCTGAAGCTCTCCTGTATGAGATGTCTGTCAACCCCTGCTGGGAGGTATCTCCCAGTCTGGAGGCATGGGGGTCAGGGACCCACTTGAGGAGGCAGTCTGTCCCTTAGCAGAGCTCAAGCACTGTGCTGGGAGAACTGCTTCTCTCTTCAGAGCCGGCAGACAGGAACATTTAAGTGTGCTGTAGCTGCAGCCACAGTCGCCCCTTCCCCTAGGTGCTCTGTCCTAGGAGATAGGGTTTTATCTATAAGCACCTGACTGGGGCTGCTGCCTTTCTTTCAGATATGCCCTGCCCAGCAAGGAGGAATCTAGAGAGGCAGTCTGGCTACAGGGACTTTGCCAAGCTGTGGTGAGCGCCATTCAGTTTGAACTTCCTGCTGGCTTTGTTTACACTGTGAGGGGAAAACGTTTACTGAAGCCTCAGTAATGGTGAGTGCCCCTCCCCCACCAAACTTGAGCTTCCCAGGTCGACTTCAGACTGTTGTACTGGCAGCAACACTTTCGAGACACTGGATCTTAGCTTGCTGGGTTCCATGGGGGTAGGATCTGCTGAGCAAGACCACTTGGCTTCCTGGCTTTTGTCCCCTTTCCAGAGGAGTGAAGGGTTCTTTCTCACTGGCATTCCAGGTGCCACTGTGGTATGAAAAAAAATCTCCTGCAGCTAGTTCAATGTTTGCCCAAATGGCAGTCCAGTTTTGTGCTTGAAACCCAGGATCTTGGTAGTGTAGACACCAGGGGAAATCTCCTGGTCTGTGGGCTGTTAAGATGATGGAAAAAGCATAGTATCTGGGCTGGAGTGCACTGTTCCTCATGGCACAGTCCCTCAGGGCTTCCCTTGGTTAGGGGAGAGAGTTCCCCGACCCCTTGCACTTCCTGGGAGAGGTGATGCCCCACTGTGCTTCAGCTCGCCCTTCATGTGCTGCACCCACTGTCTAACCAATCCCAATGAGATGAGCTGGGTACCTCAGCTAAGAAATGTAGAAATCACTCACCTTCTGTGTTAATGTCGCTGGGAGCTGCAGACCAGAGCTGTTCCTATTCAGCCATCTTGCTAGCCACCCTCTAAACTAAAATGTTAACAACATTTAATGCCTCTATCTCGGAAAACATCTCTCCACTTATACTTAGAAACCTGTAAGAGGGGCTAACTGCATATAGTTCAATTCTTTTTGTAAGTAGTTATGTGCTTTTGGATATATGCAATTCCTATTCTGCAGAGCTCATGCCATTTACATTATGGTTAAATGAGTTAAAGTGTTCATAAAAAGTTGAAAAATAAGAAGTTAAATATTCATAGAAAAGCAAAAGGATGTTATCATTAAAAAATTAGGCTTTGATAAAAAGGCCAATTTTACATGAAATGTATTTTCCATCTCAAATAAAGGATGTCCACAAAAGAAGATAAAAGATACTCAAAAAATCAGTGAGACCCGTGGATCTCAATATTAACCAGGTCATTAAAAGAACTATTCATTAGCTACTAGTATTTTAGTCCTAGTATCTTCTTATGATGAACACATTTCACCATGGAATCTATACCCCTAATGTAGTAAAGTCAACCCCATGTTCTTAGAGCTTGAAGAAACCATGGAGGTCATCTAATTTAAACTCTCATTAGGTAGAAATGCCTCATCTTGAATGTTTCCAATAGCAATGAAATACAACTTTGCAAGTAATTATTAATAATCTCATTTTAAAATATAGTTATCATACCAAAATCCATCTCCCTATAGCTTTTATCTTTGCACAGGTTTTGCAGGAACAGAAAGATGAAGAATATAATCCCATTTGAGCAAAAAATAAGTAAAAGAGTGGGAAAGGACAGTCAAGCAGTGAGTTTCAGAGGCAGTACAGCTTGAGCTGAATTGTGAAGTGGGAGAGGCTAAGGTATTCCTGGTTGCAGAACATCACTGAAAGTACTACACATTTGGGAACTCTAATAAGTTTTGCTCTGCTGAAGCAAAGCCTGTGAATTAAGGAGTAGTAGAAGATGAGGATGGAGAAATCAACCAGTGGCTGGAATCTGAAAGTCTTCCATGCTAACTGAAAGAGTTTAGGTTTTCTGAACAAGGGGAAGTCATTAAAAGTTTCTTAAATTCAAAAGTATTCTTGTTATGCTCTGGGCCGACACAAAATTTATCTTATCTTTTTTCTTTAACCTTTCCAAATTGTTCAAAACACTTGAAGGTAGTCTCTATATCTTTTTAGTTCTTTTAGGAGTTTATCATCAATATGCTTTTTAGATTATCACCATCCTGGTTGCCTTCCTCTAGACCTACTCTAGTTTGCTTAAGTTCATCTGAAATAGTAATACCCAGAATTAATTCAATACTTCAGAAATACTTTAATGCTGCAAAGTAGAATGGGATTATTTTATCTCATTAATTCTATACAAAACTTCTTTTGGAAAAGATAAAAATTATGTTTGGTTTATTTTGGAGTTGGAGCAGGGGTGATTTATCAGTCAATAGGGGCTTCATTATGTTGTACCAAAAAAGAACTACAAAATCTTGGTCACTTTATACAACAAACATTGATTTCCCACCTACAATGAATATCCAATATGTATCACAGTAATTCAGGAATCCAGGCTGACAGAAACTCCATTACCATATCTACTTTCATAGTCAACAAGACCTGAAAAGAGAAAGTGGTAAATTGTGTACTGGTTTTTCAAGTTTCCAAAGCCAATCAGTTCCTCTCAATGAAATTCAAAGGCATTAAGGACAAACAATCCCACAATGGACTTGGAAGTAAAAGAAAACTAGACAATTTGACCCACCCTGATGACTTCCCTGTGACCAATTACATGGTCAGATTTTCTGTTGTTTTGGCATACATGGCTGATAAGTCAGGTCTTATTAATGTTATCTTTATCAAATCCTGCTTTTTGGTTAAAAAGTATTACTTGAATTTTTACCTAATTAGATTCAGTCTACTGCTGCAACCTGCTTATATCATTTAGAATCATTATTCTGGCACATATTATAGTAGTTTACCCACAGCTTTGAGTCATCTTCCAAACTAGCAATGTATCATCTTTATCCTCAGAAACCTATGGCACAGTGCAAGGGACTGCAATTTAGGTTGACATTGATCAATGAATTAATTGATGTCATGGTAAGGTTGTACAACCAGTTCTCAATCTATCTAACTTTATCTGAATGATATTTCAGCATATGACTACGAGATTATCATCTGAGACTTTGTCAAATTCTTTGCTTACAACATGTAAGCATTTTCTTGGTATAGCAACCTAACAGCCTTTGATAAGGAACAAAGTTTAGCTTATCATGTTTTATTATGCTCTGTGAATCCACATTGGCACCTACTGATTATGACCATTCTTTTCTAAATTTTATAAAGAAATCTTGATGATAATTTGTTTTGAAATTTATTGTTAAAAATTAAAACCAGCATTGTTATCCCATACATTCTGAAAACTACCTTTTCCCCTTCATTTTTGAAAACAGGTAATATGTCCTTATCTCCAATATTTAAACTTGTTTCTTGTTTTACATTAGTCCTCAATTATTATTACATTGGCACTGTTAGAAATCTGCACATCTTTAGATGGAGCTTCTGGGGGACATGTAAGCTCATTTAAATGTCACCAGAATTTTATTGGGCTTTAAATGGAATCTCCATGATATTTTCTATGATGTTTGTTCTAGATTTTTCAGTTGGAAGGCCGTTCTACTTGCTGGAAGCTATCAAAATAAAATAAGTTTGAAATGGTTCAAACTTCTCTCATCTGTTAACATTAATCATCTCACCCATTCAATGAAACTCTTCCTTTGTTGTTTTTTTCTTTTTTCCTTTAAACTGAAAGGTTTCTTTTTTTATTATTTGTACAAATTTATGGGATACATAGGAATGTTGTTGCATGTATATAATGTGTAGTTATGAAGTCAGGGTATTTAGGGTGTCCGTATCTGAGCCCAATACATTTTTCTTAAGTATGGTTACCCTACTCTGCTATTTGACTATATTCCTTCTTTCTTACTGTATGGTTGTGAACTTTAACCTACTTCTCCTCTTCCTGCCACCTTTCCCCTCCCCACCCTTCCAAGTCTGTGTTATCTGTCTTTTCATTCTCTCTCCATGTGATCAAATTTTTTAGCTCCCAAATAAAAGTGAGAACATATGATACTTGTCTTTTTGTACCTGGTTTATTTCATTTAAGATAATGAAATCCAGTTCCATTCATACTGCAGCGAATACCATGATTTCATTATTTTTATGGTTAAATAGCATTACATTGGATATACATTTACTTTATTTGTTTATCCACTGATGAACATTTAGGTTAAGTCTATGTCTTTGTTATTATGAATGGTGCTCCAATAAGCATGGAGATGCAGGTATATTTTAATATATTGATTTATTTTCCTTTGGGTACATACCCAGTGGTGAGATTGTTGGATCAAATGGTAATTACATTTTTAGTTTTTTGAGAAATCTCTATACAGTTTTCCATAGTGGCTGTACTAGTTTACATTCCTATCAATAGTTTATGAGTTGCCTTTTCTTTGCATCCTTGCCAACATTTTTTTTTTGGTCTTTTTAATAATAGTCATTTTTACTGGGGAGAGAAGGTATCTCATTGTGGTTTTGATTTTCATTTCTCTAATAATTAGCAATGTTGTATATATTTTTTATAGTTCTTGGCCATTTAAATATTTTTTGACCAATTTTTAATGGGATTTGTTTATTGCCTGTTGATATCTTTGTATAGTTCCCTGTCAGATGAAGAGTTTGCATAAATTTTCTCACATTCAACAGATTGTCTCTACTCTGTTGATTAGTTCTTGTGCTATGTAGAAGCTTTTTAGTTTAATGAAATCCCATTTATCTATATTTGATTTTGTTATCTGTGTTCTTGAGATTTTAGTCATAAACTATTCGCCTAGGCCGATGTTCAGGAGAGTTTTTCCTAGTTTCTTTTCCAGTAGTCTTATTGTTTCATATCTTACATTTAAGAATTTAATTCAGTTTGTATTGATTTTTGTATACGTTTTGAGATAGGGGCCTGTTTTTATTCTTTTACATGTGCCTATCCTATTTTCCCAGCACCATTTATTGAAGGAGGTGTCCTTTCTCCAATATAAATTATTGTTATATTTGTTGAAGACCAGCTGACCGTTAATATGTGGATTTATTTCTGGGCTCTATCTTCTGTTCCATTGGTCTATGTGTCTGTTTTTATACCAATGCCATGTTGTTTTAGTTACAATAGCCTTTTAATATATTTTGAAGTAAAATATTGTGATGTCTTTGGCTTGGTTCTTTGTGCTCAGAATTCCTTTGGCTATTTGGGCTCTGTTTTGTTCTCTATGAATTTTAAAATTTTTCAATTCTAATTCTGCAAAGAAAGATGTTGGTGTTTTGATAGAGATTGCATTGAATTTAAGGCTGCTTTGGGTAATATGGGCATTTTAACAATATTAATACTTTCTGTCCATGAATATGGAAAGTTGTCACAATTCTGTCCTCTTCAATTTATGTTATCAATATTTTGTATTTTTCCTTGTAGAAATAATTTACCTTCATTGTTAACTTTATTTCTAGGTAGATATTGTAAATAGAATTGCCTTGCCAATTTCTTTCTCTGTTAGTTGGTTATTGGTGTACATAAATGCTACATAGCCTGGGCAACAAAGCAAGATCCCATCTCTACATTTTTTTTTTTCAAATGGCCAGGCATGGTGGCATGTGCCTGTAGTCCCAGCTACTTGGGAGGCTGAGGCAGGAGGATTGCTTGAGTCCAGGAGTTTAAGACTGCAGTAAGCTATGACTGTGCCACTGAACTCCAACCAGGGTGACAGAGTGAGAGCCTTTCTCAAAAAATAAAATAAAGTAAAAATAAATAACTGCTACTAATTTTTATACATTGATTTTCTTGTCCTGCAACTTTACTGAATTCATTTATCAAAGCTAAGTTTTTACAGGAATCTTTACACTTTTTTAAATATACATCATATTATCAGCAAAGAAGGACAATATAACTTCTTTGTTTTCAAATTTTGTGCATTTTTTTTTCCTAATTGCTCTGACTAGGTCTTTCAGAGCTATATTGAATGTGAGTGGTAAAACTTGGCATCCTTCCTTGTTTCAGTTCTTAGAGGAAAGGCTTTCAGCTTTTCCCCATTCAGTATGAGATTAGCTGTAGGTTTGTCATTTATAGGCTTTATTATTTTCAGATATGTTTCTTATCTGCTTAGTTTGTAAAGAGTTTTTATTATGAAGGCATTGTGACTTTTATCAAATTCTTTTTCTGTGTCTATTGAGGTGATCATATGGCTTTACACCTTATTCGGTTGATGTAATGTATAATATTTATTGATTTACGTATGTCAAACCATCCTTGCATCCCTGGTATAAACACCACTTGATTGTGGCATATTATAACTTTTTTATATGCTGTTAAAATTAGTGTGCTATTACTTTTTTGAGGATTGTTGCATCAATGTTCATAAGAAATATTGGCATATGTGTGTGTGTGTGTGTTTTTTTTTTTTTTTTTTTTTTGGTGTGTTCTCTGATTTTGGTATCAGGTTGATACTGGCCTCATAGAATAAGATAGGGAGAATTCTCTCCTCTTCAATGTCTTGGAATAGTTTCAGGAAAATTCGTATTAGTTCTTCATACATTTGTGTAGAATTTGGCCGAGAATCCATTTAGTCTTGGGCTTTGCTTTGTTGGGAGATTTTTTGTTAATAATTAAATATCACTACTTGTTATTGGTCTGTTCTGGTTTTCTATTTCTTCATGATTCAATCTTGGTAGGTAGTAGATTTTCAAGAATTCATTAGGTTCCTCTAATTTTCCAGTTTGTCAGCAGATAGTTGTTCGTAGTAGCTTCTTGATGATCTTTTGTATTTTTGTGGTAAGAGTTGTAATTTCTCCATTTTTATTTCTTATTTTATTTATTTGGATATTTTTTCTTAGTTATGTTTTGATCTTTATTATTTCTTTTCATCTATTAATCTTGAGTGTGGTTTGTTTTTGCTTTTCTGGCTCCTTGAGGTGCATTGTTATACTGGTCATTTGTAATTTTGCCACTTTTTTCATGTAGGAGTGTATTGCTATAAATTTCTCTGTTAGCACTGTTTTTTCTGTATCCCATAGGATTTATGTTGCATTTCCATTTTCATTTGTTTGAAGAAATTTTTTATTTTGCATTGTAATTTCTTCATTTACCCAATGGCCATTCAGAAGCATGTTGTTTAATTTCCATGCATTTGTGTAGTTTCCAAAGATCCCTTTGGTATTTACTAATAGTTTTATTACATTGTGGTCTAAGAAGACACTTGAGGTTATTTCGACTTTTAAAAGTTGTTGAGATTTGTTTTGCAATATAACATATCGTTTATTCTGTAGAATCATCTACATGCTGATAAAAATAATGTATATTCTGCAATTGTTTAATTAAATGTTTTTTAAATGTCTGTTATGTATATTTGGTCTAAAGTCCAGTTTAAATCCAATATTTATTTGCTAATTTTCTGTCTAGTTGATCTGTCTAATACTGAGAGTGGGGTGTTGCAGTCTCCCACTATTATTATATTTCAGTCTGTTTTCCTCATTAGATGTAGTAATATTTGCTTTATGAGTCTGGGTAACTTCAGTGTTGAGTGCATATATATATATATATGTATAATTGTTATGTATCTTTTGGCTTAATTGATCCCTTTGTCATTATATAATGACTTTCTTTTTCTATGTTTATTGTTCTTGACTTATAATCTGTTTTCTCTGATATGAATGTAATTATCCCTGCTTACATTTGTTTTGTTTTCTGTTTGTGTGGAATATCCTTCTACATTCCTTTACTTTCAGTGTATTTGTGTCTTTACATAACATGCATTTCTTGTAAACAGCATATGGTTGGATCATGGTTTTTTTTTTTTTTTCCCATCAAGCTATTCTATATCTTTTAAGTCAAGACTTTAGGAGATCGATCCAAGATGGCCGCTTAGGAGGAAGTCGGGATTGCAGCTCCGAGAGAAGGCACAGAGGGTGAGTGGACGCCGCATTTCCAGACGGACTTTTACTGCTCACAGACCAGGAGATTCACAGGAGGAAAAGCCCCATGGGTCACCAGCACCGCTGGTTTGAGCGGAGTGGCTGCTCAGCCTATGCCCTGGAGCGGGGGGCAGTGGCTTCTTATGCAGAGCGAGAGAGACAGAGTTCCTTCTGAGCCAGAAAGGGGAGCTGAAGCAGGGAGCCAAGCCAGGAGACCCCCGGGCAAGGGAGCGCCACGAATCTCAGAGCCGCTGCTTCGGCTGACGCAGCGGCACACAGGGCAGTGGATTTTAACTGCCCACAGACCAGGAGATTCACAGGCGGAGAAGCTCCCTGGGTTCCCAGCACCGCTGGTTGGACCGGAGCAGCCGCTCGGCCTGCACGGGGGGCGGGGAGCAGCGGCTCCTTGAACAAAGTGAACGAGACTGTGTCCCCTCTGGGCCAGCAAGGGGAGCTGTGGCAAGGAGGCAAGCCAAGAGATTACCGGGCAAAGAGGGCCCCTCTGGAAACACGGCTGAACCCAGGACAGTCCAGCTCTGTGGGGGAGGGGCGTCCTCCATCGGGAAACACCCTGCAGTTCCGGGGCAATTTTCCATAACCAAGACAACCTGCCACTACAGAGATTCCGTCACTACAGGGGCAGGCCAGCATAGCGGAAGCAGTTCTAACTACACCCACAGGACTGCAGGGAAGCTTACACGGAAGCTGGGCGGAGCCCACAGCAGCTCAGCGAAGCCTCTGCAGGGTGAGTGTGACTAGACTGCCACCTTGTGGGCAGGGAAAACGGTAGCAACACAGCTGAAAAGCATAAAGTGCTAAACCCCTGGGCCAGAACACCTGGGGAGAAGAAAAGGGGGTTTATGAGTTCAGCTGCTACAGACTTAAAATTACCAAAATCAGAAAGACAGCAACTACAAAGTCAATAGGCGGATAAATCCACAAAGATGGGAAGAAACCAGCGCAAAAAGGATGAAAACACCCAAAACCAGAACACCTCTCCCCCTACAAGGCAGCATAACTCCTCACCAGCATGGGAACAAGACTGGACGGAGAATGAGTGTGATGAAATGACAGAATCAGCTTTCAGAAAATGGATAATAAGAAACTTCTGTGAGCTAAAAGAACATGTTCTAACCCAATGCAAAGAAACTAAGAACCTTGAAAAAAGACTTGATGAAATGCTAACGAGAATGGACAACTTAGAGAGGAATATGAGTGAATTGATGGAGCTGAAAAACACAACACGAGAACTTCGCGAAGCATGTACAAGTTTCAACAGCAGAATTGACCAAGCAGAAGAAAGGATATCAGAAGTTGAAGATCAACTCAATGAAATAAAAGGAGAAGGGAAGATTAGAGAAAACAAGGTAAAAAGGAATGAACAGAGTCAACAAGAAATATGGGACTACGTGAAAAGACCTAATCTACATTTGATAGGTGTACCTGAATGTGACGAAGAGAATGCATCCAAGCTGGAAAATACTTGTCAGGATATGATCCAG
Source organism: Aotus nancymaae (assembly GCF_030222135.1). Taxonomy (NCBI): domain Eukaryota; kingdom Metazoa; phylum Chordata; class Mammalia; order Primates; family Aotidae; genus Aotus; species Aotus nancymaae. The sequence goes on along the minus strand of NW_026988415.1, from coordinate 48,231,020 downwards.
GAAAACTTCCCCAACCTAGCAAGGCAGGCCAATATTCAAGTCCAGGAAATACAGAGAACACCACAAAGATATTCCTCTAGAAGAGCAACCCCAAGGCACATAATCATCAGATTCACCAGGGTTGAAATGAAGGAGAAAATACTAAGGGCAGCCAGAGAGAAAGGTAGGGTTACCCACAAAGGGAAACCCATCAGACTCACAGCAGATCTCTCAGCAGAAACCCTACAGGCCAGAAGAGAGTGGGGGCCGATATTCAACATCCTTAAAGAAAAGAACTTTCAACCCAGAATTTCATATCCAGCCAAACTAAGCTTCATAAGTGAAGGAAAAATAAAATCCTTTGTGAACAAGCAAGTACTCACAGATTTCATCACCACCAGACCAGCTTTACAAGAGCTCCTGAAGGAGACACTACACATAGAAAAAAACAACCAGCACCAGCCACTCCAAAAACGCACGAAATGGCAAAGAGCAGCAACACAATGAAGAATCTGCATCAACCAATGGGCAAAACAGCCAGCTAGCATCAAAATGACAGGACCAAACTCACACATAACAATATTAACCCTAAATGTAAATGGACTAAATGCCCCAATCAAAAGACACAGACTGGCAAATTGGATAAAAAGCCAAAACCCATCAGTGTGCTGTATCCAGGAAACCCACCTCACATGCAAGGATACACAAAGGCTCAAAATAAAGGGATGGAGGAAGATTTACCAAGCAAATGGAGAGCAAAAAAAAGCAGGAGTTGCAATTCTCATCTCTGATAAAATAGACTTTAAAGCAACAAAGATCAAAAGATACTATGAAGGATATTACATAATGGTAAAAGGATCAATACAACAAGAAGAGCTAACGATCCTAAATATATATGCACCTAATACAGGAGCACCCAGATACATAAGGCAAGTTCTTAAAGACTTACAAAGAGACATAGACTCCCACACATTAATATTGGGAGACTTCAACACACCATTGTCAATATTAGACAGATCAACGAGACAAAAAATTAAAAAGGACATCCAGGACTTGAACTCAGACCTGGAACAAGCAAACCTAATAGACATTTACAGAACTCTCCAGCCCAAATCCACAGAATATACATTCTTCTCAGCACCACATCACACCTACTCTAAAATTGACCACATAATTGGAAGTAAATCACTCCTCAGCAAATGCAAAAGAACAGAAACCATAACAAACAGTCTCTCAGACCACAGTGCAATCAAGTTAGAACTCAGAATTCAGAAACCAACCCAGAACCGCACAGCCTCATGGAAATTGAACAACTTTCTCCTGAATGTTGACTGGATAAACACTGAAATGAAGGCAGAAATAAAGATGTTCTTCGAAATCAACGAGAACGAAGACACCACATACCAGAATCTCTGGGACACATTTAAAGCAGTCTCTAGAGGAAAATATATAGCAATAAGTGCCCACATGAGAAGAAAGGAGAGAACTAAAATTGACACCCTATCATCAAAATTGAAAGAGCTAGAGGAGCAAGATCAAAAAAACTCAAAACCTAGCAGAAGACAAGAAATAACTAAGATCAAAGCAGAATTGAAGGAGATAGAGACACGAAAAACCCTACAAAAAAGTCAATAAATCCAGGAGCTGGTTTTTTGAAAAGATCAACAAAATAGACAGACCACTAGCCAGACTAATAAAAAAGAAAAGAGAGAATAACCAGATAGATGCAATAAAAAATGATAAAGGGGATATCACCACAGATGCCACAGAAATTCAAACCATCATCAGAGATTATTACAAACAACTCTATGCACATAAATTAGAAAACCTGGAAGAAATGGATACATTCCTGGACAGTAGCCTCCTCCCATGCCTAAACCAAGAAGAAGTCGAAACCCTGAATAGACCAATAACAAGGTCTGAAGTCGAGGCAGCAATTAAGAGCCTACCACCCAAAAAAAGCCCAGGTCCAGATGGGTCACAGCCGAATTCTACCAGACATACAAAGAGGAACTGGTACCATTCCTACTGAAACTATTCCAAATAATCCAAAAAGAGGGAATCCTTCCCAAATCATTTTATGAGACCAACATCATCCTAATACCAAAACCCGGCAGAGACTCAACAAGAAAAGAAAACTACAGGCCAATATCCATGATGAACATAGATGCAAAAATCTTCAATAAAATACTGGCAAGCCGATTACAACAACACATCAAAAAGCTTATCCACCATGATCAAGTAGGATTCATCCCGGGGATGCAAGGCTGGTTCAATATACGCAAGTCTATAAATGTAATTCACCACATAAACAGAACCAAAAACAAAAACCACATGATTATCTCGATTGATGCAGAGAAGGCCTTCGACAAAATTCAACAGCCCTTTATGCTAAAAACCCTCAATAAACTAGGTATCGACGGAACGTATCTCAAAATAATAAAAGCTATTTATGACAAACCGACAGCCAATATCATACTGAATGGGCAAAAACTAGAAGCATTCCCTTTGAAATCAGGCACTAGACAAGGATGCCCTCTCTCACCACTCCTATTCAATATAGTACTGGAAGTTCTAGCCAGAGCAATCAGGCAAGAAAAAGAAATAAAGGGTATTCGATTAGGAAAGGAGGAAGTCAAATTGTCTCTATTTGCAGACGACATGATTATATATCTAGAAGACCCTATCACCTCAGCCCAAAATCTCCTGAAACTGATAAGCAACTTCACAAAGTCTCAGGATACAAAATCAATGTGCAAAAATCACAAGCATTCCTATACACCAATAACAGACTTAAAGAGAGCCAAATCAAGAATGAACTGCCATTCACAATTGCTACAAAGAGAATAAAATACCTAGGAATACAACTAACAAGGAACGTAAAGGACCTCTTCAAGGAGAACTACAAATCACTGCTCAACGAAATAAGAGAGGACACAAACAGATGGAGAAACATTCCATGTTCATGGTTAGGAAGAATTAATATCGTGAAAATGGCCATACTGCCCAAAGTAATTTACAGATTCAACGCTATCCCCATCAAGCTACCAATGACCTTCCTCACAGAACTGGAAAAAACCACCTTAAACTTCATATGGAACCAAAAGAGAGCCCGCATAGCCAAGTCAATTCTAAGCAAAAAGAACAAAGCGGGAGGCATCACACTACCGGACATCAAACTCTACTACAAGGCTACAGTAATCAAAACAGCATGGTACTGGTACCAAAACAGAGATATAGACCAATGGAACAGAACAGAGGCGTCGGAGGCGACACAACATATCTACAACCACCTGATCTTTGACAAACCTGAAAAAAACAATCAATGGGGAAAGGATTCCATGTTCAATAAGTGGTGTTGGGAAAACTGGCTAGCCATATGCAGAAAGCAGAAACTGGACCCCTTTCTGACACCTTACACTAAAATTGACTCCAGATGGATTAAAGACTTAAACATAAGACGTAACACCATAAAAACACTAGAAGGAAACCTAGGCAAAACCATTCAGGACATAGGCATAGGCAAGGACTTTATGACCAAAACACCAAAAGCATTGGCAACAAAAGCCAAAATAGACAAATGGGACCTAATCAAACTCCACAGCTTTTGCACGGTAAAAGAAACAGTCAATAGAGTGAACCGGCAACCAACAGAATGGGAAAAAATTTTTGCAGCCTACCCGTCTGACAAAGGGCTGATATCCAGAATTTACAATGAACTAAAAAAGATTTACAAGAAAAAAACAAACAAGCCCATTCAAAAATGGGCAAACGATATGAACAGATACTTTACAAAAGAAGACATACATGAGGCCAACAAACATATGAAAAAATGCTCATCATCACTGGTCATTAGAGAAATGCAAATCAAAACTACATTGAGATACCATCTCACGCCAGTTAGAATGGCGATCATTAAAAAATCTGGAGAAAACAGATGCTGGAGAGGATGTGGAGAAATAGGAACACTTTTACACTGTTGGTGGGAGTGTAAATTAGTTCAACCACTGTGGAAAACAGTGTGGCGATTCCTCAAGGACCTAGAAATAGAAATTCCATTTGACCCAGCAATCCCATTACTGGGCATATATCCGAAGGATTATAAATCGTTCTACTATAAGGACACATGCACACGAATGTTCATAGCAGCACAGTTTATAATAGCAAAGACCTGGAACCAGCCCAAATGCCCATCGATGACAGACTGGACAGGAAAAATGTGGCATATATACACCATGGAATATTATGCAGCCATTAAAAAGGAGGAGTTCAGATCCTTCGTAGGGACATGAATGAACCTGGAAACCATCATTCTCAGCAAACTGACACAAGAACACAAAATCAAACACCACATGTTCTCACTCATAGGCGGGTGTTGAACAAGGAGAACACATGGACACAGGGAGGGGAGCACTATACACGGGGGTCTGTTGGGGGGGAGGGGGGATAGTGGGGGTTGGGGAGTTGGGGAGGGATAGCATGGGGAGAAATGCCAGATATAGGTGAAGGGGAGGGAGGCAGCAAATCATACTGCCACGTGTGCACCTGTGCAACAACCTTGCATGTTATTCACATGTACCCCAAAACCTAAAATGCAATAAAAAAAAAAAAAGAATTAATTCATGTTGACTGTTACTATTGATATGTAAGGTTTTACCCTCTCATATTTTAAATTGTTTTCTAATTGTTTTATTTATCTTTTGTTCATTTTTTTTTTTTTCCTTTCTGTTTGACCTTGTAATCTGATGAATTTCTTTAGTGGTACCATTTGAGACCTTTCTCTCTCTCTTTTGTGTGATTCTTTTACCAGTGTGTTTTCTTCTTTTATGTGTTTTCATAATGGTAAATATTGTTCTTTTCCTCCAAGATTTAAGACTCACTTGAGCATTTCTTGTATGGTTGTTTTAGTGTTAACAAATTTCCTCATTATGTGCTTGTCCGAGAAATACATTATTTCTCCATTTATGAAAGATAATTTTGTTGCATATAGCATTTCTGATTGCAAGTTTTTTCTTTAAGCACTTTGATTATGTCATCCCAGATTTCTGCTGAGAAATCCACTGTTTGATGAGGTTTTCTTTATAGGTGATTAGGCATTTTTCTCTTTCTGTTTTTAAGATGTGCTCTTTATTTTTTAATTTTGACAGGCTGATTATACTGTGTCATGGATAAAACTTTTCCACATTGTATCTTCCTTGGGAATGGTGAGCCTTCTCTATACAAACGTATAAATCTCTTGCTAAACCTGCGGCATTTTCATCTATTATTTTGTAAAATAGATTTTCTTATCTTTTCCTTTTCTTTTCACTCTTAGAGATAATGACACTTTGTATATTTATTTACTTTTTGTTGTTTCAAATATCATAAAGGCTTTGCTCATTCTCTTTTATTTTTTACTAACTAGGTTATTTCAAAAGACCTATCTTCAAGTTTTGAGCCTCTTTCCTCTGTCCTATCTAGTCTGTTACTGAGATCTTCTAATGTATATTGCATTTTCATCAATAAATTATTCAGTTCCAGAATTTTTATTTGGTTCTTTTAAAAATATATATTTCTTTGGTAAATTTCTTTTTCTTTTTCTGATTTTAAAAAATTTCTTCATGCTGTTCTTTAGAATTATCTTGCATCTTACTGAGCTTCTTTGACATCACTATTTTGAATTGTTTATCTTGAATTTTAAACATTTCTTTTTTACTAAGATATACTGCTGGAAAGTAATTGTGTTTCTTTAGAGGTGTCATATTTTCTTGCTTTTTTAAAATGCTTTCTATGCCCTTACATTGATATTTGCACAACAGTTGTAAGAGTTGTTTCTTCCTATTTCTGAATTTACATTTATAATGGAAGACATATTTCTGAAAATATATCTGTGGTGTTTGTTGGGTAGATTATTTTTTGGCTTTGATTCTGGATGTGTATAGTGTAGTCTCTATATGACTTCTTTGACTATAAACGGTGTTAGTGCTTTTTGTGATTTACTGGAGAATTATGGCACAGTTGTTAATGGCGTCTGTGATAAAATTGTGTGAAGTTGTGCTGGGGACTGGGAAGCCAGGTGGACCAGTCTTCAAGACCCAGTGGTAGCAGCAGTGGACTGATTGTACCAGCTTTTGTGCCCCATGATGGTATATGCTGTGTTGGCAGGTACTGGAAGCCCAATTCTTGGGACTCCAGATGTCTTGCTCAGATACTATTAGCAATAATTGTGGGCTGAGTGGGCTCTTGGATACCTGAGCAGCTGGTGTGATGTGGGCAATAATAGGTGCAATGCTATCACACCCCTCTTGGCTTTGAGTGGTGCCAGCTGTTGTTTGCTCTAGCTGTGGTGTGGGTTCATCCCCAAAAGCTCCAGAGATGCTGCTGTTAGGCTTCTTTGCTCTCTGCAGCAGCAGCATCACAGCACCATGCAAAGTGGGTAGGAACTCTGCCTTCATGCAGAAGCCACACCGAGAGGTAATGCCACCAGTAGGGTTGCAATTGCTACTCACTGTCCCAGACTGATAGCTTTCTGGCTCACCCACTCTGGCTTCTGATGGCAGCAGAAGCAGTTTAGTGGTGGAGGAGGAGGGGACTCATTTTCTACATGAGAGTCTTCACATAGATACCACTCCACTGGTGGAAGGAAAATTCACTCTTCACTTCAAAGCCAGGTACAGAGATTGTACAACTACTGGGGATAAAATCACTTCTCACAGCCCCAGACAGGGAGTTCTTAGGCTCTGGAAAGCACACGATTAGGAGTACCAGGGGCTGCCTTTTGGTGTTCTACACTGTCATGTCCTTGGGGCACAGCACTCCTTGAGGGCTAGAGTAGTGAGAACCTTGAAGCACCTTTGGGCCTAGCCAGCTCTGTACCATTGTAATCCTCTGAGTGGATACTGGGAAATGTCAGTGTCAATTACCAGAATGTGGAGATAGAGGCTGTTGGTTCCAGGACAGGATACAGTTCCATGATGGCTGTGCTCTTTAAATGGTACTCTGCTGCATTTCTAGGTATTGTATTATTTTTGTGGCAATTGTGAATAAAATGCTTTTCTGATTTGGCTTTCAGTTTTGCTGTTGTTGTTGTATAGGAAAGTTAGAGATTTTTGTACATTGATTTTGCTGAAGTTTGTCAGCTGGAAGAACTTTCTTAGATATATAATTATTTCATCTGCAAACAGATAGTATGACTTCCTCTCTTTCTATTTAGTTTTGTTTTCTTTTCTCTTCTTTCTTTCTCTCTCTTTTTTTTTCTTTTTTGAGATGGAGTTTTGCTCTTGTTGCCCAGGCTGGAGTGCAATGGCATGATCTCGGCTCACTGCAACCTCCACCTCCCAGGTTCAAGTGACTCTTCTGCCTCAGCCTCCCAAGTAGCTGGAATTACAGGCATGCACCACCACAAGTGGCTAATTTTGTATTTTTAGTAGAGATGTGTTTTCTCCATGTTGGTCAAGCTGGTCTTGAACTCCCAATCTCAGGTAATTCATCTGCCTTAGCCTCCCAAAGTGCTGGGATTACAGGAGTGAGTCACCATGCCCAGCCTAGATGGGATTTATTTCTTTCTCTTGCCTGATTGTTCTAGGCAAGACTTCCAATACTATGTTGAATAGGAGTGGTGAGAGATGCCATTCTTGTCTTGTGCCAGTTTTCCAGGGAAATGCTTCTAGCTTTTGTTCATTCAGTATGAGGTTGGCTGTGGGTTTGTCATATCTGGCTCTTATTATTTTGAGGGATGTTCCTTCAGTACATAGTTTATTGAGAGTTTTTAACCTGGAGATATGTTGAATTTTATCAAAAATATTTTCTTCATCTACTGACATAATCATGTGTTTTTTGTCTTTAGTTCTGTTTATGGGATAAATCACATTTGTTGATTTGCATGTGTTGCATATCCCAGGGATGAAGCCTACTTTATTGTGGTAGATTAGCTTTTTGATGTGCTGATGGACTCATTTTGGCAGTATTTTGATGAGGATTTCTGCATCAATATTTACCAAGAATATTGGACTGATGTTTTTTGCTGTTGTTATGTCTACATCAGGTTTTGGTATCAGAACGATTCTGGCCTCATAGAATGAGACCAAAAAGAGTCCTTTCTTACCCATTGTTGGAATACTTTCAGTAGGAATGGTACTAGCTTTTTGTATTATACATCTGGCAGAATTTAGCTTTGAATGCGTCTGGTCCTAGGCTTTTTTTGGTTGGTAGGCTGTCTGTTCAGGAATTTGAATTCTTCCTGGGTTAACCTTGGGAGGGTTTAAGTGTCCAACAATTTATCCATCTCCTGGTTTTCATGTTTTTGGCTTAGAGGTATATCTAGTAGTTTCTTATGGTTGCTTTTATTTCTGTGGTAGGGTAGCTGCACTACTGGCAAGAGCTTGGGGTTCCATTTGTCAAAGAGCAGGGTTTCAAAGTGGTAACATCCCCTTTGTTATTTCCAATTGTGTTTATTTGGATATTCTCTCTTTTCTTCTTTATTAGAAGCTAGCAGCCTATCTATCTTTTTTTTTTTTTTCAATAAAACACTCCTGGATTTGTTGATCTTTTGAATAGTTTTTTGTGTCTCAATTTCCTTCAATTCAGCTGTAATTTTTGTTATTTCTTATCTTCTTCCATCTTTGGGGTTGGTTTGCTCTTGCTTCTCTAATTCTTTTAGTTGTGATGTTAGGTTGCTAATTTGAGCTCTTTCTAACATTTTGATGTGAGTGTTTAGTGTTATGAATTTCCCCCTTAACGTTGCCTTAGCTGTGTCCCAGAGATTCTCATATGTTGTATTTTGTTCTCATGCATTTCAAAGAACTTCTTGATTTGTGCATTAATTTCATTGTTTACCCAACAGTCATTCAGGAGCATGCTATTTAATTTTTATGTAATTGCATGGTTTTGAGTGACTTTTTGGTCTTTTATTTTTATTGCATGGTGGTCTGAGAGTGTGTTTGGTATCATTTTTGTTCCTTTGCATTTGTAAGGATTGTCTTGTGGCCAATTATCTGGTCAATTTTAGAGTATGCCATGTGACAATGAGAACAGTGTATAGTCTGTGGATTTTGGGTGAAAAGTTCTGTAGAGGTCTATTAGATACATTTTATCCAATGTTGAATTCAAGTCCTAAATATCTTTGTTAATTTTCTGCTTCGATGATCTGTCTAGTACTGCCAGTGCAGTATTCAAATCTCCCACTATTATTGTGTGGGATTCTATGTCTCTTTGTAGGTCTCTAAGGACATGCTTTATGAATCTGGGTGCTCCTATGTTGGGTGCATATATATTTAGGATAGTTAGGTCTTTTTGTTTAATAGAACTCTTTACCATTATGTAGTGGTCTTTTTTGATTTTTGTTGGTTTAGTCTATTGTGAAATTAAGATTGCAATCCCTGCTTTTTTCTGATTTCCATTTTTTTGGCTAATTTTCCTTCATCTGTTTATTTTGAACCTATGGGTATCATTATGTGTAAGACTGGTCTCTTGAAGACAGCATACCATTAAGTCTTGCTTTTTTATCCAGCTTGCCACTCTGTGCCTTTTCAGTCTGTTTACATTCAAAGTTAGTATTGATATGTGTGGATTTGATCTTGTTACTATGCTATTGTGTTATTAGCTTGTTATTTTATTTTGCAGATTTGCTTATATGGTTGCATTATAGTGTCAATGATCTGTGTATTTAAGTGTATTTTTGTATTGGCTGGAAACAGTTTTTTTTTTTTTTTTTTTTTTTCTGTATTTAGTGCTCTTTTGAAGATCCCTTGTAATGCAGATCTGGTAGTAACAAACTCCCTCAATACTTGTTTATCTGAAAATAATCTTATTTCTCTCTTGCTAAAGAAGTTCAGTTTGGCTAGATATGAAACTCTTGATTAAAGATTCTTTTCTTTAAGAGTTTTCAATATAAGCCTCCAATCTCTTCTGGCTTGTAGGGCTTCAGTTGAGAGGTCCACTGTTAGCCTGATGGAGTTTCCTTTGTAGGTAACATTCTCTTTTTTTCTAGCTGCCTTTAACACTCTGCCTTTCATTTCTACCTTGGAAAATCTGATGATGATCTTGGGGATGATCTCCTTGTCTAGAATCTTGCAAGAGATCTCTGTATTTCCTGAATTTGACTGTTGATCTCTCTATTAAGGTTGGAACGCTTTCATGTACAATATCCTAAAATACGTTTTTCAAGTTGTTTGTTTTCCGCCCACTTTCTTTCAGGAATGCCAAAGTTTAGTAGTTATAGCCTCTTTACGTAATCTCATATTTCTTGGAGGTATTGTTTATTCCTTTTAATTCTTTTTGTTTATTTTTGTCTGATGATTATTTTAGAAGCATAGTATTCAGTTTTTGTAATACTTTCTTCAGCATGGTTTATTCTGCTGTTAATACTTGTGATTACATTGTGAAATTCTTCTGTTTGTCAGCTTTGTCATATTGCTTAGGTTGTTTTTTATATTGGCTATTTTATCTTTCAGTTCCTGTATTATTTTATTGTGAGTCTTAGTTTTTTTTGAATTGGGTTTTCCATTCTGCTGAATCTCAATTACCTTTGTTCCTATCCATATACTGAATTGTGTTTCTGTCATTTCAGCCAGCTCAGCCTGGTTAAGATCCCTTGCTGGAGAACTAGTGTAATTATTTGGAGGAAAAAAGACATTCTGGCTATTTGAGTAACTGTAGTTCTTGTATTGGTTTATTCTGCTCATGGGTGCTCTTTTAACTGCAGTGTAAATTGAATGCGGTCAATAGACATCTGGATGTTTTCATTTTGCTGAGGCTTTGTGCAGGGTCTTTGTTTGAAGCTGATTTCTTGTCTCTAGTTTCACAGGGAGTATGTTAGCAAGGTTCTTTTTGTGTTGAAGCTTTGGGATCCACTAGGTGGCACTTAGGCTTAGTGGTCATTTGGTAGGCTCTGGCTCAGTGATATCGTTTGGCTGTGCACCCACCCAAATCTCATCTTGAGTTCCCATGTATTGTGAGAACTCAAGTACTCCCATATGTTGTGGGAACTCCCAGGCTGAGGTGGTTTCCGATGGAGATGAGGAATCTGTTGGGAACAGAAGCAAAGGTGACTCTTGTTATGTTTTAGCAAAGAGACCAGCAACATTTGTCCCTACCCTAGAAATTTGTGGAGCTTTGAATTTGAGAGAGAGATGATTTAAAGTATCTGATGGAAGCAATTTCCAAGCAGCAAAGCATTCAAGAGGTAATGTTGGTGCTGTTAAAAGCATTCCATTTAAAAAGGGAAACAGCATTAAATATCAGAAAATTTGCAGCCTGACAATGTAATAGAAAAGAAAATCCCATCTTCTGAGAATAAATTCAAGCTGGCTTCAGAAATTTGCATAAGTAAGGAGGAGCCAAATGTTAATGTTTGCCACTCTGTGCTTTTTCAATCTGTTTACATTCAAAGTTAGTCTGTTAGTGAGACGATGGGGAAAATGTTTTCAGGGCGTGTCAGAGACCTTTACAGCAGCACTTCCCATCACTGGTATGGAGGCCTAGGAGGAAAAAATGGTTTTATGGACTGGGCCCAGGGCACCCCTGCTCTCTGCAGCCTAGGGACTTGGTGCTCAGCATCCTAGAGACTCCAGTTATGGCTAAAAGGGGCCAAGGTACAGCTTGGGCTGTTGCTTCACAGGGTGCAAGCCTCAAGCCTTGGCAGCTTCCACATGGTGTTGAGCCTGCAAGTACACACAAGTCAAGAATTGGGGTTTGGGAACCTCCACCCAGATTTCAGAGGATGTATGTAAATTCCTGGATGTCCAGAAAAACGTTTGCTGCAGGGACAGGTCCCTCATGGAGAACATCTGCTAGGGCACCGCAGAAGAGAAATGTGGTTTGGGAGCCCCCACACAGAGTCCCTACTGGGGCACTGCCCAGTGGACCTGGGCCACCATCCTCCAGACCCCAGAATGGAAGATCCACTAACAGCTTGTAGCTTGTACCATGCACCTGGAAAAACTGCAGACACTTATTGCCAACCAGTGAGAGCAGCCAGGAGGGAGGCTTTACCCTGCAAAGTCACAGGTGTGGAGCTGCCCAAGACCATGGGAACTTACCTCTTGCATCAGCATGACCTGGATGTGAGATATGGAGTCAAGTGAGATCATTTTGAAGCTTTAAGATTTGAGTGCCCCACTAGATTTTGGATTACATGGAGCCTATAGCCCTATTGTTTTGTCTAATTTATCTTATTTGGAATGGCTGTATTTACCCAATACCTATAGCCCCATTGTATCTAGGAGATAACTAATCTACTTTTGATTTTACAGGCTTATAGGTGGAAGGGACTTACCTTGTCTCAAATGAGACATGGGACTGTGAACTTTTGAGTTAATGCTGAACTAAACGAAGACTTTGAAGGACTGTTGGGAAGGTATGATTGGCTTTGAAGTGTGAGGACGTAAGATGTGGGAGATGCCAGGGGTAGAATGATATGGCTTGGCTGTGTCCCCACCCAAATCTCATGTAGAGTTCATGTTGTGGGAGGGACCTGGTGGGAGTTAATTAAATCATGGGGACAGGTCTTTCCCATGCTGCTCTCATGATAGTGAATAAGTCTCATGAGATCTGATGGTTTTATAAGGGGTAGTATCCCTGCACAAGCTCTCTTTTTGCCTGCTGTCATCCATGTAAGATGTGACTTGCTCCTCCTTGCCTTCTGCCATGATTGTGAGGCCTCCTCAGCCACGTGGAACTGTGGATCCATTAAACCTTATTTTCTTCCCAGTCTTGGGTATTTCTTTATCAGCAATGTGAGAACAGACAAATACACTCAGTCATGTGGCTTTTCTATATTTCCTCACAGTTGCAGCTGTACTCCCTCTAAATGCTCTGAAATGTGTACTCCTCTCCTATTTGAGTGCTGGCTGTAGTTTGTGGCTTAGCACTCCTGGGCTGCCCACGGCTACTCTGGGGCAATCTCAGGGTTTATGTTTCATCTCCAATTTGGAGGCAGAAAAGGAAGGAATCTTAGTAGTGGTTATGGCCAAGGGTCTTTTGCTTGTCTCCTGGGGACTGTACTCCAGAGAGGTATAAGAGAGCAATTGCTCAGTGCAATCAGACCAGGATAGAGAACCTATGCAGTGGGCCCAAGCTAGGGGTTTGCTGCCTGGTAACTAGCTGTGGGGGTTGGGGAATGGGTCAGACCAGTGGGAGATGCACTGGTTTTCTCTCCTTGTGTCAAATGCAGCTTATTGGAGGTAAGGATAAGGCACTTACAGTCTTTGCTCTTTCATGAATCTGAGGGTAGCAAGGGCAGCTTCGCTGCAGAGGCAATGGCAGAGAGGCTTTCAGTTGTCACTGGAGCTCCACCTCTAAGGAACATAGAGCTGCTGCTACTGAGAATGTTCAGCTAGTGGGGTGGTGTGACTGCACTACTGGCATGAGCTTGGGGTTTCATTTGTGGCAGAACAGGGGGCCAACATCTCACAGGAATGAGACTGATGTCTTCTCCGTATGGTGGCTGTTGCATGCTGTAAGCTTGGATGTAGCCTTCAGGCCCTTTGTTTCTTTCCCAGACCAAGGATGGCAGGAATAGAACAATTGCTGTGGCAGAGGCAGAGGGGCTGTCCTATGTCTCTTTGAGCGTCTCCCCAGGAGAACTCTGGGCCACTACCAGTGGTTATGCTCAGCTGCGGGTGGGGTGACTGTTCTACGTTCATGAGCCAGGGGCCTGCCTGGTGAAGGGTAGGGGTGGGGATTTGCAGAGAATAGGATCTGGGCTTCTGCCTGCATGGTGGATGAAGTATGCTGAAGGTGCTGGCGTAGTGACTAGGCCCTTTGCTCCTTCTCCAGCCTGAGAGCTCTTAGAACTAGACCAGTGCAACTGTAGTGGTAGAGGGCAGACAGGTTGTGGGTTGACTCTAAGATTTCCTCCTTGGAGAAATGCTGCACTGCCTCTGATTGTGGTGATCTGGCAGGGGCAGAGCGGTTGTTGTGGAGTCACAGTTTAGGTGGCCCTGCCCAGTGAGGAGAAGTGAGGACCAGGATCTGTGTAGAGACCAGTCTAGCCACTTTCTTTTAGGTGGTTGCTCTGTACTGGTGGACTAGACCAGTCCCTGGTACCCACAGACTCTTCCAAGACACTTCCCTGGGTGGGGAGGTTACTCTGGCTTTATGTTACTCCTAGCTGCACCGTCATTCTGCCTCACTTTTCCCCATTCTACGTTCATCAGATTGTTTCCTTGATTAGTCCCAGTGCACGTACCTGGATGTTTTAGTTGAAGGTTCTGTATTTACTTGCCCCTTCTGTTCCTCTCTGATGTGGTTTGGATCTGTGTCCTCACACAAATCTCATGTTCAATTGTAATCTCCAGTGTTGGAAGTGGGACCTTTTGGGAGGTGATTGGATCATGAGGGCAGTTTCTTAGGGTTTGCCACCATCACCCTTTGGTGCTGTCATCAAAATAGTGAGTTCTCATGAGATCTGGTTCTTTAAAAGTGTGTGGCACCTCCCCCCATCTGCTTCTGCCATGTAAGACACCTTGCTCCACCTTTGCCGGATTCTCTCTGCCGCCGGACTGTAGGTGAGGCATGCCTCTCGCTGCCGCCGGATTCTCTCTGCCGCCAGACAATAGCTGCCGCCAACGTCTCGCTGCCGCCCGCCTCTCGCTGCCGCCCACCTCTCGCAGCCGCCGGACTCACTCTCTCTGCCGCCGGACTGTAGGTGAGGCACGCCTCTCGCTGCCGCCGGATTCTCTCTGCCGCCAGACTCTCACTGCCGCCCGCCTCTCGCTGCCACCGGACTCACTCTCTCTGCCGCCGGAGTGTAGGTGAGGCACGCCTCTCGCTGCCGTCGGACTCACTCTCTCTGCCGCCGGACTGTAGGTGAGGCACGCCTCTCACTGCCGCCGGATTCTCTCTGCCGTCGGACTCTAGCTGCCACCCACCTCTCGCTGCCGCCCGCCTTTCGCTGCTGCCCGCCTCTCGCTGCCGCAGGACTCACTCTCTCTGCCGCCGGACTGTAGGTGAGGCACGCCTCTCGCTGCCGTCGGACTCTCGCTGCCGCCTGACTCTCGTTGCCCGCCTCTCGGTGCCGCCGGATTCTCTCTGCCGCCGGACTCTCGCTGCCGCCCGCCTCTCGTTGCCGCCCGCCTCTCGCTGCCGCCCGCCTCTCGCTGCCGCCGCACTCACTCTCTCTGCCGCCGGACTGTAGGTGAGGCACGCCTCTCGCTGCCGTCGGACTCTCGCTGCCGCCGGACTCTCGTTGTGGCCCGCCTCTCGCTGCCGCCCGCCTCTCACTGTCGCCGGACTCATTCTCTCTGCCGCCGGACTGTAGGTGAGGCACGCCTCTCGCTGCCGCCGGATTCGCTCTGCCACCGGACTCTCGTTGCCTCCCATCTCTCGCTGCCACCGGACTCACTCTCTCTGCCGCCGGACTGTAGGTGAGGCACGCCTCTCGCTGCCGTCGGACTCTTGCTGCCACCAGAGTCTCGTTGTGGCCCGCCTCTCGCTGCTGCCCGCCTCTCTCTGCCGCCGGACTCACTCTCTCTGCCGCCGGACTGTAGGTGAGGCATGCCTCTCGCTGCCGCCGGACTCTAGCTGCCGCCCACCTACCGCTGCCGCCAACCTCTCGCTGCCGCCCGCCTCTCGCTGCCGCCGGACTCACTCTCTCTGCCGCCGGACTGTAGGTGAGGCATGCCTGTTGCTGCTGCCGGATTCTCTCTGCCGCTGGACTCTAGCTGCCGCCCACCTCTCGCTGCTGCCCGCCTCTCGCTGCCGCCCGCCTCTCGCTGCCGCTGGACTCACTCTCTCTGCCGCCGGACTGTAGGTGAGGCATGCCTCTCGCTGCCGTCGGACTCTTACTGCCACCAGACTGTCGTTGTGACCCGCCTCTCGCTGCCGCGCGCCTCTCGCTGCCGCCGGACTCACTCTCTCTGCTGCCGGACTGTAGGTGAGGCACGCCTCTCGCTGCCGTCGGACTCTCGCTGCCACCAGACTCTCGCTGTGGCCAGCCTCTCGCTGCCGCCCACCTCTCGCTCCCACCGAACTCACTCTCTCTGCCGACGGACTGTAGGTGAGGCACACCTCTCGCTGCCGCTGGATTCTCTCTGAAGCCGGACTCTAGCTGCCGCCCGCCTCTCGCTGCCGCCCGCCTCTCGCTGCCGCCCGCCTCTCGCTGCCGCCGGACTCATTCTCTCTGCCGCCGGACTGTAGGTGAGGCACGCCTCTTCCTGCTGTCGGACTCTCGCTGCCGCCAGACTCTCGTTGCCCACCTCTCGGTGCCGCCGGATTCTCTCTGCCGCCGGACTCTCGCTGCCGCCCGCCTCTCGCTGCCGCTCGCCTCTCGCTGCTGCCGGACTCACTCTCTCTGCTGCCGGACTGTACGTGAGGCATGCCTCTCGCTGCCGTCGGACTCTCGCTGCCGCCAGACTCTCGTTGTGGCCCGCCTCTCGCTGCCGCCCGCCTCTCGCTACTGCTGGACTCACTCTCTCTGCCGCCGGACTGTAGGTGAGGCACGCTTCTCGCTGCCGCCGGATTCCCTCTGCCGCCGGACTCTCGCTGCCGCCCTCCTCTCGCTGCCACCGGACTCACTCTCTCTGCCGCCGGACTGTAGGTGAGGCACGCCTCTCGCTGCCGTCGGACTCTCGCTGCCACCAGACTCTCGTTGTGGCCCGCCTCTCGCTGCCGCCGGCCTCTCGCTGCCGCCGGACTCAGTCTCTCTGCCACCGGACTGTACGTGAGACACGCCTCTCGCTGCCGCCGGACTCTAGCTGCCGCCCACCTACCACTGCCGCCCACCTCTCGCTGCCGCCCGCCTCTCGCTGCCTCCGGACTCACTATCTCTGCCGCCGAAGTGTAGGTGAGGCACGCCTCTCGCTGCCGTCGGACTCTCGCTGCCGCCAGACTCTCGTTGTGGGCCGCCTCGCGCTGCCGCCCGCCTCTCGCTGCCGCCGGACTCACTCTCTCTGCTGCCAGACTGTAGATGAGGCACGCCTCCCGCTGCCGTCGGACTCGCGCTGCCGCCAGAGTCTCGTTGTGGTCCGGCTGTCGCTGCCGCCCGCCTCTCCCTGCTGCCAGACTCACTCTCGCCGCCGCCGGACTGTAGGTGAGGCATGCCTCTCGCTGCCGCCGGATTCTCTCTGCCGCCGGACTCTCGCTGCCGCCCGCCTCTCGCTGCCGCCCGCCTCTCGCTGCCGCTCGCCTCTCGCTGCTGCCGGACTCACTCTCTCTGCCACCGGACTCACTCTCTCTGCCACCGGACTGTAGGTGAGTCACGCCTCTCGCTGCCGCCAGAGTCTCGTTGTGGTCCGCCTGTCGCTGCCGCCCGCCTCTCCCTGCCGCCGGACTCACTCTCTCTGTCACCGGACTGTAGTTGAGGCATGCCTCTTACTGCCGCCAGATTCTCTCTGCCGCCGGACTCTAGCTGCCGCCCACATCTCGCTGACGCCCACCTCTTGCTGCCGCCCGCCTCTCGCTTCCGCCCGCCTCTCGCTGCTGCCCGCCTCTCGCTGCCGCCGGATTCACTCTCTCTGCCGCCGGACTGTAGGTGAGGCATGCCTCTCGCTGCCGTCGGACTCTCGCTGCCGCCAGACTCTCGTGGCCCGCCTCTCGCTGCCGCCGGATTCTCTTTGCTGCCGGACTCTTGCTGCCGCCCACCTCTCGCTGCCGCCCGCCTCTCGCTGCCGCCCGCCTCTCGCTGCCGCCGGACTCACTCTCTCTGCCGCCGGACTGTAGGTGAGGCACGCCTCTCGCTGCCGCCGGATTCTCTCTGCCGTCGGACTCTAGCTGCCGCCCACCTCTCGCTGCACCCGCCTCTCGCTGCCGCCCGCCTCTCGCTGCCGCCGGACTCACTCTCTCTGCCGCCGGACTGTAGGTGAGGCACGCCTCTCGCTGCCGTCGGACTCTCGCTGCCGCCAGACTCTTGTTGCCCGCCTCTCGGTGCCGCCGGATTCTCTCTTCCGCCGGACTCTCGCAGCCGCCCGCCTCTCGCTGCCGCCCGCCTCTCGCTGCCGCCGGACTCACTCTCTCTACTGCCGGACTGTAGGTGAGGCACGCCTCTCGCTGCCTTCGGACTCTCGCTGCCGCCAGACTCTCGTGGCCCGTCTCTCGCTGCCGCCGGATTCTCTCTGCCACCGGACTCTAGCTACCGCCCACCTCTCGCTGCCGCCCGCCTCTCGCTGCCGCCCGCCGCTCGCTGCCGCCCGCCGCTCGCTGCCGCCGGACTCACTCTCTCTGCCGCCGGACTGTAGGTGAGGCACACCTCTCGCTGCCTTCGGACTCTCGCTGCCGCCAGACTCTCGTTGTGGCCCGCCTCTGGCTGCCACCCGCCTCTCGCTCCCGCCGAACTCACTCTCTCTGCCGATGGACTGTAGGTGAGGCACGCCTCTCGCTGCCGCTGGATTCTCTCTGCCACCGGACTCTCGCTGCCACCCACCTCTCGCTGCCGCCCGCCTCTCGCTGCCGCCCGCCTCTCGCTGCCGCCGGACACATTTTCTCTGCCGCTGGACTGTAGGTGAGGCACGCCTCTTGCTGCTGTCGGACTCTCGCTGCCGCCAGAGTCTCGTTGCCCGCCTCTCGGTGCCGCCGGATTCTCACTGCCGCCGGACTCTCGCTGCCGCCCGCCTCTCGCTGCCGCTCGCCTCTCACTGCCGCCGGACTCACTCTCTCTGCCGCCGGACTGTAGGTGAGGCACGCCTATCGCTGCCGCCGGATTCTCTCTGCCGCCGGACTCTCGCTGCCGCCCTCCTCTCGCTGCCACCGGACTCAATCTGTCTGCCGCTGGACTGTAGGTGAGGCACACCTCTCGCTGCCGTCGGACTCTCGCTGCCACCAGACTCTCGTTGTGGCCCGCCTCTCACTGCCGCCCGCCTCTCGCTCCCCCCGGACTCACTCTCTCTGCCGCCGGACTGTAGGTGAGGCACGACTCTCGCTGCCGTCGGACTCTCGGTGCCGCCAGACGCTCGTTGTGGCCCGCCTCTCGCTGCCGCCCGCCTCTCGCTGCCACCGGACTCACTCTCTCTGCCGCCGGTGTGTAGGTGAGGCACGCCTCTCGCTGCCTTCGGACTCTCGCTCCCGCCAGACTCTCGTGGCCCGCCTCTCGCTGCCGCCGGATTCTCTCTGCCGCCGGACTCTAGCTACCACGCACCTCTCGCTGCCGCCCGCCTCTCGCTGCCGCCAACCTCTCGCTGCCACTAGATTCACTCTCTCTCCCGACGGAATGTAGGTGAGGCACGCCTCTCGCTGCCGTCGGACTCTCACTGCCGCCAGACTCTAGTTGTGGCCCGCCACTCACTGCCACCCGCCTGTCGCGGTCGCCGGACTCACTGTCTCTGCCGCCGGACTGTAGGTGAGGCACGCCTCTCGCTGCCGCCGGATTCTCTCTGCCGCCGGACTCTAGCTGCCGCCCAACTCTTGCTGTCGCCCGCCTCTCGCTGCCGCCCGCCTCACGCTGCCGCCGGACTCACTCTCTCTGCCCCCGGACTGTAGGTGAGGCACGCCTCTCGCTGCCGTGGGACTCTCGCTGCCGCCAGACTCTCGTTGTGGCCCGCCTCTCCCTGCCGCCCGTCTCTCGCTGCCGCGGGATTCACTGTCTCTGCCGCCGGACTGTAGGTGAGGCACGCCTCTCGCTGCCGCCGGATTCTCTCTGCCGCCGGACTCTCGCTGCCGCCCACCTCTCTCTGCCGCCGGACTCAATCTCTCTGCCACCGGACTGTAGGTCAGGCACGCCTCTCGCTGCCGTCGGACTCTCGCTGCCGCCAGACTCACTCTTTCTGCCGCCGGACTCTAGCTGCCGCCCGCCTCTTGCTGCCGCCCGCCTCTCGCTGCCGCTCGCCTCTCGCTGCCGCCAGACTCACTCTCTCTGCCACCGGACTGTAGGAGAGGTACGCCTCTCGCTGCCGTCGGACTCTCGGTGCCACCAGACTCTCGTAGCCCGCCTCTCGGTACCGCTGGATTCTCTCTGCCGCCGTACTCTCGCTGCTGCCAGACTCTCGTTGTGGCCCACCTCTCGCTGCCGTCCGCCACTCGCTGCTGCTGGATTCACTCTCTCTGCCGCCGGACTGTAGGTGAGGCACGCCGCTCGCAGCCGCCGGATTCTCTCTGCCGCCAGACTCTCGCTGCCACCCACCTCTCGCTGCCGCCGGACTCACTCTCTCTGCCACCGGACTGTAGGTGAGTCACGCCTCTCGCTGCTGTCGGACTCTCGCTGCCGCCAGACTCTCGTTGTGGCCTGCCTCTCGCTGCCGCCCGCCTCTCGCTGCCGCCGGACTCACTCTCTCTGCCGCCGAACGGTAGGTGAGGCACGCCTCTCGCTGCCGTCGGACTCTCGCTGCTGCCAGACTCTCATTGTGGCCCGCCTCTCGCTGCCACCCGCCTCTCGCTGCCGCCGGACTCACTCTCTCGGCCACCGGACTGTAGGTGTGGCACGCCTCTCGCTGCTGGCGGATTCTCTCTGCCGCCGGACTCTAGCTGCCGCCCACCTCTCGCTGCTGCCCGCCTCTCACTGCCACCCGCCTCGTGCTGCCGCTGGACTCACTCTCTCTGCTGCCGGACTGTAGGTGAGGCACGCCTCTCGCTGCCATCGGACTCTCGCTGCCGCCAGACTCTCGTTGTGGCCCGCATCTTGCTGCCGTCCGCCTCTCGCTGCCGCCGGACTCACTCTCTCTGCTGCCGGACTGTAGGTGAGGCACGCCTCTCGCTGCCGTCGGACTCTCGCTGCCGCGAGACTCTCGTGGCCCGCCGCTCGCTGCCGCCGGATTCTCTCTGCTGCCGGACTCTAGCTGCCGCCCGCCTCTCGCTGCCACCCACCTCTCGCTGCCGCCCGCCTCTCCCTGCCGCCGGACTCACTCTCTCTGCCGCCGGACTGTAGGTGAGGCACGCCTCTCGCTGCCGTCGGACTCTCGCTGCCGCCAGACTCTCGTGGCCCGCCTCTCGCTGCCGCCGGACTCACTCTCTCTGCCGCCAGACTGTAGGTGAGGCACGCCTCTCGCTGCCGTCGGACTCTCGCTGCTGCCAGACCCTCGTTACGGCCCGCCTCTCACTGCCGCCCGCCTTTCGCTGCCGCCAGATTCACTCTCTCTGCTGCCGGACTGTAGGTGAGGCACGCCTCTCGCTGTCGCCGGATTCTCTCTGCCGCCAGACTCTAGCTGCCGCCCGCCTCTCACTGCCGCCCGCCTCTCGCTGCTGCCGGACTCACTCTCTCTGCCGCTGGACTGTAGGTGAGGCACGCCTCTCGCTGCCGTCGGACTCTCGCTGCCGCCAGACTCTCGTTGTCGCCCGCCTCTCACTGCGGCACGCCTCTCGCTGCCGCCGGACTCTCTCTCTCTGCCGCCGGACTGTAGGTGAGGCATGCCTCCTGCTGCCGTCGGACTCTCGCTGCTGCCAGACTCTCATTGTGGCCCGCCTCTCGCTGCCGCCCGCCTCTCGCTGCCGCCGGACTCACTCTCTCTGCCGCTAGAGTGTAGGTGAGGCACGCCTCTCGGTGCCTTTGGACTCTCGCTGGCACCAGACTCTCGTGGCCCGCCTCTCGCTGCCGCCGGATTCTCTCTGCCGCCGGACTCTAGCTGCCACCCACCTCTCGCTGCCGCCCGCCTCTCGCTGCCGCCCACCTCTCGCTGCCGCCGGACTCACTCTCTCTGCCGCTGGACTGTAGGTGAGGCACGCGTCTCGCTGCCGTCGCACTCTGGCTGCCGACAGACTCTCGTTGTGGCCTGCCTCTCGCTGCTGCCCACCTCTCGCTGCCACCGGACTCACTCTCTCTGCTGCCGGACTGTAGGTGAGGCACGCCTTTTGCTGCCGTCGGACTCTCGCTGCCGCCAGACTCTAGTGGCCCGCCTCTCGCTGCCGCCGGATTCTCTCTGCCGCCGGACTCTAAGCTGCCGCCCACCTCTCGCTGCCGCCCACCTCTCGCTGCTGCCCGCCTCTCGCTGCCTCCGGACTCACTCTCTCTGCCGCCGGACTGTAGGTGAGGCACGCCTCTCGCTGCCGTCGGGCTCTCGCTGCCGCTAGACTCTTGTTGTGGCCCACCTTTCGCTGCCGCCCGCCTCTCGCTGCCGCCGGACTCACTCTCTCTGCCGCCGGACTGTAGGTGATGCACGCCTCTCGCTGCCGCCGGATTCTCTCTGCCGCCGGACTCTAGCTGCCGCCCACATCTCGCTGCCGCCTGCCTCTCGCTGCCGCCCGCCTCTCGCTGCCCCCGGACTCACTCTCTCTGCCGCCGGACTGTAGGTGAGGCACGCCTCTCACTGCCGTTGGACTCTCGCTGCCGCCAGACTCTCATGGCCCACCTTTCGCTGCCGCCGGATTCTCTCTGCCTCCGGGCTCTAGCTGCCGCCCACCTCTCGCTGCCACCGGACTCACTCTCTCTGCTGCCGGACTGTAGGTGAGGCATGCCTCTCAATGCCGTCTGAGTCTCGCTGCCGCCAGACTCTCGTGGCCCGCCTCTCGCTGCCGCCCGCCTCTCGCTGCCACCGGACCCACTCTCTCTGCCGCCGGACTGTGTGTGAGGCACGCCTCTTGCTGCCGTCGGACTCTCGCTGCCGCCAGACTCTCGTGGCCCGCCTCTCGCTGCCGCCCGATTCTCTCTGCTGCCAGACTCTAGCTGCCGCCCACCTCTCGCTGCCGCCCGCCTCTCGCTTCCGCCCGCCTCTCGCTGCCGCCGGACTCACTCTCTCTGCCGCTGGACTGTAGGTGAGGCACGCCTCTCGCTGCCGTCAGACTCTCGCTGCCGCCAGACTCTCATGGCCCGCCTCTCGCTGCCGCTGGCCTCTCGCTGGGGCCTGCCTCTCGCTGCGGTTGGTGGTAGCCATGGAGTCGTAGGCTGGAGAGGTACGAGGGGTAAAATAGTTTTGGGATAGATTGAGGACTACAGAGTGTGATTAGTGCCAAAAGGAAAAAGAGGATGGTGAACAGGATAAGGCGTGGGAGAAAGACGGTGAGGAAAAGATGGTGGGAAAACTATTTTGATGTTGATGGAGGGGGAAAAACAAGGTGGTGAGCCGAAGTGAGAGCAGCTTTTGTGGAAAGAAGGTGGCGATACGTTTTTGCGTAAATGGAAGGGGGAAAGAGAGTGGCAAGTGAGAGCAGGAAAGAGAGGTGGTTGTGGGGAACGGGGGCAAGCAGGAGGGAGAGAAGGTCTGAAAAACTACAGTTGGGAGGAAAGAAAGACAGGGAAGGAAGACGATGGGTAATAGGGTTTTTGGGCAGATGCCGAAGGGAAGAGGTTGGCAAGTGGGAGAAGAAAAGAGGGAGGGGGTGGAGAGAGTGGGTAAGCAGGAGGGAAAGAAGGTTTTGCGAAAAGAAGGGGAGAAAAGTTTTTAGGTATGTGGAGGTAGAAAAGAAGGTGGCGAGCAGGAGAAGGATAAAGAGGGTGGCGAGTGGGAAGGAGAAAAAGTTGTAAAAAGGCGGTGGGCAGGAGAGAGTGCAGAAAGAAAAGACAGTGGATAAAACATTTGGGTAGATGAAGGGGGAAGACGGTGGCAAGTGGGAGGAGAAGAGCGGGGCTGGCCAGAGGGAGTGGGGAAAGAAGGTTGGGAAAAAGGTGATGGGGAAAATTGTTTGGGATAGATAGAGGGCAAAAAAGGTGGCAAGCAGGATAGGGGAAAGAAGAGGGTGAGCGGGAAGTGGGGAAGGTTTTGCAAAAAGATGGAGGGGAAATATTTAGGGTAGATGGAGAAGGGAAAGAGGGTGGCAAGGAGAAAGGGGAAGAAAGACGTTGGGGAAAATAGTTTTGGGGTAGATGAAGGGGGAAGGAGGGTGCTGAGCAGCAGCAGTGGGGAGAAGACTCTGGGAAAAGATGGGAAGTGTTTTGGGATAGATGGAGGAGCAAAGGAGGGTGATGAGAGTGGGTGGAGGGAAAAGACGGTAGTAAGGAAAGGAAGAAAGAATAGTGGGGAAAAACGGTGGAGAAAAGTTATTGAGTAGATGGATGGGGAAAACGGTCATCAGTGAGAGTAGAGAAGGCTTTGTGACATGACTGGGTAAAAAAGTGGGGGAAAAGTTTTGGGGTAGATGGAGGAAGAAAAAGGGTGGCTAAGAGGGTCGGGGCCAAAGGCAGTTGGGAGAAGAAAATGGGGAAATAATGCTGGGGGACAAAGAGTTTGGCTAGATCTTTTTGTGATTTTTAAATTAGATTATTTGTATTTTGGCCTTTCAGTAGTTTGAGTTCTTTATTGTTTTCTGTATTAACCCCTTGCCTGATGCATGGTTTGCAAATACTTCCATATTCTGGATTGTTTCTTCCTTCTGCTGAGAATGTTAACGGATGTGTTTTGTGGGAGTTGGTCATTAACATTCATACAGTTTCAATACAATGATGTTTTTTCATATCATAGTCATGGTTACAGTCCATGTAGGAATAAAGACATATGCTTTATTTCCATTAAGTATCATTTTAGTAATATGATTTGTAGGGTTTTCTTCTAAACTGTCACCTGTTTATGCGGGTTTTGGGTTAATTGTTAGTGGTGCTGTGTGTTGTGTTATTATGTTGAATTTTGGTGGGGCTTTTGTAGGGCTTATAGTCTTTTTAATTTGTTTGGGTGGTATGATGGTTGTTTTTGGCTATACTGCGGTGATAGCTATTGAGGAATATCCTGAAACCTGGGGATCAAGTGCTTGATATTTGGGGATCTCTACTGTTAGGATTAACAATAAAGATGATGATAGTTTGGTAGGTGAACCTGATGAGGTGGTAGGTACTGTTAATTTTAATACTGTGGTGAGTTGAATGATTTATGAAGGTGATGGGCCGGGGTCAATCCATGAAGATCCTTTTGGTGCAGCTGCTTTATATAATTGTGGGGTTTGAGTTGTGTTGGTTGCTTGTTGATCATTATAAGTATGCACATTACAATTGAACTTACTCGGGGTGCGGATTAAACAATTAATAGTAGGGTGAGGGTGGATGGAAAGAAGAAAGAGAAAATAGAGTTTAAGTAAGCCATTTTGAGTTGATGTAGTGGTGGAAATTGAAATTTGGGTTTGTGAGATTATTTTTAGTATAGATTTTTCTAATCACAGTAGGTGTAGTAAAAGTGAAGCTAGATTTTGGCTTGTGCTAGGCCTGAATAGGGGTTTGAGCCACGAATTGTGGTTGAATAAAAGCCTGGTATATTAGAGAAGTTAAATATTTTGACTGGGATACTTAGTTTAAGGTTATTAGTCATGAGGTTAAGTTCTATTGCTAGAAGTATTCGTAAGGTAGTTACTTAGGGCTCTTGAGTTTGAAGTAGAGTGGTATGACTATTTGAGGAGGTGAAGTGGGAGAGATACAATTAGAAATGAGGAATCCAATGAAAATACTGCTGACCCCAAGGACAGCAGGTCCCAGTGATTAAGTGGGTTTATTAGAAATGGGTCATTTTCGTTAATGGTAAGAAGGGTTATAAAGTGGGGCTTTCCTACTAGAGCAGAGAAGATAATGCGGATGCTATATATAGCTGTTAGGAAAAGTGGCTACAAGAGTAAGAAAAAGGACTGAGGCGTTGGTATATGACATGTTAGCGGTTTTGGTGATGAGGTCTTTAGAGTAGAAGCCTGTGAGGAAAGACACACCTGTAACTGCGAGACTGCCAATAATGAGTAAAAGATAAGGTTTTGGAGAAACCTCCTGTTTTTTGAATATCTTCTTCATTGTTGAGGCTATGAATAATGGATCCTGCAGATATAAATAATGTAGCTTTAAAAAGGCATGGGTGCAGATGTGAAGGAATGCTAGATGTGGTTGGTGGGTTAATGCCAATTGTAACTATTATGTGGTCTAGTTGGCTTGAGGTCGAAAAGGCCACGATTTTTTTATCATTTTGTGTTAGGGCACAGATTGCTATGAATAAGGTGGTGATGGCTCCTAAACATGAATATTTTCATGCAACAAACAGCCTCCTTCCTCTGTCCAAGAAGTGACTCTTGATCTCCCCAAGCTCTCACTGTCTTCTCTTTGAGCCACTCATCTTCCAGACCCACTGCAGCTGTGTCTTGAATGTGGGGGGAGGGCACAGGTTTCCTTCTGGCACCATCTGAGGCCTGGATATAAACCCTGGTGCCTGATGTATATTTCAAGTCCACGGTGAACCTGAGACCTGATGGCCACCTAAGGCCATATATCCACCTGGAGCCAGGGTGTCCACTTGGGGTCCAATGTTTACCAGGAACATAAATGTTCACCTGGGGCTTCATGTCTACCTGGTGCCCAGGTGACAATGTGGGGCATGGGCATCCACCTGAGCCTGATGGTCAACTGGAGCCTGGTGTCCACCTGGAACCTGTTTGTCAACTGGGAACTTGGTGTCCACCTTGTGCCTGATGTCCATTTGGGAACTGGAATCCACCTGGGAACTGGCATACACCTAAGGCATAGTGTCAACGTGGTGTTTAATATCCAACATTCACCTGGGACTGTCCACTTGAGACCCGACGTCTGCCTGGAACCTAGGTCTCCACTTGGGTCACGAATATTGACTGAGGTCTGGATTCTCACTTGGGGCCTTAAGTCTACCCAAAAAAGTTTGTGGAGAGGTGCTGTACACCCACTCCTCACAGTTCAGGAACATGCCCTCCTGAAGACACCATCCAGGTCACTCTTTGTGGCACAAAGATCTGGAGGCAGCACTGGGAGACAGAGATGCAGCTGCAGTCGCCCAGCTCCCATCCACCAAGTAGCACCCCAGATTGCTGGGTGCTGCCCTCACTGCTGCCCCAGGCCTAGGCGAACCTGCTCGGCTACTCCTGAAAGGCACTAAAGGCCTAGCCCTGGCTCATGCAAAAGCCATGTGGGTCATCAGCCACCACCACCTGATGTAAGAGACGGGGCTGAAAAAAGGCTGCCTGCTGGCAAAGCAAGCACAGAGCCAGCCAGCCACTTTCTCCAAGGTAAGCTTCTTGGCCTTCTTTGGTTTTGCTGTACTTTCCTAGTTGTGATTTTCTGAAAAGTGGGTAGGACAACTTCAAGGCAAACTTAGCAATTTCTAGGCCAAACAGTGATCTAGGAGAGTCCCAGTTGCTCCCTATCCCCCACTGACACTGAGCAGCCCACAGCTGAAAATCCAGAGATGGCTTGTTTCAGTCTGACATTTCATTTCACCATGGGGTTTCCAATGTTTCTTAGGAAACTGGGCCTAGGTTGGTTAATGTTTCTTCTTCATACTATCCTTTTCATGCTTTGTGTTCTTTCCTGGTTGCTATTTTCACTTCTCTTATATTGCATACGTAGGTCCCACATTTCCATTCTATCTTTCCAATCTGTGTGTATTCTGTGCAACGCCTATGGTAGGTAACATCAGGCCCCAGGTGACACCCTGATTCCAGGTGGACATCTAGCACCAGATGGACACCAGTACTCAGGTAAATGTAAGGCCCCAGGCTGAAACCCAGACCCAAGGTGGATGCAAAACCAAATATGTACATCTGGCACCAGATTCACACCCAGGCCACAGTTGGACACAATGCCACAGGTGAACACCAGGCCCAAGAACAATACCAATGTCCCAGGTGGACATCCAGGCTCAAGGGAGACATCGGGCCCCTGACCCGCAGCAGGCCCAGGTTCAATGTCAGATCCCAGGTGGACACCCAGGTCCCAGGTAGACATTAGGCATCAGCTGGACAAGAGGCCCCAAGGACATGCCCAGTCTCTGGGTAAAAACAATGCCCCAAACAGAACTCAGGCCCCTGATTGATATCAGGCCCCAGATGAACATCAAGCCCCAGGGGATACCAAGGTCCCAGGTAAACAACAGGCTGCAGGAAGACACCGGGCCCAAGTTGGACACTCAGGCCCCATGTGAACACTAGACCTCAGGTGGACACCAGGACCCAAGTAAGTACCCAGTCCTCAGGTGGACTCCATGCCCCAGGCAAACAGCATGGCCCCAGTGAACACCAGGGCACCGCAGGACATCAAAACCCAAGATTAACCCACGTCCCAGGTGGACACCAGGTCCCAGGTGTGAACACCCAGTCTCAAGGAGGACACCTGCCTCAGAAGTAGAACCCAGAAAGACGTAAGGTCTCAAGTGGACATCGGGCTCCACATTGACACTCAGGCTTCAGGTGGATATCAGGGCCAGGTGAACATCAGGCCACAAGAGGAAACCAAAACCTCAGATGTCCATGCATTAGACCCCATGTGAACATCCAGGCCCCAGAAGACACTCCAGCCCCAGGTGGACATTAAGTCCCGGGTTGACACCCAGGCCTCACATGAACAGCAGGCCAAGGAGAATTCCAGGCCCCAAGAGAACAGCAGAACCTAGGTGGACACAAGGCCCCCAAGGGGATACATAAAACCCTGGTGCACATCAGGCCTCACATAGACACCCAGCTCCCAGGAGGACACCAGATCTCATGAGAATATGAAACTTCAAATAAACACCTGGTCCCAGGCTGAAGTCAGGTCCAAGGAGGACACTAAGCCTCAAGTGACAACCAGGCCCCAGATGGCTATGTGGCCCCAGGTGGATAGCAGGTTGACCAGTTTAACATCCAGGGCCCAGGTAAACACCAGGCCCCAGGTGCACACCAGATCCCAGGTGGATACCTAGAACCCAGACAGACAACAGGCACAAAGTGAAAATCCAGAATCCAGGAGGACATCAAGCCCCAGACAGACACCAGGCCCCAGGAAGACAACAAGACACAAATGGACATCAAGCCTCAGGTGGACACCAGGCTCCCAGTGGACAGCAGCCCCAGGAGGATACCCAGGTCCCAGGCAAATATCAGGCCACCCAGGTGAACACCCAGTCTCAAGGTAGACATCAGGCCTTAGGCAGACAGCAGGCACCAGGTAAACATTGTGCCCCAGTTGGATACCAATCTCAAGTAGATGTCCATTCCCCAGGTGGACACCAGATACCAGGCAGCCTGATGAGGCTCCAGGTGGACACCAGGCTGCAGGTGGCATCAGCCTCCCAGGTGATAACCAGGCCCCACGGGAACACATAGGCCACAGGTAGCAGGATGCTAGTGCACCCCAGGCACCCAGGTGAACATCAGGTCTCTGGTGAACATCAAGTCCCAGCTGGACACCCAGGCCCCAGGTAAACACCCAGGCCCCGTATGTTGGCTCATTAGGTCAACTAGGTTCCAGGAAGTCATCAGGCCTTGATGGACACTGAGCCCCCAGGTGGACATCCAGTCCCACGTTCATACGCAGGCCTCAGGTGGATACCAGGCCCTAGGTGAACTCCAGGCCCCAAACGAAGATCACGCCCCAGGTGGATGCCCAATCCCTAGTTAACTACTAGGCCCCAGGTTTCCATCAGGCTCCAGATTTTCATCAGGACCAGATGCACACTAAATTCTAGGTGGACATCAGTAAATGCCAGGTCTCAGGTCAAAACCAGGCCCCTGATAAACACCCTGATGCCAGGTAAACATAAGGCTTCAGGTGGACACACGACTGTAAATGGACATCAGGCCCAGGATGGACACCAGGCCCCATATGCACACCTAAACCCCTGGTGAACATCAAGCCCCAGGTGCAAACGTAGGTCCCAAGTGAGGCCTTGAAGGCCCAGACCTTGGGCACCATACGGAAATCTGGGCCACAGGAAGTCCTCAGGCACTGGGAAACACTCAGGCCTCAGTTAGATATCTGGGCCCAGGTTGACACCAAGGCCTCAGAAAACGTCAGGACTCAGCTAAAATTATCCCTCGGGGTGGACGCCCTGGTCCTACCTAATTATCAAGCCCCAGGTTTACACAGGGCCTCATGTCCACATTAAGCCCCAGGTAGACTTCAGTCCCCAGGTTCACAGCCACATGTCAGGAGAATACCACACCCCAGGTGACTGTCAGACCCCAACCAGACACCAGCACCCAAGTGGACAATCTAAGCCCCAGATGGACATCAGGTTCCAGGTAAACACCAAGTCCAAGGTGAACACCAGGCCCCATATGGGGATCTGATCCATAGGTGGACATCAGGCACCAGGTTGACACAGGCCCTATGTAGATAACCATACCACAGGTGAACATGAGGCCCCAGGTACATACCCAGTCCCCAGGTGACTGTCAGGCCCTAGGTGAACACCGGGTCCCAGATGAACATCAGGCCCCTGGTGCACAACAGGACCCAAGTGAATACCTCAGCTGCTGGGGAACGTCAGGCTCCAGGTGGACATCCAAGACCCACGTGGACAACCAGGTCCAGAGGCACATCAGGTTCCATGTGGACACCCAGCCCCCAAGTGGATATCAAGCCCCCAGGTTTACATACTGGTCCTCAATAACTGAAAATTCACATATTCTCTGGCCAAATGCAATGAAGTCATCGCCCCAAAAAATATGTGTTTGGGAAACTGAAAACCACTTTCCAATCATTTTCAAGCCAAAGAACTCATAAAAGAAGGCCGCATACACACAGAAACAACGGTGAAACTCCTACATTTAATACAAGTGCAATGCTGCTCAACTACTCCCAGAGCAAGACACACCATAGGCTTTGCACAGAGGATGCACAGATTAGAGCAGAATAATAAAAATGTGGGACCTGAAACTGCAATATAAGAAAAGAGAAAAGGGCAAATGTGCACACCAAGAAATCCAAGAAGGAAAGGTCACATGGAGAAATAACAGGCCTGGTTTCCCAAGAAACACGAGAAACCACACTGTGAAATGACATGGCAGGCCGAATCAAGCTCTGGTCAGGTTTTCAATCATGGGCCTCTGTAACACGGCTTTTAGGCTTAGAAATTGCTAAGGCCACCCTGAACATGTCCTACCCACCTTGCAGAAATTCACCACTGGGAAAAAGACACTGAAACCCATGGAGGTCCGGAGCTTACTTTGAAAGTTTTTTGGAGGAGCTTCCCACAGTCTCTAGGCACCACTGGCTGGCTCTGTGGCTTTCTTAGAGGGCCTGTGGACTCAGCCTGGCCCCTGCTCCCTCAGCGTATGTGGCCTCCGATGACCAGACTAGCCTGGGTCCGGGCTCCTGGCACCCTCGAGGAGCTGCCCTGCGTGCTCACACAGGCTCCCAGCAGCTGGCAGTGCAGCACCCTCGCACTCAGGCACTGGCCCCTTCCCATGGGGTCTGGCGGGGCACAGCTTTGGGGCCCCAAGTCCAGCACCCACCTGAGATCTTCACACCCTGGACAGAGCAGCTGGGGCAACTTACCTGGATGACTTTCCCAGGCTCAGCCTCCGCCTAAGCCAAGATGGAGCCTTCCCCACTACGTGTGCAGGAGGGCCAGTTCCCGGATGACAAGGGGTGGGGCCAGAGCCACTTCCTACCCACTGTCTTTAAGAAGAGGGTGGGTGCATAGGGACACACCCCCTCCAGGTGGATGTAAGACCCCAGGGAACACAAAGGCCCAGGAAAACATCAGGCCCCAAGTGGACACTGGACATCAGACACTAGGTTGACACCACCCCGCCAGGGGACACCAGGTCCCAGAGAAACTAGTACCTGCATGGACATCAGGCCCCAGGTGGACATCAGGTCGCACTTTGGCACAGAGGCCCCAGGTGAACACTCATGCCTCAGGTAAATACCGGGCCCCAGGTGGACCCAAGGCTCCGGGTACATACCAAGCCACGGGTGGAAACCAGGCCCCAGACAGACATCAGGTGTCTTGGTGTAGATCAGGCCCCAGGTTGACACATAGGCCCCAGTGGAACACCAGGCCTCACTTGAACTCCAAGCTCCAACTGGATGTCCAGGCCCCAGCTAAACATCAGGGCCAAGGTGAACGGGAGGCCCCAGGTGGACAACAGGCCCCAGGTGGATGCCTAGGCCCCTGGTGAACACCAGGGCCCCTGATGAACATTAGGCTCCAGATAGACACCCTGACCCCAGGGGAACATCTGGTTCCAGATGGACATCAGGCCCCAGTAGATGTAGACATCAAGCTCCAAGTGGATGCTAGTCCCCAGATGAACACAAGGTCCTAGGTGCACAGAGCCTCAAGATGTGCCTCAAGCAACAGGCTCACCCAAGCCACAGTTGGACACAAAGTTGCAGGTGGACAGCAGTCCCACAGAGAATACCAAGGACTTAGGTGGACATCCAGGTGCAAGGAGAACATGAGGCCCTATGTAGGCAGCAAGCACAGGATGGATATCAAGACTCCAGGTAAACACTCAGGCCCCAGGATATCAGTCCTCATGGGACAGCACCCAGACCAGAGCTGGACATGTCCACTTGACTCCAAATGGACATGAGGCCCTGGGTGGACACCAGGCCCCAGGTGGATACCTTGGCCCCTAGTGAACATTATACCCCAGATGCACATCTAGGTCCCATGTAGATAGCTGGGGCCCAGGACGCAGGTGAATACCGACACTCCAGGTTGACATCAAGACCCAGGACACCAGGCTTCAAAGAAACACCAGGCCCCAGGTGGCTATGGATGCCCCAGGTGAATATTAGGCACCAAGATGATGTCCAGGGCACCGGTGGACACAAGGCCCCAGAGAAACAACAGGTCCAAGGTGGGCATAGGCCCCAGGTGCACACAGGTCCCAGGTAAACAACAGTTATCAGGCAGATACCCACAACCCAGGTAGAAACCAGGCCCCAGGCAGAAACCAGGCCTCAGCAGGACACCAGGCCTCAGGAGGATATCTAGGCACCTCATGGACATCAGGCCCTACCTGGACACCAAGCCCCAAGTTGATGTCAGGCCCCAACTGTTCACAGGGGCCCTAGGTAAATGCCCAGGTCCCAGATCAAAACCAAGCCCCTGAAGGACACCCAGGCCCCAGGTGAACATGAGGCCTCTGGTGGACACCTGACTCCACAATGGACATCAGGCCCTGGGTGGACACCAAGCCCTAGGTGGATACCTTGGCTCCTGGTGAACATTAGGCCCCAGGTGCACATTTAGGTCCCATGTGGATATCTGGACCCAGGAAGTCCTCAAGCACTGGGAAACACTCAGGCCCCAGGTTGACAACCAGGCCTCAGGTGGACACCAGGTGCCAGGAAAACTTCAAGCCCCTGCTGAAATCAAGCCCCAGGTAGACACCCAGGCCCCACATCAAGACCAGGTCCCAAGTTTTACATTTTATAAAATTAGAAAAAGTAGCTAGGTGTCATGGGACACGCCTATAATCTCAACTACTCGAGAGGCCGAAGCAGGAGAATCTTCAACCTGGGAGGTGGAGGTTGCAGTGAGCTGAGACCGCGCCACTGCACACCAGCCTGGGCAACACAGGGAGACTCCGTCTCGATATATACATTCTCTCTGCAGAACTAATTTGTATTTTTGACTGCTAAACCACACCAGAGTTGAACATATTCTTATTATGAATCACGTTTAAGGAAAACTAGAATTCAAAATTTGAACCTCGGAAAATCAGTACTAGACATTACTAAGGTAGCAGAAAAACAAGGAAAATTGGCCATAGATTGTCACAATATTTGTGTTTAACTTACAGAGAATATATAAATCTATTTAAATTCTAAGGTTAAAATACTTTGTGAATGACTAATTTTCTTCATGTGAAATCTATTCAGAATACAGCAGTCCCTCCTTTATCCATGGGGGATGCATTTCAAGATCTTCAGTGGATGCCTGAAACCAGGATCATACCTGTAATCCCAATACATTGGGAGGCCAAATCGGGTGGATCACCTGAAGTCAAGAGTTCAAAACTAGCCTGGCCAACATGGCTAAACCCCATCTCTATCAAAAAAAAAAAAAAAAATCCATACAAAAATTGGCTGGGTGCAGTGGTGGGTGCCTTGCTACTCAAGAGGCCGAGGCAGGAGAATTGCTTGAACCCAGGAGGCGAAGGTTGCAGTGAGTAGAGATTGAGCCATTACACTCCCACCTGGGCGACAGAGCGGGTCTCCATCTCAAAAAAAAAAAAAAAAAAATCACAGTTTAACCATACACAAAGTATTTCTTTTTATATTTCCTGACAGACTAAAGTATGTTTCTTCAAGAAACAGTCAAGTGCAATTCTGTCCAAAATGTAATGCAAAACTAAGAAGTAGTAACAGATGTAGTTGTCTAACAAACGTTTCATTTGAACATATTCGCTTTCAAATTTAACTTCTTATCTTGACCCGTTTAACAACATTACTTTCTTTGAAAATTAACCAGTTAGGCAGTTAACAGTTTTTCATAGTACGGTACAGCCCACTGGCATTAACTAGGCAGTTACCAAGATGTCAAGATGCCTGCAATCTAACCAGATGAAGAAATCTGCAGAAGCCCGTAGCAAATCCTGCTATGAATGAAATGAAACCCCAGAGTGACATGTGTTTCCGTGGAGAACTTTATCACAGTTACTCTGATCTCATGGTTTGCTCTCTCTATAGGTTGGGGCTTTCTCTAGCAATGCACACAACTTTGCAGCACTATCTGAGCAGAAGGACAAAATCCTAATCTGGCTTACCTGGCCTCTCGCCTCTGTGGTGGTTTGCATCATGGTGCTTCTTGTTGTCATCTACTGCCTAGTGAGGCTGCCCACCTGGAGCATCAGGGAGCACAGGAAGGCTGGCACTGTCCCCAAGAAGCAGGATTCAAAAAGGCCGAAGTGCTAAGTGTGATGCATACAGGGTGTGATGAGGGCCATAAGAAAGATGCTGACCTTGGAACCACTGCTGCCCGATGATGGCATTTAACTGTGCCATGGTCACCTGTCTGGCACATTCCACAGCCTGGGCAACCTGCTGTTGATGTTGCTGACGCAGAAATGGGATGTATTTTTTTTTCTTCAAGACAGAGTCTCAGTCTGTTGCCCAAGCTTGCGCGGCATGATCTCAGCTCACTGGAACCTCTGCCTCCCGAGTTCAAGCGATTTTCCTCTATCAGCCTCCCAAGTAGCTGGGATTACAGGTGTCTGCCACCATGCCCGGCTTTCTCTTGACCAATGGATACTTCTATTTTGCTAGACAAAAATACATGAAATTATTTTAATTTACATGCCTGTAATTAAGAGAAAGATTAAAATTTTTTCAGATGTAACATACAGTATCACTTTCCCTTGAGTCTGGTGGGTGTTTAGTTCCTTTAAAGTGTTAATCATGTATATAGTAATGAACTAAAATATCTATTAATTTTATGTCAAAAATAATCACTAAATACAATTTGGGATATGAAATAATAAATAGCTATGTTACAAAAAAAACAAAGAGACCTTCTGGAATTAAAAAATTCACTAATGGAATTTCAAAACAGGTGGTATAATGCTAGCAGAAACAAATTATATTTATAATCATTCAGATTCTCTGAAAGTGTGTGAAGAGGAATAATGCAAAAGTTTTAGAATTGAGATTTTAAGATAAAAGCAGTCTTCATATCAGTGAAATAAAGCCATGTATGCTACATTTTTTTTAATGTACACTCTTCAGACGCCTAGGGGGCAAAACAGGTGTTTGTACTACAGAAACTCTATAGAGGAAACTGCTTGTTTGCCAAGGTAGACCCATCAATGTGGAAAAGACAACTGTGTGGAAAAAGTGATAGAAAATACAGAGACTAAACCTGCTACAGCACTAATTCTTAGGAATCTTACCATAAGCCAAACACTTTTTACAAGCTTCGTAGGCATTTCCTCCTTAGATTTCCCAACTGCCTTGTGACGGGCTCTGAGAGGTTGCATTGTCTGAGGACATGCAGTTCATCAGTTGTGGAGCCAGCATTCAAATTCTAGTACTTGTCTAGAGTTCATCTTCACCACAAAATAACTAAAAGAATGAGCAGAAATGGAAACAGGGTGAAATGGGGGGAGGGAACAGTCTCCCCTTTCTAACAATGTTCATAAATGGAAATGCTTATGAAGGAAATGTGTTGAGATTATGAAAACATGTAGCTATATTTCCTGAGGTAGCTATTAACCTATTAAAATAATTGATTAACCAATATTAAATATCTGGTAACCTGAGTCAAGACACAATGTTAGCTGTTGAAGATACAAGAAATGTGTCTATTTGACTTCATCTTCTCATAAAGATCCTTCAGCTTGTCCCTGGTACTTCAGGAAAAAAAGAGGGGAGAGCATTAGGGAAAAGTGCTAATGGATGCTGGCCTTGATACCTAGGTAATAGGTTGGTAGGTGCAGCAAACCACCACGGCACATGTTTACCTATACAACAAACCTGCACATCCTGCATGTGAACCCCAGAACTTTAAAAAATTTTAAATTAAAAAATCCTTAGTTTGACATTAAGGCCCTTCTTGATCTAGCCTTATTTCCTGATAGTCCTCTTGTAGCCTGTCCTCAAGCCATTCTGAAAGTCAAAGGCCACCTGTGATGTTTTGGTAAAAGTCTGTAGACTCTTCTCTCTGGCAAAAAAAAACCCAAAAAAACAAAAAAACAAAAAACAAAAAACACGGTTGGAACTTTTAACAATAAACTAGAGCAAGCAGAAGAAATAATTTCAGAGTTTGAAAATGGGTCTTTCAAATTAACCCAGTCGAAAATAAAAAAGAATCAAAAAAACAAAGCCCTTGAGAAATGTGGGATTATGTGAAGTGACCAAAACTTATAACTTAGCGGCATTCCTACAAGAGAATAACTGTACTCCCAGCACTTTGGGAGGCCGAGGCGGATGGATCACGAGGTCAAGAGATCGAGACCATCCTGGTCAACATGGTGAAACCCCCGTCTCTACTAAAAATACAAAAAATTAGCCGGGCACAGTGGCACGTGCCTGTAGTCCCAGCTACTCGGGAGGCTGAGGCAGGAGAATTGCCTGAACCCAGGAGGCGGAGGTTGCGGTGAGCCGAGATCGCGCCACTGCACTCCAGCCTGGGTAACAAGAATGAAACTCCGTCTCAAAAAAAAAAAAAAGCTCCCTGAGGCCTCCCCAGAAACAGATGCTGCCATGCTTCCTGTGCAACCTGTGGAACCATGAATCACTGAAACCTCTTTTCTTTATGAATTACCCAGTCTCAGGTATTTCTTTATAGTAGTGCGAGAATTGACTAATACACTCTCTACAACAGTGGCAGACACTAGCTGCTTCTAGTCAGTCATCTGGCCACCCCCCAAGTTTTTCATTTTTCAGTGTTACCATTTTTAACAGTATTGGTAGAGTTTTGTGACATTCTCTTACATTCTGATGTTTTGAGGCATTCTTTTATTTAAAATCTGAATCTCTTCTGTAATGTTATTATTAATACATATCATACTGTGTGTGTATGTGTGTGTGGTTGCTTTTTCACATGCATTGTCAATTGTAGTCTCTGCTTCTTTCAGTGTGTGTGTTTGTATCTTAAAGAGACAGCGGAAACAAAACACAAATATCCATAAGTATACAGAATCAAGTCCAGCAATGGCTTTTGCTAATATTTTTGAGATTTTCTTCACAGTACTGACAAAAAATAGTCACAGTTATTCTGAGATTTAACCTCTGTCTAGCTCTATTTCATTACAAAAATGAGAGCAGCAGTCTATGACTAACTTCCTACTTAATATTTATTAAATCTTTCTTACGTATTTCACTGAGTTTCTGTCACTAATATAGCTGAGTTGTCAAAATAAAGAGATAATTTTCAAGAAAGAGTGATAATTATAAGCAGATGGAAAGGCAAATATTAATAACAATAATAATTGTTGTTACTATAAAAACACATATGTAGGTTTTACTAGTTGCTAGTTATTCTTCGAAGAACTCCTATTTAATTTTTTATCTTTATGAGAACTCAGATAGGTTCTTGGTATGTAAAAGCTGTGGAGGAACAGCAGACAAGGTTTTTTTCCTGTGTAAGGTAGGATGTGGGGGTCAGAATCGAGAACTCCACATAAAGTATGATCTATGAATTACTATGTTCAACTTTAATGAAAAGTTGTACTACAAGAACTCTATTTGCCTGCAAAGAGAGATAACAAGAAACACTATTAGTCTCAGCCTTCCTCTGGGATAAAAAATATAGTTTTATATGTTTAATTTGTAATCAGGTGTCAGGTTAATATTTATACTACATGCAAGTTCTGGGAATCCCTGAACAGAGACATCAATGTAATGTTGCCTGAAATAATAATGCCCCAAGACACCTATAAGAAGCAGTTGCACATACTATCTGATAAGGTGTACCTTCAAGCCAGGGCTTAAACTCTAATTTAAACTAACATGGACTGCAAAATGATGGTAATGATAAAGGTGATAAAATGACAATGACAATAATAATTCACATTAAGTATATGAAGACAAGGTTAAACTAAATTGTTGGTCACTAATAATATAGAGAATGGAAGAAATTATCAATGTATTTTAAGACTCTTCTATTGGTTGAGAGAAGGGAAGAAATATTAAAATTAGAATTTATTAAATCAATGATATATATTACCTTTATAAGGATAATCATGAAATAATTAGAATGCCTGATGTGAAAAAGCTAAAGGAAAAATTAAAAATAATATTTTTAAGACATTTAAACAAACTGGACACCTCATCTCAATTATATATTCAGTAGAAATTAAAGCACAACAATTGTAACTATAAACAATTTTATGTCAAAACTTCTAAAGGAATAAGACAAATTGACTATTTTATATAAAAATATGACTTCAAAACAGAATCAACACAAACACAGACACCCTGACTAGATTTATAATCATTAAGGAAATCATATTAGTAATTAAAACTCTTTCCTAATCAACCCACTGCCACACAAGTAAATAGGTCCAGACTTTCACTCATTAATTCTAGCAAATATTAGGAGACTACATAAATCCAAATGCTGAAAAACTTCCCAAATATTACAAAAACAGAGAATTCTTCCCAATTCATTTTTTGAGGCTACTATGTGCTTCACACTGAAACCAGATAAAGAAATTTTGAGGAAGGAGTTTTTGGCTAATCTCACTTCAAATATAGATGTAAAAATAAACCA
Organism: Aotus nancymaae; assembly: GCF_030222135.1. Lineage (NCBI taxonomy): Eukaryota > Metazoa > Chordata > Mammalia > Primates > Aotidae > Aotus > Aotus nancymaae. Next base: position 48,192,348 of record NW_026988415.1, on the reverse strand, counting down.
AATATAAGCAGTTGCATATAGAGTATATATTAGAAAAAAAATCACAACCAAATTTAGTCTATTCTATTAATGCAAGGTTGATTTAAAATACCAAAATCCATTTATATAATTAACCATATTAATGGATTAATGGAGAAAAACTTATGATTACCTCATTAGATGCAGAGAAAAATCATTTGACAAAATTTGTCATGTTTAATTAGTAAATTGAAAAGAGGAAAACACTGCCTTATTCTCATAAAAAGTATCGATCTAAAACTCTAGTAAATATTATTCTTAAGAGTATGATGTTAAAAGCTTTCAATGTATAATAAAAAAAGTGAGACAAGGATTCCTGCTATCACCACTTTCCAACATTATAATTAATGTTTCCAGCTAAGTCAGTAAGATGATAAATTATAAGAAAGAAAGAAACAAACAAAATGTTCATTTTCACAGTCAAGAGTATTGCACACATAAAAAATCCAAGAGAATTTATAAATAAATTATTAGAATTAATAAGTTTATAGAAAGGTCTATGAGTATAAGATCAATATTCTGAAATCACTTGCAATCCTAATTACTAGGAACAAATAAAGTGTAATATTTAAGCAGGATGTCTCTTAAAATAGTATTAAATATTAGGTACCTAGAAATAAATTCAACAGATATGCAAGTCATTTTAAAAAGATAATTTGAAAACTCAATTGAAAGAGATTTTTAAAATCTACATGGTTGCAGAGAAACCCCATGTCCATGGTGTGGAAGAATTAGTGTCATAAAGATGACAAGTTATCTTACATTGTTCCATAAATTTAATTCAATTAAATTCAAATAAGAATCCTAACAGTGGTTTTTTTGTGCAGAAATAATAAATGTATTCTTTTTTTTTTTTTTGAGACGGAGTTTCGCTCTTGTTACCCAGGCTGGAGTGCAATGGCACGATCTCGGCTCACCGCAACCTCCGCCTCCTGGGTTCAGGCAATTCTCCTGCCTCAGCCTCCTGAGTAGCTGGGATTACAGGCACGCGCCACCATGCCCAGCTAATTTTTTTGTATTTTTAGTAGAGACGGGGTTTCACCATGTTGACCAGGTTGGTCTCGATCTCTTGACCTCGTGATCCACCCACCTCGGCCTCCCAAAGTGCTGGGATTACAGGCGTGAGCCACCGCGCCCGGCCATAATAAATGTATTCTAAAATTTATGTCGTGTATTAGCCAAGATTCTCCCGAGAAACAGAACCAACAGAAAGGAATAATACACACATACACACACACATATACACTCATACATGTGTAAATACATGAGTAAATATATATACACATACACACATACACACAGATGTATCATAAGAATTGACTCACATGATTATGAAGGTCAAGAAATTCCACTCATCTTCAAGCTGGAGAACTAGAAAAACCAATCATGTAATTCAGCCCAAACTCCTGAGAACCAAGGAAGCTCATTGTGTAAGTCTCATTTGGAGTCTGAATGCCTGGAACCTGGAGCACTGATGTCTAAGGGAAGGAGAAGATAGATGTCTCAAGCATAAGCAAATTTGCTATTCCTCTACCTTTCTGTTCTCATACGGTGTTCAATGAATTGAATGATACTGACCCCATTGGTGAGGATCATATTTATTCCATCTACCTATTCAAATGCTAACATCTTCCAGAAACACTCTCATAGACACATTCAGAAATAATATTCTACCAGCTATCTGAGTGTCTCTTAGCCTAGTCAAATTGACACCTAAAAGTAATCAACAGTATAGAAATACAAAGGGCCAAGAATAGGTGAAACACACTGGAGGAAAAAAGTAGAGGAATTTTCCTAATAGAATCAAAATACCAAGTTATGGTATTACTCCAGTATGATGTTGGCTCAGAGATGGACAAATACACTTATAGAACAAGAGAAAGCCCAGAAATATATATGCATTAATAGAAACTTTATATAACAACTTTTAAATAAATTGTGCTTGGAATATGAATAGCTATATAAAAAAGTGATAAATCCTTACATCAAACTGTACACAAAAAAATTTTAATTGATCTTAGACATAAATATAAAAATGGAAAACTTTAGAACTTTAAAAATATAGAAATATACACATATATATTACTTTGCATAGAGAAATATATCTGTAAAAAGACACAAGAAGCTCATCTTTATAACCTTACCAAATACATAGGTTATTTGAACAAGATTAAACAAACAGGAAAATAGAAAATGCTGAGCATAGTTGAAAAATGATAAACAAAATTAAAGAAAAACACAGACTAAGAGAAATTTGCAAATCATTTACCTGACAACAAATTAATATCTAAATTCCAAATATAGAAATAATTACAAATATATGAATATATAATTCACAAAAGAATAACTAAATGGTGCATAGTATATGAAAGTATACTGAACTTCACTAGTATTCAGAGAAATGCAAACTAATCTGGGAATATACCATTTTGCATTTACTGAAATTGAAAAATGTAAGTCTAACCATGAAGAAATAGAACTTTGAAACCACAAATATATATACAGGCCATCTGGAAAATAATTTGGCATTACATGCTTTTTTATTTTTTTTAATTTTCTTTAGCTTTTAATTTTTAATTTTTGTAGGTACATAGTAGGTGTATATATTTGTGGGGTAAATTAGGTGTTTTCATATACGCATGAATGGGAAATAATCACATCATGGACTATAGGCTGTTTGTCCTGTTAAGCATTTAGCCTTTGTGTAATCAAAAAAATCCAATTAGACTCTTCGAGTTTTTTCTTAAGTGTACAGTCAAATTATTACTGACTACAGTCACTCTTTTGTGCAATAAAATAGTATGTCTTATTCATTCTTTCTAACTATTATTTTTGTACGAATTAACCATCACCACCTCTATCTCAGCCTCCTATTACACTTCCCAGCCTCTTGTAACCAATTTTCTACTCTCTATCTCCATGAATCCAATTGTTTTGATTTTTATATCTTAGAATCAAGCAAGATCATGTGATGTTTTTCTTTCTGTGCCTGGCTTATTTCACTAAACATAATGAAACACATGTGTTCCATCCATATTGTCACAAATGACTGGATCTCTTTATTTTTATGGCTGACTCCATTATGTACATGTACCACATTTCTTTATCTATTCATCTGTTGATGGATGCTTAGGTTGCTTCCAAATGTTAGCTATTCTGAACAGTGCTGCAACAAACAAAAAGTGCAGATTTCTCTTCAATATACTAATTTCCTTTCTTTTGGGTATATACCCAGCAGTAGGATTGCTGGATCATATGGTAGCTAAATTTTTAGATTTTTGAGGAACATCCAAACTATTCTCCATAGTGATTGTAAGAATTTACATTCCCTCCAACAGTGCATGAGGGTTCTCTTTATCACACAACCTTGCCAGCATTTGTCCTTGCCTGTCTTTTGTATATAAGCAATTTTAACAGTGGTAAGATGTCATAAGATGTTGTAATATCTTCAATGAGATATTGTAATTTTGACCTGAATTTCTCTGATGATTAGTGATGTTGATCATCTTTTCATATGCCTGTTTGCCATTTGCATGTCTCCTTTTGAGAAATGTCTATTAAGATTTTTTTGCCCATTTTCTGATCGAACTATTAGATTTTTTCCCCTATAGAGTTGTTTGAGCTTATATATTCTGGTTATTAATCCCTTGTCGGATGCATAGTTTGCAAATATTTTCTTCCATTCTGTGGGTTGTGTCTTCACTTTGTTAATTGTTTCCCTTGCTTTGCAGAAGCTTTTTAACTTGATGTGTTTTCATTTATCCATTTTTGTTATATTTGCCTGTGCTAGTGTAACCAGGGCATAGGAGCAGGGCTGTGGGGGCATTCCAAAGAGTCTTACTATTCCCCAATCAGAGGTGTTTTTTTTCAGGACCTTGGGCTCTCACTCACCCAAGAATGGGGAGGGGACCCAGGCAGCATGGTAATATTCTTCAAGTAAGGATACCCTATTCTCCATGATGTGATTATTATGCTCTGCATGCCTGTATCAAAACTTCTCATGTACCCCATCAATATATACACGTGCTATGTACCAACAAAAATTAAAAACATAAAAATACTCAATATAATACTATATATTATTTTGATTTTCATATGCATTAGTCCATTTTCACACTGCTGATAGAGACATAACCAAGACTGAGTAATTTACAAAATAAAGAGGTTTAATGGACTTACAGTTCCACATAGCTAGGGAGGCCTCATAATCATGGTAGAAGGCAAGGAGGAGCAAACCACGTCTTACATGGATGGCAGCAGGCAAAACAGTTTAGGCAGGGAAACTACCCTTTCTAAAACCATTAGATCTCTTGAGACATATTCATTATCACAAGAATAGCACAGAAAACACTTGCCCCATCATTCAGTTACCTCCCACAGGGTCCCTCCCACAATACATAAGAATTCAAAATGAGATCTGTGTGAGAATACAGCCAATCCATATCATTCCACTTCTGGCCCCTCCCAAATATCATGTCCTCACATTTCAAAATCAGTCATGTCTTCCCAACAGTCCCCCAAAATCTTAACTCATTTTAGCATTAACTCAAAAGTCCACAGTTCAAAATCTCATCAGAGACAAGGCAAGTCCCTTCTGCTTAACAGCCTGTGAAATCAAAAGAAAGTTAGTTGCTGCCTAGATACAATGGGGGTACAGGCATTGGGTAAATACAAGCATTCCAAATGGGAGAAATTGGCTAAAACAAGGGGTTATAGTCCCCATGCAAGTCCAAAATGCAGCAGGGCAGTCAAATATTAAAGCTCCAAAATTATATCTTTTGACTCTATGTCTTATATCCAGCTCACACTGATGCAAAAGGAGGTTCTCATGGTCTTTGACAGCTTTGCTTCTGTGGCTTTGCAGGGTATAGTCTCCTTCCTAAATGCTTTTAAGGGCTGGCATTGACTGTCTGTGGCTTTTCCAAGCACACAATGCAAGCTGTCAGTGGACTGACCGTTCTGGGGTCTGGAGGATAGTGGCCCTCTTCTCACAGCTCAACTATGCAGTGCCCCAGCAGGGACTCTGCGTGGGGGCTTTGACCCCACAATTCCCTTTCGCACTGTCCTAGCAGAGATTTTTCATGAGAGCCCTGCCGCCACAACAAACTTTGCCTGGACATCCAGGCATTTCCATACATCCTCTGAAATCCAGGTGAAGGTTCCCAAACCTCAATTCTCGAGGTTGTACCTTGGCCCCTTTTACTCATGGCTGGAGTGGCTGAGATGCAGGACATCAAGTCCTTAGACTGCACACAGTATGGGGACAGTGAACCCGGCCCACAAAAATATTTTCTTCTTCTAATCTTCCAGGTGTGTGAGAGGAGGGGCTGCGTGAAGACCTCTGACATGCCCTGGAGACATTTTCCCCATTGTCTTGGTGATTAACATTCCTCTCCTTGTTACTTATGCAAATTTCTCCAGTTGTCTTAGATTTGTCCTCAGGAAATGGGATTTTTTTTTTCTATCGCATTGCCAGGCTGCTAATTTTCTGAACTTTTCTGCTCTGCTTCCATTATAAAACTGAATGCCTTTAACAGCACCCAAGTCATCTCTTGGATGCTTTGCTGCTTAGAAATTTCTTCTACCAGATACCCTAAATCATCTCTCTCAAGTTCAAAGTTCCACAAATCTCTAGGGAAGGGGCAAAATTCTGCCAGTCTTTTTGATAAAACATAGCAAGAGTCATGTTTGCTCCAGTTCCCAAGAAGTATCTTACTTCCATCTGAGACTACCTCAGCCTGAACTTTATTGTTCATATCATTATCAGCATTTTTGTCAAAGCCATTCAACAAGTCTCTAGGAAGTTCCAAACTTTCTCACATTTTCCTGTCTTCTTCTGAGCCCTCCAGACTGTTCAAAGTTTTTCCTGTTACCCAGTTCCAATGTTGTTTCCACATTTCCAAATATCTTTTCAGCAAGGGCCCACTCCTGGTACCAATTTGCTGTATCAGTTCATTTTCATGCTGCTGATAAATATATATTAAAGACTAGCAATTTACAAAAGAAAGAAGTTTAATGGATTTACAGTTACACATGGCTGGGGATGCCTCATGATCATGGTGGAAGACAAGAAGGAGCAAATGACATCTTACGTGGATGTCGGCAGACAAAAAGAGTTTGTGCAAGGAAATTCCCCTTTTTAAAACCATCAGATCTCATGAGACTTATTCACTATCATGAGAACAGCATGGGAAAGAACTGCCACCATGATTCAATTACCTCTCATCAAGTCCCTCCCACATCATGAAAATGTCTTTTATTTATTTATTTATTTGTGTGTGTGTGTATGTTTGGCTTCTCAGCTATAGTTAGTGTATTTTATGTTTGGCCCAAGATGATTCTTCTTCCATTGTGGCCCAGGGAAGCCAAAAGATTGGATACCCTTCTGGAACCATATGTTGCAACATAAATGGATCTTAAAAGCAAAATCTTGAACCAAAAAAAAAAAAATCAAGTTACAGAATTATACTATATTTGTTTATGAATGTATATACACACACACAATCAACTTACAGAATAATGCTGTATTTGTTTATGAATAGATATAATGCTATATATATAATTTACATATAATAAAATATATAATATCTTCCTACATAATATATATATGAAAATTATGAAAACATAATTGGAAGTGAAAAACACCAAATTAAAGATAGTAATTCCTTCTGCAGAGTGCACGGGTGTGGGAAGTGGAAGAATGGGACTGGGAGCGATACACAGGGGCTTTCATCATATCTGTAATTTTTTTATTATACTTTAAATTCTGGGATACAAGTGCATGTGCAGAATGTGCAGATTTGTTACCTAGGTATACACATGCCATGGTGGTTTGCTGCACCCATCAACCCATCATCTACATTAGATATTTCTCCTAATGCTATCCCTCCCCTAGCCCCCCACTACCTGACAGGCCCTGGTGTGTGATGTTCCCCTCCCTGTGACCACGTGTTCTCATTGTTCAATGCCCACTTATGAGTGAGAACAGGCAGTGTTTGGTTTTCTATTCCTGTGTTAGTTTGCTGAGAATGATGGTTTCCAGCTTCATCCATGTCCCTGCAAACGACATGAACTCATCCTTTTTTATGACTGCATAGTATTCCACGGTGTATGTGTGCCACATTTTCTATATCCAGTCTATCATTGATGGGCATTTGGGATGGTTCCAAGTCTTTGCTATTGTGAACAGTGCCGCAATAAACATACCTGTGCATGTGTCTTTATCATAGAATGATTTATAATCCTTTGGGTATATATCCAATAATGGGATTGCTGGGTCAAATGGTATTTCTATTTCTAAATCCTTGATTAATCACCACACTGTCTTCCACTATGGTTGAACTAATTTACACTCCCACAAGCAGTGTAAAAGCTTTCCTATTTCTCCACATCCTCTCCAGTATCTGTTGTTTCCTGATTTTTTAATGCTCACCATTCTAGCTGGCGTGAGATGGTATCTGATTGTCATTTGGACTTGCATTTCTTTAATGACCAGATCACATGAAATTTCAAGATGAGATTTGGGTGGGGACACAGCCAAACTGTACCAGCATATGTAGTATATGGTGTCAAGTTAAAATTTGAGATATGAATCTTGGGGAGATGCAAACATTCAGTCCATAACACTATGACACTCATAGAAACTAAGAAATAAAATAACTAAAAATCAGCATTGTTATTTCTGTGGAGTGAAAAGAGGAGAATCTGATTTTGAGGGTATACAGAAGTCTTCACTTTGTTCATTTTACTTATTTCTTAAGCTGAATTGGGGTTTCTGTGGTTTGACTGTGTTCCCACCCAAATCTCATCTTGACTTGTAATAATCCCCATGTCCGCTGCCAGCATGCAAGACATCTCTTTGCTCTTTCTACGTCTTCCACCATGATTGTGAGGCCTCCTCACTATGTGGAACTGTGAATTCATTAAACCTCTTTTCTTTGTATATTATCCAGTCTTGGGTATGTCTTTATTAGCAGCATGATCATGAACATGTATATGTATGCTTTTTTAATACAGGGATGTATATGTATGCTTTTTTAAAAATTAGGCTTTAATGTTCTGCCTTATAAAGTTGATGATATATAAATTACTTCTCAATAAATGTTAAAAAAATTGAAAATTTTCTAAAGCAGAGCAAGATCTTTGAACACAGCACATTTATCTTGCTTCATGGACTCAGTAAATATTAGTTGAGGCTGAGAAGAAGAAAGGGACTTTGATTGCTCTACCTCTCTGTCTAAGTTGATACAAGTGAAAATCTCTGGTGTTCATCATTTAATTTTGTCAGAAGATATTCTCTTTGGTGTCATTGCATCTGATGTTATGATGGTTTTTTTATGTTGAGTTTAATTATTTGTAACAAAAAGCAAACAGATACTTTCTCAAAATCTGTTTTAAAGATTTATAAAATTTGTCTTTAAATAATTAACAGTATGTTTAAAAAAGATAAAAATCCATGATTCTCTGATCAAATATTTTGAACATTCTTTAATAAAAATTTGACCCCAAATTATTTGCTCTTAGCTAAATCAGAAAGATTTCTAAAATATTAATAAGCTAGAAAGTTATCTTTCTATTTAATAGGATAGAATGGTTCTAAATATGCTATAGGCTTATCTGTTCTTTTTATATTGTAATGTCCAGCAAATAAAAATATGATCCAAACTCATGCTTTATCATCTTTCAGTTATTTACCCTGTCTGCTAAAATACATGAAAGCCTTCATTAAGTATGCATGATTCACATGAGAATACTCATTGGGTATACAATGGATCTGCATAAAAAATTTTAATGTTTATTTATGAAATACTATTTTGGCTAAAATGTGCCAATCAATTAACTTCACTAAAACCTGATGTCTCTTAAAGTTCCAACTAACATATTTTAATTAAAGAGACTGGATGAACATTCAACACTGTGTTTAAAAGGCATCATGAACACATATTAATAATAAGACAAAACAAGTTTTTGCATGCAGTATGATTTTTATCAGCCTGAGTGTTTAATGATGTTGTAAGAATGAATTGCTAAGAACAATCTCAGAAGAAAAACAACCATGTTACCCTGACTCTCTATGTATAGTAGACATCCAGAATTTACACAGAAGATTATTCTCCAAACAAAGGGCATTCTAGATAAATAAGTGTCTTAGTCAGTCTGGGTTGTTATGACAGTATGCCGTGGACTGGGTGGCTTAAAGAACAAACATGTATTTCTTACAATTCTGGAGGCTGGGAGTCCAATGTCAAAGCACCAGCAGATAGAGTGTTTGGTGAGGGCCTGCTTCTTTGTCTATAGATGTCTATCTTCTCTTTGTATCTTCATGTGACAGAAAGAGGGCTAGAGAGCACTCTATGGTCTCTTTTATAAGATTACTAATCCCATTCATGAGGGATCCACCTTCCAAAGATTCTACCTCCTAATACCATCACATTGGGGGTCAAAATTTGAGATATGAATCTTGGGGAGATGCTAACATTCAGTCCATAACACTATGACACTATAGAAACTAAGTTAGGTAGTAACTTTTAGGCAGAAATTCTCTCACAATGCCATATAGCTATAGTAAATAAAGTTACCCACTGACCTAAAAGACTGAATATATCATTCAAAGTTGAGCACACTTAGAGAGTAAACTTAGTCATATGGCCAGGTCTTTTTTGTTGCCACCTAATATAAATTGCTACAATAAAATGAAATTATTTTGTTTAAAACTTCGTAATTGCATTTGGCAAGATGCCCTGTCCTCTTGTCTGTGAGAACTAATCAGAATTCACAGTCACTGTTAAACAGAAACAAATTGAAAGTGTAAGCTTACCATTGAAAAGAAGGCATAAGAATACTGCATTATCGCCAGGGATGAGAAGTAAAATTGGTATAAACACACACAAACTCAAACCAACACACACATGCACACACATGCACAAACACACACACAGAGAGAGAGAGAATGAGAGAGAGAAACAGTTGGGATCCAAACATCCCATTACACAATGTTATGTAATAATGTCTTTGCTTCCACAGTTTTTGTAAATGAAATTAAACTAGAAATAGAAATTAAACTAAAGAAATAGACACACTGCATTTTATGTCTTTCTTGTTCAAATATCCTTTCCAATAAATTGTCAACAAATCTGAATATACAATTTTGAATGTCTCAGTTAATGCTCTTTACCTTCCCACAATCCTGTGCCCTGCAACCACTTCACAGTTACTTGTATTTATTTATATTTTAGGGTTATGGAGTACACATTAACAATGAAGCCTCTTTTCAAGTAAAGAAGTGAGTAGTGAGTATCTCTCTGGTCACAGTCACAGTCCTGTCTTGGTGGGTAGTTGGATAAAATAGGGGCCAGAACAGTAATCCGCAGATCTGCATAGGAAGTATTTACCAGGCTAAAAACCAAGCAATGCCATATCCAGGTTATCAATTAACTCTCTGGGGGCACACTAAAGGAAAGCTGCTTTCTTGATTGAGGAGGCAAGAATGGAAGAAGCCACTGATATTAGTCCTTTGGAGAAAGAAGTTAAGAAGAATCTCAGTTTAAGGAAAGGGTACTCCCACTCTTTGTTAATCAAAAAGCAACTAATAAAGGTATTTTAGAATTTAAGAAAGGTCTCATAGTTTCTATACTGTTGCCATTATAAGAAACTCAAATATCATGAGAGAGTAAACAGACTTTTACAAAGGGAGCAAGTTAATGTTTAACATATTTAAACATGTTGCTTAGAACAGCCTCTCTAAGGGTTGTGAATATGTCCCTCTGCTCCCCACATTATTTGCACAAACAATGATGGAACAAATTGTGTTAAGTCACAGTTTAGTATAAATTTCAACCGAGTGTCACTTGTTCCCAACTTGAAACACCCTATTGGATAGAACCATTTTCCAAAAAGAAAGTAAGGTTAATTCATTGTATGTGTTTTTTAATTAGCTAATTATTCTGTATGAGTTTTTTTTTTTTTCAACTATATCCTAAATATGTCTTAGGATTCTGCAAGGTTCATTGCAACAAACAGAATAGGTTAAAATTGGTCGTTTGGCCTATTCCTTCTGATTTCTTTTCTTTGTATTTTATTTATTTATTTTTTTGAGACAAAGTTTTGCTCTTGTTGCCCAGGCTAAACGTACAATGGTGCATTTTGGACTCACTGAAGTCTGCGCCTCCTGGGTTCAAGCGATTCTCCTCCCTCAGCCTCCCGAGTAGCTAGGATTACAGACGCCCGCCAACACGCCGGGTTAATTTTTTTGTATTTTTAGTAGAGACGGGGTTTCACCATGTTGGTCAGGCTGGTCTCAAACTCCTGGCCTCAGGTGATCCACCCACCTCGACCTCCCAAAATGCTGGGATTACAAGCATGAGCCACCGCGCCCGGCCCCCTTTCTGATTTCTTAACAAGCATTTCCTGAATGCATACTACAATACAGTACTGCCATTTTTTTGGCTCCCAAACTATCCAGTCATTTTATTTGATTTATCATGCATCATGTTTCCGGCAACCTGTTTAAATCAACCATTTATCACTCCTGCCCAGCTGTCAAGTCCTGAATGAAGAAGACTTTTATTTAAAAAACTTTGTTTTGTTCACAGAGTATTTTTTATAAATGCTGGAACACCAACAGTAGTTCATGGCATATAAAGCTCACTTGGCTTAAGGTAGATGGTAAATATATTTTTTACAGATACATTGAAAGAAAAGACCAAAATTGGATTTTGATGCTGTTTAAAAACTTTATAACACACTAGATATTTTTTGAAAATTGTATCATTAATAAAAAATAATATGTTGAAATTATACGTGTCTAGATATCAACATGCATTTCAAGCTTTCTTTGTATATATTCATGAGACATCATGCTACTGTTATTTGTTATATTGTTTCTTAGTGGTATGTTATTACATACTTATGACTACTATTAACAGTTATATAAATATTGAAGAATTTTTATTTCATACATTAAAATCTAATTTTTTAATAACAGTTTTACTGAGGTATTATTCACATGCCATAAAATTAACTAATGATTTTTTTTAGTATAGTCATTGAGTTGCAAAGCCATCACTATTATCTAATTCCAGAACACTTCCATCACCCAAAAAGAAAACCTCCTACTCACTACCACTTACTTACTCTTTCTTCCATAGCCCTACCTTAGGCAACTGCTAATCTATCATTCTTCATTCTGTACATTTTGTTTAAATGAAATTGTACACTATGTGGCCCTTTGTGTGTCTGGTTTCTTTCACTTAGCAAAATGTTTTCAGGGTATATTTATATTGTAAATGGTATGAGTATCTCATTTTTTATTGTCAAATAACATTCCATTTGTCTATCCATTCATCAGTGGCTGAACATAGGAGTTGTTTCCATATTTTGACTACTATGAGCAATGCTGCTATAAACATTCATGTCCAAGTTTTTGTGTGAACATATGTTTGTAATTATCCTGCGTATATATCTAGGAGTGGAATTTCTAGGTCATATGGTTATTCTATGCTAAACTTTTTGAGAGACCGCCAAACTATTTTCCAAAGTGATTGTATCATTTTACTGAGACATTTAATTTTAAAAGTCGGACAATTATCAGAATTATTATGTTCAGTGTATAATCCTTAATATCTCATGAACACTGGTATTTGAGGAATATATAATAGTTTAGAAAATCTAGCTAAGTCTCCCTATTTTGTTTTCAACTCAGTGTGTATTTGGTTATCCCCTGGGTATGTCCAGAGTTTTGTAAGGTATGAAGGTAAGAATTGGAATACATAGTCATAGTCTATATTACATAGTCATGTCTATAGTGCCTATTCATTTATTTGAAATAAATGTTTATTCTCAAATGGAAATTGTCTTTGTAGAGGACATTTTATGTTCATGAAATAAAAGTGTTTGTTAATCTTTTTTGTTTAGTATGGTAATTAGATTGATTTTTTTTTTTTTTGTGGCTGGAAATAAAGACAGAGTAGGGATTTTGAGGTCTCATTTAGACTTTTAATAATTTATTTAATTTAATATTTTAAATTACTTCTCTGCATTTGAGTGCTATAATTGTTAGAGGTACTGTATTAGAGGTACTGGAAAACTGTTAATTAATCCTACCAAATACTGATAAGGCCTCAAAACAACGAGCTTACGTAAATCTTATGATATGTAATATCATGTGACCAAAATAATTTTACTACTTCTTCCTGTGTTTTAAAAATCTGGTTAACTCTCCTATAAAGAAATTCAATTTAATATTTGGCTTTCACCTTTTCTGAGACTCTTGTAAGATCAGTGGTCACGGCATTGTTGAAACAATAAGCCTAAGATTCTTCAACCACTTGTATACATTCAGTTTTTCCCACTAAGTTGTGCTGAATAGGAGTCTCATCATCCTTTTTAAGGCATATGCTGTACTATCTGGGAAACCGAATACCTCCTCAAGCAGATCTGGTATCTTGCTTACAAAATAGCAAAATGTCAGAGGCTGAGGTGATTAAATAACTAGAAGCAGAAAAAAATAAGTTATTTTGTCCTTTCTTGTGACTTGAAACTCTGATTATACCCATTTTAATACTTACCTACTTTAGGAAAATTCAAAATTAGAGGGAAGTGTTGGAGTGGGTGAAGATGAAAAAATAATGACAGAGACAAAAACAGAGGGCTAATATGGAGTGGTTGGTTCACATTTATTTTCCAGAGAGTGTATAGGCAAGAAATAGGAACATCAAGGAGGAGAAGCACAGTAACATCACTGCACAGCCAGAGTACTGTCCCATTCTTCAGACTCTTCCACACAATCCTCCATGAAGCACTGATCAATTTACTAAAGAATTTCTTTGAGTGGAAGGTTTACCTAAATGCTAGCCAGATACTAGCTAGTTCCTGGTGCGATGCAATCTCAGGGTGTTCAAATAAGTCAGTAAATATGAAGGGCTTGCTAATAAGACCACAGTATTATATAACTGAGTCATAGGTGACTGGTGTGTTCTAATATCTTCCAGAAATCCTTTGGTACTAGTTTTATATGGCTGCAAACCAAATCATCACAAATTCAATGGTGTTTGAAACAATACATATTTATTATCTCACAGTGTCTGTAGATTAGAAGCATGCGCACAGCTTAGCTGGATTTTCTGCTTCAGAATCTCACCAGTTGGCAAAGTAGGTGTCAAACTAGGCTATAGTCTTGTTAGGGAAAGATCTGCTTCCAGGCACACTCAGGTTGTCACAGAATTCATATTCTTGCTGCTTCAGGACCAAGGGTTTGTTTCTTGCTAGAGGCCTTCCTCAGTTCCTGAAGACCACCTACAGTTCATTGCCACATGAGCTTCTCCAACATGACCACTTATTTTACAAAACCTACTCCTTCAAAGCTAGCGAGGGAGAGAGAAAAAATCTGCTAGCAAGTTGAAGTCTTATATAATGTAACTTGCTAATGAAAGCAACATTTCATCACCTTTGCCATATTCAATTTCTTAGAAGCAAGTCACAGATCTCATCAAGATACAAGGAAAGCAGATTACAAAAATATGTGAACCCTGAGAGAGAGATCATTGGGTGTACATTTTAGAATCTGTCCATGCACCTTGCATGTTACTGCAGGTTCAACTCAGTAGCACTAGTGCCAATCATGTCATTTTCTGGTTTAGAATAAGTCATCAGGGGAAGCAATTTCTCATTTACATTTTTTTATTTAATAGAGTATCTAGGAGATATGTCAAGGAAACAGACAAACCTAGCCAACTCAGGATTGGAGAGAGACAGAATGAACATACAGAAAATCAGGGAGATCAAACTTTACCTCTATCCATTTGTGGAAAGGCTGCAGGGACTGCCTAATGTGGTAACAGTTGATAATGATGGCCTTATTGTCAATTATAACTAGGCCTAGACCATTTTTGTTAATACCTAAAGGAAGATTGGCAATGTGAAACCTATACAATGAATAAAGGAGCATAGAGTTGTAATTCTGTGTCTCTGCTTGAAAGGCTTGCATATTTTCTCAAAGTATAAGAAAATCCAAATGAACTGGAAAATATTTGATTTTTCTTTTTTTTTAATTGCATTTTAGGTTTTGGGGTACATATGAAGAACATGCAAGATTGTTGCATAGGTACACACGTGGCAGTGTGATTTGCTGTCTTCCTCCCTTTCACCTATATGTGACATTTCTCCCCATGCTATCCCTCCCCAACCTCCCACCCCCCGCTGTCCCTCCCCTATTTCCCCCCAACAGACCCCAGTGTGTAGTGCTCCCCTCCCTGTGTCCACGTGTTCTCGTTGTTCAACACCTGCCTATGAGTGAGAACATGCGGTGTTTGATTTTGTGTTCCTGTATCAGTTTGCTGAGAATGATGGCTTCCAGGTTCATCCATGTCCCTACAAAGGACACGAACTCATCGTTCTTGATGGCTGCATAATATTCCATGGTGTATACGTGCCACATTTTCCCTGTCCAGTCTATCATCGATGGGCATTTGGGTTGGTTCCAGGTCTTTGCTATTGTAAACTGTGCTGCTATGAACATTCGTGTGCATGTGTCTTTATAGTAGAATTATTTATAATCCTTTGGATATATATCCAGTAATGGGATTGCTGGGTCAAATGGAATTTCTATTTCTAGGTCCTTGAGGAATTGCCACACTGTCTTCCACAATGGTTGAACTAATTTACACTCCCACCAACAGTGTAAGAGTGTTCCTATTTCTTCACATCCTCTCCAGCATCTGTTGTCTCCAGATTTTTTAATGATCGCCATTCTAACTGGCGTGAGATGTTATCTCAACGTAGTTTTGATTTGCATTTCTCTAATGACCAGTGATGATGAGCATTTTTTCATATGTTTCTTGGCCTCATGTGTGTCTTCTTTTGTAAAGTGTCTGTTCATATCCTTTGCCCACTTTTGAATGGGCTTGTTTGTTTTTTCTTGTAAATCTGTTTTAGTTGTTTGTAGATTCTGGATATCAGCCCTTTGTCAGATGGGTAAGCTGCAAAAATTTTTTCCCATTCTGTTGGTTGCTGATTCACTCTAATGACTGTTTCTTTTGCCGTGCAGAAGCTGTGGAGTTTGATTAGGTCCCATTTGTCTATTTTGGCTTTTGTTGCCAATGCTTTTGGTGTTTTGGTCATGAAGTTCTTGCCTACGCCTATGTCCTGAATGGTTTTGCCTAGATTTTCTTCTATGGTTTTTATGGTGTTAGGTCTTATGTTTAATTTAAGAGAGATAAAGGAAAAACTAAGCCAGAAAATTCTTTTGGATTTTCCTGCATGATTCATATAGCATTGCAGGTGTGAGAAGCCCAAATTATTTTCTTCTCAGTTACATACATGCTGAGTCCATTCTCACCTAGCCTTGTCCATCTTCACCAATTTGTCATATTTTGACTCAGTTTGATTATACAGTGAAATGTGCAGGGGTTTAGTAATACATGGATGCAGTTTGTGGGTCCAGATTACTTATTAAGCCTCCTAAACCTCCATTTATGAAGTATTTTGATAACAGGTCAAGTCTCAAGATTTCTTTCACTATACAGATGGCAGAACTGATTCTAACAGTGAAAAGGGAGTAAAAAAATTATACATTAACTCTTTAAGGGTACTTTTAATATTCATTTTGTAAATGATTACTACTCACTGACAGAATCAGATCCCTGGTGTTATTTTCTAACAACTTCTCAGGAGACTGCAGAGATAACTGATCTGGAAGAAATAGTAAGAAAAACCTACAAAATTGGCAAGGTTATTGATGTTGCTATCACTAGTACAAAAAATGTGACCTAAATACAACACCTGCTAAACAGATGTTCAAACATTCATGGGCATGACTGTCATGTTGCACAACTCTAGAAGGCCATATTCGGCTTTTGCATTTGTTTGAGGGATTGCAGTTCACCTAGATAACAATTCTTTATGAATTGTTTCCTTTGAAGTTGTGCAATTTGGCAGCCCTCGTCATGGGATCGTAAATAAGAAATATTATAAAAATCAACTTCAGTATCATTTATTGGCCCTGAGTGGTTGCTTGATAGCGTTTTACATCTATAGCCAATAATCTTGAAGGCAGGAGATGAGAGCAAGCTCATTAAATTTGTAAATTATGTCAATTACATGAGTGTGTACTGATACTGTAGCTATTGCTCTTCCTCTGCCCTGGAATGCTATACTGGTTCAGGGCATGGGACGCTGGGAAAATGCCACTGATTTTCTAGTAATGGAGATTTTATTAATGTTGATGTTTCACTTTTATTTATTTATTTATTCATCTGAGAAAGAGTCTTCTTCTGTCTCTCAGGCTGGAGTCTACTGGTGCAACTTTGATTCACTGCGGTCTCCCCATCCCAGGTTCAAACAATTATTGTGCCTCAGTCTCCCAAGTAGCTGGGATTACAGCCATGGGCCACCACGCCTAGCTAATTTGTTGTGTATGTGTTTATTTTTAGTAGAGACAAGATTTTGCCATGTTGTCCAGGCTGGTGTTTCCTAGCCTCAAGTGATCTACCTGCTTTGGCCTCCCAAAATGCTGGTATTACAGGCACAGGTCACCACGCCTGGCTGATGTTTCACTTCTTTCAAAGTCATTATTAACATTTCTCTTTTGCTGGTTTAATTTGCTACCAAGATCCTGGAAATCCCACACAGGGAGAGTTTGCCCCAGTAAAATACATCTGGAGGAGTCTTGTTTAATCAGTTTGCCTAAAAATGCAGATTTTTCTTTCTTTCTTTTGTTTTTTTTTATGATTTTAGTTCCCCAAACTGATACTTTTCATATGCGAGGGAGATAGACATAGCTTTCACACAACTTTCTTCACAAATTAGACACAGTGTAAGAAGAATGAACTGCCCTTTTGCTGTGACTGCTTGCTTCAGAATGTCTTTGATAAGGAAGGTGCTAAGCTTATCTACAAATGTACAAAATAGTAGAGGAAAGATTGAAGGGAAGATTTTATTAAAAGTAATGAGAATGTAGCTCTGAATTGAAGTTTCATAGCTTTTGATTATTTAATTCTTTATTTGATAGACTTAACATCCAAATTACTGCATTAATGTAAAAGAAAAATGTAGCTAACACTGATTCATTGTATCCCTCTCCCCAAAATATGCACACACACAAACACACACACACACACACACGCACACACAATCTCTCTCTCTCTCTCATTCAGCACTAATTAGATGTTTTACCAGACTCATTCTTATCAACAAGTTTCATGCCTCAACTAATTGGTCAACAACTACTTAAGGATTAGGATAATTTTAAAGTCTGAAGGGAAATTGTAGGTTGTTTAATGTATGTCTTTCATGTATAGATGAAGAAATATGCTCAATGAGTATATGTAATTTGTCCAAAACTGCACATCTTTGAGCACATTGGCAAGGTGGATTAAATCCTTTTGCTCTTTCCTGAGTAACAGAGTGAGACTCTGTCTCAAAAACAAAACAAAACAAAACAAAACAGAGTCTTGCTCTGTTGCTTTGTGGCCCAGGGTGGAGTGCAATGGTGCAAGCTTGGCTCACTGCAACCTTTGCATCCCAGCTTCAAGCAATTCTTATGCCTCAGCCTCCACACCCAGCTACTTTTTATATTTTTAGGAGACGCAGGGTTTCGGCATGTTGGCCAAGCTGATCTCAGAACTTCTGGCCTCAAGCGATCCATCCACTTTGGCCTCCCAAAGTGCTGGCATTACAGAATCCTTTTTCTCTTGACTCCTAATTTAATGCAGCACACCACTGTACCCATAAGTAAGCAACCTAGTCCTGTGACTACTTTATATGGCAATAATGTATAACTCAAATGTAGTTTATGAACAAAAGTCCTATATATATATATGTTCTTATACATTTTTGACTCTGAATTTTTGTTTCATCTTTACTAAGTTGCTCTGCACTAATTCTCATGGACATCTAATACTCTTACAGAAAAAACCGCAATAGATAACAGATGTGGTGCTTATTTTATGTTACATGCTATCCCAAGTATTTTACATAGATGAAACCATTTAATCCTCATAAGTTTGTGAGGCATGGACTACTATTATTCTCATTTTACAACTGAGAGTATTGAGACACAAAAACTCTAAGTCACTTACTCAAGGTCATACAGTAACTACACGGTATCCTGGTATGTTAATTCAAACACTGTAACTTCCTAGTTCATACTCAACAAAGGCAGATATCAAGTACAGTTCTATAAATCAAATCATTCTACAATTTATTTTCAGACTGCAATGTAGTTGCAAAAAATAATCTGGTATCCAAACACATGAGGAAAATTAGACCTAGCTGTTGAAAACACTTAAAAACCATATTTAAAGAACATTTGATGAAAATATCAAATAAGTCTTAAAGTGCAAATGCTATGACAAAATTATGATATTTACTTATAATGTTTTCTTTTTAGGGCAAATTTATTTTAAGAGACGACAATTCCTGTTAGTTGCCTTGTTTTAGGCAATAGACATGTCCCTAAGATGACTAAAATTGTATACATGTACAATTTGATGCTGCATATAAATTTAATTAATAAGAAAATCATTCAATGTAATTGGTCATGATTCTTTAAATAAAACTTTTGTAAGTTCATTGTAAAATAAATCGTTATCTTCCAATACAGCCGTGTTGTAAATTTCTATCTTAAGTAATTTGTTATCTATACAATTTTTAAAATTTAAATTAGGTTCCATTTTGTATTTTGATAACACACACAAAAAATCTCGCAATTCCCTCACCTGCAACATTTACAAAACATACTACGTGAACATTGACCCAAAATTTAAACAATGCAGACAGATGTAAAGAAAGTAAAAGACTACCTAATTCTTCCTAGTCCTAATCTCCAAAGGTTAATGCTCTTAAAATGTCTTGCACATTCTTCCAGATTAAATACACACACACATATACAGACATACAAACATCCCTGTTTAAATGCACATAATGCAATTTCTTTTTATTTATGGTAAAGGTGTTACACTCTATTGTACTTTAGAGATTATAATAAGCTTTGTTGTTTTTTATTAGTATCTTTTCTCATCTGCACATACAGATTTGGTTTATTATTTTAATGGTTACATATTATTGCATGTTCTCCATTACTTTTATAAAAAGATACACAAACTCCCAAAGTATCTATAAACACTATAACATTATGATAATGTTATTTATTATAAACAGTCTTAAGGTTTATATCTATCTCTATATAGATAGATATCTGTGTGTATACACAGTTTTCTACTATTATAAACAATGTTGCAAAGAAAATCAATGCTTGTATATCTTTACATATTTTGGCTAAATACAGAACGTAAATCTACAGCAGTGGAATTTTTGTATCAAACAGTATGTGAATTTACTATTTTGATAGGTATAACTAAACTCCCCCATGAAGAATTCAACCAGTTTAGCTTTGCATCAACTATGATTGAGAGTGCTTTGCTTTGTTAACTCTCAACAATACTGGGTTTTTATTTATTTTACTTTTAGCCTTTCAGATAATTCAAAATTATGCCTGATGTGGATATGAATTTTTTAAATTGAGGGATTTTTAAACACAAAATTCCTTCCGTTTCTTCTTTTTTTAATTACGTGAACTGATCACGTAATGATCAGTTCGTCTCCTGCTCTTTCTCCTCTACTCATTCAATCACACTTATTTCATTTCTCATCTATGTAAATACCAAGCCTCCTTCCTCCTTGGGAATTTTGTGTTGCTGTTTTTTGTCTGGAAAGTAATGTGCTCCCAATATCTGCATGATTTATGGACTTCTTTTCTGTCAGATCTAGTCTCAAATATCAACTTATCAGAAAGACTATCAATGCCCCCATCCGTGTAAAATAGAACTCTCCCTTCACTTACACTGGCACTCTCTAAACCCCTTACTTTGCTTTATTTTTCTTCTTTAAGGGTTTTTCACCATTGGGCATAATGTATCTCTCTCTCTCTCTCTCTCTCTCTCTCTCTCTCTCTCTCTCTCTCTCTCTCTCTCTCTCTGTGTGTGTGTGTGTGTGTGTATTTATTTACTAACATATTTACTTTTTTTAGTTTTTACCCCTAGATTGTAAGTTTTATGAGGGTAGGAACTTTGTTTGAGTGTGTATATGTGTGCATGTTTACTACTGTATCTCCAGCACTTAATGCAGAGTCTGGCACATAGTAGGGCCTTAATAAGTATTTGTTGAATAGAGGAATAAATTGAATTCATAAATCATTCTTCACAATGTCTATTCAGTATTTTTCTTTTCCTCAAACTCCAATATTCTGCTTACCCCTTTACATAGTTCACTTAGAAAAATATTCCCATCACACTGTGATAGACTATCAAGTATAAAATTCTCAAACTATTCCTCTTCCATCTAAAATTTTTCTGATTTCTACACTAATAAATTTTTAATATACCCTGTTGTTTTAGAGGCATCTCCTGACATATAATCAAGGACTGTTGTTAATAGAAGGCAGATTACTGCAATCACTAGAAGCATGGTTCATGGAGTCATCTCTTTCGCTCTAATACATACATAAAACAAGATACCTAATGTTTCTTTGTCTCAGTTTTCTCATCTACAAGATGGCAGCAATAATAATACCTATTGCATAGGATTCCTTAGAGAACTGAATGGGTTTAGTGAAAACATGCAATCAAATTCATTGTAATCATCATCATCAAAAAAATCATGTAACATATGACATATGCCAGGTAGTATTCTAAGCACTTTAAATACATTAAACATCTTGTTCTCATCTTATTTTTCTAACGTATCTATGGTTGTTAATGATATTTCTTTGTCATTCTTTATTGTTATGTAATTTTCATGCTAGGACATTCCTCTTTGAAGTACTCTGACTCATGCAGCATTTTCTTCTACAGTGTGCCAATATAATCTCTTTAATATCATCTTATTTCTCTACCTCGTAGTGTGATATACCACATATTTATTGAGTGTATATTTATTATCTGTTCACTACTGCTGAATAATTCACCTTGCTATGCACTATAAAGATTTTGATTATACATGTTATCACCATTTAAAAAGTCATGCTGTCCAGTGCTAGCAAGGTTATCATCAATCCTTTTTGGTGGCATTTTAATATTGCAAAGAAATATGGATGTATATACCAAGGCCAGTAAAGACATGCACTGTCTTTGACAAAGCATGGCTTGTTATAGAAATATATCCTATATAATTGAACATATTCATTGTAGCATCATATATGAGGGAAAACAACTGAAAATATTCTACATGTAAAAGAGTAGGTTAAAAGCATATGGTGATTTAATAAATACTGAATAAAAGTATGCTATATTATCAGAATTAAATATTTTACCACTGTTAAAACTTATACGATGAATATTATATAGAAACATGGAAATATTTATAATGTATTGTTTTCTAAAATATACAATTAGATATATCAAATTATTTTAATTATGGGCAAAAAGATATTTTAATATGGGTAAAAATTGGAAAATGATAATATGCCAAAAAGTTATGATAAGATGTGATATTTTGAATTAATGTTTTATTTTTCTCAAATTGTCTATAATAGTGTTTCTATTGATTTTATTTTTAAATATTTAATTTCTAATTTTTTAATTTTTGTACATACATAGGAGTTGTATATATTTACGGGATACATGAGATATTTTGCTACAGGCATGCAATATGTAATAATCATATAAGGGAAAACTGAGTATCCATCCTCTCAAGTATTTATTCTTTGTACTACAAACAATCCAGTTATACTCTTTTAGTTATTTTTTATGTACAGTTAAATTGTTATTTACTGTAGTCACCCTGTTGTACTAGTAAATACTAGTTTATATTCATTCTTTCATTTTTTTTCTACCCATTAACCATCTTTACTTCACATCTACCACCCCACCACCATTCCAAGACTCTGGTAACCACTCTTCTACACTCTTATCTCCATGAGTTCAATTGTTTTGATTTTTAGATCTCACAAATAAGTGAGAACATGTGATACATGTCTTTCTATGTCTGACTTATTTCATTTAACATAATGATCTCCAGTTTCATACATGCTGTTGTAAATGACAGAACCTCATTCTTTTTTCTTGTCTAACAATACTCCAGTGTGTATATGTACCACATTTACTCTATCCATTTATCTGTTGATGCACACTGATATGGTTTGGCTGTGTCCCCATCCAAAATCTCATTTTGAATTGTAATCACCATAATCCCCATGTGTCAAGGGAGAGACCAGGTGGAGATAATTGAATCATGGGGGTGGTTTCCCCATGCTGTTCTTGTGATAGTAAGTTCTCATGAGATCTGACGAATTTATAAGTGTTTGTCAAGTTCCTCCTTTGGTCATTCTCTCTCCTGCTGCCTTGTGATGAAGGTGCCTGCTGCCCCTTCACCGTCTACCATAATTGTAAGTGTACTGAGGACTCCCAGCCATGCAGAACTCTGAGTCAACCAAACCTCTTTTCTTTATAAGTTACCCAGTCTCAGATATTTCTTTACAGCAATGTGAGAACGAACTAATACAGACACTTAGGTTGCTTCCAAATGTTAGCTATTTTAAATAGTCCTGGAGCAATCATAGGAGTGCAGATATCTTTTTGGTATACTGATTTTCTTTCTTTTGGGTATATACCACTAATAGGAATGCTGGATCATATAGTAGCTCTATTTTTTGGAGGTTTCCTGAGGAACCTCCAAACTCTTCTCCATAGTGGTTGTACTAATTTACATTTTGACCAATAGTGTACAAGTGTTTCATTTTCTCCACATCCTCTCCAGCATGTGATATTGCCTGACTTTTGGATAAAAGCCATTTTAATTGGGGTGAGATTATATCTCCTTGTAGTTTTGCTTTGCATTTTTCTGATGATCAATTATGTTGAGCATCTTTTTATATTCCTGTTTGCCTTTTGCATGTCTTCTTTTGAGAAATATCTGGTCAAACCGTTGGCCTAGTTTTAAATTGACTTATTAGACTTTTTTCCTATAGAGTTATTTGACCTCCATATATATATATATATTCTGGTTACTAATATATATATATATATATATATATATATATTTTATATATTCTGGTTACTAATCTCTTGTCAGATGAGTAGTTCACAGATATTTTCTCTCACTCTGTAGATTGTTTCTTCACTTTGTTGATGGTGCCTTTTGCTGTGCAGAAGTTTCTTAACTTGATGTTATCTCATTTGTTCATTTTTGCTTTGGTTGCATGTGCTTGTGGGGTATTACACAAGAAATTTTTGCACAGACCAATGTCCTGGAGAGTTTACCCAAAGTTTTCTTATACTAGCTTCATAGTCTGAGGTCTTAGATTTAAGCTTCTAATCCAGTTTGATTTGATTTTTGTATATGACAAGAAATAGGAATCTAGATTCATTATTCTGCCTTTGGATATTTAGTTTTCCTAGCACCATTAATTGAAGAGACTGTCTTTTTCCAAGCATATGTTCTTGGTACATTTATGAAGAATGAACTCACTGTAAGTATAGATGGATTTGTTTCTGAGTTTTTTATTCTGTTCCATTGATCTATGTGCCTTTATTTAACCAGTACTATCCTGTTTTAGTTATCATCACTCTGTAGTATAATTTGTAGTGTGCTCTAGTTTGGTTCTTTTTGCTTAGTATATATTTGGCTATTCTGGGTCTTTTGTGTTTCCATATAAATTTTAGGTTGTTTTTTCTATGTCTGTGAAGAATGTTATTGACATTTTGATAGAGATTGCATTGAATCTGTAAATTGCTTTGGGGAGCAGGGATATTTAACCAATATTGATTATTTTAATCCATGAATGTAGGATATCTGTCAATTTATTTTGTATCCTTTTCAATTTCTTTCATCAGTCTTTTATGGTTTTCATTATAGAGATCTTTCACATTTCTGATTAAGTTAATTTTTAGGTATTTAATTTGTGACTATTGTAAATGAGATTGCATTTTCTTTACTTTTTCTGATTGTTCACTATTGATGTATAGAAATGCTACTGATTTTTGTATGCTGATTTTATATCCTGCAACTTTACTGAATTTATCAGTTAAAATAGTTTTCTTGTGGAGCCTTTAGCATTTTCCAAATATAAGATCCTATCATGTACAAACAAGGATAATTTGACTTCCTTCTTTGCAATTTGGATACTCGTTATATCTTTCTCTTGCCAGATTTATCTAGGTAGGCTACACTGAATAACAAGGGTGAAAGTGGGCAACCTTGTCATATTTCACATCTTAAAAGCCTTTCAATTTTTCTCTATTCAGTATGATAGTAGCTTTGGGTCTGTCATATTTGACTTGTATTATGTTGATGTATGTTCCTTCTAAACTGTTTTTTGAGAGTTTATGTCATGAAGGAATTTTGAATTTTATCAAATGCTTTTTTGACATTAATAGAAATGATCACACAATATTTGTCCTTTGTTCTGTGATATGGTGTATCGCATTGATTGATTTGCATGTGTTAAACCATTCTTGAATCTCTAGGATAAATTTCAGTTCATCACAATGAATGATATTTTTAGCAAATTGTTGAATTCAGTTTGTTGGTATTTTATGGAGGAATTTTGCATCAATACTCATCAGAGATACTGGTCTGTAGTTGTCTTTTTCAACAACTACAGGGTAATATTGGCTTTGTATAATGAGTTTGGAAGTACTTCCTACCCCTCTAGTTTTCAGAATAGTTTGAGTATGATTGTTACTAGTATTTCTTTAAATGCTTGGTAGACTTTAGCAGTGCAGCCATTGGGTCTCTGGATTTTCTCTACTGGGAGACTTTTTATTATGGCTTCAATTGCATTACTTTTTCATCTGTTCAGATTATTAATTCTTCATGGATCAATCTTGGTTTCTTGTACATGTCTAGGAATTTGTCAATTTCTTCCAGATTTTCCAATTTATTTGTATATAGTAGCTCACAGTAGCCACTAATGATCCTCTGAATTTCTGCAGTATCAGTTTTCATCTCTGATTTTATTTATTTAGGTCTTTTTATTTCCTCATGAGTACGGTTAAAGGGTTGTCAATTTTGTTTATCTTTTCAAAAAAAAAATACCTTTTTGACTTGTTAATCTTTTGTACCGCTTGCTTCATTTCAAATTTATGTATTTCTGCTTTGATCTTTATTATTTCTTTCCATCTACAAATTTTGGCTTTGGTTTGCTCATGTTTTCTAGCTTTTCTAGCTGCATCATTAGGTAATTTATTTAAAGTTTTTTTTTTTTTCTTTTTTGATGTAGGTAATTATAGGTTTAATTTTCTCTCTTAGAACTACT
This sequence comes from Aotus nancymaae, assembly GCF_030222135.1. Lineage (NCBI taxonomy): Eukaryota > Metazoa > Chordata > Mammalia > Primates > Aotidae > Aotus > Aotus nancymaae. The sequence continues at coordinate 48,166,082 of NW_026988415.1, read as the reverse complement.
TTTGCTGTATCCCATAGGCTTTGGTATGTTGTGTTTCTATTATGATTTGTTTCAATAACTTTTTCAATATATTTCTTAATTTCTTCATTGACTCACCAGTCATTCAGGAGCATATTGTTTAATTTCTATGTATTTGTATAGTTTCCAAAATTTCTCAATTCGTTGATTTTTAGTTTTATTCCATTGTGGTTGGAGAAGATGCTTGATATTATTTCAATTTTTTGCATATTTTAAGACTTGCTTTGTGACAAACATTTGATCTATCCTTAAGAATAATCCATGTGCTGAGACAAAGAATGTGTATTGGGCAATCTTTGGATGAACTATTCTGTAAATACCTATTAGATTCATTTATTCTATAGTGCAGATTAACTCTGATGTTTCTTTGTTGATTTTTCGTCTGGGAGATCTATCAAATGCTGGTGTTGAAGTCTCCTGCAATGATTGTATTTGGTCCTATCTTTCTCTTTATCTCTAGTAGTATTTTCTTTGTATCTCTGTGTACTTCAGTGTTGAGTGCATATATATTTACAATCATTATGTCCTCTTGATAAATTGACCCCTTTATCATTATATAATGACCTTCTTGTTTCTTACAGTTTTTGTGCTGAATTCTATTTAGTCCGATAGAAGTATAACAACTCCTGTTCTGTTCTGGTTTTTGTTGTCACAGAATATCTTTTACCATCCCTTTCTTGTCAGTCTATGTGTATCTTTATAGGTGAAGGGTGTTTCCTGTAGGCAAGAGATCACTGAGTCTTATTTTTCAGCCACTCTATGTCTTTTGGTAAAGAATTTAGTCCAATTACATTCAACGTTATTATTGATAAGTAGAGGCTTATTCCTGCCATTTTGTTATTTATTTTCTGATTGTTTTGCCATCTTTTCTTCCTTCTTTTCTTCCATCCTGTTTTTTTTCTAGTGAAAGTGATTTCCTCTAGTAGTATAATTTAATTTATTCCTTTTCAGTTTTTGTGTATCTGTTGAATGTCTTTTGATTTGCGGTTATCATGAATCATGCAAATAATATCTTATAACTAATTATTTCAAACTGATGACAACTTAACACTTATTTCATAAACAGTCAAACACATCAAATGAAAACCAAAAACAGCCACCAGGTCCCTCCTTTGACACATGAAAATGATGAAGATTACAATTGGAGATGAGATTTGTATGGGGACATAGAGCCAAACCATATCATTCCACCCCGACCCCTCCTAAATCTCACAGTTCCGCAAGGCTGGGGAGGCTTCAGGAAACTTACAATCATGGTAGAAGGGGAAGCAGGCAGGTCTTATATAATAGCAGGCGAGGGAGAGCATGTGAAGAAGGAACTGTTAAACACTTATAAAACCATCAGATCTTGTGAGAATTCACTCACTGTCATGAGAATAGCATGCGGGAAATTGCCCCCATGATTCCATCACCTCCCACTAGGTCCCTCCTTTGACATGTGGGGATTATGCAGATAACAATTCAAGATGAGATTTGAGTCCCTTTCCCTGTGCTGAGCCACCTGGGACTGATGGTGTAGTGATGCAAGCACCTCTGTGGCCACCACCGCTAGGACTGCGTTGAGTCAGACTTGAACCTAACCCAGCACTGGGTTTTTCCCGAGGCCCCTCCCTTTATGGCAACAAGATCCTTCAGGCCCTGGGCATATCCAGAGATAATGTTTAGGAGCCAGGGATTGAAGTCAAAACCTCCACAATTTACCTGATATTCTATTGTACTACAGCTAAGCTGTCACTCAAACCACAATACAAAGTCTTTCCTGCTCTTCTTTTGCCTTTCCACAGGCAGAGGAGCCTCTCCCTGTGGCCACCACCACCAATAGTCCAAAGGGATTTTGTCAGCCCACATCAATGCCTACTTATGGATCAAAGTCTTCTCCATCAGCTTGTGGTAAATGCTGCTAAGCCTGGCACTCACCCTTCAGGGCAGTGGGCTCCTCTCCAGACCAGGGCAGGTCCATAAATACTGTTTTATTGCCTAGGCCTGAACTCAGAGATCCTAACGGCCTATTTGTTGCTCTTCCCCCTTGTGGCTGGGTTGGTTCCTAATGTACAAATCAAACTCCCCTTTACTTTTCCTCTTGCTTTTCTCAAACAGAAATATTCTGCTGCCATAGCCAGCACAGCTGGGAATGTGTTGCATCACACATGAAGTCAGTATGTCTCAGAGTCTCACCCAGGGCCCACAGCATACTCCCTAGGTGTTGGTGTTATTTATTGAGGGCCCAACGGCTCTTTAGTTAGCTGATTATGAATCCTTCTAGGACTGGGTCCTTCTCTTCAAGTCAACCAGTTCCCTTTTGTTCCATGGTGCATCAATAAATGTCATCCAGGAGCTGGCTCCTGGAACGGGAGCCTTATAACACTGCCCAGTGTCCTACTCTTCTATGGCCGAGCTGGTCTCTAAGATGCAAGACAAATTCCTTCTTAGTCTTTGCTCTCCTTTCTTTAAGCAGATGAAAGGAGTCACTTTCATTGTTGTCAGCTGCACTGCCTAGTGTAGGGGGAGGGCTAGCACAGACAGTCCCTTAGCCACCCCAGCTTGTATCTCCCTAGGTCACATATCACCCTAGTCCACTGGCTCTAAGACCCACCTAGCACTAGGAGTTGCATAGGAATTATGGTATTTGTATCTTAGATTGCCTATCAAGTTTACCTAGGACCCCAGGGAACTTCGGCCCACAGTGGCAAGATTTGCACAGAACTCAAGTTCCAAATGCTGGGATTGGCAATTCCTCTCTGACTAGGGCCAGTTCAAATGTTCCCTCGATACACAGATGCTAGCTGAGCCCAGTGAGGCTTTGCTCTCTACTATAACAGGACAGCATTGAGTTCAATGTGAAGTCCCCCATCACTGCACTCTCTCGTCCACAAGTACAAAATTTCTCTCTCTGCACCACACAGCTGCTGCTGGGGGGTGAGGCAAGGGTGGCATTGGCAATACAAGACTGTCTCTCCTGCCTTCCTCAATACCTCTTTTCCTGATATAAAGTTAAAATCAGGTACTGTGATTGCTCACCTGCCTTTTGGTTCTTGTGGCAATGCTTTTCTGTGTGCAAATAGTTTTTTAAATTTAGTGTTCCAGCAGTGGGAATGAACAGTGTAGACTTCTATTTCACCATCTTGCTCTACTACCCTTAGATATGTCTTCTATTTAAGACAGAGAAGAAAATGGAAAAATATGTTGTACTTATGGTTCCTATCTTTGGTGAATTTACACACATGACACATACATTAAAGAGTTATGTAAGATGATTTGACAAAGCAAAATATTCAATAGCCATTTGTTTAATAGGTTTCCTCTAATGTACATAGTATAGTATGCATTTATACATACACACATATTATATATATATATATATATATATATATATATATAGTATCTAGTGTTTTATGGAAAACAAATGAGCATAAGGCTTCTGGAGGGCAATCAGTACATATCTCAGCTTAGGTCCAGTTCTTTGTGTTCTACCATTTTATTCTAGAATTTATGGTGTTTTGTTTTAAAACATATTCCTCTAATTTTATATCTCTAGTAATAGCTCCTCTTTTTTTTATAATGACTAGGAGGTGCATACTTGGCTATTAAACAACTGTAGACTAATTCAATTCCATTTTGATTTGCAATAGTGAGACTAATAATTTTTTCTTCTCGGTTTTTGGAGGTAGTCTCCTACATTTGTTATTTACATAAAAATAATAGCAATTTGATGGTGGTTGAGAGAGCTATGAGATTAGTTCAGGGATTAGGAAGGGCTTGAGAAAATTCGGGATATGTGAATTCATAAATGTAAGGCCAAATGAGTTTTCAATGAACAGTGATAATCTTCCAAATTGACTATATTCACTATCATATGCTTGAGTATTATCTAAAACTCCATAATGTTAGTATTTCAAGAAATTGATTGTCATCTGAATGTCTTCAAGAAATTGATTGTCATCTGAATGTCTTCATTTAAAAACCTGGCCCCATCATGTAGCCAAAAATAGTTTCTTATTTTTATTTCCCACAAAGTCATTTGATATTTTTAGTACTTCTTGGATTTGACACCAGCACAAAAATAACAGAAGCACATATTTACTTATTTCCAAATTTCAGAACTCCATCAGTCCACAAAATAAAAGTTTCTGTAATCCCAGCTACTCAGGAGGCTGAGGCAGGAGAATTGCCTGAACCCAGGAGGTGGAGTTTGCAGTGAGCCGAGATCGCACCATTGCACTCCAGCCTGGGTAACAAGAGTGAAACTCCGTCTCAAAAATAAATAAATAAATAAAAGTTTCATAAACTAAGGACATCACTTTGCATCTAGAATGTCTCAACATATCTCTGTAAAATAAATGCAAAAATCATATTCATTTCCACTAAAAATAACAGCCCACATATGTCAAAATATTATCAGAGATCATTACAAAAATACTAAGAGACTGTTTTGGATTTTCTCTCACTTTTATTCTAATAGGTGGTCTGTGGATAACAACTGGTTTAATAAATAAATTTCAGGTAATCTTTCAAGCTCATTCAAAATGTCAGAACAAGATGTCCTTATGCCTTAAAACCTACTTTCTTCTGAAGTTCATATCAAATATTACTTCAATGAAGATTTTTCTCATATCTGTTCTTCCCTCTCCCCTTCCAGAGAGAATCTATGACCCTCTCTTTATTTGTATCAGCCACTGTCCCATGTTTGACGTTCTATTTGAACCCCTTAAAATGTGACTATACTTATTTGCTTACATGTCTATCTCCCTAACCCTAGACTTGGAGCTCTGCTCATTGAGAACAAGGATGGTATCTCACCCCTTTGACTCCCTAGTACTTAACATTGAGTGTGAGAATTTGATTGTATTAACAGTCCTAAATTTTGATCCTTCTCAGTATCCATACCGTTTACATGTCAACCTGTAGTATTCTTCCACTCTAACTCTGAGCTTGGCCATATGACTAGACACAGCCAATAAGATGTTAGCAAATGTGATGCAAATATGGGGTTGAAATGTGGTTGTGTGATTGGCCAGCTTGTTCTTGCATTACTCCATTACTATGAAAATGTGCCCAAGTTAATCTGCTGGAGGTAGAGAGACACAAGGTCACTTCAGTGTTTCTAGAAGAGGCTGCCCTAAATAACCTAAGAACCAGTCAACTCCCATGCATGTGAACAAGTCTAGCTGAAGCCAGTAGACCACCCAGCCAACTGAGCAAAGATTGGTTCAGTTGCTAAGACACCCCAGATTCATAAAAATTGCTTATTGTTGCTATGTACAAATTAGGCTTTGGTGTTAATACTTGCAATTGTTTTGTCATTAGATAGTTGATACAAAGGGAACAGCATATAGTATGTGCTTAATAATTGAAGGATGAGTAATGTTTCTAGGTGGCACAAGGAAAAGGAAAAATGATAAATGGAAACACAAAGGCAAAAAATATGTTTGTCCTCTAAAACCCTTTCACTTAAAACTCCCAAATATAAAATTCAAAAATGTTAAAATAGTCTACATAAGACAAAGACAAAAATTATTCTTGGCTTTCAGCCATTGGGTCTGGAAAAAATGAAGGATATAAATTGATCACCTATTATACCCCGGCCATTTTTACATCATTTATTTCATTTAATTATCATGTCAAACCAGCAAGGTAGGAATCATCTCCACTTGAGAATGAGAAAACTAAGACTCAGTCAAGTAACTTGCCGAAAATTATGAGGATTAATATAATTATTTATTAACCACCTACTGTGTATCAAATACCTTACTAGGTACTGAAATATAATAAGCATTGAAAAATACATTATTTAAAAGTAGACTGACTCCAATAAAATTAAGACGTATATTGTAAGTGCCATAGCCACCATTAATAAAGAGATATAACTAGTATGCAAATACAGGAGATAAAATAAAATCAATTTTTAAGATCTCTAGTTATGCAAAGGAAGGTAATAAAACAAGGGGGATCCACATTTGTAATATAAACCCAGCCACCTCTGAAATACAAATGGTTAAACTTTCTAATTAAAAGACATAGATTTATAAATTGGATAGAAAACCTGACACTTACCAATATAATATCTACAATAAATTCACTTTAGAGATAATGACAGATTAAAAGTAAATGGACAGAAAAATAAATATATCATACAAACACTGATAGCTAGAGTGTTACACTAACATCAGACAAAATAGACTTCAGAAGGAGTACTATCAGAAAGAGATGGACATTTTATAAGAAGTAAAAGATTAATTCATCAAAGAGACATAAAAACCCTAAATGTACATGCATCTAATAACGGAATGTTAACATACACAAAATAAAAGCTGATAAAAGTGAATAGAGCAATGGGCAGCTCCACAATCACAGTTGATCTCAACACTCCTATATCAGTAATTGAGGTAATTTGCAAGGAAACAAAATTGGGTTGTTATTGGTGGTTAAATTTTTGTGTTTTTTTCTGATATTGGATATTTATCAATATAGACAGGAGAATAATAAAAAATTGGTCCCCCTTTCCTTTTCAACTTCAGTTTGTTCCATCATTCTTTACTTTGTTGTGAAGTCAATTAGTTAAGCAAAAAGGACAGCTGCAGCATATCAGTAAGGAATACTCAATATTTTTCTTTAGTATTACTACCTGCCAGACTTTGACTACGTACCACAAACACATTCTCTTAAAACACTTAAGCTAAATAAGTTAATGCAGTCATAAACTGTACCTTCAAAAATCTCATTTTTTCCCTTTTCTCTATCTTATTGATCTTTGTTGAAAATAATAGCATCTGTATATGTATTCTTAGCCAAGGATCACTTTTTTTGAGGTATATTGTCTTGAAACAGTAAATAGCACTGGCATTGTTTTGCTAAACTCGTGCACATTTTTAGTATTAATACTATTTTGCTAAATAGATACATATTTTTGTAGAGTCTGGTCTAATATTTTATGTTAAATATTGAACAAATATTTGGACCACGAGTTGACAAACTGTAACCTGCTGGCCAAATCTGGCCTACTGCTTTTTGCTTCATGTCTGCATTGGGAGAGTAGTTGCAAGAGAAACCTATGGCCAAAAATGACTTATCCGAAACGATAAGGAAAAATGTTTGTCTCTCTCTGATCTAAGTTGTGAAAGTTTAACCAAGATGTTAATATAAATATGTGTAATTAACAAAGTAATACTATGTCTATAAGTATAGAAATTTAAGTAGAACCTTAGAACAAAGTACATATGAATATTAAATTCTGATTTTCTGTAAACATTAATTATGAATTTTCAATTTCAAGTACATGTACACAGACATACACACATTTGCACACATGCATCTGCAACTCTTATGAAGATAATTCATAGTTCCTGTATTCAATTTATAATATCCAGCTATCATCTCATGAAAACAGGAGGTAGCCTTTAAAACTGGTAATGGGATAGTTGATTATATATACATAAATTTATACTGCATAGAAATTATATATGATTAATTATATATGTATATAATTTCACACACCAGGGCTTCAGTCTTAGATAACTTTCGCAAAAGCTTGCAACTCTATTCTCCATCTTGATTGGTTCTGCTCACTTGCTTAACTGATGTCCAGAAAGAAATGAATACCTGGCAAAGCAAGAAAATGCGTAATCTTAGAATGAGAGTCATTTAATCAACAGATATGCCCAAGAACAGATTGGTAACATCACTTGAATATTGTATACAAGTCTCAGAAAGAAAAAAATCTTCCTATATGGAAGTTTCTGATCTTAAGAAAATGAAGAGCTCAGGTGTGCTCTGATATTCTGTAGATCAACTTTAATCTTTGCATGATGAATTTTATCACCCCAAGGAGCCTTCAGCCTGTATCTTCAAGCAAATTATATCAGCAGATACTTTCTCTTACTTTGTTTCTCACTCATTCATTTAGTTAAGCCCCTTTTTAATTTCCAGCATGCAGAGGATGGCATGGTATCTTCTAGGCTTTAAGCTGAAGACTTTTTCTTTTCTGCCACAGAAATCAGTAAACTACTTATAGATATGGCTTTCCTTTATGATAATTTGTTTTGTCCCAACTACTGAAAAAAAGTTATTTCTTGGTAGGGAAATAGAAATTTTTGCAATACCATAAACTGCACAATTCTAATGACAAATTCCAAGGTAATAAATAAATTTATTAAGTTTACACAATCACATACAATTAATCACATATAATTACAGTGATTATATAATCACTGTAATTATATACAGTTTTAAGAGTATGTAACCTATAAACAGTATTTATCCTAACACTTCAAAGATGGACTAACATAAAAAAAATCCATATTAGCAAACTACAGAAAAATTTTAAAAAAGTCTAATTATGTCATTCTTTAACAGATATACCAGGGTCTACTTGTGTGGGGAGGGTGAGAGAAAGTAATTAATACATCTCAACATACATACTTTTTAAAATTTTTCTTCAACTTTTATTTTAGGTTTGGGGGTACAGGTCCTGGTTTGTACATGGGTACGTTGCATGTCACTGGGATTTGGTGTACAAATGATTCTATCACTCACTTAGTAAACATAGTACTCAATAGGTAGTTTTTTGAATATCATACTGCTCTCATCCTCCCCAGACAAGTAGACCCTGGTGTCTATTTTTCCCTGTTTTGCGTCCATGTGTACTCAATGTTCAGGTCCAACTTATATGTGAGAACATGTGGTCTTTGTTCTTCTGTTTCTGTGTTAGTTGGCTTAGGATAATGGCCTCCAGTTGCTTCCATGTTGCTGCAAAGGACATTATTTCATTTTTTGGCTGCGTAGTATTTCACTGTGTATATGTACCACATTTTCTTGAGCACACATGGACAGAAACATAGGAACAACATATATGGCAGACTACCAGAGGGAGGAGTGGGGAGGGATGGGGGAAACATAGGTTGACAAACTACCTATTGGGTACTGTGCTTACTACCAGGTGATGGAATCCATACCCCAAACGTTAGGCTCATGCAATATACCCATGTAACAAACCTACATATGTACCCTCTGCATCTAAATTAAAAGTTGAAATTAAAAAGAAAATGTGCTCAATGCAGTATTAAATAGATGTATTGTTAATTTCCTTAGATGCAATTTCTTAGCATCAAGATCATCTCCAACTCTTAAGATAATAAACACAATGTATTTGAGTCAAAATATCAAAAGGATTTTATGGTATTTGATAATTTGATGTGAATATTACTGGGAAGAAAAAATGCACTGGAATAGTTCAGATACATAAAAAAAGAATTGGTAGTGAAACTTGTGCCAACAGATTTTAAACATGCTATGATGCTATAATAATTAAAATGGTGTAAAATGCAAGAGGCTACCGGGATAGACAAATATACAATAAAAAATCAATTTATTTATGGGATTTGATACATGATAAACATGGCATTTCAAATCAGCAAGGAAAAGATGGGCTCTTCAATGAAAGATATTTGGATATTTACAGACAACTGTTTGGCCATAAAAAGGAAAAGCTTAGATACATCTGTCACACTAGAATTATAAATAATTTTAAGACATAATAAGAAATTTGACATAAAGAAACATTTTATGAGTGTTAAAAGAAAATCCTGAAAGTGCTTTTTGCAATGAAGAGCAAGATACAAAACTTGGAAGTTGTAAAAGAAAAATATGGTCAGTAATACTGCAAAAAATTAAACATCTGAACTCCAAAAGATATCACATAGTTTTAAAGAAGTGATAAACTGGGCAAAAATGTTTATGTTTTATATAAAACAAATATTTGAAATCAAGAATAGAGAAAGTACTATAAATATGGGAAATAGAGATGGAAGGTTGGGAGGAAGCCAAACAACCAAACATAAGTTGATAGACAGAGGATATCAATAGCTAGTTCACACAAAAAGACACACAAATTGCCAATAAACACATGAAAAGACATAAGATAAATTTTCACTTTACCTTATGAAAATTCAGATAATACAAATTGAAACAATGATGACATATTTTTCCTGTTAGAGATGCAAAAAAAGAAAAAGAGGAAGAGACAGAAAGAGCAAGATAGAATTTCTAGTGTTCTAGCATTGGTAAGAATGTGGTGACCGTATTCTATCATGCACAGTTGACAGCAGTACACATTGGAACAAACTTTTGAAGGAAAATTTTACAGTATCTATCCAAACTTTAAAAGTGCATGCTTTGGCCTGGCCCGGCGGCTCATGCCTGTAATCCCAGTACTTTGTGAGGCCAAGACAGGTGGATCACCTGAGGTCGGGAGTTTGAGACCAGCCTGACCAACATGAAGAAAACCTGTCTCTACTAAAAATACAAAATTAGCTGGGCGTGATGGTGCATGCCTGTAATCCCAGCTACTCGGGAGGCTGAGGCAGGAGAATTGCTTGAACCCTGAAGACAGAGGTTGTGGCAACAAGAGTAAAACTCTGCCTCAAAAAAAAAAGTGCATGCTTTTCAATCCAGCAATTCCATTTATAGGACTGTGTTCCAGTTAAATGTTTATTTGCATATATTCACAAAGAGCCATTTACACAGATTTTCATTGAAGCATTGATTATAGGGGAATAAAATGGAGACAAGTTAAAAGTCCATAATTATGGACATAGTTAAATATAGTAATGTGCAATTATATTTTACCTTAAGAGTGAGATAGATTTATGTACTGACATGGAATGATCTCCAAGGCATATCAGCAAGGAACAAAGCTAGTTGTAGAATAACACGTCAAGTGTGATCACTTAGCCACATACATTTACATGCATACATATACAAAAGGGCAAATGATAGCAGTGGTTATTCTCAGGAGCCCAGGTTGTTGGCATTGATAATGGAATGAAAGGAGGACACATTACAATTTTTTTCTGATATCTCTCTGTGATACATGACACATTTACTTCATTACTTGTAGCATCTAAAAATTTAACTTTAAATTTGCATGCTGTTTTGTATCCAGCATTTTCCCATACATCCAAATTATTTCCTACAATTGTAGATAAAATTTTAATAAAATTATTATAATTATTATTGTTATTATAAGTAATCTATTTTGGGCATTACTACATTAAACCAAGTACTATGCTAAATGCCTCATTTGCATTATGTTTTTAATTTTTTCAAGGACCACTCAGTTGAATTCCATTTTGTGTTCCAGGCTTTTGCTAAAGTGTTTCACTAATTATATTCTGTCATTTATTTTTCCAAGAATCCAAGGACTAGGCTACTATTATTCTCATTTTCAGGTCAGGACACAGCAGTGTTGTAAACTTAATAAATTTTCCAAAATGCCACAACTCCTCAGTGGTGGAGACAGGATTTGAAGCTAGCTTGCCTGATGCCAGAAACCACACTGTTAGCCACCAAAATATATTTCCCCTTCTCCAGGATTCTAAATATCCTGAGTCATCATGGGAAAACTCAAGCAGTCATCATACAGACCTGGAAGGATTCCCAATCAAATTTTGACTTTTAAAAATTAATAGACATAATTTTAGTTGAAGTGGCCTGATTTGATAATCAGGAGTAAAGCTCTGCTTAGTCATAGAATAACATAAAATTCTTCATTTGCTACCAAAGTTTAATGCTCCAACGTTGCATTCTGTTTTCAAAGGGCATTTCTTTCATTAAGGGATGCATACTTTGGACTCACTGCAACTTTACTACAAGTTAGAATTTAGTCCTATATGTCTTGGATTTTTTCAGCATTTAATCATTCTAATTGTGTTGCTACCTGCCATGGCGTGAATATAATTGACTTTGTTTTAACATTTCCTATTGCTTGGTTGGAATCTCTGAAATATAACTTTTGTCTCTTATAAACTGGTAAAGAAAATACCAACCCTGTGTGCAACATCAGCCTCATATCTCACTAGTACTCTTTTTTGTCCTTCTATATTTTATATTTTGTGCTAAGCTTCTAGCTAAATACCACTATTCTGTGAGATTAAACAACTTTTATTGACTGTATCTTATTTCCATCTATTATATCCCATTTCCAATCAATCCTTGCCAATACATCTTTACGTATCATGATTTGAATTTCTTTTTTTTTTTGCCTTAACATACCAATTTCCTACCATTTCATTTTATTTTCTGAGTAATGTTTTAATTCTAATACAATGACATTTGTACCTTAATCGCTTGGTGAGTTTCCTCATCAATCTTGATCAATTATCATGCAGCAGCTTATTTTTATATGTGCTTTGCTTATTACTGATTTGGCAACATAAGCATCAAGCTTGGTGATATAGGTGCATTTGCTGCCCTTTATTTCTCCTATAGGTGTTTTTTCTTGCCTTCATAAACCTCATCACAAGGTCTGATTTTCATATTTATCAAGGTTTGTCATTTCTCAGGTAAGTGTTTTCGTCCTTTTTGCCTTTGAGATGCACATTTGTCACAACATTGTCAGCCAACATAATTTTTCTTAAAAAATTTTTAAATATTATGTACATGAATCAGATAAGCTTATAAATATTCACTGAACTAATACACACACCCAGAAAAACATGTCAGTGGAAATATTAGCAGTATGTTTAATCAGCAGCAAAAAGAGCTTGACTGATTCACAAAAACGAAACATTTTAGGTATAACTGCAAATATGTGACCACAGTCTAACTTTCCATAAAGCAAAATTTAGCAAATTATAAGCCAACCAATTAAACCTAAGATCAGCGTTAAGATATAGGTTAACAAGGTAGGATACTCATGCAATGGGGCTTGAAATTACTCATCTGAAATGTAATATAACAGCTATGCAAGAGTGATGAGATTGGTTGTCTTTAGCCTCAGTAAGGAGACGCGATAGTATATAAAGTAGGCCTAATTTAGACTTCAGAGTGCATTTGTATGAACTGTATTTTCAGAGCTAATGTTACAGTATTATGAGTGATTGAAAAGTCATGCATGTTCCACCACGAGATGAATAATGTGAAATGCGTTTAAAAATCTTTGTGGAAATGTTATGCCCTGTCAAGTTGGCTGAGCACCTGACCAAGAAAGGTACACAAAATTATAAAAACTCTAGAGACTGTATTCATGATTTTTTTTGCCATGAAAATTAAGGTTTAGACCAAAAAAGGAATAATGGATTTCTTAACTTTGCTTTTCTCTACTAATTAATCCTTACCTCAGGATGATTTGCTTACTTTTTTCATTGACCTCACTGGTATCTGCAAAGCCTGAAATAGCTCTCCTTAGGAAGTGGTGTCCTTACAGGACAGAGGAATTCCCATTTTTTCTAGTGTATAATAAAATATCTGGCAATTGGCAACTCCTCAAGACTCAGGCTTTGTTTATTCAAAAGTCTCAGAGAGACCATTTAAAATGTCCTACACTAAGAGAACGAATTAAATTTAGAAATATGTATACTTGGTTTTGAAGTCCTAAATTTGACCAAATCACAATGTTTTTAATAATTGTAGGATGGAGGCACTTAAAATACTCATAAATTTGTATTTACCCATATAATGGCTCTAGAGAGGGCCTGCAGCTCTTTTATCCAGTGACATTTTAGCCATATGTAGAAGACAGCCTCTAAAATGGCCTCCACTGAGCCCTGTCTCCAGATATTCACACCTTTGTGTCATCTCCCACCCCACCAAGTGTAGGTCAGAACTAGTGATTCATTTCTACACAACAGAATACAGAAAAAGTGACGGGATGTTACTTTTGAGCATAGGGTACCAACAGACTGTATCCTTCGGAGCACTTTCTTACTTTTGGACTGTCCACTCACTTACTGTGGGAGAAAACAGTTGCCATGTTTTGAGCTGCCCTATGATGATTACTATATGACATGGAACTAGTATAGCCATTTAACAGTCAATGAAGACTGGCAGCCTTCCAACAGGTTTGTGAGTATATTTGGAAGTAAATTCTCACCTATTAGAACCGTGAGATGACTGCAGCCCCTGCTGATAACTTCATTGTATCCTTGTGAGAGACCTTGATTCAGAGACATACAACTAAGGCAGACCTGGATTCCTACTCCGCAGAAAACGTGAGATAATTATAAGCCACTGTATATTGGGGTAATTTGCTAGACCACAATAGACTACTAATACACCACATCAGCATTCTTTCTGATGGTTAGTGTCTTGTGATGAAGGATCTTCTTATTTATTAGTAATGTAGATGAAAGGTAATGAAACATAAGATTTTAAATTAAAAACTTGATTGTTGACTGAAGAAGATGCTTTAGATACCAAGGACTTTGAAGAGTCTAGCTGTCTTTAAGAAGCTACATTTTATAATCATTTCACAGCATTAGCATGATCTGAGTGCTGATGTGGGACTTATATCATGGAAAGGTTCAAAGAGCAAATATGATGATTTGCAATAAGGTAAGTGCAAAGATAGAGAGAAAATTAAATTACAGTTTTGCTTGACTATAAAACAAAATTAATTAAGATGAAATTCTCCTTCAGCTCCTCCAATAAAAAATACTTCTCACCTTTAGGTATTACCATATATATTTAGCTAATTATACCAGAGCTCAGCTTTATACTTAACCTAGGGAAACACCAGGGATACTGGTATGCTTTTGTTCTTTCATGCAATTGGTGAAATTGAAAAGAGGGACAATGAGAAAAAGGGTTTAACTTGGAGATATGCCAAAATGGACAGAGGGCACATCTTTCTGTAATTTCACTGTGAAAGTACAGTTGCTTTTCCTTTATTTTTTCATTTTGATTTATTTTGTTTTGTGTGAAACACAACATATAGATTTGTGTGAAAGCTGAGACAGTCCAAATGTTCACAGTCCCAAACATTCATTGACAGCAGAGAAGGGCAAATTGCCATTAACATCTGTTGCTGGACAATGTAGAGTGTTCTCAAGCGATAGACCAATGGAGAAGATGAAAAACTTGTAGGCAAAGACAAGGGGGGTTTAACTCAAATTAATTATTGAAAGTATTGAATTAAGTAGTTACTAAATATATAATTTTTATGTAGCTGCTGTAACATGCCATAAACTGAGTGGCTTAAAATAACAGAAATTTATCCTACTGCAGTTCAGCCAGAAGTCTAAAAATCAAGGTGTTAGCCAGGGTGGTTCCTTTAGGAGGCTTTGAGAGAGAAACCACCCATGCCTCTGTCCTAGCATTCAATAGTTGCAGGCAATTCTTGGCATTTCTTGTCTTGTAGCCACATCATTCAATGTCTCCCTCCGTCTTCATATGGTCTTCTCTTCTGTGCCTCATAGCCCTCTCCACTCATAAGTTTATACCAGCAATTGAGTTAGGGCCCACTTTAAATCTCAAATGCATTCACGTAGAGATCCTTAAGTTATCACATCTACAAAAACCATATTTCCAAATAGGATCACATTGCGAGGTTCTGGGTAGACATGAGTTTTGGGGGACACTAAACCTATTATCAACAGCCATACTTAGGCATTTGTTAAGATTTATGTGAAGTTCTAAATGATTCACAATAAAGTATAGGATATAATCCTAAAATAAGACTTTGGATCCTTTATTTCCTTGGTAAAATCAAACTTATTAGAATGTTGTTGTTAACATAAAGTATTTAAAAAGATAAAAGCTACAATAGTCCCCTCAAGGATATTTAAGTATGTCAGGTACTCTGCAGAAAAAACAAAAACAAAAGCAAAAAAAAAAAAAAAAAAACTCACAAATAATGCAAAAGCAGAAATCTTCACAGTAGACAATCCCTGCATTCCATGCATTTTGGAATAGGTCATTTATGTGTCCATTCCTACCTTAACTCATAAGCTTTGAGCAGAATTGGATTGAACTCAACTACTCCTTACAACAGGGCTGTACAATTTTTTGGCTGCCCTGGGCCACACTGGAAGAAAAGAATTGTCTTGGGTCACATATAAAATACACTAACAGTAACGATAGCGGATGAGCTAAAATTTAAATAAAATGCAAAAAAATTCACATCATGTTTTAAGAAAGCTTACAGATTTGTGTAGGGCTGCATTCGAAACTGTCCTGGGCCGCTTGTCTTGCAACTTTCTATATGCTGCTCCATGTTGTTTTTTACTTCATTTTGCATATTTACTTGATTAACGGTTTGTTTTAGGGGTATATATCACATACCTGGCCCCAGTGAATAGATACCTAAGATAACTAATGCCATTTTAAATGTGGCATTCTAATATTGGGGAGCATAAGATGAAATAGACACTATCACACATGACTGGTAAGAACTTTATTTCATAAACTCTTTGCAGAGAGAAGTCTAGAAATATGTACCAAACATCTTAAGGATATTCATATTCTTTGAACATTTACTTACAAAAATTTAACTTAAAAATAAACAAATAGCTGCACAAAAATATATGTAATGGAATCTTTATTGCAGTATTGCTGTATCAGTGAAAAATGAGAAATATCCTAAATGCCCTAAAGCAAGAGTTTGGTTAGATATTTTTGAGGCTGTATAAAAAATAGCCTGGGATACCATGCAGTTATTAAAAGTGATTCAGTAGAAAAGTATTCAATGAACTAAATGATCTTTATGACTCATGATGAAGTGAAGAAAGCAATATGAAAAATGTGCTCTCATTTATGTCATAAATGCAAAAAAGTCCTTGAAAGGCTACAGATTAATATGTTAATGCATCATTTACCTCAAAAGACGAGATTATTTTTTTCCCTTTTTGCTAATTTGCGTATTATAATTTTAAAATAAATATATTTTTAAAATGTTCAATAAATGGTAACAAAAATCTTAGCCTAAGACATGAGTTTTTATCAGGGCATGAATTCCCAACTATTTTTCTCTTCTCCTATTAACATTATACATCAGTTCGCTATCCCAATTATTAAAAAGTAAATTAAAGGAAGACTTTTACAAACTTTAGCTGAACTGGAACTAACTTACTTTATTGTCTTTTATGTTTAGGTGTGTATGTTTTCCTGAGAAAATTTAGAAACAAATGTAACAATTATAAAGAAGAAGGCTTTCCAAATGCTTGTGCAGTGTCATCTATCAAGCTATCCTTGGGAAGCAGCCAGATAATCTTAGGCCAGACTACTGGGTATTAAAAGATCCCTCTCTTGGGGCCAGGCGCTGTGGCTCACACCTGTAATCCCAGCACTTTGGGAGGCCAAGGCAGGTAGATTGCTTGAGCACAGGCGTTTCAGACAGGCCTGGGCAACATGGTGAAACCTTGTCTCTTCAAAAAAAAAAAATAGCGGGATATGGTGGCAGGCACCTGTAGTTCCAGCTCTGCAGCTGGCTGAGGTGGTAGGATTGCCTGAGCCCAGGAGGCAGAAGTTGCAGGAGCTGAGATTGCACAATTTAGACAGAGTGAGACCCCGTCTCAACAATGACAGCAACAACAACAACAAAAACTTTACATCCCAACATTGTGTCATTGATTCTTTTGTATTGTAAGTTATTAGTGCAATTTATGCTCCTATAAGATCCCTGGCACACACATTTTCTATTTGCTGCCTAGATGTTTTCTTTGAACATAAAAAGAGTTATTCTGAATGTAAAGCATTCAACAGCAATGCATCAAAACTCTAGAATACTAATTCATATTTTGTATGATTTGATTTTTATGCCATTATGAGATGACAGAAATAAATTAGAATGACTAATTATATATGTGTGTACACACACACACACACACACACACACACACACATATCAGGCTACCAAACAACAATTAACCTACTTGAAAAATAGTTGGTTATTATGGAGAAAGGATATACTAGTCTCATATCCATCAGAATTTATATTTCAGAAGACATTCTACCGCAATTGTTATATGTTTATTTAATCCTTTCCTAAACACGGAATCCATTCCTTTTCCAAAAATTGGAAACATATCTACATTAGAAATTAGGAGCCATATTTTAGCTTTCTTATCACATAGGTTTGTAAAGAAGCAGCAAAAAATTTCATGTAGAAAAGCAACAGTGCCATTACTTGTAATTAATTTCACTGTTGTAACTTTTGCAAATTCAATTGTTACAATAAAAAATAATTAATATATTCAGATTAATAGCAGACTGAGTTGGTGGTTCCATTCTAAGACCTAACAGTCATGAGTTTAAATTCCTAACAGCTTTTTAGCACAAAAGGAA
The DNA here is from genome assembly GCF_030222135.1 of Aotus nancymaae. Lineage (NCBI taxonomy): Eukaryota > Metazoa > Chordata > Mammalia > Primates > Aotidae > Aotus > Aotus nancymaae. The sequence continues at coordinate 48,148,010 of NW_026988415.1, read as the reverse complement.
GTGACTTAGTCCCTTGTAAGAGAATGAATGGAAAGTTTTTGTATTTAAAACAAGAACCCGAAAATTGTCTTACAGTTCAAATTTCTAAACTATCAGGTAGAGAGGTGTAAGGTCTTATAATGGACAACACAGGGAATATTCTCAAACAATAAGGAGAAGTCGAAGAAAAAAAAATCCGAATAGTAGAAGGAAAAGAACTCTGTGTGATCATAAGCAAGTTATTTAACATTCATAAGAATGTTTTCTCATCTGTAAAACTCATGTATGAGTACTTCATGTGTAATGTCTCTGTTACAATTACATGAGATAATAAATGCCTTTTTAGTCACAGATCTAAATTAGGAATATCTTCTAGCCTGAAGGCAGTTAAAGACAGCGAGCACAGTCAGTATTTATATTTATTTTGTGATTCTTACAGCTTAGGAACAAGCTTCTCTATGAATCCTTTTCAACCAGAAAGCTCTGCCCTGTTCCTGTCTCCAGGTCTTTCAACTCCTTACTTGATCACTGTGAACAGGGGAAGAGGTACAGTAACCTTTCTCTTTCATGGCCTTCTGCGAATAGAGCAGGCTTTCTGTTTCTGTACCTGCTGCATATAGCCTCAACAAGAAATGCTATGATCATTAACCTGGGACTACATTGTGACCACATTTAGATTTTTTTTTAATAGAATAAGAGACTATTTCTGGGGTTTAGCATATCAGTGAGTCAAGGTTACACTATAAATTTGGATTTTTTTGTGTGCCCCAAGTTGTAATTTTTTCCTGCTTCTCAGCTTGCTTCCATCAAAGTACACTTATAAAAACCAGATGATAATACATCCCACAGAGAGAAAACATGGAGTCAGGTGAATTACGAGCTGTTGTAGGGTGAAGATTTCTTTTAAGTCATGTTTTATCTAAACAATCATTTGATTTTGGCATTTCACTTTATATTATATTGTTGCTTGTTATAACTAAAAATATTTATTACTAAGTAAAACTGACTCTTCATACAAGTACTCTCACCTACTCCAGTTTGAAAGGGAGAAATTTTGTATTTCTAAGAAATTTTCAAAATGATATCAGAAAGGATTATATAAAATTAAATGCTTTATCAAAAATGATTGGTTACTCATCAATAGGCGTAAGTTCATTATTACCTAAATCATGAGTAATAACTTAGTACACTCTTGCAAAATAATTTTGACAAAATATCAGTGAGTATAAAGCAATATATCATGATTTTATGCCCTGATTATTAGTGATTAGAGTGAAGTAGTGGGAAAAACCTGAGTGTAGTATACTAAGAAATTTGTAAGAACAAAAAACATGGGGACATTTTAAACTGCACAGGAAAATGTAAGTAGAGCAAATTTGTTTAATTCTCTCTTGATCTTCAAGTAGTTTCTGTAGATAGTCAAAACTGTACATATTCATATTCTGATTCTTTATTCTTCTTGAATCATGCAATTCTTTGAAGAAGTTAAATAAAAGTTCATCACATCACTTGGACTCTAACAAATAGTCTCATTTCATTTGTTTTATTATGTGTAACCATTGATTAAGGTGATTCTATCTCAGAAATTATATGGTAGTTTATGAATTAGTATATATTCAATAGAAACACATGTCATTAGCTGGGGTACAAGATTACATCCAGAGGAATAATCTTAAGTTTAGAACATTACTTTATTAGCAGGAGAGAGAGAAATACCTGTCAAGTGAAGTTATTTTATTGAGTTTTGTGTAAACACCATAAAAGCTATTCTTGTTAATACTTCATGCTTTTCAACCATCTAGTTTTCCTTCTTTTTCTTTCACATTAGTAGTGATATGGTTTGGCTGTGTCCTCACTCAGCTCTCATCTTGAATTGTAATTCTGATAATCACCACATGTTGTGGAAGGGACCAGGTGAAGATAATTGAATCACAGAGGCAGTTTCTCCCATTCTGTTCTCATGATAGTGAGTGAGTTCTCACGAGATCTGATGGCTTTATAAGGAGTTTCCCCTTCAGTGGATACGGATTCTTCTTCTTCCTGCCACCATGTAAAGAAGGATGTGTTTGCTTTGTCTTCTGCCATGATGGTAAGTTTCCTGAGACCTCCCGAGCCAAGTGGAACTGTGAGTCAATTAAACCTCTTTATAAATTACCCAGTTTTGGATATGTCATTATAGCAGTGTGAGAATGGACTAATACTGTAAACTAGTACCACATACTGGGGTGCTCCTGTAAAGATACCTAAAAATGTGGAAGCACCATTGAAACTGGGTAACTGGCAGAAATTAGAACAGTTTGGAGGGCTTAGAAGAAGACAGAAAAATGTGGGGAAGTTTGGAACTTCCTAGAGACTTGGAGGGCTCAAAAGACAGGAAGCTGTGGGAAAGTTTGGAACTTCCTAGAGACTTGTTGAATGGCTTTGACCAAAATGTTGATAGTGATATGGATAATAAAGTCCAAGCTGAGGTGGTCTCAGATGGAGATGAAGAACTTGTTGGGAACTGGAGCACAGGTGACTCTTGTTATGCTTTAGCAAAGAGACTGGCAGCATTTTGCCCCTGCTCTAGAGATCTGTGGAATTTTTAATGTGAGAGAGATAATTTAGGGTATCTGGAGGTAAACATTTCTAAGCAGCAAAGTATTCAAGAGGGAGCAGAGTATAAAAGTTTGAAGAATTTGCAGCCTAACAATGCAATAGAAAAGAACATTTTCTGGGGAGAAATTCAAACCTGCTGCAGATATTTGCATAAGCAGCAAGGAGCTGAATGTTAATCACAAAGACAATGGGGAAAATGTCTCCAGGACATGTCAGAGACCTTTGCAGTGGCTCCTCCCATCACAAGTCAGGAGGCCCAGGAGGGAAAAATGATTTCCTGGGTGGGGCCCAAGGCCCCTCTGCTGTGTGCAGTCTCAGGACTTGGTGCCCTGCATCCAAGCCACTCCAGCCATAGCTGAAAGGGGTCAAGGTGCAGCTCAGGCCGTGGCTTCAGAGGGTGCAGGCCCAAAACCTTGGCAGCTTCCACGTGGTGTTGAGGCTGTGGGTGTATGGGAGTCAAGTATTAAGGTTTGGAAACATCTGCCTAGTTTTCAGGGGATGTATGGAAATACCTGGTCATCCAGGCAGAATTTTGCTGCAAGTATGGCCATCAAGAACCTCTGCTAAGGCAGGGCATAAGGGAAGTGTGGAGTCCCCACTGAATCACTGCCCAGTGAAATTGTGAGAAGAGGGCCACCGTCCTTCAGACCTCAGAATGATAGATCCACTCACACCTTGCACGATGTGCAAAGGCTGCAGACACTCAATGTCAGTCAATGTAAGCAGCCAGGAGGAGGGCTATACCCTGCAAAGTCATAGGGGTGGAGCTGTCCAAGGCTATGGGAGCCTACCTCTTGCACCAGCATGACTTGGATGTAAGACTTGCAGTCAAAGGAGATAAGTTTTGAACTTTAATGTTTAATGACTGCCCTATTGGATTTCAGACTTGCACATGGCCTGCAGCCCCTTTGTTTTGGCCAATTTCTCCCATTTAGAACAGATGTATTTACCCAGTGACTGAATTCCCATTGTATCTAGAAAGTAACTGATTTGCTTTTGATTTTGCAGCCTCATAGGTGGAAAAGACTTGCCTTGTGTCAAATGAGACTTTGGACTTGGAGTTTTGTGTTAATGCTGGAATGAGTTACAACCCTGGGGGACTGTTGGAAGGGCATGTTTGTGTTTTGGGCTGTGAGGACATGAGATTTGGGAGTGGCCAGGAGTGGAATGATATGGTTTGGCTGTGTTCCCACCCAAATCTCATCTTGAATTGTAGTTCCCATAATCCCCATGCACAGTGGGAGGGACCGGATGGAGATAATTGAATCATGGTTAATTCTCACAAGATCTGATGGGTTTATAAGGGGCTTCAACCTTCATTGGGCACATGTTCTTCTCCTTCCTGCTGCCAAATGAAGAAGGACATCCTTTCTTCCCCTTCCTCCATGATTGTAAGTTTCCTGAGGTCTCCCTGGCCATGTGGAACTGTGAGTCAATTAACCTCTTTCCTTTATAAATTACCCAGACTCAGGTATGTCCTTATAGCAGCATCAGAATGGACTAATACAAGTAGGTTATCTGTACTTATACAAAATAGCAAATGCTCTGAAGGATCTAGGGTTGAAAAAGGCACTAGTTCAGATTTAAGTAGGATAGTCATTTGGAAAATACAAATTTGAACATCAATAAAATAATGGTGGCAATAGTTTAATAGCTTCTACATGGCCTTAGTTATAACGAGGCTAGTTGAGAAAACAATGCTATAAGACTTTGTTGACCAAGCTTGCAGAAGGATTGACAATTGCCAAATTTATGAAGCAGTTTCACCTGACCCAATAAATTATGTCAGCATACAGCAACTTGATTAATCAGAGTTCATCAAATAGTACCAAAAACCAGAGTTTGGATTAGTGTACCTCAAATAGTAAGTATATTCGCCTTGTATATTTTAAAAATAAAGCAGAAATTACAGACCTCAGCTTTTCTCAGGGATTACAATCTCTTTCTATTGAACTCATATCCTATATTGCCTTACTTTTCAAGATTTTTTGTAGATGTTATTTCTCATAGTAGATAACAGGTGCCTTGAATGTGTGTGCTGTCTTATCACTTTACATCCTTCAGAGAACTACCTCAGAGCCTTGCACAAGGTAACAAAGAGCCTCAGTAAATAGTTCTTGAATGAATGTGACATTTTTCCTCAGGAGCTTCCAAATATGCGCACATATTCAAAAGCGTTCTCAGAACATATGCTAATGACACAGTTTTCTTATACACATGCAAGTCATCTGCAACTGTTCAGACTGAACAGAATTTCCAAAAATTACTGAGTAGAGGGTAATCAAGTTACACTGAATCTCAAAAAAACAATTAGAATTTCATTTGCTTATAGTCAGACTTGATTAAAAAAAACCGCTTCTTAGGAATTAATGTTAATGGTACTTTAGTTTACTCTACTTTAAAACATTAACTTAACAATGTATCTGGGTGTGAAACCAAAACCAAATTCAGTCATTCAAAGACCATTTAACAGGTCTAATTGGGGAAGTAGCATCAAAATGGATTTTTCCAGACTTGTTAGACAGTGTTTATCACACCAAGCAGCAGAGGATGCCTACTATGCATCGATTCTGTCCCTCTTTAACTATGGGAAGACAGCCTGAGTCAATGTTCAAACAAAAAGTTTTAAGCTAAACTGTAACATTTTACCAAACACTCAGCTAGGTGAGTTACACCAAATAACAACTAAAAAAGAAAAATACTTTCCCACAACTTTGCTGAAATGAATCTATTTCATCTTAGAATAAAGACAATGATTCCAAAATTCCTGGGCATAGTTGAGAAAATTAATAAGAAAATTGATGTGCTAATAGTCTTCTCATCTACAATGGCTTGTGTATCATAATTATCTCGAAGTTCTAGTTATAGCTGAATTTAAAAATAGTGGTTGGAGTTACTTAAAAACAACTGTGCTAAATATACAATTCAGCTCATTAGACTGACATTGGGATTTTCTTTGAGACAGAATTCTTTCTAAGCTGGCAATTTGATGCCAAGTTTTAGCCAGATACAATTTAGAATGGTTGTGAAATAGCTCAGAGAGAAAAAAAGAAATGCTGATAATGAAAATGCTGACAAACTTCAAGCACAGGAAGCTGTCCAACGCTGCCCACTAAAATGTAAACTTTCAAGTACGGAAAGACTGATTTCATAATATAAATGACTGTAATGAAAGATTCACTTGATACTTAAGAAAGAAAAACTACTGCATGCACTATAAAGTCGTTAGTAAATAAATTGTTAATGTATTAGAATAATCATTTCAAGTTTAGAATATTTGAAAAGCCCTATCTGTACTTTTGTGTTCTCTGGAATAACTCCCAGATTTTCTTTTATAAATAATGTATGATTTTCTGCATGATGGAGTTGACTAGTTTCAATGGGTTTGTTCAGTATTTTTGTGGTTGATTGTGATTTGTTCTTCAATGAAATATTCTTAAGCATTAACTTCTATGGAAAAGGAGCATCACCAAAAATGGTTTTAAAAGCTAATGTAATGCTTTCTATTCACATTATAGGCAGCATCAATGATGAGCGCAATATTTAATTCCCAGGGTACAGTCATCTTGAAATCAAAAGATGGAATGATGAGATCAAGGATGTTCTGAGATGTTAATGTGGTTAGTGTTGTCAACAGTCTTGTCAAATGAGAGAGATAATTCACTCTGCTCTGCTTCCAACATAGAATACTGCTTTTACTATTGTCAGATTTCAAGTGTTAATGCAGTCCTTCAATTCTTTCTTAGGTTGCATTCAAGCCATCCTAACTGCTTAGTATCAAAGTGTAATAGTTTGTCATTTACATAAAATTGTATATGGGCAAGCACAATATAAATAAGGAGTGCTCAATAATGCAGTGAAAATAGTATACACAGGCTTCCAAGCTATACAGACCTGAGTTCAAATCCTGGCTTAGACTCTTCCTAACTAGCTATGTGCTTCTAGGCAAATAATTTACCTCCTCTGAGCCTTTGTTTCTGCTACTGAACCAAACTTGGGTCTATCTACCCAGTATGCAAAAAAAAGCTAAACACTGACACCAGGATTTGCAGTCGGAGAAAGTGTGATATTTATTGCAAGACACCAGGCAAGAAAAATTGGGATGCTAATGCTTAATACCCAAACTCCCTGATGTCTTACAAGCAAAGGCTTTTAAAGGCAGGGGTACATTTCAGGAAAGCAGAAGTTAGAGGCAAAATTATAAATTAATACATAGAGGTTATACATTGGTTTCTCTCACAAAGGTGAGATATCTTGAAATGGGAGCTTACAGATTATAGGTGGATTCGGAGACTCTACGCTTTGCAATGTGTTAAAGAAGCAAGGCTTTGTGTAAAAACTTGGGATTAGAAGAAAGTAATGTTAACATTTGGCCTGGCCTGTAGACATGATTTTCCAGGCCCTGCAGGAAGATAGTTTTAAAAAAGTACTTCAGTCACTGTTCAGTCTTCGGCTCCTTCTTCTCTTAGGGCTACATGATAGCGGTCAGTATTTTCCATCCGGTGAGCATCCAGGTTTCTGAAAAACAAATCAAGAACACATGTTACGATGTTACTTTTTAGTTTGTATAGGGCACCAAAACACTTTGTGACTCTAGTTTGCTTGGGGTACTATTGTTTATGTTATTGTTATCTTCTTGATTATTAGGTTGATCATTTACTTCTCAAGGCTAGCTAGGTGCCTAGAATTTTCCTTGAAGAGACTCATATATTTTTATTTTCATGGGTGAGGAGGGGGTATCAGGCCCCTAAGAGAGGTCCTTGTTTCATCTCCTTTCTTCACTCCTAATGGGGCTGATGTAGCCTACCTTGGTTTGTTTTGAAGATTATAGGCAGCCTATGTAAGAATGTCTAACATTGCCTTAACTGGCTTGGTTCCCGTATCATATAACATGCCCTTCTCTGCTCCATCTATCTTTGCCTCTGGAATGTTTGCAGGTTCCTTCTCCCACTCTTTTCTGCCTAGGGTTCCCAGCTTCAACAAAGCCCCAGCTTCCTCTCGTATTCCTTATAATTTTTGGAAGGAAAATTAGACAAACCCAGTGCCTGGCATGTTGTAGTTGTTTGACAAATATTTAAGATTATTCTATTTGCATTTTATAATATACTTTTGCATGGACGTAAAGGACTATCAACATGTACATGGAATATGCATGGTGTATTGCTGAAGTATATACCTTTTTTTCCAAGGCAAGCATCTTTATTCAAGTATCTTTCTTTTAGCATTGCTCTCATTTTCCTGTGAGGGACCATCACCTTTCAGTTCTTCTAATCTATGTGATTAAAGTGGAGCCCTTGGTCTCAAAAGCAGGAGCATGACCCAGATCTGATCATCCTCACAAATATTTGTTCACCTACATGAACATGACCCAGAGCAAATAAGAATGAGCTCTAGGATTTTTATTGAGCCACTTCTTTATGTTAGGGTTGCTAGCTTGTTGATATGGCACTGGGGCTGTTGCCACGGCATGGGGGAGTCTGCCTGCATAGACAAAAGACACAACAGTGCAAGGATGTAGAGCAGGTACAGATAAAAGCTGAGCCAAGAGATTAGAAAAATCATGTCTTGATGAAAAGGTTTAAGCTCTTGGATTTATCCCTTCTTGTTCCTAGATACTCTTGGACATTACAGTTTTTTGAGTCAAAATGCTTTAAAATGGATTATTATCAGCATAACCATTATCATCATTATTATTAATCACTTAAGCCAACTTGAGACTGGTCTCTCTGACTTGTAAGCAAAAGTATCCTGACTCAGTTGTTTTCTCCACAGAAAACCTCCCTAACTACACCTAGAAACATAACTGCTAGCTAGAATTATTTTCAAATCCCCAACAAGCAATTAATGGACACTTTCTGAAGTATCATCAAAAACAATAACGATGTAACAAGCAAATGATTTTTAAAAATCTCACCGCGCTAAAAATCACTGTGTTTCACCACCATTCCTGAAAACCTCATTTAATAAGCCACATTATTTAAAATTTAGAGAGAAAAATAGCTCCATAAGAGTATTGGGCCGGATCATTTATTTCTGATCTGATTTGAAATTGTGACATTTTAAGTATTTGAGTTCATGACTTTCAATATCTGTAGCATATTTTTTGTGATTTGAAATGAATTAAAGGTAATTTTGTTTTGAGAATTTTTGATAGCCTCTGACATTCTTGGAGACAACTTGAATTGTTATGCAACCAGGATTTGGAATCATGGCCTTAGGCACCCTTTACACAATGGCAATTCAACTGGTAAAAAGAAAAATAAAATCTGTCAAATGGTTTTTGGATTACAAAAAAGAAAAACCAACAAGTATCTTATTTCTTGGGATTTTTAAAAAATCACTGAGTTTACTAGATGTTTGACTGAGCTGACTAGCCTAGCCTGTGGTTTTGGAATTACATAGAAATGCCTTAGTTAAATTCACTATAAGGAAGATCATGTTTTTCCTTATCCAGTTACAAGAAACCAAGTTCATAGAAGCCAAGTGTAAAAGTTTCAATCTTGCCCTGTTTGTTTCCCAGACTGTAAATCTACACAGAGTATAGATTTACATTGACCTGCTGAGATTAGAATTCTCTTATAGTTCAAATACCTCATTGGTTTGCATGTTTTGAATATTGTTACTTTCTGATAGAAGCAAACTGGCTAAAGAAACTAAGCCTTATTTCTCCATGGAACAGTGGCAGCTCTCTATCAGGTGGTATAGGTCTCCTTTTGGGGATTACAACAGATAGTGCTCTGTTCCTAACAATGATTTTAATATTTATGAACCCATGGAATTTTTACTTTGAAAATGACTAAGTGACAAAATAGGGAAAAATTTAACTACCACATCCACAAACAGTTCATTATTAAACTGTTACTGAGTACCATTAAAGGAAGAGCTAGCACTGTGGGAAGTTTGATGCTTTCCAACTGGCAATTATCAAGCAACCATAGATGACTCAGACGCTTTAACCTGTAAGAAACAGACTTCTCAGGGAATGGATATATTTCGGTCAATCACCATTTAAATTTTAAACTATTTTCTTAGATATCTTTTTTGCTTTCGTCTTGTAAAGAGGAAGTCTCTAATAGAAATGTTCCTTCCCAGTAGAAACTAGTAGAAAAAAAATGCATCTCTCATATTTCAATTTCTAAAAATCTTATTGTGCTTTTTTCTGCATGTACCTCAAAGTGACAGTCTCCTGTGGTCCTAATCACAGGAGCCTGGCACAAAAGATAACACAGCTTGGTGCTACTGAAGGATGGCAGCCAAAACATTTTGTCCAAACTCCTGCTGGCACTAGATTCCGTAAGCAGAAAGCCTGCCCTTGGCCCTAGTTTGGCTAAAGCTTAGCAACTAGATATGTAGCCACAATTTTTTTTTCTTTTCTCCAAGGACAGCCTTGTCATCTTAAGTCAAAGATATAATTTTCAAATATAAATGATTTATTTTTCATACTACCTTGTAATCCGAAACAATCATCAATAGAAACGGAGAGAGAAAGCAGACCATGTAGCCTGAGAAAGGTGAGGAGAGTCAGGGAGAAGCCAAATATGGAAAGTCAGGACCAGAGACCTTTCAGGTAAGCAACTGTGGAATTACTTTGGCAATTGTAATAGGCAAAGTAAATTTTCTAGGGTGTAGACAGTGGAATGAACAGAATTAGTAGAGAGAATGGGAGAGACGGGGGAAGAGGAGGAGGAAAAGGCATGAAAAGAGGTCAGACAAGATTGAAACTTGTCAGTGAGGATTATTTTACCAAATATATCAGAGGAAGTTTAAGCTGCACATGTGTTCTTCCCTACAACAGAATGTCTGAACAACTCATGCTTATATTGGTGAAGTCTATTTATTTAACCAGTTATTTATTCTTTAGTTAAGTCACACTTTTCTTCATGTCTCATTTAAATTCTATATTGCTTTTGAAGTTTTTTGTCTCTTTAAATCACAAATGATTCACAACTATTACCTTCTCCACTTTTTTGTTTTAAATTTTACAACTTGGCAAATGTGGATATATGTATATACATATATAAGTCTGTGTGTGTGTGTGTGTGTGTGTGTGTATGTGTCTCAGTTTTCGAAGCACAGAAAAAAAAACTTTGCTATGCTCTCAGCTTGAGATGTTTTATACTCTTCACTCTATACTGCTATTGTGGCAATTCTTCCAAATTCATAATATACTGTTTAAAGAAATGAAAGTGGACAGTTTGAGGCTTTGATTCACAGCAGAGATTTTTAAAAATCTTTTATACTTTACAAGGCAAAGGGTTCTTTTGAAGGACTGATGGGGGTGGGAGAGAAGAAAGGCCTGAGAAAGAAAGCTTTCGGGTTATAATGGACAAGAATTACAGCAGTCAGAAAAGTCAGCATGGCACTGCCTTGCTGCTACCTTCCTTTCGTATATGAAATGGCCATTAGCACCATCGGGAAAAAGTGCTATTAATAGCTTTTGTGACAAGGATCTTTAGAAGGAAAATGTAATTAGATTGAAAAAATAGGAGGGAAAACACCTGTGTAAACAAAGCATATCATTTCTTAATACAGTTGTTGGGTCCAGATGTTTATATTCTATGAGCCCATTGATACAATGTTTCATAGAAAAGGTGTGAGGAAGGGAGAAGAGCTGCTCTGGTAAATAGGAGCATATGCAGTAGCTAGAAACATAACTGCTTTTGAAATATTGGCAGGACCGCATTTATAGGGGCTTCAGTCAGTCTTCTGTTTTTGGAAAAGGTACAGGGGAACAGAAAAAGAATGCCATCAACAAGTAAGAAAATAACTTTAAAACATCCTGAGGGAAACTTTTGCTCATGACAAGAAGAATGTATATTTATTTGTTACTGATATTCAGGCAATCTCTGAGATAGAGCATACTGTGTGCCAATGGCCTTGATACACAAAAGGATTCTGAGACATTTCCTCCTCACCAAATCATAACCAAAGTCCACTGCCAGCCAGATCATAGCAGCGAGCTCCCTTATTACAGTGTGGATATTGCCTGGATTACCTTAGAAAAAAAAGTAGAATGGAAAGTTATTGACTTTGGCAGACCTACTATGGTAGTGTGAGTCAGAAAGAGGAGATTTGTGCTTAATTATCATTTGAATATTTTTTAGCAAAATCGCACATGATTTTTTAAGTCAAACAATATAGAAATATAAACAGTTAAAAGTAGATTCTTTTTTTTCCTCATTCATCTTCTTAAGAAACAAATGCCAATAACATTTTAATGTGTATCTTTTAGCACTTTGGAAAAGTGCTAAAAGCACATATGTGTAAAAACACACACATCTTTATATATATATATACATTATAACATTTCTTCTCACAAAAAATGGAATTGTAGCAAAGAACTTCCCTGCAACCTTTTTTCAGTAAACACAACGATAAACTTTTATTTTAAAACACACAAATGTCCCACATTCTTTGTAGTGGATGCAAAGCATTTCACTTTATATGTACTACAGTTTATTTATTTACTCTTTGGACATGAACATTTAGGTGGTTTCCAGTCTGTTGCTATTAAAGATAATGCTGCAATGAATATCTTTTGACATATATCTTTACATAGTTATGCAACGTTTGTATAATAGATACTTGGTATTAATTATTATGTTTAACATGTTTTATTTGATATGATTAAAATAACTATAACATACATGCAAAGTATGAAGCACAATAAAAAATGAAGAAGCATGAATCCATCATTCTACTCAAGAAGTAAGGCATTATGATTCCTTTGTTATTTCCATGTGCTCTATCCCTCTCTCATTCTCCTGCATTCCCTGCCTGCAAGGTACATACAGTTTACTGAATTTTTGCATTTTGCTTTTTTAAAGGGTTTTTTTAAATTCCTGAACACACAAATAGTGTATTTGATCTGCATGTTTTTTACCTTTATCAACATTATATTTTGTTGTATGTAGTCTGAACTTGCTTTTTCCATCAATATTATAATGATTTTTTCTATATTGTGTGTAGTTACGGTTCATTCATTTTTCCTCTTATAAATTATTGCAATATGTAACTGTCCTACAATTTATTAGTCCATTCTTCTGCATTGCAGGATCACATAATATATGCATGTTCAAATTTCCAAGACACTACAAAATTGTTTTCCAGAATAATTGTGGAAATTTAAACTTTCATAAGAATAGTATTAGAAGTATTATTGTTGTTCTACATCTTGATATCATCACAAGTAATTTTATCAGATTTACTAGTTTTTGCCAACTTTGAAGATCTATATCATTTTGCTAGTAATTCGAATCTCCTTTATTCCTAATGAGGTTGAATACTTGTTAATATGTTCATGCTTCTATTCTTTTACCATTCTGTGAAATATTCATGCTTCTGATCAGTTTTCGGTTGTCTTTTTCTTATTGATTTGTGAGAGTTCTTTATATATTCTAGCTACCAAAATTTTGTCTATTTTATGTATTTCAAATATCTTCTCTCCGTGTTTAGTCTGTCTTCCCACTTTTTTATTTTGTCTTTTTGTGAATATTCTTATATATATTTTAAAATAATTAAATTTGCTAATCTTCTATTTTATGGTTAGTACTTTGTGTGTCTCAAAAAAAAAGTTTTCCTTACTTTGAGGACATAAAACTCTTCTTCTATATGCTTCCAGGTTGTGCCTTTCACATTTAAGTCATTAATCAAAATTTGATTTGGGGTTTGGTGAGATAAATACACAATTTCTTTCTTTTTCACATACTGCAAACTTTATCAGTACAATGTATGACATTGATCAGCCTTCTCCCAACTAATCTTCAATGACACTTCAGGCATATTGTTGACACATGCATCACAGTATGGCCCAAAAATGGCCACAGGAACAGAGTCCACGTAATATGCTCTTTTTACAATGTTACACAATACTCTTCCACAAAGAGTTGCAGTCTGTGTTCCTCCCCTTGAGTATGGTCATGCCAGTGACTGCAAAGGAGTATCTGCATGACTTCTTAAGCTAGAGCATAATAGGTGATGCAGCTTCTTTGTCTGGCTATCTCTCAGAACACATGCTTTTTGAGCCTTAAGACACCATGGAAGAATTCTGGCTACACCAAAGGCACCATAGAGAAGAAACCATGTAAAAATAGAGAGAAATACCTAAAGTAACACCAATATTCCAATCCCCAGTTGTTTGAGTTTTCCCATCCCAGGCACTAAAGGTTTTAGATTACCCCTACTTTTGCTGCCATCTCACTGCAACTTAATGAGATCCTGTGAGAGAATAAATTATTGTTGTTGATTCAAACCACTAAATTTGACAATGATGTTTTTACACAGCATTACGTAAACAGAACATAATGTCTCCTTCTAGAATCTCTATTTGTTTCATTGGTCAGTTTGCTTATTACTTAACTTCTTTGTGATTCAGTTTTTAAATTTTTTAAATGGAGAAAATGAATACTATTCTCTTAAAGCTGTTATAAGGATTAAAACCATTAATATGTAGTGTTATGTATTACTATTGGCATGACTACTACTAATTATTATGATTATTTCTGAGGCAATGTCATATTTTCATAATTTTCATATCATTATAATAATTTTTGATATCTGGTAAAGCAATTTCTCATACTGCTTCCTTCTCCTCCACTTCCTCCTTCGTGTTTCTTTTGACTATTCCTGGGCGCTTTTTCTTTCATATGAATTTTGGATTTTTTTGTGAGCTTCCTCAAAATAATATGTTAGGATTTTAATTGCATTTTCATTGGCTTTATTAATCAATTTGGAAAGAATTATTATATTTACGATTTCAGTCTTCCTCGAGTTGTAAACCTAGCAAAGTAACATTTCAAGAATAGGGGTCAGAAAAGCTTTTCTATAAAGGGCCAGATAGTAAATATTTTAAACTTTTAGGATCACATAGTCTCCATCACAACTACTCAACTCCACCTTTGTTGAGCAAAAACAGCCATAGATAGTAGATAATTTAATGGGCGTGGTAAGCCAGATTTGTCCCACAGGCCATAGTTTGCCAAATTTTGGTCAAAAAGAGGGTAAAATAAAGTCTTTCTATGCTTCCATCATTATATGCTAAACTCTCATATGCTGACTTGGTTTCTTTCTGAGCTCCATTTAATTTCACTTGTATATTTCTCTGTGAGTTCACTCTTTAACATATCCATTAATTTTATTTAAACAATGATAATTTTCATCATATTAAGTTTTATTATCTGTCACAGTTTATAGTTTCTTCTTGATTACTTAATTTATAATTCTACTCATTATTAATTCATGGTGATTTTTCATTTCATTGTAATTTTCATGTATTCTGGACTTGATAATTTTAGATTCAGGAAACTCTATGAGCCTAATTCTGTTGGGACTTTGTTGTTGCTGATTCCTACTCATGCTAACTCATGATGGTTCATTTGTTGGTGAAGTGTGTGATCTTTGCATGTGAACTTAGAGTTGTTTTCTTCTTTGTCTTTCTATATTCCAAAGTGGAATTGGGTTTGTTTTTTCTGAGAGTCATGGTGTGCTAGTGACCTTGAAAATTTTAATCACTTATTCAGTGATTAAATATCAGCTTCCAGTATCTCCCATTTTCCTTTCAATGTGGTTTTCAGCATTTATTATTAGACAATCCTGCCTTTTCATGTGCTTTCTGCTCACATTCTGTTTTTAGTTCACTTAATTTCAGAGATTTTCCTTATTCTATGTGTTCCAAGCTATATAATAAATATTATAATTATGCAGGATCCAGCATTTTCTTCATTGTGTCTCCCAGCTATTTTAATTTGCCTTATCACTGGAAGCTATAGTATCTCATAAATTCTTTAAAATATAAATTATAAGAAAAAGATGCACACCTTTAAGTTTTGTTCCATATTGCCATTTGCTCTACACAAAGCTGTTAATCAATTTATACTTTCAACAAAGATGAATGAAAATAACAATTCTCTCATACCATTGTCAAGAGTTAATAGTGTTAACCTTTTAATTCTTGCTCTCAGATAGAGATGTCTCAGGCTTGTTACTGTAGGGACGAAAGAGACTAGGATACATAGAAATAGGGCACATACGTAGTTTTACTATCTATCTATAAACAATTCAGTAATCCTCCAGAGTGAAGTGACCAGTTTTCTAGGCCTGCCTATGGACTGTTGTGAATCAATGAAGACACTCAAGGCTTCCATATCATTTTTTGAAAAATATATTTTATTGCACTTTAGCTTCTAGGTTACATGTGCAGAACATGAAAGATTGTTGCATAGGTACATACATGGCAATGTGGTTTGCTGCCTCCATCCCCCTCACCTATACCTGGCATTTCTCCCCATGTTATCCCTCTCCAACTCCCTATACCCCGCTGTCCCTCCTCTAGTCCCCCTCAACAGACCCCAGTGTGTGATGCTCCCCTCCCTGTGTCCATGTATTCTCATTGTTCAACACCTGTCTATGAGTGAGAACATGTGGTGTTTCATTTTCTGTTCTTGTGTCAGTTTGCTGAGAATGATGGTTTCCAGATTCATCCACGTCCCTACAAAGGACATGAATTCATCATTTTTTATGGCTGCATAGTATTCCATGGTGTATATGTGCCACATTTTCCTTGTCCAGTCTATCATCGATGGCCATTTTGGTTGGTTCCAAGTCTTTGCTATTGTAAACAGTGCTGCAATGAACATTCGTGTGCATGTGTCCTTATCATAGAACAATTTATAATCCTTTGGATGTATACCAAGTAATGGGATTGCTGGATCAAATAGAATTTCTGTTTCTAGGTCCTTGAGGAAGTGCCACACTGTCTTCCACAATGGTTTAACTAATTTACACTCCCACCAACAGTGTAAAAGTGTTCCTATTTTTCCACATCCTCTCCAGCATCTGTTATCTCCAGATTTTTTAATGATCGCTATTCTAACTGGTGTGAGATGGTATCTAATGTGGTTTTGATTTGCATTTCGCTAATGACTAGTGATGATGAGCATTTTTTCATGTTTCTTGGCCTCATATATGTCTTCTTTTGAAAAGCGTCTGTTCATATCTTTTGCCCAGTTTTGAATGGGTTTGTTTTTTCTTATAAATCTGTTTCAGTTTTT
Source organism: Aotus nancymaae (assembly GCF_030222135.1). NCBI lineage: Eukaryota > Metazoa > Chordata > Mammalia > Primates > Aotidae > Aotus > Aotus nancymaae. The sequence continues at coordinate 48,131,385 of NW_026988415.1, read as the reverse complement.
TGTAGATTCTGGGTATTAGCCCTTTGTCAGATGGGTAGATTGCAAAAATGTTTCTCATTCTGTTGGTTGCCAGTTCACTCTAATGATTTTTTTTTTTTTTTTTTTTTTTTTTGTGCTGTACAGAAGCTCTAGAGTTTAATTAGATCCCATTTGTCTGTTTTGGCTTTTGTTGCCAATGCTTTTGGTGTTTTAGTCATGAAGTCCTTGCCTATGCCTATGTCCTGGATGGTTTTGCCTAGGTTTTCTTCTAGGGTTTTTATGGTGTTAGGTCTTGTGTTTAAGTCTTTAATCCATCTGGAGTTAATTTTAGTGTAAGGTGTCAGGAAGGGGTCCAGTTTCTGCTTTCTGCACATGGCTAGCCTGTTTTCCCAACACCATTTATTTAACAGGGAATCCTTTCCCCATTGTTTGTTTTTGTAAGGTTTGTCAAAGATCAGATGGTTGTAGATATGTGGCCTTGCCTCCAAGGCCTCTGTTCTGTTCCATTGGTCTATATCTCTGTTTTGGTACAAGTACCAAGCTGTTTTGATTACTGTAGCCTTGTAGTATAGTTTAAAGTCAGGTAGCATGATGCCTCCCACTTTGTTCTTTTTGCTTAGAATTAACTTGGCTATGCAGGCTCTCTTTTGGTTCCATATGAAGTTTAAGGTGTTTTTTCCAGTTCTGTGAACAGGGTAATAGGTAGCTTGATGGGGATAGCATTGAATCTATAAGTTACTTTGGGCAGTATGGCTATTTTCACAATATTGATTTTTCCTAACCATGAACATGGAATGTTTTTCCATCTGTTTGTGTCCTCTCTTATTTCATTGAGCAGTGGTTTGTGGTTCTCCTTGAAGAGGTCCTTTACATCCTTTTTTAGTTGTATTCCTAGGTATTTTATTCTCTTTGTAGCAATTGTGAATGGCAATTCATTCTTGATTTGGCTCTTTAAGTCTGTTATTGGTGTATAGGAGTGCTTGTGATTTCTGCACATTGATTTTGTATTCTAAGACTTTGCTGAAGTTGCTCATCAGTTTCAGGAGATTTTGGGCTGAGAAAATTGGGTCTTCTAAATATACAATCATGTCATCTGCAAATAGAGACAATTTGATTTCCTCCTTTCCTATTTGAATACCCTTTATTTCTTTTTCCCGCCTTATTGCTCTGGCTAGAACTTCCAGTACTATATTGAATAGGAGTGGTGAGAGAGGGCATTGTTGTTGTGTGCCAGATTTCAAAGGGAATGCTACCAGTTTTTGCCTGTTCAGTATGATATTGGCTGTGGGTTTGTCATCAATAGCTTTTATTATTGTGAGATATGTTCCTTCGATACCTAGTTTGAGAGTTTTTAGCATGAAGGGCTGGTGAATTTTGTCGAAGGCCTTCTCTGCATCTATTGAGATAATCATGTGGTTTTTGTCTTTGGTTCTGTTTATGCGGTGGATTATATGTATACACTTGCATATGTTGAACCAGCCTTGCATCCCCAGGATGAAGCCTACTTGATTGTGATGGATAAGCTTTTTGATGTGCTGTTGCAATTGGTTTTCCAGTATTTTATTGAAGATTTTTGCATTTATGTTCATCATGGATATTGGCCTGAAGTTTTCTTTTCTTGTTGAGTCTCTGCCGGGTTTTGGTATCAGGATGATGTTGGTCTCATAAAATGATTTGGGAAGGATTCCTTCTTTTTGGATTGTTTGGAATAGTTTCAGAAGGAGTGTTACCAGCTCCTCTTTGTATGTCTGGTAAAATTCAGCTGTGAACTCATCTGGACCTGGGCTTTTATTGGCTGGTAGGCTATTAATTGCTGCCTCAACCTCAGTCCTTGTTATTGGTCTATTCAGGGTTTCAACTTCTTCCTGGTTTAGGCTTGGGAGGGTGCAAGTGTCCAGGAATTTATCCATTTCTTTCAGGTTTACTGGTTTATGTGCATAGGGTTGTTTGTAGTCATCTCTGATGGTAATTTGTATTTCTGTGGAATTTGTGGTGATATCCCCTTTATCTTTTTTTATTACATCTATTTGATTCTTCTCTCTTTTCTTTGTTATTAGTCTGGCTAGTGGTCAATTTTGTTTATCTTTTCAAAAAACCAGCTCCTGGATTTATTAATTTTTTGAAGGGTTTTTTGTGTCTCTATCTCTTCAGTTCTGCTCTGATCTTAGTTATTTCTTGCCTTCTGCTAGCTTTTGAGTTTTTTTGATCTTGCTCCTCTAGCTCTTTCAATTTTGATGATAGAGTGTTGATTTTAGATCTTTCCTTGTTTCTCATGTGGGCATTTATTGCTATGAATTTCCCTCTAGATACTGCTTTAAATGTGTCCCAGAGATTCTGGTACATTGTGTCTTCGTTCTTGTTGGTTTTGAAGAATATCTTTATTTCTGCTTTCATTTTATTGTTTATCCAGTCAGCATTCAAGATCCAGTTGTTCAGTTTCCATACAGTTGTGCGGTTCTAAGTTAGTTTCTTAATCCTGAGTTCTGATTTGATTGCACTGTGGTCTGAGAGACTGTTATGATTTTCATTCTTCTGCATTTGCTGAGGGCTGATTTACTTCCAACTATGTGGTCAGTTTTAGAGTAGGTGTGATGTGGTGCTGAGAAGAATGTATATTCTCTGGATTTGGGGTGGAGAGTTCTGTAAATGTCTATTAGGTTTGCTTGGTCCAGATCTGAGTTCAATTCCTGGATATCCTTGTTAATTTTCTGTCTTGTTGATCTGTCTTACATTGATAGTGGAGGGTTAAAGTCTCCCACTATTATTGTGTGGGAGTCTAAGTCTCTTTGGAGGTCGTTATGAACTTGCTTTATGTACGTGGGTGCTCCTGTATTGGGTGCATATATATTTAGGATTGTTAGCTCTTCTTGATGCATTGATCCTTTACTATTATGTAATGCCCTTCTTTGTCTCTTTTGATCTTTGTTGGTTTAAAGTCTATTTTATTAGAGACTAGGATTACAACTCCTGCTTATTTTGCTCTCCATTTGCTTGGTAAATCTTCCTCCATCCCTTTCTTTTGAGCCAATATGTGTCCTTGCATGTGAGATGGGTTTCCTGGGTACAGCACCCCAATGGGTTTTGACTTTTTATCCAATTTGCCAGTCTGTGTCTTTTGATTGGGGCATTTAGCTCATTTATATTTAAGGGTAATATTGTTGTGTGTGAATTTGTTCCTCTCATTTTGATGCTAGCTTTTTGTTTTGCCCATGAGTTGATGCAGTTTCTTCACTGTGTCGATGGTCTTTACCATTTGGTATGTTTTTGGAGTGGCTGGTGCTGGTTGTTCCTTTCTATGTTTAGTGCTTCTTTCAGGAGCTGTTGTAAGGCAGGCCTGGTGGTGATGAAATCTCTGAGCAATTGCTTGTTCGTAAAAGATTTTATTTCTCCTTCACTTACGAAGCTTAGTTTGGCTGGATATGAAATTCTGGGTTGAAAGTTTTTTCTTTAAGGATGTTGAATATTGGTCCCTACTCTCTTCCAGCTTGTAGGGTTTCTGCCAAGAGATCTGCTGTGAGTCTGATGTGCTTCCCTTTGTGTGTAACCCGACCTTTCTCTCTGGCTGCCCTTAGCATTTTCTCCTTCATTTCAACCCTGGTGAACCTCACGATTATGTGCCTTGAGGTTGCTGTTCTTGAGGGATATGTTCATGGTGTTCTCTGTATTTCCTGGACTTGAATATTAGCCTGCTTTGCTATGTTGGTGAATTTCTCCTGGGTAATATCCTGAGGAGTGTTTTCCAGCTTGGATTCATTCTCTCCATCACATTCAGGTACACCTAACAAATGTAGATGAGGTCTTTTCACATTATCCCATATTTCTTGGAGGCTTTGTTCATTTCTTTTTACTCTTTTTTCTCTCATCTTGCCTTCTCATTTTATTTCATTGAGTTGATCTTCAATCTCATATCCTTTCTTCTGCTTGGTCAATTCAGCTATTGAAAGTTGTATATGCTTTGTGAAGTTCTCATGTTGTGTTTTTCCGCTCCATCAATTTTTTTATGTTCTTCTCTAAGCTGTTTATTCTCTTTAGCATTTCATCAATGCTTTTTTCAAAGTTCTTAGTTTCTTTGCATTGGGTTAGAACATATTCTTTTAACTCACAGTTTGTTATTACCCACTTTCTGAAGCCTATTTCTGTCAATTCATCAGATTCCTTCTCTATCCAGCTTTATTCCCTTGCTGGCGATCCCTTTCATCCCTTAGAGGAGGAGAGGCATTCTGTTTTTGGGCGTTTTCATCCTTTTTGCACTGGTTTCTTCCCATCTTTGTGGATTTATCTAGCTGTGGTCTTTGTAGTTGGTGACTTTCAGATACGGTCTCTAAGTGGACATCCTTTTTGTTCATGATGAAGTTATTTCTTTCTGTTTTTATAGTTTTCCTTCTAACAGTCAGGGCCCTCTGCTGTAGGACTGCTGGAGGTCCACTCCAGACACTGCTTGCCTGGGGACCACCTATGGTGGCTGCAGAACAGTAAGGGTAGCTGCCAGTTTATTCTTCAGTTATCTTTGTCTCAGAAGGATACCCACCAGATGTCAAGCCTGAGCTCTCCTTTATGAGGTGTCTCTTTGGATATATGGGGATGGAGGAGCTGCTTGAAGAGACAGTCTGACCCCTATAGGAGCTCAGGTGCTGAGCTTTGAGCTCTGTTGCTCTGTTCAGAGCTGCTGGGCAGGTATGTTTAAGTCTGCTGCAGTGGAACTCACAACCGCCTTTTTTTCCACAGTGCTCTGTCCTGCAAAGGTGGGGCTTTATTTATAAGTTCCTGATGTGCTGCTGCCTTTTTTCAGAGATGCCCTGCCCAGCGAGGAGGCAGCCTAGTCACAGTCTGCCTGCAGAAACATTGCTGAGCTCCTGTGGGCTCTACCTAGGTGCTGTGTGAACTTCCTTGCAGTTTTTGTTTATAGAGGTATAGTCAGAACTGCCTCGGTAATGGCGGTCTGCCTTGGTAATGGTGGTTTGCCTCATAGTGGTGGACTGCCTCAGAATGGCATACGCCCTTTCCCCTACAGTGCTGGACTGTCCCGGGTCCAGCTGTGCTTGCTGTGGAACTCTCAATCCAGAGCTTTTCAGATTGCTGGTCTTTGTGGGGGTGGGACTCGCCAAGCCAGATCCCTGTTTCAGCCTGCTTTCTTTCAGTTGAATGGGTGACTCTGTCTCCCAGGCATTCCAGGCACCAGTTGAAACGGCTGCCCAGATTTGTGTTGAGTTCTTGTGCGGAGACCCGCTGCGCTGGCTGAAACAGCGATGCTGGAGACTTGTGGTGCTTTTCCGCCTGGGAATCTCCTGGTCTGTGGGCAGTAAAAACTCGTTTGGAAATGCGGTGATCAATCACCCTCTGCATTCTCACTGGGAACTGCCCTCCAGAGCTGTTCCTATTTGGCCATCTTGGATCTCTCTCTCTCTTTTGGCTTCCTTATCATTTTGAAATGGAAGGAAGAATGATAGATATCATTTGGTCTGGACAAAAAATTGTGTGACAAAGTAAAAACCATGCTCATTTTCCAACTGCAGTTACATTCTGTCTCTGCCACTGTGACCTTGAGGCAATTGTATGGTTATGTTAGTTTCCATGTTTAAGGGAAAACAGAGAAAAAGATATATCCTGCTACACATTCTCAATCCATAAATGTACTCGAGGGTCTTTAGAAAGGTACTACATAAGTCAAGTATATCATTAGAATCCATTTTCAATGTATGTTCAGAGAGTCTAAGGGTAAACATTCATCAAAATACTTTTTCTATTGACAGAATATTTTCAATACTATTAATTTAGGTGTTTTGTTTAAGAATTGACCCAATAAAATCATTGCCCATAACTGGCCCAGGACTAACATAGTACAATGGGAAAAATAAGAAAAGATCCTTCTTAATAAAATCTGATTGCTATATCCCTCTAAGAGTCCTGGGCTCCAGGTTCCATTAGACAGACAGTCTAAATGCACAGATGTTCTGACAAGGGGTTTGCAAATTAAATCAAACTTAGCAAGAAGGCTGATGGCTACCCAGCATATACCTGAAATTTTTTTCAACAAATATGCCCTCCAACACACTTTCATGCAGAGACATTGTGCAATTAAAAAAAAAAAATCTTCCAACAACTAATCAAGAGTTATTTAGTATTTGAGAGGCAATATGAACTGACACTCCTATTAGCATAAAAGTGTTTTAGAATGTCAGGGAAACCACAATGTGACCATTAATACTGCATTAAGTTCAATTATATTTCTTAGCTTGAAAAATCATTTTCTGAAATAATAGTATTCAGAGTCTTCCTCAAAATTGTGTAATTCAAATAAGTAGGCATTGCTTTTAATTTGATTGACCAAAATGTAAACTAATATACAATCCCAGAGGCCATGCATTACTTTTTATTAAATTATGATAGCAAATGACACATATGTATTCTATTTTAATCTGAGTTTACTCAACTTCAAAATCAATTAAGACAGTTATAAATGACCTCAGTCTTCTCAGCTGGGAAATGCTATGTGAACAACATTTAAAAGTATATTTCAGGTATTTTCTAATGTTTTAAAAATACGATCTCTTAGAGAAAAAGACTTAACAGATATGTTAATGCTGATCCAAAGGTATATAAGTTTAAAAATGGAAATCAGCCATTTATCTATCATCATTTACTGATAGTATTTAAGACCCACCCCACCCCCAACCCAGGACTACATGATTTGGTCTCCCCTGGTCATCTTAAAACAAAATATAAAGACAAATGATTTGCCATCTCAGATGAGATATAAAAATGGCAATCCTTTGACATACGTATGACAGTTTGAAGCTTCTTGAATATGTGAGCTTTGCATTATTTTGCAGCATCAGAGATGTCTGATAAATCAGAGGCGACAGAGCCAGAGATTCAGGTAGCAAATAAAGGACATATGATTAGGTAGCCTGCCTGAGTCTGCTAGAGCACAGTAGAAGGCTGACACCATGCCAAACAGAGGCAATGAAAGTTCTTTCTACCAACAGGACAAACAGAAAAATGCTTTTCTCTTTACTTCCAAATAAAACAAGCAAACAAATAAGGTAGATCTAGCAGCAAAAAGAAAAGCAGCTATAGCAATATACAAGGTCCCATAGAAGAAAGCACAGATAAAATTAATACACAGGCATCACATCTCTGGAGAACAAAGTTTAATTCCAGCTCTTGTCACAAACGAAATGAGTTTGGCAGCCTATAGTGAGCAATCTACAGTTTGAATGCTATTCCTATCAAACTACCAATCCAATTTTTCACACAACTAGGAAAAAAACTATTATAAAATTCACAGGGAACTGAAAAAGAGCCTGAAAAGCCAAAGCAATCCTAAGCAAAAATAAAAAAGCCAGAGGCATCAAATTATGCTACTTCAAACTATACCATAAGGCTATAGTAACCAAAACAGCATGGCACTCTTTCAAAACAAGACATATAGACCAATAGAACAGAATAGAGAACCCAGAAATAAAGCCACACACCTACAACCACCTAATATTCAACAAAGTTGACAAAAATAAATATTAGAGAAAGGACAATCTCTTCAATGATGTTGCTAGGGATAACTGACTAGCCATATGAAGTAGAATAAAACTGGACCACTACCTTTCATCATATAAAAATTAACTGAAGATAGATTAAAGATTTAAATGCAATGCCTCAAACCATAAGAATCATAGAAGAAAACCCAGAAAACACCATTCTAGACATCAGTTTTGGGAATGAATTTATGACTAAGTCCTCAAAAGCAATTGCAACAAAAATATTAATTAAAAGTTGGACCTAATTAAAGAGTTTCTACACAGCAAAAGAAACCATATACAGAGTAAACACACAATGAACAGAATGGGAGAAAATACAAGTTATGCATCCAACAAAAGTCTAATATTCAGAATCCACAAGGAACTTAAACAACTAAAGAAGCAAAAAAATATTAATTCTATTAAAAATGGGCAAAAAACATGAACAGACAGTTCTCAAAAGAAGACATATAAGTGGTCAACAGACATTTGAAAAAATACCCCACCTCACTAATCATCAGAGATGCAAATTAAAACCACAACGATATACCATCTCACAGCAGTCAGAATGGCTATTATTAAAAAGTCAGAAAACAACAAATGCTGACAAAGGTGAAGAGAAAAGGGAAGCTTATATACTGTCAGTAAGAATGCAAATTAACTCAGCCACTGTGGAAAGGAGCTTGGAGATTTCTCAAACAACTTAAAACAGAACTACCATTCCACACAGCAATCCTATTATTGGGTATATAGTAAAAAACAAATTTTTCTACCAGAATGACACATGCACTCATATGTTCATTGCAGCACTATTCACAATAGCAAAGACATGGAATCAACCTAGGTGCCCAATGACAGTGGATTGGATAAAGAAAGTATGGTATATGTATACTATATAATACTATGCAGTCATAAGAAAGAACAAAGTCATATCCTTTGCAGCAATATGGATTCAGCTGGAGGCCAACATCCTAAGCAGATTAAAGCAGGAACAAAAACCCAAATACCACTTGTAAGTGGAAGCTGAACATTGGGTACTCATGGGCATAAAGATGGCAACAAAAAAACTGAGGACTACTAGAGGCAGGAGGTAAGGCGGGGGACAAGTGTTGAAAAACCAACTATTGGGTACCTTGATGATGGGACCTTTTATAACCCAAACCTCATCCTGACAAAATATACCCACATAACAAACCTGTACGTGTACTTCCTGAATCTAAAATAAAAGTTGAAATACAAAACAAAAGAAAACAAAGCCAAATTTTTTAGTTTTTGATTGCGTTTCTTACTAGCTGTTTGACTGTGGGTGAATTATTCACACTTTGCCTCAGTTTCCTCATACATAATATAAGGTTAATGATAGTAGCAATGTAATAAGATTATGTGAAGATTAAATTAGTAAAGAAATATAAAGCATTTAGAATCAGGGTCTGGAACATAATAAGTGCTATATAAAAGCTAGCCCTTATTAGTAGTAACAGTAGTTACTATGTTAAACTGCCTCTGGGCTATGCGTTATTTGTCTTATCAAGAGCATTGTTTTCCAGCCTCATTATCTTCTACATAGTCCTGTCTGTTTCCCTGAAACTACTTCTTGTAGCTGTTTCAAACCTGTTTCAGAAATACACCAAACCAATCAAAACTATTTTAAAGATGTAGAACTGAGCTTCTTCACAAAGTGCATTTGTGATTAATATGCCTTCCCCAGTTTTTGTTGTTGCCATCTTTATGCCCAATGTGATAAGGGTGTATGAAAACAGATTCCCTTTTTTTGTGATAAGGGCAGAGTTTCCTACTGATCTAGACAATCTCTATAGTCTTGTCACTCACAAGCAGTGGGGGAAATAATACCCTCATCACAGCTAATGAAGTGAGAGGTCCATATCAGTATTACCAGCAGTGAGCCCAAAGTAAAAAGGCCCAGCTCTCCTGGTCAGGTCAAAATATCAGCTGAAGCCCTGGGGAGGCTTTTTACAAATTTCAAAAACTACTTAGGGGGTTACAGTTATTTCTAAAATGCAAAAGTGCCTTTCTGATAAATAGACTTTCTGGATGATAACTCTTGAAAGTGAAAAGACTAGGTGGAAAGCAAATTCAACCTAAAATACTTCTCATAGCCAATGCCTTACATGTGAATCCACCTACATGGTTATGTACAATTACTGCCTTTTTTTTTTTTTTTAAAAAAAGGTTAAGCTTGTGTGAATCACTTATTATATAGATATTTGCCAAATATACAATTGTGATTAAAACTTATATGTGGTTTTCCCATTCATTCATTCATGAAATATGTCTCAAGTGCCTACTACAAATTATGCACTGCATGTAAGTTCTTTAACATTGGGAATGTGTAATAACATTAAGTCTAGAAAATGCCTTGGCTCATGATTCTCATCATTTTATCTCTACTGTGATTCTGAGATTCCTCAGCTTCATATAGATGTATTAAAATTTAGCTCTGGATCCAGGTAACCAAATAAGTAGGATTCTGAAATATCCATAATCCCAGGATATTTTAGATCCTGCCATGGTGATACAATGTTTGAAGTTAATTTACTTTCTATAACAGAAAATAATTATCTTGTCTAACAGAAAATAATTATCTTGTCTGTGATCAATTAAATAGAGCTACATGGCTAGTATATATATAAACTTGGCTAGTATATATAAACATGACTATATATTGGTCATGTTTAAGATTTACCTTAAAAACATATATAATCTCCCAAAACCCAGGTTCCCAAAATTATTCTTAATATTTGAGAACTCTTCTTTGGTCAAGAGTTTATAAATAGCTCATGTATGTCTTCTTTTGTAAAGTATCTGTTCATATCCTTCGCCCATTTTTGAATGGGCTTGTTTGTTTTTTTCTTGTAAATCTTTTTTAGTTCATTGTAAATTCTGGATATCGGCCCTTTGTCAGACGGGTAGGCTGCAAAAATTTTTTCCCATTCTGTTGGTTGCCGATTCACTCTATTGACTGTTTCTTTTGCCGTGCAAAAGCTGTGGAGTTTAATTAGGTCCCATTTGTCTATTTTGGCTTTTGTTGCCAATGCTTTTGGTGTTTTGGTCATAAAGTCCTTGCCTACGCCTATGTCCTGAATGGTTTTGCCTAGGTTTCCTTCTAGTGTTTTTATGGTGTTACGTCTTATGTTTAAGTCTTTAATCCATCTGGAGTCAATTTTAGTGTAAGGTGTCAGGAAGGGGTCCAGTTTCTGCTTTCTGCATATGGCTAGCCAGTTTTCCCAAAACCACTTATTGAACAGGGAATCCTTTCCCCATTGCTTGTTTTTTTCAGGTTTGTCAAAGATCGGGTGGTTGTAGATATGTTGTGTCGCCTCCGACGCCTCTGTTCTGTTCCATTGGTCTATTTCTGTGTTTTGGTACCAGTACCATGCTGTTTTGATTACTGAAGACATACATGAGGCCAACAAACGTATGAAAAAATGCTCATCATCACTGGTCATTAGAGAAATGCAAATCAAAACTACATTGAGATACCATCTCACGCCAGTTAGAATGGCGATCATTAAAAAATCTGGAGAAAACAGATGCTGGAGAGGATGTGGAGAAATAGGAACACTTTTACACTGTTGGTGGGAGTGTAAATTAGTTCAACCACTGTGGAAAACAGTGTGGCGATTCCTCAAGGACCTAGAAATAGAAATTCCATTTGACCCAGCAATCCCATTACTGGGCATATATCCAAAGGATTATAAATCGTTCTACTATAAGGACACATGCACACGAATGTTCATTGCAGCACAGTTTACAATAGCAAAGACCTGGAACCAGCCCAAATGCCCATCGATGATAGACTGGACAGGAAAAATGTGGCACATATACACCATGGAATATTATTCAGCCATTAAAAACGAGGAGTTCACATCCTTTGTAGGGACATGGATGAACCTGGAAACCATCATTCTCAGCAAACTGACACAAGAACACAAAATCAAACACCACATGTTCTCACTCATAGGCAGGTGTTGAACAAGGAGAACACATGGACACAGGGAGGGGAGCACTATACACAGGGGTCTGTTGGGGGGAGGGGGGGATAGCGGGGGGGTGGGGAGTTGGGGAGGGATAGCATGGGGAGAAATGCCAGATATAGGTGAAGGGGAGGGAGGCAGCAAATCATACTGCCACGTATGCACCTATGCAACAACCTTGCATGTTTTTCACATGTACCCCAAAACCTAAAATGCAATAAAAAAAAAAAGGAAAAAAAAAAAAGAGTTTATAAATAGCTATGCTTTCGTGATAGAACCTCCAAATAAGCCCTTAATGTTAAAAAGAATTAATAATTTGGTTCCAAGAACAAATACACAAAAAGGAGAAATTAATTCAAACTCTACTGCATTGTGATCTTATTTCTTTTTATTTGTAATGGAGTCTCACTGTCACCAAGCTGGAGTGCAGTGGCGTGATATCGGCTTACTGAAATCTCCAACTCTCTGGTTCAAGTGATTGTCCTGCCTCAGTCTCCTGAGTAGCTGGGATTACAGGCACACACCACCATGCCCAGCTAATTTTTTAATTTTTAGTAGAGACGGGGTTTCACCATGTTGGCCAGGATGGTCTTGATCTCCTGACCTTGTGATCTGCCCACCTTGGGCCTCCCTAAGTGCTGGGATTACAGGTGTGAGCCAGCATGCCCTGCCCATGATCTTATTTCTTTAATTAAGTTTAAATATTTCAGTACTGACTATGGCATATGTTCTATAGGATTTTGGGTTTTTTTTTTTTTTTTTTTTTTTAGACAGTCTCACTCTGTTGCCCAGGCTGGAGTTCAGTGATGTGATCACTGCTCACTGCACCCTCAAACTCATGGTTTCAAGTGTTCTTCCCACCTCACCCCTCAGGTAGCTCGGACTAGAGGCACATGCCATCATGCCGAGCTATGTTTATTTTTTTATTTTTTTGTAGAAATGGAGTCTCACAATGCTTCCCAGTCTGGTCCTGAACTCCTGGCCTCAAGCAATCCACTCACCTCAACTTCCCAAAGTGCTGAGATTATAAGCACGAACCAACACACTCAGCCTGTTCTATTGGTTTAAAATTCCATTTCAGCAATGGTCAAAAAACGCTTATGGACAGATTTCTTTTTTTTTTCATTCTGCAAGCACAAAACTGATAAAAGTAAAATCGAAGTCCATACCATATAATTAATGAGAATTTTGAATAGTCTATATATATTTATACCTTGTTCTAACAATATGGGAAAGATATTTATGATGTACACTACTTACATTATTAGAGTCAGTTCTAGATGGGAACAATGAGCCATAACTGTTGTGCTTTTTTTTCCAAGTGACTTTAAAAAGACCTTTATACCTTGCAATTAATTGGCCAACTAGGGAAATCTGCTGTAGAAATAAATGCAGTTCAAATAGTATTCCATAGTAGATGGCATTTGTTGAGAAACCTTTTTTCTGAAAACTATTAAAACATGCATGAGAAACTACCAATTACTTAGCCCAGAGAGAGTTCCTTACAAAAAAAGCTGGGGGAATTATCATACAATAATAATAAAAACACTGAATGTGTTACCTAGGGCATGAGATCATATACTCTTGGTAACTTTAGTCACCAGGTTTTATGTCTAATTAGGTCGATCAATGTGCTTCAGCATCAGTTTAAATAGTTGACTCCTTATTGAAAAATTAAAATTTATTTGCATGAAATGTGCAGAGAACTGCAAGTTTTAAAGTGACATTGGATGTTTTACTCACAAGAATACTTTTCATTGTGATATAACATTTTTGATAGCCATCTTAAAGTGCAACAGTAGATGAGAAGGTATTAATCCTTACATTTCCCTAAAGACTCTAACAACCTCAATTTATTGCAGAAGAAAATGCCTAGAACATGTGATGCAAATGCAGTTAGAAAATTTTCTCTTCTTTTGAACTGAAATCTACAATTGAACTTCATTCACCAGTCTTTCTTACCCCAAACCTGTCAACTAAATGAGGTCATTTTGCAAGACATGAATATTTACCTGAAATGCTTCTTATTTTCTCTGTCATCTGACCATTAGTTTATTCAAATTAATTCCATTTGGATAAATAAAATTGGACTGTACTTGTTAGAAAACAGTCAATAGTACAATCTGTGTCTAGGTATGTTTTCACCTAACTTCTTAAATCAATTGCTGGCTTAAAATGGGACATTCCTAGCAATAGTTGAATTGGTAACGCCCCATTTTTAACCCTTTATTTTCCAGTTATCTGGCATAGAAAGCAAAGGAATGAACAAAAAGCTTGAGGAAGTATTGGAAGATTGGTCAGCCTTCATCTTGCCTAAAATTGAGTGACTACTGGCCTCTATGTGGGGGTGGAGTAATGCCTACTAAATATTCATAATGGTACTGATACTGGTTTACTCAAGACAGATGTTGACAAATCTTTGTCTGACAAAAGGAGAGGAAACAATGAAACTCACAATGGGAAAGCAAAATGAATACACTTTCAGCACACAGACATTTTTCCTGTCTTTTGTCTGAACAAGAATGGAAGGAGATGAGTCAACAAAGAATTTGGCATTGGAGAGTCAATTCCAGCCAGATTTAGGATGAAGCAATTTGGCATGATGGTAAGAATAATTGAGGGCATTGTCACCAAACATGTTAATGTGAAAACTAAATTTCCTCTGTGTCATTGACTAAAGTTGTACTATTTGTGCTTGTGTTGTTATTGAAACACTTAGGAGAGCATTATTTTCAAGACATAGTTTTTTAATTGGACTCATTTTTGAATGGGATATATAATGCAGGCTTACTTGAATACTGTAAACAATGCTGCTTTAATTGAATAGCTGTTGTAAAACATTATTTTCATATAACTAGGTAAGCTATATGTACAGAAAACTTAAGAATTTTTAATATTTGTTAGTAGGGTTGTGCAAATATCTTTTTAATGAGAGAACACTACTGACACAAGTAATAGGTTCAAGCTAGCAAGGGAGATTAGTTTTTGAAAGAATTACTGACCATACCAAAAATTAGTCATAAAAACTAGTAATTATTTACAGGTCTTACACTGAGAAATTTGTTTATGCCACTTTGGTGTCTGAAAATAACAGTAAAAATAAATTTAAAGTATTTTGACAGGCATTACCAGAGAATCATTATAAGTATGGAGGTATCATTATATAGTAGGACCAAAAATATGTAAAAAGTAAAGGTAAGAAACTGAGACATGAGAAAGAGCAAAAAGCTAGCAGTGAAAACAACATTGATCACAACTATTCCCTTAAATGTGCCCAAGACCACTATCTTTCAGAGTCTTGATGGATAACTATGCTATCTAACCTTTTATTTCTATTTTTAATCCCATGAGAAACTCATAAGCTTTTTTTTTTTTTTGATAATTACTGTATTTGCATTTGTCCTGTTGAAGTCATATTGGTTTCTAATCTGCACAACTTAGTGACCTCCAGGTTGCGTGTTGAATATTATGTTTATGCATGTCTGACAGATTTCAAATGACAGATGAAATCATTGAGTTCAATTGGCAACAGCACAATGGGCACAATTAGATTGGTTGTGAAATTCCAGAGACAAAACTTTACTAGTTGGGGCTGAAGTTCTTTGCAGTGCTAAAGCAGCTAGTTTTTGAAAACTAACTTATATTTGGAATGATATCTTGTAAAGAGCTTTCCCAGCTAAAATTTTATGAACTCTGAAAGTTCAAGTATCCTTTCTCTGAATTTTGAGGAAGTTATTTTAAAGAAAGACCTAGGCAATTAACATTTGACACCTTTAAACATATATATATGTATTTTTCTTTTTTTTTTTTTTTTTTACTTTTCCTGAACCTACTTAACTGAAGGTGGTCATATGTTTTGCTCAACTCTGATTCAAGAAGGTGATTTAAAAAAAATGGATGATATTTGTAGTACTCTAATTTTGCAATCTAACATTATGTAGCACAAAAACACAGCCATCAGCAACATTGAATTAGATATCACATATATGTTACGGGAAAAACAATACCTGAAAATCGATATAGGAAGAGCAAGGAAAGATTAGAAATAATTCCCAAAGGAGAAAAAAAAAATGTTGTCTTTATAAAAAATAAGACATTTGGGGGATCCCAAGATGGCCGAATAAAAGGCCGCTCTGGAAAGCAGCTCCCAGTAAGAGAGATGCAGAAGCCGAGTCGTCTCCACAATTCCAAACGAGGTACCAGGTTCATTTTGTGGGTCTGGTTGGACAGTGGGTATAAACCAAATAGAACAAGTTCCGGCAAGGTGGGGCACTGCCCCACCCAGGAGGTGTGTGCAACTTCAGCCCTTGTTATTGGTCTATTCAGGGATTCAACTTCTTCCTGGTTTAGTCTTGGGAGAGTGCAACTGTCCAGGAATTTATCTATTTCTTCCAGATTTACTGGTTTGTGTGCATAGAGTTGTTTGTAGTAATCTCTGATGATAGTTTGTATTTCTGTGGAATCAGTGGTGATGCCCCCTTTATCGTTTTTTATTGCATCTATTTGATTCTTCTCTCTTTTCTTTTTTATTAGTCTGGCTAGTGGTCTATTTTGTTGATCTTTTCAAAAAACCAGCTCCTGGATTTGTTGATTTTTGAAGGTTTTTTGTGTCTCTATCTCCTTCAGTTCTGCTCTGATCTTAGTTATTTCTTGTCTTCTGCTAGCTTTTGAGTTTTTTTGATCTTGCTCCTCTAGCTCTTTCAATTTTGATGATACAGTGTCGATTTTAGACCTTTCCTTGCTCCTCATGTGGGCATTTATTGCTATGAATTTCCTTCTAGACACTGTTTTAAATGTGTCCCAGAGATTCTGGTATATTGTGTCTTCATTCTTGTTGGTTTCAAAGAACATCTTTATTTCTGCCTTCATTTCATTGTTTATCCAGTCAACATTCAAGAACCAGTTGTTCATTTTCCATGAAGTTGTGCAGTTTTGAGTTAGTTTCTTAATCACTAGTTCTAATTTGATTGCACTGTCGTCTGAAAGACTGTTTGTTATGATTTTCGTTCTTTTGCATTTGCTGAGGGTTGATTTACTTCCAATCATGTGGTCAATTTTAGAGTAAGTGTGATGTGGTGCTGAGAAGAATGTATGTTCTGTGGATTTGGGGTAGAGAGTTCTGTAAATGTCTATTAAGTTTGCTTGTTCCAGATCTGCATTCAAGTCCTTGGTTTCCTTGTTTATTTTCTGTCTCAATGATCTGTCTATTATTGACAGTGGAGTGTTAAAGTCTCCCACTATTATTGTGCGGGAGTCTAAGTCTCTTTGTAGGTCGTTAAGGACTTGCTTTATGTATCTGAGTACTCCTGTTTGGGGTGCATATACATTTAGAATAGTTAGCTCTTCTTGTTGTATTGAAACTTTTACCATTATGTAATACCCTTCTTTGTCTCTTTTGATTTTTGTTGGTTTAAAGTCTGTTTTATCAGAAACTAGGATTGCCATCCCTGCCTTTTTTTGCTCTCCATTTGCTTGGTAAATCTTCTTCCATCCCTTTATTTTGAATCTATGTGTGTCTTTGCACAGGAGATGGGTCTCCTGAATACAGCACACCAATGGTTCTTGGATTTTTATCCAATTTGCCAGTCTGTGTCTTTTGACTGGGGCATTTAGTCCATTTACATTTAATGTTAATATTGTTATGTGTGAATTTGATCCTGCCATTTTATTACTGGTTGGTTGTTTTGCCCTTTGGTTGGTGTAATTTCTTCATTGTGTCATTGGTCTTTACCATTTGGTTCTTTTTTGCAGTGGCTGGTACTGGTTGTTCCTTTCTGTGTTTAGTGCTTCCTTCAGGAGCTCTTGTAGGGCAGGTCTGGTAGTGACAAAATCTTTCAGCAATTGCTTGTCTGTAAAGGATTTCATTTCTCCATCGCTCATTAAGCTTAGTTTGACTGGATATGAAATTTTGGGTTGAAAGTTCTTTTCTTTAAGGATGTTGAATATTGGCCCCCACTATCTTCTGGCTCGTAGGGTTTCTGCAGAGAGATCCACTGTGAGTCTGATGGGCTTCCCTTTATGAGTGACCTGACCTTTCTCTCTGGCTGCCCTTAGTATTTTTTCTTTCCTTTCAACCCTGGTGAACCTGATGATTATGTGCCTTGAGGTTGCTCTTCTAAAGGAGTATCATTGTGGTGTTCTCTGTATTTCTTGTATTTGAATGTTGGCCTGCCTTGCTAGGTTGGGGAAGTTCTCCTGGATAATATCCTGAAGAGTGTTTTCCAGCTTGGATTCATCCTCCCCGTCATCTTCTGGTACCCCAGTCAGGTATAGATTATGTCTTTTCACATAATCCCATATTTCTCGGAGGCTTTGTTCATTTCTTTTCACTCTTTTTCCTCTTTTCTTGCCTTCTCATTTTATTTCATTGAGTTGATCTTCAATCTCTGATATGCTTTCTTCTGCTTGATCTATTCAGCTATTGAAACTTGTGTATGCTTCATGAAGTTCTTGTGCTGTTTTTCAGTGCCATCAAGTCGTTTATGGTCTTCTCTAAGCTGGTTATTCTAATTAACATTTCATCTAACCTTTTTTCCAAGGTTTTTAGTTTCTTCACATTGGGATAGAACATGTTTCTTTAACTCAGAGAAGTTTTTTATTACCCACCTTCTGAAGCCTGCTTCTGTCAATTCATCAAATTCGTTCTCTGTCCTGCTTTGTTCCCTTGCTGGTGAGGAGTTGTGATCTCGAGGTGGGGGAGAGACGTTCTGGTTTTTGATGGTTTCATTCTTCATGTGCTGGTTTCTTCCCATCTCGTTGGATTTATATAGTTTTGATCTCAGGTAGCTGCTTGGGGAGGTGGACTTTCCTTTGTCTGCCTGCCGGCTTCCCTTACACCCGCTGAGCTAAATCGTTCCTGGTCACTCTCTAACTGATGTTCTGGGTGTGTAACTCTGGAGTGAGAGTTTTTTAGCCTGCTAGGCTTTGTGCGGGGGAGGGAGGACCCGTCCTGCTGTTTGGACTGTTTCCCTGCATTCAGTTCCCCTTCTTTCTGGGGGGTGGGTGGCTCCATCCAGCCAGCTTTCCGGCTTTCACATCAGCCAGAGCTTCCACCTAGATCTATGCTGACAGCCCTGGTGCCGGCTGAAGTTGCTGTTCTGCCCTTTTCAGTCTGGCAAAGTTCTCCCATTCTGTGGGTTGTAGAGGGCTTGGCTTGGGTGGAGCACTGTATCCAAACCAAAGTTCCAGAGGAGGAGATCCCCTGGTACTAAACCAGGAAGAAGTTGAATCCTTGAATAGACCAATAATAAGGGCTGAAGTTGAGGCAGGAATTAATAGCCTACCAACTAAAAAAAGCCCAGGTCTAGACAGGTTTACAGCCGAATTCTACCAGATGTACAAAGAGGAGCTGGTACCATTCCTTCTGAAACAATTCTGAACAATACAAAAAGAGGAAATCCTTCCCAAATCATTTTATGAGATCAACATCATCCTAATACCAAAACCGGGCAGAGACACAACTAAAAAGGAAAACTTCAGGCCAATATACTTGATGAACATTAAGGCAAAAATCTTCAATAAAACACTGGGAAACAGAATGCAACAGCAAATCAAAAACCTTATTGATCATGATCAAGTAGACTTTATCCTGGGGATGCAAGGCTGGTTCAACATATGGAAGTCTATAAATGTAATCCATCACATAAACAGAATCAAAGACAAAAACCACATGATTATCTCAATAGATGCAGAGAAGGCCTTTGACAAAATTCAACAGCTCTTTATGCTAAAAACCCTCAATAAACTAGGTATCCATGGTATGTATCAGAAAATAATAAAAGCTATTGATGACAAACCCACAGACAATATCATACTGAACGGGCAAAAACTGGTAGCATTCCCTTTGAAATTTGGCACAAGACAAGAATGCCCTCTCTCACCACTCCTATTCAATATAGTATTGGAAGTTCTAGCCAGAGCAATCAGGCAAGAAAAAGAAATAAAGGATATTCAAATAGGAAAGAAGGAAGTCAAATTGTCTCTATTTGCATATGACATGATTGTATATTTAGAAGACCCCATCGTCTCAGCCCAAAATCTCCTGAAACTGATGAGCAACTTCAGCACAGTCTCAGGATACAAAATCAATGTGTGGAAATCACAAGCATCTCTATACACCAATAACTGACAGAGAGTGAAATCAAAAGTGAACTCCCATTCACAATTGCTACGAAGAGAATAAAATACCTAGGAATACAATTAACAAAGGATGTAAAGTACCTCTTCAAGAAGAACTATAAACTACTGCTCAATGAAGTAAGAGAGGGCACAAACATGGAAAAACATTCCATGCTCATGGTTGGGAAGAATCAGCATCGTAAAAATGGACGTACTGCCCAAAGTAATAATAAATTCAACACTAACCCCATCAAGCTACCAATGACCTTCTTCACAGAACTGGAAAAAACCACTTCAACCTTCATATGGAACTGAAAGAGAGCCTGCATAGCTAAAACAATCCTAAGCATAAAGAACAAAGCTGGAGGCATCATGCTGCCTGACTTCAAACTATACTACAAGGCCACAGTAATCAAAACAGCTTGGTACTTGTACCAAAACAGAGACATAGACCAATGGAACAAAACAGAGGCCTCAGAAGCAACACCACATATCTACAGTCATCTGATCTTTGACAATCCTGAGAAAAACAGGCAATTGGGAAAGGATTCCCTGTTTAATAAATGTTGTTGGGGAAACTGGCTAGCCATGTGCAGAAAGCAGAAACTGGACCCCTTCCTGACACCTTACACTAAAATTAACTCCAGATGGATTAAAGACTTAAACATAAGACATAACACCATAAAAACCCTAGAAGAAAACCTAGGCAAAACCATTTAGGACATAGGCATAGACAAGGACTTCATGGCTAAAACACCAAAAGCAATGGCAACAAAAGCCAAAATAGACAAATGGGATCTAATTAAACTCCAGAGCTTCTGTACAGCAAAGGAAACAATTATTAGAGTGAACTGGTGATCAACAGAATGGGAAAAAATTTTTTCAATCTACCCATCTGACAAAGGGCTAATATCCAGAATCTACAAAAAACTAAAACAGATTTATAAGAAAAAAACAAACAAACCCATTCAAAAGTGGGTGAAGGATATGAACAGACACTTTACAAAAGAAGACATCTATGAGGCCAACAAACATATGAAAAAATGCTCATCATCGCTGATTAGAGAATGCAAATCAAAACCACATTGAGATGTCATCCCACACCAATTAGGATGGCGATCATTAAAAAATCTGGAGACAACAGATGCTGGAGAGGATGGCGAGAAACAGGAACACTTTTACACTGTTGGTGGGAGTGCAAATTAGTGCAACCATTGTGGAAGACAGTGTGGTGATTCCTCAAGGACCTAGAAATAGAAATTCCATTTGGCCAGTAATCCCATTACTGGGTATATACCGAAAGAATTATGAATTGTTCTATTATAAAGATACATGCACATGTATGTTCATTGCAGCACTGTTTACAATAGCAAAGACCTGGAACTAACCCAAATAGCCATTGTTGATAGACTGGATAAAGAAAATGTGGTACATATACACCATGGAATACTACGCGGCCATAAAAAGCAATGAGTTCGTGTCCTTCATAGGGACATGGATGACTCTGGAAACCATCATTCTCAGCAAACCGACACAAGAGCAGAAATCCAAACACCGCATGTTACCACTCATAGGCTGGTGTCGAACAATTAGAACATGTGGACACAGGGAAGGGAGCATCACACACTGTGGTCAGTTGGGTGGGGCCAGGGGAGGGACAGTGAGGTGTGGGGAGGGTGGGGAGGGATAATGAGGGGAGAAATACCAGATATAGGTAATGGGGGGATGAAGGCAGCAAACCACCTTGCCATGTATGTACCTATGCAACAGTCCTGCATGATCTGCACATGTACCCCAGAACCTAAAGTCCAGTAAAAAAGTAAAATAAAAATAAAACATATATAACATACACAGGGAAAATAAAATAAGAAATTTGATTATAGCAAACAAAGAGTTTGCACTTAGTTGACCATATTATTGTAATGTAAATGATATAACATGACTTGATAGGAAAGTTACTTTTCCCATTTTCATTCTTGATTTATAACTCTAATTTTATATTCAGTTGTTAACAATCTTACAGAGCCAGTGCAAACCTACAGAGATAATGAAAAATAAATGACGTTATAAAGTCTAGTCAAAATTAACACTAGACCATTAAGATGTCAAGTTACAATGGGTAGTTTCATCAGGTATACCATTTTGTAGTACAGTATTGGGCAACTTCAGGGGAAATAAATTATTCAGACTCTGCTGCTTTTAGGATTCTATGAACAACTTCTGCAAGCAGCTTCTGTTTCTTGCTCTGCCAGAGCATGGAAAATAATTCAGGCTTTAGTCTTGTAGACTCTGAATGGGTGTCTGTGATGATTTTAATGTCTCTCTTTTAAAATTTCAGTATATTTTAATGACATAGTGAATTATCAGTGTTGTTGAAAGGTTTCATTATTCATTGTATCAAGTTGAAATGCTCCATTACTCATTATATCAAGTTCACATAAGATATAACTCCCTTGTAACATAATGCTTATTTATTAAAATGTATTTAGCTTGTCTGGTACATTAATATGTGTTTTTCATAAGAGATGTAATTTTGGTAACAATTTTCCATAAAATTAGAAGAGTTATCTGAAACCTCTGAGACAATTTAACAGAATATTAATCTTACAAAATTGCTATGCTAATAATATTCTTCTAAGTAAATACAGTGAGCCTTCCTTATAGTGTTCCTGAAGTGATCTGCAATCCATCACTTACAGATGTTTTAAAAAACAATGTTTAACATCAAATTGCCTTGACATTTGTAATTCTAGGCACCTCCAGCTTTCTTTATATGCTAAAAATTAATTTCAAATATTTTATTTTGAATCAGTTCTTAATGAAGGGACACATTCTATAACATAGCACTATAGTCTATTGGGGAATAATTTAGGATACGTTTGCAAGGTTGGTGACACACACTCTTGGATACTTATGTCACCAGCCAATATAACTTCAGTTACTAGTATTATGTTTAAACCTTAATTGGGAAAAAGTGTAAAAGCCAAAGAAAAACATGAATGATAAAAATAAGGAAACCAATATCTAATGAATGACAACAAAGCTATGAGATAAAAATAATTATGTCCATTTTATAGGTGAGGAAACTGAGGCTCAGAAGGATGGAGTAATTTATTCAATATCACATTAGTAGTAAGTGGCAGAATAAAGATTCTTACTTGTCTATCTAGCTCTTTGGTCTGCATGAAGCCTGAATAAATAGAGGGAAGCTGTTATGAACTACTAAAGGAATTTTGATCTTTCCACCAAGGAAAAATTATGTTAAAAACTTTTTACATGCCATGAGACATATAATTCCCATTGTTTTTCCCCGTTTTTAAACAGCTACACAGCATCACATACACATAATCATGTTTTCATTGAGAATACTGTGATTTACTCTAATGACACTGACACTGTCAAAAAGGCAGATGAGGAAAATGTAGTCTTAAAAGGTATCAAAATGGAATTTATATACAATAAAAACTTGTTTAACTTAAAACATATTAAACAGGTTATAAAAGGAGTTCAGACTCCCTCTCTGTAGAGATAACACCAGATGGCAAAGTCCTCCATTCATAAAACACTTGTTCTTCTTGTTAAGCCAATACCTGCTTACTACCTTTGACTCAGGTCATGAGAAACCTATATAACCTTGGATCTCTTAAACAAATTCTAAAAACAAAACCAAACTAAACAAAAAGCTAGACATACTTTCTCCTTCTGAACACTATCTTCATTGGACTTGAACCCAAACTGATGTAGCCATTTCATTATCAACCTGAGAATGCAGCCAACACCACCCAGAGGAGAGCCAAGATAAGAAACACAGAGTAGTGGAGCCAAAGCTTCTGTATTACATCAGCCCTGAAGACTGCTCTGTCTCTGGATTTTGAGTTACTTGAACCAGGGAGATATACCCAAATAAAAGAAGACCTTTAATTATTGAGGAAAATAATATTCATTGTGTAGCATTTTATAGATAGTAACTAGCTCCTGAATTTATGGTGAGCAGCAGGTAAAACGTAGACAATCTGCTAAAAAATTGGAGAATCTCCATTTTACTAGAAAACCTGTTCTGCATTTCGTATTTCTTCCAAAGGCAAATGAGTAAAAAGAAAATATTATTTTAGTGCCAAACTTTGAGGAGATGATAATAGGATGTCCAAATGACAGCAAAATTATTTCCTCAAATCTTTATTGAGATAAGCCCCATTAGGATGGCAAAATTCAGTAGTTTTATAGTTGATGCAACAATAGTAAAACAATATCCATCTACATTACCAGAATCATAAATAGAGAGTGCTGAGGTTTTCTGAAAATATTAACATAAGTGAAATGAGTATTTGTACCATCTCACTGCACAAGGGTTCTTTAATTTGTTTAAGAACAAAGAGTAATTTGTAATTGTACTGCAGAAATTACAAAGATACATAAATCACACCAAAGATATAGACACTTTCTATTCTAAATATGCTCCTGGTATAATCAATTTCATTCACGTATATAAATTCAAATAACTGTTGAAGGAATCCACACTGTACAAAATGGAAACATAAGCAAAACCTGTACATTTGTACATTATTTTTCTTGCTTTACCATTGCTTCTTCTCCATTGTGTATTTTAAAGCAAAAACCTTATTACCAAATTTTTAGTTAAAGAAAATGCAAAGCAGAGAGGTCACGACATTTGTTTAAAGGCACACAGCTACTGACAGAGCTGGGACACCAACTCAGATCTGTCTGATTCCCAAACCACTGTACCACAGTTGCTCTCTGAATGCCAAAGAACCCATTTTGTTCTTGACAGGAAATGAAGGAAAGAAAAAAGGAAGAAAGAAGATAAAAGGAAGGAGGAAGGGAGAAAGAAAAATGAAATAAAGGGAGGATGGGGATGAGAGAGAGGAGGAATATTGGATTTGTATTCTACAGGATTAAAATTAGTATTAGATTAGTATTTTCCACGTGGGAACATAATGGAGATAATAGTATTTGAGTGAGTTATGTGCAGAGTTCTAGTTACTAATATATCTGCTTTAAAGAATGTAAAGCTATATGAGAAGTAAGACACAGTTTAAATGAGAAAAGGTGGCTTGAGAGAGTTTATTGCCCTTTCATGACTTCCAAAAGCACCCACCAAGCCACCACAAATACACGTAGTTTGAGTAAAATAGTATACATGAAAATCAAATGTGACTTCCTAGCCTAGAACCCCCTCTTCTTACCCACCCATCTGACTAGAATTGTTATCCCTATATTCCCCTTATAATAATTCTGGAGGAGCAACTACTGAGACATAGTCGTTTCTCTCAAAGATCTTATAGCTAGTAGGGAAAATAATAGTAATATGCAAATGATGTACTTGTTTAACCAATACCTGCTTAGTGCATAGTGCAAAGTAGAGAAAAGTATTCCATAATATAACTAAGGCCCAAAGCAATTGGGATTCAAAGACAAATGAGTAGGCAGGGATAAGGAAATACTTAGCTCAGAGAGAACTACTTGGTTTGATGTTTCTTAGGTAAAGGCCATAGAATTAATTATACCCCAGTCTAAAGTCATATGGACAAAAGATTGTCTTGTACCTACCATGTACACAAACAAAAGAATAGGTAGAATCCCTGCCAGGTATTGGCCACATGTGATATAGCCCAACCTAGTTTATCTTATCTTATGGTTTTAAATGATTATTTGCATAGAATATTTTTCTATGTGGCCCTCAAAGGTTACTTCTTCTGAGCTTCAGGACAATCTACACCAACTTTGTAATGTTGACGTACCCTTTCTCCATGCTGTCTTCAAAAGTTTCTTTCTAGAATTACAGTTTTAGCACATGGGCAGATACAGAAGGCTTCATGGAAGAAGTCATGGACCTTAAAGAATGAACGGGTATTTCTGCATCAGGAGAGGAAGAGAAAGACAAGTGAGAGAGAAAGCACAATATGATCAAAGGCAAATTACTGCGTATCACAAGTCATTTTCAAAATGTCAGCATTCTGCTTTCATTGAAGCACAGGTTTAATGTAGAAGAGTAATTACAGATGAAGTTTGGTATATGCCAGAGTCAGTAGTTAGTAACTAGTTGGGTGGCAATGAGGAAGTGTTAAAAGTTTTGAGTGTGGACTTGATCAGAGTTACCTTAAGGGATCCTACTCTGACTGTGTGCAGCATGCAGTCGAATAAAGAGGAATAAGTGGTGAAAGACCAATTAGAATACTATTTGAGTAACCCCAGATGAAAAGTAATGAGAGCATTAACCAGAGTATTGGCAATGGAAAAAGGAACGAGGAGATAGATGCAAGAGATATTGAGGAAGTAGAATCAGAGGCACTTGGAAATTGATTGCATGTGAAGAGCCAAGGAGTAAAAGGAGTCTAGGGTGACTGGAGTGCTCAAATATAAGTGACTGGGAAGAATGGTTCTACTACTAACAGAAAAGGAAAGTCAGGAAGAATAGTTTAAGAAGGATTGTATGTGGAAAAGACAGGTGGGATATCCACCAGGAGATGTGAAGCCCACGTTAGGAAACATGGATCTGGAATTCAGACTATAGTTGAGTGTCACATATGTAAGAGGTGACTGCAAAGAAGTGATAGCAGTTCCTTGTCCCTGTATTGGCTAAAATAAATGGAACAATGTGACATACAATGAGAGGGGAAGGTAGCAATCTTTCAGATGTTGTATGAATGGAGGTGAGAGTTGGAAAGATGAGCTCACCAAGCTCAATGAAAAGTACTGTGAAAAAAAAAATTAGAGCCTGAAATAGAAACTCCAGTTGTCAGTAGACAGAGAAACAATGGTGATGGTCCCTGTTAAAGTTCCTCCAGGGCTGGACAGAAGAAAATAAAGATCTTCTCTGGAAGAGAAGTAAAAGGCAGTGTTATAAATGCTATATAAAGCTATAAACATTATAGAAAGCTATAAACACAACACGCACAATTAGACTTGGCAACCTAGAATGCCTTTGAAATCATATCGATGTTTTTATTACAAACAGGTAGTTTCTGTTATGTATTATATATTAGGCTGTAGATTCCTGTAAAACTGCAGCAGATTAGTCTTAAACTGAATTTGAATAATCAATGGATCAAGGTTTCGACATATGTTCCTTTTACTTTAATCCAAAGCATCATTAAAACAAATATCAGATGCATTTTTACTGTCCTTTGATCTATGTCTTTTGGGGATTTTATGTAACATTTCCTAGTCAGTCAAAGCTGTATTTAAATTGTATATTAGTGGTCTGACTTAAATTCATAAAAGCAAGGACATTCAGAGCTAGTGCTGAAAACATTGACCTTAACTTACCCCATCAAAACCATTGGAAAAAGTTTTTTTTTTTTTCTTTTTGTGTGTGATTTAATATTTTAGATAAAATGAAAATGTAAAAATTCAAAATGTAAATTTGGCTATCTAATGAAGTGGTCAAAAAGAAAGGGCAAATTGAAGAGAATGAATAAACTACAAATCAAAAATAGGGGAATTACTGCATACTCTCCACATATTACTCTAAAGTTCTTCTCTGAATCTTTAAATTAGTCCCAATATGCATTTGTCTTACTGGAGAAAATTAATTATATATTCAGCTCCTGCTCCTCTATTTGTGAATCAGGAAGCTAAACAATGTTGTAAACCTGGCATTGATTGTTTCCATTATCTTCTGTTCCCTGATTGTGTCTTGTCTCTTATTAGCTTGCTGCCATATCCTTCTCCTGAGACTGCATTATAAGTTTTCTGGTTTACTTTCTAACTAATCTTCTCAAAACTTGACTGCTTGTTTTTTTCTTTTTGTCTTGCTTTTTCTCTTTAACATAGAATGGTTTTTCCTTTAACACAGAAACTAGCTAGTCAGATAAACTTATGGGAGCTAATGGTATCAATGATTTCTACTTTGTTCTTAAGAGTGGCTAGAACTTTCGCTAAAGGTAACATGTCCATTTGGAGGAACTTTGGGCAAGTCACATTTCCCTGTCTGGGCTTTAGTTTCTCCATTTCTAAAAGGAGGAAATTGACTCACTAATAGCCTAACATTCCTTTGGTTTTTAAACTTTTCCTATAAAAAATTGACCTTACAGATATTTCTCTTATAATCTCAGTCTCACATATCCTAAATGTGTAAATTTAAGACCAGGCAAGAAAACAGGATGAGAAGGCCCTGGAAGAAGAGGGTCTTTTCTACCACTTAAATCATACCCTGTATGCAGCTGCTAATTCTGCTTATCTGTCAGGCTGTTCCTGAAAGGAAACTATGTATTTGATTTTGTAGAAATTTGAAACATAAGATCAATGTTCATTGAAAAACTTGGCTACATTTTGTTGACTAGAAACATTTTTCAAGTTAAAAACATTTGGGACTACATTGGCTCTTTAGCACACATTTCCTTTCTTTCTTCTTCTTTTCCTTATCCTACCTTTATTGTCTTATCCTGATGAGTACACCATGCCTGTAGGAAGTAATTCAGGGGTGGATCATGAGCAAGTTGCACATTTACAACTGGACAGTAAACAGAAGAATCATGCAATTAATGAGTTTCTAAAACAGACCAAATTGGGAACTACAGGATCTGACAGTATTTTATTTAGTATTTCAACATCCATCATTATCCTGTCATAAGCATTTTTTTTAATTCCAGTATACAGTGTGGCTGCTTTTCAGACTGAGTTCTTTTAAAATAGTGCAATTATGCCAGATACAGATTAACCTTTTTAACAGCATACTCATTTAGCAGAGGTTTTTTATGTCTGCTTCTGATAAAGTTTTATAGTGATCTGCTTTGCATAGCTGTTATGCTTTTCCAAGTTGCTGCTAACAACCATAACAACTTCTACAGAAATTCTCTCGTTTCCTTGTACAGTAAATTAAGGTTCTTATTAGGTAAGATTTTTTTTAGCACTTTTTGTTATCAATCATTCAGTCATTAAAATCAAGTAAATAGAGTTGCCTTGCTGTTTATAAAAGGATAAATAACACTCTTATTCAGATTACAGATCAAATTGCTGAGCCTATTTGGGCCCTACCTATAAATACATTCTTAAGTGATTCTTTCTTTCTAGTGGAAAGAATCTTTTCTGATCTTTACCTAAAGAAATAAGCAGAATTTTTTAGGGCCTATGGTGACAGCCAATGGGATCTTGTAACCATATGAAAACTAACCCAGTAATAAAGCTTCCTTTAATAGTCATAGGCTTCTTGAGAACCCTGGTATAACTTCATGAAGGCTCAGGGGATTCTAGATTGCAAAATCCTAAGATCTATAATCAGGTTAATTGTAAATCAACAGCATAGAAGTAGCAAATGCAGTGTCTCAGTTCAGCTCAAACGTTCAAGCTTTTACAAATTTTATATGAATATTGCATTAACAATGATTCTCATGGTTCCCTCTCAATGCAGTGCTCACCTATCACTCTCCATTTATAAGTAGGCACAGTCATTATTATAAAAGATAAATGACTTTACATAGTAATCTTAACCCATAATTTGGAGTAGTCGATCCTCACAATTTTTATCTCATAAACTCTTCCTCTTTTGGATGCTTCATGTGGTATGATAAGCATTCCACTTACTGAATATTTCAATGTCTCCACATTAGTCAACTTACTCCCTCTTAACTTTCAGTGGTGAGAGTACTTAGCAGAACTCTGTATATCCTTGTAGCATTAGTATATTAGACAAGAAACAAGACTATACAAATATCTGAAAAAGGCAATAAAGATAAGGCACAGATATCTCAATCAGAAAATAGAATATAAATCATTGTAAGGTAAAAGAAAATGCAGAATGTTACCATACAGTATTTTAACCTTAGTTAAAGAAATAGAGATACTATAGAAAAAAAGTACAGAAACTCAAAATGTTGTGGATACTTACTCCAAGATATCTACTCCATTGGTTTATTCCTTAGTTTGGTGTCCAGTGCATCTAACTCAATTTTCTTCTGAATGTTCCTAATGTTATTCCTGCCCAACAAATATTACCAATATAAAGTAAGTTGTAATCAGTCAATAAGAATAACATCAGTACCAACAAATCAAATAACAAAATATAGCAATAGGCAAATTACAAAACAAAAAGATGGAAAAAATGATGCAACCTCACTATTCAATCTGGCAAAAGAAGTAAAGCATGGTAATCTTCGATGTTTAAGAAGTTGTGGAGCAATACAAGTCCCATACAATTAAAGTAGTGTGTTAATTAATAGAACGTTCCTTAAACGCAATTTGGCAAAGTTTACTTAGTACTTTAAATCAGTGATTTTCTAGAAATTTACTCTAAGAGAAAATCAGAAAGGAATTGTCATATTAATCTATATCGATATTCAGGATAAGCGTTCATCATAATAGTTTTTAAAAATAGCAACAATTTATAGGCCCAATAATGGGAGATTGAGTAAATAAATAACAGTATATTTATATTATAAAATAATGTGAAACCAATAATGTTTTTTGAATTACATTTAAGGAAAATGATTGTGATATATTGTTAAGTGGGAAATCAGGTTATAAATACATACTGATAAAAATTATAAAAAGATTATATATATGTTTATATATCTAAAAAAGTATATATGACAAAATAGTAACAATACTAACCAATATTATTAAAATAAAATATAAACCATGATTCACTTGATTATCTTTGGGTGATGGGATGGATGGTTTTCAATTTCTTCTTTATATTTTTCTGCAATTGACGTCTACAAGTCTGTTCCATGCAATTAATATAATCAATTTATTGGGGACTTAAGAGATTTTATTTTAATTTATGTTATCTATTATATATTGCTTTTAAGATATGTATCCATACAAATGCACACATTTGAATGCTTTAATTTTGTTATCTTCAAATATATTTGAGATTTTAAAATATTTTATCACCAGAGAATATCCGTTTTAAAAAAACATTAAAATATAACTAAATTTAAAGAATTAGAAGGGTCTGTCATCTCAGCACCCCATGTTTACTGCAACTACTTTTATTTTTAGATGTATAGCCACTGCTTATATTGGGTATGTGTATGTGTGTGTGATGCGCACATTTTCTTTTTTAAAAAATCAAAGTTACATATCAAAATAACATAATATTTTCATTTAATTGTTTGTCACAAACATTTTCCACATTATTAAATGTTTCTTAGCATATTTAATAATTGCTTAATGTTTCTTTAGTATGAATGTATAGCATTTATTTAGTGAATACTCTATTATTGGATATTTAATCTGTTGCGATTTATTTAATGTTATAAATAACACTGCAAAATATTTTTGTAATAACCCCTTGGTGTACATACATTATTTCCTTAGTATAAATCCATATGTTATTTAAAAGGTCATGCAAAATTCTGTACCTTTGATGAATACTGACACATTCTCTTCAAAAAAAAAAAAAGAAAAAGACTGCATTAACTTATGGTTCTACGAATTACAGATGACAAATTTTATTTCCTTCACCTTTAGCAATAAAGAATATTGTTGTTTCTTAAAATGCTTTGCTAATTTAATGAAAGAAAAAAAAACTGTGATTTAGTTTTTTTAATGTAATTTCTTTGGCATAGCCCCTGTCATTTTTTTCTTAACTTATTGGCCATTTAATTTTATTTTTTTTGCCATTTTGACAGTTCTTGTTCTTTGCCAGTTTTTGTGGAGGAGTCATCTGTACCTTATTTGATGTCTAAGAGCTCTTTTTACATTGAGGATAGAAATCTCACTGTAGGATATATTTATTCTACATGGACATTTTCTAGTTTGTCATTTGCTTTTCAGTTTTGTGATTGCTATTACACTTACCTATTGTCATTTCATATCTGCAGGTTTCTTCATCTACATGCTCTCTAATTGTTTTTCAATGATTAGTCATACATGAGCAGAAGAAAAGAGCTGTTATTTTACCTAACATATTTGATTCTTATCTGTAAATTCCTTACCATCCTTCATGCATATGCTTTATCATGGTATTATTTTTCAGACATTATTTCTAAACAAATGGAATGTCTAAAACCTATCTATAGCTGCATGATTTTCTGTTAGGAGGCATCTTTAATTCTGCCAAGCAGTTCCATATAAAGCAAAGGATAAGCCAGACACATAGAGAGGAAATAAAAAGCTAGAGAGCTGATAAGTAGACTCATACTGTCCTTTCTGTAGTTTCCTGAAAACCTTACATCAAATTCATGGCTGGAGCTGAACCACATGCTGTGTCCCTTGTCAGACATTCTTTTCCAAAAAGGATATCTAATAACTTTATGAACGTGTGTGCAGAAGAATAATTGCAGGTCCTTTGGGGTTTTTCCACCAAGACTTTTGGTATCCAGTGTCTCACTTCCAGATTATAAATCTGCCCCTGAAACTTGCACTTTGGAGGGTGCAACTGAACTGAGAAGCAATGAGAAGGATTAGTGGATTGCTTTCTCTCCCTGTGTAGTAATACTATATAAGCCCTATCCACAGGCTCTTGAAGCCTAACTAGCTTACAACAGGACAGAAATTGTACCTTTAGGATTTACATGGGTGTATCCATTCACACATCCTATGCAGAAACATTACCTAAATACTTATAATACAGCTCCTGCTGTCATATGGCTTTAAAATGCCAAACTGTGTGAATAAAGTGTAAAGCCAAATATTTTTAAGGTGGAATTACCTAGTTCTGCTGTCATATGTAGAAACAGCTCAAAGATCTGAAGTGACTTGAACTGACTTGCCTGAGGTAATACTGAATTAGTGACTGTTTCACAATCACTCTTACTATCAGGTAGAAATGTTTAAAATGTAAAAAAAAAAAAAACAAATGTGGACACCCTAAAGTAGGCCATAGTAGTATGATTCAAGGTGGGCCCTTGCCTTGTCCTCCTCAGTTATACAGTGTATACAATTCTACAAGTATAATTCTCTAAAATGAGGAATAATTCAAGGTGTATCAGCCAAAACAGTTTGTGGGACATCTGAGATTAAAGTCCTATGTAGAATGAGAATGATCCAGATAGAGGCAGGAAAGAATAAAAGAAGAAATTTTATTGATTTGACAATACTAGGCAAGATCAGATTGAAATATATGGGATTTCATAGATAATACACCTCAGAACAGTTTAAATGTTGAGGTAAAGTAAGACGTCTGTTGGTACTTCTTGGAGAACTCAGGGGTAGAAATAGCAACTTTGGATTCCAGTCCTTTTATTATATTCTCACTTCACTGTGTGACACATTTAATTATAAAACAGAAAGGGCCAATATTAACAAAATATTAATTTGAAGCACAGTTTTAATATTAATTCAGAGGAATGATTCATCTGTGAAGATCCACAACCCTCTTTACAGTATCCTCTTTCTTAAATCAAGTGTGGAATGTTCAAAATGAAAGGACTTTAAGAGATCATTTAGTCTGTGCTTTTCTTCTTACAAGAGAGAAAATTAAGGTCCAGAGAAAGGAGATGACTTACACAAGGCCAATATGCAGCAGTTCGTAATCTGTAATTGTTATAGTGGACTTGAACTCTGGACTTCTGGCTCTCAGGTCAGTGATTGTGTGTCTACCATTCTGCCTCTCACCAAGCTACTAATCAACTCTTAATTGACTACTATTTCAAACTGGATAAAGCCACCTCCTTATGTCAGGATCTTTAGAAAAGCCATATGCCCAAGATTTCTTCTTTTCTTTTACTTTCTAACATGTTCTCTCTTTCTTTCTCCCCACCCCTTTCCTTTCCTTCCCTTTCTTTCCTTTATTTTCCTTTCAATAAAGAATGATATTATTGGGAAATAAGAACATGATAATAACAAGACAGTATTTGTTGAGCCAACCAGGTGCTAGTTGTTCTCAAAGTTCAAGTTTCATTATTATAGTGGGCGCTCCATTTGCTGATTGCATTGAGAATAAGACAACAGGTATTTTTCTAGTATTAGGTGGAACTGTTTTGTATGAATGATTTATGACAGTACACTTTTAGCTAGGAACCCTGTAACTTAAAGCATACCTGTATCACATGGTAGTACACACAGATAAACACACACACAAATGTTTTTAGGAAGATGACCGTATAAGTTGACTGTGTAGGCAATAAATTAATATTTCTCCTTAAGTGAAGTTAAATTTTCTAAAATTAGCACTTGCCTAAGCCTATTTACTTTTATAAACCTTTTTTCAGATGAGTGCATACTTGAATTGCAGAATTGTATGACCCGAAAATTACAGATTATGAAATAAGGTCCTGTGGAATATCATGGCATTTTCTTTCCACTGCATGCTGGTGCTTATATTATTTACTACCATATCTCTTTGTTTTCCTAAAGAATTATTCCCTTGTCATTTTCAGTTGGATTGAGAACTAGAGGTACTGGCAAGCTAAACTCACAAGTTGTTTTCTTGTACAGTACAGATAACAAAACAGAATATTTAAATGAACCATTTCATCATTCTTTTTGGAAACTCTGGCATGAAAAAATATTGCTTCAAGCTTGTTTCATTCAAAATGTAAGGGTTAAACTCAAAGGGAAATGTATGAGATAGCAAGATGGGGCTAAGACACTCTAAAGGAGTAGGCACTGTTTTCTTTTTATTTTCGGTTCACAGGGAGTAATATCAGTTATCATAACTTGAATAAAAATTGCACTTTAATTAATAAAAAGAAACATTTTTCTTGGAATGTAGAATTGACTATGGTTCCCATCTTATGAATGTTTGCTTTGTCAGATTCTATAACAAAAATGTGTTACAAAAGCAGTAGTAAAGACAAATCAAGTGTCTACATTTAAGAGCTAAACAAAAATCTCACATTTCTATAGTAGTTTACAGTATTTAAAAACAATTCCAAAATTATTCATCGTCTTATTGGATCCTCATGATAACCATGTGAAACAGATAACATGGGTCATTTTTTGGTAGGCAGTGTGAGTACCTTTATTTTCCAGACAGTGTAACTGAGGTCCAGAGACACTGAAGCAATTTCATAGTAAGTGGCTACAACAGGACTAGAATCTAAGTTCTGTGACCTGTGAATCAGTGTATTTTCTAGTATTATTTGTATTTTTTGAATTAAGAACAAATCCTTATTCTCGATGCTTTCATGTTTCGACTGCACAAATTTCTAAAGATAATGACATTAATAGAAATGACACACAAAATTCTGTAATTTAAAATATTTAATGTAGGTGTCCTAGCTGAAGCCACAAATTTTCATCAGAAAAAGTTTGTCATAAAGCTATCATATTGTATCAGTCCATTATTGCACTGCTGTAAAGAAATACCTGAGACTGGGTAAAAAGAAAAGAGGTTTAATTGGCTCATAGTTCTGCAGGCAGTACAGGAAGCATGATGCTGGCATCTACTCAGCTTTTGGGGAAGCCTCAGGAAACTTACAAACATGGTGTGAGCTGAAGAGGGAGTGAGCATGTCACATGGCCAGAGCCATGGAGTAAGAGAGAGATGGGGGAGGTGCTACACATTTTTAAACAACCAGATCTCATGATAACTCACTCACTATCACGAGAACAGCACCAAGAGGTTGATGCTAAACTGTATATGAGAATCCACCCCCATGATGCAGTTACCTCCCACCAGACCCCACTTATAGCATTAGAGATTATAATTGAACATGAGATTTAGGTGGGAACACAGATCGAACCATTATATTTCAATAGCTTTTTGGATACAAGTGGTTTTGGCTACATGGGTGCATTCTATAGTGGTCACTTCTGAGATTTTAGTGCACCCATCACCTGAGCATTGTACACTGTACCCAATATTTAGTCTTTTATGTCTTACCCCCCCAACCTCCCTAAGTCCCCAAAGTCCATTGTATCACCCTGTATGTCTTTGCATCCTCATAACTTAGCTCCCACTTATAAATGAGAACATACAATATTTGGTTTCCATTACTGAGTTACATCACTTAGAATCATGGCCTCCAACTCCATCCAATTTGTTGCAAAAGACTATTTCATTCCTCTTTTTGGCTGAGTACTATTCCATGGTGTATGTATATTACATTTTCTTTATCTACTCATTGGACAATGGGCACTTATGCTGTTTCCGTATCTTTGCAGTTGTGAATTGTATTGCTATAAGCATGCATGCTCCTGTGTTGTTTTCATATAATGACTTTTTTTCCTTTGGGTAGATACCCAATAGTGGGACTGCTGGATTGAACAGTAGATTTACTTTCAGTTACATAAGGAATCTCCATACTGTATTCCATAGAGGTTTGTACATATATTTTTATGGGTCTCAGAATGCAAAGTAAATATGAATGATTGCTGCTATGTTCTGAATGCTGGTATCCCCACAAATGTCATTTGTTATAATCTAACTCTCAAGGAGATAGTGGTAAAAGGTGGGGACTTTGGGAGATGATTACATCATGAGTGTGGAGTTCTCATAAATGGGCTTAACATCCTTGTAAAAAGGCTTGGGAGAACCTGTTTGCCACCATCCTGCCCCCCAACCTTTTGCCATGTGAAGACATAGCAAGAAGACACAATCTTTGAAGCAAAGAACAATCCTTCACCAGACACCAAATCTGCTGGTGCCTTGATCTTGGATTTTCCAGCTTCTGGAACTGTGATCAATACATTTCTGTTGTTTATAAACTACCTAGTCTGAGGTATTTCATGGTAGCAGCCCAGACTTAGACAATTATTATAAGTCTCTTCATGTAACATACAACAAATACAGGGATTTGGTAACTAGAGTGAAGTTGATATTGAAAATGAGGAACTATGGAAGAGATAAAGTGAAATAGAGGGAGAGGGAGAGAGAGAGGGAGGGAATGTGTGTGTTTTATTAGCCTATGACATAGAAGAAATTGTCAGGGATGATTTAACAGTTCTACCAAGAATAACAAGTAGAAAATAAAAGTTTGAAATTAAGAGCACACAAGCCCAAGATCTTCCACCCTTCTTTATGAATGCCCACTTGAGATTCAGGAACAGCTATCTAGAGATTCCACTGCTTATATGTTACCTGCTTAGTTGATTACAAAGAGTAGGTGCTATTCTTGAGTTGTTAGGAGCATCACTGAAAATGAAACATTTCTGAGCTGGGTAACAGAGAATTGAGCTATAATAGATACATGGTGTGAAAGGGGAAGTGAAAAGCACACTTTCAGCTACTATTGTTAGAAAGTATGCTGGGTCCTAGGAACAAAGACATTTGTAAATTTGATAAAGTTTGTAATATTTAAAAAGACCAAAAGGTTCATTTTGGGCTCACTTAACCAGAACAATGGCAAAAAAGGAAAAAGGTCAACTGTTAATTTGCTCCCATAGCATAATGTAATTTCCCCCATTACCTTTTAATATTTTATTTTGATATTCTATTAATTTTTCTGCCATTCTTAATGGACTAAAAAAATCTGGGGGGGCTGAAACTTTCTGTATTGTTCTCTGCTTTATCCCTAATGCCTTGTATAGTGCCTAGTGAAGAAAAAGATTTTAAATATATTTGTTGATGGAAAGAAGAGAGGAAGTAAACAAAAAAAGGTGAGAAGGTGCTAAGGTAGGAGGAAGGAAAAGGGAGCAAGGGACAGACCTAGAGAAGAAAGGAATTCACCAGAGCTGCTTTTATTATACTTAACTACATTTATGCAATACATCTGCTTAAATTTCTATTCCTTATTGGAATGTAGACCAAACAGCATTTAAATATTATGCCATGTGCACTTTTATGTATGCATGTTATGCTTCCATAAAAGGTTAAAATGTGTCTTTGAAAAAAATCCTACAGTGTATTCAAATTTTTACAGACTCATAGTTAGCACTTTTTATTGAATGAATTTTCCCAGCAGTCACCTTAAACTTCAAGTTTTTGCCCTTAATACAGGCATACATTGGAAGTACTGTAGTTTGGTTTCAGACCACTGCAATAAAGCCACTATCCCAATAAAGTAAATTATCACAATTAGTGAGTCACTCCAATTTTTGGTTTCCCAGTACATATAAAAGTTAGGTTTACACTATACTGTAATCTGTTAAGTGGACAATAGCGTTGTTTAAAAAAATGTAAACATCTTAATTTTAAAATACTTTACTGCTGAAAAGTACTAAGGATGATCTCAGCCTTCAGTGAATCATAATCTTTTTGCTGTTGGAAGGCCTTGCCTCAGTGTTGTTGGCTGCTGACTGATCAGGATGGTGGATGCTGAAAGTTAGAGTTGCTGTGACAATTTCTTAAAATAAGACTACAATGAATTTTGCTTCAACAATTGACCCTTTCTTCTCAAAAGATTTCCCTGTAGCATGCAATGCTATTTGATAACATTATATCCATAAAACTTCTTTCAGACATTCTTTCAAAACCTGCCACTGCTTTGTCAGCTAAGTTTATGTGATATTCTAAATTATTTGTTGCCATTTCAAAAATGCTCATGGTATCTTGACCAAAAGTAAATTCCACATTGAAAAACCGCTTTCTTTATTCATCTATAAGAAGCAAACATCTCCGTTTCCACTCAATTTTTATCATGAGATTGCAGGAATTCAACAACATTTTCAGGCTCTACTAGCTCTCTCTCTTTTTTTTTTTTTTGAAACAGGATCTTGCTCTGTTGCCCTGGCTAGAGGGAAGCAGCATGATCACAGCCCACTGCAGCCTCAACCTCCGAAGCTTAAGTGATCCTCCCCCCTCAGCCTCCTGAGTAGCTGAACTACAGGAGTGCACCACCATGCCCAGCCAATTTTTTTTGTAGAGATGGATTTTTACTGTGTTTCCCAGGCTGGTCTTGAACTCCTGGTCTCAGGTAATTCGCCCACCTCAGCCTACCAAAGTAATGGAATTACAAGCATAAGCTACTGCACCCAGCCAGGCTCCACTTCTAATTCTAGTTTTCTTAGAATTTGTACCACATCTGCAGTGACTTCCTTAACTGAAGTCTTGACCTCCTTGAAGTCATCCATAAGGGTTAGAATCAACTTCTTCAAACTCCTGTTAATGTTGATATTTTGAAATCCTTTCATGAATCACTAATATTTTAAATGGCAATCTGAAATGGTAAATCCTTTCCAGAAACTTTTCAATTTGCTTTGCCCAGGTTCATCAGAGGAATTATTATTCATGGCAGCATTAGCCTTACCAAATGCATTTCTTAAATAATAAGATGGGAAAGTCAAAATACTCCTTGATTCTTGGGGTGCAGAATGGAAGTTGTGTTAGCAGGCATGAAAACAACATTAGGCTCCTTGTACATCAGAGCTCTTGGTTTACTAGGAGCATTTCCAAAAAGCAGTAATATTTTGGAAGAAATACTTTTTTTTAATCCGGTAGTTCTCAATAATGGGCTTAAAATATTCACTCTTCCATGCTATAAACAGAAGGGCTGTTTTCAGGCTTTGTTGCTCCATTTACAGAGAACAGGCAGAGTAGATTTGGCATAATTCTTAAAGGTCCTAGGATTCAGAATGGTTGATGAGCACTGAGTTCAACTTAAAGTCACCAGGTGCATTAGCCCCTAACAAGAGAATCAGCCTGTCCTTTGAAGCTTTGAAGCCAGGCATTGACTTTTCCTTTGCAGCTATGAAAGTCCTATATGGCATCTTCTTTTAATAGAAGGTTGTTTCATCTACACCTTCATCTGTTGTTTAGTGCAGCCACCATTAACAATTATCTTAGGTAGATTTTCTGTATAATTTGTTGCAGCTTTTATATCAGCACTTACTGATTCTCCTCGTGCTTTTATGTTGTGGAGATGGTTTCTTTCCTTAAACTTCATGAACCAACCTCTGCTAGCTTCCAACTTTTCTTCTGCAGCTTCGTCACCTCTCTCAGCCTTCATAGAACTGAACAGAGAGAGTTAGGGCCTTACTTGGGATTAGACTTTAGTTTAAGGGAATATTATTGTAGCTGGTTTTATCTTCCATCTAGACCACTAAAATTTCTTCATATCAGAAATAAGGCTGTTTTACTTTTTTTTCTCTTTTTTTTCCACTGTGCAAGTCACTTCAGTGCCAGATGCCTATGGGCACAGAGGCCAGGCAATGGTTTGGGGACACAGTTTGCTCTGGCATGGGTTACTGGCTGTTTTACTTTCTTATCATCTGTGTGTTCACTGGAATAGCACTTCCAATTTTTTTTAAGAACTATTTCTATGCATTCACAACTTTGCTAGCTGGTGCAAGAGGCCTAGCTTTCAGCCTGTCACTGCTTCTAACATGCCTTCCTCCCTACACTTAATCATTTTGAGCTTTTGATTTAAAGTGAGGGACATGTGTCTCTTCTTTTCACTTTAAAAGTTGTAGGTCATGTTCAGGTTATTAATTGGTCTAATTTCAATATTGATGTGTCTCAGAGAATAGGGAGGCTTGGGGCCCAAGGAGAGGGATAGAGACGGGGAAATAGCTGGTCAGTGGAGCAGTTGGAACACACAAAACATTTATTGGTTTAGTGTTGGATGGATGCAGTTCATGGTTCCCCAAAGCAAGTATAATAGTAACACTAAAG
Organism: Aotus nancymaae; assembly: GCF_030222135.1. Lineage (NCBI taxonomy): Eukaryota > Metazoa > Chordata > Mammalia > Primates > Aotidae > Aotus > Aotus nancymaae. The sequence goes on along the minus strand of NW_026988415.1, from coordinate 48,091,378 downwards.
ATTGGTGATCTCAGATCACCATAACAGATATAAGAATAATTAAGAAGTTCGAAATGTTGTGAGAATTACCAAAATGTGACACAGAGACATGAAGTGAGCACATAGTGCTGGAGAAATGGCACCAATAGAGCACATGATGCAGTATTGCTACACACCTTCAATTTGTCAAAAATGCAATATCTATGAGGCACAAAACAGCAAAGTATAAAATACAAAATATTCTCATAATACATTAACACCTGCTCCAAGAATATGCCACCACTTTCCTATAGATGTTCCATTCTATATTTAAAAGTAGGTTTAACATTCCAAAATATGAAACAAGTTCTGCTCTTTAGTCTGCCAATGACTAGGTGAAATGACTGCCTTTCCCTTATTCTCCCTCATGTGCTTCAGAAACGCTAAGGAGACTTATATGGCAATCATGTGTTCATCTACTTCTCTTTGTCTATATGTCTAGGTCTTTTGGTGAGATTGTTTTTATCTGTCGTATTAGTTTATAACATTTTGTTTGGAACTGAGAAGCTGTTTGTGTATATAAAATATGAGGCTAAACCCAAACTTTGAAATAAGTAGCTAGTGCTGTGAAATGATAGTAGCACCCAGAAGAAATTGAAGATCTAGAGATGTTGGTTTCCCATCTCCTCACTCCAAATAAAATAGTGATTTAATTCTTATGGAGCTAAAACAAAGAACACTGAAAGTGATTCTTTTTCCTCTTTCTGTGATACTGAAATTAAAATGTGTTTATTTCCAGAAGCCACTTAATATATACTATGCTACATTATCATACCACATTTCAACATTTTGCTAACTTTAAATCAGATTCTTTCATTGATGCTTGTTAAAGCTTCTTAACTCCCTGATAGGATTTAATAATTGTTTTAAAAATAATTATTAGCTGAAAATGCAATTAAGTTCATTAGTATACTCAAATTCTTAACATTTACAAAATTATGTTACTACACAATACTTTAAAAGTTATGTTAAACTTTCCTTAGAAAATATCAAAATATGAAAAAGTAGAGGAAATAAGACCAGATCCTCCAGCCCCCAAAACTGTCAATAGTCCTCCCAGTTCATCTATACCTCTACTCCCTCCACTGACTTCTGCTCTGGGAATAACAAAATGTTAAACAATAAAAAGTGTGTTCAACTACTTTAAAATTATAGTTGCCCAAAATTAATTATGTAAAACAATGGTAACAAGATATTACATGTACCTCTAGCTTAGATGAATATTAAAGTGATTTCTTTGTACTGATATAGACATTAATATAGGCATTTATCATAATAAAATAAAATTGAGCCATATAAATATTATGTATACAAATACACACTCAAGGATATATGTAATACATCTTCTGTAGGCCTGTTTTTAGGCTTACATTTTTTCTTTTAGGCCCACTGATTCTCAATACCTTCCTTTGATGTAAAAAGAATTTTTCTGCCTTTTAGAATGAGAAAATAAAGGCAAATATGTTAAATAGCTTCTCCAAGGATATAGTCAGAATTAGAAATATTAATTGGTGTTAAAAATCTTCCAAACTCAAATGCTGTAGTCAGACCAAGATAAGAGCTCTTTTGTCATTATAGCTATGAGAAAAAATATGTCCGGTGGCTTTCTGTTTTGATATTGGACAAGATTGTTAGTATTTACTCTATAGATATATAAAATGGAAACGGTATTTTTAGCCATAACTCATTAATTATTTGGGAATGAAAAGGAGAAAACATAAGATAAAGTTGTAAAGAAAACAATGTTGACATAAACCAATTATAGAAGAAGAAAAATAATATTGTTTCACCATGCAGTTACGTTGAAAAATTTTAGCAAAATTCACCGAACATATGTGTTAGTCTGGTTTTGTGTTGCTATGAAGGAATACCTGAGATGGGGCAATTTATAAAGAAAAGTGGTTTATTTTGGCTCACAATTCTACAGACTATACAGGAAGTATGGTGCTGGCATCTGCTTTTGGAGAGGGCCTTAGGAAGCTTCCAGTCATTGTGGAAAGCAGCGGGGCAGCAGGCATATCACGTGGTGAGAGTTAGAGCAGGAGAGAGAAGGGAAGAGGTGCCACATTGTTTTAAACAAACAGATCTCTGAGAAAGAGCTCACTCATTACCATGCGGAGGGCCTCAAGCCATTCAAGAGGGATCTGCCCCCATGACTCAATCTCCTCCCACCAGGCTCAACTCCAACATAGGGAATCACATTTTAACAAGAGATTTGGCAGGGGGCAAATATCCAAATCATGTTAATATACTGTATATTTGATTTAGGCTCTAGGACAGGAAATTCAGGACAATTAGCAAAAGTCTACTGTTGTAAAGAAAATTAAAGATTAGCTAAATTCCCAAACAGAAGAAGAGTAGAAAATCAAATGGTAGATTTAAAGATAAAGATTTTTGTCTCTGCACAATCTTTTATTGGAAATCATTGTGAAGACTTGCTTGTAATGACATCAACTGCTATGGTCATACATACACTTATGTGAAATAAAGATAAATCTTTATGCTTAAATAGTTTTAAAAGTGTTTGTGATATATATTTATTTATGATTCATTTCGAAGTTGCAAGAAAGAATTGTAACTAAAGTATTATATAAATTCATATAGGCCACTTTGCCCCTAAGGAGACAAAATTAAGTGTCTTTAGTAAAAGTGGATTGAGAAATATATTAAAGATAGGTAAAGAAAATTGAGAGTGCTGATTAGTTAAAATGATTCAATTTAAAATAAGTGTTGTAGTTAAGATAGAGATATAGCATCAGAACCTCAGCAAAAATATAAAGTAGATGGACTTTTTTCCTGAAACACTCCCTCCCCATCAACTTCTATATCTTCATGCTGCTCTGGTCCCTTCTATGAGAGACAAACACTACTAATGTGATATTGATTAAATGGATTAACTCTGCAGGGACATTTGCATTTAAAAAGGCCACCATAGAAAGGGCCATATTCAACCCAAAGAAAGACTGGCAAATATGATCAAGTCTAATGCCTATCCCTGTCAATTAAATATTTATTGTAGTTTTCTGTTTTGTTCTTTTAAATTCTAGGAATTATAATTTTTGTTTCATTTAGTTTCTCATGGCCACATACTTTGAGCTTCATGCTTACATGAGTTTTGTAGATCATTAATTTAGAACTATCACTTTTGCATGGCATTCTTTGGAATATATCATTAATTTAGAACTATCACTTTTGCATGGCATTCTTTGGAATATATCATTAATTTAGAACTATCACTTTTGCATGGCATTCTTTGGAATATTTCTTATATTCACTGGACTGTGAGCTCCTTAAGGGTACCGTCTCTTCCTTATTCAATTTTGCATTAGTAGTTTATGACACAGCCCGAGAACAAGAAAGACTCAATAAATGCTGGTGGAACAACTAAATGCATAAATAAGCAGAGACTTGTTTATATACCATATAGACACTCAACACAATGTCACACAGCAGAATTTAATGGAATATATATCATAAAATGCCTAGCAAGTATTAACACTGTATATCAAGACTGTTACAATTAATCATATATGTATGTATGCTTGCATATGTGTACAGCTCCCCTACTAATATATGAGATCTTTAAGAATAGAAAGCATGTTTTATTCATCATGTTTGTAATCCTTAAGCACAGTGTGTGGCACGCAACAGGTGCTCAATTCACTTTTACTGATTAAATGATTTATAGGTTATATAGATAAGTAAAAAGATATAATCAATCTGTCTTTACCTCATGAACACTTCTTATTCTTTTCCAAATGAATTTTTTTTTCTATTTTCTTGGAAAGTATGACACTACTGTTAAGTACTCTGAGCTGATTTGAAAATATATACCCAAATGATAGTAGTCAGTGGTGTTGTGTCAACTATGGGTGGCAAAACAGGGCGTAAGGGCAGGGTTTCTATTTACCTTCTTGAAATATTTTATTTTATTTTGTTTAGTATTCTCCAGATATAATGAAATTATATGTGGTCAACAAAATTTAAAAATTTAAAATGTGTACAAAATGAAAGATACATCTAAAAGACATATCACAGAAACTATCAGCAGGTATCCTATAGTCCCAAAGCTGACTATAAACAATATGAATTAATGCAATCATGCAACTCCATGCGATAAAAGATGAGGTGATCCTCGTATACATTAATAGAAGTTATAATTGTTCTTTCTATATTTATATCTGACTACCTGCCCATCCACCTATCAAAATTTCCAAGGATCTTGTGAGTTTTTTTGTATTATTACTTTCAATATATTGGTGGGCAAACCAGACTTCACCAGGTTAAATAACTTGCTCAAGTCACACAGCTATGAAGTTCACTTTCAACTTAGGTCATGATGCCTCAGAATTCATACTTAGATACACACAGACATACACATGTGCACATACACACACTTTTAACAAAAGGTATACATGATCATTTTGAAAGTTAAAACAATAAAAATGTATGTAAAGAAAAAAAAAACTCTGAAAATTATATCTTGAAGCCTCTTCCTGTCTTTACTATGTCCACATCCCAAATCTCAATATCCCGCAAGTTAACCCCTGCTATTTCTGTATATTGTTGTATACCTTTTTTTCTAATAATGAAACATACTGATACATAGATACAGAGGGACAGAAATATATAAGCATAGAAATAGAGAGTAGAGAAAATTTGTATTTTTTCACAAGGGGTACAATATCATATATTGTTGTGCAAGTTGTTTTATGGATGCTTTTCCTTATCAATGTACACAAATCAGCTGCAGTCAATATTGTTAATTACTGTTATAATCTTCATCTTACAAATTCTAAGAACAGGGTTTAGGTGCATGTACATGGGATCAGAAGACTGGGCTTCAATATTTAGGCAAAAGGATTCACAGACTTCTCCAAAGGCCTAGAAGAAGTGCAGTGAATAAACAACAAACCTATTCATCACTATCCCCCATTGTTCAATAACATGTGCCATCTAGAGCAGTCCCTAAGCCTCTCCAATGTTCTCCTGTACAAAGCCTTCTTGTTACCTGAAACCATGCTTTGGTTCATGCTGCTTCTTCTGTCAGGAATAACATCCCTGGTCCTTCTCCACATGTTCAAATTGTACCTGTTTTTCAAAGAGAAGTCCAAGTCTCATTCCAACACTGGAGATTTTCCAGTTAGTCCCATCCCTTCCTTATATTCCATACCATCGTAGGCAGAATTCTAATACAGTCCCTCAATATTTTTGTCCCCTGGTTATTCAATCAAACATTAATATAGTTATATTTCTGAAGGGGTTTTGAATATGTAGTTAAAATCTCAAATCAGTTGATCTTAAGATATGGAGAGTAATTTGGATGGCCTGACAAAATCAGGTGAGCTCTTCAAAAGCAGAAAATTTTCTCCAGCTGGTTATAGAAGGAGAAGTCAAAGATTCAAAGTACAAGAGGGATTTGATGTGCCATGACTGGCTTGAAGATGGAGTTGACCATGTAAGAATAGAATACTGACAACTTCTACAATTTGAGAGTAACTAATCAATTTATGTTGTCTTAAGCCATAAAATTTGTGACATTTGGTTATTCAGCAACACCATAGGATGGTCATGATTCAAATCAACACTTGACTATATAACTTTATTTAAATAATGTATGTGAAAATAATTAAACACTGACATTCTTAGATCTTTTTCTACATGATTGTCTTATCTCCTTAGTACACTTTTAAGCTCTTCTATAGCAGAGACCATGTTTTATACTGAAAAAAATAATAATTACAATCTCTCCCACTGAGCTAGGCATATCACTGATACTTAATAAATAATTGACAGAGTGAACATACTATAAACAAAATGTTTAGCTCATTAACCTTGGCTTTGATTCCTGAAATATCATAGGAGAAGCTGCTTATATACTTAGCTATCTGTCATGAAATGGTGTTTATAAAAAAGCAAATGCTTTAATTTGAAAGACCATGTGCCAATAGCTAATATTCATTATAGTAACAAATTCACGTGTTTCCTAAAAAATTAACATTTGCTAGCTTAATTTAATGCCATAATTAAGGTTCACATGGATGCTGTAGATTATTGTGTTTGTTACCGAGGCAACCATATGTACTGTGTTCAAAAAGGTTGAAATATTTCCCCTCCTAAGTGAGTGAAAAAGAAAAAAAAAATCTCACTTAAAAACCTATTTAGAAAAGAACAACCTGGCATTTTTAAAAGCTGGCGTTTCACTTCATTTTATCTAAAGTCATTTCACCCCCAAATGTCAAATTCAAAAGCACCAACTTTTTAATCAATCCATTTATTTATTTTTCTGGCATTGCTTTTTGGTTGTTTTTCTATGTCTCTGGAGCTTTATTTTTATCCCTTTACCTCATCCCCCTCACATCAGAGAAAACGTCACATTCATCTACATTACTCATCAGAAAATACAACAAGTGTTTTGGTATTGTGGCATTGTTATATACAGTCATATCATAAAACAAACTTTGTGTATTCTAGTAACTACATTTACTCATTTTGTTCAGACAAGCAAGTCGCCCTTTAAATATTTGTGAATATTTTTTCATTGTTGCCATATTTCTAGTGAGTCATTGACAAATAGCATGCTTTACTTCCATTATCAACACTTAAGCAAAGACTATTTTGAGGAAAAGACAACAAGCTTTGCACGATGAGAGAGGAAATTTGACTGGTTTATTGTGGTTTTTCTAGGAGAAAATATGCATACAGACAAAGGGGAAACAGTGGATACAATCTAGATTCTCAAAAAACTTTTGACAAGATTCCATATTTTCAAAGTCTATTAAAAACACAAAACAAAATTAAAGAAAGCAATACGTAAAACAAACAAACCACCTTCACCACACAATAGATACTTTGCTTCAATTTAGGAAAGAAGTAGGCATTTCTAAAACAGGGAATGACAAATAGTGAGTTTCTCTAAGGATCTGGGTAGTTAATGTTTTATAAAATACCTTGAGGTAGTCATCAAGCTGGAAGATGTCCTTAAGTTCTTCTGGACAGTTAAAGTATCGAGGGATGTAGGAAGGTGTGGAAAGGCCCAGTGACTGTGCAAAGTGGGAATGTGGCTTAGTGTGAGGGAGTGTTCTCAGGTAAATATTACTTAAACTATACCAGAAGGAAACCCAAGAAAGGTTCTGAGAGCCAAGAGAAATTGTTCCCTGAAGACATCTGCCTAGTGTGTTGTTGAGACAAAAAGAAAAAGAAAAAGAAAACTATGTACCTGATTAAGAGAGGAGTGAATGAGCTAGAAAATAAAAATCATCCTCCCTTTGATTAGAAATTATTGTTGGAACATTAAACAATTATGATCAGTGAACTAATGACAAAAAGCAACGGAAAAAAGAAAGGTGTTGAGCAGATTTTTTTCAAAAAATTAAATCTAATAAGAGGTAACTAAGCTGAGGACATAATTTACGTTTTTTCCAATTTTAATTTACTGAAATCCCAAATACTAGAATGAATGAAACTGATGAAACTTGAGAAAGGCATCTCCAAAAATAGAAAATACACTGAAAACCTACATTCTACAGTGAAGAATAGATTTATGGAAACTCTTATTGCCAGAGGTTTTTTATTTCATCTCTTTCTCAAGTGATAGACTTTTATTTCTAACTGCTTGTTTGACATCTCTTCCTGATTCTCACACAGACACATTAAAGTCAACATCTGTAATAACAAATCCTTTATCTTCTTCCCCTTATATACGTTTTGCTTTTCTTGTGTTCCTTTCTCACTGAATAGCATCCCATGGTGTTTTTCAGGCTTTTCTCTCCCAAAGAACCCTCTGAATTATCACAAAATGGCATAGCCACAAGTTTTCAAATCCTGCCAGTTTGATCTCTGAAATATGCTCAAAATCAGGACCCACTTTTCTATTCCCACTGTCACAGCCTTGGTTCATTTTTGCCTGAATTATGTTAACAACTTCTTATGCTGTTCTAATCTATTTCTTTCATGTCTCCTCTTTCCAAATCATCTTCTACCTAGTTTCAAGATTTACCTTTAAAAATTCCTGTTTAGTTATATGATTTCCTTATGGAATAGTTTTCAAAGACCTCCCACTGCACATAGGATAACCTCCAAACTCCTTACTCTGCCACTTTGATCCCAATTATAGTCTAATCCTAACTGCTTCAGTCTCCCTTGCCTTACTACTGCTTTTCACTCCAGGCTCCTGAAGCTCTGGTCACAGCAAACTACTTGCAATTCCCAGCGTAGCTCTATGAACTCTCATGTTTCAGCTTCTATTACAGTATTCTAATTAATCCTTCTTATTACAGTTAGCTGTCTAATGGTCTGCCTCCTCACAAGCCCATGAACACTTAAAGAGCAGAGCAGATACCTTTAGTTATATAGTCATAAAGGGATTAAAAAGCATAGCTCAATAAACATTGAATGAATGAATGATTGAACAACTAAATGAACAGAGACCATGTAGCCTGAAAATGTGAGTTGCTTCTGTGACATTTTTGGATAAATTTATAGTTGACAGAACGATAAAGGGGTCAAAGATAATATCTAACTCATTTTTAAAAAATAAGATGTATTGCTAGTTCGATGCCTAGCACAAGGTATACCCTTACTACAAATGGAAACAGTAAAAGAATTGTATCAGTTTGAGCTAGTCCACAGCAGTAATTTAAAGGCACAACATTTTTGGGGAAGTTTTCAGGTTCATCATTTCTTTTTGCTTAGAAAAATTACTATTTTTGATGCTTGGGTAGACTCTCTTATTTGAAGCACCATACAGAGTCTTGTCATTTCCTGTGCCACTAACAAAAATTTCCGTCAGCCATAAAACTAAAAGTTGTCAAACTTTCTTGAAGGACATGCATATTGAAAGTGATCCCTCAAATGTTATAAATGGAAGTATCTAGTTTGGAATCACGGAAGACACTTTAAGTTGGAAAGTAAATTTCCCAAACCTGAAAACCCTTGCAAACATTCACAGATATGGTGACAGTGCAATTACAAAAATAAGCTGAGTTTTGAAAGTAAGTCATTTCATACTTACAGTAAAAGTGCTGATGCTTCATCTGGAGAATTTTTTAATTAATTTTTCTTATCAAAATGTAACTAGTTGGTAATTACAAATTCAGACATTTTGGATTAGTGTATTCTGTAAATAAGGGATGCTCATATGCTTATTGCCCATTTCTATTTCTATGTAGCCCCTTTTCCCACCAATAAGTTTTATTTTCTGTATTTATGCTATTTTCTAAGACACAACCTCCCAGATACCCCCCACCCACTCCACCCCTTGCAAAATAGAGGCATAAAACATCAGCAGGCATTTTTATGGAATCAGATTCCATATTGTGGAATAATTTCATTTTATGGAATCATTCTTTTTGTTATTTTTCAAAATTGTCTTATTTTTCATTGCAGTAGTAACATCTCTTCAGCATGGGACTTGCTACTTCAGGAATATACATTTTTCATATAGTATTTCATATAGTTCTGCTTTGTTGCTGCTCTGTTTTTATTATATAAACTAAGCCCACATCCTCCAAAAGGGAGGTGGGGAAAAGTCGCACATTTGTCAGTAGAGTCCTGGCATTTGATTTTTAGACATCCCTTGAGCTTGCAAGACAACATGCTGTCAATCGTGAGAAGCTCAGTGCATGTAACACAAAGAGTTCAAGGGCTGACTGCTGAATCCAATCTAAGTGCCAGGTTCCAAAAACCTTTCATACCTGGGCTTTGCTGAAGGGCTCACATCTATAGTTCATCTGTCCTTTTCAATGTATGTACAGTTGCAGTTGGGGCTGTGCAATTTTCCTTTTCCAAGAAAGGTATTGATTGCTCAGGAGTTATTGCCAGCATTTTAAAATAAAATGTTTTACTTTTATCATCAGAAGGAGAAGTATATGGTAGATTGTAATTTACTGGTGCTGACTCTGGATCTGCAGGTTTGTTGCTTCAGTGATTTAAGTGGATTCTCAATGGATAGTTTGTTACATCTCTAATTTGAACATATATCTGCAGCATGTGTTTAATGTTATGCAGTTTTCAGTGAGGCATGAAGGTTTTGGCACTACAATGCAGAAAAGTGAAGGGACTGTATGGCTCCGGGGACTGGTCATGAGGTAACTGAGCTAGTTGGAAAATCAAATCCAAATCTCACCAACACAAAGGTCATAGACAGAGAAAGGATAGCTGGGTAGAAATCTGAGAAAATACCACTGGCAAAAGCAACTCTGTAAGCAACCCAATAAAATACCACTCACCCTCAGAAGAGAAATGAACTTAGTTTGCGTATGTTGATAGAGAGGTGTAATGCTATTGTTTAACACTCAGTGTGATCTCTTTAGTATGTGGCTGTGTCTGGAGGATGTTACTTCTCTTGTTTTGGATTCTATATCAATGTGTTTATAAAGTAGTGATCTTCTGGCAGTGAGAGAAGTCTGTTGGGAAAGGTACTATTTCAGAATTCCAAGGAATCTTCAACAGGAAAAAAAAATAAATTGCCTTCAAATATATTTAAATAACAGAAGAGATTGTTCAAAGGTAAATTAAAGAAAGGGAAATGACTAGCCAAAAAATGCAAAACTGAGATCAAACCAGACATTTCTACATGTAAACTAATACATCTCAGAATTTGGGGATATCTTTTGTTGTCTGATCCTTGTTTTTTCACCCTAGGGTTTGGTATGAGCCAATACAATAGAACATTTTCTTTTCTTTCTTTTCAAATTATTATAATGCTTAAAAATAGATTGCCATATATTACAGCGATATGATCTTTCTGTTACCAAGGCTGTGGAGAGAGCTAATTTCTGCGTATCCTTTCCTTCTTTGTATTATTTTCCTCATCTCACTTCCTATGCCAGATATTCGTAGATGTCAAATCACCACAAAATATCTCTTACTCAAATGCAGATTGTTCCAAAGCATGGTTCATAACTCATTCTGAAAAGTTACTGTAAAACATACAAAATCTGATTTTGTTGCAACCCCGACTACTAGAAATAAATTATGAAATATTGAGGACAGGGAATAAATGTGTCTTTTGAAGGCAGAAGCACCTGTGTTAGATAGGCTGTTTCTCACAACAGGGTTGGACGATAGTAAGATACTCGCCTGTGGGAAGTTTGCAGTGTTTGTGTTTTGATTTTTCAATAAACTGCTTCCCACTTCTAATTATTTTCTAAAGAGTAAAATGAATTTTTGAAATTCCTCCAGCTTTTAAAACCAAACCAGCTTTATGAAACTTTTTGCTCAAAATATCTTTTTCAGCTAGTGTGAACTTCAAATATTTCAATTCTAAACCACCGAGGGTTCAAATAGAATCGTCAAATCTCTCTTATTCTTTCTTAACAACTCCTAATCTGCTGCTTTGTATGCTCTGTAAGCACAGTTTTGGAAGGCAATAAATTAATATTTGAGGTGTCTAACAGTCTGCTCAGTTGCAGCCCTTATATCTTTGAGGACACAGTATACAGTAAGACTTTATATGGGGAATAAACAGTCTTTGCTGTAGATGATTTTAAAGCTTGAGTGCTTTAGTCTTTTACTGAAAGCAGTTAATTTTAGGTAGATTGTAATCCCATTCATACTTTGGCTTTTAGAATGCCTAACAACTTTCAGCAACTACAAATCATTATACAAATGCAATAGAATCACAGTTTGCACAATAAAAATCTTTTCATTTTTAGTAAAAATAAAAAGTATATTCTTTACGTAGTTGAATCATAACTACCAACTATTATTTTTACCTAATCTAGCTCCTGAAACTCCACTGTATGAATTCATTTGGTACTTATGACTATCATGCCTTAATACAGACTGATTGAAATAGCATATAGACCACTCCAAAAGATTCACTGTCTTCCTTAAAAGCTTTTATAGCATCTTCCTACTAGGTGTATTAAAAATAAAAAGTCAATTTAGTGTAACGTAAATCAGCCATTTAATAAGATTTGAAAATCCTACATAGAGAGTTAGTAATAACCAAAATGCTTTTTCTCAACATTAAAAAGAAAAGGTTTCTAATTAAATTTATAATGAAATGAACTGCTATGGAGAAACAGAGCATGAACTTATTGGGCTAAACTTGTTTAAATGCATCTTAGCCTTCCTGATTGTACCTGCTGTGTCACTGTTTTCTGCTAATGCAGCAGATGAGACCCTTATTCCAGAAGCTGAAAAACACATTTTATAAGATGAATTATCTTCATGTCTAAACCAATTTAGTAATTAGTTTAAAAATAAATATATGACAAACTCAGTAGCAGTATGCCTTTGTTAAGCTCCGTAAGGGAATGTATTCCGTCTCATCCATTTCTTTAAATACCATAGCTCTTGCTGGAGTACTTTCCATTCTCTAAAACTAAACCTTTTGTGGCTGATTAATATGTATTGAATAATATTTTTGGTTTCTCTGATTGAATTAAGCAACAAGGTAAAATGTACATAGCTAGCAATAAAACAATGGGAATTCTGTTCTGCTAGCTTAAAAAAAGTCATGTTTTCAGTGAGTAATTTTTCAGTCAATGAATAATACCTTAACAATTGTTGGGTAAATAAAAGTACTGGTATCTATGCAACATAGCAGTCAAACTTAAGGAGTGGCCTGATGCAAGGTTCTGGTGTCAATGATTCATGAGGACTTATTCCCTTCGGTTGTATTTGTTAGTTTGTAAATAAAATAAATTTATTTCCAGTCTATCTTCACTAATTTTAGTTTGACTCACACTTGGAAACCCTTCTGCAAATGCTGCAAGCTCCTATAATAATAGTCCAAGATATCAGGCTTTTAATGTAAGTGTTATTACTCTTTTATGGGATGTCTTTCTAAAGTATTCTATAATGGAAGCTTTATAGTTTCAGTTATATCTTTATATTTATCAGCATTTTCCACTTTTGTAAATTGTACAACTAGTCAGCTCTACTATATTCATTTGCCCAGGACGTAATAATTGATCAGATTCTAATTCTAAAGTTGGTGGGACACTTGAATTTTGCTATTTATTGTCAGTTGCTCTTGAGAGAAGCAATATGTTCTGTTTTTTATACAATCACAAAACTAGACTCCTCTAACCTTCCCCATGACCTCTCATTGCACTTCATGATTGATTTGCTGTTTAAAGCTACTGGATTTAGAAACCATAAGATTATAAATGAGGAAAATTCAAATCTGTGCGCAGCAGAAGCACTGCTTTTTTCAGATTTGGAGAGGGATTATAGGGGAAGTTTTTGACACATAGGCCTTCTTAAACTCGAACAGCTAATGTGAAATCTCATATATATATTACGTATGTATATAATATATATTACATATATAATATATATATTATATAAAGTAATATATGTTATATATGTATATATGAGATTTCACATTAGCTGAGTTTAAGATGTGTATATATTATATATATAATTAATATAAATATTAATTTCGCTAATGTGAAATCTGATATATATACATATATATACGTATATATATGTAATGCTCTGTTGGTTCAGCATTTATTTTGGGTGCCTTGAGATTCTTTATACAGGCCTGATATATAATTTAGCCTATTAAATACATAAAGATTTCAAATGTCATCATTTCTGAACAGGGGATGGATATGCAAATAAAATGCTTAAATGTATTCCTTTAAGTCTGATGCTGAGTTTTATGGCAGGTTCAGAATTTGATATTTCAAAATTTATAATGGAAACAAGCAAAATCAATTTTGAGACAACAATTAAGATTTATATAATAGATTGTTCAAGATTATTTCCTCTATAACTCTCCAAATCTGTGTATGTGGGCAGATCCCCATGCCAAGGCCCTGGCAGCTGAGTAAGCAAAAAAAATCATCCTGTCTGTCTTGACTGAGCAAAGTTTCCTAGGAAGCAGGACAGAGTCAGACAGCTCAAGCGGATGATCAGATACCATGGTAATCTGACCTTGTTGATATAACATATGAAGTAGAAAGAAAATTGAAGTATTATCCTCTAGAAACTTTATTATAAGCTGTACATCCAGAAGCTCCAAATCACCATCTGTTCAAAACAAAGATTATATTGACCTGTTGTTGTAGACAGGTTTCACATTCTGTGATTGACACCCTATTTCCAAGTGTTCCTGTCTACATTTTGGGGTGGTTATAAAGTGTGTCCTTCCTTCCTCCCTCCCTCCCTCCATCACTCCCTCTCTTTCCTTCCTTCCCTCCCTCCCTCCCTCCCTTCCTTCCTTTTTCTCTTTTATTTTCTCCCATTTTCCTCCTCATTCTCTTCTTCCTTCTCTTCCTCCTCCTTCTCCTGCTTCTTTCTCTCCCTCTCTCTTTCTGACCCCCCTTACCCCTCCCTTCTCCTTTTTCTTCTTCTTAATGACCAAAGCACCTTATGGTTCAATACATGGAATCCTGACTGTTTTGAAAAATTTAAACAAGTATCATAGCAAGTGGAAACAAATTTGAAAAAGAGTCAATATGATTAAAGAATTTAAGGCAAAATTACTTAGATAAATCCAGCACAATGAGAAATGGTCTATCCTCTTTTTCAGTACCATCTTAAATTCAAGCAATGGAGACCCTGTGGTGAACAGACTCATGGAGTGGTCTCCATGACCCCTGCTTCTTGATATCCACAAGCATATGTAATTCCTCCCTTTGAGTGTGGGCCAGACCTGCAACTTGCTTCTAATGACCAGAATACAGCAAAGACAATGGGATGTACATGATTACATACACATGATTACATGATTATATAAGATATTAGCAACCATTTTCCTTGAGCTTGTCTCTCCTTTCCTAGCTTTGAGGAAGCAAACAGGCATGTTGGAGATCATGACATGGTAAGAAACTTTGGGTTGCTGCCAGGAGCTGAGGGTGACCTCCAGCTGATAGCCAGCAAAGTTCGCTTGGAACACAGTGAAGATAATTTATTTATAAACTGACAATGTCTGCTTTAACACTAGTAGAGCAGAGTCAAGTAGTTGTGACAAAGACCGAATGGCCCACAAATCTGAAAATTTATACTCTCTGTTTCTTTGTATGAGAAGTTTACTAAACTGGGTTCAAGTCACTACTGTCACTACAACACATATTGTGTGAAAATATTTATCATAACGATATAATTAATTCTTTTTCTTTTTCTTCATTCCAACTTCATTTTAGATTGGGGGGTACAGGTGCAGGTTTATTATATGGATAAATTGCATGTCATGGAGGTCTAGCATGCAGATTATTTTGTCACCCAGGTAATAAGCATAGTGTCAGATAGGTTGTTTTTTGATCCTCATTCTCCTACCACCCCACACCCTCTAGTAGGCCCCATTGTCTGTTGTTTCCTTATTTGTGTCCATGTGTATTGAATGTTTAGCACCATCATAAAACTGAGAATATGCAATATTTTTCTTTCTGTCCCTGCTTTAGTTTGCTCAGGATAATGGCCTTCAGTTCTATCCATGTTGCTGCAAAGGACAGGATTTTCTTTCTTTTCATGGATGCATAGTATTCCATGGTATATATGTACCATATTTTCATTATCCAGTCCTCTGTTGATGGGCATCTAGGTTGATTTCATGTCTTTTGCTATTATAAATCATGCTGCAATGAACATATGGTGGAATAATTTATAACCTTTTGGGTATACCGCCAGTGATGGGATTGCTGGTTGAATGATAGTTCTGTACCAACTGCTTTGAAAAATCTTGAAACTGCTTTCTACAGTGGCTGAACTAATTTACATTCCCACCAACAGTGCATAACTGTTCCTTTTTCTCTGTAGCCTCACTACTAGATGTTATTTTTTATTTTTTATTTTTGCTTTTTACGAATAGCCATTCTGACTGCTGTGAGGTGCTATCTCATTGTGGTTTTAATTTGCATTTCTCTAATGATTAGTGATGTTGAGAATTTTTTCATATGCTTATTGGATGAATGGATGCCTTCTTTTGGACTGTATCTGCTTATGTTCTTTGTCCATTTTTTAAAAAGTTTGTTTGATTTTTTTTATTAAGTTCCCTATAGTTATGGATATTAGACCTTTGTTAGATGCATAGTTTGCAAATACTTTCTTCAATTCTGTAGGTTGTCTGTTTACTCTGTTATTTTCTTTTGCTGTGGAGATCTTTGTTTTAAATAGATCCCACTTGTCAATTTTTGGTTTTGTCGCAAGTGCTACTGAAGCCTTTGTCATGAACTGTGCCAGATCATATATCCAGAATGGTATTTCCTACATTTTTTTGTAGGATTGTTATAGTTTTAAGTTATGAACTTAAATATTTAATCCATATTGGGTTGATTTTTTTATATGGTGAAAGGAAGAGATCCAATTTCAATCTTATGCATGTGGCTAGCCAGTTATCCCACACCATTTATTGAATAGGGTGTCCTTTCTCAATTACTTTGTCAATCATCAGATACTTGTAGCTGTGCAGCTTTATTTCTGGGTTCTCTAACCTGTTCCACTGGTCTATGTGTCTGTTTTTGTACCAATACCATGCTATTTTGGTTACTGTAGCCTTGTAGTATAGTTTGAAGTCAGATAGTGTAATGCCTCCAGCTTTGTTCTTTTTGCTTAGGATTAATTTGCCCATTCAGGCTGTTTTTCAGTTATAATTTTTTAAACAGTATTTCTAATTCTGTGAAAAGTATCATTGGTAGTTCAATAGGGATAGCATTGACTCTTTAAATGTCTTTGGGCTGTATGGCCATTTTAACATTATTGATTCTTCCTACCTGTTAGCATGAAATGTTTTCCATTTGTTTTTGTCACTGATTTATTTAAGCAGTGTTTTGTAATTTTTGTTGTAGAGGGCTTTCACCTCCCGGGTTGGTTGTATTCTTAGTTATTTTATTTCTTTTTGTCACTGTTGTGAACAGGATTGTGTTCTTGATTTTGTTCTCAGCATGGATATTATTGGTGTATAGAAATGCTACTAATTTTTGTTCATTGGCTTTGTATCCTGAAACTTTGCTGAAGTTCAGATCTAGGAGCCTTTGGACACAGACTATGGGGTTTCCTAGGTATAAAATTGTGTCATCTGTGAAGAGAGATAGTTTGACCTTCTCTCTTCTTATTTGGATGCCTTTTATTTCTTTTCCTTGCTTAATGGCTCTGGCAAGGACTTCCAGTAGTATGTTGAATAGGAGTGGTGAAGGTGGGCATCCTTGTCTTGTTCTGGTTCTCAAGGGGAATGCTTTCAGATTTTGCCCATTTAGTATGATATTGAATGTGGGTTCATCATATATAGCTTTTATTTTAAATTATGTTTTTTCAATCCTCAGTTTTTTTTTTTTTGAGACGGAGTTTCGCTCTCGTTACTCAGGCTGGAGTGCAATGGCGCGATCTCGGCTCACCGCAACCTCCGCCTCCTGGGTTCAGGCAATTCTCCTGCCTCAGCCTCCTGAGTAGCTGGGATTACAGGCATGCGCCACCATGCCCAGCTAATGTTTTTGTATTTTTAGTAGAGACGGGGTTTCACCATGTTGACCAGGATGGTCTCGATCTCTTGACCTCGTGATTCACCCGCCTCGGCCTCCCAAAGTGCTGGGATTACAGGCTTGAGCCACCGCGCCCGGCCAATCCTCAGTTTTTGAGGGGTTTTTAACATAAAAGGATATTGGATTTCATTTAACACATTTTCTGCATCTATTGAGATGATTATGTAGTTTTTGTTTTTGGTTCTGTTTATGTGTTGAATCATATTTGTTGATTTGCCTTTATAGAACCAACCTTGCAGGCCAGGAATAAAGCCTACTTGATTGTGGTAAATTAGCTTTCTGACATGTTGCAGGATTTTGTTTGGTAGTATTTTGTTGAGGATTTTCTCATCTATGTTCATCAAGAATATCGGCCTGAAGTTTTCTTCTTTCATAGTGTCTTTACCAGGCTTTGATATCAGGATAATGCTGGACTCATAAAATGAGTTAGAGAGGATTCTTTTCTCCTCGATTTTTTGGAATAATTTCAGGAGGAGTGGTACTAGCTCTTACTTATACATTTGATAGAATTTTGGTGTTTATCTGCTTTGTCCTGGGCTTTTCAGGTTGTTAGGCTTCTTATTACGGATTCAATTTCAGAACTCCTTATTGATCTATCCAAGGGTTTAATTTCTTTCTGGTTCAATCTTGGGAGGTTGTATGTTTCCAGGAGTTTATTCATTTATTCTAGATTTTCCAGTTTGTGTGTAGTTTGTACATGTAGAGTTGTTCTTAATAGTCTCCAAGTGATTTTTGTATTTCTGTGATGGTGGTGGTAATGTCTCCTTTGTCCTTTTTGATTATGTTTCTTGGAATTGTCTTTTTGTTAATTAGTAGAGATAGTATTCTATAAATTATATTTATGCCTTCAAAGAAGCAACTTTTGATTTCTTGATCTTTTGTATCTTTTTTTTACATCTCGATTCCCTTCAGTTCAGCTCTGATTTTCATGATTTTTTTTCTTCTGCTAGCCTTATGGTTGGTTTGCTCTTGTTTCTCTAGTTTCTCTAGGTGTGGTGTTAGATTGTTAATTTGAGATTTTTCTAAATTTTTGATGTGGGCCTTTAGTGCTATAAATTTCCCTCTTAACACTGTTTTTGCCATGTCCCAGAAATTCTGGTATGCTATATCTTTGTGATTGTTAGTTTGAAACAATGTCTTGATATCTGCCTTAATTTTGTGGTTTAGTCAAAAGTAATTCTGGACAGGTTGTTTGACTTTTATGTAATTGTATGGTTTTGAGGTATCTTCCTAGTATTGATTTCTATTTTATTGTACTGTGGTCCAAGAATGTGATTGGTATGATTTCTTTTTATTTGTTGAGTGTTGCTTTACTGATAAGCATGAGATTGATTTTAGATTATGTGCCATGTGCAGATGAGAAGAATGTATATTCTGGTTTTGGGTGGAGTATTGTGCAGATTTCTCTTAGGTCCAGTTGGTCAAGTGCTGAGTTTTGGTCCCAAATATCTCTGTTAGTTTTTTGCCTTGATGATCTACTACTGTCACTTGGGTGTTGAGATCTCACAGTATTATTGTGTGGTTACTTAATTATCTTCATAGATCTCTAAGAACTTGTTTTATGAATCTGAGTGCTCCTGTGTTAGGTGAATATTTATTTAAGTCATCTTGTTGAATTGAAGCTGTTATCATTATGTAGTGCCTTTTTTTTCTCTTTTTGATTGTTGTTGGCTTAAATTTTTTTTTCTGTAAGTAGAATAACAACCTTGGCTTCTTTTTGTTTTCCATTTGGCTGGTAATTTTTCTCTGTTTCTTTACTTTGAGCCTAGGTGCCATTGCATATGAGATGGGTCTCTTGAAGACAGCATACAGTTGGGTCTTGCTTCTTTAACCAATTTGCCTTTTAAGTGGACACTTTTAAGTGGAGCCTTTAACCAACTTTGCCTTTGAAATGGAGAGTTTAGCCTGTTTATATTCAAGGTTAATATTACTATGTGTGGATTTGATCCTAGTCATGTTGTTAGCTGGTTGTTATGTAGACTTGATTTTGTAGTATGTTTGTAGTGTCAATGGTCTATGTACTTAAGTGTGTTTTTGTGGTGGCCTGCAATGATCTTTCAAGTCCATGTTTAGTGCTCCCTTAAGGACATATTGTAAGGTAAGTCTGGTGGTAAAAAATTACCTTAGCATTTACTTGTCTGAAAAAGATTTCATTTCTTCTTCACTTGTGAAGCTCAACTTGGCTGGATATAAAGTTCTTGGTTGCAATTTCTTTTCCTTTAGGATGTTGAATATAGTCCCCCAATATTTTCTGACCTGCAGTGTTTTTGATGAAAGAGTCATTGTTAACAAAATGGGGTTCTCTTAGTAAGTGATCTGCCCTTCTCTGTAGCTGCCTTTAATATTTTTCCTTTCACATTGACCTTGGAGAATCTGAGGACTCTGTGTCTTAGAAATGATCATCTTGTATAGTATCTCATTGGGGTTATCTGAATTTTCTGAATTTGAATGTCAATCCCTCTAGCACAATTGGGAAAAGTTTCATGGGTAATACCCTCAAGTATGATTTCCAAGTTGCTTACTCTCTCTCCCTCTTTTAAGGGCCCATGTGAATCATAGATATATTCTCTTTACATAATCCCATATTTCTCAAGGTTTTGTTCATTCATTTTTTTTTCTTTATTTTTACCTGACCTAATTGATTCAAAGAACCAGTCTTTGAGTTCTGAGATATTTGTTCAGCTTGGTGTATTCTGCTATCAGTACTTCAAATTGTATTATGAAATTCTTGTAGTGAGTTTTTCAGCTTTATCAGCACAGTTTGATTCTTTCTTAAAATGGCTATTTCATCTTTTATTTCTGGTATCATTTTATCTGATTCCTTAGATTCCTTGGAATGGGTTTCAACTTTCTCTTGAATCTTGATGGTTTTTTTTCAACTAGATTCTGAATTCTAAGTCTGTCATTCCAGGCATTTCAGCCTGGTTTAGAACTATTGCTGGGGAGGGACTGTGGTCATTTGGAGGAAAGAAGAAACTCTGGCTCTTTGAGTTACCACAGTTCTTTCCCTGATTCTTTCTCAATGATTTGGGCTGATGTTCATTTAATCTCTGATGTTGCTATCCTTTGGATGAGGCTTTTTGATTGTGTATTCTTTGATGGCCTTGAGGGTTTGACTGTGGTAATAGCTGGATTCAGTCAACTGGCTTTGTTTCTGAATGATTTCAGGGGACCCAGGCTCACCTTGGCACTTCTACACTGCGTGCTGTAACCCTGGGGGGCTGGGACCAGACCCATGGCTTTATTCTCTGACCCCTCAAAGTTAGGCACCTGCTGCTGTGGAGGGACTGATGTGTTCCTGGTCTGCTGGCAACAACAATCTGGTGGGGGTTGCTGGCAAAAGCACTACATTGAGGTGGTGGTAGTGGGTCTGCACTCATTCATGTGCACATGCTGGCAGGGGTAGTGCTGTGGTGGTGGTGAGGTTTGTGCACATGTGCATGTACCAGTGGCAGCAGGGTAGAGAAGTCCATGCCAGAAAAGTGCTCAGGGGAGACATTGGGTGAGCGTACAGTGGCATAGCCATGAGGGGAAGCTGGGTGTGGGTGCATGGTGGCAGGGGCTCATCTGCTGAAGCTCTCTGATAATTAGGCAGGGTTTGCCATTAACAGAACTATGGTAGCCACCAGGAGTATACCAGTTGGTCATTTGAGGCTGTAATGCAAACATGCATGAGCAGGAAAGGACTCGAAATGCCCAGCAGACAGAGGGGTGCTCAGAACACACTGGCCCTGTCCCATAGGCAAGACAACTCTGCTCTATCTAGGTCTTACTACTAACAAAGGCCAAAGCCACCTAAAGGAGCGTGGCAGGCCTTGGGAGATGGGTATCCCTGGATCACTGAACATGCTCCACTGTAGCCATTCCTTCACAAAACCCTCTGGATTCCACACGGGCTGTAGTCCTGTCCCTGTCACTTCTCCAAGCAGCTCTCCCTGCCAGCCCAAATGTCCATGGGTGGTTACAGGGCCTCGTGCAATTAGAATTTCAGAGGTTTGTGGTGAGTGGGCCACTCTTCACCTATTTAACTCACCCCTTCTCCAGGAGCCACTGGGCTCCTGGAATAAGTCTCTTTGCTTGGCAGCCTGGTGCAGGTTCCCCAGCTTCCTCCCTGTTCAACCTAGTGTCAGTATCCTCCCTCTGTCTACTCTTAATGCCTTCCATCCAAAGATCTGCTTTGAGTGTTCCAGTCTTCTTGATGTTCTGGTCTCTTGGTCAGCAATTATTTTAATGTAAATGGATTTAACTCCATTCCCCAGATTCCAGGGTGTCTTGGCATCTTCCTTATGCCCTATTAATTTCTCAGTACCTGCAGGTCACAGTTCAACAGAAGCTATGGCAGAGCCACCTGGGCATTATTAAGCAGAGGAGTTAGAGCAGTGGATACTCACCACAATTCATTGCACGAGCACAATTTATGTATTTTATCAAAATAAAAACCATAAGAATAGTATTTATGAAATAGCTATATGTTAATTTTTTAACTATAAATGTCTTTATTTTTACTTATTCAAATATTGCTGTTTTATGAACAGAAGAGTTAGATATGCCCAATAATAACATTCAGTGATCTTTGAAATTTTGCCAAATTTGAGTTATACAAAAACCATATCTTTGTATACATATGTATTTTATTCCAATTTTGTTTTTATGAATGAATATCTGTCAATGTAGAAAGACATAGCATATTCTATGTAATAGTTTGTTGATTAATAACTTTAAAATATTTAAGCACATTTTTGTGGCCTCTGGTTACCAGAGATCTTTCTTAAAATGACTATTTCATCTTTTATTTCTTGTATCATTTTATCTGATTCTTTAGATTTCTTAGAATGGGTTTCAGCTTTCTCTTGAATCTTGATGATCCTTTTTGCCAACTAGATTCTGAATTCTAAGTCTGTCATTTCAACCATTTCAGCCTGAAACTTGGACCTCACAAATGTTTGCAGTGAGCCTGAGTTTTTTAAAGAATGTTCTGCCAAGCTCAGAATTTTGCCTTCAAGTGAATACAGACAAGAGCATGCACACACACAAGTGTACTTTATCAGGGTTAATTTGAACAAATTTTGCCTTTTTAAAGAAGTCAACAAATATTCAGCCATCCACTTTTATTCATTTATTCACTTGTGTAAAAATTGGCAAATTTGAGTAAATCAAAATATTTAAAGTTATTAAAACAGATAGAAGAAGGTTAGAAAAGTTTGGAATTTAAGTTAGAAGTGTCTCAGATTGTGAGATGCAATTTTGGAGAAAGTGGTATACGTAATTGGTGGTCCCTAAAATGAAAGACAATGGGCATTAAATGGGATTGAATTAATTTATACATATGACTATACCTTAATTGACTCAAAGAAGAGAAATATAATATGTTGGTATCATTTGAGAGGGGTACTGAGAACCTGTAGTTGGTTAAGCTTTAGCAGAATACTCCTGGGCAGAGAAGACAGCTGAATAAACGTTTAAGAGAAAATGAGTTTAGATTTAAAAAAATTTTAACATTTTATTTTATGATTTAGGCAAGGATACATAGTTCACATCACTTTTTCACATCATTTACCACACAACAAATATATAATGTAATTAATAAAATGAAGTATGGAATCATCACATTAAAAACCTTTAAAAGATGTGATTTTAGATAAGCAGGATTATATAATTGTACTATAAATATTAGATATTTTCACTGGAAACAGACTACCTAATAGATTTTCTATTTTTAATCATTTTTTCACAGTGCTATTTTCTTAAGATATGTGTTGCTATGAAGATATGATCAGCATATGTGTACTTTCTAGACTTAACTTTTTGCAAAAATAAACTTTGAGCAAAAGAAGTTCTGAGTTCAACCACTGCATTCCTGTACACTATTTTTGTTAATAGACTTTACTTTTAAGAGCAGTTTTAGGTTTACAAAAAAAAAATGAGTGGAAAGGAGAGAGAGATTCTATATATTTCCTCACTACCATTTCCAGTTTTCCTTATTATTAACATCTTGCATTGGTGTGGTTACATTTGTTACAATGGATGAGTCAGTATTGTTACAGTAATATTATTATCTAAAGTCCATAAATCACATTATGGTTCACTCTTTGTGTTGTACAGTTTATGAGTTTTGACAAATGATATGTATCTACCATTACAGTGCTATACAGAGTAGTTTCATTGCTCTGTACATCCCATGTGCTTCATCTATTCGTCACTCCCTTTTACCAGAAACCCTGGCATTCACTGATACTTTTGCTATTTCAATTGTTTTGCCCATTCCAGAATGTCATATAGTTGGAATCATATAAAACTTAGCGTTTTTAGATTGATTTTGTTGCATAGTGATACACATTCAGGTTCCTTTATGTCTTTTTATGACTTGAGTTCGTAGTTCATTTATTTATTTTTTACAGGATTTTATATTTAAATGTGAATTTAGTTTACAGTATTTTAATCTACTATCTTGCTTTTTTGAGAGAGTACATGTGATAATACATTCATAAAATTTATGGAGATCAAATCAGTGTAATTGGGATATCCATTACCTTAAATATTTTCTTTATGACAGAGACATTCTAATTATTCACTTGCAGATATTTTGAAAGAGATCGAGACCATCCTGGTCAACATGGTGAAACCCCGTCTCTACTAAAAATACAAAAAATTAGCTGGGCATGGTGGCACGTGCCTGTAATCCCAGCTACTCAGGAGGCTGAGGCAGGAGAATTGCCTGAACCCAGGAGGTGGAGGTTGCAGTGAGCCGAGATTGCACCATTGCACTCCAGCCTGGGTAACAAGAGCGAAACTCTATCTCAAAATAATCAAACAAACAAACAGAAAAACAAAAACAAAATAGATTAAGCTATTGTCACCTACTTATCTATCAAACAAAAAGTCTTATTTCTTCTATCAGACTGTGTATTTTTACCCATTAATCAAACTCTCTTTATTACCCAAAATTCCTTTCCTTTACACATTCTGGTAACCACCAATTTAGACTCTATGTTCATGATACTGATCCAGTTTTGTAACTCCCACATGTCAGTAAGAACATGCAATATTTGTCTTTCTAGACTTGGCTTATTTTACTTAATAGAATTACCTACAGTTCCATCCACATTGCTGTAAATGATAGGATTTTGTTCTTTTCCATGGCTTAATAATATTCCATTGTACATATATGCCACATGTTCTTTATCAACCCATCCATTGAGGGACATTTAGGTTGATTTCATATTTTGGTTATAGTCAATAGGCCTGCAATAAACATGGGAGTGGAGATATCTCTTTGATATATTAATTTCCTTTTTGTGGATACACACAAACACACACACACACATAAATACATGCATATACTATATATATAGATATCCACAGTAGGGGAATTGCTGAATCATATGATCATTCTATTTTTGTTTTTTCAGGAACCTTCATATGATTGTCCATAATGGCTATACTAGTTTGCATTCCACCAAAAGTGTGAGAGGGTTCCCCTTTCTCTAAATCCTCGACAACATCTGTTAGTCCCTGTCTTTTTGATGAAAGCCATTTTAGCAGGGGTGAGATGATACCTCATTATAGTTTTGAATTGCATTTATCTAATAATTAGCAATGTAGCATTTTTTTTCATATACTTGCTGACAATTTATATGTATTATTTTGAGAAATGTCTATTCAGATGTTTTGCCTGTTTTTTAAATCAAATCTTTTGTTGCTATTGTTTGAGAATATTACATATTCTGGTTACTAATCACTTATTAGATGGATAGTTAACAAATATTTCTCTCATTCTGTGGATTATCTTTTCACTTTGTTGATTATTTCATTTGTATCAAGCTCATTAGATTGATACAGTCCTATTTGTCAATTTTTGCTTTTGTTGCCTATGCTTTCAAAAAAAGTCTTTGCCAAGACCAGTGTCCTGGGGAGTTTCCTCTATGTTTTCTTATAGTAGTTTCATAGTTTGAGGTCTTAAATTTGAGTCTGTAATTCATTTTTATTTTATTTTTTTGTATGTCAACAGATAGGGGTCTAGTTTCATTATTATGCCTATGGATATCCAGCTTTTCCAGCACCATTTATTGAAGACACTGTTCCTTTCCCAGTATATGTCGTGGCACCTTTGTTGAAAATGGGTTGATTGTAAACATATTATATCTAGGTTCTCTATTCTGTTACATTGGTTTATGTGTCTCTTTTTATGCCAGTACCATGCTGATTTTGTTCCTATAGCTTTGTAGTATCTTTTGAATTTAGTTAATGTGATGCCTCTAGCTTTGAACTTTTGCTCAGGATTGCTTTGGCTATTTGAGTCTTTTGTGGTTCCATAAAAATTTTAGAATTGTTTTTCCTATTCCTGTGAAGAATGTCATTTTGTTAGGGATTGCATAGAGTTTGTAAATTGCCTTCTGTAGAACTGACATGTAGTTGTATGAGCCTTCCAATCCATGGGCATGGAATATCAATTTTTTGTATTCTCTTTAATTTCTTTCATCAATATTTTATAGTTTTCTTTGTAAAGATACTTAACTTCTTTGGTTAAATTGATTCCTATGTATTTTATATTCTTTGCAATTATTGTAAAATGTATTGCTTTCTTGACTTTTTTAGATTGTTCACTGTTGGCATATATAAATGCTACTGCTTCTGTATGTAGATTTTGTGTCCTGCAACGTTCCTAAAATTCATTTACCAGTTCTGATACTAAATGGTTTTTTGGTGAAGTCTTTAGGTATTTCAAAATGTAAGGTTATTAGTTAATTCTTTTTATAATGTATCAAAGCTGAAAGAAATCTGGTGTACTTTGTCTATGAATTTGTCTTTCTGTTTCATTCTGTCATAAAGAGTGGTACCTTAAGATACAATGTGGGCCTAGGACCCCTGTAACACACTGTTGTAGCTGGCCAGCAAACTGTTCAGTAACAAACTTTGCTGCAGGTCCCTGAACCATAAAAACCAAAACCAAAACAAAATGGTGAAGTTTTTCTCTCACCTTATTTTATGTTCTTGGGAGCTTGACCTTGTAACCATGTTCAGGAACTTTCTCTTGGTCGTCTCCACCATCTGGAGGACAGGAATTTTGGAGTTCATGTCATAGTTAGCTCACAAAATTACCTTGAGAAAGTTAAAAGCCATTTCAAGCTCAAAATCAACTGCTCTAGGCTCCTTCTGGGAATAGCAATGGAAACTGCCCAAGGCTGCGGTCTAGTAGCTAAGGCTTAGTCTTCTTCCAATGGCAACATGGCTTCAAGGTTAAATTCCTGGCTTAGGGAATGAATGCTTTCTGCTTGATATCTGTGTGACCTTTGCCATTTATTGATTCTCTGCTCCTCCATGAACAATGTCTGACTTTCCTTCTTAAATTTTTCTTTCTCTGAGCTACCTTTGGAGATTCTAGATCTTGTAAAAACTGCTAGCCACCTCACTGAAAATGCCTTGTATACTTGTGTTTAAGTCAAAACCTTAGTTAAGGCTTATTGGTTTCACCTGTGAGGTTACTTTTTGTAAAGTTTAAACGCCAGAAATATTGGATGTATGACCTACCTAAAGAAGGGTAATAAGAGGTTTAAAGGGATTTACTTAAAAGAGGACTATGACTAAAATTCAACTTAATTAAAAGCAGATATCTAAGTCATGCCTATATTTAAATGGTCTTCATATATATATTTTTTCTCTTCTTGGATTGTGTTTTTCTAAAGTTTTTTTTTTCTTCTCAATTAACTGAAATGTTTTTCCCCATTTGTCTTCTTGCCACTCCTGATGCACAGTAAAAGGATCTAAGATAATTTTTAACAGCCTGGGACACTTTAGGAAAAACAGACAAAGGGTGACAAACCCCATTTTGAGAAAAACTTTTCCTCGTAAAGTCTCAGGAATTAAAAGCAGATAACTTTCTCTCAAAATCTAAGTCTCTGTTCTGTTTTGCATTGCATTATCTGATGTTTTTGACTTTTGTGGATATCAGAAATTACTTCACATTGTAAGAGAGCTTTGGTGTATAATCACTAGGTAGGAAATATACTTTTAGGGATGACTACTGGCAGTTATGGTAGGATATGCATCTCTTTGCATGTTTGGATCAGAGAAGCATGCTCTTGCCCACCTAGAAGGTATGGACATGTCCCCACTCCCTATTGAGAGGTAAGACTCCCATGGGAGATGGACTGATTCTCTCATTACATGGAATCCAGGATCTGGTATAAAGATGGGAGCCTTAATTTTGAGGAATCTGTTTTGCCTTCCAGCTGTGCCTGCCTGATTATTAGGCCCTATAAACTACATGCTTTCCTGGCCCTGTTCTTCAAAGGGCTCTACCCTGTAGCCAGTAATCTAATTAAGAAACTTAAAATTGACAAATGAAAAATCTTAACAACTACTGAATCTTCTGCCTCTCTGTGTATTTATATGTGTTATATGTGTGATGGTTATATATGAGAGAGCTCTGAATAATTGGCTTAAAAATAGTAAGTGCATAAATCAAATATTTTGTCAGAAAAATAAAGACTAATGTATTTTGTTTCATGTTACTTAAGTAATCTTTAATAAATAAAGACAGTTTTAAAGATTATTGGTAAAATAAAAAATCTTCAGAAATTTAAACATTTGGTCAAAACTAGGTAGGTTTGCTAAATGATTTAAGGTCATAATCTGCTTCTTTGACTAAAATTGTTCAACTTAACTGTTTTGGAGCCATTAGATTCCAGGTAAGGCCAGGGTATGTGTGGAGTTAACCATACCCTCTGGCTATTCTGGAAAGAGTCAGAACTCATCTGCACTTCTGTCTAGTGTTCCAGGCTTTATACTTAATAATTAAAATCACTTACTTGCCAGGTTTTTCATAAAAAATAAAAGTTACTAAGAGTTAACGTTATAGCATGTAATTGAGACTACTGAAGAAACAGTTTTACACACAAGGTATGTTGGGTGTTGGGAAAGTAAAATGTGTTTTTGGTAAAAGATTATAAGAAGGCATGGAAATGTGGATTTTTTTGGCCTACATTAAAGGGTTAAAGGCTTGTTTTAAGTTAGATAGGAAAGATCTCAAGGTTTGCATAAGCTGTGGAAGGTTTGTAAAAAATTAATCTTATAAAAGAAATTCTGTGTGTGAACATATTGGCTAAAGTAAAAAGGGTATTATTCAGTTTTTCAGTAAATTGAATATTAGAATAAAACCACGACAGGTTTTTCTTAGAGAACTTTTCTGCTCTTTAACAAAAACATTGTAAAGGGTTATGAAAGGCTTATGAGAATCTTACCTTATGGTCAGACTGAATAAAAGTGCATAGATTTCTCTGTGAGGTATTAAGAATTGGGTTTGACATCAATAGTACACTAATGCAAAGGTAATATCTGGATTTCTTTCAGCTGTATTTTAGTTGGATGATAAATGTATTATCAGTATGTGTCCCAAAGTTATGCAAAACTCCTATAATTATGATATGACTTAGTATACATTATCAGTAATAATCATAATTGTTATGTAAGATTATTGTGTGACACGGAAATAACAAATTTCCTTGTCATTTGTGTTTTTGACTGTGGCTGCCCTAAGATACTTTGTTATCCACAGATAATTGTTTTCTTTTAATTTTATAATCAGCTGTAGGCTTAAGTGCAGGTTTCTGATAACATTGGAGACTGTGACATTAAAATAGAGGAAAAACTTTCAGGGCTATCATGGAGAGCTGAAATGTTCATGAATATCAATTAGAACAGGAGTTAACTGCATGGAATAAACTAATAGAATAATTAAATAATCCTTTTATGATTTTTTCCTTAAAAAGTTGCAAAGTCTTTGTTTTTCAAAGGTTATATATATAAAACCCTTATAGAAAACCCTTTGTTGAAAAACAAAGCCTTTTATATAAGGATATATAAGGGTTTCATTATTTTAGAATGAATATATACATATATTCATTCTTTGGTGATATGTCTGTTCAGGTTTTCTGCCCATATTTTAATTGGGTTGGTTGTTACGTTTGAAGAGTTATTCATATATTTTAGATGTCAGTCCTTTATCTGATATGTATTTTGAAAAAATTTTCTTTCACTCTGTGGCTTGTGTTTTCATTTTCTCAACACTGACTTTCACAGAGCAGAAGTTTTTATTTTTAATAAAGTACCTTATCAATATTTTCTTTCATGTATTGTGCTTTTGGTGTTGCATCTAGAAAGTCATCACCAAACCTAAGGTCACCTAGATTTTCTCCCATGATATCTTCTATTAGTTTTATAGCTTTTAGTTTTAAATTTAATTATGTGATCCATTTTAAATTAATTATGTTTTAAATGTTTAAGATCTGTGTATAGAATCTTTTTTTGCATATAAATATCCAGTAGTTCCAGCATCATTTGTTGAAGATTGTTTTCTCTTCATGGAATTATCATTGCTCTTTTGTCACAGAGCATTTGACTGGGTGGATCTACACACAAATGTAAACCAACAGCTGTTGCAGGTCTATGTTTATAATAACATTTACATTTTGGATATCCAACTATTAATATGAATTTTAGCCACTTCTCTGTCTCTTTTGATTTGAATGTGGAGAGTGTCATTTACTTCAGAAAGTGTATAAAAGAGATGTGCAACTTAGAAAAATCAAAATAAATTTTAGTATGAATATTCAACACAGAATGGAAACAGCATTTTACCCATATAGCTAAAGATAGAGCCCCTATCTGGCTATGTTAGAATATATAATTGTTAATATTATTTGCCAAGTCAAAATAAAGACATTTGGGAAATTTTTCCTTTAAGTACATGATTTCTATCAAAATAAAGTGATTGCTAAGCTTGGTGTGAAATTCATCCCAATTAGTGTGACACTAATGATTGACATTTTAATACTATTAAACATTTTTTCAGAATATAAACATTTAACAAATCAATAAAGCATAATTATTGCAGTAAGAGAGTTCACTTCTAGATATGACCATTATCACCTTTATAACCCCATCTTCTGAGTATAAACAAGAGCTAATAAAAAGGGAAATAGAATGATAAGAGAGGGAACAATTTGACTGGATCTTCTGACTTTATAGTAGATAATACTGAATGGGAGATAAGCAATTTCTCTTAAGTTTTTTATAATCATTTTAAAAAGTATTTTATTTTAAATAAGATTTCGTTCTCATGAACTTATAAGATGAGACATTTTGGAAGCCACCCTCATTCCCCTTTTCTGGTTGGAGCATAACAAGAGACAGTAGGTTGACATTTATTAGAAACTATGTTTAGAGTTATGCTCTTTCCACCTTTTTTCCTTTCTTTGTTATTCTTACAGCTTACCTGTGAAATTTTAGTATTAGTGAACTTAGAAATGTCATCATGTCTTTCTGGTTTAATGTCAAAAACTACACTGAATACTAGAGCAAAACTTGTCAAATCAGTTTGCCACCCACAAGGAAGGAGAGTAAAGCTTTTCATCAAGGGATTCAGGGTAAGTTCGCTTGTTCGTTGTAGTTTACCCCACCCACTTTCTGTAGCTGTCAGTATCATATGTCTCTGTCTCATGTCATAGTATATGTTCATTCTCTGTAATTTACAGAGCCAAAATATATCAATGTTATTGGGAAGAAAACCAGGCTTCACTACAGATGAGGTGAGGCATTAGGCCAATGTTCTGTGCCTATTTCCTTATGTTCTAATAACTGTATAATAATAATGGACTGGTCCATGAGAAAATAGTTAATGTGCTTCTACTGCATGCAACTCTGCATTCCTGACCTCAGGGAAATGTGAGAAACTCATTTCAAGAGGTTAAGATTGCAGGCAAGGTGAAAGCAAAAACACAAATGAAGTAAACTCAGACTCCAATTTCACATACATTGAGATCTGCTGGATAATTGAATTTAAATCATTTTGTCAAGTGTTACTATATATATAATATAATATTATATATATGTGGATATGGATATATAGGGTTTCATAATTCTAGAAGATCTTTGGTTTATTTTTCTCAAAATAGTTAACATAGAGGAAAGTGCTTGATGTTAATATGGAATGGTCTTAACCCTATAATAAAAAAAGATTGTTTTGCATGTACGAGGCCACTTAAGGTTGCTACCTCTAAAGTGATAATACTGTAGATAAACTTTGCCTATTGGAACTTATCCTTGGAAACTTTGCAATGTAGATATTTCCCATCCCTATGTGCAACATCCTCTTTATGGGAAAAGAGCTTTTTACTTTCTGCGTTTTGTTAACTTTGGCAGAGGTCATCATGTAACTAGACACCTGTGCAATTACATTGTTTTTACAAACTTTTTAAAACCTATTCTTATAGCATAGGTGAGAAGAAAAATACTATTGAAAATATTTTAACATGTTCTATATCAGTACCTCATCTATATTATACATGAGCTTTTGTATTTGAACTGGAAGGCACGTTAGAAATTGTTAATTCCCTAGTTACATTGAATTACCATAGTAACCATTGTCTGTTGTTTTGGATTCTGGAATCTAGGACCAGATTTAGTGCTTTACTCTTTGAGGTCGGTCACTCATTTAATGTAACCAGTAGTCACTCTCAACCAATGCTGTGGTTTTTCCAGGGTGGAACTGTTACTTAACGTCAGCTCTCAGTTTGGCCAGTAATAGACATCACCAAAGCCAAATGAGCCATGTTGTTCTTTTTTTAACTTTTATTTTAGGTTCAAGAGTACATGTGTAGGTTTGTTATATGGGTAAATTGCATGCCATGGAAATACGTTATACAAATTATTTCATCACTAAGGCAATAAGCATAGTACCCACAGATAAATAGTTTTTTGATCCTCACTCTCCTCCCACTCTCCACACTCAAGTAGGCTCTGGTGTCTGTTGTTCCATTCTTTGTGCTCATGTGTACTCAAAGTTTAGCTCCCACTTAGAAGTGAGAACAAGTGGCATTTGGTTTTGTCTTCCTGCATTAGTTCACTTAGGGTAATGGCCTCTAACTCCATTCATGTTGCTGCAATAAAAACATGATCTCGTTCTTTTTAATGGCTACATAGTATTCCATGGTGTATATATACTATATTTCTTATCCAGTCTACTATTGATGGGCATTTAGATTGATTCCATGTCATTGCTACTGTGAATACTGCTGCAGTGAACATACATGTGCGTGTGTTTTTATGGTAGAACAATTTATAGTCCTTTTAAGTATGTACCCAATCATGGGATTGCAGGATTGAATGGTCTTTTCATTTTAAGTTCTTTGAAAAATTGCCAAACTACTTTCCACAATGGCTGAACTAACTTACATTCCAACCAGGAGTTTATAAGACTTCATTTATCTCTGCAACCTTACCAGCATCTTTTACTTATTTTTATTTATTTATTTATTTTGCGATAGAGTCTTGCTCTGTTGCCCAGGCTGGAATGCAGTGGCACAATCTCGGCTCACTGCAACTTCCGCCTGCCAGGTTGAAGCGATTCTCCTGCCTCAGCCTCCCAAGTAGCTGGGATTACAGGTGTCTGCCACCATGCCTGGCTAACTTTTTGTAGTTTTAGTAAAGACGGGGTTTCACTATGTTGGCCAGGCAGGTCTTGAACTCCTGACCTGGTGATTCACCCACCTCAGCTTCCCAAAGTGCTGGGATTACAGGTGTGAGCCACCATGTCCAGCAAGCATTTATTATTTTTAGATATTTTAATAATAGCTCTTCTGACTGCTGTGAGATGGTATCCCACTGTGGTTTTGATTTACATTTCTCTAATGATTAGAGATGTTGGCATTTTTCCATATGCTTGTTGGCCACATGTATGTCTTCTTTTGGGAAGTTTCTGTTCATGTTATTTGCCCACTTTTTAATGGTCTTGTTTGTTTTTTGCTTGTTAATTTGTTTAAATTTCTTATAGATTCTGAGAAGCCTTTGTGGGATGCATGGTCTGAAATATTATCTCCCATAATTCAGATTGTCTAATCTGTTGATAGTTTCTTTTGCTCTGCAGAAGATCTTTAGTTTAATTAGGTCCTATTTCTTAATTTTTGTTTCTGTTGCAATCAATTTTGGCATTTTCAACATGAAATCTTTGCCAGGTTCTATGGTTCAGAATGGCATTTCCTAGGTTATTTTTCATAATTTTCATAGTTTGAGTTTTTACATTTAAGTCTTCAATCCATCTTGAGTTGATTTTTATATATGATATAGGGAGAGGGTCTACTTCCAATCTTATGCATATTGCTAGCCAGTTATGCCAGCACCATTTATTTAGTATGCAGTCCTTTCCCCATTGATTGTTTTTGTCAGCTTTGTTGAAGATCAGATGGTTGTAATTGTGCAGATATGTTCCTAGGCTCTTTACTTTATTCCATTGTTCTATGTGCTTGTTTTTGTACCAGAACCATACTGTTTTGGTTACTGTAGCTTTGCAGTATAGTTTGAAATCAGATAGTGTGATGTCCCTGGCTTTATTCTTTTTGCTTAGGATTGCTTTGACTATTCTTGCTTTTTTTTTTTTTTTTTTTTTGTTCCATGTGAATGTGAAATATTTTTTTCTAATTCTGTGAAGAATGACATTAGCGGTTTGATAGAAAGAGCATTGAATCTGTAAATTGCCATGTGCTATATAGCTATTTTAACATTGATTCTTCCTATCCATGAGCATGGAATGTTCTGTTTGTCTGTGTTGTCTCTGATTTCTTTCAGCAATTTTTTGTAATTCTCATGGGAGAGATCTTTACCTTCCTAGTTAGCTGTATTACTAGGTATTTTTTTTTTTTTTGCTTCTTTTGTAAATGAAATTGCCTTCTTGAATTGGCTCTCAGCTTAGACATTGTTTATATATAGAAAAGCTATTAATTTTTGTACATTGATTTTGTATTCTGATACTTTGCTGAAGTTATTTACCATATTCAGAAGCTTTTGAATATAGATTTTGAGATTTTCTGCATAAAAATCATATTGTCTGCAAACAGAGATAGTTTGTGTTTGTCTCTTCCTATTTGGATATCTTTACTTTTTTTCTCTTGCCTGATGATTCTGGGTAGCACTTCCAGCACTATGTTGAATGGCAGTGGTGATAGTGGGCATGTTTGTCTTTTTCTGGTCCTCAAAAGTAATGCTTCCAGTTTTTGCCAACTCATTATGATATTGGCTGTGGCTTTTTTCGTAGATGGCTCTTATCATTTTCAGGTTTGTTCCTTTAATATCTAGTTTCTTGAGGGATTTTTAACACGAGGAAATATTAAATCTTATTGAAAGACTGCAGCTATTGAGATGATCATGTGGTTCTTGTTTTTAGTTTTGTTTATGTGATGAATCTCATTTATTGGTTAGTGTATATTGAACCAACCTTGCATCCCAGAGATAAAGCCTACTTGGTGGTGGGTTAGCTTTTTGATATGCTACTGAATTTGGTTTGCTAGTATTTTGTTGAGAATTTTTGCATCTGTGTTTATCAAGGACATTGGCCTGAAGTTTTCTTTTTGTTGTCGTTGTTGTGTTTCTGGCAGGTTTTGGTATGAGAATGACACAGGCCTCCTAGAATGAGTTAGGGAGGAGTCCCTCTTCAACAGTTTTTTGGAATAGTTTCCATAGAAATGGTACCAGCTATTCTTTATATATCTGGTAGAATTCAGCTGTGAATCCATCTTGTCCTAATTTTTTTCTGTTTATTAGGGTCTTATTATTGATTAAATTCCAAACTCATTATTAGTCTTTTCAAGGATTCAATTTCTCTCTCATTTAATCTTTGGAAGTTGTATGTTTCCAGGAATTTATTCATTTTTTTCTAGGTTTTCTTGCTTGTGTGCGTAGAGGTGTTCATGCTAGTCTCTGGGAGTTTTTGTATTTCTGTGGGGTTGGTGACAATAACTTCTATGTCATTTCTGATTGTATTTATTTGCATCTTTTTTTTTCTTTATGATTCTAGTTAGTGGTTTATGAATCTAATTTATTCTTTTAAATAAAAAAGTCCCTGATATGGTTTGGCTTAGTGTCTCCACCCAAAGCTCACGTTTAATTGTAATAATCCCCATGTGTTATAGGAAGGACCTGGTGGGAGGTAACTGAATTATGGGAGCAGTTTCCCCCATAGTGTTCTCATATAGTGAGTGAGTTCTCATGAGATCTGATGTTTTTATAAGCATCTGCCGTTTTCCTTGCTGGCATTCATTCTCTCTCCTGCCACCCTTTAAAGAGGTAACTTCCACCATGATTGTAAGGGCTCCCAAACCATGTGGAACTATGAGTCAATTGAATTTCTCTCTCTCTCTTTTTTAAATAAATTACCCTATCTTGGGTATTTATTTATAGCAGCATGAGAACAAATTAATACAGTCCTTAACTTATTAATCTCTTATATAGTTTTCTTTTCATCTCATTTTCTTTCACTTCAGCTATTATTTGGATTATTTTTTCTTTTTCATTCTTTTTTTTTTTGGCTAGCTTTTGGGTTAATTTATTTTAGTTTCTCTAGTTCCTCTAGGTGTGATGTTAGGGTGTTGATTTTAAATCTCTTTAAGTTTTTGATGTGGGCCTTTGGCACTATAAAATTCTCTCTTAACACTTGTTTAGATGTGTCATAGAGATTCTTGTATGTTGTATCTTTGCTTTCATTAATTCCAAAGAATTTCTTGATTTTTGCCTTAATTTCATTGTTTACCTGGAAGTCATTGAGAAACAGCCTGTTTAATTTTAATGTAGTTTTATATGAATTTCTTAATATTTATTTGTATTTTTATCACACTGTTGTCTGAGAGTGTGGTTGGTATGATTTTAGGTTATTTTTTATTTGCTAAGAATTGTCTTATGGCCAACTTTGATACTGATTATAGAGTATGTATTATGTGTAGATGAGAAGAATGCATATTCTGTTGTTGCTGGGTGGAGTGTTCTGTAGATGGCATTAGGTCTGTTTGGTCAAGTGTTAAGTTCAGATCCTGAATATTTTTGTTAGATTTCTGCCTCAATGATTTGCCCAATACTGTCAGTGGGATGCTGACGTATCACAGCATTACTGTGTGGTTATCTAGGTCTCTAAGCACTTGTTTTGTGAATATGGTTGCTGCTATGTTGAAGGCATGTATATTTAGGGTAGTTAGGTCTTGTGGAGTTGAACCCTTTACCATTATGTGATGCCCTTCTTTGTCTTGTTTTGATTGCTGTTTTTTTCATGTTTGTTTGTTTGTTTTTTTCTGAAATTAGAATAACCACTGCTTTTTTTTCTGTTTTCCTTTTGCTTAGTAGATTTATCTCTATCCCTTTACTCTGAGCCTATGACTGCCATTGCATGTGATATTTATCTCCTGAAAACAGCATAAAGTTGAGTGTTGTTTCTTTAACTAACTTACCCTCTGTGCCTAAGTGGAGAGTTTATCCCATTTATGTTTATGGTTAATATTGATATGTGTGAATTTTATCATGTCATTGTGTTGTTAGCTAGTTGTTATGTAGACTTGATTATATAGTTGCTTTATAGTGTCAATGGTATATGTACTTAATTGTTTCTTTGTGATGGCCTGTAGTGGTCTTTCATTGTCATATTTAGCACCCCCTTAAGGATCTCTTGTAAGGTAAAGCTAGTGGTTCCCTTAGCCTTTGCTTGTGTGAAAAGATTTTATTTATCATTTGTGTATGAAGTTTAGTTTGGCTGAATATGAATTTCTTGATTGGAAATTCTTTTCTTTTAGGGTGCTGTATATAGGCCCCCAAGCTCTTCTGTCTTGTAGAGTTTCTGCTAAATTGTCCACGGTTAGCGTGATGGGGTTCCCTTTGTAGGTGCCCTGCCTTTTCTCTGTAGCAGCATTTAACAATTTTTCTTTCATTTTGACATTAGAGAATCTGAAGATTATGTATCTTTGGGATGGTCATCTTTTATAATATTTTTCAGGGCTTCTCCACATTTCCTGAATTTGAATGTTGGCCTCTCTAGCAAGGTTGGGGAATTTTTCATGGATGATATCCTCAAATATGTTTTCCAAGTTGCTTGTTTTCTCTTCCTCTCTTTCAGGATGATAAGAATGATGCCAATAAGTAATAAATTTGATCTCTTTACGTAATTCCATATCTTTCAGGGTGTTCATGTAACCTGCTTTTTCTTTTTTCTTTGTTTTTGTCTGATTGAGTAATTTTGGAGATCCTGCCTTCAAGTACTTAGATTCTTTCATCAGCTTCATTGATTCTACTGTTATAAATATAATTGTATTAAAAATTCTTGAACTGAATTTTTCATTTCTATCAGATTAGTTTTGTTGGTTCTTTCTTAAAATGGTCTTTTTGTCTTTCAACTCCTGTATTATTTTATTGTGTTCTTTAGAATCCCTGGATTGTGTTTCAATTTTCTCTGAATCTTGAAGATCTTTATTCCTATCTGTATTCTGAATTTTATTTCTGTCACTTCATCCTTTTCAGCCTAATTAAAAACAATTGCTGGGGAACAAGTGTGGTTGTTTGGCGACAAGAAGATACTCTGGTCTTTGAGTTTTCAGAGTTCTTTTTCTGATTTTTTATCATCTGTGTGGGCTACTGTTCCTTTGGTCTTTGAAGCTGCTGTCCTTCACGTGGGTGTTTTTTGTTTGTTTACTTGTATTTTCTGTTTTGTTTGGTTTGCTTATTTTTCTTTAATGCTCTTGGGGGTTTGATTGTGGTATACCATGGGTTAAGTCAACTGGCTTCATTTCTGGAAGATTTTGGGAGGCCATGGTTCAGCTCAGCACTCCTGGGTTGTGTGCTTTAACTCTGTGGACTGCTACTGAGCCCCTAGCTTTGTTTTCTGGCCCCTTGAGGTTAGAAACCTGCTGTATTGGAGGTGCCAAGGTGTTCTCAGTTGCTGGCCACAAACCTCCAATGCATGGTGTAATGCAAAGCAGTTTGCCAGGGTGGTGGCTATGGGTTTTATGGTCACTCACATGTGCCAGTAGCCACAGCAGTGCAAACATGTCAGCTGGGGTGGGGTACCAGCAGAAGCAAGGCTGCATGTGCTTGCTTCACTGGTGGTGGTTGTGGCACAGGAAGGATCCCCACGTCATTCTTGATTCTGGCTTTGCAAGTTTGGAAAAAGGGTATTTTTAATTTTCTTTGATTCTTCAAATATTATAGCATATATACAATTAAAACTATCAGAGCTTTAACATGTAAAAGATACATGCTGTTTATGTTCAGAAGACAGAGAGGCTGGCATTTATCCTAGGAGTACAATGAGAAAGTTGGAAAGGATCATAGGGATCTCCTGGCCTTGGAACTGTTCTCTGATTGTTCTGAGCTCATACTGTCTTTGAATCCTAAACATATTCTTCTTTTGAACATTTTAAAAGTTAGAGAGTTTTGATTTTTGTCTACAAAATAAACATTGGAGTAGTCATACTTGGAAATTATAACTCAAATTTTAGGACTTAGACCAGGTTAAGTGGAATTTGCATTATTACATAATTATTATTTCATTATTACATAATTAGTCAAAATATTTTTGCTTGGGTTAATACATGTCTGAATAATAATGGCATCAATGGAAATGTGGAATCAGTTAGCATTCTTTTTATCTACTTTTCAGATAATTTTCAGACATTAATTGGAATAAAACAAGGCCAACTTATTCAACTATATTCTTTACTAAAACATAATAACTAAAAGCTACAGTGTACATGTCATGTTTCACATGATCTGTTGCAGTGCCAAGACTAGGTTTAAGCAATTCAGCTACACAGTTACCAACCATTTCTTCTTGAAAGAATTACCTATAATCTAACTGATATATTGTACAATGTTTTACTCCCTAATTGTATCTGACAGCTTCTTATACTTTAAACTTGATTGGCAGTAAGTTGTGAAGAGAATAACTATATAGTACATGGTTTGACAATATCCAAACATCATTCTTTTGCTACAAAAGCTACAAATTGTGAGTTGCAAACCAATGTCTTAAGATTTTAAATAATAACATTTATTTTAAAAGATGTGTGTTTTACTTTCATGTGTTTCAAGAAAGTAGCATGATCTTGAAGAGTGAATAATGACTTTGGAGCAGTTTGTCCTGTGTCTACTAGCTCTGCCACTTAGACAATATGCTTAATCTCTCTGAATATCATTTTCTTTATTATGAAAAGGTATATTTGAAAATATCAGCCTTTCAGAAATGCTGTTAGGTTTTAATTAAATTTATATAAAAGTGGTATAGAACATAGTGAAGAGCAGCCATTCAGTACAGGTTATTTTCTCTCCCATATTTTTTATTTATTAGAAACATAAACATTTCAAGTATATTCTAAGTCATTAACTTTAAAATGAACTGTATAATGCCAACAAGCCTTCAAATTATGCCTAAAACTTATTTCTCTAACTTCTATTTCTAAGAAAGCCTGCAAAATTACAATATAGTATACTTTAAATCCATGATCAACTTTTTGAGTATGATTAATACCACACATTATTCCATTTCCTGAAATGATGACACTCTGTATATTTTATACTATGACCTTTCCTACATAAAGCTCTCAATTTCATAATAGAGACTAGCATAGATAAGAATGTTTGTTTTCTGAAGCAAACAAAGCTTACTTTTCATTGTGAACTGAAGTTTCTCCTTTCTGATTGACAACAGGGAACACATGGTATAGTTACCAGCAGAACTGGTATAATTTGACAGAATTTGTAAATGGCTAAAATTGGTTATGCTAAATAGCCAAAATAAATACAAAATGCCCCAGGAAAGGAATGTGAAAATCAAATACCAACAAGGATTAGAAGATCACTACAAACCTTAGCCTTAATTAGGTAGGCACAAAGTAGGGTTCCTAGAGGACATAGAATACTAACTGAAATGAATAATGTCATGCCATTCTATAAGCTGAAGGGAACTAAAAACCAAACCCCAATCAAATTCTATGTGGGTAAGTCTCTCTATTGTCTCTAGGACCAAATAATTCAAAGATAATTATGTTGTACCTGTGTCGATAATAAGGCGAGCTAAGAGTTATGAGTTGGGACCCTAGAGAAGTAAATCACTTAGCAGAAGGTCAAATTAGGAAGTAATAGGGTAATGATGCTATGGAGAGACAGTCGTAACATACCACTATGAAATGGAGCAGCCACAAGCATTTTAACAGGGTTTTCCAACTTACACATACATTATCTCATTGAATGTTCACTATAATTCTGCAAGGATGGCATAGTAGCCAGAAAGATTTAATAACTTCCCCAAGGTCCTACATCTAGGATCTTTGAGTACATAACCCATACTCTTTTAACGAGTATTACTTCTCTTCTGATGAATAAACATGAAGCTTTGGAGTTAATTATTTAAGGTAAAAGGAGTTAAGATGCTTAGAGAGCACAGAGTGAGGAAATTATAGATATAGACCAATGCTGTATGTCCCAAACAGAGCAGACAAAATTTCAGGGAAATTCCTTAACTAGAATTGAGAAACATAACTAGTCTGAGAAAAAGTAGTTTGGCAGAATTGCTTAGCTCTCTACAATATGCATCCTTCCCTTGTTTATTTAATAATAGAACTTTTACCTTTTACCTGAGCATAAGACTGAAAACTGCATTTCCTAGTATCCCCTCTAGTCAGGTATAGCATGACTAAGTTCTAACAATGGGAGTTCAGCAAAAGGAATGTGTGAAACTTCTCAGTCATGCCACTACAAAGAGGGGCAAGCCCTTTCCTTTCCTTTCCTTTCTCCTCACCTAGCCATGTAATATGTGAACATGATGGCAGTAGCTGGAGCAGGCATATAAGATATGAGCACTACATAGTGCTTTAATCTTGACAATGGCAGATTAAGAAGATATAAGGAACCTAGGTCCTGAACACTATGTGGCCAACATTGACTCAGGGCTGCTTTCTTTAGACTGTTATGTGAGGAATACATTTTTATCTATTTTAAACTACTGGTACTTTGGTCCTTATTGCAGAAGAAAAATTCGTATCCAAACTTTAGAAGTTTTGACCTGGTATTAAGAGTTTAGTCACAGAGGGAAAATATATTTTTTCTGGGATCAAGGGAATACATATGAGTATCTGTCACATTGGAATGAAGACTAAAGTAGCAGAATGATATAAAGAAAGGTTAGAAATGAAAAGAGGGAAAAATAAACGCAGTAGCTGATCTAATATGGACACAGAATCAAGAGCAATAGAAAACTAAAGGTAGCAAGAGAGAGACCTAAGTCTCAAAAGATGCCCTGGACATATTTGGTATTTAATCACATCGTACAACCAGTAACTAGAAGTGAGTTTGTTTCCTTAGCAGGATATTCCTCTGCAGTTTAGTTAATTAACATCCAAGGATAATAAGAAAGTTTCATTTCAAGTATCAAATTCCATTGAGAAATAATGGTTGCACAGGTTTTATATTAAGGATAATTCTGAGGCCACACCTGGGTGTAGAAGTGGAGAGTGGTAGAAAATATGTTATATATTTGGTATCTTCCAGTTATAGTCCATACAGACAACAGCATCATGATGGGGAAGGGGAATGAAACTGGGAAACAACATTTTTTAAGTGGCATCATAAGTTCTCCTGACAGTTATGATTTCTAGAATGGTTCCACTGCTGAATAGAGTCAGAAAGAAATAGAAGAACATAAATGAATGAGATTCAAAATGTATCTATAGAGCCAAAGGTAAGGCAATAATCAGAGTTCGAAGAGACAGTTGGTCATTGGGGATGAAGGGATTCTGAACATTGCATGCCTATCATTAACATATTTTTGACCTTTAATTTAATGCTTGAGTGTTGCATTATCGGCAGCTTGCCAAAAGTCTTTTTCATGAGAGAATAATTTCTGGATAAAGGGTTTCATGTAACAATTTAACTTGCCCAACTTTTTTTTTTCTCATAAGACAATATTAAGAGGTTAATAATGTTAACTATAGTAGTGGATAACTTCCTGATTCTTATAAGATTTCCAGTACTTTTGAAATAGGCATTTCAGTTGTAAATTCTTAGACTTCTGCCAAAGACTAAACATTTTCTGCTATAAGAGGCAGCAACAGTATTTTTTAAATGCTTCATATACTTGTATCATCATTTTTTAACCTGGAATAATCTTATTCTAAATGAATTTACATTGTTTTACCTAAAGAAAAATGAAATCATTGTTTTAATTTTAAAAAGAAAAATGATCTATAAAATATAAAAGATGCATGCAAATAAGCCTTGAAGGGAATATCTTCAAATATTAATAGTCATTTTTTGAAGATGAAACTATGTGTGTTTTTTCTTCCTCCAACTTTTTGTTTTTATAATTATCCTGCATGAGTATGTATTACTCTAAATTGAAAAACCATAATAATACTTTAATGTAAAAGAAAAAAACAGTTCTGTAATTCTAATAGTACTTTGAAAAGAACTCTGGGAAAAATCAGATATATAGCAATGTAGTCTACTGGGAAATCCTAAGAAAAGGCTAAGCACTTGGTATATGGTTGGTGTATTAGTCCATTGTCATGATGCTAATAAAGACAACCTGAGACTGAATAATTTATAAAGAAAAGAGGTTTGAGGTGGGACCAAGAGGGCTGATTAGAAGCAGCGGTGATTGGAGGCACCCGTTGTAAAGAACCATAATAGCATGTAAATCCTGCACTGGCAAGTGACGTATCCAGTTTCTATCATCAGAACTGAGTAGGTGGCTAGTGTGACCCACGGAGAGGAAGAAAGAGCAGTGTGGTGCAGTGGCCCACCTGAGAACCACACAGGGCATGGGAGCCCCACCCCCAAGCCAAGGGAAGTGGTGAGTGAGCATGCTATCCAGCTGGGAAAACCATGCTTTTTCCACTGAACTGTGCAACTCACAGATCAGAAGATGACACTCATGAACCCATGCCACCAGGGCTTGTGGTTCCAATCCCCGAGCTGTGCAAATTCTCAACAGCCTCTCAGCTAGAATCTAGTTAAGCCTGCGGTATTCCCGGGGAGAGGGGTGGCCAGCACCACAGCTGCGACTGCCTGCTGCCTAAGCTGTTTGAGCTCCTTGGGAAAGGGGCAGCAGCCATCACTGGGACTGATAGCTGTGTAACACGCTAAGATGGCTACCACCCTTCCTCCCTGGGCGGGGGGAAGGGTGGTATCCATCTCTATAGCTTTTTCCCTGCTGCAGCTGGACAGCTTGGTCCCAAAAGGTGTTTCTCATATCCCAACACACCAGCTGTGGTATACTGTGGCCACAGCACCTCAATGAATTAAGCTGAAAGCCATTATCCTCAGCAAACTAACACAGGAACAGAAAACCAAACACCATGTGTTCTCACTCATAAGTGGGAATTGCACAATAAGAGCACATGGACACAGGGAGGGGAAAAACATACACCAGGGCTTGTTGTGGGGTGGAGGATAAGGGAAGGGAACCTAGAAGACTAGTCAATACATGCAGCAAACCTCCATGTCACATGTTTACCTATGTAACCAACCGGTACATTCTACACATTTCCCACAACTTAAAATTTAAAAAAAGAAAAGAGGTTTAATTGCCTCACAGTTTTGCATGGCTTGGGAGGCCTCAGGAAACATACAATCATGGCAGAAACCAATCTGATTCTGAGAAATGAGTCTCTGGAAATGACTCTTGGTGATCAGAAGAGAATGTGGCCTAGTGAAATGGACTAGTGAAATGCAATGAGGTGGTGTTGATAGACAGAAACCAAAGATATGAAGGGCCTCATAGACAATGTTAAGAAGCTCTAAAAAATACTAGTAAACAAGATGGCTTTAAAATTAAGGACTTTCTTGGCCAGGTCACTGTGAAAATCTCTCTGATAGTTCTGTGAACAATGAATTGGAAACAAGAAACAATCCAAATAGGGGATAATGAGAACTTGAAGTAGAGCGGGACATAATAGAACTTGAACTCAAGCAGATGGGAGTGGGATATATATGTGAATGTGATTTCATCAGCGGGGTCAACAAAGCTTGGAAGAATAAGGGAAAAGAAGTTGTGAGGAAACAACTGGAAGACAAATGGGGGATGATCTAATGATAATAAACTGTGGATGTAATTTAGCAAGGCCTTTTAGTTTAGATTATTCTTGGCATCTCTGTGTCATTGGCTCTCCTCCTCTGAGAATAGGCAGGACACATCTTGAATGAGGATATTATGGCTTGCTTCAGGGGAGAAGGGCAAGGTGAAGGTGAAAGTGACATTTCCTGTTCTGTTCTTTTTCCAAATGCCAGGTGCCATATTTTGGGGTTGCATGTCCTGAATACAGCAAAAGTGTGATGTGTTTGGGTGAGTGTGAGTAATGGGTTAAGACAGTCTAAGACAGATTGGATGATCTAAGATCATGGTGGTAAGGGAAAACAAAAAGTAGATTTGGGGTAATATAAAATATTTGCTTTGAATATGTTGATTTTGAAGTTGGCAGAAAAAAATATGGCAAGTATCCAGCATAATTGACACAAAGTGGGTACTATGTGCCCAGGTCAATCAAACAGAATTTCTAAAGAAAATAAATATATGACTAAATAATACAATGAACAAAAATTAATTACTAAATTTATAAAAGTGGACTTATTCAGCTTCTAAGACTGTCTGGGATACTCAGTACATGAAAATTATATATTACACAAAATGGAGAAGTAATTCTAGGATAT
This sequence comes from Aotus nancymaae, assembly GCF_030222135.1. Lineage (NCBI taxonomy): Eukaryota > Metazoa > Chordata > Mammalia > Primates > Aotidae > Aotus > Aotus nancymaae. Next base: position 48,046,415 of record NW_026988415.1, on the reverse strand, counting down.
GATACTGCTGCAAATTTTACCCTACATGCATAAAAGTGTTGGTGATTACTCACAAAGATAAGTGTTACATTCAGGTGAGAACTAGCAATTGTGTCTGGTGAAAAGCAACACACTTGAGGTGCTGAAAATAATGAAGTAACAGAAAATGTATCAAGATCCAATGAACAAGTAAGCATAATACAACAGGGAAAATGATTGAGGTGAAATGAACCTACTGATCAATTAGTATTTTTTTTTATATTCAGGATTGGCTTAGTCCATTTCATTGTTTACTATCTACCCACCTCAAAACACGGTACTGAATTCATTCTCACCAACGATTCCAGAAACATAGCTGCAGAACTCTCATCATTACTCCATCTTGTTGTGGATACTCTAAAACTCTATGCCCATTTCCCTCTTCATTCCACCCATGTAGTGAAGTATTATCAGTTCTACTCCTTCCTGTGCCCCACTCTTAAACTTTGCTAGTAATTTTATTAATATAGAATCTCCCTTCCTGAAGTCATATATGAAATGTTCCCAGTTTTCAGGCACTGTCAACTATGCAGTTTGCCTCTTCTACCAAACATATTCAACATCCATTCCTTCCCAAGTTAGTTATGAATTGCATGAGATTTGGACTTTCTATAAATCTGTGAAAAGTATTCATTTTCTTTCTAGATTTCTGCCTTCAAATAAACATCTCCCCGTAGGTAAATATAGTAGTATATAGTAGGTGAAAATAATGTGAATGTATATTCTTTGATATGTGGAAATGGATATGAATATCTTATATATGTGGTCAGGATATTGTCTTCTCCAGCAAAAGAGGGTAAGGCTTTGATCCAATATTAGAACAATATCAATTGATAAGGAAGAAGGAATCCAAATAGTAAACTAAAAACACTTGATTGGTTGCAGAAGAGAGGTGTAGCTTTGGTTAAAGGGAGCAAGAATTTACCGATAGTCTGTGATGATCAAATACCAGCAGGATATTCTCTATTCTGTTTTTATATCTTTACCAGGAGATGAGTTCATATAAATATGGTATTATATTTAGTGGTGGAACCAGTATTCTCCCATGATTTCAGTAAATAAATATGCTGTCATAGTTTTGCATTTTCAATGACCTATATCATGTAAAATATATCCAAAGAATTAAAGTAATCAAACTACTAAAAGCTCGTTACTTTTTATTTTTATGACTGGATTTAAGTGCTATAACATATTGATAAAAACATAGACCTGCCTGGGGCCAGGTGTCTACATTTTCATAATAACGAAAGATGGTTTCAGAAAGGAACTCATCATGTAAATTGTACTTAATCTTATCTACAATCATTGCGTTGTGTTAATAGAAAGTTTAGTGTTAATGTGACAGACAATGTTAGAAAAAAAATCAATCTTGATTTGAAAGCTTCATAATGAATCAGGTGGACAGGGAGAGAGCATTATTGTACCCATCACGCATTATTAGGAAGAATTTACAATGCACATCCCAGCCTGGTTTTCTCATTTAATTCTCAAGGTGCATGCAAGTGTTGTTTCCATAACGATTCAATTAACCAATGTTAATTAACCAATATTTTTGCCAATTTATTACTAATATAAAATGAAACCATCTTATTTAGCAATGCCAAGGCTCAGAAAATAAAGGTTTATCAGTTCTTCAAGTCATTAGCAGCTGTAAAATGTTTAATTGATATATTTAAAGTGTAATTTATTTTAAAGTAATAATGAGAAACACTATACATTTTTAAAGGATTAATGTGATACAGGTGCAAATAGAAAAGAGCTTATTATGTGGAAATCTAGAGTTTGGTTTACATCATGCATAACATTGCCCTGACTTTGCCCCACTATTACAGACATTCTAGGATCCCATTAATAATATATGTATAAGAGATTCTGTGAATGAGTGTAACTTGAGTAAATGCATCCAATCCTTCTTTCTGAAATGCTTCTCCCATGCAACTGATTTAAATAATCAAAGGAAAGGAACCTATTTGTGGGAATCAGTGGAGGAAATGGGAGTGTAACAGAAGATTATATAGAAGCATCATTCTGGCCAAGGCCACATATTCACAAAAGGCCTCCCCAAACTTAGACTTTTTACATTGTCTCCAAACATTGCTATACATGTAGTCATTGTGTTTTAAATGCATTATTTTGTGTAATGTAAACATTTGAAGCACTGTCATGCCTGTGATGACTTGCAAAATAACATGAAAGTTGGCGGGAACTCTATATCAAGTTGAGTACTTAGAGGAGAGGGCCATCCCTGTGCCACAAACTTGGAAAAATTTTTGCAAAGTATAGAACAATGAAAACAAGACTAAATCAAAGAGATTAAGCAGCCGTTTCATAACTGCCCTGAGATAGCAAAAATCTCTTAAGCCAAACTGTAGTGGATATTAGTTATTTGCATAGCTTACAAGCATTCAAATCCTCTACCTATGTGAGAGAAATTCCTCATTATGTGTTCTGTTGGTTGGGTAATTGCCTCCTGCCATAGAAGCTGAAGCAGGGACCTTCCTTCCTTTAGTCTCTAGCAGCAAAGCAACATCTAGGAACATGAGCTAGGCTCATTTAGATGCAGTCACCTACAACTGAACATTGAGGGAGTTTTACAAAGAAGTAAGGAGAGTTTGGAAACCATCATCAAAGAAGAAGTACTGACATCAAGTTTTTCAAAAGCAGTGATTTTGGTGGTGATGGTGGTGGTACAGGGACCTAGCTAGACTATTCTTCTGGCACTATTTTGGCTGCTTAGCTTCCCTTGGTTCCTGTTGATTTCCTGAACTTCCTTCTTCCATCTCTCCATCCATTCTGCAAGCTACTTGATACCCTTTAAACATATCTCTTTTTTCAAGTTAGCTAGTCTTTGTTCCTGTTAATGCAAGTAAGAACCTGAACTGACTGAACAAATAAATTTTTAACATTGAAAGCGAGGCAAACATGAAGGTCAGAAGAGACTGGGTGCTACTCTGCCATGGATCAATATCACTGAAAGTCAGCACTTGAAATCAGCTACACTAAGAATCCTAAGGGTAAAGACAATCAAATAAACAAAGCCTGGAGGTGGCAGGGCTCCTCTCAGGCAAAGAGCAGAAAAGGTACCAAACATAGACACTGATATAGTTTGGATGCGTGTTCCCTCCAAATCTCATGTTGAAATATGATCCCCAACGTTGGAGGTGGGGCCTAGTGGGAAATGTTTGGGTCATGGGGGTGAATCCCTCATGAATGGCTTGGTGCCTTCCCCATGGTGATGAGTCCACAAGAGAGCTTGTTGTTTTAAAAGAGTGCGACATGTCCTCCATTCTCTCTTGCTCCCTCTCTCACCATGTCACATGTATGCTCCCACTTCACCTTCCACCATAAGTAAAAACTCATGAGGCCTGATCAGGAGCTGAGCAGTTGTTGGTGCCATGCTTATACAGACTGCGAAACCAAAGCCAAATAAACCTCTCTTATTTATAAATCACCCAGTCTCGGGTATCCCTTTATAGTAGCACAAAACAGACAAACACAGACCCCCTGTCACAAAGAAAACTAGATATAGAATGCTAGCTTTTGGCACAACAGTACAAAAATATTTCATTGCAATTTTATGGCAGAATAAAAAGCAGTCACAATACCCTCTAAATATGGAGGTTCTTTAAATAAGTTATATTACATTGTTTTTTTATTATACTTTAATTCTGAGGTACATGTGCAGATTGTGCAGGTTGTTACATAGGTATACATGTGCCTATTACGTTGTTAATATAGATTACTAACTTTTCATTAGAAATCATGTTGAAGGTTACTGAAAAAAGAAGACGTTTGTGATATATTTGAAGGCCAAAAATAGAGAAAGAAGTAATATTATACAGTTTCAATCCAAACAGACACACTTGCAAAGGCAGGTCGACAGTTCTATCATAGAGTTGCCTCTTAATTATTTGAATGTGAATAAATAATTTAATCTATATAAGCTTAACTTTCCTTAGCTACAAATGGATATAAGTACAGTACCTACTTCCAAGGGTTGTTGTGATTCTTAAATATATGAAAGCATCTAGCATAGTCATTATTTTTACTTTCACATATTAAGAAAATGTAACCATTACCATTGTTACCTTATGTTGGTGGTATTTAGGATAACTTTCGTTCTTTCCTTTGTGCTTTATGTTTTCTTCATTAAGAATATGTAGCTGTGTGATTAGGTAAGATACAAAAAGAAGTTGCTATTTAAAAAAGGAGAAAGGAGAGGAATTTAGAGAATTTAGTTGAACCCACTGAAAATGGTTCAAACAGTAGAAAATGTAACTTGTAGACTTAGAGGTGGATATTTAGAAGAGAAATCTGAAACATAGCAACAATAGAAATTAAATAGTGTTTCATAGAGATAGGAGCTTGTCTGTTCTCTAAGTTAATGTGATGAAAAGAGGAAATTGATGTAATTATACCTAATTAAAATCCTTCCTGTGATGATGGAGGAAATTACAGAATAAGAAGTGGTTAAAAATGTGAGCCTTAGAATCACAGGGCAATCCTGCAAATTTTGGTCCTGCCACTAACTGATTGTGTGACCTTGATTAAAGTTATTTTATTTCACTAAGCCTTGATTTCCTTGTTTCTTAATTGCAGATGAGCTAATACATATAAAGATAGTGCAGTCTCTGGCACATGTATGCTCTCAGTAAGTGTGACCTTCAGTTAATAAACATCCTGTGCACTGAATGATAAAGGATTTGGAGTTTGTCGACAATGGTTTAGTCTCAGTTCTGCCATATATACTCAGGACAAGTCACTATCCTTCTCTGAGCTCAGGTTCAGAGAAGGATATTTGTAAAATAGAAAAAAATACTGTTTGCCCTATCTCCTCGCCAGTGTTTGTATGTGGATCAAGTGATATAAATAGTGTGAACATTCTTTGGAAAATATAAAGCCATTTATAATATAAGTATTATTTGCATGAATTACCTATATCATATTAGTAAAGTACCAGGACTTCTGTTCACACTGGAGGTTGTTATCAAATAATATAGCATCCTTTTCTTTTTCATAGAACATGGTTTTATTGAGTAAAGTGCTTAAATAATATGGCTCGTATTAGGAAGCCTTCTCAATTATTTGGAACATTATTATATTTAAATGCATTATTTTTGTTTGAAATTCCCTGATGAAAATTGTTTAACATGACTTAAGAAAGTTATGTTAGATATGTGTTTAGTGTATGAATGAATGATAGAGTGAAGACATCAGCTTTCTGTTGTTTTACCATTGACCAAGTCTAGATTGATTTAAGGTATTTTAGAGCCTAGTCTATTGACCTGAATTAAAAAAACAAAACAAAACAAAAACTATGAAGCAATTAACTGGTAGCAGAGACAGAGAGTTTGAATAATTCAGGTGATTTGGGGACTTTAAGCTCTCCAAATTAGACTGTTTTTCTCTAATATATTTAATACATATTTAGTTCTCCATTTCATTTTTTCTGAAGGAACATTTATTGTTGTAAGATAAATTATTTCCTCAGATTGCATCTAGAAAGTCATTCTTAAGGTTGTCAGACAGCTAGTAGAAGAAAAATTCTCTCCAGCATAATTTTCTGTTCATAATGAATAAGTAAGCTGAAAAAAAATCCTATTATATGATAACCAAATTTACTTAGCAAAGTGACCTGGACAACAGAAACCATCTGTTTTCAGTTACTCTGGAGGGACCACAAGTCCAAAAGAACATTCGTAGCATGAGCTTGGTCTCTAATAACCAGGAATTGTACAACAATGGAAACGTTCTGTTGTTTCAAGAAAATATCTTGGTCAACTGAATAATGTAGTAAAATGTAGTTAGTAGTGAATAATTACTGAAGCAAAGTTTAATCATTCTCTTTTGAAAATAAGTAAAATTAGAAAATTGAGGTTAAGGAACAGATCACAGAGGTGTAGTAAACTGTGGAAGTATCTATAATTTAACACAGTTCCAGATTTAATCAATTCATTATACTTGCAGTAAATATTTTCCCATCTCATTTTTCTCCCACGACTATATTGAGACCAAAACGCTATGACTTACATGCATAAAACTTCTGGCAATGTGATTCTCTATTTTCTGGATATCTGAAGATTAATACTGTCACATTTGAATGTTTAATCAGCACCTTTTCAAATTTTAAGAAATACTTCTATGGGTTGGGAGCAATTCTATGACTTCAAATTTTAAGTAATTTTTCTATACATAACATAGAGTTTAAGTTATCAGTTTATTTTAAAATTCGCATTTCCTGTGCAGTCTGTAACCGCATGCTTTTAAAATTCAGTCCAGGACAACTGTTGCATTTGTACTGGAGGTCTCTTCCTTAATCTTGATTGCTGTATTCAGTTGTTTATGTTCCTCAAAGGAACTAGTTGGCTTTTATCTCTGAGATACAGATAGAAGCTGAAAGCAGTGACTTTAGAAACAAGGATTTTGGCAAAAAAAAAAACAAAAACAAAAACAAAAAAACTGCCTGGGGTAAAGAAACTCAGGATATTTCAACATACAGAGTGTTTTGATGGTGGCTCAAATTATCATGACACAATGATTAGGAAACATTACCAAGATATTAGTCTTTCTATATATTCATGGTAGAACTGGCTTGTGTAACTCTGCTTAGTAAAAATAGGTAAGTTGCTTCAGGGCTTTTTTTTTTGATGGGATGAATGGTAATCCTGATGTTAATGTCTCTTCCTCAGATTTTACACTTTTATAGCTACGATGATAAAGAACAAAAGTTAGGACCTCAATGGCATTCACATGTCCAAAACACTCACTAAAACCTGGGGATTCAGGATGAGCAGCACCGCTGGGATTACTACCACTAGACTATACACTAAAAGGATTTGTTTATTGTGATCTATCCAACAGTTTTCCTTGAATATTTGGCAGCCTGATCACTTCCCAGGACAGATTACCATTAATGGCATTGATTAATGGTGCAACTGGTTTTCCACTCACCCATTTCTCTACCATGCTTTTTTGACCGAACAACCACTATTCTGACAATAATGATGAGACCCAAAATGGAAAGAGGAAACATAATTTCAAAATTGGAGTTTGTTAAAGGTTCTCTCTTATTTTCACATCTGTATTATTTGAAATTCTCACCTTCAACCATCTGAGTGTAGCTCTTTGTAGCAAATAAGCTGCTTTTTTTTTTGAGCCTCCTCACAGTACCCACAAAAGAAGACACATGTAAAGATAGAAATGAGTCTGAGAGGCACTTTCCATTACTGAAGCAAACACAATTTGAAATTACTTGGGATTCCATCAAACAAAATATTTAGTTAATGCAGTCTAGATACTTGGAAAGCACACCTATTTCCTTTCTTTCCTACATGGTGTTAGAAAATTGTGACCATTTTTATTAGACATCATTTAAAATATCGCCAACAAATTATTTTCCAATATTCCAGACATGTTTTAATCTTTAAGATTTTGTGGGGTTTCATGACTCAACACAATCAAGTTTAAGACTCTGTTGCAATCCATTTATGCAATTAAATGCTGAACTTTGTTTATGCTGAACTTTTCTTTCAAAACTTATGACCATTTTGTAGCATGTTTTAAGACTGTTTTATTACTACTGAAATATTAACAGTGCTACAAGACATCCATGCTAAGAAAGTAACATAGCAGCAGGCTGAAAAATGTTGTCCTAGAAACCAGATTTTACCTGATAAGATTGATAATTCAATTAAGTTTTTTTGGTATATTTGAAATAAAGTACCTGCTCTGGGACAAGTCACTCAAAGGAAATGCAAAAACTGACTAAATATCAGCACTATTAATGACTAAAGCAAAATAGAATAGTAACATTGACATAATAAGACACAGTAACCTGTAACTAAAATAGTGAGAAGGCTGAATGAAATAACATTTTTATGCAAATAAAGGGAATAGAGACTAGTTTGCTTCTGTCTTAATTTTGTTTTTCCAGTATCCTTCTGCAAAGAGTCCTTCTTCCTTGGATTCTAATGATTTGGGATGAGGGTAGGGAAAGAAAGAAAACTTATTTGCATATGGTACATTTTAAAAATAAATTATTTGTCGTAACACCGTGTATTAAAGACGAAATTGTTTCAATGAAATGACAACCTAAAAGCAGAGTAATAATACATGAGTTCTAGTTGAATGCTAGCTAATTCCTTACGTGAATAACCTCTTTTATTGTTATACAAACATGCTGAGATAAGGACTATTGCTATAGCCCATTGTACAAAGGTGAATAATGAGCCTCAGAGATTATGTAATTTGATATGGTCATAAAACCTGGATTTGAACCCAGTTCTCTCCATATACAGCGTACACTCTTAACTCTTATAGATACAGCCTCTCGACAAAAAGAAAATGTGTTTATGTAATAAGAAAAATGAGGTTTTAATTTTACCGAAATTGATTGCTTAAAGAACAATCAAAGATAAAGTAGTAAAATCCCTCAAAGACTGATTTGTAGACAAAACCCAGGATTATTTTAGCCCAGAAAAGAGAAGGTTTGTGTGCAAGAGGTAACAGCTAGTTTTAGATGTGTGTTAGTCTCTCAAAAGAAAAAGAATTATTTTGGGTATTTGCTTTAGTAGGAAGCTTCAGACCTCCTATAATCAAAGCATGAAAGTTACAGTAAGTTGAATGTTAGTGGAATGCAGCAAAACAAAACAAAACCTTCCAACAAACAAAGCTGCCCAAAGATGTCAAAGTTCAAGGAGAGACAGGAAGACAGTATTAGACATGTTATAACTAATTTAGGTAATCTTTTCTTCCAGTTGAAGGGATATGTAAAAGCCCCTCCAACCTTTGGAAATTATGATCTCCTGTTATATTTACAGAATCTTGAACTTTGTACCATTGGTTCCTTAGATAAAAAGTTACCAATAAAACAAATTACTATAATAATACCAGATCAGATGAGGTTGGGCATGTTCAGATGGTATGGCATTGTCAGCTTTAAAAAAAAGTGTCATTTGTTGTGATTCTTTACCTGCATTCAAAGTAAATATCCACTTTCTATATCTAAAAGGATTATCAAAATTTTGAAAATAATTTGTACCTTAATATTATAACAGTTTATACAGAGTATAGTTTGTGGTATACCTTCATTTATGAAGGGATTTTAAGGGTTCTCCTAATTACAAATTTCTACCGTTATATGATTGTTCTAGTATGGATCAGAGACACACGTTTAGTAAAGAATTTTGCTTTTAGTGGAAAGTGTAAATGTTTACAACTCATTTCTTTCTTGTATATATATTCTTAATTTTTGCCTCCAATTTTTCTTTTCTTTCTTCTATGTCATTTGGTACAGTAGGATAGCCCCAGGGTTGTCTTCAGCCTAGAAATCCCAACCTTCTCCCTTTTCTGAGCCACACAGGCTAAGGATAATGTATAATGGAAAAGAAACAGGGAATGGGATGCTTATGCCTGTTGTAGTTGAAGCTTTTCTCACTAAGACTCTTTCTTTATGCCTACTTTTCCGAAGTATTTTCAGCCATTAGAATGCTAACATTGGGGAATGCCAAGATTATACCCTATTGCTTGTTTAAACTAAAATTGGAGTGGAAAAAAAAATGGATCCTTTAGTTAATAACAATATATCAGTGTCAGTAGTTTGGATGAATATATCATGATTACATAAGATGCTAGCAATCGAAGAAACTGAATGTGGGATATATGGGACTCTTTGTACTATCTTCACAACTTTCCTGTACATTAAAAATTATTCCAAAATAAAAACTTTATTTAAATAACAGATCTTTTTAAAACTCACCTATAATCTAGCTCGATTTATCACAATAGACAATTATGTAGGAATTTGAGATCTAAATCTCAGCTAGAACTACTGCACATTTTCCTGTACTTGCCTAAAAAACAAGAAGTTGATATTAGATGGGGAATTCTGGGTAGTTAAATAATTCCATGTTGTATGTATTTCTTTTTCCCTCGGGTACCCACCTTGGACAAATTGGGACAGAAGGAACAAGAGTGAGTAATAAAGATGGGGATGCACTTATTTTTACCTCTGCTTCCCCCCAAAACCAACATGTCAAGAGTGCTTAATCTGATTGCCTTCATGCTGGTCTGGAAAGAAATCAGAAATTCTAGAGTGCACCGAGAGCTCAAAGTGCTCATCAGCAACTTGGACCTTCTAGCATTGGTCATCGATTCCACTGAGTATTTCAGCTGACTTAGAAAATTTTTGATTAAAAATAAAATGGGCAGCTTTAGAAAACTTATATTTGTACATACTCAAGTTTATACAATGAGTCATTCTCATTATCACTTTCTATGAATGAGTTTGGCTGCTGTTCTTGAAGTATACCAGCATTACAATGGAAGCAAAACACTCTGGTATTAGGTGTGTCTAAAAGACTCAAATACTAAAAACATATCTTTCGTTAAAAGGGAACAGCACACCTATTCAGGCTAGAGATATACTCCACAAATGAGGTCAAGATAATCCTCATATTGCCAAAGTGTTTTCAGGGATAATAGCTTCCTTTTAGCTCTCCCGAAAATGTTATCTCACAGATAAATGCCTCTCAAAATGCTAAACTCAAGTCTACAAAGAGGAACTAAGAGAGTTTGATTGAAATGAAAATAAAAAGTTAGGGAAGTGGAGGTTACTTTAGTTGGATCAAATCAGAAGAGAGCTTGCTTTGTTGGCCATCAGACAGGATCAAGAGGGGTGTGTCACCGGGAGACAAGCTATAGAGCTATATTCTGTTGTGTTGCTTGGAAGGAATCCCAGGCTGATAAAAAGGTTAAAGAGACTGGGCCCTGAAACTACATATAGTGTTTGTTTCTACTTTCTAGGAGAAGTCTTGGCAGAGTGTGCAATCCACAGGGGTCTTTACAGTGTTCCATAATCAACTGTTTCATGAACAAGGTAATTTTTACTTACTTATGACTGCTTCTATGATTGATAACTTGCTTACATAGTAAAGGGAGGGTGAGCAGACATAGAGGCTACACTGAACCAATACTGTAGATGGTTTGTGTAGATGTAAAAAGAAAATAAAATTGAGATTATTCAATTTACCAATAAAAAATTGAATTGATAGACATTTTGAGGTTGGTTCCAAGAAGGGAGGATGGAAGTAGGATGGTCTTGAAAATCTTATCTAAATATATTATGGGATTTATTGCAAAGGTACCTTTTACATAAGTGAAAGAAATAAAAGAATATTTGCAAAGCTAGGCATTTGGACAGTGGCCGAACAAATCAAGCAAAGAAGATTCAACAAATTTTGTTTCTATAAAGAAAATTTATAAAAATCTATATGTGACATATAAAAACCTGTGTTTACTCAGGGATGCCCTGCCTGAGAAAGTACTTAAACAAATATCAAGTCCTTTGCCTTGGAAATCACATTACTAGACATTCACTCTGCAGAAATATTTGCACATACACACAAAAGATGAATTTATAAAGATGATTGCTGCCACATTGCAGTAGCAAAACTATAGAAACCAGTATTCATCAACAAAGAAATGTTTAAATACATTATAGGCAACTACACTATGTTATACATCTAGCTGTTTAAATAAAGTATTGACAAGGAAAAATTACTATTATATTGTATAATGATGAAAGCAAGTGATGGTACGATGTGTATTATGGTATCATTTATATAATAAAACATACTAAATCATATGTTTGAATATGTATGTAAAATCAAGTAATAGCTATTGAGTGCTTTTGATGGGAAGATTAGCACATAGCATAGTGGTTAAGAGTGTAAACTCTGGAACAAGACTACCTGGGCTTCATAAGCCAATCCTAACTTTTACTAACAGTGCCACCTTGGGCAAGTCTTTTAAGTCCTTTGGGCTTTAGTTTCTTCATCTGAAAAATGGATATAATTGTTGGGATGGTTAAAGAGATTAATACATAAAAAGTGCTTCGCAAATAGTAAGGACTGAATAAATGTGAGCTATTTTTTTAATGGGAAGGGCATTGTTTTAAGTGCCTTATATGCCTTTATCTTCATAGCTACTCCGTAAAGTAGATATTAGTATTATCCTTATTTTGCAGAGGAGGACATTGAAAGAGAAAGCCCTTTGCCTTGGAAATCCCATTACTAGACAAGTGAACCAACTTGTCCAAAGCCACCTAGCTGCTAAACTTTGGAGATTGTAATTGAACCTAAGTGTCTGGTTCCAATAGCTGTGCTACTAATCACTACTCCATATTGCTTCTCTTTATATGCACACTTGCACACATATGCATATGCACACATAGACACACAAATGTCTAGAAAAATGGCTGTTTGGTGTTTAGTTTTGTGTGGGCAGTGGAGTGATGTCGAAAAGAGACAATTACTTTTTATTCAATATACTCTTGTAGTCCTGTGAAGGCTCTTCAAGTTTTTCTTGGATAAACTTAAATAATGAATGAATAATAAAGCATCAAAGCATCATAATCAATAAACACAATGTATTCAATATAGTTGACATTAAATAGTTGATAAAAATTTAATGACATCTGTTGATCAAATGATACGATCAAAACAGTTAAATGGCAAGGCAAAGAATGATACATAAAACTGACAGACTAGTACCTAGAAAACATAAAGAACTACAAACCAATTGGAATGAGAAAGAAAAATAGGAAATCAGCAAAATGAAACTTTACCAAGAGAAACCACAAATGGCGAATAAATGTGTGAAAATGCTTTTTAAAATATTCATGGTAATGCAGATTAAAAGCATAATAAGTACTTTGAGAACATGTGACTAAAGTTCTGTTTTTTTTTTTTTTTTTTTTTTTTAAGAAAATCTTTGTTAGCAAGCAAAGGCGTTACTATCTTTCTTTTCTTTTTTTATTTTATTTTTATTTTTGAGACAGAGTCTTGTTCTGTCGCCAGACGCCAGTGCAGTGGCATGATCTTGGCTCACTGCAACCTCGCCTCCTAGGCTCAAGCAATTCTCCTGCCTCAGCCTCCTGAGTAGCTGGGACTACAGGCGCACGCCACCACACCCAGCTTATTTTTGTATTTTTTAGTAGAGACAGGGTTTCACCATGTTGGCCAGGATGGTCTCAATCTCTTGACCTCGTGATCCACGGACCTTGGCCTCCCAGAGTGCTGGGATTACAGGAGTGAGCCACTGTGCCCTGCTGAGTTACCACCTTTCAAAGTTGTTGTTTAGAAAGTAAAGTGCTTTAAAATTGGGGATGCATGAAGCTGCTCTGTGGGCCCAGTGATTCATTACATATTAAACGATTGCACACCAATGATCTGGGGTATTTGAAACCTACCTATCAAAATGAAGGAGCAATGAGCAGGCCAACCAGCTGTCCTCAAATGAAGGTGTAATCCCCAAATATCTGAGACAGGTCTCAGTTAATTTAGAAAGTTTATTTTGCAAAGATTGAGGACGCACACCCATGACGCAGCGTCAGGAGATCCTGATGGCGTGTGCCTCAGGTGGTCAGAGTACAGTTTGGTTTTACACATTTCAGGGTGACAGGAGACACCAATCAATCAACATATGTAAGATGAACATTAGTTTGGTTCAGAAAGGCAGGACAACTTGAAGCAAAGGTGGGACAACTCGAAGCAGGGAGGGGGCTTCCAGGTCATAGGTAGATAAAAGACAAATGGTGGCATTCTTCAGTTTCTGATTAGCCTCTCCAAAGAAGACAATCAGATATGCATTCATCTTCGTGAGCAGAGGAGCGACTTGGAATAGAATGGGAGGCAGGTTTGCCCTAAGCAGTTCCCAGCTTGACTTTTCTCTTTAGGTTAGTGATTTGGGGCCTCAAGAGTTATTTTCCTTTCACAAACGCAATGGATATTTCTTTAATAAATTTATTTATTTTCAATAGATTCAGTTAAACGCTTTCACTCATCGGCCGTAAGTTTTGATTGAGGATCCTAAAAATGTATTGAATTACATTTTTTATGTGAACACCAGTGATTCATAATTCAGGTAAATGTAGACAGAATTGTTTATCATTTGTTAGGTAAAAAGTAGATCATAATTACTCAAGGCAACAATTTATATCCCATTTGAAGTATACTAAGATCTAGATAGTTTTGGTAGGCTTTTGACTTCTGTTTCCCCATTAAATTGCACTTCAAAACCTTCTCTTTCCCATTGACAGAATGTGTGAGAAGAATCTTCCTTCACGCTTGCATAACCTTTGCCATGAAAGCACTTTACCAGCTTTTATTATATCACTGCATCTATTTCTGATGCTTGCCATGTCTTTCTCTGTAGTATGAGTGCAGCTTATAGCTAATGTCACTGAAATCTCATGCGTACAGAATGTCTAATAATAAAAAGGAAATTCTGATATTTCATAACTCCCTGACACAATGACTGTCAGAAAGCTAAAGTTAGGAGAAATGCGGGATGCTAAAACCTTTTCAGGCTGAAGATTTTAGTAAAAAGCCACAGGTGAATATCAGGAGACACTAGCTCTATACCAGCTCCCACTCTTACTAGCTGTGGTTTCTTAGACAGCTCACTAAAACTCTGATCTTTCATTCCTTAATCAGTAAAACAGCAATAATGTCAAAAGCCTTTTTGTTGACCTAGAGTTTCCAATATAAGAAATCACAGATTTGACTGGAATGGGCTGGAAATCATAGACATAACCAGATATATTTAACATTATTTTAAAATTTAATGTTATTAAGGTTTGTTGAAATAAATATTTTGGCTAGCTGATAAGGGGACTATTGGAAACTGCAATGTAAAAATTCTGTAGAACTAAAAGAGATAACTGCAGAGCTTTCTGAGGGGAAACATGCATTCTACTCCATACATCAAAGTTCTAAGTTTTATTCTCTGGGATCTTGAGTCTGTTTCGGCAACCAGCAAGATTTGTGGCCTTGGGCAACTAACTCACCTTCTGAATGAAAGACTCATTTTGGATGACTATTATGCTTCATTCCAGAGTTACTCAAAATCTCAAATATTTTAATTTAAAAATGTTATAATATTGCCTCCAATTGGCACATAGTCTCTTTGGTGAACTCATGTTGTATTAGGCCATTCTTGCATTGTTATAAAGAAATATCTAAGACTAAATAATTTAGAATGAAAAGAGGTTTAATTGGCACACAGTTCTGCAGTCTGTACAGGAAGCATAGCTCTGGTGTCAGCTGCTGGAGTGGCCTCAGGAAATTTACAATCATGGCGGAAGACAAAGTGAGAGCAGGTACTTCACATGGTGAAAGCAGGAGCAAGAGAGAGAGAGAGAGAGAGAGAATGGGGAGTAGATATCATACACTTTTTAAATGACCAGATCTCAAAAGAACTCAATATCATGGAGACAGCATCAAGCCATGAGGTATCTATGCCTATAATCCAAACACCTCCCACGAGGCCCCACCTCCAGCACTGGGAATTAAAATTCAACATGAAATTTTATTAGGGACATATATCAAAACTATACCCCATGTGTATTTTTTTTTAAGGAGAATGCGACTAGTAATAGTTATGACTTGAAGATCTGTGTATGAATTTCACATATCCATTAAAACTGGAAGCAGCAAACAGATGATCTGTATAAGAATCACTATTTTGTTTTAGAAGCCATCATTCAGATAAAACAGGTTAATACATACAAATATTTGTATCATGTTAGGGAAGATGTAGAAGGTGAGTAGAATGGTTTATTTGGATGCTTTGTTTTAAATTAATAAGCCTACGGGTGAAGTAAAGAGCTGAGGGATTAAGAATTAGAAAAGCTATTTTTTGTCCACAGACTACCAGCTTGAATGTATCTAAAATGAATGATGACTCAGGGTGATTACCATCTATTAGCTGCTTTGTGATCTATGAACAGTAAGTTAGCAGTCTTATTCCAAACCCAGACTGTTGAAAGTCCATCTTGTAGATAATGCCAATATGGTTGGCACAAAATGGCACGCTTTCTAAAGGAAGTAATCTCAAATATCAAGTGTCTGCATATCAACTTTTTGGTTTCCTTCTCTAAGACTTTCCCACAGACTCAGGAAAAATACCACAAGAGGATCTAATTCAGTGCTTCTCACAGTTAGGGCTCACAACTACTGACTTGTTGTGTCTCTAGAAATACGCACCATCAATAATTTTCTGAGTAAAACAACATTTCTAAAGGATACCAAAACTGAATGAAGTAGAAGTCAAGAGAAATGGCAATAACAGAAAAAGCACGTTGATAATGGAAGGGTTAACCCAGTTGACTATATCCTACTCATATCTTGATAACTGCAAAGAAGTAAACCTTTCTATAAGCAACAAATTATTCCTTATATTTTGCAAAAGACTTTTTTTTCTAAATTGTATCATATTTTAAATTATCCAGACATTTTGTGTTTAAATTAAATTTAGGTTGATTCACTTTATAAAGGTAATAACTTTGAAAGGTAAATAGTTAACTCTGTTTTTCTATTTCATTAGTTCATATTTTTATGCATAGTTTTTATAAAAATGAGTCACAGAAGCAACCACAATTGAAATATAAAAACTGTTTTATGTGTATCACATCTGATTGTGTTTTAAGTAAATCCTTATCTCCTCTGAGCCTGGTTATTGTCCAATCACTTTAAAGTTCCTCTGCAAACTTTTCAATGTGATGATTAAAGGGGCAGAAAGCAGAGACCCCTAAAAAGAGGAAAAAATAATAGAGGAGCAATATTTTTTGGTAAACATTTTTAAAAGGTTTCTCATGTCAACCACCAATTGTCTTCCCATTTTCCAAATTGAGAAAGACAATTAAAACATGATTAAGAAGACTTCCAGTTAGTTAACAGTATTCTGAAAAAAAGATAAGGGCAGGAAGAAAAACAAAAAAAAAATTGAACTTCATTCTTTCGCTTGTTCATATGATAAAGAATCCTGAAGCACGAAGATTAATCATATGATAAAGAAGAAAATCCATATGCCATATATATTTTAAATAATATTTACTTTAATATTGAAATTCTTACCTAATTCTGAATATTGGTTTACATTGAACTATAGGACAAAAATATAACATAAAGGTAAACTGGATTATGGTAGTTAATTTACAGAATATTTCTTTACAGAGTAGTTCTGTTTATTAAAGTTCACCAAAGATGCTTTAATATTTTTAAAATAAAATTTTATTCAAAATCTTTTTTTCCTTTTAATTTTTTTCTTCAACTTTTATTTTAAGTTCTGGGGTACATGTGCAGGATGTGTAGATTTGTTACATAGGTAAATGTGTGCCATGGTGGTTTGCTGCATAGATCAACCTGTCACCCAAGTATTAAGCCCAGCATACATTAACTATTCTTCCTGATGCTCTCCTTACCCTCACTGCCTCCAACATTCCCCGGTATGTGTTGTTTCCCCCCATGTCTCCACGTATTCTCATCGTTCAGCTCCCATGAGGGAGAATATGCAGTTTTTGGTTTTCAGTTCCTGCATTGGTTTGCTAAGGATAATGGTTTTTAGCACCATCCATGTCCCTGCAAAGGACATTATCTCATTCTTTTTGATGACTGCATATTATTCCATGGTGTATATGTACCACATTTTCTTTATCCAGTTTATCATTGATGAATATTAGGGTTGATTCCATGCCTTTGCTATTGTGAATAGTGCTGCAATGAACATACATATGCATGTATCTTTGTAACAGAATGATTTATATTCCTTTGGGTATATACCTAGTAAAGGGATTGCTGGGCCAAATGATATGTCTGCTTCTAGATCTTTGAGGAATTACCACACTGTCTTCCACAATGGTTGGACTAATTTACACTCCCACCAACAGTGTAAAAATGTTCCTTTTTTTCCACAATGACAACAGCATTAGTTGTTTCTTGACATTTTAATAATTCCCATTCTGACTGGTGTGAGATGGTATCTCACTATGGTTTTGACTTGCATTTCTCTAATAATCAGTGATGTTGAGCTTTTTTCCCTATGTTTGTGTGTTACATGAATGACTTCTTTTGAGAAGTGTCCGTTCATGTCCTTTGCCCACTTTTTAACGGGGTTGTCTTTTCTTATAAACTTGTTTGAGTTCCTTGTAAACTCTGAATACTAGACCTTTGCCAGATAGATAGATTGCAAACATTTTCTCCCATTCTGTAGGTTGTCTGTTCACTTTGATAGTTTCTTTTTCTGTGAAGAAGCTCTTTACTTTAAGTAGATCTCACTTGTCAATTTTTGCTTTTGTTGCTATTGCTTTAGGCATTTTCATCATGAAACCTTTGCCCGTGCTTACATACTGAATGGTATTGCCTAGATTTGCTTCTAAGGTTTTTATAGTTTTGATTTTTCAGTTACGTCTTTAACCATCTTGAGTTAGTTTTTGTATAAAGTGTAAGGAAAGGGTCCAGTTTCAATTTTCTGCATATGGCTTGCCAGTTCTCCCAACCCCATTCATTAAATAGGGATTCCTTTCCCCATTGATTATTTTATCACATGGTTGTAGGTGTGCATTCCTATTTCTGATTTCTCTTTTCTCTTCTATTTGTCTATGTGTCTGTTTTTGTGCCAGTACCATGTTGTTTTGGTTACTGTAGCCTTGTATTATAGTTTGAAAACAGGTAGTGTGATGCCTCCAGCTTTGTTCTTTTTGCTTAGAATTGTCTTGGCTATTTGGGCTCTCTTTTGGTTCCATATGAATTTTAAAATAGTTTCTTCTAATTCTGTGAAGAACATCAACAATAGTTTAATGGGAATAGCATTGAATCTATACATTACTTTTTGGCAGTGTGGCCATTTTCATGATAATGATTCTTTTTTTTTTTTATAGAAAAATTCTTTAATCAAAACAAGTTTATACATTGAAACTTATGGCTTAACTAGAATAAATCTAAGTTAAAACTGTATATGGACCAAACAGATAATGACTGGTATATATGCAGGTTCTCTCAAAACAGTGATTCTAGTTCCACTATAAGACCTCTTAAAAACAAAAATTCAATTCTGTAGATGAAAACAGTTATCCCAGAGGGTTAACCATACAATGTCATAAACAGATGCTGCTCCTAAGCCATTTTTTCCATATTCATATAGTTTCAAAACATGAGAAGTAGCCTACTTATTGAAAAATGCCAAATGACCTAATATTCAAAATATTTTAGAAATGCTATACCTTTAGTTAACATACCCTTAAATTTTGTAACATTGGTCTCACCCTGATTTCGTCCATACATGTTAATGTACAGACTATCAAAGTACTATGTTGGAACAACTGATGTTCGTATTTTTGGAATCTAGAAATGAAAATGAAACTTCTAATATAGCCATGCTTTCAAATAGGCAAATTTCCTTATATAGCATTTATTTATATTTACCGTGTAAGCATCATGGATTTTTTTCTTCCAATTAAGTATGATTATTTAGTGACTTCCTAAAGGAATTTTTAACAACATAGAAACTTGAGCCATTTCTCAAAAATAATAAACTTTAGTTTCCAGTTTTAGTTACTAGTGCCTGCCTGTAAAATGACCTTAAATGATTTAACCCTAAAGCCAGATTCATTCCTATATATACCCAGTCTGTTATCTGCAGAGAAGTCGTAAGACTTCCCTGAATGCCCAGCCACAAAACTAAATTACCTTCAAAAATTAACATGTTTTATAATTTGTAGAATTCTCAATCAGCTCATTGTCAGTTGGTTAACTAGTTGTCATACAAAAAAAAAACATACAGACCACACATTGTTCCAAAGAAGCCAGCTAATGTAGCACAAGGTAGACTGAGTTTAAAATTAACTTTTGATAAAAAGGGAGTGAGTACTTGTATAGAAGTAACATTTTATGTACCATAAAAATGCTCAACTTCTACAAAACCCACAAACAGTGAAAAGACAGTCTGGTAAATCCAAGGTTTGTAAAAACTATGCACAAAACCCACGGTGTTTGGGAAAGGAGGAAAGGTTTATACAAGTAGCAGTTTTAAAAATGTAACTTTGTTCTACTATCAATTACACAATAACATACACACACTAATTGAAAATATGCTGCAACCATGTCTGGAAAAGCAGTTTAACAATGGATTTTACCTCACATTTACTGTATAATGTAGCTGTTAATACTGCACAAGTACACTTAGCAATAATGTTTACTTTAAAACAAAGAGAAAGGGATTTTTTCCCCACAAAACAAGTTTTCAACATCAAAACCTATGCTTATAAAATTTTAAAACTTTCAGCAGTCTATTTCAAATGGAAACCATTACAAACTTCTTAAGTGTTCTCTATACTCCAGTATGTCAACCTAGTTATCTAGTGTAGAATCCTTCAGAGATAATTCAGTCTCTCTCTCTTCACTGGATGGCTTTTTCTTCGTGCTGGCGTCATGGTTGTCTTTGCTCTCTTCATTGCTTTCCCCATTATGTTGTGGCTGATTACTGTCTTGAGTGTCAGATCCTCCATTTAGAGTTTTTGACCCTGTTTGTTCCTTTTCTAGCTTTTTGTTTGGCCCTTTCTTCCCTTGGTCTTTGGTTTTATTCTCTTCCTCATGCTGTCTTTGTTCAGCAAGAGATTTATTCAGCACTTGTGTGATCACGGAATCTCCTTCACCAACCAAAAACATGTTCTTAAACTTGTTATACAACATTGTAGGCTTTTCCATGATAACCTGACTAACTTTGAATTGCTGTATTTTTTTCAGTGTAGTAATCATCTCTGTGTGTGTCTGAGCTTGTTGCATTGTGACCTGAAGTGAAGCAAGTTCATCCAAGGCCTCAATGCATCTGTTCACATCAAGATTATCAATTTTGAGTGAATTTTTAATCTCAGCATGTATCCTTTGAAGTCGAGAATCCATTGATGTTTCTCGCTTCTTCTCCACTGTCTTAACTTCTGGCTTTTTTCCTTCATCTTTATTCTGCTGCTCAGTTTCCATTTGTTCCTCTTGCTTATGTTTTCAATCTGCTGCTTCTTTCTCATGTTGGCCTTTCAGCATATTCCTTCTGTGAGCAGACTGAAAGTCCCTCCCACCTTTTCTCTTCTTTTCACCTTCTTGATCATCTCCATCTTCTTCAGAATTGGAGGTTGATGTAACCCCTGTTTTAGCTAAATTTTTCCTTTTTGATTCAACTTCTTTCTTCCCCTCTTTTTTGTCTGGCTCTTTTCTTGGTTTATCTTCTTCCTTCTGGCCCTCTTCTTCCTTCTTAAGCTGCTTTTTAGGTTGTTTTTCCTCTTGCTCCTTTTTCTTACTTTTGTCCTCTTCAGTAGTGATGTCACTCTCTGAAGGACAGGACTGTTTAACCACTTTAGGTCTGCCTCTTGGTTTTGGAATCTTGACTTCTGTAGCTGCAGGTTGTCCTCTTTTAGGACTCACTTTTAGATGAACAGATGCTGTTGCTGTTGTCACTACTCCTGCCTCCTCAGTTTCTACTTGTTTTTCTGCCTTCCTCTTTCTCCCTCTTCTGGCAGCTTTTGGAGTAGTTATGTCAACTGCTTTAGTCACATCCTCATTGCTGGCCTTTTCCTCATGGTCAATATCTTCCTTTGAAACACTGGTTTCTTTTTCTTCAACTTCAACATCAGATGATGCATTTGATTGTTTAGTTGCTGCCTGTTGACTTGAAAATTTCACTTTTGGATTGTTATCTATCTCCCATAAACCTTCATTAAAACCTTTTATTTGGTTTGCCATACTTTTCCTTATTTTCTGAGTAAGGAAATATATCCTTTCGTCCTAAAAAAGCAGTCTCATGGGTTCCAAAAAAGAAAATGGGTAGTTTGTTTGTAGGTGGCTTTACAGCTCCATCAGGAACTTCATGTACTCGGGCTGGTCAATGGGGATAACCTTTCATCTTGGCGAAGATGAGATCTCCAGGTTTGAAATTGCGAGTCATGTTTCAGGGGCGCGGCCGGGGGTCCAAAGCCCAGAGGTGGTGCAAAGATGTGGCGGAGCGGAGATGCGGGCGGCGGACTCGGGCTGAGCCCCCGGGCCAGCGGGCGGGGGAGGATGCCTTGGGGCATCCCGACGCGCCTGCTGGGGCCGCGGATGCCAAGGCTGCGATTGCTGGGCGGCCGCCTATACCCACGTCCACGCAAGCCACCTGCGCCAGCAGTTGGTGAGTGCTTGGTGCTCAACTGCCCAAGGCCGTAGGCTCGATAATGATTCTTTCTATCCCTGAGCATGGAATGTTTTTCCATTTGTTTCCTCTTTGATTTCCTTCAGCAATTGGTCGTAGTTCTCTTTGAAGAGGTTCTTCACTTTTCTCGTTAACTGTATTTCCAGGTATTTTATTCTCTTTGTAGCAGTAGTGAATGAGTGTTCATTAATAATTTGGCTTTCTGCTTGCTTATTTCTGGTGTATAGGAATGCTATAGATTTTTGCACACTGATTTTATATAACTGAACTTGTTTATCAGCTTAAGAAGCTTTTGAGTTAAGGTGATGGGGTTTTCTAGATATAGATCACGTTATCTGCAAACAAAGATAATTTTACTTCCTCTCTTCCTATTCGAATACCCTTTATTTCTTTCTCTTGCCTGATTGCCCTGGGCGGAACCTCCAATACTATGTTAAATAGGAGTGGTGAGAGAGGGCATCCTTGTCTTGTGCCTGTTTTTAAGGTGAATGTTTCCAGCTTTTGCCCATTCCGTATGGTATTGGCTGTGGGTTTGTCCTATATGGCTCTTATTATTTTGAGGTGTATTCCTTCAATACCTAGTTTACTGAGAGTTTTTAACATGAAGGGATGCTGAATTTTATTTAAGCCCTTTCCTGCATCTACTAAGATGATCATGTGGTTTTTGTCTTTAGTTCTGTTTATGTGATGAATTACATTTACTGATTTGTGTAAGGCTGGCTGCATCGTGGAGAGTTTGGACACACCCCCTCCCCTCGCGGGGAGCTCGGACACGCCTCCTTCCTTCGCAGGGAGCTCGGACACACCTCCTCCCCCCGCCGGGAGCCCGGGAAAAAAGTCCCATCGGGACCTACCTGATACCATTTTGTCCCATCCAGGCCCCACTCCCTACCTACCATTTTGTCCTATCTGGGCCCCACTCCCCTCCATTTTGTTCCATCCGGGTCCCACTCCCCTCCATTTTGTCCCACTCACCTTGGACACAGCCAATCAAACGCCTCCACTCCCTATAAAACCCCGTGCCAGAGAGGAGTCCACGCGACTTCTCCGGCCCCTCCTGTCGGACCGCACAACCTCATCCGGGAGCCTGAATAAAACCCTTGCATTGGATTATTTTCATGCTCGCCTCAGTTTCTTCATCTTACACTCGGCTAGAACAGACCTTACAGATGGTGCCGAAACCCGGGAAGGAGTTGTAAGACCTCTCCTGGGGGAAACTGACTCCTCCACGCAGAGCCGGACCAGGAAGCTGCCGTTTCACCACAAGGTAAGGCTTCTGTCACCCACTACCCCACCTGCTGCTTTCAGGGAGTCCCTATCCAAAAACCGCTGTGCAGCATCAGGGATTCCCACTGCCACGGGGTCCGTGACCCTGGTAGGCCTCCCGCCGCGAGTCCGTGACTCCGGCTTCCCTCCCTTCCTTCCCCACGGGTCCGTGACCCTGGGAGGCCTCCCGCTGCGAGTCTGTGACTCCGGCTTCCTTCCCCACGAGTCCGTGACTCCAGTTTATGACCTGAGTGCAAGAGGAGACATCACTACACTCTTGTTCTCTCCCCGTGAGGGGTTTTTTAGGGTCAGGAATTTGAGGGAGACGTCCCCACTTTCCTGAACCCTCACCAGCAACCGAGGTGTGGGTACTCCGAAGCCCTGTTTAAGCAGCCCTACCTCGCAGCAGAGTCAAACCCCCGGCTTATACCAAATTTGTTGTTGTAAATTAGCCCATTTGGCATAAAAGGCTCCTGTTTTTTAAAAACTGTATTTTCGGCTTATTTCTTTTTCTACTCTCTCTTAGCTTTCTCTCTCTCAAAATGGTGGCCATACCACACCCTTAAGATGGCGGCCGCTTCTTGCTCTTAGCTTTCTCTTCCACCTAAGATGGCGACAGCTTTCTATTAACTCTTTCTCCTTCTTTCTATTAACTCTACTTTCTATTAATTCTACTTTCTCCTGCTTTCTATTAACTCTACTTTCTATTAATTCTACTTTCTCCAACTTTCTATTAACTCTACTTTCTCCCGCTTTCTACTTTTAACTCTACCATCTCCTGCTTTCTACTATAACTCTATTTTTCCCCTTTTTCTTCCTAATTCTGGAGTGAGTGAGTGAGTGAGTTTATGTGTAGTCCCACGGCCTAACAGCTACGGGGCTTGTGTGGGCCTCAACTCGCAGTTCCACGGGGACGTGGCCAGGAAGGCATCAGACTGGTCTCCCATCTGGGGGGCACCCACCCTTTGTTTGTCAGTCTTGTTTGTGGTACTGTCTTTATTGTAGCCATGTGGCAGATAGCCCTGGCTATGTCTTTTCTTGTTTTCTGCCTAATTATGATCATTATAAATGTGCAGGCTTTCTGGTATCTTCATTCCCAACCCACCCTCTGTTCCTCTTGCACCACTGCCCAGGTGCTTTTAGCCAAAGAAACCTCCTCTTTGCCCTTAGCCCCTCCACCCTCCTTCTCTTCCTTTTCTGACCCCGATGAGTCTGAGGAACTCTCCTTTCCGCTGGCCCGACTCAATAATCCTCTGCCTTATGATAAACCTCAAACCCCTTCAGCTCCTCCACCTCCTAATTACAACCTGGCCTCACCTGTTAGTGCTCACACCTGCTCACACGGTGCTCCCAACGACAAGGCCTCCCTCCTTTGCCCCCTCCGCGAGGTGGCCAGAGCAGAGGGCATTGTCCGAGTGCACGTTCCCTTCTCCCTCTCCAACCTATTGGCCATTGAGAAACGCCTAGGTTCTTTTTTCACCAACCCCACTGCTTACACCAAGGAATTCCATTACCTTACTCAGGCATATGATTTAACCTGGCATGACATGTTTGTCATCCTAGCCTCCACCCTCACCCCAGATGAGCGTGACCGGATTTTTACAGCAGCCCAGGAACACGCTAATCAGGTACATCTTACTGATAACCAGATGCCAGTAGGTGCGGCAGCAGTCCCAGAGGCCGACCCTAATTGGGACTATCAGGATGGTCGAGATGGCCGCCACCGCCGAGACCAGATGCTACAGTGCCTCCTGGCGGGCATGCAAAACGCAGCCCAAAAGGTAGTCAATTACGATAAGTTAAGGGAAATAACTCAGGGACCTGATGAAAACCCAGCCGTCTTCCTTGACCACTTAACTAATGCTATGATCCTCCATACATGGCTGGATCTGGCCTCCTCAGTAGGAGTTACGGTCCTAGCCACCCACTTTCTCTCCCAGTCAGCGGCTGATATAAGGAGGAAACTTAAAAAAGCTGAGGAGGGCCCCCAGACTCCCATGCGAGACCTGGTAAACATGGCATTTAAAGTTTTTAACGGCCAAGAGTATAAGGCTGAGGCCACCCGACAGGCCCACTTAAGGCAGAAGGTAGGCCTCCAAACCCAAGCTCTTGTAGCAGCCCTGAGGCCGGCAGCCCACTGAACACCTGGTGAGGGAGGTCCATCGAAACCCTTCCGAAATGTTTTAAGGGCCCCTCCCGGGTCCTGTTATAGATGTGGTCAAGAAGGACATTGGACCCGGGAGTGCCCCTGTCCTCGACCACCCCCTGGACCTTGCCCAAATTGCAAATGAACTGGACACTGGAAGGTTGATTGCCCATCCTGGACCAAAGACCCACTCCCCGCACCTCTATGTGGGGAGCAGGCTGGTCCACAGGAGGCAGTCCCTTCACCTGAATTTCTTGGCCTTCTGGATGACTGATGCAGCCCGGACTCAAGGACCCCCATCACCCTTGCTGAGCCCAGGGTAACGCTGCAGGTAGCGGGTAAGTCCATTTCCTTCTTAGTGGACACAGGGGCTACCTACTCTGTATTACCTTCCTACTCAGGGCCTAGCATACCTTCCCAGGTCTCGGTCATGGGAGTTGATGGAAGGCTTTCCTATCCCAATCAAACCCCTCCCCTAACCTGTCTCCTCGAGGGACACCCTTCTATCACTCCTTTTTAATCATACCCTCATGCCCAGTTCCCTTGCTAGGATGAGATATTCTCCAGACTGTAGGGGCCAACCTCCAACTCACTAATCTTACATACTCAAATTCAAACCCCTCACATACACACCTCCTACTGTCTCTTCTAACAGAGGCTATGCCCTGTCTTAACCCTTTGCCTCAACCCCCTATCCCTCCCGATATAGTCAATCCCTTGGTGTGGGATACTTCCAAGCCTGTAGTGGCAAGACATCACACACCAGTTAAAATATTTCTCAAGAATCCTACTCACTTTCCCTCACGTCCACAGTTTCCCATTTCAAAGACCCACCGTCAGGGCCTGAAGCCCATCATTGCTCGACTCCTAGCCCAGGGACTCCTTATACCCACTAGTTCCCCTTGTAACGCTCCTATATTGCCAGTCCAAAAGCCGTCCGGTGACTATTGCTTGGTTCAGGACCTATGCCTTATCAACGAGGCGGTAGTACCCCTGCACCCAGTGGTCCCCAACCCATATACCTTGTTATCTAACATTCCCTCCAATACCTCCCACTTCACAGTTCTGGACCTCAAGGATGCCTTCTTTACCATCCCTCTACACCCTGAGTCATACTTTCTCTTTGCCTTCACCTGGACTGATCTGGACACTAATCTGTCACAACAGCTTACCTGGACAGTTTTGCCACAAGGATTCAGAGACAGTCCTCATATTTTTGGGCAGGCCTTAGCAGCTGATCTCAGCTCCTGCTCTCTCCAACCCAGTTTCCTCCTACAATATGTGGACGACCTTTTACTCTGTAGTCCCTCCCTCTCCCTGTCTCAACAACATACTGCCACTCTTCTTAACTTTTTGGGATCCAAAGGATACCGAGTATCCCCATCCAAGGCACAGTTGTCAGTCACTTCAATAGTTTACTTAGGCATTCGCCTCACCCCTACAACTAAGAGCCTGATGACAGACCGTAAAAAGGCCCTCCTTTCACTACAGCCTCCAGAGACAGCAGACCAAATTCTCTCCTTTTTAGGGTTTGTAGGATTTTTCCGACATTGGACACCTAATTTTGCCTCTTTAGCTAAACCTCTGTATATAGCAGCTAAAGACACACCTACGGGACCCCTCTCCCACCCTGGGGTAGTAAAACAGGATTTTAAAACCCTACAAACTGCCTTGTCCACGGCACCTCCACTCCAATTACCCGATCTCAACTGCCTCTTCCATTTGTTCACTGATGAAAAACAGGGAATTGCAGTTGGAGTCTTAACCCAGCCCCTAGGCCCTGTGTATCGTTCGGTAGCCTATTTATCAAAGCAACTTGACCCCACAGTCAGGGGATGGCAGCCTTGCCTGTGGGCTTTAGGAGCAGCAACAGAACTCACTAAGGAATCCCTGAAATTTACCTTAGGCCAGCCCATCTTGGTATTTTCTCCCCATCGGCTCACTGACCTTCTCTCTCATAAGTGTCTTGCATACCTAGGATCTTCCCAGTTACAAGAGTTTCACTTACTTTTCATTGAAAATCCTTCAGTCAGTCTTCATCCTTCTTCTCCACTCAACCCTGCTACTTTACTTCCCCTTCCATCCCACTCCCCTTCCCCAATTCATTCCTGTCCTGAACTAATAGAGGCATTTGCTAAACCATGAGAGGGTCTGTCTAGCCTTCCACTCCCCAGCCTCGATTTTACCTTGTATGTAGATGGGAGTTCAGTAATAATGGCCGAGGGATGGCGAAAAGCAGCCTATGCTGTAGTTACAGATTCAGCCACCCTCGAGGCATGCCAACTCCCTGATGGGACAATATCCCAAAAGGCAGAGATCATCGCTTTAACCCGAGCTCTCACACTAGCAAAAGGGAAACGGGCAAATATCTATACAGACTCCAAGTATGCTTTCCTTATTACTCATTGTCACTCTGCCCTCTGGAAAGAGCGAGGATTCCTTACCATAAAAGGGACCCCCATAGTCAATGCCACCCATATCTCAAACCTCTTGCAGGCTCTGTTACTCCCCAAAGAGGTCGCTGTCATCCACTGTCGGGGGCACTGGGCCCAACAGGATGCTGTTTCTCAGGGCAATGCAAGGGCAAATGCAGTAGCAAAGGCTCTAACCAGTACTAGGCCGGCTCCCACTCCAGTTCTGTTCCTTACCACAGCCATGTTGCCAGTGTACACACATCAGAAAGACAGGACCTTATGTTAAGAGGTGGAACTCAGTCTGACCAGGGCTGGATCTTCCTAAATAATAAGATCACCCTTCCACGGGAACAGGCTCCTAAAATTATTGCCGAAATCCACCAATCCTTACATATAGGGCCCAAAGTGTTACATCTCTTTGTGCAACCCCTCTTTTATTCACCAGGTTTGCAACAGACAATTGAGCAGGTACACAAAACATGCGTTACTTGCTCTAAGGTCTCGTCTCAGGGAAGCTTGAGGCTACAGTTTCCCACCCACCAAATGCATGGCAACCTGCCAGCTCAGGATTGGTAAATTGATTTCACCCATATGCCCACTCACAAAAAACTTCGCTACCTCCTAACCTTTGTAGATACCTTTTCAGGTTGGATTGAAGCCTTCCCTACCTCTCGTGAAACAGCAGACATGGTAGCCTCCATTCTTATTCAAGAGATCATCCACCGCTTCAGCCTACCTGCCACTAGCCAGTCAGACAACGGTCCAGCATTCATAGCCCAGGTAGTCCAGCTGGTCGTCAAGTATCTCAACACCTCCTGGAAACTACACATCCCCTACCACCCTCAGTCATCGGGTAAGGTCGAACAGGCCCACGGCATTCTCAAAGACCATTTGGCCAAACTGACTATTGAGGTAAAACTTTCTTGGCCTACTCTCCTACCTCTTGCTCTAGCCCGGATCCGAGCCATCCCACGGGAACCAACGGGCCTTAGTCCCTTTGAGTTGCTGTACGGCCGACCCTTCCTGGTCTCTCATAATTTCCCAGTGCAACCACCTCCCCTAGCCACCTACCTTCCCTATCTATCTCTCCTCCACCACTTACTCAGGGAGCATGCAGATCGTGCTCTCCCTGTTGTTCCAGGGCCTGGAGACTCGCACCCGGCAGCACTCCTTCAGCCAGGTGACAGTGTTCTCCTCCGGGAGCTCCAGCCAGGATCTCTGCAGCCCAGGTGGTCAGGACCCCACATTGTTATCCTGACCACCCCCACGGCTGCCAAGCTCCTGGGTCACACCCCATGGTATCATGTGTCCCGCCTTAAACCGGCACTGCAAAATGACCAGTGGAAATCCAAATCCCTGGGCCCCACTCACCTTCGCCTCACCCGCTGCCCCTGCCTGTCAACTCCTGATCCTTCAAATTCTCCTTGTAACATTTCTTCTAATATCTCCCCTTAAAGACAGCCCCTACTATGCCTGGCGATTCTACTTGCAGGAATCCTGGAAACAAGGCCCCACCACTAGAACCCAATACAGCGCTACCAGCTCGTATGCGAGAAGTTGGACGTGTCCAACTCTTCAGTCGAGGTGCCAGCCGACTGACCTGTCCCCCTTACTTCGCCCCTATTCAGCAGGAAGTAGTCAGGAAGAGCGGCGCCCTCTATCTATCATCAAAATGTCGGAATGTAAGGCTGGTTGCATCGTGGAGAGTTTGGACACACCCCCTCCTCTCGCGGGGAGTTCGGACACAC
Organism: Aotus nancymaae; assembly: GCF_030222135.1. NCBI lineage: Eukaryota > Metazoa > Chordata > Mammalia > Primates > Aotidae > Aotus > Aotus nancymaae. Next base: position 48,016,806 of record NW_026988415.1, on the reverse strand, counting down.
CTCCTCCTCCCCCCGGGAGCCCAGGAAAAAAGCCCCATTGGGACCTACCTGATACCATTTTGTCCCATCCAGGCCCCACTCCCTACCTACCATTTTGTCCTATCTGGGCCCCACTCCCTGCCTACTATTTTGTCCTATCTGGGCCCCACACCTCTCCATTTTGTTCCATCCGGGTCCCACTCCCCTCCATTTTGTCCCACTCACCTTGGACACAGCCAATCAAACGCCTCCACTCCCTATAAAACCCCGTGCCTGAGAGGAGTCCGTGCGACTTCTCCGGCCCCTCCTGTCGGACCGCAGAACCTCACCCGGGAGCCTGAATAAAACACTTGCATTGGATTATTTTCGTGCTGGCCTCAGTTTCTTCATCTTACATTCGGCGAGAACAGGCCTTACAATTTGCATATGTTGAATCAACTTTACATCCTGGGGATGAAGCCAAGTTGATTGTGGTGGACAAGCTTTTTGATGTGCTGCTGGATTTGGTTTGTCCATATTTTGTTGAGGATTTATCATCGATGTTCCTCAGGGATATTGACCTGCAGTTTTCCTTTTGTTGTTGTGTCCCTGCCAGCTTTGGTATCAAGATGATGCTGTCCTCATAAAATGAGTTAGGGAGCAGTCCCTCCTTTTCAGTTGTTTGGAATACTTTCAGTAGCAATGGTACCTGTGATGCTTTATACCTGAGTTTTTGGAGACATGCATGCTAAATATTATTCAAATTTTTTACAAATAATATTAATGAGTCAATGTATAATGTAATTTGATTTTTACTGAAGGTTCTTTTATATTGTAGTTTCTGTTTTAAAAGTAAGGATACAGCTTTTGAAAGAAGAACTCATAAAAGCTTTACACTTCCAAACTGCATTAAAAACAAAATATGATGGATGTACATGAAGGGAAGAACCTCTACAGGGGAATATTAATAGAATGCTAGAATATATGAAGAGACACACTATTCTTAGATGAGAAGACTCAATACCCTATTGCTAATTATCTCCAGATTTATTTTAATATTTAAAAGAATCAGTCAAATCTAATCTGACTCTTTAGAATAACAGAGTTATTCTATTTAAACATCGACTTTTTTTTTTTTTTTTTTTTTTTTTTGAGACGAAGTTTCGCTCTTGTTACCCAGGCTGGAGTGCAATGGCGCGATCTCGGCTCACCGCAACCTCCGCCTCCTGGGTTCAGGCAATTCTCCTGCCTCAGCCTCCTGAGTAGCTGGGATTACAGGCACGCGCCACCGTGCCCAGCTAATTTTTTGTATTAGTAGAGACGGGGTTTCACCATGTTGACCAGGATGGTCTCGATCTCTTGACCTCGGGATCCACCCGCCTCGGCCTCCCAAAGTGCTGGGATTACATAAACATCGACTTTTAAGAATCATATAAATAAATTTATATTAATGAGATGGAATTATAAAATTTATGCTTCTTTAGAATAGCAGTCTTCTTTTTTGGGGCTTTTACCTTACCACTTCAAGCTCTGTACTCTCCTCTCTATACCTCAATTATATCCTCCATAAATCATGGTAAATACCTAATATTTTGCATAATTCTATATCTTTCATACAAATATAATTACATACAAATACCCCACATATGGAGAGGTTTGGATATTGTTTTACAAAAAGTAATCTATATATATTTTTCACATCTTTACTTTTCATTGAATATGTTATAAAAGCAAACAGGTATATCTGCAATTTATTATTTTTAATGGTTTCCTAAGATTCCATGGTGTTCAATGACCATAAATGTATTCAAACATGCCCTTTCTGGTAGGTGTTCAATTGGTTCTCAGGTTCACTGCACTACAGATAATACTCTAATAAATGTTCTGCGACATATATACTTACTGTTGCTTTTATGTCTAGGGAATAGAATCTCTGAAAGGAATTATTTTGTTAAAGTTTATTTGCATTTTAATATTAATAGATGCCAACAGATTGCCTTTCCAAACATTTGTATCAAATAATATCTCTTCTTTCAACCTTTGATATCTTTTTGCCCACATCCACACTAATAATATACATTTCATTTTATTTTATTTTATTATCTATTGGATGGCTGGAAATTCAGTCTCTTTGCAACTTTAACTTGCATTTCCCTGACTGCAAGTGTGTTCCAACAACATCTTTGTACATTTATTGACCATTTGGATTTGATATTCTGTCAATTGGTTATTCACATAATTTGACTATTTTTCTACTTTTTTTCTTCTCAATTTATACAGTGTTTGAAGTACAGCTATTTTTCAGTTGTATTACAAATATAGATTTTTATTAAAATCTAGTATTTCTTTATTGACTTCATTTTTAATACAAATATTTTCGGTCATCTATGGTTAACCATTTTTTTGTATCTTTTGGGTTTCCTCTTTTGGTTTTTATAGTTTTAGATTTTACATTTAAGTATTTAATCCATCTTGAGGTTTTTTGTGTGTATGATGTAAGGAAGAGGTCTAGCTTCGATCTTCTGTATAAGTCTAGCCAGTTATCCCAGCAGCATTTATTGAATAGGGATCATTTTTCCCATTGCTTGTTATTGTCAGCTTTGTCAAAGATCAGGTGGTTGTAGATGTGTGGCTTTAATTCTGGGCTCTCTATTCAGTTCCATTAGTCTATGCTTGTTTTTGTACCAGTACCATGCTGTCTTGGTTACTGTAGTCTTACAGTATAGTTTGAAGTCGAGTATCATGATGCCTCCAGCTTTGTTCTTTTTGCTTAGTATTGCCTTGGCTATTTGGGTTCATCTTGGGTTTTGTATGAATTTAATTTTTTTTTTTTTTTTTGTCTATTTCTGTGAAGCATGTTTTTGATAGTTTGATAGGAATAGCATTGAATTTGTAAATGCTTTGGGAAATATAGCCATTTTAATAATACTGATTCTTCATATCCATATGATATTTTCCATTTATTTGTGTCTTCTTCCATTTCTTTGAGCTGTGTTTTGTAATTCTTATCTTTCGCCTCCCTGGTTAGCTATATTCCTAGGTATTTGTGTGTGTGTGTGTGTGTGTGTGTGTGTGTGGAAATTGTGACTGGAATTGCCTTTCTGATTTGGCTCTCAGTTTTGCTGTTTCTAGTGTCTAGGAATGCTTGTGCTTTTTGTAAATGAAATTTATGTCCTGAGACTTTGCTGACATTGTTTTATCAGCTGAAGGAGATTTTGGGTCAAGACTATGGGGCTTTCTAGATATACAATCATGTTGTTTGAAAACAGAAAGTTTGGTTTTCTCTCTTCTTATTTCTATGCTCTTTATTTATTTCTCTTGCCTGAATGCTCTTGCTAGGACTTCCAATACTATGTTGAATATAAGTGGTAAGAGAGGGCATCCTTGTCTTGTGCTGGTTTTCAAGGGGAATACTTCCATCTTTTGCCTCTTCAGTATAATGTTGGTTGTGGCTTTGTTGTATATGGCTCTTATTATTTTGAGGTATGTTCCATCAATACCTAGTTTATTTAGAGTTTTGAACATGAAGAGGTGTTGAATTTTATTGAAAGCCTTTTCTGCATCTACTGAGATAATCATGTGGTTTTTGTCTTTAGTTCTGTTTACATGATGAATTACATTTATTGATCATGTATGCTGAACCAGCCTTGCATTGGGGATGAAGTCTACTTGATCATGGTGGATTAGGTTTTTATATGGTGCTGGATTTGGTTTTCCAGTATCTCGTTGATGATTTTTGCATTAATGTTCATCAAGGATATTGGCCTAATGTTTTCTTTTTTTTGTGTTTGTCTCTACTAGTGTTCGGTATCAGGATGATGTTGTCTTGATAAAGTTAATTAGGGAGGATTCCCTTCTTCTCAAAATTTTGGAATAGTTTCAGAAGGGATGGTACCAGCTCTTCTTTGTACATGTGGTAGAATACATCTGTGACTCTTTTTGTTCCTGGGCTTTTTGTGGTTGCTAGGCTATTTATTACTGTCTCAATTTCAGAACTCATTATTGGTCTGTTCAGGGAACAATTTATTCCTGAATCAGTCTTGGGAGGGTATATGTGTCCAGGAATTTATCCATCTCCTCTAGGCTTTCTAGTTTGTGTGTGTAGGGGAAATCATAGTAGTTTCCTTTTTTTTTTTTTTTTAATTTCTGTGGGGTAAGTAATGACATTCCCTACATTATTTCTAATTGTGTTTATTTGTATTTTCTCTTTTTTCTTCTTTATTAGTGTAGTGAATAGCTTATCTATTTTATTAATGTTTTCAAAAAATTAACATCTAGATTCAGTTTGATATGTGTGTATGTGAATGGTTTTTCTTGTCTTGATTTCCTTCATTTCAGCTCTAATTTTTATGATTTCTCACTTCTGGGAGATTTGATGTTCATTTGTTCTTGCTTGTCTGTTTTTTTCAGTTGTGAAGTTAGGTTGTTAACTCTAGATAAATTGTAACTCTTTGATGTGGGCATTTAGTGCTATGAATTTTCCTCTCAACACTCCCTTAGCTGTGTTCCAGAGATTCTCGTACATTGTATCTTTGTTCTAAGTATTTTCAAAGAACTTCTTGATTTTTGCCTTCATTTAATTATTTACCCAAAAGTCATTCAGGAGCATATTGTTTAGTTTCCATGTAATTGCATTATTTTGACTGATTTTCTTTGTCTTGACTTCTGATTTTGTTGTGCTTCCTGTACAGCCTCAGGAACCATGAGCTAATTAAACTTCTTTTCTTTTTAAATTACCCAATCTCGAGTATGTTTTTTGTAGCAGGAATAGACTAACACACGGGCAATTCATAAAACCAGAAATACACATGCTTAGCAAATTTATTTTCAAAATATTTAAACTTACTAATACTCACATAAACATTCATAAGTATTAGTAATACTCATGTATGCTAATACATGAAAAAATATGAGAATTTTTTTCATATTAAAAAAATATGAGATTTTTTGACCAATCATTTTAATAAAGAAAAATAGAATAAATAATATATTTGTACACAAAATATAAATCGCTATAACCCTTTCTGTAGGCCAGTTTGTCAAAATGTATTAACATTTAAAAATATGTAATTCTAGTAAATCATCATTCTATATTGTAATATGAGCCTTTCCCAGAAATAAGCACTACCACAATTTCAAGAATATTAGAGGTTTTAACATCTTTTATATTCATGGAGAGACATCATCATGGTGGAGTGAAAAGAAGGCTTTGAAATTCAGTCAATATAATCTAGAATACTGGCACTGCTAGTTAAGAGCTGAGTGAACTTATCAAATTGTACTGAAGGTTAATTTCTTTAGCCATGAGACAAAACATATAAATACCTATTTTGCATGATAAACAGTATTTATTTAGGTAATGACTATAGTCTTTATAAGAAAAGAGAAATATGTACACAAATACCAAGACACACAGGCCATACAAGACATGCAGAGATGGGAGTGATGCATCTTAAAGCCAAGAAACAACAAGGATTGTCAGCAACAAGAAGGTAGAAGGATTCTTGTCTGAAGCATTTGAAGGGACCATGGCTCTGCCAACATTTCAGTTTTAGACTTTTGGCCTCCAGCACTATAAGCAAATAAATTTCTCTTGATTTAAGCCACCAAGTTTGTGGTGCTTCGTTATGGAAACCCTTGGAAAAGAATACACATATCTAGTACAATACTTTACAAACTAAGAACTTATAGAAGGGAAATTATTGTGATTTCTTAGTGGAAAGCTTCTTTCTCATACACTATTTTACTTTACGGTTTATACTATCTGTTATGTAGGTTGCTTATTTCCAGTTTTTTAGAAAGCAGCTTTAGAATGAAAGAGGTTAAATATTTTTTCACAGGTCACAAAATTAAAAAGTAATGGGCATTTATTTAAGTATCACTTGACATTCTTACTTTAAATTCTACTCCAAAAACTGATAATTATATTAGATTGTCTGCACTGTTTTTTTTAACATGCATATATTTATTCATATATCTCTGTATACATATGTCATTGTTTTAATAAATAGAGGCTTAAAAGTCAAATTATTGGGTCAGATAATATACATTTTTGGGTATTTTGTTTTTTGTTTTAATTTTTCTATGTCCCTTGAACCGTATAATATATATTTTAACAGTTTATTGATGAATAATCAATATAAATAATTTGATAAATTTTGACTTATGAATACATTCATTAAACCCTCAACCCCAAACTACCACACGCACCCACAGAACATATCCATCAATCCCATAATGATAGAAAACAGGTCAGTGATTGCCTGGGGATTGGAGAAGTTGTGGGACAGAGTTTTGAACCACCTATAGAGTAACCTGGGAATCACCTTGTGCTTTTAGATCTCTATGCAATACATATGAAGAGTATAGAAAATTCTAGATACTTACAGAAATTTCATTGACTAGGACTAAAGAGCCTGGTAGACAAGGCCTATAAATGGTAATATTTTGGGTAATTTTACCTGAGCTCAAAGCTACCATAAGATAGTAAGACCAGTCATATGTGTATTGATGTGCTTTATGTGAGCAAATCACTTTTCCACTAGAAGAAAATAAGCTAGACTAAGAGTTCAAATTTATATCACTACATAGTAAAGAGAGTCCATGAAAGAGAAGATGTAAACCAAGCATTCAAAGTTCATAAAGTGTCTGTATTGATCTCTCTCTTCTCTGATACCCTCTTGAACTTGTCTTTAGTGTGCTTTCTTTCTTTACATTATTATGTACTTACTATGTGCCAGATGTTGTGTGAAACACAAAACACACACTGTCTTATTTATTATTCACAGAAAGCTATGAGGTAGGATTTTGAATAGGTGCCTTGCCTCAGGATAGAAGTTTAAATCATCATGAACTTTACATTATGTTAGTTATCCAGAGTACCCTAAGTACTATTACCAGTGAATACCAAGAAACAAATAAGCTTACTCTTTTCAAGGGTTTTCAGAAGCAAAAGGAATTATATACTCAACAATCTCCACAGCACTTTGTACTGTTCTAGGTCCCAAAGAGGTGTTCCACAAAGTCACACAGCTGTATGATCTTGAGAAAATCTCTTGAAGCTTCAATTTTTTTCTTTCTATAACATAACAAAAACAGATGAGAAGACCTCTGGCATTACTTCTAGCTCTGACACTAATATAGACCAAAAGGTCCAAAGAAATGTTACTTGGAAAGCAAAATGTTGCCTACTACAATCAAAGTAAGCTGGATATATATTTTAGAACATTTTGCATTATTATATCATAGGATACTGTACCTGCCATAGCCTCAGATAAGTCTCAGTAACAGATACAAGTGATGTTTTATTTTTATGTAAAGATAATGCATATATTTGATTTTTTAAAGGAAATGCTGAAATAGCCTCCTGATAAGTCTTCTGGTCTCCCTTCCAATTATTTCTTCACCATGTAACCAAAGTGGTTTTTCTACAGTTCCAAATAAATTACGTTACTAGCCGATTAAAACACTTCTTGGCACTTCTGTGCCACTTGGAAAAAGATAAATTCTTTAAAGTGGTCTCTAAGGCGTCCCTGGATCTGACACCCTCCTGAAGTTCTGACATCAACTTTCACCCCTCTGATTCAAAATCCTTATTCTAGGCTTCCAGCTATACTCAACTTTTTTAGACACCCAAATGAGCCACAGGTATACGCAACTGCTGACCTTTGAACATATCATTCTTTTTGTCAGGTGAAGGTGATTATTCACCAAAAAAGAAAAACTGAAGATATGTTACAGGTGAAAAAGCAATTGAGTGTCCATAGTAGCATTTTTCCCAATAATCAAAAGGTGGAAACAACACAAATATCTGCCAATAAATGAATAAACAAAAAGTGGTATGTTCATACAATAGAATATTATTTAGCCATAAAAAGGAATGCAGTACTAATAAATGGTACAACATGGATGGACCTTGAAAACATTATGCTCAGTGAAAGAAGCCAGACACAACAGGCGACGTATTGTATTATTGCATTTATATGAAATGTCCAGAATGAGTATATCTAAAGATACAGAAAGAAGAGTAGCCCTTGCCAGGGCTGGAGAAAGGGAGAGTGAGGATTGAATGCTAATAGATATGATTCTTTTGAGGGTAATGAAAATGTTCTAAATTGGCTCTTACTGATGGCTGCACAACTCTGTGAATATTAAAAAAAACATTAAATTTTACACTTTATATTAGTGATTGTGCAATCAAATTACATTTGAATAAATCTGCAAAAATTCAGTTGAAGATGCTTTGGAAGTAATCATACAAATGGCAGAGAGGCAAATTTGTACACTACAAATAAACAACTGAATTTGGGCGGGAATGTTGGCACCTCAGTTTTGTGGCTGCCTGAGTTTGGATAAATCATTTTATAGCCTTTAACTGTAAAACTAGGGATAATAAAACCTTAACTAGCTTGTGGGAAGATTAAATGAGATAGTGTAGGTAAAAACGTTTTGTAAGCCTCAAAATTCTATTCAAATATTGTAAAGTAACATGTAGCTGTAAATGTGTAATTATTATTATAATATACAGTAGGTATGTAAACTCCAGTATTTGACACCCTTATTTTGATTCTTAGTCTCACAGACTCCCTTGATAGCAATCAGGAGAACTAACTTTAGATAAATAACAACACTCCTAATTATTTCCAATTAACTTTAGATAATATAAAATTATTTAATTTTATTTGGCTGACAAGTGAGTTTTCTTCATGAATCTCTGAGCACTACATTTTTATCTAATGATAATACTTTAACAAGGCAATTTTGTTAGGAAAATCCATAAACAGTAACTCTATAGAAAATATCTGGTAGCCAAGCATTATAATATGACATTAAGGAGGTAAGGAAGAAAGAGAGGAAGAAGGATCCATCTTTCTTTTTAAATCATTGCTAAGAATGTTGGAGTGGGGAAAGAGAAGCTAACATCTGTAGTGGTGAACTTCTTTTTCTCCTTAAACCTAAAAGACAGCCAAAAACCAATCTGTTGTTTCTAAAAAAAAAAAAATGCTAGTAAACTAGGAGGAAAGTACACTTGGGGGAACATCTGGTCTGAGAAACCACTTGAAAAGTAAATGTAGGGAAACATTTGCACAACACACAGCAGATACCATGCTACTGAAGAGAAGGCAGAATAATGCAGAAAAGATATATATGCATAAAAGTATGTAACATAGAGAAACTTACATAAAAATATAACACATTGACTGGTTGTTTTTCATAGGTAATTATCAAATATATTTCAATATTAGGCTATAAGGGTCACCATCATGAAAACATAGTGACCACAAAGGGCATCTGTTGCCAGAGCATAAGTCAATCTAACACTTCACTAAGTAGAGTAGAGTTAAAATAAAGAATAGGATCTCTGCTTTGGAGGAACTATTAGCTAACTTAGAGAGACAAAGTCAATATCTATAAAAAACAGTAACATATACAACACCATGGAAATGAATGTAAATATGAGGCTGATCACATACAAAGATTATTTTAAAATTACAAAAATGAACAAAACCTTGACTGAGTGAGGCTAGATAAGAAAGGTCAAAGAAAGAGTGTGGGAAGGGGTAAATGAAGATAGGTTGATTAGCGGATACAAATATACAATTTGATAAAAAAAATAAGACCTATTGTTTTGTAGAGCAGTAAGGTGAGTATAGTTTATTATAATCTATTATATATTTCAAAATAGCCAAAGAGAATAATTCAAATGTTTTTGGCATACAAAAGAAGATAGATATTTAAAGTGATGGATATCCCAATTATAATAATTTGATTTTTGCCAGCTTTATGAATGTATTAAATTATTGCATGTGTCCCAAAAATATGTATATCTGTTATATATCAGTAAATAAAATAATTTTTAAAAAGAGAATATAAAGAAGGGCCAGAGGCCTTTAATTAGCTAGCTGCCCTTGAGCCAAATCCAATCAACAATTCTATTTGGGCAAGAGAAAAAATAAAGGATATTCAAATAAGAAGAGAGGAAGTCAAGTTGTCTCTGTTTGCAGACAATATGATTTTATATTTAGAAAAGCCCATCATCTCAGCCCCAAAACTCCTTAAACTATTAAGCAACTTCAGTAAAGTCTCAGGATAAAAAAATCAATGTGCAAAAACCACAAGCATTCCTTTACACCAACAACAGACAAGCAGATAACCAAATCATGAATGAACCACAATTGCTACAATTGCTACAAAGAGATTAAAATACCTAGGAATACAGCTAACAAGGGATGTGAAGGACCTCTTCAAGGAGAAATACAAACCACTACTCAAGGAAATAAGAGAGGACACAAACAAATGGAAAAACATTCCATCTTCATGGATAGGAAGAATCAATATTGGGAAAATGGCCATCCTGCAAAATGTAATTTATAGATTCAACACTATTCCCATCAAACTACCATTGACATTCTTCACTGAATTAGAAAAAACCTATTTTAAATTTCATATGCAATCAAAGAAAACACCATACAGCTAAGACAAGCAAAAAGAACAAAGCTGGAGGCATCATGCTGCCTAACTTCAAACTATATTAAAAGACTACAGTAACCAAAACAGCATGGTACTGGTACCAAAACAGACATGACTAATGGAGCAGAACAGAGACCTCAGAAATAACACCACACATCTACAACCATCTCATCTTTGACAAACCAGACAAAAACAAGCAATAGAGAAGGATCACCTATTCAGTACATGGTGCTGGGAAAACAGGCTAGCCATATGCAGAAAACTGAAACTGGACCCTTCCTTACACATTATGTGAAAATTAATGCAAGATGAATTAAAGACTTAAATATAAAAGCCAAAACCTTAAAAACCCTTGAAGGAACCTAGCTTAGGTAATACCATTCAGGACAGAGTCATGGGCAAAGACTTCATGAAAAAATGCCTAAAGCAGTTGCAACAAAAGCCAAAATTGACAAATGGGATCTAATTAAACTAAAGAGCTTCTGCATAGCAAAAGAAACTATCATAAGAGTGAACAGGCAGCCTACAGCATGGGAGAAAATTTTTGCAATCTACCTATCTGACAAAGGTCTCATATACAGAATTTACAATGAACTTAAACAAACTTATAAGAAAAAAAAATAGCACCATCAAAAAGTGGGCAAAGGATATGAACAGACACTTTTCAAAAGAAAACATTTACTTTGCCAATAAACGTGAAAAGAAGCTCAACATAACTGATCATCAGAGAAATGTAAATCAAAACCACAATGAGATACAATTTCACACCAATCAGAATGGAGATTATTAAAAAGTCAGGAAACAATAAATCCTGGTGAGTCTATGGAGAAATAGGAATGCTTTTACACTGTTGGTGGTAATGTAAATTAGTTCAACCATTGTGGAAGACAGTATGGTGATTCCTCAAGGATCTAGATCCAGAAATAAAATTTGCCCTGGCAATCCTATTACTGGGTATATACCCAAAGAAATATAAATCATTCCATGCATAAAGACACAAGCATATGTATGTTTATTGCAGCAGTATTTACAATAGTAATGATATGGAACCAACCCAAATTTGCATTAATGATAGACTGGATAAAGAAAATGTGGTAAATATATACAATGGAATACTATGCAGCTATAAAAAGGAATGAGACCATGGATGAAGCTGGAAGTCATCATCCTCAGCAAACTAACACAAGAACAGAAAACCAAACACCATATATTCTTACTCAGAGGTGGGAGCTGAACAATGAGAACACATGGACACAGAGAGGGGAACAACATACACCAGGGCCTATTGGAGGATGGGGAGTGAGAGGAGGGAAGTTAGAGGATGAGCTAATAGGTGTAGCAGACCACCTTGGCACATGTATACCTAGGTAACAAATCTGGCTTTTCTATACATGTATTTCATTTTTTTTTTAGAAGAAATAAAGGAAAAATTAACAAAAATAAAGAATTTTGTTCAATTTGGTTTGCAAACACACACAATTCACATTAAACATTTGAAAATTGAGGGAGTTCCCATAACTGAGATATCTGATTTCTCCTGAAAAATCAGATTATCAAACAAAATTAGAGCTATGTTGTCCCATGGCAAAAACTGGCTTGACTTGAGTCACAGCTGTCTGCTTTAGAGACAGCCTAGGATCATCTCTGTCCCACAGTGCACCCTACTTCAAGTGAATCACTAATGTACGCATTGAGAAGGTCAGATTAAAGACAAACCAGAGCAGAAGCTGTCAGGCCTTACTGTATGTAAGAAACATTTGAGGTGTTGATAATAAATATCATTTCCTGGAATGTACCCCATAACTACAATCTCTGGGGCTAAGAAACTGAAATTTGCTTTTTTTAGAACTAGCATCTTAAATGTTTCTGAGGTATACACAAATTTGAGAACTGCTGGTCTGGTTCACCTCCACTCAAATTCACTTTACTTAGTGGTGGAAGATTAATATTAACTGCTATGCTGCTTTCTGCTCAAAAACCTTCTTTGATTTCCCTTATCTACTGAATAAAGTTCAAACTAGTCTATCTGGCATACAAAGCCCATTATAATCTACTCCAAGATACTTTTTCATTATTTTCTAGCCACATGAATCTTTCACTCTTTCAATTAGAACTATTCCTTTCTCACAAATTCTTCACACTTGTCTACCTCTAGGCCTTGGCAGAGGCTTATCTTTACATGTGAAAATATCTTTTTTCTATCTACTATTAATTAATAGAGGGATAGATACCTGACTCAAGTTGGGTCAATCAGAATTTTCACCATTTTTCTCCCTAGGAGATTGTAAAATTCAAGAGCTCATGACATTCATGTGCTCAAATATGTGAGACCAAAAAAAAAAAAAAGTACTGAAATGGACCTCGGTCATCTGCATTTTTAAAAGCAAATAGATGGGTAATTCTAATGGAAAGGGCACATTTTCAGAAACACTGGAGTAAAAAAAATAAACACTAATCTGGAATCAGGAGACTCATTCTAAACTTGAGTCCATCATTAACTTTTTAGATGATCTGGTTTCAATCAGCTCATTGAAGTAAAATGTAGAACAGAGGATACTATAGACTGAGAAGGGGTGAGGAGGAGGATAGGGAGAGATTTATTAAGTAATACAAAATTACAGTTAGGTAGGAAGACAAAGTTCTAGTGTTCTATAGCACTGTAAGATGACTGTAGTTAACAATAATATATAGTTTCAAATAGCTAGAAGGAGGATATTGAATGTTCCCAATACAAAGAAATGATAAATGTTTGAGATGATGGATATGCTAATTACCCTGATCTGATCAGTATACATTATATGTATTGCAGCATAACAACCTACTCCATGAATATGTACGATTATTATGTCAATTAAAAATTCTGAAGCTCACATTTCTCCAACTATATATTGCAAGTGATACAATAAGCATAGTTATCAAAAATGAAACTATTGGTAAATGCATGCTTCCTGCTTGTTGAACCTCAGTTTGTAATTTTTTTCAAAGTCTATTCTTAACCTGTACTGTGTGATGTTGTAAAGAAGACTGTGTACATAAGATTGTGCTTAAGTTGAAAAAGTATTCTATTCAAGAATATAATTTGTACTATGGATGATATGGTATACTTGTTAAACTACCAAAAGATATGAGAATAATTCCCTGCATTATGAAACATTTTTATATATTTGCATGAATATGTATAAACATATATATGAATATATATATTTGTAAACACAGATATATATATTTAAAATATATATATTTAAGATATATATATATATAGGTAAGATATTTATATCTATATGAGTTTACAAAATGCCAAAACAGTTAATTTTGATGATTCGATGAAGAGGTAGATCCATTATACAAACTTTTGATACATTGTGAAACAAAACAATTTACCTATCTGCAATTTATTTGTGACAGCTTGTAGACACTTTTCCATTTAGAACAGAATATTTTAGTTACATATCCCATTGCATGATGGCCTCAAGAAGATTCTGAGCAAGCTGCCTACTGAGTGTTGGGTGGAAAAACAATGTGTGCTGGGTTCCCCAAAGAAGTATTAAATTTCCAGTAAAATGCAAATATTTTCAAAAGATTATCTTTTACCTTCTTATTGATAAGCACTTCCTATAACACGTTGCACCAAATATTAGAATAAATTTATAAAATTCTTTGAAGTAGATAATTATCTGAAATCCTCTGCAATGTGACAAAACATACACACAAAAACTACCTATACAAAAGGAGAGAAAAGAGAGACATTAAGAGTGAAAACCTGAGCAACCTAAGCTAGCCACATACAGGATGCATAAATAGAGAGACTAAGGTAGATTTAGTGACAGATAATTTAGTGACTTTTTAAAGGTAGATTTAGTGATGAGTGAATAATTGAAGAAAGGGAGTTGTCAAAAGTAAGTTTCCATTCAGTGTCAAAACAAGTTGTGTCCTGTTATTTGAAAAGTGCCAAAAATATTGATTGACCTGAAACATTGATTAAAAGCTGATTGCTTCAAGCAAATGATTTTGAAATTCTCTCCAGTGTAGCTGGACTAACTTTGGAAAACAAATTCGGCATAACTGAAAGTTTGCAAATTCTTTAAGTAAACATGCCATTATTTGACAGGTTTATTAACTTCAAAGTTTCTGTTTTGATCCAGGCAATCAGATCTCTTCATTTTGAGGTTTTAAACGTGCTTCTTATTATGTGAAAACATATAAAGTTGTAAAATTAAATAGCTATATTGTAAAAGTAAATATTTTAGATGTTCTAACTGAACATATTAGTAAACATATAATTATTTTCTCATAGTGATCTCAATAACAATTAGAAAATTTATAATTCTTTCCTCATAGTGATTTCAGCATCACAAAATACCTTTGTTTGGAGGTGGATGTGGACACATTAAACTTTTCAATGCAGATTAGAAATTTTTTAACAGCCAAATAGCCTTTATAATAAGTTCTACTGGCGGAGGTAATTATACACCATTGTATTAATGAATATTAGTTAGAATTCAGCCCAGAATACCTTGATTCTTTTTCAAGTGTGAGAGAAATCATACAAGTACTATATACACACAAAATACTTTTCTTCATTAGAATATAAAGAATAAAGTAGTATTCAGATTATTTTAAATTTTATTATAAAATCCTATAAAAAGCCAATCTTACAGAAGAGCATACACTGTTGTTACAATAAAAACTTCTCTTTTTCTTTTTTGTTATCAGCTTTATTAAGATACCATTCACATACCATATAATTCACCCATTTAATGTGTACGATTCAATGGTTTTTAGCACATTTTATGTTTTGCAACCACCACTACATTAGTTATAAAACATTTTCATAACCCCTTAGGAAACTTTGTGCAAATGTAGCCATTAACCCTCAGGTACCTAAGATAGAAGTTCATAAAAATACCAGTTCATGGATGCTCATAACAGCATTACTCATAGTAGCCAAAAGATGAAAACAACCCAAATTACCATCAACAGATGAGTGGATAAGCAAAATGTAGGGCATTCTTACAATGGGAGTATTATTTGCTATGTACCTAAGAGTGAAATTTATGAATCAAATGGAAAATGTATGTTTAACTTCTGAGAAGTCACGAGACTGTTTCCATAGCAGCTGTCTTAGTTTATATTCCCACTAGCAGTTTATGATGATTCCAATTTCTCTATATCTATGTAAACACTCGATATAGTTTGGATATTTGTCCTTGCCCAAATCTAATGTTGAAATGCAGTCGCAATGTTGGAGGTGTGGCCTTGTGTGAGGTATTTGGATCATGGTGGTGAATCCCTCATGAATGGCTTGTGTCATCCCCTTGGTGATAAGTGAGCTCTTGCTGTGAGTTCACATGATATCTGTTCTTTTAAAACTGTGTGGCACCTCCCTCCCACTCTTTCACACTCTTTGCTCCTGCTTTCACCATGTGTCATGCCTGCTACACCTTTGCCTTCTGTCATGATTGTAAGCTTCCTGAGGCTACCCTAAAAGCCAAGCAAAGTTTGCCATTATGCTCTAAGTAAAGCCTGCAGAACTATGAGCCAATTAAACCTCTTTTCTTTATTAAAATACCCAGTGTCAGTTATTTCTTTATAGCAAATCAAGAATGACCAAATACAGAAAATTGGTGCTAGGAGTGGAGTATGGCTATAAAAATACTTGAAAATGTGGAAGTAGCTTTGGAATTGGATAACAGGCAGAGCTTGGAAGAGTTTGGAGGGCTCAGAAGATAGTAAGATGAGGAAAAGTTTAGAATTTCTTAGCGACTAGTTAAATGGTTGAGACAAAAATGCTAGAGACTAATGGACAGTGAAGCCCAGGCTGACAGGTCTTAGAGGAAAGCAAGGAATTTTTTGGGAACTGGAGCAAAGGTCATGCATACTATGACTTAAGAAACAGCTTGTATGTCTTCTTTTGTAAAGTATCTGTTCATATCCTTTGCCCATTTTTGAATGGACTTGTTTGTTTTTTTCTTGTAAATCTTTTTTAGCTCATTGTAAATTCTGGATATCAGCCCTTTGTCAGACGGGTAGGCTGCAAAAATTTTTTCCCATTCTGTTGGTTGCCGATTCACTCTATTGACTGTTTCTTTTGCCGTGCAAAAGCTGTGGAGTTTGATTAGGTCCCATTTGTCTATTTTGGCTTTCGTTGCCAATGCTTTTGGTGTTTTGGTCATAAAGTCCTTGCCTACGCCTATGTCCTGAATGGTTTTGCCTAGGTTTCCTTCTAGTGCTTTTATGGTGTTACGTCTTATGTTTAAGTCTTTAATCCATCTGGAGTCAATTTTAGTGTAAGGTGTCAGGAAGGGGTCGAGTTTCTGCTTTCTGCATATGGCTAGCCAGTTTTCCCAACACCACTTATTGAACAGGGAATCCTTTCCCCATTGCTTGTTTTTTTCAGGTTTGTCAAAGATCAGGTGGTTGTAGATATGTTGTGTCGCCTCCGATGCCTCTGTTCTGTTCCATTGGTCTATATCTCTGTTTTGGTACCAGTACCATGCTGTTTTGATTACTGTAGCCTTGTAGTAGAGTTTGATGTCCGGTAGTGTGATGCCTCCTGCTTTGTTCTTTTTGCTTAGAATTGACTTGGCTATGCGGGCTCTCTTTTGGTTCCATATGAAGTTTAAGGTGGTTTTTTCCAGTTCTGTGAGGAAGGTCACTGGTAGCTTGATGGGGATAGCGTTGAATCTGTAAATTACTTTGGGCAGTATGGCCATACATGAGGCCAACAAACATATGAAAAAATGCTCATCATCACTGGTCATTAGAGAAATGCAAATCAAAACTACATTGAGATACCATCTCACGCCAGTTAGAATGGCGATCATTAAAAAATCTGGAGAAAACAGATGCTGGAGAGGATGTGGAGAAATAGGAACACTTTTACACTGTTGGTGGGAGTGTAAATTAGTTCAACCACTGTGGAAAACAGTGTGGCGATTCCTCAAGGACCTAGAAATAGAAATTCCATTTGACCCAGCAATCCCATTACTGGGCATATATTTAAAGGATTATAAATCATTCTACTATAAGGACACATGTACACGAATGTTCATTGCAGCACAGTTTACAATAGCAAAGACCTGGAACCAGCCCAAATGCCCATCGATGATAGACTGGACAGGAAAAATGTGGCACATATACACCATGGAATATTATGCAGCCATTAAAAACGAGGAGTTCACATCCTTCGTAGGGACATGGATGAACCTGGAAAACATCATTCTCAGCAAACTGACACAAGAACACAAAATCAAACACCACATGTTCTCACTCATAGGCGGGTGTTGAACAAGGAGAACACATGGACACAGGGAGGGGAGCACTATACACAGGGGTCTGTTGGGGGGGAGGGGGGATAACAGGGGGGTGGGGAGTTGGGGAGGGATAGCATGGGGAGAAATGCCAGATATAGGTGAAGGGGAGGGAGGCAGCAAATCATACTGCCACGTGTGCACCTATGCAACAACCTTGCATGTTTTTCACATGTACCCCAAAACCTAAAATGCAATAAAAAAAAATAAAAAAATAAAAAAATAAAAAATAAAAAAATAAAAATAAAAAAAAAAAGAAACAGCTTGACTGCATTCTGTGAATTTCCTAGGAATCTGTGGAACTTTGAGTTGGTGGAAGAAATTTCTAAAAAGCAAAGAATTTAAGATGTGACTTAGTTGTTTCAAAGCTCAGATGTGGAAGCAAAGAAATGACTTAAGGTAGGAATATATAGTTAAACAGGAAATGGAGTGTAAACATTTGGAAAATTTGCAACCTGCCATGTGGCAGAGGAAAAAAAGGTTTTTCCAGAAGAGAAATTCAAGTAGGCTGTGGAACAGCCACTTGCTAGAGGAATTTGCATAACTAAAAAGGAACCAAGTGTTAATACTCAAAAAATGGGGAAAAAGTCTTCAAGTAATTTCTGAGACCTTTAAGGCGGCCTCTTTCATTACAGGCCAGAGGCCCAGGAAGACTAAATGATTTGTGGGCCAGATCCTGTGCTCTGTTGCCCTGTGCAGCCTCAGGACAATGCTCCCCACATTCTGGCTACTCCAGCTCTAGCCTCAATCAAAGGGACCCAGGTACAGCTTGGGCTGCCATTCTGGAGGGCACAAGCCGTAAGCTTTGGTGGCTTCCATGTGGTGGTAAGCCTACAGGTACACAA
Source organism: Aotus nancymaae (assembly GCF_030222135.1). Taxonomy (NCBI): domain Eukaryota; kingdom Metazoa; phylum Chordata; class Mammalia; order Primates; family Aotidae; genus Aotus; species Aotus nancymaae. Next base: position 47,998,223 of record NW_026988415.1, on the reverse strand, counting down.
ATGCAAGAGCAGTGAATTCTTGGCAGCCTCTGCCTAGATTTCAGGGAATGTATGGAAATGCCTGGGTGTCTAGGCAGAAGCCTAATGCAAAGTAGAAAACTCAAAGAGAAGCTCTACTAGGGAAATGACAAGGCGGAATACGGGGGTTAAAACCCCCACATGGAGTCCCCAGTGAGTCACTGCTTAGTAGAGCTGTGAAAAGGGGGTCACAATCCTCCAGGCCACAGAATGGTAGATCCATTGGCATCTTGAACCCTGTGCCAGCAAATGCTATAGGCACCTGACAATCTATGAGGGCAGCCATGGAGGCTGTACTGTTCAAAGCTACAGGACAAAAGCTGCACAAGGCCTTGGGAGTCCACTCCTTGCACCAGTTGGACCTGGATGTAAGACATAGTATCAAATGAAATTATTTTGGAGCTTTAAGATGTAATGTCTGCCCTGTTGGGTTTTAGAGATATATGGGGCCTACAGTCCCTTTGTTTTCACCAGTTTCTCCCTTTGGAATGGAAATATTTATGCAATTCTGGTGTCCCCATTGTGTTTGAGAAATAACTTGTTTGATTTTACAGGCTTATAGGTAGAAGGGACTTGCCTTGCCTCAGATAAGACTTTGTACTTTGTACTTTTGAGTTAATGTGGAAATGAGTTAAGACTTTAGGAGATTATTGAGAGGGCATGATTCCATTTTGCAATTTGAGAAGAATCTGAGATTTGGGAGGGCCAGGGGTGTCATGATAAACTTTGGATATTTGCCCTCACACAAATCTCATGTTGAATTGTAATCCCCAATGTTAGAGGTAGGGCCTAGTGGGAGGTGTTTTGATCATGGAAACAGATCCTTCATGAATGGCTTGGGCCAACCCCTTGGTAATAACTGAGTTCTTGCTGAGTTCACACAAAATCTGGTTATTTAAAAATGTGGGGCATCTCCTATCAACTCTCTCTCGCTCCTTCTTTCACCATGTAATGTGCCTGCTTCCCTTTCACCTTCCACCATAATTGTAAACCTCTTAACAGAAGCTGAGCAGATGTCATCAATTCACTTCCTATAAAACCCAAAGAATTGTAAGCCAATCAACCTCTTTTCTTCATAAATTACCCAGTCTCAGGCATTTATAGCAATGCAAGAACAGCCTAATACAGCACTTTTTCTTTTATTTTATAAAAATTACAGACATCCTAGTGAGGATAATGTTGGTATCTCATTGCGCATTTGATTTGCTTTGGTGTTCAGCATCTTGCCATGTACTTATTAGCCATTTTCATATATTTCCTGGATAAAAGCCTTCATTTTTAAATTTCTTGCCCGTTTTGTAATTGCATTGTTTGTTTTTATATTGTAGATTTATGAGAATTACTTGAATATACTGAATTTAAATATTTTATCAAAAATTATTTGCAAATATTTTCTCCATTATGTGGACTTTTTACTTTCTTGATGTTGTCCTTTGAGGCACAGTTTTAAATTTTGATGAAGTCCAATGTATCTATTTGTTGTGGTTGTTGTTGCTTGTACTTTAGATTCCACATCTAAGAAATCATTGCCTGTTTCAAGATCATGAATATTTACATGGATGCCTTTTTCTAAGAGTTTTATAGTTTTAGCTTTTATACTTAAGTACTCTGAAATGTTAGTGGTCTTTGCAGACATTCCTATTGTGCTGAGGTGGGACCGATGAGGGACAGAGTGACTTATTGTTCAAATGTCACAGACTCTTGCTGTTCTTATAAAATTTTAGTAGATTTTCTTGAATAAATGATTCTTTGCTTGCTGTAAGCCCTTGGGTCAATTTACAGAGACTTTAACATATAGAGACATGGTGGCATAGGTAGATATAGATGGAAATATCTATGTATGTACATATAATCTCTCTATCAGTATCAATATATCTATAACTATATGCATATTATTTTTATCAATTATGATTGTTTCATTGGAGATTGGGCCATGGAACAACTCATGCTGCAATTCCAGAAGAGGAACCTCTTTCTCTTTAAAAAAACATAAATTTATTAATTTGTTAATGATAATCCTTATTTCTTAGTATAAAATGTTTGCCTGCTTCATCAGGACAATGATATCTTGGTTTGTCTATAGTTATGTTACCTTTAACATTTATATTTCTTATATAGTAATATTGTTATACTTCTTAATGTGACATGAACAGACATATGTTTAAACCTACCAAGTAGAGTAGACTTAACAGATATCGATTGATTATTTGCTTAACATTTCTTCACTGCTTGAGAAAACATTATATATTGTATTTCTTTGATGAGTTATTTCTCCAGCACTCTGGAAAATGTAATATTTGCTAGGCCTACCAAACATAAATTGACCCAATAACCAAAGGAATCTGGAAGTTGAGCTAGTCATTGAAGCTGTGTCAAATAGATCCTTGTCCTCAGTTTTTTTTTCTACAGCTGAGAGAGAGAGAGAAAAAATTTTCTTTTATCTATGAACCATAAAATGATGATTTAACCTAAAGCTGCCTTTGGGCATATCTCTATCTATATAGAGAAAGCTTCCATATGGTAAAAGAGAATGAGGCCAATGCACAGAAAAAGTAGACATTAAGTAAAGAGAAAAAGAAAGGATGTAGAAATAAACAGAGAGAAATTAATAATATTGTTTGAGACTCTGAATATTGTTCTTCCAGAGACCAGATCTAAGCCTGACATTCTTATATATATGAATCTACAAATCCCCTTTCTACTTAAGCTTGATTGAGTTGGGTTTCTCTCAGGTGCTATTGAAAGAGTTTTGACTAATATATGCATATGTACGTAACTACAAATATGTAAAATATTACATGTATGTATCTTTGTATACACATGTACACAGCAATAAAAATGGGCATACTAGTACTTTTAAGAAATCATAAATGTTGAAGACATGACAAAACTGGCAAATTTCCGAAATCTATGTATTTTAGTTAGGTGATACACAAAATCTCATTCTATAGAGCAAATCATTCAGATTTTCCTTTGAAACATAATAGAATCAAATGGTTACTAAGTAGTATTTCCCGAGGTCCCCTTGTACCAGCAGTGCATTATACGGAGAATAAAAGAATATCCTCTTACAATGCCTTAAAAAAGACTGTGCCAGCCAGGTGAAGTGGCTCACGCCTGTAATCCCAGCACTCTGGGGAGCCGAGGCAGGCGGATCACAAGGTCAGGAGTTTGAGACTAGCCTGGTCAATATGGTGAAACCCCATCTCTACTAAAAACTTACAAAAAAAATTAGCCAGATGTGGTTGTGCCTGCCTGTAATCCCAGCTACTTGGGAGGCTGGGGCAGGAAAATTACTTGAACCTGGGAGGTGGAGATTGCAGTGAGCCAAGATTGCACCACTTCACACCAGCCTGGGCAACAGAGTGATACTCCATCTCAAAAACAAAAAACTAAAAACACTGTGGCTTGTTCGTGTTATATAATAAAATGTTCAGTATTTTGCAGTTCAGGGATGGTAATGCATGCAATGCTGCCAGTGGCCTAGGATTTTCCCACTTTTATCTTCTGCCATTCTCAATGGTTGCCTTTTGCCCTTGTGTTTATGGTCACAAGGTAACTGTTGGGTATCCAGGCTTCATGTCAGTATTTCAGTCAAGAAGAGAGAAGAGCAAAGAGGCAAAAGAAAAAAAGTGAATAAGTGATGGAAAATGTAGAGTGGGCATTTAGATATAAGGGTTTAGGACCCAAGTTTGGACTTGGAAGTCATTGGTATACATGTAATAATAAATCCATGGGTCTGGATGAGGTGAACCATGGAGAGAGTGAGGAATGAAAAGGTAAGGGGGCAGAAAAGAATTCCAGATAATTATAATTCAGGATCCAGAATGCCAATAAACATGAAAAGATGTTATTACTCATTAATAAAATACAATTTAAAATACAATGAGATAGCACACATATTCATATACACACATCTCACACACATTCAAACAGGCAAAATTCAAATGACTAAAAATACCATGTGTTGGCAAAAAAGTGGAGCAACTTGAACACTCATACATTTCTGGTAGAAGCATAAAGTGGCAAAACTGTTAGAAAACTGAAAAAAATTAAAATCTCTCAAGTGTGTTTAATCCATTGAGTTTCTAATTCTATTAAATAGGAACATACTGAGTATCTTCTGAGGAAGACAGAGAAATGATTCAATATTTTGAAAATTAAGTAATTAAATAGAATAAATCATACATTCATACTACCTTTCTTATATAAACTTTACCAATTGATAACCAAAAAGTAGATGAAAGGAAGTATCTCCTTATAACAATCTCCTGGTGAATAAACAGGCAGGAAATAATTGAATTAATATATCAATTTGTTTAACCTAGCAGTGAATTAATTGATCTATGCTTTGAATACCAATGTTTGTTAACATAAGAAGAGAGACAGAAAAGGAGAGAGATACTCCCATTACCATTCTCCTGATAAAAGAACACAATACCACTTGTATTCTTACTGAAGGATTTGAATCTGCTGATTAAGCTCTGGATCTAGCTGCCCACGTTCACAAAGTATAGAGGACCATGGAATGTTTTGAATTACACCATAATAATGCAACCAACAAAATCTAGACTGTGGGAAAGTCTACAATTCTCATAGCTTGGGTTCTTCAGCAAGTAAATAATAAGGGGAGAAAAGGAAGTATGAGGAGATATATTGATTGTAAGAGAGATAAAATATATCATATTTTATCACATTGCATAAAAATTGGCAAGACTAAACTATAATGCACACTTGGGTGATAAAACCATCAAGAAAAGCAAGTAAATAATTTATATAAAAGTCAGAATAGTAGTCAGTTGTAGATGGGGTGGGGACTGTGATTACAATGGGCCACATAAAGGGAGGCCTTAGGTAATTGAACAACTTCTATTTCTGGAGCTTGTTGGTGGTGGAAACAATGATTGTTTTATAGTATACATTTGTTTTATGTGTTTTTCTTTATTTTAAATAAGAGAATAAAAATAAAATAATTTTAAAATTTTAAAAATAGAGGATGAAATAGTCATTCTTCAAAGAGCCAAAAACAGACTTTCACCAGCAATTCCACACTAAAAGAAAAATTAAAGATAGCTCTTTTGGTAGAATAAAAATGATCTCATATAGAAAATAAAAATTCTGGAGGAAATGCATAATGTTGAGAAAAGTAAATATGTAAGTATAAATAAATATTTACTCTTGCATCAATAAATACATGTTATAAGAAAGTTAAAATATATATTAAAATAGTATAGTAAGGTGATGGACAAACTGATTTAAATATTCTAAGTTTATATAAGTATCATAGAAGTGGTACAAATATTAATACCTATTAAACTATGATGATTAACAGAGATGAGTTGTGATCTTCAGGGTAATTATTAGAAGAATAGTGAGATAACATAACTATACAGTTACTACAAAGGAAAATAAAATAATAGAAATACTTGATTACTTATAAAAAGTGGGAAAGAGAAGGTGAAAAGAAACGTAGAACAAATGTTCTAAGCAGAAAGCAAATATTTAGATAGTAATGTAAATCCAACTATAAAGAAGTTACATTAAATGAAAATGGGCAAAATACTCTAAGTAGAACATTAAGCTATTAGAATTGATGAAAAGATAAGACACAATTGTATGTTACTTAAAAATGCAAAATTTTAATTTAATCATAGAGAAAGTTTAAAGGAAAATGAAATCTATATACCACATAAACACTAATTGAAAGTTAAGAAATATAAGAACAAAAATCAGTGAATTAGAAAGCAATAATAAAATAGATAACATCATTTGCAAATATGTTTTGTTCTTTAAAACATTAATATAGATAATAATAGAAATACTGATCAAAAAAATAAAAAGGAGAATAAGGGACATCAGAATAGATTCTATAGACATTCAAGATTATGATATATTATTAGAGTGACTTTATACAGATGGCTTTAACAATTTGCAGGAAATAGAATATCTTTCAAAAAATATGAGCCATCAAAGCTGACAGGGGATATTGAATATCTTTATACATGGAATTATTTTGAAATAAGTTAATCTGCTGTTATTTTTTTCATACAGACACATATGCATGTATGTGCACACACACACACACACACATGCACTTTTAGGCTCAGATGAATTTATTAATAAATTCCTACAAGTATTTAGGAAAGAACACCAATTTTTTTCAAACTCTTCTATAAAATAGAAGAAAGAATAGTTCCTCACTTTATTTATTTTTAAAGAACGGCGTAACATCAATTCCATAATCTGAGTATGGCAGCAAAGTAAATGTAATCAATGTCTCTCTCATTTCCATAGTTGCAAGAAATAGAAAAATATTAGCAAATAGAAATCATGGATATACTAAAAAAGAAAAATACGAGAGAGATCCAAAATGGCTGACCACTACTGGCAGCTCGGGATAGTAGCTCCTAGTGAAAGTGCAGAGAACGAGAGGACGCCACACTTTCAGATGAATTTTTGTTGCTCACAGACCAGGAGATTCCCAGCAGAGGAGCCCCAGGGGTCGCTAGTGTGACTCTTGTGGCCGGCGCGGCGGTTTTGCTGGTGCCTCAGCGTGGCAGTTCTTGGTGCAGAGTGAGTGGAACTGGGTCCCCTTTTGGCCGATTCCAGGGCAGAAAAGCACCATCAATCTTAACACCGCTGTTTTGGCCGGCGCAGTGGATTGCTCAGATTTCAGCGCTGGGAATCAACAAGTTTGATGTCCACTCAGAAACCTAATTTGAAAGTCAGAAATCACAAAGACGACAGGTGGATAAATTTACAATGATGGGAAGAAACCAGCGTAAAAAGGCTGAGAATACCCAAAATCAGAATGCCTCTCCCTCTACAGGGGATCACAGTTCCTCATCAGCAACGGAACAAGCCCTGATGGAGAACGAGTGTGTTCCATTAACAGAAGTAGACTTCAGAAGCTGGATGATAAGAAACCTCTATGAATTAAAAGAACTTGTTCTAACCCAATGCAAAGAAACTAAGAACTTTGAAAAAAGGTTTGACGAAATGCTAACGAGAATAGACAATTTGGAGAGGAATATAGGTGAATTAATGGAGCTGAAAAACACAACACGAGAACTTCGCAAAGAATGCACACGTTTTAACATTTGAATTGATCAAGCAGAAAAAAGGATATCAGAGATCAAAGACCAACTTAATGAAATAAAATGAGACGTCAAGATTAGAGAAAAAAGGATAAAAAAGAATGAGCAAAGTCTCCAAGAAATATGGGACTATGTGAAAAGACCTAATTTACATTTGATAGGTGTACCTGAATGTGGCGAAGAGAAGGAATCCAAGTTGCAAAATACTCTTCAGGAGATTATTCAGGAAAACTTTCCCAACCTAGTAAGACAGGACAATATTCAACTCCAGGTAATACAGAGAACACCACAAAGATATTCCTCAAGAAGACCAACCCCAAGGCACATAATCGTCAGATTCACTAGGGTTGAAATGAAGGAGAAAATACTAAGAGCAGCTAGAGAGAAAGGTCAGGTTACCCACAAAGGGAAGCCTATCAGACTTATAGCAGATCTTTCAGCAGAAACCCTACAAGCCAGAAAAGAGTGGGGGCCAATATTCAACATCCTTAAAGAAAAGAACTTTCAACCCAGAATTTCATATCCAGCCAAACTGAGCTTCAAAAGCGAAGGAAAAATAAAATCATTTGCAAACAAGCAAGTACTTAGAGATTTATCCATCATCAGGCCTGCTTTGCAGAAGCTTCTGAAAGAAGCACTACACATATAAACGAACAACCAGTATCAGCCTTTCCAAAAATATATCCAGCTAGCATCAAATGTCAGTATTTTTTTTTTTTTTTTTTTTTTAATTGAGATGGAGTTTCACTCTTATTACCCAGGCTGGAGTGCAATGGTGCGATCTCGGCTCACCGCAACCTCCGCCTCCTGGGTTCAGGCAATTCTCTTGCCTCAGCCTCCTGAGTAGCTGGGATTACAGGCATGCACCACCGTGCCCAGGTAATTTTTTGTATTTTTAGTAGAGACGGGGTTTCACCATGTTGACTAGGATGGTCTCGATCTCTTGACCTCATGATCTACCCGCCTCGGCCTCCCAAAGTGCTGGGCTTACAGGTGTGAGCCACCATGCCCAGCATGCAGTATTAAACTCATATATATTATGAACTGGATAAAAAGCCAAAACCCATCGGTACGCTGTATCCAGACCCATCTCACATGCAACAATACACAAAGACTCAAAGGGACAGAGGAAGATTTACCAACCAAATGGAGAGCAAACATAAATAAATAAATAAAAAGCAGGAGTTGCAATTCTCACCTCTGATAAAATAGACCTTAAAACAACAAAGATCAAAAGAGGCAAAGAAGGACATTACATAATGGTAAAAAGATCAATGCAACAAGAAGAGCTAACGATCCTATATATACATGCACCCAATACAGGAGTATCCAGACACATAAGACAAGTTCTTAATGACTTATAAAGAGACTTAGCCTCCCACACAATAATAGTGGGAGACTGTAACATCACATTGTCAATATTAGACTGATCAATGAGATAGAAAATTAACAAGGATATCCAGGACTTGAACTCAGACCCCGAACAAGTAAACTTAATAAACATTTATAGAACTCTCCACTTCAAATACACAAAACATACATTCTTATCAGTACCATATCACACCTATTCCAAAAGTGACTACATAATTGCAAGTAAATCACTCCTCAATAATTGCATAGCATTTCATAGGTTTAAATGAAATATTGGTTGGCTGCTTGTTTGTTATTTTCTTCCCTTATTCCTTCCTGTCTCCATTGTTAAGCACAATTATTGGCATAAAAGAGGTTTTCAATTCCCATTTTCAGACTGCGTTCTAGCCTGGGCAATAAAGCAATACTCCCGTTCTCTCTCCCTCTTTCTCTTCCTTTTTGTTCCTCTTCTTCATTCTTTTTTTTTCTTTTTTTTCTTCCTCTCTTTCTTCCTTTTTCTTAAAAAAAAAAAAAAAAAAGAAAAATACATTCCGTCCAACTGAAGTTTGTTTTAGTTACTCAAAAATGGCTTAGTATTAGAAAATCAGTTACACCAACAGAACATAAAAGACCTTTGGAAATTCATAGAATCATTCTGTTTGATGAAGACAAAGCATTTGAAAAAAAACAGCATCTCTTCATGATAAAACTCTAAGCAAATTAAGACTAGAAAGAATTTTTTTGATCAGATAAAGGGCATGTGTTGGTTGTCTACTGCTGCCATAAAAATGTCCACAATTTAGCAGCTTAAACAACACAAATTATTTCACAGTTTCTGTGTTCAGATGTCTGGGTGGACTTGGCTGAAATTAAGGTATTGGCAAGTCCTCATTCCTTACTGGGGGCTTGGAAAAGGATCAGCTTCCAAGCTCACTCGGAATTTTAGACAAATTCAATTCGTCGTGCTTGTTAAGACTGAGATTCCTATTTCCTTTCTGGCTTTTACCTGGGGGGTGTCCTTAGCTTCTAGAGGCTGCTATCTAGTTCTTATAAATGGTCCTAGTGCAATGGTACATGGAATATTTTTATGCTTGCAATCTCTCTGAGTTTCTATTCTTCTGCATTTTTTCCTACCTCTTACATTTCATCTCTAACTCTAGTTAGAGAAAGTACTCTGTGATTAGATTAGGTTCACCTAGATAATCTGGATAATCTCCCTATTATAAGACCTGTAGTATTAATTATATCTGAAAGACCCAGTTTCTATATAATCTAATATATTCGTGAGTTCCAGAGATTAGAACATAAGCATCTTCTTGGAATATCATTCTGTCTACCCCACAGGGTGTAGTGAATTCTTATAATTTTATTTTGCCTCAACATCCATTTGGAATATGAATTGAATTTTCTCATACCAGAAGGAGGGCTTAGTCACCCTTGACATAGTTGCCAGTTCTCTACCTGCTATGTTTCTCGATGTGTTCTATCTAGATATTTACCTTATACAACCACCACCTAGTGACCACCTCCCTATGGGACAGCAAGATACAACCTACTTGACTTGCCCTACTGACCCCCATGCCTCGAATGGGCTGCATGGATACACTCAGTGAACTCTTAGTCACAGCATGGATCCATAGAACTTATGTCTGCTTGCTCTAAACTCACAAATTAGAACTCCCCCCAGGAAATCTACCTGGGTAATTCTCTGAATTCCAATAAATGTTGGCCCCCAGGTCCATCTTTCTCTCTCTATCTTGCACCCCACCTGCTGGTTGAGCATACATGTTTCAAAAGCTCTTCCCTTCCTGTTGGCCCTGTGAGGTGTGCTGCCTTCTTCCCTCTGGAATCTGTAAATTATATAATACTTTTGTTATTTCATGTGTTTTGTTGAGTTGTCTCCTCTGTTTCTCATTTTAGTGACACACCCAAACTTAACGTTTTTCGTAGTCAAGGCTCTCCATCTATCTTGCTAAGAATAAACTAGACGTAAGTCAGACAGGAGCCACAAGAGCTCCTTTCCAAATGTAAGTGTAAACAAGTTTCCTGTGAGAGGAGCACCTGGTGATGAGTCAGACACTTAGACATTAGGCCATTCACCAGGATAAAGAAGTATGCTATGAAAGACACATTAAATATCCATGAACAAATCTCTTGGAAATTTATCAGGACAGGGCTAGAATTTAGACCCACTCTTCAGAGAGAGGCCTCAAGACCAAATTAGAAGAAAAATATGTTGTAGGGCATCTACAAAAACCCTACAGTACATATTATACTCAATCAGAAAATTTTGGAAACTTTTTTACTGAACTCTGGAATGTGATAAAGAACCTTGTAATCACCACTTTTTTTTGAGACAGAGTCTCACTCTGTCACCAGGTGCCAGGCTGGACTGCAGTGGCGTGATCTCGGCTCACTGCAACCTCCGCCTCCCAGGTTCAAGCAATTCTCCTGCCTCAGCCTCCTGAGTAACTAGGACTACAGGCGCATGCCACCATACCCAGCTAATTTTTGTATTTTTAGTAGAGACAGGGTTTCACCATGTTGGCCAGGATGGTCTCGATCTCTTGACCTCGTGATCCGCCCGCCTCGGCCTCCCAAAGCATCACCACTTTTATATGGGACTTTATTAGTAGAGCCAGTCTGTCCAAGAAGAAAAATAAATAAATAAATAAAATGTATGAGGTTTGGAAAGGAAATGATAAAACTCTCATTACCTGTATGTGGCATGATTTCGTATCTAGAAAATCCAAAGGAGTCTATGTAGCAACATCATATAAGTCAAAGTATATTTCATAAAAAATACCATCCAACATTACTTGTTGAAATATAAAATGATACAGCCACTGTGGAAAGTACTATGGCAGTTTCTCAAAAAGTTAAATACAGAATTGCCATATTTTCCAGTAATTCTACTGTTAGGTATGCCTCAAAAATAATTGAAAACAGGTAACCAAACAGATACTTTTACAACATTATTCATAGCAACACAATAGCTAAAAGGTTGAAACAATCCAAATGCCCATCAAAAGATTAACTGATAAACAGAATGTGGTTTATGAATATAATACAATATTATTCAACCATAAAGAGGAATGAAAGACTGATATATGCTACAGTATAGGTGAACCTTGAAGACATTATGCTAAGGACAATTAGCCAGATGCAAAAGGACAAATGCTGTATGAATCTACTCATATGAAGTACCTAGAATACTAAAAGTCATAGAGAGAGTATGTTGAATGGTGGCTATCTGGGGCTGGAGAGAGAGTCCCATGGAGAGTTACTGTTTAATGGGTACAGAGTTTTAGTTTTGCAGGATGAAAGAGTTCTGGAGATTACCTGCAAAACAATGTAAATATACTTAACACAACTGAATGGTACCCTTTAAAAATGGTTAAGATGGTAAATTTTAATTTGATTCTATTTTTTCACAATTAAAATGTAATAAATCTAAAAAAAATCGAATTGTACTTAAAAACTACATCAAATGAAAGATTTGCAAGACATCTATATTGACAACTGAAAGATTTTACTTGAGAGAAACTAAGAAATACCTATAGAAATAGAGGTATATGTGATGAGGAATTAGAACATTGTGCACTGCAAATGTGTCAATTTTTCCAATTAATTCTACAAATTTAATGCCATCACAATAAAAATATTAGCAGGGTTTTTGAGATAATTTTTAAACTTATTATGAAACTCAAATGAAAATGCAAAAGATCAAGAGCAGACAAGGGTATATTAAGAAAACAAAGCTTGAGGACATAAACTACCAGTTATTGAGACATATTATAAAATGATAGGAACTGAGGCAGTATGATACTATCACAAGCATAAAGAAATGAAGCAATGGATGACATAAAAGAACCAAGAAACAGACCCATACATATACAATAACCTGATTGACAAAGGTGATACTGTAATACAATGAAGAAAGAAGAGTCTTTTCAGCAAATTGTGCTTGGTGAATTGGATATCCATATGGAAAGTATTTGGGACAGCACTAGTGATTATCAAAATGTAGTCCATGGAAACTTTGGGGTTCCTGAGATCCTTTCAGGGGAATCTTGAGATAAAAACTATTTTCATAACAATATTAACACACTCTTTACCTTTTATACCATGTTGACATTTAAAATGATGGTGCAAAAAGAAATGATAGATAAAACTGGCTATACCTTAGCACCAGTCAAGTCAGTGCAGTAAACTATACCAGTATTTGTTGTATTATTTAACACCCTGTATTCACAGTAAAAACAAAAGCCAGTTTTATCTAAGAATGGCTTTGACGAAGCAGTAAAACGAATTAATTTTATTAAATATCAATTTTTATTACCTATTTTTTTAGTATTTTGTGTGACTAAATGGGAAATATGTATAAAGGGCTTCTGCTGTGTACTATAGCCTAATGGTTGTCTCAAAGAAAAACACGTGTGATTTAGTTGCCAGCTGAACTAGCCATTATTTTTACTTGGTACAACATACTTATCTTAATGAATAACTGTCAAACTGTGATTATTAAGACTACTATTGGGGCATCTGTTGAAATTCAGAAGCTCTGAAATTATAATTACAGTATTTTTTTTTAATTGCACTGACGTGTACACGTATAAAGGAGGTCTTTCACCCAGTGAACAAGATGTTTTGCTTTAGCAGCAGTGACATAAAATTCCATGTTAGATAAGCATATGTTGCCCACCTTGTTATTAAATATTACTTGGAAAACAAACAAACAAACAAACAAAAAAGACTACTATTGGGCAAGAAAATTGCTGAAACTGGATGGAGTCAGCCTGTCACTTGAAAATAAAATCTGATCCTTCAAGTGAAATTTGGAATTTTGAAAAATTTTTGTCTACCACTGTTAACCTGATATCTTTCAACTAATTACATGTTTTGTGATGATATCTGTGATGTTATTAACTAATGTGATTTTTGATACTATATAAATGAATGTGTCAACATTTGAAAGATCTGCATACATCAATGAATAAATATTTTCAAAATTATCAGTATAAGATGGTATGAAATCATTCATGTGATAAAATATTCAATGTGCAACATATATCAATTACTTTTAAAGTAATGAAATACAAAAAGTTCATTGTTAGTTCTTCAGATTCCACATTTTAACTAATCTTTAAGAAACTACCATGTGTCAAGTGTAGAATTAAAGAATATCCACAGTTATATCCGAAGATTAGTAAAATACTTTTCTTCCATCCCTTTCCATCTAAAATCTGTGTGTGACTAAATTTTTTTAGCAAACTTCAACCCAAACCACAAAGTATAAAAGATTGGAGAAGCAGATACGATAACTTAGATAATTTCTTTCTTTTTTAATTTATTTTTTCAGAGACAATTTATGAATGTAATAAAAATGAAAGATAAAAAGGATGGGTTCAGATAATAACAGTTAACATTTATTGAATCCTTTATATTTACAAAAGCTAAATTCTTTTATGGCTCTAACAGTTTTATGTAGGGCTATTATCTCTAGCTAACTGATGAGAAGATAGAATTAAAGAGAGGTTAAATTCCTTTTCTCAAATCACACAGCTAGTAAGTGACAATGCTAGGTTTCAGACATAGGAGATCTAGTTTTAGAGGTTATGTTCTTAACCATTATGCTATGCTATATCTTAGATTCAGATAGGTTTTCAGATGTGATATATGGAAGTTAAAAATATTTCTATTCAATGGCTTCTGTTTTCTCGGTGAAATAATGTGCTGAAAGTGAGTGAGGAGGAGGACACATCAGATATGTGAAATTAATGGAACTAATGTTAAAATAATCACTGTAAGACATGGGAAGGCAAACAGAAACAATACATTGAAACAGCCAGAGTAGCTGGGGACTTATTTGAGGTTCATAACCATTAATTTAGAGTCCTACCCAAATCCTGGTCATATTATTTCCTCTGACAGCAATCAGCTATCTGTGTGTAGGCACAAAGAAATTAGACATTGTTTTATACAGGGTTGGAATTTTGCCACCACTTATGAAGAGAAGATGGAGGGTCAGGATATTTTCTGGGTTGGCACTAGGCATACAGAAATGAGAGACAATGACCTGTAAGTTGGATATAGATGTAAGTTAAAATAAAATTACTTGTAATATGAAGAAAGTTAGAAAAGAAAAAAATGCACATAGTCTTATAGCTATTTTTAATCCTCCTTTCTCTGGCAAGTCTTAAGCCATATGTAGGAATATTTTACATCATTTAAGCATACCGTGTCTTCAATTTGATGCTGTTTCTTCACTTAAAAAACAGATTTTTCATTTGCTAGAATTTTTATTTATAATTTTTAATAGATGCTTTGCACATGTGATGTAACATAACCAGCTTATTTTTTCTCCCATGTGAAGCCATCAATGTTGTCTCCAATTTTCTAATACAAAGATCTATATATTTTTGTATATAGGGAATTTTTCTTCTTTTTTGAATAGGTTTCTTAAAGCAATTTCTTGAGTAAGATTATTAAACGAACAGATATGAGTAATTTTATGTTTCTTGATACATTAATAAAATTTTGAATATATATCCAGAATAATTGTGCCAATTTCCCTCACCACCAGAAAGATATGACTATGCCAGTTTCTCTATTCTGCTCCCATTATTAAGCTTAAAAAAATACTTAAAATACTTCACAAATTTAATAGAAGAATAATACTTTGCTCTTATTGTAGTGACTATTACATTTATTATTAGATGATCAAGTTTCCACATGGTTGTTTGCCTTATACACCTCCTTTAGAATGAAATGACTTTACATGTCTTTTGCCTATATCTGTGTAGTTCTTATCTGAATAAACTTTGTAAAAAGTAGATAATAAAATCTTTCATCTCAGATATAAAATAATAGATTCTTGCAAAATTTAGTATAAAATCTCAGTAGTTCTGAGTGTCCATTTTATTTATTCAGTTCATGTTCAAATTTATAGCTTCGAAAATATTCAGGTATTAGCATGGATTTCACACATGGCAGCTTAGGAATATTTTGCAGTATTAAATAATTTATATAAGCCCTAAATTTACAATTATGGAAGTATAGATTTAACACATATGAAGTATGATATTGATTTACATTGAAGAATGGAATTATTAATAGTTTTCCTTATAAAGATATGTTACAAAATAGACTTATATTTATAAAACTGTGGTAAAATAAAACTTTTATTTGTTTAAATTTGATTTAAAATTTTACTGTTAATTAAATTTAATTTGTATTATTTAAATATAACAAATATTTTAGATGATACATAATTTGTTATAATCATATATAAAAAGTAAATTTAATTTTAAAAATGTTTACATTTTTAAAAATTAGAGTCAAAAAGATAATGATCATAATAGATTGTGGCTAAAACATCTTGTATGTTAAAATTTCGCAAATACATATGACCATGTGAACACATTGCTAGGACCCATCACAGTATAGATTAGATTCATGGTAAATCAGCCTGATCTGACAAAAGAAATATTTTTCTTTAAATGCTGTTAGGGGCTTATTGTCATGCTGTCAGTTGTCTTATATTAATGCTAATGAAGTTTTCCTTACAGTCCTTGAATGGTGAGTTTTCTTCATGATTTTGTATAATCTAAGGTCTTTGTAGAAGGGACCTCAAGGTATCAGCTTGTTTAGTCACTTACACAGTCATTTAAGTTATTATTAAGCCAATTTAATTGATGAGGCGATGAGATCAGGGATTTTCTAGGACTTAGTCAAGGTTACACACACATCCACATCCACAGCCACACTTCAATGTGATTAGGATTTAGAAATCATTACTTAGACCAGTTAAATAGTCTTATCTGGGGAAGGCCAAAGTGTCAAGATCATTTCAATCAGGAATCAAGAGGAGAAAAGCTACAACAGTAAAAAACTGAATAAGTAGTTCTATTTCTGTTTATAAAAATGATAATAAATATTCACTGTAGAATATTAATACAGTAAGCAAAAAGAAGAAAATAAATTGACCCCATATCCCAGCTGCCAGAGGTAATCATTATTGTCATGTTATTATATGACAAATATTTGAGCTGTTTTCAAGTTTTAATTTCTTTTTTTAAAATTAAAAAAATATTTAACTCTTGTGAGTACATATGAGGTGTGTATATTTATGGGGTACATGACATGTTTTAATACAGACATGAAATGCGAAATAACCACATCATAGAGAACAGGGTATCCATTCCCTCAAGGATTTATCTTTTGAGTTACAAACAATGCAATCACATTCTTTAAGTTATTTTAATATATACAATTAAGTTATTATTGAATAATGTTGCCCTATTGTGCTATCAAATAATAGGTCTTATTCATTCTATTTTTTGTACCCATTAACCATCACCACTTCTCCCCCAACTGCCACTACTCTTCCCAGCCTCTGGTAACTATCGTTCTACTCTCCATGTCCATGAGTTCAATTGATTTTATATTTACATCCCACGCGTAAGTGAGAACATGTGATGTTGTTCTGTGTCTGGCTTATTTCATTTAACATTATGATTTCCATTTCCATCCATGTTGCCACAAATAACTGAATCTCATTATTTATTATGGCTGAATAGTACTTCATAGTGTATATGCACTATATAAATATTTTTTATCTATTCACCTGTTGATGAACACTTAGTTCACTTCCAGATCTTAGCAACTGTAAACAGTGCTGCAACAAACATAGCAGTGCAGGTATCTTTTTTATATACTGATTTCCTTTCTTTGGGGTAAATATTCAGCAGTAGGATTGCTGGATCACATGGTGCTCTATTTTAAGTTTCTTGAGGAACCTCCAAACTGTTCTCCAAAGTGGTTGTACTAATTTACATCCCCACCAACAGCGTACTAGAGTTCCCTCTTCTCCACATCCACACCAGCATTTGCTATTGCCAGTCTTTTGTATATGAGCCATTTTAATTGCATTTCTCAGATGCTCAATGATGTTCAGCACATTTTCATATACCTGTTTGTCATTTGTATGTCTTCTTTGTAGAAATTTCTATTCATACCTTTTGCCTATTTTTTCATCAGGATCATTAGATTTTTTCCTATAGAGTTGTTTGACTTCCCTGTATATACTGCTTATTAATCCCTTGTCAGAAGGATAGTTTGCAAACCTTTTCTGGCATTCTATGAGTTTTCTCTTCACTTTTTTGTTTCATTTGCTATGCAGAAGCTTTTTAACTTGATGTGATCCCACTTTACCATGTTTGGTTTGGTTGCCTGTGCTTGTGGGGTATTGTACAAAAAATCTTTGTCCAGACCAATATCCTGGATATTTTCCACAATATTTTCTCATAGTAGTTTCATAATTCGAGGTCTTAAAGTTAAGTCTTTAATCCATTTTGATTTGACTTTTGTATAGGGTGAGAGATAGGGGTCTATGTTCTTTTGCATATGGATATCCAGTGTATTGAAGAGGCTTTTTTCCATTGTATTTTCTTGGCAGCTTTGTCAAAAGTGAGGTCACTATAGGTGTGTGGATTTGCTACTAGATTCTCTATTCTGTTCCATTGGTCTATGTGTCTGTTTTCATGCCAGTATTATGCTGTTTTTCTTACCATAGCTCTGTAGTATAATTTGAAATCAGGGGATGATATGGACATTTTAACAATATTCATTCTTCCAAGCTATAAACATGGAATATCATTCCATTTTGAGGGTTCTCTTCAATTTCTTTCATCAATGTTTTATAGTTTTCATTCTTTGTTTTTGGTTATGTTAATTCCTAGGTGTTTAATTTTATTTGTGGCTGTGAGATTACCTTTTTTTTTTCAGATTGTTCACTGTTGACATATAGAAATGCTATTGATTTTTGTTTGTTGATTTTGTATCTTGAAACATTACTGAATTTGTTTATCAGTTCTAATAGTTTTCTTGTGGAGTCTTTAGGTTTTTCCAAAGATAAGATCATATCGTTAGCAAACAAGGATAATTTGACTTCTTTCTTTCCAACTCGGATGCCCTTTATATCTTTCTCTATTCAAACCTTTTGTCCATTTTTTATTGGATTATTCGATTTTTTTATATAAAGTTGTTTGACCTCTTGTCTGATTGCTGTAGCAAGGACTTCCAGTACTATGGTGAATTACAGTAGTGGCAGTGGGCATCCTTGTAGTGTTCTGAATCTTAAAGGAAAGGCTTTCAGCTTTTCCTTGTTCATTATAAAAACAGCTGTGGTTATCTGATATAATAGCTTTTATTATGCTGAGATATTTTCCTTCCACCCCCAAGTTTTGAGGGGTTTCATCATTAATGGGCATTGAATTTTATCAAATACTTTTTCAGCATCAATTGAAGTGATAATTTGGTTTTAATCTTTCATTCTGTTGGTATGATATATCATGTTGATTGATTTGTGTATGTTGCACTATTCTTGCATTTCAGGGATAAATCCCACTTGGTCATGATGACTGATGTTTCCAATGTATTGTTGAATTCTGTTTGATAGTATTTTGTTAAGTATTTTGCATCAATACTCATAAGAAATATTGGCCTGTAGTTTTCTTTTTATAATGTGTCTTTGTCTGGTTTTGGTATCAGGGTAATAATGGTCTCAAAGAATGAGTCTGGAAATACTCCCTCCTCCTTTAATGATTGATATTAGTACTTCTTTAATGTTTGGTAGAATTCAGCAGTGAAGCCATTGGGTCCCAGGTTTTTCTTCACTGGGAGACTTTTTAATATGGCTTTGATCTCATTACTTGTTATTGGTCTGTTCAGGTTTTGGATTTCTTCTTGATTCAATTTTGATAGGTTGCATTTATCTAGAAATTTGTCCATTTCTTTTAGATTTTCTAATTTATTGGCATACAGTTGCTCATAGTAGCCACTAGTGGTCCTTTGAATTTCTGCAGTATCAGTTGTAAAATCTCCTTTTTCATTTATAATTTTATTTATTTGCATTGTTTCTCCTTTTTTCAGAGTTAGTTTGGCTAATGGTTTTTCAACTTTGTTTAACTTTTCAAAACACTAACTTTGTGGTTCATTCATTTTCTTTATTTTTTTCCAATTTTTATTTCATTTAATTCCCCTCTGATGTATATTATTTCTTTTCTTCAACTAATTTTAGTTTTGATTTTTTATCTTGCTTTTGTAGTTACATGAAATGCATAGTTAGATTGCTTGCTTGAAGTTTTTCCTCTTTTTTGATGTAGGCAGTTAAACTATAAACTTCTCTCTGCTTTTGCTGTATCTCATGTTTTGTGTGTTGTGTTTTCATTATAATCTGTTTCAAGAAAATTTTTGATTTCCTTCTTAATTTCTTCATTGACCCTCTGGTCATTCAGGAGCATACTTTTTAATTAATATGTATTTGTATAGTTTCTAAAATTCCTTTTGTTATTTTCTAGTTTTAGTTCATTGTTATCAGGGAATATGCTTGATATTATTTTAATTGGTTTGAATGATTTCATACTAGTTTTTTGATCTAACACATGGTCTCTTGTTGAGAAGGATTCATATACTGAGGAAAAGAATGTGTATTCTGCAGCTCTTGGATAAAATTTTCTGTAAGCGTCTTTTAGATGCATTTAGTCTATAGTGCACATTAAGTCCGATGTTTCTTTTTTTTTTCCCTTGGGTCTGATGTTTCTTTGTTGAGTTTCTGTCCAGAAGGTATGTCCCGTGTGGAAAAAGGGCTGTTGAAGTCTCCTCTATTATTGTATTGTGGCCTATCTCTCTCTTTAACTGCAATAATATTTTCTTTATATAACTGGGTGCTTCATGGTTGGGTACATATATATTTAAAATTGTGATATCTTCTTTCTGAATTGACCTCTTTATCATTATATAGTGACCTTCTTGGTCTCTTACAGTTTTTGTCTTGAAATCTATTTTGTCTGATATAAGCATAGTGATTTCTGTTCTTCTTCTCTAGATTTCCAGGCAGAGACTCTTGTTCCTTTCCGTCACTTTCTCTCAAATGTACAGAATCTCTCTGTTCTGAGCCACCTAAAACTGGGAGTGCAGTGACACAAGCACACCTGTGGACACCAACACTGTGACTGTACTGGGTTAGATGTAAAGCTGGCACAGCACCGGGTCTTACCCAAGGCCTGCTATAACCACTCCCTGGCTTTGGCCTATATTCACTGAAGGCCCTGGGACTCTACCATCAGCATGTGGCAATGCCAGCTGGGCCTGTGTCCTTCCCTTCAAGGAGGCAAAGTCGTTCAAGCCTTGGGTGGGTCCAGAAGTGCCATCCAGGAGTCAAGGACTAGAGTCAAAATCCTTAGAAATCTACCTGGGTTTCTGTTGCATTGTGGCTGAGCTTTTCACTCTTACCTCCCCTTTCAAAAGGCAAAGAAGTCTCACTCTGTAGCCACTACCACCACAGACCGTGAGGAGTACTGTCAGACTACCACCATTGTTCCCTTAAGGTCCAAGATCTCTTAAGTTAGCTTGTTGGGTATGCTGACTGGCCCGTTACTCACCCTTCAGGAACTGGGCTCCCCTTTGGCCCAGGGCAGGTCCAGATATGCCTTCCAAGAGTCAAGTCCTGGAATGAGGGACCCCAAGAGCCCACTTGGTGCTCTACCCCATTGTGGTCATGCTGGTAACTAAGGTGCAAGACAAAGTCTCCTTTACTTTTCTCTCTGCTTTTCTCAAGCAGGAGTTTTGTCCCATAGCCACCACAGCTGGGTACATGCTGAGTCTCATCTGGAGGCAGCAAGTCTCAGAGGTTTACCCAATGCCCACAATATAGTATCTGGGTATCGCTGCTGGTTCAGAGCCCAAGGACTCTTCAGTTAGCAGGTGATGAATGCTGCCAGTACTGGGTCCTTTACTTCAAGGCAACGGGTTCCCTTCTGGCCTAGGGTGCATCTAGAAATGCTGTCTGAGACCTAGGGCCTAGAACAGGGGCCCAAGGACTCCAAGTGGTGCCCTCAGTGAGGCTGTCAGTGAGCTGGTACCTTGGATGCAATACACAGTCCTCACCACTCTTCCCTTTTCTCTCCTCAAGCAGAAGGAAGAGTTCTGTTTTGGAGCTGTGAGCTGTGTAGCCTGGCATTAGAGGAAGAGTGATGCCAGAACTCCCTTGCCCCAGCTGGTATCTCAGTATGTCTCATGCCCCCACAGTCCACTGTGTCTGGGCCAAATTCAGTGCTAGGACTCGCCTAAGGGTTGTATTCCTTATGGCCTAGATTGCCTTTCAAGTAGACTTGGAGACACAGAGTGCTATAGCCCTTGATGGTGAGGTTTGTAAGAAATAAGTTGGACCACTGGGATCAGCAATTCCCTTCTGTCTAGTGCTGGTCTAAATGCGCCCTACATGGGCAGGTGTCTGCTGAGTTTGGTCTCATTTTCCTTTTTGCCCTAACAGGACATCACTGAGTTCACTGCCTCATAATTGCTGTGTTCTCCCTCTCCCCAGTGCCCAGAAAAGCTCTCTACACCATACCACTGCTGCTGCCAGTGATGGCATTGGCAAGTAGGATGGATTTTTATTTCTTCAGTGCCTCTTTCAGTGATATAAACTTAAAATCAGCTACTATGAATGCACGCCTGATTTTTGTTGCTTATGAACATGTTTTCTTCTCTGTAGATAGTTGTTAACTTGGTGTCCTTGCTGGGGGACAATCAGTAGAGCTTTCTACTCTGCTGTCTTTCTCAGCCTTCTCCCCCCAATTTTTATTTCTGCAAGCCATTTTGCAGTGGGCACCCTTCTATAAAGTTTGCTACACATCCATGATTATTTCCTAAGTATAAATTCTTAGATGAATTATGTAGTTGCTCATAGAAGCAAACACATCCATGATTTGTGAAGGGTCCTGATACACATGACTAAATTGTCCTTACAAGAGCCAAAATTTACATACTTCCCCCAACTGTTAAATGTTTCTACTTCTCCATGATATTTATATGAAACATTTTACAGCAGAAAATATGTCTGGTCCTTTAGAAATATGACCATAAAAGGTGGAAATAAACATTCCAGAAAACCGCATAGTACATATTATTCAAATACTCTGTATACCAAGAAGCTCTTTTGAATCACTTTCTTGTTGTGCCTAAAGCTTATATATCAAATTATTAAATTGAAATCCATGGAAAAAGTAAAAATAAGTGATAGTAGAGATCTAGAAGGTATTAGAAAACTGATGCAGAGATAATTGTTTAAGATAACATATCAGGTAATATTATTGTATAGTTACAGTGTTTAAATGACAGATGGATAAAAAAAAAGTATAACCCTGGACATCTGGAAAGAATAGGTAAGTACAATTCTGTGTGAATAGCTTGGAATCCAACTAAACACTAATTAAGGTTGCTGCTTGAATATGAAAGACATTGCCTGTGCATGTCATGTAAAAATAATTGCTTTTAAATTATCAAAATTCTGGTGAGGTGTATACTGATTAAGAGACAAAGAATAGCACGTAGTAATATAAATTATTACTCCTAAGATAATGCAAAAACAAACTTCAAATTACATGAATTTATATGTAAATACATAATTTTGGAACTAATACAGGAGAAGGATAATTTTGTTTACATTAGTTAGCATATGGATAAATCCCTTGAAACAATATTATAATTTCAACAGAAGAGCAGACATAGAAAGAGAAGGCCCTTTCTGTTGCTTAAAGATTTTACCAAACAGTTCAACAGAGGAAATAGTCTTTAAGGTACTAACCACTTGTATGTAAGCAGAAACACTTAATCAACATGTTATGAGGCCCCATCTGTAGGAATCTGATAACTAAATTCACTGTAAATCCCTTTAGAAAAAAAGTTATAAACTATTGTGAGGCCTGACAGTGGCAAACACATTTTAGCTTAAACAATGTGTTTCTCAAAGAAAATATTTAGTTGGAGTCGTTTTATTATATTTTCTAGAAAAATCTGTGTTTAAACAAATGGGAACTCTACAGGGTACATTTCTTTGTCACTCTGATCTAATCTTTAGGGAATTTTATTTCTAGTGCTACATTTTTTACTACATACAATAAAATCATGTCCAGTTAAAAGAATATCACAATGAAGATAAAAAGCTGGAGAAAAATCTCTGAGGTAGTATTTGCAAAATATAAGCACACCCTAAATAAACTAAACAAATAAATATATTACAAGCTTGATTCTTCCATTTCTAAGACACATTCAAGACATCACAGTGACATAAATCTAAATTATATCATATTCTAAAATAGTAATTCTTTTAAATTAAGATAAGTGAAAAACTGGAAAAAATTTGTGAATCAAGTATAGAACATAGCTAACAACTGCTGTGAGAGGAAGCAAATAACTCTGCTTTGGCTCTTATCCTTAAGGAATTTACACTATAATTAAAAAAAACAGTTTGAAATTCTATCATTTGCAATAACATGGATGGAACTGGAAGACATTATGTTAAGTGAAATAAGCCACGTGCACAAAGACAAATATTGCACATTCTTATTCATATGTGAGATATAAAATAATTGAACTCAAAGAGATGTGGATTAGAATGATGATTACCAGAGGCTAAGATGTGTAATGAGCTGCGAAGGATGGTTAATACAGTTAAGTAGAAGTAATGAGATCTAGTTTTAGGTAGTACAATAGGGTAACTATACTTAAAAATAATTTTTGTATATTTCAAAATAACTAAAAGAATGGAATTGGAACGTTCCCAACACAAATAAATGATAAATTCTTGAGGTGATAGATACCCCAATTACACTGATTTGATCATTACACACTGTATGCTTGTATCCAAATATTACATGCACTCCATAAATATGTACAACTTTTATGTATCTATAATAATTAAAAATTAAAAAATTAAAAACATTCCAAATACAAATTGAATTTACTAGGAAGTACAAAATTATCGAATACCTCTGTATTAACAAAATATAAATAACAGGAATAATCAGAAAGAGTGTGTTAGTATTTGTTAATTTCAGTTAATACTATCAACAAATGATAATATATATTTGAAAGGGGATGTGTTAAGACTATTAATAGGTATTTATTGACTGAGATGGGCTCTAGGTATTCTAGGAGTAAAGTAGCTCAATGTCAAAGAGCTGCAGTAAAATGCTTTTTTCATGGTAAGTTGTTGAAGCTTCACAACAATTTATTTAGTGGGTACTATTGTGAAAACCATTTTTCAGAAGAAACAGAAACAAGATGGGTTAAGTGTCTTACCCATGTCTACACCGCTAGCAAACATCAGACCTAGCATTCCAGCCACTTTGGCTACTATGAAGGCAGGAACAAAGTCTCCAGTGAGGTGAGAACAGATATGCTCTATCTCTGAGCTTCCTCTGTGTGATAAAAAAGTAAGCACATCTTTAAAAGTGCATGGGTTAGTAGAAAAGAAACAAGATGTGTTAAACAGATTTGGAGAGAGTTTAGTACAAGAACCTTCTCAGATTGCACCAAGTCAGCAGGGAGTAGGGTTATTGAGAACCCAGACAGAAAGAATACACAGATTAGGGTTAGGGTCAGGTATAGTTCCAATAGAGTTAAATAATAATTAATGTACAGCTTGCTGGGCATTTTTGATGCCTTATCACTTAATCCTTGCAACAACAGCAAGGGTAAGTAGATTTATTTAGATATTTTGATTGCAAATAACTGAAAGAAACGTGAAATAGATCAACAAAGAAAAAGGACATTCCTTGTTAGGACACAAAAGTGTTTTATGATATTCAAAGGTGTGATTGAAAAATCCTCAAAAAGAATTGAATTGAGAAAATTAAAATTTGTCAGGAAGTGAGGAAGCACTTTCCCCTCATTTCTTCACTCTGATTTTTTTCTGAGGGTCTTTTTTATCTCTGTCATTCTTCAGAATAATTATTTGTTGCTCATTCTTTATGGCAGAAGATGGAAGTCCATAATCCCCAAGTTCATTTCCAATTTCAAGGGTAAGTGAAATGGGGAGATGGAGTCTACCTGGGTTAGATTCAGGCCAGTCAAATATGACTGGGAATGGGTCATCTAGTACAAGCTTGGCTACTGCTGTTCCACTTCTGTGGACCCTGTTTTCTGTTAGGAAGACTGACCACTATGAGCTTAGGTATAATAGGTATTAACATTTATCTTTCAAGTATGAGAAAAATGAGTCTCAATAGGAGAATTAGATTCTCCAAAGTCACAACCAAAGCAGAAATTAGCTTTGAACCTAGGTCTTGTGCTCACAACGCAATCAGACTTTTCATCATTTTATGACTTCTTCCTAAAGCAAGAATCATTGTTATACAGATTGAGAATCGCATAGATTTGTAGTGACTTAAGGCAGTGTTTTCACTGTGGATGAGGTTCTAAATAGAACTTATGAACATGACATATGAGGCTTCTGCCTCAAAGCAGTTCCCAACAGGATGAAGACTTGTTGATTCTTTTTGTTTTTTGTTTTTTTTTTTTGAGACTGAGTTTCGCTCTTGTTACCCAGGCTGGAGTGCAATGGCGCGATCTCGGCTCACCGCAACCTCCACCTCCTGGGTTCAGGCAATTCTCCTGCCTCAGCCTCCTGAGTAGCTGGGATTACAGGCACATGCCACCGTGCCCAGCTATTTTTTTGTATTTTTAGTAGAGACGGGATTTCACCATGTTGACCAAGATGGTCTCGATCTCTTGACCTCGTGATCCACCCGCCTCGGCCTCCCAAAGTGCTGGGATTACAGGCGTGAGCCACCGTGCCCTGCCAGCTTGTTGATTCTTAAACACATGAAAGGAAGTCAGAAACAGAGATGTGGCTTGATCTATTCCAGTACATAAGTCAGACCTACATATAACTACCAATAGTCTTTAGTATCAGTGTCTTTTTATGCCTAGCTCTTGAAGCAGTGCCTAGGGGTTCTCAATAGCCTTGGTCTGTTAAGGCACTCATTCAACAAATACTTATTGAGCATCTATTCTGTCATTTTTGTAGGTGCTGTGGATACAGCAATGAACAAGATGGACAAAATTCCTGAGCTCAAGGAACTCACATTCTAGTGGGAGGCAGACAGGATAAGTGATAAATAGTATATATCATGTGGTGATAAGTGCTAGAAAGGAAAATTAGACAGAATGGAGGGATATAGAGTGAAGTCGGTCTATAATTTTAATTAGAATGGAGGGTGGTTAGGAAAGGTCTCTCTGAAGAGGTGAAGTTTAAGCAGAAAGAAAATAATTTGAGAGAGAAAATCATGCAGGTATCTAGGAGCGGATATGTCCTGGTCCTCCCTTAGAAAGCCTGTTTCATAAGTGTTCACATATTGTGCAAATCACGAGATTCTAATTTTGGGTGACACTTGAATCTTTGGACTCCTCTTTTATTAGAATATTTTTGTGGTGGATTGATTGCAAAAATGGCATAAATCTCTACTACTCTTAGGATCTATGCCCTTAGCAATGTGACTTTACAGCTCCTCCCATCAATAGCTAAAAGCTGATTTCCCACTTCTTAAATCTGTGCTAGCTGTGTGACTTCATTTGGCTAAAGGATTGTAGCAGATGATGGTCCTGTTCTGAGTCTAGGCCTCAAGAGATACAACATGCCTGTACTTTTTTGGGGGGACCCCTCTCTCTCTCCTAAGAGCAGAACTAGGCTGTCCTGCTGGAGGTCATGAGACCATGTGGAACAGAGCCTATTCAGTCCAGTGGCCCCAAGTGAAATCTCAGTTATATGAGAAAGCCAGTGTCAGACATATTATCCACTGATCTGCAGATCTATGAGTGCGCCCTGTCAAGCTCAACTAATATGAGAACTTCCCAGCCAACACAATTGACTTCTGAGCAATAGTCCATGGCTATTAATTTAGGATATTGAGTTTCTTAATGGTTTGTTATATAGCATTATTATGGCAGCAGATAGCTGATGCTCTTTTTCAGTAATAATTAATTAGTAATAGCTCTCAGAAGTTCAGGAATCATGATTGTTCAAATTCAAAATGTGTATTTACAACTCAGCCTGGAATACTATCCCCCATTTTGATGTGTGTGTGTGTGTGTGTGTGTGTGTGTACGTGTGTGTTCAAAGTGTAGGCATCATGGGATGATGGGCTGACAGGTCAGAAAGGGAGAGTGAAAAGAAAATAAATGCTGGGGTGGGGGGGTCAGAGCAAGTTTACTGTTTACCAGATATGCAAACTTGAAAGACTTCTTTTCATTATATATGAACATATGATGATGTAGTGAAACTAACACATAATTTCATAACCATGAGTTGGTGGAATGTGACAACAGGGTCCTCAGAGGCTCTCCTGTGTTCTTTTGTTTAGGCTGCACCATTGTTAATAATAGTGTCCCTGTCCCCACCCAATCTAGATAAAACCCCAAATGTTGTCATTGTAAACAACATTGCTAGAAACCAAATCTCTCACACTCACTATGTAAAACACATATGAAACATGACAAGAGCTAAATTACAACCTTTACTTTCACCCCATCAGTCTTCTTTCTGCCTTTTGTAATCTCACTTTTACAAAAACAATTCCAATTGTGTTTTATAAAAACACTAACAATTTTTTAAGCTCACAAAATCTTTGTTTTCCAGTTTTTAGTGTGTTTTTCTGTAGGACTTCCTCTCTGTTTATTCAAACAACAGAATGATGCTTTATGTGTAAAGAAATGTTTGTGAAGCATCGGTAAGACGTTGGCTATGAGCTGAGCTTTTCAGGTGGAGGAATGGATTTGTACTCCCCTCCTTTCACTCGAAGTTCAAATTTGCTGGTGTGAGGACTGCATCCCAATGTCATGCAAATGAAACAGAAGTGACTCCTGGCCATATAAGTATTGTGTCCTCAGCAATTAAGTTAAGCAGGTTCTAGTTTTAATTGCAATAGAACCATATGATATGACTTCAAACTTTTTTTCAACTGTTATTATATTCTGACTTATTATTGATATACTGGGCTTCTTACTATTTATCTTCTCCTCAATTAAAATTACTGAAAAAAATGTTTCAGCAAGCTCACATAGATTACTTTCTTCAGCCATTTTTGGTATTATTTTCAACTACTTTTCTCTTGGTTAATGCACATACTGTATAAAAGAGATAAATGTAACCTGTAATTATTTCAAAGATAATATTTTACAAATTGGTCCAATTAATTACTCTATATGTAATTAATCTTCCTTATATTTAAAAATTGGCCTTTAACATTGGTCTTAGATAATTTTTCATCAAATCACAGATTAACACAACACTTTTCATATATATTTTTACTTTCTGTTTAAATGTATTTAATTTTTTGTACCTCATTCCAAAAACAGAGTTGAAGTCAGATAATTCAAAGATAAATATGACAATATTTGAAACATAATTCTGTCCTGACTGTTCCTTTTTAAAACATATTCTTTTGATATCTGAGAATTCTCAAAAGTGACAGTGAAAAAATATTACATGTTGTCACAAATTATCCTAATACCCATTGAGAAATGCACAAATGTTGACATAAAGAATTTGTATAAAAATTATATGCAAAATTGTAAAAGTATTTCTGTTGGCAATTTAAAATCATAAATAGACATAGTCTATTTACTTTTCTTAATTGTAATTGGTATGCCAAAACTTGTTAGTTTTCTCTCTTAATATTTATTTCCTATAAATGTACTCATTTGCCAGATATAAATGATTGAGCTCTATAATAAACATTACATTTTTTAATCAGAAAACTCTCATCTATATGCTATGATTGTTAACACTTTTTGGCTTAAACACAACTGGAAGATATTCTGAAGCTTTTAAGTGCTATATTTTGCAAACACTTATTTTGTCTGTGCTCCAAGTTGTGTCTTGGACTTGAAAATGGTTCCTAAGTCCTGGTGCATATATCTAATGATAATTTCTACTACAGGAGTGATGAATTAGATTATCTATTTCCTCAGGAACAATTTTTTTTAACCATATTTAGAAACCGTTTCAACTACAGTTGAAATTACCAGGAGAGAAGCACACTTTCTCCCTCTCCACAAATACTAAAGCCTTTGCTTAGCATGTGTTGTCTTGCTTCATACAATTTTGCTTATAAAGTAGTTGGAGATCTGCTCTCTGACTATGGAAAAAATACATACCTGAGACTAAGAAAGCCTATAGAAATTAGGTCCAGATCTATACTTATAAGAATGTCTTTAGCAAATAAAAACAAATCGTATTTTTTAAATGTTTTTTTCTTTTAAAGCCTGAATCTTCTCTCTCTCTTTCTTTCTTTCTCTCTTCCTTCCTTCCTTCTGTCTTCCTCTTTTCCTTTCTTTCCCTTTCTCTTCTTTTCTTTCTTTCTTTCTTTCTTTCTTTCTTTCTTTCTTTCTTTCTTTCTTTCTTTCTTTCTTTCTTTCTTTCGATGGGGACTCACTTTGTTACCCAGACTGGAGTGAAATGGCACAATCATGGCTCACTGCAGCCTCAAACTTCTGGGCTCAAGAGATTCTCCTGCCTCCACTTCCCTAGTAGCTGAGACTAAAAGAGTGTGCTACCATGCCTAGCTAATTTTTTAAATTTTTCTTTTCTTTTAATTTTTCTCTTTTATAAGTATTTGTAATTTTAAAAAGTTTCTTTTCTTTTTAATTTTTTTTTTAACTTTTCTTTTAGAGTCTTGCTATGTTGATGAGGCTGATTTTGAGCTCCTGGTCTCAAGCAGTTTTCCCATCTTGGCCTACCAAAGTGCTGGGATTACAGGCAAGAGCCACTGTGCCTGAACTGAATTTATTTCAAGCTATTAATACAGATGTAATAATTGTATTTTTAGGGATTTGTGGTGATTCCTACAGGGGTAAGGATATGTCAGTATTCAGTATTCATTCTGTGTACATTCAATTATCTAAATGTTGGCATCATTGTGGAGGAGAAATAATCTGATTCTGCAGTTATAAAATCTGAAGAAATCATAACCGCACCACTAACTAGCCATATCTTCTTAGCCAAGTAACAATTTTGCTGAGGTTCTGTTTACAAACTCTAAAACTGATGCTATTATGACCTCCTCTACTTTCTGCTGGAATTGTTAAGAGGATTGAATGGAATAATATGTTTTGAAGCTCATTGTAAATGGTAAAGGGATTTTGAAGTAAAATCTAGTGTTTTCCTGAGACGGGTAATATGCTCTCTACAATATATGATGCTAAGTCAACTTATCTTCTCACCTAATTTCCTCCACATGAGTTTGCATTAATACAATACAAACTGAACCCATTTATACATGCAACTTACAATGGGGTAAATACTTTAGTGCCAAGAATCTGCAATGGTACAGACTACACTACTTTTGATGTTTGTGATTTTTGTAAGATGAAGTTTGTTCCCACAGTATTAAACAGACAGGTTGGGTGGGGTAATTTTCACTTCACTTCTTTTCAATCTAGAGAAGTTTAGTAATATGGTAGTAATTTTTTTTTTTTTTTAAAGGGAAGAAGACTATTTGCCAGGCTTCGGATGACAGAGATTTTCTTGTAAAACAGGTCAAGTAAGAAGTGAGAAAACTAGATGAAATCAGCAGCGAGGTTGACACGGACTGAGCTCAGATAGCAGGCAAAGGAAGCTATGAAGGGAAACACTTTAGGAAGTCTGGCATATCCTAATGGAAGGCTTTTTAGTAGAGGGCAAGTGTTGTCTCGGTGGAGAAAACAAGAAGTCACTATAGAGTGGAGGAGAGGATAAATTAACCGTTAGGAAGACAGCACTATATCAGAGGCTCTGGACAAGAAATAACTGAGCCTGGGATAGCAATTTTGGATATTCACTTCTGTAACAATGGATTATTCTGTTGAAAGAAAAAGCTAGGCAAAATAATGAGTTAAATCCACATTCTATGCTGCCAAGCTAATTTTGTAAGGCACTCCCACCTTACCATTCTGATTTTCTTCTCATAGGCCCTTATATATTCCAAAAGCTACTGAGATCATAGATGGTCTTTGCTAAAGAAGAAATCTCAAGTTATGTAAAGGCCACATCTTAGTAATAATTAAAGAACAGGCAGTCTACCTTTAAATAAGCCAATACTTAATTGCTCTTTTTAGTCATCCTATACTATGGAAAAGTGGAGAGCTTTAAAATGTAATGCTTTACAGTTTTGATCAAATATGATTCCCTTTTCCTCTACATACAATAGCCTCTTATACCCAGCAGTGATTACACAGCCCTCATCACTGGCTGCTAGTTTAGAAGCTATATCAGCATCTTCTGAGGCAGCTGGATGAAAAGTTTCTACGTTTATTTTTTAAAAAATCTTTCATTCTCCTTCCTTCTAATACAGTCTGGAAATACATTTTGAATCAACTCTGAAAAGAAGACAGCTTAAATACTTGACAGCAGTTATACAGTAAAGGCAGGCCATAATTTCTGTTTCAGAAACCATGTGTGCAAGCTGATTTTTTCTCTATAGCTAGAGTTTTAGGGCAAGATTTTCAAACAAGCATTTGTGTGCATAAAATGGGTAATTGCACACACAAATGGGCAATTTTGTATGCAATTATCCATTTTGCATACACAATTATATGCTTTTGAGAGTATTACACATGTACATGAAATTTAGTAAGCATACCCATTACACCTTCCTCTGAAAATCTGGTCCACATTGTAGGTTTATTGCATGGAAGAAAACTGGGATTCTTCCTGTGTGATAATGTAATTGCAATCATTACTTTTCCACAACTTTTAATCAAGGATCTCAAAGCCCATTAAGTCATTAACCTAATCATCACAACCGCCTTATTATCCATGAATACTAAATGTTATGAGAATTTCATTTTAGAAATTAAGAAATCAAGACACAGAAGTTGGACTTCTCTAAATATTAACTGCTATCCGTTTAGGCTTCCTTACAAATGGTTCCCTAGAATCCACTCTCCATCTGCCTGCTCATATGCAAATCTAAAGGAACGATTAACGCAAATGGCAAAGGAATTGGGCATAAACACAATGTTTCTTTCCTTCTGGTCTAACCAAGCCAAAGTTTATTCACATTTCTTTCCTGACAAAAAGCTTGCACTGTTCCCTTCTTCAAGCATACATCTGGTAAGACAGCAAGTTTTAATAGGAGGGCTTGTTCACCTGGAAAATTCCTATGTCATTGTCAAAATGAGAGAAAAAAACATTCACTCACTTAACGGAAGTAAATTGTGTCCTCAGGTTTGCACGTGTTCCTCAGAAATCTGATGAAAGAGGTTTATTTGACTGATAACAGCTTGGATTTTATGGTTACATATGTGGCTTTCTCACAAAGCTGAACACAATGTTCATTGTGGCTTTGATATCATAGAAAGAAGACAGACATTTTTGAATATCTGTTGTTGTTGTTGTTGTTGTTGTTGTTGTTGTAGTTAACTTTTGTGCCCTTTCGTATTCCTGCCTGCTACCTGTCTGTGATGTCATTATACAGTCTGTGCTGACAGTATCACAGACGCAGAAAGCTCAAGTTGTTCCATGGGAAGAAACAGCACAGTTGTACCCCTGAAAAGAAAAGAAAAGTCAGATTGGCATCTACTACAGAGATATTACAATTTGAAAGCAACTGTTCCTGAAACCTATGAATTGTTTCTATTAAGACAAATTATAATATTTGTAAATGACCTTTTATTGAGATATTATCTTGTAGTAGTAGTAGAAGAAGAATAGTAGAAGCAGCAGCAGCAGGAGTAATAGTAGTGTAGTAGCAATAGTAGTAGCTGCAGCAGGAGTAGTAGTAATAGTAGCAATAGAAGTAGGAGTGATACTGCTAATAGCAAACACAGAAACACCTAACATTTGCTACTTACTGTGTGCCAAGCACTATGGTAGGTTTTTAAAATAAGTTGTCTCTTTTCATCATCACAATTAACTCTAAGAGATAGTCATTTTTAATCCCCTTTTACAGTTGAGAAAATGAGTTTAAAAAGAAAAGAAAAGACTTGTCTGTCGTAACACAGCTACAAAGCAGCAGTCCTGGGATTTGCCCCCGTGAATTCAGAATTTAAAAGCTATGGATATGAAAATGAGTAGAAATTCCATTTTAGCCATTTTGTTTGTATTCCTAGGTAGTCACAGAAGATACAAGGGAAATTTTGGCAGTTACCTATTCGTCAAAATACCATTTACAGTGTGCTGTTTTTGTAACTCATGAATTTTAAAATTAAATCTTGCTAAGTCATATTAATTCAAAACAGCACATGTAACATGTCATGAGTTAGAGATAGTATTAGACAGAATGAGGGGCCTGACTTGGAGGCATACGGTTATTTCTTGATGAAAATAAGTGAATTATTTGCCTTAAGATATGTGTGTGTGTGTATGTAATTACAATTTCACCTGGGTGAGTTGGCCTTCTGAAGTACCTGTCTCTGTCAATAATATTTGTTTATTCCTTTAATAACAAGTAAAACTAAGAAAGACCCCAAGAAATAAAATGCTTGCTGCTCATTAGTCTTAAACCTTTCATGATTAGCATGTTTATTGGGATGTTCAATAATTTGTGTTTCCTTAGAACTTTTAATCTTAGAGTTCCAATGTGCTTTATAAACATTCTCTTAGGGCAGCAACCAGGAAGATGTATATGTGTATATATGGCTTAAATATGCTCCAAATGATTAAATGGTCTACTTTAGTTCACAAAATGTAGAAAAGTCAGTTATGGAAGCCATTTTCCTTTGTTGAATGATTTATTCTAAACATGCATATATAGTCATCATTTTAGAAGTATATGTTCCTCAAAATGTATTTCTGTAGGTGATTGACAAACTGTATAATTGACAACCATGCCCGAAACACTCTAGATATGAATCAGTTTATAAAACCCAAATCAGGCACTTGGCAATTCAAAAAGGGCTTTCTTGAGTCAGTCACATAACTGGAGTGATCTAGAAAAGCTCTGCAAATAAGTCTGATGAGTTGCAGTGATGTAAATGAATGTACTTGCAAATGCACATACATAGGAATATCAAGATTTTTTACCCAATTACTTGGCCAAAGATTTCTGCATTGATCCTTATGTACCCAGAAGTTGTATGCTATAGCTCATTTTTCACAATCTGCCTTCCTCATGTGTATACCATACAAGAATTATTTTACTATAATTTTACTTGGGATGCCAAATCAACCCGAAGACTGCAACTAGGATGTGTCTATGTCATTTACCCAAATGCAATGTGGCTACTCTATTTACAGAGTTAAAAGTTAAAACACTTTGTGTGGATATAAATAGTGGGGACTGGAGAATGTAACCTTGGCTGATAGGTTAGAAAAACACATTTTCTTAAAATCCCATACCATAAAGTCAAGAGTTAAAGGGTTTGCACACAGATGTTATGTTCTATACCCAAATTGTACTTTTGCATGCCAACAGGCATACAGTTATCCCCCAGCACATAAATTTGCAATTTTAAGCACATACTACATGCTGAAATATTTGCACAAAAGTAGACCCTGGAAACACATTACTTTTACCCTCGGTGAGCTATTACAAAAAATATGCAAGATCACATACATATATGCAAATACAGTCTGGTGTCTCTGATTTTTTTCTTACCTGCATCAACCTTCTTTTATGAGGGATACTATTCAATTTAAAAGTGGATGCATAGTTGGTTCCTTCAGTTTTTTTCTTCTGTCCCATGCTTCTGCAAACCATTCATTCCCTAGGTAACAATCTCCACTTGGGCAGGTTTCTCATCCTTGTAATGCCATCTACATTTCATTTTCCAGGCAGTTTTTCCAGCTGGGAGTTTTCTCCTTAAAGCAGATTCTTTAAGCTTAAGAAAGTTTTAGGTGCTCACACAAAGTATTTTCTTTCACTTAAGAAAGCATAAAGGAAAGACAGCATTCTAAGAGAAGCACAACTATCAGGCAAGCTTAGAGAAATTGTTACTTTATTTTACTCTAGAGAAGGCAACATACAGTCATTTCTGGGGTTTGCTGACATTGAAAGTTGCACGTGCTCGTATGATATAATTCATTTCAGAAATGAAGATAACACTGTTTTTTGATTCTGCAGAGTTTGCATTTTTCATGGCTACCACAGATAGTTTTAAGATAATATTATTTCGTTTATGCTAAAATAGTCTAATTAAAAATTGACTGTAATCTTGGTTGGAAAACTTTAAGGGAATTTAATGCATAATCAGAATTCAACAGATAATATTCTCATCAGCAAAAGAGAGTAAGACCTTAACTCAAGGCCAAAAACAAATTATCCAATCACCCATCAGACATCAGAATGAGAAGATTTAGTGTGTATTTAACTGGAACGCATGTATTTTGCAGGCTCAATGGATGCAAAATCATGTAGAACAAGATATCACCAAGCTATTTGAAAATGAAATGGTAGTTTACTCATCACTGGGGATTTAGAAGTGTTTCTGAACTGGGTGAAGTAACTCAGGATGATTCCTCTTTTTTTGGACTCTCATATTCGGAACAGATTTGGGGATTATTGAAAATGGATAACACCAGTGACTTTTCACTGAAGGATGTATATTTCAAGGTAATAATTGCATTGTGAACATTTGTTTTAATGGTGGTCTGTTTATGAAGAGAAACCAGGTGGTTATGCATCATTAAAACACAGATGATGAAAGAAGAAATAAAATACATTCATCAGCAAACCAATATAAAAATGAAAGAACGTTAACAGAGAAGAACATGGAGCAATGGGTGAAAAAATGTCTGGCCTCTCAGTCAAAGCCAGATAATACGCTCCATGATTCTCTCAATTAGTTCTCCACACCTGTGCCATTCAGAGGCACTCATTTCTCCCCCACCATTTATTTTAATTAAACTAAAGTAAAACTCATGTCTGTTAATTGCCATTCACATTTTCTTGGCTTTTCTGACCCTAAGAAAAACCTCATTAATGTTACCAGCAATCTTCTTTGTTACCTAGCTCTAATATGCTCATTTTCAACATGATACGTAGCATTAGGTAGAGCAACAACTTCTGTTCCCCTTCATAGAAACTAGGTATGTGTGTTTTCTGTACATTGCAATCAACATTTGCCCTTAATCGTCTATGAAGTCAAATATTATTCACTGTGTCTATAGGCTTTGCTCTCACTGACAGTTCTGTAAACACTCTGAAATTGCTTTATCCTGATGTCTTACACATGCCCCTTGAAATCCTCTGTGCCATTTGCTTTCATTTAAGATCCTTTTTCATATGGCATTGTGAAATAACCATTCCATATGAGCAAGCTTGTAGAAAAGTGATTACTAAGATGTATCAAAATTTTAACTTCTTTTCCCACTATCACATTTATATCCAAAGTCTCTTTATCTTTTAGGAGAAGGTGTCTCTTAGGACACCTTTGGCTACTAAATTATTTTACTGTTTTTTTTTTCCTTAAGATTTATAGAATCATGTGTACCACTATAAAGTACCAACTTCAATTCCAAGTGGGGCATTTCACATTGAGAAAGACCCCAACAGAAGTTAGAGTCTCAGCATCAAGGATTTTCCCATGATGTACAGAATATACATGGAAGTGATATTCAGTAATTTAATGACAACAGATCCAAACATATAAGGTAAAACCTCCCCATCTGTGCCTAATTCTTTAGCAAGTGTTCACAATGCAAATGCTACGGGCTTTTCTAGGTCATTTGGCATTATGTGAGAAATCACCGCTCTGACCCCATATGGTGAAGCGTCAGTAGCGAAACAGATTGGCAGGGCAGGGTCATAATACACTAGAATCCTTGAGGACATCAGTTACTATTTAGTCAGTTCAAAAGCAGCTTGACATTCCTTTCACCAATGACATTGTTTATTTAGCTTTTTAATACTTCTTTCATAAAAAGTAACTACATAGGACAATTTGGTTTAAATTTTGTGGAGTAGTTTTGACAGAAATAGAGAGGATATATAATTCTATGTTTAGAAAAATGACACATTTATATGATAAGTCTAATGTATATTTTGCTTCTAAAACATGAATGACACATATATTCATATGTATGAATGAAAAGCAGAATTAATCAATTAAGCTTTTAATAATATGATTAGAATTTCTTGCTGAAAACATATAATTTTAGACTTCTATTAGGAAAAGACAAATGTAGGAGATAAAATGTAAATGAAAGTATTTACATAATTTTCAGGATGATTATCCAGTAGCCTTAACCCCATCTACTTCTCTGTAATTGAGGTAGAATAACATACTAAACTAAAAGGTCACATATTATACTTAATTGACAAACACTTAAGAAGATTAAATCTCTAAAAGAAAGTAAATATGGTAAATATGCTAAAGTTAGAGAACGAGTGTTTGTTACTTGATTCCTATAGCTTGGTCACTCATTCATTCATTCGCTCATTATTTTTACCAGCATTTTTACTTAATTTGAAGTCATCTTAAAACTGTTTACCTTTTGGCTATTCAGTAGGATGTTCCTCAAATGCAAAATATTTCATGTTAACCTTCCCATTTTCTAATCTTTTATCATAATTAAAGGTAATGGGGGGCGGTAGGGAAAATTAACTGGCATCACCAGAATCTCTTCTTGAACAGCTTCATTTCAAAATACTCACCAAACAAAAATCCAAGATATATGAGGTTCTATAAAATCTATATCACTTCATAATTATGCAGTTAGATTAACTATTGCAGTGTATGGCTAATCTTTCTTATGTAAGCAGAGCTTGAGTTATAACTAGTCATCATATATTACTACAGGGACATTTGATATACATATATAGTTCATAAAAACAAATGGAGAAAGTTGTCAACTTCTGTTCTAAAGGCTTTAATTGGAATTGTTTTGATATGTATAAAATGGTTAAAAGTTAAAAAAGCCTGGCAAAGTATAAAATACTTGTTCTTACAAAAAACATACGTGGTCAATAAATGTTATTGTCATATATGCATACAAATTGATTGGTGTGAAAATTTGTTACAGAGAGTGAGGTAACATTTCAGGTAAGGATAATCAAAGGACCTCTTTAAAACTATATAAAAATTATGCAAGTTATGAGCTTGAGGTAGACCAGTCCTACCAGTTATAACAACGAGAAAAACGATAAAATTTTTTAAAGTATATGTGAAAGTGTCGAACACCTGCTCAGCAAAAATTACTTGAGGGATAACATAAAAAAGGGAGTCACAGAGCAATGAGTAAGAATTCTATAGCATTTGCTTACTGTTTGTCAGTTGCTTTGGCAGTAATCTCTAGGCTTCTGCCCAGAGAAAGAAACAAGTAGAACTTTTGGCAAACTTATGGGTCAAGACAGATCAAAATAGGAGTTCAAGACTGCTTTGAAGAGCCAGTATGAACCCAGTGAGAAGGGAGGTTGTCTGAACTGAGCTTTACATATTTCCAGCTTTTCTTTTAAGTATTTGTGTTTCTTGAACTGGGCAAAGCAGGAGACTAAGAAACAAGAAGAAAGGGTCTGAAGGGCTAAAAGAATCAATCTATCAAAAGATGGAGCAATTCTAAACATTAATGCACCAGACAACACAGCTTTAAAATACATGAAGCAAAACTGTGAGAGCTGAAAGAAGAAATAAGCAAATTAACAATTTTGGTTCATGACTTCAAAATTACACTTACAACATTTGATAAAACAACTAGATAAAATAGCAAAGACATAGAACTGAATAATACTATCCATCAACATGATTGTATTGATATTTATGGAATACTCCACCCAGTAACAGCAAGATACATATTCTTTTCAAGTGTCCAGAGATTTTTCACCAAGATATACCATATCCTGAGTCATAAACAAGCCTCAACACATTTAAAGTAATTAAAATTGCACAGAGAATGTTCTCTGATCTAATGCAATCAAACTAGAAATCAATAACAGAAAGACAACAGGGAAATCTTGAAACAAGTGAAAATTAAACAACACATTTCTTAACAATTCATGGGTCAAAGTAAAAGTTGGAAATTTAAAAAATATTTTGAACTAAAGAAATTCAAATAGAGCGTATCAAAATGTTTGGAACACAGTTAAGGCAGTGTTGAATGGTGTATTTAAAGCATTTAATTCTTACATTAGAAAAAGGCCTGGCATAGTGGCTCACGCTCATAATCTCAGCAATTTGGGAGGCCAAGGCTGATGAATCAGTGGTGCTCAGGAGTTCAGGATGAGCCTGGACAACATGGCAAAACCCCGTCTCTACAAAAAATATTTTTAAAATTAGCTGGGCATGACATGTGCTTGCAGTCCCAGCTACTCGGGAGGTTGAGATGGGAGGATCATCTGAGCCTGGGAGGCTGAGGCTGCAGTGAGCTGTGATAGTAACACTGCACTCCAGCCTGGGCAACAGAGTGAAACCCTGTCCATAAATATATATTATATATGAAAGAAAATAAAAAAGAAAGCATCTCATATTTAATCTAAATTCTTACCTAGAGAAATTAAAAAGAGGAAATTAAATGCAAAGAAAGTAGAAGGAAGAAATAGTAAAGATAAGAGTAGAAATCAATAAAATTGAAAGCTGAAAAACAAGAAAATATTAAAAAATGAAATAAACTTCTGACAAGACTGACAAAGACAAAAAGAGGGAAGATGCAAATCGCCAATATCAAGAATGAACATAGGGTATCACTACATATCCTGAAGCCATTAAAAGAATTCTAAGGGAATACTACAAACAACCCTACACAGATAAAGGTGAAAAGTTAGTAAA
This sequence comes from Aotus nancymaae, assembly GCF_030222135.1. Taxonomy (NCBI): domain Eukaryota; kingdom Metazoa; phylum Chordata; class Mammalia; order Primates; family Aotidae; genus Aotus; species Aotus nancymaae. The sequence goes on along the minus strand of NW_026988415.1, from coordinate 47,958,231 downwards.
AATAGACCATTAAAAAAAAATCACAAACAACCAAAACACAATCAAGATGAAATAGAAAACATGAATAGTTCTATAACGTTTAAAGAAATTACATTTATAATTAAAAGTACTCCAAAAGGAAACCTCTAGGCCCAGATGGATTCACCGGGAAATATTACCAAATATTTGAAGAAGATTTCACACTAAATGTAATTTATACATTTGTTCTAAAAAATAGACGCACAGGGATCAGTTTCCAATGCATTTTATTGTCAGCATTATCCCAAATAAGAAAAACTAAAGATTCACATCTTTCATGAACTTTGATATAAAAATCCTCAATAAAATATTAGGCAATCAATTTAAACACAGTATAAATGAATAATATGCCATGTTACTTCAGGTATGCAAGACTGGGTCATCATTTGAAAATCAAAAAATGAAATCCACCATATCAACTGGTTAAAAGAGAAAAATCATATGATCCTATCAATAGATACAGAAAAAGCATTTAATAAACTTCAACACCCATTCATTATAAAAACTCTCAGCAATCTGGGAATATAGAGGAAAATTCTCAACTTAATAAAGTACATCTAATAAAAGTTATAGCTAACATTATATTTAATGGTGAAAGACTGAAATCATTCACCTAACATTAGAAACAAGGAAATCATGTGTACTTTTACAATTCTTACTCAATACAGTGCTGGAAGTTCTAGCTAATCATGATAAGGCATGAAAATAAAACAGGCATACAGATTCGAAAAGAAGAAATAGATCTGTTTCTATTTACAGATAACACAATGATCTACACAGAAAAATCCTAAGCAGTCCACAAAATTAATCTTCTAAAACGAATATGTGAGTTCAGCAAGGTTTCAGAATACTCTATACAGTTTTTTTAATAAAATAAATTGTATATATTTATATACTAATAGTAAACTTATGAACACTAAAATTTAAAACAGAGTATTATTTTCAATTGTTCAAACAAAAAAGAGGAATACTTATGTGTTATTTTAATAAAACATTAACATGATTTGTTTGCTAAAATTTATACAATACTGATTTTTAAAAAATCAAATATTTTTATAAATGGAGAGACAAACCATGTTCATTGATTGGAAGACTCAACATTGTAAAGATGTCAATTCTCCCCAAATTGATATACAATCTCTCTCAATATCCTAGTAAAGTTTGTGTAGTTATAGATAGATTACTCCAAAACATATATAGAAAAGCAAAGGAACTAGAATAGCTAATTTTGAACAAGAAGAATAAAGTGGGAGAGGAAGAATCAGTCTAGTCTATCTGATTTCAAGACTTATTATAATAATCTAGGATGTGTGTAGTATTGGTGGAGGGATAGATACATAGATCAATGGAACAGAATAGAGATCCCAGAGATAGACCCATGCAGATATGCCCTATTGCCTATTGACATTTTTTTAACAAGGTACAAAAACATCTCAGTGGAGAGAGAATCTCTCAGCAAATTGTACTGAAGCAATTGGACAGCCACAGGTAAAAAACTGAACCTATAAAACTTTTAGAACTAAGTGTAGGGAAGAAAAAAATCATTGGAATCCAGAACTAGGCAAAGAAATCCTAGATAAATTGAATTTCATGTAAATTAAACGTTTTGTGAAAGACCTTAATAATAGGACGAAAAGTTACACACTTAGAGAAAATATTTATAAACCACATCTCTGACAAGTGACAAATTACTCATATTCAGAGTACATAAAGCTCTTTCAACATTCAATAGTAAAAACAAAAAACATTCAATTAGAAAATGGGCAAAATACATGAAAAGATATTTTTCTGAAGAGGATATACAGAAGTCAAATAGATACATGAAAGGTTATTAAACACTATTAGGTATTAGGGAAATTAAAATTAGAACCACAATGAGATAATTATGCACCTCTTAGAATGGTTAACATAAAACACTAGTGACAATACCAAATGCTGGAGAGGATGCAGAAAAGTTGAGTCATACATTTCTGGTGGAAATGTAAAATGGTACTGCCACTCTGACAGTTTCTTAAAACACTAAACATACAACTGTCAGACATGCTAACAATTCTAGTCCTGAGCATTTATCCTAGAGGAATAAAAACTTATGTCTATACAAAAAGCAGTTCAAGAATGTTCATAGCAGTTTTATTTATAATAGCAAAAAATTAGGAAGAACTAAAATGTCTACAGTAAGTGAGTAAATAAACACTGGTACAACCATGTCATAGGCATGGGCTACTAACTAGCAGTATGAAAAAACAAATTATTATTTTTTTATGGATTGCTTTTATTGTACTTTAGATTCTGGGGTACATGTGCAGATCATGCAGGATTGTTGCATAGGTACATACATGGCAAGGTGGTTTACTGCCTTCATCCCCCCATCACCTATATCTGGCATTTCTCCCCTCATTATCCCTCCCCACCCTCCCCACTCCTGCTGTCACTCCCCTAACTCCCCCTACTGACTGCAGTGTGTGATGCTCCCCTCCCTGTGTCCGCGTGCTGTAATTGTTCAACACCCACCTATGAATGATAACATACAGTGTTTGGTTTTCTGTTCTTGTGTCAGTTTGCTGAGAATGATGGTTTCCAGATTCATCCATGTCCCTATGAAGGACTCAAACTCATCGTTTTTTTTTATGGCTGTGTAGTATTCCACGGTGTATATGTGCCACATTTTCTTTATCCAGTCTATGGATGATGGACATTTGGGTTGGTTCCAGGTCTTTGCTACTGTAAACAGTGCCGCAATGAGCATACGTGTCCATGTGTCTTTATAATAGAACAGTTTATAATTCTTTGGGTATATACCCAGTAATGGGATTGCTGGGTGAAATGGTATTTCTATTTCTAGGTCATTGAGGACTCGCCACACTGTCTTCCACAATGGTTGAACTAATTTACACTCCTACCAACAGTGTAAAAGTGTTCCCATTTCTTATACATTATCGATACATGACACAACTCACATGAACCTCATGGATTGTATTTTATAATGTTCTTGAATAAACACTATAGAGAAGGAGAAAAAAATAGTGGTTTCCAGGGATTTGGGATTGAGGTAGGCATGTGGAAGTATGTGGCAATAAAGTAGTAGCACGAGATTACTAAGTGGTAATGGAACAGCCATGTATCTTAATTGTGGTGGTAGTTACACAGAGCTACTCATGTGATTGAATTTCATAGAATCACACACACACACACACATACATGAGAGCATGTATAATTTGTGAAATCTGAATAAGTGTTGTGGATAGCACCAGTGACATTTATTTGGTTTCAATATTATACTACAGTTATGCAAGCTATCAAATTTGGGAATTCAAGGTGAAGGATACATGGGATCTCCCTGTACCTTTCTTTGTTACTCTCTGTAAATTTGTGATTGCATCAAAATAAAATATTCTTTAAAAGTAAAAATAACCAAAATATATAATAACTTGTGCTTGGGCTTCCTGTGCCAGACAGCCTTTCTACACAGACACCCTTCTCACCAAGGTTCTGCTCTTTAACCCTTATCATGGGTAATGTGGCTTCCCCTCAATTCACTAGTGTGAATGGCTACCTTATACTGCCTTGTCCAGTGTATTCAGGACTGTACTGCTCAGGGAAGGAAGGAAATAGAAGGAAAGAAGGAAAAGGAAAATAAAGGGAAGAAAAGGAAAAGATAAAAAAGAAAAAAGAAGAAAGGAAAAGAATATATTTGAAAATGACACTTCAGAAGTAAATTTTATTTGTTACAAAACCAAGATATAGTTAAAAATAAGATTATCATAGTACAGGTCTTCACAAACTTCATGTTGGCACACAGCAGTGTTTCTCAAATAACTTGGTGTATGTAAGTTGTGAGATTTTTCAAAAGTAGTTCGGTTCTAATAAAGTGAAAAAAATTGTATGAATTTCTATTTTGTTATAGTAGGGAGAATCAAAGCTTATCTTTATAAAAGCAGTAAGTTCATTCACTTACACACTGATGTGCTGTCCTGAATGGAGGAGTCAAGAGTAATACCTAGGTATCAACATATAGAAATGTCAAATTCAAGTAACCATCACTCATGGTATACTTCGTAGTAGGTGAGAGGGTTGAAAATCAATGCTTTAGAAAGGTAATTCTAACTTTTCCTAGGCTGAATGTCAGAAACTTTAAAATAAATAAAATAAAAATCAAACTTGCAAATTCAGAGTAAATGAATTTTAACCAAGGAGTTGCCAGAGTGTAGAGGTCTCAACTTTGGTTCAACCAAAGATAACTTCCACTAAATTTTACATGAATGAAAAGCAAGCTCACTTCCAAAGGGAAATGTCACACAATTCTCTGTACATTTTAAATAATCTACATATATCATGAATGGTTCAGATAAACATTATGTGAGAGGAAGAAAAGCCACATGCTCGCTTATAAGGATGGCCATTACACAGAATGCTGGTTTATGGGGATAATTAGTGGTTTTTCAATGTTAACTATTGATATGAGAGGGGAGCAGGGAAGTGCTGGGTAGAGAAGGATGGGGTCCTTGGTGAAGGCTCTGCTCTCGGGCCTGTGCCCATGGACCTAAGTGAGACTAGGCACACCTGTTTTTGCATCCAAATGTTGAATTTTCTCAGACCACTCTGGCCTGCCATGTCCCCCATCCTGTGCCCATAAAAAACTAAGAGATACAAGTGGCTGGATATAGAGAGGAGCAGAGGAACAGAAGAGCACACTGACAGGCACCAGCAGACGCTGGCGGGCCACGGACAGCAGGACAACGTTGAATTCGGTCAGGGGCAGTCAGAGGAGAGTCCAGCCACTAAGTGGCCTGATTTCATGGGAAGACCACCTTCCCACTCCATCCCCTTTCTGGCCTTCCCATCCATCACCTGAGAGCTACTTCCTCCACTCAATAAAACCTTGCACCCATCCTCCAAGCGCACATATGATCTGATTTTTCTGGTACAATAAGGCAAGAACCTGGGATACAGAAAACCCTCTGTCGTTGTGATAAGGCAGGAGGTCTAATTGAGTTGATTAACACAAGGCACCTGCAGATGGCAAAACTGAAAGAGCACACTGTAACACACACCCACTGGGGCTTTGGGAGCTGTAAACACTTAACCCTAGATGCTGCCAGGTGTTGGAGCACAAAACGCTCCCCACAACTAGGCCGACTGTGGGCTCTCCCCTACGGGTCTGAGCAGTGTGGCACCAAAGAAGCGAGCCACATCACTGCTACGTGCCCTGGATGGGAGGTAAGGGAACTCCTCCCGTTTCACTATTTTGTATTTCAAATAAAATAGCATTCCAGATCATGGCATAAAAGCAAGAATTTAATTCAACTTGCTAAATACACACTACTTTATAGTGTATTAAAATTTATTTAAAATTTATTAAAATTTATTGAGATAATCTTTCATACATGTTTAAAATTTGGGTCATATTTGCTTTAAAATTGGATAAATATGCTCAGTCTTAAAAGGAGTACCCTAAATTACTTTAAAAGTAAATTTTTTATTGAGGTATAACAGACATAAAGAAATGTTCAAAAACTCGTATAGGTACAACTGGCATTTTTTCTTTAATTTATTAACAGCATTATTGAAGTGTAATTGACTTACAATAAACTGAACATAATAAGTTTTCACATGTGCATACTCCCATTAAACCATCAGCCAAATCAAGACAATGAAGATATTCATCATTCCCAAAGTTTTTACGTGAGCTTTGGTAGCTCCACCCTTCCCTGCCTCAGAAAACCACTGATACACTTCTTTTTGGGAATGATTTGTCTGCATTTTCTAAAATCTTTGATATAAATGTAAGTATGCAGAATATACTTTTTCATATCTGGCTTTTTCCATTCATCATAATGCCTTGGAAATCCATCCAAGTTGTTTTGTGCATCAGTCATTGCTTAATAATATTCCATGGTATAGATATACCAGAGTTGATTTAACTATTCACCTACTGAAGGACATTTGTGCTGTTTCCCAATTTGTGATTGCAAATAAAGCTGCTATGAACATTCATGTACAGGTTTTGTGTAAACACATTTTCAGAGCTGACCTCAGCTTACCTCTTAAAGATCCTGTCTTCTTCACAATCTCAGCCTTTGTTGTCCTCATTGGTTTAGCAGTTCTCCATGTGAGTTTGCATACTATCCAGTTTTTCTAACTGATCTATCTTAAGTTACATTGAGCTACAAAGAAGCAAAATACTAAATTTCTATTTTAAACTAATACATTTTCTAAATATTTGTTAGCATGTATGTCAATAAACTTTTGTATATTGATTATATCCTTAGCAACTTTGAAAACTCTTTTATGAACTCTAATAATTTGAGGATTTTTTGAGGTCTCATGTAGGCAATATCATCATTAGCCTTTTGTTTTCTCTTATTTATTTCTTACATATTATATTTCCTTTCATTTTTTAGCAAACTGGCCAGAATCTCTGAAACAATATTAAAAAATATGGTGAGTTTGTTCTTAATTTTAAAAAGAATGCTTTTAAGATTTCATGACTGTCATGGTAGCTCTAAGTTTTTGGAAGGGAGCTTTTATCAGATTAAAGAAATCCCCTTTTACCAATAAGCTGCCAAGATTTTTCCTTTTATCACAAATGATTATTCACTTTATTTAATGACTTTCCTGAATTTTTAAACATGATTATAAGTTTTTACTTCTTTAATCTCTTCATGTGCAAAATTACATTAGATATTGAACTGTCCTTTAATTCCTGGACAAATACCCTTTCATTCCTGAACAAAGCCTAATTTTTTCACAAATGTGTTATTTATTAATACATTATTATATTTAATTTGTTAATATGTTGTTCAGGATTGTTATCTATCTCTGTTTATAAGTGTGTTTGGCCTGCAAATTTTCTTTCTTATACTGTCTTTTTCTTGTTTGGTGTCATGGTTATGCAATTTTCATAAAGAGCTTTAGGCAGTATGCCATTTTTTCTCTTTTTTGAAAGTTTTTGTTTACTCTTGGAATTATATGTTCTTTGAATGCTTGTCAGAATTTGCCCATAACACCTTTTGGTCATTCGTATTTGCAATTGTTATGTATTTAACTTTGGCGATTTTTAATTTTTTCCTTGTATTTTCTCTATTTTACCGAAGTTTCAAATTTATTCGCAAAAGTTTCTTCAGAATATTGTCTTCTATTTTATGAAGCGATGTTTTTATTTTATTTCTAATATCAGTTATATGTATTTTCTCCTCATTTCTCTTCTTCTTTAAGAGCATGTTTAATGTCATTAGTGTTTTCAGAGAATCAACTTTCATGTTTACTGATTTTTCACTATTGCAGCGTTATTTTGTTTCATCAATTTCTCTTCCTTGTTTTTTTCTCATAATTTTCTTTCTTCTGCTTTGTTTGATTTCATTCAGTTGATATTTATTTGTCTTTGAATGTTGATTTTAATGAAAATAAAATTATTGGCTGTCAATCATTTTTCTCAGTACTTTGTACACATCATTTTACAGACATATGGCTTCATAGCTGATATTCAGAAATCAGCTGTTAATCTAAGCTTTATTTCATTTCGATAATCTGATTAGATCTATATTGTATCTTCTCATCATAACCTTCATGATTATTGAAGTTTTAATATGTCTTAGTTTCTCTAAATAAATTCTGAATTATCTCTCCAGCTCTATTTCTTAACTTAAAATTTCTTTCTGCTGTGTTGTTAAATCTTATCATTATGCCATCTGTTGCGTATTTAATTTCAGTGATCGTATATTTTTTATTCCTACATGTTCTACTTAGTTTTTTCTCATATTGTTGTTTTTCTTATCAATTTATTACCCTATTTAAGTACTTTATATCAACTTACATTTGGAATGTGAACTGCAATATCTGTAATTGTTATAAATTCTCTAGTTTCTTGTTTCTGCTTATTTTTACTTATTGTAACATTTCCTCATGTGCTTAGTGGTTTATTTTTATTGCTATTTCATATTCCTTGTAATTTGTTCTGGGGACTCATTGAGGCCTTTATTAAAATGTGTTCTTCCAGAAGAGGTGAATACTTATTTTTATCATGTCCCTGGGGTCTTGTATTTTTTTAAGTCTGAAATTTTGGCTTAGAGTTTTCAGGCTATACAAATAGTGTGAATTCAATCTCCAAAGACATGTGCAAGCAAGCTCATAATTAGGAAATATGCCAAGGTACATGGGCATAGCTCAATGAAAGTAATGTCCTTTAGGGACCTCAGCCTTATGGGGGAAACTCAATCAGACCTTGTTTCCTGCTTTAGTCCCAGGCTTTGAGACCTGTTTCTGTTCATGTAACTTGTTACATCCTAAGCTCTAAGCTATAAAGGATGAGACATACTGAAAGGAAAGATTCATTCCAGTTTTCTTTTAAAGAATGTGACCTCTTTTTTGTTTGTAGCTTATAAAGGATTTTGTTTTCTTACCTCTAAGTCATCTATGCAGTATGAAAAAAATTAAAATATTAAAATAATATTTTTCCTTTAATAACACACTAAAAATACTGGGAAAATATTTTATTTATTTTTTACAGCAATAACATTGTATCCATGATTTCTACTTCAATTACATATAGTACAAAAGCAACTCTAACTTTTAAAATGGGGGTCAAAAAATAGGGGGACAAAGGAAACAACCAACAGAGACAAGAGACAGTTTGTTACATGGGAGAAAATAGCTGCAAACTATTCAGCCAACAAGGGCCTAATATTCACAATATACAAGGAACACAAACAACAGCAAAAACAATAATAATTTCATTAAAAAGTGGACAAAATACATAATAGACATTCTCAAGAGAAGACATGGAAATGGCCAAGAAGTATATGAAAAAAATGCCCAACATCTCTAATTATCAAGAAATGTAAATCAAAATCACAGTAAGATAGCACTATTCATAATAACCATCCTAACTGATAACCTCATTTAGAATGGTTACTATTAAAAGGACAAAAATAACAGATGTTGGCAAGGATGTGGAGAAAAGAGAACCTTTAGGCAATGTTAGAGGAAATGTAAATTGATACAACCATTATAATAAATGGTATTACAGATTTTCAAATAAACTAAAAGTTGAACCACTGTTTGATCCAGCAATCCCACTACTGGGTATTTATTTAAAGGAAAGGAAATCAATATGAAAGGGATACCTTTACCTCTATGTTTGTTGGAGCACTATCCACAACAGCAAAGTCATGGAATCAGCATAACTATTTATCAGTGGATGAATGGATAAAGAAAATGTGAATATGCACAATGGAATACTAGTTGTCCATAAAAACAATGAAATCCTGTCATTTGCAAAAATATGGAAGAAACTGGAGGTAACTATGTTCAGTAAAATAAGCCAGTCACAGAAAGACAAATACCCCGTGTTCTCACTCGTATGTGGGAGCTATAAAATTTGATCTCATGGAGGTAGAAAGTAGAATTATAGTTACCAAGGCTAAGAACAGTGTTTGGGTGGAGGAAAGGGGTGAAGAGAGGTTGGTTAATAGGTATAAACATATAGTTAGATAAAAGGAGTAAGTTTCAATGTTTGTTTACCGTAGAGAGACTGTAGTTAACCACAATGTATTGTATATTTCAAAATAGCTGGAAGTGAGGGTTTGAAATATTCCCAACACATAGAAATGATAAATACTTGAAGTGATGGATACCCTAAATACCTTGATTTGATTATTGCATATTCTATGCATGTAACAAAATACAACATGTATGTCATATAAATGTACAAATATTATACAACAACAGTTTTTTTTGAAATGGGGGACAAAGGCATGTGATTAAATAATAGTCACAGTATTGCATATAGAGTGTGGTGTATCCTTCACTAAGCTTCCTCAAATGGTGACATTTTATATAATTGTTATATAACATTAAAATCAGGAAACTGACATGAGTACATGTGTCATTGAGTATAGTCGGCCCTCAGTATCCATGGGTTCCACATCCTCAAAATATGCCAACCACAGGTCAAAAATATTTTTTAAAATGACACAATAAAAATAATACAAATATAGGGAGGCCGAGGCGGGTGGATCACGAGGTCAAGAGATCGAGACCATCCTGGTCAACATGGTAAAACCCCATCTCTACTAAAAAAAAATACAAAAAATTAGCTGGGCATGGTGGCGTGTGCCTGTAATCCCAGCTACTCAGGAGGCTGAGGCAGGAGAATTGCCTGAACCCAGGAGGCGGAGGTTGCGGTGAGCCGAGATCGTGCCATTGCACTCAAAAAAAACAAAAAAACAAAAAAACACACACACACACACACACAACTAAAGTCTAATGTACATTAGAGACATATAAAAACAGCAGTAATTAACAATACAGATGATTACTTAAAATGTGGATAAAATCACAAATATAGCTGTATTAAGCTATATAACCTCTAGGTGGGTGATAAGAGTTGGTATCCCCCCAAAACTTGAAACTTTATTTTTATTTATTTATTTATTTATTTATTTATTTTTGAGATGGAGTTTCACTCTTGTTACCCAGACTGGAGTGCAATGGCACGATCTCAGCTCACTGCAACCTCCACCTCCTGGGTTCAGACAATTCTCCTGCCTCAGCCTCCGGAGTAGCTGGGATTACAGGCATGAGCCACTATGCCCAGCTAATTTTTTGTATTTTTTTTTAGTAGAGATGGGGTTTCACCATGTTGACCAGGATGGTCTCGATCTCTTGACCTCGTGATCCACCCGCCTCGGCCTCCCAAAGTGCTGGGATTACAGGCTTGAGCCACCGCGCCCGGCAAAAGACCTTTTTTTAGATAATTTAAAATGTGAATATAATGAAGGTGCTATCTGCCATTTTTTTTTTTTGGTATTTTGCATTTTATTGTTTTATCTTCTATACATTCTCTTATATTGTTCTCCAGGGTCCACTGTTTCCTGCCCTCTTCTCTGCTCTTTCCCTGAGTATTGTCATCCATGTCTTTAAAAATACCTTACACTGATGACTCCAAAATCTACACCTCTAGCCCAACTTCATCCTGAGTTTCTGCCCTTACTCTCTATTTCAGATGTCTCTGAGACACTTCCAATCAACATGTCACCAAAGTATCATCACTTATAGTTTCCCTCCATATCCTTCTGTATTAGTTTATTTTTACACTACTATAAAGAACTCGTTGAGACTGGGTAATTTATAAAGGAAAGAGGTTTAATTGACTCACAGTTCTGCATGGCTAGGGAGGCCTCAGGAAACTAACAATGATGGTGGAAGGCAAAAGGAAAGCAAGGCACATCTTACATGGTGGCAGGAGAGGGAGAGAGAAAGAAGGGAGGAAGCACCACACACTTATCAAAACAACCAGATCTTGTGCGAACTCTATCACAAGAATAGCAAGGGGGAAGTCCACCCCCATGACTCAATTATCTCCCACCTGGCCACTCCCCAACCCTGTGAATTATAATTTGAGATGAGATTTGGGTGGGGACACAGAGCCAAACCCATATCACCTCCTTAACTTCCTTTTAAAATGACTAATTTTACAACCAAGTAGTTGCCCTAACTAGGAATTTAGCCATAGTCTTTTATGCCTTCATTCATTTCAATCCAAACTGATCTCAGAATCATTTCTAGTTTATCTACTACACGTCTCTCAACCCCTATTTCATTTCCATTGTCACAGTGTTGTTTCATTCACTGTAATTTTACTTGTTCCATTAAAAAATTCATAAAGGATTCCTAGAATTCTGTCTCCTCAATAACGTTACCAAGATAATTCTTTACACTGGCAACAGAATTATCTTCCTAAAACAATTATGATCTCATCACCCTTGTGCTTAATGATATCCAATGGCACTGACTCTTCAAACTCCTCAGTTTGGCATACATGGCCCTTCACAATTCAACTCAGTCAATCTCTCTATAGTGCTGTTTTCTACCTCAAAAGCCTTGCCCTTCTCCTCAGCTGTACAAACAAAATTCCAGCTGACCGGACTTCCTTGCATATATCATTGCCCTTTACATCTTTAAGTCTTTGCAGTTGTATTGAATATTTGCTTCCCCTTCTTGTCTTAGAAAAATTCTATCTATCTCAAGACCCAGCTCATTATCACCTTCTGTATAAAGCCTTCCCAGACATTTTTACAATTATTTTTTCCCTTTTTTAGTTTTCCTACATTTCCTCCATGCCTCTCTGACAGTAGTTATTACACAGCATCTATTTGATTGTAATTGTCTCTTCTAATATATTATAATTTCTGAGGCAGAGATCTTACTCAGTTTTGCATCTCCAGCATTTCAGAGAAAGAAATGTTTATTAAATGAATAAATTGTAATTAAAATCCAAGAGTTCAAGGGATAATGCTCACTCTTTTATTCATACTTAATAACAGGCACATGCATGCGTATTTTATTTTGTATTGCCAATAAATACATAATTCACTGAAATTCTCTTCCCTTTCTGGATTATTCACCTCCAAACATAAGCACATGACATGTTTAGTTTAATATAAAAACAAAGAGAGATCAGAGAGATCCAAGATGGCTGATCACTAGCAGCTCGGGCACGTAGCTCCCAGTGAAAGCGCAGAGAACGAGAGGACGCCACACTTTCAGACGAATATTTGTAGCTCACCGACCAGGAGATTCCCAGCGGAGGAGCTCCACGGGTCGCCAGAGCGACTCTTGTGGCCGGCGCGGTGGTTTTGCTGGCGCCTTAAAGTGGCAGTTCTTGGTGCAGAGTCCAGAGATTCCTGGGCAGAAAGGCACCATCAACCTTAACACCGCTGTCTTGGCCGGCACAGTGGATTGCTCAGATTTCAGTGCTGGGAATCAAAAAGTTGGACGTCCGCTCAGAGACCTAGTTAGAAAGTCGGTAATTACAAAGACGACAGATGGATAAATATATAATCAAGGGAAGAAAGCAGCCTAAAAAGGCAGAGAATACTCAAAATCAGAATGCCTCTCCCTCTACAGGGGATCGCAATTCCTCATCAGTAATGGAACAAGGCTTAATGGAGAACGAGTGTGTTCCAATAACAGAAGCAGGTTTCAAAATGTGGGTGATAAGAAACTTCTGTGAATTAAAAGAACTTGTTCTAACCCAATGCAAAGAAACTAAGAACCTTAAAAAAAGGTTTGACGAAATGCTAACGAGAATAGACAATTTAGAGAGGAATATAAGTGAATTGATGGAGCTGAAAAGCACAACACGAGAACTTCGCGAAGCATGCACAAGCTTAAACAGTCGAATTGATCAAGCAGAAGAAAGGATATCAGAAGTCGAGGACCAGCTCAGTGAAATGAAACGAGAAGACAAGATTGGAGAAAAAAGGATAAAAAGGAATGAGCAAAGTCTCCAGGAAATATGGGTCTATGTGAAAAGACCTAATCTACGTTTGATAGGTGTACCTGAATGTGATGAAGAGAATGAATCCAAGTTGGAAAATACTCTTCAGGATATCATTCAGGAAAACTTTCCCAACCTAGCAAGGCAAGGTAATATTCAACTCCAGGTAATACAGAGAACACCACAAAGATATTCTTCAAGAAGACCAACCCCAAGGCACATAATTGCCAGATTTATTAGGGTTGAAATGAAGGAGAAAATACTAAGGGCAGCCAGAGAGAAAGGTCAGGTTACCCACAAAGGGAAATCTATCAGACTCACAGCAGATCTCTCAGCAGAAACCCTACAAGCCAGAAAAGAGTGGGGACCAATATTTAACATCCTTAAAGAAAAGAACTTTGAACCCAGAATTTCCTAACCAGCCAAACTAAGCTTTATGAGCGAAGGAAAAATTAAATCTTTTGCGAACAAACAAGTACTTAGAGAGTTCACCACCACCAGGCCTGCTTTACAAGAGCTTCTGAAAGAAGCACTATACATATAAAGGAACAACCAATATCAGCCTTTCCAAAAATATATCAAAAAGAAAAGAACATTAACACAATAAAAAATTTACATCAACTAATGGGCAAAACAGCCAGCTAGCATCAAATGCCAGTATTAAACTTATATATATTGTAATTGGATAAAAAGCCAAAACCCATCGGTATGCTGCATCCAGACCCATCTTACATGCAACAATACACAAAGACTCAAAGAGAAGGAGGAAGATTTACCAACCAGAGAGTAAAAATAAACAAATAAACAAAAAGCAGGAGATGCAATTCTCGCCTCTGATAAAGTAGACTTTAAAGCAACAAAGATCAAAAGAGGCAAAGAAGGACATTACATAATGGTAAAAGGATCAATGTAACAAGAATAGCTAACGATTCTATAGATCAACAAGATAGAAAATTAACAAGGATATTCAGGACTTGAACTCAGACCCGGAACAAGTAAACTTAATAAACATTTATAGAACTCTCCACTTCAAATACACAAAACATACATTACCACCTCACACCTATTCCAAAAGTGACTATATAATTGGAAGTAAATCACTCCTCAGTAATCGCATAGCATTTCATAGGTTTAAATGAAATATTGGTTGGCTGTTTGTTTGTTATCTTCTTCCCTTATTCCTTCCTGACTACATCATTAAGTATAATTATCAGTATACAAGAGGTTTTCAATACCCATTACTAAATTGCATTCTAGCCTGGGCAAGAAAGCAATACTCGCATTCTCTCTCCCTCTTTCTTTTCCTTTTTCCTCCTCCCCATTCTCTCTCTCTCTTTCTCTTCCTTTTTCCTCCTCCCCATTCTCTCTCTCTCTTTCTCTTTAAAAAAAAAAAAAAAATATATAAAAGGAATTGTCAAGACCCATTTTTGTCTACTATTTTTCTCTTGAAATTACATTTCATTAATGAAACACTCATGAAACTACATTTTAACTTTGGTTTTAATTAGTTGGTATAATAGCTATCAATTTAGCTTTGAGGGTATATTGGTGTTATTGATATAATAATTAAATATAAAATGATTAGTCTATTAAAAATGTACTAATTGACTTCTGCCAAATATAACTAATTACAGCTGATTGGTCAAAATAGTATAAGCTGTAACTTTAATTACATAACACTGGGTTACACATTTTATTGCTTCACATAAACATTTTTCTTTTTTCCTGAAAAAAATTAACTACTGTATCATTCATGTTGATTTAATTTAGAACAAGAAAAATATGGAAACAGGTTTTATATGTTGATTGTTCAAATAATAGAATTAAGAGATAACGTCAAGAAAGGAGAATGCAGCCATGGATAAGAGTTTATTGTTCAAATATTACAAAGTGCTATTGAACAGGTTAACTATTTTGGGGACAATTACATGCTACTATGAAAATTGTGTTTAAATTGCTTAGATTACCAGCCCACCTAGGAAATAGAACACTTAATTTTTTTTTAATGAAAGCTTTTTGAAAAACTAGTATGAATCATAGATCTCTCTTCTTTTTACTACTTGTCACTGAGATTTTATATATATATCAACCATGGTAAACATTTTTTGAGCTATTTCTTTTACATAAATGCACATTTATATAACAAATTTCAATGCTTCTTTCTGCTCTCTCCATGATAGTTATCAAATATAGCCTCTGTTAAACTTTGGACTAATTTACCATAATCATAAAACTAAATTGATTGGGACATACTGTCACACTCTGTAAACACAGAAACAAATAACAACTTTTCTGATTCTAGTAGTTGCTTGAATCATGTCCTTTTGCATACTGCTGGCTAAGTAACATAGCAGAATGGCTCATGTCTTACCAAAAAAAGAGGCCAATAAATGACATTTTACTGAAGGAGAAATTATCAACAAGGATAGATTAAGTACCAAGTTTGTTAGGAAAGCACTGCCCTGAGCTCTGAGATAAAAATCAGTGAGTAATAATTGTACCTCGCATGATATATAAAGGGTATAATCAGAAGAAAGGTACTTAACATTTACACTAAAAACCTGAAATTATGATTCAGCATGGGTTAATATAAACTTGCTTTATATATGGTTAAATTGAAAGACTAAACCAAATGTTGGTACAAAGGTGTTTTGTGATATTAACTCTGTGGAGCACTTTTACCTTTGCTCTTAATTTTTGCATCGACTACTTATCTGCTTTTGGGTGAAATCCAAGTATTGATTTTAACCAGCAAAAACTCTTTTTTGCTATAGGAGCTGGTTATCTTAGAGACTGACATTTTCCTATATATCAAGGGTTGCTTCTTCAGGCAGTGCTAATATTTAAAGTTGTTAGTGTTATTTGGAGTAGGAGTCGACATGCCTACTTTAGAATATAATGTGTTGCTTTTCCTGCAGAGAACAATGTAAAGTCTATATGCTTAATGAGGCCTTGATTTAAAGAGTTTGAAAATGAAGCTCCCTTGTTTTATATTCTCTAAGTACATGATTATATTAAAAGTCTATAAAAGCCCATAGAATGCATGGAAATAGAAAATGATTTAAAAAAACAAAAATGTATTCTACCTTTTGATTATAATAATTTAGCAAATTCCTTCTCTATTGTTATCTCATTTTAAAAAGGGTAGAGCAACAAAAACTACATTTAACATATTATCATATAACAAAACTTGAGCTTTTCAAAATTCCAATAATTTCTTAAGGTCATTCTTTTAAATTGATGTACACTTGTTATGTTTTTACAGCTTAAATGAATTTTCCATCATCTTTTTAGCTGAGCATTTAGTTTTGCTCCAGGCAAATCAATGAAAAATCATCTATTAAAAGATAAAATTTTGTTATACACATTCACAAGAGACTAGTTTGAAACACACTTCTGTTGGTAGACTATAAAATTGAGTGGTCATCATAAGGGTTATGCTCTTTTGGTTCTTCAAAAATGTATTCTGCTTATATTCAAATGTAAGCTAATTTTTTAAACCAATAATTTAGGAATAATTTTTTAAAAGATTTCAATTAAAAATCTCATTTTAAAATGTAAAACTTACTTTAAAAATAAAGCTTTAATTATAAATGTAGAATTAATGCAGTATTAAGCTTGATATATCTGAATCATTAAGAAAAAACTGTTAACCTAACTTTAGACTTAAATGGAAAACAGAACAATGTATTATTATACTAGCGCTATCAATAATAGCATATTTCAAATCAAATTCAGAGTGCAACTCAGTAATAAAAAGAATGCTCAAAAGGAAAGTTCAAAAATGAACATAAACAGAGGAAGTCATTCAATTGAATGAATAGTAACAAGACTATAGCTAAATAAAGCAGGTCACTGTCCTCTTTTACAAAAATGTAACATCTTTCATTTACTCATTGTTGCTTATGTCAGACCTATATAGCTTCATTTTGCAAAATCTCACCTCAATAATCACAGTGTAATGATAATAATTATAGATATTTTTAATTGTGTCCATACTATATTTTAGACAACAGTTTAACCATTTTAAACTGTTTACTTACTTAATCTTTATAACAATTTTATGAGACAGATACTGTTGTCCTAATTTTACAGATATAGAAACTGAGATACAGAAAGGTTAATTTGCTGCCTACCTGGCAGAGTTGGGATTTGAACCTAAGTCAGAATTTGAATATAGGCAGAATAGCTCCAGAGACAATAGACCTAACCATTAAGTATTGTGCCTCTTAAGCATTTTTAATCTATATGTCCAGTGTTTTATGGTGATTCCATCAAGCAATGAATGAGTATATAAAAAGAGTTGCTTTCTAGGAGCTCACATTTTGTAGATGGTGTGCAGTATGCACATTAAAAATTCCCGGATTTTTTTTTGTTGTAAAACGTTTAATTGCTGTGTTCAGAAAGGATGTAGATGAAATAAAGATACAGGCAGAAAATTGGTTTGATGATTATTAGTGTAGATATTAACTTAAACACTTTTTGAGACTTTTTGAGTATCTGTGATGCCAGGTGATAATTAATACTAGCTTGTATTTTGAAGATAATATTAATCTAATGGAAGAGTCACATATGCCAATGAATAATTGCCTTGGCACATAATAAATACTGTAAGTTGAAAAGATACTATAAGAACAAAAGACAGAGGGATTGAATTAGGTTATTGTATAAGAGGGAAGATAAAGGGAAAATTGAGGCAGATGTTATGGAATGGTTCCTATATTTGTCCCTTTCTAATTTTATTAGTTTGTTCTGATGCTGCTAATAAAGACTTATCCAAGACTGGGTAAATTGCAAAGGAAAGAGGTTTAATTCACTCAGTTTCACATGGCTGAGGAGGCCTTACAATCATGGCAGAAGATGAAGGGAAAGAGGAAGTAAGACACATCTTACATGGAGTCAGACAAGAGAGTGTGTGTGCAGGGGAACTCCCCTTCATAAAACCATCAGATCTTGTGAAACTTATTCACTATCATGACGACGACATGAGAAAACCCACCCCCATGATTCAAGTCTCTCCCACTGGGTCCCTCCCATGACATGTGGAAATTATGAGAGCTACAATTCAAGATGCAACTTGGGTGGGGAGGCAGCCAAACCGTATCACTTATGATCCTGGTGAAGTTTCAGGACCCCGGTAAAGTTATACCTTCCAAACAAACCTATCTTATCATATACTTATCTCTTCATTTTAAAAAAATTGGTACAAAATATTTTATTTATAGTTTTACACTGTCTGTAGCAGTCATGTCATTGAATGCTGACTTGTACTATGCCTTGAACAGACTAGTTCTCAAATCACAAATCTTAGTTAAAATGTCATTTCTTTACAGAGGCCTGCCTCCATTATTATTCTAGCTCAAATAGTTAAGATCCCATAAGTCATTATTTTATTACCTATTTTGTTTTCCTCATTGTGCTTATCACCATCTGAAATTGCCTTGTTAATGTGTTTATTATCTATTGTTTCCCACCAGAATATTAGGGCTTTGGTCCTATCTATCTATCTATCTATCTGCCATCTATCCATCTATATTCAGCAATAGAACATGTCTGACATACAATATGTGTGTAAGACAATAAGCATCATTACAATGAGATATGAAGTGTTCAGTATTGCATTTCACTCTGTTTAAATTCTAGGCAAACCTAAATTAATACTTTGTCATTTATCTTTAGTTGTATTTATTTCTTCTTGCTCTTTGATACTTTTTAAAAACCGTAATACATTTTCAACTTCATTGCAATATAATTAGAATACAAAATAAATCATTCATTTAGTTATATAGTTCAGTGTGCTTTGGCAAATGTATACACTTGTGTAAACACCAAACCTATCATAGCCCTTTGCAGTCAATTGTCCCCACCTCTGTATAGGTATCCACTAAAGAGATTTCCATCATCATGGGTTATTTTTGCTCTTTTTAGAACGTCATTTGTAGTATGTATTCTTTTGTTACTTACTTCTTTGCTCAGTTTAAGGTTTTTTAAGACTTTCATGTTGTTGTAGATATTGGTGGTTTCTTTTATTGCTGAGTAGTATCACATTGTACAAATATACCACAATTGACTGCTTCCAGTTTTGAAGTATAATCAAGAAAGCTGCCATGAACACTCATATAAAAGTCTTTTGTGGACATAGGTTTTTATTTCTTTAAGTATGTAAGAGTAGCTTTTTTGAATCGTAAAGTAAGAATCTATAAACTGTTTTCCAAAATGGCTGGACCATTTTGCATCCCACCAACAATGTATGAGGCTTTCATTTGTTAACAAATCTTCACCAACAAATAGTTTCATTGGACTTTTAAATTTTACTTTTTCTAGTATGTGTGTAATAGTGTCTCATCTTGGTTTTGATTTGAATTTTTCTAACAAGTAAGCTTGTTTACCATCCTTTTGTGTGCTTATTGGTCATTCATAACTACATTTTCGTACATAAGGTATCTGTTCAAATCATTGCCTTTTAAAATACTGGACTGTTTGTCTTTGTGAGAGGCAAAAGAGTGTTCCCCACAAGATGTCTACATCCTAATCCATAAAGCCTTTAAATACCTTAAATAGGAACAGGGGCTTTTCAGATGTAATTAAGTTAAAGATCTTCAGGCGGATAGATTATTCTGGAGGACCCAATCTAATCGGAAGTTTGACCACAGAAGCAAAGGAGAGAGAGAGAGAGAAAGAAAGATTTAAAGATGCTTGGCTGTTGGCCTTGAAGGTGCAGAAAGTGGCCATGTGGTAAGAAATTTAGGTGGCCTCTACAAAAACTGAAAGAAGGCAAAAATCAGATTCATCAATAGAACCTCCAGGAATGCAGCCCTGCTGACATCTTGACTTTAGAACTTATCTCCAGAATGTTAAGATAAATAAATTTATGTTTTTATGCCACTAAGTTTATGGTAATTTTTTACAACAACAATAAGACACACATCCATTTTATTATTGAGTTGTAAAAACTCTTTATATAGTCTAGATACAAATCTTGTGATGAATATATGTAACGCAAATTTTCTAGTCTGTGAATTGCTTTTTCTTAGTGTCTGGTTTACCTTTTTATTTTCTTCGTTTTCTTCCAGATATATATATATATATATTTTTGAGATTGAGTCTCGCTCTGTTGCCCAGGCTGGAGTGCAATGGTGCAGTCTCAGCTTACTGCAACCTGAGCCTCCTGGGTTCACGCAATTCTCCTGCCTGAGCCTCCTGAGTAGCTGAGAAAAATGGCTAATTTTTTTTTTTTTTTTTTTTTTTTCTAGTAGATACGGGATTTTGCCATGTTGGCCAGGCTGGTCTCGAACTCCTGACCTTGTGATCCACTTGCCTCGGTCTCCCAAAGAACTGGGATTACAGGCATGAGCCGCCATGTCAGATATTTTTAAGTGCAGGGCTTTTTTGAACTTTAAGTTCCGGGGTACATGCGCAGGTTTGTTATATAGGTAAACCTATGTCATCAGGGTTTGTTGTACAGATTATTTTATCACCTAGGTTTTATGTTGAGCTGTATGATCCATTTTGAGTTAATTTTCTCATATGATGTGAGGTAGTAACCAAAAAGCCATAAACAATATATAAAGGAGTGAACATGGCTCGCTTCCAATAAAACTATTTATGAAGACTAAACTTTGAATTTCATACAAATTTCAAGTGTCATGAAATATTCTCTTTTTTTCAGCAATTAAAAATGTAGATGTAAGAAATCATTCTTAGCTCATGGGCTATGCAAAAATAGATGGCAGGCTGGATTTGGCACATGGGCCACATTTTGGCAACTCCTACTTTGTGCATTCCATCTAAATAAGTTATAAAACCCAATATACAATCTTTTAAAATCTTTGCTTTAAATAGTCATACATATTTTAAGGAAATTAACAGTAAAATATAATTCTTTCACATTTACCTATCTATTTTCAATTTCTGGTGCTTGTCACTTCTGCCCGACATTCTGAATTTCCAACTAGTATCATTACCCTTAATCCATTTAAAAAATATTCACTAGCATTTCCTATAGCACAGGTCTGATAAAAATACATTATTTTTATATTCACTTGCCTGAGTATATCTTTAGTTTGCCTTAATTTTTGAAGTATATTTTTTTAATATAGAATTCTGGATTGAACTTTTTTCTGCTAGATATTTATTCAAAGGTGTTCATCTAATGCCTTTGGGCTCTATTGTTTCTGATGACAGATCAATAATCATTTAAATCAATTGTTATGACTATGTTATATGCCATTTTTTAATTTCAAAGTTCAGTCTTCATCTTTGGTTTTTACCACTATGACTATGATGTGCATAGATGTGATTATATTAGTATTTTTTTCTGCTTGGTGGTCATTGAGATTCTTTTATCTATAAATTTATGTCTTACACTAAATTTGGGAAATTTGTATTTTCAAATATTTTTCTGCTCAAATTTCTCTTTTTTTCCCACTCTAGGTCTTCAATTGCATGTATGTTGAATCATTTGATGATGTCCCATAATTCCCCAAGGCCTTTATTGCTTTTAAAATTGTTTCCCTTTTCTTCGTATTGAATAATTTACATTGCTCTCTATTCAGATTCACTAACCTTTTCTTCAGTCATCTGTTTCTGAGCCCATCAGTGACTTTAAAATTTCCAATATTTGATATTTTAGTTCTAGAGTTTCTATTCTATTGGGTTATTTTAAAAAATTTCTCTGCTGACACTTTTATCTTTCCAATGATTTTAGGCCTATTTTCCTTTGTCACCTCAGGCATATTTATAATAGCTGCTTAAAAATTCTTCTGTGATAATTCCAACATATTGATAATCTCAGTGTTGGTCTTTATTATTTATCTTATTATTAAAATTTTGGGAACTTCCTTTGGCTCTCCTTTATATGAGACCCATCTTCTTACTTTCCATTTGCCATGCTAATCTCAGACTCTGTATTCTGTTTCTTGAAGCCAGTAAGACATTTTTATTTGAATTTTAGCATTCCAATATGGCACAGATAAAAGATGCAAAAAAAGGGAAACTCACCCAGTGCAATTATGATCTTCCAATTTTCAACCTTCTTACTTAACAATAATTCAAGTATCAGCATTTTCCAAAACAAATTTTGTTCCACTCGCAAACACAATAACAAAAGAGAATTTATGTTTCCATGAATTAGCATGTATTCTTTAATTATATTACACTAATGTCAGTTTTTATATATTCTTTTTAACCTATGTAAAATTGTAGAATAGAGGTAGGAAAGCTCTAATATTACTGAAAGAGCAGCTTTAATGAACTTGATTTCCAATGTTTCCAGGGTATTTTTATTCTAGATGTTATAACATTTAAAGACAGTTGCTAATATTTGGAGAAAAGTCACACTAATGCTTATATCTAAATATAACCTTTTTATTAGACTTTAATATATATAAAGAAAGATAATATGGTATATTACTGAAAAAGTCTGACAATTAGCTAAACAGTCATTTGGGGCTTAGAGCCTAGACGGAGGGGTACACAAGTACATTTTTCCTTCAGCATCACTCTGCTTGCATGTGTAACCAATAGCAGCATCCCTAGTCTACTTATATCAACTCATTGTGCCTCATGGAGTATAACAAATCTTAATATTTTTGGAGCCATGTATAATTTTACTCCTATTCTTTTTTATATAAGAAGCCTCTCTTCATTAGAGTTTCTTCTCAGTCACTTCTTGAGAATATCATTTTTCTCTTGATTCCTCAATAAGGTCTTTAAACTTGGTTGTACTTTTATTCTATTCCCCACTTCCACCTACAGACCTGAAGAGAACTTTGCATAGTAAATTCTGCTATCTTTGAAATGTGTTTGAGTAAGAGTTTTGAGTGATGGATAAAGAGATGATGCTTTCTGATATGGCTTGGCTGTGTCCCCACCCAAATCTCATCTTGAATTGTAACTCTTGCAATTCCCATGAGTCATGGGAGGAACTTGGTAGGAGGTGATTTAATTATGGGGGTGGGTCTTTCCTGCACTGTTCTCATTATAGTAAATGAGCCTCATGAGATCTGATGGTTTTAAAAACAGGAGTTTCTCTGCACAAGCTCTTTTTTTATTTTCAGTATTTTTTTAAAATTATACTTTAAGTTCTGGGGTACATGTGCAGACTTTTCAGGCTTGTTACATAGGTATACATGTGCCATGGTGGTTTGCTGCATCCATCACCCCATCATCTACTTTAGGTATTTCTCTTAATGCTATCCCTTCCCAATTCCCACACTCCCTGCTATCCCTACCCTAGCCCCCCACCCCCTGACAGGTCCCAGTGTGTGATGTTTGCACAAGCTCTTTTTGCCTGCCCCCAACCACGTAAGATGTGTCTCGCTCCTCCTTGCCTTCCACCATGATCGCGAGGCTTCCCCAAGCCATGTGGAACTCTGAGCTTTCCATTAAACCTCTTTCCTTTGTAAATTGCTCAGTCTTGGGTATGTCTTTATCAGCAGCATGAAAACAAACAAATATAGTAAATTGGTAAAAGTAGAGCTGGAACTGGGTAACAGGTAGGGGTTAGAACAGTTTGGAGGGCTCAAAAGAAGACAGGAAAATGTGGGAAAGTTTGGAACTCCTTAGAGACTTGTTGAATGGCTTTGATCAAAATGCTGATAATGATATGGACAATGAAATCCAGGCTGAAGTGGTCTTAGATGGCAATAAGGAATTTCTTGGGAATTGGAGCAAAAGTGACTCTTGTTATGTTTAGCAAAGAGCCTAGTGGCATTTAGCCTCTGCCCTAGAAATGTGTGGAACTTTGAACATGAGAGAGATGATTTAGGATATCTGGCAGAATAAATTTCTAAACAGCAAAGTATTCAAGATATGACTTGGGTGCTGTTAAAGGGATCCAGTTTTAATAAGGATGGACAGCATAAAAGTTTGAAAAATTTGCAGCCTGGCAATGCAATAGAAAAGAAAAACCCATTTTTCTGAGGAGAAATTCAAGGCAGCTGCAGAGATTTGTGTAAGTAAAGAGGATCCAAATGTTAATCCCCAAGACAGTGGTACCCTGTGTTCCAGCTGCTCCAGCCATAGCTTGAAGGGGCCAAGGTACAGCTCAGGCTGTGACTTCAGAGGGTGCAAGCCCCAGGTCTCAGCAACTTCCATGTGGTGCTGAGCCTGTAGGTGCACAGAAGTCAAGAATTGAGGTTTGGGAACCTCTGCCTAGATTTCAGGGGATGCATGGAAAGGCCTGGGTGTGCAGGCAGGAGTTCTCTGCAAAAGTGGGACCTTCATGGAGAACCTCTGCTATGGCAGTGCAGAAAGGAAATGTGGGGTCGGTGCCCCCACACAGAGTCCCTACTTGAGCACCGATTAGTGGAGTGGTGAGAAGAGGGCCACCGACCTCCAGATCCCAGAATGGTGGATCCACCAACACCCTGCGCCGTGCACTCGGAAAAGCCTCAGACACTCAACACCAGTCCCAGAAAGCATCCAGGAGGGAGGCTATACCCTGCAAAGTCACAGAGGCGGAGCTGCCCAAGACCATGGGAACCCACCTCTTGGATCAGCGTGAACTCAATATGACACATGGAGTCAAAGGAGATCATTTTGGACGTTTAAGATTTGAAAGCCCTTCTGGATTTTGGGCTTGCATGAGGCCTTTAGCCTTCCATTTTGGCCAATTTCTCCCATTTGGAATGGCTGTATTTACCCAATACCTATACATCCATTGTATTTAGGAAGTAACTAACTTGCTTTTGATTTTGCAAGCTCATAGGTAGAGGGGACTTGCTTTGTCTCATATGAGACTCTGGACTGTGGACTTTTGAGTTAATGCTGAAATTAGTTAAGATTTTGAGGGACTGTTAGGAAGGCATGATTGGTATTGAAATGTGACCATTAAGATTTGGGAGGGGCCAGGGGCTAAATGATATGGTTTAACTGTGTCCCCACCCAAATGTCATCTTGAATTGTAGCACAAGATCTGCTGATTTTATAAAGAAGAGTTTTCCTGCACAATTTCTCGTCTCTTGTCTGCTGCCATGTGAAATTGCCTTTTACCTACCACCATGATTATGAGGCCTCTGCAGCCATATATAACTGTGAGTCCGTTGAACCCCTTTCTTTTGTATATTGTGCAGTCTCAAGTATGTCTTTATCAGCAGCATGGAAACAAACTAATACACACAGTTTACTTAGTTTAGATTTGGCAATTTACTTCCTTGAGGAATTCCTTTTCCTGTCATAGCAAAATACCCACTTGAGTCCCCAACCCCAACTAGAACAGAGTGACTTCTCAGTGTCCACTAAAATTTCCAGTACACTTAGCTCTTACAGTAGTTTTTGAGAACAAAACTCTAATTCTATCTCTAGCCCTAAAAAGTTCATTATATGCCAACACAAAAGAAATATGTTCAAGTTTTATACTATCCTGGATATGACTCAACAACAAATTAATCAAGTATTCAATCATTTTTCTTTCAGTAGTCGCTTATTGAGTACCCACCATGTATCAGACACTGTATTTACCAGTGGGAATTCTAGAGCAAGCAAATAAATGGGGCCCTTCTTAAATGACCTTATCCAGAAGAAATCCAGTGGATAGAAATGAATTTATACTTAATAAGATCAGATAGGACTAACAGTACTAGCTATTTGAAAACACAATGATAGGCTGATAAGTGTTTGAATATCTACTTTCTGTACCAAAGATTCTTAAGCTACTGTATGCATAAGAATTACAAGAGAAATTGTTTGAAATGCATATAAAATTTTTTGAAATGCATATTATTTGGACCTGCTTTTAGAAATTTTTATTCATTAAATTTGGGGTGGGTCAGTAATATTTACACTTACAAACACTCAAAGCGATTCTGGTGCAGTTGCCTATGAATGCAGTTTAGGAAAATAAACTATCCCTATAGACTCTGTAAAACGGCTATTTAATTCTCAGTGTCTTTCACCATAGATATTTCTTTGTTCAGAATTTCAATTTTGAACTTCTTTTTATTTATTTATTTATTTTTTGAGACAGGGTCTTGCTCTGTCACTCAGGCTAAAGTACAGTGGTGGCAACATGGCTCACTGCAGCCTTGACCTCCTGGGCATCCCGAGAAGCTTGTAGCTGAGTCTACAGACATGCACCACCAAGCCCGGCTACTTTTTATATTTTTTGTAGAGACTGGATTTCACTATTTTGCCCAAACTGGTCTCAAAGTCCTAGGCTCAAGTGATCTGCCTGCCTTGACCTCCCAAAGTGCTGGGACTACAGGTGTGAGTCACCACTCCCAGCTTACAATTTTGAACTTTAGTTTTCTGCTTGGAGTGGAAAAGTGGTATAGAGATCTAGAAAGAGCTTCATTCTTAAATACAACAAGGTAACACCCCAAAACCAGCAAGTTCACAAAGTTTCTTTAACCCATCAAGTGCTAAAGTTGCAAGTCAGCAAACTGACTTGAAGTTAAAACAGAGATGAGAACTGCAGAGAGACAGACAGAGCACTGATCCCTGGGGCAAGATGCAGTCTCAAATCACGGAGTTCAGCTAAGGTGACTGGCAAAGAATAGGTGAAGACTTCCCAAGTGAAAACCCCTGGTGACTCAAATCTAGAAGTGCACACCCTCTTGTAGGCTTCTTCTCCACTCTTCCAATGGAGAGTTACTGAAAAGATTAGGAGAGTCCTGACAAAGTTTCCCTTGTGGTCCAGAAATGAGGAAGGGCCACAGCAACCACTGAAGGAGAGGCAAAAAACTTCCTGGGGACCTTTCTCTCCATCAGTCCTAAGAAGCAAAAGCCCTAATCTACATGGAGTAGGGGTAGGGAAGGGCAAAAAATGCTGTTGCCTTAGGGCAGTAGTGAAAACTCAATGAAGCTAGAGGAATGAAGCAAGAAAAAAAAATAACTCACTCCTGTTAGAATGGCAATCATTAAAAAATATGGAGACAACAGATGATGGAGACAACAGATGCTGGAGAGGATGTGGAGAAATAGGAACACTTTTACACTGTTGGTGGGAGTGTAAATTAGTTCAACCACTGTGGAAGACAGTGTGGCAATTCCTCAAGGATCTAGAAATAGAAATACCAATTGACCCATCAATCCCATTACTGGGTATATACCCAAAGGATTATAAATTGATCTATTATAAAAACCTATGCACACATATCTTCATTGTGGCAGTGTTCACAATAGCAAAGATGTGGAACCAACCCAAATGCCCATCAAAGATAGACTGGATAAAGAAAATGTGGCACATATACACCATGGAATACTATGCAGTCATAAAAAAGGATGAGTTCATGACCTTTGCAGGGACATGGATGAATCTGGAAACCATCATTCTCAGCAAACTGACACAAGAACAGAAAACCAAACACTGCATATTCTCACTCATAAGTGGGTGTTGAAAAATGAGAACACATGGACACAGGGAGGGGAACATCACACACTGGGGTCTGTTGAGGGATCGGGGGCTAGGGGAGGAATAGCAAGGGGTGGGGGGATTGGGGAGGGATAACATTAGGAGAAATACCTAATGTAGGTGACAGGGGGATGGAGGCAGCCAACCGCAATGGCATGTGTGTACCTATGCAACAATCCTGCAAGATCTACACATGTACCCCAGAACTTAAAATAAAATAAAATAAATAATAACTTTCTACCACTAGGGTGGGGTGCAAAATGCATACTGAATTTAGAATTATAGTCTTACGAGGGGCAGGAACATGAGAAAGCCACACTGTTCAAATCTAGGAAAGCATTACTAGCACAAGACTGAAGTTTAATCAGAACAGAGAACATCTCCCAGCCCCTACTGTGAGGCTAAGAATGGAGTAACTTGTAATTTGCAAGAGAGATTCTTTCTGAGGGGCAGCACAAAGGAAAGACCAAAGGTTCTAAGGGGATTGCTTACAGGACCTCCCATGGATATGAAAATTCAGATGTTCAAGTTCCTTATATAAAATGGCCTAGTATTTGCATATAGCCTAAACACACTCTTCTATATAATTTGAATTATCTCTAGATTTCTCATAATATCAAATACAATGTAAATTCTGTGAATAATTGTTATACTATATTTTTCAAATTTATATTATTTTTTATTATCTTTTAAAAATATTTTTATCTATACTTGATTGAATCCACAGATTTGAAACCTGTGGATAGAGAGGGCTCACTGTATATTGATAAAATCCCTCTGATAAATCAGCTTCCATCCTAATCACTAAAAGTATTTAAAACCTGTGATATACTAAGAGTAAACATCATGACAAAAATCTTCAGTCCCAGCCCAATAACTAATTAGATTAACTGGAACCCATGAATTAGAAGCCTACCAAAATGAAAGGCATGCACGTTTCCAGGCATAAATATTACTCCTTCAGTTTCTGTTATCCTCTACAAGATGTTTGGCTTAAAGAAAAATACAAAGCTTAAGAAATGGCAAGAAAACAATACAGTCCCAAGAGACGTGAAAGCATCACAACCAGACATAGACATGTCACAAATATTGTAACTGATAGGAAATTTAAAATAGCTATGATTGATGTATTGAAAGCTCTGGTAGAAACTTTGGAAAACAAGTAAGACCAGATAGGTCATTTTAGCAGGAAATGAAAACCAAGAATCAAAAGTAAATGATAGAAATGAAAAAACACTATTGGATAAATGAGGAATATCTTCAATGGATGTATCTCTAGACTTGACAATGGCCTAGAAATGAACCACTGAGCCTGAAGATAGTCTATAGAAAATAAAAAGAGTGAAAACAGAATGAATTCTGACATGATAAGATGATCCTGGATTATCTGGATAGGCTCTACATGCAACCACAAGATCCTTTTAAGTAAAAAAGGAAGATGGGAGGGTCAGAATCACAAAGAGATTTGAAAATGCTACACTATTGGTTTTGAAAATGGAGGGAGGGGCCATGAGCCAAGGAATGCTGATGATCTATAAATGTGGAAAAGACAAGGAAAAAGATTCTCTCAGAGTCTTCAGGAGTCCTGTTGGCATCCTGATTTTAGCTCAATATAAACCCAGTACTCTCTGCTACACTAACACTATTGGTTGGGAAAGAGCATCTCAGAATTAACTGCAATTTCGTGTTCACTCACATACTGTCCATATTGCAACCACATTTCAGAGCCCCATTTAAGGCTCACATCCTCCAAAAATCTTCTGCAGTCTTTTTCAGTATTTTAGTGTGTAGTTTTATGGTAGGCATAATAATGGGCCCATAGTAAAGCCCAGAAACTGTGAATATTTTAGGTTGCATGGCAAATGGGAATTAACATTGTAGAGAGAATCAAGGTTGGTAATCAGTTGACATTAGAATAGGAAGATTACCCTGGATTATTTGAGTAGGACCAAAGTAATCACAAGAGTCCTAAAAGTGGAAAATGAGGTCAATGGAAGATACGACTATAGAAGAAATGCATAGAGAGATGGCTTTGAAGATGGAGGAAAGGAGTGTGGACAACCTCTGGAACCTAGAAAAGGAAAAAAAAAAAGTCCTCTAGAGCCTCCAGAAAGAAAAGCAGCCAACACCTTTATTTTAGCCCAGTGAGACCTATGTTGGATTGCTAACTTACAGAACTATAAGATGATAATTTTTGTTGTTTTAAGCAACTAAATTTGTGTGATTTGTTATGGCAGCAATAGCAAACTAATATATCTTCTGTAATCTTTTTCTAACCTAATAGTTTCTCTTTTATCAGTTGTAACTCCTAATATGGAATAATTAAGCACTCTTTAATGTAATAAATGCAGTGATAAAGTATTTTTTTCCTTATGCCTGAAAAAGTAGTCTTCATCCTTACCCTAAATTTAGAACCTGTTTTATATATCTCCTACATAATGTATCTATAGTTTTATTTTTTTTTAATAATGGTCAGTATTATGTTCAATAATTCAGAGTTTTCTTCATTAAAATTAACTTCTTCCATTTTTATGAATGTATTTACCAAAAACTAGGAAATAATCCACTTCTTCATCTATTTAGTCATCATCTGATTTAGCAAACGTTTGTTTAATCCCATATTTTGAAGTACATTAAAATTAACAATTTAGCATTTAACCATATCAATTCTTATGATTTAGCAAATATTTATGCCCCAATCAGCAGCAGTAGTACCAATATCATGAAGATTAATCAGGAACTGATATATCAATTTTGTCGTACTTCCAATAGCCTCATTGGCTGCTTTTTTTTCTTGGCAGTAGAATAGCTGGGCTTTTACCTTTAAAATTGAAAAAAGAAGAAATTACCCTCCCTGTGTGATACTAGAAAAATTGGAATTAGAATAAATTTCCCTGTGAGATTATATATTTGTAACGATTTTGCAGGCAGAGACAAGTGACCCAATAATTAATTAGGCATGTAAAAGGCCAGGCCTGTTGGGTCTAAAGAAGTGAATGAAAGAGTAGAGGGAGTGCTGGAACCATTTTAAGTCTATATTATCAACAGCAACAATGAAAAATGGCTAGTAAGAAATATATGTTCCCCTGTCTTGAATTCATTATGATCTTATAACCTATTATAGTAGTGATGTTAGCTTTCATATTGTATTTGAACAACCAAAGAAATGATATAAAGGTTGATCTTTTGTCTTTCTCACCTATAACAGCTAGAATCAATAAACTTTATCCAAATAATCTACTGATTTTGTTACCAAAATGACGAGTAAATTGCTATTGATCCAATAATGCAGTACATTCATTCAATAATTTGTGAAGTACCCATTCTCTGCCTAGCAAGTGATGAGATAATAACAATAAGTTTTCTTACCATCAGAGGAGT
The DNA here is from genome assembly GCF_030222135.1 of Aotus nancymaae. NCBI lineage: Eukaryota > Metazoa > Chordata > Mammalia > Primates > Aotidae > Aotus > Aotus nancymaae. The sequence goes on along the minus strand of NW_026988415.1, from coordinate 47,927,200 downwards.
AGTAATGGGTGGGGGTAGAGAATCAGATTTTTCAGTGAGAAAATATTTATTCATTGAATTCAATTTTATTTTAAGGGCACAATGACTCTCAAGATCTATTATTGACATGTAGATAGGTTACCAGTGGTTCTTAAGTCCAGAGAGTTATTAAAATTCAGGATGTTTGATAATATGTGGGGTATCTCTCCACAATCATTCGGAATTACTATTGGCATTTAATGCCCTGGGCACACAAACTAAATGTTCTGTAATGCACACACTGGCAAAAGTGCTGTCTTGAAAAACATTTTGTCAGACCAATGAAAGTGTATTAGTCTGTTTTCACACTGTGAATAAAGACATACCCAAGACAGGGCAATTTACAAAGGAAAGAGGTTTATCTTGAAAAACATTTTGTCAGACCAATGAAAGTGTATTAGTCTGTTTTCACACTGTGGATAAAGACATACCCAAGACAGGGCAATTTACAAAGGAAAGAGGTTTAATGGAGAACTCACAGTTCCAGGTGGCTTGGGAGGCCTGACAATCATGGCAAAAAATGAAAGGCACATCTCACATGGCAGCAGATAAGACAAGATAACTTACGTAGGGTAACTCCCCTTTATAAAACCATCAGATCTTGCGAGACTTATTCACTATCATGAGAATAGCATGGGAAAGACCTACCCCCATGATTCAATAATCTCCCACTGGGTCTCTCCCACCACACGCGGGAATTATGGGAGCTACAATTCAAGATGCCATTTTGAGTGGGGACATGACTAAACCATATCACCGTTTATTTGGGAATTTCAGAAGATTCAGGCAGATTATTTTTTTCATCACCAATTAAACTTGAATTCATTACAATAAACAATAATTGTCTACAACCTCACCTTAATCAATAATTAGAGCAGACCTACTTAACAGAAGAACCATGTGATGATAGCAATACACAGAAAGTTCTAATTGTGCCTCATTCTTTTATTCACTGAGAAAAGTCCAGGATAAGAAAGGATGGAATAGAAGTGTAAAGAGTGAAGTCGATAGTCTTGAACATTGCTCAGGCCATGAACTGTAAAAGTTAATCTATTATGTGTAAACCTCCCCATTTACACATATAACTACAGTTTGTATATAGTTTCATATTGAGAAGTTCTAAGAGCATGTTAGTGGGTACAGATGGTCCCCAACTTATGACTTATGATGTTTCCACTTATGATTTTTTGATTTTATAATGGTGTAAAGGTGCTATGTATTCACTAGAAATGATAGTATGAATAGTCAGGCAACCATTCTGTTTTTCTTTATACAGTATTCAATAATTACATGAGGTATTCAACACTTTATTGTAATATAGGCTTTGTTTTAGATGATTGCACCCAACTATAGACTAAGTGTTCCTGAGCATGTTAAAGGTAGGTGAGGCTAAAGTATGATGTTTGCTAAGTTAGGTGTATTAAAGGAATTTTTGACTTAGGATATTTTTAACTTACTATTGGTTATTAGCACATAACCCCATAATGAGTCAAGGAGCATATGTATTTGCATGTGCATGGGGAGAGGAATATCTTAGTTTAGCCTCATCTAAATGTTATCAATGATACCCTCAAAAAAGGATTTATACAACGACAAATCACCAAAGAAGGGTACAATTTGACAAGTGAAAAGCGTTTATGTCATTTCCTTTTCCCTATAAACTGGGCAGAAAAAGTTAACTTATACATTAATTTAGCTAAACACCTCAGCACATTTTTGTCCTTGGTTTAGTTCCATGACAAAACAGCTATTGATCTGTTGCTCTCCTTATAGATGGGTATAGGTCATTCAGTATGAGGCACACCTGTAGAAATTAATGCTTCCCCTCTATTGCGCTATTGCTTAAATTGCATCATCAGTAGCTAGAATTTTCTGTGAACTTTTTAAGGGAATATTTACAGTCTTTATACATAAATCATTATTAAATGCAGTGATGCTGTATGTGGAAAACAAGTGTTACCCTAACTTGAAGAGAGTTGGCTTTTGTTTGAGACATAACTCTTTAGCTTAAATTTAACAAATACTTATTGAGAGCCAATTATAATTCAGACATTCACATCAGCATTATCTCATTTAATCTTCTTTAGTCTTATTTAATCTTAATAACTATGTGTGGTAGGCAATATTTATTCCCATTTTTAAAGATGAAGAAACAGAAATCCAGAGCATTAAGACAATCTTCCCAAGGGCTGTTTGATTCCAGTACTCATATATACATTTTTTCATTTTGCCATGCTTCATCTCAAAAGATAAAAGTGCTTATTGGTTTATTTTCTTCTCTAGGTGTATTATAAGCCATAGAAAAATAGCTGCATAGATGTGAAGCCAGCATGCTAAAACCCATTCTGCTAGCCCTGAGACTTTCTGAGACAACCAGTATTATGTTGCAATGGTAAGGAGTATAGTCAGAGAGTGGAATTAGTTGATTTAGGTATCAACCCTGGAAGAAGATTAACATTTTATTAATCAAGATTAGTATGGGGCTATTTACCCTATTGGAAGGTCAAGTAAGAGCAAAACTGCTAGAATAACCCTTCTATGAAAAGTCATCAAGAATGGCCTAGTGGCCCAATCTCTCACGAAGATGAACAAGCAGGATTATTGGGATATATAGTCGTTTTGCATACCAGGCTGACCGATGTACCCAAGACAAGATACAGGGAAAATAGTACCAGAAGGACAGATAGAATTATAATGACCTGCTAAAATTCCTAGCTTTAGCATTCTTCTAATCCTTGTAGCTCAGTTAACTGATCAACATGATAGTTGAACTTTATATTCTGACTTATCCAAAAGCCTATAAAGAGCCTTGTAATTTACCCTTGTAAGGAAACTCCTTATCCTTTCTAACAAAATTAATCCCAAACCCAAGATTCTACAATATTGAATATTTCTTGCCAACATTTCTCCAACACCATTCATCTCAAACATGCTGGGTTGCTTATATTCAAAGACATTTCTTTACACTTCCTGCCTGGCCTCTCTGCATTTTAATTCTGCTTGGACCATGGATAAATATATTTTATTAGTAACGTTCCTATTTACTTCTTTCGAATGATAGTTCCACTATGACTCTACTTTTTCCATTTTAGTCCTGTACACTAATTCAGAAAGACTCCTGACTATATCGTAATTTTTACAGTTCTCAGCCTTATAGTAAACTCTGTAGATCCACCTGGAGGTTCTAGTGGAATCTTAGCCTGATTTGCGATAGAAAAAGTAACAACTGAGCTCACAGAATTTTGCTTATAGCTTCTGTTTGTTTGACATTTAGAGTGAGGTGTTTAGCTTTCACTAAATTTAATCTTTTTTTTCTGGGAGGGTGATGTTTTGAAATTTCTCCCACAAGAGCAAATGGAAATAAATATTCACAGATTCCTTACGTTTTATCACATTTTAATCTACCATTTTCAGATCTTTCACTTTAAAGTAGACTGTTGACTAGCGACAACCCTTCAAAGTTACCTGGCCTGACAAACACATGACCAAAAGAAGAAAATTATTTTATGTACATAAATTTCTTTTAAGAGTTTTCTTTGCTGACTTTTTGTCTCCAACTACCCAATTAGTAATGTTTCTTTGCTTCTGGTGAAAATGTGTTTAAGTCCTCAAAGCTACCTTTATCATCTGATATTATTGTTTTCTTTGGTATTGACAGAACAAAAAAATAACAGCTTCAAGGTATGCTCTCGGCCGCTATCATTATTGCTAATTAGTTTGTCCCCCTTAGACCAATATTACTTGTAGCACTTTCTGCTGATTAAAAAGAGGTTATTCACTGCATAATAATATCAAATTTGAGTATGAAGCATATCCAGTTTCCCATGTTTAGATATTCTGTAACCTTCACATATTAGTAATACACATTACAAAACAAGTATTTTAAATTTAAATTATAGAATTGATTAGGATCTAAGCAATGTGACTGCATTCTTAGAAATAATAAAAAGTTGTATATATTAGAATATCATAAATAATTGAAACAATGGAAATAAGAAACAGAATAGCAAAGATGATTGTCTCTATCTATAAAGTCCTCATTAGACTCTGCCAAGCTCTGTTCATTTCTACTTACACTGTTCCTTAGGAAAGATACTTATGTTTAACTTAGTATCTATCTATTGTTCCCAAATAGTTCAAAAGCATATATAATAATGATAGCTTAAGGGAATTGATGTTATTCTGATTGGAAAAAAAAATGTCTTGGTGGTGACCTAATTAAATATTGCAGAATTATGAAAGGATGTGCAAGTTTTGACTAAGAGAGCAATTTTTGTTAGTTTTCAAGAGTCAGGAGAGTCTTAAATGCCTTCAAATCATTAGCTGTTGGATACCAGCATCTGGTTAATGCAAACTTCCAACTTGTAGTCCACTTGAATCTCTTGCAGACATTGGAAACTAAATCCGTGGGGAAAATGGACTTATAGAATTTGAGTATCAAATATTCAAAGAATTTGTCTTGCCTTTTGATTCTCTGTGCATGTCACTGTGGCATACATTACCATACTGAAGATAGTTCATTGGTACTTATTCTTAAACTCTTGAAAGTCACAGATTTCAGAGCATCGTATAGGCATCCTTATTCAGCATTCAGAGGCATTTCAGTCACTGGCTATAAGCATTTCAGTGTGGCAGTTTTGCGAGTATGTATATTGGTGTCAGCCTATCTGCATTCCAGGCATAATTTTACCCATTACTACCTGTGTGACCTTGGCCAAGTTACATTCCTGAAAATAAGGTTAATAAAAATATTTACCTCAAGGGTTGTGCTGATTCAATGTGAATCATCCATGAAAAGGAACTAACACATTGTCTGGCAGAGATTGAATTTTGTTTTGCTTTGTTATCTATTATTATTAGGAGGACAATCAAGGGGCAGGTATGGAGGTACTTCTCTGAATTTTAAAGTGGTTAAAAGTGTCCATGGAGAGAAGCTAAAAACTGACTAGAAAATCATATGCCTGTAAGATCTACCTTGTTGCATACTAGTTTGGATGCAGGCTGTATTTCTAATATCATTACTAAAAGTAAAGAAATTTTGTAATTGAATAAAATATATTCCAAGTCTACCAAGTATGGTCAAGTAATTTTTTTGTGCATATATATATATATATATCTATATATACACACACACACACACACACACACACAAATATATATATTGATATGATTTGGCTGTGTCTTCACCCAAATCTCATCTTGAATTGTAACTCTCACAATTCCCAAGTGTCATGGAATAAACCCAGTGGGAAGTGATTGAATTATGGGGGTGGATCTTTCCTGTGCTATTCTCATGATAGTGAATGAGTCTCATGCAATCTGATGGTTTTTAAAATGGGAGTTTCACTGAACAAGCTCTCTCTTTGCACCATCAATGTAAGATATGACTTACTCTTCCTTGCCTTCTGCCATGATTGTGAGGCCTCCCAGTTATGTGCAAGTCCATTAAAACTCTTTTTCTTCCCAGTGTTTGGTATATCTTTATCAGCAGTGTGAAAATGGACTAATACATATATATATATTATCTCAAGAGAAAAATACTCACATACTTCACATAAACCAGAATTATTGATTTGACTGTAAAGTCTTACTGAAGAAATATTTATCAGTAGTATTTCATCTACTTTCATATTATACTTCCTCCCTCTCTTATTCAGACATTGAACAGAAAAAAGAGTTGCTAAACCAGAATCCTAAATGTAATGATTATGAGCATACCCAGGGGGGCTTTGCAAGAGAGCCAAAGATTTTTTAAAAAGCCCTTTTTGGGCCCTTATTCAGATGAAAAATGAACAGTAGATGAGCTATTGAAAGAGCTGATTATTTGTTCAAAATGGAAAGAGAAAGAAAGAAGAAAGAAAGAGAAAGGAAGGGAGGAAGAAATAAAGAAAAGAAAGAAAGAAAGAATTAAGAATTTCTGGTTCTCACATAGAGATGAAAGGAAAAAAATGGAATGCTCACCAGAAGCGTCCTGGAAGATTTTTTCTTTCTGCCCAATCATAAAAGGAAGGAAGAAATAAAGAACAGCTGTGTGGCTAATAAAGTAAATGGGGATATTCAGCTTGGATCACTGTTTTCAAAAAGTAGCTGTTGATATCCCTGTGGGTATCATGTAATGTTCTGATTTTCAGGTTTACAGGGGTGAGGAGAACACACTTCGTTAGCATTATGAAGTGAAATGCTAGAATAATGGTCATGAACATTAGAAATGAAAAAGACCAATTGCTATCTACATCAATCCTGGAGAATCTGTGAAGGATTACTCCCTTCTATATATTCTCTAGTGCTTTGTCCAGGCCAATTTTAAATAGCTTCAGCAATAAATTTCTGCCATTTCTTCTGGGAAACTATTCCACTACCTAATTAAATGTCTTAGATGACAACTTTTCCTGATATTCAAACTAATTTTGCCCATGTTCAATTGCAACCTGCAATTTATATTTCTATAGCACATGCTTGTATAAGCCCAAGTAACTTCCCCGCTTCCTCAGTGCCTACAATTTTTAATACCTCCCCAAAATTTTGGTAGCCAGTTGCAGTGATTTTCTTTGTCAAAAATGATCATTTCAAGATCAGTGACTATACATATTTTATTATAGACAAAAAATATGTTATTTCTAAAAGCAAACAGATGAGTTAGTGAGCAGAAAAACATGATGTTACCAAGACCCAAAGCCATTAAGGAAATTGAATCTCATAACACAAACAAATTGTAGACCTTTTTCACTCCTTCAGGCCTGGAAGGTCACTAATAAAGCACTCCACTTTTCACAAGGTGAAACAATCTCCTTTTGACCTTCTCTGTTATTACTCAGTATACATGCACGTGCTCTGTCTTTCTAACAACTGGGAGAGGCAGGAGGAGCAACCTAGACATAAACCAGGGATGTAGAGTTGCCCAACTTCTTCTATGTATCGCCCACATGAGCTCTTTCCACCTCCCAAGATTTGACAATAACCCAGCAAACACAACCCACAGAATTTTGTTTAAGTTTAAAATAAATCCATTCCTAGGCAGAAAATGTGCCTTGGCATTGTCAATGCTACAATAAAGAGATGGAAATTTAGAATTTCAAATATTGTTTATAAATGTGGAAAAGATGTATTGATGTTGTTTAGTTTTGATTTGTTATTTTCAAAATAAACCAGTTGCAATATGATTCATGCACAAGTTAGATTTTAGGGATGAGTCAGAGATTATGCAGTCCTTAAGTGGAATATTTTGGGTAATTTTTAAGCAAATAGGATAATTTCAGAGAAAATATATGCAAACTTTAGAGTGTTTGGCAGAAAGTGGGCAGATAGATTTCTTACCATTATGGAAAATTGCCTGGTAGGCAAGACTCATATTAAAGTTAGAATATATAAAACTTCAAAGTGGTAATATTTGTTAAACTCTCAAAGTATAACAGAGTAGTCAAAGTGATTCTAAGTCTTAATCTGGCTAAACAAGCACCCCACCAATATTTCGCTGATCTTTCTAAGACTTGCCAGTGTTATAGTTATGTTATTTTCCTGTTAGAAAACTTCAGTTGTTTGAAAAGGGACACTATAATAGTTATTATCAATAACATTTCAGAAAATTATTTAAATCCAAATTAACAGTTACGTTAAGCAATGTTTATTTGTATTTATTGTCTTGCAAATATATGGTGCATAAAACAGTTAATTGCATGTTCTACATAAAAAATCACAGTTCTTACCCTCTAAAACTTTAACATTCCACTGCAGATATAGCAAAGTTCAAAACTAAAATGGTTAATAAGACAAATGATAGTTAATCTAAGCTCTCTTTCTCTCTGTGTATATATATATATATATATATATATATATATATATATATATATATAAAGACCCCAACTCAACATTGCATGATTTTCACTAATTATTTCCAATTTTCAATAATATGAAAAATGAGAAAATACAAAACTCAAGAAAATAATCAAATAGAGAAATGGGGAAATAATGATAAGGTATGGTGATGAAAGTGGAAAAAAGATTACTGAATCTACCAAGAGAAACATACAAATATTTTAGCTGACACATAGGAGCACAGAAGATAGTGATAGCAATACTATCCAGGTTATTATAGAGCTACAAGGTAGTAAGGGAAAACAGATCAGAAAATACTGATAAGAGAAACTCGAAATAGGTTAGAAGTTAATCTCAAAGGTTTTTAATCAGTTAGATATTGTCTGCAATATCAGTGATATAAAAGCACATTTTATAAACTGAACAGAGGGTTTCTCTCTTAAATTATTTGAGATAGAAACTCTTCCAAGATTTTTGGAGAGAGAAGGAAGCAGTTGTGTTTAAAATGTTGAAATTTTCTTCATCTAATATGAAGAGATATATGAGAGTAAAAGAAGCAGTGAAGCATCCTATGATTTTAGGGAAGGTGACTTTGAGGAGATACCAGGCTGTCCATAGGACATTTGAATGCACTGAATGTACTGCATAATGATTTCTGTTACCCTATGCACAGAAACGTGAAATATTTAAGTTACATAAAAAAATTCAATACAACACAGTTTAATTAAGTCTAAAGATGGAAAAGGGCAGAGCAGGCTGATATGATTAAGGAGGAATGCAAAGCATTCTATAAGCAATAAACAGATGGTTTTTAAAAATATATCTGCTGGGAAAATGGGAAGATCTACAAAAAGCAAAAAAAGTTAATATAGACAACAAAAGGAATACATATATATACACACATATTATTGAACATTAAACTGCTGAGAATATTTAAATATAAAACATTTTAAAAGTGTATTTGAAGGTAAATAATTGTACAAAAAACAAAAAAGACAGGATTAAGTAGATATGAACAATTTTACATAGAGAAAACAATTCACTTTTTTTTCAAACTTTAATTATATGGGTTTTAAACTGGGGAGAATACATTAAAATTCTCTCTTTTATTACATTCTAATCCCTATAATGTCAAACTATAAGTATAATGTACATTTATAAGAACAAGCAAGGAATTCTCTTCAATAACAAAATCTTTATCACACTTGCATGTTTATAGGGAAATTTTTTCTGTACCCGGAGTTAGTTGAGGGTATAAAGATAGTGTATAAAAGTAATTACGGCTATGATTCATTAATTACATTTAATTTTAAAGATAAAAGACCTAATTGTAGGCAAGATTACTATTTGCAGGTAGAAAATGTTAAAGGTAAAGCTTTTGTAGTTTTTGTGCTGCTTCCATATCCATAAAACACTGTTGGCTTTTCCTCTTGTCCTTTCCATTGTTGTCAGGCATATCTTCTTTTATTGTGCTTTACTTTATCAAACTTCATATATATTGAGTTTCATACAAATTGATGGTTTGTGGCAATCTTGCATCAAGCAAGTCTACTGGCACCATTTTTTTCTAACAGCACTTGCTCACTTCATTTCTCTGTATCATATTTTGATAATTCTTACAACATTTCAAACTTCTTTATTATTATTACATCTATTATGATGATCTGTGATCAGTGATCATTGATATTACTATTGTAATTGTTTTGAAGTGCCACAAGCCACTTAAATAAATATTGTATGTGTTCTGACTGTTCTACCAACTTACTGGCCATTCCCCTGTCTTCCTCCCTCTGTTTGGGCTTCCCTATTCCCTGAGAAACAAAAATATTCAAATGAGGCCAATCAATACCAATCCAAAGGCTTCTAAGTGTTAAGCAAGAAGACGAGTGGTGTATTTCTCAATTTAAATCAAAACCTGGAAATAATTAAACTTAGGAGGCCTTGTCAAATGTCTAGACTTGTAGCAAAATCGTAAGCCAAGTTAGGAATGCAAACAAAAAGTTCTTGAAGAAGATTAAAAGTGTTACTCCAGGGAACACAGGAATGATGAGAAAACAAACAAAACCTTAGTATTGACATGGAGGAAGTTTGAGTGGTCAGGATAGAGGATCAAACAAGTCACAGTATTTCTTTAAACCAAAGCCTAATCAAGAGCAAGGCTCTAACTCTGTTTATTTCTATGAAGACTGAGAAAGTGTGGAGAAGAAAAGTTGGAAGATAGCAGAAAGAAATCGTCTCCATAATATAAAAGCACAAGGAAAAGAAATAAGTTCTGATGTAGAAGCTGCAACAAGTTATTGAGAAAAATCTATCTAAAATAAATAAGATGGCTGCAGTAAACAACAAGTTTTCAATGTGGACCTTATATTGGAAGAAGATGCCATCTAGGACTTTCATAGCTAGAGAAAAGCAGTCAATGCCTAGCTTCAAAGTTTCAAAGGACAAGCTGGCTCTCTTCTTAGAGGCTAGTGCATCTGGTGATTTTAAGTTAAAGCCAATGCTTATTTAACATTCTGAAAATCCTGGGGCACTTAAGAATTATTCTAAATCTACTCTGCCTGTACCCTATAAATGGAATAATAAAGCCTGGATGATAGTACATCTGTTTATAGTATGGTTTACTGAATATTTTAAATCTACGGCTGAGACCTACTGCTAAGAAAAAATAGATTCATTTCAAAACATTACTGCTTACTTACAATGCACTTGGTCACTCGAGGTATCTTGAATATGTCTTAGCAAAAAGGAAATAAACTAATGATATGCACCACAACTTGGATGAATATAAAGTCATTATTCTGAGAATAAAAGCTAGCTTCAAAAGGTTGTATAGCATAGGATTCTACTCATATGACTGTGAAAATACAAAACTACTGTAATTTAAAACATATCATTAATTAGAAATGGGTGAAGAATATGATAATAAAGAGATAGAACTGGAAATTTGGGACACCGCTGGAACTTTTCTTTATCCTGATTATGGTGATAATGGTTGCATGAATCTATACATATGTTAAAATTCATATAATGGTAGACAAAAAATGTACTGTATGGAAATTTAAAAAGTAAAAGAATAATAGAATGAGGTGAAGGGGGCTGGAGGAAACTCTTATTAGTGAAGGCTGGCTGTGTGTCTGACATAAAATGAAGTACTTTAATGCACACAAAAAATATGAACTTAATGGAACGATTGTTAATTGCATATTATCAGCTCTCTGGTTAATATCTTTTAGCCTAAGATATAGTGGGAATTTAATGATCATAATCATAAAGCTTTCAATTTAAACCAATGCTTTCTTCTTCTAACATAATTAGGGGCAATTGTTTTCAAGGAGGCATCATTGTTTCTGATAAAATATTACATTTTAAAAAGACCATCTCAATGGATTTTTCTTGGATTGATATTTAAAATGAGAAAGAAATTTTGAAGGGTGAGAACTTGGTATAATTTTGTAGTCTTATAGCTTTAACATTTCATTATTTTAACTATTGTATTTGAAATAATAGAAGTTGGTATTTCCAAAAAGCAAATAAACACATATCTATCATATATAGAATAAGTTTTGTTTTCACAGAAATAAATGTATCAGCTATTATGTAACTTAAATTAACATCTTCATTTACAAAAGAAATAAGCTATGCTTCTTTTAGAAATATCTATCTAAGGCTTTTTATTTTTATTTGATTGGTAATTGATACTTTTCTACATACCACATAGAATGCCCTCAGTCTTTTGAAGTATAATCTTCAGAAAAAAAAACTCTGCTGAAAATGTAAAATAAACATATTATTTATTTAGTTCATGTGGAAACCTTTGAGATAATAAGGCTGATTCAACAAGCATATTGAAAAACAGGGGTTATATACTTCACCAGAAAAGGGAATCTGAAATGTTTGCTGAGTTAGAAACAAAACAGGTAAATGTCTACAGGGCAATAAAACATTACCTTTGTCATTATCTTTTCTACCAGACGGAAATTTGTAAGTGGACAGGTAACTGCACATGGTTTGGGTTCTAATTAAATATTAAATTACAAAGTAAAACACAAGTACATTATCCTAAATAATAAATACCACAGCTATGTACTGGCACTGAAAGTAGTTTATGCTCCATCTTTCCCTAAAACAAAAATACTTGAGCATCAACACTGAAACTTGAAAGAAAAATAAATGTTAAATACAAACACAGATTTTCACTTATCTTACAAATAATTTCTTTCTTCTTTCTTCTCCTCTTCCCTGACTCATGAACAAAATAAAATGTGAATATTATCAAATGTAGACATCTAAAACCAGATCACCCTAGATACTTGAATAATTTTAAAGTGTTTTCTCTTTCAAAACATTTCTTTTTATTCTTTGTCAATGTTGACTTCACACTTTTCTTAAATCTTTTTCAGCAATATTTTTACAGGATCCATTCAGTTCTGTTTCCATCCTCCTTTGAACTCCTATCTTTGATATTGCATATTACGAGTATTTCTATATATGAAACTGTAACCCTGGCATTTACAAAATGTGGCAAAGTTTATGGCCTTTGGAAGAAAATAGGGCAATTAGACATATTCAGCTGTTCAACTTTGTGACCTTATCAGCCAGATTTTCTCTATCCTTTCTCTGTTTTACAAGTAAGTGCTCATTCACTATCAATACTATTACCACTGTTTTCAACTATTGAATTGACCTTTGGTTTTGTAAACATCGGCATATCAACCATTAAAGTGCAATGAAAATTTGTAACTGCAATTTATCATAAAATTTCCAGAGACAGTCTGCAAAGTAACACACTATTAATCACAATCACAGTCGGAGTTCTCCATGGCATCATGTCTGCTGATAGTGGGGAGGCACTCAAACTTTTTTAGCCCAAAGGTAAAATAATTCAGAATTCTATTTTCTAGGACCAGAAAAAAAAACTGTAGTTATTACAAGAAGGAAGTGAAGGTAAATATGCGCTTCATACTGAGAAAACAATATAAATTTTTATTTATCATAAAGGTAAGGAACTCTGTATTTCTAATTTGTTAATATGTATCTCCTATCATGTTAAGTTCTTTGGTGACTTTAATTTCAAATAACCAAAGAACCAAATAAGTACTCATCATAAATACCAGTAATTTGATCCAATTAGAAAGAATTGGTTTTTCTCCATGTTTTATTTTTTATCTCTTTCAGATCCCTTCATTCAATGCCAGAAATAATTTTTTTCCAATTGTCCACCTCTGTCATATCTGGCTTAGATAAACATATATAAGAAGAACATGTTCATTAATTTACACTATAATATTATTAATAATTTTCTTTATGGGCAGCAGTGTATATATGTACTAGGCACATATATATTTAATGTGCCTAGTATCCAGAGGAAATACCTGATTATAAGTAGTCAGCAAAAACTTAATTTAAGGTATATTTAATGTATAAGCATTAGTAAATCAACCATTAAGTGCATTACTAGTCTTTAAGAATAGTTCCTGGTGTTGTCTTGACTCCTATTTGCAAATATTCTTCCAATTTCTGGAAATGACATGAGAAGATAAATTGTTCTTGTCTCTTCATTGCTCCTATGTATCTCGTTTCCAATGCCTTCTTTTCCATCCTACTCATGTACACCTGCAAAAAACCCATGAAAAGTACAATTAATTTATGAATATTTTTTAAAATAATTGCTATGTACACTATGTGGTAGCCATTGAACTAGACTTAATTCATTGTCTCATTTGACATGCACAGTATATTTTTAAGATATCATTTTTCTAACCTTTATAGACAAGTAAAACAGTTTTCAGCGCAGAGTGGTTTAGTGCTTAAAGTTTCAAACTTGAATGTGCCAGTTTCCAAAATTAGAGAATTTTATAGAATATTGTGTTTATTTCTTGTTAATATGGGGCATTTTAAAGTTTTGTGGTATTTGGCTTCTGAAATATCAAAAAGGGCTCCCACTGGAAATGGGAGTGTATAAAACAAAGCTTTATAAAAAATAAACACAATATCCCTTTGTTCACTGAGACACTATGACTGTGTTATGTTCATCTCTGTTTAAAAATACATTTAGGTAAATACTGAGAAATTAGCATTCTGAGGCAGTTTTAATATGTACTTTACCTGAGGATAAGGAAGTAAATATAGTTTTTATGGAAATGCTTATTAGAGAATGTGAATAAAGGAAAATATGGAACATGATAATGGATAGTATTTTGTTTTTAAAGTATATTTCATCACAACATTTCTAAATACATGCACGTGCACGCACACACACACACACATCCCTCCCGCACACACACATACACACACAAAGCAATAAGACACCCTAGAAATTCCCACATGGCATACAGGAATTATGTGTCTTCTTCTGCTTATTTAGAAAAACTACTATAAAAAATTTAAGTGGTTTGGCTGTGACGGATTGGGAATAAATGTAAAATTACTCTGATTTCATGCCCACTTTTCTGATCAAACAACAAAGAAAGGTCTTCATGTCTATCCCTTTTCACTTCCAATGTTGTTACCACACATGGGGCTCTGTAAAGACAGTCATAAAGGCCCTCTAACTAGTCTCTCCGAAATTCAATGAATCTTCCACATTAATAACAGAGTATTATGATGAATAATCATAACTCTGATAACTTTGATAACTGTGTTATCAAAACTTCCTAGAGTACTATGATAATTGTGTTTCTCGTGCTCACAATCCTTGGCTGGACGATTCTTGCTGACCAAATGAAATCTTGTTTTCACAGTTTTTTGACCTTGAAGAGGTCTTAGAGTTGATACCATGCAGCGCTCTCATTTGCCAGATAGAAAAACCGAAGAGGGAGTGGAAACTATTTATGTGAGAGGTTCATTTTTTAAAAACTTTTTTAGCATAGTACATGGAATTTAATGGTGTCTTATCACTCAAAACACAAATCACTCATTCTTACATATTCAAAGCCCTTTGTAATATAAGTCAAACCCACTTTCCCAGTTTTATCTATCAATATTCCCCTGGATTACAACCATTTAAGTTTGTACACGGAATTATCTTGCATAAATGTCTTTTCTTACATATTTCCTACTTTATACCCAGTCATTTAGTGTAAGACTATTATCCCGTCTTTCAAATTTCAGATTAAACATTATTTTGATAATCTAATTTGGAAGACTATCTTTTATTTATTCATGCTTATGGCAATTTTCAGCCTCTTAAAGCATAGACCCCATTGTGTCTTGTGTTCTAATTAAATATTAAATCACAAAGAATTTAATTAAATTACAAAGAATTACAATTAAATTACATTCTATCTATTCTGTCTAATTCTAAGTTTTTAAACACAGATTCTGATCCTTGGACACCTATGCCTTCTTTACAACATCTAACATAGCACATTGCATGTAATAGGTGCAAAATAAATATTTGTAGCATGAATAAATACAGAAGTGAATTAATTACCAGAAATTATCAGGGGTTCTTTTCACTTATTTTACGTGATGCCAAAACATCCAGATATTTATAACATCTGTATGGTTGGCATCAAATAGTAAAACATATGCATGATTAACAGAATTTCCTTACTTTTCATCTGGATGCTTTGGCATTGGTAAAACAGCTCTACTCTCTCAAAATCATAGTATTTCTTTGGTATAGGTATAGTATTTTTTCTTTGATTGAATAAAGAGCTTCAATTAAGAAAATTGAATAAAACCTATTTTAAGGCACATCTATTCAATAAAAAAAAACAGAAGTCAATTTTTTTGCAAATTGCATCAGTCAAATCTAAGTAATGAATATAGTCCTGTGTGTGTCCATGTGCAAATATTCTCTTCCTATTGATTGAAACTTTTGGCACTCATTTCTATGAAGCACTATGCACATTTTGTGATATTTTCTTTTATTGCAATGCTCAGATGGATTATGCATCAGCCATCAACAATCTGTTTATGAAAGAGGAAACACTCTGGGAATTGTCAGTAAGATCGTCTTCATATTAGTGCATACTAATGAACATTTGCTTTTCAATAAAACTGCTGGGCTCTGCAAAAGTAGATACTTGACAATAGATTTACTTTTTGTTTTAAAAAGTATTTGTATTTACAGGAAATAGTAGATGGACTGGATAATCATATTTTATACTACTCTGGGCAAATATTTAGAGCAAAAAAGCACATAAAAGTAAAAGAAAGAATGCACATCAAAAATATACCTTAATATTACATAAAATATTATGATATATTGGAAAAGTAAAATGTTAACAACTTTTTATGTTGCAGAATATAAAATTCTTTAGTAACTATTTTTATTCAAAACTGTATTTTTCTTTATGACTATTTAAACTTACAAGTTGCTATACTTTGATTAAAGTGTATTTCTAGTCTTACGGTTCTGTGTGAAAATTTACAAGATGTGCTTACAATGCGGAAAGTATAATAAGTATTTATCACTGATTTCTACTTTGGCTTATATTAGTGAGGGAGACTTTAAATCAAAACTACATACAGTGCTTGAAATCTGTATCATAAGGGGAAATAAGAGTGTGTGTGTGTATGTGTGTGTGTCTGTGTGCGCACGCGCATAACATTTGTTTGTTCATTTCTTCTCAAACCTCCTTTGTAAGTGCTGACCATTGGTGCAACTTGGAGTTAATCTATAACCAGGTCTGTGGGGCCATATAATTTGTGTTTGTTTTGAGAAGTCAAATACTGACAGATTACATATAATTACATACAATGTAGAATGAAACAGTGACCAAGTTGTGCATCTAGTTCCCATCTTTGGTCACTATGGAGATATATAGACATAAATATCTCATAGACTTTCTAACATGGTTGCTATATAATCTAAAACATAAACATAAAATAATACAGTTCCCCCAAAAGTATAACTTTCTTGTTGCTCTGCTTTGTTAAGTCTTCCCCAATGATTAAAACCAGTATCAACATATTTCTCTTTTTTTCTAAGTAGAATTGAATTCATGTTTTTTTTTCTGTTGTGGATTTAAAACAATGACTGATTTTTAAAAATAAAACTTGATTGTTTTTGAACCACTGCTGTTGAGTGTGTGTCTGGTTTCTGGATCTTTGTAACACTCTTGTATTTATACCCAAGAGTGAAACTAATGCTGTAAGCATGAAAGCTGTATTACAAAAGAAAATAATTTATTGTTTACCTTTTTTAAAAAATCTGAACTTCTGACTTTTTAACTTTTTTAAAATTTTGAACCTCAACTTCAACATCTGTTTGAGTCTGACTTTGGATATTGGTTTTGCTAATCTTACGTTTCTTGATCTTAGACTGTTTTTTGGGCATGGTATTCTGTCTTTCTTGTATCTTATGCCACAGTTCTTTACCTTATCAGTTTTTATCCCAGGTTCTGTCATTTTTTAAGACCTACAGCTTGTATACCTACTGATATTAGGTGAAAATGCCTTCTGTTCTCTTGTACCTTTTCTAAATAAGTCACAGGATAACACTGATTACTTATGTGAATTTTTACTATCAAATTTTAAGATAAACAAACTTAATAGAATCCCATTCCCACTTCTACAATTGATTCCTATTTATGTGCTTAGTGTAACATGAGACAATTTTTTTTAAACTTAAACACCCAAATTTTCTGCAACTGACCACAGCATGTTTCCTTTTTTAACACGGTGAAATAATCAACACAGTCAAGCTAATTAACATATCCATCATTTCACATAGCTATCTTTGTGTGTGTGCGTGTGTGCGCGTGTGTGCGTGCGTGCACATGAGCAGTCATGCTGAGGACACTTATTGATACGTATAGACTGAAACTTTGTACCCTTTGCCTAACATTTTCTTCTTTTATTTCTTCTATTTTTTTTTCCTATGGGGGAAAAATAATCTATTTAACTTCTGTAAAAAAAAGTTTATTTAATATTTTTTGTTTGTTTTTTCTAAAGAATATATATGAAAAAATAATTTAATGTTTATTTAAATTAATTGTTACAATTTTATAATACAACCATGTAACTACTACTCAGAACAAGATTACCCCTAGAAAGTTCTCACATGCCTCCTTCTAGTCATTCCCAATTCTACTGAAGGCAAATATTTTCTAATTTCTGTCACCATAATTTTGCCTGTGCATGAACTTCATATAAAAAATCATACAGTATAAATTTCTTTGTGTTTGACTTCTTTTACTGTGGTAAAAATAAATGAGATCTACCTTCTGAATAAATTTTAAGTGTTTAATACGGGATTGTTAACTATATGCATTGTGTACAACACGTGACAAGAACTTCTTTATTGTGCATAGTCCCATGGAACAGAAACTCACCATTTCTACTTTCCCTCCCACCTCCCAGTCCCTGGCAATCACTTTTCTGTTTTCTGTTTCTATTAGTTTGACTACATTAAATACCTCATATTGGTGGAATGATGCAGGGTTTGTCCTTCTGTGATTGGCTTATTTCACTTTCCATGATGTCTTCCAAGTTCATCCATGTTGCTGAATATGGTAGACTTTCCTTCTATCTTAAGGCTGAATAATATTTCATTGTATTTTTCTTTATAGATTCATCCAGAGATTAACATGTAGGTTATTTCTACCTCTTGGCTATTGAGAATAATGCTGCAATAAACATGGGAGTGCAAATATTTCTTAAGATCCTGTTTCAATAAATACTTTTGTATAAAGTGGGATTGTTGGATCATATGATAGTTCTAGTTTTAACTTTTTGAGGAAACTTTATACTGTTTTCTATAGCAGTTTTACCATTTTCATTCCTGACAACAGTGTAAAATGATTTTGATGTATTCATATCCTCTCCAAGGCATATTATTTTCTGGTTTTGTTTGTTCATAATGGTCATCCTAACAGGTATGAGGTGATAAATTTTTTGTGGATTTGATATGTATTTACTTTATGCCTAGAGTTGTTGAATATCTTTTCATATACCTATTGGTCATTTGTATGTCTTCTTTGAAGAAGTATCTATTGGAGGCCTTTGCCCATTTTTAATCAGGTTATTGGTTGCTTTGCTATTGAGTTGTAGAAATTAATTATATGTTTTAGATATTAACCTTCATCAGATGTCTTGTTTGCAAATATTTTCTCTCATTCTGTAGGCTATCTTTGCAGTCTGTGGCTTGTTTCCTTTATTGTGCTGATACATTTTAGTTTGATATAGTCCCACTTTTCTAATTTTGCTTTTGTTGCTTGTGCTTTTTATGTAATATCCAAGAAATCGCCAAAACCAATGTCATGAAACTTTCTCCCTATGCTTTCTTGTAGATTTATAGTTTCAGGTCTTACGTTTAAATCTTTAATAAATTTTAGGTTGATTTTTTGTATGGTGTAAGATATGGACCAATTACATATTTTGCAGGCAGATATCTAGTTTACTCAATATTTGTAGAAGAGACAATTCTTTCCACACTGTTTAAATTGGCACTGCTGTTGAAGGTCACTTGACTGTATGTTAATGATTTTATTTCTGGGTTCTCTATTCAGTTCTGCTGGGCTGTATGTCTCTCTTCATGCCAGCATTGTTTTTCTTTCTGAAAAATATTTTGGCTGTGCTGGATTCCTTGAGATTTTATGTAGATTATTTTTTTTTCATTTCTGCAAAAAAATTGAAATTTTGATAGAGATTTTATTGAATCTTTAGATTGCTTTGAGTAGTGTCAACATTTTAACAGTAATACAACTTTTAATTAATAAACATGGGATGGCTTTCCATTTATTTGTGTCTTTAATTTCTTTCAGCAATGTTTTAAAGTTTTTAGTATTTCTTTTGCCTTCTTGGATAAGTTTATTTTTAAGTATTGTATTATTTTTATGTTATTGCAAGTGAGATTGTTTTCTTAATTTCCCCTTCAGATTGTTCATTAGTAGTGTATAGAAACACAACTGATTTTGTCTGTTGATTTTGTATCCTGCAATTTGCTAAATTTTTTTTATTAGTTCTAATAGTTTTTGGTGAAATATTTAGCATTTTCTACATATAAGAGGATGTCCTCTGTGACCAGAAATAATTTTAGCTCACAAAGCCTCATTGACAATACACTTGGTCACCCAAAAGCTCTGATGGAGATGTACAAGGAGATTAAATGTTATTTTCATGTCTTCTAATACAATATCCATTCTGCTGCCTTGGATGAAGGAATAATTTTGACTTTTAAGTCTTATTATTTTATTTAAGACGTAAGGCTATAGCTGCCACTGATTGTGATTATTCTGATGGATCTTGGCAAAGTACACAAAAACATCCTAGAAAAAAATTCACCATTTGGCTGGTCCAAAGGTAGTGAGTTATCTCAATTGATTGTTCACAGTCGGTTACAGATCGAACTTCTTGTTCTACTCTTTCCCTCCTTCTCACTACTGCACTTGACTAGTCTTAAAAAAAAAAAAAATAAATAAATAAATAAAAAATCACCATTTTAGATGCCATTAAGATTTCTGATTCATGGGAGGAAGTCGAAATATCAACATTGACAAGAATAATTTGGAAGAGTTAAATTCAACATAACCCTTCCAAACTTTACTATGAGAGTTTGAAAACTTTAGTGAAGAAAGTCACTAGAGATGTTGTGGAAATAGAAATAGGAATAGAATTAGAAGTGGAGCTTAAATATGTGACTGAATTGGGGAAATCTCATAATAAAACTTGGATGGATAAAACCTGGATAAAAAGATAAAACCTCTTTGTTTTCTTTTTTAGTATGCTTTAAGTTCTGGGTACATGTACAGAACATGCAGGTTTGTTACAAAGGTATACATATGCCATGGTGGTTTGTTGCACCCATCGACCCATCATCTATATTAGATATTTCTCCTAATGCTATCCCTCCCCTAATACTCCACCCCCCAACAGGCCCCAGTGTCTGATGTTCCCCTCCCTGTGTCCATTTGTTCTCATTTTTCAACTCCCACTTATTACTGAGAACATGCGGTGTTTGATTTTCTGTTCCTGTTTTACTTTGCTGAGAATGATGGTTTCCAGCTTCATCCATGTCCCTGCAAAGGTCATGAACTTATCCTTTTTAATGGCTGCACAGTATTCCATGGTGTGTATGTGCCACATTTTCTTTATCTAGTCTATCATTGATGAGCATTTGGGTTGGTTCCGAGTCTTTGCTGTTGTGATCAGTGCCTCAATAAACATACGTGTGCATGTGTGTTTATAGAATAATTTATAATCCTTTGGGTATATACCCAGTAATGGGATTGCTGGGTCAAATGATATTTCTAGTTCTAGATCTTTGAGGAATTGCCATACTGTCTTTCACAATGGTTTAACTAATTTACACTCCCACCAACAGTGTAAAAGTGTTCCTAGTTCTTTACATCCTCTCCAGTGTCTGTTGTTTCCTGACATTTTAATGATCACCATTCTAACTGGCATGATATGATATCTCATTGTGGTTTTGATTTGTGTTTCTCTAATTACCAGTGCTGATGAGCTTTTTTTCATGTTTGCTGGCTGCATAAAAGTCTTCCTTTGAGAAGTTTTTGTTCATATTCTTCACCTAATTTTTGATGGTTTTTTTTTTTTTTTTTTGGTAAATTTGAGTTCTTTGTAGATTCTAGATGTTAGCCCTTTCTCAGAAGGATAGATTGCAAAAATTTTCCCCCATTCTGTATGTTGCCTGTTCACTCTCATAATAGTTTCTTTTGCTATGTAGAAACTCTTACATTTAATTAGATCCCATTTGTCTATTTTGGCTTTTGTTGCCATCACTTTTGGTGCTTTAGTCATGAATTCTTTGCCCATCCCTATATCCTGAATGGTATTGCCTAGGTTTTCTTCTAGAGTTTTTATGGTTTGAGGTCTTACATTTAAGTCTTCAACTCATCTTAAGTTAATTTTTATATAAGGTGTAAGAAAGGAATAGAATTCCAGCTTTCCGCATATGGCTAGCCAGTTTTCCCAACACCATTTCTTAAATAGGAAATCCTTTCTCTATTACTTGTTTTTGTCAGGTTTGTCAAAGATCAGATGGTTGTAGATGTGCAGTGTTATTTCTGAGGCCTCTCTTCTGTTCCGCTGGTTTATATGTTTGTTTTGATACCAGTATCATGTTGTTTTTGGTAGTGTAGCAATTTCTCTTTGTAGCAATTGTGAATGGGAGTTCACTCATGATTTGGCTCTCTGTTTGTCTGTTATTGTTGTATAGAAATGCTTGTGATTTTTGCACATTGATTTTGTATCCTAAGACTGCTGAATTTGCTTATCAGCTTAAGGAGATTTTGGGCTGAGATGATGGGGTTTTCTAAAAGTACAATCAGGTCCTCTGCAAACAGAGACAATTTGACTTCCTCTCTTCCTAATTGAATACTCTTTATTTCGTTCTCTTGCCTGATTGCCCTGACCAGAACTTCCATACTATGTTGAATAGGAGTAGAGAGAGAGGGCATCGTTGTCTATTGCCAGTTTTCAAAGGGAATGCTTCCAGTCTTTACCCATTCCATATAATATTGACTGTGGGTTTGTCATAAATAGCTCTTATTATTTTGAAATGCATTCCATCAATACCTAGTTTATTGAGAGTTTTTAGTATGAATGGCTATTAAATTTTGTCGAAGGCCTCTTCTGCACCTGTTGAGATAATCATGTGTTTTTTGTCATTGGTTCTGTTTATGTGATGGATTATGTTTATTGATTTGCATATGTTGAACCAGCCTTGCATCCCAGGGATGAAGCCAACTTGATCATGGTGGATAAGCTTTTTGATGTGCTGCTGGATTCAGTTTGCCAGTATTTTATTAAGGATTTTTGCATCGATGTTCATCAGGGATATTTACCTGAAATTTTCTTTTTTTTTTTTCTTTTCTTTTCTTTTCTTTTTTTTTTTTTTTTTTTTTTGTGTGTGTATCTCTGCCAGGTTTTGGTATCGGGTTGATGCTGGCCTCATAAAATGAGTTAGGGACGATTCCCTTTTTTTCTATTGTTTGGATTATTTTCAGAAGGAATGGTACCAGCTCCTCTTTGTACCTCTAGTAGAATTCGGCTGTGAATCCACCTAGTCCTGGACTTTTTTTGGTTGGTAGGCTATTAATTACTGCATCAATTTCAGGAATTGTTATTGATCTACTCAGGGATTTGACTTCTTCCTGGTTTGGTCTTAGGAGAGTGTATGTGTCCAGTAATTCATCCCTTTCTTCTAGATTTTCTAGTTTATTTGCATAGAAGTGTTTATAGTATTCTCTGATGGTAGTTTGTATTTCTGTGGGATCAGTGGTGATATCCCCTTTATCATTTTTTATTGTGTCTATTTGATTCTTCTCTCTTTTCTGGCTAGCAGTTAGTCTGGCTAGCAGTCTATCTATTTTGTTGATCCCTTCAAAAAAGGATCTATCTCCCTCAGTTCTGCTCTGATGTTAGTTATTTCTTGTCTTCTGCTAGCTTTTGAATTTGTTTGCTTTTGCTTGTTTAGTTCTTTTAATTGTGATGTTAGAATGTTGATTTTAGATATTTCCTGCTTTCTCTCATGGAAATTTAGTGCTATAAATTTCCCCCTACACACTGCTTTAAATGTATCTTAGAGATTCTGCTACATTGTGTTTTTGTTCTAACTGGTTTCAAAGAACATCTTTAGCCTGCCTTAATTTCGTTATTTACCCAGTAGTCATTCAGGAGCAAGTTGTTCAGTTTTCATGTAGTTGTGTGGTTTTGAGTGAGTTTCTTAATCCTGAGTTCAAATTTTATTGCACTGTGGTCTGAGAGACTGTTTGTTATCATTTCCATTATTTTGCATTTGCTGAGGAGTGTTTTCCTTCCAATTATGTGGTCAATTTTAGAATAAATGCAATGTGGTGCTGAGAAGAATGTATATTCTGTTGATTTGGGGTGGAGAGTTCTGTAGATGTCTATTAGGTCTGCTTGTTCCAGAGCTGAATTCAAATCCTGGATATCCTTGTTAATTTTCTGTCTTGTTGATCAGTCTAATATTGACAGTGGGCTGTAAAAGTCTCCCATTATTATTGTGTGTAAGTCTAAGTCTCTTTGTAGGTCTTTAAGAACTTGCTTTATGAATCTGGGTGTTCCTGCATTTGGTGCATATATATTTAGGATAGTTAGCTCTTCTTGTTGCATTGATCCCTTTACCATTATGTAATGCCTTTCTTTATCTCTTTTGATCTTTGTTGGTTTAAAGTCTGTTTCATCAGAGACTAGGATTGCAATCCCTGCTTTTTTTTTTTTCTTTTTTGCTTTCCATTTGCATTGTAAATATTCCTCCATCCCTTTATTTTGAGTCTATGTGTGTCTTTGCATGTGAGATGGATCTCCTGAATATAGTACAGCAATGTTTCTTGGCTCTTTATCCAATTTGCCAGTCTGTGTTTTCTAATTGGGGCATTTAGCCCATTTATGTTTAATATTGTTATTTGTGAATTTGATCCTGTCATTATGATGATAGCTGGTTATTTTGCATGTTAGTTGATGTAGTTTCTTCATAGCACTGGTTGATGGTCTATGCAATTTGGTGTGTTTTGGCAGTGGCTGCTACCAGTTGTTCCTTTCCAAGCTTAGTGCTTCCTCCCAGAGCTCTTATAAGGCCGGCCTGGTGGTGAGAAAATCTCTCAGCATTTGCTGGTCTGTAAGGGGTTTTATTTCTCCTTAGATAATGAAGCTTAGTTTGACTGGATATGCAATTCTGGGTTGAAAATTCTTTTCTTTAAGAATGTTGAATATTGGCCCCCACTCTCTACTGGCTTGTACGGTTTCTGCAGAGAGATCTGTTGTTAGTCTGATGGGCTTCCCTTTGTGGGTAACCAACCTTTCTCTTGGCTGCCCTTAACATTTTTTCCTTTATTTCAACCTTGGGGTGAATCTGACAATTATGTGTCTTGGGGTTGCTCTTCTTGAGGAGTATCTTTTTGGTGTTCTTTGTATTTCCTGAATTTGAATGTTGGCCTACCTTGCTAGGTTGGGGAAGTTGTCCTGGATAATATTTCAAAGGGTGTTTTTCTACTTGGTTCCATTCTCCCCATCACTTTCAGGTACACCAATCAAATATAGATTTGGTCTTTTCACATAGTCCCATATTTCTTGGAGGCTTTGTTCATTTCTTTTCACTCTTTTTTCTCTAATCTTTTCTCACTTTATTTCATTGAGTTGATCTTCAATCTCTGATATCCTTTCTTCCACTTCATCAATTTGGCTATTGATACTTGTGTATGCTTCATGAAGTTCTCATGCTATGTTTTTCAGCTTTGTCAGGTCATTTATATTCCCTAAACTGTTTATTCTAGTTAGCAATTCATCTAATCTTTTTTTAAGGTTCTTACCTTCCTTGCATTGGGGTAGAACATGTTTCTTTAGCTTGGAGGAGTTTGTTTTTTCCCACCTTCTGAAGCCTAGTTCTGTCAATTTGTCAAATTCACTCTGTCGTTATGTTCCCTTGCTGGCGAGAAGTTGTGATCCTTTGGAGGAGAAGAGATGTTCTGGTTTTTGGAGATTTCAGCCTTTTTGTGCTGGTTTCTCCCCATCTTCATGGATTTATCTGCCTTTGGTCTTTAAAACTCTTTATGGATGAGGAAATAAAATTTATTTTTTAAAAAAATCCATTCATCCACTGATGAACACTTGGGTTGATTTTATATCTTGGCTACTGTGAATACTGTTGTAATAAACATGGTACTTCAGATTTCTCTTCTATATATTATTCTGTCATAAAAAGAATAAAATACTGTCACATGAAGCGTCACGGATAGAACTGGAGGTCATTATGTTAAGTGAAATAAGCCAGACCCAGAAAGACAAATATGACATGTTCTAACTCATGTGGGAGCTAAAAAAGTGGATCTCATGATGATAGAGAGTGGTGGTTATCAGAGGCTGGGAAGGGAACAGGGAAGTAAAGGATGATGAGAATTTGGTTAATTGATACAAAAATAGAGTCAGAAGAAATACATTCTAGTATTTGATGGTACAGTTGAGAAATTATAGTTAACAATAATTTATTGTATATTTCAAAATAGCTAGAAAAGAAAAATTTTAATGTTTCTAACACAAAGAAAAGATAAATGCTTGAGGTGATGGATATCCCATTACCCTGATTTGATCATTACACATCGTGAACATGTATCAAAACTTCACATGAACCCCCATGTACAATTATTATATATTAATAAATATTAAAAATTAACAACAAAAATTTGTTTGAGATGGAATTTACTCCTGGTAAAGATGTTATGAACATTGTTGAAATGAAACAAATCATTTAGAATAGGACATAGACTTAGTTGATTCAACAGTGGCAGGGTTTGAGAGGATTGACTCCAATTTTAAAAGAAATGCTACTATGGGTAAATGCTATCAAATGGCACTGCATGCTACAAAGAAATATTTTGTGAAAGAAACAGTCAGTTGATGAAGCAAACTTCATTATAATCTTATTTTAAGAAATTGCCACAGGCCTCCCCAGCCTTCAGCATCTACTACTCTGAGCAGTCCACAGTCATCATCATTAAGGCAATACCCTTCATGAACAAAAAGATTATGATTCGCTATAAGGTTGGGATTAATAGACTCTCGTATAGTGTAAAAAAAATTTATGCATACCAGGAAAACAAAAAATTAATGTGACTTGCTTTATTATAATACTTGCTTTATTGCAGTGGTGTAGAGCTTAACTCACAATGTCTCTGAGAGATGCCTATAGCATATATTCCACAAATACTAATTTCTATTTGTTTATTTATACTTATTTTTATTTATTTTTGGAGACAGAGTCTTACTCTGTCACCCAGACTGGGGTGCAGTGGCATGATCTCGGCTCACTGCAACCTCGGTCTCCTGGGTTCAAATGATGATCTCATGCCTCAGCGTCCAAGGTAGCTAGAACTACAGGGGTGCACCACCATGCTCACCTAATTTTTTTGTAGAGATGGGGGTTTCACCATGTTACCAAAACTGGTCTTGAACTCCTGATCTCAGGCAATCCGGCCGCCCTACCCTCCCAAAGTTTCAGGATTACAGGCGTGAACCACCAAACCCGACCAATTTATTTATACTTATTGATTCAATCTATAGGTTTACCTTTGGTACTAAATAACATTTGTAACCATAAAACCATTTTAATTATTATGATGTCCACTTATTTCTCAAACAGTTAATTCTTAATACCACATTATTAAGCAGAAAAATAATTGAATAGGTTTACTTTGCCTAATGGAACTGGAACTGGAATTTTAATTAAAGGAATATTAGTCAACTTTCAGTCCAGAAGAAGCAAACAATCTTTTGTAAAGAAAAGAAAGAGCTTTTTAATTTAGTTTGCTTTTACTTTCAAATTGACTCTATAATAATTTTTTCCATGTGCAATTTTGATGTCCTTCAAACAAATGAACAACTGATGAATTTTTTTCACAAAATAGGGAAATAAGTATTTACATTAATTAGGATTGTGCACAATAAGCAAGCAGGTGACTTCAGGATCTCAAGTGTTACATAAGGAATACAGTTTAGAACTACAATATAATAGAATTCCTAACTATAACATTAATTTTAAAGTTAAACAGCAAGAAGAGATGAC
Source organism: Aotus nancymaae (assembly GCF_030222135.1). Lineage (NCBI taxonomy): Eukaryota > Metazoa > Chordata > Mammalia > Primates > Aotidae > Aotus > Aotus nancymaae. The sequence continues at coordinate 47,899,878 of NW_026988415.1, read as the reverse complement.
AGAGATTTTATTTTTTCTAAAAAGGGATTAATAGTGAAAGAAGGAGCCTCTATAAAAACCTGACTTTAAAATGTTTGAGGCCCATGTAAAATAAAGTAGATTTCATTGAGAACATGTTTTTGTTTTAATTATAATAATATTTGTCTACTTGACACACATCTATATAAAATTTTCCCACATCAAATAAATGCTAAGACAGACAGGATAGTAATATCCAAAGCAATCGCTGAACTCCAGAAAATATTTTCCTCTATTGAGTTAGATATATTTAGGTCAAACACATAGTATATTTTGCAATTAGTTCTAGAGTAGCAATTAGTAAGTTATTTTTTGGGGCTCTTCTGACACTCAATTTTTACCAAAAGAAAGCATGTTGCGGTTCTCTGCTAGTTTATTGCAACTTGATTAGTCATTTCTTTTCTAGAATGGAAATTACATTCAAGAAGATAAGTCATGCTGAATATACTGTTGTGATATATTTTTCAGTGCACATTCCAACAATTTACCATGAGATACTAAAGAAGCACGTTCCTGATTTGTGACAAGAATGTAAGTGAGCTTATCATCTAAAGCATTTGGGGGAAACTTTTCCTACTCTTTTGTCCTATACATGAGTATGTGGTTGTATTTACCTAAACAATTTGTTATAGCTATGATAATTAAGCACTTTTGATTGAAATGTTCTCTTAGAGGTGATTAAAGGTTTCTATAGTTCATAGGCTTATAATTCATATTTTAGTTTTCAGAGACTACCAAGTGTCTTGGTTGCTCTAATAGATCTTTGTGAAACATGATGGTTTTCACTCTTTGGTACAAGCTACAACAAAACAAAACAAAACAAAACAAAACAAACCATTTTTTCTTCTTTTTTTAATGCATGAAAACAAATGTAACTCATCAAACTTCTGAACGTGGCTCCTGAATGATAATATTATGTTTTAGTTGGGTAGATTATTTTTAAAGGTAGCTATAGCAAAAATAAAACTTATTTATGTAGAAATAGCCTGATATGGCAAATATCTGACAATGCCTATCCTAAGTAAATTAATGATCTTTGTCAATTAGGTTTTTATTTGAGAAGTTTTCCAGAATTTATCTTATGAAGCAAAAATTTCAAAGCTTCTAATTTTCAGCACTAAGTAAGGAAAGAAGGCAGTGATAATTTCTCATTTATCAAATATCTAATAAAAGAAAGTTGCATTTTAAGTTACTTTTACTTAGCCATTGCAAGAAAAGCAAGAAAAACTTTTTCTCACTAAAATTTTATTGTTTAGTAGGAAAGATAAGGCATATATAAGTGATTAAAGGAATAATTTCGGACAGAATATTACAAGTGCTATAAAATATGTATACCGTAACTAGGAAGAAGAGAGTACATTTGATAGAGGAAGAGGCTAGGAAAAACTCTCCAGTGGAAATTACACTTCAAGTGGGCCTTATAAGGAAGTAGAGTTTCAAAAAAATAGCATTGTCTCTAAGTATCAGTCTTTAACAGTCAGGATTTTCTTTTTTCTTTTTTTAATAATAGAAACCCAACAAAAACTTAGAGACATCAAATAATTTATTTGCTTTTATGACCATAAAATTTATGACTATTAACCTAGCTTCAGGCATTGCTGGAATTTAAGGGATCAAAAGATGACATTAGGCCATCTCATTTTTTTTTTCCTTGCACTTCTTTATGTAACCATCATTTTCAGGCAAGTGGCTTCTGGTAGCTTTAGATTTACATCATAACACCTTTCTACCTCCAGAAGAAAGGGAGGATAAAACTTGCAACAGTTTCAGTATAAGTAGCATAAGTAGCATGATGAAATTTCACTGGTCTGGATTAGATCATGTGCACTTAAATAAACAAATCACTGTGGCCAGAGGGGTGTAATGCTCTGATTAGCCACACTTGTGTTATATGCTAAACCTTGGGGTGGAAAGTAGAGGTGGAAATATTATCAATTAAGTCATATTGAAAATCTATTACTAGAAGAAAGAGGACTGAAAACATAGTAGAGAAGTAAACGTCCATCCATAGCAGGACATTGGACAAGTTACATAACACTTCTGAAATTTAGTTTTTTTATCTGCAAAAGGAAATGATAAAATTAACTTCATGAAGTTATTAGAATGAAATTTGATGTTGTGTATAAAGTTTGTGTCACTTAGTATGTTGTGATAAATGTTAGTTCCCCCTTCAGCATTCTAGGATTTTGGTTTGGTCTAATATTAATGTGGGCAAACGCACACACAGAGACCCATACCTATACATACAAAACATAACAATACACATAGAGATCTCTCTGGATGATGTGGCAGTACATGGGGGTATTGCTATAATAGATGGATGAGAAGTTTTATCTCAGGTAATTATTAATTATCAGCCATTTCCTTTATACTTAAATTGAGGCAAAATTGATAATTTCAGTCTCAAAAATTTCAGCTTTAAAAACTGCTACTGGTTTAATATCAGAAAACTTACAAAACTGTTTGCAATTCTCAAGTTACTCTTAAAATGGAAATTGATTCCATAAAAATAGTTTCATCTGCTATGATTAGGGACATTACTATTTTAACCTATAATATAGAAACCATGGAAAGGCATATTAAGCCTGAGAATCTCTGTACATTAGGTGCTAAAAAGAGGACAATGCATACTGAATCTTCATTTAAGAGGGTATAATCAAAATTGAATGGATACTAGACAGAGTAGAAATATCTACTCCTGTTTCCCACTGCTATCTGTTGAGGTAAGACCAATGCGTTTCTACATTTAATGTAGCAAGGCATGTAGTTAAGAAACTTATAAATGGAAAGTGACCTTACAAATTGCTCTGAAACAACAGCAAGTTATTCAGATCCTATCAGAGTTTGCATGGAAATTTTTCACAAAATCTTATATGTCACGCACAGGTGCATTCCAAATTATGATTATGAACAATATTAGAACCAGTGATCTTCGGTGACCTATCATATTCCTTATCACACTATACAGGTAGCTTTTGATTGTGCTTATGTTTAGGACATGAATTAGTGAATCCTCAGGACTGCCAACTAAACAGGCAGCTAGCTACAGAGAAAAAGGTATTTTAATGTAAAATCTGCTCAATCAAGCACAAAACAGAAATGAAGAAAAACAATCAAAATAGCATATGAAGAAATAACAGTAATAAGATTACAAAAATATGTCATCAGTAAATATATCACTGATTATGATAAATATGAATTGGTTAATGTCACATTTTAAAAGACAGATACTTTCCAGTTGGTATAAAACAAACAACAACCAGTAAAATGCTGTTTACAAGTAACATACTTAAAGTAAGATGGTTGAAAATAACAGCATAAAAAATACCTGACAGGCAAATCTTAGCAAAAGGAAAGCAAGTATACTAATATTAATAAGAAATAAAACAATTCACAGTAAAATAACTAAAAATAATTGAGTGCAGTAAGCTATAAATCATTTAGACAATCTTATGAGTCCATACCAATAATAACCAATTAAACAAATAAACAAGCAGATAAGGAGAGGAAGGGTTCTTGCTTATAGCAGAATGGCAAGAGCTGGTAAATGTGGAGGGAGTACTTGAAAAACACGATTTTACAACCATTAGACTAAATATTGGAGCAGATAAGACTCATCAAATAATGCTAAATTTAGGAAAAATGTTGATGATGAGCAGAATATTTTGGTGATCTTAAAGTCTCTCTCTACACACTTATTATTTAAGTGTGACATGCAGTTGTCAAGCTGCCCCTGAGACTGGGTGGATAAATGTGCCTAAAGCAGAAACAAGGTATTATAAAGATCACTTGGCAGAGGGTCTAAAGCCATATTCTCCTATCAGTTCTTTCAGTAGTAATCATGTCAATCTTCATGTTAATGACTTGTGTCTCTCTCTTAATTGGCTCTAAACTCAACCAGGAAAGGTGGGGTTTTGTTTGTTTATTTATTCCCTGAAATGCCAAATATGTAACACAGCATATGAAACAAAAACTTCAAAGGAATGAATCCATACAGAGTTACAGTAGGATCTATTAACTTTTGTTCAGACAGCAACTGCCAAGTCGGCAAAGAAAAATGAAATGTATAGGATTTGAATTAAATAACCAATAAATTTTAAATTTAATTGGACAATTAATTTATTTTCAAACAAATTGGAACTTTTTTAGAAAATAAATTTTGTTAACATTATGAAGTTGAAGAGGTATGGGCATTTCCTTTCCCTAATCCTTTGTAATTAACACTTATTAGATGAAGCTGATTACATGCCTCTTCCCTAAGTCTGAAAATATGAAGAAAGTGAATAAAAGGTGCTGGGAGAGTTGTAGATTGTGTAAAGCCACTTTACTGGAGTTTAGAATCCAGAGATGCTTGTGGGGAGTGTTGGAGTGTTGAATTTTGGCAGACTCGGGACATGATTGAAAGTGCCCCAGTGTTTTCAGCTGCTTAGCTTCCTGTTGTTCTTGTCTGTTTTCTAAGCATCGCTCTCTAGTCTTCCCATTGTATAGAGGCCATGATATCCTCATGATCAATAAATTTTCTTCTTAAGTAAGCTAGAATTGATTTTTGGTTTTACCACCTAAAAACTTGCCTGATATACCATTAAATGGCAAATAAAAAGAATGAAGATAACCAAATCACCTTACAACAATAATGTGAGAGAGAGTGCAATAAAACTCTAGGGAAAATTGACTTGTAAGGATGGATGCAAAAAGCCTAAATAAATGTATGCAGCTCAAACCTAAAGGTGATTTAAAAGAATAATGTAAAACAACTATATCATAGAATCTTATGTTTCCTACATATTTTGATATGGGTAAATGAAGCAAGGTAATTCACTATGTTAACAGATTAGAAAAGAAAAGTTATATGACCATTTTAATATGTGTTGTTGAAGAAAACAGTTGAAAAAATTCATTCCCCATTTACTACAAAATACTATAATCAAAGAAGAATAAAATGGCATATTGTGAACTTGAAAAATAATATCTACAAAAATACTAGAACAAACACCATTGAAACATACCAACAAAACTCACGAAAACTCAAACATTAAGGAAAAATCTGTGATAAAAATCAGAGTCCAAAAGAAAAAAAAACTCTGAAATTATAGAAAATTCAGAGAATAATAATAAAATCACATATAAGATCCTAATAAAGCTGTACTTAGAAGAAACATTATAGCATTAAAAACTATTATTGATAAATGAACAATATTAAAATACATTAATTAAGCATTCAACTCAAGAAATTAGGGAAGAAATCAGTAATGTAAACTCAAGGAGACCATATAGCATAGTAGATAGAAACACAGAGCTGACTTCATATCTTAGTTGGTTCTGTCATTCATTCCACCAACTGCATGGCCTTGGACAAGTCACTTAACCTCTCAGTGTTTCTTTCCTAATCTGTAAAATGAGGAATGTCAACCTGTAAAATGGGGATACAAGTAATTTCTACTTTCTAGAGTTGTTATGAGGATTATATGTATTAATATATTATTTAAAACTATTTGTCTTAGTTATTACTAATATCAGAAGGGCAGAAACAATAAATTAATGAAGATAAAAGCTAATATTAATGAATTAGAAAACAGAAAACACAGTAAAACTAATGACTAAATCCAAAAGTTTTTCCTTTAGAAATAATGATAAAATAAACAAACCAGCAGCTAATCTAATCAAGAAGATTGGGGACGGAGGTGTACAAATACAATTAGAAGTGGAAAAAGAGAAAATTGTCACTGATTTAGACAAATGCAAAGTAATTATATAAGATGACATTGCTCAACCTTGTGCAAATAAATTTAAAAATCTGGATATAATATATAATTTTTAATGAAAATATAATAACCATAAATAGCCTCCAGATCGGATTTTTAAAAAACAAAATAAACTAGTTGGCATTAAAAAAATCTAGTCTTATTGAAGAGCTATGCCCTTTCTCGAAAATAAGCATTAGTTTCAAATAGATTTACAAGGTAATTTCTCTCAAATTTTCAAGAAATAAATCATTCTGAAAGCATTTAAACTGTTCCTCAGAATAGAAAGATGAACATCCTAAACTCTTCCTATAAAGCCAGCAATAACATTGACATCAAATCTTACAAAGACATCTTCGAAAAGAAAACTAAAGTTTGATCTCACTTATGTATGTAGATGCAAGAATGCTAAAGTAAATATTGGCAGTTAGAATCTATATGTAAAGAATAATATGCCAAGATGATTTGGGGTTCTTTCTAAGAATTCAATAATGTTTAATATTAGGAAATATTAATATAATTTATCACATTAATAGGTGTGTCAAACAGTGTATAATTTGGTCCTATTTTGTTGATCCCATTTGCACAGACATGTACAATTTCTAGAAAGATACAACATAAACAGTGAGACTGAGAAATCAGTGCAGGGTAAGAGAAGCATGTTGTGCTAATTTTTACATTAAAAAGACCTGTTTAACAATACACTTCTGCCATTGTCAAGGTTTGCTCCTTTCTCTACTTTCGTTAGAGACCTTAGCCTTTTTTACTTTTACTAGCCATTTGTGAGGAAACACTTGAGCAATGTGACTTGAGGAACAGGTGAACAATTACTGCAAAAATGCCACCCCAGTTCCTCCTGCAGTTTGTGCCTTAAAGTCCATTATCAGAGATTGATTTATTCGTCTTATATGCTCCTTAGCTCTGTGTTATAAAATGCAAATGCTTTTGGGAAATATAACATGCTAAGCCAATTGACCAAATGACATCAGTAATAATAGAGTGTTAAATGAGCACTAAGAGCAGAGTTTAGTGGTTAAGGGATGAGAGTTCATAGTAAACAGACAGATTTAAATATTGTCTAACACTCACTAGCTGTTTGCCCTCTTTAAGCCAAATGAAAATAAAAATTATTAAGCTGCCTACTTCCTGAAATTGCTGACATGTTGATGAAATAACGCAAGTATTTAAAATAATGCTTTACATGCATTAAGCTTTTGGTAGATATGTGATAGGTATAGACTATTATTAGAAATGAAAAACATTAAGAAATATTCGTTGAACATACTGTGTGAAACAGGCACAGTGCAGAATACACAGGCGTATAGGATATGTCCTCTGTTTTCAAGGAGCTTATGATAACAGCAGATCTGTTTTTCTCCTAATTGTAAACTCAAAGCATATAAAGACATGCTAAATACTGGCAGAGAAAAGAGCTACTAAAAGTGGGAGACAGCATGCAGAGAATAAGGATGGGGAGTCCAAAAAACATTTCAGTTCTTCAGTTCTGCTTCAGACATGAAGTTAAAACTTAACTCAGAAAAAGAGCCAGGTGTTAGAAAGGAATGAAAGCATATAGAGTTCTGATTTCTTTGTCCATTTTTAAAAAAATAAAAGACAGCAAGGTGGGTTAGAAACAGTAAGACACGATTCCAGCTCACAAGTTCCAACATCAGTATGATTGCAACACAAATCTGCAATTTTGTTTTCAGAGCCTACTTCTCATAGTCTTTCTCTAAAGCTGTTAGCATTTAGAAGCAGATTATTCAGTTTCTTCCCTCTCAGTATGCAAAATATTTCTTACGGCAATTCCATCAGCTCTACTGTGAGAAAATATGGTGTTCCTAATCATTATCTTTTAAACTTACAGACGAATATAAATTATAAATGTCTAATTTACACTGTGCCATTTGATATGGATTTATCTTTTCATTGATGATGAAGAACAAAGGTTTGCTTTAATAATATAAGCAGGAACAGGTTTTTTCTGCTTATAATTATTTGCTCCCATTTAAGCCTTTTAATATTTTCATGTCAAGGCATGTGGCACCATCAATACATCAGTTTTACAGAAAGGTAGAAGAATATCTATGACCCATTTTTAAGGTACTTGCACATACTCTCACCTAGACACTGATCAGATGTGCACATAGGAAATAAGAATGATGGAGATGGAGTTATCTATAATCGGAATACTAAATCCAAGGCTGAGTAGAATTATTTTCGGATGCTGAGATGGTGAGAATGGGGTTGTTCCTGCTAGTATTAACTCAGTGCTTGTAACAATCTTATGCCTAAAGATAGAGCCCATCAGTGAGGCCAGTTTCAGGGACTGGGGGAAGACAAAAGGCAGGGAAAACTAGGAAGTTCTGTAGTAAACGTTACCTCCTTTAGAAAGATTTCCCTCCTCCTCATAACCATATGGGAGCCCTATATCATCTGAATCACCATAAAATTGTGTTTATATAGCTAGATAGCAACTCTGATTACAAACTTTGTGTCATTTGCCGAACTATGCATCATATGTTTTATCTAAATTAAGCCTCTTAACAATAAGATAAATACTACTTTGATCCCCACTTTGCAGACGGAGAAATTGAGGCTTAGGACAGATTAGTAACTAGCCTATCCCTTCCACGAGCTAAGAAATTACAAAGCGAGGGTTATGAACCCAAATCTGCCTATAGAGTTAGTGCTTTTAACTCCTACAGCAGAAGCTGTCTCCCAAAGTTAGTCTACTTGACCTTATACTACATTTACGTGTTTATTAGTTCCCTTCTTATAGGATTGTAAACAGGGCAAGGATTATCGTCAGACCTATTTATACTGTGAAGCTGGCTGGGAATTTTAAATATGTTTAGGCCTGTATTAAAACATGACTTTTAGCATAAATCCCTGAAAAGCAAGAATGATATCTCTTCACAGATCCAGATGAATGCATATTCTTTGAATGACTGAGTGAATAAGAACATTAGATAGTCAGCTAGTCTCAGCAAGAAAGCAGCAGCCTGATGCTATACTGGCCAATTGTCATAGCATTATGGGAAACTGGAATCAAATCAGCTTTTCCTTACCATTTGTGTTTTATTTCAGCCTAAAAACAAACCAAATTGATTGTATTATGAACTTAATTTGTGCTAAAATAGGTAAGTATAATGGACAATTTAAAAAATTCTAAAAAACTATTTGGAGAGCAATAAGCTAAAATTGAGGTAAAGAATTTAGCTTATTTAAAATTTTTTTTACTGATGTGCTAACCAATATATGTGTTGTCTCTTTTTAAAATATATACCTTATTTTATTGTTTTTAATTTCAATAATTTTGGGGTTACAGATTTTTTTGTTACATGGATGTTATTTAATGATTTTTGAGATTTTGGTGCGCCCATCATCCAAGTAGTGTACACTGTACCCAATATGTAGTATTTTATCCTTCTCTCCCTTCCTACACTTCCTTCCAAGTCCTCAAAGTTCATTATATCACTCTTAGGACATTGCATACTCATAGCTTAGCTCCCACTTATAAATGAGAACATATGATATTTGGTTTTCTATATCAATATTAACTATTTCCTGAGTTACTTGGAGAAATGGCCTCTGACTCCATCAAAGTTTCTGCAAAGGCCATTATTTCATTCCATTTTATGGCTGAGTAGTATTCCATGGTGTACATACACCACATTTTCTTTATTCACTTGTCGGTTGATAGACATTTAGGTCAGTTTCATACTTTTGCAATTGTGAATTGCACTGGTATAAATGCTTGTGCATGTGTCTTTTTCATATAATGACTTATTTTCCTCTAGGTAGATACCCAGTAGTGGGATTGCTGGATCAAATGGCAGTTCTACTTTTAGTTTTTAAGGATTTGCCATACTATTTCTATAGTGGATGTACTAATTTACATTACCAGAAGCAGTGTAAAAGTGTTTTTTTATTACATTCATGCCAACATCTATAATTTTTTGACCTTTTAATTATGGTCATTCTTGCTGGAGTAAGGTGGTATCTCGTGATTTTAATTTTCATTTCTCTGGAAATTCGTGATGTTCAGCATTTTTTCATATGTTTGTTGGATGTTTGTATATCTTCTTTTGAGAATTGTCTATTCATGTACTTTGCCAACTTTTTGATGGGATTATTTGTTTTTTTCTTTTCCTTGTAGATCCTGGATATTAGTTCTTGGTTAGATGCATAGTTTGTGAACATTTTCTCCCACTCTGTGGGTTGTCTTTACTCTGCTGATTATTTCTTTTGCTGTGCAGAAGATTTTTAGTTTAACAAGGTTCCATTTATTTATTTTTTTGTTGCATTTGTTTTTGGGTTCTTGGTCATGAATTTTTTGCCTAAGCTAATGTCTAGAATAGTTTTTCCAATGATATCTTCTAGAATTTTTGTGGTTTCAGGTCTTAGATATAAGTCTTTGATTCGTCATAAGTTGATTTTTGCATAAGATGAGAGACGAGGATCAGTTTCATTCTTCTACATGTGGCTTGCCAGTTTTCTCAGCACCACTTATTGAATAGGGTGTCATTTCCCCACTTTATATTTCTGTACACTGTGTCGAGATTAGTTGGCTGTAAGAATTTGGCTTTATTTCTTTGCTCTCTATTCTGTTCCATTGATCTACATATCTGTTTTTATACCACTACCATGCTCTTTTGGTAACTATAGCTTTGTAGTATAATATGATGTCAGGCAATGTGATGTCTCCAGGTTTGTTATTTTTGCTTAGTCTTGCTTTGGTCATGTGGACTTTTTTGGTTCCATATGAATTTTAGGATTGCTTTTTCTAGTTTTGTGAAGAATAATGACATTTTGATGGAAATTGCATTGAATCTGTAGATTACTTGGGCAGTGTGGTCATTTTTACAATAATCATTCTACCCATCTGTGATCATGGAATGTGTTTTCATTTGTTTGTGTCATCTATGATTTTTTTCAGCAGTGTTTTGTAGTTTCCCTTGTACAGAACTTTCACCTCTTTGTATACATATATTCCTAGGTATTTTATTTTTTTGCATCTGTTGTAAAAAGGATTGAGTTCTTGATTTGATTCTCAGCTTGGTTGTTGTTGATGTATAGCAGTGCTACTAATTTGTGTGCATTGATTTTGTATCCTAAGAGTTTACTGAATTTATTTATCAGGTCTAGGAGCTTTTTAGATGAGTCCTTAGGGTTTCTCAGTTGTATGATCATATCATCTGTGAATAGGGGCAGTTTGACTTTCTCTTTTCCATTTAGGATGCCCTTTATTTCTTTCTCTTGTCTGAGTGCTCTGGCTAGGACTTCCAGTACTATGTTGAATAGAAATGGCAAAAATGGGCATTCTTGTCTTGTTCCAGTTCTCAGGGGAAATGCTTTCAACTTTTCTCCATTCAGTATTATGTTGGCTGTGGGTTTGTCATAGATGGCTTTTGTTAGAGCTGTTTTACATAAACAGCAAATAGAGTGAAAAGTAAAGATTTCATGTCTATCCCCTGCTCCCACATATACAGAGCCTCCCCACTAGCAAAATTCTCCATTAGAACGGTACATTGTTACAATGAGCCTACAATGACACATTATTATCACCAAAAATCCATAGTTCACAGAGTTCGCTCTTGGTGTTGTACATTCCATGGGTTTTCATAAATGTATGATGACATGTACCCACCATTATGGTATCATACAGAATAGTTTCACTGCCCTAACAATCCTTTTTGCTCCACCTATTTATCCCTCTCACTCGCATAACCCCTAGAAAACGCTAATCTTTTTATTTTCTTCATACTTTTACCTTTTCCAAAACGTCATATACTTGATATCATAGTATGTAGCCCTTTCAGACTGGCTTCTGTCACTTAGTAATATGAATATAAGGTTCATCCGTGTCATTTTCTGGCTTGATAGCTTGTTTCTTTTTAGCACTGAATAAGGTTCCTTTGTGTGAATGTATCACAGTTTATTTATCCATTTACCTACTGAAAGGTATCTTGGTTGTTTCCAGGTTTTGGTGATTGTATATAAAGCTGCTATAAAAATTTGTGTGTAGGCTTTTGTGTGGACTTAAGTTTTCAACTCACTTAGGTAAATACAAAGGAACTCAATTGCTGGATTACATGTATGAGTATGTTTAATTTTGTTAGAAACTGCTAAACTGTCTTCCAAAATGGCTGTACCATTTTGTATGCTTTACCAACAATGAATGAGAGTTTCTATTGCTCCACATCCTCACCAGCATTTGGAATTGTCAGTGTTTGGGACTTTGGCCATTCTAATGGGACTGTAGTGGTATTTTATTGTTTTAATTTTCAATTCCTTAATGGCACATGATGTTGAACATCCTTTCATATACTATTTGCTATCTGTATGTTTTCTTTTGTGAGGTCTATGTTAAGGTCTTTGGCCCATTTTTAAAATCCAGGGGTTTTTTTTGTGTGTGTGTGTGTTCTTATTGCTGAATTTTAAGAGTTTTTGGTATATTTTGAATAAAAACCTTTTATCAGACATGATTTCCATAAGTATTTTCTCCAAGTTTGTGTCTTGGCTTCTCGTTATTTTAACTTTTTTTTCTTTGCTGAGAAGCTTTTCATTTTGATGAAGTCCAGTTTATCAATTATTTCTGTCACAGATCTTGCCTTTGGTATTGCATCTAAAAACTAATCATTATACCAGTGGTTGTCTAGATTTTATTTTATATTTATCTTGTAGGAATTTTACAGTTTCGAATTTTGCACTTAGGTCTATGATCCATTTTGAGTTAATTCCTGTGAAGGATTTAAGTTTTGTGTATAGATCTTTTTTTTTTTTTTTTGCATGTGTATTTCCAATTGTTCCAGCATAATTTGTTGAAAAGATCATCTTTTCTCCATTTACTTTGCTTTGTCAAAGATAGGTTGACTATATTTTTGTGGATCTATTTCTGGGCTCTCTATTTTATTAGTCTAATTGTTTATTCTTTTGCCAATATCACACTTTCTTGATCACTGTAGTTTAGAGTAAGTCTTGAAGTTGAGTAGTGCTAGTCTGCTAATTTGTTTTTCCTTCCCTTATGTTGGCTATTTCAAATATTTTGACACTCCACATAAACTTTAGAATATGTTGGCTGATATCCACAAAATAACTTGTTGGATTTTGATTGGGATCAAATTGAATCAATATATCAAGTTGGGAAGAACTGACATCTTGACAATACTGAGTCTTTCTATCCATAAACATGGAATATCCCCATTTTTTAGTTCCTCTTGAATTTCTTTCATCAGAGTTTCATATTTTTCCTAATATAAATATTCTGCATATTTTGTTGGATTTATGCCTACATATTTGAGTTTTTGGGTGCTAAGATAACTGGTATTGTGTTTCCAATTTTAAATTCCATTGTTTTCTCCTGGTATATATGAAAGTGATTTTTTAATATATTAATTTATTATATTAATATATTAATATATTAACCTTGGATCCTGCAACTTGCTATAATTGCTTATTACTTCTAGGTGGATTTTTGTCAATTCTTTTGGGTTTTCTACAAAAACAATCATGCCATCTGTGAAAAAGTGGTTTTATTTTATCATTGCCAATGTGTATAACTTTTATTTTCTGTCTCATCTTATTGCATTAGTACAGACTTTCAGTATGATGTTTAAAGGGAATGGTGAGAAGGGACATCCTTGCTTCATTTCTGTCCTTAGTGTTTCTAGTTTCTCAACATTAAGCATAATTTTAGCTATACTTTTTTTGTAGATATTTATTATCAAGTAGAGTAAGTTCTCTTCTACTCCATTTGTCTCAAATGGGTATTGGATTTTGTTAAACGCTTTCTCTGTGTCTAATTATATGATCACGTAATTTTTCTTCCTTAGCCTGTTGATCTAATGGGTTATAATAATTACTTTTTAAATGTTGAAACTTCCTTGTATACCTTAGATAAATCCCACTTGGTCATGGTGTATAATTATTTTTATAAGCTGTTGGGTTTGATTCGCTAATATTTTGCTGATGATTTTTGCATCTATGTTCATGAGAGATAATGGTCTGTAATCTGCTTTCCTTGTAATGATATTGTCTGGTTTTGGTATTTAGGTAATGCGGCCTAATCAAATGAGTTAGGAGTAGTTCCCTCTGCTTCTATCTCTGAAAGAGTTGTAGAGAACTGGTATAATTTAATCCTTAAATATTTGGTAGAATTTACCAGTGAATACATCTGCGCCTGGTACTTTCTGTTTATGAAGATTATTATTCATTGGTTCAGTTTCTTTAATATATTTAGGCCCATTCTGATGGTCTATTTACTTTTGTATGAGTTATGAAAGACTGTGTCTTTAAAGGAATTGATCCATTTCATGAAATTTATCAAATTTATGGTCATATAGTTGTTCATAATGTTTCTTCATTAGCTTTTCAATGTCGTGGGATCTATAATAATGTCTCCTCTTCCATTTCTGACATTAATAATTTGTATCTTCTCTCAGCTATCCAGCCTAGAGTATTAAGGACTTTATGACCTTTCCAAAGAACCAGGTTTTGGGTTTATTGATTTTCTCTATTGATTTCCTGTTTTCAGTTTCTGCTTTTATTTTTATTATTATTTTTCTTTTGCCTATTTTGAATTCAGTTTTTTTGTTTCATATGTTATAAAGTTATATTATTGATTTTAGATTTCTCTTTTTTATTATATATGCATTCAATGTTATACATTTCTCTGTAAGCATGAATTTCATTGTGTTCCACATATTTTGATGAGGTGTATTTTCATTTTCATTTAGTTCAAAATATTTTTTAAATTTCTTCTTTCATTCATTTACTATTTAGAAGTGTGTTGCCTAATTTTTAAGGATTCAGGGGATTTTTATCTATCTTTTTGTTTTTCATTTCTAGTTACATTCTATTATGGTCTGTGTAGGCGTTACATGATTTCTCTTCTTTTACATGTGTTGAAATATATTTTATAGGTAAAGGTTCATGTGAACTTAGTAAGAATGTGTATTCTGCTGCTGTTGAACAAATAAATCAATAGGTGTGTTATATACAGGTGTGTTATATACACAATAGGTGAGTTCAACTATGTCATTACTGATTTTCTCCTTGCTGGATCTGTCCATTTTTGAGAGTGGTGTTGCAGTCTTCAACACTAATATTGAATTCATCTATGTCTCTTATAGTTTTATCAGGTTAGTGTCACATATTTTGATGCTCTGTTATTAGGCACATATACATTAAGGATTGTTATTATTCAGAACTAACCCCTTTATCATGAGGTATTGTTCCCCTATTATGGATAAAGTTCCTTGTTCTAAAGTCTGCTTTTTCTGAAATTAATATAATACTCTTGTTATCTGTAAAAATTGTGGATGGCATAGAATTTCTTTCAATATCCTTTTACATTTAATCTATATGTGTCTTTATATTTAAAGGGGGTTTACTGTAGATAATAGAAAGATGGATCTTATATTTTAATACACTAACAATTTCTGTTTTTTAATTGGTGAATTTAGGTCATTGAAATTTAAAGCTACTTTTAATATACTTGAATTAATATCTACTAGAATTATTACTGTTTTCTATATATCCTCTTTGATTTTTGTTCCTGTTTTTCTTCTACTCTTTTTCTGTCTTTTGTGATTTTAATTGAATATTTTATGTAATTTCATTTTATTTCTTAGCATATCAGTTATTGTTTATTTTTCACTTTTGTAGTGGTTGTCCTATAATGTGCATAAAACACAATTAATCAAATTTCACTTTCAAATAACACTATACCATTATACAGGTAGTAAAAGTACCTTAAAATAACAAAATAATCCTGATTCCTTTGTCCCATCCTTTGTATTATTGCTGTCATTCCTTTCACTTACACATAAGCATATATATTCCTCTACCTATTGTCCATTATACGCATAACTCATGAATACAACATTGCTATTATTATTTTTGAATAAACTTTCTGTTGGATCAATTGAGAATAAGAAAAATAAAAGTTTTAATTTTACTTTAGTTATTCCTTCTCTTTATGTAGATCCAAGTTTCTGACGAGTATCATGTTCCTTCTCTCTGAAGAATTTCTTTTAATATTTGTTGGAAGCCAGGCGTACTGGCAACAAATTTCTTACCATTTGTCTATATGAGAAAAGCTTTGCTTACTTTCGTTGGATAATTTAAGTCTACAGAAATCTAGGTTGGTGGTTGTTTTTTTTTTTTTTTTTTTTTTTGCCTCAACAGTTTAAATATCTTATTCCATTTTCTTCTTGTTTGAATGATTTCTGAGGAGCAGTCAGGTATAATTCTTATGCTTACTGCTGTAAAAATAAGGTGTTTTATTCCTCTGATTTCTTTCAAAAATTTCTATTTATCTTTAATTTTCTGAAGTTTTAATATAATAGGCCTAGATGTATTTAGAGGAAAACATTTACTTGCTTGGTGTTCTCTGACCTTCTTGGATTTGTGGTTTGGTGTCTGTATTAGTTCATTCTTACACTGCTATAAACAACTACCTGAGACTGTGTGATATATGAAAAAAAGAGGTCTAATTAACTCACAGTTCTGCAGATTTAACAGGAAGCATGACTAGTAGCCCTCAGGAAAGTTACAATCATGGTGGAAGGTAAAGGGGAAGCAAGCACCTTCTTCATATGGCAGAAGGAGAGA
Organism: Aotus nancymaae; assembly: GCF_030222135.1. Lineage (NCBI taxonomy): Eukaryota > Metazoa > Chordata > Mammalia > Primates > Aotidae > Aotus > Aotus nancymaae. The sequence continues at coordinate 47,883,499 of NW_026988415.1, read as the reverse complement.
GAGAGAGAGTGAGGTTTAGCACTTCTACACATTTTTAAAGCATCAGATCTTGTGATAACTCACTCATGATCATGAGAAAAGCATGAAGAAATCCACTCCTGTAATCCAATCACCTCCCACAGGCTCCCCACTCCTACATTGGGAATTACAATTCAATGTTAGATTTGGGTGGGGACACATAGCTAACCCATATTATTCCATCCCCTCCCAAATCTCATGTCCTTCTCACATTTTAAAACACAATCATGCCTTCCCAACAGTCCCCCAAAGTCTTAACTCATTCCAGCATTTACCCAAAAGTCCAAGCTCAAAGTCTCATCTGACACAAGACAAGTCCTTTCTGCCTATGAGCTTGTAAAATCAAAAACAAATTTAGTCAGTGGGAATATAAGCATTGGGTAAATGCTCCCATTTCAAAAGGGAGAAATTGGCCAAAACAAAGGGGCTAAAGGCCTCATGCAAGTCTGAATCCCAGAAGGACAGTAATTAAATCTTAAAGTTCCAAAATGATCTCCTTTAACTTCGTATCTCACACTGAGGCCACACTTACACAAGGGGTGGACCCCAAGGCCTTTGGAGGCTCCATGCCAGTGGCTCTGCAGGGTACAGCCCCTGCAGCTGCTTTCATGAGGTGACATTGAGTGCATGTGGGTTTTTCAGGTGCATAAGCTGTCAATGGTTCTGCGTTCTGGGATCTGGAGGACTGTGGCCCTCTTCTCACAGCTCCACTAGCCTTTACCTCAGTGGAAACTCTGTGTGAGGGCTCCACACCCACATTTCTCCTTTGTATTGCCCAAGTAGAGGTTCTCCATGACAGCTCTTCCCTGGCAGCAGTCTTCTGCCTGCACATCCAGGCGTTTCCATACATCCTGTGAAACGTAGGGAGAGGTTCCCAAACCTCAACTCTTGCCTTCTGTGCACCCGCAAGCCCAACACCACGTGGAAACTGCCAATTCTTGGGGCTTGAACCATCTGAAGCAATGGCGTGACCTACACTTTGGCCCGTTTTAGCCACAACTGGAACTAGAGCAACTGGGACCCAGGGCACCATGTTCCAAGGCTGCAAGAGCAGCTGAGCACTGGGGCTGGCCCATGAAACTATTTTTCCATCCTAGGACTCTGGGCTTATGATGGGAGAAGCTGGTGTGAAGATCTCTGAAATGCCCTGAAGACATTTTCCTCATTGTCTTGACTATTAACATTTGTCTTCTCTTTACTTATACATATTTCTGCAGCCTTGAATTCCTCCCTAGAAAATAAGATTTTCTTTTCTACCGCATTGTCAGGCTGCAAATTTTCCAAACTTTTATGTTATACTTCCCTTTTAAAGATAAATTCCCTTTGTTTATACAAGTGAACATAGGCTTATAGAAGAAGCCAGGTCATATCTTGAATGCTTTACTTCTTAGAAATTTCTTCCAGCAGATACCCTAAATCATCTCTCACAACTTCAAAGTCCCATAGATCTCTAGGGCAGGGGCAAAATGCCACCAGTCAGTCCCTTTTGTGCATTGATTTTGTATCCTAAAACTTTACTGAAGTTGGTTATCTCCTCTAGGAGCCTTTTTCTTGAGTTATTAAGATTTTCTGGGTATAGAATTATATCATTATCAAAGGGAACATGTGTTCTTGCATTGCTATAAAGAAATGCCTGAGACTAGGTAATTTATAAAGAAAAGAGGTTTAATTGGCTCACAGTTCTGCAGGCTGTACAGGAAACAAGTTGCTGGCATCTGCTAGGATTCTGGGGAGGCCTTAGAAAACTTACAGTAATGGCAGAAGGCAAAAGGGGAGCAGGCATATTACATGACTGAAGCATGAGCAGGAGAGAGAGAAGGGAGGGGTGCTACACACTTTTAAATTATCAGATCTCATGAGAACTCACTCACTGTCTTAAGAATAGTACCAAGAGGATGGTGTTAAAACATTTATGGGAAATCCAGCCCCATGATTCAACCACCTCCCACCACACCCAACCTAAAACATTGGGGATTACAATTCAATATGAGATTTTGTGGAGACCGAGATCCAAACCATATCAAAGAGATAGTTTGACTTCTTATTTGGATGCATTTCATTTCTTTTCTTGCCTGATCACTCTGGCAACAGCTTCCAGTACTAATCTAAACAGGAATGGTGGGAGTGGGCATTCTTGTTTTTTTCTTCTTCTCAAGGATAATGCTTCTAGTTTTTGTCTTTTCAGAATTACATTGGTTATTCATTTTTCATAGATGGTTCTTATTATTTTAAGGTATGCTCCTTTGATGCCTAATCTATTGAGAGTCTTTATCATGAAAGGGTGTTGGATTCTATGAAAAATATTTTCTGCATCTGTTGAGATGATCAAATTCTTTTGCTTTTAATTCTGTTTATGTGGTGAATCACATTTATTGATTTGTGTATGTTGAACTAGCCTTGCAACTCAGGAATAAAACCTACTTGATGGTGATGTATTAACTTTTTGATGTACTGCTGAATTTTTTTGCTAGTATTTTGTCAAGGATTTTTGCATTTTTGTTCATGAAGAATATTGGTGTGTATTTTACTTTGTTAATTGTTTCTGCCACATTTTGGTATCTGGTTGATGTGGAATGAGTTAGCAAAAAATCCTTCCTCCTCAATTTTTTTTGGAACTGTTTCAGTAATATTGGTACCAGTAATTTGTACATATGGTAGAATTTGGCTGTGAACCTATCTGGTCTAGGGCTTTTTTAATTTGGTAGATTTCTAAATTACTGATTCAATTTCAGAACTTGTTATTGGTCTTTACAAGGTTTCATTTTCTTCCTAGTTAAATCTGGGGAGTTTGTGTTTCTAGCAATTTATCTACTACCTGTATATTTTCTAATTTTTGTCTATAGAAGTGTCCATAATAAAAATATATCTAAGGATATTTTTTTAATTTTGGAGGGATAACTTGTAGTGTTATTTTTGTAATTCTGAGTGTAGTTATTTGAACCTTTTCTTTTTTGTTCTTGGTTAGTCTACCTAGCAAACAATCTTATTTATTCTTTTCAATAGGAAACTCTTCATTTCATTTATCTTTTGTAAGGATGTTTGCATCTCAATTTCACACATTCCTTTTCTTTCTTTTTTTTTACCCAGGCTGGAGTGCAATGGCGCGATCTCAGCTCACCGCAACCTCCGCCTCCTGGGTTCAGGCAATTCTCCTGCCTCAGCCTCCTGAGTAGCTGCGATTACAGGCACACGCCACCATGCCCAGCTAATTTTTTGTATTAGTAGAGACGGGGTTTCACCATGTTGACCAGGATGGTCTCGATCTCTTGACCTCGTGACCTCGTGATCCACCCGCCTTGGCCTCCCAAAGTGCTGGGATTACAGGCTTGAGCCACCGCGCCCGGCCTCACACATTCCTTTTCTAATTTTAGTTATTTATTTTCTTCTGCTAGCTTTGGGATTTTTTTTTTCTACTTCTAGGTGCAAAGTTAGATTGATAGTTTGAGATCTAACTTCTTGATGAAGGTGTCTAGTGCTATAAACTTTCCTCTTAAATACAAAAATTATTTGAAATTAATGAAAACAGAGACATAGCTTATCAAAATCCTTGGGCTGCAAATCGAGAGGCATTTTTAAGGTAATTCATACTACATATTTTCAAAAAAGACCTTGGAATACTGTTCATAAAAAATGGCATGTGGTTGTTTAAATTTCTTCCTACGCTAGCATTCATATTAGTCTTAGCTGCATCCCAAGGATTTTGGTAAGCTATGTCTCTGTTTTCATTAATTTCAAATAATTTTTGGATTTCTGCCTTAATTTCATTGTGCACCCAAGTTACTCAGAAGGAAGTTATTTAATTTTCATGTATTATGTATTTATGGAGTTTTGAGAGATCTTCTTGATATTTGTTTCTCATTTTATTATATTGTATGATCTGAATTTTTTAAAAATTTAATGAGACCTGCTTTATGACTATGTGTTAGATTTTAGAGTATGTTCCATGTGCAAATGAGATAAATGCATATTCTGTAGTTCTGGATTGGAGACACCCATTAGTTCCAATTGATTGTTGAGTTTAAGTCCAGAATTTCTTTGTTAGTTTTTAGAGATCAATTGTTTTAAAAATCAACACAAGCTGAAAAATGTCAGCTTACTTTCCAGTTATTAAAGGACAAACTAAAGCTTTCGGATGTTTTGCCAAACTTCAACTAAACATTGTCTGACTTAAAAAAATTGAATTTTTCTGGTTGCCATGTAGTTATTTTTTTATGTGAAATACTGTCTTTGGGGGACATTTTGAATGAACAGAGTTGTTTAAATAAAATCACTAAGCGTGGCCAATAATTACTTGTGAGGATTTTATTTTCTTTCTTTATTTTTTTTTTTTTTACAATGCTGACTTCCTGTGCAATTTAATCTGGAGTTGCCATCCTGTTAACTATCTCATAATTTCTTCAATGAAAGTCTGCAGGGACACCGTTATGATGCTACTGTAATGAGATATAAGAATGCATACCAATACAAGTCCAAAAAGGATCTATTATGATGCCAATTTGATGTCTCAATGGATATGATGGCAAAATTATTATAACACAATCTTTGGAGAACCCACATTGAGGGATACAATTATAAAGAGATGACAGACATATTATAATATGTATTCAAGAGTTATGTCAAGTTATGAAAAAGTCAGTCATGACTCCTATATCAATTCATGAAACACAGAGATGTCAAGGCCAGGTTCCTTCTAATCGTGGTAGTAAGAATCACTGAAGAATGATATGCTTAACAGAGAGTGGCATGTGAGCTGATCAACAGTGCTACCAATGTCAGTTCATCATTAACATGATGCTGGCAAATCCTTTATAGTGACATATCTCTATTCAACATGGATAGCATGTGAAGGGTAATGTCCTTTCCTTCACTGTTAAAGATTAAGAAATTATTTCAACATACAGTTCTTGAAATAGTTCCCCTTTCTTATTGTTTTCTGTAAATTTCTCAACCTGTCAGTTCCTTCTATTTCTTAGGTATGGATAATTTACAAGCTAATTTTTAAAAACTGAATATTTTATTTAAATATTTTAAGTTAGGCTGAAATGCAAGTATGGAATAATATTAAGGTTCACAATCTGGAGTTAAAATCTTGTATTTTAAAAGATTCGCAAACTTCCTGAAATGGTGTACCAAATTTTATGTAGAAATACAGATAAACATTTGGAGTGGTGATGCAATTCTCGAAGGGTTTCTGATTCTAAAGGTTTAAAGCAATGATGCATGAGAACTTGTCTGTTTTACAAGGTAAGCAATAAAACTCCTGGACATCTAGAGCAATAAGTACTCTCATTAATTATATGCACAGATCTGAAAGGAGGGGAAATTGTAAGACTAATGTAAATGCCATGGTAGGAGCACATTTAAATAACAACATGCCATTTTTTTATGAAAACTATTTCAAGGTTTTTTTTTTTTTTTTAAATATGGAGTACAAATTACCTTAAAAATACCTCTTGATTTGTGATATGGTTTGGCTGTGTCCCCACCAAAATCTCAATTTGAATTGTATCTCCCAGAATTCCCACATTTTGTGGGAGGGACCCCGGGTGAGGTAATTGAGTCATGGAGTCCAGTCTTTCCCATGTTATTCTCATGATAGTGAATAAGTCTCATGATATTGATGAATTTATCAGGGGTTTTCACTTTTGCTTCTTCCTAATTTTATCTTGCCACCTCCATGGAAAAAGTGTCTTTGCCTTCCCCATGATTATGAGGCCTCCCCAGCCATCTGGAACTCTAAGTCCAATTAAACCTCTTTTTCTTCCCATTCTCAGGTATGTCTTTATCAGCAGCATGAAAATGGACTAATACAGTAATTTGGTACCAGTAGAGTGGGACATTGCTGAAAAGATACCTGAAAATGAGGAAGCAACTTTTGAACTGGGTAATAGGCAGAGGTTGGAACAGTTTGGAGGGCACAGAAGAAGACAAGAGTGTTTGGAATCTCCTAGAGACTTGTTGAATGGCTTTGACAAAAATGCTGATAGTGATGTGAACAATAAGATCCAGGCTGAGGTGGTCTCAGATGGAGATGAGAAACTTGTTCGGAACTGGAGCAAAGGTGACTCTTGTAATGTCTTGCAAAGAGACTGGCACCATTTTGCCCCTAACCTAGGGATTTGTGGAACATTGAACTTGAGAGAGATTATTTAGGGTATCTGGTGAAAAATTTCTAAACAGCAAAGCATTCAACAGGTGACTTAGGTGCTGTTAAAAGCATTTTTTTTAAAGGGAAACAGAGCATGAAAGTTCAGAAAATTTGCAGCCTGACAATATAGTAGAAAAGAAAAACCCATTTTCTGGGGAGGAATTCAAGCCAGCGGCAGAAATTTGCATAAATAGCAAGGAGCCTAATGTTAATCCCCAAAACCATGGGGAAAATGTCTCCAGGACATGTTAGAGACCTTCACAGCAGCCCCTCCCATTACAGGCCCAGAGTCCCAGGAGGAAAAAGTGGTTTTGTGGGCTGGGCCCAGGTACTCTGTGCAGCCTAGGGACTTGGTACTCTCTGTTCCAGTTGCTCCAGTTGTGGCTGAAAGGGGCCAATGTACAGCTTGGTCTGTGGCTTAAGAGGGTGAAAGCTCCAAGCCTTGGCCACTTACATGTGGTTTTGAGCCCACAGGTACACAGAATTCAAGTATTGAGGTTTGAAAACCTCTGCCTAGGTCTCAGAAGATGCATGGAAATGCCTGGATGCCCAGGCAACGTTTGCTGCAGGAGCAAGGTCCTCATGGAGAATCTCTGCTAGGGCAGTGCAGAAGGGAAATGTGGGGTCAGAGCCCCCATACAGAGTCTCTACTTAGGCAGTGCCTAGTGATGCTGTAAGAAGAGGGCTACTGTGCTCTAGACCCCAGAATGGTAGATCCACCGACAGCTTGCACTGTGTTCCTGGAAAAGCCTGAAACATTCAACACCAGCCTGTGAAAGCAGCTGGGAGGAAGGTTGTACCCTGCAAAGCCACAGAGGTAGAGCTTCCCAAGGCCATGGGAAATCACCTTTTGTATCAGTGTGACTTGGATGTGAGACATGAAGTCATTATGAGGCTTTAAAATTTGACTGTCTCACTAGATTTTGGACTTGCATGGGCCCTGTAACTCTTTGTTTTGGCCAATTTCTCCTATTTGGAATGGCTGTATTTACCCAATACCTGTACCTCCATTGTATCTAGGAAGTAACTAGCTTTCTTTTGATTTTACAGGGTCATAGGCAGAAGAGGCACCTTGTTTCAGATTAAACTTTGGACTGTGGACATTTGGGTTAATGCCAAAACGAATTAAGACTTTGAGGGACTGTTGGGAAGGCATGATTGGTTTTGAAATGTGAGGAAATGAGATTCGAAGTGTTCAGGGGTGGAATGATACGGTTTGGCTGTGTCCCTATCCAAATCTCAAATTAAATTGTATCTCCCAGAATTTCCATGTGTTATGGGAAGAACCCAGATGAAGGAGATTGAATCATGGTGGCAGGTATTTCCCACACTATTCTTGTGATAGTGAATAGGTCTCATGAGATCTAATGGGTTTATCAGGGGTTTCCACTTTTGCTTCTTCCTCATTTTCTCTTGATGCCACTGTGTAAGACGTGCCTTTTGCCTCCTGCTGTGATTCTGAGGCCTCCCCAACCATGTGGATCTGTACATCCAATTAAACCTCTTTTTCTTCCCAGTCTCAGGTATGTCTTTATCAGCAGTATGAAAATGGATTAATATAATTTGCTATAGGGATTAAAATATAAACCGATTGTTGGCCAAAGGGACCAGGCAGACAACCAGGGAAGCAGGATCTGATTAGTGATGAGTCAGAGGTCAGGAAGGAAAGAAATATCAAGAGTTTATAAATTGCACAGACCAAAGTGACATAAATCCATGTAAAAGCGGTCAAAAGATCCATAGGAGATAAAGTAGCAAATTAAGGTAAATGATTAAATGGCCACACAAAAAGCAAATGACACACCTAAATTAATTGAAGGAGAAAAAATATGTCAGGCTAGCAGCACTAACTGCAGCACTGACTGGAAAGAATAACTACTCTTATTGAGCAATGGCTAGGCACACTACTTACAAGATCTCTACTGTCTCCATCAATCTTTCCAGATAGGTTCACATTCATTTTAAAAATAAGGAAATGGAGACTGTATTAGTATGCTCAGGAAGCCATAACAAAATACCAAATTGTGCAGCTTAAACAACAGAAATTTACTTTTTACAGTTCTGGAGGCTCAGAGGTTCAAGATTAAGGTGCCAGCCTCATTTGGCTTCTGGGGAGGGCTCTATTTCTGGCTTGCCACAGATACTTTCTTGTTATGTCCTCAAAAGGATTTTTCTTCATATGAAAACATGGAGAAAGAGAGAAAGAGATCTCTTCCTCTTCTTACAAAGCCACTAATCCCATTATTAGGGTCTTATCCTCACAACCTTATCTAACCCCAATTATCTCCAAAGGCACCATCTTCAAATTCCGTCACCTTAAGGCTTAGCGCTTCAATATATGAATTTCAGAGGGGACACAATTTATTCCAAAAGAAAGGCAAGTTCATATATCTAGTAAGGAAAATTTGCATCCACAGTTCTCTCTCTTTTTGCTTTAACTCTTTACTTCTATCTCTATATGGTCTTTGTTTCTAATAAAAATCCTCCTTATTAATGTTTCTCCTAATTTTGTTTCACCCTACTGTTATATTTATATTTGAAGTTGATGATTTTATTATTCAGTCAGTATCTGCAATAGACCAAATATTTGTGTCCCAGCACTCCCAAATTCATATGTTAAATTCTATCCTCAAGATAATGGTATTAGGAGGTGGGACTTTTGGGAAGTAATTAGGACATTACTACTTTTGGGAAGTAATTAGCCCTCATGATAAAAGATCAGTGCCCTTATAAAAGAGACCCCAGAAAGTTATCTCCTCCTCTTTCTACCACATGACATAAGAAGTTAGCAGTCTGTAAACTAGAAGCGGCCCTCACCAGAACTCGCTACATGTAGTACCCTGTTCTTGGAATTCCAGACTCAGAAGTGTGAGAAATAAAATTTTGTTGTTTAGAAGCCACCCAGTCTATGAAGCTTTGCTACAGCTCCCTGAATTAAGACAGTATCCTTTTAACATGTGCCAAATTTTAGGCTACATTTGTTAAAATTACCCAAATGAATGAGACACAATTCTTACCAACAAAGGTGTGGGGGGGAGGAAGGAAATAAAAATCTAGAAAAAATTGGGTCCAATGTGTAAAGGATGCATTCCCTCTGATCAAGGAACTCATTATATTGCAAATGAAGTGCAGCGATTGACTCATATTTATAGGATTCCTGGTCTTATTTGATTAACCACTATCCTGAAGTAGCTGAGCTGATAGAACAAAGGAATGACCCTTTGAAGATTCAATGATGATACCATCTGGATAGTAATATTCTGTGAAGTAAGAATAGCACTCTCCAGTATGTAAATTATGTGCTTCATCAGTGACCAATACATGGTCTTATTTTTCCCATAGCCAAAATTAACTGGTACAAAAAACAAATTACTTCTAGTAATTTACTAGCAAAGATATTACTTACATTCTTATCATTTTGGAGTCTACATAGAGTTTGTAGTTTGCCAAATGTGTAATACCGTTCTGTGTAAAAACTAAATAAAATAATATATACTTTAACTTAAAAATATTTTATTGAAAAAATTGTTAACAATCATCTGAACCTCCAGTGAGGCACAATCTCTTTGCTGACTGAGGGTCTTGCCTCCATGTTGATGGCTGCTGACTGATCAGGATGATTGTTGCTGAAGGTTGGGGTAGCTGTGTCAATTTTGTTAAGTAAGACTACAATGAAATTTGCCACATTGAATGACTTCTTTTCATGAAAGGTATCCTCTGTAGCATCCCATGTTGTTTTACAGTATTTTACCCACAGTAGAACTTCTTTCAAAACTGAAGTGAATCCTCTCAAACTTTGCCACTGCTTTACCAAAATATGCTTATTTTATAATCGAAGTCCTTTGTTGTTTCAACAAACTTCACAGCATCTTCACCAGTAGATTCCTTCTCAAGAAATCACTTTCTTTGCTTACCCATAAGAAGTGACTCATTCAAGTTTTATTATGACATTGTAGCAATTCGGTCACATCTTTGGGATCCACTTCCAACTCTACTTCTCTTTTATTTATACTACATCTGCAGTTACTTTTTCCACTAAAGTCTTGAACCTTTCAAAGTCATCTATTATGGTTGAAATCACTTTTCCCCAAACTTCAGTCAATGTTAATATTTTTATATCTTCCCATGAATAACAAATATTCTTAATGGAATTTAGAATGGTGCATCCTATCCAGAAGGATTTCATTATCTCTGGCAGCTATAGCTTTATGAAAACTATTTCTTAAATAAAACAACTTAAAAATCAAAATTACTCCTGATCCTTGGGCTGCAGAATGGGAGTTGTGTTAGTAGGCATGAAAACAACATTCCTTGTACATCTGCATCAAGAGCTCTTAGGTGACCAAGTGAGGTATCAATGAGCAGTAGTACTTTAAAAGAGATATTTTTCTGAGTAGTAGGTTTCAACAATGATCTTAAAATATTCAGAAAACCAGTGAGTAGACAGATGTGCTATCATCCCAGCTTTGTTGTTTTATTTACAGCACATAGGAAGAGTATATTTAGCATAATTCTTAAGGGTCCTAGAAGTTTTGAATTATTAGCCCCAACTTAAAGTCACCAGCTGCACTAGGCCTGATATGGTTTGGCTCTGCGTTCCCACTCAAAACTCATCTTGAATCATACTACCAAAGTTTTCACATGTCGTGGGAAGGACCTGATGGGAGATAATTGAATCATGGGAGTGGTTTGTCCCATATTGCTCTCATGGTAGTGAATAAATCTCATGAGATCTGATAGTTTGATAAGGGGAAACCTGTTTCACTTGGCTTTCATTCTCTCTCTTACTACTACCATGTAAAAAGTACCTTTCACCTTCTGCCATGGTTGTGAGGCCTCCCTAGCCATGTGGAACTATAAGTCCATTAAACCTCTTTCTTTTGTAAATTGCACAGTCTTGGATATGTCTTTATCAGCAGTGTAAAATGGACTAATACAGTAAATTGGTAACAGTAGAGTAGGGCACTGCTGAAAAGATACCCAAAAATATGGAAGTGACTTTGGAACTGGGCAACAGGCAGAGGCTGGAACAGTTTGGAGGGCTCAGAAGAAGACAGGAAAATGTAGGACAGTTTGGAACTTCATAGATACTTGTTAAATGGCTTTGCCCACTCTTGTTATGGTTTAGCAAAGAGACTGACAGCACTTTTCCCCTACCTTAGAGATTTGTGGAGCTTTGAACTTGAGAGAGATGTTTTACGGGATATGATAGCATAAATTTCTAAGCAGCAAAGTGTTCAATTTTAAAAGGCAAACAGAGCATAAAAGTTCAGAAAACTTGCAGCCTGACAATGAGATAGAAAAGAAAAACCCATTTTCTGGAGAGAAATTCAAGCCAGCTGTGGAAATTTGCATAAGTAACAAGGAGCCAAATGTTAATCCCCAAGACAATGAGGAAAATGTCTCCAGGGCTTGTCAGAGGTCTTCACAGCAGCCCCTCCCATCACGGATCCAAAGGCATAGGGGGAGAAAACGTTTTGGTGGGCTGGGTCCAGAGTCCATGTTCTGTGTGCAATCTAAGGGCTTGACGCCCTAGATCTCAGCCACTCCAGCTATGAGTAAAAGGGGCCAAGATATAGCTCAGGCCATGACTTCAGTGGGTTCAAGCCCCAAGCCTTGGCAGCTTCCCTGTGGTGTTGAGCTTGTGAGTACACAGAAGTTAAGAACTGGGGTTTGAAAATCTCTGCCTAGATTTTAGAGATTATATGGAAACACCTGGATGCCCAGGCAGAAGTTTGCTGCAGGGGTGGGGGCCTCATGGAGAACCTCTGCTACTGTAGTGCAGAAGGGAAATGTGGAGTCAGAGCCCCACACAGGGTCCCTACGAGGGCAGTGCCTAGTGGAGCTGTTAAAAGAGGGTCAATGTGCTCCAGACCTCAGAATATTAGATCCACCAACAGCTTGCACAATGCACCTGGAAAAGCCACAGACACTCAATGCCATTCCATGAACGCAGCCAGGAAGTGGTCTATACCATTCAAAGCCACAGGGGTGGAGCTGTCCAAGGCCATGGGAGCCCACCTTTTGCATCAGCATGACCTAGATATGAAACATGGACTCAAAGGATATCATTTTGGAGTTTTAAGATTTGATTGCCCTGCAGGATTTAGGACTTGTGTGGAGCCTATAGCCCCTTTATTTTGGCCAATTTCTCCCATTTGGAATAGCTATATTTACCCAGTGCCTGTACTCCCATTGTATCTAGGAAGTAACTAACTTGCTTTTGATTTTACAGGCTCATAGGCAGTAAAGACTTGCCTTATCTCAGATGCGACTTTGGACTATAGACTTTTGAGTTAATATTGAAATGAATTAAGACTTTGGGGGACTGTTGGGAAGGCATGATTGGTTTAAAATGTTAGGACATGAGATTTGGGAGGGGTCAGGGTGAAAATGATATGGTTTGGCTCTGTGTCCCCACCCAAATCTCATCTTGAATTGTACTCCCATAATTCCCACATGTTGTGGGAGGGACCTGGTGTGAGACAATTGAATCATGCAGGCAGTTTCTCTAATACTATTCTTGTGGTAGTGAATATGTTTCACGAGATCTGGTGGTTTGGTAAGGGAAAATCCATTTCACTTGGCTGTCATTCTATCCCTTGCTGTTACTGTGTAAGAAGTGGCTTTGCCTTCTGCCATGATTGTGAGGCCTCCCTAGTCACATGGAAATGTAAGTCCATTAAACCTCTTTCTTTTGTAAATCGCCCAGTCTTAGATATGTTTTTATCAACACCATGAAAATGGACTAATACAAACCCCTAACAAGGGAGTCAGCCCATGCTTTGAAACTTTGTAGCTAGGCATTAACTTCACTCTAGTCATAAAAGTACTAGATTGCATCTTCTTCCAATAGAAGGCTTTTGTGTTTACAATGAAAATTTGTTGTTTAATGTAGCCACTTACCAGTCATCTTAGCTAGATCTTCTCCATAACTTGCAGCTTCTACATCAATCCTTGCTGCTTTACCTTGCACTTTCAAATTAGGTATATGTCTTCTTTCCTTAAGCCTTGTGAAGTAACCTCTGCTAGTTTTAAACTTCTGTAGCTTCATCTCTCTCAGCCTTCGTAGACTTGAAGAGAGTAAAGACATTGCTCTGAATAAGGCTTTGGTTTAAGCAAATGTTGATCAGGTTTGCTCTTCTATTCAGACCATTTAAATTTTCTCCATAGCAGCAATAAGACTGTTTTGCTTTCTTATAATTCAAATGTGCACTGGAATAACACTTTTAATTAAAGTGAGAAATGTGCAACTCTTCCTTTCACTTGAATGATTAGAGGCCATTGTAGGGGAATTAATTTGCCTTATTTAAATATGTTGTGTCTCAGGGAATAGGGCAGCCTAATAAGTGGAAAAGATATGGGGGAATAGCCAGTTGTTGGAGCTGTCAAAACAGACATATTTATGGATTAAATTTGTCATCTTGTATGAGCATGATTCTTGGTGCCCCAAAACCATTACAAGAATAACATCCAAGATCACTGATCTCAGATCACCATAATAGATATAACAGTTTGAAATATTGTGAGAATTACCAAAATGTGACACAGAGATAGGAAGTGACCACATGGTGTTGGAAACATAATTCAATAGGTTTGCTTGACACAGCGTTTTCAAAAACCTTCAATTTGTAAAAGACCCAACATCTGCAAAGCACAATACAGTGAAGCACAAAAAATAAGTTGTGTCTGTAAGTTTCCTTTGCTTACAATTCCACATGCATATATGTGTCATGGTAACTCTAGCAGACTGATAAAGTATAATCCAGCTAGAAGAGGAATGGGCATTACCCAAAATTGAATAAGTATCCTCTTTTGGGATGTGCTTTTAGTTGTACAAATGATAGTGGAATACTTTTGCTAATGTTTTTATATGAAAGACAAATATTGTTAATAGAGATGTGTATAGATGCCAAATTGACAAGGGTCAGATTTTGGTAATTTGGTATTTTATCAAGAAAAACTACAATTTCTAGAGTTGTATTATGTGTCAGCTGTAAGTTAGAATTGACCTGTAGGCAAATTTTGTGAGATTTTCTTTTCTTTCTTTCCTTTTTTTTTTTTAATTGTACTTTAGGTTCTGGGGTACATGTGCAGACCATGCAGGATTGTTGCATAGGAACATACACAGCAATATGGTTTGCTGCCGCCATCCCTCCATCAACTATATTTGGCATTTCTCACCATGTTATCCCTCCCCAACCACCCCACTCCCCACTGTCCCTCCCCTAGCCCCCTCAACAGACCCCGTTGTTTGATGATTCCCTCCCTGTGTCCATGTGTTCTCATTGTTCAACACCCACCTATGAGTGAGAACATGCAGTGTTTTATTTTCTGTTCTTGTGTCAATTTGCTGAGAATGATGGTTTCCAGACTCATCCATGTCCCTACAAAGGACATGAACTCATCATTTTTTATGGCTGCATAGTATTCCATGGTGTAGATGTGCCACATTTTCCTTGTCCAGTCTATCATCAATGGGCATTTGGGTTGGTTCCAAGTCTTTGCTATTGTAAACAGTGCCACAATGAACACGTGTCTTTGTAATAGAATGATTTATAATCCTTTGTATATATACACCTAGTAATGGGATTGCTGGGTCAAATGGAATTTCTATTTCTAGGTCCTTGAGGAATCACCACACTGTCTTCCACAATGGTTGAACTAACTTACATTCCCACCAACGGTGTAAAAGTGTTCCTATTTCTCCACATCCTCTCCAGCATCTGTTGTCTCCAGGTTTTTTAATGATCACCATTCTAACTGGTGTGAGATGGTATCTCAATGTGGTTTTGATTTGCATTTCTCTAATGACCAGTGATGATGAGCATTTTTTCATATGTTTGTTGGCCTCATGCATTTCTTCTTTTGTAAAGTATCTGTTCATATCCTTCACCCACTTTTGAATGAGTTTGTTTGTTTTTTTTTTTACTTGTAAATCTGTTTTAGTTCTTTGTAGATTCTGGATATTAGCCCCTTGTCAGATGGGACCCCCTTCCTGACACCTTACACTAAAATTAACTCCAGATGGAGTAAAGACTGAAACATAAGACCTAACACCATAAAAGCCCTAGAAGAAAACCTAGGCAAAACCATTCAGGGTATAGGCATAAGCAAGGAGTTTATGACTAAAACACCAAAAGCATTGGCAACAAAAGCCAAAATAGACAAATGGGATCTAATTAAACTCCAGAGCTTCTGTACAGCAAAAGAAACAATCATTAGAGTGAACCAGCAACCAACAGGATGGGAAAAAATTCTGTGAGATTTTCAAGGTAGAAATAAAGCAGAAGCCATTATGCTCTAAAGATTTATGTAAGTATTGTGGTTCAGGAATCATTGCAGTTCATGCACTTCATAATTGAGCTGTTGATTTGTTAGCTTAAAGCAGCAGCAAGGCTTATAGGTTCCCTGGCTCCTACCAGTTATCTTTCAGGTTCTCTAAGTTCTGGACTAGGCATATGTTCAGCTCTATGGCAGAAGTTGCTATCTTTTTCAGGTCACCTACATTGATGGAATCAAATGCTTTGATAGACAAGCATGGGTTCTAGTTAATTATCTTGGATTTTGGTTTGCCCCAGTGGATTACAGTCTACCCTGTCTCTCTTTTGCTTCAGGTCATAATTTTCTTCTTTAATATTGATCCTGCTGACAGTGACTAGGCTCATCACCTGGTGCAGAGGCAACAGCTTTTCAGTGTTCTTCATTGGCTACCACAGTTGCGTAAGATCCAATACCTATAAGTTTTTATATTTCATGTCACTTAGAGAGGTTCTGGTTCTCGGATCAAATCCTAATTGATACACTCTGCTTGGCTTCTCAGCTTCCTCATAGCTAGTTTCTGCTAGCATTTCCACATGTATGTCTGTGCCATTTATTATTTGGTGACTACCTCAAGAGGAAAACCTGCTTGAACTGTCAGGTTTACTCCTCTGCTCTTCAGTTTTCTTTGGGATCTTTATTGGTCACCTATAGGCTGCTTTGGTAGCTGTGAACTTCATTTTTTTCTTTCAGTTTCATGAAACTAACAAAAAGCTCTGTTCAACCTCTCTGACTCTTAGCAACCATTTCTACACAGCTGCTTAGCTTATCAGCCTCTCTGTTTAAGCCATATACGAGTCAGTAAATCCTTTTAGGGAAACGTGTATTAAAATGTTTGCCAGATGCAGAGTACATTTTCTGTTCTCTCTCAAAGAATTGATTCGTCAAGTCCTGTCTTCTCCAGTAGCTCTCTGATACTTTTAACCTGGTGTTTGTGGGTTTATTTGTATTTTTCAGCATTTTTAGTTGTTCTCTTTCTCTGTTTTTCAATATTTTGAACAAATAGAATTTCTGCTATCAAACTTTCCTTAAAAACTTCCTTTCAAAGACTCCAGGCAAACAGTGGCTCCATTATTTATATATCGATAACACTTTATACACAGTTCTGTTGGCTCTTACTTCACTCTACCATTATTATAAGTTAACATTTCTATATACCCTACTAGAATGTGAGTTGCTTGAAGGCAAAAACTGTTAATCCACATTTCATATCTTATGCCCATATGTGGCACATTGAGGGGCTCATTGTTTTCTGAAGAAATGGGTAAATTATGTATAAATATTCTTAAAATCTTACTTATTCCAGAAGTTCAAAATTTTGTCCTTTTTTATATTTATAATTATCCTTGATATATATTGTTTTTAAATACAGTGGTGCTTGAGGGAGGCAATATTTCAAATTACTTTTATTCCTATCTGTTAATATCTATTGATTCCTTGGTAGTTTACACAGTTTTGCAATTACTCAACACAGCATTTATTCCAAAAAATCACAGGATTTCAAGAAATGAATAATAATTTTAATGTTTTATTATTCTTTTAATGATATCACAATAAGGACAGCAATCAACTTTGAGAATTGTTGAAAATAAAATAATCATCTAACCACTCCTTCCTCTATGAGGTCTCACACTCCATCTTCTATCTTCTGATGGTCTGCTTCACCAGAGTGCCAGATGGAGTAATCTATCCATGTTAACTGTGAGGGTGAGCAATTCAGTCAATCATTTGAAATCTTTGTCTAACCAACACAAAGCATCTGGATATTTAGAAACCTCTAGATGACTGACTAAATTTTTCACTTTACATCCAGATGTTTTGGTGTCATGAAGACACAGTCTATTGCTCAGAAAGATGGAATTGTGAGAAAAACATTAACACAGGGTCTTTTTTTTTTTTTTTTTTTTTTTGAGACGGAGTTTCGCTCTTGTTACCCAGGCTGGAGTGCAATGGCGCGATCTCGGCTCACCGCAACCTCCGCCTCCTGGGTTCAGGCAATTCTCCTGCCTCAGCCTCCTGAGTAGCTGGGATTACAGGCACGCGCCACCATACCCAGCTAATTTTTTTGTATCTTTAGTAGAGACGGGGTTTCACCATGTTGACCAGGATGGTCTCGATCTCTTGACCTCGTGATCCACCCATCTCGGCCTCCCAAAGTGCTGGGATTACAGGCTTGAGCCACCGCGCCCGGCAACACAGGGTCTTTTCTCAAAGAGTTATGATTTACACTACTCATTTTCTTATGACTAGATTTCAATTTATGCATGTTTCTAACATTGGCCAAGCATTAGTAAATCAAAACAACACTATGCACAGAAAATAACAACTTTCTGATTATATAACCAGGAAAGAAAATTTAGTTTCCTTAGACACTTTTTATAAAGCAGACTACATGTGTCTTTGCCAGATATTGAACTTGCCCAAAATATAGAAAATTACACAGTAGGGATACATTTACTACAAAGAAGAAATCATCCAATGGGGGGACCATGCCTACAACTTCAAACAGAAAGGACCTGTAAGAATCTCTAGCTCATGAGAAAATGAGTCAGCACATTCTGGAAAAATTAAACTAGTATGGTTCAACTTACCAATTGAAAAAATTAAATATCATTGAAGGAATAGCTTTGAGGTATTCATGAAGCCAAAAACTTTCACAAACTAGCATGTCGTCTGTACCTACTTCATGTAAATTTTTTAAAACAACATCCTTTCCAATTTATTTTTTAGATCTTCAAACCAGAAGCATAATTTGTGATAACTCTGATTTCCAACTTTGCAAACTTTCCTTGGATTGACTTACTGTTAAAGTACTTACAGTAAGGCTGACCAGATCTGTCATGTAGGCAGTAATAAGAGCTATATATAATGAAGTCCACTCATTCAAGTGTCTATCTATATAAATTAATCCATAATCATATGAAAAGTGATCTGATAATTTATGGTATGTGCAGGATACCATTTTAGATTAATTTCATAATCTTACATTGTTTAAAGGTCCTTTATTCTCTGTGATTATGTATCTACCTACTAAAATCTATAACATATGACTTTGTTCTACAAACCATTAATTTATAATCATTTTGCATATGTCAGTTCTGATAATTATGGTCCTGTACAATCTGTATGAGTTGACAGTATTTTGGTAGAAGCAGCCAGTTTTTATTAATATTATTTACATGGCAATCTCAGCTCTGTTTTGTATTTTAATTGCATTTACAATTATCCTTCTGGGTTATTTTCATATCACTGAATAAAAATGGCTATTCTTACTTGATCTGTTTCAATACCAGTGACTCTAATATCTTTTAACCAATTAACTTTGTGAGTTAAAAATATTTTTTCACTGACTGGGAAATTTTGTTGAAGTCATATAAACCATTAATATTGCATTATATTATTTAACCACCTTTGCTCATCTTCCCTTAAATTACATTTTATCAGGATCTTCCTGTTAGAAATTTCACTGCAGAGTCAATGAAGTTAGGTTTTGAGATGTAAATGAGGATAAGGAAAAGATAAGCACAACAAGCTGTTTGTCTTATTATTTTTCTACAAGTTCACATTCCGCTGATGAAATAATTCATGCATTTTAATGTTCATCATTACCTGAAGCATATTTTTATGTATTAGGTTATTACTGATTATTATTTATATAACACAGTTTACTAGATTCAGGCAGAAGTAGAAGACATTATAAATTGAATACATAATTATTTTTGGTTCGAAAGATGATGGATTATTTTACATGCATAGTTGTCGTACACAATAGTGAAAATTAAATGTGAGTTAATCCTCCAAGGGTGAGAGCTTCCCATAAGTCCTCCAAACTTAGTTTGTAACTTAGATGTGCACGTAGGCTGGGTGTGGTTGCTTTTTTTGTAGGGAAGGCTGAAATCCTGACAGCTCCAAATTCACAAAAACTAATAGAACTTCAAAATTGGTTCTCAGAACAATCAAATCAAGAGGAAATCCAGAAGAGTCAGTCTGGTTATTTGGTATCAGGCAAACAAGATAACAAATGCCTTCAATATTTTTTTTTCAACTTGTCTTTTTTGGTGGGTGGGGGCGCAGATTGTAAAGGTGCTGCCTGGATCACATGATCCAGAGGATTCTGCTGTTTTGCTGGTAGGAATTATGTTTTAAAGACACACACACTCACTCATACACACACAGATACACACACCTATCTGACCATTACTTATAGACACATTGAACAGTGTGCTTAAGACTAGAGATGTCAAATAGTGGATGTCTCCAATTCCTACTTTTTACTGCTAGATCTAAAGCTGATGCACTGTGCTGCCACAGTAGAATGTTTATCATGATCCAGCCCACGGATATCTTGGTTACACTAGTGGTTAGCAAAGTACTTCATGATCTTTATGCCTAAATGATGTCCGACAGTCAGGTTTCACTATGATAGTAAGATACAACTTCTTCCTACTCTTTGTGACCTTGGATGATAAAAAGACATAAAGGGGAGTCTAACAACTTTCTGCATCTAAAAGGAAATGACATCTTTAAAAATGATCTCATCTCTTTCTGCAGAAAATAGTGTTATTATCCTCCCTTCTCCTCCCTTCAGTTGCAGCCATTTTCTGCCCTCTAATATGTGAGGCCACCCATGACATGTAAAATTCAGTGAAGGTAAATTCAACTCACTTGGGGAATGATGAAAAGGAAAGCAAGGCAAAGCAAAGAGGCTGATCAAGTCCACTGATTGCTGGGGCACTGAATCTAAAACAGCCAGGAAAAAGGACATCAACCAGAGTGCATTTCCATACAAGTGACGGTGAGGAGTGAGACCTGCTATTGGGCAGAGGGGAGAGGAAGAAGTGAGGCAATTTGGACTTCCAACCAGGAAAATGTGGCTGTTAAAAGTAACTGTTGGATAAACAAAGGAAATGGTAATTTACTTCTAGATTAATCTGAATTAATTTAATTTGAGAGCATGCATGGTTGAGGGGATAGAGCACTTGTCTAGTAGTCGGGAGCCTTGGATTTGCAGCTCCGCTACAACACTAGTAAGTTGCTTTGCCATTTAGCCCTTCACAGAGATAATGGCAACTGTCCTTTGCTTTGTTTACAAGATGGGCAATAATGTCCCTTGAGTGTTTGAGGCTTTATAGAGCAAAGCTCCAAATTTAAGTATTTGATCCATTTGGAATTAAGCATATATTTTGCAAATATTTTTGAGCTGTTACTAAGTATGCAGTATTGTGCTAGGTCTGAGGAAATAGGAATCAATAAGTCTAAATTCTAAATTAATGTATTCATGGAGCTAACAATTGAGTAGCAGGACCACTCACAAATACAAGTAACTTAGGCGATATGGGGCATATGCAATAAAAAGAGATAAGAATAGAATTCTGGGGGCCCATGTAAAGTAATAATCATTTCCTGCCAAAAGGAAACAGGGAAGACTTTGCAGAGAAAGGGAACTTTATGTGAAACATGAAGGCTGTCCAGGCTATTGAAAAACAAAAATGTGAGAAGGGCTTTTTCATAGGAGAAGAAAGCATAGGTAGAAAAATAGTTCCTGATTTGAGGAATGCCAAGTAGTCTAGTTTGGCTATAGCAGAATGTGTATGCAGGGAAGTAGCTGTGGATGAAGTTAGAAAATCTAAGTTCAGATGAGACTATAAGAACTTCAAAGGGCTGATATCCAGAATTTACAACGAACTAAAACAGATTTACAAGAAAAAAACAAACAAGCCCATTCAAAAGTGGGCGAAGGATATGAACAGATACTTTACAAAAGAAGACATACAAGAGGCCAACAAACATATGAAAAAATGCTCATCATCACTGGTCATTAGAGAAATGCAAATCAAAACTACATTGAGATACCATCTCACGCCAGTTAGAATGGCGATCATTAAAAAATCTGGAGACAACAGATGCTGGAGAGGATGTGGAGAAATAGGAACACTTTTACACTGTTGGTGGGAGTGTAAATTAGTTCAACCATTGTGGAAGACAGTGTGGCGATTCCTCAAGGACCTAGAAATAGAAATTCCATTTGAACCAGCAATCCAATTACTGGGTATATACCCAAAGGATTATAAATCATTCTATTATAAAGACACATGCACACGAATGTTCATTGCAGCACAGTTTACAATAGCAAAGACCTGGAACCAACCCAAATGCCCATCGATGATAGACTGGACAGGGAAAATGTGGCACATATACACCATGGAATATTATGCACCCATCAAGATAGATGAGTTCATGTCCTTTGTAGGGACATGGATGAACCTGGAAACCATCATTCTCAGCAAACTGACACAAGAACACAAAATCAAACATCGCATGTTCTCACTCATAGACGGGTGTTGAACAATGGGAACACATGGACACAGGGAGGGGAGCACTATACACTGGGGTCTGTTGGCGGGGAGTTGGGGGGACAGTCGGGGGTGGGGAGTTGGGGAGAGATAGCATGGGGAGAAATGCCACATATAGGTGAAGGGGAGGAAGGCAGCAAATCACAGTGCCACGTGTGCACCTATGCAACGATCTTGCATGTTTTTCACATGTACCCCAAAACCTAAAATGCAATAAAAAAAATTAAAAATAAATTAAAAATAAAAAAAAAAGAACTTCCATACCAGGCTAAGAGTTTTGTTTCATTCATGATAAGGAAAAGCCACATAAGGTATCTCATGGTATTAAGCAAAATGGCTGGAGCTTTATTTTGCAACTCTGAACAGATTGGAGTGGGAACATGTTGAAAGTTTGGGGATCTAAGATATTGGAATAAGTCCAAGTGTGAGGTGTTAGAAAGCTGAATAAGATAGTAGCAGTGAGAAAGAAAATAAGAAATAAGAAAGGACTAAGTAGAGAAAGGAGGGGTGAGGGGAGAGAGAGAAAGAGAATGAGAGAGAGAGAGTTTGGTTTTACAGATAGAATTGATAATAAATTCTGACTAATTGCGTGGTTTGAGAGGAATTGAGGATTTAAAGATGACACCTGCATTTATGAATCAAGGGGATTTGTAATATGTAAATAAGCAGAACATTTCTGAAAATAACAATAATGAGTAAAATTTTGAATATGTTAGGTTTCAGATATCAGCACTTATCTAGGTGAAAATATTTAAGTATTCATTCAACATTTGAAACTATGGTCCTGGGAGCAAAGGAGGGAAGATGTTTCTGAAGATACAGATTAGTAGGAAAAATAATCTGAACAGAGATGATATTTGAAATCATACATATGAATGAAACCACTACAGTGGAGATTATTAAAAGAGAATTTAAGACAAGCAAAGACAGAATCTCAGGTAATACTTACAATATAGAAAACAGAAAAAGTAAATTAGGTCAGCAAAAGAGACAAAGGCAAATGGTCAAAATGGTAGGAGTATCCAAAAGGCTGAGGAATCATGCAAGCCAAGATAGCAGACAATTTTAAGAGAGAGAAGTCAGTGTAATGAATTGTGTTAAATGTTATGGAGAGGTCAAGCAGAGTGAGGGCTATAAAAAAATGATATTTAGCAGTTAGGAGGTCATTAGTGACCTTCAAAAAACAGTTTCAATAGAGGAGTGGGGAGAAGTTGCTTGACTGCAAGTGGGTCAAAAGGTGGGTGGTAATAAGTAGGAGATGACTGCAGATTTTATTTTTGGAATGGTTGGTGGTGAAAGAAAGGCTAGATATACACCATAATCTTAAGTGAATAGCTGGTCATACAAAAAAATTATTAGCTTAATTATTTGTCTTCCTTTTGGTGTCTCCTAGAACAGAGTATATTAATGGGCATAAAGAAACATTAGAGATACAAGAGAGACAGGGCTAATGGATGAAATAATTATACCAAAAGAGAGCAGAAGGATAAGACAAAGGTACTAGCCTTGGAAGAGAGGAGGGACATATTTTTCTTACAGAAGAAAGAAGGAAAAGATAATGAGGAGAAATCCAGAGAAACTCTGAGGTGGATAGAAGGTAAGTCAAGGGGGTTCATGCAGGGTAGTCTTTTACTCGGCAAAGTAAAAAAGTAAGTTATTTACTAAATACAGAGGTAGAGTTTTGGCTGAAGGCTTAAGGAAAGCGGACATGATTTAGAATAACTATTTTAGAGATTACAGAATGGCCCTAAGAAGATATAAATGAAAGAATTGCTGAGCAGCAGCAAAGGACCAAATGAAGGTAAACCTAATCAGTACAGTTTCTTGATTTTCATCAGCAATATTCAGCAGCCTCTATAAGAGTGTGGAGAAAACAGACATTGGTAATTTTTTCAGGGTTTAGGACTAGATGTAGAAATAAAACCAAAGAGGCTAAGAATTCTAAGAGGCTATGAAAAAATTACAATCAAATATTTGACCAATACTTTTAGACTAGGAACAGTAGCAAGTAAAACCAGTCATAATGATAGCAAATGTTGGTTTCATAAATATGTGAAAGTTAAATATAAGGCAGTATTAATATAATAGGGAGAATTTCAGAAATAAGCACTTAGAAGTTACAACATTCTTTTTTTTTATTTTTAAGATGGAGTTTTTTGCTCTTGTTGCCCAGGCTGGAGTGCAATGGTGCCATCTCGGCTCACTGTAACCTCTGCCTCTCGGGTTCAGCAATTCTCCTGCCTCAGCCTCCCAAATAGCTAGGATTACAGGCATGCGCCACCACGCTCGGCTAATTTTTTGTATTTTTTAGTAGAGACAGGGTTTCTCCATGTTGATCAGGCTGGTCTCTGTCTCCTGACCTCAGGTGATCCACCAGCCTCGGCCTCCCAACATGCTGGGATTACAGGCATGAGGAAGTCACAACATTCTAAATAATGACTGGTAATAAATTTTGCTGACTTAATGAACAGCTTTCCAGTTATTAATTATATATGTATCATTATTATTACCCCTTAAAAACACAGAATTGTTGCGACATAACTTCAAAGTTAGCAATTTATAAACAATGACATTATAAATCCAGTGGTATGGAAGTCAAAAAGAAATCATTCATGGAAGGCTCATAATGTACCAAACACTATGCTAGCATATATATATGAATATATATACACACATATATATGTGTACACACACACACACACACACATATATATATATAAAATGGGCATAACAAAACATTAGAGATGCAAGACAGATGGGGTTCATGGATGAAATAACGGTACCAAAACAGAGCAGAAGGTATTAGCCTTGGAAAGAAGGAGGAACACATTTTCCTCATAGACAAAAACAGGAAAAAATAATGAGGAGAAATTAAGAGAAACTGAGTACATGCAGAATAGTATTTTACTCAACAAAGTAAGAACTTAAGTTATTTACTGAACATGGAGGTAGAATTTTGGCCAAAGGCTTAAGGAGAATGGAAATGATTTAGAATAACTATTGTAGAGATTATAGAATAGCCCCAAGGGGGAAAAGAAAAATATATATATATATATATAAAAACATACATACATATGATTGCTTTTACTCTTTCACATACTCCTATGAGATTATTTCATAATTTTCCCAATCTTACCCCCTTTTTAAAATTAATAAACTTAAGTAACTTTACAAAAGCCCTACAGGTAGCTGTTGAGTGGAGAATAAATAGCCAAAATAGTTTTGAGCAAGAACAAAGCTGGTGACATCACACTTTCTGATTTTGAAATACATTACAATGTGACAGTAATCAAAACAGTGTGGCACTGTCATAAAAGTAGACACATAGACCAATAGAACAGAATAGAGATATAAACCCACAGATATACAGTCAAGAATATGCAATGGGAAAAAGATCGTTTCTTCAATAAATGGTATTGGAAAAACTGGATATTGAAATCCAAAAGAATGAAACTATGCCCTTGTCTTACACCATACACAAAAATTAACCAAAAATGCATTAAAGACTAAAATGTAAGATCTAGAACTGTAAAACTCCTGAAAGAAAATATTGAGGAAAAGCTTCTTGGCATTTGCCTCAGCAAGGAGTTCTTGATTATGACACACACACACACACACACACACACACACACAACACAGGCATAAAACTCAATAGTAAACAAACAAAAACACCTAAAAATCAGATTTTTTAGATTGTGAAGTACCTGAATAGACTTTTCTCTAAAGAAGATATACAAATAACCAACAGACATACAAAAATATATCCAATCCTAACCAGTAAGATAATGCAAATTAAAACCACAATGAGATGTCATCTCACACCTGTTATGATAGCCATTATCAAAATAAGCCCCAAAATACAAACAAACAAAACAAAAAATAACAAGTGCTGGGAGGTTTCGAAAAAAATTGGAATCCTTGTACACTGTTCGTAGGAATGTAAAATGATGCAGCCACTATGAAAAAGAGTATACAGTTTCATCAAAATATTAGAAATAAAAGTAACATATGATCCAGCAATCTCACTTCTGGCTATATATCTAAAACAACTGAAACCTGTATGTCAAAGGGATTACTACCATGTTCATTGCAGCACTATTCACAACAACTAATATATGGAAACAACTTAAATACCCATGGGCAGATGAATGGATAAAGAAAATGTAGTATATGCATGCAAGGAACATTGTATATACATACAAGGAAATGAAGGAAATACTACCATTTGTGACAACATGGATGGACCTAGAAGATTTTGCTAAGTGAAATGGCAGCAACAGAGAGACAAATACTACATGCTTCATTTTATATGCAGCATCTAAAATATCAACTATATAGAGGGAGAAAATAGAATGATGGTTAATGGGAGATAAGGCATGGAAATAGAAGGGAGTTGTTCAGTGGGCACAAAGTTAGTTATATAAGATGAATAAGTTCCAGAAGTCTTCTGTACAACATAGTGCTTATAGTTACAAATAAGGCATTGTGCACATAAACATTTGTTAAAAGAATAGAACGCATGGTAAGTATGTTTAACACACACACACAGCCACATCCACACACACACAGACAAACAAAACCAGACAAACAAAACCCAAAGGGACACAAGGAAATTTTGCAGATGATGGATATGTAGATTACCTTGATTGTGGTGATGGTAACATGAGTGTATACATATGTTCAAATGCATCAAATTATGTGCAGTTTTTATATGCTAATTATATATCAAAAAAGCTGGGAAAAAGGAATAACTTAAAAATCAAATAAATAATGAAGATAAGTAACCTAACCAAAGTCCTATAGCTATTGAGTGGACAATGCAATTCGAGGCCAGGTTGGAATTTATGTCCTTCTCTGGTCACTAGGTTATGTTTTCTCAAAGAATTTACCTGGCATATACTGGTTACAAATAGTCTAATGAGACCATTATGGTTTCTCTTCCTAAGGTACTGGTTTCTACAGTAGCTGAAGGATCTATGGTCAGTATTTCATTTCCTTGCCTCACTAGGAGAGACTTGATAACCTAATATAACCTGTAAATATGAGCTTTACTATACTTGTAGGTCAGGGAGATGGATAATGGTGAATTGAACTTGGCAAATAAGTGATTTTCCAGAGAATTACTTTGAACTTTGAAAGTAGATTTAGATTTAGACTTAGGTAGATGCTCATTTTCTTTCTTTGTCTTACCCTACATAAATTTATCCTGCATCTACACAGCCCCAGAGACAAGAGAAATCTGAAAAGTTTTCCAAACACAATCTTTTATAAGGCAAGCAGCTCAGTTCCTCAGCATGTCAGCATGGAAGAAAAAGCAAGTATTTCTGGATTTTCAGCTGATCTTGCACTGAGACAGAAGGCCATATGATTGATTTGACAAAAGGATATGATAAAAAAATCCAAAACTTACAATGCTTCATTGTCACATGAACAGTCAGAGACATAAATTAATATAACTGCATTAATTTTCACCTGATGTCGCAATAACATGTCAGATTTTAATGCAATTGACATATGTTATACACACACACACACACACACACACATATGTATGGTCACAAATAAAAATGGTTCCATGTTAGCCTTCTTTTATTTTTACAGAAAGCATTACACTAGGTTGACTCTATCTTGTGCTTTTAGAGCAACATCTCTGACTCAACTGGTCAATTCAAATATTCCATCATTACAGTAAAATTATTGACTTAAAGATTTTTCCCCCGATTTAACTGACTTGTTATTTGACTGGAGTCATTAGATCAATTGGTATTTCAACATTGGTTGGGCAAATTTGTGATGATTATCTAGGTAGAGGAAAAAAACTACTCTGATATTTATGTAAAAACAGTATTTATCAGAAGCAGCCAAATAAATGCTAAAACTAAATGTACCATTTTAGAGATAACCTTTGTCTCAGTTTATACTATTTGAATTCATTACATACCACTTTTAACTTTGATAACTTTACATTTTTCAAACATATATTTGGTAGCCAGCAGAAATGGCATATTATATGAGCATTTACAGTCATAAATTATGGGCATTAGACATATGCAATGATGCCGAATTACAGAAAGTCAAAGAACACCACAATTTGCATATTTATCTAAAGTTTTTGGACCAATAGTAAAAAGTAAAGTTATTTGATAAGTTATTTGCACACATGAAAGATTTATCTTAAACTTAGGAATAAACCAGTGATTTTATTCATTCTGGTGACTGTTCCATTCATTAAATGCCTTCTAAATGGTCTATGCTTCTGGTTGCGAAGTCATCATGTACCATTAAGCATTAGGGAAAATGTCAGCATGCTACGATTCAACAACACTAAAAATGCTAAAGACAAGGACAAGTAGAAAGATAAATTTGAAAGAAAGCATATCCTATGAGCTTGAGATTTTAATTTTAATTAACTTTAATCAAATGACATGAAGAAAATTTAGGTTTCAGAGCCTTATGTTGAAATTCCAGTCTATGAGATAATATGTGATTCTTTCAGGATTTGACCAATTTAAATGGCTTCTTGAATACTAGAATGTTGAAATAATAGTATTCTTTATTCACAATGCCAGATACATGTTTTGTGGTTTATTTACCTTCCAGATCTTTGGTTTCTTTGAGACTTTGCTGTTGACATGTATCATCTATCCAACTCAAATTGCCCCTGAATCAGAAATGGACTTAGGAGCATTACAGAGCAGTCTTAGAAGTCCTCCTTATTGCTTTGTATTTTATCCTTTTCTTCTTTTTGGTGTTCTTTTCTCTCTAAAACTGCACTGTGCAATACAGTAGAGACTAGCTACATGGGACTTTTTAAAGTAAAATTAATTAAATTGGAAAAACAAATGCCCATCAATGATAGACTGGATAAAGAAAATGTGGCACATATACACCATGGAATACTATGCAGCCATAAAAAAAGGATAGTTCATATCCTTTGCAGGAACATGGATGAATCTGGAAACCATCATTCTCAGCAAACTGACGCAAGAACAGAAAACCAAACACCACATGTTCTCACTCATAGGTGGGTGTTGAACAATCAGAACACATTAACACAGGAAAGGGAACATCACACACTGGGGTCTGTTGGGGGTGGGGGGCCAGGGGAGGGATAGTGGGGAATGGGGAGGTTGGGGAAGGAGAACATTGGGAGAAATACCTAATGTAGGTGATAGGGAGATGGAGGCAGAGAACCACCATGGCATGTGTGTACCTATGTAACAATCCTGCAAGTTCTACACATGTACCCCAGAACTTAAAGTA
This sequence comes from Aotus nancymaae, assembly GCF_030222135.1. Lineage (NCBI taxonomy): Eukaryota > Metazoa > Chordata > Mammalia > Primates > Aotidae > Aotus > Aotus nancymaae. The sequence goes on along the minus strand of NW_026988415.1, from coordinate 47,854,396 downwards.
TAATAATTAAAAAAAAGATTAAAAAAAAATAAAAGTAAAAATTCAGTTCCTCAATTGCACTAGCCATATTACTATTATTACAAAAATTCTACTAGAACTATTATTTTAAAAGTTCTACTAATGTTGCCCTAGAATCTTTATGTTGCATGTGTCCTTGTTTAGGCCTGTTATATTCTCTTCTAAGGTGGAAATGGCGTGCGTTAACATATTATTTTCACCCAGATATATTTGCCCCATCACTTAAAAACTATTAGAATGCCAAATGGTCTTTATAATCAAAATAAATTTGGATTGTGAATAGTGGAAATTCAGATCCTAAGTAAAGTAGAGGAGAGTATTATTTTAGGGAAGAGATTTCTTCTAGCACCATCCAAATCATATCATTAAAAAAGGTAGCCTTGCAGTCACTGATTCACTGATATGTAGAACTATTTGTTTGCTTATTCACTCTATAATTTTTTTTTCATTTGACTCATTCCATTTACTGTGTGACTGTCTCTTTCTGTGTGCTGAGTATTCAGCGATGATCAAAACAGATGTGCTTTTGCCTCAGTGAGCTTATACTCTAGTAAGGGACAGCAACAATAAAAGAGGCAATTGTATTATATGGTAAGTGCTATGGCAGTGATAGTAAAAGGAACACATAAATGCAACCAGCATGGACTTGGATCAAAAGGAGACAAAGGCAGTCAATGAAGGATGTTTTCTTGTTTCTGTTGTTACTGTTGTCATTGTTGTTATTCTTTGAAAGTGAAACCTAATCTGAGACTTGAAGGATGTGCAAGAGTTAGTAATGACAGAAGAGAAATGGTGTTTTAGACAGAGTATATACAAAGTCTTAGCGGCAAGGTGACACTCAATTTATCAGTCTGTGGCTAAGCTGTGTTGGGAAAGTACACAGGGAATATGGGAGAAAAGGCAGCAGATATTGCCTTATTTCCTTCTATTTGATGGTAAGGTGACATGTCACCTTCCATTTATTTTGACATCTAGGAATACTGTCTAATAATCTCAGAGTCATAGATTTATTATCGATATCTAATGTATGTATTATGCCTATCATGGTCCTATTTATCTATTATAGAAATTGCTTCTAAGATCTGACTGCTTAAAGTTAAAATTTTTAAAAGTTTGAAGAAACCTTAGAATAACCTGCCACCAGCTCTTTCTCCTTACATATTGAGAGGTTATCATTTCCCCTTGTTTCTTGGCCTGGTCAAATCTAAGAAGGTGTTTCTTCCTCCTCATATTTTCTGTCTTTTCATGCCCTTTGAATATATTTTTATTTTCTGAAATGAGCCAAACACATGATTTCATCATAAACCACTTCAGAGTTCTGTCTTTGTGTCATTAAATCAAGAAAAAATAAATTTTCTTTCTTCATTAAGTTACCAGAAGAAAAGTTATGTTGTTGCAAATTATTTGGGAGACTTTAAATATCCTTTCCTCACTCTATTTGCATTTCTCTCTTGCCTAGCATGTCCATTCTACTCCAAGCTTCTCCACACTGGAGTCCTGCTAGACCTGTCCTCTTAGACCATGCCAAAATTTTTCAAACTTGCCTGATGCCTTTTCCCTTCCTAGTCAAAAATTGCTATTATTTTGTCTTCATTTTCACAGCAACTTTGCAGAACCATTAAATAATGCAATTATGGATACAGGGATTGAAAATAGCCTACTTGATTATGCTTCTAATATAATGTGTGCTTCTAAAAATGTACCTGTGTTATAAAGAGGGATACATAAAATGGGATTTTATGCAAATCATCTTCATAACAGACTAGATGAGTGGTTTTCAAGCAGTGTTTCATAAAACTTAGGGTCAGTGGAGGTGCCAATGGGCATCCTGAGATGAGTGGGAGAGAGTAAGACATTAAGTGTATATGCTTTAGTATTCCTTCACTTTCTGTTTAGAGACAATCCTCTTTTTTTCTGTTTCTGATCAGGAGTCTATGCAAGATTTTATGAAATTCACAAACCCCTGGGCCATAACACCCTAAAGTGTACAGAATTTGTTTATATTATGTTCTTTCCATGCTAGCACAGTCCTTTGAGCATTAAAAGTACTCAAGAAACATATATTGAAAGAGTGACTGAATGAGTACATGAATAAAGCAAGTGTATAAGAATTTCAGTTTTCTTCCTGCTTATTTCAAACACTGGATTGCCACTATAGTTTCTATGAACTTTAGGCAACATATTTCTTCCTTAAATTCATTCTCTTGAGTTTTTTTCTATCAACATTTTAGCGACTTTATCTAATTTATTTTTCTCTAGCATTTCAGATCTTAATAAATTTGGAGATGATCAATTTCATTTTCATACATATTAATTTATTGTTACTACTGTTTTCACTCATATATTAATAACAAAATATTATTGAATGCTTATTTTACACATTCTACTTCAAATTATATTCATCAGAAATCTATTGGGTCAAGGATACGTATATATCATAAAGAAAAAATAAAAATCAAGCAACACACCCCAAGGTACAAATGGTTAGTAAAAGAAGGAACTGGGATTAAAATCCAGATTGATGTCATTCCAAATTGCATGCTTTAAACTATTACAATAAACCAGGAGTCTTCCACTACACTTTTTACGTTTCTTTTCCTCATGTCTCTCTTCAAATAAACTGGCATAATCAATAATTATATTCACAAAGTTCTTTGAGAAGAAATCTACACTCCCTGACCTCATGGTCTCTGGTTTGCTGAATCATAATGCCTAATATTATAGGCAAAAGAAAAGCTTCCCCAATTAAAATTGACTGCATTCCTTAACAGCAAGTTTCATTTCGGCAAGCTTGACTGAATACCACTTTAAGTAAGAAAAATGTGGGAATGATGAAAGTTGACAGTTAAGTTTATCAGCCAATGCCATATACAGCCATGAATGCTACAATTTGGATGCTAAAATATCCAACAGTTCCTTCATAGTTTCACCTTCTGATAATTGGTTAAATTCTTTCAAAAAATAAATTGTGTGCTTTTTCAGGTAGACTATGCACTTGCATGGCATAAGATGATCCAAAACTGACAGTGGAAGCCATTTATTCACCTGTAAACTGAATTAAGCATGACTGTGTGTGCCTGTAGATAGTGAGGGTTAGGTCAGTACACTGTAAATAAAACATTAGCAGTAGCTTCAGTCAACTAAGATATTGCAAAATGTAGTCTGCAAACTTAGAAATTAAGCCTGCATTATATAAAGAAGCTCTAGACAATTGGGGAGCTCGATAAGATCAAATAAAAGAATCACTGATAAGGCAAAGTATAGCAAAACAACAAGAGGCAAAATTCTAAGAAGAGAAAGTGACCAGAACACCAAATATTAACTTGAACCATGAAACACTGCCATTTTTAAGTCAAAACTGGTTTTATATCAGCAATTTCCTATGATTCAACATGATCACAGTTTAGTCAGAAAGAAAGAAGAAAATGAACACAGTGGAACCTAGAAAGGCTTCAAAATGTGAAACTGAAGATTATAGGAGAGAAGGAGAACAAAGAGTTTATAATTTATTTTCTGACCCATAGACCTACTTTAAACAATATACTCTTTTCCTGAGAAAAATATCCTGGTTGTTTCTGAGAAAAGAATCTCTTCTTCTGGTCTCTGTGGTCAGAGCATTGTATATAGTTGATTGGAATGGAAAGTGGATAAAGCAAATTGTTATTGAATGAATCCAGTCACTGTCAGATTTTTCTGAAGGTCATTTTGATTTTGCTTAGCTATACTGTATGTGTGGTCCGTGTCATGCTTTAATCTGGGATGTACAAATGTTTTATGTAGAAAGCCAGATGATAGCAAATATTTTAGATTTTGTGGGCCATGTATGGTCTTTGTCACATGTTTTTTTAACAACTTTTGAAAAATTTAAAAACTGTTCATAGCTCAAAGGCTATACACAAACAAGCTACAGGCTGAATTTGGTTAGTAGATTGCAGTTGGTTGAGCCCTGTCTTAGATTTTCAAATTTGTATATATTACATTGTTTTTTCCGATTCACAATTTCCCTTGGTTTTCCCACTTTTCATTCTACTTCCGTCTCTCTTGTCATTTTTTCACATTTCATGCTATTTTCTAACCTTATCTCTGCTAACAAAAATTGAAAGAACCTGGATAAGTCAATTCTGTAGACAGGACTTCCTCATCTGGAAAATGGTTTGGACTCTCTGATTGCTAAGGTTTTTTTTTTCCCCAGTTCTGACACCCTTTGATTATATCTTCAACCAATGGTGGAAAAATAAACAAAAAAGTTGTAGAGACATCTGCTGGGAAAGCCTAAGTGTTTAAAAAGGAAAACAGATTTTACTAAAGATTTAACCCCTCTATTGTGTTTCTTTCCTCACACATGGGATTCAGAAATATTTGCTCTGCTAAAGAAAAAAGAAGGCAATATACTACTTTATTCTTTAAATAGACTACTCTATATATCCTTATCTTAAGCATGTTGCTTTCTTTCAATATTTAGTGGAAGTCTTCCAACTGGACTCTTCCCATTTTTCATTTACCATGACATCCAAAAAGAAGGAGAAAATTAGGTCATATGTCTCTCTCCTTCTCTTTCTGAAAGAAACAAAATACACTTCTAATGATTTTGGACAGATATCCTAACACCCACAATTTGAACTTGGAACTATGTTACTTGATCAGAATGTAAAGTTAGATCCTATTTAGTCAGTTGCATCTTCAATTATTATCCTTGAACCAATTACTTCTTTTTATTGGGCTTCGAGGCTATTGTTCCCAATTTTAATCATATCACTAGTTGATTTCTGCAATATTTGACTTCAAAAGTGGTTATATCCTATACTGTAGAATAAATTATGAAGAAATTGATAATATAAGATAGAACAAAGAAACAGACATTTCCTTCCCTTTTACTGACTCTCTGATGACTGACAACTCTCATATAGTGGTTATTTCACATGTAGTCCCATGGAATCTTAAAACTGAAAAGTATTTAACTTCAGTTTCTTAATTTTGAGACAATACTAAAGTCCAAATTTGAAACCACTTGTTCTAATTAGCTATTTAGGGTCTGAGCCAGGACTAAAATCCAGTCTTTCTAACTTTTAGTCTGTGCTCTTCCCATCATACCATACCTCATGGCCACTTAAAGTAACTTAATAATGTTTCTAAAAGACTCATAAGTCTGTAGCTGTGACTAGCAAAGAGCCTATCTATGTTTATTACTTGGGTTTTAATAGATGTGAAGAAATACACTTCAAAGATTATGGGGTAATATACACAGGGGAAGCTGCCTTTTCAGGCCATCAGCCCTAGGCCTTCGCAAAAATAGACTTCTCTTATTTTTTGATTATACCCATTTTTCAGGACTAAGGTGGTATTGCATGCACTGAAAAGGGAACACTGCTGGTGGGAATGTAAAATAGTACAACCACTATGGAAAACAGTATGGAAATCCCTTAAAGAAATAAAAGTAGAACTACCATTTCATCCAGCAATCTCACTACTGGGTATTTACCCAGAGGAAAAAAAGTCATTATATGAAAAAGATACTTACATATGTAAGTTTACAGCAACACAATTTGCAATTGCAAAAATATGGAACCAGCCCAAATGCCGATCAACCAATGAGTGAATAAAGAAATTGTGGTATAAATATACCATGGAATACTATTCAGCCATAAAAAGAAATAAAATAATGGCATTTGCAGCAACCTGGATGGAATTGGAGGTCATTACTCTAAGTGAAATAACTCAGGAATCAAAAACCAAACATCGTATGTTCTCACTCATAAGTGGGATCTAAGCTATGAGGATGCCAAGGCATAAGAATGACACAATGGACTTTGGGGACTTGGGGGAAAGGGTGGGGGGTTGAGGGATTAAAAAAACTACAAATTGGGTATAGTGTATACTGCTTGGGTGATGGGTGCACCAAAATCTTACAAATCACCAATAAAGAATTTACTCATGTTACCAAACACTACCTGTTGCCCCCAAAACCTGTGAAAATAAATAAAGGACTTCTCTTAGCTGCTGATGCTAACCAGAAACAATATACAGAATTTTTAGTTCAAGCTTCAGAAGCTTAGATACTTTTGCAACTAGTTAGCAGAAGAAAGTTACAGAGTTCACTTACCATTTCTCCAGCATCTCCTGCCCAGCCCAGCACTTAAAGAGAAACCTCAACTACCAGTCCTTGAGGGAGACAGCTAGAACTTCATAATCTGATTTTGCTGTTTTAAGCACTCTGCTATAGCACTTGAATTAAAAGAAGATGTAAACTTGCAGAAGCAGGGACCACATCTATTTAATTTGTATTGTATAGTACTTAGCATGGCGCCATGTAAACAATAGGCACTTGATAAACATCACTTGAGGAGAAATGCATTGCAAATGTATTCGTTGGCAACAAACTTAGTTTTCATTCTCTTATGTATTAGGGATCTAAATGTCACATTTTTCTTTCACTTTATGCTTCTTTAACAAAGGCTTCATTCCTCCTCTTGGTACAAGATAAATTTTTAAATAAGCGTAGACCAGTCTTCCAAGTGAGAGATACTCACAGTAGAATGAGAATACTCACAGGTAGAATGAGAATAAATCCTAAAAAATCTGTCTCAATTACAAACCACCAAAAATAAGATTTAGAGACCATATGCTAAAATCTCTGAGGATAACATTTTCTTCCTAATTTCTCAGCAGTGGGCAAGACACTTTCCCAGTTCCAACGTATAGAACATGACTTATTGAATCAAATTTTATTCTGAAAGGAGAGATTTATCAATTCTACTGACCTCTATTCTCTCTTTGTCTGAGGTACCCACATCCATTAGTTTGAATGGGAACTCTGAACTGTAAGCAAGTACAGAATAGGTTATATAAGTGTATAAAAATCTTTTCATGATAGTTTATTCTTAAAGCTCAACAAGTCAATGTGGGTCAGTATGGAGAGACTAAAACATAATGATATCATACTAAATGGACCTACAGTTCAAAAAAGAAAAAGTAAAATGAATAACTAATCTCATTTCATTATTCAACCCCAAAACAGAACAAAATAGTCAAAAGTTATTTTGATTTAAAGTACACCTGCCTTAGTAATATAGGCAGGAACACTTTTAAATATAGGACTTTCATCTTTTTTGTATCTGTTTAAACAGACTTTGAAAAAAATAAATGAAATAACTTTATCAATTTTGAACAAATAGTCCTCAATTCCAAGCCAATCCTTACAGAGGCCTCAAGTGATAGTGCTTTCCATTACATTCATATGAGTAATCAAGATATATAAAACAATATATTCCCACATGGTGGGAGCTCCCTCTGGGATTTCCCCCTCTGGAATCCCCTTCCACACTTTACGTGGAAACCTTTCTCTTCCTCTCCTTTCCTTTCCTCTTCTCTACCTAAATAAAATCACCTTTCTGCAACAACAACAACAACAAAAAAAACAATATATTGTTCTCTATAGTATTTATTTATTATTAATTAATTTAATGTTCTTTTGCAATGAGTAGCTGACACAAAAATTATCTATCTTACATAGAATATAAATCAATAGCCCCATGTGGTGGTTAGACATACAGTTCAACAAACATTATGGATGATATACCAAAGAAGTTTAGAGGTAGACAAGAGCAGAGGACAAGCTTACTCATGGGAGAATTTCTCATAACAGTCTGTAGAATGGAGAGGCAGCTTTCAAATCCTTTTGCCCAGAGTCATCTATTCCTCAGTATTCATTAGGTATGAAACACATTCTAATAGCCTGTTTTATAAATGAACCAACCTCATTCATTGTATGACTAGAAATGAAACCACATGGGTGATGCTATTTATCAAACCTTTTTTCTTCTGGGAATAAATAGTAAGTCCCCATTGCCACTCATGAGGGAAAATGAATCTGAAAAGGATGCATGAGCCAATGAACAGACTGAAGGAAAGAGTGAAATGTGTCAAAAATCCACATGGAAAAGTATAAAAGTTAAGTCTACTTTGGCTTAGTGCACAGCTTTAATTAGCAATTTGAGCCTAATATTGTCCATTAAGAATGTACTTAAAGCATGTCAGCAGTATGGTGTGGTGTACCATTATGGGATGTGTTACTTAAGACATATTTCCAGCTTTATAAATTTCTGCATCTGCAGTGCAGGATGCTCCTTCTATCTCTGGCCTCATTTCCAATTGCAGTACAATAAAGCTTAGAAAGCTGCAGTTCCAAAAAGCCTACTCAGGAGGCAATGTGTGAAAATCAGACACAGGGAAAATAGTACCTGGCTCTATCTCACCAGCAGAAAATTTACTAGAATAATTAATAAAGTGCCTTCCTGACATCCCTGTCTGTCAGAGGTACAACTGACATCCTCTGGGTTACTAAGACTCAGAACCGTGACCTAACTCTGTCTCTATTTCATCTTTCCTAAGGATGTTATTCAACAATTTCTGTTGATTTTTTTTTCTGTGTTTTTTTTTCCTGAAATTTGTCTTTTTATTTCCACTAACACTTTAATCCAGTCTTGCTATCTCATGGCTAGATTACAAAAAATGATTTTATCTTCCTTCTCTAACCAAACCACCACTGTTTCCATTACACAGTGTCCCCTATTATTCATCCTATATCTCACTGATAGACAGAATTTTCTAAAATACTGCTGTTCACCATGAAATTTCCCTGCTCAAAAATTTTCAGTGATTCCAAATAGTTGACCCAAACCTCTCTGCATAACTTTTAAGTCCTTGATAATATGTTTCTGTAAAACTTTATTCTCACTAGTGTATATATGGTGCATCTAGTCAGGCTTAGATTCATAGTTAAGGAAAATATGTATTTTCATTTCATTTCAGGTCCTGGGCCAAACTTTCACTTCAGTTTCTGATAGGTCCTGGGCCAAGCTGAATAGTCCCTGTGAATCATCACTTTATCTCCTGATTGGTCCTGGGTGATGGTCCCGGGTCAAATTCCCAGACCAAGCTGAGTCACAGTTTCTCCAAGACAGCCCACAGACTAAACACACTATTTCCCCTTCCCAGTCCATAAAAACCACAGACCCCAGGCTCATAGTGGGCAACGCTTTCAGCCCCACACCCATCTCAGATGCAGAGAATTTCATTTTTTGCTTATTAAACTTTTACTCCAACCTTACCCTTGTATCCACGCTCCTTAATTCTTCTCTTGGATGTGAGACAAGATAGTACCCATCTCTTGGATGGGTACTATCTCAGAAAATGAGAGACTGCTACATTTTGGTGCATTGGCAAGACTACAACACTACCTAAGGTAATAATACAATTTATTAATGACTAATCAATCATGTATAACTAATTTAATAGTGTCTTCTATTGTTATCACAAAAAGTCCTTGTTGCTATTTTTATAAAATTCTTAAAGAGATTTTCATGAAAAAAAGAATAACTGAATCAGGTAGACTCAACAGATAGGGGCACTCAAGATTCTAGTACCCTAAGGAGTCCATCTAGGTAAGGAGTATACCTCAAGAATAGTGCCTGAAGCCAGCCTATTTCTCTTAGATGAGCCATAAGTGACATTTATACAGAATCATTCCCTATCTTATATCTTTGGAGTAACAAAAAAATCAGTTTTACTCTATCTTAGATATTTGATCTGTAACAAAAGCAACATACACTTATTTCTCAATAAAAAGTGTAGTAACAGGCTGGGGTTAGCAGAAAGGCAAGCAGATTGAAAAGGCTCAGTTATGTGCTGCCTGCTTGTTTTAATAGTTTTACTCCAAATAAGCTCATCCATTTCCACAGTTTAAAATTGCACGTGTCTTTTGATGGGTGCTTTTCTTAAGATAAAATCAAATCGAATCAGAAAGAATTCACCCACCCACCATGTACACATACACACATACACACCTCTTACTCCTTTTTCAGTCTCAATTGTATACTCTGGCTATTACTGCATGGCTGACAGAATTCATATTGGTGAGATGCAATGTTTGAAAAAAAATTGAAAAGATATTTTCCATATTACTAGAAGAAAAAAATGATCTAATGATAAGTAATGGGTAAAGATCTTTCCAGGAGTATATATACCAACTGATAAAACATTCAGCAACCCATATCTGTAACAAACTTGATCTCACACTGAGACAAAGCAGGAGATTTGCAGAAGGAGTTTCAATCCTAATATAGTCCTTGTCATGCTTTATATCTTCATACCAGGCCACTGTTGGGAATCATTTTCCCTTTTGTGGTCGTGACTGGGTAGTGATTTTTTTTCTTATATCAGAACACCCAAGAAGCAGTTCTACTATTTAAAAGGGGGCTTCAGAAAAAAAAGTTATTTCCTCACCAAAAGTTAATAGGAGGCATTGAAGAATATTATTGACTAGACTTTGATAACAAATTATACTTAGGATAAGTTTCAAATATGTCCAAAACATAAATGTTAGAAAATTGAAACATTCAACTTTATACACAAGAACCACAACCCATCCGCAGAAGTGGTCTGCTCAAGTAATTTTCTCAGGATATAACAGCAAACATGAAATTTCTTAGTTAAGTTTCATTTCTAGTCTACAAATCTTTTATATAAATACAGGTAGTATAGTATTCTTCAGCATAGTCTTGGCTATTTAAGAAGGCCCTACCTAGAAATAAATATAGTACTTCTTCACCTTTGGTCTATTTATATGCCTGGGGAGTTTTTATTATGGTGGACTGGTCTCCGCCTTTTTCTGAACACCAGGAAATTTCAGTACTATTATTTTTTAAAAAGTTGCTAATCTCTAGGCTCAGCTTTATGATTATCATGTTTATTTATATGCTGCTTTTCTGCTAAATATATGTAAGATAATATGCACAAATATGAGCAGTGCAATAAGACTTTCATTAAGTAAATGAAAAATCATGGTGAATAATTAGAAATGTTAGTAAAATAAGATTAATACAGAGGCGAATATCAAGAAAATACATGCTATGAGGTACAGAATGAAATGTAACATGTAACATTAGCTGCAGCACATAATTTTTTTAAATGTTCAAGAGGATTAAAATTATTTTCAGAAACACAACCAGAGAGAAATTTCTATTGTAATTCCTCATATATTACAGTGTATAATGTAGTCAATAATATCTTTAACAACTTTCTAGAAAACAACCAACATTATAAGGCTGTTTCATAATATCGGTCAATGTACATCAATGGTATTATGCCATTATGACTCATCTTAGTGCCATTAAAGAAATTTTACATGTGTTTAGGTCTAGATGAGGTGTGTCATGGGGCAAGCTAGGTCTGGCTTAAACCAAAGTCAAATTGAAGATTATCTAGAGAAATAAATTTTCCTTAAGTATTTCAGGCAATCTTTCAGAGATAATCTCTCACCTAAATTTTGATATGTATTGTGTGGCAGACTTTTAAGTAATACTCTTTGTCAAATTTGGGAGTGCAGCTAATCTATATTGCTTTTTAGGTGCAGACAGATGTATTTTAATAAGCAGATCATGAGGTCAGAAGTTCAAGACCAGCCTGGCTAACATGATGAAACACTGTCTCTACTAAACATACAAATAATAGCCAGGCATGGTGGCAGGCACCTGTAATCCCAGCTAATCAGGAGGCTGAGGCAGGAGAATTGCTTGAACACGAGAGGCAGAGGTTGCAGTGAGTCGAGATGGTGCCACTGCACTCCAGCCTGGGTGACAGAGCAAGACTCCATCAAAAAAAAAAAAAAAAAAAAAAAAAACTAAAAGAAGATTGAGTCTATGCCTTCTTTGTAAAATTGGGGATACTTACCTAGGGAGATGTTCACTGAATTTATTTATGAAAATGAGCCAAGGGACTACCTGCAGAAAGGAGAAAGATTTATCCCCCAAATAGTTAAAATCAGCTTCATCTCATAAATGAACAAGAATTCAAGTTTCCAGAGTTTTGTATCATAATGCATTTTCTCATAATTTTTAACTTGGATCTTTTTAATAGGGTATAATGAAATATCCTATTTATCTTTAAAATAAAACTCATTAAAAGCACTCATAAAACTCAAGCAATGATCTCTTTAAGACTAGCTGCTCAAAAAACATAATCCCAGTTAACTGAAGAAATCTGCCAGTTGTTTAAGGTGATTATCAATGAACTAGTTAAATATTGCAAAATGCCTACCAAAAATTATGACTTTTGCAACAGTGGGTCATAAACCACCTTTTCTGGAAGTAATTGGATAGTAAGAATGGTCATTAATTATAGCCACAAGTATATCATTACATTAAAATCTGTAATCTGTGTATTAGAGCACATTTATCTGTTTGGCCTCTTTAGGGGTAACAAGGTATACATTTAAGCACTATGAGCAAGTTTAATTTGTATGCCTAACATAGTACTTTGATTGTCATATGAATACGATTGTCATAGATGATTAAATAATTTTTTGAGATGATCTACTTCCATAAAACGTTTATTTCCCCATTTGGGGTTGTGTCATCTGTAAATCTATCACAGAGGTTGGTTCCCTTAGGTCTTTATTACCTAGGGAAAGAGAATACCATATGACTGTACTTCACAGATTATATTTTGAATTAAAATTTCCTGGAGCCCATTACAAAGGCAGATTCCGTACCACATCCCCAGATCTTCTGCTTTAGAAATTCTTGGGTTAGACCCAGGGAGTTCCATTTTAACAATAACATTAGAGATAATTCTGATGCAAAGTATCAGCAGATCTCACTGTAAGAAATGCTTCTTAGGACATCATGCTCTAACACCATAATTAAGGAGATTAGTTGATGGCTAGACCCTGGAATAGACAAAGAACACACCTAGAGTATGAGAGTAGTAAACACTCACAGTAGATATGGAAAACTGCAAACTGTATCATCTTCTTGATAAGGTAGCTCAGGGCCGTCCCTGGTTGCCTGCCCATCCAAGGTTTTACCATTACCAAGAACTATAGGAATTTGAAGCATAGTCTTTCTGGGACTTTCCATATACTTTCAAAATAAAGAGCACAGGCCTAAATAGAATAGTAGCACCTAAAATTAAAGACCAGAAGTTTTTGTACTTCACAATGAGCAGTGCTGTAAGAAAGAGTTGGTTATGATAGTGATTTCTAAAAATGTATCTTTCCCCCCTTAGCTTGTAGAATACAAATCAGTTCACTTATCCCTTAATCAGAGGATAGTCTTACGTTTTCATTTTCTTCAGTGTAGTAAAAATATTTAATGACACATACTATTAGATGTTTCTCTTGCAATTCAGATGACAGAAATCAACACAGCTAAAATATTGTTGCAGCAGGTCTACCTACAACACGTATTCACTCTTGAATCCTTGGACTATAATGTGAGACATAAATATACAATAAAAGGGAGAAGTGGCGTTATCGTTTGTCATAGCAAAAACATATTTAGCGATCAAGTAGTTGGTGTACTATACCTAGTGATGTAGAAAACTCGATGTTAAAAAAGAATAGAGTATAATAGAAAGAAGAGAGAAAGAATTCTTAGATGTTTTCAGATAAAATGATAAAGTACCTTTTAACAGAAACAAAGACTACATAGAAGCAGGTGCACATTCGACAAGATCAGAGTCCTTAGGCTATAGCATCTCTGGGAGAAAAATGAAGAAAGAGAAAACACAAAACATAAGTAATAATAATAATAATAGAAAATAATTTTTTAAAACAATTACCAAGTTACTCTTCTTTTTCAGGTACAGCTATGGGTCCTAGGGTTACAATAAAAAAAGAAACAAACAAACAGGACTTTTGCCACAAAACAGCACACAATTCAGTGAAAGAGACAAAAAGGTGGCAAATAATTACAGTACAGTGAATTTAGTACAGTAATAGACATTCAGAACTTGTTGAAGAGCCCAGAATGGAGAGATAATAACTGTGTCTGCAAAGAGAGGAGGTTAAGGAAGACTTCATGGAGCACCTGGCTTTTCAATGTTGAACAGGAATTGTTAAGTATACAATATTCCCCTGTAGCATTATAATGAAGAATAACTGAAGAATAGGACACAGAACACTCCTATATTTTTACAAAAAATGAGCACTTGCAGGTTAAATGAGAATGTGCAAATGGCATCACCTACTTCATAAAGTGGCTCAGGCTACGGTATTCAGAGCCTTTATCACATTGCCAAAAGGAGCTTATTTTATATTTTAGATATTTTTTAGATATTATTTTCTATTATTTTTAAGTATATATTATATAGCTTCCCAGAAGTAAATGACTAAATCTAGATTTCTACCACCCCAAAGCATTAGTTTTCAACTTGGTAACTTTGTGTGTGTGTGTGTATGTGTGTGTGTGTGTGTGTGTGTGTGTGTGTGTGTGTGTGTGTGTGTGTGTATTGAAAGGCTTTCTATTCTTCTATTTTCTGGATAGCATATTCTATTCTTCTATATTCTTGGAATTCCTTTCTGTACTCTGTAGGAGTCTTGTGTTTTATCTTCTGTGACATTACAATAATCTTCTTTATAATATTCTGTCCATGTTCTTCCTTTTTTCCTTAATAGTCCATTTCCAGCCAAATTAATTCTCCCTAAGGAAACTTCCAAAAGTCTCTTCCTCTCCAAAAATCACAAGAACATCAGCAATGGAGGAGAATAATAGGCTTTTCTGAGTGGAGAAAGGTAGGAAGCAGGGCAGACTAGCTAGGAGAAGGGGGAAGATTCCATTAGAATGGGTTCTATGGGGCTGAGTGGAGAAAAGGTACTCAGAGAAATTTGTGCAGCAAGAAAATCCAGAGCATACTAGATTATTTCACCAATGCAGCAAAGGAATATTCTCTTAGTGGTGACTATTACTCACTAAATTAAATCCTTTAGGTATCTGGTCTTTTCCTATGAGGAAAAATTTTTGATATGAAATATTCCCACCTCTCAAAAATCTCTTTTTCTCCTCTATACTCCAAATATTGACCATTTATTTTCTGTTTTGATCTAATCCAGTTACAAATTTTTCTTACCTACTTAATTTGCTGGCCCTCAAATAATCAAGAAACATTGTAAAAACTTCACATAATCATTTAGAAGGATAGATGCTTTAATTCTTATCCTGGTATTGCATGTGCCTAGAGGAAACAGGAAAATGCTTAAAATGGTTCCAGCTAATTTCAAAGAGAAAGGCACAAACTGCTGCCTGAAGCAGAAGGCTGGAGAAGACTGCCTATGTCATCACAAGCAGCTGTTCTTATCCCAAACAGGAGAATGAGGAAGGACTTGGATACCAGCTGGGTAACGGAAGTAGAGAGAGATGAAATACATAATTTTGATTAAAATCTTTCTTCTGTAACTTTCACACATATTTCTGCATAAACATTTTCCTTTTTTAGCCTCAAGTAAGAGCCAATGTGGCTCAGTGAGGAAACACATACATATATACACACGCATAATAACCGAGGCTATGGGTTTTAGCCTCATCCAAGATTCTTCTTATGACCTTGGACAAGCATCTTCACCTCCATGTGTTACATTATTCTCATTTGAAAAAATATTGTAAAACAAATTCTGAATGAATTTTGGAATTGCTTTGTGAAAGAAAAAATATGATTTCCATTATTTTGATAAAGGTGTGTTTTACAAATTCATAAAGAATATTATACTTTTACGTTCAGATAAACATGGACTATTTACAAGTAAAGCAGTGGCATGTGACATTTAACAGACCAGAAATGCTATAATTAGGGAGTGGCCAAGATGGCCAACTAGAAGCAGCTAGGTTGTATCACTCTCATGGAGAGGAATGAAAGGGGTGAGTAAAAACATCAACTTCAACAGAAAAAACCAGGTACTGGCATTGGGACTAATCAAGAAACTAGTGCAACTCACAGAGAATGGAGAAAAGCAAGGCAGGACAATGGTTCACCCAGGAGTGACACAGAGCTAAGAGAACCTCCCCTGCCCAGGGAAGCAGTGAGTAAATGTGCAACCCCAGGAAACCACAGATCTTTGCAACTCTTGGGTCAGGAGATCCCTTCGTGACTTACTCCACCAGGGCCTTCAGTGTGACACACAGAGCTGTGAGGAATCTTAGCAGATCAGCCATTCAGGCATGTGTAGAGACCTGGGAGCTTTAGATACTCCATCTCTGGGCTTCCTGTCAGGTGTAACTACAACTTCAGCAAAGTGGATGTTAGACCCCTATACATATCCCTAGGAAAAGGGCTGAATCTAAGGGGCCAAGCAGAAACGGTCTGTAAGCCCCACTTCCATGGCACCTAACAGAATAAGACCCACTGGCTTAGAATTCCAGCCAGTCACCTGTAGCAGTGTTGCAACTGCCTGGGATGGAGTCCCTGTGGGGAGGGGCAGGCTTTCCTCTTTGTGGTTTGGGCATCTAAGCCAGTCCAGTCTGTGGGCTTTGGAGAATCCAACTGAACCACGGGTGGAAGGAATCCCCTAGCACGGCACATCCGCTCTACCAAAACGTGGCCAGGCTACTGCTTTAAGTTGGTCTCTGGTCTGTTCCTCCTCATCGAGTGGGACCTCCAAATGAGAGCCTCCAGCCACCCCTGCCAGTGTTGTGCAGTCTACAGAGTTTTGAAAACTCTCTGGGATGGAACTCCCAGAGACAGGGGCAGGCAGCTATCTTTGCTGTTTGGATGACTTAGCAGTTCCAGCCTTTGGGCTTTGGGGACCCCTAGCCAACCAGGAGTGGAAGCAGTACCCCAGCACAGCACAGCAACCATACAAAAAATGTGGCCAGACTGCCACATTTTCTAACCAAGTCCCTGACCACATTCCTCATCACTGGGTGGAGCCTCCCAACCAGCATCTCTGGCCACCCCCATCAGTGATCATTAGTTGACAGAGGTTTCAGGTCTCCCTGGGATGGTGCTCCTAAGAGGATGGGTGGTCCATCATCTTTGCTATTTGGGCAACCTAGCCATTCTGACCTTTGGGCTTCAGAGTGTCTGAGGCAACCAGGGGCTAAAGTGGACCCCTAGTACAGCACAGCTGCATTACAAAAATGTGGCCAGACTACTTTTTTAAGTGGGTCCCTGATCCTGTTCCTCCTTACTGGGCAAAACCTCCCATCCAGAGACTACAGTCACCTCCTAAAGGTGTGTTTGGACCAACAACATGTGTGTACCTCACTGGCATGCAGCTACCAGAGAAAGGGGCAGGCTGCAATCTTTGCTGTTTTTCAGGCTTCACTGGTGAATACCTCTAAGTACTGGAAAACCTGAGGTGACTAGGGACTGGAGAAGACCCCCAGCATACCACAGCAGCCCTACAGAAAAGTGGTCAGACTGCTAAAAAAAAAAAATGCAAAATTCAACAGCCTCAAAGATTGAAGGTAGATAAGCCCACAAAGATGAGAAATAATCACCACAGGAATAGTGAAAACTCAAAAAGCCAGAATGCCCTCTTTCCTCCAAATGACAGCATCACCTCTCCAGCAAGGGTGGGTTTGAAGCCAGGCTGAGGCTAAAATGGCTGAAAAGACAGAAGTAGAATTCAGAATACAGATAGAAAAAAGTTTACTGAGCTAAAGGAATACATTGTAACCCAATGCAAAGAAGCTAAAAATCACAATAAACCATTGCAAGAGCTGACAGACAAAATAGCCAGTTTAGAGGAGAATGTAACAAACCTGATAGACCTGAAAAGCACAGTACAAGGATTTCATAAGGAAATCACAAGTATTAATAGCAGAATAGACCAAGTGGATAATAGAATCTCAGATTCTGAAGATGGGATTTATTAAATAAGACAGGCAGAAAAGAATAGAGAAAAAAGAATGTAAAGAAATAAACAAAATATAGAATTATGTAAGGACACCAAATCTGAGAAATACAGGATTATGTAGAGAGAATGAATCTATGACTGATTGGTGTATCTGAAAGAGATGGGGAGAATGGAACAAATTCAGAAAATATATTTCAGGATATCATCCATGAGAACTTGCCCAACCTAGCTAGAGAGGCCAACATTCAAATTCAGGAAATGCAGAGAACCTCAGTACAATACTTCATGAGATGATTATCCCAAAGACACATAATCATCAGATTCTCCAAGGTTGAAATGAAAGAAAAATTGTTAAAGGCAGCTAGAGAGAAATGCCAGGTCACCTTCAAAGGGAAGCCCATCAGACTAACACTGGACCTCTTAGAAGAAAACCTACAAGCCAGAAGAGATTGGGGGCCAATATACAACAATCTTAAACAAAAGAAATTGCAACCTAGAATTTCATATCCAGTCAAAGTAAGCTTCATAAGCAAAGAAATAAGATCTTTTTCAGACAAACAAATGCTGAGGATATTCATTACCACTAGACTTGTCTTACAAGAGCTCTTAAAGGAAGTGCTAAATATGAAAAGGAAAGCCCATTACAAGCCACTACAAAAGCACACTGAGGTTCACAGACCGGTGACACTGTAAAGCAAACACATAAACAAGTCTTCAAAATAGCCAGCTAACATCATGATAACAGGAACAAATACACACATATCAGTACTAGCCTTACGTGTAAATGAGCTAAATGCCCCAATTGAAAGACACAGAGTGGCAAACTGGATAAAGAACCATGACCATTGGTATGCTGTCTTCAAGAGACCCATATGACATGCAATGACACACATAGGCTCAAAATAAAGGGATGGAGGAAACTGTACCAAACAAATGGAAAATAGGAAAATGCAGGGGTTTTAATCCCACTTTCTTACAAAATAGACTTTAAACAAACAAAGATAAAATAAGACACAGTAGGGCATTATATAATGGTAAAGAGTTCAATTCAACAAGAAGATTTAACTATTGTAAATATATATACACCCAATTCAGGAACACCAAGATTCAAAAAGCAAGTTCTCAGAGACCTTCAAAGACACTTAGATTTCCACAAAATAATAGTGGGAGACTTTAACACCCCAGTGACAATATTAAACAGATTATCAAGGCAGAAAATTTAAAAAGATATTCAGGATCTGAACTTAGCACTGGATAAAATGGACATGATAGATAGCTACAGATCTCTCCACCCCTACAAAATAGAATATATATTCTTCTCATTGCTGCATGGCACATACTCTAAAATCAATCACATAATCAGAAATACTCCTCAATAAATGCATCATAATTGAAACAACAATCTCTTAGACCACAGTGCAATCAAATTAGAAAGACTAAGAAATTTACTTAAAACCATACAATTAAATGGAAATTGAATAACCTGCTCCTAAATGATTTCTGAGTAAATTATGAAATTAAGGCAGAAATCAAGTTCTTTGAAGCTAATAAGAACAAAGATACAACATACCAGAATCTATGGTACATAACTAAGATCATGATAAGAGGGAAATCTATAGCACCAAATGGCTACATCAGAAAGTTAAAAAGATCTCTAGTCATCAACCTACCATCACAATTCAAAGAACTAGAGAACCAAGAGGAAACAAATCCCACAGCTAGCAGAAGACAATAAGCAACCAAAATCAGAATTGAACTGGTTACTTATTTCATGTCTCTTTGAGACATGAAAAGCCATTCAAAAGATCAGCAAATCCAGAATTTTTTCTTTTGAAAATAATAAAATAGATAGACTGCTAGCTACACTAATAAAGGAGAAAGAAAGGAAGATTCAAATAAGCACAATCAGAAATGATAAGGGGGATATCACCACTGACCCCACAGAAACACAAACAACCATCAGAGAATATTATGCAAATAAACTAGAAAATCTAGAGGAAACAGATAACTTCCTGGGCACATACACCCTTCCAAGACTGAATCAAGAAAAAGTTGACTCTCTGAACAGACCAATAGAGTCTGGTAAACCAAAAACAGGCCAAGACCAGACAGATTCACAGCTGAATTCTATAGATGTACAAAGAGGAGTTGGTACCGTTCCCATTAAAACTATTCTTAAAAATTGAGGAGGAGGGACTCTTCTCCAACTCATTCTATTAGGCCAGAATCATTCTGATACCAAAACCTGGCAGAGATACAACAGAAAAAGAAAACTTCAGGACAATGTCCTTGATGAACATTGATGCAAAAATTCTGAACAAAATTCTGGCAAACCAACTCCAGCAACACATTATAAAGCTTACCCACCACCATCAAGTAGGCTTCATCACTGGGATGCAAATTTGGTTCAACATATGCAAATCAATAAATGTGATTCATTACATAAACAAAACTGAAGACAAAAACTACATCATTATCACAATATATGCAGAAAAGGCTTTTGATAAAATCCAAAATCCGTTCATGCTAAAACTCTCAATAAACTAGGTATTGAAGGAATATTGCTCAAAATAATAACAGCCCTATATGACAAACCCACAGCTAACATCATACTGAATGGACAAAAGCTGGAATATTCCCCTTGAAAACCAGCACAATAGAAGGATACCCTCTCTCACCACTCCAATTCATCATAGTATTGGAAGTCCTGGCCAGGGCAATCAGAAAAGAGAAAGAAAGAAACAGCATCAAAATAGAAAGACAGAAAGTGAACCTATCCCTTTTTGCAAATGACATAGTCTTATATCTAGAGAACCACATAGTCTTAGCCTAAAAGCTTTTTAAGCTGAAAAACAACTTCAACAAAGTCTCAGGATACAAAATTAATGTACAAAAATCACTAGCATTCCTATACACCAACAGCAATCAAGCCACAAGCCAAATCAGGAACAAACTCCCATTCACAATTTCCACCAAAAGAATAAAATATCTAGGAATACAAATTACTAGGCAGGTGAATGGTCACTACAGGTATAATTACAAATCACTGCTCAAAGAAATCAGAGATCGCACAAACAAGTGGAAAACCATTCCATGCTCATCAATAGGAAGAATCAATATCGAGATAATGTCCATCCTGCCCAAGGCAATTCATACATTCAATGACATTCCTGTTAAAATAACATTGATGTTCTTCACAGAGCTAGATAAAAATATTTTAAAATTCACATGAAACCAAAAAGGAGCCTGAATAGCCAAGGCAATCCTAAACAAAGAGAACAAAGCTGGAGGCATCATGCTACCCAACTTCAAACCATTCTCCAGGGCTACCATAACCAAAAGAGCATGGTGTGGTACAAAAAAAGACATATAGACCAGTGGAACAATATAGAGAACCCAGAAATAAGCCTGCATACCTACAACTATTTGATCCTTGGTAAACCTGACAAAGACAAGCAATGGGGAAGGGATTCCCTATTCAACAAATGATTCTGGGGTTACTGGCTAGCCACATGTAGCAGATTGAAACTGGACACCTACCTTACACCATATACAAAAATTAAAACAAGATGGATCAAAGACATAAATGTAAAACCCAAAACTATAAAAACCTGGAAGACAACCTAGGCAATACCATTCCAGACATACATTTTATGATGAGGATGCCAAAACGAATAGCAACAAATCAAAAATTGACAAAGGGGATCTAATTAAACTAAAGAGTTTCTGCACAGCAAAAGAAATTATCAACTAGAATCTCTAGATAACCTAGAGAATAGGAGAAAATTATTGCAAATTATGCATTCAACAAATGTCTAATATCCCCAACATCTATAAGAAATTTAAAATTCTGAAAAAAAGCATTAAAAAAGTGAGCAAAGGGCAAGAACACTTTTCAGAAGAAAATATACATGTGGTAAACAATCTTATAAAAAAAGCTCAACATCACTGATCATTAGAGGAATGCAAATCAAAACCACAATGAGATAGCATTTCACAACAGAATGGCTGTTCCTAAAAAGTCAAAACATAATAGATACTGTCAAGGATGAGGAGAAAAGGAAACCCTTATATACTGTTGGTGGGAGTGTAAATCAGTTCAGTCATTGTGGAAGACAGTGTGGCAAAATACCATTCAACCAAACAATCCCATTACTGGGTATATACCCAAAGGAATATAAGTCATTCTATTATAAAGACACATGCATATGTATGTTCATTGCAGTACTATTCACAGTAGCAAAGACATGGAAACAACATAAATGCCCATCAATGATAGACTGAATAGAGAAAATGTGGTAAATATATACCATTGAAATCTATGCAGCCATGAAAAAGAATGAAATCATGATCTTTGCAGGGACATGGATAGAGATGAATGTGATTATCCTTAGCAAACTAACACAGGAACAGAAAACTCAATACTGCATATTCTCAGTTATAAGTGGGAGCTAAATGGTAACACATGGATGCATAGAGAAGAATGACACACTCTGGGTCTTTTCAAAGGGTGGAGAGTGGGAGGAGGAAGAACATCAGAAAGAATAACTAATAGATACTAGGCTTAATATATGAATGATAAAATAATCTGTATAACAAACCCTATCATATAAGTTTATCTATATAACAAACCTGCACCTGTACCCTGGGAGTTAAAAAAAGAAATGATATAATTTTGAATATATAATTATTATAAATTTAAATCCTCACAGGGAAGTTTTTCACATATAATATGTGGTTGTGGGCTGCTACAATAAATGATGGGTTTCAGAAAACTAAAATAAATTAGAATAATAGAAGAAACTCGAATGGCATGTAGGAGAATAAACTTAGAATAACAAAGTCATTCCTAACCAAGACAGAAAATCTATAAGCCATAAAAAGTTGAGTAATCTGATTATAAAATTTTTACATTTCTGTGTGACTTAAACACTATTAGCATAGCTAAATGACAAGTGATATAACTGGTAACTATATTTTCATAACATACAACAAAGGGAAACAAAGTTCCTATATATATAAAGGGTTTCTGTAATTCAATAAAAATAAGATACCTGAAAGAAAATTTAATCATGTACAAGAAAAGAACATTTGCAGAAGAAATACAGTCAAGAAGCATGACAAGGTAATCAGTCTCACCAGTAGTACAAAAATTAATATTGAAACAAAATAGTATTTTCAACTACAGGCAAAATGTTATTATCAAAACATAGTGACAGATGTGTAAATGATTACACCTTTTCTGGCACACAAATGAGTGTATCTAATAAGAAGCATTTCTATTATGAAAAAAATCTGTATCCTACAGAAACACTCTCATACGTGCACAAAGATATATGGCTATGGATATTTATGTTTCTGTTGTTGCTTTCAGCTTTATCTGGTTCAGTATAATGCTGGCTGCAGTATTTTCATAGATGGCTTTTATTAAATTGAGGTATGTTCCTTCTATGCCAATTTTGCAGAGGGCTTTAATCATAAAAGGAGGCTGGATCTTAAATGGTTTTTATTTGTCTATTGAGATGATCATACAATTTTTGTTTTCAATTCTGTTTATGTATCACATTTATTGACTTGCATATGTTAAACCAGCCCTGCATCCCTACAATGAAACCCACTTGATCATGGTGGATTATCTTTTTTTTATATGCTATTGGATTCAGTTAGCTAGTATTTTGTTAAGGATTTTTGCATCTATGTTCATCAGAAATATTGTCTGTTGTTTTCTTTTTCTCTAACATCCTTTCCTGAATTTGGTATTATGGTGATACTGTCTTCATAAAATAACTTAAGGAGGATTCATTCCTGCTGTATCTTTTGGAATTGTTTCAGTAAGAGTGCTACCAATACTTCTTTGAATGCCTGATAGAAATCAGCTGCAAATCCATTCTATTCTGTACTTTATTTGTTGACAATTTTTTAAATTACTGTTTCAATCTTGCTGTTTGTTATTGGTCTGTTTAGAGTTTCTATTTCTTCCAGATTTACTCTGGAACGGTTGTACATTTCCAGGAATTTATCTATCTCCTCTAGGTTTTCTAGTTTGTGTGCATAAAGGTGTTCATAGTAGCCTTGAATGATCTTTTGTATTTCTGTGGTATCAGTTGTAACATCTCTTTTTTCATTTCTAATGGAACTTATTTGAATCTTCTCTCTTCTTGGTTAATGTCACTAATGTCCTATAAATTTTGCTTATCTTTTCATATAACCATCTTTTTGTTACATTTATCTTTTGTATTTTTTGTTTCAATTTTACTTAGTTCTGCTTGGATTTTTGTTTTTTCTTTTATTCTGCTGGTTTGCTCTAATTCCTTGAGGTGTTACCTTAGATTGTCTATGTGTGCTCTTTCAAACTTTTTGATGTAGACATTTAATTCTATGCACTTTTCTCTTAGCACCATTTTTGCTGTGTTCCAGAGGTTTGGATAAGTTGTGTCATTATTATTGTTCAGTTCAGATAATTTTTTATTTTCATTTTTATTCCATTGTTGACCCAAGGATAATTCAGAAGCAGATTATTTAATTTCCATGTATTTGTATGATTTTGAGGGTTCTTTTTGGGGTTAATTTCCAATTTTATTCTACTGTGGCCTAAGAGGATACTTGATATAATTTCAGTTTTCTGAAATTTATTGAGACTTGATTTGTGACCTATCATAAGGTCTATCTTGGAGAATATTTCATGTGCTGATGGAAAGAATGCATATTATGCAGTTGTTGGGTTGAATGTTTTATAGATATGTTAAGTCTATTTGTTTTAGGGTATAGTTTAAGGTCCATTGTTCCTTTACTTACTTTCTGTCTTGATAACCTGTCTAGTGCTGTCAGTGGAGTATTGTAGTCCCCCACTATTATTGGGCTACTGTCTATCTCATTTATGTGTAGTATTAATTGTTTTATAAATTTGGGAGCTCCCAAGTTAGGTGCATATATATTTAGGATTGTGATATTTTCCTGTTGAACTGATACTTTTATCATGATATAATACCCCCCTTGTCTTTCTTATTTATTGTTGCTTTAAAGTCTGTGTTGTCTGATAATAAGAATAACTACTCCTTCTCACTTTTGCTTTCCATTTGTATGGAATATATTTTTCTACCCCTTTAAGTTTATGTGAGTCCTTATGCATTAGGTGAGTCTCTTGAAGACAATAGATACTTGGTTGGTGTATTTTTATCCATTGTACCATTCTGCATGTTTTAAGTTGATTTGTATATTTTAAGTTGAGCATTTAGGCTATTTACACTCAATGTTAGTATTGAGATGTGAGGTACTGTTTTATTCATTATGCTAGTTGCTGCCTGAATACCATTTTAAAATTGTGTTATTGTTTTATAGGTCTTGTGAGATTTATGCTTTAAGGAGGTTCTATTTTGGTGTATTTTGAGGTTTTGTTTCAAGATTTTGAGCTCCTTTTAGCATTTCATATAGTGCATGCTTGGCAGAAGCAAATTCTTTCAGCATTTGTTTGTCTGAAAAATACTTTATCCTTTATTTATGAATCTTAGTTTTGCTGGATACAAAATTTTTTGCTGGCAATTATTTTGTTGGAGGAGACTAAAGACAGGACCCCAATCCCTTTAGGCTTGTAGGGTTTCTGCTGAGAAATCTCCTATTAATCAGATAGGTTTTCCTTTATAGGTTAGAAATACTTCGTTTTCATAGTCATACTCTTACGATTGTTTTTCTAATTAGCTCTCTAGTTTTCTACATTATTTCTCTTATATCAACAACAAAATTAACATACACTAGCACTATAGATGTCCAAGAAGTAGAGACAGTATGAACTATTTTACTTGACTTTAGATAAACTGATGACTATGTGCCTGGGTGATGATCTTTTTGCAATGAATTTCCCAGGTGTTCTTTGAGCTTCTTGAATATTGATGCCTGTATCTCTAGCAAGGCTATGGAAGTTTTTCTCAATTATTACCTCAAATATGTTTTCCAAAGTTTTAGATTTCTCTTCATTCTAAGGAACACCAATTATTCTTATGTTTGGTCATTAAGCATAATTCCAAATTTCTTGGAGGCTTTGTTCGTTTTATAAATTCTCTTTTCTTTGTCTTTGTTATATGGGGTTAATTCAAAAGTCTTGTCTTCAAGCTCTGATGTTCTTTCTTCTACTTGTTCATTTCTAGGTTTGAAATTTTCTAGTGTAATTTACATTTTTCTAAGTTTGTCTTTCATTTCTGGAAGTTGTGATTGTCTTTTTTATGATATGTATTTCTCTGGAGACTTTAAAATTAATATCCTGTGTTTTTTTCAAATATCTTCAAGTTGGCATTCATGTTTTTCTGATATTCTTTGAGTAGCTTAATTATCAACTATCTGAATTCATTTTCTGCCAATTCAGATTGTTTTTTTGGTTTAGATTCATTGCTGGGGAGCTAGTATGGTTTTGGGGGATATTATAAAACCTTGTTTTGTCATATTATCAGAATTACTTTTCTGATTCCTTCTAATTTGGATAGACTATTTTGGTGGAAAAATCTTGAACTCAAGGGCTTCTGTTCAGATTATTTTGTCGCATTGAGTGATCCCTTGATGTGGTGCACTCCCTGTTTCCCTAGGGATGGGGCTTCCTGAAAGCCAGACTGCAGCGATTGTTATTGCTCTTCTTGGTCCAGCCACCCAGTCGGGCTATCAGGCTCTGCGTTTGTGCTGGGTAATGTCTGCAGAGTCCTGTGATATGATCTGTCTTCATTTCTCCCAGCCATGGATATCAGCACCTCCTCTTTTGGAGATGGCAAGGGAGTAAAGTAGACTGTGTTAGAATCCTTGGTTTTATATTTTATTATATTTTTTAGTATTGCATTTTAGGTTTTGGGGTACATGTGAAGAACATGCAATATTATTGCATAGGTGCATACGTGGCAGTGTGGTTTGCTGCCTTCCTCCCCTTTACCTATATCTGGCATTTCTCCCCATGCTATCTCTCCCCAACTCCCCACCCGCCACTGCCCCTCCCCTATTTCCCCCCAACAGACCCCAGTGTGTAGTGCTCCCCACCCTGTGTCTATGTGCTCTCATTGTTCAACACCCGCCTATGAGTGAGAACATGTGGTGTTTGATTTTGTGTTCTTGTGTCAGTTTGCTGAGAATGATGGTTTCCAGGTTCATCCATGTCCCTACAAAGGACGCAAATAGACCAATGGAACATAACAGAGGCCTTGGAGGCAACAGAACATATCTACAACCATCCAATCTTTGACAAACCTGACAAAAACAAGCAATGGGGAAAGGATTCCCTGTTTAATAAATGGTGTTGGGAAAACTGGCTAGCCATATGCAGAAAGCAGAAACTGGACCCTTCCTGACACCTTACACTAAAATTAACTCCAGATGGATTAAAGACTTAAACATAAGACCTAACACCATAAAAACTATAGAAGAAAATCTAGGCAAAACCATTCAGGACATAGGCGTAGGCAAAGACTTCATGACCAAAACACCAAAAGCATTGGCAACAAAAGCCAAAAGAGACAAATGGGACCTAATCAAACTCCACAGCTTCAGCACAGCAAAAGAAACAGTCATTAGAGTGAATCAGCAACCAACAGAATGGGAAAAAATTTTTGCAGCTTACCCATCTGACAAAGGGCTGATATCCAGAATTTACAACGAGCTAAAAAAGATTTACAAGAAAAAAACAAATAAGCCCATTCAAAAGTGGGTAAAGGATATGAACAGATACTTTACAAAAGAAGACATACATAAGGCCAACAAACATATGAAAAAATGCTCATCCCAGCACTTTGGGAGGCCGAGGCGGGTGGATCACGAGGTCAAGAGATCGAGACCATCCTGGTCAACATGGTGAAACCCCGTCTCTACTAATACAAAAAAAATTAGCTGGGCACGGTGGCGCGTGCCTGTAATCCCAGCTACTCAGGAGGCTGAGGCAGGAGAATTGCCTGAACCCAGGAGGCGGAGATTGCGGTGAGCCGAGATCGCGCCATTGCGCTCCAGCCTGGGAAACAAGAGCGAAACTCCGTCTCAAAAAAAAAAAAAAAAAAAAAAAAAAAAAAAAAAAAAAAGAAAAAATGCTCATCATCACTGGTCATTAGAGAAATGCAAATCAAAACTACATTGACATACCATCTCATGCCGGTTAGAATGGCGATCATTAAAAAATCTGGAGACAACAGATGCTGGAGAGGATGTGGAGAAATAGGAACACTTTTACACTGTTGATGGGAGTGTAAATTAGTTCAACCATTGTGGAAGACAGTGTGGCGATTCCTCAAGGACCTAGAAATAGAAATTCCATTTGACCCAGCAATCCCATTACTGGGTGTATATCCAAAGGATTATAATTCGTTCTACTATAAGGACACATGCACACAAATGTTCATTGCAGCACAGTTTACAATAGCAAAGACCTGGAACCAACCCAAATGCCCATCGATGATAGACTGGACAGGGAAAATGTGGCACATATACACCATAGAATCCTTAGTTTTAAATATGTTTTGTGTTCTCGCTTTCTCAGATGTTCATTATGCTAGCAATAAAGTTGTCATGTAGACAGACTTAAGATCACTGGCCAGGATGTTGCAGACAGAGGGATTAGCTGTTTTTTTCTTCTTCCTTGAAGCAGGGTTGTTCTGTCATAAGTTGCTGTAATGTCCTGAGTTGGTTGGCCTCCACCCAGGAGGTGGCACATTCAAGAGAGCACCAGAGTTTTTTGCCTGTCTCATGGAATTTGCAGCAGCCTCCTGCTTGTTTCAAAAGATCCGTGATTTTGCTGTTGTTGTTTTTTCTGGTACACTCTTGTGGTGTTTCTGGAGCAAAAGTCAATAGTGTGTCTCCACATGCTGTTTTGTCTGTCCAAGTGGGAGTTTAACATCATCGCTGACTCCCGTCTGCCATATTTCCTCTACCTTCCTAAGGCTGTTTTCCTTATGAACATTTTAAAAGGGGTAATCCCAAACAAAAGTCCCATTAGTGCTACTGATCTTAAGTTTTGTAAAACAAGAGACTTATGGAAAATTTTCTACCAATAATGTACACCCTTTATTTCCACACCATTTTGTCATCTGTCAAATTTTCCCATGAATATGCCACTATATCAGTGACTCTGATTAATCTGATCAACAGAGTTAAGATCAAATATATTTACTTTGTTTCATATGTCATTTAATTAAGTTTACTATCAAAGGACTCCAAGTCTGAGCAATTGAATAAATACTATAAACCATCAGGGCCTGACTTTGAAAATGGCTCAGTCTACTGGCACTGCCATGACAGACTGGATGACTTAAGCCACAGAAGTTTATTTTCTCACAGTTTTCTAGTCTGGAAGTCCAAGGTCAAGGTTCCAGCAGATTCACAACACTAATCTTACCAGATTAGGGCCCCATCTTCATGATTTCATCTAACTTGAATTAAGTACTTCCCTAAAGTCCCTATATCCAAAGAGAATCACATTGGGGATTAGGGCTTCAACATACACATTTGGGAGCTTGGGGTGGAGCAAACATCTTGCTCATAAAGAAAAGCCAGGTGGATTAATCCTTAATTTTTTTGTTTTTACATTTTAAAAGATTGCCAGATATGCTGATTACCTGGGTGACAAAATTGTCTATACACCAAACACCTGAGACAAACAACTTACCCATGTATAAAACCTGCATATGTACCCTCTCAATACAAAATAAAAATTGAAAAGAAAAAAAGACAAATGAAATTGTATGTATTTATCATGTACAACATTGTATGTTGAAAAAATATATATAGATATATAAATACAATATGGAATATTTAAATCTAGCAAATTAACATATAAATTATCTCACTAAGTTATCATTTTGTGGCGAGAACATTTAAAATCTACTTTATTAGCATTTGTGTATACTCACACTGTTGTTGTTTTTAACTGACTTCTCCACCTGCCTCAAGGTATTAACACAGGCACAAGAGGTTGTATTAGTGATTGCATAGAATCTACCATAATACAAAACAAATAAGCTAGTACAATTCTATATTCTAAAATAACCCTGGCTTGTTGGTCAAACTAAACTGAATACCTTCCAGGGCCAAGGCCGTAGTTCCTTAAATACTTGAAATCTTCTTATAGCCATCCCTAAGGTACAAATTACCATGTTTTCTGCAGGGAGGCAAGTTAATGCTTGGCTTTCACACAAGAAGTACAGTCCCCGAATATATACAATGCTCAAGGAAAGAAAACATTATTTACAATGGTCAAGGCCCTATCAGCAGAACTTGTCATTAGTCAGAAAGCATGGATTCATAGTGCCTACAATATGGCCTCTTGGCTAGCTGGCAGACCTTAACATTCTTGATTCAGTTTAATAATCTAATATTGTTTTTGTTTTTGGAGAGAGTGACTGAGGGCAATCAATTAAATTTGTGTTTTTGGTTCGCCATTAACAAGGCGTGGGGAGTTGGGGAGGGATAGCATGGGGAGAAATGCCAGATATAGGTGAAGGAGAGGGAGGCAGCAAATCATACTGCCATGTATGCACCTATGCAACAACCTTGCATATTTTTCACATGTACCCCAAAACCTAAAATGCAATAAAATAAATAAATAAATAAAACAAGGCAGTATTCATCCACCCCACAGAACAATTGAAAAGAAAAGTGAGAATGGGAGAATATCTGAACATTATGCACAGGAAGTGCAGGAGCTTGAGCCATCTCTCATTGTGTCTAAGAGATTTACTAAGATTAAGAAGAATAATGGTTAATTCACAATTGGTGCTAGATACCAGGGGATAAAAGACTTGGTAGTTAGTTGAACTTAAGGTTCTGTCAAGGCTATGGGAGGGCCAAATGTATTTACATTTGGAAGAAAGATTCCAAGGTGGTTTTGCAAGACAAAGATTCTCTAATGTCCCTCCCTCTTCCACATCTCCCAAAATGTAAGGTGTTCCTTACCACCTTCACAAATCAGTAGCCATAATGTTATATTTCTTCCCAATCATCTCCTGTTTACACCCACATCTTACATACGGAAGAGTCGGATGCAACAAACACAAAATCATTTTTATAAAACTTAGCCAGAATTATATTTGGATTCCCTAGTCTCCCTTTTGGTCAGTCTGTCACCTCGAAAGTGTATCAACCACAGTGGCCTAGGGCTACCGTTGAGGGGAAAATGACACATCATGACCAGGAATGGTCCAGGCAGAATCCTCAATATTCAGTATAGGGCCTTATAATCAGCCCCACTCCTTTTGTCCTGAATATTATCCAGAAAGCTGCAGAGAGGAAATGATCCCATTCTGAAGAAAGCTAAATCCACTGACAAAGTCATCTTATTGATGTGTGCGGATCAAGAGAAGGTAAGAAAATTAGAATAAGAAATTATTTGAGATAATTTTTGAGAAGATACCCAATAACAATAAAAGATAGTTGTGAATGGAGAAAGCATGAGGTGCCATCAAATACCGGGACTATCAGCTTACTGTTGAGTCACATTTGTGATTAAAAAAAAAAATTTCCAATTTCAAACTGAAAATGGTCCAGAAAGCTGAACACATGAAACCTGCACGTTTTAAAGGCCATATTGACATGACCAGAATCCGCTAATAAGACTAGAACAGAAACCCTGTAACCTGAAAAAGTGTCAACAGCAGTGAAATAAAACCCTTAGCTTTGAGAAGGACTCAAATAACCAACATAGGCCTTCTACCAGAAGTGGACAGGGCAATATGACCTGTGCTATGTGGCTTTCCTCCATCATGAAAAAAATCAAGTAAATTTTTGCAGGGGTAACAAGTATGACATGCATTGATGGCCTCTGCATTGGAAACACAGACTCCTTTACTTTGTTTCCCCTGTCTGATGAGGGATGTATTGTCTGTTGAGTACTATGAGAGACTCATACGGTATTGGTAGGTGATCTGATCAGTATAGACTTGAACAGAAGCTTTATTCACATCAGTCTTATCAGAGAATGGGCCCTTAAATGATATCTACACACATGACTCTGACAGTTTGGTCAGTAGCCACAACTGCTTTCAACAGCCTATAGTCCCAAAAAGTAAGGTTTTCAATCTACCAGTCTCTAGATTTCCAAGTAGCAAAGAACTAGGCTATTAGCAACAGTAATAACCAAACAAGGTTCATTAGGAAGAATAGTAGCCAGTTCTATGAGAATGGCCTTGAGTTCTGTCTTTGAGCAGAGTGGCTATGTCCATTTTTGTTTCTGTATAGCTGGAGCTGAGGTTGAACTGCTGCCACAGACTCGTGGAAAACTATGTTTAAGATTACCCTATGAGTGAACCATGACAAGGAATTTAAGGGAAAATTTTTGAGTTAAGGGCCCCATTGTATCAGCACCTTTGCTTCAGGTGGCAGAATGGGTGATACATTTTCTCCCAAAAGGATAGCTGCCACTTTTTCATGTAAAATCAAGATGCTAGTGGGGCAAGGATGGCTGCATTCTTAAATAAACTATTTCCATTTAAGAAGTGAGGCTTAGTAGGTCTTTCCCACTTTATTAGTCATTAAGTCTTACTTGATCCATACCAAAACAGAAATTACAGGGTAACAGTCACAAGGCCTTTTTAGGTCTGGTGTCCATTTCCATAAGAGCCCAATAGAAAGCTAATAGCTGATTTACAAAAGGGGAGATAAAGACTACCGATAATTAGAGAAATAAAAATCAAAACCACAATGAGATAACATCTCACATAAGTTAGAATACTGATTATTAAAAATATCAAGAAATAACAGATGCTGGCAAGGCTGTGGAGAAATAGGAATACTTTTATACTGTTGGGGGAATGTAAATTAGTTCAACCATTGTGAAAGACAGTATGGAGATTCCTCAATGATGTAGAACGAGAAATATCATTTGACCCAGGAATCCCATTACTAGGTATATACCCAAGGAAATATAAATCATTCCATTATAAAGATACATGTAAGCATATGTTCATTACAGCACTACCAACAATAGCAAAGACATGAAATCAACCCAAATGCCCATCAGTGACAGACTGGATAAAGAAAATGTGGCACATACACACATGGAATACTATGCAGTCATGAAAAGGAATGAGATAATGTCTTTTGCGGGGGTTTGGAAGGAGCTGGAAGCTGTTATCCTCAGCAAACGAATGCAGTAACAAAAAAACACACACTGCATGTTTTCTCTTATAAGTGGGAGCTGAACGATGAGAATATATGGACATATGGAAGGGAACAACACACACTGGGGCCTGTCAGTGGGAGCAGAAAGAGGGCAAGCATCAAGAAAACTAGCTAATGCATGCTGGGCTTAATACATAGGTGATGGGTTGGTAGGTGCAGCAAACCACCATGGCACACGTTTACCTATGTAACAAATCTGCACATCATGTACCAGGAACTTAAATTTTTAAAAAGGGCAGGATAAGTTCAAAACCCCAAGGATGCCTCCATGTGGAGGAGGGGCTGCCTCCCTTTTCCAAAATACCTAATTGGAAAAAAATATATCATCAGTTATAGAGACTTGTAGATCAAAGTTGTGAATAGGGTTTTAAATTTTAAAGGTACTAGCACTTTTCAATATGTGACTTCTTTCCAATTGGGATAATCTTCTCAGTATAAACAATAAACAAAATATAGTCATATAAGATCAATTTCTACTATAAATTCAAATGTAGAAGCAATAGCAATATTAAATATGCTGGAAAACCTCACTCACAAGATTGCATTAGACTTTGATTCCCTACTGTGAACTCAGTCCAAAATCCATCAGTTTAAATTGGTCTCACCTCCTCCTCCAATGGGATTAGATAGGATGGTGATGTAAGACCAATATCCAACAGTCTTCAAAGTTTCAATTATTTTTCATCCTAAAATTCTCTAGCATATTCATTTAAGTACATGTTAGTTCTTGGTCCCTGTATTAGTCCATAAAGACATACCAAAGACTGAGAAGAAAAAAAGGTTTAATTGGATTTATAGTTCCACATCGCCAGGGAAGGCCACAGAATCATGGTTGAGGGTGAATGGTACTTCTTACATGGTGGCAGCAAGAGAAAATGAGGAGGAAGCAACAGTGGAAGCCCCTGGTAAACCCATTAGATCTTGTGAGACTAATTTATTATCACGAGAATCGCACGGAAAGACCTGCCCCCATGATTCAATTACCTCCTCCTGGGTCCCTCTCACAACACATGGGGATTCTGGAAATACAATTCAAGTTGAGATTTGGATGGGGGCACATCGAAACCATATCAGTCCCTCTTAATGACAAGCTCCACAGCTAATCATCTTTGTACTTAAAGTAGAATAGGTCAGAATAACAGAGGGGGTGTGGAGAGGACCTGGAGGGTAAGAGTGACTCCATTCCAATAAATAAGACACTATCAGCTTTCAGAAGCCTGGCAGCTACTCATGGCTTAACTAAATGAATTTTAATGTTGTAGATCCACCAAAAGTTCTATATATTCATGTCGACACCATTTATTTTACCTCTGGGGACACCTTGACTCAGTTCCTGCATTCACATTGCCTTTTAGCTGAAGCTTAGGGTTTATGGCTCCATTGTCATGGTTAAAACCTTCCTTCCTCCCTCCTCCAGCAGAGTAGAAACAATCAAAACACCATTTGAGTGCCTTATTTTAATCCTTCCGCTCATTGCTTAGCTTTTTAACATTCAGTAACAGGTAGGACAGCTAGAGCCTTTTACTTCTTGTCCTCCCTCACTTTTGCAACAGCATGCATTAATGGATCTCAGATAGTCATTTTATATTCCTAACTTGACTTGTAAGGCCCTCATCTTCTCTCCTCTAGAGAGTCATGTCTCTGTCAGCATCCTATCCTCATAATCAATATCTGTCAAGAACTGTGAAGGGTCAGATACTATATTCTACTGGACAAATGACAAGTTAGCTTGCTACAGCTTCATAGATGCTGGTTGGAGACATGAGACTCTCAATCAGAGACAAATAAATCTATTACTCACAAGGCAGCAAGCAGCATTCCTTCATGTTTGTGTCTGTTTTTTTGACCCCAAGGCTCACAAGGGTAAAACAAAGAAGCACAAGTGGATGCTGTGCACAGTAGGTTTGTGTCACACCTGAGAAAGCTCAAGTTTGGGGAACCATTATCTTTTATAACGGGCTGTAAACAAAACTGATTGAAATTTGCTTTGGAGGGAGATATCTGAATTATATTGGAGGGTAAAAATGCCTGTCCTTTGCTCTGAAAAAAGATAGTTTTAGTATATTTCAATGCTGTTTGCTTTATAAACATCCTTCAAAAGATAGTCCAGAACAAATGGCAGTTAATGCCCCCTCTCTTCCCAGAAACATAAGATACTGATGGAAACATGTCTCCCAACAAGTATATGTGTTGTAATGTAACAATATATAAGTCATAATGTTAAGTAATAAAGTCTCAAAGGCATATGCCTAATATAATTTTACTTATGTAAAGACATATGATGTTCGGGTTGTGCTCCTCTACATGTTTCTACAAAATCTTAAACAACAAAAATATTCTCAGGTATTATTTATATGTTAACAAAAAAATGAATACAATAAAGAATCTATAAAATATTAAGGATGTATTTCAAATGTAGGAATGTTTTTATTGTAAGTTATTATAATAAACATTATTAATATGCTAATTAAATTATTTGAAAACCATGCTCAAAAAAATCTAGGTGTTCAAATGAGTTCTGTTTCAAGTTATAATAATACATATTTTGCTGAAGCATGCTTTGAACAGTTGCTGCATTTCTAGAAAGTCTAAGAGCTTAAATTTTAAGAAATCTAATAGATACAACACAAATATCTGCTGTTAAGGTTTCTTCTTTTTCTCTTCTTTAAATGAGAGGGAAGTCCATGTCCTCCTGATAGAAAAAAAATGTAATACAGATATGCATGTATATATATGTGTGTGTGTGTGTGTGTGTGTGTGTGTGTGTATATATACACATATGTATGTATGTGGGGGGGTATGCTTTATACCCACATACAGAGACATGTAATATGTTTTATACACTTTCAGTCTTTTTCTTTCTGTGTCTACTTTTATTTATGTGAAAAATAACAATGAACTTTGATAAATCTGACATTTTTGTAAAATGACTTCAAAGTTTCTTCACTTTTTTAATTCATTCACTGATCATCTATTCAGTACTTAAAATATGCCAAGCACTCTTCTACATGCTAGCCATGCAGAGGTTAACACAACAATATGTAATCATGGAACTAATATTCTAATGAGAAACAAACAATAAACAGAAAAAATATACATTCTAATCTGTTGCAAAAAATAAAAAGTAGAATAAGGGAATAGAGCTTTATAAATATGTTCCTTTAAGTAGCGTAGTAATGGAACGGCTCTATTTGGAACAAACACATGAAAGATGTGAGAATGAGCCACACAAAGTTGATAGTGAAAGAAGGCAGTCGCAAAAAAAAAAATACGACATCCTAAACTTAAATTTTCACTGTTGACAGATGTTAAAAAAATTTAAAAAAAAGATTTAAATGTTCAGTAATTTTAAATTGTATAAAAATATATCAACCTAATAATTATCTCTCCCAAATAGGATTGAGACAGTTAGAAAAGAATATTAAAATACTAAAGATGAAAAGGGAATATGTTGAACTACGATAATTTGAAAGGAAATTATCTATAAAAAGTTGTTTACCTTTTTAAACATTACTGACTCTGTTTGTAAATTTTTATGTTGAAATATTTCATATTGAATGTCATAGAAAATACTACTAAAATAATGTAAGAAATACTTTTTTATCTACCACTCAGTTTTTGCAAATACTAACATTTTATTTGCTTCATATTTGATTTAAAAAATATAAACTATTACACTTACAGTTGAATACTCCTGTATACCTTCCTACTCTTCTGAAGTCATTTCCCCTAAGTTATTTAAATGTAATCATTATCCTGCATTCTGTATTCGGATGTAAGAGGTAGACTGTATCAGACACCCATGATGCATTCCTCTTGGTGTCACCTTTTTCTTATTACTGCCATTGCTGTGGATACCATTATTGTGCTGATTCTGACCAGTTTTATGTAGATGCTACTTCACATCTTACCTCAGACACAAACAGTGTACTTCTTTCTCCAATCCCAGGGCTCTTTTATTGCTGTCATGGCCATGAGACACTACAAGAACCCATTCAAGTTTCCAGCAAATTTCATACCTTTTACCATGATTATGGAAGCTAGTATAAAAATCTCATTCCCTTATTATCCCTAAACAGAATCATGGGATGTGCTTCATATAGCTAATCAGAAGAAGTTTAAGACCTCTCCTGCTCGAAAGGCACAATATAGTCTTCTATATTTTCTTCTAATTGTTTACGGTAAAGTAAGAATCTACATTTTTTTTTCTAAGTGGAGAATCAGTTATCTCAGTAACGTTTACTAAATGAATAATCTATGCTTTCTCAACTTTTTATTATTAAAATTTTCAAACATACAGAGAAGTTGAATAAATAGTATTCTGCTTGCTACAAGGTAAATGTTTATGTCCTCCCCAAATTTATAATTTAAAACTGAAACCTCAATATTATGGAATGTGGAAACAGGGCTTTTGGGAGAGATTATGGCTCTGACAAAAGAGACCCCACACAGCTTTCTTGTTCCTTCTGTCTTGAGGACACAATGAGAAGATGGTCATCTGTGAACCGGAAAGCAGGCCTTCACCCAACATCAAATCTGCCGGTACCTTGACATTGTACTTCCTGGCCTCCAGAACTGTGAGCAATACATTTCCACTGTTTAATAGTCACCAAGTCTATGGTATTCTGTTACAGTCACTTGAAAAGACTATGACAGTGTGCAATCATATAATTATTACCCATTGCTAATATATTGCTATACTGGATTGATCTATATCTCTCTGTATGCACAAATGTCTTTCATAACTGCTTAAGACCAGAGTCCAATCAAAGTTAATGCATTTTAAAGCTTTAAATCTAGGGAATTTCTATCAGTTTTTTCTTTCTTATGACAATGATATTTCAAAAACGTAAGGCCAATTTATCGTGTAGAATAACTCCATTCTGGATCTGACTGTATCCTGTAGGAGTTGTTTAACATGATCTTACCCATTGTATATTTCATTCTCCAAAGGTAATTTGTAGCAATTGTGAATGGGAGTTTGCTCATGATTTGGCTCTCTGTTTGTCTGTTATTGGTACAATATTGTAACAAATCTGTATATGTACCCTCTTAACCTAAAGTAAATTTGAAATAAAAAAAAGATACCATACAAATAACCAAGATGGATACGAAAAAATGTCCAATATCACTAATCTTTGAGGAAAGGCAAATTAAAACCACAATGAGATACCACCTCACACCTGTCAGAATGGCTCTGATCTAAAAGATAAGTATTGGTGAACATGTGGAGAAAAGGGAAGCTTTATATGCTGTGGAAATGTAAATTAGTACAGCCATTATGGAAACTGTATGGAGGTTCCTCAAAAATTAAAGATAGTACTATTTTATTATCCTGAAATTCCTCTACTGGGTATTTAGCAAAAGGATATGAAGCCATATGTCAAAAGGATATCTGCACTTCCATATTCATTGCAGCATTAGTCACAACAGTCAACATATGGAATCAGCCTAGGTGTCCTGCCATGGATGAATGAATAAAGAAAATATGATATACAGATAGTCCCTGACTTATGATGGTACAATTTACATTTTTTAAATTTACTTTATAATGGCAAGAAAGTAATATGCATTCAGTAGAAACTGTACATGGTACCAATACAACCCTTCTGCTTTTCACTTTCAGTATAGTATTCAATAAATTACATGAGCTATTCAACACTTACTATAAAATAGTCTTTGTGTTAGATTATTTTGCCCAACTTATGCTAAGAAAATTGTTCTGAGCACATTTATGATTGACTAGGGTAAACTAGGATCTTCAGTAGGTTAGGTGTATTAAATGCATTTTCAACTTATATTTTCAGCATATAATGGGTTTATCAGGACATAACTGTATCATAACTCAAAGAGCATCTGTACACACTCAATAGGGTAATATTCAGCCTTTAAAAAGAATAAAATCTTGTCATTTGTGATAACATAGATGGACCTAGAGGATATGATGTTAAGTGAAATAAGCCAGATATAGAAAGACAAATATCTCATAATCTCACTTATATGTGGAATCTTAAAAAGTCAAACTTATAAAAACATAGAGTATGTGGTGGTTTCTAGAGGCTTGGTCAAAAAAGACAAAATTTCAAATAGGAAGAAGAAGTTAAAGAGATCTATTGTACAACATAGTGACTATAGTTAATAACAGTATATTGTATATTTCAAAGTTGCTAAGATTTTAAGCATTACCAGCACAAAAGAGTAACAGAGGCAATGCCTATGTTAAATAGTTTAGCTACTCCACAATGTGTACATACATCACATCATATTGTGCATCATAAATGTGTACAAACTCTACTTGTTAATTAAAATAAGACAACTACCATTTCTCTCAGA
Organism: Aotus nancymaae; assembly: GCF_030222135.1. Classification (NCBI taxonomy): domain Eukaryota; kingdom Metazoa; phylum Chordata; class Mammalia; order Primates; family Aotidae; genus Aotus; species Aotus nancymaae. The sequence goes on along the minus strand of NW_026988415.1, from coordinate 47,815,287 downwards.
ATTATTTTTGTATTTTTATTTAATCAACATTGCAGATTTATACCACTCCATTTTTATCGTTGGATCACCCTTTAATCAAATTGTCTTTTGGAAAATATTTGAGGGAAATAAAACCTAAAATGCTTAAAAGTATCAGAAAATACTTAGATCAACTACCTACTGCTGCATAACAGATTATCCCAAGACTTAACAGGTTAACACAACAAATGCTTATAGTTTGGGGCAGAGGTCAGAAATCCAGGTCAAGATTTTTTGAGTCTTCCATTTTAGTCTATCATGATGGTGAAATCAAGGTGTCTACATGGGCTGGGCTTTCATCTGAAACCTTGACTGGAGAAGGTGCTGCCTCCAAACTCACTTAGGAGATTGTTGTCAGTATTCAGTTTCTCACAGGATGTTCAACTCAAAGCTTCCTCTTCTCATTGGCTGTCAGTTGGATAGCACCCTTAATTCTTTGTTTGATAGATCTCTCTATTGAGCCAATCACAACATGAAACTTAGCTTCATGAGACTGAAGAAGCAAGAAAGAACCAGAGAGAGACAGCAAGACAAAAGCCCTAGTTTTTAAACTTAATCTTGAAAGTGATATCCCATACCTTTTATTACAGTCTGTTTGTTTGATGAAACTCACTTGACTCAGCATACATTCAAGGGGAAGGAGTTACACAGTGACACAAATATCCAGAGTCTGGAACCATTGGGAGCCAGCTTAGAAGCTACCTATCACAATGTTTTATAGTAAACAAGTAATTTTGTCATTTTAAATGTGTAATACTAAAGCCTTGACCAGTAAAGTCTATATTTAGAAAGGATGGTTAAAAACATTAAATTTTATTAAAAAGTCTTCATTTTCTAAAGTTGGAAAATACTGTACAGGAAAATAGAAAAATATCACCTCTGTAGTTCCACTTCCAGAAATAGTCACTGCTCCTTTCACATATTTATGTCCAATATTTTTTCTAAGTAGGGTGTTTTTGTTTAAATTAGCAATAACATTGAATATTAAATACTAAATCATATAGCTTGCCTTTTCTATTTAATATTATAGCATAGAAGATGGCCGATTAGACACAACTCCAGTGCACAACACCCAGCGAGAGATGCAGAAATCCAGAGATCTCCTAGCTCCAACCGAGGTTCCAGGTACATTTCAATGGGTCTAGTCCGATGGTGAGCGAAGTCCACTCAGGGCAGACCGAGGTGGGGAGGGGTGCTGCTTCACCCAGAAAGTGCATCTAACTGACTAGTCGGAGGCTCCTCCTCTGGCACTCCTGTCCAGATACAGCGCTTTCCCCAAAGCCTCAGCAATACATAGAACAGGGGATCTTGGCCAGTCAAGCACCGGGAATTACAAGCACAGAGTTGAATAAGAGCCTGCGGACTGAGCTATTGCCCCCTCCCCCTGCCTGGAGAGAGAGGGAACTGTAAGCGGGAGCACCTGGGCAGGCCCCTACCCCATGACCAGAGAGAGAGGAAGCTGAAAGGGGGAGATGGCCGAGTGTGGCTGGGTGGGTCCTTACCCTTCCACACAAGCCCCAGAGGGCTGAAGTTCTGACTCTAGTGGGTTGCACAGCCAGTGCCACAGTCTGAGATGAACCCTGAATGACCCAGCCCAGTGGAGGAAGGGCACAACCCACCACTAGAGGGGTGGGACTGGGCTACATGTTTTAACAAAAAACACAGGAAGCCTACATAGCAACGGGACTGCATTCTTGACAACCCAGCAGCACCTACAGGTCAGCAGAAGAGGCGGGCCTAATCTCCCAGTATAAACAAAAAAGACACAGGAAGCTTCCCTAGTAACCTGAAGGAGTCCTTAGAAACCCAGTTACCTCCACAGGCAGACAAGCGACCTCATCAAGCAGCTCCCTGACACCACAGCCAGGTAAATCCACAAAGATGGGAAAAAACCAGTGCCAAAAAGATGAAACCATCAAAGACCAGAGCACCTCTTCCCCTCCCAGGGATCACAACTCCTCACCATCAAGGGAACAAAATAAGACAGAAAAAGAGTTTGACAAATTGACAGAAGCAGGCTTCAGAAGGTAGATAATAACATACTTCTCTGAGTTAAAAGACCATGTTCTAACCCAATGCAAAGAAACTAAGAACCTTGAAAAAAGGTTAGACGAAATCCTAACTAGAATAACCAGCTTAGAGAAGAACATAAACGACTTGATGGAGCTGAAAAACACAGCATGAGAACTACATGAAGCAAACACAAGTTTTAATAGTCAAATCAATCAAGCAGAAGAAAGGATATGAGATTGAAGATCAACTCAATGAAATAAAAAGAGAAGGCAAGACAAGAGAAAAAAGAGTGAAAAGAAATGAACAAAGCCTCCAAGAAATATGGGATTATGTGAAAAGACTTAATCTACGCTTGATCAGTGTAACTGAGTATGATGGGGAGAATGAATCCAAGCTGGAAAACATGCTCCAGGATATTGTCCAGGAGAACTTCCCAAGCCTAGCAAGGCAGGCCAATATTCAAGTCCAGGAAATACAGAGAACAACACAAAGATATTCCTCAAGAAGAGCAACCCCAAGGGACATAATCATCAGAATCACCAGGGTTGAAATGAAGGAAAAAATGCTAAGGGCAGCCAGAGAGAAAGGTCAGGTCACCCACAGAGGGAAGCCAATCAGAATCACAGCAGATCTCTCAGCAGAAACCCTGTAAGCCAGAAGAGAGTGGGGGCCAATATTCAACATCCTTAAAGAAAAGAACTGTCAACCCAGAATCTCATATCTAGCCAAACTAAGCTTCGTAAGTGAAGGAGAAATAAAATCCTTTATGGACAAGCAATTGTTGAGAGATTTTGTCACCACCAGACCTGCCCTACAAGAGCTCCTGAAAGAAACACTAAGCACAGAAAGGAACAAGTACCAGTCACTGCAAAAGCAAACCAGTTGGCAAAGACCAAAAATGCAATGAAGAAAATGAGTCAACTAATGGGAAAGAAAACCAGCCGGTAACAAAATGGCAGGATCAAATTCACACATAACAATATTAACATTGAATATAAATAGCCTAAACGCCCCAATCAAAAGACACAGACTGGCAAACTGGATAAAAAGTCAGAACCCATCAGTGTGCTGTATTCAGGAAACCCATCTCACATACAAAGACACACATAGACTCAAAATAAAGGGATGGAAGAAGATTTACCAAACAAATGGAGAACAAAAAAAGTAAGGGTTGCAATCCTAGTCTCTGATAAAATGGACTTCAAACCAACAAAGATCAGAAGAGACAAAGAAGGACACTACATAATGGTAAAAGGATCAGTCCAGCTCAGGAAGAGCTACCTATCCTACATATATACGCCCCCAACACAGGAGCACCCAGATACATAAAGCAAGTTCTTAATGACCTAAAACGAGATTTAGACTCCCACACAATAATAGTAGGAGACTTCAACACTCAATATTAGACAGATTAACGAGACAGAAAATTAACATGGATATCCAGGACTTGAATGCAGAGCTGGACCAAGCAGACCCAATAGACATATACAGAATGCTCCACCCCAAATCCACAGAATATACATTTTTCTCAGAACCACATTGCACTTACTCTAAAATTTGACCACATCATTGAAAGCAAATCACTCCTCAGCAAATGCAAAAGAACAGAAATCATAACAAACAGTCTATCAGACCACAGTGCAATCAGACTAGAACTCAGGATCAAGAAACACACTCAAACCCGCACAACCACTTGGAAACTGAACAACTTGCTTCTGAGTGTCAACTGGATAAACAATGAAATGAAGGCAGAAATAAAGATGTTTTTTGAAACCAACCAGAATGAAGACACAACTTACCAGAATCTCCAGGACACTTTCAAAGCAGTGTCAAGAGGGAAATTTATAGCAATAAATGCCCACCAGAGAAGAGAGGAAAGATCTAAAATCGACACCCTATCATCAAAATTGAAAGAGCTAGAGGAGCAAGATCAAAAAAACTCAAAAACTAGCAGAAGACAAGAAATAACTAAGATCAGAGCAGAACTGAAGGAGATAGAGACACAAAAAACCCTTCAAAAAAATCAATAAATCCAGGAGCTGCCTTTTTGAAAAGATCAACAAAATAGACCACTAGCCAGATAAATAAAAAAGAAAAGGGAGAAGAATCAAATAGATGCAATAAAAAACGATAAAGGGGATATCACCACTGATCCCATAGAAATACAAACTATCATCAGAGATTACTACAAACAGCTCTACTCACATAAACCAGTAAACCAGGAAGAAATGGATAAATTCCTAGACACTTGTACTCTACCAAGACTAAACCAGGAGGAAGCTGAAACCCTGAATAAACCAACAACAAGGGCTGAAGTAGAGGCAGCAATCAATAGCCTACCAACCAAAAAAGTCCAGGTCTGGACAGGTTCACAGTCGAACTCTACCAGACGTACAAAGAGGAGCTGGTTCCATTCCTTCTGAAACTATCAAAAAATAAAAAACGAGGGAATCCTCCCTAACTCATTTTATGAGACCAACATCATCTTGATACCAAAACCAGGCAGAGACTCAAATAAAAAAGAAAACTTTAAGCCAATATCCATGATGAACATCGAAGCAAAAATCTTCAATAAAATACTGGCAAACTTGATGGGCAACAGCACAATCAAGAGCTTATCCATCATCACCAAGTAGGCTTCAAATAAAAAAGAAAACTTTAAGCCAATATCCATGATGAACATCGAAGCAAAAATCTTCAATAAAATACTGGCAAACTTGATGTGCAACAGCACAATCAAGAAGCTTATCCATCATCACCAAGTAGGCTTCATCCCGTGGATGCAAGGATGGTTCAACATACGCAAATCCATAAATGTAATCCATCACATAAACGGAACCAAAGACAAAAACCACATGATTATCTCAATAGATGCAGAGAGAAGGCCTTTGATAAAATTCAACAGTCCTTCATGCTAAAAACTCTCAATAAACTAGGTATTGACGGAATGTATCATAAAATGATAAAAGTTATATATGACAAACCTACAGCCAATATCATACTGAACAGGCAAAAGCTGGAAGAATTCCCTTTGAAATCAGGCACTAGACAAGGATGCCCTCTCTCACCACTCCTATTCAACATAGTATTGGAAGTTCTAGCCAGAGCAATCAGGCAAGAAAAAGAAATAAAGGGTATTCAATTAGGAAAGGAGGAAGTCAAACTGTCTCTATTTGCAGAAGACATGATAGTATATCTAGAAGACCCCATCGTCTCAGCCCAAAACCTTCTCAAACTGATAAGCAACTTCAGCAAAGTCTCAGGATACAAAATCAATGTGCAGAAATCACAAGCATTTCTATACACCAATAACAGACTTAAAGAGAGCCAAATCATGAGCAAACTCCCATTCACAGTTACTACAAAGAGAATAAAATACCTAGGAATACAACTAACAAAGGATGTAAAGGACCTCTTCAAGGAAAACTACAAACCACTGCTCAAGGAAATAAGAGAGGACACAAACAGATGCAGAAACATTCCATGCTCATGGTTAGGAAGAATCAATATCATGAAAATGGCCATACTGCCCAAAGTAATCTATAGATTCAATGCTATCCCCATCAAGCTACCAATGACCTTCTTCACAGAACTGTAAAGAAACACTTTAAGCTTCATATGGAATCACAAAAGACCCTGCATAGCTGAGACAATCCTAAGCAAAAAGAACGAAGCCAGAGTCATCACACTGCTGGACTTCAAACTATACTACAAGGTTACAGTAATCAAAACAGCATGGTACTGGTAGCAAAACAGAGACATAGACCAATGGAACAGAACAGAGACCCCAGAAGAAACACCACACATCTACAACCATCTGATCTTTGACAAACCCAGCAAAAACAAGCAATGGGGAAAGGACTACATGTTTAATAAATGGTGTTGGGAAAACTGGCTAGCAATGGGCAGAAAGGAGAAACTGGACCCCTACCTGTCACCTTACACTAAAATTAACTCCAGATGGATCAGAGATTTAAACATGAAACCTAACACCATAAAAACACTGGAAGAAAATGTAGGCAAAATCATCCAGGACATAGGCATAGGCAAGGACTTCATGACTAAAACACCAAAAGCAATGACAATAAAAGCCAAGATAGACAAATGGGATCTAATTAAACTCCAGAGGTTCTGTACAGCAAAAGAAACCATGATTAGAGTGAATCAGCAACCAACAGAATGGGAAAAAATTTTTGCAATTTACCCATCTGACAAAGGACTAATATCCAGCATCTACAAAGAACTAAAACAGATATACAAGAAAAAAAACAAACAACCCCATTCAAAAGTGGGTGAAGGATATGAACAGACACTTTTCAAAAGAGGACATATATGAGGCCAACAAACATATGAAAAAAGGCTCATCATCACTGGTCATTAGATAAATGCAAATCAAAACCACACTGAGATATCATTTCATACCAGTTAGAATGGTGATCATTAAAAAATCTGGAGACAACAGATGCTGGAGAGGATGTGCAGAAATAGGAACACTTTTACACTGTTGGTAGGAGTGTAAATTAGTTCAACCATTGTGGAAGACAGTGTGGAGATTTCTCAAGCATCTAGAAATAGAAATTCCATTTGACCTAGCAATCCCACTACTGGGTATATACCCAAAGAACTATAAATTGTTCTACTATAAAGATACATGCACACGTATGTTCATTGCAGCCCTCTGTACAATAGCAAAGACCTGGATCCAACCCAAATGCCCATCGATGATCGACTGAACAAAGAAAATGTGGTACATATACCCCATGGAATACTACGCAGCCATGAAAAACGATGAGTTCATGTGCTTTGTAGGGACTTGGATGAATCTGGAAACCATCATTCTCAGCAAACTGACACAAGAACAGAAAGCCAAACACTGTATGTTCTCACTCATAGGTGGGTGTTGAACAAGGAGAACATGTGGACTCAGGGAGAGGAGCATCACACAAGGGGGGCAGTTGGGGGTGGTAGGGGAGATACAGCAGGGGGTGGGGAGGGAGGGGAGGGTGGAGAGGGATAACATGGGGAGAAATGCCAGATATAGTATGCACCTAAAATAAAATAAATAAATTTAAAATAAAAAAAATTATAGCATAAGCATCTACACTGTATTTTTATTATTATTCTTTAAGTTCTGGGGTACATGTGCAGATCTTGCAGGATTGTTACATAGGTATACACATGCCATGGTGGTTTGCTGCCTCCATCCCCCCATCACCTACTTTAGGTATTTCTCCCAATGTTATCCCTCCCAAATTTCCCCAACCCCTGCTATCCCTCCCCTAGCCCCCCACCTGCCAACAGACCCCAGTGTGTGATATTCTCCTCCCTGTGTCCATGTCTGCACTGTTTTTATAAACTCTTTGCAATTATCATTTTAATAACGATAGCACAATGAGTACATATTTCATTATTTAAACCAACATGTATATTTTATATTCATACTGTTTTCAGATTTGCTATTATAAACCAATATATGATTAGAAGGAACAATTTTCAGATAAAGTTTTACTTCTTAGTAGTAGAGGATACCATATATTAAAAATAAATAAATCCAGCAAAAAGTCAAGAAAGGAGAACTTTTAATTGGTTAAAATATATATGTAAGGAAATAAAATACAAATAGGAAAGCCACAGAAAATAGGAAACAAATCATTTGCAGAAGTATAAGAAACACTCTCCCATCTGTAATTCCAGCACTTTGGGAGGCTGAGGCAGGAGGACTGCTTGAGGCCAGGAGTTGGAAACCTGCCCCATCAACATAGGAAGACTCTATCTCCACAAAAATAAAAATAGTCAGGGACGGTGGTGTGTACCTGTTGTCCCACCTATTCAGGAGGCTAAGGCAGAAGATCACTTAAGCCCAGGAGTTGAAGGCTGCCATGATTACAGCACTACACTTCATCCTGGGTAGACAGAACAAGATCCTGTCTCAAGAAAAACAAGCAAACAAAAACCCCACCTAATTATGTAGATTTGCAAAGTCAAAGTAAGACACATTATTAGTGATACATACATAAGACGAGTATCTAATACACACTGAATGTGGGAAATTAAAAAATTGAGTCTTTGACAGGACTACCAGGGAAATTAGTGGCAGGAAAACTAAATTAAGAATGGCTGGCTGAGCACGGTTGCTCATGCCTGTAATCCCAGCACTTCGGGAGGCTGAGGTGGGCAGATCACAAGGTCAGGAGTTCAAGACCAGCCTGACCAACATAGTGAAATCCCATGTCTACTAAAAAAAAAAAAAAAAAAAAAAAAGTTAGCTGGGCTCTGTGGCATGCACCTGTAATCCCATCTACTCAGGAGGCTGAGGCAGAAGAATTACTTGAATCCGGGAGGTGGAGATTTCAGTGAGCCAAGATTGTGCCACTGCATTCCAGCCTGGGCAACAGAGCGAGACTCTGTCTCAAAACAACAACAACAACAATAAAAGAATGACTAGAGCTTGATGGAAAAATCACTTAAATAAACCAAATGAATTTAAATATGTAGGCATTCATTTATTATATTTGTGGCTATTTAAGAAACTTGACTATTACAGCCCCATTCTTGATCTTGTTTTCAAACATACATCTCCAAGAGTCAAAAAAAATACAAAATGATTATCTTCTGAAAAATTACAGGTTATTTCATGTGACCTTTGTTCCTGTATCTGAAAAGGTTTTTATAAAATTAATTTTTAGAATGAAGTTTTTTTAAAAAAAGAATCCTAATTTATACTAGGCACAATATTATATATTGGCCCAAATCATCTAACTTGCATTATTTCACATACGTAGGGAAAAAGAGAAGACAAATACCTTTGGAAATAACAAAACAAAGATTTACACATATCAGGAAAAACAGGATGTTCCTGATACATTTAGGTGTATTAAGAAAAATAATTAAAAATAATCATTTTTATATATTTGCTCCTGTGAACCAAATAGATTATTGTGATGTTCCAGGCCTAGAAAACAAGAAATAACTATTGATTTTACTAAGGTTGTATCTCACTAAGAGAAAGAGACAGAGAGAGAGAGGGAGAGAACACTAAACTCTAAATGCTTGAAAGGCCTATTTTAGACATAAAAATTACCATCTTTTGATGAGAAGGATAAAGTGATTATTCCTTTATCTGTTTTTCTCCTTTACACTCTGAAATTACTGTGTGAGGATGGGCGCATTTTGTGTCAGAAATATGCTCTGTCAGGGGAAGTGTCTTTGGCTTTCTAGACCTTGAAAGAAAAACTAGGAGGAAAGAATGTCAGTGTAGGCGGTTTAAGGCTAGCTCTGGCTCTGGAAAGAGCTTCAGAACAGGTGGGTAAAAAAGATTATTACACTTCCTGCCTGGTCCATCTCAGTTTGCAGACTATGAATGCAGACTGGTATATAAAATAGAAAGAAATTCCAGAAACATTCTTCTCTACCTTTGACTGTTGATACTTCAGCTTTGCTCAGTTGTCACATCAGGGATGTCTTTCCTAATCTTTCTAAGTTAAATTCACCTATTATATAATAGGAGTAAGTAAGAAGTATTACATGCTGTCATAGCATAATATACCTCTTACTTTTAGCACTTATCACATTTGCTAATTTGCATGTATTATAATTTATCACTGCCACTAGCCTGCAAGCTCCATGAGGGCAGGACTCTTGCCTTTTTTTCTCTCTTACTTTCTCCTTTCTTTCATTCCTCCTTTCCTTTTTCACTCCTTTCATTCCTTCCTTATTTTTTCCTGTTTTCCCTTTAATGATTAGCACAACGGTTGCTAGATATCAGAGAGTTAATGTTTTTTGAATAAATGAATGCTTGTGAGCTCTATTTGGGCCCCTTCTATTATTAGATCTCTAGAATGTAACAAAAAAAAAAAATCACAAGGAGTAACAAATAGCCAGGAAAAAGGTGGGACACCTACAGTAATTATCCCAGGTTAAGTGAACACACAGCCAGTTTGTAGATAGTACTGTGATTATAATTATCGGTAATTTTGTCAGCCTGATGGATTTTAATCACTAGTGTTTTGTTTTGTTTTGCAAAGTTTAGTTCCAGGTTAATGTATTTTCTGTAATGGAGATACAGAATAAAGAACATATTCATTTCAGTTGAATTGGCAATCTGATTCCCATCTCCCTCAGTCAAACACAACTTATCGTTGCCCAGTATAAAAGAACTACATTTTGAAGTCCCATCCAAGTATAGACATGTTTCAGGAGGTATGGATAAGTCCAGATTATTTTTTTTTGCACTTATCCTAGATACGTGGTTGATGTAGTCTTACCATAAGTCAAAACATTATGAGAAAAATATAGGCCCATCAAGAATTCCTAGGTTCCTTCTTCTCCATTGGTATAATATAATTGTTTTCTCTATCAGCTCTTGGTATTTTCTCTTCTATGTATAAGAAACTCACCTTTAGGCTGAACTTCCCAATTATTTTGCAAAGACCTTACATTTGCCTACATAGAAAAAGGACAAGCCATCCTCTGTCATTCTTTGTGATCATCAGGGATTTCTTTTTTCCTTTGAAAGGAACCTTTGCTGGGAAAACAAGATTGCCAGAAAAAAAAATTTCTTTGGGGGAAAAAAAGGAGGGAGGAGAGGTTTTGAACTTCGGTATAAGGAACTAAATCAATATAAGGTCAAATATAAACAGAAGCCTTTTTCCTCCTGCAAACTAATAGATAAAAACCAATGTAATCTTTGCTCCACTACTCTCTTGGCTTTCTTTAACTTAAGAGAATAAAGTAATAATGTATTTTATATTTAAAACATTCATTTTATTAATTTATTTTCATTGTTATTTTCATGTTTACTTCACAATTAAAGTTGGGTTTTACCCTCTTTTCATTTTGTTCCTTATTCAGCTAAGTATTTAAAATCAATCACAGCTATCTGGGCTTTTATAAAAATGTAAAATTTTTGTGATTCAGATAGGTTATTTGACCTTATAGGAACTTAATAATATATGGTCTCATCCTTGCATAATAATGTAACATTTCAGATGTAAATACCAATACTAAAAGCAAAATAAAAATATATGAAAAAGTTTCTACTAATTTAAAATAGCTTTATTTTTACAATGTTCACATTTTATTAAATTTTAAAACCTCCAAAAAAATTGTCAGGTTTTTCTTTTGTTCTTATGGTCTGTGTTATTCGGAACCTCTCTGAGGCTTACATAGTTTCATGGACCTCTTCCTTGGCCTGTGTTCCCATGTAGACTTTAACTGCTCTCATTGGAACCTCACAGAGCCTAACTAATATATTTGTCCTGTGTACTTTATCTGTTCAACACGGCAGTCATTGATGTAAAAAATTAAAGAAGGGTAAAGAAAGGGGAGGTAAGTTGTAATTTATTCAATATAGTTCCAAATCCCTTTAATTTACTTTAAATCAGCAATCTGGCTATCAAATAACAATGTGGCTTAAAATGTTTCTTGTCAAGTGCAGAGCATTTACTTGTACTTAACAAAATATCTTATTGATCAGAAATCTTTTTGGGTTCCCAGAAACTTCACTATTAAATGCCAGTGAGGAAGACTCATTTAGAGACATGTAAATGTCAGATATAAGAATGGAGTTCTGGAGATATATACAAAGTGGATTGGCATCTGATCTCTTCTGTGAGACTAACCTCCAGCTCACTATCATTTATACCATTTTTTCTGGTTCTGGGGTTTGGAGACTTCTGTGGCTAGCTAGAAAGCCCTAAGCAAATTATTCTATCATTTTACATAATTCCCAGGAGCTAAGGTGATCATATTTCCCAGTTTGAAATAAAGCCTAGGGATGTGATAAAATATATTTTAGTCTACTTTCTGAAAATATTAATACACAAATATATTATAATTTACATGATTTTTGATGAAATATGGTGACAGTCCCCATTTCAAATATTTTATCTTAGAAAATTCATATGAATGACCTTATTACCAGTAACACTTCTGTTAATCTGGATAAAATGCATTCAGTGAACACACAATAAATGTCACACATGATGAAAGTTTGCTTATGTTAGCCTGGTCAATCCTTACCAACCTCAGAGGACATGTTACAAATTCCACTCTACTCTTGATTTTATAGCGAATGTTCTCATGTAGAGAGGTTAAGTAATTAATTATGTCAATTATTAGCTTTAAGGGCAACTTTACTGAGTGCCAGCCATGACTGGTGGTCTCCTTTAATATATACTATGCTACAGGAATTCTGAGTCTAATTTTACATATAAAAAAAATAAGGCTTTAATAGGTTAAGGATCACATCTAAGGTCACATTGCTGACTGTCTAGCCAGAATGTAAACCCAGGTTTATTTGCCTTAATAGCCATAAGTAGTTCTTTTTACACCTCAATATCTTCATAAATGGCCTAGTATAGTTCTGTATGCAGAAAAAATGAACTAGCTTAGGTTATAAGTGATGCTGTTGGATTTTATTGGACACCAATGGCAGTCAGAAAAGGCAGAAAGAAAATTTTTAAACATGGTCTGACTAAAAAGGGGATTGAGAAGTAGGGGAGCGGAAAAAGAGAATAAAAGTGTATGTGGAAAATAATCACTAAAAGTTGTTTCAGGGACACATAATATAGCTGGTAATTATCTAATATAACTTCAAGTCCTGCAATTCTGTGGTATATTTTTCTTCCACTGAACACTAGCATAACAGATGAACTAAATTTATAATAGATCATTTCTTTCATTGTGTATACTATTTATAACATAGATATCTTTTGCATTTCAAAGAGATATTCACAGGTTGAATAGCAGTGCTCAGAATCAAGAAAACTAAGAGCCATAAACATGTTACTCCTAAGGCATTTAATGATTCATCCATAACCCCGTAATGGAGAAAGTTAGCTTCTCACACCTGGACAAGTCTCGAGTGGAATGAACATTTCTCTCTAAGGGTGATAAGGCTGCACTGAATAACTGAATAGTTGATGGAGATAAAAGAGCTAGTGGAATAAATCTTTCAATACAATTTCCTCTCCAGTTCTTTATGTTAAAATAAAGTGACTCACAAACATAATGGCAACCAACCTCTTTTGGAAAGCAAACAACATATTTTTTCAATCAATAAGTGACTCTGCAGCTAGCAGCACACAATCATCTGCCCATGAACCACGTTCAGGTGAAACTATTCTTAAACTATAACTAGGAGACCAGGTGGCAGGATTCTCATGCAAAGGTGGAGCACTTCCCACTGAGCAGGCTCTCTGAGTCTCACCACAGGGTGATGGAATAGTATTGTTTGGTTACTTAATAAGGAGGCTGTAACTGATCCAAACTTGAAATGGCTAAAATATAAACTTCTTTTAAAAACTAGAGAAATAAACCAGAATCGTTAACAAAGTAAAGAATAGCAAGGTGAAGGGGGAAAAAAGCCTTTGTCAACAAATCAGCTTTACTTTCTGAGATACTCTCATTGCCTGGCATAGTGGTTTTTAAACAGTGCTTTTTGTTAGAATTATCTAGTAGTACCCGTTCACACAACAGTTTGTATCAGAATCATCTAGGAATATCTAAGAAATGGGTGGAATGGTGGTAAGGCTAGTTAATCTATATTTTAAACAACTTTTCTAGGTAATCCTGAGCTAAGCACCGTGAATACCATCCTCTGGAACTGCTACCTTATAGAGAAAAAATATCACTTTGCTGTTTTTGTTTCTTTTTTATGATGACAATTTCCCTCAACCAATAAAATAAACAAAAAAAAACAATGTAAGGGGGAATCATTTTACTCAACAAACTTATTTCATTTCCATAAGTAATTTTTCTAACAGTGCATTGTTGTTAGTTTACTCTTCAGGAAGTGTAGAGCCGACTATCTGCAGCTTAAAACAAGAATTAAAGAGAGACATTGGATAGCATGATTATTACTGAACTTCTGACATCAAGGTCATTGCACAAGCTCAAGGCTGCCCCTGTGTCATTAAATAATGCTATGTTATAGAAAGACAAGCTTTTATTCAATCTGTGCTTAGTTTAAAATAAATTTTTTGAGTGCTCATTGTGATGAGTTTGCAAACTCATGGTAGTGTACTGGAAAGCCTTGGGTATTTCTAGTAAAACTGAGCGAGGAGGATGACATCTCATATATCCTCTGGAAAGAGCACCACATTGAGAATAATTGTGCAATTCTAATAAATTTAATTTCCACAAGACAGAATTCCTGCTAGGTCTGTCTCAGGTGCCTTGTATGTTTTCATCAATACTGACATAAACTGAGAAATAAACAAAGTTAAAAGATGGAGGCTGTTGCTACTGTTCAAGGCATGATTTCTCTGGAATGACCCACTTTTGCTATGTGGCATAGCTGAACCTGGGTAGAACATTTAGATTAAAAGTTTGCTCAGAAGGCATAAATAGAACACAGCTATAATTATTTTAGGGAAATGCAGCGTTTGAGAGCTACTACAAACTCTCAGGGAGTCAACCTCAGCAGGTTTCCCTCTTGTGTTGAAACAGATTGCTGTGTCTTCTGCTGAGCACCAGATTAAATAGTTGGATTGCAGTTAGGGACCATACTGCATGAAAAATACATATTGTAAAAAGCAAGAAACACATTGAGCATGGTGAGATGTTGCAGTATAAGAAGCATGTTGAAACCTAGACTAACTAAGAGGCTAGTGGATCATAGATACTACCTCACAATCACTCCAAGAAATGTGTTTATTGAGTAGAGTGCAAGCAGAATTCTTCATTCAATTTAAAGTCTCTATTTCTAAGTCTAAGTCTTCAATAAGGGGCAAATTGGATTTGTATAAGTTAAGTGTATAAAAGATTCAATGCCAATATAGAAATGAGGTTATAAATTGAGGAGTTCCTATATGAATTAAATGTTTTCTAGTTTAAATTGTATAAAATATATATTTATATATTATACAGTAGAGGAGAAATCAGTTTCATAAAGGGAAATATCCAAGAAGTATGTGTATAATAGAAATCTGAAAGTTCTTTAGTAGGAAGTCTCTAGTAGAGTCCTGCAGAATATTGCCAATTTGCATCTTCTTAAGGTAAATCAAATAGTTTAATTAATGATTGGGATAAAGACATTTAGGGCATATCTGAATGACATGATGCAATCAACATATAAAAATAATTCAATAGGCTACAATAATAAGATGAATATAACAAAGTGGAACAAATAAAAGTATAATACTTTGTCTTAAAAACCCAGCTGAGAGGCATGACTTTTAGAATGATGGAGTGAGGACCTATAGAAATCTACTGCCTCATAAAAGCCATGAGAAGATATATAGCATTATAAAAATTAACATTTTTAGAACTTTGGAAATTAACCAAAGCATTACAACAATATGAAGGAAGTTTACACAAGAAAAACCACTTAACCCCAGTAAAAACAGAAAAGTTTGTGGCATTTTTAACTTGGCCTACTTGCATGTACCTACACCCGGCTCCATGTAGCTGTAAAGAACAGTAGCCTTTCAATCACTGTGGGGTTGGGGGATAATAGAGTTTGAAGCTACTAAAAAGTAAAAATGTTTCATCCCCAGAGCATTTCCACAATTTGACCTGTCTGGAAGCTCCCTGTAACAGCCCCATTTGCAGGGTGTTCTTGTTATTTGATCTGGCCTAGAACTTGCTCCCTGAGAAACTCCCTATTCCTAGGGTATTTTCTGAAAACAAGCACTACAATTGTTTAATATTTTAGCTGCATAAAGCTATTATATTAGTTGAGGCAAAGAGCCCAGCCAAATATTCAAGAGGAGTAGCTGGAAAGAAGATGTCCTTGGGAACTTTGCAAAGGTATGACAAGTCCCTGGGGAGTTACAAGACGATGCAAACGGGCAGGACCGTCTAGTCTACTTGCCCAGAAAAGATCCAAGAAGATTCTAACATCACAACCCTGGCCGATCTTGAGGCCCTGCATAAACAGGAAGTGAAGGTTAAAGCAACTTTGAAAATTGCATGCTGGAATGTTGACGACAATACTGCAACACAAACACAGAGCTTCTCAGCAAGATGTATAAGACTAATTGATTCAAAGTATATGAGAAAATTTCTGAACATTCATTAGGTGACAACTCACCTAACTAAACACAGATATCAGTAATTTCAGACTACAGGGAATACAGTCTTGGATAATCAATCCAAAATAATTACTAAATAAATAGGACAAAAAAAAAACAGCAAGAACAATAAACATGTGCAGGACAGAAGATTTGATTTACAGAATTGCTATATCATATTATATGAAATGTTCAGATTTAGTCAAAAAAATTATCACACACACACACACACCCTAGAAAAGTATGACCTGTATATACATAAAAGAGAAGTCAATAAAAATTGTCACCAAGGTTACCCAGATAATGGACTTACTAGACAATTACTTTAAATTAGATATTATAAATATGTTCAAATATTTTTTAAATGTCTAAATAATTAAAGCAATTAAAAGAAAGATGTCTAACTAAACACAGAATGTTAATGAAGAGAGAACAATTATGAAAAAAATCAAATAGAAATTTTGGAGTTGAAGTAGAGTGACTTCAACAAGATGGAAGAATAAAAATTCACAGTCCTTTTTCTCTCACAGACACATCAATTTATTAATGATATATGAACCCAAATACCTTTATGAAAAGTCCAGAATCCAGTTGAGAAGTTGTACTATCCAATACAAACACAGTACAGAGAAAGCCACATTGGACCAGAGGGAAGAACAATTTCCCTTTACCTACAACAGTCATGCCTCAACTCTGACTTCTCCATTGGGAGTGAAGATAGAGTGGAGCCTGTGTCCAACATCTCCAGTCCTTTGGTATATTGCCCACAGATTTTGCTTTTATCTTGCCTTACCTGGAATACTTACTGAATTGGCATAGTTAGGATATTTAGGATAGCTGAAAAAATAAATTAAAAAAAAAAATGGTGGCGGGGATGGCAGGATAAGTAACTTGTAGTTGCCAGCACAAGTCAATGCAATCAGGAGACAAATCAAGGCTTTTCTTCCCAAGGCAGAAGGGAAACAATAGGAGCATAACTCCAGCATCCAAGCCTATAGTCCAATAGTCAGACACCAAAAGAAGAAAGAGATATAGTCATTTGAAAAAATAGAGAGAGAAAGAAACCGGTAAATCCTTCTAATTAGGATTCTCCATACAAAAGCTCAGAAATACACATCCATGTAAAAGGTTTGAGAGGCTCCAGTAATTCCCAGCCAAGTTGACTGGTGAAGCTATTTCCCTGTCAGAGCCAGTCTGTGAGGTCTGAGAGAGGTATCTGTTTCTTGAAATGCCAAGATACAAACACAAAGCTGTAAGAAACATAAACAAACAGGCAACATGACTCAATTGAAAAACCAAAAAAATCTCCAGTAACCAACTCTTACCACCTTGCCATGTATGTACCTATGCAACAATCCTACATGATCTGCACATGTACCCCAGAACCTAAAGTACAATAAAAAATGATAATAGAAAGTGCACAATAAACCAACAAAAAAACAAAGATCTATAAGTTATTAGAAGAAATTTAAAATAATTATTTTAAAGAAGCTCAGTGAGTTGTAAAATAACAGAGTATACAATTAAATTAAATATGGAAAACTAAGCATGAACCAAATGAGAATATTAACACAAATAGGAACTATAAAAAAGACAAATTCTACAGTTGAAGAATACAATAACCAAATTTTAAAATTCACTGAAGGAATTAAGCAGCATATTTAATCAATGAGGAAAAAGAATCAGTAAACTCAAAGACAAGTGACCCGAAATTATTCAGTCAGAGGAGTAAATATTAAAAAGAATGGAAACAAGAAAGCCTAATGGACTTATGGAATACCATAAAGTAAACAAATATATGCATTATGAAAGTCCTAGGAGAGAAAGAGAGAAGAAAAGGTCACTTGAAGAAATAATAGCTGAAAACTAGGAAGGGAAGTAGACATTCAGGTTCAGGAAGCCTAAATAAATGTCTAAATAGGATGAATTCAAAGTCTACACAGAGACACATTATCATCAAATTGTTAAAAGTCAACAACGAGAGGATTTTGAAAGCAGCAAGAGAAGAGTGAGTAGTTACATACAAGGGAGCTTCTATCAGTGGATGTCTCAGCAGAACCTTGCCATATAGAAGAGAGTTGGATGATATCATCAAAATGCAGAAAGAACAAAACTGCCAAACAAGATCAAAATACTTAGCAAAGTTGTCCTTCAAAAATGAAGAAGAAATAAAAACTTTCCAAAATAAACAAAAGCTGAGGGAATTTATTCTAGACCAGCTACACAAGAAATGTCAAAGAAAGTTATTCAAGGTGAAATAAAAGGATACTACACAGCACATCAAAAGCATGTGAAAGTTTAAAATTACTACTATAGGTATATATGTAACAAGTACAGAATACTGTAATGCTCTAATGGCAGTATTTATATCACTTTTATTTCTAGTATAAAAGACAAAAATGTATTAAAAATAACTATAGCTATAAAAGTGTGTTAATGCATACACAACATAAAACCATGCAAGTTGTAACATCAATAATACACACTCTATTTGTGGGAGACATAAAAGTGTAGAATATTTATGTATAACTAAAGCTAACTTGTTATAAGTTTAAAATAGACATACCTATTGTAGACTTTAAAAAGACTTAACATCTTGTAAGATAGCTTATATAAGCATCATGGCAATCAAAAAGAAAATACCTGTTAGAAGATAAACACTCAAAAAAGAAAAAGAATCAAAACATATTAGTACAAAAAAATCAACATGAAGACGGCAAGAGAAGAAAAGAGAAAAGAGAGCTAAAAGACAGAAAACAATTAACAAAATAGCAACAGTAAGTGCTTTCATATTAATAATTAGTTCATGTGTTAATAAATCAAATCCCAGTGGCTGAATGGGTAAAAAAAAAAAATTCAACTGTATGCTGTCTAAACAGACTTACTTTAGATTTAAGGACATACATAAGCTTAAAAAAAAAGGGATGGAAATAAATATTTCATGTCAATGGTAACCAAAAGAGATGCAATTTTCTGCACTTATTTTCAGACAAGAAAGGCTTTAAGACGAAAACTGTCACATGAGATAAGAAAGGACATTATATAAAGATAAAATGGTTAATTCATCAGGAAAATATAACAATTACAATACATATGCAGTCAACATTAGAGGACCTAAATATATAAAGCAAGCATTAACTGAACAGACAAGAGAAATATAGATAGCAACATAATAATTGTAGAAAACGTCAATATCCTACTTACAATAATGAATAAAACATCCAGACAGAATATCAATAAGTAAACAGTAGGCTTAAAGTGCTGTAGACAAAATGGACCTAATAGACAAGTCTGTTATATGTTGTTTTCTGTCTTATAGCATTTTTCTCTTTTTACTTCTCTTTCTGTCTTTGCATATGTTTTGTTAATCTTTTTTTACTAATATGCTTTGATTCTTTTTCAGTTTTCAGTGTTTATCTTCTAATATATATTTTCTTTTTGGTTGCCATAATGCTTATATAAACCAACAGTAGAATACATATTTTTTCAAAGTGCACAGATCATTCTCCAAGTAGATTACATATTAGGTTACAAAACAAATCCTACAAAGTTAAGAAGATTGAGATCATATCAAGTATATTTTCAGAGCACAATGAAATAGAACTAAAAATAAATAACAGAAAGAAAACTGTTAAATTTACAGATATGAAAAATTAAACAGACTCCTGACCAATCAATGTCTCAAAAAAACTTTAGAAAAGAAATTGGAAAATATCATGAGATAATTGCACATGAAGCACAACATACTAAAACTTAAGAGGTGAGCAAAAGCAGAACTAACAGGGAAGGTCAAAGGTGTAAACACCTACATTAATAAAGAAAATCTAATTTTACACCTCAAGAAACAAGAAAAAGATGAACAAACTAAGCCCAAAATTAGCAGCAAAAAAAAGAAAAAAAAAGAGAGAGAGAGAGAGCGATTATACAGATTGGAGCAGAAACAAATGAAATAGGTATCAGAAAAAAGATAAAAATTAACAAAAGAATGAGTTTTTGAAAACATGAACAAAAATGATAAGAATTTAGCTGAACTAATGAAAAAGACAGTTTTCAAATAAATAAATGAAAAAGGAAACATTACAACTAATAAAAGGATCATAAGAGAATACTATGAATAATTATACACCAAAAAATTGCAAAATCTAGAAGACATGGATAACTTCTTAAAAATATACAACCTATGAGGCCGAGTGCCATGGTTCACATCTGTAATCCCAGCACTTTGGGATGCCAAGGTGGGTGGATTATCTGAGGTCAGGAGTTGGAGACCACCCTGGCAAACATGGTGAAACCCCATTTCTACTAAAACTACAAAAAAATTAGCCAGGTGTGGTGGCACATGCTTGTAATCCCAGCTACTCGGGAGGCTGAGGCATGAGAATTGCTTGGACCCAGGAGGCAGAGGTTGCAGTGAGCTGAGATTGGGCCACTGCACTCCAGCCTTGGTAACAGAGTGAGACTCAGTCTCAAAAAAAAATACACACACACACACACACACACACACACACACACACACAATCCAGAAAACTAAATCATGAAGAAATAGAAAAGCTGAACAGAAAAATAATGAAGGAAGAATAAATCAGTAATGAAAAACCTCAAAATGAATAACAGCCCAGGACATGATCTTCTTACTGGAGAATTTGACCACACATATTTAAAGAACTAATATTAATTCTTCTCAAATTATTCCAAAAAATGAAGAAAAGATAAAACTTTCAACCTCACTTTATAAGATGAGCACTGTACTGATATCAAAGTCAGACAAGGACACTGCAAGAAGATTGTAGACTAATATCCCTTATGAATATAGATGCAAAAATCTCCAAAAAAATACTAGCAAACAAAATTCACTAGCATATTAAAAGAATCATAAACCATGACTAAGTGGAATGCTTTTCATGTGAGACAACCCATTAACAGAACAAAGGATCAAAGTCACATGATTATCTCAATAGTTGCAGAAAAACATTTGATAAAAGTCAACACCTTTCATGATTGAAAAAAAATTTCAAAAACTAGGAAAAGAAGGAAATGAACTTAATAAAGGCAATATATAGAAAGCTCATAGTTAAAATACTCAATAATGAAAACATTAAAGCTTTTTCTCTAAGATCAGAAACAAGGCAAGGATCCCTATGCTTGCTATCTCTAATTAACATAGCACTGGAAGTCCTAGCTATAGCAATTAGATGACAGAAAGAAAAGGAAGGCATATAAATTAGAAAGGAAGAAGTAAAATTTTCTTATTTGCAGAAGACATAATTTTATATGTAGAAAATCCTAAATATTCAACAGAAAAAAATCTCAGAAGTAATACATTTAGCAAAGTTGAAATACAAAAGCAACAGAAAAATCAGTATCATTTTCATATAGTAACAGTGAACACTACAAAAAACATTTTTTAAAAAATCTTATTTAAAATATCATAAAATAGAAATAAAATACTTAAGAATAAACTTAACCAAGGATATTAATAACTTGTATTATGAAAACTACAAAACATCACTGAAATCAATTGAAGAGGCTACAAATATATAAAAAGACATCCCATGTTTATGGATTGGAAAACATAATATTGCTAAAATGCCCACATTACCCAAAACAATATACATATTCAATACAATTGCCATAAAAATGTCAAGTTGATTTTTTATATAAATTCAAAAAATTCTAAAATTTGTATAGGACCACAAAATATCCTGAATATTCAAAGCTCTCTTGAGGAAAAAAAGCAACAACAAAGATGGAGGCATCACAGTTTTTGACTTCAAAAAATATTACAAAGCTACAATAAATAAGATAGTATGGTACTGGCATAAGTGCAGACATATAGACCAATGGAAAGGAATAGATAGGCCAGAAATAAATCTACTCACATATGGTCAAATGATTTTTGACAAGGATACCCAGAATATCCTATGGAGAAAGGATAGTTTCTCTAATAGGTGGTGCTGGAAAATCTGAGTATCTATATGTGAAGGAGTGAAATTGGACCTTTATCTTACGTAATACACAAAAACCAACTCAAAAGAAATTAAAGACTTAAACATGAGACCTGAACCTTCAAAACCTTAGAAGAAAACAGGGGGAAAGCTTGTTGCTATTGATATTAGCAATGCTCTCTTTGATATGACCCCAAAAGCATAGGCAGAAAAAGCAAATATAAAGTAAGACTACATCAAACAAGAGTTTCTGCACAGCAAAGAAAATAGTCCACAAAATAAAAAGGCAAACTATAAAAAGGAAGAAAATGTATATTTACATTTCTCTTTTTGTACTTTTCAATTTAATGATTTTATTTTTATAAAACAGATTTAAGGGACTCCATGTTTCAGTCCCTTTCCATGAACACTCCCTTCATGGAAGCCTGTCTTCCCCTCCTCTCCTTAAAATTCTGTTCATCTAAAACCACGCATGATATCAAAATCTGTATCAGTCAAGGTTCTCAAGATAAACAAAACCAAAAGTGTACTGAGTATACGTGTGTGTGTATACATATATGTGTGTGTGTGTGTGTGTATACACACACACACAAAATGGGAATTGGCTTATACAATTATAGAAGCTGAGAAGTTTTATGATCCATTGTCTGCAAGCTAGAGAACTGGGAAAGCTGATAGGTGTCATCTCTCTCTATTCCCTTCCACTTAGTGTGGAAGCTGCTTTCCTCTCCTGGATTCCATCTTTTCTTTCTCTCACTCAGTGTGAGAGTTAGCTGTTTCTTTCTCTCCCCTTCTCCTGTTTCTCTCTCTCTAAATAAATCACTTTCTACAAACAAACAAACAAACAAAAAAACAGATTTAAAATATAATTTATGCACAAGTAACTGCATATATTTAAAATATTCAATTTGATGAGTTTTGACTTATGTAAGCAGTTAAAGTGAATGGAACTAAAATGGTACACTAGAAAATTTCTAATTAACACAAAAGAAGGCAGTCATAGAATAACAGTGAGAAACAAAATATAAGACATACAAAAAGTAAATAGCAAAATTGCAAACACCTTAAAATAATTACATTAAATGTAAATTGATTTAACATATTGATATGGTTTGGCTGTGTCCCTCCCCAGATCTCATCTTGAATTGTAGCTCCCATAATCCTCACATGTCATGGGAGGGACCTAGTGGGAGGTAACTGAATAATGGGGGCAGGTTTTCCTGTGCTGTTTTCATGACAGTGAATAAGTCTCATGAGTTCTGATGTTTTTATAAAGGGCAGTTCCCCTGCACACGCTCTCTTGCCTGCCATTATGTAAGACATGACTTTGCTCCTCATTCACCTTCTACCATGATTGTGATGCCTCCCCAGCCATGTGGAACTCTAAGTCAATTAAATCCTTTTTCCTATATAAATTACCCAGTCTTGAGTATGTCTTTATTAGCAGCATGAGAACAGACTAATAGTCATATTAATCAAAAGATTGAGATTGAGAGAAGAATTTAAAAACAAACAATTTAGCTGGGCATAGTGGCTAACATCTGTAATTCCAACTTTGGGAGGCTGAGGCAGGTGGATCACTTGAGGTCATGAGTTTGAGACCAGCCTAACCAACATGGTGAAACCCCGTCTCTACTAAAAATACAAAAAATAGCTGGGTGTGGTGGCAGTCCCCTGTAATCCTAGCTACTCAGGAGGCTGAGGCAGGAGAATCACTTGAACCTAGGAACCTGAGGTTGCAGTGAGCTGAGATCTCACCACTGTACTCTAGCCTGGGCAACAGAGCAAAACTCTATCCCTCAAAGTAATAAATAAATAAATAAATAATACAACATAATCTAATTATATACTATTTGTAAAGAGACCATGACTTGCATCATTGGTAATCCCTGGTTCCCAGGCCTTCAGACTTGGACTGAATTACATCATCAGCTTTCCCAGTTCTCTAGCTTGCAGACAATAGATCATAAAACTTCTCAGCTTCTATAATTGTATAAGCCAATTCCCATTTTTTGTGTGTGTACACACACACACACACATATATATATACACACACACATATACTCAGTACACTTTTGGTTTTGTTTATCTTTAGAACCTTGACTGATACAGATTTTGATATCATGAGTGGTTTTAGATGAACAGAATTTTAAGGATGAGTTTTCTGAATTGGTTGTGGGGTTTGTGGCATTATCGCTCTAATCTGATTGGATTTAAAGTTGCTGATGTCTCTATTGTCAATAGTAAATGGGGCACTGATAGTCCATAGTGTAAAGTATTTATAGATATATGTAAAAATCTATATTGGATACTTTTAATCAATCACTTATAAGAAGCAAGGAATTAAGTAACCCTATATATGACCATTTTTGGAAAACTAAGGAACATAGTGACATTGGTTGGTTACTTCTACGTCTCTGGATAAAGTGGTGAAAAAAAAGATAAGTTCAGGCATTTGAATTCCCAGCTCAATCACTGCATAAATGACCTACGATTTTCTAAGTATGCACTGGAGGAGATCCTTATCTCTTGTAACTGCAAGGCTAAAATTGCCAGAAATCAAATGCAGAAATTAATTCTGTGATTCTCTGACTTACAACACAATTTGAAATCTCAGTCTCACAGGGTGTCTAGTATTCAATTGAGAGCATTAGTTGGGAAAAAATGAGATCCTGTAAGATGAACTGGGGATGTATAGGAAGAACCTGATGAAGCTAGGGACATTAAACCCCTGAATTCTGAGGAGTCCTCTTTGCTAGTGATAGAGGTCTCCTTACCTCTATTGAAAGTGGTCTTCCCGCTGTCTATACAATTGGTCTCCCCATGCTTAGCAAAGTAGCATCTTCAATTGACAGAATTGGCCTCCCTACCTTCAGAGGCAGTCACATCCCCACCCACAGTGGTATTGGCCTCTTCCTCTCCATCTGAAAGGATTAATCCTGCATTGTCTAAGGAAGCAATAATGGCTTCCTCTGAGGCAGTTGCCATGCAAGACAATGCTAATTCTCCTCAGGGCCCACCTCTACCACTCCTCTTTGCTTCTACGCCTATAACTGGACATAAGTCTCAGCAGGCCCCTAACAGCAAGGTGGTTTAATTACTGTAAGGGAGGGCATAGTCAAAGCAGCAAGCTGAATAGCCTGACTTGAGAAGGTCCATAGCATTTTCTAATTAATTATGGTGTTTCTGGAAGTGAAAGAAATAGGAAGTTTACTATATTTTTACTTAATTTGAATAAACAAGAAAGATCTAGGTCAAATGAAGAAATGTCTAACTTGAATTATAAAACAAGAGAATAAAGGCTTCTCAATCAATTCCCATATTGGAGCCAGTTTATGTACCCACAAAACTCCTTGAATGAAGGGTAAGCTACATTCTCTAGAGGAATAACTCTGGTACACTAATGAAAATTTATACTGTTAATATTTCTCTCAGCCTTATTCAAAGGGAATTACAGCCTTTTACCAGGGCAACTGTGCACTTGGAAAATGAAAATAATCAGATATCTTAGGGACTACTGGACACTCACTCTGAAGTGACACTGACTCCAGGATACACAACATATCATTGTGGCCTTCCAATCAGAGTAAGGGCTTATTGAGTTCAGGTGACTGATGGAGCTTGGCTTAGGTCCATCTCACAGTGGGTCCCTGCATCCTTGAACACAACCTGTGGTTATTTCCTTCATTCCAGAATGCATAATTGGAATAGATATACTTAGAAGCTAGCAGAATCTCCAAATTGACTTCCTGACCTATGGAGTAAGGGTTATTATGGTGGAAAAGGCCAAATGAAAGCCATTAGAACTGCCTCTACTAGATAAAGAGTAAATCAAAAGCAATACTCTATTCTTAGAGGGATTGCAGAGATTAGTGCCATCATCAAGGATTTGAAATATGCACCAGATTCCCTGCACTCCCCTGTTTGACCTATGCAGAAGACACATAGATCTTGAAGAATAACAGTAGATTTTTGGAAGTTTAACTAAGTGGTGACTCCATTTGCAGCTGCTATACCAGATGGGTTTTTTGTTTTGTTTTGTCTTGCCTAGGAAATTAACACATCCCCAATTACCTAATATACAGCTATTGATCTAGAAAATTCTTTTTCTACATTGCTATCCATAAGGCCTACCAGAGGCAATTTGCTTTCAGGTGTCATGGCCAGCAATACATGTTCCCTGTCCTACCTCGGGAATATATTAACTTTCCAACCCAATGTCATAATTATTTTCAAGGATCTTGATCACTTTAATTTTCACAAGATATCACACTGGTTTACTATATTGATGACATTATGCTGGTTGAACACCGTGAGTGTGAAGTAGCAAGTACTCTAAGGCATATGTCAGGGGATGAGAAATAAAGCTGACTAAAATTCAAGGGCCTCCTAATTTATTGAAATTTGCGGGGGCCCGGTGACATACAGCATGACCAGATATTCCTTCTCAGGCAAAAAACAAGTTGTTCTATCTGGCTGTTCCTAAAACCAAGAAGGCACAATGCCTAGTGTGCCTATTTGGATTTTAGAGGCAAAATATTCCTTATTTGTGTGTGCCACTCTGACTCTTTTACCAAATGATGTAAAATGTTATTAGTTTTGAGGGGGCCCAGAACGAAAGAAGGCTCTGCAACAGGTCCCAGGACGCTGTCTGTACAAGCTGCTCTGCCACTTTGGCCATATAATCCAATGGAGCCAATGGTGCTTAAAATATCTGTGGCAGATAGGGATGCTGTTTGAAAACTTTGGCAGACCCCC
This sequence comes from Aotus nancymaae, assembly GCF_030222135.1. Taxonomy (NCBI): domain Eukaryota; kingdom Metazoa; phylum Chordata; class Mammalia; order Primates; family Aotidae; genus Aotus; species Aotus nancymaae. Next base: position 47,788,538 of record NW_026988415.1, on the reverse strand, counting down.
ATAGGCAAATCACAGTACAAGCCTTTAGAATTTTTGAGGAAGGCCCTGCCATAATCTACAGATAACTATGTTCCTATTGAGAGAGAAATCAGACTGCTACTGGGCTTTAGTAGAGACTGAACTCCTGACCATGAATCATCAAGTTACCATGAGATCTGAGCTTCCCACTGTATACTGTGTTATCTGATCCAGCAAACCATAAAGTTGGGCATGAATAGCAACTTATAGTTATATATGATAATATACATAGATATATTCATATATCAGATCAAGTCTGAACAGCTCCTAAAGGTACAAGTAAGCTACATGAAAAAGTAGTTGAATGCCCATGACTCTCAATCCTGTTATGCTGCCATCTTTCTTTCAGACTGTACATATGACCTCAAGGGGAGTTTCCTATGCTCAATTAACAGAGGAAGAGAAGATATGGGCCTGATTTACAGATGGCTTTGCACAATATGTGGACACAATTTGAAAGTGGGCAGCTGAATCACTACAGTCTTTCTCTGAAAGACAATGGCAAAGGGAAATCCTCTCGGTATACAGAACTTCAGGCACTGTATCTGGTTGTGCACCTTGCTTAGAAGGATAAATGGCCAAACGTGATTTTTGCCAATTCATGTGCCATGGCCACAAATTTGGCTGGATGGTAAGGGACTTGGAAGAATCATGATTGGAAAATGGGTGACAGAAATTTGGGGAAGAAGTACGTGGAGAAACCTCTGAATGAATGACCAACATGCAGATATTTGTGTTTCATGTTCACCAAAGGGTGACCCCAACAGAGGAGCACTTTAATAATCAAGTGGATAAGATGACATGTTCTATACATATCAGTCAGCCTCTTTTTCTAGCCACTCCATCATTGCCCAAAAATGTAATAAACAAAATAACCATGATGGCAGGTCATGAAGATTATGCATGGGCTCAGCAACATGGACTTTTCTGCATGTAATACTTCTGCTAAAATTATTATCTTCAGACTTATAGAATATCTAATCCATCATTGTGGTATTCTACACAACATTGTTTCTGATTAAGAAACTCATTTTACAGGACAAGTAGTGGGACATGGGCCCATGTTCATGGAATTCACTGATCTTACCATGTTTCCCATAATCCTGAGGCTGCTAGCTTGACACAACAGTGAAATGGACTTTTCAAGACTCAGATATAGTGCCAGCTAGATCACAATAGCTTTTAGGGCTGGGGAAAGGTTTTACAGAAGTCTGTATACACTCTGAATCAGCATCCAATATGTGGTGCTGTTTTTCTGATAGCCAGGATTCATCGGTCCAGGGATCCAGGGGTGAAAATGGCAGTGGCACTACTCACTATTACCCTTAGTGAGGAAATAGCAAAATTTTGCTTCCTGTTTTTATGACTTCATGCTTCTCTTGCCTAGAGCTCTTAGTTTCAGAAGGAGGAATGCTTCTACCAGGAGACAAAACTATGATAGATTTCATTGAAATGGAATTTAAGACTGCCACAAGGCCACTTTAGGCCCTTTATTTCTCTAAGTCAACAGGCCAAGAAGGAAATTATGGTATTGGCTGGAGTTGATCTGGACTACCAAGAGAAAATTAGATGACTATTCTACAATAGGGAAAGTAAGAATATGTTTGAAACACAGAAGATTCTTTAGGATGTCTTTGAGTATTACCATTCCTGTGATTAAGTTCAATGGAAAAATGCAGCAACCTAATCCAGGCAGGACTACAAATGGCCCAGAGATTTTAGGAATGAGGGTTTGGGTCATCCCAAGAGGTAAACACCAATGATCAGCTAAGATGCTTGCTGGAGGCAAAGGGAATATAGAATGGACAGTAGAGGAAGTTAGTTATAAATATCAGCTATGACCATGTGACCAGTTACAGAAACAAGAATTGTAATTGTCATAGGATTTCATTCTTATTTTGTTATGTCTCAATTTGTGTGTATATATAAATATATTAATAAGTATTTTTTCATCTTTTATCTCCTCATCTTGTAACATAAAATATATTGACTTTATATCAGTATTTAAGTATTGTTAATATTACATCACAATATTTAAGTTACAGAATATTACTCAAGGACTTTTCCTTCTCTTCTGGATAAGGGTTTGGTACGTTTTCAATTGTATACAGGATAGTTTTAGCAAGTTGGGTGGAATTATAACCATATAACTGTATTACCTTTATTTGAATTAAGTATGATTTAAATAGATGTGTATGGGTGCCACATTGACAAAGGGTGGACTTGTAATTTGTCAACTTGAGTGTAAGGGAATTCCTAGATGATTGACAAGACATTATTTCTAGGTGTGTCTGTTAGGGTATTCAAATCAGTAGATTGAGTAAGATTGCCCTCACCAATGTGAGTGGCCATCAGTTAATCTGTTGAGAGCCAGAATACAACAAAAAGGCACAGAAAGGAATGTTCTCTCTGTTTGAGCTGGGACATCCATCTTTTCCTGCTCTTGAACGTTAGTGCCCCTAGTTCTTAGACCTTCAGACTTGAAACAGGACTTAAACCATGAGTTCCTCTGGTTCTCAGGCCTTTGGACATGCATGGAATTACACTGCTAGCTTTTCAGGTTCTCCAGCTTACACATGATGAATGGTGGTATTTCTCAGCCTCCACAATTGTGAGTCGACTCTCATAATAAATCTTGTTTATATAGATATAGGCACAGAAATCTTAACAGTTCTGCTGCTCTGTAGAACTCTAATACAGTTAAATTAAAAATAATCTGCATTTTATATCTCTATATGGGACTTTCTGTCTTTCATACAAATACATCCACCCCCCCCACACACACACATATACACACACATGGTTTTTATTACAGCACTTCAACTTGTGGTCTTATGCTTTTTGTCCTGGAGAAGTAATTTTTATTTCAATTTCAATGCATAAAAATAATTGTTTTGGAGCAATCATCCAAACATATCCCTATTTCCTTGAGTTACAAGAAGCATTTGGGACAAAACTATCCAGCAGAGGGGTATCATATTGTGAAATGATTCATGTGCTATAAACATTAAATATTTGAAGGCCTTTATTTAGTACCAGTATATGGTATTGTGCCAAGCTTTATACCATGATAAGCACATGGACACAATATCTTCCTTCTGAGAGATAAATTTTCCTTCCTTATATTAATCACCTAAGTTTTCATTGATGGAAAAAATGCATACACGGAGATAAAATTGAGACCCATACATATTACTGAATGCTTACCAAGAAAGTATTGTCATCAAACCACTGAAATAATTGCTAATTTGCTGAACAGTTCATGCTTTGCAGCCATAATGTGAAAACTACACTCTCTCACTTACGTGTAAATAAAAGGGAAATAACCACAAAACTAAGAACCCCTGTGGGTTGTGATGTTAGCAAAAGTGCTGATAAAACCAAATGCTTCATAGATTTTTGTTTGACTTTAAAATCAAGTACAATAAAAGACTGTTATTTTACATTTTGGAAAAGAGTTAGATAAATGATGCAACATTTTTCCTTTCCCTAAGTGAAAGGTGCAGGTAGCAGAAATTCTAAACTTCTTTGTTTCTCATGTAAATAAGAAATTGTAATAAAATCATTAAATGTTGGAGCTGGAAAGTGCATCAGAGGTCATCTTAGTCCACCCGTACCTAATTGTTAGTTCAAGAATGGATTCATAAACATCACCCAGGTGTTTTGTCAAAAGTAGCCAAGCCCCAAAGCTCCATATTATGGCACACTGATTCATTTAGTTTATGGTAGAACCCAAGAATCTGTATTTTAAAATAAGATGCTCAAGATGATCCTGTCATATAGGTTTGACGAATGCTGACTTATACTGAGATACAATCACTTGTGGCAGATAAACTCTCCTGCAAAGAACCAGTGGGAAATTAATTTAATGTGTGTATATATATATGTGATATTTATGTATAAATATATATTTTTATAGATTTTATTTTAAAGTAAAATAAAGTTAATATTATTATCCTATACTTGATCTTTCCAGCAAAAATTGACCCCTTTCAGATGGAAGACCATATCATTCTGATCATCTACAAATTTTAATACACAAAGTCTGACATTTAACAAAAACATAAAAGCCATGTCGAGAAACAGGACCAGATCACCAAAATTCAAGATAAAAGAGAATGATAGAAAAAAGACCTAAAGACGATTCAGATATTGGTGATAGAAGAAAAGGACTACAAAATAACAATGATTAATATATTCAATAAATTAAAGAGAATGGTGGAGAAAATAGGTGAAACTATAGAAAATTTCTCCAGAGAATTCAAAACTGTGTAAAATATAAATCAAATGGAAATTATATAATCAAAAAGTGCAGCACTTGAAGTTAAAAATATAATACTTGCCTTTAGCAAAAGATTTGAGAAGATTGGTGAAGTGGAAGACAGATAAAAGAAAAGCACAGAGAAGAAATTAAATGGAAAATTCTGGAAAGAGGATAAGAGACACATGAGGGGATGGTTAGGAATAAATGAGAAAATAGCAGGTCATACAGTGATTCAGCAATACTCATGTTTTGATTTTGACTGTACTAAATAGTACTATACACTCTAGTAGTCTTCAAATTGGGCATAGGAGTGCTCATGTACTATATAGATAATTCATTGATGTGCAGAAAATAAATATGAAAATTTCTACTTATTCTTAAAGCTATTATTTTAAAATATCTATTTTTATGCTTTTTATGATATTCATAAAGTCATACATAGCAGTATATGAATATACATAAGTAGAAACAAAAATATTGGAATATGGATGCATTAGCAAACACGTTTTTAATGAACAACGCATAAGATCAATATTTTGGAAATGGCTGACCTGTTCAGTATGGGAGTGGTGTCCTATATATTAAGTATTAGCATAGTAACTTTTCCTGATATTTTCCTGAAATTATGCTTCCTGAAGAAGCTTATTCATGGGTTATCTCATTATACCAGGTGTTAAGCTACTCACACAATACATTTGACAATGGTGCTTTTCATTAGCATAGAGATCCAAATGGACAAAGTTTGTTGTTAGAAGCACATTTCTATTTTTCTCTTAAACCCTCTTACATATCTAAAGTCCCCCTCACCATGTGGGACACTTATTTTCTCATTTTTCTGAGGATTGCCTCCCCCTACGTATGTTCTACTTACTTTTGACAGGCCTTCAGAAAATGCATTTTGAAGTTCTTTTCTTCCCACTAAATCAATCAAAATTCAGTCTCTCAATTTTGTCTTTACAGCTAATTTCAAGTGTTTGCTACTTAGGATGAAAGCCTCTTGACTTTCCAATAAAACTTAGGTATAGATAATTCATATTTCATTTAGTACAGGTTTAAAATTTTTATAGTTTGTTAACTCAATGTAGTATAAAGACATAAACCTTGAAGTCAGAATGACTTATCAAACATCCACTTCTCTCACTTATAAATAATGTGATATTGAAAATGTCATTCAAATTATTTGAATCTCTTGTATTCCCAACCATAAAATGGAAGTTAGGATACCTGTGGAACCATAAATAACATATTTTTAATGTTTTCTGCACAGGAGAGCTTTCTGGAAAAATTTTACTAGGACCTGGGTTAAAGAACAAGCCCTGTAACTTAAAGGATGACTGAACAGATAACAAGAGATTTACCTCCCCAGAGGTATGTGCCTACATTTCATAACTGGATGAGAGTCAGACCCATTGTAGGAGTTGTCGACCCTGAGAGAATTGTCTTATTGGTATTTATAAGGTAAAAACCAAGGGTCCTGCCCTTCTTTTCCCGAGGAGAATTTGTTTACATTAGTGAGGTTAAGTTTTTATTCCTCTCTCAGGAGAGGATGGGGAAGGTGTATATATAAGTTCCCAGATTCTTATTTTGGGGTTCTTGTCCATTTTGTGGAAGGACACATCTGCCTTTTATCATATTGCACTGAGCATAAATATTTGTGGCAGAGAATCAATCTGATAATTCTACGGCTATAAGTAAGAATAATCTGCCCTGATCCAGGGATTTTATGCTAATTTTCACGTTAATGTAAATAAAATACAGATACAATTTTATCAATATCAGCCTTACCAACTACACAAGGGAAGATCAAATGAGATAGTTGATACAGAAGAGCTTCAAAAAGAACTTAGAAATCTTGAGAGATAATTTTCTCCGATTTTGCTGCTGGCTTTTGTGTAGTAAAATGTTCATAATAATTAAAAGATATTCAAAACACTATGCTTTTATATTTAAAAATTTCCTGTGAAATTTTGTGCTATAATAGGTTTTTGGTGAGAAGAATTTTGAAGGGTATCGCAATACCAATTAACTATAACCTGAGAGTTTAAATGGATACCCCTGCTACTGGGGATAATTATAGCAAGTATTACAGTTGGAACTCTTAATATGTTACATTACTGTCAAAACTTTTGAAGCAATGATTATCACCTTAAAGGTGTAGACAAATTTTCTTACAAATTACAGCACCACGAGACAATGTTAACATTAGCAGCCCAGGATGTTTCTTGCTGAGATGTTACATGGAAATAATAGTAACACAATAACACATTGAAAAATCTTCTCTAAAAGAGGGATATATATTTCTGATAACATAGTTTAGATCTCAAAGCCTTTCAATTTTATTTCAAATATTTAAAAATATTTACTTCCCCTTTAAATTTGTACACAAAAATCATTTACGCGGCTTTAAAAATTCAATAGTTCAAAATAATTCACCTCATAAATAAGGTAGTAGTCATGACAATTCTTCGTATATCTGCCCTTCCAATAGAGACAACTGTAGTGTTAGAGGGCACTCCAAAGATAGTGCCCACCTTTCAAGGTAACGACACATATATTTATTCAACAAGGCAGCCCTCTCCAAATGTCAAAGTTTCACCCCCAAGGCATTCTCTGGACACATAGTAGAAAATATAGTTATTTAAATAAAACCTTCATTTCCTTTGGCATTATTTTTACAATCCATCTTTTACCGTGGGAGTTCCCAATAATTTGATAGTTCTGGGTCTATAATAAAGGAAAAGCAAAGCCTATGCCTTTTTTTTTTTTTTTTTTTTTTTTTTACCATTTTTCTCCGTCTTTAATTTTTCTGTCACTCTACAGATAGTCTGGTTCTCCGGTGTATTTAAAGAAAAAAGTTATTAGTATATACTACTTGACAGATGTTGCTTATGCAAATATATACATATGTTGATATATATAGAAACAAGCATATGCATATATCATATATACATATATAATTTTTTATTGAGTGTTCTGTGCCACAGTCTGTACTAAGCATTCTATATGCATTAGCTAATTATCATGATAGATTTAGATGATCAGTGTTATTGCTGTCTCATTTTACAGATGAGGATTTTGAGACTCGAAGATGTTACATTATTTTCCCAGAGTTAGTAAATGTGAAGCCAATATTTGGACTAGGTCTGTTTAATACTCAAATTACGGAAAACTATGTAAACGTATCTAAAATGATAGAGAAAAATCATTTATGTTTTAAGTTATGGTAGCAAAATAAGTGTATTTAAAATATATTGAGAAAATTGACTAAAATATTGTTTCTTATTCTCTGGTTTTAATGGAGAGACAACGTTGAATAATAGGAAAAGCACTGTATTCAGATGCAGAGAAAAGTGAGTCACTAAACTGTGTGGCATTGGGAAAGTTATTTGACTCTCTAAACAGAAGCAATGTAAATAATCTTTAAAGAGTACTTTGCACAAAATCTTTGTGCCATAGTTTTGAACTATTTTTGGTATATTGCAAAACTTTTCAGCTCTCCTCATAAAGATATGGATATCAGACACGTCTGGTACTTGGCCTGTCCTTTTGACTTTCTTTGCTAAATAGAATAGGCAGAAACAATGTTAAGCCATTTCTGATCCTAGGCCTTAAGCAGTCTTATATATACGTTAATTCCCACTCTTGAAATCTCACCAGGTCTATCTGCTGGATAATGAGAAACACATAGCCTAGTTACCCGTATTGTACCCTCATTGCCTAAGCTGACAGCCAACTAACCCCCAAAAGCAGAGCTGCCTGCTTGACTGACAGCTGATTGCATACACATGACTGAACCCAGCAGAATCAGAACTGCTCAGCTGAGCCCAGTACAAATTGCTAACATACGGAATCATAAATTAAACTAATGGTTGTTCGTTTAAGCCACTAAGTTTTGCAATGGTTTCATCTAATATAAGTCAACTGGTACAGTATTTCCATCATTCTCTTTATTAATCAACCAAGCCAAGTCCTTACTGAACATTTAAATGTGAAATGCTATGCCACTAGTTAGGAGTGAGAAGATACAAAAAAGAAGAAGAAGAAGAAGTATAGGGCATGTTTCCTGTCCTTGAAGAGCTGAGTCTTGCAGGTAAGGGTGATAAATAAGGAATAATTATATACAGAGCAAAAGAATAAAATCAGAGCTCCTGTGTGAAAACAAATTAGATTATTAAGGAGGCAATATCACCTTACCAGGATACTCAATCTCTACTTAGTGGAAGTACCTGTTGACAATTGTCATCATTGTCACACTGCTTCCATGGCAATCAATTAACAGAGCTAAATTTGTGCCAGCTGATTTGAGAAAAAAAAAAAAAAACTGGAGAGAGTGAATGAAATCTTCTTTGTTCCCAATGAAAAGCTCCCCATTTGGGTTGACTTTAGACTTGACTACTGAAAGGAGTATGTGAGTTACACAGATGAGGTGGGATAAAGGAAGGTAGTGGATTAGGGGAACCATTTCTATCAGTGAGCATGTGGTGATCTTTTAACTACACACACGCTAACAAGCTGTTGTCAATAGTCACTAATGTGAAAACACTGATGTCTGCAATAGCCAAACCGGAGAGGGAAATGAGTATTGGAGTCAGCCTGATCCAGGTCCAAATGAAAATTCTCTCATTTTCTTGCTGTGTGACTTTAGAGATACTAAATAACCTATATACAGTTCAGAATCTTCATCTGTAAGAAGATTATAATGATGGCAGAAACCTCATGGGTTTGTTGTGAGGATACAGAGATAGGCGCACACACATACACACGTATATCATCTAGCCTAATCACTGGTATATTGTAGATGATCACTGAGTACAATAAAACTTACATATGTCTACTATTGTTGGTGTAGTATTTTTTCCTAAATTTATGCACGATAAAATCATTGACACGGAAGACCCACACATAAGATTTTCAACAATTTACCCCTAGAAAAATGAATTCAAAATGATCTTTTCACTCACTCAAAAAACCCAGGTTGATCTCAATTGTATTTAAGTACTTGGAATGTTTAAAATATTATAACTATGTTCCCTTGCTGCTTTTCCTTTTTTTACATGAAGATGATGCACCTTTGTCATTGTCTGAAATGCAAAGCATATACGAATAGAAGAAAATTTACCGTGGTCAATTGTGCATTTAGTATGTGGGGTGAGGAAGGACCTCTAAAGCATAATTGGAATCTTTCAATTGGCTCCCTATTATGTAAACAGTAAGTGGTGTTAACTAATGGGCATGTCTGTGACTTACAATTCTCTAGGCAGCACCGCCCCATTGTCAGTTTCTCTTCTCTATGAAATACTGGCTAAGAGCAGGATAATGAGTCCCTTGCTTGCCTCACACACTCTATCTCTCTTACAAAGAAAACTACAAGAAGCTGCTCAGTTTTGATTATATTCTCTTTAATGGATTTGTCCATTTCTTTTTTCCCCCTTTTGCTTTCTTGTTTTCTGGAAATGATTTTCCTTTCTAAAGCACCTTATCTCTGGCTGTGTTTTTATTTAAGCTGCAGTCACAGTTCTTTGACTGGAGTTCTTTCTGCTCTCAAATGTAAAGGAGACAGGATTTACAGCTCATCTACTCAATTGAACTCAGGAGTGTTTTGTTGGTCGTGGGTGATTGTTAAATGGAAACAGAAATTTCAGAAACACTGAACTATTGATTGACAGAATTTTCTTATTCATACCCCATTTCTCAAATGCTGGCAGCTTTCTCTCTGCTGCATGTGTTGCAACTCCCTGATATCCCTCCATTGCACAGGTTCTTCAGTCAATTTCATATGAAGACACTTTTGAGAAGCTAGGAGATAGAAAGGGTTAATGCACAAACTTTATTACATTCCTCATTCTTTCTTGTGCTTCCCTTACATATCCTTGATTTGTATCCTGGGAAATGCACAATGGATCCAATGGAAATGATTCACTCTAAAAATCCTGACAGACTGCTGTGAATTTATGTGTATGTTCTTAAATGACTTATACTAATGAAGTCAGGATGTCTCAGAGCTCTCTACATTCTATCTGTGTCCCCTTCACTCTTCTCCCCTCTTTTACCCTGGTCCTAATTTTCCTGATTGCATACAATCAACCTTTCAATCCTTTTACACCTCCCCATCCCAGGCTTCATTGATGGTAGCAGGAACAAAAAGTAGACACAGAAGAAAAAATGGAAAAGATGCATGTGTGGCTGTATTCCATAAAAAATAGACATTTGGAGATCACTCATTGCTTGCTATTATTTCTAGTTCCCCAGATAAGAATTATCAAGCAGTGGCTATATAAAAAACTTAAAGCATGGAGCTAAAATTGCTAATTAGACACTCTTTGAGGTTTTGGAGGATTATATCCATTAATAATAACAACAGTAAACATTTCTGGGGCACTTAATATTACTAAGAACATTATGTGTGCATTGTCTCATTTATTTCTCATAACAACTTGATGAGAAAAGTACTAACATTATTCCCATTTTATGAATTAGGAAACAGGGGCTAAGAATGTCTGTATGAATTGCCTAAAAGAAGACAGATAATAAGTAAAACAACTGTGAGTTAAGCTCATTTCTACTTGACTACAGTGAGAGCTCACAGAAATGTGGACTGTGCCTAAAATAAGTATACTTAGATTCAAGCACTACTTTTTAAGCTTTATAATACACTAGGACGAATGCTAGGCTATTTAATTCAATAAACTCTGCTAACGTGAACATTATTTCCCCATTTTAATGTATTTAAAAATTAATAAAGGAAAGCTAATGAAGAAAGTGAGTAGTGAAGCCAGAATTTAAAATCTAGGTTTTCCAGTCCTTCTACAGAGTGTCAATGAAGGGTATGGATGCTACTACATCACTTCATGGGATTGCCTATGCAACCTTACAACAGGATTTCTAGATCTAGGTATTTATAAAATCTCTATACCAGAGTTTTCCAGAGAAACAGAACGAATAGGATATGCATTTGTGAGAGAGACAGAGAGAGGGAGAGAGGTTATAGGCATTGGCTCAAGTAATTATGGAGAATGAAATACTGTAAGATCTGCAGTTGGCAAACTGAAGACCCAACCAGGAGAACGAAGCCAATGATATAGCTCCAGTCTGTCTAAAGTCCTGAGAAGCAGGAGAGCTGGTGGTATACATTTCAGACTGAGTCTGAGTTCAAACACAGGAAAAGACTGATTTCCCAGGCCAGAGACAGGCAGAGAGAGCAAATTTTTCCTTACCTCACCTTTTTTCTCTATTTAGGCCTTCAATGGATTGGAGGCCCACACACAGTGAGCAGTACAATCAGCTTTACAAAGTCTATGAAATTCTACTATTAATCTCATATAGCAACACTCTCACAGACACATGTAGAATAATGTTTAATCAAATATTAAGCACCTTGTGGTCCAGTCAAGTTGACTCATAAAATTAACCATCACACTACCCTTCTTGGAAAAAACAAAAACAAAGCAAAAAATTCAAACGAAAACGCTTTTTGAGACCAGGGTAAAAAGTATAAAAGATCTGGTAATAGAGAAAAACGCAAGCATATGTGATGGCAATATTCTTTCAATTCAAAACTGCTCGCAAATCAATTTTTACCTTTTCATCCACATCAAAATTTATCAGGGTAGGCAAAGATTTTTAAAGATAATCTTGTCCAACTAGCTACCCAGTTCATGAATCTCTTCCTCAACATCCTTCTCTTTAAATACTCCCAGTGACTATAAACTCATTGTTACTGAAAGTAGCCCATTTCCCTTTCACAAAACATCATGCTAGAACATTCATTCTTATATTAAGCAATGTCTCTTACATTATAAAAAATAAAAGCAAAATGAGATCCTAACCATCAAGGTAAATGTTCTCATTTTACATCTGTAAAATGAACCACTCTGATAGAAATTTTATCAGCATTAGCACTAGAACCCAGTTTCTCTCACTCTTATTCTAGTGCATTTTCCATTATAATACACGTCCACTCTCAGGTAGGAAAAAAAACACATAAATTGTTTTTCCTCTGCTCTCATATCACAACAATCAGCACATAATACTTCTGTGGCCAAAGGTGTGGGGATTTTTTTCCCACACACCAAGAAGCAGACACCAGCTGAATGTGAATATCCTCTTATTTAATTCAACTCTGACACTATCTACCTGGTGACAGTATCAGATCCTACAGGTTGAGAACTCAGTCCCATAAGACTACCCTCTCTTCAGATGCCAGGGGCAAGTCTAGGCCTCCAGAACTTCTGACTGAACAGTTTCAAGTTGGGGTTCTCACAACTCCCTCTTTTGGTTTCAACTAATTTGATAGAACAACTCGCAAAACTCAGGAAAATACATTGATTGGTTTACTGCAAAGAATACAGATGAAGAGTTGCATAGGGCAAGGTATGGAGAAAAGGTCACAGAGCTTCCATTTCTTCTCTGTGTGGACACCTTTCCCAGAACCTCCATGGGTTCAGCTGTCTGTAAGCTCTCCAAACCCTGTCCTCTCGGATTTTTACAAAGGCATGATTGATTAAACCATTTGTCATTGATGATCAACTTAACTTTCAGCTCCTCTCCCCTCCCCACAGGTCAGGGGATGGGGCTGAAAGCCCCAACCCTCTAATCATAGCTTGGTCTTTCAAGTGACCAGCCTCCATCCTGAAGCTACCTAGAGGCTGCTAGCCACTTGTCAACTCATTGGCATACAAAATGACACAACTTTGAAGATTCAAAGGATTTTAGCAGTTGTATGCCATAAAATGGGTTTGTAGACCAAATATGTATTTCACAGTATCACACACCCATTAGGCTCAGCTATGGAAGCCTTCTACCTGAAAGTCCTTCTGAAATTTGAAAGCAATATTTATGTTCTCACCTTTTCCCCACCCTTTTTCTAGGCTTTCCCAGGGTAACACTTCCAGTTTTGTTCATGTGGCATGATTGTTGAAGATGCATTCTCTCTCTTTATCCCCGCCAATCTCTCAGCTTTGGTTTCCCTGTGCATGCCTCCTTTAAAGTACGGTACTTATAAATTAATACACTATTTCAGTGCAGTGAAGTGTATGAGTAGGTCTGTCACCTCATCTGAATGCAGCCTGAGATTACACTGATTGTTTTTGTGGCAGTCACACGTGCTGCTTTTAAATACATCTTTTGTTTTTCCTTTAGCTAGTTTACTGATCTAATTGTAAGACATTACAATTATTTCTGCCATATATCATGTCAGACTCCCAACATGTTGATATTCCTTAATTTCATATCTATCACCCAACAGGTAAGTTTGCTTTACTACTTTCCTCCTCTTTTCCCTAGAGAGAATATTATCAATTTTCTAATTCTAGCAAGTAATGAAATATGTACTTACTAAGATCAAGATCAGGAGCACCACCTATATTATTACATATTCAACATTCCCACTCCCAGTTTGAAATATACTTCCCTGATCTCTTTTAAGGAATTATTGAATCAGTCAAGTTGTGCTAACCCTGAAATGGGGTCTGGCTGAAAGCTTTCATGATGACTTAGTGGTCAATTTAACACTTACAAATTCAATATTTATTGTGAGGCTTTCACACATCAGCAATCATGCAAATATATCCAACAGTCACAGGCAATAGCTTAGGAGACCAGCACTTTGACCAACAGGCAGATTCAGTTCTTTTTCCTGGGATTATCAATCCACAGTGGTGGGGAAAGGAAAGGGTTGCTGCTTTTTTCCCAACCAGGGTTCTGATGACTGAAGCTGTAGAAAAAGAGGCCTCAAGATTCTCACTGGCAGAGATTCTGGAGATGTTTCACCATGGTCAGTCGCTTTGTGGTTTATATGGCTCTCTGCAGAAGTGTTCATGGCTACTAACTTCATTTGCCTTTTGGCTTCACTTTCTTGTCTGGTTTCTGGTGTGCCTGGCCACAGTAGGTGTCATCTTATCACCTAAGTCTACTACGCATATGCTTAACCTCAGAGGGGTCAGCAATTTCACTGTAAGCTGAGTCACTTGTCATAAGTGACTCCATTTAGCGACATTTAGGATTATAAAACGTTATTATATATCAGGCATTTAGGGAGATTCTTCAGTCTACCGCTCCTGATTGACTACTCTTAAAGGGTGCCTGGGACATGAACAATTAAATAATGACTGAAGAGACTTGCAATGTGGAACACATATGGTCTAAAGTGCTTAGTTGAAATAGGATAAACTTCAAAGAAAAGTTTTTCAAGATCTATAGCTTACCAGTTTGAATGTCTCCTTGGAGAACAAATGGGGTACTATCGTAAAAATACTCTTGGTACATGAATGTGGGAACTTCATTAGCAAGCATAAACTATTGTTTCACTAACACTGACATGGCAGAGAAAATAAGATACAAACAAAATTAAGACCATACAAGTTTAAAGAAGATGGTTTTCATCCAGGGATTGTACCTATAAAGTCCTTTCTATATAGACTACCAGGCACTATTTTTAAGCTTAGCCATCAGGAAGCTCTTAAAACTTGTCTGGATAATATGTTGATGGAGGTAAATAAAAATAACTTTATAAACACTGCAGAACTGCTATGAAAGAAAGTAAGCCTCAGAGGTTAAACAGAAACTAAAAGCAGGAATCCCAAGCAGAAGAGGAAACCAAAGCCAGATTTGGCTCTGTTCTCATCGTTGTTGGTATTTTTGTTTTGCTAATACTGAGGAAGATTTTAGCTTAGTCCACAGCAGCTGTATAAATTCAGGGACATAAAATGAAGTATAAGACCTGCTCAAGATTTGATGTCTAATAAGAGATCTCTCACATAAAGCTGGAGCCTTAATGTTTATAACCAGTAAAAGAGTAAAAGAGAAACCCGTTATACAGAATGGGTTAGAAAGGAAATTGTCTACCTCAAACCTGGTATTAGGTAAGTGAAGACAAAACATCCCCTGAAGGAATTCAGATCCACCAAGCATCCATCATGGTAGATGAAGTCCAAATTCAACTAGTTGTATGATACAAAAGTCCTCAAGCAGACAATTTAATTGAATAGACTGCTGTGTTGGCAGTCTCCACAAGTGAGTGACAAAGGCAAAAATTCTTAGGGAATAAAGGAAGTCCAACACATAGTTATATTAAAGTAATCAGTATACTCTTCAAAAATCATAAATCACATTATGAGGTAGAACTAATAGGAAAAGTAAAATAGACCACAGAGTCAAACCTATAATACTGGATTTATCTAATAATAGAAAACAAATAAAAATAAATATAATACATATATATAAAGAAACAAAAAGAGAAATTTGAAAATAGGAGTGAGAAAAAGGAGAGATTATAGTGTTGAAGCATATTTTTAAAACTATAAGTGAAACTTCTGTAAATTAAAAATAAAACAATCGAAATAATAAAATATAAACTTTTGGGTTTAAAAAGTATATTTAAAAGTGTATATATATACAGTCATATTAAATGTAGATTATGTGAGAATTATTGACCTAGAATATAAGTCTTAAAAAGTTATCTAGAATTATGTTGTATCACCTCAGAGAGAAAAGAGTTAAAATTATATCAAGTAGGTTTCCTAACTTAATAGAATAAAACAAGAAATAACTACAAAATATTTGTAAAATTCACAAAAATTTAAAATTAAATAACAGGAGTCAGATGGAAAATTTGAAAGAAAATTAGAAAATATTTTGAACTGGATTAAACAAAATGATAATGTATCGAATCTTGTGAGAGGCAGTTCAAGCAGTATTAAGTATTACCCCTTATCTTCTGTTGGGAGAATTTCTCATTGATGAGAGCACATTACCTCAATTGTATGCAAAGGAGGCTGGATGATGTAGTCCTTGTCTGGAGATTCCTCTCCCAGCACCAACTTCACATTGTAGAAGTAGAGGCTCAAATTTTTGGAGAAAATCAAACCCCTGACAAATATTCTCAAGTCTTTCTTGAAACAAAGTTTAACAAAATTTTGTGTATACTGTTAAAAGTTTACGTTAGAATAGAAAGTAAGTCTTAAATCAACCCTCAAAGTTTCCACCATAAGAAACTGGAATAAGAGAAAATGAAACCCCAAGAAAACCAAAATGAAGTAAACAATAAAGAAAAGAGCAGTAACAAAAAAATTAAAAATATAAGAAATAATAGAAAAAGTTAATGAAGCAAAAAACCCTGACTATTTTAAAAAGATATATAAAATTGATTAATAATGCTTCAAACCAGAATGGTCAAAAAAAAGAGAGAAAAGATAGAAACTACTAATAGTATAAATAAAAGAGAAAAGATCAATAATCTCCCTACAGACATTCAAGACATGTTATGATGACTCTGTGTCCAAAAACTTGACATCTTAGATGAAATAAGAAAATTCTTTGAAAGACACAAAACACCAAAGCTTAACTAGAATTATTAAAACCTGAAAAATCCTCTATGCATGAAGGAAATTGAATTTGTAGTTAAAACTTTACAAAAAAAAAGCAATCCAAGCCAGGAAATTTTCTCTGGTAAATTTAAAAAACATTTGAGGAAAAGATCATGCAAATTTTACAAAATCTTTTGCAGAAGATAGAAAAAGTGGTAGCATTTTCCAACTGATTAAGCATTACCTGAATATCAAAACTAGGATCAGACATAATAAGAAAAAAAAAATACAGAGCCGTCTATCTCATATAGACACGAATATCCTCAACAATTAGTAAATTGAATGTAGCAGTATATAAAACAGATGATACATCACAAACAAATGGGATTTATTCCAGAAATGCAAGGTGGGTTTAATATTTAATGATTAATCAATGATTCTATTATATTAACTGTCTACAGAAGAAAATCAAATGATTATATTGATACACTAAACAAAATGATTTGAAAAAATAAAATTCAAACCTATTTATAACAAAACTCTCAGGAAAAGTAGGAACTTACATAGCTTTTTAAAGACAATTCTAAAAGAACTACAATTGAGTAGAAATGGAACATATTACCTTAAGAGCCAGAAATAATTCAGGGATCTATGTTCTCACAAGTATTCAAGAGCACATTAGAGATACCAGCCAGATTAGATTAATAGACTTAATCTACTAAACTAATTAAATGATTCAGTAGATTAATAGAATTTTTGTAATTTATAGGATTTTCTAAGTAGGCCTACATACTGAATCAAGTAAGGTCACAGGATAAAAGCTCAGTATACAAGAATTAACTCTATTTTAATATATTAGCATTGAATAATTGAATAAATTTAATATAGCACTGGAATGTAAATACTCAGGTATAAACCTACCAAAATATTGTGCAGCATCTGTATGATGAAAGCTATAACAGACTGATGAAAGAAATTTGTAAAAACTCAGATAAATGTAAAGATATAGTACCATATTCATGAATAGAAACTCAATATTGCTAAGATGTTAATTACCCCAAAATTGGTCTGTAGTAAAATCATACTAATATAGGAAAATATGATTTATGTAGATATGGTATTACAGAAAGTGGATAAAGGATGTATTATTCAATTAATGACTCCAGGAAAATGGATATCCATGTGGAAAAAGTAAAATTATATCT
The DNA here is from genome assembly GCF_030222135.1 of Aotus nancymaae. NCBI lineage: Eukaryota > Metazoa > Chordata > Mammalia > Primates > Aotidae > Aotus > Aotus nancymaae. The sequence goes on along the minus strand of NW_026988415.1, from coordinate 47,770,749 downwards.
TCTTCCCACAATATAAAAAAAAAAATCAATGTGGCCAGGCTCAGTGGCTCATACCTCGAATTTCAGCACTTTGGGAGGCTGACGCAGGCAGAGCACTTGAGGTCAGGAGTTCGTGACCAGCCCGGCCAACATGGTGAAACCCCGTCTCTACAAAAAATACAAAAATTAGCCAGGCAAGGTGGCAGGTGCCTGTAATCTCAGCTACTCAGGAGGCTGAGGCAGGAGAATCGGTTGAACCTGGGAGGTGAAGGTTGCAATGAGCTGAGATAGCGCCACTGCACTCCAGCCTGGGTGACAAGAGCAAAACTCTGTCTAAAAAAAAAAAAAAGAATTAATTAAATTTAAAAAAAAAATCAATGTGAAAGCCAAAAATATAAATGCTTTTCAAACTTTAGGGTGTGTAAGAATTACCTAGAGAGCTTGTTAAAACACAGATTTTTACGCCTTTTATATGGAAATTCTCTTTGACTAGGTTTGAGGTGGAACTGAAGTATTTGCATTTTTAACAAGCTGTCAGGTGATTCTGATGCTGCTGATCTAAGTATAACATTTTATAAACCATTGCTTTTGACCAGGCTCGGTGGTTTATGCCTGTAATCCTAGCACTTTGGGAGGCTGACGTGGGTGGATTGCCTGAGGCCAGGAGTTCAAGATCAGCTTGGCCAACATAGTGAAACCCTGCCTCTACTAAAAATACCAAAAAAAAAAAAAAAAAAAGCTGGGCATGGTGGCAGGTGCCTGTAATCCCAGCTACTAGGGAGGCTACAGCAGGAGAATTGCTTGAACCTGGGAGGTGAAGGTTGCAATGAGCCAAGATCGTGCCATTGCACTCCAGCCTGGGCAACAAGAATGAAACTCCATCTTGAGAAGAAAAAACAACCAAACACACACACACAAAAATCACTTTTTAACTTTTACAAAAATAGGAAAATATCTTCATAACCTTGAGGTAGGGAAGAACTTTTTAACTAGAACCCAAATGCCAAGCCACAAAGGAAATGATTGATAATTGCATCTATGATAAAACACAAAAGCAAATTTGTTTATCAAAGACAAATAAGAATTAAAACACAAGCCTAAATCTACGTATTTGCATTACATACACCTGACACATAATTATTATTCAGAATATTAAAAGAACTCCTACATACTAATTTCTGATAGCAAAAAAAATTAGCCTATGAAAATATGAAACATGATCAACCTTATTAATAATCAACGTAATACAAATTAATAATGGTAAATTATAATTTAAACCCACAAGTTTGGTGAAAATCTAAATGTCTAACAACATCAAGTTTTGGCAACAACAAAAAGCAATGGGAAATTTCATACCTTGCTGATGGAAGAGTAAATTTTTATGTAATAAAAGGTTGACATTATTTGGTAAAGTTAAACATGTGAATGCCTTATGAGCAAACAACACTCCTAGGTATGTCTCTCAAGATATACTACCAAAGGACACAAACATGAAAGCTCATAACAGCAATGTTCATGACAGCAAAATGTGAATACAATCCAATAGTTCATCAATAGTTGACAGGTTAAAGAAATGTTGTCATACTCACATAATGGACTACGATAGAGCAGTAAAACATTTTAATGAATCACAGCTACAGCCATCAGTATGCATGAATCTCTAAAATATAATTTTGAACAACAGAAGCAAGTCACAGATGGATATATATGGTATTGCAGTATTTATATAAAGTTCCAAGTCAAGTAAAAATAAATAATATGTTTTTCAGGATTGCATTTATAAGTATTAAAATATTTTTAAAAACCAAGAGAATCACTAATGTGAATTTGAGCATTATGGTTGTCTCATACATGTGATGTGATTAGAAAACAATATAAAGGAATACTCATTCAAAATGGCTGCCTAGAGTCATCTCTTGTTTGCCTCCTTTACTGAGAAGAAGCAACATAGTTACTAATCATACCTCAAATATATTATCCAAGAGAGAACACTGGAATTCAACAGAAAAAAAAGTGACAGGAAACACCTAAAGCAAGGAAGGAGAGGGAACAGAGGCAGCCTACTTGGCTGGAATTGGCTGGGAGCTAGGAAAGACTCCTCAATGCAGGGAAAAATAAGAGAGACATCCATAGTGCTCCACATTACCACCCTGGACTCCTGCAATCCTACTCACTGAAGAGCCTCTTGACTCTTGTGAGCCCTAAAACTAACATAGGGAACTTCTGGGAGATTATGTAATGGCATGGCTACAGAAAGAGAGGTCATGCTGGGTCCCACATACTCCTCAAGGCTGAAGCAGCTTCAGCAAGGTGCCATTTTGAAGCCTAGACCCAATGGCTCATTGGCAGTGGGGCTGAAGCACCAGCAAAGCATAGACTGCTACTGCTTGAGCTGAGGCATGAGCTATGAGTGGGCTGCTACAGATGGAAGAAAGGTGTAAATAAACAAGTTGTAAGCTGTCACCACTAGGGATGATGAGTGATCACCACTGAAGCTGAGGGACAGGTGAGGTGCACATTCCCCTACAGCTGGATTAGGCTGCCAACACTGAAAGCTGCACTGGCCTATTCAGTGGCAGAGCTGCACCATTGCTAACCCAAGCACTTTGCCTGGCACCTGGGGATAGTCCAGCCATGCCTACCATGGCTGGTGCCTGCACACACCATGAGGAGGCCTGAGGAAATGTCTACTGGCCCAGCCTCACTCACTCATGCCATGACACACAGTCCAGAGGCTTGTTGATTGCCCAAACCAATCTGCCACCATTGGCACCTGAGCAATCTACCCACAGAATTGAGGCTGGGCCTACTCACCCACCAACTACCAACACAACTGGCACCTACCTTCACATGGCACCTGTGGGCTTGGAGGCTGGCCCATCTAGCCCATTGCAGCCACCACCAATACCACTGTGCACTGTTCTAAACTCAGAGGTTCACCTTGATACTGCTGTTGCCATTACCTACACCACACTATCTGCCCAGGGGCCTGAGAACACACTCACCCACTTGGCCTACTGTTGCCAATACTGGCATACAGCAAGCCACCTGGAGGCCCAAGAATCTGCCTGCCTGGACTAACTGAACTACTGCCAGCATATGACTCCCTGGGGCCCAAGAATAGGCATGCTCAGCCCACTGTAACCAACACTGGGACCCGAAGACTGACCCACCTGGTATTCTAGTCTCCAGCAAAACTTTGCTTCAGCCTCCACTAATAACTGTACCCTAAGTCACCAAGAAAATTAGAGATACTACTGACACTGTTTAGTGCCAAGTGAATCACAGAAAGACTACACTACTGCATGAATCCAGAGTCAAACCCAAAGTGCCCTGCCCATAGATACATCTTGAGAAAAAAAAAAATCCTCCCCTTTGAAAACAAATTGAAAAAATTGGAAGAAGTGACACTCCCAACAGATGTGCAGATATCAATGTAAGGACATAGGAATCTTCAAAAAAAAAAAAAAAGAGAGAGAGAGAGAAAATATAATATATCCAAAGCAACAAAATAATTCTTCATCAACAGATTCTAATCATTAAGAAATTTATGAAATCCTGGAAAAGTATTTCAAACTATTGCTGTTAAAGGAGTTAAGTAAAATACAAGAAAACTGTGAAAAATAATAAATATATATATATATATATATAAGAGACCTCTATTGGTAATTTATTTATATGCAGAATTGTTTTTTGATAAATAAATTTCTCTTTGATAAACCAATTTGCTTTTATGTTTTAATATAGTTGAAATTATCAATCATTCCTTTATGGCTTGACATTTGGGTTCAGGTTAAGAAGTTCCACCCTATCTCCTTAAGAAGTTCTTCCCTACTGCTGCTCAAGGAAATAAGATGGGACAAAACAGATGGAAAAAAATATATACATACATATATATATATATATATATATATATATATATACATAAAATAAAAAAGGACCAAATAGAAATTCCAGAAATGAAGAATTTATTGAATGGAATACAAAACATGTTGAAAGCTTTAACCATAGACCAGATAAAGCAGAAGAAACAATATCTCAAAACTTAAATATAGATGTTTTGAAACAACCAAGTCAGGCAAAATTAAATTTTAAAATACTAAAAAGAATGAGCAAAGCCTTGGAGGCATATGAGACACCATAAAGTGATAAAAAATTCAAATTCTCACTATTCTAGCTGGCAAAAAGAGAACAAAAGAGTTAGAAAAACTATATAACAAAATAGTAAATAAAACTTCCTAAGTCTAGCAGGTGATTTACACATCCAGAAACAGGAAATTCAGATATTCCAAACAGATACAATGAAAATAAAAAGGCTTCTTTATGGAAAATCATAGTCAAACTGTCTAAAATCAAAGACAAAAAGAGAATTATAAAAACAGCAAGAGAAAAGCAACTAGTCACCTACAAAGAAACCCCCAGTAGACTAAAAGTGGACTTCTCTGCAGAAAACTTACAGGTCAGGAGAGAATGAGATGATATATCCTAAGTGATAAAAACAAAAACAAAAAAACAAAAAAACCTACCAGAACCCTGCCAGTTAAGGATACTATATCCAGAAAAATTATCTTTAATAAATGAAGGAGAAATACAATCATTCCCAGATAAGCAAATACTAGGAGAATGTATTACCACTAGACCGGTCCAACAAGAAATACTCAAGGATATCCTAAACCTGGAAGCAGAACAATATTTATCATGATAAATATATGTTAAACTAAACTATAAAACTAACTGGTAAAGAAACAATACAAATAGGTACAAGAAAAGACTGAAATGGTACTATTACAGACAACCACCAAATCATAGTGATAATGAGAAAAAGAAAGTTACACAGTACGTACACAACAACCAGAAAATAATCAACAACACGACATGAATGAAACCTCATATATTAATAATAACCTTGAATATAAATGGATTAACTTTGCTCCACTTAAGATATAGACTGAATGTATAATAAAACATGATGTAACTACATGCTGCCTACAAGAAATGTGCTTCACCTGTAAAGACACATATAGACTCAAAGTAAAGGGATGGAAAAAGATATTTCATGCAAACAGAAACCAAAACTGAGCAGGATTAGCTATACATATATCAGGTAAGACATAATTTAAGTCGACAACAGTAAAATAAAAAGTGGACAAGGAAATACATTATGTAGTGATAAAGGTATCAATTCAACAAGAGGATGCAACAAATCTAAATATATATGTACCTAATACTGGAACACCTAGATTCATGAAACAAATAGTCTTAGATTAAAGAAGAGAGATGGACTCTAATACTATAATAGAAGAGATTTCAATGCTCCGCCTTGAGCATTAAACAGATTATCTACACAGATCAACAAAGAAACATTGTATTTATACAGAACTTTAGACCAAATAGACCTAGCAGACATTTACAAAAAATATTAACAACAGAATACATATTCTTCTACCCAGCACATGGAACATTCTTCAGAATAGACTATATGTTAAGCCACAAAAAATGTCTCAAGAAATTTTTAAAAATCAAAATCACTTCAAGTATAGTCTCAGACCACACTAAAATAAAACTAGAAATCAATACTGAGAGAAACATTGGAAACTCCAAGTACATGCAAATTAAACAGCATGCTCCCAAACAAACATTGGCTCAATGAAGAAATTAAGATGGAAATCAAAAAAAGTACTGAAACAAATAAAAATGGAAAAAAGACATACCAAAATTTATGAAATATAGAGCATAAGCTGTGCTGAGGTAATTTTATAGCAAGAAACATATACATCAAAAAAGTACAAAAATATCAAGTAAACAATCTAATGATGCACCTCAAGGAACTAGAAAAGCAAGAATAAACCAAACCACAAATTAACAGAATAAAAGAAATAATAAAAATTAGAGCAGAACTAAACAAAACAAGAAAAAAATATTAAAAAGGATCAATGAAACAAGAAATTATTTCTTCAAAAAGACAACATTGATAAACTGCTAGCTAGACTAAACGAGAAGAGAGAAGACCAAAATAAACAAAATCAAAAATAGAAAAGACAATTTTTCAACAGATACCACATAAATGCAAATGATTATTAGACATGATTATAAACAATTATACTCCAACAAACTGGAAAACCTAGAGGAAATGAACAACTTTCTTGATGCATACAACCTACCGAGATTGAATCAGGAGAATAACAAAACCTGAACAAACAAATAATGGGTAGCAAGACTGAATCAATAACATAAAGTCTTCCAACAAAAAAAGTTCAGGATCAGATGAATTCACTGACATATTCTACCAAACATATAAGGAAGAACTAATAACAATCCTCCTGAAACTATTTTTAAAAAAATTGAGGAGGAAGAAATTCTCCCTAACTCATTCTAAAAAGCTAGCATTATCATTACACCAAAACTAGACAAGTACACATCAACAACAACAAACTACAGGTCAATATTCCTGATGAACTTAGATGCAAAAATCTTTCACAAAATACTAGAAAACAGAATCTAACAACAAATCAAAAAGATAATGCACCAAGATCAAGTGGGATTTTTACCAGTAATGCAAAAGTGGTTCAACATGCACACATCAATGAATGTAATAGATCACATCAAGAGAATGAAAAACTGTATCATCATATCAATAGACACAAAAATAGCATTGGATAACATTCAACATCCCTTCATAATAAAAACTCTTAACAAACTAGGCATAGAGGGAACCTACTTTAAAATAATAAAGGCAACGTATGACAAATCCACAGCAAACATCATACTGAGTAGGGATAAAATGAAAGCCTTTCTTCTAAAACTAGAACAAAACAAGAATGCCCACTTTCATGACTGCTATTCAACGTAGTACTGGAAGTTCTAGCCAATTTAAAAAAAAAAAAAAAAAAAAAAAAACAGGCAAGAAAAGAAATAAAAGGCAGCCAATTGAAAATCAATAAGTTAAACTGTCCCTCTTTGCAGATAATATGATCTTATGTTGAGAATAACAAAAAAACTGTACTAAAACACTCTTAAAACTGATAAATTTGGTAAAATTGCAGATTACAAAATTTAAATGCAAAAATCAGTAGCAGACAGTTTGGGGATTCCTCAAGGTACTAGAACTACAAATATCATTTGATCCAGCAATTCCATTACTCGGTATATACCCAAAGGATTATAAATCATTCTATCATAAAGATACATGCATACATATGTTTATTGTGGCACTGTTCACAATAGCAAAGACTTGGTACCAACCCAAATACCAATCAATGATAGACTGGATAAAGAAAATGTGGCACATATACACCATGGAATACTCTGCAGCTATAAAAAAGGATGAGTTCATGTCCTTTGCAGGGACATGGATAAAGCTGAAAACCATCATTCTCAGCAAACTGACACAAGAACAGAAAACCAAACACTGCATTTTCTCACTCATTAGTGGGTGTTGAACAATGAGAACATATGGACACAGGGAGGGGAACATCACACACCAGGGCCTGTCAGACGGTGTGGGGCTAGGGGAGAGATAGCAGTAGGAGAAATAGCTAATGTAGATGATGGGGTGATGGATGCAGCAAACCACAATGTCACATATATGCTTATGTAACAAACTTGCACATTCTGTACATGTACCCCAGAACTTATAATAAAAAAGGAAAAAAGAATCAGTAGCATTTCTTCTCACCAATGTTGAAATAGCCCCCCCAACAATAATCAAGAAGACAGCTCCATTTACAATGCAATAAAAAATAAAATATTTAAGGATAAGTTAACCAAAGAGGACAATGATCTCAACAAGGAAAACTACAAAATGCTAAGGAAAAAATTTGAAGATGACACAAAGAAATGGAAAGATACCCCATGCTCATGAATTCAAAGAATTAACATTATTAAAATAACCATAGTGCTGAAAGCAATCTACAGTTTTAATGCATTCCCTATTAAAATACCAGCATCATTTTCATAGAATTAGAACTAACAAGGCATATAAAGGACTTCAAGGAGAACTACAAACTGCTACTCAAGGAAATAAGATAGGATACAAAGAGATGGAAAAACATTCTATGCTCATGATTAGGAAGAATCAATATCGTGAAAATGGCCATACTGCCCAAAGTGATTTATAGATTCAATGCTATCCCCATCAAGCTACCATTGACTTTCTTCACAGAATTGGAATAAACCAGCTTAAACTTTATATGGAACCAAAAAAGAGTCTGCATAGCCAAGACAATACTAAGCAAAGAAAACAAAGCTGGAGGAATCATGTTACCTGACTTCAAACTATACTACAAGGTGACAGCAATCAAAACAGCATGGTACTGGTACCAAAACAGAGATATAGACCAATGGAACAGAACAGAGGCCTCAGAAATAATGCCACACATCTATAGCCATCTGATATTTGACAAACCTGAAAAAAACAAGCAACAGGGAAAGGATTCCCCATTTAATAAATGTTGTTGGGAAAACTGGGTAGTCATATGCAGAAAGCTGAAACTAGATCCCTTCCTTATGCCTTATTAAAAAAAATTACCTTCAGATGGATTAAAGATTTAAACATAAGACCTAACACCATAAAAATCCTAGATGAAAACGTAAGCAATACCATTCAGGACATGGGCATAGGCAAAGACTTCATGACTAAAACACAAAAGCAATGGCAACAAAAGCCAAAATAGACAAACAGGATCTAATTAAACTTAAGAACTTCTGTACAGCAAAAAAAAAAAAAAAAAAAAAAAAAAACTATCATTAGAGTGAACTGGCGACCAACAGAATGGGAAAAAATTTTTGTAATCTACCCATCTGAAAAAGGGCTAATATCAAAAATCTACAAAGAACTTAAACAAATTTACAAGAAAAAAATAAGTGGGTGAAGAATATGAACAGACAATTCTCAAAAGAAGACATTTACTCAGCCAACAAACCTATGAATAAAAGCTCACCATCACTGATCATTAGGTAAATGCAAATCAAAACCACATTGAGATACCACCTCACGATAGTTAGAATGGTGATCATTAAAAAGTCTGGAGACAACAGATGCTGGAGAGGATGTGGAGAAATAGGAATACTTTTATACCATTGGTGGGAGTGTAAATTAGTTCAACCATTGTGGAAGACAGTGTGGTGATTCCTCAAGGATCTAGAAATAGAAATACCATTTGACTCAGCAATCCCATTACTGGATACATACCCAAAGGATTATAAATCATTCTATTATAAAGACATGTGCACATGTATGTTTATTGCGGCACTGTTCACAATAGCAAAGACTTGGAACCAACTAAAATGCCCATCAGAGATAGACTGGATAAAGAAAATGTGGCATATATGCACATGGAATACTATGCAGCCATAAAAATGGATGAGTTTATGTCCTTTGTAGGGACAGGGATGAAGCTGGAAACCATCATTCTCAGCAAACTGACACAAGAACAAGAAACCAAACACCTCATGTTTTCACTCATCAATTGGTGTCGAATAATGAGAACACATGGACACAGGGAGGGGAACATCAAACACTGGGGCCAGTTGGGGGTGGGGGATAGGGGAGGAATAACAGGGGATGGGGAGATAGGGGAGGGATAGCATTATGAGAAATACCTAAAGTAGATGATGGGGTGATGGATGCAGCAAACCACCATGGCACGTGTATACTTATGTAATAAACGTGGACATTCTGCACATGTACCCCAGAACTTAAAGTACAATAAATAATAATAAGAAGAAACCATAAATAGACAGATACAAAAAAAAAGCACTTGTACACCAAAACTCAGTGACACACAATTTACTCATGAAACAAAACTGCACATGCACCTCCTGAACCTAAAATAAAAAGGAGAAAAATAAATTAAAAATATATATTTAAGGTCTACAATACAATGCTTTGACATACATATGTGTAGTGAAATGACAAACACCCTCTCAAAGTTGACTTCCAACTTCATGCCCCAGTGCCTCCATGAAAGTTCCCCAGCTATCTAGTCTGCTGTTTACCTCACCCTTCTCTGCACCCATTTACTTTTTTAAAATTAGTAAATTTGCACTGCATACTGTAGCATTTCATTGGTCTCTGATTGTTTCATGAGTATACCATCTCTTTTATCATAGTTTCCTTCTTTTACCTCTTGTTATGACCTAACACAATTTTTGGCTTACCAAACATATTCAATAAATAGATGTTTATTACTTAAATTGGTTAAAAATCTATATTACATAAAATTTATTGAAAGCTATGCACATCTACTTCATTCAAAAATACACAGCAAAGTAAACATGAAAAGTGGTCAAGTAGAGTCTCTGCTGTAGTACACAAGGTTTTTTCACTGTTGAGATGGCTTTCATAGGCAAGTGGACATTAAATTGCCTCAAAACAACTGATTTGTGTCAGGAGAATATATTACCTCCTGCCATTAGAAACACTGAATGTGTGAACTCCACATTACAAAAGTTTCAGTGATTGCTTACATTAAAATTAAAATGTTAACTGACATCTTACCTCTCACAGGTATTCAAATTTGCTAACAAACCCCCTCTCTTCAAATTCTCTCTTCTCTCAAACTACAGAATTATTCAGATTCATAGATAAACAGATTTAGTATCATAATACAATAATATTTGCACAGAGGCATGGTTACACTCACTCTTTTCTTACAGATGCAAAACAAACAATTTGAAGCAAAATTATTTCATAGGCAAAATAAAACATGTCTTTTGTCTTTCCTAGAATTCTTCATACAGTCCAAATATAAACTTCTGTAATGAGCTCTCGCACAGTAGTGCCTATTCTCTTGAAGTTCTTTTGAAACCTGTGGAGCTCAATCTCTTTGAATTGGTCCATAAAAATTCTGTTTTGCTATGCACTAGAACAACTCAATTGTTGTTCCTAGGCTTGCTTTCTCTAGGATATCTCTTGGTGGATATAAAAAAAAACCTGATCAAATATTTGGTTTATAAATAATATTTGGAAACACTGCATGACACAGTGTCAGTTGGTTTGTATTTGTGATGAAAAGAAATGAAAGAGAATTTCAGACAAACTTTCCTTCATCCGAGTTCCAACATTTCTTTCTGTTTACAACATTTTATTCTGCAGCTTACCCAACTGTTTTATTTTCACAATATCAGCATTGCTTTCTCACTGAAGGAATCATGTACCAGATAATGTGCTTTAATTAAAAATGGAATCTGAATCAATTCAAAAAGAAATAACAATCCTAAATACATAATATATATTAACCTAACTCCAGAGCTCTCAGATTCATAAAGCAACTACTACTAGACCTAGGAAAAGAGAAAGACAGCAAGACAATAACAGTGGGGGACATCAACACTCCACTGACAGCACTAGATAGATTATCTAGTGCTAACAAAGCAATCTGAGACTTAATCTTTACTCTAGAACAAATGTACCTAACAGATATTTACAGTACATTCCAACCAAAAACTGCAGAATATACATTTTGCATCACATTTTCATGCCACAAAGCAAGTGTCGATTAAAAAGCAAAATCATATCAAATATCTTCTCAGAACACGGTGGAATAAAACTAGAAATCAATTCCAAAATAAACCCTCAAGCCTATACAAATACATGGAAATTAAACAATCTGATTATGACTGATTTTGGGGTTAAAAATGAAATCAAGATAGAAATTTAAAATGTTTTCAAAATGAATAATAACAGTGACACAAGTTATCAAAACCTCTGTGATACAGCAAAAGCTGAATTCTATCATAATTTCAATGAAGAACTGGTACCAATTCTACTGAAACTATTCCAAAAGATTGAGAACCCAGGAATCCTCCATAACTCATTCTACTAAGCCACTATCACCACAATACCAAAGGCAAGAAAGAACACAACAAAAAAGAAAACTACAGACCAATATCCCTGATGAATACAAGTGCAAAAATTCTCAACAAAATACTAGCAAACTGAATCCAACAGCACATCAAATAATAACAATTCACTATGATCAAGGTGGGCTTCATTCCAGGGATGCAAGGATGTTTCAACACATGTGAGTTAATAAATGTGATTCATCACAGAAACAGAATTAGAAACAAAAACTATATGATCATCTCAATAGATGCAGACGAATAATTAGATAAAATCCAGCATTGCTTTATGATAAAACCCCTCAACAAACTGGGCATTGAAGGAACATACCTCAAAATAATAAAAGCCTTATATGACAAATCCTCAGGCAACATTATACTGAAGAAAGAAAAGTTAAAAACATTCCCCTGAAGAACTGGAACAAGACAAGGGTGCCCATTTTCCCCATTTCATTTCGTATAGTACTGGAAGACCTAACCAGAGAAATCAGGAAGGAAAAAGAAACAAGGAGCATCAAAATTGGAAAAGAGGAAGTCACACTATCTCTGTTTGCCAGAGATATGATCTTATACCTAGAAAACCCTAAAGACTCCTCCAGAAGACCCCTAGATCAGATAAATGAATTCAGTAAAGTCTCAGGTTACAAAATTAATGTACACAAATAAGTAGCATTTCTATGCATCAACCCAAACTGAGAATTAAATCAGGAACTCAATCCCTTTTACATTTTCTACAAAAGATAAATAAAATACCTAGAAATGTATTTAACCAAGGAGGTAAAATTATTCTATAAAGAGAAATACAAAACACTGCTGAATGAAATCATAGATGACACAAACAAATGAAAATATATCCTATGGTCATGGATTAGAAGAATTAGTATCATTAAAATGACCATACTACCCAAAGCAATCTAAAGATTCAATGTAATTCTTGCCAAAATAACAAAATAATTTCTCACAGAATTAGAAAAAAATAAAACAATCCAAAAAATTGTATGGAACAATAAACAAAGCCTAAAAAGCCAAAGCAATTCTAAGCAAAAGGAACAAATCTGGTGGTATCATATTACCTGACTTCAAATTATACTGCAAGACTATAGTAACCTAAACAGCATGGTACTCACATAAAAGCAGATATACAGACCAACAGAACAGCTATTCTATTAGAACTCTGAAATAAAGCCAAATACTCACAAGCAACTGCTTTTTGATAAAACATGCAAAAACATAAATTGGGGAAAGGTTCAATTCAATATAAGTGGTTCTGTGATAACTGGCTAGCCAAAGGCAGAAGAATGAAACTGGATTACTGTCTCTCACCATACACAAAAATTAACTCAAGATGGATTAAAGACTTAAATCTGAGACCTGAAATTATAAAAATTCTAGAAGAAAACCTAGGAAAAAACTCTTCTGGACATTGGTGCAGGCAAAGAATTTACGATTAAGTCTCCAAAAGCAAATGTAATGAAAACAGAAGTAAATGACACCGAATTAAACCTAAAGGCTTCTGCACATCAAGAGAAATAATCATGAGTAAATAGACAACCTACTATATGGGAAGATAAATTTGGAAACTATGCATCTGACAAAAAACTTATTTCTAGATTTACAGGAAATTCAAATCAGCAAGAAAAAAATATCAAATTATCTCATTAACAATTGGGCAAAGGACATGAATAGTCATTTCTCAAAAGAAGATACACAAATGGCCAAGAAACATGAAAAATGCTCGATGCCACTTAATGTGCATTTCCCTTATGATATCCTCATGAGATGCTACCTTATCCCTGCTAGAATGGCCATTACAAAAAAGTAAAAAAAAAAAATAGATATTGGCAAGGATGTCATTAAAAGGAACACTTACATACTTCTAGTGAGAATGTAAATTATTACAGTCTCTATGGAAAACTTTATGGAAATTTCCCAAAGAACTAAAAGTACATCTAGCATTTGATTCCGCAATCCCACTACTAGGTATCTACCCAAATGTGGGGGAAAAGTCACTATATCAAAAGGACACCTGCATGCATGTGTTTATCACAGCACAATTCACAATTGGAAAGATATGGAATCAACCTAAATGCTCGTCAACCAATGAATGGATAAGGAAAATGTGGTATAGCAAGTAATACTACTCAGCAACATAAAAAAAAATAATAATGTCCTTTGCAGCAACTTGGATGAAACTGGAGGTCATTATTCTAAGGGAAGTAACTCAAGAATTAAAAACCAAATACTGCATGTTCTCACTTACAGGTGGAAACTAAACTATGGATATACAAGATTATACAAAGCAGTATAATGGACATTGGACTCTCAGAAGCAGGGACGGTAAGAGGGAAAAAAGGGATGAAAAACTGCCTATTGGGTACAATGTACACTACTAGGATGGCAGTTGCACTAAAATTTCAGACTTTACCACTGTACAATTCGTCCCTGTAACCAAAAACCACTTGTACCTCTACAGCTATTGAAATAAAAATAATAAATAAAATAAAGTAAAATAAAATAAAATAAAAACAGAGCCTGAAGGCCAAGTCCACCAACAAAAACAGGGATTTACATTGGTACATCCAATCTAAAACTGCTGGTTTTGTATGTTTTACTCAATGAAAAATTATCTAGAGAGTAAATGTTGAAGCTATTGACCTACAAAAATACTGGGGCTGATTTTCTGAAGAGAGCGAGTACAGTTGTCTACCCTTTTTTAGCTCTTTTAAAATTAATTCTCTGTTGGTCTTATACCTTTATACATCCTTAAATAGAAAGGACATTTTTAGGACACTAAATGAAATTCTTAAAAATATTGTGTTTTCCAATATTATTTCATATTGCCTCTAGGCCAAAATAATACCTACAATTCCGAAACTTGTACATCTATTTTATTTTTACATTATAAATTATGATATTAATATTTGACATCCTATCTTTTGATTATTGCAAATTCATTCTTATTGCTTTCAAGAACACAGAGAAGATTTATATAAAAATAATAATGAAATAGTAATGTACATTTTAGGTAGTATCATAGTGTAATTAAAAATTAAATAAAGAATTTGGCTGTCTAGAATATCTGCTGCATATTTTGAAGTTAGTTGCTTAAGGTATGGAATTTTCTTAAAGAGAAAAAGAGGTTTAAAGCTCAAAATGGAAGCCCCTTTCAAATTCTTCTCCTTCATGGTGTTATTGCCAAGAGGTGAAATACGGGCTAATCAGAAAGGTGAGTCAGGTGAGGTATTTCAAGTATAATTATCTAAGTCATGTTATGGCTAACCATCAGCATCAACAAAAGAGTTAAGTAAATTCAGATTTTATTTAATCGTGTGTTGCAGATTTGCTCTCACTTTGAACCACTTCCACCTTCCCTTAAACTCTGGTACAATAGCTCCTTCTCACTTCACGCAATAAAATGAAAGAGACAATGCAATTAGGGAATGTTCTGTAATAACAATGGGCCACTTGAAAAATACCCATGGAGATGTTCAGGATAAGATGAAAAGCTATTTTACTTAGTATCTTATTTCTTTCAAATCCTGAAACTCTTAGTGTGTGTGTTTGGGCTGAGAGTGTAACGCAAGTGAACAGTGGAGAGTGAGACAGGAGGGAGTAAGACCTGGATGTGATACAAGGATAATGATAATACTTTACTGCCGGTTTTGTAAAAATATTTTCATAGTAAAATATGCCCTCTCAGAAAGCATTGACAGATGGAGTAAAGTAAAACAATCCACCATACCTGAGAACCCTGCATAGTGCCAGCTGGCCCCATTTAGAAGCTGTGAAAAAAATGTCAGTCATTATTAAGGGAAGTCCTCTGAGACCAGGAAGCAGAAGATTGTTTTGCAAGTACCTCCCCTGCAGGGACTCCGGTAATACACTCCAAGCTGAACCTGTGACCACCACTCATTAACTCTGGTGCTAGTGGATCATTTTGTGTTAACACCATTCCAACTAATACTGATGATCCATTGATTATATTTCATGAACCTACTCAATTCATTTGGAAATAAAAGGGATGGATGTTTGCTTGAGGCATTATATAATACTTCTCTCCTGAGGATTAATGTGTTAGTATTTGTAATGTACACTGAAGATGAAAATTGCTATATAAATAATAGCTATTATCCTGCGGTACATATAGCAGCAGCTACTCCATTAGGAAAGGGGGAAAAAAAAGACAGCAATATATGACCAGGATAAAAAGTCAGATCAGAGTGAGACACCAGCCATATACCCAACCTACTACTCACTAAGGTGAAGGGTTGACTTAAAATGTGACAAAATTCAGTAAACCATATCCAAAGAGAAGGAAGACTTCATGGTTAGCAAAAAGTAAGATGTCTCTGCAGCCCCACTACATTTGCAAAGTTGCAAGTAGTTCAATGTTTCAATCTGAGCCTGGCCCCCAGCCAGAAGAATAGCATAGGAATGGTTTGCTCAGTTCCTGCTGCTAACACTATGGTATGGGCATGGGAAAGGCCCTGGCCATGGTCACTGCCTCCACCATGTCTCTGGAATGACCTCTGCTGCCATTAAGAGAAGTTACAAATATAAAACGAAATTCAAATTAAAGTAGCAGTTCAATTGTAATTAAAGTGCAAATTGAATTGGAAGCTTAGATGGAAATCCAGTGTGTCATCGAAAAAGGCACACTGACTTGTCTCTCATTTCATGAGTGAACCACCAGAAGGCTCACAGAGCAGCTTTGTGTTTAAAAGCTTTTTAATGCTAAGTAGCACTTAAGGCCTGAAGCCCCAAATCTCAGGGAAGCTCTAGACTGGGATACATTTCTAAAGCAGTTATACCCAGATTTTTTTATTTCACACAATCTGATAATGTTAGCTTATATTTATCATCTATTACTACAATCATTTCAAAACTTAAAATACATTTAAAAATATATGAAGTAGGAAAGACAGACACAGAATAAATGAACTGTTACAAGAAAGGACATGTAGCAAACTTACAGCCACCTGTATATATTTTATGTAAATTTGGCTAGTTATCTAACTTAATCTCTTCAGGTTTATCTCTACAAGGAGAAAAGAGACAGTGCCATGTGTTATGAGGAGTAAAGAAATTAATATATAAAGTTCTTAGGAACAGAACGTGGCACCCTATATTCAAGACAGAAGAGTTTACTCTCTATCTTTCTCTCTCTCTCTGTATAAGTTCCTTATTCGGTTTTTAAAGTTATAACCACAGACTGGTGATAATCTTACTTTGGACCAGCACAGATTCACACATCTGTATTTGGAAACTGTCCTAGAACAACACCCACAGTGGCCTATGATACGACAGTTCTATCAGGAAACTGGACTAGTTTGTAATAGTTCAAAACCCTCAAAGAAGAAGAAAATGCTTAATCCTAATGAGTCTTGATTAAAATGTTTATCAACATACATAAAAGTCTTCAGCATTGTATTCCAAATATTTCCGTTATTTAGATAAAGATATGCAGGCATATCTTGAAAATATTGCAGTTTCAGTTCTAGACAACCACAATTAAGTGAATATTTCAAGAAAGTAAATCAGACACATTTTTCCCAGTGCATACAAATCTTATGTTTATATCGTACTGCAATCTATTAAATGTATAATAGCATTGTGTGTAAAAATGCATACTTAATTTAAAAATAACCATTTAATGCTAAAAATTGCTAATAATTATCTGAGCCTTCAATAAGTCCTAATCTTTTTGCTGGTGAAAGTTTTTGCCTTTATGTTAATGGATACTGACTGATCAGTGTGGTGGTTACTGAAGGCTGAGGAGGCTGCAGAGATTTGTAAAAATAAGGCAACACCTCCATCACTGTGATGTGTGCCCACAAGGTGGTAGGAAACCCAGCACCTGCTAGCACTCTGCCACAGCTGCTGCACTTTGGTTCCCACAGTGCAGTGGATTCTAAACCTCGAGGAGCCAGAGAAAAGTGTCAAAGCCCAATACAAGTCCCCAAGAATTAGGGCTCATAGTCCAGGGGTTGGGAGCTGAATGTTGGCCACCTAAAATCTCCCAAAGACAAAGACAGTCAGCTGAATCTACTTTATATCACAATCACATCCCCAAGGTCATCAAATAGCATAAAAGAAAAACAGAAAAACCATCCAAAGGTCAGGAACCTCAACGACTGTAGGTAGATAAGCCCACAAAGATGATAAATAATCAGTGCAAGAATGCTGAAAACTCAAAAAAATGAGAGTGTCTTCCTTCCTCCAAATGACTGCATCATCTTTCCAGCAAGGGTTCTGAACCACGTTGAGAAGGGTGAAATGACAGAAATAGAATTCAGAATATGGATAGAAATGAAGATAACAAGCTATAGGAGTATGCTGAAACCCAAGGCAAGGAAGCTAATAATCATGATGACACAGTGAAGGAGGTGATAAAAAAATAGACCGTATAGAAAAGAACGTAATTGACCCAATAGAGCTGAAAAACACACTACACCAATTTTATAATGCAATCACAAGTATTAATAGCAGAATAGGCCAAGCAGAAAAAAGAACCCCAGAGCCTGAAAATTGGCTTTGTGAAAAAGACAGACAGAAAATAAGAGAAAAAATGAATAAAAAGGAATAAACAAAATAATCAAGAAATATGGGATTATGTAAAGACAGATCAAATCTAAAACTCACTGGTTTCCATGAAACAAATGAGAATAGAACAAACTTTGAAAACATATTTTAGGATATCATCCATGAGAACTTCCTGAACCTAGCTAGAGAGGTTAACATTCAAATTCAGGAAATGCAGAGAACCCAAGTAACATACTTCACAGAACAATCATCCCAGAGTCACATAATCATCAGATTCTTCAACGTAGAAATGAAAGAAAAAATGAAAAAAGCAGCTAGAGAGAAAGGTCAAGTCACCTACAAAGAGAAGCTCATCAGACTAATAGTGGACATATCAGCTGAGACTGTACAAACCAGAAAAGAGTGAGAGCCAATATCCAATATTCTTAAAAAAAATCCAACCCAGAAGTTCATATTCAGCCAAAATAAGCTTCATAAGTGAAAGAGAAATAAGATCCTTTTCAGACAAGCAATTGCTGAGGGAAACCATTGCCACCAGACCTGTCTTAAAAGAGCTCCTGAAAGAAGCACTAAATATAGGGGGAAAAAGACCATTACCAGCAACTACAAAAACACACTGAAGTACACAGATCAGTGACACTTTAAAGCAACCACATAAATAGCTCTGCAAAATAACCAGTGTATTGGTTCATTTTCATGCTACTGACAAAGACATACCCAAGCCTGGGAAGAAAAAGAGGTTTAATTGGACTTACAGTTCCACATGGTTTGGGAAGCTTCAGAAACATGGCAGGAGCAAAAGGCACTTCTTACATGGCAGAAGCAAGAGAAAATGAGGAAGAAACAAAAGTGGAAACTCCTGATAAACCCATCAGATCTCGTGAGACTTATTCACTGTCATGAGAATAGCACCGGAAAGACCAGTCCCCATGATTTAATTACCTCCTGCTGGATCCCTCCCACAACACGTAGGAATTTGGGGAGATACAATTCAAGTAGAGAATTGAGTGAGGGCACAGCCAAACCATATCATTCCACCCCGAGCCTCTCCATGTCTCATGTCCTCATATTTCAAAACCAATCATGCTTTCCCAACAATCCTCCAAAGTCTTAACTCATTTCAGCACTAACACAAAATTTCACAGTCCAAATTCTCATCTGAAACAAGTCCTTTCCACCTGTGAGCTATGAAATCAAAAGCAAGCTAGTGACTTGCTAGATACAATGAGGGTACAGCTATTGGGTAAATACAGCCATTCCAAATGGGAGAAATTGGCCATAACAAAGGGGTTACAGGGCCCATGCAAGTTTGAAATCCAGTGGGGCAGTCAAATTTTAAAGCTCCGAAATGATTTCCTTTGACTCCAGGTCTCACATTCAGGTCACACTGATGCAAAAGGTGGCTTCCCATGGTCTTCGGCAGCTCTGCCTCTGTGGTTTAGCAGAGTACAGTCTCTCTCTGGGCTGATTTCACAGGCTCGCATTGAGTGTCTGTAGCTTTTCCAGGTGCGTGGTTCAACCTGTCAGTGGAGCTACCATTTTCAGATCTGAAGTATGGTGGCCCTCTTCTCACAGCTCCACTAGGCAGTGTCCCAGTAAGGACTCTGTGTAGGGCCTCTGACTCCACATTTCCCTTCTGCACTGCCTTAGCAGAGGTTCTCCATGAAGGCCCCATCCCTACAGCAAACTTTTGCATGGGCATCCGGGAGTTTTCATACATCATCTAAAATCTAGGCAGAGGTTCTCAAACTTGAATTCTTGACTTCAGTGCACCCGTAGGCTCAACACCATGTGGAAGCTGCCAAGGCTTGGGGCTTCCACCCTCTGAAGCCACAGCCTGAGCTGTATGTTGGCCCCTTTCAGCCATGGCTGGAGAAGCAGGGACACAGGGCACCAAGTCCCTAGGCTGCACACAGCATGAAGACCCTGGGCTCAGCCCACAAAACCCCTTTTTTCTCCCTGGTATCTGGGCCTGTGATTGGAGGGGCTGCTATGAATGTCTCTGACATGGTCTGGAGACATTTTCCGAATGGTGTTAGGGATTAACATTAGGCTCCTTGCTACTTATGAAAATTTCTGCAGCCAGCTTGAATTTCTCCCCAGAAAATGGGTTTTCTTTTCTATTACATTGTCAGGCTGCAGGTTTTCCAAATGTTTATACTCTTTTTCTTCTAACTGGATGCTTTTAACAATGTCCAAGTCACCTCTTGAATATTATGTTGTTTAGAAATCTTTTCCGTCATCTTTCTTAAGTTGAAAGTTCCACACATTTCTAGGGCAGGTGCAAAATGCCACCAGTCTCTTTCCTAAAACATAACAAGTGTTACTTTTGCTCCAGTTCCCAACAAGTTCCTCATCTCCATCTGAGACCACCTTGGCCTGGACCTTATTGTTCATATCATTATCAACATTTTCGTCAAAGCCATTCAACTAGTCTCTAGGAAGTTCCAAACACTCCCCCATTTTTCTGTCTTCTTCTGAGCTTTCCGAACTGTTCCAACCTCTGCCTGTTAACCAGTTCCAAAGTCATCAACACATTTTCAGTTATCTTTTCAGCAGTGCCCCACTCTACTTCTTGTGATTTACTGTATTAGTCCATTTTTATGCTGCTGTCAAAGACATATCCAAGGCTGGGAAGAAAAATAGGTTTAATTGGACTTACAGTTCTACATGGCTGGGGAGGCCTCAGAATCATGGCGGGAGGCAAAATGTACTTCTTACATGGCAGTAGCAAGAGAAAATGAGGAAGTAGCAAAAGCATGAACACCTGATAAACCCATCAGATCTCATGAGACTTGCTCACTATCATGAGACTAGCATAGAAAAGACTGGCTCCATGATTTAATTGCCTCCTCCTGGGTCCCTCCCACAACACATGGGAATTCTGGGAGATATGATTCAAGTTGAGATTTGAGTGGGGGCACAGCCAAACCATATCAGCCAGCTAACATCATAATTACATGATCAAATTCACACATGTCAGTATGGACTTTGAATGTAAATGGGCCAAATGCCCTGATTAAAAGACACAGAGTGGCAAGCTCCATAAAGAACCAAGACCCATTATGTTTGCTATCTTCAAGTAACCCATCTCACATGCAATGACACACATAGGCTCAAAAGAAATGAAAGGAGAAAAATGTGCCAAGCAAATGGAAAACAGAAATAAACAGGGGTTGCAGTCCTTGTTTCTAATAAAACAGAATTTAGGGCCGGGTGCAGTGGCTCACGCCTGTAATCCCAGCACTTTGGGAGGCCGAGGTGGGTGGATCACGAGGTCAAGAGATCGAGACCATCCTGGTCAACATGGTGAAACCCTGTCTCTACTAAAGATACAAAAAATTAGCTGGGCATGGTGGTGCGTGCTTGTAATCCCAGCTACTCAGGAGACTGAGGCAGGAGAATTGCCTGAACCCGGGAGGCGGAGGTTGCGGTGAGCCGAGATCGCGCCATTGCACTCCAGCCTGGGTAACAAGAGCAAAACTCCGTCTCAAAAAACAAAACAAAACAAACAAAAAAAAACAGAATTTAAATCAACAGAGATTAAAAAAAAGACAAAGGCAGACATTACGTAATGGAAAAAAAGTTCAACGAGAAGATCTAACTATTCTAAATATATATGCACTCAATACAGGAACACCAAGATTCATAAAGTGAGTTCTTAGAGACCTTCGAGGAGACTTGGAATCCCACACAATAATGGAGAGATACTTTAACACCCCACTGATAATATTAGATATATCATTGAGACAGTAAATTAAGATATTTAGGACCTGAACTTATCACTGGATCAAATGGACCTGATAGATATTTAGAGAACTCTCCACCCCAAAACAACAAAATATACATTCTTTTCATTACTGCATGTCACATACTCTAAAATCAATCACATAATTGGAAGTAAAACACTCCTCAGCAAATGAGAAAGATCTGAAATCATAATTGTCTTTCAAACCACACTGCAATCAAATTAGAAATGAAGAATAAGGAATTCATTCAAAATCATACAATTACATAGAAATGTAATAACTTGCTCCTGAATGACTTTTGGATAAATAATAAAATTAAGGCAGAAATCAAGAAGTTCTTTGAAATTCATGAGAAAAGGGAACAAGATACCAGAATTTCTAGGACACAGTTAAAGCAGTGTTAAGAGGAAACATTATAGCTTGAAATGCCCACATCAAAAAAGTTGGAAAGATCTCCAGTTAGCAACCTACCATCACAACCAAAAGAACTGGAGAACCAAGAGCGAACCAAGAGCAAACCAAACCAAAGCTACCAGAAGACAATACATAACCCAAATTAGAGCTGAACTGAAGGAGATTGAGACACACACAAAAGAAAACATTCAAAAGATCAGCAAATCCAGGAGCTGTTTTTTGAAAACAAAAACAAAAACAAAAACAAAAAACGAAGAAAACAAACAAAACAAAAAACCAAAATAGTGAGACCTCTAGCTAGACTAGTAAAGAAGAAAAGAGAGAAGATTCAAATAAACACAATTAAAAATGACAAGGATGATATTACCACTGACCACACAGAAATACAAATAGCCATCAGTGAATACTATGAACCACTCTATGCACATAAACTAGAAAATCACATATGTCTTCCCAAGACCAGAAAAGGCAGAAATTGAATCCTTGAACAGACCAAAAACGAGCTCTGAAACTGAGTCAGTAATAAATAGCATACCAACCAAAAAGAAACTCAGGAACAGACCAATTCACAGCTGAATTCCACCAAGTGTATGAAGAAGACATGGTACCCTTCCTACAGAAACTATTTCAAAAAATTGAAGTGAAGGGAGTCCACCCTAACTCATTCTACAAGGCCAGCATCATCCTGATACCAGAAACCCTACAAAGATAAAACAAAAAAAGAAAACTTCAGGCCAATATCTTTAATGAATACTGATGCCAAAATTGTCAACAAAATTTCGCAAACCAGATCGAGCAACATATCAAAAAGACTATACACCATTATCATATAGGCTTTATTCCTGGAATACGAGGTTGATTCAACATATGCAAATAAATAAGTGTGATTCATCATATAAACAGAACTAAAGACAAAACCACGATTATCTCAGTGATGCAGAAAAGGCTATCAATAGAATTTGACACACATTCATGTTAAAAACTATCAATAAACTAGGTATTGAAGGAACATAACTCAAAATAATAAGAACCAACTCTGACAAATCCACAGCCAGTATAATATGAATAGACAAAAGCTGGAGGCATTTCCCTTGAAAACTGGAGCAAAACAAGGATGCCCTCTCTCACCAATCCTATTCAACATAGTGTGCCAAGTTCTGGCCAGTGCAATTATGCAAGAGAAAGAAAGAAAGGCACCCAAATAGGGAGAGAGGAAGTCAAGCTTCCCTGTTTGCAGATCACATAATCCTATATCTAGAAAATCCCATCGTCTCAGCTCAAAAGCTTCTTAAGCTGTTGAGGTTGTTTATACAACCTCAGCAAAGTCTCAAGATACAAAATCAATGTGCAAAAATCACTAGCATCCCTATACATCAAAAACAAGCCACAAGGCAAATCAGGTACAAACTCCCATTCACTGTTGCCACAAAAAGAATAAAGTACCTAAGAATTCAGCGAATTGAGGGGAAAACTATCTACAAGGAGAGCTAAAAACACTGCCAAAAAAAATCAGAGTTGACACAAGCAAATGGAAAGACATTTCTTTTTCATGGATAGGAAGAATCAATATTGTAAAAATAGCCATACTATCCAAAACATTTTATAGATTCAATGCTATTCCTATTAAACTACCACTGAGATGCTTCACAGAATTAGAAAAAAAACTATTTTAAAATTAAATGAAACAAAAGGGAGCCTAAATAGGCTCGGCTATCTTAGGCTAAAGGAACAAACCTGGAGGCATCATGCTACTCAACTTCAAACTGTACTACATGGGTACAGTAATAAAAACAGCATGCTACTGGTACCAAGACACATAGATCAATGGAACAGAATAGGGAACCCAGAAATAATGCTGCACACCTACATCCATCAGATCTTCAACAAAGTTGACAAAAGCAATGGGGAAAGGACTCTCTATTCAATAAATGGTGCTGGGATTACCGGTTAGCCATATGCCGAAGATTGAAACCAGGACCCCTTCCCTCTACCATATACAAAAATTAACTCAAGATGGATTAAAGACTTAAGTGTAAAACCCACAAGTATAAAACACTGGAAGACAACCTAGACAATACCATTCTGGATATAGGAACAAGCAAAGATTTCATGACAAAGATGCCAAAAGCAATGGCAAAAAAAGCAAATACTGACAAAACAGATCTAATTAAACTAAAGAGCTCTACACAGCAAAGGAAATTATCAAGAGAAACAGACAACCTACAGAATAGGAGAAAAATTTTGCACACGATGTATCCAACAGAGGTTTAATACCCTGCATCTATAAGGAACTTAACAAAATTTACAAGAAAAAAAAAAATTAAAAAGTGGGCAAAGGACATGAACAGACACTTTTCAAAGAAAAACATACATGCAGCCAAAAATCATATGAGAAAAAGCTCAATATCACTGATCATTAGAGAAATGCAAATGAAAACCACAATGAGATAACATTTCACATCAGTCATAATGGCTACTATTAAAAAGTCAAAAAATAACAGATGCTGGCAAGGTTTCAGAGAAAAAGGAACACTTATTCCCTGTTAGTAGAATTGTAAATTTGTTCAACCAATGTGGAAGACAGTGTGGTGATTACTCAAAGATATAAAAACAGAAATATCACTCAACCCAGCAATCCCATTACTGAATATATACCAAAAGGAATATATATCCATCTATTATAAAGACACATGCACATGTATGTTCATTGTAAGACTGTTCACCATAGCAAAGACATGGAATCCACCAAAAAGCCCAACAATGACACACTGAATAAAGAAAATGTGGTTCATATAAACTATGAAATACTATATAACCATCAAAATAAATGAGATTATATCCTTTGCAGGGACAGGGATGGAGCTGTAGGCCGTTATCCTTAGCAAACTAACTCATGCACAGAAAACCAAATACTGCTTGTTCTCAATTATATGTGGAAGCTAAATGATGAGAACACATGGGCACATAGAGGGGAACAACACATATGGGGCCTATCAAAGTATGGAGGATGGGAGGAGACAGATAAGGAAAAATAACTAAGAGTGAGGCTTAATACCTGGGTGATGAAGTAATCTGTACAACAAACCCCCATGACACAAGTTTACCTATATAACAAACCTGCACATGTACCACTGGACTTAAACATTAAAAAAGTAAGACAACACTGACATTTTCCACATGAATTGATTCTTTTATGAAAGACTTCTCTAGAGCATGTGATACTGTTTAATAACATTATATTCACAGAATTTCTTTCAAAATTGGAATCAGTCCTCTCGAACTATGCCACTGCTGTATCAACTAAGTTAGGTTATATTCTAAATCCTTTGTTATTGTTTTGACAAAATTCACCAGTAGAATATTGCACCTCAAAAAACAACTTTCTTTGTTTATCCATAAGGAGGAACTTCTCATTCATTCAAGTCTCATCATGAGATTGCAGCAATTCAGTCATATATTCAGATTCCTCTTAGAATTCTAGTTCTCTTGCTCTTTCTATGACATGTGCAGTGACTTCCTCCACTGAAGTCTTGTACCCCTCAAAGTCACCCGTAAGGATTGGAACAAACTTTTTCCAAACTCTTATTAATGTTGATATTTTGACATCCTCCCCTGAATCATGAGTGTTCTTAATGGCATCTAGAATGGTGAATCCTTTCTGGAAGGTTTTCAATGTCCTTTGCCCCAATCCAGCAGAAGAATCACCATCTGTGTCAGCTATAGCCTTATGAAATGTATTTCTTAAATAATAAGACATGAAAGTAAAAGTTATTTCTTGATCCTTGGGCTGTAGAATGGAAGTTGTGTTAGTAAGCATGAAAACATTAATCTCCTTGTACATCTCCATCATGGGTCTTGGGCGACCAGGTACATTGTCAATGAGCAGTAATATTTTGGAAGGAATCTTTTCTTCTTAGCAGTAAGTTTCAACACTGGGCTTAAAATATTCAGTAAATCATGCTGTAAACACATGTACTGTCATCCAGGCTTTATTATCCCATTTGTTGAGCACAGGCAGAGTAGATTTAATATAATTCTTAATGACCCTAGGATTTACAGAACGGTCAATAACATTGGCTTCAACTTAAATTTACCAGCTGCATTAGTCTCTAACAAGATACTCTATCCTTTGAAGCCAGGCATTGACTTCTTTCTAGCTTGAAAATCCTAGATGGAATCTTCTTCCAATAAAGGCTGTTTTGTCTACATTGAAAATCGCTCATTTAATGTAGTCACCTTTATCAGTTATCTTAGCTAGATCTTCTAAATAACTTATAGCTTCTACTTCAGTCCTTGCTGCCTTACTTCATGCTTTTATGTTACCAAGATGGCTTCTTTTCTGAAACCTCATGAACCAACCTCTGCTAGCTTCAAAGTTTTCTTCCGAAGCTTGCTCACCTCTCTGTCTTCATAGAATTGAAGAGCTTTAGAGCCTTTCTTAGCATTAGGTGTTGGCTTAAGGTAATATTATGACTGTTTTGTTGTTCTATCCACACTACTAAAACTTTCTTCATATCAGCAGTAAGGCTGTATTGCTTTCTTGTCATTTGTGTTTTCATTGGAGTAGCACTCTTAATTTCCCCTGTGAACTTTTCCCTTGAATTGATAACTTGGCTTGCTGTTTGGCACAAGAAGCCTAGATTTGCCTCATCTCAGCTTTTGACCTGCCTTCCACACTAAGCCAAATCATTGGTAGATTTTGATTTAAAGTGACAGATGTGTGACTTTTCCTTCACTTTAACACTTAGAGGGCATTGTAGGGTTATTGATTGGCCCCATTTCAGTGTTGTTGTGCCTGAGAGAATAGGGAGGCCCAAGAAAGGAAAGACAGGTGGGGAAATGCCTGGTTGGTGGAGCCAATATAACACACACAACATTTATCTATTAAGTTAGCCATCTTATATGGGAATACTTCACGGCCCTTCAAAACAATGACATTAATTACATCAAAGATCACTGATCATGAGTCACCATGATAAATACAATAATAACAAAAAAGTTTAAAAGATTGTGAGAATTACCAAAATATGACAGAAATATGAAGTTATAATGTGCTATTGAAAAAAATGACACTAATAGACTTACTCAACACAGGATTGTCAAAAACCTTTAATTTGTAAAAAGTGCAATATCTCTGAAGCACAATAAAGCAAAATAAAACAAGGTATGTCTGTAGATAATAATACTATCCAACATTTATTAAACACAAAGTAGCATCCTTGTTTCCTCTCTTTTCTTCCTCTCTCACATTCAATCTATTAGCAAATTCTGCCAAATATCATTCTAAAACTTAATTCTCAATCTATCCATTTTCTCAATTTACACTGCTACCACCCTAGTCCAAGCCACTGTCTACTGAACTTGCATCCTAACTGGTTTTGGTGATTCTACTCTTCCTATCTATTATCTATTTTCCACACAGCAATCAAAGTGATCATTAACAGTAATGTAAACGTTCCAGTAGCTTCCCATTGCATTTATAACACAATTCATAATCTTACCACACAATAAAAGGTTCTGAGTGATCTAGCCCCTGCTTATCTCTCTGACATGTTGTACTGTTCCTTTCCATGTTTATAATATTTCAACAACACTGGTCTGCATTATGTTCCTTGACCACTGCAATCCTGTTCCTCCCTCAGAGAGTTTAATTTGCTGTTCTGTCTACTTCGATAACTATTGTTTCCCTTATTGACATAGGGGGGTCCATCCTCTCATGCATATTTTGCCATAAATAATGCATCTTTAAATATGTTCTTCATCTTGATCCTCCTTTATCCATTTTACCTTTTTGTTTTTTTTAGAATTTGCCCCTTTCTGAAATTATTTCATTTGCTTACATCTTATTTATTTTTTTATTTATTTATTTTGAGATGGAGTCTCACTCTGTTACCCAGGCTGGAGTGCAGTAGCACAATCTCGGCTCACTGCAACCTCCATTTCTCGGATTCAAGCGATTCTACTGCCTCAGCCTCCCCAGTTGCTGGGACTATAGGCACATGCCATAACACCTGTCTAATTTTAATTTTTTTAGTAGAGACAGGGTTTCACCATGTTGGCCAGCCTGTTCTCAAACTCCTGACCTCAGGTTATCCACCCACCTCGGCCTCCCAAAGGATTACAGGCATGAGCCACCGCACCCAGCCTGCTTACATCTTTATTCTTGCTCTCCTATGTCAGAATGTAAGTTCTGTAAAGGGTCTTTGTCTGCCTTATTCAAGAACGTATACTTACTATCTCTTATATTGATACAGTGACTAAAAAATACCAGTCATTCAATAAACGTTTGTTGAAAACAATGAATAAATGACTTTTCTGCTTATCACATTAAATTCTCTACAAACATTGTGTTTATTTAAAAACATGTATGCAATTCACACAGTAACACTATGAAGCAAGTATATTATTGTCCTCAGTTTATAGATAAAGAAGCTGAGCTTAGATGTTTAAGTAACTCTCAAAGGCAATGGAAATAATAAGCATCAATACTGGGACCCAGGTACTGGATTTAAGTAGATCTAACTCTAGACACCACTCTCTTAATCTCATGGTATACATCTCCTTATGTAACTTACTAAGAAAATTCTTATCACGTTTTCAGATTTAAAAAATCTTTTAAAAAG
The DNA here is from genome assembly GCF_030222135.1 of Aotus nancymaae. NCBI lineage: Eukaryota > Metazoa > Chordata > Mammalia > Primates > Aotidae > Aotus > Aotus nancymaae. The sequence continues at coordinate 47,741,600 of NW_026988415.1, read as the reverse complement.
CAAATACATTGAATGACTGAATTATGATCCCAAAAGTTCACTACTACAGATTGAAGTGATGACCCAAAACCAATGAAATGGTACATAATGGAATACATTTGAAGTTCTGTTCTTAATTAATCAACTGAGAAAGAATAAATGAGCAGAGCCTTGTCTTGTAAACAGTCTTTGTGAAAAAATTTTGGAGGTTTTATTTGACTTTAGATTCCATGTGAACCAACAGGATGCTGTGACTGTCATAAAACAAAACAAAACAAAACAAAAGCAAGCTTCTACAAACAGACTTCATTAATATAAGTCTGGACTCTGTGTACAACCACACTAGATTCTTCATTTGACAAAGTCTCACTATTAATTATGGAGATCAAATTTGAAAGGGGGTGTAGGCAAACTAGACATTCATCTATGGAAAATGACCAAGAAAATGAAGAGTTTGCAATGAATACAAAACAAATAACAGTTGGAGGCAGTAAGTGTGTATAGCTTGGTTCAGAAAAGGAACGTAAGTGTCAAATATCACTATTTAGATATTGATTATTCATTATTTTTTCATAATGAAAAATCATGGCAAGTGAATAGAAGCTAGATTACAGATCAATATATGGAGCAATTTTCTAATACAGCACTTTGTGTTAATAACGGGCCCAGCTGATTCACAGTGAGATTCTGTCACTAGAAATATTCAAACAGAGGTGAAAAACATTTGAAAGAAGTAGATACATTTTTGCATAGGGACTGGAGTTGGACTAGACTGACAATTCCCAAATCTTAGTCACATAACTGGTGCTATGTTGTAAAAACATACAGATGCCTGTGTAACATCTAGTAGGTCTATCAAGGGGACACAGTGATATGTATTTTCTAAAAATATCCATAGGATCCTGTGGAACCCTGCAAAGATTCTAAGATAAACAGTTCCCAAGTCCTCAGCATCTTTATCTGACTGCTGAAATCTCATTCACTCAAACTGCTGAACTGTGATCTGCTTCATAATAAGAAATACATCATTGCTTCTTGTGCAGTCTAACACATAGTAGCTGTTCAATAAATGTGTGTTAAATATATTACATATTGGTGAATAGATGAATAAGAATTCTTAGGTACATTTGTGTAAAGCAGAGGAGTCTTCCAAATGTCCTTAACAGGATGCAAATGGAGTATCTGTAAAGGTTTAGGCTTGAAAAATACAAAATAGTGCTGAAAAGTTTTTCATCTTTCTACTATTTAAAGATGGCTTTCTCAAAATAGAAGGCAATGTTACTTAGTTTTTTGTAACAACAGGAAATGAAGTAATGGGAGGGCTATTAGTTTCTGGAGGTGCTGCAATGACAACAATAATAAATCCATAAATTTATTCTCATAGTTCTAGAAGCCACAAGTCAGAAATTAGGGTCTCAGTAGGGCTGAACTCCCTCTAAAAATCCTAGGAGACAAAACTTTCTTGAAATTTTGGCTTCTGCTGCTTCCTGGAATTGCTTGGTTTGTGGTATCAAACCTCTAGTTTCTTCCTTTTTCATGTGCTGTCTTCCCTGTGTCTTTGATTCTCAAACTTTCCTCTCATTTCTCTTATAAGGACAATAGTCATCGGATTTTTTAGGGCCTGCCATCAATCCGGGATTATCACCTTGAGATTCTTAATTACATCTGCAAAGACCCTATTTCCAAATAGGGTCACACTAGCAGCTAAAGAGGAGTGGTTGATTAGAACTTGGACATATATCTTTAGAGGACACAGTTCAACCCATTATAGAAGGAAACATTTATACAATCTCTAATAATAATGACAGCTGACATTTGGTGTGTGCATACCACGGGTAAGGCACTTTGGATGTATCATCCAATTTAATTATTATAAGGAGTTGAGTTAGAAATTGAAGCAGCCAGAGATATTTTACTTTTCCAGGGTCACATGGTATTAATTGGTAGAGCTAAGATTCAAAATCTTTCTGGCTTCAGATCTCATGCTCTTAACTGTTTTGCTATACTGCTTCTTAATTATTGTTAATACTATAATACTATAATAGTAATAGTTATTGAGAGGTATGCACCAGGCACTGAGCTTAGAACATGACATGGATTACTTCACCTAACTTTCATGACAGCCTTGTAAGGCAATTACTTTTATGATTTCCATTTATTTCGTAGTCAAGAAAACTGAAGCTCAGAGATTTTAAGTTGCCAAGATTATACATTTAAGTAGTGGATTCAAAATTAAGTGACCCAACTCTAGAGTTGGTGTGCTTAATGACTATGTGATATTCACTGGATCTAAGATTGAAACTCATTTATTCATCATTCATCAATCTTTTCCATGGTATCTAATGTGCATCATGTGCTCAGTGAAACATAATGAATGAATGAACTACATTAATAATGTTGTAATTGTTATATTTTTTCTGGAGTCCCAGTCTGTCTCTCTGTTCTAACTTCTCAGTGTGTTGATTTCTGTCTGACACTATCTCCTCCTTCATGCCTATATGTCAGTATTGACAAGTATGCCATTCTTCAAGGACTTCTGTAATGCAACCAGATGGATCTATAGAAGGGCTTTTTTTTTTTTTTTTTTAAGAGATTTATCTACAGGGAGACATGCTTTAAACAATCATTGTCTCCAAACCAATCCAATTCTAATCAATCATAGGTTTATCAAACTATTTATGCAAACAAGCTGGAAGCCATACCAAATATACTGAGAATATTCTAACAAGATAGTCCATATGCCAAATAAACGGGATGTCAGCATCTTTACTACTATGCTCATATTTCAACAATCAAGTCAATAATTTTTAAAAAATCCTCCAATTAATGCCTAAGGAAGGAATTAAAGCAACATGCTGTCTAACCAGCCTTGCTTCCCCTTATCTCTTTGAAACTAATACTGTAAAGGTCTTACTCTAAATACAGATATCATTCTTAAATATATTAATAAGAAATTAGATGTCAAATTTAAATTTGCAACAATATCTTCAGTCCCAAATGTAGACTCTGTAAATATCAGCAGCACTGCCAGTCATATTGCACAACTTCAGGGGGTCAATATTTACATTCCAGTATGTGTGAATGGCATCTCCTAGAGTTGTAAAGTGCATAACCTGTCTGACAGTATTTGGAGATTCTGGTCAGCAGAATGGATTTAGAGTAGCAAAGGACCAATGCAAAAAATCGGTTGATTACAAAGAGCACTGATCGACACCAGTGATATTCCAAGTTTTAGCAAAGTCAAAGAGACTGCTACACTTGCAGCTTGTTAAACTCGAATACTAGTCTGAGCTGGCTTTGATGAGCTAAGGGAATTCTAGTGAAAGGCAAAGCTTAAAAAATGGAGTTTTATCTGAAGCTTCTCTAAACTTTTAAAATCTGCAGGTGCTGGATACCTCATGGAAACTAGCTTTCTTGTGAGATTTTGTTGTAATTTCCATTAAAGATTTTTAAGAAGAGGAAAATATATCTTAAGAGACGAACTGAAAGCATTCCAGTACTTCTAGTAACAGCAGGAAATCCAGCCATGTATAAACACCCCGGAGATAAAAGGCAGCTCTGCAACTGGGCGCAGTGGCTCACACCCGTAATCCCAGCACTTTAGGAGGCTTAGGCAGGCAGATCACGAGGTCAATAGACAGAGACCATTCTGACCAACATGGTGAAACCACATCACTGCCAAAATACAAAAAATTAGCTGGGGTGGTGGCGCACGCCTGTAGTCCCAGCTACTGAGGAGGCTGAGGCAAGAGAATCACTTGAACTCAGGAGGTGGAGGTTGCAGTGAGCTGAGATTGCACCACTGCACTTCAGTTTGGCGACAGAGCAAGACTCCATCTCAAAAAAAAAAAAAAAGTAGCTCTACAAACAAGAAAATGCCTATGCTGGCCATAGACTTATAGTGGCCTGGCACTTATGGCCTCTTGCTTTGTTGCCACTTGGGAACAACTGCTGGATATTGTCACCTGATCTGAGTTATTTCACTCCCCTCCCTCCTCCTCCAATTTTCTGTTATATTTGACTATTGTATCCATGTGGGAACTCTTTTCCAAAGGTTGACTGGCATTTAGTTTGTATCTGAAAATACCTTTGGCTTGGTTTTGGTTTGAATATGCAGTCTGCCATAAATGGCAAAATTAAAAAACAGATTTTTTTTAAAAAAATGCTACAATTTATCTAATGCTTACTGTGTTCCAGAAAGGTTACTTATTGTCTCAGTGCTGGAAATCAAATCCAGTACTCCTTGACACCAGAGCCCATGCAATTAGTACACTACATCTTTTTATAAATACACTTAAACATTATTAAGCCCATTAACATATCCTTGTTTACATTGGGTATGTCCAAAATATAAATCCTAATTTCTTACCCTTTCCCATCTTACTCAATTTATTTCATTTTTGTCATTAAAGAGGTTACAGAATCATGACAAAAAGCTCCTGGGTTTTTAGATATACATTCCTATGAAATAACAAAATAGAAAGGAGAAATCAGAGGTGTTATATTGCTCTTGAGTATGTCACAATCTTTTGATTAATTCCTACATACAAAACCATAATTTCTGTATATATATATTTATGATGCTGAAAAACAGAGAGGTTTATTTTCATAACTTTATTATCTTCTTTAATCCTCATTGCAAAAAGGAAATTTGCAAAAGTTTTTGTAATGAAGTAAGAGCCAGAGGGTCATTGTTATTTTCATTTTACAGAACAGGAAGCTAAGATCCAGCAAGGCAAAATTCTCTCATCCACTTATAAGGGGAATCATGAAATCAAAGAGGCATTTGGGCTGAAAATGACTTTTAAAAGATTTACATCTCGTGAATGGACTTTTAAACTTTCCATAGATTTTCAGCATCCAACTTTATTCTAAGATTTTCATAATGTGGGCTATGGAAACTACAGAAAACATTAAAGCTGCATATGATTCTAAATTGCAAATAACAGGCATCTTCAGTACCTCCAAATGTCAGCATTACCAACAATTATATAAAAATGACATTAAGATATTTGGAGTAGATGAGACATTGTGTTTCCCTAGTTTTCTGGAGGCTTGAGGGTTGTGTGCAAGAGATTACATTTTTCCTATTTCCTCTTAACTGTGTACCACCCATTCCTGTCCAAATTCCTATTTATTTTCCCTGATATTAACAATATGACAAAGATCCAAGAGTACTGTTTCTTGGTGGGACATAGATGAGCTCTTGGAAATTCCTGACTTACAGCCAGAGAGTAGGCACATTAATATTTTATGCTTTCCTCAGGTAGAAACTTGTGGACAATAATAACAGATATAATTTATTGGTTCATGTCAGCTATATAGCAATACTTTTATAATTATACCTATGCCTTACAACAATCCTATAAATTACGTAGTATGAGCTCCATTTAGCAGAAGAGAAAACTGCGTCTCAGAGATAATGTAGGAGTTATAAATTGAATTAAGGACCGATTGATTTGGATTAAGGTCCAGATTTTATGTTCTTCAAATATCTAAATTAAATTTGATCTACTGCTTTTTAGATCTACTCTTTTTGTCCTGTTCTTAAAGGGCAGAGAATGCAAGGTTTCTGATTCTCAAGCTAATTTTTTCTCTTTTAATCTATATTATTTCTTTCTTAACTAAAACAATACCAACAAAAAAGAAATATAAACTGAGCTTTTCTGTATCAAAGAAATTCCCAAGTGGTGTTTTCTGGGTTAAATTCAATATTAAGGCAAAGGGGCAAGTTATTTCATATTCCAGCCACTATAAACTGATCTTCCATTTCCCTTTTCTTGTATGCATTTCCATCTCCTTTTTCCTTTAAAGAAGAAATGTAAAAAGAGAAGGCTTATGTAGCATCACAGAAAAGACATAAAAATATGTTATTTTCTCTTCATACCCTTCTTGTCATGAATAATTAAAAAGCAAAATAGTCCACACTTACATTAGACGAAGAAATATTTCCTCATTAAGAAGGAGTTGCCGGCCGGGCGCGGTGGCTCAAGCCTGTAATCCCAGCACTTTGGGAGGCCGAGGCGGGTGGATCACGAGGTCAAGAGATCGAGAACATCCTGGTCAACATGGTGAAACCCCGTCTCTACTAATACAAAAAAAAAACTAGCTGGGCACGGTGGCGCGTGCCTGTAATCCCAGCTACTCAGGAGGCTGAGGCAGGAGAATTGCCTGAACCCAGGAGGCGGAGATTGCGGTGAGCCGAGATCGCGCCATTGCGCTCCAGCCTGGGTATCAAGAGTGAAACTCCGTCTCAAAAAAAAAAAAAAAAAAAAAAAAAAGAAGGAGTTGCCAAATATATTCCTTTATTCTGCTAGGTATAACTAAACACGCTAAAGTTATTTGGTGGTCGGCTTTTCCCTATCTACTGCTACGTTGCCCTATCCTGAAGCTCAGCTATTTCAAATGTTCCTCCAATTTCTTTGTGGACAGATCCACCTGGCCCTTCATTGCCTCTCCTCCTTCCCTCTCGTCTCCTCCTCCCTTGTTCTTGCTTCCCTTCCCCACTTACTAGTCGTTTCTCCCTCTCCCCTCCCCTCTTCTCCTCCTTTCTCCTCTCCTCCTCCGCCCCTTTCTAGTCTCAGGTGGAAACCTGTGGAGACTCCTCTCTTATCCTAGCTTTCTCTCTGATATGGTTCAGCTGTGTCCCCACCTTTATCTCATCTCGAATTGTAATCCCCATAATTGCCTCAAGTCAACTGCAGGACCTGGTGGGAGGTGATCAGGTCAATCATGGGGGTGGTTCCCCCATTCTGTTCTTGTGATAATGAGTGAGTTCTCAGGAGATCCTATGGTTTTATAAGGGGCTCTTCTCCCTTTGCTCCTTCACTCTTTCTCTTGCCTGCTGCCACGTAAGACATGCCATTGCTTTTCTCTCACCTTCTGTCATGATGGTACACTTCCTGAGGCCTCCCCTGCCATGTGGAACTGTAAGTCAATCAAACCTCTTTTCTTAATAAATTACCTAGTCTTAGGTATATCTTTATACTAGTGTGAAAATAGATTAATACACTATCCTATCTGTCTCATTCCATCAGTTCAATATCAAAGGACTTTAATCGAAGTGTGCATGGAAGTCAAGGAGATTCTGATGCTTTATAGCATCTAACCTTTAACTGGAATTTTTGCTTGGAATTCTATATCACTGGGCCCTGTTGACATTTACCCTTGCTTTGCCCTTAGGATATATGACATACATTCATCAATTTTAAGGAGAATTTTCTCTCTTGATTCCTCAGCTAGGAAAACATCTTGCTATATGAAACTGTAACCATTTCTTTGCCTGAAAACATTATATTGTCAAGGACCTACTATATGTCCTGCAAAATATGAGCAATTGGCAGTACTATTAGTCTTACAGAAGGAATGATAATTAAAAATTATTTATTTTAATATTGGCAGAAATCGTGGAGGTAATGATTTACCATTCCAGTTAATTCATTTATTTATTTTTAGCAACACAATTCTATGAACGTCTTATGTTTTAATTTTTTAAGTTTTTCCTGATATATTCTAAAAAATTTTAAATGTCCTCACATGGAGACAGGTTGATGACTTGAAAATTTTGCTTCATACTCTCCCTTTGGGGGCACAACTGGATTTTTGAAGAAGTTGGCTTCCCTTTTCAACACAATTTGGCTGCTCATTAGTAAGTATATTATGCTCCTCCCCAGAGGCTTCCTTCTGATGATAACAAGAAAGGCATTACCTGACAGGCACATGAGGAACAAGATATTTCTTAGAAACACCCATGGCAAAAATGTGAGAATGGGAACTGCAGAGAAGAGATGTGTATGTGAAAAATAATGATGGAGGCTTAAGGACTGATAGCAAGGTGAAAGAGATTCCTGTAAACACTGAAATCCCTAGAAGAGTGAGGACTGAGCTCCACATGCAAGATTATAGCAAGAATTCATGAAACTGCTTCTAAGCCTCCAGTTTGCATTTCTCATAGTATCAGAGGTTTCATTTTTATTTTTGGCATTTCTGATAAAGCTAACTAAGTGCCAAATTCATGAAGTTGATTAAATAAAATGATAGAGATTGAGAGAGAGTAAGATCAGACAGAAAAGATTCAAGCATTGGGGGTCTTTTCCTGGGTTGCCCCCCCAATTTTTTTTTTTTTTTTTGAGATGAGGTTTGCAGCTCTAATGTTATACCGCATGGTTCATAGTTGCAAATTTGAAAGCCAGGATACAAGTAGTAGCTGCATCCTTGGTACAACTCTAAACCCAGAGTGGTCACTCATTCACTGCAGAAGGAGAGTCTGTACATTTCCAACATTCCACTGCAGTGGCAGAAGCAACAGCAGTAGATTGAGCCACTTTCCCCTATGCAATGCCAGACTTAAAAGCTTTACAGGAATGTTGGGGCCTTTCTGTTTACCAAGTGATATTGAATGAAGATGGGACTAAGTCAAGTTTGAGGTTGCTGCTCAGAATGGACTCATTGAAAGATCAGGAAGCCATTCTGATTTGAGTTATCAAGATTGTTTATTTATGAAAAACTTATGGGTTGGCAAAGCTGTGTAGAATGCAATTGTCTAATCAGTAAAACATATACCACAAAATGAAATGTGGCACAAAGTGGGAGGATTTCAAAAACAAGCCCATTGGTTGCAAGATGTACAAGCTCTCCTGACTTTACCTGGAACAAAACTCTGTCATCCATCCAAACATTAGTTGTTTTGGGGATGCACCTTTGGAAACTTTACTAAAGTAAACACATTTTCTTATTGTCCACATTTATTCAAGCCAGACCTTTGAATGAAAGGACTATAATTAACTTACCTATTTAGGTGCCGTGGCAAATACAAACAAAATAGAAGTATAGTAGAACTAGTAGCTTGCTTCTTGATTGATAGACATTGTGATAACAGCATTTTCTATAAATTCTCATTTAAGCCTCACAATGATCTTATAAAAGGAGTCCCATTACATAAATACCAGGTTTGCTACAAAACCGTTACTAGGTTAATTGCCTTCAAGATCCTTAAAGACCAAGACTCCCTCAGTTCTTATCTCCTGTCTCAAAAGAGATTACACATAACATAGAGTGAATGAGAAGACATATATTGCCACGTTCAGTTTTAAATGTGCTTCTAGTACATATTTTCAGCTTTGTCCTTAGACATATTCCTCAAAGGGAACAAGAACATCTGCAGACTACAGTGGGAAGGGATGTCCTAAGATTCAGGTGCATTTAGGAATATTTAAGTGTTAGTTGTAATACTGTTGTATGAAAAAGGACCAATTTACATTTCCAGGCGTGAGCATATAGAGTGTATACATTGTCAGAGTTTTGGAGTTTCTGAATTTTGATGATCAATCAGTTCTTGCTAAAGAGACCTAAAGCAGTATTTCCCTATAATATCTCTATCCAGAAATGCAAGCAGTTTGTACATTCTCATACTTTTTAAATTAAAAAAAAAGCAATAGTTTTGTCATTTTGTACTTTTTTTTTTGCTAGATCTAAATTTAGCAAAAGATGCTATATTAGACACAGGGATGCTTATTTTAAGGAGTGACTCTCAAGGAGATACAAAGAATTAATAATATATTTATAAGCCTGCTAAAGATGGTACACAGGAACATACAACTACCTTACAAATAATTTACAACGTATTTACAGAAAAGAAGTTAAAATGCATCAATGGCTCTTGCAAATTCATTTCTTACAATTTTGGATTCATACATTTTATTAAATATGACTTAAATATCTTCCAGTGGACCATTTATAATGAAATGGAGGCTCCGGGAATAGCAATCAATGTATAGCAGTTGTTGGCCAGACAAAGCTAATGTAAATTACTTAAGATCAAATTTTTGTGCATGTATATATACAAATCAAACTACACTTAATAAGTCCTTTAAATCCCATAAAGGGAAAATACAATAGTTTGAGAGAAAGGGAATTTATACCATGATGGAGCAACTTAAATAGAGAAGGCTCACAAAATATTTGTCCTTTTCACTACTGAAAACATTTGCCATGAACTTACCTAACCCTTCTTCAAAGCTTATTTCCTTCCTTAGATGTAAAATTAAATAAAGACTTGCCTACAAAGCTGAATGGATCTCAAAGATATTTTCTACAGGACTATATGATCTATTTTTATCTCTTTTTCCTCAGCAGACATGCTCAGGCCCCAAATTCTGCCATTGCCTTTGAGAAGTTCTAAATTCTCAATACCTTGCTGAATCTTGGAAGTGATTTGATAGTGTTTATGATGTTCATATTTTTGTACAATGAAGATCTAGAGACGACAAGGCCATATATGGTTTACTACTCTTCCATATATAAATTGACAAGATTAAGGTACAGCTTCCATATCAGCCTCAAACCTGTTTCATGATGTTTATTATGTAGTCCACATCAGCCTCCTCTTGACTAACACTTTATCTCTGAGCATTTTCTACTGGAGTTTATGAGCCTTAAAGATATTTTCCTAGTAAAATTATCCAAGCATATTTTATTTTCTGTCCATTTTGATTTGAGAAATTCTGAAGGCCAAGCCTAAGTCTCTAACATTTTTTCTAACTGTCCTAGTACATATCACAATACTGTGACTACCAGTACTTAATAAAGATATATGTTTGAACAAACCACACTTATAGTTCCTTCCAGAACCCCCACAACATAACCTGCACACTATTATTCAAGATGTTTGATGAAAGCATCTGTATGAAGTGTAGAAAGCAGTAGATTGACCTCATTAATTTATATACATGCTTATGGAGCTTACCTAAATGTGGTCACTTGATGTGATGGAGGCTGCTATTTTCTCTGTTACAGGGTAGTTACCAAACTAAGATGGAAGAGCTGGCACCAAAAACTATACCAGAAATTGAGGTAAAGTAAAAAGGAAGCATCATTCACCACTTGCATAATACTCACGAAATCCATGGAAAGTTCTTATCTCAGATCTTTGAAACAAAACAACAAATGCAAAATTGATTCTATCTCAGGCAGGATTGACAAGAGCTTTGAGGTTTGTGCATATCATAACCTACACAATGTTGGAAAAAGATAAAATGAGGCTTTCCTGTTAATGGTTACTTGTTCCTGAATGGCAAGCTTTACATGCTTGTATCTCCCACAAGATTCATTTCTTGAAACAGACAAAAAGCTCCATGAGTTCTCTGTGATTTGTCTGAACTGTTTTGCGTGTCTCTGATCTTTCCTTTGCGAAGCTAGCTGACAACATGAGGGCTTGTTTTCTGACTCAAAATATTCAAACTAAGGGTGTTGAATTGCAGATTTAGGATACAACTGGAAAGTTTAAATGAATTTTAAACTTTCCCACCTGAATTAACATACAAGCCAGATTTATTAGGCTAATTAGCACAAATGGTGGGGAAGAAAGAGAAAAGAGTATAATTAAAAATTAGTAAATTCAATTTAGGTGAGGATTTCAAGAATTTGGGGTTGGCTTGTACATGGATTCTGGAACTTCCCCAAGTATGTAAATTATCCCCAATGTTTTAACCATCTCATCTTTTGAAAGATCAGTGAATTCCAGCTAGATGCTGGCAGAGCTGCAGCTGTTAGAGCATCCTAGCCAACCTAGCAGAGAAGCCAGGAGAGCACAAAACGAGAAATCTGCATGCTCTCTTTCCTCTAGCCTGACCATCTGTGTATGGACATAGAGCACCAAAGTTGTGCAGCTGTACTCATAATGCTCTATTATGGAAGGAGATAATTTATGTTCAGATGTAATTCATTTCTCTGTTGTCAATGGCTATCAGACAATGCTGAGGCAGAGGTAGGGGCTTTGGGGTGGGGACAAAATGTGGAGGATATGCATCATATGTTTTTACATGAATACTATAAACTCATGATGTAGCAATGATTATTTGGTCTTGGAGATAGTCTCTTCTAAAATCCACATGCATTGATTCAATTATCAGTTTGCAGGTGGTGAGCACATGTTGTATTGTGAATACTTTGTTTCTGCAATGTGAAGCAACATTCTATAAATGTCATGAGAGCACTGCAATGATAACCTGTCTGGTTTTCTGTAAACAATTTTGTACAAAGGGATGGCGTCCAGTTTGGTTCAAATAATTTACAGAAAACAGAATCTCCACACCCAACCTATATATATTCTAAATATACAGAAGTACAGAAAATTTTAAAACTAAACTGAAAACATTTATAAGCTCTGAGCTACAGGCAGACATTTTGAGGGACTGTGTTAAGGAAAACCGAGTCCAGAAAGGGTGTGGTTTCAAAGGCAGGAACTTCCCAGTGCCATGGCTCCAACCACATCCCCATCCCAAAACCTAGAGTTGTTTGTCTGACATTCAGGCCAGAGGGCTAGGTAGAAATTCCAGGTGAGCTCCTTTGTTTAAAAGGCCCGGAAAGAGCTATGGGAGGAGGGGCTCTAGTTGCGGACCTAGTAGCCAATCCAGTATCAGAGTCAAAGATCAATCACTCCAGTGGAAGTTTGAAAGAACTCCTCTCATTGAAGGAGAACATGAATGGAGTGGGAATAACTCCCGGGTTAAAATCCCCCTGCCCCTTACCTATGCGGACATCACCTCCGGATTCCCCTCCAACAGCAGCCCCCAGCAGCGTGGGAGCTCTCTCTCTCCTCTCTTCTCTCTCTCTCTCTCTCTCTCTCTCTCTCTCCCTAATATATCGTTCTCTGCTAAATTCTTTGGGTCCACAATATTCATTGGAATGATAAGCTCACTGCACCTCCAGGGCCCCTTCCTCCATTCCTGGGGCAAAGAGAGGTCAAGAACCTGGGCACATCGGATCAGGGAAACTGGGAGCATCTTTGGGACGCCCCGCAGCTCTGCTCCTGTACCCCCGTTACATCTTTGGCAATCCATGGGGAGAGAACTGATCCCCTGCGTTCCGTCCCCTGGTTACAATTTCACTAAAAGTGGCATCCACTGTGATGTGACGGCAAACAATTTTCCAACCAAGTCTCATATAGGTTAAACCATTAACAAAGTTAGACTGGAGATGTATCTTCCCATTTCCTGCAGGAGAATATTTCATAGAAAAATCATATCATCTATTTTTGAAACTTTTAGGAAAGTTTCAGGAAACACAGTTTTTGTTTATTGTTTTTTCTAAACCCTTGGGCAGGAAGATTAAAATCTGTTCCAGTGCTAAGTCATGATTCCGTCAGGAGAATATTTTATTTTAAAAATTAAGGCCATAAGCATGTAGGACTTCATGAATCTCCTTATTCCCAACCATTATTCCATTAGAACTGTATTTCTTTTAAAAAGTCAAAGAGAACATATTTTCAAAAAATGTCAAACCTAAAGGAAAGGAAAACAGAAATGGTAATAGTCATGCAAAGAGAGGACAATCCTTTAAAATAGTACACTGATTTAGAACTGCCTCTTACAAAATATATGAGGATATTTTCTTTACTGTTCTACTCCCCAGCTCTATATTATCATGCTACATATCCGTAGCCACCATTATATGTGTAATGGAGATATGGTGATATGATACATTAGATTCTACAGAGCAAGAGGAAGGCTTGGGGAAACTTAATCAGATCCCTAAGTAGGAAAATGGTATGTACCATAAATACCTACTTTTTGCTGGGATATAGTTAATAAGTAATATATTACCACTGGTGTCTGTCCTCTATGGTTCGACAAAGTAGAATGTATCCTTTTCTAGTCCTGTCTGGTGCATGTTTCTTTTTGCAATAGTATTGCCAATGTGAAAAATTAGGTTTCATGATTTCAGTCTGCCCAGCTTCCAAAAACCTGTGTTCAATACATTGTGAACTGTTAATGGAAGAGTTGCCAAAAAAAATAAATAAATAAAAAAAATTCTGTGTTAATTTCTTCCCAAGCTTGAGGTTTGTCTGATGGTGCTCATTTGCAATTTGTTTTAAAATATAAATGTTAATACAGATAGAAAGTCAGAACAAACATAAAAGGGCAAAAACATGAACATATTTTATCGTGGTTTAAAAAAGCACATAATATGAGATCTACACTCAACAAATTTTTATGTGTACAGTAGACTAATGCTAACTATAAGCACAATATTATATAGTAGCTCTCTAGAACTTTCTCATCTTGAGTGATTGAGAACTCTAAATCCACTGAACAGGCATATCCCATTTTCTACTACTCCCCCAGAGCTTGGCAATCACCATACTACTTACTGTTTCTAAGTATGATTATTTAATACACCTCATATAAGTGGAATCATGCAGTATTTGTCTTTCCATTACTGGCTTATATCACTTAGAATAATGTCCTCAAATTTTATCCATATTCTATTATAATACAGGATTTAGTTCCTTTTTAAGGGAGTAAGGATCTACTGTATTTATATACTACATTTCACTAATCTGGTGATGGTCATTGGAGTTATTTCCACATCTTGGTTATTGTGAATAGTACTGCAATGAACATAAGGGTGTGATTATCTCTCTGAGATCCTGATTTCAGTTCTTTCAGAAAAATATCCAGAAATGAGCTTGCTAGATCATATGACAGTTCTATTTTTCATTTTTTGAATAAACTCCATACTGTTTTCCATAGTGGCTGCACCATTCTACATTCCCACCAACAGTGCAGAAGATTTGCAATTTCTCCACATCCTCACAAAATGTCTATTTTTTCTTCTGTTTTTGTTTGATTTTTATACTTTACAATGGCCATCCTAATAGTGTGAGATGAAGTTTCATTGTGATTTTAGTTTGCATATGCTTGACGATTAGTTATGTTGAGCATGTTTTTACATATCTGCTGGTTACTTGTATGTCTTCTTTGAAGCAATGTCTATTCAAGTTCTTTGCCCATTTTTCAATTGGGTTATTTGTTTTTCTGCTCTTGAATTGTAATTTATATATTTCAGGTATGAAACCCTTATCAAATGTGTGGTTTGCAAATATTTTCTCCTACTTTATAAGTTTTCTTTCACTGTGTTGACTGTTCCCTTTGCTGCAAATAATTATTTTTAGCTTGATGTAGTCCAACTTGTTTATTTTTGGTTTCGTTGTCTGTACTTTTCGTCATACCCAAGAAATCTTTGCCTAGACCAACTTCATGAGGATTTTCCCCTATGCTTTCTTCTAGAGTCTTATAGTTTCAGGTCTTATGTTGAAATTTGAAACCCTTTTGAGTTGATCTTCATTTATAGTGTAAGATGAGAATCCAATTTCATTATTTTGCATATGGTTATCCAGTTTTCCTGAGATCATATGTTGAAGAGAATATCCTTTTCCTATTGTATACTTTTCGCACCCTGGTTGAAGATTATATGACAGTATATGGGTGGGCTTATTTCTGGGCATTCTATTCCATTCCATTGGTCTATATGTCTATTTTCATACCAGTACCACACTGTTTTATTATTACAGAACTATGATATGTTTTAGACTCCAGAAGTGTGAATTCCCCACTTGGCTTTTTTTTCTCAGGATTATTTTGGTTATCCTGAAATAATTGTGATTCCATATAAATTTTAGAATTTTTTTTTTTTCTATTTTTGCTAAATTTGCCATTGGGATTTTGATAGAGAATGCATAGGATCTATAGATGTAGATTGTTTTGGTTAGCATGGATATTTTAATATTGTCTTCCAATCCATGAACTTGAGATGTCTTTCCATTTATTTGTTTCTTCTTTAATTCGGCAATATTTAGTAGTTGTCAGTGTTCAATATTTTTGCCTCCTTTGTTAAGTTTATTCTTATTTTTTGATGCTATTGCAAATATGAGTGTTTTGTTAATTTCCCTTTTGCATTATTTACTATGAGTGTATAAAATGTAACTGACTTTTTTTTGTTTTCTATTTTTTTTTGAGAGATAGAATCTCATTCTGTAACCAAGGCTGAAGTGCAGTGGCATGAACATATCTTACTGCAGCCACAAATTCCTGGGCTCAAAGGATCATCTAGCATCAACATCTGAAATCACTGGGATTACAGGCACATGCCAACATGCTTGGCTGATTTTTTATTTTACATTTGTTAAGATGGGATCTTGCTATGTTGTGCAGGCTGGTCTTGAACATCTGGCCTCAAGTGTTCCTATTTTGACCTCCTGAAATTCTGGGATTACAGATCTGAGCCACCATGCCTGGCCTGAAACTAATTTTCGTATGATGGCTATCTATCCTGCAAATCTGCTGAAGTTGTTTATTACTTATAACATTATTGTGCGTGGAATCTTTGGAGATTCCTATATATAAGATTATGTCTTATCTGAACATAGATAATTTTAGTTCCGCCTTTCTGATTTGGATGCCTCTTATTTATTTTTCTTCCTTAATTGTTCTTGCTAGGACTTTCAGTGATATGCTAAATATTGTGAATAAATATTGTTCCTTATCTTAGAAGAAAAGCTTTCAATTTTTGACATTCAGTATGATGTTACATAGGGGCTTTCGCCTTTTTTATACGGCCTTCATTATGTTGAGGTAATGCCCTTCTGTTCCTTATTTGTTGAAAGTTTTTATCATAAAAGAGTGTTGAATTTTGTAAAATGCCTTTTCTGCATTTATTAAGATGCAATTTGTATCCTGTTTTCTGTTTATGTGGTATATCATATGATTGTTTTTCGTATGTTCAATCATTCTTGCATCTCAGGGATAAATCTCACTCGTTCATAGTAGATGATCCTTTAATATGTTGTTGAATTTAGTTTGCTAGCATTTTGTTGGAATTTTTTGCACGTATATTCACCAGGGATATTGAACGGTAATTTTCTTTTTTTATAGTGTATTTTTCTTGTTTTGGTATCAGAATGTGCTGGCCTCATAAAATGGATTTGGAAGTATTTATTCACCTTTAATTATTGGAAAGTGTGTAAAAACAGTCTTCTTTAAATGTTTGATACAATTCTCCAGTGAAGCCATGTGATCCTGAGCTTTTATTTGTTGGGAGGATTTAATTACTAATTTAACCACTTCACTGATTATAATCTGTTCAGATTTCCTATGTCTTCATGAGTCAGTCTTAGTAGACTGAACGTTTATAGGAAGTTTCCATTTCTGCTAGGTTACCTAATTTATTAGCATATGATTATTAATAGTATTCTTGTGTTAACTTTTTATTTCTCTGGCATTAGTTGTAATGTCTCCTTCTGATTTTAGTTACTTGAATCTTTCTTTTTCCACAGTCTAGCTATGCATTTGTCAATTTTATTCATCTTTTTGAAGACTAACTCTTAGTTTTCTTGACATCATTATTTTCTGTTCTCTGTTTCATTTATTTCTGCTTTAATCGTAATCATTTCATTTCTTCTGCTAACTTTAGACTGAGTTTGTTCTTTTTCTAGTTCCTTGAGGTGTAATGTTACTTTGTTTATTTTAAATCTTTCTTAATATTACAGTAGGCACTTATTTTTATAAATTTCCTGCTTAAACTCCTTTTGCTGAATCCCATAAGTTTTGATATATTTTATTTCCGTTTTCATTTGCCTCATATATTTTCTTTTCAATTTTTTCTTTGTCTCATTGCTTGCTTGGGAGCATGTTGTTTAACTTCTGCATATTTGTAAATTCTCTGAAAATTCCTCCTGTTATTGATTTCTAGTTTCCCACCATGGTGGTCAGAAAAGATGTCTAATATGATTTTAATCTTTTAAAATTTGTTAAGTCTTATTATGTGACCTAACATTGATCTATCCTGGAGAATATTTTGTATGTGCTTGAGGAGAATGCATATTCTGCTGCTGTTGGATGGAATGTTCTGTATATGTCTGTTAAGTTCATTTGATCTAAACTATCGTCTCTGTCCAATGGACCTTTATTGATTTCATGTCTGGATAATTTCTCCATTGTTAAGAGTGGTGTATTGAAATTCCCTACTGTTATCAAATTGCAATTTATCATTCTCTTTATATCTATTAGTATTTGCTTTCTGTATTTAGGTGTTTCAATGTGAAATGCATTCATACATGTTTATAATTTTTGTAATTTCCTGCTGATTGACATCTTTATCACTATATAATGTTTTTATTTGTCCCTTTTTTCAGTGTTTTTACTTAAAGTATATCTTATCTAATTTAAATATGGCTACCTCTGCTTTCTTTTGTTTTCTTTTTGTACAAAATATCTTTGTCCATCTTTTTACTATCTAGCAATATAACATAGTTGAATCTTTTAAAAAATCTATTCAACTACTTCATGATTTTTAATTGAAACATTTAATCTATTTACATTAAAGTTGTTAATTTGTAAAAATTTAACACTGCCATTTAAAAAATTGTTTTAGGGTTGATTTGTAAACCCTTTATTCTGTTCTTTATTGCTGTCTTGTGATTAAATACTTTTTTTCTAGAGACATGCTGTGATTTCTTACTTTTTATCATTTGTGTATCTGCTATAGGTTTCTACTTTGTGATTACCATGAGGCTTGCATAAAATGTTATATAGTTAAAACAGGGTATTTTAGGCTGGTAACAACTTAACTTTGATAGCATAAAAGGATTCTACACTTTCACTTGAACTCCCCCAACATTTTATGTTTTTGAGGTCACAATTTACACAATTTATATTTTGCATCCACTAACAAATTATCATTGCTATTATTGTAATATAGTTTTCTTTTATTTTTTATAATAACAATATAAATGACTTACACAAAATCATTAGAGCGTTAGAGTATTCTGAAATTGATTGTCTATTTATTTTGAAAAAGTAAGTTTTATACTTTTCTAGGTTTCCATGTTACTATTAGGTTGGTGCAAAAGCAATTGCAGTTTTTGCTATTACAATCAATGGCAAAAACCACAATTACTTTTGCAGCAACCTAATAATTAGTACCTTTTTCTTTCAGCTTACAACAGTCTCTTTAGCATTTCTTTTAAGGGAGATCTAGTGGTGGTTGAACTCCCTCAGCTTTTATTGGTCTTGGAAAGTATTTATCCTTCATTGCTTTTTTTTTTTGTATTTTTGTGGGTACATAGTATGTGTATATATTATGCAGTACATGCTATATTTTGATAGAGGTATACAATGTGAAATAATCACGTCAGGGTAAATGCGGTATCCATCACTTCAAGCATTTATCCTTTCTTTGTGTTACAAGCAATCTAATTATACTTTTTAAGTTATTTTAAAATGTATGACAAATTGTTTACTGTAGTTAACCTGCTGTGCTATCAAATACTAGATTGTATTCATGCTATCAAATTATAATTTTATGACGATTAACCATCTCCACTTCCCCTACCACACTACTTTTCCTACTCTGCAGTAACCAACATTCTACTCTTTCTTGCCCCATGAGTTCAATTGTCTTAAATTTTAGCTCCCACATGTAAGTAAGAACATGTAATATTCATCTTTCTGTGCCTGGCTCATTTGACTTAACATAACCTCCAGTTTCATCCATGTTGTTGCAAGTGAAAGAATCTCATTCTTTGCTATATACTTCATTGTATATAATATGGTATGGCTCTGTGTTCCCACCCAAATCTCATCTTGAATTGTACTCCCTTAATTCCCATTTGCTTTGGGAGGGACCTGATGGGAGATAATTAAATCATAGGAGTGTTTTTCCCATATTGTTCTCATGGTAGTGAGTAAGTCTCATGAGATCTGATGGTTTTATAAGGGAAAACCCCTTTCACTTGGCTTTCATTCTCTCTCTTGCCACTACCATGTAAGAAGTGCCTTTCACCTTTCACCATGATTGTGAGGCTTCCCTAGCCAAGTGTAACTGTATGTCCATTAAACTTCTTTCTTTTGTAAATTACTTAGTCTCAGGTATATCTTCATCAGCACCATGAAACAGACTAATACAGTAAATTGGTACCAGTAGACTGGGGCACTACTTCCACCCAAAAATGTGGAGGCGACTTTGGAACTGGGTAACAGGCAGAGGTTGGAACAGTTTGGAGGGCTCAGAAGAAGACAGAAAAATATGGGAAAGTTTGGAACTTCATAGAGACTTGTTGAATTCCTTTTCACAAATTACTGATAGTGATATGGACAATAATGTCCAAGCTGAGGTGGTCTCAGATAGAAATGAGAAACTTGTTGCGAAATGGAGCAAGGGTGACTCTTGTTATGTTTTAGCAAAGAGACTGGTGGCATTTCGCCCCTGCCCTAGAGATTTGTGGAACTTTGAACTTGAGAGGGATGATTTGGGGTATTAGGTGGAAGAAATTTCTAAGCAGCAAATAATTCATGATGTGACTTGGGCGCTGTTAAATGCATTCAGTTTTATAAGGGAAGGACAGCATAAAAGTTCAGAAAATGTATAGCCTGACAATGCTATAGAAAATAAAATCCCATTTTCTGAGGAGAAATTCAAACCAGTTGCAGAAATTTGCATAGGTAACAAGGAACTAAATGTTATTCCCCAAGACGATGGAGAAAAGAGGTCTTCACATCAGCCCCTCCCATCACAGGTCTGGAGGCCAGGGAGGAAAAGGTGTTTTCCTGGGCTGGGCCCAGGGTCTCTGTGCTGTGCCCAGGGTCCCTGTGCTGTGTACAGCCTAGGGACTTGGTACACTGTGATCCAGCTGCTCTAGGCATGGCTGAAAGGGGACAACATAGAGCGCGGGCTGTGGTTTCAGAGAGTGGAAGCCTCAAGCCTTGGCAACTTCCACCTGGTGTTGAGCCTGTGAGTGCTCAGAAGTCAAGAATTGGGGGTTTTGGAGCTTCTGCCTAGATTTCAGAGGATGCTTGGATGCCCAGGCAGAAGTTTGCTGTAGGGCCAGGGGATTCAGGAGGACCTCTGCTAGGGCAGTATGGAAGGGAAATGTGGGATAAGAGCCCCCACAGAGTCCCTACTGGGGCACATTTCCTAGTGCAGTTGTGAGAAGAGGGCCACTGTCCTCCATACCCCAGAATGGTAGATCCACAGACAGCTTGCACCATTCACCTGGAAAAGCTGCAGCACTCAATGCTAGCCCATGAAAGCAACCCAAACGGAGGCTGTACCCTGCAAACTCATAGGGGCAGAACTGCCCAAGACCATGGGAACCCACCTCTTGCATCAATGTTACCTGTATGTGAGACATGGAGTCAAAGGAGATTATTTTGAGGCTTTGACTGCCCTGCTGGATTTCAGACTTGTATGGGGCCTGTGGCCCCTTTGTTTTGGCCAATTTCTCCCATTTAGAACAGTGTATTTACCCAATGCCTATACCCCCATTGTGTCCAGGAAGTAACTAACTTTGCTTTTGATTTTACAGGCTCCTATGTGGAAGGGACTTGCCTTGTCTCGGATGAGACTTTAGACTGTGAACTTTTGAGTTAATGCTGAAATAAGTTAAGACTTTGGAGGACTGCTGGGAAGGCATGATTGATTTTTAAATATGAGGACATGAGATTTGAGAGGGGCCAGGGTTGTAATAATATGGTTCGGCTCTGTGCCCTCACGCAAATCTCATCTTGAATTGTACTTCCATAATTCCCATGTGTTGTGGGAGGGACCGGGTGGGAGATAATTGAATTATGGGGGTGGTTTCTCTCATATTGTTCTTGTGGTAGTGAATAAATCTCACAAGATCTGAAGGTTTCATAAAGGGAAACCCCTCTCACTTGGCTTTCATTCTCACTATTCTCACTCTTGCTTCTGCCAGGTAAGAAGTGCCTTTCACCTTCCACCATGATTTTAAGGCTTTTCTAGCCAGGTAGAACTGTAAGTCCATTAAACTTATTTCTTTTGTAAGTTGCTCAGTCTCAGGTACATCTTCAGCAGCAGCATGAAAACAGACTAATACAGTACATATGTACCACATTTTCATTATCCGTCCTTTTGCTGATGGACACTTACCTTGCTTCCAAACTTTCACTATGGTGAATACTGCTTCAATAAACATGGAACTGTAGATATCTTTTTGATATTCTAATCTGTTTTCTATTGAGTATGTCCCTAGCAGTGGTTTTACTGGATCATACAGTACCTTTATTTTTAGATTTTGAGCAACCTCCAAACTGTTCTTCTTAGTGATTGATTTAATTTACATTTCCATCAACAGTGTAGGTGTGTTCCTTACTCTCCACATCCCCAGCAGCATTATTGCCTGTCTTTTGGATAAAAGCCATTTAAACTGGGGTAACATGACACCTCATTGTAGTTTTGTTTTGCATTCCTATGATGATCAGTGATGTTAACCACATTTTCACATACCTGTTTGCCATTTGTAAGTCTTCTTTTGAGAAATTTCTATTCAGATTTATCGCCTATGTTTATATTGGATTATAAGATATTTTCCTATTGAGTTAGGGTTCCTTATATATTCTGATTATTAATCTCTTGTGAGAAGGGTAGCTTGCAAACATTTTCTCCTATACTGTGGGTTGTCTCTTGGCTTTATTGATTATATCTTTTGCTGTGCAGAAGCTTTTAACTTGATGTGATCCCATTTGTCCATTTTTGCTTTGGTTGCCTGTGCATGTAGGATATTGCTCAAGATACCTTTGCCCAGACCAATGTCCTGGAGACTTTCCCTAAGGTTTTCTTGTAGTAGTTTCCGAGTTTGAGGTCTTAGATTTAAATCTTTAATCTATTTTGATTTGATATTTGTATATGGTGAGGGATAGGAGTCTGGTTTCATTATTTTGCATATGGATATTCAGTTTTCCCCGCACAATTTATTGAAGAGACTGTCTTTGTGTCTGCAAGTGTGTGGATTTGTTTCTAAGTTTTCTATTTTGTTTCATTGGTCTGTTTCTATGCCAGTAGCATGCTGTTTTTGGTAATATAGTTCTTATGTATAATTTAAAATAAGGTAATGTGATTCCTCTAGTTTTGTTCTTTTTCCTTAAAATAGCTTTGGCTATTCTGGATCTTTTGTGATTCTAAATAAATTTTTGAATTTTTTTTTCTGTTTCTGTGAAGAATGCCATTGGCATTTTTATAGGAATTTCCTTGAATCTGTAGACTGCTTTGGGTAGTATGGACATTTTTAACAATATTGATTCTTCCAATCCATGAGCATGGAATATTTTTCTCATTTTGTGGTGTTTGCTTCACTTTCTTTCATCACAGTTTTATAGTTTTTATTATAGAAATTTTTCACTTCTTTAATTCCTAGATATCTATTTTTCTGTTTGGCTATTATAAATGGGATTACATTTTTATATTTCCATTCCACATTGTTCAGTGTAGGCATGTAGTAATGATAATGGTTTTTGTATGCTGATTCTGTATCCTCCAAATTTTCTGAATATCTTTATCAGCTCAAATAGTTTTTTAATGGAGTCTTTAGGTTTTTCCAAATATAAGACCATATCACTTGCAAACAAGGAGAATTTAATTTCTTTCTTTTTACCTTGTACGTACGTTATATCTTCTTCTTGTCTGATTCTTCTGGCTATGATTTCCAGTACTATGTGGCATAACAATAGTAACAGTGGGCATCCTTGTTGTGCTCCAGAGTTTAGAAGAAAGGCTGACAGGTTTTCACCAGGCAGTATGATACTAGCTTTGCGTCTGTTGTATATGGCTTTTATTGTATTGAGATACATTCCTTCCACATGTAGTTTTTAAGTTTTTATTGTGAAGGGGTGTTGAATTGTATTAAATGCTTTTTTTGGCATCAATTGAAATGATCATATGATTTTTATCCTTCATTCTGTTAATATGATGCATCAGATTGATTGATGTATGTATGTTGAATCATCTTTGCATCCTTCAGATAAATTTCAACTGGTCAAAATAAATATTTTTAAAAATATGTTGTTGAATTTGGTTGGCTAGTATTTTATTAAGACTTTTAAAATCAGTGTTCAACAGGATTATTGGCATGTAGGTTTCTTTTTTGCTGTGACTTTTATCTGGTTTTGGTATCAGGATAATACTGGCCTCATAGACTTAGTTTGGAAGTATTCTCTCCTCTACTATTTTTGAGAATAATTTGAGTAGGGATTGCATTAGTTCTTCTTTAAATGTTTGGTAAAATTCAACAGTAAAGCTATTAGATTCTGTGCTTTTTTTTTTTTTTTTCGTTTGCTGGGAAAATTTTTATTATTGTTTAGATCTCCTTACTAGTTATTGGTCAGTACATGTTTTGGATTTCTTCATGGTTGAATCTTGGAAGATCATATGTCTAGAAATTTATCCTTTTTTTTTTAGGTTTTCCAATTTATTGGCATTTGGTTGCTCATAGTAGCCACTAATGATCCTTTAAATTTCTGTGATATCATTTTTAATGTCTCCTTTTTCAACTCTAATTTTAATTATTTGGTTTTCTTTCTTCTTTCCTAGTTAGTCTGGCAAAAGTTTTGTCAATTTGTTTATCTTCTCTGAGAACCAACTTCTTTTGTTGGTCTTTTTTTGGAACTTCATTCATTTTTACTCTGATCCTTACTATTTCTTTTAATCTAGTAATTTTTGGTTTGATTTTCTCTTGCTTTTCTAGTTATTTAATATGCATCATTAGGTTGTTTATTTAAAGTTTCTCTACATTTTTAACATTTAGATGCCTCTTGCTATAAATTTATCTCTTAGTTCTGCTTTCCCATAGATGTTATGGTATGTTGTGCTTCCATTATTATTTATTTTGAGAAACTTTTTAATTTCCTTCTTAAATTTTTTATTGACCCACTGGCTATTCAGGAGCATATTGTTTAATTTCCATGTGCTTATATATTTTCCAAAATTCCTCTTGTTTTTGATTTTTAGTTTTATTCCATTGTGGTCAGGGAAGATATTTGAGATGATTTGTAATTTTTTAAAGAAATTTTTAAGACTTATTTTGTGGTCTAAAATTCAGTCTATCCTTGATAATGATCCATGTGCTGAGGAGAAAAATGTGCATTCTGCATCTGTTGGATAAAATCTTCTATAAATACACATTAGGTCCATTTGGCATACAGTGCAGATTACCTACAATATTTCTTTGTTGATACTCTGTCAGGGAGATTTGTGCAATGCTCAAAATAGGATGTTGAAGTCTCCAGCTATTTTTGTATTGGGGTCTATCTCATTTTTTAGCTATAATTATAATTGCTTTATACATCTGGGTGCTAAAGTGTTGGGTGCATATACACTTTCAATTGTTATATACTCTTACTTAATTGACCACTTTATTATTATATAATGACCTTCTTTTCCCCTTTACATAGTTTTTCTCTTGAAATCTATTTTGTCTGAAATGAGTACAGCTACTTCTGCTATTTTTTTGGCTTCCATTTGTATATATTATTTTTTCCAGCTTTTTGTTTTCAGTCTATGTGTGTCTTTATAGGTTAATTGTTTTACTTGTATGCAACACATCACTGGGTCTTTTTTAAAAAATATATTCAGCCAGTCTATGTCTTTTCATTGGAGACTTTAATCCATTTTAAATTCAATGTTATTATTGATAAGTAAGGACTTATTCCTGCCATTTTGTTATTCATTTTCTCACTGTTTTGTGGTCTTCTCTACCTTTTTTACTTCCTTCCTGTCTTCCTTTTAGTGATGTTGATTTTCTCTTGTTGTATGCTTTAATTCCTTCCTTTTTATTTTTTGTGCGTGTGTTGTACCAATTTTGGTCTGAGGTTACCATGAGGCTTGCATATAATATCTTATATTTCATAATTTTAAACAAATTACAACTTAACACTGCTTGCATAAACTAAAAAAAGAGCAGAGAAAAAACTAATAACTCTGTACTTTAACTTTCTCCTCTCACTTTTTAACTTTTTATTATTTATTTTTATATCTTATTGTAGTATCTATATCTTGCAAAATTGTCATAGTTATTTCTGATAAGTTCTTCTTTTAGTATTTCTCCTAAAGATCTGAGTAGTTTGTACATCATAATTGTAGTGTTGTAACATCCTGTGATTTTTTGTGTAGTATTATTACCAGTAAGTTTTGTACCTTTGGATGATCTCTTGTTGCTCATTAACAATATTTTATTTCAGGCTGAAGAGCTCTTTTTAGAATTTCTTGTAGGACAGTTCTGGTGTTGGTGAAGTCCCTTGGCTTTTGTTTTTCTGGGAAAGTCTTAACTTCTCCTTTGTGTTTCAAGAATACTTTTGCTGGATATACTATTATAGGATAAAAGTATTTTTCCATCAACACTTTAAACATGTCATGCCAGTCTTTGATGGCCTGTAAAGATTTCACTGAGAAGTCTTTTGCCAGAAATACTGACACTCTTTTGGATGTTGTTTCTTTTTTCTTGCTGCTTTTAGGATCCTTTCTTTTTCCTTGACCTTTTGGAGTTTGATTATTAAGTGCCTTGAGGTAGTCTTAGTTGGGTTAAATCTACTTGGTGTTCTATAACTTTCTTGTGCTTGGATATTGACATCTTTATCTAGGTTTGGGAAATTCTCTTTCATTATTTCTTTGAATAAATTTTCTGCACTGATCCTCTCTCTACCTCCTCTTTAAGACCATTAACTCTTACATTGTGCTTTTGAGGCTATTTTCTACATCTTGTAGGTGAGTTTCATGCTGTTTTATTCTTTTTTTCTTTTGTCTCCTATATCTAATAGTATTCTGACTTCCCTCTCAGAGTTATCTTGAAATTCAATGAGTTTCCCCAAAACAGCAATTTTGAATTCTCTTTCTGAAAATTTACGTATCTTTTTCTCTCTGGGATTAGTGAATAGTTTCTTATTTAGTTGATTTGGTGAGGTTATGCTTTCCTGGATGGTCTTGATGCTTTACATATGTTCATTAGTGTCTGGACATTGAGGAATTAATTATCTATTGTAGATCTATTGTAGTTTTCACAGTCTGGGTTTGTTTGAAGCCATCCTTCTTGGGAAGGCTTTCCAAGTATTTGAAAGAACTTGGGTGCTGTGATCCAAGTCTTTTTGTCACTGTTGCCATATCTGCATTAGTGGCACCTCAAATCCAGTAATGTTTTGGCTCTTGCAGACTCATAGAGGTACTACCTTGGTGATTCTATATGAGATCTGGGAGAATTCCCTGGATTACCAGGCAGGGATTCTTCTCTTCTCTTACTTTCCTCACACATATGAAGTTTCTCTCTGTCTCTCTCTCTCTCTCTGAGTCTCTCTCTCTCTCTCTCTCTCTCTCTCTCTCTCTGTGCTGAGCTTCCTGGGGTTGGAAGACTGGTGACTCAAGCACCCTTGTGGCCACCACTATGAGGATTATGCTGGGTCAGATCCAAAACATGCACAGCACTGCAGTGACCACTGCTTGGCTATCATCTATGTCCACTTAAGGCCTAAGGGCTGTATAATCAGCATGTGATGAATCCAGTCAGGTGTGTGCCCTGCTCTCCAGGGTGGTGAGTTCCCCCTAGGCTTGAGAGGGTCCAGAGATGACTTCTAGGAGCCAGGGCCTAGAGTTGGGAACCTTAGGAATCTACTTGGTGTTCTATTGTACTGCAGCTGATCTGGTACCCAATCCATAAGACAAAGTCCTTCTCACTCTTCCCCTCCCTTTTCTTGAGCAGAGGAGTCTCTCCCTGCCTCCCCCACTTCCCCTGGCCTGTGGCAAGTCACCAATGTTCACTCAAGGCCCAGTAGCTCTTCGGTCAGCTTGTGATGAATGATGCCAGGCCTCAGTCTCTCCTTTCAGGGAAGTGGGCTCCCATCTGGCCCAAATAAGGTCCAGAAATGTTGGCCAGGAACCAAGAACTGAAATCAGGGACCCCAGGAGCCTGCTTGGTGCTCTACCCTACTATAGACAAGCTTTATTCTTCTCTTTCCTTTTCTGAAGCCAAAGATGTCTCTCTCTGTAGCCATCACAACTAAGAATGTGCTGGGTCACACCTAAAGAGAGCATGGCTCTAAGTCTCACTAAAGGACTATGGTGAGTACTGCTTGGGTTATTCAGGGTCCAAGTGCTCTTTAGTCAGCAGGTGATGAATTCTTCCAGGAGTGGGTCCCTTCCTGCAAGACAGGTTGTTCTCTTCTTGCCCAGAGTGTGTTCAGAAATTTCATCTGGGAGCTAGGTCCTGGAATGTGAGCTTCAGGACTCTGCCTGATGCCCTATTCTACTGCTCTTAAGCTGATATCCAAGTTGCAAGACAAAGTCCTCTTTACTCTCCTCTCTTCTTTCCTCAAGTGAAAAGAAGAGTTCTCCCTAAGAGGTGTAAGCTGTACTGCCTGGGGCTGGGGGACTGATGACACAAGCACTCCCTTGGCCATTCTGGCTAATGTCACACTAGGTCACATGCACAACATGTCCACTGGCTCTAAGCCCAGCACAGCACCAAGACTTACCTAGGAATTGAAGTTTTGTGGTACAGAGTGCCTTTTAAGTTTATTTAGAACCCCAGAATACTTTAGCCCATGGTACCATTGTTTGCCAGATCTAAGTTTTCAACCACCAGGATGGGTGATTTGCCTCTGGCTAGGGCTGTTCTAAATGCTTCCTTTGTGGATACCAGCTGAGTTCTGCCTTACATTGCTTTCCACTGTGACAGGGCAGCATTGAGTTACTGAGTTCCAATGCAAAGTTCCACAATTACTGTACTCTCCCTCCCTCAAGCATACAGTTCTCTCCATACCACACAGCCACTGTTGAGGGATGGAGGAGGGATGGAATAGGCGATTCAAGACTGTCTTTCCTACCCTCTTAAGTATTTCTTTCCTTACTGTTAAAACCAGGTATGGGATTGCTCATCTGCTTTTTGGTTCCTATGAAGGTGCTTTTTTGTGCACAATTTTGTGTTCCTGCAAAGGAGAAAATCACTAGAAGCTTCAATTCAGCCATCTTTATCTGCCACCCTTCCTTCATTGCTAAGGACAACTTTCCAGGGCAACGCATTCTTGATTGATTGGCAATTCCTGCCACCTCAGCACTTTTAGTGTTTTCCCAATCTCTTCTGGATTGTCAGATTTCTGCTGAGAAGTTTGCTACTGACATTATTGAAATTCTTTCTATGTGCAATATACTTCTTTTCTCTTGAGTTTTTCTGAATCCTTTTTTTGTCTTTAATTTTTGACGATTGAATTATAAGACTTGATTTAGTCTCGTTAAGATTAAAACTGACTGCAGATCTTTGACTTTTTCATACCTGGATATTTACATGTTTCCTCAGATTTGGAAAGATTTCAGCTACTATTTTTTTAAAATAAGCTTTGTTTCCCTTTGTTTATCTCTTCTCTTTCTTAACCCATATAATTTGAATATTTGTTCTCTTGATGGTGCTCCATAAATTCCGTAAGCTTTCTTTATTCCTTTCCAGTGTTATTTCTTCTCTGTAAATTTTGAATAAATTGCACTAATACTCAGAGTGCAGCATCCCTGCTGCTGCCATAATAGTAACAGATGTAAGGTGTAGGTACTTATGAAGTAGCCAGAAAGCTGAGAATGTGAGCCCAGATGTGCACAGATTTACAGTGGTTTCAGAGTCAGGGCGTGATCTAGTTCTTTATGGAATGTGATCTGGTTCCTGGAGCACAGGTACACTCGAAAAGATACTGGCTCTGGAGCCAAACTGTGAACAATTTTCTATGGCAATGGCTCTGCTGTCTGAGATATTGGCAGGCACAGTGCAGCCACGGAGCTGGGGTCCATACTGTGAGCAATAACAAAGCAGCTGCAGCTCAAGGGTTAGATCTCACATGGGAAGGGGACAAGTGACAGCTCTGGTCCTGAAGCAGCACGATTTTGGCTGCTTCTTGAAGGGAGTTAGGGGTATAGCTGCATCTCAAACTCTGGTGTTCCCCAGAGAAAATGATTGTTGGTTATCTCAGTGACCTAATATGCTGGCATCTTCTGCAGAGCAGGTCACTGAGGAACACGGTGGTTTCTGCTGTGTGACTGATGGCATTAGTCATCAACTTCTTTTTTTGTCCCTAGCCACCTCCTGGCATCTCGGGTATGCTGATCTCACTAGTGATCCTTTGTATGTGGATAATCTATTTCACTTGCTTCATTGTATTGCTACAGACTTTAAAATATATCCTTGAGCTCTCCCAGGGCAATTTTTGTTTGTGGATGTCTGTCTATCTGTCTGTCTGTCTATCTATCTATCATCTTTTCTTCTGGGACAATAAAAGGTGATATCTCCCACTCCATTGTTTTGGTGACTTCTGAGGAATGCATTATTTTCTTTACCTTCTTCAGCATTTTAATAACAGTTATTTGACTTCTTTGTTTTTATTTAATGCGTCTCCATTTGCTTTATGGTCCCTTACTCTAGATTTACTTTGTTCAATTGTTTGGGCTATGTTTCTCTGTTTCTTCTTGTATCTCATAAGTATTTTTAGAATATGTGTATTTGAAAATAAAAATAAATTTTTTTAGAATCCATGTATTTGAAAAAAAAAAAGACTATTTCTCCTAGTCTTTATAAACTGACTTTGTACAGGAACAGATTCTCACCAATCAGCCTGTGTAGAGATTCTGATTGCCTCCAGAACTTTTGTGGGGCACTATTGTAACTTCTTTGAGACTGTGTATGCAGTTTCTCAATTGGTGAGGCTTTCTGTTTTCTTTTACAGGCGCTCATACATTTGTGGTTCCTCTTCTGGCTATATGCAGTACTGTTGTTCTTACTCTTCCCTCATTGTCCTCATGTAGATGCATCAAAATTTAAAGTTAAACCAATACTCAAAATATTCTTGTAATTGTGACTATGCGAATACTTTTACACTGAGCCAAATAGTATCCAATGATTACATTTTCTTTCTTTTATAACATCCCTTCCATATTCTGATTCCCAGTTAAAAATTAACTTTTTCTCTGTTTAGTTTTCTATGTAGCCATATCTAAATTTCTAAAGAATACTAACAATGGAAAACTCTTATTTATATAGTCATTTTTCAGTATAAAAGGGGAACTGGTTCCAGAAACCCCTGCAGATACCAAAATCTACAGATGCTCAAGTCCCTTATATTAAATGCCATAGCATTAACAAATAACCTACATAAATATTCTCATATAATTTATCTCTAGATTACTTATAATACCTAATAAAACGTAAATAATAGGTAAATAGTTGTTACATTGTATTTTTATTTGTATTTTTTTTGCTATATTTCTATTTTTATTATTTTTTTCCACTATTTTGACCCATTGTTGATTGAATCTGTGGATGTGAAACCCAGGGATATGGAAGGCTGACTGTATTATAAAATTCTAGTTTAAGCATGTTAGTTAGTTATATTAATTATATCCTCTCAATAGCTTTTCAAGACAAACACACAGAAACACAATACGTGTTATTTAATAAACAATTATTATTTAGTTTTTATAGTTTTTAACTTTAAAAAGTAATATGTTGTTTTTATCTAATCTTTTTAAGCTTATGTGTGTTTTTGATATTGTACTTCTAAGATTCATCCACATTCATGCATATAGCTCTATTTCCCTATTTTGATTAATGTATAACATTCCATTATTTTAATAAAACATATATTCTTTACCTACCCTCCCCTTCATTGGCATTTATATTACTTCAAGAGTTATACAATTATAAATAATCTTATGTTACGAATAATATTGTACATGTCTTCTGGCGAGCATATGCAAGTGTTTCCCTTAAGTATAAAACAAGAAGTGAAAATACTAGCTAATATGGTATGTGAGTATTCAATTTATAAGATAATATCAAACATTTTTTCAAAGTGACCAAACCATTTAACAATCCTACCAGCAATATGTATGTATGTATGAAATACTTGATCTGCATCTTCTGCAACATTGACTATTAAGAGATATTCTTTTAGGTATATGAAAATATTACGGTCTTTTAAATTTTTTATTCTTTTTATATCTTGATGGCTTTTATAATGTCTTCTCTTAGTTCTAGAAACATATAGTTTTGGGGGCCTTTTTGTAGTGTGAGATTGCTGTCTTTTCTCTTTCTCCAGTTTTTCTCTTTTCTCTTTTTTGGTCTTAATATTTCATAATAAAACCTTTCTTTGAATATTTTATGAAACTTGCGTATTCATTTATGGTTAAGAGTGATGCAAAAAAAGCCAATCAAAAGCTTCACGTGTTTGATCAAGATCTGTGTGTATTGACAGAACTCACTGTGACACAATTGAGTACAAACTTGGCCATTACACTAGAGACTTCCAAACATCAGTCTTTTGGGGGTTCACTTTCTTCATATGGAATCTGTATTTGCTTACCTGTTAAACTGTAAACCTGGCTTTCAGTGTTCTGGGAGCCAAAAAGGAAGAGAAGACTTGACATTTCACTAATCAGTACATTGGCTTTCATTAAATTGCCCTGTTTCAGAATAGCACCTCTAACCTCTCTTTTAATGTGTCTAGTCTGATGTTCCTGACCTCAGCGGCTCTGTGATTCTATTGCTGCAAGTGCGAGGAACAAACCCTGAAAAGTAAATTGCTCAATAGGTTAATTTTCAACCACTCCTGTTTGAACTTATGTTTCATCCCTGGCTTCTGAAGTAACTGATGCCTCCAATTCTTGATATTTTCTGGCATTCTGTGTCCCAAATTGACTCTGTTTGTTTGGTATTTTCCTCTGCAAGCCTTTAGACCCCAGATTTCTCCAATCTCCTAAGTCATTACCACTCATCTGTCGACTGTATATTTTCTTTAAATATGTGGACACCTGTTATGGAACTATATTTTATTGCTTTTGTGGTTATACATGTATCCTCTTAAAAACTGGCATTTTTACCATTTTTTGGAAATTCTGGAGGCAGCAAATAATTAAGACGATCTTCAGTGTTTAATCAGAAGATCCAAATCAGTTAGTTCTTTATACTATATAAATCTTATTTTAGACCATGGCCAACAAAGAATTCTGCATATGGTTCCTTGGTGTCTTCTGCCAAGTGCACAATTGGTCAGATTATGAAGTAATTGATTTGGTTAATTATGATGGTAATCAAAATAAATGGTTTCACCTTGACATAATATGTTTATCTCAAGATATCTGTACAAAAGCATAATTTTGTAGTATTAATCACAACTATATTTTCTACAGATACTTAAATCATTCCTTGTTGATTGAGCCTTCCTATGTAGACAGATTTTACTTTTAGTTTTAGATCAGATTTGACCAAAAAGTAACTTTACTCTAAGGATGACTATTACGCATGCAAATACCCCTATCAGATTCTAATATTACCAAATAAAGTACATTGCAATCCTTTTTCAGTGCAATGCAAGGAAAACAACAATTACAGGTAATTTTGGATATCTGACTATTCAAACCTCATGTTATTGAAGGTGGGGCTTAATAAGAGGTGTTTGGATCATGGAGGTGTTTCCCTCATGAATATCTTGCTACTATTTTCATGGTAATGAATTTCTCTATTAGTGCTTGCAAATGTTCTCTCAAGAGATGGTTGTCAAAATATGCCTAGCACCTTTGTTCTCTTGCCTTCTCCCTTTCCATGTGATCTCTGCACATGTCAACTCCACTTCATCTCCTCTCATGAACAGAAGCAGCTGCAGGCCCTCACCAGAAACTAAGCAGATACTAGAACTATGCTTCTTGTACATCCTGTAGAACTGTGATCCAAATAAACTTTTTTTTTGTATAAATTATCTGGCATCAGGTATTCCTTTATAGTAACATTAAAAAAACTAAGACAGTAGGTAATCAAAATGTGTTTATTGACATTATAAAAATATACTGTACTTTTATTACAAAAATAATATATGCTTACTCAAATAAAAAACATCAAGATGTATAACTAAAATATTCTTCCCATCTCACCTCTTTTCAGATAAGCGATGTGAATAGTTCCTCAGCATTTTTTTGTGCTCACAGGAAGATCTACAAATATGTGCACATGTAATGTTTTTATCTTCATTTTTACAGAAATGAGATCATAGTATATGCATTATTTCATATAACCATGTGGTATTGACATCTATGTTAATATATGTACAACTTTCTAATAACTGATATATATGTATACATTCTAGTATATCTAACCACACAATCTGTATTTCTTCTTTGCTAATGTTTTACCCTTAAACCATAGAAAGAGTGGCTTCTGCAAAAAGTCCTGTGCCTTAGAGGACCTCACTTTAGCACTATTTCAGTTGCTTCACTCCCAGAGTGAAGAGTTGTAGGACCAAGGGGAGGTTCCCACTAAAATCCTGCAACTTCCTTTGAGATGACACTTTGTTATTCAGGGTCCCAGAATTTCCTTGGCAACTTTGCTGAGTTCTCTTCCAGGCCTATCCAAATCCCTACACCAAGATCTGTTTTCCCATCACACACACCACTATACCAAAGGATATTCAAGGAGCATCTGCTTGGAGAGATTGTGATTGGACTGTAAGTGAAGACCTGTAATTTTCTACATGTGCACTCAAGATTTCTCTTGAGTGGAACAAAGTGGTATGTGGGAAGTAAAGGGGAATGTGCCACAGGCCAGGGCACTGGACAGTAGTTCAGCCTGCACTTTTATGTACTAGTGTAGAATTCTGAGAATTCAAAAATTGTAAATTTGTATCTGACGTTTCAGGTCATTTTAAAAGTATACTTGTCAAAGACAGTTAATAAAATACTTAGATATGTGTTATTTAGGTATCCATTTTGTATTCCTGTCTTGAGCTCCACAAATAATGGTGATATGCCTGCAAAATATATAGACTTGTATTTTACATATAACATTACTGTATTTTACACTATTTATGGGGAAGGGATTTGTTTCGTACCACTTTTATTTATTATGGAGGCTAGTATAAAATCTTGCACATAGTTGATACTTAATATATGTCAGCTGAATGAATTTGTGAAGGAATTATCTTCTTTAGTACTTATTAGTTTGAACATTGTGGACATTTGATATATATTTTTGAGTTTATAAATGAGTCTGTGTCTTTTACTATGGGAGGTTCTTTTTTTTTTTGCTTAGGTGTATATACCTTAAGCAAAAAATCATATACTCCAACTTCTCATTTGGATAATCAGGAAAACTAATTTTTAATTATAGACTATATTCCTTTCTTATAATTCATTTTGAAATTATATTTAATAGTAAATGCTAAATTAATCTTTTGCAAGAAGTGCTTATACTTATGGATATACTTCCCTTGAGGTCATACTTTCAATCTTGACTAAGAGCAATGAGTCAAAGTATCTTCACAGATATAGAGTGAGTTTCCATTCTATCAAATCAACTTGCAATCTCCAGCTTGTGATTTCACTAAAAATCACCACACTGAATAAAAATACCACACTGCCCATTCTAGGTTATATTGCACAAACCAACTGATTGGCAATGAAATAAAGAAAATCCAACAAATAATTTAATACATGATTGGGGGGTCTTCGTTTTTATAATTTTTTAAGTGTAAACTTAAGGTTTAAAATAATTTATTTGTAAATAGTTCATTTTAATTTTCACAAATAATGAGAATATTGACCCTAGCAATGAGAAAGGTATATATCAAGGTGCCATATTTCACAATTGTGTTTTTAACTGATGCCTATGAGAACATCCATTGGTTTTTCAGTCCAGTTCTTCTAATAAATTAAAAAAAAAACAAGAAATATTCAAAGCCACATAAAAGAAAATGAACACAGATACAAGAAAGTTTTCTATTATATGATAAAAGAAAGATTCAGGTAGTATCTGTCACCTCTTCCTATTTATCACCTCCCTCTGTAAGCTCTGTTCACCTCTTATCATATTTTCTCTCCTATGCAATTGCTTTCCAAGAGAAGACAAAGCCTCTCCTTATGAGCTTAGAAGTGTTTATTTCTGTTATTATGAGAGTAAGAAAGTGATTATATTACTTGTATAGAAAGATTGTGCTATGTCTCATAGACCATCATGTCAAAAATTTCAAGAATACCCCTATTGACTTCTTTACTACCTTTTACATCTAACTTACTGTACTCATTGTCACTTGGCAAAAAAATCCCACATTAGACAGTAAACCATAGATGAATTTGATATTGGAATTATCTGAAAAATTTTTCAAGCAGCCATCATATAAATACTTTAAAAAACAATAAATAACTCATGGAAAAAATAGAAAATACTTGCACAGAAATAAAAGTTGTAAGAAAGAACAAAAGGAAAATTAAACAACTTGAAATATAATAACCAAACCAACCAAAACTAAACCTCAAAGTATGGTCATAATGGTAGGAGGTAGCAGAAGATAGAGTTGATGAGCCTGAATAGAGATTAATTGAATTTATACAACCTGAACAACAGAAAGAAAATAAACTGAAGAAATAATTAAGAGTCTTCAGGATCTGTAGGTCAATAACAAAAAAAAAAACCTATATTCTTAGCATTGAAGTACCTAAAGCAGAGAAAACAGAAAACATATCTAAAAAAAAAAAAAATAAGGAATAGTAACAGAAAAGGTCCTAAATTTGGCAAAATATACAAATCTACAGATTCAAGAATCTAAGTGAACCTAATTAGGATAAAGTTAAAGAAATTCATGACAAGATACATTGTATTTGAACTTCTGAAATCTAAAGACAAAGGAAAAAAAGTAACCAGAGAGAAATAACATATCACTTACAGAGAAACACTAATTCAAATGGCAATGTATTTTTTATTAGAAACCATGCAGACAAGAAGGAAGTGGCACACTGGTTTACAAGAACTGAAAGAAGAGAACTGTCAGCTATGAACTCTATATCAAGCAAAAAATATCCTTAAGGAAAAAAGAGTTTGAAATAAAGGCATTCTCAGATAAAGAAAAACTAAGAAGATTTGTTGCCAGCAAACCTATCCTCAAAGAATGATAAAAGACAGTATCTAAACTGAAAAGAGATGATAACAGAAAAGGCCAGGAATTTCAGAAACAAAAAGAATAATGGACTAGGTGAAAATATGAGTAACATAATAAACTATTCTTCACACAATTTTTAAAAATCATAGTTAATAACACAGAAATTATCATGCCTTCTGATATGGTACTGAACCTAATTAGATAAAATATTTAAGACAATTTAATTTTTAACATAAGTAGGGCCAAGATTAAATTTCAAAATTTGTAGAGCCAAGGTGTCTTCATTTTTTGTTAAGTTAATAAAATGGTAGTACTGACAGATTGTGGTATATTATGTATGTGTAAACTAAAGCACTATAAATATATCAAAGTAGAATCAGAAAAAAATGTTTATACAATCCCCAAAAAGGCAAGAAAACAAAAGCAGAGGAAAAAAATAAGAAAAACACAAAAATCAAATAATAAAATGGCAGTTTTAAGCCTGGCTATATCAATAATCACATTATGTGTAAATAGGTTAAATGCACCAGTTAAGAAAAAGAAATTAGCAGAGTGGATAAACAAGAAAAACACTTTATAAGAAATTCACTTTAAACACTACAATATAAATAAGGTTAAAGTAAATGGTTTAAGAAATATATATTATGATGCAAACACTAATTTAAAAAGGTAGGGGGTGTATGTCTTTGATTTTGCTGCTAAAACAGAATATCTGACTGAGTAATTTATAAGAAGTAAAAATTTGTTGGTTCACAATTCTAAAGTCTGGGAAGCTCAATATTAAGGTGCTGGCATATAGTGACAGTCTTCTTAATGCATCATTACATGACAAAAGAACAGGACAAGGAGAGGGTGAAAGGGCAAGAGGGGGTTGCATTCACCCTTTTATAATAGCATTACTCCTAACAATGATGGAAGAACCCTCATGGCCTACTCACCTCTTAAAGGTCTCACCTCTTAATACTTTTACAATGGCAATCAAATTTTACCATGAGTTTTAGAGATGACATACAATCAAACCTTAGCATTTTAACCCTGTCTCTACAATACTCATGTAATTCTCACATACAAAATGCATTTCCTCCATCCCAATATTCCTGAATATCTTAACTCATCCCAGTGTCAACTCAAAAGTCCAGAGTACATAGTCTCATCTAAATCACATGTGCGTGAAACTTAAGACACAATTCATCCTAAGGCAAATTCCCCTTTAGCTATGAGCCTATGAAATCAAAATAAGTTACATGCTTCCAAAATACAATAGTGTGACAGGCATAGGATAGACATTCCCATTACTAAAGGATGCAAGAGGAAAAAAGAAAGGGAAAACAAGTCCCAAGTAAGTTAAAAAATAAAAATAAAACAGGGTTAATTACATTAAGTCTTAAGTCTCCAGAATTACCTCATTTGACTCCATATTCCTCCTTTGTGCACATTATTGCATAGATGCAGCACACAAGGCCTCAGGCAGCCCTGCCCCATGGCTTTGCTAGGATCAGCATACACAGCAGCTCTCACATATTAGAGTCTTTTGCTTACAGCTCTCCATGCTTGGCATTGTATGCTGGTAGCTCTACAGTTCTCGAGTCCTGTGGGGCCCTTCTTTCACTGCTCCACTAGGCATTGCTCTACTGGGGACACTGTGGTGGCATTACCTCAGGGAGAAGACTTTGATTGAACCTAAAGCTGTTCACAACATTGTTTGAAATCTAGGTGGAGGAAGCCATGACTACACAGCTCTTGGACTCTGCACATCAGCAGAATGAGCACCATAAGGACATCACCAAAGCTCATGACTTGCATCCTCCAGACCTCTGGGTCAAGTCACACCTGGACTCACTTGAGCTGTGGCTGGGGTGGCTGAGGAGCTCTTTGCAGAATGGAGGGGAGGAGATCCCGGGTAGCCTTGAGCAGTGGACCCTGAAGTTCCTTGGGCATTCTAAACCCATCAAGGAAAATCATTATACTTTAGCATATCAGACTTGTGAAGGGAGGAACTGCCTCAAAGATGTCTGAAATGCTTTTGGGATTATTTTCCCACTGTCTCCATAAATAGCACCGGGCTTGATTTTATCTATACTAATCTCCTTATCAAATAGCTGCTTGGTCATAGCCTTGGATTTCTCTCTCATTTTTAAAAATTTTTAAATAGGCTGAGTGTTTTGCAAATCTTTACAATCTGCCTTCCTGTTAATTACAAATTTTGCCTTTAAATAACTTATCTCCTCTTGCATTTTATTATAATCAGCTAAGAAAGCCATGCAGTATTCTGAATGCTTTTTTTGCTTATAGGCTTCTTCTGCCTAATATTCTAGTTTATTGCTCCTAAGTCCTGCCTCCCACAAAATCCTAGGGTACAGACAAACTTCAGCCAAGTTCTTCGCCACTTATAACAAGGGTAGACCTTCTTCCAGTTTTCAATACCTTATTTCTCATATTTGCCTGAGACTTCAGCAGAATGGCCTCCATTGTCCATATTCCTACCAGCATTCTTGTCCCAACCACTTAAGTAATCTCTAAGATTCAGACTTTTTCTAGAGCTATTCTCTTCTTCTGAGACCTCACCACAAACAACTTTAATACCTAATTCATGTGACTATAGGCTATTAACAAAAATCATTTACTTAGAAATGTTACAGATAGCTAGACAGGCATGAGTGGGGCAGGAGATGGATCCCCCCTCTATCCCCAGGAATGTCAGGTGATTGGGTGATGGCTCAACAATTACCAAATTGCCTCTGTAAAATGATAATTTGGCAGCTGGCACCAGGGAAAGACAAACTCCTAATGTTCCACAGCTGTCATAGTAAAGTGTTAATTTAATGTAGGCAGCAGGGAGAAGCAACTTCCTGGCAGGGGCATTAAAAGATAAAATGGCAGAGTATGACCTTCTGAGGGCACTCCACCAGAAAAGAAAAGAAACAAACAAATCAGCAAATAATAATAATTATAATCCTATCAAAAAGTGGGCAAATGACATGAATAGACAGTTCTCCAAATAAAATAAACAAAGTCAACAAACATATGAAAAATGCTCAACATCACTAATTATCACGGAAATACAAATCAAAACAAAAATGATATACCAACTTACTCCTACAAGAATGGCCAAAATTAAAAAATAAAAAAATAACAGATGTTGACATGGATGTGGTGAAGAGAAGGGAACATTTTTACATTGCTGGTGGGAATTTAAACTAGTACAACCACTATTGAAAATGGTATGGAGATTCCTTAAAAAACTAAAAGTAGAACTACTGTTTGATCCAGCAATCCCACTGTTGGGTGTCTACCCAGGGAAAACAAAGTCATTATATGAAAGAGACACTTGTGCATGCATGTTTATAACAGCACAATTTGCAATTGCAAAAATGTAAGATCAACCTAAATGCCCACTAACCAGCTAGTGGAAAAAGAAAAAAAAAAATATATATATATATATATATATATACGTGTGTGTGTGTGTGTGTGTGTGTATACACACACACACGCACACCATGGATATTATGCAGCCATAAAAAGGAATGAAATAATGGCATTTTCAGCAACCTGGATGGAATTAGAGGCCATTATTCTAAGTGAAGTAACTCAGGAATGGAAAATCAAACATCATATGTTCTCACTTATAAGCAGAAGCTAAGCTATGAGCATGCACAGGCACAATAATGATATAATAGACTTTGGGGACTTGGGGGAAAGGGTGGGAAGACTACACATCCACCTGTTCGTTCAAAACAATTGAAATAAAAATACATACATGCATAATAAAAAGAAAACAGCCTTGGAATATACAGATGTCAACCTTTTAGAGCAAAAGGCAGATTTGTTCACTGTCTAGTAGAGAATAGGTAATATCTTCCTCCTTGACAAAATTAAAAAAGATTTGCTTAAAATCCATCATAAAATATTCTGGTTCTTTAAACTCAGGTTTCTCAGCTGTGATACAAGCCTACATGTGTGCAACATCCAAGTAAGCACCTCTGCATCACTTTCATGATTGAGGGAAACCTATCTGAATATGATTTTGTTTGCTACACCATAAATAATAGTGTTTTTTCTCTCTGACCCAGGAGTCTCATGTCTTCTGCCAGCATCCATGAAACTGTGGAAAGCTAGCTCATTAATGTTCAAGTAGAGTAAAATATCAGACTTTTGACAATTCATGACAGTAGTTTCATCTCATTTTTTAAATGGCTGTATGCTTTTACATATACAAATTATTTAATCAGCCTCTTGTTATAAGAAAATTAGGATATTTAAAATATTTTGCTACTGCAAAAATTCTACAATAAATATCCATATCCATATATCTTTGTGTACATATGAAAGTGTTTCTGTAGAACAGAGATTTGTTTTAGTAATAAAAATGCTTATTAGATATACTCACTTATGTGCCAAAAAAGGTGTAATCATGTACACATTTGTCAATGTTATGACAATAACCCTTTGCCTATAGTTGAAAAATATTATTTTGTTTCAATAATAATCTCTGGATTACTAGTGAGACTGATTACCTTGTACTTATTAACTGTATTTCTTCTGTAAATGTTCTTTTCTTATATATGATACATTTTCTTTCAGATAATTTTTTTTATTGTATTATAAAAACTCTTCACATATATATAGGAACTCTGTTTCCCTTTGTTATATATTATGAAAATATATTTGCCAGTTATATCACTTGTCATTGAGCTATGCTAATAGTGTTTATGTCAGATAGAAATGTAAAATTTTTATAGTCAGATTAGTCAACCTTTTTTTTATAGCTTATAAATTTTCTCTTACTTAGAAATAACTTTTATATTCTGAGATTATTCTCCTATATGCCATTAGAATTTTTACTATTAATTCTAAATTTTTGTTTGTTTTTTGAAACCCATCATTTACTGTAGCAACACACAACCACATGTCATCTGTGAAAACTTATAATTTTGTGATTATTATAGATCAAAATCATATCATTTATTTTTTCAACTTTTAAGTTCAGGGGTATGAGTGCAGGTTTGTTACATAGGTAAACTTGTGTCATGGGGGTTTGTTGTACAGATTATTTTATCACCTAGCCTCCTGCATGTGAGTTATTAATTTTTTTGTCATCTCTTTCCTTCCACTCTCCACCCACCAATAGGCCCCATTGTATGCTGTTAAGGCAGTTCTGAGAGGGAAACTCAGTTCAAAATTCTCACATTAGAAAATAGGAGAAGTTCCCAATGAGGAATCAGTTTCTACATCAAGAAACAAGAAAAAGCAGAGTAAAATAAATTCAAAGCAAGAAGAATAAAATAATAAAGATAAGAGAAGTAATGGATAAAATTAATATAGAAAAATAATTTTTACAGTCCAGAACATAAGTAACTGGTTTTTCAAAAAAGTAATAAATTTAATAAACATCTAACAAGACTGACAAAGATTAAAAAGGCACAAACTATCAATATCAATAATGCAATTATGCAAGATAAATAATTCTAGATAGCTAATGTAAAGCATGAAAATCATAGTTAATGATACTGTATACCTAACATTTGCTAAGAGATCACATTTTAGGAGTTCTTATCACATATCCACATAAAGGTAACTTAGGTGGGTTGATAGATGTGTTAATTTACTTGACTGTTATAGTCATTGCATTACTTATTTGTGTATCAAAACATTACTTTTTGGATGCAGCTGAAAACCATTTTCCTGAGTGAGTTAATGCGGAAAGAGAAGACTAAATACTATATGTTTTCACTTATAAGTGGGGGCTAAACATGAGGTACACATGGTCATAAAAATGGGAGTAATTGACACAGGGGAATCCAAGAGTGGGAAGGAGGGAGGCACTAAGGATGGAAAAAAACTACCTATTGGGTATTATGCTCACTATCTGGGTTACAGATGTATTTGTCCTCCAAACCTCAGCATCATAAAATATACCTATGTAACAAACTTGCACATGTACCCTCTGATTCTAAAATAAAAGTTGAAAAAAAACAAAAAACAAAAAGCTCATTATATGAAAAAACATTATCTTGTAAAACACAAATATATACAATAACAAAATAGTTAGAGAATATCATTAAAATATTGTGTCATTAAGATAAAAATAAAGGAATACTTATGAATACTCATATTTTAAACACATAATATAGCAACTTAGAAAGAACTAATTGCTAAAAACCCACAAACTACCAAATCTCAAGCAAAAATGAAAAATAGACAATCTGAATAGATGTAGACAATCCCTACAACTATTACAAAAATTAGATTTATAAATTAATACCCCCCTAAAGAAAGTCCCTGAACACAGATTATTTCAATGAAAAAGTCTACAAAAAATTTGGAGAAAAACTAACATCAACTTCATATAATTAATTCCAGAATATAAAAGAGGAAATAGTACTTCCCAATACATTTTATGAGACCATGATTAGATTGTTACTAAAACTAGACAAAGAGAGTAACTAAAAAAGTTAATCTACAGGGCAACACTTCTGCTGAACATAAATGTAAAAGTCTTTAACACAATATTTGGAAATTTAATCCACCAATGTACAAAAAGAATTATGCAGCGTGATTAGATGGGATTTATTACAGGTATGCAAGTCTGGTTTGATATTAAAAATTCAATCATTCCTTTATATCAAAAGGTTAAAGAAGAAAGACTGTATATCCTATCAATTAAGATATGTATTTCCCCAAAGAGGAAATGCAAATGGCAAATAAGCACATGCAAAAATGCATTTGGCAAACCTAACACCTATTTCTGATAGTCTCTCAGCAAACTGTGAGTGGAGTGGAGCTCCCTCAGTTTGCTAAAGGTTATCTACAAAAGAAAAACACCCTACAGCTAACACAATTAATAGTTAAAAACAGTATGCTTTTTCTTAAGGTTCAGAACAATGCAAGGATGTCTTTCTTATCATTCTTATTTAGTAGAATAGTGGAAGTTTACCCACTGCAATATGATATGAAAAAAAGTAAACATATACATTGAAAAGGATCAAACAAAACTATCCTGTTCGGAGATAATATAATTTTCTGCGTA
Source organism: Aotus nancymaae (assembly GCF_030222135.1). Lineage (NCBI taxonomy): Eukaryota > Metazoa > Chordata > Mammalia > Primates > Aotidae > Aotus > Aotus nancymaae. The sequence continues at coordinate 47,698,082 of NW_026988415.1, read as the reverse complement.
AAAAAAATGAACACAGAAAAACATCCTATAAGTAAAAAGTGAGTTTAATAAGTTTATAGGATACATGATCAACACACATATTTTTATTACTTATTTTTTAAAAAAATAATTTTTAAGCTTTTATTTTACATTCAGGGGCACATGTTCCGGTTTGCTTGTATAGGTAAATTGTGTGTCAGGAGGTTTAATGTACAGATTATTCCATCACCCAGGTAAAAAACATAGTGTTTTTCAATCTTTACCCTCCTCTCTCTCTCCACCCTCAAGGAGGCTCAGTGTCTGTTGTTCTCTTACTTGTGACTATATGTATTCAATGTTTAGCTCCCACTTATAAGTGAGAATATATGGCGTTTGGTTTTCTGTTTCTGCATTAGTTCGCTTAGGATAATGACCTCTAACTCCATTCATGTTGCTGCAAAGGACATGATCTCATTATTTTTTATGGCTATGTAGTATTCCATGGTCTGTATGTATCACATTTTCTTTATCCAGTCTACTGTTTCTTTGCATTTATGTTGATTCTGATAAGGACAAGAGGCAGAGAAATTCCTGGCAGAAGAGGGCGGGTCGCCAGTGAAAGCCCCACCCTCAAGTCAGAAAGCCTGGAAATATGGCCCAAAGTGAGAACTGACATCCGTGTTTTCCTGCTGAAATGTTGCCTTTTCTAAAACCACCCATGGCCTGCCCTGCCCCCTATCCTGTATCCATAAAAAACCCAGGTTCAGCCAACAGAGAGGAGAAGCAGCTAGACATCAGAGACTACGGTCAGAGAGAAGTCACTTTACTTCAGAGGAACAGCTTGACGGCACAGCTTGAGGAACAGCTTCAGAGAGGTGTCCAGCCAGGGACAGCCAGACTCTGGGAAAAGATTACCTTTTTTTTTTTTTTTTAAGACGGGGTTTCACCATGTTGGTCAGGCTGGTCTTGAACTCCTGACCTCAGGTGATCTGCCCACCTTGACCTCCAAAGTGCTTGGATTACAGATGTGAGCCACCACGCTGGGCGCAGTGGCTCATGCCTGTAATCCCAGTACTTTGGGAGGCCGAGGCGGTTGATCACGAGGTCAAGAGATTGAGACCATCTCGGTCAACATGGTGAAACCCCGTCTCTACTAAAAATACAAAAAATTAGCTGGGCACGGTGGTGCGTGCCTGTAATCCCAGCTACTCAGGAGGCTGAGGCAGGAGAATTGCCTGAACCCAGTAGGCGGAGGTTGCGGTGAGCCAAGATCGCGCCATTGCACTCCAACCTGGGTAACGAACGAAACTCCGTCTCAAAAAAAAAAAAAAGATTACCTTCACACTCCATCTCGTTTTCAGCTCCTCTTCTTGCTGAAACCCACTTTCATCAGTAATAAAATCCTCTGCATTCACCACCCTTCGATTCATTTATGCCACATGATTTTTCCTGGACGCCAAACAAAAACTCAAGTACCATGGGTGTGGTTGCAAGAGACTGTCACACTGACCCTCTGCCCTCACTGGCAGAAAGCAGCTGCCACATGTGAAAAAACAGAGGGCCCACTGAGCTGTTGACCCTTAAGCAATCTGCCAACAGCAGAGTTAAAAGAGCCCTGTAGGACGACTCAACATAGTAAAGATGTCTCTTGTTCACAAATTGATCTATAGATTTGAGGCAATTTCTATCAAAATTCCAGCAAGGTTTTTGTGCAAAGCAACAAGCTTATTTGCAATTTATAAGGAAAACACAGGATGTGGAATTACTAAAAAAACAAATATTAAATATTAAAATTTACTATATAGAGAGTGTAATCAAGACAGTATGATATTTGTGTAGAGAGAGAGACATAGATCAAAAGAACAATATTGGGAACCTAGAAATTGACCTACATAAATAAGCTCAATGACTTTTTGACAAAAGAGCAAAAGTAATCTAATGGAGGAAAGACAGCCTTCTGAATGGTGCTGAAATAATTGGAAAAACCTTTCCATAGGCAAAAAGAAAAAAAAAACCACCTTTAACCTAAATATCATATCTAATATAAAAATTTTCTAAAGTGAATAACAGACAAATGTAAAATAGAAGACTATAAAATTTTCAGAAACAAGACATTGTAAACATTCTTTTGAGCTAGAGCTATGAGAAAAGTTCTTAGATTTGACAACAAAACATGATCTACAGGAGGAAAAAGTGGTAAATGAGAGCTAATTGAAATGAACAGCTTTTGTTCTGTAAAGAACTTGTGAGGAGGTTCAAAATATAAACTAGAGACTGGGAGAAAATATTTTCATACTACATATCCAACCAAGGAGTAGTATATTGGATATATAAAAGACTCTCCAAACTCAACAATAAGAAAAAAAATCCAATTAGCAAGTGGGCAGAAGACACAATTTCACTAAAGAGGATATACAGACATCAAATAAGCATATAAGAAGATGTTCAATACTGTTACTTGTATTATTAATAGGGTTCTTTAGAGAAACAGGACAAATAAGTTTGTGTGTGTGTGTGTGTGTGTGTGTGTGTGTGTAGAGAGAGAGAGAGAGAGAGAGAGAGAGAGAGAGACAAAGAGAAAGAGAGAAAAGGGAAAGAATGGGACAAGGAACTGTGGGAGAGGAAATTTTAAGCCTCATGATTATGGAGTTTGGCAAGTCCAAAGTCCAAAATTGGCAGAGTGGGCACTCAGGCTGGAGACTCAGGGAAAAGACAATGTTGTAGTTTTATTTTAAAAGCCATCTGCTGGAATAATTCCTTCCCATTTGGGGGAGGTCAGTCTTTGCTCTATTAAGGTCTTCAACTGACTGGATGAGACCTTCCCACATTATGGAAGTAAATCTGTACTATTAAAAGTCTACTGATTTAAATGTTAATTTTATCAAAAAAGTAAGCATTCTCACAGAAACATCCAGAATAATGTTTGACTAGACATCTTGGAACAGTGGTCCAGTCATTTTGACACATAAAATTAACCATGACATTGAAATGTAAATTAATACTACAATGTGGTATCAGTGCATACATATTAGAATGACTAAAAAAATAATACCACCACAAAATGTTGGCCAGGATTTACAGAATTAGATCACTTTTACACTGCCAATGGCAAGACAAAATGTTACTGCTACCCTAGAACACCGTTCAGCATTTTCTAATAATATTAAGTATACAGTTACCAAACTACCCAGAAATTTTGCATTCCTTGGTATTAGTCCCAGATAAATGAAAACTTTGTCCACACAAAAATTGGTACTCAAATGTCAGAGCAACTTTATCCATAATAAACAAAAATAATGGAAACAAACAGATATCCTTCAACAAGTGAGTTGTTAAATAAATTTAAGTGTATACATACCATGGGATACTATTCAGCAATAAAAAATAATGAACTACTGATGAATACATAAGCTTTGGTGAATATCCAGGAATTATTCTGAGTGAAAAAATGCCAAATCTAAAAACATTGTATACTGTATCATTTCAGTTGTATAACGTTTTTTGAAAGACAACGTTTTGTGAATGGGGAACAGATTAGTGGTTTCCAGGGATTAGAAATGAGGGTGGACTGAGGCAGGAAGGAGGTACATGTGGTTATAGATGGGTAGTATGAGAAATCCCTATGGTGAAGGAACTCTCTGGAACTTGACTGTGGTGGCAAACCAGTTTACCCATGTAATAAAAATTACACTGAACTGAACACCTTCCTATCTCCCACACAAACACACACACAAATAAAAATGAAACTAAGAAAATCTTTATAAAATTGGTAGATTATATAAATGTCAGTATCCTGATTATGCCGTAATTTTTAAGACCTTACTGTTGAGTGAAACGGTAAAAAGTACGTAGAATACTTCTGTATTAATTCTTACCACATGTCAATATGTGATAACTTTAAAATAAAAATTTTAAATCAAAAGGAAACAACAAAGGTATTTTCAAATAAGCATGGTCTTAGAAAATAGCATATAGAGACGGGTGTACTGCATGGCATTTGGATAAAATCTCAATAAAACTTTTTCTTAAAATCATAGAGATCTCGAAAAAATAAAGCACTCAAAAATCTATTTCAACTATCCAATATACAAATGGAAAAGGTAAAGAAAGGGGAAATTATGTTAGTGAGCATTGAATCCTACCAAATAAACCATTGTATCTTAGATCATATTAAGAGTTATGACAAGACAAATCAAATGCCAAAATAGTTCTGATTTTAAACAGGAAGAATATAGACATCAAAAAGGGTGACTATAGTCAATAATATGTAATTGTACATTTTAAAATAACTAGAAGAGTATTATTGGATTGTGTTTAACACAAAGGGTAAATGCTTGAGGGGATGGATACCCAATTTTATCTGATGTGATTATAATACATTGCATGCCTGTATCAAAACATCTCATGTACCCCATAAATATATATACCTACTAATGTACCCACAAAAATGAAATAAAATTTTTTTAAAAAATAAATAATTTAATGCAAATACTATTGTACAAATTTTCAATGATACTAATGAGGAAACAAAGAAATTGTAGGAGACCAAGTGAATGAAATTGTTCCATGCTAATGTATTGTTTTCACATATATAAGTTAAACAGCCTGTAATTCCTGATAACTAGAAAGTATGTGTTCCTATTTCAAATAAAAGATGTATATTGTCCAAATCACAAATAAGATATGTAAAAAGGAATATGGAAACCACTGTTCTTATATTAAAAAAATAGAAAAAAGAGGTAAAAATAAAAATGTGTAAAACAAAATTACAAAAGTAAAGTTCCAGCATAGAAATTGTAAAAATAAATGTAAGTGGGTCGAACTGGCCTACTGGAAGACAGACTCTCAAATTTAGTAAAACATGAAATTCAGTTATAGATCTTCATAAGATATGCAGCTACAAAAATATGCCTTAAAAAACAAAAATGTATATGGCCCAAGCTGTATTAGGAAAATGCAGATAAAATAACCAACAGGTCATAATACTTTTTAAACATAATAGTATTTAGGCGAAAATACAATAAACAGCAGAAAGAAGTACCATGTAATCAAAGTGAATAATGGCCTTAAAGTTTCATGGACCAATGTGAACTTGACATTGACCTATATAATCTTAGGGAAAAGAAACAAACATAACGTCTGAAAACATTTCCATAGATTATAAACAGGAGACAATTTTAAAGGCCATACAATATAACCATAATGTAAAAAAATAAGAAATTAGCGTCTATCACAAGTAAATCACCAAACATTTCCAAACACTTTCCAAGATAGCTTGAGCTGTGTACGTGTGTGTGTGTGTGCAAAAAATGTATAAATGCTAAGCTTTTACTATAGAATATATATAAGGATGGGCTTATAGAAGGTTTTAGTTTTCTTCCTCATGAATCTGAAATGTGTAATTTTAATATCAGCTTGTATTAACTTTATTTTTGTTAATTTTTGCATTATTCATCCTATTTTTAATATTCTAATTTTTTGAGTTATAGGTTATAGGTGTAGTTTTTTTAGAGTGTTACATTATAATTAGTTTTTTTTTGATAAGGATAGCACATATTATAACATGATGCTATGGTCTGAATATTTATGTCTTCCTCAAAATTGTGGGTTGAAATTTTCAGTCAGAAGGTGATGGAATTAGGAGGACCATTTGGAGGTGATCAGGTCACAGTGGCAGAGCCTTCCTGACAGGAAATAGTGTCCTTCTAAAAGTGGCCTGAGAAAAATCTCTCCTGTTTTCTACCATGTGAAGTTAGAGTAAGAAGAAGGCTGTTTATATGGAAGCAGGCCCTTACCAGACGCTGATTCTGCTGATCCTTGAACTTCTCAGCTTATAAAACATTTCTGCTTTTTATAAGCCACCCAGTATATGGTATTTTATTATAGAAGCCCAAACAGACTAAGATACATGCCAAGCAATTCAGCATTGTATGAAAAGTGTAGTAATTTTCTCCTATTCTCCCATAACAATAATAATCTTGTCCTACCTTTCCAAGGCGACCTATGTAAACATTTGACAGCTATTCTTGTATATATTCTATATGACAATTTAATTATATATGAAAATTTATAGACATATAGTTTTTAATAATAAAAGAGAATCATATGTATTATATATATAGTTCTGCAATTTTTTTTTACTTCATATATAATAGACATATTTCCATGTTAACAAATATTATCCTAGTTATTTTAATACTAACAAACTCTATAAAGGACATGACTTATGACAACATTCCTAATGATTTCCTTATTGAGACACACAGATTATTTTCAGGTTTTTCCAATGCAATAAATATAATTGAACATAAGCCCATGGTACAGGTACTTTTATTTCTGTAATAAAATACATTTATTAGATTTTGACTGCTGAATGACAAATTACCACACACTTAGAAGCTTAAAACAACATTTATTTATTAATTCACAACTCTGTAAGTAAGAAGTCCAGCATGCTGTTGCTTGCTTGGTTATGTGCACAAGACCCTTCAAAACTAAAGTCAATGTTGGATCTTTTCTGGAGGCTAGAATATGGAAGTATCTACTTCAATGTTAGTTTATGTTGTTTGGAGAATCCAGTTTCTTGCAGTTGTAAAACTGAAATTCTTATTTTGTTATTGGAGAAGGCGACATCCGTTTTCTCCTAGAGGCTATTCATATTCCTCATCATGTGACTCCTACTATCTTCAAATCTAGAATGTCAATTCCATATAGTACTTTAAATCTCTGACTTCTTCTGTCTCTGCCCAAATTTAAAAGGCTCATTCTATTTGGGCAGGCCCACCCAGAATACTTGCCTTCTGATTGACTCAAAGTTATTTCAATAGTAAATTTAATCACATTTGGAAAATCTCTTTTGCCATATGTATAACACAATCTTGGAAGTGGTATCTCATCATACCCATAGGTGCTAGAAACAATCAATAGGAGAAACTATACAAAGTAAAGCTCATGGGTGACAAGTTTAGAATTCTATCTACTACATAAAGATTCCCAAACTTGCAATTGCTGAGTCTGTTCTAAAGATTTATTATTTGGACTCTATTTTCAATACTTTCTCATTTTCTCAAAATCAGAATATATTGGGGATGAGACGTCGAGTACATTTTTTAACTAAATTTTATGCAGTTTTTGTGAAATGATAGTTTAAAGCAAGAAAATTCCACCAAGTGATGTCTATATTTCTATTATAAATGTTCAAAAAACATAAAAGACTCAGCTATCAGAGTATATTCAAATCTAAGCTCTACCACTTACTAGCTTTGAGATTATAGAAATGCTATTTAATCTCTTCAACAAAATAGAGATAAATTGTCATAACGTTGTTTAAAGACGAAATGAGATGATGCATTAAAGACCTTAAAACAGTTCATGGTATTTAGTAACTGCTCAGTATATGCTATTTCTTTCATTCTTCCTCTCGTTGTCCTTGTACAGTCAAGGGAAGGAAATTAAGTTCAGCAAATGAGTCTCACACTTCTGGAACCATGAGTCCTTAACAATTTATACAAGCAAAGAAGAAATTGCAGCATTTAAAAAATATTCTTCTCAGTAGTGGTCCCCTGATCTGTCACTGCTATAGGCTGCATTAAGTTAAATGCTTATCAGTAATGTAAGAACTATATTGTTCCCTATTTTCAAACCCAGTTTGCAAGTCTTTCCATATTTTCTGTGTATTCCCAACACTTTTTCAATAAATTGTCATCTTTGAAAATTAGGCATGTTTTTTGTGGCTTGCAATGCTTTGTTTGTGTATTTTAAACTTTCACAATAACAATGTTTCTATGACATTGAGTTCTATTACTCCGCCCCTGAGCATTCCTTGGTCTGACTCACCACCTGGGACACCACACCAGAGCACTTCTCCTGGTTAACAAAGGTCAAGCATAAAACCTACTGTGACCACCACAGCTGGTTCATACAGCCCGTTACAATGACTGCTGACACAAGAGCACAGTGCTGTGAAAGGAGGTAAGTTACATGCAACCACTGCTACCCCATTGCCTATACCACCCCAGCTACTCAGGAGGTCATGAATCTGCTCACCCACCCTGTACACTGCTACTGCAACCAGCATTTGAAAAAGCCACCATATTAAGGCTAATTATAGCCAAAAAGCTTATACAGAGTCTTTGCCACTGCACACACACAGAAGTGAAGACAAACAGCCCTACTCAACATGCATTACAGTGACATCCTCAAGAAAAATAAGGCCTGCCATAATGAAAGTAAATTTAAAAATAACAAGAAGTAATTGTTACTTAATGTGTGTAGAAATCAGTGTAATAATACAGGAAGGAAGAAAAAGTCAGGTATTATGACACTGCCAAAGGAACACTATAACTCTCTTGCAATGGAGCCTAATCAAAAATGAAATCCTTGAAATGCTAAACAAAACATTCAAAATATTTATTTTGTCTGTTAATTTTTTTATTTTAATAGCTTTTGGGGTACAACTGGTTTTTGGTTACAGGGATAAATAGTGTAGTGGTGAACTCTAGGATTTTAGTGCATCCATCACACAAGTAGTACACATCGTACTAAATATGTAGTTTTTTCATCACTTACCCTTTCTCCTAATCTCCCCCTTCTGAGTTTCCAAAGTCCATTATACCTCTAACTATGCCTTTGCATACCCATACCTTAAGCTCCAACCTATAAGTGAGAATACATGGTATTTGATTTTCCAGTCCTAAGTTACTTCAGTTAGAAAAATGACTGCCAACTCCATCTGAGTAGATGTGAAAAACATTATTTCATTCTTTTTTTGTGACTGTGGCTGAGTAGTACTCTATGGGGTATATATAGTACATTCTCTTTATCCACTCATTTGTCAGTGGACACTTAGGTTAGTTCCATATCTTTGCAATTGTGAATGGTACTGTAATTAACATGGTAGTGCCCTGTATTTTTGATATAATGACTTACTTTTCTTTGGGTAGACACCCAGTAGTTCAATTGCTGGATCAAATAGTAGATCTACTTTAGTCCTTTAAGAACTCTCTACTATTTTTCATAGAGGTTGTACTGCTTTTCACCAAATCCATGCCAACATCTATTGATTTTTAACTTTTTAATGACAATTCTTGCAGGAGCAAGTTACTATCTCTTTGTGGTTTCATTTCCATTTCCCTGAAAATTAGTGATGTTGAGCATTTTTTCATATGTTTATTGACTGTTCATATATCTTCTTTTGAGAATTGTATATTCATGCCCTTTGCCCAGTTTTTGATGGGATTATTTGCTTTTCTTCTTGCTGATTTATTTGAGTTACCTGCAGATTCTGGATATTAGTCCTTGGTTCCTTGGTCAGATGCATAGTTTGTGAATATTTTCTCTCACTCTGTGCATTGTCTGTTTACTCTGCTGATTATTTCTTTTGCTGTGTAGAAGCTTTTTAGCTTAATTAGGTCCCACTTATTCATTTTTGGTTTTGTTGAATTTGCTTTTCGGGTCTTAGTCATAAATTACTTACCTAGGCAAATGTCCAGAAGAGTTTTTCCTAAGTTATGTTCCAGAATTTTTATGGTTTCAGTACTTAGATGCAAGTCTTTGAACCATTTTGAGTTGATATTTTTATAAGGTGAGAGACAGGGATCCAGTTTCAGTCTCCTGGATATAACTATCCAGTTTTCCCAGCATCATTTATTAAATAGGTTGTCCTTTACCCAATTCATGTTTGTGTATGGTTTGTCAAAGATCAGTTGGTTGTAATCACTTGACTTTATTTCTGGGTTCTCTAGTCTGTTCTATTGGTCTGTCTACGTGTCTATTTTTATACCAATACTATGTCGTTTTGGTAACTATAGTCTTGCAGTATAATTTGAAGTCAGGTAATGTGATGCTTCTAAATTTGTTCTTTTGTTTAGGATTACTTTGGCTATTTGGGTTCTCTTTTGATTTCACATGAATTTTAAGATTATTTTATCCAATCCTGTGAAAAATTATGTTGGTATTTTTTATAGGAATTGCATTGAATTTGTAGGTTGCTTTGAGCAGTAGCAGTATGGTCATTTTCACACTATTGATTCTTCCAGTCCATGAGCATGATATGTGTTTGCATTTGTTTGTGTCATCTACGATTTCTTTCAGGAGTGTTTCATAATTATCCTTTTAGAAATTTTTCACACCCTTAATTACGTACATTTCAAGGCTTTTTTTTGCATCAATTGTAAAAGCGATTGACTTCTTCGTTTGATTCTCAGCTTGGTCGTTGTTGGTGTATAGCAGTGCTACTTATTCTTGTACATTGACTTTGCAACCTGAGATTTTAGTTAATTCATCTTTCAAATCTAGTAGTCTTTTGGAGGAGTCTTTATGTTTTTCTAGGTATATTATCATATAATAAGCAAACAACAATAATTTGACTTTCTGTTTTCCAATTTAAATGCCCTTTATCTCTTTCTCTTGCGTAATTGCTCTGGCTAGGACTTCCACTACTATGTTGAATAAAAATGGTTAATGTAGGCATCCATGTCTTAACCTGGTTCTCAGGGGGAATGCTTTCAATTTTTTCCCATTCAGTATGATGTCATCTGTAGGTTTTCCTATACGGCTTTTATTATTTTAAAGTACATCCCTTCTAAACCTAGTTCATTTAATGTTTCTTAACATAAAGCGATGCTGGATTTTATCTTATGCCTTTTCTGCATCTATTAAGATGATTATATGGTTTTTGTTTTTAATTCTGTTTATATGATGTATCACATTTATTGGCTTGCATATGCTAAGCCATCCTGGCATCCCTGGGAAAAAACCCATTTGATCATGGTGTATTATCTTTTTGTGTGTTGTTGAGTTCAGTTAGCTAATACAAAATATTGACATTATAAAGGCTCAATGATGCAGGAGAAATCTGAAAGCCAATACAAAGAAATTATAAAATCAATTTAGGATATGAATGAGAAATTTTTTCCTTTATTTATTTATTTATTTTTATTGCATTTTAGGTTTTGGGATACATGTGAAGAGCATGCAAAATTGTTGCATAGGTATACACATGGCATTGTGATTTGCTGCCTTCCTCCCTATCACCTAACAGATAGATTTCAAACAAACAAACAGGACCTCTGAAAATAATAATTATGAAAGAAATTACAAAATACACTTGAAAGCCTGGACAATAGACTAGACAAAGCAAAAGAAAGAATACTCAGGTATTTGAAAACAGACCTTTTGTAATAATTCAGTCAGACAAAAATAAAGTAAAAAGAATATAAAATAATAAGCAGGGGCTTAGAAACATATGAGACTACCTCAAGTAAATTTATGAATTATTGGTGTTCCCAAGGAGGAAGAAAACTTCTTAAGTTTACGAAATCTATTTAAGGTAATAATTGATGAAAGCTTTCCAAGTCTGACATGAGATATACACATTCACATATATGCGGCCCAGTGATCCTCAGATACCTAAATGAGAAAATGGACTTCATCATGCCATATAGACATTATACGGTGTAAAATCAACACGATGAAAAATTTCTAGAATCACCAAAAGAAAAGTGTCTGGTCACCTATAAGGGAAACCCATCAGACAGAGATCATCTCAACAGAAACCTTATAAGATAGAAGAAAATTGCTTGATATTTTCAAAGTTCTAAAATAACAAAAATCAACCAATAAGTTTATATCCAGCTATAATAAGCTTCATAAATGAAGGCAAAATAATCTCATTACCAGAGAAGCAAACAATGACTGAATTCGTCACCATTTCTTGTTGGAACCATCCAACAAGAAATGCTTAAAGGACTCCTAAACAAAAAAAACAGAAGGTTGATACTTGCCATCAGAAAAACATAGGAAAGTACAAAACTTATACGTCTTATGAAACAATCACTCTAAAAGGAAGACAAATAAATCAAGTGGCAAATTGACTGAATTCCACCTAAACACAAAGACAGAGATATATAAAAGAACAAACAATCCATGTAACAACTGGATAACAAATAACTTTAAGAAAGGAACAAAACTTCAAATATCAATATTAATTTTGAATATAAATCATTAAATGCTCCAATTAAAACATATAGTTTGGCTTAATGAGTAAAAACAAACAAACAAAGCATGGTCTAGCTACACGCTGTTTATAAGAAATTCACCTTGTCAGGATAGACACAGGAAAACTTAAAGTAAAAGGGTTACAAGGTAAGCCAGATTTGAGAGTTTAGGGATTTCTCAGGATTTATATGCACAGTGTTGGGCATGCACACAGCCCTGCATATGTGCCTTTTTACCTAGATTCCCAGGAATCTGTCAGAAATTTATAATGCTCCCTATTGACATCTTATTCACTGTTTTCCTTTTTTGGGGGTCAACTTCTTGTTTTCCTCAGCTCTTATTGTCACCTAAGTCCCCTGCAATATTGTTAATTGTTGTTCATTGTTTTAAACAAATTCTCCCAAAGCAAAAGTTGTTTGAACTGAAAGAGTTCTGAGACAGCTTAGGTGAAGACAAACTCCGTGGGTGAAGGTTGATAAGGAGATGCCAGATAGTACAAATAATGACAATTCTTTCAGAATGGGGTTTTGGGAGGAGACTTAAGCCCATTTTTCTTTATTCAGTAGTGCTAAACTCCTGATTTTTGCCATGGGACTGTTGGTTTTCAAGGAGCTAATCAGAGGGGGATGCAAATAGGACAATTTAAATCACAACTAAGCTAAGCTCAACGTTCTTATAAAGATTCAACAGTTTATCTTGAATAAGTACTCTTTAGATTGTTGTAAGCTTTGTATTAATTTTCAGATATTTAAAATTGTTGATTTTTCCAGGGTTTTTTTTTGCTGGTGTTTTCAGTTTTTATGGAAAAATAGATTTTCAGATGTAGTTAGTATACCATTTCTGATGATGTCAATCCTAGAAGAGTATCTTTTATTACTTAGGTTAAAATAATTTCTCCAAAAGTTATAAACTATAAAAACCAGATATCAAAAAGTAATAATTGGAAAAAATATTACATTAAAATTTTAGAAAGAATGACTTGTGCCAAGTGATTATTAGCAAACTTAAGAGACAATCCACAGACTAGAAGAAGACAATTGCAGCACAAAGGACATGCAATAAGTTAATATCAAAAATATATATAAATTACTCAAAAAATTAAAAAAAGACAACTGAAAAGGAAAAAGGAATGAGCAAGATACATGAATAGGCAATTCACAAAAGTAGAAACTGATACAGTCAGCCTACATGTAGTTATGACCTCATCTTCACTATTGTACTAGCTGGAGTCTATTATTTTAAACAACAGATTAAAAATTCTAGTGACTATAAGCAAAAACAAATAGTTGAATGAATGGCTCATTGAATCAATCCTTGTAAGACAGGATTAGAAAACAAGCAGAAACAAAGGGAGCATACCCTCTGCCAAGACCCCACCACCACAGAAAAGTCTTAATAAGACCCTGCTAATGAAAGAAACACATGTTTTTATTACTGCTGGAATAACTGCTATACACTCTTAAATTTAATGTAGCAGCTGTGGAAAGATATGAGAACATCCAACTGTTGGGCTTAAATAAAATTATTATTCCTTAGACGCCAGAGAACTGAGAAAAAGGAACATCTGTTTCTCATCCTACTCTCAAATTTTGTAGTAGGAGGGAGATCCTCCCTTTAACCTATCTTGGTTTCCTCCAAATTTGAAGTGAGTTTACATACTAAAAATTCTCATTCTCCAAAATGAAAAATATCTGTTGCATGGATAATCATGAAAAATGACATTAAACAACAATTAGATCTCATCTACTGTAGTAGAAAAAATAAAAAGTCTACAACACCAGGAGTTAGTTGAAATGTAGGGAAATAAGGACTCTAGCACATCTTTTGGTGGGATGCAAAAATTTTTTAATACATTTTTAATTTCTGTGGGTACACAGTAGATGTATATATTTGCAGGCTACACAAAGTGTTCTGATATAGGCATGCAATGTGAAATAATCACATCATGGAGAATGGGATATCAATTCCCACAATCATTTATCCTTTGTGTTATGCACCATACAATGACAAACTTTTAATTATCTTTAAATGTACCATTAAGTTATTATTGAATATAGTCACACTGTTGTGCAATCAAATAATAGGTCTCATTCATTCTATCTACATTAACTTTCCTCATCTCTACTTGCCTCCCACAACCCACTACTTTTCCCAACTTCTAATAACCATCCTTCTACTCTTTCTGTCTATGAGATCAAGTGTTCTGACTTAAAGATTCCACAAATAAGTGAGAACATGTGATACTTGTCTTTCTGTGCCTGGCTCTTTTTTATTTTATTTTTTTGAGATAGCGTCTTGCTCTGTCACCCAGGCTAGAGTGAAGTGGTGCAATCTCCACTTACTGCAACTCCGCCTCCCAGATTCAAGCAATTCTCCTGCCTCAACCTCTTGAGTAGCTGGGGCTTCAGGCATATGCCACCATGCCCAGCTAATGTTTTTTTTTTATTATTATTTTTAGTAGAGACAAGGTTTCACCATGTTGGCCAGGCTGGTCTCCAACTCCTGAACTCAAATGATCTGCCTGTCTCAGTCTCCCAAAGTGCTGGGATTACAGGTGTCAACCATCATTCCCAGCTGGCTTATTTCATTTAACACAATGATCCTCTAGTTCCATGTATATTGCTGCAAATGACTGGATCTCATTCTTTTTTATGCCTGAATAGTACTCCATTGTGTATATGTACATTTTCTTTATCCATTAATCTGTTGATTAATGCTTAGGTTGTTTCCAAATCTTAGTTATTATAAATAATGCTGCAGCAGACATAGGAATGCAGACATCTGTTTGATATACATAATCTCCGATTGCTTTAGGCAGTATGGACATTTTAACAATATTGATTCTTCCAATTAATGAGCATAGAATATCTTTTCATTTTTTTAACAGTGTTTTATAGTCTTCTTTAATTTTTTTTTCAACAGTGTTTTATAGTTTTCATTACAGAGAACTTTCACTTCTTTGGTTAAGCTAATTCCTAGATATTTAATTTTATTTGTGGCTATTGTAAATTGAATTACTTTCTTGATTTCTTTTTCAGATTGCTCACTGTTGGTGTTTTAGTCTGTTCTCACATTGCCGTAAAGAACTACCTGAGCCTGGGTAATTTATAAAGAAATGAGATTTAATTGACTCACAGTGTGACATGCTGTACAGTAAGCATGGCTGGTGACATATCAGAAAACTTAGAATCATGGCAGAAGGTAACGGGGAAGCAGGAAGGTCCTACATGGCTGGAGCAGGAGGAAGAGAGCAAAGGGGGTTGTGATACACAATTTTAAACAACCAGAACTTGTGAGAACTCTATCATGTAACAACATTAGGGGGATGATGCTAAACCATTAGAAATCATCCCCAGGATCTTATCACTTCCTTCCAGATCCCACCTTGAATACTGGGGATTACAATTCAACATGAGTTTTGTGTGGGAACAGGGAGGCCGACCATATCTTTCCACCCCTGGCTCTCATATCCTTCTCACTTTTTAAAACACAGTCATGCCTTCCCAACAGTTCCCCAAAGTCTTAACTCATTCCAGCATTAAGTCAAAAATCCAAGTCTAAAGTCTCATCTGAGATAAGATAAATTCCTTTCACCTATATGAGCCTGTAAAATAAAAAAACTAAAAG